>NW_023425347.1:68725553-78583053 GCF_014108415.1 Molossus molossus
TGTGGCCGTGCTCGGTGTGTCGATGCGTCTGGAGAGGCAGGAGGTGGGAGTCAGGCTGGGGGAGGGGACATCAGGACCGGCTCTCAGTCTGTGCAGATTTTACCAGGCGTCAGCGGAGTGGAGACAGGAGCCAGAACACCGACAGCGTGCAAGTCCTGGGTGGGCCATCCCGAGTGAACAGCTCTTATCGGCGTGTAAAGTGCGTTCAGACCCGTCACCTTGTTTGATAGCAATGGAGAGAGATGAGTAGGAGGATCTGTATTTTATAAACGGACAGGTGCACCTGTTCCCAGGGGCCTCTCCAGGGAGCGCCCAGCACCCAGCTCCAGCCGTACAGAAACGGGGGGTCAGATGGACTGCACCCCCTCAGGTGCCACAGTTTGTGGGTGTGGGAGTTCTTTCTTCTGCTGTCCAACTCAAATCTGATTGCCCTCCCCAAAGGACAGTTTCTTGGAAAAAACAAACAAACAAAAAAATCAGCCATGTGGTGGAGGAGCTAATAATAACTGAGATGTGACTAACAGATGCCACTGTCCACCAATGGGGTGACAAAGAGCACGCGTGGCCCTTGGAGCCAGGCCAACGCGGGTTCGGATCTTGGCTCTTCTACTTATTAGCTGTGTGACCTTGGGCAAGCGACCTAATGTCGCAGAGCCTCACTTTGTCCATCTGTGACCATGAGGATTGTGATGTGCACCTCATAGGGTTGTTTAAGTAGATGGAAACACAACATCGCAGGTGTGATAGCGTGCCTGGAACACGCAGGCACTCAGTACCTATTGCGCCGTTGTTACTGTACTGGTCCAGTAGTGAACTGGGTGGAATCTAAGTAACACATTTCCGGGCCGTCAGGAGGTGATGAAGCCAGGGCAGGCGGGAGCTTCATGGAATCTTCCACGAGGGGCTCATTAGATTCCGAAGGAGTTCCTAAGAATCTTAAGTAGCAATCCTCTTAAAAGTGTGTTTGGAGTTCTCAGCTACCCAAATAGCATGACTCCATGATCTGTCCTCATGTGCATAATTCAAAACTTTTTACAAGGACAAAGTCATCAGTGACCAGGCTCGCAGTCCGGTCTATGGTCTAGATCTGTGACTGAGGCCAAGGCGCGGTCTGCTGCTCAGAGATAACGTGGGTAAGCAGCCTTGATTCTGGGGTCGAGGCAGCATGTCACAGTGAAGTCAACCGGTGTACCTGGGTTCTCGCCTTGGACTGTATGAACTGGAAAGCACCCTGATCGTTATGTAATGTGACCTCAGGCCCCGGACACTCGGTCTGTGCTCGCTTCCCGGTCTCCCCGCCTTGCGAATGGCTGTGCAGGTCCAATGGCGCAGCGTGTGAGAAACGGCTTTGAAAGTCCGCCTCCCTGTACTCCCAGAGAGGGCAATTCTTGGCGAAGAGGGTCCACTGGGAGAACGGGAAGCATGCTGCCCTTCAGGACAGACATCTGGACGAGGGCAGGACCAGGGCCAGAGGAGGCACTCAAGCTGGTGAGCCATGCGTCCGTGGGCACAGGGATGTGCGCAGGGACCTGCTCCATGGAGGACGGCCGGGACCGACCTGAGCAGGAGGCTGGCTCTCGGGCTCTCTGCCCTCACTGCCTGCCCCTGCCCGGCAGGGCCTCAGCGGCGCTCTGTGCTGTTGGCTGAGGTTGAAGTGCCCTCTCCTGGCCCCTGGGTGCATGGCTGCCTTTGAGGGCTGGCTTCCTCCGCAGAGGAAGGCTGCCAAGTCCTTTGTCTGGGTGGCATCTGGGGGAGGGTGGGAAGGAGCCACCTGTGGACCTGTGGGGAGCAGGGGAGAGGGGCCCCATCCCCTTCACCTCTCCCGGGTGTTTCTCCTGGAAAGAATCTTTCCTCCTCACTTATTTCTTCCCTCTTCTCCCTCTCTCTCGCTCCCTGTTTTCTTCTTTTTCATCTGTTTATCCGAGTCTCTCATACATACTCACAGGCTCGCAAATATCTTCAACGGGCCCCTTCTGGCCTTCTCCACCTGCCGTCTGCCCACATCCACCCCCCCCCTTTACCACTTCTCCTTCCTCTCTCTCTCTTCCTCCTTGGCTTCCTTTCCTTCTTAAGGCAAAGAGTGGAAATGTTTTGCACTATTCTGCATTTCCACAGTCTTGAATAGTAGCTGTGCTCCGACCCCTGACTGATGGCGAGGGTTGAGGATCCGGGGGGGGCACGTGAGCAGACGGCTGGCTGCCCAGGGGACTTCGCACTCCCTGCCCTGCCGGCCCTGCCCTGCCCTACCCTGCCCTGCCCTGCCCTGCCCTGCCCTGCCGGCCCTGCCCTGCCCTGCCCTGCCCTGCCGGCCCTGCCCTGCCCTGCCCTGCCGGCCCTGCCCTGCCCTGCCCTGCCCTGCCGGCCCTGCCCTGCCCTGCCCTGCCGGCCCTGCCCTGCCCTACCCTGCCCTGCCCTGCCCTGCCCTGCCGGCCCTGCCCTGCACTGCCCTGCCCTGCCCAGCCAGCCCTGCCTGCCGGCCCTTTCTGTTCTCCTTTGTCCTCCGTCCTCCCACCCTCTTCCTCACCTCCTCCTGCCCCCTCCTCATACCTCAGTTTAGATTCAGATTCAAATACTACTGATTGAGCTTTTCAGAGAAGTGGGGACTTGACCTTCACCTTGGAGGAACTGTCTTTCGGGGTCACTGTCCCTCTCCTGCTTCCCCACGGGGGACAGAGTGGCTTATGCTAGTGTGTGATCTGGGCCTGCGGACTGAGCTAAGGGACCACCAGAGGGCACAGAATGTCGAGGAGCGTCCCCTCCCAGTGTGTCCCACAGGGAGGGCTTGTGGTGAGGAAGGGGTCATCTCCTCAGGCCCCACACGACATCCTGTGTGTGTCCCTAGGCCAGCTGTTATAAGTTGCTTGCTCATTCATTTACTGTTTGTGCTAATTACAACAAAAGCACGTGCAACAGTAAAGCAATACAAAGCGTTTCCCAGCACTGAGCTCAAGGAAACGTCTCACCCAGGGCCCCGGGCAAGGAAGCGTGGCCTCTGGCCCTTACGCATTCCTTCAGCATGTGCCAGCACCAGTGTCCTGAGGTCGCCTCTCCCAGCGTCCCCTGATGAGCCAAGGGCACAAACCCAATACGTGTTCCAATCTCACAGAGGCCTGGCAGGCTGCTAACACAGGCTGCCTCATCCACAGCATCCTTGGGGGACGTCCCGACTCCAGCTATGGAGAAGCCAGGACAGCGGAGCAGTGCAGGCTCAGGCAGGGCCAGGACAACAGGGAGCTGAGCTGTTGAGCTTCAGTGGTGAGGAGCCTGGGTTCTGCAGTCACCCAGATCTGGTTTCGGATCCCCGCTCTGCCATTTCCAAGTCCTGTGCGACATTGGGCAAGCCGCTTCACCTCTCAGGACCCCAGAGCCAAACAGAGATAATGGTACAAACTTCCCAGGGTTCTTGTGAAGTTAAATGAGAATATATGCAAGAACGTAGCACCCTGACTGGCTCCTAGTTCTGCGTGCGCACTTCGTGGAGATCCCAGTAGGTCAGGGATCCGCTGAGGCCCGCTGGTTGGGGACCAGACTCCCTGCCTGGATGGAGACCACCAGCAACCACCATAGAGACACGTGCACCCCGACGACTAGCTTCAAGGCAAAGGGGATTCTTCTCGTGAATTCTCTCACAAGAACACTGCGCCAACCCTGCGGTCTGCCCTACCTATTTGCAGTAAGGCTCACTTCCCTTTGGCTCCAGATTTCAGTAACGACGTGTGCCCTGGGCGTCCCGGGCCCCAGGAGCGCGCGGCACGGGACCCACGAGGGGGGTCGCTGCGCCTGGAGCACCGGGAAGCTCCAGAGGGAAGCAGTTTCCTGACCGTCCACGGGCCGGGTCTGTGCTGAGGGCTCCGTCAACTCACTTAATTCTCACAGCAGCCTCATGAAGAAGTCACTCTTTCTGTCTTGCAAGTGAGAAAATGTTGGCTCAAGATACTAACTTACCTGGGGTCACACAACTTGTGGGGGGCAGAGCCCTGTGACCCCGCAGCCCCGCCCTCTCCTGTGTGTGCGGCCAGACTGCCTCGGTTTCCCTTCCTCGTCCCACCACGCCCAGCTCTTCGCGGGGGCAGAAGACCACCAAGCCCTGGCAGGCAGACCCCTCTCCCCAAACAGGCTGCTCGGACCGCCGCCCCTCCGCTCTGGCTTCCCTCTGGTCGGCGGGGAGCTGGCCCTGGCCTCCGGAAGGTGACAGTTGAGGGACAGTGCTGGGCTCGCTGAAAGGCAGTTTTAGATTCCGGAGCAGGATGAGCAGGAGCGATGACTTCACAAGGGCATGACTAACGCCAAGCCCAGCGCTTTCGATCTTCAAAATGTCAAACCGTATGGTCAGCGACTGTCCCACGGAGAGCAGTGGCACGGAGCATGCTGAAGAGCCAGGACGGCCGCACGGCGACGGGGCCCCTGTAAGGACACACTCTCCCAGGCGGTGGCCCGTCTGCGGGCCGGCTCTGGGGCTCACTCGAAACACAGCGCTGTGGGGAAGCCACCCACCCCGGTCAGGTGCTCTCGGTAGCGGCACGCGCGGCAGGACCTTGGTTAATCCTGACCCGCGGGCAGAGGGCCCTGTGGAGCAGGAGTTCAGGGAAGGCAGCGATGCTCGGGGTCACTCGGGATGTGCCCGAGGAAGGACAGACATCTGGAAGAGCTCCCGCTGGTTCTCAGACTCGGGTCCGTGGGCCCGGAGCTGCTCCCGGCTGCCGGCTGCTGGAACAGCCCTTCGCCTCCATGGCTCTGAAGCGGCATGAGCTCATCCGTTCTGGATCCGTCCATGCTCTGAGGACAAGCGGTGAATGTGATCTTTCCTGTAACCCCGGGTCCGTGTCCGGAAACAAGGCCCCGGGAGACGTCTGTTGGACTCTGGCCTCCTGGACGTCAGGATGCAGGCCGGAGTCCAGGCCAGCAGAAGCCCGCCGTGTGGCTCAGGGACTTGGTTTCTCTCTCTGGGCTTTCGTTTTCCCGTCCACAGGGCTGTTCGAGGGAGTCATGCAACAATAAATACTTACCCACCCTGTACCAGGCCCTGTGCTGGGCACCAGGGACCAGAGAGAGTGAGACGCTGCTCCTTCCCTCAAGGGGCCCGTTGAACTGTGGAGTCTCTAATGTCCTTTCCTTCTCGGACACTCAAACGGGAACCACAGAGTACGGATGGGTCAAGGTCTTGCTGCTACTCATTGTGTCTTAGCTGGAACCTAGACACGGGGGCTTGACCTACACCCCAGGGGGCCCAGGTCAGGCACATACACGGTCCAGTGGCCCAGGCAGAGAGGCAGGTGAGGGCACGAAACTGAAAGGACCCGGGCACCGGCCATTTATTCAATTCTTCACACATTTGTTTAGCAAGCAGTTTCTGAGCACTCCTGAGTCAGGCCCCCCACTGGTGTCTGGGGGACACAGCAGTGGTCGGGGGACGCCCCTGCATTCTGAGTGTAGTCTAATGGAGAAACTGATGTGCTGACACTACATCAACAAACAGTCCAGGCCAAGACCAGAGCTGACGCGCGTGTTCAGGAGCTGGGACCGTCCGGAGCCTCTGGTGCGAGAGGATCCTTTCTTGCCCCACTGGGCTTGGGCATGTGCAGCTGCCTTGCTTTGCGAACGGGAAGCCGACACACTGACTGGGATGGGGCCCTCAGTACGCCTGCGCAGTTTGGCTGGGCCCTGGCTGCGCCCCGATGCCCAGGAGAGCGAGCATATGCCACGAGGAGCCACCGCAGCGTCAGCCTGGCCCCGGGATGGACACTGGAGACCAGCCTGTTGCCACGCCAGCCCGGAGCCTACCTTCGGCCAGGTTTACCCTAGGTCAGTCAAACTGGCCAGACTTGGAGACTTGGAGAGAGAATAGGAAATAGAGAAAGTCATTAGGGGAAGGAGTGCTTAGGGATGGGCTGAGCCGGGGGGGCGGGGCGGGGGGCTCCTTGTGTTGTGTGCCCCCTGAGGGGGGTGCCAGCCCCCCTGGGTGAGGGATGCTGTGACAGATGGGCAGATTCTCCACCCACAGACGGCGTCAGCAGCCACGAGACCCACTGGGGACGAATAGGGCTTCTCAGCTGAGCTTCCCATCCTCCGGCTATGAGGACGGCAGCACCTTCCGTGTTCCCAGCTGAGGGGGAGAGCGGAGCACAGAGATGGCCACCTGAGTGCTGGGGTGTTACTGCCAGGCCGAGGACTGATACCTCAGCCCACACCCTCCTCACGCAGCCTGGGGCAGCCGGGGCCCTGGGGCCAGTAACTTCCAGCAAAAGGCAGCCCCCACTTCTCCCTTCACTGTGCTAACAAATACCATTTCCTTGAGTCATGGCATGAAAGACTGAGAAGCACTGGCTCAATGTGAGGGGCCCAGGCCCCCCTCCCCCCCCCCGAATGTGTCATCTGCTCTGACCTGTCTCCCTCCGCACAAGGTCCATCTACTTCATGCCTCCCCCCCCCCAGACAGGGCAGACAGAAGAGAGCCAGGGCGCACCTCCGCATCCAGATACACTGTGGAGGATTTCCATTCCCCTGTGCAGACAGAGAGCAATGGGCTGCATTTAAATTCAGGACCCAGCCGCCCGCACGGGCGGTGTCTGAACCCTCCCGAGCAGCCTCGGCTCTAGCTGAGAGAGCTGCACCCAGACTGGTTCTCACCGGGCGTCTCCCTGGGCCCCTGTCCCCACCCGTCTGCCTCCCGTCGGTGCTGGGGTCACGCGCGCAGATGCTGGAAGAAAGGACGGCGTCAGGGTGTGCTGTGCGCCCAGGCTGCTCTCGAGCTCAGACATGTCCGCGAGCAGAGGGCTGGGGCAGGTGGACGCCTTCCTGGGCTGACGGGCCTTCATAGTCCAATGTAGCAAGGCCCCGTGGCTCACAATTACAGGACGTCTCCACGCACAGACAGGCTCTCAGATCGCCACAACAATCCGTGAAGGAGGGATGATTATCTCCTTTCGCGGCTTAGAAAACAAAGGCTCAGGGAGGTAGAATAACTTGCCAGAAGAGCACAGCCAATAAGTGGTTTTCTAAGTCAGGATTCTCCACAGAAACAGGACCAGTAGGACATATATATATAGAGAGAGAAAGGGATTTATTTTAAGAAACTGGCTCATGTGATTATGGAGGCTGGCAAGTCCAAAATCTGCAGGGTGGGCTGGAGAGCAGGGGCAGCAGATGTTGCAGTCCAAGTGCAGACGCTCTCCACTGCAGAACTCCCTCTTGCCTTGGGGGGTCAGTCTCTTGTTCCAGTCAGGCCTTCAACTGATGGGATGAGGCCCACCAACACTGTGGGTGAACTACTCAAAGTTCACCAGTTGAAGTGATAATCTCATCTAAAACATCCTCACAGAAACATCCAGAATAATGTTTGATCACATATCTCAGCATCGTGTCCCAGCCAAGATGACACATAAAATGAACCATCACAGTGGCCGAGCTTAGGTTTGACCCCAGGTCTGCTGGCTTCAGGTCCTGGACTTGCTCACATCACAGCACCCAAGCAGACATGCTCTGGACTTTAAAAAGAAGAATTTGAAAGGATGGCATTTAGTCTAGCTTAACAAATACTTATTGCGGGCCTTCATTGCATCTAGCTCTATGGATGAGATTCAAAACAAAATAGCCCCCACCCTCCCAGTCCAGTGGGGAGGGAGGGAAGGCATTCTGGGGAACAGAACATTATGAATAAAGGCTCAGTGGTAGAACTGAGCATGCTAAGAAACTGGTCTGCCTGGAGCGGGAAGTTCATACAAGAAAGATTTAGCTGGAAAAGTTTTTTGGGCCAGATTATAGAAAGCCTTTAGTATCATAACACAAATTTGGTTTTTTAGTTTATAGGCAATGGGGAGCCAGAGAAGGTTCTTGCACAAGTGAATAGCATCAGGAAATTGCTGTATTAACAGGAGGCACAGAAAGTGTACATAGGAGGAGATAGAGACGAGAAACCAGGTCAATTTACTCTAGGTCATTGGGCACTTCCCCTTGGCATGGTTTTGTGAGCACTGTGAACTCCATACTTCACTCCTCAATCAAGAAAACAACCAACACAGGCCAAGATTTCTTCCACCTACTGATTTCTCAGTGAAGATACAGAATTAAGGGAGGAACTCAGATAAGTGGCAGGCTCTGCCCTGAGTATTTTCCCTAATTTAATCTCAAAACAACCATGTGAAGAGGACAGGACAGGGGTTATTGTCCTCATTTGACTGATGAGGACACTGGAGACCAGAGAGAGAAAGAACTTTTCCAAGGTCTCACAGCTGGTCGATGTGGTGGTTCGAGTCCCGACTAGCACTGTCTGATTCCACGGCCTGCACTGTTAACCACTAAACTGCACTAGAGGGTGTTGGGGGGCCCTGGGTACTGAGTGTTATAAAGAGAAAAGAACAGTAAATAGAGGTGCAAAGAGAAAAAACACAAAGAGTTGAGGAACCAAAGACCGTGTTTTAAAGAACCTAATGCCTTGCAAGGCCCGAGTCAGCGGTTATTGGTCAAAACAGAGACCCAGGCATATCGGGGAAGGCAGAATGTCAGCTGGGGTGACCTCAGAAGAAATGATGGTCACTTGCTGGAAACTGTCTCCAACCAGGAGCCCAGCTCCACTCACTGTCCAGACTGTTCATGTTGGCACTGGGGAGAGGGGTCATTTCCTGCTGCTAGCAGCGCCCTCTGCTGGACTCTTGTTGCTCCTGCCACCCTGTCCTTTCCTGGCTACAGTGGAACAAGCCCTGAGGAGAGGGCACTGATGTCCTGGTTTGCTCCCATCTGTAACCACCGCCTCACCTGGTGGGAGCATCAGCTGCTGTAACTAGGCGTCATTAAAAGGCTGACGAATAAGATCTTACCTGGGCCTGGTGTTTGATCTTTGCAGCTATTTACACACGGTTAACACCCCTGCAGGACCCACAGGAAGGAGAGAGCAGAGGCTGTGAAAATGCCTGTGTGTAGGGGAACCAGATGCAAGGAGATGGCAAGAGATGGAAGTGGGGTATGAGCACAGGGGGCCTTGGGGGCCAGACTGAGCTCCAAGTCCAGGTTACAGATGGAGCCAACTGATGGCTCGCGGCTGACTCCTTCCTGTAGATGGTGCATTTGGCCCAGGGAATTTGCTGGCTGGTGGATTGGTAGGTTGACGGTTCAGTGTTGCATGTGAGGGTCTGTGAGCGTGGCATTGCTGTCCAGTTTGCCACCACGCCCCCTGTTGTTGTACCTGTCGTTGCCCATATGTGCATGATGAGCCTCTCCTCTGGAGACACTCGAATTGTGACCCTTATATACCTGATGGGTAAGAGATGAGGTGGCAGAAGGAACAAGTTAACAGGCAAGGGGAGTGTGTGAATGAACACACAGGCATAGAAAAGCAGAGCAAGAGCCGGATTAGTGAGGAACCATGGGGGCCAGACCGGAGGAGGAGGAGCTCAGGAGTAGGCGCAGAGCACCTAGGCCCAGGGCCCAGGCCAGCTCATGTGGCGGGAGCGGGAGCGGGAGCGGGAGCGGGAGCGGGAGCGGGAGCGGGAGCGGGAGCGGGAGCGGGAGCGGGAGCGGGAGCGGGAGCGTCAGGAGAAAGCTGTGGTGAAGATGGCAGAGCCGGAGTCCAGAAGGAAGTCTTGAAGTCACGTTTAACGGGCTTGGACTTGATCCAGAGACAGTATGGAACCCGTTAAAAAGGGGTTTAAGTGGGAGGGGGCATAGTCCTATCTGCATCTAGAAATGTCACTCTGGCAACTGTGATAGGAATGGACTGGACAGCAGCGAGGAGAGACCAGAGCTGTTGCAGAAGTCTAGAGATGCGAGCAGGAGTCGGACCCGGGGCACAGGTGATGCAATGGAGAGGAGAGGCGTGAAAGTCATCTCTGAGTGGACTCATGCGAGAGCCGTTGGTTTCCCTCTCCGGGGGAGACAGCAGTCCTCCTGGTTGGTCACAGGCCTGGTGGCTGGGCCCTGGGTGATCAGGAGAAAGTACACCAATGGAGGGGTGTTGACCTCATGCCTGACCTCCTCAAGGGAAATCTAGGCTCGGTGTGGGAAGGGAAGGGGAGGGCCCTGGTTTGGGTTTCCTCCTCTCTCCTCTTTGGGATCTCGCCATAGCAGCCAAACTTGGCCAAATTTTCATTTGAACTCCCACAGCTAAGCCTCATTTTACAGACCAGAACAAGAGGCTTCCCAGTGGTCAGCTGCTTTCCCAGAGCCACTGGTGGTCACAAGGTGTTCGGCGTAGCTTTTCTATATTTAAGAAACGTCTTTTCCTCTGTGCCCATATGATTGCTGTCTGTTTATCTATCAGTCACCTCCTGTCTCTGAGCATTTCTGTCTTTATATGGTATTTCTCTCTGTCTCTCCCTCTGTTTCCCTCTTTTTCTAATTCACTCCCCCCACCCCACCCCCACCCCCATTCTGTCTCTTCCTCTCTATCTCCAGTTCTGATTAGACAAATGACTCAGGGATGAGGCCAGCCTCATCGGGTGACCAGGCTAATTGATGACTGCTCTAGGATCACCTGAGTGAGGAGCTCCGGTCATTAGCAAGAGATGCGTTGCCTTGGCCTACAACTAGGAAGCCTTTGAAATCCTGCCTCGAAATTGCCATTCTTCTGACTGCTGCTAGTGATGCTAATTAGCCATGTTAATTAGATGTTTTGATATTTGAAGAGCAAAGCATTCCAACTTCTTTCTCCTGAAAGCCAAAATTATTAATGAACTTGGCAGCAGCCTTGGCTCTCTTCCCACAGTGGGCACAGCCCAAAATGTTGGGGTGGAGAAAGGGGTTGTTCTGGGGGGAGGGGCTGTCTTGGCAGCTGGCTGTGGCGCTTCCAGTGGAAATCACGTGGGACATGCTGCCCCTTTTCAGTGTCTGCTACACTACGAGCCCTTGGAGGAGCAAATCACATCTGATGCATCTCTGTATCTTCAAGAGTAAGCAGAGTGCCAGGAACACAGTAGGTGTTCATAAGTGTGGATTGAGTAAATCTGGGGTGGCTCACCTAGTAACGAAAGGGATAGATGCGTTATGGAGATCACTGAGAAACCTGGCAACAGAGGGAGTCTGACCCCAGGCCGGAGCTTCTGCAGGTATAGTTCTAAGTCACGTATCCCTGGGCAGCAGTCACAGCTGATTTAGGGTTCTCGGGTTGGAGTGCATGCTGTGGGACATAATCTGGGGGCCAGGCTAATTACCCAGATTCTGTCCGTAATACTATTTCCTTTCCCTCAGAAAGCCAGGGACATCTGTGCTCAACCTCAAGAAGCTCATTGGCCTTCTGCAACCTCACAAGAGCCACCGATGTCCCTACCTGGATGTCCTCTTTTGGGCAGGACCAGGACTCGGACCACAGTGGAAAGGGAACATGAGCAGAGGGACAGGCTCTGTCAATAGTCATTCAGCGGGTGTCTACTCAGTGTTCACTGTGTGCCAGTGCCCCGGACAGCGGGGGGCAAACGGGGTGCTGAGCTGCCCTCCCAGCACTTACAGTTCCAGAGAGGAAAGAGGCAGATGGCAGTGTGTGTGTGCATTGGGGCACATAGGGGAGGACATCTATAGGGTTGGGGGGGTCGAGAAGACTATGGGGTTGGTCAGGCCATGTCTGGAGTACTCAAGGATCTAAGCTCTTAGATCACTTTAGGTCTTTCTTCTCCACCCGCTATAAACGGGGTTTGATGTGGACGGAAAGAGAACTAGCAGTTACTGAACTCCTGCTACAAACCAGTGAAAAGGGCTTTCCTACAATACTCTCATTGAATCTTCTAAACCACTCTGAAGTAGGTCTGTGTATCCTGGTTTTACAAATAAGGAGGCCAAGTTTAAGCAACTGTTCAGTGGTGGAATCATTGTATTCTGAAGTCCTTGATTTTTTTTTTTTTTTAATACTACATCATGCTGACCAGACAGGGTGCACATTCTACACCCTCTCCTCATGCCCTGGTTGCTTGCGTGCATGTGTGCATGTGTACATGTGTGTGTGCAAGCGTACGTGTGTGTGTGTGCACGTGTACATGTGCCTGCCCACATTGGCCTGCGTGCAGGTACCAACTGTGGGTTAAAGGAGATGCGGATTACTTCCATCCAATTAATGCTCTGTTCATTCTTGCCATCTCCTTGTGATTAGAATTAATTGCTGCTGATTACACTGTGTGGGAGGGAGAGGACGGTCATCAGCAGTTCCGCTTGGGGGATAAGAACATGATAATGCAAAACAAAGCTCGTTCCTCCTGCCCGAAAGGAGAGATTCTCACTGTTGGAGGAAGATTAGGCATTCTGTGACCAAAATCAATATCCTGCGATCCTATTCCGGCAGGAGCACAGCCTGTCCCTGTGCTGGTCTGCGGCAAAGGACGTGAGGCCATGCTTTATTTGGGAGACTGGTTGTGTATCAACACTGTGTGACTTTGCAAATCTCTCCCTCATCTGTAGAATTAGGATGTTTGATGAGATAAACTCCAAAGTCTTGTATGAGTTAAAATTCCTCTGCTTGCAAGTGACAGAAAAACCAACTCAAACTGACTGCAGTAAAAAGAGGAATTAGCTCTCATGATTTTAAAGTCCAAATGCATACTGGTGTGAGGTGTGCCTGGATCGAGAGAATCGAACTGCGTCATCAGGATTTGGTCTCTAGCTGCTTCCTCGGTGTTGACTCTATTCCCCCACAGGCCCCCCACCCCCCAGCCCATGGAAGCAAAAGGACAGGCAGAAACCCCTGGTGCACAGGGGGGGGGGGGCTGTTCTCTCAGCTGTCAGGCTGAGTCCCTCTCTCCCATCTCGCTGGGCGTGTGCCACGCCTGACTATTCCCTGGGGCAAGCGGAAGTCAGTGCTCTGATTGGTCAGATCCGGTGGACGCTATCCCCATCGAGTCTGGGTGGGGTCAGCTTCTCCTGAGCCCCTGGGACTGAGATTGGGGGTTCAATGTGGAAAAACACGGAGTGTTGTGAAAGAGAAAGAGATTGAGCAGGAAAACAAAGCAAAACAGATGTCCACTCATTGCTCAGATACTTTATGACTCTCTAGTCGAGCTCAGCCTGGGAAATCTGAAGGTCAGTGAAGTTCACGGGGTTCCTGAATGCAGGAGGCCTGGTTAAGGGGAAAGGGGGGATACGCATCTATTTTCGAGCATCTCCTCCCACGAGGGCCCACCCTGGGAGCTTTCGCAGTCACTGTGAAGCACTACACCCTTCGTCCAGGGTGCAGATCACCAGGAAGATGCAGATGAGCGCGACGTCCTCCTTCTTCAATGAAGAGTGTGTCGTCCAGTCCTCATAGTACTCGAGTGAGGCGGTGTTCAGAGTCCCACTTTACAGATAAGGAAACTGAGGAGTCGGGGTGGACCACTTGTCTGAGGTTTATTTACCTATTTCATTTACTTCTTCTTTCCATGAGCGTTCTTGGTTGGATTGCATTCCCTGTGGGTTAGCAGGGGCGGTGGAGTGTATTCCCTGTGGGTTAGCAGGGGCGGTGGATTGTATTCCCTGTGGGTTAGCAGGGGCGGACACCGGCTCCGCCCTCCAGGAGCTCCAGGCTAAGGGAGAAAAGGAAGGCAAAGAGCAATGGGGATCCCAGGTACAGTGGGTTCAGTCCCATCTGGGGGACCCCTCAGGTCTAGCACCCAACTCTGTCTGCTGGCTCCCAGGCCATGCTCCTCTTTGTCTCCTCAAGGCCCTGGTGGCAGGCTCCCTGTTCTGCTCAGGCAGGGCACTGTTCCAAAAGTCCCCGGTTCAGGAGGAACATGTGTCCCTGGAGGCCCAGCGGTACTCAGCTGCCTTCACCCTCTAGCTGTAACCAACTGTTTGTCACAGGAACCTTTACCCCAGGGTCACGTGCATGGGAATAGAGGGTCATTATTTCCTCCACAAAACCTTTCCATCCCTGCATCCCAGCAAGAGCAGCATCTTTGGCCTTACATGGCTCCTTGGAAATGCCTGTGAGATAGACATTCAAGGTCTTCTCCTCTTCGTCAGACAGTCCCTCCTCCGGGGCCCCTAGTTCTGGACTGTCTCCCCTTTTCTAAGCGTGACAGAAGAGGGACAAGGCCACTTCACCTCCTGCAGCTTGCGATGGTTACTCCCAGCATTTCTCTTCTCACAACCACCTTCTCCACCAATCCCTAGGAGGTGACCCCATTTCTCCTCCCAGTGAAGTCCTGGGATGACCTCGGCCCTCAGCTCAGGAAGGAGGAGGGGCCAGAGCTCCTTCCAAATTCCCACCATTAGCAGCCAACTATCTGGCTAGGTGCAGGCAAAATTACGAACAAAACAGGTATAGTTTTGGCAATTATGGCCCTTGACAGTCATCCGTGTGTCTGGAAAGATGTCCCTACAGGCTCCAAGGAAACACTTCTAGGGAAGGGGAGGTGGTGTGAGGGAGCGAGGGAGACAGAGAGAGAGAGCTGGAACTAGAGATCATCTAGGTTGGCACAGCCAACTTTGTAGGAGAGGAAGTTGAGGCACCCAGCACGCAGGCAGGGACCTGCAAGGTCTCATCCCCGAGCAGCCAGAAAACAGGCTTTCAAACGCAATTTCTTTATCTTCCCCTCCTTCCCTTATCTTGTTTTTTGGTTGGTTGATTGGTTTGTTCTCTCTCTGCCTCTGTTAATACTCTTAACATGTGCTAAATGGTGCTGGAAATGAGTTTGAACATGACACACCCTTGTCCTTGAAGAGGTCCTGTTTTGTTGGAAATGACAAGTCCATAAATAATAATGATAATAAAAAGAGCTGCTGCTTGCCAGCATTGTGCTAGGGGCTTTGGGTATGTGATTTCTAATCAACACCATAATCCTGCGAGGCAGGTAACATTATCCATTTCAGAGATGAAAAAGCTGAGGCTCACCCTGGCCAGTTTGGCTCAGCAGTTAGAGCATCGGGCTGCGGACCGGAGAGACCCGGGTTCGGTTCCCCCTAAGGGCGTGTACCTCGGTTGCAGTTTGTCTCCGGCCCTGGATGGGTCGTGTGGGTGGCAGCCACTCGATGTGTCTCTCTCACATCGATGTTTCTCTCTCTCCCCCCCCCCCTCCTTCCTGCTCTATCTGAAGATGAATGCAAAAATGTCCTCGGTGAGGATTAAAAAACAAACAACAAACAAAAACAAAAAACTGAGGATCAGAGAAGGTAAGTAGCTTGCCCAGATCACACAGCTAAATGTGTAGAAGCCAAGATGAAAACCCATGCTTCTCAGATTTTAAACCACACATCTTGAACAGATGCACAATGGGACACTGTGTCAGGGGACAGGCTTAGACCAGCTCAGGGAAGACCACGAATCCAGATGTAAGAGTTTCTAACCTACCCTGTAGGTGACAGGGAATCGGTATAGGGTTGTAAGTCAGGAGGTGATTTACAATCTCAGCACTACTGGGGACACACTAAAGCAAGAAGACGGAGGTGAGGCTCTGACTGAAGGCACAGTAGGGAGGCGAGAAATGGCAGGCTCGTGGTTTAAGAGGTAAAACAAGCAGCACTTGGTCCAGCATAGCATTCCCTGCCCATGACAGGCATCAAATAATGCAAATAGAAAGGGCTCTGGAGTCATATTGGGTCCAAACCCTGGTAAATCATGTGCTGCTTGTGTGGGAGGCATGGGGCATCTCCTAGGGATACCGAGGGTCAGGTGGGGTAGGTGGGGTGAGCTGAGCATCCAGCAAGGTGCTCCGCACAGAACCAGAACTGCGCTCCCGACTCCCCGTGTCTTCACCCTCAGCTCTTAGCTAAGCAGATAAACTCTGGGCGCAGGCAGAAGGCTGCAATGGCCCCCAGAGATATCCATATCCCAGTCCCTGGAACCTATCAATGTTCCCCTCCATGGAGACAAGGCTCTGCAGATGTTACTGTTCAGGGTCTGGAGGTGGGAGATTCCCCTGGATGATCTGGGGAGCCCGGAGTGCAATCCTATGTTCCTGATAAGAGGAAGGCAGAGGGAGACAGATACACACAGAAGAGGGGGCAGTGTGACCACAGAGACAGAGTGCGGAGTGATGTGGCCACAAGCGAAGGAATGCTGGCAGCCACCAGGGGCTGGACGAGACCAGAAACGGGTTTCTCCTCTAGAACCTCCTGAGGGCGTGCACCCTGTTAACACCTTGACTTGGGCCCGTTGAACCCGATTTCAGATTTCTGGCCTCCAGGACCATTAGAGAATCAAGTATTTGTTGTATTAAGCAACAATGTTTGAGGTCATTTGTTACAGTGACAATAGAAAACTAATATAGAGCCTCCTAAATTTTCCTTCATTCTGGAGGACTTGGTCACTCTCACCACCACTGATACGTGTGCATCATCTCCAGGCTCCTCTCTGCCGTGACCCCCCCAGAAAACACCCACCCTTTTGAGCTACGTTTGACAAGTCAAAGAGGGGGTCTCCCTCCCTGTCAGCCTGTCTCTCCTCTGCTCTGCCTGTCCTCTCTGCCTCTCTCGCGGCTGCTGTCTCAGTTTTAGCTGCAGCTCACGCACGGTCTCTCCTGTGGCTCTTTTCTGTCTCATCCTCTGCCTTTCTCTCCGCCTCTCTTCCCTCTTTCCACGGCCTACATCTGTGTCTTCCTCTCTCGCTACAGTTTGATTCTCTCCCTTTGTCATTCGCTTCCTTTTCTGTCTCTGCCCCTCGCTCCACTTCTCTCCAGTTTCCAGGTTTGGGATTCCCTCAGCCTTTCTGATTATTTTTCTCTCCTTATCTTTCTGCTGCATCCTGGTCACTCTCTGTGTCTTCCTGTCTGTCTGCGTCTCTGTCTCTATTGGTCTCCGTCTCTGCCTGTCTCACTTAGTCTCTTCATCCCTCCTGGTCTCTCTCTCTCTCCCTCTCTGTCTCTCTCTCTCCCTCCCTCTCTCTCTCTCTCTCTCTCTCTCTCCCCCTCTCTCATCTCTCATCTCGCCTCCTCACCTCCAGAGCACCTCTGCAATTTCATCCGCAGCACTTGAGAGAAGGATTTGTCTGTTGAGTCAGCACCTGTCCGACTCCGGGGGAGGATGAGTGAGGGAGGCAGACAAAAGATACTTCACTGTTGCATTGTTCTTCTGGCTTCGCCTAACGGCTCCTGCACAGGTGCCTCTTAATGTTCCCGCGGCGCCGTGGGCCTCACCAAAGAGAAATCCCCTTCCGTGGCCTGCCCCTCTGCAGGACGGATCGCTCTCCTTTCATGCGATCCTCTGCCGCGCGGGGGAAGGAATGTGAGCGGAGAGAGAATTCTAGTGCGGGGTTTCCAAACGGAGCAGGTAGGGGTTACATTCTTTATAGGGAGGCAGGGTGCTGGCAAGGAGAGGCCTATATGAGGACAGGCTGTGTCTGTGTTTTCTTCCTGTATCCCAGCACTTAGAACAGTGTCCGGCAGGTAGAAGACACTTCATACATAGATGAATAAATGAATAAATTGAGCCCATGAAGGAATGGATGTGTGAGCTTCGATCCCCCCTGTGCCAATACTTGATGTGCCTCAGTGCACAAGTCAGTTTTGATCTCTTACCTGCAAACTGGGGATAAGTCAGGCCTGCACAGCGCCCAGCGTGGGAGAGGACGGGAACGCGGCGTGTGCGGGGGGCCGGGCGCACTGCTGGTTCTGGAAGAGCTGGAGGGAGTGTCAAGTTTGGAAAGGGCTTTGGAGTTGAGGGCCCAGGAGGAAGGCGTGGGATGGGGAAGGGAGGGACAGGCCCAGCAGGAGGACTTGGGGAGACACGTCCCCTCTGGGACCGCTCTGGGAGGTGGGGGGATCTTCAGTCAGGAAACTGCCATGCGCCAAGGAGGTGTTCCTGACTCCCACCAGGAAGAACTCGTCCCGAGTGACCATTCTCCCCGGCAGTGGGGTTGGGCTGGATGTAACAAGGATGCATGTTTCGCACGAGGAGAATCGGTATGTCCTCCTCCAAGCCCACGAAGCCCTCCCTTTCAGGGAGGCCTCCTTGACCGCTCTGCTTACCGCCGTGATCTGCTCCCTGGCCCCCAGCACCCCTCACTTCTCAGCACTCACCGCTTTCTGCCATCCTCGATAACCTCCCTGTGAACGTGTCGCATTTTTGCGTCCCACCGTGTCCCATAGCCAGGAGGGAAGCTCCGTGAAGACAGAGATCCTTGTCAATTTTTTTCACCTGTCAAGTGCCTAAAATGACCTGACACATAGTAGGCTCTCAATAAACACTTGTTGAATGAAAGAATGGCGAAGGGGTTTTTCACGGGCTTATTGTGTTGAGGTCTTGGCTCGAACGTACCCTGTTAACACTGGAAAGGGCTCGAGAGAGACTGCATTTTACCCCAGAGAGATGAGGCCCGGAGCAGGAAAGTGGCCACGCTCACATGGCGAGTTACTGACTGAAACCAGGCTGGTGTCTTGATTCCCACTCATGTGCTCATTCAGTGTACCACGTCTGAAAAAGGTGAAGGGATTAAGCAAAAACAAAAAACTCGTTGACACAGACAACGGCATGGCGATTACCAGAGGGAGAGAAGGGTAGGACAGGAAGAAGAGAGTAAAGGGGGGATAAAAGGTGATGGAAGGAGACTTGACTTTGGATGGTGAACCCAGAATACAATATACAGATGACGTATTATGGAATTGGACCCCTGAAACCTATATAAATTTTATTAACCAATAAATTCAATCACAAGAAAAAAAAAGAATTCGTGACATGAATAATCCCAAAGAACTAAAAGTTCAGAAATCATTTCCAATATCTGATTTTCTTTCCTATTTCTGATTTTCCCCATTTCCTATTTAAGGATCCGATGCTTACAGGCATCTAGAACTCACATTGAAACCCTACTCCCCGAGCCCCCGCCCCCGTCATCCACATTCCAGATCATGGCATCCCCACCCACCCAGCTGCTGCATAAAGCAGAGACCATCCTCATTCCTTCCTCTCCCTCGGGTCCCACGGTCGGCATGCCGGCAGGTCCTGCGGCCCCTTCCCCGCAGGCCACATCTTCCCGTCACTCCTGCCTCTCCAGGCTCAGGACCCGTCTTCCCCCTGCACCACTGCAGCGGTCTCCTGGCTGGTCTATTTGCTTCCACTCTACTTCTGGTATTTTAAGCACAGCAGTGACCTTTTAAGAATATAAATCAGACCATCTCATTTTCCTGCTTAAAATTCTTTAGTAGCTTCCCATTCACTTAGAGCACCCAGCCTCCTAATGAAAGGGACGGGAGAGAATAATGGAGAACTGATCACAGTGGGGTGCTAGCCATAGTTATAAGAAATGTTGAGCATCCTTACTCCGTTCATTGTGACTGCTTTGTTCTGATTAAAGAAAGCCCATTCAGACCTGGCTGGGAGCCGTGCCCTGGGAGTTCACCTGGGAACGCTGTCCATTCTCCTGACCGGAGAACCCCCCACCCCATCATGGAAAGATGAACAACCCTGGCATCTTGGAGGTGGTGCACTGGAGACAGCCCACACCCCCAGCTCCTGTTACTTCCCCGTGCCTGTAAGCTGTAACTTTTACCCATTGATATCCCCTCTTGCCTGCAATACCCAGTATAAGCCACCAGCTATGGAGAGAGTGCAGGGCAGATTTCTGCAGGATGACCTGGCTGTTCTCCCATACTGCTGGCAATATTGGAATAAACACCCATATATGATTCAACCTTGTCCCTGCTTAATTGGCTCAAGTGGTGACAAGTGGCCTGGATCCACTCGATGTCCAGTTCACTGGCCCAGAATAAGCTTCCCTTCCATCTGGCCCCTGCCCGTCTCTCCACATTAGCCATCTCTTAGTCCCTGTCTCTCCTCCAGGGCCTTTCCCACATGCCACCTTCCTCCTTCGTAGATGCTGCCCGTCCCTGTCCACTCAGCTCACAGGTCCCCTCCTGCCCCCGGCCCCCAGCAGACCCTCATCGCCCTCAGGTGCTGACCCAGCGTGTGTTTTCATAGCCCAATTACCACTGCAGCTATGTCTTCATTTGGATGTTTTATTCCTGTATCTGTCTCCACTTCTGGACTTAAGAACCCTTGCCCTAGTTGGTTTTTGCTTTGTTTTATTATGCTGGTTTATTTTTTTCACCACAGAATACCCAGAGTTTTCCAGAGAGTCTAAACACAGTAAATGGTCAATAAATACACCGAGTGAAGGAGTAAGAGATACAACCACAGATATTTACTGGGTTTTGTTGCCTGCAGAATAGAAGTTTAAATTCCTTAAGTTGACCTTCAAAGCCTTCCTGGTCTGTCTGGCCTGTAGTGGCCCCTCCCCTTTCCCTCTGCACTGGCCGCTGGGCCCTGGGCCTGCTCTGTCTTATTTCTGGCCCCAGGTCATTTCTCCCCCCACCCTTCCTGCTTCTACAGTCTCCCTCCCCCTCCAGATTCTTCTTGTCCTTCAAATCTTTGTCACGCACCCACTTCCATGAAGCCTTTCACAATCCCTCCGTTTGGAATTAAATCTCCTTCTATATGTCCACAGAATTCAGTGTTTGAATTTCCAATCACACTCAAGAGAGGCATTCAAAGGTGCCCTGGTTTAGACCTAGCCTCCGTGGCTCTCAAGCCACGCCATTCTGGTTAATCATGCCAACCCTCCTTTTTTCCAGTTTCTTTCTGTAAAATATGGGTAGGAGCCTGCTTTGACCTTGGAGGCTGTGGGGAGGGTCAGGCACAGAGTGAAGGCGGCAGTGCTGCAGCCTCTGGATGTGAACTGTGTCTACGTCTCCTTTCCCTACCCCAGGCCCTGTCACTGCAGCCGTATACACGGGGGAATGAATGAATGGGAATGAGCAGTAAATGCCCAAACCCTCAGCCCTCAGTACCTATTAAAGGGTCCCATGAAGCAGGGGGCTGAGGCTCCTGACGCCCACCCTCCAATCCAGTCCGGGTGGAAGTCACCGAACCGGTCTGAGCTCCAGACGAGCCGGCACAGCCCTCCGGCCTCACTGACTCCAGGGTCCCCATCCCACCTGCCGTCTGCAAACACCAGTCAGTGCGCTGCAGGAGAACCCGGGAAGCTGACATTTCTAGTGCACAGGCCCCCTTGAGGTTTGTGCTGGCAGTGAAGAGTTGGGAGTTTTCACCCCATTTTTTTTCCTCTCTTAATTCTGCAATATATTGAAAGGGTTCCAGCCAAACGGGTTACTGACTTTTCTTTGCCTGGATCGTGAATCTCTGTTGAAAGACAGCTTGTTTCAAGTGCAAGTGTTCAGTCACACTCTCCCCACCTCCCACCCTCATGCCCTCTCCTGACTCTGCCAGGCCATTGCCGCGAGTGGTCTGGAGGGAGACTCTCGGACTGAGGACCACGTCATGAGGTTGGAGAGGGAGAGGGAAAGAGGGTGTCCCAGACAACTCCCACCTTTATCACAGCCCTTTAGCCCTGGCCAGTTTGGCTCAGTGGTTAGAGCGTCAGCCCGCAGACCAAAGAATCGCGGGTTCAATTCCAGTCAAGGGCACGTACCTCGGTTGCAGTTTGGTTCCCAGTCCTGGTTGGGGTCATGCAGGAGGCAACCAATGGATGTGTCTTTCTCAGATGGACGTCTCTCTCTCTCTCTCCCTTTCACTCTATCTGAAAATAAATGGAAAAATATGCTTGCGTGAGGATTTAAAAAATAATTAGTTAATTAATTAAATAAAATGAATAAATTAAACAGTCTTTTAAACAGAGCTTATCTAAAATGATCGGTGCCTCACAGTGGTTCTACTGGGACAGCCCAGCTCCTTTCCCGTGTAGAGTCCACAAGCACTGATGGACACAGATGTCTTCCTGTGTAGCTTCAGGTCTATCGCAGCAGACTGGGGAGGAGGGGTCAGGCTTCCTTCTTCCCCATCCACTTATTTATTCAGTCAACACCCATTTGCTGGTCGGTCACACACATCATCATGACAGCCCATGAGGCAGGCATCACTGTTCACCTTTACAGATGAGGAAACTGAGGCTCGGGAGATTGACCGGCTTGCGTAGGGCCCCACAGTGCTCTAGTTTCCTATCGCGACATGACACATCTCCCCCAGGCTTGGTGTTTGAGACCAGAGCTATTCTCTCTCATTGTCTGTGGGTCAGAAATTTGGGAAGGGCTCAGCCGAGTGGTTCTAGCTTGGAGTCCACGATGGAATTGCAGTTAGACAATGCTTGGAGCTGGGAGAACAGAGTTCTGGAGGAGCCATGGACGGCTGGGACTCTCTGTCACAGTCTCTCCATGTGGTCCCAGGGCCTCTCCCTGCAGCACCTCTATGGAGCATGATGGCCTCCGGACCCCAGCTGACATATTCCAGTAAGCAAGGGGCAAGCCACATCACCTTTGCTGACCTTGCCTCAGCTGTCCCACAGTGTCGTTTCTGCCATTTGTTTTGGTTACAAGTGAGTCACAAGCCCATCCAGATTCCAGGAGAGGGAACAGGGACCACACCTCTCAGTGGAAAGAGTGTCAAGGTCATAGCAGGGAACGGCACGTGAGACGGAGCTGCTGCCTCAGACGTCTCTGGAAAACGCAGCCTGCCGTGCACAGCGCAGGGCGGTGGGCTCGACACGCCTGACTCCGACCGTCTGCTGCACCGCTGCAGCCCAGTCCACGCGGCCTCTCCTCTCCCCGGACCCCTGAGCTCTCCCTGGCAGCACACAGTCGTGATTTGGTCTCCAGCTGACGAGACCTGGCTGGGTTTAAGCAGCCAGCTGCCTCTGCAGGTCTGCTGGTCGGAGAGGCCATGCCCAGTGCCACCTTGTGGACTTTTTAAAGAAGGGGACAGAGAAGGTCGGTCAGATCCAGAGGAAGAAAGCAGGTGGCAGCCCCAGAGCACAGCGAGCCTGCGGCAAAGCTCACGTCATAAACAGCTCATCTGGTGTTTTTCCTTCTCCCGCCAGGCGCTGGCCTGGGATGACTCAGCCCTTGACAGGAAAGGTGCCTCCAAGCTGGGAAGCAGCCCAGGGTTCTGGAAAGCTCACGGTTCTGCAGTCAGACGTTCCTGATTTTAGTCCTCACTCTGCATGGCTGGATGTGTGGCCTTGGATGAGTTCCTTGACCTCCCAGAAAACGCTTCCCCCACTGGGCTGTTCGATGACCGAAATGCATGTGTAAACAAGGTACCCAGTGCAGTGCCGGGCACAAGCCAGGTGCTCCAAAATGCTAGTTTTTATGTCCTGGGTCCTACCCAACCCCAACTTGGGGACTTTTGGAAGAAGGAGGAGGGAACTCACTCGGCTGTTCTGCAAAGGCTAGTCCAGCTCCAAGGCCCTGGATGGCATGGTGGCCGAGCCTTCTCCCGTGAAGTGAAAACAACACGGAGCTGTCTGAGGGCCGAGAAGGCAGGAGGGAGGCATGGGGAGATGGAACGGTGTAGGCAAAGACCTGGAGGGACGAGTTCAGTATCCTTGTCTTCAAGGATGGGGTTAGAAGGGGCAGGTAGCAAGCATGAGCGGAGAAATAATCAGGGAGCCAACTATGAAGGACCCTGTAAATCAGGTTCCAAATTTTTAAATTTATAGGCAACTGGGAGCCACTAAGAGTTTTACTCGGTTGGGTGACACGGTCACGCCTGTGTTCTAGGACCACTCTCCTGGCTATACTGTAGACAATGGGTAGAGGTAGGCAGTCCTGTGGCACGGAGTCCCGTCAGGACAGGATGACAGTAAGCCAGGGGAAGACGGTACTGGCCTTGTCTAGGAGGGTAGTAAGGGACCTGAGACAAGTGAACAAACTCAAGAGATGGGAGGTCTCATGGAGAAGAATTGGTGACAGTTTGGGTGTTCGGCCCTGAGGGGTATGAGAAGTAGTAAGTGCTTTAGTGAGGTCAGTTCAGAAGCCATGGAAATGTGGGGCGAGGGGAGAGAAGTTCATGGAAGGCTGTACTAAAAAGTTATCTGCTAATTGGAGACCTGATAAGTATAAATTAGCCAAGGGAAGGTGGGGGAGACTTTGGAAAGAGGCAATAGCTCATGAAAAGGTCCAGAGCCATGAGATATAATGCTCAGAGCAGATACTCTGTGTAGTTGAAGAGATGATTGTTGTACTGATTTATACTAAAGTGTCAATGGTCACTGTGGTCCCTGGGGAGTTTGTATTCTAACAGATCATGAAGCCTTACCCCAAAGATTCATTATTGGTAGATTTCAAGGTGGAAGGGGGACACTATTTAGGATGAGAGGGTGTTGCCATTGTCCCTGGGATTACTGAAGCAGATGACTGATCCCCGAGAGTCAGGCAGGCCCTGCTCTACATACAGCAAAGGGTGTCTTGCTCTTGGGTCTCGCTTATCAGCCTCCACCCTGAGACCTGAAGCCAGACCCAGAAGCCCAGCGGTTCCCAAAGGGATGCAGTATATTCTAAAAGCTATGAACACGGTCTTTGGGGTGAGACTACCTAGACCCATACCCTGGCTCCTCTCCTTCCCGGTTCTGTGGCCCTGGGCGGATTATAACCTCTGTACCCTGTTTCCTCATCTGTTAAATGAGGGAAATGATAGTATCTACCACTTAAGCTTTTGGGAAGATTAAAAAGATGGTCCAAACAAAAAGCCGTGAACAGGGAGAGGTGGGGCTGTGTTTATTACCGGTACCGCTTCTCATACGAGTCCTCTCTCCACGCTGTCTCAGTCTCTTTCCCACGTTGCTCCTTAACGCCCCACTTGCAGATATGAAGCTGGGGCAGAACGTGGCCAGAACGTTTCTGGATTATTACCGGCTGGACCCCATGGTTGAGAAACTGGCGATCCCCATGCCGAGGCTGAGGTAAGTGGCGAGCAGAACAGTGTGGGCTGGAGTCCTGCTCCACGGGCTTCATGTTCAGGGACAACTTCCCTCAGCCTCTCTCCGGCCCCCACTCCCGTCTGTGGCGGAGGAAAGAAACCCCGGCCCCGCTACAGAGAGTGCACGGGGCAGAAGAGCTTCGCAGAGCATCTCCTGAGCGTACAGGATCGACGTGGATCAGACAGGGAGGGGTGGTCGCATTTCACGGGAGTCTACAGGGATGGGGGTTTCTGGGAGCTGAGTGCAGTCGTTACTCTAAGTTGGTCTGGGGGTACCATATGCTGCGTCATCTGATAGCTCACCCTCAGAGACCCTATGTCATCTAAGCTCATAAGGTCTCCGATCCTTCCATTCCGTCCTCCACACAGTGGGACAGCAGCACTGAGCTGGAAGATTATCATGAGATGGGTGTTACAGCACCCTGCACAGTGCCCTGCATGCATGTCCCCTCAGCGCATGGTGGTCCCCGCCCCTCCACACACAAAGGCTCAGGGCTGGAGAAGACACATCCCTGAGAAGTTTCATCTCAGCTGCTCTGCTGGGGCAACTTCTTGGGCCAGTTAGGAGGGAAGGTCAAGAGATGAGTATCCTTCCTGAGGGCTGGACCAGAGCACAAAGCTCTGGGCATTCCCACACCTGCTAGAGGTAAGGGCATTTGGGCATCTGGCTGTGCTGACCCTGCCCTGCTTCTTGGCTTCATTTCCTACTTCCCTAGTGGTCCAGCCCAGGGACGTGAAGGTGTCTAACTTACTGCTCCTGCCAGACCAGTCTTCTCACTACCCTTGCCCAAGACCTTCACCGTGTGCTTTGCTGCCTCAGGGCCCTTGCACCTCCCTCCCTGATGCACCTTCCTCTCCTTTACCTTATTATTAACAAAAAACTATATTTATCACTTTTCTTATTGAGTGAAGTAATTGTTGTACCTGGTCTTATTTATTTATTCCTTGTACATATCATATTCTCCGTATTACTAAAGAGAGCTCAGAATGGTGAGAACTGCCCTAGGCTTTTATGATTCCAAAGCTGGATTGAAGTCCAGCTAAGTTCAAATTCTTTCTCAGGCTCATGCTACCTATGGGGTCTTGGCCTCTTGAAACTTTTCTCTGCTAATCTATGAAGTTAGGGTAATAGCAACAACCTCTAAAGGTGGTTTTAAAGATTGATGACACGCTTGGCACAGTGCCTAGCAGCCAATGGTGCTCAATAAATGTTTCCATCCCCTCTGGTTTCTGGATTGCAGTCCCAGATCCAACAGGCTCATCGCGGCCTAGGGCAAGACCCTGGAATTCTCTGGTTGGGCTGGATGATCTCTCGGGCCCCCAGTGCACCATGCTGTGAGTCACCATCCCTGAGCCCAGCTGCGTGACACTGTGCTCTGACTCATAGTCTGTCTCAGACTGTTCACAGCCACGCGGGCTCTCTGTGCCCCTCATCCTGGGGGAGGATCACATTTATTTCTTCTCCGTGCTCCCACAGTGCCTAGACTGCACCGAGGTGCATTCCCGTTTTCTTTCTCTCTTTCTTACTCTCTTTCTCTCTCTCTCTCTCTCTCTCTCTCTCTCTCTCTCTTCCTCCCTCCCTTCCTTCCTTCCTTCCTTCCTTCCTTCCTTCCTTCCTTCCTTCCTTCCTTCCTTCCTTCCTTCCCCTCTCCCTCTCCCCTCTCCTTCCCTCTTTCTTTCATCCACCTAGGAAAACAACACTTTATTCAAGGGCCCTGGGGAAAGGATGAAGCTGAATGTATAACTGATTAAGGCCTGACCCTGCCTTTGAGGGGCTCACCTCTAGAGAAAAGTACTCAGTTCCTTCTTAGAAGATTTCTTGATTGGTTCAAGTTCTTAAAATTTTAAAGCTTTATAAAACTCAAAAGAATTCTTAGAATCTTATTTGCAAGTTAATCTGGGGTTGTGTCTTCCAGGTCCTCTGTCAGCCTGAATGAAATTACCTCCATCCTTTACCATCATTTTCTTGCATGTTGCATTGTCACAGCCCCAGGCCAATGATGGGGGCTGGTCTTCGGGGACTTTAGCAATATGTGGGACCCCCCCTCATGATACAGATGAGGAAGTCGAGGTCCAGGGAGCAGAGGGGGCTGGGCAGATGCAAGACTAGAGGCTGAGCCCTGAGGCCCCGAGCCTGGTGTTCTCAGCATTAGTTAGTGAAGAATTCTTTGACGTGAGGGGTGGGACCCTGAAACTTGGTCTATAGGATGCAGGGGAGTTCTCGGCACCCTGATTTCACCTGTTCATGGAAGCCCCTTGCCCTGAGGTTTGGAGAGCCCTCTTTAGAAAACAGTGGGAGAGCTCATTCCTCCAAGTTCACAGCCTTGAGGACTCAAGGCTGCAGCCACCCTTACATTAAGAAAAACAAGATTAACTCCTCTCCACCCTACACCACGTCCTCCTCAAACTGTGAATAACACTTAACTCTCAGTTGGTCAGAAACTCTTTAAAAATGAATTCCCAGGAGGAGACAAGGCTCTGATTGGGATTTGACTATTCCCCTTTTCTTGTATTATTTTCCACCCAAGCATCAAATAGCATAAGTGAAAGAGCAGTTCTGGTTTTAAAGGGAAATTACATGTTTTGACTCAAGATTAATTTTTGTTTTCTCTCATCTCTATGGATAATTATAATATGCCAGTTTCCACCGCTGTGCTGGCGGGGGCCTGTCAGCATCCACGGTGCCAGGCCACCCCCCAGAAAGGACCCAGGAAGGGCCAGCAGCGTGGGCCTAAGAGCCCAGGCTCAGGGACACGGCGTGGATGACTTAACTGGACCGCAGTGCCAGTCACAGGGCTAAAGCTCCACGTTTATCATTCAGACAGTGAAAATTAGACAGGAAAACTGACCAGGCCAGGTGAGCCTCTGTGAGGAGACAGACTGTGAGTGGTGGGTGGGCTGGCCTCCGCGTGGGAGGTGGGCTCAGGCCCAGCGACAGGCTGAAAGGCTGGCTCCATGGCGGGGTTTTGATGTATGCATGTGTGTGTGGGGGTCATCAGCCACTCAACACACAACGGCTGCCATGTGCTGGGCCCTGCACTGGATGCAGGGACACAGAGAAGCCCTGCCCACGAGGAGCTCACACTTACAGAGGGGAAAGGCATGCACACAGGCAAAGACAACAAACAATATGGAAGAGTGTCAGAGTGCTCAGTTAAGTGTCAGAGTACATCCTCTCTCAGAAGTGGAGTCGCCTGCCATGACCCGCTGCTACCTTCATGGTAATGTTTCAATTCTTCTATTGCTCACTCAAAGCCCTGGCCACATTTAAAACTTCTTGTCTAGCCTCGAGCACACCCTTGCCCCTTGTGAGCACCCTCTCCACCCCGACTTCTTGCCACCTCTGCACGCCAGCCCTTCAGTGTGAACAAGCCCGCTAGCTCATGCCTCCCTCCATGTCTTTGTTCACCCTTTGCCCTCTTCCTGGAATGTTCTCCATGACACTGGATAGTGAACTCCTACCTATCCTTCAAAGCCCAGTCCAAGTCTCACAGCTCTGTTTTTGTTCCCCACCTGAGACAGAACCGCTTCCTCTCTGCTGGGTTCCTCACTGTTGTGCACACACCCGTGGCCCGGTGTGTCCTGCCGTGTGTTGTCGTGGCATTTGCGCGTCTGGCTTCTCCACTGGACAGGGTGCTCCTGGAGGAGCTGTCAGTCACTCCTGTGTTCTCCGTGCGCAGTCCAGGCGCTTGTGTGGAGCGCGTCCTACATAAGCGCTGAACATATGAGTCATAAAGCGATAGCGCTGAAGGAGCCCCTCCGAATCATCTACCCTAACCCCTTCGTGTTACAGGAAAGAAGTGAGGGCCAAGTGGAAATGACCCCCCACACCATCTGGTGCCAAGAGTATCCCACAAAGACTTCAGGGAGGAAGAGGGGTTTGAACTTGGTTTTTGTTTTTGTTTTTTTCCTCACCCAAGGACATTTTTCGATATTTTTTTTCAGATAGAGTGGGAGGGAGAGAGAGAGAGAGAAACATCGACGTGAAAGGGACACATCGAGTGGCTGCCACCCACACAACCCAACCAGGGCCAGGGACAAACTGCAACTGAGGTACATGCCCTTAGCAGGAACCAAACCCGGGTCTCTCCAGACCGCAGGCGGACGCTCTAACCGCTGAGCCAAACCGGCCAGGGCTGAACTTGGTTGTAAAGGATGTGGAGAATTCAAATGGAGGGCATAGGAAGGGGAGAGAGGGTGTTCTGTGTTGGGTGATAGGGTGAGGAAGGGGGGAAGCAGGACCAAGAAAGAAGCTTTCTAAGGCAGTAGCAGGCCAGGGTGTTTGGAGCAACAGGGATGGTACAGATAACACTGAAAGTTCACTCCTGTTCATCAAACCCTGCTCAAGCACCTGCTCCATGCCAGGCCTGTGCTTGGCTCAGGGTTAGAGAGAAAAATCAAAGGCATCAAGCTCACAGGCTCATGAGAGAAGCAGACGGGCAAAGAACCACCTAGAAAATGGTGTGCTGAGGGGTGAGGTACAAAGGCCGCAGAAGCCTCGAGAGAGGCTTACTGTCTGGGAAGTCGGTTTTGCAGCGGAGGTGAGTCCGGGGAGGTGGCCAAGGGCATTGCAGGAAGGGACGCAGCCTCTGCAGGGCTGGAAGGACAGGTGGTGGCCGTCCAGGGCCTTTCTCCCTCTCGGCCCCATAGTTTGCTGCAGAGGCTCTTTGCCTCTGTAATGACCCCGCCGGTCATTCTGAATGCTCACCCCCTCCCTGGCCACTGCACACCTTCTCCAAGGCCGCCATCTACCTAGGCTACTCCACCTGTGACCACACTTCCACCAACATAAAAACACACCCTCCTATCCCATACCCCCTTGGGTGTGTAGAACCACACCCCTCAGTGACATCTGCACAGTCTTGTAACCCACAAAGCTCTGCCCCCAGCTCCCATAGACCAGAGCCTTTGAGGCAGAAAGGACATGGGCTCTTCTCATTATTTTAAAAATGAAGAACAAGAGGCTCAGAGACAGGAAAGGGCCTTTTCAAGATCACCTTGCCTGTGAGCAACATTCCAAGCACGTGCTCTGGCTGTCGAGGGCACTCAGGTCGGGCCGTGTCTCACCCATCTGGACAGTCTGCCACATTTAGCGAGATGCGTCAGTGAGTGTAGACTTCCTGACGGCGGGGCTTCCTGGTGGGGGCGGCGTGTTGAAACAAAGTGTCCCTACCGTGTGCTGCCCCTCTTGTCTTCACCTTACTCCTGAGTCATCAACAATGAAGGAAAATCGTCATCCCAAGGTCAAAGCATCGGGGTGGGGGGCTACAAGAAATCACCTCTTCGATCCTAATTCAGATAGCCCAAGAGCTTCCCACATTCATGGCACTGACCACTCTCTGCCGTGCATTGTAGTTCTTCACTGTTCTGTGTGGTTATTTTGTGCAACTGTCTCCTCTACTAAACTCATGGCCTGAGAACAGCATCAATGTCTGGTTCATTTTTGTCACCTCTGGGACCATATTTAGCACCTAGCACCCTGCCTCTGTAAGCTACAGTTAACAAGGAATGACACTAGGTACATTTACTCATATCATTTTATATGAAGTCACGAATATTTTATCCCCATTTTACAAATGAAGTTCAGAGAAGTTAAATCACTGGCCTGAGGTCACACCTCTTGCATGTAGCAGACCTGGGAATTCAGTTGAGTTCTTCCTGGCTCTAAAGCCCACTCTTACCACTGCGAATAAATCTTAGCCCAAAACATGAAAGAATGGCACATCAACTTATCAGTTTCAACATAAGGCCCTGTATGAAGGAAAGTGCAAAAATGGATGAGACTTGGTCCCTGCCCACAAGGAGCTCATAGTCCCGTGTGTGAGCAAACAAGACAGTGGACAGTTACTGAAGAGCAGTGTTAAGGGAATTGCATGGAGTGCTGGCTGCTGAGACAGTGAACCAGACACATCTCTGACTTCTGAGAGCCCCAAGCTTGTGGGGGAGACAAACCAATTATGAGGTGCCATAATCAGGCTGCACTAAGGAATATAAGGAGGACCCTAGAGCCCAGATGGTTGTGAAGGGAATGAGGTCCTAGGCTCTCTCAAGCCATAGCTCTTCTATGTGCCCATTGCCATCTCATCATGAATGGATAGAAAGAGGTAGAATCAAGGTGGAAACATAGAGGAGTTGAGCTGTAGGACTGATTGGTTTCCAGAATGATACAATGTATCATCCATCCATCCATCCATCCATCCATCCATCCACCAGTCATTGAACCACCATGCTTGCTTGAACCAGGCCCTGGGGTGGGTTCCCAGGACGAGACATGGCCACTATTCCTAGGAGGTCACAGTCCAGTGGGGGAGATAGACATGCACAAATGGTTTCAGGACAGCATGCATATGTGCTGTCTTTCTCCTCTCTTTCTGCTATCTCCCACCTTGCAGGAAAGAAAAACCCCCTCCCTACAAGTACCCACTCCTGCGGGGCCCGGCCAGCAACCACCCCGTCGGCAAAGGGGACAAGAAGAGCTCAGTGAACCACAAAGATCCTTCAGACTTTTTTTAAGGACACGAAGTCCAGGGAGGTCTTGTGGAGGCAGGAGCATGCACTTGCTGCTGGGGCGTGGAATGGATCACCCTTCTGGCTTCCAAGATAAGGGCTGTGCGCTAAGAAATACGCTAGTGAAAGGAAAGGGGGGAAAATGAGAAGAAATTCTATCGATTTTCCCTTTTACCAATGGAAAATCAATTGTAAGGCTTCGGCTTATAGCTCAGGAACAAAACAGGAGGTGCAAACCAGGCGAGCACAGATGCCCCTTCTACCGCCTCCTCCAGGAAGGGGAGAAGCTGCGCGTCCTTCTGAGAGGCTGCACACACCTCGCAGGCCAGTGCTTCCCTCCCCTTCCCTGCTCAAGGCGCGGTTACTGCCCATGGTTACCTTTTACAATAGCTCTGCTTGTTCACAGTGTTAGAAAAGCTGTGTCTGTATCTACTGACCCCAAACACCAACTACACATACACCCCAAAGACACATGTACTGCTGGGAACAACGGGACAGGATTTTTGAAATCCCAGTGGTCTTAGACATTCGGTCACTTCTTCTATGAGTTGCATGCTTCCTGACTCCCCCAGGCCCCAGCATGCAATGTCAGAACACTGCTCTGAGAGCTAGTTCCCAATGACCTGGGTGGTTTAACGGAAAATTTAGCTCCAATGGCAAAAAGTGTTGGTCACTCGTTCTCCAGATCCTGGTGTCACTGATCCAACCAGGCCACTGAAGAGGTGGGCATTGATAGCCTGACACAGGGGGAGGCTGATGGACGGGTAAGGGAGACACAAAAGACAAAAAGACGCACTCCGAGGCAGGTAGGGATGATAAAATAAAACAACAGCGTAGCAATTCCCAAGGTGGGGCAAGCTTAACATTGTGCATTTTTCTAAAGAGTCAAGTGCCTTTGTATGATGAATGGGTCCAGGAGAGTCTGCTCCCTCCCTGTCTGTGAAGCAGCGGGCTGAGTCACCAGACAGCCTGCTAATTAAAATGACCTCCCGGAAATGGGGATTAGGAGATAGGGAGGGGAGGGGAGGCTCAAGGGAGATAGGGCCTTTAACACAAAGCTCCAGTTAAGCACTTTTTTGCTCTAGGTGGAAGATTTTCTAAGTTTGTTGCAAAAAATCAAGAGCAAAGCTTATTCCCCTTTTGCTTATTGGTTTTCAGAAATTTTAACAAAGAACCATATGTCAGCTGGCTGCAAATGTTGTGTTGTGTATACAGCTTCTCCCCTGGGTTCTCGTTGCCCAGAGGAACACAAATAAAGTGGTTTGTGGTTTATGCAGCTCTTCTGTTCCTCTGAGTGTTCTTGGCACCTTTCCCTGTAGGTCTCCCTCTCCTTCGAGAGCCAACCAGACAGCCTCGCTTTGTTGTCAAGGACTCTGTAGCCAAGATAAGACTTGACCCTCAGCAGTCCCCAAGTCAGAGTCCTGGGGATTTTGCTGACTGCAACCAGTACCACATGAGCCAACAGCGTGGCGGGCATTTCGGAATGGATAGCTTCTCCCGAGACAGCATAAATAGAGGCAGATTGCATACAATAAGAGAGATGATAGTCCACATCTATTCCCCTGGGCAGACTGCTTTTATATGCTGTGACTAGACTTGGGCCCCACTTTTTATAAAACTGCTTTGATTAATTAGATCACGGGGCTCACAAACAGCGGATATGCTAATCGTGTATAAGCAAAAGCTTGGAGCCAGGCATCTCTGGGTTTTGATTCTGTATCCTGCCCCTGGTTCTCTCTCTCAATGTCTGTGTGATCTTGGGCAAGTTAGTTAACCTTTCTGAATCTTAGTCTTCTCCCCATAGGATGGTGTTAGTAATGTCTACCTCATTGTGGCAGTTCTGTAGCTTTGACGAGTTCAGGTGTGGGAAATGCCAGAAAGGGTGCCCAGTGTGATAGCAACGCTGTTGGTGACGTGACCAGGACGGCAAATGGTCTGCAGATCACTTCCTATTAGAAACGGAGCAGGAGACTGGGGTTGTTTGTCCCTGAGATAAAAAAAAATAAGAGGGAGTGGAGCTAGGAAAGCAAGATCACCATCTGTAAAAGTTAAAAGGATATCTTGGACATTCTTTTTGCCCAAAAGAAGCAAACCTTTTCTGTGTTGTCAAAAGTAAAAGGCAAATCCAGGGAGGAGTTCTCAGTAAGACACATTTCAGCTAAAAAAAATGAGGAAAATCTTCTAGTGAATAGAATTGCCGATCACTGGATGGGCTCCCGTGGAAACAGCAAGTTCCCCCTCACCGGAGGTATGCAAGCAGAGTCTGAATAAACATCTGTCAGGGAGGAAATGTGAGGAACTCTTCTCTAGGGGGATGCTGGGTGCTCTGTGGCATCACCTTCTGGTCTATAACTCTGCAATGACATGAGGCAGGAGCTTACATGACTGATGTCAGAGAATGGAATGTACAGTAGGAACAGGATCTTTTAATGCTAAACAGGTGCCAGTAAATGTCTCTAAGTTACAGCATATGGATGCCACTAACATTTAGCATTCCTTTAGAGCAGAGATTTTCAACTGCTGTGCTGCAAGAATTTTTAAAACATGCAATACCTGACTATTTAGTCTGGGGCACTGACCTCTTTCCCCTTAGATTGCAAATAAAAGGATGGTAACCAATACAATAGCTGTCCAGTGTGAATGAATAAAAACTATACTAATTTTTTTGTCAAATCGGCAAAATCATATATATATTTGGTGTGCTTCAGACTTTTGTAATTAGTTTAGGTGTGCCATGAGATGAAAAAGGTGAAAATCGCTGCTTTAGAGGAGAGAATGCATGACTATAAAGCTAACTGTAGGATATTTTTGCAATAGTACCGTCTGCTTCTCCACATTGGAAGAGCAGAGAGAAAAAGTCTGACCAAGACAGGAAGAGTTTCCAGTGGACCTCCCTGTGACCTTGGCCTGCTCAGCAACCCTCTAGTTTTTTTGGACCAGATTATACCAATGGTCTCAAGTTAGAAGGGGAAAATTTCAGCACTGAGATGGAGGACAGCACCAATCCAGAAGGTGAACCAGCCAGATGCTGCTCGCCCACCCAGACCCAGCAGGGGGCACTCTAGCCTCTCATCTTGCCTGCCCACTTCCTCCTCAGGATAGAGACACAGGCGGGTAGAACTATAGAACCTGCTACCAACCTGTGTTCTGGGGAGAGAGAGAGGGAAAGAGAGAGAAAGAGAGGGGGGAGAGAGAGAGAGAGAGCACTCTACAAAAAGGAAGGGTGGAGAGGGGAGGGACATGCTGGGCCTCTACCTTGCCCTCACACAACACTTCATAAACAATGCCAGTTTTTTCTGCATCAGTCCAGAGGCTCAGAAACAGAACTAAGGTCTATTTAGCCTCAAAAACTGTGATAGACAAGCAGGAGAGCTCCACCCCCCCCCCCCCATTCTTGTACTGAGTCTCTTTTCTTGGTGATGTTATTAGCTTAGTGGCAGCAGCAGGGGGCCTTAGGCTAGTGTCTCCTCTTGCCTTTAAATAGGAGAGAGACACACAATGAGCTGCATCGTTTCGCTGTAATTCAGTGACATGCCTGAGACTTGCCTAAGAGGACCCCAACTCATGTTCCTAAGTTGTAAGAGCAGTGCCAACCATAGAAGTCTGGAGTGATTAACATTTGTTGAGCATCAAGTCATACATCTACAAAATATTTATTGAACATTTACTGTGTGCCAGGCATTGTGTTAGAGGCCTTTGCATCCATTGCCTTATTTGATGTTCCCAGTAGTTTGTTGAGGTGAGTATCATTTTGTCCATTTCCCAGGTGAGAAAATTGAGACTCCTAAAGGCAAAATGCTTTGCATTCACATGGCTCATGTGAACCTGGATTCCAAGCCAGCTCCCTTTCCACTACTCTACACTGGGCCTTCTCCATTTGTCTCTAGGACAAAGGTGAAAGCAGATAACGAGCGAACAGTGGCATCACTTAGAGGTGGTGGGGGTTGGGCGGAGAGGAAGGGAGCATCTCACTCTCCAGGCTGGGTGTCTGTGTAAGGACTTCAGGACTTTTTCGCACCTGCTGCCAAAACCCTGCCTTCTTCCCATCTCTCATTCCAACACACCTGTCAGTCCCTGCTGGGCACTCCATCAGGGTAGGGTTTGGGCAAGAGGCCCATTCATCACTTAACATGCAGAAGCTTCTAGATCCTCCAGAGCCCCTGGGACTCAGCAAGGTAGTCACTGCAGGGCCCATCCTGGAGCTCTGGATTGCTGATCCCAGGCAGATAGTTTAGATTCCTACCACCACCACCCCCCCACCCCCCCACCCCCGATCTAGAGTGTGTGAGCTGAGCCTACTGTGTCCCTCAATGGTTCAGAATTCTTCCCCTGAGTCCTGCTTCCTGAGCACTTCAAGGGCACCGAGATTAGCCCTGGCCAGTTTGGCTCAGCGGTTAGAGCGTCGGCCTGTGGTTCAGAGGGCCCCGAGATTAGAGGTTCTTTTCCTCATGAATCAGCTCAGTCAATAAGGCACAGAGCAGACAGAATAGGGGAGACATCATGATGTAATTAAAATAGCCTGGATTTAAAAAGTCAGTTGAACTAAAATGTGAACCCCAGATATTCTATTAACTGGTATATGGCTCTGGGCAAAGACTTGAACCTCTTTAAGCCTCAGGATTCTCATCTGTAAAACGAGAATGAAATATCTGCCTACCACAGTTACTGTGAGGATCGAATGTACACACATTGCCTGTAGTTAGTACTGTGCTGTGCACGTAAATGTTGGTAACAGCAACAGCCACGAAAAGGCACAAGGAAGCTTTTGGGGGTGATGAATATATTACCTTGATTGTGGGGATGGCTTCACAGGTGTTTGCATATGTCCAAACTTATCCAATTGTATACATTAAATATGTGCAGTTTTTATATATTTCTATTTCATTTAAAGCTGTTTTCAAGAGTATAACATCTATAAAATACCTGGCGTAGAGTAGAACTCTCTCCCCAGAACAACCCGCCTTTCCCATCCTCATTTGCTTACTAGGGTTGGAAATCCCTTTTCTTGAAGTTACAGCTTTTCTTACTCCCAGATGAAGGGCAGACAGAGTACAAACCCTTCCGGAGGACAGATGGGAGAGAAGAGTCCAGAAAAGTGGCAGCCACCCAGAGGCCAGGAACCTGGTCTTACCCTCCCCGGGGCTTCAGCGCGTATCAGTCTGTGCTCACTGAGTGTGGAAGGAACAAATGTTGAGGGTGGTCCAAAGGCCTGAACCCTCGAAGGAGAGGAAAGAGGCTTTGTAAGTTGGGACTCCGAACAGATGGGTAGACAGTGTGCGACACAGTGTTCACCAGGCCTGAACTGAGGCAGAATTGGCAAGACTAAAAAGACAGGGGAGGCAGAAGTTCCTCAGGATAGCACGTCTTATTAAAATAAAAACAAACAAATCTTCCCAGGATTGGTCAGAGGCTCTTCCTACGTTATTTCTGATTGGCACACAGTGTCTCAGGGACAGTCTCTATGAAGTTATACTGACGAATAGTCTGCCAGCTACAAGTCAGGACTGCCCTGAGGCACTGTCACCTGCATTAGCTCTGCTGCTCACCAACACGTGTGCATGCCCGATGGGCTCACTCCCCACTGGGCGGATGAAGGAACTGAGGTCAGCCTAAGTCCCTTGCCCGCGGGGCACGCCTGGGAAGTCCCCAGGACAGGACCTGGGCACAAGGCTGCCTCAGCCACAACAGTGATGATGTGTTCAACCCCAAACCTCAGCACGAAGCCTGGCCAGCTCCGAAAGTTTTCCCTATGACTCATTACAGCACTTAATGCTCCAATTTGACTCAACCTTCGAAGACCTGAGATTTATTTTTGGCTGACCACATATTAATCGTAAGTCCAAACCTGCTTCTGCCCATGGCGTCAGCTGTCTCGGTTCATGTCTCCTTTTGCCCAGGCTGGAAACCTTGACTTGTTTGAACCCCTCTTCCTCTCCGCGCACAGCCCGCCCGCCACCGTGCCCACTGCGTCTGCCTCTGATGTTCTGCCCTCGCACAGGACAACCGAGTGGCTTTGGAGTCAGGCACACCTGAGTTTTCATTTCAGCTCCACCACTTGCTATTTTTGCTTGTGAATCATTTAAAGCAGACTCTACTTTCCCCATCTTTAAAATAGGGAAACAAACAATACTGATTAGCAGGATTGTCGTGCATTTCCCTTCCTGTCCCGTTCCCATGTTCTCCCTCCTATTTGCCTCCACATCACCTCCTGCCTGGTTTGCTGGGTTCGCCCCCCGGTGACCTCCACGCCCCAGTGCTGTCCTGCCGACCCAGTCTCTCCCTCTCAGAGAGCTTCCTGGATCCCTAGAGAGCCAGCCCTGCACCTCTAGCACCTCCTTCAAGTCAGTTGTCCAGGCCAGGAGCCCGGATAGCATCCTGCTTTTATGCCTCTCTTCTGATCAGTTGCCACACCCTGCGGGTCCTGCCTGCCTGGTGTCGCTCATGTCCATCACCATCTCTACTCGTCTTCCCTAAAGAGAATCCCTCTCATCTCCCAGGCCTCAGCTCAGATACGCCAGCTCCGCGCCAGCCTCCCAGTCTCTGCAGTGTCCCTGACTGCTCCTTCTGCATGTATCCCCCGGCAGTTGGCTTATTCACCTACTTCTCAGTGATTGCGTTCAGATAGTCAGCTCCCCACCGTCACTGAATTTCCTGAGAGGAGAGGGGGGTATACTCATCTCTGCAGCTCTCGTAGCACCCAGCACAGCCCAGACAGGTCAGGGGCACTCGGTCAACACAGCAGAAGAAAAGAAAGAATGAATGAGTCTCAAAGCCAGAATCCCATCCTGAGTTCATTCTAAGAACTGGACCTTGATTACGGACGAATCTCCCGAAGCGTTGGTGACTCGGCTGGTAGACTAACCTCACTGCCACTGCCCAGCCGCCCCGCCCAACGCCGTTCCTGCTGGGCTCCGGCCCTGCACCGGCTGCTTGATCTCACAGGACCTCGTTTCATCCTCACAGCAGCCCCGTGGAGCAGGGATTATTCTCCACATTTCCCTAGGAAGGAAACAAGCTTAGAGAGGTGAAGTAACTGTCCGACGTCACAGGTCCCAAGGAGAGCCTGGCTGTCCCCTGCATTTCCTGTCCGCTGTCTGTGGACAGTCCTGAGACTGGCAGCACCGTCGACCTTTAGCACTGGTTATAAGGAGCCTCTGCCTCGGGGAGCTCACTGGTTCACTTCTGTTCCCCTGAGCCTGGCTCTAGGGAGTCTCCCTTGCCGATGTCCCTGCGCGTCCTCCAGGCCTGAGTTGGCCAAGTGATTGTCTTGACAGGCAGAAGGCAAGAGAGATGTTTCGCCAGGAAATCAGGTGGGATCGTGCCGAGGAGGCCCGTATTACAGGGCGGGTGCTGGTCACCGGCTAGAGGGAGTTTTCCCACCAAACACCCAAAGGCTTCCTTCCCCTCCACCCATGTTACTTCCTCCCCTTCCCACTCCCTCGGGATTCGAACTGTAAAGCCACAAGACTGAAATTCGTGGCCACTAGGAAACTGGGTTCTGGCTGTGTGACCCTAAGTATGTCTCACTCGTCTTGAGTTACCCAGAGCTTCAGCTGCATCAGTTTCTTGCTCTTTGACATGGTGACACAGTCCCCAGGCAACCTACTCCCAGGAGCATTGTGAGGATATGATGAATGGGAAAGTACAGGTTTTTTCAAGTAGCTCCCAGTATTTTCTCCCCTTTTTCTGAGACCTCACAGAGGTCCCCGCCTGGTCCATTCTTCGCCTGGGACCTGGACTGTCCGTCAGTGGGCTCTGCGGGCACCCTGAGGCGGCTGCCGACGGGGATGAAGGTGAGGACGGCTGCTCTGGGCAGGACGTTTCTGTGAGGCCGGCACCCTCCTCTTTCTGCCTCTAGAAGCTTATAAACCAGGGCAACCCCCGACTTAAACTTCTGGGCAAAGTGGAGCAAACCTAGCTTTCAGGCCCATGTACAAAGCCTTCAAACTTTAAAGCTAAGAGAGTCCATGGGAGAGAGAAAGAAAGGAGCCGGGCGAGGAGAGGCTGGTAGGCAGTGGACTCCGAAGGCTTTGAGTGTGTGTGTGTGTGTGTGTGTGTGTGTGCACGCGTGCGCGCGTACCAGCCTAGTGGCATTATGTGTGAGGCCTTCTTGAGTAACTTCTTCATACGTGGGTGTGGAAAGGCATGAGTGAGCGTAGCTGTGACTGCTTTGTGTGAGCATCTCTGAGTCATAGATGACAGGTCACTGTCGATGCTAAGTGCATTTTCACTCCAACGCCTCCCAGGCAGAGGTCCTAGGTTAAGTTTCTGTTTGAAATTCTGTCTATTCTCTTGACATCTCATCCATATTAATGGGTCACCTCTCTGCCCAGCCTCCCTGGACTGTGCCCAGCAGGATGTCAGGGCGACGTCTCCTCCTGCCCCCTCCCAGTGAAGGCTGAGGCTAAGTCCCCCCAGGAGCGTCCCTCGGGGTGGAAAGCGCACCCTGACTCTGTTAGCAGGTAATCTCATGTTTACATCTCCTTCCGGCATCTCAGCCTTTGTGCTCCTGTTTTTCCCTCTCTCTCCTTCTTCAGGCCCGTCTGGACTAGAGGTTAAAAAAACAACTGGGGTGGGGTGTCATGAAGGGGGGCTGCTCTCCTTAACACCCCAACACCTCTCCACACTGCTTCTGGAGAGGTAAAGACCGTGGTTCCAGAGTGTTCATCTCTGTCCAGTTTTAGAAGCAATACTGAGGCCCGCTCAGAACTAGGCTGAGTGCTGGGTGGGGGTCCGAGGGGAGGGTGCGTGACTGAGCAAACACGTCATCGCTTGGTCCACAGAGCGCCTTCGAGGGCGGGGCGCTGTGGCCGTGTTGAGATGCAAATACAAAGGATGGCACTTTCAAACATTCGACCCTGTTCATCATGCATGCCTTGGTTTGTTCTCTAGTCCGTCCATTCATCTACCCATTCGTCCATTCTCTTTCTGTCGTTTATTCGTTCATTCCCCCCAGGCAGGCCATGTGGCTTGCTGGGAAGAGTGATCACCCAGAGCCTGGATGTAAGCCTCATTCAGCTGCTGTCATCTTCCCTCTTTGACCCCAATTTCCTCACTTGCAGGATGGAATGAAGAATGATTATTTTCCTGACTCACAGGATTGCTTTCAGGAACTCCAGGGGAAATGCAGTAGGGAGAAGGAGCGAGCATTCTCTGCACATACCCGTTCTACACCACACCACTGGAGGGGGACGGGGGCAAGCACAGGACCTCCAACAATCCATTAGAAATAGCTCAAACTGGAAGCAAAAATGTCTGGCATTCAATCCCAGTCTACTAGCATTTATAGGACTTTAGAAAAGTCCCTCTCCCTCTCTAAGCCTGCTTGTGTGTCTACAAAACAGGCCTGACGAAGTAGGGATCCTAAGGGTTCCTACGGTTGTGCCACGTTGGGATTCTAGGACCCCTCTCCGCCCAGTTGCCTGCCCTGAAGGATGGTCTCACATCCACCTTGACAAGCATGCCACGCTGCTAGACCCTAATCCTGTGGGCAAGATGTTTAGTTAGTAAATTTTCACTCTCAGCTCAGCAACACCAGTGGTGGTGCTGGCTGCCCAAGGATCCTCTCTGTCCTCAGACCCGATGCGGAACCAGAGGCCACCGGAGAGATGAGACCAGCGGGCACGCCGAGCCTCGCGTACAGGAGGCACAGCACTGTGGACCTCGTTGACATCACTGTGTAGTAGACACCACGGAGCACTCTTGAGCTGCAGGACAGAGTAAATAAAGCAATGTTTTCTCTTCAGTGTTGCTTAACGTAACAAATAGACTGCTGCATTGTTTACTGTATTTCACTGCACAGACTGCTGTGGCTGCCCGAGGCCCTGAGAGGAGGCACCCCCGGATTCCAAGGGTGTGCATTCTTTCCTTTTTATCCTCAGCCAAAAACATTTTCCATTTTTTGTTCAGACAGAGTGGGAGGGAGAGAGAGGAAGAGAGAGAGAGAGAGAGAGAAACATCGACGTGAAAGGGACACATCAAGTGGCTGCCTTCCGCACAACCCAACCAGGGCCGGGGACAAACTGTAACCGAGGTACGTGCTCTTCGTGGGAACCGAACCCGGGTCTCTCTGGACCGCAGGCCGATGCTCTAACCGCTGAGCCAAACTGGCCAGGGCGGGTGTGCATTCTTAAAGGCTTGCCATTGGAGAATGAGGCCCTGTCTGGATGCTGTAACAGATCCGTGTAGATGCCAGGCACAGGAGCACCTGCCATCACAGAATGGGATTCATTAACTAACTCCTGGATTCACAGGAGGTTTGGGATGAGTAACTGACAGGACATGAATAAAGTCCCTAGTAAATGAAGTGTCCCTTCAAGGGTAGTTGTTACTATTAGTCACATCCACATCGCTCTTAGGCTCAGTGTTTCTAAGGTAGTCAGTCAAGCCGATACACTGGCATGTACACGGGCAAGCTGTGGTCCCTCGTTGGAAATGAAATGAGGTAGGCAAAACGGTCTTCCTTCAACAACAGCAGATGGTCATTTTTTCTTTAACAGTGTTCTTCTCCCCTCTCATTATAATATCAGTAGTCTTCATTCATTCATTCATTCATTTGCTCATTCATTCATTCATTCATTCATAACACCGGCCATGGATCTTAGCTCTGGTTCTTCTGAAAGTGGAGACTAGGACAAGGGACTGAGAGCAAGCAGCTTATTTGCCAGGTGGTACCTAGAAGCAGAAGTAAGGGAGAGTCAAAAGTGAGACAGAACAGAGAGGAAATCCAGCAAAGGGTGTGTTAATGAGCTAATTACCTCTGAGAGGAAAGGGATCTCAATCCCTCTAGGGACTTTCTTAGAAATAATGTAAAAACACTCCTCAGAGTTGCCTCCCTCTGGAACTGGGGGACACTTGAGGTTCCCTTTTGGGGCTTAAATTCCCCTTCACTTCCTGGTTGCTCCTCTGCAAGGCTGATCCCCGAGGCAGTCAGGATCCACCTGATAAGGGATGCCGCCCCGCTGCATGGAACTATTCACTACAGCTGTGCTAACATCAGGCGAGCTGGGGAGATGTGTGCAGGCAGCCCGTCTCTGCTACACGGGGGCACAGGATGGACAGTCGGGAGAGGCGTCCGGGCTTTGCCTCTGCTGTCCGTGGCTGGCAGATTTGGTAGGAACGGTGTCTGTCAACTCTGCACCCAAGAATCTAGAACAGTGCATGCACAGAGCTGCACACCAGCGATCATTCGCAGAGTGAAAGGATGGATGGACAGATGGATGGATGGACAGCTGGGCATGTGGACGGACAGATGGGCTTTTCCCTTTGAAACAGTGGTTTCTACCATCAAATACAGGGGTAAATGGAGGATGGGGGAGGTTGGATGCAGATAGATTCTGATGTACAGGGTGATCACTATGGGCAGGGCAGGTAAGTCATGGAATCCTCCAAAGAAACGAGCCTAGATCTATATCAAGTGAGCTGGGCCAAGTGGGTCATGGATGCCGGGCCTGTGGACAGAGTCTCACGCTGATGCTCCAGCCTGGAATGAGCACCAGTGGGAGCCAGAGGTGCAGCTGAACTGAAGCCATGAAGAAGGAGGGAGAGGAGCTGAGGCGTGTACTCTGAGCACCCCCCACTTAGACCCTCTTTAGGTCTTCGCAGCGCTGTGCCCTTACTCACTGTCCACTTTGACACTGCATAAAAGCCGACTTTCCTTTCAATAGTCAGTGCCTTGGACCAGGAAAAAGGAAAACAAAAACAAAGTGTTTGAGGTTTATATAGTTTTAGGCAGCTTTATTTTACATTATAATTGAAATCTTAAAGTTAAGGCCAGTTTCTATAAGTAACATTTCCTTTTTCCTCATTATGAGCATAGTACTATTTGGGAAATTTTGAAAATATAGAAAAAAGCATAAAGACAATAATTCACATTAAGAAATAAATAACTTTTAATGTATTTTTTTTTTTATCCTCACCCGAGGACATCTTTTATTTTTTGTTCAGATAGAGTGGGAGGAAGAAAGAGAGAGAGAGAGAGAGAGAGAGAGAGAGAGAGAGAGAGAGAAACATCGACGTGAAAGGGACACATCGAGTGGTTACCACCCGCACGACCAGCCAGGGCCGGGGACAAACTGCAACTGAGGTACGTGCCCTTAGCGAGAACTGAACCCGGGTCTCTCTGGACCGCAGGCCGACGGTCTAACCACTGAGCCAAACCGGCCAGGGCTAATGTATTTTTGATACTTTTTTTTTTTTTTATTCTCACTCGAGGACATTTTTGCATTTATCCTCAGATACAGCGGGAGGGGGGGGGGGAGAGAGAGAGAGAGAGAAACATCGATGTGAAAGAGACACATCAAGTGGCTGCCACCCACATGACCTCAACTGGGGCCAGGGACAAACTGCAACCGAGGTACATGCCCTTAACGGGAACTGAACCCGGGACTCTCTGGTCCTCAGGCCAACGTTCTAACTGCTGAGCCAAACTGGCCAGGGCTTGATACATTTTTTTTAAGAAAATTGAGATAATTTATATTTACAGTTTTAGATATTTTCCCCCGCTGAGCTCCCCAGCTGGGTTGTATAATATATAATTTTCATGTGTAATTTTCCATGTCATTTAATATTCTTTGAAAACATTCATTTTAATGATTATATAATATTCTACCATACAGAGAAAACCTAATTGATTCTCCCATTTCCCTCTTGTTGGACATTTTATCATTTCCCATTGTTCGCGATTATAAATTTTGCTGATACGAACAGAACCCTTTGTATGTAATATGTCCTTTAAACTTTCCTACAAACCTATGAGGTGAGTACTATACAGATTCTCTTTTTACAGATGAGAAAACTGAGGATCAGAGAGGAGATAAATGATTTGTCAAAGGTACTGTCTTAGATTAAGTCCCCAAGAAACAGGCCCTGAGATGAGGACCCGAGTGCAGGGCTTGACTCAAGAAAATAGTAGGCAAGTGAGAACATGAGCCAACGAAATGTGGGTTAACCGGATGTGTACTCCCGTGGATAACCAGAGCTCACCCGGGGGAAATTCGGGAGCCAGAGGACTCACGTCTCAGAATCAGGAGGGATGTGGGAGCTGGGATTTTCCGCAGCTCCAGTAAGTCTTGGTTGAGGGTGCCCCCAAGGATCCTTACTTCCCAGTCGCTTGTGGACTGCCGTGGGGGAGGGGCCCAGCCGGCTCTGGCAGTCAGAGGTTAGGCAGATTCCCTGCATGGATGAGGGAGAGGGGATAAGGGTGGGCAATGACCAGGGCCTCTAAGGTCAGTCACATAGCTAGTAACTGTCAGAACTGGGATTTGAACCCAGATGTGCCTGACTCCAGGGTCCTTGCCTTTAACGACCTGCTTTGCAGAGAAACAAATCTTCCTGTGACCTTGGCCAAGTCACTTCCTCTCCCTGAGCTCCAGGATCAGTGGGGATTATGCTGTCCGCCATACCTGACTCAAAGCACCGTCACGAGAGGACGGCGTGAACGGGGCAGCGCTCTGGTCATCAGCATCACTGAGCATCCCCGTCGGGAGGGTAGGAGCCCCTCAGGCAGACATGCAGAGCCTTCCTGACGACAACTAATGAAAGAAACGGCTAGAAGATGGGCCCGCCCCCTGAGTTTGTCAGCTGTGTAGTTTTCTAGATTGATTACATAGTAAGTAGTGTGTATACATACAGCTCCGGGGAATACAGTGTAAGTCCTCGAGGAACTCTGGAGCGTTCCCTTTTTCTGGCAAGAGGGAAACACATCCACAGTTGCTCATCTCCGCGTGCTGACAGTCTCCAGGTCCGGAGGCTCCCAGGAGGGGGCTTAATTGCTCCATAAGCTTCAAACTCAAGGGCTCCTCAATGCTAAGCTCCTGACAAGCCGCATTAAAGTAAAAGTGACAAAGATGCCCGTTGACGTATTTATTAAACACGCAGATCCTGAAGGAGCTGATGTGGGCTGCTCAGGCGCGTGGAGCTCCAGATGGGATGTCAGCAGCCCTCCCACCGACTGAAGTTCATACCTAAGGGCAAGGGCGAGACGAATGGGAGACGTGAGCCCTGGCCTGGGTGACGTCAAGCCATGGGCTTCAAGACATGACTTCAAAACCCTGAAGATGTTTTGCAGCTTTACCAACCTCTGGAAAAGCAAATGGGAATCAGGAGCACGGGACCGTTCTGTGGCAGAAACCTACACCAAGACTTCTATACCCAGCCCAACGCTGGTCCAGGCCTGCATAAGCATTTATCTAGATTATTCTTTTGTATAGGGAACGTGAGTTAAACAGAAAATTGGGTTAGTAAAATGAGCATGTCTACTCCTAGGCACTAGGCTGTAATTCAAGTAGCTTTCGCTAGGTGACTGATGGTGCCCGTGTCTCCAGCATCTACTATTAATGCCAGAAGATTCACACATGGAATTAATCATCCCGACAACCCTGAAGGAAGGTCCCGTTTGGTAGATGAGGAGTTGGAGACGCAGAGAGCGGCATGGCCAGGGCCAGCCACATTACTAGTAAGTGGTGGAGAGAGGATTCACTCACTCAGACTGGCTTCAAAGCCCAAGCACTTTGGCACCAAGACACCACCTCCAACTGTCTAAATGTTCCCCAGCCTCAAAATACAGCTTTAAAACTTAGAAATTGTGCCAACAATTCTAGATCCTTGTTTCTAGCCTGAAACCATCTCCGAAATTCAGATTCACACAGTCAGTTGATTGCCAGGCATCTCGAACTTAAACAGAATTTTTGATTTCCACATTTTTAAAAAGCCCAGCCCCAAACATCCTCCTCTTATCAGTGCAAAAGGTACTACCATCTGGCTTCTCAGGCCAAACATTTTGTAGCTGATCCCGAGGCCTCTTTTTTGACCCTCCATTTCGAATACATTAATAGACCTACAAAATACACCCCACATCCACCCACCGCCCTCTGTCTCCGTTAGAACCACCTTCCACGGAGCCCCACGTCTCCGCCTGTGTGAAGAAAAGCCTTCCTAAGGATCCTGCTTTGAGCTCCGCTCCCCTCAGCCCTTCTCCACACAAACCAAAGTGTTTGTGTTTTTTTCCCCCCCCAAAACCCTAAATTATGTCATCTGCTATGGGTGAAATATTTGTGTTCCCCCAAAATTCATATGTTGAAACCTAATGGCCAATGGGATGGTATTAGGAGGTGCAGCCTTTGGGGCTCGTGTGGAAGGAGCCCCCATTAATGGGATTAGTGCTCTTATAAAAGAGCTCCCTAGTCTCCCTCCACCATGTGAGGACACAGCTATGAACTAGACAGTGCTCACCAGACACTGAGCGTGTTCACATCCTGACCTTTGACTCCCAGCCTCTGGAACTATGAGAAATGAATCTGGTTCTAAGTCCCCCAGCTTATGGAGTTTTGTTATAGCAGCGTGAATGGACTGAGACCTCATTCCCCTGCCGAGACCCCCCTCATTTTTCTCACCACACTTAAACCAAAATAAGTTTCTTATGGGCCCATGGAAATTTGCACACTTAGCTTGGTGTCCACAACCCTACACAATGTTTAGGGTGGCCCTACACCCCTTTCAGACCTCTGCTCTCACCACACCCCTCTTCCCCCTTTTCTCCAGCTACAGAGGCCTTCTTCCTGTCTCTCAAACATGCCACCATCATTGGGATTTAGGGCTATAAGACTAGCAGTTCCCTCCCCTGGTTGCTGCTTACATGTATCCTCTTCAGAAAGCCTTTTCCTGAACACCCGACACCCGCTGACCGACCGTGGCGCCCTGGTCTACTCCAGCATGTGTGTCTACCGGGGCGTTCAGGCTCCTGGACATGTCCTGCTCTTCTGGCCGGTTTATGGTGATGTCGCCGCTATAGTGGACCAGTGTGACGTTTCCGGACACGGGTCAAACAACCAAGGCCCCTCTCGATGATACTTCTTTGAGGCCTTTTTAATACTTTGCCAAGGCAATTCTAGCATCTTTCCTCGTTTACTGTAGGCCGTCGTGGGGTGTGTGTGTGTGTGTGTGTGTGTGTGTGTGTGTTCAAGATTAAAAGAGCCATAAAGCAGCACGGTAGGACGGGCTTCAGGTGTCTCTGCAGGAAGCTAAGTCCTCAGTCACAGGTGAGTACCCCCATTTGATGATATCTCTCTTATCCAGTCTTATATTCAATGACACCCCAACCCCACTGCACGAGCCCTTGGGGTGCTTCCCCAAGTGTGTACTCTCTGTGTGTGGTGGTGCATAGTCACCCGGTGAACATTCCTTTTGTCCCCTAAAGCTGGTCCTTTGAAGAGAATCAATAAATCAGACTCATCAGTAAAAGAAAAAGGAGAGAAGATAAAATTATCAATATCAGGAAAGAAAAGGGGAATATGAGTACAGATCCTAGAAATAATAAAGGATAATAAGGAAACATTATGACCTACTTTATGCCAATACATTTAACAAATTAAATAAAATCCCTAAATGTTATGGATACACAAACTACAAAGCTTATTCAAAGGAAAAAAAAATAAAGGACCATACAAATAGTTCTATATTTATCAAAGAAATTGAAATAAATAAAATAGTTAAAAGTCTTGCCACAAAAACATTCCAGGCCAGGATGGTCTCACTGGTGAATTCTATCAAACACTGAATGAGGGAAGAATATGAAATCCCTACCAAGTCTTCCAGAAAGTAGAGTGGAGGCAACACTTCGTTTTATGTGGTTAATATTACCCTGATGAAACACACACACACACACACACACACACTGAAGAAAACTACAGACCAATATCTCTTATGAATACAGATATAAATCAGTGTAATTCACTATTTTAGTAGAATAAAAGAAAGTTAAAACCAAAACATAAAAACCTCTTAGCAAACTTGATGACGGGCATCTGTTGTGTACTTTTCCACCAAGCAGGCCTGGAACCAGCGACAGACCTCCCGTGGGAACGGGCAAAGCTGAACCACTGTGAGCTCCATCGGAGGGTGATCCACTGTGTCCGCTGCTGTAACCCTGGAAGAGCTTTTACCTGAACTAGGTGTTCAATAAATATCTTTCAAGGGAATGAGTGAATGGATGGACGAATGAATGTTTTCGGATGTCTTGCCTTGACAAACACTGTCTGTGTCTCACTTGCCAGAATGTGGCACGTAGGAGAAACCTGAGGGGATTGCAGACATAGCGAGTTCGGTCTGCTGGTGCATGGGTCTCTGAGGTCGCCCCCGGGGACTATACTCATGTAAATCTTGCTAGGCCTCATGCCCATATCCCGGACGCTAACGAAACCTTTTTGTGTGTTTCTGCTAATACTTGTGTAAACTTGATCACTTGGTTGCAAAACAATGAGCCTCTTGTTCTGTCCCGTGTGGCTCAGTTGGTTGGTCCCACACACCGAGAGGTCACCAGTTCAATTCCTGGTCAGGGCATACGCCCAGGTTGCTGGCTCGGTTCCCAGCAGGGGGCATGAAGAAAGATATTTCTCTTTCTCTCTTTCTTTCCCTTCCTCTCTCTCTAAAATTAATAACAACATATTTAAAAAATAAAATAATAAACCTTCTTTAGAGCAAGGATCATCATATCCACTTAACAGGTGAGGACTGTGGTGGACATGGATTGTTTTCTTTCTATCCATTTCACTTGTCTTCAGCTGTGTAGCAGTCAAGCTGATGGATGAGATTTACCCCCACTTTCAACTCAAGAGGTGGGCCTCAACTAGTCTAGAGCAGGGGTTGGCAAACTTTTCTTCAAGACGAATCAGTGAATAAATACTTTGGGCTTTGCTGGTCATGAGATCTCTGTTCCAGTTACACTTGACTCTGCTAACGCAGCGTGAAAGCAGCTACAGACAATCCATACATCAGTGGACGTGGCCATGTTCCAAATCAGCTTGATTTACAGAAATGTGTAGTAGCATGGATTTGGTCTGTGGCCCACCGTCTGCTGACCCTAGTCCAGAGCAGTTTTTCTCACCCAGGTTCCTCGTTCGAGCTACCCATCACAAAATATAATTAGGATAATATGCTCCCAATTCTCACAAGCTGGGCACAGACCTAGAGCAGTGGCTCTTTAAGTGTGGCCCTCTGCCCTGCAGCCTCAGTGCCATCTGGGCACCGGGCAGAAATGGAGTCTCAGGGCCCACTCCTGGGCCAGAAACTGGGAGCGGGGCTCCGCAGTCTGCAGGGTAAGAGCCTCCAGGCAATTCTGATGGACGCTCAGTGTGAGAGCCAGGCTACAGTAATCAAGAAACATTCTTCCCATTACCATGGTATAAATTCAGGGACGTAGCTCATCAGGAAAAGAAATTTTCCTAATCACAGGGCTTGGTTTAGGAGTCATCCAATATGGAGAAAATTTTCAAAATATTTAACAACCGGCATAGCAAGGGCACCAACCAGTCAGAATCTGTGCCATGGCTGGGTTCTGAAGGCCCCCTCTTAGGTCAGACACGGCCTTTCATTGCTGAATCTTGGATTTGTCTTCAAGGCTCTGGGAGGCCTGGGTAGAGGAGAGCCAAGTAAGAGGGAAGCAGCATGGGGGAGGGGGAGGGCAGAAGTAGCTATTTACCAACTGGATGAAAGTCTTTCACCATTTTAACAACTGGTACAGCTGTCCCAGCGCACACCAGCTGCAAAGCTGCCCTGGTTTAACGAGCACAAGCCTTGGCATTTCCCTTCAGTGACTGTGGAAACCACAGCCAGCCCCCTGCATGTGATATGCATCCATGAGGATATCAACCTCCAGATGAAGCCAACATGGGGGGGTGCACAGCCGAAAGAACCAGAGGGAGTGGAGAAACCCCCTAAAATCCATCCTACTCCTGAATGTTCCATTTGCCTGACCCAGTTTGAGTTGAATTTTCTAGCGTTTGCCTCTGAAGGCATTGTATTTGCTGAAACCACTGAAAAGAGGCCCAGAGAGGCCCATCACGGGGAAGACATGTTTCTGAGGGCCGGACGAAACTGTTCTCCTTCCTGAAGATCTGGGCAAAGTAGCCCCTCCCTCGCTGATTGGAGGGTCGGGAGGGAACAGCTCAGGCACCCTGGCCCAGCTGCCTGTTGGGTGGCTACAATGCTTGTTTATTAGTGAAATGCATCTGATCAGAGAGGCTCGCCAGACAAGTTCATTACATATCAATTTAATTAGCTGATTTACATTTAATTTACATTTCAATTAATGTCTTTAGCAACAAAACGCCGCCTTAATAGGGTAATTGCCTGTTAGGCAATATGTAAAAGAATAAATAGTCACATTCTGAGGAAGAATTCCTATTTTCAACTTTTATTACCATAAATAACTGAAATAATTATTGCTCTTAAGGGCCACGTCCCCGTTTCCTTCTGGGCCTAATTATAAAGACTTAGTACCTCATTAAGCAAAATGGTTTTGGAGCCACAGAAAAACATTGCTGGAATCGTGACTCATTAGTTTCGACAAAGGGGGAAAACTGTGATAGTAGTCACACTTGGGGGGCTGGGGGTGACAGTAATCCAGGCAAGCCTTGTCCTCTCGATGGCAGAAGGTGTCTCTGCTCTGCACGCCCTCTGGGAGGCTGTCTGGGGGTTGTTCAAATAGCCTCTTTCAGGTATTTCTGGAGATGAGGCAGACTTTAAAGAACTCTGGATTGTAAGTTCCTTCTTAAGTTAAAATCAGCTCCCTCCTTGAATCAGCTGTGGTAGGTGCCTGCTAGAGAAGATGTTTTGGCAGGGGTGTAATTGTGAGCTAACCATTATTGTGTAATAAGAGACACTGACCACCCAGCATAAGCAGGGATAGTCATGAGTTGGAAAGAAGGGCAAATGATCTGAGAAATGGGGAGAATAAGACTGCATTTTGAGAGTTCAAGAGAAGGCTAAGGGACAGAGGTTTGGGTCTGAAGAGTCAGACACCAGTCACAGTGCCAAATATGGCTAGCTTGTTCCTTACCAGGTGGCTGGGTGTTTAAGCTGAAAAAGCAAGCTCTCTGAATAGAAAACGTTAGGGTCAGAGTATGGTGTTCCTTTAGGCTATGTGTATCCTTCCTCAGAGAACTGTGGCAATCACTACTGGCAACTCCCCAGCTGGCCTCTGCATCTTCATCCTCTGTTGGGGTGTCATCAACAGTGCCACCATGTGGGAGCAGGATGAAACAGCAGGAGTGGAACACCCGGGATTTACTGCTGTCTCTATTTGTCTGTGAAAGCCTCATAGACCCTCATCTGGATTTGGTTCTTGTTTTATTTATTTATTTTTTAAATCCTCACCAGAGGATATTTTTCCATTTATCATCAGGTAGAGTGATGAAGGGGAGAGAGAAACATCCATGTGAGAGAGACACACACATCCATTGGTTGCCTCCTGCACCACCCCTACCAGGGCTGGGGACCGAACCGCAACCAAGGTATGTGCCCTTGACCAGAATCAAACCCATGACTCGCCCTGGCCAGTTTGGCTCAGCGGTTGAGTGTCGGCCTATAGACCAGAGAGTCCCGGGTTCGGTTCCTGCTAGGGGCACATACCGCAAAATAAATAAATAAATAAATAAAAATAAATAAATAAAGCTAGACAACTCTTAGATCTTATAAAACAAAAAAACGAACAAAAAAACCCCATGACTCTTCAGTCCTGGGGCTGATGCTCTCTGTGCTGAGCCAAACCAGCCAGGGCTGGGCTTGATTCTTAGACAACCAGAGTCATGAAGAGAGGACTAAGGAAGGATGTACTTCCAGAAAATAACTCATCTAAAGAGTAAGGGAAGAAAGAAGTTGATTGTTTAGCTAGAAAAAAGTGACAATATTTGCACCCTAATATTTTGGATGTGTTTATTCCAGTTAGATGACCACTGGTCTTAGCTGGCCCCTCTCTCCCACTCAGAACCAGTTTGCTCTGTCCATCCTTCAGCAATTAAATGGTGGGATTAGATCCTCAGTCCACCTTTGCCCGCTCCTGCATCACATTTCCAAGATAAACACCTCTAATCCTCCATCCCTCTTAACTGCTTTTTTTTTTTTAGAGTAATGTTTTCAGATCCCTTGACACCTTAGCCACTCACGTCTGGAAGTTACCAGATTTGTTGACAGCCTTTGTAGAGCAGATACCGAAACCCGAAGGCGAACTTCAGAGTCAGCCAACACAGTGCAGGATGAAGGACTGAAGGGCGGGCAGCCGGGATGGCAGCAGCTGGTGCCCACCAGCACGGGGCGTCTGCAGCTCTTTATGCTCTTCCTGGTATTTTTCTGATAAGCCTAGAGCAGTGAGTCTCAGCTCCACCTGGCCCAATGTTCCTTTTTTATTTATTTTTATTTTTACTTCTTTTATCCTCACCCAAGGACATTTTCCCATTTTTTTGTTCAGACAGAGTGGGGGGAAGAGAGAGAGAGAGAAAAAAAAAACAACGACGTGAAAGGGACACATCGAGTGGCTGCCACCCACATGACCCAACCAGGGCCGGGGACAAACCGCAACCGAGGTACATGCCCTTACGGGAACCGAACCCGGGCCTCGCTGGTCCATGGGCCAACACTCCAACCACTGAACCAAACCGGCCAGGGCCAATGTTTCTTTTTTTATAAGAAAAATTTTTGTAATACATTTCTATATGAAATTCACAGAAAATATAACTTGCGTGCATGTACAACTTTGTTATTCTATAAAGGACAAATAAAAGAAGTAACATATAAGGGAATGATGAGTATTTCCACCTGTGAGTGCCCCGGCACAACGGCGTAGGAAGGTACAGTGAAGTCGCACATGCTCTCATCTCCTCACCACATCTCTGCACTGAGAACCACGAAGCCAGCGGCCGCCGGTGTGTCGGGCTGGTGACCGAAATACTGCCGCTGGCTGACAGCCATGTGCTTTTCTACACACTTGTAGGGTTCTGAACAAAATAAAACTGCTCTGTATCAAAATTATGAAAAAAAAAGGCTTTGAGTTTATATGTGAAATGAAGTTAGGCTGTAAATTCAGATAGTTACAAATCAGTTTTCACCTATAAGATATGTGAAGGGATAGGGTTTGGGGATGCTGAACACTTCATTATATGGGACTGCCTGACATTTCTGAATATCTCCCAGTAAGTGGCAGGAGCACCCCCCAATGTGACAGTCATTTTTAAAAGACACATATTTCTAAAACACCTATAGGGTGATAGTGTCCTCGTGGAAACCATTATCTACAACCATGCAGATTTATGCCTCAGTTTCCCTTCCTTTCCAATCCAATTTCCTTTTGAACTAAGATTTCTGTCTCAACCCGGCTCCCTGCCTACTCTCATCAGTACCCAGTGGCTCAGGGAGGCAGGGCGGGCCCACTCCTACGCCCCTGGCTGTTGCTTGCTGGGTAGATCACGCAGGGCTTCCAAGCAGACTTGCATCACACTCTGAAAGTCACACAAGCTCCTTGGTCGTGGCCTTCCTTGTGGATCATGAGAGGGTCCTGCCTGTCCACCCGGGGAACGGCAGCCTCCCACATCAGTGTCACCCCCGTTATCTCAGATGCACCCGACTGCCAACTGCCGGCACCTGCGACTCTCCTCTCTGCAGCTGCTGGACCCACGCTGCCCACAAGCCTGGCCGAGAGGGGATGGAATGACACTCTCGCCCAATGGGAGAGGGGAATGTATGGCTAGAGACCCCAGATTCCTCACCCCTTGGACAGGATGGTTCAAGGTGTCTATTCTACACTGGCTCTCAGTGGGATTGAGCTCCAGGTGCCCACAGTGGTGACCTGCGTGGCCTCCTTTCTTTTCTGGTTAGTTTCCTGGGATCACTGCCTCAGTAAACTACTTGCACTCAAGTAATTGTCTCAGGGTTCTGGGGAACCCAAACCAAGACAGGAACCATGGGAGAGCCAAGTTTCCAGGACTCCTGTTTTGGGATGAGAGAGGTTTCAGTATGGTTACAGGTTAAGCAAAAAGAGGCAGGAGAGAGCTTGCGAGGCTGCAGCCAGGAAGCAGGAAGACGGTATTGGAGCTACGTTCTGGAGGACTGAGGAGAGTCTGGGGTCGAGGGCGTGCGTGGATTCCTTGAGCAGGAAGGCCTACACAGCTTCCTTGGCGCAGGCGGGGAGGAAGAAACGTGTGCATAGAAAAATGGAAGACTCCTTTGAAATTCAAACACTGAAAGGTTTGGGGGAATGCCTTTTATAAAATGAAGCCATCTCAGTGTGAACGTGTCCTCTGTCCCCCTCTCGCCTCCCTTCATTGGGTATTAGTGAATCCCTGCCACTCAGCATCGTGGACACAGAAAAGAACAAGACAAAGCCTTTGTGCGTGCAGAGGCCCTGGTCTGGGTGGAGATGGCCCTGCTTTCACCGGTTGCTCTCCGCCACCTCCAGGACCACCCCCACCCCCACCCCCGGCACCACGCGTGGGCCAGGGATCAGAGAGCGCGTTCTCCTCCGCACACATGTCCTATTTCCTTTACATCTTTCTCGGTGTTCTCGCATGTCTGATCATTTTGTCAAAGCTGTATAGGAGGACACAGCTCACTGGGATGGGCACGGAGGGAAGAGGAACAGGAGCTGGGATAGACCAAGTGGGGGAAGAGAGAAATTATCTTAAGACAGGTGGCCTAATTCCTCTTCTGGAAGAAAATGTGTTTGTTTGGAACAATAACGTCAAGACTTCTCTGCAGGTATGAACAGGGAAATCCAGAGGACATAAGCAGGATAATCTAGCACAGATGCTTTGCACAGTGAAGTGGGATGAGTTCTGATTGGGTGTGGGGAGAGGGGAGTCTGGGAATGCCTACGATGCACCATGAGAGCAAGCAAGGTATGTGAGCCCCTAACGGTTCATACCTGAATAGAAAAAAAAAAGAAAAGAAAATACTGAGTTGAGGGTAGGAAAGGAGAAAAGGCCCTGAACTTCCTGGTGACACTCTAATTGTTGGTTTATGAACTGGGCTGGCCCAGCAGCCTGTGAGATCCTTGAAGCCAAGGCCAGGTCTTGGCTATTCTGCACCCAGTAGCTATCATTGTGCCTCAGCAGTTCCTGGTTTTATGGACCCTGAAGCTTATTGCATAACGTGCCAGGCCCCTTTAAGAAAAAGAATATAAAATTCATTAGTGGGAAACTAAGTGAGAAAGTGAATATTCATTGAAAATGAAAGAACAAGTCACAAATTAAATTTTTAAAAATCTCAAAAGCCAGAGAAATCACATGCCATTTTTGCTAATTAACTACTGATATGCATCTCTACTTTCTCTGCCTGTCCAGTATTTGCTTTTATCACCTCTTCATAGGACTACAATTCTTGTAAGACCCTTTTCTTTTCAGAGGACAGAAAGATAATTCAGTCTCTCTTCTAGCATGATTGATTGAAAAAATGGTTATTTGGTTTCCAGAATTCAGAAAAGTTTATTTTAGCTCCACAACTCCTTATTGGCCATATTTTGTATACTTTTCAGACTGTTGTTTTGGAAACCTCGTCCACGTTTCTTGTACTAGGTGCTACAAGAATCAGGGCATTTTGCATCTCCTAGTCCTGAGCCCACAGCCCTCCCTCAAGGGTTCCCTGCCCGGGATCTTTGTTGCGCAGGCCCTGCCCTGTGGGTGGCAGCACTGGGTAGGTCTGCGCTGTGGGCACCAGCAGTGTTCCTGGAAGACAGTCAGGTCCTGGGGGCAGCTGGCAGAAGCTGGTTTACATGGGAACTGACTGTGAAGCACATAAACATACCCCACTAAACCCAAACTTCCACTCGACTCCCCTTTAGCTGGAGCCCCTAATGCCATGTCTACTTAATTGTCATCATATGTGAAACAACTGAGGCGGAGGAGAAACTGGTGTGGAAAGAGACAAGGGTCTTAGAAGATTGGTCTTAACATCTTCCTTGTGCTTCCTTTCTTACAGAAAACTATGGTAGGTGAACACAGTACTGGGGAAGGAGCCGGAGCAAGCCAGGACCCCGAAGCCTCTTGAATGCACGAGGCATCCGTGGGTCTGCCACTCAGCAGACACTCAAGAGCGAACAGACGTGGAAGGGAGGGAAAGGAGGAAGAAAGGGAGGAAGCAGGAACAACAGCACTGACACCTGAAAAGGAGATGCGGGTGCGGCTGGTGGTTGGTGGGGTATCATCGGTACCCCCGCCTGACCTGAGCCAGGGAAAGTGGCCTTGCTTGTCCACTGGGGCTTCTGACCTCCTGGGCAAGCTGCCCGTGTTCTCCCGCCTCTTCACCCCAGCTGTTCTAGCCACACAAAGGGCTATATTCTCATAGCTATGGCAGGCAGTTTGCCAATCACCAACCCTCCCTGTGTGCCTCTTTGATTTGCAACATTTAAAGGGCATGAAGAGCTGAATTCAGAGGCAGGCTTTTAAACCTGAAGTTACCCCAGTGTGAGTCCCGACTGAAACATCCTCGCTGGCAGCAACCGCTGAGCACAGCTGGGTGGATGGCAGCATTTGCCCTGTAGAACATTTGATACTTCGCCAATAACCGCGAAGAGGAAAAGAAGGCCCCTGTGTGGGTTGAAGTTGCAGAGCAGCTTTGGAATGTGCTGACCAAAGCACATGGTGCCCCTGGCGGCACTGATCACGGTGCCCCAGCCCTGCGTGGGTACAAGTGCGGTTAGCAGTGCCACGGGCCTCTGACCCCCACCCCCACTCTGCAGTGCCCTGAGGTTTCAGGGCCTGCGTCAGATCCCTCTTTTCCCAGTAGGGGTGGGAGGGTAAAGGGTGTCCTCAGGAGTCGCTGAAGCTGGCCAGCGATGGGTGCCAGGTTCCTTCTCTGCTTCACCTTTGTGGCTTTGTGTGTCAACAGGTCCTGCTACTGTGACAAAAGGGTAGAGACCCCGCCTCCACCGCCCTTGCTGTCATTCTTTAGAGCCGCGTCTCCACCTGCACGCTTGCTCTTCTGCTTTCCCTCTCAGGTCCTTGAAGGGGGGCCCTCCAGGCAGTGGAAACATCCCCCCAGTCAGACTTCAGAAGGTCTGGGAACCTACTGAAAGGAGTTATTTATAAAGCTTACCAAAGGTAGATGCCCTTTCCATCTTCATATCCATTTTTGACAAGTGTGGCTCATGTTACCCAGGGCCAAGTTGGAAGCCAGTGAATGGCAGCGTCCAGGACCAACTGCAAAACATGATTCTTCCCTGTCAGCCCACAAACCTACAACATTCTGAGACAGGAGTCCCAGGCCTCCTACTGCGGGATGAACTCCTTGGACACCTGGGGATCCTGCTGGGGGCTTCCTGTGAGGTCCAGTGGACTTGAGGAGTCACATGCCAGGGATTTGGGCTCAACCACCAGGTTCAAGTCCTCTCACTGTTTCTTCCCAGGAGGGCACACACACACACACACGCTGCCCTCCACCCTCTGGACTGTGTCCCCCTTGCAATGGCCATCTATGAGCTCTCCGTTCTTCTGCACTTGCTGTCTCTACTGCTTTATTTCACGTTCACTCATTAGCTGAAATTCATTTAATGAAGGTCACCGGTGACCATATTCCAATCCATCAAGCACTTTCAGTATTTATCCTACCAACTCATACAGTGTGGGGCACTGCCATCATGCCATCCCTGGACCGTTTCCTCTATTGGCTTCCATGGCAACTCTGCTGCATGTTCTTGTGCCTACCCGTGTCTGCCTCCTTCATGGCCAGGCAGCAAGGTGATTTCTGTGAACGGAGGCTTCTATTTCCCACATCCCCATTCTCCCTTCAAGGACAATAAATGTCTGGGCAGACTTGCGCCATTACAATGCTGAGGTGCTGCAGCTTAAGCAGGCCACTGACCACTCAACAACGTATCCAAAGAAGACAGGGGCAGTGACGAAGGCAACTGGAGGCACGTTGAAGCAGAATGGCTATAGGAGCCAGGGATGAGAAACCTGGAGGAGAAAGATGGCGTGGGGACTGGAGAGGAGAGAGCAAATGGGTTCTAAGCAGCTCCCAACCGTCAAATGGATCATCAAGTGGAATCTGAGGAGGTAGATTCCTCCTCACTGTTAAAGGGAACTTTGCAACGCTCACAGCCACACAGCATGGAAAGGGTAGCCTCACAATGCCAGGGTCTCTGCTAGCCTATGTGACTTCTTCACGTGAATTAGAAAAGGTGCTTCTTTCTCTCTGCAGGTAAAGCTTAAAACAATGGCATTCAGTCCTCAGCTGCTACTGTGGGCAGGAACCCTGTTGCAGAGCACAACTCACACTGTCTCTTGTAGTAACTCTACAAGGCAGTTAACTTTCTGTCACCGGAAGCCTTCAACCAATGACTGGATGATCTCTTTTGGTTCTGTGGGCGAATACATCTTATAATTCTGCTTGCAATGATCTAACCCTGGTTATAAAGATGTGCTAGAGATGGGGAGAGGGAGACGAAGAGAAAAGCGGAGTGATGGGGAGAGATGGGGAGAGGAAAATAGAGGGATAAAAGGGAAGGGAGGTGGAGGAGAAAGGAAGAGAACAGAGGCAGAGGTTGATTGATCCTTTAAATCTTATCTCCAAATATGCCCCAATCCAGATGCATTGTCCTCGTTTCATGAGCAAATAAGGTGTGAATCCCTAGCCTACTATTCCTCTCCCTCTCCTCCGACCCCCCACCTCGCTTGCTGAGTCCCCGTTTTGTTCCAGGTGGTGCCATGGACAAACCATAACTGGTCCACACCAGTGGTTTGCAACCTGGTTACACAATGGAACCACCTGTAGAGTTTACATATATATAACCTTCAGCCTCGGGAATGAAGCCCAGGGACCTGCAGTTTTTACATTTCTCAAGGTGACTCCAGTGAGTCTTGAGGTCCTTGGTTCTCATTCACAAATATCCTTTCCTCATGTGTGAGACATTCCACATCCAGCCTCCCTCCAGCTGCAGGAGGCCCCGTGACCTAGCAAAGGAGGTCTGTTGGGATGCTTCGAAAAAAGCTTTCATTTCCCTATAAAGAGGGACAGCATGACTTTCTTGTTTGTTGGTGCTTCCCTGTGTCCTTTTTCCTGGTGTGAATTTGGACAGCCAGCCTGAAGACAACCAGTATAAAGACAAAAACAAAACAAAAACAAAACCTTTAAAACAACAACAGGCTAAACACAGTGAAATGGAAAGATGAAAAGACCTGGGCTTTCAAACCAGGTGAGCCGTCCGGCAGCATCCCTCTCCTGACCACTTCCAGACTTCTTGTTACGAGAGATAATTAAAGGTCTTTATTTCTTAAGCCAATGATAATTGAGTTTTCTGTTATTTGCAAGTAAAAGCAATTTACCTAAGTATCTGGTATTTTCCTATGATGAAAGCTATTATGACTGAAAAAAGAGAAGCGCATCCCCTGCTAATGTTCAGAGTCCAGAAAGTGAGTATTCCTAAAATGAGAAAGTAAAATGGACTTGAGACCAATCGTGTTGCTAGTTGTGTTAGGTTGTTAGGGCTGCCATAACAAATGCCCACAGTTTGTGGCTTAAACAACAGAAGTGTATTTCGCACAGTTCTGGATGCCCGGAGTTCATGATCAGGGGTTGGCAGGTTGGTTTCTCCTGAGGCCTCTCTCCTTAGCTTGTAGATGGCCATTTTCTCTCTGTTTCTTTGCATGTGAGTCTGTGTTCTAATCTCCTCTTCTTATAAGGACACCATTGGATTTAGGGCCCACCCCAATAACCTCATTTAACCTCAATTACCACTTTGAAGACCCTATCTTTAAATAGTCACATTTCGAGGTAATGGGGGTCAAGACTTCAACCGAGGAATCTTAGGGAACAGGATTTAGCTCATAATACTGGTGATTAAAATTTGGCCAGGAATAGAATGTTCATGACTGGCTTAGACCAGTGGTTCTCAATCCTGACTATCATTACCTAAAGAAATTTAAAAATTATAGATGAGTAGGCCTCTCTCCCAAAGGTACTGATTTAACTGATCTGGGTGGGACCAGTTATATAATTTTAGATATTGTCAACCATTATTTATCTGAGAGTTGGTTAAACCAACCACAGGAAAACTCCTTACTTACTTACCTACTTATTATTATATTTTTTATAAATTTTTTTTCTTTATTGATTTTAGGGAGAGAGGAAGAGAGAAGGAGAGAGAGATAGAAACATCGATGAGAGAGAACATCAATTGGCAGCCTCCTGCATGCCCCCTGACTGGGGATCGAGCCCACAACCTGGGCATGTGCCCTGACCGGGAATCGAACCTGAGAGCTCTTGGTGCATGGGTCAACGCTCGATCACTGAGCCACACTGGCTGGGCTTACCTATTTATTTTTAAATATCTCAGAACTTTGAGGGAGGGATGAGAAGCCAATCTTGTTCTGATGAATGGAAGCCGAGAGAGGAGCAACATAAGAGGGTCTACCGAGCGGGGGTCGGGTTGCAGATCTATTTTGAAAATGGGAGGAGATCCAGCTCCTTTCCACTCTTCTTTCCTGTAAGAACAAGGGGAACTGAGGACCCCAATGGCACTGGCGGCCAATCCACCTGAGGAAGAACACCCAGAATGGGATATCCAGGGGTACACGGAATGGAAGGGCGGTCACTTGGTGCCAATACAGCCTTACGTTTTTTTGTTCACACCCTCAATTAATGGGCCTGCTTTATTTTCAGGGACTGTTATTAGAATCTAATTTTGCTAAAACTGGCAGGTGGCGTAGGAAGGGCTGCGAGGGGCTGTTTATCACCAGTGTGCTAAGAGCCCATCCCCAGCAGGCACCGCAGAGGTGGTGTTCATTTCCTGACAGTGGGCCTGAAAAGTCCTCTGAGTCACCATTTGTGTCATGATTTTTAAATTTGCCATTTCTGTCGCAAAATTAGTTCTGGACTAGTTGAAGAAATTTGCAGTCAGCCTATTTAACTTCTAACCTGCCTGCAGTTTTTGACTGAATCAAGTCCTGTAACAGTTTCGTATGGCTAAAACTATGACCACAAAACTTAGTGGCTTAAAACCACACACAGGTACTATCTTACATTTCTGGAGGCCAAAAGTCTGAAACAAGTCTTACTGGGCTCAAGTCAAAGTGTTGACAGGGCTGGTTCCTCTGGCGTCTCTGGGGGAGGATCCATTCCTCGCCTTGTCCAGTCTCTAAAGGTTGACCTCGTTTCTCAGCTCCTGGCCCCGTATCACATCCCCTCTGTTCCCTCTGCTTCCGCGGTCACGCGGCCCTCTTTCCGACGCTTCTGGTCCCCTGGTGATTACGAAGGCCCACCTGGACAAAGCAGGATACTCTCTCCATCTCAAGATCATTAAGTTGATCACATCTACAGAGTCCTTTTTGCCAAAGAAATTAATATTCACAGGTTTTGGGGATTAGGACATGCACACCTTTGCGAGGCTATCACTCAAGTTACCACAAGTACTCAGAGGCCCAGGTGCCTACAGCTTGCTATTTGTGGGTGAAATAAATGGTATTTCCATCCGAATCCCCCTCCTTCCCCAACAGCTCCTGAGTTCCAAACCTTCAGTGTTCAGAGACTCCTCCCTAGGACGGTGTGGTGGGCCGTCAGTGCAATACTACGGCTGGTGCCCTTTCTCTCCTGAAAGGAGGCAGTAGGAAGAGTCTCGGAGGCCGGGATGGAAGTGACGCCCAGTTCCAGCAGACCCAGCTTGTAGCTTGGGTTCAGAACTTTTATAATGTGTCCTCCCTCCCATTCCCACCTCTTGCTTTTCAAAAGCAAGCTTGTCTATTAAAGTTCCTTTACCCTAAGGCTGTTATATGAGACATTGGAAGTCATTTCTCATTGGCTTATTACTTTCTAACACTCAGTCAGAGGAATGCAATCTAATTATCATTGATTAAACTAGCATATCTTGCATAGGGAGACAATATTAATAAAACAAAACATTCTCCTAGGTATTTATTATTATAGTTGCATAATACATTATAAGCCAAAAATCTTCCCCTCACAAGGGGTACAATTCATATTGTTCTATGTAAGAAAAGTCTTACAACAGGGTGATTTTTGCTTTGTCTTTTCATTCCCAACTATGTCAGAAATTTTACAAGTCTTGCTCCTCTTAAACCTTTCACTCTCAGTGATAAATGTGCCTACAGTCTAGTGTTAGAGGTTTAGGAATAGTTCTACTTTAAAATATACAGAATCATTCTGAGAATCAAATTAAGTGATAGAAACATGCTTTCAGAAACAAAGTTCTATTCAAATTCAAGATCATAATGACATGTTATATACAACATCTCTTCTAATATAACAATTACTATTGTCATCATGATTATTGGGCTGTATTGTATCTTAAACTTATTAAAATGTTTGTAGTTGATATTATTAAAATCATAAATAATGAGAAGCAGCCTTTTAGAGTAGAAAGAAGGCTGCCTTTGGAGTAGGGCAGACTTAGGTTCAAATTCCTGCTGTGTCAGGTGCTCTGTGAGCCGCGGGCAGGTTAATTTACTTTGAGCTCACTTCTTTATTTGTTAAATGGAGATATAAATATTTATCCTGTAGAGATGTATGAGGTATATAATTATGTATATGAAATACCTTGTACAACCCCTGATATATAATGTACTGTCACCAAATAGTTACTATGGTTATTGTTATTGTTCATCGTCTTATAACTAATGAAGACACTGACTCAGGAGTCAATTCCTTTATGGAGATTGAACATGAATGAAAAACAACAGAGGTCTTTAAAAATGCCTCTGACTGGCTGACCATTTGTCTAGAGAGTCTGAGTTCCCATCCTCACTTCATAAATGCAAAGTAGACTGTATAAAAGAAAAAAAATCTCTAATTTATTCCTTTAAAATATTCATCAAATGAGGTAGGATTTCTGGGAAAGATTAAGAGCTTACATTTTTTATTGGACTTGTTTCCCATAAAATTTTATAGAGGATAAAAGGAGGGGAAGTGCAGAAGCAGTACTATTTCTGTTTTAGCTGCTACCTGTGATTATAAATCTTCCCGAGGTATCATTAATTATAGTGGTGCCATTCACAATGCTGCTACTCATGCATATTAGAACTTTTACCAAAATTCTATGTCTGGGCTTAGCAATTGGCAGCTGAATTTTTGTATGAGGCTGAAACTGAAGGCTATGACAGACGAACACCTTCAAATTAGTTGCTGCGGACTTAATGTGCTCCCTGAATGCAAAAGTCAAAATTCTAATCCCCAATGTAATGGTATTTGTAGGTGGGGCCTTTAAGAGGTAATTAAATTAGGTCATTAGGGTGGGGTCCTCATAAATGGGGTTGTGCTTTTATAAAACAGACCCCAAGAGCTCTCTTGTCCACTTCTCCATTTGAAGATACAAAGGGAAAATGGCCATCTGAAACCCAGAAGAGGGCTCTCACCAGAACCCATATGCTACCACCCTGATCTCGACGTCTAGCCTCCAGAACTGTGAAAAATTAATTTCTGTTATTTATGAACCACCTGGTCTATGATATTCTGTTACAGTAACCATCCAAACTAAGACCCTGTCCAAACTAAGACAGGAGCTATGCAGAGAACCCAGAAAGCTATGAGGGGTTTCTCCAAGAGTTCAAGGCCAAGGGATGGACTTTACATGCACAGGGTGAGATCACCTGAAGCTTTCCAGTTAGCAGCTGCTACAGGGTTGGGAGCAGAACAGTTTCTTGAGATCAAGTACTGCTGGGGAACATTGTAGCGATGAACCTTCCATTATGGAGAGTTCTTTTTTTTTTTTTCCTCAACACTTTATTAATACTCCTGGATTCCAAGTGATACACTAGAAAGACTGCACATTTACAGAAAGGACTATGCCCTAGTAAGGCACTAGACTTGTCTTAACAAAGTCTATCACCACCCTGGCTGGTTTGGCTCAGTGGTTGGAGCTTTGGCCTGCAGACCAGAGAGTTCCAGGTTCGGTTCCCGCTGGGGGCATGTACCAAAAAAATAATTTAAAAAAAACCCCCAAAACAAAGTCTATCACCAAGCATAACAAAACCTGTAGGGGAGACAGAGTTTGGGAGTTGAGTCCTATCAAGTTAAAGGGGCTTTAAAAACATCCTGAGTTTACACATATCTGCACTAACAAATGTATCACGGTCTGCACAAGTTTAAGTAATCATACCAAAAGTAAACTGCTTGCTAAAACATTCTTCAGCTGCAATAACAAATTAGTAATAAAAAATAAGAAACTATTTTTCAATAATATAAAGAAAAAACTATAATTAAACACCTAGGAATTAAGTAGGACCTTTATGCAAGAAACTTGAAACCTCTGGTAAAGAACATAGAAGATGAGCTAATAAATGGACATTTTATGTTCTTGGATAGGATAATGTAATATTCCTAAGATGTTAGTTCCTCGAATTAGTCCATAAATTTAATGCATCATAATAAAATATTCCAATTGGACTGTTTGAGGAACCTGGTGAAGGTATTCTAAAATGAAGCAATAAAGGCTCACAAATAGCTAAATCAATCTCATTTTTAAAAGAGGCTTGCCAAACAGGATATTAAGAAGTCATAGTAATAAAACAGTGTGATACTGTTGCAAGAATGACAAATAGAACACTGGAACAGAATAGAAAGCATGAAGACAGAACTTTAGGTAATATATGCCATGGGTGGTGCTACAACTCAATAAGGGGAAGTTCAGAAGTTTTAGGAGATATCTTTGGGAAATCTAGCTCACTTTCTAGAGGATAAACAAAACAGAACCCCAGATTCCTATCTAACATCATGTACAAAGATTAAGTCTTGACAGATTAAACATCAAAATGTAAAAGGTAAAACTATGATTCTGCCTTTGACTTGGACATGTCTCCTCTAATCCTCAGTTTCTTATAGCTGTCATTATAAACTATAGTGAAATTCAAATGAGAATAATTATTCTTTTACATTTGGGGACATTGACGCCGCAGGGGGACCCCACTAGCCCAGGGTGCCTCGCCACATTAGAACTCAGGGCTCCTGGGTCCAACTTGACCTGTTCACTGTCCCATTACCTAGTTTTTCTCTCCTTTGTCTAACTTTGGGCCCACAGTTTGATGTCACAGAACTGCCTGACCTCGCTCCGCCCCTTCGGAGGCCCCGCCCCGTCCGGCGTTCGCCCAGCCCCGTCGCCAGCCGCTCTCTCTCGCACTGCGGCCCCGGCGCGGCCCCGCCCCGCCTGTCTTCCGGCCCCGCCCCCCGGATGCCATGACAACGAGTCTGCGCCCCGCGCACAGCTGCTTCTCGGGCGGGACCCAGGCTGGACCGCGGGCCCCGGCCTGGGGGCCACAGCTGCCACCGCCGCCACCTCGTCTCCTCCCCGTCCCTGTCCCGCCCCGCGTCTCCTCGCCTCCTTCGGGCCGGCGGCCGGGGTCCCTCCCCGCCACCCCACCCTGCACGGATGCCAAAGGTGAAGGCGCTGCAATGCGCCCTGGCGCTGGAGATCCGCTCTGTGAGTACCGGTCACGCCCCCGGCCCCCGGAGTTTCCTCGGGACGCCGCCTCTGTTCAACTCTGAGAACCTCGAAGCACCTCAAAACCCCCTTCACCCTCTGAATCATCCTTAGTTAGCCTAGACCCTTGTCACCTCGGTCTTCCCCACCTCAAACTCCAGGGCGCCCTCCCACGCCCGCCACGCGGAGGCCTGACCCCACCGCAGCTCCCCGCGCTTCATCGACTTCCATTTGCGGTTCCTTCAAACCATTTCCAAACCCTTCAGAGATCTTCTCCCCGCTCCCAACTTTGCAGGGAGTTATTGGGGCGGGGGGGGGGGTTCTTTATAAGTCCTCTTTTCTGCTCCTGTTCTCCTAGTGGGAGGTATTATTGGCCCTGCGCTCTCCCGTCTGGGGGGGCGGGGTAGGCTAGGGAGCATTTCTTCCCAAATCACAGCTGGCGGCCTTTTTTCAAATTTCCAACCTTATGATTAGTGAGTGGCCTTTTACGCTCAGTCTTCAAAGTCGAGCCCCCACACCCAACAACTGAAGTGTGTCATCATTTCACAAAGCACCTTGCCATTACCCTCTCCCCTCCCAGGCCAGCCCCGCAGAAATCATTGCAGGCCCCTCCAATGCCCAAACCCTCTGCGCGTGGAGAGGTGACCCTTACCCTTCCCGTTACCCCGAGAAAGGTATGGACTTTTAGAGAGAAACGACTCATGCCTGAAGTCGCTCTGGAGGACCTGCAGCCCCAGCCAGCCGCTCTTCAGACATGCCGAATGGGTCCCTTTCCCCCAACCTGCTGTGCAAATCCAGCGCAGGCAGAGAACCCCAGGTCCTTCCTCGAGTGAGGGGCCTCGGACCACTCCGTGCTGTAAGAACACTTCCTTCTCCTTCCTTCTTTAGAGAACCCCTTCCTTCTCTCCTCTTCAGATGAGAGCTCCAGCTTTTCTTCAGTCTAGAGGAAATCTCCCAAGAGCTTTCCCATACCCCCGTTTTCGATCTGCAACTACTTTGGAACCAAAATTCCTCCATGTCCCTTTTCTCTCCTCCCACCTAAGTCTTCTTATCTCTCCACTCAGTCTTTGATCTCCCATCAAAACGGGGGGTGGGGTACTTAAATGTACATCGCTCCCCTGGGTGCGGCACCAAGCAGCCCTCTCCCCTCCTGCACACTCCGCACCTAGGCTTCTCTTTCCACGTAACCCCACCCTTGCAGCATCCCGTTTCCTGGCTGTCCCTCCTCACATCAGAACGAGGCCGCTGCTGCACAGTTCGTGAACCCTCCAGGGAAGTCACAAGGCTGTTTTAGGTCTTTTGTTAGGTCTTAAAGAAGGGAAGGCTGGCCAGGACAGAGTGTGAGGCGGGGTGGAGGAGGTCAAAGTTCCTGGCACTCTCGGTTTGTCTTCAAGCCAGCAGAGATTTTTCTTTCTGCTGTGTTGGAAACCCGATATCCCTAGCTTCAGATGTTTTCCTTCCAGAGCTGCCAACGTTTGGCAAATTTTTTGTACAGTAAGATTAGTTCAGCAAAAGAATACGTGGAGCTTCCTGAACCGCTCTTTCGGGGCAGTTAGTAAAACTCCACAGACTTTGTCACTGGCTGCTGCTTCCTCGCTGCTGACCAATGGGGTTTGCAGCCTGGGGAGAGCAGCTGCCTGACAGGCTGGCTGCTGCTTCCCATCCTTTGCCCACGCAGACTTGATCAAAGGAAGCGCTTTGTTGTACTGTAACTGATTGCTGCCTGAGGGAAGGAGTCTGGGAAACAAATTTTATTTCATTGTTCTTTCTCCTCAGTATTAGTTGAACTACAGAAAGTGAATGGAGTTTTGTTGTTTATGGAGGGTTAAGAAATTATGCAAGTGGAAACATTTCTGTTTAAAAAATTTTTTCACCAAATGTTTGAGACAAGATTTTATATTTCTAAGAAATTTTAGCTGTCGTTGGATTTATTCCTTTTTACAGGCGAGAAAATTATGGAGCCATAACATGATTATTTTTCTAGGGTTGCACAACTTTTAAGGGGCACATTTGCAACAATATATTAAGTTTTCTGACCACCACAAGCCCTGTTAAATGGCTCTGATGCTCAGAAAGAGCAAAAAAGACCATTAATAACCATAGAAGTTTAACAAGTGTTAATTTGGCTTTGGCTGAATAGAGGAATTATGTGATCATAGATATTACATCTTCTTTTCAATTTAATTTTTCTTTTCAATTTATTTTATTTTATTTTTTGCATTTATATGGCATTAAAGTCAAAACTGTCTACTCAGAGAAGTCTCGATTCCAGCCCTATTGAAACCTGTTTCCACCTATACTCATTTGCTATTGGTAACCATTTTTATTTATTTTTGATTTATTCTAGTGTTTCCTTTTGTAATATAACCAAATAGATACACATACATGTACAGTAACCCCCCTATTTTTTTTACATTTGTTTCTTGAACAAAAGTAGTATATTATATAAGCTATTCTGTACTTTGCTTTTTTCCCCTCACTTAATATATCCTGAAGATTACTCTATCTATAAAAGATGGCATCATCCTTTTCTGTCAACGTTTTATTGACATTTTTAAACATACAGAGTAGTAGGAAGAATAATATAACTATTACCTGTGCACATTAATTTGATATGTCTGTACACAGGTATATGCATATATAAAATAAATATTTTTTGCTGAAAATTTTCAAGTAAAGTATTGCTATTATGATATTCCACTCCTAAATACTTCAGTATACATCTTCTAAAAGTAAGAACATTTTTCTATATAACCAGAAACCCATTATCACACATCTAAGAACTTAGTGATAATTTTAAAATATCTAGGCAATATTCAAGTTTCCCAGTTGTTTCAAAAGTGAATTGTGTAGTTAATTTTTTCAAACCAGGGTCCAATCAGAGTGTACATGTTGCATTTCCTTTTTAGGTCTTTTTAGTCCGTTTTAATATAGAGCAGTTCTACTTTTTCATTACCATAATGTTTCCTCTTCCCTCTCTCCAGTGAATTTAGATAAATTCATAAACTCATGTAACCATTGCTTAGATCAAGATTTAGAACACCTCCAGCACCTCCAAAAGTTCCCTAATGCCCTTTTAAACCCCATGCAGAGGGAACTACTATGCTGATTAGTCACTATCTTTTGCTAGTACTTGAACTTCATATTATTTTTTTTCTTTTTAATTTTATTTTTGTTACAGATGTTTCTCCTTTTTTACCCCATTGACACCCTCCTCCCCCTCCCCCCTACCCCGTCCCCAGCTTTGTTGTCCATGTCCGTTGGTTATACATACTAGCATATAAGTTCTGTGGTTTATCTCTTTCCTCCCCCCCAACCCCTCTCTCAGGTATTGTCAGTTTATACCCTACTTCCATGTTTCTGGGTCTACCTTATTCCTCAAACTGTTATGTTCATTATATTCCATAAATAAGTGAGATCATGTGGTATTTGTCTTTTTCTGCTTGGCTTGTTTCTCTTAGGATAATACTTTCCAGGTTGCTCCATGTCGTCTCAAAGGATAAGAGATCTTTCTTTCTTACCGCTGCATAGTATTCCATTGTATATATGTACCACAACTTTTTTATCCATTCATCTACTGATGGACACTTGGGCTGTTTCCAGATCTTAGCTATTGTAAATAGTGCTGCTATGAACATGGGGGTACACATGTTCTTTCTGACTGGTATTTCAGGCTTCTTAGGGTATATTCCTAGAAGTGGGATCACTGGGTCAAATGGAAGTTCAATTTTTAATTTTTTGAGGTAACACCATATTGTTTTCCATAGTGGCTGCACCAGTCTGCATTCCCACCAGCAGTGTACTAGCGTCCCCCTTTCTCCACACCCTCTCCAACATTTGTTGTTTGATGATTTGTTGATGGCGCCCATTCTGACAGGTGTGAAGTTGTTTTAATTTGCATCTTTCTGATGATTAGTGATGTTGAGCATTTCTTCATATGTCTCTTGGCCATTTGTATGTCCTGTTTGGAGAGGTGTCTATTCAGCTCCTCTGCCCATTTTTTAATTGGGTTCTTTGTCTTCCTTTTCTTGAGTTGTATGAGCACTCTATATATTTTGGAAATTAACCCCTTATCTGATGTATCATTGGCAATGATGTTCTCTCATACAGTGGGTTGCCTTGCCATTTTGATGGTTGTTTCTTTTGCTGTGCAGAAGCTTTTTAGTTTGATGTAGTCCCATGTGTTCATTTTCTCCTTTGTTTCTATTGCCTTAGGTGATGTATCAGTGAAAATTCTGTGTATGATGTCCGAAATTTTGTTGCCTACATTTTCTTCTAGAATTTTTATGGATTCAGAGGTCACATTTAAGTCTTTTATCCATTTTGAGTTTATTCTTGTGTATGGTGTAAGTTGATGGTCTAGTTTCATTTTTTTGCATGTAGCTGTCCAATTTCCCAACACCATTTATTACAGAGGCTGTTTTTACTCTACTGTATGCTCTTGCCACCTTTGCAAATATTAATTGAGCATATTGCCTTGGGTCTATTTCTGGGTTCTCTGTTTTGTTCCACTGGTCTATATGCCTGTTGTTGTGCCAGTACCAGGCTGTTTTGATTACAGTCGCTTTGTAGTATAACCTGATATCTGGTATTGTGATCCCACCTGCTTTGTCCTTCTTTTTCAAGATTTCTGTTGCTATTCAGGGTCTTTTTTGGTTCCATATGAGCTTTTAAAGTATTTGTTCTAGTTCTGTGAAATACTTCGTTGGTATTTTGATGGGGATTGCATTGAATCTATAGATTGCTTTAGGTAATATGGACATTTTAATGATGTTAATTCTTCCAATCCATGAACAAGTTATGTGCTTCCACTTTTTTATATCTTCCTCTATTTTTTTTTTCAATGTCTTATAGTTTTCTGCAAATAGGTCCTTTACTTCTTTGGTTAAGTTTATTCCTAGGTATCTTAATTTTTTTGCTGTGATGGTAAATGGGATTATTTTTTCAGTTTCTCTTACTGTGAGTTCATCATTGGTGTTTTAAATTTTTTTTTTTTAATCCTCACCCAAGGACATTTTTTCGTTTTTTGTTCAGATAGAGTGGGAGGGAGAGAGAGAGAGAAACATCGATGTGAAAGGGACACATTGAGTGGTTGCCACCCATATGACCCAACCAGGGCCGGGGACAAACTGCAACCGAGGTACATGCCCTTAGCAGGAACCGAACCCGGGTCTGTGTGGACCACAGGCCAATGCTCTAACTGCTGAGTGAAACCGGTCAGGGCTCATCATTGGTGTATAAGAATGCTGTTGATTTCTTGACGTTAATTTTTTATCCTACTACTTTGCCAAATTCATTTATTAAGTCTAGTAGATTTTTGATGGAGTCTTTAGGGTTTTCTATGTGTAATATCATGTCATCTGCAAATAATGACATTTTCACTTCCTCCTTTCCAATTTGGATCCCTTTTATTTTTTCTTCATGTCTGATTGCTGTGGCTAAGACTTCCAGTACAATGTTAAATAAGAGTGGTGAAAGTGGGCATCCCTCTCTTGTTCCTGTTCTTAAGGGAAATGTTTTTAGTTTCTGCCCATTGAGCATGATGTTGGCTCTAGGTTTTCAATATATGGCCTGTATTATGTCGAGATATGATCCCTCTATTCCCACATTGCTGAATGTTTTTATCAGAAATGGATGCTGTAGTTTGTTGAATGCTTTTTCAGCATCTATTAATATGATCATGTGGTTTTTATTCTTCATTTTGTTTATGTGGTGTATCACATTTATAGATTTGCGAATATTGTACCAGCCTTGCATCCCTGAGATGAATCCCACTTGGTCATGGTGAATAATTTTTTTTTTTTATCCTCACCCGAGGACATTTTTCCATTTTTTGTTCAGGTAGAGTGGGAGGGAGAGAGAGGAACAGAGAGAGAGAGAGAAACATCGATGTGAAAGGAACACATCGAGTGGCTGCCACCCGCACAACCAACCAGGGCCGGGGACAAACTGCAGCCGAGGTACATGCCCTTAGCGGGAACCGAACCCGGGTCTCTCAGGACCGCAGGCCGACGCTCTAACCGCTGAGCCAAACCGGCCAGGGTGTGAATAATTTTTTTGATGTGTTGCTGGATCCGATTTGCTAGTATTTTGTTCAGGATTTGGGCATCTATGTTCATGAGGGATATTGGCCTGTAGTTTTCTTTCTTTGTAATGTCTTTTTCTGGTTTTGGAATTAGAATTATGCTGGCCTCATAAAATGTGTTTGGAAGTATTCCTTCTTCTTGAATTTTTTGAAATAGTTTAAGGAGAATGGGTGTTAGTTCTTTTTTGAATGTTCGGTAAAACTCCCCTGTGAAGCCATCTGGGCCTGGGCTTTTGTTTGCTGGGAGAGTCTTGATTACCTCTTTAATTTCCTTAGTTGTTATTGGTCTGTTCAAGTTTTCTATCTGTTCCTGGTCCAGTTTTTGGTGACTATGTGTTTCTAGAAATTTGTCCATTTCACTTAGATTGTCAAATTTGTTGCCATATAATTGTTCATAGTAGTTAATGATCTTTTGTATTTCTGTGGTGTCTGTTGTTACTTCTCCTCTTTCATTTCTGATTTTGTGTATTTGGGTTTCTCTCTTTGTTTCTTGGTGAGTCTAGCTAAGGGTCCATCAATCTTGTTTATCTTTTCAAAGAACCAGCTCTTTGTTTCATTGATCCTTTGAATTTTTTTTTTGGCCTCTATGTCATTTATTTCTGCTCTGATCTTTACTATTTCCTTCTACTTGCTCTGGGGTTTTCTTTTTGTTTGCTTTCTAATTCTTTAAGTTGTGAGGTTAGACAGTCAATTAGAAATTTTTCTTATTTCTTGAGGAAGGCCTGTAGTGCTATGAACTTCCCTCTCAAAACTTCTTTTGCTGCATCCCATAGGTTTTGTGTTGTTGTGTATTCATTTTCATTGGTTTCCAGGAAGTTTTTACTTTCTTCCTTGATCTCCATGGTAACCCATTCATTGTTGAATAATATGCTATTTAGCCTCCATGTGTTCAAATGTCTTTGCATGTTCTTGTTGCAGTTGATTTCTAGTTTCATGCCATTGTTGTCTGAGAAGATGCTTGATATGATTTCAATCTTCTTGAACTTGTAGAGATTTAATTTGTGTCCTATCATGTGGTCTATCTTTGAGAATGTCCCATGTGTACTTGAGAAGAATATGAATTCTGTAGTTTTGGGGTTTAATTATCTGTAGATATCTATTAAGTCCATTTGGTCTAGTTCTTTATTTAGAGTCTCTGTTTCCTTGCTAATTTTTTGTCTAGAGGATCTATCCAGTGGTGTCAACGGGGTGTTGAAGTCCCCTGCTATGATTGTATTGCTGTCGATTTCTCCTTTGAAGTCCTCCAGAAGATTTTAAATATATTTTGGTGCTCTTATATTGGGTGCATATATGTTTATCGAGGTTATATCTTCCTGTTGGATAGATCCTTTCAATATTATGTAGTGGCTTCTTTGTCTCTAGGTATGGCCTTCATTTTGAAATCTATTTTATCAGATATGAGTATTGCTACCCCAGCTTTTTTTTTGCTTTCTGTTTGCTTGGAGGATTTTTTTCCATCCCTTCACTTTCAATCTATGTGAGTCTTTTGTTGTGAGGTGGTCTCTTGTACACAACATATATGTGAGTCATGCTTTCTTATCCAATCAGCTATTCTGTGTCTTTTTATCAGAACTTTCAGTCCATTTACATTTAAGGTGATTATTGATATGTAATTATATATTGCCATTTTTGTTTAGTTTGGTTATATTTTTCTTTCTATTTCTTCTACTAATTACAGCAGTCCTTTTAACATTTCTTGCAGTGCTGATTTGGTACTAATGTATTCCCTTATCCTTTGGTGTTAATATATTCCCTTAGCGTTTTTTTTTGTTTTGTTTTTTTTGTTTTTTTGTCTGGGAAGCTCTTTCTTTGACCTTCTATTTTGAATGACAGCCTTGTTGGGTAGAGTAGTCTTGGATTCAGATCCTTGTTTTTCATGACCTTGATTACTTCATGCCATTCCCTTCTTACCTGTAGTGTTTCTTGTGAGAAGTCAGCTGAGAGCCTTATGGGGGTTCCTTTGTAGGTAATCTGTTGCTTATCTCTTTCTGCCTTTAGGATTCTCTCTTTGTCTTTAATTTTTGGCATTTTGATGACTATGTTTTTTGGTATGGGCCTGTTTGGGTTCTTCTTACTTGGGGCTCTCTGTGCTTCTTGAACTTGAATGCCTTCTTCCTTCAACAAATTAGGGAAGTTTTTTGTCATTATTTTTTTTAATATATTTTCTAACCCTTGCTCATTTTCTTCTTCTTCAGGGACTCCTATGATGCAATTGAACTTCATATTAAATGAGGCTAAGTAGTGTGTCTTATTTTGTGTTGGCTTCTTTTGGTCTGCATATTTTTGAAATTCATTCATGGTTGTTGCTTTGTTTATCAGTAGTTTGTTCCTTTAGATTGTGGAGTAGTAGTCTATTGTATGTGCATATTATATTATCCATTCTCTTTATTGATGATTATTTGGATTTTTACCAGGTTGTGGTTGCCATGGATAAAGCTACTATAAATATTCATCTTGTTAAAATCTTGTGTGTACATTACCTTTTGAAACGATGGGGCTCAGATATAGAATATCTTGTATTGTGTTATTATTTGAGTTTTTTGTAGTGACATTTAATTTGTTTCCTAATTCCTATAAGCTAGAAATTAGATGTCTTATCTCTACTTTCCTACTAAAAGTATGGCACTCCATTCTCTCCCCTCTTACCCCTCCATCTTTATTTTTGCTGCAGTCTTATATTAGTGGTAATCTCAAAATTTTGTGTTGCTCAACAGAACCATATGACTTGAGAGAAAATATACCACTAGGAAGAAAGTGTGACTTTTCTCATGAATCCTTGGAGAATGATATGATATGCCAAGTAACTTATTTTTAAAGAGCAGCAAAAGACTTATATTTCCCATCACTTACACTTTTAATATTTGAAACATCTGTGATATGAAAAACTATTTTTTTCTGCTTCTCTCTGTCTTGTTATTTACTAGTTCAATTTTTATGAGATATTTTTGGAAAATGGAAGAAATTGGAAGTACAAGAGTGAAACCCAGTGCCTGAGCAATGAAACTGGCCAGTTTCCTTTACCTGAATAGTGTCTGTTTGGGGTTAGCTTCTATATGCAATCCAAGTTTTTATTTTCTATGCTCTCTTCACCTCATTACCTCACTCAAATGATTGATAGCATTAGGTCAAACAGCTCTGGGTCCCTTTCAGTCACAACTCATGTGAATGTGATCCTTATCCACATTTCTGTAAAGTGGTGTCTCAGTTACCCTACAATTAGTGGTAAATTTCCCTAGAATATATAGACTTTAAAAAATACTTCCAGCCCTGGCCGGTTTGGCTCAGCGGTTAGAGCGTCGGCCTGCGGTCCGGAGAGACCCGGGTTCGGTTCCCGCTAAGGGCGCGTACTTCGGTTGCAGTTTGTCCCCGGCCCTGGTTGGTCGTGCGGGTGGCAGCCACTCGATATGTCCCTTCACGTCGATGTTTCTCTCTCTCTCTCCCTTCCTCTCTCTCCCTCCCACTCTATCTGTACAAAAAATGGAAGAATATCCTCGGGTGAGGATAAAAAAAATAAAAAAAAATACTTCCAATTTACAAGAAAAAAAAACAACCCTGAATATTGTGATTTTCTTCCACACCAATTTAATAAATAGTACATTTTACATGTTTGCTGCAGATTTTTGTTTTAAAGATATAAAATATTACGGACCTAGTTAAGGCCCCTTTGCACATCTTCCAGATCTTTTTCCTAGATTTAAGGTAATCAGTATCCTGAAGTAGGAGTATATTCTTTTCATTCAGGTTTTTGTATTTTTACTACATATTTGTGTATGGCTAAGTACTACTACCTATACTATTGTTTAAAACTTTACACAAATGGAATCATACTGTATATATCCTACAAACCTGTTTTTTGCACTTCACTGTTTTTGATATTTGTCAATGTTTCTTGGAGATCAAGCCCATTTTCTTAATTGCTGTGTAATGCTGTATGTTTCTATGAGTGATTTAATTTTTATCCCCCAGTTGATGAACTTTTAAATGCCAGTGTTTTCCTATTTTTTAACATTACAGTGTTTGTACACATCTCTTGATGTCCATGTGTCAGTTCTCAAGGGCGGTGCTGTGCTCTAGGGAGCATGTTAGAAATTTGTTGGGCTACCTTTGTTTGTCATAGTGGTTGGGGATCTTATTGATATTAACTAGTATTCTGCATGACTTGAATGTTCTATTGGATATGTAGATGAAAACCTGCTCATAATTATTGGAGATTAAGAACTTAACTCTGTTTTATGTATAAACACAAATTCTATTTTTTTAAAAGCTTTTAAAACAGTGAATTGTTCAGGAATACAGTTTCCATGTAAATTGAGGAAAGAGTATATTTTGCTTTGTTTGGAACTCTGGGAAGAGTTCTTTTTTGAAAAATCTTGGCACCATTGGCAACACTGCTTGAGTTTGAGTTGACAACATGTAACACTTATTATTCTGCTTTTGAAACCGTCCTTCTCATGTAGATTCTGTGTAGGTACGTCCACCAATGATCACTGGTGCTAATTCAACACCAACTGGAACCCCCAATTTCAGATAGGGAGGGTAAATAGGGAAACTTGATCCAGTGCAAACATTTCAGTTGTGATACCGCAGGGCTGTTAGAACAGCACAGCTGTGAGGCAGCTCAATAGTGTTACAACTCAATTATCAAACAGTATGGATGTGGAACTGCATGGTCGTGAGGTGGCCCTAGGGCGTGGTGGACCTCAGGTATGGCCCCTCTCCTGCTCACCCTGCTTGGCTCTCTTGTCTCTACTCTGCTCTGGAGAAAGGGGAAAACGAAGTCTTTCATCTTTGGAGGAAAGGGAAAGTGTGTTCTCTAAGCCAGAGCAAAGCTGACTTATATAGAGAGAAGTCCACACTGCTGGTCCCTGAGTGGCCAGTCCTCCTGTAAATGAGGACTCCAAATCCTCACAGTTGATTAGTCCAAAAAGCACTGTCCTGATTGGTCAGAATGGAGCTGCTGTTATTGATGGGTAAAGATGCTAATAAGGATATAGCTGCACAGCTCTGATTGGATGGGGAAAGTCTCAGCCCTGTTGGTTGAAATACAGTTCCAGGAACTCCTTATAAAGGCTGGCTCAGACTGCAGGACCACATTGGAGGCAGGCAGTTCAGTGCAGGTTTCTCCCTGAAATGCCGCTTGTGTGAGAGGCCCCTATTTAGAAATGGACAGAAGGCCCTGTTCTTTTTTCTTTCTTTCTTTTTTTAATTTTGAATTTGAGCCAGTTAGCTCCTAGGAATCCTTCTTGGTAGGTACCCCCACCCCCACCGCAGGGTCCACAGGTACAAATATTTTATCTTCTAGCTTAGTTCTGCCTGAGCATTTACATGTGGAAAGATAGATAGATAGATAGATAGATAGATAGATAGATAGATAGATAGATTGATTTCCATCCTCACCTGAGGACTTTTTTTTTTTTTGCATTCATCTTCAGATAGAGCGGGAGGGAGAGAGGGAGAAAGAGAGAGAGAGAAACATCAATGTGAGAGAGAAACATCGATGAGAGAGAGACACATCAACTGGTTGCCATCCACACTGCAACCAAGGTACGTGCCCTTAGTGGGAACCGATCCCGGGACTCTCCCGTCTGCTGACCAACACTCTAACTGCTGAGCCAAACTGGCTGTAGCAGAAATATATGTTTTATTATAAAGTATTTTCTGAATTTTTTTTCAGTTTTGGTTTATTTTTTATTTACATGTGTAGGTAAATTGCAAAATATTTGTTGTAATAGGAGTGGTTTGGGATCTTATAAAGACTCAGGGCTCTAGGGAATAGATTTAACAAATTACCATAAACTTGGTGTCTTAATACAACAGATATTTATTCTCTCACATTTCTGGAGGCCAGAAACTCAAAACAAAGCTGTTGGCAGGGCAACACTCCCTCAGAAGGCTCTAAGAGAGAAGACTTTCTGGTTCTTCCAGCTATTGTTAGCTCCAGGCATTCCTTGGATTGTGACTACATAACTCCAATCTTCAATCCTAGAGGTTTCCAATTTTTGTTAATAGCCAGTTTATATTCTTTGCCCTTTAGGTATGTAAGAGTTGTTGTGTTTTTTTTTTTTTTTTTTAACTTTTTTTCTTTATTGATATTAGAGAGAGAAGAAGGGAGAGGGAGAGAGAGATAGGAACATTAATGAGCGAGAACACCAATTGACCCCCTCCTGCATGCCCCCCACTGGGGATGAGGCCCACAACCTGGGCATGTGCCCTGAATGGGAATTGAACTGGTGACCTCTTAGTGAATGGGTCGATGTTCAATCACTGAGTCACACCAGCCAGGCTTTTTTTCCTTCATGTTAAATATAGTTTGGATGCTAACCCCTCTTGGTTATATGTAATGTACATTTATTTCTAAAATCTTCTAATTGAAGCTTTTTTTTTTTTACCTTGGTTTCGCTTTCTTTAGTAATTCCTTTTTGTTGTTGTTGCTGGTAAACAAAGAACACTACTGACTCTTTAAATTAACTTTTTTTTTTTTTTTATCCTCACCCGAGGATATTTTTCCATTTTTTGTTCAGATAGAGTAGGAGGGAGAGAGGGAGAGAGAGAGAGAGAGAGAGAGAGAGAGAGAGAAACATCGACATGAAAGAGACACATCGAGTAGCTGCCACCCGCACAACCAGGGCTGGGGACAAACTGCAACCGAGGTACATGCCCTTAGCGGGAACCAAACCCGGGTCTCTCCGGACCGCAGGCCAACGCTCTAACCACTGAGCAAAACTGGCCGGGGCTAAATTAACTTTTTATGGAACTATAGCTTACAATCATAAAGTGCTCAAATCCTAAGTGTGTAATCACTACCCAGATCAATAATCATAATGTTATCAGCGCCCCAGATTGCTCCTTCGTGTTCCATTCCTCCCGTCCAAGCCACCTGCCTCCGTCCCCCTCCTAAAGGAAACCACTATCTTGACTTCTGTCACAATGTATTTTAAACTTTTGAAATTATCATTCTTTCTCTCTTTTTCTTCCCCTTTCTCTCTCTTCAGTATAAATTTTTTTTTATGTCTAACTGCTTAATGGGAATTCATCCTTGTTGTGTTGTGAGGCAGTAGTTCTTTGTCCATTCTATTGTTTTTTCCTCCAGCTTTGTTGAGATATAACTGACACAACTGTGTAAGTTTAAGGTATACAGTGTTTTGATTTGAAGCACTTATAAACTGCCAAATGATTACCACCATCTCATCACACAGTTACCATTTCCTTCTTGTGGTGAAGACATTTAATATCTATACTTTTAACAACAATCTAGTGTATGATATAGTATTATTAATTGTAATCACCATGCTATACGTTGGAGCCCCAAAGGTGTTAATCTTATAAGTGGCAGTTTAAACCCTTTGATTAGTTTCCCCCTCTGCCCCCTAAGTCCTGGAAACCACCACTCAACTTTCTGTTTCACTGAGTTTATCTTTTTTATATTCCACTTGTAAGTGGTATCATACAGTATTTGTCTTTCTCTGTCTGATTTATTTTACTTTGCATAATGCCTTCAAGGTTCATCCAAGTTGTTGCAAACGGCAGGATTTCCTTCCTTCTTATGGATGAATACACACACACATACACACTACATCTTTATCCATTCCTCTGGTGATGAACACTTAAGTTGTTTCCATATCTCAGCTTTTGTGATTAATGCTGTAATGAACATCTTATATCTCTATAAGATACTGATTCCTAATTTCAGTTCCTTTGGATATATATACCCAGAAGTGGGATTGCTTGATCATATGGTAGTTCTATTTTTTGTTTTGGGAGAACCTCCATACTGTTTTCCATAGTGGCTGTCATATATAGAATCATGCCCAGTAAACTTTGGGTGACATAGGGAAGATACTTGTCTGTCAGTCACACCTGGAAACAGGTCATTGGCCAGAATAGGCATGGCCACTGCAAGCACGGGAAGATTTGATATTTCAACTCCCAAAGGAGTTCCCTATCTCTTGCGTGCTAGGCCCCTGGCTCTCTTGTCGTGGGGGCATGCTGCCCTGCATTTGCCCACATGGCTCAAGGCCGTGTGGACCCCACACAATGAACTGTGACTAGCATTATGCTACACCTTCTGGCTTCATGTTTTTGATGAGAAATTATTGTTGATCTTAATGTGAATTTATGGTATCTACTGAATCATTTTCTTTTGCTGCTTTCAAGATTTTCCATCTTTGTCTTTTGAAATTTTGATTAGTTGATGAGATGTGTGTGACTTGGAGTTTTTTGAGCTTTTTGGATGTGTAGATAGTTTTTCTTTAAATCTGAGAAGTTTATGTTCATTATTTCTCCACATATTATTTTTGGTCCTTTCTCCTCTTTTTCTGGGTCTATCATCATATCTATGTTGCTGTGCTTAATGGTGTCCCATAGGTCTCTGAGATGCTGTTCATTTTTCTTTATTCTCTTTTCTTTCTGTTTTTCAAACTGGATAACCTTAATTGACATATTTTCCAGTTCATGTATTCTTTCTTCTGCCAGATTATATTTGCTCTTCAGTTTCTATAGTGAATTTTTCAATTCACTTTTGTACTTTTCAACTCTGGAATTTCTATTTTGTTCATTTTACAAATTTAAAAAAAATATATTTATTGATATTTTTTATTTGATGAAGCATTGTTGCCTTATTGCCATATTTTTCTTTGATCTTTATACAAAGTTTCTTTTAGTCCTTTGTACGTATTAGTAATAGGTGATTTAAAGTCTTTGTTTAGTATGTCCAACTTCTGGGCCTTCTAAGGGATAGTTTTTATTGACTACTTTGCCCCCCCATATATGGGTCATAATCTTGTCTCTTTGCATGTCATAATTTTTGTTGAAAACTGGACATTTTAAATAATATGTTGAATTCTATAAATCAGACTCCCCATATTTCCCTGGGTATACTCTTGTTTGCATTTGTTGTTGCTTTTTGTTTGTTTCATTACTTTCCTGAACGAAAGTTTGTATTCTTTGTTGTGTATGGCGAGCAAAGCCTCTGCTTCATGGCTCACTAATGATTGGATTTATAGTTCTTAAAAGCCTTGTACCAATAAGTATCCCAGCCTTTGCTGAGGATCCCTCTGTGCAAATTGGGGTATGCTTTCTACATCCTGGCAGACAGTTTACAACTCTTAGTCTTCACTTTCAAACTGAGTAAAATCTCAGGGTCAGCCTGAGGTGAGAGATCAAGGCTTCCTTAAGTAATTGAGAGTCATGTGCACAGCCCTGCACATGTGTATGACTTTCTAAATTGCCAAGAATATATTATAACTTGTCAAAATCACCACCCTCCTACACACACAGACATGATTTTCAAGCTTTTCCTTTTAAATGTTTTGGTCTCTTTATTGTTGGCCCCAGTTTGATCCCTACCCTCAGGTATCTTTGATGTTAAATAATTACTACTGATTGTTTTTGACAAACGTCTTGAGAGGAAAAGCTGTTTGTCAATAAGCTCTGAATCAGGCCAAATCAAGAGAAAGCCCTGTAAATGGTGGTTTCCCTGGTACTGTGAACAATGACAGTTCCCTGAGGACAGGCTTTTTGGGTGTCTCTAGATCTGTTCTCCCCAGTGGCTGTGGGCTGCTGCTTTCATGGCTACCATGATTTTAAGGGTTTGGGTTCTCAAGGCTACAGAAGACCTGGTTAGAAAGGATTGGGAATAGAATATGTTAAAACACCACAATATTACAATTTTTATCAGAATTCAAATATTTCTCTTGAATAAATGTGCCTCAGATTTTTGTAAGCATCTAGTTAATTTCTAGAGCTCTAAAAAGTTGTTTTTGACAGACTTTGGTGGTGTTACCATTGCTTTCATAGAGGGTCTGCTTTTTGGAAGTATTTATTGCACCATTCTGAAAGTACTTTATGTGGGTCTTTATCTTTAAAGTAGGTTGTTTTTTTAAGGATGGCATATTATATCTTGCTTTTTTATCCAATCTGGCAATTTCTGCCTTTTAATTAGAATCCTTAGAATATTTACATTTATGAAATTACCCATAGAGTTGGTTTAAGTCAACCCCTTTGCTATTTATTTCCTGTTTGTTCTGCCTGATTTACTTTGTACCCCTACCCCTTTTCCTGCTTTCTTTTTGGAAGGATTCTGGCTATTCCTTTAAAGGATGGCAGAATTTGTAGAATTATGGATGAGAAAAAAAAAAGTCATGCCTTCTTGCATATATTACAAATTGGTAAGAGACACAATATTTTTCAGTGAGGGCAATTAGAGCAGCAATGTCCAATAGAAATACAATTATGTGTCACAGGTTTATGTAATTTTAAAATTTCCACTAGCTATATGAAAAATAGAAGTAGACCCCAATTGGCGTAGCTCAGTGGATGGAGCATCGTCCCATGGACTGAGAGGTCCCCGTTCAATTCCCGGTCAGGGCAAATGCCTGAGTTGCAGGCTTGATCCCTAGTTGGGGGGTAGGGGTACAGAAGGCAGCCAATCGATGTTTCTCTCTCACATTGACGTTTCTATCTCTCTCTCCCTTCTTCTCTCTAAAAAGTCAATAAAAACATATTTAAAACCAAATACATAAAAGTAGATAAATTAACTTTAACAATTTTATTTAAATTAAAATATTAAAAATAGTCCTTTAAAATAAAATATAATTAATATACAAGTTATTAATGAATAGTTACATTTTTTGTAATAAGTCTTAACGATCTTCAAAATCTTTTGTTTTTCAAGAATAAAACTCATTTCAATTTGAACTAACCACATCTATAGGCATAAGTGGCTAGCAGCTACCACTTTGGAGAACACACATTTGAGGGACTGATTCTAAGACAGTTTTGGTTTTAATGAGGCAGAGAAGCTAATGGACAGGATGGGATTTGCTGAGCACCTTGATTTTAGTAATCAATAGGGAACATATTAGGACAAAGTGGAAAATAGAATATGAGGTCGATAAGAGTAAAAAATATCTGGCGTAGAAAATACTCTTAACTGCTGTGTACAAAGGGACATGAAGTCTTAGACATTTATTAAATGCAAAAGTCTGTATTAATATTGCAGATAATGATTTTCAGTCTAACAGTGGTAGCTGGTACTGAATGAATGCTCTGTGAGGTGCTGTTCTAAGCACTTTGAATGGATTGTGTTGCCTCATTTACGTGTGATTTTAAGTAAATCACCTATTCTTCCTTGGGACTCTGTTGTTTTTATCTATAAAATACCAAAAAACATACTAGATAATCTCTGAGCTCCTTCTTAATACTGAAAGTTGGTGTTTTTAGATACATTGATGAGGAAAATAAATAGTCTGTCCTCAGGGAATGTATAGTCAAATAAAAGAGGTGAGATGCACCCACTTAATTAAAATGCATGTTGACAATCATTAGGACCTTAAGAAAACAATAAAATGCCATGAGAATCTAAAACATATTTATTTGCATATAGTAAATTCATAGTAAATATCTGAATTAGATCGAATTGAATCATGATAGCTGGTGAATCAAGAGAAGTTTGTTTTTTTTTGTAGGAAATGACAGTTGGTGTCAGCCTTGGCAGGTGGTGGGAGTAAATGAGGAGGAGATGGAATGGAGTAGTAGGAGTAGTGACCCAGATAATGGAAGAATACGAGGCAAAAAGCAATGTGTGTGTTCAGAGAACAAAACAAAAATATACTTCGATCCTATTATTTGGGGGTGTTGGATAATAGTACTATGTGGGTAGGTTAGATTCAAATCTTAGAGAGCCTTTAAGATCCTGTTAAGGGCATGCCTGATTACTGACAATGAAATATGGTAGGGACCGCAGAGACTGTACTATCAATTTTTTAGAAACCTCACATTTTATGCCTGTACTTTCTATCAACCACAAGGATAATAAAGTGCAATTTTATATTTAAAAATATTTTATTTGGTTAGAAACTTACAATTTACTTCCTTTAAAACTTTGTCATATTGTTTTTGATGAGTGTGTGTATAAGCTGCTATTTAGGGTAATACAGGCCAAATCTGTATTTTCTGTCTTCTAGTATAGTCTTTATTTTTGCTGATTCTTAATCCTTTGTGATTAAATGATGCTGAATAAATTTATGCTATCAGTCAGCGTAGAGAGGGCACCTAAGTCTGACTCTTTAAAACTATTATCTGTTCCAAGAACTTCAAAGGTGGCACAGATAACCAGATGGAAAAACCATGGATTTCTCAGAGGAATGGAAATTATAAAGGCATTTTCTTTAACTGTGTAAATGCTAAAATCTCTCTCTTTTTATCTGTGCGTATTTAATAGCTTAGCAGACTGGTATTTTAAAGTAATGTTTTATAAGTAATTTTAGCAAGATAGATCAGGAAATTCATAAAGCATTGACATCCATCTACTTCACTTCTTTCAGGTAACTTGTCCAGGAGTGCTGCTGAAAGACAAGGAGGACATCTATCTCAGCATCTGTGTGTTTGGCCAATACAAAAAGACACAGTGTGTCCCAGCCACTTTTCCATTGGTCTTCAATGCCAGAATGGTGTTTGAAAAGGTGAGTTCCAATCTCAGATCAAAATTAATAAACAAAAATGAAAGTGGTTCCAGATTTTGAATAAAATCCCAGAACCCAGATTATTATTGCTGACTATGTACTTCGATTGAATTCAAAGGAAGATTTATCACATAAATTTGGAGGCTTGAAAATAGATATGCATTATGTACATTGAATCAATTGCCTCTTTTTTCATGATGGATCAGTTTATTTCTAAAATTGTCATAATAGACTTTGTGTAAAATATAACATTCTAAATAATTACTTTAATAAAAAAGAGATATTAATAGGTAAGAATAGGTTATATTTTACTTATGGCTGTCTTGTGGTATTTCTTTCTATAAGTCTCTGTTCTTTTTCCCCTAAAACTGCTGCTGTTGGATATGTCTCACTTTTAAAATTTACTTTTTTCTCTATTTCCTTCCCTCCCTCCCTCCCTCCCTCCCTCCCTCCCTTCCTTCCTTCCTTCCTTCCTTCTTCTTTTTCTCCACAAATAATTGTCTAGTACCTGATCTGTTACATGCACTTTTTAATTTGTTGGGTAGACAAACATATTCCCCCTCCTGGAACTTTCATTTTAATAGGAGAAACAGACAATAATTAAGTAAACACATGAATAATATAATTTTAGATAGTGATAAGTATCATAAAAAGAATAAAGGGAGGGTAAGAGACAGAGAGGGACTGAGGGATTAGGATGATTATCTATTTTCAAGGGTGGTCAGAGAAGGCAGTTACGTTAAGCTGAGCCTGAGTTGTGGGACAGCATCAGTTATTCGAAGGTCTAGGGGAAATAAGCTCCAAGAGTTGAAGAAACACCGAGAAGGCCCGTGTGCTCACGGTAACAACCCAAAGGGAAGAATGGCAGCAGATGAAGTTGGAGAGGGCGGCAGAGCCAGCTTTAATGTTTGTAAAATCTTCCATAATGATCATGGGAAGCAGAGAGGAAGTGATAATTCTCAGTAATGTCGAATGTTTCTTTGATTAGGAAGGGAATATTTGGGGCACGGGAAGGAGAAAACAAAGGCCGTGTTATAGATATGTTCCCTTCATTTCCTCTTCTTCAGCCTGCTTCCCTCTCCATTCTCCACTCTAGGTGTTCCCTGAAGCAGTCGACCCTGGAGATGTGGTTGCACAGCTTGAATGTAAGTTATTAACTTTTACTTCCTGGTTCTAAGACATTTTAGAATTATGCTCTTTAATCCTGAATTAGATAAAAGTTAAAAAGAGTTCAGTACGAATTTTAAAAATCTTGAGCCCTTATTTTTGGAATTTAGAATACACCTGGAAATAATAATACTGAAAAATATGTACATTGCAGAGAAGCTGCAAATTTTTTCTTTTTATGTGGTTGGTCTGTGGAAAACAAAAAGACTTATTGGAACTTTTTATTGAGTAAGATACTGTAGATTGTTTATAATGCAAGAACAAAGATTCATATTAGGTAGGACTTTGCCCTGCAGACAAAAATATATCTACTCTCAGTGTATTGCAATTAAGAGAGTGAATAATAGAAGGTTGATGTAATAGTTTAAAATACATGTGTTTAAATTTTGAATTATATTTAAAGTTAAATTATTTGAAAGATATTTTCAAGGCTATGGATAACAGTAAATTCTTCAAAGCATTAGGAGTCAACTATAAAAAGGTACAACTATTTGTGAGAGCAGCAATGCAAAGATATACACTTGAGAATAAGTTATTTGAGTTCTGGATATCAAATTAAAAGCTCTGTTGTTTATCCTTGTAATTAGAAAGGAATCAGGGCTCATCAGCTTTGTCTAATATGTAATTCCGATAAAAAGATCAACAGTATTGGGCATCACAGCATCAGTTGTCTCCTCCACACACCCCCCCCCCCCCCCCACTGGGACTCCAGCAATGTGCAAGCATGGAATCTGGTGTAGAGGGAGGAATCGTCTTACATCCAGGGAATTTATAGTTTAGTGACTCTTCTCCAGAGAATTCTTTATGGCCTGTGACAGTATCTTATTTTTTTTTTTTTTTTTTTTTTTTTTTTTTTTTTTAATCCTCACCCGAGGATATTTTTCCATTTTTTGTACAGATAGAGTGGGAGGGAGAGAGAGGAAGGGAGAGACAGACAGAAACATCGACGTGAAGGGACACATCGAGTGGCTGCCACCCGCACGACCAACCAGGGCCGGGGACAAACTGCAACCGAAGTACGTGCCCTTAGCGGGAACCGAACCCGGGTCTCTCCGGACCGCAGGCCGACGCTCTAACCGCTGAGCCAAACTGGCCAGGGCCAGTATCTTATTTTTTATAGCTGTTCTATCACTTGGTATTCTATCTTTCACTGTGGCAGACTAGCTAGGTGTATGCCTTTTAATATGTCCTCAACATTTTCTCAGTATCTGGGAAACTGTCTCTTAGAAAGTGAAGATAATTATTTCATCATTCTTAATTTTTTCTGTTATAGAAATACATATCTATTGCCCTGGCCAGTGTGGCTCAGGTGGCTGAGTGTCATTCCATGCACCAAGAGGTCACCAGTTCAATTCCCAGTCAGGGCACATGTCCAGGTTTCAGGCTCCATCCCCACTGGGGGAGGTGCAGGAGGCAGCTGATCAGTGGTTCTCTCTCATTGATGTTTCTTTCTCTCCTTCTTCCTCTCTAAAATCAATAAAAAATACATATCTATCAACAGTTGAATCTAAAAACCAAAATGAACAAACAAGCAGAACAGAAACAGACTCACAGATAGAGAAAACATTTTGACAGTTGCCAGATGGGAGAGGGGTTGGGTGAAAAAGGTGACGGGATTAAGAAGTACAGATTGGCAGTTACAGAACAGTCATGGGATGTAAAGCATGGCATAGGGAGTAGAGTCAGTATTGTAATAACTATGCATGGTGTCAGATGGGTATGAGATTTATTGAGAAGATCGCTTTGTAAGTTATATAATGTCTAATTACTGGGTTGTACACATATAACTAATACAATATTGTATGTCAACTGTAAATGAAAAATAAAAAATTGTTTAAAGTATAAAAAAAAACCTGGAAAACAAAACACATTTTTTTTCTGTTTGATTTGAAATTTGGGGGCTATAAAAAGAGTACTTAATGGTGATCATTATATCCCTGATTTAGTTTTTCCCTTAGGTCTTTTCACTTCATCACGGACATTTCACTTTTTGGTATCATTCTGAAATTCATCTTTCTCTGCCCTGGTTTTAAATATTGGCATTCCACTGGCCTCACTTCTTTGATCTCTTTTTTCCTTAGTTTCTACTCTTTCCTTATATACTCTCTAAAGACTTGGCTTTATAGATAACCTGTATTCTGGTGACTTCCACGTCAGTCTTTATCCCTGACCTCTCTTGTGAGCTTCGGGCCCCTCTTTATGTATGTGGTGTTTTTTTTTCCTCTCTCAGTTTTGAAGTCTTTCATTGTTCCTTAACCTTATTAATATTTGTATCTTTCTGGAAATGCGTCCATGTCATCTAAGATGTGTACTTTGTTTGCTTAAAGTTGTTCATACTTTTCCTTTATGGTCCTTTTGATTTTTGTAGATTCAGTAGAGACATCCCTTCCTTTATTCCTGACTTTGGTAATTTTTTTTTTCTTTTTTCTTTTCTTGGATTGTTGGACTAAAGGTTTATTAATTTTGTTGATATGTTTTGAGAATCAATTTTTTATTTCATTTATTTTTTTTCTATTTCATTGATTTTCGTTTTGATCTGTTTTCTTCTATTCTTTTTTTTTTTTTAGCTTCTTGAGATGATTGATTTCAGATATTTTTGCTTTCCTAATATAAATATTTAAAGCTGTAAATTTCTCTCTCCATACTGTTTTGCTATATTCTTAAATTTTGATATTAGTTTTTATGTTAATTAATTTAAAGATATTGCCTAATTCTTTGTGTGTGGTTTCTTCTGTGATCTTTGGATTCTTTTGAAACATATTATTTTATTTAAAAATATTATGAAACTTTCTATATTTCTTTATGATGTTGATTTCTCATTTAATTCTATTTTGGTTAAAGAACATGATTTGTAAATTTGTAAGTTTTATCTTTATTGAGACTTATTTATGGCCTGTCCTAAGGTCTGTGCATGAGAATAAATCAGGTACACTTGAAAAGAATGAATATCTTGCTGTTTTTGGTTGAATTATTCTATATCAATCTATTTCTATCACCTGGTCAAGTTAGTTGATAATGTTCAAGTCTTCTATATTCTTATTATCTTTTCTTGGGGTCTAGAGGAGGTCTGGTTGTTTTATCAGTTACCGAGAGAAAGGCATTTGACTGTTCAACTATAATTGTTGACTTTTCTGTTTCTCTTTTCATTTATATCAATTTTTGCTTCATATAATGTGTTGGTTATTGATTTATTACACCACAGTTCCAATTCAGTCTTTCTATCTGATTTGTGGAAATTGATCTGGGCCTTCTTTTTTCTTTATTGGTTTTTGAGAGAGTGGGAGAGAGAAACATTGATGAGAGAGAACATCGACTGGCCGCCTCCTGCACGCCCCCCACTGGGGACCTGCCCACAACCTGGGCACGTGCCCTGACCAGGAACCGAACCAGCGACCTCCTGGTGCATGGGTTGATGCTCAACCACTGAGCCACACTGGCTGGGCTGATCTGGGCCTTTTAATTATTTCTTTCATTCCAGAGGTCACTGAAGCTTTCGTTCCAGCTGGTCTCAGAGTGCCTTTAACATTGTAGAGGGGAAGAGCTTTGCTTCCAGATGTGGGTGTGCCTGCTTGGCAGGCTCCTGCCTTGTGCCTGTTTTGTTTTGTTTGTCTAGTACCAGACCTTTGTAGCTTTTGCAGCCTCTCTGATGCCCAGATATTTCCATACCTGGTGGTCAATAATAGCTTCCCTTAACTGTCCCCCCCTGGGTAGTTTTGTAGTGAAGTGCCCCTGGTGAAGGGCCTCCCTGGCACCCTAGAGGGATGATTTGTGGCAAGTTCCAGAAGGCAGGTGTCAGTAAGTGCTGCTGGCATGGCACTAGAGCAGCGTTCCTCTCTCAGTGAGCCCAGCTGCACTCTCTTTAACGCGCCCTGGGTCTCAGCACCGGGGAGGACACCTCTGGGACAGCTCCTCCTCCAGGGCTCTGGCTGAGCCTAGGACTGATGGCTGCTCCTTCTGTCTGCTAGTCCTGTATTCTTTAAGTTCCCCTTATATCTTCCTAGACTATCCCTCATTACTGTACACCCCTCCTGTAGTTAATAGTGCTTTATAGTAAACTTTCCCTGTGTGGTTTTTCTCTCCTAATTGGACCCAGACTGATATATTTATTTTGAGGCTCTGTTTTAATTGCTCGTACATTTATAATTATTACATCTTCCTCAATCTTAACCTCATTTATAGTAGTAAAAATTCATGGTAGTGAAATTACAGCAGTTTCAGGCCTCACATCTACCTATCATATACTAAAAGTAAGAGGTCTGTGTTCCATAACTTTCATCAGGCCTTCAGATTTATTCTAATCGCAGTGGGATGGGGATGTAGTATGCCGCTGGCTTAGCTTGCACTTGTCTCCCTTTGTTTCAGGTGCTGTCACCTTTGTTAGAACCATGTAGGTCTCTAATGGAAGAGGAAAAAAGAGGGATTAAATGCTGTGGAGATAGCTCATAGATGTTCCTTCCTACAGTGAAGCCTGCATAATACTGAGCCTTCAAACATAGAGTGATGGTAGAAATGGTAGAAGCAGCCCCTTTAAATAAAGTATAAAATCGAGACCAAAGAAGGAAAGCAGGCTTTTTCGAGGGTGGGGAACCTTTTTTTCTGCCAAGGATGATTTGGATATTTATAACATTATTTGCGGCCCATACAAAATTAACAGCTTAAAAATTAGCCTGCTATATTTGGTCAGGCTAATTTGGTGAGGCTGTGATGTTAGCTGACATTGATTTAGTGGGCCTTTTATGGCCCACGGGCCAGATGTTCCCTACCCCTGCTTTATGTCAACGAGAGCAAAGGGAAGTATTTCAAGTAGGGAGACACTGAATCAATGTGGATTCTTCTAGAATTTCCACTTACCTATTCTCTACAGGAATTGTGAGTCATATATATCATTTCTCATTGTGTAATGTACAAAACTAATGTGTGCTTGTCTGTCTGTCTGTGTGTCTGTCTCAAATCCAAAATGCATTAATTAAGAATATGTCATCTAAAAGAAAATTGAGCATGGTCTAAATGCTCAAGGAGGTTCTAGTGTTCCCTTAATTGGACAGTCTGATAAATAGTCCTTGAGTAACCTCAGATAAAGTGTTTACAACAGTCCTTGGAACACAGTAAACACTTAAAAATGTACCTTGTTTATTATTATTGTGGTGTGTTATTACTACTGTTATTACTGGAGAACTTACCCATTCCATTTCACACCTCTAAAGAAATTTCAGAGACCCAGAATCACCTAAGACGCTGTAGGGGTATATATTTATGATATAAAAAATGATATTAAGTGCCAATTATATTAAAGGTATAATAGGGATCTTTTTACATTCACAGAGAAGGCATTCTCTTTAAGGAGATGGTTTTAATCCTGGAATTTACCAAAATAAAATTAGTTATAACTAAAACTATAACCTGGGAACCATTTTTAGGGAAGAAAGAGAATGAAAATTTTCTTTCTGTGTTGAAATTGTGGATTTTCATCCTTTGTCCCTGAAGGTTTAGATAGGTTTAGATTCTTTTCTACACACACACACTGCTACAAATATACTGCCTGAAAAGCTGTTCACACAGATAACCACAGTGCTTGCTCCTTCTCTTCTTTCAAGTCACTGCTCAAATTCATCATCTTAGAAACCTTTTCTATGTGTATCTAAAATAGCATCACCTTTTGGTCAATATCTCAATTTCTATCCCATTTACTATCTTTAGAGTCATCTTCTGCATGCTCTTTGAGAGTAAAAGAGTATGCTTTTAATATTTCCACCAAAACCACAGGTGCGAAGGAAACTGCTCAGGGCAGATAGTGATGAGTGGTCCTCCTGTGTTTCTTCCTAGTGCTATTATTTTTTATTCTGTCTTTAGAACAACAGTTTTATAAGAGCAGAGACTTTGCCTTTCCATTTGCTGTATCTCTAGTGCATATAGCAATATATGGTACATGCTAGATATTTGATATCCAGGGAGTTAAATAAAATAGCATGAAATAACTGCTTCTCATTATTATTTTTTTGAGGGTTGGAACTATCCCATTGAGAGATACCTATTTATAGTGTTATAATCATTTCATTAGGAAATATATTTTGTATTTGAAAATTTATAATACTTCTAGCTTCATTCCCTTCAGTATTTGCATAAAGAGAAGATATGATCTTTATTTGTATTGCAGTAGATTGCTAGGTATCCCTGTTGCTTTTTCTGGCCTGTAGGGGAAAATGGCAGTTTCATTAGAGCCCCTGTTTTTCAGCGTCTGGGAATTGGTGCTTACCTGGTGTTTGCTCTCAGGTAGAGCTCTGAAGGCTGAGAATAAATCCTCAATGTCTGTGCATGTTAGTATCCTCACCTGGATTGTTAGGAGGGCTTGTAGGACTCAGAAAGCATATTTTAAATTCACAGTGGCACATGCATTCCAACCAGTTCATCTTCTTCTTTGTAGTTAGGGCAGGTAAATCGGTATTTAGAAAAAATTATTATAGCAATTGTTCTTTTTGACACCAGAGGTTAGACGCATTCTGGATCCTCTCAAGGTATTTTCTGCAGCTTTTGATTTGCTCCCTGTGACCAGGATTTCTGGAGTATTGCAGTGCATTTACTCCGTAACTCACACTAAAAGTACATGGAAACAAAGTTCTACAGAGGAGGGAGGAAAGCTGTTATTGCTTAGTTATAAGATGGAGGGCAACTCTAAAATGACGTTAATTACATAACACGTTCCAGCAGATGTTATTTACAGTAACTCGGGGTTGGTTTCCAGCAGCTTTGGTTTTCTATAAAGCTTTTTCTTCAACAATTTAAGGTCTTTCTTCCTGAAGTATTTTTGCCAAAATATAGATTTTAAATATAAAGGAATAGAAAGATGTTTATAGAAATAGGAAATAGTTTTCTGAGCAGTTAATCTGTGTTCTTATGATAAAATATAAACTAAACAAACTCAAGCAATTATGTTTCAGGCCTTTTCTTTCCAGCTGAGGGGTGTCAGTAACAATGTGACCTACATAATACTGTCATTGCTTCACTTTGTGCGGCAGCTCTCATTGTGTGTCAGTGGTGGGTTCAGAAGGTATAGAGTACTTTGACACAAATCTTACGTCTGTTTTCTATTTAAGCCCTCGATTTTAAAATTGTGTACTCCTGAGACCATTAATTAATACCTTTAGCAAATTTATTAGAGTTAAAAACTATGTTTGGAAATATATATATATATATATATTATTTTTTATCCTCACCCGAGGACATTTTTCCATTTTTTTGTTCAGGAGAGTGGGAGGGAGAGAGAGGAACAGAGAGAGAGAGAGAAACATCGATGTGAAAGGAACACATCGAGTGGCTGCCACCCGTACAACCGACCAGGGCCGGGGACAAACTGCAACCGAGGTACTTGCCCTTAGCGGGAACCGAACCCGGGTCTCTCAGGACCGCAGGCCGACGTTCTAACCGCTGAGCCAAACCGGCCAGGGCTGGAAATATATTTTAACAGCTATGTTTTTCTTTCTTCAATGTAAATAGGTCACATCAATAATATCTGGCAATACTAAATCTCATGTAATTATTTATTTTAAAAAATTTTAATGTTGGAGGAGTCCCCCTCCCCTCCTTTTGCCCACCTCCACTTTCCTCGCCTACTCCTTCCTTGGCCTTATCTGTGTCCATGGGATATGCATATATGTTCTTTAGCTATTTCCTTCACCTTTTTTTTTTTTTTGGTATGTGCCCCTAGCCGCTAGGGCCTAGTGGGAACCGAACCTGGGACTCTCTGGTCCGCAGGCTGAGGCTCCAATTGCTGAGCCAAACCGGCCAGGGCTCCTTCACCTTCTTTATCCAGTCACCCCCCACCCCTCCTCTTGGGCACTGGCCAGTCTGTTCCATGTATTCGTGCTTCTGGTTTCATTTTGTTAATCAGTTTATTTTGTTCATTAGATTTCACATATCACTGAAATCATACGGTATTTATCTTTCTCTGATGGCTTATTTCACTTAGCATAATACTCTCCAGGTCCCTTCATGCTATTGCAAAGGGTAAAACTTCTTTTTTACAGCCATGTCATATTCCACTGTGTAAATGTACCACAGCTTTTTTATCCACTATATGCTGATGGGTACTTGGGCTGTTTCCAGATCTTAGCTATTGTAAATAGTGCTACTATGAACATAGTTATGCACATATTCTTTATGATTGGTGTTTTGGGATTCTTAGGATATATTGATGAGTGTTTCATTGATTTTGTTCTGTTTATGTGTTTGGTCCCTTCCAGAGTGACTGGCTAGGGTGGGACATTTTCATTTTACGTAGATCCTTATAAAAGGGCTATTTCCTTCCTTGGCTTTACTTTTAGCCTTTCACTTTTCTTTATAAAATGATTTTTTGCATTAATTTTACTATTCTGTAGGACTTGCTCTCAGACCAGATACACATGCACACACACACATACTTTTATATAAATACATATATATGTGTAAATGCTAATGCCTTATCTTTTTATATTTTTTTTACTTATATAAAAATATCATTTTTAACTGGTTATAGAATTACACAATTTTTCTTGATATCAAAATTATGTATAGTTTACAGAGCTTATTACAAAAAACAGCAGTCCTGTAACCTCCCTCTCCATCATTTCCCACTCGCTTAGGGACTACTTTTCTTTCTTTCTTTTTTTAAATTGTTTTTTTTTTTTTTTTTTTTTGTACTTACCTACATCTCTCTAACATGTTTATATTGCATTTGAAACATTTTTATTTTTGTATTTTATTTCATATTTTTTATTTAAAAATTTTAATGTTGACGTTATTGTAGACTTCTCCCATTTAGCCCCGTCCCCCTTTTGGCCTCCACCACAGTATTGATTGTTCCTGTCCAAGGGATATGCATATATGTTCTTTTTTTTTTTTATCCTCACCTGAAGACATTTTTGCATTTATCTTCAGACAGAGTGGGAGGGAGCGAGGGAGGAAGAGAGAGAGAGAAAACATCAATGTGAGAGAGACACATCGAGTGGTTGCCATGCACACGACCCCAACCAGGGCCAGGGACAAGCTGCAACCTAGGTACATGCCCTCAGCAGGAACCAAACCCGGGCTTCTCTGGTCCGCTGGCTGACGCTCTAACCGCTAAACCAAACCGGCCAGGGCTGCATATATGTTCTTTAGCTAATCCCTTCAACTTCTTTATTCAGTCACCCCACCCGTCCTCCCCTCTGGCTCCTACCAGTCTGTTCTATGTACCATACTTCTGGTTCCCTTTTGTTCATAAGAACAGGCATATAGACCAATGGAAGAGAACAGATAACTCATAAATTAACCCATGTCTTTATGGTCAATTGATATTTAACAAAGGGGGCAAGAGCATACAATGGAGTAAAGACAATCTCTTCAATAAATGATGTTGGGAAAATTCAACAGGCATATTTGGTTGTTTATAATTGTTCCTAGTTCTCTGTTAAACATTCTCAGTCTTGTATTTTATTTTATTGAGCATATTAAGCATATTTTTAGTCTGAGTCTGATAACTTTTTTTCCCCTTGGTCTCCTGTTTTTCTTATTTTATTTCTGTTATTTCTCTTATTTTTTTTCCCCAATGAGATATATATATATATATATATATATATATATATATATATATAATCTTTTTTACTTGGTCAGTTTCATCGAATGTCAGATGTTAAATGTAAAAATTTTAGAAATAATTTGAAACCTTAGAGGAGGATATTTTCCTTCACACCACACTTATGATCTTATGATTGTTTTAGTAGGATGACTATGGAGCACTAGCAATTCCCACTCACCTTAATTCAGACAGGATTTTGTATGATTCAAGTGTATGCCTCAGTTCCTACTTGGTTGTCTCAGTATGTTTGGCCTGCTATAACAAATACTATAGATTGGGAGTCTTGTTAAACAATAGAAATTTATTTCTCACAGTTCTGGAGGCTGGAAAGTCCCAGATGAAGGCATCAGTAGTTTCCGTGTCTGGTGAGGGTTTCTTTTCTACTCATCGATGACCACCTTCTCTGTGTTCTCACATGGTAGAGGGGGCAGGGGATCTCTCTAGGGTTTCTTTTATAAGGACACTACATAATCCATTTATGAGGACTTTGCCCTAATTACCTCCCAAAGCTCCGAACTCCAAATACTACATTTGGGGATTAGGATTTCAACATATGAATTTTAGGGGTTACAAACATTCAGGATATAACACTGGCTATTTTTAGTTTACTCTGTACTCATTTGGTTTATCTTTTCAAGATCCAGTTCTATCCTCTAGCTAGTTTATCAGGCCACTGTCTCTTACCTCCCTTCTCGTCCTAAGGCCTGCTGCTCCAGTTTTTGTTCCTCTACTTCATGAGCTTATTAAAAGCTATGAGAGAACAGAGGATTTTTAAGGCAGTGAAAATATGATACTATAATGATGGAATTATGTCATTATACATTTGTTCAAACCCACAGAATATACACCACCAAGAGTAAAGCATTAGGCAAGTTATGGACTCTGGGGGATTATGATATGGCAATGTAGGTTCATCCTTGGTAAAAAAAAAAAAGTACCCATTTCTGTGAGTAATGTTGATAATGGGGGGAGGCTATGCATGTGTGGGGGCAGAGGATATGGAAATCTCTGTATTTCTCTATCATGTTATAAATCTAAAACTACACTAAAAACATAAAGTCTTTAAAAAATTAGAAAGAAAACCCCAGGGAGGTTGAAGGGTTAATGTGTACTATGGATTAGTAAAGCCATAAAAAACATATCAACACACACACCACACGTGCGTGTGCACACACACACACACATGTACACAGAGTATACTAAGATAGAAACATATATGTAGTCTACCCAGTAATTACTTTGACTTTTAGTAACTTCTGTTGTAAAGTAACTAACTTTTGTTTGTTATTAATTTGTTTAAGAAAATTTTTCTTTAAACTTGCAGATGATACAACATTATTTGAGTTGATTCAACTAGTTCCACCAGGTATGTATTGTATTTTTATGAGGTAATTGACATATGAACCCATTTCAATGAAATGCTTTTTAAATATCTCACCTTTTCCCCTTCTTCCCAAATTGAGAATAATGTTGAGTTTCTAGTAATGGTCCACTATGTATAAAATGTCAATAGGCCAAAATAACTTATACAGAAATATTGACATAAGTGGCATTTGATCACACTGTTCTAAAATTGAATAAATAGTAATAATTGAAAGCAAAAAGTAACCTGATAGCATTCTAGTATATTTTGTGACATTTATAAACATTGTTAGGTTTTTGTGATTTTCCTAAAACTATATGCTTTGTTGGTAAAGTAGTCAACTATCTTTGTTTTTGTGTGTGGACTGTTATTGAGAATGGAGGGGAGTAAAACCTTACCTATTTAGCAAACATTACAAATCCCTAGAATAGGTAGAGTTAAAATATGGAGGATAGTTTTATTTCTATTACTGATATCTACGATTATAGAAGAAACGTCTTAATCAATTACTTATTTATATGAAAAAGAGCTATATTTTAATAAAAACTAGTAATTTGAAAAATTTTGAATATTAAATATATACCTAGTTCAGATAACCATAAATTTCAGAAAATGTCCATATTTTTTTCAACATGTACTCTAATGCTTTATAATGACAGGTAAAAAAGAATGGAAGATAGAAAAATTTATAGAGTTGTAATTAAATTTCAGATGTGTAACTGTCATAGCAACTTGATACCTTTAGAAAGATTTTTAAAGGAACTTACTGGTATTCACTAAATTTAGATGAATATTCTTCCTTCTACAAAAGGGGTAGGGATAATTAGTAATATATACTACATGCCTGAAAAAGGAAATATGTTAATTCATTGAACGTAACTTTAATTTTCCTTTCATAGAAAAAAACCCATGACCCTGAAGCAGGTATTTCAGTAAGGCATCGGGCATTATATATATTGTACCTGATAATTTGGTTTCTAAATAGAATATTTTGTTATAATTTGAATCACAGGATATCTTTCTTGTAGTGGGTGAAACACTGTCTACATATGATGAAAATACACGAGATTTCATGTTCCCGGGTCCAAACCAAATTTCTGGACACCATGATTCAAACCGCCAGGTTACCATGAGGAGGCTTTCTGGCCTTCGAGTAAGTGCTTACTATTTTCTAAATTAATTTGTGATGCAGAATCATTTTTTTTCTTCACCTGAAGATATTTTTCCATTTATCTTCAGATAGAGTGGGAGGGAGATAGAGAAACATCAATGTGAGAGAGACACATCAATCGGTTGCCTCCTGCAAAACCCTGGTCAGGGATGGGGACTGAACTTCAACTGAGGTACATGCCCTTGACCACAATTGAACCCAAGACTCTTTGGTCCGAGGGTTGATGTTCTAATCACTGATCCAAATGGTCCAGGGTACAGGATCATTGTTAAAAGCCACTATAGAGCCCTCAATATCTGAAATATAAGGAAATAATTTAGAGTTTAGTTTGGCTTAAATCTAATGTGTTTATGAAATTTTGGTGTTATTTTAAACATACTGAAGTTAAATGAAAATAAGTCAACAAAACCCATGCATCTACCATAACAAGTGCTATTTTGCCTTAGATTCTTCACATTTCTCTCTTTTCTTTACCCCTTCTTCCCTTCCTCTCTACTATCTCTGTCTCTAGCTCTCTTTTCTCAAAAGAATGACCAATAAATGTTTGGAAAGATGCTCAATCTCATTAACATTTAAGAGAACCCAAAGTAAAACAACATGACTTCATTTTTATAGTCATAAAAATGGTACAATTTAATAAATTTCACAATGTCAAAAGTGTGAAAAAAGTAAACTCTCCCATGGCCTGTGACATTCTAGATATGTATCTTAGAGATACGTTTTCACTGGTATAGTAAGAGCTTTCTTAGGAATGTTCATTTATCACATTATAAAAAATAATGAAAAATTGAAATAGTTGAAATGTTCATTAGAAAGAGTTTGGATAGATTAATTATTATATGTCCATGTAATGGAAATATATGCTTCTCCACCTAAAAGTGAAAGCTGCATTGTGACAGCAGACTCCACCATCCTTCTTCCAACTCCTTCAGCTTTCCTGGGATGATGTGCAGATATTTTCATCCCTGAAAATGTCTTCCACTTAGAGAAACTGGGAAAGACCTCTGCTGTGGCAAAGAAGAAAAAAGCAAAAGTTATCTAGCTTGAAATAATTTGGACATTTTTACTAACTTTATAAAATACTAGAGTAGTCTGAGTAAGGAAAGTAGGGTATATATGAGCCAATATGGTGATTAAGTAATTTCTCTTATAGGTGTAAGTTTATGATATGTTCTCTCCTAGGAAATATCAACTTCACTTGCTGAAAGCATAAAAGTTGATTAACTGGCAAATCTATGAAAATATATTTATGAGATATTTTCAGTATCCATTAGCTACCTCTATACTATAAAAGTCTTCAAAGAGTGTTTCAGCAGCTGTCTAGAAACTTGCAATGAAAAAAAATCTGATTTTAAATTATGATCTTTTAAAAATAATTTAAAATGCTGCATTATACCAAATTGGCAATATAAACATAAGCGTATGGACCATTAGCAGTTATCTTTCTTCATTTAATTTTAGTTGTTTTTACATATATTCAGAAGATATTGCCCTACTAAGGCAATACATAGGGTGGGACTTCTGGTAATGGTGGTATGAAGAGAGAGGTTGGCCAATTCCTCTCGTCACACAAAATAAATGTAAAAATGGATGAAATTGTCACAAACAACAGTTTCAGGATACTGGAAGCTGACTGGCAATTAAGACAAAACCAAGTGTTTAAGCTTGAGTGTGATGGTGGGGGTGTTGGTGGGGAGAGGGGATAGAGGGGATAAAGGGTGATGCTAAAAATAAAATAAAATAAAATGAAATAAAATAAAATAAAATAAGAATGTTTATGCTTGAATCACTGCTAAAGGTTTGGGTAAAAATGGCAGGAGTATTTGGCCTTGCCTGGGACCGCCCCCACACCTGTGTGGCCAGTGAGAACTGTGACTTCACCAAGCCTGGGGCGGCAGAACAATCAGCAGCTTTCTCACTGCAGGGGTCAGAATTAATTTTGGACAGCGGGACAGTGATATTGTGATTTATAATAAATATATATTTGGTCTTCATTCCCTTTTTGGTATAGAGTTCCTAAAACCCTTGGAATTTCTAAGTGATGTGATCACTGTTAATTAGGTGATTTCCAGAAAGCTCCTAGGTAACCTAAGGAGGAGGGTTGGAACTTTCAGCCCCACCCTGGACTTCGAGGGATAGAGGAGCTAGAGACTGAGTTCAGTTTCCAGTGGCCAGTGATTTAGTCAATCGTGCCTGTGTGTTGAGGCCTCCGTACATACCCAAAAGGATTGGGTTCAGAGATCTTCCAGGTTGGGGAACATGTGGAGAGACGTACAGGAAGAGTGAAGTGTTCAGAGAGGGCATGAAAGATCTGTGCTCCCAAGTACTTTGCTCTGCAGAAATCTTCCACCTACATGTTCATCTGTATCCTTTATATGGTAAACAGTAAACTACATCCTGAGTTCTGTGAGCAACTCTAGCCAATTAATTAAATACGAGGAGGGGGTCATGAAACCTTCAATTTATAGCCAATTGGTCAGAAGCACAGGTGACAACCTGAACTAGGGTTTGGTATCTGAAGTGGGGTGGGGCAGTCTTGTGGTACCAACCTGTGGGATCTGATGCGATCATCAGGTAGATAGTGTCATAGCTGAGTTAAAGTGTAGGATACCCAGCTGGTGTCACAGATAATTGCCTTGTGCTATTGGAAAACCCACACATTGGAATTGGTGTCAGAATCCTAGGGACAGATAATGAGGCCCACCCTTCCTCAGAATTGTGGTTCTGCATAGACATCTGTCTGAGTCTTAGGCTGTCCTCCTGACCCCATCACTGTGGCAAGGATTCCAGTCACACCTGGGATTAAATCCTGGCAATCACAGGCTACCTAAGTAAACTTGAGCAAAACACTATAACATAGAGATTTCATAGGGATGGCAGATAGATTAATGAAACCTTGTAAGTGGTTATAGCAGTACCTAACACATAAAGAACTCTCAGTAAATGTTAGTGATATATGATGATTGCTGTGGAGATCATGACAGCGGTAGTGATGGTGGTGTTGATGATGATGATATCGTTTATTTTGTTTTATTTTATTTTCCATCATCATTTATCCCCTCTATACCTTCTGTCACCTCCACCCACCCCTGGTAATATCTTCTTTAGATTGTGAATGTCATAAACACAATCAGTGATTTTTCTCTTTTTGAATTGTACTCTTAGCATAGTACTTGGCCTGGAGTAGGTACTTAAATGCTTCTTGATTGAATTGAATGAATGAATTACATCTTATTGGAGATTTCATAGAGTGACATTTGAAATGGTGTGATGATTAATTTTATGTGTCAACTTGGTTAGGTTATGGAGCCCAGTTATTGGTCAAATAGTCGTCTAAATATTACTGTGAAGATATTTGTGAATGTGATTAATATTTTCAATCAGTTGACTTTAAGTACAGGAGATTGCCCTTGCCAATATAGGTAAACCTCATCCAATTAACTAAATGCCTGAAGAGCAAAAACCGAGGTTTTCTGAAGAAGCATCCTGTCTCAAGACTAGTGTGGAAACACTGCCTGAGCTCCCAGCCTCTGGCTTGCTTACAGATTTCACACTCAAGACTGCGGTGTCAGCTTCAGCCTGAGTTTACAGCCTGCCAGCCTGCCCTGTGGAATCGGGACTTCTCTCTCTCTCTCAAGGAATGCAAGTAGTTTGTGGTCAGAGGCTAGACTGGTGGTTTTAAAATTTCTGGTACCCCTTTACTGAAAAGTTAGCCTAACTTATCTGTGGGCTGTACTTAGTGACTCCAATGAATACAATACGGCAGACGCATGAGTGTTACACTTCTGAGACCACGTTGCAGAAGGATCGTGGCCTCCTCCTCGTTTTTGCTCTTGGATCACTGTATTTGAGAGAACCAGCTGCCATGTCAAGCAGTCCTGTGGAGAGGTTTATCTGATGAGATGCTGAGTCTTTGCTAAAAGCTAGGAAAGAACTGAGGCATTCAGCCTAAGCTGAGTGAGAGAAACTTCTCTAGAAGCAGACCCTCCAGTCCTAGTAAAGCCTTCAGATGACTGTAACCCAGATGACATCTTGATTGCAATCTCATGGGAGATTCTGAGCCAGAGCCACTCAGTTCAGCATCTGCCAGATTCCTGCCCCATGGAAACTATGTGAGATAATGTATTTACTGATGTTTTAAACTGTTAAGCAATATGTTATCAGCAATAGATAACTAAGAGAGGCATAATGGATATTATTAATAATAGATATGTTTGCAGAAAAACAATTCTTCAGTTAATTTTTAGGCAAGTCAGATTTGTTTTTCTATAACATATGTGATGTTTGAAACTTTAAACCTAGTAGGTCAAAGTCTGGGTTTGTAGAGGACAGATGTAGGTACCTTTGGTCAATGTCTGATTTCCACTGTATTAGATGCTACACTGAGAGCAGAAAATACCTTCTCATGTTTTGGTGAATGCATAACTTGCGTACTTCCAAATATTTTCTCAGGTGCTTTGTGACTGTTCCTTTGAATTTCACCATTTGTCTTCACGTATCTCAAAACAGTGTTCACGCTCATAATTGAAATGTTGTAAGAAATAGAAGCCAGATTCATTGATAGATCTGAATGAAAGCTACATTATGGGAAGAAATGTTGGCGGAATTGATAGAGACTTTTCTCTTCTCTTATTTTCAACAACTTATGTCCAGGAGCTGTGAAATTTTTTTTAACATGAAGAGACCATCGAAAATATTTCTTTTTTAAAAAATTTTTTTTATCCTCACTCAAGGACATTTTCCCATTTTTTGTTCAGATAGAGTGGGAGGGAGGGAGAGAGAAACATTGACGTGAAAGGGACACATCAAGTGGCTGCCACCCGCACGACCCATCCAGGGCCGGGGACAAACTGCAACTGAGGTGCATGCCCTTAGCGGGAACCAAACCTGGATCTCTCTGGACCGCAGGCCGACGCTCTAACTGCTGAGCCATACTGGCCAGAGCTATCGAAAGTATTTATTGATTATGTAGTTAGATATGTCTTTAGTTGTAAAAATAAAAAGAGCTGAAATCCATTAAGTATTTTCATGTATTCATGACTTTAATAAAAAGTAATATAATCAACTTGTATGTGAATCATCAGCAGTGAAACTGTTTCCAGCTAACATTCAATATTATTATGTTGTCTTTATCTTTAATAAGAAGCACAAACCAACAAATGAAGCCACCAAACCTTGACAAGTGTTTGTTACTTTAGGTCGTATATTCATCACGAATCATTATCTGTTTTTTAAATTGAAACATCTGATAATACCTTTTTCCCCACTCAGGGAATTGCTCCAAAGCTGGAATTTTCTACAACCTCAGTGATTACCGAATGTCTGATAAGTTCAAGGAAGTGCCGCACTCAGGTTAGTGATGTCAAGTGTTTAATGGTTTAATTGATCTGTTCATATTTATGGGCATTTGGAAAGCTTTATTTATTTATTTATTTATTTATTTATTTATTTATTTACTTTACTTACTTTTTGCTGCATTTGTTTTTACCTTTTTTGGTCAATAGGTAAAATAATTACAGGTTTTAGCAGCTTGGTTGCATCTTTAAAAATTTTTTTTATATTTTTTAAACTTTATTTTTATTGTTGACATTGTTACAGATGTTCCCATCCCCACCTCCACCCAGCCCCCACCTCTTCCCTATGCCCAACACCACACTGTTTTCTGTGTCTATGGGTTATGCACATATGTTCTTTGGCTACATCTTAATAAATGTGAGAGTGGAAAGTGGTGCATGTGATAGATGATGCCATGGTGTTATTTTCTTTTTTAAACTTTATGGGGCTTTCTTTAATACAAAGAAGTCAGGCTGTCAGAAAGATGTTGAGATCAAGACATCCCATGAGGACTAGATTAGAGGCTTCTATAAATCTTACAGAAGTTCCAGGTTACTGCAGAAAGTTCAAAGGATACCTTAAAAAAAATTTTTTTTTTCTTTATTGATTTTAGAGAGAGGAAGGGAGAAGGAGAGAGAGATTGAAACATCTATGAGAGAGAACATTGATTGGCCGCCTCCTGCATGCCCCCCACTGGGGACTGGGCCTACAACCTGGGCATGTGCCCCAACTGGGAATCAAACCAGCAACCCATTGGTACATGTGTCGACACTCAACCACTGAACCACACTGGCTGGGCTAAAGGATACCTTTTTAGCAAATATGACAGGGTTTATCAGGCTGGGATATTGGTATTTGGTGAGTTACGGTTTCTTGAGTGTCTTTGATTCCTTAAGGGACTACTGCTCAGTTTGGTGACAATACTGATAATATCAGATCAAAGGAATCTCAGACACTCCTGTCTAAGTATGTTCTATAATTTTGAAAACTGCCCTTAGTAAACTGAGATACCCAGGTCTAATATTCCATTCTGAGTCACCAGGGTCGTCTTGCAACCTTGTCCATAGGTTGTCTGTTAATGTCTAGGCATTACTCATATGTGGTTGCATTATGACCAGGTAACAATGACCAGCCTGTGATGAAGAGCCAGTAATATATAAGCCCACAGAGCCCAAACAGGGCAGGACTGAACCTAAGATGGGAAGCGTGGAGTGTTAATTTACTGTATTGTCAGTTTTAGAATAAGTTTGCTGAAGATGATAACTGCGACTTAAGCTAAGAAAGGTAAATACAATGATAAAATTATCAAAGGGATCATATTTTATTTAGCAAGATGTTTAATAACATCAGAGTTTTGCTGTCATTATCTTTTTAAAATGCAAGCTGAAACACAGCTATTAGAGTTCTAACCACCTGTGCTTTCCAAATGTAGAGATAGGTTTCTACTTGTTTTTGAGATATACACTGTGCATACTTGTTAGACATCGTACATTGTTAGAACTGTCTTTCATGGACTCAGACAAAAAAGTTTTCTCTCCACATTAGGGTATGTCATTCTAGTGCGTGGGTAGAGACGTCTTTCTTTGTCTGGAGTATAACATGTACACAGAAAAGTGCATACATTCTAAGTGTGCAGCTTGGTGGAAGAGTCCGTTCTAAACGTAAAACTGTTTCCAGAGTCTCCCCACTAGTAGTTTCATTAAACTTAAGAACTAAGATTTCCCTCTGTAAAGTTTTGGGAAAACTTTTTAAAACTTGCTATTTCGATCTTTGTCATTTGTTCTTTATTGAACAGAGATGTAAGAAAATAGGGTTTGGTGTCCGACAGATCTGGGTTCCACTTCCTCATAAGGCTACTTTAAAGATTCAATTAGAGAAATACGCAATGTGCCTAGCACATAACATGTAGTTAATGAATTGTGTGACTGTCACTAGATTGTTTTAATTGAGATAATTGAGAGAGATCAGAAGAGTTGAAATATAAAATAGAAAATGTGTAGTAGGCACAATAGAGTATATGCATTTACATTGAAACTATGAACGTTAGCAGCCAGAATTTTAATCTTATTTGAGAACATGATAAATATACTTTTTAAAAAGTGAATATTAATTACAATTAAAATTTTAATGACTATAAAGCAACATTTTCATATTCAAATATAAGAAGAGAGACCATTTTTGTTATTAAGAAGACAAGTCAATGAAATCATAAAAATTATTGAGATTATTGAAGTTTACAATACTTATAATGATCTTTATTTCTTTTGGCACATTTTCAAATCGAATGTTTTGTTACCAGTTAGATGGACTGAAAAAAATTAAGGATATCATTAGATTTTTCTGGAATAAAACTAGTTTTCTACTTAATTCATTTTACCTACTGCAAAGAATTTATTATTAGTTAAATATCAGTAATAGCTTTATTAATATGTTTGTCTGTCTACTACATCAGGTAGCTTTTGCTGTATTAAAAGCCACATTGATTTAGTGGCTTAAAGCAAGATGTTTCTCACAGTTCTGTGACTGGCTGGTGATTCTTTTGGTCTGGACCGGCTAGGCTAGGGCTGAATGATCTGGGATGGCTTCATTCATGAGTCTCTCTGTTGGCGGCCTCTTTGGTCTAGGGAGGGACTTTACATTTCAGGTCATTGGCTTGACTTCAGTTGGGACAATGGCACAGACTCTCATCATCTTGTAGGCAAACTTGCTCAGTTTGGCTCTATCACATAGTGGCAGGAAGGTTCTTAGGAGTAAAAGACAACACGCATTTTTCAGATCTCTCCTTGTGTCACCTGTGCAATTATCCTGTTGGCCAGAGGAGCAAGCCATTATGTCAGCAGCATAAACACACCTGCTTTGAGTTTTATTGACATTAATAGGATGCATTAGGGATGGAGGACAGTTAGATAGCATGTTATCTATGGTACACACACCACTGTTTATAACTCCCTTTAGTAATACTCAGCTCAAAAACATGAAGAAAGAAGATGGGGTTGATTACTTTAGGTTTGGTATAACCAGAGGTGGATAAGTAGGAATTGACAGCATTGAAGATGATGATTATGGGTTCATCTCAGTCTGGAGGTAAGAGATACTAAAAATATATGAAGGTCTGGGGGAAAGATCTAGGCACTGAGGAGTTGAGATGGCAAGTAACAGATTCAGGGAGAATAAAAGAAGTAGGTTGAGGAAAAGGAGTTTTGGTGAGCAAGGGATTTTCAGAGTTTGGGCTATAATGGATCTGCATAATTATGAAATCTAAGACAGAGTACAAGAAGATAATTAAAGAAATAGAAAGAAATTGAGAAATAGAAAGTTTCAGTCCAAGGTCTTAGAAAGATTCATTGCTTGAACATTTTATTAAACCTCAAAGGTCCTTTCATGTACTAACATTCCTGCCTTTGTGAGTCAGTGTGATGTCATAGAGGTAGATGAAATGGGGTAAGGTAGAAAAATTCTGAATTACTTGTTGAGGTCATTGAACAAGGTGGGAGAAGGTCCAGGAGCATATCAACAGCTATTAGAAGACAGATGAAGAAATAATCTGATACTGCTGATTTGTATGAAACGCATGGACTTGGTTTTTCAATTAGGACAATATATTTTTTCCTTTTTATCTATTTAAAAAATATTTTACTCTTCTCCCTTTTATTTCACTCTTGTATTCTATTTTCTTTGAATAGATACTTTTAGCAAATAGGGAAGGGGGTTAAGAAAGTAGAGATGGGGATAGGATTGGTGGTTTTCTAAAGTAATTAAATTTAGGAGGACATCCAAAGAGTCTCAGCTGCCCATTTTCTCTAATATTGGAAAGGTCATAATCCTAGATAATGAGCGAAGAGGTCTTATTTACTTATAATACAACATTTAATGTATTTATAAGGCAGAGACTAATAAAACGTTTTCCTGATAATGCAAAAAAATTAGAAATAATCACATTTTTATTTTATTTTAGACTGATAACTATTATTTTAAAAGATAGAATTCAAGTCATTAAAGTTTATAGCATGCCTTTTATACATTTTTACTTTTATAACAATGTGGAACCAGAATTAAGATGGTACAGTTATCTGTCATTGAATTGTAAAGTTATGGTTTGGTGGCAATCTTAAAATCCTTGATCACCTGGTGTAAGTCAAGTAATACATTTCATGAAAACCTGTTCTTCAGATTTTCACATTGTACAGTCGGCCCTCGTTTATTGTGGTTAATCATTTCCAGACTCTACCACAATAAATGAATTTCTGTGAAGTAGGAATCTTTATTTATATACATATATATGTGTGTGTGTATATATATATGTTTATATTTATAATCATATCATTATGAATGAAACTTATTTTAATAGTTTTCTCAATAAAGATTTTCTAATTAGACGTGTATTTGTAACATTACTAAGCAAAGTCCTCTTATATTAATATCCAATTATTTGAGCACTTAATTATAAATAATAAATCTGTGTTAGCATTAATTTTTTTAGTGTACTGAAAGATAATTTTCAGGCTTTGTTTCTTAGATTTTTCAAGTGATTAAATATTGGGTTTTCATTTTCATAAAGTACTTGTTAGATGTAAGAAGGAAGTTTCATACAGTATACTTAATTAACTATTAGACAAAGAGTTCTCTAGGAGAATATGAGTTTGACTTCCCCCAGAATCTTCACAAATAGGAAAGACTGATTTAGCTGGCTTTGATAGCTTATACTGCGGTAAATTGCTTTTTAAAGTATATATATAAAATCTTTCTATCTATCTAGCTAGCTAGCTAGCTAGCTCTTCTACTCAAGTTAATTTTTATTTTTTATGTTTAGGATAAATATATGTACCATACGGCTCCAGTTGAAAAATCACACGGCAGACTGCAAAGCAGAACATCAAGATCACAAAAGAAAAAATCCAAGTCACCTGAGAGAAGTAAATATTGTGTAAATGCAAAAAACTACGAACAGCCTACGATTTCTTCAAAATCACACTCTCCATCTCCCTACACAAAAAGACGCATGTGTGAGCTATCTGAAGACACCAGGCGGCGGCTGGCCCATTTAAATCTGGGACCCTATGAATTCAAAAAAGAAACAGATAAACCTCCATTTGTGATTAGACATGTATGTGTTCTCTTAAACATTTCCATTTGAAACTGATCTAATCTGTTCTTTCATGAAAACATTATTCTAAAACTTCTTTTAACTTCTAGCCTATGTTCATAATTTCCCTGAACTGTTAGCCTAGCAATCTAAAATGGAAAAGTAACTTAGAATAAAAGAACATTTTTTTGTCAGTCTTTACACCTGACAAAGATCAAGCTCCACTTTGAATGTAATGTTAAACCCATTTTCTTCTTATACTGCGTACAGTGTAATAACTCTACAAATTGAACGTAGATGTAATTGACATTAAAACTAAAATAGCAGAGTAGTTGGTTGCCTCCTACTTGTGCTCTGACCAGTGCTAGGGATCAAACCTGCAACCAGGTTTGTGCCTTTAACCAGTAATTGAACCCACGACCCTTCAGTGCACAAGCCGACACTCTAACCACTGAGAAACACTGGCCAGGGCTCCCCTTGACTTTTTAAAAATTATAATGGAAAGTAAATTTTCTTTGAAATTATATCTTGTGGGTAAACCTTACATAATGAATGGATCTTTGAAGCAAATCCTTATTTGATGGGGATGGGAAGAATAGAATAATTCTTACATGGCTTGTATAAACCTTGACATTTTTATTAAAGTGATTTTCCTCTCAGCTTTCAAATGAATAGAAAGAAACGCAGTTAGAAAATTGCTTGCCTTATTGTATAGGAAATTGGATTTTTCTAGTTGTATTTGTAAACATAAACATGCCCCTCACAACCCCATAGCCATTCATGATTTTAAAAACACTTAAATTGATAACCATACAAAATTTTAATTTGGTACATGCATATGCAAAATGTTAACACTTTTAGGGAAGACATTTTAGTTTTACATTCATTGTATTAAAAATAGCCTTTAAGAATATGGAGCAGTTTCAAGAAATCACTGGCATGCTCCCAAACAAACTGGCACAACCATTTTTTTTCTTTTTCATTTGTCCAGAGTAGGATTTTATTTATGCAGAATCATTTTTTTTTTATCATGGTAAAATACATGTAACAGAATTTACCATTTCAGTCATTTTAAAATATATAATTTAGTGGCATTAAGTACATTCATATTGTTCTACAACTGTCACAGCTATCTATTTCCAGACCTTCATTATCCTAAACAAAAACCCTGGACTCATTAAGCATTCAGCTCCCATCCCTTCCTTTCACTAGCTCCTGGCAACCATGAATCTGCTTTTTATCTCTATGGCTTTCCCTGTTCTGCCATTTCATATGAGTGGAATCATACAATATTGGCACTTTGTATCTGGCATTTTTCACTTAGCACAGTGTTTTAGAGTTTTCATCCATGTTGTAGCATGAATCAGTACTTGATTCTTTTTATGGCTGAATAATAATCTATTATATGGATATATACCAAGTTTTGTTTATCCATCATCTGTTGACTGGCATTTGGGTTGTTTTCACTATTTGGTTATGTGAACAGCCCTTCTATGAATATTTGTACATGTTTTTGTTTGAATACATGTTTTAATCCTAATTGCTTTAATATGCAGGAATGAAAGGGCCATGAGGTAACTCTAAGTTTAGTTTGTTGAGGAATTGTCAAACTGTGTTCCACAGTGGTTGCCCCATTTTACATTCCCACCAGCAATGTATAAGGGTTCCAATTTATCCACATTCTCAACAACACTGGTGGTTTTTTTTCTTTTTTCTGTCTGTTATAACCATCCTAGGGGGTATGGAGTGGTATATCATTATGGTTTAGATTTGCATTTCCCTAATGACTAAAGATGTTAGCATCTTTTCATGTACTTGTTAGCCAATTATGTATTTTCTTTGGAGAAATGTCTATTCATGGTTTTTGCCCATTTTTAAATAGATTGGTTTGTTTTTCAGTTCTAAGTTTTCTTTATATATTTAGGATTCTAGAACCTTATCAGGTATGATTTGTAAATTTTTTCATTCTGTGACTTGTCTTTTGATTCTCCTTTTTAAAATTTAAATTATAAAAATTGTGCTAAGATATACACAATATAAAATTTATTATTTTAACCACTTTTTTTAAATCCTCACTTGAGGATTTTTTTTATTTATTATCAGATAGAGTGGATGAAAGGGAGAGGGAGAGAAAAAAAGAGAGAGGGACAGAGACACATTCATTGGTTGCCTCCCGTATGAGCTGAACAGAGCCGGGGACGAACAGAATTGAACCTGAGACTCATTGGTCCACAGGCTGACACTCTAACTGCTGAGCCAAACCAGCCAGGGCCTATTTTAACCATTTTTAAGTGTACAGTTTAGTGGCATTAAATACATTTACACTGTTGTATAATCATAATCACCCTTTGTCTGCAGAATTTTTTCACCTCGCTAAATTGAAACTCAAAACCCATTAAACAACAACTCCACACTCCCCTTTCCCTTTAGCCCTGGCAACTGCTATTTCTGCTGTCAGTCTTTATGAATTTGACCCCTTTGGGTGTCTCATATAAGTGGAATATACAGTATTTGTCCATCTGTGACTGGCTTATTTCACTTAACATAATGTCATCAAGGTTCATTCATGTTATAGCATTTGTCAGAATTTCCTTTTTACAGTGGGACAATGTTCTTTTATATGTGTATGCCTCGTTTTATTTATCTGTTTGTTGATGGACACTTGGGTTGCTTCTACCTTTTGGCTATTGTCAATAGTGCTGCTGTGAACACAGTGTCAAAATATCTGTTCAGCTCCCTGCTTGCAGATCTTTTGGGTAAATACTCAGAAATGGAATTGCTGAATCATATTATAATTTTATTTTGAATTTTTTGAAGAACCTTCATACTATTTTCCATAGTAGCTGCACCCATTTACATTCCCACTAGCGATACAAATGGGTTTCAATTTCCCCACATCTTCAACTTTTATTACTTTTTGTTTTGTCCCCAGTAATAGTAATACTAATGCGTATGAAATATTATCTCGTTGTGGTTTTAATTTGCATTTCCCTAATGACTAGTGTTATTGAACATTTTTTATGTGCTTATTTGTCATTTTTATATCTTTTGGAGAAATGTCTATTTAAGTCCTTTGCCCACTTTTAATTGAGTTTTTAAAATTAAGTTGTAGAAGTTTACATATTTTGCATATTAATGCCTTATGTATCAGGTAATTAGCAGATATTTTTTCCTATGGGTTGTATTCTCTGTTGGTATTGTTTAATGCACAAAAATTTTCATTTTCATGAATAGAGCTGTCTTTTTTTACAGGATTTATATCACTGAGTTTTTAAATTTTGGTGAGAAAATGTGGTTAGCTGTTATTATCTGTAAGCTATAAAGCACTCAGCATGCTGGACTCTGAACACAGCCGAGTAAAGACACTGTTTGAAGTCACAGTCTACATGCTAAGGAGATAAGTAGCAAATAGCTACAACTTGTTTTTTACTTTTTTTTTTTTTTAATCCTCACCCTAGGACATTTTTTGTTCAGGTAGAGTGGGAGGGAGAGAGAGGAAGAGAGAGAGAGAGAGAAACATCGATGTGAAAGGGACACATCGAGTGGCTGCCACCCGCACGACCGACCAGGGCCGGGGACACTGCAACCGAGGTGCATGCCCTTAGCGGGAACCGAACCCGGGTCTCTCGGGACCGCAGGCTGATGCTCTAACCACTGAGCAAAACCAGACAGGGCTAAAACTTGTTTTTTAAATGTGGCCAAGTAGATTCCTGGTTTTTAGACTTCATAATGGAAAGCAAACTAGGCAATGGAGTAATGAATATTTCAACTGGATATCTGTTCAGTTTTAAATAGGCTCAAATATATAACTAAACAATTCTGGAGTTTAATAAATCAATTTTGTTTAGAAATGAACAGCAAAATACTCAACTATGCTCTGACGTTGAAACATGATGAACCATGTGGTCATGATCACGTTAACCTGAAGATGTGTGGTCTGGTACTTTAGTAGATTTCCTGGTACCATGGGACTGAAAGAAGATTTAAACTGTTACGTTTGTTTTTACATTGAATTCCTTTTCTAGGTTGATCCTCCAAGTCCCAGGGCTGATACTGTATTCGGATCTTCTGGCAGAGACTGTGAAAGAGATGGATGGTCCAGGATGCACAATGGTGAGCTACGCATTCTCTCTCCATTGCTTTATCGCCTTGGCGACCATCAAGCCTTCAATTTCACATCAAGTAACAGAAACAAAATCTTTGCTGAATTATTGGATAATATGGTATAGTGCTGCTTTTTTTTTTTTTTAAACTTTTGGGACACCCATGTAGGTATGCTCCAACATTAATAAAATTTCTGCCCTGCTATATAAATCATCTCCCTCTTTGAGATACAAAATATGTACTAACATATTAAAGACTAATAATTTCTAGTAAAATTAAAACTTGATTTTGTTTTACTCAACAATTTCTAAATTTACTTGACTGTGGAACCCTTTCCTCACCTTAACATATATTATTTACTTTGTGGAACAGACTTTGGGAAATACTGTAGTAAAAAGTTCAAGGTTATAGGTTTGGGGCAGACATTTACACGTATATTTGAATATTTATTCTGCCATTTATTTACAAAGTGGCATTCTTGAATAAATTTTTAACTATTTTGACAATCTATTGAAGAATGAAGATAACATGGTAAATGCTACCATGTAAACTGCCCTATCACACTGGACTTACAAATATCTGCTGTCATTATAATATATAAACAATATTTATATTTCCGAAAAATATAACATCCTTTAGGTTCAGTTTTTAAGAATATATCTTTAAACTTTAGTCCTGGTCCTAACAGTTAGTTAGATAAGTATTTTCTTTAGTTCAAGTTAAAGATGATTTTTATGAAGGTAAAACGTTACTGTGTGATTAGGGATATTTGGGGGCTAGTATCTGTAGACGTTGGCTGGTCACTCAGCAGCCGTTCATTCGCCAGCAGCCTCGAGCAGCTCGCTACACACTGACAAAGGCACCGAGAGAGGAAAACGAGATGGAGTGAAACAGTATAATCATGACATGTAGTGAGCTCCTCCAGCTCTTTCTAAACTGTTGTGTATAATCTCTTTTTATTAAGTGGGGAAATGAAACATTCTTCTCTGAGAACATTCAGAGTTTGTGCTCATTTATTTTGCTTTATGTTTTAGCACTAACAAGGAGATAGATGTGGTAATCAGTGTCTTTTATACTTAGAATGTCAGGTTATTTGAAATTAGGAACAGATGTAGTACTCTGTTCCTCCTCTTAGAAGAAATTTATGGATATAAGAAAATAAGCCCAATTGGTGTGGCTCAGGGGGTGAGCATCTACCTGTGCACCAGGAAGTCCCGGGTTTGATCCCTGGTCAGGGCACATGCCCAGGTTGTGGGCTCGATCCCCCAGTAGGTGGCATGCAGGAGGCAGCCAATTGATGTTTCTCTCATCATTGATGTTTCCCTCTCTCTCTCTCCCTCTCCCTTTCTCTCTCTAAAATCAATAAAAACATATTTAAAAAAAAAAAGAACAAGAAAATAAAAAATAATTCTATAGATGTTTATTTGGAAGATATTTTTGGAATGCACTTGTGTCTGATTTGTCTTAACGGTTATATATAGTTGCCAAATTTCAGACTTACAGAAAAGTTGAAGGAGTACAAAGACTTCTCATATGCCTTTCAGAATCTACACATACTAGTATTTGCTTTTCTCTCTACTTCCCTTTATCTCTTTCCCTTCCTGCCTTCATCTCTCTCTGTTATGTACCTGTGTATAAATTTTATTTTTGCAAAGACATCATTATGGAATGAATTGTGTCCCTCCAAAATTCGTATGTTGAAGCTCTCACCCCATTGTCATGGTATTTGGAGATGGGGCTCTTTGAAGTTTCAAATAGGTATATAGATTCATCATTAGGAAATATTTGCAATAGTGTTAGTACTATATACCAGAATGGAATTTAATACCTAGAAGTTAGGAAAAAAGACGACGACAGAGCTGTTTTTAGTAGGGGTACTATGGAGGTTGCCAAGATCAGCATTGATTCATAGGAAATATATAGTGGCAATAATTATCAGTATAGAGCTCAAGAATTTGATAGAAACAATGAATTGATAGAGTTGCTAGGTTTTAGATTAAAACTCTCCTGCTTAAAGTCATGATTGCCCTTTAAGATTGAGTCATATCTAAACCTGTCGAGTGAAAGTCAACTATGGAGAGAGGAAGGATGCAAGAGGCTCTGAGCTATCAGACTACTCCCTGTGTGAATGGTGACTTCAATACAAAGAGGATTTTAATTTCTATATTAGATATTTGCTGAGGGAATATTTTGATGACTGATTGCTGCATTTCGTTTTTAACCTGTAGTGTTAGTCACTACTTGATATTTGATTAAATATCACATCCATTTGATTAACAGATCCATAATCTGAGTCATTTTTGAGACAAAGTCACTTTTATTCTGTGTGCTTTTGTTTCATAATAAGGAAATGTACTATTCTTATATTAGTGGCAGTAGCACTGGACTAATCAGAGACCTCAGTTTCATTACTTGTGAGCTACATAGGAAATCAGCCTCCTGAAATGTAAAGTAGAAATAATAGTGTTATGTATTGTATCAGTCTGCTTAGGCTGCCATAACAAAATGCCATAGACTGGGGACTTAAACAAGACACTTGATCACAGTTCTGGAGGCTGGAGAGTCCAAGTTCGAGGTGCTGGCATGATAGGTTTCATTCTGAGATCTCTTCTCTGAGCTTGTAGGCAGCAGCCATCGCACTCTGTGCTCACGTGACCTCTTCTTCATGTCTCCACGGAGAAAGAAATGAAGAGAGAGTAAGAACACACGTGAGCATATGCATGAGGGCATGCTCTCTGATGTCTCGTTTGATAAGGCCATTCTTTCCGTCATGAGGCCCCATCCTCATGACCTCGTCTAACTCTAATTACCACCCGGAGGTCCAATCTCAAATACCATCATTTTGGGGATTAGGCCTTCAACGTTTGAATTTTGAGATAACACAAACATTCATTCCATAGTATCTATTTCATGAAGTTATTGGAGAATCAAATAATCGCTAACATTTCTTGAATGTGCTTTCTGTTAGCTACTATTCTAAATACATTTCATTGGTTAATTACTCATAGTAACCCCAAGAATTTTAGATAGTTATTTATCCTAAAGAAATCTGAGGTTTAAAGAAGTAAGTTGATCAAGATCACACACATACACGGCCTCGATCTGAATTAGCTCTTCTTACTTTTTTCAAATGTGACCCATTCATTAAGGTCCAACTCAACTTTTTCCTCCTTTAGGAAGTTGTTGTTTTTTATTTCCTTCAACCTTGAGAGATTGATCTTCGTATGACTTTTTTTTTATCCTCACCCGAGGAAATTTTTTTCGATAGTTTGTTCAGATAGAGTGGGAGGGAGAGAGAGAAACATTGACGTGAAAGGGACACATCGAGTGGTTGCCATCCACACAACCCAACCAGGGCCAGGGGCAGACTGCAACCGAGGTATGTGCCCCTAGCGGTAACCGAACCCGGGACTCTCTGGACTGTAGGCTGACGCTCCAACCACTGAGCCAAACCGGCCAGGGCTTCAGATGACTTTTTAATAGTATTAATTGCCTGTATCATTCTGTTCTTTTATGCTGTTACTCACTTTGTATAACTTAACCAAAGTAGATTATAAGCACTTCACAACCATGGGCTGTGAATCTAACCTCCTTTATCTCATGCATTTAGAATATAGTAATTATTGGTAAGGGAGATTAAATGTGAACATTGGGAAATCTCACATTCCAAGGAAGAGCTTAATTTGTAAAAATGAAAGAAAATTATAAATCTGAATTGGGATAAGTTTATAAATGGTTTGTGGAAGGCAGAAGACATACAAGTGCTTTAATATATTGATACTTGTAATATTACATTAGTGGCCAGAAGGAATGTATACCATGTCCAGAAATTACTACCTTCATTTTCAAAGCTAGCATGTTTGGAGCAATTGGCTCAGTATTCTTTATCATTCTTTTATTTTTTTCTCCTATTTGTGGCCATGCCTGTGCATTAGATTTTACAAAAGAGGAGGCAGCTATGATTTATTTTCATTTTGAAAGGCACTTGAAGCAAGTAGAATCTTTCTGAATTAAATGGTGAAACTGCCCTTGTGTGGAGGACATTAATGTTTCAGCAGTTCTCTTTAATGGTTTAGGGGACTTGGAAAACCAACATCCCCTTGTGCCATTAACAAAAACTAACTGTTGACTGAATATAGTTTATCCTAGGTCTCTGTCTATCTAGCCTTTTTTTTTTCCTGGAAAAAGCTATTTGGGAGGTAAAATGTAATATGCTTTTCACCAGAATGTATGAGCAAGGAAGTAGAATTGCGATTTATGGTTCTAATTTACTTGACTGTCAATATAATAGAGATTATACTACTTAAAAGTTGATTCTTGAAAGTTGACTCCTTTAAATAATGAGTAAAACCCCAAATCTGCATCTACAATGTAGTGGTCCTTATCTTAGGGAGAGATTTAGAATAGTTTTATAATTCGATTTGTTACAGAGACCGTGCTAGGGACTTCTATAAGCTGTATAACTTAATCATCACTATGACTCTCTGAGGTAAAGTAAGCATTGCCTTCATACTCTTAAAATGAGGAATGAAACAGATTAATTGTATAACTTTGCCAAAGTAATATATTTGATAAATGGTAGAATCAGAAATTCAACCTAGGCTTGTTTGACTTAGAATTTGATTGTAATGATGTTGATGATGATGTTAGTAATGTATTAAAATTTATTTTATTACCTTGCATGTAATGTCTAATGCAGTCTTTAAAATAAATTACGAACAAGGTACATCAGACAGATGAGGAATATGGGTCGTAGAGAGATGAAGTAGTTTGCCCAAGGTCGTGAAGGAAGTGCTGGGGGCTAGACTGTAATGTAGATCTGTTTGTCAGCAAGGTCTGTACACTGAGGTATGCTACACCCTCTGAAACTGGCCCTGTTTCCATTTGACAGACTTGATTCTAGCATGGACTCCAAGAAGAGTTGACAATATCTATTAAATCTATATATTCGAATTATATTTCATCATAAACTGCTTTATTAACTAAAACTTATCCATTTCATCCATGTCAATTTTATAACCATTCATGAAGACAAATTGGTTAATCAACTAAAAATTATTCTGGTCTGTATTCAGATATTTCCCACCCTAATGAAATTAGTATTTATGAAATTACTTAATTACTGAAGAACTAATACAAGTTTTAATTTATTGCTTATCATTCTTGCTTGTGTGACATTGAAGGATTTTAAGCTATTTCTGAAAACTGCTGTATGCATTATAATCACAGAAACATAGTGATAGCAAAAAGCAAAGATGAAATCAAATATTCTTCTTTTTGATATAAAATGTTTACAGTTTCTTGTATATATCTTTCTTCAGATCACTCTCATCTTGGCAGCTACCGACCCAAGGATTATAAGGTATGTAGTGTAAATTACAGAATGATAATTATCCTTGCTTTCAGTAAAGCATAAGTCAGAGATGATCATAGTAAAAAAAAATGCACCAACTATAATTGTCATATCATGAATGTCATTATTTTGGCTATATTGTCAAGTGGTAGAATAGACTTTTCATTCCATGTCTTTCTACAAGTATTTTGTAGGCTTTAGATTGTTCTTTTGGTTTAGTTACTGAATGTATCTGGGTGTGTGTGTGTGTGTGTGTGTGAGAGAGAGAGAGGGGGCGGGGGAAGGAAGGAAGGAAGGAAGGAAGGAAGGAAGGAAGGAAGGAAGGAAGGAAGGAAGGAAGGAAGGAAAGAAGGAAGGTAGGTTGTTACTTTTAGTAGTACCTCACACAGTACTATTTATAAACTTCAGTCATTCACAGTGCATCCTCATAACATCAACATGTAATTTATACTGTTTTCTTTAAATTTACCTTTTTATCTCACCACTGTAAATGAAAAATCAATAGCACATGCTTTAAATGAATGATAGTCTTAAAGATACTGTGAAAGCAAAACAGTTACTAAACTCTGGCTAGCTAACTGTTGTTTTCCAAAGGCTCTGAGCCATGTTCTCTATTTTGTAACATGAGATGAACAATGATAGATAGGTATGAGAGACATAAGTAGCTAACTGAAGATTTCTGATTGAAAGAGAATTGAAAAGAACACACATTTTTTTGTGATGCTATGTTATTTAGTGTATGTCCATGTGCCATTTAAAATGTTTTGTGTATCATATAAAATCATATGGGGTACCATATGAATTATCTGCCACAATACTAGTAGTTTATGTCCTATATTTTTTTATTTAAATATATATATATATATATATATTTTTTTTAATCCTCACCTGAGGACATTTTTCCATCTTTTGTACAGATAGAGTGGGAGGGAGAGAGAGGAAGAAAGAGAGAGAGAGAAACATCGACGTGAAAGGGACACATCGAGTGGCTGCCACCCACACGACCAACCAGGGCCGGGGACAAACTGCAACCGAAGTACATGCCCTTAGCGGGAACCGAACACGGGTCTCTCCGGACCGCAGGCCGACGCTCTAACCGCTGAGCCAAACTGGCCAGGGCAATTAAATGAACATGCTCTTTCTAAGATGTATTGACTGAAGACAATGACAAAACCTTTCTTGCCTCTGACGTGACTTCATTGGAGAGGCTGTAGAAGGGCTTTGTGACGTAGAAACATAAAATAAACAAATCTGTGGGGGAGTTAGCAGATGGGAGTAAACGAGTAAGAAAGTGGTACAAACTGATCTCTTAAAATTTTTCGTGCTTCACAATTTATATTATATATTTATTTTCATCTTTGTTTAAAATCTGCCTGTTTTACTAATCTGTAAATTCCAGGATGGTAAAGACCTTGTTGATCTTGCTTATTGATAATTGCTAGTTCCTAGCATATTGCCTGATATATAGTGTGGATCTTAATATGTGTGTATTGTGTGAGTGGATTATGAAGAGAAAACAAGTTAACCAATTACATACAAATACAGAATGGACAGAAAGGGACAAAGTTTATAAGACACTAATCTTTATCTTAAGGTAACTGTGATCCAGCTCTACATTGGCTAGTTCATTTAAAAATAGGTGTATATATTTAGAATCCTCTTTTGCAAGTGAATTATTTGAAAGAACTGCATTTCAAACCACCTTTAATTCCCCCCCCACACACACACTCACTTCTGGATTCTTCACTTTTAGTGTTAGCGTAGAAGTCGATAGTTCATACTACCCTTGTAGGGCCATGGATGGCAAGTGAGCTCACGGGATTAGTTCTGAAACCATAGGATTTTTACAAAGAAAAGAGTCATAAAGCTGGGAGTACTTGCTAAATAATTTCCAGAAAAGTTGGACTTTGTCCGAATTCTGTTGAGAAATATGTTTTATATAGGCAAAGACGAGGGTATGTCTTTAGAAGGAAAGCAAAATGAAGAAGTCTTAGAGTTTAGAATAAGTACAGTGTCCTGGGAGAAAAGAGAAACTGCTGGTCTGGCTTGTGTGATAATTGCTTTTTATTTACTTATTTATGTTTTTAATTTTATTTTTGTTACAGATGTTTCTCCTTTTTTACCCCATTGAAACCCTCATCCCCGTCCCCCCCACCCTGTCCCCGGCTTTGTTGTCCGTGTCCATTGGTTATGCGTACATGCATATAAGTTCTGTGGTTTATCTCTTCCCTCGATAATGGTTTTTTAACATCTTTACTTTCCATTTTTTCCACTTCTCCATACTGATTTAGCTATTGCCTCCCTTTTTAAGATTTCTAGATACTTGGTCATATCTTTTGGCCAAACTCAACTGTCTTCGCCTTGTATGATTATAACCAGCTGTTCTCATAAATACTTACATTCTTTCAGTCTTGTTTCTTTTTTGTTCCACCAGTCCTCCACCCCGAATCGCTGGCTGCTTCTCTCCTGTACGTGTGATTCCACATGCCTTTTGTGTGATAGGCATTCATTAATGTGTGGGTTTTCAGTGGGGGTTAGACCATCCTCCAGGTGGCATTTTAGACATTTTCAGGGACATTTTAAAATTACAATTATTTAGGGGAAGTGTTCTTGATATTTAGTGAGTAGGGATGCTAGACACTCTATGAGAGTGGAATAGTTCCAAACAATGAGGAGTTCTCCTGTCCCACTGACCACCGTGGAGGTGAACAACATGCTCATAGTTGCTAGGACTAATCCAATTCTACATAGAATAGTATTTTCATGTTGTTTTGATATACACCATATATTACAGGAATACAAGTATAAATGGTATAAAGATCATGCTTTGTTTTGTTAAGAATATATGGTGTACTATTACACTCTGATGAAGTATATGACTGCTCATTTATTTTCCTGGTTTTCTTGTATGGAATGGCTTATGATCCTCTTACATTTACTCCAAACTTACTTACATAGCAAGTGCAAGCATCTATTGTGTTTTCTAGAGTCATCATATTTGAGCATTAATGTATTCAAATACATATTTAAAGTCAGAATCCTTTAATTTCTCTTTATACTATAATTAGGACAATACATTGAAAGTGTGTCTATATGTAAGTGACACTTTCAGTGTATTTCATTTAAAGCTATATAAGTGGGTAATACAAAATATTTATTTTTCAAATGAGGGCTGTCCTAATAAATTTAGGCAGCTACCATAACAAACACCAAAGACTGGGTGGCTTAGATACAAACATTTACTTTCTCCCAGTTCTGGAGGCTGGGAGGTGCATGCTCAGAGTGCCAGCCAGTTTAGCTCCTGGTGAGAGCAAGGACTACTCTTCAGCAATAATTCTGCTCAGGGAGTGTGGTGAAATTTATTTTGCCACACCTAGGATGCTTTGTCCTTCCCCACTCCCAACATCTCCCTTTCCTTCTAAGAAAGATGATGTGACTCAAACTATTATATGGAAATAAAATTCTAGCAAAACTAGAATTCATCTCTGCCCTCATGGATATTTCATAATAGTGAGGGAGATATTAACAAAATTCCAAAATTAATATAGACTTGGAAGCATAGTAAATATCATGGAGGACATGCACTAGCTTGGACATTATATGCTAAGAGGCTCTAATACGATGTAGCAGAAAGGAAGAAGCATTTTGAGGCTCTCTGATCGTCCTTGAGCTCTAACGGCGAATAGGAATTTGCTACATGAAAAAGGAGAGCACGTGCAAGGAGGAAGGGGAAATACGTTTATAAAGATTCAGTGGCTGGGCGACTAAAAGACCAGTATTGCTACAAGTCAAAGACATGAGTAGGTTCATGTTATAAATTGAGGCTGGAGTAGTGTTAGAATCAAATCTTTTAGACCATGTTGTAAGAATTTTGGTAATTGTTCTAAATACAATGGGAAGCAAATGAAATTGTTTAAAATAGCAAGGTGAAATGGTTAGATATGTACTTTGAAAATATCACTTTTTTAATTAATTATTTATTTTTGTTACAGATGTTTCTCCTTTCCCCCCCATAGACACCTTCCTCCCGATTCCACACCCTCCCTACAGCATTGTTGTCTGTGTCCATTGGTTATGCATACATGCACATAAGTTCTGTGGTTCATCTCTTCCTTCCCCCTCACCCCCCTTCTTTAAGGGTTTTCAGTCTTAACCCTACTTCTTTCTATATCTCTGCATCTATTTTGTTCATCAGCTTATTTTGTTTATTATATTCCAAAATAAGTGAGATCATGTGATATTTGTCTTTCTTTTATTGGCTTATTTTGCTTAGCATAATACTCTCCAGGACCCTCTATGTCATCTCAAAGGATAAGAGATCTTTCTTTCGTACAGCTGCATAGTATTTCATTGTGTATGTGTACCACAGCTTTTTTATCCACTCATCTATTAATGAGCTGTTTCCAGATCTTAGCAATTGTAAATAGTGCTGCTGTGATCACTCTTGATTACAGTATGGAAAATGGATTGGGCTGAGAAATGAGTGAATACTAGTGAACAAGGTATTGAATAGTCAATGTGAGAAATAATAAGCTTGTATTGGAGTGGTAGTAATTGAGGTTAATAGCAATGGGGAAATTACATTTTTAGGATTAATGTTGATGGATAAGTAGGCTTGAAAAGTAGAAAAGATATGCTGTGTTCTCATAGAGAAATACTTAATATCATAAAGATGTCCTTTTACTTTAATTGGAAAATTAACAAGCTCTTACTAAAAATATCTCCAGACACTTATTTTTTAAAAAATTGTCAGTGTTTTATGTCACCATTTAAGATAGGAAAATGTGTAAAGGTGAGTTTGGAGTTCATAAACTTTTAAATTCTGTGACAAATTCCTTTTTATCTTGTTTAGACTCTGGATAGTCTCTGACAGTGGCTTTCAGCTTAGAAACAGATCAGAGCTTAAAATAAACCATATATTTACTGTTGGCATTCTGAAGCGGATTTAACATTAAGAAGTTACTGGGCTTGTTTCTGGCAGGTCAGAAGCAAGGATAGGAATCTGAGGTAATGGAGAAGCTTAGTATAGGAGGTAAGGATTAGTTGAACATTCTTTCCAGTGGTGTGTGAGCATATCTAAAAGAGACAGTTTTAATTTTTTTGCCTTTTATTTGTCTTGGTCAACAAATTTTTATGAAAGTAATTTTTGGAATCTGAAAATGTTGGAATTTTTGTTATGCCAATTAAGAATTGCAACCACTAGATGGGATTTTTGCTTTTTTTCATTCTAAGGCACCTTTCAAATGAACTGTTGTGTTCACATAAAAAAAAATTGTCCAGCTGGTGTGGCTCAGTGGATTGAACATCGTCCCATGGACTGAGGTCCCAGTTCAATTCCTGGTCAGGGCACATGCCCAGGTTGTGGGCTCGATCCCAGTAGTGGGCGTGCAGGAGGCAGCTGATCGATGTTTCTCCTTTACATCTATGTTTCTATCTCTCCCTTCCTCTCTCTCTAAAAAAATTAAAATAAATTTAAAAAATCAATAAAAACATATTTAAAACAAAATTCTTCCAGGAGGCCTCCAATTCTAAAATATCCTTAGTGAAATTATGCCATTTACAGCAATAAGTGTACGAGGAAGGAGGCTCAGAAGTCTCAGAGGAGACTTTGTCCATGGCTATTTCTCAGCAGAGGGTCTGAGCTGTGGCAGCACAGGGAGTCTATTTGGATCTTACTGGACTTCCAGACTGTCAGCTGCCAGCATACCGGACCACCACAATAGAGACTTCTAGTCGAGATGGAGTGTAAGTCAGTGCTGCACTTGCCTCCTCCCAAAGCCACATCAAAGTTACAACTGAACTACAGAAAACCATCATTTAGAACCACCTGAAAGCTGGCTGAATGGAAGTCTTACAATTAGGGAATTAAAGAAGAAGCCACTTTGTGACTGGTAGGAGGGGCAGAGATGCGCAACAGGCTGGTTCCACACGCACATGTGGTGAAGTAAACTGGGAGGGATATCTTGGCAGTAGAGGTCCCTCCCCACCGAGGGGTGAGGGGTCCCAGCCCCATACCAGGACCCTAGCTCAGGATTCCAGTCCCAGGAAAAGAAGTCCCCATAACTTCTGGCTGTAAAACCCAGCATGAATTGAGATTGAGGGAGATGGAGGGCTGTAGGAGTCCCAGGCATTCCTCTTAAAGGGCCCACACACGGACTTACTTGGACTCACTCTCTCTGAGTTCAAGCTCTGGGGCAGCAGCTTGAAAGGTACCAGAGACATGGAAAGATACTGAATTGTTTGGCATCAGGGCAAGAGCTGGAGGGCCAGCTTTCTCCCAGACGGAAGTGCTGGTCGAAGCCATTGTTTCCTTGGTGAGCCCTCCCCCACCAGAGCCTGCAGTTCAGTGCCATATCTGAGACCTATCAACCTGGCTCACACAGTTTGCCCTGCCCTGATGATTCCCTGAGGTCCTGCCCCACCAACTTGAGGCCCACCCATGCTCTTTCTAGTGGCTTTTCCATACAAATGGCCTGTCTTGGCTCATGCTTCAGATTTTCCTAAAATCTCTCAAACAAGCAGCATCTGGCATCAGCGAGCCCCATCCCTCTCACTAAGTGGCCCCAGGCCCAGCACTAGCAGCAGCCAGCCTTGGTTCATAGGTTGGACTTGCCTGCACACATCCAAGCCTAGCACAAGTAGCAGTCATCTGCAGATCACTTTGTAGCTCATGCCAGGTGGCCCCAGGTGAGCACAGGTGGTGGCTGACCTTGGCCTGCACCTCCCTAGAGCCAACACATCCAGTGGACAGCTTCAGACCACAATGAAGCACCACAATGAAGCACCACCACCCAACCATCTCCACCAACAATACACTCAAGGGGTGGACTCAGAGGGCACCAGAGCCCTGCTAAAGTAAGTCCTGTTCTGTGGGATTGGCCCCTGAACAGCTGATCCTCCACAGTGGTTGGAAGTTGTAGCCAATCCTTGCAGCTGATCAGTCTCGGGGTAAATCCCTCTGATTAACATGTCAACAGCAATCAAGTTTCAACTATAAAAGAAGGGTGTGCACAGCTTACATGGGAGGTACACCTTGAGTGCCCAGCTTGAGTGATTGGAGAGGCTATGTCCTGGACCCTGCAGGACACCTACTATATTCGGCCACTCTACAAAAGCTGGGAGACTTAGCAGCTCTACCTCATACATAGAAACAAACACAGAGAGGCTGCCAAAATGAGGAGACAAAAAAACATGTCCCAAATGAAAGAACAAAACAAAACTACAGAAAAAGAACTAAACAAAATGGAGACAATCAATCTGCTAGATGTGGAGTTCAAAATACTTGTTATAAGGATGCTCAATGAACTTGGTGAGAACTTCAACAGCATAGAAAACAACCCATCAGAAATGACGGTTATATTAACTGAAATGAAGAATAATTTACAGGGAATCAGCAGTAGAATAGATGAAGCCAATAATCAAATCAGTGATGTGGAATATAAGGAAGCAAAAAACACCAACTGAGAACAGCAAAAAGAAAAAAATAATTAAAAAAAATGAGTATAGTGTAAGGAACCTCTGGGACAACTTTATGCATACCAACATTCTCATCCATGGAGGTGCGGGAAGAATAGAGAGAGAGCAAGAAATTGAAAACCTACTTGAAAAAATAATGACAGAAAACTTCCCTAACTGTGTGAAGGAAATAGACATCAATTCCAGGAACCATAGAGTCCCAAATAAGATAAACCCAAAGAGGCCCACACCAAGACACATCATAATTAAAAGGCAAAAGGTTAAAGAAAAAAAGCAAGAGAAAAGTAGTTACCTACCTACAAGGGAGCTCCTATAAGACTGTCAGTTGATTTCTTGACAGAAACTTTGCAGGCCAGAAGGGATTGGCCAGAAATATTCAAAGTGATGTTAAACAAGGGCCTACAATTGAGAGTATTCTACCGAGCAAAGTTATCATTTAGAATTGAAGGACAGAGAAAGAGCTTCTAGACAAGAAAATAAAAGAGTTCATCACAACCAAACCAGTCTTATAAGAAATATTAATGGGTCTTTAAGAAGAAGAAAAGAAAGTTTAAAAATATGAACAATGAAATGGTAATAAACACATATCTATCAACAATTGAATCTGAAAAATAAAATAAATGAAGAAGCACAACAGAAACAGACTCACAGATATAGAGAACATTTTGACAGTTGCCAGATGGGAGGGGTATTGGGGAGCTGGGTGAAAAGGTGAAGGGATTAAGAAGTACAAATTGGTTGTTACAGAATCATGGGGATTTATCAAGTATTGCATAGGGAATATAGTCAATAATATTATAATAACTATTATGGGGTGAGATGGGTGTGAGATTTATTAGGTTGGTCACTTAGTAAGTTTTGTAATGTCTGATTACTGGGCTGTGCACCTGAAGCTAATATAATAATGCATATCTACTACAATTAAAAAAAAAAAAGATTTAAAAAAATACCAGTATACGCTGGCCGGTGTGGCTCAGTGGTTGAGCATTGACCCATGCACCAAGAGGTTGCCGGTTCGATTCCCAGTCAGGGTACATGCCCAGGTTTTGGGCCTGATCCCCAGTGGGGGGCATGCAGGAGGCGGCCAGTTGATGTTCTCTCTCATCGATGTTTGTCTCTCTCTCTTTCTCTCCCTTCCTCTGTCTCTCTAATATTAATAAAGGAAAAAAAATACCAGGATAATAACTGAATAATCTTTTGGTGTCAAGCAAAATTGAGTTTATGGCATAATGCCTTAAGAGAGAGTACCACCTTCACAGTTTTAGTAGTGTCTCTGATGGGGGGAAATTAGGGGCATTTCTTTATAGGGTTTTAGGGTCTGGTCTCCAGTTTTTATGGTAGGGCTTTTCTTAAGGGAATTTAATTGGTAAAGTTTGTGATACAAAAGTTTAGGATTAATGGATACAAAGGTTGGGGTCTTAAAGCAAGTCTTGATAAAGAAACAGTTAAAGGGATTTGTCTCATTGATTGATCAATTAATTACCTTTGAGAAAGAGACTGTTTCCCAGAGTAAGAATCTGTTGTTTCAAGAAGGAAGCTGATTGATGATTGATCAGACTGTTGTTTAGGTAAATGTTTTATGGGAAGGTTTTGAAGCAAGTAATCAAGTTATTTACTGGTTTATAACATTTTTCCTGGGAAAGAATTTTCTGGAATTCATGGTAAAGTCAAGTGGAGGTAGGTTGGCTTCAGTTCCTTGTTGATAGTTAAGCCATGTGAATACAGGTGGTCTCAGTTCTCACATGTCTTACTAAGGAATACATTACTAAAGTAATACATACTTTTCCATTAATGTTACACATTGTTAGATTTATTCTTAGTGACCACATAGCTTTGTTTCCTATTGCAAATAGTATTTCATGTAAAATTACTTTTTTGTGTGTGTTTTACTGATGTATAGGTTTAAAATAGATTTTTGTATAACATTCTTATCATAGATATTGATTGACTTTTTAAATAGAGGCAAATGTATCATCTACAAATAATGAATTTTCTTTCTGCCTTTCAAATCATTTCTTTGTCTCAACTTACTAGGATCATCAATACAGTGTTGAATAAAAGTGGTGATAGTGGATGTGGCAGAGATACTGCTTATCGGCTTTCCTGCCCTGTCAATATGTTCAAGCCCTCTTGCACAAATGTGGGGGCCTAGTTCTAGCCAACAGGCTGTGAATGGAAATTATATGGATCCCTTCCAGGATGAACTATAGAACCGATCTGAATTCCTTCCTGTTACAGTAACAATGAGACCTTGTGTTCTAGATGACACAGCTGTAAGTTTTTCAGTGTGTCACATCAACAGGGGTCCTTGGGCAGTTTTGCAAAGTATTAATTTCTCTTACTAACCTGTAATACCATAAAGCGCAGGGAACAATGAACCTTAAATATGTCAAACCATTGATTTTTTTTTATTTTTATTTTATTTTTTATCCTCACCCGAGGACATTTTTCCATTTTTTGTTCAGATAGAGTGGGGAGGGAGAGAGAGACAGAAGAAGAGAGAGAGAGAAACATCGACATGAAAGGGACACATCGAGTGGCTACCACCCGCACGACCCAACCAGGGCCAGGGACAAACTGCAACCGAGGTACATGCCCTTAGCGGGAACTGAACCCAGGTCTCTCTGGACCGCAGGTCGATGCTCTACCGCTGAGCCCAACTGACCAGGGCTCAAACCACTGATTTTAAACTTAATTTGATGCTTAATATGTTGCCCCATAACAGTGTGCATTCTTGTCTTGATCTTGTCATTAAAGGATCATGTCCAAGGTTTTACACCTATGAATGTTATTTGCAGTAGATTTTTATTAGATATCCTTTAGCAAGTTAAGGACATTCCCTTTGATATTCCTTGTTTGCAAAGAATATCTATTTTTATATTATGAGTGGATGGATGCTGAAAATTATCAAATGCTTTTTTTTTTCAGCATCTGTTCGAGTTGAAAATGATTTTTTTTTTTTGGTAGTGAATGAATAGATTTTCTATTAGCAACACATCCTTGTATTCTCTGAATAAACCCAACTTGGTCATGTTACATTCTTTTTTAAAATATTACTGAAGTAAACTTTAATATTTCATTTAAGATTTTTTCCCTATATATTACATTGTGGATGGTTTGTAAATACCTTTCTTTACTTTCTTTCAGGGGTTGAGTAGTACTGCTATGATCACATCATAAAATTAGGCAGGGGTCTTTTCTTTCTTTCTGGGGGGTCAGTTTGTTCCTTAGCTTTGTGTATTGGGCTGTTAATAAGTTGGACTGTGAGCCCATCTTCAGTGGGACTTTCCTTACAGGCGTCCTGTGAAGCTTGGGCTATGTAAATTTTTCATTGATTTCTGCCACAGATCTTTCATGTGTCACTGGCCTGGGACCCTCACCACTTAATAGCTTTTTAACTTTGCTTCAATTTTCTTGCCTGTAAAGTGTAGAGATAATAAAAATACCTACCTCATAAGATTGTTGTGAGGATTATAGTTATTTATAAACGTGCGTAAGAACAAAGATCTAAGAAGGAAGGGTTCCTCACACCCCAACTCAAGGACTGATATATTTAGGAATTACTTATTTTTATTGCATTATTTTGGAAGTTTTTTTCTACATTCTTCTTGTGTATAAAGAAACTACATCTTCTTTAAATCAAAGCAGATAGTTTAGTATATGGATTTTTAAATTGGATAAGATAGGAATTGATCATTCACTTAAAGTAGGGTTCACTAAGGAATGTTCTCAGCAAATTTGAGAAACTGATCTCAGTTACCAAACTTTTTCTTCCTTTGAATCAGAATGATACTTTCTTCTCACCATCCTGAAGGTATTACCTATACTGCACTTCTTTCTTACAGTCCTTATTCTCAGCTACTTCCCACTATTTTCATTAGAATTATTTGTATTTATTTCTTAAATGTTATGCCCCATGACAAAGGAGAAATTTTAGAGCATGGTGTGTAGTACCAGATACTAAGTAGACTTTCAACAACTATTTGTTATATAAGTGAATTACTGGTTTCCATTATACTTAGTAATTAATTCTTTCAGTAACTTCACCTCAGAGTTCTAGTAAATATAAAAAGTATATGGCCATTAATAAAATTTAACATTTTTTATTTATTTCATTTTTTCCCATCACCGTTTGTCCCCCGATACCCTCCTCCACCTCTCCTCCCTTCCCCACCCCCCAGCATAACCACACTGTTGTTGTGTCCATGAGTGAGTTCTTGCTCTTTTTTTTTTTCTTTTTTACTCAATCCCTCCACACCCCGCTCCATACCCTTCCCACCGCCCCAGCTGTCAGCCTGCTCTCTCTCTGAGTCCGCCTCTATGTTGTTTGTTTGTTAGTTTGTTAAAATCATATGGTACTTGTCTTCCTCTGCCTGGCTTATTTCACTTAGCATAATGTTCTCCAGGTCCATCCATGCTGTTGCAAAGGGTAAAATTTTCTTCTTTTTTACGGTTGAGTAGTATTCCATTGTGTAAATGTATCACAACTTTTTTTATCCACTCATTCACTGATGGACACTTGAGCTGCTTCCAAATCTTGGCTATTGTAAATAATGCTACAATGAACATAGGGGTGCACATATTCTTTTGAATTAGTGTTTCGGATTTCTTTGGATACATCCTCAGAAGTGGAATTGCTGGGTCATAAGGCAGTTCCATTTTTAATTTTTTGAGGAACCTCCATACTGCTTTCCACAGTGGCTGCACCAGTCTGCATGCCCATCAACAGTGCACAGGGGTTCCCTTTTCTCCACATCCTCGCCAGCGCTTATTGTTTGTTAATTTATTAATGATAGCCATTCTGACAGGTGTGAGGTGAAATCTCATTGTGGTTTTAATTTACATTTCTCTGATAATTAGTGATGTTGAGCATCTTTTCATATGTCTACTGGCCATCTGTATGTCCTCTTTGGGGAAGTGTCTATTCAGATTCTTTGCCCATGTTTTAATTGGATTGTTTGTGTTTTTCATGTTGAATTTTATAAGTTCTTTATACATTTTGGATATTAACCCCTTATCAGATGTATCAGCAAATATGTTCTTCTATTCAGTGGATTGTCTTTACATTTTGTTGATGGTTTCCTTTGCTGTGCAAAAACTGTTTAGTTTGATGTAGTCTCATTTGTTTATTTTTTTCTTTTGTTTTACCTTGCCCAAGGAAATATATCAGAAAAAATATTGCTACAAGAAATGTCCCAGATTTTACTGCCTATGTTTTCTCCTAGGATTGTTATGGTTTCTAGTCTAATATTGAAGTCTTTAATCCATTTTGAGTTTATTCTTGTACATGGCATAAGAAGATGTCTAGGTTCATATTTTTTTCACGTATCTCTCCAACTTTCCCAACATTATTTATTGAATAAACTGTCTAGCCCATTGTATGTTTTTGCCTTGTTTGTCACATATTAACTGTAAAGGCATAAGTTTATTTTTGGGCTCTTTATTCTGTTCCATTGATCCATATGTCTTTTATACCAGTACCATGCTGTTTTGAGTACAATGCCTTATAGTATAGTTTGATGTCAGGTAGTGTCATTCCTCCAACTTTGTTCTTCTTTCTCAAAATTGCTATTGCTATCTTGATAAGAATTGCATTGAATCTGTATATTGCTTTGGGTAGTATGGGCATTTTAATGATGTTAATTCTTCCAATCCATGAACTCTGTATATTCTTCCACTTGTTTGTATCTTCTTCAGTTTCTTCCCACAGTGTCTTATAATTTTCTGAGTACAGGTCTTTTACATCCTTGGTTAAATTTATTTCTAGGTATTTTATTCTTTTTGAAGCAATTCTGAGTGGGATTATTTTCTTAATTTTCCTTTCTAATAGTTCATTATTAGTGTATAGAAATGCAACTGATTTTTGGATATTTATTTTGTATCCTGCTACTTTACTGAATTCATGTATCAGTTCTATTTGGTTTTTGGTGGAATCTTTAAGATTCTGTTTATACAGTATCATGTTTATGATTTAACTTATTAATTGATTATATAAGCAACTTTTCAGGAATCTTGTAAGTATAACTAAACTATTATATAACACTATAACGCAGATTTAAAAACGTCATTTACATAATCACATTACATTTATGTAATTGCAATGAATTTAGCATATGATGTTTTCTTTTCTACCTGTAACAGTTTCAGATTGATTTAAAATATTAGTTTTTTTTTCTTGATACTTTCCAATATTTTCAATGTCACAATTGTTACATTTCTGTGGTCATAGCAAAGGCATTTAAATAACTATTTTCATAACTATAAAAACAACCTTTTTATACTGATATATGAAGATTTCTATAAACAAAGGAAATAAATATTATTATTCTTTCCTAAGTCAAGCCCTCTACTTTGTGTTTTCACTAATTTTATTTCATTTATATTTGTGACAAACTTACAAGGTTATTTCCTCAGCTTATAGATGGAAACTAAAATTTAGAGTAAATGACTTGCTTAGAGTCACATACTAGGAGGGATTTGAACACACGTCTTTAGACTCTAAGCCAGTGTTGTTGAGGAATTATCCAAGAATTGAAGCACTTCTGTAATGAACCAAAGAGATAATATTCCATTTGGTTTTTGGAAGTGAATAAGTAACCTATGGAAAACTCACAAGAGCTATGGAAACTTCTTTAAAAAAATCTTTATTGTTGCATTATTACTTACATGTCCCCCCTTTTTTTATGAAGCTATGGCTTAAAGTTGAAAGTTCAAAGTGGATTCTTATCAGAGACTTATTATATTTCTTAGCCCCCCATTTAGATATAACACTTTCTGAAACAAATGTTTTCTCTAATTCTCTGGAAAGAATACATCCCAGCTGTGTTCCCATTGCACACTTACGTATTATATGTGTATTTAGTTCTAATTACATTCCTTATTGTTTTATCATGTTCCCTATTCAGGATTGTAACATCTTTGAGGGCTCCTGTTAAATTTATCAGTAACTGCTTTCTCCTACCTTGTTCAATAGTACTTTATACAGTATGTAGAAGATGCTTAGTAAATGTTGAATAGTATTGAGTTAGAGCATTTAAGGTTCTCTACAATGTTCTCTTCTTTCTATCTATTGTATTCTCTCATTTTACTTTTCTATAAAGAGAGCCAAGTGATTGTAGTCATTGTTGATCTGTTCTTGTGCCTTTCCCCCTATTTTGAATGCCCTTTCTCTACTTAAGGTCTTGCAGTCTTGCCTCCTCTGGGAGACCTCCACCATTCAGTTCACTAGAAGTCTTTGAATTTCCTTCTGCAGTTATTGTCATTAGGGTATATTGTCATTATGGCTTATCTCATTCCCAGTTATCTTTCGTTTGCTCCCTGTCTCATCTGGATTGTGAATTTAAATCCCTGTATCTCTCTAGATCTGAGTATTCACTAACATGTTGTTCAAGAGGTTCTCAGTGAATGTTCTGATAAATAGAGAAAAACTTCTAATCACCTAGAAGGGGCTTTATTTAAAGTACTGCTGACTAGTTTGGGGAGAAAATTTAGTAAATTAAAAAATGAAGTCATCTGCCAGCCAACATGACTCAACTGGCACTGAAATTAATAAGGAGAAAATAATCTATCTAATATAAGCCAAGTGGCTCGTATCTGGACATAATTGTAGAAACAGCATTATAACAACATTTTTTCCCCTTTCCTATCAGTCTCTTAATATCGTAATATATGTACTTACATTTGTTGACCATGGACCTCTTTGATTTGTTTTTGACATTTACTGTTTTTGCTTTTTGTCTCTGAACAGTTAACAGTGGAGGAATTTTTCTTTTCTTTTATGCAATCTGGATCACATATTTCTCAGTCAGTTATTTGGGACTGTAACTGAGTCATTTGAATTACATGCTATTTGGTTCTGGGATGAAAACTTGATTCTCTCAGCTGACTGTTGACTCGTCATATGTTGCTGTAATTCTGGAAATCAGTGTAAAATGTGGTAGTGTTGAATCAAAAAGCTGTGTTCGACTGGCTTTTTAGTAATAAATTACTTATATTTATTGAATAACTGATTAAAACACCTAGGCATTCTGTAAGATACTTTAATAAACAAACTGGAAAATCAACAAATTAGCTATTATTAACCCTATTTTACATATGAGGAAAATGAGTGTGAAAGATTAGGTAGCTTTTTTAAAGGTCAAACTGACCTTCTTAAAGATAAAATATTTAGGAAATAATACTGCTAGTGTATAGTCCCAACACTTAGTGCAGTGCCTGGAAGTTAGTTAACTGTTAAATAAATGCAATTCCTCCTCTCATTCACTGTTGAACTCAACTCCAGATGATCACTGACATCAGGACATCAAAACTACACTTGTTGATGTCACTCATGACCTTCCTATTGCCAAAATCTGAAGGTGCATTCTCGGTCTTTTCTAACTTGATGCATCAGCAGTTTTTGACCCAGGTACTTCCCTTTCCTGAAATACATTTTTTAATTGCCTTCCAGAACAACAACTCTCCTATTTTTTCCCCTTCTTCCCTGGTCACTCTTTAGTGTGTTTCCTTTTCACCTTCCCAGCCTCTCAGTGGTGGAGTGTTCCCAAAGCTCAGTCTTCAGGTGTTTTCTTCTTTCGATTTACTCGCACTCTTTGGTGGTATCACCTAGTGTCATATCTTTAAATACTATTTATATCTTTATCCTGGACTCTTCCCCTGAACACCCCTCTAATATGTTGGCTGATTAATAGATTAATAGATGGGTAAAGCTAAATATGTCCAAAACCCATCTCCTTATATCTCACTGTTCTACCCTTCCAGTTGAAACATTGTACCTAATTCATATGAACTCAAGTCTTCCAGTTGATTGGGCTGGAAGAGGTTGGTGTTATCTTTGACAGCCAGTCCATTAGCAAATCCTGTTGGCTCTATCTTCAAAATGCCATCTGAACCTGATCACTTTTCACCTCCAAGCTATCCCTCTGACCCAAGCCAGCCTCCTTTCCTCTATTTTGATATTTGTTGTGATACTTTTCTAGCTGATTTCCCTTAGCCCCTCTATGGACTGTTCTTAACATAGTGGCCAAGGAGATCTTATTTTTTAAAAAGGAGCATAATTCTCCTGCTCAGAATAGAAGCCTAAGTCCTTAGAATCTACCCTTGACCTCATCTCCTACTATTTAGCCAGCCCTGCTGTCTTCTTTGCTGTTTTTAATATATCAGGCATGCCCCACTCCAACCTTTAGGATCTTTGCCTTTATTTTTTTCTCTTTCTTGAATGTTCTTCCCACAGACATCCCCAGGATTTAGGTCTTGTGGTTTTTATAAGGTTTTCAGGCCTTTACTCCTTAGGTCTTTACCAAGACATTCTCTGATGTATGCAGTCCTCATTTACTGTCCTGTTTGAAATGAACAGCTTCTTCCCAAGGCACCCCTCCCACCGCAACCATCAGGACTTCTCTCCTTTCCTTACTTCTTTTCTTCTCATGGTATTTGTCATCCTTTAACACACTGTATATTTTTATCTAGTGGCCTTGGTGTGTGTGTGTGTTTGTGTTTAAATCTATTTCTCCTTATTAGAATGTAATTTTTCTGCAAGGGCAGGGATTTATGAATTTGTCTATTCTGGTTTATTCATTTGTCTGTCCCCAGAACAAATGAAGCAATAAAGGAGTAGAATTAGGGCTAGAATTCTGTGTGGGGGCTAAACTAGGCTACTATTTAAATGTATTTTTCTTTTGTTTTATAAATATACCCCTACCTTTACTTCACCCCTCCTCAGAAGCCCAGGGAGTTGATAGAACTTTATCAATTTTAGACTTGTGGAATGAACAACCCAGATACATTTAATGTTTACTTTGATAGTAAGATTGATTGCTACATTCTAAAATGTACTTTAAAATATAACTGTGGTGTTATATTTTTTGACTTTAACAAAGGGTGTGTGTATGTGTGTGTACTGTATTATATATATTATGTGCATACATATATACTTTCTTAATCAGGTTATCAGGACCCCCCATGGAAGAGACTACGATGACTCTTTGGAAAGATGTGATGAGTATTTGAGCCCAAGGTCATGTAGCAAGCCCCAGCATTCAGCGAGGACCTTACTTGTTCATTCGGCACCCTCAACATTGCTGAAGCACCCTCCAAGCCCTGTGTTAAATCGAGCTTCTCTCAGGGAAAGGTAATACTTAGTCTCTATTTCTGGACTACTTTTATGAATATCCATCATAGAAAAGAGAAGAAAGCAATAATGAATGTGCAGTGATTATTTGTAAAAGTATAATTTGATTTTCAGAGGCTGAAGTTGTTATTTAGAACATGTTGCATAGTATTAGATATTCCTCTCCAGCCCAGTTTTCTTGAAGTGAGTTTATTAATTGGGGTGGCTTTAACCCTAATTAAGTACTGTAGTTTATGAAAGTGAAAAATACAGTATGTGATGTTTGCTTTTAGTAGATTCATAGGTATTTAATATAGGCATGGTTTAAGTATAAAAATAGCATAGGTTATATTTTCCTTTTGGTGATAATGATGATAGTACATATTGTTGGTAATATGGTACCTAGTTTCCTCGAATAACCTCCCTCCAGCTCCCCAAGAGAATCTTAATCATGTAAAGACTTGAGCTCTCCCTTTAGAAATGCTTTTACAGCCAAAGTTAGCCACTAGTTATAATTTGAATGTGAAACAAATAATTCCTCTTCTGGTTTTTTGTTGTTGTTGTTGTTGTTATAATTGTTGAACTCAAGTTGGAAATTCCTTGCCTCTCTCAAAAATAGTATCATAAAAACAATAGTTGTCATAAACTAAAAAACAAAAACAAAAAACACCCAAATTTTTATAGAAATTTGAATACCTCACAGATATAATACTATCCACAACATAGAAATAAAATCTATCTTTACAGATAGTATTAAAAAGCTGAAGTATAAAGTAGTACACCACATTTCTACTGCCTATTAGGGCCATCGAACATAAGGGGCAAAGTGTAAATTAACTATAGAGGGTCTATCACAAGTTCATCTTAAAACTGATGTGTCGGTTGGGAGGCTGTATTAAAACATTCCTGTTCTGAACAAATAGATTGGTCTGTTTTCTCACTAGCCTGATATGCATTCAAAAGGGATATCTGGAGGTATGCGGGAGACCCTAATCCTGAGATGGGGAATTGTGATTAATGTTGCTTCTAGTCCACTATGCCCATGCCTATGGGGATCATCGATTCAGAGAGATTAGATAGACAGATAATTTACCTAAATATAGGCTTTATAAGTTCAAGAAAGCTCTTGAAGAGAAGTTTTTCTGCTGAAGTCTGGTGACTTGTGTATCAGTATCAAGGGATTTTCTTTGGTTTCCATGTCTGCTGAGACGTTTAGACATATAGTTGGTCTGCTCTCGTTTTACTGCTTTTAGAATTAAGGATTTGAAATTTTGTTGATTAGGTTCTTTGTTGTATCTGTAGGTTTTCAAGATTTTTTTACCTGTATATCCTTGGATATGTTTTTATAAATGTATTATTTTTCTACCTTTTCACATATTTTGCAGAATTCTTCAGTTGTTTACCACTATGGTACAATGTCAATTTTAATCTTGTGTTATTTTATTCAAGTATGTAATTTTGTTCCAGTTTTTGAAATCTGTCCTTTCAAGGTTGATGAATTCTTCAGCGAGGCTACATTCAGACTGTTTACACTGAGGACAGCTTAAGCCAGCTGTCCCCTCGCGTGTTTCCCTGCCTGGCGTGGCTGAGAGTAGACAGTGGCGTCCACACGTTTATTTTGATGCTGCATAATAGATGTGGACACGTTAAAGAAGGAAATGGGTGATTCTAATATTAAACATTGCCTGTCTTCTCTATGATTTGAGGGAGGTTGAGGTTTAAAATAAAATATAACAGCAATTTAGTTTTGAATTCATCTAAAACAATGAAATGTGAGGGGTACTTTCAGTGAGGCAAAACAGCACTATTTTGAATGTATTTTCTAAAAAAGATCTAGATTTAGTCTATAAAGGAAAATAAAATATCTTTATGACATTACTAGGAACATGTTCTTTAGCACACTCAGTACCACATATTTAAATATAAGACATCTCTGATCTGGCTTTTTCGGTCATTCAGCTGTATATTGATAGGTGTTTATACGATCTATTGGAATAATAAGCAATTTAAACTGCTGTAAATGTAGATTATATGGCCCAGGAAAATTTGGGAGTGTGACAGAATGTACCACTATAGAATTTATCTGGGTAAATATTCATTAAAATTAATTAAGTTTTCCCTAAGATTGCTGTAACATGCTGACTCCTTAATCATGTATGTGAATAACGAGACTTTAAAAAACTTTATCAGTGACTCTAAGCAAATAAATTTTTTATTTATAGTGAAAGTTTCTTTGCTTTAAGCCCATTTAAAAAATACTTCCAATAGAGTTAGCACACCATAAAACGGTTTCATTTTGATGTGTTACAGCTCAGAAGCAGTTTTCTCCTCAGAGTATAAATGTTAATATTATGACATAATTTGTACTAGGCTGTAGAATTATTACTAAAATCAGACTGAGAAATACTAGCAAATCTAATTAGAAGGGAACTGATAGTCTTTTAAATCACGCTTAAGGTTTTGATTTTTATAAATGGAGTAAAATATCGCTAGGCAATCATTTCTTATACCACAGCACAGACTAGTGGATCCTCCCAGGGTGTCACTGCAGAGATGCCACGGTGCCTGCTGCAGCCACGTGTGGGTCTCAGAGTCTCAAGGTGTGTGCATGTGTAGCAAATACGGTCTGCCAGTGTATTTGCAGAGATGCGGTAACACTTCCCTTTACAAATGCAGGAGATTAAAATTTAGATGTCGTTGACCATCCATTATTGATTGTATTCTTTAAAACAAGTTTTGTAAATTATTTATTCTGCTTAATAGTCTATACTTTGAGTAAACATAGATAATTGCAATTTTTAAAGAACAAACTAGGAGATAAAAAGGCAAATTTTTAAGCCACCTGTTAGCATTTTAGTATTCATTCCTTTATAAAGGAATTATCAATAGCATTTCATATGTATGCATTTTAAGCAGATCTAGAAATTTTTATTATTATTTATACAGCTTAATTATACCAGTGCCAGTTTTGAGTCTGGGAAGGGCATAACAAAGAGAAATGGTTGCTTTATTTCTTCTTGGACATCTTTAAGTCCAACATTCAGACTCTAATAAGAGACATAGTTTTCTTTCCTATTTTTTAATATTTACTTTTTTAAAAATACATTTATGTCATAGTAGATACTAGACAAGTGATATCTGTAACTGGGATGGGATCATTCAATTTTGATGTTACCCTATATTCTTCATTTTTTTGTTTGCGTATAATTGACACACAACATTATATAGGTTTCAGATGTACAACACGATTCAATATCTGTATTGTCCCCCTGTATTCTGAAGGAGCAAGGCCATGATTGGATTATAAATATTTTGTTTTATTTTTCTGTATGCAGAAAAGGAATTTCTTCCACATAGTTTGAGTATTATTCAGTTACTGGAAAATAAGAACTAATTTTAAAGGCACTCTACTACATGGAATTATTGTTCTAACATGAAAATCTATATCTTTATGTAGAGATAAAGCTCCAAAGACTTATGTATGGAAATTATTAAAATGGTCAGATACATGGGTTTGTTATTCCAAAAGCGTGTTAAAGTTTATTAAGATTATTTATTGAACGTATTGTAAGTACTTAATACTACAGCTGAGAATTAGTACCTGATTTTATATCTGCCTCTTATCCATGTTTGAAAGAAGAAAAATATGGTTCTGATCTTTATATATTATCACATAGGGGTAAGAAAAAATGACTTTCTGTGTCTGGCATTTAGAAAGATTTCTTTTTCTCACCCTCTGGCTACAGTCACCTTTGTTTTCTATGCCCACAGATTCCATTCTGATTGGTGTTCACCTTCAAACTGCGATGAGATCCATGACCGGGTAAAAAATGTCTTGAAATCACATCAGGCTCATCAAAGACATTTATATGTTAGTTTCTCAAATTTTCTCTTGAAGGCTTTTAATAACTAGGCATGAAAACCACCCAAGATGCTGAAAGTTTGCATTATCTAGTCATTGGGAAGAAAAGATACAACCTCCATATCTAACTTCCTTCTTGACTTGAGTCATTATGCAAAATGTTTGACACAGAGCATCTGAAACAGAAACCAAGTTAGTGATTACTATCTCATAAAGAGTCAGTAAATAGTGACTTTATGATAATTTTTTTCACAGCCTTCAAAATACAGAGACTGTTGTTTTTTGGCCCAGTACAAAGCAATTACATGTCCTACAAATAGATTTGATTCTAAATGGTAGAATGAGGTAGGGGGTGAGAAAATATGTATTTTGAAGAAACCTTCCAGTTAATTTTTTGTTTTTTGTTTTTTGTTTTTTTGTATGTGCCCTTAGCGGGAACCACCCAAGACTCTCTGGTCCACAGACTGACGCTCCAACTGCTGAGCCAAACCAGCCAAGGCCCAGTTAATTTTTATGTTAATTGTTTAAAAGAGAAAAGATCAGATCAGGTCCATCAGGTTTAATATTAGGGAACATCAATGTGAGAATATTTTCTAAGATAAAGTAAAAATTGTATACATGAATGACACAGGAAAATAATTACTATATATTCTTTTTGTGTTTGATTTGTTGTTTCATTTATTTGTTTTAAAAACAATTACTTATCATGAGTGTCACCTTGGGCACTAAGCTCAGTCCTGAGGACATAACTGGATTATGTGACATTAGCATTAGTTTGTACAATTTTAAGTTTCTTTTTCTTTTTTTTTTTATTAATTTTTGTTACAGATGTTTCTCCTTTTTCCCCCACTGATTCTCCCCTCCCTCTCCCTCCCTGCCCAGTCCCCAGTTTGTTCTCCATGTCCACTGTTCATGCATACATGCATTTAAGTTCTGTGGTTAACCCCCTCTTCTGGGGATTGTCAGTCTGTACCCCACTTCCACGTCTCTGGGACTACCCCATTCCTCAGACTGTTATGTTCATTATAGTCCACAAATAAGTGAGATCATATGATACTTGTCTTTCTCTGTTTGGCTTGTTTCTCTTAGGATAATACTTTCCAGGTCCCTCCATGTAGTCTCAAAGGATAAGAGATATTTCTTTTTTACAGCTGCGTAGTACTCCATTGTGTATATGTACCACAGCTTTGTTATCCATTCGTCTACTGATGGACACTTGGGCTGTTTCCAGATCTTAGCTATTGTAAACAGCGCTGCTACAAACATGGGGGTACATATTTTCTTTCTGATTGGTGTTTCAGGCTTCTTAGGGTATATTCCTAGAAGTGTGATCACTGGGTCAAATGGAAGTTCAATTTTTAAGTTTTTGAGGTAACACCATATTGTTTTCCATAGTGGCTTCACCAGTCTGCATTCCCACCAGCAGTGTACTAGAGTCCCCTTTTCTCCACACCCTTGCCAACACTTGTTGTTTGATGATTTGTTGATGGCGGCCATTCTGACAGGTGTGAGGTGATACCGCATTGTTGTTTTGATTTGCATCTCTCTGATGATTAGTAATGATGAGCATTTCTTCATATGTCTCTTAGCCATTTGTGTGTCCTGTTTGGAGAGGTGTCTATTTAGTTCCTCTGCCCATTTTTTAATTGGGTTCTTTGTCTTCCTTTTGTGGAGTTGTATGAGCACTCTATATATATTGGAAATTAACCCCTTATCTGATGTATCATTGGCAAATATGCTCTACCACACAGTGGGTATCCTTTTCGTTTTGATGATTGTATCTTCCTCTGTGCAGAAGCTTTTGAGTTTGATGTAGTCCCATGTGTTCATATTCTCCTTTGTTTCTATTGCCTTAGGTGATGTATCAGTGAAAATTCTACTGCGTATGATGTCTGAAATTTTGTTGCCTACAGTTTCTTCTAGGATTTTTATGGATTCATGAGTCACATTTAAGTCTTTTATCCATTTTGAATTTATTCTTGTGTAGGGTATAAGTTGATGGTCTAGTTTCATTTTTCTGCATGTAGCTGTCCAATTTTTGCAACACCATTTATTAAAGAGGCCGTCTTTACTCCACTGTATGCTCTTGCCACCTTTGTCAAATATTAATTGAACATATTGCCTTGGGTCCATTTCTGGGTTCTCTGTTCTGTTCCACTGGTCTATATGCCTGTTGTTGTGCCAGTACCAGGCTGTTTTGATTACGGTGGCTTTATTGTATAACCTGAAATCTGGTAATGTGATCCCTCCAATTTTGTTCTTTCTTTTCAAGATTGCTGTGGCTATTGGAGGTCTTTTTTGGTTCCATATGAACTTTTGAAGTACTTGTTCTAACTCTGTGAAATATGCCGTTGGTATGTTGATGGGGATTGCATTGAATTTATAGATTGCTTTGGGTAATATGGACATTTTAATGATGTTAATTCTTCCAATCGATGAACAGGGTATGTGCTTCCACTTTTTTATATCTTCCTCTTTTTCTTTTTTCAATGACCTGTAGTTTTCAGCAAATAGGTCCTTTATTTCTTTGGTTAAGTTTATTCTGAGGTATCTTAATTTTTTTGCCACAATGGTAAATGGGATTGTTTTCTTAGTTTCTCTTTCTGTGAGTTCATCATTGGTGTATAAGAATGCCATCGATTTCTTGACGTTAATTTGGTATCCTGCTACTTTGCCAAATTCATTTATTAAGTCTAGTAAATTTTTTATGGAGTCTTTGGGGTTTTCCATGTATAGTATCATGTCATCTGCAAATAATGAAAGTTTCACTTCCTCCTTTCCAATTTGGATCCCTTTTATTTTTTCTTCCTGTCTGATTGCTGTAGCTAAGACTTCCAGTACTATGTTAAATAAGAGTAGCGAAAGTGGGCATCCTTGCCTTGTTCCTGTTCTTAAGGGAAATGCTTTTAGTTTTTGTCCATTGAGTATGATGTTGGCTATAGGTCTTTCATATATGGCCTTTATTATGTCTAGATATGATCCCTCTATTCCCACATTGCTGAGCGTTTTTATCAAAAATGGATGCTGGATTTTGTCGAAGGCTTTTTCGGCATCTATTGATATGATCAAGTGGTTTTTATTCTTCATTTTATTTATGCGGTGTATCACGTTTATTGATTTGCGAATATTGTACCAGCCTTGCATTCCTGGGATGAATCCCACTTGGTCATGGTGGATAATTTTTTTGGTGTATTGCTGGAGTCGATTTGCTAGTGTTTTGTTCAGGATTTTGGCATTTATGTTCATCAGGGATATTGGCCTGCAGTTTTCTTTCTTTGTAGTGTTGTTTTCTGGTTTTGGAATTAGAATTATGCTGGCTTCATAAAACGAGTTTGGAAGTCTTCCTTCTTCTTGAATTTTTTGAAATAGTTTGAGGAGAATGGGTATTAGTTCTTCTTTGAATGTTTGGTAATACTCCCCCATGAAGCCATCCGGGCCTGGGATTTTGTTTGCTGGGAGAGTCTTGATTACCTCTTCAATTTCTTCTGTTGTTATTGGTCTATTCAAGTTTTCTATCTGTTCCTGGTCCAGTTTTTGGTGACTATGTGTTTCTAGAAATTTGTCCATTTCACTTAGATCGTCAAATTTGTTGCCATATAATTGTTCATAGTAGTTGTTAATGATCTTTTGTATTTCTGTGGTGTCAGTTGTTACTTCTCCTCTTTCATTTCTGATTTTGTGTATTTAGGTTCTCTCTTTTTGTTTCTTGGTGAGTCTAGCTAAGGGTGTATCAATCTTGTTTATCTTTTTGAAAAACCAGGTCTTTGTTTCATTGATCCTTTGAATTGTTTTTTTGGTCTCTATGTCGTTTATTTCTGCTCTTATATGTACTATTTCCTTCTTTCTACTTGCTCTGGGGTTTTCTTTTTGTTTGCTCTCTAGTTTTTTAAGTTGTGAAGTTAGATAGTCTATTAGAGATTTTTCTTGTTTTCTGAGGTAGGCCTGTAGTGCTATGAACTTCCCTGTCAGAACTGCTTTCGCTGTATCTCATAGATTTTGTGTTGTTGTGTCTTCATTTTCATTGGTTTCCATGAAGTTTTTGATTTCTTCCTTGATCTCGGTGACCCATTCATTGTTTAATAACACGCTATTTAGCTTCCATATGTTCAAATATCTTTGTATGTTCTTGCAATTGATTTTTAGTTTCATGCCATTGTGATCTGAGAAGATGCTTGATATGATTTCAGTCTTCTTGAACTTGTTGAGACTTAGTTTGTGCCCTAACATGTGGTCTATCTTTGAGAATGTCCCATGTGCACTTGAGAAGAATGTGAATTCTATGGTTTTGGGGTGTAATTCTCTGTAGATATCTATTAAATCCATTTGGTCTAGTGCTTCATTTAGAGTCTCTGTTTCCTTGCTAATTTTTTGTCTAGAGGATCTATCCAGTGATATCAGCGGGGTGTTGAAGTCCCCTGCTATGATTGTTTTGCTGTCGATTTCTCCTTTGAAGTCCTCCAGAAGATTTTTAATATATGTTGGTGCTCCTATATTGGGTGCATATATGTTTATCGAGGTTATATCTTCCTGTTGGATAGATCCTTTCAATATTATGTAGTGGTCTTCTTTGTCTCTAGTTATGGTCTTCATTTTGAAATCTATTTTATCAGATATGAGTATTGCTACCCCAGCTTTTTTTTTTTTTTGCTTTCTGTTTTTTTGGAAGATTTTTTTCTATCCCTTCACTTTCAATCTATGTGAGTCTTGTTGTGAGGTGGGTCTATTGCAAACAACATATAGATGAGTCATGCTTTCTTATCCAATCAGCTACTCTGTGTCTTTTTATAGGAGCATTCAATCAATTTACATTTAAGGTGATTATAGATATGTACTTATTTATTGCCATTTTTGTTTAGTGTGGTTTTATTTTTCTTCCCATTTCTTCCGCTAATTACAGCAGTCCTTTTAACATTTCTTGCAGTGCTGGTGTGGTGCTAATGTATTCACTTAGCCTTTTTTTTTGTCTGGGAAGTTCTTTATTTGATCTTCTATTTTGAATGATAGCCTTGCTGGGTAGAGTAGTCTTGGATTCAGATCCTTGTTTTTCATGACCTTGATTACTTCATGCCATTCCCTTCTGGCCTGTAGTGTTTCTTGTGAGAAGTCAGCTGAGAGCCTTATGGGGTTTCCTTTGTAGGTAATCTGTTGCTTATCTCTTGCTGCTTTTAGGATTCTCTCTTTGTGTTTAATTTTTGGCATTTTGATTACTATGTGTCTTGGTGTGGGTCTGTTTGGGTTCTTCTTACTTGGGGCTCTCTGTGCTTCTTGAACTTGAATGCCTTCTTCCTTCACCAAATTAGGAAAGTTTTCTGTCACTATTTCTTTGAATATATTCTCTAACCCTTGTTCATTTTCTTCTTCTTTGGGGACTCCTATGATGCAAATATAATTACGTTCCCAGTTGTCCCACAGTTCTCTTAAGCTGTCTTCCTGTTTTTTAATTGTTTTTTTCCTTCTAGTTTTCTGGTTGGTTAATTTTTTTCTACCCTGTCTTCTAATTCACTGATCCAGTCCTGAGCTTCCTCTACTCTGCTTTTTAGACCTTCCAATGTGTTTTTCATTTCTGATATGTCATTTTTTCTCTCTTCTTGGTGTTTTTTGATTTCCAATTGGCTTATTTTCAGCATCTCTATGTCAATACACATGCTGTTGAGCTTCCTCAAGATCATGGCTCTCAATTCTAATTCTGTTAACTTGCTTAACTGCACCTCATTTATCTCATCTTCAGTAGAGGTCTCTTGTTCTTTCATTTGGCTTTTGTTTCTGTTTTTCACCATTTTGGCTATCACAGTGGACTTTGGAGTCTTCCAAATTTTCCTGTGGGTGTTGGTGTTCTGCTGTTTGTGGCTCCCTCTCCTGAGTTTGGATAAGGCAGGGAGGACCCACTTTAAACACCACTGTCAAGTCTTAACTTTCCTGGTTAGAGTTGCTAGCCCAGGGAATGGTAGTTATCCTCTAGCTTTTTTTTGCCTGGAGGCTATTAGTAGAGGTCACCTGAAAAACCTTGGTTTCTGAGTTGCCTGAAAAACTCCCTCAGGTGCTGAGTGTAAGAGGATTTCCCAAGGGCAGCACAGATGCTGGTTGGTAATGTGCCTCAATTAGCATGTCAATGGCCACCAGGTGGGGTTGAATCTCCGAGGGAGGGGCTGCTGCCTCTCCCCTGCCCTGGGAAGGACTAAGATGACCACAGTCCTGCGTGGCTGCACTCAGCAAAAGCTCTGTGCACCCTCCAAATCCCAAGTGTCCCCACACAGTTCCAGTCCAGTCTGCCCTCCCTCTGCCGGGGCCCAAGGTGCGTGACTGCTGCCAATTTAGCCTCTGTCCAGACTCTGCGTTGTGGAGCCGCCTGGGACTCTTAACCCGAGGGCGCTGCTTCCAACTAAGGGCGGCCGAGGCTGCAGCACCAGCGGAGCGGAGCACTCAGCGGAGTTTGCAGGACTCAGCCACGGTCACCGGGCACAGCCGAGGCGGCAGCAGCTTTTAGCCGAGTCACCTGCTCCCATCGGAGTCCGCTGGTCCCAGCCCAAGCCGCTGAGGACCATGGGCTCCAGGCCCCGTCTCGCGTCCTCACGAGCCTACCAGGATTGAGTCAGTGTCCCTGGTTATGTGGTCCTCCAGGCTGCCTTTCGGTTGCCCCTTCCTGACGATTTGTCTTTATTTTTGCTATAAATCCAGTTTGATCCTGGGAGATGGTCTGTGTAGCTTCCATTCACTCTGCTGCCATTTTTTCTCTCCATTTTAAGTTTCTATATGCATCATGTTTTTTAATTAAACTTGTTTTCAAAGTTTAATATACATATAGAAAATACATCGTAAGTAACAGCTTCATGAAGTATAATAAATCACCTTATGTAAACTATCTACTAAATTAAGAAATTAAACATTATTAGCTCTGCAGAGTCCCTCTGTTTTTTCTCACAGCTGTTGCCACTGCAACGGTAAACATTATTCTGACTTCTAATAGTAAGATTAGTATTGTGTGCTTTGATCTTTACATAAATGACATCCTACAGTGTTTACTCCTTTTTGTCCTGACTTATTTCACTTTGTTTTTGCAATTTAGACATTTTTGCAATGCAGACATCTTGTTATATTTAGCAGTAGTTTTTCACTCTTGCTGCTGTGTGGTATTTCATCACATGAAAATACTACCTTGATATATTCATTCCTCTGTTGATGTACATTTGGGTTGTTTCTTGTTTGGACTATAATAGAGCTGCTATTAGCATTTTATGCATATCCTTGGGTAACATTTTATTTGGGTAAATAGCTTCCAGTGGAATTCTCAGTCATAGGGTATGTGTCCATTCAGTTTTGTAGATACTGCCAAAGATTTTCCAAGTGACTCTGACAGTTTATACTACCACTACCAGTGTGTGTGAGTTCTACTTATTCCACATCCTCACGACTACATGATTGGTTATGTGTGTGTGCTTGTACGTGTTTTCATTTTGGCATTTTCACAAGTAATTAACATTTTATCACACACTAGTTTTAATTACTGTTTCTTGACAACTGGTGAATATGTTGTCAATATGGTGGCTGTTTGGATATCCTCTTTTGTGAGCGTTTGTTCAAGTCATCCATCATTTTTGTACTGACTGTCTCCCTTTCTTTGTTTGTTAAGAGTTCTATATAGATTTTTGATATGAGTTCTTAGTTAGGTATATGTCTTAGTGTTTCTTCTCACTCTGTCCATTGACTTTTCATTCTCTTAATGATATCTTTTGGTGAAAAGAAGTTCTCAGCTCAATGAATCCAATCCATCATTTTGTCTTTTTTCATTAGAATTTTTAAAATTTTTGTCTACTTCAAGACTTTGTCCTTCATATTTTTTCTAAAGGCTTTTTTTCTTTCACATTTAAATATCTGATCTGTTTGGATTATTTTTTTCTGTGTAGTGTTGAGTAAGTTTCAAGTTTTAAGAAATGTTCAAGTCTCTTGCCCAGTTGGTATGGCACAGTGGTTGAGCATCAACCCATGCACCAAGAGGTTGGTGGTTCGATTCCCAGTCAGGGCACATGCCCAGGTTGGGGGCCCAACCCCCAGTGGGGGGCATGCAGGAGGCAGCCAATCAGTGTTCTCTCTTAACGATGTTTCTCTCTCTCTCCCTCTCTGTTCCCTCTCTAAAATCAATAAAGAAAAATTATAAAATAATGTTCAAGTCTCATGATAGTGGATGTATCTTTTTTTCTTTCTAGTCCTGTTAATTTTTATTTTATATATTTGGAAGCTATGTCATTGGTTGGGTACAGATTTCAGGCTGTGATGTGACTCTTTTATTGTGCAATGTCCCTCTTCCTCTCTAGTATTCTTTGTTTTGCAGTATGTTTTGTCTGATGTTAGTATAGTTGTAATGACATTGGCTAATGCATGCAAGGTGTATATTTTTTCATCTTTTTATTTTTATCATTATGCTTAAAGTATATATCTTGTAGGCACATGAGCTTTTTTCAAAAATGAAAATCCAGAATTTTTATGTCAATTGATGGGGCTTTTGTTTGGATTAATAATTTATTATTATTTTTTTTTGCCATTCATTTTACTTTTTACTAACTTCTTATTTATTTTTTTACTATTCTGTCATTCATTGCCCTGAATGACAGAATAGTAAAAAGATTTCAACATGCATACTTGACAAATTATTCCTTTGTGGACCTCCCCAATCATATTGGGACCTAAAAACACTGAACTTTTTTTAATCCACCTCCTTTTTGTATATTCATTATAATGCTTCTTTAATTCCACATATATGAAATGACAAATTTTGTTTGTACAGTAATGTTTACTCATTTTAACCTCATATTTACCCTTTCTATTATTTTTCATTCTTTCCGACAATTTTATATTCTCATGTAGATTCTAGAATCATTATTCTTCTGCTTGAGGAATTTTTTGTGATACTTATTTTCATGTCATTTTCCTGGCTGTGAGTTCTGCTTTTGTTTCTTTGACAACATCTTGTTTTTAATTTTATGCAATATGATTTAATTGGGTATAAAAGTCTAGGTTGGTAGTTACCTTCTCTGTCATGTTAAAGAAGCCATTCCATTGTCTTCTTGCTTCTTTTGTGTCTGTTGAAAATTCAGGTGTTATTTCTTGAAATAATGTGGTGTTTTTCTCACCTTCTGTTGCATTTAAGATTTGGTGTTCAACTTTGTGTTTAGCCATTTTGCCATTATATAGTTGGATGTGGTTTTCTTGGATTAATTCTGTGTTGAATTTTTTGAGCTTCTCAAACTTGCAGGTTATCTTTCATGAGTTTTGGAAAACCTGTGACCATTCTTTCTTTAAATATGGCTTTTGCCCCAGTATTTCTCTACTCTCCCTCTGGAGGGCCCATTACACTTACATAAGGTAATTAGGCCATCTCTCATATGTGTCTTGTACTTATTTTAATATTTTTAATTCTTTTTTCTCTTAAGTTTGGATATTTTCTTGTGAAATGTCTTCTATATTGCTAATTCTATCTTCTGTTTTGTTTATATTACTGTTAAAAACTATCTGAAACGTTTTGAAAGATATACCTTAAAAAGACATAAACTACCAGCACTAACTCAAGAAGAAATAGATAATTTCCATAGCTATATATATTTTAAAGAAATTGAATTTGAATCTAAGAATCTTTCATAAAAGAAAATATTAGGCCCAGATGGTTTCTCTGGTGAATTCTACCAAACTCTTAAGGAAAATATAATATTAGTCTTATATATTCCTTAAAGTTAAAGGAAAACTTCCCAAGTCATTTAATGAGGTCAACATATTATTCTAATGTCAAAACCAGACAACGACATTACAAAAATATGTATGTAGACCCACCTGAGTCTCTCATGAACATATGTGCAAACGTCCTCAACAGCAATATTAACAAATCAAATCTAGCAGTTGATAAAGATGAAAGTATGTCATAATCAAGTGGGCTCATTCCAGAAATGCAAAGTAAATTCATCCTATTAACAGATTAAATAAGAAAAAAAAAATATTTCTTCTCTATCATTTCAATGGATACCAAAAAAGTATTCAACTCCATTCATGATAGTCTTAGAAAAATTGAGATAGAAGGGAATTTTCTCAGCCTAATGAAGAGCATCCTTTAAAAACCTACAGCTGGCCCTGGCCAGTTTGGCTCAGCGGTTAGAGCATCAGCCTGCGGTCCGGAGAGAACCCGGTTCGCGCAGTTTGGCTCAGCGGTTAGAGCATCAGCCTGCGGTCCGGAGAGACCCGGGTTCGGTTCCCGCTAAGGGCATGTACCTCGGTTGCAGTTTGTCCCCGGCCCTGGTTGGTTGTGCGGGTGGCAGCCACTCGATGTGTTAAGAGCAGCCTGAAAACAAGCTCTTAAAATTAGTCATATTTCTCAGCCTCTGTTCATTCTAACAGTATATATTGAGCGTTTTTCACCAATACCTACATGTTCTGTGCCTGGCCCTAGGTGAAGCAATAGGTATATTTTCATGATATCAAATGTCCTGCCTATAAATAACGTATAACACAATGATTATTTAATAAACCAATAAGTGAATATAAAAGAGAAAAACAACCACAGTGTAACATAGTATATGATTAAGTATAAGAAGTAAAAGCATAAGTAGGAAATGCCATTTTTCTTCCAAAGAAAAACAAATTGATTACATAGGAATAATAACTTTTAAATAAGTGTTCACTATAGGCCGGGTACTGCATACATTATTCCATTATATCCTCACAGTATTGTTAAAAAGTACTATTTTAAGAATGAAGAACTAAGGCTCAGAATAGTTAAGTGACTTGTAACAGGTCACATAGTTCAGATGATTGATTGGAGCCAAGATTCGAATCTAGATTAATACTCTCTGATCTTAACCATTAAGCTCTACACAAAGTCAATCTGATACACATAAGCTTGATAATATAATCAAATATAAACATGTAAAGACATGCATACATAAGGTTCATGGAAACAACACATGTTCAGAAACAGAAATCACAGTAACATACCAGAGATAGATATTGTGAGCTGTATTTTGGAACATGCTCCTTAAACACAGTTCAGGCCAAGGTCTATGCTGGTCCTGTTTAAAGGATACTCATAGACAAAGATATAATATCTTAAATACAGATCAGGAATGTGTTTGTTTTTTTTTTAAATGTCAAAAGAATTTTTAAAAGTCAAAGATCTTTTTATTTCACATATTATATATCAACCTCTTCTAGGACAGAGAAGAAGTCCTTTATGAGTCATTAAATATTTGACTAGTAAAGAGGAGAATAAAACATACTATGTCAGAAGTTTGACAATCATTAAAAAAAAAGAAGAGAACTTATCTCAGACATACCAATAAAAGTCAGTGATCAGGAAAAATTCTGTTGAAGAAGATACAACTCAACATTTTGATATACACATTTATTCAAGAAAAGACTTCAACAAAGACCCCATTCCTTTTGCTATCATGTCTAAACCCCTGGCTCTGTTGCCTTTTGGCAGAAATAAGAATGTGACTTAATCCTATGCATCTATCCTGTCTGGAAACTCAAGTTTTTAGATAAAACTCATTCTGGAAATTGTGAGGAATAATCCAGTTAAAACAGAAGACTTTTGTTGGGCCAGATTATGGGAAAACAGGATGAGATGCCTAGTCGGTGTGGTTGAGCATCGACCCATGTACCAAGAGGTCGCCAGTTCAATTCCTGGTCAGGACACATGCCTGGATTAGGGGCCAAATCCCCAGTGCGGGGCATGCAGGAGGCGGCCAATCAATGTTCTCTCTCATTGATGTTTCTATGTCTCTCTCCCTCTCTCTTCCCCTCTCTCAAAAATCAATAAAGAAAAAATTAAAAAAAAAAAAAAAAAAAAACCAACAGGATAAGGAGTTTAAACTTTATCCTTGAGTGAAGAAGTCATGAAGTCAGATGCACTCAAGGCTTAGGGTAGGTTCAGCAGTCCCCTTACCCACGGGAGGATGTGATCCAAGACCCCAGCAGTACCGAACCCTACATATATACCTGTGAAAATGTTTATTTTATAAATTAGGCACAGTAAGAGATTAATAATAATAATAAAATAGAACAATTATATCAATATACTATAATTTATGTGTATGTGGTCACTCATTTTAGGAGACATCTTGCTGAAGTTTCGTATAGGCTCAGTGCTTTCCGGTGTAACACGCTGCCATCAATCAGAGCACATTTTCTGTTCATGTCTTCCATCTACAAATTTAATACCCTTTCCATCTTAACTAAGCACTTATCACGCATTGTGGTTGTAACTTTTACAGTTTAAGGTGTGGCAGAAAAACTAGCATGAATTTCTTTATTCTTCACAATTTCACAGAGAGAAGATTGGTTCTTACTGTAAATCTTAGCAACCTCAGCATACAATTTTTTCCTTTCCTTATTAAGTCAAGACTTTCACCTTTTTACTCAAAGAAAGCACTTGATGGCTTCTCTTTGGTGTATTCCAATGGCCAGCATCTCAGGGTTATCTGAACACAAGCACTGCGATACGGCCATCTGATAACCTGGGCGGCTGCTAAGTGACTGACAGGTTGGTAGTGCACACAGTTCAGATATGCTAGACAAAGCCGAGTGACGCGTGTCCTGAGTGGAATGGAGTGGGGTGGCTCAAGATTTCATTGTGCTACTTAGGATGGTATGCAATTTAAAACTCATAAATTGTTTATTTTCTGGAATTTTTCATTTTATGTTTTTGGACTGCTGTTGCCTAAGGGTAAGTGAAACCGTAGAAAGCAAAATTGCTGATAAGGGGAACTACTGTGCTGAGTACTGTGACCAGTGAGAAACTGTAACCTCTCTGAAGCAGACAGCCTTGGCTCCGCTCCAGTTAAGTGTTGCTAACTAGGAATTCGGGCACAGTATTGCCAGGTCTCCCAAGTCTTTTCAAAAATAATTATTTTTATAAAATAAATTTGTTGCCTTTAATACAAATTAAAAACATTTTGTGAGCCAAACACAGTACACATACCCACTGCTAGTTGTTAAGCTCTCCTTTAGAAAACAGCTAGCGAGATGTTTAAATGTATGATCAGTGTTCTTTAAGGGAATGAATTTGTTAGCGTTAAGCCATCAGTTGGCACGGGGGAAGAGTTAAGAATTGAGGTGAGATTTGCCAAAACACTATAATGAAATAATACATCAGGAAGGAGATGTGATTTGCCAAGGAATATTATGGTCCAGATTTTAGTATTTTGAAGTTGATTAATACATTCAGCTAAAATTTATTGCGTTGCTCTGTATGCCAGCCACTGGACGAGGTCCTGGTTGATGATGGCTGTCAGGAAGCAGTCTGTCGGGCAAGTGACTTCTCTGTGCTACGGTTTCCTCGTAGGTTTCTTGTATTAAAAGAGTTAATATATGTAACATACTTAGACATAAACTGGCATGTAGAAAGTATTTAATAAATGTTTGCTATTTTTAAAATCACTTATCTGTGGTAAAGTAATAAAATGGAGATTATTATAAACAATTGAGAAGTCCGTCTCACCAGGGATAGGTGGAATTTATTACTTTTCCTCCCTAAAAAACCAACTTTCGGTTTTATTGGCTCTGTTGTATATTTCTTCCTACGTTATTCATTTTTGCTGTATATCATTTTATTTCTTCTCCTTTCTTTGGAAATAATTTGCTGTTCTTTCTCTTGCAAACATTTGGTGACTATTCCCAAATGTTTATTCCCGAATAAATATCATTAATATTTAGGCTTTCTCTTAATATATACCTAAGGCTATAGATTTCCTTCTAAGCAATGTATTAGCTGGAGGTCATAAGTTTTAGTGTCATATTTTACTTCCATTTTGGCTCAAAATATTTTCTAATTTCCTTTGTAATTTTTTTTTTTTTTATATATACTTGGGTTATTTAAAAGTGTATTGAGAGATTTCCAAATATTCGTTGAGTGGGGAAATTTTTTTTTTCTTTTCTTTTTTCTTTCCTTCTGTGGTTTGTAAACATTTGATTTTTTTCAGCCTTCTGAAATTTGTTAAGATTTCATTTATGCCTAGAATATGGCCATTTTTGGTTCCAAGCGTATTTGCAAACAAAATGATGTTTGTTGAATGATGTACTTATTAACAACTGAGTCTGATTTGTTAATGTGGTTCAGTTTTTTTTTATTCTTACTGATTTTTTTTTTTATTGTTGTTATCTGCTAGTTTTAGCAAATACTGAGAGAACAATTCTTTAAAAGTCTCCCATTATTATTTATCTGTTTTAATTTCCCTGCTCTAACAATTTTGGCTTTATATATTTTGGACCTTCATATTTAGATACATATAAATGTGAACTGTATTATAGAGTAAATATCTTTATTTCTAGTAATAATGTTTATGTAGTTCTACTTTATTTGATATTATTATAGCTAAAATAGCTTTATTTGGCTAGTGTTTTATACTTTCATCCTTTCTGATTATACTTAAGGGGAATTTTTAATAGTGTATATTAACTTTTTATACAGTATGATAATCACTGTGTTTTAATTGCATTATTCAGTCTGTATTTAATGTACATACTAATATATTTGGGTATAAATCTGCTATTTTCTGTGTATCCTTCCTGTTCTATAGTCTGTATTTCCTTCTATTTGCCTTGTTTAGGATTAAGTATATATTATTAATTTGTATACCCTATCAACTTGTGATACTTTTTATGTTATTTTGATGGGTTACTTTAAAGATTAAAACAGAGAATCTTATTAAAGTTTAATGTAAATGAACATGTTTATTTTTATTATCCCCCTCCTGACTTAACTTACTGTTGCTATCCTATGTTTGTGTGTGTATTTTGAGCATCATATCACATCATTGTATTTTGTGAGGTGATACTCATTTAGCTTTTATCATGTTTTACCAGTTGTGACTTTCATTCTGCACTTCCTCTCCAAGCTTCCTCGGTGATTTTTTACTCTTGTGATCATAATACTGTAGTATTTCCTTTAGTGTGGATCTTACTGCACATGAACTCTCCCAGGTTTGTTGCTTTGTTTTGTTTTTACACCTCAGTTTTTGGAAGGTATTTTCACTGGTTGTGGAATTCTAAGTTGGCAGGTATTTTCTTTCAGCACTTTTAAGCTATCATTCTATTGTTTCGGTAGAGAAATCTGTCATATTGTTGCTACTTTGAACATATTTTTAGTTTTTAAACTGATAAATGTAACTTAAATACTGAAAAATGTGTTGCTGGATGTTTTTTTTCTAAGGTGAGCATTCTTTTAAACACCACCCCATCAGAATTTAGAATCTAGCCAGCCATACCAGTGGCCCTCCCTGTAGCCCTTTAAAATCACAACCCCCCCTCACCTGTAAGAGCAATCCAATATCCCGATTTTTATGGAAATTATTTTCTTAACTTTTTTTTTATGATATCCCCAAGTGAGCATTTCTTTCTTTAAAAAAAAAATGTATACCCATTTCTTTTCTATTAGTCCACAGGCCCCTTCTCTATCTTTCTTTTATTCTGCCATTATATTTTTCTTTTCAATTTTTATTTAATGAAAGAACTGGATAATTTGTGCTATTGAATTTCTAGTAAGATTTTGCTGATGTCATTCCTGTGGTGTAAACATGTGTACATGTTTCTTTGTCTGCAGTGTTTCCTTCAAATTGAGTGAGACCTAGAGGCTTCAGTTTTGTTTTTGTTTTTCTAGTCATGCTGTCTTTCATCATCAGCAGGTGTATGATGCCTGATTCATTCCTGTTCATGTTCTTTCTCCCTCCCTCCCCTCTCTTTCCTTCTCTCAATTCCAGTTCCCAGATGTATTATATAGAACTCACAATACTGGTGCTATTCCAACTTTGTTATCCATTCTTTACTTATTAGCTGGAATACTTCTAAAAAGAGATACTTTGCTTTATACAGTGACCTTGTATCCAGTGAATTTCTCACATTTACGTATTAATGTTGATAGATGGTAGTTTTTGATATTTACATATATAATTATGTAATCTGCAAATAATGACATTTTTAATTTCCCCTCTTTAATCTTTATGTCTTTTCTTTTTCTTGCCTTCTTACACCATCTAAGGTTTCCAAAACAATATCAAATAGAAGTGGTGATAGAGGACATCCTGTCTTGTCTGTCATCCAAAGAAGAAAGCTTTTTATGATTCAGCATTAAGTATGATGTTTGCTATAGATTTTTTTGTGGATATTCTTTGTCTGATTACAAACGTTCCTTCTATTTCTTATTTTAATGTGGTGAATTACTTACTAGATCTTCAGGTTTAAAATCATGCTTGCATGCTTGGAACAAAACTTGGTCATAATTTTTAAGTACATAAATATAGAACTGGCTTTAATTTACTTACGTTTTACCTAGGATTTTTACATTTAAGTTGATAGTGATTGGTCTACAAGTTTTCTTTCTTATAGTGTCTTCCTTAAGTGTTGCCTGACCTCATAAAGATGAGTTGGGAAATATCCCCAGCTATTCTTTGGAAGAGTTTGTGCAAGATTGTTTTTAATTAAATGATTTTAGAAAAACTATTTTTGAGGGAGAGTTTTCAGTAATGGATTTCATTTGTTAATTTTATTTTATTGTGGCCAGACAACATACTTGGTATGATTTTAGTCCTTTTAAATGTATTGAGACTCATTTTAGGGTTTAACAAATGGACTCTACTGGAAAATTTTCCATGTGTACTTGAAAAGAATGTATGTTTGTTCTGCTGTTGTTGGGTAGAGTGTGCTATAGATGTCCTTTAGGTCTGTTTGGTTTATATGTTGTTCAAGTTTGCTGTTTTCTTGTTAAACTTCTGTCTGATTGCTCTTTTCATTGTTGAATGTGAAGTATTGACATTTCCAGCTAATATGTTGTAGAGTTTCTCATTCTCATGCTGTATTTAGTCAAGGTTCTCCAGAGAAACAGCAGCAACAGGATGTCTATGATGGATGGATGCATGGATGAGATATATATATATATATTTTTTTTAATTTCCCCTCTTTAATCTTTATGTCTTTTCTTTTTCTTCCCTTCTTACACCATCTAAGGTTTCCAAAATAATATCAAATAGAAGTGGTAATAGAGGACATCCTGTCTTGTCTGTCATCCAAAGAAGAAAACTTTTTATGATTCAGCATTAAGTATGATGTGTGTGTGTGTGTGTGTGTATATATATATATATATATATATAGAGAGAGAGAGAGAGAGAGAGAGAGAGAAGATATACAGATAATCAGGTATATAGTTATTCAGATATACAGATATATAACTATGTAGATATAGATATGGATTGAGGAAGAGAGGGAGAGAAATTTTAAAGAATTGGCTTATGCCTGGTGGGTGTGGCTCAGTGGTTGGGCATCGACCTATGCACCAGAAGATCACCAATTCAATTCCCGGTCAGGCACATGCCCAGGTTGTGGGCCCAATCCCCAGTGGGGGGCGTGCAGGAGGCAGCCAGTGTTCTCGCTCATCGTTGTTTCTATCTCTCACTCCCTCTCCTTTCCTCTCTAAAATAAATAAAGAAAAAAATAAATTAAAAACCAACAACAAAAAAAGAATTAACAGCTGTAAGAGCCCTGGAGAATCCAGAATCTGATGGCACAGGCTGGCAGGCCAGCCATCCAGGAGAGAGTTGCAGCTTGGACCCAAAGACAGTCTGCTGGCAGAATTTCTTCAGGGGCAGTTAGTCTTTGCTCGGTTCAGGCTTTCAGCTGACTGGCTGAGCCCACCCACGTTCTGGAGGGCAATCTGCTTTACTCAGCGTCCACTGACACCAGTGTTAGCTTCACCCGTAGCAGCCTCACAGAAACATCCAGAGTAATGTTTGATCAGATAGCTGGGTACAGCGGCTGAGCCCAGTTGACATAAAATTAACCATCACACATGCTTTTTCACACTCAGCATCCAGCAGTTTGTCAGAATTACAATTTAACTGTTCTTTAAGTGGTCTTCACTTTAGACTTTATTTAATGTATAGAATTAGAAAAACCTGAGTTTCAAGCCTACTGTGCAACTTCTTATCCTTGTGACTTTGAACAATTTACCTAATTTTTTCCATGTTATTTGTTAGGAAATTAAAGCCATTATACTTAAGTGATTTGTCCAGGGTAATAATGCAAATTAGAACTAGTGGTCATATTCTATTTAAATTCTTGATCTTGTACACAATTCACTATAAGTGATGTTTTGAATTTTACAGCAATAAAACACATATTATAGGTATTTTAACTATATATGAGAATTTTATTTGAGAATTAATTAACAGGTGTATGTTTTATTTAAATACTATGGAACTAGTGAGATAGCTACCTTTTAGTTCTGACTTGGTCTTAGACTATTTAACCACTTTTGTCCGAAATTTTTTTTTTTTTTTATCCTTACCTGAGGACATTTTTTCATTTTTTGTTCAGACAGAGTGGGAGGGAGAGAGAGAAAGAGAGAGAAACATCGATGTGAAAGGGACACATCGAGTGGCTGCCACCCGCACGACCAACCAGGAACCAGGGCCGGGGACAAACTGCAACCGAGGTACGCGCCCTTAGCGGGAACCGAACCCAGGTCTCTCTGGACCACAGGCCGACGCTCTAACCACTGAGCCAAACCGGCCAGGGCTTGTCCGAAATTTTCAAGTTTGCAAGCATGAGTGGATATATTTTATTTATTTCAGGGATATTCTAAGTATGATATCAGTTCATGTGCAAGATGGTGTTCGTTGATAAACGGAATCCTAAGGGAACATTTAACTCTGCCAGCTGCAGGGAAGGGGAGCCCCAGCTGCCTCTGACCGTTCATTTTACTCAGGACTTTTGCTGAAAGAAAAATATCTATCTTTTCATTGAAATTCTGAAAAGTGTCTTCTGGACTTCATTGTTTCAGGATACCCTCATAAAAATAACTCACTCAACAGATATTAGCTGAAAGAGTTTGAGCCTAATTTTCATATAGGACAATGATATAATGTCTTGGGATAGTGGTTTGGAGTTCATAGTCCAGTTTATTTTTATTCTAGGAGGCAGTATAATGTATGTCGAGTTAGATCTGGATTTGAATTCCAGCTCTGACACTTAATAATTTGTACCTTTGGGCAAGTTATTTCATTTTTCTGAGTTTCAGTATCTTTGATATGGTTATTGAAGGCTTAACTGATATTCATATATAAAAAAAAGACCTCAGTCCTAGATACCTTAAAAGTACTTAATAAATATTGGTGCTGTCCATTTTTTTCCGTATTTACATGCGGGCAAATGGGAATGTTGATAAGGAATGTATTTTCCGGCACTGACAAGAATGATACATGTTTGTTTGATCCATAATCAGTAGCTTGTAATAAGATGTAATGTTGGTTGCCTCTTTGTTTTAATATAATCTGACCTTTTAAAAAAGGGCTATATAGGACTCTTAAAAGAGATGTGTGTTGAATATGTATACTATTACAAAATAGAGTCATAAACTTTGATGGAAATAACTGTGAAGGTCATCTAGTCCTTTTTGTCACGTCGTTTTTGTTTCTCAGGGCTGAATTCCCCTCTGTGAAATCCTTGATCTAAATGGGTATCAGACTTGGCTGGTGTGGCTCAGTGGTTGAGCGTTGGCTGGTGTGGCTCAGTGGTTGCATGTACCAAGAGGTCGCCGGTTCGATTCCTGGTTAGGGCACATGCCCAGGTTGTGGGCCCAGTCTCCCCAATTGCCAGTGGGGCCATGCAGGAGGCAGCCAGTTGATATTCTCTCTCATCGATGTTTCTCTCTCTCTTCCTCTCCCTTCCTCTCTCTCTAAAATCAATAAAGATAAATAAATAAATAAATAAATAAATAAATAAGTATCAATACTCGGTATGAATAGTTTTAGTGATTGTGATATTACTCCCTCTTAAGACAGCTGTTCTAATTTTAGAATGCTTCATAAATTAGACAGTTTTTTTCTTATTTTGTCATTTATTATGTCTCAAATAATTCTACCCTTTAGTCCGTTCTGTCTGTAGAGCTGCATAGACTAAGCAAGCCGTACTCCATGTGTGTGCAGTAACCATGTCTTAGTCATCCCTCTGTCCTCAGAGCCTGGGATAGTAACTACCCATCTCAAAATAGGGTCGTATAATGGACAGTTTAGGCTCAGATTTTTACAAAGGTACTTTTGTATGTTTTTCATATATAAACTTTTAAGATTTAGTCAACTTTTTTTTATTACAATGTCAAACATTATTTTTTCAACTGTGTTGACTAAATTAAACAAGGAATATTGATTTATGTTTATATCTGATATCACATATATTCTAGAAATTAATAACTTTGCCCAGGGATAGAATTGTTAAATTTAATATTATTTATATCTGTTTCATTTAGTTCTTCTTGCAATATAATATTTCTTAAGATTGAAAACATAACTTTTCTTTTGATGTCTTACACTTTTTTTTGTAGTGTCCTTTGTGTTCATTACAGCCAGTTTCATTTTCTGTGATGTTAATGGAGTAAATGTTTCACTTTATTGATTTATCAGACTGGACAAAAATAAGTAACATCTAGCTATATGCTATTTAAAAAAACAGATCTAAAACATAATAAGGAAAGGTTAAAAATAAACAGACAAATATATACCATCTAAGCACTAACCAAAAGAAAGCCATGTGGCTATATTAATAGTAAACCAAAAATAAGGGGGGAGGGGGTAAGAATTAACAGAACTAAGTAGAGTTACTTCATAATGATGAAGGTTTCAGTTTACCTAGAAGCTTTAATAACTCTAAGTACATATTCACATTTTCTGTTATTGTTTAACTTGCTCTCTTGTTTACATTTTTAACTGAATGCTCTCTTCTCAATTTCATGCTATCAGCAAATTTTAAAAATTATTTTCTTCATAATCTTTCAAGCTGATTTCTTATATAAAGTGAATTCCTTATTAACAATAATCTTTATAGCAGTTTATGTGTGCTTACTAGTTACTTTTGTTATCAGTTTTCTCTATTTTTGTTCTATTTTGACTAAGTAATAAGGGTATTGGCCAGTAGGTGAGAAAGATATTGGATACTAAATTATATAAATACCATACATTAAGTTATGTTACTATAAATGGTGTAGTTTACAGAGCTGTCTTGTATTTCTTATGTTCTTGAATTTCTGTTAGAAGAATAATCTACCGATAGAAGGAAGAGTAGCCATGTATTTTAATTCCATATAACAATGTATAAGATATTACTACACATCTTATTACATATCTTTATACACAGTATCCATTCCCTTCCATTTGTTGATTCAAGAAACATCGCCCTGGCCGGTTTGGCTCAGCGGTTGGAGCGTTGGCCTGCGGTACAGAGAGACCCGGGTTCGGTTCCCGCTAAGGGCACGTACCTCGGTTGCAGTTTGTCCCCGGCCCTGGTTGGTCGTGTGGGTGGCAGCAACTCGATGTGTCCCTTCACATCGATGTTTCTCTCTCTCTCTCTCTTCCTCTCTCTCCCTCCCGCTCTATCCTCGGGTGAGGATAAAAAAAAAGAAACATCTACTGGGTGTCCAGTCTTTGATAAGCAGTATTATCAAAAATATAAGAAAACTGTATTAGTCTTACTGAACACAATAATAAATTTGACTTACCCTTTTGTTTCTTTCCTAAAGACATCCAAACATTTAATTCAATTTCTTATGATGGGGGAGTAGGGGAGCATTTCCCAAAGGGACACAAGTGTCATTTTAATTATAAAATAAATTAATGAAAATCTTTATATTTTTCAGGATGAGAGAGACCCAGAGAAAGAAGATGAACTGGAAATGAAAAGAGGTCTTTTATACAGAGACTATGCCTATGACAGTGACCCCGAGTATTGGTAGGAACTTGGTTAATTCTTTGTATACAGATCTTTCTCATAATTGATACAAAAATAACCTGCCTCTTAATCATCTAGATTTGTGGGGAATTTAGACTCAAATTAGCAATTATTATTTTTTATATAAAAACAATTTTTTTGTTATTCATCCAAGGATATTTTTTCCATTGATTTTATTTTATTTCATTTTTTAAGAGAGAGTGGAAGGGAGGGCAGGAGAGAGAGAGAGAGAGAAACATTGATGTGAAAGAGGCACATTGATTGGTTGCCTCCCACACGCACCCCAGCCAGTGCCAGGGATCGAACCCATGACTCCTCGATGCATGGGCCGTTGCGGTAACCACTGAGCAACACCTGCCAGAGCTTAAAATATTTATGTAAAATCCTATTAAGATATTTTAATGTTCCATTAAAGAAGATTTTTCAATGAAAACAAATATAGTCAAATAATGGTGATGTTTTCAATCTACTTAAGATTTTTAGTCTGTTTGGCTCCCTGCAAATCCACCTATCCGGGCTTATTTCAGGCTTTATTACATATTCATGCTGTCTGTCCTGTGTCTGCCACACTGAGTATGAAATTAATTAGGAAGCAATCTCTTACCAAGGGGTTATTAAGTGACCTTTAATACTTTGGTATTTGGGAGCTGGCTTGGGGAAAGAATCTACTACCCCTGTAGACTTCCTTCTCCGTTTCCTACATGCCTTCTCATGCCTTCTATGCCTTCTCATGCCTTCTATGCCTTCTCATGCCTTCTCATGCCTTCTCATGCCTTCTATGCCTTCTCATGCCTCTCTTTACAAAAATGTGGACATTTGCTGTTGTAGTCTTGCCAGTTCTCAGGACCCTGGGATGCTCTTTCTTCCTTTCAGCACCTCCTGTGTGTGTCTCAGATTTCTTCAGTCTCCTGTCGTCACTCTCCTACTTGAGCATTAGTCCTAATTACAGAGCAGGCATCAGTATTGCTTCAGTAGATGGGAGTTGGCCACAAAATGAGATAAGTGAGGATAAAATAGTTTGAAGTTCATGTTTAGAATATGAGTCGGCCTTGGAGTAATTTAAATTTGGGCTGTATATTTTTAAATAGCACAGGATTGAGTATAATTTTCAACTTTTCTCCATTGATCACTCTCTGATTAATTTGATGAATTTACTAAGATGTAATAAATAGCCAAAAAACTATCTTTAGTATTAACAAATGGGAGAACTAATCTAAATCGTACATAGACTTAAAATCTCTTGAATAATTAAGAATAAGCCTTCATTTTTAAGTGAGAAAATGTTGCTCGATTTTAATTTTAATTCATTGGAGCTTGTATAATTAACTCAAGTATCATAAAGTCCTTTTTAATTAAGTATTTAAGATTTAGTTTTTAAAAGATTTTTGTCCAGAAGGTATATCGATATTCAGAAAATTTGGGCTGCTGCATATTTAAGTGATTTTTTTTCAAAGTAAAAATTGTAGTTTAGGGGTCTAGCAAAGTTTCTGGTGATTAGAAAAGGGAAGTGTTGTATTCATCTTTACTTTTTAAATGTATATTCCTCTATTTAATATCACAAACTCATAACACATACAAAAAAAAAAAAAGTCACTCAAGTAAAAAGGCCCTGTCACAACGGATAGACAGGAAGCATCTATACTGAATCAAATAAACCTCCCGCTTTAAAACAGTTCGTGCCCGACCTGTGTGGCTCAGTGGCTGAGTGCTGACCCATGCACCAAGAGGTTGCTCGTTCGATTCCCAGTCAGGGCACAGGCCCAGGTTGTAGGCCCGATTCCCAGTGGGGGGCATGCAGGAGGTGGCCAGTTGATGTTCTCTCTCATTGATGTTTCCATCTCTCTTTCCCTCTCCCTTCCTCTCTCTCTCAAATCAATAAAGAAAACTAAAAATAAATAAAACAGGTTTTGCTAGCTCCATCAGGAATTTGAGCAAGGCTGTTGCAAAAAAGAATAGTAGTAGTAACAGAAAAGAAAAAAAATTCCCTGCACTGAAGCAGTGCATCCGTGGATTATCTTTAAAAACAAAAATATGGCTCTGGCCAGTTTGGCTCAGTGGTTAGAGTGTTGGCCTGCGAACCGATGGGTTTCGGGTTCGATTCTAGTCAGGGGCATGTACCTCAGTTGTGGCTCATCCCCGGCCCCGGTTGGGATCGTGCGGGAGGCAACTAGTCGATGTGTCTCTCTCATGTCAATGTTTCTCTCTCCCTCCTTCCCAGTCTACCTCATCATAAATGTAAAAATATCCTTGGGTGAGGATTAAAAAAAAAAAACAGAAATATGCCTTGGTAATTAGATTAGCTTACTTAATATTGATGCCTGGTATCCGAAGAGTATCAGGACATGGCCAGTGTGCAACTTGAAGCCCTGTAAAGAACACGAGTAGGCAACCAGAATGGTCTTACGGTTTTATGACATTCTCATAAATAAGCAGGCAATTATGGTCTTGATTCGATATTCTTAGGTAGGTAGACTGCTAACTAGATGATGACATAGGACAGATTATTAGCAGCAACCTGAAGTTAGCTTTGAAAGCCATAATAAATAGTATTTCATGATACTAAGCTCAAACTGCAATTGCTTTAGTGATAACTGCTTTTAGGAATAAAAAATATGTTGTTTTTATTTATTTATGAAACTACTCTGAAGTATTCTGGCTATTCTCCATATTATGTCAGTTTTATGGCTAGTATTTATTTGTTGTTATTGTTGTTTTGTTCTTTTACTGAAAGAATGGGAGGGAATTCAGGATAGGATAATAAAAACAAATGGGATGTTTGTTCTCTATGGCCATGATAATGATAATGAGTTTAACCTGCATCGGTGAAACCAAAGAGACAACTTAAAATACAAATTTAAAATACTGTATTTGAGTGTTCATGTAAAGACAACTTGTCCTTTTTACCTAGATATACACTAAAAATAAAATTTAGGTTAAGGAGACTGTAACCTTTTAAAAAATTTTTTAAATTGAATTACTTGGGGAGACATTAGTAAAATTATATAGATTTCAGGCATACAATTTTATAATATATCATCTGTATATTGTATCTTGATTCAGCCTTCCATCACAGTAGAAATTCTTCTGTGTTCTCCCATTGTAAGATCCCTATTCCCTTTAGAATAAAATTCTCTGACTCTTAGCAGTTAAATCTTACTTTATTCGTACCTCTGCAGATACATCTGGTATTATCATGACAATCTAGACTGTTTTGTACCTTGGTTCTATTACAATATGATACCTGGAATAACCCATGTCTTCTTGTTCATCTAGTGAATGCCTACTCATTCTTTTGGACTAAGTTCTAGTTACTCCTTCCTCTTAGATACCTTTTATGACCTCGACAGACTATTAGGCATTTTCTCCTTTATCCTGCGACTTCCTCTCATATGTATAATTTCAATAGCAGAATGTATTTCACAGTGATAACTATTTTATTATATGTCTGTCTTGCCTCCTCCTGTTAACTGTGAGCTCCTTGAAGGCACAGATGTTTTACTCATCTTTGTTTTTTGACTGCCCATCAAGGTCTCTGAATTGTACTAGGAGTTCAATTTTTTTTTTAAAAGTTCAAATGTTATAATTAGGTCCTTTATTAATAATGATCAATTGTATTGCTGCAACTCTAAGGCATTACTTAAGTAAATTCATTTTATGATCGTGATATTTAATAACATTTCTAGATAAGGAATCAACAATGGCATTAATAATGAAAGGTGTTAGACCTTATGTGTTGTCAGTGGCTCATTTCTACGCATTCTTTCTCAGGGAAGGGAAATAAACACCCTGTAAGTAAGCCATAAATAATCCATCTTTAGTAAATTCATTTGAATAGACTTCTCTTCATGTTTACTGTATAGTTGCTGTTAATTAATAAAATAAGGTAAATAGCAACATGCATTTTTTCCCTAAGCTTTTAAAAAATTTTCTGTAGAAAGCTACGCCTCTAGAGTGCTTTCTATAGTGTAGTTCCTAGACCATCAGCATCAACATCAGTATCATCTTAGCACTAGTTAGAAATTCAAATTCTCGGACCCCTCAGACATGCTCAATTAGTAATTCTATAGTTGAGGCTCAGTAATCTGAGCTGTACTAAGCTTTCCAGATAACTCTAATGCATATATTAAAGTTTGAGAACTACTGCTATAGTTCATCAATAAATTTTGATTATCTTTAATATTTTTTGACATTTTCATCTTATGGTATCTTTAAAGATACCAAACGCCTTTTAGATTTTATTAGACCATAATATAACGTCTTCCTATCTTTTGTCCTGAACTCAAAGACTTTGGATACCTGTCTTACAACTTCCATCCGTCCATCCATCCAACCACCCACCCATTATGTATAGATCATACATTATATTCTCAGTGCTGTTCTATGTGTTCTGTCAATCAAAGGGGGATTCATAGGTATGGGTTACGTTCTATTTATTAAGCCAGATAGTGAGTAAATTGTTATTTATTTTTAATTTTAATTATTATTATTATTTAGGATAAACAAACCTTAAACTATTCTTTTGTTACCCTTGATAAACTTTATGTTAAATTTTTAAATTTACTTCCACGAGCCATGGCAGTAGTCTCTCAACTTCCTGATTACTTTGCTGGAATGGGATTCAGCCTCATACTTCCCAGCAGTATTAACTAGATCCTGTCACACTTTCTTACACTTGGTACCACTTTTTTCATCTCAGAAAAGTTTGAAAATAATATGATTTCTGGGATAACAAAGGTATTTTAAAACATGATTCTCATTATTTTTATTTTTTCCATTCAGTTTTACAGAGGTAATTAAAATAATTTCTAATAATGTCAGCATAACCTTTAAAGTTTTTCAAAAGGCCTTAGTCAAGTCTCAATGCTACAGCTTTGATATAGTTACCATATTTTTTTCATTAGCTTTGCTCAAGAAGTAGTCTAGCCAACTGAATATAATTTATTTCATACCATTCCTCACCATGCCTAACTCCTGTTGTCACTTAAAACCGTTTTTGGGGGCCAAGGGATTTGAGTCAAGTGGTAAAGAAACCACACACACACACACACATTTCCACACGTTCTTTGTATCTCTGCAAACATTCTGCCAGCCCGAATCCTGCACTGACCCTGTTCCCTCACACTGCTTTAGAAGGCCCATGTGCTGTGTCTGCTGACTTTTGTTTATTTGTTGTTTTGCAGCAAGTCACACAGTACTATTTCACAAACACAGACTGGTCCCTATCTCCCTGCTGCCCACAGTCGTCAACTTGACTGCATGCTAATGCCAGATAATCATGTCCTTGTCTGAACTCTGTATTTTATTTAGTCACCAAACTAGTTCTACTACAATAAACCTACTCAAGAGAAACTTGATTCTAACACACCATTACCAAACTCTCAGAAAAGTAACTTTAAAAATCACTGTGTAGGTTTTTCCAAGGTTGTAAACCAAGTTCCTAATACCTATAATAAATTATTATATTTAATGTTATCAAGGCACAATTTTGTTACTGCCTTGGTTTTATTAGCCGACTTTTTTTTTCATGTCTCAAAGCTGCCTTAAAATACCACCTTTACAGCTTGCAATGAATAAATAAAATTCAGAAAGTGTTTTAGCTTTCTTGTTTACAGTACCTGTCTGTTAACAAGAGCTAAAATGGCCAAAATAGACATTCTAATGCTTTTAGATCTTGAAAAATCTGGCAGGGAATTTATTTCTATTTAAAATTACAAACTAAGTTTAGTAAACAGCATTGTGGTTCTGTGGCGAGAATTAGGGAATTGGTTCAGCCTGGAAGTCTGAACAGCTGAACAGAGGTGCACGCAGAATGGGCTCTGAGACCGCCCTTGGGCAGGAAGGTGCAAACAGGATCAGGACCCTAAAAACAGTATTTACCCCCACACCTGGACTCACTGGCTCTCTGGTTAACGGACTATGAACATACTGAGTCAGTTCTGATTTTCCATTATTGGGTGTATCAAAAGTTTAAAATGTGTGTACGGTTCTATTGCACGCATATACCCCAGTGTGATTTGTCTGTTCTGACGTGAGCGGATATTCAGGCTGCTTCCAGTTCTTGGTTCTGTACAGAGAGTGTTATTATGAACACTTTTTACATGTTACACTTGTGCAAGAATTGTGCTGAGGTGTCTAGAAGTTGAACTGCCAGGATAAAGTTGCATCTTTAAGCTTACTGGGACATGCCAAACTATTTTCCAAAGTGAGTGCATAAATGTTTTCACTTGACATTGATACTGTGTCAAGCTCTGGAAATAATAACACAGCCACTCCATGCCCTTTCTCGTGGTCACTTTTATTGTGTTCAGGTAGTAAGACTGACTTCAGGCCAAATAGCAAATCCATGTATATACAACTCCAACAGTTTCTGTTTCACAGTTGACAATAGAGGTACCATCGTGGGACTGATAAGTTAGGGAAGAAACTATGTGAAGTGATATTCCAAATACATGAAGGAAATATTTATAGCATGTACTAGTCAGGACATATATTTTATATGACAGAAACTTTATAATCTCTAACATGCCTGAGAGGTCTTATATCTAACAAGTGCTTAATCTATTGAAGTGGGTCAATTATTTATTTTAAAAAATAAAACACTTAATCTTTGAAAAAGTCAACGTTTTATTTCTAGTAGGTGATGTGTGCGGTAAGCCCAGAACTTAATGTCAGTACTATCAAGCCTTCAGAGAGAGTTGCCTTTTCTTCCCTATTCCCATCGCATCTGCCTCATAATTTCCCATCTGTTCTCTTTTTTTCCTTTAAACTCTCAGGATTACAGTGGATCCCTGTCACTCCAAATACACACTTTTCTGCATTTTTTCCTGTTTTCCAAAGGCGGTTCATATTCAGTGTAGTTTCCGCTGCTCCCTGAGGGTAACAGCAGCGTGGCCAGGAGAAGGGCCTTCGAGCAGACAGGGACCCTTTCCCCTCCGCCGCCTGCCAGCTGAGCCGGGGGAAGTCACCTCACAGCACCGAGCCCGTTTCCAGTTACTAACTCGGGGGTCATAGGTTAATATGTAAATGTATAAAATGCCTAATAGTTCAGTGCCTCAAAATGAAACTTCTGTGTGCAAGGTAAGAACTGTACTATGCACCTTACACACACTGTCTTTAATCTTTAAGACAGTACTGCAAAAACACGGCAAAGGAGGCCGAGACCCCGGCCCATTGAGGGAGTCGCCCAGGCCCGCCTGTGAAGCGCTGGGTGCAGGTCGGCGGAGCGCACCATCCGCGCTGCCCGTCACCGTCCGTTCTCCGACTCCTTTTCCTCTCTCACACACAGTTTTCGTTTGATCGTTTTGTCGCTGTTTTCATGCAAATAGCATCACTCTTTGAAGGCACAGGCCTCATTGTCTTTTGTTTCTCGGTTCAAATAGAGTGCGCACACCGTCAGCGCGTGGTGCAGGAGCCTGCCTCGCACTTGGTATCGCCCTTGTTGTAACCTCCTGTATCCTTTTTTGTAGCTCGTTCCAGCGGCCACATGGCACTTTCCACGTGGATGATGGCGAATACTGGTCCTCCAGGGCAGGCTCTTACAAAGGGAAATCCCACCGGCCCATCTTCGAGAACAGCATGGACAAGATGTACAGGAACTTATACAAAAAGGCCTGTTCTTCTGTTTCTCATACACAGGAAAGCTTCTGAGACCGCCCACGATAAACTGTATGAGTGCCTGTGCCAACCTCTCAATGAAAACGTTTGATGTGATCAGTATCTGCACTCCTTTCTTACACAGGTGGCTCACTGAGTACACTAGTTAGACCTGAATAGTTGATTACTTCAAACGGTAAATCGTCATCGGCAAGCCTTTTCTATCTCAGAAAAGAGGGCTGTGTTTCATAGGTCACCGCTCTGCCGCCTAGTCACACGGCCCATGTGACTCTGGGGAGCGGGAGGTCAGTGGGCCTCATGTCACGTCTACAAATCCAGGAACAGGTTCTCTCTAAACACCTCCTGCCTTAATCACCTTGTCATTTTCTTTTCAAATACTCAACTGGTTACCTTGTCTGAGTAAGATTTAATTCATATCACTCCCTTTTCTTGGTAATGAGCAAAAAGATATACTATTTAGTATATTTCCCAAGAGTTGAAATCCTGTTTTAACTGGTATTTTCTACTTTTTCCTCCTTAGAAAAGACTATTTGTATTTCTCCACTCACTCCCTCTTCTCTGAAAGAACTTTCTAAGTTGCCTAAAATGCACAACAGTTACCTAGAATAGCAGAGACCATGTTGGACCCAACATGTGAACAACTTATTTTTAAAGGTAGAATTCTTTGCCTGATTCCTTCTAGGGTCTTTGGTGCAAACAGAATCAGAAAATAACCATTGTTAGTAAGCATGTAGACACTCTAAGGGGGGGGAGGGGGGGGCGTCATATTGTAATTTAATCTATTTAAAGCTTTATAGTTACGAAATGGCCCAAGAAAGTGGTATCCTTACTTTAAAGGACACTTGGGACCAAAAAGGGAGTAAAATGTCATAGCGGAACTCTGTAGTGGGCTCAGGAAAGTCTGTTGGTTGATAAAATTAGCTCCTTTCCCGGCCCTGAAACACACCTGTGAGCCCAGTGACATTTTGAAGACAGAAGAAATCAGTGACCTCACATTCCCCAGAGCGTGAGTGGAGGGAACGCAGAGAAGAGGTAAACTTGCTTACAAGCTTGGAGTTGACGCCAAGGTAATGTTTTCTTATTGACTCTGTCCTTGGTTAATTCATAGCTATGATTTAAAAAGGAAAAAAAAATGAACTTGAACTTCATTTAAATTTAAATTAACTTGTAAAAGTGGGTGACTTATTTTTGTATTAGGAGAAAATATAATACTTGCAACCTAATAGGACTTTTTCACTTCAATGTTGTTTTAGCATGGCAGTCTGTGATGTATCAGAAAATGCGTCAGAGGATCCAGGTGTCCTAGGCTCCAGTCCCACCTCTGCCGTTTTGCAGCAGAGTCTTCAATTCTGTGGTCCTTTGTTTCATCAGCTTTCACAGGAAGAGAATGGAATAGATCAGCTTTTCTCAGAACATATTCTGTGGACCACCGTTTCAGGAGGTGGTTGTAGAAATGGAAATACAAGTATTTCTTTGGTCATATTAGTTTAGGAAAATGCATTATATTTTCTCTCCCCCAGCCTACAGTCATAGGCAGGATGAAGGAGTGAAAGGGGAGGCTGTTAATGCTGGATCAGCAGTTGCAAAGTGGGGCTGTCCTGTTGAAACGAGGACACACACGGTCATCCCAGGCACAGCAAACGCTAGCGCAGTAGAGGCGCTAAGAAGTCTCGGCACCAGCCTGTCATGCTCTAGCGTCCAGGAGAGAGTCCTGCACTTGTTGGCGCTCACTAAATATTTACTGAAGTAACCCAGAACTCCGGAGCTTTAAACAAAATGAAGCGTGTGACAGTATCTGTTCGGCCGTCTCTCCGCGCGCCTTCTTTCTCGGCCCCCCACACGCCTCTCACGGTCGTCCTCAGGCCCGCGGGGACCCCAGCTGGGGAGAGGCGGGCTGCTGCCTCTGGCTTCAGGTTATAGAACGATGTTTGTACAACAAGCTTTTGAAGGTCAACATTGAATTAATGCTTTAAAAAAAGCCTGTCCTCAGTGAGACTTAGGTATGTTGTTGTTGTTTTCTGTGTGCGGAAACAAATGAAAAACTTCTCCCTTTAAAAGTTGCTGCTTGTTGAAAAAAACAAATATGAACTTCAAAGAAAATGTTTTGCTATCATAGAAAATCTCCCACGTGAATAAGTACCACAGAAATTATTTATTGTGCCAATATCTGCCATTGGCTCTGACTAAGGCCACAAAAAGGGGTTCTTCAGAAAGTGGTATTCTCTAGGACATGTCCTGTGCCTCTGTGAAGCCCGGTGCAGAGGCTCAGGTATGTAGCATCTTTGCTAAGTGTCCGGTCATTTTCATTCCCTTGGGGAAGGAGTGGTCTTTATTGCTATCCCTAATTATTCCTGTGAATTCTTAGGTTGTATTATCTTTAAAAGGTAAAGCCTTTAAGTACTAATAGTTGTCTTTTCTCCTTGATAGAAGCGAAAGGTGCAGTTTATTCTTTTAGCCATTTTTTCTATATTTTTCACAGTCGTATAGTAGTTATTGGACTTAATATGAAAGATACATGGGCCTTCTTTCTTTTAATGTACTTTTACCTTTAGGTAAGAAAAATTGGTATTTTATAAAAGGAACGTATCAATTCAATAAGAAAAAAATAAATCATTAGACTGAGTCCTTCCTGGTTTCACTACTATTTATATAACCTCGTTAAGTCATTTATTCTTCTTGGAGCTCAGTTTTCTTAACTATAAGTTGATGGAGCTATTTTAGAATGATCTTTAAATGTTTCAGCATTTCTATAATTGTATAATTGATTAATGTGAAAGATCAGGAAGTTCTAGGAAGCAAAGTTATGTTGAACATTTGTGCGCAAGTTTCTGTGAGGAGACAGATATTCAAGAAAGTGCATTTTGCTATATTTCTGTGGATCCCCCCACAAAAGCACTGAACATGAGTTAGGAAGATAAGTCAGGTTCCTGAACTCTAGGGGCTTACCTTCACTATTGATGGAGGGCCAGGGAAATGAAATTATAGTATAATTGGCTTTCCTTATTTCTACTCCATCATATTCTGTGTAGGCTTTTCTACACGGAATATATTTCTTCATTTTTGTATCATCTTTTTAGCCCCAGCACCATGGTCTGGGCCTATCTTTTTTTTTATTTATTATTTTTTTTAAAGAGGGAGAGAGAGATAGAAACATAGATGAGAGAACATTGATCAACTGCCTCCCTAATGTGGGTCGAGCCCACAGCCCAGCCATGTACCCTGACCAGGAGTTAAACCAGAACCTACCTTCTTAGTACATGGGACAACGCTCAATCCACTGAGCCACACTGGCCAGGCTCTGGGCATGTCTTTATTATAGCACTTAACAAAACTGAATTATGAATGACTTTTTCATGTGTCTTTTTCTATTCTAGGTTGTCCCCTGTATTTGTGGCACACTGTAGATGTACAATGTTTGTTGAATAACTGCATGAAAGAAAAAAAATACATGAAGGGCCACTAAAAACAATACAAAGCCTAATTCTATCTGGATATAAGAAATAAGATACCCCACCCTGGACGGGTGGCTCAGTTGGTCAGAGCTTTGTCCCATACACCAAAAGGTTGCAGGTTTGATTCCCAGTCAGGGGCCATACCTGGTCAGGGTACATACGGAAGCCAACCAATCGATGTTTCTCGATGTTTCTCTATCTCTCTCTCTCTCTCTCTCTCTCTCTAATTAATAAAAACATATCCTTAAAGAATATTATTAGAAAGAAAGAAAAAAGAAAGAGAAAGAAAAAGAAGAAAGAAAGAAGAGAAGGTGCCCTGGCAAGACTGTTACTGTCAGCTAGTTTACCTGTACTTGTAACCAAAGAGATAAACATGAAAAAGATAGAGACAAATCGTGGTTGTGCTTTGGTCCTCAGGTTCCTCAGTTGAGAGAATTGGTGTTTCTACAGTGAAATCTATTTTGTAAAAGAAATTAAGTCAATATGGCAACCTGCCTTTCTGTTTGCCCACTGCTTGGCTAACCCACTAAGACAGAAGGCGCTCAGGGGACAGGGCCAGCTCCCATGAGTGCGGGGTCAGACACTAGGCCAGACGCAACTGCCCGCAGTGGCATCCCCACGGAGGCCAAAACCCTGCTGTGAAATGCAATTTCTGGGTTCCCAAGATGAGTCCTAAACATTTTTTCCCTGCTGTCTTATCCTTTGTCACTCACAAAGCAGTGCACTTTTGAGGGGTTGAATTCTTCGTCTTCTAGCATCCAGATACTTAATCAACGTACTTAATATAGAAACGGTGGCTCTCTTGATTAATTAGGAAGTAGTATGATAAATAAGGTATTTACGTGAATATTTAAGCAAAACTGTTTCAATGAAATGCAGTCCTTTTTTTCATTTTTTTTTAAATTTTTTTTTCCATTTCTTGTACAGATAGAGTGGGAGGGAGAGAGAGGAAGGGAGAGAGAGAGAGAGAAACATCGACGTGAAGGGGCACATCGAGTGGCTGCCACCTGCACGACCAACCAGGGCCGGGGACAAACTGCAACCGAGGTACGTGCCCTTAGCGGGAACCGAACCCGGGTCTCTCCGGACCCCAGGCTGACGCTCTAACCGCTGAGCCCAACTGGCCAGGGCCTTTTTTGCATTTTTATTTTAATTGATATCTTAATCTTAGTAGGCTGCGTTCAAGCTATGGAAATTCATGTACGTGAGTCTGATGAAAGAGAGTGTATTTTGCTCTAATGTGTGTAGGACATGAGTGTGTGTGTGTTTTGGTCACTTCCCATCCCCACCTTAGTGTCATCTTTAAAGGTTTTAAAACAGGAGAATTAAAGCAATACTTAGTAAAGACCACCATCTGCACTTGGTGATTTACATGCATTATCTCATTCGATCTTCCCCACAGCTCGGAACTGGTGTAAGTGACCTCAGTGTTAGGACTAGGAGCTGAGATCTACCTGCTGGGCTGACCAGTGACAGGCTTAGGTTTGAATTAACCCCAACTCTGCCTCTCAGCCAGATAAGTGGTTTAAAACTCAGCTTGTTACAGTTTATATGTTTTTTAGTGGAGCCAGTAGCTCTTCAGAGGAAGCCTCGGATCGCAATACAGACTGAACTCACATGAACACAGCGAAAGCTGGGCAGATCCCAGCCATCGCTTGCTAAGAACAACTAGGGAGCATTTCATGAGCTAAGTGAGAAGTTGGTGGAAGTGTATGAAAGGAATATCACTGAAAATTTAACTGACCCAAGATTACGTGGTAACCAGAGTTGATGTATGAGAGAGTTGCAGGTGAAGGACTTACAATGTGCTTTCGGCGGAGCCCTAGTTACTCTCTTAGATTTAGTAACCACACATTCTTGTGTATATATAATTATATATATATATATAATTTATTTTAGTTCTCACCCAAGGATATGCCTTCACTAATTTGAGAGAGAGACATTGATGTGAGAGAGAAACATCAATCGGTTGCCTCCTGAATACAACCCCACAGGGGATTGACTAGGGGTCAAACCTGAAACCTAGGTATGTGCCCTGACCAGGAATCAAACCCACAACCTTCTGGTATATGGATGATGCTCCAGCCAACTGAGCCACCTGGCCAGGGCAACACTACATTTTTTAATAGCTTTATTGAAGTGTAATTGATATACAAAGAACTGCACAAATTCAATATGTATATTTTGCTGAATTTGGACACATGCAAACACTTGCGATACTGTCACCACAATCAAGGTAATAGAAGTGTTCAACGCCTCCCAGTGTCCTTGTGTCCCACTTTCTGTTAACTGCAAGCACCATGCTGTACAGTATTCTCTGGGACGTGTTCATCTTCTATAACCAAATCTTTGTTATTATTAACAAATAAAAGGGATTTTAACCCCTTATCAGATATAACCTGTGCCACGGGTTGACTTTTAATTCTGTTGATTGTTTCCTTTGCTGTGCCCAAGCTTTTTAACTGATGTGATTCCACTTGTCTTTTTTTGATTTGTTGCTTGTGCTTTGGTGTCATCCCCAATAAATCACTGCCTAGACCAATATCAAGAAGCTTTTCCCCTAAGTTTTCTTTCAGGACTTTTTTAGTTTAAGGTCTTACATTAATCTTTCATTTCTTTGAGTTTATTTTGTGTGTGGTGTAAGGTAGGGATCTGATTTCTTCCTCTTTTTTTGCTTGTGGCTATCCAGTTTTCCCTATGCCATTTGTCCCCTTTATTGATTTCAGAGACAGAGGAAGGGAGAGGGAGAGAGAGATAGAAACATCGATGAGAGAGAAAACCGAAGAGAGAGAACATTGGCCTCCTCCTGCATGCCCTCCACTGGGGATCGGGCCCACAGCCTGGGCACGTGCCCTGACTGGGGATCAAACCAGTGACCTCTTGGTGCAGGGGTCGACGCTCAGTCACTGAGCCACACCGGCCAGGCGCTATGCCATTTTTTGAAGAGACTATTCTTTCCCCATGGATGTTCTTGGCATCCTCGTCAAAGATCAGTTGACTGTATCTGTGTCGCTTTTTTTCTGGGCTCTCTGTTCTGCCTCATCGTTATATGTAGATCTTTTTGTTTTACTACTACGACTTTGTAATTTAGTTTGAAATCAGGAGGTGTGATACCTCCGGCCTTGTTCTTCTTTCTTAAGATCACTTTGGCTATTCTGGGTCCTTTGTAGTAATATATGAATTCTATGAATTTTTTTTTTTTTATTTCTCTAAAAATTTTCATTGGGATTTTGATAGGTATAGCAATGAAATGATAGGATAGTGATCTGTACATCACTTTGGTAGTATGGACATTTTAATAAGCCACATGGTAATTACAGAAAACACAGAAGATACACAAAATAAAAATGAATCATTGTATATCACTACAAAAAATTAACAAAACAAAGGAAAGAGAGCAAGGAAAGATTAGAGCAACAAAAGAACTACAAAACAGAAAGCAACAAACAAGTGGCAAAAGTAAGCCCTTCCTATTAATAATACTCACCTTACATGTAAATGGATTAAACTCAATTAAGTAAAACATAGGATGGCTGAAGGGATAAAAAAACAAGACCCAGCTATATGCCATCTGCAAGAGTCACTTCACACTTAAGGACACTCAGGCTCAAAGTGAGCGAATGGGAAATGTTACTCCGTGCACACAATGGACAGAAGAGAGCGTAGGTGGCGGTAGTGATCTCAGAGAAAACAGACTTTCAGTCAGAGACTGTCATCATCATCACTACGTTTCTGTTGCAGTAAACATTTAAAGAAATTTAGATTTCTGAGTTTATAATGTAGTCCAGAAATAAGGTAAGAGAAAACCTTTAATGTCTTTGAATACATGTAACAAGGTGGAGAATAAGTGCATCCTGTTACAGGCTTCCTTTTATCAAAGAAACTCATTCTTCACCTGATTTTCTGTTTGTGTGTTTGGTTTTCAGTAAAACTAGTGATATATGTAAACAAAATACTGAAGAAGAATTTATGTATATATAGATTTTTGGAAAGTTCTATTCCCAGAAACATTGCATAGTATAAAAAAAAACTTCTTTACAACTTTTTGAACCTCATTTTTTGCTACCTGTGAAATTGGATATTAATAAACATTGCCTTTTATTCCTCTGAAAAGTATTAAAATTGAATAAAAAAAAATGTGGACATTCTTTGACATCTATCATCTAATTGCTTTATGGAAATGATCTGGGAAAAGGAATTTGCAATTTGAAAAATATTCCATCTGGCATAGTAGCAAATACTGTTGGTTCTAGAGTTGAACAGACGTCGGATTCCATTCTTTAAATGTGTCACCTCTGTTACTTAACCTTTCTGACCTGTTTTTTTCACTTGTAAAATGAAAGATATTTTCATAGCATTGTGATCATTTAAAAAGTTAATGCATGACATTCAAACAAGAGGAACTGATATTAAAATTCAAGTCAATGCAGAGGTAGTATCTGAAAGATCTGAGGATCTGATTGGAGGAAGTGGAATATGAGCTATGTGCGTAAGTGTAAAAAAATTCAAAATTATCTTAAGTCATGAGACCAACCAAGTTAGTCAGATTTGTGGTGTGGCTCTTAAATTTACAAGTTGGTTAATATATGTAGGTTGTGCAGAATTATGAGAGAGCCGCCTGTGTCTACTTCTGTGCTATGGTGATATCTGGAGGTATTGAACCTTAACTTTGTTATTCATGAAATGGGAATGATACCTGCCTAGGATTGTTACTACGAAAAATACATTAGGTGAATGAAGCAAAGTGACCAGCACTGTACCTGACAAGAAGTATATGCTTAAAAATGATCTAGTACCCTATCCTGCCATTAGTTTAATCATTTTGCACATAAACCCACCCAGGCATAGACAGCTGCTGAGCTGTTAACCTTGTATACCTGTGTTCTCTGGTAGAGGTTTTATGTAACTTTTACAAGAGAAACTAAGTGCATGACTTCAGTCTCTGAGAATGTTGTCCCTTTGCATTTTATACGTGATGTCTCTCACTTGTTAAGGTACTATTTTAAAAATAAAACTGAATTTAGTTTGAGGGTATATCCTGTTAAACCAGTTTTGACAGAAGAAGTTTATTTTGTCCTTTGTACAGTTATATTTTACAAATGAACCATATTCTTCTCGATTTGGAGGATGTTAGAGGTGGAAGTTAGAGTAAACCATCCTAATTCAAGGTCATCCCAGATCACGTCAGCCAGGTGAACGTCTCTGTAGCCCCTAAGAATTTGTAATGGATGTGATTGAGCAACCGTCATCTCTTCTCAGAAGAGTGTGCTGTTGACCCTGGCCACAGAGGTGTGTGCACAGTCACGTGCTGTTAACGATGGGATGTGTCCTGAGAAATTCGTTGCTAGGCAGTTTTGTTCTTGTGCGCCCATAGAGCCACTTACACACACCTAGATGGTACTGGCTACTGCACACCTGGGCTCTGCGGTGTAGCCTGTGGCTCCCAGGCTGCAAGCCTGTGCACCATGTGCAAGACGGCACGAGATTAAATCAAGCAAAGGAGGAAGCAGTGCGATCGAGAGATGTGCGAGGCTGCTGCTGGCGTAGCACGGCACACTGTCACAGCGAACCGTTTATTATGAGTGGAAAGAGTCCACTCTGACATGATGGTAAACAGTGTAGTATAGTAAATACATTCCCAGTGGCATAGTTTATTACCATCGAGTGTACCGTACTGTACATCGCTGTACGTGCTACACTTTTATCTGACCGCAGTGCAGGAGGCTTACACCAGCATCACCACAAACGCAATGCATTGCGTAAAGATGTCTGTGATAGCACTAGGCAATAGGGATTTTTCAGCTCCATTATGATCTTATGAGACTGCTGTTGTATATTTGGTCCCTTGCTGACCGAAACATCATTTATGGGGCACATGTCTGTGTATATGTGTGATGTATACATACTTTTTTTAAAGGTGGACCCATCTCATATTTACCAGGTAATTCTTTAGAAGTTTTAAATGAAAGGTTTTTAAATTGCAATAATTTTTTTCAGAGATCTCATCCTAAGATATAAATAAAGTAAGTAAAAATATATAAATGAAATGAAATTTAAAATATATTTTTGGAAATTGCTAGCTAGTGAGAATTATATTTTATCTATAGCATCTTACTGTGTATAAATTAGTCACTGCCCAGAAAATTAGCCTAGTGGTTGAATACACGACTTCTGGAGTCGCACTGCTAGATTCAAATCCCACTTTAACCATCTAGTAACTGTGTGTGTCTCAGTTTTCTCATCTGTAAAATGAAAATTATGTTACCAAACCCATGGGGTCATTATGAAGATTAAATGAGTAAACAAATATAAAATGCTTGAAACAATGCTTAGCACATGGTAAGGACTCCATAAACGATATTGTTGATGATGATGATGATGATGATGATGATGTATCTGACTGAGTATCTGTTGGCCTCATCTGAAACGTATGGTTTCTAAAACATTTACTTGGTATAGCTCCATTTGCACCCGGTTTTTAATAATAGTCTGTTGTTAAGTAAACAGTTCTATTGAAAAAGAACCTACCACCCTACTCAGCAAGAACATATTAAAAACATTTTGCATTTTCCTAAAGGAGAGGAAAAACGTGCTATCCTGATTTTCCTCTGTGGCCCAGCAGTTGTTCGCATGTGATATTTCTACAACTGTGCTGTAGAAAGAATGTGTTTTGGCATAGCAACTGCATAATTTGGAGAGCTTTTTGTTGATAAGCTTAAACAAAAACAGGCAAACTCATTTCAGTTCCATGGAAACCCAAGGAGGGGAATTGTTTTTGCCAAATGAGGGAAAAGATGTCAGCTTTAGAATTAGGAAGTATTTTCAAGTGTTTATGTTAAGAAAATGGAAGGAAAAGAACATTTGACTTCAGTGAATTTTTGTCAAGAAAACATTTAAAGCTTTGGAAACTATTTCCACTAAATTTTCATGATAAACTGTAGTTTGTATTTTATGGAGCCTCTTAACATTTTCAAGCATTTTTACATAAGTTATCTTATTGTCTCTCTCCTTAACATGTTTGTGAATTAGGTAGGGCAGGATTAGAATCTGCATTTTTACAAATGAGAAAACGTAAGTTTGGGCTAAGTTTCTCTTGCAGGTCACGTAGTGGGTGTGTAAGTGGCCGAGGACTTAAACCCAGACATTAGTATTTTCTCATGAATGTCCTATAGACCTTTTCCCAAATGTTGGATTTTAAGAGATGATACTTGATTCTCAGTGATCGATTCACTTCTATATTCAGAGGAGTTGTGTTTTCCGATATTCAGATCTTTATATGTTTGTAAATACCTCCAAGCCTTTGCCTTTCCTGTTCCCTACTCTGTCCACCTGTTGACAAATTTACCTATTTATTAACACATCTCTGCCCCACTGAGCAGCAGAGGAAATTAAACTCGCCAACCTGTGACTCGTCTGCCGCTCTCCCAGAAAGGTGTAATGGTGAAGACTTCTGTGGGATTGAAAGAATTCAGTGATCTAGTTACCACAAATAATTGGAACTTGTCATAATTTGGACTCGGGAGGGAGGTGTGCATGACTTACAGCGTCCAGGTCCAGGCTGAAGTTACGGTGATGTTCCCCTCGGTGGTTCCAAATCCTGACTCCTCAGAATCCTCGTGTTAAAATGGTTTCGTCTCAGCCTGCGGAGACCTGCCTGATGCAGACAATTGAACTGTGTTTTCAAGTCCCTCTCTAGGTGACTGTGATGCTTGCCCAGGTTGGGGAACCAGGGGTCTGCACCTACATGGCTTCCTCTGTAGTAATGAGCATGTAGTGCCATATATATACTTTAATTTCTTCTTTTAAAACATTTTTACTTTGTTACTCTCTTCATTACCTAAGTTTTGTTGTTGTTGTTTTTAAGTTAAGGCACAAAGTTTGTGTTTCATTTGTAAGTTTAGGTACAGAATACCTTGAGCTCCGAGAAGGATAATGACTGGCTCTTGATTTCCATGGGAATGATCTGTCTTTTGGGTTATCCATGGCTAACCTTTAAATACCAGGGTTTTATTTTTCTCTTTCTCATCTCAACAGTTATCAGGTCGTTTATTTATATATTCATTAAGCAAACCTACGATTAAGTCGATATTGTAAGTGGCATTGGGCAACTATAAAATAAGATAAATCTGGACCTCCCACCAACACTACGGCGTAGGGTGATGTGAAAGGCGAAGTGTGCTGCGGATGCACGATGTAAATAAACATGAGGATGATGAGTGGCTGGTTGACGAGTCAAGGAAAACATGTCCAAAGGAGCAGCCTTCCCCTCATCTCAAGGGCCAATTTTACCAGAAGAGAGTCGGCACAGAGCTGGGGGGTGGGAAGCGGCACAGTGTCCCCAGGGAGCTGCCAGGAGTCAGGGTGGTCCCAGGGCAAGCGTGTGGTGAAACCAGGGACTAAGGGGAGGGTGGGTATGTGCTGAAATCACATTTCAACAGAAGATCTTTCACGTGCCTTACCATGGGATTTTAATTGTATCCTCATATCAAAAAAACTACAAGCTGCCCTGGCCGGTTTGGCTCAGCGGTTAGAGCGTCGGCCTGCGGTCCTGAGAGACCCGGGTTCGGTTCCCGCTAAGGGCATGTACCTCGGTTGCAGTTTGTCTCCGGCCCTGGTCGGTTGTGCGGGTGGCAGCCACTCGATGTGTCCTTTCACATCGATGTTTCTCTCTCTCTCTCTCTGTTCCTCTCTCTCCCTCCCACTCTACCTGAACAAAAAAATGGGAAAATGTCCTCGGGTGAGGATAAAAAAACACACACAACTACAAGCTCAGTAATGCCATTGTATCCTCATGGTAGCCTTAGGCAGATATATCCAAAGGCCATGTTAAGACCAAGGATAAGGGTTTTGTAGTCTGCTTATCATCTTTGAGCACATTTATTTGAGCACTACAGTGTTGAACACTGTAGATAACAAAAAAAAATAATTATTAAATGTTCTCACTGACTTTTCAGTCCCCTTTAGCATGTGACATACTTGAAAAGACTCTACAGTAAGAGACACCACAAAGGAATTCATAAGTGCCAAGTAGTCGTTGAGTAATAAGGGTTCAAATGATGGAACTAAAGCCATTTATTGGAAAAGATTTCATGAATACAGAGGAGGGATGAGTTCAATCTGAAGAATGGGTTTGATTAGAATAGGTAGAGAAGGAGAAAAGTACTCTAAGTGGAAACACTGAGCATGGGGGGGGGGGGGTATGGGTGGGAAATAAAGGCTAATGAAGTGTGCTTGGGGGCACGCTGCCTGGGGCTGGACTCCAGGGAGAAAACCAGTGGGTGCTGACAGTAAATACAGCTTCTGAATGAAACGCACCCTGCAGGAAGCCTAGTGAGAAAGGTCGTTCCTGAATTTACTTTTGATCTGTCTTAAAGATCTCACATAAAACGCAAACCTCAACTGAACTTTAAAAAGTAAATATTTTGTAATAGAAGAGTAGTATTTCCTGGCATTAAGATACTTTCAAACACTAAAATCACTGCCAGAGATTTTCCAGGTTAAACCCACACTGTTTAAATGCATTGGAAAGAGCTTCAGATAGTTTAGACCTTTTTTCTTTAACCCAAGGGAAAAATAGAAAAGTGTAGCCATTGGCCCGTGTGCACAGAGAGCTTAAGTTGTCACACCCTTGTCTCCGGGATGCCTGTTTCCCCGTTGTTTGTTTTGTCAGTGACCTTTAGGGATGATCCTTGCCTTGGAGCAAGAATAAAACTGCATACATAAGGACGACTGTAACTCAGACATAAAGATGAATATAAAAACATTTTCTGGCCCTGGTTGCTTTGACTCAGCAGCTAGAGCTTAGGCCTGTGGTCCAGAGAGACCGGGTTCGGTTTCCGCTAAGGGCATGTGCCTCAGTTGCAGTTTGTCCCCGGTCCTAGTTGGGGTTGTGTGGGAGGCAGCCACTCAATGTGTCCCTTTCCTATCTGAACAAAAAATGGAAAAAAATATCCTCGGGTAAGGATAAAAAACAAAACAAAAATCATTTTCTGCCCGGCCGGTGTGGCTCAGTGGCTGAGCATCGACCCATGCACCGAGGTCGCTGGTTCAATTCCCAGTCAGGGCACGTGCCCAGGCTGTGGGCCCAGAGGCAGCCAATCGATGTTCCCTCTCGTCGATGTTTCTATCTCTCCCTTCCTCTCTAATATCAATAAAGAAAAAAAATTTTTTAAAAACCACGTTTTCGGGTAAACTTAAAATCATTATTTTATGTCAGTTTCTCCAGGTAAATATTTCAGCTTCTCTGGACTTTTAAAATGTTAATTCTTTTCTTATTTTAAAAAGCAATAGTGCATAAAATTGGAAAGTTTATAGAAGTACTCATATAAAAGTAAAAATGAGATAATTTGGCAGTATTTTTTGTGTATTTTGTTGTGATATTCTATGCATTTCTACAAAGTTTTTTTTTACAAATTTTGAATCTTACTACTTTCATGTTAATATAAACACATTTCTTTTTCTAAAATGATACATAAATGTATTTTTTAACGGTTATCTAATGTTGCATTGATATACTACGAAGTGATTTAACCGTTCCTCTGTGGTTGGACACGCAGGTTGGTTCCTAATCGTGTGTGTCTATTATATATTTAACCCCAGGAGAGCGTGCTGACACCAGAGGTGGGTTTTGTGGCCTGCTGGCGCGGCGTGCAAGCAGAAAATGGGTGGCAGCAGGTTGTTGCTCCCTCCCTGTCTGTGTGTACCAGAACGCTCATTGTTTACATACATTCTAGCCACTGTGCCATTTTCAGAAGCTTTATTTGTCTCACTCACTTTTTGGTTTGGATAAGGTTTAAATATAAAACCCATCTGTGAAGCATATTGTATATTCACATTGAAGGCTAAACCCATTTTTAATTAAAACTTTATTCAGCACTCATGGTTCACTTTGTCCTGTTTTTATTATGAAACACTTCAGTCTGCTTCCTAAAACACATATGTCTTGTACGTTTCAAGATGTTCCCTGTGGCTCGTGCAGAACGAGTTTCTTTCTGCTGCCGGCTCGCGGCCATATGCTCCGGCTGTTCAGTTTGCCTCCCTTCCTGGCGGTGGTGTCGGCAGCATCTTGTAGGAATGCAAGTTCGTGTGTCCCCTTCTCTCTGATAGAACTTGTCAGAAGGTGAGAGAGCAAACGGGAAGCAGTGAGCCGTTCCCTGGCTTGTGAGGCTGTATGTGACTACAAAGGCGGTGGCCTGACGGCCCTCCTGGTCCGGGACCCGGAGCGAGGATGTGCCGCGCGAGGCCTGGAGTCCGACCAGAAGTAAACGGTCCCAGTGAAGGTGCTGTGGGTGCTGCCTGGCAGCCGCATGCATCTCTACGTCGCAGTTTTTCTGTCTGGATCATTCAGCGGAGTGTGAAGATGGGGGAGGGAAGGAAGTATAAGCATCTCCTTTTCATTTTCTGCAACATACCGTCATGCTCTCATCTGACAGTATGTTTTCAGGATTGCCCACACCACATAAGTAATTTTTGAGATAACTTGTGTTGTGCTTCAAGTTAGGTATAGTCAGGGGTGAACTAATTTAAAAAGTAGCCCTGGCAGGTGTTTCTCAGTGGTTAGGGTTGTGGGTTCGATCCCCAGTCAAGGGCATGTACCTGGGTCACAGGTTCCAACCCTGGCCCTAGGTCGGGTTTCATGCAGGAGACAGCCAATCATTGTGTTTGTCTCTCATGGATGTTTCTCTCTCCACCCCCCACCCCTATAAAAATCAATGGAAAAAATACCCTCAGGTGAGGACTAACAAAAATAAAAAGTAGTGCTGCTGAAGTTGACTTTGAATTAGAAAAGGCAGTGCGCCCTGGCCGGTTTGGCTCAGCGGTTAGAGCGTCGGCCTGTGGTCCGGAGAGACCAGGGTTCAGTTCCCGCTAAGGGCACGTTACCTAGGTTGCAGTTTGTCCCCGGCCCTGGTTGGTTGTGCGGGTGGCAACCACTCGATGTGTTCCTTTCACATAGATGTTTCTCTCTCTCTCTCTCTGTTTCTCTCTCTCCCTCCCACTCTTCCTGAACAAAAAAAATGGAAAAATGTCCTCGGGTGAGGATATATAAAAAAAAAAGGCAGTGCTATCTGACAGCATTAGAAAGTTTGTTTTGCCTTTCTGAAAATGAATGAAAAGGATCAGTCATGATAGGTTTTACATCTCATAGTATAAAGTCTCAAAATAGTAAAACCGTCACTATCTGAACCCTGAATTCTGAATCCCTGAACTTTTCAAATAATTGTTATACTTTAAGTAAAATATTTGTTCTTTTAACTAATAACTGGAACATCTAAACATATCACCTATTTCCAAACCTCCTCAGAACAGAGGATACTGACTCTGCCTTAATGCGTCTCCGGTGGTGCTGGGTGACCCACGTGGACTGTAGTCATGTGTCGGGCACAAATGCAGGGCTGTTGGCGGGGAGAGCCGTGTGCCGGCCACGGCTGCCTCCACGCTAATCTGGCTCTGTTTGGTTTTGTTTTTTATTTTTAGCATTTATGCTACTTTGATGTTTGTGCTTCTCTTGCTGACCATTGACACGTCTCATTTCAGAATTTCTCTTTTCCTCTTCCAATTGTCTGCTTTAGAGTAGACTTGATATGACTGTTTAAAACAAGAATGACGGTGTGCTGTGAGGACCTTGTAAATATTGCTGTTACGTCATCAGCTTTGACTCTTCGAGTTCTGTTTGCTTCTTACTCCGTCTAGGTGGATGGGCTCGCTGTGTCCACAGAGTAAGTATAAATGTCAACCGTCTCTCCTAATCCAGTTGCTAAACATTTAAGGGTAAAATTACTTTGGCCTGATGTTCTAATTTCACATAAGTGTTAATATACGAGAAGGATACGTGCATTTTGCCGGCAGAGAGATTACATGAGAATTTGCTGTATCATACATCTTGTACCCCAGGTGGACTACAATCGCCTGCCTTGTATACAGAGTCACATCACCCATGATGCAGGTGTGTCACTACCCCAGTACAGACAGTGTGATACATTTTATTCATGTTCATAAGTGTTTCCTCTCTGAAATGGAAACCTTTCTTCAATCACAACACAAATGAGAGAGCTAAATTTAGGGCTTTGTATGTTCTGTGCAGTCATTCTGAAATGGGCTAATCATTTTTTATTCCATTGTAACACTTCACCTTAACTTCAATAAATGCATTCTGAATTGTATCCTCTACATTATACCATTGATAAGAGGCTTTCTCTCCCTGAACTGAGACGTCTATTCACACCCCGAGGACAACTGCAGTAGGTCAGAGGGTCACTTTGAACTGTGCTGAGCCCTGGTGCGCTAGGTGTGGTGGACACGGGCAGACGGAGAGAGAGACCCTGCTCCTGAGGAGCTCAGAGTCCCGCAGAGAAAGGGACAGAGGTGGGGCACCCTACAACATGAAAATACGTGCAATAAGTATACATGTAATAAGTATAAACAAATCCAGTGGTGAACTCTGGAGAATGAAGAGTTAGAATAAAGGAGAGGTGGGAGTTGGCAGGTGAAGGGGCAAGAGACAGAGCTTCTTCCTGTCGCAGGAACAAGAGAAACGTGTCCTCATCTTGATGGTGATAGAATTGCACCCACTGAACATTTTTGAATGCTGTTACTATTCCATCTCGGAGAAACCTTTGAGCTGGGCCGTAACGGCTGCGTGGAATCTCAGCAGGTAGCGACGTCCAGGGTGGGGCCAGCAAAGGGAGCAGCAAAGATAGAGGAGGCCGTGGTGAGAGAGACTGTCCTGCCATAGTCACATCTGTGACAGCGGAGGAGAGGGTGCCGTGCAGGGCAGGGAGAGCCCTGGCTGTGTCCAGCCAGCCTGCCGGTGTCGTGCACTAACTGGGAGACCCAGGTACGGCGCTGGCCATTCTGTGCTTCCATCTCCTCCTCTGAGAAGAGTAGCGGCCAGCCCAGGCCTGCCGTGGAGCCCTGCGTGGAGGGCCATTCGCATGGTCCAGAGGCCCTGCCTGGCCCGGGTCCCACAGAGACACTGGGCTCGGAGGCTGGGACACAGTGCTCACCAGCACCGGCTACTGCTGTTCAGGCAGCCACATTTTAAAGAATGAGTCCATTTGAAATCTCTTATTTATAAAGGTTTCTGCATCTCTCTCTTTATTAAGCAATCTGTTTCCGAGAATAATTTGAGTACAATGCAAGATGTACTTTGTTGTGAAGGAGGTGTACAAAGACAAAAGTAACTAAACCAAAGCAAAACAAAACAAAAAAGCCCCTGGAATAGGTTTTGAGTGAGCAATTCTTTTGTCCCTGATTTTGGTTCATTCATCATATGCCAATGCATAGAAGTCTCAAATCCATGTATTTTGATTAGTAAAACTCTCTTCTGTGACCGTCCAGTGCTTCCATGAGGAACTTTCTAACATAGTTTTAAAGAGGTTTATTTTTCCTTCCCCCTTTAGACCCAGAAGCAAGGATGTTGGGAACGGATTCTCTGTGGAACGTCCGACTCGGAACATGGGATAGCCATGAATTTCCCTGAAGGGTCAAAAACGTGGCTGGGGGACCCTGATTGTTACCAGACTTCAAATGTCAGCAAACACTTCAGGGGTGCGGGAGAGCAAACATAAAACACAAGGCGTAATGGTTTTTGCCATGAGGGTCTTCGGGCAGCTGGGATGGAATTATTTGCTGAACACATGGTCGTCTTTTTGTTACTTGTCCAGCCGGATTGATGGTGGCTCGTTAACACTACTTCGTAAAACAAAATCGCCGTCAGCTGCTCACCAGTCCACGTGAGAAGCCAAAGGTTTGTGGTTCGGCCAGATCCGTCCGGGGGTCTAGTCGGCAGAGTGTGGGATTCCGTGAGGACCCCGCCAGGCACAGTCGGGAGCTCGGCTAGCCGTTTGGACGCCGCCACGGGCAGGATTCGGACTCCGAGAGGAGCTGTGTGTGCAGGATGCTGACGAGGGAGGCCCCGGACACGTACCAGGGGGAGGAAGGGCACAGGACTGGGCGGAGGGAGAAGAGCAGCGGTGATGGAGCCTGATGGAGCCTTGGCCAGCCCCACGGGGGTCTCTGCGGCCGAAACGGCCCACCAGAGCTGTCTCACGTCAGGCTGAAAAGGCCTCATCTTTACACTCACCAGTCATCGGATATGGGCTGCCCTTGGGGGGGTGAGACCTGGGCAAGCTGGCCTCAGCTGGGGCGTCCCTGACGGGCTGACAGCTGGGGCCGCGTCTCCACAGAGCGGCGGCCGCTGGGACACTCCTTCCTGTGCGCACTTCTCCCCTTCGAGTTCCTTACACGCGGGATCCAAACCGTTCCTAGCACCTGACTCAGGGAGCTTCACCCTCTCCTTGTCCCTGCTTCCCCACAAAATAGTCTCAAGTAACTCACTATCCCCAAATTACTTACACCCCAGGTAACACCACTCCCCCAACACAAAACAGCTCGAAGGCTAGTGCTGTGAGGTAGGTGGTTTTTCCCAAGCGGGACTTGTAAGGCAGTTTACAGCCCCGATTTCGTCTTCACCGAGCCCCAGACCCACGGATACACAGCGCGGGGCAGTGCAAGGGGGTGTCGCAGCCAGCTCAGCATCGTGTGCTCCAGTCTGAACTCACCGACCTGCTACATTGGCTTTAGCATGTTTCCATCTAGCCACCGATCCTTATATCTTTATTGTGGTAAAGTACACATAACAATATAATTCTGACCATTTGGAAGTGTACAAGTCAATGCATTTACAGTGCTGTGTACCCATCACTGTTGTCCATACCCATCACCTTTCCAACATTTCCTACCTGAACTCGGGACCCATTGACAACATGTCTCCCTGCCCCCCACCTTGTAACCTCTGTTCTGCTTTGTGTGTCTGTGAAGGTGTCTGTTCTAGGTACCTCCTATGAGTGGAATCACACAACGCTTGTCCTCTGTGTCTGGCTCATTTCACTGAACATAATGTTTTCAAGGTCCGTCCACGCTGTCATCAAACTTTTATACTTCTTCTGCCTAGAATATAATCCATCCCGTTTTTCCACCCAGAAATCTCTACTTGTCCTTCAAAATCCAAGTTAAACGCTGCGTCTGTGAGGCCCTTTCGTACTCTGTTGGGTAATTTGTTGCTCCTTTCTCTGTTTTCCCAAAGTGCGTGGTTTCTACCTCTGGTTCCAGTCTTACTGCAATGTACTGCAACAACTTGCTTACTTGCCTGCCGTTGTTCATTAGATTGGCTTCTGCTTGGACTGGACATTTTTTGCACAATAAATTTAAAAAAAAAAAAAAAGAGTAGGCTGGTGGGAGAGGCCTGAAGGTGGAGTCAGAATTCTGGGTTCCGGGACCCACTGCACACTGAGGGCAGCCTAGGGCACGTCACTTCGCCTCTCCGAACTCCTTCAGCATCCTGGACGCACTGAGGACTGAGTGCGACAGTCGACGTGGACACGCTCTCTACAGCACAGTCGGGAGGCCTGTGAAAGATCAGTTCTGCTCGTCCCCACTCCCGTCTCATTGCAGGTGAACTAGCACTTCTACAAGGGGTTCCCAGTTCTGTGAATTATTCCTTTAAGAGTAAATCACAGTCTGGCGTGTGGCTCAGTGGACTGAGCATCCTCCCATGGACTGAGAGGTCCTGGTTCGATTCCCCATTGGGGCACATGCCCGAGTTGCAGGCTCAATGACCAGTAGAGGGCATGCAGGAGAATCGATGTTTCTCTCTCACATCGATGTTTCTATCTTTCCCTTCCTCTCGTTCTCAAAAAAAAAAAAAAAAATACATCACAGATATTGGGGATGTAATTTTGGAGAAGATGATTCATTTGAGTTATTTTTACACTGGTTTGCTTGTACAAGGGGTTGGAAATGTGAGGATTCGGAGTTTGGGCAATAAAAGAGAAGTTTGTAATCATCAGTGTAGTCCAATGGTGGGTGCTTTGTCTCGGGGTAGTAAGTTCCCCGTCACTGGAGGTGTACAAGCAGAGGCTGGTAACCTTGCTTGTCAGGGAGGCTGTACAGAGAGATTCTGACCTGGACTAAGGAGGAAGAGAGGGCAAACTAGCCGACTCCTGAGGCTCCTTCCCATTCTGGATGACTGTACCACTAAAATGCACATGTAAGCCATACTGGGAGATGGACCAGGGCTTTTGTGTTGTATTCAGGGGATGAAGTATAAGGGTGGGCTTTCTCTTTCTAAGGAAGGTGGCAGATTTTATGTAAGATCACACACAGTAAAAACCTGGCATTGCTGCTGCGTGAGTCCAGCTGAAGCTGAGATTTTATTTTGAAATAGGAAAGTAAACTGTAACTAGCTTGATGGAAGTAAATAGGATTTATATTTATATAGAACCTCCAAAGTGCTTCAGCTTTTCGCCCTGAGGAAGGGAGAAATGACAGCCATCCCCCGCGGGCCGGGGCCCAGAGCGGCGGCAGGGCGGGGTTCATGGAGGCTGACACGATGTGGCCGGAGCAGCCGTCTGACTGCTGTGGACACAGCCAGGGACACAGCGTGGGCCTCACACTACGCCGAGCGCTTCTGTGGCCCCAGCTCGACTGCAAATCACGTTTAAAACATTTCTTCACGGTATTTCTGAGAACACTGCTTGTGTTTAAACACTGCCCCTTCACGGGCCAAAGCTGCGGCTTAATGTTGTTATTGCTCACAGCAAACCCATTTCGAGTCTCTGAAAATGACTTTGCGGTGTTTTCCTGTTGCCCGTCTCCCCTCAAGTGTGCGGCCTGTGGCCTGCTCCCCGCAGCCCTGGGTCCCAGCCAGCCCTGCCCAGGGGACAGAGGGGAGGGGAGTCAGAGCACAGTGTCAGCACGGGAGGGCTTCCCAGATTCCACCTAATGTAAACCTTTGCCCCCCTTATCAATGCCGGAGCTGAGGTACGAGGGTGGGGAAGCAACTCAAAGCAAAACTAAGCTAGGACACAAGTTGTAAAAGCCTCGGATTTGGATTCCCTGGAAGCCGCACGTGAAACCAGGTGCACGTTCATGATGGCAGGGAACACCAGCAGGAGAGGGGGTGCGAGGCGGGGGGGGGGGCGGCAGCTCTCGGGATGTGGGGTGAACAGGTTTGCTCGGGCAGCTGGGGCTCAGCCCCTGGGAATCTCTGGAGATGGTTTAGAACAAGCACTGAGCTGTCCCGCCCGATGGGCAGGCACCAGCTGTGCTCATCCACCAACCCCTGTTTGTCCTTGTTTGAGGCGGCTCCGAGCTGAACTCCCAACACTTCCAGACCGTTCACTGCAGGGGGCCAGGAGTCCTCCACAGCCCAGGAGGCCTCGGGGAGAGTTGCCAACAAACAGGATTGGTGAGTGCCTGGGGGGGGGGGGGTGGGGGGGGACACGGTGGGGCAGCGATGACCTCGGCTACCCTGGTCAGAGGCTCATACTCTCCTGTCCCTGGTCATAAAGTTCACTGCCTTAGAGGTGAGAGGCTAACACAACATGATTTATAAGGGGAAATTAAATGTAGAGGGTTGGTATCTGAAAATGAGTAAATATCCCTATTTCGTAGGAACCCCGTGTGCACTTTAGTGCACCCTGTTTCTCTACCTTGTATGACTTCTAGAAAACTCTATTCATCCTCCAAAGCCCAGCTCCAATATGAACTTCCTGATTCCTCAGGAAAATTAGTGGCTCCCTGACCCCCTTTGCTCTGCCGGCTGTAAAGGTCAGGACTGTGAGTGTCCGGCCCTATGCCCTCGCCTGCTCCTTCCTCGTGGTGGTAATGACAGCTACTGTCTACTGCATGCTTTAATTATGTGTCTGGACATTTAATCCTCTCAACTACATGAAGTAGCTACAATTACCATCTCCATTGTGTAGAATGGAAACAGAGAGAGGTTAAGCCACTTTGTCAATATCATAAAGTCAGCAAGTGGCAGAGCTAAGATTTGGTTCTAAAAGTTCCGGTTTCCAAGTCCCTGCTCTTCACCACCACAGAGAACAGCCTCCCTTTGGCTGGGGTAAAGCAGGGGGCCGAAGGACTGAACCCTGGGGGTACTGCCAGCAGGGCCTCACGCCAGGCTAGGAAACATCAGCTGTAGGGAACCTTGAACAGCTGGATGACACAAGATTTACATTTTACAAAGGTCACTCTCACCATAGGGCACCTGGTGAATTGAAAGAGGAGAGACTGAGAACAGAGATAACAGTCAAGACACTGGTGCAACAATCCAGGTAAGAGAAGAGTAAGTCCTAGTTTGGCAGAGAACCTCGTCCCTGAGCAAACCCTGGCTGACCCCCCAGCCACCACAACGGTCACTCCCCAGCATGACAAGGCTGCCACTCACAGATTCACCTGGCCAAGGGGCACCGGCGGGCTCCCTGAGCAAACCCTGGCTGACCCCCCAGCCACCACAACGGTCACTCCCCAGCATGACAAGGCTGCCCTGCACAGATTCACCTGGCCAAGGGGCACCGGCGGGCTCCCAGTGAGGAGTCATGTGCACCGAGAAGGAAGGGTGCCTTTGCTCCCTCGCACAGACGACAGAGGGGTCGACCAGCCAGCGCCCTCCCCATATGACCCTCCAATTTAGGGACTTCAAATTAATTTTGCTTCCTGACTGTGTCATGATTTCCCCCTGGGTTTTAAACATTCAGTTTCCTCTACTAAGAACGCTCTTTCACGCATTCATTAATGCGTTCTTTTGTTTATTCAGACATATTTCTTAGCACCCAACATGTGGCAGGTACTGATCTGGGTCATGGAGACTCAGTGAGGGAGCTTATAGTCTAGGGGACAAGATAAATATTAATGAAATAAGTATACAGATGTGGTATTCTGACCCTTTCTTTGAAGGCAAATTCAGGGGACCATGAGATGAATGTTGGGTGCGGGAACTCATCTGCCCTGGGACGCAGGCGGCTGTCACCAGGAGGTCAGGAGAACAATATGCTTTCCTCAGGGTGCAGTCGGCTTTTACGCTCAGATGTGAGGAGTAAGTAGGAATAAAAGGGGCAAAGAGGGTAGGGAAGGAGAGTGGCCAACCTCGCTGAGTCCTACTGTGTTTAACAGCGTGCTCATGAATTCTGGGGTTGAAGGAGATGGGTCTGGACACCGGAGGAGACTTGACACAACCAGGGGAGTGGGAGACTGGGGAGGGCCCTGGGGAGAGGTGAGAGGCTCTGCAGGGGGAGCGGATGGGGACCCGCACAGGCGCCAGGCGCCAGCGCCTGAGGAGACCCGTGGGGATTCTCATGGTGGGCTGCAGAGGAGCTCTTGAAAACAGGGCTGTTCAATATTTAATTCTAACTTGTGCTTCTGTGGTCTAAGGTCCTCCCCTTCTCAAACGTGCAGTATAAATGGTCCCACACAAAGACTTGTGGTTTGGGGGAAATCAGGAGAAAGCTGAGTTCCCCGGAAAGGTCAGTAGGGAGCAAAGAGAACACAGCCTTCGAGGTGACACAGACAAGGTCAGATGGTCAGTGGACACAAATCTGGAGGCAGTAGCGACAGGAGGTATTCGTAGAATAGGCTGTATTTAAACTTCGAAGAACTAGAATTGTATTTGTATTTAATTGGGAGGATTGATTAGAACAGGTGATGGTCAAGGCAGCATTAAAAAGATCCGATGGAACCAGGGCAGCCTAGAGGGGGAGACAGATGAAGGATTTGCACCTGTGTCTGGCAGGGGGCCAGGGCTGTGGTTTCACTGTAGACCCTGAGACTCAGTGTGTCAACTCTGGCTGGAGGAGATGCGCCCCCATCAGCTGGCTCCCCAGGTCACAAGCCAGCCAGCCTCAGAGCACAGCCTACCATGACCTTGGAGAATTATGAATTCAACATTTATCGAACACCTGTTACTTTCTGGGTACAAAGTCACTTGGGATTTGGTCCTTGACCTCTGCCCTTAGAGGACTCAGTCTAGCTGGGGGACAAACTCAGAGAACAGTGATCAAAGCTGCCACAGAAGCAAGACCAGAGGGTGTGGGAGCAGGGTGGGGCCTCGACCCAGGCTGGGGCATCCGGCAGCTTCTTGGAGGAGGGACAGCTAAGCAAGGTCATGGTGGTGTGCAGGGTAGGCAGCTCTGGCAGGAAGGGGAGGGGGCAGGCCCAGCCACGCGGGCTGTCCTGCTGGCCCTCTGCAGGGCTTACGTTAAGCACAAAGCAGCCTGTCTCCATCCCTCTTGTTTTCATGTCTCTCCAACCGGACTCTCAGGTCCTCAAGGCCATGGAGATGTGCTCACGTTTGGATGTGAGAGCAGGAAGAGACCGACCTGAGTAGTGACCAGGAGAGTCCCTCATCCCTAGACCAGTGCGCCCTGCCCCACGCACCACCTGCCACCGTGCTTGCACTCCACGGGTCGCTCGCCCCTCTGGGTCTGACAGCCCGTGTGGAGCTGCCGATGGGAGTGTGAGGTCCTGGGCAGGTGCCAGAAATAGATGATGGGGACTGGGGACTGGAGACGGGGAAGGAGAAGGGGCGAAGAAAGGATGCGGGTGAGCAGAGCTGCACGTGGATTCCTGCAACTTGTTTGCTATTCCTTTTCTTATATCCTCCGCTTTTTAACCTCAAGACACGTGTTGAGTAAATGCTCCTGAGTAGACTCACCAACAAGGTGAAAACATCATTTTTGAGGTAGGACTTTAAGGCAATGTCGTGGGAAGAGAGCTGGAGTCGGGAGACCAGTGTGAATCCTGCTGGGCGGCCCTGGGCAGACGCAGCGCTGTCTCTGGGCGTCCGTCCCACCACCAGTCAGCGTGCAGCTGGCCCAGGGCTGCCAGGCACTCTTCGGTCTCTGCCTCTGGGTCTCCAGTCTGGACAGCAAGGTGGAGGAAAGCGTGTCTGTGACCAGCCAGGCTGGGGCTGTGTTTCGTCTCTCCGCTGAAGCCAGGTCCGCAGTCACGCGAAATAACCCCAGAGGAACACATTGATGGCCAGCAGGAGGATGGCATTGACGTTGCAGACGCTTCTCCAGAGAGGCTCCTCCTCGATGCTGGTCAGCTTCTGCTCCTGCGCGGCCTTCTCTGCCGGGCTCAGGGCCCGCTCCGGGGCCCCGGAGAGCCCACAGAACCAGCCCCAGAGCAGCCTTCCCCAGGATCTGCGTGGGGCTGAGGGACAAAAGCCAGAGCGGGGAGGGAAGCAGGAGGCAAGAGCAGGGCAAGGTCAAAAAGGAGAGAGATGAGAGCAGGGGAAGGAGAGATGGTGAGAAACCAAAGAAATGGATGAGATGCAGGGGGAGGAGGGTGCATGGAATGAACTTAGCCCTTTCTACAAGCCACAGACTGAGTGCTGAGCTGGGACTCCACTGAGCTCTGACCCAGGCCCCAGCACCCAGACACTGAGCAGAAGCATCTAGCGGTGCAGAGTGCATGGTGTGCTAAGGGGTAAGGATCGTGCTATTCAGCCCAGTTCAGATCACAGGCCCCGCATGGGGATGCGGTGGAGCGTCTCACCCAGGGAGGACGCAGCGGGGAACCAGCCAGACTACGTGATGCTCTGGGAAGGGCCCTGGGCTGGAAGCCATCACCTGACTGCGGCCACATGCAAATCACTCAGGGTCTCTGAGCCCAGGGTCTTTCCCTCCCAGCTAAACCCGTGGGGCAGGCCCTGTTCTGCGGTGATTCTGTCCACAAAGAGAGTGCAGGTCTGAGCGCACTTCCACTTCGGAGCTGCAGTGCGGAGCCCTGGGGAGAGGCCCCAGCAGCGTTCTGACCACCAAGGCTGCCAGACACGGGCCCTGGTTAGATTAACAGTAGATCAAAATAAAATTCAAATAAAAGACCTTTCACTGAGGTTGAATACAACCCACTGGAAACGCTTTATTATCTCAATGGCTTTGGAACTTGGTATTTGGTGAGTCCAATGTGACTATAGTCTCAGGGATGCAAGACCCAGATGCCATCTAGTCTGGCGCCCTCACTAGGCAGAGGAGGGACAAGGCTCGTGGAAAGGCAGGACGTGCTGGGTCCCAGGCCAGCGGGCAGCCTGAAGCAGGCGATGCAGTCAGCTCTCCGAGCCCTAGGCTGCACCCCTCCCTTCCCCAGCCCCCCCCCCCCAGCACTCCCTTTTCAGTCACTTAGGTACGGTTGGCCGGGGATGACTCAACAAACCTAAACAGTCTACAACCAGGGATGAATATGCTTCTTTCAGATCTACTCTACTGTCCTTAAATTTGTTTTCTAACTTCATTTTTTAGGACTCACAGGTACATTGACATGTTGCTTTTTAGCCTGAGAACAACCCAGATGAGGCTTCATCTACCTGCAGCCTTTTGACAGGTGGGTGCTTGCTCCCCATTCCCCGTGTTCCCCGGGCAGGGGGAGGGGCTGTCCCACAGGATAGCAGGTGCCTCTCCCTGCCCTTTCCCTCCTCCTGGTGGGACGGGAGGGATTTCTCTCACTGAACTTGCCCGACTCAGTACTTCCTTGGTCTTTCTTAGGGGTGAGCCACCCATCGGGAGCAGCCATTTCTCTGCTTCTCCAGAGACAGGCTCTGCCCTCAACGTGGGGGCCACCAGGTAGGACTCCCCATGGCCAGGTAAGGAGCCAGCCAGGAGAGATGACCTGTGCCCTCCTTCCCTCCGGAGGTGCCTTGGCAGCTTCTTCCCTTCCTCTCCTGTGAAGACCTGGGCTCTCAGATGGCTTCTTCCACGCCATACGTTTTCTAGGACCTGGACCTGGTCCTTGTGATAGTGGGACCAGAAGCAGTTTTGAGACCCCGGCTCGAAAAAGAGGTCCGAGTTACACTTTGCAAAGCAAAACTGGGGCAACTGACCAGACTAGGGCTGGGACTGGGGCTGTGTAGGTGCTTTTCTAAAGTGAGCCTTGGGGCCTTATAAAAGATTACATTCCCCTTTGCGAACAGTTGTGTATACACATATAGAGAGTGGACCGCTGACTTCTACCTGTGCAGGTTGGTCACGAAGCTTGGGTCTTAGGTTTTGGTGGAGCTCACGGTCTGGAGCTTGTGATGTCATTACCTCTAGGCTGGTGGCTGTTTCTCTGGAGTCAGGGCCCTAAGCAAAGCTGAAGGGCTTAAGAGAGGTGGGGGGGTCTCAAGCAGGAAGCACAGGACCCCTAGAACCTGGCCAAGAGGCCGGGCTGAGAGGCGGAGCTGCCAGCCGTGTGGCCCAGCAGCTGGGCTTTGGTTAACTCGCTGTGCTGTGAACTTGCTGGATTGTTAGGAGTCTGTCACTCCAGGGGCTGGGAATGGAGCTGAGACACTTTCCAAGGCCCTGGTGGAGCTCTTGCCAACCCAATGGGAGAAGGCAGCCTCTGAAGGCACCCCGCCTGCACCCCGACTGCACCCCGACTCCACCCGAGGCAGGAAGTTCATTTAGGACTTAAATTGCATTAAGTTTTTAACTCACAATAACAAGAGAAATTGATTTAGGGCTTTAAGTTGCAAACTGACTTGGCGTTTTGACATTAAATTTTCCTTGGGAACTTTACACTTTGGGAAATCTCTGTCACTAAATGAGAATACCTTAACACGGGTACTTAACCACCCTGCAGGAAGGGTGTAAGTGCATTACCTCTAAAACAGCTACATTGTGTCTGTGTCAGTTTCCGACTTCAGACACTGTGTGGTCTCGGAGTGCAGTGAACTCGCTGTTATTCTAACACGTCGGGACCCTCCGGGGGCAGTGCTCACGGGGCCCATCACCGCTCAGGGAGCAGACCCGGGAATGGTGGAACCTCGTGAACACAGCACTGGGTGGACACGTGTCTGCTCTCTTGCTGAGAAGGATGACCATGCGTGTGTGACTCCAGGCAGGTTATTAAGCGCGGTGGGCAATAAATAATAAAATGTGTGTTTTTTGTGGGGGAGGGGGGGCTGTTTCTTTGTCATACCTGATGTTTCCTTCCATGTGGATGGAACTCAATTAGTGTAACACCCTTTGATGTTCTGGCCTAAGACCCCTGCACCGGGAAGAGGTGAAGGGACCCTCTGTTGGAGGCCGGGAAGGATGCAGGGCACGCTCGGCCCGCGCTCACAGCCAAGGTGGCTGATGGCTTCCCCTGTCTAGTGCTGGGTTCGTATCCGCAAGCACACCTCCCCATGGGTAGAAACCAGGTCTTCCCACCCACACGTTGCCAGCAGTGAGGGCAATCTTCTGGCTCCCATCTGCCTTATTGTTTCTTATTCCTCAGATAGTTTAATGACCACGTGGGAAGGGAGGAAGGATGTTCTTTGTACTCCTACAGGGTCCCCATCCCCAGTGACCCAGTGGGGATTTTGGGGACCTGTGACCTAGTCCCCACCACTCCTCTGTGATACAGACCCCGGCACCCCTCGGCCTACCTCCGTGCTGCTCCGGGCCCTGGCTGGCGTTCTCGGCCCCTCGGCCCCCTGCAGGCTGTGGCCCAGATGGCATCTCCAGGGCCCCTGGCGTGTCCTCGTGGGCTTCCTTCTCCAGCGCGGAGTGGGGCTGGTTCCGCGTCCACCACGTCAGGCGAGCGAGCTGGAGGAAGAGAGAGCGTTGTCTTGACTCAGTGACCCCTGGAGGGAGGTCGTGCTGTAGAGAAAGTGGGGCCCATCCTGGGAGGCCCTCAGAACAGTGAGGGGTGCCAGGAACAAGCACAGGGCTGGGAGGCGGGGGTCTGGCTTAGCCTGACCTCCACGTCCTTGGAAAACCTGCACCCCCTGAGCACACGCCAGGGGCTGGGAAACACCGACCTGCAGCTCACTGACCGGAGAAAAAGGAGGCTGGACAGGGAGGCAGGCGCCCAGGACAGGGGCTTCCCAGCGCAGGCTCGGAGTTCATTTGTTGTTTAAAAAAGAGCAGTGGCGAGCACTGCAGACTGTAGGAACCGGGAAGAGCCTCTGAGTCTGGGATTTAGGAGGATCCCGCAGATGAACTGAAGGGACCCAGCCTGGAGGCTGCGGCAGAGGTGAAGCAGGAAGTGAAGCAGCCCGCGAGCCTGCGCCACAGAGGAGCCGCCTGTGGGCCGGGAGCTGCCCGCCTGGTGACTGACAGCTGGGCCCGGGCACAGGAGTGGAACGTGGCCTCAGGCTCCTGCCACGTGCTGGGCAGTGCTGCCCCGCACAGAGGAGAGGGCAGGAGAAGGATTGACTTCTTGAGGGGGAGAGAGAGGAAGGAGGGAGGGAGGGAGACACGGCTCACACACAGACACCTGTGATGATGAGCTCGGAGAGTCTGTGGGACCTCCACGTGGAGACGTCCTGGTGACAAGAAGCAAACCCGTGGACCTGGACGGCCCTGATGGCTTTCCTGCTTCCCCCTTTTGGTGGCTCGGGAGAGGAGAACATGGCAGGTTCTCCCTGATCTCCTTGACCACGCGCCCACCCGAGCGCCTTTCCAACAAGGCTCTTTCCTGGCCAGGCAGTGCTTCCTTAGGTAGTGGACGGGGTCCCCTGCCCTGCCTCCACCTTCCCACAGATCCGTGCAGCCGTGCAGCCCTTCCCTTCCCTCTGGGCCTCCTGTGGGCCAGGGAGCCCAGCTCACCGGGCTGCAAGCATCTCTGGGAACCTCCACTCCACACTTACGTGTGAGTCACCAGCAGCCTGGTGGTCTCTCTCTGTCATGAGGAGGCATTTGGATTTGGGGTTGAATCTTTGGAGAGGGGTTTTGGCTGGAGATAAAGAACTGAGTTTTACCCTGGCTGGTTCCACTCAGTGGTTAGAGTATTGGCCTGCAGACGGAAGGGTCTCAGGTTCAATTCCCGGTCAAGGACACATACCTGGATGGCATGTTCGATCCCCGGCCCTGGTCGGGGTCATGCGGAAGGCAACCAATCGGTTTCTCTCTCTCTCTTTCTCCCTCCCTTGCTTCCACTCTGTTAAAAAAAAAAAAAAAAGTGGGGGGGATATCCTCAGGGGAGGATTAACAACAATAACAAAAAATTGAGTTTCATTTTTATGTAGAAGGTTGTTGAATTCGTGGCCGTGGACAGGCAGCTCAGGGACAGTGCAGGAGAAGAGGTGTGGACCACAGGAGGGTCTAAGGAACAATGATACTTATGGGACAGAAGGCAGAAGAACGCGGGAGGGAGTGTGTCATGCAGGTGGATAGAAGAGTCTTCGGCTGCAGGGGGTAGTCAGTGGTTCCTGATTCTCCTCGGAATTCACTTCAGAGGAGGAAGGGGCCGTGGATTTCAGCAAGGAGAAGGTTACTGGGGATCGTGGTGAGAGCGATGTCCTGGGAAGTGGAACAGCAGCCAGGCCGTAGTGGTTGAGAAGCAGGTGCGAGGTGGGGCGTGGAGCCCGGGAATGGCCATCTTTGCAAACATTTGTTTTCGAGACAGGGAGGGAGGAAGCATTAACTAGAAGAGAACAGGATCCAAGAGGGATATTTACTTGGGAAACACTCAGTGGACCCCACACAATGGAGAAAGTGGAAGACTGAAGCAGTGGGGGGTGATCCACTGGGTGAGCCACTGGGTGATCCACTGGAGACGGCGGCCTCTCTCGGCTCACCTGTGAACAACCTGTCTGTAGGAATTAGTGATGCCAAGGGTATAAAGTCAACACACCACACAGGTAAGGGTGTCAATACTGATTTCCACTCAGGGTTTCAGGGGCCGGCTTCTGGCCCGGGCTCTCTTATGGGCTCAATGGTGTCCCCCTCCCAAGGGCATGTGTTGAGGTCCTAACCTCCAGTACCTCAGAATGTGCCTGTATTTAGAGGGAGGGTCCTTGAAGAAGTAATTAAGGTTGCGTGAGGTGTTTAGAGTGGCCCTGGTCCAGTGTGACTGGATTATAAGAGGTCAGGACACACACAGGCATGGGGAAGACCCCGCAGAAGGGAAGGAGGCCTCCCAGCACAGCCCCGTACCCCACGTCCCAGGCTCCCAGGCTCCAGAGCTGCCAGAATGAATTCCTGTTGTTCAAGCAGCCCGGTCTGGTACCTTGTCGTGGCAGCCGGAGCAAACACCTCTTTTTTTCTCTAAACTTAAGAAATGGGATTTCGAAGGACTGGGCCTCATGTCCCAGGATGGTAGACATTCAGCACGAGAGAGGTGAGGACTCCCAGCTGAGCTCCTGCTCTGGAGGACCGTTCTTCTCCCAGACATTTTCTTGACTGCACACCAACCCCTGCTCATTCTTCCAGGTCCAGCTCCAAGTGACCGTGTCAGGGACCCCTCCTGGCCCAGGGGCGACTGCCTCTCTGGCTCCGCCTCCCTTTGAGACTGGCCCTTCCGCACTCTCCCCTGGTAGAGTGACCTTCTCTGTGGATGTCTGTTCCTGCCACATGCCTCCTGGGGGCTTTCCCCTTTGCAACCCCGCACAGGGCCTGGCACATAGTAGGTGCTCACTGGGTAATTTTCCAGTTGAATGAATGACTTCAGTTGGGAATGAATAAGCCAGGGAGCTCCCTGCCCCGGGACACCTGTGTGGCAGTGGTGAGACCATTACCCAATGGAGTGAAACTCGGGGGTGGGGATGTGGGGGTGCTGGGGGGCTCAGCATGAGCACTCCACTTGCCTTTTCCTCGGGGATGGGGGTTGTACAGAGGCTGACAGTGACGATGACCATGGCGGTGAGGCCGCAGAGGACGAGGGCAAAGTAGAGGTAGTGGAAGTCCTTGAGCACGGCCGGCCTCCGGTCCTCCTCCCCGCAGGCCGGGGCTGGGAACGAGAACTCCAGGCCCATGCGCAGGAGCCCCACCGCGAGGCCGCACATGAGGCCCCAGAAAGCTCCCTGTGGGCAGAGGGCAGACCAGGCAGGGTGAGACCCGGGTGGCAGGCCCTGGGGCACGGAGCCATCTGCCCCAAATCCCCCGCTCACTGGTTGGTTACTGTTTGCAAGCCCGTCGGAGTGAATTCCCCACTAATGCCCAGGCTCTGACTTCACGTAAAGGCAGGCAGAGCGGGAAACTGGGAACAGCTCGGGCTCCAGAGCCAGGTGGACCAGGATCTGGACCCGGCTCCGTTCCAGAGGAACTGACGCAGTGGTTCAAGCTCGCTGACAATGACGGGGGGAAAGATTAAGTACTGAGTACAGATGCTTAACAGCCAACGGGAATGGGCTATGATTTTGTAATAAGCAGAGAACACCAGGGCCCGTTCCCAACTTTCTGTCACGATAAGTTGGAGATCAGTGTAGACATCTCCCTTTTGCTGCTTCTATTTTTCCGTCTTTTGCCTTTTTTTTTTTAACGAAAGCAAGCTCTGGCACCTGCCGTGTCTTCTTCACAGCGCTGCTCAACCCTAACCTGCACCTGTTTCCTTGTCACACGACTTGTGTTTTTAAAACTGAGATACGAATCCCGATTTCAAAACTTCTGGGATGAGCAGGCACATCCAGACTTCAGCTGGGTTTGCTGTGCATGCTCTCGGCAGGGAGCTCAGCCGGCAGCGTGGGAGCCGGCTCCTCCGATCTCCTTGGCAACGGCCTTCAGCTCCCTCATGGCTCCTGCGGAGTCCTGCCCACGACGCCCCGCCCCTTACCTCCCGACAGTAGAGCCAGCGGATTTGGGCCTTTTCTAGACTGTTCTGGGGAGTAACCAGGGTTATAGTCCTCCTACCTCAAGCTCCCCCCAGGCTTCTGTTAGATTTCAGTGCAGTTTCACGAATGAAACATGTATAAGCATCTCTGCAAGTTCACACTTCATTTCGTCGTCATTATTTTTTCCTACATATAAAACCTTATAGTGTCAGAGATGAAGCAGAACCTGGTGATCTTCTCGTCTGTCTTGACCTTTCACACACTATTCCTCGTATCTGAAATACTCTTCCTCCTCCCACTGATCCTTCATGTCTCAGCTCAAATGTGTCTTCCTCCAGGAAGGCTTCCCTGACTCCCTCCCAGGTGTCCCATTGGTTAGGTGTTCCTCTTCTTTACTCTCCTAGCAGCCACTATTCTTTCTTTTTATTGCTTATTGAATTATCTTTCCTCCCAGCTGGCCCAGGGATGGCAGACCTCTATGAACCTTGTAAACATGGCATCGCAGAACCTTCATAATAAGATTGATAAACGTCTGTCGAGTGAATGAATGACTCTAGATCTGCTGCTATGGATGGGGAGGGGAGCAGCGGTTCGCCCAAGGTCACAGGGAGAAGAGTTGTGGCCAGACCCGCTCTCCCAAGCCCGTGTAGGCTGCTGTACTCACAGGCTCTGTGACCCTCCTGCTGAAGATGGCCAGCAGGAAGAGGGCGGTGACGGGCGGGGCCAGGTAGCTGGTGATGGACTGGATGTAGTCGAAGAGCTGGCCGCTGTTGGAGCTTTGGATGATGGGGATCCAGAGGATGCTGACGGCGACCAGGAGCACCACAAACACCCTGCCGGAGGGCACGGGTGCTGTGAGGAGCTCTCAGGGTGGCAGGGTGTGGGGTGCGGTGAGGGTGATGCTGGGAGCCAGGAAGGGAGGGCAAGGGGGATGCATGGTCGCGGAATCAGAGAATGTTAGGAGACCGGAATCCCAAATGCTAAGATTTCAGAAATAAAGACTCCCAAAATCCCGGAATATCAGAATCCTAGAATCTAAGCAACCAAGGATTTTCGCATTGGATGTCCCCGAGGTCAGGTAGCCCAGCTGATCTTCAGAAAGGAATACACACCTTCACCCCACCACCCCTCAGTAAATGGCCTTGGTCCTCGGGGGCCTTTCCTTCTCTCGTCCACCTGAACCCGTGCCGGGCAGCTCCTTTCCCAAGAGGGCTCCAAACCCAGGACTTCTCCCTTCTCTGGGCTTCTCCAGCTCTAAGCCTCTCTCCCTGATGTTGCCCTTTAGCTCAGAGAAGAAACTCTACCTTCATATTCTGACTCCCCTTCAACTGATCCTGGCTCAGGCCCAAGTTCCCCTAATGCTGTCTCTGTATGATTTTGCAGGTGTGTGACTTTCCTTGGATGTGCTGGGTGCAACAATACAAAAGACCAGCAGATGGCATCAAAACTCTACTGGTTGAGGAAGTCGGTGTCTACAACCTGGCCCTTTAGTGTGAAGTATCAAGACAGTCTTTTAGAAATGTCTCTACACACCTGTCTTCTCCTCTCCTTTCCCCTATGTTCTCTCTCCAGGCCCCACTAAAGCAGCAGCTACCCAAGTGGCCTCCCTGCTGCTCACCCTCGCCTCATCGCACAGTCCAGCCTGCACTCAGAGCCCCGTGCAGAGGGTCGGGTGCCTGTGAGCGGCAGTGGGAATCTATTAGGCGGCCGGGCGCAGAAAGCATCGTGGTGGAAGGATCAGGGAAATAAAAAAAGCAAGTTATCTAAACTCAAGTACCATCTACCCACAGGGGAGAATGAACTCGGTAGTCCAGAAACCTCATATAATAGAGCCTTAAGTTATGAAGCAACAGTTTCAGAAAGGGTCCCCGAACCCTGTGCAAACCACAAACCCCAAGCCTAGGAAGAAAGAGAAAAATTAGCCACCAAGTTATACTCTGAAAAGCATAAAACTGATACCAACAAGGTACAAGGTAAAGTGCAAACCCTTCGGCCTGGTGTTCTGGGCTCTGCATGCTTTGGAGACAGACTCCCTACAAGCATCTTCGGGGATGCGGGTCCCTCCCTGCTGGCCTGTCTGCCGTCCTCTCAGGGCAGGGCCATACCAGTCACCCTGTGTGCCCGGCTCGGAGGTTTGATGTGAGGGGTCCTCCCAGGGTGAGATGATGGAGTGTCCTGGGATGACAGCTGGTCGAAGGACCCCGGGGTGAGCAGCTTGCCAGCTCCCTCCCACTTACACAGTTCACCTTTCCCTGCTTAAATGCTTTGCTAGTGTCTCTCATTTACCCTTTTGGTCTATTTCAAGAGAAAGTTGAACAGGGAGGGAAGAGATTTTTCTCCTTATTCTGGAGGGACAGGGGTGGTCATTGCTGGGGAGGGACTCACCTGAGGCCATGGAGGAAGCTGGCCCTAGAAGCAGGAGCTCGGACCGCCAGTCCAGGGCCCAGACCCGCCACACCTCCCCAGGGCAACCCGAACGGGGAGGAGCGGGGAGGGGTCTCCCAGGAAGGGCGCTCAGGACGACGGCCAGCCCACCTGCCCACCACCATCAGCTCCTGCTCTGTGGCCTTCTTGCGGAAGCGCTGCCAGACGTCAATGGCGAACAGGGTGCTGCTGCTGTTGAAGATGGAGGTGAGCGAGCTCATGAGGGCGGCCATGATCACGGCGATCATCAGGCCCCGCAGACCTGGGGAGAGACGGGGTCTCCGTGGACAACTGGCCGTTAAGTCTCTGCCAGGAGCCAGGGAGGCCGGGGTGGAAATGGGAGGGGGAAGGTGCTGGAGGAGGTTCCCCACCACGCGGATAGGGAATCTGGAGCAGAGGCTGTCCTGGCTGCTCTGCCTCCGCTGGCCCTGTGGCCCTGGGTGAGTCACCTGCCCTCCCTGAGCCGTGCCCTGAGGGGTGTGAGACCAGGTGACCTCGCCGGTTCTCTGCGACCCTGACATCTCGTGAGTGGTCACAGGTGGGAAGGTGGCTGATCGTCAATGAAAGGTTTTCGGGCCCTGGCCGGTTTGGCTCAGCGGTTGGAGCATCGGCCTGCGGACTGGAGAGTCCTGGGTTCGGTTCCCGCTAAGGGCACGTACCTCAGTTGCCGTTTGTCCCCAGCCTCAGTTGAGGTCGTGTGGGTGGCAACCAGTCGATGGGTCTCTCTCACATTGATGTTTCTCTCTCTCTCTCCCTCCCTCTCTCTCTGAAGATAAATGCGAAAATGACCTCGGATGAGGATTTAAAAAAATGGTTTTCGGTGTTTTCCTTTCTCATTGACGTTCCGGGAGACAAAGCCTGGCCTGGGGAGCAGGGAGCCCAGGTGTGTTTCTGGTTCTGCCGGGAACCAGCCGTGTGATCTTTGAACTGTGTGAGTCCTTCCTTTTGGGGCCAGATTTTCCTCCTGCAGCAAGAGCAGACGGGCCCGTGGATCCCTGAAGTCTCTGACCCTAATGACCAAGCCTCCAGAAAAATGACTGTCACCCCTCAGAGGGGACACCCACCTGGCCCCACCTCCATGCGCTTCCTGTCCCCAGCCCAAATCTTTAGCCACCTCCTGCACACGTGTCTCCCTGGAAGACTCGAGGTGTCCCACACCTAGGCCAGCATCTTCCTCCGGAGCCTCTGTTCCTCCCTCTGGTCAATAATACCTTTCTGGTCTCCACACCAGATGCTCAGAGGAGTCCAGACCCTCCCCTGCCCCCGCCCACCTCCCCTGTGGCGGCTCTGTCATCGCTGGGCCCTCCTCTCATCTCCACTTTGATTTCTTCTATTCATTTGATTTCTTCTTATTCTACCTGGGCAGGGGGATAACTCAACTCACCGACTTCCCTTCGTAAACCTGCCTTCCTTCCAGTGTCCGCAATCTCATCAGCATCGTAAACCTACGACCTGGGGCCCTCTTTGGCTCCCTCTGTCTTTCTCATCTCTCAAATGCAACCAATCATTAAGTCCTGTCAATTCTACCGTGTAAATATCTTCTAAACCTCTTTCTCCATCTCTAAAGACACTGGCCTGGCCACGCCACCAGCACCACTCAGCAGGACCGCTGCAAACCCGTCTCCCACCCCTGCCTCCCGTAAGCTGAGCCCCAGGCAGAGCGGTTCCCCCAAGCACAACTGATCGCGGACACAGGCCTGAACCCCTAGCGACCTCACTGCCTCTGAGTCAAGGCCACGCTGCGGAACGAGGTGTGGCCACCACCTCTCCACGAGGGTGGGCTTCAGTGCCCAGGCATGTGAGCCCACCAGGCCGCCTCCAGTCAGACTCCACGCTCGCTCCCTGGCCCCGGCCTTTGCAGGCACAGCCCTCCCCCCGGGGTGACATTGCCCACGCCCTCCAGCTTTGTCTGCCTAGCATGCTCCTCGGCTCTGCCCCACTCCTCCCCTCAGAGACCTTCCCCAGCACGCCCAACGGGCCAGCTGCCTCCTTAGGGCCCCTCAGCCCCCTGTGTCCCCACACTGGTCACTCTGCACTGTGGCCTCGGCCAGCCTGAGCACCCTGGAGACTGCGTGGAGCCCGAGAGTAGATGCTCGCCCTTCATCCCTGCACCTCCAGGACCAGGCCGCAGAGCAGCTCGACAGAGGCCTGTGTGCGTGTGCGTGTGCGTGTGTGTGTGTGTGTGTGTGTGTGTGTGCTGGGGGGGTGCGTGTTTTTATTTCCTCTTCCTGTCCGTGTCCATCCTAACTCAACCCCGCCTGGGCCGTGGGGATTGGGGGCAGTGGGGATGGGGAGCGACAGGTGGTGCGTAGGAAACAGGACTCACCAGTGGGCATGAGAGCGATGACCAGCTTGGGGTAGGCGATGTTGGAACATCCCACGCGGGCCCCGCAGATCCGTTGGCAGACGTCAGGGTCCACGCAGCCCACCTCGTCTGCTGAGGAAGCGAAGGCCATTAGAGCGAATCTTCTGGGCCTTCTCGGGGTGGCCCAGCGTCTGCTCTCTGAGCCCTCGGGGAAGTGTCCACTGGTGACTCGCAGGGGCCCGAGGCCCGGCAGGCGGCTGCCTGGGTGCTACGATGTGACCCTCGCTGGTACATCTCCCTACCGCACACTGCCCTGTGAGGCCGCTTCAGGCCGTATATCCTAACAAAAGGCAAATATCCCTGGGAGGCACCAAAACGCCTTGCCTGGCCTGTCCCTGACAAAGGCAAGGCAGGATTTAAGGTGACATTCAGATACAAGCTTTTCCACTGGACAGGTGCTGTGTGCTTGGCCCACAAAGGCTGACATGGAACTCTGTCCTCAGTAAGCCCTGCGCGGCCCCGGACTGCACCAGCCCGCACCCCCAGCAGGGCCCGCTCTTGCCTGGGTACAGGGCCCTGCTGATCATGCCAGGCATGACGATGAAGAACATGGGCAGGATCTTCAGGTAGCCCCCCAGCACGGAGCCGCCCTTGGCATGGGACAGACTCTTGGCGGAGAGAGACCTCTGCACAATGACCTGAAAGGCAGTGGAGGCGGACACTTGGGCCGGGCCAGGCTCAGCTCAGCCACAGGGCTCTGGTGTGCTCACGGCTGTGTCCCCGCAGTGGCCCCAGAGCAAGTCCCAGCCTTCTGCACATCCGGATGCCCAGTTTCCTGCAGGGAGTCCCCCTCATGGTGGGGGGGCCGAGCCTCACGGGGGCATCACCTGATCTGTGCACCAGCACCAGGTAGCCAGCACCGTGAGCCCGAAAATGAGGCCTGGCCAAGGGATGTCCCCGGTCACAGGGCTCCGAAGCATGTGGAAGGCATCAGGCCGGGGCAGGTGGCAGGTGGTGTTGGGGACAGTGGCATTAGGGATGGCCTGCATGTACCGCTGCTCCAGGCCTGGGTACCAGCCCACCTCCTTAAAGCCTGTGGGGAGACACAGCAGCCAGTGAAACAGCCCTGAGGCCCCACGGGGCCTGTCCCATGCCCCCGCCCCCTCCAGCTCCGTCCCCGTGGAGTCCCTGGGCTCCCCTGCCCCCACCAGGAGGGGGACATGGCTCTGTGCTCTAGGAGCTCTGACCAGACCACGGAGGCGACAGGCAAAAGTAGGTGAGAGAAATTTAGGGGCAAGTTGGGGTGTATTCAGTTCTCTTCCTTACCCAGAAACATGAGGACCAGGGCTCCCCCCACCATGATGACCGTCTGCAGAGCGTCCGTGTAGATCACGGCCGTGAGGCCCCCTGGGGACCCAAGGAGAGGGCTCATCAGTCAGCACCACCAGGGCTTCCTCTCTGGGTGCCCGCCCTGGGCATGGCCACCCTGGGGAGACCAGAGAAGACATGGAGGCCTCTTAGCAGGTGGACTCCGCCTCCTGCCTCCTCTGCACTGCTCCCCTCTATCACTGTGGGAGCTGTTAGCTCGCCAGGAGTACCCCGCACCCCGCCTGAATGCCCACTCAGATCCCCGTCCTCCCAGGACACTTAGCCACGTGCTCTGCCCTGAGCCTGCCCTCAGCTCGCCCGGGCTGGTGCAGTACTCGGAGGAGGCAGAGGAAGGTGGCTTTGTGGTTTCTATCTGAAGCAGCCCACAGTGACTCTAGTCCAAGTGACGGTCCCTGATCCCGCCCCTGCTCCCTGAGGGAGGACAATCCTCTCAGTATCTCTCAGGGTCTCTCCCTCCCTCCCTTTCTCGGGCTGGCTGATTCTTCCGTTTCCGCCCTATATGTCTCCCCTTACTCGGTTACACTGTCTCCATCTTCTCTCTGCACTTCCCTTTGATCCTATATCTCTGTCTCTATCTTCGGCTCTTCCTTTTCTCGCTCTCTCCCAGGGGCAGTTTTCTCTCTGCCTCTCCTCTGGACGCCTCTCTCCCCCAGCCCTTCCTGCTGTGTCTCTGCCGCCAAAGCTCCCCTCTCCACCTCTCCTGTCCCCAGGTCTCCGCTCCCAGCCCTGTACCTACCGTGACCTTCCCTCGGCCCTACCTGTGATGGTGTAGACGGCTGTCACCACCAGCAAGATCACCGTGGAGAGGTAAAGGTTCCAGCCCAGGGCCATCTGGATGAAGAGGGCTCCAGAGAAGATGTCAGTCTGCAGAGACCCGACCAGGAGGTCACCTTCCTGCTCAGCAGCACCAGCTGCCGTCAGCCCTCATCACGTGACAAGGCCAGGCCTTGAGTGCCCTGCTGAGGGGCATGGGTGGGATGGGCAGGTGCTGAGCAGCCGCAGAGAGTGTAAGGCAGAGAAGCACCGCATGAAACTCGGACACTGAGGCAGGGAGACCTGGCGCTGACGGAGCCTGTTGTCGGGAAGGGCGCGGGAGGAGTGAAGCGGGAGACTGAGGAAGTAAAGCAGGTCGCTGGGGTCGAAGAAGAGACCGCTTGGGAGGGGCCAGGGTCCCAGGGGTCCGAGCGCTCCCTGACAGAGCAGAGCCCATCAGTAGCCCGAGGCGCCCGAGCTGACTGCCTGGCAGGCTCTGCACGCCCCGCGCTGGGCTGTGAGAGACGGTGGGGTCGCATCTGTGCCCAGGCCGACTTAGATGGCTGACAAGCAGTGGAGGCACAAGGTGGGGACCTGGCAGCCGAATGAGTCAGTGCCCTCAGTGCACGCCCTGCGGCCCCATGACCGCGTTCTGAGCCCGTTACAGGGCTACAGCCGGGGCAGCAGCAGGAGACCGGGACAGGTCATAGGTCCCCAGCATCAGCTCCGGTCCCAGAGCAGGCCCTCTGTGCGCGCCATGTGACGGTTTCTTTCAAAGTTTAGGTTGATCGAGAAAGAATAAAGGCCTTTTTAACCGAACCATTCTTGGCAATTAATGCATAGTACTGAATGAAGAATCAGTGGATGGAAAGGTGAATGAATGAACTCTAGATAATGAGGTCTCTGAATAGGGGGACTGTCATTCACCCACAGAACATTTATCATCCATCTCCAATTACCCACTGCTGAGGGAGAGTGTGCATTGAAGGTACGTGGATTCGTTCTTCCTTCCTCCCTCCTTCCTTCCTTCTGTCCGGCCAGCCAGCCCACAACAAGCCATGCCCTAGACTCAGCATTTGCAGAGACGAGACGGCCGCCCTGGGGTGGGTGCTCACCGAAATCTTGGTGAAGATGTAGAGGATGAGAGACAGCACAGACATGTACACCTGGATCCTCTGGCCCCCAAACCGCTTCTTCAGGTACTGCGGCATGGTGACCACTCCGGCTGCGATGTACACGGGGACGAAGATCCAGCCGAGGGCCAGAAGCAGCCAGGTTGCCTGGGAGAGTGGAGAGCAAAAGGTGTCCACGTCCTGGAAGCAAACGGAGGGGTGGTCCCCTACCGAGAGGTGGTGCCGCAGAGGACAGCCCTGAGCAGGGAGGGAAGGGACCTGGGACCCTGTCTCCGTCCTGTGTGACCTCTGATGGTCCCTCTGTCTCCTCCAGGCCTGTTTCTGTATCTGTAAAGTGGGTTCTCCATTCACCGTGCAGCCTCCCCAAGCACATCTGAGGTTCCTCGCAGGGCTAAGGCCAGGGAGGGGGTGGGTGGGCTCAGACCCTCAGCCAGCTTCCTTACATTCCACTCGAAGCCACCCACAGCAAGGCCTCCGGCGGCCCCTGTCCCAGCCAGGCCAATGAACAGTCCGCTGCCCACGTTGCTGGACATCAGAGATGCTCCGATCTGCAAGGCACAGGCGGGGTCAAGGATCAGGGGTCAGTTTTAATGAGTCAACCTGGAGTCGCCGTGAGCTTCAGGTGCTGGATGAAGCAGGGAGAGCAGGACCTGGACCCAGGAATCTGAGACCAGAGGAAGAGAGGAAGTGGGCGGGGGACACAGAGAGAGGTCTGACATCCGTCCGGTACCACTGTCTGCCAGGCACTGTGCCGGGCATTTCATGTGTGCGAATACCCTGTTCTCCACAGGATTTGGAGGGATGAGTGTTCATCTTTCCGATCACAAAGGAAGAATTAATGTTAGGAGAAATAAAGACACTGGCTCCAAGCCACCCAGAAGGGAAGCCGTGGGGAGCCGGGCCCACGTGGGGAGGCGGAAGCACCGGTCTGGACGTAGATCTGAGGGCCCCCAGAGTGGATGTGGACCCGGAGGAGGGGGAGAAAGCAGCAGCCCAATGGCGAGCCTGAGTCACAGAGGCCTCAGGACTGCCCCCTGGAGGTTGTCGGGGACTTGACATCTCGATTCGCTCGGTGCGCTGCTCTTCGGTAGTACATGGATGTGTCGCCTTCCTGAGAACGTCTTCGCTGACCACACCTCCATGTCTGCAGGTCGGAGGCGTCCTGCAAGCCTCGTAGCCCCTCTGCGCCTCCAGTTCAGCAGTGGCCGTTGCCCCTGAGTCTGTCCGCCAGCCCAGCTCGGGTTCTCTGGGACACGAACGTCCTGGACCGTCCCTGTGGGTCCCGCCTGCGCCCGTGAGAAGGCGCCCAGTGGGTGCCTGTCCGAGGTGTCGTTAGCAAGATGGCTCAGGTGGTCGGTGCCTTGGGACAGCAGAGGAGCCCAGAGCCAGGAAACCCACCTGGGGGGCTGTGCCCTTGGTCCAGGTGGGAGAAGGGGAGACAGGGAGTTGGATGTGGAAGAAGGGGAGGGAGGGAGGTCAACTCACCGGCCACCAGCTCATGGACCTCCCCGCCAGGAAATAGCCACCGATGGTCCCTCGGCTTGCACGGATGGACGACTGGGAAGGAGGTGGCCAGCGGTGAGCGTTTCCCGAGATTCCCCCAACCTCTGCCCTCACCCGGATTCCCCATCGTGGACACGGGTGAGGACGGAGGCAGGCTTCCCATCTTTATTCTACATGTCATGGGGTGGTCACCTCTCTCTCAGCCTCGCTGCTTGTGTCCCGGAGCTGGCCTGATGGACAAAGGAGCCAGCGGAGGTACACAGCCCGGGGATGCCGGGGCTGCGGGGCGGGGGTTCCCGTCACCGTGCCGTGTTCTCTCCCCTTCCTGCACCCGAGCTCGGTTCAGCACCTGAGCTGGTGTCTGTCTCAGGCCCCAGGAGCTGCAGGGAGACCCACCTGTCCCCTCCTCCCTGGGGCTGCACCTCTGACAGTAGGACTTGGGCCCCAGGCAGAGATGTGAGGTTTGGGGGCTTCTCCTCCCTGGCCTGACCTTAGACCAGGCCGCCTAGGCCCATCCAGGACCCTGAACCAACCCCAGTCCAGCACCAGAGGGTGGGCAGTTAGCAGCCTGTTCGGGGGCTGCTCTGAGGAAGAGGAGTGGGGAGAGGCAGGCCTCTCTCTGGGAGGCGGGGTGAGGGCAGTGGGGAGGGAAGGGCACACTAAAGCCCTTATTGAGGTGCCGAAGCCAACAGGTCTCCGACCGGCCTGGAGACCGGAGCCCTTCCGGAAGGAGAGGGAGGGAGAGGGAAACCGAAAGAAGCTTCTCTGGCCCGAGGAAAAGTAATGAGTCACTGGACCTGGATCGGGGTGTGCGGGGCCTGGGCTGGGTAAGCCTGTCCTTGAACTGCCCAGTGTCACCCCTAGTCTTCAGGAAGCCAGAGGAGCAGAAAGAATTCATTTCGAGACGAGGAAACCCAGGCCCCAGAGGGGTCTTGCCCTTGCCACAGCCCAGGGAGCGGCCGGCTGGGCCTCCAGCCACCTGCCTTGCAGCAGAGGCGAAAGGTGCTGGCGCGTCTCCAGCGCTTCCGCGACAATAGTGCCATTTAGCGCCGCCGGCTGTGTGCCGGGCACTGTGCCACACTTAACTGCGGCAGGTGGCAGGCGGGTCCTGGCCACGCCACAGCGTGAGCCTTCTCCTCACTGACCAGATGAGAGACTGAGGCTCCGAGAAGCTTCACATGTCCCCAGGGCCATGCGGCCCTCACTGCTGAGGTTGGGGTCTGAACTCAGGGCGTGTGGCCCACACAACCCCCTGGCCTGAGGCTTTGGTGCACATGGAGATCAGAAGGACCTGGGGGTCCGCCTGGCTGCCTTCCGGTGAACACAGGAGGCCTGGCTCGTTTAGGAAGCACTGCTCCGAGCCAAGATGCTAACTAGCCGAGAGCGGCGTAGGCCAGGAGTCAAGCATCCTCAGAGTTGGGGATCTCGGCACAGTGAAGGGGGAAGGAATGGGGTTCGGGGTGGCCAGGGATGGGTGGAGCCAAAGGCAGCAGGTGCGTAGAGACAGGCAGTCAGGAGATGGGCTCAGGTGTGGCCTGCCTCCGGCTCCCTGTGTGACATCAGGCAAGTCACACCCCTCTCTGGGCTTCAGTCTGCCCGTCTATGAAAGGAGGGTGGTGAGGCCCTCCTTCTGCCCGCCTCTGTCCCCAGCTCCTCCGCCAGCTAGAGATGAGAGTGTGGCTCTGCCTCCCCTGCCAGCCCCGACACCCAGGACTACTCACCCAGACCCCCACGCCCACGACGAAGACAAAGTAGACGACCAGGACCCCGATGTCGTAGGCGTGCAGGCTGACTCCGGGGCCCACTGCTGAGCGTGGCGCTGGTGCAGTCCTGACCCCATCTCCAGGCCCCATCGCTGCCAGCTCCCCGCTCCTCTGGGAGCCGCTCACCACCAGGCTGGACTTTGAGGCGCTCCTGGCTTCGTTCCTTTCCTTTAATGATTAAACAACCCTGGGCCATCAGCCGCTAGAAAGCTCTGGGCCCCACGCAGAGGTGTGACTGGGGGCTTGTAAAGTCCTGGTCACCCTTTTCCCCTAACTGCCACCCTCATGCTCTGCAGGACTCTCCCCTTCTCCCTGCCCCCACCACACACAAACACACACACACTCACACACTCACACATTCACATGCACACTCACCACACATTCACATACACTCACTCTCACACGTGCACACACACTCACATTCACATACACTCACACTCACACATTCACATACACTCACTCTCACACATGCACACACACATTCTTACACACGCACATGCACTCACACACTCTCTCACACACATTCACACATGCTCACACTCGCGTGCACACACTCACACGCACACTCACTCTCTCACACGTGCACACACACTCTCACATGCACACTCACACGTGCACACACACTATCACACGCACACACTTTTACACATGCACATTCACACACTCACACACTTTCGCACATGCACACACACTCTCACATGCACACTCATGCACACACACACACTCACACACACTCACCACTCATGGGAAGGGGAGGGGGAAGAGGAGGAGGAAAGGAGCAGTCTTGGAATCCTGTAGTTAGGACAACCTTCAGAAGTCAAGGTGTTCAAGCTCTTGCTTGCTTGGAGGGGGACTGAGGCCCAGGGAGGGAAAGAACACACAAGGCAGTAGAGAAGAACTGAGCCTCCATCCAGGCGTTTTGGTCGTCACTTCTAGCAGCCTTCCTTCCGCCCAGGGGGAGGAGACCGAGGGGAGGGAGCCTGCTGTCCCCCTTGCAAAGCATCCACCCCTCTCATGCTCCTGCCTCCAAGCCGCCCAGGTGTCATCTTCCCTTTGGTGACAGTGTAGACACTGAAGCCCGGGAAGAGACGTTTATTCCAAGCCACAGAGTGGGGCCAGGATTCTCCTTCTCGGTCCACACTCCTGCCTGTGCTCTGACAAACAAGGGCTCCTGAAAAGATCCCAGAGCCCCCTGCACCCAGGAGAGGGTCTGCCCTGCGACCCAGCGGCCTGCTCCCTAGTCCCCGCTGCGCATCTCAGTGACCAGCAGGGTGATCATAGGCTAGTAGCCAAGTGACTCTGAGCTTGGTGTCCTCTGTCCGCATGGCCTGGCCACCTCTCAGTGCCAGGGAGTGACTTCCTCCTACAAGGAAGGACCCACCCTGCCCTCAGGTTCTACTGCCCACCTACCCTGACCCCACCCCGTCCTCACAGATGCCTGAGGCTGAGCCCCACCCCTGCAGTGTCCTCATCCTAAACCAGCAGGTCTGGGCCCATAGCAGCCAGGCCCGTGTGTTCACGAACCAGGCATTTAGCATCCAGATCCCAGAAAGTGCCAGGAAGGAGCAGAAAAGGCTTTGACATGGTTGGACCAGACATTGTGAAGCCTGTGCTCGGAGCCCAAGCCTCGGCTGTATCAGCGAGCCCTGAGCCCCGACTCGGGCTGTCCATCGCTTTACCCTGAGCTCCGGCTCACACCAAACCAGCAAGTCAGCAGCAGGGAGGAGGCTGCCAGAGGCGGGCAAGGGTGTGCAGGGACAGCCGGAGAACAGCTGTGATGGCCGGACGGTGCAAAAAACATCATTAAACCAGTAGTACAGGAAGGATGATGCAACAGACAGGCCAAACTGGGTGAACAGACCTGTCACCTGGGCCCCATCAACTCTCAACAAAAGGCATTCTTGAACAGCAGCTGAGGATTTCAATGCATTAACCCAGAATCACTGAGGAAACATTACAGTATGACCATCACAGACTTCTATATTTAAAAAATGTTTCTTTATTGATTTTAGAGAGAGGGGAAGGGAAAAGGAGAGAGATAAAAACATTAATGAGAGAGAACATCAACTGGCTGCCTCCTGCACGCCCCCCACTGGGGATCAGGCCCACGACCTGGCAAGTGCCATGACTGGGAATCAAATCGGCAACCTCTTGGCGCATGGGTTGATGCTCAACCACTGAGCCACACCTGCCAGGCCAGACTTTCTATTTAGAAGGCACACATGAAATATGGACAGAAGTGTTTCATTCACAATGGTCTAACATTTTAGGCAGGTGCTGGCATTCAAGAATGAGGCCTCCTTTATCCAAGAGATCCTCTCAGAGAACTCCCAAGAATGAAGGGTCGATCATATTGTCATCCTTACCTTAGGTGAGCACCTGTGGTGCAGCTGCCCGAGGGGAGCACCTGCCCTAGGTGAGCACCTGTGGCGCACCTGCTTGGGTGAGCACATGTGGCACACCTGCCTGGGTGAGCACCTGTGACACACCTGCCCTGGGGGAGCACCTGTGTCACACCTGCCCTGGGGGAGCACCTGCCCTGGGTGAACACCTGTGGCATACCTGCCTGGGTGAGCATCTGTGGCACACCTGCCCTAGGTGAGCACCTGCCCTGGGTGAGCACCTGTGGTACACCTGCCCTGGGGAGCACCTGTGGTGCACCTGCTCTGAGGCAGAGAGGCTGACACACATGCACTGGGGCCCAGCCCAGCAGGAAGCCAGATAGCTGCACAGGACAGGCACCTTCAGCACATTACCCACCCCCATGCTCTTAGGTGAGGAGCTCAGAGGAGGAAGCAACATAGTCCATGTGGGAAGCTGGGCATGGCTTAGAGGAAAGGGCCTTAAAAGGAGTATCACAGAAGTTTCTGCCAAGATACATCACACATAAAAACTGCAAAATGAGGGCAGATCTGCACAGGAAATGCTAGGAGCTGGACTGACAATCCTAAAGGCTCTACAAGGAGAATACAAAAGGATTTTGTAAACATTTCTTCAGATAAATCCTTGTGTCTTTCCTGGTGAAAACAGGAAAGGGTGTGAGGGCTGGTTGCCCAAGATAGTTTTGGGTAGAGTGGCTTCGGAGAGCTCGGTAAGTGTCCCCCTCAGGTGAGATCTCCGAGGACGGGATGACTCAGGCTGAAGTGCACAGAGGGTAGGGGCCTGGGTGATGGACAGATGGAGTTGTTGATTTGGGACTGCCCTGCCTCCTGCTACCTCCTGGAAGCATCCTTGGCAGGTTCATCTGTGCCTGTGGCTACCTGCAAGTCCTTCCTAAGAAACCACCAACCTCCTGCTGAGAACCTCCCTTCCAGAACAGTGAAGGGTAAAGACTAATATTTGCCATGTGTGCCAGAGCACGGGGTAGGTCACATCCCAAATACAACTGCAACCCGTGTGTGGACTGTGAGTTGGCCTCATCATTCCCATTTTGTAGGCGAGGGAGCTGAGTCTCACCGGTGATGTCCCATAACTGCAGCTTCTCTTGAACCCAGGCTTGCCTGACTCATGCTGGAAGCTGCTACACCCCGTCCCTGTCCTCTTAGTCCTGTGTCTGTGGGGAGACATCACGGAAGTGCATCCTTCTGGAGGCAGGGTAGAAATCAGCTCGTCTGCCCTTCCCAGTGGGGCTCGGAGCAGGGCGCGGCACTGGCTGGGCTGGGGCCAGGAGCCCCCTGGGGCCTGGGCTCCGGTGAGAGGCCTTGTGACCCTCTGCCCCGCCATCCCCACCCTCAGCCACCGCTCCTTCCCTGGCCACTGCTCTCGCTCGCTCTCCGCCTGCCACCCGCCTATGCTTCTCTCAATTCAAAACAAATGCAATTCGATGTCATTGCTCTCAGTCACTCACAGAGCACACTCTGTGCCCGGCCCTTCGTCAGGGCTGTCCCCCTGCACCACCCCAGGGGGCGCCATCCCCCTGGCATTGTGGAGGTGGTGGCTGTGCTCTTGCACAGGGGACAGAGGTAAGAAGACCTGGTCCTGGAGGAGGAGTCTGCTGGAGGAAAAGCCACATGTCTGGGGGGCAGGAAAGAGCTTCTTCATGGTGCGCCCCCCCCCCCAGCCGCCAAGGGCCAGGGCTCGGGAGTGCTCCCAGCTCAGGTCGCACAGTGGGGAAGGACGGGCTTTAAATGGACGGGCAGTGCCAAGAGGAAAGGGTTACCATACACGAGAATAGGCTGAGAAAGATGGTGACAGAGACCTAGGAATGGGGAAAGAAGGAAAGAAAAGGAAGAGTTGCATGCTCTCATCCCTGAAAACGTATCCTGCAGACCCAGACAACTCCTACCTGAGCAGCCTGGCCCGGACAGAGCTCCCTGGCCAGTGTCTCAGCCTCAGCAGCAGCTCCCCAGGCTGGCGGGCTCGGGCCTGGCCTCTGGCAGCTGGGTCAGGCTGAGCGAGTCTGGCTCCTCCTGCGGGTGAGGCGGTGGGAGGCCCGAACCCCGCTCCAGCCCCGGGGCCTTGGCTCCTGGGACAGCGCTTGACCTTCTACCTGTCGGTGACCTGGGGAAGGAGAACTTGTTCTCCGGGAGCCCTGCAGGGGCCACAGAGACCACAGCTCAGCCTCAGCGCTGGTGGCTGCTGTGGCAGCCTTGTCCCTGCAGACCTGGGCAAGCAGGTTTCTCGAGGCTCGAGGGGGGGCGGGGCCGACACCAGCCACCGGGCGTCCGCAGCTGGGAAGGCTGGGCGCGGGGCTGCGGGACTGCGCAGGCGCACACGCGCACACCAGCTCGGGCCTGGGCGCACTGGAGCCCGAGGAGCCGGGCTCGCCGAGGCTGCTCTGCTCGCCAGCGTCCGGGGGCCTGACGCCGCCGCCTTCTCTGCAGACAGCACTCTTGGAAGCAGAGCTGAGTCCAGGAGCTGACCGCTGACCCCAGGGCCCAGGAGCCAGAGGGGCTGCCGCCCCTGACCCCGCGATCCGTGAACACAGCCCCCGTGTCTCCTCATGTCCAAGACGAAATGTCCGGAATCGTTTCTTCAGCGCGGTGAACTGAACTGAACGGTCTGGCCGGTCCCCCCCTTCCGGCTCGAAGGGTCGGGCAGAAGGGGATCCAACCGGAGCTGTGATGGGACAACAGCGCTGCTCGCGTCCCCTTCACAGCCTCGGGGTCCTTGCATGCACAGCGGGGACCGGGCTGACCCCGCGGGGGCATCTTGGGGTACGAGGTGAGTGGGTGCAGCGCAGGGCACTTGGCCTGGCAGAGCGGTGCTCCGTGACCGGGCAGCACTGTGCTGTCACAGCTGTCCGTGTGGGGGAGAGGCCCGGCTCTGGTTTTCACTCCGAAGTTGTCGAACCACTTGGAGATGTTCGCGACCCTGACAGATTCCAGAGCCCAGAGACGCCCCAAGTGGGGCTGGCAGTGGGAGGGGGAGGGTTGGCTTCATGCCTGAGTCAATACCACCCACCTGGCCACCTCCTCTTCAGAGAGCAGAGCTGGTGGCTACTCCAGCCGGGCTCTGGAAAGCCCTCCAAGGAGCGCCTGGCCTCACAGGGAAGAACATAAACAGGCCTCTCGTCTCTGCTGCCTTTCGTGAGAAATCACCGGAGGAGAGTCAGGGGAGCCTGGGGCTGGGCTCACCCTCCTGTCCACCATCCGTCCTGTCCCAGGGCATGTCCTTGCCTAGGTCTGGGTTAGATGGCTCCCACGCGGGCCGCGTCTCCCCATCGCAGCTCCTCTGCCTGCGTGAGGACTGCTCGTCTGTCCCCTGCTGGCGGTGAATCCTGGAAGCCAGAGGCTCCATAGGGTCCATTCCTGCCCCTGGCACGTGGCACACTGCAGACCCTTGCTTTTCCATCAAATAAATGAACGATGTAGCTTCCTCCTCTCCTCTGAAACGCGTGGGGAACTGGACGCTCCGGTCCATTCACGTTGGCATTAGCAGGACCACATATCTTTTTAATTTTTTTATCCTCACCTGAGGACATTTTTCCATTTTTGTTCAGGTAGAGTGTGTGTGGGGGAGAGAGAGAGAGAAACATCGACGTGAAAGGGACACATTGAGTGGCTGCCACCCGCACAACCCCAGCCAAGGCTGGGGACAAACTGCAACCAAGGTACGTGCCCTTAGCAGGAACCGAACCTGGGTCTCTTTGGACCGTGGGCCGACGCTCTAACCGCTGAGCCAAATGGGCCAGGGCAGAACCAAATATCTTCACTGAGATTAAGTTAAATGTAGCTTAAACAAGAAAGATTTTTTCCATGTGGAAGTCTAGAGGTGAACAGAACAGGACTACCACGGCAGTAGTCTCTTTGGAGAGACCTCCACTCTATTCACCTCCCTGCTCTGCCATCGTCCATCTCAGTGTTTACAGTGGCTGCTCAGACTCCAGCCATTGCCTCTGTGTTCCAGTGCACAGTTCCTAGAAATCGCACACATCACTTCCGCTAGTGTCCTGTTGCCCAGAACTTAGTCCTGTGGTCACTCCCAGCTGCAAGGAAGGATGGAAAATGCCATCGTTATTTTGGGTGGCCTGTACCCTGTCAAGAATCTGAATTTTATTTTTGTTGCTTAACAGAAAAGAATGGATGCCAGGGGCGCCAGCCACACCGCACTCCGCGGTCCAAATGCCCCACCGCTGTCTTGTTTTGTCACCCAGCAGCCCTTCTTTGAAATTTGTACCCCAGACCAAAATGAGTGATTGGCTTTTATTTTTAATTCGACACAATGTTATTCACACACTTTTTGTTTCTAATTTGTGCATCACATACAAAGAACTAAAGATAACATTGTTTCCTATGAACCACAGCGACCCAGGACTTAGAGAGCCTGGCACAGAAATTTCCACAGCAAAGGAGGCACTCACAGTGAAGCTCAGAGTTCTGCCAGGTCAGTTTCTCTGCTCTGAAATGTCGTTGTTGGATTTTCCTGGAACGCCCTGCTGACTTAGTGACAGGTGCCTAGGAACCAGGGCCACCGCCACCACTTCGTAGCTGCAGGAGCGGAGGCTCCGCGGTGTCAGCAGGTTCCCCAAGGCCCCAGAGCGCTTTTCTGCAGGACAGAGGTGGACCTCGAGGCTACAGGTCAGTGCTCTTTCCTGGTCCTCCTCCTGCCCCAGGGCTTCCTGGGAGTGGTGGAGGCCGGCTCCTTCCTCGCAGTTCCCTCAAGGACACCTGCCCTGTGTGCAGTAGGGCTGGGGACTTGGAGGGAAACCAGACGCAGTCTCTCTCAAGGACCTCCTAGTGTGATGGGGGAGGTCTGGTCCCGAAACAGACTCTAAGAATACAGTGCGATACGTGATGTGGGGGCTGTAAGCACAGGCAGGTGATAGGCACTAACCCTTCAAGGTGCATGACGTGCAAGTTTAGTTTCCTTCCAAACTCGAGTATTCCTTCGTCTGGGACAGGAATTGGGTTGCAGAGTTTGGCTGAGTTCATGCCATAGACCAAGGACACTCATGTTTATGATGGGTGTGGTACAGCTGACATTACAGACTTTGAGATCAGGAAGTGTTAATTCTCTTCTCATGGCAAAAAAAAAAAAAAAAAAAAAAAGGTCTAATCTCATTTTTCACATGAGAAAACTGAGTCTCATTGAGTCCGGTCACTTGTCCAAGGTCAGACCAGCCGGTGGCAGTGCAAGACCTGAGCACAGGTCTCCCAATATTCCGGCTGGACCTCCTCGCCTCCCATGTTTTGTTTGCGTGGCTCTGCAGACCACCCTGTGCTCTGACCCCTGGCTGGTGCTCACTGTCTGCCAGGCCAGATCTGCCCCCACCCCTGGGTTTTATTCCGTCATTAGGAGCTGTCAGAAAAATGTCCCATCAACTGGAAAGAGGCAATCCGCCAAGGGAAAGATTTGTCCCTCATCAGAGGGTGATGCCAGCTCCGTCAGAAACCATGGTTTGAAGCCAAGACTCTGCAGCTCAGCTGAGGTGGAGACATCCACCTGCCCTTTCCCTTCCCTGCAGCAATTTCCTGGAAGTTGACTTGCTTCTATCGGGCTCCTGGTTCTGCCTTCTGATGTGCCAAATGTGATTTGAAAAAACAGAACAGAATCTGCTGTAGCCTGCAGCAGACAGAGGTGTACTATATCTTATTGGCCTCAGCAAGCCTATTAGGTTTAAGGAAAATCATCTGACATGTCCTTAGATGACTTTTTAGCCAGTCAATGACTTTATCCCAGCCCTGATCACTAATGATCCATACAAGATCAATCAATAACTGACCAATCAATCATTAACTAGTTTTTAATCATCATCACTCAAAAAAATGATACCGTGTATCCAGCCTTGTGCTGGGCCTGTGGCTGAGGGACATCCAGTGGAGACTGGGCCCTCTCCTTTAACGAAATTCAGATGGAGAGCTCAGAATTGGGAACAGAGAAAAGAATGATGGATTTGAAGACAGACAGACGTAGGTTTGAACGACAACACTTCATCTTATTAATTGTGTGACCTCAGGCAAGGCACCTCACCTCTTTTGAGCTCAGTGTCTCCGGACACCTGGCTTGTCAGTTGTGAATATTAAAGGAGAGAATATAGAATCTTTTGCTCGTTACTGGGTCCATGGGAAGCGCTCTCCTGGTGGTAACCATCAAATGCAGGACAAATGCACACAGTATTTCAAGTGAGATAGGAATTCAGAAAAATGAGTGATTCATATGTGAATTCTCTTATAAGGACTTGGCTTGGAGAGCAGGTAATTCAGATCCTTGTGTGTCCCAGAACAGGAAGGGTAGCTTTTCAGAACATGCAGTACAAGAGATGGCCACACGGGGGAGGACTTGGACCAATTTTAGCATCTTCCATCCCACTGTCCCTCTGGGCAGAGACAGTGGTGGTTCTTTCCTCCTCCAGGTGTTGGAGCTAAAGTTCCACGTACAGTATCTGTAGATACATGAGGGACTCACTGGGCCTTTCATTTTGAAGAAAATTTCGAAAGTTCTCAGACATCCCTGGCATACAGAAGCCAGTGTCAGAAAAATTTCTGATTCCATTTCTCCCTTCTCGAACTTGAAGTTTTTGCAAGTTCTCTGTGTAACTCTCCCAATAGCTTCCTGAAAATATGCAAATGTCTACAGTTGTCTGTATCTCTCTGAAACTTTGGGAAACTTTCTCCGGAACACTGTGACCATCTCTCAAATAAATATGCTGAAACTCCTTGAAATGCTGTGACTTTCTGTAAATCTCTGAAATTCCCAGTCTCTATGTGGATGGCTTTTTCTGAGTCCATCTACTTTTTGAAACTACACATTCTTTCTGAATCTCAGAGACAGTCCAGTCCGTGTGTCTGCCACAGCTCATTAGCATTTCACTAGTGGGTGCTGGGCAAAGACAGCTGGTGTCTGTGGCAAACGCTCGCTCCCCGTTCACCGGGGTGTTACCTACCGCCCAGCGGGACTGCCCCTTCCCTGCTGCAGAAGACAGTGGAGGCCAGACCCCCACCCACTCGGGAGTTTCAGCTAGAATTAGAGCAAGAGGAGAGAGCCAGGCCTCCGGAGTCCGTCAAACCCAGGTTTGCTTGTTCTAGTCCTCCTCTTACTTTTTGTGTGACATTGAGCAAACTGCTTCTCCCTCTCCACATCTCTCTTTCCCAATCTAGTGAAAATAACAGTGAGATTGGAGGTCAGAGGATGGAGAGATTTGTGCGTGTGTTTCACAGAGAGAAAGTAACTCAGAGAGCCCACTGCATTTAAGAAGTTGCTTTGTGTGAGCCCTCAATGGTGTCTCCTCTGCAGGTTCTGGGGACTGTGGACCTACAAGAATTCGTTTTACTCCCACCCCCCAGCTTTATTAAGGCATGAGTGACAAATAAATTTAAAGTGTACAATGTAATGATTTCATATACTTACACATTGTGAAATGATTCCCACAATCACATAATTAACACATCTGTCACCTCACCTAATTACCGCCCCCCCCCCTTTTTTTGGTAAGGATGTTTAATATATACATTCTTAGCAAATTTCAAGTACACAATAGAGTATTATTGACTATAGTCACCATTAGCCCCCTAGAATTCCTTTACCTCATAACTCAAAGTTTGTACTTTGACGAGCCTCTTCCTATTTCCTCCATCCCCTGAAAACAACCGTCCTACGCTTTGTTTCGACGAGTTTGATTTCTTCTTCTTTTGTTCCAAATATTTGTCTTTCTCTGTCTGACTTATTACACTTGGCATAATGCACTTCAGACTCATCAATGTTGTTACAAGTGGGAAAGGCAGGATTTCCTTCTTTTTTTAAGGAAAATATGTCTTCTTAGAAAAGAATACACATTCTTTATCCATTTATCCATCAACAGACAGTTAGGATGTTTACATATAATAATATGGCCATGAACACTGGAGTACAGATCTCTGAGCTACTGAGCTTTACTTTATTTTTTAAATATATATCTGAAGTATAACTGCTAGATCATATGGTGGTTCTATTTTTAGGCTTGCAAGACTCTCCATATTGTTTTCCATAAGGGCTGTGCCAAGTTACATTTCCAGCAACAGTGGGCAAGTGCTTCCTTTTCTCCAGGTTCCTGCTAACTCTGTTTCCTTTTGTCTGTTATGGTAGACATCCTAACAAGCGTGCGGTGACATCTCGTCGCGGTTTTGATTTGCTTGTCCCTGATGATTACTGAGGAATCAGCCTCTTTTTAGGTAGCCATTGGCCATTTGTAAACATACACATGTCTTCCTTCAAAAAATATCTATTCAGGTTTTATGACCATTTTTTTAAAAAATACGGTTTTATTATTTTTAAAAGATGGTTTTATTAATTTTTTTAGAGAGAGAGGGAGATAGAAACATTGATGTGAGAGAGAAACATTAATTGACTGTCTCCTGCACACCCCCTACTGAGGATCAAGCTCAAAACCTAGCCATGTGGCCCTGGCCGGTTTGGCTCAGAGGTTAGACCGTCAGCCTGCGGTCCAGAGAGACCTGGGTTCGGTTCCCGCTAAGGGCACGTACCTCAGTTGCAGTTTGTCCCTGGCCCTGTTCGGTCGTGCAGGTGGAAGCCACTCTATGTGTTCCTTTCACGTCTATTTTTTTTTTTTTTCTCTCTCTCCCACTCTTTCTGAACAAAAAATGGACAAAAATGTCCTCAAGTGAGGATTAAAAAAAAAACAAAACCTAGCTATGTGCCCTGACTGGGAATCAAACTGGGACCTCTCAGTCCATGGGACATTGCTCAATCCATTGAGCCACACTGTCCACATTTTTTTTGCCATTTTTAAATTGAGCTAATTGGTTTTTACACTGAGTTGTGAGAATTCCTTATATATTTTAGATAGTGACCCCTTATCTGATATATGGTATGCAAATATCTTCCCTCATTCCATAGCTTGCCTTTTCATTGTATGGTTTCATTTGCTGTGCAGAAACTTTTTGCCTTGATGTAGTTTCACTTGTTTATTTTTGCCATTTTCACCTGTGATTTTGGTGTCAGATTAAAAAAATCATTGCCTAGACAAATTTTAGGGAGTTTGTCTCCTGTGTTTTATAGTTTTAGATCTTACCTTTAAGTCTTTCATAGGTTTTGAGTTGATTTTTGAGTAAGGTGTAAAACAGAAAAGGATCTGTTTGCCCTGGCCGGTTTGGCTCAGTGGTTGGAGCGGCAGCCTGCGGTCCAGAGAGGCCCGGGTTCGGTTCCCGCTAAGGGCACGTACCTCGGTTGCAGTTTGTCCCCGGCCCTGGTTAGGTCATGTGGGTGGCAACCACTTGATGTGTTCCTTCCACATCGATGTTTCTCTCTCTCTCTCCCTTCCACTCTATCTGAACAAAATATCAAAAAGAAAAAAGAAAAAAGAAAAGGATCTGTTTCACTTTTTATATGTGAATATCCAGTTTTTCCAATACTACTTGTTGACAAGGCTATCTTTTCCTCCATTTTATATTTTTGGTACCTTTTTAAAAATTAATTGATCATATGTGTGTGTTTATTTCTGGGCTCTCTATTCTGTTCTATTGATATTTGTGTCTATTTTTATGCCAATACCATACTGTTTTAATTACTACTGCTTTGTAATATAGTTTAACATAAGTAAGTGGGATGCCTCCAAATTTGTTCTTCTTTCTCAAGATTGCTTGAGTTATTTGGGATCTTTGTGGTTCTATATGAATTTAAGGATATTTTTCTATTTCTCTGAATAATGTCATTGAAATTTTGATAGCAATTGCATTGAATTTATACACTGGAGAGTATGGTGATTTTAACAATATTAATTTTTCAATCTGTGAACAGGGTATAGCTTTCCATTTGTTTATGTCTTTTTCAATTTCCTTAATCAAAAACTCATAGACATAGACCACAGCGTGGCGGTTACGAGAGGGAAAGGTGGAGAGGTGCTATGAAGGGTAAAGGGGCTGAGCGTATGGTGATGGGAAGAGATGTGACTTTGGGTGTTGGGCACGCAATGCAATATACAGATGATGTATCGTAAAATTATACACTTGAAACCTATATAGTTTTATTAACCGATGTCACCCAATCAATTTAATTAAAAAAACAAAATATCTCAATGTTGAAGGGTGTTCATAAAGTTAGAAATTATTTTGAAAAGGACAGCTTGTTTCTGAACACATGTAATTAATTAGGGTAAATCACAACCAGTTTTTCAGGTTAAAAGTTAGAGGGAGATTCCTTGTGTTGAGTCTGAGGGAGGATGGAAAAGGCATTGATTACATTTCATTAGAGACGGACAGAAATCACAGTGTTTAATCTACTGTAATTTCTTTTATTTAAATTTTTTAAGTTGACAGGTGGAAAGAAAACCTTTAAGTACAATGAGTGTTTTGGTTTCTCTCTCCCCACTTGGGTGTCAATGGGGGAAAAGGTGGGACATCTGTAATAAAATTAATTCATTAATTAATAAAATAAATAAATCAACACACATTAAAAAATTGATAAATGAGGGTTTTTTGTTGTTGTTTTTTAAGTCCTCACCTGAGAATATTTTTTCATCTATCTTCAGATAGAGTGGGAGGGAGAGAGAGAGAGAGAAGAACATCAATGTGAGACAGACACATCAATAAGTTGCCTCCCCCACGACCCCAACCAGGGCCGGTGACCAAACCGCACCTGAGGTACATGCCCTTGACTGGAATCGAACCCATGACTCTTTGGTCCGCGGGTGGATTCTCTAACAGCTGAGTCAAACTGGCCAGGGCAACGAATGATGTTTTTATCTTATTCTAAAACACCTGACAAATAAAATAAAATAAAATAAAATAAAATAAAATAAAATAAAATAAAATAATTTAAAAAGAAATACTTCACTGTGTTAGTGATTCTAAAGGAGATTTATCAGAATCCTTGTGGGGAAGAGATGCCATAGGAATGTGTACACATTCTGAAATAATTTTTAAAGGTGTTTCCGATATTTTCAAGAACCACTGGGCCTTGGTTATCCAGAAAATGATTTTTTTATTCTAAAAAACTGGGCTCTTGCAAAAATACAATCACAAACTCAAGACACCTCAAAATGCAAATTCCTGGGAGAAACTTAGCTATAAAGTAACTCCAGAGAGTCCATGAGGTCTGCATCACTGGCTAAGAATTCACTCTTTACTAAGCAGTCATTAGAGGATATATTTGTCAAAGAGATAAAAATAGTGTATTTTAATGAAAATACTGCAGAAAGGTAAAGGGGAAATATCTTGTTTAAAGAAATTACTATAATTTTATATTCTTCTTCTGAAACACCAAATGTCATTAATCTAAGTAAAAATTCAACAATGTAGAGCAGAATTCTTACAGAACTAGAGTCCGGATCTCTTTGAAGGAAAGCTGACTAGCACAGGCAGGTAACCTGTCATGAGAAGCCCTTGGCAGAACCCAGGGCTAGGGAGAAAGCTATGCCCTGGATGCCTCACAATTCTGAATCGCGACTCCGTCTCTTTGGTGGCGTTAAGGATGAGACTCAGTTGGATTAATTAAAAGCTGAAGGTGTTGCTTTTTGTTTTTTGTTTTTTCAGTTTTCCAGCAGTCGAGGAATCCAGAATGAGTCATCCTTTCATGAAACGGCAACTCGGAATATCTCCCAAGCATTCATATGTTTTGCCTGTTCATCAGAGACTGAGATTCCTATTCTCCCTTGAGCGTCCTATTCTCTCGCTCGAGACACCTCACACTGCCTGCTACACCCAGAGGACTCATTGTGCAGGCATGTCTGCCCCGGGGCCCTGAAACTCATTACCAACTTCTCTGGAAACACAAGTCCCGGCACAACTTGCCTCTGCCTCCATTTACAATAGAACCTGGTTTAACAGTTGCATTCCATTTTTATTGCGATTTTAATTAAATATAAGAATGCAATGGTCCCCTTTCTGCCACGAGAAGAGCATGTCGCAGGTAGTATGCCCCATTCAGCCTGGACGTAGGAAGAAGACAAATGGAGCAGTTCTAAATCTTTCCCCAGTGTTGTAATCCACCCTAGTTCTGCGGAGCCACAGTAATCACAGGCAAGCTCAGCTAACCTGGAGCTACCTGCAGATTCTTGTGTATAAAAAATAAACAGTTATTGGAAGCCTCTACAATTTGTAGTGACTCGTTTTGCATCATTAATGTAACAATAGTTAATAAATACACCTTTCTTTTTATACAAAACAAGTATGGAGTCTTGATGTCTATTGCTTGGATATTTGAGGCAAGAAACTTTATAGGCATCAAGAAGAACATTATCAAACTCAGTGAATAGGAGTATTTATCTCCTTTGTTCACTTCTCTCGATCTATCCCTTTGTTCTAGAAGTGGCATTTTAATATGGTGATGGTCTGTTTTCCAAATTAAATTTCCAATCTACCATGCAGACCACACAACAAAAAAGTATGTATTCTAACCCCTTAAATGATGCTGATAATAAATATTGGAACAATGTTCAATGAATTCAACAATTAAGAAAGAGGTGCTTCTTTGAAATATTAAGGGAGTCTTCCCGGAGTTTAAGAAACCGGAAATAATCTTTGAAAGGCAAGTAAAAGTTTCCATGATGACAGAAGACCTTATAGACATAATCAGAGAAAATGTAATAGGGCAAGTCGGTTGAACTAGTACAAGAAATATGTAGTTAGACGTTGAGTTTGAAATGTAAAAATAAGGGCTTTTTAAAGAACACATTATGGCTATTTTCCCTACATTTGCAATTACCCATCTGTTGGGTATTTCTCATTGGGTAAATCTCATTGATTTAACAAACATATATCTTATTGTACTCATTTTATTTAACAAATATTCATTTAATGACAACTATGCAAGGTTCTATTTTAGTGAATAAAACATAGAAATGACAGTTTCTTTTCATGTGAATTTTAAATGATTGCAAGAAAAATAGGTAAGGAAAAGATAATTACACCATTTTAATTTATAATTTTGTTATAACATTTTTCTTCTGTATTTCTAGGTTCTTTCAACTGGTCTAATCATTAAATAGACATGAGACAGATTAACAAGAGAAAAAATAAATTTTATTACATACATATATATCCCACATACATTAGAGGTTCAGAGTCAGAGAAGCACAATGAAGTATATATGACGACCTGAGCCAATAAAACAAGTAAGGGGCCTGGAGTTGCAGGGGGAGGAGAACAATACATTGGACAATAAGAAGACCAGATATTCATTAATCAGGTATTTGCCCTGCCAAATAGATGGGTCATAAAATGTTCTTTCTGGTAATAACTAATTATGAGCATGCACTCTAAATTAAATTATTTAAGGGAAAGGTACAAAATTTATCTTTAGCCAGTAGGTCTCAGTTGCCTTCAGCTCAAAGTAATCCATGTGCCACAGGGACATGTTTGGGGGCGAGATGTTCTGAACCCCTTCACTAGTGTAGATGAAGAAGTATAGGCAGGTAAGAGAGATTCTAAACCTACTCTGAAAGGCGAGGAAAGTGTCCAACTAGGACATGTTATTTAGCCCGGTATTTAAAGGCTGAACACAAATACCTTAGGCCAAGGAGGAAGGTGAACGATGTTCTGTCAGAGGGAGAAGCCGGTGAGCAGAAGATGCCTCTCGTGTGCAAATCACTGCAAGCTCTGTGGCTGGATATTCGTGGATGAGGGGCAAAGGCAAAATAAACATTTATAAGCACATCACTGTGTTCTCTTAGCCATGGCAATTATATGATTAAAAATAGCAGTGATAGTTGTGGAGTATGGAATTTAGAAATGATCCAGACTTTAAACTGTGAAATGATTTAAAGTTAGTGCTGCCCACTAAAAGATATAACTCCAGGAAAAATGTTTAATGGTGAAGATTATGAGTTTAATTTTAATCTTGCTGGGTTTGAGATGCCTTTGAGTTGTGCAAGGCTGTAGTCCTCCAAATAATTTGAATGCTATATAGTTTATGCTTTACTTTTACTAATTAATGCAACACTTATCAGAAATTATATCTAAAAGTGGGATATCCCCTTCTTGTAATTCTTATTTATCCATCATGAATTTTCTAGAGAGTTCAAAACGAGTGAGTGATAGAAAAGAGTATGGTTATTCATGTCTCTCGTTAAATGAATGAGCCCCTTCAAAGTAGGTGTTCAATAATAATTCTGAATTTTATTGAAATAATGCATCAATAGGGAGTCCTCTGCGATTGTTAGAAAATTTCAAGCAGAGGCTGCATTAGAATGCATTGATTCCTCTAAACATTAAGTTATTTAATTGTGGTTTTAAAAATTTACAAAATATTTTATGTATTGCATTCTTTGTGCTCCATGTCTTGTGTTGTAGGGGCTCTAGAAAAGGAGTATGAATTTCCAGAGAAGTATGAAGGGGAGAGAAATTAGAGAGAACTAGAAAACTAAAGAAAATATATTAGGATATGGAAAGAGAGCTGTGCTTTGGCCATAGGCAATCTTGGCATTATGAAAGCAGACTATTATGCTTAGAACCTCCACAGGTAATTTAGAACTTGAATAGCAACGTTCTTTTTATTGCAACAGAAGACACAGAGAAAGAATACGTGGTATCTGGAGTATAAAGCTATCAGGGAAAATCAGAAGATAAGATCCAGCATGTTCTCTGAGAACTCTATACTCCTACACTTAACATATGAGGACTTCAGAATACAGGTCACGGGCTATTACCTCTAAAACTGCCAGAGATTACACCCATCACTCTCATTTTATGCATGTTTGAAATAAGCTCATTGTAAACTCATAACCATTTTGTCCTTCTCAGAGGATCATGGCTCCACTAATAAGCATCCTCTGGCATTAGCCACACTTCAAAGAAATATTATAAGTACCAAGAGATTCTATGAGGTATTCAATAATTTCAAATAAATTGATGATTAGCTCAGAAAATCAGGTTAAACATCCCGGACAGTGGGCCAGAGCATGCCCAGGGTAAGTCAAAATACTCTTACAAGGGAAAAAGCCCAAGCAGGCTTACGAGAAATCCTGGTTTCTCTAAGACAAATTTTATTAAAAATTCTGTGGGAGAATTCAATATTCTCACCACCTAGTCTGAGCAATAGGAGGGATTCCGGGCTTTGTTTTTGGAGAAACCATGGCATAGGTTCTTAATGAACAAATAAGATAAAAAGTGTTATGGGCTGAATTCTCTCCACTCACCAAATTCATATATTGAAGTCCTAATTGCCACTGTTAACTGTCCCAAAGTCCACGTGCCTGATGCTTCAAAAAGCCAAAACTCAAAAATCGGAATTTGGAGTAAGAAGAGTTTTAGTGCCCAGCCAGTGTGGCTCAGTGGATTGAGTGTCATCTCATGGACTGAGAGGTCCCGGTTTGATTCCAGGTCAGGGAACATACCCCGGTTGTGGGCTTGACCCCCAGTGGGGGCTGTGCAGGAGGCAGCCAATTGATGTCTCTCTCTCACATTGATGTTTCTATCTCTCTCTCTCCCTAAAAAAAAAAATCAATAAAAACATTAAGATTTTTTCCTAAAAAAAAGAGAAAGTTTTAGTGAATGAGAAGACACCATTAAGATGGGAGCCTTAGTTGTTCCTCAAATTCATCTTAATTAAATAGAGAGTTCGGGCTTCTTTTATGTGAAGGAAAGAGAAAATGAGAGGGGTTATTGTTGTAAAACCCCCAAGCAGAACTTCTCTAATGATTAGCATGTCTAAAGCAGCAGTTATCAGCCTGGAGGTCATGGGAACAATGGAGGCTTGAAGAAGATGGAGTCAGAGAGGATAAGCATTTCACCCTGTTGCTCCAGTACCTCAGAATGCAACTGCATTTGAAAATGTGATATTGTGGTTTATAGTAATATATATCCTTTGGTCTTCACCAATGGTCCCTGGTGCACAGCTCCCCAAACCCTTGAAACTTCCTAAACAGTGAGAGCAATGGGAGCATCTTTTGTTACAATATTTGGTCTTTTGTCCTGAGTTCCTGAAATAACTTCAGAGCAATAAAGGTGGGTGTCTTGTTATTCCTGACAACTTTCCTTCAATTACAATTACACTTGAAATTATGTTAATGAGCTGACTTTTAGAAAGTCACTAGAGATGAGGTTTAGTTGCTAGAGAACCAACCATATGATTAAAGGGTTAAAACTTTCAGCTCCACCCTGCAACACCCAGGTGTTATCAGAAAATTGTTTGGGTTGACTTTCTCCATTGCTAGTGGAAGTGGGGTTCTTACGGTATCTTGAGAAAAATAATTTTCTAAGACTTGCATGGGAGAATGAGTGATCTTTATTTGCATGAAGTTATATCCCTCAGTTTCTAAAGTCCCATTTCCTTTAGCCCAATCCTGAAAGAGTAGTTGGGAATTCAGCAGAGCTAGAAACAGAGCCAGTGTCTGGAGTTTCTGTTCCATGGTGAAGCGGAGTCTGATGTAACGTCAGGCATAAGGTTAGTCAGAGTGCATTAGTCCATTGTGTGGGGGGTCCACATGGTCATGAGCCATGAGTGTGACAGCCCTGAAAGCCAGGAGTCAGGCGTGAGCAGCAAGAGAGCAAGAAAAAGAAAGAACTCCCTTTGTTCAGGAGCTTAAGTATCTCAGCTTTTGTGCCCTTGTAGTGGCCATGCCTATTTTGGCCAATTACCTGTTCCCAGGTGTAACTGACAGGTAAGCATCTTCTAAAGTCGCCCAGACCTTACTGAGCATGAGTCTAAACTGCCTCTCTCCAGTTCCTTCCCCCATCAATCTGTGGGGAACAGACTTGAAGAATGTTGAACTGCAGCTTTCTGACAAAGCTATATAAATGGCATGCCTATATTATCTAGTCTTCCCTTTACTCCTTTCCAGGTTAATTAATAACCAGGTTATTACAACATATCACAGGGAGAAGAGATGGGCTGGAGATTCGATAACCAATGATCAATTATTTAATCAGTTATATCTATGTAATAAAGCCTCCATTAAAAACCCAAAAGCATAGAATTTGAAGAGCTTCCACATTGGTGAACTGGAATGCATACATATGCTGGCATGATGGCATACCCCGGACTCCATGAGGACAAACGCTTCTGTGTTTAGGAACCTTCTGGATCTCATCTTACAAATCTCTTCATCTGTCTGTTAATACTTCTTGCAATAAACATAATTTCATAAGTAAACTGGTTTTATGGGTTCTGTGAGCCCCACTAGCAAATTAATTGAACCCAAGGAAGGAATCATGGGAACTTTTGGTTTGTGGTCTGTCAGTCAGAAACAGAGTGACAACCTGGACTTGTGACTATCATCAGAAGTGGGTCAGGCTTATAGGACTGAGCTCCCAAGCTGTGGAATCTGACACTACCCTCAGTTAGGTAGTCAGAACTGACTTAAAGTTATAGAACACCCTGTCCGTGTCTGATGGGAACAGAATAATTGATGATGGTTGGAAAACACATGGTGGAGGAGAGTATTTTTTAAAATGATTTTTAAATGGGGTCATTAGGGGGAGTCCTAATTCAATGATTGGCGTCTTTATAAGAAAAGGAGACACAAATAGGCACAGAGGGAAGACCATGTGAAGACCAAAGGAGAAGGTAACCACCTACCAGCCGAGAGAGGTTTCGAAGAAACCAAATGGGCCAACACCTTGGTCCTGGACTTCTAATTTCCAGAACCATGAGAAAATAGATTTTCATTTTTTTAGGCCACCCACTCTGTAGTACTTTGTTATGGAAACCCTGGAAAACTAATAAAGATATGAAGTATGTACCTTGAAATCCTTCTTTTTCCTGCTAAATCTAGAAACACCTCTGTTGGACTTTTAATGGAGTCTGAATCGCATTTAGCCTTGGTTCTGAAGATGCAGTTTTTCTGCTGAGACCAACAAAATGCCATCCTAAGGGACAACCTTGGAAACTGCCCTCTTGAGTTACACTTCACCATGAGCCTTCTCGTTCAGGAATCTGAACAGTAATCTGTATGTATGTCCAAGCCTAGAGCTGAATGAGGAGAAAGAAATGGCATTAATTATTGGTATGGGCTTAAGAATTAAGAAGGAAATGTTCCAGAAGGAAAAATGGTGGCAAAGTGAGTGGAAGCTACACTGACCATCTCCAAGAACCAAACTGAAATTACAACTAAAATAAAGAGAAGTCATCTGGAATAACCAACTGAAGACTAGCTGGAGAGAATCCTTATAACCAGGGATATAAAAAGGAGCCCAAATCGAGACGGGTAAGAGGTGCAGAGACCTGAGAGGCTGGCTGAGCTCCCACAGGCAGCAGCTGAGGGCTATCTTAGCTGTGAAAAGTTCCCTCTGAGAAGTCTGTGGTTTGAACCCTGAGCCAGTCCCCAGCACAGAGTGGTAGAATAGGGAAAGGTACCCACATTACACCTCGCTGTGAAAAACACCAGAGCAGAGGTTTTGTGCAGCAGAGAGGCACTGGGAACATGGGCACCTGCCTGAAGGGCCAGCACAATAAATTACAGTTACAGCCACTCACCTTGAGCTTCAGCAAAGAGAGGGCAAACTGGACTGGAGCTGCATGAGGAGAGTCAGGAGTTTGTGGCACTGTGGAGAGAGCTGGGAAGGAGGCCAACAGGAGCCCTATAGCTGAGTCAGTCCCCCACGCTACAGAAGCCATTTTTCTCAAGCAGTCTTTTCCCAATAGAGAGCTTTAACCCAGGGGTAAGCAACTGCCTCACCCTTTGGAATTTAACCCCACCCAGCTGGGAGAAGTGTAATCTGAGGGTCATTAACTGTCAGAGACTATCGGCCAGCCAGTAGGCAGAGACAAGTCTCTGAATGCTTTGGGCCTTTGGCCTGGCTCTGAGCTGTTGGGTTTCATGGCTCTGGGGACTGAGCTGTGAAGGCAGTAGCCTGGGCCCCCGGGCTAAGCCATTAGCCTATGCTGCAGAAACCATTTTTCTTAGGCACAGTTTTGTCATCAAAGCAGCTATAGCATGGGGGGCGGGGGGAGCAACTGCCCCGCCCTTTGAAATTTAACCCCAACTATCCAGGAGGAGTCAGCACCTAACACAGACCTGCAACCTAATGCTCATTAACTGTCAGAGACTACCAACCAGCTTGGTGATGAAGACAAGTCTCTGGGCACTTTGAACCTTGGGCCCAGCTTGTGGTCATTGGGTTTTAAGGCTCTGGGGTCAGAGCAGTGAAGGTAGCTGCCTTGGCCCCTGTGCTGAGTCATTAACCCATGCTGCAGAAACCATTTTCTTCAAGCAGAGTTTTCCTCTCAAAGCAGCTTTAGCTCAAGGGAAACAATTGCCTCACCTGCTGGAAATCCTCTTACTCCGCCCTCTTGGGGGAGTTTTCATTCATTTGAGGGCTAAAACCTGAGGCAAATTAAGTGACTGAGACTAGCAGTGAGCCTACAGGCAGAGGCTCTGGAATACTTGAATCTTTACCTGGCCTGAAACTCTACCCAGGAGAGTAAGACCAGACATTGGTGTCCAGTTTGGTCCCTTCCATACACATCCAAACCCAGCAGAGAGCCACAATCTAAAGAACATCAATACCTGCAGGAAAATTTTGGTAGGCTCCAAACCCTGCTGAGACAGCCAAAATGGTGAAACAAAGAACCAAATCTCAAATGAAAGAACAAGGAAATCTCCAGAAGAAGGGCTAAATGAAATGGAGATAAGCAAGTTATCAGATATAGAGTTCAGAGTACTGATTATGAGGATGCTCAGCAGCATAAGAAAAGATATGAAAACATTGAAAAACAACCATTTGTAAATCAAGAATGACATAGCAGAAATAAAGAATACATTGGTAGGAATAACCAGCAGATTAGAGGAAGCCAAGTATCAGATCAGTGAATTAGAAGACAGGATATAAAAAATTACTCAATCAGGGGAAAAAAAAAAGAAAAAACAAGAGGACAGTTAAGGAGAGCTGTGAGACAATATGGAATGTAACAATATCTGCATCATAGGAGTACTAGAAGATGAAAAAAGTGAACAAGGGTTAGAGAATCTATTTGAAGAAATAGTGGCAGAAAAATTTCCTACCTTGGTAAAGAGAAAAGCATACAAGTTTAGGAGATATAGAGAGCCCCAAGCAAGAAAAACCCAAAGAGGCCCATGCCAAGACACATCATAATTAAAATGCCAAAAATTAAAGACACAGAAAGAATTTTAAAGACAGCAAAAGAAAAGCAACAGGTTACTTACAAAAGAGCTCTCATAAGTCTGTCAGCTGATTTCTCAACAGAAACACTACAGGCCAGAGAGAATGGCATGAAGTATTCAAGGTAATAAAAAACAAGAATCTGAATCCAAGATTACTCTATCGAGAAAGGCTATCATTCAAAATAGGTGAAATAAGAGTTTCCCAGAACAAAAATAAAGGCTAAGGGAATATATTACCACCAAGGAAGCACTGCAAGAAATATTAAAGAGACTGCTGTAATAAGCAGAAGAAATATATAGAGAAACATAGGCATAATAAATGAAAATGGCAATAAATAAATACCTATCAATAATAACATTAAGTGTAAATGAATTAAATGTTCTGATCAAAAGTCAGAGTAACTAAATGTATAAGAAAGCATGACTCATATATATGTTGTCCACAAGAGACCCACTTCACAACACAAGACTCACAAAAGTTGACAGTGAAAAGATGAAAAAAGGTTTTCCAAGCAAATGGAAATGAAAAATAAAAGCCAGGGTAGCAATACTCATATCTGATAAAATACACTTCAAAATAGAGGTCATAACAAGAGACAAAGGCCACTACATAATATTAAAAGGATCAATCCAACAAGAGGATGTAACCTTTGTAAACATCTATGCACCCAATATAGGAGCACCAAAATATATTTAAAAACTTCTGGAGGACTTCAAAGGAGAAATCCACAGAAATGCAATCATAGTAGGAAATTTAAACACCCCATTGCCATCACTGGATAGGTCCTCTAGAAAAGAAAAATCAACAAGGAAACAGAGACCCTAAATGAAGCACCAGACCAGCAGGATTTAATAGCTATTTATAGACAATTATACCCCAAAATTGCAGAATACAAATTCTTCCCACATGCACATGGGACATTCTCAAAGATAGACCAATGTTAGAACACAAAGTAAGTCTCTACAAGTTCAAGAAGATTGAAATTATAACAAGCATCTTCTCAGATCACAGTGGCATGAAACTAGAAATTAATTACAATAAAAACACTCAAAAACATTCAAACACATGGAGGCTAAATATCATGTTATTCAACAATGAATGGGTTACCAAGGAGATCAAAGAAGAAATTTAAAACTTTCTGGAAATCAATGAAAATGATCACAAAATCTATGAGACACAGCAAAAGCAGTCCTGAGAGGGAATTTCATAGCATTACATGCCTACCTCAAGAAACAAGAAATGTTTCTAATAGACTATCTAACACTACAATTTAAAGAACTAGAAAGTGAACAAAAAGAAAAAACCCATGACAATTAGAAGGAAAGAAATAATAAAGATGAGAGCAGAAATAAATAACATAAAGACTAAAAATCAATACAAAAGATCAATGAAACCAAGAGCTGGTTCTTTGAAAAGATAAACAAGATTGATGAACCATTAGCCAGACTCACTAAGAAACAAAGAGAGAGGACCCAAATAAACAAAATCAAAAATGAAAAGAGGGAAGTAACAACTGATACCACAGAGATACAAGGGATTGCTAGAAAATACTATGAACAATTATACGCCAACAAACTAGACAACCTAAGTGAAATGGACAAATTCCTAGAATCACACAGATTCCCAAAACTGAACCTGGAAGAGATAGAAAAACTTGAACAGACCAATAACAACTAAGAAAATTGAAGCTGTAATCAATAAATGCTCAGTAAACAAAAGCCCTGGTCTGAAGGCTTCTCAAAGGATTTTTACCTAATATTCAAAAAAGGACTAACACCTGTTCTCCTCAAACTATTCCAAAAAATTCAAGAGGAAGGAACATTTTCAAGATCTTTTTATGAAGCCAGCATAATCCTAGTTTCAAAACCAGATAAAGACACTACAAAGAAAGAAAACTACAGGCTAATAATGCTGATGAACATAAATGTCAAAATCGTCAACAAAATATTAGCAAATCAGATCCGCCAATATAGTTTAAAAAATTATACATGATGACCAAGTGGGATTCATTCCAGGGATGCAAAGCAGGTACAATATTTGCAAATCAATAAAAGTGATATATTACACAGACAAAATGAAGGATAAAAATTGTATGATCATCAATAGATGTTGAAAAAGCATATGACAAAAATCCATTTTTTATAAAAATGGTCAGCAAAGTGGGAATAAAGGTATCATATCTCAACAAAGTAAAGGTCATATATGAAAAACCTATAGCCAACATTATACGCAATGGGTAAAAACTAAAAGCATTTTCTGTAAGAAAAGGAACAAGACAGCGATGCCCACATTCACCACTCTTATTCAACATAGTACTGGAAGTCTCAGCCACAGTGATTAGATAAGAAAAAGAAAAAATATACAGTTGAGGAAAGCAAGGTTGGAGTGGGAGTGGGGAGGAGAGGATCAATGGGGGAATAAAGCAGGGGTATCTGTAATACTTTCAACAGTAAAGATTTTTTAAAAAGAAGTAAATGTTCCTTTACATTCTCTGTGGCTGATAGAGTATGCCATAACTTTAATAGTGATGACCACAATTAGGGCAGGGTAATACTCCAATCCAAACTTAAATTAGCAGGGCACCAAAGTTATTAACCATAGAAAAAATAATTGATAAATTAGACTTCATGGGAGTTAATAATTTTGGTCACCAAAAAACAACATGTAGAATCCAGCCGGTGTGGCTCAGTGGTTGAGCATTGACCCATGCACCAAAGGCCGCCAGTTCACTTCCTGGTCAGGGCACATGCCCAGGTTGTGGGCCCGATCCCCAGTGAGGGGCTTGCAGGAGGTGCCCAATCAATGTTCTCTCTCATGGATGTTTCTATCTCTCTCTCCCTCTCCTTTCCTCTGTCTCTAAAATTAATAAAGAAAAAATATTTTTTTTAAGCTGATGCTAAAATTTTTATACAGAGATACACTTGTATATGTGTGAAATTACATATGTAATAATTCACTTAAATTATTAATTAGAGAACTGCTAGCACACCAAAAGCTTGATAGCAACCTGCATACTCTTTTTAAAAAAATCTTTATTGTTGAGAGTAGTACAGATGTCCCTCATTTTTCCCCATCCACCCAGCTTCCACCCCACCCCAGGCCGTCACCACACTATTGTCTTTGTCCATGGGCAATGCTCATATACATATAAGTTCTTTCATGAATCTCTTCCTGCCTCCCCTCTCCCTTCCCCTCTGAGATTCGTCAGTCTGTTCCATGCTTTCATGTCCCCAGACCTATTTTGTTTGTCAATCTGTTTTGTTCATTGGACACCACAGATAAGTGAGATCGTGTGATATTTGTCTTTCTCTCACTGGCTTATTTTGCTTAGTATAATTTTCTCCGTCCCTCCATGGTGTATCAAAGATTAAGAAAGCCTTCTTTTTTTACAGCTGCATAGTAATTCATTATGTAAATGTACCACAGTTTTTTTTATTCACTTATTTACTGATGGACACTTGGGCTGTTTCCTGATCTTCACTATTGTAAATCATGCATAGGGGTGCATCCATTCTTTCTGATTGGTGTTTTGGGATTCTTAGCATATATTCCTAGAAGTGAATATATAGGTCAACAGGCAGTTTTATTTTTAATTTTTTTTAGTAAACTCTACACTTCTTTTCATACTGACTGCACCAGTCTGCATTGCCACCAGCAGTGTGCTAGGGTTCCCTTTTCTTCACAAACATTGTTATTTGTTGATTTATTGATGGCAGCCATTCTGGCAGGTGTGAGGCGATACCTCGTTGTAGTTTTAATTTGCATCTCTCTGATGATTAATGATATTGACCATTTTTTCATATGTCTGTTGACCATGTGTATGTCCTCTTTGGAGAAGTGTCAGTTTAGGTTCTTTGCCCATTTTTTTATTGGATTGTTTGACTGTGTTTTGTTTAATTTTATAAGTTCTTTATATATAGAGTGTCCCAAAAAATGTATACACAAAAATTGTAATTATAAAGTCAGTGTTATTAACATACATTTCATTTTCAAAACTTAATAAAATCTACAGACACCCTGTGTACATTTATTTGGGCACACTGTATTTTGGAAAGTAACCCTTTATCAGATGTGTCATTGGAAGATATGTTCTCTCATACAGTGGGCCCCCTTTTCATTTTGATGATGTTTTCTTCTGCTGTGCAGAGCTTTTTAGTTTGATGTAGTCAAACTACATCATAAACATAGTGTTTGTGTTTTCCTTTGTTTCTCTTGCCCTAGGAGATGTATTGGTAAAAATTCTGCTAAGTGGGATGTTTGAGATTTTGTTGCCTGTGCTTTTTTCTAGGATTTTTATGATTTCGTGAGTTACATTTAAGACTTTTATCCATTTTGAGTTTATTCTTATGTATGGCGTAAGTTGTGATCTAGTTTCACTTTTTTTGCGTATACCTGTCCAATTTTCCCAAGACCATTTATTGAAGAGACTGTTTTTACGTCATGGTATGCTCTTGCCTCTTCAGTCAAATATTAATAGAGTAAAATGATTTGGGTCAATTTCTGAGTTCTTTGTTCTGTTCCACTGATCTTTATACCTGTTCTTGTGCCAGTATGAGGCTGTTTTGATTACAGTGGATTTGAAATATATTTGATATCGGTTATTGTGAGCCCTCCAACTTATTCTTTCTCAATTGCTGAGGCTATTCTGGGTCTTTTTTTTTTTGTCCCATATAAATTTTTGGAGTATTTGTTCTAGATCTGTGAAATATGCCATTAGTATTTTAATAGGGATTGCATTGAATCTATAGATTGTTTTGGGTAGTGTGAACATTTTAATGATGTTAATCATTCCAATCTATGAATATAGTATATGCTTCCATTTGTTTGTATCTTCCTCTGTTTCTTTTTTCAATGTCATAGTTTTCCAAGTACAGGTCTTTTACCTTCTTGATCAAGTTTATTCCTAGGTATCTTATTTTTGTCATTGTTGCAATGGTAAATGGTATTGATTTTTAGTTTCTCTTTCTGAGAGTTTATTATTGGTGTATAAAAATGCCATTGATATCTGGATGTTAATTGTGTATCCTGCTATTTTGCTGGATTTATTTATTAAATCTAATAGTGTTTTGGTGTCGGCTTCAGGGTATTCTATGCACAATACCATCTCATTTGTGAATAATGACAGTTTTAGTTACTTCTTTCTAATTTGGATGCCTTTCGTATTTTATTCTTCTGATTGCTGTGGCTAGGACTTTCAGTACTATGTACTATATTGAATAAGAAGGTGGAAGCAGACTTCCTTGTCTTCTTTCTGTTCTTATGGGAAACACTTAGTTTTTGCCCATTGAGCATGATGTTGGTTGTAGGTTTGTCATACATGGACTTTGTTATATTGAGACATGATCCTTCTATTCCCACTGTGCTGAGAGTTTTTATAAAAAATTGGTGCTGGATTTTGTCAAATGCTTGTTCTGCTTCTATTGATATAATCATATGTTTTTTATCCTTCGTTTTGTTTATGTAATATATCACATTTATCTATTTCCAAATACTGTACCATCCTTGCATCCTAAAATAAATCCCAGTTAATCAAAGTATGTGATCTTTTTAATATATTGCTGGGTCCAATTTGCTAATATTTTTTTGGGGGGTGGGGGATTTTAGCATCTATGTTTGTCAGGGATATTGGCCTATAATTTTCTGTCTTTGTAGTGTCTTTACCTGGTTTTGAAGATAGAATAATGATGGCCTCATAAAAAAGAGCTTGGAAGTCTTCCTTCATCTTGAATTTTTTGGAATAGCTTGAGGAGAATAGGTGTTTGTTCTTCTTTGAGTGCGTGGTAAAACTCCACTGTGAAGCCATCCAGTGCATCCTTTTGTTGGCTGGGGTTTTTGTTTTGTTTTAATTACTGCTTCATTTCTTTGGTTGTTATTGGTCTACTAAGGTTTTCTGATTCTATCTGATTGAGTGTTAGAAGACTGTATGTTTCTAGGAATGTGTCCACTTCACACAGGTTGTCAAATTAGTTGGCATATAATTGTTCATAATATTTTCTTACAATCCTTTATATTTCTGTGGTGTCAGTTGTTACTTCACCTATTTTATTTCTGATATTATTTATTTGGGTCCTCTCTCTTTGTTTCTTGATGAGTCTGGCTCATGGTGCATCAAAGTTGTTTATCTTTTCAAAGAACTAGATCTTGTTTTCTTTGATCTTTTGTATTGTGTTTTTGTTTGATTGTTTGTTTTTAGTCTCTATGCCATTTATTTCCACTCTGATGTTTACTATTTTCTTCCTTCTACTTATTCTGGGACTACCTTTTTGTTGTCTTTCTAGTTTTTAGTTGTAGTGTTAGATAGTTTATTAGAGATTTTTCTTGTTTCTTGAGATATTCCTGTAATGTTATGGACATCTCTCTCAGGATTGCTTTCATTGTGTCTCAATTTTGGAGTTGCTGTGTGTGCATTTTCATTTGTTTCCAAGAAGTTTTTTATTTCTTCCTTGATCTCATTGGTAACTCATTAATTGTTTAAAAACATTCTATTTAACGTCCATGTGTTTGAATGTTGTTGAGTATTTTTATTGTAATTTATTTCTAGTTTCATGCCATTGTGATCTAAGAAGATGCTTTATATGATTTCATACTTCTTGAATTTATAGAGACTTAGTTTGTGTCCTAACATATGGTCTATCTTTGAGAATGTCCCATGTGCACATGAAAAGAATGTTTATTCTGCAGCTTTGTGGTGAAATGTTCTGTGAATATCACTTAAATCCAGCTGATCTAGTGTGTCATTAAGGGTCTCTGTTTCCTTGTTAATTTTTTGTCTAGAAGATCTATCCAGTAATGTCAGTGGAATGTTAAAGTCCACTACTATGATTTTATTACTGTATATCTCTCCCTTGAAGTCCTAGAGAAGTATGTTTTGGTGCTCCTATATTCAGTGTATATATGTTTATCAGGGTTATATCTTTCTTGGGGATTGATCCCTTTAATATTCTCTTGGTGGATCAATACTTTTAATACTATATCTCTTTTAATGGCCTTTATTTTGAACATCCAGTGTGTATGAAGGAACCTGAACAACCCAGACAAAGCCACACTTTTCAGATTCCTTGCAGCAAAGTGAGGCTGTATGGCTGACTTCTGACCAATGAATGCAATGTAAACAGAACTGTAAACAACTCTCTTTAATCTCTAAAGGCAGGAGGAACAACTTATTTTCCTCTTTCTCCTTGGAGCCAGGCTGTATGCCATCCTGATGGCTATACTTCAGATTTACCTCGAACCCTGCAGTGGAAGCCACAGGTTGAAGATTATGGAGCACAAGTAAAATAGAAGGAGCTTGGGTCCTTAAATTCACAAAGCTGTCCCACCATCCTTAAAAAACTACCTGTGGAATTTTCCCTTTTGTTTAATGATGAAACTTATGTCTTTCTTTTTCTTAAATGTGTTTGGGTTGCAGTTACATGGCTGTTCTGTTTATTGTTATTCTTTTAAATACAAATATATTACAAATGCTATTTGTACCTATTCTATATTTATCTTTAAAGTTTTCTTCTTCTTTTTTTTTTAATCCTCACCCGAGGACATTTTTCCATTTTTTGTTCAGATAGAGTGGGAGGGAGGGAGAGAGAGAGAGAGAGAGAAACATCAACGTGAAAGGGACACATCAAGTGGTTGACACCCGCATGACCCAACCAGGACCGGGGACAAACTGCAACCGAGGTACGTACCCTTAGCAGGAACCGAACCCGGGTCTTTCTGGATCACAGGCAGGCGCTCTAACCGCTGAGCCAAACTGACCAGGGTTAAACTTTTCTTAAATAAGATCAGAGAAGACCAGAGGCAGACATTTGAAGACTGGCAGGCCACCCTCTCGAGATTGTTAAAGACCTATATTCCTTGCTGTATTTTGAATATATCCTCCTCACATGCCCTTGAACACACATACATACCAATGAATGCCTGTGTACGACATCTTATCATTCCAGCCTAAGATGTCTATACCTTTACGAGAAATCCAAAGGTGGCAACCCCACCCAGTGTGTAGGATTTAGTTCAAATTTATTTTTGTCATCAGGAGTCAACAAGAATTTCAAGCAAGCACAAGTTTCAACTTGACTTGCCTCTCCTTGAAAATAGAGCATAGTGTTGTTTATTATGTACCATACGATTTGAATCATTTAAATTTTCTGATAAAAAAAAATCACAATAAAAATGTCTTAAGAATATTATATTAGCCCTGGCCAGTTTGGCTCAGCTTTTAGAGCATCAGCCTGCAGACCTGAGAGACCCAGGTTCAGTTCCCGCTAAGGGCATGTACCTCAGTTGCAGTTTGTCCCCGGCCCTGGTTGGGGTCGTATGGGTGGCAACCAGTTGATGTGTCTCTCTCACATCGATGTTTCTCTTTCTCTCTTCCTCCCTCTCTCTCTCCCACTCTATCTGAAGATAAAAAAAAAAAAAAAAAAGAGTATTATATCAGGAAAAATTGTGAGTGATGGTTACAATCTGTAAACATGGAATTAGGAGGGGTTTTCCTTATCTAATAAAAGCAACCTGTAGACATCTCCATAAACATTCTCTTTAATGGGAAAAAAAATTTTGGAATCTTTCTAAGTCTAAATAGTTAAAAAAAAATTTTTTATCTTCACCTGAGGACATTTTTCCATTTTTGTTCAGATAGAGTGGAAGGAAGAGAGAGGAAGAGAGAGAGAGAAACATTGATGTGCAGGGATACATTGAGTGGCTGCCTCCTGCATGACCTCACCCGGGGCCGAGGACAAACTGCAACCGAGGTACGCGCCCTTATTGGGAACTGAACCGGGGCCGACGCTCTGACCGCTGAGCCAAACTGGCCAAGGTGAAATAGTTAAAATTTTTATCTAACACAATAAGAAAATAAAGTTGTCAGCATAGCAAATATTAGTAATAAAAAAGAAACATGACTAAATGTGGATAATATAATTTATATAGAAAGTTATAAGAACATGGACAAATACAAATAAAATTTTAAAATAATACTCCTTTTCACCCTGGTTGGTTTGGCTCAATGGTTAGAGTGTCGGCCTGTGGACCAAAGGGTACATACCTGGGTTACAGGTTCAATTCCCAATCCCTGACAGAGTCATATGGGAGGCAACCAATCAATGTCTCTTTCACGTCAATGTTTCTCTCTCTCTTTCTCTCCCTCCTTCCTCTCTATCTCTCTCTTTCTTCCTCCCTCTCTTCTATGCTATCTAAAACTGAATGGAAAAATATCCATGGGTGAGGATATATATATGTATAGTACGTCTTTCTCCAGCTTGATTAATTTAAATAATGTGTGAGATCTGTTCGGAGTTTTAAAAATATTATATATACTTGAATAATTAGATAACTACTTAAGGTTCATGTAAAAAAATTAATATTTTAAAAATAAATTAACTTTATATTAATTCATAGACAATATAATTTTAATATAATAATAGCAGAATATTAGAAACAATAGAGTAGTATAATCTTAAAATTACTTGAAAGAATTAATGTTTACTAATACCTAAGATAATATAAAATGACAGAGAGAAAAGTTTTTAATTCACTTTACCAGATATTAATAAAGGAATAGTAAAAGACACACACACACATGCACACACACACACACACAGTGTTGGAAAACTCAAATCAAATGAAACTGAATAGAGAGTTAAGAAAAGTAACTGGTATTTGATACATGCGCTATAAGCTGGTCTTTCTCAAGTTGTCCCCTCCAACCCATTTTCTCCCTTCTTCTCTTTATTTTGTAACTTGCAGAGCTGACACCTACCAAGGGGTTCCTTCTTTCTCACCTATGTGGGGTGGCTAGAGACTAAAAACTTGGAGAAAAGGAGGCCAGACGACCTCCCTCTCCTTCCCGCTTGGCCCACACTTGCGGCAGCGGCTCCTTGTCCACACTGCAGCCCCTGCTGGTGGCCCATCACCCGAGGCTCTGGATCCCTCAGGCTTCGGCAGCGCTGTTTCATCTCCTGTTGTCCGTGAGGAGGAGAGAGAACCTGTCAGCCAGACCTCGAGGACGTTGTTAGTTCACTTAATTCCAGTTACTCTGAATGAACATTTTCTTCATTTGACTATCTTCAAAATGCCATCCGACTCTGACTTTTGTTCCCTGCCACAACCTGACCGAAACAGGCAGAGCCTCAGGCTCCTGAGGACCCTGTCTCGCTCTACGGAAAAAAGATAAATAAAAACTCAAGATAGTGTCTTGTGACACAGGAGTAAAAAAGATTTTTAAATAACTTCCCAAAGTACAAACTATGTGGGAAAAATTAATTTTACAAATTTAAATTAAATATCTATGCCAAATTAAGGGTATTATAGACAGAGTTAGCAGATGTTTAATATTCTGGGAAAATATTTTCAAAGCCTAATGATAATGAGGGATTGATACCTAAAGGCATAGAAAATCCCTGTAAATCATGAGAGAACAAGACTGAAAACCAAAAATAAATTGTTAAATTGTGTGAATAAGAAATCTGTATGGCCCTGGCCGGTTTGGCTCAGCGGTTGGAGCGTTGGCCTGCGGTCCAGAGAGACCCGGGTTCGGTTCCCGCTGTGGGCACGTACCTCGGTTGCAGTTTGTCCCCGGCCCTGGTTGGTCGTGCGGGTGGCAGCCACTCGATGTGTCCCTTCACGTCGATGTTTCTCTCTCTCTCTCTTCCTCTCTCTCCCTCCCGCTCTATCTGAACAAAAAATGGAAAAATGTCCTCGGGAGAGGAAAAAAAAAAAAAAAAAAAAAGAAATCTGTATGAAGAAATTCATAGTTTCTCTAGTAATCAGGTAAATGCAAAAGTAAAACAAGGAGAAGCAATTTCTCATCCAATGAATGAGCAAAAGAAAGAGGGTGAATAATACTGATTATTGATTAGGACTAATACAAGGGGAGCTAACATCCACTGCACGTATGAATGAAAATAAACCTATCTATTCTTGAATGTAATTTCTGAATTTAGCATTAAATTAAGGATTCATGTATTTGTGACATACTAAGGAGATATTTGGGTATATACCTCTTCACAGGTGCCCTTGTAGACATGTAAGAGAATCTGACAGTTCATTTGGTCAAAATACATTTTTTTAAAAAGCTTTGAACCAAAGGCAACAGAAACAAAGGAGAAAATGAACACATGGGACTACATCAAACTAAAAAGCTTCTGCACAGCAAAAGTAACAACCACCAAAATGGAAAGGCAACCCACTGTATGGGAGAATATCATTGCCAATGATACATCAGATAAGGGGTTAATTTCTAAAATATATAGAGTACTCATACAACTCAACAAAAGGAAGACAAAGAACCCAATAAAAAATGGGCAGAGGAGCTGAATAGGCACCTCTCCAAACAGGACATACAAATGGCCAAGAGACATATGAAGAAATGCTCAACATCACTAATCATCAGAGAGATGCAAATTAAAACAACAATGAGGTATCACCTCACACCTGTCAGAATGGCTGCCATCAACAAATCATCAAACAAGTGTTGGTGAGGGTGTGGAGGAAAGGGGACTCTAATACACTGCTGGTGGGAATGCAGACTGGTGCAGCCACTATGGAAAACACTATGGTGTTACCTCAAAAAATTAAAAATTGAACTTCCATTTGACCCAATGATCCCACTTCTAGTAACATACCTTAAGAAGCCTGAAACACCAGTCAGAAAGAATATATGTACCCCCATGTTCATAGCAGCACTATTTACAATAGCTAAGCTCTGGAAACAGCCCCAGTGTCCATCAGTAAACAAATGGATAAAAAAGCTGTGGTACATATACACAATGGAGTACTATGCAACTGTAAGAAAGAAAGATCTCGTAACCTTTGAGACGACATGGAGGGACCTGGAAAGTATTATCATAAGTGAAACAAGCCAAGCAGAAAAAGACAAATACCACCTGATCTCACTTATTTGTGGAATATTATGAACATAACAGTCTGAGGAATAGGGTAGATTCAGAAACATGGAAGTAGCGTACAGACTGACAACCCTCAGAAGAGGGGGTGTTGGGGGGAGGGGAGAGATAAACCACAGAACATATATGCATGTATGCATAACCAATGGACATGGACAACAAAGCCGGGGACGGGGTGGGGGAGATGGGGAGGAGGGTGTCAATGGGGTAAAAAAGGAGAAACATCTGTAACAAAAATTAAAAAATAAAATAAAAAAACTTTGAAAATCATTTTCCAAGTGCTTGTTCTGTGCTCTTCTCTAATTGAATGTAATATCATTTTCAGGAAGAAAACAGACCTGGTGTGGGGAAGTAGAAAAAAGCAGTGGTCACTAGGGGTGGATGAGTAATAGGAAACTTTAAACTGTGTTTACAAAGATAACTAAAAGGGTGTATAACTGTTAATAAGAGCAAGAATTTCCCATAAGTTCCTTCAAACGTTCTCATCATGTCAAGGAAAGATCCAGGGGAAAATACATGAAGGCTCCTGAGCTCAGATACCATCTCACGCCAATGAGTGTCATGTTGGGACCTGTCTCCTGCAAATATAACACCATTTTCTTGGGTGACTCACGGTGCCGCTTCAGAAGGTTTTGAGTTTTATGGTGCAGAAAACAGACATAGCTTGCTGTTGTCGTCTTTGAAGCAATGCATATTTCAGATTGGCCAGAAAACTGTTCAGCCGGCCGGCGGTAGGCGCACGCTGGGGCACCGGAGTACCCACATCCTGCAGTGCGCCTGCTACCGCCCCTTGGCGGCGGAGCACAAGCTGAATCACCTTGAGAGGTTGAGGCAACTTTCTGAAGGACCCAGAAAGAAATTTCCTCTGATCCTGGAGCTCAAGTAAGTGATCAGATTGTGAATGATGGTTCGGGACAAGGCTATATTCCACCTCCTTTAGCATGGCCTTAGAAGATTTTTAGCTCTAATTCCTTAACATCTTGCCAATCTTTTCATCACGGAATAGTGATATCTGGGGATTTAGAAAGCTAACAGGCAATCAAGCAAAACAGAGGACCTCCTTTCAACTTTCAGTATGGGATTGATTAAAACTTGATGATTAGAAACTAGTCCTATCTACCCAGAGTCCCCAAAATGTGCCGCTTCCCCAGTCTCTTTTTAAAAGAACTAAAAAAACTGACAGTAATGCCAATGTTTTAGACCTGCTAGACACCACGGTAGATGTCCCCAGTTACCTAGATTCTTCTCCTGAAATGCAGATGGTTTAGTTATTAAATATAAACACACCCTAAAAGTTAATTACTAATATTTTAATGTATTTTTAAAAGTAGACTTAAAATGTATTGAGGTATAATTGATAAACAAGAACCTGCATTAACTTAATGTAAATAATCTGTTAAGGTTTACTTATGTTTAGAGCTGTGAAACTATCACTATAATTAATATAATTAACATATCCATCACTCCCAGAAGTGTCCTCATACACGTTTATAATTGCTCCTTCCTCTCTCTCCTCAGGCAGCCACTAATCTACTTTCAGAGAGATTATTTTCACCTTAAATAATCTTATATACATGGAATTACAAAGTATAAATCACCTTTGTCTCCTTTTTAACTCAGCACCATTCATTTGAGATTTATACGTGTTTTAAAAGCGCTTCACTCATTTTTATTGCTGAGTATATTGTCATATACATATACCAGAACTTGTTTGTGCTTCCATCTGTAAAAAAAATTTTGAGTAATTTTCACTTACTAACTTTTACAAATAAAGCTACACCTATGCACGCCTATACAAGTCTTTATGTGGACATGTACTTTTTGTGGACATGCAATTTTTTTTTTTTTATGAGCTTGCTTTTAAAAATGAGTATTTTTAATAGAGTCAAGGTTAAGTTAATAATTTTGAATAGTGGTAGGCAGTAGGGAGGGAGACACCAGAATAACTGAGTCATTTAGAGTATATATCCCTTTGGAAATTGTAACGTGCTTTCTGGGTGTAATGTCAACCCTTGCCTACCTCCTCACAATGGAGTATGACTCATCTGATGGGCTGGTGCTGCTGAGGATCATTGTCATATCTATCAGCTATGTAAAATAACAAAATTTAAAGCACCATTGCTTTAAATAGTTTCACATTAGCTTTATATAGGTCAAATTGGCCTCTCTCACTTTTTGAAAAGTAGAGAGATTTTTTTCTGTTTGTTTGTTTTTTTAGTGACCAACATCATAGGCATTCTTTCCTTTAAATCTTGACTAATTTCTTCAGCATCAGGCTATGATTTGAATAAAGTCCTACATCTCCCTTTAAGACATACATTGCTTGAACCATTTTTTGATTGTGGTTATCTCATGTGTTTGAATCAACTCACAGGTTTCTGACTAAGAATTAGAGTAGGTTTGCCAGATAAAATACAAGAGGCTAACTAGTATTTTAGCAGTTTTTATTTTTTATATATAACATATAAAATTATTAACAAAGTATTTTAGTGCCACTTTGGTTTGTTCTCATCTTATTGTTCCAGGACATGAATTAGAAAACCACTTTCCTTAGTTTACCATGCACAATTAGCATTCGCGCCTCTGTGCTTGCCATTTTTGTTCCCCCACCCCATTTATTGACTTAGAAAACTTTTCCACTTCATTTGTTCTACCTGCTCACCCCCCAAAAAATGTCTGTGTAGTAGGCTAAGTCAAAATGTAAAAGAGAGGTAACCAGCAGTGTGCGAATTAATGAGAAAGAGAAATCAAGAAGCCTGTCCCGATCAGAACGTGGGAGGGGTGTGGTCACTGTATTGAGCACCGAGAGGAGCTGCCCCCTGAGGGGAGAGTCTCAGTGTTTTCTCTCTTTGTGATCTTGATTTTGCTTCATGTATCTTAACAATTCCTATCCAGTATCTCATAATGTATGACTTTCCTCTTGTTTCCTTTCCAGGCATGATGAAACCTAAATCCTCTTCTTGGTCTGGGTACCGTGTGGGCTTTTTCCTCCTAGAAGTAATGACGTCAGCAACAGGTAAGAACATCTACTTTTTTCTTACTGAGTCACAACTATGGAAAGAACCTGGGGCAGACTTCCAGTGTCTAGTTCAGAACAGTGTCTAGTTCTTTTCAAGAAGCTTGAAAAGCATCATTACATCCTAGCATTAAGTAAAAGCTGAAAAACAACAATACTTCTTAGGTCCAATAGAAAAATGAGGTCACAGAACAAGTTGTTGTCCCCCAAATGGGAGAGTCGGACAGGTAGATACAGAGATTCACAACCTCCCAGACCAGAAAGTACTAAGATAGGAAAATCTAAATTATAATTATCAAATCGCTAGAGGCTCAGTGTGGACAAGTCTCATAGAATTGTACATGTATTCTTAAAACCCATATAATCTTATTAACCAGTGTCACTCCAACACATTTAACTTAAATAAATACATTTCTAGAAGTTCAATATGGACAAGTCTGAGAGTTAAAGACTCCAAAAGGTACCAGTCATGGGAGAACTCACTTTTCTAAGTTTTACCTCCTGGATTTTTACTAGGTTCTCACAATGAATATTGGAGAAAAATCTTCATGTGTTTTAGGCAGGGGAAGAGGAAGAGTTATCATTTTGAAATATGCTGTTCTTAATAATAGTTCCTTCAAGAGGAACTATTTTTGCCCTGGCTGGTTTGGCTCAGCGGTTGGAGCGTCAGCCTGCAGACCAGAGAGTCCTGGGTTCGGTTCCCATTAGGGGCACGTACCAAACAACAAAAAAAAGAGTAACTATTTTATCAAAGCCTAACCTACTGATGTTTTATCAGAGCCTGGCTGACCTGGGGGCAGGAAAATATCCAACTCCAGCCATTGTGTCCCACCTAAGTGGGGGTTGGAGGAGATGACAAGCACTTATGAAGTTCATAGCCAAGAACATGGGCTCACTAAAAGACTGAAATCTAATCACAGGGCTATAAAATAACTTCCATCCCCATACACTTAAGATAACATCACTAAAAGCCTTTAACCAGAGCTCCTTTAACACAGTCTATCGTGTTTGGCTTTCAACAAAAAAAATTGTAAGGCATACAAAAGGCAAAAAACACAGTCTGAAGGGATAGAGCAAACACTAAAACTAGACTTTGATGTAGCAAGATTGTTGGAATGATCAAACTGGGAATTTAAAATAACTATGATTAATATGCTAAGGAATCTAATGGCAAAGTAGACAACATGCATGAACAGATGGACAATGTAAGCAGAGAAATGTAAATTCAGAGAAAGAATTAAAAAATTATAGAGACCAAAACACTAACAAATGAAATTGCCTTTTGTATGCTCATTAGTAGACTAGACATGAATGAGGAAAGAATCTCTAAGGTTGAGAATATATCAATAAAAACTATCAAAACTAAAAATCAAATACACAAGAAGTTTCAAAAAAAGAGAGAGAAAAACCCATTAACTGTGAGACAACTATGAAAAGTATGATATGTGTAACGGGAATAACAGAAGGAGAAGGAAAAGAGAAAGGAATAGAAGAAATATTTGAAACAATAATGACAGAGAATTTCTCTAAAATAATGTCAGGCACAAAACCATAGATCCAGGAAACTTAGAGAACACCAAACCGGATAAATACTAAAAAACTAAATCAAGGTAGAACATATTAAAATGGCAGAAAATGAAAGAAAAAGAAAAAATCTTGAAAAAAACCAGAAGGGGAAAAAAAAAACACAACACTTCAACTATAGAGCTTACAAGAAATGTTAAAAGAAGTTCTTTAGAGAGAAGGAAAATGATACAGGTCAGAAAATCAGATCTCCATTAAAAGATAGATATAGATAGATGATAGATAGATAAATAGATAGATAGATAGATAGATAGATAGATAGATAGATAGATAGATAGATAGATAGATGATAGATAGATAGATAGACAGATAGATGATAGAGAAAGAGAGGGAGAGCAATAGGGAAGAAATAAATGAAGACAACATTAAAATTTTTATTTTTTATTCTTCATTGACCTAAAGATAATAGTTGGTTTAAAATAATAACAGCAACAATAATCAATGATTATAATTTATGCATAACTAAAGTGAATGACAGTGATGATGCAAAGGATTAAAGAGACATATTAGGAATTCTTCATTATTTTTTTTATTTTTTATTTTTATCCTCACCCGAGGACATTTTTCCATTTTTTGTTCAGATAGAGCGGGAGGGAGAGAGAGGAAGAGAGAGAGAGAAACATCGATGTGAAGGGACACATCGAGTGGCTGCCACCCGCACGACCAACCAGGGCCGGGGACAAACTGCAACCGAGGTACGTGCCCTTAGCGGGAACCGAACCCAGGTCTCTCAGTACCGCAGGCCGACGCTCCAACCGCTGCGCCAAACCGGCCAGGGCAGGAATTCTTCATTATTAAAAGGTATTTGTATTGCCCATAAAGCAGTATAGTGTTATCTTTCAAACTACCCATAAAAAAATAATTCACCATTTTCTTCTCCATCCAGCCTCAGAAAACTACTATTCTAATTACTGCTTCTATGAGTTTGACTATTAGAGCACTCATATAAGTGGAATTATGTAGTATCTATCCTTTTGTGATTGCCTTTTTTTCATTTAATACATTCTCTTCCAGATTCATTTATATTGTAGCATATGGCATGATTTTATTTTTTAAAACTGAATAACATTCCGTTTTGTATATGTCACACTTTCGCTCTTGTCAAACTGAAACTCTTTATATTAAAAGTGAGTTTCTTGTAGACAACATATCATTCGGTCTTGTTTTTTCAATCATTCTGACAATCTCTGTCTTTTGATGTATTTAGGCCACTGACATTTAAAGTGAGTATTGAGTCCGGCCGGTGTGGCTCAGTGGATTGAATGTCATCCCATGAACTGAGAGGTCAGGGCACATGGCCAGGTTGCAGGTTTGATCCCCAGCAGGGAGCGTGCAGGAAGCAGATGATGGATGTTTCTCTTTCACATTGTTGTTTCTATCTCTCTCTTCCTTCCTTCCTCTCTCTCTAAAAAATCAATAAAAACATACTTAAAATAAAATGAGTATTGATGTAACTGGATGAACATCTAACATATCTGTTACTATTTTTTTATTTGTTGCCCTTGTTCTTTGTTGTTATTAATTTTTGCTATACATGGTTCTTTTTCTTTTTTTTTTTTTTATCCTCACCTGAGGACATTTTTCCCATTTTTTTGTTCAGGAAGAGTGGGAAGGAGAGAGAGGAACAGAGAGAGAGAGAGAAACATCGATGTGAAAGGAACACATCGAGTGGCTGCCACCCGCACGACCAACCAGGGCCGGGGACAAACTGCAACCGAGGTATGCGCCCTTAGCGGGAACCGAACCCGGGTCTCTCAGGACCGCAGGCTGACGCTCTAACCGCTGAGCCAAACCGGCCAGGGCTACATGGTTCTTTTTCTATCAAGTATAAATTTTCACTGTGGTTAATTACACATAAAATAACATTAACTATCTTAGCTATTTTACATGTATAATAGAGTAATATTAAATATATTCATAATGTAGTGCAATCATTACCATCTTTTCCTCTTGGATGGATCATCTTTTTCCATCCTTTCTCTTTCAATTTATTTGAGTCTTTGGCTCTAAAGTGAGTCTTTTGTAGATAGCATATGGTTTGCTAATAGTTTTTTTAATCTATTTAACCAACTCTGTCTGTTGATTGGAGAGTTTATAATTTTTTTCTTTATTGTTTTTCTTTAGAGAGAGAGGAAGGTAGAGGGAGAGAGAGTTAGAAACATCGATGAGAGAACATCGACTGGCTGCCTCCTGCACGCCCTCCACAGGGGATTTGGCCCACAACCTGGGCGTGTGTCCTGACTGGGAATCAAACTGGCAACTTCTTGGTTGGGTTGACGCTCAACCACTGAGCCACACCAGCTGGGCCTATTGGAGAATTTAATCCACTTACATTTAAAGTAATGACTTACTTTTATTATTTTGCTATTTCTTTTGTGTATGCCATATAGCTTTATTGTCCCTCATCTTTTTGATTACTTTCTTTTTTGGTATCTATTGATTTTTTTGTATTGAAACATTTACATTCCTTTCTCTTTTTTTCTTTACATGTTCTATAGCTACTTTCTTTGTGATTATCTTGGGGATTACATTTAACATCCTAAAAAATAATGCTCTAATTTGAATATATAACAGCTTAACTTTAATAACATAAACACTCTGTTTAACTGCTCTGTACCTATCCTTTTCACTTGTTGATACTGCAAAATTACATTTTATATATTGTATGCCCTAAGATATAAACTAATAATTCTTTTAAAAGCATTAATCTCATATTATATAATATGTAAACCTATAAATGAGTTATAATAATGTTATTAGCATTTAGACTAGTAACATTTTTTTTTTTTTTTAATGTATTAGTCTCTTAAATCACAAAGAAAAAAAAAGTGGAGTTAGAGCCCTGGCTTGTTTGGCTTAGTGGTTAGAGCATTGGCCCGTGGACCAAAGAGTCACAGGTTTGATTCTGGTCAAGGGCATGTACCTTGGTTGTGGTTTGTCTTCGGGCCTGGTCGGGTCATGTGGGAGTCAACCAGTCGATGTGTCTCTCACTTTGATGTCTCTCTCTCTATCTCTCCCTCCCTCCTGCCTACTCTATCTGATGATACATGTAAAAATATCCTTGGATTAGGATTTTTAAAAAGTGGAGTTTGAAACCAGTGTTACAATAATAATAGCTTTTATAATTGCTTGTGTATTTACCTTTATTGGGTACTTTATTTCTTCATACAGCTTCAACTTACTGTAACTCCCTTGAGCATTTTCAGTAGGGCAGAGCCGATGGTTACAAACTCCCTCAGATTTATTTGGCTGGGAATGTCTTAATTTCTCTCTCATTCTGGACACTTTGCTACATATATAATTCTTGGTTAATATATTTTTTCCCTGCCAGCACTTTGTATATATTATCTCACTGCCTTCTGGCTTCTAAAATTCTGATAAAAACTCTGCTTATAATCCCTCATATGTGATGAGTTACTTCTCTCTTGCTGCTCTCAAAACTGTTTTTTCTTTTGAAAGTTTATAAAGTTTCTAAATGTGGTTCTTTGAATTCATTTTAGAGTTTGTTGAACTTCATGTATGTTTATAGTCATGTCTTTCATCACATTTTGAAAGTTTTTCCATTATTATACTAAATATTCCCTCTCTTTTCTCCTTTTAGGACTCCTACAATAAACATATTGGTCTACTCTATGATGTCCCACAAATTCTTTTAAGTTCTGTTCACTTTTTCAATCTTTGTTCTTTTTGTTCCCAGACTTAATGATTTCCCTTGTCCTGCTGTTAAGTTCATTGATTCTTTTTCTTCCTTTTCAAATCTGCCTTTGAATTCTTCTAGTGAATTTTTTATTTCAGTTATATTTTTAAGATCCAGAACTCCTTTTTGTTTTCTTTTTAGGTTTTGGGGTCTTTATTTAAATTTCCATTTTGTTTATATATTGTTTACTTTCTCACCTCCTCTTATAGTTCTTTGAACATCTTTAAGACAGGTGTTTTAAAGTCTTCAATTGAAGAGCTTTTTCAGGACAGTTTCTGTTTATTTAGTTTTTTTTTCTTTGGAATGGGTCATAGTTTCTTGTTTCTTTGTATGTTTTGTGACTTTTTAAATATTTTATTGAAAACTGGATATTATAATGTAATGTGTTAATTCAAAATCTGATTCCCCTTCTTTTCCAGGATTTGTTGGCTTTTTGTTATTGTTTTCTATATTGTTTTGTTGTGGGCTGTCTGTGTGCCAAGGTCTCCTTCGGTCTTTTCTAACCCTGTCTCTTTTCCTGGGCATGTGTGGTCACTTGCTAATTTTCCTCATATATGTACTTGCTTTTGAATATTCTAATCTTTAATGTCTGGCTCTCAAAAGGGGAAAAGAGAAAAATGAAGGGATGTATGAAAAGATACAGACCCTTTAAATTCCCTGGATGGGATGTCACTTCAGAGAAGAGGGGCTTGAAAAAAAAGGGGGCATGGTACAACAAAAATAGCCACTTGCCTCTTTGTCCTCCAATGTCTGTGACTGGAAGCAGCCATCAATGACCACAGCACAGATCCCCAGTATTTGAAGGACAGAGTCCTTTATACTTACTCAGGCTCTCAAAAGCTATGTGAAAGCTGTTCCAGGCAGAGTTGCACAGCTGCCTGCCATGGCGCTAAAGGTGGAGAATGGGTATATGCTACTCTGATATGCGCTGAAATCGACCAAAATCAATGCAATTTACCATTCAAGCCTTCCCGTGGAAGTTGAAGGCCTTCACTAGACTCCAGACTCCCAGAGTAGTTACCTCAGGCAGATTCTGCCCGTGCAATTGTTGTCTGGGTAGGGAGTCAGATTTCTGGTACTTTCTGTTCTGCTGTCTTCCTAGAACCCAAGTGGGTATTTTTAAAGACAATAATGTAGAAACATTGGTCTTTTCAAAAAATAAAATATGGATTTAAACAGAAGAGGATCTATTCTGAGCTGAATATTTAGAATAGCTAGGTCAGATGGGAAGAATAATACAGTGTGTCCTTCAATATATAGCAATAAAGATGTCATTGGCCTCAAATTTATTCTAGTTTTCTATCTTTTTCTACAAAAAAGTGGACAGTGACCATTCCCACAAGACAGTGCCTACAGTCAGAGGACAGGCTGAGCTTAGCTGCCAGTTGTCCCCATCACAAAGTGCAAAACACATTCAGGTGTCCTGGTTCAAGGGCAACAATTGCAAGCTTGTTCACCTATACAGAGATGGCCATGAAGTGAATGGGGAAGTTGCTCCAGAATATGTGGATCGCACAGAGTTTGTGAAAGAGGCCATTAAGGAGGGAAAAGTGACCTTCAGACCTCATAATATCAGCATTTCTGATCATGGAACTTACCAATGTTCATTTAGGGATAGTGGCTGCCTTCAGTGATGTGGTCAGCATGAACCTGAGTGTGGCAGGTAAGGTTTGTGGTGGAACATTGCATATCAATAGCCTTGTGACCCCAGGAGCTGAAATATATGGAAAATATCATTTTTTTTTATTTCTTATCCTTTTTATATTTTACAAAGTATTTCAAGTGTAATAGCGAGAAAAGTCCCATATCTACTGCAAATATATACTAAGCAGTAAATGAAAAGTGCTGTGATCACAGTCTAACTTGTAGCTTGGATATGGATTTCAATATTACCCCTTCTTATATTGCAGAACACCATATTGATGAGACCCTTTACCTTTCAACTTGCAGCTCAACCTTGATACAAGAACTATCTTGATTTCTGTCTCATTTGCTCAGCATTAGGCTTGGAAACACAGATCCACATTATGGCTCCTAGCACGGAAGGACTTATGGTGGAGTGTAACTCAGGAGGCTGGTTCCCAGAGCCCCAGATGGAGTGGAGAGACAGCGAGGGAGAGGTCATTCCAGAATATTCAAAATACTGTTATCAGGATGGAGCCGGATTATTCCACGTGAACATGATTCTTCTCCTCAAAAACATACCACAGGGCAATATTATTTGCTACATTCGTAACCCTCTGTCAGGTGAAGGGAAACGAATAAGCATCATCTTAGCTGGTGAGTGTTGGGCAGGGTTTGTTTGTCAATAAAACAACATATAGAGAAAAATAGATGAGATAATTAATGTTTAAAAGCTTTGTACATTATCAAGCACTTGAATGTGACTCTATCATTGTTAAGGGTTTTGGTGCACAGATATTGTCCGTTGCTGAGAGGAGGGCTTTAGAGGCAAAAGTTTAGAAGGACAATGACAACCCATAACTGAAATACACATGTCAGCTTTAAAGGAAAGTTCGTTATCTCATTAGACCCTCACAATATTGTCCAATGCAATTATGTCCAAACATGTAGAGAATTTTTACAAGAGTTTTTTTTTTTTTCAGCCAAATGATGACATGCCTGGGAGCAAGATGTTGAATGCTCACAAGAATGAAAGTTTTGTAGTTCTTTTTATACATTTAGAATTAAGGAGGGAACATGAAGAAGATGACATGGAAGGGGGGAGAAAGTAAGGGGGAGAAACCTCTATGATTACATTACATGATCATTTACAAGACTGTGTGATCTACTGAGGTGTTTATGCATCCCAGGAGTCTGAAAAAGAGTATTACTCTGGCATTTCAAAGGTCTGTTCACCTAGATGTACAAAAACAATAGATAAGGCTTGCTTAAGGTGAAAATAAACCTTTTACTAAAGAAATTACAGGCCTTGGGTATGATTACCTACCATGACCTGCCCAGTTAGGATGTTATGATCAAATCACCCTGTGAGGTTCCTTTTGGTCACTGATTTATTACAGAGCCCCATCTTCATTCACAGTATTCACGTGTAAGCTTAACAAGTTTCTAGCTCAGTGACTTCAAAGATTTCAGTAATCTTCCTAGTTTTCTCATCTTAGAAAGAAGTATAATCATACTTCATGGATTTTTGTGACGCGTTGTAATACAAATGTATTGGTAAAAGCAAAAATCTTTGCTTATTGTCATGTAATATTCAGTACTAACACTGTCTTTAAAACTTCCTGAACATTCAGTGAGGAGGTATTATTATGACCATTAATAGTTAAATAGAGGTTGAGAGAAGCCAGTCAACCCAACTGTAAGTGAAATGTGGAAAAAAAGCACAAGTTTTCTGATTATTGGTCAATATATCACCCCTCCGAAGCTTGGTGGGTGGACATCAAAGGCCAAACAGCTCTGTCCTGTGAGTGACAAAGGCACCCTTAGCCAACCCCTGCGTGGAGAAGTCCAGTTTGATGACAGGGGCAGGCGACGGGTCTTCGGCTGCCAGCCAGGCAGTCTCCTTCCGTCTGATTGAGGGCACAGCCTTTTCTATTAAAAATCCTCTTCAATCACTGGTTAGGAAATTAACTGGGGGAGGATTAGGAAATGGACTGGGGGGGAGGGGAGAATGTTTTCCTGACTAGACAGGAATATATAACAGTAATCTGGGAAATAGGTATAGCAGAAAAGATAGTAAGAAGAGTTGGTAAGATTCTATAAATATTTTAAATGAAGTGTGATGGGACTTATTGATGAATTGAATATGTGGTGAAAGAGAAAGTGGAATAAAGAATAAGCCTGGTGATGAAAGTTAAGTGTTCATCTGTTGAATGGAGAAGTATGTGAAATGAGCATATCTTGGAGATAAGGCCATGCCTATAAGACATGCAAGTGAAATTGTGGACTAGGAGTTAGATATGTGTTAAAATTCTATGGAAGAGACTAGGCTTGAGACATAATGTGAATGTTTTCAACCTAAGAAGAATATGTACAACTGTGACACTGGATAAAATCACAAAAGAACAAATTAAAAACCAGAATCCTAGAACTGAATTTTGGAGCATACTTTTCAGATGTGCTTTAGATGAATAAGAGAAACCTGAAGTGTCTGGGAAGGAGTAAGGAGAGAGGTAGGGAAAAACAGATAGGCAAAGAGCAATATTTAGAAACATTTGTTTTGATTATACCCTTTTATCTATGAGAAAAAATAGTTTCCATTAGAACCTCTTTTTAATCTTTCGAATGTTTCTTACTGTTTTACTAAAGATAGTTGTTTTGTATGCAAGTTAATAAGAATTATAATGATAAATTCAAATATTAGTTTCAGACAGGATTCAAATTTGAATAGGCTTTAAAATAAGCCAATTATTGCAACATTACATAGGAACTGTTTCATCTCTAATTTGGTATACAGTGTTTTCTTATTATCTGTATCTCTTTCTACCTTTCCTGATTTTTATTATTGGTACAATGACCTACTCCTGTGACAGTAGATACTTTTTTGTGTTCATGAATTACCACAAAGTATTTAACTGTTCATTGTTTAAAATCACTTTCTTCATTTATTTTTATTAAAACATTTCTTTTCTTGCCCTGGCTGGTTTGGCTCAGTGGTTAGAGCATCAGCCTGTGGTCCAGAGAGACCTGGGTTCGGTTCCCGCTAGGGGCACGTACCTCGGTTGCAATTTGTCCCCCGCCCTGGTTGGTTGTGCGGGTGGCAGCCACTCGATGTGTCCCTTTCACGTCGATGTTTCTCTCTCGCTCCCACTCTATCTGAACAAAAAACGGAAAAATGTCCTCGGGTAAGGATAAAAAAAAAAAAATTTTTTTCTTTATTGATTTTATTTTATTATTATTTTTTTTTTCTTCCTCACCCGAGGATATTTTTCCATTTTTTGTACAGATAGAGTGGGAGGGAGAGAGAGGAAGGGAGAGAGAGAGAGAAACATCGATGTGAAGGGACACATCGAGTGGCTGCCACCCGCACGACCAACCAGGGCCGGGGACAAACTGCAACCGAAGTATGTGCCCTTAGCGGGAACCGAACCCGGGTCTCTCCGGACCGCAGGCCGACGCTCTAACCGCTGAGCCAAACTGGCCAGGGCTTCTTTATTGATTTTAGAGAGAGAGGAAAAGAGAGGGAGAGAGAGATAGAAACATCAATGAGAGAGAACATCGATTGGTTACCTCCTGCATGCCCCCTACTTGGGATTTGGGCCACAACTTGGGTATGTGCCCCAACCAGGAATCGAACTGGCAACCTCTTGGTGCATGGGTCAATGCTCAACCACTGAGCCACACCGGTCAGGCTCACTTTTTTCATTTAAAGACATTCCAGACAAATACTTTGGAGGTCTTTAAAAAAAAAAAGTTGGGTAAAGTAATTTTGAAGTTAGTATGGAAGAATAAATATCTGTAATAGTTGAATGAAGTTTAAATAGTCCAGCCAGTATGGCTCAGTGGTTGAGTGTTGACCCATGCACCAAAAGGTTGCTGTTTTGATTCCTGGTCAGGACACATGCCCAGGTTGTGGGCCCGATCCCCAGTGGGGGGCAAGCAGGAATCTACATACAAAAAGAAATTTCATATGGGTTAGAAGTTAAATGCTACAACGGAAACAAACACTTTGGAAGGAAAATAGGGTATTAGAGAGAACTTATAGAAAATATAAACCATAAAAGAAAAGAAAGATCTGTTTGTCTCCATCATCTTTATGCTTGAAGAGCTCTCCAGAGACAATTCTGAGGCTGTCGCAGTCACTGAGCTTCTCAACTCCCAGCATGAGTTTTGGTGTCCAGGGTTCTGCTTGATGTTTTCCGTTACAATCAGGAAGTATCGTTACTGGAATATCAGTAAGAGACAAGAGAGAGACTTCTTTCATTCCATTGTGGCCTCAGTTTAAATTCTATCCCCCAAACAAGCTCAATTCCAGTCTCTGTACTTGCCACTAAAACAGTTCCACGGATCTTTAGCCCTGACCCAAATACAAAAGGAAGGAAGGAAGGAAGGGAGAGAGGGAGGGGAGGGAGGGAGGGAGGGAAGAAAGGGAGGGAGGGAGGGAAGGAAACGCTGGACCTAAAGGGGAATTGTGCTTTTTAGCAGTAAATTCCTAGTACAATAGTGGTGCATGCCATGGTTTATTGAATTTCAAATCACTCTACTCTTTCTTTCAGATGCCCTGTTTAATCCAGTTCACATTTGGCTGAAGGGTTTAGTTGCATTAATTGTTGTGATATTGATTTTGATTGTTGTGCTCCCTGTCATTCAACGTTACCGAGAAACAGGTAACTGCTTCAACAAGAGTGGAATCATTCAGGGCATCTCTCTTAATGTGATGTCTAAGTCACATGGGGTGCTTAATTAAGCGAGCGGTATGACATTTGTCAAAGTGCCAAGCCTTACATAGGATGATTTATGGCTTGTTTCCCACTTTAGAAGTGTTAACCTCACACCTCTCAATTGTGAGCTTCCCAGGACAAGGGTTTTCTGAGGAATGAGGTCAGTAGAAATGTCTTCCGAGCTGCTTGGACCCACAGCTATTTCCATGCCCCCAAAGGAGTGCTTTCTCCCTTAGGTGAGAGAGTCTAGTCAATCAAAATGAGGTAGAGCCAACCTCTTCTTCACTCAAAATAATATAGTGATGGATGAATCCTGAATCTTGCTCTAGAATACACTTCATTTGATCACAATCTTCTTGCCTGCACCGATTGCCATTACTTTTTAAGATACTACCTCCATTTAAGGACTTGAACAAGACTAACATGAAAAAGACACAGGTCTCTAAACCAAAAAGCCCTTTGTAACCAGGCTGTTCCCTCAGGTTTTATGGCTAAAGTAAATGACTATATCATCTTATTCTATGGATATAGCACTGAATGATACAGTGGCCCATCACGTACAAGGACATCAGATATTTTTTAAGAAAAACTCTTTTTCCAAAATATGACCAAGCAAAATAGCTCACATATAGATGAATAAGCTGCTAGATGGAGGATGTGAATTTGGAAATTGAGTAGACAATTTAATGGAGATGAGTCAAAGGAGAAGGTACAATCCATTGTGCTCATTTTCGTACCAGATCCATAAAACCCTATTCTGTGCCTACGTGATGCTAGGCATTGTGAAAATCATTTTCCAGAATTTATCTAAATTAATCCTAAAAGGCAGTGCTATTATTGTCACGATTTGCTAGGTGAGGACATCAAGGCTCACACAGTCCCTCAGTGGCAGAGCCAAGACTGGAATGCAGGTGTGCCTGGCCCTAGTCCTCGTGTCTAACTGTTGTGCTCCTCTCCAGTGTTTGGGTTCAGGTTTCTGCCCGCACAACTTAGTGGCTGAGGAAGTTATCAGCTCTGTAGCGTGGCTCTCATGGGAATTTTCTTCATTTTGAAAGTCTGATCTACTGTACATGGTACCCATCCATTCCGTGAAAATGATTAGTTTTTCCCATGAAAGTCTTTTAATGAATTGAAATCATATCTATAATTGAAAGTACCTGATTGCGCTGGTTATTTTCCTTTGGGAGGTCATATAAATCAAAGAATAACTGGACACAGATTTTAGTCATATACAGAAAACCATTTGAGTCATCTCTGTTGAGCTCTTGAAGAGAGGCCTGGCAGTGGGGCTCCAGGTGGAAAGTGGAAGTATGTTCAGAGTCTGTGGGTACAAGTCAGTGTTCTTCTTTCAGCAAACTCGGCGCCACCACGGCTACATCTAGCCAGTCCCACAATCCTCAGAGTCCCCAGAAATCTGATGAAGATTCCTCTCTGCAGATTCATCTGGTGCTGGGTTCGGTGGTGAGAACTAGGACAGGACACTCTCAGCCCTAGTAGATCTACGAGTCCAATCTTACCAGGCTCCGCCACCACCCACAGGCTAAGTCACAGCCTGAGACTCATCTAGGTTGAGTGGGCATGGGGCAGTGACTATGCTTTTTCTGATAATGGTCCTTAGGTCAGGGATGCCCCCGATTCCTGCATTCCTTATTAATTAATTCTAACTCTCTCTGTTCTGGCAGGCTGTTGTGATGTGGTTCACTGGTTGAACTCATTTCCTGCTCAATCACTGTGTTTTGGATGCTTTGTGGGAGTGACCTGGATATATATTGGACTTCGGATTAAAGGTAAATGAGGTCAGTCAGTAATGGGGGATTCTCCTTTTCCTGGAAATCCGTCTCTTGGGGAGTTGCTTAGCCAAAACTGTGTGACTCTCGCAACATGACCAGGAATATCAGTGGCTTGGGTGACCTCTCAGGGGATCAAATTCCAACACTAAGATTGTTGTGGATGTCAAGGACCGAAGGTCTTATAATGCTGCCGATGTTCTCAATGGTGCTTAAGGACGTGGCACCTTCTGCTACAGGAAGGAAAAACATTCTGGCTCCAGAAAATATAGTTGGTCCAAGTACTCATTTACTTTACTGGGGCCACAGATGGTGAACATTAATGACTCTAGGTCAATGTTTCCTAACTATTCGGGGCTTAGAGTTTATATTAAATATATAATGTCAGACATAAGTGTTTTCCATCTGAGCATAATATCCACAACCTCTTCAGTTTGCATGCAATTTTAGAAGGCCTATGAAACACTGAAATCCTTCCTTGGACCTGTTGTCTATGAAATGTGGCTATAACTTAGAAGTAAAGTTGATAGATTAATATAATAATATTTAAAGATATGATTTTGACACTTGACAATTCCTTTTATTATTATTTTTTTTTGGTGCCAAAACTCGGGACCAAAGACAAAGGATTCCAAGCAAATGTAAATACAGAATAATTACCGTCAAATAAGGGGGAAGAAAGATTTATTTTACTTAAAACATTGATTTCAAGTCCCAAAGGAGAACTGAGAAGTAGGGTGGTCATTCCCCATCCTTGTGCTCCATGGGCCTCGAACAACCACATGCGCAGGCCTTTCGTTCAACTCTTTCCACTGAAAACTGCAAAACCCTGTCTTTGAACTTATTGAACCAATGGATAGCATCCATATTTTTCAGTACTAAAAAAAAAAAATTAATGTTTGTGTAAACAAATCAAGCTCCCATGGAGGGAAAAAAAACAGTAAGCACACAAATTTCCTCTGGACTTCTTAATTTCAACTAAGTCTCAGTTCTCACTCCTGAAGATCCTTTAGGAGCAAATATGAAAAACCAAGAAACCAGAATACAGACCAACTCAGCAAGAGTTGTGACCACACAGCTGTGAGCAGCATTTTGTTGGATAAATATCTAGAAATTGACCCGGATCATGCATTAGGCATATGTTTTTAAGACAAAGTGTCTGTATCATTTGACATATCACTAGCCTTGGATAAGAGAACACTTACTCCTTGTGTTTTCTAGTATTTGGTTACCTTAGTCTTTCCAGTGTTAGCTCAGTGTTTGTAGTGGTACTTCATCTTGGTTTGAATTTGCTTTTTCTAAGCATTTCATAACAATGGCACCAGACAATATTTACTCTTTTTTGATTGGCTTCTTTCACTTAGCATATTGTTTTAATGTGTTTTTTTATGTTTTAATATGAATCAGTTCTTCATTATTTTCTATTGCTGAATAATAGTCCATTATATGAATGTAGAATATTTTATTCTTCAATTAATGTACCTTGGGATTTTTCCAATCTGGGCTACTATTAATTACTCTGTTATAAACATTTGAGTAAAAAATCATGGATACCATTTCATTTATTTACATTAATTACTTTCAACAATATTTTATAATTTATAGTGTACAAGTCTATTTTGTCATTTTATTCCTAGGAATTCTATTTTTTTCCACTCTGGAATGTAAAATTTTTAAAAATTATTGTTGACATACAATATAGTCTTAGTTTTAGGTGTACAACATAGAGATTTAACCTTATGAAGTAATCACCACAAGAAGTCTTGTAACCATCTAACCAAGTTTTTGCAGTATTATTAACTGCATTCCCTCTGCTACACATTACATCCCCATGACTTATTTATGTATATGCGAGTACCTCTTAATCCCCTTCACCTTTTTGCCCATCTCTCCAATCACCCAACCATCTGGCAACTATCAGTTTGTACTATGTATCCATGAGTATTTGTTTTGTTTTGTTTTGTTTTTTAGATTCCACATATAAGTGAGATGATACAGTATTTGTCTTCCTCTGACTTATATCACCTAGCATAATACCCTCTAGTTCCATCCACATTGGCTCAAATGGCAAGACATTATTCTTTTCCATGGCTGAGTAATATTACATTGAATATATACCACATCTTCTTTATCCATCTATGGACGGACACCTAAGTTGTTTTCCATATCATGGCTGTGGTAAATAACACTGCAGTGAACATAGGGTTGCATATATCTTTTTGAATTAGTGTTTTGGTTTTCTTCAGATAAATTACCAGAACTGAAATTGCTGAATTTTATGGTAGTTCTATTTTTAACTTTTTTGTGGAACCTCCATATTGTTTTCCATAGTGGCTGCAGCAATTTACAATCCCATGATCAATGCACAATGATTTCTTTTCCTTTTATCCACATCCTTGCCAACACTTGTTGTTTCTTGTCTTTTTGATGACAGCCATTCTGTGTGAGATAATATTTCATTGTGGTTTTTCCTTGCATTCCCTGATGATCAGTGATTTTGAGCATCTTTTCATGAGTTTATTAGCCATCTGTGAGCATTCTTGGTAAACATGTCTATTCACATATTCTGCCCATTTTTGAATTGGATTATTTGTTGTTTTTTTCAATCCTGAGTTTGATAAGTTCTTTATATATTTTGGATATCAACCCTTTATCAGATATATATCATTTGAAAATATTTTCTCCCGTTCAGTGGGTTACTTTTTTGTTTTGTTGATGGTTTCCTTCACTGTGCAAAGAGTTTTTGGTTTAAAATAATCTTGTCTGTTTTTTATTTTGTTACCTTTTCTCAAGGAGACAGATCCAGAAACATATTTCTAAGATTGATGTCAAAGAGTTTACAGCCTAGGTTTCCTTCTAGAAGTTTTGTGGTTTCAGGTCTTAAATTTAAGTCTGAAACTCACTTTGAGTTTATTTTTTTATATGGTGTGAGAAAGTGGTCTAGTTTAACTTCTTTGCATGTAGCTGTCCTGTTCCCCCAGCATGATTTAGTGAAGAATTTTCATCACTGTATATTCTTGCCTCTTTTGTTGTAAATTTAATTGATTATTGAAGCATGGATTTATTTCAGTGCTTTTTATTCTGTTTCATTGACCTATGTGTCTTTTTGTGCCTGTACCATGCTGTTTTGATTGCTATAGCTTAATAGTATAGTTTGGAATAAGGGAGAGTGAGGTCTATAACTTCGATTTTACTCACTTCTGCTTTGGTCTTTATTACTTCCTTTCTTCTACTAACTTTGGGCTTTATTTATTTTTATTTTCTGCTTCCTATAGGTGTAAGGTTAGATTATTTGAGATGTTTGTTTATTTGTTTCTTGAGGTAGGCCTGTATTCTTATAAACTTCCCCCTTATAATGGCTTTTGCTGCATCCCATAGATTTTGTAATGTTTCCATTTTCATTTGTCTCAATTTTTAAAAATTTCTTCTTTGATTTCTTTATTGACCCATTGGTTGTTTGGTAGAATGTTCTTTAGCTTCCACATGTATTCTTGTCAGTTTTTCTCTCATAATTATTATTTTCATATAACTGTGGTCAGAAATGATGTCATATCAATCTTCTTAAATTCATTGGCTTGTTTTGTGGCCTAACATGTAATCTACTCTTGAGATTATTTATGTGCACTTAAAAAGAATGTGTATACTACTGTTTGGGGATGGAATGTTCTCTACATATCTATTAAGTTTATCTGGACTAAGATTAAGATCAATATTTTCTTGATGTAAGTAGGGTGTTTAAGTTCCCTACTATTATTCTATTACTGTCAATCTCTCTCTTTATGTCTGTTAATATTTGCTGTATTTAGGTACTCCTATCTTGATGCAAAGATATTCACAAGTGTTATATCTTCTTTTTAGATTGATCCCTTTATTATTATGTCATACCTTGTGTCTTATTACAGTCTTTGTTTTAAAGTCTATTTAGTCTAAGTATTGCTACCCCAGCTTTCTTTTTATTTTTATTTGCATGAAATAGCTTTTGCCATCCATTCACTTTCAGCCTGTGTGACTTTAGATCTGAAAGAAGTTTCTAGTAAACAGCATATGTATGCATCTTGTTTTGTTTTTGTTTTTACATTCAACTGCTCTATGTCTTTTGAATGGAGCACTTGACCCATTTATATTTAAAGAAATTATTGATAGATATGTACTTACTGCCATTTTAAGTTTTTAATGCTAGCTGTATAAGTGGTTTTTCTACATTTGTTATATGTTTGCTTTACTATGAATGAGATTTTTTCTTTAATATATTTTTGTATTCATAGTCCTGGCCTTTTACTTTTTGCTTAAAGAATTCCCTTTAACATTCCTTATAATGTTAGTTTAGTGGTGATGAATTCCTTTTGCTTTTGCTTGTGTGGGAAATTCTTTACTTCTCCTTCAATTTTGAATGATAACCTTCAGGGTGGAGTATTTTGGGTGTAGCTGTTTTCCTTTTATCACATCGAATATATTGTGCCACTCCCTTCTGTCCTGCAAAGTTTATGATGAAAATCAGCTGACAGTCTTATGGGCAATCCCTTGTATGTAAATAGTTGTTCCTTTCTTGCTGTATTTTTTTTTATTTAATTTTATTTATTTATTTTTATTAATTTATTTTTGTTATAGATGTTTCTTCTTTTTTCCCCATTGACACCCTCCTCCCCATTCCACCCTTACCCAGTCCAAGCTTTGTTGTCCATGTCAATCGGTTATGCATACATGCATATAAGATCTGTGGTTTATCTTTTCATTCCCCCGCTCACTCCCTCTTCTGAGGGTTGTCAGTCTGTACCCTACTTCCATGTCTCTGGGTCTACCCTGTTCTTCAGACTGTTATGTTCATTATATTCCACAAATAAGTGAGATCATGTGATATTTGTCTTTCTCTGATTGGCTTGTTTGACTTAGGATAATACTTTCCAGGTCCCTCCATGTCATCTCAAAATATAAGAGATCTTTCTTTCTTACACTTGCATAGTACTCCATTGGGTATAGGTACCACAGCTTTTATATCCATTCATATACTGATGGACACTTGGGCTGTTTCCAGATCTCAGCCATTGTAAATAATGCTGCTATGAACATGGGGGTACATATATTCTTTCTGATTGGTGTTTCAGGCTTCTTAGGGTATATTCCTAGAAGTGGGATCACTGGGTCAAATGGCAATTCAATTTTTAATTTTCTGAGGTAACACCATAGTGTTTTCCATAGTGGCTGCACCAGTCTGCATTCCCACCAGCAATGTACTAGAGTCCCCTTTCCTCCACACCCTCACCAACACTTGTTTGATGATTTGTTGATGGCGGCCATTCTGACAGGTGTGAGGTGATACCTCATTGTTGTTTTAATTTGCATCTCTTTGATGAGTAGTGATGTTGAGCATTTCTTCATATGTCTCTTAGCCATTTGTATGTCCTGTTTAGAGAGGTGTCTATTTAGACCCTCTGCCCATTTTTTAATTGGGTTCTTTGTCTTTCTTTTGTTGAGTTGTATGAGCACTCTATATATTTTGGAAACTAACCCCTTATCTGATGTATCACTCACAATTATGCTCTACCATACAGTGGGTTCCCTTTCCATTTTGATGGTTGTTTCTGTTGCTGTGCAGAAGCTTTTTAGTTTGATATAGACCTATGTGTTCATTTTTTCCTTTGTTTCTGTTGCCTTAGGTGATGTATCAGTGAAAATTCTGCTGCATATGATGTCTGTAATTTTGTTGCCTACATTTTCTGCTAGGATTTTTATGGATTCACAAGTTATATTTAAGTCGTTTATGCATTTTGAGTTTATTCTTGTGTATGGTATAAGTTGATGGTCTAGTTTCATTTTTTTGCATGTAGCTGTCCAATTTTTGCAACACCATTTATTAAAGAGGCTGTTCTTTACTCCATTGTATGCTCTTACCACTTTTGTCAAATATTAATTGAACATAATGTCTTGAGTCAATTTCTGAGTTCTCTGTTCTGTTCCACTGGTCTATATGCCAATTCTTGAGCCAGTAGCAGGCTGTTTTGTTTACAGTAGCTTTGTAGTATACCTGATATCTGGTATTGTGATCCCACCTACTTTTTTTCCCCCCCAAGACTGCTGTGGCTATTCAGGGTCTTTTTTGATTCCATATAAATTTTTTTTTTTTATCCTCAGTCAAGGACATTTTTTCATTTTTTTGTCAGACAGAGTGGGAGGGAGGGAGGGAGAGAGAGAGAGAGAGAGAGAGAGAGAGAGAGAGAGAGAGAAACATCAATGTGAAAGGGACACATCGAATGGCTGCCACCCACACGACCCAACCAGGGCCGGGAACAAACTGCAACCGAGGTACATGCCCTTAGTGGACATTGAACCTGAGTCTCTTGGGACTGCAGGCTGACGTTCTAACTGCTGAGCCAAACCAGCCAGGGCAGTTCCATATGAACTTTTGAAGTATTTGTTCTAGTTTTGTGAAATATATCATTGGTATTTTGATGGGGATTGCATTGAATCTATAGATTGCTTTGGGTAATATGGACATTTTAATGATGTTAAGTTTTTCAAATCATAAACAAGGTATGTGCTTCCACTTTTTTATATCTCCCTCTATTTCTTTTTTATGTGTCCTGTAGTTTTCTGCAAATAAGTTCTTTACTTCTTTGGTTAAGTTTATTCCTAGATATCTTAATCTTTTTGCCGCGATGATAAATGGGATTATTCTTTTAGTTTTTTTTTTTCTGTGAGTTCATCATTGGTGTGTAAGAATGCCATCAATTTCTTGACATTAATTTTGTATTCTGCTACTTTGCCAAATTCATTTATTAAGTTTAGGAGATTTTTATTTATTTTTTTATTAATTAATTTTTGTTACAGATGTTTCTCCTTTTCCCCCCACTGATTCCCCCCTCCCTCCCTGCCCTATCCCCAGCTTTGCTGTCCATGTCCATTGTTCATGCATACATGCATATAAGTTCTGTGGTTCATCTTTCCCCCACCACCCCCTCTTCTGGGGATTCCACGTCTCTGGGACTAACCCATTCCTCAGACTGTTATGTTCATTATATTTCACAAATAAGTGAGATCATATGATACTTGTCTTTCTCTGTTTGGCTTGTTTCACTTAGGATGATACTTTCTAGGTCCCTCCATGTCGTTTCAAAGGATAAGAGATCTTTCTTTCTTACAGCTGCGTAGTACTCCATTGTGTAAATGTACCACAGTTTTTTTATCCATTCATCTACTGATGGACACTTGGGCTGTTTCCAGATCTTAGCTATTGTAAATAGTACTGCTACAAACATGGGGGTACATATATTCTTTCTGATTGGTGTTTCAGGCTTCTTAGGATATATTCCTAGAAGTGGGATCACTGGGTCAAATGGAAGTTCAATTTTTAATTTTTTGAGTTAACACCATATTGTTTTCTATAGTGGCTGCACCAGTCTGCATTCCCACCAGCAGTGTACTAAAGTCCCCTTTTCTCCACACCCTCGCCAACACTTGTTTGATTAGTTTAGTAGATTTTTGATGGAGTCTTTAGGGTGTTCTATGTACAATATCATGTCATTTGCGAATAATGACAGTTTCACTTCCTCCTTTTCTATTTGGATCCCTTTTATTTTTTCTTCTTGACTAATTGCTATGGCTAAGACTTCCAATACTATGTTAAATATGAGTGGCGAAAGTGGGTTCCCTGTTTTGTTCCTGTTCTTAAGGGAAATGCTTTTAGTTTTTGCCCTTTGAGTATAATGTTGGCTGTAGGTCTTTCATATATGGCCTTTATTATGTTGAGATATGATCCCTCTATTCCCACATTGCTAAGCATTTTTATCAGAAATGGGGGCTGGATTTTGTCAAATGCTTTTTCAGCGTCTATTGATATAATCATGTGATTTTTATCTTTCATTTTGTTTCTGTGGTGTATCACATTTATTGATTTGTGAATATTGTACCAGCCTTGCATCCCTGGGATGAATCCCACTTGGTCATGGTGAATAATTTTTTTTATGTATTGCTGGATCTGATTTGCTAGTATTTTTTAAGGATTTTGGCATCTATGTTCATCAGGGACATTGGCCTGTAGTTTTCTTTCTTTGTAGTGTCTTTTTCTGGTTTTGGAATTAGAATTATGCTGGCCTCATAAAACGAGTTGGGAAGTCTTTCTTCTTAAATTTTTTGAAATAGTTTGAGGAGAATGAGTATTAGTTCTTCTTTGAATGTTCAATAAAACTCTCCGTGAAGCCATCCGCGCCTGGGTTTTTGTTTGCTGGGAGAGTCTTGATTATCTCTTCAATTTTCTTAATTCTTATTGGTCTGTTCAAGTTTTCTATCTCTTCCTGGTCCATTTTTGGGAAACTATGTGTTTCTAGTAATTTGTCTATTATGCTTAGATTGTCGAATTTGTTGCCATGTAATTGTTCATAGTATTCGTTAATGATCCCTTGTATTTCTGTGGTGTCAGTTATTATTTCTCCTCTTTCATTTCTGATTTTGTGTATTTGGGTTCTCTCTCTTTGTTTCTTGGTGAGTCTAGCTAAGGGTCCATCGATCTTGTTTATCTTTTAGAAAAATCAGCTCTTTGTTTCATTGATCCTTTGAATTGTTTTTTTGGTCTCTATGTCATTTATTTCTGCTCTGATCTTTACTATTTTCTTCCTTCTATTTGCTCTGGGGTTTTCTTTTTGTTTGCTTCTAATTCTTTACGTTGTGAGGTTAGATAGTCAATTAGAAATTTTTCTTGTTTTTTGAGACAGGCCTGTAGTGCTATGAACTTCCCTCTCAGAACTGCTTTCGCTGCATCCCATAGATTTTGTGTTGTTGTGTGTTCATTTTCATTGGTTTCCAGGAAGTTTTTAATTTCTTCCTTGATCTCCTCAGTAACCCATTAATTGTTTAATAGCATGCAATTTAGCCTCCATGTATTCAAATGTCTTTACATGTTCTTGTTGCAATTGATTTCTAGTTTCATGCCATTGTGATCTGAGAAGGTGCTTGATATGATTTCTACCTTCTTGAATTTGTAGACACTTAGTTTGTGTCTTAACATGTGGTCTATCTTTGAGAATGTCCCATGTACACTTGAGAAGATTGTGAATTCTGTAGTTTTGTGGTGTAGTTCTCTGTTGATATCTATTAAATCGATTTGATCTAGTGCCTCATTTAGAATCTCTGTTTCCTTCTTAATTTTTTGTCTAGAGGATCTATCCAGTGATATCAACAGGGTGTTGAAGTCCCCTGCTATGATTGTATTGCTATCGATTTTTCCTTTGAAGTCCTCCAGAAGATTTTTAATATATGTTGGTGCTCCTATATTGGGTGCATATATGTTTACCAAGTTTATATCTTCCTGTTGGATAGATCCTTTCAATATTATGTAGTGGCCTTCTTTGTCTTTAGTTATGGCCTTCACTTTAAATTCTATTTTATCAGATATGAGTATTGCTACCCCAGCTGTTTTCTTTCCATTTGCTTGGAAGATTTTTTTTCATCCCTTCACTTTCAACCTATGTGAGTCTTTTGTTGTAAGATGGGTCTCTTGTAAACAACATATACATGAGTCATGCTTTCTTATCCAACCAGCTACTCTGTGTCTTTTTATTGGAGCATACAGTCCATTTACATTTAAGGTGATTATTGAAATGTACTTATTTATTGCCATTTTTGTTTAGTTTCTTCTACTAATTACAGCAGTCCTTTTAGCATATCTTGCAGTGTTGGTTTGCTGTTAATATATTCCCTTAGCCTTTTTTTGTTTGGAAAGCTCATTATTTGACCTTCTATTTTGAATGATAGCCTTGCTGGATAGAGTAGTCTTGGATTCAGATCCTTGTTTTTCATGACCTGGATTACTTCATGCCACTCCTTTCTGGCCTGTAGTGTTTCTGTTGAGAAGTCAGCTGAGAGCCTTATGGGGTTTCCTTTGTAGGTAACCTGTTTCTTATCTCTTGCTGCTTTCAGGATTCTGTCTTTGTCTTTAATTTTTGGCATTTTAATTACTATGTGTGTTGGTGTGGCCTGTTTGGGTTCTTCTTACTTGGGGTTCTCTATGTTTCTTGTTCTTGAATGCCTTCTTCCTTCACCAAATTAGGAAAGTTTTCTGTCACTATTTCTTCAAATATATTCTCTAACCCTTGCTCATTTTCTTCTTCTTCGGGGACTCCTATGATGCAAATATTATTACGTTTCCAGTTGTCCCACAGTTCTCTTAAGCTGTTCTTGTTTTTTCATTGTTTTTTCCTTTTGGTTTTCTGATTGGTTGATTTTTTTCTATCCTGTCTTCTAATTCACTGATCCAGTCCTCAGCTTCTCTACTCTGTTGTTTAGTCCTTCCAGTGTGCTCCTTATTTCTCCTATGTCATTCTTCATTTCTTCTTCGTGGTTTTTCATTTACAATTGGTTGATTTTCAATGTTTCTATGTCTTTACTCATGGTGTTGAAGTTCTTACTCATGCTGTTGAGCTTCCTCAAGATCATGGCTCTGAATTCTAGCTCTGTTAACTTGCTTAACATCATTTCATTTATCTCATCTTTGGTAGAGGTCTCTTTTTCTTTCATTTGGGATTTGTTTCTTTGTTTCACCATTTTGGCTATCTCAGTGTTTTGGAGCCGGTCAAATTTTCCCTGTGGGTGTTGGTGTTCAGTTTGTGGCTCCCTCTACTGGGTTAGATGAGCGTGGGAGGACCCACATGAAACACCACTGTCAAGTCTTACTTTCCTCGGTAGATTTGCAAGCCCAGAAAAAGTTCAGTTATCCTCTAGCTTTTTGCCTGGAGGCTATTAGTCGGGGTTATTTGAAGAGCCTTGGGTTCTCAGTTGAATGAACACCTCCCTCAGATATTCAGTGTAAAGGGATTTCCGGAGGGTGGGGCAGATGCTGATTGGTAATGAGCCTCAATTTGCATTTCTTTGGCCCACCTGGGTGTTGTTGAATCTCCAAGGGAGGGGCTGCTGCCTCTCCTCAGAGCCCCGGGAAGGGGTAAAATGGCCACCATCCTGCGTGGCCACAACTCAGCAAAAGCTCTGAGTGCCCTCCAAATCCCAAGTGTCCTCACACAGTTCCAGTCCAGTCTGCTCTCCCTCTGCCAGAGCCCAAGGTAAGTGGCTGTGGCTTATTTAGCCTCTGTCCTGGCCCTCTGTGCTGTGGAGCCTGCCTGGGATTTTAACCCTGAAGGCACTGCTCACAGCTCAGACTGCTGCTGTCTGTGGGCTCCCAGCTGCCCTCTCACACCTCCACAATCCTACCAGGATTGACTCAGTGTCCCTGATTAATGGTCCTCACAAGCTGCTTTTCTATTGCTTTCTTCCAATAATTTGTCTTTATTTTAGTTGTAATTCCAGTTTGATCCTGGGAGATGGTTTGTGTCACTTCCATTCACTCCATCGACATTTTGGAATCCCCCTCTCTTGCTGTTTTTAAGATTTTCTCTTTATTTTTAACTTTTAACATTTTAATTCTGATGTGTTTTAATGTGCATCTTCTTGGGTTCATCTTATTTCAGACTCTCTTTGTTTCCTGGACTTGGATAGCTGTTTTCTTCATCAACTTAAGGACGTTTTCAGCCATTATTTCTTTAAATAGGTTTTCTGTACCTTTCTCTCTTCTTCCGTGGCCCCTATGATGCAAATGTTAGTACATTCAATATTGTGCCACGAGTTCCTTATGGTATCCTTATTCTTTTAAACCAGGTCGGGAGTGTCTTGCCCATGGGCCATATAAGATCCATGACATCAATACCATCTGACATCACACACTTCACCAAATTAGCCTGACCAAATATAGCAGGCTAATATCTAAGTTGATAATTCTGTATGCTCCAAGAATGATGTTATAAATATCCAAATGGCCCTTGGCAGAAAATAAGGTTTCCCAGCCCTGTTGTAAATTGTTTTTCTTTTTTATCTTCCAATTGGGTGATTTCCACTATCCTGTCTTTTTTATTGCTGTGACATTCTTCTGTGTCATCTGATCTCTTGATTTCCTCTAAAGTATTTTTCATTTCAGCTGTTATATTCTTCAGTTCTGATAGGTTATTTTTTATAATTTTCATCTCTTTGTTGAAATTTTTCACTTGTCTGCAGAGTTTGATGAGCATCTTTATGACTATTATTTTTAAGTCTTACCTCTATTTTGTGTTTTAGGGTTTTGTCTTGATTTTTTTTCTTTTTGTTTGGAATATATTATTTTGTCTCCTCATTTTGCCTGTTTGTTTCTATGTATTACATAGATCAGCTATGTCTCCTGGACTTGAAAAAGTGGCTTTATTGAAAAGGTATCCTGTGGACACAATTGTGGAATCCTCCCTTCTCAGCAGAGTCAGGTGCATCAGAGGTGTTTCCTATGTGGACTAGTGTGGCCTCCTGTTGTGGTTAAGCCACACTGCTATGGACATACTGCAGGCAAGGCTGGTCCCTGGCCTGACTAATTCTGAGGCATAGCTACAACTGTTGTGGACACACTGTTATACAGGGCAAGACCTAGGTGTGGTTGGCTATGAGGCCCAGCCTTGACTGTTACAGACACACTGCTGGGTGGTGGTGCCAACTGAGGCTGCCCATGGGGTGTGACAGGAGCTGCTTTGGAGGGGTGCCAGCTGGGTGTGTCCTTAGGCAAATGCCAGGTTGGGGTGAACAGTACTAGTGAGGTTAATGGAAAGTGTCATAAATGGCACCAGCCTGTGTCAGACCACCTAGGTGGAAGGAAAGTAAATAATGGGGAAAATGGCACCCACCAGAACTTCTGTCTTTTGAGAAAGTTCTAAGAGATCCATGTCCCTCCAGCATGCACCCTAAAATTAGTTAATATATCACATTCACATATGACCTGTGTGCTTTTCAAACTGCTGCCTTTCTGCTGGGACTCATAAAAACACAACTTGTTTTGGCTCTCCCAAACATAAGCCTCACTTATTTTCAAAGCCAAATGTTATAGGGCTCCTCTTCCTGGTGCAGGTCCCCCAGGCTGCAGCTCAGACTCCTCATTCTTCAGTGGGGACTTCTATTATTGTGACGTGCCTCCCATTTGTGGGTCACTGCACAGGGAGTGGGTTGAGGGCGGGTCTTACTTTACTCAGGCTCTACCCCTTCTACCCATCTCAATGTGGCTTTTTCTGTATATCCACATGTATAGAAAACCTGTTCTGCTAGTCTTCAAGTCATTCTCAGAGATAGCTGCTCCATATGTAGCTGTGGTTTTAAAGTCAATACAAGGAGGTGAACTCAAGATCTTCCTACTCCATCATCTTTCTTTTTGGTGCACCATTCCTGGAAGAGCTGCAAAACTGAGTTGATGTGTGAAGTGGATGAAGCAAGCTCCAGTTGCATCTCCCTGTGCCAAAAATACATTTAATATATTGTCCTCTGATAGAGGACATATCAGATATTAAAGTGATGAGGACAGATATTTCACTTGATCTTAGCCCAAAGGCCGAGAAGTGATACTACTCCACCATCTTGAACCCAAAGCCAAGAGCTTTGCTCTTGAATGCCAGTTTAGCTTGTCCATGAAATGTTGTTCCTTGTGGTTTGTACAATTTCTTCACAACAAGTGTGTCATCAAATTGCAGAGACACTGCCCCTGCTCTTGTGTGTCGAATTCTATCCTTTTTAATGCTATTGGAGGCAGAGTTGTTTTCTAAATTTCACATTTGTCTTGACTATTGCTAACTATATAAGCACAAGTAATATTTGTATATTTATCTTGTATCCTGAAGCCTTGGTAAATTTATTTATTCATTGTTTATTTGTTCTAATAGTTGTGTGTGTGTGTGTGTGTGTGTGAATTCTCAGGATTTTCTATTATATGAGATTATGTTATCTGTTGAGATTTACTCTTTCCTTTACAATCTGGATAACTTTCTTTTCTTATTATTCCCAAATTGTTCTGATTAGGAAATTCATTGCATCATAGAATATAAGTGGTAAGAGAATAAGTTGTATTGTCACTGATCTAAAGGGACATCTTAACTCTTTCACTACATATTTTGATGTTAGCTGTGGGTGTTTTCATAGATGGCTCTTTATCAAACTGAAAGTTCTTTTCATCCCTGACTTTTTTATTATTTTTATCATGAAAAGGTCTTCTGCTTCATCACATGCTTTTTCTCAATCTATTAAGATGATTCTGCTGTTTGGTCTTTTATTCATTGTATTGCATTAATTTGCAGAATTTAAACTAACCTTTCATTCCTCGGACAAGTTTTCCATGGTCATGGTGAATAACATTTTTTATATAAGGCATGATTTGGTTTGCTAGTATTACTTTTTAAATTGAGGAATAATTTCTTCTGGTTTAGGATTTTGTGTCTATATTAATGAGATATATTTGTCTATAGTTTTCTTATGATATGTTTGTCTGGTTTTAATATAAGAGTAACACTGGTTTCATCCACTCAATTTAGAAGTGATTCTGTCTTTTCTGTTTTGGAAGAGTTTATGAGGATTGGTACAAATTTTATAAAGGCTTGGTAGAATTTACTTGTTAAACCATTTGAGCCTAAGCTTTCCTTTGTGGGTAATTTTTTAACATATGAATTAAAATTTTTACATCTTATAGGTCTATACATGTTTTCTTTTCCTTCCTGAGTCCATTTCACTGTTTGGATCTTTCTAATACTGTGTCCATTTTCTTTGAATTATCTAAAATTTTGGGCCCTGGCCAGTTTGGCTCAACCATTAAATTGTCAGCCCAGGGACCCAAAGGTTATGGGTTCAATTCCCAGTCAAGGGCATGTACCTTGGTTGCAGATTCGATCCCCCACCCTGGTTGGGGTTATGTGGGAGGCAAGCAATCAATGTGTCTCTCACTTTCTCTCCCCCCTTTCTTCTTTCCATTTCATCTAAAAATTAATAGAAACATATCCTTGGGTGAGAATTTTAAAAAATAGATTTTTGGTATTCATTTCTTCATAACATTCCCTTAAAATCCTTTTTATTTCTGTGATCTTAGAAATGATGTCCCCCATTTCACTCCTGGTTTTACTAATTAGAGTCTTTTCTCTTTTTCCTTTTCTTTCTTATCTTTATAAAGTTTGTTAATTTTGTTTATCTCTTCAAGCAGCTCACTCTTGGTTTTATTGATTTTTCTCTATTGTGTTTGTATTATCTATTTAATTTATTTCTGCTTTAATTTTTTATCATTTCCTTCCTTCTGTCTGCTTTGAATATAGTATGCTTGTCTTTTTTCAGTGTCTTGTGGTATAAAGTTAGGTTATAGGTTTGAGATTTTTCTTCCTTTTTAATTTAGGCATTATTTATAACTATGATTTTTCCTCTAAGTGCTGCTTTATATTTTTTGCATACATTTTGTTATGTTCTGTTTATATTTTTATTCTTCTAAAAGTGTTTTGTAACTTCCCATGTGAATATGTGGCTTGGTTTCTTTCTGCTGCTTACAGTAAAATGTGAGAGGGAGGAAAAAGACTGATGTAACAACTGTTAAAGAAAGAAATCAGGACTTAATGATATGGGGAGTTCTCAGAAATTCAGATGGTAAAAGATGCTGAAATAAGGAGAGTCACTAACAGGAAAGTGTGCTCTAGAGAGAAAGCCAAGAGTATGTTTGGGCAATCTTTTGCTGAAGGAGAGAGAAAAAAATCAGAGTATTCAATCATGCAGAGTTGCATAATTAGATTAGACTAGATGTGTCATTCATGGATACCCTCACCAATATCAACAGAAACCAGGGATAAAGATGATATTATCCTGGAAATGTGTGTTGAGGAATGTCTTGAGTTTGTCCCTGTAACATACACAGGAGAACTTCAAGGCTTCTGAGAATGTTATACCAGCAGAAATGCTGCTACTTGTACTGAGACAGAAAGATAAAATGAAAGAAGACTGTTGAACTTCCAAATATTTCTGACAGGAAATCAGAGAGTAAAACTAACCTGCAAATGCATATTATTTTCCTATAGCCTCTGTACCAAATTACCACCAATTTGTTGTCTTAGAGGAACACAGGTATCACTTGGCTGAATCCAAGGTGTCACAAAGACTATGAATCCTCCAAAGGGTCTATAAAAATCCGTTTGCCTTTTATAGTTTCTAAAGCTTCATCTTTGCATTTCTTGGTTCATGGCCCATTCCTCCATTTTTAGAGCCAACAGCATAACATCTTTAAATCTCTCTCTGTTCTGTCTTCACATCCTCTTCTCCTCTGTGTATAAAATAAACTGCCTCCCTCTTTTTAAGGTATTAGTTATTGCATTGGGCCCACCCAGATAATTCAGAATACTCTTCCCATCTTAAGATCTTTAACTTAATGACAACTGCAAATACTCTTTTACCACATAAGATACCATGAATTATATCTTTACTCTCTTTGAAGTCCATTATTCAGCCAATTACCATGTACTATTCTTTATTAAAATAGAACAGTGACTCCAGACCCAGAGGATTATCCCAGGTCTTAAAACCTAATAAAGTCTGCCTGGTTGAATTTTGAAATTGCTCAAGAGTAGTAATTACTCTTTTCCCCCCTTATTTTCTCTGCATTTCAATGGGAATGTCTATAACTAGTTTCCTGTGCCTATTGCACCATTATATTTTAGAACAGATACTTTTTTTCTAGTTTCACAGTTCATGATGAAAGGAAATTTTACCCCAGGATAGATTATACTCAGGGCTTCACTCATCTACTTACAAATTTATTTTGTTTATTAGACAATCTCAGTTCTCTGCAGTTGTAGGACTTAGGTCCCGTTTCCTTGCTGATTATCAGCGGGAGGACTAAAGGCTGCCTGGATTTCTTCACATGCTTTTTCTGATGTTCCGCCAGCAATGGTGGGTCAAATCGCTTTCAGCATTTGAAATCTCTGACTTCTCTCTGCCACATGTTTCTGACTGCAGCCAGAGAAAGTCTCTGCTTTATTTGGTTCATATAATTAGATTTGCCCCACTTAAATATTCTTGGGAATTTTTCCTATTTTAATTTTCATTACCTTAATTATATCTGGAAAGTCTCTTTTTGTGTGCAATGGGACATATTCATAGGTTCCAAGGATTAGGATATAGGCATCTTTGGGGGATCCATTCTGCCTATGACAACCTGTTTCATCCCCAAAGATTCACATTTATCCCAAACACAAAATATATTCTACTTATCCAAGTTTTATCTTATTATAACATCAATTCAAAATTAATGATAAGGTAATAAAAGAATATTAGAGAATCTATTTTATATAGTTGTAATAAGAGTTCATTGAATTGGTCCACGTTAAGGAGTAAAACGATGACTTCTAAAGAGTAAATTATCAATACAAGTAAAGTTATACTAAATGTTGATTTCTGAATATTCTCTCCCCCTAGTTCTCAATTCAATTAATTTCCTAATTTTTATACCATTCTCAGTCCCTCCTTTAGGTCCTTTATTTTCCTTATACAACGACTGGCTATGGGAGGTTGCAACTATGGTATTTATTCTGATGATATTTTATGTTATGCTCATCTTTGGCTTATACTGGACAGTAAGAGGTAAGTGGTCAGAGTTAGTGATGACTCTAATCTATCATTTTCCACTACATATTCCATTCCCTGTAAGTCCCCACTTTCTGCCTGCTGTTAGCCTAAGGTTCATCCTTTTTTCAGAGTGAGAACAAAATAAGTCCCAAACTATGTTTTGTCAAGTTATACATTTATATACTAAGGTTAAGTTGCAGTATCTCAAGTGTACAATCACAGAGTGGCTCTGATTCTGCTCTGACCTTCAGACTTCTGTCCTTCAGCTAGTAACACACAGAATCACAGATTTATCACTGTTCTACAACATCCAGGTCAGGTTTTATGTTGAAATCTGTATCTCTAACACCAAAAGAGAGTGCAATGCATGTCTCTCCAAGCTCATGTTGTGACATTGTTGTCCACATAAATTGGCTTATCCAGCTCTTACGATATTCTGTTCACTGAAAATTACTAAGACGTGGTTCAACTTAACATTATTTAACTCTGTTCACCCTGCCCCCTTGAATGAATTTTACCATTTCTCCCCCTTTGTTCAGCCAGAATACCAAGTAATAGGTAGTAAGCTAAAAATTCTTCAGATTTTCTGCCAACATTTTGATGTAAATGAGGCTAAGAAATTCTCAGATACACAATTTCCCCCTAAAAACTCCCTGTAGGTGAATGTAAATTCACAAAACCATGAGTAATTCTCATTGCTTTCTTGATATAATTTTCTTAAATGAACATAGCATTAAATGGACAGTGAACATCTTATTTGTATCATTAGATGTTAGAAGAAACAATAACAAAATATGGGATTCTAATGGGTGTTTTTTTAGCCAACAAATTTACCTATTCTAAATAATTTCTTATATTCAAGAACTTAAAGAATTCATCATTATCATAGATTATATGAAAATTATTTAAGAAAAAATTTCAAATGGAAATGAGAATATATAAAATATTAGATGAAAACTAATATATGAGAAATAAATAAAACAAATTAATCAAGAAAATATTAATTTAAAAATAAATATCTGTATTATAATAGTTGCCAATATAATAATTATTTAAATAAAGTAACATAACAGTATATTCGTAACCTAGTCACTGAAAACCAATGACTGCTAATACATAGGAAGTAAGACAGCCAGAGATATTCTAGAAGTAATAAGAAAATATCTATGACATGTTCCTGGCAAATGAAAAATAAAAACCTTGAATCTGACTAAACCTATATTTTCCTCTAATTTGTAGGACATTTTAAAAACGAGAAGACGAATAGAAAAAATCGACAGAGATGCAATCGGCAGAATGTAGACATGGAAAACGCTACACAAGAAATGATCCACGTTCTTCAGTAATTATGCAAAAAAAAATAAATAAAATGAGAGAAATGGAAGATTAGCTCTATAGTTTTATAAGTAAAATGTATATCAATCAATTATAACTTGTACGTATATGTTTATTTTAATGTTTTTATTGAATTTAGAGAGAGAGGACGGGAGAAAGAGAGAGAAAGAAACATCGACGTGAGAGAGAAGCATTGATCAGCCACCTCCTACACACCTTCCCACTGGGAACTGAGTCCACAACTCAGGCATGTGCCCTGACTGGGAATTGAACCAGCAACCTTTTGGTTCATAGGACAACTCTCAACCAACTGAGCCACATCGACCAAGGCAGTACATATGTTTGGATGTTTATTTAAACCAATACACTATTAAACAAAAATGATGAATCTTTAACCAAACTCATCAAGAAAATATAGAGCCCAAATGAATAAAAGAAAAAATTACAACCAACAGCACAGAAAGAAAAAGAATCATTAGAGAATATTATGAACTATTATGTAACAAGTGGACAATCTACAAGAAATGGATTAATTTTTAGAAGCATATAACTTTCCAAGACTGAACAAGTAAGAAATAGAACATCTAAACAGACTGATTATTAGCAACAAAATTGAAGCAATAATAAAAAAAAATTCCAAACAAACAAAAGTCCAGGACCAGACAGCTTTCTTTTCAATCTATCCAGAAAAACCGAAGAGGTGGGAATGCTTCCAAACTCATTCTACAAAGCCAGAATTACCATGATAACAAACCAGACAAAGATATTACCAAAATAGAAAATTAAAGTCCAATATCTTTGATGAACATAGATGCAAAATTTCTCAACAAAATATTAGCAAGCTGGAGTCAACAATACATTAAAAGAATTATATACCATGATCCAGTGGGATTTCTCCCAGGAATACAGGATGGTTTGTTTGTAAATTAATCAATATGCTATATCACATCAACAAAGTAAAAAATAAAATCATATCATCTCAATAGTTGCAGAAAAAGCATTTGACAAAATACAACATTCTTTTATAATAAAAACAAATTGAGTATAGAAGTAACATACTTCATAATAAAGGTGACAAATGACAAACCCACAGATAATATCATTACTTAATAGTGAAAAGCTGAAAGCTTTTTCTCTAAGGTCAGGAACAAGACAAAGATGCCCATTATCACCACTTCTATTCACCATAGTATTGGAAGTCCTACCCACAACATTAAGACAAGAAAAAAATAAATGGCTTCCAAATTGGCAAGGAAGAAGTAAAATTGTCACTATTTGCAGATGATATGATACTATGTATAGAAAACCCTAAAGACTCTACCATAGAACTAAAAAATAAGTTAATTTGCAGAATATAGAATTAATATATAAAAATCTGTTGCATTTCTATACACAAATAATGAATGATCAAAAGGAGAAATTAAGAAAACAATTTCATTTACAATTGCATTTAAAAAACCACATAAAATATGTAAGAATAAATTTAACCAAAGAAGTGAAAGACCTGTACTCTGAAAACTATAAGATGTTGAAGAAAGAAACTGAAGAAGATACAAATAAGTGGGAGGATATACCATGCCCAGGGATTTGAAAAATTCATATTTTTAAAACATATTTTAATTGACTTTTTAGAGAGAGAGGAAGGGAAATAAAGCGAGAGAGAAACATTGATATGAGAGCAAAACATTGATTGTCTGCTTCCCGTACGCCCCCTACCAGGAATAGAGCCAACAACTCAGGCATGTGCCCTGACTGGGAATTGAACTGGCAACCTTTCTTTGGTGCATGGGATGACACCCAACCAACTGAGCCACACCGACCAGTATGAAAGATTAATATTTTTAAAATGTCCTTATTATTTCAATAAATATAAAGATTTAATATAATCTCTATTAAAATATCAATGGTACCCGGCCAGTGTGGCTCAGTGGATTGAGCATTGTCCCATGGCCTGAGAGGTCCCCTTTCGATTCCTGGTCAGGGCACATGCCCAGGTTGTGGGCTTGATCCCCAGTGGGGGGTGTGCAGGAAGCAGCCGACCAGTGCATCTCGCTCATGTCAATGTTTCTATCTCTCTTTCCCTTGTTCTAAAAAATCATTAAAAACATATTTTAAAAAATACCAATGGCATTCTTCTGAGAACTAGGATAATTAATCATAAAATTTATATGAAGCAATAAAACACTTTGAATAGCTGAAGAAATCTTAAGAAAGAACACAGCGAGCAATACCATGCAGATTTAAAATTACACTACAAACCTACAATAGTCAAAACAGTATGATACTAACATAAAAGCAGATATACAGATCAATGAAACAGAATAGAGAGCCCAGAAATAAATCCTCACTTGTATGTTCACTCAATCTACTATGAAGCATGCAAGAATATACAATGGGGTAAAGACAGTCTCTTCAATAAGTGGTGATGGAAAAACCAGACGGATTCATGCAAAAAAATGAAACAGGGCACTTTCTTGCACCATATAAAAAATTAATTAAAAATGGATTAAAGACTTAAATGTAAGACCTGAAAGCATAGAACTCCTAGCAGAAAGCATATGCGCTAAACTCTTTGACATGGATCTTAGCAGTATCTTTGTGGATATGTCTCCTCAGGTTAAGGCAACAAAAGAAAAATAAACAAGACTACATAAAACTAAAAAGTTTTTGCAAGATGAAGGAAACCATCAACAAAATGAAAAGACAACCTACTGAATAGAAGATATTCACAAATAATATATCCTATAATGAATTAATATCCAAAGTATATAAGGAACTAATATATCTTAACATAAAAAAACAAACAAAAACCTCAAACAATTCCATTTAAAAATGGACAAATAACTTGAATAGACATTTCTCTAAAGAGGACATACAGATGGCCAACAGACATATAAAAAGATTATCAACATAATTAATCATCAGGGAAATGCAAGTTAAAACCACAATAAGATACCACCTCATACTTGTCAGATGGCTATTATAAAAAAAAAAAAAATCAATAAATAACAAATGCATCCAAGGATATTGAGAAAAGGGAACCCTCATGCACTGTTGATAGGATTGTAAATTGGTGTATACACTATGTAAAACAGTATGGAGATTCCTCAGAAATCTAAAAATAGAGCTGCCATATGAGCCAGCAACACCACTTTTGGGTATTTATTAAAAAACAAACACACTAATTAAAAAATTATATATGCATCCCTATGTTCAATTCAGCATTATTTACAATATCCAAGATATAAAAGCAACCTAGGGGCTCAATGATAGATGAATGGATAAAGAAAATGTCACACACATGCACACACACACAATGGAATATTACTCAGCAATAAAAATCAATGCAATCTTTCCATTTGTAACAATATAGGGGGAGCTAGAAAATATCATGGTAAGTGAAATACAGGATGGGGCAAAGTAGGCTTACCGTTGTTCCTATGGAAAATAATACAATAATTAATAAATAATAATACAAGAATAGACTCTGTGTTTTGTGTACTCACAACTGTAAACCTACTTTTGCCCCACCCCTTGTGTCAGACAGCAAAGACAAATACCGTATAATTTCATTTATATGTGCCACCTAAAAAGACAAAACAAATGAATAAACAAAAGAAACAGAAAGACCCATAGATCCAGAGTACAAGCTGATGGTTGCCAAAGGGGAGGGGATTGAAAGGATGGTTGGAGAAAAGAGAGAATTAATATGGGATGGTACCCAGTGTCTATTAAAGCTCTCCAAGTGATTTTTAAAATGAAAAAAAAAAAAGAGAGAGAAACAGTAAATATTTATTAGTTCATTCACTTTCAGCAGAATTTGGCCACATTTTAGCTGGGTTTTGTGTCTCTGAGTTTATCACCAAATAAGTAAATAAATGAATAAATAAAGAAACCAATAAATTATTAAAGTGTTGGCATTTTTATGTAATTGGAAATATGAGTACTGGTTATATTTCTGATGATAATAAATTTTTAATTTTTAATGTGTAATAATATCATTATAACTCCGTTAGAGAAAAATATGCTTTTAGAGATGAGGAGATATGTACTGAAATATTTATGAATGAAATGCTATCATGTCTAGGATTTGCTTGAAAATAAGATGGGAAGAATGTGAAACAGGTAATTTTATACCTTAAAATAAAACTCTCAATAAGGTGATATTCATTAAAGCTGGTGATCGGAACATAAATTGTACTAATATTTCTATTTTTATATGTGTTTAAAATAGTTTTTGGTCCTGGCCGGTTTGGCTCAGCGGTTAGAGCACCTGCGGTCCAGAGAGACCCGGGTTCGGTTCCCGCTAAGGGCATGTACCTCGGTTGCAGTTTGTCCCCGGCCCTGGTTGGGTCGTGCAGGTGGCAGCCACTCGATGTGTCCCTTTCACGTCTATGTATCTCTTTCTCTCTCCCTCCCACTCTATCTGAACAACAACAACAACAACAAAAATGGACCAAAAAAAAGTTTTAGGTAATAAAGGCCAAAATAAAAATAACATACTGAGATGCTCTGAGGAAGGACAGAAAGAAGGGAAAAGGACCTAATAGAGTATCTAAAGAAATGCAGTCACAGAAATTAAACACAAAATCAGTTGATAAATTAAACAACATATCAGGCAAAGCTAGACAAAGAAATAGTAAATTGTGAAAGAATTCAATAAAAGTAAAATAGTAAAAATGAATAAATATAACATATTCAACAGGGTTTAAGGTATATGCATTACAGAATGAGAAGTCCAACATATGCCTAATTGTATTTACAAAAATTAATAATGAAATACAGAGGGGCAATATTTAAAGAGAGAATAGTGATTTATTTTAATTTTTTTCTTTATTGATTTTTAGAGAGAGAGGAAGGGAGAGGGAGAGAGATAGAAACATCGATGAGAAAGAACATCGATTGGCCACCTCCTGCACGCCCCCTACTGGGGATTGGGCCCACAACCTGGGCATGTGCCCTGACCGAGAATCGAACTGGCAACCTCTTGGTGCATGGATCAATACTCAAACACTGAGCCACACTGGCTGGACATAGTAATTTATTTTAGAATTGATAATAGAGATGAAACCCTACTTAAAAAAAAATAAACAAAAACTCCAACACATTCTGATATTGAAAACGTATATAGCCACTTTAGTCATATGGCAATAGAACCGCAGGACATAGACACAATGTCAATGTTAAATACTACCAAATAATGTCTTGAATAAACAAAAGAAAAAACAGAAATGACAGAGGCAAGAATATGAAAGAAGGCTATCTTACTGCTTCGGGAGAAATGATTATGAACATATAATTATATAATCAAGTAGGAGTGAAACTACCTGCATTATCATTGTTAACCTGTCAAAAATAACAACAAAACCATGGGATATAAAGTATAGCACGTGAAATATAGTCAATGATGGCAGATGAGTACTAGATTCATTGGGATGATCACTTTGTAAGGTATATAAATTCTAATCACTATGTTGTATACCTGAAACTAATATAATATTGTATGTCAACTGTAATTGGAAAAGAATTTTTTTAAACAGCAGCAAATTTCTGAAATAAAGTTCCTTTTGATTAAACACACTTACACATACACACACACAACTAAGACCATCTGTAGAAAAAGCTAAAAGCCAAAAAGATTATAATATGTGGTTTAGGAAATTCTTAAATACTAATTTGTCTAGGCAAATTGTTTGTTTCCCTAAACAACAAGCTCACCTCTCTGAATAACAGATTCTTCATTTTGGCAAATAGCTTACTTAAAAAAACAGTTTACTCATCAAGATTCTTTTCAAGAACTTCACCAACCTTAAACTATTATATCATGAACTCTGTCCAATCCCAGTTCCCTGACTGAAAACACACAAACACACACACACACACACACACACACAAAACCACTTGTGCCCAAATTCCTTACACCCTGTAAATATCTTCCTGTCTCTTTATTCTGAGATCCTGCTAAAACTTTGTCAAGATGGTATTCTCAATTATGTCAGTAGTTTTAATAAACTTACAAATAGGTTATTCTGGTGGTCTTTGGTCTTTGTGGGAACCTTGTTTTAAACCGACTGGCATCTGAGATACTTTGTTTTCTCCTCTTGCTATTCTTCTGTCTGATACCACCTTCTTTGCTATGTTCTTAGGTAATGGATTTCAGAAGCATAATTTTTCATGGAAGAACTTCTCTAGAGGCTCTAAATCTATTTAAGTCATTTTCTTGTTTTTATAGGTGTAGTAACAATGTGATAATTTAGGTCCTTTTAACTCTCTGGGCTTCTCAAAATGGGACACATTAGAAAATGAAGAAACTGATCTTCTAAAGTCATAAAAGAGCTACACCACTTTTAAAGTAGCAATAAAAAGAACCCTGAAACTACCTAGGCAATTAAATAATTCTCTGTTAAGACTGGGAAAAAATGCAGAATTTAAAATGATTAATTTGTGGTTTGAATTACTCTTCAATTTTAACTTACAAGGACAAAGCAAGGGAGGACAGGGGAAGGCTGAATCATACATCCAAATAGGCTCACTTTTCAGGAGGCTACCCAATGGACTGGTTATCGTCTTGCCTGAACCTGAGCACTGACAGGAAAGGGCTCCACGCTGGGAGCTGCTGAGAACCAAGGTGATGTTTGGACTAGTATGCACTCATTGCCAGAGCCTCTTACCCCCGGCTCAGAATGATGCCTTCAGGAAAACTCACAGGCCTCAGATTCTCCCTGGGGAGAGAAAGAGAAGACTGACACATTCATGCGATGATCTGAGTGGTGGGGAAGACTGGTTTCTATCTCTCCTGTCTGGAAACGCTGACAGACCTGGCATACTCCAGATGCCAGGGGATCTAGAGAACAACAACATCAAAAAGAGCTGGGAGGTGTGCTGGCACTCCGGAGGAACTGCATTAGAGTAGACAACACCAAGGGAGCAAGAGATTATGAACCCTGAAACCAGAAATCATGAAACCTCTCTAATTGGAAATGTACATGCACTAGTCCAGAGAAGACACATCCACAGAAAAGGTTTGAGAGGTCCCTAGACTCTCTAGTCAGACTGATTGATAAATGTCTTCCTCTGAATTGAAGCCCTTTCATAAAGACCAGGAGAGATGGATGTTTTTTAAAATGTAGAGATACCAACAAAACATGTCAATGAGCAAGTTCATTATTCATAGTGCTTAAATTAAATAATAATAAATAAAACCTATAAGAATACTACATCCAAGAAAACTGTTCTTCAAAAAGGAAGGATAAAAACTTTCCTAGGTGAACAAAAGCTGAGGGAGTTCATTAACACTAGACAAAAGTGCTAAAGGGAGTCCTTTAAGTTGTAATGTAAGGATGTTAAACAGTAACACAAAAACATACTAAAATATGAAGCTTGCTGGTAAAGGTAAATAAGGCAAATATATAGATAAATACAAAATACTATAAATCTGTATAATAGTAGTCTGTAAATCATTGTTGATTCTTTTATAGAAATTATAATACAAAAGTGTAAAATACTATAACTATAAAAATATCGCAATGGATATATGATATAAAAATGTAAATTTTAATAACAATAACACAGAGTTGAGACATGTACAAGTGTGGAATTGTTGTGTGTGATTGAAGTTAAGTTGCTGTTAACCTAAAGTAGATTGTTATAACTATAAGACATTAGAGAAAATACCTACAGAAGATACAGGGAAGAAAATGAGAAAGGAAACAAAACTGACCACTACCAAAAACATCAACAAATCACAAAGGAAGACAGCAAGAGAGGAAAAGACAGACAAAAAAAAAAAAAAAAAAAGCTATATGAGAGACAGAAAACAACAGCCAAATGGCAATAGTAAGTCCTAACCTATTAATAATTATTTCAGTTTCATTTTTTACATGTACCTGTCCAATTTTCCCATCACCATTTATTGAAGAGACTGTCTTTTCTCCATTGTATGCTCTTGCCTCCTTTGTTGAATATTAATTGTCATACTGTCTTGGGTTGATTTCTGGATTCTCGGTTTTGTTCCATTGATCTATATGTGTTCTTGTGCCAGTACCAGGTTGTTTCAATTATGATTGCTTTGTAGTATAACTTGATATCTGGTATTGTGATCCCTCCCATTTTGTTCTTCTTTTTCAAGATTGCTGTGGCTATTTGGGGTCTTTTTTGGTTCTATATAAACTTTTGGAGTATTTGTTCTAGATCTGTGAAATATGCCATTGGTACTTTAATAGGAATTGCATTGAAACTGTAGATTGCTTTGGGTAGTATGAACATTTTAATGATGTTGATTTTTCCAATCCATGAATATGGTATATGTTTCCACTTTTTTATATCTTCCTCTATTTCTTTTTTCAATGTCCTGTAGTTTTCTGAGAACAGGTTTTTACCTCTTTGGTTAAGTGTATTCCTAGGTATATATTTTGTTGTTGAAATAGTAAATAGGATTGCTTTTTAATTTCCTTTTCTGAGTGTTTTTTTATTGGTGTATAAGAATACCATCAATTTCTGTCTGGTCAGTTTGGCTCAGAGGTTGAGCATTGACCCATGCACCAAGATGTTGTTGGTTTGATTCCCGGTCAGGACACATGCCCAGGTTGTGGGCCCAATCCCCAGTGTGGGGCATGCAGGAGGTGGCTAGTCAATGTTCTCTCTCATTGATGTTTCTATCTCTCTCACCTTCTCACTTTCTCTCTCTAAAATCAATAAAAGGGGAAAAAATTTAAAAAACAAAAGAATGCCATCAATTTCTGGATGTTAATTTTGTATCCTACTACTTTGCCAAACTCATTTATTAAATCTAGTACATTTTTTATTGAGTCTTTAGGGTTTTCTTCTTTTTAATTTTTTTTTTCTTTATTGATTTTATTTTTCAAGAGAGAGAGGAAGGGAAAGGGAGAGAGAGATAGAAACATTGATGAGCAAGAACATCAATTGACCACCTTCTGCATACCCCTAACTGGGGATTGGGCCCACAATCTGGGCATGTGCCCTAACCAGGAGTCAAACCAGCAACATCTTGGTGCATGGGTCAATGCTCAACCACTGAGCCACATTGGCTGGGCAGTCTTTAGGGTTTTCAATGCACAATATTATGTCATCTACAAATAATGACAGTTTCACTTCCTCCTTTCCAGTTTGGATCCCTTTTATTTTTTCTTCTTGTCTAATTGCTATGACTAAGACTTCTACTACTATGTTAAATGAGAGTGGCAAAGTGGGCATCCTTGTCTTATTCCTGTTCATAAGGGAAATGCTTTTAGTTTTTGCCCATTGAGTATGATGTTGACTGTAGATTTTTTATATATGGCCTTTATTATGCTGAGATATGATCCCTCTATTTCCATTTTGCTGAGCATTTTTATCAGAAATTGGTGCTGGATAAATGCTCTTTCAGCATCTATTGATAGGATCATGTTATTTTTATCTTTCATTTTGTTTATGTGGTGTATCACATTTATTGTTTTGTGAGTATTGTACCAGCCTTGCATCCCTGGAATGAATCCTATTTGGTCATGGTGAATGATTTCTTTAATATATTGCTAGATCCAATTTGCTAATATTTTGTTGAGGATTTTGTTCATCAGAGATATTGGCCTATAATTTTCTTTTTTTGTAGTGTCTTTATCTGGTTTTGGAATTAGAATTATGCTGGCCTCATAAAAAGAGCTTGGAAACTTACACCATACACAAGAATAAACTCAAAATGGATAAAAGATTTAACTGTAACTTGTGAAACCATAAAAATCCTAAAAGAAAAATGGAGGCATAAAAATCTTAGACATCATACATAGCAGAATTTTCACTGATACATCACCTAAAGCAAGAGAAACAAAGGAAAAAATTAATAAATGGGAATTCATCGAACTAAAAAGCTTCTGCATGGCAAAAGAAACCAGCATCAAAATGAAAATAGAACCTTTCTCTGGGAGAACATATTTGCCAATAATACATTGGGTTAATATCCAAAATATATAGAGTACTCATACAACTCAACAAAAGGAAGACAAACAATCCAATTTAAAAATGGGCAGAAGACCTGAATAGACACTTTTCCAAACAGGACAAATGGCTAAAAGACATATGAAAATATGCTCAACATCTCTAATCATCAGAGAGATGTAAATTCAAACAACTATGAGGTATCACCTCACACCTGCCAGACTGGCTGCCATCAACAAATCGTCAAACAACAAGTGTTGGTGAGGTTGTGGAGAAAAGGGGACTCTAGTACACTGCTGGTGGAAATGCAGATGGGTGCAGCCACTAATGGAAAACAATTTGGTGCTTCCTCAAAAAATTAAAAACGGAACTACCATTTTACTCAATGATTCCACTTCTAGCAATATATCCTAAGAAGCCTGAAACACCAATTAGAAAGAGTATACACACCCCTATGTTCATAGCAGCACTATTTACAATAGCTAAGATCTGGAAACACCCCAAGTGTCCATCAGTAGATGAGTTGATAAAAAAGCTGTGGTACATTTACACAATGGAATACTATGCAGCTATAAGAAAGATCTCTTACCCTTAGAGACAACATGGAGGGTATTATGCTGAGCAAAATAAGCTAGTCAGAGAAAGACAAGTACCACATGATCTCACTTATTTATGGAACATCATGAACAAAATAAGCTGTCAACCAAAACAGATCCAGAGTCATGGAAGTAGGGAACAGACTAACAGGTCTCAGAGGGATGGGGAGGGGGAGATGGGAAGAGGTAAACCAATGAACTGATATGCATATAAGCACGACCAATGGACACAGACAGTAGGTTGGGGAAAGCAGGAGGGAGGTGGGAGCGGGAAGGAGGGAGTCGATGGAGGAATAAAGGGGATATCTGTAACACTTTCAACAATGAAAAAAAAAAAGCAAAAAAAATTATTTATTTTTTACTTAATTAAAAAAAATAATAATTTCTTTAAATATGAGTGGGTTAAAATCCCCATTCAAAACACAGAGAGTGGCTGAATGGCAAAACAATCAAGTAAATAAAAATTTTTTTAAAAAGTGACTCAACTATATGCTGTCTGCAAGAGATTCATTTGAAATTTAGAGGTAAACACAAGATGAAAGTAAAAGATGGAAAAAGGTATTGAATGCAAATGGAACCAAGGAGTGTAATTGTGGGCATAGTTATATCAGATCAAATGGACTTTAAATTAAAAGCTATCAAGAGACAAAGAAGGATATTGGATAATGAGAAAAGTGTGAGATCACCAAGATGTGACGATTATAAATATCTATGAACCAAATAATATAAATAAATAAAGCAAACATTGACAGAACTGACAGTAAAAACAGACAACAACACAATAATAGAGAATTTCAGTATGCCACTTTCAATAAGGGATAGAACATCCAGACAAAAGATCAATGAGGAAACATTGGGCTTGAACTTACTTTGTATCATATGAACCTAACAGATATATACAGCAATATATAGATATATACACAGTAACAGATATATACACTCAACAACAGCAAAATAACATTCTTCTCAAGCACACACTTAACAGGGCAGCTCACATGTTAGGTAACCAAACAAGTCTTAACAAATTTAAGGAGATTGAAATAATACCAAGTACATTTTCTGACCACAAAAGAATGAAACTAGAAATCAATGATCAAAGGAAAGTTGGAAAACTCAAAAATATGTGGAAATTAAACAACACACTCCTAAACAACCAATGTGTCAAATCTAAAGGGAAACTAAAAAGTTTCTTGAAACAATGAAAATGGAAGCACAACATACCAAAATGTATGGGATGCAGCAGCAAGAGTAGTATTAAGGAGAAAGTCTGTAGGATAAATGCCTGCATTAAGAAAGATTTCAAATAAAAAACTTAACAATTACCTCATAGGACTAGAATAAAGGCAGAATTCAACGTAAGCTGAAGGAAGGAAATATAAAAGCTGGAGTAGAAATAAATGACACAGAAAATAAAAAAAATAACTAAGAGTCGGTTTTTAGAAACGATCAACAACACTGACAAAACTTTAGCTAGACTAAGAAATAAAGAGGGGAAAACTCAAATAAATAAAATTAGAAATGAAAGAGAAGATATTACACCTGATGCCACAGAAATCGAAAAGATCACAAGAGAATACTATGAACTTTTGAACTCCAAAAATTTGAATAACCTAGAAGAAATGAATTAACTTCTGGACATGTGCAATATACCAAGTCTGAATCATCAAGATGATGACAACAGAAACTCGGGTAGGGTTTACAGGGGCACTTGGCGATCTGTACTTCCTATTTGTAGGTTCCTAATTAATGTAGAACAAAGAAAGGAACGCACCAGTGAAATCAAAGAAATTATCCAATCAGAAAAACACAGAGAAAAGGGTTACTAAAAATGAATACAGTGTCAGGAATCTGTGGCAATACGGCCTAACATGCATGCAGTTGGAGTCCCGAAAGTAGAAGAGACAGAATGGGGTAGAATTGTTTTTTAATTCAGAAAATCACTTACAGTTACAGGTTTCAGAATCTCATAAACACCACACTGTATAAATACGAAGGAAATCACATCTAGGAACATCATAATCAAACTGCTTAAGTACAGTTGAAAATAGCCAATGGGGGGAACAACACATTTCAAATGGATAAATAATTCAAATGATCACAGATTTGTCCTCAGAAACAAAGGATGTCAGAAGACGGACAACATTTTAAAGTGCTAAAGAAAGAAAACCTGTCAACCAGTCATTTTATTTTTTTCAGATGATCTTGGTTTTTGTATAATTATTATCCAGTGAAACTTCCTTTTTTCTTTTCTGGTATACAGCCATATTAAATTTAACACATGGATGGGTTGTGTAACCACCACCACGAACAGAATACAGAGGAGTTCGCCCCAGTCCCAAACACACCCTATGTTGTCTCCTCACAGACACACCTCTAACCTCGAGCAACACTGTGATGTTTTGTTTTTGAGAAAAGTCACATAATGGAATCATGTAGTATGTAACCTTTTGAGAAAAACTTCTTTCATTCAATATAAAGTTTTGGGATTTGCCCATATGTTGTGTGTATCAATAGTGCATTCCTTTTTAAGTAGAATTCAGCTATGTGGATGTACCACATTTGTTTACTCATTCTCCCATTAAAGGACATAGCATTGAAAGGGTATCCATTCCTACAATTTTGTTTGATTGATTCCAACTTTATTCAGGTATACTTGGCAAGTAAAAATGGTATATATTTAAGATGTATAACGTGATGTTTTAATATGTGTATGCATTGTGAAATGATTACCACAATTAAGCTAATTGATATAACCATCACCCCATATTGTTACAAGTTTGCATGTGTGGTGAGAACACTTAAAATCAACTCTATATGAAAATTGCAAGTATACAACATAGTATTGTTGACTATACTGACCGTGATGTATACCACAATTAAGCTAATTGATATAACCATCACCCCATATTGTTACAAGTTTGTATGTGTGGTGAGAACACTTAAAATCAACTCTATATGAAAATTGCAAGTATACAGCATAGTATTGTTGGCTATACTGACCACGATGTACATGAGACCTCCAGAATTAATTCATCCTACAAACTGAACCTTTGTACTCCTTGACCAGCTTCTCTCCACGTCCCCACACTGCCAGCCCCTGGCAATGTCCATCCTACAATTTACTTTTATGGGTTTGGCTTTTTTAGATTTCACGCACAAGTGAGCTCATCTAATATCTGTCCTTCTGTCCTTCTGTCCAGCATGGTTCTATTAGTGCAACATCCTCCAGGTTGTCACAAATGGCAGGATTTTTGCTTGTAGGATTGTATAAATTACTACAACCTGGGAAAGTGTCTGATGTTATTTATTAAAAGTGAATTTTTGGCCCTGGCCAGTTTGGCTCAGTGTCAGAGTGTCGGCCCGTGGACCAATGAGTCGCAGGTTCCATCCTGGCCAAGGGCACGTACGTTGGTTGAGGTTTGTCCCCGGCCCTGGTCAGGGTCGTGTGAGAGGCAACCTGTCGATGTGTCCCTCTCACACCAGTGTTTCTCTCTCTCTCTGTCTCCCTCCCACTCTATCTGAAGATAAATGGAAAAATATCCTCAGGTGAGGATTTTTTTAAAAAGCGAACATCTGTATACCGTGTGAGCCAGGATTCCACGTCAGGTATCGAACAGAGATTAGTGTAGTGCTTTTGGCCAGAAGACATGTACAGAAGTAGTCACAGCAGTTTTATCTGTGTCTGTAAGTAAATATATATCATGTGCCTGATGTCTCAAACAGTTTCATTCCACGAGGCAGGAGGAACTGGGTTTAGCCAGAATCTTAACATTTTTACTCTAGAGATAAGGGAGCAGAAACTGGGTGTGGCCTCTGCTTCTCCCACAAAACAAGCGACTGCCCTCTCTCCCCGCCCATCACAGGAAAGGCTTCCTCCAGGCTCCTGCCCTGCCTCCAGCCATCCTTCCGAAGGCTCACTGTGAAAACCGGCAGGTGAGTGCCTCTGAATGTGCATCTCCTGGGGACCTACCGCCCTGCCAGCCCGCCCGGGCCTTTATGTCCTCGTTAGAACCTTGGCTCAAGTCTCATAGGAGTTTCAGTGGTGATGGCGTCTTCTCTTCTTCCTACACTCTTCCCAGGGAAGTCAGTGCTGTGACTTTTCTATTCTTGGTATTTGCAGGCTACCTTTCCCCCTGCAAACTCAGCAGGATTCAAGAAACGTTAAGATTTTTTGTTAGTTACCCAGCTTTTCTTTGTGGCAGGCTTGGAGCAACTCTCCAACTTTACGGATCCCAAGCAGAAGCCTGGGCGTTAGCACCGTATTTGGATGAGAGAAAATTGTAAATTCTGATGAGGCTTTATTCATCGTTCTTTTACTTTTATGGTCATGCCTGTGTGACCAAGCTAAGAAATAACTGACGCCCATATACACCCTCATGCGTTGCTTAGAGCAGAGTTCTGCCATCCACCCCCTGCAGCTCGGACTCGGACAGAGAAGCAAGGGCTCGCCTCACCTGCACAGCAGATGGAGATAACAGCACACCCAGCCACTTCTCTGCAAGGTGAAACTTGTTCCTGTGTCAGTGCACTCCCATGCTCAGAACTGGAGCATGACGACAGTCACTGAACAGCGAGCTAAAAGCATCTGTGATGCCCTCGGTGCCTTTCCCAGTACTCCCAACTGAGAAAGCTCCATCCCGCTGCCTCTCAAGTGCTGCCTGTCACAAGCCCTGAGAAAATCTAAGAGTATGTCAGAAATACCCGTCAGCTATGAAGACAGTTTCCAACCTGGTTGCACAATTCAATCGTTTTTAGAATATACCAATGACATCTGAAAAAAACAACTTAATAGAAATGGAATAGAATGGTGGTTAGCAGGGACTGAGGGTTTGGAGAATTGGGGAGATATTATTTAAGGGTACAAACTTGCAATGGTAGATAAATACGTTCTGAAGATCTAATGCACAACATAGCTATTTATTGTCAACAAAATTGTGATATAAATTTCAAAGTTTCTAAGAGACCGTATCTTAATTATTTTCACCACAAGAAAGAAATGACAGTTGTGAGAGAGATAAAGCTAATGCTACAGTGGTAGTCATATTGCAATATAGAAATGTATCAAATAAACATAGGTCTTAAACTTATACATTGTTATATGTTAATTATAATCTCAAATTTTATAAAAGAACATCACTATAATGAGGAATGCAGGGTTAAAATGAAAAAAAAAAAGATGAGAACAATAAAGTTTGTAAATGAGTTAATACTTTAAAAAAACATGTATTCAGAAATGGACTACTATTCACCCATGAAAAGAAATGAAGTACTAATACGTACTACAATGTGGATGAAGCTGCTTTAAGTTTTCATTCTACTTGTCCCTGATTATTGGTTTACATATGTATATGAGAAGTATATATATATATATATATATTATCTCACATACATCCTTATGTGCTTTATAGTCCATATGTTTGTATATGTATAAACATAGTCATATGTGTATGTATAGACATGTATACATATATATATCATCACTTACACACACATATATATAGTACATATATACACCATTAGGATATGTATGCATATGCATAAAATATATATGGATATATATTTATATTTATGCAAGCATATATACAAAAATATGTACAATTCTTTATAAATATATACATATGTTCACTCATGTATATGCTTATATATGTAGCTACATATTCTAATACTCATGTATGTATATTATCTACATTACATGAGGATTAGGTATATATATGTGTGTGTATACATATACTAAGTAGGTATTACATATATTTCTTACAATTCTCTGTACAGCTCATCCACCTCACTCCCGATCACATCTCCATTGCAGCTGCAGTAAACGACATAAAGTTTCTGAATTTAACATTTTCTCTCAAATGCCTTCAAGCTGTCGCTCCCTCAGCCTGGAAAACCTATTCAGCACCTCTCTCCTCTTCTTCAATAGGCTTACTGTGGCTGTTATCTCAAGACTCCTCTTAGCCATCATCACCTCCTTGAAGGGCGATCTGAATTTAGTGTATTTTTATGTTTCTCCAGTTTCTTTCCTTTCTGAGTACAGTACAGCATTCAAAACAAATTCTTTATCATGGCCCTTTCATTCATCACAGATTACACAAAATACAAAAATCAGATTGTGTGTTGCTTCCTTTCAGAGTGAGGCAAGTCCTGTTAGTACTTGTGGCGTTGGTATAGCGACGCCAGGTGCGATCGCTGCAGCTGAACAAAGACTTCTACCCACGGACTGGAACAGCCAGTCTTCTCGGAATTTCCCCTGGAAAGGACCCGAGGACCAGGCGGCAGAGGAGGTGCCCGGAGGCGGAGGGCAGCAGTGAGAGAGAGCTGTGTTAAGTAGTCTGCTGGCTCTGGCATTGTCACTCTCTAGGGACAACAGAGAGCTGCTCCGGATCACCGGTAAGTGTTAGACTTAGGATCCCTGCTCTCTTCATAGATGGTCATCACTTCTTCCATCCCTTCCTCTTCCTTGTGCCTTCTGGGAGGACTCCGTCCCTACATGTTAAGGGACTTGATGGATATATTTACAGACTAGTGCGATGGTGTGAACAGAGGTCTCAGTCACCTCTAGGGAAAATCTTCTCATTTTTTTTTTTGTGGGTCATTTGAAACTCACTCTGCAGTATTGTGTCACAGCAAATGTTGGGCTTGATTTATGGAGTCTGCTTTGATCAGGCATAAAGAAAATATTATTCTCATGCATGTTATTCACCAGTACCTAGTAATGCAACCAGTCTCCCTCTCTCTCAAAAATCCATTCAAAAATTTAAAAAATGCTTTGCCTGATTTAGCACATAAAAGCACAGGATGCCAAGTACCGCATGGGAAAGATGTGTACCAGAAAATCATTCACTGTGTGGACAACAAAGAGAGGCTCTATGGAAAGTAACCTCACACAAGCTCATCTGATCATAAATTCCTAACTGCACAGGTCATGGTGGGTGGTCGCACCCCAGGTATATAACTTTTTGGTAAAAGGTTTATCTCGCCATAAGGAAGCTCTGTCCACTGTTTCTGTGTATCCAGGTTAACACACCTTTGAAATCAGCTGCAAACATCAGGGGAGCTCACAATCTCGTTAGCTACCCTGTGATCCAGTCCCCACCTTGCTTCTGCCCACCGTCATGCAACCTTTCTTCCTTACATCCCCTCCTTAATTTCAAATGCGTAAAAGAAGCTGCAAAACTGTTATTCTCCAGAGCATTCTCTCAGACATATGTCATCAGTTTAACTCATAAACTCATAAAAATTCTCTACAGATTTGGACATTCTTATATCCATAACCGTTTCTTTGATATTCAAATAACTGGAACTCTTACAACAATTTCTGGAAAAACTATTGAACAGTTCATTACTGCAGGGAAAAAAAGATGTTAAAAATAGGTGATTTCTAGAAATTCTTACTCCTGTGTTTGCTGTTTCTAATCCTCCTCACTTGTTATGACAGGTGTGATGGAAACAAAAGGACGGTCTCTGAGCAGGTACTTGGGGATCATGCTCCTCCTCCAGATGACAGCACCCAGTTCAGGTACGGCCCTCTCTGTATGAGCAACGCAGCATCAGGTATGCAGACGGAGCAAGGCCCAGACAAAAGCAAGGGTCCAGCTCTTTTGACCATTGTTCCTCAGGTTTAGCACATAGTCATGGAATGAGGATGTGTCGATAGGATCCAGCTTATGTTTGGGAAAAATTAGGTCTTATTATGTACCTGGATTTGTGTTAAATTCCTGGGAGAAGAAGCAAGTAAAGAAGACCTAGTTCTTGTCCTTGAGAACCCAACATTCATATTGAAGAGACTCAGTTTACACCTCACTTACACGGTGAGGAGGTGGTCCAGGACACGGATCCACGCTGGGACCCCTGTGAGCGATCAGTACAGTGGGCATCCGACGAGGAAGGATGGAATAGGCTGGTGATAAAATTTGCTTTTGTAAGGGGATCTATGCAAAGCAGGAATGAATATAGCTTAGTTAGAGATGAATAGAAGAAAAGCCTGAGACAACAAATGGCATAAAACTTAAATTTTCTAGTAAAGTTACTTGTTAAACGGCAGCAGTCTTACTGATGCACATTTTTTCTGGTATCCGTCTTTGATGAAAGTAATGCTTCCACAAACACATGTGTTTTGCACATGTGTTTTGATAAAACCTGTGAGAACATACGTAGGAAATGTCCCTATGAGTAGAACTGCTGGCCAAGGTTATGTGCTATTTCATTATCATATTGCAAATGTTCTTCTGAAATAGTTACCAACCTACGTTTCCGCCACAGCACCTGTGTTTGCCGGTGGTGTCCCCATTTCAGACGTTACGGGTATTCCAGGTTTCAGAGCTCTTTGTCTTTCCAAAGTCACCGATGAAAAATGAATCTCAGTGCTTGTATTTTACCACTTGACTAGAGTGAAATTGAGTATCTTTGTAAAAAATTGTATTTCTTTTTCTCTGAATACCTGCATGTCTCCTTTGCATTGTTGATCTTCAGTATTGTGGGTTTTCAAGAACTCTTCAAGTTTAAAAATCAATGTTTGATCTGTTATAACTGTTCCACATATATCTGACCAGCTTATAATTCAGTTTATTGACTTGCTAATGAATTCATTGTCGATAAATTAAATGACTTGTTAATGAATCCATATCCATATATTTTGGAAACGCAGATGGTTATTTTTGTCTTGTCTTTTACTTCTAGTGTGTGGATTTAAAATCCAATGCGTGCACACACACACACACCACATACACACACACACACACACCCTGCCACACACACGTTCTTCTTTTTCTCTTCGTCAACTTTTTAAAATTTTACTAGACTTTATTTTCTAGAGCAGTTTTAGATTTTAGAACAATTGTTCAGAAAGTACATAGTTCTCATATAACCCCATTCTGTCTTCCTTAAACCTCCCAATTTCCCCTATAATTAACATTTTACGTGGATATAGTACATTTATTACAATGAATGGACTAATATTAATATATTATTATTAATAAAGTCCAGGTTTACTTAAGGTTCACTCTTTGTGTTGTACAATTCTCTGTTTTTTAACCAATTGTTACATAAATGAGCCCCAGAGGCCCCTGTATATTGGCCCCATGTTGCTTCTGTCTTTAAAGCAGGCTGGGGCCCATTAGCTACACATCCAATTGTTGTAAATGTACCTCACACAGACATATTTTAGCTATTTAATGACTGCCTGCTTTGCATACCTTATGAAACTGCACCCAACATTTGCTGGTCATTGACAGACTGAACCCCGTACTGTAAACACCCCAACCCACTGCTCCCTTCGGCGCTCTCAAACCTGCCGGTGCTATGGAATGGCTGTACTCCCCTCTCCAACCCGTGTCTCCCCGGGAGTTCCCTGGCCCTTGGCCCTCTGTGTGCCTCTGAGGGTCTCATGCCTGGAGGACGGCCACCTATGCATCCCTGTCAAGTGCTGCTCAAATAAAAGCTTATTGTGTGCTACTGCCACCTGGTGGTCTTATATTTTTCCTCTATCAGCCCTGAAATCCTCAAATTTACTGTATAAATGCATGAGGTTGCATATCCACCACTATAGTATCATACAGAATTATTTTAACACTTTAAAAGTGCGTTGTGCTCCACCTACTCATTTCCTTATCTCTCTGAAACCCTGGCAAACATTTTTGTCCTACTGTCTGCTTATTTTTGCATTTTTCAAAATGCCATATAGTTGGAATCATATAGTGTCTTTTCAGACTGGCCTCTTTTACTTAACAATATGCATTTAAGTTTCTTCCATGTCTTTTATTTTTTCCTTTACAATTTTTTAAAACATTATTTTCCAGTTACAGTTGACATCCAATATTGTAGTACTTTCAGGTGTACAACATAGTGATTAGACATTTATATACCTTTTGAAGTAATCATCCCAATAAGTCTAGTACCCATCCAACACCATACATAATTATCACAATATTCTTGACTATATTTCCTTAACACTCTCATGACTATTTTTATAACTGACAATTTGTAGTTAGTACTTTTCATCTTTTTCACCCAATCCCCTACCCTGCATTTTTTCAAATTAGTGTTTTGGATTTCTTCAGCTAAAGACCCAAAAGTGGAATTTCTGGGTTATATGATATTTCCATTTTTAACTTTTTAAGGAAACTTCATACTATTTGCAGTAGTGCCTGCACTAAATTACAATCCCACCAACAGTGCCCAAGAGTTCCCGTTTCTCCATTCTCAATAATATTTTTATTTATTAATTAATAATAAGCATTCTGACAGGTATAAAGCGATATCTCATTTTGATTTTGATTTGCATTTCCCTGATGATTGGTGTTTTTGAGCACCTTTTCATATGTCTATTGGCCATCTGTATGCCCTCTTTTGAGAAATATCTGCTCATTTTAATTGGATTATTTGGTGGGGGGTTTTGTGTGTTTTTGGTTTTGTTTTTTTGTTTTTTTTAGTTATGCTGTACGAATTCTATATATTTTTTTGACTATCAACCCCTTATTGGAAGTATTAGCAGATATTATCTCCCATTCAGTATGTTGTCTTTTTGTTTTGTTCATGATTTCTTTTGCTGTGCACTTTTTAGTTTGAGCTAGTGCCATTTGTTTATTTTTTTCTTTAGTTTTCCTTGCCAAAAAGCCTGAGTAAACATTGCTAAGAGACATGTCAGAGAGTTACTGCTTATACATTTCTTCTAGGATTAAGGTTTCAGGTCTTACATTAAAGTGTTTAATCCATTTTGAATTGATTTTTGTATATGGTGTAAGAAAGTGTTCCAATTCCATTTCTTTGCTTGTACCTGACCAGTTTTCCCAGTACCATTTCTTGAAGAATCTGTCTTTATCACATTGCATATTCTTGTCTGCTTGTCATAGAAAGACCATATAAACGTGGGTTTATTTTTTCTGGGTTCTATTCTGTCCCATTAATCTATGTGTCAATTCCAGTACCACACTGTTTGGATTACTGTGTAGCCTTGTAGTACGTTTGATATCAGGTAGTGTGATACCTCCCAATTCTGTTTTTTTCCTCTCAAGTTTGCTTGGTCTATTCAGGGTCTTTTGTGGTTTCATGTAAACTTTTTAATTATTTGTTCTAGTTTTATAGAAAATGCCATTGGTATTTTGATACAGACAACATTCAATCTGTAGATTGCATTAGGTAGAATGGTCATTTAAACAATGTTAATTATTCCTATTCATGAACACAGTACAGCCTTCCATTTACATATCCTTGTAAATTTCTTTCTTCAAGCTAATCCTTGAAAAAATGATTTCTTTGCCCTGGCCAGTTTGGCTCAGCAGTTGGAGCATCGGCCTGCAGACCAGAGAGTTCCGGGTTTGGTTCCCACTAGGGGCATGTAACAAAAAACAAAAAAAGGATTTCTTTTATAAGGATTGAGAAAGGCCAATTACATTATTTTTTATTAAGAATGCCGAGTTGGGGGGGAGGAAAAATGGCGGCAGAGTGAACGGAGCTACACAGACCGTCTCCCAGAACCAAACTGGAATTACAACTATAACACAGACAAATTGACGGGAAAAAGCAACAGAAAAGCAGCTTGCGAGGACCATACAACGAGGGACACTGACTCCATCCCGGTAGGCTTGCGAAGGCGCGAGACGGGGCTGGGAGCCCACGGTCGGCAGCTCGGCAGCGGCCTTAGCTGGTAGCAGCGCCCTCGGGTCACACTCCCAGGCGGCTCCACAGCGCAGCCGGGACAGAGGCTAAAACAGCCACAGCCACTCACCTTGGGCTCCGGCAGAGGGAGGGCAGATTGGATTGGAACTGCGTGGGGACACTCGGGATTTGTAGGGCACCCAGAGCAGTTGCGGAGGTGGCCACATTGCTCCTTCCCAGGGCTCTGAGGAGAGGCAGCAGCCCCTGGCTCAGAGATCCAACCCCACCCTGTGGGCCATTGAAGTGCTAATTGAGGCTCATTAACAACCAGTATCTGCCCCACCTTCATGAAAGCCCCTTGTGCTGAGCACCTGAGGGAGTTTTTCAATCAACTGACAACCCAAAACTCTTCAAGTAACCTGGACTGCTAGCCTCAGGCAAAAAGCTTGAGGATAACAGTACGTTTCCTGGGCTGGCAACTTTAACCAGGAAAGTAAGACTTGACAGTGGTGTTCAACGTGGGTCCTCCCTCCCTCATCTAAACATAGGAGAGGGAGCCACAAACAGCAGAACACCAACACCCACAGGGAAAACTTGACAGGCTCCAAAGCCCACAGTGATAGCCAAAATGGTGAAACACAGAAACAGAAGCCAAATGAAAGAGCAAGAGACCTCTACTGAAGATGAGACCAATGTGGAGCAATTAGGCATGTTAACAGAGCTAGAATTCAAAGCCATGATCTTGAGGAAGCTGAACAGCATGAGTAAGGACATAGAGACACTGAAAATAAGCCAATTGGAAATTAAAAACCAGCAAGAAGAGATAAAAAATGACATATCAGAAATGAAAAACACATTGGAAGGTTTAAAAAGCAGAGTAGAGGAAGCTGAGGACTGGATCAGTGAATGAGAAGACAGGGTAGAAAAAAATCAACCAATGAGAAAACCAACAAGAAAAAACTATTAAAAAACAGGAAGACAGCTTACGAGAACTGTGGGACAACTGGAAACGTAATAATATTCGCATCATAGGAGTCCCCAAAGAAGAAGAAAATGAGCAAGGGACAGAGAATATATTAAAAAAAATAGTGAGACAAAACTTCCCTAATTTGGTGAAGGAAGAAGGCATTCAAGTTCAAAAAGCACAGAGAGTCCCAAGTAAGAAGAACCCAAACAGGCCCACACCAAGACACATAGTAATTAAAATGCCACAAATTAAAGACAAAGAGAGAATCCTAAAAGCAGCAAGAGATAAGCAACAGATTACCTACAAAGGAACCCCCATAATGCTCTCAGCTGACTTCTCACAAGAAACACTACGGGCCAGAAGGGAATGGCATGAAGTAATCAAGGTCATGAAAAACAAGGATCTGAATCCAAGACTACTCTACCCAGCTAGGCTATCATTCAAAATAGAAGGTCAAATAAAGAGCTTCCCAGACACAAAAAAAGGCTAAGGGAATACATTAGCACCAAGCCAGCACTGCAAGAAATGTTAAAAGGACTTCTGTAATTAGCAGTAGAAATGGGAAGAAAAATGGAACCACACTAAACAAAAATGGCAATAAATAAGTACATATCAATAATCACCTTAAATGTAAATGGATTGAATGCTCCCATAAAAAGACACAGAGTAGCTGATTGGATAAGAAAGCATGACTCATCTATCTGTTGTTTCCAAGAGACCCACCTCACAACAAAAGAATCACATAGGTTGAAAGTGAAGGGATGGAAAAAAATTTTCCAAGCAAATGGAAAGGAAAAAAAAGCTAGGGTAGCAATTCTCATATCTGATAAAATAGATTTCAAAATGAAGACCATAACTAGAGACAAAGAAGGCCACTACATAATACTGAAAGGATCTATCCAACAGGAAGATATAACCTTGATAAACATATATGCACCCAATATAGGAGCACCAAAATATATTAAAAATCTTCTGGAGGACTTCCAAGGAGAAATCGACAATAATACAATCATAGCAGGGGACTTCAACACCTCGTTGACAGCACTGGATAGATCCTCTAGGCAAAAATTAGCAAGGAAACAGAGACTCTAAATGAAGCACTAGACCAAATGGATTTAATAGATATCTACAGAGAATTACACCCCAAAACTACAGAATACACATTCTTCTCAAGTGCACATGGGACATTCTCAAAGATAGACCACATGATAGGACACAAACTAAATCTCTACAAGTTCAAGAAGATTGAAATCATATCAAGCATCTTCTCAGATCACAATGGCATGAAACTAGAAATCAATTGCAACAAGAACATGCAAAGACATTTCAACACATGGAGGCTAAATAGCATGTTATTAAACAATGAATGGGTCACCGAGGAGATCAAGGAAGAAATTAAAAACTTCCTGGAAACCAATGAACACAAAACAACACAAAATCTATGGGATGCGGCGAAAGCAGTTCTGAGAGGAAAGTTCATAGCACTACAGGCCTACCTCAAAAAACAAGAAAAATTTCTAATTGACTGTCTAACCTCACAACTTAAAGAATTAGAAAGCAAACAAAAAGAAAACCCCAGAGCAAGTAGAAGGAAGGAAATAGTAAAGATCAGAGCAGAAATAAATGACATAGAGACCAAAAAAACAATTCAAAGGATCAATGAAACAAAGAGCTGGTTTTTTGAAAAGATAAACAAGATTGATGGACCCTTAGCTAGGCTCACCAAGAAACAAAGAGAGAGAACCCAAATTCACAAAATCAGAAATGAAAGAGAAGTAACAACCAACACCACAGAAATACAAAAGATCGTTAACAACTACTATGAACAACTGGCAACAAATTCGACAATTTAAGCGAAATGGACAAATTTCTAGAAACACACAGACTCCAAAACTGGACCCGGAAGAGATAGAAAACTTGAACAGACCAATAACAACTAAGGAAATTGAAGAGGTAATCAAGACTCTCCCAGCAAACAAAAGCCCAGCCCCAGATGGTTTCACGGGGGAGTTTTACCGAACATTCAAAAAAGAACTAACACCCATTCTCCTCAAACTATTTCAAAAAATTCAAGAAGAAGGAAGACTTCCAAACACATTCTATGAGGCCAGCATAATTCTAATTCCAAAACCAGAAAAAGACACTACGAAGAAAGAAAACTACAGGCCAATATCCCTGATGAACATAGACGCCAAAATCCTGAACAAAATATTAGCAAATCGGATCCAGAAATACATCAAAAAAATTATTCACCATGACCAAGTGGGATTCATTCCAGGGATGCAAGGCTGGTACAATATTCGCAAATCAATAAATGTGATACACCACATAAACAAAATGAAGAATAAAAACCACATGATCGTATCAATAGATGCTGAAAAAGCATTTGACAAAATCCAGCCCCCATTTCTGATAAAAACGCTCAGCAATGTGGGATAGAGGGATCATATCTCAACATAATAAAGGCCATATATGAAAGACCTACAGCCAACATCATACTCAATGGACAGAAACTAAAAACATTTCCATTAAGAACAGGAACAAGGTAGGGATGTCCACTTTTGCCACTCTTATTTAACATTGTACTGGAAGTCTTAGCCACAGCAATCAGACATGAAGAAAAAAATAAAAAGGATCCAAATTGGAAAGGAGGAAGTGAAACTGTCATTATTTGCAGATGACATGATATTATACATAGAAAACCCTAAAGACTCCATCAAAAATCTACTAGACTTAATAAACGAATTTGGCAAATAGCAGGATACAAAATCGACGGCATTCTTGTACACCAATGATGAACTCACAGAAAGAGAAACTGAAAAAACAATCCCATTTACCATCGCGCCAAAAAAATTAAGATACTTAGGAATAAACTTAACCAAAGAAGTAAAGGACCTATTTGCAGAAAACTACAGGTCATTGAAAAAAGAAATAGAGGAAGATATAAAAAAAAGTGGAAGCACATACCCTGTTCATGGATTGGAAGAATTAACATCATTAAAATGTCCATACTACCCAAAGCAATCTATAGATTCAATGCAATCCCCATCAAAATACCAACGACATATTTCATAGAACTAGAACAAATACTTCAAAAGTTCATATGGAACCAAAAAAGACCCCGAATAGCCACAGCAATCTTGAAAAAGAAGAACAAAGTAGGTGGGATCACAATACCAGATATCAGGTTATACTACAAAGCGACTGTAACCAAAACAGCTTGGTACTGGCACAAGAACAGGCATATAGACCAGTGGAAGAGAACTGAAAACCCAGAAATGGACCCAAAGCAATACGCTCAATTAATATTTGACAAAGGTGGCAAGAGCATACAGTGGAGTAAAAGACAGCCTCTTTAATAAATGGTGTTGGGAAAATTGGACAGCTACATGCAAAAAAATGAAACTAGACCATCAACTTACACCATACACAAGAATAAACTCAAAATGGATAAAAGACTTAAATGTGACCCGTGAATCCATAAAAATCCTAGAAGAAAATGTAGGCATCAAAATTTTGGACATCATACGGAGCAGAATTTTCACTGATACATCACCTAAGGCAACAGAAACAAAGGAAAAAATGAACACATGGGACTACATCAAACTAAAAAGCTTCTGCACAGCAAAAGAAACAATCATCAAAATGGAAAGGCAACCCACTGTATGGGAGAACATCATTGCCAACGATGTATCAGATAAGGGGTTAATTTCCAATATATAGAGAGTGCTCATACAACTCAACAAAAGGAAGACAAAGTACCCAATTAAAAAATGGGCAGAGGAGCTGAATAGACACCTCTCCAAACAGGACATACAAATGGCCAAGAGACATATGAAGAAATGCTCAACATCACTAATCATCAGAGAGATGCAAATTAAAACAACAATGAGGTATCACCTCACACCTGTCAGAATGGCCGCCATCATCAAATCATCAAACAACAAGTGTTGGCGAGGCTGTGGAGAAAAGGGGACTCTAATACACTGCTGGTGGGAATGCAGACTGGTGCAGCCACTGTGGAAAACAATATGGTGTTACCTCAAAAAATTAAAAATTGAACTTCCATTTGACCCAGTGATCCCACTTCTAGGAATATACCCTAAGAAACCTGAAACACCAATCAGGAAGAATATATGTACCCCCATGTTCATAGCAGCACTATTTACAATAGCTAAGATCTGGAAACAGCCCAAGTGTCCATCAGTAGATGAATGGTACATATACACAATGGAGTACTATGCAGCGGTAAGAAAGAAAGATCTCTTATCATTTGAGATGACATGGAGGGACCTGGAAAGTATTATTCTAAGTGAAAGAAGCCAAGCAGAAAAAGATAAATACCACATGATCTCACTTATATACGGAATATAATGAACATAACAGTCTGAGGAATACAGTAGACCCAGAAACATGGAAGTAGGGCACAGACTGACATTCCTCAGAAGAGGGGGTGGGGGGGTGGGAAGAGATAAACCACAGAACTTATATGCATGATCAATGGACTTGGACAACTAAGCCGGGGACGGGGCGGGGGTGGGGTGGGGAGGGGGGTGCCAATGGGGTAAAAAAGGTAAAATATCTGTAACAAAAAAATAAAAAAGAATGCCTAGTTGGCCCTGGCCTGTTTGGCTCAGCAGTTGGAGCGACGGCCTGTGGGCCAGGGAGTCCTGGCTTCAGTTCCCACTAGGGCACGTACCATAAAAAAAAACCTAGTTGTTCTTTCCATTTATTAAATAATTCATCTTTCTGCACTGATACCAAATGTCATCTTTGTCATAAATTAAATTTTTGAATTTGAATTTCTAAACTTTGTCCCATTGAACTCTCTTCTCATGGGCAAATTTCAGATTTTAAAAGAAAAAAATGCATTTATAAAATACATTTTAATCTTTTAGAGATAATTCGTGGCCAGTGCTCTTTCAAAATTTAATTTTTTATAAACATTTATAGACATATATTTTCAAAATAGTTCAAGTTATTTTTATTTTGGTGATTTTATATTGATACATTGAGTTATGCTTACCATACTGTTGGTTGTAATAGAAAATGTCTCAGTATTTTCAATTATATCAGAAATTTTGTCTTTGTCATCTGCAAAATTGTTGTAAGCTTGAATATTTATTAAAATTAATATTATACAACTTTAAAATGTATCAAAGTATATATCCAACTGGATATATAGACTAGTAGAGAATAATGATAAAATGATTTAACTCACATAATTATTATATTAAAATAAGTATAAAGGTTCATGTGATGATTAGCTTGTAATCACTCTATTAGTGATTATTTTGTTTGTTACATAATACACTTAAGATACACTCAAAAGAATCAGTATTTTAGATCTGTAACTAAAGTTTAATTAAGGGAATAAAATTAACTTCATTGGCAATGCTCAGATATTTCAAATTATTTTCAAATCATCATTATATAAGCCTATAATAAAATGGGAATTAAACAATATATACATAAAATAGTATTCCTTCCTATTTACAAAATAATTTTCAGTGTTTAAATATTAATTGATTAATCACACATTGGTACTAAGACTCGAACCTCCAAGGGTGAAAAAAGCTTAAACTGATTTGGTAGTCTATACCAATCAGAAATATAACAGAAGGGATTGGGAGGGACAAGCAAGCCATCACAGCCAAAATGAAGATCCCACAACTGTCGACTATTTCTGCATCCTTCCCTCAATCAGTGGGTCAGGGGACAAAAACAAGAACCTCTGAAATGTCTGCTATTCCCACACCTTATTCTAGCCAGGGACTAAATATCAACTTTGAGAGTTTCTGTCTCTAAATTGAAGGAACAAGTGTGGTAGCCAAGGTGTATCAAAAAGGTAAAACGAAGAATGCAACATCTTTACGGGGGGACAATTGTAGGAGCAAGTGGTGGTGGTCTAAGACATCTTGCTGGTGATACCCAAGAAAAGAGTGACACTATGCGATGAACACAGAATTCATATGATAAGAGAATATAGAGAATAAGAGAAGTAATGAAATTCAACATGTAATCGGTGAGAAGTTTTCATAGTTGTAGAAAAATAAGAATTACCCAATTCAAAGAGCACTATGAAGCTTAAGCCAGAAAAAGAAAATAATTTATATGTAGATTCATTATAGTTAAAATGCGGTAAATCTTAAAAACAATCTAATAGAAAGTAAGGAGCACTGATTAGGTGGTAGCAGTTTTTTTAACAACAGTAATGGAAATTGTATTTTCATATCTCCTTAATTAGGCTGTTTTCAGAAAAACAAATCAATTCAACTACAATAAAGATTTAAATTGATCTAATCTCAGAAAGCTAGTTATGAATGATCAGTACAAATGTATTTTATCAAACTAGGAAATATTAGTAAATTGGATAGTTTTACATTTTAAAAAAAGTGTTTACAAAATTTTGTTCAAACCATAGAAAACCATTCTATGTCCATGGCCATTTAAGTTAATAAAGTGGAAAAATATCTCATCAAAGAACTCTTCTTAAAACAGGCTTAGAATTTATACTTATTGTTGATCTTTTCAAAATTTTTTATTTCCATGCTTTGTGAGGAACTCAAGGAGATAAAGAAAAATAGGAAGGATTTTAAATATAACAATGACCATTAGTCCTGACATCACAAGCTGTATGAGAATAAATTTAAAGCTATAAATAAAATATTGAACAAAATTCAATAATTTGTTTAAAGTAATATTTAACAATTCTTATACTGTATTGATCTTCAAACTGCTAACATTTATTGTTAGAAAAATTGTGGTGTAATACCTTGCAATAAATGAATCTAATCAGAAAAAAATGGTTCAATTTATATTAAAGATTTTCAATATGTTTCAACCTCCATTTTTTTTCCCTCCTTATTCTCTCCTCCTTCTTTATTTTAACTCCAAATTTTTCATTCTTGCCCATTTTCCTTCTCCTCTTCCTCAGTGGTGTTTTGGCACACTCCTATCAGCCTTCGCTCATCCACATTGATTGGTCTTCTCAATTTTTATGAAAAACAAAAAACCATTGGGATATTGGAACTATACTGAGCTTATACTTTAGTGGGGAAGGGAGATTTGAAACTTTTTAGGAATTAATTCTCCCCTTTCATGAATATGGTATATTGTTTTTTATTTATTTAATATTTTCAGGCTTAGAATATTGTCATGCATATCGTAAGTGCTTAGTATATTTTAGCAAGTATTACGATTACATTCTTAACAGTGTCTGAACTTATCTTTAATTTCTTCCCTAATCTGTTATTGGATGACTTGTTTCTAAATGTGGACAATATTTCTCTGGCATGCGCATTTGGGACACATTAATTTTTTTATTTAAAACATTCTATATTTAAAGTCTTTCCGTATGAATCTATAATGCTGCATAATTACAAAGAAATCAACTTAAAATGCATACATGAATAAACAAGGTCAACATACATCCAAGTCTTATTTTCCCCTTCATTGGGTTGTATGGTATATGGCTTTCTACTTTAGGGGACAAAAAACGAACAAACTCATTTAGAATCGATAAATAAGGACTTTGCAAATTTTTACCCTTCTTTGAGTCCAAAGATTAAAACACCCTCCACCAAAAGTATGAGAATATAGTCTAGATGGAAAAAAAAATCCCCCCTACATAGTCCATTAGAGATATTATCCTTTGAGAGATACAGAGAAAATATTCACAGAGCAATTTCTGAGTTCTAAAGAGATGAAAAGAGAAGTTTGTCAAGTGTTAAGGTCAGTGTGGATTCCTGCCATCTGAGCAAGAATGACCTGGATCACAATCTCACTATTTGGTTACCATTTTCCTTCCCAGAAAAGTTTACAGTGACTGGCTTACAGGAGTCAATCTTGGCTCCATTGGGTGGAGAAGTTAGCCTCAGCTGTCAGCTGTCCCCACCACAAGATGTTGGTGTTGGCCTGAGGCAAGAGCAAGAGCAAGAGTCATGGCCACACTCTTTGGAGAAGACTGTTTGCCTGTGCAGATCAGTCAGCCTACATGATTTGACTAAGCACTTAGCGATCACGAGTCCTTTGTTAAGAACTGGTGGAATACCCCTTTTAATTGGTCTGTTTTTTTGAAATTTTCATCTTGAGCTTAAAGAGAATCAAATAAAAGGGAAATATTGGGGGTCTCTGACAAGATACTAAAACAGTAATGTAGTCCTACAGGTGGTATTTGTATGATCTGTGTTCCTACCATTCTACATATCAATGGTCACAGATTATCCTTATGAGTCAAGTTGAAAATTTAATGTGGAATTATTAGGAACAGAAATATACAATGTATATATACACACATTTATACAATATATAAATGTGGCAGAATGGCCTCCAACACTTCATTGCAACATGTGGAATATGTGTGTGTGTGTGTGTGTGTGTGTCTCATTATATATATATATATATATATATATTCAATTATAAAGTATGACCTGGATCACAATCTCACTATTTGGTTACCATTTTCCTTCCCAGAAAAGTTTACAGTGACTGGCTTACAGGAGTCAATCTTGGCTCCACTGGGTGGAGAAGTTAGCCTCAGCTGTCAGCTGTCCCCACCACAAGATGCAGGACACATGGAAATACGCTGGTTCCGGAACCGCTACACACAACCTGTTCACCTATACAAGGCTGGTAAAGACCTGTATGGAGAAACTATCTCCAGGTATGTGGAGCGGACAAAGTTCGTGAAGGATGATATCAAAGATGGTAACGTAACCCTCAAGATCTTCAATGTCAGTGTTGATGACGATGGAAAGTACCACTGCTTCTTCAGAGATGGTGATTTCTATGAAGAAACCATCACAGAAGTGAAGGTCGCAGGTAAGGATGGGTTCTTTTGAGGTTACCATGCACCCATGATTCTCAACCAATGATTGTCCACCCATCCTGAGTATTAGAACAATCCTCAGTGTTTCTAACTATTTTCATATCACATAGTTTGGTTAGCAAGTTCAAATTCATGCATTTACTCTTGGAACTGAGAAGAATGTAAGATTAAGAATGCAAATTGTGTCTGCACACATTACTTTATCAGCAAGAACTGTTTTCTCATGTCCACATACACTGTTGGATCTGTAAAGTACCAACAGAATCCTTTCAGGATTTATTACTGTTTTTAATTATTTCTGACAACACGTTAGTGAAACCTGACTTTGTAAACTACCTAAATCTGACTCAATTCATTGACTACTTAGTTTCAGACTAATTTTCTTAAATCTATTTCAAAAATCATTCATCCACACTTTTTAGTGTCTTCTAATATATATGCCATGTGTATATTGTATGCAAAAATATAGTATTTAAATCAATCGCCTCGCTCCTGAAGTATTCTGAATGACAAAGAAATGGTAGGGAGAGGGAGGATGAAGTAAACTGAAAGGTTTCACAAATGTGCGGTGCTAGTGTAGGGTGCTGGCCCACTAACACTCAACATTTTTATTGGATATTATGATACTCAGTACTATATCTTAGAGCTAAGCTATCCAACATAACAACCATTAGCTGCATGTGACTATTTAAATTAAGTAAAATTAAAAATCAATTCTCACTGGTCAAATCTCAGATGCTTAATAGCCTCATGTAACAAATAGTTACTGTATCAGACAGCACAGATATAGAATATTCCCATCACTGCAGAAACTTTGATTGAGCAGAGCTGCTCTAAAGTAATGTTTTAAATCCCTATTATTTTTCTCTTGGCCACACATTTAGGCAAGTCTTATGTCCCAGGCAATATCCTGAAATTTTGTAAAAACTAGTTTATTTTCTCTAAACTCATATGTACTGCTTTATTTTTATAATAGTAGTGTATTACCTATTTTATGCACGTAGCTGTTATATGCAGGCGCATATAAAAATCTTATTAAAGTTGTAAACGCATTTATATTATTTGTTTACTTATAATTTATGTCAGCTCAAACATGACTAATTGCTAAAGATACAAAAAAAAACATTAAGCTATAAACTTAGGAGGGCTGAGATCATGACTGTTTTTGTTCATTATTATATCCATAGATACAGCTCAGTCTCCTAGATTTAGTAAATAACCAACATTTTTAAATTAATATTTTGGAACAAATAGGCATTTTCTCCCCTGAACTGTTAATTTGTAAACCATAACCCTTCAGTCTGGTTTATACTGTTTGTAGTGCCAATCAGTGCTTGGCTGCCAGTATGTCTAATGGAACAGGGATTAGAGTGCGAGAGGGGACTTTTCTTTCTCTGTGTTGTTTCCCCTTTTCTCCGCCTAAAAATTCTGTTTTTCCTCTTTCTTTCCAACCAGCTACGGGTGAAGAAATACAGCTTCTTGTGCACCCTCCTAATATCAAAGGTATTTTAGTGGAGTGCAGTTCAGGAGGTTGGTTCCCACAACCTCAGATGGAATGGAGAGACCGCAGAGGAGAGATCATTCCGCCCACTGCAAAGTCTCATTCACAGGATACAGAGAAATTGTTCAACATGACGATAACCCTCCTCCTTAAACAGAGCTCCCAGAAGAATGTCACTTGCTACCTTCGAAACCCCTTAACTGGTCAAGAGGAAAGGACAAGCATTGTCCTATCAGGTGAGATCAGTGTGTTTGTTCTTCAGATGATGACCATTGTCATAAAATTCATGAACAAGAGAAAATTAATATATTTTCTTCACTTGGTTTCTTGGTTATTACATTCTCTTGGCTTTTTTCATTATCTTGCTCATTTTCTTTCTTATTCTCTTCTGCTACTTTATCTTTATCTTTTCTCTCTGCCTTTTTGATACAGGAGCTGCCCAAGGCTTACTCTTTGAGCATTTTCTCTTGTGTCTTAATTCCAAGTCATGGCTTTATGTACCAACAATATGGCAGTGCCTCCCCAAATGATATCTCCTACCTTGACCTTGCTCCCAAACTCTAGTCTCATCTCTCAACTCAACATCTCAATGTGGAAATCTATAAATATCTCAAATCACACACAGCAAACACTAAACTCCTAATTAGCTCCTGACTTGATAATTTATTGCCTTTCCAATCACACTTCATATTCAGTTTCAAAGAACAAAATCCTTGAAGTCATTTTTTTAATGTTCTTTCCTCCTTTGTCAAACATTTTTTTCAACTTTTATTAATTTATTTTTGTTACAGATATTTCTCCTTGTTCCCCCCTACACACCATCCTCCCCATCCAACCTCCCTCGCCCAGCATTGTTGTCTATGTCCATTGGTTATCCACACATGCATATAAGTTCTTTGGTTCATCTCATCCATTCCCCTCACCCCCCTATTCTGAGGTTTGTCAGTTTGAACCATACTCCTTTCCATGTCTCTGGGTCTAGTTTATTCATCAGCCCACCCTGTTCATTATATTCCACAAATAAGTGAGAACATTTGGTATTTGTCTTTTGCTGATTGGCTTATTTCACTTAGTATAATACTCTCCAGGTCCTACCATGTCATCTTAAAGGATAAGAGATCTTTGTTTCTTACAGCTGCATAGTATTTCATTGTATATATGTACCACAGCTTTTTTATCCACTCATCTATTGATGGACATTTGGGCTGTTTCCAGATCTTAGCAATTGTAAATAGTGCTGCTATGAACATGGGGGTACATATATTCTTTCTGATTGGTATTTCAGGCTTCTTGGGATATATTCCTAGAAGTGGGATCACTGGGTCAAATGGCAGATCAATTTTTAATTTTTTTGAAGAAACACCATAGTGTTTTCCATAGTGGCTGTACCAGTCTACATTTCCACCAGCAGTGTACTATAGCCCCTTTTCTCCACACTCTCACCAACCTTGTTGCTTGATGATTTGTTGATGGCAGCCATTCTGGCAGGTGTGAAGTGATACCTCATCATTGTTTTAATTTGCATCTCTCTGGTGATTAGTGACCTTGAGCATGTCTTCATATGTCTCTTGCCCATGTGTATGTCCTTTTTGAAGAGGTGTCTATTTAGGTCATCTGCCCATTTTTTAAATTGGGTTCTTTGTCTTCCTTTTGTTGAGTTGTATGAACACTCTATATATTTTGGAAATTAACCCCTTACCTGATATGGTTGGCGATTATGCTTTCCCATATAGTGGCTTCTCTTTCCATTTTGATGGTTGTTTATTTTGCTATGCAGAAGCTTTTTATTTTTATTATTATTTTTTTTTAATCCTCACCCGAGGACATTTTTCCATTTTTTTGTTCAGGTAGAGTGGGAGGGAGAGAGAGGAACAGAGAGAGAGAGAGAGAAACATCGATGTGAAAGGGACACATCGAGTGGCTGCCACCCGCACAACCGACCAGGGCCGGGGACAAACTGCAACCGAGGTACGCGCCCTTAGCGGGAACCGAACCCGGGTCTCTCAGGACCGTAGGCCGACGCTCTAACCGCTGAGCCAAACCGGCCAGGGCCAGAAGCTTTTTAGTTTGATGTAGTCCCATGTATTCATTTTTTCCTTTGTTTCTGTTGCCTTGGGTAATGTATCAGTGAAAATTCTGCTGTATATGTCTGAAATTTTGTTGCCTACATTATCTGCTAGGATTTTTATGAATTCACGAGTCACATTTAAGTCTTTTATCCATTTTGAGTTTATTCTTGTATATGGTGTAAGTGGATGGTCTAGTTTCATTTTTTTGCATGGAGCTGTCTAATTTTTGCAACACCATTTATTAAAGAGGCCGTCTTTACTCCATTGTATGTTCTTGCCTTCTTTGTCAAATAATGATGGAGCATAATGTCTTAGGTCAATTTCCGGGTTCTCTGTTCTGTTCCATTGATTTATATGCCTGTTCTTGTGCCAGTACCAGGCTGTTTTGATTACAGTGGTTTTGTAGTATAACCTGATATCCAGTATCATGATCTTACCTATTTGTTCTTCTTTTTCAAGATTGCTGTGGCTATTCAGGGTCTTTTTTGATTCCATATGAACTTTTGAAGCATTTGTTCTAGTTCTGTGATTTATGTTGTTGGTAGCCTGATGGGGATTGCATTGAATCTATAAATTGCTTTGGGTAGTATGGACATTTTAATATTGTTAATTCTTCCAATCCATGAACAAGGTATATGCTTCCACTTTCTTATATCTTTCTCTCTCTCTCTCTCTTTTTTTTTTTCAACATCCTGTAGTTTTCTGCAAATAGGTCCTTTACTTCTTTGGTTAAGTTTATTCCTAGGTACCTTAATTCTTTTGCTGAAATGGTAAATGGGATTGCTCTTTTAGTTTCTCTTTCTGTGAGATCATTATTGGTGTATAAGAATGCTGTCAATTTCTTGATGTTAATTTTGTATCCTGCTACCTTGCTAAATTTGTTTATTAAGTCTAGTAAATTTTTGATGGAGTCTTTAGGGTTTTCTATGTATAATATCATGTCATCTGCCAATAATGTCAGTTTCACTTTCTCCTTTCCAATTTGGATCTTTTTTATTTTTTCTTCATGTCTGATTGCTGTGGCTAAGACTTCCAGTACTGTGTTAAATAAGAGTGGTGAAAGTAGGCATCCCTGTCTTGTTCCTGTTGTTAAGGAAAATGCTTTTAGTTTTTGCTCACTGAGTATGCTGTTGGCTGTAGGTTTTTCACATATGGCTTCTATTATATTGAGATAAGATCCCTGTATTCCCACATTGTTGAGTGTTTTTATCAGAAATGGGTGCTGGATTTTGTCAAATGCTTTTTCAGCATCTATTGATATGATCATGTGGTTTTTATTCTTCATTTTGTTTATGTGGTGTATCACATTTATTGATTTGCGAATATTGTACCAGCCTTGCATCCCTGGGATGAATCCCACTTGGTCATGGTGAATAATTTTTTTGATGTATTGCTGGATCCAATTTGCTAGTATTTCGTTCAGGATTTTGGCGTCTATGTTCATCAGGGATATTGGCCTGTAGTTTTCTTTCTTTGTAGTGTCTTTATCTGGTTTTGGAATTAGAATTATGCTGGCCTCATAAAATGAATTTGGAAGTGTTCCTTCTTCTTGGATTTTTTGGAATAGTTTAAGGGGAATGGGTGTTACCTCTTTGAATGTTCAGTAAAACTCCCCCATGAAGCTGTCTAGGCCTGGGCTTTTGTTTGTTTGGAGAGTCTTGATTACATCTTCAATTTATTTTGTTGTTATTGGTCTGTTCAAGTTTTCTTTCTCTTCTTGGTTCAGTTTTGGGAGACTATGTGTTTCTAGAAATTTGTTCATTTCACTTAGATTGTCCAATTTGTTGCCGTATCATTGCTCATAGTATTTTTTAATAATCCTTTGTGTTTCTGTGGTGTCAGTTGTTACTTCTCCTCTTTCATTTCTGATTTTGTGTATTTGGGTTCTCTCTCTTTGTTTCTTGGTGAGTCTAGCTAAGGGTCTATCAATCTTATTTATTGTTTCCAAGAAGCAGCTCTTTGTTTCATTGATCTTTTGAACTGTATTGTTGGTCTCTATGTCATTTATTTCTGCTCTGATCTTTATTATTTCTTTTCTTCTACTTGCTCTAGGGTTCTCTTTTTGTTTGCTTTCTGGTTCTTTAAGTTGTGAGGTTAGATAGTCAATTAGAAATTTTTATTGTTTCTTGAGGTAGGCCTGTAGTACTATGAACTTCCCTTTCAGGACTACTTTTGCTGTGTCCTATAGATTGTATTTTGTTGTGTGTTCATTTTCTTGGTTTCCAGGAAGTTTTTAATGTCTTCCTTGATCTCCTTGGTAACCCATTCATTGTTTAATAACATGATATTTAGCCTCCATGTGTTCAAATATCTTTGCATGTTTTTGTTATAATTGATTTCTATTTTCATGTCATTGTGATCTGATAAAATCCTTGATATAATTTCAATCTTCTTGAATTTGTAGACACTTAGTTTGTGTCCTAACATGTAGTCTATCTTTGAGAATGTCCCATGTGCACTTAAGAAGAATGTGAATTCTGTAGTTTTGGGGTGTAGTTCTCTGTAGATATTTAGTACATCCATTTGATCTAGTGCTTTATTTAGAGTCTCTGTTTCCTTGTTAACTTTTTGTCTAGAGGATCTATCCAGTGATGTCAGCAGGGTGTTGGAAGTCCCTGCTATGATTGTGTTGCTGTCGAGTTCTCCTTTGAAGTCCTCCAGAATATTTTTAATATATTTTGGTGCTCCTATATTGGGTGCATATATGTTTATCAAGGTTATATCTTCCTGTTGGATAGATCCTTTCAATATTATGTAGTGGCCTTCTTTGTCTCTAGTTATGGCCTTCATTTTGAAATCTATTTTATCAGATATGAGTATTGCTACCCCAGCTGTTTTCTTTCCATTTGCTTGGAAGATTTTTTTCCATCCCTTCGCTTTCAACGAATGTGAGACTTTTGTTGTGAGGTGGGTCTCTTGTAAATAGCATATATATGAGTCATGCTTTCTTATCCAATAAGCTACTCTGTGTCCTTTGGTTGGAGCATTCAATCCATTTACATTTAAGGTTATTATTAATATGTACTTATTTATTGTCATTTTTGTTTATTGTGGTTATATGTTTCTTCCTATTTTTTCTGCTAATTACAGCAGTCCTTTTAACATTTCTTGCAGTGCTGGTTTGGTGCTTATATATTCCCTTAGTCTTATTTTGTCTGGGAAGCTCCTTATTTCACCTTCTATTTTGAATGATAGCCATGCTGGATAAAGTAGTCTTAGATTCAGATCTTTGTTTTTCATTACCTTGATTACTTCATGCCTTTCCTTTCTGGTCTATAGTGCTTCTGTTGAGAAGTCAGCTGATAGCCTTATGGGGGTTCCTTTGTAGGTTACCTGTTGCTTTTCTCTTACTGCCTTTAGGATTCTCACTTTGTCTTTAATTTTTGGCATTTTAATTATTATGTGTCTTGGTGTGGGCCTGTTTGGGTTCTTCTTACTTGGGGCTCTCTGTGCTTCTTGGACTTGAATGCCTTCTTCCTTCACCAAGATAGGAGTTTTCTGTCACTATTTCTTCAAATAGATTCTCTAACCCTTGCTCATTTTCTTCTTCTTCTGGAACTTCCATGATGTGACTGTTGTTACATTTTCAGTTGTCCCACAGTCTCTTAAACTGTCTTCCTGTTTTTTAATTGTTTTTTCTTTTTGTGTCTCTGATTGATTGATTTTTTTTTCTACCCTGTCTTTTAATTCACTGATCCATTCCTCTGCTTCATCTACTCTGCTGTTTATTCCTTCCAATGTGTTCTTTTTTCTGCTATGTCATTCTTTATTTCCATTTGGTTGTTTTTCAGTTTTCCTATATCTTTACTTATGGTGTTGAGCTCCTTACTCATGCTGTTGAGCTTTCTCAAGATCATCACGTTGAACTCTACCTCTGATAACTTGCTTAACTGCATTTCATTGATCTCATCTTCAGTAGAGTTCTCTTGTTCTTTCATTTGGGATTTGTTTCTTTCTTTCACCATTTTGGCTATCTCAGTGGATTTTCAAGCCTGCCAAATTTTCCCTGTGGATATTGATGTTCTGCTGTTTGTGGCTCCCTCTACTGACTTTGGATGAGTGTGGGAAGACCCATGTTAAACACCACTGTCAAATCTTACTTTCCTGGGTAGATTTTCAAGCCCAGAAAAAGTTCAGTTATCCTCTAGCTTTTTGCCTGAAGGCTTTAGTCTCAGTTCCTTGATGAGCCTTGGGTTATAGCCCTCAACTGAATAAAAAAAAACTCCCTCAGGTGTTCAGGGAAAGAAGATTTCCAGAAGGTGGAACAGATGCTGTTTTGTTTGTTTGTTTGTTTGTTTGTTTTTATCCTCACCCGAGGACATTTTTACACTGTTTGTTCAGACAGAGCGGGAGGAGAGAGAGGAAGAGAGAGAGAGAAACATCGATGTGAAAGGGACACATCGAGCGGCTGCCACCCGCACGACCAACCAGGGCCGGGGACAAACTGCAACCAAGGTACATGCCCTTTGCGGGAACTGAACCCAGGTCTCTCTGGACCGCAGGCCAACGCTCTAACCACTGAGCCAAACCGGCCAGGGCCAGATGCTGGTTTTTAATGAGCCTCAATTTACATTCTATGACCCAGCTTAGTGGGGTTAAATCTCCAAGGGAGAAGCTGCTGCTTCTCCCCAGGGCTCGGGGAAGGGGATCCCTGAGCAATATGGCCACTATCCTGTGAGTGCATGGCTCAGCAAAAACTCTCAGTGCCCTCCAAATCCTGAGTCTCCCCACAAACTTCCAGTCCAGTCTGCCCTCCCTCTGCTAGAGCTCAAGGTGAATAGCTGTACTAATTTAGTGCTCTGTCCCAGCTCTCTGTGCTGTGAAGCACCGTGGATTTTAACCCCGAGGGAGCTGGTCACAGCTAAAACAGCTGCTGTTCATGGGCTCCCAGCCCTCCCTCTCACACCTCTTTAGACCCACCAGGCTTGATTCAGTGTCCTTTTTTCCTGACCCTGGTTATATGGGTCCTCTCCAACTGCTTTTTTGTTGCTTTTTCCTAATGATTTGTCTTTACTTTAGTTGTAATTCCAGTTTGGTTTTGGGAGGTGGTCTGTGTAGCTTCCATTCACTCTGCCACCATTTTAGCATCTCTTGAAGTTATTCTTGACTCCCATCTTTCTCTCATTTTTTTTTTATCCTCACCCGAAGACATTTTTCCATTTTTTGTTCAGATAGAGCGGGAGGGAGAGAGAGGAAGAGAGAGAGAGAGAAACATCAATGTGAAGGGACACATCGAGTGGCTGCCACCCGCATGACCAACCAGGGCCAGGGACAAACTGCAACCGATGTACATGCCCTTAGTGGGAACCGAACCCGGGTCTCTCTGTACCGCAGGCCGACGCTCCAACCGCTGAGCCAAACCGGCCAGGGCTCTCATATTTTTATATCACATTTTTTCAAAAGAGCTATCTACCTTTAAAATCAATCCAGAGTTTCACCATTTTACTTCTGCCATTCGAGTCTGAGACACCATCACCCATGGTGTGGATATTGGTAATAGCACCTGAAAAGCTCTCCCTGTTTCTTACTCTTGTCCACTATGGCATATTCTCAATATATAGATAGGAGGACTCATTTAAAACGTAAAACATACAACATTACCTTTTGTTCAATACCTTGCAGTAGTTCCCCATTTTATTCAGAGTAAAATACTCCACAATGTCCTGCATTACCTGTGCCCTCATTACCCATTTCACCTTATCCCCTAATATTTTCCTTGATCTGCTCTCGTCTAGTCACATGGACCTCCTTGCTGTTCCCCAGCCATGCCAGACTTGTTCCTGTGTGGGGGCCGTCACTCTAGTTGCTCCCTCTTTCCAGGACACTGTGATTCACTACATGTCCTTATCTCCTTCAAGTTCATGCTAAACTCTCACCTTTTTTCATAAGGACTACTTTGACAAATTAATTTAAAAAAATCAATTTGCCCCTACTACCTGGGATTCCCTATCTTTTTACCTTGCTATAATATTTTAACATAATATGATATGCTTTTAGCTTATTCTGTAACTTATTTGTTATTTTTACTGTCCATCATCTATCTCCCTCTCTAAAATATGAAGGTAGAGTGCTTTGTTGGCTTTGTGTACTAGATATTCCCCAACTGCTTCAAGTCCACAGTGGTTAAGCAATACATATTGGATACTTGAATGATTGGAATGAAACAAAATGAGTGCCTTGTAAACAGCCAACTAAATATATATGTATTAGTATTTGTGTATGTCCATGAAATTAATTTTGGAGCCAGATGCTAAAAGGAATATTCTAATTCAAGAATATTATAATAAGAATATGTTCCCTAACAGACTTAACAATTTGCTACTTTTATATTATTTCTATATTTATTTGCCCATTTGATCTTCCAGAAAATAACCAAAGCTTCATATTATGGTTGTGTCAGAGACAAGAAGTTACAGGGGACAAAGAAAACTGAACTACCTACCCTCTGTCCCCAGAGTTCATACAGAATATATGTAGAAGACAAAGAAAGGGAAATGGATAAAATCTTTGTTAACTTATTTACAACTTCAGTAAATAACAGGATGCATATTTTCTGAGTTAACACATTTCTAAAGTAGATATGCACTTTTGAAAACATGTATTAAAAGAAATGTAATTAACACAAATTTAAGGAACTGAGTTAAAGTTCTGGGAAATTGAGACATCTGAGGGAAATCTTATTTTCCATTCACTGAACATCAGCAAACATGGATATGATTCAAAACTTATGATAAAGAAAAGATCATAATAAAAAATTCAGTTTCACTTTGGATTCTGTCCCTGTCTGGCTTGTGAGCAGACGAAGCTCTTTTTCAGCTCACTGGGTTGCAGTGTAGGAGAGCTCATCTAGATATAAGGTTGGCTCCAAAGTAATGGGTTCTCAATCCCATGAATTGTATCTGTTCAATCCAGATTCCTGCCCACCAAGCCTAGCTAAACTTGTGAGTAGCAGAATTTGTGATTTACTCTCTAGCACCTTCTTGGGTTTACTTCCTTGTACATATGGTGTATCCTAGGTAGAACAGAGGTTTTTCGCTGGGAAAAAAGACATCAGAATACCAAACAAAATGGCAGATGTCCATGCCCAGTATGTGTAAGCCCACAGGCCAAAGAAGTGCTTGGGCATAGAATGGAAAAGGAGGAAAGTGTACATAAACATATTTCTCTAAGTGTATTCTGAAGCATAATGCCAGACCCAGTGACTATGCTAGAGAATTCAGGACTGCACATGCATTGATTGCTTAGACAAAAGGACTGAAGGACTAAGCTGGGTCTGAGACTTCGTGGGGAGAACATCAGATAGAGTGGATGGGAGGACTGGAGGGAGGCATTCCTTCACTAACATTTACTCACACCTGGCTCAGCCCACTCCAGACTTTTCTCACTCTTCAAACACCAAATTATAATTGCCGTCCCAAACTGACTTAGGGCTAACATCCCGGAGTCATGGGGTCTTGAAAGGAAACGTGCTTTGTATGAATCACCATTCTGGGTTTGGTGGGTCTAAGTTTCCTAAGTGGTAAGCTTTGTGGCTCTCTATTTCAGGTCAATTGTTTCCGTGGAACACTTTTTGGATACTGATTATAAGCCTGATGCTGGCTCTGTTGCTGATCTTTATCATGATGCCCAGTGTTGATCTACATAAAAGATTAAAAAGTAAGTAAGTTTGAAAGGTGAGAGATGCAAAAGAGGGTGGGGGAGCTTAAGCTGCAACAAGTTTCGTTAACGTCCATCACTAGAGTTACAGCATTTTTTCTTGTGATGAGAACCTTCAAGTTCTACTCTCTTACCAACTTTCAAATATGCAATACAGTATTATCAACTATTGTTGCCGTGCTGTGTAATTTATTCCCATGACTTAGTTTTTAACTGGAAGTTGGTATCTTTTGACTCTCTTCACCCATTTTGCCCAACCCCCTGTTACCAAAAAGGGGACCTGGCCCTTGGTGGGTCTGCCTAGGGCCAGCCAGCAGTGTGTGGGTTCTTGACTTCATGCAGGAAAAATTTCAGAACACGAGTCCAGGTGACTATGACAGAACATTTATTAAAGCTGAGGACAGTAAAACAAGAAAGGGCTTAGCACAGAAGCAACAGGAGAACCTAGACTGGCCTGCCTTGGTTCTCTAGGAAGTCAGAGAAAAGGGGGCCTTGGGAACAGGTTCCAGGAATTAACCCGAGCCGAGCTGCTGCTGCCCATTGCTCGCCTGGCTGCAGGCCTCATGGGGTCCCTCAGAGTTTAGGAAATGCATGTCTGTGGGGAGGCAGTGTGGGAAGGAGAGGACAAGGGGAATGTCGAGGGCTACTCCCCAAGGGAGAGCACACGCTGGGTCCTTTGTCTCGAGGCTTTTATTTTTTTCTTGCAGACAGGAATCTTAGGGGTGGTCTCCAGGGAAGGTTTCAACAGAATATTCATTAGTTTTCTAGCTGTGCTCCTTCAGGGTCATGGTCTTCACTGATCCATCAGTGTCTGGGCAAGGGGTCATTAGTCATTGCAGTTGGTCTTAGTGTCGCCTATCTGGTTTTGCTGCTGTTCTGGGTCTGGAGCTGAAGTACAACTGAGGCCTAGATGTTATTTCTAGGGAGGTGGCCTTCTGTACATGCTGTAAATTGCTCTGTCAGTTTGTTTAGCCATCTGCCTCAGTTTCCCTATTCCACTTGCCCTGGTTTACTGGCCTGACTCACCCTCACACCCTGCCTGTGGCAACCACCAATCTGTTCTCTGTGTCTAAAAGCTTGTTTTTGTTTGCTTGTTTAATCCTCACCCAAGGACATGCTGTTTGTTGATTTTAGAGAGAGAAGAAGGGAGAGGGAGAGGGAGAGGGAGAGAGCAAGAGAAACATCCATGTGAGAGTGAAACATCGATCAGTTGCCTCCTGTGCACGCTCTAACCAGGAATTGAACCTACAACCTGGGCTTGTGCCCTGATCTTGAATTGAGCCAGTGACGTTTCGATGTATAGGACGATGCTCCAACCAACTGAGCCACACTGGTCAGGGCTAAGCTTGTTCCTTTCTAAAATCTTTTGTTTCATTTACTTATTTACTTTTAGATTCTACATGTAAGTGAAATCATACCATATTTATCTTTCTCTTTCTTATTTCATTTAGCATAATGCCCTCAAGTTTCATCCATGTTAAAACAAATGGCAAGATTTTATTCCTATATATGGCTGAATAGCATTCCATTTGTGTGTGTGTGTGTGTGTGTGTGTGTGTAACATTTTCTTCATTCATTCATTGACATTTGTGGGGTTGTTTCTACTTCTTGGGTATTGTAGAAAATGTTGCAGTGAACATGGGGATGCATATATATTTTTAAGTTAGTGTTTTTGTTTTCTTCAAATAAATATAGTCAGGCACCACTTAATGACAGGGATACATTCTGAGAAATGCATTGTTAGGTAATTTTATTATTTTGTAACATTATAGAGTGTACTTACACAAATCTAGAAGGTATAGTTCACTACACGTCTAGGCTATACGGTATAGCCTATTGCTCTGTAGGAAAGAAAAAAATATGTTCCCTCTATGCTTTTTGGTTCTTGGCTGAGACATTATTATAATATATATTTTTTAAAAACACACAATTAGTCAGGGAAAACAAACCAAAGTTTAATAACATGTATACCTCCTGTGTACATGGGAGAGACCCAGGAAAACTAAGTACCTCACCAAAATGGCTGAAGCCAACACCTTAAATAGCATCTTCAGCTGAAGACTAAAGACGTTGGGGGTGGGGTATCAGTTATGTGGAATTACCAGAAAAGTACAGTAAACAAGGGTAAGGTGTTGATGCATACTTAAGTTATTTTCTTCTGCATTGGTAAGCGTTTCTAAAGATAAGATCATCTCCCGTCTTGCTGGTATTACCAGGAAGACATCCTTACCAATGGAGATTCTCCTTATAAGTTAAATGCATTTTACAAAGGGTATCTTCTACTGGTTTGCAGAGCCTCTCCCATGTCTGCTGTTTCTTAAAATTAACCAGCCTAAAATAATTTTATGCCAAGTAGACATATTTTGGGGGTGACACATTCTATTCCCCTACAGCTAGTAGGCTACAAATCTGAACATCATGTTACTCTACTGAATACTGTTGGTAACTGTAACACAGTGGTAAGTATTTATGTAATGCATTGTGCTACCTCATCATGATGGCGAAGACATTACTGGGAGATAGAAAATCTTCAGCTCCATTATAAGCTTATGGGGCCATCATCATATATGTAGTCTGTTGTTGACTTAAGTGACCTAATATGGCACATGACCATACCCAGAAGTTGAATTGCTAGATCATATGGTAGTCCTAGTTTTAATATTTGAAGAACCTCCATACTGTTTTCAATAGTGGCCGCAATAATTTACATTCCCACCAACACTGCACAAGGATTCTCTTTTCTCCACATCCTGGCCAACAGTTGTTACTGCTTGTCTTTTAACAACAGTCATTCTAACAGGTATGAGGCGATAACTCATGGTGGTCTTGACTTGCCTTTCCCTGCTGATCAGTGATATTGAGCCTCTTTTCACATATCTGTTGACTATCTGTATGTCTTCTGTGGAAAAAGTGTTTATTCAGATCCTCTGCCCATTTTTGAAATGGATTTTTTTCTTTTGAGTTGTATGAATGCGTTGTATAGTTTAGATGTTAACCCCTTATCAGATACATGATTGCAACTGCTACACATGCTCAGGCTGTCTCAGACCTTTTATGGGTACACCGGCTCCAGCTTGCACCCTGTTATGGCAGAATTCTTTAGCTTGTATATTTTTTCTTGATTTTGCAACACACCATGGGGCTGCTCTCAGTATCTCTTGCTCCCCTGCGGGTGGCTATATAGTGCTCCCTGCTCGTGCTCTGCACACCAGTGCTTCTACAGGGCTTGTCCCAGTGCTTCTACAGGGCTTGTCCCAGTGCTTGCTCTCACTGCTGCCCTCCGGAGCAGGCTCAGGGAGCCAGTCACTAAGTGGAGGGGGGTGTGGCAGGCCAATTTGGCAGATCCTTGGGTTAGACTTTCCCCATACCGCGTAGACAGGCTTCTTGATGGAACCCATAATGCAGTCAGCAAGAACCATAACCACTAATGCCTTCCTTAAATCTTATATGCAGTCTCCTGCTCTGCTCCTTCCCCTCACTCATGGAACTTCCAGTTGAATACACTGGATACTCTGAGAAATGAATGAGTCTCCTTGGAAGTCTCCTGCACAGCTGGGAAAGCCAGGCATTTATTCCCTGGCACCCCCACCACCCAGGGAGAAATCACAGCCATCTCTTTTAGCCCTACGCTCTTCCTACGTGGAGAGGAGCCGGGCTGTCCCTTATGCACTCCGGTGCGTCCGCACGCATGGTCTTCTGGCTCCAGTGGAGTGCTGATTTCTTCTCTGGAAACCTGGACCTGCACAAGACTCTCTCAGGTAGGTAACCGCTTAAGTTCATGTTTTTCAGGTGTTTCAAAACCACAGAAGAAAGGAGCCAGATCCTGTGCACAGTGTCCTAAATGTTCCAGCGTCTGTATCAAAGATTGTCCGACTATGCCCCAATGCACAGGTAGGCAAGACTCCTCCGAGGTCCCTTGGTAGCTGGCCCTGTGGCCCACAACTCCCTCAGAAAACACTTCTTGTTGTGGTTGGGTGTCAGATTTTGTTGGGGGGGGGCAAAAACAAGGGACCTCTTATGCCACCATAATACTCATGAATCTTTGTATGCTATAATTTAACCACTAACTAAAACTGTGTCTATGACAAAGAACAGGCAGTGAGTGGCCATCATGGTGAGCCCCCACACCATGGAAGATGTTCATGGGAAGACTAGGTAGCCACACAACATTATAATGACATGTGCTAAATAAGATCTTAAACAATATGTTGCGTGATGACCCTTTGATTCACGAGATTCTTAGACAGTCAGAAGTCTCCAGAGTTATCCTTCTCCTGGCCTCTTTCAAACCTGGATACAATGATCATGACCAGTGCATGATCATACTCTCTAATGAAGCACATTGATTGATGGATGAGACGGAGAAAAAGAAAAATGAGTTGTTTTTCTCTAGGTCTATTTGGCCTCAGCCAAAAACCTGTCCCATCCTAGAAACGGCTGTGCCTCTTGTCCTAGTCACCAACAGCTTGAGACCCAAGCCTTTAGAACCTTCAGGTCTTCTAGATCCTAACTTAGACTACCTCTTAGTTCTATTCTAAATACAGAGGGATGGCCTTAGAATATAGCTCTTGCTTTCTCCGTGCATTTTCCCCAATCCAAATTACCTCCACATCAATAACCAATTATCATTATATTTCTTTTTCTTCAGATGGCTGCAGCAAAATGAAAAACCCTATAGTAGTGGGTGTGATGATAACTGCGCTTTCTCTAGGTGTAATCAGTTTGCTTATTATATATATGCATCACAAACACAGAGGTATGTGGGATCAAAAGTTGGGAACTTCCTGAAAATATTTCCCTTCCCAAATGCCTAGTCTATGGTAAAACATTTAGTCAAAGAAGTGTGAGGTGTGTTTGAATTACAGAAACAATAAACACTTGGACCTCATGTCATAGGCTTTGGATTGCAGCCTCCCGAATTTTATGGGTTTAAGGATAAACACTGTTGATAATTCTGCCTCCCAGGAAAAGAAGATATTTTCTCCCGTTTTAACAGCTCCAGTTATCACTTCACCAAATAATATATGCCAATTCTTTCCACAGTTTTAGCCTAGAAGAGATGGTAGTTCAGTATATCTTAAACTTTGGGGGAGCACAGATTTCTGTTAAAGACCGATGCAAAGGACCCTCTTTTCAAAATGATTCATATTTTCACACATATTTTGCTGAATTTCATGGTGTACATGGACACATGAAACGGATTCTTCTCTTCTGTGGCTCTCTTTGAGAGTGAAATTATAAAGGAAATTGGGGAAATTTTGGAAGAGCTGAACCTTGCACATATGAAAAGCGCCCTCAGCTGTGTGTGTGAGGTTCCCACGAACATTGTGCATGTCAGGCAGTGAGCAGCGAGGTAAGGTCATGCAGCTATCCCCAAAAGAATTATGATGCGGAAGTCATCAAGTAGGACTGGATTATTCAGAGGATTTTATCTATTGATTTTCTCCTTTGAAATGAAGACACAAATTGCTTTAAGCCAAGCCAGACTGAAAATGCTGCTTACCTTTTACTCTAAGAAAGTGCATATCTGGGTCTGGCATATTAACCATGTTAGCAGACTAAATGCCACCCCCTCAGTGTCCGAGGAAAGGAGGAAGGAGCTACAATAACAGCGAAGGTATGTTCCATACTTATACGTTCTATGGATTTTGTATAGATTCATATACAGTTCACCCTTGAACAACATGGGTTTGAACTGCAAAGATTTGCTTATATGTAGATTTTTTTTTATCTTCACCTGAGGACATTTTTCCATTTTTTTGTTCAGATAGAGTGGGAGGGAGAGAGAGGAAGAGAGAGAGAGAAACATCGACATGAAAGGGGCACATCAAGTGGCTGCCACCCACACCACCAACCAGGGCTGGGGACAAACTGCAACTGACGTACCTGCGGGAACCGAACCCAGGGCTCTCTGGTCCGCAGGCCAACGCTCTAACCGCTGAGCCAAACCGGCCAGGGCTGTAGATTTTTTTCAATAAATATGTTGAAAACATTTTTGGAGATTTGCAACAATTTGAAAAAGCTCACAGAGGAACCTTATAGCCTGAAACCTTGAGGGGGAAATAAGAACAAGGTGTGTCACGAATGCATAAAATATGTGGATATGTTTTCTCTTCCTAGATTTTCTCACAGCATTTTTTCTCTAGTTTATGTTATTGTAAGAAGACAGTGTACAATACATGTAACATACACAGTGTGTGTTCATTGTTTATGTGATCAGTGAGGCTCCTCATCAGCAGTAGGCTATTAGTAGTTCAATTTTGAGGGAGTCAAAAGTTATAAGCAGATGTTTGACTGCTCAGGGGATCTGCATCCCTAACCCCCACGTTGTTCAAGAGTCAACTGTACTCACTCTTCAGTGAATTGTATCTTATTGGTGATGAAATCTGACACAAAGGAGTTAAACAGCTCATTTACATAGCTAAGTGACGGTGGAGCGAGGATCCCAGCTCAGGCGCTTAGGTCCTAGAGCCCTCTGTTTCAACAATTGTACTATTCCTCTGGGAAGAGGAAATAAAAAGAGAGATATTTACGCCCAGTTATTCTGTGCAAAGTATTAGATCACTGCAGGAAAATGTAGCCTGGGCACTTAGTGATATGTGAGGCTTCCAGGAGATAACCCAAAGCCCCAAGAATAGGCTGCAGGTCCCTGCCCTTGTCAAAGCTGACGTGAAATCTTTAAGAAGGAGTCAGGAGATTAAAACTTTATTTTCACTTGCTCTTCCCTGAGAAGCTAAAACCAAGTCATCACAGGCCTCTACCCACATTGCTGACAACGCCTGAGAATTAGGTGGATAACCCTGGTCCATCTGCTAACCCTTCTTTCATTGCTACTGACCCTTCTTCTGTTTACTTAAAATCACTTCCCCCTGAAGATACTGTGTCTTCTGTAAACGTCTTCTTTAGCAGCCTCCCTCCCTGTGCAGGCAACTTTCTGTTTGTCCTGCCTTTTCTGGACTAATTTTTCTTCTTGGTGCTTATCAATTCAGAAATCACTTAACAATGCATTTAACAAATAGGAATTGCCACAAAATCCCACAAGCGTTGTGTGCTTTGATTCGGTCACATCCTTAAGCAATGCCTATCACCTTCTCCACCGTGGAGATGTAGGTACAGAAGAACATCAAATACGATTAACTTGTATTAGTTGATCTAGCAAGTAATAAGATCATTCCTGGGATTTAAACCATGTGTCTCTTATTCTGAATATTTTGCAATAAAGCAGATTGCTTTCCTAAATACAGGTGATTATTCCTTCTATAAAGAGAGAGCCAGCATTTGTGTCTCCAACAGACACGTTCTGCCGTGTTCTCTGTGGGATTTATGCACAGAGAGATCTTCAAGAGATGTAACCATTTCTTTCCAAGAATCAGTGCCAGACTAGAGCCAGACTTCCTAGTTACACTGTCAATTGTGTGAACTTGAAAGTTACCTACACTCTGAAGTATCTGTGAAGTATTGATGATACTATATATACATACTTTATAAGGTTATTTTTAAATTAAATTGGTCAATACATCAAAATCATTTAGCCTTGCTTCCCACATAGTATAAGCAATGTTATAGTTTGCTGTTGTTGTCATTGTCCTTGGCAAAGTTAGAAATTCTAGCCTGAATCGTTTTCTGGTGACCTCATCTGGTAGGAAAACTGGACTACACGTGTTTGCCATCTCCTTTCCCCTCCCCCCTTAGCTCCTACCCTGTCCTTCTTCACTTGCACCCCACCCATGACCTTAACTTGCCTTCTAAGCAAGGGATAGCTCTAGTCATGTAGGAAAATAAAAGGAAGTAAAAACTCAGCTTAGATTTAAACACACACACACACACACACACACACACACACACTCCTTTGATAAATATTCTTAGCATCTTTGGACTATTTTATTTCCAAGATTTTTCTTTAATTTTGTTTTTAATTATTTTCTGTCCTATAGGAGAAGAGGCTTGAAGTTCTCCTTAATGTTATTGTGAGAAGAACAGATGTATGTGACCGAGGAAGAGTTTGCTGACTCTTCTCTCTCATTCCTTTTGCACATGTACCCAGAGCAATTTTGCTTTTTTAAAATTTTTATGCTATTACTTTTATAAAGGAATCTCTGACCTTATCAAGGACATATAATTTATCTCAATTATAGAGAGGAAAATACATATTAATTAGGTGAAATCTTTCCCCTCCATTTGTACAATCTAAGACCATATGGAATATTTTGGCTTCTTTATCCTCATGTCGTGAAAGTGAGACCAGCAATCACAAGGCCTCACGTTTCTCTTCTCTAATAACAGTATCATCAGTTATTTCAACTGTTATTTCAGGACATGGATTTAAGACTTCCCGACCCCCTCTTTCCCATCCTCACCATCTTGGCTGTATTTCTCTACAAGATAGAAAAGTTGGGGAAGAAATTTTCCTCTATCTTTCTAGGTTCTTTCGGCTGGTCTAATAATTAAATAGACATGAGACAAATAACATTTAAATGCATGTGTATATACAAGAACTCCAAACATATAAGAGAGTCAGAGAGCTCACATATATGAAAGGTTTCGAGACAGAAAGGTAAAGTGAGGGCTATGTGACATTTTGAGCTAAGGAGTAAGGCAGGATGCCTGAGGCTACGGGGCAAGATGGGTAATGCACAGAACAATAAGAAGAGCAGATGTTCAGTAATGAGAATTTTGCCCTGCTCTGTAAATCTGTCATATAAGGTTATCTCTGATAACACTCTTATAATGGGGAAGGCCCCTGATTTAAATTCTCTAAAGGAGGGGTACCTATTTTTCTTGTGCCCACAGGTCTTGATTGCCTTCTGCTCAAAATAATCCCATACCAAAGTAACACATCTTGGGGAGGCCTGTTCTGAACCCCTTCACTACGAATCAATGAAGATCCGTCAGGGAGGCAAACTAGTTACAGGAAAGTAGGCACAGAAGTCCAGGAGGGAAACAGATGTCCTAAGAGGGGCAGTGGTGCTCCCATCACGAGATGTATGAACCAATGTTATGGGGTGGGCATGTTTTCTGCTTTAGCATCACCCAAAAAGGATACTTTAAGGAGACTTCCGCTCCAGATAAGAAGATGATTTGGAGAATTGTGAGATCTCTTCCATCTCAGAGATTCTGCTCATTGTAGACTATTTTGTTTCACAACACCCCTCAAAAGACTTGAAATCCTTGGGGGCCTACAGTACCAGATGAAAAACAAAAGGCGTAATGTGTCTGTTTACCCTTCAAACTCTGGCCAACCAGAAAGCAAGCGTCATGCTGCTTGGGGGGAAGAATGTGTGTGTGCCTCGCACGGCCCTCCTCGTCTGAGCCGTCACCCTCGTCTCTAGGGTCATGCACATGCCCAGAGAAGCAGAGGAGGTCTGCTTCTCTCCACCCTCAGAGAAGCCCAGAAGTAAAGGGATAGGATCTTGAAAAGTAAATTTATTATAAATCTGTGGCCCTCCTAATTCTGGCATCTCTCTTCAGTTCCTGCTTCAGATCCACATTTCCAACTGGATACCATGTGGCTGGAAGACATGACTGTGATCCTGTGTGTTCTGATCATCTTCATCACCATGATCATCTCCTTTGCTTACTTCAAATTCAGAGGTAATTGGAGTGGGAGGGTTGGTACCTCAGAAGGTATCATTCATCTGACTGGTCTCCAGATGTCCCAAGAGGTGACCTTTCCAATCTGTGTGCCTTATTAACTGGAGAAGGGGAAAAAAAAAGATTGTGCCCTATAGAAGGGTTTCCTGCTTGTAGACTTCTTAAGGTTCCTAGAGTTTCTACAGGCGGCGGAGTTAGTGCCTCCGATCCCAATGCCAGCCTCAGTTCTGACTTCACAGCGTGACAACTCTCTCAGTAAACGTGGAAGGCTTTTTTTGTTTTTAATCCAGAAACATTCACTAACGCTTTTGGTGTCCAGAGCTCTTCACAAAGATGAGGTGTTTTCTTCCATTTTGATCTCAAAGGCAGAATTGAAAACGTAATATTATAGTTTCTCTTTCAAAAAAAATTTTTTTTCTTTATTGATTTGAGAGAGAGAGGAATGGAGAGGGAGAGAGAGATAGAAACATTGATGAGAGAGAACACTGACTGGCTGCCTCCTGCATGCCCCCCACTGGGGATCAGGCCCACAACCTGGGCATGTGCCTCGACCGGGAATCGAACTGGGCATCTCTTGGTGCATGGGTCGACACTCAACCACTGAGCCACACCAGCTGGACTCTTTCAGAAACTTTTAAGTGTCCAAAGAAACCGGACCAGGAACAGTTCTGAACCTATGTTCAAAGAAGGGCACATAACTTTGAAATGCCCCTGACTGATGTCCCAGAGATTAAAGTCCTGGCTTTCTTGTGCCAATATGATCTCCATGTGAAAATGGAAGGAAATGCAGAATTGGTCACCTGGGAAGAAAAATTTCATACTTGATATTTTTGTTCCACCAGTAAAATCTATAATCCTAAGAAGTTCCATTTATAAAAGTAGGCAAAGTTATGCAAATATATGTTCTTGGTTACCAGCAGACCTCCACCTCCCATACACAATGCAAATCCATGATGAGTTACTATGAAAAATACAGAGTCAACAGTTTAAAAGCAAACAAAAAAAAGGATTACAGCCCTGGCCGGTTTGGCTCAGCGGTTAGAGCGTCAGCCTGCGGTCCAGAGAGACCCGGGTTCGGTTCCTGCTAAGGGCATGTACCTCGGTTGCAGTTTGTCCCCGGCCCTGGTCGGTCGTGCGGGTGGCAGCCACTCGATGTGTCCCTTTCACGTCGATGTTTCTCTCTCTCTCTCTCTTCCTCTCTCTCCCTCCCACTCTACCTAAACAAAAAATGGAAAAATGTCCTCGGGTGAGGATTTAAATAAATAAATAAATAAATAAATAAATAAATAAATAAATAAATAAAAAGGATTACAATCTGGTACTTGCAAACATGGTGAGCCATGTGCAAGCTCCTGGTGAGGCTTGAAACCGCAGCATCACCTGCATATACACAGCTGTTCAAGCACCTCATGCTAAGCAATTGTACCACCAGAGAGCTCCCCCTACAGGCCCTCCTAAATCCTATTTGTCATAAATTTTGACATGAGAAATTATTTTTACTTAAGCAAAAAAGGCCCATAACCTAGAACCACAAAGAATGGGTACTTCTTAAATTTTTCATCTTTGCATCCATTGACTCTTGGCGTTTGCTATACTACCCGTGGAGAGCTGCCAGATGTTGAGGTGGTAAATTAGAACAATAAACCAAACTGAAGGTAACAGTCAAGCCTTTATCCAATAGATGCTGAAAAAGCATTCGACAAAATCCAGCACTCATTTCTGATAAAAACACTCAGCAATGTGGGAATAGAGGGGTCATATCTTAAGATAATAAAGGCCATATATGAAAGACCTACAGCCAACATCATACTCAATGGGCAAAAACTAAAAAACACTTCCCTTAAGAACAGGAACAAGACAGGGATGCCCACTTTCGTCACTCTTATTTAACATAGTATTGGAAGTCTTAGCCACAGCAATTAGACATGAAGAAAGAATAAAAGGGATCCAAATTGGAAAGGAGGACATAAAACTGTCATTATTTGCAGATGATATGAGATTGTACATAGAACACCCTAAAGACTCCATCAAAAATCTACTAGATTTAATAAATGAATTTGGCAAAGTAGCAGGATACAAAATTAAGGTCAAGAAACCTCATGATGGCATAGCCAAATTGAAAATGGTCAAACTTGAAATTGAAATGCTCTAAATTGGTGGCTAGTTTATAAATTAAAAAAAAAAATCAACACTCTCCCATAATTAAATCAATTTTATTTTACAGACAAAAAAATTTTCCCCAAATATATTTTCTATAATTTTAAAAAATATTTCCTTTAATTCTGCTAAGTTTTTGTTAGGGTTTTATGATTTTTCCTATTGCTTTGTTAGTAGCTACTTTCTTTGCCCATTTATTGAATGAGTTCAGCTTTTTTCATATGTTGAAAGTTGATTGTTCCAATTCCATGTCCCTTATGTTTCACAATTTTCTTGGGAGGTTAAGAGAAGGCATAAGAATGTTTAGAAAAATTTATAAAGCAAATCCACAGACTGCTCAAGTGTCTTGTGACATACACATCAGTGTTACTGTGCAATAGCCTTTTCAAAGCCAATGTTGATTTACTTTTATCTGAGTTATGAGGGTGTAGGGAAAAAGAGAGAGAGGAGGAGAGAGAGAAACCTCTTGATTAAAGTTTCACCAAGTTATCCATTTACTTCAATTGCAAAGAGGGAATTAAATCAGACTTCTCTCTAGAAAGTCTCTATTCCTTGCAGACTTCCACCCTACAGAAATTTCCCTCATTGATTTAAACTAGAAAATTCAAGTTCATGACTGTTATGTAACAATTGTTTCTTGTGGGTTTTCCAAAGATGTCTTTGGCATTTCAAAGAAGACCTGTAGGTTCTCAAACATGTTTTTATTTCAACCACTTGTCTTTTGTAAGATGTAAATTTATAAAGTCTTGAGTAAATTTTATTTCCTTGACAGCTTTCCTACAATGTAAAGAGATTAAACAAACATCAACTGTCTCATCTGGAATTCCGGATGAAGACCTACTAGAACAATATGCTGAGAGCTCAGAAGAAAATAACTGTGAGGGGGATGAAAATGGGCCACATACTCAACCTGACAGGCTCAGAGAAGGCCTGCACGGTGGCCTTACCAGCGCAGAAACCTAAAATAACCACACAGGATGGTCTGAAATGAAAACTTTTTAACTAAAAGCAGTTTTTGGTGGGTAGTCATGCCCTAGGCTAGAGATCTTCCCTGGCCAAGGTTAATTTTCACCTTAACTAAGCCTGTTGTCTTGTTGCATCTACAATAACATACCTTTGGAATGTCAAAGTAATTTCTTGTTTCCAGACCCCTCAAAGCACAGTCACAGCTCTGAGCTCTGCTGAGACCACAAAGCCCCTCATTGTTATTTGTTGACTGTTAACTATCCTGTACCCCCCAATGTAAAAGAAGTATATGTCTCATTTTACTCTTTATCCAATCCCAGAGGCTCCCCGCTCTGCTTTCTCCCGCCTCCCTAATCTATCACCAATAGATTTCATGTAATTCACTTACATCTTCTCTTTTGACTGTAATGTATAAAATAAGGTGCAAAACTGCCATTCTCTGGAGCATTTTCTCAATCCCTTGAGATTGTGTTTCCCAATAATTGTCGACAGTTTGGTTCACAAACATTCTCTATAGGTTTGAATGTTTCTTATGTTGACGGTAGCCCTGCCATTTTACATACAACCAAGTAATTGCCAAGTGGAGGGCAAATAAAATATATTTGTATATTCAAATTTGCATTTCATTTGTAGCTTTTGTACAAACTATGTTAATGCGAAAAAAATATCCATACACACAAAAAAACCCAAGATGAAAATGTAATCAGAGGATAACAAATTAAAGGAATAACTGGAATAAAACCAATAACCTACATGGTAAATGGCAGTAACTCTCTGAAATTAGAAATAAATCTACATCAGAAATTAAATGCCATGCCAAGCAGTAATTAAACAATTAAAAGAAAGATACTCTCAAATCTATGATATTTACAAGACTTAACCACAGCATAATGACAAAATGAAAAATATGAGGATGTAAAGACCCAAACCATACAACTTGTACCAAAAAAAAATATGTAGAAAAGTATATTAATATTGGGGGAAAATATAATTAAAAATAAATTAGTAGGGATAAAAAAAAGTCACTCACAATATAAGAACCATATACCAAAACTTTCTAATTATTAGTGAATAGTACATATACACTGAACTCTTAAATCTATAAAGGAAACACTTAAAGAAATGCAAGTATAATTCTATAAACACTGAGTAAGATTTTAATATGCCTCTGGCATCAGGAATTGGCAGACCAAACAATAGTATCTGCTTCATAAGATTCTAATAATGATGACCTGATTTAATATTTGTGTAGCTCTTTTCTCAGGATTTGGTGCAGAAGTTTTATTTATAAAATAATAGGTGAAAATGTCACCGGCAGTTAGACAGGCATGAGCAGAGCAAGGGTGATGGGCCAGGTACAGAAACTCACCAGCACGCCTAGCGAGGGGCAAAACTGGGAAAACACGAACCTCGCCCCCAGGGTGACCTTTCCTCTCTAGCATATCACTGGTCATGCGGTTTGAACCCCCTGCCTTTTCATATCACTAATCATGCAGTTTAGACCCCCTGACCTTTTCCTCCCTAAAGAGAACATCTAGGCCTCAGCTGTATTTCAGCTTTGGGCCCAGAAAAGCAACAAAACCAGACAAGTGATGCCGTGGCAGAAAGGGTTAATAATGTTTTAACAAAATTCAACTCCAATCTGACCAGTTATTCCTGCACGTAAACACCCGAGCAGTTTTCTGAAAAAAAAAAAAAAAAAAAAAAAAAAACCCTGGGACTGAAACCCAGAGGAAACATAAAGATAAGGGGTTAATGGTGGCCTTGGAAAACTTGGAAGGACCATAAGAGAGAAAGAGATGAATGATGGCCCTGACCTCCGCTGAAGCAGACTCCTCCTCACCTCTGAGACAGCTTGTATCAGCCCTGGCACCGAAAAGTGGCGCCAAGAGAATGTAGTTTTTTTCACAGTTCTGTAGTGTGTTGTGGGAGACTTTTTGCATGGCATCCATTTTGTTACAATCTGCTCCGCCATCTCCTGCCCCAAGGCAGGGTCTCTCTGCATACAATGTCTCTGCATCCCTCTAGATAATCATTTACTCTGCTAGCCATTCTTTGCTTATCATTTGTTCCATCTGGGGTATTTACTGGAATTTGCTTCAGGTGGGATACTCATTAACTGTTTCACCTGCTTTTTGCCCTCTATATTGTGTGAACTCCCCCTGAATAAACGAGACTTGATCAGAACCCTGTCTTGTCTCCATTTCTCGTGTCTCTTGTCCCTCCTCATCCTCACTCCCCTCTAGAGTCCTCGTTGCTCGACCTGCGGGACGGGTCAGTTTGTGTCTATATAAGCTAGAAAACAAACAAACAAACAAAAAACGCACCGAGCTCTTTTCGGCTCGGCCCGCCTGCACCCAGGCGTGTGCAATAAAGCCAGTTTGCTCTACACCGGCCTTGTGGGTGTGCTCTTCCGCCGGCTCAGACCTTCTGATGGCTGCCTCAGGACCAGCTGCATTGACTGATGACCCCTTGCCCTGGCACCAACCAGTCAGGGAGACCATGACCCTGAAAGAGCGCACCTGGAAAGCTGATGAATATTGTATTAAGACCCTCCCCTGAGACCTCCCCTAAGATTCCCAACAGCAAGAGAGAGATAAATGCGCTCAGGTTGAAGGACCCAGTGCACGCTCTTCCCCAGTGGAACATGCCAGTGCCATTCCCTTCCCCCTTCTTCCCTCTAAGCGTCCCCATGAGACTTGCAACCAAGAGAGCAATGGGCAGCAGCAGCTCATCCTGGGCTAACCCCTGAGCCTGTCTCTAAGGCCCCTTCCCCTGACTGCTCAGTGAGCCCAAGCAGCCCAGCCCGGGCTCTCCTGCTGCTGCTTCTATGCCCTTCCTCGTTTCACTGTCCCAAGTGTGTTTTTTGCTGTGGCCCATAAATTATCTTACTTTGCTACACTTTGTCTCTTGATTGCAATCTTTCCTTCAAGAAGACAAGAACCAAGGTCTTGTCATCTCACCACTAACAAAAAGATTCTTTTTTTTTTTTTTTTTTTTTTTTATCCTCACTCAAGGACATTTTTCCATTTTTTGTTCAGATAGAGCGGGAGGGAGAGAGGAAGAGAGAGAGAGAGAGAGAAACATCGATGTGAAGGGACACATCGAGTGGCTGCCACCCGCACGACCAACCAGGGCCGGGGACAAACTGCAACCGAGGTACGCGCCCTCAGCGGGAACCGAACCCGGGTCTCTCTGTACCGCAGGTCGACGCTCTAACCGCTGAGCCAAACCAGCCAGGGCACAAAAAGATTCTTAAAAATCACCAGTCAGGGTAATAAAATTCAATACTACGAGATTTCATCTCACCATTACCAGACTACTTAACCTTTAAAAGCATTGATGATTATTTGTGGAAATGGGAAATCATACATTCGTGCTTTGAAAATAAATTAGTAAAAACCACTGAATTATTTGTCAATAATTAACAAAAAGTATTATAGCATAAAAAAATGAATTAAATTTTACATTTCCACTTAGACTACGTGTCTGTTGTGGTTCTGAATGAAATTACGAAGAGAAAGAGCAAGACAGAGAAAACATTTATTTTTCAAGGTGGAACTAAAATTGAGTAAGTAAATAAATTTCCTTTCAATACCATGACTATATTAGGCAGCTGCCATAGTCCAGTCAGGCTGCTCTAGCAAAAGCCATAGACTGGGTGGCGTATAAACAACAGGAATTTGTTCCCTCCGTCCTGGAGGCGGGAAGGCAGGATGAAGAGTCCCACAGATGGAGTGTGTGCTGAGGGCCCGCTCCCTGGTTTGTGAACTGCTGTCCTGCTGTGTCCTCACAGGAAGAATGGCTGAGGGAGCCCTCTGGGGCCTCTTTTACAAGGGCATGATACTGTTAACAGAGGTTCCACTATCATGACCTGTTCTCATCCTAAAACCCTACCTCCACATACCATCATCTTGGGACTCTTTATTTTTCAACAGATAAATTAGGGGGGCAGGAGGGGACACAAATGTTCAGTCTCTAGCAACAGGTAATGTTGAACACACAGATACATCTTAGACAGATTTACATCAACACAGATAATGTTAAAACACGAGTACATCTTAGAAAGAATAACTCGGGTTTAGTAATATTGATATAAATTTAAAATAAAATAAAACAGTGAGATATGAAATATATACTTATAAATACATGAACACACACACAATAACTGCAAAAACACACAAACTGCACACCAAATTCCAGATGGCTGTATCTGGGTAAGTAAATAAGAACAAATATTTATTACATATTTGGCTGAATTGCAAACAATTTAATGCTTTAAACAAAGAGATATACAGCAAATTGTAACCTTTGCATAATTTTGTTATTTACTAGTTTTATATTACAAATTGGAAATCATTTGTTCAAGAAAATTTACTGATTCTTGTTAAGTACATTGGGAATCCGTGGCATTTTAGCCAAGGGATGCTCTCAGTTTTCACATGGTAGGTTATCAAGGAGACAGACTTAAAAAAACTAGAAATCTTGCCCTGGCCGGTTTGGCTCAGCGGTTGGAGCGTCGGCCTGCAGTCCCGAGAGACCCGGGTTCGGTTCCCGCTAAGGGCATGTGCCTCAGTTGCAGTTTGTCCCTGGCCCTGGTTGGGTCGTGCGGGTGGCAGCCACTCAATGTGTCCCTTTCACGTCGATGTTTCTCTCTCTTTTTCTCCCTTCCCACTCTACCTGAACAACAAAATGGAAAAAATGTCCTCAGGTGAGGATAAAAATAAAAATAACAAAAAACTAGAAATCTTAAAGCAGAAATACTGACTTACAAAAATTCAGACATTGACTGCACATTTCACATCAGGGTAACTGTATAACCTTGCTTTAATTAGATTTTAAAAACAGGAGACCTTGGTCTTTGAAAATATTTTCTTAAAGTAAAATCACTTCTCTCACATAGTGATAAAATCACCTTTATTTAACCTACATTTTTTAAGGTTATTATCACCTAAACAGAACCCAAATTGGAACTATTTCCTTCCAAAGTGTTACATAGATTATTTCACTGTTTCATACCTTTTGTATCATATGTTGAAAAATCAGTGATATTATTGTTTCTGTGAAGCAATAATAGATTGCTTTAAACAATTTTACTCCAATTTTTTTTCATAGTCTGTTTATGATGTGTTTGATATGGTCTCATTTATATTTATCTTGCTTGAGTTTCACATACCTCCTTGAATACATAAGCTTAAAAATAAAATTCCAACCATTATTTCTTCAAATATTTCTTCTGCATTATGTTCTTTTTCTTTTGGGTGTCTAGTTGCATGTATGTTAGATCTTTTCATTATGACTCTTATCTCCCTATGATTTTTTCTTTCTATTCTATTCTTTATTATTTCTATTCTTCAGTTTGGATATTTACAATTATAGTCTCCCAGTTCACAAATTCCTACCCAATATGCTGCAAAACTCTTCTAAATTTTTTTTAATTTCAGAAGTTATATTTTATTCTTCTAGAAATACAAAGTATTTTTCTTAGATTCTATGATAATGTTATGTAACTCTTCCTCTACATGCTTGAACAAATCAGTTATAGGTATTTTAAACATATCAGTTAATTTTACTGTCTTAATCAACTGTGGGACTGTTAGGTCTTTTTCTATTGTCTGTTTTTTTTCTCTTAGTTTATGTTCAGATGATTTGTCCTTTCTCAGACATGAAAAATTTGATTTAAGGACACTGTGGTAGCTTTAGAATGATTCGAGTTGTCTAGGCTGAACTACACTTTCCAGAAGGCCCTTTCTTCTGTTTCCAGGTGCAGTGGGCACAAGGAAAATGTGCAGAGAGACCTGCAATTGCTCTACTTTCCCATGGATTCTCCTTCAACTCTGACTCCTAAGCCAAATGTGCATGTTGACCCTATGATGAAGGACTGTGGATTCTGCAGTATAGTCTCCTCAGCAAGAGCAGAAGCAATAATCCTGAAGTAGTCAGAAGCAATAAGAAAAGATATGGGTTTTACTCCATATTTGTGAAGTTCTAGCTCTTCCATCTGGGTTCCAACCGATACGTATCTTTGCTAATGAGGTGCAATGTAATCCCTTTTCCAGTACTAGTAAGAGAATGCAGGCTGTTATTTGCAAGGTAATCACTGTGCTGAGATGCAGAATATAAGAGGTTAAATTAAATGTTTCCCTGATGGTTGCAAGCTTTGGGTTAGTTTCCAGAGTTCTGAAAAAAGTTGATTTCTGACATATTTTTTCCCAACTTACTCATTGTTGTATAGAGGAAATGCATCGGTCAGCCTGGGCTGCCATGATGAAATACCACAGACGACTGGGTGGCTTAAACAACAGACATTTATTTTCTGAGTTCTGGAAGCCGCAAGTCCAAGATCAGGGTGACAACTAGGTCAATTTATGGTGAGGACTCTCTTCCTGGCTGTAGGTCACTGTGATCTCACTGTGTGCTCGCATGACCCCTCCTTTGTGCACACGCAGACAGAGAGAAGGAGCAAGTTCTCTGGTCTCTTCTTAAACTAAGATTAATCCCATCAAAATATGCTAAGCCCACACTTCAAACTCCACAACTCATTCAACTCTGTCATTCAGTGAACTATATATTAGGGTGTCCCTATATCTGATCCAATCATACAGATCTCACAAAAGATCTTTTCAAATTACTAAGAACTTAGGAGAGAGACTGCTTAAAAACAAGCCTTTCTTACAACAACTCTGTTTCTTAGCTTTACTCATTGTCCCCCTGGTTTATTTTCTCAACCCAAAATGTTAACTATCTTAAAATTTGAACTTGACATTCTCCAAAAGTCTTTTCTTGAGGTGTTAGGTTCATATCAAACTTCTCTTTCTCTGACATTTTAGATTAAGGTACAACAGTTCACTCTTTTAAAGTCTCATGTAGACACTTACAATTGCCTTGAATCGTTTTGCACTGAGATAGACAATTGCGTCGTGTCTAAATGTATTGCTTTTCCCTGTACTTTATAGTAGGTTATGTATGTGGTCATCATAAATACAAATTAAGACCCCAATAAGATAGTACTATATGCCAACCAGAATGGCTAAAATTTAAACACTGACACCTATTATTATTATGTACTAGCAATTATGTTTTCTGTATAATTACTAGTATTAATGTATTAATAGAGCTATTATTTTCCAGGTATTTATTTTTCCATCCCTTTACAATGAAACTGCTGTTTTAATCATATATATTAGTTAGGGTTCTCCAGAAAAATATATCCAGTAGAATATACATATGCATAAGAGAAATTTTATTGTAGAAATTGGCTCATGTGGGTTTGAAGAACAAGAAATCCCATGGCCTGCCATTTTCTAGCTAGAGAACCAGGGAAGCTGGTGGTATAATGCAGTGCGAGTCTGAAGGCCTGGGGACAAGAGGAGTCAATGGTGTAACTCCCAGGTCAAGGGTAATGGCCTGAAAGCCAGGAACCCTGATGGCCAAGGACAGGAGAAAATGGACATCCCAACCCAAACAGAGAAAAGGGATTTGCTCTTTCTCTACCTTTGTGTTTATTTGGGCCCTCGGTGGATTAGATGGCCCCGGCCCACATTGATGAGGGCCATCTATCTGTTTTACTCGGTCTACCGATTCAAATGCTAATCTCTTCCAACAAAATGCTCACACACAAGTTGGTGCATAAACTTTTATTTATTTATTTTTTTACCATTTCTTTTCATTTTAATTGAATTTATTGGGGTGAAATTGGTTAATAACATTATATGGGTTTCAGGTGTACAGTTCTACAATACATCATCTGTACATTGTATTGTGTGTTTAACACCCCAAGTCAAGCCTCCTTCCATCACCATTTATCCCCCCTTTAGCCTCTTCTTTACCCACTTACCCTCTTCTTTACCCACTTACCCTCCGGTAAGCACCATGCTATTGTCTTGTCCATGAGGGTTTTGTTTGTTTGTTTTTGCTTAATCCCTGTACCTTTTCTCGCAGCCCTGCAACACTCCTCCCTTCTGACAGCTGTCAATCTTTTCTCTGAGAAAAGTGACACATCACAGCTCATGTCCTGAAAATCAAACATCTTTTAGTCTGTAATTTTATCTAATTTCAGTCTCAGTTCGAAAATCAGAGATTTAAGTCCATTTATATATCTGATTATGGTACATTGGGATTACTGCAGGAAAATATTTAAGCCTTATGATATATTTATTTGTTTCTTAGCTTTTCACTTTTTCTACATATAGACATTCTGTTGCTTGAGATCTTAATTATGATGCAATTACATTTGTCCTAGGCAATTTTTCATGTAAATTTGCAAGAAAAACACATATGCAATAAATATACTCAAAGACTATAAAATATCAATGAAAATTTTAATTTTTCTCTCACACATTGGTAATTATTTGGTTCTGCAAAAGTACAGGTCCTTGCTCCAAAATGCCTTTTCCTCAAAGTTTCATCACTGATTTACTGTTGTCAGGTGTCCTGTGTTTCACATGAGTAGTCAGATGTCCATTTTATACAACCTGTTGGGGAAACAGTGAGTGTTGTCATTGAAGGTATATGGATTCAAGTCTAATTGAACTTAAGATATGGGGAGGATTCACTCGGCCAGTGTGGCGCAGTGGTTGAGTGTCAACCCAGGCACCAAGAGGTCTCCAGTTTGATTCCCGGTCAGGGCACATGCCCAGGTTGTAGGCCTGATCTCCAGTGTGGGGTGTGTATTTGATGTTCTCTCTCATCGATGATTTTATCTCTCTCTCTCTCTCTCTTCCTCCCTTCCTCTCTCTCTAAAATCAATATAAAAGAAAAATATTTTTTTAAAAAAGATATGGGGAGGAATGTACATCAGAGGCCATGATGGTACTCACTGACATTTATAGAACAATGAAGATCAAGGTCAAAATCTACATTTTATAGACAGAACAAAATTGGAGAAAGAAACAAATGTTTTTGATTATAATTTTTTGTAGGGTTAAATTATAGAGCAGAAATCAGTATCAATAATCATGTTTGTGTAAATTACATGTATAATTCAAGAAGCTTTGAGTAGATGAAGAGATACATATAGAGAAGCAAAGATATTGGCTCAACTATCATGCAAGCCCAAAATTTGAGAGCTGCCTACTATAGGCTTGGAGTATACCATTTGGATAAGGGAGTGGAATCTCTCCCAAGACAGATATAGTTCAAATCCACATTGGGATAGTTGGAATATAATAGTTAAGGAAGTTAAATGTTATGGTTTGGAAGTGAAACATTAACTCAGATATCACAGTTACGATTCATTTCTTTGGCAATTGCAGTTCGAGAAAAGGAAGCCTGATATCTTTGCAACTGCTTGACTCAGATAGAAACAAGCCAGGACAAGGCACACATTATGGCCCTTTTCAAAAAAGAAAACCCCTGATGCAAGGGCTTAGGGCATTAGTGGGTATTTGGATACCCCCAAATTGCGACCTTTGGAATTTATCTGCTTCTCTTTCAGACCCAAGGGGAAGCCCTGAGCAGTGACAAGCAGGAGACACGGTGAGCCTGCGTTAGAATGAGGACAGCCCTTCTCTGGCTCCCACGCTGGTACTTCTACCTTTTCTGGGGCAGGCGGCCCTCACGTGGAAATCGCTCGGTGTTTGGATGGTGTGCTACCTCGCCCTGTCCTTGTGCCTTCAGTATCATCTCGGCCAGGAAGCGGAGCATAAATATAAACCCTTTTGGAGAAAATACATATTCGTCTGGCCTTTCCTGCCCTTGCCCTAATTTCCTTTCTTTCTTTCTTTTTTTTAATCTTCACCACAGGATGTTTTTCCATTGATTTTCAGATAGAGTGGGAGGGAGGAAGGGAGGGAGAGAGAAACATGGATGTGAGAAAGACACATCGATTGGCTGCCTCTCACACAACTCCAACCAGCAACGGGGACAGAGCTGCAACCGAGGTACACGCCCTTGACTGGAATCGAACCTGCAACTCTTTGGTCCAAGGGCCCACAATCTAACCACTGAGCAAAACTGGCCAGGGCCTAATTTTCTCTTTGATAGCTTGCCTTATTTGGATGAGCCTTCCTTCACAATGTGGGTGATAAAGTCAACAGGGTAAGTCTTTGTTGAACTCAATGATCAAGTTATTTGGTGCCATTTTAGTTCATGGTCTGGGGCTGAACTTAAATTTGAATAACAGTAGGACCAATCTCCACTTACTGAAGTTTAACTCTTTTTGGAGAAAGTTTTTAATACTAAGGTAAGGAGTGGCAATTTCCCTAGCCATGTCTATGTTCATCAGTTCTCTCGGGATATTGTTGCTGTAATAAGTGGAGAGTAAATAACAAGATGCAAGCATTCAGATTCTGTAACTGCCCCCGGTGTCTTCACCTTTTTCTATTCCCAATACTAGAATGGGAAGAAGTGCTTACAAAAAAAAAGACTGAAATTTAGTTATCTGTGACCCATGTGGTGAGGAAAACCTCTAGAATTAAATACCAAACTTCAAGCAAAAGGAAAAATGTTTTGCCCGGCCAGTGTGGCTCAGTGGTTGAGCATTGGCCCATGCAGCAGGAGGTCGCCAGTTCAATTCCTGGTCAGGGCACGTGCTCAGGTTGTGGGCCAAATCCCCAATGGGGGACATGCAGGAGGCGGCCAGTAGATGTTTTCTCTCATTGATGTTTCTGTCTCTCTCTCCCTCTCTCTCTACAATCAATAAAGAAAAAAAGTTTTTACAAAAAGGAGAAAAGTTTCAGTCAGTGGAATTTTTTTCCAAAGTTTTATTTACAGGCCCAGAAGAGCAGAGTATGAAGCTTAGATACAGTCTCTACTCTTTCTCACTATATAACACCCAGGTCCCTAAATGGACTCCATTGATGCATCAATCCGAGCCAAGTACCATGATTGAATAATTAATTAGGGTTTGGAGTCACAGGATTCAAAAATATAAACAATAAGTCTGCATTGGTCGCTGTAACTCTCAGGCTATTACATCTGCTCTTTCTGGTTGCTTATACTGGCTCTTACATGGGAATTGCTTATGATATGTGTCCGATAGCCTGGGGACTGGTGCCAGGCAAAGTGCTCGACCATTGTCTCCTTGCTCAGCCTTGTCTCCCACCCTGAACGGCCTGCCTGGAGCCTATAGATTAACTCCCATCTTATCTATTCATATTCCAGAGGCTCCATGCATAACCCCCGCAGGGCCAAACCCTAAGGGACAAATTCCAGCTGCAACAGGCAGATATAAAAGACACAAGCCCCTACATTGAGCGCGGCTTCTAGGACTCGACCCCCGGAGTCTGTGAACCCGCCCGGAGTGCACCCAATAAAGCCTGATCCCTGTTCATTCGGCTGATTGGCTCTCCAGTCTCTTCTCTGTTTTATTCGGCGGCGCCCCCGATTCCTTACATCTGGTGCCGAAACCCGGGGGGAGGGTTTTGTGACCCGGCCCGGACTTTTTGGTCGGGACGAGAGTCCCCCTCCTCTCCCTGCGCCACCACCCGTCTTCTGGATTCAGAATCTCCCTCGACCCAGCACCGACTTCGGAGCCAGGCTCCCAAACCGTAAGTCGTTTCACTCTTTCTCTGGGGTTTTCGGAGCCAGTCTCCAAACCCATCGGAGCCAGACTCCAAAACCATTTCGCTTTTTTCTGGGGTTTTGATCTGTCGTCCGTCCGGGGCTCGGGTCTCCCGTCCAAACCTTGGCCAAGTCGAGATGCCCCTGCCTCTCCGCCGGAGTTCCAGGAACTCCCGGTCTGAAGCTGCTTCGAGGGATGCCTGAGGCTCCTTCACGACCACCCTGTCCATCCAGGACAGACATCCGTCCGGGACGGGCATTCAAAAGGGACGCCTTTTGTATGTCCGCTCTCCCGACACTCAAAGCCCCTCTAACCTGTCGCCATGGGCAATTCTGAATCCAGACTCGACCGTAAGACCCCCCTCGGGTGTCTCCTCAAAAATTTTTCCAAATTGGGATATTCTCAGAGTCTACACAAGGCACCGGAAAAGATTCTGAAGTCCCTTATATTCAGGCTTTGTTGGATGCACTCCTCCCCCCTCCCCCCCCAGATAATCCCCTCAGCTCCCCTGTCGCTGCCCACACCCGGTCCCGCACACCCACGGGGCCACTGTCCTTGCCTCCCACTTCATTTCTCAATCCGCCCCTGATATCAGAAAGAAGCTCAAGAAGGTTGAGGAGGGCCCTGAAACTCCCATCCAAGACCTGGTAAAAATGGCCTTTAAGGTTTTTCATGCCCGGGAGGAGACGGCTGAAGTAGCCCGCAAGTCGAGGCTCCAGCAGAAGATGAGCCTCCAAACCCAGGCTCTGGTAGCTGCCCTACGGCCGGCAGGGAACCCGAAAAGACACCAGGCCCCTAAAGGGGGACCTCGCTCGCCTCCAGGCGCCTGTTTCAAATGCGGCAAGGAAGGCCACTGGGCCAAAGCCTGCCCACAGCCCAGGCCACCTACCAAGCCCTGCCCCCAATGCAAACAAATGGGACACTGGAAGTCTGGACTGCCAGACCCTGGCTCAATCCTCAGCACCTCAATGCGGGGGAAATGAGACCCAGGATTTCCCAGCATTGGAGCTACTAGGGCTCATGGACGACTGACGCAGCCCTGGTTCTGCGACTCCGGTCACCCTCGCCGAGCCCAGGGTCATGCTCCAGGTAGCGGGTAAGTCTATTTCCTTCTTAATAGACACGGGGGCTACCTACTCTGTCCTCCCCTCCCATTCAGGCCTCACTTTTCCTTCCCAGGTCTCGGTTATGGGAATTGATGGGCTCCCTACAACCCCCAAACGAACGGCCCTACTTAACTGCATCTTCGAAGGCTACCCGTTCTCCCATTCCTTTTTAGTAATGCCTGCCTGCCCAGTTCCACTCTTGGGGAGAGATATCTTATCTAAACTCCATACTACCAACGCTTTCCTCCCCCAGCAGCCGCATCTAATAGCTTTACTCTCTGGCCCTACCCAGGCTACTGCCTCAGCTTCCACGGTCCAGCTCTTACCGGCAGTCCACCCTGGGATCTGGGACACAAACACCCCCTCGGTTGCCTCACATCACGCCCCCATTCTTATCAAATTAAAAAACCCATCATCTTACCCCAATCGCCCCCAATTTCCCATCTCTCAGGCTCACCGACTAGGACTCCACCCCATTATATCTAAACTCAGAAGCCAGGGCCTCCTCATTCCTACCAACTCCCCCTGTAATTCCCCCATTCTGCCTGTTAAGAAACCCTCGGGGCAGTACCGCCTTGTCCAAGACCTTCGCATAATTAATTCAGCGGTCATACCCATCTCCTCTGTAGTCCCAAACCCCTACACCCTCCTCTCTCATATTCCCCCCCATACTACTCATTTCTCAGTTCTTGACCTAAAGGATGCTTTCTTTACCATCCCGCTACATCCTGATTCCTATTTTCTCTTTGCTTTCACCTGGGAAGATCCGGTCTCCAATATTTCCCAACAGTTAACATGGACTGTCCTCCCTCAAGGGTTCCGAGACAGTCCGCACCTCTTTGGTCAGGCTCTTGCTCAGGACTTAAGGGAATGTGATCTGTCCCCATCCACTCTTCTCCAATATGTAGACGATCTTCTCATCTGCTCCCCCTCTGAAGGAGATAATATCTCAGCCACCACCACTCTCCTCAATTTTCTTTACACCAAGGGTTACCGGGTGTCTGCACAGAAAGCCCAGATCGCGACTCCCTCGGTGACCTATCTAGGGCTCCTTGTCACTCCGACATACCGGGCAATCACCTCTGACAGGTTGCAGGCCCTTAGGGACTTACAACCCCCGACCTCGGCAATGGAAATTCAGTCCTTTCTTGGGCTTATGGGGTTCTTCAGGCACTGGATCCCCAATTTTGCCCTCCTAGCCAGACCACTCTACCAGGCAGCCAGAGACACCCCCAAGGGACCCCTGACCTCCCCTAAGGAGGTCCGCCGGGCTTTCCAGACCCTCCTTGAGGCTTTGTGTTCTGCTTCAGCTCTTGCTCTCCCCAATCCCCAACGACCTTTTCTCCTCTATACAGAGGAAAAACATCACTTAGCCATAGGGGTCCTGGTTCAGCCACTTGGCCCCACCCTGGTCCCTGTTGCTTACCTCTCAAAGCAGCTGGACCCCACTGTGCATGGATGGCAGCCTTGCCTCCGGGCCCTTGCAGCAGCAGCAGAACTCACCACGGAGGCACTGAAGATCAACCTACAACAGCCTCTCCAGGTTTTCTTCCCCCACCGCCTTACCGACCTCTTAATTCTTCCAGATGCCCAAAGACTGCAAATACTGTCGGAGATCCACAAGTCTCTCCACATAGGCCCCGAAGCCCTTCACCAATTCTTATCCCCAATCCTCCACCTCGACAAACTCCGGCCGGCTATCCAGGTCGCACATGCCTCATGTTCTGTTTGTTCCAGGTCCAACAGCCAAGGAGCTTGCCATGTGCGCAGGCCCCTACACCAAATGCGGGGTCACCTGCCAGGACAAGACTGGCAGATAGACTTCACTCATATGCCTAAACACAAACAACTAAAATATCTTTTAACCATGGTTGATACTTTTTCAGGTTGGATCGAGGCCCTCCCAACCGCCTCAGAGACTGCAGAAACCGTAGCCACTCACCTACTGAAAGACATCAGCCCTCGCTTCAGGCTGCCAGACTCCATACAATCAGACAACGGGCCAGCTTTCATCTCCAAGGTCACTGAAGCGGTCTCGGTCTCTCTTGGCATCAAATGGAAACTACATGCAGCCTATCACCCCCAGTCCTCGGGTAAGGTTGAGCGGGCCAACGGCCTCATCAAGGAACATCTAACCAAACTCAGCCTGGAACTCCGACAGTCCTGGCCTGACCTGCTACCCCTAGCCCTTACCCGTCTTCGAGCCGCGCCTCAGGGACCCTCTCACCTCAGTCCATTTATCTTCTATACGGAAGACCCTTCCTCCTTCCTACTCCGTCTATAGACTCCCCACCCCCTCTGGCCTCATACCTGCCCTACCTCTCCCTCCTTCGCTCCCTCCTCTGAGAACATGCTAACCGTACCCTTCCTAAACCTGGACCTGACCTGGGATCAGAGCTCTCCCAACCCATTTCACCCGGAGACTGGGTACTAATCCGGACCCTCTCTCCCCGACCCCTACACCCTAAATGGGAGGGACCGTACACCGTTATTCTGACTACTCCCTCTGCAGTTAAGGTGTTGGGGATCTCCGCCTAGATCCATCTCTCTAGGATAAAGAAAGCCCCGATTCCAGAAGAGCAACCAGTCCTGGAGCCTCGCCTCACCTGCACTCCATTGGGGCCGACGAAAATCAGAATACACAAGACGCCCTAATTGGATCATCCACGATAAGTCTGACTCTGGGCCTCGCCCCTCACTCTTGCCCACTCACTCTTGCCACCTTCTCTCCTTTGCTTCTGGAATCCTCCCATCTGTTTCGTACCCTGAATTTGACCCAACGCCTCCTCTATAAGGCCAACTCCACATTTGCGCCTGACTGTTTGGTCTGCCTATACCTGTCCTCCTCAGCCTACTCTGCCATATGTGTGGGTCCACCACCTATATGTGTCTCCCCACTAACTGGACCGGCACCTGCACCTTGATATATCTCACCCCCAACATCAATATAGTCCCCCAGGACGCCTCCCTGCCTGTTCCTGACATCACCCTGATAAAGAGCATAACACATTCGGGAAAGGCGAGACCAATCTTGGAGCACCTGGTTCAATTCCAACTGGGCACACTGGGTTTTACCGCTTATGGGTCCCCTAACTCTCCTTTTTCTAGCCCTAGCCTTCAGACCCTGTCTCCTGCGACTACTCTCCTCCCTACTACAAAACCGACTGAAGGCCCTCACCAGCCAGACGGTGCACGAGATCATGATGCTAAGCCATTATCAACCTCTCACCAGATCCTCAGGCCCGGATCATGCCGACATGGGCCCCCTCCCCTTACGCCGCCCCTGTCCAGCTCGAAGTAGCCAGAAAGACACCTGCGCCCCTTTGTCATTATCACAGAGTCGGGAATGTCCGATAGCCTGGGGACTGGTGCCAGGCAAAGTGCTCGACCATTGTCTCCTTGCTCAGCCTTGTCTCCCACCCTGAACGGCCTGCCTGGAGCCTATAGATTAACTCCCATCTTATCTATTCATATTCCAGAGGCTCCATGCATAACCCCCGCAGGGCCAAACCCTAAGGGACAAATTCCAGCTGCAACAGGCAGATATAAAAGACACAAGCCCCTACATTGAGCGCGGCTTCTAGGACTCGACCCCCGGAGTCTGTGAACCCGCCCGGAGTGTACCCAATAAAGCCTGATCCCTGTTTATTCGGCTGATTGGCCCTCCAGTCTCTTCTCTGTTTTATTCGGCGGCACCCCCGATTCCTTACATGGGAATTGCTTATGATATGGATGGCACGGTTCCCCCTTATACATGTGCCCCCCTTATACATGTGCCTTCATTACCATGTCACATGTTTTAGGTGAAGGAAGTTTCCATCGAAATGTCAAAGAGAACCTTCCTTGCAGGTCTGCAGCAAACTTTCAACAATTAACTGGCCAACAACTAGGCATGGTTTGGCTGAGGCCCTCCTCTGGTGCCGCTGAGTCTTTAATGCAGATGGTAGAGCCCCTGCTCCCGCACCTCTGTGCTCTGCTACCCGTGAAGGAGGACTGGGGAACGAGGCGCACTGGGCATGGAACAAGGCACGAGGTAATTGCTAAAATGTCCCTGTTCTGCTTGCTGATGTAGAAGAAAACTAAGGATAACCCAAGAAGTCATTTTTTCCCTAGAGCTTATTGGAGCCGCTAACAGAAGTTTCAGAGTGCCGGCTACACGCACAAGCGATTCAGGTGGCAGCATCGGTGACGATACCGTCAGAGGCCCACTGTCGTCATCTCACTTACCTTCCAGGGAATGTAATAGAAGGAAAATGAGTATGGTGAAAAACAGCATCAGAGTACTCATAATTGTAGACAAATCACACATCCAAGTACTGTACAGTGGGGCTAGGGCATCCAAAATAGAGACTGGAAAAGAGAGAAACATTTTAAAAACAATATGTATTTTTAAACAGTACAAAATAGAGACTGGAAAAGATGCACAAATAAAAATAAAAGAAAAAAACATATCCCACTTAATAAGGGAAAGGGAGAGCACTGACCAAGGAAAACCTGCCTTTTAGCTCTCATTTCCTTGTGTTTTTTCTGGGCCTAGTTTGGGACCACAGCTCCAGGCTGCCTGGTGGGACAGGACCGCAGTTTAGATGAGCGTGGGAATGCGGGCTGAGCCTCAGTGCAGACTGCAAGGCGTCTCCTCGTGCATCCGCGGTAAGTGAGGATACGCTCATTTGTTTTCATACCCTTGGTTAGGAGCTGCAGAGGCAAAACATTCCAGAAGTGTCATAGAGATAGTAAGTTGGAACACTGAGCATTTGGATAAAACAAAATTGTTTATTATTGCAGCTCAGTAGTGGAAGACAAAATTTGGATATGAAATGTGTACTGGATATGATCATGATATTGAAGGAGCTCAGATTCAATCCACTTAAGTAACAAATGGACAAACAAAGATAAAAGAGCCATGATTCAAGAGCATACAGTGGAGTAAGGACAGCCTCTTTAATAAATGGTGTTGGGAAAATTGGACAGCTACATGCAGAAAAATGAAACTAGACCGTCAACTTACACCCTACATGAGAATAAACTCAAAATGGATAAAAGACTTAAATGTGACTTATGAATCCATAAAAATCCCAGAAGAAACTGTAGGCAACAAAATTTCAGACATCATATGCAGCAGAATTTTCACTGATACATCACCTAAGGCAATAGAAACAAGGGAGAAAATGAACACAAGGGACTACATCAAACTCAAAAGCTTCTGCACAGCGAAAGATACAATCATCAAAATGGAAAGGCTACCCACTGTATGGGAGAGCATAATTGCCAATGATATATCAGATAAGGGGTTAATTTCCAATATATATAGAATGCTCATACAACTCAACAAAAGGAAGACAAAGAACCCAATTAAAAAATGGGCAGAGGAACTAAATAGACACCTCTCCAAACAGGGCATACAAATGGCTAAGAGACATATGAAGAAATGCTCAACATCACTAATCATCAGAGAGATGCAAGTTAAAACAACAGTGAGGTATCACCTCACACCTGTCAGAATGGCCGCCATCAACAAATCATCAAACAAGTGTTGGCGAGGGTATGGAGAAAAGGGGACTCTAATACACTGCTGGTGGGAATGCAGACTGGTGCAGCCACTATGAAAAACAATATGGTGTTACCTGAGAAAATTAAAAGTTGAACTTCCATTTGACCCAGTGATCCCACTTCTAGGAATATACCCTAAGAAGCCTGAAACACCAATCAGAAAGAATATATGTACCCCCATATTTGTAGAAGCACTATTTATAATAGCTAAGATCTGGAAACAGCCCAAGTGTCCATCAGTAGACAAATGGATAACAAAGCTGTGGTACATATACACAATGGAGTACTATGCAGCTGTAAGAAAGAAAGATCTCTTATCCTTTGAGACTACATGGAGGGACCTAGAAAGTATCATCCTAAGTGAAACAAGCCAAACAGAGAAAGACAAGTATCATATGATCTCACTTATTTGTGGAATATTATGAACATAACAGTCTGAGGAATGGGATAGTCCCAGAGACGTGGAAGTGGGGTACAGACTGACAATCCCCAGAAGAGGGTGTGTTGGGGCAGAGATGAACCACAGAACTTATATGCATGTGTGCATGAACAATGGACATGGACAACAAAGCTGGGGACAGGACAAGGAGGGGAGGGGGAAATCAGAGGGGGAAAAAGGAGAAACATCTGTAACAAAAATTAATTAATAAACAAATAAAATTAAATTTAAAAAAAAAAGAGCCATGATTACTAAATTCAAGACTTGAAGATGCTGCCATTGTGATGAGACCCTAGAAGGACCAGACAGAAATTAGAGATGGTGGTTTTCATTTTATTAATGCAAAACGTGGTCACTAAAATGTGAGCTCCACAAGGTAGACTCTTTCAATTTTTTTGTTCATTGTTGAATCCCCAGTATTCAGAAACGTGCCTGGCACATAGTAGACCCTTATTAAATATCTGTTAAAGGAATTAGAGCTATAAAGACAACATTTAGCAGAAATCAGAGAGAGATGCAAAGCAATTTTAGATATTGCAATGATGAGACAGAATCTTATAAAACACCTATATATATTTCAAAAACTGAAAGAGACAAGCTAGAAAATATCTTCAGGACAGAAAATGATAACAGAAAAAGGTAACATGAGGCGTAGCACATTGGGAAAAGTCTGACGTGTAAGAAAGAATAAAGATAAAAAACTTATAAATATCTGGATAAATATAAATAAATAATGCTCTATAAAACAATAATTATAATAATCTCTTATGAGGCTTAAATAATATAGAATTAAAATCTCCAACAACCATGGTATGTAACTCAATGGAGCCAAACATTATTAACTTGTTCCAAAAGTCTTTTTTAATCTTCTGAGAATAGCCCTGGCCAGTTTGGCTCAGCGGTTAGAGCGTCGGCCTGCGGTCCGGAGAGACCCGGGTTCGGTTTCCGCTAAGGGCGCGTACCTCGGTTGCAGTTTGTCCCCGGCCCTGGTTGGTCGTGCGGGTGGCAGCCACTCGATGTGTCCCTTCACGTCGATGTTTCTCTCTCTCTCCCTTCCTCTCTCTCCCTCCCACTCTATCTGTACAAAAAATGGAAAAATATCCTCGGGTGAGGATAATCTTCTGAGAATACTTAAGGTATTAATTCACTTCAGACTTAATTAGTTATTTTTATGCTTTAATGTTCCTTTTGCAAAAAGCACATAATTAGATTTTAATTCTTTCATCTAACCTGTCTGAAAATCATTTTATTTAAATAGATCGTTTATCCCTTTTGTTTATTGATGTTTTAAATCTCTAACATTATTTTGTACATATTTGACCTTTCTGTTCTATCTACACATTTTCATTCTTCCTTTTTTTTTCTATTGTGTATTGTTAATAACTTCATTTTCTTTTTTATAATTTTAATCATTCCATCTGTTTTCATAATTGAGTTGATTCTGTTGTTTATAAGCTACCCAATCCGTGCTTCTGTTATAGTACCCCGCGCAGACTAAGACATCCACTTTGCGGTAGTCTTCCTGTGTGTGTTTCTGTGTCCAGAGCCAAGTGATGGGACAACGTGAAGAGAAATAGCCAACTGGGTTTTTTAAGAACTTAAGAGGAGAAAAATATCTAATAAATGTACCCAGATGTTTATCATTTTTCTTACTCTTCCTTAATTCCTAATGTTCACATTTCTTTCTGGTATTATTTTCCTCTGTCTGAAGAATTTCCTTTAGCATGCATCTTAGTAGCTCAAAAATAATTTGAAAATTATGGTTGGTTGATAAATATAGATTGTAGATAGATAGATAGATAGATAGATAGATAGATAGATAGATAGATAGATAAATAGATAGACAGACAGACAGACAGACAGACAGATGTTGCAACGATATATTGTTATCAGAGAGTGGTTTGGGGTGTTCAGACTTCCCCATACTGTTAGAAAAAGAACTCCATTTTAGTACTTTCTAGTTGACCCTGAAGGGGCTGTCTTTTTGGCTCATTTGTTTGTTAACATTTGAGGCTTGGGTTTGTAACTAGAGGTGTAAATATATGCAATGAGCTTTGTTTGGGGGAAATTCAGTAACAGATTTGAAAAAGCCCTAGCAAATAATAAAATAACCTTTTGCTTATCCAGTCATTGTCCTATGTAAATACTTCCCATTGACTACAAATGAATAGTATTGCTAATTTTGAGATACTATCATAATAAGTACAAGATATAATATAATCACAGTTCTAAATAGCATCTAAATATACAAGCAAGAAGGTAAAATGATGGCTTTAAATAGTCTTGAAACTAAATAGAAAATAACGTAAGTAAAAATTATGCTTTTAGATTTTTTCATTAATTTTTCTAAGATCTATAACTCAAAAAAGTTTTGAATCATGGCTTAGAGCCAATCTATAGGTGACATCAGTAATTGTGTTTTGTAAATGAGTGTCTGGACTTGAAAATTTTGAATAAAATGTCTATAAAATCTGAAGGTGTTTATCTTTTCCTTGGTGCACAAGCAACTACACCATGAGTGGTGGCAGAAATACAGCCATCAGTAAAGCCTAAAACTCTGGGCCTCTAACAGTTCAGGGAACAGAATATGAAGACTCTGAGCTGTCACCTAAATTCTGACGCCTCCTCCTGTTGCTGCTACAAAGGTCACCCAGCTTTAACTACATGTCTCCTAGTGAAGAGGGCACCAGCCAGAGAAGAGATGACCTGAAAAAACCCATTTTTCTAGTTTCACTTACCTCTGTGCCAAAGATGCCAGTAGAGAGGAAAAGTGCTAATATGGATCAGGAATGGTAAACACTCAAACGTAATTTTAAAGAGAATGGGACAGCTGTCCTGGAAAACTGAAAAAGAGTCAAAGAGAAAGGGAATTAGGAAGGAGGACTTTGGGGATACATTGGAATAACAACAATCATGCTGGATACAGGAAACATTTTTTTAAGGTCAGAGCTCAGGTACGGAAGGCAGGATTGTGGGTGAAGATAAAACCAGGAATCAGGGCTCAGAGTCATTTAGGCTGAGGACAGAGCAGAGTTAGGAAGAATGACTCTTCTTACTCTCCCCATATTCTATAGCATGTAATCAGCCTAGAAATAAGATCTAGAAAGAGTAGGGCCCTGGTCACTGTAATTTGTGGATGTTTAAGGGTCTAAATTTTATAGGACCAAAAAGTGGTCATTTTTGGAAACTCTGAGTTAGCTAAGACAACAAAAGTGCCTTGGAAGACAAGAATCTTACAGGTTTAAAGGCCTCAAGTTATAACAGAAGGCTCTTCTCCACAGCATCCCTGCTATTCAGACAATCTTTGCTTGAATATTTATTTTCTAGGGAGTTTACCGTGGTGTAAGAGAGATCATTGCAAGACTGGACACCTCTTCTTATTAAACCATAATTTCCTATATCAAGCTAGATTAAAGAAAAGATTCATTTACTGATTCATAACATTTTTAGAGAAAAATGACAAGACTGTTGGGTAATCCTGAGGCATATAATGCAAGGAAAATAACTATAAATACTAGGCTTACAGTAGAGAACATTGAGAGAGAAACGTGGATTTTGTTTCTATTTCATTTATGTTCCTTATTTTGTGTATTTGTTTGTTTTTATCTTTTTAGTTATAGTAGACATACAACATTATAGTAGTTTCAGGTATAAAACATAGTGATTAGACAGTTACATACTTTACACAGTGATTACCACAATAAGTCTAGTACCCATGTGGCACCATACATAGTTATTACAATATTATTGACTGTATTCCCTTAATGTACCTTACATCCCGGTGACTATTTTTATAACTGGCAGTCTGTATTTCTTAAATCCCTTCACTTTTATCACATATCCCCTCTGGCAACCATCAGTTTGTTCTCTGTACCTATGAGTTTGTTTGTTTTGTTTTGTTCGTTTATTTTGTTTTTAGATTCTACATGGATGGATTTGGAGGGTATTATGCTAGGTAAAATAAGTCAGACAGGGGAGTTTCTGGTCATGATGGCAACCATATCAAAATTACAGTTCAACTACAGAACAATCCTCATTCAGAACGAAGTGAACTCTAGCTGACCAGAAATCTGACAACTAAGGATATAAAGAAGAAGCCACATCAAGACTGGTAGGAGGGGTGGAGACTCAGAATGAGCTGGTCTCACCCATTTGTGGCAGATAAAAATCAGGAAGGATATCTGCTGTTGAGATCCCCAATGAGGAGCGAGGAGTCCCAGCCACACACCAGGCCCCCCAGTCCAGGGTTCCAGTGCCAGGAAGAGAACTCCTCTAAATCAGCAGGGATTGTGGCTGAATGAGAAGGAGGGCTTCTAGAGTCTCAGGTTTTCCTCTTAAAGGCCCACATACAGACTTACTGGGAGTTCCAGTGAATGTGGGAAGGAACTAAGTTGCCTGGCACTTGGGTTAGAGCTGGTGGGGCAGCTTTCTTCCAGACAGAAGTGTTGTCAGAGGTCACTGTTCCTTTTCTGAGCCCTCCCCTCACTGATCAGGCAGGCAAGCACCGTGGCCAGACCTCCTGGGGAACCCCAGAACCAACACACCTGGTGGATAGCTTCCAACCATGTTGAAGCACTACCCAACTGCCTCCACACTGAAGACACACTGAAGGGGTGGATTCAGCAGGCACCATAGCCCTGCTGAAGTAAGTTCTCTTCTGTGGGGCTGGCCCCTGAACACCTGATTTTTTTTTTTTTATCCTCATCTGAAAACATGTTTCCATTTTTTGTTCAGCTAGAGTGAGAGGGGGAGAGATAGAGAGAGAAACATTGACGTGAAAGGGACACATTGAGTGGTTGCCACCCGTACAACCCAACCAGGGACGGGGACAAACTGCAACCGAGGTACATGCCCTTAGTGGGAACCGAACCTGAGCCTCTCTGGACCACAGGCTGACACTCTAACCGCTGAGCCAAACCGGCCAGGGCCTGAACAGCTGATTTTTTATGGTGGTCATAGCCAATTCTTGCAGACAAATGGCCTTGGGGTAAATCTCTCCCATTGATATGCCAACAGCAATCAAGGTTCAACTACAAGAGGAGGGTGTACAGCCCACACAAGGGGCATACCTGGAATGCCCAGTTCAGGTGATTGGTTAGGCTGGGACACTGGACTATGCAGGGTATATGCTACATAGCGCCACTATACCAAGTCTGGGAGACAAAGCAGCTCTACCTAATACACAGAAACAAACACAGGGAGCTGCCAAAATGAGGAGACAAAGAAATGCATCACAAATAAACAAATGGAACAAAATTCCAGAAAAAGAACTAAACAAAATGGAGACAAGTAATCTACTAGATGCAGAATTCAAAACACTGGTTGTAAGGATGTGCAGTGAACCTAGGGGAAGAGTAGATTAACCTAGTGAGAACTTCAACAAAGAGACAGGAAACATAAAAATGGACATAAAAAACATAAAAAAGAACCAGTCAGAAATAAAGAACACACTAACTGAAATGAAGAATACATTATAGGGGCTCAACAGTGGAGTAGATGAAGCAGAGGATCAAATCAGAGATTTGGAGGATAAGAAAGCAGAAAACACACAATCAGAACAGCAAAAAGAAAAAAAAAAAAAGAATAAAGAAAATGAGGATAGTATAAGAAGCATCTGGGACAACTTTCAAGCATACCAACATTCACATCATGGGGCTGCCAGAATGAAAAGAGAGAGCAAGGAATTGAAAAACTATGTGAAAAAATAATGACAGAAAACTTTCCTAACCTGGAGAAAGAAATAGACATACAAGTCCAGGAAGTTCAGAGAGTCCTAAATAAGATGAACCCAAAGAGGCCCACACCAAGACACATCGTAATTAAAATGCAAAAGGTTAAAGTCAAACAGAGAATCTTAAAAGTAGCATGAGAAAAGCAGTCAGTTACCAACAAGGGAGCTCCCATAAGACTGTCAGCTGATTTCTCAAAAGAAACCTTGCAGGCAAGAAGGGACTGGAAAGAAATATTCAAAGTCTTGAAAAGCAAGGACCTACATCCAAGATTACTCTATCCAGCAAAGCTATCATTTAGAATGGAAGGGCAGATAAAGTGCTTCCCAGATGAGGTAAAGCTAAAGGAGTTCATTACCACCAAACCAGTGTTATAAGAAATGTTAAAGGATCTTGAAGAAGAAGAAGAAGAAGAAGAAGAAGAAGAAGAAGAAGAAGAAGAAGAAGAGTAAAAAATGTGAATAATAAAGTGGCAATAAATATGTTTATCAACAACTACATTAAATGATCCAATCAAAACACATACAGATGCTGAATGGATAACAAAACAAGACCCTTAACATATGCTGTCTATAAGAGACTCACTTCAGATGGAAAGACACACAGAGACTAAAAGTAAAGACAAGTATCACATGATCTCACTTATTTGTGGAATATAGTGAACAGAATAGGCTCATGAACGGGATAGATCCAGAGATATGGAGGTAGGGAGCAGACTGACCAGCCTCAGAGGGAAGTGGGGGAGGGGCAAGGAGAAATAAACCAAAGAACTTATAAGTATATATGCATAACCAGTGGACACAGCCAACAGTGCAGTGAAGGCGGGGCAGGGGTGGCGGGGAGGAAGAGCAGGGAGAGCGGTGTCAATGGGAGAAAAAGGAGGGACATCTGCAATAAAAAAATAATAAATTAATAAAAATTTTTAATAAAAGGCCAAAGGATAGAAAGAGATATTTCATAAAAATGGAAACAAACAAATGCTGGGGTAGCAATACTTATACTAGACAAAAGAGATCTAAAGAACAAAATAAACAAACAAGCAGAACAGAAATAAACTTATAGAGAACATTTTGACAATTGCCAGATGGGAAGGGTGTCAGGGGATGGGTGAAAAAGGTGAAGGGATTAAAAATTACAAGTTGGAAGTTACAGAATAGCTATGGGGATGTAAATTACAGCATATGAAATATAGTCAATAATATTGTAATAACTATGTTTGGTGGCAGACAGTTACTAGATTTATTGGGGTGATCACTTAGGAGCTATATAATGTCTAATCATTGGGTTGCACACCTAAAACTAATATAATATTGCATGTCAACTGTAATTGAAAAATAAAAATTATTTAAAGTTAAAAAAATAAGTTAGGCAGAGAAAGACAAACACTTTATGTTTGTTTGTTAAGTCAACAAATACCAGCAACTACCAACAAGAAAGTTCGAAAAGGAAGAATTTTCTCACATTCCACTAGAAATAAAGTCTATGAAAGCAAAGACATTTAGCTCCCTCCCCTCTTACTGTATTGTCAATATCTAGAACAGTGGCTAGTACCTAGGAGATGCTCAATATAAATTTGTTGAATAAATAAATAAGTCAAACTGTCTAATGAATTGCTGACCTTCCCACCACGGCAAGAATGGCAGAATGGTCTTAATACCCATATACAACATGAAGAACATGATACAGTGATACCTCCGTTCTCGAACGCCTCGGTTTTCGACCAAATCAGGATTCGAGAAACTTTTGTCTCGGAATCCGAACAAATATTTGGAACTCGAACTTCCGAGATGAGCCGAATGGTGTTCATTCGGCCCAGCGCGCCTTGCTTGCGTCATCAGTGTGAGTGCAGAGAGAGAGTCACGCTTTGTGGAGTCCGCTTTCCTATTGGGTTTCATTGCTTCGGTTCTCGAACAATTCGGTTCTCGACCATCCTCCTGGAACGAATTATGTTCGAGAACCGAGGTATCACTGTAGTTGGAACAAAGTGTTTGGCATTTAAAACATTTAGGTATCAATCCTGGCTATATAATTTATAGGTTGTTTGAGCTTGAACAATTCACCTAAAAACTCTGATCTTTAATTTCCTCATCTAAAAATTTGAAAATAAATAGAACCTACCACGTAGGATTGTTTGGATAAGTTAGTAAGATGTTTACTAAAAATGATGTATCACATCTGCTAGCACATTAAATACTAATGCAAAGTCATAGAGGTCTTTACAAAGCGGGTGGGGGACTGAGCACATCAAATTGTCTGTTCCTTTTTCGCCTAAGGTTTCTGAACCACAGAGAAATCTCATTTTTATGAGAGCTCTCAAAAGGCACTTTGTCGCCCTGGCCACTTTGGCTCAGTGGTTAGATTGTCGGCCTGCAAACCAGAGTCCCAGGTTTGATTCCAACCAAGGGCAGGTACCTCGGTTGCAGTTCCTCTCGTCCCTGGCCCCAGTTGGGGTCTCATCCCTGGCCCCAGTTGGGGTCTCGTCCCTGGCCCCTGTTGGGGTCTCGTCCCTGGCCCCGGTTGGGGTCTCGTCCCTGGCCCCAGTTGGGGTCTCGTCCCTGGCCCCGGTTGGGGTCATGCGGGAGGCAACCAATCAGTGTGTCTCTCTCACATCGTTGTTTCTCTTTCTCTCTCTTCCTCTCTCCCTCCCTCCTGCTCTATCTGAAGATAAATGAAAAAATATCCTCAGCTGAGGACTAAAAAAAGGCACTTTGTCTTTTGAATTATATATATGTCTCTATACATTAAATAATCTCCCCAAATCTCTCCATTCCTCTCTTCCTTCATCCAGAAGAGCCTAGAATGTATGACAGCTCCTTTCTTTGAGGAAATATTTTGTACGTCAAATATTTGCTGTCATAATCTGTCACTTCAGCTGTTCATCCTGCATGGTCTGAAGTTCCGAAGGCCAAGTACTTAAGGAATTATTCTCAAATGTATCTGATACCTACTCTGCTCTACTCTCAGTTCCCTGAAATTAAGGCTCAATTTTTTACCTCTAATGAGAAAGAAAGAGAATATATTTAGGTTCGTTTCATAGAAAAGCAAAAGAATTGAGAGGAGATTCAGGAGGACCAAGAATCTGGTTATTGGTTCATCTATTTTTCTCTTTATTGTGTTACAAAGTAAAATAGTCTGAACGATTTGAGTGGTTAGTCTAACCACCCACGGTTGCCTGTGGAAGAAGACAGAATACTGCTACGGAGATTCCCAGTGCTGGGCAGTAAGCGACGACGGCTCTGCGAGGACCGTGACAGACAGCAGGACAGCGCCGGGCCTGAGCCCTGGGGGCCCCACCGGGGGCAGAAGAGCAGCTTAACCTGAGGCCTAGCGAGAGGCCGAGACCTTCTTTAGCACACAGAGCAATGGAATACATTGAGATGCAAGTTTACACCTTTTTGTATGAAACGTCTCTAAGCATTTAATATCTGAGTGAAATACCTTTTGGTCTTAAACACAGAAGAGAAAATACAGTGAAAAAATATATCACGAGCCATACATTTATCTGTGTTGACATACACTCCAATTTTAACAGGATATCTGAAAGAGAGAGCAGAAAGGAAGTTTTGATAAGTAGGGGAGCAGGATCACAAGACTCCAATGGAGTGTCCCCAACGCATGGCCCCATTACACTCTGTACTGTGCACCCTGGGATTCACGTGAGGGCCACTGGCCAGCGTAGCTGCACTGGCGGAAAGACCAGGATTTGGGAGTTATTGGGCAAGGATGGAAGAGGACTGAATGGAGAAATAACTTTGTACTTCTTTTCTTACATTCCAGGGGACAAACCTATGAGATGAGGGAAATTGTAGCACAGGGTCCTGGGCACACAATATATGGAGGACTTAGGGAAGCCAGTGGCTACGGAAATGGATCAGAAGTGCCCCTGGTAAAATTTGAGGATGTTCTGAAAACAATGTTAAGAGCTCTGAGACTCCAGAAATAAATCTGCAGTCTTCTGACACTCGGTACTTGCATTCCCTGTAGGCTAGGACCAATGTCACAGAAAAATCCTCCCAGGAGTGAATACCCAATATCCTGATAAAGATACACCTTTTTTAAAAGTAACAAATCTCTTAGTGGTAATAGAGCAAGGAACTCCTCAAAGTTCAGAAAATGGGGGAAGTGTGATGTTAGCATTTTCTCTATCGTTACTCCAATCGCTGGTGACCTGGGTTTAAAAAGCCTTGGGTACGAGATATTGTTAAAAGAGGCATGCATTGTTTCCCAGAGAATAAAGGAGGTGAACTTGGAGACAGGCAGACAGACAGACAAACTACAGAAGCATACAGGCAATACCTCCACATAATGGAATTTTCAGATGCAGAACACAAAATAAATATCGTAATGTAATAAATTTAAAAATGGTTTGAAGTGAAGCAGGCTACCCGGAGGGGTTGGCACCAAACTATTGGAATTTGAGGGACACATGGACTTTAGAAACAACAGAAAAATAACGTGAAAATAACAGCTCCGTTGCCAAGGCAGCTCGCCCTTCTACTTGGGGACCGAATGTGCTCTTTCATTTTATGAAAGGCTTGTGTTCAAATAAAACAAATCAACAAGAAAAGGACATGGATCCAGGGGTCTACATTTACACGTCAGCTTCAGCAACGCTGATTAGGTCTGCCAGTCCTAGATTCCTGAGTGACTCAGAACCTAAAATGAGGATTGAAAGGGAAGCCAAAAGTCAGTCTCCCGCAAAGTGAAACAGAAATTGAAATTGTGAGTTGACATAAGGGAGTTAACTTGGGAGGTTTTGGTGAACACGTAAAGTGAGGTTTTGATGAACAGGAGAAAAGGGCTTGCAAGATTTATTTATCAACTTCCTGATGCTTCCATGACTGTGAGGGAAAAAAACATTTTGTAATTCCCTCATACTAGGCCTTTGTGAACTGGACCTAGTTAAACTGTTACCTTCTGTTTGAGAGTACTCTATCAACAAGGCTAAAATTGACCTGTGATCACATTCAAAGACCCTCTGGTAGACACTGATGATGTCCCTCAGGCATTATCCTCTCTTTCTTCTTTTCAGCAATAGTCCCCCTTGAGAAATGAACCCAAAATAATTCCCTGTCCCTATGTTAAGCAATACCGGAACCAATCAATTTCCTGTTCTTGTGGTAAACAGTTTTGGTGCTGGGCATCCTTCCTGACCCTATACTAAATAACTGGAAGGGAACAACAATACGTTGGCTACTGGTCCCAGGAAATACATGCTCCCGGGAGGTTAAGACTGCGAGTCAACTAAAATAGCTTATTCAACAAAACTAAAGATGGGCTCATCAAGACGCACTTCAAGACATTCGTCTTACTATGTTTCCAATCCAAAGTTATATTATAAACTCTGCAAATTCTAATCAGTTTCTCACCTTGTAAGAATTATTTTAAAATCACCAATTAGAGTCTCTAAAACTAAGTATCCTCTCCTAGTCACCCATTTTAGAATGCTATTAATACTCTGTCAAAATGATGTTCTGTCTTATGGCATTGGCTCTAATAAACTTAATTTTGCTTGGCCAACAGGTTTTAAAGATCTTTACAGGGACTGATGGTCAGCAATCCGCGTGAACCTGAGTGTCTGCGTTACCTCAGGGAGTACAGCCACGTGCCTTTTTCTGCCTTTTTCTACTGCGTTTGAACTGCCGATGGGGGCAGCCTTTCTGTACAACAGTTGAGGTTTTGTCCTACCTCAAGTGGACCCTTCACTCCACCAACCTCTTGTACTTTCCATCCACTTCCCTTTGGCTGGGGGCTCCCCCTGGGCACAGGCTGAAGCACAAAGGGCACAGTTTTGCAGTGCTCACCTCTAACTTCTCTGATCACAACCACCCTTTTCCAGAGAAGAATAGCCCTGGATAATAGTGAGGAGTTGGGATCTAATCCGGATCTCTAGCAACTGACTGCTCTCTATTTCTTCACAAGGTAGTAATAAAGTCCACCTGTGACATCCATAATTTTTAAATCAATCTTAATTCTGCATATCGCTTTATGTCTTATAAAGCCTACTTGCAATATTTTATTTCAAATTTAAAAAAATGTATATGTTACCATTTCTAAAGGAAAAGAATCAATGGTCTTGAAAATTACATGATATCCAAGTTCACAAAGCTAGAAATAGTGAATCTAGCAGTCAAATGACATATATCTTTTGAAGCCTTGAGATGCTAAACAGAATAAGGGCTCTTTCTCTAATTATTGCAATACCTTCGATTTTTAAGAATACCCCCCTTAGCATCTGATATTTTCCTTGTTTACAGATACTTAATAAGGTTTATGTATTATACGTCTACAGCAGTTCACTGTTTATAAAACAATTCCACATTTATTATTTCACTGATTTTATCTGTATGTTGTCACACTGATGAAAACTGTTCTTCCTTGATAGAACCAAGCCACAGGTACTCACCTGGTAGGACAATACTTGCCCTTTTCTCTCGACGGGTCACTGGATTAAAAAAGCAGCAAGTGATGGGACCATGGGTGTGGTTTTCGAGAAGAACACTCGTCTTCAGGTGCCATAATCCGGCTGCATCTTGAGAGATGTTTGATGAGGCTGGAATTACATTTCCTCTGCTGTCTCTCCATTCCATCTGGGGATATGGGAGCCACCCTCCTGAGTTACACTCCACCAGGAACACTTTTGTTTCAGAAACCTGAACATTAATCTGTATATCCAAGCCTAGAGCTGGAGGAGGAGAGAGAAATGACATTAACCATTGGTGTGGACCCAAGAATTAAGAAGTAAATGTTCCTTTTCATTCCTGTGGCTATGATAGAGTACGCCATAACTTTAATAGTGATGACCACAAATAGGGCAGGAATAGCACTCCAATCCACACCCAAGCTAGCTGGGCACCAAATGATTGATGAGTTAAACTTTATGAAAGTTAATTTTTGTTCATCAAAAGACGACATCTAGAAAGTAAAAAAGCCAGCTACAGACTAGAAGACATTTATAATATGTATAAGAAAGTAGTGAGTCCAGAATATATATATTTTATATTTTAAATACTATAAATAAATTAAGACAGACAAACCTGGTTTATAAAATGGGCAAAAGATTTGAAGAGGTATTTGATATATATAAATACATGATGATGATATTTGAACCCTTCATGAGGTCATTTGAACCCATCTTCCTACTGAGACAACCCAAATATAGATGAAATACAAAAAGCCTTTCCTAAAACTCCCTCAAAGTTCTAATAAGATAAAGAGCAATTACAAACCTGAACAGGGAAAGGACTGGAATTCAGGGAGAGCGTAGCCCTGAGTTTCTGCCAGAGGATTTCTGGGAGTAAACGAGAAAGGATTGGAACCCAGAGGCTCAAAGGGTGAAGATCCCGGTGCATTAACCACCCCTGCCCCATACCCAGTTTGCTCTTTCAATTTAATCAAGTCTAATTAAAGCCTAAAGGGGTGTGTGGGGGGGGCAGGGGGTGCGTGTGGGGGTGTGATTTGACAAACTGCTAAAATGTTTATACAAACATACACTTGTATGTGTGAAATTGCATATGTAGTAATTTACTCAAATTATTAATTAGACCATTTCTTGCCCACCAAAAGCTTGAAAACAACTCTCTGGTGGGGAAAGCCGGCCACTGAACTCCGCAGGCCCGCCCACCTGGACCGCCTGGGGCCTCCTAGAGCTGCGCACAGTGAACGCCTCTGTGGAGGAAGTCGGAGACCAAGGCTTTAGTCCGAAGGCTGCAGAAGAATGCCTCACAGCCCGGAGCTAGACCTCTCTGCTCCAGACACGTTGGCCTTCTTTCTGGTTCTTGAAGCCAAGTCCTTTCTGACTCGGAACCTGACTATTAGGGGTGCCTTAGCTCTGACAGCAGCACTCCAGTCCCTGCTTCATTATCTCTTGGGTCTCAGCTTAAATGGCACCTCCTTAAAGAAATTTCTATGAGTACCCATTTATCATCTCCCCTAATCATACCTGAAATATCTTCATAGTACATGTATCTACCTGATAATTTTTTTTCTTTATTGATTTTAGATAGAGAGAAAGAGAGGGAGAGAGAGATAGAAACATTGATGAGAGAGGACATTGACTGGCCGCCTCCCACATGCCCCGCATTGGGGATCAGGTCCACAGCCTGGGCATGTGCCCTGACCGGGAATCGAACTGACGACCTCCTGGTTCGTGTGTCAACGCTTGACCACTGAGCCACACTGGTCGAGCTTCAGCTGATATTTTTAATTTTTGTCTTTATTTTCTTACATGACCCACTAATATGTAAGTCATGCAACAGCAGATTTTTGTCTTACTCCTTTTTAAAATTCTCTATTATCCTCAGTGCATAAAACATTGCCTGAACATATTAGGCACTCTGTAGATACTTAACAAAGGAATGGAAGATACTCCCATTGTCTAGAGGGAGGATGTGGACCACTGTTGCTGAACCACACCCTATACTTATCAAAGACGCAGCTGCTTTCTTCAGGATCCACTTTTGGTAGATTAAAGATGGCCATTGTTTGGTTCTCCTTCCATGAAGAGAAAGGGTCTATGTCCCCTCCTCTCGTAACTGTGTATTCTGAGATCGCTTTGCTTAGTAGAATATGGCAGAAGATGGCCTGCAATGGTCTGTGAGCCTCTCTTAAGAAATCAGCAGCTCTTGTTCTATTTTTTTTCTTTTTCTTTTTCTTTTTTTTTTTTGGTAACACTCTTTCTGGAAGCCATGAGCTGCCAAAATGAAGTCTGGCTACCCTGAATCCACCATGGCAGAAAGACCACGTGCCAACATGCCATTTGATAGTCCCAGTTGATCCCAGCCTTCCAGCCTAATCCACCAAAGTGCCAGCTGTGAATGGAGCCACCTTGGGCTCCTCAGACCACCCTGCCACCAGCTGAATACACCAAGTGACCTCAGTCACGTGGAACCGAAGAATGCCTTGGCCAGAATTCCTGACCCACAAACTATGAGATACAATAAGATGGTTGTTGTTTTAAATCACTCATTTTGGGGATCACTTGTTATGAAGCTATAGGCAACTATCACATAGCTCCTCCCATACTCTAAGGTCTTGCTTCTTTCAGTTATGCCAAAATCAGTCCCGTTTCTGCCAACAGTGTTCATCCTTGTCACCAGAAGGAATTTGAATGGTCAGACTTAAGGCTCACTGCACTGAGAAAAATCTGTGGACAGATCCAACTCACACCAACTTCTTTATCTAAGGACCTAGTAAACTTATAATTCACATAAATGATCATGGATTGTTTTTAAATATAAGGGATATATTCATTATGATTTGCCAGTGAGAATTCCAGCCTCCCAGGGGAGACAGTTGACACATATCTGTCTCTTCTCCTAGGCACATCGCTGGAGCACTATGGCATGGAGTTGGGGCTGAGAAAGTCACAGTCACTGAAATAACATTTCTCAACCACACGTTGTTTAAAGACTCATTTCTATCCTCAAAACTGTAACAGAAAGTGGTAACCTGAGGAATATCAGTGAGAAATCTTCCTCAGTTCCTTCAATGTCATTTACCTCCATTAGCTTTCTTTATCAATGTGACACATCACGAAAAGAAATACATATCCTTACCTGAGGTGAGCACCATCTGGAAGAGAAGAGTGGTCACAAAGAATCCAGGTGCACAGGAAAGTGAAGGCTCCATCACACCTGGAAACTAAAATAGCAATTGTGGGATCGGGCAGCAAGAATCATGCTAACACACACACACACACATACATGCACGTGTGCACAGACAAGTTTGAAATCCTGCCTTTTGGAGAATTTCTTTTGATGTGCAATCAAATGACTTAGTCAAACCACAATATCAGACCCATTGAGATGGTCTTTTTTCTCTTCCCTTTCTATGCTCTTACTGTGGCTCTTTGCCTTCCTCAAATTACTTGGGGAGGGCAGCTGCGGTAGACAAGAGCATAAAGCTGTACAGAACCCAGCTATGCACACCCCCACACTCACTTGGCTCCATCTGCCCCTTGGCCTGGGCCACCTGCTCAGCGGAGAGCCCCAACTGTCGCTTCTGATATTGCCTCATTTCCTAAAGGGAGCACTGTGTGCCTTCGCCTGTGGGGGATGGGCCACCTTTAGCAACACATCGATAAGATCACCACTACTGACAGAATCTGACACACCTGAATCCGTGGAATTTCTGGCCTCACCCGAACTTCCACATTCAGAGGAAATGCCACATCGGAAAGATGGGTCTAGATTCCTCAGTAGCTGCCCAGAAGGCCAAAGTAAAAACACTTGTATGTAAAGGGGTGTTACAAACAGTAGGAATAAGCAAACAGATAACGGTCACTCCTTTGTTGCTTTATTTCCAATCTCCCCCCTCACTTTTGCTGCCTAAACTGCACCATCCCCACTCCCCACCTCCAGTAAACTCTTAGTTATAAGTCTGGGCTCTTTTTCTAGGAATTCTAGATAGTAAAAAAAAAAAGAAAAAAGGCACTGCTCAGATATGTCAGATATGGAGACAGGCACTAGCATGCTGAATTGAGGGACATACGTTTGATTTCATATATTCAACAGTTAAGCACAGTTGGGTTCATGAAGGATCTCAAATATGTCAAAAAATAAAATATTAGGTTTTATCTGCTAGAATATGGAGTGCTTACATGCAAATATAAATGGTATGATTCAGTTTTGATATTTGTGTTTTATAATACAAGAATATAAAATAATGTATTAAAGGAGAGAAAAGTTACAGGTTAGATGTCTCTTGGAACGGTTTAATCTACCCATTAAAAAGAAAATGGAACTGGAAAGAATAAAATAGTACAAGCAATGACAGATTGAAGGTAGATACTTGCAAAACTTCAAATGATAAAAGAACTCATAGCCTAAATATATATTTAAAAAATTTTAATTACACAAATAATTTCTAGGGCAGATGGGCCAAAAGAAAAATAGACAAGGGTCCTAAACAATCTCAACGCAGAAAATGCCCAAATAGCAGTGAAGATAAGAAAAGATATAGAACCTCATTAAGAATCAGGAAAATGTATGTTAAAACCACAATGTAATTGCCACGCCCACCAGAATGGCAACAGTGTAAAAGGCAGACAAAACCAAGTTTGATGAGGATGTGGTATAATGTGTTCAGGTATGCCTCGTGTTCGTGTCTGGTTTTAGTGCATTGGTAGGATGATACAGCAATACCCCCCTATCCACGAGGCATATGCTCCAAGTCCCACAGTTGATGCCTGAAACCGTAGGTAGTATTGACCCTTATATATCCCGTTTTTTCTATACGTGCATGCACTTATGTCTTCTCTTCGGCATATCTGAATCGCCAACACCTCTACTCTTACAATTTGGAGCCATTATTAAATAAATTAAGAACTATTTGAACCAAGTACTGTGATACCACACAGTTGATCTGATAACCAAGGTCGCTGCTAAGTGACTCATGTGTGGGCAGTGTATGCAGTGTGGATCCGTTGGACAAAGGGATGAGTCATGTTCTGGTGGGATGGAACAGGTCAGTTCAAGAATTCATCACATTAATTCTTGCAATTAAAAACTTATGAATTGTTTATTTCTGGAATTTTCCATTTAATATTTTTGGGTCACGGTTGATCATGGGTAACTAAAACTGCAGAAAGTGAAACCACAGATAAGAGGGGACTACTATATTTGAAAGCACTTTAGCATCTTCCACTACAGTTGAAAATAAATATAGCCTATGAGCTAGTAATTCTACATCTGCGTATGTGATCAAAGACACACATGAACAAGATACATGTACAGTAAATTTCATAATGAGATTATTGGTAACAACTAAATTAGGAACAATGCAAATATCTTTACAGTAAGACTACATATATAACCCAAAATAATATCAACATCCAATAAACAATTTTATAAACATAATGTTAATCACTGAGTGTTAATAAATTTGTTAAAATCTCTTATCATTTATAAAATATTCTTTTGTGTTTTACATAGAAAAACTATTTTTCTAAATACTTATTTTGTTTGCCCTGGCCGGTTTGGCTCAGTGGTTAGAGCGTCGGCCTGCGGTCCTGAGAGACGGGGGTTCGGTTCCCGCTAAGGGCACGTACCTCGGTTGCAGTTTGTCCCCGTCCCTGGTTGGGTCGTGTGGGTGGCGACCACTTGACGTGTCCCTTTCACGTCAATGTTTCTCTCTCTCTCTCCCTCCCACTCTATCTGAACAAAAAATAGAAAAAAATGTCCTCAGATGAGGATAAAAAAATAAAATAAATAAATAAATAAATAAATACTTATTTTGTTTGTTTATTACAAAATTATTTGTATTTCTGCCCACAACGGAGTTAGCATTTATAGCTTTTCAAACTATCAATTATTAATAGCAGCAAAATATATTAAGTCCTAAGGAATAAATGAACCAAAAAAAGCAAAATGTTTATTAATGAAATTATGACACTCTATTATAATAGTATCCATTGAAAGATATTACATCATTATTCTAAATCCCAGAGACACAGTGTTTATGGATTGCAAAATTCAATATCATAAAGATGTCAAATCTATACAACATATTCTATAGATTCAATGCACTTTCCGTCAAAATTCTGAATTTTTTTCGTTTTTGGTGTTCTGTTTTGTATTATAAATCTTAAAATGATTACTCTAAAACAGATAGAACAGTGATGGGCCAAAAAGAGCCAAGACTGTGGAATCTAATGAACAAAATAAACTGACAAAATAGAAACAGAGGCATGGATACATGGGACAGACAGCTGTCACAGGGGAGTGGGGAGGGGGACAGGATGGAAGAAGGTGAAGGGATTAGCCAGAAAACATATATGTATAAACCATAGACACAGACAAATGTGGTGATGGCCAGAGAGAAAGGGGGTGGGGTCGGGGACTGGATGGAGGTGGGCATACGGAGAGAAAATGGGGACATCTGTAATAGTGTCAACAATAAAAATGGTTAAAAAAAGAAAAATAATGTGATAAAAATCTGAGTTAAATGATATCAAGACTTATTATAAAACTATTGTAATTAAAAAGAGTTATGGTATTAGTGTAGAAATAGATGAATAGATAAATCAACAAAATGAAGATCCCAGAATAGACCCAAACACACGTGGAAACCTGATCCATGATAGAAGTAGCATTGCAAATCTATTAAGAAAATAAACACTATTCTATGAGTGGCACTGAGACAATGGCCTAGGTAAAGTGGAGATTCCAAGTCTATAAGCTATATATAAGCTAAGTCAAAGCTATAAAAATCTTAAATAATTTTATAGTAATATACTTTTTTTATTGTTGACATTATTACAGATGTCCCTCATCACTCCCCCACCCCAGCCCTTCTCCCACCTCCATCCAGCCCCCCCCTCACCCTCCCCTGGCCTTCACCACACTATTGTCTGTGTTCATGGGCTGTGCATATACGTGCTTTGGCGAATCTCTTTACCTTCTTTTATCCAGTACCCCCTCCGCCCTCCCCTCTGAGATCGTCAGTCTGTTCCATGTGTCCATGCCTCTGGTTCTATTTTGTCTGTCAGCTTATTTTGTTCATTACATTCTACATATTAGTGAGATCATATGGTATTTGACTTCTCTGACTGGCTTATTTTGCTTAGAAGGAACTCTTACCCTTTGAGACAGCATGAATGTACCTGGAGATTATAGTAATATACCTTTTATGAAACTAGAGTATGGGCAAATTTCTTAAACTATGAATAAAATGGCAATGGAAAATTTAAATTCAACTCTATTAAATTTAGTGGTGTATTTATCTAAAACATTATAAAGAAAGTAAAATGGCAAGTTCTGCTATAGAAGAAGACATTTGAAACACTTAGAACTAACAAATAATCAATATCTAAAATATATTAATTACTCTTTATCATACAAATTGCTAGTTGCCTCTTAACAGAAACAATTTTCTCTTTCTTCCTTAGCATAGAACGTCCAGTATATATGACGGAACTTGAACAACCCAAACAAAGCTACACTTTTCAGATTCCTTGCAGCAAAGTGAGGCTGTATGGCTGACTTCTGACCAATGAATGCAATGTAAACAGAACTGTAAACAACTCTCTTTAATCCCTAAAGCAGGAAGCACACCTTCTTCTCTTCCTCCTTGGAGCCAGACTGAAGGCCACCCTGATGGCTATGCTTCAGATACACTTTGAACCTTGAAGTGGAAGCCATAGGCTGAAGATGACAGACCACCAAGTAAAATAGAAGGAACTTGGGCCCTTAAATTCACAAAGCTACTCCACCAGCTTTGGACACCCACCTTTGGTCTTGTTTCATCTTGTTTAATGATGAAACTCTTATGTCTTTTTATTTTCCTTAAATGGTTTTGGGTGGCAGTTACACAATTGTTCAGTCTATTGCTATTCTTTAATGCAAATATATTATAAATACTATTCATACTTACCCAATATTTATCTTTACCTTTATGGTTTTCTTAAACAAGATCAAAAAAGACCAAAGGCAAACATTTTAAGACTAGTACATCAGCTTCTCAAGATTGTTGAAGACAAAGATTCCTTCCAGATATTTTGGATATATCCTCCTCGCATGCCCTTAAACATATATACAAAATACACCCCAATTAATGCCTGTGTGCAACAGCTTATTTTTCCAGTCTAAGATGTATGGACATCCCTTCACCAGAAAAATCCAAAGGTAGCAACCCCACCCAGCGCGTAGGACTTTATTCAAACTCCTTTTTTGCCATCAGGATTCAACAACAATTCTCAGGCAAGCACAAGTTTCAACTTGACTCTCCTTGAAAATAGAGCAGGAAACAATGTTGTTTCTTATGTATCATAAGATTTGAATCATTTAAATGTTCTATGATGAAAAAAATTACAATAAAGTGTCTTAAGAATATTGTATTTGGGAAGATTGTAGACCATGGTTACAGTCTTTGAAAATGGAACAGAAAGGATCATCTTTCTTTATGTTGATAAAAGCTACCAATAGACACCTCCATAAAAAGTATATTTTATGAGGAAAAAGCTTTCTCTTTAAGTCTATACTTAAAGATTTTATCTAACACAATAAGAAAATAAGGACATCAGTGTAACATAAATAATAGAAATGAAGAAGAAAAACAAACAAATATGGATGATATAATTTACATAGAAAGTGATAAAAAATGAACAAATACAAATGAAATTTTTACACAATACTCCTTTCCTACAGCTTAGTTAATTTAAATAATGTGAGAGATCTCTTTAGAGTTTTAAAAATATTTTATATACTTAAATCATTGGATAACTATATAATGTTCAGGGAGGAAAACATATTAACACTTTAAAGATAAATTGCCTCATTAATATATAGACTCAATATAGTTCTAATATAGTGCTAGCAGAATATTAGAAATAATAGAATATTTTAATCTCCAAATTATGTGAAAGAATTAATGTTTGCTAATAGCTAAGATAATTATAGAACAACAAATTTCTTTTAATCTACTCTACCAGATATTAATAAAGTTATAATAAAAGAAAATACAGAGAGAGAGAGAGAGAGATCTTGGTGTTAGAAAACTCAAATCCAAATGAAACAGAAAGTCAAAACAACCAACTGTGGCATTTGATATATGTGGCATAAACTGGTCTTTCTCCATTTGCCCCTCCAATTCATTCTCACCTCTCTTTTCCTTATTCTGTAGCTTGCAGAGCTAACCTCTACCAAGTCAATCATCCGGGTCCCTTTCTTTCTCGCCTACGGGCGGCATGGGCAAGAGACTAAAGACTGGGAAGAAAAAGAGGCCAGACCATATCTTTCCTGCTCCCTTCCATTTTGGCCCACACTTCCATCAATGGGCTCCTTCTCCACAACTCCAGCTCCTGCTCATGGCCCACCATCCAAGGTTCTGGATCTCTCAGGCTTTGGTAACACTGTTTCATCCTTTGTTGTTCATGATGAGGAGCCAGACCTTGAGGACCTTGTTAGCTCGCTTAACTCCAGTTACTCTTGAATGAACATTTTTTTCATTTGATTATCTTCAGAATTTCATCTGACTCTGCCTTTTGTTCCCTGCCACAACCCTGACTGAAACAGGTAGAGTCGCATATCAGTTGAAAAAGAATAGATTTCTGAGGAAAATAGTTCATTCTATGGAAAAAGTATAAATAAAAACTCACAATGTCTTAGAGACATTGAGGTAAAAGGATTTTTTAATAAATTCACAAGCTATAAACTATATGGAAAAATTAATTTTATAACTTCAAAGTAAATATCTGTACTAAATTAAGGGCATTATAGACAAAATCAGCAGATGTCTGAAATGCTGGAAAGATATTTCGAAGCCTAATGATAATAAGGGATTAATCAGGGCCATAGAACAATGCTTATAAATTATGCAGGAACAAGAGAGAAAACTAACAAATAAATTGTTAGATTGTGTAAATAAGAAATCCACTAAAGAGTAGAACTGAATAGCTAAATCCATGGGAGGAAATTCATAATCTCACTCGTAATCAGGTAAATGCAAATTTTAAAAAAGGAGATGCAAATTTTTCACCCACTGAATGAGCAAAATAAAGAAGTTGAAATAATATTGAGTATTAACAAGGATTGAGACAATAAGAATAAACATTCACTGCAGGTAGGAATGAACATAAACTCATCTATTCTGGAATGTAATCTCTTAATTTAGCATTAAATTAAGGATTCATGTATTTGTGACATACTTGGAAGATATCTGGATATATATGTCAAGAAAGTCTTTCACGGTGTCCCTGTAGACATGTAAGAGAATGTTTCTCAAAGTCCATTTTGTCAATGGAGAAAAATGGGACACATTAAATATAAAGACACAGAAAGATTAAAAGTAAAATCTTGAAAAATGATATACCATCTCAATAGCAAACATATTAATTAATATCTTACTATATTATTACCAGACAACATAGACTTCAGGACAAAATATTAGCAGATATAAAGAGGAACATTTCATAATGATAAAAATACAACTCATCAAGTAAACACAGCAATCATAAATTAGATTCCAAAGACAAAAAGCAAAAACTGACCAAACTAAAAGGAGAAATGGACAAATCTTCAACTATAGTTGGAGATTTTAATGCTCCTCTTTCAGTAATTGGCAAGAAAAGATGATAATGCAATGAGAATAACATAGCATTAATTATGTTGTATTTCAGCCTAAAATTATTAACTTGAGTCTAATCAAGAAGAAACGTCACACAAATCTAAATTGATGAGTGCTCTACAAAATGAACGTCCTATAATTATCAAAAATGTCCAGGTGATTTAAGTGCAAAAAAAGCTGAGGAACTTTTCCAGATTTAAGAAGACTAAAAAGACCCAAAAAGTAGGTACTATGCATAATCTTGGATTAGATTATTTTGCTAAAAATAACTTTATGGGAACAAATAACAAAACTTTTATGGAGTCTCTGGACATATTGGTTCTTTGTACTATTCTTGAAACATTGATGAAAGTTGAAAATTGTTTCAAATTTTAGGTAATAAGAGACTGTGACTACTTCCCTAAAAATAAGAATGTTGATAAACTATGGAATTATAGTTTTTCAAAGCCCACAAGAGAGCTAAAAGCTCAAAGAAACCTAATAATCTAAATCCTAGAAAATAAAATTTAAAAAAAAAACAACGAAAAACCTGCCTAGGTGAAAAGAAACCTGTATCTGGCTTCTTTCACCTCTGGTGAAATTTTCAGAGGAGGGAAAATCTACCATAGGTAGTAGTAAGGCAAAATAAGCTAAATTTTTAACAGTCATATGTGGGCTGAGCTGATAAATTAGAATAGCTCTTGTTACAGAGCAAGTCTGTATACAACACCAATTCTTTCCCATGGAAATTCAACTAGTGCATAAGAGTTGTACGCTAAAGACTGAGACAGTGCATAAGAGGTGAGAGAGAGAACCCTTGAGTCATGCAGGATGTCCCTCAAGTACAAGGCAGCGGTTGCTGAGGATTGAAAACCTATGAGAGAAATTCTTCCTGGACACTCGTTCATCAACAGTATTGCACTGGCCTTCTAACAGCTCAGTGCAGGGAAAGAGGGCAGTGGAAGAGCTCCTAAGAAATGGAGCAGCTAAATTATGACAAGAGAGCAAACAGAATCCCCCAGTGAACATAAACCTGGCAGTTGGAATGTAAAGCACAGGAAGGTCTCTCAGAGATCAGGGAGATGACAACTGGGCTCTGGCACATAAAGATATATCGTACATCTTGCTCCCAGGCTCCTTTTAAAGGAAACTCCTGATCTCGTGCCCAAAGCACTTTTATTAGGTAGTGAAATTGAATAAAACAAAAGCTGAAATTGCCATGATGCAGCCCAACTAGAAATTAGATTAATTTACTCCCTCATATTAGAAGCCTGAAAAAAGAAAGAACATATCTTTTTATGATTAGAATTAGTATTCAGTACTTAGAATTAGCACATCATTGTCTGATATACAATACAAGTTTACAGAACATGAATAAGCAATAAAATATGATGCATCAAGAGAGGGAAGAGTCAGTAGAAGCAAACCTAGAGATGGTTTGATTTACAGCTCAAGTACTAAAACAATTATGATAAATTTAATAAAATATCTAGTCATAAAAGTGACAATATGCATGAACAAATGAAAAATTTCTTCAGAAATATGGACACTAGTTGAAGAACAAAATGGAAATGCTAAATATAAAATATATGCTATTATATATATATAAAATGTTCATTTATGTGGGTTGACAACAGACAGAACACCACAAAAAAGGAGCAGTAAACCTGAAGAGTGATCACTAGAATCCAAACTGAACTTAATAGAAAAGAAAAGGAGGGGGGTAGGAACAGAACATTTACAACATTATCATAATGAAGGACAAAAATGATATGATTATCTCAACATATACAGAAAAAATTATTTCATACAATTCAACACATAATACAAAATCTCAAAATATGAATAGAAGAAAACTCTTTTAGGCTGATAAAATGTGTCTACAGAAAACCTACAGCTAATGTTATACTTTTTTTTTTTTTTTATCCTCACCCGAGGACATTTTTCCATTTTTTGTACAGATAGAGTGGGAGGGAGAGAGAGGAAGGGAGAAAGAGAGAGAGAAACATCGACGTGAAGTGACACATCGAGTGGCTGCCACCTGCACGACCAACCAGGGCCGGGGACAAACTGCAACCGAGGTACGTGCCCTTAGCGGGAACCGAACCCGGGTCTCTCCGGACCGCAGGCCGACGCTCTAACCGCTGAGCCAAACTGGCCAGGGCCAGCTAATGTTATACTTAATGATGAAACATTAAACACTTTTCTGTTAAGCTAGAGACTAGAGCAAGGATGTCTGTTCTTACTACTTCTATTTAACAGCGTACTTACCCTATCCAATGCAAAAAGACAAATGTAAAGGCATAAAGATCAGGAAGAAAAATGTAACGTTATTTCTATTCACTGATGACATAAATATATGTATAGAAAAACCCACAGAATCTATTTAAAAACAGAACCCTAAAGATAATGAATAAATTTAACAAGACTACAGGAACTAACATCAATAAATAAAATTAATTTTATTTCAGATACTATAAACTATAATTATAAAATTAAAATTTTAAAATATAATTTATAATAGCATAAAAAATTAAAACATATAGAAATAAATTTAGGCCCTGGCCAGTTTGGCTCAGCGGTTAGAGCTCCGGCCTGCAGTCTGGAGAGACCGGGTTTGGTTCCCGCTAAGGGCATGTACCTCCGTTGCAGTTTGTCCCTGGCCCTGGTTGGGTCGTGTGGGTGGCAACCACTCGATATGTCCCTTTCATGTCGATGTTTCTCTCTGTCTTTCTCTCCCCCTCCCACTCTATCTGAACAAAATATTGAAAAAAGTGTCCTTGGGTGAGGATAAAAAAAAAAGGAAAAAAAAGAAAGAAAGAAATTTAATAACATAAGCATAGAATTTTTACAATGGAAATTACAAAACATCTTTGAAAGAAATTAAAGAAGATCCATATTTATAGACAGATATAGCCACAGATTGAAAGATACAGTATTGTTTATAAGTTCATACTTTACATTTTTTTATAAACTAATCTTAACCCCCAAATCCAAGCAACTTATTTTGAAGAAATTATATAGTACATCAAAATTATATGGGAAAACGTCCAATAATTTTTTTAAAGAACAAAGTTGAAGGTCTAACCCTATTTTATCTCACGATGTGTTATAAAGCTATACTAATCATAACAGTGTTGTATTGACAGAAGGATAGATGTATATATCGATAAGTAATTTTTTATAAAAGTTCAAACTGCAGAAAATTTGGGTCATTTCTGGACTCTGTTCTATTTTATTGATCTATTTATTTATCTTTACAGTAATAGCACATTGTCTTAATTAGTGTATATTGAGCTTTGAAATCAGATTGTCCAACTGAGTTCTTTCATTTCATTTATAACTGTATAAATTTTTATAGATTTAAAGAAAAAGCACATCATCTTCAACAAATAATTATTCTCTTTTGGAGAATCAGCTTCTGGCTTATTCCTACGTTCTGGTAGAGACTAGATGCCTCATAATGAGATACTAGGTGACCACAGAGATCTCTACCAGCTAATAGACTGGCCAACTGGTCAGAATCTTGGAATGAACCAAGTAGGAACATTAGTGACAGGCAGTCTGGTAAAGTTTATGTGTGAATGCACTGCTCACAATGATCACAAAGTATGAACATATTCATAAATTCTTTGCATGGTTATTCAAGGTTGCCTATTGTAGAGGAAGCCCTCAATAGATAAGAATAGATAAGGTGCTCCATTCTGGGATGTAAACCCGCCTTTTTTTGTGAGCAACTCTGGTATTTGTTTAATGGGCTCATATATAAACAGCCATGGTGGTGGGATGAGGCCTACGCATAATTTCAACAAGATGGATTTTCCCTCCCCACAGTTTCTGCTACTGATAGAAACTGATTGTTCAACTACAACTACACTGATTGTTCAACTACAAATGGCAAGGATTAAACATTGAGCCCGATGTTTTCAACTATTCCCCTGGGTGAGAAACCATCTCCACTAATTGGTTGTATTGGACATCTGCCACCATAGAGGAAAGGGCCATTTGTCCTCACTGGACTGGATAATTATCTTCCTTGGCTCCAGTGCTTCTGCTGGATTCACCAAGAACAAATTTATAACAATGCTTTATTGTTGCCATGGTGTTCCACACGAAACGGTTTCTGGTTGAGGAATTAATTTTACTATAAAAAAAAAGTGCAGTAAGCCTGGCTGGTGTGGCTCAGTGATTGAGCATTGACCCATGCACTAAGAGGTCGCTGGTTCGATTCCTGGTCAGGGCGCATGCCCAGGTTCTGGGCCCGATCCCCAGTGGGAGGCATGCAGGAGGGGGCAAATCGATGTTCTCTCTCATCGATGTTTCTGTCTCTCTCCTTCTCCCATCCTCTCTCTCTATGAATAAAGAAAAAAAATTTTTTTAAAGTGCAGTAGTGAGCTCCCACTTATGAAATTGATGGATCATATCTTATAGTCCTTCACACAGAAGCAGGTGGTCTTACAGATCATCAGAATGTCCTGTGGAAGACTCAGGTATGGTGCTAGCTGGACAGCATCACCTGCAAGGCTGCAACACTGCCCCATAAGAATCAGTCTGTCTTTGAGTCAATGACTTATATATATGGTGCTTTTTAATTCCATTGTCAAACCGCATAGGTTCAAGACTAGAGAGATGAAAGTGGGAGAGGTTCTCTTATTAACATACCCAGTAATTCATTCATTGTACTTTTGCTTCCCATTCCCATAATTTTGAGCTCTGTCAGTTTAAAGGTCTTCTCAAGGGAGGAATAACTTCACACATGTAAGAAATATTTGCCAAGTAACATGTAAGCTGAGACTGCTGCCTGGCCAATTTAGGTTCCCTATGCCACTGAGTTGACAGGCAAATCAAGATGTATTGAAATCCAGTTACTAAAGGGTAATAGACACTATCAAGGCAGAAAGGACTAGGCCTGGAATCCAGGGGATTCTCTTGAACGCATCTAATTACTTCAAGTTCAGTAGTAGATGTTAATTAAAGACCATAGTAATGGAATAAAGGCAAGACTACTGAAGACACAGATGATTTAAAAATGAAGATTAGAGACTCCTCAGAAGTAAAGACCCCCAATTCTCTGAAGTGAGGGAGAAGGAAAACTGGATTAAGTCATGAAAAAGTTATAAATATTATTTACAGCTTTATAAGTAGTTACTGACATGAGGACCATAGTAGTTATACCTATTTTTGCCCCTTTCTTGAGAAGTGTTACAAAGTCCACATAGTTTTTTGTTTGTTTGTTTGTTTTTGAGGGGGAGACTACGTAATAGCACAGTTGAAATATTGGAAGTCAGAGTTGATCAGAAGATTTGCTTTTCTAATAAAACATGCCCCTACAAAGAAGCTGAATAGACACTTCTCCAACAAGACATTCAGATATCCAATAGCCATATGAAAAGACGCTCAATGTCACTTATTGTCAGAGAAATGCAAACTAAAACCATGACATATCATCTCACACTGTCAGGATGGCCAGCATCTATAAATTCACAAACAAGTGTTAGCAAGAATGCAGAGAAAAGAAAGCCCTCATGCTCTATTAGTGGGAATGCAGATTGCTGCAGTCACCACAGGAAACAGTTTGGAAATTCCTCAAAAAATTAAAAATGGAACTGCCTTATGACATAGTGATTCCACTTCTGGGTATATATCTAAAGAAGCCCAAAACACTAATTTGAAGGAATACATGCATCCTTGTGTTCATTGCAGTGCTATTTACAATAGCCACGATATGGAAGCAACCCAAGTGCCCATCAATAAACAAGTTAATAAAAAAAAAGCAGTGGTACATATATACAATGAAATATTACTAGGCCATAAAAAAGAATGAAATCTTACTATTTGCAACACTGTGAGTGAACCTAGAGGGTATTATGCTAAATGAAATAAATCAGTCAAATAAAAACAAATACCATATAATTTCACTTATATGTGAAATCTAAAGAACAAAATTGAAACAGACTCATAGACTCAGAGAAGAAACTGCTGGTTGCCAGAGGGGAGGGGGTTGGGTGACTGAGTGAAAAAGATAAAGGGATTAAGAAGTGCAAATTGGTAGTTACAAAATAGTCATGAGGATATGAAGTACAGCATAGGGAATACAGTCACTAGCATTGTAATAACTATGTATGATGTGAGGTGGGTACTGGAAATGTCAAGGGGAAAACTACAAAGTATATGATTATCTGCTATGTTGTACACTTGAAACTAATATTAAATAATATTGAATGTGATTAAAAATAAAATGTAAAAAGAAGCCAAAAAAATAAAAATAAATAAATAAATAACATGGCCCTATTTTATTATATATATTCCTTACATTTATAATGTATATTTTACATATTATTCATTCATCAATCTCCATTAAGAGAGCACGACTCAATGGCCATTTCAATGGCCTGCCTCTATGTTTAAATCACCGCATGGTGGCACCTTGACACCTGGCCTTTTATGTTTCTAAAGATGGCAGCACCTTAAATCTGAGACAGACCTATTTAAATGACACTGATCATAAGGAAAACTCAGAAGGAATCCTTGTCTTAAAGAGGACTATGCATCCCTTGCTCTTCTCCTGAACCAGGACACACTTCCCCGGATTTCCTGCTCCTGTTCATGTCTGAAACCCAGCTGACGAAAGAGAAGGTGAACTTGTTTCCTGCATCTGCTTTTCCTAGAAACTGTGTGTCTCTGAACTCATCATGGGAAGCAAATAGTTTATCTTTGTGAGCTTTCCCAAAATGGGCCAGTAGCAAATTTCCCTTCTTAGAGTATAGAAAGAGCCAACATAGTAAGAAAATTTAGATTTAAAAAAAGAACAAGAAGCAGCAGCAGCACTAAAGGGGACCTGAGGATGGCCACTGCTAGGTTGGAAGAGGAGAATTAGACTACTCACCTGTATGTGACGTAATCCATTCAAAATTTGAACCCGTCCTTGCTCCCTTGATGTTCCCAGAAACAGGAGCTTGTAACTGTTGCTGCTGTAAGATGAGAACAAAGCAAGGCAGACCTGAACTGGCAACCGACTCACTCACAGTGGGTGATTCAAATGAGCAGACTCCAGTCAAGCCAAGGCAGGTCACCGCCGAATAGCAGCATAAGTACATGTAAGTAGCAGCCGACTCCTAAATGAAGAAAATCCCCTGTCAAACATCACCTTACAAATTTCATTATTTTTTGTCTGTGGTCATTCTCTTTCTTTTGTAATTGGAAGTGTCATCAAGTATCATTGTTTTCTGAAATTCTTAAGAAATTAAAATAATCCTCATATTTGGGGTAAAAATAAGAATTTACTCAGAGAAGAGACTTAAATCAACACCTTGGTAATTATGGTCAAGAGGTTAGTAGAGATGAGATATTTAGAGTTAGAGACCAGAGTGGGAAGGTGACTTCTCATCAGCCACTGAGGGTGGGCACTATGCTTATCCAGCAGGGACTCCCATGATTCACACTTCAGAGCATCTCAGCACCTAACATGATCTCACTCAAACACACATGTTCCCCTTTTGAAGCCTGGACCAGTATCTTGCTTGTGCCCATGCAGGACCTCCCAGTCTCTCAACAGTGACTTATTTAAGATTTCTACTGCATAAAGCCCGTCAGACTCTAGGTGACAGCCGCCAACAATCTCTGCTCTGCATATCCAGAGCCCTGCTGGGAATGAGATCAATTCAGCATTGACTGTTATCATGACAAAGCACAGAGGGAGTTTAGGGTTATGTCTTAATGAGACAAAAAGCCGGTTATAGTAAGAAAATGTGTGAGAAAACCTGAAGGTATAAAAGATATGGTCAGAAATTAGTATTTTCTACTTTAAGACTTCAGACAGGTAGAGCAATTTTTGGTGATGACAAGTGAGGTCTAAGAAGGCTAATAAATGACAACTCTTTATCATCGATAAAATTGCTGGCTTCGCTTAAGAACCAAATGGGCTTGGTAGCACTCCCTGCTCACCCATCCTCCCCATTCCTATCATCCTGGGACCACCTGAAAAGAAATTGGTGTTTGGATAATAAGTAACTGTCTAGGATTTTACACTGATCTGAGTTTAGAAAAGAAATTGAATTCCTTTGGTCACTGGCTTTGACAAATTATCTCCAAGCAAATTGAGAAGCATTTGGGCTAATGCCATCACTAACCAACCATAACACCTTTGCTTTTTTTATGGGAGAAGTACAGTGGAGGAGCAAGAGACCAGTGCAGCAGTGTTTGGGGAAATTTTCTTTTCATGGGAATCATAGGAATAGTTTCCTTAAATAAGTCTTTTTTTTTTCCTGATTGAAATATGTGAAATGAGTTTGTGGTAAGTGGCTGGGAGTTTTAAGGAACATGCTTCCCTCTTAAACTAACGAGATACAGGACACTGGTGTAGTATGAGTGGCCAAAGAGGAGTTTGGGTGGAAGTTTTTGGAGTGAAGGTCAAAAAACTTTGAATCCAGGGGTGCAGGATGGCTTGTCTTCATGGTCATTGGAGCCTCATCTGGTTATACAAGGATGTTCACTGAATAGAAACATAATAATTGCTAATAACTCCTGTGTATCAAGTGCCTACCATTGGTCACACAGTGTTAAGTATTTTATACATATTGGCTCTAATTCCAACAACTATCCTTCAAGATAGATATCACTGTTCCAAAGGCACAGGCTAGAGCCAGGCATTGTTACCTTGAATGAATGAGTGGAAATGATGTGAAGGTTGGTAGGTGACAAAACTAAGAGGCATAAAAGTAGTACTATCTTGGTTGGATAGCATCAACAACAGAGAAAGATGGCTTTCTACCTGATCAGAAAAGAATGATGTTGGAGGAAGTAAATAGGAGGTTTATAAAATGCTGATTCTGCTTGCTGGCTCTGTGGTCTATTGTGGGAGAGAAAAAGCAGTTACTAGTGACACCCACTCGGCGGGAGGTGGTTCCCATGGGGCTGAGTCAAGTTTTCTTTCAGGGAGTGGACTAGTTAAGATTCTCGTGGGAAACAAAACTAATAGGTTGGGTATATGCAGAGAGGGATTTGTTTTACCTCATGCAGTGTGGGGGTTTCACACATCAAATCTGAGATGTGTAGAACTGCCAAATATGGGAAACCAGGAAAGTGTTAATGTTGCCCTCTCGGGTCAAAAGGTAGATCCCTTCTTCTACGGAGGACCTCAATCTTTCCTCTTAAGGCTTTTCACTGACTGAATGAGGACCACTCACATTATTGAAAGTACTCTGCTTTGCTCAAACTCTGCTGATTAAAATATTAATAAAATCTTTAAAATATCTTCAGAGCAACATCTAGACTGGTATTTGACCAAAAAATGGGAACCATGACCTACCCAAGTTGACACATAAAATTAACCAACAGAGGGAGGAAGAATTATATAAATAATGTGAAGATATGAATAGAGTGAATTTACATAGAATGAGTATCCTAGGTCAATAGATAAAATGGATAGAAAAAAGGAAATGAAAGAGTAAAGGTATCAAAGGATCCAAGAGAAGAAGAGATTGCAGGAACTTGAATTTTGAAGCGGCCCATAGTGACATCGATAAGAAGCATGGTCGGATTGCCTTTTTTCAAAGGCAAGACCAAAGCTGGGGAGGTGCCAATGCTGTTGGAGGCCTGAGCAGGTTAGCAGACTGAGTCTTTCTCACTGTTGAAATCGAGTGTTGCTGGGGCATCATTCCGATTCCTTGGTGAAGCTCTGTAAATGGACTTGAGAAAGACACAGGTCTTTGTGTGCTACTTGAGTTGAAATGCTAGCTATCCCAGCCTCTCTCAATCCTCTAGCCCACACTTTAATATTTACATTATCAGATTTGAGAAACCTTTGAGATCAGAGTGAGCAGGTCAAACATATCAGACACTCTTCACGTCCCTACTTTTCTCTACTGGGCCTCACCCAATCCAGTTCTCTGAGGTCAGAACTCAACTGGCTTCACAAACCTCCCCTAGAACTGGTTTATGGGAGCAGCCCTTCACTGGAAATTGGTCTGTTTTTGTATGTGTACCTGCCTGGTATCTCATGTGTGGGCATTGCTTCTGTCATGGTCCCTTCTAAATTCTTGAGAATGGTGCTCTAACCCTGTTCCTTGCCTTGACCCAACCCAACTTTGTTGCAGGGAGCACGTCACAGACATACAAGTCCAGGAAGCACAGAGAGTCCCAAACAAGATGAACCCCAAGAGGCCCACACCAAGTCACATCATCATCAAAATGCAAAAGGTTCAAGACAAAGAGAGAATCTTAAAAGCAGCAAGAGAAACGCAGCTAGTTACCTACAAGGGAGTCCCCATAGACTGTCAGCTGATTTCTCAAAAGAAACTTTGCAGGCCAGAAGTGAGTGGCAAGAAATATTCAGAGTGATGAAAAGCAAGAACCTACAACCAAGGTTACTCTATCCTGCAAAGCTGTCACTTAGAATCGATGGCCATATAAAGAGTTTCCCAGACAAGAAAAAGTTAAAGGAGTTCGTCACCACCAAACCGTTACTATATGAAGTGATGAAGGGTCATTTTGAAGAAAAAGATAAAATATATGAACAAACAAAATGGCAATGAATACATATCTATCGACAACTGAATCTGCAAACAAAATGAACAGGCAGACAGAAACATTCTCACAGATACAGAGAACATTTTGTTGGTTGCCAGATGGGAGGGGGATTGGGGGAATGGGTGAAAAAGGTGAAGGAATTAAGAAGTACAAATTGGTTGCTCGACTTACAAACCTCAAAGGGAAGGAGGTTGGGGGGGGGGGATAAACCAAAAAACTTATATGCATAACCAATGGACACAGACAACAGTGTGGGAAAAGGCAGGAGTGGGGAGGAGGGGGTCAATGGGAGAAAAATGAGGAACATTTGTAATACATTCAACAATAAAGATAAAAAAAAAAAATGTGAAGTAAGAGACAGGCACACTGGCCTACATTTTAATCCTGTCTGCTTTTGTTGTTTGCTGCACACCCTGGGGCAAGGTTTTTATCAAAGAGAAATATGAATTCTGTTCTCAGAGCATTCCTGTATGTATTACATGGAGCTAAGTCTCATGTTTCTGAAACCAACAGTGCTGAGTCAATTCAGTGTGAATATGATGAATGTAAATATGACTTTGACAAGTCACTTGCATTTATCTGGGACAAGAGAAACTTAAGGATCATGGTCCTGCTCGCCAATCACCCAGAAAAACGTGATTATCATAGCCTCGATAGCAGTCAAACTGGTAGTTCTGTACAAACAGGGAGGCACAGATCATTCACTAGGCAAAAGATTTCTGAAAATGACAGGTTGTTCCTCTTGCAATTATATCTTATAAGATACTAAATATCTGTCAAAACAATTGACTCTCGGGCACGTCAGACAATAGACTTTTTAGTCTTGTTACTACTTCATCCACTCCATTACCCCAGGGGAGTTCTTGTTCCTGAATCTTCAAGGAGAAAAAGAGAGAAAAGGTTGAGAAACAGCATTCTCTCCCTGTGCCCCCGACACATTTCCTTCCCTAGTAGGTGTCATTGTGATGGCAGAAAACTCGTAAATCGGAAGGGCAGGAGTTAGTTTCCACAGACTGTCTGCAGATACAGTACATGTGGAATTGTGTGTGTTACCTTAAGTAAGGTTTTTTCTGGCTGAAATATCATGAAACATGGGATTGCAGATGGGGAGTTTTAACAAGGGTAGAGATGCCCGCTACCTGAAATATCAAGGGGACCACTTTGTAAAGTCGATGACTGTCTAAAAGTTATGCTGTATACCTGAAACTAATATAAAAGAATGTTGAATACAAACTGTAATTGAAAAATAAAAATTTAAAATAAATGCAATTCACACACACACACACACACAGAAGCATGGCAGAAACTTTTTTTGCCACATAGGAGCTTGGACTGGAAAGAGGATATAAACAGAGAGCCAAGAGAGAATCCAGGTTCTTCCTGGATTATTCTCTACTCGCCAAAAGGAAAGTAGAAAGAATAATTGACCAAAGCATCTAGCTTCCCTTGCACTGCCCTTCCACTCTTTAGATACGCTGTTTGACTCCTTCAGTTCAGGTCTCTGTCCTGGCCCTGCCTTGGATCCTGTTTTCTCTGGCCCAGGCTACGCCTGGTTTCCGGAGATCCTGACAGGAAACAAAGGGCTGGAAGGGATGGAGAGCGGCCAAAATGAAAAGAAGACTGTGTCTTCATAGGACTTTTCATTTCAGTTAAACAACTTTGCTTCTCTCAAGCATAGATAGGTTTGCATTATTTTGAGTGAATTTCTTGCACTTTCCAAACCCTCGTTTACTTATTGCCAATATGGTAAAAAAGAAAATAGCTCACCAACCTACCTCACAATGGTGATGGTCCCTGAAGCAGGCTACGTGAGAGCTTTGGAAAGAACATGGCAATGGGCTGTGTCAAACAGATGGCAATATTCCTGCCTTTGTACAATATGATATTCCAAAGATCCCCTCCATCCCAGACAGTTTCTTTCCTTCCCAGATTCACCCAGAATGTCTGGGGTCTAGTCATCAGCAGCCAGTCAGAGTCTCACACTTTTTAAATAAACTTAAGGGCATCTGTTGAAGCCTGAATTCATAGGAAAAGAATGGAGGAATCCCAGTGGAAGCAGAAGAAGCTGTTAATTGATATAAATTCCTGGTCTTTGAATACAGCAGGCACGGAACAAAGGAAGGGCATCTAGACAGAGAGTTCAAACAGGCCACTTGGACCTGCTTGGTCCTCAGAAGGCGTGGTAACAGATCATGGTCACTATTGTTGGTGGCAAGAGGGCAGAATTCAGGAGCAATTCTCCAAAAGGCTACCAGGTCCTAAATTGCAAAGATTAGAAGTCTGGTAGCTAATGATATGCAGTATAAGCAGCCAGAGGCCAACTTCTAGGAAAATTGGCAGAGGCAATAGTTTAGGATCAGAAGTACTGTCTCTGTCACATCAAATTATAACCAAGCAGAGACCCTATTCCAAAGAAAACAGAGTTCCAGGTAGAGCCAAGGCAAAAATTAGAACTAAAGAAATCAAGCAGGAAAATTTAAAAATAAATGAAATAGGCCAATCAGAGAAAGACAAATACCACACGCTCTTACTTATTTGTGGACTATAATGAACAAAAAAAGCTGATGAACAAAATAGACCCAGAGACATATAAAGGAATACGGTTCAGACTGACGAACTTCTGAGGATGGGGGGCTGGGGGCGGGGGTGAGATAAACCAAAGAATTTACATGCATGTATGCGTAACCAATGGACATAGACAACAAGGCTTGGTGGTAGGGTGGGATAAGGAGGAGGGTGTCTGGGGGGAAAAAGGAGAAACATCTGAAACAAAAATAATTAATTTTAAAAATAAATAAAATAGGATAGATGGTAGTGTTAATTTTCCCTTCTAATGACCTGGTCTTAGTCCTAGCATCACAAAACCAGTCCAAAAAAACCTCTCTGTTCATCTTAAACTTAGGGAAACTAATGCCCAGAGAGGAGAAATGGCATATGAGGAGATATAGCAAGGACTCACAAGTCACATCTGAACATCGTGCACTTACAAGATAATATGCCCCGCCAGGGCTAAGCAGTAGGATGGGCAGACTGCCGACTCCCTGAAGCCCTAGGAAGTCTCTAACACTGACCCTCTCAGCTCCTGACCCGTTTCCGCAGCAGTAAGGCCCTCAACAGAGGCACTGTCCAGAGACAGCACGTGTGGGGAAAGAGCTGGCCCTTGGAATAAAATCCCAACTATAAGACAGAAGGTTGCGGGGCAGTAGTCATGGGGCCTTTGGTTAACCAGTAAGTGTAAAAGGAGGCTATGAGTGGGAGCTTCCCCCTTTAACCCAAACTGGGTACTTCTACCAGTTTGGGGACTCCTGCGAAGTCACAGGCCAGTATCTGGGAGCATAAAGTAGATATAAAACTCTTCTGGTCTGGCCAGTGTGGCTCAGTGGTTGAGCATCGACCTGTGTACCAAGAGGTCGCTGGTTGAATTCCCAGCAGGACACATGTCCAGGTTGTGGGTCCAATCCCAATTGGAGGACATGCAGGAGGCGGCCAATCGATATTCTCTCTCACCAATGTTTCTATCTCTCTCCCTCTCTCTCTCAAATCAATAAAGGAAAATAAAAAAAAACTCGTCTGACAGCTTTAGAAATAAGAGCTGCATATGACAGAGTGGGACATGAAATTTACTGAATGCACAGATTTCATCGAGGTGTCTCCTCTTCCCCAGTGTCCTAGATGGAGTGTCCTTGGACACTAACTAGTTCCCTATTTGGGGGAAGTCCAGAAATCTCTGAAACTTCTATAGAATCTAAATATCCATGTCACCCGTGTCTCTAGCCACTCCATTTAAGCATCCTGTCCCTGTTTAGCTTCCACATAATCCCCAAAGCACACCTCAGTGACTTTAGTAATGTCCACAAGGAATCAAGTATCCCATGCATTTGTAATGTTCATTGCTTTTTAATGACTTGAGGTTTGTAGAAGTGTTCCATGGCTTATGACACATATGATGCTATTATAATGATTGATTCATATTCTTCCCTTTTCCTTTTTGACTCTCTGTCCCTCACAGAGAAAATACTTTCAAGGTGCTATTGCATATTATTTTCTCACCTTTCTCAGAAGCCTTGGAACTAGCTGAAGCCTAGGCTTGTCTGTATCTTCCTACCTCAAGATAACTTAGCAAGTCATAGTTTCCAATGAAAACAGTATGCTCTCTGAGATAAGATGATAAAATCTCTCATCATCAGCAAAAGAGAAACATATTTTCTACTTAGTATTTTTTTTTTCTGAAAACGATATTTACAACTTGTACAAAATTTTTTTATCTGAGATTGGCTAGGTCACATGCAAGAAAACTGGAAACTAATAAGACCAATCCCCTGGGTGGAGCAGCAGTCTTGGCACAGAGCAGGTGAACCGTGCAAGCTCAGCTAGGCAGATCTTAATCTAGGAGGAGAGGAGTGTATACCAGGCCAACATCTTGCTCAAAAAGTCTATGGGCTATGTGTATCAGAAAAGCCTTGTTGGAGCAGAGATAGAAGAGAAAGGAAGTCAGGCTCCAGAGAGCTAGAAACAAGGGTAGGAATGCAGACACTATACCTTGGACCCCGATAGAACTTGTCAAAGTTTAACAAGAGCCTCGTGCAAGAAGAAAAAGGGCTAAAGCGAGAAGAAAGGTAGGCTCTCTTAGTCAACACAGGCTGCTATAACAAAGTACGACGGACAGCTTGGCTCATAAACACCGGAAATTTACTTCTCACATCTCTGGAGACTAGAAGTCTGAGATCAGGTGCTAGTGTGGCCGGTTCTGGTGAGGGCTACTTTCCAGACTGCAAACTGCCATCTTCTCATGGCATCCTCACATGGTGGAAAGAAGGCAAGCGGGCTCTTTGGTGTCTCTTTCATAAGGGCGTTAATCCTATTTGTGAGGACTCCACTCTCATGACCTAATTCCTCCCAAAGGCCCCACCTACTAATACCATCCCATTGAGGAGTTGGATTTCAACATATAAATTTTAGGAGGACACAGACATTTAATCCATTGCAGGCACTCAGACAGGAAAACATAATTGGACTTGGTTACATGTCTTTGATACACAGAAGGATGGTGACATAGGAGTAGGGGTACAAGATTGGTATATAATACCTATATGTATTGTGAATGTGATATCTTTGTGCTACACACCTTTGTCATTGAGTATCATTAATAAATCCCTTTATCTCTATTAATGTTTTTTGCTTTATGATCTATTTTTGTCTGATTTTAGAATAGCTACATTAACTTTCTTTTGATTATTTTTTGCACAGGCTATCTTTTTTCTTTATTTTTACTTTTAGCAATTTTGTGTTCTTATAATGATAGTGTGTCTGCCCTGGCCAGTTTTGCTCAGTGGTTGGAGCCTCGGCCTGCGGACCAGAGAGTCCTGGGTTCGGTTTCTGCTAGGAGCACGTACCAAAAAAAGAAAAAGAAAGTGTGTCTCACTCCCACAACCACATCAAAATTACAACTAAACTATAAAACAACCATCATTCAGAACTGCCTGAAATCTGGCTGAATAGGGAATTAAAGAAGAAGATGCATTAAGACTGAGAGGAGAAGCAGAGATGCAGAATAGGCTGGACCCACATCCATGTGTGGAAAATAAAAATTAGGAGGGATACTTCAGCTGCAGAGGTCCCCCTTGAGGGGCAAGGGGTCCCAGCCCCACACCAGGCCCCCCAGCCCAGAGTTCCAGTGCCAAGAAGAGAAGTCCTCATAACTTCTGGCTGTTAAAACCAACTGAGACTGTAGCTGGGTGAGACATACCAATGCTGGAGTCCCAGGTGCTCCTTTCAAAGGGCTCAAGCACAGACTTACTCGGACTCACTCCCTCTGAGCCCCAGCACTGGGGCAGCAGCTCGAAAGGCACCAGAGACATACGGGGAGGAACTGAATTGTCCAGCATCAGGATGAGAGCTGGGGAACAGCTTTCTCCAAGACAGAAGTGCTGGCATAGGCCACTGTTCCTTTGATAAGCCCTCCCCACCACAGAGCCAGCAGGCAGGCACCATATCTGAGACTCCATCAACCTGGCTCATACTGTTTGCTCCACCCTGATGATTCTCTATGGCCCCACCCCACCCAATTTTCATGCCCACCCAAGCTATTTCCTGTGGCTTTTCCACGTGAATGGCCTTTCTTGACTCATGGTTCAGATTTTCCTAAAATCTCTCAAAGAAGCAGCATTTGGCCTCAGCATGCTTTGTACCTCTTGCTACGTGGCCCCAGGCTGGCCTGGAACTAGCAGCAGCCAGCCTTGCTTCACAGACTGGCCTCACCCTCTGCAGCCATGCCAGGTGGGGCCAGGCAGAGCACAGGTGGTAGCTGACCTGGCCTGGGATGCCTCAGAGCCAGGGCACCTGAGACAGCTTCAGATCACCTGAAGCATCACCACCCAACCACCTCCTCAAACGACACATTCAAAGGGAAGACTCGGCAGGCACCAGAGCCCTGCTGAAGTACTTCCTGCTCTGTGGGGTGGGCCCCTACACAGCTGATCCTCCACAGTAGTTAGAGGTTGGTGTTTGGGTGTTTGGTAGTCACAGCCAGTCCTTGCAACTGATTGGCTTCGGGAAACTTCTTCCTGTTGATATGCCAACAGCAATCAAGGCTAAACTACAAGAGGAGGGGGCACACAGTCCACAGAGGGGGAACACCTCAAGTTCCCAGCTTGGGTGATCAGGGAGGCTGTACCACTGGACCCTATAGAACATCTACTACATTAGACCACTCTACCAAGCCTGGTATATGTAGCAGCTCTACCTAATACATAGAAACAAATAGAGGGAGGCTGCTAAAATGAGGAGACAAAGAAACATGTCCCAAATGAAAGAACAGAACAAAACTGCAAAAAAAGAACTAAACAAAATGAAGACAAGCAATCTCCTAGAAGCAGACTTCAAAACACTGATTATAAGGATGCTCAAGGAACTTAGTGAAAACTTCAAAAGCATAAAAAAGGACTCATCAGAAATAAAGAATAATTTACAGGGAATCGACAGAAAAATAGATGCAGCTGAGAACCAAATCAGCAATTTGGAATATAAGGAAGTAAAAAAAATACCCAATAGGAACAGCAAGAAAAAAAAATGCAGCCTCCTGCCTGGCCAGTGTGGCTCAGTGGTTGAGCATCAACTCATGCACCAAGAGGTCACTAGTTTGATTCCCAGTCAGGGCACATGCCCAGGTTGTGGGCCCGATCCCCAGTGGGGGGCATGCAGGAGGCGGCCAATCGATGTTCTCTCTCATCGATGTTTCTATCTCTCTCTCCCTCTCTGTTCCTCTCTCTCTGAAAAAAAAAAACAAAACAAAAAAATGCAGCCTCCTGATGCTCCCTGCTTGCCCAGTTGTTTCTCAAGGCTCCCCAACCATGGACACTCATAAGAATGGCATCCTGCTGGACCCTCTTAGCTGTTCTGCAAGGATTCGGAACCAATTTTGTAGCGTTTTAAAAAGACTATTCTCCAGAATGTTGAGATTGCCAGAGAAGTGACTTGTCATAAAAGGAAAATACTGCTCCACCTAAACTCAAACTTCAAGCTTAATATATATTTGCTGTGGAGGGGAAAATGGCAGTGGAGTGAATGGAAGCTACACAAACCATCTCCCAGGACCAAACTGGAATTACAACTAAAATAAAGACAAATCATCAGGGGGAACCAACTGAAAACCAGCTGGAGAGAACCCTTATAACCAGGGACAGAAAGAGGACAACAAAATGAGCCTGGTGGGAAGTGCAGAGGTACAAGAGGGTGGGCTGGGAACCCACAGACAGCAGCTGAGGACCATTTTAGCTGTGAGCAGTCAGTTCCCTGAAGGTCCAGAGCACTAAATCACCTACATCCACTCACCTTGGGCTCTGGCAGAGAGAAGGTGGACTGGACTGGAACTGTGTGAAGAGAGTCCCAGGCTCCAGGCTCAAGAGAGAGCTGGAAAGGAGGACACCAGGAATTTTATGCTGAATCACTCCCTCATAGGACAGTAGCCATATTATTCAAAGATCCCCTTCCAAGAGCCACTGGGAAAAGCAACAGCTCCTCCCTCAGGAAATTAACAGCACCAGGCCAGGCCATAGAAATGCAAATTGAGGCTCATTAACAGCTAGAGACTGCCAGCAAGCAATTGCTGCATCCTCTGGAAATTCTCTTACCCTGTACACTTGAGGGGTTTTTCATTCAGCTGAGGGCTACAACCCAAAGCTCATCAAGTTACTGAGAATAATAGCCTGACAGCAAAGACTAGAGGATTACTGAACATTTGCTTGGTGTGCAAATCAACCCAGGAAACTAAGACTTGACAGTGGTGCTTAAAGTGGGTTCTCCCCCACTCATCCAAATCTAGTGGAGGAAGCCATAATCAGTGGAACACCAACACCCACAGGGAAATTTTGGCAGGCTCCAAAACTCACTGAGATAGCCAAAATGGTGAAACAAAGAAACAAGTCCATAATGAAAGAACAAGAGAATTCTACAAGAGACATGATAAATGAATGGAATTAAGCAAGATATCAGAAGCAAAATTCAGAGTAATGATTATGAGGAAGTTCAACAGCATGAATAGAGACATAGAAATATGGAAAACCAACCAATTGGAAATGAAGAATGACATAACAGAAATAAAGAACACATTGGAAGGAATAACCAGCAGAGTAGAGGAAGCCAAGGATCGGATCAGTGAATTAGAAGAAAGGGTATAAAAAAATCACCCAATCAGAGAACCAGAAAGAAAAAAAAAATTAAAAAACAGGAAGACAGTTTAAGAGAACTGTGGGAACATAACAACATCTGCATTATAGGAGTTCCAGGAGAAGAAGAAAATGAGCAAGGGTTAGAGAATATATTTGAAGAAATAGTGACAGAAAACATCCCTAATTTGGTGAAAGAAAAAGGCATACAAGCTCAAGAAACACAAAGAACCCCAAGTAAGAAGAACCCAAAGAAGCCCACACCAAGACACATAATAATTAAAATACCAAAAATTAAAGACGAAGAGAGAATCCTAAATGCAATAAGAGATGAGCAACAGGTTACCTACAAAGGAACCTCCCTAAGTCTATCAGCTGACTTCTCAACAGAAACACTACAGGCCAGAAGGGAATGGCATGATGTAATCAAGGTAATGAAAAACAAGGATCTGAATTCAAGACTACTCTATCTAGCAAGGCTATCATTCAAAATAGAAGGTGAAATAAAGAGTTTTCCAAACAAAAATACAAAAAAACAAAAGGCTAAGGGAATATATTAACACCAAACCAGTACTCAGAGAAATGTTAAAAGGACTACTGTAATAAGCAGAAGAAATAGAAAGAGAAACATAATCATAATAAACAAAAGTGGCAATAAACAAGTACATATTAATAATAACCTTAAATGTAAATGGATTAAATGTTCTGCTCGAAAGAGTAGCTGAGTGAATAAGAAAGCATGACTCATATGTATGTTGTTTACAAGAGACCTGCTTCACAACAAAAGTCTCACATAGGTTGAAAGTGAAGGGATGAAAAATAATCTTCAACGCAGATAAAAAGGAAAAAAAGCTGGGGCAGCAATACTCATATCTGATAAAGTAGACTTCAAAATGAGGGCCATAACTAGAGAAAAAGAAGGTCATTACATAATTCTAAAAGAATCTGTCCATCAGGAGGATATCACCTTGGTAAATATATATGCAACCAATATAAGAACACCAAAATACATTTAAAAACTTCTGGAGGACTTCATAGGAGAAATAGACAGCAATGCAATCATAGCAGGGGACTTCAACACCTTGCTGACATTACTTGATAGATCCTCTAGACAAAAAATTAACAGGGAAACAGAGACTCTAAATGATGCACTAGATCAAATGGATTTAATAGATATCTACAGAGAAGTACACCCCCAAAATGCAGAATTCACATTCTTCTCAAGTGCACATGGAACATTCTCAAAGATAGAAGACATGTTAGAACACAAACTAAGTCTCTACAAGTTCAAGAAGATTGACATCATATCAAGCATCTTCTCAGATCACAATGGCATAAAAATAGAAATCAATTACAATAAAAACACTCCAAACATTCAAACACATGAAGGCTAAATATCATGTTATTAAACAATGAATGGGTTACCAAGGAAATCAAGGAAGAAATTGAAAACTTCCTGGAAACCAATAAAACTGAACACACAACTACACAAAATCTAAGGGACACAGCAAAAGCAGTCTGAGAGGGAAGTTCATAGCAGTACAGGCCTACTTCAAGAAACAAACAAACAAAAAAAAAAAATCCTAATTGACTATATAACCCCACAACTTAAAGAACTAGAAAGTAAACAAAAAGAAAAACCTAAATCAAGTAGAAGGAAAGAAATAGTAAAAGTCAGAGCAGAACTAAATGACATAGAAACTAAAAATACAATTCAAAAGATCAATGAAACAAAGAGTTGGTTCTTTGAAAAAATAAACAAGAGTGATGAACCCTTAGCCAGACTCACCAAGAAAAAAAGAGAGAGGACCCAAATATACAAAATCAGAAAAGAAAGAGGAGAAGTAATAACTGACACCACAGAAATACAAAGGATCATTAACAAATACTATGAACAATTATATGCCAACAAATTGGACAATCTAGGCAAAATGGACAAATTTTTAGAAATACACAGTCTCCCAAAACTGAACCTGGAAGAGATAGAAAACTTGAACAGACCAATAACAACTAAGGAAATTGAAAACTTAATCAAGAAACTCCCAGCAAACAAAAGCCCAGGCCCAAACGGCTTCACGGGGGAGTTTTACAGAACATTCAAAGAAGAGCATCCATTTTCCTCAAAATATTCCAAAAAATCCAAGAAGAAGAAACACTTCCAAACTCATTTTATGAGTCCACCATAATTCTGTAGTGTGTAGATAAAGACACTACAAAGAAAGAAAAATACAGGCCAATATCCCTGATGAACATAGATGCCAAAATCCTGAAAAAATAATAACAAATTGGATCCAGCAATACATTAAAAAAATTATTCACCATGACCAAGTAGGATTCATCCCAGGGGTGCAAGGCTGGTACAATATTCGCAAATCAGTAAATGTGATACACCACATAAACAAAATAAAAGATAAAAACTATATGATTATATCAATAGATGCTGAAAAAGCATTTGACAAAATCCGGCACGCATTTCTGATAAAAATGCTGAGCAATGTAGGAATAGAGGGATCATATCTCAGCATAATAAAGGCCATAGATAAAAAACCTACAGCCAACATTATACTCAATGGCTGCACCAGTCTGCATTCCTACCAGCAGTGTACCACAGTCCCGTTTTCTCCACACCCTCGCCAACAATTGTTGTTTGATGATTTGTTGATGGCGGCCATTCTGACAGGTGTGAGGTGATACCTCATTGTTGTTTTAATTTGCATCTCTCTGATGATTAGTGATGTTGAGCATTTCTTCATATGTCCCTTGGCTATTTGTATGTCCTGTTTGGAGAGGTGTCCATTCAGCTCCTCTGCCCACTATGGAAAACAATAAGGTGTTACCTCAAAAAATTAAAAATTAAACTTCCATTTGACCCAGTGATCCCACTTTTAGGAATATACCCTAAGAAGCCTGAAACACCAATCAGAAAGAATATATGTACCCCCATGTTCATAGCAGCACTATTTACAATGGCTAAGATCTAGAAACAGCCCAAGTGTCCATCAGTAGACGAATGGATAAAAAAGCTGTGGTACATATACACAATGGAGTACTATGCAGCTGTAAGAAAGAAAGATCTCTTATCCTTTGAGACAATGTGGAGGGACCTGGAAAGTATTATCCTAAGTGAAACAAGCTAAGCAGAAGAAGACAAATACCACATGATCTCACTTATTTGTGGAATATAATGAACATAACAGTCTGAGAAATAGGGTAGACCCAGAAACATGGAAATAGGGTACAGACTGACAACCCACAGAAAAGGGGGTGCTGGGGGGAGGGAAGAGTTAAACCATAGAACTTATATGCATGTACACATAACCAATGGACATGGACAACAAAGCCGGGGATGAGGCGGGGGGGATGGGGAGGAGGGTGTCAATGGAGTAAAAAACGAGAAACATCTGTAACAAAAATAAAATTAAAAAAAAAAAAATTATACTCAATGGTCAAAACTAAAAACACTTCCCTTAAGAACAGAAACAAGACAGGGATACCCACTTTCTTTGCTCCTATTTAACATAGTACTGGAAGTCTTAGCCACAGCAATTAGACAAGAAGGAAAAATAAAAGGGGTTCAAATTGGAAAGGAAGAAGTGAAACTGTCATTTTTTGAAGATGACATGATATTGTACATAGAAAACCCTAAAGACTCCATCAGAAACCTACTAGGCTTAATAAACAAATTTGTCAAATTAGCAGGATACAAAATTAACATCAAGAAATAAACAGCATTCTTATACACCAATGATGCACTCACAGAAAGAGAAACTAAAAAAACAATTCCATGTAACATTGCAGCAAAAAAATTAAGATACCTAGGAATAAACTTAACCAAGAAGTAAAGGACCTCTTCACAGAAAACTACAGGACATTAAAAAAAGAAATAGAAGAAGATATTTTAAAAGTGAAAGCATATACCTTGTTCATGAATTGGAAGAATTAACATCATTAAAATGTCCATACTACCCAAAACAATCTATAGATTCAATGCAATCCCCATTAAAATATCAATGACATATTTCACAGAACTAGAACAAACACTTCAAAAGTTTATGTGGAACCAAAAAGACCCCAAATAGCCACAGAAACCTTGAAAAAGAAGAAAGAACAAAGTAGGTGGGATCATAATACCGGATATCAGATTATACTACAAAGCTACTGTAATCAAAATAGCCTGGTACTGCCACAAGAACAGACATATAGATCAATGAAACAGAACAGAGAACCCAGAAATTGACCCCAGACATTATGCTCAATTAATATTTGACAAAGGTGGCAAGAGCATGCAATGAGGTAAAGACAGCCTCTTTAATAAATGGTGTTGGAAATACTAGACAGCTACATGCAAAAAAACGAAACTAGATCACTAACTTACACCATACTCAAGAATAAATTCAAAATGGATAAAAGACTTAAATGTGACACGTGAATCTATAAAAATCCTAGAAGAAAATGTAGACAACAAAATTTCAGACATCACATGCAATAGATTTTCACTGATACAACCCATAAAGTGAGAGAAACAAAGGAAAAAATTAATACATGGGACTACATCAAACTAAAAAGCTTCTGCACAGCAAAAGAAACAAGCAATAAAATGGAAAGGGAGCCCACTATATGGGAGAGCATAATTACCAATGACAGATCAGATAAGGGGTTACTTTCCAAAATATACAGAGTACTCATACAACTCAACAAAAGCAAGACAAAGAATTCAATTAAAAAATGGGCAGGGCCTTGCAGACACCATTATACCGGAACCGCTCGAGCCTAGTCATGGTGAAGCCCATCATGTATTTTGACATTGCCGTCGATGGTGATCCCTTGGGCCGCATCATCTTCGAGCTGTTTTTGGACAAATTTCCAAGAACAGCGCAAAACTTTCGTGTTCTGAGCACTGGGGAGAAAAGATTTGATTATAAATGTTCCTCCTTTCGCAGAATTATTCCAGGATTTATGTGCCAGGGTGGTGACTTCACACGCCATAGTGGCACAAGCGGCAAGTCCATCCATCTATGGGGAGAAATTTGATGATGAGAATTTCATCCTGAAGCACACGGGTCCTGGCATCCTGTCCATGGCAAATGCTGGACCCAACACAAATGGTTCCCAGTTTTCCATCTGCACTGCCAAGACTGAGTGGTTGGATGGCAAGCACATGGTCTTCAGCCAGGTGAAAGACAGCATGGATGTTGTAACAACCATGGAGAGCTTTGGGTCCAGGAATGGCAAGACCAGCAAAAAAGTCACCATTGCTGGCTGTGGACAACTCTCATAAATTTGACTTGTGTTTTATCTTAACTACCAGACCATTCCTTCTGTAGCTCAGGAGAGCCACCCCTTCACCCCCATCTGCTTGGAATGTCTATGATATTTATGCTCTTGCCACAGTTCATTGAATTCCATATTTTCTTTATTCTTTCCAAGTCTAGCTGGATTGCAGAGTTAAGTTTATGAATATAAAATAAAAACTAAGCAATTGTCAAAAAAAAATGGGCAGAAGACCTAAATAGATACCTTTCTAAACAGGTCATACAAATGGCCAAGAGATATATGAAAAAATGCTCAATGTCACTAGTCATCAGAGAGATGCAATTTAAAATGACTATGAGGTATCACCTCACACCTGTCAGAATGGCAGCTATCAACAAATCAGCAAACAGCAAGTGCTGGCAAGGATGTGAAGAAAAGGGGACTCTAGTACACTAGTGGTGGGAACGCAGACTGGTGCAGCCACTGTGGAAAACAATATGGTGTTCCCTTAAAAAATTAAAAATGGAACTGTCATTTGACCCAATGATCCCAGTTCTAGAAATATATCCTAAGAAGCCTGAAACACCAATCAGAAAGAATATATGCAGCATTATTTACAATGGCTAAGACCTGGAAACAGCCCAAGTGTCCATCAATAGATGAGTAGATAAAAAACTGTGGTACATATACACAATGGAATACTATGCAGCTATAAGAAAGAAAGATCTCTTATCCTTTGAGACAATATGGAGGGACCTGGAGAGTATTATGCTAAGCAAAATAAGCCAATCAGAGAAAGACAAGTATCACATGATCTCATTTATTTGTGGAATATAATGAACAAAATAAGAGGATGAACAAAATAGACCCAGAGACATAGAAATAGAGTTCAGACTTACAAACCTCAGAGAAGGGGTGTGGGGGGAGAGAGGAGATAAACCAAAGCACTTATATGCATATATGCATAACCAGTGGATGTAGACAATAATGCTGGGGGGGTGGGCAGGATCGGGACAAGGTTGTCAATGGGGGGAAAAGGAGAAACATCTGTAACAATAATTAATTAATTAATTTAAAAAGGTTTTTAAAAAAGAACAGCAAAAAAAGAGAGAGAGAGTTCAGAAAAAAATGAGAGTAGTGTAAGGAGCCTCTGGGACAACTTCAAGCATACTGACATTCACACCATAGGGTACGGGGAAGAAGAGAAAGAGCAAGAAATGGAAAGCCCATTTAAAAAAATAATGACAGAAAACTTTCCTAACCTTGTGAAGGAAATAGACATACAAGTCCAGGAAACACATAGAATCCTAAAGAAGATGAACCCAAAGAGGCCCACACCAAGACACATCATAATTAGAATACAAAAGGTTAAAGACAAACAGGGAATCTTAAAAGCAGCAAGAGAAAAGCAGTTAGTTACCTATAAGAGAGCTCCCATAAGACTGTCAGCTAATTTCTTAACAGAAACTTTGCAGGACAGAAGAGAGGGGCAAGAAATATTCAAAGTGGTGAAAAGCAAGGACCTACAATACACCCAGGATTACTCTACCCAGCAAAGCTATCATTTAAAAATCAAAAGACAGATCAAGAGCTTTCCAGAGGAGACAAAGCTAAAGGAGTCCATTACTACCAAACTAGTATTACAAGAAATGTTGAAGGGCCCTGGTCGGTGGCTCAGCTGGTTGTAATGTCATCCTGTACACCATAAAGTTTACAGGCTCAATTCCCGGTCAGGGCACACACATGGGCTGCATGTTTGATCACTTGTCGGGGTGTGTACTGGAGGCAACCAATCGATGTTTCTTTCCCTTGTGGATGTCTCTCTCTCTCTCCCTCTCTCCCTCTCCCTCTCTCTCTCCCTCTCTTTCTTTCTTGCTCTCGTTCTCTTTCTCCCTTCCTCTCTCTCTAAAAATCAATAAAAACATATCCTTGGGTGAGGATTAAAAAAAAGAAAGAAATGTCAAAGGGTCTTCTTTAAGAAGAAAATAAAGATAAAAAAATACAAATAATAAAATGTCAAATGGCAATAAATACATTTCTATCAACAATTGAATCCAAAAGACAAAATAAACAACAAACAGAGCAGAAACAGACTCCTAGATACAGAGAAAATGTTAATGGTTGCCCAGTGGGAGGGGGTTTGGGGGGATGGGTGGAAAAGATGAAGGGATTAAAAAATACAAATTGGTTGTTACAAGATAGTCATGGGGATGTAAAGTACAGCATAGGGAATATAGTCAACAATATTCTAATGACTATGTATAGTGTCACGTGGGTGCCAGATTCATTGTGATGATTGTTTAGTATGTTATGTAACATATAATCACTGGGATATAGACATGAAACTAACATAATAATGTGTGTTAACTGTAATTGAAAAATATAAATGATTTAAAAAAAAAAAAACGAAGAGAAATGGAATACAATACACCTTTTCCTTCTGCTGGTTCCCAAGACCACAAGTCAGGCCTGATATCAGGGAAAGGAAAAGTTTTGAATTACATACGTTTTGAACTTGACTTTAGGACTTTTCTAGACATGAACATGTGACTTAATAACCTTAATATGAATATCCTTACAACTGAATGTGGCAGATTCAAGATGACATCATGGGACTTGGATAGGAGATTCAATTCTTTATAGTTGAAGGCAATGATAGAAAAATTGAAACTAAACTCCATCATTAACCTAGATAAGCCAACAACCAGAAATTTAAAAGATGAGTCATAGTGTAACCAACTGTCTGGTTTGCCCAGGCCAGTCCGTAATCATGCTTGTCTTTCCAGAGTAATTATTAACAACACTCCTCTTTGTTTTCAGAAGTGTCTCGGTTTGGATAATGTCAAAACTCATGAGGATTAAGCTATTTGTTCAAGGACAAGTAGCTAAAAAGTGGTAGCACTGGAATTCAAACCAGGCCTCTCTGGCTCCAAACTCTGTGTTCTTTCCACTGTGATTAAATAAAACTAATCTGGACTAGCAGCCTGAATCAGTCAAGTTTAAGGAATGCAGTTTAAGAAAAATGGATTACAATTATTACTTTCAAGACTATACCATACTTCATACTTAAGCCAATAATTGTTGGCACATAAAAACCCTTGGGTATCACTCTTTTTTTTTTTATCCTCACCTGAGAACATATTTTCATTTTTTGTTCAGATAGAGTGGGGGAGAGAGAGAGAGAGAGAGAGAGAGAGAGAGAGAGAGAGAAACATTGATGTGAAAGGGACACATTGAGTGGCTGCCACCTGCACAACCCAACCATGGCCGGGGACAAACTGCAACCGAGGTACGTGCCCTTAGAGGGAACCAAACCTGGGTCTCTCTGAACTGCAGGCCAATGCTCTAAACACTTAGCAAAACTTTCCAGGGCCTTGGGGATCACTCTTAATAAATAAATAAGATGTGCATACAATGTAAGCATCTGGTTTTAAACAGATTGAAATAGGTATTTTCTTTATGTCAAACACTAGGGTTTACATTTTCCATTTGCCTACATGTTTTCCCCATTAGCCAGACAAAGGTAAAAGTCTATGTTTAAGTGGTCATGAATTTCAAGTTAGTAGAGTTTAGATTAAATTGTTTAATATGCATTAATAAAACTATTGAAATGGGATCACTGTTCATTAAAGCTTAAAATATCAAGCAATAATTTTAATACCAGTGTATTTAAAATAATTTTAAAACAGTGTAAACTGTAAAAATTATATGCCACTTCCTTTTAAATATCAAATTACAAAATTGTGGCCTTTTTTTAAAGAGAGAGAAACTCGAGTGTGTATTTGCAAAGAATTATTCCTTAGGGACATGTTTTAAAATATTAACAATGTCTCTGAAAACCACCAATAAAAAAGTGTGTCTCATGGAAGAAGCATTTTGAACTTATTTTTAACCACGTGCAATATTATCTTTCTGAGTGGAGTATTTAATCCATTTATGTTTAATGTAATTACTAATATAGTTGAGTTGCTATGTATCATTTTACTATTTTTTTCACTTTATTTTAATTTATTTTTCTTCCATCACCATTTATGCCCCCTACACCATCTTCCACCTCCAGCCACCTATCCTTCCTGTAACCACCACGCTGTTGTTCATGTTCATGGGTTCTTTTTTTTTCTTTTTTGCTCAATCCCTCCACCTGCCCCCACAATACCTCCCACCCAACAAGAGCTGTCTGTCTGCTTTCTATTTGTAAGTCTGTCTCTATTTTGCTTGTTAGTTCAGTTTGTTCATTAAATTCCACATATGAGTCAAATCATATGGTACTTGTCTTTCTCTGACTGGCTTATCTCACTTAGCGTAATGTTCTCCAGGTCCATCCATGTCATAAAGGGTAAAATTTTCTTCCTTTTTATGGACAAGTAGTATTCCATTGTGTAAATGTACCATAGCTGTTTTATCCACTCATCTACTGCTGGACACTTGGGCTGCTTACAAATCTTTGCTATTGTAAATAATGCTGCAATGAACTGGGGGTGCACATATCCTTTTGAATTAGATTTTCAAGTTTCTTTGAATAAATTTCCAGAAGTGGAATCCCTGGGTCATCAGATAATTCCATTTTTAATTTTTTGAGGTAACTCCATACTACTTTCCACAGTGGCTGCACCAGTCTGCATTCCCACCCACAGTGCACAGGGGTTCCCTTTTCTCCACATCCTCGCAAACACTTGTTTGTTCAAAACCTTAAAAATTTTATACTCTATGTCCCCTAATTTCCTTAGAATATGAAGCAAGTTTGAGGACAAACAGTTGTGTTAGGGGATTTTAACTACAGTATTTCTAATGGTGAAGTTTTAGAAACAACCTAAGACTCTCTCATAATATATTCTCATAATCCAATTATTTCTCTAATATAGGGCTGCTTTTTTTTTTCAAATTGAGAGATAGATAATTCAGGTGTAGTATGGTGACTCCATTAAATCATCAGGAATGAAGACTTTTTATTCTTTCTGCTTTGTCATTCTGAATCAGTTGGTTTTCATCCTCAAGGTCACCTCATGATCATGATGACTTCTAGAGCTCAAGCCATTATGTTCTCCTTCCAAGAACAAAGAATAAGGAATAGGAGAAAAGTTAAATGACATGTGACAGCCAGGTCAAGGCTCTTTAAAAAGCTTCCCTCTAGGCTCGCCCAACATCTTATGTGTCACCACTTTCTGCAAGGGGTGCTGTAGATTGTAGTATTTAAGCTGGATGCATTGCCACCCCCTTGTGAGTATATCAGGGCCACATCAGGGGACTAAAACCACCCCAGATGCTCAAATGTGAAAATTTCAACATAAATTATTATTATCTAGAAGAATAGAATGTGGTCAATTGCTCAATAAACTGTGTGAGGTTCAGAAGTAGCAAATGCAAACAAGCAGCCCCACACTAAGGACAAATGTAAAATAAAGAAAGTAAAGAGTAAGAGAGTGCTCTGCACCAAGGGGAATATTTATATCTGTTTGAAGAGGGCATGGTTACTATGGATACATGCATTCTGCCATTGGCACACAGACTGACAGGAGATTGGCCAGATCTGGTGTGTAAAGTGGCCCAGTTCTGATGAGAATGTGGGAAGGCTGGAGATGCTCGGTAGAAGTTTCCCAGCGTTGCAGAAGGGTGGATGGACCGGAGCGATTCTGTAGAAGTGCCCTGCCGTTGCCAGAGGGCACTGGCAGCCTGGAGTTTTCAGGAGTGGCTGCTGGTGAAAGATTGCAATCTGTAGACACAGCTGGAACTCATCCACGTGGCTACTACTGAAGTTTTCTATAAAAGTGAATCGGGTCAGGTTGATTTGTAGTGTTGTTGAAGTCTTCTACTGATTTTCTGACAACCTACCAATCAATTATTGAGGGAGGGGGTTATGAAATCTCCAATTAAATATCTGAACTTTCCTGTTTCTCCATTTAGTTCTATCAGTATGTGCTTCATGTGTTTTAAAACAATATTGTTAAGTACATAATGATTTAAAATTATTATATCTCCTAGTGGAACATTCCTTTACAATTATGAAATTATCCCAGGTAATATTCTTTATTCTGAAATCAACTTTTTTTATATTAATATAGCTACTCCAGCTTTCCTTTGATTAGTAATAACACCATTTCTTTCCCCACCCTACTACTTTGACCTAATTGAGCCCTTTTATTTAAAGTGGGTTTCTTGCCCAGTCAGTGTGGCTCAGTGGCTGAGTGTTGACGCATGCACCAGGAGGTCGCTGGTTTGATTCCCGGTCAGGGCACATGCCCAGGTTGTGGGCTAGGCCCCTGTGGGGGGCATGCAGGAGGCGGCCAATTGATGTTCTCTCTCATCAATGTTTCTATCTCTCTCTCCCTCTCCCTTCCTCTCTCTCTAAACAATAAAAAAAAGAAAGAAAGAAAGTGGATTTCTTGTAGGCAGCATATAATTGCTTCTTGTATGTGACAATCTTTGCCTTTTAACTAAGATGCCCAGACCATGTACATTTAATATGATTGAATTTAAATCTACTATCTTGCTATTTATTTTTATTCATCCCATTTGTTCTTTTCCTTTTTAAATGTATAAATCTTTTATTATGGAAACTTACAAATACACATAGAAAAAATAAAAAGGTTAATAAAATAAACCCCTATGCTTCAGAGAAATTATGGTCCTGCTGTTGACTTTATTTGGGGTTTCTAGCCTCTAGAAGTGTAAGAGAATAAATTTCTGTCATTCTAAACCACATGGTTGTGGTACTTGGTTATGGAAGCCCCAGGAAACTAATGCAGTGGGAAAGTTCTTCAACTTGTAAAAAAATATCTACAAAGAACTTACAAATTATATCACACTTACTGGTGGAAAACTGGATGCTTTTCCCTAATATCAGGAACAGGACAGAGATGTTCTTCTCACCACTCTATTCAACATGGTACCGGAGTCAAGGCTAATTCAATAAGACTGGAGAAAAAAAAAAAAAGAAAAGAAAAGAAAGGTATACATATTGGGAAGGAAAAAAAATAAAACTGTGTTTGTTTGCAGATGATACCAATGTCTACGTTCAAATTCCAAATAAAAAAAAAAAAAAAGATCATTGCAAAGTCATAGGGTACAATGCTAATAAACAAAAGTCAATTGTTTTCCCATAGACCAGCAAAGAACACATAAAATTTGAAATTAAAAACATAACACTATTTAAACATTTTCCAAAATGAATATTTAGATATAAAGCTAACAAAATATTTGTAAGACTTGTATGCAAAAAAAAACTACAAAACTCTGTTGAAAGCAATCACAGATCTTAATAAATTGAAGATACTTCATGGTATAGGTAGAAGGATTCAATAATGCTAATGTTTCAATTTTTCCCCCACTTAATCTATAGATTAATCATAATCCCAGTCAAAATTTCAGACAGCTATTTTGTAGATACTGATAAACTGACTATAAAATTTATATAGTCAGCCCTGGCCGGTTTGGCTCAGCAGTTAGAGCACTGGCCCTCAAACTGATTGGTTGCGGGTTTGATTCCCAGTCAAGGGAATGTACCTAGGTCGCAGGTTCGATCCCCTGCTGGCAGTCTTTCAGGAGGCAACCCATCGATGTGTCTCTTTCACATTGATCTCTCTCTCTCTCTCTCTCTCTCTCTCTCTCTTTCTCCTTCCTTCCTTCTTTCCCTTCCACTTTTTCTAAAACAATCAATGAAAACAAATATCCTCGGATAAGGATTAACAACAAAAATTTATACAGCCAGACAAAAGATTGAGAATTGCCAACACAATATTGAAGAATGGAGTCGGAAGACTGTTAATACCAGACTTCAATACTTACTATAAAGCTAAAGTAATTAAAACAACATGGTATTAGTGAAAGAACAGATTCATAGAGATTAACACAACTCAAAAGAATAGAGACCCAGAAATAGATTCATACTAATCTAGTCAACTGATCATTGACAAGAAAACAAAAGTAATTCAATAAAGGATAATCTTTTTTTAACAAATAACGTTGGAACAATTGGATATCTATGCATACTTAAAAATGAAACAGAAAAACCTGTATACAGATCCTTCACTGTTCACAGATTAACTCAAAATGGATCATAGACCTAAATACAAGCATGTAAGATACAATATTCTAAATTTCTAGAGAAACAATCTATGTGAACTTAAGTTTAGCAATAAGTTTTTTAATACAATGTCAAAAGCATGGTTTATTAAACAAATTGATAGGCTGGGATTTATTAAAATTTAAAACTTCTGCCCTGGTCAGTTTTGCTCAGTGGTTAGAGTGTCGGCCTGTGGTCCGGAGAGACCCGGGTTCGGTTCCCGCTAAGGGCACGTACCTCGGTTGCAGTTTGTCCCTGGCCCTGGTTGGTCAGGTGGGTGGCAACCACTCAATGTGTCCCTTTCATGTTGATGTTTCTCTCTCTCTCTCTCTCTCTCCCTCTGAACAAAAAATGAAAAAATGTCCTTGGGTGAGGATAAAAAAAAACACAAACTTCTTCTATGCAACAGACACTGCTAGAGAATGAATGACAAATCACAAAGTGGGAGAAAATATTTTAAAAGAACATATTTGTTAAAAGACTTGTATCAAAATATTAAAATTAAAAATAGAAAACAACCACCAAATTAAAAATAGGCAAAAGATTTGTACACCTCATCAAAAAAGATATACCATGGAACATAAGCATATGAAAAGATGCTAATTTGTCACAAAGGAATTACAAATTAAAATAATGAGATGTCATTATACAGCTATTAGAATGGCTAAATCCCTAGACTGACAATATCACATGGTGAGGACATGGAGCAACAGGAAATCTCATTGATTGCTAGTGAGAATGCAAAATGGCACAAGCACTTTGGAAGGCGGTTTGACAGTTTCTTACAAACTTAAACAGTCTCACCATATTAATTGTACTCCTAGATATTTATCCAATTGATTTAAAAATGCATGTCCACACAAAAATTTTCACATCAATGTCTGTAGCAGCTTTATTCATAATTGATCAAAAGTGGAGCAAGCAGCCACAGCAATCAGACATGAAGAAAAAAATAAAAGGGATCCAAATTGGAAAGGAGGAAGTGAAACTGTCATTATTCACAGATGACATGGTATCATACATAAAAAACCCTAAAGACTCCATCAAAAATCTACTAGACTTAATAAATGAATTTGGCAAAGCAGCAGGATACAAAATTAACGTCAAGAAATTGACGGGATTCTTATACACTAATGATGAACTCACAGAAAGAGAAAAGGAATAAACTTAACCAAAAAAGGACCTTTTTGTAGAAAACTACAGGACATAGAAAAAAGAAATAGAGGAAGATATAAAAAAGTGGAAGCACATACCTTGTTCATGGATTGAAAGACTTAACATCATTAAAAGGTCCATATTACCCAAAGCAATCTATAGATTCAATGCAATCCCCATCAAAATACCAATGACATATTTCACAGAACTAGAACAAATACTTCAAAAGTTCATATGGAACCAAAAAAGACCCCAAATAGCCACAGCAATCTTGAAAAAGGACAAAGTAGGTAGGATCACAATACCAGACATCAGGTTATACTATAAAGCCACTGTAATCAAAACAGCCTGGTATTGGCACAAGAACAGGCATATAGACCAGTGGACCAGAACAGAGAATCCAGAAATTGACCCAAGACATTATGCTCAATCATTATTTGACAAAGGTGTGAAGAGTATACAATGGAGTAAAGACAGCCTCTTTAATAAATGGTGTTGCAAAAATTAAACAGCTACATGCAAAAAAAAAAAAAAAAAAAATGAAGCTAGACCATCAACTTACTCCATATACAAGAATAAACTCAAAATGGATAAAGGACTTAAATGTAATTTGTGAATCCATAAAATTCCTAGAAGAAAATGTAGGCAACAAAATTTCGGACATCATATGCAGCAGAATTTTCACTGATACATTACCTAAAACAACAGAAACAAAGGAAAAAATGAACAGATAGGACTACGTCAAACTAAAAAGCTCTGCACAGCAAAAGAAACCACCATCAAAATGGAAAGGCAACCCACTGTATGGGAGAACATCATTGCCAACGATGCATCAGATAAGGGGTTAATTTCCAAAATATATAGAGTGCTCATACAACTCAACAAAAGGAAGACAAAAAACCCAATTAAAAAATGAGCAGAGGAGTTAAATAGACACCTCTCCAAACAGGACATACAAATAGACAAGAGACATATGAAGAAATACTCAATGTCACTAATCATCAGAGAGATGCAAATTAAAACAACAATGAGGTATCACCTCACACCTGTCAGAAAGGCCACCATCAACAAATCATCAAACAACAAGTGTTGGCGAGGGTGTGGAGAAAAGGGAACTCTAGTACACTGCTGGTGGGAATGCGGACTGGTGCAGCCACTATGGAAAACAATATGGTGTTACCTCAAAAAATGCAAAATTGAATTGCCATTTGACCCAGTGATCCCACTTCTAGGAATATACCCTAAGAAGCCTGAAACACCAATCAGAGAGAATATATGTATCTCATGTTCATAGCAGCATTATTTACAATAGCTAAGATCTGGAAACAGCCCAAGTGTCCATCAGTAGGTGAATGGATCAAAAAGCTGTGGTACATATACACAATGGAGTACTATGCAGCTGTAAGAAAGAAAGATCTCTTATCCTTTGAGACGACATGAGGGACCTGGAGAGCATTATCCTAAGCAAAACAAGCCAAGCAGAGAAAGACAAATACCACATGATTTCACTTATTCGTGGAATATAATGAACATAACAGTCTGAAGAACAGGGTAGACCCAGAGACGTGGAATTAGGGTACAGACTGACAACCCTCAGAAAAGGGGGTGGGGAGGGAAGAAATAAACCACAGAACTTATATGCACATATACATAACTAATGGACATGGACAACAAAGCTGGGGACGGGGTGGGGAGGATGGGGAAGAGGATGTCAATGGGGAAAAAAGGAGAAACATAAAAAAATTAATAAAATAAATAAAAAGTAGAGCAAACAGGATGTTCCTTAATAAGTGAATGGATAAATATGACGGTACATCCATAAAATGGAATATTATTCACTGACAAAAGGAAATAATCTATTAAGCCATAAAAAGACACGAAAAAACTTTAAACATGTATTGCTAAAACGTGTATTGCTAAATAAAAGAAACCAGTCTGTAATGATTTCAATTGTATGTCATTCTAGAAAGGGAAAAACTATCCTGACAGTAAACAGTCAGTGATCACCAGGAGGTGCAAGGGAGGAAAGGAGAGATGTGTAAACACAGAGGGCTTGTAGGAGAGTGTTAACTCTTCTGTATGACATTTTAATGGTGAATACATGGCATCATGTATGTGTCAAAACGCATAGAAATTTACAACACAAATAGTAAAATTTAATGTATGCAAATTTTGAAAAATCATTTAAGAGGCTAGATGATCCAAGGAAGGAATGCAGATTGTGCCAAGGAAATTAAACTGTACTGCAAATGAATGAACCAAGTTCACTGAAGGGGAGTCACTTTGGAAGTGCTGGACTCTAGTTGATAAGATTGTTTTACAAGGTGGTTTGGGTTAAAACATGTATGGTGTTATACATGTATATTGAATTCTCCCTTAGCGCCTTCAGAGAAAGTATGGTCTTACTTTTCCCTTTAAATTTTATACAAAGACTTATATAATAAAATATGTATATGGGTTTTATTTGTCACAGTAAAAACATGGAAACAACTCAAATGTCTATCGACAGCTGAATAAACTGTGGTATGTACATACAATAGTATACTACTCAGTAATCAAAGGAATAAACTATTGATACACAAAACAACATGGATGAATCTCAGAATAATGATGCTGAATAAAAGAAGCTAAGCAAACATATTGCATTTCCCCAGGCTCTTATTTCTCCCCTGCTGTGATAATTACTATACTTATCTTAACCCTCTGACCCACTCTCACATCTTTTACACTCTGTTATGTTTGCCTTGTCTCTCTGTGCTTCAGTTTAGATATTTTCTATTTACTTGTCCTTATGGTCTTTTGTGGTGCTCAGTTGACTCTTACCTCATCCTTGAGTTTTTAATTTTATATAAAGTTTTGTTGTTGTTTTTTTAATTTTAAAATCACCACTTAATTCTTTCTATAAGTTCCAATTCTCTATTGATTTTTTGGTCTACTCATATATTTTAGCCATCTTTTCCCACTCTTTTCTTAGACATATTAATCATAATTATTTTAAAATTTTTGCTAACTCCAACATCTGGATCACTGATGGACCAGTTTCTGTTGTTTGCTTTCTCTCTCTCTCTCTTTGTAATCTAAGGTCCTTTTATACATATTCCTAGGAATAATTTACTAAATGTCAGGCATCATGTATTTTAAAATATAGAAGTTCTAAATAGTATTACCAGGGGGGTTACTCTCTCCTCTGTTAGGCAGCTAGATTAAAGGAGGTGCTCATCTTCATCTAGTCAGGTTTGCCCTAATCCTAGACTGCCTCAAACAACTGTTTTGGTTTGTAGGGATGGGGGTTTGGTGGATGAACAAAATGTAACCTTGTGATCTGCATTCTGGAGACCTGGCCAGCCTAAGATCAAAGCGTGTATGGACAGATAGGTTTGCCTGGAGGGCAGGAAGACCACCTCATTTGGAACTGAATGTTTTGTTTGCATGTGAATAGATTAGGTTTGCATGTCAATGGGTTGGAAGACCACCCTAAGAGGATAATGGGCGTCAAAGCCCAGGTGTGAATGGGTTTGTTATTTATTTATTTATTTTTTATCTCCTTTGATGTTTCTTTGCTGTAAAAATGCGAGAGACAGGGCTTGGCTATATGTTCAGCAGAGAGGCCATCTCAAGGCAATAATTACCTTAATCAAGATGTAACCTGGGGAACCACTTTGCAAATAAATTGAGCTGTATCCAGAGATCTGGAGCATTTTCCTTCTTGTGATGCTCCCCCTCACTCCTACCAGCGTGTGTTTGTAGTTCATTGCATCGCGCCAACCCCTGGCAGGCCGAGAGGGATGGCAGGTTTGCTAATATAATTTAGAATTTTTGCATCTATACTATGTTGAACAACTGTTTTGGTTTGTAGGGATGGGGGTTTGTCATTTTTCTAAGTTAAAATCATTAAATATCAGCAAGTCCATATTGTTCAAATTATATGACTTGAATCATTACTGGCCTAATAATCTTCTGTTTTATACTGAATTTATCAAGTTTGATATAAAGTTTGAAATGATTCTAATTCTTAATTTTTGATGTTTATATATAAAGTTTGCATTCTTTCTTTTTAAAACATTTGATAGAATGTACCATTAAACCCACTTGGTTTTAAATGTACTTAGTGGGATTGTGGAAAGGTTTATAACTATTAATTTAACTTCTAGAATTCCTCATTCATATTTTCTGCATCATTTTATGTTGGTTTTGTTAATATTTTGTGTCTAGAAATTTGTCCATTTTATCTACACATTTTTTTTTCTTTATTGATTTTAGAGAGAGAGGAAGGGAGAGTGAGAGAGAGATAGAAACATTGACGAGAGAGAACATCGATTGGCTGCCTCCTGCATGTCCCCCACTGGGAATTTGGCCCACAACCTGAGCATATGCCCTGACCAGGAATTGAATTGGCGACCTCTTGATGCATGGGTCAATGCTCAACCTCTGAGCCACACCAGCTGGGCAAAACTTTTAATCTTAGTAGTACCATAACACCTTATTAAAGTTTTAGTGTCTATAGGAATTTTTTCATTTTACTTAAATTTCATAATTTAATGTATATCTTGCTCACAATATACTCTTATTATCCCTTTGATGTCTATCTATATAATCTATAGTTGTTTTTTATTTCTGATGTTAATCATTTTATGATCTTGTTTTAATGCAGATGTTGATCAATGTTATCAGTTATAAAAAATACTTTCGCCTTAGTGATACTCTATATTGCATAATATTTTATTTCATTAATTTCTGCTCTTCATCACTTTTCTTTGGGATTTGTTTTCTTTTCTAACTTGAGATGGAAGTTTAGCTCATTGTTTCAGCCTTTAATTTGTAGTTAATGCTATAAATTTACCTTTGAACATGGTTTTAGCTGGCTCCCACAAATTTTATGTTGTGATTTCATTATCACTCAGCTCAAAATATGTTCTAATATTCATTATGCTTTGATTCAGGGTTGCTTAGATGTGTATTTTATAATTTTCAATACCTCTTCATAATTTTCAGTGGTCTCTTTGACATTCACTTCTAGCTTAATTCTATTGTGGTCAGAGAATATGCCTTATATACTTTCAATCTTTGATAATTTTTTGAGACCTACTTCATGACCCCCTGGTAAATTTTTTGTAAATACTTAAAAAGACTATACAGGTTATCCCCTCAAAATGTATATACACACAATTAAACAATGCCTGTAGAATCTACTGCATTTTGAAAATAAAATATTTTTTAATAAAAAAATGATTCAAAGTGTGTATACATTTTTAGGACACCTTATGTATGCCGTTTCTGATAAGAAATCTAATGCTTATCTGTTTACCTAATATTTTTTCTTTTATGAGAGTCTCTCTCTCTGAAACTTTTAGAATATATTTTTGATTCCTGCTGTCACATTTGTAGTGGTATGTAATTCTATGCTATTTGTTTTATTATATCGTCCTTATCTTTTATTTATCTTACTTAGTTGTCTCAATTTCAAAATTAATTTCTCCATTTTACTCTGATAGATTATTATTTTTGTTTCAATAATTTCTCTCCTCTTGAGTTTTTCTTATCTCTTTCTGGGACTCCTATTTCTCAGATGCTGAATCTCCTAGATTTATCCACTATACCAATTTTGGTTTTTATATCTTTATTAGTATGTTGCCTTTTAAATGTTATTGGAGGTGCAGGGGAATTTATTTTTGTTCATTCATTTGTTGTTATTTCTGTTTGATATTATTCTGTTCTCTAAATATATGTTTTTTCCTGTTTTCTGTCTTTTAATTTTGGTTTTCCTGCACCCCGTTCTCAAGCATTTTGTAGTCATGTTATCAATTTACATTGAAGAGAGAAGAAAATAAAAGACAGAGTTAAAGCTCTGTTAGCTGAGCGAGACACGGACGACCAAACATGATCAGCCGCCGGGGAGCCAGCCGCCTCCCCAGAGCCCTCGCTCCCTGGAAAGCACCAGGATTTAGGTAGACAGTAGCTACACTTCCTTGTGTAGACTTTCCAGTGTAGCTTGTTCAATATCTTTCCAAAGAAATCTCTGTTTTGTTTTATTTCTTTGACTTTGGTCTGCTTGACTGGTGGGCTTCCGACAAGAGGTAAATACTGTCCAAAGGCCATTCTGTGAGTGGGGTTAGGGTGCAAGGGGACTGTTGCATGTATGAAGCCTCAACTAATCTTCCTGTTTTCTTCCCCACTTTTCATTTTAATTCTTTGTGATGCATGAAGTCTCGAGCCTTTCTAGGATTTTACCAGGGAAGTCTACTGCTTTAGCTTCCGCTTTCTTAGAATTAGAAATGCTAATACAGAATATAGTCAATAATATTGTAATAACTGTGTATGGTGTCTGGTGGGTACTAGACTTATCAGGGAATGTCTGCATAACTTATATAAATGTCTAACCACTATGCTGTACACCTGAAAGTAATATAATATTGAATATCAACTGCAATTTAAAATTTTTTAAATTTTAAATATTGCCAATACAGAGCTGGTTCTTTTTCATTGTTCAGGTTTTAGTTCCAATGTCACCCCAGAAAATTCTTCTATAACCTCTTTAAATAAAACCCACCTCTAATCACTCTCTATCATGGGCCCCCATTTTGTCATCCGTATAGCATTTACCATCATCTGATCTTGTTATTTATTATTTATTTCCCTACTAAGATGTAAGCTTCTTCATAGCTATACCTTCAGTGCCTCTACCATGAGAGGTGCGCAGATATTTATTGAACAAAGGCATAGTCCTGAGGTACTGGCCAGGGTGGAAAGGAGAGGTGCTTCAGATCAAGATTCAACTAGCCCAGGCGCGGCCTCATTCCCAGGACTTCTCCTCGTTCAAAATTCATCTTCAGTCCATGGATAGAGAATGCAGGATGCTAGGATCTCTCTTTCACCAGCTCTCACCTCACCTCCAGTTTCTATGCTCCTCGTTTGTCGTTTATTCCATTTCTTTGATCCATTGTAGATTCAGTCTCTCGTGATCTTTCCAAACACGGAGCTCGTGATTTGATTTGACCCTGCATGTCCTCATCCTGTCACCTCCCTGTGTTTCAGAAAGTAGAACAGGTAAGAGCAAACACAGGGTAATGAGTGTGGAATTAAAGAAGACAGAAGTCCTCTGCTTCTCATTTGAGACAAAACATGTACTTTACCCCAGGGCAGGGCTCTGCCAAGATCTTGTCCCTTCATAGACTCAGCCCAACACCTGCCGCTCTGGGAGGATCCAGAGAGCGTGGGAATCGCTCGAGCGTCAGAAAGGCTGTCTCAAGGGAATCTGCAACAGCTGCCTCAAACGTGTGCAGTACAGGGTGCCAGACTGTCTAGCCTCAAACGCTTTTTAGGCTGAGAGGAGATGTACATGACTGAATTAATAATAAATGAGATTTAAAAAGTGTTTATCCTCTGATAGTTTATTAACTATAACTGGATACCCTGACCTATAAAAACGTTATGAAGCTGAATGGGCAGAACCACTGGCTGAGTTCCTTTGAAACTAAGCCGCCAAAGCTATGAGAGTACATGAGTGCCATCTAGAGGTAAAACTAGTACTGCAGCCTTTTAAAGGCTACTCATGCAAAGGAGGGGTCACAGAAATTTGTTCCTGGAGACCCCTGACCATTGGAAATCGTTACTGTTATCAGTGAGGGCAGTAAGCAAGTATTTTTACATCTGGGTCAAAATCTGCCTCCACCTTCCCTGACCACTGCAGACCACAGTAACTTCGACCTGGTAGGTTTTTAAAAATCATTTAATCAGGCCCAAGTCAGAGCACTATCTTCACCAAGTTTCTAGTTCCATAAAGGCATCTTATTGAGCTTGTATATATAAGGTGAAATGATAGGCACTAATGTGCACAATTTATTGGGATGATATATTTCCCAATCTCAGGGTACGCACTCAGCACTTACTCAACAAATATTTTTTAACATATTCTTTCTGCCAGACAGTGCTCAGCAACGGGACTGTCTGCTGGAGGGGGCACTGTGCAGCCTCCCCGCCCCCCCCCCCCCCGCCCCCCAGGAATACCCTGTATGACAACTCTGAGATATGCTCCCTTCCTTAGCTGGGACAGAGAAGCTTTTGGAAGAGCACCATCTCCAGGACAAGTGAACATTTGCAGGCAGGTCACTGTGTAAATCATGGCTCCGGGAGTCAGCCAGTGCATGGTGGAATCCCAGCTCTGTCACTTAGGAATGTGCAAACTACTGAACTTTGGGCTAATTACTTCTCTGAGACTTCATTTCCTAGTTTGTTAAATGGAACAATAACACCTACCTCGTGGTCTGATGGTGAGGATCAGCAAGAGTATTTATGATTTATATACAACCTAACCTAACTCCCGAAACTGAGAAGGTGCTGAGAAAATATAAGCTTTTACTATCATCCTGACGATAATAAGAATTCTAACTTACAAGATTAACTCACCTACCTAGCAGAATTGTTGCGAGGATTAAATTAAGTACACATGTATGATAGACTGCCAACACAGACAGCACTTACGCATTTTGCATCAGGAGAAGCGGCCATTGGCTTCCGTCTGACAAACATTGTAAGCTTTAACACCTTGAAGTGGATCTTAGATTTCTCTCTGAACACTTTAGCTGCACCTCTTGGTGAGTACAAACAAAAGACCACAGAGTCCACACTGAGATGTGGACTAGATGTAGTAATGGGCTTTGAGGCTTACAAGGATTGTCCTTTGCAGACCCTCCCAAGACCTGGCCACTTAGTGGAAGGGGCTAAATCTGCACAGGGCTGAGGAATCTCTAAGAAGAAAAGGGATTAAAGCCAGTCTCTTCCCCTCTGAGAATCGACAAGACGGAGACCTCTGTGATAGATCGAGGGCACGTGGGAGCATCACCAAACCCTTTAACTATAAGATGTTCTTGGAAAAGTCAAAGAAGGTAGCTATTATAAGCAGGTAGACCTTGACTGATTAAATGAGAAGTAAAAGCCTTGTAACCATTTTTTTTATGCCTCAGACTGGTGAAGGGAACCATTCAAGCATTGCATCTGGAATATGGTAGCACCCAATCAATAGCGGTTCTTATTACTGATATTGTTCCACATGGTTTCTTGCTGATCCAAGCCAGAGCTGTGTCATCTGGCAGCAGCCTCATCTGGGCCCTGTTAGCAACCTCTCTGTGAATGCTGGCTCAGTGGCTGGGCCAGAGCCCCTTAGGATGGAGGAAGAGACGGCAAGGCAGGGGGCCAGGCCAGGCTGCCAGACACAGACAGGGCTCAGAATTCAAAAATATTCTTCACATACTTCTCCCTTTCAGTGCATGGTTTTCCCTAGGAGGGAGACATTTGAGAAATGCCTCAATATAATGCTGGCCCTTTGAACATTTCTAATAAGAACAACTTGCTGTAAGTGGCGTGTCTAAAGACAACCGGCCAAGCCACAGACGGTTTTTTCTCTTTTCCCCACTAGTGTCATGTGTCTTGCACCATGCAGCACAGAAAAGAGGGCGAACAAGCAGGGGAGGGAATGAAGTCATGTTCTTGCGGATGTGACGGAGTCCAGAGGCCTTGAATGATCTCTGGAGCGTGTGGCGTGTTCTCCCCGGTGGACCTCCCATGTTTGCTGCATGAAAAATGCACTCTCAAGGCCTTGAAAGCACACAATGGTAACCGCCACAAACCGGCCATGGAAGGTAAACTGCCATCCCTGAGTTGCATCTCGCTCGGGCAGCTTTCTTTATAATGCCCACTTAATCCCAGTAAGGGCACAACTCACACTCCCGTGGCCTATTGTTGGGATTACCTTATAAATACAAACAGCCAGATTTAGCATTCGGTATACTGGTGACAAGTATCAGCCCATTGTCCTAATAATGTTATAACATCATCTCCTGCCATGGGATACAAATTAAATGTCGTGAAATTCCTCAGAAACAGCCTGGGAATTGCAAGCAATGGGAACTCGAGGGGGTCCAGAAAAGACCCCGAGCCGTTCTCAGCCTTGGCAGCACCTGCAATCATCTGGGGAGATTTAAAACATAGCAACGCACAGGCCCCACCCCAGACCTATTAAATCAGAATCTCTAGGGATAGGGCCCAGTCATCAGGATATTTTAAAGCTTCCCAGGTGATTAATAAGCACAGCCCAGAGTGAATGCTGTAGATATAAATCGCTTCCTGACTGTGCAGGCGAGGCTAGGGCCTGCAGTGGAGGTGGCTGGTGCAGGACTCCCAGGGGTGGCTGGGAGACCTTGCCTGGAGCCTCGGGCTCTGCCCCAGTTGGCACGCTTCCCAGCTGGCGGCCCTGCCTTAGCATTTCTTTGCTTTGGTTTCTTCTCCCTAGATAGCCGTCCTCTGCCTCCACGTCTCTATTGCATTCAATGATTCATCAGATTTACATGGAGCACCTACTATGTGCCAGAAAACTCCATTGCTGGGATATGCTCCTGCCTTCTGGGTGGCCAGACCTTTCCCATCGCAGTGATTTTCTTAGCGTTCCAAACAGGCCATAGCAACAGCTCCTGATCCAACCACAAGAGGGAGCCCAGGGCCCCACTCCGCTGTGTACAGACCACAGGTGGGACCAATCAAGCTGAGGGCAAGTATACTGCAGGAGGCAGGCCATCCGGGGACAGGGGAGGCTTCAAGAAATGACCTCTGATGACCTTTCAGGCGTGAGGCGCTGTGCTTCGCGCCACAGGAAGGCAGTGGGCTGCCCCGCATAGAGCAGGCTTCCCAGCCAGGTGTCCCTCGGGCCTCACTGGTTGGTAGTGCACCTCAGACCTTCGTCTGTAAAAAACATTACAGAAGGTTGTGCAAGGATTAAATGCCTCCAAGTACGTGAGTGTGCCTGGGACATAGGAAGTGCCCAGTAAACAGCAGACGGCATCTTCTGATGCCCCTTCCCCTGCCTTTTCTCCCTCGGCCTTCCACCCTCCTCTGCTCTAGGTGGAGGGTTTGAGCCCCCCAAGCGCGTATGCTGAGATCCTTCCCTCCAGCGATGGTATCAGAAAGTAAGGCCTCCGGGAGGAGAGGAAGTCGTGAGGGTAGACCCTCGTGATGAGATGCGTGCTCTTAGAAGTGAGACCCCAGAGCGCTCCCTTCTCCTTCCCGCCGTGTCCTCGAGGACGCAGGGAGAAGACAGCCCCGTGAACAGGTCCCCCCCAGGCACTGCTGGCGCCTTGATCTTGGACTTCCAGCCTCCAGGGCCGTGAGAAATACACGCTGTTTTTCTGTGCTACCCACTCTGTTATTCTGTTCCGGCAGCCCCAGTGGACTAAGAAACCATCCTGTTCCTTTTCCTTTTCCCAAAAAGCCAAAGCGCGAGGGAAAGCCTGAGCCACAGAGTGTCCGCAGCTCCACTGTGGGCTGGAACTCCCTTTGCAGCCTCCCTGAAGGACTGTCCTATACACTTTAAACTGTAACCTTGACATTCTCCAGTTATGCGATGAACAACGTCTCAAATGGCCCTGTTTTCACCCACTCTTCCACCAGATCCTAGTCAGGGGAGCTGCAGCGACAGGGCTCTGCCCGCCTCACCCTCCCAGCCGCACTGGGGAGCAGTCCTTGGCCTCCAGACTGCGGGGACACGCCCCGTTCAGAACGCCCCGCCCCCCGGCAGCCCACTGCTAGGATGGCTGTCTCCGCCTTGAGCTCGCTGGAGCTCGGCTTCTGCCATGGGCCCTTCAGACTTGGAGTCAGAGACACGGCCCCCAGGGTCGTCCCTTCTTCAGACTCCAACCTACAAATCCCTCCTCCTCCTGGTAAAACCTCCCCCAGTGTGTGAACCCACACCTGAAGACGACTGGTTCCAGGTGTTCTGGCCGGGTTCAGGGCGGGGGCCAAGACGGCACACCCCGGGAGCGGCGGTCAGCCTGCCTCTTCCATTCACCAGGCTGCCGGTTCTAGAGTGCTCTCACGTGAACGGTGCAGCAGCCTGAGCTCCCTAAGACTAGAGGTTTATGGCCGGGGACTTGGACATAAAGTCAGACCGATTCCACCAACCCCCTCCTCCCTGTCTCCTGTCCTCTCCGCACTCCTCTCCCTGCACACAGATTGGCGTCTATCTGTTAACAACACCCACAGAGCTCAGCTCTCTCGGTCTCAAAAACATCTTATTGAATGATTCCAACTCCTAGATTCTTTTCTGGGCAAACACAAACCAGTTCCCGGATGAAAAGTTATCTTTCCACTCTTAGTCCGGCACAACCAGAGCTGGTGCTGACCCGTAGGTGGAGTGACGGTGCCTCCCAGGGCTGAAGACGGGAGCTTACCTTCCATGTGGACGCGTCTGTTCTCCCCGTCTTTCCCCTCTCAGCACACACGCGCGTGCGCACACACACATACGCACGCACCCACGCGCTCACACACACCCACGCACACACACAAGCACACGCGCACACACGCATGTACCCACACACACACGCACGCACACACGCATGCGCGCGCGCATGCACCCACGCACACACACACACAAGCACACGCACGCACACACACACGCACGCATGCACCCATGCACACACGCACGCATGCACCCATGCACACACGCGCGCACGCACACACGCACACACACACACAAGCACACACACGCACACACAGCCTTACCACCTAGCAGCAGGACTGGAAATCTCCTTAGCATGGGCATTGTCCCTGCTCCATCCCTGTATCCCCAGCAGAGGGCCTGGCACCCAGTACACTCTCAGTAAATGTGTGTTGGGCTGAGGACAGCCAGCAGGGAGCAGATCCTTAGAGAAGTGATGAGAAAGATGAGTCCTGTCTGGATTTCCTGCTGATTAAATCCTGCGTAGAAAGTTCCAACTGGAAGGTTCTAAATTATAAAAACATTTCCATGAGATTCTTCTCCCTTCCTTTCCCACACGGCGCAGACTCCATCCTGGGCTCCAGTGACATGGCTCCTAATCTCTTGGCTGCAGCATCTAGGGGAGGGTGTAAGGCAGTCCTTTGGAAGGTCCCAAGCTCCTTCTTAGCCCACCCCGTGAGCTTCCCTAAAACCAGGGATCCTGGGGAACCCCATCATCAGTCAGTATCTGCCTCACTGAGAGTCCTTCAGTCCAAGGGTTTCCTGTGTGACCCAGGTTCGGCCGTCTCCGGAGCCTGTGCCTGAAACCACTGGGCCACACAACCTCTGGCACTTCAGCAGTTAGAGGTGCCCTGTGGTGAAAGCAGAGGACCATCCCGCAAGTCTGTGCTACAGCAGGAAGTCACAGGAGGGGCTAACCTAGCCTGATGGGGAGGTGATCAGGGTGGTCAGGAACACTGCAGAGGCCGATGACTCTACGTGAGGGAACCCATCCATTCACTCATTCCTGGACAAGACTCATTATAAATACGGTCAAAGCAAAGTTCTAGAATCCGGCAGAACCGGGTTTAAATCTTGGCTCTGCCACTTAAAAAACCTATGTACCCTTGGGCAAGTTGCTTGAACCTCCCTCCACCACTCTCACTCAACTATAAATTTGAGAACAGTTGTATCCCTGTTTCAAAGGTTGTTACAAAGAATAAATGAGATAATGTGTATACTATAGTCATTTAATCCTCATAAAAGTCTGGCAAGATAGATACTGTTATTCTCATCATACAGATGAGGACACCTGAGGCACTGGGGAGAGAAGGGGGTTTTCCAAGTTTACACAGCTTGCCCCTGGCAGACGGGCCAGAGCCTACGATTCTGCCTGCCTGGTCAGCCTATGTTGCTTTTCAGCGTACGTGGGGTGCCCTGCCATCTGGGTGCCCACCCTCGTGGAGTCAGCATCACTAGAGGCCAGAAAACCAGCCTCGGTGCCCTCAGAATCTACTTTCTTCCCAGGAGTCCTCTGAAGCACCAAAAATGAGTTGTCCTTACCTCACGTCCTGCCGGCAACATGCACACCAAGGACGCTGCCTTGCTCCCCACGTGCGCGAGCAGAAGGCGCTGCCTCCCAGGTGAACGCTCTCTCTGGCTTCACAAAGCCACCTGTGCGGCCCTCAGCTGCCAGGAAGCCCACTGCTCCAGGCCTGCGTAAAGGGAGAGGCCTAGTGCTCAGAGCAGGTGCCACCCTTCTCTGCCCCAACTGCCCGGGGCGACACTCTCATTGGGCCACTCTCTAGGGGTCCTGGTGCATCTCACCTTCTCTCTCTCTCTCTCTCTCTCTCTCTCTCTCTCGTCTCAGGACAGGGGCTCCTTGTTTTCACAGTTCTCTTGTCCCCTTACCTAGAAGATAAGCTTCCTCACCCCCAGCACTGCTCTGGGAGTAACCATCTCTCCATCAGGAGCAGGAGGTAGATTCAATACACGGGCAGATGGTGAGCACATAAGCATCACCCCAGACAGTTGTTTAAAATAATCCCCCTGCACAAGATTTTGATTTGGAAGCGTCTGAGGTAAGGCCTAAGAAGCTGCAGTTTTTACTGAGGGGCTCCTGACACCAGCCCGGGGGGGGGGGGCGCACACCTCTTTAATGCCCCTGATTCAGGGCCTGGGGGCAAGACACCAGCCATTAAAACTCAGCCAGGCCCTCGAGGTGAAACTGACAAACCGCAGGCTTCGGGTGCAGACAACCTGCTCCACATCCCAGCTGCGGTTCGGGTCTAATGACTTCATGTCTGTGAGCCTCAATTACCCTGTCCCTGGGTCCCCCTCCCTCGTGCTTATTTGTGGAGCTATCGTGAGGACGAAGGGAGGTATTATATGTCAACTGTATGGTCCAGAGCACATGAGATCAGATTCTCTTCAGTCTGTGCTTGTGCCTCGGCCACAGGGACCTCACTCTCCTGTCTCTGGCTTAGCAAAAGAGGTGACAGATTAAGACTGTCTGGGTATCTCTCTCTCTCTCTCTCTCTCTCTCTCTCTCTCTCTCTCTCTCTCCCCCCGGTGAGCTCCGTGAGGACAGGGATCACAATTAAACCCTCTTTGTATTTCTAGGGCCTAATGCAGAGTCTGGCACACAGCCGGATCTCTGTTGAGTTGTAGAAACTATGAAAATAAAGAGAGAAGACCTTCAATGTGTTCGTCCACCCATGGCTCCTCTGTCAGTTTGTGCAAGAATAACAAAAACCTACCAGTGTTTATTGAACAACTACTTGGTACCAGGCACTTTGCTAGGGATTTGACATACCTCACTTCTCCTCCTTACAAAATCCCTGAGGGTATGGATTATTACCCCTGATCCCCATGTTCTCTCTCTCTCTCTTTTTCTTTTTTAGCTTGGGAGATAACTGTGATTTGGGAAAGTAAAGTATCTTGCCCAAGATCATGTGACTAGAGGCTGTCAGAGTCAGGACTCAAACTCCAATCCATCAAACTCCAGTGCATGTGCCCTTCTCATTGCAGCAACATTCTCTGCCTGCAGCTCCTGCCCTGCCCCCAGGAGTCCTGCAGGCCACGGTGAGAGGCACGGCAGGAGCCCAGCACACCCTCAGGTCCACAGTGTGCCTTAATGCCCACCTGACATGGACTCATCTAAAATTTTCCGCAGACTGAAACCATAAAATCATAGCCTTATTTAGTGTTTCTCCAAGTCGAGCTCCGAGGCAGCTCCATAACTCTTGGCCAGGAATATTATTTCAAATAACTCACGCCGACAGCTGTGTAACCAAGAGGAGAGATAGATGGGTCCCAGAATGCCCCTTTGCTGTAGATCACAACCCCCTCCCACACCCTCCCCAAGCTGCCTGGACAGAAAGGGTCAATGATTAATTATGCTAAGATAAACAGAGTTAATTTTCTTCCTGGATAAAACTAATTACAATGGTGTTTGTTTTGGTAGGACACGGAATTACTGTCCCCAGTGACAAATCTTCCTAATTGAAAAGAGTGTTTATTTTAAAGGGGTGGGGGGCTGGGGTCACTAAACAACAGTTAGCTAGTGTTTTCCCCATTTTTCATTTGAAGAGGGACAGTGATTAGGTGTTGGCCTCAAAGGAACGTGCAAAGTCTCTTTCTCTGGGTCCCCCTCCCGCAGGCCTGCCCGGCAACAGGGCAGGGGAGAAGCATCTGGCGGTTTGGAAGAAGTTTGCTGGAATCCATGCCCTGTGGTCGGCTAGCTCTCAGTGGTGGTGAGACCAGGGGAGCACCCTCTGCGGCAACCCAGTGAGGAGGGGAAGGGTGTGTGAATCCCGTCGCCCACCACTATCGTAAACTGTGGGAGAACATGGGACGAGATTCAAAGAAATTCTTAGAGCATTACGCAGGGTCAGAGTCCGTGCTAGACACTGGGGGGAAGGAAGGACAGAAGCAGAGCCCCAGCTCTCAGGGGGCCGTGACCAAGCGCGGGAGCCAGGGAAGCACTGCGAGGTGCCGGGGGACCAGCGGGGACAGGCCAGGGGAAGAGGCGGGGGCGGGGAAGGGAAGAGCCTTCGTGCAGACAGACCAGCAGGAGCAAGGGGCGCTGCACTGTCCGGGTGTTTAGAGAGCTGTGAACTCTCCGGAACTGAGGCACAGGAGTGCGGGAGGCCAGGAAGATCGCTGGGATCTGGATCGTGACAGGCGCCATTAGAGTGCTAGGGCTGCCGTTAAAAAGCACCACGGAATCGGTGACTAAGACACCAGAAACGTGTTGTCTCACAGTTCTGGAGGCTAGAAGTCCAAAATCAAGGCGTTGCAGGGCCATGCTCCCTCCAGAGCCCTAGGAAAGGACCTTCTGTGCCTTTCCCGGCCTCGGGCAGCAGCTCCGGGCACTCGCTGGCTCAGCCTCCACCTCCACCTCCACGCAGCCGTCCTCCCGTCTGTGGCCGAATCTCCCCTTGTTAAAGGACACCAGTCACATTGTGTTAAGGGCCCATTCTCCTCCAGTGTGACTTCATCTTAATTAACTGATTATATTTTAACAAGCCCATTCTCAAATAAGCTTGCATTCTGAGGTACCAGAGGTTGGGATCTCAACACAGCTCTTTGGAGGACACAACTCAACCCTTAACACTGGGCGCAGAGGTCACCTTCAGGAGCATGGAGCTTACCCTGCAGGCGGAGGGGAGACACTGAAGGGCTGTAAGGAATGGAGTCGTTGTTGGTTGGTTGGCTGTGGTTTTTGTGTAAGAGGAGTTCTCTGGATCCAGTGTGGAGGGCAGCCTGGTGAGCACGAGCAGATTGGACGACCAGTTAGGTAAAAGCTGTTATAATAACCTGGGTGACTCATGGTTTCACACGAAGCTGGACAGTGGCAGAAAAGATGGGTTGGAGAGAAGAGAGTCTGTAATAGGGATGGTTAGAGCTCCAGGATCCTAGAGTTCGAAGAACGTCCTGATCACTGGGGATGTGGAGAGCGAGGACCGCAGGAGTCAAGAATGACTTCCAGGTTTCGGACTGAGCAGCTGAGCTGAAGGAGGAAAAGCCCGCTGGCAGGGGAATGAGCCGTTTGGGACACGTGGCATTTGAGCCTCCTGATCAGAGATGTTCAGGAAGCCGTTGGATGTGAAGGTCTAACGTTCAGCGACACGGCCCTCTGGAGATGCAGATTTAGAAGCCATGAAGAAAGAGATGATCAGTGAAACGAGGAAATGGCTGGTATCCTGTAAAGCCCACAGAGAGTGAGAAGAGGAGAGGGTTCAAGTCAGAAGCCTGAGGGTCCTGCCCAGGAGGGTTAAAAGAAGTAGTCAGGGCCTGCTGAGAAAGCTGTCACAGAGGTGGGCAGGGAGCCAAGGTCTGATTTCTCAGCCATCCCAACCCCATACCAGCCTAACTTCCTGCCACTGTGGTGCACACAGCAGAACTGACGTCCCCTGCTCTTCTGCTGGACGCTCATTATCCTTGTGTGTGTGTGTGTGTGTGTGTGTGTGTGTGTGCGCACGCACGGGCTTCCTCCCCCAGACTCTGCCTCTTCCTTGAGGGCATTATGGATCATGTCCTTCTCTGTTTCTCTTGGATCCCTCATAGGTTCCCTGAAAAGAGTTTTGCACAAAGCAAGTGCTTATTGCTAAATATGTAAATAGATGTAAATAAATAAACCTTCATGCGACACTTATCTGGTGCCTATTACGGGTAAGATTCTCTAACAGGAACCTAATCCAGGACCCCAAATCAAACAGGTCCTCGCTGAATGTTGACAGGAGGGAAGCAGGAAGAGGGGTGAGGGGAGACCAGCCAGCAGTCAGCAATAGTTAACATCATGAGTAAGAGGCTCCGCCCAGCCGGTGTGGCTCAGTGGTTGCGTGCTGTCCCATGCACCAAGAGGTCTCCGGTTTGATTCCCAGTCAGGGCACATGCCCAGGTTATGGGCCCGATGCCCAGTGGGGGACATGCAGAAGGCAGCCAATCAATGTTCTCTCTCTCCCTCTCCCATCCTCTATTTCTAAAATCAATAAAAAAATAAATAAAAAAAAAGAGCAAGAGGCTCCACAGAGAAAAGAACCGGGAGTAAGAACACCTAGATCCTGTTCCCCTCTCACACACTCAGCTTTCTGGGCCCAGTTTGCTCTTCTATAAAGTTGGGAATTTAGACTAAAAATTTTCCAAGGTCCTCAGCCTCTGTGAAACTAGAATCAAATTAAACATGTTCAAAGTCAGAGAGGATAGAGAGAAAAGAAGAGCTCTATTTGATTGCTACAAATTAGCAATGCCTATGTTCTCTCGGGTAATCAGTATCCCTGTGTCACCGAGGGGGAAACAGAGGCCCAGAGAAGTTTGATTTGCCGAGGGCAGTGCGGAGACGAGCTGGCAGAGGGAGACTCGGAGGGCACCCAGCGCCGGGCAGAGGCTGTCATGCTGCTAACTCAGACCTGGCCCCTGGGGCAGAGCCGGGCTCCAGGGTTTGAATCCCGGTTCAGGCCAAAACATGTCCCACGCAGTTTCCAATTATTTGGGGCTTGAAGTTGTACCAGCCGCAGCTAAGGCACTGGCTCAGGGAGGAGGGTCCTTCCTGCAGCTTCTCAAAAAGTATTCTCCGATATCTGGGCTAGTGGGGAAATGACCCCACTGTAACCATTGTGCGCAGGGCTCTGGCCCAGGGCCCTGGTCCCAGGCCTCAGCCTCCTTACCCTTACATGCTCCGTCAGTGAGCAGCAAGGCCCCTTTCACTCCGACATGCTGTACGATCTCTCTCCGAGTTCCGGGGCCCAGGGTGTGATCTGCATCATCGTTGCACACCTCGTGCTCATGTGTGGCTGCCACGCTCTGGAACACTCTAAATTGGTGGCTTCCAATCGCAGGTCGCTGCAGCAAGCTGGATCATAATTACCTGTGGGGCTTTGTAAAAACTGCGCATGCCTGGGGCCCTCACCAAACCCAAGCTATTCGGATCTCGGGGCAGGGCCTGGACATCTGTGTGGCTGGAAATCTCCCCAGTGGTTCTGGAGCCTCCAGCAGAACCTGTTGCGTCGCGGCTTCACCTACATTTCAGCTGCAGCACCTGCCGCCTGGTGCCCACAGAAGGTACTGCAGGGACCGCAGGTGCCCAGGAAGCCCATGCACAAGGGGGAATGGGGCCCCAGGATTTCTCACCTGGGTGACCGGCCATCAGACAGAGCTGGGCGTTGCCGTTCACTCTGACACCCTCCAGTAATGTAAGCTGAGGTGTGCTTGGAAAACCTGGGCACAAATCCAGTGTCAAATGTGGGTTCTTTCCAGGAACAGCAAAAGCCGTTCCCCTTACTTCTCTTGTGAGTGGGGAAAGTGGATTTGCTAAGGAATGTTTCTTGGGTGTGATAAAGATAGGCTAATGAGAGGGGAGACAGTGAAGATGCAGAGGAAAAAGAAATGCCATGTTTGGGTTTGTTCAGTCTTTCAGCCGTGGAAGGGAACTTACCAGCAATAGAGAGCAGATGATAATAATGGCGAGCCCTTAGGTAGAGCAGACCACACACCAGATATATAGGTCAAGGGCTTTGTCTAGACTGACACTTTGTTCTTCGCAGCAGCCCTATGTAATAGGCACTATTGTCACAACAATCTACATGTCCGTGTCCCCCTAAATCCATATGTTGACATCTTAACCCCCAAGGTGATTGTACTAGCTTCTGGGGTCTTTGGGAAGCGATTATGTCACGAGGGTGGAGCCCTCATAAATGGGATTGGTGCTCTCATAGAAGAGGCTGAGAAGTCCCTCCCCTCCATGGTGTGAGGATACAGCGGGAAGTCTGGTCAGGACCACAGTACTTACCCAACCCTTCTGGCACCCTGATGTCTTTGTGTAAATTTCCTGGTGTATGGCATTTTGTTACAGCAGCCTGAATGGACTAAGACAATTACTCCCCCCATTTTCTATTTAAGGAAATTAAAGCTCGAAGAGGTTAAGTGACTTTCCCAAGGCCACGCACCTATCTGTGCCTCTCGCTCACGGATGCTTCCATGCACCCTAATCTAACATTTCCCTGCTTGAAATTAGTTTTCCTATGATGTCCCCTCTCCTCATCTACAGTTAAGCCATCCTGGTCTCACTAGGAGATGCACTGATAGGAACTAGCCTGGGGAAACGGAAAAACCTCCGAATACAGGCAAAGTGTATGGGAAAATATCACAAGTAAGAGCAATGAAGTTACGTGAGTTTTCCTTGGACTGGAATGACACACATAACATCACTACGATCAGTATTTCAGATCTGAAATGTCTACACTCCATTTTTAGGCAACTCCACTGTGCCTCAGTTTACCTCATCTGAGAAATGGAGGAAATACAATAGCAACTGTCAGAGCCAATGGGGTAACACGTACAGCACTCAGCACCTTGCCTGTCTCGATGCTTGGTAGCTATGATTAGCAGGTCACAGGTAACCAGCTGATTGAGAAACTTCAATTCATTGGGTACAAATAAAGATCGATGTATTTTCTCACCACGGTCCACAAGGCTCTGTCCCGGCTAACTGTCCTAGGCAGATCCCGTTGCTTTCCTACCAGTCGCGGTTGCTCCAAGTCCAGTCTCGTCCAGTTCACAGCTTCAGTGTAATACATCCAGTTTCTCTCCCTTCAGAGCTTGCCAGGCTCATAACTCAAGCTCCAAGAGTGTGAAGGGGGCTTGGTCTTGTCTTTCACTACTCTCCTTTCTTCCCTGGGTCCAGTGCCTCTCGTGTTGAGGGAAGAAGGATACTAGGAAGGACAGCAGAGGTCACATTAGATCAGTGACTGCTGTCACGGGTGGAAGGAAGTCCCTGCTCTCCCAGGGGCTCGACCCATTTCCCTCTGTGGCTGGTGGCCTCTGCCAACGCGCTGGTCTCCCGTTAGATAACGTGGAGTCACCTGTGTTTGGAGGGGGTGCTCATCTTCCCATCACTGTGAACATCTGTGTCTGCCTTTCTCCAGTGAGCAGCCTTCGCCCCCAGAGCCCTCAGTCCGGACGTCCTCTTACTCGGCTCCCGGCCATCCACGCTCCCACCTTTCTCTCCACTTTCTGCTTTGTCTGGATCCCTGAGAAGCATGGGGGTCTTCTCTCTGTCCTCCCCAAGGCTGAAGGGAAGTAGAGCACTTTTTTTTCTTCCCAGAAAAACTTCACTGGAGTACCCACTCGCCCTTCCGAAGTCAGCGGCTCTGCCAAGCTTTCGGCAGTCAGACATCTGTGGTAAGAAGCAGATGCCAGGAGATGTCCACTCCTGCCCGAGATAAAGATACAGAGATTGGGTGTACTCTCCTGTCTAAAACAAACAAGCAACCAAAAGACACAGCCTAAATATAAGAAGCAACAGTTTTTAGGACACTTGACAACACGGGATAGTGATCCCTGAGAGACAAGAAACAAGGGACACAGGCGTACGATTGCTCCAACCTGCTGTCTGCAGTTTCCAGGCTGCTGGGAAAGGTCACCTGAGGGAAGGAGATGAAGCTGGGAGGCGGCGGACCAAGCGGGTTGGAGCTCACAGGACCAAGGGACAAGGAGGAAGAGCTGTAAAGAGAGCACCCCGAGGATCTGCAGAGGACCCCTCTCTGATATTCAGGAGAGTACTGGTGTGAATTCGTGTGAAGAAACACTGGAGTCCAGGGAATTAAATAATCTGAAAAGATTAGAGAACAGTGTCCAACACTCACCCGGAGCTAAAATAGGGTATCTTCCCCCAGCCAGACAAGGGAATCATAATTCCTGGGTCTTTTGTGGAGTACTCAAGAAGGTTCTGCTCAGTAGCGGGAAATAACTAGCTCGAGACTACTGCATATATACCAAACAAATCATAAAACAAGACCCGAAAAGATCAAATTGTTTTCCAGTAGTAACATCTCAAAACAAAGCTCGATTTATGGGGACATAAAAGAGCCACCACTCAGCAAGGTAAAAGTCACAATTTCTGGCATCTAATCAAAGGTTGCCATGCATGTTTAGTAGCTCAGTTGGTTGGAGTGTCGTCCCGTACACCAAAAGGTTGTGGGTTCGATTCCCAGTCAGAGCACATATCTCAGTTGCAGGTTTGATCCATGGTCGGGGCACATATAGGAAGCAACCAATCTATATTTCTTTCTCTCTCTTTCTCTCTCTCTCTCTCTCTCTCTCTCTTTCTCTCAAAAATCAAACACATATCCTTAAGTGAGGATTAAAAAATACATAAAAGAAATAAAAAAGATTACTACACATGCAAAGAAGCAGTCCCTAATAAGGAAAATAATTAATCTATCAAAACAGTCTAAGAACTGAGACTGATGTTAAAGTTAGCAGACCAGGATGTCAAAATAATTGTTATAACTGTAATCTATATATTCAAAAGTTAAGCAGAGACATGAAAGATATAAAAAGGACTCAAACAGAACTTCTAGAGAACTACAATGTCTTAGATGGAAAAGGTACTCTGGATAGGACTAAGGGGAGAGTAAACATAGCAGAAAAGATTCGTTAACCTGAAGATACAGCAGTGAAAAAACAATAAGAGCAAATTAAACATAAAGTAAGAAGAATAAAATAAAGTTCAGTGTGGAAATCAATGAAATAGAAAATAGTAAGACAATAGAAAAACAAGTCAATGAAAAGCTGGTTCTTTAAAATCAATAAAATTAATCACTCTCTTGGCCTGCTTGATCAAGAAAAAAGAAAGAAAACACAAATATAAAATCAGGAATGAAAAAAGCGACATCACCACAGATTCCGTAGATATTTTAAAAAATAATAAGAGAACATGGTGAGCAACTGTACACTTATAAATTTGAAAACTCTGATGAAATGGACCAATTTCTTAAATGATACAAAGTACCAAAGCTTAGTAAAAAAAGAAATAGATAACCTTAATAGCTCTATGTCTATTTAAAAATTTGAATTTGTAGTTTAAAAACTTTCCACAGGAAAAACAGTGGGCCAGATGGCTTCACTAGTGAATTCTACCAAACATTTAGAAAAGAAACAATATTAGTTTTACACAAACTTTTCCAGAAAATTGAAGAGGAGGAAATGCCTTCCAATTCATTATTCGATGCCAGTACTACCATGCTACTAATGTCAGATAATGACATAACTAGAAAAGTACACCCAACATCTTTCAAAAATACAGCCACAAAATTTTAACACATCAAATCCAACAATATATAAAAAGGATAATATATCACACGACCAAGTGGAACTTCTCTAAGGAATTCAGGGCAGGTGCATCTAACATTCAAAAATCAATGCAAGTTTCTGGAGATCTGTTGCCCAACACTGAATATACTTAATACTTTAAAATGATTAAGATGGTAAATTTTATGTCATATGTTTTTTACCATAATTTTAAAATTGTTTAAATCAATACAATTTATCATATAAACAAACCAAAAGATAAAGACCACATGATCATCTTGATAGATGCTGAAAAGCATTTTTAAAAATCCAGCATCCTTATAAAATCCAATCAATCCAGATAAAGACTCTCAACAAACTAGAAATAGAAGGGAACTTCCTCAATCTGAAAAGAAGTACCTACATATATATATATATATATATATATATATATATATATATATATAACAGTTTATTTAATGACAAAAATAAAAGAAATTGTCCCTCTAATATCAGAAATAAGAATGTTCACTCCCACCACCTTTTCAACATTGTAGCACTATATGTTTTAATTAATATAATCATTATAGAAAAAGAATAAAAGAACCAAATTGAAAAGGAATAAATAAAATTGTTTTATTCCCAGGCAATAAAATTTTGTCTATGTATAAAATCTAATGGGATATGCAAAAATTAACTGGAATTAATAAATACATTTAGCAAGATTACAGGATATAAGATCAATATACAAAAATCAATTGTATTTGGATAGGTTACCAACAAATAATCCAAAATAAAAATTCTCAAAAACATTTACAAAAGTATCAAAAATACTAAACAATTTGAGAAAAAATATATTAAAAGACACTGAAAACTACAAAGCACTAATGAGAGAAAGTAAAGACGACCTAAATAAATGGAGATATACCATGTTCATGGATCAGAAAACTGATTTATGAAATCCCAATCAAAATCCCAGAAGACTTTTTTCATAAATTGACAAGCCAATTGTAAAATGTATGTGGAAATGCAAAGGGCCTAGAGAACCAAAACATCTTTGAAAAGATGTATTACAACACTACAATACTCAAAAGAGCACTATCAAAATCAAAACTGACAAATAGATCAATGGAACAGAACACATAGTCCAGAAACAGATTCACATATATATTGACAACTGATTTTTGACTAAGATATAAAAGCAATTATGTGGAGAAAGAACAGTTTTTTCAACAAATGTTGTTGGAAAAATTGGATATGCATAAGCCAAAAAAGGGGGGGGGTCTCAATTCATAACTTATACCACATACAAAAGATTAACAAGCACACTATAGACTTAAATGTAGATCATAAAATTATATTTTTAGAAGAAAATCTTTGTTACCCGAGGATAGACAAAGTATTTTAGATTCAACATCAAAGTACAATCCATAAAAGAAAAATTTGATAAGTTAGACTTTTTAAAAGCTTAAAACTTCTGCACCTCAAAAGACACTTTTAAGGGAATGAAAAGACCAGTTACAGACTAGGTGAAAATATTTATGGAACATATATTTGGAAAGGACTTATATCTAAAGTCTATAAACAAAAAACAAAAAAACCTTTTAAAACTTAATTAAAAAAAACAAGCAATCCAATTTTTTAAAATGGACAAAATATTTGAGTATACTTCACCAAAGAGGCTATTTGGATGGCAAATAAACACATGAAAAGGTGATTATGATCACTAGTAACTTTAAAACCACAATGTGAAACCACATTGAAAACGGCTATATTTTAAAGACTGATCATGCCAAGTGTTGGCCAGGATGAGGAGGAACTGGAACCCTCTTACCCTGTCGGTGGGAATGTACAATGGTAGGACCACTTCAGAAAACAGATTAATAGTTTCTTGAAATGTACAGCTACCACACGATTTAACCATTCCGCTGAAGACATATGAAAGCATGTCTATAAGACTTGTACGTGAGTAAACATAGCAGCTTTATTTGTAATAGCCTAAAACAGGAAACAGCCCAAAGCTCCATCAACTGCTGAGTAGATAAATAAATTGTTGAATATACAATGGAATGCTGCTCAGCAACAAAAAACAAGGAGCTAGCGATACACACTGCAACACAGATGAATCTCAAAATATTTATGTGAGTGAAAGAAGCCAGACAACAAAAGAGTATGTACTATAAGATTCCATTTATACAAAACTTTAGCAAATGCAAACTGATTCTCTAGTAACACAAATCAGATCAATGGGTGCCTTGGGAGACTAGGAATGGAATGAGATGAGGGAGGTAATTTACAAAGGGGCAAACTTTTACAAAGGAAAACTGGAGGTTATAGATCTATTCACTATCTTTATTGTGGTGATAGTTTCGTGAATATATACATATGTCAACATTTATGAACTGCATGTTAAATATATGCAGTAGATCAATTATTTCTCAATAAAGCTATTTTTTAAAGAAGCAAGTATCAATCTCTGGTTTATTGTACCCTCAAATTCCAGTGGACAGGGGTCAAGCTGTTACTAGAACTTTCTCCTCTGTTCCACTGTGCTTAGCAGCAGGCCTGGGGTGGGTCTGCAGATTCAGCACCTCAGTTAGCATCTAACCAATGAGCAAACTGCCAGCCCCTTCTTCCCGCAGACACTCCCAATCTCTAGGGGTCTCTCTCTTGGAACCTCCTCTCCCACTCAGATTGAGTTGAGGGAGAAGTCAAGCAGAGGGAGTATTCTCTCTATGAACATTGCACTTCCCACTACAATTATAACAAAATTTCCTCTCTCCTGACCTATCTTCTTGTGCTGACTTGGGGGTGGAGTGCTTCAAAGCTGCAGTGAAGATTGGGTTTGGCTGGGATGTTTATTTACCTGGGAAGGAAGTATCTGATCCCAATTGTTAGCAGCTGCAGGGCAATCACTTGCTCAGATAGAAAAGTCCAGAGAAGCTGGATGGGGGGAGCCTTGCTGTTGGCCCAGACCATAGGGGTGGGGAAGAGGCTTATAAATGGGGAGTGGGTAGATGCAGCCGTAGGCCCAGAAAGCTTCAGGCTGCATATTGAGCTAAGTCAACAAGTCTTTAATGACGTCCCTCTTGGGGGGATTAAGACTTGGGTCAGCCAGATCTTGGAGTCAGCAGAGTTTTGTCTCAGGCACTTCCCCCACATTCTTACTCCCTCTTTCGCTCCTCCTTGCAGCATTTTAGCATTGCTGGTTAGGGAGAACAGACAATGCTTTCGCCTCATATTTTCTCACTATGTATTCTTTTTAACACACAATGACTTAGCCTTGACCAAAAACAAATCATGTGCATGTCATGTTAGTTCAAGTAGGTTTAACTGATGCCTACTGTATGCTGAGTTGTTCTGGATGTTCTGAGAGAAGGAGAATGAGGGGAAATCCTTGTAAGGATCCCATAGGAAACTCCGGGTCTTCTCTCTGAATCATATCTAGAGTCTATCCTTTGCTCTCCATGCCCACAGACTGACCTCTCACTTCCCACCTGACCTGAAATTCTCTGCCTCTTCTTTGACTAGGCCTTGCAAGGAGACCCTGAGACCCTGGCTCCCAGGCAGGCAGGGGTTAATGTAAAACTTTACAAGCAGATCTGCCAAGGAGCATTCTTCTGAGCTCCCAATTTTGCCCTAATGGGCCACATCAATCACTACTGAAATTTCATTCTGAGGATATAAGAATAAGAGCCTGGTTATTTATGACAACCTCCTGAGGACTTCCCTCTGCCAACTGGGCTCCCCAGGAGGGAAGATGGTCATTAAACTACCCACTTCTTTATAAACAAGATCCCGTTCTTTAAGGAGATATGAATGCCAAGAAAAGGGTGAGCCTCGTGGGGGAAGGGGACCTAGAGAGGGAAATACAGGGTACAGATAAGCTTACATTGAACCTTTGAGCTAGAAGGAACATCACCTTGCCCACTGCCTGACAAGGACCCTAAGGGTCCTAGAGGGAATGTGTCTGAGGCAACACAGACAGAGGGGCAGGACTGAAACTAGAAGTTGAGTGCCCCATCTCACAGTCCAGGGTCATTTTCTGAAGTCATTTGCATTTTCAAAGGGAATTTCTGAGTCACTAAGGAGATGTCTCAGCATCCTGTCCTGGATGTGGAAACTTCTTGCCAACTTCTTTCTCCTCTCTGTGATCAGGATGAAATTTCATTTTCTGAAAGGGGGTACCTCAGAAAAAGGTGGAAAAAGGAGGGCTCACTTCTCAGAATGTGGGTAAATCAGAGAAGGAGAAACCCTCACAGCAATGTCTCTGAGGTCAATTTTATTGCCTCCATGTTGTAGATTAGCAAACAAAGGACCGAAAATTTAGAACAATTTGCCTTAGTTAATATTTGAATCCATGATTGAGTCCATCTGAATGGTTTAAGAAATAAAACACAATATACAGAGGTCAAGTTGGTATCTTTATTGGTTAGAGTTGTAGATAAATGTGTCTTATGACAGATACTGCTCAGCAAACCTGCTTACCCTTCTTTCTGGTGATCAACTGGACTACATTTCCCAGCAGTATTCACTGTGAGTTATGGTCATGTGACTTAGTTCTGGCCAATAGACCATGGGAAAAATGTTGTATTCAGGTAATGTTAGCCTACACGACCACCCCAGCCTACAAGACCCATAAACTTCTCCTATGTGTAATTCTCTATGCCCCCTCACTCTCTTCATCTGGATTTTTCAATTTTAGCACTATTGGCATTTTGGGCTAGATAATTCTTCATTGTGAGGGCTGTCCTATGTATTGTAGAATATTCAGAAGCATCTTTGGTCTCTATTCACTGAATGCCAATACTGTAGCATTCCCAGTTGCCAATGTGACAATTAACATGTCTACAGACACTTCCAATTGTTCCCAGGGTGGAGGTGCAAAATCATCCCTGATTGACAATGACTAATCTAGAAGATGCAAAAGACACACAGTGGAGGGAACTTGGATCCTGAATGAATACAGGAGCGTAACACCTTTCCCACTATGGTCAGTATCATGACCAAGAAACTAAGTTCTACTGCACAATGCAACTGCAATATGGGAGCTGGTGGGTCAAAAGTTAACTTCCCCTGACTCATAGAGTACTACTAAATGATGCCCATAGATGGACAGACTTCCCCAACCAGGCAGCGCACACTAGACCAGGGACCACTCCAGCCCACAGGGCAGCCCAAGAGCAACAGCAAAGAGCCGCTTCCTGTGGGTAGATATCTCCCAAGATAAGGATAATAGTAGTGCTGAGCTCCACGTCGCCGAACTTCTGCCCAGATTTTTCAATCAGACAAGTCACTTCTCACCCACAAGGGTAGATAAATCCGGAATGCGCTTGGTGGGCAGCTTTCTTCTCGGAACCCTCTTCACGTGAAGCCAGGAGACTCCTCTGCTGGAAACTGCAGAGCCCACTGTCCTGTCCCAACATCAGAAAAGCTGCTCAGTAGAGAAAATGCCCCGTATTCTGCTCGGTACAAAACATGGCCTGTGTTCTCATTTTTTCACTAAATATTTTATTTTCTTACTGAAGCCAAGACTGTGGCTTTTGCCAAGGTCAAGGGCTGGTCTGTGACCAGACTTGGGTCTTGCTTAAAAGCAGGTCTGTGACAGGAAAAGAGAATGGGCCACAAATGGGTAAAACCCACAGCCTTGCCTTGAATTAACTGCTGAATTTTGTTCACAGCTCCCATCACCCAATTCTTTTTTTTTCTTTATTACCCTTTATATCTCCATTTACTAAAGAGCCCTGTGATAGACTAACTGTTTCCCATAAAGCTGTCAAAGGACTGAAATGAGTGACCTGGTCCAGGAAAGGCAGACCGGTGGAAGGGGAATAACTGGCTGGAAGTCAAAGCACACGGATCCGTGTCCAGCTCTGATCTGTCACTAACTGTTGTTTCAAACTGGACAAATCACTTTTCTTCTCCAGACCCCGGTCTGAGGTTCCCTCTCCACAAAGTGAGAACATTGGGTTGGGCATCTCTTACTTTGGCTGTTACTGCACGGAGGGCAAGCAGTAAGTGGAGATCCTGTTTACGTGTGACGCTGATGGTAGCTGTGGACGGCCGCTCTGCCCTCCCTCCGCGCTCGCTGTGCCCACCTCCAGCCTTGGATGTTGTGACACTCAACCGAAGTGCAGTAGCTCCCCATGGGTCTTTGTTAGTCCAGGCTCTCTGAACAAAACAGAATGAGCTTCATTCTCAGGCCCCTTGAAGCTATGATATCCTAGAACTCCAGGATTCTAAGATCTAGTAATCTAACATTCCAGATTCCAGTCCAAATATCTGGGAGCCTAAAATGCTAGAAGTCTAAGAGTATTATATTCTAAAGACATAAGAGCCTAGAATTCTAAGTAAAACTTGAATTTCTCCAGGAAATAAATGAAGTTATACATAGTAATAACTCACATTTGCACTGGTCCTACCCCTGTGCCCTGAATTGCTAACAGGTAGCTCACATGTCCTCAAGAACACAGTCAGTCACATCTTCTGTGCTTCTCCCTGGGCCATTCAGTGAATGGAAATACAAAGGACGACGAGGAATGGACACAGTTGCCCATCCCCACCTGCCGGCCAGGTCTACTTGTCCATACTAAGGGTCACTAGGTCAACCCCACCCCACTCATACACACCGATTAGCGAGATCAACTTTGTCTAAACCTCAGTGGTAGACAGATCTGAACTTAAATTGAGCTCCTTACTTCTTAATATTCCTATCACTCAGTATTTTCGTATTCCATATTTCTAAGTTTCCGAATTCCAAGTTTCTCAGAATTTACAGCCCGAATACTTTTGTATTTTAATAGACTAGGCTGTAAATAAAAATGTAGATTTGAAGTACTCTGACTCTAAGATAGCGGAAGATGCTAGAATGTCCCCTCGTGCCCTGGGATGAAGAGAGGCAGGGAGGCTCGGCAGCTGAGTGAGGATACCAGAGCGCGCGGCAGGCCTCAGGTGTGGGCACAGCTGATGGAAGGGGTGCTGTGAACCAGAATGGAAGGAGGAGCAGTCAAGCTTCTTCCTAGAATCCCCGGCGTGGTCACACCCTAGCAGGCTTCCCAGGCCCTTGGCAGGCAGCAAGAGCCAATTTAACGGCCTCCAATCCAATGTGTTATTTATTTTACAAGTAACTATAAATAGCAAAATAAAACTGAGAGTTGATGTCTGTGAGCAGGCCCCGGAGTTATTAAAGCTGCTTGTGGTCGCACATTTGGGAAGTTGTCCTACCAGGGATGAGGGTAGACCCCTGGGCTCCTGCAGGCCAGGTCCCAGCCACATCTTCCAGGGCTTGGAGTTGGGAGGTTTGATCCTTCCCAACTTGGCTGAGACCCTTCTGGCTGTGGTGAGTGGTGGGAGGCGGGGTAGGCTTCGGAGCAGTGGAAGTGATTTAGGCATGTGTCAGGAAACGGGCCTGGCCTGAGTCTCGGATTTCATAAGAAGCCCAGGGGCTGGCAGAAATTCTTGGCCCAACACATGCCGGAGCCAGGAGCACCATCAGCAGCCAGAAGGAGTGAAGCCCCAGCTCGAAGGAAATTGAGGGCAGAAAGAAAATGTTCTCCGCTGTGGCAGGGCTGGGCCTCCGACAGAAACGACCCCAGTATTTTGTCTGGTGCTATGGAGAAGTTTCGACACATACTTTTATCCACTAACCCGCCAGTTTTACTAAGCACTTTCTATGTGCTGGTCGACATGGGGGGCAGGAAGTTCTTTCACTCTTGGAGGCCTCACGCAGACTGGTGACCCCAAAATAAAGCCCCAGCCCAGAGCCTGGTCTTCACGTCTTACGACTTGACCCCAAGTCCTTTCAGTCCCACCGCTGGGCCTTTCCATCATGAGCCCCATGGGTGCCCCACATTCCACACGGCACCAGCACGTCAGTCTGCAGTCCCTGTTCCTCCAGCTCACCTGTTCAGGTCAGGACTGGTCCAGAGTCTCCTCCTCTTCCACAAATGCTGCTCTAGCCCTCACACAATCAGGTTGCCCATCTCCCAAGGCTTAAAGCACATTATTCTAACGTTCCAGCGAAATACCAGTCTGGCCCTGGCCGGTTTGGCTCAGCAGTTGGAGCATTGGCCTGCGGACCAGAGAGTCCCGGGTTCGGTTCCCACTAGGGGCACGTACCAAAAAAAAAAAAAAAAAAGAAAAGAAATACCAGTCTGCCCATTAGACCGCACCTTTTCTCCTGTCTGTGATCTCCAGCTCCGAGCGCACGGCCGGGAACGGTATTTTATGTAGGGTATTGCAGATATGGAAAGGGGGGAGTGTGCCCAAAGCATGTCTGAATCAAATGAAAGAGTCTGGGCATGTTCAATGAAAACAAAGTGGCTTCTAAATGGACTGCAGAAGCAAGGCCAAGTGACACGTGGGGACGGACGGGGCCAGTTTTCCGCCCCAGCGAGACGTCTGGGCGTTAATGGCTGGTTTCTCCCTGTGCTAAGGGGATGAGCACAAGCGGATCATTTAACCTCATTGTCCTCCTTTATGAAACGGGGGTGGTGGGTGAGATTGGGAGGAGGGTGTTAATGGGGGGGGGGGAGGACATGTGTAACAAAAATAAATTAATTAATGAAAATAAATGAAATAAAACGGGGGTGGTTATGAGGATTAACTGCGTTAATACATGTAAACTACTTAGAACAGTGCCTGGCCCGTTGTAAGCAATCAAAAATATTAAATTTTGTAGCAGTTATGGTTATATTAGAACGAGCAGTGGTGTGTAGGTTACGAGGAACACATAAGGTCTTGCCAGCCAGGTTGAAGCTTTCCCACCCCCACCATGTGACTCCATCCTGTGACCTACACGGACAAAGGTCAAGTGCACCGCAGAGCTACAGAACCAGGCTCAGCCTCTGCAGAAGCACACAGCTTGCCGGTCACATGACATGCTCTGTTGGCGTTTATTTCCTTGTCTGTTCTGGTCCTAAGATTCTCATTTTCTCTCTCTCTGTCTTTCTGTCTGTCTCTCTCTCTCTCTCTCAACTTGAGCAGAAATGCTTTCTTGGTTCTCTACCTCTCCCTTCTACCTTAAAAAGATGGCTAACAGCATAGTTCCTACAAAGAACCCCAGATGGGAAATCAGAAGGCCTGGGTTCCAGCCCCAGCTCTCTCCACAACTTCTGGTGGATCCTGCGCAACTCCCTTCTCCTCCCTGAACCTAAGACCTTCTTCTCAACAATGAAACCCTAGGGTTGCATGTTGCTCTCACGTCCTTCCACTCTGAACACCTGTGCATCCCTGTGGCAATGTTCTCTTGTATGGAAACTCCTCCCTACCCACAGGGATCACAGAGAACTTGCATTCATTCATCATTCAGCAATATTTACTGAGCACAGATAATATGTCGGGCACTGTACTAGATGCTGGGGTGACCGAGACAGACCAAGTCCCTGCCCTCCAGGAGCTCACATCTGAGAGGATCTAGAGGAAGATCCGATGATAAACTCATCACAGCACAGCCGTGGACCACGTCAGAGAGGAGAGAACTGACGTGCGCTGAATGCTAGCTGGGCGGTGTGCCAGACATCTCGGCATAGGTCATTTCGGTTGATCCTCACAATCACATTGTGAAGTATTATCATTTCCATTTTAAAAGAGGACACAAGGCTGAGAGACCTTCAGTAGCTTGGTCAGTGTCACCCAGCTAGGTGTGATGGACGTGAGTCCAGTACCATACCTCGTGTCCTCTGCACGTGAGCACGCTCCTCGGTCCATTTGCTTCTGAACTGTGAAGCTTGGATAGAGCAGGAGAGTGAGCCCCAGATCCCACTCCCTAGGGGCGCCAGGGCAACCCCTGCAGCCTGGCTAAGGCTCCTTGGGCGCCTGCGCTCAGACCACTGCAGCTCGCTCCCTGTGCCGCACTCTCTCAGCGGAGAGGCTGTGAGATTTGTAGCTGCGCTCTGCCCTCCTGGCCCGTAACCCTATAAAACACCAAGCAGCCTCTAAGGTAGAAAAAAAAGGGGGACAAAACTAAAAAAAATAAACGCCGATGAAGATTAAAAATGACTAGTGAGTCTTGGGAATTTACGTCTCTAAAGTAAGATGGTCACAGAGGCCAGACTGGGAGCAGACAGCCCTGACGCCTCTGCCTGGTGGATAATTTATCCCAGAAAGCAGAGGCCTCTGGGTGAGGCTCACAAAGGCCAAGGTGGTTCTCTGGGTCCTCCGGCCCACTGTCTGAGCAGCCTGGCCTGTCAGGCTGAGTCAGAAGCTTTGTTTTCCCAGACCAAACCCATACATTTGATATTTTTTCATTCCTGTTCACATCTCTGATCTCCTCTGAGGTTCATCTTGCACTCCCCATGAGGCCGACAGGGTAGGACCCTGATCCCCATTGGTCAGATGAGAACATTAAAGCTGACTGACAGAGGATGACTCACCCAGGGTGTCCCAGGGAGTCAGGACTTCGAGCTGAGCCTGTTGGTAGATGCGGCAGCCCCCATTAGAGATTCATTTCTTTCCTCTCCTTTTTCCTGAATGCCTAACCCCCTCGCAGATGAACTGTTAAGCCAACGAATTAGTTCAGCTAACTGAGGAACGGGACTTACCAAGAACGGCTGCACATACCACGAACAAGAGCAAAGGAGATGCTAATGAACAAATGAACACTTTTTAAATATGTGGTGGTGGCGATGATAGAGGTCATGTTAGTGGAGGTCTCACTCCAATATAACAATCAGAACTAAAAAGAGAAAAATATAAATAAAAGTTTGGGGGAGAATCTGGGAAGAGGCGATCCATGCTGAGGTGAAGCTGTCTGCTTGCGAGGTCCGGGCCTCGGGAAGCCATTTTACTGATGACTTCCCATCAGAGGGTTGGTTCATGGGCAAGAACACGTTTTGGGATTAAGTAGCTGACAGTCGCCCCGAATTTTATGCTGACGTCCTAGCCCACATTCTTGCTGACTGTGTGATGGGCTGTCAAACGTTATGCTGTCCCCCACCTGCTACAGAGGTAAAGCCTCTGTCTCCAGGTTTTGACCTCTGATTAACCTGGGTTTTTCCCCAACTCGTTGCTTGCCTTTGAGTTTGTTTCTCAGCCTTTCTGAACTTGATTTTTCATCCCTCCAGGGGAGATAGCAATATCTACCTCAGTGTTTTGCCTTGAAAACTGTTTTTAAATGAAAAGAGAATCTTACATGTTAACTATGTTAGTTCAGACTTCATGGGAGGCCCCAAGATAATGGATAACACATCCCCAAGTAAAAGGCAAGACCACCAGGCAAGGGCTGAAAAAAGGTGGTGTTGAAAACCGCTTTGTGGCTCTCTGCTGACCACCCACCTCTGGCATATAAAAGAGGTGGGAGAGTCCAAGGACAGAGCCAGGATTAGACAGGGATTTCTGGAAAGAGCTGCAAGTACATTGTGCATCTCTGTCCACTCCCTCACTCAACTGAAGCCCAGAAAAAGTGATCTTAATGGGGTAGTTGGAGAGCTTGGTGTTTTCCTATATTTGGGGGGTACACTGGGCTGGAATCTGACTCCAACTGCTAAATCTAAAGAGCAAGGAGCCAACTGACCAGCTATTCTAACAGCAGAGTAAAGGGAGGTTTCTGCACCGGGGCAACCATATCCCAGAGTTTGTCAAGCAGAGGATAAGGAAAGTATATTCTCTGAACCAAATCTGGACCACACGAGAGGGAGATGGTCTAGGTCATCCTAGACCCTGTCAGAGGACCATGTAGAGAAAGACCCAGCAAAAGTAGGCTGGTGGTGCCGGCAGATGCCTGGGGGCTGGGGAGGAGTCAGCAGCCAGCTGGAGTAGAAATGCACTTACCCACATCAAGGGATCACTTATATGGGGAGGAGGATGGATTTTTTTCTCCAAACCCACAAAAACGCCCCTTGAGAGAACAGTCAAGGTTATATGCCTGCCAAGCTCAGCGAGCACTGATCCTGGATCTTCAAGTCGATACTAGTCAGGTAAGAACTCCCCTGTCTTCCTCTCCTCTCCCTCCCTCTATTTCTGGCAATGGAGAGGTCAGAGGTCCACAATGGTTAGCAAGATGAAGAAGGAAAAGTGATGCTCTCAGTATAAAAAGAGAAAAGAAACTGAGCCTTGCCCTGGCCAGTATGGTTCAGCGGTTAGAGTGTCGGCCCGCGGACCAGAGAGACCCGGGTTCGGTTCCTGCTAAGGCACGTACCTCGGTTGCAGTTTGTCCCCGGTCCCGCGGTGTTTCTCTCTCTCTCTCTCTCTCTCTCTCTCTCTCTCTCTTCCTCCCTCTCTCCCTCCCACTCTATCTGCAGACAAATGCAAAAAAAAAAAAAAAAATATCCTCGGATGAGGATAAAAAAAAAGAAACTGAGCCTCGTTCTCACTGCAGGAGACTGGCCAGCAGCAGTCCCAGGCTCAACTGGGTAGTAAGAAAAACACCAAAAACATTACCTTTAAATAAAGTTTGAAGTTTATTACTGTTATTATTGTTAATAGTAGTAAGAGTAGTGCAGTAGACAAGATATGTTAATTATTGAGCAAAAACAATGTTCTCTGAGTTCAAATAAATGGGGAACTTCTTATTATCTAAGAGAAAACAGAAGTCATTGAACAAGTTCAAGTTTCATCAGACAGGATGGAAGAAGATTCAGCCCTGCTGAGTCATTGGCGAAAGTTGTTTCTTAACTATATTCCCATGAGTCTCTCTTAGTCGATGTAATGGTTACATGGCGTGATATACTGTCATCCCTTGCACACAGCTGGACTTGAGTATACCTGGATTGCTTCCACCATTTCTCTGGGACTGGCTGACCAGCAGTGGACCGGTCAATCAGCTAAGGTATCTTGGAACAGCTACTGTGTGTCTGACTTAGGCTCCATTCCAGAGGTAGAAAGGAGAAGATCCGGTCTTAACCCTCGGTGAGTAGAGTTCACAGGAGAGGGACATCCAGAAGGGGTAACAGAGACCCAGAGAGGGGCTGGAATTGCCCAGATCCATCATAGAGCTGGATGAGAACATGGCCCTGTTCTTCCCCTCTGCCACATCCCACCCATCCCTCCATGCAGCCTCCTCCTAGAACTCTAAGGCGGAGTGGAGCCCAGGGCCAGGATGGCTAGTCCGGTGGTTTCTCATGCCTCGAGGACCTACTATGTGTCAGATCCCTTGTGTACGTTGGTCTTGGTTCACACAGTCACCTGCCAAGGCAGGGTCATCAATAACCTTTGCACGGATGAGAAAATGGAGACCCATGAGGTTAAGTGACTTGTCCAAAGTCATATGTCCACCAAGGGATGGAACTGGTGTTCAAACAGGCCAAAATCGGTGGTCTTGTCATACAACCTTATCACGGAGAGCGGCTGGAGTCAGGAAAGAGAGGTGCCAGCAAGGCTCTGGTTGGGTCCAGGTCCTCAGAGCCCCTTATGGAGTCCCCAGCGGTCCCACAGTGAGAAGGAACCGGTCCAGACTGACCCACAAACTCACCAGTCGACCCAAAGCCAAGACAACTGGAGTGTGCACATTACCAGTTTCTTCCAAGGAACCAAAAGTGAGGCAAATGTTTATAAATCATAAAACAATGTGAATAATGTTTTAATTAGTTGGCAAATCATATGATCGGGGGCTTTACTCTGTTCTCTAAAGTAGATATTAACTTTACGAACATTTTTTCCCTCTGCAGCTTGGTTCTTTGTGAAGGTGGGTGTCTGCCGGTGTGGGAAGTGCTCATCACATTGGGCAGGAATCTTGGCTGGGTTTACAGGAAAGTACTTTTAGATTTTTCTTCTGACAGTGAACTTGGCCTCCATCACTCCCTGCTGAAACCCAACTCTCTGCAGGCGGAAACAGTGGATAAAAAATAAAGATAAAGAAAGAAATAAATTAGAGGGGAAAAACAACTAAAGAATAAATAATCCTCTTAAAACAGTCACTGGGAGAGTCAATGGAAAGAGTCCCGGACGGGGCAGCGAGGGTTCTGATGGGTGATTCACTCACTGGCTGGCTTTCTAACCTTCGGCAGACGGCCCCCCTCTTGAGGTCTCTGTCTCCTCTGCTGAGAGAATCAAGTGGGACAGCATTTGATAAAGTGATGTGACTTCTACAAAGCACGGTCCACACAGAAAGCTGTGAAGTACTCCTGATGCTGGAACCATGGTCCTTGGGTGTCCCTGGAGCCAAACCTGACACCAGCAAGGGAGCCTTCAGGGTGATGTGTACGAGAAGGACCTTCTTAGCCGAGTACCGGAAGGGAGCCTGAAGATGTGCAGGGTGGAGATGTGGGTAGGCATGAGTGCTCTGGGCATGTGTAACGCAGGTTGGCACCCTGTCCCTGAGTGTGCACACCTGATTGCTCGTGCACGCGGAGTGGTGTGTAAATCCTGCTCAGTGCTGGGGGCTTGTGGGTATGTTTGTTATCCATCAGCTTCACAGGGGCTGTGAGGGTCTCTCAGTGCTCCAAGTGCTGGGGATTCAGCGATGAGCAAGACACACCACACTCGGCATGCGTGTGAGAGAGTGTAAGCACGCATGAGACCTCCCGTGCAAGAGGGAGCATTTGAATGTCTGTGTGAGGATGTGAGGTGCGTGTGTGTGTGTGTGTGTGTGTGTGTAAAAATGCAAGTCGTGCCCTGGCCGGTTTAGCTCAGCGGTTAGAGCGTCGGCCTGCGGTCCGGAGAGACCCGGGTTCGGTTCCCGCTAAGGGCATGTACTTCGGTTGCAGTTTGTCCCCGGCCCTGGTTGGTCATGCGGGTGGCAGCCACTCGATGTGTCCCTTCACGTCGATGTTTCTCTCTCTCTCTCCCTTCCTCTCTCTTCCTCCCACTCTATCTGTACAAAAAATGGAAAAATATCCTCGGGTGAGGATAAAAAAAAAAAAATGCAAGTCGTGCATTTGAGGGTGTGAACTTGTGTGTGAGTGTGCATGCAAGTGTTTCGGAATCTGTGACTTTGTGTGTTATGTATGTTGGTGAGAGAGAAAAAGAGGAAAATAATTCTTGGCTCCCCGAGAAGGCATCAAATTTTGATAAAATGCCTGAAGTCTTAAAAGGCCCTGAGATATCTTACCGGGTCCGAGGCTTCACATGGAGAGCCGGAGCCCAGAGAGGGGAAGCGGGGTGTAGTGCAGGCGGCGAAACAGGGCCGGGACACACCGCTGCTGCTCCTGAGCCAGGCTGTCGCCCCAGTGAAGACGTGTGCCCGTGCAAGGGCAGACTCTCTGAGGGGCTGCACGGGAGACTCGGGGCAGGGCAGAAAGGTGGGCCAGGCCAGCGTGTGGAGGGTCCTGAATACCGTGACGAAGAGGGGACACCCACTTCGAGGAGCCACGGGTGGGTCTGAGCAGGAGAGCAGAGTGGAGAAAGTCTGCTGTGGAGGAAAATCCACGGAAGAAAGAGACACGGCTGGGAGACCCAGAAAGAGTCAGGCGTCACCATCCAGGTGAGGGGAGTGAGGCCCGCATTAAGGAGGGGTGTCGAAAGACAGACAAGAATGTATCTAGCCCAGAACAGAAGCTGTGGCATCCTTTGGAATCTAATCATTTACATAATGAGGAGTTTTCCCCTTAACCTGGGAACTAGCAGGAGCCTGGGAGTTCATACAAGCATCTCCTGCAAGTCTCACGACAGCCGTGCGAGGTGGGCATTATTTCCTTCATGTTACTGATGAGGCAACTGCACCTTCAAGTAGAAAGGTAACGACCCAAGGACACCTGCCCTGGCTTGGCAGATCCAAGACGAGAACTCAGGTCTCAGTTGCTTCAAATTCAGCAGTAAGTCGATAGTCACTTGCTGGAGATCCACTTCATTTCAGGAACTGGGCTGGGTGCTTCGTGCACATTACCTCACTCCAGCCTTCCAGGGACCATTCCCCACCTTTTGGAAGAGGAAAATGATACTTAGAGGTGTTAAGTAATTTCTCCAAGGATGCACGGCTGGCTCAACCTGTACCTGAACCCAAGTCATCAGATTCCGGTGTCCACGGTCCTTCCACCATCCTGCATTTCCTTTCAGAACCAAACAACTGTGTTTGCAACACAGCTTAGGATGAGTTCAATCTAGGAACTCCCATCCCTGGAGAGCATCCATGCTCAGAGTGCAAGCCGGTTCAGAAAAGTTTTATCCAACCCCTATGACAGGCCCATGCTGGGGACTGAAGAGTCTCCCTTCAAGAACCACCTGAAGGAATTCAGCTTGGGCCGCCAGAGTCCCGTGCTTTGCCTTCGCAGAGACAGAGCAATTGTGATCTCAACTGGGTCCCCAAGGACAACCACGTGGGGCTGGGGGCGGAAGTCAGGGCACCCGGGACACGGGGCCCCGGTGATCTCGTTGTGAAGCTCAGGCAAGAGTTTCCATGGGTCCCTGCAGCAGCCTTGCACCCACCAGACACACTGTGCCCTTCCTTAAGTGACAGAGATGCTGGCCCTCTGCAGCAGGGTCGCCTGGCTCCCTCTCCCTGCGCAGGTGACGCACCGAGAGCCTCCGCGCTGCACACGCAGGCCTGCGCCATCACTGAGGCCGCCCTGCCCAGTGCAGACAGGACAGCGAGCCTGCCCCCGGAGGGTGAAATCTGGACTGTGCCTTGGTTTTCTAAGCCTGATATCAGGTTCATCTGCTCTGAGACTCTGCCACTCTTTCTAGATATTTTCTGCCCTCAACTCCATTCCCATCTCCTCAAATAGCTGACTGGAGCCCTGCTATAAACCAGGCAGGACATCCGAGTCTGACCTTCAGGACCACCAAATATGTCCTTGAGATTCCCACCGCTGGCCCCGGTCAGACGGAGCCCAACACCCCACCCCTCCTGAACTCTGAGCTCCAAGACTGGTCACGTGGATGACCTGCGGCCTTGCCTGCATCCCTGTCCCAGCAGCCCAGTGCCGAGGCGCACCATGCCTTAGGTCAAGCTTACCCAGTTTACACGCTTGAGCGGATTTCCTCGGACTTCCTGGTCCCAGAATCTCTAAGCTCACTCTATTTTAATTCCTGAAATGAATTCCTGGCCACACTTGAAAGGCCTTTCAAACCGAGTGAAAGTGATCGGCTGCCCAAGTGCGTTGACATCAAGACACCATGGTACTTCCTTCCTGACCAGAAATGCCATCAGAGAGTCCAGTCAGGACTTGGCTCACTGCCCTCGGTGAGGTCTCCCCAACATCCGCTCCAAAAACACAGTCGTCAGAAAACACACCCAAGAAAATGTCAGGAAGCAACTAGTCATCTGAATTATTTACTGTCCCCTGGAACATAGCCAGCCTAGACGCTGGCCATGCAGATGCTGGGAAAATATTTATGTGGGTCCCGATGGCTGGCTGGCCAGGAAAGACTGCGCTGTCATCTTTCCTTCCTGCTGATAAGGCGAAGCTACACATGTCAGACTGCTCTTGGACGGGCCTGGCGGCGGGGCCTGGCATCTGACTGGAGCGAGGTTAATGGCTGTAGCTCTTGGTTCCATTCCAGTCTCTGCCACCAGCTAATTCTGCCCCTCCCAGGGCCTCAGGGCCTCCCTGTGAAGCATCCCGGAGTACACCAGATGACCCAATGTCTCTGCGATCCTGCGAGATTGTGACTCAGACGGAATCAGATCTATTTTCCAGATCTGCCATCATGATGCCATTGGCTCATCGCAGAGCTGTTTTTCTTGGCACCCTGGAAACGTTCCTGGAATTCCAACATCCTAGAGTTTCTCTTTCCACTGATCCGGTTTCTGTAACCAGATGGGAGCACTCCATCTGGAGAAGAAAGATCTGAGCTTAAAAGAGTAAAATGGAAGAGGGAGAACTGAGTTCCACTGGTGTGTATCACGCATCCAATGTTTGCAAAGCTCGATGCTGAGTCCCTGGGGACGGCAGCGTGGCCCCCGGTCCCACCCTTTCAGCCGCAGTGAGCCCCAGTCCTATCCAAAGAGCTCGCAGTCGGTGGGAAGAGTGGCCCACAAGCCTCATCTTATCCCCAAATGGCCCCAGGACCTCTGCCTGCCACCTTCTTCGGTTCTATGATTCGGTCCTTGTCTGTGATCATCTCGGGCTCCTTGCCACAAGCAGTTTGGGCCTCCCCAGCTCCCCACTCCCTGTGAATGACCTGATCTCACAAGTCCTTCTCCATCTCAGGGTTTGCAGCGGCTCCTTTTGAAGACCCACCCAAAATAACACAGTCACAGATGCAGACACAGGACAAAGGCGCCGGAACACCCAGAGCCCCTACCTGGGGGCTCCTGCTTTCCTCTCTGAGAAGCTCAGTGATGTCTGAGCACCTCCCGCCTACCTCAGTTTCCCTCCGCCTTCCTTTCTCTTCAGGCCCACCTTCTCCAGGAAGTGTCCACAGCTCAGCCTGAAGGTGCGATCTGGTGGCTGCAGTGGCCATTCAGGGCTTGGTGTGTAGAACCTTCTGGGCTGGGCGAGCATAATCAGTGGATATTCCCTCAAGGGAGTCATCAGGACAGGCCTGGCCTCACGTCAGTTTACCTGGTCTGAGGGCCATTCACTGGGGACTCTCCTTTGCTCCACTCAGCAGGCTCAGCACTGCTTAGGTGCTGAACACTGTGCATGAACGAGGGGACGTGCAAAAGGCAGACAAAGCCCAGCTCTCCACCTGCCCCCGGTGCCCGGGATCCTCACACCAGGGCTAGGACATGACCAGGCCAGCCTCTCAGCCTCTTCTGCCTCATCCCCTCGTCACAACCCTTCTCCTGTCACCTGCCTCACTCCGGAATCAGGGCCTCATAGGAGGTCAGAGCCGGAAGGGCCTTGAAACCAACCTGAGACACCCTAGACAATCTATGAAATCAGTAAGAATGAATGTGTGTGGTGAAGAACGGCCTCCACCTGGAAGGCCACACCCTGGAGGACGCAGCCCTGTGACCAAGGATCACAGCTTGCAAACGTCCGAGAGTGGAGTCACGTTCTATCACAGACAACAGACAGAGAGCCGGGAGAGGCCGGGATGGGGCCCAGATCGCAGGACGAACAGTCCTCAGTCAGGGCCAGCTGCTCTACTATTCTGTGCGGACATCTCTTACATTCTCACAAGAACCCAAGAGGTAGGTGTGGTGAGCATCCCCGCTGTTCAAACAGAGACGCAGACTAAGAAAGCCGTCACAACGTCCCAGGTCACGCAGCTTTGAAGGGGTTGAGCACAGATTCAGACACAGGCCCGTTTAATTTTGGAGACATTTCATCGAGAACCCAGGTACTCAGCTGTTAAGAGGATTATGCTAAGGAACCAATGACCAATGTTGTTGTGATTACCTATAATAAGGCCAGTCCTCCCAGGGGGATGCATTTTAATATTCCTTCTTCATTCAAGAAGAAAAATAGCTGACACTCAAACAATGCCCCATGGTCCCATGGTAGTGAGCGTACAACATGAAACCAGGGGCAGCAACAACCATCATCACCCGAGGTTTGTTGTGGGGAATCGGGAAGCCTTCTCAGGAGACGGGACACTTGAAAGACGAGTGGAAATTCACCCAGAGGAAAAGGGTGAGGGGCTCAGTTGTACCAAGGTCAGCAAGTATCAAAGGTCAGTTTTCCCCGGCCTGTGTGACTCGGTGGTTGAGCGTACCCATGCACGAGGAGGTCACCGTTTCGATTCCCAGTCAGGGCACAGGCCCAGGTTATGGGCCGGATCCCCGGTGGGGGTCATGCAGGAGGCGGCCAGTCAGTGTTCTCTCTCATCGATGTTTCTATCTCTCTCTCCCCCTTCTTCTCTCTCTAAAATCAATAAAGAAAAAAAAGTGGGGGAATCATTGAGGGAAAAAGGAGAAACATCTGTAACAAAAATTAATTAATTAATTTAAAAAAAAAAAGAACCTTGGTGTTGCAGTATTTGTTGAGTTCTCCACTCAAAAGGGGGCTTCCAAGGTGTTGGTAATGTTTCTTGATCTGGATTGCTGATAAACAGGGATGTAGTCGATTTGTGAGAATTTGTTGAGCTTAAGTACACTTAATGGTACTTGTACTTTTATGTATATGTTATACATCAATAAAAAGCTTAAAAATTAAGAAAATAATAATAAAAAAGGTCAGAGTTCTGCACCTGAGAGGCAGCACCTTGGGTGTGAGGCCAGAGGGTCCTGATATACCAGTTAAGGCCCCAGACTGGTCTAAGTTTTCAAGCAGAGAAGCAACCCCTTGTCAATGGAAGAAGACTCTGGAGACAAAGAATTGATCCTCTCGGGGACAGCAACTCAGATAATGACAGGTCACAGGGGATCGTCATCCACAGATCTCAGAATAAAACTTCCAAGCCAACCAATTCACTCCCACCATCAGTCCTGCGAGTTAGGTGACCTTACCCCACTGTCACAACAAGGAAAAGCCCAGTCACGCCGAGCAGACTGGGCCCCCGCGTGTCCAGGGCTGCGCGTCGAGGCGCACCGCTCCAGACGCCCTGTGCGACGGGCACGTGCAAACAGCCTGGATTTCCGCCCCGGGTGGAAGTCTGGACTAGCGGCTCTCCATGTCTCATCTAGTTCTGAGACTGTGAGACTGTGAGGCTCTGCGGCAGCAGGCTGGCTGCCTCGTGGGGCTGCTGGTCGGAGCCGTGGGTGGTCAGGAATGTCTCAGGACTTCCTGGGCCCAGTGTTCCAGGTCGGAGTGTCTGGATTAATGATCCATCTCCAGACGGAGGGAGCCGAGGCCCTGACGCCAGGCACAGGGCATCGATTAGACTTTACACTCCGAGCTGGCTTTCATCTGGGGCTCCCAGGGTGGGCTGGCCTAATAATTAACATTCTCAGAGCCCCACAACATGAGTGAGCTCAGGAGGGGAGAAGGAGGCTCTGAGCAGGTCCCTATCAGCAGTGCTGTGCCTCCCCCAAACCCCCAAAAAGCTGGGGCCTGGCTGCTTGGCAGACAACCACATCTTCCAGCTGACACGTCCATCCTGCCTGGAGTTTATGCAGTAAGTGGTTTGGGTCTCATCTTTGAGCTTCACAAGATTTCTGTGGGAAAGTAGTACTAGGATTACTACCCCCCTGTACACACAGGGAAACTGAGGTCCAGAGAAGGACAGGGGAGGACCCAAGGGCACAGGGACCAGCATTGGAGCTCAGGCCCCCTGCGCCCCTGCCTGGCACCTTTCTGATGAAGGAGGCTGTCCTGCAGGGTGTACGTCCTCCTGGCTCCTCGAGGCGAGAGAAGATAGGCATGTGATATGAGTTTCTACTGTACAAGAGAAAACTACAGAGGTGCCTTGTTATCCATCCGTGCATTGGCTCACCAACTGCTTACTCGTGCCTAGTATGTTCCTGCCTCTGTACCAGGTGCTGAGGAGAGCAGGGAATTGTCCCAGGCAAGAGGGGGCAGTGGGGAGTGGGGCAGGAGAGAAGTAAATATGCAAATTCTAAGTTCAGTGAGGACCGGTAAGCCATGGTGACTTACTAGCAAATGTATTCAATAGTACAGAGCACTTTGAGCACAAGGCCCCGGGCTGGGCGGGCATGACTAACCCTCCCAGGGCAGTGGAGGACAGGTCAGAGTGGAGAGGGGATCATAAAAGGCTTCGGAGGACAAAGAACTCAGAAATGAAGCCTTAAAGGAGGGCTAGTTGTCAATCAGGCAAATGGGCGGTGGAGGAAGGGTGTGAGGGTGGGATGGGAGGGGAGAGGTGCTCCAGGCAGAGGGCGTGGCATGAAGTGGCTCGGTTAGCTGACAGCAGTGCAGTCCGCTGGAGCGTGGGGTTTGAGGGCGAGGCCGTAGGAGATGAGGTTGGAGAAATCAACAGGGAGCTGATCAAAAAGCCCTCCTAAGCCAAAGTGAGGGGACTCACCTCCACTGGGAAGCATGCGAACAGGAGGCGGGTGGTCAGAGCTGCGTGGTGGAGGCCCCTCGGCTGTGGTGGCGAGGACGTGGTGGACAGGAGAGAGAGCCAGTAGACACTCTGGAGGCTAAAGCGGCTTCGGCTGCTTCGTGGCCACCGAGGACACCAAAGCGCTGGTGTGGTCTGGCAAGCCCATGTCCTGGGAACGTCCTGGTGTAAAAACGTACTCCCCGTGGCTGTGAACTTACCCCCAAGCCCGGCGGTCTGGCCCGAGTCCATGCTGCGCTGTGTGAGAAGAAACCTCAGCAGCCTCCTCTCTTCAGGCGGACTCCCCGTGCTCGTACCCTCTCCTGCCCACGCCCAGGCCCTGCCGCTGACACGCGGTGGGGAGCACCTTCACAGCCTCTGCTGCAGGCCACTCGTGACTCCAAGCATCTGCCGTCCCAGATATTCCACCCCGGGTACAGGGTTATCGAGCACCTGGGGGGCCAGGCGCTGCGAGGCTCTGAACGCGTCCTCCGCCCTCGCGTCAGTAGACCCTACGGGTACGATCCAAACTCCATGGCCTGGCATTTCAGGATCTTCTGAGACGGACCCCGGCTGACCCCCACCGCCTCGTCCTCTCTCTCCCTCCCTCGACACTCCACACTCAGCACTCGGAGCCGCTTGATGTTCCTTGAATGCCCTGTACAATGTTCTTCCAAATAGTAATATCTTTTCAATTACGCTTCGAATACACACTGACTCAAAGAATACCGAAGTGGAAAGTAGACAGTGAGAACTGTGTCCTCTACCCCTTCTCGCCACCCTGCAGATCTGTTCCCCAGAGACAACAGCTAACACTTGAATAAATAGCCTTCCAGATTCTTTTAAAGACTTCTGATGCTCTAGCCTATCACCCTTTGCAAGCTTTTCCCTGTCGTTCAAGACTCATCACAAAGCGTATTCTCTCCCCTGAAAGTCCTCCATGGCCCCACAGACAGAATTAGGGGTCCAGTGCCCATAACACATGTAGCCCTTGCCATTCTAAACTGAAATCGTCTGTCCACATGGCTCACTCAGGTAGACCGTGAGAATGTCATTGGAGATGACAATCTCTGTGAGGACAGACAGGACTGTGACAGTATCGGTCCTTCTGTATCTATAGTTCCTGGCACGCAGTAGGTGCTCAGGAAGTGTCCTTAGAGTACACGGTGGATGGATGGATGGATGGATGGATGGATGGATGAGGGGGTGGATGGATGGATGAGGGGGTGGATGGATGGATGGATGGATGGATGGATGGATGAGGGGGTGGATGGATGGATGGATGGATGGATGGATGGATGGATGGATGAGGGGGTGGATGGATGGATGGATGGATGGATGAGGGGGTGGATGGATGGATGAGGGGGTGGATGGATGGATGAGGGGGTGGATGGATGGATGGATGGATGGATGAGGGGGTGGATGGATGGATGAGGGGGTGGATGGATGGATGAGGGGGTGGATGGATGGATGGATGAGGGGGGTGGATGGATGGATGGATGGATGGATGGGTGGATGGATGGATGGATGAGGGGGTGGATGGATGGATGAGGGGTGGATGGATGGATGGATGGATGGATGGATGGATGGATGGATGAGGGGGTGGATGGATGGATGAGGGGGTGGATGGATGGATGAGGGGGTTGATGGCAGGCGGGAGCTCCTGAGGCATGCCCTCAGGATACAGGTGAGGATGCTGACTTAGCACTGAGTAGTGGAAAGGACCCCAGCTGGGGGTTCAGGATCTAGATTCCTGTTCTGGTCCTGCCTTCTACCTGCGACATGGCCTCATAAAGTTCCTCACCCTCTCTAGGCTTCAGCATCTCCACCTGGAACTGCATAGTTCCCCAGAATCCTCCCCAGCGGATGCTCCAGAATGCTCAGCTGGCCATGGCCCAGCACCCCTATTTTACACCTCGGTAATTACCCACCTGCATGCCTTTTATTACAGAGATTGGAGTGGGGGCAGGAGCTCATTAAATAAAGGGCAAAAGGAAATTGCTGGCTTGCCTAAATGACATTGTTGGCATTAACTAGATTAACTTCTGAAACGAAAAGCCCACAAAAGCAAAACCAAAACAGAAAAGGAGCCACGGCTTCCGCTGGGGGCTTCATGGTTCCCTGCTTCCGCCTGCCTGACCCCTGCCCAGCCTCCCCATCCATCCTCCCGGGAAGGTCACAGGAGCCCCTCTCCTGCCCTCACACAGGACTTCCTCTCAGCCACCCCAGGAAAATGGCAGTGGGCACTGAGCGCCTGCCCAGGGCTCAGGAGGGAGCTGCTGCAGGCCCAGCGCGGTGCCAGCTGGTGCCAGGACGCAACACAGAAGCAGGAGGCTGTGAGCACTCGGACGAGGCACTTTCTCAGCTCAGTGTTTACGATCAGCAGGAGAGGGAGGCCGAGACTGAGGGAGGCAGACCCCAGCCCTGCTCACCGGATCCAGTGCCGCGAGGGGCAGGAAAGAACGGAGCCCGACCCTGCCGACTATCTGGTCTCACGGGGAGAGGACCAGTCCTGGTAAGCATCTCAGAACATGTGAGAAGAGCCCTCCGTCTCAGGGGAACCTGGACTCTCCTCTGAGCTAAGGCAAGTCGGAGAGGGAGAAAACTGGAGGAAAGACGCGCGTATCCGTGCCTCCTCTGGGCCAGATACGTGCCGTGCACTGTCTCATCCTTGAAGGTGTGGAGGTGCTCGGCTCTCCACCTGGCAGACGCCGACCCGGGCGGACAGGCTTACCCACGTTCTCCCCTGGGGATCGTGGGAGCTGGGCGTGGCACTGAGGTCTTGGCTCCCGATCTCAGAGTTCTCCCCGCCTGTCTCTGCCCTCTAGACCCAGTCCTAGCTTATGAGAAGCATACGGTCCGGCTGTGCTATGGATCCCATGATTCCACTCTAGACTGTCAACCTCCCACTGAGCAGAAGGAACCCTATCATTCCTCCAAGCTGCTGGGCACCAGGACGGTCAACCAAACTCCCATGAGGACTTGAAACACCCTTCTGTTCCTCGTCTCCCAACCAGGGGCTTTTGTGGTGCCCTCCCTTGGAGGAATGATATCTAAACAACAGGATTCCAGGCACAGGGCAGAAGAGATTATTTTAGGTAGGAGAACATTCCAGCACCCTCAAACCTCGTCCAGCTGCACATGAGCTCACACCTGGGCCTGGAGGCCGCCAACACTCTTGTGGGTCAGTCCTGTCCAGATCACCAGGAGCCAGACGAGGTCACTGGGTATTAATCATTGCCCAGGGGAAAGTTAAACTGAAAGCCAGTTCATTAAAGATTAAGCTCCATCTCCGTAGGCCTCGGGGAGAGGGAGCTCCGGGTGCAGAGCAAGGTCCTGTTCCGGGCGGTCACTACTGGGAAGTCTTCCCAGAGAGCCTGCAGGAGAGGTCAGGGCCATGGCTCTGTTCCGGCTCTTCTCTCCACCTGCTGGGGCGCTTCCAAGGGTACTCCCCATTCTGAGCTCCCATTTCCTCCCTGGGTACCAGGGAACGTTCCTTTGGGTTCTTTGTGCTACTCTAGCATGCGTTTTCCTGAGAATAGTCTACGTAGCCTGGCTTTCCCCGTCTCTGTTAGCTCTGTGTGCGCAGGTGGCCCGGTGCAGGTCCATGGCGACAGAAAACCGGCAGCAATCACAACTGTCCCGTGAGACCTGGAGCTGAGGCGCTCACATCTCTCCTCCTTGACTTCCCCGCCACCCAGACTGCACCTCTGACCCCAGGAGATGTCCTCTTTGCACTCTGGGCACTGGCCCAAGTTGTATCTAGAGGATGCTCCTCTGAGCCCACTGATCCAGAAAGGCAAAAACTCCCCCATTCGGCCAATTTCTGGTACCTCCCTTTGAATCATCCTATCTCGGTGGGATCTGCTACAGCAAAGCTTTGCACAGGACCTGCACAAATTCTGACCCCACACCAAAGCAATTTTACAGTATGTAATGACCAGTTGATGAGCAGATGCCTCATCATGCTGTGCCCTACACAAGGCAGTGCCCTGCTGTCGGGGCTCCAGTCGTGGTCCCAGATGGAAATGGCACCATCGGCACCCTGCTTTACAACCAGAAAGTCCGATTAAGTTGGGACACTTGAAAACAATAGTGGCAAACAATAATAGACTTTTAAACCTGAGGGTGAGCCCTGGCCGGTTTGGCTCAGCGGTTAGAGCATCAGCCCATGGACCAGAGAGGCCCAGGTTCGGTTCCCACTAAGGGCAAGTACCTCACATGCAGTTTGTCCCCGCCCCAGTTGGGGTCATGTGGGTGGCAACCACTCAATGTGTCTCTCTCACATCAATGTTTCTCTCTCTCTTCCTCCCTCTCTCCCTCCCACTCTATTTATAGATAAATGCAAAAATGTCCTCCAGTGAGGATAGATTAAAAAAATTAAATTAAACCTGAGGGTGATAAGATCAGAGAAATAATTGGCTTTGGCAACTAATTCTCTTTTTCTGCTTCCCTTAAACAGGCTCGTCAAGAAATAGAGCTGATCACTTTTCTGTCTGTAGGTGGCAGCACTGATCCCTTCAACTCCCCAAGGGGAGCCATGATTTTCACCTGAGAACAAGTGCTCCAGAAAACAGGGTGATGCAAGAATAACATGAGAGAAACTGGCTTCAGAACACAGAGCCTCACACATTGCAGATGTGAGCACATCTGGTGAATTTTCAAAATTTCCAAAGCCTCGCTACACTGGTAAGATAGCCTCTTCAGGAGTCTAGCAACATACCACAAATCACCATTAACTTCCTAAGGAACCGTTGCGGAGTCCATGAAACTCGAGGAAGATTCCCCAGAAATGCATCGGGGTCCACAGAACCCCAGTGGAAAACCCTCTGAGCTGGAGACCACGCACTGCCCTCAGCCTGCTCTGCACCAGCCTGGGGCCTCACCTGGGGGGCTGCTGCCTCCAGGCATTGCCCATACTTGTCGAGTGCACACTGTGTGCCCAGCAGGTTGCTAAGCATGTTCCATGAACTGTGCCGTTTACTCCTCATAGGAGTGACAGGCTCCCCTACTCCCCATTGTGGGGGGTGGAAGTGGGGAGGGGCAGGGACAGAAATGGGGCCCTAGGCCCAGGACACACCCCACGCTTTCTCTGAAGTCAGGAACCCTCTCAGACCTGGCGCAGCTCTGCTCTGAACAATGTGTGGCCCCAGGCAGCTCCTCCAGCTTTCTGAGCATGTACCCCTCCCCCAAACGGGTGGAGAGTATCTAAGACGATAGCGGCAAGAATAAAACAGCTTTAAAAAAATATAAAAGCTCTCTTGGAGGTATTATTATTAATTATTATTGTTATCATCATTATCTTTCAGAGTTATTAATGACCTGTTACCTGCGAGGGATCCGTCATCCGGGAATTTCTCTAAGCCCTTCTCGAACCTGTTTATATTTCCAGTCAGCAGCACCTCCCTTGCTTTTGATCCTCTGCTCCCAGCCCAGGGCATCAGGCAAACTCCTCTGCCTAGGGGCCTGGGTTTGAAGGGCCTTTCTCGGTCTCTTTTGTGGGTTCCATGGTGGCCAATTGAATTCAGTGCAATATAGCCTCACGTCCTCCCCTAAACCCCATTTGTATTCCTAGGTCTGTGTTAGGGATCTCAGAAGGAAGAGAGGAAGTCACCCAGAAGCCTTGGATAGAGTGGAAACATAGAACCCCCTCTTAAATGCCTGTATCAGGGTTGAGAACAAAAGATCCACACCTCACAGTCCCAGAGACTACCCGAGGACCAGGGCACACCTGCTCTCAAAGCCCATTTTCCTCTTCACACCAGAGGCAAAGGACAGGGAGCACTTCCTCAAAGACTGCATAACCCCAAAACATACAGCATGCTCAGTCAGCTGTGCTACCTACCCTGGGAGGACTCTGCAGATCCCAGGTTGAATCAGACCTGGTATGGGCCTGATAGGGGAGAACAAGGCATAATAATCATCTTGGAAGGCAAGATCAGCTGAAAGTCTACATAGAGGATTCAAGATACATAGTGTGGAGGAGGGTTTAACTAGCCCTTCCCGGTACAATCAAGAAAGGCTTAACAAAGAAGGGACATCTGAATGGGGCCCTAAAGGATGCATACAAGTTTGCCAGGTAAGTGAAGAGCAGAAGGGAGGAATTTCTAGAGCAGACACAGCACGAACACATCATGCTCAGTGAACAAACACAGCTCAGAGGACGCAGGGTCCACCTTGGTGGAAAGTGCTGGGTGTGTACTTCTGCTTGTCACCGAGATGACGAATGACCTCATTTCCTGACCTTCAGAAGAGAGCCCTGTTGACAGTTGAAGTGTGGGCCCCATAGGAGAATTCCCTGTCTCCCCTTTGAATTTATGATATCCCCAACCTCATGCCAGTGTTGAGTGTTTAGCAATACTGTGGGTCTCAGACCATCCGGTTGAGAAGGGATTCTCATTCATACCCCACCCCTTTCTCTTAACCGGCCCTTCACTGCAGGTGAGGAAACTGAGAGAGAAGCCCCCCCTCCCGAGCCAGGAACAGGGGTGTGAGTGGAACCCAGGCCGCTCTTCCCTCTGCTCGGGAAAAGGGGTAGAGCTCACCCAGTCCTGCCGGAGGCGAGCTCCGGGCAAATTTGAGGTGATTATAACAGTAGCAAATTATACTCCATGAGCTAATTAGGAAGGGATTGGGGCCCTCAACCTTAATTAATATCTAGTCCCTAACAACTTAATCCTGGGTGAGATCATAGCAGGGATCTCCCTTGAATGCTGAAATTCTTTCCTCCAACAAATCACCTATATAAATACATATATTTTAATAGCAACAATTATAAAGTTCTCTGCCAGCTTATGAGGCTGTTTAACATTCCTGGGTTGAGGCTACAGTTTTTTTCCCCGGTCTCCTCCCTCTCCACAACCAAGCCTAATGAATAGTAACTCTTTTGTGGCTCTGTGTTCTATTTAACCAAGATCTCCTACCGATGGGTCTTCGCAGGGAGTTAATAAGCAGTCTGGGAGGACTGCCTGAGGAGGTCCACAGACCTAATCATTAACTGCAAGGCCTAATCAGCATCTGCTTCCCACCCAGAGGCCCCCACAGCTACACAGCCCTGGTCCCCCCAGTAATGGATGGAAAATCGGCGATTTCCTGACAGTTAGCAACCAATTTTCCACCAATTAGAAGAGAGATGGTGGTCTCTGGAGGAAGCTGGACGGCTCCACTGCACTGGGCGGAGAGGCACAGAGATGGTCCTAGAAGCACCAGAAGACCAAGGCCTGGAGAAGTGGGGGTGGGGACGGGGATGCCCTCCCCCCGCCCCAGCTTCTCCCTCCCCAGGCCAGCCTTAGCAGGGAAGGTGACCTCAGGGGACAGCGGCCACACTGGCTTCTCCGAACTCTCTTCACTCAGTGACCCTGACAGGCAGTAAAGCGCCCCTCCTCTCCGCCAGGGGCACCCCACATGGGCTCTCCCGCTGGGTCTCTGGCTCAGGAGAGCTGAGAATCCTCCAGGGCCCTTGGCGTGGAGGTTAATGAGAGCATAAGCTCCGGAGTTGGACAGTTGTGCCTTGAAATCCTAAATTCAGCTCTTGTCGATTGTATGTGACCTTGGACAAAACATCCAAATTCTCTGGGCCTCAGTTTTCTCATTTGTAAAATGGGGTTCGTCAAAGCGCCTCCCTGCTAGGCCAGTTATGAGGAGTAAACGGGATAATGTGGGTAAAGCACTTTCCATCACCTACTTTAAAGTTCAGTCAATACGTGCTCCCATTTCTCTTACTATTACTGTTTGCACAAGGAATCATGTAATGAATCATACCGTCATTAATCAGTATCAATAACAACGTGTGTCAGGCATGTGCTGTGAGAACCACTGCCTTCGACACCTTTGCACACTCGAACTTGGAGTTTGCTGGGCCGCCCCTCCTTCTCTCCCCCTGGATTACAGCTACAGTCATCTCCCGTCTGGTCTTGCACCCCTGTTCACCCCACACCAGTGCCAAAGGGATCTTTCTAGAATACAGCTGACTCTGCCCACACCACCGGCTGGACTGAGACCCTGCAGTGGCATTTACAACACAAACTCCTTACGGGCGCCTCGCAAGCCCGAGCCTTCCCTGCATACCCCTCAGCTCCACGTCGCGCACCCGCACCGTCTCTTCCCTCCCAACACAGACCTGCCCTTTCACGGCCGCAGCCCCTTAGACCCACCTCTCGAGATGAAGGTGGGGATTCAGTGCTGTCGAAATAGGTGCACAGGTGCGGCTCTCCCTGCGCCCAGGCCCCCGCACAGGCGCAGAGCCGTATCCCAAGGACGCTGACGGGCTTTTGAGTCCTGGGGACAAAGTCCCCCTCCGCTGCACTTACTCGAAGTCCTCGGATAGTTGGCCACTCTCATCTGGTAATTGTAACTGAACCAGACACCATGTCTCCTTCCTCAAGGAGCTCAGTCTGTGGGGAACAAAATGGCAAGTGGATGTTTAATGAGTACTTCCTCCACGCCAGGCACTCTGCTGGGAAACTTCACGAGGATTATCTCATAAGAGCATCTAATTTGATCTTCATAAGAGTTTCAGGAGTCAGGTGAACATATAATTTATCATACAAACCAAGACGCTTCTGGGAGTGTAAGGGGCATTATTAGTAATTCCACGGGGACAGCAGGCACAGACCTGGCTGTCCCGGGCGCACCAGCACAGATGGATGCCCTGTCCCAAAGGTACATACCCTCACTTTAGAAACAAGGAGATGCAGCGTTGGCAGGGTAAGGACTACGCCCACATGGACATCCCTCTTACAGCAGGGGTTCAAACCAGGACCTCTGACTCCAATCGCCTGTGCACACAGTTCAGATTCAAGTGCAGCCGGTTTCCTGGGAGACACGGGAGGGACACGACTCCAGCTGGCAGAGGAGCGGAAGAGGGTCAGCAAAGGGGGAAGGCAGTGGCACTCCGAGGCCGACTGGAAAGGTGCACAGGAGGGAACATGGAGGGGCTCACTGGTGGAGGCAGAGGGGGGGGGGGGCTTGAAGAAGAGCGAAGAGCCGGAGTCTAGGGAGTGGTGGGGGAGGGGAGACAAGTGAGGGACATGGCCATAGACATAGGCCAGGAGGATCCCAGAGGGTCGTGACTGCCAGGCTGCAGGAAATAAGGAAGAAAGAATGGCTGCTTGGCCTCAGCCCCTGCCTCCTTCCCACACTGGGTGCCTCATCCCCACTCATAGGACACATCACCCCACCACCCTCTGAGCTTCAGAGTCTCCTCTTTTTCCAACATCCCCTCCACCCACCCGCCTCTTCCAAAGCAGGCTGCCCAGCCCTGGGCCGCAGTCCCCATCCGAGACGTGACTGTGCGCCTTCCTGGGATGGATGTTCTGTGCGTTCTCCAGACCTGGGCAGGGTGGGGTGGTGACGGCCGCGGGCACTCGGCAGAGCTGGAGCTCACACAGCGTCCTGTCCGTTTGGGCTTTGCGGTGTCTCAGAGGCCCCGCACCCACCCCGCCTCCCCCGCCTTCGTCCCACCCGGCTGAGCTTCCAGATGCTCTTGCTGGGGACCCAGCAGCCATGGCGCTGCTTCCACAGAAGGTCCTGAGGCGGGGCAGGCGGTGGGTCCGGAGCTGCTGATCTGGCCACGCGGGTTGTGCCTGGATTCCACGCCCTGGATTTAAGAGGAAGGTTCCCTCACATCCTCCCTGGGAGAGACTCCAGGTGCTGATTCTGACCTGCAGGCTCCGGTCTGGGGAGGTAACACTTTTGCCTGAACAGAAGGAGCCCCCACCCACAAGGGCCAGGCTTGAGGGGCACCTGGGCATGCCTCTGCCTCCCCTACCTTTCCCAGCTGCACGGACTGCCCGCACAGCGCTGCCCTCCTCAGCCCTCGGAGGTCCCGCACAGTCTGCCCGGTCCCACTCACCCGGCCCAAGCTCGGGCTTTCTGCAGAGCTGTGGCCACCCGTGGGCGGTGGCAACTCTGCTCCAGTCTCACCCCTGAGCCACCTGCACAACTTTGCCAGAGGGATGACCTGACGAGTCTAAGTACGTCACCTCATGGCACCCATCACCAACAACACGTCACCTGGGGGGCCCTCCAGATCCAGGCCCTGCCCACCTCCCCAGCTTGACCTCCCTCCAGGCCCCCGCAACCGTCCATCCACTTTCATTCGCTCACTTATTCACTCACCGAGTATGTGTTGAAGGCCTTCTTCATGGTGAACCCTTGGCTGGGGCTGAAAATCATTCCTAAAATGATTCTAACACCCAGTTCCAATGTGTGGAGGTGTCCCACACACCAGGCAATTCTCTGACCAGCTGGGGTCCTAACATTTGACTCAATTTTGATACTATCTACCTGGCTAGGTTAAGGGCTCAGTCCCACAGAGCACTCCATACCCCACCTTCAGGCTCCATCCCAAACCCAGGGTGTCACCTGTGCTCCGCCCCGCCGGCTGTAAACCACAGGTTCCCTCCTTGGCTTCAGTTAACTTGTTAAAGTGGCTCACAGACTTCTCAGGAACTGTTTCCTCACTAGATTACCAGTTTATTACAAAGGATACAAATCGCAGCCAGCTGCAGGGGTGCACCGGCTAGGTACGGGGGGGGCTGGACATCAGAGCCCCAGCAGCCCCCCACGTGTTCACCAGCTTGGGGCTCTCCAAACCCCGTCTTTCCGGGGGTCTTACGGAGGCTTCATGACATAGGCTGAGTGACGACATCATTGGCGTTGGTGATGCTTCAACCTCCAGCCCCTCTTTCTTCCAGGGAAGTCAGGGGGTGGGACTCAAAGTGCCAGTCCTCCATTCTGGGTCCACACCCCCGTCAACCAGCCCCCTCCTTAGCGGGTTTCCAAAAGGCACCACACTGACATCACCGGTTGTGTGGAAAGGAGCTGGTTATGAACAACAGAGTTCCATGTCCCCTTTATGTCTCCGAAGTGATGTCAGGAACCGAGGACAAGTGACCAAAACATTGTAACGGAAGAAGCTCCCATTGCTCTTATTGCCCAGGAAATCCCACGGGTTGGGGGGGCCGTGGGCAGGAACTGTGATCACCAAGTATAGATGTGTTATAAATCTGTCGCATCCATTCCCAGCGTGGCCGTGCTGGGTGGGCCTCCTGCCCCAGCCTCTCCCAGCCTCTCCCAGCCTCTCCCACTCGATATCCTCCCGCTCACCCTCCAGGGCCCGGGGCTGGAGCCCCACCCCCGCCTCCAGGCTCCCTCGGCCGGCTGTTGGGGTGTTCCCTGCATCAGACTAGAGTTCCTTGGGAAGAGGGCTTGGGTTGGAGTCAGTTCTGTGCCTCTCACTGCAACATAAATATGCTACCCTTCCCAGTTTCTCTACCCTGGGCTTACATTTTTCATTATTTCGTCATCCACCACCGCCCCCTGTCCGCTGCTAGACCTTGGGACACTTGTGTGTGCATTAGAAAAAGGCACCTCCTCCTCTGCTGCGTCTTGTGAGCAGAGCACTGGCTGAATCTTGGCCCAGCTAGCCCCTGGGCCAGGCACTCTCTGCGGGACGCACCCGTACAGTCATTCCCACCCCCCAGCAGATGCCCAGCCGGTAATATTTGGGAAAATACCTTCAGCTCTCATTCACACTAGCACTCGGGGCCAAGGTGCTTCTTCCCGATGTGGGGACACTACGAAACGGTCACGGGAATCGTGGACGTTCTGCACACCAGGTGGAAGGTGTGAGACGTGAGACGGGGCCTCTCCAGCCTGCTCGGGTGCCATCGCCGGTGACGGCCGCTCCCATCTCCCGCGGAAGGACTGTCAGCCATCTCGCTCCCTTTCTTTTCTCTTTAGTTTCTGTGTCCTCAGCTTCTGAGATCCAGCCCCAAAGCTCCCTTCCCAACCTCCTGCACATTGGCATGTAAGTGTTCACTGAAATCTGGGGGTTGAGCTCCAGAGAAGCTGGCCTGCCAGGAACAATGTGGTTCTGGACCAAGTCAAATGAAAGGGAGGGCGACAGGAGCCCCTCGGAGCCCCGCTGTGGTCGGATTTGCCCGGGGTGCACTCTGGGAGGGTAGGGGTGGGGCTTGGTTGGACCGGCAGCCCACAGAGACCGTGGGAAGCCTTGTTTTGGGAGAAAGCAGCTGAAACGGCAGGTACTGGGTAGATCGATTCCCCCCCTCCCCCAGACTCTCAGGGCTCCCATGGAGGACGAAGCAGACACTCCGGTGGCCCGGAGGGAAGAGCGAGGACCAGTGGGGCTGAAAAAGGAGGCATATCTGTACTCAATATTAACATCCCAGGACTCGGGGTCATGGAGATGTGGGAGCCGACGCTGGTGGCCAGTGTCAGGCTGACCTTGAGATGTGAATATCATGTGTTTCATAGTCTAGGATTCTGTGGATCTAAGTCTCCACATGCTGATTATTATTTTATTCCATTAGCACATGACCTTAAGATTTCCTAAACTCAGTGACTAAAAAAACGCTAAGAGTTTATAATTCCCAGACTCTGGAACCTGAGAAACTTGAAATTATGGGATTACCTGTGAGGCACGCTCTTGTGCGTGGATCTCTCTTGCACACGTGCCGCGCGTGCTTTGCGACGGCTCCTCTTATACTCAGCGGTACACAGTTTACAGGTGCATTACACTATGTACTATCAGTATCCCTCTTTTTCAGGGGAGAGACTGAGGCCAGAAAGGCTAAGTGACTTATCTAAGTCGAATACAGTGGTCCCATTGTGAAGCCCAGAGTTCCCATTCTTAACCATGTCCCCAAGGGGCCTCCCAGTGTTGTAAGAGGAATATATTTAGGAGGACGAAGCTACGCTGGCCAGGCCCAGAGCTGAGTTATGGGTCCTTCTGGATTCCCGCTCAGCTCAACTCCACCAACCCATCTGAGGCCCGGCCCGTGGGCTGGGGGGACGGTGCCTCTCCCTTCTCCTTCCCACCTTTCCAGGGAGTGTTCCCTCCATGAGCTCAGGTCCCGAATTCCCCAGGCAAAGCCAGCCACGTTCTACGGGCTGAAGTCCAAGTTTACTTAAGAAGAGGAAAATGTTATTATGGAAATTACAACAGCATTAAGAAACAGAGCGTCGCTGTATCAATCCAGGACCACAAGAATGCTCATCAACTTAATAGCTTCCTGTCGGGAACCTTTCAAGCTATGTCTGAAGCTGGCAGGCACCAGGGCATGGGAGTGAGGCCAAGCAACGGGGTGACACTGCCCCCCCAGCCCTGCCCTGGGGATGAGTGGTCCCCAGGGGGGACCACAGAGAGGACCACAGGGAACCCTCCCTGCCTCTTCATGCCCTGAAACCCCGAACAAGACAGCAGCTCAGGATTCCTGTTCTCAAAAGTGGAGGCGTGGTGCTGGTGGAGGTGGTGGTGGGGTGTGTGTGTGCACGTGTGCATGTCTCTGGTGGTGGTGGTGGAGGTGATGGGGTGTGTGTGTGTGTGTGTGCATGTGTGCATGTCTCTGGTGGTGGTGGAGGTGGTGGTGGTGGTGGAGGTGATGGTGTGTGTGTGAGTGTGTGCACATGTGCATGTCTCCAAGGTGGAGGTGGTGATGTGTGGGTGTGCACGTGTGCATGTCTCCGGTGGTGCACAGGGAGGGGAGGGCTGAGGCGCCTTCTCCCGCCCACCCCATTCCACACCCTCAGCCTAACTCAAGTACCAACACGGCTGGCTGCCGATCCTTAGACCTTCTCCCCAGACCCAGAGTGGAGCAGAGGGTCTGAATCTAAGTCCCTGATAAGGACAGGGCTTTAAGAAGGCAACTGCTTTCTTTACCTTCTAAGGCTAAGGAGGGAGAAAGCCAGGCTTTAACTCTTTTCCTCACTTTTTTTTTAAGGAAGAAGAAAAGAAAACCATTAAAGTGAAATTCCTGGGGCTGGGAGCAGCCAGGAGTCTGGCGCGTGTCTCCTCCTGGGTAATTATCTGGCATTTAGCACCCCTCTTCCCAGCACTTGTAATTAGCAGGGAAATTAAGATGCTGTCATCCTGCCTCCCAGCCTCTCTCTGCTGTGCCCAGAGCCTGGGGAGAAGGCCCCAGGGTGGGGGAGGGGTCACCGCAGGGGAACTGAGACTAGACATCGGAAGGGCTTTCAGCAGAGAAGGGACATTTGACAGCAGAGCAGTGGAGGTCCTCTGGGGAGCACTTTGATGCCTCACCGACAGCCATCTCTCCTCTCTCTGAATTCCTGGAGGGTGTGCAGGCAGGACCACACCCCTGCCCAGGGGACCACAGCCCGGCTTTGACGGAAGGGCGGCGCTCCAGTGGGGTCTCATTGCGTTCCTCAGAAAAGTCACGGTACCTGCCTCCGTGCTGGACCTGAAGACCGAGAGTCAGACCCCAGCCCCGGAACCGCAGGTGCGCCCAGGGAACAAAGCGTGTGGGTGTACAAACACGAGAGTGACACCGCTTAGAGGGACAGAGCCGAGGGAGGCTGGGCCAGCTGCATGATGTGGACGGGCCTAGTGAAAAACGAAAATTATTGCAATTATAAATAATTTCAAGACAGTAACAGCAGATTAACCACCTGAGGGACTCTCCCAAGTGGGGGGCCCTGCGTGACTGCACGCCCCGGGAGCCGGTCCTGGAGGGCGGGCGGGAGGTCTGTGATGAAGGCAGAGTTCTGGAGGAAGCCAGTATTGTTTAACAGGTGAAGTTTCCACTGCCTGTCTGGCCGGCTTGCTCATCTGTCAGGACCCTCCTCTATGCCCCCACCTCCAGGAAGCCTTCTCTACTAGCCTAGGCTGACAGCCCTCCTCCTCCGCCCCTTCAACCCTGTGCTCCCCTACAACACCTGCTTCGCCCCTTGACAGGTGACCTGCCGATGAAGCTGCCTTGCCCACGGCCTCGAGCTGCCCCGGCGCCCGCGGAAGGCCGGGACAGGGCAGGCACTCCGCGGGGGAGCAGCAGAGCGGAGGCCTTCTTTGCTTGAGTGGAGAGAACCCAAGGGTGACTCTTTGGCTGTGAAGCTAACAAGCTGAACGGGGGCTGGATCAGGAAGACCCTGAGTGGGAAGCCAAGGGCAGGGTGCTCTCCAGGAAGGTTCAGGCTTTTACAACCCCACCGGCTGCTCCGGGGAGGACGGCCCGGGTGGGTGCTGGGGCGGCCGGGGGAGGAGCGGTCAGCCTGGCAGCCGGAGCGGTCAGAAAGCTGTAGCTGTGATAAAACAAAGGCTAGGGTGTCTCGCCAGACAGCAGTCACAGGAATGGAAACAGGGGAGGAGCTGGGTGTGAGCTCTGAAGCGCCAACCCCCCTGGTGGCAGCCACACCGTGTCACCAGCCAGCTATTCCAGTTATTCGTAGAAATCAATCTCATTCACGGAGGCTCAGATAAAACCTGTGCACGGTAATGGATGGGGAGCTTAGAGCCAGCAGATAAGAGGCGGCCCAGAGTGCAGGGCGGTCAGGTGGGGCTTCGAAGGAGGGGGAGTCACGGTGAGAGGTTATCAAAACACCCTCAAATAGCAGAGGCTCAGAGCTGGTCAGCCCAGCTGTGACTGAGGGGCACACAGGTTTGTCCCCAGGCTTGGGGAGACCCAGCCCTAGGGGCCCTGGAGCATTATTCTGAACAGCAGGGTAAACCGGATCAGTCTTGCCGCCCGAGACTTACGTTGCAGGTCCAGTGCTTTCTACGGGGGTGGGGAGCAGGGGCGAGGGCCTGGAGCAGAGGGGTGCCTCTGAGGCCCCTTCCACCCCGACTTCCTGGGATCCCGAGTCCATGAATACCACAGTGGCGCTGTCTGTCGGATCAGGAAAAGGATGTTCTGTTCTCCTGCTGGGCAGATGGGCAGGGGGCAGAGAGTGTCGTCTACTCACTCTAAGCCGGGCCTGGAAGGCTGTGTCTCCATCAGCCTCAGATCCCTCCACACAGGCTGGAAGAGGACCCCGAGCATCCCCCCTCCTGAGATGTGAGAGAGTGCGGATGTGGGAGGTCTGCCCCGGGGCAGAGAAAGAGAGTTTGAGGCACTGGGGCTTCCCGGAGCAGGGGGACCGGCGGGGGAGGGAGGCTGGGACAGCCAGAGGGCGATCAGAATGAGAGAGTGACAGGAACAATAAACCACGATTCTTACACGGCACTGCCACTGGCCAGGCACTGTCCTAGGTGCTGTTTCTGAAGGAACCGGTGTCCTCCTCACCACCCTCGCTGTACAGAGGAGACCAAGACACAGCTGCAGTCAGCGTTCCCCAGGCCGCACAGCTGGAGAAGGAGGAGCTGGTGCTGAACCCCAGCGATCGGCTCCTTGTCGTCGCTACACTGAGATCACTGTCCATTTGCCACGGGCTCGCTGCATGCCAGGAACCAATTTCACGTGGCCCCTAGGAGGGGTGATCACTCCCATTTCACAGATGAGGGAGCTGAGGCTCAGACAGAGGAAGGGGCCGAGCTGGGATGTCCCGCACTGACTCTGTCCCGCACACACACGCCACTGGACTGGGGCTGTTCTGGAAGGGCGACCGGAATGGGGTCTCTCCAGAAAAGGGCAAACCCATGCCCCCCCAGACGCGTTCCTCACAGCTCCCTGGAGGCAGCCGGAGCTGGCCCGAGAGGCCCCATCTGCCGACACTCAGGGCTGGGAGGAGATAGCGCGTTTTATCTCTGCGGAGAGTTCAAGAGTTTATTCCCACCCGGGACAGTGGGGAGCCTGGTGCCCATTCTTGGAGGGTGTCCAGTGACAGGACAGATGGGGGGTACTTCCTCTCCTTCTGCTCCATCACCCTCTCCCCCACAGCCCACCCTCACGGAGGACAGCAGCCCTCTGACTGGGCCCTGGCTCTGGCGGCGAGTCCTGGCTCAGAGCACAGGGCTGGGTGCCCAGCAGTCAGGGGTGCTGGTGGGAGAGCACAGCTCTGAAGTGGGCACAGGGGCTGGCCGGGAAGTGGGTGTGGCCACCACCTCCGGTGTGACCTGGGCCCTGGCGCTTCCTGCCCCTGAGCCTCAGGTTCCCCCTGTGAACAGCTGCGTGGTCATTGCTGTCTGGAGAGTTGTCAGGGTTGGAAGAGGGAAGGTATGCGTTTCAGCCTCTAAGAGCACCTCTCTTTCCCATGTACACTACGTGGGTCTAACTGCAGTCAATGAGGTCAAGTTCACTCCTTGTCCCAAAGACAGAGCAAACGACTCCCCCTCCTCACACCCTTCTGGCACAACCCTGTGCCCCGCCCTCCCCTCCGGCCTGGCATTTGGGCCTCCAGGGCTTTTTGGCTACCTATCTCCAGGCCTCGCTTCCTGCCTCCAGCGCCCGGTGACTCATTCTCTTGAACAAAGCAGGCCCTATCTCCGTCCTCAGCTGTCCTTCCAGGCCCAGATCACCTGCCTCCTCTCCCAGCGCCCCCAGGCCCGAGGGAGCATGAATCAGGGGCTCCACTGTGCTCCCACAGCTCTGAGCTCATCGGCTTTGTGTTGCGGGTATAGATTTGTGGACACGGCTCCCCAGCAGACTGTGATCTCCCGCAGGGCAGCAGCGGGGAGCTCCATCTTCTTGTAAAGTGCCTGGCACGGAATCTGTGCACAGCAGATACTGTTTAGTCAATTAATTAACTACTCAAACGAATATCCTGGAACCGGAGCATCTCAGAGCCAGTAGTCTGAACGGTCACCTGGTCCACATGCTCACCGTCTGTGAAGAGGCCTGAAGGGGGGCGGAGTTGGGGTGGGGTGAAGGACAGGCCCAGGGTCTCACCATGAGATACCAGCAGAGAAGATGCTAGAAAGAAGTCAAGGGTGTTAGGTAGTTGGGTGGACAAGGACCAAACAGTGGCTCTCCATTGCCCTTCAGGTAACATTGACGTCTGTATCCTGGCTCCCTGAGCCCCTTTGAGAGGTGGTCCCAACCTGTCCACCCCCAGCTCCGGATAATCCACACGCTCAGGTACCCGGCAGACTCCAGCCCCTGGCACGGGCCCTCCTCACGCTTCCGGGCCTCACCTGCTGTTCTTTCCGCCTGGACACCCACCCTCTGCACAGGCCGCGCACTGCTCCTCGGCCTGGCCAAGTCCTATACTCCTTCAGGTGTAAGCTCAGGTGTCACTTCCTCTGAAAATCTCCCTTGTTCCCCTCGTCGCCTCTTCCTCAGCCCCCTGCGATCCCATCTGTCACTCAAGGCTGCAACTGTCTGTTTACAGAGCTCTAAGTCAGAGACTGTCATCTCCGCTCCTAGTGCCCAGCCCCCCAAAACAAATATGAATGAATGAATGAAGAAAAAAGCGAATGAGTGAAGTGTGAGAACTGGAACTCCAGACCCAGGCAGACACCGTTGAGCCCACATTCACGCCAGGACCCGTGCACGGGGACAGGCGCTGACTGACCTGAGCCTTCCATGTTCTTCTTTTTGAATCCCCGAGGAAGCATCTAGAAGGAAGAAAAACCTTGGAAAAAGTCAGTCAGCCCCACAGCCCACGTGCCCCGGCCCAGGTTGCGCCCGCTGGTGCCGCTGCCAGGCCAGGAACTGCGGCTGCGGGCCGCGTGGCTCTTCCGGGCAGTGTGGGGAGAGGGAGGGGTGAGCCCCAAAGTGGGCAGAGTCTGTGGTGAAAGCCCCGGGAGGCCAGGCTGGGAACCCTGTGCCTGGAGTTCAGCCCCCTCGCGACACGTCAGCGCCTGCGGCCTCCCAGCCCCTCAGCGCTCACAGTCCGGTGGGGAGAGGAGAAGGCAAGACACACTCAGGGCGCAGAAGAAACGGGGTGTGACAGCGGTGGGCACGGGCCATCCACGCACCTGCCTGAAAAGGCTTTCCGGGGACCTGGTCACTTAGTGGAAACTTGGACAAGAAATATGACGTCTTTTCCTTCCTTCCTCCATCTTCCTTCCTTCCACCCTCCTTCCTTCCTTCTTCCATCTTCCTTCCTTCTTCCATCTTCCTTCCTTCCATCTTCCTTCCTTCCATCTTCCTTCCTTCCTTCCTTCCTTCCTTCCTTCCTTCCTTCCTTCCTTCCTTCCTTCCTTCTTCCATCTTCCTTCCTTCCATCTTCCTTCCTTCCTTCCTTCCTTCCTTCCTTCCTTCCTTCCTTCCTTCCTTCCATCTTCCTTCCTTCCACCCTCCTTCCTTCTTCCATCTTCCTTCCTTCTTCCATCTTCCTTCCTTCTTCCATCTTCCTTCCTTCCTTCCATCTTCCTTCCTTCCTTCCTTCCTTCCACCTTCCTTCCTTCCTTCTTCCATCTTCCTTCCTTCTGCTTTCCCTCCTTCCCCTTCCTTCCTTCCTTCCTTCCTTCCTTCCTTCCTTCCTTCCTTCCTTCCTTCCTTCCTTCCTTCCTCCTTCCTCCTTCTTCTTCTTCCTTCCTTCCCGTCTTCCTTCCTTCTTCCATCTTCCTTCCTTCTGCTTTCCCTCCTTCCCCTTCCTTCCTTCCTTCCTTCCTTCCTTCCATCTTCCTTCCTTCCACCCTCCTTCCTTCTTCCATCTTCCTTCCTTCTTCCATCTTCCTTCCTTCTTCCATCTTCCTTCCTTCTTCCATCTTCCTTCCTTCCTTCCATCTTCCTTCCTTCCACCTTCCTTCCTTCCTTCTTCCATCTTCCTTCCTTCTGCTTTCCCTCCTTCCATCTTCCTTCCTTCCTTCCTTCCTTCCTTCCTTCCTTCCTTCCTTCCTTCCTTCCCTCCTTCCTCCTTCTTCCTTCCTTCCTTCCTCCAGCTTCCTTCCTTCCTTCTTTCCTTCATTCCTTACTTCTTTCCTTCCTTCCTCCTTCCTTCCTTTCTCTCATTTGCCCTTTGCTCGACTTCCTTTTTTCCCTTGGTCTGCTCATTCTTTCCCTCAATTATTAAATGAACGGTCACTGAAGAATGACTGCATGTCGGCCCCTGTGCCAAGCAGGGCTCTGTGAGGTGGATCAACAAGCTGTAGCCTCTGCCTACATGAAGGTTCTGGTCTCCGGGGAGACAGACAAAAACATGGGGACCATATGCTTGTACAAACACAAAAATCCCCCTAAATCTCTTAAGGTCTCTAAAAAAGAGAGAAATGCTTAGAGGACACAGAACGGACCTGTGCTCTGCAGTGACGGAGCCGGGCAGACAGCGAGTGGAGCGCAGCACCGGGAAGAAGGGACAGCGCGTGTCCAGGCTCGGCGGGGGCAGGGCAGGTCAGGCTGGTCCTTGTTAAGGTCCAGTGATACTTTAAGAGCAGAGGGGAGCGCTGCTTGAATTTGAACAGGAAGGTTGGGGAATGACATGGTCCACTTTATATTTAAAAGGTGCCCTTTGCGGCTGTGTGGTGAATGGCTTGGAGAAGGAAGACAGGCAAGGAATCCAGACAGAAGGCTTCCGAAGGGTTCCCAGCCGAGAGCCAGGGGTCCAGGTTAGGGAGAGGGATGGGCAGCAGCATTGGAAGGAAGCAGGTAACCAGAAATATCTGGTAATGGGCTGAGTGTCGGGGAGAGAGGAGGAGGCGGACCAGGGGTGATCACCACACGGCGGGGGGAAAGCACATACTAGACCGGAAGACTGAGAACGGTGGTTGGGAAGTGGGAGTTCGATGGCCCACAGTTTGATTTTGGAAAGATTGTGTCTGAGGTGCCAGTGAGGTACCGGGTTGGGTTAGCAGGTAGGACTGGGGTTGGAAGCTCAGGAGAGCATTTAGACTGTGCGATGTTTCTGAACATAAGCAGCACAGGGGTGGTATCCGGGGATGCAGATGACACCCACTGAGGGCGGGGTGCTGAGAGAGAAGAGGGAGAAACCCCGGAGCAGCCACAGAATTTTAAGGCATGATCTGATCTTCACTCTGGAAAAGTCTCTCTGGCTGTCGTGTGGACAGCCATTCAGGGGTGATGCCCGAGGCACAGAGGTCAGGTCTTGGTGACCAACCACAGTCCTCAGGTAATGAACGCGTCCAGTTTTGCTGCTCTCAGCTAAGATTATGTTGTCCACATGAGACAACGTAGTTTAGCTCCTGACAACCCCAAGTTTTGACGGCCTGTTACGACAGAGTGGGTGGACCCCTGACATGAGTGAAGCTCCCCAGTTCCATCCTATCCCCTACTATTACTATTCCAATGGACATAATCAATGTAATGGCTTAAACGTTGCAGTGGATTTGGAAAACAAAGTTATTCAGAATTCAGGGTTCATAGAAACCAAGGTCCTATTGATTCTACCTCCTCAAAATCTTACAAATCCACCCATTTATCTCCTGTTCTATTTCTACTACCACAGCCCATCCATCACCCCGCCCCCCAGCCCGGTTCGCCGCGCCGGTCTCCCAGCCTGTCTCCAGGCTCTCCCCTCGGTCCTTCCGCACATGGCAGCCCTGCCGTCCTCCAGCCAAACCCTTCCCTGGCTTCCCCTGCTTCAGAGTAACATTCAGCCTCCTCCACGTGGCCCCAGCCCTGCCCGGTCCTGGCCGCGCCCTCTCCGGCCTGAGTTCCACTGCACGCCCACAGCCCCCTCCTCGACCCCCACCCCTTTCTCTCCATCACTCACCCACACCCAGGACCCCAGCACTGCGGGTCTCAGAATGAGCCCTGCCCTTCCCAGCCTGGCCGGTATTGCCCCTTTCCCCCAGAACACACTGGTTTCCTCCCTGTGTTCCTTGGTCCAACAGATTCCTACCCTGACTTCAGTCCTTGTCTGGCCCCAGGATGCATGGGTACCAGTCCCCTCCCCCCACCACGTTCCCACGCCCTGAAGGTTCCTCTCAGAGAATGTGCCACCCTGCACTGTGACACTTCTCATTCTCCCTGGATAACACAGGAACCCCTCCTTCCTCTTCCCCATCCCTCCCTCCCTCCCTCCCTCCCTCCCTCTCTTTCCCAGCTTCCAAAGGCTTCACTGGTAGATATGTTTCAGGAACGAGTGACCCCATCGCTTCCATGTCTGTGGAGTGAAGTACTGTGTCCAGGGGCGCATCAAGTGGTACACGTGCTTTGTCCCCTGTCACTCATAGATCCAGTCAGAGGCACAAGACATGTGGTCACCAGTTCTGTGGGCTTGAACCGTGGGCTGTCTCTTCCAGCATGTTACTGAATCACGGCCATGACAACTTGCATCCCACTGGCTGGGACTGCACTGGCCTGGTCTCCCCAAGCTTCCCTGGTCCTGTCTTCACCACACTCCGCTCCGCCCAGCCAGGGCCACGGCCCGCCTGGGGTTCACGCACCCTCCAGACTGGGAGAGAATGGCCATCTTTCAGGTCAGCGTCATGCTGCTTCCAGCGTCCCTCGGCGGCCTGAGGACCTTCCCGGCCACCAGGCGGACTCCCTTCTGCTCGAAGTTGTTGATGACCTTACCCACCAGGCCACCCTGCACCCCGGCGCGATGGCCTTGCAGGTGAAGGCTGGCCATGGCCCCCGGAGCTGGCGGGCGGGCAGAGGGTGTGCTGTGGGGCCTGAGCCGCCCGTTTCTCCTTATTCACTGCGACATCTCAATGCCCAGCACAACGCCTGGCATGTGGCAGTTGATAAAAAAATAAAATAAAAATGCTTACTAATAATTGAAGGGATCTTTGAAGATACCTTAGACGGGAAAGACTGTGTTATATTTGGACCAATCTCAGGGAGAGTCAGAGAGAGCCAAGCATTCCCATATCCTCATGGAGTCTGCATTGCAGGGGGAAGACACACAGGAGTGGGCGCCATGTCCCAGTCCCATCACAAAAGCAGAGCTTCCTCCGGACCTGGAGCAGCACAGAGATGCAGAGAGATGCCCCCACCCCCACCCTGCTCTGCACTGCTCACATCCTCTGGTTCCACAGGCTGCCTGGCTGGGTCCACTCCCCACAGGAGGCTGAGGGCCTGCTCACTTTCTCCAGACCAGAGGAGCGTCCTGGGTGCCCTTCCCCCTCCTCTGGGGCCAGATGGATCTCCTGCTGGGACTGGAGCCAGAGAGATAAGCAGATCCAGTCACTCTCAATTGTCCACAAACTTGACACTTCCCGGAGCAGAAAAAGCAAATCACCTTCCACCCTTGCGACACCAGGAAGTCACAGTATCTCAGGGCCCCAGGGACCTAAGAGAGCACCCAGTCTGCCCTTCCTCTCCTCTGCTCCCCAACCATTGTGCAAAAGGGGAAACTGAGGCACGAAGACAGGTGGGGACATGATCAGGCCCACTCTAACAATCAGTAAAATTGTTGGGGTTATGTACCCAGGTCTCACATGTCCTGGCTTCACATCCTTTTCAACCCCCAAATTGGATAATTAGCTACGAAGCCATATCTGTACCCCCAGGGGCTCTACTGCACCCTAGCTCAGCCGGCTCACCTGTGACAGGAAGCTCAGCACCTCTGGGCCACCCAGGTAGCTCTGGGGGTCAGACAGGCCTTCTCCACCCTGAGCTGGAGCCTGACTCACTGTCCTCTGGGAACTGGTCTGGGAACTCATGGGGCCTGGGGAGACTGTTGTGAAAGAGAAACGTAGAGAATATTGTATTTCTTAGACTTCTCCGGGGCAGAAGAAAACAGGCTGGCAGCCTGCCCCCTCGCGAGAAAAGCCATGAATTAGGGCAAAAAAAGAAGAGGGGGTGCCTCCTGGACCACATTTCCCAGAAGGCCACAGGTCAAACACTTGGAGTGTTTGGGGCGACCTGTTACGTCGGCCAAACCTGGGATCCCTCCCCGTGCCAGCCTCAGATCTTCAGTGAAGGGACAAAGCAAAACCCCCAGGGCAAGTCCCTGTGTGGGGGAAAGGAGAGGGCGGCGTTGTGTGCGGGGTCTGACGGTCTGTCGTCAGGGAGGAGCTGGACTCTCGTGAGGGGGACAGAGAACATGGCAGACAAGGAACAGCCTGAGCCTCGCACCCACGTTTCCCCGAACCTCCAGGAGCGTGGAAGTCCCACGGGGCACGCACGCGGCACGCAGGTGTGGTCTGTGCCACACGCACCCCTCGTCCTTCACTTGACAGGTGTCTCCCGAGTGCCGACACCGCGCGGTGGCCCGGGGTTGCTGCCGTGGACAGACCAGATGTGGTGTCCTGGATGCCCCGTCCTACACGTGTAGCCGCTGGCTCTTCAGTGGGTGTCCACCTCTCCAAAGAGTTTGCCAGTTTCTCAGTGGCTGGAGCTTGCATCTGCTTCCTCCCCATCGCACGCCCTTCACACCGAGTCTCTAGAGATCCATTTAGAGACTCATGGGTAGGTTCAGTGCCACCAGCCACATCTGTTGGCCAGTCATTTGATCAGTTAAACACAGCAGTGGCCCAATCCTGTGTGCCCTCCATCCCTAGAACTGAACAGGCAGAGCCCGAGGGGCTCAATCCAGGGTCATCAAGTCTCACTCTCCGCCTACGTCAGCAGCAGGGGCTCGTCCAGAGTGAGAACAAGAGTCCGGGAGGCGGGAGACCTGGGTTTGAGCTGCGTTCCCCCACTAGCCCCCTGGGGTTAGCAAGAAGGGTGCTGTCCCCTGGCAGCGGCTTGGAAACCCTTTCTCTTATTTGATCCTCTCGACACATTGTGAGTTAGTTTGTCAGGGCAGATTCTGTCATCCCCACTTCACAGAGAAGGACACTGAGGCTTGGAGACGTCGAGCAGCTTGCCCGCGGTCACAGAGCTGGTGAGTGGCGGCGCCAGGATTTGAGGCCAGGCCTGTCTGGTCCTGGCTGCCTCCTTCCTTCCTAGCACAGTGTCCCCAGGGCACATGCTCCAAGTGCCGCTGTGTTGTCTCCAACTGACAGGAGCGCCAGAGCCGAGCTGATTCATGAACTGATGGCCTGCGCCTCCCTGCATCCCCGCCTAATGAATCTGCCGGCTCTTCCTCCCCAGCCCACTGGCCACTGACCAAGGAGAGGACAAGAAGGCAGGATGGAAGTGGGGGGGTGGGCAGGGGAGGCAGAGCCGAGGCAGACGAGGGTCTCAGAGCATCCATCACCAGGGCCAGTCCCCCAGGGCTCTGAGCTGCTGTCCGATCTGCCCATGAACCAGGTTCCCTCCAGAAGTCAGCCTGCCTGACAACCTGTCAGTCACTCCCCCGGGTGAGCTCCTTCCCAGGCTCCCACGGCCTCAGGCCTGCTGGGACCCAAGCAAACGGGCCAGGCATAGCTGGGCTCTGACAGGGAGGAGAAGCAGCCACTCAGACGCCAACGCCAGATGGACCCACGTCTGAGCAATCAGCTAGATTGGCCGCTTCGGGGCCGACTCTCTGAGTACTTTGTCTCAACCCTAAACTCTTTAAGCTCCTTTGCAGGGCCTTCCTGGGCTTTCCTGGGTTTATGAGGTGTGACTGCTTGTCAGGCAAGTCTCCCTTCCTTGGCGGTCATCGTCACCTCCGCGAGAGTCGGCGCTCATGCCCTCACCATTTGACCAGGCTTAACTCTGCTCAGCTGGACCTGTGCGGCCACCACGCATCCTTCCCAGAACACCTGGGACCGGGAAGAAGGCAGGGTGGGAGGGCCTGGGCCAACCAGGTGGGGTCACACTGCCCAGCTGGAATCCAGGTACAGGCTCCGCCCACTTGAACTGGGGGCTGCTGCCACGTGTGGACTGTTCCACTAACATTCACGGGCCTGTTCTGTGTGGGAGCCACTCTGGGCCGCTGGTCATAGAGAGGGATGAGACAGAGCCCAGCGCCTGAACAGTTTCTAGATGGGTGGGGGACACAGCCCAGCGAACAAATAAAAACCAGGGAATAACCACTCTGAGAGGGGCCGAGTGGGCTCAGGGTAGAAGAAAGGACAGAGGAAGAGGCAAATCAGCTTTGTAGAAAGGGCTCAGACTCTGGGCTCAGACAGTGCTGAATTCAGATGACATTCTACCGTGATTCACTGACTTCTCTAACTCCTGGTGACTTATCTGTAAACCACGGTGATCACAGCATTGCTCCCAGGATGGGATGGGAAGGTGTTGAGTACAATGCCTGGGAGGTTAGGTGGAAGCCTGGGTGGCTTCCTAGAGGAGGCATGGAAGCTGCCCGGACGACTCAGGCAGCAGGAGGGCATCCGACCATTTAGGAATGTTAGCTGAGGACACTGCAGAATCAGCCCGGGCAGCACCTGTTCTGAGAAGCCTGTCCTGTTCCCGTGTCTCTGCAGCCCTGCCCTGGTCTGTCTGTCGCTGCCACTGGGCTGTCAGCTGCTCGGGCTAGGACCCCTCACCCACCACGCAGGCACAGCGCTGCTGCCAAGGCACCCGGGGACTACACGTCAGCATAGCTCAAGAGTGGCTTTGCAGAGGGAAATGCAGGAGAAAGGGGACATACGAGGAAGAAACCAAAGGCAACGAACATCTTAGCCCCCACTTTATGACCAGGTTTAATTCTCCCCAAAGACTGCTGTGTGTTTTATTCTCTCCCTCTTGCAGTTACGGGAATGGACGCACAGAGGCCCCGTGACTTACTGGACACGCGGCAGCTGGAAAGTGGCAGCCCAGAACTCCATGTCCCATTCAGGGCCTGCAGGGCCCGCTCATCATCCTGGCTGACTCCAGTTGGCCTAAGGATATCTGGCCAGAGCCTCAGGACCCAGAGGGCAGCCCCCACCCTCTCCCCCACCCCAGCTGTGCAAACACTCCAGCTGGCAGGTTCCAAGGAGGGCTGGGGGAGGGTCTGACAGGCCAGGGTGAGCTGCGCTGTCCTGAGAACAGCTCCCATCCTGAGGTGGCCTAGAATGCATCCTTCTGCAGGCTCTGGAGAGGGGTGAGGGCCCGGCTGGCTGACCCCAAGTTCTGTGACTCTGAAAGTAACCGCCCACCTCCCTGCTCCAAGTGTAACAGGGCCCCGCCCTGGTCAGCTCTGCACCGACTGGACTCAGTGCAAACCCCTGGGTCTTGCAGCAGGCCCCAGGAGTGACTGACATCAGCCCTGTGTTCCCCACTGCACCATCATGCCACTGGGTGCCACGGGAGGGACAGATGCCAGGCAGCCTCACTGGCTTGTCCTCTGCCTGACGTGCCCTTTCTATCTGTCCTCTCCCTGCCTCAGAGTCTTCCTTTCCCAGAATTAGCTCCCTCTCCCCCTTTCCTCCCTCCCGGGCCCAGGCAAGGCCAGATGTTGTCCTAAAGGTGCCGGCACCAGTCTGCAGCCGTCCCAGGCAGGGGGCGAGTGCTAGAGAAAAGCCCCCGCCAAGAGCACTGTGCAGGGCACCACTGTCTGACACCCACCCCACCGCCTCTTCCCAGCCTGACGCTGCAGGCTGGGACTTCCCTCAGTTGAGTGATTTTGCTTCTGAGGGCTCAGATAATCCACTTGTTGGAGGGAATGGGCACGAAGACCGATCTGCTGACACTGAGACAAACCCGGGCTGCTGCACACACCCAGCGGGGGCAGGCACGGGCACTCTCCACGCTGGGCTCTCAGCAAGCCCACAGCCTGCCCAAGACGTCCGCACACCAGCGAGCATGACCTGGTGGGACCCCGCCGCCCCTCCCCGGAGGCTGCCTGTAAACTCTCTGCTTTAAGAGCAGGTCCCTGTGAGTCAGAGCAGCAGCGTCCGCAGGGGGAACCGTCCCAGCTCAGGAAAACACACCCATCGCCCCTACGAGTGGAGTCCGGGAGGCAGCCAGTCCGGGGCACACCCTAGAACCCACGCAGATTTCCTCGGCCACTGCACCGACATGGAACGCTCACCTTCTAGGTGCTAGACAGTGGGGACGGGGGTGGGGGGCAGGGGAACCAAAGAGTCTGGAGCCAGAAAAGCTGGCCTCGTTTCGTCTCTCCTGTCAGACCAAGATTCAACAAACGTTTCTTGCATTTCAGCTTTATTCGCAGGAGTGATTTTACTTAGCTCAATTCTCTATGTGATAGATGTAAAAACTGGGACCCAGAAAATGTGTCCTTTGTCCAAGGTGACAGCTACTGCCTCCATTTGCTCCTATGTAAAACGGACTGAGAGCAGTAGCCACCTCGTAGGGTTGTTGTGAGGATAATGAGTTAATTTTTTTTAATCCCCACCCGAGAATATTTTTCCATTTATCTTCAGATAGAGAGGGAGAGAAAGAGAGAGAAAGAAACTTCGATGTGAGAGAGACACATCAATTGGTTGCCTCCTGCACGTCCCCGACCAGGGCTGGGGACCGAACCACAACCGAGGTACGTGCCCTTGACTGGAATTGAACCCGTGACTCTTTGGTCCATAGGTCAACACTGACTCTAACCACTGAGCAAAACTGGCCAAGGTGATAAATGGATTAATTTATGTCAAGTTCTTAGAACAGAACCTGGCAAAAAGTAAATGGTCCATTGATGCTACTCATAGTTGAAGTGCTTGTCCTAAATTCCGTCCATAGGAGTGGCAGAAACTGAATTCAAACAACTCAAACCTCATTTTCTCCTACCATACCAAGCTACTTTTGCATGTTGTTTCTTTATAAATATCTCCAACAGAGAGCTACTAGGTGTTAACTCTGTACTGGGGGCATTGGGAAGTGTGGGCAACTTTAGGTCCGGTTGCAAAGCCCCCCTGTACACTGGCCTGCCCCCTCCTAGCCTCATCTCCCCATCTCCCTTTAGCAAAGGCTTTCCTCAGCCGTGCTGAACAATAACTACTTCTCCACGGAGCTGACCCCGTTCTCCTGCTATCAGCTCTTTGTCCAGACTTAAGACCTTCACTCTCTGTTTCCATTGGCTCTGGAGTCCCAGGACTTGTACCCAGGGGTCCTTCTGCTGTCTTGAGATCCATGTGATATGAGAGATCAACTGGCTTTTACGTCAGAGCTGTGGCATCAAGTTTCAACCTGCCATTTGGGCTGTGTGACCTTGAACAAGTTACTTAACCTCTCTGATTCTAAGTGTTCTTAGAAAAGTGTGTGTAGCAATCCTCATACGGATTTTATTAAGTGAAAGTCTGTAGAGAGAGTACTCTGAGTTTTCAGTTCACAAACACAAGCTACATTCAGAGATACAGTTTTCTTGATTTTTAGTTCTCTTTCATAAGCTTTTTATCACTTTTATGACCACTGTATGTTAACCTAACCAAAATCCACTTTAAGAAGGCATAAACTTAACACCGACCATGATATTTGGTCATTTTGAATTTCATCTCGAAGTGGTTGATGACATGGTCAGAGACTCTCAAATCCCAGGGGAACAACCCCTGAACCTTATTGAGAATTCTACTCGATCTTGTCCTCAGTACGTGGCCACTACTCGTCTTTCAAGGCCCATCTTCAAGTTGAATTGCAACTGTGGTGTCACCCTCTGCGTATTGTGAACTCCTTGGGAGCAGAGGCTGAGTCTGATTTATCACAGAGTCTAGGGAAGCATCCGGTACATCCTTGAATGAACACCCACCATGTACTGTGGCCATCCAGCCTTCCAGCCATCCAGTCGTCCACTCATCAAGTGTGGGGTAAGGACTCTGTCTTGCATAGGGAAGTCCCCTTCCAAAGACGAGAGCCTCCACCTTCTTTGTCCTCTTGTGTTCTTTTTTCTCCTGGGATCCTTCTAGCCAGGTCCGTCACGCTCACAGAAACGCTCTGCCTTCCCCATGTGATTTCGAGTACTCTGTCTTCTATGGCTACCCAAGCAGCGACTCACTCCTTCATGTAGGTGGAAGTTGGAGCTGGCCCCTCAGAAGGACAATGTCCCATGGTCCACAGCTGGAGGCCTTTAAGGACATCTGGATGAAACATCAGTTGTTCTCTCAGCCTTTCAAGCCTCAGGGTGCCAAATCTCAGCCTAGGCAGATAAGAAAGCTAGATTTTCATGTGCACATTTGGTGGGGGTGGCGGGAGGGGGAGCTGGGGGAAGGCCAAATCTCACTTAGCCCAGAAAGCCTTTCTATCTATAAGTTCTTTGAAGTTGGGGAGCTTTCAGAGACTGGCAGCCAGAGGGGAGGCTTTTCTCCACATCCAGGTCCCCATCACCTCTCAGCTGGAGAGGCTGGGCCCAGTCCTGGAATCATTCTGGGTCTCAGATGCTCACGAGTCATTCATTCACTCCACAGCGCTCCTGAGCCTAACAAGTGCTGGGCTCTGTGCTAAAGGCCAAGAGGCTGAGCTGAATCAGACCCATGTGCCTGTTCGCAACCACGAAAGCTCTCTGCCCAGGAGGGGTACAGACATGGAAGCAGAGACAGCGTACTGAGTGCTTACAATCCCAGGTTCTGGTCTGGACCTGGCCACCTGTATTTGCTGCCTGAACGTACTCCACAGTGTCTGAGCACCGCGGGGGCTCGAGCCCCGGCTCACACACCTCCCAAGATGGGGGACCACTTCCGCTCGCTCCTTCCTTCCCGCGCCCCAGCAGGCTGTCCCAGAGTGGGCTGGCAGGCTGTGCCCCCCCCCCCCCGGAGCTGAGACAGCCAGTCCCAGGTGCTCCTCTGACCCGTCCTAACTTTGCCCCTGGGGCTGGCAGCACCACCAAGGTGGCACCTGTCCCAGGACATCTCTGCGTAGAATTGGAGGCAATGTCAGGTTCCCACAAAGCTCAGTTCCTACAGATTGTCTTAGTGCAAAAAGGCCACCCGAGCCGCCGTGAGCAGGAGGCAGGAGATGACTGCGGGTTGAGGCCAGGAGCCCAGGAACACACCACGTGAGAAATGATTCACCTGAGCCAGGCAGAATCCACGCGGGGCGACCCAGAAGGCCACTGGGAGGGAGACCCAATGGGAGGTCGTGCTGGGCATGGGGAGGAGAGGCTGACTCAGAGACCTGGCTTTAGGGAGAGCCCCAGCTGATGAGAAAGCCGCAATCCCTCTCTCAGCCAACCGGGGAGATAAGGCCTGTGGAAAGGAGAAAACAGAAAACAGGAGCAGCTTTCCAACTCCCAGGCCCCCCCCCCAGGCCCCGCCCCCACACCCCTCCCTGAGCTCCTCCTGCTAAAGTGTCTATTCTCAGGCAGCTAATGTCCCTGCCCTAATAGCTGGAGGACCAGGGTGGTTCCTCTCTGTCCCATCTTAGCCCCACCTGTCGCTGCGCCTGCTCAGGGAATGGCCAGGTCTCAGGAAATGTGCACTGAACAAAGCTCACTGGTTTATGCCGGTGGTAGCTGGCGCAGAAGCTGTGCGTAAGGCGTAAGGGTCAGCCCACCAGGGTCTTAGCCCTGGCTCTGCCACTGGCTGCATTTGCTCAAGGGCAACCTTGAGCAGGTGTTTTCCCTTCCATGGGACTCAGTTTCTCAATGCAGGAGAGGACCACACAAGGCTTATTGAGCCATAAAATACTGCACGACGGTCCAGGAGGGCCCTCCACATGTATTTGGCACATCCTATCGGGGACACCCTTTCTCCCAGGGCACCTCCATCCCCCACCAGACTATTTCTGAGCCCTGGGAACCAAAGGAGGAATGTGGCCAACTGTAAGCTCAGCCAGATCAAGCCAAGTCACCTTTGCTATTTAAAACCTCCCTCTCCACAGCAGTCTGTGGAGGCCGGGAGGAGAAGCAAATCTTGACTCGTTTAGGAGTCCACTTTGTGGTGGCTTTAAATTCCCCAGGATTAAGAGACCTCAGCGCCAGCTTCCCACTGCCCTTTTCTCTAAATTCTCCCCTGAGGCCACTTGGCTGATTGGAATGTTCAGCCATGTTCAGGCCCCCCTCCCCCGCCCCCGTGACCAGCGGGATAAGCACCCTCTCTGGGGACACTGTTAGTTGTCGTGTTTCCCAGAACTAATCCATGGTGACAATCCCTGGCCCAGGCATTTCCAAGGGGCCTGAGTTCCTCCAGGGGTCAGGGTAGCTGGGGACAGAGCCAGCCAAGACTGGGCCCACAGAGGATGGATGGTGGGCTCTGGTGTCGCAAGCTCTGGAGCCCTCTCAGGTTCCAGCCAGAGGAGACCCTCAGATGGTGTCATGCACCCCCACTGTACAACGGAAAAGTGAGGCTCAGAGAGGGCACAGGATTCATCCAAGGTCACATCCCAAGATGGACACTGTATTCGTTTAAATGATAAATCTGTATTCATTTAACAAACACAGAAAACGGACTACCAGCCATTGTTCTAAGCTTATCGTGAATATCATCTTACTTAACCCTCCTAAGAACCCTGAAGGTAGGTGTTATTGTCTCTCATTTACAAGGGACAAGGCTGCAGCTCCAAGAGATGAAGTCACTTTTCCAGGGTCACACAGCTACTGCGACGAACATGGAGCCAAGTCTGTCCTGTACCCTCTGCTCCGAGCTGTTCGTTCAGGTGGAGGAGATAGAAGTCCAAGTGCTGGGCAGTGTTGGCAGTGGGCACCCAGGCCAGAGCGCGCACAGGTCAGCAGGGCGACTCAGGGTGGCAGGCTCCCACACAGCTGGGGGGTGCCCCACCGCAGGCCTGCGCCAGACTCACCCTCACCCAGCAGGGCTGAGACGCACACCTCCGGAGAAACCCATTCACTTCTGCACTCCTGAGACTGCACCGCAGCAGCAGCCCAGGTCTCACCTGCCCAGGTGGCCATCGGCCAGGTGCAAGCTTCAGCCATCCGGCCAGGGCTGCTGTCAGGGTGAGGACTCCCCGGCACAGAAGGGAGGCCTTGCCAGGCGCGGAGGGAACGGGAGCCAGCTGCCGCGGCCCCCACCGGCTCTGCAAGATCACGTGGAGGGCAGCCTCGGTCATACGTCTAGACAGACTGAGAACGGGGCTCGGCATCTTGGGAGAAGTTGCCTGAATTCCTTCCACCTTCGGGAATGGAAACTGGGCTAATGGGGAATTTGTTCTAATTATAGGGAAATAAGGAGAATTGAACAAGAGCTCCTCAAGGTTGCACTCTCCTGGAGGGTTCCTCCAGCACTCTCTGTTGTTCATCTCTCCAGTGGGAAAGCCTAGAGCACGACCCCACGCCGGGCCCTGGCTGGGCTCTGGGCAGAGAGGGTTGAACCGGGCGTGCTCTACCTGCCAGGAATGCCCATCTAGAGGAGCAGTGAACAGTGAACTCATGAGCTCAGCCCACGATAGCACAGGTGCCATCTGCAAGGAACCTTAGGGATGGAGGACGACTACAGAGCACACGTGTTCCCAAGCCCAGCCTGCAGGTCTGGGGAGCCTCCCAAAGCACCCGTTGAGGTCCTTTTCCCTCCCTTCTGCCCCCATTGCAGGGCCCAGCTGACATACCACCTCCTTCAGGAAATCTGATTTCTGCAGGACATTCTGATGGTCCCTCAACCCTTACCCATTCCACAAATACTGACTGAGGGTAGGAGGGTGAGCAAGAGGGATGAGCCACACTGAGTTCATGGTTGCTCCATTCTGCAAGTCTTCGCACACCATTCACCCAGCAAACCATCTCCGAGGGGTGTGCCTGCGTGCACAGGCGTGTGTTTTCTTGCTAAGCATTTCCCAAATTTCTTTCAAAAAGTCCTCAAGTGCCCTGGCTGGTTTGGCTCAGCGGTTAGAGTGTCCGCCCGTGGACCAATGAATTGCGGGTTTGATTCTGGTCAAGGGCATGTACCTAGGTTGCAATTCGTCCCTGGCCCTGGTTGGGGTCATGCGGGAGGCAGCCACTCGATGTGTCCCTTTCACGTCAATGTTTCTTTCTCTTCCTCTCTCTCCCTCCCACTCTATCTGAACAAAAATGGGAAAATAATGTCCTCAGGTGAGGATAAAAATTCTTTTAAAAAGTCCTCAAGCATTATGTTCAAGAACCTAGCCTCTGGCATCGGACATGCACATGTGAACCCGGAATTTGTCCCTGTAATCTTGAGCAAGCTACTTCGCCTCTCTGAGTCTCAGCTCTGTGGTCAAACTGTACAATGGTAGTAACCTGAGAAGCCTGTGTGGATTAAATAAAGCAATCCATGTTAACTGCTTAACCCAGGGCTTGGCCGTCAGTGTCTTTATGAACAAGGAGTCTCCTCTGCCAGACCTGATGGCCCACCGCATGTCAGCTGGTCCCTGCACTTAGCAGGCACTTTACAAATGCCTGGGGCTTGACTGCTCTTTGGCAGAGCATGGAGAGTAAATATATGTGGGCTTTTTAAAAAAATGCTCTATTGTGGTAAAATGTGCATAACAAAATTGCCATTTAATCATTAAGTGAACAATTCAGTGGCATTAGATACATTCCCAGTGTTGTGCAACCATCACCGTTATTCATCTTTAGAGCATCTTCATCGTCCCCAACAGAAACTTGTGCCCGTTTACCAATAATCTCCCGTCTCCCTCCCTGCAGCCCCTGGTAACTACCAGACGCCTCTGTCTCTACGCCTCTTCTAGGCACCTCCTCTAAGTGGAATCATCCAGTGTGTGTCCTCATCTGACTCGTTTCACTGAGCACACTGTTTTAAAGGCTCCTGATGCTGTAGCAGGTGCCAGAATTCCGTTTCTTTTTAAGGCTGAACAGTATCCCCTTGTGCGTACACAGCACATTTGTTTATCCATTCATCTGTTGAGGATACTGGGCTGCGTCCACCTTCTGGTTATTATAAACGGCGCTGCAGTGAGCACAGGTGCACAGTGTTCAAGTCCTTGCTTTCCGTTCTCTCAGGTATGTTCTGACCAGTGGAACTGCAGGATCATAGAGTGATTCCACATCTAATTCTCTGAGGCACCGCCACACTGGTTTCCACGGCAGCTGCACCATTCACATTCCCACCAGCAGAGCCCTGTGGTCCCGACGTCGGAGTTAGAAGGCCACTGGGGTCCTTCTGTAGGGACCTTCCCCAGAGCAACAGAAGCAGAGTGGCGACTAACAGCGGGCTCAGAGTGCCGAGGGACTGAAGCCGCACTGAGGAGACAGGGCGGGAGGGCCCAGCGTGTGGGGTGCGGCGAGAAGGCCCTGGTGGCATAATGGTCGCTGAGTGTCCGCCACGCTGCCTGGGGGCAGGGTGGGCAGCCCCAGAGTCACAGTGAATCCAGCCAGGGTGATCCAGGGAGACTAGAGTCATCGCGAGATGAGGAAGGCTTCCAGAAACCCAGAGCAGTGTGAGTGGGGAGCTCTCTGTCGCTGGTGTGCCAGGAGCGACTGGTGTCCCTTTGGACGGAGGCTGGGGGCCCTCGGAGTCGGCTGGATGGCCCAGTGAGCCTGCAGAGCGGCGTGTTCTGAAAGCCCGTGATCCCCTCTGTGGCTGGATTCCATCCGAGCCCATTCGCAGGCGGAGGTGTCTAACTCGCTACTCCTGCCCATGCACATGAAGTCTACCCCCTTCTCGGAGACCCCGAATTGGTATCAGCACCGACACTGCTCAGCCCAAGCAGGCGTGAGCGTCACTTCTACTTGCCAATGAGGATAGGATGAGACACCCTGACTCCCTGTGGCTCCTGTCTGCCTCTTCTGCTAGAAATAACCCTGTGAGCATGCACAGGGAGCTGCAGGGAATAGCTTCGGAAACGTGCAAAGCGTGAGGAGAGGGCGCCCCGTCTGGCCTGCAAGGGCCTCCAGAGTCGGCCCCACTCCCACTCCCACTCCCGATGTCCCCTCGCAGCCTCTTGCCCAGACACAGGGCTAGCTGTGCCTCCTTCTCTGCTCAGAACGCGGCCTCCCGCTCCAGCCGTTCCCTCCCCGCACCGCCCTCTTTCCAACCACTCAGCATACGCTCCTGGCCGAGCGTACGCCCTGGGACACCCTCTCCGATTCTCTCTGCCTGCACACACCCTGCCATCCTTTTACGGCTCGTCCAGGGTTCCCTTCCTATAGAAAGCCCACCGAGATCTCTTCCCACAGGCTTTGCATGCTGGGGCACCCCTGGAGGCAGTCATTCATAGCTGTTCATTTATTACGTACCGACTCTGCCCCCGGACTGCTTTATACACTGGGGATAAGCATCAGTAAGGACAGGTGGCATCTCTGCAGTCATTGAACTTCTCATGCCGCAGGAGACATGGAACATAACCACGGAAACAGATAAGAACGTAGAATCACCCTGGTGGAGGCATGATTGTGCAAAGATGGTACAACTGGGATATAACGGGGGCCACTTTAGCTAGAATGGCCTGGGGAGACCTCTCCAATAACCGATATTTGAGCCAAGACCCGAATTATGAAAAGCGCCAACCATGAGAGGATCTGGGGGGACGGGACAGGGGGAGACATCCAGGGACATAGGAAGGAGAAGGTCCCTGAAAATGTTTGGTGTGTTCGAGGACCCCCGATCTGGTCACTGGGGCTGGAACGTGGAAAAGCAGACAGAGCGAGGGGATGATGCGACAGGCGGGGAGAGGTCGCAGACCACGCGAGGCTTGCGGCAGGAAGCCACGTGAGCGTTTTCAGCACAGACATGAAAGGGGCTGATTTATGATGCTCACAAGATCACCCCGGCTGCTGCTCAGAGAACGGCGTGTGGCAGGGACGACGTGAAGCAGGGAGACCAGTTAGGAGCCTACTGGGGTGGACCAGGTAAGAGAGGACGGGGCTTGGTCCTGGGAGGCAGCAGTGCAGGTGGTGAGAAGGGTCAGGTTTGAGATCTAGTTGGGAGGATCAGCTACCTAAGGATGGGGGAAGGGAGACTTGCCAGAGAAGATGACACCTCTCTGTGTTGTTGGGTTGTAGAGAAAGCTGAGGAGCCCTCCAGACAGAAGAAGAGAAAAGAACATTTCAGGCACTTTTTAAAGAAGATCCAGAGGCAAAAACGTGGGTGGTGGTTTCCGCACGATGCCGGGAGTAGCGTGTACGGTGTTCTCGGAGGTGACCAGTGAGAGGTGGGGCGCTGAGGACGTGGAGGTCTTGAGCATCACGGGAAGGGCTTGCCTCTGCTTCCTGTGGGTGTCAGGGAGACACTGGAGGTGCCGGCGCAGAGGATTTGTACATACATGGTTACGTAAGGAGATGTGCCAGAGCCCCAGTACTGGTAGCTGCGGAAAATGCTTTCACAGGTACTTCGTGGGACCCTGTGTGCAACAGCCTGATGTTTAGCAAATGCAGGTTGTCCTCTCCCCAGGCCAAAGGCAAATCAGTGCCCAAGTGGAGCTCTGTTCTAGGATGAAGTCTGTCTATGAGCTCCCTGGGCATCTAGATACCTGGGGGACCGAGCCATGTGTCCCCAGGCTGGAGACAGCATCTGGTATGGATCCCAACCTACCTTCCTTGACCTGAGCAGGTCAGGCCCAGCCTTGGCCACAGACAGAATAAGCCCAAGCCAGGTAGCTGTTGAAGTTTTACCAGCTGGTACTGATGGAAGCTTCTGGACACAATTTCTCATGGACTTTTATCATTCACCTTTCCAAGATTTTAGAGAAAGACTGATGTGGTCGCCTTACCATGGCTCAGTCTCCAAGAAGCTGTTTGACCTGATGCAAGCACCTTGCTCTGGGTCTCTGTTTCCCCGTCTGGGAAGAGAAAAGACTGAACTTGGAGACCTGGGGTGTTTTCTAGCTCTGGAACCCTCCGACCTGTTTACTTTTCTCCCTTTCCGCTCAGAACCCTCTGCCTTTCCTTCTTCACGCAGGAGAACAAAGCCACAGTGTCTGGACGGAGCCCGTTCCAGGATTAGTCTCATTCCCTGGATCCCAGGGGCCCAGTCGGACTCCACGGAGGTGGAAAAGCAGGATCCTACAGGGCCTGCTCTGCCCCGTGCCTTCTGGAAAGCTCTGGAAAGCCTGAATTCCCAGCCCACACACTCGAGCAAGCCGCCCTCCCTTGGAAACCTGAGAAAGGTGCAGGAACAGTCATTTACCTGTCGCATGTTTTCCATAATTTCCCTGGCACCTTCACTAACCATCGCAGCGGGGTTGCAGAGGATGGCGGGGCGAGGTGAGGCCTGGTGTGGACGTGCGGGGCCTCAGCTCCTTGGAGGACGAGAACCAGAGCCGAGATCACACAGGGCCCCACCAGCGGGTGTCCAGCCACCGGGGTCTGCTCATGAATGTTTGGGGGTCCTGCTGAAATCTAGGAAGTCAGCTGAGGCACAGGAGGACAGAATAGATGTCGCACTGGAGCGTCGAGCCAGGGAGTGTCTGTGAGGCCAGCCCTGTGCAGGGTGAAGAATTACAGGGGCGCGAGAAGACAGTGACGCAGGACTAACGGGATGCACAGCATCTGACACGTTCGTGTAGTCATGATCATCCTTTATCCCTTCTCCCAACAGAGATCAGCGTGTGCGCTGTGCCAGGCACCAGGGGCACCATGTGGGGCATGGACCCGGTTCTTCCTTTCCCAGAAACATGGACTAACTGGACACGGCACCGTGGTTCTGACTGTACACACTCAGGAGAAGGGGAGACGAGCCTGGCCTCAGGTGAGGACTCGGAAGGCTCCCTGGAGGTGGTGACATGCTAAGGGCGCTAAATGGCTCTGCAGCACCAGCTCGAAGAGCCTGCATTTTGGACCAGATGGGCTTGGTTTCAAGCTCACTCGGGCTTTGTTTCTCATCAGTAAAATGGGAAGTGAGCGAAGGAGAAAATGCGCCTGGTTCAAAGTGGGGTCTCCTGAACGGGCTGTTTGGGAGGGCGGGGGTAGGGATGAGGAGTCTGGGAGAGAAAGCCTCCAGTATGGCTTCCTCCCCAGGGCGGGGCAGGTCGGGTCTGGGCCAGCGCCCAGGTCCTGGTGGCCGTTTGCCCCGGGCTCCCTGAGGTGTCAGTACAGACAGCAGGCTTCTGGGGCCCAGTGAATTCCCACCAGCCAGGAGGGCCCCACCTGGAGGCTCACGCCCCTGGAACTGGAGATGTTGGCCAAGTTCAGGCCGTGGGAAGGGAAGGCGAGCGGGGTGTCGGCTGGCTTCGCCGGGGAAGTGGGCCTCGGGGTGGAAAGGGAGAAGGAGGCGGCTTCCTGCTGCAGCTCGCTCGCGGAGAGCGGCAGGCCTCCAAGCCTCCCTGCTCTCGCCCTGCCCAGGTTGTTGCTGGAGATCTAGCTTCAGGATCTGACCTAGCAAGGGCTTGCTTCCTCCAGGGAGCCTGCTTGGTCGGCCCCTGGCGAAGTCTCATGCCTCCAACCTGTGTGTCTGAGCGTGGCTTCCCCCTCACACGCCAAGTACAGTCCTCGCTGAACTCCACCGACGGGTTCTTAGACACTGTGACGTGAAGCACAACAATGTATGACAAAACCAATTTTACCACAGGCTAATCGATATAAACAAGAGTTAAGTTTCCATATCCCCTTTCTGATCTCAAAAACATCACCCAACTGCTAAATAAATAAAGACCCACAACACTTCTAATGGTAAACATTGAAATACATGTGAGTTATCCATACATGTAAGAAAGATTAATAAAAGCAAGTAAGAAGGTTCTTTTCTGACCCGCTCACTCTAGTTCAGTGTCGAGGGTTGCGGAGCCCATCCCAGCAGCTCAGGGCACAAGGCCGGAGCCCTCCCTGGACAGGACACCCTGCTATCGAAGGGCCACCCCACAGGCCCGGGGACAACTTAGGCCAGCTCACCCAACGTGCACCTGTGTGGGATGTGGGAGGAAACCAGGAGAACCTGGAGAAAACCCCGCAGACGTGGGGAGAAGGTGCAGGCAGTGGCCCCGGCTGGGAATCAGTTATTTTTCTACCAACGTTACGACAAAACGACTGTGGAGAAAAAGACGTTACTCGAGGACCTGCCATCTCTTCGCAGCACGCTCTGTTTGGTAGAGGAACTCCTGAGTCAGATTGGAAGCTTCCACCAGAAAAGGCAAGAGGGAGAGGAGAAATGCACGTTTACTGAGCCCCGTGCACCTCGCCCGCACTCAGAGGTCACCTCACTGAAACCTTGCATAGCCTCCAAGGTAAGGACCACCATCTCCACCTTACAGATGACGAGCCCGAGGCTCGGAGAAATGCAAGTCCCAGGGTTGGAACCTTAACCTGCTGGCCTCTGGAGCTTATTGAGAGCCTTTGTCTCAAAGCAAGACCCTCGTGGGAAGACATACACAGTCTGTGCTGAAGTCAGTTTGGAAAATGCTGCATGTTGAGCATGCCTCGAGTCCCCCAGCCTCAGTAGTATAGTCAAGGCTCTGAGAGGTCCTGCAGAGATTCCTGACCCACTGAGTCCAGCACTCCCCAGCAGACACCTGTCACATGAGAGCTGCTGACACCCCCAAAGCCCCTGGGCATGCACTTTGGGATATGCTCTCTAGCACTAACATCACCAGAGAACTTGCGGTGGCCATGAGGCTGAGTCCGATATGAATGAGAGGGGGCAGGAAGAAGGTCAGAGGTGGTGGGGGCAAGCGTGATGAGGGGTCTGGACAGGAAGGCAACAGCCCCAGCAGAAACTTGACGTCCTATCCAAGTGCCTGAACTGTAAACATCTTTGACCACAATTGTCTGTCCTTAAAGCCAGAAGCACAGAGTGATTCTAGTCATGCTGCCGGGCACTGCAGGCAGGAGGCAGTTGAAATGAACGTGTTGCTGTTGCCTAAGGAAAGGAGGCACTTCAGTGAGACGTTAGTTAGGCCATCAGTAGAGGGGTCTACGCAGTCCCCCATAAACCACCTGCAGTACCCTACCACCTCCCCTGCTCATGATCCTCGCCCTGCAACCACCCCCTTCTGCACATCGCCTTTCCGGCCTCCACCGTGCGGTGTACTTGTCAAGCCTGAAGACCCCATGCTCCCCGCCTCCGCTGGAATCGGGAAGTCCCAGGCTGTTTCGCCTCCCAAAGGAGATGCTGGAGACTTAAGATAACAGCATCAGGACCTGGAATCTCAGTACAGAGATGAGGCAAAGACGTGGTCCTGCCGAATTCTGCCCCAGACTGAGCTCTTGGAGTGATACACTGAGGTGCCACTGCACAGCGACAAACAGCTGTGTCCCAGTAGCCCAGAGGGGAGGCTCCTGGAAACTGTCAAATGAGCCAGGTGAAGAAAAGAGGTGGGTGGCGGCATTTCTAGACGGGAGTGCCATCAAAATCCTCAGGTACGGTCTCACACTTGTCCACAGGGGTGTGCTTCCAAACGAGGTCCCCAAACCAGCGGAATCAGTGTCACCCTGGAACAAGTCAGAAATCCAAATTCCGCCCGCCGCCCTCCCAGGCCAGCTGAGTCAGAAACTTGGTGGGGCCCAGGCAAGCCTTTTAACAAGGCCTGGTGATTCTGAAGCATGCTCAAGTTTGAGAACCACTGACCTGGAGTTATTCCTGTTGGGGTAATTGCTCCGCAGGAGGAATGGCGTTGATCCCCCTGTTGCGGACAGTGGCTCCGAGAGGACATGCGCTCCCTGCTAGGACTCACAGCGGATAAGCTGCAGGGCGGGGGCTCCCAACCCCAGCCATTCCCAAGCTTCCTGGCAGGCAGGCGGGCAGAACAGGGTGCCCAAGGCAGTAAGAGAGTTGCTTGCCTCGGCCCAGAGAAAGCCTAATTGGCTCATTAATAGCTGTGATTAGAGAGAGTGGAGAAGCCTTTATCTTTGAAGTGCCCAGCTGCTAGCAGCTCGTGCAGGGCGCTTGCTGTGGCTAATTAAAGCTGAGCTGTGCTTCCTGTCAAGAGCCCAGAGTGTGAAGAGCTTCAAGCAGAAGAATGAAGCTTCCACTTCCATTCAGGGGTAATGGACAGAACCAGCAGAGTGAAGATGAGAAGAAAGGGCCTTTGCAAGGGGCAGGGCCCCTGGCTGGAGGCAGAGCTCTGGGTCTCCTCTGCTGGCTTTGGGGGCAGGTGGGGGTGCTCCCATTCCCACAGTGGTAACCCTCCGTCTGACATGGTCTTCGTTCTCATTTTTTATGAGTTTTGAGGCTTTCTGCTTCAGGCCTCTGCACCTGCTCAGGTGTGTGGCTTGGAAGTGGTGAGGGAGGCCTGGGTGACAGTCCTGCTGGTAACAACATTTCGGGGGCTGTGAGTTGTAGTCCCAAAAGTCATAATCACCGCAGGCCCTCGGTGCTGTAACTGACGGCTACGTCATCAGCCGCCTTTCCTGGGGTCCTCGCGAAATGCCAAAGATGGGGCTGCGTGTTTAACATGATCTCATAAAATGCTTCCGCAGTCCTACAGAAAATGCACAAGGTACAGCCATGCTAGTTCAATGACTTGTCCAAGGACACCTGGGCCTGAGCAGAGGATCAAATCCAGCTGTAGCTGAATCAAAGGCCTTTGTTTTGATCGTAACCACCAATATTGCCAAACTTTCCTGATCCTTGAACTTCTTCCCGGGGGGCCTGGGTAACTGCAAGTTGAGAATGCTAATCCCGCCCCACCCTCCCACCTGGTGAGGGGCCTGGGACCTCTCATCCCTTCTTACCCTTCTCCCCATCACCACCCCACTCTACTTCAGGCGGGGTGACTGAGAGCAGAACCCCTTTGAGGACACACTGTGGTCGGGTTAAAGGGTCAAATAGACCCCAGCTGAGTGAGTATAAGCACAGAAATGATATTTCTGAACCAGAAATCAAGACATGGGGTCTAAAAATATGATCTATTCTTAGTAGATGAATTTATTTCTCTGAAAAGTTTGATCAAAGCAATCAAATCATAGGAAGTTTGTGAGGATATATAACCTTTAGTAGAAAGAATATTACATAAAAATAAGTACAAAGGTTAGCTCATAATTGATATTTCAGTTCAAATAAGACCCAGAGTTTAAGTGAGAACCATCCCAGGACACCCAGAGCACATCTTTGTATCTTCCAATAGTCAAAGGCCTTCCCTCTTCAAGGCCTACATGAAATGCAATGCCCCCACCTCCAGGGAGCTGCCTCCTGCCCCCACACCCTTCGTTCCCTGCCACGAGCTCCTAATGCTTATTTCAGAGTTGAATGTGGGCCTGACCAGCCCCACCCGCAACCAGTTCTGAGCTTCTCAGAAACAGTCCCAGTCATTCCTGTCTCCCCTGGGCCCAGGCTGAGTGAACAAATGAATGAATGACCATTTTGACCGAGAGGGAACGTGTTATTTCTTGGGCTTGAATTCATCTCTTGCTCCCTGCACCCCCAGGGCTTTGTGTCTTCCTCAAGTCCTTCAGCAAAGCCATGACTATGGGGGACATGATGAGCACGTCCAGGGCAGGGACCAGGTCGGCTTCTTTACCCCCAGTGCTGGTGCTGGGGGTACAGACTTGGGGAACGGTGCCCAAGGGGCCTAAGGAAGGGCGTGTGGAGCAAATGAACTTGCATCTAACCAAACTGCCTTCGAAATGCTCCTTCCCTGGCAGACAAAGTGCCAAGCTGTCTGTGTGAGCCCAGCCCTCCTCAGCCCTGCCACCTCCCCAGCACCCTACATCAAACCAGGGGGGACCCAGGCTCCACTGAGCCCAGGAGGCAGGGCTGGGGCAGGCAAGCGGGCACTCGGAGGGCAGACGGTGCAGGGCCACGTGACTACTGTCTCCGGGGACTCCACATGGCAGGGGGGAAACACCCCAGCTCCCCAGCCTGCTCAGCGGCTCCAAGCCCACCTTGGTGTGCTGGGTCCTCAGAGGCCTGCATGTCCTCGGACGAGCGTGGTGGAAAGGAAAACACAGAGAAGTCCTGGCCCTCTACTGACACTGCTGCATGTCTCCACCCCGTGACATGGGGTGACAATAACGATGCCACCTGCAGAGTGTAGCTGACATAGAGAGCACAATAGCCAGTGGGTGTTAGGCTGCAGCTAGGCCGTCCTTATGGAGAACTCTTGGGTGGCCCCTGTCCATAAAGGCTCCCGTCACGCCAGCAAGCGTTGTATGGAGCGAGAAGCAGACCAACCTCACTTCCCTGCCCTTCCCCCCGGCGTTCTTCCTCTTCTTGGAGCTGATGGGAGCAGCCTGGCTCGACCCATTACCAGGGGCAACGCAAGACCCACGTCCTAAGCACAGGGTCCACACCAAGCCCCGGGCTATTAGACACGTCCACACACGCGGCTTTATTAATTTTCACAGTCAATATTCAGAGAGATTAACCCCCTGGAAAAGATGGGAGAAATGATACCAGAGAGGCTCAAAGAGGTCAAGTCAAGTGCCTCTGGTTGGTCTCAAATTTCAAGGCTGAGCCAGATTTGAAACCCAAGACTTGCTGCCCCCACATTCTCATGCCGCCTCCCCCAAACCACAGACGTCCACTCAGCCTCATCTCAGCCATGCACCTGCTGCTTCATCCGGCAAGTGCTTCCTGCGGTGCCCGCTGAGGGCCTCCCCGCCCTTCCAGGCGCTACTCGGGTCCAGTCTGCTGTCCCGTGCTGACCTCTTTCCACGGCGCCCTCAGACGGCCTTCCCTTTCTGTTAGAGTTGGAACCAGGGTAGTAGCGTGGACTGCAGCCTGCTTTCTTTTGGAAAGGACTGCATGAGCCTGGGCCTCTCCCTCCAGATTGAGATCCGTGGGGAAACAAAGCCTATAGCCTACTCATCTCTATGCTCCTCTACTCCACCCAGCCACACAGCCGTGTTCAGAACCCTGTGCAGAAGAGGGACACAGAATAGACATAGCTACTCAAGTGTCCCTTCTCCAGGCCTGTTTCCTCCCTGGATGGTGGGTGAGTTGGACTAAATCAATGGTTCAAAAAAGCCGGGGTATAAACCCTACATAACTCCGTTGCCTCTCTGACTTGGTCTCATATTCCAGGAGCACTGCTCTCCTTGTTCTTCTTTTAAGACATCAGTCTGCCCGGCCTCAGGGCCTTTGCACCTGCTATCTTTGGCATTTGGAATCGTGTTTCTCCAGACTTCCCCGCGGCTCCCTCCTTCACTCCTCAAGTCTTCTCTTTTCTGACCACACTATTTAAAGTCATGCCACCCTCCTCCCTCAGCATTCTCTGCCCCCTTCTTCCACTTTATTTGTCTCAGTGCATTTATCAGCATCTTACATTTTTAAGAAATATTAGGCTGTCAGCTAGCTACCCTGGACTTACCTAGGGAGCCGGTTTAAAAATGCAGATACCTAGCTCCCAGGAGGCCAGCTAAATCAGAATCTCAGGAGTGGGGACTATTTGCATTTTATAAAATCTCTCCAGGTGTTTCTGATGCACAGGCAGGGTTGGGAACTGCTATGAAAAACCACCAGAACAAACTAAAGTTCCCCGCCCAAGCCTCAGCCTCAGCTCTGGCCTTTATTCTAGCCCCCATCATCCCTCACGCTGCAGAGAAGTCTGCTGCCCTCTGACCGTGGCATCCATGTTGCACTTCCGTTCAGCCGTCGCTCACGCTCTCCTTTCTACTCTGTCCTCTCCAGGACTTCAGCTCATTCTCCGAGGTCCTGCTAATGCCACAGCCTTCTCTGAGAAGCCTGCCTGCCCCTTCACCCTCCACCCCGCCCAAGTCAGAGCCCCCAGCTTCGTATTCTGCACTCAGAGGGTCTTGCACGTATCTTCGGAAAGGGTTTATCACACTGTCTTGTCATCAACGTTTCCATGGCTTGTCCTTCTCCATAGACCATGACTTTGAATAAGGCAACAATGGAGTCAGATCCATTGATATTCCTAGTGCCCAGCACAGAACTCAGCGTACGGCTAGTGCTTCAAAAGCACATGTGAGTGAATGTCCTAGTGAATGCATGGGTGTTTGGGCGCATCCTGGCCAAGTCAGAGGTTGTAAGGTTGTTACAATTTGTCTTCAGACTGACACAACGTTCTCCAAGTTCATCTAAGCACAGCAGACCACTGATTATAGCTCAAGTCTGTTTGTAGGACAGACCCTGACAAGCAACCTCCTACCTGCCTATAAGTGAGTGACTCAGCTTAGCTGGGCAGCCCTCCCCTCTTGGAGGGCCTTGCTCTGTCCCAAGCCTTCTGCTACAAAGGTTCTAGTCATCAAAGCCGCCCTTGGGAGATTATTTGTTCAATGGGAGGACTTTCTCTTACTTCCCCCAATCCGGTGATAGAGCCTCAGCCCCCCACATCATAGGGTATAGACATTTTTCCCTGATGATGCTCCAAGCAGAAAGGAAAACATCTCTCTCTCACATACACATACACACACGCACACGCATGCAACAGGAAGCTCTATAGTTTGGCATGAACTACCAGAGATCATCAGAGACAGCCTTTCCACTCTTCACATGGATGGAGAGGGCCAGAGCGATGAGACACTGCTGAGGTCACTGGGCCCTTGCAGGACGCAACCCCTTTTAGGGGGAGGCTCCTACTCTGCCATCCTTCCCCACCTCTCACCCCTCGTCTGCCAGAGAACGGCTGGACTTCCTCTTAACAAGAGCCATGATTTATGTCGGCTGGGCCCAATTAGCGCCAAGCTCTCTCTGGCCGCCAAGTGCCCCGCCGGCCAGCAGCTGAGGCCTGTCTGGCAGGACATACTTGGATGATGAAGCCATGCTGCGTGCTAAGCTCGGCGCAGGAAAGAGCAACTCGACTTGGATGCCCACCAAAGGCTGCCAGGCTTGGCTCCTTCCCACGAGTTGGGCAACAAGGCCTTTCTGGCAGGGGTAAGGGCAGTCCTTCCTGGGCCAGAGGGGTGAGGCGGGCCTGGGAGAGCACCACTCCAGGGCAGAGTGCCCTCCCCAGGGCTTGGCGGGGCCCCATGCGTGTAGGCGGTAAGAACCCCGCGCTGGGAGCCAGGAGGCCTGCACTCAGACCCAGCTCCTCCACCAACTCCTCGCGGGGTGACCCTGGGCACACAGTTTATCGTCCTTCCTACACCTGGACTTCTCCCCTATAAAGAGGGGGGGTTCTTGCCTGTCTCAGGAAGCACACGAAGAGCATTTGAGATCTCAAAAAAAGTGCCCACTCTCTTCAAGCCTCAGTTTCCTCCTCCACAGACTGGGACTAGCACGGCGCCGCCCTCTCTGCCGGCATGAGGATCCACGCACAGAGCCTGGCACGTGATGAGGGCCAAATCCACCATGACCTTCCCCTCCCTCTCGGGATTTAGCATCACAAAGAGGCAGTCATGCTACCTCTTTGTTTTAATATGCCTTCTTCACAGGGACGGGTGTGAACAAACTCAGAAACTGAGGCTCAGAAAGTAGCTTGTGTGAGCTGGCGCAACTAAGATCGAGAGAACTGGGGTCTGGATTGAGATCTGTCCGACTCTGCAGTCCGCGTTCCACCCACAGCACCCGCGCCCACTCACCCCCACTGGCGCTCAGAGTGCTGTAGTGACGGCGCGCAGCTCAGAGCTGGCCTGCAGAGCTGACCGTCGACAGAGGCGGCCACTGGTGGTCACTCCAGATCACCGCCTCACGTTGACAGCAGTACTTCTGGAAAGCCCGGCCTTCTAGGAGAAGGAACTAAAACAGAAAGCAAGGGGACTGGCCCGGACGCCTGGTGAGTGACATGCAGGTCCTGCAGAGGCGGCCTCAGGCGCCAGGCTCTGTCCTGGGCTCAGACTGGAAAAAAGAACACATGGATTTCAACTCCAATTCTGTCATTGACTTTCTACAAGACTTTGGACAAGTGCCTGTAAATTTGGGGCCTGAGCATCCCTTCTGGAGAGTGGAAGCACCGTGCAGTCTGATCAGTGCCCCTCCTCGCGATAGGAAGCTTCGCTTCTGTAAACTTTCCGGCAGTAGGACGACTGATTCCTCTTGGCGTTGTGCTTCATTCTGTTTCTTCCACATCTTTTAGAAAAGCAAACGCTCCCCTGTATGAATGTCCCGGGACACCAGCAGGGGGATAAGGAGTGCAGGGAAGGGGCTGTGGAGCCCAGACCCATCTGCAGCTCTGCACCTCGGAGGAGGCCCGGCCCTGCGGACACGAGAGCCTGCAGCTCCCAGAGAACGAGCCAGCTTCACAGTGAGGGGAGCCCGCAGAAGCCAATCAGCTCAGAGGGACTTGAGACGTTTTTGGATCTTTAGGTAGAGAATTAGTTCACGTGGGGGAGGTTTTGGGTTGCTAGATCCCAATCTGATCTAGATAAATAATGAGCTGCCCATGAAATGCCTTATGTTTCTGTCACAAACCTGTCATCACCCCCTGCTGTCCTCTTTCCTTCCAAGGAGCTAGGACCCAGGTCTCCCGACTTACTCGAATCCACCACCTGCACATACGCCCCAGTACCGACATGCCGAAGGTGCTCGATAGGAGTTCCATTCATGATCCTCAGCCCTCAATGAACAGGCCCCATGTGGACTCTGTAAAGATGTGATCACCAGAAGCCAGTCCTGTTCTGAGTAGGTGGCCAGGTGGCCCCTTTGGCTAAACTCACATATGTGGCAGCCCAAGAGTTCCGGGAAAAAGTGGTCAGCTCATATGTGATTCATCCCAGCCACAGAGCCTCTTGTGTGACCTTAGATAAGTGACTATGTGGTGGAATGTATGAAAACTCAGAGCAGGGACATCAGGAGACACACTGATCCAATCAACTTATAAATGAATACATGTCTGTTTATTCATCAGCAGATGGTGTCTTTCTGATCTCCCCACTGCTGGGCGTGGGGAACCCGGCCAGCGGAGCTGAGACAGAAGGGAGAGAGATGTGAGAATGGAATGAACGCTTGTTTACAAAAATAGTTAGTCACTGGATGGAGGAAAAAGTGGTCAAAGGCAAAAAACAAATTTAACTCTTGGTATTATTATAAAGAATGATAACACGAAGATATCCTAATTCTATAGAAGTGTCTTACTTTTCTAGAATTGAATTTCATGTTTAATCATAGCCTTATCAAATAGGCTTTATGATGCCCATTTTACAGAGGGTAAACTGAGGCAATGGGAAATAAAGTGCCTTGCTCCAATACCTTGTTAACAAAGGTCATTACAAGTCTGTGCTTTACTTCTGAAATCATAGAAGGTCATCAATTTGACCAGTTTTATTCCAGAGTGAGGATGATATAAAAAAGGATTCTAAAAGATGGATTATCAATCATTAATTAAACTTCTTCCCAAAGTGCCTTCCTAGGAGATGAAAAACCTTTGCCTTATAAACTAACCTGCGACAGTTTCCTCTGAAGTGCCTTGTGCTCTCTCTAACTGTACTTTGAGTGGCTCAGTCCTCGGGCTCTATTCTTATGTTATACACTCTTTTCCAGTGGTCTCATTCACACCGGCGACCTGAAGTGTCTCCCTCCAGTGTCCATCGCCAGCACAAACTCTTCTCTGAGAGCCACGCGTGGCCCGACGAGCCCCACACCTCAAACTAGCAGAGCAGGTTCTCTTCCTCGGGCAGCACTGTTCGTCCTTGCAAGTCACTCCTGGAGAAAGGAGAGACAGGAGGAGGGAAAGAAGGGAAAGAAAGGAGGAGGGAGGGCAGGAGGGAAGGGAGGAGGGAAAGGAGGAAGGAAGGGAGGGAGGGAGGAAGAGGAAGGGGGAGGGAGGAAGAGGAAGGGGGAGGGAGGAAGAGGAAGGGGGAGGGAGGAAGAGAGGGGGGAGGGAGGAAGAGGAAGGGGGAGGAAGGAAGAGAGAGGGGGAGGAGGAGAGGAAGAGGAAAGAGAGGGAGAGAGGAGGAAGGCAGGGACAAAGGAAGATGGGCGGTGCTGGAGGAGCCCGAGAGCAGTGTTCAGCCGACCCTTCCTTAAGAGGAACAAGCTGGCTGGATGGAATGACATCTAGGACTGGCAATGCTGGTTTCCTGACATCTGGTCAGGATCTCCATAGGAGTGGTGACACAGAGCTCTGAGAAATGACACAGGGAAGGCAGAGGGCCAGGGCGGAAAGCTGGGCCTCTGCTTCAGCACACTCTTCACAATGTGTGGCCATATATTTGTCTGTTTACATGTCTGTCTTTGCTGTGTCAGCTCTGTGCGACCGGGGACCGGGCCATGTTCACTACTGTATTCCTAGCTCTGAACACAGGGCCTGCGCCTTCCTAGTGCCAACGACACAGAAAGTATCTAGGAATCAATTAAAGAAAGAATGCAACAGACTTCTCTATAAAAGAATACAACACTATAAGGACATAGAAGATGATCTGAATAAGTAGAGAGAGAGATCCCCGCTCATGGATGGGCTGACTTAATATTAAAAACATGTCCCTTCTCTGAAATCAATATAAACATTTAATAAAAGGCCAATCAAAATTCCAGTTGATTTTTTTTTTTTTTTGAGAACTCAGTACACTGACTCTAAAATATACATGGAGATTTACAAATGCATTTAACCTAAAAACTTGGGACATTACAAAAGAAAGATGAAGAGATGAGAACTCACCTTTCCAGATACTGACATGCTACAAAACCACGGTAATAAACACACTGCAGTTCTGGCACGAGAACAGATAGACCAGCATGCCGTTGGTATAGAGCAGAGAGCTCAGAGACACATCCAGTCACATTCACACATCTGTTGTGCTGGATACTGCTCTCTGCTTGCCCTTCCAGATCCTTTCTCCACCCTTCTCGACTCGACTCTTGTCCGAAAGCCTGGCCTCCCTGCGCTGCGTTAACCACGCTCCCCTGCCCTGTGAGTGCTGGCTGAGTTTGGCTCTTCAGAGATACTGGAGGGAGGCTGCAGGGGATAGTTATGCCCTAGCTCTCTCCCTGCCAGGGTGCAGGCAGGTCCAGGCTGCATTCCTCTTCCAAAGACCAGAACACCAGTGACAGCTTTCTCTGGGTTTAGGTAGTCACTCTCTTCCCCTGCCCCTTCCTGCCTGGGGGTGGGGGTGGGGAGTGAAGGGTCAGAGCTTCCCCACTGTTGCTGCCTGAGTGCCCCACCAGCCCTGTTGGTTTCCTTCACCTGCTGGTCCCTCACTGAGCGCTCCTCACTCACTCCACTTGGGCTTGCATTCTGTTTTCCGCTAGGCCGCTCAGAGGTAGGGAGGTAGGTAGGTAGGTAGGTAGGTAGGTGGGTAGATTATGTGTGTACAAACTTAACTTACAATAGAAGTAACTTGATAGATCAATTTAATATAGATTGTTAGTAAGTTGTGTTTAGAAAACGAGCTTCTCATATGTGGAAGAAGAATGTTGAACTCATTGCTAAATGCCACACACAGGTGATATTGTGTAGCTCAAAAGGACAAATGTGAAAGATAAAAAGATAAAGTTAATAGAATAATAAAGTTAATAGAAGAATGCAAAAATATAAAGTTAGTAAGAAAGGTAGAAGAATATCTTTATGACTTAGAAATGGGAAAGAATTTCTCAACACATTTTTTAAAAATACAAGCAAACTGCCCTGGCCAGTTTGGCTCATCAGGTAGAGCATTGGCCTGTGGACCAATGAGTCTCAGGTTCGATTCTGGTCAAGGGCACGTACCTCGGTTGCAGTTTGTTCCTGGCTCTGGTCAGGGTCCCGCGGGAGGCAACCAATCAATGTGTCCCTCTCACATCGATGTTTCTCTCTCTCCCTCCCTCCCACTCTACCTGAAGGTAAATGGAAAAATACCCTCTGGTAAAAATTAAAAAAATAATAATAAAAATACACGTAATAAGAGAAAAAAATAAATTTGATTCCATTATAAAATAAGATTTCTGTTCAGTGAAGGGCACTGGGGAGAAAATAAATAAGTAAAGGGCAGGAGAGGAGATATTCACAATGTCTAAACTGACAAAGGACAGACATCTAGAAGATACAAGGAGCTTCTGCAAATCAGTAAGAATAAGAGAAAAGCGAGCAAAGGATACACATAGGCAATTTTCAGAAGAAGAAACCCAAAGAAGACAAAAAACATATGGAGAGTAATCAGAGAAATTCAAGTTAAAACACAGTGGGATATCACCTTAAATAATTTACACCAATAAAAATTAGGAAGCTGGATAATGACAACACAGGGTGGGGCAAAAGTGGGTTACAGTTGTTCATAAGAAAAATAATACAATCATTAATAAATAATAATACAAGAATAAACTGCATTTTGCATACTCACAACTGTAAGCCTACTCTACCCCACTCTATGTTTGCGGGGACATAGGATTCCCTATACTGCTTGGGCTGGTAGGATTGGGAAGTGGCAGAGCCAATCTGGAGAACATTCCCTATCACTGAGCCAAATTAAGTATGTGCATATTTTATAATTCAACTATTGAGTGACTGGGTATACATTCCCCAAAAAGCAAATCCAGATTTATAAGAGAATATGGACAAGGATGTTCACCGTAGCATTATTTGTGGAGTCAGGGAGGTGGAGGCATCGGGAAGATTATCTGTCAGAGAATGCACAGGTAGATGCATGGGAGACCACCACTGTACATTATGCAGCAGTCAGAAGAAATATAAATGGATTGTAAGAACATACTCTTTGGTGCAAAAAGTAAGAACAGAATCAGATCAATAACACAATATCACTTATATAAATTAAAAATACCTAACAATATATGTTTGCAAGAACATATGCAAACAAAAAACACACATTAAATTACTAATAAGAATGAAAAAGGGGCTATCATTACAGATCCATATGGTCATCTCAATAGATACAAAAATGCATGGTAGCCCTGGCCCGTTTGGCTCAGCGGTTAGAGCGTCGGCCTGCGGTCCGGAGAGACCCGGGTTCGGTTCCCACTAAGGGCACGTACTTCGGTTGCAGTTTGTCCCCGGCCCTGGTTGGTCGTGCTGGTGGCAGCCACTCGATGTGTCCCTTTCACATCGATGTTTCTTTCTCTCTCTCCCTTCCTCTCTCTCCCTCCCACTCTATCTGTACAAAAAATGGAAAAATATCCTCGGGTGAGGATAAAAAAAAAAAAAATGCATGGTTGTGGAAAACAAGAACAATATACAAAATTTAATTGTATTGGATATACTTGCCAAGTACAGTCATAAATTGAAAAAATTTTAATGTTATTTATAAAAGTATCAGAAGTTATGACATAATTTATGGGATAAATTTTATAAAACATGTACAGATTATATACACTGAAAACCTCAAAATCTTGCCAGGGGGAAAGTTAAGAAAAATCTAAGGAGAGAGAAGCCATAATTATGGATCATAAGACAATATTATTAAGATGTAAATTCTCCCGATTGATTTGGAGATTCATTGTGATCTCAATCAAAATCTCAGCAGGAATTGTGAAAAAAATTGACAGATTTATTCTAAAATTTGTTTAAAAATGCAAATGATTTAAGGTAGCCAAACAAATTTGAAAATAAAGAACAAAGTTGGAAGACACATGGCTAGTTTCATGACTAATGGTAAAGCTATAGCAATAAAGACAGCATGGTGTTGCGGTAAATACAGATGTGTATATCAACACAATCAAATGTAGAGTCCAAAAATGTAGAGTCCAAACACGGGCCCACACATAAATAACCACTGATTTCTGATAAGGGTACTAAGTCAATCCTATACAAAAAGGATAATCTTTTCAACAAATGGTGCTGGGACAATGGATATACATTTCCAAAATAGGAAGGAAGGAAAGGAGGAAGGGAGGATGGGAGGAAGGAAGGGAGAGAGGGAGGGAGGGAGGGAGAGAGAAGCCCTTGATTCTTACCTCACACATCATACAAAATTTAACTAAAATAGGATTACTGAACTAAGTGTTAAACCTAATACTATAAAACTTACAAAAGAAAACTAAGGAGAGAAAACCTAAGTGACCATGAATTAGGACAAGATTTCTTAAATAAGGCACAAAAAAACCAAATTGTAAAACAAACAAAAAAAATGATAAATTGGATTTCTTCAAAATGAAAACATTTGCTCTTCAAAAGAATTGGTTAAGGAAATGAAAATACAAGCCATGTACTGGGAAAAAATATTTGCAAAACTGTTTGACAAAAGAGTTGTAAACAGAATTTTAAAGAACTATCCCAACCCAGTAAAAAGCCAAACAACCCAGCATAAATGAGCAAAAGATCTGAACAAAGGTTTCACTAAAGAAGATACAAGAATGTCAAATAAGCACGTGAAAAGGTACTTAACATGAGTCATTAGAGAAATGCAAATCAAAATCACAATGAGATACTGCTTCACATCCCCAAAGATGACCGAAATCACCTCTTATCAGAGGCTTCCACGTCCACGAATTTAACAATTACTGATAGAAAATATTTGAGGGAAAAAAGTCACATTTTTGCTGACATGTACTATGCAGTTAGGCCTACACAGGTTGCATCTGTATTGAACATGCACAGACATTTTTTTCTTGTCATTATTCCATAAACAATACAGCACAACAATGATTTTCTTAGCATTTACATTGTATTGGATGTCATAAGTACTCTACAGATGATTTAAGTATATGGGAGGCCGTAGCCGGGTAGCTCAGTTGGTTCGAGTCTTGCCTCAATACCCCAAGGTTGTAGGTTTGGTCCCCAGTCAGGGCACATACAAGAATCAACCAGTGAATGCATAAAGAAGTGGAACAACAAATCAATGTTTCTCTCTCTCTCTCTCTCTCTCTCTCTCTCTCTCTCTCTCTCTCCACCCCTCTTCCTCTCAATCTGAAAATCAATCAATCAATAAAATGTTAAAGTATATGGGAGGAGGTGCATAGATCAATGCAAATACTATACTGCTTCGTATAAGGGACTTGAGCATTCGTGGATTTTGACATTTACAGGGGCTCTGGAACCAATGTCCTGCAGGTACCGAGGGACAACTATGATGTCAGAAATAGACAGGACCAAGTGTTGATAAGGTCCTAACTGGACTCTCACCACTCTGCCTGACCAGGAGTGCTCCAGTGGTATCCACTAGCCAAAGCACAGTGTTAAAGGAAAACCTTGGGCAGGTTTACCCTCACCAAGCTGCTTCTGTCTGACCAGGGTCTTTCCCTGGATGTGTGACGTCCTCTGAATTCACTCTCTTGAGAACTCCTTTCCCTAGTCCTGTGCTCGGGCTCTGTGCGGCAGCTGCAGCGCGTCCGCCAAGTCTCGAGAGCCCTGAGGAGACGGTTGGCATTGGCGCGGCTACCCGAGTGCAAGATCCGGTGACCTGAGAGGGCAAGACCGCGATGAGGCTGCCGGACGCCCTGGGCAGACTCAGGAAAAGCTCAGAGGCAAACTTCGACTTCAGTGGGGGAGCTCCTGCCACTTGGGAGGCTGACTGGATTCCAAGGCCAGGACTTCTAGAGGAGGCCGCTGTGGTGAGTGAACAAGCACGATCTGGAGCCAGAGGACAGCTTGGGAGCTGGAGGGTCCTGGACAAGTCACCCCGTCTTCTCGCCTCCAGTTCCTCACCTCGCCTACGGCCCCCGTGGACCCCGGAAGACTCACCGGCCACCTCACCAACCTCCACGCCAAAGTCTGAACCGTGTTTTAAAAGCGTGCGTCCGAGCATCTGATTCTTCTTTAAAACCTTCCCCTAGCTTCTCAGGAAGGCGGGAATTCCAGCTCGCTACTTTGACCTACAAAGTCTTACTTTCTCTCCCATCTCCCTACTTCGATCTCTTAGATTTTTCTTCCCGGTGTCCAGTGTATCTGGCGTTGCTAGACTTCTGTTTCCTGAACACGCTCTCCCTAAGCTTTGCCCAGGCTGGTGCCTCCTCCCTTCTACTGCAGACCCTTTCATCACCCACCAGACACTCTTCGTCACTTCCAGGGTCTCCACTGGTACTGGTCACTTCTTTCTTATTTTTCTTCATTAACTGGAAAGTAAGGTCTGTGTGAGCAAAGACTCTACCTACTCTGTCCACCAATTCTTTAGCACCAACCAATGACTAGACTCTGAATGCACATGTGCATGAATGAATGAATGAATGAATGAGTGAGTGAGCGATGAATCCTCTCCCCCTCTTTACAGAAGTCACCATCACTACCACGTGCCACACACTGAAGGCACGTGCTAAGCATGAGCTTGTGGCACGTGACGGTCTCCGGAGCCACACTGCCTGGGTTCAGACCCTGGCTTCAGACCTCGATTCCACCACTAATGACTGTGCGACTTTGGGCAAGATTCTGGGCTCAGTTTCCTCAACGATAAGATGAAAATAATAACAGTACCTCCCTTATCCAGAGAATTAAGAGTTAACACATTTAACTGAAGTGATCAAACATAGTGAATGTTCAATAAAAGTTAATAATGATTATATCCTTGAAAAGAGCACCTCTATAACACAGGACTTCTCGATCTCAGGACGATGGGTATTTTGGGTCGCATGATCCTAAGCATGTAGGATGTTTAACAGCATCCTGGCCTCTACCCACCAGAGGCCAGTTACAATAACCAAAAATGCCTTTGGATATTGCCAAATGTCCCTGTGGGGGCAGGAAGGGCAAAACCACTTGCGAGAAGGCATACACTTTTACTCCTATAGACAGATATGAATTTGGAAGTTCACAGAGTTTAAATCATTTGTCCAAGGGTACAGTTTGGGGGAGCAAAGATCCAAAGTGCCACCCTCCTGGCCCCGCAGCACATGCTCGCTTGTCCACAGCCCGCTGCGCTCGAGGCCCGAGCCCCCCTCGCTCCCCGGTCGGCTCGCACACTCACAGATGCGTGCTAATTACACAGCAATGTAAAACGTTATATGTGGTTTGTTATTTTATATCCAGGAACATGGTCCACAGCCTTCATTACATAAAGCAGCTGTGTGTATACTTGGGGTCTAAGTGCTATTTAGTGGTCAGCTCGATGGGGTATTCTGTTTCAAGCATCACATTTCTTTCTTCCCTTTCCATACGTCTGTTGAATCCTGCGTAGAGGAGAGGCGCCCCGCACAACTTGGGATACAGAGAAAGGCAGAAGTCTCCCAAAGGACAATCGTCCCGCTGTCCGAATGAGATCGGGAGAAACAGCCCAGTATGTGCCATGTGCGCTGTACATGTGTCCCCAGTGTCTGTGTGTGTGTGTGTGTGTGTGTGTTCACCAGCCACACCCAGCCAGGCCCCTGCAACCGGTACTGCATTGCCATTGGTGTCTTAAATGAAGCAAGTGGTTCAGTAGAAAGAACTAGACAGACCAAGCCTTCTGGTTATCAGCCGTGTAGCTTGAATATGTCATGTGTCTCCTCTGAGACTCAGTTTTCCCTTCTTTGAAGTGGGGGTAAACATTTCAGTCTCACGGTGTTGATGAGATCCTTTCCAATAAGGGTCTGGCACAGAATCGGTCTACAGTAACCCCAGTGCCTTTAGCTTCTTCCGTTGCTGATGCCCCAACCATGCCACCCCAGCCTCCACGCCAGCCCACTCTCGATAGCCCCTCTTCTCCAGCCAGAACCTTCTGTTCCTGCCCCACCCTGCCCCTTCGCCCTCACCGTTCTCCTTACCCCGAGGCACCGAGGCTCCTTCCCTCTTCTTAAGTCGCACTTTTCCTTCATGGCCTCGTTCGAACCCCACTGCTCCCAGATATCCGGGACCCTCCACCTCTCGCGGACTCCTGGACTGTGTCACTCACGTGGTACTTAAATGCATTTTAACGAAATATTTTTGTCTTGTAGAAAAGTTGCGAGTCGTCAGAGGTCAGGACTATATTCCTTCATGCCTAAACACTACGGCACACACAGGGACCCAACAGCTGCTTGTGAGTTAACAGAGTCAGTGCGTATCACTGCGGTTCCGTCCCGACGGCTGCACACCAGACGTGAGCACGTCTCGTCTGGACCCTGACATGCAGCTACCCTCAAGCAGCAGCCACAATTTATGTGGAGCAAGCTAAGGTTCTATCCTCTGAACATCAAGATGGAGCTCTTTCCAAGATCATGCAAGGCCTGCCTGCTGCATCTTACTTCTGACCCTCCATAGTTCTTGAATTCTGGCTCTCCCCATCACCATTTACAATTCCCCAAATACACCAAACATTTACACTTCCATGCCTTTATATGTGCTGTTCCCACTGTCTGAAACGACCTTCCTTTCCTCCTTCTCCCTGCCCAAACCCTGCTCACCCTTAGAGATCAACCCAAACATCACCTCCTTGGCAAAGACCTCTGCTGATCTACTCCTTCCTAAACTTGTCTTCTCTCCTCAGGTTGCTCCGCCCCCAAAGCACCCTGTTTGTTTGCATCTCTGTCTCCCTTGCTGGGCTGCAAGCTCCCTGAGGACAAAACCTGGGGTTGATTCCTCTGTGCTGGCCCTTCCCTCACTGGGCTGGACCCTGGTTGGGCTTTTTGTTTTAATGACTTCCACCTTGTATAGCAACTCTAATACTCGTTGTGCTTCAGTGACCATGAATCCATTTCCCACTCCTGTAAGGGAGTGCCCATTCCGGAATCAGCCCAGTGTCTCCCTTTCCCTGGCTCCCTCCATCACTGCAGACTCTCTTCAGCACTGCGCACCTCTGCCCGCTCGGGGACTCTACCTCCCTGCTCCCCACCCCCAAGGCACTCATGTCTTTCAGTCTAGGACTAACTTCCTACCAACTAAAGCTGAGGTGAAGGCAGAGCCGGGGGGTTGGGGGGGGGGTGGGGGGGGGGGGTTGGGCCCTGGGATGGGATAGGAGTTGGAGCCAGAAGTCAGGCCAGGCCTGATCCATTTGAAAGCACCAGTGTGGTCAGAGGGTCAGGCAACTGCTAGCCAAGGGGGCCGCCCACAGACCCAGAGCAAAGCTTCTCCTCTGAGTGGGAGGAGCAGGAGAGCCCCTCATGCCCTCCCCGAGAGGCGCCCTTCGGCAGGGCCTGGGGCTCCTGGATCTGCTCAGGAGGCAGACTTTGTTGCTTTAGTTCCGCTACAAGGCTTCTGCTCCTGCCTGAGCTGTTACAGCCTACAGATTGCTGGTACTCATCTGATTGAACAACTTAATTAAAATGCAATAAAAGGAAAGTGGGCCAGATGTGCCCGGGGAGAGGAGGCAGGCGTCTGAGTCCACGGCCTGCTTTCTGAGCCCTGTGCCCTTCCCATCCTGCCTGGAGGCCGCTGGGCAGGCAGTGGCCACGGGAATCTGGACTCCGGAGTCGGATACGGAAACTCTTAAAGGTTATCTACTCTGTGAGCTTGTTCATACTGATGATAGGGAAACTGAGGCCCACCAAGGACAACCGAGCCACCCAAAGCTGTTCGGTGCATCATTTGAAGAAGGACAATAAGTCTCTAGGACTTCCGACTGTCCAGTGCTTCTCTCATGAACCAGGTGGGAGAAAGAATTGTTTGAAAACACTAGACCCTTGTCCTTGGGGAGTACTCTCTCCTGAGGCCCCAAACGTACTTGTTCTTTTTAAGTAACAGCTTTATGGAAATATAATTCACATACCATATCATTCACCCTTTCAAAATGTACAAGTCAATGATTTCAATATACCTGCAGAGTTGTGCAACCATCCTGGCAATCAATTTTAGAAGATTTCATTATTTCCCAAAGAGATGCAGTACCCTTTAGCTATGGTCCCCTAATCTCCCCCTTTCCTCCTACCCCTAAGGTACCACTAATCTACTCTCTGCCTCTACACATTTGCCAATTCTGGACATTCCATATACATGGAATCATATTATATGTCCTTTGGTGACTTGCTCCTTATATTTAGCATAATGTTTTTGAGATTGATCCATATTGAATCAGTACTTCATTCCTTTTTATGGTCAAATAATATTCCACTATATGAAATTGCCACATTTTGTATATTCATTAGTTGAAGGACTTTGGGTTGTTTCTCCCTTTTAGATATTTTGAATAATGCTGCTATCAATATCTGTGCACAGTTTTGTATGGACAGGTGTTTTCAATACTCGAGTATGTCCCTAGGAGTAGAAAAATCTGTTCGTTCTTGCATCTTATTAACAATTTCAGTAACAATACCAGTGGACATCCTAAAGCATTATTGCACACAATGACTCAGAGAATAGTGAGGACAGCAGGAAGCTGGATGGAGAGAGACACAGAGAGGTTAATTATTTTGGCTCTGGTCACACAGCCATAGGATAGGGCCAAAGAGGAGATATCATAGCTGGAACTCATGAAAATTAGCCAACAAAACTTTTATAATTTTAGGGGAAAAGCCCTGGAACATTTTAAAAATCACACGCCTATTCGAATGTACCATCACTTTAATTATATGGATCAGTTTTTAACTTTGGTCCTTTTTTGTCATCTGTCTTGTGTCTCCCATGGAGACCATCACATTCTCTCGGTGGAACTCAGTTCTCCTCCCACTTCCCAACGGTTTCATCCCGTCCTCACTGCATGGAGTGCTCACACTGAGGGAGTTTTGGAGGTGAGTGGAGGCTCTTTAAAGGGTTCGCTTTTGTCACAGCTGCAGCCCTCCGAGCCCTGAGGGTGGGGAACACGAGCCACACTGGGCACTCAGGCCTGCGCTGCGTCTGTCACCAGATGTGCGCGCGGCTGAGGACTGAAGTTGCTCTGGATACCTCGCAGGTTGAACTCTATGCAATTGTCAACACTTATTAATTTCTCATCTACGGAAATGGCAGTCTCATGTGGTTCAAACCGCCAGTCTCTGGTGTCCCTCTGTGTTCCTGTCAAAGGCCCAGATCTTGTGCCCTGGAAGCTTGTCCCTCCATCCCGGCCAGTCTTCCTCTGCTAACCTTCTCAAGTTGCTTTTCTCCAGCTGCTCACTCTTCCGCCCAAAGGCGTGAGCGGGAGCAGTGTGAGAGCACTGGGCTGGGAGTCAGGAGCCCTCTCCTGCACTCCCTGCCCATCTCCCCACAGGTCCCCTTTCTCCCCCTCCCCCTCCCATGGATGTCTCCTAAAAGCCCAGATCTGCTCCAGCCACACTCTACTTCAGATCTTGCAAAGACTCCCCATTACCTAGTGCATACAAAGTACTAACTGTGCAGCCTGGCCAGGAGACACATCCTCAGCTCCTGGCTCTCTGCTCCAGCCATGCCTAACTGCTTGCAGACCCCTGCAGGTACCTGTGCTCGCCCACCTCTTTGCCTGGAAGAATCTGTGCGCCTCCTTCATTCAGCTACCTGTGACATCCTTCAAGATCAGATCACTCCCAGGAGACTTCCCTGAGCCTCAGGGCTGTTAGGAGCCCTTCCTCTCTGTTTCCATTTACCTATGTTTCTGTCTCTGCTGGCATTCATCATTTGTATTTTAATCATCTCTTTGTGTGTCTCCCTCTCAAGCCTGTGGGCTCCTCACAATTCTACCTAATTCACACTTGTCTCGTTTGTCAGCATAAAAAGAGTCAGCCAAGTCTCATTTGACAGAACTAAGCAGTAGAGACCGTGCCTCAGTTTCCCCACCTGCTGGAAATGCCTGGGGGCTTGGGCAGAAGGGGTCTGGTTTTAAGGACCCTTGCAATTCTTGTGGTCTAAGGAACTGCCCTATGAATCCTTACCTCCCAGGCCCCTCACAGGATCCCGTGTGGGTCCAAAGAAACTGATGGGACAGGATTATCTAAATGGAAAGTTCCAAGGAATTTTGAGGAAGATTATTTTGTTGTTTTAATTCAGCACCCCCTAAGCGCATGCCACAGTCAGAAAAGTGGCGGCATACATAGTTGTACATACCAGCTTCCCTGGATTCTTTTAAGCGATGCCTTCCCAGGCAGTCTGGCAGTGCTGCCCACTCCTGACCCTCCCGCAGCTCACTCCCGCCAGGATCTGCATATCAGATGCCTAGGGATACACCGTCCAGGTCCTCAAACCTGTCGCTGCCCGCCCAGCCCGCATCCACCTCCGAGCCCACCGAGGTTGGCAGAGAGGGACCTCGGTCCGGGCGCCCTCTGGCGGCCGCGTGCAGAAGCGACGGCCCGGCCGGGAGCAGGCGAGGGGAAGGGGGAGGATGGGGGAGGAGGAGGCGCGGGCAGGGGAGGAGAGGAAAAAGTTGCGCTGGGAAGTTTGGAAAGTTGGGAAGTGGCTGCTGCGGGCTTCGCCTCCCTCCGCGCGTGTGTGAGGGAGAGAGCGAGGGAGCAAGAGAGGAGCGAGCGAGCGCCTGCCATGCCCATCAGACCCCGCCTCGCCGCGCCCGGGCGCGGAGCTCGCCCGGACTCCCTGCGGCCCGGCCCGGCCCGGCGCGGCCCCCCGCCCCCCGCGTCCCGCGCCGGGTCCTCCCCTCCCCCCGCCCCGGCGGCCCCAGCCCCCCGCCCGGCCCGGCTCCGCGCTGCTCTCCCGCCCTCCTCTCTCCCTCCCTCCCGGCCGCGGAGCAGCATGGCGGAGCCCGGGCAGCGGCCGCGCGGCCGTCCGCCGCCCCTCTGAGCCCGGCTCGGGGGCAGCTGGGCACACAGCTCCGACCCCCGGCCCCGCCGCGCCCGCCGCCGCACTTGTCCCACTGCGCGCCCCCGGAGCGCGGCGCACCCCTGGGACCTTGCGCGCCCCGGGTCCCCAGCATAACCCCGGGACCCCGCGCGCCGCGGGATCCCAGTACTGCCCCAGGAGCCCCGCGCGCCCCTGGACCGCGACGCAGCCCCGGCACCCCCAGAACCCCGGGGCTCGGCCGACGGGGCTGCGCACCCTGGCGAGGGGCCCCGCCCCAGCGGGCACCCCTCTTTCCACTGACGGCGCCCCGCCCCCGAGGGACCCCCAGGTTCGGCAGGGACATCCAGCCACGCCCCAGAGGGCTCCCAGCATCCCGCAACGAGCCCCGCGCTCCAGAGGAACCTCGGTGCCCAGCTGGGGGCTCCCAGCCCCGCTGAGGGGGCGCCGCCCAGGAGGGTCCCCCGCGCCCCGCGGGCCCCGGCAGGATGCACGCCGCCCTGGCGGGGCCGCTGCTCGCCGCCCTTCTCGCCACCGCCCGCGCCCGCCCGCAGCTCCCGGACGGAGGACAGTGCCGGCCGCCCGGATCGGTGAGCGAGCGCCTGCCCGGCCACGGCAGCCCCGTGGGGATGCTGGTCTGGGGTCCTGCCTTCAGCACCCACCTCCTCCCGCCAGGTGCTGCCTCGGGCGCCTTCCCTCGCTCCTGCCGCCCAGGCTCCAGGTCCGAGCGAGCGGTCTGGGTGCTCCCTGGCTGCTCCTTCAGCACACGCTGCCGCTCTCGCTCTGCAACTTTCGGTCCTGCTCGGAGGCTCCTCTCTGTACCCCTATGACACGCCACTTTCTTGCTGTTACCCTGTCTTTGCCTTCCCGCCTTCGCTCTGCCCACTGTGACTCAGTTTCTACTACCCCATGCTCGCTTTTCTCTGATTTCCACCAGACCCTTCTCCCATTCACACGCGCCCCCTCCCACGCTTCCTGGCTCCCCTGCCCTCCCACTCTGACCTAAGACAAACTTTCCCCTAGTGCAGTTCCCCACTCTCTCTCCCTCTCCAACCCAGGCCCCAGCACCCACTCTTCCAAATGCCCCTATTTCACAAAAAGGGGGAAGCGTCCGGAGGAGAGAACACGCAGTGCCAGGAAATACATGCTGCCCTACTATTTCCTTGGGGTCGAGTAATAGGTTCTCCTAATTCTCCTTCCAACGAAGGACTCTCTTGATTTCCCTCAGTGTACCCCCTCAAAATGTAAATTAAAACATTGAAAGTAACCCTGAATTGGAGGTGAGGAGACCAGGAGATGACTTTGTAGGGTCTGCACTCACTGCCTTGTTAGCAGAGAGGTAGTTGTTGACCTTGAACAAGGTGCACCTCCAGCGTCCGACTCTTGCCTGCTGGGCGCTCAGAGGCAGCCTTGATCTCCAGCATGCTGGGATTTACAGTTGTTGGTTGTTAGTCATGTAAGGTACCACTCCTTCCAACCATCCTGAAACATGCTTTTCACTGTGCTAAAATCAGGGAGAGAAATGTCATGAGCTGACCTAAAGCTTGCAGGTGCTACGTGGACAGACAGTCCAGGGTTTCCCTGGATGGAAAATGATTTGGCCTGTGAGAAATGACAGTTTCTTTCTCATGGCTCCTAACTCCTGACCTTAAACTGGATCTGGAGAAATGACCCCTGTTTCTGTGCCCCTCTGTGTTCACTCCTGCACACACCCTTGTCAAAGTCTTGGTCGCAGATGACAGAGCATCGGAGTTGGAGACCAGGTGCACCTTATTTAGGGGAGCAGCCTGGAAAGCGCCCAGAATATGCGCATTTCTTGGGACTGATTCTATGGCATCCTCCTCTCCCAAGCCAGGGCCTGAGACTTCACTTAGCTTGCAGCTATTAAAGCACTTTTTCATCTGTGGTTTCAGCTGGTTGAGCAGAGTAGCTGACACCCAGATCTGCCCTCCCAAAAGAAAACTGTATCCACCCTGATGAATGGGAAGTCGCTGTTTAAATAGGTGTGCTATTTTTAATAGGTGTTCTGCTTTCAAAGTGCTCTTGGCAAGTATCATCTAATGGTTGGATTTCAGTTATATGACTTCCTCCCTTCTTACCAGAGCAGTACTCTTGCTCCCCCCCTCGCCATTCTCCCTGTGAAACACCACTGGTGAAGGTTTGGCTTGGCCAAGCATGAATGTTCTCAGGTGGTGTGGCAGACCTTGGCACAAACAGCGAAAGCTAATCATAATGAGAGCTTCCTTCATCGCCCCTTCCTCTGTGCCTGGCACTGCTGTTAGGGTTTATTTAGATATATTGTGCGTTTTTATTCTCCCATTAACCCCTGAGGTAGCTGCTCTCACCCCCCATTTTACAGATAGGGAAACTGAGTCTGTGGAAGTAGAACGATGTGCTCAAGATCATACAGCTAAGACAGTGTGCAACAAAGATTTGCTTGTGGGTGTTTCAGCTTCCAAAGCCCTTGCTCTTTCTTCCCCGTGGCCCCATGTAGGTATCTGCCTTCCATTCGTACCTGCTCCTGTCCCCTCTGAGTTAACCTTGGTTTACTCTGTGGCCATCGGCTTCACTGCCTTCCTTCTCCTCTGCCCCTGCAGCAAAGGGACCTCAACTCCTTCCTGTGGACTGTTCGGCGAGACCCCCCAGCCTACCTGTTCGGCACCATCCACGTCCCCTACACCCGCGTCTGGGACTTCATCCCGGACAACTCCAAGGCAGCCTTCCAGGCCAGTGCCCGAGTCTACTTTGAGCTGGACCTGACAGACCCCTACACCATCTCGGCGCTGGCCAGCTGCCAGCTGCTGCCCCACGGGGAGAACCTGCAGGACGTGCTGCCCCGAGAACTCTACTGGCGCCTGAAGCGCCACCTGGACTACGTGAAGCTGATGATGCCCTCCTGGATGACGCCCGCGCAGCGGGGCAAGGGGCTCTACGCGGACTACCTGTTCAACGCCATCGCGGGCAACTGGGAGCGCAAGAGACCCGTGTGGGTGATGCTGATGGTGAACTCGCTCACGGAGACTGACGTGCGTTCCCGGGGCGTGCCCGTGCTTGACCTCTACCTGGCCCAGCAGGCCGAGAAGATGAAGAAGAGCACGGGGGCCGTGGAGCGGGTGGAGGAGCAGTGCCACCCACTCAATGGGCTCAACTTCTCGCAGGTAGGCACATGGCGCCCGGCCCCCTGAGCTGGGCAGCCCCTGCACGCCTTTGTCCTCTTTGATTATCTCCCTTCTCTGGCCTCCTTTTGGGCTGTGGAGCGGCTCTCCAGCTGCTTTGGGGGTGGTAGGAGGGCAAACTGGTCTGTGCTGGAATTGGGGTGTTTGGGTGTTTGCTTCCCTCTCAATGGTGTTACCTGTCGGGGATATACACTCCCCACCTGCCGCGCTTGCTTGAGCAGAAAGAATTTCCCTGGGAACATCAGAGTAATGAAAAACAAAAAGGGAGCTGGAAGTTTGCATTCGAGGCCCTGGATCTCAAGATCAGGAGGCCGTGCTGAGGCTGCCGTGTGTGCGCACGCAGCAGCAGCGAGTGAACAGAGGACCCAGAGAGGGAACCGGTGCCTGGGCCTGGGGGCAGGGCAGGTGTACTGAATGGACTTGGTGTCTGTGGCTTGCTGTTTGATGTTAAGCTCTGTCGAATTTCCCAGACGACCCTCGGACTGCCTCCCTAGGCTGGGAGAAAGCCAGCCAGGATAGTTTTGGGGTTAATAATTTCAGAGAAATGTGTTCACTTAAAGGTTGACAGTTCTGATTTCTGAACCTAGGAGTGGGGGCAGGGAGAAGGGGGTTGCTTAGGAGGTTTAAAGTCTCTGGCTGCCAGAGACCGGATCCAGCAAAATGTCATCAAAAGCCCTGTCTCCATGGGCAGAGGTCACTCGCAACTCACTGGCCCCAAACTCAACTCTGAGGTCCTGGGAACAATGAGATCACATCTGTGCCTTGAGAACAGGCTGTCTGTCTGGGATGGGGGCTCACATCACGGCTGGTGGCTCCTGCTCGGAGGCCCCCCGATGGGGCTTGGGCCGATGGCCCAGTGAGGAGTGAGGCATGGCCCCCGAGACATGCTCCTCTGTTATGGAGACAGCCTCATAAATTGGCCGGGCCAGAAACTACCACTGGGACCAGAACGGCTTGCTGCTCCCGAGATGTTGCAAGCTCTTCACCAGGGAAACAGCAGCAGAAACTGATCCCTCTTCAGAGATCTCTGGCCTTTGTTTTCCAGGGGAAATGCAATATTGTCCCCAGGGAGGTAAGAAGCCAGATTGATTTGCCGGCCAAATGAAAGGCGGGTTTGTCGGTCCTCCTGCTGGCTCTCCCATAATTGTGGAGTCCTTACCCAGAGGGCCCGGTGGCAGGAATATTGGGGCAGTTAGTCACGCCCCGCAGGGTTCTGACTACGCCTGACTCCTTCTCCACGGGGGAAAACCCTGTGCATTCTCTGGCCCAGCGCTGGTTTCTCTGAACATACCGGCTTGCTCCCTCTGAAGTGACTTTCCCTTGCCAGCCTCCAGAGAGCTGATATTATCTGTGCCGGGCTCCCCAGCGCTCACCGCCCATCTCATTTTGGAGGCAGGCTTGTGGGAGGCCTCTCTGTTCAGAGGCCTCACGTCTGGCCTCGATATCTCTTTTAGGCTGGGGAGGTGGGGGATCCACCATCACTCTCAACACCCTCTTTGTACCAACCACAGAGGAATCCACAGAGCTGAAGGGAGCACACAAACTCTCTGGCTAAACAGTCCCTGGCTTTAATCTGTCTCCCTTAAAACAACAAAACTATCTTTCTTCGGGGTCTGGAAGGACTGCTGTTCAACCGAATGATGGCTTTGGTAGGTTGAAAACATTTGCTGGAAAGCGTGTGAGGTTATGTTTTAGGAAAAGTTCCCGAGAGCCATTCATCGGCCAGCAAGGAGCCCGCTGACAGTCTCCAAAGCCCACGTCTGAAGATCAAACAGACTCAAATCTCTGGTTTCACAAACGCACCCACCTCATCACCAGCCTGGGCCAGCTCTTAAAATTGTCCTTGGGTCCAGCGCATCAAGAGGGCTGCAGGAAGCAGGTCCCAAACAAAAGAAAACAGGTCTCCTCTTGGTTCCCTAATCTCCATACCCTTCACCACCTGCCAGAGGGTCCGACCCTCGCCAATTTGTCCTGTTATCATTTTGGAGCAAGGTGATGAAATCTCTCCTCAATCCCCATGGGCTGCCGTGGGCTAACTGGGAAGGAAGGGATTCCAGAGCTTGGGTGGATGGAGTTGTTAGGGATCCCCCACCCCAAAGTCAGAAATACAACGGCCTTCTCAGTAAAGTTGTGTGCGCGCGTGCACAGTTTGATATGAACATCTGTGATGCATTATTGTACCAAAATATCTGTTAAGTGCATCAGATTTTTATTTTTTCTTTCCTCTCAGCATTACTGTTATTGCAAAATATTTGGGGGGGGGGGCAATGAGAGAGGAAGGCGGGAAATAGAAGCCTTAAAAGAGAGTGCCTTTTTGTTAAGACCTAGGATTTTAGTTTTAATTTGAGTATTTCTCAAATTTTTATATTTTCTTCTGGGCACAAATACCACATTTTTTCTTGCTGAAGGAGAAAGCAAGCTTACATTTTGGAACTCCATGGGTTGGGGGACCACTGAAAAAGTTTCCTCCACCTTTGCACAGCTTGGAAGATGGGGCTCACTGGCCGAGTCTGTGATTTTAATATAAACTGAGTGTGCTAATCCCAAGTCACCATGAGTTTGCTGTGTGACCTTGGGCAAGTCAGTTCCCCTCTCTGGGCCTTGAAGTTCCTGTCTGTGAAATGAGGCACCAGGGTTAGGTCATCATCCAAGTCCCTTCCAGCCCTGACATTCCGTGGGACGGTTCTAATCAGTTCTGCGTGCCTGGCACTCTACAGGAAGCTCTGTATGCTTTTCCATTTTGTTGGATTCACACAACCCTGTGGCTTTCTAAGGTGGGCAGTCAGAAAGGTTGGGTGACTTGCCCAAGGTCACATGGCTAATATGAACAGAACCAGTCCTCCTGAGTCTCAATGAAGGATGCGCCTTCCTGCCACCCCTGTGATCAGGTACTTGGTGTCATCTTGTAATCCATCCTGTAGTCCTTTCTTCTGTTTCTTTCTCCCCCTTTAGGATTTGAGGACTTAAAACTTTACTTCTAAGGCCCAGCCGGTGTGGCTCAGCGGTTGAGTGTTGACGCATGCACCAAGAGGCTGCCAGTTCAATTCCCGGTCAGGGTTCATGCCCAAGTTGTAGGCCAAATTCCCAGTGGGGGGCATGCAGGAGGTGGCTAGTTGATGTTCTCTCTCATCGATGTTTCTCTCTCTCTCTCTCCCTCTCCCTTCCTCTTTCTCTGAAATCAATTAAAAAAAGAAAAAATAATATTAAAAAGTTTACTTCCTACCCTGGCCAGTTTGGCTCAGCGGTTAGAGCGCCGGGCTGCAGACCAGAGTCCCGGGTTCGGTTCCCGCTAAGGGCATGTACCTCAGTTGCAGTTTGTCCCCAGCTCCAGTTGAGGTTGTGTGGGTGGCAACCAGTCCATGTGTCTCTCTCACATCGATGTTTCTCTCTCTCTCTTCCCCTCTCTCTCCCTCCTGCTCTATCTGAAGATAAATGCAAAAATGTCCTCTGGTGAGGATAAAAAAAAAAGTTTACTTTCTAGAAAATGTATACCTATCGAGAAATTATTGCCTTTGGCCATGGGGCTGAAGTGGGGATGGTGAAGGCAGGTCCTCCGAAGATTTCCCTGACGTGTTACAGGCAGCTGAGCTTGGTGGGGTGAGAGAGAGGAGATTTGCCTCTACATTTCAGTCCCGGCTCTGGCTCTGAAGCCAATGACTTGCGTATAACTTCAGTGTTCCTACCTGTCAAGTGGGGCAGTGGGCCGGCCTTTCACAGTGGAGCTGACCTGGGGAAGACATGAGAAGACACGACATGAGGTCGGTTATTGAGAGGGAAAATGGCTGCTTAGATGGAGGAAGAGTCTGTGTCGGCTCCAGGACCGAGACAGAAGGAGAAGGGAAGCCTCATTCCTGCCTTGTTAGCACTTTTTCCCAGCGGCCATGCCCACTGCCCTCAGGGGCCTGGAGCTACTGAACCTTGAATCCAGATCTTGTGACAGTCTTGAGACCTGCAGATTTCAATCAGCGGTGTCAGCTGCCTCCAGGGACCGGTACCAGGTGCCACTAACTTGTCGGGCTGATTAGGAGACCTCCTCCCTCCAGGGGGCCTCAGTCCTTCCCCACCTGCAGGTGGAGGAGCTGATGAGAAGACCTATAAGTCGTGTGGTTCCCTGAGGCATAATGAGAAAACAAGGACCCACTATCCTGTACTTTGCTTGTTTTTTTTAAAATATGTTTTTATTGATTTTTTTAGAGAGGAAGAGAGAGAGATAGAAACATTGATGTGAGAGAGATACATTGATCAGCTGTCTCCTGTGCACCCCCTACAGGGGTTCAAACCTGCAACCCGGGCATGTGCCCTGACTGGGAATCGAACCGGGGACCTCTCAGTCCATGGGCCAATGCTCAATCCACTGAGCCACACCTGCTGGGCTATAGTTTGCTTGTTTTAACAAGCATGGGAAGTCCCCATCCAGTGTGTGCAGAGCCTAAACAGGGGCATGGCTGCCAAGGTTATCCAAAATGTTTGTGAAATTCCACAGCCCCCTCGCTAGGGAGTTAAAAACCATAAAATCATCATTTATTGAGCTCTAGCTCTGTACAGGGCCCTACATTAGACCTTGTAAGTATATCATCTCTAAACCTCACAGAGATGTGACCAAACATATCGTCTCGCTTTCACAGACAATAAATTGAGGCTTAAAAAGGTTAAGTCATTTGGCTGTGATCACAAACCAGGCCAAGAGGACACAGGGCTCAGACTCGGGTGTGTCTGATGCCAGAGTCCGTGCTTCTTAGGCATGTGAGAGCTGACGTGATTTTTGTTTTTAATAGTCATAAGGCACTATCTGGTGACGTAAGTGTGGGAGGTTGTCGTATCTTGCTAAATATATATGTGTGTGTGTGTGTGTGTGTGTGTATATATATATATATATAGAGAGAGAGAGAGAGAGGGAGAATTAAAAAGTGTTCATACTGATTTTCTCCTGGCTTACAAATTGAATCTAAAGGTGACTCTAAAATTAGAATTCTCAAAGACATCTCCAACTTTCCAAGGGACCATTGTGAAGATGGCATCCCTAACACAGGCTAAACAGGCAGGTTAAATAAAGGAGCGCCCCCTTGGTTATAGTCAGAGCTCCTATATCTGCACCTGGTGGGGCCAACACAGATTAGTAGGTGCTTAGTAAGTATTCAGAGCGTGGAGGAATGAACAGTCCCAAACCATGGCATGCCTGTTCCTGCTCGCCTTCCTTCCACGTCCGCATTACTGAAGAATGAATGAATGAATGAATGAATGAATGAATGAATGAAGAGACTGTAAGTGAGGAGCCCCCTCCTTGAACTTTAACAGTTCCATGCCTTCCTACAAGGACACAAAATGTGAAAATCATCAAGTGGGTTGTTCACATACAAAGCAGGCTCCAGCCCAGACCCCATTCCTACCTTACCTGTGAGTCTGGGCTAGTTACTTTCCCTTTCTGGGCCCCTCTGTCCCAAGAGAGCGTGGGCGAGATGATTTCCAAGGCTGGCCCAGTTCTGACTTCTGCGGTGCCCATCTTTGGCCCCCGTATCTTGGAGACCCTGAGCCACCATGAGCTATTGAGCCTGACTTCTCCGAAGCTGGGAGGGGCTGGTAGTCTTTGGTGGGCTGCTGCTCATACGCTTGTCCGGCCTGTTGGTTCTGGTGGGTGATCCTGCTGCGTCTCCCTGCAGCCTGCAGAGCAGAGGCGCCCAGCCTGTCGCAGCCCCGTCTGCTGGACACCTGCCCAGCCTTGGAGCCTTCTCCTTCATCAGGACTCCTCTCCGACACTTCCCACCCATTCACCCAGAGCACCTCAGTGTCAGGCCCGTGTAGTGCTGGCAGCAGAGGCCTGGGAACAGCCTAGTTTTTCCTGCAGAGAGCTCACCAACCGGCTAGGGAGAGTGGGTATCGTTAGTCCTTGTGTACATCAGGCTCTCCCGTGTGCTGGTTCTCTACCCCTCAGAGACCCCGTCTCCCTTTCCCTTCCTGCCATGTTCCCATCTTTCAGAACCTGTCTCTCATTTCCCGTCCTCCAAGAATAGCCATTCCCGCGTCCTCCGTCTTCTCTGAGCCTCCATGGCAGGTAGAGCAGCACTGACCAGAGGTCCCTTGAGTCCACAGCGCTAGACCCCGCTGGCGGTTCCCCATCAGACCTGTGTGTCCTCCTGAGAGGGATCAGAACCTCCCCAAGGCAGCTGGGCACCCCTCGGACCATGCCGAGTCCTTTTCTCCCCAGCAGTCACCTACAGAGTGAGAGCCCCTCAGTCAGTGTAGGGTCAAAACACAGGCTGGCCTGCTGGGCGTCGGTAACTCCAGTGCCGGGCCTGGGAAACAGGCTTCTTCCAGCCCCCTCTCCACCCTACGCCCGAAGCTGGCCACACCCAGCGTGTCTCCCCACGGAGCCCGTCAGCAAGTGTCCATCACAGTGCGGAAGTCCCTCGGGGGACCCGCTGGCATTTACCTGTAGGCGTGTGTATTCTCAGGTTCTTTCTGTGCAGAGAGCTGTTTGCAAAGCTCCCCCGCTGGCGTGGCAGGCTCTGCCCTCTCTCTCTGACCTGTTCCCTCGGACCTTAGTATATTAGCACACTGTGGGTGGGGCGGTGGGAACAAACTCAGGAACAGATACTGAGGATGGCTCCTGAGTACTTCTCTCTGTTGAAGGAGAGCGAGAAAGCTAGAGGTGACCAAGATGTCCCGAAATATCCTCATCTCAAAATTAGACGTTTACGGGATGACATCTTTCAGAATGACAGAATTTCTGAATCCGAAGCTGGGACGCGGAGGCTCGGGGAATCTAAGAATGGTGAAATCGTAGAACGTGAGGCTTGGAGGCATTTTTGGACTCGAAGAATCTTCACGTTATGAAATCCTAGCCTCTCGCTTTGAAGAATTTTCAGCTCATAGACAGACTTCTAAAATTTTAGAAGTTGGAAGGGACCAGTCCTCAAGAATTCCAAGAAGCCCCATCCGAAAACCCATTGATCTCCTTCCCGCAACACACTCGCCAGCCAATCCCAGGCCCAAGACAGAGAGCCCGAGCGGTGAAGCATTTTGTGATGGAGATAAAAATGGGAGCGTGCCTTTGTTAATAGTTCCCATTTGGACATCTCTGAAAGCCAGGAAGAGGTCGCCTGGTAATGCAGCTTGCTGAGGGAGGAAACTGAAGAATGTGACGAGCGCCCCAGCCCGCCAGCCAAGCTGCCGACGTTCTTTCCCCCTCAAGTTTGCTTCTAAATATTATCCACTTCACTCCCTTTTATCTCCCATCACTGGCTCTCTGTCCGCCCACTTAATCCACAGGCAGCCGGTGGCCCAGCCTTCAGCTCTGCTTGGCGGCTGCCAAGCCGTCTCGCCGAGCAGCTCCTCCAGGATCCGCAGGCTTTTAAATCTGTGCCGTGTAGCCTCTGGAACACAACACTGTTGCCCCGAGCTTGGAAGCACCGTTCGTTGCCTGAGCTGGGGCCCCTCCTTCTCCAGGAATTTCCTCCTTTTCTCTTCCACTTCTGAATCCTATGAGATTTTCAAGGCTCAGTACAAAGCTGTACCTCCTCCAGGAAGTCTTCCCAGAATGCTCCTAAATCCAATCTTCTTGGGAGGACTTAATCCAAAGCTTCGCTGGATGCCCCAGCCACATCTATTCTTCCCCTGGGTGGAATTTTTTTTTTATGATATTCCTTCAGCGTTTATATATTTTACTTTCTGTTATAATGATTACTGAGGCAGTCTTTTCTTTCCTAATAGACCCAGATTCGAAATCTAGTTTAAAACATGTTCACAGCCCAGCCGGTGTGGCTCAGTGGTTGAGCGTCGACCCATGCACTAAGAGGTCGATGGTTTGATTCTCAATCAGGGCACATGCCCAGGTTGTGGGCCCGATCCCCAGTGGGGGGCATGCAGGAGGCAGCCAATCGATGTTCTCTCTCATCGATGCTTCTATCTCCCTCTCTCTCTAAAATCAATAAAGAAAAAATATTAAAAAATAATAATAAAAATAAAACAAGCTCACAGTTGACTACACAAGTAGACTGAAGGAGCTCTGGGTCTGAGTCGGGGCTCTGCGGTGCATTCTGTGGTTGGGGGTTGGCAGTTTTAGATGCTGAAAATGGACTGCATCTTGGCCTCCATATGCATAGAAAGCCTTGAGACTTCCACCTGAGCCGTGTAGAGGCGTCTGTACTGATGTTGGCCCGTTTGGTCAGGACTCTGTAGCATCCATAAGTCCCTGTTGGATTGAGCTCTCTCTAGACTGGAACGTTTTATTGTTTCCGCTTCCTCACCTCTTACTTGCAAACAAAGTTCTCTTTTTTTCTCCTCTTTACTCCCCAGAGCACACATGAACCTCTCTAGGCTCACCCCCGTACTCCCACTTTGTTTTCATTCTAAAATGCTTCACTTGACTCATTGCTACTTTGCTTTAGGGCTGCAGTGGCGCTGACCTGTTCTAGTCCCCCTCCGTCCCTGCCTCTCACACACAAACCTTGGTCATGCCTGCGTGCGTTTGCTTCTGTGTTCCCTCTGCCTTCCCAGTGTTGTCTGGCCGACTCTTACACCTCTGACGCGGCCAGGGTTTCCGAAGGCAGTACACTCTAAAAGTCCAGACTCTTCCAACAAATGCCCTTTATGGCCAGACTTTTATTCCTGGTCACGAGATTGCACTGTCCCCAGGGCTGATGCTACTTGATCATAACTCTACAGTTTGGGTTTAGGTGCAATGATGGGATTGGCTTTTAGCACTGTGGGTTTTCTCCTTTTATTTCTTAAATTTTTTATTGTAGCATAATTGACATATTAGTTTCAGATGTACAACGTAATGACTACATATGTGTGTATTTTGCCAGGTGGCATTGTGTTGTAAAAGGATTGGTGAGTGTCTTAGTCTGCTTGACTGCCATGACAAAATACCATCGTGGCTTAAACAACAGGCACGGACTTTCTCCCAGTTCTGAAGGCTAGAAGACAGCGGTACGGTGCCAGCTTGGCTGGGTTCTGGTGAGGGCTCGGCCTGCAGACAGCTGTCTTCCCACTGTGTCCATACATGGCAGGGGTGGGAAGGGTGGAGAGAGAGAGAGGGAGAGAGAGGTGTAGAGGCATGAGTTGAGATTGAGAGAGTCAACTCACTGATAAGGGCACTAATCCCATCACGAGAGCCCCACCTTCATGATCTCTTCTAAATGTAATCACCTCAGCAAGTCTCCATCTCTGAATAGCATCCTAGCGGAGGTTGGGGCTTCAACATATGAGTGGGTGAGGCACAAACATTCAGTCCACAGCAGTGGGTGACTTGTACCAGGGTCCCCCTGAATGCCTGACTACCCTTGGAAAGAGCCAGGTCACCAGACAAGGTCCTTATAAGTCAGAGCCTTGAGGCCATCTCTGGACGACAGCCTGGGGCCTCAGGACATGTGCAGTCTCTGCAGGGGTACCTGAGGCTGGAGTCCCTTGGGGGACCCTGCAGGCTTTCAGACCAGGACCTGACCACCACTGTCCTCCGCGGCAGGCAGTGCCAATGTTCCCTGCTGACACCGGCACCTTTTCTCTTTGGGTTCTCCCTTTTCCCATCGGGTCAGGAAGGGCAGAAGCATTAACATCTACTTCTCAGTTGCTCTTACCTTCTGAACCTGTGTTGTCTGCATAAAGCTCCCACCCCAGGCCCTCCATTCAGAGGAACATCCTGGTCAATTCTACCTTTGAACCAAGAACTAGTCAAAAAGCATACACAGTGTGTGCTGACTCAGCTGGGGGAGACCTAGGGGGTCCTCTGGAGGAAGCTCAGGTGGAACCGAGAACTGCAGGAGTGACCCTTAGACCAAGGCTGAGGGGTTCTAGGCCCAGGAACCCAGAGGTGCCTGCAGCAGAGCCGGGACGGGGTGGTTCGGACTGCCTGAGTCCAGCCTGGCCCGTCTGCCTGGGCTGCGGCAAGCCGAGGCTGAAGCCCCCTGTGCCTGTCTGCGCATCTCTGCCTCTGCCCAGCGCCCTTGCGGGCGGAGCGCGGAGATGTGCCACGCCTGTTACCCCGCTGGCTCTGCTTTGCGCAGGCCATGTGGCCCGGCTCCCCCTCCCCGGATTGGACTGGGTTCCACAGGCCCCCGTGCTCCTTTCCTGAAAGAGCAGCGTGCCTCCCTGCCCACCCCTCGGCCGGGGACCTCGCGGGGACCTCACAGGTGGGCCCAACCCAGACCTGGGGAGGTACAGCGCAAAGATGAAAGGCCAGGCCCCTTTCTCCCCTTCCTCAGTTTAAAGGGCTTACCTGTTTCCTTCCTGTTAAGGTTGTTTCAAGTTTTCCAGCCAGTTTTATCTCCTGGGGACTTAATGCGCCTTCTAGGCGGTTCACAGATTAAGCCTCAGGCCCCATTTGAAAGCCCTTTATAGAAAGGAAGATTCCGGAGGAAAAAGCCTTTGGAAATCTCTCTGGCTCATCCTTTAGCCTTTGTTCCCAAGGCTTCCCTTTCTTAACTGCTCAGCTCTGACTTGGAGAAGAGACAAAAGCCTAATTGGCAATGATGATCCCAACCATTGGCATCTTGGTTTGTAATTTTCAGTCTTTCACATGCAGTGCCGCCCCCTCCACCCTGTGGGGACACCTAGAAAGGGCGAGACCAGTCCTCCACCACAGCTGGTCCCCGAGTGTTCAGATTCCCAGTGGTCCTCGCGGATTTCTCCAGTTTAGTGGCTGTAGCATCTATGGACTGTGGGACATTTTTGAGCACCAGACCCTCTGTGGGGCTGAGACGCAGCTTGGAGAGCAGCGGATCGGTTCCGGAGTGAGTGAATTAAGACCTCTTGGGTCCTCGGTGGTAATAATACTGGGTCACTTTGCTTGACCTTGACAGGGATGATTAGTTGACCCAGGACTACATAATCTTCACGCCACAGCCTGCAGGTGATTTTATATTATTCTGCTTCCATCATCATAGTTTTGTGGAGGGGGGCTGAGAAAGGAAAGCAGGGCTCTTGATGGAGACCTTGGGGCTGAAGAGGACGGGGCCCCGGAGATGGCAGTGGGAAGGGCCGAGCGCGGAGGAAAGGAGACTGTTCAGCAGACGTGCCCGGATGGGGAAACGCAGAGGGTGTGCCGAACAGAGTGTGTTCCACGTCTCCTTCCACTGGGTTTGTTCTTTCCTTTCCCAAGAGAGCCATTGCTGGTTCGTGCCTGTTCTGGGCTACAGGGTTATCATAGTAAATTCCTAAGACAATCTTGAGAGGTAAGTATTATTTTCCCCATTTTGAGGAAATTGAGGCTGAGTACTTTGTGCAACATGACGGAGCCAGGGTTCCTCCTGGGATCTTCTGATGCCGGAGGAGAGAGACTGGGGTAGAGTTGGAATTCCAGCTTCACCACTGTGGCTGTGACCGTGGCCTGTGTCCGCACCCAAAGAGTGTGGCTCACAGCAGTCTTTGCCCCCGGGTGTGTGGTAGGCAGGGAACGAGGTAACGCATAGAAGCCCCCGAGCTGGGTGCCTGGCACTCCGTAAAGGTGGCGGATGGTAGTTGTGGGGGTTTAAGTCATGGTTATTTTAATTATCGTTGTTAGCTCATTTTCACACTGTCTGTGACTTGAGGTGAAGCCCATCCCAGAGGGAAGACAGTTCTGGACCCTTCAGTGGCTCACACACTGAGCCTCATCCAGAGCAGGGACGGTGGCTGGTTGTCCTGATGGGAACCATGTAGTCTGATGACTGGGAGCCTGGTCAGTTTTTTCTGACCATCTGCAGTGTGTAATGTTGGGTCCTGTTCGTTCTGGTCCAGCTTTCCTGTGCTCCCCCACTGCTGTCTGGTGTGAGGACACATCAAAAGGGGGGATCAACATTTAGGCTGGAGACCTGGTTTGAGGCCCAGCTCTTCCAGGGCTGACATAACCTGGTGCGACCCCTCTATGAGGGTCCTTTTCTTCTGCACAGGTGGGTGGGTGTCAACAGCAGTGACGCAGAGTTACGGGGAGAAGGGAAGGATGAAGCCTGGGGAGGACTTTATTCGGTCTCGGGTGCTCTGTGCTCTCAGTGCTGGGTGTGCAGGTGGTTTTCCTTTGCTTTTCTCCCAAATGGAAATACTTAGGGAATTGAATGTGTTATGATGAAGCTGTTCATTCATTCATCCCTCCATTTGTTAACAAGCAGTGTTGGGAACTACACTGTGCAGGGCTTAGTACCAGGTCATGAACATGGGCCGGTGAGGAAGGAAGAGGTTGAAGGGACCCCGGAGAGAGGTGCTTCACAGTAGAGTGCCAAGAATAGGGGTGATTTGCCCTGGAGGGGTAGATCAGAGCATCATCCTGATACAATAAGGCTGTGGGTTTATCCCTGGTCAGGGTATATATATATAAGAAACAACCAATGAATGCATAAATAAGTGGAACAACAAATCGATGTTTCTCTCTCTTTCCTTAAAATCAATAAAAAAGAAAAAGAAAAAGAGGAGGGCTGAAGAGTGATATGCCCTGCCCCCACTTAATCCTCACCACAATCTCTCAGGTACATACTATTATTCAACCCCATTTTACAGGCGAGAAAACAGAGGCACAGAGAGGTCGATTCACTCACCTGAGGCCACACAGCCAGGAGTGGAGGCGCTAGAATTCAGACCCTGGAAGTCCGGCTGCAGGGCCTGTGCTCTCAGCCTCCTGTGTCTGATGAAGAGGGACTGGGGCCTGGTAGTTGGGGCAAGCAGGGCAGCTCTTCTTCCGAGACGAAGTGTGAAGGGTCGGGAGGGCAGGAGGTGCCAGGCTTCTGACGTTCCCTCCCGAGGAAGGCTGCCACTCTGGGAAGGCAGGACCGAGGCGGTCTGATTGCTGACCTTAGGTGAGGACGGGTATGAAGAGAGAGGCTGTGGTGGGGATGGAGAGCTGAAGCCGACCTTGGAGGCGCAGGGGTGGCAGGCTGAGGGCCCAACAGAGGTGGAGGCTGTCAGTTTGGAACAGCACCGGTCTGGATGGCTGGGGTGCTTCTCCACAGAGCTCTCTATGGGGTACAGGAGTGGGGAAAGGTGACAGAGAGCCACTCCCAGCCCACCAGCCCCAAGGAGTCTCTGTTCAATTTTCCATAGTAGCTGGACAGTGCATCGTTCCCACCTGTCATTGTTGAACTCTGACCCTGAGACCCCACCCCACGGCGGCTGGGGCTATGCAGGGCCTCAGCCGGTCCTCTGGAGGCCGTACGGAGCTGGCAGGATGGATGAGACTGCATCCTTGCTGTGCAGGAGTTCTCTCTGCTGGAGGTGCTCAGTTCCTATACAATAGGCAGATGTCCCCTCCTTATGAGTGGCTGGCTGGGGTAGGTACTCCCAGTATACTTGGCAGTATAATGCCAGCTGAGCTCAGTACTGAGGGATAGAGAGCTGCCCTGGGTTCAGAGGAGCACCATGTATGGGGGTGGGGTGCATGGTGATACTGATCCAGGTGGAGGGACTGTCCTTAACCCACAGTGGAGAAGGCATGGGAGACTGTAGGATTGGGCCACATGGAGGAAGCCTCATAAGCCATGCTAAGAAGTTTGAGCTTGATCCTGGGTGCATCGGGGGCCCAGTCCTGTGTTCTGTAAGACAGTCATTCATCAAGCTGAGCGTCTCGCCAGGCCTGCCTGGGCTGCAGGAAGGAGCTGCTGCGGAGCGTCTCCCTGTCGTCAGACCACGGTGCTCGCGCTGCTGGGCCAGGGGAGACGATGCTCCACTTCCTGAGCAGGAGCTGGGTGGGGGGTCTCTTAAAAACTAGATCATAAAAGTGGTCTTCTGGTCGAACGAGAACAGCTGTAGTTAAATATATTACAGGGCCTCCTGTGAGGGAGCCGGAGACCCTGATCACCGTTTCTGAAACAGCTACTGAAGGAAGGAGACCATGTCCCTGCATTTCACGTGGCCCATTTGATGGCAGATTTGGGGGATTCCACCTGTTCGGAGTGGGAACGGGGTGGGGCCGGTTGTTCCTGAACAGTCCCCCGGCGGAGGTGGGGCGGGAGGACCTGTGGTCGGGAATGGTCGTAAATGATGCACTGATTGGAGTCAGCTGCATGGACCCGGCAGGTTCCTCCCATCTCTGAGCCCCTTCGCGGGTGCGAGAGAGCTTGGTAAACCAGAAACCGCACCCCACTGCTGCGAAACCACTCTCGGTTGGTTCTGACCTTACTGGAAAAGGGCATTTTTTATTTTATTGTCTTGTATATGTTTACGTGTCTGCCTTCCGGGTCGCGTGGCGTTCCTTAAGGGCAGGAACCTCGTCTAAGGCACTGGGCTTGCCTGGGGCCTGGCCCGCACACACTCAGGTGCTGGGGGCAGCTGCCCAGGGACTGGCTGTATCTACACATCATCACAGGAGCATCTGGGTGGGAAACAGAAGGTCCCCAACCGCACCTCTGCTCTCTTCCCAGGTTTCCAGATGTTTAGCTCTGGTGGCTGTGACCACTGAGGACCCAGGTTTTGGTTTTCGTGGTTGAGACCATTGAGTGCCTGCCCTCCCTCCCTCCTGCTCTGACCGCCTCCCGGTGGAGCTGTGGTCCCCTGCTCATCGTTCTCTCCCACAGGGGCCTGAAGGGCCCCCACTGGGCCCCACTGTGGGTGGAAGCCACTTCTCCTAGGATTGAAGGCGTCGTCCCAGCCCTCCTCCTGGACCGTCTTCCTCACACTTCTGTGTTTTTTTCCAGGGCACGGATCAGAGCTTCTGTTTGCTGGTCATTCCGTGATCCACACACAATATAAATGAAAGCTGCTAAAACCAATAAATTCAAACCATGTGTGGGCACTGGGGAAGCGCAGGGACGTCAGAGGGCCTGGTTGTGAGGTGGCGTCAGTGCTGATGGCCCTGGAGCTGATTTGTATATGAGAAAAGTAAATACCCGGAGTGGTAAACAGCCTTGGGTCTCTCATCATCGCTGGGATTCAAAGGCATTTCAGAGGAACACCCACTCTCTGCCTCTTGTAAACAAAGCGAGATTCTCTGTGTGTGCTGACCTAAATTCTGCGTTTTCATCTTTGGGAAAGCCAGCCAGTCATTTTATTTGGGAGACCACAGGCAGTCTGGGCCTCTGGGTTGGGTTCCTTCTTTCTGGTTTCGTCACTTTTGCTTTGCAAAGGGCTACTTTTACATCCGTCTTTGGTCTTAGAGCAAGTGGAATGGGTCTCGCCCCTGTCCATGAGGATTATGGATCCCCAGGTGTCAGTCATTTTGACCGAGATCACACGTCAGATCTGGGCTGAGCCTTCTCTCCTGTAGAACCTCCAGGTTTCATTCCTCTTTCGGTGAATGGTACTTCTGTTCTCCCCGCCTCAGAACCCAGAGACATTCTCATCCACTCCTCCCTCATTTCCTCTCCCTTCCAATGTCTCCTGGAGCCTGGCCTTCCTCTGGGGCCCTGCTTTCTCCTATTTTATTTTATTTTATTTTATTTTATTTTATTTTATTTTATTTTATTTTACTTTCTTTTCTTCAGGCCATTCTTGTGTTCAGGAAAGAGCCCCAGGGAAGGAAGCAGACAGCCACAGTGCCGGGGTTCTGGTTTCTCTGCCTGTCGACTGTGTGGCTCCCAAGGCCCGACTCTGACCCCGCCGTCTCACAAATGTAAACCGGGGCGAAGGCCTGCCTTCTTGGGGTGGCGGCAAGGACTGATGGCATTCCCAGATGTGAACACGTCCAGCCTGCTAAGTGGCCTCCTAGTTAGAAACGGATTAGCCCTTAAAGTGGCATAAAACGAAACATGCCCTGCCCACGTGCACAGGTGAGCACGTGTAAACCGTGAACTCTGCATCACGTCAGTGGGCTGTACCAGTGTCCATTTCCTGGTTTCGATTTTATTGTACTACAGTTATGTAAGAGGTCACCTGTGGGGGATGCTGGGGGAAGAGTGTTCTTTCTTACAACCGCATTGAAATCGAGAATTATCTCAAAATAAAAAGTTTAATTAGAAAAATTAATTAACCTTCCCAACACACTCATTCTTCTGTGCAGCTGCGTGCCGGGCACTGCTCGAGGCACTAGCGCGCCTCAGTGGACGCCAGGGAAGGACGTTCCTGCCCCAGCCTCCCCCCGGGCTTTGCTCAGAGGTGGTCTCCCCCCACGGCCACCCTGTCTGAAGTCGCAAGCACTCCCTTCCACCCTTGCCCCATAGCACCTGTCACCAAGTGGCATTCCATATACTGTACTTATTTTGTTCATTGCCCTTGACCCCATTACTAGAATGTCAGCTTCGTGAGAGTGTAGAGTTTGTCTCTGTTATCTGGACCCTAAGCCCCTCGAACCTGCCTGGCACACAGTAAGCTTTCGGCTAATGTTTGTTGAATGACTGAGAGAGGACAGACAAGAAACAAGTCAGGGTGGGTAAGTGCTGAAGGAAGACAAAGCCGGGGAAGGGGTTGGTGTGATGGCGAGGAAATACTATCATCTCGAGCAAGCCTAGATTTTTCTGAAAACCTTGCAGGCCTCCCTGTTGTGTGAGGGGTGAAGTCCTGGCTTCTTAGTCTGAGTGCGCTCAATGTCCCCTTCCCTTTACCCATTCACCAGATGTTCCTTTGAGCCGTTACTTTTGGGGAAGGATCTTGCTCCCAGGGGGCTTACAGGTGGGTGAGAGAGATGGGACAAGGATGCAAACAGCCAGACGTGAGCTAAGTCAAAGTGCTGGGGAAGGACCCAGGGAAGGGAGGCTCACTTGGTGAGAGAGATGGGACAAGGATGCAAACTGCCAGACGTGAGCTAAGTCAAAGTGCTGGGGAAGGACCCAGGGAAGGGAGGCTCACTTGGTGAGAGAGATGGGACAAGGATGCAAACTGCCAGACGTGAGCTAAGTCAAAGCGCTGGGGAAGGACCCAGGGAAGGGAGGGCTCACTTGTGGCCGGGGCATTCGGGGAAGCCTCCATGGAGCAGGTGTTGGTTCTTGGCCTCATGATTCTGGCAGGATCTCAAGGCCAGCTCTGGTCTGGCCCCGGCTCAGCCTGCCCTTCCACAGCCCCCCAGGCAATGCTGCTGCTCTAGTCTCGGACTCCCTGGTTCTGCTCCTCCTGTGCCCTTTGCCTGCAGTACCTCTAGAGCTCCTCCCCCTTCTTTCTCTAAACCCTGTTTCCAGCCCGGATCCAGCCTGGCCCTTCCTGCAGGAAGGCTTCCATGGTTGCGCCAGCTCCTCTGATCGGTCTTCTCTGAACATCTGTGCCATGTGTAGTCTGTACTGCTCCGTTTGACCCCTTGGGAGAGGGTCTTATGTTGGACTAGCTTCACTGTGGATGAGACTCGAACCCCCATCTAGGACAGGGGCTAGCTGCTAAGCCCAACTTAGGCTTGGGTGCACAGCAGGTCCTCAGCAGTGCTAGTAGCTGGATGGACTTAAGAGCATGTGGGAAAATGTGATTCTTCCTCAAAGAGGCTAGGGCTTGTTATTTTTATCTTTGACCTAACTCCCCCTACGTTGGCACCTATATTAATATGGTGCACTTGTCACAGTGAATGAACCGATACTGATCCATTGTTATTAACTAAAATCCTTACCTGGTTCTGGTTTCCCCATTGCCCTCGAAATGTTCTTTTTATGTTCCAGGATGCCATGTTGTATATACTTGCCATCTCTCCTTTGACTCCTCTTGGCTGTGACAGTTTTTCTGACTTTCCTTGGATTTGATCACCTTGGCATTAAGTCCTGATCAGATATTTGTCCCTTATTTGGGATTTGTCTGGTATTTTTCTTATGATTAGACTGGGATTACGTGTTTGGGGGAGGACGATTACAGGTGAAGTGTCCTTCTCATACTCTGTCCACGGCACCTGCTACCAACATGTCTTATCGCTGTTGCTATTAACCCTGATCGCAGGCTGAAGCATTGTCAGGTTTCTCTGCAGGAGAGTTCCCTTTTTCCATCGTTCCGCGCTGTGTACCTTTTGGAGAGGTGTCACCGTGAGTGGCCCACGTGTGAGAAGTGGGGAGCGGTGTTCCCCACAGTCAATGTGCTTTGCGTGAATAAGTAAGTACATAATTTTAAAGCACAATAAAGGATATAAAGAAGAGAAGGCAACAGGCTGGAGAGGGACCAGGGCGCTGGGGCGGGGAGAGCTTTTAGGAGAAGGTGCCTTTCCAGCTGAATGTGGAGGGGCTGGCCGTGAGCACCCCCCACCCCGGGAAAGCACAACCTGGGTGGAGGAACTGCAGATGCCAAGGCCCCGAGGCCCGTTTAAGGAACAGAAAGAATGTAGTGATCAGAGCCTGGCGGGCACAGGACAGTGTCCGGAGATGGAGCAGAGAGGAGGTAGGGCGAGATCTTGCCAGGCCAACAGATGACAGGAAGGCATTTGGATTTTACTCTAATAGTGGAAGCCATTGGTTTAAACAGGGGAAGATCTGATTTGCTTTTATATATAAAAGATGGCTTTGGCTGCAGTGTGCAGAATGGGCTCCCTGGGGGCAAGAGCAGAGGAAACCGGGAGACCAGTGCGGATGCTGCTGCGATAGTCCAGGTGAAGGATCAGGTGGCTTGGGCCTGGGAGGAGCAGGTGGAGGTGGGTGGGTTTTGGAGGCAGAGCTGACCATGCATCTGCCGAGTCGCTTGCGCTTGCAGAGAGATCTAGCACCGACACGGTGGTGCCATTGGGTGAAATCAGGGGAGGCTGAGATAGGAGCAAGTTTAAAAGGTAAAAATAGGTTCAATACAAAACCACCCAAATCTCTTTTGTTGGCACCGTCCTTGGCAGCCCCTTTGGGACCCGTCACATACCTGGAAGGACTGGAATAGTGTTCTGTTCGTTGATTCAAATGCCACCTGCTCCTCAGTAGTTCACACTTTTGAAGTATGAGATGCCATGGCAGATGCCCATGGCAGGCGACACGGATGTGAAGAGCAGACCAGTTATTAAGGGGCCTGGCCAGGCACTGAGCGGGATACCTTCCTGCGTCGCCCAGTGCCAAGCCCAGAGGAATGGATTTTTTTCTGTCCCAGTTGCCATTGAGTAAGCATATATTGGCTTGTGTTGAGTTATGTCTATAGGAAAGTCGGTCAGCAAGTATTTACGGAGCACCCACTACTGTGTAATGCTGTCTTGGGCATGGGTCATGGTCTCTGTCTAGGCGGGTGAGGACAGAGCCTGGGTAGCAAGCTCACACATGCGCAGTTGGCCACAAGGGAGAGAGCTCGTGTCCCTCAGGATGCCTGGACGCATCTGCGAGGCCTCCACCTGGAGGAGCTGGAAACAGCCGTAAACTTGAAGGGTATTGAGGGCAGTGGGCCACGTGGCCAGGGTTTCTTTTAGGGAATTAGAGAAAGGGTTGGAGAGGTGAAATCATGGTCCCTAGACCGGCACAGGGTTAGGATAGGTGCTCAAAAACTATTTGCTGAAGAGTGAGTGATCGGAAGGTAAGTTGGTAACGCTGCCTGGAGGGCCTCGGACGCGAGGATGCCAGGCCAGGGTCTCCCGTGGGCAGTGCTCGGTGAAGAGCCCCCGCCAAGTGAACCGCTGGCTGGGAAAAGTTGAAGGCACCAGATCTGAAGGACGACTTTTGAATTTCTAGCCAGTATTTAACTTATTGTAATAACGACACTGCTAATAATAACAACAATCTTTATAACTACCTAATGAGCGTTCTTTTCGCTGGAAAGCCACCGTGAATCACAGGCACGGCCCCGTCTGAGTGTGACTGGAGGTGACTGTCGGAGGCCCAGAGGGCCTTTTTAGCTGCAGGTTTGTTGTTTTCTTCCCTGTTGGTCTCTGCCTTTAGTCCGTCTCACTGTCGGCTCTTCAGTCTGTGTCCTATGAGGTACCACAGAAGCACAGACTTGGACAAGGTGAATGTGCCGGATCCTCACTGTAACATTTAATCACTGAGGGAGGTTTCACTCCGGGGTGGGGGTGGAGGGGTGGTGGGAAAGGAAAGAAAAGTCCACATTGCTTTGATTAACTGCATTTTTCTTTCTGGGTGAATGGGAAGGCTTTGGTGGAAATCTCTGTCATGGAGTCAGTTTCCAGGAAAGAGTGGGAAAAGCGATTGAGGAGGGTCTGGGGGTTCTGGAGCACCTACTGCGGGCGTGGAGTGGGCTGGGGACGGCACCTGGCCTCCCCGCTGGACCGTGGGCCTGGGAGGCAGGGACTGGGGCGGGGCAGGGCTGCCTGGCGCACGGGACCTCAGTAAGTTCTCACTGATCAGGCGCACCTTTCACCACATGACAACGGATTGTTTTAGGATTCAGGTTGGTGAGAGATCGCTTCCGACAGGATTCACGAGCCTGGGCACCATGGAAGAAGTGGTGTTTGATGAAGGCCTTTCTCCACATAACTGCGTGCAGGCCGGTCAGCTTCCCGTGGTTTCCTCGTGTGTTGTGAGGTGGTTTCTCTGCACTTTGTGGGTGAGAGAGCTGGCACTCAGAGGGTTAAAGGTTCATTCATACCACCGGAGAGCAGAGCCATGCCCCATTCATTCCCCAGTCCGCTCAGGGGCTGCCGCATCCCTGCCATAGCAGGTGCTCAGGGCCGGTACTGAGGACGGGGAGTGTTTTAGGAGTATGCTGTGTTTGGAGGCCCTCAGAAATGTGTAGGATAGGTAGCCACGGTACAGACCCAGGCCTCCCACTTCCAACACCGGATTTCTCTGTCGTACCACCCAATTTCATTATGGCAGCGACAGAGTATCAGATTAGATCACTGCTCGAAAACATTTGCTCCCTGCCCTTCCCTGGGCCTGCAGTGAGGTAGGGTTTGGCCGTGTGACTCACTTTGGCTTTTTTAAAATCCTCACCCAAGGATATGTTTGTTATTGATTTCAGAGAGAGGAAGTGTGGGGGAGGGGGGAGAGAGCTGCGAGAGATGCCATTGGTTGCCTCCCACACATGCCCTGACTGGGATCGAACCCGAAACCTAGGTATGTGCCCTGACCGGAAATCTAACCCACAGCCTTTTTGGTGTATGGGATGACACTCTAACCAACTGAGCCACCTGGGCAGGGCTGGCTTTTCTTTTTTTAATTTCTGTTTATTGATTTTGGAGAGAGAGAGAGAGAGGAAGGGAAGGAGAGAGAGAGGAAGGGAAGGAGAGAGAGAAAGAGAAACATCAATTTGTTGTTATTACTTACTTTGGTGTTATGTTGGACAAAGTTACTTCCTGGCTCCTGGACTTGGGGCTCTGTCACGTGACATGCTTTGACCAATGAGACGTGCAGGGAGCAGAACTCTAATGTTTTGCTCACCCTCGTGGGCTTCTGCCACCACCACGAGAAGAAGATGCCCCATGAGCGGCTGCCATTCTGGCCTCGGTTCCAGAGTGAACACCGCAGACCGGAGCCCAGCCCACAATGAAGAGCCAGGCTGTGATGGGCACACAGCTTAAACCCAGCCAACCCAGATCAGCCGACCCACAGTAAAAATAAGTGAATTACTGCTTTAAGTCACGAAGCCTCGCGGTGGTTTGTAACACGGCAGTAGCCGCCTGGCACAGATGAGACGGGCATCTCGAGCCGCGTTCCGGACGGAGACCCTGCCTGTGTGAGCAGACTCGCATAGGGGCCTTTATTTGAACCTGCTCCAGGTCAGGAGATGTCACCTCCCTCCCCCCCAAATCTTGGGTTGAGAATGATTCTGAGGCTCCATTGGACTGACTGGGACACAAGGCTGTAATGAGTTAATGGTGGACACAGGAGAACCTGCTGGTGGCACATCTGTGCCTGGTGCTTGCCGGGGCCGATAGTGTTCTTCAGGTTGCAGGAGCAGCCACCCATGCGTTCGCCCCTCATTCCACACATTACTGCTGAGCACTGCTCTATGGGGGAGTGTCCTGAGTGCCGAGATCGCAACTCCGTGTATCGTACATTTTAGCAGGGGCCCGCAGGCAGCGGATAATAAACGTAAGAAGTAAATCAAAGAGTGGGCTGGAAGGTAATGTGTGCAATGAGAACAGAAATAGGACAGAGTACAGAGGCCCTGAAGTACCCCCGTCCTGCCCTCCAGAGAGAGTGTTGTCTAATAGAGAGTGCATATGACTCCTAACTATTGCTGATGCCTCGCCCTCGGGGCTTATACATGCTGAGCAGTTGAGGTGATTCCAGGGGGTGGTGTTGTCTTGGTGTGTGTGTGTGTGTGTGCGCGCGCGCGCGCATGCACGTGTGTGTGTGTGTATGTGCACGTGTGCACACATGTGCGTGTGCACACCTGGGTGTGATCCTGTGTTTCTGAACCCAAGACGAATGACTTTGGAGTAACCATTTTTTAGCATTAGCTGTACTTCCTCCAGCTGCCCAGATAACTAAGAGTTATTGTCCCCTCTGGGCCACTCATGTCCAAGGTCCTGACCTTCTGGCAACTCACTTGGAAGCTTGGGACCTTGGGTAGTGGAGGGAGAAAATCCACAATTATCATCAGAGGAAGGAGCAGCCTGCAGTTTACCTTCCTGGGCTCTAGGAAAAGGATTTACTGAGCAAATTAGAATGGAAAATAAATATTCATGAGGAAATGTGCATCTGGGTCAGGAACGCCTAGTTATCACAAGGCAGAGGAGTTATTTGTTTTGAATCAAATATTAATATGCTAATTCCAGCAGTTCTTATCACTATGAAAGCAGGTAATGTAAGTATCTCTGCTAGGCAGTACTTTCTTGCCTTGCTCCCGTAACCATGGGAATCCGTCAGCCAGGGTGGTGCCCACCGCGTGCCACCACCGCACCGTGCGTTGTAATCATCGGCAGGATTTGTTTGAAAGGCACATTGCTCCCTGTGAGATAACACACAGCAGCCCTTCATTTAGGCAACATCCGTGTAGAGTGAGCACTTCCACCAAAAGTGAATTATCTAGATAATAAAATCACAACCCGTCGGTGTCACGATGTTCGCTGACATAGGACTTCAGATGGGAAGTTTTGAAAAGTATGTTTGTCACACACAACAGCAAACTCTTCCATTGGTCTATCTGCCTTTTCCTTGGAGACTTGGGTCATTCCCAGGGCCCCACACGCACGAAGAGGTGTGCAATAGGGGTTCCCTTTTCTCCAGATGACCCTGCCCTGCTGTCATTCTCTAGTTTCTGGGAGTCTTGGTGACTGTCTCCATCTCCCCATCAGACTCAGGCTTCTTACTGGATGGAGCCAGTATCCCTGGCAGTATGTCGGCTGCTTTTACTCCTTTGTGAGCAAGGAAGCCGGAGAACCAGGTTTACTAAAAGTGAGTCCAAAGCTCAACTAAGTCATTTCAGAGGAAGACGCTGAGGATTCTTCTAGGAGCAAGGGCAGGACTACAGTATAGCGTCAACTTTGCTGTTTGGACGTGTGTTCTGGACATGGGAAGTTACTAGCTTTGGGACTTCTGGGTACGTGGAGTGTTACTGTGTGTGTGTGTGTGCACACGCACGTGTATATGTGTGTGTTCATGTTTATTCACATATACTCATAAGCCACGGGGTGTGAGGTTTGGTAATCCAGTTAATTCCATTTCTGAACAGCGCTCTCTCGGCACCAGAACCAGTGCATTCTTTATGGGCCAGGTTAGTGGCTAAAAGCTCCCAGGAGGCCGGTCTCAGCTCAGTAGGGAAAGAACCAGCTAAGAGTTGGAGAGGTCCAGTGGTGGATCTGCCTTGAGGGGCCGTGACTTCCCACAGGAGCTCCCCTCAAGAGGGCCGGTGACCAGCGGTGCCCACAAGTCCGTGCTTGAGGGCATTTAAGCATCTGTCAAGTGATTGACCGGGGTTTTAAATTTTTGAAATTTTGTCAGCATTATTAAAGTATAATTGATGTATACTTGATGTAAACGGTATGTATTTCAAGTATTGACCTGATTGGTTTTTAAAGTCTGTTCCGAAGATTGGGCAAAGCCATGTGATCGGAATATCAGCCTGCAGCCCACTGCACCCAGCGGTTCAGGTGAAGCCACCGTGGCGGACCGGATGTGTCCTCCCAAATCCACGGGTTGAAGATCCTTAATCCCCAATGTGATGGTGTTTAGAGAAAGGGCGGGTGGGAGGTCATTAGGGTTCGATGAGGTCACGAGGGTGGAATCCTCGTGATGAGATTAGTGTCCCTATACCAAGGGACACCAGCGAGCCTGTGCGGGCCCCTCGCCCTGTGAGGACGCCATCTGCAAGCGGGAAGAGGGGCCCCGCCAGAACCCAGCCTCGCTGGCACGCTGATCTCGGGCTCCAGCTCCCAGGCTGTGACGTGTTGTTGGGCAGCCCAGGCTCTGACAGCACCCTCTTCCAGGTCGGTCTCCGTTCCTGAGGTTTCTGTCGTGCTCGTCAGGCAGCCTAGGAGGGACCACCTTCTGTCATTCACACTGAAAGCTGAGTGTCCTTGTGTCCCTCCCTGGCTAAGGTGAGACCTTCATCTGACACCACTGGAAACGGGTGGCATCCCCTTCGGTGTCAGATGACAGCCGGGCCAGTGAAGAGCCCAGCTGTAGGCATGTGGCAGGCTCTGGGCTGCACGTGTCCACACTGGGGAGCGGCCTCCTGGGTTCCCAGGGCCTGGCGGGTCCTTCCAGATGTGCAGATGTGCAGGCCTGCCACCTCCCTGCTGTTTAATAGGCCTCTCTGTAAACCGCGCCAAACAGTGGTCCACGTGACACATACCACTTCGTGCGGCTGGGATGCTGAGTGTGGCCTGGGCTTTTTATTTGTTTGGGTTTATTCCCCCCTCTGTAAACAGTGAGGAGTGTCTGCCTGCAAAGTCATCTTCTTGTCTCCTTGGCTGGACAGGGAGGGTGGAGAGGGGGTCCTTCCTGCCTGCCCATTCGTGGCTCAGGGGCTGCCGCAAGTTTCCAGATCCTGTTGGAGCACCTGGGCTCTCTGTGACCCAGAGTGCTCAGCGGTCAGAGGGGGCGGACTCGCGCTGTCAGGCCAGCCCCAGACCACAGTGTGCCTTTCCCCATGAACTCAAGTAGGAGGGGGTGTGAAGTCATTTTTAGATCGCGGGTTCCTTGGCAGAGGCCCTGCCGAAACAGACTCTCCAGAGGTCAGGTCCTTTCCTGGGTTGGGGAGGGGGCAGCTGGGCGGCCATCCTCCGGACGCAGGAGGGAGGGAGCAATCAGATGTTAGATATGACCCAGGTGAGCCAGGGGACATCTTGTTGGTTCTCCCTCTGCCCCGACGTCCTCCACAGGAGTTCACTAGACTCTGGCCCTAAATCGGTTTTTACAAGGAGGAGAATGCTTCTTTGCAAGTTTGGGTCTGTCACCGGGTCCTGGACCCTGCCAGATACTCCCATCCCTTTGTAATGCAGAAGGGGCAGCCGTCAAGTTCCCAGGAAAGTCAGAATTGTGTCCTGGTGGGAAACCCTTCCAATCTCCCACCGGACGGGCACCCCCTTTCCCAGGGACTTGGAGCTGACAGGCTGTCTGGCCTTGATGCTGGAGTTGAACCCACTTGATCAAGTCCTGGAAGAAAAGTCAAAGGCGATTGAGGAAGCATCACATGCGATGCTTGAAGTCCCCGACTACATCTCGAAACAAAAACGATTTGTTTTTGGAGACCCAGTCAGCTGGCTCAGGGCCCTGAATGGAGGGAAGAGGCTCTGCAGAGTGAGGTGGGGCCTGGGATGAGGAGCGATGGCATCTGCATGCTGGGCAGCACCCTGCCTGCCTGCGGGCACCTGCTGGGTGTGTTGTCTTCCTTCCCCACACGTCCACCCCCATCTGCAGCGTGCGAGGAGCCCGCGGCCAGGTAGAAAGCACTTGTTGAAATCCAGGGCTGTTCAGTATTAAACACACAAGCAACAAGAGGACTGTTGTGTTTATTGGAAGCAAAGCTGCAAAGATAACGTAAATGGCAAGTGTTTAGCCCCCGAGTACATCGGTATCCGAGGCTCGAGCTCTGTGATCTCCCGCTGATCAGAAGCCTGGGCTGGCATTCTGACAGAACCATTTGGGACAGGGATGCCGTGTGTAAGGGAAAATATTTCTGAACATGACTCTCAACAGGCCTTGGGTGGGAAGGTCTCTGCTCAGTGAAAAGTTCGGAAACCATGTTTTCAGCATTTCAGAATTCTTAATGAAGGTCATGACCTCCCCCCAACAAGACTATGAGTGATCTTTACCGACGTTTCCAACCCTAAATTGCAGGGTGGCCAAGGCTTCGGGTCAGGGAAGTGCTAAGCCTGCTCGCGGGGAGCTCCAGGTACCCACCCCACACCCCTCGCTCACTCAGGTAGTGATTCTGTGTGTAATGTAACCAGAACGCTCCCTTTTCATCTCCGTTAATTTCCAAATTGGCTCGTTAAATCCATACATTCCAGAGACTGGGTCCAACATTCCAGGGAACCTTTCCATGGACAATCAGAGCAGGAGTTCTTTTTGGCAGGGTTTGTTTAAGCAGAGGGAATGTGAAAAAAAATTACCAGAACAAATTATCTTCATCTTGCAAAGGGGACCTCAGACGGCAGCCTCCTGGTTACCACGGCCCTCATCTCTCTCGGACTCTCCCTCATCCATTTCGCTTCACGAAGCGTTTCCGTGCGCCCCGCTTTGGGCCTGGCCCCAGCCCACTTGCTTGTTGAACTCCTGCTGCAGACAAGACATCGTTCACTAGCGGCCCCGCCAGCGAGAAGCGGCACCGTGCACTCCGGGTGTTGTTGGGATGCAAACACGGACGTGTGTTTGGAACTTCAGAGCACAGTTGCCAGGGGAGGTGTCTGTTTTCCTGCCAGACGGGTACAGAATGTGCCCCACACGTGAGCAGGGCGAGGGGAGTTTCAGCTCGAATTAACAACCGCACCAGAACTGGATGCAAATAAATAACCCAAGTGTTCAAAGGCTGGTTATCGGCTCAGTTTATCTCCACTGCTAAAAGCAACTTCTTCCCTTGACTTACCTTGTGCATTCCTCTGACTGTCCGCGTTGTTCCCACACTCGGGCGACCGAAGTCGCTCTCCTGGCTCTTCCTGCCCCTCTTTAAAGAACGGCCTGGTCTTTTTCTCTGAAGGGCTTTGGCGGGGAGTTAACTTTCCTTTCCCCCAAAGGCAGCCCCAGGCAGCAGAGAGTCAGGAGGGATGGGTTCTGGTCCCCATCCTTCTGGTCTGTTTACCACCTGTCACCTGGGGCGGTAGAGGACAGCCAGGCCTCGTCCAGGTGTCGCTCACAGTTTAGCACTACCTTCAACAAGCACGTCTGGAATACCCAGTGAACGCGTGTGGCCGGGCACCTGTCTGAGGTGGTCCCTGCTCTCAGGAACCTGCTGGTTCCTATTTGGGAGCAGGTCCGTCAGACCCGTGCCTGTGAATGTTTAAGTCAGTTTATGCTCGTTGCCCTGGACGGACACAGCGAGCGCCTCGCAGTGGCGGGCATACAATCAATATGTACTGAATGAATGAATAGGTACCAGAATTATAGCAGTGAGTCTGCAACTCATAGGTAGACCAGCCGCCAGGCCTAGCTTGTTTCTCGTCGGGGCAGCAGGCCGTCCTGCACTGTGGTGCCCGTTGTGACGGAGAAGCAGACGCCCGGTGCCTGGCTGCCCTGGGCCGGGGCAGAGTGCACCAGCGTGTGGCGGCCCTGCCGGGTGGGCCGAGACATGGGGAGAAAGGCGGGTGAGGAGCCCACTGAAGCTGGAGTGCTTGGGTTCCTAGTGCTGGCGTGTCCGTCTGCTCACCTATGAGGTGGGTAATGCGGAGCCTGCTGCAAAGGGCCGACATGAATCACTCTCTGTAAGTGTTTGGAGCAGTGCCTGGCACGTAGCCAGTTCTAATTACGTATCAGACCTTCTTTACATTGTTGTTGTTATGGGGAAGGGCCAGGTATCAGGATCTGAGGGTTCGGGGAACTTCGTTTCTAGGGGGTGAAGGGCTGGGAGGAGGCAGAGCTGAGGTAGACTGATCGGTGGGCTGTGGTCAGTATGAGTTGAGTTTCTGAAACTGTAACTAGCTCTCTGTAACCCTCAGGCCTTACCTGGTGGGAGGGTTTCCACAGGGGCAGAGGCAGGAGGTCGTAGGTGAAATCAGGAGGCCGCGGCTTTCTCTTGGTTCTGAGCAGCCGACACCCCCCCCCCCACACACACACCTACACACACACGCACACACACCTACAGGCACACACACACCTACACACATGCACACACACGCACACACCTACATGCACACACACACACACCCCTACACACACACGCAATCACTCATGGCAGGGAGTTTAATAAACAGCATCCAGCCAGGAAACAGGCAAGATCAGGTAGGTGGTCCAGAGCCAACTAGTAGGCCAGCAGTTTATCTGATTGCCTAGGGGGAAACTGAGGCAGAAGCCTAATGGGTACAGGTTACCCAGAGTTCTTCGCAGGCATAACTGAAGTCGGGTCTGCGACAGGCGGACCATAAGTCCCTGCCACTGGTGTTGCTGATCAGTGGACTCCTGGCCTGTGGGGCTTAGCCTGAGGCCCGCAGGAGCGGCGTGAGCAGTGAGCCTTGTCCTGGACAGAAGGGAGGTGGACAAGGGGCCTGGAGACATCAGAAGCTAATGAGTTGGGGAAGAGGGGTTTCATGGAGGCCTTGATTTGAGATGGGAGGATGGTCAGGACATGGAGGGAGAGAATCGAGGGAAGATTCAGGTGGGAGTTTGCATGATGAGACCCAGAGGTTCTGAAGTTGTGTGCCTGGAGCAGAGCGATGTGGCCTGTGCATGTCGGGGAGAAGCCTGGATTGGACGAGGATGGAAGGCCAGGGCAAGCGAGCCTTGAAGGCCAGGCCAGGGATGCAGAACCACTGGCCACTTTTTGAGGAGACTGTGAAAAGAATCAGATGGTGGCCTGGAGTCTGCATTGTTCTGTATGCGTGACGGCACACAGTGGGGTCATAGAGGAGAGGCAGGACTCAGGTGGGGTGGAGAGAGGAGCGAGAGACTAGGGAGGTGATGGCCAGAGGCCGCCGGAGCAGTTTCTGGGTTGCAGTCAGCAGCCTGGAACGTGCAGAGGCCTAGGTGGAGCAGTGGGAAGGGGAGGGGAGGAGAGCCGAGCCAGGAGAAATAAATATCCAAAGGAAGAAGCCCTGGGGCCTAGTGGCCGATGAGATACAGGAGACAGGTATGGGCCTGGGGCCTGTTTCGGAGGGGAGATGGATTCAAGGGCCCCAGTGGACAGGCTGTCTGTCAGGCAGTGGGGCCCCAGGGAGTGGGTTCTGGGCTAGAGACGAGGATTCTGGAGGCCTTGGGGCGGGACCGAAGCCAGGCGTGGGGAAGGGATGGAGCACAGAGAGAAGAGAGGAGACCAATAGCAGGTGGGACAGTCATCCTGGGGCCAAGAGGAGGGAGAGCAGATCTAGCAGCATTACAGGGGTCACGGTGGCCAGAGACTGGGGAGCAAACAGAAGAGCGTAGCTGCCCGCTGCGCCCAGCCTCCAGGAGCTGCTGAGTCTTTGCCCAGGCTGGCCCTCGGCTGAGATCCGTGTCCCCCTTGCATGCAAGCACCACGGCTCAACCCCTTGACCTTTGGCAGTGTTCAGCTCAAGTCTTTGATCTCTTCTGGAAAACTCTGGGCAGTTCCCCAACCACCGTTTTAGTTATTCCCTCCTGTCACCCCCACGCCCCCCCTGCTCCACAGCACTTATCAGGCAATACTGCAGTTAGCTGTAGTACGGAAGGTTCTCCCACCAGACTGGACTTTGCAGGGCTCCCTCTACATTCTGCACCCCAGGACAGTGCTTAGTGAACGGTGTCAGCTGATTGGGGAGAATTTCAATGAAAAGTGGGGTGGGGCACGTGGAGGCTCGAAACGCACTTGGGTGTTCAGCCAGGTCCTTGGAGGCTGCGGCCTGTGTGGAAGGTCGCAGTCGAGAGAACACCCCCCCTGGTTCCACCTGGCTGGAATCACTCGCCTCCAAGTTGCTGTTCCTACTGTCCTCCTGGGCTCCAGTTTGATCTGGCTGTGGCCCTCAGCAGCCTTTCCTTGTCACTTGGTATGTCTCGTTTCTGCAGCCCTTTGACCCTGTGACCTGAACCTCTCCTGTAACTGGGCACATAGTAGGCCCTGGGGAAATGCTTGTGTGAATCATAGTCGTCTGTGAAGTGAGACCTGTGGAAAGAAGAGAAACGGACCACCACTCGGGGAGAACAGAGTTCAGAGTGTCTGGCCTCTGACGTCGTTTGAGCACCTATGAGGGCGGCAGAGCAGTTCCCGCCTCAGCCACTGACCCCGCTGTGGGCGGGAGGGCGGAGCTCACTTCCTCAGCGCCCTGGACGCCAGGCGTGGAGTGTGCGCTTTTCCTCTCAGCGTCTTATCTCGTGAACCCACAGCGCAACCTTGGGATACCGGTTCATAGACTGGCGCATTGTCTTCGTCTCATGTGAGAACGTCGGCGACTCAGAGGGGAGGTGACTAGCCCAGGTGACGGCTGGCAGGGTGCAGGGTGCCGATGGCATGGTTCCCTCCCGAGGGCAGAGCTGCACCCCTCTCTGACGCCTGGCGGTCCCCAGCCTGCAGGCCTTTGGACGTCAGAGGTTTCCTTTTGTGTGAGAAGGGGCAGGGAGGCGGGAGGGAGGTTGACGTCGTATGTCCTGCTGATTCTAAGAGCACAGGACCGTGTGACTTGAATACACAGTGTTTAGGGCCAAACTCTGTCTGGGATGCCTGGAAACATTTGACATGATGTCATGAAAAACTATGAAAGTGTCTCTCCAAAGCTCCAAGCGAGGAATTAGGCCTTTGCACGTACGTATGTGTTTAATTTTCAGCTGTCCCGGTTTCTCTCAAAAAGCCGCGGGTTCTTCCTCGGAGCTGGTCCAGGCCCCTGTGCCTCATCTGCACTGGGACAAGTCCACAGGCCCCGTTTTGGGGGCATTTGGGCTGTCCTCTGTGGCATTTTCCAATCACGTGCTGTCGAGAGCTAAGAGAATTCGAACAAAGAAAGCATTCCCCCGACCTGAGTGGCCTGCAGACTGAGCTGGGACCTGGGGCAGGACGTGGGGGCCAGGCAGCGTCCCCCTGCTGTCGCAGCAGAATGAGCTGGTGCGGGGAAACCCAGCCCTTCCCCGCGGGAGCTGACCGTAGGAAAGGCCTAGAAGGGAAAGACTGGACGTGCCCTTGGGAAGGTCACAGTGTCCCCAGGCAGGAGACAGGTCACGTGGGAGAGCAGTTATGTAAGAGCAGGGTAATTTCTCCTCCTCACTTGGAGCCCAGCACATGCCGGATGAGTGGAGATAGGTGCCCAGCAGGTGCCGTGGGGCGGCTCCCCTCTCCGCACTGTGCGTGTGCCCCGGGGGTCACCGTGTAGTGGGAGTGACAGGCTCACACATGTCCGTTTCGGACTGGGTGACAGGTGCCGAGACGGCATGCTGCACCAGGGGCTTGGGTGTTGGGGAAGGAGCTGAAGAGGAGGAGGAGTTTGAGATAAGGAGCAGAGCAGTGAAGGGTCTTAGATACAGGAAACAACAGCCGGTGGTGGGAACAGAGGCCGGCAGCACCCTGGCACGCTCCTGGTGTGGGGTGGGCGTTGGCTTGGCTGCCCTCCAGACCCTACCTAAGGGTTGCTGGATGCCTTTGCCTGGCATCTCAGTAGAACCTAGGTGCCAGGACAGCCAGCAGAAGCTATAAGGTGGCCTAGGTCAGTGGAGGCAGGAGTGAGTTAGGGAGGCTTCCTGGAGGAGGAGGTATACCTGTGGCCTCAAGGAAGGAGAGTTAGGACAAGTAGGAAGGAAAGCAGGGAAGGCTTCCCCTAGATGGGGGCTAGATGGGAACTTGACATGGAGGGGCCCCAGCCTGAGGGGCCTTGCAGTGGTGCATGGCACAATGTCTGGCACCTTCGGATGAGACTATAGCTCTTCTCTGAGGCAGTGAGCCCCGGGGAGGAATCTGAGTCCAGAGAAGGCCCTTGCAGAAGGAGTGGCCTGTCCCTCGTCCGGTCACTGAGGACACCGAGTGTGAGTCAGTGGCTCCCATGGCATCAGGCAGCATCCTTTTCCACTTCATGCCTCAGTGTGACCACCTGGAAAACAAGGACGTTGGAGGAGACCTCTGGCATCCTGTGATCACCTTGCCTGGTGACCTTGAGCAAGGCCCGGCACTTCTGAGACACGGCCCAGTGCATGAAGTGGGGGTGAAGCAGCACTGCTCTGTCACCTCACTGAGCTGTGGGGGGACTGGGCAGATGTGCGGTGACACCACTCCAGAGCCAACTTCCAGACAGCCTGGAGGGGTCAGGAGACACTGGGACCTTTTGGACCGGGCGCCTGCGGGACTGCCGGCCTTCGCTCCTGCAGCCCGGCCCGTCTCCGACAAGCCTCCCGCCCTCGCCGCCACTTGCCCCCTGGGTGTGAGGACCGCGCAGCCTGAGCAGCTCCACCCTACACATGGAAGGACTTCCTGGGGCCACGTGGCCTGGAGCCTGCGGACACCCACACACCTGGCAGCAGGCAGCAGGCAGGCCCACCTGGCCCTGGAGCCTGCTCGCCGGGGGCGGACGAGTCCAGTCTGCTATGGGCCCAGGGTCCTGGCTCCGGCACTCTGAGCTCACCAAGGTTTATTTATTTATCATTTGTTTGGGGTGAAATAGGAGAGAATCAAATCCAATGGGCTGTTTTAGCAGCAGTTGGTGGAAAGAAAGGCATGTCTGTTTCTCCCGAAAGAATCCCCTGCATTGTGGCCCTGGCCCCTTGGTTGGGTTTTGGCAGACAATGCCCTTCTTTCTCCCGGTGCCCGCCGGCTCGCCCCCGCCTGCCTGTCTGCCCTTGGTCCACGGGCCTGCCACTGCCCGCTTCACTTGGCTGCTGGGAAGGAAGAGAAGGAGACGCCTGAGGTCTTGGCTGCTCCGTCCAGCCCGGCCTCCCAGGCCCTGCAGGGCTTCTGGGGCCGTCCCACCCCTGTGGCCCCCAGATCTCTCTGCTTGGAGCCTGACTCCATAGAAATGTGTTGAGGGCCTGCGCTGTGCCAGGCGCTGTGCCCACAGAAGTGAAGCTGTCCTCCCTCCTGGAGTGAGGCCAGGGTTCGGGTCTCAGGTGAGCCCTTGTATCCCTCCCACTGCGGCTAGCTGTGTTATTGCCATTTTGCAGACAGACTAATGGAGGCTCTAAGGAGATGAGCCACTTGCCAAGTTCACACAGTGAGTTATTGGTAGCTGAGATCTGGGGGCCTATCCTCCTACCACTCTGGGTGGAGTCGAAGGTAGTGGACCAGCGGAAGGTGATCAAGGCAGCCTCTGCAGGTGACGTCGGGGCCCCTGCCTGCTTGCCTGCAGCCTCCTCTTCTCAGTGCTCCTGTAACCTGGCCAAGCCTCTCGTCACGTGCACAGTAGAATCAGCGTCGTAGCGGGGTCCCTAGTGATCCCCGTCTGCCTCTCCAGCTTCACCAAATATGGCCCCTTTCCTTCCCCTTCTCCAGTCTCATTCTGCTGTTGCTGTTTCTGTGGTACACCAACCTCATTTCTGTCTCGGGCCTTTGCACTTACAGCGTACCACCTGGGGCTCTTTTCCCCTGGCGTTGGCTGGTCCCTGACCCATAGGGGCCACTTGATTTACATGTCTCCTCTCACTCACTCTCTTCAGCTCCTTACTTCTCTCTTTTGCTTTGCATCATGTGTCACTTCCTGAAATCATGGTGCTTATATGCTCCTGCACTGTATTTCTGTCTCCTCCGCTAGGATGCAATCTCCTTACATCCTAGGAGCTTGGTACATGTGTGCAGGTTTTGAACGAATGAAATCTGAAATGTTATGTCTTGATTTTCAGGGACTTTTTCTCAGAATATTTAATTGTTTCCTCTAGTAAGTTTCCGGGACTTTGAGGACAGAGAGCTGAAGAATCATGGCCTAGAAAGTTATAGTCATAGCTTTCTGATGAGAAGGCGCCGGCAGAATTAGTCAGAGAAGCTGGGTGGTCAGGCATATTGTGGGACCGTGGGCATTGTTCTTAGCTCATTGTGCCTTGGTTTACTCATTCATAAAATGGGAATAATAATAGTATTTTCCCCAAGGATTGTTTTGATGAGTTAAGTGAGTTAACAGATAAAAAGCACTTAGAATAATGCCTGGCCTATAGTAAGCACTACATTAGTATTATCTATGATTACTGTTATTAGTATTATTACTTATTAATGATTTTTACTATTATTAGTAGTAATAGTACAGTTATTATTTCAGCTCTGACATTTACCACCCAGGTTTCTTATGTTGGCCGTGTAACCTCCCTGAACCTCAGTTTCCTCACCTGTGGCTATTGGTAGTACACTAGTCCCATACAGATGGGATTGAAAAATCACATCACATGCTTCGCAAAGTCATGGGAGCTGAAGACCTGTGGACAGAGGAGGGAGACTCAGGGTGTGGGGCAGGGGGAGGAGGCTTGGCTGGAGGTGGGGCGGGGCCAGCCAGAGCAGGTGATTCAGAGGCAGAAAAATGAAGAGCATAAATGAAGAGACTGGAAACATCTTGGAATTTCGAGGGATAAATCCAGAGTAAGGTGCCAACAAGCAGAGGAGAGAGAAAGGCCATCTTATTCTGTCACTGGGGAGGGTCTGGAGCCTGGTGGACGAATAAGGATTTCACAGTCCACTTCCCAACAAGCCAAGTGCCAGGAAAAGAATCAGGGTAAGATCTTTGAGCTGGGTTTCTTCTCCATCACCCTCCTGAAAATACAGATATTGTCCTTAAATCCAAGGAGTGGAGAGCAGCACATTTTGGGGGTTAAATCTGAAGGCCGTCCTTTGTGATCAACTCTTGTCTCTTTGCCTTGGGGTCTGGGGCATCAGGAAGTGAAACATTAATGGTGTTGGCTGGGGTGACAGATTTGAAAGGTTGATTTTGGACGTACCCCCTTTTATCTTTGAGGATTCCATTTTTCTTAGGAGCCTTTAGCTGTCTGCCTGCTACCTCAGGTGATGCGCTGAGGATCACAGGACCCTCGTCCCCACTCGCCCAGAGCCCATCCCACTATTTCATAGTCTTTGACCCTACAGTTGTAGAGCCTGTGTCAAGATTTCAGAACTTTCTACCTCAAGATCGCAAAGCCCATGGCCCTCAAATTCCAGATTTTTGGGTTGCCTCGGGTCTTAGAGCCACGTCAGCAAAGTCCCAGAACCTTTCCGGGCGCTTATCTGACTTCACATCCATGCTGTCGTGTCCGCTCTGCCCCTGGCAGAGTCCTGGACCCGGGACTGAGGCCGGGTCCGGGGCTTCTGGGAGGCCGGTTGGATCACCAGCAGCCTGCGCCTGGCAGGGCCTCAGTTTCCTCACCTCTGAGATTCAGATCACAACCCAGAGGGTGCTTGTGAGGACGGCGAAGAGGCTGTTGGAAAGGAAAGTGCTGCCCAGATGTGAGCTATTCCTGTCAGCCCTGCTCAGCGTCAGCATCGTGACACTGGAAAATCCAGCTACGTGCCCTGCTTGTCTTGGCTTTCGTTTGCTCCATGGGCCGTGTCCACCCTTTGCTGTTTGCCCAGATTTTTAACTCAATCCACTTCCCGGCTCCTCCAGCCCTCTCGTCTGGTTTCACTGTTTACCGGCTCTCCTGTGCATTTTCCAGGAGTGCCGAGTCACAATGAATTCCTCCCCGCCTCACCCCTCCGTTTGTGCCTCGATTCTAGCACTCCACAAAGCTGCTTTGTATACAGGTTACATATGAATGTGTTGATTATGTCATAATGCTCATTCCCTCCTGTGCCCTGTCACTGTGAGTCTGTGGTGTCTAGCACCACTGACTGACCTTGGGGGAGCCCTGGCCTTTCTGCATCTTAATTTCCTCGCCATTAACGCGGGGAAAGTAACACATACCTCAGAAAGGCGCAGTGGTTAACAGTGAACAGAATACTAGCCTTAAAGCATTCAAAGTAGCTTGCACTTAGGAGAAATGACAACCAAGGTGGGAAGAGCGTGGGTTCAAACCACACCTCTGCTGCACGAGAACTGTGTGACTGTGCAGTCTGCCGACCTCTCCGGGGCCTCCACTTTCACGTCCTAAAGACCCTTCACACTGGCATAACAGGACCACAGGAAGGTGTGGTGCTGATAATACTATAATGCACAGAAAAGAGCAGGTTCTTGTTATTATTATTTATCTTTACTTCCTCGTGAAATGAAACCTAGTCTTGGGTATCTTTTTGCACCCCCTGGGCTATTGTATGTGGCACAACTCAGTCTGTGAAGTCAATAGAATTAGCAACACTGATAATGCTGATGGGAGAAACTACAAAATAGTGAAAGAGGTCATAGAAAACTCTGAGAGGCTGCAGCGGGGAGCACTCCCCAACTCACTTCCCAGCTTCATGAGGTCAGCGTTACCCCAGCACCGAAACCAGAAGAGACATTACAGGAAAGAAACTGCAGACACATAATAGTCCTGTGTCATGAATGTGGATGGATGCAAAATTTCTCAACAAAATATTAGCCAATCAGATACAGCAATATGTGAAAAGGATAATATGTCATGACCAAAAGGCCATTATGGGAATACAAGGCTGGTTTAATGCTCAGAAATCAATAATGTAATTTATTATGTTGATGGCACCCATATGACCATCTCATTAAATACAGAAAAAGGCTCAGCCAGTGTGGCTCAGGGATTGAGCATTAACCCATGCACCAAGAGGTTATTCCCAGTGATGGCACATACCTAGGTTGTGGGCCAAATCCCCAGTGAGGGGCATGCAGGAGGTGGCCAATCGATGGTCTCTCTCACATTGATGTTTCTATCTCTCTTTCTCCCTTCCTCTCTCTCTAAAATCAGTAGAAACAAAAAATTAAAAAAAAAATACAGAAAAAGCCTTAGCCACAATTGAACACTGTCCATAAAAAAAACAAAAAAACAAAAAAACTCAATAAACTAGGATTAGAAGGGAACTTTCTTGATCTGATAAAGGACATCTACAAAAAACCTGCAATTAACATCAAACATAATAGTGAAATTAAATATGTCCCCCTAAGATCAGAACAAAACAAATCCCCTACTTCATAAAGGACTTGGACCCAGAATATACAGGAGTGGACAAAGCAGGTTTATAATGGTGACTTTGTGAAGCAGAGTTTATTCTTGTAGTAGTATTTATTAATTATTGTGTTATTTTCCATACGAACAACTGTAAACCTACTTTTGCCCACCTTTATATAAAGAGCCCTCAAAGCTCAATAATAAGAAAACTAATGCAATTTTATAAAGAACACAAGGTTTGAACATTTCTCAAAACAAGATAGATGGATGGCAAATAAACACATTAAACTGCTTACTATGTTTAGTCATTAGGAAGGTGCAAAATTAGACCTCCATGGGAATGATTGGGACTGCTATGTTATTAGAATTGCTACAATCAAAACTGACAATACCAAGTGTTGGCAAGATTGTGGAGCAACTCCACCCTCCACAGTGCAGCAAAGTGGGACAGCCACTCTGTACATCACAAACAGTGTTGCCGTTTATTATAAAGTTAAACACACACTCAGCATACCCGGAAACCCCACTCTTAGGTATTTACCCATGTGACGTAAAAGCCTATTTTCACACAGACACGGTACATAAATGTTTGTGGTGGCTTTATTTGTAATCACCCAACACTGCAAACAACCCAAATGTCCCTAAACTGGGAAATAGATAAATTATGATATGTTCGTACAATGGAATACTGCTCAGCAAGAGAGAGAGAGAGAGAGAGAGAGACAGACGCCACCAGCCGAACTGCAAATGCATTATGCTAAGTGGAAGAAACCAGACTCAAAAGCCCACATACTGTATGATTCACTTATATGACATTCTTGAAAAGGCAAAACTACAGACTAGTCTCTCAGACTAGTGTGGGAGCTACTGCTTCATCCCTGTCCAGTCCGAGCCTTACCCAGGAGGCCTGTCATCGCCCTGAAACATGGCAACAGCCTCCTCATTGCTCCCTCTGCCTACCTGCCTTCTGGCCCCTGCTCTGCCATCCCACAGATCAGAAACAGAAATGCGCACACAGCCCCCCCTTTCCAAGGCTCCCTGTTGCCTGTGCTACGAGGTCTGCGTCCATTTCATAGCCCACCACGACTTCCCCAGCCCCTCCTACGTTCCAGGAATACTGAACTACTTTGTATTTGCTGTTGAAGTCAGACTCGGTCCCACCTCAGGGCCTTTGTGGGGCTGTTCCCTGTTCCAAAAATGCCAGCATCCTTTTTTCCTGTCTTCTCAACCAAGTTGCATACTTCCTCTTAAGTTTCCAGAACCTCTGGCCATCACCACAGTCTGAAAACTTGCCCTGCTCTGCTCCCCGTCCCCCGACCTAGCTCAGGCATCGCCCCCAGCAAAGGGCTTCCGCATCCAGCTCTGTCTGGTTTCTGCTTCCAGAAGAAGAACGTCTCATTGGTTATTCCTTTTTCTCCCCTTCGTCTTCACTTCTTCCTCCCCTGGCTCTTAATTCATGCATTTATTCATTCGTTTACCAGACCCGCCATTCACAGTGCCCGCCATCCGCAGCTCAGTGTCAGAGTAGTTGTCCTCACTGCACCCAGCTGGATCTGACTTAGTTGTCTTTGCCCAACACACACAGGAACTCCACGCCCTGTGGCTCCTCCATTCCCGGGCAGATGCTTTCCTGGGTCTGGCAGTGCCATCTTTTATTCCCTCGTTAGCTTCCTCCTTTCAGGCCTTCTACAAGTCTCAGGGGCTGGCACCTGGCTTGATGACTGCTCACCACAGTGCACAGCCGGCTTCAGGGTGCAGAAACGACAAGCTGCGTGACTTTCACAGGACTGTTGTCAGGGTTGATTAGAAGAGATCATGTGGGTAAAGCAACAGGCATGCGGCCGGGCAGGCGGTGGGAGCATGGTGAATACTCAGAGTCGATTTCCAGGAAGTTCCCCTTGAGGGCCTGTCTCACAGATCGGAGCCGATGTTTCCTTCTGTTGGATTCCATGTGTTTTTATTTTAATTTTTTGTTGATGCATCACATGTACAGTTGGGAAAGAGAGAGAAGGTGACACCTTCTACATTGTGTTATTTCTTTCCTTAGACACAGGACACAGGAGACACGTGCCTCGTGGGGTGGCACCAGGCCGGAGTCAGGAGGCAGAAGTGCTGGGCTGGCGGCTGTGCCAATGCCTTGTTATGTGACCTTCTTTCCCCTGGGCCTCAGTTTTGCCCACTGTAATAGACAATCAGGCTCCGATCCCATAATCCTTACAGAACTACGATTCTGAGCTGTGGTCCAGAACCGATAGAAAAAAACGTGGATGTGTTTAAAAAAACAGCCCTGGCCTGTTTGGCTCAGCGGTTAAAGCGTCGGCCCATGGACCAGAGAGACCTGGGTTCGGTTCCCGCTAAGGGCACGTACCTTGGTTGCAGTTTGTCCTGGGCCCCAGTTGGGGTCATGTGGGTGGCAACCCCTCGATGTGTCTCTCCCTCTCTTCCTTCCTCTCTCTCTCCCTCCTGTTCTATCTGAGGATAAGTGCAAGAATGTCCTCAGGTGAGGATAAAAAAAAAAAGCAACGAAAGACTCTAAACCATTTAGAAGTGACAAGTCAGTGGAGGCTTGGGCACAGAAAGTAAGAAGCATGTGCTCTTAAGTAGCCAGCCTAGTTTAAATCCCAGCTCTGCCCCCTACTAGTCTTGCGGTCTTGAGCAAGTTTCTCAACCCCCTCTGCTTCCATTTCTTCATCTATAAAATGGGTATAATAATAGTACCTACCTCCTAGGTTGTTACACACATCGAATCAGTTAATACGCATAGAAAGCTTAAAGTAGTCCCCGCCCAGCACCTAGTAAATATGCAATAAGTGATAGGAATGATTCTCCTTAACATTATTATTATTATTGTTGTCATGGTGTATTCTTTTTATCCAAGCCTGGGATCTGGCAGGCTCTGCTGTTGTGGAGGGCACTAGGTAGGCAGCAAGGGATGTCCTTTTGGGGAATGTCATTGTAGCTGCTAGGCTGCCATCCAGCCCCTGTCCTCATGGAGAGGAACACAGCTCGCGAGCCCTACTTGGCCTGGGAGATGATGGCTTCCTAGAGTACTTGCTTTCTGGTTGCTGGAGCTGAACCCTGAACAGATGTAAACAAACACGCCAGCTATGGAGATACTGACTCGCCGTGCTCTGGGCCCTTCACCCAACCCTACCTGCTCCCAGCCGTGGCCCTGCTCTGTCTTAAAGGCTTAAGTGCTCTGGGCTGATGAGCCCAGGAACTGCTCTGCTTATTCTCTGGGAGAGCAGGAGGCTTGTGCTCCCCGGTAGGTGGAGAACGTGACAACAGCAATGACATCCCCATGAGTCGGGATCTAAGAACCAGAGGGCCAGAAGACATTTCAGAGCAGTTCTCAACACCAGGTGGGACTCACTCTGACGGCGTCGGTCCCCTCCCCCGGCATGTTCATTCATTCACTGGACAAACATTTCCTGAGCTCCCGTGTTGCTAAACCACCTGCGTGTTGATTTGACCATGGTATTCTGTTGGCTAACGTAAAATTCCAGGCATTGTTCTAAGAACTTCACAGCTGCTGGTTCACTTAATCACATTAAAACCTGGTGGGCATGTCTAGGATTACGCCTGTTTTTTAGATGAGGAAACTGAGATACAGAGAGATGAGTGACTTGCCCAGGGTCACTCAGCTGATGCAGCAAGGAAGGGACTCAAATCCAAGCAGCTGGGCTTCGGCGCTGCCACATCTCAGCCTCTCCAGAGATGAGGGCAGGTCACTCAGTTCATTAGCACCTCTCCTGCTGTCTCAGCCTCATAGCAACCCTGCAAGGTAGGCAAGGATTATTAACCTGGTTTGTAAGTGAGAGAACTAGAGCTGGGAAATGACATGGCCAGGTTCACACAGCAAGGCAGTGGCCAGATTAAATTGGAATACAGGTTTCCTGGCTCTAAATGTAGTCATTTAGTATATTTTACACTGGGCTGCATGTGTGTCTATACTATGTTTGCATGTATATGTGCACTAATATCTGCATGTGTGTTTGTGTGTGCTCACAGGTATGCATGTCTGTGTGCACATGTGTGCGCACAGGTATCCACGCACATGTGTGTGCACAGGTGTACGTGCATACATGTTGTGTGTGTGTGTGGAGGGGTCAGGCGGGTTGGGGAGGGTGCTGAGACACTATGGGGCTGGTGGAAACTCTGAGGGGTTTTAATCGAAAGACCTGGGTGTGCATCATGGCTCTGCCACTGAGGTCCTAGGACCTTGATTAGGTCCTTCCGTCTCCTGAGCCTCTGCAGTGGGGTGAGGGGTGGCAAAGAGAGCGTCCGAGGTCCTGTCCTTGTCTGTCGTTCTGCGGCTGAGGGACCTCAGTGAGCAGAGAGGAGGTGTGTGGAGCGAGATGTTCAGGACGGAGACAGAGCGCTGAGTGGGTACGTGTGGGCAGAGCGTCATTCACACGCCCAACTGCTCTTCTGGGCTGGTGTCCAGGAATAGCTGCGGTGAGAACTACATTTTTAAAGTGGGTCTTAATGTTTTTCACTGCTGGAAAATATGCCATTATGGGCATTTTCCCTCCGGATTCCTGGACCGCCGTGCCCCTCCCCGAGCTCCGGCCCACACTGCTCACTTCATTTTCCCTCCGACCGAAGCCCGTCTGTCTGTACCCTCACACCGCCGCTGTCCTCGCTCCCACACAGAGGAGCAGGCTCAGGTCGTGTTGCTGTCCGTGTCCGCGCGCCAGGAACATGTGACTGGGGCGATGTGACTCGGTTCACGGCTGGGCAGCAGGTCCGCCCAGGAAGCCAGCCTGGAGGTGGCGGCAGAGCTGAGGAGCGGGGCGTGGGAGGCTTCCGGGCTGGCGCCGCTGCTCGCCAGTTCACTGGGCATGTGTAGTGTCGTCACTCTGGAGACGGTGGTGACACAGGCTGGCGTGTAGCCTCTGTATCAGATCGTCACGGTCAGCCCCAGCTCAGCCCTTCCCAAGGAATGGGACCTGAGATGGTAACAGGAACAGGAATAGTAATGAGATCACAAATGGGTGATAATAGTGCCTGTCCATAATAACCCTCGACACAGTTCGTCATCTTTTTCATTGTCTTTGAGATGCTCACAGTCTGCTGTTGGAGGCAGCTCGTGAAACAGGGTGAGCGGGGTCCTGCTGCACCAGTCTGCGAGGGGCTGGCAGGCACCTGGGAGCCAGGAGAGAGTCCCCAGGCTCGCTCCTTGAAGGGTCAGAGTTGACAGACAGAGAGGAGGTCTGCGGGCGTAGGAAGCAGAAGAGCGGAGATGGGAGCAGAGTCACCCCGGAGGAAGTGCATGGTGCTTGGGGCCAGGAAAAGGCTGATGCTGCCGAGATGAAGCTGGTGTGGACAACAGGCTGCAAAGTCAAGTCGGGGCCCGATTGTGAGGGACCTTCAGTGACAGAGCTTTTACTGGGGCATCAAAGCCCTGCAAGGTTTTTGATTTGCTTGCATCTCAGAAGGACCACTCTGGGTGCAGTGTGGAGGGTGGACTCGCCAGCAGAGGCTGGAGGCAGGCCGGCCAGGGCGGAGGCTGTGGAATGATCCAGAAGACGGATCCCAAAGGCCCGGGCTTGAGCAGGCTCTGAGGCAGAGGAAGCTCTGTGTAGATGTTCGAATGGATGACTGGGGAAGAGGTGACAGATTTGCTGTGTGATCTTGAGTTATTTACTTATCCTCTGGGGGCTTTGGCTTTTTCTCTGTAATAGTGACACAGTGATTAATATCAGAGTTAGACCCCCAGTCCGGCTTCTCATTAGTTGGGTGACTTTGGGTGAGTTAACCTGTCACAGCCACTGTGACTTTTATCCCCACGGGGGTTAACAGGAGTACCTGCTTCAAAGGGTGGTTGAAAGGATGAAGAGACCCAGACAGAACACAGCACAGCGCCTAGCAGGTGGGAACCCTACGTGACTGTAATGTCTCATGGTTGTTGCTCGTTGCTATCTTATTTATTGTGATCACCACCAGCATTTGCAATCTTTCCTTACTATTTCATAACAAAATGTCTAAATAGCTCAATTACCATGTCTGTCCTTGCAGCCTGTCCACTGTGCCCTGGGCTGCCCAATGTCTTCTCTTCATTGTCACACTGGCTTTTATTGGACTTCGACTTACAAAACTTTAAAAAATTACTGCCGACTCCTCCAGTCCCATCTTTCCACGCCAATCCCTGTCCAAAGTGGAACCGGTTAACTAATTAACAGTGCTTACAGACCCCTGGTGGGCATTAGGAATTCAGGGCTCTCACAGTGTGATCTCGGGGTCTCCGTCCTCTTCCTCGCGCTGTTACCCAGGCACTGAGGCTGCCCAGCTGTTCCCTGCCCCTGGCGCTTGTCTACACGTTTTCTTCCTCCTGACCTGTCTGTCTGCCTGTCTCTCTCCCTCTCTCTCTCACATACACACAGGTGCACACTCTTCCTTTTCTGTGGGATTCCAGACCCGTCCAGGTCAGCCTCGCACCCACTTCTTCCAGCAGCCCTCTCGGATCTCTGCCTCCAGGGGTGGACCTTGTCCCCGCACTCTCCCCGGGCCTGCTTGTCGGGCATAAGTCCTCTGTGGAGTAGCCAGGGCTTGTCTCTGGCTGTGTGCGTCGCCTCCACCCTACGTGTCTTGAGTGCCGTGTGCTTTGTGCTTGAGTTGAATGGAATCCAGCCTAACTCCATCATTTCCCAGGCAGGAGACAGGGTCCCACTGAAAAGATTCCTCTGCTCCCTTCGCTGGGACCCCCCAGCTGTTAGTGTGCCAAAGCCGCAGAAAACACACTGTTTCTCAACTAAAGCCCCAGAAAACACGCTACTCAAGGCAGGAGGGAAAGACGTCGTTCCCAGTGGTTGCAGAGAAGACATGTCTTCGTGCACCCCGCCCCCCAGCCCACCACTTATGTTTAGCCCAGGACTTGAGACAGATGGGGGCCTAGTTTTCAGACACACAGACGGGAACATGGAAGGGCTTGTGGAAGGCCGTGTTGCAGACAGACAGAGCTGGGACCAGGACAGCCCAGAGGCTGTGTGAGTCTCTAGTCCGGCGTTCTCTCTCCCTCGGCCCCTCTGCACCCTCTTCCTCCTGCCCTGCCCGCTCCCCACTGCAGCCTGAACCCCTCTCGCCCCAAAGAGAGAGGTCCTGTGAGTGGGCTGCTCATCCCCTTCTGTTTGGCTCCGAGCCTCTTCCAGGCCTGAGTTCCTTTGGTCTCACCAGTTCCCCCCTAGCCTCACTCTGTGGGCCTGTGCCCGATGTTGGGTAGCTGTGATATGTAATTTAGGCCCCGTTTGCGGCTGGCAAAATATATAATGAGGAGTGGAGCTGGAGAATGATAATGTTGTTGGAGACCGCTGTGGGAACGGGCTGGGAGCTGGGGGTTCCCGTTTCCTCTTGGAACAGGGAAGTCAGATGCGCGCCCCCCGCCAAACCCTAGCCCTGCCCTGAGTCTGGGGCCTTTGCTTCCTCTCCCTGCTGTCTGGGTTTGGGATGTTGCCCTCGGTCATCGTCAGCTGCAGATGGCGAGAGCCCGGCTGGAGGACAGTTGGCATCAGTAGGGCAGAAGGTGGAAAGGCTCACCTGAGAGAAGATGACTGTGTGTAAGTACCGGGCTTCTCAGCCTCCCTTATCAGGGTTCTCCGAGCGCCCTCTTGTCAGGGGAAGCTTGTTTTAAAAAACCCTGTCCTTTTTAGAAAAATAAAGGTGTCGGGGCCTGCCTCCAATTCTCTGTCTGAGCCACCCTGGACAAATCCCTCTTCTGGGCCTGTTTCCTCATCTGTAATAAGGGTGATGATGATGGTGACGGCAATGATGATGGTGATGACAATGATTATCCTTATTTACTCTTCAATATGTTGTAAATGGTCTCCACCTACTCACTCCTTGGAACATTCCATGTAGAAGGTGCTGTGATCACCCCCTCTCTACAGATGAGAAAACCGAGGCGTTGAGTCATTAACTCGGCGCGATCACACCGCTCAGCAACGGGAGGTACAGAATACCTCTGGCAACAAGGAGGGCCGTGGAGTTCTCAGAGCTCCTTTCCAAGTCTAAAACATAGTGGCAATCTACTTTTTAGAATTTCTTCTCTGTTTTCATGGTTTCTCCTTTGTGTGTGGTACCCCTCCGTAACTGGAGACGCCATTCTTAAGACAGCTCTTCCACCAGCCTCCCCTGGCTCCCTGGGCCTGGCAGAGGTCCTCGTCTGGGTCCCCACATTGTCCCTCTGTCCTTTGCCCCCCTACCTGCTGGGCCCTGCCCTCCTTTCTTTCTGTGTTTTCTCCCCAGCACACTGCGGGCTCGTGGCTGGGAGGGGCGGGGTTTTGCCCACCTTGCCCCTCCCTCTGCCCCGTGTCAGGCTGGTCTTAGACTAGACTGTTTGACCCCCATTCTTTGTGAGTCTATTAATAGCCACGCATCCAGTTCAGGATCTCAGCCCCAGGCCAGCCAGTGTTCTCTCCGATCCTTGGTCTACCAGAGCCCCGCGCCCTCTGCATGCGGCTGGGTCTGTTGTTACGAATGGCTCTCTTCCCTGACTTCACCTGAGAGAAAGGGAGAGACCCCTAGTTCCTGTGGCCCCCCTGGGTGCCAGGCACCGTCCTGTGTGCTTGCCCACACGTTCTCCTGGCTACTACTCCTAACAGCCCTGCAAGGCAGCGGCTCGTAGCCCCGTTCTTGCATTCGAGGCTCAGAGAAGGGAAGTAACTTGTCCCAGGCATAGCTAATGAGTGGCAAAAGTGGATTTGCACGTAGCTCTGCCTGCCTGCAAAGTCGATGTTCTTCTGTGGCTTTATTTCCCAAACTGAAAATCACAGACATGGTGGGAGCTTTGGGATTGCCTCTTCCGGGCACGGGAGATCATGTGGGGACACAGGTGAGACAGCTAAGTGTTGGTATTTCTAGGCCGTTCCATGACCTACGCAGCTAGTGGGATGTGATATTAGAAATGAGGACTAACCCAGAAAACGCGGCCGGCAGTGCCTGTCGAGATGGAGCAAGCGTCTCTGCGGTCATGTCTTGCTCGTTCAGCGTTGGTTCGCTGCTGCTCTGAGGCTACTTACACACCCTGCCAGTGACGAGGGACAACCCTCATTCTGCTGCCTGCTTTGTGCAGTGGGGCGGTCTTGACAGCGTCCATTTCTGAGCACCCCTCTCCCGTGGGGCCACCCCTGCCCCCAGCCCCGAAGCCCCTCCCAGCGAAGTGAGCCGTGGAGCCCATCGTCGCATTGCTGTGCCGACGGGTACGAAAGCGCATGCTGCGAGGTTACGTTTTGAGCTCGAACCTCTGGCTTCACATCCAGCTCCATTATCTGACAGCTCTCTGACCTTACGCAAGTCACTCACCCTCCCCGAGCGTTTGCCCCCTCGTCTGTGAACTGAACAGAGGCAGTGCGTCCCGGCAGGGCCAGGCGGGGTGGGTGGCTCAGCGGGCCTGCCTCTCACTGTCCCACGTAAGTCAGAGGAGGGTCCAGGCGGAGGCACTGCCGCCTTCCGGGATGGCCTCTTGCAGGAGGTGGCGGCCCAGCAACCGGCTGAGGGCGGAGGAGGGGTTGGGCCGGGGCTGAGGAGAAGGCCCAGGCAGGCCTGTTGTCCGGAGGCCCCTTTCACAGTGAGCTGCACCGTCTGCCGCGTCTGACTCAGCCTCTGCCTCCGTTCCGAGAGGAGAGGAGCAGGCTCCTTCAGGTGCCACCTCAGAGGGTCATCAGGACGCAGGAGATACTGTGCTGTAACTCTTGCAGGGATCTCAGGCCACCAGAGTCCCTTCTGACAGCCCCACCCTGAGGCCTGTGTCCGGCGCGAACGCCCCCACCCCCACCTACCTTGCAGATGTGGCCGGTGACGAAAAGGGAACATGGGTGCCGTCTGTGGTTCCATCAACTTTGGAAGCAGATCATGGGAATTTTCTGAATCTGGGCCCCTGTCCAGAAGGCATTTATAATCAGACATGGAGCAATCATTAGAGCAGAAACAATAAATTACCACAGCACGAGAGAACTCCCCAAAGCTGCTCATGCAAGCGGGAATCCAAAGCTGGCAGGCTCGGGCCTCCTGCCCTCCCCCCGGCAGCCAGGGGCCCGGCGTCCCCAGACATCTCCGAGCCGCTACAGCAGCCCCGCCTGATGCGTGTGCACCCTGCGGACTGAGGGAGGAGGGTGTCGGAGTGGGGAAGGGTCTCCACTGAAGCAGCTGCAGGGCCAGACCCTGGACAGGTGTAGGGTCAGCCTCGTGTGCTGGGAAGAACCCGAGATGTGAGGACCAGGAGACCTGTGTGCAGGAGTCTAGCTGAAGGACCACAGGAAGTCACCGCCTCTCCCCAAGGCTCGCTGTCCTCACCTGGGAAAGGGGACCGGCAGTGCTTCCCCTCCCGCAGGATCGTCGTGAAGACCAGCACGTTAAACCGCGAAAAGCTTGGCATGTGCCGAGTGCTTCATAACGCCAGTCCTGCCCCCGCCTTGCTTCTCCCCTTTGTCTGTGCTGTCCAATAGAGAGTCATTAGCCATCTGTGACTCTTTAAATTTAATTTAAACTCAATTAAATTAAAATTTCAGTTTCTCAATTGCACCAGCACATTTCAAGTGCTCCATAACCACACGTGTTGAGTGGTCACTATCCCGGGCAGCACAGGTCCAGAACATGCCCATCGCGCAGGAAGTTGGACCGACCGGCCCCCGATTCAGCTGCTACCTGGAGGAGTTTGGTCCAGCACACACTCCCTGGGCCAGGCCATGGGGTTGCAAAGACGACTGACTCCGTTCTGCCCCGAGCACGCAGTCCAGCAACGGTGGTGGGCAAACAGTAGGAGAAATGCCAGGATGCTAGGCCCAGAGGATGGGACCTCCCAGGCCCAGAGAGAGTCAGAGGAGGTGTTCTGGAGGCAGAATGCCTGAGCTGATGTGTGAAGGATGCAACGTGGAGGATGGCATTCTGGGCAGAGCGATAGAGGCCGCTGGGCTGGTGTGGAGGGTTCAGGAAGGTTCCCCGTTAGAAGGCAGGTGCAGCAGAAGCCTGGGCTCCGCGGGGCGCTCACCCTCTCTCTCCATGTAGTCTCGGGCTCACCAAGTGGTGTCTCCGGAAGTACAGTTGCACTTCTCACGTGGTGGCTCTGAACACCCAGAACGAGTAATCCAGGAGTCCGCAGTGGAAACTGCGTGTCCTTGAGGCCTGGGCCAGAAGACGGGCACCGCATCCCTTCCACCCAGGGCTTAGTCAGACCGTCACAGAACCCACCAGGAGTCAGGGAGCGGGACACAGACCTCACCTGTCAGTGGGAGGACGTCAGAGACTTGGTGGCCACCTTCAGTGTGCAGCAGTGACAGTCTAGCCTGTATTCACCTGAGTCGTTTCACTCAGCCTGTCACTCACCATGCGGCTCTGTGAGCGCCGAGCCCTGTTCTGTCTTCCTCACTGCTGCGTCCCCAGCACCGAAAACGGTGCCCCCCCGGCACTGAGGAGGGATCAGAACAGTTGGCGGGTGGACAGGTGGGCGAGTGGGTGAATGAATGGGCGTGTGTGGAGCAAGGCACTTCTCCTGTGCAGTTTCTGAGCTCTCGTTTGAAAGGGAGATGGTGGTTCTCGCCTCGCCTTCTTCCTGTGGAGTCCTCAGTGTTCTGGAGCAGGAGGGGCTCAGCCCCTGGAGGCGTGGCCAGACCTTTGTCTTCCCCCAGGGGCAGCCACACCCCACCTCTTCTTCCCTCCATCTGGATGGTCCTGAGAAGACCCTTAAGGTGTGATCTTGGGGAACAAGTCACAGATGTAAAATCTGGCCCCAGCTCTGGTCCCTAGCTGCTGTGGGGCCTGGGTTGTCCCTCTTCCACTCGGGGCCTCAGGTTTCCCATCTGTAAAGTGAGGAGTTTGACCCTAGAGCACAGTCTGACCCCCTAGGGCCCTGGAGAGGAGGGCTGCTAGGAGGGAGAGACCACTTGAAGCCTCAAGATGTGTGAGTTTTTTGTTTTTTGTTGTTTTTCTTCTGAGAATAAAGGATTCTGGGAGGGGCCCAGGGGCTGAATGGACGTTCGTGTCCATCTGTACGCTGCCGACTTACAAGCAAAGGCAGATAGGCGTGTCCCGTCACAGAGCTGGTCCGGGTCCCCTCTGTCCCTTCTTTGTGACTTTGCAAACTGCCAGTCCTTGTTCTGTCTCCACATGTGCACCTGCGGGATTGCTGGAATCAGCCAGGAGCTCAGCGGTGATCCGAGGGGATCGAGGTGAAGATACCCAGAGAAACCCCCGCCTCAGGAAGGGCCGCGCGCCTGCCTGCCCCAATCCCCGGAGCTCAGACCGTCAGAGCCCAGCTCCCCTCGTACATCACCCGGCCTCCTGGTCTTTCTCTTCTTTAGCGTCTTCTGTCAGACACCAAAAGCCATTCAGGAAATCGAACCCTAAACCTCTGCTGACCGTGACTCAGGATCTGCCTTCTGGGTGGGGAGTCGGGACGTGATTTCCAGGGAATGGGGAGGGTATGCAGTTCAAGCAGTTCAAGCAGCCTCCACGCCACACCTGAGCGCCGCCTGGCTGGGCGCCGGGGAGCGGAGACGAGGGCGTGGTCCCCCGGACCCTGCAGTGCCCAGTCAGTGAGATGTGGAGAGATGAAGGTGGTCTCGTGGGGAGTGAGGCCCACGCTGTCACCAGCTGTGTTCATACAGGAGCCAGTGCAGTGGGGTCCTGCGAGAGGGCTCGTGACCCAGAGACACTGAAGGATGAGACAGGTTTGAAAGGCAGCAGGAAGGGTATGTAGGTGGAGGGAACAGCAGATGCGAACGCGCAGAGGCAGAAGAGGAGTGCCAGGAAGGCTCCCTGGGAGAGAAGGTACCCACGGGGAGTCTGAAAGGGAGGCCTGCGGAGAGGGCCTTCCAGCCGGAAGGATCAAGTGGGCAAATGCACGTGTGTGTGAAATGCCACAGGTGTGTGGGGAGGGGAAGGGAGTGGGGGGGCAAGGAGCAGAAAGGGCAGGCAGTTCAGGGTTGGCAAGCCAGGGCGAAGGTGGCCTGGCAGGAAGTAGCGGAGGCGAGTGTGGAGAGGAAGGCCTCATGAGGGCCTGGGATGCTTTAAGGAGTTTGCACTCAAGCAACTGGAAATTTGTTGCAAAGTTGTAAGCAGCAGGGAGCTGCAGACGGATACGTGTTTCAGGGGACCCTCCTGCTGGAGAAGAGCCGGGCAGGGAGCCGAGGTGAGGAGGCAGGTGTGGACACTCTGGGGTTGTCCAGACTGTGTGCAGCCCCAGCTGCTCAGTGTCCGGGTGCCCCAGTGAAGCGTCGTGGCAATAGCACAGCCATCCTGTCAGCATGCATGGGCACCGCTGTGTGGCAGGCAGGCCCTGTGCCGGGTGCTGGGCGCACGGAGGTGAGGACTGGCCCCAGGGAGTGCTGTCCAGTGGTCCGAGTGCTGCCAGAGAAGCGGGAGGCAGAGGGGCTGGAGGTGGTGGCACTGGTGCCCCCGGTGGGATGTGAGAGGACAGGAGGGAGACCAGGTCCCCAGATCCATTCAGCAAGCTGATTCAGTGCTCACTGTGGGCCCGGCGCTGGGAATCGAGTGGTGAGCAAGCCAAAGTGCCCTGGCTCTGGAGCTTGAGTTCAGAGGGCTGATAAACACCCAGGCAAGGACCACACTATTCAGGAAAGGGCTTGGGAGGTGGGGATAGCACAGAGTGGGAGCTTGGAAACAGCTGGGGGTTGGGGCAAACAGCGAGGGGACTAGGATGAGGTGAGGGAGGCCGCTAAGACTCAGAATTTAGGGAGATGCATTCCCTCAGGGTCATGCAGGTGCAGGGTCGGCTCCTGAGAGCCAGGGCCTCCATAAACTTTGTGCTGTAGAGACCTCGCTTGCCTCACCTTAGTCCTAGCCCTTGTGTCTGTGCTAACATGTAGGCTGAGTCGTAAAGGTTGAGTAGGAATTAGATGAAGAGGGGGATTTGTGGGAAGAAGATTCCTGGCAAAGGGAACAGCATGTGCAAAGGCCCTGAGGCCAGAAGTACCTGCACTCAGGGACCTGTAAGTCGTCTGGTGTAGCCAGAGAAGGTCAAATGTGAAGTTGAGAGTTAGACAGAGCTCTGTACGTTATGCTAAAGCAGTTTGGGTTTTGCCATGGAGATCATTCTACGGGGAATCAGTATGGACTTATTGGAGCAGATGATGTTTGGGTTGGGCCCTGAAGGGTGAGTAGAGTCACATGGAAGTGGGGGTGCCCAAGCTCAGTGAGGGCCTGGAGACCCCTCAGTCAGACTCTCGTCACACTGACTAAGCGTGTGCTGTGTGCTGGGTCTCACTAACGAAGGAGCACCCGTTTGCAAACTGACGTTTGCCAGAGGATTCAGTTGGGAGCCTTTCGGAATTTAAGGGTTAGATGATCTACACCTATCCCTTGCTGCCCCCGCCCATCCTTTCCCTCTTAGTTCAGCCCCTGTGTCTGCATTGTTGGAGGTCGAAACGCAGCCTTTGCACAGACTCCTGGGACCAGGGGTCCTGGGCGTGGAATTCAGGGGCAGTGGGGTGTAAAGGCGAAACTTGTGAACCAGGTATAAGGCATACTCTGTGCAGGGCCCCTGGTACGTCATTCATTTGAACCCTCACCATAATCATAAAAGGTAGTGTATTATATCCACTTTACAGATGGCAAAACTAGTGCTCAGAAGAATTAGCTAGCTTCTGCCCAGGTCACAGAGCACTTTATAGCAGAGGCCGACTTGAACCCAGGTTGCTCTGTTTGGGGCCTGTAATGCGTCCTCTGCACCCCACTGCTACTGGGCCCAGATCTACCGCATATTGACTTTGTGACCTCATGCAAATGACTTACCCCCCCTGAGCCTCAGTTTCTTCACTGTGCTACGCAGGGGCTGGTTGGACTCGGTCGACCAGAACACTGCTTCTCAGCTTTACTGTGCCCATGCTCCGCTGGGGCTCCTGTTCAAATGCAGACTCTGATTCAGAAGGTCTGCGGTGGGCCCGAGAGTCAGCCTTTCTGACAAGCTCCCAGGTGCTGCTGAGCTTCTGGTCCGTGGATCACCTTTATGTCGCAAGGGCTGGACCCCCTCCAAGCGCCCACCTAGCCATGAAGACAGACTCTGGCGGGGGAGAGGAGCGGAGACACTACTCAAGCCAAGAACTTTCTTGCAATTTCTTTCCACTTCACTCAGCGTCTGGGAAGAGGTCAGGGCGAGGAGGATGTCTCCCGGTTCTGGGAGAAGAACCAGAAGCTCAGAGAGGGCCTGGGGCTTGCCCACTGCTGGCGACGCCTCGCCAGTATCGTTTGGGAGGTCTTCTCCCTTCAGCAGCCTCCTTCTTGGCACGCCAGGCCAGCGTCTTCAATAGGCACCTCTCATCATGGGTGGCCCCGCGTTTTTCCTAATGGGGAGGCCCCTCCTGATGAAGGAGCAGCATCCTCTGTGGTGCCTGGCGCATTGGCCTGCTCCTCCCCTGCAGCCCCCTTGACCTGGAAGGGCATGGCTCTCGGGACGGAGGGCTCAGGAGGAGGCCTGTCCTCGCGTCCACATTGGCTCCGCAGGGCTTGGCACTGCCACGCTCGCTGCAGGATGGCTTTGGGCTTGTTAACTTGGAAGGGACAAGGTGCCGGAACAGTGGATGTTTGTGGATGGATGTGCAGGCCTCGTATCTACCCATATTGTCAGGGAAGCAGGACTCCAGGACTGTCACTCAGAGCAGGAAGGCAACACCGGCACCTCTGGTAGTCTGAGCCCACCCAGCCCTCAGGGCCACCATCCTGTGCGCCAGGCCTTCGCCTTCGCCTTAGCGCATGCTGACCCCTCTCGCAAACATGCCTTCTAGCTTCTTGCAGTTCTCAGTTTCACCTCTTCCAGCCTCCCGAGGCCCTGCGAGGGGACTTAGCCCCACCTCATCTCTCCATTCTGTGAACTCGGCCGGCGTCATGCAATCCCCAGGAGTGTGTGCCGGGCTGCAGGGACTTGTTCGTGGGCAGATCTGGGTTTCCATCCCTTCTGGAACCTGGAACTAGGACTTATACACTCGCAGGTGAATCTGCGGTCGGCACTGAGGAAAGGTGGTTAGGATGGGCCCTGAAGCACAGGAGCTGGGGCGGGAGGGTGGGCTGAGAGGTTTGCCCCAGCCTGTGCTGCTGCATGCCCCGGGGAGGTCTCCGCCTCCTTCCTCGATGAAAACGTTTGGAAGATCCGTCTACCCTCCACGCTCCCATCTTCCCAGCCCCTCTGTGCACGTGGCCATTGGGTCGCAGTGGCTGCCCCTCTCAACCAGAAAGGGCCTGGGGCTCGCCCACTCCTGGGGCTTGCCACCCAGCTCTCCGCACAGCCAGCAGCATCGTGGCGGATCCGGGATGGTCTGGGTGGTGTGCCAAGGGCGGGTTCTAGAATGACAGGCTGGCCTGGAGCTGCTGGGACCCACCGTTCTGCGCAGCAGGAGAGCCCTGACGGATCAAGCTGGGGCAAAGCCAAGCATCTCTTCCTGGGAGCCAGAGCCCCTTGGTAGCAGCCTGTGCTCCTCTCCAGTAGGAACACCTCTTCACACGCAGCAGCCCCAGGGCCTTGGGACAGGGCAGAACCGCAGAGGGGGGCGAAGGCACTCTCGGCACCGTGCTGCTCTGTGGCCCGAACTGTTACCCCCCAGTGCCATCCTGGGCCTGGTGCCTCGTCCTGGAACATGGTGAGCTGCGAGGGCAGAGACGCAGCTCCTCGTCAGTCCCTCATCTGTGTACCTGGCAAGCTCAGGTTCGGGGGACGCTGCTTCTCCTCCCTATAAGAAAGGACAGTCACACTTTTCACATAACTAGATTCAAGATTAGACTAAATAATGCTCGCCAACAGCGTAGCATGTGCTTGGCATGTTGTAAATGCTCAAAGAAGTGTGGGCTTCCTCTCTGACAGCCCCAGCAAAGATCAGAGATGGAGCACACTGAATGGCTGAGGTGGCATCTAAACCAAACCAGGCAAGAGGCGCCAGCACTCTGCGCACCAGGTACAGCGACGCCTGTCTGAGCTGCGTGCAGTGAGGAGTGAATGGAGGAGCGTGGGTATAAATGGAACCGGATACATTGTTAGCGCTCAGTAGCTGTTAGTTGCTGCTGCCACTTAAATCTCATGGAGTGAAATGGTAACCAGAGTTATCCCCAATATAAAACAGAAACATTTTTCTATCAAACCCCTGCTCCTTCTCATTCTTATTTTTTCAATTTAATTTTCTGGTGCCTTTTCAATTCCTCATCATTTAAAAAGGAAAAAAGGCTCTGTGATGTGCTAACATGTCTTTACGGTCTGCTTTCAGTACCATCCTCATGACATGTGTGAGGAGACCAGAGGGTGGGACGGGGATGCTTTGAGGGAAAATGATGAGAAGGGACTGGAGGTAGGGCTCATAAAAACTGGAATCCCGCCCTGGCTCAGTGGTTAGAGCATCGGCCTGCGGTCCAGAGAGACCTGCGTTCGGTTCCCACCAAGGGCATGTACCTTGGTTGCAGTTTGTCCCCAGCCCTGGTTGGTCATGCGGGTGGCAGCCACTCGATGTGTCCCTTTCACGTTGATGTTTCTCTCTCTCTTCCTCTCTCTCCCTTCCACTCTAGCTGAACAAAAAATGAAAAAATATCCTTGGCTGAGGATAAAAAAAACACTGGAATCCCGAGAGGGTTCTGCCCCACCTTACGACGTAAAGAAGCTGAAATGTCCGCACTGGGTTTCAGAAAGGCAGGGTCCGCTGGCTAGAAACCTTAGGGGAATGACTCGGTTAGTCTCTGGGCTGGAGGACCTCTCGGGAATCACGTGGGCTGCGGTCACGTCCTGACACTGACTGGCCGTCTCCGGTCACAGGCAGAGAGCCTTGCCCTTTTCACACCTGCAGCTTCTTAGTCACTAAGGGAGCATGACTCACAAGGGGGGATGGCTCCCACCCCCCTGCCCCCGCCGTGGAGCGCTGGCCCTCTGCCACGGCCCAGAGAACCTTCTTGTCAAGGGAAGCAGCTGCGAAGCCCGCGCAGGGCCGGAGGGTCGGAGTTGATGTATTCTGTACTTGGTCTCTTCTGTTCCTCTCTCTGGCTAGGTGCAGGCAACACTACTGCTTTGAAAACACGACCCCCTTTGTCCGGCAGCCCATCTGGGTTCCGGTAGCACCCGCTCCAACTGGGGGTCAAGCAGATGAAGGTGGGGATCGGAGGGAGGATGGAAGGGCTGGAGGCATCGGTCCCGATGGACGGGATTTTCTTTTCTCCTCAGCGGCCCAGGGCAGGAGTCCACATTCTGAACGGGGGTGTCGGCTGGGGTGAAGAGCCTGTCAGCTCACAAAGCACTGCTGTGCCACATTCTGCTTTGATCCTTGTCCCAGGACAAGTGCTCTCGGGAGGGACAGTGCTCTGGTGCAGGGGAGGCCACCCACTGGGATGAAGCCCTGGCCCCAGCCAAGGACTGAGCAATTTCCACCTGGCCCTAGACCAGGCCCTGACCCGGTCACCCACTCGGTTCTGCTCCTGGCCTCCGGTGGAGTCCCCCCAGCAGCTGCTCTGGGCCTGGCTGTAGGCTAGGCACAGGCCACCTGCACCTGGGCCCAGCTTCTGGCCAGCCCATCTTGCTGCTTATCCAGAGAACAAGAAGAATGTAGATGCTCGTCATCCCACTGGCTAAATGGAGACCCGAAGGGCTGCAGCAGCAGAGACAGCGGAAAACATGTGGCTTTGCAGATGGACAGGCCCATGCTGAACTCCAGCTCTGCCATCTGTTAGCTGTGTGGCCATGGGCAGCTTGCCTAGCCTCTCTGAACATGTTTCCTTACTGTCACCTGGGGATCACAGTTAAGGTATGGATTAGAGATATTATTTGTACAGAATCTAGCATATAGTAGATACTCAGTAAATATCAGATCCTTTAACTTTCTTCATAGTCATTTATTGAGCAACTACTCTGTAAATGGATGTGAGGTCCTTTATTAGACGCTAGGGATACAGAGCTGACAGGCAGCATCAGTATTTCTAGCAGACTTCTTGCACACAGTAGATGCTTTGCAAATAAACGGTCACGGGGCCAAAGAGTGTTTCGGAGACAGCTGGCTTTGCTGAGCCCCACATGTCAGGGTTCTCCAAGCATCTTTGCAACACACAACAAAAATCCAGTCAGGTTTAAAATGGCGCAGAGATACCGCTCTATAGGTGGACCGGGGAGATGGAGCTCCCAGCACTGAGATGTCAGCCTCGGGCGCCCGGAGGGAGACAGTGACTCTGTGTTTTCTCCCTTGTGATGAGGCTGTGTGTGTCAGACTGGAGAGTGCTGGGAGTCGTCCAGGAAGGGCTTAGGAAGCTTCTGCTCAGCACGCCAGCCCCACCACTGGCTGGTTTTCCTAGACCGCCTGCCCTGGCGTCAGAGGGAATGTGAGTGTCTGCAGCATCTCCAGCCCAGAAATGCCTCCACTTCTGGAAAGTCACAGGTCAGCCCAGTCCAGCCATTGGACCACCCTGATCTGTCATACCTGGGGGATCTGAAGACAGGGAGAGACCCACCAAGGGAGAGGTTTCGCAAGCTCCAAGCACAGAGGAAACGCGGAGGTCTGGTTTGACAAACACTGAGTGAGCGTGTGGCTGGCCAAATGTGGTGCAGTGTGCTGAGGGTGCAGACCTCAAAGGCGCTGCTAGATCCTGTAATAAAACGAGGAGTCTCCGTAGTCAGGACGAGCGCCGCCGTGTAAGAGGCTTTGTACTTGGAGTCTGAGAGGGTGCATCACGGTTCTGCGTGCACCACTGCCTCTGGGTGGCTGGGAAAGCCCCATTCCTCTGCTGGACCATCATAAAAGAGAGAGAAGAGAGGACTAGGAAGTCCCCCAGACCTCCCACGATGTCATTCCTTCATTCATTTGTTCATTCATTCATTCATTCTGAAGCACCTGTTACACACAGCCCTGTGCTCAGCACTGCAGAACAACCCAGGACAGGGTCAGGCACTGCTCGGGAACTCCGCGCAGGGCACAGTGTGGCCAAATTCCATTTCTCTCCAAGCTTTGACAACAAGAGACTTGGCTGCTTCCAGTAATAAGACTTACAAAAGCAAGGTTTACCCTCTTTAGAGCAACCGTGAGGAATGCCTTCAGCTTTCAAATCGGCTTCCAAAGAGGCAGGGCTGGTAGGCAGCACCATTTGGAATAAAAATGCTCTGATTCAGTCACATGGTCTAGATCATGCATCATTCTGCAGACAGAGGGGTCTGATGTCTTAAACCTATGGCACCCTTGACCTCTGATTTTCTGGGGATTGGCCCCAGGGGCAGAAAATCCAGATACCTAGAGCTGACTTGCTGTGTGACCTTGGGCACATCACTTCCCCTCTCTGGCTCTCATAGCCTTCGCTGTGCAGAAGGGTAATAACACCGCCGCCTGGAGATGCTGAGCTCTCACTGGGTGCCCGGGCCTGGGCATGCGTCATCTCCTCTTGTTCTCAGGAAAACCCTTTGAGATAGGCACCGGGGCCATTCCCATTTTACTGCGAAGACACCAAACTCTCTACCCAAGGAGGAATAGCAGGCCAGTGTCTCAGGTTTGGGAGCTTTCTGTGAAAGGGCTGTTCAGGAGCTGAGGCCTGTCTGTCCCCGGGTGCCTGGCCATCCCTTCATCCCCATTCTCTTGGGGAGCGTTCTTCCTCCAGCCTTGACCTCACCTAGGAGCCTCCTCAGTACCTCTTCACCTGTTTTAAACCCTCCTGTCCTTCCTGGCCCAGCACCAGCACCCCTCCTGCAAGAAGCCCTTCTGAGCTCCACCACCTCTCGAGACATTTGCACACAGTGACACCTGCTGTGCACTTGGTGTGCCCTATTGGAAGGACTAATGACACGGGCTGACCTGGAGGAGTGACCCAGTGCGGGCACAGGGGCTGACCTGGAGAGTGACCCAGTGCAGGCACAGGGGCTGACTCGGAAGTGTGAGCTCTGTCCCCGTGGGTGGAGTCCTCTCTAGAGTTCCTTCCTTGTGCAGTGTCCCACTAGCAGGCCCCGAGGAACCGTCTAGGGCAGTCCAGTCCTCTCGGCTACAGAGGAGGAGCCTGAGGCCCACGCAGAGGCACTGGTTTCCCCGAGGTCACCTGGCAGGTGAGGCAGAGTGTACGCAGCCCAGCCGCTCCCCCCAACTCTCTGCCTGCTGCTGCCCGGCGGCAGGACTGCAGCCTCAGGAGCCCTCGGGAGCCTTTGCTGCTGGGTCACCGTCGATTTCTGGAGCTCCCTGAGCAGACAGATGTCCGTCTCCTGGAGAGCTGGCTACTGCGTGGGCCGAGGGCACGCCGTCCTTCCTCACCCAGCCAGCGACACACTCCTTCATTCTCTCACTCATCTGTGTATTCATTTACTTCATTTTTCACTCGTTTACTTAATCATTTATTTACTCACTTGTTTACTGGCCCACTTACTGGTTTATTGCCCCCATTCACTTAGCACGCAAACACAGAGCACTAGGTGGGTGCTAATTGGAGAGACTGATAATCAAACAGTGGGCTCCAAGGAGACGCCCCAGCAGAGGTGGCATCCAAATGGACCTGCAAGGATGAGCAGGAGTTCTCCAGGGAGAGAGGAGGACGGAATGTCCCTCAGGGCCTGATGAGGTTCTCCGGGGCCACTTAGCCCTGCGGCGCCCACAGCCCCCTGCCGCCGCCAGCCTGGGCGGGGGGACGCAAGCTCAGACCTGCTTCTCCCCCCGACTCTGTGGCTGTGGTCACCGGTTGTCCCCAGGCAGCACGGGGTGCAGGAGGCAGGGAGTCTGGCTGGGCGCGAAGAGCTTGATCTCTTTCAGCCCCATCTTGGCTTCTGGCCAGTCTCCCAGATGATTATCTGGGGTGCATGCTGCCACGTGGCCTCTGCCACTGCTGCTTGCCTCTGAGGAGAGGAAGAAAGGGAGGGGAGGGAGAGAGGATTAGTCAAGTCAACAGAAATGTCTTTATCCCGCAGGATAGCAGGGCCGCTGTGGCTGGAATCAGACAGACCTGGATTCACATTCTGCCACTTACTAGCTAGGTGACCTTGGCCATGTCCCTTTGGGCCTGTTTGCTTCTCTATAAAGTGTAACAGCATTTAACGTACAGGACCAACTCTGAGACATCATGGATTCTCGAAATACGGTGGCTGATGTGTTATTACACATCCCCTTGCTGTGTGCCTGTCGAGCTCTTCCTGGGTTAGACTGCCCGAGAGGGGCTGGCGACCCAGGTGAATGAAGCATCGACAGCCCGCTGCAGGGAGACAGGTGATCCTGGTGCGGCAGAGCCTGGTCTGAGGTCCGCCTGGGGCCCCCGAGAAGCCCCAGAGAGCTGGAGAGGGACGGTGGGGTTCCAACTGGCACTTGAAAGCTGAATACGTGGGAGGTTTTTTCTGTGTCCAAGCAGCACCTGTGGCTGCTAAGACCTCATTCTGACTCTCAGTTCTTCTGACTGCAAAACGGGCATGATGATAACTGTTGTGAGGACACGGCAGGACAAGGCGACAGGCTTTGTAACGGTGAAGAGCTCCTCTTCACCCCGCACACGAGGCCCCGCCCGGCATCCTGACTCCCGCGCTTCCCCCGGCACCCGCCCACGCCAGCCTGCAGGGCGCAGGTCACGACAGGAATCCGGGAGGACTTGCCCGGGAGAAGGCCAGGAGGCTCAGCCCGAAGAGCTTGGGAAGACTGTCCTGTACTGATGGAGGCAGCAGTTCCTCTCCCCCATTGCCCTTCTGCTCCCCACGCTCCCCCAGACGGGAGAGTGTAGATTTTCACTGTGGCGGGAAAGATGGGCTAGAATCTCAGAAGCATCCTGGACATACACAGCTAGCATCTCAGCCTCACCGTCTGGTGGTTTTTGGAATCCCTGCCCTATCTGGACTGCCAGCCCCTGGGCCCCTGCCTCCCTGACCTTCCCAACCCCTTCTCAGAGCTCCTCCTGGGGGCTCAGGCTCTGGCCGTCTTGCCTGGACCATGCACTGTTTGGGGCCCCCTTTTCCTTTCCAGGGAGTGGGCATGCTTGGGAAGCATTGTCCCTGGGTCTTCTCCCGTGTGGCCCACAAAGTGCTGGACACAGGAGCAGACCCGGGGCCCGTCGAGCTCTCCTCTCACGTCCGTGGCCCACAGCCTTCCAGGGCCGTCTTTGGGGTTGGCCTGCTGCATGCGGGAGTCAGGCCCTGACACCTGACCGGTGGCGTCCGGAAGCAACGCCTGGCCCTTCTCCACGGGAGCTGTGAGGTGATCTGATCACCTCGCTTCACCTGGTAGAGCTTGTTTCGTCATCTGTAAAATGGGAACATAGTGTGCACTTTATAAAACCTTTTAAGTGCAAACATTAAACTATAAAGCGCTATAGCCAGCACCTGAGGCATAGTAGGGCCTTTTCCAGGTGTGCCTCTTGTGGCCACCGCCGGGATAGCGGCCAGGGAGAGGACTGAAAGTGAGGATGAGAGAAGATGACAGGGAAGTGTCTCTGCTGGGAGGAGAAGAGGACAGATGGGAGGGCAATGACGGAGGGGATGCAAAGCCTCTGAACCTGCCCCCTTCCTGGCCCCAGCCCAAGTCTGGCTGTCCCCCCGAGACGTCTTGTCAGCCATATGGACTTTTTTGCCATCATGTAAAATTCTTCACTTCCATTCCCTCAGCCATTGCTCCTCACCCTGTGTGAGATGTCATTTCCCCTTTCCCACCTTTAAGATCTGTAAAGTGCCCCCTCCTCCTGAAAGCCCTCCTTGACTGACCCTGTGCCTAGGAGTTAGCTCCTCCATCCTGCATGCCTCTCCAGCCCCTGCCGTTGCCCTCCGTCACAGCGCTCATCACAAGCCTGGTCTGTTTGGGGAGTCATCCCCCCACCAGAGGGGGAGCCTCTTGAGGCGGGGGGGAAGGGGACTGTTTGAGTCATCTTTGTGGCCCCAGCACTCAGTGACTGTTTGAATGATTGCATGCACGCATGCATGCACAAACAAATGAATGAGCAGCTGTGAGGGCAGACAGTGAAGCAGGGAGGCTTACTTAAGGGCCTGCCCTCAGTGGTTTGTTCTCCCTCTGTCGCTTACCACATTCCCCACACCCCAAAGTCCGCTGCTCCTCCTTGAGTGAGGGCAGGAGCCAGGCCGGCGTAGGTGCTGCAGCAGGGGTCTCCTTTCCTTCAGGGCTGCCTGCGGCCTCAGGAACCCGAGGTCCTAGCAGACCTGCAGAGACAGCCTTCCTCTCCCACCCTGCACCACCCCCAAAGCAAATACAGCCGCTGCCAGAGAGCCACAGGGGCTTGCAATGAAAAACAGGTGTCTCCCAGAGACCTGTCAGCCACAACTGTGAGGCAGCTGGGGGTCACCACCTCAGGGCAGGGGAGGGGTGGGGGCACAGCAGGGCTCACCCCAAGTGTTCAGCTCCCAGGGTCTGGAACCGGGTACGGCAGCCACCTCATGCCCTGTTGCAGAGGCTGTGAACTGACAGGACACCCCCCTCCCCGGCCAGAGGAGCCAGGTTCCCTGGTTCTGGCGGGGCCCTCACTGGGGCCAGCCCTCGGAGCAGCTGGGCGTGGACAGAGGCCGCCCTCTTCCCTGCCCACTGTCGGACGTTGCTCAGCTGGGGAGTGAAGGCCGGTGTTCCCATCACTCACTTTCTGCCCTGGGTCGCGAGCACCTGGAGAGCTGTGTGAGCTCAGGTGCGGTTTCCTCTTGGAGTCTTACTGTGCTCATCTGTAAGATGAGTCCATGAACACTCTTTCAGTGGGTCGTGGGATGTGCCTGGGTGGGGCGGCTTGTACACGCGCGTGTGTAAGTGACCCGCATAGGGTCTGGGGTACGATCTGCACTTATTAATGTGAGCCCCCGTGCCCCCGGCTCTGGAATGCATCACCGAGGGGCTGCGCGACCTTGAGTTCATATCTTCAACTTCCAGGGGCCTTTTGGAAGGGGCCAGAGCCTCCCCCTGCTCCCTGACCCCCGGAGGTCCCGTTCTAGGGAGCTGCTTCTGATCTTCCACACAGGTCACCCCGTCTCTTGCTCCCCCCAACGCTGATGTGCGAAGTTCTCGGCCGGGAATGCCTCTCCCCAGTTGTCTCACTCTTTTCGGTCGCAGACGTGCTCACTGAGCACGTACTGTGTGCCAGGCACCATGGAAGTACTCGGACGGCCTAGGTAGACGAGCCCTGTTGGCCCCTCCTGCCCCCAGGTGCCCCTGTTCCCTGCCAATCTGCTTGTGGATTTACCTCGTTGTACTCGAGCGGGCTGTTTCAGCGTCTGTCTCCCCATGACTGAGCTCCCGGAGGGCAGGGACCTGTCTAACTGTTCCTGGAGGGAGCTCTCCTGGCCTCCACACATTGCTGGTGGGAGTGGGCTTCTTCCGATGTCCCGAGAAAAGGAATTTTCTGAGACTTGCACGGGAGGATGAGATATTATAGAAAACTTTATTTCTGTGGAATTACACCCCTGAGTTTGCAGGGTCCCGTTTCCCTTTGTCTCTCCAGAGAAGTCCCACTGTGCTTTCAGCATATCGAGGACCAGAGCCGTTGCCGTTTCCATTCCGTGTTGGGACACAGTCCAACCTGGCAGCCGGCTAGCTTAGTCTGTGTCCCCACTGCAGTCACCCGTCCATGGCGCGTGGGGTCCATGGGGCCACGTGGAGGGAACAGGGACAGGAGCAAAGCCAAAGGAACCCGAGAGCCGAGAGAGAGAGAGCTAACTACTTTGTTTGGGGGATTATGTATTCCCAAATTTTCATGGGCTTGCAGTGGCCTCACCCCCTCCGGCCAATGATCTGTGTTCCCAGGTTTGACTGGCAGCAAGCACCTTTCTGACGTCACCCCGACTCACTGCGCATGCACCCGTCTTCCCCTCTATCCAGTCCCTTCCCCTGTGATCTGCGAGGAATGGACCGGGGTCCCCTGGGGAGTGTAAAACGGAAGCTCCCCGGTGAAGCTGCCCAAATGGCCATGCCTGTAATGTCCGGCCCTCCTTTTGCTCCTTTCCTAGTAGTAACAACTAGCTGATTGCCATGGTAACGTAACCAGGCCAGGACCCAGAGCTCTGGGCACAGAGGGCCGCGTCTCTGCATCCAGCCCGGGACCCGCTAGCAGGGGATTCCAGCTCATGGCCAGTTCCCAACTCTGCTGACTGCACGTCGGCGGCGGTGCCAGTGCTTTGGCTCTTTCTCCCCGCGGGGGGCTGGACCCAGACACTCTGGGAGGGTTGATGGTGGAGGCAAAGAGACCAGTGGGTGCCGGAGCCGTCTTCGGTGTTTGCGTTGGAAGCGGCTCCTTGCATACCAGCACTCAGCCCTGATTTCAATTACCCAGTCGCACACTGCTGCTAGAACTGCCGTGGGCAGGCGAGCTGGCTCGGGCCCCTTCCTGCATTAATTCCAACAGTCCCTCACCTGCGCCCAGCTCCGCCGCCCTCTCCGGGAGGCCCGCCCGCCCCATCGCAGCCTCGGCAGGATCTGTGCAGGTCACCGGGACGGACCCGAGAGGAAGGGCCGAGGAGAAGAAATCCCCTAAGAAAAACAGTGAGAGAGGTTCCAGGTCAGACCCCACCCTCTTCCTGATGCTCTGGTGTCTGCCTCGCGCTCGCATCGTCGGGCTGGTTCTGGCCTCCGAGGGCTGAGCCGGAGGTCACTTTGCCAAGGTGACTGAGAGGGAAGGTGTTTGTGGTCTCTGGCCTGGCCTTGAGGGACACCGCAGGGTCCGGGGCTCACAGCCTCAGCTGTCAGGGCGTGGGTGTGACGCGGGGTGTGGAGATGGGCAGGGCTGGGTCTACCTTTGGGGGTCTTGGCTGCTGGACTTGAGCACCACCATGCCTCGTTTCCTCGTCCACAAATGGCAGCACGTAATACCCGTTAGCGTTCCTGAGAAGATGAAGAGATGATACTTGCCTGTGTCGGCGCACAGGAGTTCGTTCCTCCTCGCCGTAAGTCCCTTGGTTATTTACTGCCTTTCTGATGTTCCCAGTCAAAATGACGTGTCTGCTCTTCTCCCGATGCCAGGGGGTGGGGCAGGTAGAAAAGGAAGGAAGAGAGGAAGTGGGGACTCTCCCCTTGGATGGGTGTTCACATTCATGGGATGCTGGGGCCACAAGGGACAGAGTATCATCTATTCGGGTCTGGTGAGGAGGGGTGGACACCTGTTCTAAGGACGAAGGGCAGAATAGACACCGGGTGAGCCACCAGTGGGATCTGCCAGAATCGAGTGTCTCTCTGCCATTGCACGTGGTATCGTCTGGGTCACCCTGAGGTGCCCCTCTCCCCGTGAGACAACCACGGGAAGCCACCCTGGCTGCCTCCAGCCAGTCCTGTCTCCCGCCCACAGGGCGGGTGGATGAAAGGCTGTGCTCCCCCGTGCTCGCGGATGCTGAGGACAGAGGGGTCTGTGTCTGGAGGAGGTGGTGGGAGTGAAGTGGGGGGGCTACGAGGACCTGAAGGAACCGGGGGTCAGCGCGAGGAGGCACTCGGGGAGGTGGAAGTCGCTTCCCCAAATATCACAGGGAAAAGACTGTTCGCAGAAGACCAAGCCAGGCCTGGTGGGGGAGCAGAACTGCTGAGGTGGACAGGACTTTCTCAGAGTCCAGCTGCCCGGCCCCTCGGGGCATCAGTCAGCATCCTGCTGCAGAGGCCGTGTCCGTGGGCCGGGCGCGCTGCCTGGTCAGCCTGGGCCCTTCCTAGCGTGGAGGCCGCAGACAGGCCACTTGTTCCCTCTGAGACCCCAGACCTCCCCGGGCCCGTGGGGAGAGTCGTGGCTAAGGAGTGCGAAATGCATCCTGACCCGCCCAGGACATGGCAGGCCTGGGAGGAGGGAGTCTGTCTGGCAGAGCCGAGCGCACCGGGGGCTACCTTGCAGAGCCCCTGCAGCCTGAAGCGACCCCAGGAGCCCCGTGCCCATCTCCCCAGGCCCGGGCTGCCCTGCCAGCCCTCCCTGCATATGTAAATACCCTCCCAATGAGTTGGAGCTCCACTGCTCCAGGAAATGTTGCTACAAATTGCTTTTCCACCAGAGCACATACTGGATTTTCCATGCCACCTCCAGCACATTTTCGGGAAATCCCAGGTGGTAGTGATGGGGGCTGAGACCCTCCAGAAAGGCCAAGGCCCCGGCAAACCAAAAGACGGCTGGGTTTCATTTAATCATAAGTGCACATACGTCTCAACCTTTGAATACTGGAAAGGAAAAAAAAAAAAAAAGCCCAGCAAAAACACACACATCGCTTTGCTTTGGAGGGTAATTACTCTGAATTCAGTTAGACCAACTTGCTCTAGCTAACTAGATTAGTTTACATCTTGTGGTAGAAAAAGAAATACAAATTACTTAGATTGCAATAAACCATGTTTTTCTAACTAAATAGATTAGTTTATATCTTGTGGCAAGAAACAAGAAGGGGAACAGCTCAGAAATGCCTGTTGCTCGCTCCTGCCCACTCACTCATCCAGGGAAGTGTGTTTTCTGTGTGGCCTCTAGCCCCTGACCCCGTGCTTCCCTCAGCCCCCTCCTCCAAGAGATGTGAAGGATTGAGACTGGAGAAAAGAAAAACAAAACCACCTCCAGCCCAACTGCTTTGATGAGGAGGCCAGAGTGCTGGGGGTTGCATGATCCACACAGATTCTACCCACTTCCATAAACCTGGGCCCGCTGCCTGCCTGCCTACTGTGTGCAAGGCATGGGGCTGGGCGCTGAATGGGGCAGGCCAGCTCCATCCGTGAGAGGCCACGTGGTCACACAGGCCCCATGCTTGATTTAATGCTCTGCTCTCACCATTGTGAAATTCTGCATCACTTCATTCCCACCGGGCCCCGTGAGTTCTGCAGCCATCAGGGGGCTGGCGGTGGGTTGGCCTTGTTGCAGAGCAGGCATAGACAAGGGCAGCAAGAGCAGGTGCTCCAGAATGCTGGGAATGTCCCCACCCCCCAACTCTCCCGGTAAGTGAAGGGAGGATTGCGGTGACCGCGCAGGACCTGCTGCAGCCCAGCTGGGAAATTGGTGGATTTCGTGCGGCTGACCTGGCTCACGGCCAGCATGGGTTGGAGCAAAGGCCAGAGAGGTTTGGAGGAGTGAGAGCTACAGGCAGGATGGAGGGGGCAAGAGGGACTAGGTAAGCGGTGAGAGAATGGAAATGGGAGACAGAGAGGCCAGGAGCCCAAGAGCAGGAGCCAGGACAGACTGAGCACCCATTAGCTTATCTGTCTAATAGCAGCAACCCTGGCGGCGCTGGGTGTGCACCCCATTTCAGATGAGGAGGCTGAGGCTCAGAGAACTTTGCGACTTGCGTGAGTTCACCCAATTAGGGATCTGATTCCAAAGTGTCCTCTTTCTACTCTGAAAATCAGACTAATACGTATTACTATAGGGTACGCAATCTTCACAAAAGACATAAACAAAAAAATTACAAAATTCCGCCCTCTGGCAGAACAACGCTGTTAGCATTTGACATAGAAGCATCTAGACACTTCCCCACGCGAATCCATGAGATGAATGCATATTTATAAAAACGGGCTCATCACTGACCATGCCATCCTTCATTCAGTTCGCAAGGGCTCGTGAACCTCTTCCCACTCACTGCAGGGAAGATGTGGTCATGGGGTCATTTCTCGTGGTCACAGAGCACATTTAGGTCACTCTCGACTTCCCATAGTCACAGGGGAGAGAGCACTTCTCAGGGTGACTTCCCAAGAAGAAATCCAGGAAACTTGAAGTGAAAGAGGCAGCAACAATGCCAACCAGCCCCTTTCCTCATCCCTAAGCATAGTAAACAAGCATCAGGCCCGGAAGTCAGGTTCCTATCCCGCTTCCTCCCACACTCACGGGGCAACCTCAAGCCCTGATCCGTATCTGAGCCCCCGTTTCCTCATCCGCTGAGTAGAAAGCATGCAGGGGATGTGAAGGGTGGCTGGTGGGCATCTGACAACAAACAGAACGGTGTCAACAAATACGTTTTGAAATTATATTCATTTCTATTCTCATACTTCTCTTTGAGAGGTAGGCCTACCCGTTCTAGGTTAAATATCCCCTTTATTCAACAGTGGCTGAGGGGAGCTTAGCAATCAGAACCCGCTGACCACAGACTCGCTTGTAAAAAGGCGTGTTAGCGGCCCAGACGACGAATGAACAGATCCCTCATCATGGAAGAAAGTGTTTCCAGTAAGTATGAAAGTGTCTCTGCCAAGGCAGCCTGGGCCCTGCAGCCCCAGCTGCTGGAGGTTATGGCCTCCCTGCCTGAATAGCCACATTGGGTGCCTGGAACATGTGTGTTATTGGAGCCAGACGCCCCACCTCCTCCCCAGATCAGCGCGGCCGGGGCTCACATGGGCTGCCTGTCATGTGCAGGCAGGAGATTTCCAAGCCTATTCAGGGACAGGCCCTAATTGTCCATGGAAGGGGCTGAACGCGGGCAGGCACTGTGTGTCTCCAGGGCACATCGTGCCTGTTGCCAGAGGGGGACAGGCAGCACAAGGGATTGGACTGGCAGGGCCACTAAGCTCCTGGCTGCCCTCCAGAGCCAGGCCAAGGGACCTGCTTTCTTCCCCCTGCATTATCAAGCAGTCTTCTGCTTTTAAGGTTCCCAGACCTATCATAATATAAGCCCTCCTCGCTAAGGTCTGGGCCTCTTCTCCTTTGACCTGCGGGGCGGCTGTGCAGAAATCCCGCTTTCCCTGTGGGGTGGTTGAGAGCCCCCCGCCAGGCTGCCCCCAAAGCCCGGTTGCAGCCCAGCAGGTCTAGACTTGGAGTCTACGGGAGGTTTGCCGGAGCCCCGCCGTGCTCACACCCAGTCGGGAGAACAGCCTGAGAGCAGGGAACGGGCACGCTCAGGACTGCGGTCAGAACACCTGGGTCCTTATAAAAGCGGCAATTAGTGCACCGGGACCAGAGGCACGGAGCTTGGCGCTAGGTGGCCTGGGCCCAGTCCAGCTCGACCACTGTTGACCTTCAGCAAGTTCCTTCACCTCTCTGAGCCTCAATCCCCTCATCTGGAAATGGGGAAAATACTAGTAACCATCTCATAGACATGTTTTCAGGATGAAATGAGTTATGAGTTTCTTTGATGAGTCATGCAACCACTGAGCCCAGCGCCTGGTACATGGCCGGCGCCGCAGAGGTAGCGGTTATTTCTCGTTCACGGCCTCAGTGCTGCAGGTGGAGCAGGGAGTGGGGAGCGCTCAGAGCTGGCGTCGGGAGACCTGGCTTCTGATCCCGGCTCTGCTGCGGCCTGTAGTATAGTATGGCCGTGGTCAGCTCGGCACCACTCTCTGAGCCATCCCTAACCATTTCTGAGCACAGAAAATTGAGAGGTGGCAACAGAGTTCTGAAGGCCTCTGAACTCAGTGAAAACTCAGTGCCCGGGTCTCGAGCGGCGTGGGGGTCGGGCTGGCAAGGCAGGTGTGACAGCCAGTGGGCAGGCCTTCCCCAGAACGCAAGCCTTCCTTGCCCCCTTCTCTTTCCCTCTGAAACGGGTTCCGTGTTGAAGAGGTGCGTCAGCATGCATGTCAGCATGTTCCTACACACATGCCGGAGAGACTGGGGAGGGCTGGGGGGAGGGGGAAAGAGGTAAAGAGAAGAGGGACAAGAGAAAGGGGAGACGGAGGGAGGGAGGTCGAGGTAGACATGCAGAGAGAGAAAAGGATGAGGGTTTATATAAAGCAACAGAGGTGGGCTCAGCCCTGAAGGATGCGAACGGACAGGTTTCCAGCTGCAGTGGGAGCGCAGCCAGGGGGGGCGGGGGGCCAGGTGGACGCAGGGGAGCAGTTCATTCCTGCTGCCTGGGCTGGGGAGGTGGCCACACTGACTCCCAGAGAACACCAACCAGAAACAGGCCCAGAGAGGGAGGCTGAGTCATGGGACTGAAGGCGGCTTCCTGTTCAGACACCCAGCTAGCACCCCTTCCCCCGCCCAGCTGCCCACGCCCTGGCCAGCCGCTTCTCCGGGAAGTTGGTTCTCTTTGCTCCCCCACCGTAGTGGCCCCCAGACGTCAGTCCTTTGAGAAAAATGAAGGAGTGGAGTCTAAAAGTAGCAACCATTTACTGCGACCCTCCCAGCACGAGCCAGGCACTTATACATGTGTTGCCTCACTTAACTTGGTCTTTCAAGCGCCCCTTGTTATCTGTGCCCCTGTCCCTCCCCCACTTGATGGGGAGCTGCTGGAAGACGTGCCCCATCTTTGTGTCCTCCGAGCCCCAGACTGCAGCTTCAGAATGTTGACTGGTTTCTGTTGAACTAAATTCTATTGAATTCCATCTAACCTGAAGGAAAGCTGACTGAAATGCAGTCTATGTGATTTGCAGCATTAGGAGTCAGTTATATTGGGAGAGCGGAGGGAGGAATTAATATTTTGAACACAGAGTGTATAATGTTGGGAGGGCAGTGCCTAACTCAGGTGGGAGGAAGGCACCCATGGCGGGTTCATGGTGGGGCGATGGGTGCGGCATTCTGGCAGGAGGGCAGGGCAGTGCTGCGTGCTGGAGAGAGTCCTCCGTGGGCTGTGGGTTGACACGACTTTCTGGGACCTCCTCCCTCCTATGCTGGGCTGTCGTGGAGGAGAGAGAGGGGATGGCATACTGTAGGCACTTGGCGGGACGACTGTAGAGGCGGCAGCATTTTCTGCTCCGTTGCTGTAACCACAGTAACACAGTTTCCTACAGAGGTTGGGAATTACTCCGATAAGAGCTGGCCCAGAATGGGAAAGGACTCGGTAAGGCAGTGTCTCCACCGACAGAATAAAATCTGAACTCCTCTGCCAGGTGTCTCCAAAGGGGACCCTGCTAACTGTACCACCCCGTTTCCGCCTGTCCCTTTCCCTGCTGCCCAGGCTTCCTAACCCCTTGCTGCTTCTCGCGCCCTGTGCTTGCCCCACCCCAGCCCGTGGTCGCCCTACCCCTCCTCTTGTAATGGCTTCCCTGGTCCTGACCCATTAGTGCATCCTGCTCCCCATTCTTCAAGGTCAGGCTCAGATCCTCCTCCTCCAGGAAGCCTTCCCTCCTTTCCCCATGGCAAACATCCATCTGCCTTCACTGCCTCCTTGCAGCTGCTTCTGCATGCTTCATGCTATTTTATGCCCGAGTTAGCTTTTGGAAGAATATACCCATCTCTCTTCTTCCCCATGTGAGCTCCCGCGGGAGCTCAGAGTTGTGGGTTCCTCACACAGGGCCTGGCCCAGAGAGCATGTGCGGCGAGCGCGGGAAAGGGAGTGCAACCCGAGGGGCCGGGCAGATCCTGTAGCCTGGCCCGCTGGAACCTCTGCGGCAGTGGAGGTTCATTAGAGGTACATGTGATTAATAATATTTACTGGGTGTTAAGTTTTTAGCCTAATGTGGGATTTAGCGGCCATTCTCATTTATGGTAATGGGAGGCATGTGCCACCCTGGGGTATTTGGGGAGGTAACTCTCTCTGCCTGCCTTCAGACCAGTTTCAGAGCCCCTCCCCCACCAGCATCGAACTGCTCTGCCCAGAAGCTCCGGGAAACCCCATGGAGGTGGACCTTCGACTTCTAATAATTTTCTTGGGCTCTCAAGTCCTGACTCACCCCAGGTAGCTCCTAGTCCCCCCTCCCCTCACCAGTCCTCACAGAACCCTTTATCCATCGCTGTGCATGGCTCTGTCATGAAACAGACCCAGCTCCTTCTCTCCGGAGCCCCCTCATTACACATTCCTGCCCTGACGCGGGATCCCCGGCTGTTTTGTTGCCCAGCACTTCACACAGCTGGGCCACCAGGGCCTTGAGGCTCACCTGGGGAGGAGGGGAGGCACAGCCAGGCCGCAGGGAAGGGCGCGATAGGGAGTGTGCAGAAGCCTTAGGAGTAGGGCTGCAAAAAGCTCAGACGCCCCAGGTGTAGGTGTGCAGAGGCCCCGACCACACGTGCACACCCTCGGAGGGCACTCCCGCAGACATCACGGGCTAGAAGCTGAGATGGACAGATAAACAGGCAGCACTACCCAGTGGGTGCTGTGACCAGAGGATGCTCAGGGGCTGTGGGAAGTAGCAGGGGCCTGTCGCTCACCCTGGGACACTTTCTCCAAGGTGATAGCGAGCTGTGTGGTGAAACTAGACAGGGAAGAACGAAATGACATTTGAGGCAGAGGGAGCAATATACACCCAGGCCCAGAGGAATGGAAAAAATTTGGCACGTTTGAGAGAGCATGGTGAATTTGTGGCCACCAGCAACATGTGCCTATTTAAATTTAAATTTGTTAAAATTGGACCGAATTAGAATTCAATTTCTCTGTTGTGCAGTCGGTGTGGTGAGTGGTGCAGATGGATTCTAGAATTTCCATCATCAGAGGAAGTGGCACTGCCAGCACTGGACCTAGAGTGGAGGCGCATGGGGACCCACAGCAAAGAGCCTGCAGGGTCACAGGAGAGAGGCTGCGAAGGGTCTTGAGTGACCTGTGAGGGACTCTGGGCTCCTTCCTGAGGAGGGAGGGTGTCAGCTCTTTCATTCCACAGCCATCTAAGGAACGCTCATTCTGTGCCTCCTGCCCCTGGTTTACAAAGACGCACACGCCTGAGGACCTGGGCTCTGGAGAAGGTTCTGATGCCGCTCATGCCACGGCTACATCACAGGGTCCTCTGAGAAAGCAGCGAGCATAACGCCTTCCGTCACACCATGCCCACCCCAGCCGACATTTGCTAAAGGCTGGCCAGGGCCACCTTGGGAAGATGCAGCGGTGGGAAGCTTGGTCTGAGTTGTCTGGCAGCTTGTGGACAGGCACCAGGGCCAACGCAGGGAGCTGGTGAAGAGAAGGGCGTGCTGGGGGAGGAGAGGGGGTGGGGCAATCAGCAGGGAGGAGGCTGAGCACGGGAGAGTGGCTGCCTGTTCCTGAGGCGCCCTAGGCCTCCTCGCCCCACAAATCAGTGTCTCCCTCTTCCATGCCCAGCTCCGAGGTCACCTCCTCTCTGAAGCCTTCCCTGATTGGTCAAGGAGCCCCAACTGCCCCTCCTCCTGGATTTTCACATGGCTCTTGTCCCGCAGACTGCCAACATGTCCACTTCCCTAACTCCGCTCCGGGCGCTCTGAGGGCCCGGGTCTGCCTTACTTACACTCTGCCCCTGGCCTGAATCACGGTCCCCTCTTCTCCAGGAGTCTGCCCACACGGTTCTCCCTGTGCATCAGAATGACCTGTTTGCACCTCTGACTCCACCGTTAGACTGTGACTCCCCGAGTGCAGGGGCTATCTCGTCCAGCTCCCTAAGTATCTACGAATGAGTGAAGCGGGAAGGATGGGCTGTCCTACGGCCGAGCGCTGGCGGGCAGACAGGCCAGGGAGGGCCCAGACGGCGGGGGAGTGAGAGGAGGCTGGCCAGGTGGGGTGGCCCCCACTCCCTGCTGCTGAGCAGCACTGGGGCAGCACAATCTTCTCTGGTCAGACCTGAGCAGACGCCCTGGGAGGGGACACCCTCTCTGCTTCTCATGGGCTCCAGATTCCCCTGTGCGACGGCCCCTCCCCTTCCCTGCTGATTGACTGCTGCAGAGAACATAATGGCAGATCCCTTTATTTCTTGGGCCGGCCTCTAGGCAGAAGGGCTTGTTCAAAGTGCCACTTGGTGACTCGTGCAAATTGTTCCTGACAGCCCCGCAGAAGGCCAGGCCATCTGCCCTGCCCTTTCTCCCGGTGGAAGGGGCTGGGAGGAGAGATATTAGGTTTCCACTTCAGTCAATACTTTGATGTTCAAAGCTGTTTAATATTCATTAAAGCAGTCCTTCAGTTGTAATTGCGGTCATTACCCTCCCTTTTATGATTGTCTGTAAATGTTATGGGACAGACGGGCACAGCGATCCTAATGACAGAGGGTTTTGATGATGGATAAAAGGTTGAATGGGACCCCTTCAGCTCCGTCTCTGTGCTCTGTGGTGCCCACTCCCACCCCTTTCTGCTTTCTTTCTCTCTTAAAAGATGGTGTTTGGGTTGAGAGAGCAGGATGGCTCCAGTAGGGTCATGGTTAGTTAATTTCACAGAGACAAAAGTGCTGGCGGAGAGTCTCAGACCGAACCCAGACTCCCCCGCACACCTGACCCCAGCCCCAGCCTCAGCCTTGACCCTGGCCGTCGCCGAGCTCTTAGCAGGAAGAAAACTAGGCTTTCGCCTCCTCCATGTGGAGAACACGGACTCGGCCAGGTGTGGGCCCAGGGAGCGCGGTGCTTTTGCGGTGCGGTGGGCGGAGGCCACCGCTGGGGAAACACTTTGGAGGCAGAGTGCGTTCCGTTCCCGGCGCGGCCACTTCCGAGCTGCACGGCTTGGGCAGTTGCTGGACCCCTCCAGTGTTCAGTTTCTCCATCTGTTAAGAACAAGGAGTTATAATACCTGCTAGCGGAGCTGTTGTGAAGATCCTGTTAAATACAGGTGTGCGGCCCTGAAGGGGCACGTGCTCAGCTAATGCCAGCTCACAGCTTCAGCACGGGCCCTGACCCTCTGCGGGCACCAGCTGGCCCTGTGCTAAGGACCCTGTCTGCTGGGAGAGGGGGCCTTGGGGCTGGCCAGGTCCTATCATTTGAAGGGCATGTGCCTATGTGTTCCAACAGCATGCCCCTTCTTTTGAAATTCCCAGTGTCACAGGTTGAGGTCTCTGGGAAGCAGATTCTGAGACAGTTTTGTGTGCCCAGAGTTTATGAAAGAGGCCCTTGGGATCAATACATTTGTCTGGGAAAGGGATTGGGGAGGAATCATAACAGGCACAAGAGATGCAGGTGTGAACGCCTTTCCGTGGGGAAGCGGAGGCTTCTGCACCTGTCCCCATCCGTCACCGGGTGTGGTGCTCCAGGAAGGGCAGGGCCTGGACCTGCGGCAGAGACAGGCTCGAGTGGCTGACAGTTGAAGGCTGTGTTCTGAGAGTGGCACTTCCAGAAACTGGGGCAACCAGTTCTTCCCTGAAGCAGCATTTGGGGGCTGCATCGCCCTGTCCTCCACAGCCAGGACGTGCATGGTTCCCAAGTGCCTCCCTTATAACACTGCATCTACCCACCACACACACACACACACACACACACCACACAGACATGCACGACACACACACAGGACCATTGCACAAGTACGTGGGGCTTATCAAAATCTCTTCTTCAAAGTTTGGTAGTATTACTTCCTCCGGAAAGCCTTCCTTGATTCCCCCTCATTAGAACAGATTGCGTCTCTCACTGCCCCTGAGGTTCATGGGTAGAATGCCAGGAAAGAGGATTTCCTCTTACCCAGTAGCAAAGTATTTTGTAACTGACCTTGTGTGTAATGGAGTGGGGCTCGGGTGTCCCGGTGACCTTGGCACAGCCATGACTGAGGGGACCGAAGCACTGGAAGGGGCTGGACCAGAAGTGCTGGCCCTTTCTTCCCTCCTGGTCTGTGATTCCTCCAGGCCCCATTCTGGGTGACCCGCTTCTCCAGGTGTGCAGGGTGCCTTTGTGAGCAGGGCCTGGGCCTTCTCCATGTCTGCAGGAGGTCCGTGCGGGCACCTGGCTTGCTGAGATCCATGTGCATGCCGTGTTCTGTTGGGCAGAGTGGAAGATTCCGCTGCACACCTAAGAACCCTGGACTGGAGTGGGAGTTAGACGGAGGCAGAGGACTAGCTCAGGGCCTCCCGTGCAGCACGGTTCGGTGGGTGCTTGCCACTGAGTAAGTGCATGGTCAGGACCTTCTTCTCTAACAGCAAAAGCACATGGGGAAGTCAGTGAAGACTTGCTGGGTGAAGGAATGCACGAATGAATGGACAAGCAACTGAAGAAATTGCAGCTGAGCAGAGCAGATCCCCAGTCCCTCACCCAAACCCTAGAAGCCACATTTGTTTCAGATCTTTTTTTGCTTTTAGATTTGAGAGCATAAAATACGGTGCATATCCACCTATCATTTCACACTCCCCTGGGGCACCCGTGCTCACACACATTAGTAGTGGTGTAATAAAACAGGCACACTCACAAAGAGAGGAACAGATCAAAGCTCTGTGGTGACAGCATTATGGCTTTGTACATATTTAATTAAACATGCAATAATTTTGCTTCAAAAGAAAAGACCAGCCTCGTGTAGGTTCAGATCGAGTTACCGAAGACCTGTGGTTCTCCGGAGCCCTTTGGATTCCAGAACTGCCAGCAGGCGAGTGAGGGCTGTCTTACTGGCCAGGTCCTCTGGCCGCCGTCCCCTGAGGATGCAGGGCACCTGCCTCACCGTGACCGTGCTGCCAGGCCTCCCTGGCTCCCTTGGCCTTGAGCTGGGCCTTAGCTCCCTGTCTCTGCCTCCAGGGCAAACCTCTGCCGTGCTGAGGTCAGTGAAATGGGAGTCTCAGATCAGGTCTGATCACATCATTGGTTTCTAATGGCACCTGCTAGGTGTGTGTGTGTGGGGGGGGTTTTATCAGACGGAGAGCCAGAGCAGCCCCAACTCAGGGACTGGGAGCCACCCTCTCTGGGGGTGGGGGGTCACCCCTATGTTCCTGCCATCCTCAGGGCTCAGGGCTCCAGCACTGTCACAGTCCCTGACTGAGGACTTGCCTTTCCACATCCCTCTCCAGTACTCGCCGTCCAAAGTAGGGCCTGCGCGCTTTCACACATGGATCCTTTCTTTCCTTCCTGTGCTATTCGTTCGTTCATTCGTTCATTCAACAAAAACGTTCTGAGCATGTACTCTGGGCCAGCACGTCCGGTGTTGTGGTTATTCAGTGAATTGGGGGCAGCATAGATATGGAAGGAAATCCTCTTGGGATAAAATTAATTTCAGTTCTTTTCCCTTGTGTTAGATCAACACCTAACACTTGCATTGGTGTCGGGTACTGTGGTTTGCAAGGCATGTTTGTAAGCGTTCTTTTAACCCTCACCGACAGTCCTGTGAAGGCGTGTACCTGGGAAGACAAGTAGCGAGTGAATGCAGGGTCTGAGATAGGGCGAGCCCCCCTCGCCGGCAAAGAAAGGACTGTTTCTTCCTCAGATGCAATTTGCCCTTAACCAAAATGAGCATCAAAAACCCTCCGTCCCGCCAGCCTCCCTCCAGGGACTTCCACGGTGGAAGAGGGTGTTCTCTGGACACACCTCAGGCTTCCTGCTACCTGGCTCAGGGAACTCCTCCTCCTCCTTTGAGGGCTGTCACTCCTCTCTGGTGACCTAAGAGTCAGCTGTGCGGTGACCTACAGCGACATGCTCAGCTGCCCCCACTCTTCCTCTGATCGTCTCCCACCTCTCCCCCTGGTCTGGCTCCCCTTCAGGCTTCCGTGCTGTTTCTCGTCACTCTGGTCCCTGGGCTTCTAAGGCACTGCGCTCGGAAAGCGGCACCTCCTGCATGTCTTTATGCAAATGTCACCTGCGCAGAGACCACTCTGTTCAAAACTGCAGCCCCTCTGCTCCGATCCCCCCATTCCTGCTCCAGTTTTCCTGTTTCCACAGGACGCCCCCTTCTAACATGGTCTGTAATTTACGCATCACGTCTCGTGTTCACTCTTGGTCTCACCCCTGACGCACAATGGCCTGTAGGTGCGGGACAGCGGGGATTTTGTTCTGTTTTGTAATGAATACCCAGAGCACGTGGTAGAGACTCAGTGTGTGTTTGTTAAATTAACGTGATACCTTTCCTGACACCTCAGAAACTTAGTGCCTCCCCCCTCTGTGCTGGCAATGAGATGTGTACCTTTTACATTTTCTCTCCAACCTTGCTAACTCGTTTGCTAACTAGCTTGCCGCCCAGCTCCAGGCTGGGAGCTCTGGAAGCTGAGTTAACTGTTAGAGCTTATTTTAAAATCCTGGTACGTGGTAGAGCACGAGGGGAGGAAACCAACACCGAGAGCCGGCTACGCGCACTGCATTCACGGACCCACACTCTTGTGTAACCGTCATGGCAAGTCGCTTGAACTAGTGGCCGTGGTCCTCACGTTTCCGAGGCAGGTGGGGTCTCCTGCCCCAGGAGAGGTGGTAGCAGGATCAGAACCCTGGTCGAGCTGAACCTAGAGCTGCATTCCCCGGGCGGAGGGGAGGAGGGCCTCAGAGAGGGTGAGCTGAGCCCACGGGCAGGACGCAGACGGGCCCGCCAGCCCAGGCTCCCACGCCCGCTTGACTTCTGCAGACCCACAGGTGCCCTTCTATGCCCACTCTTCCTACAGGGTCTCCGGGAAGCGGGTCCTGGCCTCTGAGATGTCTTCCACCCCCACCACCCCACCGCAGTCCCCACGTGCATTCCAGGGGGGACATTTGGGCAGTGCAGAGCATGGCATTAAGGACCAGGCTAGAAGCAGCTGTGCCCAGGATTGCACTCGGAGGGGCCTCCGCAGCCCCCATCTCTGCCTCCCCTGAACCCACCCTCCTGTCTGTAACCCCAGAGCCCCAAGCTCCCCGTCCTCTCTTCCCTGCAGGCCCTGGGCCAAGCTCCCACCAGCTTCCCTCTGCCAGCCTGTGAATGTCCCTTTGTGCGGCAGCCCTGACGCGGTCTCTCCTGGGGAGGTGTTATTTTAATATATGAAGGGTAGTCATTTCATTTCATAAAGATAGCTTGTTTGGAGGGGCCGGCAGGGGCCCAGGAGCGATCACACTTAACAGAGGCAGGGACAGCCTGCGGTCTGGGGCTGGAGATCACAACGGACCCCTCTGCAGCCCAGCGCTGGGCACCGTGCCCCACAGCCATGGCTGGAGCGGTCCTGCCGCCTGGGCTGCTACACCGGTCCCAGGGACGGGGAGATGGGCCGGCCTCAGGAGAAAGGCCAATGGGGTACCATCAGGCGGGCTGGAAGGAGGGGGGAGCACGGGCTCTTCTCCAGCTCCGTCCCTGCCCACCCTCCCCACAGTGGGACCTGAGGACGTCTTTGCCCTCTGGGTCCCCACCCGCAAAGAAGAGCACCCAAGGGCTCCTGGCACTGTCATTCCAAGAGACTTTTTCTGCAGCCTTCCCAGAGGAGAACGCTGGAAATAAACGAGGAGCGAGCTGCGGCTCCTGGCACCTTGGGCCCAGCACCACGCCAGGGTGATGGACGGGGTGACGAAGTCTGAACAGGGTTGGCTCCAGGACAGCTCTGGTTTGCTGCCGAGCAAAACACCTGGTCTTGGGGGAGTGAGCCGTGGAGGCAGCCTTACCAGCCCCTCTCCTCAACAAGGAGCCTTTCTCTGACTGTGGCGGGAGGGGTGGCAGGGTCCAGGCTGGGCAGCCCCAGGGCACCCCTACCAGGCAGCGAGGTGACTGAGCCTGAGAATGTGTGTGCTTGCCTCTGCTCCACAGAGCCCCCGCAGCTCAGCGCAGTGCTCTCCTGGAGTGACCAGACACTGGCTGTGCTCTCCCCAGGCTCACCCTCCGAGTCTGGGTGCAGGGCTCAAGCTGTAACGAGTGCTGTGCATTGACGCTCCAATCTCCCCCTCCCGAGATGTCCCTGGAGAGTGTCCACTCTGCATCCTGGGATGGGGCAAAGGCTACAGGAGCTGATTTTGTCCTGAGAGCTCTTTCGGTATCAGCCAGCCTCTAAGAAGCAGTTTTAGAAACCTCCCAAGGCGAGGCAAACCGGAACTAGAGCGGGGTGGTGGTTGGCAAGGCGGGAGGTCGAGAGCCTTGTTCCAGTCTTCCCGTTGATTCCACTCTTCTCCCTCAGGCCTTCCTACCCGGTGTTCTGGTTCTGTGTGGTCAAGCCTGGCCATCGCCCCGCCCTGGGGCACATCCCACCATGTCTGCGCCCTTAGCACACATCACAGGGCACATGCCCAGGCAGTGCCCCCAATTCTTTGCAGAACAGTGACATGTGCTCAGTTCCACATCCTTGTCTCCTGGCTTGTTCTTTCCCTTGCTGGAATGGTCCTCCTTTGCAACCGGAACTCTTAGGTTCTGTGGGTGGGTGCAGCTGCTGGGCAGGATCTACTGCAGCTGAGCTAGGTGTACCCCCCAATCTGGGATCTCCACTCCCCGGTGGAAAACAAACACTTATATATATTCACCAAAAGATCATACATGAATATTCTTAACACCACTATGCTTAACAGCTAATAATGGAAACTCTGCAGTGCCCCCCAGTAGTGGAATGGATAAATAAGTGATGGTGTATTTTCACAGTGAGTATGACACAATGAGAATGAATGAACCACAGTTACATGCAATAATATAACCACAAACATAGTATTGAGTGTTTTTCAAGAGACGCCAAATACAAAAGAATATCCACTGCGTAATTCCAAAGTTTAAAGACAGGAGAAGTTGATCGATGGCTTTGGAAGTCAGCGTAGTGGTTCCGCTTGGGCAGACGCGGGACTGATCCTGTTCTGCATCTTGATCTGGGCACTGACTGGTTTGATGTCATCATCCAGCTGTAACTTACGACATCGGCGTAATTTTACGTATTGTCTGTGTCAGTAAAATGTTTTAAAAGTGACAGACTTAAGAGAGACACCCCAAATAATAAATACACGGAGGCTGAGCTTGCCCTGACCCTGAATGGGAGCTGGTTACTTGAGGACAGTGCAGCAGCCCTGCCCTTTTTATTTTATTTTATTTTTTTTATCCTCACCCGAGGACATTTTTCCATTTTTTGTTCAGGTAGAGTGGGAGGGAGAGAGAGGAACAGAGAGAGAGAGAGAAACATCGATGTGAAAGGAACACATCGAGTGGCTGCCACCCACACAACTGACCAGGGCCGGGGACAAACTGCAACCGAGGCACTTGCCCTTAGCGGGAACCGAACCCGGGTCTCTCAGGACCGCAGGCCGACGCTCTAACCACTGAGCCAAACCGGCCAGGGCAGCCCTGCCCTTTTTAAAAAAAATTTGCCACATCCTCCCGTCCCTTCCTGCAGAAGCCGCGTGTCCGAGACGGCGGCCAGCAGCCTCAGGCTCCTTCCGCGTGCCCGGGAGCCCCTTGTCTGTGGCGCAGAATTAGTCACACGTCTGGTGCAGAACCAGTGTGACACCGAACTTCAAACATTCCCAGTGCCAGGTGCCGCCAGAGCCTAATTCGTAAGGGGGGATTCCCCACACCCCACAGGCACTGTGCTGTGTTGGTAGCACCCAGATCTCAGCCTCCCACGAAGGGAGCGGCCCCTTTGGCCCCTGGTGGGGCTCAGTGATCTAGTTCCCTTCCCACACACTTCTCAGTTACTCTGTCCAGCAGCCCCAAGGCCCAAGTTGCAGGTGCTAAAATTCAGACTCAGATGTGAACGACCAAGGACACACAGCCAGCAGATGGTGGGCTGGCTCTGGAACCGAGGTTCTTGACCCTAGCGTCGTTTTATGCAAGAGTGCTCACCTGTCCAGGTGGGTCCTTTGAGGTTGGCATGGGGCTTCATGTTTGCGGCCCATGTGAACAGACAGTGCCGCTCTCATCGTGATGACTGGTCAGCCCTCCGCTCCTTGAGGCTGGATGAGCAGGGATTGTCATTGCTCCTGTTTTTCCGATGGAACCAGCGGGCCCAGGGAGGGCGGTGCCACGACCAGGGGCTGGGATCCCGACTCGACTCGGGGCCTTGCAGTCCCGCCTTCCCTGCAGAGACGCGACAGAGGCCCCAGCAGCCCTGGCACTCCCGCACAGTCAGGTGCTCGGGGAATACCTGTAGCAGCTGTCCCCAGGCTCCTTGACTGTGGGGCTCTCCGTGCTGCAGTGCGTGCCCAGAGCCTGCCCCTCCGCGTGAGCTCTGCCCGGTGGTGTGGCCAGTGAGGGGGGCTGGGAAGCCCTCTCCATTGCTTCCTCCTGGCCAGGACTGTGTGGAAGGGCAACCGTGAGGACACGCCCTTCATGGGGTCCACTCCTTGTGCTGGAGAGTCTCCTGTGCCTGCTCCCAGGACCACCCTGAGGTCACGGGACCAAGCGCCCGCTCACTTCACAGGTGGGATAAACACGGCCTGGATCCTGCCTTCAGCACTCTGCCCTGCCCACCGGCAGATCCTGGGCTTGGGGAGGAGCAGAGCGCCGAGAGGACGAGGACGAGGTGAGCTGGAATAACAGGTGTTTCTGAAATCCCAGCCACCACACCAGGCTCTGCACAGCTGGAGAAAGCAAGCGCAGGGAAATGAAAGAAAGGCGTGCTCCCCGTGGACAGGCTCGGGCCGGATGCCGGCCTCTGCGCCCTGCTCCTCTGCCTGGAAGCCTCGTTCCAGCAGCCTCCCGACCACCGCCTCTCCGGTAGCACACACCTGGGACGTTTGGTTCCCTCGTCCTGCCCCGTCGCTCTTTGTTGCTACCGGGTGTTATGCGGCTCTGAGCGGTGTGCCCGTTGTCTGTCCCCCTTTGAATGAGCTCCGTGAGGACAGGGACTCCGTCGTGTTCACTGCTGTGACACTGGCCGCGGCGCTGAGCACGTGCTGTGTGTCAGGCGCTGACCCTCCCAAGCCCACTGAGGTCAGCGCCCTCTCTGTCCACTATACAGATGTGGAAGTGGAGGCACAGAGGCTCAGGAGCTTGCCCGAGGCCGCGCTACTGAATGTCAGAGCCAGGGTGCGGACCCAGCGGTTTGCTTCCGGGTGGTGGAGTCCGGAGGGTTCTTGCTGTGTATGTCCACAGCCCTCGCACCGCACTGCCTGGCACTCACTGGGAGTGTTTCAGTTACTGAAGGAAAGAGAGCGTGTGAATGAACGAACGAACGAATACAGGCTGAGGATGAAGCAGCTCCAAGGAGGAGCTCTACCAACTCTCGGAGGGTGAACCCACAGCGGGTTCTTTGGGAGGGTTGGGGTGTGAGGGACCTGTCCTCAACTCTGAAGATGGTACCAGGCCAAAATCCCTTTCAGGGGCCCCTCACCAAAGCCAGGATCCTGGGGCAACCAGAGCAGTGGCGCCTCACAGAACCCGAGAGCCCCTCCCGATGAACCCGGCGGCTCACGCTTTCCAAGCCCCGGCTCTGTCACGGGGACTTCAGACCTCTTGTCCTTCAGTCCCTGGAATGACCCTGGGAAGGTCACAGCCGTCGCTCGTTCAGCAGCTGTGTGACTTCTGTGCACAGTGTAGGCAGTGACCCCCTCAAGGAGCTTACGTCCGTCCGTCAGCCAGCTCCTACAGGCAAACTGTCCTCAAACGGCAGGGATGGGAGCAGGCGGGAAGGGGCACGGCCTGAGAAGGTGACACCAGGAAACGAGTTCAGCAAGGCTCAGTCACGGGCCCACCAGCCAGTGAGCGGCGGAGAGGGAATGCACCCTGACGCTGGCTCCGTGCGGGCCGCCCCTCCGCCTGGCCCTCGGAAAGCAGCCCGTCCTGTGTGAAGCCGGGAGTTGGGATGAGGAGGGCAGTTCCTAGAAAACAAATCTTGCTTAGCTCTTTGAAAATTGTATCTATGATCAACTGAATTGAATTGTGAAACAAAAAATAACAAAGAAGTCAGCCACGGTCTCCACTCCTCTTGGTAACCCTGGGGAGATGACACGTGTCCGCTGGCCGAGGAGCCATCTGGCTCGGCGACAGCACTCCCTGTGGGCTCCGCGGGAAGGGTTCCCCGCCAGCCTCAGTGGCTTGTGCAGGGGGTTCCACAGTGAGCGTGAATCAGCCCCCACCAGCTTACCCTCTCCCCCTTCCTCCTCCTCTGGAGGCCCTCATAAAATTCCAAAAGTTCTGCATGTCGGATTGCAGTTCGCAGGCCCTGAGGCGGAGCCCGGCTCGTACCGGCGTCCCTGCGCTGGCCCTCCAGGAGCCGCGGAGAAGGCCCGCGTTCCCACGGTGGCTTCTGCTTCCTCCCACAGCCAGTACCCCCGGCGGTGAGCGCCTCCTGGCCGCGCGCTCACCCTGATCAACAGTGGTCACCCTTCGGCCCTTACCTTGCTCGACCTATCGGCGCACCGCACCTTCCTTCCTGAGACACTTGCTTTCCAGAACATTCCCCCCTTGGCTGTCCCACCCCGCAGGATGCTCCTTCTTGGTCCGCTGGCTCCTCGTCTCCCGACCTGCCTTTGGAGGTCCCAGGGCTCGGTCCTCAGCGCTCGGTCTTCCCCACGTTATCCGCACACCCTCATTTTTATTTCTACGCCGAGGTCTACGTTCATAGCTTCAGCTCGAATTCGCCGTTCACAGGAACTCCCTGAATGCACTTACCGACCAGCTGATAGATCTCCACTTAGATGGCCGCCTGTTGGTGCCCAGCCACCTATGGACACTTGGCTCCCCCAGCAGCAGGAGCCTGAAGAAAATGGCCTGTCACTCCCTGGTCACACTGCAGATGGCTGACTCGGGAGAGCCACGTGACACAGGCATCTCCCAGGGGAGCAGGCTCTGAGGGGCCCAGTAACAGAAAGGAGGCCAGCGTGGCTGAGCACAGTGACACCTCTGCCACCTCTTCTGCCTCTAGCCTGTACTGCTGCCACTTCCAGCGTGACCGCTGACCTCCTTGACCACTGCCACGACCCCCAGGACACAGCGGCCGCGCAGCCACCTGCCGCATGTCAACCACTGCTGCTGCCACTTCTGGGGCCCTCATGACCCGAGCCCCTCTTTCTGCCCCGTGCTGTGGTTCCATCCTCACAACCACTGCTGCTGGGCCACCTGACCTCGGTCCTGTGACCCCGCTCTGCTCCGGTTACTTCTACCATGCCCGGCCACAGCTGCTGCTGTCGTTACCGCTGACGGTAGCTGTGGGTGACCGCAGCGTAGGGGCGCGCAGAGCGGCGCCAGGCCTGCGTTGTGGTAGCAGCAGGTGGGCGAGGTTGGCAGGGCGACGTGCAGAGGAGGTCAAGGAGACTCAGGCAGACATTCAGCAACTTAGACAATGCCTTCCCGGTGTAAAACGCTTAGCGACAGAGAGAGCTGAGAAGGGAATTTTTGGAGGGCTTCCTCCAGGTCCGACATGGTGCCAGGCACATTCGCAAATTCTAACCCACTTACTCTACACAACAGCTTTGAGATGTGGCTGTCATCTGTCCCGTGGCTAACACAGGGAAGCCGAGGCTCAGAGAGGGTAAAGGTGGTGCCAAGGTGGCCAGCTGCTCAGTGGCAGGGTGCTCCCTGGTCCAGGATTCCCAAGACCTTCGTAGTAATTCTCCCACTGATCTGATGGTCGCTGATGCTCAGCAGCCGCTGACCTTTGACCTGCTATCTAGGCCTCTCTGAGTCTTATTTTGATTGCCTGCTGATAACATCTGCCTTACCCTCTGTGCAGTTTGTCGTGGCCTGGGCCCCCCCACCCCTGGCATTCTAAGACTCAGGTCCCTGCTGCTGATGTGATTTGAGCCACACATTGTGCTTGGCAGTTCCACACCCTCTCCAGCCTTTATTCTGTCCCACCTGTACCCAGTTAACAGATAAGGAAAACTGAGGCTTAGAGCAGTGGCACGAGATGACTAGATTCTCAGCTCCTGCATGACGGGCTGGGCTCTAAGGGCTCCTGGCTTTATGTTCTGGGCATCCTCCACCGATACTTCCATTTCAGTACCAAGGAGTGTTGTGGGTCTCAGAAGCATTGCCCTACCCCGTCAGTCGGCACCCTACGCTGTTCACGGGGATCTTGCTATGTGCCCGGTGCTGTGTTGAGCCCACATCTCCATTGAGGAGGAGAGACAAGTCTCCACGATCACTGTCTAGTGGGAGATGCAGAAATCACACAAGTTCTCCGGAGAATGAAATATCAAGGTGCTGAGCACCACCAAGAAGCACAAGGGCTGGGTTGGGGGTTAGGGGGGATTTTAATACCTCAGGGACCAAACCTAAAGCAATACTAATGGTCATGACAATATTTCAATGGTTTTACAGCCCCGATGTGAGTATTCATGGGGGGCCAAGGGAAAACGCATGGACACAGGTGGACAGGGGCTCTGCCTGGGACGGGGACACCAGGCAGCACTTGTGGGAAGGGACAACAGAGATCACACAGGGGGCGAGGTTAGGGCCAGGCCTGCAAGTGGCCACAATCGGTTGCATTGCCTTGCCCACCTGTAAGGGAGGCTGAGCGGCAGTGTAGCCAGTACCGGGAAGGAGAGGGCCTGGGTTTGGAGAGCAGGTGGCCCAGTTTGGAGCTAGTCAAGAGCAGCTTCCCTAGAGAAGTGCCCATTCAGAGGAGACCAGGGACCGGCTCGACCAGTGTCCAGGGAGCACCCAGCCCAGGGGGTAGAGGGAACATCCCAAGTCCCACTCTCCCAGCGTCCCAGGGGGTGCAATACCTACAGCTGAGAATGGCACCTTCAGGCCCCAAGCAGGGGCTGCTTCTGGGCAGAAAGGCCCCTCTAGGTTCAGCCTGTCCAAGGGGGTCCTGCGGGGCTCTCTGGAGAGAACCCAGATGATCCTCTCCGAGAGCTTTAAGGCTGCTTTGCCGCTAGAAACTGCCTTTCAGACCCGTCAGGCTAAAGATTTTAACCCGAGATTTAAAAGGACCAGAGATCAAAAGCAGATGCTCCTGGAAGGCTCTTCAGCCTGCCCAGCCGTCTGGGGACACAGCTACGGATGAGAAGACAATTCATCACAGAACCATGCGAGCCCCCGTTCAATAATAAACAGATGTATGATGGGGGGAAAAGAAAGGGATGGGTGTCAGCCCCTTGATTCATTTGTCTCCTTCTCAAAATCACCGCCATCCCGGGCTCTGGAGGGCAGGCGCGGGCGCTTTGAAGCCGAGACATCATGTCAGGGAAATGGAAACATTTCACGTTGTAAATCCTTGGGGTTGTCAGAGAAATCCTAATGAGAGGGGAAGCTTCTGGGGTAGTGGGGAGCACCCAGGACTGGTTTCGGGGGAGAAACTGGAAGGCAGTTCTGGGAGACAAGAACCTGCCCCCTCCCTCCTGATTGACCCTTTCTGCACCATGCTCCAGCCTGAGATGAAGCAGGACCCTGTTCCCCCGCGAGCTCCCGTCTGCAGTGACACCACCGTCTGGCACTTCTGGCCCTTGGCAGCATCCACCTGCTTTGCTCAGATGAAGACTGTTTTATTGGCTTTAGCCTGTAATCACCCCCCTGGGGCTTCCACAGCTTTCACTGATGATGAAGCACCTGAAAACGTTTTGACAAAACATAGATTTAAGTGTAGTTGTCTCCTAAGACAGGAGACTCTCGTTCCCTCCCTCTTTAGGGGAAACTGAGTCATGACTCACGAGCCCACCCTACTCCAAGCCGCAGATAAAACCGTTAGCCATAGTAAGGGTACCCTCACAGACGGAGAGCGCTAGCGAAATCTCCAAGTTCAGATCTGGGGCTCTGGGGTAAACAGTGCTGTGTATGGAGTCCCAGTTCTTCCGCTTAGAGCTGTGTGACCTCGGCCAAGCTACATCACTTCTCTGAGCCTCATTTTCCATGTTGCAAAAGGGGAAGAGTAATAATGGGAACTGCTGCCCGCCTCTGATTGTTGGGAGGATTGAGTTAGTATGTGCAATGTGCCTGATCTGTTCAGTACATAGTTTCTGTTACTTCTTCCAGATCTGCCTCCAGGTAGACCCACGGAAGGTGTGGATTATTAACCCACTTCCCAGGAGATTAAACTGAAGCTTCAAGAGGGAAAGAGTTAGCCAAGTGCACACTGGGAGCTAGAAGCCAGCCCCCGTGAGTGCCCTCGGTGCTTTGTCCACCCAGCCCCACCACGTCCGTGTCCTCAGAGCTGTTGACCAGGTGTGGTGATACAGCTGTGGAGGTACAGAAGGCTGGAGGCAGGGCACTGGTTAGAAGCCTGTTAGAGATAAAGAGGTTCAGATCAAGGTAGTAGCCTTGGGAATGTAAATAAGAAAAGCCATTTGAACACATAGAAGGCAAAATCCCACTAGACCATTCCTGGCTAATTCACCACAGTTCGGCCCCAGCTCCTAGCACATGCCTGGCAGTCTGTAAGCAGATAATACCTCCATTTAAGGGTAGGGGGATAATTGTTGAAGGAATAGAAGGATGGATGGATGGATGGATGGATGGATGGATGAATGAAAGAAGCAGAAGGAGGGCTTGCAAATGACTTCCAGGCGTCTGGCTTGGCATATTCACTGGAATGGAAACACAGGGAAAAGAGCAAAATTCAGGGAGTGATTTATAATAGAATGAGATAACTTTTAAACTTCCTTTGTGTGCAAGAACCAAAGGCTATAAATTTAATTCTGTCCCATCAAATGGACATTCACTAGCACCAGTAGGTGTCCAACAATGAGGAGAGGTGGAGAGGGACAGTAAGCAAACCCAGGGGAGCCACAGCGGTGTGGGATGGCCCCACTTGCAAGGTGCCACTCGGCCGTCATGGCACCTGCATGTGTGCTGGGCAGGGAGCAAGCTGAGCTTAGCAAACAGGACCTCCGTAGGGGCTGGGTTGATCACAGCGGGCTTTCTGGAGGAGGCGGGACTTGAACTGATGGGTTAGATGATGAAACGGATTTGGGAGATAGAAGCACCAGAGAGCAAAGGTTTGGACCTGAAGACTGGTCCTGGGCTTGAAGGAACTAGTTTGCATCCATCCTGGCGTCTCTGACATCTAGTAAAGGACCTGGCGTTGAGCAGGCAACCATGAACTTCAGCGTTTCTTTATCTCGTTTCCTGTATTCTTGACCAGTAGTTACAAAACAATGATTCTCTTCGGCCATATGCCTGAAGGTTGAAGGCATTCCAGACCCATAAATATTACTTCCAAAACCAACTGATGCATGAAACTAGACTTTGATTAAATATTACAACCAGTACTTGGTAATGGAGCATGAGACTGTCATTTATCAGCAAGAAATGTGGACATAATAATTCATTAAGCCCCTTTGAGCTCTCTCTGAGCTGAGCACTTGGGACAGAGGGGCCTGGAAAGGTTATGTTTTGTTTTGGCTGGTTGTGGGACTTGTTTCCAAACTGCTCCTGAAAACCATTAACTCCCCAGGAGGCCCCAGGCTGCTGCCCTCCAAGTGTCCCGGCCACTGAGCCACTCGGAAGGTCTCCATTTATCACCACGGACTCCCTGACTTCTCCCTTGAAGCCAGAGGTTCAGGGGGAGGTGTGTATGGAAGCACCCCCTGCTTCATTAAACCGCTCACACCTCCCACAATTAGAGGACCTGTGTGGAGGGACTAATCGTCCATTCATTCAGTAGCTACCAAGTGGCTGACACTATAATGGGCACAAAACACGGCCCTTGCTTTCAATGAGTCCACAGCCCGAAGAGAGTCTGCAAGTAAGTAGGCAATATACAGTGATACCAACTGTAAGAGTGGAGGAGACATCTAGCCTAGCTTGGGAGTCAGGGAGGCCTTCCTGGAGGAGGTGAGAGCTAAGCTGAGGCCCAGAGGATGGATATGTAGGAGTTAGTTAAATGAGGGGGACAGAGAAGAGTGCTTTAGGTATAGGGAACAGCATGTGCGAAGCCCCGGGGGTGAGAGAAAGCATGGCACCTCTGAAAGAGCGGAACGGCTTTGAGCATGAAGAGGTGGCAGGAGCTGAGCTGGGGCCAGGCCATGAAGTCCTTGAACTTTGTCTTGTTCAGGGGTTCAGGTGGTCTGGAGGTTGAGGGCCCTGCTGTGATCAGCTTTGTGGCTTTAGAAGATGACGGTGGCTGCCGTGTGGAGCGTGGACAGCAGGGACAGAGTGGACACCAGTAGGGGGTTGGGATGGAGGAGATGTCTTCACACGGAGCCTCTGCGGGCCGCCAGCAGGTGCGTAGGCTGTGGGAGGTTGGAGTCAGGACAGGCAGGGTTTGCTGCAGCAGCGAGCAACCCTAAAACTCTTGAGTAACCTCAAACAACAAAGGTTAATTTCTCAGCTCTGCTACATGACTGTCACAAACCTGCTGGGGAAGTCCGAGCAGCCACCGTCTGGCACTACCACTGTGGCTGTTCCCACATGACCGGATGTGACGGTCTGCGCGACTCCCCACACTCCTTGCATTGATTGCTCAGGGGCTGGTGCTCACAGGGCTCGTCCTCTGACGCCGGCACTGGGACCCAGGGTCTCGGCACTTCTCCTCCTGTAGGTGCTCTCTGTGTTGCACCCGAGGTGGCTGTCACTCAGCAGACACCCCTGTGCCTGCCTGTCAACAGACTGCTCTGTCTAAACCAAACATCGGACGTGCCAACCTTCTAAAAGCTTGGTCCCTGTGAGGAGGGTCAGCTACTAGAGGGAGCTGAGGTCAGAGGCCCCCCTTATCCCCCGAGACTTTTGCAGGGGTGCAGCAGAGAGCTGGTGAGGCGTGAGCCAGGGGAGATGCCGTAGGGTGGAGGAGGGTGTGAGGAGGCTGACTTGGCAGCAGATCGCGGGAGGTGCGATGGCAGAATGGACGCGATGGTTCTGGCGGGCACGCAAGCACACTTGGGCGGTCCCCACAGTGACGTCCCTGCGCGGTAGCAGCCCCAGGGGGTGCGAGGCGGGACATGCTTCCGCCTTTGGAACCGTGTGTGTGCTGGTGTTTACATAGGAGTGGAATTAATTAAATGCTGCAGGGCCTCCTCGGTTGCTGAAAATAAACCCAGCCAGGCCCCCAGCAGCGTGCCCGCCTGCCTGTCTTGCTGCTGTGGAGCGGGCATCTGTCGGCTCCCCCCCCCGGCTTCACAGGGCAGGGGTGCCGTGCTCCCACCACCAGGATTAGTGCGACTGCCACTGTCACATGTGGCTCTGAGCCTGCCTGGCGCCCCATGGGTGTGCTGACGCGTGGGCTCAGACAGCCAGGGGCACACAGAAACACACGTGGACCACTGGGACACACACCGTGTTCACGGACACACATGGACACACAGATGCCAGGAGCACACATGGACATGTGGGTGCTTGTGGGACAGAGAAACAAGCATAGTCTGGTCACATGTATGCAGAGAAGCCTGGCATATGTGCCACTCAGGACCCATGGCACATGGTCACACCCCCCCAGACCCACTGGGACCCGTGGACGTGGCTTCAGAATCAGAACTCCTCAGCCAGCTCCTGGAGGTACCTTTTGCTAGAAGTGTGACCTTAGGTTTGTTTCGTGACCTCTTTGTGCCTGTGTTCTCAGCGGTGGAGTGGGGCGGTAATCGCGCCAGTCTCGTGGGACGAGTTCGAGGACGTGCAGCTCTCAGCAGAGCTCTGGTGGTCACTGGACACTAGCCGGCCTCGCTTGCTGTAACGCCCTCACCGGTCACGGACGCACGTGTGTGGGACACAAGTATCTTCAGACCCACAGACACGCCTGGACCCAACCACGGGGACATAGAGGGAACGCAGGTCCTTACCCACTGGGGCTCTCAAACAAACCTGCCTAGCCGCCCACGTGTAGACCCAAGCTGGTTGCAGGCATATGACCAAACCAAGCAGAGCGGAGGCACATGCTGTGAGGTGTGGTTTCCAGCCGCTAACACACACACCCTCCTGTGGTTCCCCATGATCTGCAGGCTAAGATCCAACCTCCTGAGCCTGAACTTCGTGCACTTCCACACTCTCTCTGCCTCCCTCTTCCTCCATTGCGTCCCCCTGTGTTTCAAGGGTGCTCCCAAAAAACAGTGCCTCTTAAGTTCTAAGCAACTGAGAAATGAAAGGAAGTGGTGGCAGGTGGGGGCCAAATAGCACCTTTATTGCTGAGAAAGCGCACGTTGCAGCTCCTAGCTGATTGGGAGGGCGAGGAGGCCTTCTGACGGGTCCCAGAATGCGCCATACTGCACCACAGTTCGCACAGTGCTGGAGGGGACGGGCGCCCCCATGCAGGCCAGAGAACTTGCGTACATGCTGTTCCCCAGGTCCCTTCCCCAGGCACTGCCCCCGTGCCCTCCGTGGCCCCGGTTCTGGCCTTGCACGGTGTCCCATGCTGCGTCACAGGACAGCCACCCCTTTGTGGCCGGACACAACACTGACATCTCACAGTGTCTGTGTAATTATTGCTTACCGGCTGAAAAATGAAAACCTTCACTTGAAAGGAATTTCCTGATCGATCAGTAGGGATAGATCCGTTTATTTCTTTATTCCCATCTGTAAGGAGGCTTGTCGTCTGGATGCTCGGGAGGTGAGGGAGCGAGACAGCCGGACACTGACGCCTGAAAGGGAGGTGAAGAGCGCAAGAACGGGGCTCGGCCTGGAGCCGGGTGCCTCCCCTGGTTCTGTCCACCTGTCAGGCACAGCCCCACCCCACATCACCCTTCTGGACTGCGGGTTGGGCTCCCTGAGAAGCGATAGCCAGCTTTTGAATTGCCCATCTCTCCTTAAAGTCAGTTACAAAATACAAGTGTACTGTAGACATGGAAAAGTACAGATCCTATAAACATTATTCTGAAACTACCATAGTGATGTATTGCTTTCCATCCATTTCCAGTGGGTGTACATTTCACCCCTGACAGATACGGGTTTGAACTGCGCAGGTCCCCTGACATGCGGATTTTTTTCAAGGACCTGCGTAGTTCAAACCCATGTTGTTCAGGGGTCCCCTCCACGGGGAGGCCTGCCTGACTCTAGTTAGACTCGGATCTGAGGCTGCACAGGGGTTGGCGCCCTGACCCCCGTGTTGTTCAAGGCTCAACTGTGTATCTCTCAAGTATGTGTATTTTTTAATAAGACTGATATACAGCCACATACTATTATTTTTTTATCGTAATGCTTGCTATACATCACACTATCATCACTGGCCTATACATGATCTTATTGTTTCTGGTTTTCGTTTTATGTATAAATAACGTAATAAACAACTGTGAACCTACCACTTAACCCAAAAACTTAAATTATTATTAGTCACTCCTATCCATCTATGTGCTCCCTTTCTCCTGGCTCGTCTCCCCAGGGAGAGCTCACACCTAAATTGTTTTATTTCTCATTCCTTTAATTAAAAAAATACATCTGTATCATATATATGCTATGTATTGTTTGATATTTTTCTTTTTAAAAACTCATTAAAAAGGGAAAGATGTGCTCTGGCTGGTTTGGCTTAGCAGTTAGAGCATTAGCCCAAAGACCAAGGAGTTGCAGGTTCGATTTCTGGTCAAGGGCACATACCTCGGTTTCAGGTTCAGTCCCGAGTCCTGGTCGGGGTCATTCCGGAGTCAGTCAATAGATGTGTCTCTCTCACATGGATGTTTTCCTCTCTCTCCCTCCCTCTCTTTCACTCTATCTGAAAAAAAAAAAAAAAAAGAAATCAGTGGAAAAATATCCTCAGGTGAGGAATGAATAAAGACGGGGGGAAGATGCTGTGCATGTACCTTTAAGACTGAATCCTCTCAGCACCCCCTGGCGTGTCTGTGGACGCGGCTCCCCTGCGTGCTGCCGTGTCTGTCGCTGCCCCGTACGGCTGTACCAGTGTGGCCTCTTCTCCTCCGTCTGCACCTTTGGTCATTTCATTGTAACCTGCTCCCCTAAAGCATTTGCCAGAGATGTCCTTAGTAGCGGTATGAGGCCCTTTAGGGAAGACGGCACCTTTGTATCACTTCTCCGTCGTTGACTTGTCATCAGGTGTCGTTAGGAAGGCTGCTACCTGGATGGCCCTCCGCGTGCCCCCAGGTGTTTGCTCAGGCAGAGCTCGGAGCTGTGAAGTGCTGGTCCGAGCAGCACGCGCATTCGAAGGGCTTTGATAGGGAGGGCAAGATGCTCTCTAGACAGTTCCTGTAATCCCTGTTGTCACAGCGCCTGCCAACACCAAATACCATCATTTACTAGAAAGGGGGTGGGAAGGGAGGGAGGTACACTTGCAGCTGTGTCTTTCGAAGGGCCCTGGACATGCCTGAGAGCGGAGCGATGACCGCAGGCCACTGCCCCTGCTCTGCCCGGTCCCCCTGCCCTCCCTGTCAGCCACACTGGCCTCCGCTCAGCATGCCAAGCCGTCTTCTGAGCGCCTTCGCGGTGTTTCTTTCCTCCGGTTGGAACTCTCCCGCCCCCACCCCACCACGACTGCCACAACGCACACTGAGCCGAGTTCTTCCAGGCCTTTGGGCCTTTGCTGCAAGTTCACATCTCAGCGGAGTTCTTTCCGGTTGTCTGGGTCAGTGCCTCTTGCCTGCCGCCGCTACTAGTGTCTGTCCTCAGTTTGATCCCTTTGTGATACCACCACAATCTGTAACATACAGGTGGGGGAAGGGGTTTACAGCTGTGAGTCCTTGAAGCACAGAACTTGTTATTGAAGGAGTGATGGATGGACGAGTGGACGACCTAGTGTGTAGCCAAGGGCCGCACATCGTGGGCACTTCGTGTGTGCGTACTTGATGAGGAAGCAGAAGGATGGCCCACTGCCGCAGTCTGCATCTCGGGGGGGAGGCAGCGCTCACTGACCCCCACCGCCCACCTGCTGGACGCTGGGGCCCGGAGCTGGCAGGGTGTCTCTGGCATGTGCACACTTGGGTTTCTGGGAAACAGGACTGGGCTTCCTGCTGCATGAGCCTGTGGCTCCTTCCCCAGAGAGCCTGAATTCTGGGGATACAGGTGTCCCCATGCCCGCTGCCTACACACACACGGCCTCCGTGCAGTCAGCCTGTCTCCCACGCAGGGGCCTCTCGACCCTCTGCTTGATGACTGGGTGGTTCGAGACAGAGGAGCCTGTGCCGTGGGTCAGGACTCGGGAATAGTTATGGCTCCAAGGTCGCCGGACTGGGGTCCCCTCACTGGATCTAGGCTTTGTGCGCTCGTACGTGGCAATGATGACTTCACATTGTTCTGAGTCAGGTTCACACGGCTCCCCGAGAGTCACTCTATTTGATTTTTTTTTTTTTTTAGCAGCCTGAACATCTCAGGGCTGTTCTTTCTACTTGAGGCGCAGGGAGGGCAGCTGACTTGTTCGGGGTACACAGTACTATGGGACAAAACAGGCTTGTCTTCCTGCAGATCCCTCTTCATTACTGCGCTGTAGGGGTGAAGTGGATGGACTGAGGTCCAGCTGACCTCTGGGAGGCAGGGGCCACTGTTCCTTGGAGGCAACCTCGTTCCCTTTGGGTGTCCATCAGTTGTAGAAAGCGTGTCTGTCCGGAATTTGATCTGTGCCAGTGTTCTCAGATCTTCATTGGGTAGATAGGTCCTGAGTGCACAGCACGGGAGAAGGATCTATGGGAAACAGACAGGAACAGACCTGAGTGTATGGAGGCCAAGACTGGCCAGAGTCACCGCTGGTCTGTGACTGGGAGCACATCTCAGCTGGGACACTGAGGAAGCACAGTGACCTCCCCAGGGGCGGAATCAGTTGTACTGTCCTTAGCTGAAGAGAAAAACCTGGTGGTAACTTAGCTATAAACTCTGGGTGTAATGGGCAGCATTTCAGAGCCGCGTGCGTGAGTGTGAGTGTGAGTGCGAGAGCGAGAGCGAGCACTACGGAACTCTCCCCCTCGTCACCGTAGGAGGAACGCCTCAGGATTCATGGGCTCGGGAAGAAGTCTCCATGGAGTGCTAACATGCTTTTAACAGCTTGGAGCAGAGGCTGTTTCCTGTCTGGGAGGGGCTGATCTCCATTTAACACCTAAGGTTCAGCCCACCCTAGAGATACATTGTAAACCTCTCCGCTGGAGTCCGTGAGCCGCGGCAGCCTGCCGAGCCCTGGGTAACAGCCCTGAAGGTGTCACCAGAACCCCTCGGGACCTGCAAGTCAGAGGGAGCAGGTGTGTGAGGAGACGCTAGATTGAGGAGCTAGCTCCTGGGTTCAGAAGCAGTGAGTGGGGAGCCAAGAACAACCACTTCTCACTTCTGGACCTCAGTGTGCTAATCTCCAAAATGGAAGGGTGAAGGGGACGGAGCTTACTTTCTCCCAGATGTCCCTTCCAGCTCCGTTTCTCCGTTACCCCATGCTTCCCTGACCCGGGCAAGCGGAAGTAGTGCCATGGTCTCCCATTGTCCCGTGGTGTTTCTGTCTACTCCTACTTTTTCAGCAAAAGACCCTTAGGAGCTGTGTTTACTGTGTAGGAGTGATGAGGGCTGAAGGACAGAACTTTTATTCCAACTTGTGGTTGGGAAAACCGAGGTTCTGCACTAGACCGCGCAGCTCCTTGAACACAGCTGGGCTTGGTGCCTGGCCTCCTGACCATCCCTGCACTCTGCCCTCTGCCAGCCTCCGTGGGTGCCCGTCTGAAGCATCCAGAAGGCGGGTGCCAGCTGAGAAACTCTGTGGTTTTGTCTCAGACCAGCCGAGCATCAAGCCCGTAGGTTCTCAGCCACGAGCATGCCGATTTGCAAACAGCCTACCCCCTCCACCTCCTTATCTGCTGGCAAATTCCTCTTCTCTTTTAAAGTCTGGTTCAGAAGTCCACTTCCTCTGACCTCCTTCAACTGGATGAGTTGCTGAGTTGCTCACTCATTACCCACTTTGCCTGGTGGGAATTCACCCAGTACCCCCTGCTCCAGCACTACACTGGGGCTCCCTGGGCAAGTTTCCAGTTTTACAAGTGGTGCACTGTCCTGACCTCTGAGACAGGCAGCCTTCTTTCTCCAAGACAAGGTCACAGCGTGGCCATGGCCTGCTCCGCGGTATGTGACAGCCAGTTCCCCTATCACATGTCCCCCTTAGCACCAGCATCCTCTTATAGCTCATGTTCTTAGGTAGACAGCCAGGTTTTGCCTTTAAAAGGAAAAAATGCAAAGACCAACTTTGTTTAGTGACAAAATGGCCCTCAAGCACGCTGCCCAGAGTTCCGCCCTTTGCGTTAATTGCTGACCGAGGAAAACAATGTGCCAGACTGTGTTCCAGCCCCCAGGGCAGGGCACACAGTAGGGGTTTGGTGTAGCATTCTCTAGGGCTTTGGCCTCGCATTGTTCGAAACACATTCAGGCCTTCTTCACAGTTCTCCACTGGGAGTGGGAAATCAGCCCCAGAGTCTAGACAGGAAAATCTGGTGGTGTAGACACATCTGGAAGGCGATGCTGTGTTTCGCATCACAGCCGACACTCTGCTTCCTTCATTGCTCTGGCCCCGTGGGCTTGCTCCATGTAGCAGTCCCCGCGCCCCCGCCACACGCAGACTGCCGCCCCGGCCCTTCGGGTTGTAAAGAGTGTGTGTTTGCAGCTCTTTAGATAGTGAGCCAGAAGTGAATGTGTCCACTCAATAAATCTGGTGAAAAGGAGCAAATAAAGACTGGGCCTGGTAACAACGTCACAGACACTTCTGGAAAGCTCCCTTGGTGACATTTGGGAAGCCACACACTGCCCTCTTCCCCTTCCTGGGTTCTGGGTTCACACGTGGGATGCACCCCAGTCTGGCAGGTACAGGAGCCCCTAAGGGGCCCCACGGGGAGCAGCCTCCCAGCCTGGATGCCTCAGACCCCCAGCCCTCCACCCCCTCCTGTGATCTTCCTCTCTCCAGTCTCCAGGCTCCTCAAGGGTTTCTCTGTCCCCTGCAGGAGCCAGATTTCCCCAGGCTCAGCTTTTTCTTTTGGTATTAAAACAACTTCTAAGGGTGGGTCTGCATGGGACCTCTTCTGTGATGTCTTCCTGGGCCCCTCAAACCCACACTAAAAGACCCACACTCTCCACGGGGCCCTCAGGCTCCGCTGCCCTCACCGGCTGTCTGACCGCTCAGAGCCTCAGTGTCTTCTGTGCAGTGACGCATGTCCCGCCCCCTCATGGAGCTGGGAAGTGGAGTGAGGACTGCACCTGGCTGCAGTGTTGCAACATGAATGCCAGAGTAGACGGGTGTGGGCAGCCTAAACACGGCCAGGGCTCCCGGGATGCATGCCAGGGGTGCTACACCAAGCTGGTGTGGTCATTTCTGAGAGCAGTCCGTAGGGCAGGTTACTGGGAAAGGCAAGGCTGGGGTGGTGGGTGAGACATGGTCAGCACATCGGAGTAACAGCTCTGGGCTGGGATCTTCTGTATTCGCCCCCTTCGGTGCCTCTCCTATGCCATGATGCTCAGCTCTGTCTTAGGTACCTTAAAATATATCAACGTGCCCTGGCCGGTTTGGCTCAGCAGTTAGTGTCAGTCCATGGACCGCAGAGTCCTGGATTCGGTTCCCGCTAAGGGCACGTATCTCGGTTGCAATTTGTCCCTGGCCCTGTTTGGGGTTGTGTGGGTGGCAACCACTCTATGTGTCTCTCTCACATCGATGTTTCTCTCTCTCTCTCTCTTCCTTCCTCTCTCTCTCCCGCTCTATCTGAAGATAAATGCAAAAATGTCCTCTAGTGAGGATTTAAAAAATTAATTAATTTAAAAAATAAAATAAAATGTATCAACACAGTTAACCTCATTAAAACCCCATATGGAAGGTAGTGAATTTACAAATGAGTGGAGCCACCCAGAGTTCAAGTAGCTTGCAAATCACCAGCTAGTAAGTGAATCTGGGCAGTCTGGCTACTGAGTCAGATATTAATGTCAGGCCAAATGGCTTGACCAAGAATGTGCAGCCCTTCTCTGACTTTCCCGCAGCTCACTGTCCATCCCTCACCCCACCTGCTCGGCTGCCTCCTGGAGCACATGGAGGTGGAAGTAAGTACCTGGGCTGGGAGTCAGGATCCTTGGGTTCTAGTCCTGTCTGCTCTGCTCCTACTGGGACCTTGGGCTTGCCATTCCTCTCTTCATCCACCCATCCACCCATTTATCCACCCACCCATCCACCCATCCACCCATCCACCCATCCATCCATCCACCCATCTATCCACCCACCCATCCACCCACCCATCCACCCACCCATCCACCCACCCATCTACCCCTCTACCCATCCCTCTACCCATCCATCCATCCATCCACCCATCCATCCACCCATCCACCCACCTATCCACTCATCCATCCACCCTTCTACCCATCCATCTACCCATCCACCCACCCATCCACCCTTCTACCCATCCATCTACCCATCCACCCATCCATCCACCCATCCACCCATCCACCCATTCATCCACCCATCTACACATCCATCCATCCACCCACCCATCCACCCATCTACCCATCCACCCATCCATCCACCCATCCATCCATCCATCCACCCATCCATCCACCCATCCACCCACCTATCCACTCATCCATCCACCCTTCTACCCATCCATCTACCCATCCACCCACCCATCCCTCCATCCACCCACCCATCCACCCTTCTACCCATCCATCTACCCATCCACCCATCCATCCACCCATCCACCCATCCACCCATCCACCCATTCATCCACCCATCTACACATCCATCCATCCACCCACCCATCCACCCATCTACCCATCCACCCACCTATCCACCCATCCATCCACCCTCTACCCATCCATCTACCCATCCACCCACGCATCCAACCATCCACCCACCCATTCACCCATCCATCCACCCATCCATCCACCCATCCAGCCATCCATCCATCCATCCATCCATCCACCCACCCATCCATCCATCTATCCACCCATCCACCCATCCATTCATCCATCTATCCATCCATCCATCCACCCATCCATCCATCCATCCATCCATCCACCCACCCACCCATTCACCCATTCATCCATCCACCCATCCACCCATCCACCCACCCATCCACCCATCCATCTACCCTTCCACCCATCCATCTACCCATCCACCCGTCCATCCATCCACCCACCCACCCGTCCATCCATCCACCCACCCACCCACCCACCCATCCACCCACCCACCCACCCATCCACCCATCCACCCACCCACCCATCTACCCATCCATCCATCTATCCACCCATTCACCCATTCATCCATCCACCCATCCACCCATCCATTCATTCATTCAGCTACCCATCCACCCATCCAACCACCCATCCATCCATCCATCCATCCATCCATCCACCCACCCATCCACCCTTCTCTCCACCCTTCTACCCATCCATCTACCCATCCACCCATCCACCCACCCATCCACCCATCCACCCACCCATTCATCCACCCATCCACCCATCCATCCACCCATCCACCCATCCATCCATCCACCCACCCATCCACCCTTCTATCCACCCTTCTACCCATCCATCTACCCATCCACCCACCCATCCACCCACCCATCCATACACCCATCCACCCATCCATTCACCCATCCACCCACCCATCCACCCTTCTATCCACCCTTCTACCCATCCATCTAACCATCCACCCATCCATCCACCCATCCACCCATCCAACCACCCATCCACCCATCCATCTACCCACCCACCCACCCATCCACCCACCCACCCATCCATCCACCCACCCACCCATCCATCCACCCACCCACCCATCCACCCATCCATCCATCCATCTATCCACCCATTCACCCATTCATCCATCCACCCATCCACCCATCCATTCATTCATCCATCTACCCATCCACCCATCCAACCACCCATCCACCCATCCACCCACCCATCCACCCACCCATTCATCCACCCATCCACCCATCCATCCACCCATCCACCCATCCACCCACCCATCCACCCATCCACCCATCCACCCATCCACCCATCCATCCACCCTTTTATCCACCCTTCTACCCATCCATCTAACCATCCACCCATCCATCCACCCATCCACCCATCCAACCACCCATCCACCCATCCATCCACCCACCCACCCATCCACCCATCCATCCATCTATCCACCCATTCACCCATTCATCCATCCACCCATCCATTCATTCATCCATCTACCCATCCACCCATCCAACCACCCATCCATCCATCCATCCATCCATCCATCCATCCATCCATCCACCCACCCATCCACCCACCTATCCACCCTTCTACCCATCCATCTACCCATCCACCCATCCATCCACCCATCCATCTACCCTTCTACCCATCCATCTACCCATCCACCCATCCATCCACCCATCCACCCATCCATCCACCCATCCATCCATCCATCCATCCACCCACCCATCCACCCATCCACCCATCCATTCATCCATCCATCCACGCATCCATCCATCCACTCACCCACCCATCCATTCCTTCATCTGTAATTCTTCCCAAATCTTCCCACGGTGGCAGGGAGGTGGCAGGCCGTATCTAGGAATCCAAGGGATGCAGTGACTGGTCAAGCTTTTCTGGAACTGCAGCAGCCCTAGTCACGTCCCACCTGGAAAGGGAGTGGGACGTCATCCCAGGAGACCAGATGTAGGTCCAAGGGACTAAACTAGCTAGAAAACTTGTGGCAAAAGAGACATGAGCAGATGGAGATAGGGCTCCCCAGACAGGATGGAACAACACTACTGTGACCTCTATGGGCTGCTCTCCCAGGGTGACTGTAACTTCAGGGTGCATTGGGCTGACCCTCCTGGTGTGTCACAGTGTAACACGCCCCTGAACACAGAGCCGCCTTCTCTTCTAGGAGTCCACAGTCCAGAGGGTGAAGAGGAGAGCCTGTTCCCACAGGGGCAAAGGCGGAATGCCTCATGTCCCCCATGTCCCTGGGAGCAGAGCCATGCAGCGGCACCGGCACCCGTCGGCCCTCTTGGTCCCTCCCCTCCTCAGAGAAGCCCCTGATCGCTGCAGAGGCCTTTTCCCCTTTATTTGTTTGTGGATCCAAGACTTGCTGGTGACTAGAGCTAATGCCCTCCAGGGAGCTGGGAGGAAATGGACGAGGTGAGACAGCATGGACTGGAGGTCGGAGGACCAGGACCCTTGCACAGGCTCTGCCACTGACCTGCGCAGGCCCACGGGGAGCTCCCACCTTCCCCGGGCCTTGCTCTCCCCATCTAGGAGCAGTGAGCGAGGGGGTGGGACTGGCCCCTCTGACACGTTTTTCCACCCATCCTGACCGTCTCCCTCCGAGTGTCTGAGCAGCACCTGTGAGCCCTTTGGGACCAGGCCACAAGGTGAAAGGGCCCATCATGGGAGGCCAGCGAGTCCACCCAGGACTCCAAGTTACTCAGTGAGAGTAGGGGGAGTTTTTCTTTCCTTTTTCTTTTTAAACAACAATAGTTTTCTTGGAAGTGAATGCATTTCCTTGCTGACTCCAAGCCTTCTTGCCTCTTATCAGATTTCAAACCCGATCCTGACCTGGTCCTGGTGAGAGCAGGGAGAATGGGCAGGGGGCTGGGAGGAGCCCTTCTGACCAGCCAGTGGGCAGGGGCTCCCCAGGTCCTTCCAGTTTCACCCCACCCCACCCCCAATCCTCTCCACCTCTCTAGCTTCAGCCCCAGTGACTCTCAGCTTCTTACCATTGGTGTGTCCTTGGGCAAGCAACTGTGCCTCAGTTTTCTGAACTGTAAAATGGAAATAATAGTGCCACGCCGTAGACTTGCTCTGGGGGGTGGAAAGAGTGAACACACGTAAAGACTTAGAGCCCTGCCTGGCGCGTGGGAACTGGTGAGTGTGGCGCGGTCGTTCCCGTGACCGCCGTGTGCTCCAGCCCGAGGCACACCCTGGTGCCCTCTGAAATTCAGTGCCTCCTCCACGTCTCTCCTAGGCTGTTCTCTGCCGAGAAAACCCATGCTCATCTCAAGGTCCAGTTCAGGCTGACCCGTCACCTCTGACACCTTAGCGGCCTAGTTGATAGTGTTTCCTGTTGCACTTGCATCACACTTAGTGTATATCATGCTGTCTGCTGCTTTCTCCCGTTGCACGTCTGTCTCCCCGACTAGACTCGGAGCTACTTGAGGGCAGACACCAGGGACCGTAAGGGAGTCCGTTATCGCTGTGTCCCTGATGGAGGCACAGCCTGGGGCAGGGGATGAAGCTGGGCTCATGTCTCTCCTTAAGCTGGAAGAGGGAGGACACAGGCAGAGCCGGTGCATGGTGACGATGAGCACACAGGGGACTGGAAGAGTGGGTACTCAGGAGCGGGGTTCCTCCTGCTTGAGGCTGGGAGGGCAGAGGTGGGATCTGAGGAAGATGAGGTGAGGCTGTGGGATAGTTATTTATGAAAGTGCCTTAAAGGTGAAAATTGTTCTGCAGACACCAGTACAGAACCCCCACGGGTGTGCCGGTTGTCACCTGCTCAGATGACTGTGCCTTCTGTCATAGTCAGATGGGATGCTTTGACAAACTGCTGTAGACGGGTGTCCTGTAATCAACAAAAATGTGTTTCGCGCAGTTCTGGAAGTCCAAGCTCAAGGCTCTGGCAGATTCGGTGTCTGCTGAGGGCCTGCTTCCTGGTTCGTGCTCAGCAGTCCCCTCTCTGAGTCCTCGCGTAGGGGGGAGGGAAAGGGGAGCTCTCTGGGGTCTCTTTCATAAGGGCACTAATCCCAATCATGTGGGCTCTGCCCTCACGACCTAGTTACCTCCAAAAGGCCCCAACTCCAAACAGCATCACATCAGGGATTAGGTTTCAACATATGATTTTGGGGGGACACAAACTTTCATTCACATAGTTTCTCTCTACTGATTAGATCCTGATGGATGCACTAGCGCCCCCCGTTCCTTGTTGGTACGATCGAGTAGGTCTAAAAAGAACCTCCCCCCCGCACACCCTGCCCTCCTTCCCTGGAACGACCTCTGGGAGCCCGTTCTGGTGGCCTCGCCGCCTCCAAAGGCTCTTTGGTCTGCCTGGATTTTTCAAACCATGTGTGACTGGGAGGGAATGTGTGCCATGTGCTTCTGATTCAGCTCCCCTGTGCTCCAGGCAACGTGATATCTGATGGCCTTTGAGCCTCGGAAACGTGTTCTTCTAGCCTTCTCTTCCCACCCTCTACCTGCCTCTCCCTTGACAAAGAGGAAGCAGCCCTCACCCAGAACCAGTCAGCTCCACAGCCCCAAGGCTTGGCAACAGGGTTCTTGCCACCCCTTCCTGGGTATCTGAGTCCGGGAGGCTGGGGACACCAGAATGGAGACAAGGGTGCGCACCTTCACAGCGTCACTTCCTCCGGAGACCAGGGTGGCGCACTTCTGCCTCAGCAGGCGGACACGGTCCCGTGGTTATGATGAGCATGCCGTCCAGGGCACAGTGGGCCTGTGGCTCACAATCAGAATGTATCTTGATGTGTTTTATGTGCAAAAAGCCTGGAACATTTTTCTTTTCTTTCTCCTGCCCCTTATACCAATATTTGCCCACTCATTCAGTGAACTTTTATTGAGACCCAACTGAATTCTAGGCAATGGAGACATGAATGTGGATAAAACAGCTCCTGTCCTCAAGGTGGGAGACATGGACCCTTTGGGAGGCAGTCCGTGCTGTGGGGTTCTTTTGGGGAAGCACAGACAGAGGATGGACCCTAGCTCCCCTGGGGGAAGGAGAGGAGGGAGAGGAAGAAGGGCCGGTTGGAGAGTCTTCAGAGGGGCATGGCTCCATTCCCTGACTCGTGAGTGATGCTCATGGGCAGGGTCCAGAGCAAGGCCTCAGCAGGGAGGCGTGGTTGGGATTCAGAGACCCCTGCTTGCCAAGGAATGAGGACAGACATCTCTATTTTCACAAAAATGACTGAGGACATCTGCCAAGCTGGGGAAGGTGAGGCCTCACAGTTCAGGATCCCCAGCTGTTCCCAGGCTGACTGCAGCTGAGCAGAGTAACGTCCCCAAGTTGGACCGCGCTTCCGAGTGAACGCAGCGGAGTCCCACCCATGACCTCATGCAGTTCTCCTTCCCTCTGTCCCTCCTCCCTTCCCTCAGAAGTGGGAACAGTCGTGTGTAAGCAGGGTCCACAGGCCGGGGCATCACTGAGCGGGTCGTTCAGGAATTCATGTCGTTTTAAACTAAAGAATGATACCCTCTCCCTCTAGACGGCAGACGCCCGTGGGCTGGGGTCCTGCAGAGTTTCCCCACATTGGTGTTTTCTGTAAAATAGCTCCCTTTCCTCATTGCACATGAGGAAGGAATTCAGGAGAGAGCAAGGAGGCGGGTTTCTTGGTGAGCCAGCTCACCTCCTCCCCGTGCGATGAAAGCACTTCCTCCTCCCGCCCAGAGGCACTGAAGGAAGTCCAAGCGGCACTTCAGGCTCCAAACCTGGAGCCTCCCAAGCCCTTTCCCCCGATCAAGTATCACTTGCAGTGGTTCATCTCCAAAAGCTTTGTTATTGATTCCAGCCACATTTCGCTGCACGCTTGTTGGTTGCTCCTATTTAAAAGCTGAATACTTCACACTGGCTTTTTTTAGCCCATTTCTCATTGTTTCCCACATATTTCCAGTGAATGAAGAGATTAGTGAATGCACCGTTTTTGTTTTTTTTTTCACGAAGGACGCAAGTTAAACATCCTGTTCTGACTACAGAGAAATTGTAAGGTTTCTGGAATCCATTAAAACCCAAAATGTCACAGGAAAGTTATTCCGGAGCCTGCAAAAACACAGTTTTACACTTCTGATGTCCACTGGGCATGTTTGCCTGTCCTTGGAAGAGATCACCGTTTTCTGTCTTCACTCCCTCCCTCCTTCTCTCTTTCTTCCCAGAAAAAATGGAAGGAGGCCAACGTATGTAATGCTAAGGACTTTACAAACATTATCTTATTTAATCCTCCTCACAGACCCCTCTGAAGCTCAGACAGGCTGATGAACTTGACCCAGGTCACCCAGCGGGGACGTACCCCCAGGTGCTGCCTTCCTGGTGCTGTGTGCTCCTTGCTTTGCTCCTGGTCCCCACCGGCCCCGTTTCACACCCCGCGGCCACACCTCCCCCACGGTGTAGAAAAGGATGCAGGTCCGGAAGCCTGGGCGCGGGTGCGAGCCAGGGAGGACTGACATCTTCGCCTTCCCTCTCTGCTAAAGACCGTGTTTTCTCATTTGTAAGCGGATGTGCCACTGCACACGGCACAGCCAAGAACGATTGCAGAGCAGCTGGGCAGCTCTGCAAACGCAGTTGTCATTACACATTTGACTTCCTTGTGGAGACGGGCAGGTGGCTCTGATGTTGGACTGTGGAGCCGAGTGGAGGGAAACCTCCTACCAGCTGGTGAGGGGCAGATTGGCCATGACGGCCTGAGCATGAGGGTCTAGCTGGCTGCAGCTTTGCAGGCAGAGCGGGGCCTTTGAAATGCACTAATAGCCCATTCCTGGACGCAGAGGCCCGGGCCTTCAGCCTGCCTTCATTTGGGCGCTTGTTAGAAAGTCAGGGAGTAACAGGCTTGGACGGGAAGGGTGAGGTGGAGAGGGGTCCATTGAATTGCATCACGGGCACAGCCAAGTTCTAAAGCGCAGGAGGAACACGGCCAAGGGGCCGCCTGGCTTATCCTTCACCTTCATCATAGCACATGCCTTGGGAATCGTCCAAGGCTCCTGGACCAGGACAGGTGTGGGCGGTCTGCGCCGGTGCTCGGGGGGTTGGCACGCCGGGAGTGCTGTCCTGGCTGGGCCACTGCTGGTTCAGAAGCCTCCAGGAGCCTGAGCCAATGTCTCTCCCGGACTGTGGGCCCTTGTCTTCGGGAAGCAGGCAGAATGGACCCCCTCTTGCCTCCCTAGTGTCCCTGAAGGAAGTGGGGTGTAGAAAAACAGTCAACACTTCCAGAGTCAAATTATATCTCTTGAGACTTCCCTCGTCTCCCAAGAATTAAAGGTCCCCGTTTGGGACTTACCCAGAAATGTGTCCTCTTTGCTCTTGACAGTCTTCCCAGCCCCGAGCTGAGGGCTGGCCCGCGGCCACCTCTCTGACTGGACCTTCTGAGGGACAGAGCGCCACTGATGTCGCTGTTAGAACTTGAGTCTGCACAGTCCTGCCTGGTCCCTGATGTCCTGTGTGCCGAGGCCGATCTCCCGCGGGACTGGGAGCTCCCTAGCGCAGGGACAGGGCTCACCTTCCTGCTGGCACCGGGCACCAGCTCAGTGCAGATGAGCCCCCTGGCCTGTGATGATTAACAATCAGAGTAATAACGTGTGCACGGTGCCAGGCCCTTTCCATTGACACTTCCTTTAACTCGTGGTCTGTACAGCACTCCTTAGTATGTCCCAGAGGAACGGGGACCCCGTCCAGGTGACAGTGAGAAAGGGGTAAGTCCAGCCTCGGCCCGAGGCCCGACTGATGCCCATCTGCTGTGCACACGGTGGTGTCCTTCCGCCTCCCAGAAGCATCGCCTCTCTCACTGAGTTGCACGTTTAACTCAAAGCTTTGGCCTGGCCAGGATTACGACCACCATTCCCAGAAAGTGACAGGAGCCCGGGATGCAAGGTTGAAGGGTCATTAGACACCAACTGGTCCAAACGTTACTTCACAGATGAGAAATGAGGCCCAGAGAGAGGATGGGAACCGGGGCTGGGCTGAGAACCAGCGTCTTGACGTTTCTTCTGAATTTCACAATCAGGGTTCCTGGACTCTCGGGGACACTGCCCATGCCAGGAAACTGTATTCTTTTCCATAAAGGTGGACCATCAAATGTCTTACAAAATCCCATGTAACTGGTAAACCTTGGGTCAGTCTCTGTCATGAGCATTCCTCCGCCAGGTAAATACAGTCCATCGCCTGCCCTGGCTGGCACGTCTGGGTGGACGGTCAGTCCCCACAAACCTGGACTTCAGGGCGGGAAGGCTTTCGGTCGGTTTATAGAGGAGAGCGCGTGAGCAGAGGCAGTGGCGGAGGCGCTGGGGAGGATGCCTGGCCTCCCTTCCCAGTCTGGCTTCCCGAGGGGCTGGCAGCTCGGACAGGAGGCCCGGACAGATGTGATGCTGACGGCGGACTGGACGCACCGAGGAGGGTGGCTCAAGAGAGGTGCTTCCTGGGAGGGAGCCGTTTGCCAGGCTTGTGCCCAGGACCCCTCCCCTCTCCCACCAGCAGTCAGGCCTTCCTGCTGACCCAGCCTGCCCCACCGCAATCTGGGAGCCGCAGAACCCCGGCCAGGTGCCCAGCCTGAGGCGGGGTGCCTGAGCAGAGGGCAGTCAGAGACCGGCACATCTGGCGTGAGGTCCAGGAGTGGCTATCTGACAGGAAAGGGGAGGCCTGAAGGCTGCGGGGTACCTGGGCCTCACTTTTCCATCCAGCCCTTGGAGAGGCAGGAGAGGGCAGGGGTCCCAGGCAGAGACACCTTCCTCCATAGCAACGCGCCCCACTCCGGCAAAGGCCCCCTTGGTGCAAGTCCATGGCCTCCTCTGCCTGCAGGTGGCCAGGTGGCCAGGGGAAGGGCAGTTCTCCTTGAGCCGGTTCCACTTGCTGTGTCCTCCCAGGCGCGTCTCCCTCTCTGAGCCCAGTTTCTTTCCTGGTGAAATGGAGACAGTGATCCCCACCTTCCAGGATCACCCTGGGTCTGTGAGATGATGCCGGTGCCTGGCTCAGAGCAGGGCCGCTGGCTGTCGCTGTGATTAGATGGTGCCAGGCCTCGGTGCCCCCTTGGCTTCCTGGCTGGCGTTGTTCCAGAGTCCTTCTGATAAGACAGAAACAGCAGCACTTCTGATCGCTGGGTATGGCTCCAGTCCCCCCCCCCCTCGGTGCAGTTTCTGGAGCCAGCACCCCTCACAGGACTCTCATGAGGGTGAAGGACAGCTGACAGCCAGTCACTTTGTCCTGCAACTCGTCGTCCCTTCCTCACTCGCGCGCTAACTGGCACTCAGCCTGCTCTCTGCCGTGTTCCGGATGGTTGCGAGCATGCCAGGGCACAGTCCTTGCCCTGGAGAAGCCCACAGCCCAGGCCCATGGGGCACTGAGTGGGCCTGGAGGGGAGGGTGAGCCGACTGGCCCCTGGCCACGGGGAAGGGGGTGGGCGCGGCAGGCAGGGTGCTGCCCGGTCACACTGCGGCGGAATTGCCAGGACACGCAGTGTGGCTGCGTCACATGTGTCTCAGGGCAGGGCCAGCAAGACCAAAATGAGAAGGGCAGGGTCTCGGGTCCAAGCAGAGCCCTGGACTTTGTCCTGCAGGCGCTGAGACCAGCCAGCAAAGGCTCTTGACAGAGCAGGTGGTGGCTCCGTTTGCGAGAGATGAATCTACCCTGCGGGTGTGGCCTAATTACACGGAGGTGGGGAGGACAACCTGCCAATCAAATCTGTAGGGAGAGTCTCCCGGGGCGGCAGTGATCCGTCCCAGACAGGACAGTGGTGGTGGGACAGTGGGCAGAGAGACCAACCCCACAGAGCCTTTCTGAGAAAAACATCCTCAGAACTGGCCAGAGATGGGGAAGGAGAGATGTCGATGATGCCTGGGTCCCACCTGTTGCAAAGCCTTCATTCAGGCCGAGAACCGAAGGGGTGATGAAGAGCCTGGGGGTGTTGAGTGGGGGTGATGTCAGGACAGAGGGGGCCTCGGAGATCAACAGCTCTCAGGGGAGACTGCTGTGTGCCAAGTCCTGGCCTGGCGTTCCACACCAGCATCTCTCCTGACCTTCACAGTAACCCCACGTGGCCGAAGGTAGCATCCCCAGCTTGCAGATGAGGAAGCCAGGGCTCGGGGAGATGGGTGATTTGTTCAAGGACTCACAGCTGGGAGAGGGAAAGCTAAGATGTCAACATAGGTCCAGGGCTCCCCCTGCCTTCCTGAGGGCTCCCTGGAGGGAGCAGAAGACTGGTGCCAGATTTCCAGGCAGCGGGTCCCCGCCCTCCATCGTGTCTCTGCCTAGGTCCCCTGAGCACATCGCCAGGAGACCCCTCCTCGGACACACTGCGGTGAGGATTTGACTGGGGCTCTTGGGAGGCCTGATCCAGGGCACAGGAAATTCAGCCCAAGAGGAAAGCCCAGAGGACACCGGCTGCCCCCGAAGCTCTTGAGGTCGACTTCAGACCCTGCGTGAAGGCAGCAGGAAAAGAGCGCGAACCTTCTGAGAAAATCATGTCGTTTTCCTTGGTGCAGACGAGGGCTTCTCGGGGTTGGCCCGTCGACAGTTTAGGCCGGGTCCTCCCGTTGTGGGAGCTGGCCTGTGCCCTGAACGGTATTTCACAGCACCCCTGGCCTCTCCCCAGGGACTCGGTGCCAGCAGCATCCCCTCCCCACTGTGACAGCAGAAACACCCAGACATTGCGGAGTGTCTCCTAGAGCCTCTGCTGCAGATGATTGAAGAATTTAAACCTGGAAGGGACTGTTGAGGTCACCCAGGCCAGGCCAGGCCAGGCCCGGTTCTGCCAGGAACGAACAAACATCTCTGGACCCTGTCCCCTCCCTGCAGCAAGAGGTGCTCACCAAAGCGTAGATCCCATTGGCCCCTGAGACCGTCGTTTTACTAATGAAACTCTGGAGTCCAGAGGAGAAAAGGAAGGTGCCTGCTGCCACTCAGGAACGCAGGACTCATCAGGGTTCTGTGTCCTTCGTAACGAAGATTCGGCTGCTGGGCCCATTTCCCACAGACCTGATCCCCCGGCTAGTGTATAAGACGTTCTTTCTGGGTGCCCTGCCCTGTGTCAGCTGCCGGGAGGCGCTGGTTAGGAAACTGGGGCAGGAGTCAGGGCTGTTCCGCAGGCTCAGCTCCGTGGGTCCCAGGGCCGGCTGCGTGCCGGCTGTGAGCAGCTTCCCTGGCCCATGGTGGGGCGCGGGTCTCTGTGGAAACACTTCTGGGAGAAAGCAGATGTAAGCTGGGCCTTGGGGAGTTTGAAGCGTTTAAGGAGAGAGAAGGGCAAGAACGAAGGGGTGGAAGCAGCTTCGTGAGTCCGTCCGCCTGGTCCAGCACTGAGCTCTCCAGGACCGTGGACGCGGCAAGGGGTCGAGGCCCGGGGCCCGGCTTGCTCACCGTCAGGGCCCAGCACCGAGCCGGCGCACGGCAGGCATTCACGGAGATGTCCTCGGACCGGAGGGTGCGCATCTCCCTCCCACGGCGTCCCCATCTGGGCCTCAGCTCCCCGAGCTGCATTTCCACCTCTGTCAACAGGCTGGGGTTGTGGCGACGGCTGAGTGAGCTCATGAGCGCCGGAGGGTTTGGGTAACCGTGGAGAGTTGCCCGGTGAGAGGAGCGATCGTTATCATCCCAAGTGGGATGACATCAGCCCTGAGATACAGGTGCCAGGGCTGAAAGGTGCTGAGGATTTCACCCTGGAGGGGGCCGCTGGGCGGAGCCTTCCCCCATTTGGGCAGGTGGCGCAATTCCTGCCTCTCTCACCAACCTGGGCAGCGGCTGAGGCCGGCCCCCACCTGGGCTCTGCTGGTGCGTGCAGAAGCCTCCCCTGACCCCTAGCCAAGCCAGAAAGGGGTCGCTGCAGAAAGACTTCTGAATTCCATGGTCAAAACCAAGGCGGGGAGTGCCTGGGGGCTCCTGCACCGAGGCCCAGACACAGTTGTTGAAGTGGAGGGGGTCGCGGGGGGTAGGGGCTGGTTCTGGATGCAGGGCTGGGGTCCGGTGGAGTGCACGTGGGCCAGCTGGCCGGGCGGGCTCCTGGTTAGCCACATCCACGTCTCGGGCCTGTGTGGCTGGCTCGGGTAACCACTGGACCACAGCATTGGCAGGCGGAGGACATCCAGAGGTGGGAGAGACAGGCCAGATGGAGAAGAAAGGGCAGGAGGAGGGAAGAGAAAGAAAAGATGGGGAACGAAGGGTCGGGCCCGCAGAGCCAGGACGTGCTGGCACGGAGCACGGAGCCAGCTGTCGACAGCCGCCGCGCCTGCGCGAAGCTGTGCGAGCCCCCAGCAGAAGCCGCGCTGCTCCTCTCCACGCTGAGCGGGGGCGTGGCTTGCTTGGCTGCGTTGGTTTAGGGAACACACGGGGCCAGCGCCCTGACCAGTGGTCCTCAAACCGAGGCAGGAGCTCACAGACCCCCTTCCAACCACCTCCAGGTCACCAGCCTGAGCCCTTCTTGGGGTTTCTGCAGGAGTAGCCACTCCAGGGGGCACAGGCGAGCCTTCTGCCTGGCGGCTCCGAGAGGCCGCAGCCTGCTGCCACCAGGTGCCATGAGGCGGATGGGAACAGGGCCTCCAGGGGCAGGCCCGGCGAGTTCCGATCGACTCCGTGCTTCCAAGCTGTGTGAACCTGAGGTCACTTCCCTCCTCTCAGGCCTACCCTCACTGTTGACTCGGGATAGTAAATCTTACTGTGCAGGTCATTAAATGTATTAAATAGGATATAAAGTGCTTGGCACAGTGCCTGGCACAGAGACACTGTGAACAGTAGTTGCCATGTATTGAGCATTTACTGTGCGGCAAAAACAATCCTCAGAGAAGTAAAGGACAGTCCCCGTGTCTAGGGAGCTGACCTCCGAGGTAGGGGTAGGGTCCCAGGGAGTTCTCTCCCTCCGTGAGCGCCTTTATTCATTATTGGAGTCCTTCCCTGTGCAGGTCCCGCGGGGCCCTGGGACACTGATGTGCAGACCCAGTGACCCAGGAAGTTACCTGGAGAGAGAGACAGGTGAGCAGTCAGGCCTCTGGCAGAGTCTTTGGAGGAATTTGAGGGATCCCAGAGGTAGATACTGAGAAGGAGACTTTAAACTTTCCCAAGGAGGGGTTTTGGCCCTGTGGAAGGATTGGTAGGAGGGTGCCAGGTTGGGCAGGGCCAAAGCTGCGGCTCTGGTCTGGCCCCGAGCTCCCAGGGCCTGGCCCGGCAGGGCACCTGCGAAGTCTGCAGGCCAAGGCAGGCACGGGGGCAGCGACCTCTGGGAGCGGCTTCGGAAGGGGGCGGACTCCGGACGCAGGTCCCTGATGAAGGAGCACCTCCGAAGGGCCACTGCAGGAAAGGAGAAGCCACTGCAGGAAAATCCTTGCCTTGCACCAAGACTGACCCATTCGATGCAGAAAGTGCGTTTATGACGGTTGAGTCCAAAGCACCAAACGGTACAGATGAAGAAGGCAGTACCACTGTGGTCACCCGGCAAGTTGTTGGAGCTTTGCCGAAATCAGCCCCAAATCTCCTGTTTAGGGGCCATCTCCAGCCTTGGAGCTCTGAGTGACAGCACCTCCTGCTCGTCCACGGCCTCTGGTGTTTTTTCCTTTTCCTTCTCCTTTCCAGGCGCACATCTCCCCGCCCACCTCTCCCTCTGCCGCAGGGCCAGGCCTCATCGTTTATCAAGATAAAATCCATCCAAGTCTCTGGGAAGGAAGAGGATAAAAAGAGTTCGTGGGGTAATAAATCTCCTTTACCATAGGTGGTGAGCAAGGAATTCATCCCAGACTGTGCTCTTGAAAAATGAGAGGCCATGTGTGGACAGTGTGCAACCCCGGGCACGGGGGCGGGTGTGCTGGAGCAGGGAGGCGGCCCTTAGCGTCGCTCAGAACCTCAGACATGGCTTCTGGGGAGACTCCGGAGCTTCTGAGCATGTGTATGACGGGGAGCCTGGGCTGTCAGCGGCAGAGCTGAGCCTAGAACCAAGGATGGGAATCTCAGCCTGCTCCAAGCTGCCTTCCCGAGCTGTGGGAGCAGCTCTCTAAGCCCAGAATGACACTGGACAACTAACGGCATTCATCCACTAAGTCCTTTCATCATTCACAAACTCATTCATTTTTACTTCTCTCTCTTCTGCATCCATCACTCATTTAACTGAGCACTTACTGTGTGTCAAGCACCAAGCTTGCAGCAGGGCAGCAGAGGGTGGAGCCTGGGTCCATGGCAAACAAAGGAGGCGGAAAGGCCCACAGAGCAGGGGCGGGGAGCACTCCAGAGAGTGTGTGGAGGGGGTGTGTGGAAGCGGCAGGGATCCCGCCTCATCTTCTCTCTCCCCTTGGCAGAGAATGCAGCAGCCTCTGCGTACAAGGGGAGGAAAAACTGGGCTGTGTTGGCACCACTCACCCAGTTGATCGTCTCAGAGACCTCTGTTTATTTGAGTCCAGCCGCACGGAAAGTAGCGTGTCCATCCTGCAGGGAAAGTGGCTTCTGGTCCCCCACTTGTCTCTCTTCTTTATGATTGTTTAGTGAACAGCACGAGCATGGCTGGGGACTTGTCACGTACTTACGTACGTGAGTGCTTAAAGCATCATGTGATGGAGCAGAGGGCCCTCAGAATGAAAGACCCACGTGTCAACACGGGTAAACCTCACACAGTGTCGGGTTAAAAAGGCAAATCATAGAACCGTGTGTGCAGTCTTCTACCACATGTGCAAGTTTAAAAAATAGAATACTATTCTGTATTGTTTATGCACACATAAGCGTGTAATAAAAGAATAAAAATGCAGACCACAAGGGTACACCCCAGCATCAGAAGTGGTGACCCCCAGAGGGGAAGAGAAGTAAGATGGAGGAGAGGACAAGCGGACTTCTGATGCTATAAGTTTATTTCTCTTAAAAATATGTGAAGCAACTATTATCAATGTTAAATCACAGTGGAAAATACATAGGTATTTGTTCGATTTCTCTGTACGTTTCTGTTTGAAATAGTTCGCTCTAAGTAAAGATGTTTAAACAAAACCCAGACAGTCTGACTCGAAAACCCACGTGAACCACAAATCTGAGGGCCTGTGAGGCCCCAGCCCTGAGCAAGGTGCTCTACAGACCCTTTTACATTTAACCTTCCCAGTATTTCCGGAAGGAGGGTTATTACTATTGTTTCACAAATGAGGAAATGGGCTCAGAGGTGGCAAGCAACTTGCCCAAAGTCACACAGCTAATTAGGTGGAAGATCTGAGCTTCAGACTCTGGGGTATGTAACCCCAAAGCCATGCTGTCTCCTCCATCTCTCAGCTGCCTTTCTTAATAAATTATTATAAACTCATACATATAAACAACCAACCACAGTGAAAACCAACTCATGGGTGAGAGGGGGCAGAGCCTGAATCTTGCCTCTTGCTGTGACCTGTGGTGAATTACTCCCCTCTCTGAGCTTCGCTTACCCTCCCTGCAAAATGCAAACTGTGATGTGGCCTCCTTAGCAGAGCCTGAGGCTCTCTTCTGTGTGTGGTTAGTGCTACTCGGTAAAGTGCCTCCTTACACTCAGAGCTGAGACCCTCGCCACCAAACAGTAGAGGACCAGGGCTTATTCCAGGCAATGAGCAGGATTCGGTTTCCCGGGCTGGATAAAACATTGCTGCTCCGGCTGCATCTCGATTGTACGACCTCAGAGAAAGGAAGTCTTAGTTCAGACGCCCAAGGCATCATCCCCGATGCTTTCCTTCCCCAATCAAAACCGAACCGGACTCTCCGGAGTAGAGACGCCAGAGGAGGGAAGAGAGCCGGCCGAGGCACCCTCACGCCTCGGTGCCCCGGCAGGTGCTCTGGGTCGTAACATGACTGATCTTGCCAACTCTGCAGGCGGTAGGCATTGTGCTAAGGGTTTGAAATACGTTTTCCTGGTTTCATACCCAAGAGCCCGCCTCCGTTTTACAGAGACTCAGACATTCAAGTGACTTGCCAGGAAGGACATCGCCTGTAAGGGGCCGAGCTGAGAGCCATGTCCTTCTGAGTCCAGATGGAGGAGAGGCCAGCATGAGGCCGGAGGCAGAAGGAGACAGTCATGAAATCACTGAGGTCTCTGCAAGACGTCTGAGGAGCTGGGTTTGGTCCTGCAGGTGTGGGAGCCATTGCAGGGGGTAGGCCGGGAGAGACGGGGTCATGACGGTCTTTTAGAAAGTCCCCTCTGGCTGCAGCCTGTAAACCAGATTGCAGGGCTAGAGGTGGGCAGCAGGGGGCCAGGGGGCCAGGGAGCTGTCAGTTATCCAGGCAAGAGGGCTTGGGGTTGGGCGAGGCCAGTGACCACTGAGAAGAAACAAACTTTCAAAGCTATTTAGAGCCTAACAAATATTGGAAGGATGGATGAACAAGTGGACGGACGGACAGACAGTGGGATTTGGAAGGAGAGACGAGGAATTCAGGATGACTCCCAGAATTACCCACGTTAACTAAATTGGTCAGCAAGCAGGCCCTGAGCTGGGCTCCCTGAGGTCTTTCTTACGCAGATTCCTAGTTCGGAAGTGTGTGACAGGTTAGAGGTCGGACCCCAGGGGAATCCCACCAGTCATCTCCAACCCTGGGCTCCGAGTGGAAAGAGATGCTGGGTCGCAGGCGCCAGGGTTGTGCAAACACAGATGCTGCTGGAGGTGGAACCCAATATGTACCAGCAAATATTGATCCTGCCCCTTTGCCCAGATCGGGCCACCGCCAGACAATGCCAGGGCACACTGGTGGGTCCGGGCCCTAGGCTGCGGCCAAGGAATGCGGACTCCACAGGAATTTGTTTGCTCATCCTCCAAGCTTGACATTTCCCGGCTTGACCACTCCCCTGTGAGTGGCCCTGGGGCCCAGCACCAAAGCCTGTTCGGGCTGTTTGCACAGGGCCGCTTGCTTAGCCAGCATTCATTAGAGAAGGCTTTGCTCTGCGGGGCCTGTTTCCAGGGTGTATGGTGGGCTCTCCCCCTCCCCCTACCTGCCCACCAGGTTCTGGCTGCTTTCGAGAAGCCCTGGGAGTGAAACTCTTAAACATCAAAGAGAGAAAGAGAACTCAGCCTGGCCTTTGGAGAGGTGTTAGTCCCCATCACCCCCATTTCAGAGATGGCCAAGAAAAATACACTTTGAGTCACTCCGCTTTGGGCCAGGTATTACGGTTGTTAAGAGCTTGTGAGTCAAAGACGCGTAGGAAAGTGAAGTTGGACCCATTGCCCAGCCCATCTCCTCCTCTGCAGAGTGGACATGACGATCACACCTCCTCCTCCTCCCGGACGAAGGGAGGTGACGTGCAAGTGTCCGGAGCCGAGCTGTGCGGGGTTGGCAGAAACGGATGGCTCAGTGGGAGCTCAGGGCCATCACGGCTGCTCGGAGAGCTCACCAATTCCCGGAAAGTTCTGGCTGGACCTGTCTGGCTGCGGTGGCCCTGGTGGGCTGCAGGGAGGCTCGGATTCTCAGCGCTGCGTGCCCACGGGGGGCCTGTCTCTGGCTCTCCAGCTGGCACCATTCAAAGGGGATTGTGAAGTGAATCCTGGGTCAGGAGGTGGGGGCAGACGGAAACTCAGTTGTGTTCATGGTCGGTTAGATGACTTTGGCCTGGAATTTCTGGTCTCCAAGAGCAACAGACAGCCCTCAGAGTCCTCATGAGAGGGGATCCTCGTGGCAGGGAGCCCTGAGGCCTCCCCCCGCAGCTCTGCACCTCATCTGCCTGGTGTTTCTTGGGAGCCCAGCTGCGCCAGGGGCCACACTGTGGCTTGTGGTGTTTGGGTTCGGGGTGTATTTTGGACAGTTTCTGTCTTTATGTTTTGCTTTCCCAGCTTAGCCCTAGTGCAGAGCTCTGAGTGGCTCTTGACGGCCCCCCCTGCGTTGGCTCGAGCTGCCTTCTGGCTGCTCCTTTGTCATTTCAAGGACCTGCTATGTTAACCGTGTTGATTAAGAGCACAGATTCTGGAGTCATGTGGCCGGGGTTCAAATCCCACCTCTGCCACATATTAGCTGAGTTATTTGGGAATATTCACCCGACTTCTCTGAGCCTCAGCTCCTTTATCGGTAAAATTGTAACACCAATAGCCCTGCCTTGTAGGGTCAGTGGGAAGATTCCAGAAAGGGTGTAGGTGGAATGATTCGCCCTTGTCTAGTGCTTAGTAAGTCAGCACCTCTCCCTCTGTCTCTCTCTCTGTGTCTCTGTGTGTGTGTGTGTGCCTCTCTCTCTCTCTCTCTGTGTCTCTTTGTGTGTGTGTCTCTGTCTCTGTCTCTCTCTGTCTCTCTGTCTAATTCCCACATGGCCCTGTGAGGTTGAGATCATCACTGCCATCATGGTGGGGATACTGAGATCCACAGCCTAAAAGTCACTCCTCTGGCAAGTGACAGAAGGATTTGAACAGAAGTTTCTGACTCTAGAAAACTGTCTGACTTTTCTTCAGCTTAAGTTTAACTCAAAAGAAAACCTAGATTCCTTGCTGAACATAATGGTACAAAATAAACTTCTCTCTTGTATCTCTCACCTCTCTCTCGCCCTGTGTTCCCCTCCGCTGGTCCCCACCACAGGCCCTGTTCTGCGGGTCCAGGGGTGTTCCGTGAGTCAGCTTAGGCTGGGGACACGGTTATCACCCACAGGCCTCAGTGTTTCAGAGGCTAGGTTCTCGTGCTGAGGATCCAGGATTCATTATTTTTTCAGTTCTTGAGGACGGGGGGCGGGGGGGGGGGGCGGCAGGCTGTAGGCAGGAAGAAGGAGAGGAAGTAAAGGACTCAAGGCAGCCTGAGACCGAGAGAACGGGATCTGCCGACCGGGGGTCCCCAGTGCTCCGACCCCTCTGTCATCCCCTGGGAGGATGTCCACACAGAGGACATGGAATGTGCTGGAGGAGACTGAGGGACTGAGAGGGACCAAGGGTCCGCCTGCAGGATGTCTTTGCTCCCGCCCCCCCCCCCCCCCCTGCAGCTCCTTACTCCCTGGGTCAGCCTGTACCCACTCACCTCCTGGTCTGACTCAGTTCCAGCTCAGGCACCAGGGCACAGAGATGGCGGAAGGCTGCTCGGTCTGGGGTCTGGGGGACCTGGGATGGCAGCTCAGCTCTGCTGCTTCCACGCGGTGTGCCCACAGGGTGTAGGGGCACAGCGAGGGAGGGACAAAGGAAGAATGCAGGGTGATAGGTGGCCAAGGGAGGCTTCCCGAGGGAGGGAAGAGAAGCTGAGCTGAGACCTGGGTAGCTGTGGGCAGGAGCGTGTGACCGGAGGCAGAGACAGGGAGGGGCCCTTGGGGGGTGAGAGGGTGGGCCCCTGGGGACATGCAGCTTTCACTAGGCTGGCTGGGTGGGAGGCCACACTGGCCAGCCTCAGGGTCCCCTCCTGTCTCCCGCACTGGCGGGGCAGTTTCTGTCCTCCGCACACTGCTGCCAGCTGCCTTAGTCCACCTGGAGAACCCCCTTCTCCCCTGTGCAGAGCCCAAGGATCAAATGTCCATTGTTGAAGCCCCCTCCCCACTTTCTGTGGGATCAGGATAGCCTCCATTCGCCTTAGACTGTGTCCCCCAGAGGTAGACCGAGTGAAGTGTTCAAGCACACGTAGTTTTTGGAGACTTGGCCCAGAGGGTGTGAGAGGTGGGCGTGGCAGAGGGAGCGGCCCGGATACCTGGAAAAGAGGTCCATGATCCCGTCCTGAGGCCTGGACCCCAGAGGGTGTGAGAGGTGGGCGTGGCAGAGGGAGCGGCCCGGATACCAGGAAATGAGGGCGATGATCCGTCCTGAGGCCTGGAGCAGAGGTTCCCATGCTGCCGTTCCTGTCCGTGGTGGGTCCAGAGGCGGCCTCTGTTCCGCGACACGGGCCTGCTCAGGGACCCGGTGGGCAGAGCAGGCCGCGGGCAAAGGAACGCAGCTGCCGCTCATTGAAAATTGGCCAGGAGTGTGGAAGGGAGGGGCTTTGGGGGGGCATGGACAGTGTCTGCCACAGAGCACCCTGCACTTCCGGCTGTCACTGCGAACACGTCCTGGGCTGGAGTTGTCCCTTTCCTCCTCTCCCCACCAGCTCCTTCGGGCAGAGACTCATTCGTCACGACACGGGGCTCGTAAGTCCTCAATGAATGTTCAGTGAATGGACGAATCTGGATTCTAAACTCCTACCTTTCCCAGGCTGGAGGAGGCCTTGGGGGTCATTTTGGCCAACCCTCCATGCGATGCTTAGGTCCTTTCCTCCACTTCCAGCAGCAGCTCGGATCCGCTCCTGCCAGAGAGCTCAGCACTGCTGGGGACAGCCCCTCCGTCCGGAGTGCCCCGACTGACAAAGGCCATCCGTGCCCCTGCGCGTGTGTGCAGGCCTCTGCCGCCATCCGTGCCTCTGCACCCGTGTGTGCAGGCCCCTGCCGCCATCCGTGCCCCTGCGCCCGTGTGCAGGCCTCTGCCGCCATTCGTGCCCCTGCGCCCGTGTGCCTGCCCCTGCCGCCATCTGTGCCTCTGCGCCCGTGTGCAGGCCTCTGCCGCCATCCGTGCCCCTGCGCCCGTGTGCAGGCCTCTGCCGCCATCCGTGCCCCTGCGCCCGTGTGCAGGCCCCTGCCGCCATCTGTGCCTCTGCACCCGTGTGCAGGCCTCTGCCGCCATCCGTGCCCCTGCGCCCGTGTGCAGGCCTCTGCCGCCATCCGTGCCCCTGCGCCCGTGTGCCTGCCCCTGCCGCCATCTGTGCCTCTGCACCCGTGTGCAGGCCTCTGCCGCCATCCGTGCCCCTGCACCCGTGTGCAGGCCCCTGCCGCCATCCATGCCCCTGCGCCCGTGTGCAGGCCCCTGCTGCCATCTGTGCCTCTGCACCCGTGTGCAGGCCTCTGCCGCCATCCGTGCCTCTGCACCCGTGTGCAGGCCCCTGCCGCCATCCATGCCCCTGCGCCCGTGTGCAGGCCCCTGCTGCCATCTGTGCCTCTGCACCCGTGTGCAGGCCCCTGCCGCCATCCATGCCCCTGCGCCCGTGTGCAGGCCCCTGCTGCCATCTGTGCCTCTGCACCCGTGTGCAGGCCTCTGCCGCCATCCGTGCCTCTGCACCCGTGTGCAGGCCTCTGCCGCCATCCGTGCCTCTGCGCCCGTGTGCAGGCCTCTGCCGCCATCCGTGCCCCTGCGCCCGTGTGCAGGCCCTTGCCGCCATCCGTGCCTCTGCGCCCGTGTGCAGGCCCTTGCCGCCATCCGTGCCTCTGCGCCCGTGTGCAGGCCCCTGCTGCCATCTGTGCCCCTGCGCCCATGTGTGCAGGCCTCTGCCGCCATCCGTGCCCCTGCACCCGTGTGCAGGCCCCTGCCGCCATCCATGCCCCTGCGCCCGTGTGCAGGCCCCTGCTGCCATCTGTGCCCCTGCACCCGTGTGCAGGCCTCTGCCGCCATCCGTGCCCCTGCACCCGTGTGCAGGCCTCTGCCGCCATCCGTGCCTCTGCGCCCGTGTGCAGGCCTCTGCCGCCATCCGTGCCCCTGCGCCCGTGTGCAGGCCCTTGCCGCCATCCGTGCCTCTGCGCCCTGTGTGCAGGCCCTTGCCGCCATCCGTGCCTCTGCGCCCGTGTGCAGGCCCCTGCTGCCATCTGTGCCCCTGCGCCCATGTGTGCAGGCCTCTGCCGCCATCCATGCCCCTGCGCCCGTGTGTGCAGGCCTCTGCCGCCATCCGTGCCCCTGCGCCCATGTGTGCAGGCCTCTGCCGCCATCCGTGCCCCTGCGCCCGTGTGTGCAGGCCTCTGCCACCATCCGTGCCCCTGCGCCCATGTGTGCAGGCCTCTGCCGCCATCCGTGCCCCTGCGCCCGTGTGTGCAGGCCCCTGCCGCCATCCGTGCCCCTGCGCCCATGTGTGCAGGCCTCTGCCGCCATCCGTGCCCCTGCGCCCGTGTGTGCAGGCCTCTGCCGCCATCCGTGCCCCTGCGCCCGTGTGCAGGCCCCTGCCGCCATCCGTGCCCCTGCGCCCGTGTGCAGGCCCCTGCCGCCATCCGTGCCCCTGCGCCCGTGTGCAGGCCCCTGCCGCCATCCGTGCCCCTGCGCCCGTGTGCAGGCCCCTGCCGCCATCCGTGCCCCTGCCGCCGTGCAGGCCCCTGCCGCCATCCGTGCCCCTGCGCCCGTGTGTGCAGGTCCCTGCCGCCATCCGTGCCCCTGCGCCCGTGTGCAGGCCTCTGCTGCCATTCATGCCCCTGCGCCCGTATTCAGGCCTCTGCCGCCATCCGTGCCCCTGCGCCCGTGTGCAGGCCTCTGCTGCTGCCCTGGCAGAGGGCGCCGGGGCCGGCCCCTGGGAGAAGTCTGCAGCATCCTCTGGGGACCGGCGACTGGTGGAAGAGGCCCTCCCAAGCCACGCTTCCTGTGCTGTGCCCCAATGACACAGTTGTCCGTGTCCAGCCACCTCCCTGCTGAGGGTGGGAAATAGATTTCTTCTGTATAAACAAGTAGCTCACAGACCCAAGGCGGGGGATTTGATCTGGGGTGAACGCCTTGGTTTTGCAATTCTCTTGTGACTCTGTGGGCCAGCGCTGGCCGGGTCTGCAGCTTCTTCTGGAAGGAACAGGCCTGTGAAACCCCAGGTTGTGCCAAATATCCCATCAGGGGATTCCACTTTCAGCTGCAGGGCGTGGGGACAGAGCGAGAGCGGTTGTGTAACCCCGGGTGCTGACCTCAGTTGTCACAAAGACAAAAGCACCCGTTGGGGGCCAACTTAGCCTTTGGGGTGGGCATGCCCTAGCCTCTCTCCCGTCCCCCGTCCACCCCCTCACCCAGCAGACTGACCTCCTAAGCTCACACACGGTTCAGCGGAACAGCGGACTCACAGAGGTGCCAGGCACCGGAGATGCCATTTCTGTCACGTCTGGATGTGCACTCAGGCTCTCTGGGGCTTTGAGAGGTGCCCACTTGTCTGTAGGGAGGAATCAGAACTGAGAGTCAGAAGCCCTGGGTTCAAGTCTCATCTTGGTAAATCTTGGGTAAACCACTTCTTATCTCGGCTGCTATAACAAATTTCACAGACCGGGGGCCTCGGCCACAGACATCTGTGCATGGTCCTGCGGCTGGAAGTCCGAGAGCAGGGGGCCAGCAGGGTTGGCTTCCCCCGAGGCCTGTCCCCCTGGCCGTGTCTCTGTGCACAGGCGTGCGGGGCCTCTCTGATCTCCCCTTGTAACAAAGGCAACAGTAGGGTGGGATCGGGGCCCCCACTAAAGGCCTCATTTTAACTTAGTTACTCCTATCTCCAAGTACAGTCATGAGGAACTGGGGTTCGAGTTTTAACATGTGGAGCGAGGAGACACAGTTCAGCCCATAATAACCACCCAGCTGCTCTGCCCCTCACATTTCTCATCTGAAACCTGGCTGGGGGCTGCTGGGGGCCTCAGGTTAGGACTGCTAATGGGGACTTCGGGGCAAAGGCAGCTGGGCATTGTAAGAAGCTGTGGCCGTCGGGGAGATGTTTGGGGACATTGCTTTTCTGGAAAGACAGACAGATTCTCCCTGTTCCTTTTCTCTTGGGGGCACGTGGTCCAGAAGAGCCAGGAGCCGGCTGTGACCAGTATCATTTTCCATCATTTCATCCTGCAGTTGAGAAATCACCCTCGGGAGGGGCAGGTGGCAGGGGCCCTTTCCCTGCCCTCCAGGTCACCGTGCTGGCACTCAGGGAACGTCGGTGTCCTCGTGTGTCGTGGACAGGGAGAGCACAGCCTAGCAGATCTCCACGCGGTGGAACTCGGTGCTGCTGCAGCTGTGACAAAGGCCACCCGCAGGCTGGGAGCCCTGTGCTCCCCAGGGCCAGGCTCGCCCAGTTGTTCTCTGGTATGACTGTGCCTCTGTCATCTTAGATCTTCTGCGGGCCTGTGACCAGGGTCCAGTCTCACCTTCTTGGAAGACCTGAGCCCTCGTCCTGGTCCCAGACTGGCTCTGAGGGGTGTGAGCGGCACAGTGCACACCACTCCCGTGACAAGAATGACACCTGACTGTGGGACAGTGTATGATTCCCTTACCCTCCGCACTTTGTCTCCCACTATGGGGTTGATTGATTAAACGTGTCAGGTCAGACCCTCCTCAGAGGAAAGACAGCCTGCACCCCACCCCAACTGCATGACCGTGGTGTGGGCCGGGCCTGGGGCCGGGGTGCTCACCTTCCCCTGTCGTGCTTCCTGTGGGTGCAGCGGTTGGTGGGGAGCCAAGGGGGAGGGACAGTGCAGCCTTGAGAGATATGTCACTCAAAGGAGTTTATCCCAAGCTTCAGGGCCCTCAGGTAGCTGGAATTTATGGTATCGGCCCCACCCCATGTCATTAATAAAGGAAAATTAGCCCTCTCTGGGTGAGGACATTTTTCACTGGAGTCTGAGAGCTATAATGAGGCGCTATCAAAGCCCCAACGTGCCATATGAATTTTATATGCCCTGTTTCCTACAAGTTCTGAACAGCTCGGTCGATTTATAAGGTAATGATTTTTCCATCCATAATTTCTTTCATATGATTTTTGTAATGTGGCTATTTCCCCCTCCTGGCTGGGCTGTGCACAGCCTCGTCAGTGGATTAGGGCAGGACAGGGAGGGAGAACTTTCTTCCGAAGCCCAGATCAGCAGGCAGGAGCCAGCCGGCGGGCGCTGCCGTGGGCGGGGCGGCTCCGAACTCCGTCCTGCATGGGCTGCTGGCTCCCGGCAGCCACCTCAGGCACGCCTGGGCCTCAGTTTCCCCATCTTCCCGATGAGAGGGCACGGTTTAGACCCGTCGACATAATAATGTCGAGAACGATGCCCGTCATGACAATGTCACACTTCCTTCCTGCACAACTGCCCTGCGTCGGGCCCGTGTTAAGGCGTTGCAGGGTGAATTACATACGGCCCTCCCTCCGGGCGGGGAGCTAGGGAAGACATTGCACGTTTGGGAGCACAGAGGCGGCCAGCCCTTTCTGAGGGAACCAGGGGAGGCTTCCGGGGAAGGCGCTTGCAAAGAGCGCCGTGAAGGAGGAGTCATTTTGCCTGGCCAGGAAGGACCCGGTTCGGACTTTGTCAGCTGCGGCGACGCTCCCTGCAAGGCCAGCTGGCGCGGGGGCAGCGGGCGGCTTCCCTCCGCCAGGCAGTCCGGAGGGGCCTGGCCGCAGGAAAGACCCTGCTCTTTCTGCCTTCCCAAGGCCAATGCCTCCTCTCCAGATGCTGCAGTGGGGAGGGTTGGAGCAGAAACACCTGGGAGGAGCCCCTGCACACCCATAAATCTCCCGCTTCCCTGTCCTTTGATGTGGACACTCCTATCTCCTCGGATCACTGCCCGGGAGGTAGCTATTGAACCGAGGGTCAGAGGGCAGCCAGCCCTCATTTTTGAGTGAGTGTGTGTGCTTTGACCTAACCTGGCCTGCATTATGTTAAGTCAGAATGTCTTACAGGATGTGAATCACTCCCGGTCTCGGCAGGCATTGCGGCCCCATATGGTCACCCATGGTCCGTGTACCAGCTCGGTGTGGTTTGAACTACAGAAATCTCAGGGAGCCCACAGATGCTTGGTCTGTAGGACCTGATGAGCCCCTACAGGGATTTTTTTCTCTTTTTTCCCTGAACTGACCAGATGTACTGGTGTTCCTGAGACCCACCCAGCCTGCCAGGCGCCTCAGAGATCGGGGCAGCTACCAGTCCTTCAATAGGTGAGGAAGCCAAGCCCAGAGCCATTGCGTCTCCTGCTGTGGTCATGCAGCAAATTGGAGGAAGGGGCTCGGAACTCGGGCCTTCTGGTTTCCGGGGGGCACACGTCATTTCTACCCGTCAGCTTCTCGCGGCCCAGGTGCAGGCCGAACCGGTTCACAGGTGAGCTCGACTGGACCCGCACTGGGCAGACATCAGCAGACCCCGAAAGAGCGGGTGGGAAGGATGCGGGAGCAGCTCTTGGAATCCGTCGTTCCCACTTCTCAGAAGTTGGTACGTTTCCCTTGGAAAGAAAAGCCACTTTGACTTTCCTGTAATAAAGTTTTCTAATTAACTGGAGGGAGAAGCATGCTGAATGTATTAACCACATCTTAGCTGTATATTGGCTCTCTTTTTTTTTCCTGAAGCTTCTGCTTTGAGAGGCTTTAGAGGTCTTTGCACAGCAGATGTTAAGATGGCCATGGAGCCAGGCACGGGCGTTCACATGCCTGGCACTCACCTAGACCCCTTTGCAGATGCCTGAGGCAGGTTCACGGCTCCACGTCTGACGTGCCCAGTCTGCAGGTCGGCCCTGGGGAAAGGAGGCCTACTGTGAGGCTGGGAGGACGTTCAGTTCGTTTGGCAAGCACCCACCAGCACCTACTGTGTGCTAGGCATTATTCTGGGGATTTCAAGTGGAAGAACCCATGTTCATAACCCGGAAGAAGGGCACAGTTTTAAATGAGAACTAAACTCATTCAAAGGAAATTGCTCAGATTATAAAAATATATTCCTCACTATAAAAAAATCGCAATTTCTCAGCAGCCACACTCGGGCCATATACTTATTCGTTGGACATCCAGAGTCCCTAAAGACAGCCTTTAAACACCGCGATACAGTACAATTGCTGCACACACTCCCAGGAAAAGATAGTTGTTTATTGTTATTATCATCGTCGTCATTAATAGCAGGCTCTAGAGTAAGACTTCTTGGTCCATGTCCCAGCTCCCATTTGCCAGCTGGTTGATCGTGGGCAAATTAATTTACCTCTCTGTGCCTGGGTCTCCCAATATGAGGGAGAAGAATAATAGTGCCTGTGTCATAGATTGTTTAGCAGAGATCATACCTATAAAGCTCTTCACCCAGGCCAGACTCTTAGTAAGAGCAAAATAATTGCTCACTATCATTGATGTTATCCTGATATTAAAGAGGAGGAAACGGGGGCTTAGGGAGGTAAAATATGTTAGGGTAGGATTAGGCCAGAGTCTGAGCTCCTATAAGCAAGAACCTAGGCTGTTATCAATCACAAGCGCACTAATGGACCCCACGCTGTCCCTGACCCCGCGCAGAAGCCCCAGCCCTGCTGGGAGGGGAGCCCGGCTCTCAGGAGGAAGGGACAGACAGAAGCACTCGAACACAGTGAAACAAAGCTGGTCACAGTGCGCACCTGGCCAGTGTCTGCAGGTTGATGGATGTGGACAGCGATGCTGAGCGGATGCCTGCGCGGGATGGAATCCTCGTCCGGGTCTCCACCCGTCTTGGAAGGTGTCACCTGTTGGTGACTGGTGGCAGGATCTTCTGCCCTGGGGGGAGAGATCTGACCAGGTGCACCTCTGTGTTGCTCAATGAGCCGAAATTCTTGCATTCTAGGATCCCAGCAACCTGAGAGTCTGACTCTAAGTGCCTGAGTCAAGGAGTCTAAGCTCCTGCGAGTGTCCAGCTGTGGACTACAGCAAGTCCCTGGGCCTTTCTTTATGCTCTCTCCCTGCCTGGCCCTTCTTGATCCCTGAATCCCATCTAGTGAAATATTATCCTCGTAAGCCTTGTAGGAACAGATGTTCCAGAATCCATCATCCTTCCTGGGTGCTCACGTCACTGTGCCTTTGTCCCGGGAAGCGCTCGGTCCATCCTGCTCACTCCGGGAGTGAGTCCCGCCCGGCTCAATGCCTGGCGGCAGTCCTTCGGCACACCTGGGTCCTAGCGCTCCGCTCGGGCCAGGCCCGTAGACGTGTGAAACTGATGCGGATGTGAGCTGGGCCGCGTCTGGACAGTGAAACATGTCACAATGACATGCGCAGAAGACACAAAAGATGGACTTCTCCCGCCTCCCGGCTGGGCGCCAACCAGCCCTGGACGGGTCCCAAGTCATATGGACCTTGTCTAAGAAGGTGACCCTCCAGAGCCACCCTCCCGGCCCACCGCTGAGCGGGTGTGGGTACACACGACTCCTGTGGGCTCTGGGAGAAAGAGGCTCATTCAAAGGGCAGCCTATAAAACCTCTTAGCTTGCACTCAGAGGCTTATATCACCCTTAAAAGTGTGGTCAGCATGGTGTTATTGCACTGCGGCTACAGGGGACGGTGACATGATTTACTTCAGTAATTAACTGGTTGCTGCACCCAAACTCTAAGCAAACATAGTGCACTTGGCTGAAATTACCTGCTTCCGAGCTCCCACTTTTCCTCGTGGGGTTCAAAGACATTCCAGGAGTTAGGGCTAGCGTCGGCCCCTGTTGGGGCTTTCTCCGCAGGTTACAGCCCAGCGGCGGGGAGTCCACCTAGAGAGAGTCGACAGCCCTGGCCATTCCGTTTCCAAAAAGGCCCATTCGGAGGTGGCATCTCGGGAGAGGGAGGCCCATGATCTTGCGTTTGGCTCCCTCCCCTGTTCAGGTTCCACACACACCTCATCTGTTTTCTCCTGCAAGGAAGTCCAATTGTCAACAGCCTTTGACTCGGTTGGTATATTCTTCTTCGTAAAACAATGTTTGCTTGAATTCGGGCCACGCCTCTTTCTCTCCCTTTGCCTGGCTGGCTGCTCCTTTGCAGCATCCTGGCTGGCTGCTCCTCATGGCCCTGACTTCTAAACGTAGAGCTCTGGGGCTCCATCCACAAGCCCCTTCTCTTCTCCATCATGACTCATCTTTAAAGTCATCTCTCAGATATCTATTTCCATCCTGAATTTCTCGCCTAAGTCCCAAACTCCTGTGTCCATTTGTCTCCCAGCGTCTCTCTGCGTCTAGCGGGTGCCTCAAAATTAGCACACCTCAAACCATACTTGGAGCCTCCTGCTACGCCGTACCCACTCCTGGTCTCAGGAAAGGGAGCCTGCACCCCAACAGGTGCTCAGGCCCAGACGACTGGCCGTATTCTCAACTCTTCTCTTTCCTTCATCTCTGTGTCCGGTTCATCCCCACATCCTGTGGGCTCTGTGTCATGCTGGGTCCGAGGCATCCACGCTTCGCCGTCTCTCCTCTATCCCCTGGGCCCAAGCCCACCCTGTCTCCCCATTAGTGAGGCAGCCGCTCTTCTGGGCTCCCTGCTCCCCCCCTCGTCCTCTTGCATTCCACTTTGCACATAGCAGCCAGGGTCAGCTTCGAAAATACCTGCCATTGTCCTTGGCTCTAAGGATCTCCAGTGGCTCCCCCAGCACTGAAGAAAAGCCTAAGGTCCTGGGTGATGATCACCCCACCCATCCCCACCCAACACCCTCTCTTCCCCCCACCCTCTCACTGCGTCAGCCCCCCTGGCCCCCTTGCTGTTCCTCAGACGGGGCCACATGCTCCCTCCTCAGGTTGCAGATGTCCTGTCTAAAACGGTCTTCGATAGCCCTGGCCGGTTTGGCTCAGCGGTTAGAGCGTCGACCTGCGGTCCTGAGAGACCCGGGTTCGGTTCCCGCTAAGGGCGCGTACCTCGGTTGCAGTTTGTCCCCGGCCCTGGTCGGTCGTGCGGTGGCAGCCACTCGATGTGTTCCTTTCACATCGATGTTTCTCTCTCACTCTCTGTTCCTCTCTCTCCCTCCCACTCTACCTGAACAAAAAAATAAATAAATAAATAAAACGGTCTTCGATAGCCCCCATGGCTGCTCTCACACCCCCTTCAGATTGTGTCCAAATGTCCCCTTTTGAGTGAAGCCCTCCTTGACCTCACTAAATAAAATAGCACCCATCTGTCACCCTCTGATCTCCCTTACCCAGCCTGTGTCTCTCCTAGTGGTTGCCAGCACTCAGGACACAGTGTATGTGCCCAGTTGTTAACTCCGTCTCTTCCCCTGGAACAGTCACCACGTGCCGGGGAGCTGGTGTAGCTGCTGCCGTATCCCCGGAATCTACAGCAGCTTCTGAATGGAGCAGACACGGTCACGTGAATGCACCCCTCAGTTACCATTCCATAAGGGCCGTAGAGGAGAACGGAGCTCAGACCCGTAAGCCCCTTGCCCAGAGTCCACAGCAAGCACGTGGCCGAGCTGGCTGCCGACGTGTCCTTCCTGGAGTTTGTTTCCCAAACTGTGTCCCCTGGGAGCTTTCCGCAGGGACGGGTGCTGAGGGGAGGAAGGGAAGGTGTGCAGGACAGTCACAGCCCCGGTGGGGGCCAGGCAGGTCGGGAAGTGAGACGGGAGGTTGAGAGATCTCCTAGGGAGGGCAGCGGCTTCTCCAGGCCGCCCGGGGTGTGAGCGGAGTTCCCTGAGGTGGGCCAGGCTATGACCCCCGGGCCCTAGGGGTGGCCGCACAAGGTCAGCGGCGACCGGAGCCCCTGTGATTTATCCCAGTGTGCCCTACCAATATTGTAATTTTCCACACGCATCTAGAAGGGAAAGGCTTGGAAACAGAACTAATATCAAAGAGCTGCTTTGTGCCAGGCGCTTTCTACGGGCTTTTTGTGTAAATTCTTACAACAACCCGCTGTGCTATCAAACAGGCAGAGGAGAGGGGTGGGAGGTGACCCTGCGGGATCTGTCCAGGAGACTGGCTCAGCTCAGATCCAAGACCCGGAAGAACCCCCTTGCTCCACCTTTCCCTCCACCAGCCAAAAAAAATCGCTCCCTGGCCTGTGCCTCCCTTGGCCCCTCGGTCCACACTTTCCCTCTGGGCGCACAGGAGTCCTCGGCAGCCACAGCCCCCCACGCCTGCAGCCAGAACCTCCGCGAGCCTGGCTAGCGGTCTGCCCCAGGGATGCTGCGTGGGTGGGGCCTGCGGGGGCACGAAGACCAGGTGGGCTGTGGGGCTGGCGCAAGGGGTTAGCCAAGCAGGCAGCGGTTCGGGGATTCAGACGCTGGCCCGGGTGCCCCTGCAGCGTCCGGGCAAGTGGACTTCTTGTCTCGTTGCTGCGGCCTTTGGTCTGTGAGCTGGGCTGGGGAGGGGCCGGGCCTACCTTGGGAGAGGAGATGGGTGAGAGTCAGACTGTGGGATGAGCCCCAAAAGCTCACTTGTCGAACCCAGTACGGCTGTTTCCCGTCATTAGACTGGGGGAGGTGGGATGGAGAGGTGGTCCCCCCCTTACAGTGGAGCAAGGATTTTTTTTTTTGCCTCTTTTATAATCCTGGAGAAATGTCATTGAGCCCCAAGTACATTTCTCCTCCCTGGGCCCCGATTCAGGCAGAAGCTCAGGACTGCCAACAGGGAGTTTGAAGCTCGTAACTCAACTGTGGGCAGGGCTGGGGGCCTGATTCCAATTAAAGATGTCAAATGTATTTATGGATTATGCAATCAACAGGTATGCAGCCACCACGATAGCCGGCGGGGCCACCCCGAAGATAGGCCTGTAATTAATTAATCCCCGTGGGTCTGCCAAGTTCTGTTTCAAACGTGAGTGGTCTGGGCAGTGCCGGGGACCAAGTCTGGGGCCTGCTTTAGACCTCGCCTGGCTTCAGGGAGCCAGGGTGCTGGGCCTGCAGTCTGTCTGAGCAGAGGAAGGAATGTTAGGCTCGGGGCCTGGGCTCTACCATTTACAAGTGTGACTGGTGTGACCTTGAGCATGTCACTGAAACCCTCAGAGTGTCAGTCTCCTCTTCCGAAAATGGAGAGGATGTGTTGAGGACTGACTGAGACCATTTGGGTGAAAGGGCTCAGGGTGGGTGCCATTCCCATGGTGACCGAATGAAAGGACAGCCCTGGAGCCGGCATGCCTGCTTCCCCATCCCCACAGAGGCAGCGCCCGGATACAGGAAAGCAAGCAGCCCCTCCCTGCGGGATCCACCGCTGGGCGAAGCACACCCTGGTCCTAACATTGATCCCAGCCTCACTTTGACCAGCTGTGACGTGCGTGGACTTGCCAACCCTGCGCTCTGCTCTCTTTCTGCCCCTTGAAGCTCTTAGGAGCTGACAGAGACTCAGACAAGATGGTCAAATCGATCACTCAGCAAACTGACACTTGGCTCAGGTCCTGAGCTGCATGCACCCCAGGGCCCAGAACTGCCTCCGAGGAGGTGACCCCTCCAGGAGCTCTCAGCTCACGGGGTGCCCACACCAACGCGCTTTACAGCAAGGGTGACCACAGTGACAGCAACACGCTCAGCCGGCGAGGGAGCAGCAGACCCTCCTCCAGCGCCTGCGTGCGGCTGGTCCTCGCCTTGACTCCGCCAGGTAGACGGGCTCGCTTCCAGCCGCGCAGGCCTCGCAGAGTCAGTGATGCAACACGTGTTCAGCATATGGCCCTTTGACTCCGCTCGGTAAATTGTCCCGTTGCTGGCAGTTGTGGTAACGAGGGGGTGTGGGCGGGGGAGACACTGTCAGCATTACCCCGTCACCAAGCGCTTCAGTCCGGAGCCAGGCCTGGTCTAGAGCTGTCTGAACGCCCCTCGTTCGCTCTCTTCCCTTCCCTCAGAGCTGGCTTGCACGTCATACAGTTCCCTCTGGCTGGGCAGGGGCTGCAGGACTCCAGTGAGGCCAGTCCAGGCGGAGGACATTGAGGTCCAAAGGCAGGTGGCGTCGGCTCGGGAAAGAGAAAGCTGCGGTGTTTGGAGACTTAGGGGGCAGGTTCAGCCTGACTGGGAGACATTAGGTGTGAGTGAGCGTGTGTGCCCGTGGGTATGTGAGTGTGTGATTGTGCGTATGAGCAGGTGTGTGTGCCTGAGTGCAGTGTGTGTGCATCCGCGTGTGAAGGGGATCGAGGGCTGGGATGACAGGAGGGACCGGCTCCTGGCACTGGAAGTGGGGAGTCGGAGGGAAGCTGACGCCATGTGCCCCTGCCAGCTGGGACATGCTGCGTCTGTCGGAGTCCTGTTCTCTACACTGGCTCTCCTTCTGGAACTGACTGGCGGGGCCGTGCCGCCCAGGTAACACCTGTGACATTGTGCAGCTCGTCCTGTCATTAGGGCACTTGGCCTCTGTGATCTCACTTAACCCCCACACCAGGCTGTGAGCACACGCTCCCAGACGGCTGTGTGGGGCCGAAGCCCAGGGTGGTCCCCGGGCGGAGGGTGAGGGCCGCTGTCTCCATGCTTGGCCGTCCTCCCCCACAGGAGGCCGTCAGAGCACTGGGCCCACACCTGCCCTGGCAGCGGGCTGCGGGCACGTCCAACTGCAGCCCCTGGTTTGAGACCTCCCTCGTTTCCCTTTGGGCATAATTGAGGGTCCTCTTGGCCCCCTGACCGAGAACTCATTCCTCCGCCGCCTCGCCCACTGGCTCAGGGCCCCAGCGTGTGAATCGGCGGCGTGGCCTCACGTAGGCCCTTGTCCTGCCGGCCTGCGTCTGTCTGCGGTCGTGGTTTGCAGCAGCTCCCGTGGTCTGGTTCACCCTGCCTCTCTTTAAAAGTGCCACCAGGGGGGTTCAGTCTTCCGCAGGGGGTGACTCGGGGGTGAATGCCTGAGCCTGTCTGCCATAACTGACCCTAGAACGTGTCATTCAGCACCCTGCGTCAGCGAACAGGAAGCGGGAGGTTCAGAAAGGTGAGCGAAATGGCAGGGACGTTCAGCAAGCTGAAGGCCAACTCAGATTCAGGTAGCCAGCAGCAGCCCCAGAGGTCGTCTGCAGCCTTGTGACGTAGGGGTGCTCGGCCCCTCCTTGGAGAGCCCATCCCGATGCTGTGAGGCCCTCAGAGGCGCAGCGTCCCTGCACTTGCCCATCATCCAAGGACAGTTTACATTCTTTCTAGGGCATCTCCAGGTCTCTGGGAGAATGACTTCTAGAAAGATTAGCTTGGCTCAGAACCCCGCCGCGGATGTCTGACAAGGGAAACCGGCCTCCCTGGCGGGAGGCAGGGTGGGAAGGGGGGACCGTGGCCAAGTCTGATTGCAAACAAATTACACCCTCTCCTCCTCTCTCGCTCTGCTTTCTCCTGACGCTGCTTTCATTGATGCTGCTTGTTGTCCTGAAATCCAACCCCGCGTTCTGACATCGGCCCCAATCTAAGCAAAGGCAGGGCTCTGCTGCCCTCCCTCCCTGCCTGGGCGGGCCGATGTCCCACCTCGAGAGGCTACGAGGGTTCTGTGCAGAGCGGGACCTTGCCCTTCACCGCTGGGTGCCGGTCCCGGCTGCACCCTCACTCTGTGACCGGAGCACATGCTGTAACCGCCTGTGCCTCAGTTTCCTCATGGGATGAAGTGGGGGTCGTGATCCTGTCCACCGCTCAAGGCAGCCATGAGGACTAAATGGAGCAACCCATGGCCAGCGCCCGGGAAAGGCCTGGCCCCCGTGAGCAGCATGGTCCCCGCTTGCCGCCCGTCTGCCCACAGCGCACGTCTTGGTGGTGATCGCCTTCTGGGGTTATTTTTAAATCATCGCTCTTAGAGCTCTCAGCGGGGCCGGGCCATGCAAGGGGCATCCCCAGAAACCCAGCTGGCCTCGCTCCTGGCCCTGCCATGCTGATGGCACAGGCGATGCGGTCGGCCAGGTGCTGGGCTTGGGTTCATTTCCGGGAGGCTCTGGGTGACTCCAGCCAGAGCCATCGCGTGGAGGAAGACAGAGTGGGCAGGGGCAGAGGTGGGGAGTGGGGACTGTCAGGAAGGTAGGCTTAACGGAGAGGAGGGTGGTGCAGGGCCAAGGGAGGATGTGTGGTCCCTTTAAGAGATCTGAAACGGGCCTGGTCACCCTTGAACCCCAAATATCTTTCCAGGCCAGGAACTCATTCTTAGCAAGATGTCCTAATGTGGGAAACACGCAAACCCGTCCCCTCTTGGTGCTGAGGTTATGACATTTGCTTCTAAGGAGTTCACCCACTGTGTGGCTGGGCCTGGCTGGGGACTCCCAGGCCCAGTAGGGGACAGAGATAGATCCCACCAGTGACCTTTCTCTCCTAACTCCAGCCCTGGCCTCCTGAGCCCCAGGCTTCTCCCCTGTGGTGGGAACTTTCACAGAGTCTTAGGCTTCATCTGGATGACAAAAGGGATAGCAAATTTCAGTTCAGTTTAACCAACATTCCATCTACTGGGCAGCTGCTCTGTGCCAGGCTCTGGGGACCCAGGAATGGTTAAGGGTTATCCTTGTCCTTGGGTTGCTCACAGTCAAGGATAATCACCGACATGTATTGGATACCTACAGTGTATACTCTGCCAAACAAAGACAGGCACATGGCCCCGTTTAGTTCCACATGGACCATGGTTTTGTCACTGTACAGAAGGAAATAAGACTGAGAGGTTGAATAACTTGCCCAATGTCACACAACTAAGAAGGCAAGATCCATAGCCAGGTACCGGTCTGGCCTGCCACCGTCCAGTGGGAAGGACCAGTGTCCCCCATCAACAGGCACAGCGCAGGCACCCCTTCTTGGGGAATGGACCAACCTGTGGATTAATTATAGCTATTTTTCTGATAAGGAAACTAAGACTCAAAAATTGGACGCAGCTTGCCCGAGGTCATCCCACAGTGAAATGACAACCCTGTCATGTGACTCCAGGTCTATGACTACTTGCATCTGTAGTTATTTTCTTAGTTGTTTCCCTGGGGATTATAATTAACATCTTAATTTTTAATAGTCTGATTTAGATTAATATGAATTCAGTTACAATAATATATAAAACTTTGCTCTTACAAAGCTTTCTTTTCTCCTCCTCCTCTTTTGTATGGTTGTCTTACAAATTACGTCCTTGGGTGTCGTAAAGCTCATCAACACAGATTTATAGTCATTGCTTTGTACGGTTGCCTTTTAAATCAGTAGGAAAAAAAGTTACAAACCAAAAAAGTATTATTTATATTGTCTTTTATATTCACCTGGATTTCGTCGTGTGGATTCAAGTTACTGTCTAGTGTCCTTTCATTTCAGCCTGAAGGACTCCCTTTAGAATTTCTTGTAGGGCAAGTCTGCCGGCAACAAATTCTCTTAGTTTTTGTTTATCTGAGAATGTTTAATTTCTCCTTTATTTTTAAAGGATAGTTTTACTGCATATAGAATTCTTCATTGACATTCTGTTCCTTCAGCATTTTGAATATGTTATCCAACTGCCTTCTGGCCTCTGATTTCTAATAAGAAGTCAGTTATTAATCTTATTCAGAAATGTACTGAGTCATTTCTTTCTTGCTTCTTTCAAGGTCTCTATCTTTGGCTTTCAACAATTTGAATATGATATGTCTAAGTTTTAATCATTTTTAATTTATCCTCCTTGAACTTCTTGGATGTGTAAATTAATGAGTTTTCATCAAATATGGGACGTTTTCAGCCATTACTTCTTCAATATTCTCTCTGCCCATTTCTCTGTCTTCTTGTCTTCTGGGACTCCCATTATGAATGTGTTCATACACGTAATGGTGTCCCACAGATCTCTGTTCATGGTTTCTTTATTTTTTCTTTCTTGTTGTTTTTCAGACTGACTAATCTCAATCGACCTATCTTCAAGTTTGCAGGTTCTTTCTGTGGCCTGCTCAGATGGGCCATTGAGCCACACCATTGAATTTTTAAATTTTATTTATTGTACTTTTATCTATACAATATGCGAATGTCTATTTGGTTCTTTTAAAAAATACTTTCTATGTCTTTTTGATAGTCTGTATTTGATGAGACACCATTCTTATAGTTTCCTTTAGTCCTTTAGACACAATTCTCTTAGTTCTTTGAACATATTTAAAATAGATGATTTAAAGTCTTTGTCTATTAGTAAGTACAGCTTCTGGACTTCCTCTGGGACACTTTCTGTTGACTGCTCTGCTTTTCTTGTTTATGGGCCATCATTTCTTGTTTCTATGCATGTCTTATCACTTTTTTGTTGAAAACTGGGTATTGAAAACCATGCGCTACGACAACTCTAGCAATCAGGTTCTTCCTCCTCCTCGGGTTGGGGTATGTTGTTTCCTGTTGTTGTCATCACTGTTTGCTTAGTGACTTTCCTGCACCAGTTCTGTGAAGTGTGTATTCTTTGTCATGTGTGGTCACTAAAGACTCTGTTCAGTTCACTTAATGTCACCTAGTGATCTATTGTTTGCCCCAACTGGTATCCACTGCCTCAGGCTGTTTAAACAATTACCTCTGATTGTTTCTCAACAAACACCCCTGAGGAAAGGCTATTAGCACTAAGGAGCCGCACGTTAGGTCAAATGCAGCCAGCTTTGAAAGTTAAGGTCTGGCGGAGAATCACCAGACAGGTCATAGAAGGACAGTTCTATCAGAGAGGGTTTAAAGGAGCTTCCTAGGCCGTTTTGTACCCTCTAGTGGCTGCCAGGCTGCTGGCTTTCTAGGCTGTACCTTTTGACCTGCTCAACCAGGTAGGGCCTGAGACTTTATCTTAAAACCTGGCACCAGGCTTCCTCATCTGTGTCCTTTTCCCTGGCGACCTGGGCCCAGGAAGAGGTAAATCTGAACTTAGAGCAGGACTCCTGGTCTTAGAACCTCTCTGCCACCATCTCCCACAGTGCCTGGAACTCCACCATCATCACCAAACCATTGCCTTATCCAGACATTTGTATTTAAATAAATTCAGATTTCCTGAAATGCAACTTCTGAAGGGTTACTAACCTGGAAGTCACACCTGGTAGATTCTGCCACTTACCATATGGATGCCCTAAGACCCGGATATATATGGTCCTAATTTCTAAACCTGTAAAACAAGGGCGGGGGGGCAGGGGCGGTGCTTAAAAACGCTTTGAGACTAGGAGCCTATGACTATGACAGTTAGGCAGGGGTCATTTTTTAAAGAAGTCACCATGTCTTCCCAGATCCCCAAAGTAGACCAAATTTCTCTCTGGGTTCCCATGAGCTCCAGTGCCTCCCTCTGTCCCCCACAAATAACCATAAATAGTTGGCGCCTGTTTTCAGCTGTGTCTCCTCACCCACACAATATGAGAAGGACAAGGAATCTTCACCTCCATGCCTCCAGCACCCAGCACCAGCCCAATATAGAGCAGGTGCTCAAATAATAGTTCGCACTGTAAAGTCCTTGGGACTTGCTAGGGTTTCTGACAGTCTCTACCCCCATCCACATGAAGCCTTAATATATGCGCAGAAGACTATGCAGGGAGAGAGGGAAGGATTACAGCCCTTTAAAGTTTACAAATGTTTTTACACTTACTAATCATTCACTAGCAAATATTTATTAAACACCTACTAATATTGTGCACTTAATCATTCCCCCCACCACCACCAAAAAAGGATTGCTATTGTTACCCCATTTTGCAGATTGGGAAACCAAGGTTCAGAGAGATGAGGTGCCTCTTCCACGGTCATGGTAAATGTCAGTCTGACTGGACTCAACATTTGGGGCTTCCAGTCTCTGCTCCCACCTCCAGCCTCTTCTTTTAGCATCTGACTCACCTGACCCCAGGACAGGCAATGCCAATGATCATAAAATGTGAACTCCGCAGGTCAGGAGTTTGGTTTTTTTTGTTTGTTTTTACTGTATCCCAGAGCCTAGAACAGCACCTGGCACATAGTAGGTGTGCAATAAATATTGGTCTAATTGAGCGAATGCATCTTCTAAAATGCAGGTAGAGGATGAGCGAAGAGTGTCTGAGAGAAATCGCCTGGCACGAGGAGAAAGGAACCACGTGTCTCGAACACCTCGTGTGCCAGGCATGTCCCAGACACTGCTTACTCCGTCCCCACAGCAGCCCGATAGGGTGGGAGCTACACCCAAGGCCAAGGGGAAGGAACCAACTTGCCAGAAGCCGCCTACCCTGTTACATGACCAGCTGAGGACTGGAACCCAGGTCGGTGCATGCTGGGGCCAGGTCCTTCCCATCCTCCACAGCTTTGGAAATGTTCTCAGACCAGCTAATTCACTCTCCTGGCTTTATAGAGAGAGTGGGTGAGTGATTGTCCTGGCACACGGCCGTGCAGCCACTGAGCTCCACGCTTGGCACTCAGAAGTTGCCCCAAGCACACATCCTGTGAGGCTGCAATCCCCAGCAAAGCTCCCTGGGAGCTGACAAATGTCCCGAGAACCCAGAGGTGTGCACACACGCCCACAAGCACACAAAGACGCTCACGCTGCGCCCACCACAGCAAAGGAGCCCCAGGCTCCTCTGAGTGTATTTTAAATCCATTCTGACTCCCCAGAAAGTCTGTTTTTGTTATTCACGCTGACCTTTTAAACTCCACGCAGTCCTGCATTTTTCCCGAGGCCTCCGTAGGACCTATTAATAATTCCGCTCTCCCACCGAGGCTCTGGGCTGCAGCCGGCTCTCTTACGTGCTATAAAAGCCAGTCCCCACACTGCTGGCGAGTTCACCCTCCTCTCCAGACAATTCGAGGAGAAAGCACAGGCATCCCCCAGCCGGGGGGAGAGGAGGCCCTGCACACGCCTATGCTCTTCAAAGGTGAGGACAGGTGGTCCCATGTGACCAAGGACAGGATCAGGGCACGCGATGGCCCGGGGAATGTGGCTGAGTCAGGCCCCCTGCCTCTGGCCGCTTTCTCCTCTCTCTGAGCAAACATCTCTGCAAATAAATCTCCTCTTTCTTCCTTTCTCTCTCTCTGCTGGGTAACTGCTTCAGTTTCATTAAAGACTCTGGAAACATTCTTCAGGCTCAGCCGAGATATATAATACGGAGAACAGAGATTTGCTTCATAACCCACAAACTATTAAAAATATTAGTGTCCCCCAGAGAGTCTCTCTTAAAGATTCCTTCTCCCTCTCTGCCTCCCTCAGCCCCTGGCGCGCGGTGCCAACAATAATGCAGGCGGGCTGGGCCGAGCCATTTCCTTGAAAGAAAATAAAGAAGAGATAACAGGCCCCGGAGAAACCTCTCTTTGTGCCTGAATAATATCTGTCATCCTATACGTCTCGCTAGAGCTTTGTACTTCTCAAAGCCCCTTTCACCACCGTTATCTTGTCTGATCCTCAAAGACGTGCAAAGTGGGGTCATGTCCCTTTTATGAGGAGGGGAACTGAGGCCCTGGAAAAGGGTGGGATGGCTTTGAGGCCGAGCTGGGACTGGAACCCAGCTCCTTCTCGTTGCCTGAGGATTTTCTCATTCAAGTGGTTGTATTAAGTGACTTCGTTCTCAGTAGTAGACGTCTGGTGTATAGCAAACGCTCCCTCTGTCCCGACTGTCCCCCAGGGGACTAGTGTTCGATGTCACTGCAGGTGATCTGTGTTTCTTTTTTTTTTTTTTTTTTAATCCTCACCCGAGGCTATTTTTCCATTTTTTGTACAGATAGAGTGGGAGGGAGAGAGAGGAAGGGAGAGAGAGAGAGAAACATCGACGTGAAGGGACACATCGAGTGGCTGCCACCCGCACGACCAACCAGGGCCGGGGACAAACTGCAACCGAGGTACGTGCCCTTAGCGGGAACCGAACCCGGGTCTCTCTGTACCGCAGGCCGACGCTCTAACCGCTGAGCCAAACCGGCCAGGGCTGATCTGTGTTTCAATTGTTCACCTGAGATGTGTCGAGGACTTCCTCTGGGCCAGGCCCGTCCTTAGGGCTGGGAACGAGGCCGGGGTGAATAAGGGTGGTGTTCTGCTGCCCTTGGGGAGGTCCTGGGGAGAGGGCCAGCCCCAGGCAGAGCAGAGAGACCCTAGAAAGACCTGTCTGAGTGCCAGGAGCACAGGGAGACCCCCGACCCGGCAGGCAGGGGCCTCAGGAGTGATACTCACCTGGGATTTCCGAGGATGGACAGAAGTTAGGCAGAGGGGGTGTGAGAGGGAAGCAGGTCCAAGGCCCCGAGGCCAGAGGGGGCTGGCATTTTGGAGAAGCAGCCAGGGCATAACCATGGATGAGCGGTGGCGAGAGACCAGAAGGGAGGGCCAGGAGCCCTGACGCTGGGTAACCACCAGTGTGTCCTGAGAGCAGCTGGGCGCACCCCAAGGCTTTTGGTCGTCAGTTTTCCAGGAGGGTCCACGGGATAGTCACTGAATGTGCCGTGGGGGCTTGTGTTTTGCTTTGGATCTTGGGACTGATGGAGAATGGAGTGAAGGCGACATGGATGCGGGAGGGAGGACTAGAGAGGTGGCCTGAGCAGGAGCGTGGGGCGGAGAGCTGGTGGGTCGACCAGCTGGGAGGGGGGCTTGAGGACCAGGAGCCTGGAGTCCAGGCCTACCCCAGACCAGGGCATCTACTTCTGCGGGTGAATTAGAATGGTAAGCCCTATGTGACAGCTGAGGAAACTGAGGCACAGCGGCGTGATACGCCAGCATCCCCTACACGCTGAGTCGGTGCAGGAGTTGGATTCCAACCCCAATCCCTCAAGCTCCGGGGTTTTCTCATTTCCCTTCCATGTTGCCCAATCTGAGCGGCTCTCCCGGGGGATGAGGAGTGATGCCCAGGGTTCTGTGGGCAGCCTCGAGGTCTGAGAAGCCAGCGCATTCTTTGTGTCCTGCCCCTGGGATATTTAAAATTAGCTCTGTAGAAGAATTTGAAAAGCCCCGGCCAGCCCTTGATGTCTAAGCATGAGAGACAGGCTGACACAGGCCCTCTCTGGGTCATCTTGGCCCGGTCACTCTCCTCTCGGGCCTCATTTCTGGGCTGTAATGACCTCCCTGTCCTGGGTTGGCGTCAGATGAGAGCATCGTCTTCGCCACAGTTCCCACCAGCACCGCTGTCATGTTGACGGCCTGTCACCGCCAAGACGCACAGCGGGCAGAGTGAGGGCGGCCCGTCCGGCGAGGCGAGGCGATGCGGGCGGCAGCGCCCTGGCCCTGCCTTGCGGCCTGTGTGCTGGGAGACCACCCAGACCACACCTGTCACACGAGGGGCCGCAACTGCCCGACTCGTACGGTCCTCACTTTCTAGGACACAAGTTCTCGATGAGGAAACTCACTTTGTCCTTGGTTCCGTCCAGCCCATCTGGAACAGGAGACACAGGCAGCTTCTGGGAGGTCTGAGGACAGGATCCCACAGCCTGGCACGAGGCCACCTAGAAAGAGGCCCTGGTGAAGGAGGCTTGCGTCTCTGGCCTCTGCAAGCTTGTCCACAGAAGGGAGCCATTCTGTGCATGTCCTTTGTCACTGGTTCAGTGAACTGAGGCCACAGGTCCCCTCCAAGGCTGCAGCAGCTCCGGGCCGGTGGCCCTGCTGTTCCTTCCACCCACAGTGACCCTCCCCCACAGGGGTGAGAGGACAGGAGGGACAGCGATTTGGCCCACCCTCCTGCCTGCATGGCCCCTGCCTTGATGTGGGGGCCAACGGACAGCTTCAGAGACCAGCCAGCCTCGGTGGGGGAATTTTCAGTTTAGGGGTCCGTTTGTGAGGAAGGAGGGAACTTTGGAAGACTTCAGAATTCCCAGGAACCAGCTGGCAAGGGGGAACGTGCGACCCCACTGGGATGGGGACCCAGGTGGGGGCTGAGGCTTGGAGAAAGGAGGGATGAGCATCTACCATTTGGGGTCCCGACATTGTGTGACCCTGAGCTGCAAGCCTGAGGGCCAGGGTTCGGGGCCTGGGGTCCCTGGCCTGGGGTCCCTGCACCTTCTGACCCGCTGGGGCTCCCACCTTCTGATGCCCCAGCATTCCGCTCTCGCTCTCGCACCAGCCTTTGAAGTGGCTGTCCCCAGGTGGTAACAGCCCTGTGGAGTAAATGACTTGTTTATGCCTCCTGTTAAAATGCAGGGATCTCACTGTGAGCCAGAGCGGCCTCAGCGCCCATTCTGAGCAGTGCTAAGTGGCTGCTGGGATGGTTTTCCCTAATGAGCCCCTTCTCAGTCTGCCCTTTGTTTGCCGCTGGCTGCGAGGCCTTGACCTCACTACCACCAGGCAAGTCAGGTGCCTCTGGAATCTGGGAGCCCCTGGGCATGGTCCACCCCAGGCTTCCCGGCAGTTTGAGGGCCACACACATGCAGAGCAGAGCATCCAGGGACTTGCCACAGGCCGCACGGGCAGAGGAGGTAATGGGCGTTGGAACCCGGAGGCCTGGCTGCAGAGCTCGTGCAGAAGCTCTGTACGCACCTGTTGATTTGAGAAACCAAACCACCTGCTTGCAGATCGTCTTGATCACTCGAGTTCCCGGGAGCCCGAGCCAGTGGGCTGAGGGATTCTCTGGCCACCTCCTCCACCACATGCCTCCCCTTCTCAAGGGCGGAGGCAGAGGCTGGGAGCCTGCTGGGGTAGACGGGGTTAAGGGGACAACCTGGGCGGACTCTGAGCACCTCCCCCTCTCACTCATGCTGCAGTCACACGCTTGTCTCCCCGGATCCTGCATGGACCTTGGACCCATGAGAGAGCAGGACATGGGGCCCCAGGCCCTCCTAGCATGTAGTGGACCATTACAGAAACAACTCCGTCTCCCCTAGAACGTCTTCCTCAAAGCACCCCTTCGCCCAGGCCGGTGTCTCTCCGCTCTCTGTATTTGGACACCATGGCTCCTTCTAACTCAACAAGAACATCTCAGACCATCTTTTATTTATTCAACATAAATATGTATTTTGAAATAAATTACATATGTTAAATACATTAGATATCATGACTTAAATATATTTTATATTAAGGAAAATTACATGTCATGAGTTAAACCACAACCAAAAGCTATGGTAAGATTAGAAATGTATTTCTCCTTCAACCACAGTGAAGTCTGTGGGCTCAGCTCCACCCACCCTTCAGCCCTGGCCCGTGTGTGACAGGGGAGCCCACCATTGGCTGCTTCAAGCCAGGGGGGCTACTTTATTTTCAGAGTGCAGGCAGCCTTCCAGCCACGCCCCTGCAGGGGTCTGACACCCCATTCCCCACTGCGGGGCGCTAACCAGTGTGTGCTGAGCGCCTGCCACCTGCCGGGCACCGCGTGTGTGCTGACGAGCACGCAGACCTGGTCTGTTCGCTTCTGGCCTCCAACCTCTGCTCATTGAGCAGATGAGGAAACCAAGACCCAGTGAGGGTGGGCACTTGCCCAGTGCCACACAGCAAGTCAATGGTGGAGGCAGAACGAGAAACAGGCTCCTGACTCCCAGCCAAGGCCTCACACACTGTTACAGCCTGGGAGAGTGGCTCCCTTGAAGGGTGGAAGCTACGTGCTGGGGACTCAGCAGCCTCCTCCCACTTAGTGCCCCCCCCCGGCTCACTGAGCCATAGGAATCCCTCTCATCGGGGTTCACAGGGGGGGACTCCTGCAAGGATGGATCACGCTCAGATAAATGAGTCTTTCTGGGAACCTACTCTGCACCAGGCTGGGTGCTGGGTGCTGTGTTCTTGCCCCTGCCGAGCTTAGCATCCAGTCCCAGAGATCCAGCGATTCCTCCGTGCAAACCCTGCGGAATGGCTGCTCACCCAGCTGGGGGAGAGGCAGGAGCACCTTCCAGTGAAAGGGCAGCCCCTAAGCAAAGCATGGGGGACTCCTGAATAGTTTGTTGACTTTTGGAACCTGAATGTGGGAGCGAATGTAAGAGGGACACCTAAAAAGGGGGGATCGGGCGTGAGGGCAAGGGCAGTGGGAGCCACAGTGGCCCTCGGAGCGGCGGAGTGGACAGGGTTTGGCTGTAGGACGGATTCTTGGTGTGCCGCGCTGAGGCTGGTGAGAGACTGTGGCTTTCTGTCCTCTGAGCCTCACTCTGCATTTCCAAGACAGCTGCCGTGAGGATCCATGCTGACGCGGCTTTGGAAGTGCTCTGGGAATACAGCAGGGTCAGCCTTCATTCCCGCTCCTGTTGTTCTTCGAAACCAAGACATCCTGCCCCTGCTCCACCCATAGCCTGCCCTGTGACCTTGGGAAAGTCCCCTTTCTCGGAGCTCGTGGTCCCCCAGCAGGAAAGCTGGGCCAGCCACGCATCTCCCTCAGGGGGCTTGTGACTGGGATGAAGACGTGGCCGTCGCAGGGCTCTGCTTCCTCCGCTGGGCAGCTTGTGAATGCACGTGTCTGCACATGTGCCTGTGTGACTGTGTACACGTGTGCCTGCATGTGGTTGTGCACATGTTTGTGTGTCCGTGTGTGCATGTCCATGTGTAGATGCACGTGTACGTGGGGGGTACTGTCTGGCTCTGTGCAGCGCTAGCTGAGCTCCCTGGGCCTTTTACAGACTGTTTATGATGTGCCACTGCGGTAACTGCCCACGATTGGCTGCTCCACAGGCTCCGGGGCCTGGGAACAATGGAGCAAAGTGGAAGGAAAGAAACTATTAAAGGTCCAGGAGCCCTCGTGTGACCCTCAGTAAGTCATCCTGTCACTTACACCTGTCTTAGCGTCAGGACTCTCTCCCACACGGCCTGCTCTGCCGCGTCCGCGGCTTCCAGCAGGCGTGAGAAGGGCCCTGAACGGGGCGTGGACATGGCGGGCGGCCCGGGATGAAGTGCCACTTGCTCCGCCTCCTGGGTGGTGGGTGCGCCTGGGCACGTGGCTGCACCTTCATGGCCTCATCTGTGAAATGGGGAGGACCACAAAGTGGGTGTCGGGAGGTGGTCCCCAGAGTCCAGCATTGAATTTGTGGACCATGGAGGAGGAGCTGATAACTCTCAGTGCTGAAGGGTCCCCCGCCCCCAGCCCTGTCCCTGGCACAGCTGTGCTGCTGAAGGGGCGGGCCAGCCGGGCAGGTGGAAAGGAGGCTCGAGGGGAGAGGACAAGCAGTGGTGTGTGGCCCTGGGCTGACGGGCCTGGAGTCCCATGTCTCCCCACTGCAGCAGACCGGTGGGGCTGCACACTCCCTCGCAGTCCTTGATCCACGCCCGGTGGGGGAGGGGTCCTAGCCTGAGCCCTGTGCATGTCAGTCCCTGTGCCCGGGGAAGCCCTGTGCCCCTGACCCTTACAGTGATGCTAGGGGGCAGACAGGAAATCCAGGCGCAGGAAGGAGGGAGAGTTGCCAACAGCCCTCCCAGGGCCAGCAGCAGGGACTAGCCCCCAGGACAGGACATGCCCCCCAGGGGGTGCGTGTGGAGCCCAGGGAGCTGCTCAAATCAGCAGACACCTGCAGTCCTCAGAGAGGGAGCCCTGTGCCCATCAGTCAGAGCCCCGGGGAGCCCTCCTGCCAGTGGGGGGATTCCTGGAGCCCCTCAAATACCACCCCTCACAAGTTTCCAGCAGAAGGAACTCTGACAGGGACTCGCAGGCTTCGGGTCTAGGCCTCGGTCCCTCCTTGTGAAGGCCCAGAGGGCTGGACTAGAAGGACCCTCACGGGCTCTGCTGCCTTCACACCGATCTCCCGCGGAGTCTCTGCCGGCCTGCCCAGCTGAGCTGAAGGCCTGTCTCCTACCGCCCTGGTCTCTCTCCTCCCAGCCCAGCAGCGCCCCTGCGCCCCTGCGCCCGCAGACACTCCCATTCTCCAGCCAGGCCTGCCTACCGGAGGGCGGCCTTCCCCAAAGCCTTGGGTCTGTGGGCCCCCACCACGGGGTGCAAGCAGAGGCCCGTGCTCCAAGTCAGGGAGCTCAGGAGGGGCCCCCAAGGGCTCCCCCTACCCCAAGCCTCCAGCCCCAGGCAGTGACCGGGGCACACCCTGCTGGAGCACCGAGGCCCTAGTTCCCACTTGGAAGTGAAGTTGGAGGACGGGACTTTCAAAGCATTTGCTCCAAAGCTTACTGACGCTACACCAGGGGCCGGCGCTCTGCCGTCTGCTGTGTGTCCAGTACTCCTGCCCTCCAGGCCTGCACCGGGTCCCCAGAGAGCAGTCCCAGGAGAACCCTAGCAGCCCAGGGACACACGAGCAACACAAGGCCTCATCACACCCATGGCTGTGCCCAGCCAGCCCCCTCATACTCGACTCCTAAAAGCCTGGCCCGTATCACGTCCCCTCCATCACTGTTCCTTTAAGATGGAGGAGTCCAGCCCTGGGATGCGGAGCAGATGATGCCCTGGAGATGCTTAGGGAGGACCAGGCACCCCAGCCCCAGGCTCTGAAATCACAGGCGTCCTGTGCCCCAGGGCTGGCTTCACCGGGACCGCCAAGACAAGATGCTGCCGGCACAGCCCCTGGCGACATCGGGGTTGCTTGTCCACCACCAGACCCAGCCTGATCCCTCACGGGCCCCGCATACCAGCTCACCGGGGGACCAGGAGTCAGGTGGGCTGACTCCAGGACCCAGGGTGTGGCCCAGGTGGTGCTCTCTGTGTGTCCTGCTCAGTGGGGCCCACCCCTCCTACAGGACCACCTGGATCAGGAATAAATTGTGCTTACGAGGGTGTCTTAGTATTGGTGTCCTGACCCTCAGGTCTGGAATAAACCTGTGAAGGCCTGTTGGGAGGGGCAACACTCCGATAATGACCACGGCCGTGTTTGCTACTCGACGCCTACTTGCCTCAGTTTCATCTTCAAAATGGTAATAATAATAGCAACCTTCTTGTAAGGTTGTTACGGGGATTAAAAGAGTTAAAAATGAAAAGCATAGTGCATATGTTATTTCTGACTTTCTCAGTAACCCTGCAAGAAAGATGTTCCCCTTTTACAGATGAGGAAATAGCCTGGAGAGACCAGGGACCCCAGGGTTCCTGAGTGAGTAGCACTGGGTTGCACATCCCAATTCTCCGTCTGGGCCCATCCCCACGCCTGTGGTGAGGGAGCTCCCTGGGGGGGTGCTGAGGGGGGCCTGTGTGAGCCCAGGATGCTGAGATGGGGTCTGCCCTTCACACCAGAACTGAAAAGCTGAGCAGCCGCCTGGGGCTGGGATTTGTGGAGGCCGAGAGAGGAAAGGTGCAGGGCGAGCCCACCGTGTGGGGCAGAGGAGCCTGGAGCCCTGCGGGGTAGCTGGGCTCTCCCCTGGAGGGGGGTGTGCGTGTGCGCGCCTGTGACTGTGAGTGCCCGCTAGTGTGTCCGCGGGTGTGTGTCACAGTGAGCGTGACTCTGCGTCTGGGTGTGAGTGCATGTGTGTGCGCCTGGGGATCTGAGCCCCTGTAGGTGTGTGTCTACTGGGACGGCGGAACCTCAGCGGTGTTCGAGTGAGCGTGCGTCTGGTGGGGAGGGCTGAGAGAGCACCCCAGTGCTGGGCGTTGAGCAGGGAGGCTAATTGCATTTTCTGTTGGCTCAGAGTTAATCAGCGGCACCTCCTTGTTCCAGCCCCTCAGAATGTTCCCCTTCTCCGATGTCTGCATCTGCCTTTGGAGAGGGATGATGACAGCCTGAGGGGTGTGCAGAGAGAGTGACCAGGGTCTGGGATCCACGCGGGTGCGGAGACAACTGGCTCTCGAGGCGGCGTCCACCTGAAGAAGGGCTGACCCCCAGGGACGGCTCCTGCCCAAACTTCTGTAGCCCTTCCAGGATCCCAGAGCACAGACGCACCCTGGGGCCAGTGGGTGACCTGAGGCAGCGGCCGGGCCAGTTCTGTGTGACAGCACATTCTAGACGTTGGAGCGGTAGGCGTGCTGCTCAGGAGCGTGGCACAGCCCCGAGTGCCAGCCAGGCAAGGACATGGCCAGGTACCGCTGGCCCTGGGAAACAGGCAGGTGCCTTCCAGCCCCGAGACCTGGAGCTGTGATTCCTGCTCCGAAGGCCGTGCTGGAGCTGAGGCAGGCTCCTCCGGCCCCGTGACGCCAGCGCTGGGATTCCTTGGACCCGTTTTCAGGGGACAGTTGACTGCCTCCAGTAGCACCTGTGTGAGGGCGAGACCCTGTGCTCGTTGGGGGCTCTGCACAGAGGGGGTGCTGGGGGAGGGGAGGCGTGCCCGGCAGGCACCACGCAGCACGCAGCACAGACCCCGGGGTTGGGCGCACGGAGACGCCAGAGGAAGGAGAACACGCTGAGATCAAAACGTCCCCTTCGTGACGCAGCCTCCCTGAGCCTGTTCTGTCATTTGTCAAACTGAAATGCTCGTAATTACCATAGAATTTGGGGAAGACTGCATGAGGTTTAGTGAGTGTGCATGTCCAAAGTTCTCAGTATGTAAGAAGTGCCGTCTATTGACTTATTTTTACTCCTACGTGGGGAGGGAGGATGAGGCCAGCAGGGTAGGATGGGGTGGGCAGGAACAAGGTGGGCGAGATGGCCCAGCAGCCAGGGTCCCAGCCATGCCCACCACGCGGGGCTCAGAGTTCCCGGTCCCCCTTCCCTACAGGGCTTCCTGGTGCCCAGCGAGCGTGGAGTGTTCCTCTGGGGGCAACAGAGCCACAGTCACGCCCTTGGGGTCTGTCCAAGCATGTGCTCCTGTGCTGCGTGACCTTGGGCAACCCCCACCCTCTGCGCAGTGAGCAGTTGACCTGGCGGTAGGTCAGTACCACCATCCCCTCTCCCCAAGCACCAGCTCCCTGCTGCTGAAAGAAGGGCCTCGGGGAGCCGGGAATAGGAATTGGTAACAGAATGCCATTCATTCATTCATTCATTCATTCATTCATTCATTCATTCGTGGGACAAACCACACTGCCTTTATGGAGTGCCTTACCTTCTAGTGGGCGGAGATGGGACCCCTGAGTGACCGACAGGGTGTGTTAGGAGGTGGAGACTGGAGAAGAGTACAGCAGAGTCCATGGGGACGGGGTGCCCAGGGTGGGGAGTTACCATTTTGAGTCAGAGGGTCGGAGTGGACCTCACCGAGAAAGTGGGCTTCATGGAGAAGGCACCGGCCTCGGGTGCTCCCTCCTGTGTGCTCCCAGGCCCTGGCTCCCTCCTGTTGAGAACGTATCTGTCCCTGGTCTGCTTTCTCGGGGGGCCAACTACCCTCCGTTTCACCTCTGCTTCCCAGAACCCAGCCGGGGTCGACCGCGTGGGTGATTGGAACCCTGTGTCTAAAGGACTGACCCACACAGGTCTGGAGGAGCAGCCTTGAACCTGGGGTCCAGGGTCTTGTCACACTTGTCGCCCTTAGCGGGAAATTCTTCGGGGCACCACCGACCCTCACCGGGAGTATCAGCCCGACCAGCCCCAGACCTACGCGGACAGACCCGGGCGACAGACCCTGCTGTGTTCCTCGCCCAGCGCCGCGTCCGCACCAGGCCCACAATTCCATCTGCTGCCAAATTCCAGGCCTGGAAATAATGAGGCGAATTGTCCCTCGCCGCTGATTGACTTTCAAGTCGCTCTGCTAAACTGGGTGCAGTTGAAGTTTTAGCAAGTCTCCCGGGGACCCCAGGCGGCTTCAGTTTCAGCCTTGTAAAGAACTGTTAAGATCCAATCAAAATAAATAAAATCAGATCCAGGAAAGCGATGTGTTTGTGACTGCAGACGAAACACTCAGGATATTCATGCTGAAGCCCAGCACCCCGTTTTCTCGGGGATTCCTTACACCAGACTGGCACGGGCCGTGATCTCACCAGCATCTGCTCTCGGAGGCGGGGCCGCTGGGAGCCTCCTGCCCCTGTGCGGCTGGAGAGGAGAGCGCGGGCCGGGCTGGAGCCGGCTGAGTGGGAGGAGAGTCCACACCATGGCTGCGGGCAGAATCCCACCCTGCAGGTCTGCAGCCCTTACTGGCCTGCCCTGTGCTAATGCTGCAGAAGCACAGGCCCTAGAAAGGCAGGGTCTAACCAGGCATCGGACATTCCAAATTGTGAGATGCCAAGGCCATCGAATGCAAGGGGTGGACTCGTCAGTGGCCAAGGTCATAGGTCCAGTCAGGGCATTCAGTCCCAGCTCTGAGAGGCACCCAGCTGGATAACCAGGGAATCTCTCGACGCCCCCAGCCCCACCCCTTGCTCTCCTGGGCACGTGGAGGAGTAAGGAGAGGCCAGGGCCGGTCGAAGGGCCTGTGCTCTCCCTTCTGCTCCCAGCCACCCCCCCTGGTTCCACGTGCCCCCTCCCCTCGGCCTTAACGACATCCTGTGTTTGATGCTTTAGCTGGAATATTTTTGTCAAACCCTGGAAGAAAAATCAAAGGTATTTGAGAGACTAGCCTGTGCACTGCCAAGAACCGCCTCCCCACTCCTAAGTTTCAGCAAAATCACAGGGACCCGGGAAGGCCTTCCTGCCGTGAGACAGGCGTCCGAGGAGCCTGCGATCCCTGCGAACAACGTCCCCTGTTCGAGGTGGAGAAGCAGGTCCCCGGAGGAGAAGGAACCCTTCAGGGTCACTCCAGGGAACCGTCAGAGGCGGGTTGGAAGCCAGGCCTCAGGTCCCTGCTCCCGCTCGCCAGCCCCCAGGCCCTTCCAAGAGCTGTATTCATTGGCTGGTCGGTGCCATATTTCCATTGGCCAAGCTTCGCCCAGTCCAAGCGAGGGGGTCAGATGGGGCCTCCCTCCGCCCGCCGTGCCAGGCCGCCTTGCCGGGATGCAGGCCTGGGGCAGAGCCCGTCCTTGCCGGCTGGGCTGCCCCCCACGCTCGGAGCCTGAAAGACCCCCTTGTCAGGGCAGCCCTGCCTCCCGGCCGCAGCGCACAGCCCCGTTCTCTTACCTCATAAACGGCTAATTTGTTACATATTTTCTGACGCTGTAAATGGGAGAACAAAGACCTTTTCTCTCTCATATTTTTGTTCAATTATGTTTGTGGGGGAACCTGATCCCCTTCAAAGGGGGGCTGACGAGTTGAGGGGGAGCCTCCCAGGCTTGCTAACCTCCCAGGGCCAGTCTCCGGCTGCTTGGGCCTGGGTGTGACCGAGGGGGAAGGTGGCGAGGGGCGCCCACATGTCCTGTGAAGGCCTGGGCCCTCGTCCCAGAGGAGCAGATGCCCGCGTCAGACACAGGCTGGCTCTTCGAGCGGAGATGCGCTTCCGGAGCAGACATCAGGAGAGAAGTCCCTTGCCGTAGTCCACATCTGGGCCCACTATGCCACTATGGCACGGCCTGCCAGGCAGGGGTGAGCTGCACCAGCAGCCCCTCCCCTGGAACCACGGCACGCCCCCAGGGAGCTGTGGGGGGACCTGGACTGCAGGGGACCTGGGGCGGAACCGCCTCAGCGGAGAAGCTGCGGACGGCACAGTCTCTGAGCACACACACACCCCCCACACCCCCCACCCCCGTGCCTGGCACCTGGGCTTCCACAGTGGCCCTTCCATCCGCTTGTGAAAAAGCACGCCTACTGGTTTTGAACATCGGCTGTGCGGATTGCAGAAGTTCACACGAGGAGACAAACCCAGACTGGAGTGAGGGAGGCCCTCTTGGGGAGGGGAGCTTCCAGCCAGGGCAGGATGGATGTGTGGGTGTGGACCAGTGGGGGCCGGCAAGGACACTGCCCCCGATCTGGCAGGGCCCTGGTGGCAAGTCCAGGCAGGGCAGTGGGAGGCCGGCGTAGGCCTGAGGCTCCGTGAGAAGGGCGTGGGCAGGCGAGAGGCTGGAGCAGCCCTCCCTCTGCCCCGATGGAGCCCAGCAGCAGACCGGCCCTTTAGCCAGCGCTGTTGGAGATCCCTCTCTGCTCCCATGGGCTCCTGCTCGCCCTGCCTCCCGGGTCAGACCTGCACAACAAGGAGGTCGGGACAGCCCCGAGTATTCCCCACCTGCATTGTAAGCAGCTCTTGGCTCATCCAGAATGTGTCTAACTTCTCTGTGTTCTTTTCCCAAGACCCCAAGCTCAGATTTCAGCTCCACATTCTTTTACCTCAGGTCTGAAAACATTTTCTCTTTCTGTGGTGGGGGTACGGAAGGGATAGGAGGGCACAGGAGACCCGAGCTGCCCAAGTAGAGTAGACAAATGCCTCATCCCTGCCTTAGTCTGCATCCCCAAGCTTGCTGTGTGGCGGTGGGCACCTTCCTGCCCTCTCTGGGCCTCACTGTCCTCTAAGGACCCTCCCCCACCGAACCTTCTAGCAGAGGCAAAGCCTCCAACTCTCCGGTCCTGCTGCCAGGAAGCTCTCCTCTGACTGTGACCAGCAGAGAGCGGGAGAAGTTGGGACTGCATTCCAGTCTTGTCGGTGAGGCCAAGTTCTGTGCAGCTGTCTCTCTTGACGTGCCAGCAAGAGCATCCTTCCTCCTGCTCCTGACCTGCCCCTCCCCTGTGCAGCTGCTCCCCTGGGGGAGAGGGGGTTCAAGGCTCCCTGAAGTGGAGGAAACGAGGGTAAGGGCCCAGCCCTGAAATTCAGGGCATGGAGAGGGGGCAGTGTGTGTGAGGAGAGCGACTCGGAGCCCTGAGTTAGAGGGTTCTAGAACATCCAAGCCAGGAAGGATTTGGAATTTTAGCTTGCCTTCACTTCGTCTGTGCATCCCCCAAGCCCCAGGCCCCGGTGGGGCCTGCTCCCCTCTCCTGGCTGGGAGAGAGCTAACACTGCCTCCTGCCCACAGGCTCTGCCCCTCGGACCCTGTCTCCGTGTACAGCCAGAGGGCAGCTTCTGAACCAAAGGCCCAACTGATCCGTCTCTGCTTCCTGGCGTCAGTGGCTTCCTGTGCCCCCTCAGGTCAAGTCTGAGCTCTGCATCCCGCCTCTGTTCTGTGCTCCAGTCCCACCTCATGCCCTCCAGCCCGTGGGAGGCACCTCATTTCCCAGAACTTGCCAGCTCCGGCCAGCCTTCGCACGGGTGCTGACACCCCTGGAGTCCTCTCCTTGCTCTCCGGCATGACGCGTGCATGCTCCTACCGGGGGTCCTGCGGAAGAACCACCCCCTCCAGGGCTGCTCCGTGCGTCCTCCCCTGGCAGCACAAACCTGTCCTCTGCTGTGTGACAGGTGTGAGTGACAAGTGGCGTGAGTGACGTCAGCATCTTGTTGCAAGCCTTCCTGGGGTATCTCCTCCCTGTCTCCACTCCATCCCTGGCCTTGAACTCCTCGAGGATAGAAACGGTGCTGATTTGGTTCCGTGGCCCCAGCACCCAGCACGAGGCCTGGAACTGATCCGTACTGAGCACTGAGGAGTGCATGGAGAACCCGGTCCACACACGCCAGCCCCGCGGAGCCACCCCACTGCTGCTTGGGGAACAGACGTTTCTTAAACCCCCTGAGGGAGGGACTGCTTTCCCAGATTTTTAGAATGCTCGCTCACTCGGCAGGGAAGACAGATATTCCTCTCCCCACTTGGTAGATGGGTGAACTGAGGCTCAGAGGGGCCTGTCCCGTGTTGTCAGAGCAGCACGTCACCAAAAGATCCACACGGGAACTTCACCCAGCCTGCGCGCGCAGGGCCCGGATCACCTGGCTCAGCGCCCCGCCCTCTCTGTTGCTGTTGTTCGTCTCTGCGGCATCAGTAGCCTGTGGCTCAGCAGACAGACTTTTTCACTCAGCAGCACGGAGTGCTCTTGCTCACAGACACAGAGCCAGCCCCCCACTTCCCACCCAGGCCACCTGGAGGTGTGTGCTCCAGTCCCATCCTCCCTGGCTGCTGCCCAGGACCCAGGCAGAGCAGAGGTCCCCACTCTGCTGGAGGGCCTGTGAGACTCCCCCTCCACCCTGCAAATTGGTAATTGCGGTGTGGTCAGACCAGAAGGAATTAGACAGGCCCTCGAGGAATTTCATACTGATTTTGCAAATGGAAATGGAGACTTGCCTTTTGAAGTCCAGGCAGCTGTGTCAGCAGGCAGGTCTGAGACAGAAGGAAAAATAAAACGACACACCTTCAGCCAATGGATGCGGCCACTTCATAATAACAATGAGGATGTTGGTAACCGGGGCCACAGCCGACCGATGGCCTACTGTGTGGACAGCATCTTTCTGTAGGTCTCCCTGTCTGCTTATCTGTGGGTCCCCACCTCGAGCCGCCTCACAGGTGACTAGCCTGCTGTCTGGAGAGCGGACAGAGGATGACCACGCACACCTGCTGCGGAGAGTGCAGAGCCTGTGGCCTGAGATCCAAGGCCCCTCACCACTGGACCTGCTCCGGGCCTGACTCCGACACCTCTTTAAACACGACACCCACTTCCCTGTCCCTTTACCTTCATGCGTCCCTCTCAGCCCACGGAGCCTGCACAGCCCAGTTAAAGCCCAATTCCGTCGCCGACCCCCAGGCTGCGTCAGAAACCGCTCTGAGGCCCAAAGCCCCTGGCTTGTTCCGTTCATCAGTAACAGAGCACTTGGTTTTGTACTCACCTGTTTCTCTGTCCATCTCCACCACCCTGAAGTTCCTCGAGGCTTAATAACAGAACAGGTCACCCTAGATGATTCTCTGGAACATTCTGATCCATGTTGTCCTTTTTCCCTCCTGTCCAGTGTGTATTCAGTTTAGAAGATCAGAGGTGGCTACTGGGGAGCAGAAAAGATTCATGTAGGTGTCAGTCGCTGACACCAGGGCGGGAGGGCTCTGAGCATTAAGCTGGGCAGAGCTAACGCCCTGGGCCATGGAGCCCGACAGTGGACCACCACGGGATGTCACTTCCTTCTCTGAGCCAGGTTTCCCTGTCTGCAGACGGGCCAGGAATGTTGTGCTTATAAAGAGCGCCTAGCCCATAGACTGTTTAACTCGCGAGATGGTGGGACGTCACTGTCAGATGTTGGGCTCATAACGCATGACTTCCAGAGCTGAGACGTGGTCTCATCCACAAGTTTCAGGGGCATCCTGTGACCTGGAGAGTGGGTGTCTCAACCGGACTGGCTCAGAGCCTGCAGCACCAGAATCTGCGTCTCCAGCCTCGCTCGGTTCTTGGTTTTCACCTAGAACTGAAAACCAAGGGACATCTCCACAGGGCAGACTCCACATAAACTCCTTTCCTGGAGAGCCGGCTTCTGGGCCTGCCCCTCCCACCCCGCCCCGCCCAGCTGTCAGCCTCTCTACCCAGCAGCATAACCTCCTCCTGTGGGTGGCTCAGGATTTATGAGCGTTTCCTGGCATGACTTGAAGGACAGAAGAGGAACGCTGGATCTTTAAGGGTGGTCTTTGGGTGGAGAAACTAAGCATTCAGAGAAAAGAAGGAAAGAAAGCTAGGGTGAGTCAGCCGCCCTGCCCGCCCAGGAGGGCACCGAGGGCCCAGCCAGCCCGCACTGCAGGGCAGGGAGGATGTGGCCGGCACCCCCGGTCCAGCGGGTGGGCATCCAGGAGCAGGGAGCATCTGTGCTAGAGGCCAAGCCAGTGGTTCTCGGGGCTGTGGCTGGAGTTTGGGGTGGGGCGTGCTGGGTTCCTCCCCCTCTGGGAGGAAGACAGAGCCACCTCATCTTCAGCCTGACCTCCTTGCTTCTCTCCTGGCAACGCAGCTACCACGGCAGGCCCCGCTCACACTCTCCCGGACTCCCCATCTCACTCGGGGTGAAGCCAAAGGCCCTCAAGCCCACCGGCCCTCTGGGATGTGCCCCACGGCCCACCCCCCATGCCTTTCTGACCGTGTCCCGGCAATCCCCCTTTGCCTCTCCAGATGGCCCCGCTGACCCCCAAGCTGATGTGACATCACCTGGGCTCCCTTGTCCGGATTCCAGTGGAGATACCGGCAGGAGTGCAGGGAAGTTAGGACATACCACGCCCCGCCCCGCCCCGCCCCGCCCCGCCCCTCCCCCGGCAGGCCGGGTCCAGGCCAGGGAGCTGAGCTCTGCGGCCTCTGAGGCTGTGGCTCTGGTCGGGTTCAGGTCCCTGACCACCCACCCCTTTCCCTTTAAGGCTTAGAGGCAGGAAAGCTTCCTGCTGCTGCTGCTCCTCGTGCTCCCCCACCCCTGTCCACAGCTCTTGTGAATATTCCCATCATTCAACACGCTTCAATTACCCTTTCAGCTGAAGTTACTTCATTGGAACTCACTTCACTGGCAATGCACCATCTGTTTTCTGTTGGCTCCTGCCTGAGACAGACCTCATCTACCAGCTCCCCTTCGCTCGCTTCTATCCAGCCACACTGGCCTCCTTCCTGCTCCTCGCACCCAGCAGGCCTGCTCGGCCTCAGTGCCTTTGCATGTGCTGTACCCTCCGCCCAGAACACTCTTCTCTCAGATACCCACAAGACCACCTCTTTCATCTTCATCGGATGTCTTCTCCAATGTCACTTCTCACTGTGCCTTTCCTGGACATCGTACCTAAAATGCCAACCCCCAACACACACACACACACACACACACACACACACACACTATACTCCTTGCCTTATTTCCTCCTTAGCAATGGTCTTCTCTAACATAGATGTTTTACTGGTTGTTTTTGTTTATTGCCGCCTTCGTGCTATTGCAACGGAAGTTCCTGTGGCAGGGATCCCTATTTGTTGTGTGTACTGCTGTGCCTCCAAGGCCTGGAACAGTATCTGCTACCCAAATGCTCCGTAAACATTTGTTCCACGGGTGTGTGAAGTGATCCCTTTTGTGGGTAAAGCAAGGCGTGGGGAAGAAGTGACTGGCCAGGGCTTCCTAGTGGAGATCCAGACTAGATCCTGGTTTTGCCTCCCAGTCCAGAGCCAGTCCAAGCTCAGGAAACGTGTGTTTACTTGAATGCCTGCTACTTGGTAGCGCAGTATCCGGAGACAGGATTCCATGCCACAGGCCCCAGAGACTCAGGATGCTGAGCAGGAAGCAGAGAAGTTGTCAGCACTGCTTTGGTGCCGCCGATGGGACAGAGAGAATAAATAAATAGAGCTCAGCCAGAGCCTGGTGGGCTCTGACTTTGGAGGAAATGCCCCCCAGCTGGGGAAGGCTTTCTGCCCTCCGCTCTGACCCAGGGCGCTGACAGACTGGTGGGACCCAAGATCCAGGGGACTCTGCTCTCCCAGCTTTGTGCCCTAGGGGCACCGGCTCCCTAGGGAACCGCTTGGGATGGGATTTGGGAATGGCGACTCATCCGGCTTTTCATTCATTCGTTGATCAAACTCATGTCTTCACTCTGAATGTAGTTTGAAAGCCTTTACATGGAGGTCAGGCACCGTGCTCTCTGCTGGAGACGTCGCAGCAAGGACACAGGATGTGCCTGCCCTTCGGCGTCGCCCTCGGGCCGGAGCGTGAGCACTGGCGGTCGAGATGCAGGGGGCTCTGGAAATGTCAGGGCTCGGGGGGCACTGAGCAGGGATCTGCCCGGTCCGTGGCCCAGGGGAGGCCTCCTGAGGAAGGAGCCTGCAGCAGGGGAAATGGAGTGTGAACCGGGGGGGAGGAGACCCCAGGCAGAGGGGGAGCAGGAAGTCCTGAGGCTGGGAAGACGAGCTCGGCACAAATGAGGGTCTGAACCAGGTTCCATCAGGGCAAAGAGTGAGAGCGGTGGGGGCCATGTTTCAGGTGCGGTTACCCCGGCAAGGGTGACCTCTTTCCTCTCCTCGTCCTCAGCTCTGACCAGGCCCAGGGGGAGGTTCTCGCACCCCTTCTTCCCAGCTAACCGCCCAGAATTTGGGCCCCACGCACTGGCCCCTGCTTTCTGTGTGTCTGTCCTTCCTACCAGTGGTTGGGTGGAGGTGGCTTGGCGGGTTGCGCCTGGGGGATCAAAAAGAACCCAGGCCTGTCAGCTGGACCTGTGTTCGAACCGCTGCCCTTGTTCTTTAATGTGAGACCTTGTGCGAGTAACTTTACCCTCTCAGGGCCTCAATTTAACAATCCCTTTTCCAGAAGGATTATGAGGTGGGACGTTCTTTTCAACATCCTCACATTGGCCCCTGGAACCTGGTATGCTGATCAGCTGACCTCATCTCCCATTACTCACCTCCTTATTTCCTGAACCCCAGACACCCTGGCCTCTGCTCCTCAGTCTGCCTGGGGCCTTTGCACGTGCCGTTCCCTCCCCTCCCCGCTCCCCACCCCTTTCCTGCCTCGTTTGCTCTGTGGCATATAAGCACTATATCTGTCAGGTTCCCCAGAGAAGCAGAACCAGTAGGATGGGTGGATGGATAGAAAGGGGTAGATAGATAGATATTAAATACGCGTTTATTTTAAGGAATTGGCTCACACGTTGCGGAAGCTGGCAAGTCTAAACTCTGAGGTCTGCAGGGCAGGCTAGAAGCCCAGGGGAGAGGAGTCGCTGCCCAGGTCCAGTCCGAAGTTGTCTCCAGGCAGAATTCCCTCCTCAAGGGAAGCTGGTCTTTTTCTATTAAGACCTTCGATGGACTAGCTGAGGCCCACCCTCGTTCACTTATTATGGAGCATAATCTGCTTTACTCAAACTGTCCTGATTTAAATGTTAATTTCATCTCAAAAGTATCTTCACAGAAACATCTAGAACAATGTTTGACCAGATATCTGGGTACCATGGCCTAGCCAAGTTGACAAATAAAATGAACATCACAAGTCCACCTTTGTCAACTTGGCACCCGTATGTATTTCCTTAAACCATAGTTAATCTCCAAAAAGGACGATAATAACAAGGTCCTAATTCTACCTAACCTGATGTAAGTACCCTACACACGACCGAAACGCACTAACCCTTCCCCGGAACACCTGTGTGATGTTTCCTCTTCCCCTTGCTATCCCATCACTTAAGTATACACGGTGTAAAGTTAATAGTACTTAAATACTTGATATGAAGTCAATATGTCTGTGTTACATGATGGGGCAGAAGAACAGAAAAAGAAGAGAGAGAAGAAAACAAAAGTGTGCGCACACACACACACACACACACACACACACACACACTCCTGACAACAGAAGGAGGAAATAGTCCGACGAGTGTCCTTGTTTCCGTACCGGCTACTGGCGGGAGCTGGTGTCCGTGACTACCTTCTGCCATCACCGCCACCGTGTCCCCCCGCCTCTGCGGCCACCTCAGCTGCTGTGGCTCTTCACCTGGCAGGTGACCCCCCCTCCATTCCTGAAGCTTCTGGGCCATCGGTAGGTTCTTCCTGGACTGAGTTGTAGTTTTCCACTGACGTTAGTCAAGCACAGGGTGTGGTGATGCTAAGAGGTGCCCTGAGGGGTCTGCTGTACCCCCACTTCCCTTCCTGGCCTCCATCGAGGGTGGCAGTGCAGCTCCCCTTATAGTCAGGACGTCACCGGCCGGCACAGTGACTCCCTTCCTGTCTGTGACACACACGCGTGAGGACCCCAAGATGACCAGGGGGCAGGCTTCACTTCCAGCCCGACGGCATCATTGTGTGTCACTAACATTCAAAATACTAATGTTTTACTAATTGTTTCATTTATTCTCTATCCCCTCCCCCCCCCCCCCAAGCAGGTAAGCTCGATGAGAACAGGCTTTGGGTCTGTTTGGTCCCTGACTCAATCCCCAGCATCTAGAGCAGGGCCCGGCACCTGGCAGGTGCTCAGTAAGCATCGCTGAGGGGGTGGGGCCTTTGATGGGATTTCCTGTGAGTGCTCAGCACCCACCTCAGCGCCCAGCCAGAGAGCCCGGCCTGTCCACAGCGCCCGGGGCCCAGCATCCTTCCCGCCAGAGCTGCCTTCCTCTCTTGGTGACATTGCTGAGCCGTCGAGCGCACACAAGGCCTCAGTGTTCACCGCTCAGCCCTTTGAGGACTGTTTACTAGACTAATCTGGAACAATAAACCTGCCCGCACCCGCCTGGCGCCTGCCTCGCTCCATCCTAGGCCCGCGTTTGAAGATGTGTTTAAATTCCGGGCCTACATTCAGCAGACGCCGCAGGCCAGCTCCCGGCCAGTGCGCTCTGGGGAGGGGGCCACCGGGATGTTCAGGGGCTCTTGGTGGCAGGGCCTTCACACACAGACGTCCGGGGGGGAGGCGGCTCTAGCCTTCACCTGGTGTTTGTTATTCCATGTCAGAGCCCTACCATAAACATTATCCTAGAGTGGGCCACTGAGGCCGTCGGCGGGGAGCGTGCTGTGCTGAAGAGGCCGGGAGCAGAGGCAAGGGCCCGGAGTCTGAGCAGTGCAGGCTTGGGAATTTGGGGTGGCGGGGGGCAGCAGGCAGGGCACGGTGCTTCTGCACAGGACCCAGAGGCTCCACGTAACCCGTCCACTGTCACGGCCAGCTGGCAGACCTGCCTCTAAAATGAGCACGTGGGGACGGAACCAGGCCCCGTTAATCCACCAGCCCCCGATCCCTGCAGAGAGTCGACAGAAAGTGAATGTGTGTCGAATGAATGAATGAGCGCAGCGTCCCTATGTCCACTGGTGAATGTGTGTCAAATGAATGAATGAGCGCAGCGTCCCTATGTCCGCTCGCAGCACCAAGAATGCTCATGACGGAGCACATTTTACTTTGAAGTCCTGGTCGTGGGCACCGGTTCTGGAGCCAGACAGACATGATTGAAACCCCAGCCCTGTCCTTTGCCAGCCATGTGGTCTTGGGCCTGTCCTCACCTCTGCTTCTCTGGTTCCCGTTTGTACTGGGGACATGATCTGTGCTGCCGTCTCCCAGGGGGGCAGAGGGAAGGTCCGGGGAGCAGGGGTGAACCACGAGGATGGTTCCACGGCTGGACTGCGGCGTTCAGGTACAATTCCAACCCCTCTAGTTTTGTCACCTTGGAGAAGTTAATGTCTGTGATTTGTTTTCAGTCTATTAAATAGGGCTAATACGAGACCTGTCCCAGAGTAAAACTTAACTAAGTTAATATGAGCTTCCAGGGTTCCTGGCACATAGTACGTGCTCAATAAACATGGTGACCCTAGTACTGACTGGGTGACGGCTTCTTAAATTCCAGAGGATGGATTCAGGGTGGAGGTGTGGGGGAGGGGCCCGTGGTTCAGGGTCAGCCTCCTTCTTTTGGACGCAGTTCCTGAATGTCTGTGGTTCACCAGTGAACAGAGAGGCCGACTTCCTGCCCTTGCCGAGTCTCAGTCTAGAGCAGCGGTTCTCAAACTGTGACTCACAACCCCTTTGGGGGTTGAATGACCCTTTCCCAGGGGTCGCCTAAGACCATCGGAAAACACATGTTTCCGATGGTCTTAGGAACTGAGACACGGCTCCTCTGTCCGTCTCCAGGCGGGTCTGCCCACATACAACATGAGGAACTGTATTAAAGGGTCGCGGCATTAGGAAGTTTGAGAACCAGTCTAGAGAGACGAACACAGGGAGTTATCTGAAATTACAGTTCAGGGAGCTAAGAGCCAAGACCAAGGGAAGCACCGGGATCTGTGGGAGGCAGGGGAGCTCCGGGTGACAGTTGGGGTTCAGTGCCAGCCAGCCCACCATACTCTGCTGTGCACATCGGGGATGCCTCTTCAGTGATGCGGCCTCAGTTTTCTATCTGTAACAAGCTAATAATAAATACTGCCTGGCCATTTCTGGCTCTTTCACAGGGCTCCAGAAAGAAAGTGGGCGTGGCCCCGTGTGTGGGATGGACGTGGACTGTGCCAGTGGACAGCCGGAAATCCAGCCCCAGAGGCCCAGGGCACGCACAGCTTCCCGGGCTGGGTGTCAGGAGATATGGTGTGAGCCCACCCTACCCCTAGCTCACAGCGGGGCCTCGGGGGAGCCCTGTCGTGCTCACTCTGAGCCCCGTCTCCTCTTCTCTTCTATGTGTCGAGGGCACGGGATGAGATCAGTGGTTCTCAAACTGGGCTCCAGGGTACTATGAGCTCCACGGAGAACCTCTGGGAGCCCCTCTTGCAGGGGACATTGAACTAGCGGGACTTCAGGCTCCAGCCTGCCTCCCTTATGTCAATCAGGAAAGTTTCCATTTTTATCTGCTCCACGTTTTGAATTCCAAATAAGATTCCTCCGGAAAACAATAACAACAAAGAAAAGATTCCATGGCTAAAGGGGTTTGAAAAACCACGGGACCGAGTGACCTCCAGGGGCCCTTCTGGCTCCAATCGAGAAAAGTAAAGGTCTAACTATTTTCTTCCAAGTGTTGTTCAGCGAACGTTTATCCAGCACTTGCTACATGCCAGACTTGTTCTGCGCACCCTACAGATTGTCAGTGCTCAGTTCACCAGGACACGTCCCCGCTCCACGAGGGCTGCATGACTGAGGAAATGACTGTGGGGCTAAGAAGGTCCAAGGGAGCCATTTCTCCTCCAGGCGTGACTTCTGGGTGCCTGGGCAGATGACCTCATCCCAGGCCAGGTGGTGCTCGGCCGGGCCTACTCTGAGACGCATCAGGGCAGGTGTGTGCAGCAGCAGGGTGTGGTTACGGGAGGTCTGTGCGTCTCAGCCCCCCGAGGAGGGAAGCAGAGCGTTCCAACTTGACACGGATGCTTTCATCCAAGGCATGTGCCATGTGGGAGGAAGTGCCTGTTGCCTTAGCAATGTCCTCAACAACAGGTCCACTGCCTCCTGTGATCCATCCCCAGCCACCACACTGCCATCAACACCCTGCACCAGGTGGCTGCAGATCGGATTTCAGGGGTAGTGGCCAGAGCCTGGAGAAGGCCCAGAGGTGGGGTGGTGGGGTCTGACCTCATCTCCAGCCAGCTCATCAAGGGGAGCAGCCTGGGCTGCTGCACCCGGCTCGATCCGGCTCTCCTGACCGCCAGAAACAGCAGTGGGAGGAGACGGGTGGAGCTGATCTAACAAGCACAGCTTGGCCCCAATGCCCATGACGGTATTTTTGGCCAGATTTTGTGTACCTGTTGTGTGAGCTCTTCTGTTCAGATCATGTGTTCTGAAACCATGTGGCTGCCAGCACTGGGTGGGAACTTCTGCCATGTGGTGGTGGTGGTGTGCCCCAAATGCAGAGTAGCGGAATTCTAGGGGCAGTCTGAGAGATTGCCAGGCAGCCTTGAACAATGACGTGACCACAGCAGGTGTCCAAGAGCTAAGGAACGGAAGGGGTTCCAGGCTGTCGTTCCAGGCTCCCATGCCGAGTATTGCAAGTACAAGATGAGCAAGGGGCACTCCTGTGCTCAAGCAGCTCGGAGCCTCGAGAGAGAGACAGGTAGCCAACAGCAGCTACAATCGAGTGTCCGTGCCGTGATGGAGGGACCTGTCACCCCAGTTGTGCTGTGCGGCGACAGAGGTGTGCGTTTGTTCAGCTGTCTGGGCCCAGTTGCAAGTGGGCTCTGCTGGGCTCTTTGCATGTCTGGAAGCTGCTGGCTGGATGGGATGGCCGTGGCGGGACCCCTGTCCCAGCTGTCCCCCCCCCCCCCAGCAGGCTGCCTGCCTGCCTGCCTTCAGGCCGTGGTGGAGGTTCGAGAAGCGGCAGCACATGGAGCTTTGTAGGCCGCTATTCGAAGTGGTTACTCACATCCCATCAGCCATTAAGCGAGTCCAGAATCAGAACAGGAGGGAGCCACCGAGGCCCGTGGCCAAGGGCATGAATACAGGGACACCTGGGGAGTCTTACGGAGGGTCAGAGGAGTTCAGCAGAGGACACATCTGAGCTGAGCCTGGACGGCCAAGTCCAAGCCTGCAAGTGGAGAACGGAGGTGGGGAGCACAGGGAACAGCATGTACGAAGCACAGAGTTGCTGCATAGTTGAGCATCTGGGGACAAAGGGCTGGGTAGGAAATGAGGTCATTGACCACAGCAGGGTCCAGGTCACTGTCTTGCAGACTCTCTTGAAGAGATGGGCCTTTATCCTGAGGACAGGAGGCACCCAAGGAAGTTTTGAGCAAAAAAGAGAAAGAAACCATTAGAATTGTGCTTCTAAAAGACGGCGATGGCGGAAGAATACGGGATGGGGGGAGGGAGGCGTTCTGTAGGGAAGGCATGGGAGGGGCTCGTGCAGTGGGCCCGGGAGAGAGGCTTGGGCCTCAGTCGGATGGACCAAGAGGAGGCTGGGGGACTGTCATCCATGACTGTGTGCAAACAGAATAAGGGGCCTGAGGACTGACTGGACAGGTTGCCTGGGGCCCCTTCTAACGTTTTGCTCAGGAATCACAGCAAGTTTCCCCTCTCTCTGTGCTAAATAACTCAAGGAACACCCTGCTCCTCTGTGTTGGCCAAGGGAGTCTGGGAAACAGTCGCTGTGTGAAACTGAGCAAGTCTCTGCCCCTCGTGGGCCTCCGTTTCCCAGCCACAGTGGAACCTTTGAGATCACCCCTAAGGTCTCATGCCTCGGGCAGGACGTGTTCCACTGGACCCCTGGACCTCAAAGCAGAAGCGGTCAGGCTGCAGCGAAGTTTCCAGGGACCTGATAAAGTACACACCCTGGGCTCCACCTCAGAGATCCCGGGCCCAGGGGTGGGACCCGGCATCTGGTCTTCTGTGTAGCACTTGGCGTGATCCCCTCGCCTGCCAGGTCTCCCGGGACACAGCCGTGCCCCGGCCCAGCGCTGTGGCCCAGAGCACCAAGGCCCTGAGGAAACGGGCCGGATGTCAGCGTGGCGTGCCGCAGGGCCAGCGCCTGGCCTTCGCCTGTGTGAGGACGGCTTCTGGAGCCGGTGGCATTTGGGCTAGGCCTTAACGTGTAAGCTTGTTTGGGTCATTTGTTTGTTGGCTTTGTTTGGGGGTGCTGTTGATGACAAAGTGAGTCTGGGCTCATTCTAGAACTTCCTAAACACAGGAAAGAAAGGAGTCCAGAGAGAAACTTACCCATCCCTCCGAAACCCAGACACAACTGGGGTTCTGCTTTCGGCCCAGCATTAGATGAGGTGCTGATGCTCGGAGCGGGAGTGGGGACCCGCGGACGGAGGCTGGAGATGAGCGGGCTGCACACGTCAGGCCAGCGAGCAGGGAGCGGGCAGCGTGAGACGCTCAGACTGCGCCAGCCGGTGCCGGCCCCTCACACCTCCGTTCCTGGGCCTGCTGCCCCGACGTCGGAGGGAGGAGGGCCAGTCCTGGGGGTGTCAGGGATCTCCGCCAGCCCTGAGCACAGCCCCTGTTTCCCTTTCTTCCCTCTGCCCAGGTACTGTTCGCCCTGAACCAGACCCTGCTGCAGCACGAGAGCGTGCGGGCCGGGAGCCTGCAGGCGCCCTACACCACGGAGGACCTCATCAAGCACTACAACTGTGGGGACCTCAACGCCGTCATCTTCAACCACGACACGTCACAGGTGAGGCGCCCCTCCCTGGCCCGGACAGGCTCGGGGTCACTCACTCCCCAGGCCAGGCCCACGTGAACCCACCTGGCATTTATTCGACGCCCAGTGTGGGCCAATCACAGGCATTCTTCTGTCCAGACATAGTAAGCTGGAGCTCTTAGGATCCCCATTTTACAGATGGGGAAACTGAGGATCAGAGAGGGAAGAAACTTGCCCAAAACCACACCACTCGTTGGCTGTTAGGTTATCCAGATATCCAGAGCAGTATTTGAGCCTGATGTGTGGAGACTCTAGAAGCTTCGCCTGGAAGAACAGGGCTTCCCCTGGCAGGCTCCGTTCAGCACCTGGTGAAAGTAGAGCGCAGGAAAGGGAAAGCCTGCAGTTACACAGAGCTCGGGCTGGAGCCCAGGGTGCTCAGCCCCGATTTGAGGCCTAGAGGAAAAACCCTCGCAGACGCGCAGACAGTGGGCGGGACCCCGAGACGCTGAGCATGGCTCCATCAGGACTCCCATTGTCCTTTGGATAAATTCCAAGCCACCTTGCCCAGCATCTGTGGCCCCGTGTCCTGCCCTGTGCTGACCGTGCCAGAGCCCAGGTCCCCACCCCACAGCTTGTCCTCCGGGCCGGGACCACATGCTGCTCTCCCCAGGGCAGCTTGCCCTTCCAGACCGCTCTGCCCACGTCCGGCTCCTCCCACCTGGTCACGTGTCGCCTCCTCTGAGAAACCCTCCCGGACCCCTGGATGGAGTTTGGTCTGCTCCCGGGCAACTCCAAGCCTGCTGTGCTTTCGGTGACATGGGGCTTGGTCCCCATTCCTTTGGGAAGCAGTTGAATTCGTCAGAACAGGCTACTTCTCTCCCAGGGCACTGCAGGGGCTCCCCTCCCCAACCTCCTCAGGGGAAAACCAGAGCTGCTACACTGGCCTGTGTGTCCCCGGACCCCACGTCCTCTCCCGCCCCTCACACCTGCCACTGCGCTGCCCCATGGCCCAGCCGGCCTGCTGCGCCCTGCACTGGCTGTCCCCTCTGCCAGGAACGCCCTTCCCGGGGTCACTGTGGCTCACCCCGCTCTGCCTGCAGGACTTAGTTCGAACATCACCACCTCAGCGAGGCGGGCCCCAGCGCCCCACCTGGAATTGCAGCCTGCCCCTCCCTCCCATGTCACAGGCCCTTTCTCATTCTCTGCTGTCCCTCGTGGCCTTTATCATTTTCTCTCCCACCTACGCACCTCGACTCACTCATTAGTGGTTAGTTATTGTCTGTCCTTCCCACGAGAGCAGCAGCTCCCTGAGGGCAGCGTGGATCTGTGTTATTCATCGACGTATCCCAGCTGGCCAGAGCAGGGCCTGGCACAGAGCAGGACGGGACAGTTATGAACGGCCGTGGGGAAGCCCGAGGGCTGCCGGGTGGGTGGCCGGCTCGGGAGAGGGGGATTCCACCGGCAGTTGCGCCGAGGTGTGATCCTCGCTCTGAGGGAGCGTGGAGGACGCGTGGGAGCCTTTGACAGGAGCAGGAATTAGACGGGCTTGGGGTGGATGCTGGGGCTGGAGGAAGAAGGGACGACACCTGCCAGATGAGAGGTCAGGGAAGAACCTGAACGGCCTCAGACGCGAGGAGGAATGTTCCCGCAGAGGAACTGCGTGTGAACAGCTGGGGGCGAGAGGAGGCGGAGGGCCAGAGTTGGGGTTGGAGGCCGAGTCAAGTTGCTGTGTCCGCGGGCCACCCCACAGGGCAAGGGTGTGTGCTCATCTCTTGGTGTCGGCACCCACACAGGGCCCGGCACAGAGCACGCAGCAGTGAGCGCTGTGCGTGGCCGATGTGGCAGGTGCGCACTGTGCATGGTTGTGTAGAGAGTGAAGGAGGAAGGGTCCCGCGGCCCAGCCACCCGCTCAGGATTCTGAGAGCTCTGACTCCCTGGAGGGAGGGGCAGGGGAGTCCGGCAGCAGGAGGCTTGTGGGCCCTTCACCAGCCCTGCGCTTTGCGACAGAGCCCTGCCCTGGGTCATCTGGGGGAGGCTGAGCTGAGCTGCAGAGGGGCCTGGTCAGCCCTGGAGATGTCCGTCGTGGTGTGGCCAGGCTGCGGGAAGGGGTGTGCAGGACAGGCCCTGCCAGGCTGTAGCTGACACTAGGAGGAGTGGGGTGGCCTCAGGGCAGGGCGAGCTGACTTCCTCTGAGCCTGTGTCCACACCGCTGATCTGTCCCTGGCAGGCGGACCGGGTGTGCTGTGGGGATTCAGTGAGATCAGTTGGGAGAGCGCAGAGTGCAGTGCGCGGTACAAAGTCCTCTCAACCGAACGCGGGCTGTGTGCATGGCTGGGGCCAGAGCAGCTCCTCACCCTGCCCCGGGGATGCAGGGCATCTGGGGAGGGGCCTCGGGCAGAGAAGGAGATGGCAGCGGTGGTGTTCAGGCATCAGAGCCTCAGGCGCATTCTGCTCCTCCCCCTCTGCGGACGGGGCAGGCGGAGGCCTCCCTCCTCTGCTTCCTGCCCGGGAGTGTGCATTTGTGGGAAGATGAGTCTCCGCTCATTCCTTAGGAAGCTAAACAAATTTTAACAAAGACAAGAACCAGGAAGTTTAACATCCAAGCTGCAGAGGAGTTGGGCTAGACACTCGGGTCCCTGGGCTGCCCAGTGGCTGGCCGCCATTCTCTGCCGTTCATGCGGAGGGGCCTTCACTTCATGCCAGGGCCGGGGCCTGGGTTTGGGCCCAGGTGGGGATGGGAGCTAATTAATGATGTCACTGGACTTTTTGGCAGCCTTAATTCTTCTGTCACAAGTTTAAGGGCAGGATACACGATAAGATTTTAAAGAGGACGCATCAGGTCCCCAGGGCCCTGGAGCGATGGGTCTGAGATGAGGCAACAAGGAGACAGGCTGGGCAGCTGAAAGGGTGCTGTGGGCTGTGACCTCCCTGGGCTGTGACCTCCGTGGACTGTGACCTCCGTGGGCTATGACCTCTGTGGGCTATGATCTCCGTGGACTGTGACCTCCATGGGCTGTGACCTCCGTGGACTGTGACCTCCGTGGGCTGTGACCTCAGCGTGGGCTCCCCTGAGTCACGACCAGGACGGGGTCAGGCCTGGCAGTTAAGTGCTTAGTCCTCACGGGTCCCCCTCAGTGGCCTCACCCTTTCTCCAGCCCACGGACACCCTCTGAGCACTCCCGCTGGCCCAACCCTGCTTCGAGTGGGGTGGCCACGGAGACCCTCAGGCGGGTCTGCTGCCATGACTGACCCTGAAGCCCAGCGGGAGTCAGACTTGCACACGACCGCACTGGGATCCGTGCTCTGAGGAGGCGCCGAGGGACTGGGGAGCCAGAGGAGGCACCTCACAGGGTGCACATGTCTTGGTTTGCCCCGGACATTGTCCAGCTCTCACTCTCGAAAGTGTCAGAGTATAGAAATAAACACATTGCCTCCGTCACCCGTGTCTACCTGAGCCACTCGGTCCCTGCGGAGACCACCCAGCTGCTGGAAGAGGCGGCGCAGCGCGGGGCTGCCCTCCGCGTCGGGGACACAGGCCAACCCCGCTGCCTCTCGCTCCGCGTTCATCCCTCGGTCCCGGGCTGAACAAATATGTACTTGTTGGTAAACATTGTCTGACGCTCTTTCCCATGTTCAAGGAAAGAAAGGAGCCTGTAGGGCCACGTTTCCAGACGTGACCCTTCTGGGCCCCGGCTTGCTTTCTGTGTCCCCTGCACTCGGAAGCTGCACCAGATTGCAGTGTGGCCTGCGTTGTCAGGGCGGCGACCATCCCCTGCAGGGCTGGGGAGGGAGAAGATCTCCCTTCGTCCACCCCTCTGCCAGCCGCCCCGCCGGCTCTGCCCCTGCCGGCGCTGGAGGCTGCGCGCACAGCTGCACAGGGCGCTGCGCGGACGAGGAGGCGGTCACGGCCCAGAGCAGCGAGTCAGGCCTTCCTGGCAGAGCAGCCCGCCCCTCTCACCCCGGGGAGCGCACTGGTCCTCGGCCAGCAGGCATCAGACACAGATGTCCGGCCTTCGCCAAGTCCCTCGGGGCTCAGCCTCCACGGACGCCTTCATTTTCCTCGGAAAGAGTGTGGACAGCCCGTCAGTGGCTCCAGGAGCCAGATGGCGGAGCCGCGGGACACTTCTGGGGCTGAAACCTGCAGGGGCGTCTCCACACGCAGACTCTCCATCCAGGGAGTCCGCAGTCAGCTGCCTCGTGGCGGTGCTCGGCCGCGTCGGTGACGACAGAGACCTGGGCGCAGGGTCACAGAAGGAAGACACCCTGCACCCCAGAGCTGGCAGGTTGGGGTCACTCTGACCGGGGCAGGGAAGGGAAACGTCTGTTCTCTCTCCTCCAAGGCCCTTGGCTTCCTCTGAGACCACACCCACATGGTGCCAGCCACCTGGACCCGCCCGCCAGGCCGGCAGGAATGTGCCGTGAATGGAAGGACCCAGGAGCAGGCAGTGTGGTGAGGAAGGACACCACCTCCATGTTCAAAGTTCCAGAAACCCTCGCCGGACCCTTTCTGTTCCAGGCACCGAGAAAGGCTCTGTCCCTGGACTCAAGTTGCCCTCTGCCTGGTTCAAGAGCATGTCTGATGCTGGCCCCAGGTCACAGGGCCGGGAGTGGACCGAAGGCCCAGAGCTGAGAAATCTGGACAGTTTGCTGAACCAGCCGTCGTCACGGGAGGAAGCCATGGTCTTGGAATTGAAATTTCTGAGAAGGATGGAGGAGTTGGGTTGTGTCCTGGGCAGTGGTGGAGGTGGGGATGGAAAGGCAGTGGGGTAACAGATGGTGGCCAGCAGGCTCAGGCGTCAGGAAAACCCAGGGTCAGGACCCTGCTCTCACCTCCGTAGGTGGAGTGGGCTGGATGCAGCTCATGACACCACCCTCCATCTCAATAACTCTCCCTAAACAGTAATGTCAGCCCCATCTTACAACCGGGACACCGAGGTTCAGAAAAGTTGAGTGACTTGGCCAAAGTCACACGGTGTCAGAACGGGGCCTGGAGCCCGGGTCAGCCTGAGCCCAGACCCTGTGCCTCCTGCTGCCCCGGCAGCTCCGCGGACCGTCCACACCTGCTCGCCGAGCAGAGTTCCTTGTACCGCCGGTGCCAGGCTGCTGACGTGAGAGCCGCAGACCACTGCTCTGTCCGCCTCCCAGGGCCTGGGTGTCTGGACGCTGGGGCTCAGCAACGGGGGCCACGGAGGGCTGCCACGGGAGTGCCGCGGTCCCGGGCCGTCCTCCCGGCTTGGCCTCTTAGCTGTGTGACTTCACACGTGGTTCTGGGCCTTTCCACTCTCATTCTCTCACTTACAAAACTGGAATAACAACACTCCTCTCAAAGGGTTTTGGAATTGATGAGAAACACGTACAAAACACATAGCCACTGTGGGGACATAGAAAGGTAAGTGGCTCGCCCCCCGGGCTGTGTGTGTTTACTTGAGCCCACCTTGCTCCAGAAGGAACTGAAGGCAGCCTCTGTCTTACCTTACAGCTGCCCAACTTTATCAACACCACCCTCCCTCCGCACGAGCAGGTGACGGCCCAGGAGATCGACAGCTACTTCCGCCAGGAGCTCATCTACAAGAGGAACGAGCGGATGGGGAAGAGGGTCATGGCGCTTCTTCGGGAGAATGAGGACAAGATCTGCTTCTTCGCCTTCGGAGCAGGTTTGGACCGGAGTGGGGAAGGGATTATATGCAGAATTCCTAAGGGCTGGGAGGTTTGCTAAACCCTTTCCTGGCTTCTGCTTCCTAAAGGGGAAGGCTGAGGCCCAGAATGGGGCAGGCAAAGCCACAGAGCACCCCCTGGAACTGGGACCCAAAGCAGGTGTCCCGCGTCCAATCGAGAGTCCCTTCACAGCGGTCCCCACGGGCACAGGGAGTGACCCGTGCCAAGGCCAGGACGACTTCTGTGGCCCCTTCCTGCCCCAGGAGGCCAGGTTGGGAGCCCAGACCTGAACCAGCGCCTTACCCAGCCCAGCCTGGGGCCCCACCTCCAGCAGAGCCAGGGCCCTGTGACCCAGGGGGCACAAAGAGGCTCCGACGTCCCACAGTCCTGCCTCCAGCTCTCAGCCCCAACCCCATCTAAGCTTCGTGACCTCTGGGTGGCACCTTCTCAAAGGCTCAAGTCCCTCTTCTGTGAAGTATAGCAATAACTATTTGATGAACTGAAAATACCTACCTCGGACAAGAGTTGTAGAGATTAGTGACAACATGACAATAACCCACCCTCTGGTAAGAACTCACCGTGGTGGCTACCACCATCGTGACAATTAACACAAGTTTTGACGTCCCAGTGTGGACATGACCTTGGTGCCTCTCGTGGGGGCTCCGGCCTCTTCGTGCAAAGGGAAGTCCACGCGTCCCGGTGCAGGGCTCGCCGAGCGTCTCTCCCTGTCCTTCCCCTCCCCCTTCTCCTCGGAGTTCCTTCCTCCTGTCTCTGTGGCTGGCACTGCCGATGGCATGATGTCCGCGTTGGGACCAGGTTTTGCATTTGCCTCCTTCATTAGTCAGCTTTTGCTCCAGAGCAAACAGCAAACACGTTTCTCTCTCACGTCACCTCAAGGCGGGTTGACTGAATCTGCCTCCTGTTCCGAGAGCTAAGCGAGGGGGACGGGCTCAGCCTGGGGGTGCTCACGGCCTCTGCCCCCACTCCTCCCTCCCTGCCTGTTCCCGCTCAGTCTGCCGGGTCAGGCTGAGTCACATCAGATCGAGCAGTCGGTCTAACCTGGAAGTGTCCTAATTTCATTAAGGGACATGTCACTGTATGAGGTCTGCCTCCCACCCCCCAACCCTCCCTGCCCCTTCTCCCTGCCGTTCAGCCACATGTCCAAGGGCAAGAGCCAGAGTCCGTCTGCCTGTGCCTGTCTTCCCTCTGCAGCCCTCCGCACGGGGGAGGCACGCGGGTGGCCTCAGAAACACAGGGCCTCTGGGCACCTCTGTGAGGCCACACCTGCCCTGGGCAGAGGAGCTCTGGGCTGTCAGGGGAGCTGGGTCACAGCCTGCTGTGGCCTACGGCAAGTCCCTGCCCCTCGCAGCCTCGGCTCGCTCATCTGAGCAGAAGGAGCCAGAACTCACCTGGGCCACCTATGAGCATTCAAATGGCGAAAGCGAGGCCACTCCCCAGCTGCAGGACACCTGCTGGGGCCCTGGCATGAGTCAGGGCAGCTTCGGGAACTGCAGGGAAGTCCCCCTCACACCATGCAGCTGCCCCCCAGCTTCCCGCCCATGGGCACCTGGACGGGCATCTTGCTCTGGAATGGCCCCCTGCTGACCACACAGGGAGCTGCTCTGACCTCAGCCAGCCTTCAGGCTCCTCCCTGGGCCACGAACAGCCCCCAGTGAACTAGACATTGGAGTTGGCCAGTACGCGAGTCAGCATTCTACATGCCCGCTGGAGCGGCAGGACCTTCCTGTCCCACCTGCCCCAGGGCTCAGAACCGGGGTCGCCCAGGGCCTGGGGGTAGCTGACACCAATCCTTTTCTGTGGACGAGGAAAGAGGAGAGCCTAGACATTAAAGTCACAGCAGGGTGGGCAGCCCTGGACATGGGCCTCCTTTCCCGAAACCCAGGTTCTTGTGCGGGGTCACAGATGTCCACTCAGGCACCAGGCCGGCATGCAGGCAGCATGTCCAACTCCAGGCCCTTCCCCTTCTCTGCAGTCCAGCTGCTCCCTGTGGGTGCTGTTGACAGACCACCAAGAACACTCGCACCTGCCTCCTCATCCCTCTCCACTGCCGCTGCCCGGGCCAGGCCTTCATCAGCCCAGCCTCGTGCTCTCGCACCTCCACACGCTCCCTGCACTGTGACCTGGGCGTGTGCTGAGTCTGCCTCCTCATCCCTCTCCACTGCCGCTGCCCGGGCCAGGCCTTCATCAGCCCAGCCTCGTGCTCTCGCACCTCCACACGCTCCCTGCACTGTGACCTGGGCGTGTGCTGAGTCTGCCTCCTCATCCCTCTCCACTGCCGCTGCCCCGGGCCAGGCCTTCATCAGCCCAGCCTCGTGCTCTCGCACCTCCACACGCTCCCTGCACTGTGACCTGGGCGTGTGCTGAGTCTGCCTCCTCATCCCTCTCCACTGCCGCTGCCCCGGGCCAGGCCTTCATCAGCCCAGCCTCGCGCTCTCGCACCTCCACACGCTCCCTGCACTGTGACCTGGGCATGTGCTGAGTCTGCCTCCTCATCCCTCTCCACTGCCGCTGCCCCGGGCCAGGCCTTCATCAGCCCAGCCTCGTGCTCTCGCACCTCCACACGCTCCCTGCACTGTGACCTGGGCGTGTGCTGAGTCTGCCTCCTCATCCCTCTCCACTGCCGCTGCCCCGGGCCAGGCCTTCATCAGCCCAGCCTCGTGCTCTCGCACCTCCACACGCTCCCTGCACTGTGACCTGGGCGTGTGCTGAGTCTGCCTCCTCATCCCTCTCCACTGCCGCTGCCCCGGGCCAGGCCTTCATCAGCCCAGCCTCGTGCTCTCGCACCTCCACACGCTCCCTGCACTGTGACCTGGGCGTGTGCTGAGTCTGCCTCCTCATCCCTCTCCACTGCCGCTGCCCCGGGCCAGGCCTTCATCAGCCCAGCCTCGTGCTCTCGCACCTCCACACGCTCCCTGCACTGTGACCTGGGCGTGTGCTGAGTCTGCCTCCCGCCGCCTTCAGCTCCAGGAGGGCAGGCTCCACCTTGTCATCCCTGTGTTCAGAGCAGCGTACAATAGGTTTCGAGCTTGGTAGTGTGAGAAAGAATGAATGAGCGAGGGAATGAACAGACCCTCCCTCCTGCCTCTGGGCCCGGTGAGGCCAGCGAACAGATAGGTCCGTGTAAAGCCAGGGCGGTGTGCACCCCCTCGGCTCTGACACCTGCCCTGCAGGAGCTGCAGGCCCGGGCCCTGTGCAGATCTTGCTGACAGCGCCCCTTCTGGCTCAGCCGTGCCTGCCGCAGATGGCCCACTGTGTGCACATGTACCCCCGACCGGCAGCGTCAGACCTGGTGAGCCTGCCCACTCCCCGTGGCCAGGACATGGGCAAAGCTCATGGCGAGTCAAGGACAAAGCCAAGACAGGACCCCAGCCTGGGAGCGATGGTCCAGGGCTTTGTTCTTCTGTGCAGGCAGGGAGCCAGCTGGACAGACCCATGGCAGTCCATGTGTGGGCATGACATGCGTCCACACAGCCCATGGCAAGAGACGGCTACACCCCCCTCATTGCGATCTTCTGGCCATGTAACCCCAGGTCCCACATCCCGTGACAGGCTGAGGGTCTGTGTGCAGGGCCAGACAAACCACTTCCGTGGGGTGCAACCTGCACACACACCCACTCGACCACGAGCTCTGTCTGGGTGCCCCTGCAGTTCCATGCCGGCCACTGGGCCCTGGGGACCTGAGTCAGTCTGTGTATTGTTGCCCATCCCCTGTCCTGTCCTCAAAGAAGGCACAGGGCCCCAGGCCTGTGGGAGGGCGGGAGGACCTATGCCACTGGACATATGCCTGGCCACCCGCCAGGTGTGTGTGCTCCCGCAGAGGTCTCTCTGGCCCAGTTCCACTGGGTGTCCCCAGGAAATAGCTCGGGAAACAGAAGCATAATTTAAGACACCCAGCCACCCCCAGCTCAGCCTTGCCGGGTGTCTGAGCAGGGCCCCTGCTGAGCCCCTGCCATCCTGCCAGCCTTAGAAGCCAGCAACGGCCCTGAAGGCTCCATGTCCCTAAAGCACTGGAGAGGGGCGGTGCCAGCCAAGGAAGGGGAGAGGAGAGAGAGAGAGAGAGAGAGAGAGAGAGCGCGCGCGCGAGCGCGCGTCCGTGCCTCCACCTGCTGGCCCTGCCCCTCAGTGCCTATCCAGACCCTTCCCAGCCCACTCTGACACCAGAACCCTGCCCTGGAAGCCCACAGGCAGAGGCTGGGATTTCCAGTGCTGGTGGCAGACCGGCCCCTCCTCTGTTCTGCTCCGCAGTGGGGCTTGGGGCAAAGGGTCACAGCTTTGGAGCCAGGATGCCTGGTGACCAGTGTGGCTCCACCACTGTCGGCTAAGTGAGCCTGGGAAGGCCATCTCACCCCCAGGGGCCTCAGCCTCTCCTCCATAAAGTGGGGACAATGTACCTGCCTCATCGGTTGTGCTAGATACTCTCGTTTTAGGTCATAGGGTTAAAACTCTCCACCAGCGTGGAGGGAGGATCCTTAAGACAAAAACCCTATCATGTGCCAGCCTCTGGATTACAGTACTTCTGATCTTCACAGTCACGCCACAAGATGAGTGTTAACACACGTTTCCCAGATGAAGACCAAGGTCTGGAGAGGGTGACTGTCTTCCGCAGGCCGTGCGGGCCGACCGTGGAGTCCTGGCCTCTCGGTCCGGGACCCTTGCACGGTGCCCTTGCTGTGTACTTCCAGAAACGACAGTTTGGTGGGGAGGTTGTTTTTTTAGCTGGTACATCTCACAAAAGACTCTCCTAGTGTCTGCGATGTTTCTGCAGGAGGGCGGTTTGGCCTTCCCTGGAGGCCCGCAGAACCCTGCAGGAGGTTCAGGGACGGTTGGGGTGCGGACGTGTGAAAATCTGAGCAGGCCTGGGTAGCATCTGGGGGCCTGGATGGAAGCCCTGCCTCTCTGGGAGGTAGCTGTGGCCAGTGTGCAGACCTCCGTTCTGGAAGGAACCAGGCACTGCCGTGGAGGAGCGAGCCAGCCCTGGGGAGGGGAGGCCTGACTCCCCAAGCCAGGATCGTGCAGACGGACAGGCTGACCCTGAAGGGCCCCTGAAATCTTATGTGGGTCTTTGGATTTCCTCTGATCTACAAACAACTGAAAAAAGGATAAATACAAGGTGGAGAATTTTTTATTAGCTAATTTTATGCAATGTGCTGGCTTATCTTTCAGTTTGAAATTATCTTCTTTCTACTGTGTTTGAAGTTAAATATCCTTTAAAAAATAATGGTGATATAAGACAAATGGGGCTCTTAAAGCTCTTAACTTGGCAAAATAAAAAGTTGGTAACTGTACTGTTCCACCCACCATAGGAGAGAACTGAGCATGCTTAACACAGGATGGAAAGACTCCAGCGGAGGGACAGCCACACGGGAGGGGCAGATCATTCGCCCAGCGTCCGAGAAGGCAGGAAGGGGCCAGTGGAGGGTTGGCCTTGGGTGGGGGATGGCATCTTCTCCTCCAAGGGAAGGAGGGAGGAGGCCAGCAGGCACATACTTTGGTGGCGGGAAGGCAAGAGAGTCCTAGCAAGAGCTCCACTCTGCAAAGTAGAATGTGAGGTTGTCTGCAGAGAACAAGGGGGAAGGTGGGAAGGTTTGTCGTGTGAAGAGAAGAGAACATTTGACCTAAATCAAGAGAGACTGGCCACAGGAGCTGACGTGGACAGGAAGTTAAAGGGGTTTCATATCACGTGATTGATTGGTCGTGGCCGCCTGCCGTGGGATGGCAGAGGGTGATAATACCATCTCCCAGCTCGGCAGGCAGGGATCCCGACTGATCAGTCACGTCTGCTGTGGGTCAGGTTAGGGCACACCGGCGATGCCTGCTTCTGCCGGGCGCACAGGCTTGCTGACTGGCAGCGAGGCCCATGAATCTGCAGTGGTCTCTAGACACGGGCTGTAAGATTTCCGACAGCAACGCTCCACAGCTAGGGTGCAAATGTACATGCTGCCCTCCAGGCCTTTTCCTGATTTTATCCCAGTCCCCCTGCTCAGTGAGCATCCCCTGGGTGTGCACTCCCCAGGGCAGGCACACACCTCCTCGGAACTGCCAGCACGTTCTGTAAAGACAGCCTGGACCCAATCACCAAATCACGTTCCTCCCATTCAGTCGTGGGGCATCTCCTGGACCCCAGGCCTCAGGTGGTGGGGGCGGGTGTCTCGGTCCCAGGCACCAGGAGAAAAGGACAGTTTCGTCCCTGGGTCCGGGGACTGGGGCTTTCTCGGGATATGTGTACTCGTTCAGCTACCCTGCAGCCCGGAATAGAATGAGTAGTGTAGGAACTGGCAGCGCCGGGTTGAGACGTAGCCAGACTCAAGGAGAGACCTCTAGGGCCACTCATTTCAAACCCGGAGAGCCAGGGGTTACCACAGGGCTTCACACATTCTATAACCCTCACGTGCTATTATCTGAGAATGGTTCCAACTTCTGACGTTGCAAAGTCATTTGACCCGCACATCCTATTTTAGGCTCGTGTGGTTCTGGTCTCCCGATAGCCATCCTCACAGCATTCAAACCTTCTGGCCCGTCTGCCTCCGGCCCTCAGGCAGGGCTGCTGCCAGCTGTCCCACAAGAAGCAGAGGTCCAGGCAGAAAGCGGGACGGAAGTCAGGCTGTGTGAGCATGAGACAGCGGGGCTGCAGCTGTTACCCCGAGCACCCCTCAGCCAGCACCGCCAGCCCGCAGGCCGGCACCAGCCTCTCGCTTACACCAGCCCAAGTGCCGCAGACCCACCAGCAGAAACACGCCTGTAGGGCTGGGACACGGGCCCCTGGCGTGAAGACCGAATCCAACACACCGAACTCCTCTAACATCTTTTATTTTTTTTAAGCTTAAACCAACAACCACTTTATTTATTTGTTATGAATCTGTAATTGGGGCAGGGCTCAGAGGGGCACCACTGGCACCCCCAGGACAGTGTGCCTGAGCAGCAGACCCGCTGCCGGGGACACAGCCTTTTTATTGATGACAGCAGCAACCACTGCCTGGGAGTGGGCACCGCCCTGCCTCAGCCTACCCAGACCCATCGGGACACATGACCTCCAGGTCTTCAGTCCCCCCTGGAGGGAGACGGGACGGTATTTATTATTCCACTTGGCAGATGGGTAAATCAAGGAGCAGATGGGAAGGAAAAGAATTCTTGCCCTGGAGAGGAATGATGGTCAGCACGGACTAGGCCATTGCTCCTGCTGGCCAGCCTCCCTGAAAGGGGTCATCCAGCTGCTGTGGCCCGCTGATATCCTGGGAATGCCCTGCCGGCTCCTGTCTGGGCCTTCCATGACCTCCGCCCTGGGCTCCCACAGTTCCTCGATTCCCGCCACAGCCCAGCTCACGCCAAGCGCATTTGCATCTCCCAATCGGGCTGCCCACTCCCTGAGCACTGGGGAGGCCCTCAGTATCCACTTATTGAATGAATGAATGAGCGAATGAACGAACAAACAAACGAGCCCGCCACCTTGAGGCCCAAGAGAAGAAGGGCCCCTGCCCTGTGTTACCGGCCGCAAAACCTGGACGAGAGCCCACATCTGCCACCACAGGGGGAAACCCAGGGGCTCAGCAGTTTCACACCTGCCCTTTGGAAGGTGAGGCTGACGGAACTAACTAGAAATGGAGTCCCAGGTGTCGGTCCAGCCGTGCAGTCAGGCAGGAGGAGGAGGGTGTTTGGTGCTGCACGGGGGGAGAGCGTCAGCAGGGAAGCAGCAAGCTGCTCAGGAGGGGTCAGCGAGGAGGGAGAGGAGGGCAGGGGAGAGTGCCGCCAAGGACCCGAGGGCGGAGGGGAGCAAGCTGTGTTGACACTGTTGCAGTCTGTGACTGTCCTTATTGCCCAGAGACTCTTCTCCCTCGGCTGCGTGCAGAGGGGCTCAGACAGGGTGAGGGCTAACGTCCCTGCTGGCCCCAGCCTCCGACTGCTCCGTGCATGCTGACAGGTGTGCGTGCTGGCTCTGGAAGGAGGCAGAGTGAGTGAGAGAGGGCTTCCTGGAGGAGGTGAGACCAGCTGAGATTTCCCAGATGCAGGTCTAGCAGCTTGTGATTTCCCTCATCATCCCACAGTCCTCAGAACAGGACTCACACCCACTCGCGTCCCTGCCTCGTTCTCCGCTCAGTGGCTTCAGGAACAGAAAAGTCCCCCAGAGCTCATGATGGGCACAGAAGAGCAGCCTTGGCCCAGGTTGGGCCTTCTCAAACAGAAACAGGAGGCCCCGCGAACAGGCGGCCACAGCCAGCTGCTGTCCTCTCCCCGGCGGACGCCATGGCCAGCCCGGTTCCCCGTGCAGGAGCACGAGGCCAGGGGCGGACGTGCTTCAGAGCCCCGCTGCCCTCCCCCCCCCCATCTGGCGGCTGGCACGCCTGCTCTGGGCTGCAGTCCTTGGCCAGAGTCACTTCCCCGTTTCAGAGCATCCCGCCAGCCAGAGGAACATCCTTCTGCTGGTCTGTCCTAACGGGAGCCTGCCCTGCCCTCTGGAACAGGGGGTCTAGAAGGAGGCCGGAGCCTGGGCTCCCCTCAGAGAGCAGGATGAGTGTAAGTCAGCTGCAGGCCCAGCGTGCTCGCTGCCAGTGCGGGGAAGGCAGGGGGAGACGCAGGATCCTGGATGAAAGCGTGGGCTTCAGCGCGGGCTGCCCGAGTTGGAAACCCGGCACCTTGGGGAAGTAGCCTGGCCAGTCCGGCTCCTCTCGGCTGCGGATTTCCCCTCCGCAACTCGAGCCTGGGAGGCATGGGCTGGCCCCCTGCGCTCAGGGCCTGGGGCGGAACCCCCGCCGGGCCAGTGTGAGCTCTGGTGTTGTCGTTACTTCAGGGTGCTGGCCCCTCCGGGCCCACCTTCCTGCACGGACAGACCCGCACAGGAGAGAGCAGGCCAAGTGCTGTGTCCTCTGGGGACTCCGCTGGGACACTTGCAGGGAAAGCCCATGAGCCAGGTCTCAGTTCCCAGTGAGTGAGGCGCAGGAGCGGGCAGGCGACATCCCCGCCCACGTGGTTGGTCACAGGGAGGGCTCCTGGGGTCCTGGGTGCTGCGGAAGGGGAGCCTCTGACTGCCGCAGCATTGCCGTGGCCAGCATGAGCCTGGGCTGGGCACTGCCCACTGCAGGTCACAGACCCGTCGCGGACTCGGCCTCGGGCTCTCCCCAGTGCACCGTGCTGCCTCAAATCGCTTTGCACAGTCATGGCCTAGGTCTGGAGCTGTCCTAGACACCATGCCGGACCCATCTCAGGGTTCCCGGGACCTGGGACGTGCCTGGCATCGAGGTCCCCATAAAGGCTTGTGGAGAAAGGAGAAGGCAGCGCTGGCCCTGGGCACAGGCTGGTCACAACCCCCAGGGCCTACGTCCTCACCTCCACACCCAATACTGGTGGAGAGGACCTGGTCCAAAGGCAATGAAAGGCTCAAACCCTGAGGATTTTAGAGGAACCAAGAGTATTGGCTTGGAGGGCGGGCTTGGGGGGAGCATCCATTTAAGAGGGAGTACACTACTGGAGAGGTCCTGAAGGGAACCCCCAGTCTGGGCAACTGTCAGGTGTCAAAAGCCAGAAGCAGCTCCAGCCCCGAGAGGGAGCCCACCCTGTGCCCAGGGAGCCCCGGCCTCGGCAGCGGCCTCCAAGGAGTGCCTCTAAATGGACACTCTGTGTGCACGGGCCTCGGCCAGCCCGGCTCGGCCCTGTCTGCCCTCGTGACCCGGAGCCAGTCTGCTGGCTTCAGTGCAGCTGTCGTGAGATCGAGTGAGCAAGTGAATCAAAGCGTTGGGTGCAATCCAAGTGCTAGGAAAATGGAGGTGGGGTTGCTTTGCCCGTGTTTGTATCCATCTCTGCACCCCGAAGGGGAGAGCTGCGCTGACCAGCTGAAGTCTCGGGGCTCCTGCCCCAACCTGGCCATCACCCTCCTGCCCTCTCACTTCTGTTCCAACAGCCCAGAACCTCGCTGGGGCCCCTGCCCCCTTTGGGCCTTTCCTTCTCCCCTTCCTTCCACCCACCTCGGCCCCTCCTCGCTGACCCCCAGGCTGGGTCCTGCCCCTTCCCCTGTAGCACGTGGCCCCTGGCGTCCCTCTCACTGCATGTTCATGTTGCCTGTCTCCTCTCCGTCCTGTGATGTCCTCCCAGCGGGGACCTGTGTCTCAGGTCCTGGCACAAGGCTGGGTGCAGGAGGCATCCCCTCACCCAGGCCCCCAGCCGCCCGGGCTGGCCCGCAGAGGAGGAGCCAGGGGGCCCAGCTGGATGAGAAGCTCCCTGGGAACTCCCCACGCCTGTCCCTCCCCCATCGGCCGTCCCTCCCCCATCTGCCGTCCCTCCGTCTCTCCGTCTCTCCGTCTCTCCGGCAGCCCTCCTGTCACACTTCCTCACGAAAACAAACACCCCTGTCGCTTGATATCTGGCTGCTGCTCCTGGCAGCCAGATTAGCATTTGAAAGTTCCCCTTGCATTAATTTCAGACGGAACATAAATATGGGCTTGGGGTCCCTCTTCCAGGAGGAGAACACTGGAAACCAGGACTCACAGGAGAGGAAACGTGTGCTGGCCGAGGGGAGCCCCTGCTACTTTGGAGCTTTTGTGGGAACATCTGGTCCTCCCGTCCTCCCCTCCACCGGCCCCCCAACACCGTCTTGAAATTACCCTGTTAATTGGCAGGTTGTTCTTGCTAAGCACTCCCGAGCTTTCCCTCCAATCTGGTGAACCTTGGAAGGTACACATGTTTCTGACAATGTCCTGCCCCCAGAACACGCGCTCAGGATCCCGCGCAGCCGCCAGAGCCCCAGTGGGCGTGCAGGGCGCGGGAGTGAGGCTTCTCTTCGCCCTCACCCCTCACCGGCTGTGGCCTGGGCGAGTGCCGTCCCCTCCCTGAGCCCCGTCCCCTCCTGAGCTGAGGGCGGAGGGAAATAACACTGGGAAAGCCTCCTGTACCCCGAAGGCTCACGAAATAGGAATTTGTGTTCCAGTTATCAGGTGACAAAGTCAGAGAGGTGGGAGGACCTCCGGACCATATAGGGAAACGGAGGCACCGCAGGCAAGAAAGCTGCCGGAGGCCACACAGCCCGTGGCTACTGAGCCAGGCTTTCTGCCTAACCCCAGGGTGGGACTCTGCCTGTCCCATCCTGCCTTTCTGTGCTGGAGGCTGAACGGGGCTGTGGGGCTGTGCCCGGCCTGGCTCTGTTCACTGAGCCTTGTGCCCTGGCACAGCCCTGCTCGGGCCCAGAAGAGGAGCCCTGTTCTCGGCACGGAAGCTGGGGGAGGGGTGCTGGCCCCGCGGACGCCCTCCTGTTGGTACGGAATGCCCGGAGGTGGAACCCCGGCTTCCAGGGTCAGGGGAGGCGACACCATGCCAGCCCCGCCGTTCTCAAGACCCGTCCTCTTCCTCCAGGCCCTTGACCCTTACCTCTCCCTCTGCGCCCTGCCCATCCTGGGAGTCCTGGCTGATGGGCCCCTCCTCCAGGAAGCCACCCCTGATGTCCTCAAAGGCTCGGTCTCCCCCCCCCCCGCCATGCCCCGGGTTTCCATTTCGAAGTTCTCTTCCTCCTCTCTCCTCCTTCGCCCTTTCTCTCCTTTCCTCTCTGTCTGTATCTCACGCCCTCCCTCGTCTCTGTCTCTGTCTCTCCTCTCCCTGTCGTCGCCGTGCGCTGTGTGTCTCTCGCTGCCGGTGTCTGGCCCTCTCTCCTGCTGTCCATGCTCTGTCCTGGAGGTTCCTGTGCCCTGCCTCTCTGTGCGCGCCCCCCCCGCCCCCCGCGGTGGGCCCTCCCCCCCTCTCCTCATCCCTGCGGCCTCAGCAGATGGAGGGGAACGTGCCTTCCTGCAGAGAGCTGGCCAGAGCGCAGCTGTCAGTGCTGGAAGGAGCCGCTGAGCGGTGGCCAGGAGACCCTGGGAGCCCGGGCAAGCCACGCAGGCGGAACCCCAACCCTGGGGCCCCTTTGGAAACTTCCCACACCTTCCTGCAGGCTCCAGGATGGGTGTGGCCCCGTCGCAGGATTGCCCATCTCGCTCTCGCTCTCGGAGGCCAGCGCAGGCCCCACGTGCCAGCCCCCGGGCAACATGGCTGGGTGCCGGCTCAGAGGCAGGTCCAGAGCCAGCTCCTGGGATCGGTGGGATCTGCATGAGCAATGCGAATGGTGGGGGTGAGGGGGCGGGCCTAAGCTCAGGCCTCCTTGGATTGGGTGAGATCATGAAGAGGATATGTAGTAGCTTTGTCACTCATTCATTCAACAATCCTGAAGCCACCACTGTGCGCCAGACTGGGGCTCGGCCCTGGGTCAAAGAGGGATCAGGCTTGTCCCCAGTCCTTGAGAAGCTCAGTCTCCCATCGACCGGCTTGTTGGGAACATGCTCCGGCGCAGGCAGCCCTGGGGTGTGGGAAGGTGACCTGCAGGGCACAAGGGCAGATGGCATTGGCAGCGATTTTAGCAGAAGGTGTGGTGACCTGGGCCAGCATCGTGCATGGTTAGGAGGTAAAATGAGGGGGATTCTGATGACTGAATGGATGAGGAGGAGGAAGGAGAGAAAAGAGTCAACACGGCCCATCCGACTGGGAGCAGAGCTCATGAGGCCCATCCTAGGAGGGGAGACGGGCTGGGTCGAGTGGGCGCTGGGGGCATTAGGTGCAGATGTCCAGCAGGCCACTGACAGATGGGTCTGAGCCGGGGCTGCAGCTCCAGAGTGGTCAGCACGGTATGGTAACTGAAGCCGCGTGGTAGATGATTTATTTGTCCACACGCTGTGTGGAGTGAGGAGAAATGAGGGCTGCGGACAGCGTTCCAGGGCCCTACCTTTACGGAGCAGGAGGAGGACGGGGTAGTGAGAGGAGCGTGAACCAGGTCTGAATGGTGTCGTGTGGTCCCAGAGAGGGTGCCGGGTGCCGGGAGCGCGGGCTCAGGAGTGTTGGCTTGCGCACGCGGTCTGGGGCGTGGCCTGCGTGGGGAGGGCCTCCTGGAGCTGTGGGAGGGGCAGCCTCGGGCAGGGGGGCCAAGGGCACTGTCCCCTGTCCTGGAGGGAAGCGGGTGACAGTGAAGGTAGCGTAGAGAAGGAGGGATGGCAATTTGAAAACATCTTTCCTGGTTGCTTCCAACACCTCAGAATATCTGAAGTCTTCTGTTTAGGGTCTTAAACTGCACCATAAGGGCCTGAGATCGCTGAGGTGGAGGGAATGGACAGGGCCCTGACCCGCCACTGAATCGTCACCGGGAAATGCTCAGCATCCAGTGGCGCCCTGTAGGACCCAGCCTGCGAACCTCCCTGCGCAGCCCCAGGAATGCCCTTCGGAGCGGCCACAAGGCCCCCGGTGAATGCTCACGGCGGCCCCTGTGCAGCCTGAGGCGCTGTTTGTCCTGGCGACGCTGGGAATCCTCTGGGCAGACCACTGTTGGGCCTAGAAGCCCTCGTCTCTGAACGGGTCTCCATGGTGGCAGGGAAGGAATGGGCTTTGCTGCCAGGAACGGATTCCAAGGCTCTGGCAGGAGCTGCAGCCTGTGCACTGCAGGCTCATGCCCGGTCCCCTTCCCGCCCAGTCACGCTCAGGGACACACAAGACTGAGGGTGACTCTGCGGCCTCAGCCAGGGGCCGGCTTGGCCCATCAGTCAGGAGTTCAGGCTGGGCTTTTCCGAAGAACATTCACTCCTCCTGCCTCCCTGGGGCTTTGTAGCTGCCCTCATGGTGGTCCAAAGGGCGGCGTGCTGGGGGAGGCTGGGGACAGAGGAGCCACTGGCTCAGGGTTGCAGAGTGGAGACTCGCCCGCCTTGACAGGGACCTGGGTCTTCTGTCCTCAACAGCACTGGTCAGGGCCAGAGCCCGGGAGGGCTCACACCATTCGGCAGCTGGCTCCCCACAAGTGCCTCGCTGACCTACTGGTCTGTGCACGTGCCCCGCCGCCTCCCTGGAGCACCCTTTCCTCGGCGCCACCCCGCTTCATCCTCACCGAGCTGGCTCTTGTCCCATCCTTCAGCTAGTAACGCCACCTCCAGGAAGTCTGCCCCGGTCCCAGGCTGGATTGATGCCTCCTGTGTGCTTCCTTCAGCATAGCAGTAGTGCCTGGATCCAAAGAGCCTGATTCTCGAGACTGTGAGTGCCTGGCACAGGCCCTGCCTGCTCACACTGCCCAGCGCAGGGATGCACTCCCTCCGTGTCTGTCAGCTGGATGGGCGGAGATAGGGAGGGAGAACACCTTTCCGTGAAAGTCTCTGAAGTCAAACAAAGCCCCCGCCATGGAGAGCCCATGGACATTGTGCAGCCCACACCCTTGTACGAGAGAAGCAGGGCATTCCAGCATCATGGGTTTGCCCAAGGTCTCCAGTGTGGTGTGACCAGGACTCGAACCTGTCTCCTGCTCCCAGCCCAGTGATCGTATGCAGTGAGCCAGAGGTGGGTTTCAGGGACGGCGGCAGGCTGCAGGGGACTGGTGAAGCCAGAGGGGCGTGTGCAGGGCTGGCCGGTGACGGGCTGTGGGTTTCGCCCTCTCCTCCACCCCAGCCGGGCTTCCCCTGTGCCGGAGTCTCCATTCCCCAACAGCCTGTCCACTCCCTGTGCTCAGACCTCCCTGGGGCTGTCAACATGCTGACCTTCCGGCTTCCCACCTGTCACCACCCGTCACAGACAATTACAATAACTGCAGGGATTTCCCCCAGGTTCTGGAGAGATTGGTGAGCAGGAGGGAGCCACCCATGGGGGTGGGCCCCAGGGCAGGCACATGGGTGAGGGGGTGTCAGGGGCCACCGCCACTCTGCCCATCCCGACCAGGTGGGGAGACTGGGCCCAGGGGGCAGGAGGGGCTCGACAGGGTGTGGCTCCCAGCAGCCACTGTCTCCACGGTCACTTGCCTCCAGAAGACCCGTTCTCACCTCCTCTGCGGGAGCCTTCCCTGCGTCTGAGCTCAGCCTGCACCCCCGAGGAGGGTTCCCGCTGGCATCGGGGCGGTGGGTTACATGCTGCGTGCCTGTGTTCTTCGTGTCTAACACCAGGCTGCCCACAGAGCGGGTGCCTCACAAGGTCCCCCACTGACGGAGTGCCGAAGGCTGTCCCCCCTGGGCGGTCAGGCGGGCCGGCCTCACGGCAGGTGGCACCGTGGTACACGGCACAGGACGCCACAGGAAGCACGGAGCCTTCGCGGCGTGCCAGCCCTGTTCCCGCGGTCCTCACAGCCACTCTGGAGGGGCTGTTACAGTCATTCCCACTTGACAGGGGAAACTGAGGCACGGAGGGCACAGCCAGTGAGCAGCAGAGCCAGGACCTGGACCCGGGCAGGTGGCACCAGTGCAGCTCACGGCTGGGGGCTCAGCTCTGGAGCAGGTCGCTGGCCTGGGGCTGTCCCCAGCTGCCGGTGTCCTGGCATGTGGCTGAGCCTACTTTGTCTCTTGTGTTCCAGGTCACTTTCTGGGGAACAATACAGTCATTGACGTCCTTCGGCAGGCGGGGCTGGAGGTGGAACACACGCCCGCAGGGCAGGCCATACCCAGGTGAGCAGCCGGGGTGTCTGCGGACGGGCCGGCCTGACCGCGGGCTGCACGGCTGGTCCGCCCGGCCTCCTGCTCACGCCTGGGGCGAGGGCTGTGAAGGGCCTCTGGTGAGCTGGGGCCTCGCGGGGACCAGCCTTGGCCAGACCCCCAAGCGAGGAGGGAGGCTGGAGGCGGGGAGGCTGAGCACAGTGCTGCAGGAGGCGAGGGTGGCCGGGCCCTGGTGGGGGCGGGGGCAGAGCTGTTTTGAGAGCGGATGAGGGTTTAGAGTCTGGTGATCTGCGGACTCCTGGGTGGCTGCCTAGAGGTCTGGGGGATGCTGGGGCCCTGAACTGAGATGGGGCCAAGTCAGGATGAGTCGTGGCCTGGCCTCTGCGCAGTGTCCCAGCCCCACCACAGCTGGTCCTCACCTTCCCCTGATCACTTTCCCCACTGCTGCCTCCTGGCCGGGCCTCTCCCCCTCGACTGTGCAGCTCGAGCCACCCACTCTGCTCAGCGAGCCACGCGACGGCCGGCCTCTCCTGTGGGGGCCCCTCCTGGAGCTGCCGGGGGCAGGGGCAGCGGAGCCCATGTGTGGCCCATGGTGCCAGCACCAGGCCTGGAACAGCAGAGGTGTCTGCGTGTCGGCAGCTCCAGGGGCCACTCACAGGGGCCTCGGACTCAGGGCGGGTCCCCACAGCCCATGCTCTGCCCAGCCTTTGTGGAAGAACCGTCCTCACCAGTCCACCAGGCGACCACGGTGTGGTCTGGGCCCCTGTCCCTAACCTTACAAGACCCAGAGTCTGAAAGAAGCCCGAGTCATCATACTGATACTGTAACAGCGCTCAGTGCACCAGGCTCCACACACTTCTAACTAGCAGCCCTCACAACAATCGTGTGGAGTACCCTCATCTTAAAATTGAGGAACCTGAGGCCCAGAGAGGCCACGTCACCTGCAAGAGGACACACAGCTCACGTAAATGTTGGTCTAGGGCCTCCCTTGGCTCCTAACCAATCCCTGTGCCCGATCGGGGAGCCTGGGGGAGCCCAGGGGGGATGGCGCGGCCTGCTCTGTGCTCTGGGGAGAGGGAGCCTGGGCTCCCCAGGGCGCGGAGCCTCGGTCTCCCGCTCAGGGCCCTTGTTCCTGTCTCCGTGGCCCTGCTGGGAGAACTCGAGACCGTCTCAGTAGACTCCTCCCTCTTCTCATCTGAGCCAACCTGACAAGGCTGCTGCTCTGAACGTCTGAACGCGCCCAGATCACATGGGGTTGCATGCGTTTGAGGGAGGGACAAGGTGGCCTTGGGGACACAGCATCCTCGGGCTGCCCTGCGCAGCCCCAAGGACCTTCACCTGAAGCTCATTGTGTCTGTCCCAGGCAGGGTGGGGTGGGGAGGAGGCAGGCTGGAGAGGCTGCCTTGGCTCCTCTTCCTCCAGAGCCCCCCCCCCCCCTGCTCCGAGGGCTCTCACCCAAGTCTCCGAGTGCAGGCTGACATCCTGCGGGTGGAGTGAGGGAGCAGGGATGCCGAGGAGGCCCCAACAATAAAAGCCATCATTGGCCACAGGTGCTTCCTGGATCCATCTTTTTGTCTGCCTGTTTTGAATTATCTCCCCAACATCTGCGGCATCTCCTGGACCCTGGGAATCGGGAGCTGCCGTGGGGGCTGGGGGTGGATAGGCTGAGCTGATGGCCTTCTCTCCCCTCACCCCTGTGCCCGCGGGCGTGCAGCGAAGGTACAGGCCGCGCTGCCTTGGGCGCCCCCTTACCTTTGTGTTCCCAAAGCCACAGCCAACCTTCTCCCAGGGACGATGGCCCCGAAGGAATTCCATTTGGGCCACAGACTGGAGAGGATAAAAGCAGAGGAGCAGAGGATGTTCCCAGGCTAAGGGGTGTCTGCATACACTTCCGTGTGGAAGGTGAATTACACACACACCCGGAAGGGCACTTTGGCTCCAGGACAGCGGGTCTGTTTGCTTGCTGGCCAGCGTTACAGAGAGGCTTGTACGTGTCAGACACTCCCCATCGCGGGAAGGAAGGAGCATCACTGCCGTCTTACAGCTAACTGCTGCTGCACGGTGTGTCACCTGTCCTCCGTCACACTGCCCGTGGGCTGCAGAGCCAGGTGTGCACCGTCTGCCCAGCACGATCCCTCGTCTGCCGAACACTGTCCCGCCTCCCTGCAGAGTGCTCAGTAAATGTGTGTCAAATGCATGGATGGATAGTTGGCTGAATGACACAAGCAGCAATGTTAATATTTAATTAATAATATTAATTACTAAAATGTTTCAGCTGCTTGCTGTTTGCCAGGCCCTGTTCCAAGTTAACCGACATAATCCTAATGATTCCCCTACGAGGGACAGCACTTGAAAATATCCCACTTCACAGTGCAGGAGACAGGGGCACAGCGAAGCTGGTAACCCATCCCAAGTCCCTCAGCCAGAGCTTGTTGCGTGAACGAGACCCAGAACCAGGGACAGGGCTCACTCCCTCACCTCCCGGCCGGCTGAGCTCAGACCGCCCCCCGCATCAGCAGCAGTGAGCAGACCACTCTCCTGCCCAGCACCCCACCCCCCGGCCCTCTCCTGTCTCTGCCTGTCTCCCAGAGTCATGCCTCTGACATCCCGTACGTTACTCTGCATGTTCTGCTTCAGACTGTGCGCCCTAAGAGGGCAGGACTCCGTTGTGGTCACTGCTTCTGCCCAGTTCCTAGAACAGCGCCTGGTGCAAGGGAGATGCTCAGTATCTATCGAATCACTAAATCAGCACCAGACAATGGTTTCCCTCGCCGGACCCAGCAGGGGCGCCCTGGCATCTTCTCTTGCCACGACACCCCTCCCACTGAATTGCACCCCTGTCGCCCATGACTGACACGCTGCAACACGTGTGCCTCACGAGCTGTCACCCTTGCAGCCCTGCCGCCAGGAGCCCCGCGCCCCCATCCAAGGGGACCTCAGAGAGCCCAGCCCCAGTGACCCCAGCTGCTGCCATCCCCGCAGCGCCCTCGGTGACCCCCACCACGCCGCTCGAGGAGGAGGACCCAGCCCTGTCCCCACACCTCCTGCTGCCCGACAGCCTGAGCCAGCTGGAGGAGTTTGGGCGGCAGAAGAAGTGGCACAAGAGGCAGAACAAGCACCAGCGGCCACGGCAGTTCAATGACCTCTGGGTCCGCATCGAGGACAGGTGAGCTGGGCGGGGGGCAGTTCCGGGAGCGGGCGTCTCTCCCGGGCGCCTCGCTTGGCCCCCAGGACGCGCACTCTGTCTTCTGCAAGCCCTGCTCTGAGGAAGCTGGCAGGTGAGTGGCCAGCAGAAACCTCGGGGCTGGCGTGTCCCCATTCACAGAGGACCCTCCTCTTCATCTTCCAGGGTTTACAGAGCACACTCGCTTCTCATTTTTAATTTTTATTCTCAGAATGAGAGCAAGTATAATTTTCTCCATTTTGAAGGTGAGGGAATAGAAGCGTCCTTCAAGTGCCGTGGACAAAAGTCTGCTTTGCCCTTAATTTGCTGGGACGCACCTGGTGTGCAGAGCAGGCCATCTGAGCAGGGAAGATGGAGCAGGCTGCTTCATCAAAGGGCTGCGCTCCCTGTGCTGGAGGCCCGAGTGGCTGACACCCTGCAGGGAGGCTGCAGAGGGGACCCCGCTGGGCAGGAGAGAGGTGGCAGAGGACGCCTGACGCCCTGATGCTGGGGGCTCGGTCTCAGCAGGGGAGGGGGGGTTCAGGTGAACCTTGTTGAAAGTGGGCAGGTGCAGACATCACCCTACTATGCTGATACCTCCCTGTCCTCCGCCTGTGCGCCTCTCACCCCTCCTCGCCTGTCTGTCACCAAAGCTCCTGCGGTACCCAGCATGCTGTCACCAAACCTCTGCTGCAGGCTCAGGACAGAGCAGTCTCCCTAGATTCCACTTGGGGGCAAGAATCCCCGTATTTGGTGAGCAGCATCACCAGAGCACCTGAGATGTCCCAGGAAGTGACCCTCGGTGACAGGCTCCCTGTGGGAGCCCAGCAGTGGGCCCTCGGAGACAGAGTCTGCATCTGGCCCTGCAGATCATCGGGGATTTCCTCAGCATCCCCAGGAAGAATCACGCTGGGCACTCGCTAGACAAATTCCCAGACGCCAGGGCAGAGCCCCTGGGTCAGCCCTGCAGGGGCCCGGAGCCGTGTGCTGTGAGCAGGGAGCTGGGAAGCGCAGGCCCCCACTCTGCATTTACAGAGGTCGAGGGGCCCGGCGGGGGCTCGTCAGGGCCGCACAGAAGCCAGGAGCCGCCCTTGTGTTCGGGCTTGCCCTTCCTGCAGCCGGTGTCTGAGTTGCCCACAGAAGGTTCTCCGGTCCACTCTCAGAGGGCAGGGTGGGCGCGACCTTAAAGAGACCCCACAAATAAGTGCCGTCCGTGTTCCTTCGGCTGTGTGCCGGCTTAGGGCGCCCGCCTTGGGTTCCTGGGAAATGGGTCTGCAGCGCCCCGGCCAGCCCGGCCCCAGGCAGACACCACGGCAGCCACACTGACCACTGCCTTTGGCTCAGTGCCCAGCGTGGCCGCCCCTTCCGACCCGGGGCGAGGGCGCGGAGTGGGAGGGCCGCAGGCTGCCCCGAGGCGCCGGCCGCCCACAAACTGCTTCCATCCAGCAGGTCACTCGGCCCTGATCAACCTGCCGGGTGGCCGGGAGACCCAGCGGTGGCGGGTCCAGCCCACAGGGTGACAGGAGGCTGGCGGTCAGCCGCAGCCACAGACCCCAACCCCTAACCATATCTGAAAGGTAAATGTGGGCAAATGACTCCAAAACAGTTTCCTTTTCACAACATGGCTCTGAAACACAGAGCCTGGTTTCAGGAGAAGAAAACAGCTTTTCTTTGGCAGGAAGGAATCCTTCTCCATCCCAACAGTTAATTAAGGTCGGGTAGCTCTCCCATCTGGCTGGGCTGGAGGACGTTCCCACCAACAGGAGCCTGTTTGTTGACAGTCCCCACCGCTTCTCAGGAAGCAGCCCCGGCTCCAGAGGGGCCTGGGTGCCGGCATAGGGCCTGTGGCTCCTGGTTCTCACTCTGCCCTCCTCAGGTTCCCAAGTTCCCAATTCTCCAAGAGGGGGCGGAGAAGAGCTCTCTGGGGAGACCCTAGGGCCCATCTGTAGCCCTGCCAACTAAAGCATTATCTTTGGGGCTTTAATCCCATTCAGAGTTTTCTCCTGTTCTTCCCCCTAAATTCCCCTGGAGCCGTCGCCTCCTCCCAGCCCCCTCGCCAGCTCTCCTCCACCGGGGTCCTGAGCAGGGCCCTAACAGGTGTCCCCACTCTCAGCTCCAGGTTCCCCGTCGCTCCCACCACCACCAGGTTAACTTCTGCCACTCTGCCGGGTGCAGTGTCTGTCGCCTCCTTTCCTGCCTTACTCCCGCCCCTCCTCCCGAGGCATAATGGGGGCCCTGTCCTTGCCAGGCCTCAGGCTGCCTCTCAGCAGGCCGTGCCTGCCCCTCTCCCCACTTCTGTCTTTGCCTCTGTCTTTCTGAGGTGGGTGCCAGGGGACCTTTGTGAGCTCCTGCTCTGTTCCCCAGTCCAACCAGGAGCCCTTGTTTGACAAACAAGGAAACCGAGGCTCAGCGAGGTCAAGTAACTTGCCCAAGACCACGCAGCACGTCAGGTATGGAGTCAGAACCCTCACTCAGGTCTGTCTAATGCCAAAGGTCACAGTGGTTCACCCACCATGCAGCTGCCCCTGGGCGTCCTGTCCTGCCATCGCTCTCCGACTGCAGTTCCTCTCGTGCTTCAGGCCGCGAGCCCCTGGAGACCAGATCTGGGCTGGACCTCTGTGGGTCCCTGGAGGCCTCCCGGGGGGTGTGGACTGAGAGAAGGAGGGAGAGATCGGGGTGCAGGCTGCAAGCGCCTGGGCAGGACACCACCTGGAGCAGCCTGGCCCCCCTTGCCCCTCATTACCCGAAATGTAAACACAGGGGAGGAAGTTTAGAGAAGCAGCAGCCCGTGGCAGGATGATTTATGGGGACCCGCGGAAAGGGCCGGGCCTGTGTCCGCAGATGGCTGCACGGTGGCGGCAGAGGGCTCCACATCTGAGGGCCAGGAGGGCAGCGGGCAGGGACCGCCCCAGTGAGGCAGGCCCTGCGGCCATCCTCATTTTCTCCTTTGTGTGCAGTGAGGGCCTGGACTGGTCTTCGGAGGTTGTGCCACTCTGTTCTCCGCGTCCACAGGGTGTGCACACGTGTGTGTGAGTGTGCGTGGTGGGGTGGAGGGGTGGATGAACAAGGGAGCAGCGTGCTGGGCTGCCAGGATTGGAAGGACAGTCGTGATGGGGCACGTGCAGGGGAGACCTGGACATGGCCCGAAGCAAGGCGCAGAGGGGGGCCTCGGGATGTGATAGACACAGAGTCTTGTGGATGCCACCATATAGGGGCAGGGGGTGCAGGACAGGGGTCATCGCCTCAGTGCCCCTGAAGTCTGAACTGAAGACGAGCGCGTCTTCAGCGTTCCAGCCCCTGGGCTCTGGGCGGCTCTGCACCCCCCCCCTGCCAGCTGACCCTTCCTTTCCTGAGGCTCTCCAGCTCCCCTGCCTCCTAGCAGGGCCAGGCCCCGGGTCCCCTGCGTGGGCATGTCTGTGGGAGGTCAGGAACCCATCTGTTTCAAGGTAGAAGATGCCCCCTTGAGAAATGGGAAGCAGGCTCCCTCAGTGCATGAAGCACAGACGAATTCAGGCAGCAGAGGATTCTGATCCCTGCCACCAGCATCAGGCCACTGGCGACACTCAGGAGCAGCTGTCCTCAGGGTTGGTGGCCAGACTGGGACCCTCTGACGCTCAGGGTCCCGTCTGAGGTGCCCCCACCACACACACAGCCGGAGCGGCTCGTGGGCCTCAGCACATCTCAGGCTCAGCCTTAAAGGAGCCACCGGGCATGGGCTGCCAACTATCTCCCTCCACCCCACTGAACGGGAGCGCATTGGCACACCGGGTGCCCAGGCCTGTGCGAAGTGCTGGTGGGAAGCGGAGTGGGAAGAGGCTCAGGTCGTGGCTGGGCAGGGACAGTGCCACTGTTGCAGCTGAAGGAGCCCTGAAGCCACAGTCCGCCTGGGCTGTCTGCAGAGGGATTCAGTGTGTGCGGGCTGGGGGGCAGGGCCCTGGGGTCGGAGGTCATCCTGGAGGCTGGGGGAGGGGGAAGGGACTTCCAGCAGAGAAAACCACATTGCCAAAGCCGTGGACCTCAGATACCAGGATGCTGAGCTGCAAGCAAACCCATCACTGTGGGGTTTTTTTTCATTTTTTGATTATAGTTGACATTCAATATGACTTTATATTAGTTTCAGGTGTACCACACAGTGGTTAGACAATTATGTAATTTACGAAGTGATCCCTCGATAATTCTAGTACCCACCTGGCACCATGCATAGTTATTATATCACTGACTATATCCCCTGCGCTGTACTCTACATCCCTGTGCCTGTTTTGTAACTACAAACGTGTACTTTTCAATCCCTTCACCCTGTGCACCCAGTCCATCCACCCCGCCCCCCCGGCAACTATCAGTCTGTTCTCTGTATCTGCAAGTCTGTTTGTTTGTTTATTTATGTTCTTCTTTAGATTTCACATATAAGTGAACTCATATGGTATTTGTCTCTTTCTGTCTGACTTATTTCACTTAACATAATACCCTCTAGGTCCATCCATGTTGTCATAATGGTAAGATTTCACTCTTTTTTATGGCCGAGTAAATTCCATTATATATATGCACCACCTCCTCTTTATCCACTTGGGCTGCTTCCACACCTTGGCTGTCGTAAATAACACTGCATGGACACAGGGGTGCGTATATCTCTTAGAACTAGGGTTCTGGATGTCTTCGGATATTACCCAGAGTTGGAATTGTTGGGTCATAGGTAGTTCTGTTTTTAATTCTTTGAGGAAGCTCTACTGTTTTCCACAGTGGCTGCACCAGTCTGCATGCCCACCAGCAGGGCACTGGGTTCCCTTTTCTCCACGCCCTCGCCATCATTTGTTATTTGTTGAGTTAATGATGACGGCCATTCTGGCAGGTGTGAGGGGATACCTCATTGTGGTTTTAATTTTCTCTGACGATTAGTGACATTGAGCATCTTTTCATATGTCTATTGGCCATCTGAATGTCCTCTTTGGGGAAGTGTCTGTTCAGGTCCTCTGCCCGTTTTTTAATTAGATTGGGGGTTTTTTGGTGTCAAGTTTTATGAGTTCTTTATAAATTTTGGATATTAACCCCTTATCAGATGTATCCTTGGCAAATATATTCTCCCATTCCGTGGGTTGCCTTTTCTTTTTTTTTTTTTTTGATGATTTCCTTTGCTGTGCAAAGCTCTTTAATTTGTAGTCTCATTTGTTTGTTCTTTCTTTTGTTTCCCTTGCCCAAGGAGATATATCAGAAAAAATATGTATGTATTACTAAGAGAAATGTCAGAGAGTGTATTGCCTATGTTTTCCTCTAGGAGTTTTATAGTCACTCCAGACCTCTGCCTGTGTCTGGCGGCCTGGCCCAGAGAGGCTGAGACCGGGCTGGCACACAGTGGGTCTCCTCGAGAGCCGGATCACCGAGAACGCCAGCCCAGCACAGGGCCGCCGTCTCCCGGGCCCTGCTGCCCCCGGCTCCAGCTCCTCGTTCCTCCTCGGAGCCCACTCAGAAGCCACCAGGCACAGCCCAGCAGCCCTGTGTTGGCAGGAAAGCCACAGCCCGGAGCCTCCCAGAAGCCACTGGGCCCTGCTCCGGGGAGCCCTGGGAGGGGCCTCGGGGACAGAGAGCTGACGCTGCCTTTATGCTTTGGGCTTCTGCTGCTAGAAAATATTTTAAAATCCACAGGCGGTTCCTGCTCCTTCACGGTACACAGGGGAAACTGAGGCCGGAGGACAGGAGCAGAGTCATGCAGCGAGCAGGAACATGTAGCAGGCTGGCCCTGGGCTTCTGCCTTCCCCTCCGGCCGAGGGCCTTCCCCACTGCAGGCCCTGTGGGCTCAGCAGACCTGGCTTCTCAGCGCCAGCCGTCGGCGGGCCTGGGACACTCCGAGCGTCTGGTTTGGCTTGGAGGCCGCTTTGCCATGAGACACTTCTCCTGGCCTGGGTCGGGCTGGGGGAGAAACTTTGTGAGCAAGGGGGTGGGGAGCTTTCTGCCCCCGCCTGCCACCTCCCCCCATTTCCCTGGGACGCCTTCCAAGCAATAAACCCCACTCAGGCTCCAAGCAGGAAGTGGGGTGGTTGCATCTTCGGTTTTAAAGTGTAAAAGCAAATGCCTTCAAGCGCCTTGTGAGACACAGTTTTCCTAACTCCTACGTGGTCCTTCTGACGGCCCGTGGGGCTGGCTGTGGCCAGCGGGGCCCCCACCCCCAGCACCCCAGGCTCCTCCTCAGGCTAGTCCTCCTAGCCTTCGGCTGCTCAGGCCAAAAGGACGGGGCAGCAGCTAGAAGGAACGTTCATGGGCTTTCATGTCGTATGCAAGAGTGGGGGTCTTTTCATTAGAAAAGGAAGGAGGGAAGGGGCGAGGTGGGTACCCTGCTGGGCGCGAGTGTTCGAGGTCCTGGCAGGAAGCAGAGGCTCCGCCCCTGGGCCCGCCATCACGCACGTGTGCCCCCACAGTGAGGTGGGCACCCAGGCCCTGGCACGCTGGGGAGCCAGACTGCCCGGGACACATCTGTCCTAACTCCTCCAGCCGTTTCCTCATCTTGGAAATGGGAGGAATAACAAGCAGCACATCCTGGCATCGAGCACGGTGTCTGCCAGAATGTAGGGAGCGCTCCACAAAGGGGGTGTTACTAGTGGGGAGACACATGCACACATATTAACAATGATATAAAAATAGCCGGCGCGGCGTAGCGCCCTGTGCCTGGCATCCTTCAGAGCTCTTCACAGAAACCCATTCAAACTCGCGTGCCAAGATGGATGCCCATGACGTGATGCCATCAGTGAGCAATGTGCAAGGTTTTGTGGAAGCCTGCACTCCCCCAGGTGGATTGGGGGGTGGAGGACAGAGGGGCCTGTAGGCGAGGGGACATTGGGACAGCACTGGATGGTGAGTGGGAAACTGGCCACAGGACACGAGATGTGACTGAGGAGGTCAGTGTGCTGGGAGAGCCCGGAAAGGGGAGGTCAGCTGGCACCAGACCGACCGACCGTGACACCTCCCCAGTGGCCTGAGGCCTGGGAGGGAGGCATAACAGGCCGCATGTTATGGGTCATGAGGGGCATTCAAAGCCACCGGCTCTGCCCCTCCCTTCTGGTTCCATGCTCACCCTATCCAGGAGCATGTGCCCTCCGTCCTCTGTGCCTGACCAGAGTTTGCTCCCCCTCTCCTGATAGGTCCTCTGGGGATTTCTAAAGACTGAGGGGCGTAGACTCTGGGTTGAGAAGAACCTCCTGCAGGATCAGCGGGCTCTTGTGTTCGGAGCATGACCAGCAGCAGAGTAGAGAGGGTGGGACCAGGCAGGGAGTGAGGGCTTTGCTTTGAGCACCTGTCTGGACCCCACCCCCAGATCAGAGGTCCCGGCCCATGTGACCCCAGGCTCCCCTGCCCACCCAGCCTGAGGCTGAACCGGGCTGTGTAAGAGGCGTCCAGCCACCTGACGGTGGGGCTGGGCTGTGGCGGCGATGACAGAGCTCATTCAGGTGGTTATGGCTAATTGTCGGGACCTTGTACCCAGCACGTGGAAACTCGGGCCAGGGAATAGCAGCCTGTCTGGGGGGAGGGGGAGTCCCGGAAAATGGGGCTCATGGAGGGGGCTACCCACAGTGCAGACACCAGAGAGGAGCAAGCTTCCTGCCCACCCTGCAAATGTTAGTGAGCACCTACTGTGTGCCCCCTGCCCTGTGTCCTGGAGCAAGTTACTTACCCCCTTTGGCCTCGGTTTCTTCCTAAGTAAAATGGGGGTAGTAGTCATACCTGCCTCGTGGTGTTGTCATGAGGGGTGGAGGGCACTGCTCTGCCAGGGCCTGTCCGTCCTGAGGGAAGCACCCTCAGCCACGTGCAAGCCACGTGCAAGATGCCTCCATGGAGGGTCAGCTCTTCAGGGAGGCTGTCTTGCCCCGTGCTGGTCGGGGCCCCTCTGTGACCCCTGCCCCTGGATTTTCCCTCCCATCCATGGCCCTCTGGTGTGATGGGGCTTGTTGGGTCCTCCGCCTGTCCTTCTGCCTCCCGCTGCCCAGGGCTCCACAGGGTGAGCGTGCCCATAGCCGCCAGGGCCCAGACCTTTCCTTTATCCCGGAGCCCCCTCCGCCTGTGGCCTTTAAGCTCTGTCTAGGTCCCCTCCCTCTTCAGCACCCATCCCTCTGTTATCGCTTCCTATCTCTCTTTCTAGGACTTGAGCTGGTGTCGTGGTCCTGCACCCTGCCTGGCCCCGTCCTGCCCTCCGCGTCCCGATAGCACCAAGTGCTGGCCTCGGCCGGACAACCCTTCTGTACTTTTCCTCCTTCGCTCCCTGCCTCTGCTCCATTTCTCTCCCTCCCTCTTGTCCACATATGCTTTCTTGAGCCAGGGCCTTAACCATTACCTCCAAAACTGGATCCTTTTGTTTTTAATACTCACCCAAGGATACTTTTTTCATTGATTTTCAGAGAGAGAGGGAGGGATGGGGGGAGAGCAAGAACATCAATTTGTTGCCTCCTGTATGAGCCCCAACAGGGGCCGGGGATCGAACCTGCAACCCAGGTACGGACCCTCGACTGGGAATCAAACCCAAGACCCCGCGGTGCTCGTGCTGGTGCTCTAACCACTGAGCAACACCGCCCAGGGCTGGATGCCATCTTTGTAAGTTCGTGGAGGACTGCACCTGTCACCGGCACTCCCTGTGGCTATGCTGACCCTAGGGCCCCTGCCCCATGGAGGTGCTCCTCCACTGCCTCTGGGACCTGGTCACCTCGTAGCCTCTCTGAGCCTCGGTTTTCTCGCCTGGTGAAGGGGTGATGTGAGATACTCTCAATAAATAGCAGCTGGGATGATGAGATGGGGGCGGGGTTACTTGTATGTTTTATTTCCTGTCTCTTTCAGATGGGGGAGGGGAAGGCAGTAGGAGGGCCGGGGCGTCTGTGTACATAGGTGTGGGGGCTGTGACCCCAGATGGCTCCCTCCAGAACACTGTATTTCTCTCTGCCTGGGACCCCGTTCCCTCGAGTGGTCACACTCGAGCCCTGTGGCCCCCGAGCCCGGTAGCGGCGGGGACTGCGGCCTCGGGAGCTCGGCTGGCCTGCTGTGTGCTTCTGGGCTGCTCGCTTTCCCCGCCCGAGCCCTCCGTTTCCTTCTCCGTTTTATGAAAAAAATAATAATCCAATAAAGTCAGGTCTGAGCCCCAAGGCCATAGCCCAGGACGGGGCTACCGAGCGGTCTCTCAGTTTCGTGTTTCCTCCTCCAGCACCACCGCCTCGCCAGCCCCGCTGCCCCTCCAGCCCACGCACAGCTCCGGGACGGCCGGGCCCCCCTCGCAGCTCTCCGACCAGCTCCAGCAGCAGGGGGAGCTGGGGTCCGCCAGCAGCTCAGCGCCTGCCCGCTCGCAGCCCGCCCGGGGCCTCCTCCCTGCCGTGGTGGCTGTCAGCGTCGCTGCCCCCGCCCTGCTGCACGCCCTCCGGCCCTCCTGACCGCGACTGCCCCAGCGGAGAGCAGAGGAGCCGGAGCAGGGTCTGTGGCCACACCCCACCTCCTCCGGGGTGCCTGGCACCTCAGGGGCAGTCCAGACGGGATCCGTTAGAACACTAGAGCTTTATTGTACCCAAGTTACATCTTCTTTTTTGTAGAAGGATCTTAATTTCCCATAGTGCTATGGGGCTCTTTTGTAAAATACGTGTCCAATTAAAAAAGAAAAGTGTATTTATTCCACCGATAAAACTATTTTTATGTGGCCTATATTAGTAACCCCTTAATTGGCCCCAGCGCCACCCCAGGAGGTGAACCCAGGTGGTCAGGACGTCTGCGACCTCGTGTGGACGTGGCTTTGGACTGGCGTGCTCCTGGGTCCGAGAAGCCTCCGGGCTCCGGGCTTCTTTCACCATGGGGACCTCAGAGGGAGGGGCGGGAGACAGGTGTAGCTTTTGTGAAGCTGGATTTGGGAGCCAGAGATGTGAACGCTGATGGTCCTTCCCTCCCCTGGGTGCATCCCAGGCTGGGAGGATTCTTTCTGAAAGAGAATGCTGCTATTTTGTAAACCCTGGGTGTCTGTGAACGGGCCTCCGGAGCTCTTGGTAAGTGTTCTGACCAAAGCACTGGGTGGAGGAGGAATGTGGGGCTGGTGGCTTCCCAGCCCCAAGTGACTGATGGTTAAACTGAGATCCAAAGAGGGGAAGGTGGTTGCCCAAGGTCCCACAGAAGTGGGAGATCCGGGATGTGAATTCAGACCTCTCTGTCCTGATAACATTAATTCAGCTTGGGTAATGGGAGATGCTACTAAAGTCAGGGCCAAATGGAATGAGCTGGGCCGAAGGACAGGAGTGGGCACAGAGGGGCAGTTTTAGGGACAGCGGCTCTAGGAGTCCATGGTCATAATAATCGTAATGAGAGCCACCACTTGGCCAAAGCCTGCTGTGTGGCAGGCACTTTGCACACTCACGTTATCACTGATTCTCACACCAGTTCTATGAGATGCAATTGTTCCCATTTCACAGATGAGGAAACTCAGCCCCCTACAGAGGTAAAGGGACTTTCTCAAGGTCACCCAGCCGGGACATGGCCCCAGATCCGTGTGATTCCAAAGCGGTGCGTGTCTCCGGATCATGTTCTGCCATGTTCTCTCTACGCAGGGAAGCCCCAGGGATGGAGGTCTCACCCAAGGGGCCAGCACGAGCCTCTCACTCCTGCCAGAGACTGTTTGGCCACAGTTACTCATGTTGGTCACTCTTGCCAGAGGGTTCTTTGTGTGTGCCACGTGTCCTGTGCCCCGACTTGTCTTATCTTGAAGCCAAATGAGAGGCTTTTCTGCCAAATCAGAGGCTAGGGGCTGGGGGGGGGCAGCTGTGGGAAGCCTGGGGAGGCAGGCAGGCAGCCAAATTGGGGGCAGTCAGGCCACTACAACTCGGAGAGGCAGACCGAGCTCCTCTGCCCCCAGGGTGGTGGCCAAGAAGGCAGAGGACCCAGTTTGGCTGCCTTCCAGCCCCGAACCCTCATTGGGGGATCGGCTCATCAATGACAGGATCCTAGAACCTGAGAGCAGAAAGAACCCCTCGTTTGACAGATACTAATAACTGTAAGAGTAATAATAAGGCCGGAAAGGGGGGCATTTCCCCAAGATGCACAGCTGGATGACTGCTGGCCCCTAGGCCAGTGCTGTCCGGCGTCACCGCACGGTGCTTCCCCTGCAGGCCTGGCAGACTGACCAGCCCTGCACCATCGGCCCGGCTGGGCAGCTCTCTCCCTTCGGCCTTAGAATTCAGGGCAGCTCATTGGACGGCCAGAGGCCCCACTGGCATCTTGGCAGGCAGCTGAATTCTTTTCAGCTCCGCCCCGGATGGATGTGTTTGAGCTTGAGACCTGGCAGGAGCCCTGAGTCTACTTCAGGGGGTCCAGCCAGCCCCATGGGCACCGTGCTGTGAACTGAACTTGACCCCAGCCAGGATTTACCCTTGGCAGAAATGCGACTTCCTGCTTCTGAGCAGGAAGGGGCTTAGCAGACGAACGCAGCAGGCTCCGCGGCTGGGGGACATCAAACACATCGTGCAGAACACTATGTGGATGAGATAAGTGTAAAGGAATTAGAAACACACAGGCCAGATTTCCCTCTGTTCGGGGCAGAGGGTGGCATGCGATGTATTGAGATGGAACTTGAGGTTAATTAAAGATGAAGCATTTGGTAAACAGTCCAGGTACCTGACTGCGTGCCCAGATCTGTGCCAGGCACGGGGCCAGAGGTAAATCAATGCAGTGTGTGATTATCAAGCACACACAGTGCCAGTCTCCATGTTGGGCCTGAATCTGGCCACCTTTCCTGACCTACAGGAACTCAGTACCGAGAGGGACAACAGCGCAGTCCTAGGCTCCTAGAGGTTATCCGGTCCAGTCCCCTGACCCGGCAGATTCAGCCCTAGTCTTCCCCAGATCCCTCCTCTGGGCAAAGTGGGGGATTCCAAACTCCCCCTCAAATAAGCACTGAAGCGTTTAAAGAAGATGGATGGCCTAACGGAGTGGGTGGACGTGTGCCGACGGGACAGCCAGAGCCGACGTGGGTCAGACATCTGCAGCCAAAGTGCCTGATCTCTGAGGACCACCCACTGGCCAGGGTTTGAAATGAACTGAACTTGTTTATATCCCAGAAGACCTGAGGCACATTTATGGAAATCGAATGGCTGGGGCACACGCATTCTCTCATGCTGGGCCAGAGAGCCTCCATTCCCTGGGCAATCACACACTTGGAAATGCCCACCACTGCTGACGATTTTTCCAGCACGTTCTATGTGCTTAGCCTCATAAAACGCCCCTGTTGTTCTGCGAGCATTGTGCACTCTTAGGGCTTCCACATTTGACCTTGAGGCAGGCAGAGATGGATGGACTGAGACTCGATAGGTTAAGTGACCTGCCGAAGGTTAGGCAACAGGTTAGTGGTGGCCCCAGCTGCCCTGTCTCTCAGGGGACCTGACTCAACGACCAAGGAGCCTCCTGGGCTGGTCAGCATGGCCGTGTCTTCTCGTCCCCTCCAGGCGGCTCCGACACCCACGGCCAGGTAAAGGCAAGGTGTGTGAAGATGCAGGGGTCAGGCTGCCAGGGGCTGCAAAGGGCCACCAGGCCCCTCCCTCTCTGAGATTCAGAGCTGGGGTCCAGGACACGGAAACTGGTACTGAGCAGCAAGTTTGCCTTTGCTCCTCACGTTGGACGCTCTGCCATCTACTTCTTGGCCTCAGCAGACTTGGGCAAACCTGGAGGCTCAGGCCCTGTCCTACCTGCCCAGTCTCCAGTCTCGTGCCATTGTCACAACAGAGCCCAAGGCAAGGTCTTCCGCCAAAAGGGAAACTTATGAAAAACACCATGAAGGACAAGAGAAGTTCTATCTGGGATTGCAGCTTTGATGGTATCCTGTGTGTGCAGAGAAGAGAACTGGAGTGGGTGATAGTGTTCCGGTGGCATGGGATGAGAGCCAGAGCCCTCAGCCTGGCATTCCACACTGTCCACGAACTGTCCCTGCGGACCTTGCCAGCCGATCTCTCATCTCTCACTCTGGGCCTGACCAGACTGAACCTATTTGTCATTTCTAGAATACATAGGATGTTTCACACATGCCACTGGCTAGGCCTGGAAACTCCCTTCTCTTATCCCTAACTGCTCATTTTTTGAAGATCAACTCAGATGACAACTCCTTCAGGAAGCCCCCTGTGATTTCTTGGTGCTTTCTTAGCATCTATCACAACACCCGCCAAGGCTGTCGAACTGCATATCTGCTCTCCTATCGAACTGTGAGCTCCTCCATGGCAAGGGTCATATGAGCTCATATTTGTGTCTTCATCTGACACAAAGATGGCACTCGATGGCTGTGTAGAAACGGAAGGAGAGAGAAAGGGATGAAGGAAGGAAAGAAGGAGAGAGGCAGATGCTAGCTTTGTTAGTGGAATAGTTGCTACAAAGCCAAAGTTATTCAAGGATGGACAGGTGCCCCTGCAGGTGGTGAGTTCCCTGTCAGGAGAGGTGTGTGAGCAGGGGTGGTAGGCACACTGGCTGGAGAGACATGGTAGAGCATTGAAGTCTTGGCAAGGGACTGGGGTGGATGACATTGAGAGTCCCTCCTGGCTCTGTAATGCTCAGGTTCTTTGAACATTATTATTTTTCCAAAAATTCATTTAAGCAGCCAAAAAAAATCACCCGGCTCGCTGTCTAAACCAATAAGGTTCAGGAATCAGTCCAGCCTCTCACCACAGTTCTTCAACGGCCCCCCCATCCCTGGGCCTGCCAGGAATTGGCAGGCTTGCCAGCTGCCCTGGGGCAGGGGGACTTCTGGGCCGTGGGGAAGAGCTGGACTGGACCCCAGGGCCCTGGCCCAGCCCAGAGCTCATTGCCTCCCTGCCCTGACCCTTGGGGAGGGAAGTGGGGGGTCATAAGAACCCACTGAGCCATTCTTGGCCCTGTCCTGGCGCATCAGCACACCTCAGCTTCCCCCCTGCTTTCTCTGACCGTGGCTCTTCCTTTCTGGAAATACGCTGGACAGTCCTTCACTTTGCTGGGTGACCTTGGGCAAGTCCTTGCCCCTCTCTGAGCATCCATTTCCTCATCTGTCAAACGGAGACCTAGTTTCCTGCCTGGGCTGTTCTGGAGGAACAGGCAAATGCTGTGTGCAATCTTGGGGCTCCATGACGGAGAGGCGCCACCCCTCCCCGGGACCAGCGCTCTGCCCTCCTTCCAGGACACACAGGTCACCGTGGGATTGCAAACATGTGGCAGGCAGGAGAGGTGACAGAGTAGCACACTTCAAAGGGCCCCTCCACCCCAAGTCCCACTGGGGAAGTGCGCTTTGCAGGGACCTGAGTCTAAGAAGTTCCTGGTGGGGCTCCCGGACACCTTGGGCCCCCTCGCTGGGTGGCAGGGCCTGACTCTGGGCCAAGGGAGAGTCTAGCCCAGAGCAGGGGAAGCCAGAGCCCCGGCCCCGTTCCTGGGCCTCACAGAGATTGCAGAAGGTCCCCACCTGACTCTCACTGTGTGACACACACTTCAGATCTTAATGTATTTGAAAGTATCCGTGATGCTGTTCTTTCAATCACCTCTTCCCCCGCCTCTGTGAATTATCATGAAGAGTTCTTTAAGAATATAATAGAAGACAAAGAAAGATGCTATTAATGTTATTTTGCCAAAAATATTTTTGTAGCATAATATATTAATAAAAGACATTATGAATTCAACAGGATGGCGTCTCTGTGCTGCCGACTCCGCTCCTCCTGCCAGAGCGCGTTTGGGGAAATCGCCTTTGTTGGGAGGGCCAAGACCTGCGGCCGCGGCTGGAGGGGCTGGGGCGGGCCCGCTGGCCTTGCAGAAACTCAGGCAGGCTCTGGGAGGGTGGTTTGGGCAAGGGTCCCAGGACTCGAGAGGCTTCACGCCGAGCGGGGTCCGCGTAGCCCTCTCCAGCCAGAGCGAGCTGCCCACGGGAAAGAAGGGATCCCCTGAGCCGCAGATCTCAAACCTGGGGTTCACTCTTAGGGCCTCCCTTCTCTAACTCCCCCACACCCCAAGACCTACTGATTCTTCTCTATTCTCCATTTCCTCTCTCCATCCCCATGGCTTCCGCCCAGACCTCCTCACCTTTCTCGAACCCACAGCCATGTCCCTCTGGCCACGCTCCCCTCTGCCACCTAAGTGAGCTCCATAAACCGCAGAAATGACCACATACTTCCCTTGCTTTTAAAACCCGAATGAAGAGGGTAGAGGCAGCTCTGAGAAGCCCGGCGATGGTCGCCTTCCATGGGACTTGTGGGGAGGGGCAGGTCACTGAAAAATCTGAAGTGGGCCAGGTGTCTGCGTTCTGAAACCACAGAGCCCTGGTCCGTGCGTCCTGCTGGCTCCCACTAGGAGGAGCGCGGGCTACGCGGGTGGGCCCCCCGGATAGAGGTAATAGTGCAACCCGAAGCTAACACCTCCTGAGCATTTATTACGTAGCAGTGTTCTAAGCATTCATGTCTTACATCATTTCATTCTCACACCTACTCTTGCTATCTCTATTTTATAGATAAAGTAACTGAGACACAGGGAGGTAAATAACTTGACCAGATCACACAGCTTGTAAATGCTGCAGCTAACACTGGACTCTCGGTAGTCAAGGCCACACCTGTTCTCTTAACGCGAACTCAGCTGTCCTGTGCTGTTCTGTGTGGGCTGTGGCCGGTAAAGTGGGCAGGGAGGCGTCGCATGCCCATCTCACAGGCCAGTGGGTGAGGTCAGGAACCCCTGAGGTCCGGGCAGCAGGCCTCTCCCATGTCCTGGAGCCTCCAGACCATTGTCATACCCACCAGCTCCTGACGGAAGGGCTGCAGGGAGCCAGCCAGGATGGCCGTTAGGGTGGGCGGCAGTGGTGTGAGGACTCCTGTTGTGGCCGGCGAGCCCTGTGTTCTCCGTCCCTCACACACCAGCTGTCCTCAGGAAAGGAGGCTTCTGTCGTCCTCCCACTTGCAAGTGGCAGAGTGAGACCTGGTCCTTCTTGGGGTAAGTTGTCCTCAATTCAAGTGCCCCCCAGAGAAGCTGTGGCCCAGGAATGGGGCCAAACATGATGGAATGAATGGGTGGCTGAGGGGACCAGGGACTCCTCAGAGCATGGGTGGCAAGGGGGGCACTCAGGTGCTTGTACCTCTGTACCGAGTCCACTCGTGTGTCTGCCCTCCCGCCCGGGAGCCCTGGCCGACCCCTCCTAACATGAGCGCTGAGCTGGCTCCTCTGACAGGCTCTTCTGTGGAGAAACCAGAGGCCCCGTCTGACATTGTTAGATCATTAGATTCAGGGGGACCTCATCTCAGCCCCAAATCTCTGTGGGGCTGCAACCCTCTAAGCTGGGCCGTTCAGGGAAGCTCCAGGGAGGTGGGGAAGAGCCTCCCAGAACCAGCACACACTGCCAAGAAAGGAGTGAGCTCCCCGGCATGGGAGGTGTGTAACAGGAGCTCTAGAGGAGAAGGGGTTACCCTCCCAGGGCAGAGGCGGGCTGGCTGGCTGGCCATCTCCGGTTCCTTCTCTCTGGTTGATCCCTCACACTTCCGCCCTCTGCCCCTCTCTGACCTCAGTCTCCTTATTTGCCTGAAAGGAGGTGGGACAAATTACATTCATTACAATCCCCTCGAAAAGGAGCAGCATCTGCGGTGGAAGACTACCTGCACCGGGCTTGAGGTGAGAAGAAATCCGCCTCCTCCCTCAGAGGAGGCGGAGGGCACATACTCTTTATGACCATGGGGAGGAATTTTGTCATTTTGTTCCTGAAAAGGAGGGCAAGAGAAAGAAAAAAATCAAGAGAAGGAAAGAAGTGAGAAGCTAGGAGGATGGAGAGACACTGAGGGAGGGGTGCACAATCCCCGCTCTGCGGGCCTGGGTCAATCATCAGCCGGGTGCTGGGGAAACCTCGCCCGCCCGCCCTCCCTGTTGCCAGTAGCCTCCATCGCTTGTGACAATTTGGAACAAGGGGTGACCGTGGAAGGGGCTGATTTTTTAAATCGTCACCCAAGGATATGTTGTTATTGATTATTTTTTAGAGAGAGCAAGAACATTGATGTGAGAGAGAAACAGCAATCGGTTGCTTCCCGTACGCACCCCAATGGGGGATCGAACCCACAAACTAGGCATGTGCCCTGACCAGGAATCAAACCCGCAGCCTCTTGGTGTACCCCACGACACTCCAACCATCTGGGCCATCTGGCCAGGGTGGCAGGCACTGATTTTCATGGTCAGGTTCACATGGGGTGAAGCAGAGGTGTCGAGTTCAATGACAAGACAAGAAAATCATGAGTGTAAGCCTCAGGGGATCACGAACTCTGGGAGAGCTTGGACCCCAGACGTGGAGCTGGGTGTCCAAGATGACCTCAGTCAGGTATGTTGGAGCAGGAACGTCCTGACCATCTGAGTTGCAGGTGGACAGAGATACGCTAATTCTTGCTGGCTTCCGTGAGCCAAGGGATACGGGACCTCCAGAGCTCACGAAGTCTGCAGGACCCCCCCCCCCCCCCCGCCCCGCGGTCACTGCCTCCCAGGGCTGCCACAGCAAAGGAAGCGCCCTGGCCTGGCTGAGTGGCAGGATCCAGGCTGGGGCAGGCTGGTGGGGTGGGGGTGGGGGCCCTCCAGCCACTGCTCACGGCAGCCAGCAAACCAGCCAGACGGGGCTGGCCACTGTTACAGCATCATAAAAAGAAATCATTTTCAGAAAATATTCATAATACCCTGTTTTACGTCAGTTCTGGGCTTGCAAAACAGCTCCTGTGTTTTCTTTTTTTGTATTTTCCACTTGCTCCCCGATCAGTCACGAAAGAGGAATGATAAAATTTCCAACCTGAAGACACAGCTCCCCGGCAAGGATTGGAGACTCCCAGGCTTCCCAGGAGGTCCTTCCCTGGTTCCCACCGCGCCTCCTCCCCGAGACGCTGGGAGGGTGGGGGAGGCTGAGCAGGGGTTGGGGAGAGGGAGCCGCAGGCAGCTTCAGGGCAGAGTGGCAGGACAGTGTGGAAATGCCTAATGTGCGAGCCCGATCTCTTCCTCCCGCTGAGTCTCCGTGTTCCCGTCGGCAAAACGGGAGAGGACAGCCCGACCCCACAGAAGACGGGATAGAGGGTATGTCTGTGCTTTGCAGACCTACGTGCTCTGAGTCCTTTGCAGCGGCGATGATGATAATGCAGACAATAAGGAGCCAGCCCCACCCCCAAGCCATGCCATGTGATGTGAAGTCACATGGTCCCAGGACTTTCGCCGTGGCGATGGTTGGGAGTGGGTGGGCATGGGCAGCACCACCGAGAGGCCCTGACCACAGGTGATTGCAAAGTTCTCCTTCCCCACTCTGTGGGGCGCCTACCTGAGCCCCAGACCCAAGGCACACGCACCAGAAGCACCCCCACCCTCCACCTCGGCAGGGGTTTGGACTTGGAGGAGGCCATCTGGCAGCTGCCCCCAGCGGGCAGTGCTGCTCAGGCTGCGACCTCAGGCTTCAAACAGGTGACTTGAAGGAGGCAGGCTTGACATGGGAGCCGGGGGGGGGGGGGGGGGGGGGGGGGGACCTGACTCGCCTGGGGCTCCGCCCCTCATGGATTAGACAGGGGACCACCAAGGGCAAACTGCCCGGAGGCATCTTGGCAGAGCCCTGGGTCCCTGATTCAGCTCACTGTGGCTCACCGGGACCAGGGCACAGGGCCAGAGTCCAGTTCACCTCAGTTTCCAAAACCTTCCCCTCCCCAAACCTGGGCGGGGAGCCAGGCCTTATGCTCAGAACAGGACATGTATAGATTTGTTTAAAAAATTCATTCATTCAACACAAAATGACTGTGCCCGCACTGAGCTCCCACCCAGAGAGCTGAGTCCTCCCTTTGTCCCCAGCCTGCTGCTCCGTGGGGGGCCAGGCCCCGAGCAGCAGTACAGTGTGTGACGGCTCCTGTCGGCGGCCGGGCCTCCCTCAAGTAGCTGTCAGTCCTACTGCCCAGGGCCTCTGCAGTCCGCCCAGCCATCTCTCCTGCCACCTGTCCCCTTCGGTCCCCAAAGCCCATGCTCCAGCCACAGAGAGCTACTCAGGGTCCCCTACACAGACCCCCAGTTTACTGACTTCAGTTAGCAGCCCCCACTATCCCCTCCGATTGCTTCTTCTCCCTGTTTCACCTGAAAATTATCTTTCTGTTCTCCGAGGCCTAGTTTAATCCTACTCCTCACGGAAGCCGCCCTGGCGCCCAGCCCACACCTTGCCCGGCTCCTGCGGCCCCGGCCACACTCCACGTGTGCAGCCGAGGCTGTGCTTTGTCCGTCCTGTGCGTGCCGGGCAGTGAGCTGGCTCTGAATCCTGGCGAGCCTGTGGGTGAGGGATGTCCACAGCGTCCTGCCCTCGACATCCCTGCCAGCTCCTGTGGCTTCTCCCACAGTCGCTCCCTCGTAAGTGGTCTCCCTCCCTCCCTGCGGCCTTCGATCTCCCCCGGGGGACCCTGCCTTCTCATGATGTGGCTGAAGCAGGACACCTTCAGTTTTATCCTTTCCGCCTTCAGTGATGCTTCAGCCTTAATGTGCTCGACGAGCCGCTCATTCATCTTCCTGGGGGTCCAGGGATCTGTAGAGCTCCATATTTCAAATAAATCCATTTTTTATCAGCTTTCTTCACTGCTCAACTTCTGCATCCACACGTAGTCATTGGGAATACGGGGGTGTGGTATGTCTTATCACCGTCAAAAAAAGGCCACGTATGCAGAGGCCAGGTCTTGCTCATCATTGCATCCCATGAGTGAGCAGAGTCTTTAAATAGAGGTCATGTGACTGATACCTAGTTCATTAACTTTACGTTTGAAGACTACACATTGTCCAAGATTAGTATTAAATTTCGTTCCTCTGGGTACGACACAGTGTGAGCCTTCCCTCTTGTACATATAGTTTCTCAGAGAAAACCTCCAAATCCATGTTTTTCAGCAGGGGTAGGGCAACCATCCACAGGGTGTCTTGGAAATCTGGGGCGGGGGGGTAGCATTCATACATTTGTTGGAAGGGGGCACAATCATGGGTGAAGGATGTTAGGAGTCCCACACAGCCCGGCCGGTGTGGCTCAGTGGTTGGGCATCGACCCATGCACCAAGAGGTCTCTGGTTTGATTCCCAGCCAGGGCACATGCCCAGGTTGTGGGCCTGATCCCCAGTGGGGGGCATGCAGGAGGCGGTCAATCGATGTTCTCTCTCATCGATGTTTTTCTCTCTCTCCCTCACCCTTCCTCTGTCTCTAAAAATCAATAAAGAAAAAATACTTTTGAAGACGAAAGAAAAAGAGTCCCACACAAAGAATAAGCCTCCATCCTGCACACGTTTTGCATGTCTTGCCAGACATCCATTAGGGGAGAAAAATGGGTAACTATCTGAGCCTAGAACCAGTTTATGTAAACACCAAGTTTGTTTGTTTTCTTTTCTTTTCTTTTTGTTTATTTTTGCAGAGTTTCAATACATACTGCATGTTACAGGCGCCACGTTCATTAAAAGAAGAACATACTTTGTTTTGTGCCAAATGTGACCAGGAGCTTATTCATCACTTCCGGGAGCCACCTTGCGGACCACACTGCGCACCAGGACCCTCGGGGTGCGCCCGTGGTGGCTCAGCAGGCAGGCGCCGGGACCCTCGGGGTGCGCCCGCGGTGGCTCAGCAGGCAGGCGCCGGGACCCTCGGGGTGCGCCCGCGGTGGCTCAGCAGGCAGGCGCCAGCTCCCCGCTGCTGCCCTGTGTTTGCCATCACCGTCACCCAGAATCGTATGTCGTCCTATCAACTATTTCCCTTGTCTTCCTCTTTTTCCTTGCAGTCAAGGCATTAAATTAATTTTTTTAGACCATCTATGCAGGTATTTTATTATTATTATTATTTTTTTATCCTCACCCGAGGACACTTTTCCATATTTTGTTCAGATAGAGTGGGAGGGAGAGAGAGAGAAAGAAACATCGACGTGAAAGGGACACATCAAGTGGTTTCAACTTGCACGACCCAACCAGGGCCAGGGACAAACTGCAACCGAGGTACATGCCCCTAGCGGGAACCGAACCCGGGTCTCTCTGGACCGCAGGCCGAAGCTCTAATTGCTGAGCCAAACCGGCCAGGGCTGCAGGTATGTTAGAGTACCCATCAATTTCATCTCTGCACAGAAAGGGGCGTTGTGAACAGTTGTAAACAATGGGACCCTGGACCAGAAAGGTTGAGAGTCTCTGCTCTACACGCCTCTCAGTTATGAGAAGTGAAAAGTCCTGAGATGTTGTACCAGTCCCTATGATCTGGAGCAAAGTCCCCTTTTATCCTGTCTTCTATCCCAGCCTTTTCTGGACGATTTTCCCTTTTCCTATCATCTATCCCAGCCTTTTCTGGATGATTTTGCAAAAGAGAGTAGCCCACTTCGAGGGAGCAGGAGGTTATGTGATATGTCGCAAAGAGCATAGACTAGGCCCGAGGCTCTCAGCTGTGCACTGGCCACCGTTCCTTGGGCATGCCACCGAACCTCAGTCGTGTCTGCCCCCCCGGGAAATGCGGGTAAGGATGCTTCCTTCATGGGTTGTAATGGAGATTAACAGAGACAACAGAGAGAACGTGCTTCATATCTGTGATGTCAACATCAAAACATTATTGTTGTGGTTGAAAGAATAAAGAAGCATGTGCCTTAAATTTTCACAATCCCCCAACTTTCACTCAGGGACCCCACACAGTGTGAGTGGAACATCATGGCTAGCTCAAGCCTCAAACTGGGTTCCAGTCCTGCTTTGCTACTGACTTTACGAATAAAGGTCAATGACATCTCCTTTCTGAGATTCAGTTTCCCATTTGGGGGAGAAAAAAAATGCGGGAATTAGAGATGATCTTTAAAGAGCCCTCTAGCTTTGACAGGCTGGAATGTCAAGTTCTTTCTCTACCCTCCAAACTCTTAACTCAGCTTCCCCCTCCCAGGAGTTAGTTTGCATCAAATGCTAAAGCGCACCTTGAGCCCAGCAGCTTGACTGTCTTTTAGAGGGGCTGCTGACTTCTCCGGGACACGGTAGATGCGCCCCAAACACAGTCAAGCAGAGCCCATCGCCAAGCAGCGGCCCAAAGGCACCCTCGGGGTCCAGGGTTGGTTGTGGCATGGAGAACAGGCTCGGGGGGCGTTTGGAATGGGAGGCAGAAGGAGCAGCCTTGGAGGTGTGGGATGTGGAAAGGATGGGGAAGAGGGAGACACCGGGAGGATCGCACCGAAGAGGTGGGCATGCACTTCTGGAGACGATGTAAGTGTCAGGCAAGGAGGACTCAGAGACGTGCTAGAGGAGGCGTCTGGGGCCAGGCAAGGACGTTCACTGGGAGGTGATCTCAGGGGACACGGGCTGAGGGAAGTAAGTGGTCTGGAGCAGGACTTGGAAATCCAGACTGTGGATTTTAGATCTGATCAATGGCTGTCACTAAAAGTCTTTTACTTGAGAAGATGGAAAAGCATCTTGTGTCTCTGGGATACCGAGGCTCGTAAGGAATGCAGGCCATGGTAGCCGGGCCAGGGAATTCAGGAGGCACGGAGGGCCGAGCCAACTCCACAGCGGGCCTGGGCGTGTCTGCCAGAGCAGGAAAGAGCAACAAACACAGGCAGGATGGCTCCAGGTCGGGCATGGAGCCCTGGGTGAAGGACCCCGGTCTCCATGCTGGACCTCGACACCCTCATGGGCCACCTGCTGGTGGGCACACATGTTGCCAGCTCAGATCCTAGTTAGAACTAACGGCCCACCGCCCCTCGAGCCCTCCTGGTCCATGCTCGCAGGGCTCGGGCCAGGAGAAGGGGGGGCTTGCCTGCTGTGGTCTCTGCTCCACGAGGCCGCGAGCTGCTTTCAGAGACAGCTGCCCAGCCTGCTGCGCTGGCTCCAATATAGCGTTTCCCTTTCAGCTTTTGAATTTCAAAGCAAACCTGAGGCTGACTGCAAACAGATGGATGGGGTCATAAAAATCCCCCAAGCAGGGAGCAAAGAGGCTCCTAGTTGTAAAAGAGGCTCCTCTGGAAGAACGCATTCCTGCACCCATGCTGGGTTTCTGCCTCTCTGTGCGCAGCCTTGCTCTTTGCTGCAAGTACACCCAACGCGCCTTCTTCGCCTTCACCTGTCCGAATTCTGCCAGCTCTCAGGCTCAGCACCAACCCCAGATTTTGCAGACAGCCTTCTGTGACTTCCTCTCCCAGGCCTTACACCTCCCCACCCAACCAGCCACCAGACTGCTCTGCCTTTGAGCTCCTGGGGTATAATTTCTGACCCCCTCAATGGGTGTCTACTACATATATATTGGCATTGCTGGCAATTTTTCTATATAGCTTATCTCTCAATATAGATTCTAGGCTTAAGATAGAAAATACCTTCCCCTTCATGACTAATGCAGTGCTGGATGCTAGGTAGATGCTGAATCATTGCTAACTGGATGCTTTCATAAAAATGCAAAACTTCATACAGTTTAAATAATAGTAGACAGGGAGGGGATGGGGTTCATATTATTTCTAAGCAGCTGCCATGAGGATTGGCTATGACACAGCTCAGGAAGTGTCATCCTACAGAGCAGCGGGAGATGCATTTCCAGGGCTCACTCCAAACAGGAAGTGACTTCACTCAAAGGGATGCTCTATTATGTCCACCGAGTGCAGAAGAGCACTTGACGGAGGGAACAGAGAGAACAAAGAGAGCAGGTTAGGGGAGTAAAACGAATGGTAGGCTGTGTGCCGGCTTTGGCATCAGATAGATGGGGTCAAATCCCAGTTCTGCTATTTACAACTTATGTGACCCTGTGCAAGAGAGCAACTTCTCTGAGTCTCAGTTTTGTTGTCCATGAATGGGAATGACAACAATGTCTATCCTGCAGGGTTGCTGTGAGTTGTAAATGAGGTAACGATGCTCAAGATATACTAAGTGTTTAGCCTGGCTGGTGTGGCTCGCTGGTTGAGCATCAACCCGTGCACCAAGAGGACCCATGCACCAAGAGGTCGCCGGTTTGATTCCCAGTCAGGGCACTTGCCTGGGTTGTGGGCCTGATCCCCAGTGGGGGCACACAGGGGGTGGCCAATCAATGTTCTCTCTCATCAATGTTTCTATCTCTCTCTTCCTCTCCCTTCCTCTCTCTCTAAAAATTTAATAGAGAAAAAAATACTAAAAATAAATAAGTAAATAAATAATAAGAAGATATGCTAAGTGTTACTATCAAAGAGAGCACTGTAGGCCAGGCGAGCGGCAGGAGAGAGCCACTCCTGGGTTAGCAAGACCAGGACTCCAGTCTGGGTTGGAGGAGGTGAGGCTGCCTCAGAAATGCACAGACCGCTGCTTCCATTTCGCGAGGGGTTGCTCTGTGCCACCAGACACAGAAAGAACAACGCAGTCTCCACAGCGAGCGTCCTGGAGCCGGAAGACCGTCGCCCCTGCCTTCCGTTGAGGAGGCCGCAGTGCCGAGACGCTAGAGCACTGGCCCGTGGTCACCAGCCGGTGCCCAACTCCAGAGCCCGCGCGCTCACCCACTTCTCTGTACTTAGGTAAAAGTTGAGCATCTGAGACACAGGAACTGAAGTGTAACACAATGTTACTTGGAACTTTTTCTGGTGTCTGCAAGTCGTAACTGAGGCCCCAGAGCGAAAGACAGTGTGTCCTAATTCAGAAGAAGGAAGCCAGACCACCCTGCAGGACTTGCTGAGGGATAGCTACGCTGGCTCAGCACCCCACACACCACCCCTCGCCAACCCTCCGGCCCGGGGGGAGGACGAGGCCGGAGGATCCTCAGGGGAGGCAAGGAGGACGCTCAGAGCAGGAGCAGCGGGAGAGAGGGGAGGTGCGTCACAGAGGGCTTTGCCACCTCAGGGACAGACTCAATGGCTCTGGAAAAAAATAAGAACTCTTGTAAGTTCTCAGCCAGAGAAAGAGGCAGCATTTGGACAGCTGCCACAGTCAGAGCACCGGTGTCTCCTTTCCCTCATCTCACCTCCCCAGATGAGAGGTTTTAATACGTGAAAAGGAGACTCTTCAATTCCTGATAGCGACAGGGAAAGCTATCGGATCTACACAAGAGGTCATCAGAGATGGGGAGGGACCACATAGTCAGTTGACCGGAGTGGTTGGGGGGGGGAGAAAAAGTCGTGTCTTCTTTGCACTCCACTGAATCCAACCAGATTCATCAGAAGGTTACATCGGAAGCCAGGCCAGCGGAGTCGGCCACACACGCGGCATCGGGCAGGACGAGGCGAGAAAGAAGCCAGCGCAGAGCGTCACGAGGATCCTGCGCCATCGCCCTGGTCATTGTTTTCCCAGTTCATTTGTAGGGGCGTGGGGGACCCATCTCGGAAGTCACTCACGGGGAGCTGCAGAACCATTCAATCTATTTATGATGTGTTAACAGCACAGTAAGCTGAGCATAATTTCATTCCAGGCTTTGGCTCAAACACTCCCAACATGAAAGCCCAAGGTTTTGTTGTGTGGATAATCCTGAACTGGGTAGACCATCGGGGTCCAGAGTCTGGAGTCTGGAGAGAACCCGGTGGTCACATGGAAAAGGCCAGTATCAGCCAGCCATCAGCACCCCCTGTCTCGGGACCCTGGTTTTCCTGGCATTTCCAGGAAGTCAGAGGATTGGCCTTGTTTTATAGACACAGACACGAGGTTTGAAAGCGAGGGGCCTTTCCTGGACTCATAGCTAGGAAGCGGATGCAAGAATAAGAACTAGGTTCATAAGACTAAATCTGTGCTTTTCAACTACTGTAAGCCAGAGGCTGCCCCAGCCCTGGCCCCTGCCTTTTGGGGCGTAGGACCTGCCCTGTCCAGATCTACTTACTCCCAGCGCCCAGCCTGACTCCAGGTTTCTGGGAAGCCCCAGGGTTGCCAGGCAGAATCCTCCTGCTCCTGAGACCCCATCACACGACACCTCCTGCCCACTTCAGCTCACTCAGCCTGCTTTCTACAGGCTCATTGATAGGCAGCCAGAGAGTTCCTAGTGGCTCTCTCAGTCCAGGCCTCTTTGTGTCCACACACACGCTCTTGGTGACCTTGGCCAGTCACATGGCTCCCAATGCTCTGTGATGAGCCCCAAAGCTTTCCACCAGCCCTGCCTCTGTCCTGACACCCAGCTGCTACCTGAACCCCAGGACCTCTGCACTTGAATGTCAGACAGCACTTCCGAGTCAGCGCATTCAACACCTGGTCCCTCAGGGCGGACACATGGAGCCGATCTCGATCGTCCTCCCTCGCCTCCTGCGTCCTTCCCGTCCTGTGACTTCTGCCATGGGGATCTGTGCAAACAGGAACCCCTCCAGCCCCACTGCCCCTACCCTGGGCTGGACCACCCTCATCTTCCAGCCTCCCTGTTGCTACAAACCCAGTCTGTACTCCATAGATCACCTGATCCTTTCAAATGTAAATCAGATCACGCAGTCCCCTGCTCAGATGCTCCCCCAGCCCTGCTTTCCCATCAGACTTAGAAGGAAGCCACCGTTGCCAACGGGGCCCTCCCCTCCTGCCCGGGTGCCTCTGACTCATTCCCTACCCTCTTCTCCTTGCTAACTCTACGCCACCATATCGGCCTCTAGCATCCCTAGTGTCTTTAAGTATTAGGACTTTGCACTTTCTGTTCCTTCTGCCCAGAAGGCTCTTCCCCTAGATGTTACTGACTCCCTCGCACCCTCTTCACTTGTCTCCTTAAATGTCACCTTTTCAGAGGCCTTCCCTGGTCATCGCATATGAAATACTGCCCCAGGACTCTCTCTGTCCTTTACCCCACATCGGTTCTCTCCCTCTCACTACTGACTCCCTGACAGCCTATGGCAGATCTCTTCCTGTGCCCGGTCTGCTCTCTCCAGCGGCACTAGCCCGGACGCAGCTCCCCGCCGCCCACCTCCCTGCGCGTCGCTGACCTGCCCGCTGCCACTCGCAAAACACAGCCGTGGTGTGAATGTTGGAAAGTACTGTTTGTGGTGAATTAAGGTTACATATTTTAACAAGATGTGCATAATTGCAGGCAATCTGGAGGCCTGGCCCCCAGGTCCCAGCTCAAGGACTGACCCCGGGCCAGATCTCAGAGGAGGGTCAGCAGCCCCAGCTGGGCCCTGCGGAACTGCAGATAAAGGATACGTGCTCCTCAGAATATGGCTGGCATCTGAAGTAAAGGACCTCCTTTCGCCCTGGCTGGTTTGCTCAGTGGTTAGAGCGTCAGCCCGCAGACCAGAGAGTCCCAGGTTTGGTTCCCGCTAAGGGCACGTACTTCGGTTGCAGTTTGTCCCTGGCCCCGGTTGGGGTTGTGTGGGTGGTAACCACTCAATATGTCTCTCTCATGTCGATGTTTCTCTGTCTCTCTTCCTCCCTCTCTCCTTCTCGCTCTATATGAAGATAAATGCAAAAAAAAAAAAAAATCCTAGGGTGAGGATAAAAAAAAAAAAAGGTACCTCCTTTCTGGCCCCATCTGAAGCCCTCAGATGGGAGCTCCCTCAACTCCCTGCTCCCACACCTGCATGTTCACCTCTCCCATCCTCCCCTCAGTCCTACGCTCCCCTTGCAGCTCTGCCTTGCCCCACCTAAGCTGACCCTGCACCTGGACTGCAGAGCCTCTCCCTCCTGCCTTCGCAGAAACTCACCTTTCTTTCCTCTCGATAGTGCCCTCCCAACCAGATCAGGAGCACGGATGCATAAGCCTGCTTGAATCTTTTGCAGCTTAAAAATGAAATCCTTGCCTTCACCCAACATCTCCTTCTGGCCAATTTTCCTTCTTCCCTTCTGTCGTATTCAGATTTCTTAGCTAGTAACAGAAACCAGTCTTGCTGATTTTCTAAAAAGTGGAACTGATTAAGCAAATATTAAAACATATGTCCACAAAGAACCTGTATGCAAATGTCCACAGTAGTCATGTTCACAGTAGCCAGAAAGCGGACACAGCTTTCACTCCCCAGCAGGTGTGCGGCTGAGCACGTGGTGGTATAGTAAGTGGAGTAGAACACTACTCAGCAGCAAAAAGGAATGAACTGCTGATAAACACTCGTCAACGTGGATACGTATGAAAAATATCAAGCTGAAGGAAAGAAGCCAGACCCCAAAAATACTGATTGAATTGATAGAAAATTCTAGAACAGATAAAGCTAATCTATAGACATAGAAACTAGTAAATGGTTCCTTGAGACCAGAGGTGCTGGAGCACAAGGGGGCCCAAGGAAACCTTCTGGGTGACTAGCATGTCCTGTACCTTGACTGGAATAGTGGCTGCAGAAGCATACACATCTTCTCATTGAACAGTACCTCAAGTTCATTTTGAGTACCTAGACTGTACCTAAAGTTGATTTTCAAAGTTACAGATATGTAGATAGATAGAAAGATAGAGATAGAGAAAGATAGAGGTGATATAGTTGGATGGGTGCTAGATGATGGATAGATTATGATAGATAGATAGATAGATAGATAGATAGATAGATAGATAGATAGATAGATAGATTCACAGATACATAGATAGATACATAGACAGACAGACAGACAAATAGACAGATATTTGGTTGGCTTACAGCACTGCCAGGCAGATGGAGAGGTAAGTTGGGGTATGCTTCTGTGACCACCACAAATACTAGCCTTCCCTTTGGTGCCACGGTCGGCCCCCCTCACAGCACCATCACCAGCCCCGCTGGCTCAAGAACTCTTCCTCTTACAACCAATACTGCTCTCAGAAAACATTCCTCCATGTCCTTCCTCTTGTGCTTCACTGACCTCTGATTTCAAATGATGCTTCTGATTGGCATGCCTTGTCCTGTGCTTATCCCAGCTGAGGTCAGCTGCGGAGACAGCTATCTGGCCCCTTCCTCATAGCTGGTGGGAGGAGGGCTCTGCACGATTCATAGGTAGGGAATTCCCCGAACAGAGAGGTGAGGCCGTTACCCGGCAACCAAGAGGAATAACAGGTGTCTGTGCCTACACCTCCCACAACTTCTCAAAAGAGCTGTCTACACCAGCTACCTCTGTCCCACCTCCCACTCTCTTCCTCCACTGCAATCTGGCTTACACAGCTCCCATCACCCTCCCAAACATGGCTCGTTGCTGAATCCACCAGCGGCCTTCCTCTCGCTAAAAATAACAGTCACGTTCTCCTGTTGGCACTCCCTCCTTGAAACACTAGTGCTCTCTCTAGGCTGTAGGGCCACCACCTTCCTCTGACTTTCCTTCTATTCTTCTGTTTCGTCGCTTTGCAAGATCATTCTCCTTTCAGCCTTTAAATGCTGGAGTTCCTCAACACTCAGAGTAAGGGGCTCTTCTCTCTTCCATTCCTGTCTCTTGACGCACCTTTATCTCTCTGGCCCAGACCCCTTCTCCATGCTTCAGATCTGTCAGATGTCTCCAAGTCAACAAGTCATCCCCTTCCTTCCATTCTGAACCAGCTGAGACAGAGGCATGTGAATCAAATAGGTGCAGCTTTAGTACTGGCGAATCTGAACTGAAAACTCTGCTGGAAAATGTAGCCACAATCCTTCCTGAAACTTACCCCAACACGAGTCCTCGGGGTGATCCACCCAACTAAGCAAACACTATTCTGCAGAATCTTATCTTTACAGCTGCTGAGCTGCAATATTGGGGACAGAGAGTCCGGCCTCCAGATAACCTCGAGAAGCAGGTGGGACCCTGCCCCATGTGCTCTCCATGGAAGAACAGAGTAGAACCTCCCGTTTCCGGAGGCTGGCAGAGTCCAACAAGAACGAGAAGGTGGCAGAGTCACACCCGGTGGTTTTACTCTCACCAAAAGACAAGTCACCTTCCTTCCCGATGAGGGAGGAGGCAGAAAAGGAGGACGCTTCTCCCCCCAGCTCTCCTGAAAGGGCGGGTGCCTATCCCCGTGGAGGCAGGAGCGTCAGGGAGCCAGAATGGTTGTCCCTACAGTTGTGTCCAAAATCAAACTCATGCCTTCCCTCCCCAATCTTGGTCATCTTCCTAGAGGCACAATCCCAACGATGGCACCAACATCCCTGCAGGTGCCCATGTCAGAGTCTAGCAGGAGAGACTATCCTTCTCATTGACCATGTTTCTCAGCTTTACCCCTCGGCATTTGAACAGGTGTATTCCCCTCCAGTCCTACGTCACTGCCTAGCCGAGCAACTCTATCCATTACTGTGTCGTTTCTCAGCAACTATTCCACCCCTCAGTCTCTTTGCACACTTGAACCAGAGTGGTCTTCAGAATGCATGTCCCCTGCCTTGTATTACACACCTCAGCCCCTTTCCGAGCTCTTGGGTACAGACCACAGTCTCCCATGTGAATGAGGCGCTGTACGGACAGGACCCGTCTCCTCCGGCTTCCTCTCCAGCCCCGTTTCCCGCTCTCTGCTCTGGCCTTGACTCTCCTTTCAGCTCTTCAGCTATTCCCCACGTCTCCCGATGTGTTCTTTCTGACCACAGTGGCCTCTCCCTCCTCTCCTCCTTCGTTCCCTCTTGGCTGCCTTCAAGCCTCACCTTCAGTACCTTCCACTGGGGAATTACCTCTGTGCTCCCTCCTCTGAAACCAAGTTGCCCCCTTGATCGTGGCCTCCACGGGTGCTCCTTACTTTCTTTAGGGCCTATCTCAAGCATGCCAACATTTACTCATTGGGGTTCATTGATATTGGTCGCTCTCACTTTTCACATGCGACGTGACCTTGGCAATGAAGCTGCTCGGCCCACCTTTTAATCGCCATTGTTACAGCAACGGGCACAGGGTAGACCTTGGTAAATGCTTGCTGAGTGAGTGAATACGCCCTGAGCTTACTTCATCTCTTCCAGACCAAGCACCTCTCCTCCCATTTCTCTCTGTCATTGGTTCTCTCTCTCCCTCTCATTCTCTCTTTCCCTCCCAGAGTCCTGACAGCTTTGCCAAAATTCCTCAGCCCAAAACTTTTGCATCCACAGCGCCACCTAGAGTCCATCCTCGAGATAGGCCAACCCTAGAGCAGTTGACCGCTGTCCAGCCCAGCCCAACCCGGCCGTGGCCAGCTCTACCCTGTGTTCTGGGCACATGTCTGAGTCCTCACATCTCATTTTCCTGGCTTTGAGACATCGCCACTTCTCCAACACCTAAGTGCCTAGTGGAGACTTGAAGACAGAAAACTGCAGCATGCTGAAGACTATGGGTGTGGTCCAAAGTGGTATCTTTCCCCAGCGTTTGATCTCACAGTCTTTCCCTCCCTCTCTCCAGCCGTCTCTCTCTCTGCTCAGCTAGCTATGCTCTCTCTCCATTGATACTACAATACTGCAAAGAGCTCATGAGCAACAACAGTACTTAAGGGCCCACGCGGGATTCTTCTCGGAGGAACTTGTAGTAACACCGAGGAAACAATGTGAATGAAAGCAAGACTTTTATTTGTTCTCAGCTACCATTTTTTCCTTTTTCTCCTTCTCTAGAAACACGGGCTTTAGCTTGGAAGTTTGGACCAGGTTTCTTAAAATTTGTTCCAGTAACTTGATCATGTATGTAGACAGAGCTCTGAGCACAGGATTCTCGGTGCACCATTGTGTATAACAAATATGGAGAAACAACTCTTCTGCCCAACGGTGGAAGGCCAGCTAAGCAAATTATAGCACATCCTTTTGTCTGAACAGTCTGCAGCCCTAAAAATAATGCAGAGCAATGCTTTATCATAATGTGAGCGCATAAGTGTAAGCTATTTGGGGGTAGAAAAATAGGTTACACTTGTGTAGAAGTATCATCTCAACTGGGTAAAATACAGATCTATGTGGGGAAAGATTATGAAAGAAGATTCACATATTCTTAGTGGTTGTTCTAGAAGATTTCTTGGGGGGGGTTTGTTTGTTGTTTTTTAATCATCACCCAAGGACACTTTTTCATTGATTTTTTAGATAGAATGGGAGGGAGGTAAGGAGGGAGAGAGAGAGAGAAACATCCATGTGAGAGAGACACATCAATTGGCTGCCTCCACAGGACCCCAACCAGGGCCAGGGATGAACCACAACCGAGGTATGTGCCCTTGACTGGAATCAAACCCATGACTCTTTGATCCACAGGCAGACGCTCTAACCACTGAGCCAAACCAACCAGAGCTGTTTGTGTGTGTGTGTTTTACTCTTTTCTTTACTTCCTAAAATCTTTGAAAAGACCTTTTTTAAAAAATTATAAAGTACTAGAATAAAGCCCAAAATAATCTAAGAGAAAGGAAAAATAGAAGAAAAAAAAGAATAACCCTAAATAAAAATAGTTCTCTGAATAGTCTATAAAACTGTTCATCAGCCCCAGCCATGTGGCTCAGCTGGCTGGAGCATAGTCCCACACACCAAAAGGCTGTGGGTTCAATTCCTAATCAGGACACATACCTAGGTTGCAGGTTTGATCCCCTGTTGGGGTGTGGACGGGAGGCAACAGATTGCTATTTCTCTCTCACACTGATATTTCTCCCCTCTCTCACCCTTCCTTTCTGTAAAATAAATTTTTAAAAAGTTCTATAAAAAGAAAGAAAAAAGTCCTCATCAGAGACTGTGGAGTCTTCTGGACTATTTCTTCCCCACAGACAGAGGGTTCCGAGGTCCACCAGGTTTGAGGTGGAGAAACACGAGCCAGTACGCCCATTGTCATGGGCTCAGCGAGTATCTCCTGAGTGCTCAGCAGTGCGAAACACCACATATCTCCACCACGGGCCACGGTGGAGCAGCACAGTGTACTGGGGAACAAGGCAGACGCAGGAGGCCAGAGGGTGGAAGCTGTTATCCCAGGATAAATTCCAAATGGGACAAAGATTTGAATGTAACAACTTAAAGTATTATAAGAAGCATAGAAAGAGAATAAATTTTTTAATTTTTATTGAATTTATTGGGGTGACATTGGTTAAATAAAATTGTATAGATTTCAGGTGTATAATTCTATAATAAATCATCTGTGTAGTGTACTGTATTGTGTGTTCACCACCCTGAATCAAGTCTCCTTCCATCATAATTTATCCCCACTCACCCTCTTCTACCCCCCCCACCCCCTTTCCCTCTAGTAATCACCATACTGTTGTCTGTGTCTATGAGGAGTTGTTGTGTTTTGTTGGTTTTTTTATTTTGCTTAATCCCTCCCCTCTCTCACCCAGCCCCCCAGCCCCCCAGCCCCCCAGCCCAGTCCCTCTGACAGCTGTCAGTATGTTCTCTGGATCTATGAGTCTGTTTCTGTTTTGTTAGTTTATTTTGTTCATTAGATTCCACATATGAGTGAAATTGTATGGTATTTGTCTATCTCTGATTGGTTTATTTCATAGAAGGAGAATAATTTTACAATCTCAGAACAAGAATGACCTTTCCAAATGTGAAAAAACTGAGAAGCCACAAGTAAAGGAAATTGATACATTTTACTATACAAAAATACTCAATAGATGTATCAATAGGATTTTTTTTGAAAATACACAAAGTCTATAGTTCATATGGAAAAATAAGCATGCAAAAATATTTATAATATAATATTGAAGGGCAAATAATGAACTGGAAAAATGCTTTCAACTCAACTCATATCACAGGCAGAGGTATATTTCCTTTAAAATAAAAGTTCGGCAAACCATGTATAGAAATCAACACTCTACCACCCTCCAAAATGAGTAATGGATATAAAACAAATAATTCCAAGAAAAGGAAATATATAAATAGCTCTTTTTTTATCCTCTCCTGAAGATATTTTTGCATTTATCTTCAGATAGAGCAGGAGGGAGAGAGGGAGGAAGAGAGAGAGAGAAACATTGATGGGAAAGAGACACATCAACTGGTTGCCACCCACATGACCCCAATGGGGGCTGGGGACAAACTGCAACCGAGGTACATGCCCTTAGCGGGAACTGAACCCGGGTCTCTGTGGTCCGTGGGCCAATGTTCTAACCGCTGAGCCAAACTGGCCAGGGCAATAGCTCTTAAACATATGAAAAAATACTCACAATTATAATAAAAGAAATTGAAATTAAAACTTCCCTAAGATCTTTTTTTCACCTACCAGACTGGTCTTGATTAAAAAGGTTGATAACATACTCTGTTGGCAAAGATACATGGAAGCCAACTGCCCACGTTACTGGGGGAAGGATGGGTGTAAATTGGTTCAGCTCCCTCGATAGCAGTTTGGCAACATCCGAGTCCATCTGCACATGCCCTGTGTCCTAGCATCTCCACCTCGAGGAGTTTATTCTCCAGGTGCAATTATACACATGCATGTACATACAGGAATTAATTGTAGCATCATTTGTAAGAGTAAAGAACTAGAAACAAACTGAATGTTAATCAATAGGGGATGGTTAAACATACTGGGGTATATTCATTAATGCTCTCCTCTGGGATGGAAAAGAATAAAAATGTTTTTATAAGATATTATGGAATGACCTGCAGGATACATGGTTAGGTCAAAAGGTGAGGTGCAGAACAGCGCAGTGTGTGCTCATTCGTGTTTTCAAAAGGAGTGGGGAAGGTCATACATGCACGCTCATTTGCAAATGTGTAAAATATCTCTGCGAAGGGGCATAAGAAACATGGCACCGGATCCTCTGGGCAGAGGGGGCAGGGTGGCTGGAGCTAGGGATGGGAAGGAGACGGGGTGGTGTACCCTTTTGTAAGTCCTGAAGTTGGAGCCACGGGAATGCATCACATTTTAAAAATCTGCATATGATTCTGCCTTTGGGAAAACACAAGAACTGGCCATTTAGCGACATCACCTAATGCAAGCATCCCCCCAGATTCCGTTTGGGAGAACGTCTAAATAGCTTGAAGTAGATATTTGGTCACGTAAATTGTCACATAGGGTTGTGATAAGTGCTGCGTTCCTGTAGATTTCATTTTGCTCCCTTAAAAACAAACAAACAAAAAGAGAAAAATCGATCAATATTTTCTTACTCGGTCTGACCTAGACGTCTCTGTGCTTGTGCATGCGCAGTCTTCTCTAGTGACAGTCCCCCGGTAGCCTACCCGGAGCGCCGGAAAGGCGCACAGGCGTGGCACCTGCAGGACCAGCAGGAGCCGTTAGCCGCAGGGGCTGGTGTCGCTCACACCGGCTCAGCTTGGACGTCCTCCCAGGCTGCGAAGCTGCGTGACCCAGGCAGTGCTGATGGTTGTTCAGTTGTTGCTTTCTCATGCGGTTGTCATCGGAGCACTTAGGACTAGGCCTCATCCTTGTGAGTGAGGAGAGGGAGGGGGGCATTCTTATTGTCCACCATCCAGGCGGCCGTCCATCCTGATACTGGCAGGAGCAACCCCTACACTTGGAATGAAAGGAAACCTCTTCTCATCGGGCCTTCTGGTGGCTGGTCCACAGTTCTGAGGTAGACGCACCCTTGGGGGGTCCCGGCTAAGGGCAGGGACGGCAGGCGGACTGGGCGGCCTGCAGGGGATGCTTTGACAGTGATCTGAAAATGGATTTAGATTTAGGCTCTAAGGGAAGCCACACGTAGTAGAGATTATGTTTATCTCTACTGAATGCCCCTCCATTGTCCCCGAACCTTCCGATCGAAAATTATAGACACTCCACTTTGCTTGGGACGGGAAGGGAAGGTTAGGCAGTGTGGTGGAGGGGAGGGCACTGGGCTCGGAAACACAGCCCCTTGGGTCCCCATGTGGCGGCATCACCTGAGACCCACACAGAAGAGCTGGAGTCACAGTGCCAGCACTCATCTGCCCCCGGTGCCCCACCCTGGTCTCTGACACTATAGTCCACCGAAAAGAAGTAGTGTGCTTCCGAGGACGGGTGGTCACGGGGCACCCTGCTGCCAGAGAGCAAGGCTGCCTCAAAGGACATCAGTGTGGCATTAAAAAGACAAGGGGTCACCCTGGCCAGTTTGGCTCAATAGTTAGAGTGTCGGCCCACGGACCAGAGTCACAGGTTTGATTCCAGTCAAGGGCACGTACCTCGGTTGCAGTTTGATCCCCAGCCCTGGTTGGGTCGTTCAGGAGGCAACCAGTGGATGCGTCTCTCTCACATTGATGTTTCTCTGCCGCCGCACCCCCACCCACCCTCCCCGCACCCGGGCCCGTCCACTTTATCTGAAGATAAATGGAAAAATATCCTCGGGCTTAAAAAACAAAACAAAACAAGGGGGCAGCTTAAAGCTGGCAAAGTCGTGATCACCTGAACATCAAAAAGAAGGAAGATAAAAAGTGAGAGGAAGATATGTGGTTTATTAAAACAAGGTGACTTAATGAAAGGCTGTGATTTCATGACACTTTAAAAAGTCAATATAGCCCTGGCCAGTTTGGCTCAGCGGTTAGAGCACCAGCCCGTGGACCAAAGAGTCGCTGCTTCGATTCCTGCTAAGGGCATGTACCTCGGTTGCAGTTCGTCCCCGCCCCGGTTGAGGTCGTGTGGGTGGCAGCCACTCGATGTGTCTCTCTCACATCGATGTTTCTCTCTCTCTTCTTCCTTCTCTCCTTCCCACTCTATCTAGAGATAAATGTAAAAATATCCTTGGGTGAGGATAGAAAGAAATAAATAAAAATAAAAAATAAATAAAAAGGACCAAAGAGTTTTTTTAAATGAATATAAAGTATACAAAAAAGAGGTTGTAATTAAAAGGTGAGGGTAATGAGATCTATAAGATCTATTCATTTGTATTACTTCACTTAGCTGGAGAGCGTTCAAGTACGGATATTTTATTTTTTCTAGTAAATATGTGTTTATAAAACATTGTCGTGTATCTATTTCTGGCTACATAAACAGGGAAGAAAAGCACAGGGAACCACGAGTAAGCAAAGAAGCTATAGAAAAGGTAGGAATTGTGTTGAGAACCCAAATGGCTTGGTCCTGCTAAGAAACAAGACAAACCCCACGGTGAGCCAGCCCTTAGGTGCGGGGGACCCAACAACCAAGCAGATGGATTTGCTGAATATCTCAGGGAGGAGATGAAACATGCAGACCCAAGCCCTCATCTCCTATTAAACCTCTAGATGGCCTCATTAATTATAAGATAATAAAAGGCATCTAGAAGTCCTAAATAATGTTCACAGACCAGATGCATATGTCACGCAATGGCGGAACAATGGGTATGGAACAATGACTGAGTAAGACTTGCAATGTATAAAAATTGGGGGAGAGACACTAGGTGGCAATAAACTGAATACTGTGTGAAAGAAAGGCTAGGACTTACAAATTTTACTGATGTAACAAGTGAAGATTAAGCCAAAAAGAGTCAGCCCAGTCTGTTGACTGGGCCTCTTGTTTGAAGCCCTTGGGAGAAGCAACCGTGTTCCATGCCCAATCCAGGATCAAATGATGGCCCAGCTGGTGTGGCTCAGTGGATTGAGCGCCGTCCCATGGACTGAGAGGTCCCAGTTGGATTCCCAATCACCGCACATGCCTGGGTTTCGGGCTCGATCTCCAGTAGGGGGCGTGCAAGAGGCAGCTGATTGATGTTTCTATCTCTCCCTTCCTCTCTCTCTAAAATAAAAAATCAATTTAAAAGAACATTTTAAAAAAAGAATCAAATGATTGGTAACTCAAATCCCAGCCTGAGTCAGTATTTTTTTTTTTTTTTCAGTTTGGAAAGTTATTGCAACCCTGGCTAGGTATCAAAATAAATATCTAAGAAGTTAAGAAGTATAAAATTAGGTATAAAAATAATAAAGAAATAAATTAAGTCATGGAACGGATGCTTTTAGGATAAGTATAAATGTGAACATGGTCAAAAGTTTGAATAACTCTGTTTTGTGTACATTTTATCTGTTTTTTTTCTTGAGTCTAAAGGATTCAAAAGTATATAATAAAATTTGCCATTGCAACTTAAATTATGCAAAGCAATACTCTTAAGCTTATAATGTTTAAATATTTGAGCTATTTGGTGTATTTTTAAATATTTTTAAATACCAGTATAGTGGGTCTTCCTCTGCAAGCCCAGATGGCCCTTGATCATTGTTTCAGTTATCTAATGCTATGTACAAACTATCCCCAAACTTGGTGGTTTGACCAGCAATCATTTTCTTATCTCTCTCGACATCGTGGGTCAGGAACTGAGGCAGGGCTTGGCAGGGCAGTCTTTGCGCTCCCTGGAGGGTTGATTGCATCACTCAGTAGTTTACAGGTGGCAACTGGGCTGGACGGAGGAGCCAGACACATTCACTCTGGTGCTCATGTCTTGGTGGGGTCTGCCATGAGGTCGCAGGGCCCTGGGTCATCTCTCCGGTGGGACGGTCAGACCACTCCATGGCGGGTCAAGGCTCCCAGAGACCAGGCAGAACCTGCCTGTCCTTTAAAGGCAGGTCTGCCCCTGGCAGAGTGTCACTTGTGCCATGCTCTATTGGTCAAAGCAGTCCCAGGCCACACCACATTTAAGGAGAAGGGACACAGACCCCATCTCTTTAAAGAAGCAGGACCAAAGAACACGAAGCCATCTGACTCTACCTTGCGTATTAAACAGCCTTTTGCCGGAGACTGAGACAGCCGAGTGGGTTCGAATAGCGTGCGTTGATTTAGGAGAACTGCAGTGTACGCTGATGATGAGGTTAACCATGAGCATGTCACTGAGGCTTACTATGTGCCAGGAAATGTTATGTACTTTACATTTTACTTTTTTTTTTTTTGGTTATCAGATCTTTGTGGCAACCCTATGCAGAATGTTCTATTCTTATGTCTAGGTTATAGATTTCCAGGTTGAGTAACTTGGCCAAGATCATACTGCCCATAGTAGTGAGGCTAAAATTCTAATCCAGGCTACACCCTGTATTCAAAAGAAAGGTCAATAGTTACAGAGAAGGAGGGGCCTGTGGCCCTAGAAGGGGCCTGGAGGGCTCTCAGCTGAGCAGTGCCCACATTTGTGTGCAGAGGGTAAAACAGGGCAGAGTGAAGGCCTAGAGACCAGTGAGGGGACTGGTGCCCTAGCCTGGACAGTAAATGACGAGGTCTGAGCGAGGGCTGAGGTTTAGAGACGTGAAGGGGGACAGGGACTGAGGAATAATGAAGGAGGAAGGTGGGGGAGATCTGGGGACCTTTTGTGTGAAGGAGAGACTGGAGACAGGAAGAGCCTCAGGGACAGAAGTCCCCACAATCACAGGCAGAGCCTGTCGCAGACACGGTCAGAGAGATGGTGACAAAGCCCTCCCCTGGCACATTCCCCCGTTGGAGGGGCAGCAGGACCCTTTCCTAGGCTCTCATATACCTTTGTGGGACTTGGAGGGAGTAGGGAGGTGGTGGGAGAGGAGGAAGGCAGCAGGCGAGGGGAGTCCCCCGAGAGATGGCTTGCAGGGTCCTGGGCTACCCAAGCCAAGCCACACAGCCTAAGGCTGGGGTTCATGCTGGGTTGCAGGCCGAGGAAGGCCTGTATCCCTGATCACTTTCGGGCACTGAAGCTAGGAATGAGACTGGAGTGAGCAGGGCCAGCCTGCTTGGGGTGTGGTTTTCTAACTCAGCCAACCTTCTTCTGCCTTCCAGCCCCCACACCCACAGACCCCACATGGCCTTCTTAAAGTGCCACTGTGGCCATGTAAGGCCCAACTCCAAACTCCTGTGACACTGATTAAAAGCAAAGGCTTTGAAGTCGGATAGATCTAGGTTCAAATCATAGCTCCAGAAGTTACTAGCTAGGACTTTGGATGAACCACTTCACCTCTCTGAGCCTCAGTCCACCCGTATATCAACCTCATACAATTACTGTGGGGATTCTCTGTGACAATGTACATCATCACATACTTAGCACAGTGTCTAATGCATAGTAACTACTTAATAATTAGTAGCAGAAAAAAATGTCTCACCTCTGTCTTCACTCTTTCATAGCCCACACTGGCCTTTCCCAGATCCCCCACCTCAGTCTGCATCTAGCAGCACAGTGACACCCCCTGTGACATTTAGGTTTCTCAGATTGACTCAGCATCTCCGCACGCCTCCCCAGAGGAGAGTTAAGCAGCTCACAGTCCGGGACTGAGGTTTACGCTCCCCCGTCCTCTCCACGGGGCACAGGCTCACACTGGTTGGGTGCCGGTAAGAGTGTAATAAAGGCTGATTGGGCTAAATGGCCAATTTATGACTTCTCTTTGAACAGGCCTTAGATGATTACCTTTTATGAGGCTTACACATCAGACTTAAGATGTAAAACAGAAGCTCAGGTTAAGAGGCAAATAATGGGATATTTTATGTGCTGTTCTGGAGCAAAAGTCCACAGCTTTATTGCAGTGGCTATAAAAGAACATGATTGGAAAGCCTTGATTGAGAAACCCACAGTGGAAAGAAGGCTGGGTCAGGGGACAGGAAGCCAAGATTTCCCACCCTTCCCTGCACTATCCAGCCAGGTGCCTGCTTTGTCTGACCTCAAGTGCAAAATGAGGAATTCCCAAGGACCCTCCCAGTCCTAACCACTGATGTCCCCTGAGTCCATACATCTAGATGTCCTCTTCTTGCTATTTCATGATTTTGAAATCTTGAGATTCTCCAATTCTAAGATTCTAATGCCCTACAATTATATAATACTAAAATTTTGAAGTTTTAAATTACACTATCTTAAGATTCTATAGTCAAGTATGCTGGTTAACAGCACAGGTCTAGAGTCTGGAGACTGGGGTTCACATTGTAACCCATTGCTTGCCATAGCGTGGTTGCAAACAAATTGCTTCCCAAGAATCTGTTTTCTAACCTACATAGTGCGGTGAAACAGTAGCCATGTGCTGATACTTCAGAGAGGATTAAAGAAACAGTTCCCAAAAAGCTTCACTATAATTCCCCACACACAGAAAGCTCTCAAGGAATGTTAGTTATTATTACTGTTCCAAAGTTACATGCACACAATATCTCAGGAATCTAAAGTTATCTGATCCTAAGAGCATACTTTCTTGTGATTCTAAGAGTTTGTGACTCTTCAGATGTCAACTCAGTCTAAATTCCCAGAGACTAGGACTCCCAATCATTCTGTTCTAGGAGTAGGGCGTTCTGCATAGCCATGGCCACCAGATGGCGGGCTCGAGTTGCCGGTCCCTCGGTTACCCGGCTGGACCAGAGTTCGGTCATGAGATCAGCCTCCAAGTCCACTCTGCAGATCCCATTTAGAAGTTTTCTCTGACGGGAACAGAGAGTGAAGGAGGAGGGAGGAGAAATTGCAATTACTATGTTTTCCTTATCAATCCAAAGATCAACAATGCAAGAATGAAAGGGGACCCCAGCAGGGAGCCGGTTTTATTGCCCAATGAGCTTACTATAATGCCATGTAAACACTTGATGACTGCAGCCTGGGAAGGCATAGCCGGAGCAGGGAGGCTATGCCCAGGGCGTCAGCACATTCCCCACTTCTCATGAAGGTCACTCAGTGCCTGCCGTGCCATCTGGAGCCCTGTCTGTGATCCTCAGTGCCCCCAGCCCAGACACCCATTCCTCTGGGAGGGCAGGGATCAATCACATTGCCATGTTTACAGACGAAGCACAGAATCTGAGAGGTCAAGGATTGGCCCCGGGTTCTTCTGTGGTGACGCCAGGATTCAGATGGAGAACCTTGCAGGATCTGTGCCTGTCCCTGGCAAGTTGATGGCGGCAGCAGCTGACCCAGCAGTGCCCTGAAGAAGAGAACCAGGCAGCAGACAGACTGGGTGAGGGGCACAGGTGGGGCAGACTCCTCCCTACCTCACTTTAAAGTCGCTCTCCAAAACGCCCTTGGGCTGCTGCGCTGGGCACCTGCCCTGAACTATTTCTACTGTGATCCTTTCAACAACCCTTGGGGAACCGCGTTAAAAACGCCACCCTGAGGGCTCAGATTGGTGAATGAATCTGCCCAAATTTATAGAGAGATCCGGAGCCAGGAGTCAACCTGAGATGTTCCTAGGCCAGACCTCTCGTTTTCTCTTCCCAACGCAAGGCTGCCCGGAGCCCTGGGCGACCTTGCGTGGCCCCCCTGGGTCTGGCCCGCGAGCTCCTTCCTCCTTAGGGCCAGGAGCAGTTGGGACACCAAGGACGAGGCCTTGGCAGCCCTGATGCGGCCCTAGCAGGGGAGGCCAGCGGGGACTCCCGGGGCCCCGGGCGGGCGGGCGCCGGGGCCAATATTGACTTTGGTAAACACCATTTTGCACCGAGCGCAGGGCGAGGGCGGGGGAGCCCTGACCCGGGGGGCGGAGGCAGCGGCTCCGCATTTAGACGAGGCCATTAGCGGCGATCGATGCCTGCGCCGAGAGCTCCGGCCGCTGGGCGCTCCCAAATGAAGGTTAAGTTTGCTCTGCGCCCCGGCGCGGCCGGCCATGCGCCCGCATAATGGCCCCGGCCCTGGCGGCCCGCGCGCCCAGGTTAGCGAGGCCGAGAGCCGCCCTGGCGACGGGGGAGGAGTGCGGCTGGGCGGGAGACTGGGCGCCGGCGGCTGTCGGGGGTGCTCGGGCCCGGTGCCTGGCGTCCTTGTCAGACTCCGCGTCCCCCGTGCCGCAGCTGGGCTCCTGCGCACTTTGGGCGGGATTGTGTATTGTGCACCGTGCCTGGGCCTTTGCTCCCCAGAGCCCCGCTGGAATGCATGTCCGCTCGCCGGGTGCGAGGGTGCGGGGTGTGCACCCACACCCTTGGCACAGCCGAGTGGGCCACAGCAGGCACCCTGGTACGCTGGAGCCAGCCAGTCCGGGAAGCAGGAGCCCAGTGCCGTTCTGGTTCTGCCAATGCCCCGGTTCCTGGGGCAAGTCCCTTTCCCCCCTCAGCCTCGGATTCGGGCTCCTCCCTGAAACTGACGGGGTGCGGGTGGGAGTGGTCCTGGACAGCAGGGACGGGTTCTCACTGTGTTTGTGGGTGCATGGACACAGGGGTGGCTGTGCCCAAGGTGTGACTATGACGCGTGTCCAGGTGCTGGAAGCAGAAAGTCTGCGTGGTTTGGCTGGGAAGCCCCTGGGTCCTGTGGCGAGCTCTACCCCAGGCGCCTGCACCTCATACCACTCCCAGCAGATCCCTGGCTGTTTTCATGTCAGCTCCACCCTCACTTGGAGGACGGTTGTCCTCGTGAATATGTAATGAGTGTCAGGAAATGCCCAGCACGACAAAGGTATCACAGTCGTTATCACACCTGTTCTTTTCTCTTCTTGTTACAAATGAGGAAACTGAGGCTCGGAAAGGGGGAACAACTTGCCCCAAACCATACATCTCAGCAAGTGGAGGAACGGATATTCAAACTGCGCTGTCCCTGCTGCACCCTGCTGCTGTTGCTAGGAGTAACTCTGGGGACAGTGACAGAAAATGCCAGATCCTCACAGGTAGACATGAGCGAAATGCCGTGTGCACTCACCTGGCTGCTTAGGTCAGATATTCTGGTCTCCTTCAAAATCCTATCTATTTCTCATGTCGCAGCTGAGCAAACTGGGGCTCGGAGAGGAAAAATAAGTGGCCTCAGCGCGTTCAGCGAGTTAGCCTCAGAGCAGAGATGAAACCCCTGATCGGCTCAGCAGTGTGCTGTTTGCCTGGTCCTGGCTGCCTGTGGTGTGTGGCCTACAGGAGGGAGCTCTGGTTCTGGAAGGCAGCCGTCAGCATGAGTGTGACAGGGTCACAGGGGTGGAGAGGAAAGATACCCAGTCTGTCCCTCTCTGGGAAACGCATGCCTTGCTCTCCCCTTGGACAAGCTCTCATCGTGTACCGCCGTGATTTGTTCTTGTCTATTTCTCCTTTCCAGCCCTGACAGTGTTTCATCCATTTCGGAATCACAGTGCCTGGCATAGAACCTGGCATCTAGTAAGTGCTCACTGAAATTAGAAGGGAGTGAAGAGCTTGGTGGGGCAGGAATGTTCAGGGTAGAATTCCTGCAGGAAGAGGGACTGGAGCCAGGCCCATGGGGTCCCAGGTTCCCTCTTCGGCAGGTAGTGGGAGGGGCAGGGAAGGGGCAGGGAAAGGGGGACTGATGAGAGCATGCCAGAAGGGGGAACAGCTTGAACACATTTTTTCCTAGCTGAGGGGGCTGGGAACGACTTCTCCGCTGAACTGCGACCTCTGAGCCACAGCCCCTCTTTGAACTTCAGGCAGCCCCCAGCCCTGTCACTCCCCATCCGAACTGGGTGGAAAGTGAAACTCAAGCCCTACCCTGAGCCTTCCCCAGTGAAGCCCAGGCCGGCCCCTTGCCTGGGTGTATTTGTGTGTGACTAGCTGAATCTCAGCCAGGCCTGCCCCCCCCTGCTCTGTGCCCGCCTGGGCGGTGCAGAGCTGGTGGCCTCCTCCAGCCTGAGGGCCCCAGCGGCCTCCCTTCCAGCCTGGGCAGGGGCCCTGCACCGTGGGCAGAGTGTGGGCTCCAGAGCTGGGCTGGAATCCTGCTCCCACACCACATGCAGTGGGGAAGTTTGGAGACTTGGGAAGTTTCTTCACCTCTCTGGGCCTCAGTTTATCTGCAAAATGGGGCAGCTACCCGGTAGATGACTGTAAAAATTCACTTCTCACATAATTAAAGTTCGTAGCTCATAGAAGGAGCTTAGTGAATGTGAGCTTCCTTTTCTTACCTCAGAACGTGGTCCAGAGAAAGGAAATGTGCGCTGGTGGCACCCCCATGTGCTGGGTGCCAGCCCCCCCACCCCTTCCACCAGCCCTGGCACAGCAGGTGGTTGGCCCGAGGTTTACTTGTGAGAAAACAGGCTTAGCAGAAGGCCCTGCAAGGACAAGCAGCGTAAGTGTAGCTCCGAAGCAGCACAGCCAAGGTTCACACAGAAGCCCGCCTGGCCTTCGGGTCCAGCAGCAGGGTGCAGCGGGAGCAGCACAGTTCCAGGAGCTGGCCATCCCGGCCTTACCGGCGCCACCCCTCTTCCAGCAAGGACAAAGCTCGTGGCTCCTGGCCCTCGCTGGCCCTCGAGCCTCCTCAGTGTGCTTTCTCCCTGGGCACCCCGAGGGTTTCATGACGCACGCGCCAAACGCAGAGCCCACTCCTGAGCATCTAGCCGTGGCCTGGCACCAGAAGGTTTGTTGAGTGACTAAATGAATGAATTCCCGGTGCTCTCTAGAACATCTGTGAGGCTGACAGTGAAATGAGTAAGTAAAAGTAAACAAGGAAGACTGAGGTTAAGTAAACGTAAAAGATTCGTTATTATTAATATAAAGTATTTTACTCTGTCATCTTTTATGTATCATCCTCCCTTCTTTTCCTATACAAACATTTATCGGGCACCTACCATAGACCAGGCGTGAGTGGGCTCTACAGATACAAGGATGATAATACTTAACATTTATTTAGTGCTATTATGTGACTAGCACTATCCTCAACGCTTGACATGGATTTTCTCACTTAACACAACAACCCTAAGAAGTAGAAGCTATTATTCTTATTCTCATTTTACAGATCAGTAAAGAAACAGAGAAATTAAGTACCTTACTCAAAGTACCTTAGAACGTGAGAGAACCCATAAAAATGGAAATTTATATCCATTTTTAAATATGACATCTATTTATGTCAGTCGGAGCCAAGGGGAAATGTTTTCTGCCCTAAGTAGCTCACTGGCTGATTGAATAAGGTGTGCACATGATTTACGTAAGGCAGAGGACTGAGATGAAGTTCATAGCGTGGTGCTTGGCACCGAGAAAGATCTTTCTAAATGTGATTATTATGAGCACTAATTTTATTGTTTAAGTATCACTATGAAAACGGTAATTTTGTCATCCCTTGGTGTCTAATAAGCTTTTTCTTTTTTTTTTAAGGAAAAGAAAAATTCCTTTAGAGGGTAGCTAAGGTAGCCCAAATCTGACTAAGGAGGAAACTGAGGCCCAGAAAGGGGTAGAAATCCCACCCCCCATCTCAGACCACCAAAGCTAGAAGCATCGGTGTGTTGGTAAATGTTTAACACCAGCTCTTGGATGGAACAAAGCCTGATTTGTAGCATTTGTCAATTTCTGTGGTGTAAAGAGTCTCGCCATGGCTGCCAATTTCAAGCTACCAAAGTGATGTCACTGGGTAAGGGAACTGGACAGAAATACTTGCTCAGCTCCCAGGACCCAAGACCACTGCTGGAGCCCAGTCCCTCCAACAAGCCTGGAGATCTTTCCGTGTTATATGCCCCAGGGACCACGGAGGTGGGGGAGGGGCTGTGGGCATAGGGAGAAAGGGGGATGGGCAAAACGTGGAACCCTGGAGACCTCTTAGAGATTAGGCAGGGTCTTTCTTCGCCACACAGTCAGGCACTCACGGTCCTTTACAAGCACAGTGGAGCTTTGACGTTGGCCTACGTATCTCTTTCTCTGGAGCGAAGGCTGCTCATTCTTGTGCACTCTCCAGACAGTTTGTTCACTTATTAACTTCTCGTTTCCTTCTGCCGTGGCCTGCTCCCCTAGTGCTTCCAGCCGACTAATCTGAGACCCAGGCTCCAACGCGGGCAGAGCTGGTGAACTCTGCCCAGCACAGCCCTCAATTCCACGGTTAGCTCCTCCTCTGGGTTAAGTCGATGGTCTTCTACTCAGCTGGTCACCGTTACTGAGGGTGGTGAAAAATGACAGCTTCCCCGACTCTGCGTCTCTGAACTGACTACTTAATATTAGCTCACTGCTACCCCAAACAAATAAAAGAAATAGCTAAGCCCCTATTCCTACTGTGTATCGGGCATGTAAATGGGTATTATATTTAACCTTCCAAGGAAACTGACCAGGAGAGTTATTATCTTCATATTTTATTGATGAATAAAGTTCTCAGAAGGGTTACATAACTTGACTGAAGTCACATGGCTAGTAGGTGACAGCCAGGATTGGAACCCAGATGTACTGTGTCCAATATTCTAATCTTCCCATTCTACCATAATTAATTCCTTGGCTTGACTGGGGGGGGGGGGGGAATCCAGAAAATTCTGAGAGGGCATAGGGTGGGAATAGCAGTTTTCTCTCACTATGTAACAAATTGCCACACATTTAGCAACTAAAAGCAACACCTACTCATCATCTCACAGTCTGTAGACCAGAAATCTAGGTGGGTACATCTGGGTCCTCTGCTCAGGATCTCACAGAGCTGAAGTCAAGGTGCCAGCCTGCTGAGGTCTTACAGGGAGTCTCTGGAAGAATGCACCTCCAAATTAACTCAGGGTGTTGGCTAGATCCAGTTCCTTGCAGCCACGGCCCAAGGCCCCTGTGTCCTTGCAGACTGTCCGTGCCCGAATGTCAGACACATTCCTTTCCACGTGGTCTTCCCCATTCTCTAAGCCAGCAACTGCGAGGGAAGTCCTCGTGCCTCCAACACCTTTAGCTTTACCTTCACTGCATTGCCCTGACTGCCCTCTGCCCCGCTGGAGCAAGCTGCCTTTAAAACCCAGCGAATCCAGGGTAACCTCCCTGTCTTACTGTCAACTGGACCACACAGCATAGTGTAATCACAGTGATGTCTCATATTCACGAGTCCCAGGATCACAACAGGGCATCTCTGGAGGGGGAGGCTTTGGAGGTTCCAGGGGTGCTCTCCAGGAAGTGGGGACTGGGATAGAGAATAACTTCCTTTGGGGCCTTGAACACCCAGAAAGCACTGTAGGGGCATTGGGTGGCCAAAGGGAATGGATGTGGACAAGGAGGCAGGGTCTATGGTGGGGGCCGGGGTGGTAGGGGAGAAGCAGGAAAGAGGGATGCAGAAAAGAAAAGCTAACTAAAGAAAGCAGCCTTGCATCTGTAAAGAAGTTCAAGTTTGCTTTCCTCCCTTGTGGTGACATACAAAAGATGCTCAGAAAATATGTGTGGAATTGAATGGGCTGTGCTGCTCAATTCACATAGAATGGGTTGGACTAAGAGTCACTGGATGGGATCACTCAGGTGGAGTTGTCCTGTTTGGATTAAGAGAGTTGGCATAGACTGGGTTGGGATGAGCTGCATGGAGTTTAGATGGGCTGAGGTGGGGAGAGGTTGGTTGGGGCTGGGTCCAGCTGGTCTACATTGATTAGGGTCAAGCTAGATTGAACAGACTTGGATGGGCTGGAATGGTTTGGGGCTGGGTTGGTTTGGGGCAGGTTGGATTGAGCTGAGGGTAGGTTAGGTTGGGGAATGGCCAGTGATTAGTTGCAGAGGCAGAATCCACCCTGGATAGTTTAAACAGAAATAAATGTATGAATGGGTATTTAATGGCTTACAGAAATATTTGGAGAGCTGAAGAAACAGATTGTAGGCTGCATCTTCAGGCCCAAGCCCCAGAGCTGTGCTGCAGACGGGGACCACCAAGGCGGCTGCTCCTTTGCAGCCATCGGGAAGCCAGCTGCCAAATCAGGAAGCCGCCAGCCGAACATCCAGCTCCAGAAACATGTTCCTCTGTCCACACCAGCTCAGTGCACACCTCAGTCTGAGAGCACAGACAGGTTCTGGCTTCAGTAGAAGAAAAGGTGATGAAGAAATTCTTTGGATAGATAATACAAGAGTCGACAAATGCTAATACTTGTTGAAGCTGGGTGATTGGGAACATAAGGGTCCACCACACTGTTCTCTACGGGTGCATGTTTGTTTTTAAGTATTGCTTTGAATGAAGAGCTCATTCCTGACCTTCTGTCCATTTAATTCATTTCTGAATGAATTGCCTTGCATGAGTGCATGGCATTTGGTGAAACCTACATCATCACATCAAAACTCTAACTAGAGGGCAGTCTGGGAAATAGTTTCTAACTTTCCAGCCTCTGTGGGACAAAAAGGCACAACAGGAGAGAAGAACAGACTGAACAAGCCGGCCCCAGTCTCTCGCACCACTGAGCTAGGTGGGGAGGGCTGGAATGAGCGGGGATGGGCCCAAGCCAGCCCTGTCCCCAGGTTTAGGGCATTTCAGCGTTCAGCTCAAACTCCTCTGCTCTCCTGAAAATGAAACCTATTCGAACAAGAGGCTTTGGAAACAAGTTCCAAGCAGAGAAACTTGCAAGATGTGTTGTCTCGGGGCAAAACCAAACCCAAAGTCAGGATATCGGAGCCATATGGTTTCCTCCCTACATTTCTAATGGGAGGAGCTGTGGATTTTATGGAATTTGGGACCAGTTCCGGAGTCCCACAGGTGCTATGTTCACCGAGCCAAGGAAAACGGGCGCTGGCAAGCACACACCAGTCATGTACATGAGCACAAGGCTTTCCAGTTTGCAATGTATTTTCAGTTTATACACATTCTCTCAGAACTGTACTGTGAAGCAGAAGTCATTATGCAATAACCCAGATGGAGACATTCATGCTCAGAGAGGCTATGTGGCTTGCCCAAAGGCACACAGCAGAGCTAGGATTCATGGTTTTGTCTTGGGATGTTTGTTGATGTTGTTTCGTTTTTGTTACGTGACATCGTCTACCTCCTTGTCTTGGCTCGCAGCACCCAGCTTCCATGAGGTTTGCTCATCTTGTTCATGGCTGTGGCCCCAGCATCTAGAACAGTCCTAGCCCATAGTAGGTGTTCAGTATACATTTACTCAATATACATACTCATTTACTAAATAAATGAGGAAAGAAACCCAAGCCTCAGAATCCCATGTTCTTTCCACAAAGATATGCGCCTGTGCACTCACGGCCCTTGTGACATGGGCCCCTTGTCCCACGTCTCTGAAGTCTTACCCTATCTCTGCTCCCTGAGGTTGCCCGGATCAGGTCATAGATCCAAGCTCTTCCGGCCCCCTGGCTGACCGTCAAGGGAGGCGAGGCCTCTGAACTTAGGCTTCCAGACATGCCTGGCCCAAACATCAACCTCCTTCATCATCTCCCTACACTCAGACTCTCTTTGGGGGCACCAGGCAATTCCATTTGGAAGTCAGCTTGCCCTTCCAAGAGAGGACAGGATGCGGTCCCAGATTATGTCTCAGCTCAAGTTGATCAGCCTGATAGTCTTCCTGCTCACCCTGTTCAGAATAGGGCCCCCTTCAGTTTGTACACACAAAGTTTCCACGGAGGGGTCACTTTTCCCCATTTTTCACACAAGGAAACTGAGGCTTCTAGAGAGGAAGTAGCTGAACTTCCCAAGGTCACTCAGCTAGTGAGCGCAAAGTCTGGATCAGAATCTAAGTCTTGTGACACTAGGTCCATGAGCATTAGTGACAGTAACCCCCAGGCAACCCCTGAGGTGGCAAATCTCTCCTTCACCCTGGGCTCTGTGAAGGGCAAGGCAATGCCCCCTCTTCCCTGCATCCTACCTCTGCTCTCAGCCTGGGTCAGCACAGGTGGGGGCGGGGGATACACATTTCTTGCCGCCTCCGACTGATATTGATGGACAGAGTGACTATTGTAAATGCTACGATGTTGTGTAATCAGTAGGAAAATGTGACTCTGTCCCCAGAGATGCCCATGGCATTTTGGAGAAAATCCTATCCTTGATTTTTTGTGCCTGTTCAGCTGAAATGTCTGGGTGACAGGGACAGGCTGGGGGTTCTGATACACAGGGCCAGGGCAGGTGCCTTGCTGCTCCAGGCCCTGCTCGGGGCATAGGGCCTGGACGAGTGCACACAGACTGTGCACAGGCAGAGGGCTGTGCATGGCTCTGGGTGTGAGTGTCTTTGGAAGCAGGATAGCACAGGTCCCAGAGCTCTGGAAGTCCCGCTGTGGGCTCGAATCTCAACTCTGCCTCTTAGTCTCTCTGTTCTCATTTCCTCTACTATACACTGGGGATGGGTAAAGTGCCCAGCTCTTGTCTGTCGTGAGATGAGAAGATGCCATAAAGCAGCTAGCACCTTGCACAGAGTCTGGCCCATGGCTGATACACAATATAGGTTTGTTGAGTGAATGAATGGATGATTAAATGAACAGACGAATGTGCATGAATGCATGGAGCAAGGAGGATAGATAGACCAGCAGAAAGAGGATAGCATTTGGAGCCAGGAGTCCCAACTCAGAGCCATGCCTATCATTTACTAGCTGAGTGACCTTGGGCAAGTCACTTAACCTCTCTGAGCCTCAGTTAATAATAGCAATAATCCTTGCCTCTGGGGCTGTTGTGAGGATTAAAAGAAAGTGCAGGGTGGAACTGCTCTGTCAATGGCAGGGCACTGTGCAAATGTTAGTTCTAATTATTCTCCACAATTATGACTGCTCCGCTGGAGGCATGTGTGTGAGCGAGAGTAGGGGAAGGGCCGTGCGTGAGGGTAGGCCTGTGGCCAGGCTGTGTGTGTGTGTGTGTGTGTTGTGTGTGGATCTGTTTGGAGAACTGAGGCCATTAGAAAAACCATCATCCCTCTAAGTTGTTCTTTCTTTTGCTAAACTCAACCTGCCAGGCTGACATCGGAAGCAGGAATTAGTGGGAAGTCTGGGGGGACGGGATTAGTGACTGAACTTTCTATTCCTGGAGACCCTCTTTTCTGAGGAGGTCAAAGCAATTTCCATATATTATCCTGCTGGCAGCTTGGGAAGGTCAAGGAAACAGCAGACACATGACACAGATTCTTCAGATGGAGAAACCAAGGCAGGAAGGGCAGCCACTGAGGCCACTCCCGCCCTGACCCCGCTGGAACCATCATCGGAAGGACTCTGCAGCTACCGGGGCCAGCCCCAGCCGCACCAGCTCCCAACGTTTATTTATTTGGGTGCTTTTTTTCAGTCCCCTTTGCCCCTGTTCCCAGCCCTGGGCTATGTGTTTTTCAGAGGGAGTATTAGAGCAGAATCCCAAGTCCCCAAGTTCCTGCCATGTTGCATACAACCATTCGATGGTCTGACTCTGTCTCAGTCTCCATCTTTTCGCTTCTGGCCAGCTGTTCCCCTAACTCCCCTCTAACAGTGCTTCAGGTGTAGTCCACCTCTTCTAGGAAGCCTGCCTGACTGCCCCTTCTGGCAGGTGGAGAAGTTATTCTTCTTTGAGCCATTGGGGTGAAAGGACCAGGAGGAAGAAGCTTTGGGCCCAGCCACATTGCACCTCAGATGTTGAGGACAAAGCCAGGAAATGAAACTGCTCAGAATAAGATTTACTCAGACAGGTGCGCTGTAAATGTGGAGGTGTTAAGCCTTGTCCTCAGGGGAAGTTCTCTGAAGGGTCAGAGCAGTGATTCTGAAAGTCTGGTCCCTGGACCAGCAGCATCAGCAGCACCTGGGAACTTATTAGAAATGCCCACTGGAACCCCAGTCCTAAATCAGAAACCCCAGAGGGCAGGGCAACAATCTGTTTTTTAGCAAGCCCTCCCGGTCATTCTGATGCTCCAGGACGTTGAGAACCACTGGGCTCAAACTTCTGTACCTCCCTGCACCGGCACCCGCGCACCCATCTTCCCAGTCAGATCTCAGGAAGCTCCGCTTGGCACATTGGTTTTGGTTTACCTTGAAGGGCTTCTGCCCTGGGTGCCCAGTCTTGCAGAGGGGGAGGGGTTACAGTTCCACAGTCCTTGCCCTCTTCTACTTCTTCTTCTTCTTCTTTTAATCCTTCACCTAGGACATCTTTCCATCTATCCTCAGTTAGAGGGGGTGGGGAGAGAGACACATAGACTGGCTGCTTCCCACATGACCCCGACCAGGGCCAGGGACTGAACCACAACTGAGGAACGTGCCCCTGATCAGAATCGAACCTGCGACTCCCTGGTCCTCAGGCCGAAGCTCTAACCACTGAGCAACCGGCCAGAGCGTCCTTGACCTTCTTATTACCCTGCCCCAAATATGTGTCCTGCCCTCAGCCCTTCTACTGTGTCACCACTAGGTGCCCTTGAGACCCCGCTGTACAAAGCGCATCCCTGTGTCACCTCCTGTCACCCTTTCTGCAGTTAATCAACCGTCTGCTGCACAATCGCAAATTGAGGCAGATGAATCAAGCAAGACCTCGGGGGGGGGGGGAGGGGGGCAGGCCAGGAGCAGGGTGCGCCTCTGGCCATGAGCGCAAGGGGGCGCCATGGGCCCACAGCGAGCCGGTGCCGCGACACCCGCAAACAGCAACAGCCCTCCGCGATCTGCACTCCTGCTCCGAAGCTCCCAGGCTTCGCGGAACGCCGGGAGGTGCCTGGGATTTCGGGGGCGTCCGGGCGGGTAAAGGAGAGTTGAACAGAGACTAAACTTGAAACCAGAAGACCGGAAAACCAGCGGCCTCTCCCCGCTGTGTGACCTCAATGACACGTTGACCTCTCTGAGCTTCACCTATAAGCATAGAAATATAAAACCCTACCCCGCCGCCACTCCAACCCAGCCGGCCAAAGGTTCCTGAAACCACAATATTGGATCTGTGATTCGGGCTAGCAGGGCGCAGTGTAAAGCCTCGTGCATACGTGAGGAATGCGCGCCTTTCTCCTTCCCTTGGACGGCACATCTCAGAGGAGGTATGCAGGGCACAAACGAAAGCTCGGAAAGTCATTCTTCTCGGGGTTGTGTGGCTCATCCGAGAGACGAACTGATCGCCCTAAGCCAGGCACCAGACTCTGTCCCCTCCTCGTCCGGTGGCCTCAGCTCCAGGCAAGCACTCCCTGGGATCGCCGGCCCCGGGTGGCAGGATCCAAGGAGAGCGCCTCCCATCTTCGGCAGAGATGGGGATGCTCTGGAGGCCAAGATAACAGAAACCTAAGGACCCAAATGCTCTGGCCCACGCCGCCCAGGGCCCGCTCAGCACAGGCCAAGGGGTGTTCGAACCAAGTTCTGGTCTTGGTTCCTAATCTGGCGGCGACGGTCATCCCCGGGCTTCCCAGGCCGCAGCGCACGCTAGAGTGTGTAATTGCGGGGACCGCTCTGAAGGCGGAGGTCTCACCGCAACCCTTGGGTCCCCGGGACTACCCGCCTGCGCGCCCTCCCCGCGCGCTGAGCCCCAGCTGTGCCAGCAAAACCCCTTTGCTGGGACGAGATCGCGGGGGTCCGGCGGGGGTAGGGCGGGCCGCCCGCGGCCTCTGCTGCGGCTGTTTGCACACATGTAATTAGCTCTAATTATCCCGGGCTTTCTGTTCGCCGACTCGGGCCTGCGAGCTGCCCGGGGTGAACGTGCCCGAGGAGCCGCTGCCCCTCCGCAAAGCCCTCTCCGCCCGCCAGGGCCGCGAAGGCTCTGTCCGCGTGCACAGGACCTTGCGGTGTCTGCCCGACTGTCTACACGACCACCGCGTGCTGGCATGGGGACATCTTTGTGTGTCCTCGCGGTGTGTCCACACTCGCCGCTGGGAAGGTTCAGGAGAACCTGGCACAAAGGAGGAGAGGAGGGGTCGCGGGGCAGGGGAGGATGAACTGGTTCTCAGCGGCGAAGGAAAGAAGCACTAACTCTCCGTCCGCGCAAATCCTGCGTAATCGGGAGCCCAGGGCAGCGGCCCGGCCGAAAATCCCTGGGATTTCTGCTGTAACCAACCCCCAGGCCGAGGTGTCATAGACCGAGCTCTGTCTCCCGGCCCCTCAGCCACCTCGTGTTTGGACGGGCCACCAGCACTACCCTCCTGCAGGTGGCATAGCCAGGGCCCAGAAAGGTCAGGGCGCTTGCCCTCGGCGCCACAGCGGGCCAGGGGCGCCACTCTCCAGAGCCGAAGCGCGGGGTTCGGGCTCCGCTCAAAAACCGAAGGTGTGCGGGGACCAGGGAGGAAACGCCTCCGACTCCCAGGTCCTGCTCTCGGTCTGATCTGGACTCCCTAGCCCTCGGCGACCCTGGTCCTGCGTACTCGGTCCGTTGCGCGCCAAGTCCTTCCAGCCCCCTTCCTGACGCCGGTCCAGCCTCATCTATGCTGAAGGGAATCGAGAGCTAAGGAAAGCAAGCTCAGCCCCAAGACCTTGGTTGGGGTGGGGGTGGGGGTATCCGCCAGGGTCCCGGAGCAGGATTTCTCAGCACACTCACTCTGCCCCTGGGGCCTTGAGTCCCTCCCTTAGCCTTCCTGGGTTCTCGGTGTCCCTCTGTCAGGCTCCTGTGCATCTCTCTCCCTGTTTCTCGCTCTCTGATCCTGTTTACTTATTCCCCGGTGTCTCGCTGTGTCTTTGTCTCTGCCTCTTGTCGGATCTCTGCCCGTGAAGAACACTCCCCGCCGCCCCCGCAAAGGAACACACACCAGCAGAATCTGCCTTTTCAATAAAAAACGACAACTGGGAAACAGAGTGAATTAAAAAGCATTAACTTAAAAACAATCCATGTGTCTGCAAATGCGTTCCAAATGGCAGCCCTTCGGCAGGGGTGGGAGGGGGCGGGGGCGTGTCGGCCACATGTTCTGGAGCCCCAGACACAAAGTGTAGGGGGCTCAGTGCCTCGCAATGGACCCCTCCCACTAGCCACCTGGGATGGCAGGGTCTGCGGAGGGCACTTAGTCTATACCCTCACCCTGGCAGACTCCCACCTGGTTCCCTGGACCCTTTCCGCTGTGCTGGCATCTGCTGGTCCCTCTTACTCCCCCAGTGCCTCCAAACCTTCCTATGCTGACCCCAACACTTCTGCACCAGCCCTCCACACCTCCACACACAGATTTCACCCTCCTCACACACACACACACCCCAGTCTTCTACCCCATACTTCCTCTGGCCCTGCCCTGCCCCACCTCCATTCTGCCCTCCTGCCCCTAGACCACCCAGCAGCCCTGGCTCAGGGAGAAAGGGTTAGAACAAAGCTTTCCTCGGCCTGAAGAGACCCTCCGGGGAGCTAGCTGCATGCAGAAAGCGCTCCAGTCTGGTACCTGCACTGCTCTGTCCGGCCCGGCGCCCATCAGAAACTGTCTCCGAAAGCAGCCTCTGAGGCAGCAGGAGTCAACTGCTGTCCCTTGAAGCCCCTGGTCAGAGGAAACTCCCCTCCCCTAGAGTTCATCTTGCTACCTCCCTTACCACTCTCCGAAACCCTCCTTTGCCCCTTTCCCTGGAGGTGGAAGGATTGGAGAACATCAGGTCATAATTAAAGAAAAGGGGACTGAGCTGGTGCCCAGACTGCTCCTGCCCCTCGGTGTCTTCTCAACTGGGAAGGAACCTGAGTCCATAGACCCCATGGGAGGAAGGTCTGGATTCCCAGCCTTCTCTGCTAAGGGTGATGACTTATGATCAGAAGACCAATAGTAACAATAATCATAGCAGCTAACATTTATCGAGCCCCTACTGTGTGCTCTCCACGTGTAACCCACAGAAATCACTAATAGCTGTATGACTTTGAAAAGTGGCTTGCCCTACCTGGGACTCGGTTTCCCTATCTGCAGCAGGAAGGGGTGGGACCTTCCAGTTTAAACAGGGTGTCTGAAACATCTGTGTTTGACTAAAAATCTGGACAAGTTGCATTTGTTGCCGTTGTTTCTCTTTGCTTAATGATAACATAAAGAAGCCAACCAGTAAAAAGTTGGTTCTGAGTTATTCTATGTTCCTGAAACAACAAAACAAAACAAAAAAGCCACTACTTTAAAAAATCCTAATGGTTCTCCCCCAAATTGTTCTCCCTCCTAATAGTCAGCAGTGAGCCATTTAATTTTATTTTTAATGATAAGAGTGTTCTGTGTTCATTATACAAGGGAGCCTTTCAAAATTCTCCTGGCTACCACTATCTCACAAGCTTCACCTATGGCTTGTCAGATTCTGGGGGAGCCAATATGAGTACTTATACAAAGCTCCCTGGTGAGTCTGATAAGAGAATTCTGATATCTGAGATGTCCTCATATGATCCATATCTGATTCTCATAAATGATTCTCATTGAGAATCATGGAGGTTGTATTCCGAGAATTTCTGTTTCTGTAGATTTCTTTAAGCAGCTTTTCTGTCTCTGAGGGAGCTCTCACACACTGGTTCCTGGGAGTCTATGAATGTGCACCTATTCGTATGCATATAAGTCTAGGTACGTGTCTGTGTATGCACATGTGTAGCATGTGTTTCCTTGTGTATGTGAGGGAGGATGTAGGTCTCAGGCTATCTCTGGGTATTTGTGTGAGGGCCTGTACCTCTCTGTGCATTTGTGTGTCTCTGAGGGTGGGTGCCCACACCTCTGGGCAAATTTGTGTGGCTGTGCCTTGGGGTCACATTTATCTAATGGGGAGATATTTGTGCTTGTATGTGAACATGTCTTGTGTACCTACATTAAAGAGCCTGCCATTTTCTGAGGCCTTCAACAACTTCTGGGGCAGAAGTTTCCATGGAGAAGGAGCCCCATCCAGGCCCCTGAAATGCCAGTTGAGCCATCTCCAGGCTCCAGAGCTAGCAGTCAGAACCCCTCTGGGTTGGGGAAGAGGGAGGACAGGTTTTGAGCATGAACACAGATCTCTGTGCTGAGCATTCTAATTCTGCAAGTCAAGTAGACAGCCCAGCAGCTGCCTGCTAATTAGCCACCCTGGGGAAAAAATTGCCTGTGTTGGAGTGGATAATGTGTTTGCCTGTTTCCGTGGGATCCTTGACCAACTGAATGCTCCCCACCTCCCCCCACCCTCTCCCATGAGCCTGTCTCCCTGCGCCCCCAGCTCAGAAAGACAGTACAGCATTCGCCTGCCTTGCTTCTAATATATCAGCTTTTTCAAACAGGCCAACTGCTAAGCAAATGTCATTTGGGCTTAAACTTGGAAGGCTCTAAATGAGGTAAATGATCCATTTGAATAGGTGAAGATGGGTCCCATGCTGGATGAAGATGAGTTCATAAAGTTCCCCACAACGACATGGACAGGCTCCATGTCCCCTTCCAGGCAAACTATGCTCTCAGGCACACACAAAAGTACGTAAACCCCATGCCATCATCGTTCTGTTTGAAGTTATAAATAGACATTAACACAGCACACAGGTTCACAAGGAGACACAGACATGAACTTATACAAATAATTACATACAGCCCAGCCAGTGTAGCTCAGTGGTTGAGCATCAACCCATGCACCAAGAGGTCACTGGTTCCATTCCTGGTCAGGGCACATGCCCAGGCTGTGGGCCCGATCCCCAGTGGGGGCATGCAGGAGGCTGTCAATCAGTGTTCTCTCTCATCGATGTTTCTATCTCTCCCTCTCCCTCTCTTTCTAAAATCAATCAATAAATAAAAATAAAAAAACAAAAAACAAATAATCACATACAGATTTTGGTATGGATGGAATGTTCTTATCTCCCCAAAATGCATAGGTTGAAACCCTATCCCTCAATGTGATGGTGTTAGGAGTTGGGGCCTTTGGGGGGTGATTAGGTAGGTGAGGTCATGAGGGTGGGGTCCACATGATGGGATGAATGTCCTTATGAGAAGAAGAGAGATCAGAGCTCTCTCTTTCTGCCATGTGAGGACACAGTGAGAAGGCAGCCATTTACGAGCCAGGAAGAGGGCCCTCACCAGGAACCAAACCCACCAGCACCTTGATCTCGGACTTCTCAGCCCCTCAGAGCTCGGAGAACATAAATGTCTGTTGTTTAAGCCACCTAGCCTATGGTGTTTTGTTGTAGCAGCCCAAGCAGACTAATACAGATATGAACTAGGACTTATACTTGCACGCATTTGCAAATAGCGATTTACATATCAATAAAAATTATTGACAACTCCTAAGAGAGAGAATGCGGTCGTGTGTACCATTCCTACCGTTACTACCGGTTATCACTCGTGAATTTCTGTGCCAAGTGTTTCAAACTTTACCTTACTTTATTCTCAAGACAGCCCCAAGGGGGAGACATTTATTAGCTCCATTTTACCAGAGACATTACATCTGGAATGAGGTGCTCAGGGTTGTTTGCACAATTGCTAAGTGGTAGAGTCAGGATTGGAACCCAGGCCCCCTGACTCCCACGTGCAAGGGCTGTAGGGATGATAAATGATCTAGCACTTAGAGTTGAGGAAAGGGAACCTCACTAGGGTTAGAAAAGAACAACCCTGCTATGCCCACAAGGCCAAAGCCTCCATTTCCTAGGGCCACCTGACTTATTCAGCCTCACACCTTATAACGCAATTGCTGTAAGTGGGGACAGCTGTCTCCCAGAGCCTACCTAGAGAGCAAGGCTTGTCTTCCCAGGCTACAGTCCTACCAGCACCCCTGAAATCATTTAAGAATTGGCTTGTGCCCGGCTGGTTTGGCTCAGCGGTTAGAGTATCGGCTGTGGACTAAAGGGTCTTGGGTTCAATTCTCGGTCAAGGGCACATACCTGGGTTGCAGGTTCGATCCCTGGCCCCAGTCAGTGTTGTGCAGGAGACAACCAATCAATGTGTCTCTCGCTGTGACTCTCTCACATCGATCTCCCTCCTTCCCTCCCACTCTCTCTAAAACTCAATGGAAAATGGCCTCGGGTGAAGATTAACAAAAACAAAAAAAAGAATTGGCTTGTGATTTTTGTTCCAAATAATGACCATGATAAGAGTAATGACATAAACTGATTTTGATCTATGCCTAGCTTAAATGACAGGCTCAGGCCCAGGGTAGGCATTTCCTGGCAGTGCAAGGTTATTTTATTCTCAGTACAAAGTCACTTCTCGGATTAATACAGTGACGTGTTTTTAATTAATAATGACATTAATTAATGGTGCATTTGGACAGTCTCGAACTGTAGATGCCACACCCACAAGAGAGTCGCTCATTCACAGTTTAACATCTGGGGCCTGTTCTGGTTGCACAGGCCCCACCCGCCTCTCCTGGCCCCACCTCCACCCCCAAGCCCCCAAGCCCCGCTGCCCTTCCAGAGCTGTCCTGTGGTATTCAGGAGTGTTCATCCACCTCGGCTGGAGCAGCCTCCCTGACAGGTCACACTCCTTCAGCCCTGGCCCAGCACCCTGGCTGGCTCCCCCAGAAGAAAAATGAAGGTTCTCCTGACAGGCGAGCATAAATATTTTCTTTCCCAGCCTGGGTCAGACGGGGATATTTGCTGTTAATAAAGTGGCAGCTGGCTATCTGGGAGTGTCTGAATGTGGCCTTCCCTGGCAGGGAGTGTGTCATCCATCTCTGTCCTCACCCCGTCAGATGACAAGACTTCGCTGGCTGGCTTCTTTCTTGAATGTGCCTCAGATGGGAGAAAGCAGGCAGGGAGCGTGGGGTCGCAGCAGTTCCGTCTTCTATCTCTTGAGGGGCTGGGAGGGGCCGCCTCAGTTTGCTATTCTTGGCAACCTCGCCTATCAGGAGTGTGGCCGGCAGGTGCCCGGCAAGGCTATTTATTTAAGCCCCACATCAGGCGGTGAGACTTTATTTATGGAGACAGGAGGGGGAGTGTTGGAGCAAGGGGGTCTTCCCACTTTGAAAGGTGCTCAGACCAGAAAGGGCAACACGACGTAATGGGAAATTGTGCTTTTCTTTGCGGCATGTGGCCTGGAAATGGAGCTGCAAGGCCCGGAAAGGTTTTGAAATAACATTTCGGGATGGAGCCTTCCCTGCCCCCACCTGGAAATAGGTGTTGGGATGGAAAACAGGGCACCTCTCCTCGCCACTCGTCACCAGCCAGGGCTGTTTGAAATGAAAACAAAAAAGTCTTCCTTAAAAGAAAATGTGTTTTCCAAAGTACTGTGAATTCTCTTCTTGACTTCCAAGCGCACGAAATGCTGTGTGAGGACTCGATTCACAGCTTGGAGCGGGGAGGCTGCTCCGGGACCCAGGGAGGGGCTGCAGCTGGGGTTCACCATCACAGCCTCCGGGCTGCTGGGGTTGCTCTCTGGCAGATCTTGCATTCGATCAACAAACGCTTGATGGGTGCTAGGCCTCTGGGTGACATAAGGATACAAAGATTTTAGGTCACCTAGGGTTGGTTCAAAGTTCTGGAAAAGTTATTCAACCTTTCTGGGTGTTGGTCTCCCCACACGTGAAATGGGGACCGTGATACAGATTTCAGAGGATTGTCAGACTCCGCGGCGCCTGCACATGGAAGGGCCACCGCAGCAGCTGACGCCTGCCCCGTGCTTGCAGAGGTGCTGCTGTCGCGGAAGGAGCTCACGGGTTCCCTCCAGCCTGCAGGACAAGGCAGAGTGCCTCAGTTGGGCACTCGATACCCTCTGGGATCTGATCCAGCTGCTTCTGCCACCCAGTGGTCAGGACTCTCCTGCTGAAGTCAGGGTGGCACATGCCTGGCCTGCCCTTGGTCCCTCGGCTCATCATGACACACTGCTGCCACCCCCATATGCGTGTCCCCGCTGCTTCACACACCCACCACGCTGTGAAATGGTCCCCTCCCTGCTCACTGCGCCTTCCAACTGGATGCCATGTCTTCAAGAATGACTGTAACTACCACTTAAACTGTGCCATGTTTCTGACACTTCTCACATATTATTTTAGGTCTTTGTCTTAGCATCAGGAAAGAGACTCAAGAGAAAGAAAAGAGGTGAACAGTAAAGAGTTTCCAGAAGGGGGGTGACATAGTCATATTTATCATAGAGGAAGAGCACTCTGGGTCAGACAGGAGACTGGGTTCAGGAAGAGACTGGGTCAGGGAGGAGGCTGGGGTTAGAGAGGAGGCTGGGTCAGGGAGGAGGCTGAGGGTCAGGGAGGAGGCTGGGGGTCAGGGAGGAGGCTGGGGGTCAGGGAGGAGGCTGAGGGTCAGGGAGGAGGCTGGGTCAGGGAGGAGGCTGAGGGGTCAGGGAGGAGCTGGGGGTCAGGGAGGAGGCTGGGGGTCAGGGAGGAGGCTGAGGGTCAGGGAGGAGGCTGGGGGTCAGGGAGGAGGCTGGGTCAGGGAGGAGGCTGGGGGTCAGGGAGGAAATTGGGTCAGGGAGGAGGCTGGGGGTCAGGGAGGAGGCTGGGGGTCAGGGAGGAGGCTGAGGGTCAGGGAGGAGGCTGGGTCAGGGAGGAGGCTGAGGGTCAGGGAGGAGGCTGGGGGTCAGGGAGGAGGCTGGGGGTCAGGGAGGAGGCTGAGGGTCAGGGAGGAGGCTGGGGGTCAGGGAGGAGGCTGAGGGTCAGGGAGGAGGCTGGGTCAGGGAGGAGGCTGAGGGTCAGGGAGGAGGCTGAGGGTCAGGGAGGAGGCTGAGGGTCAGGGAGGAGGCTGGGGGTCAGGGAGGAGGCTGAGAGTCAGGGAGGAGGCTGAGTATTCAGGAAGAGACTGGAGTCAGAGAGGAGGTGGGGTCAGGGAGGAGGCTGGGGGTCAGGGAGGAGGCTGAGAGTCAGGGAGGAGGCTGAGTATTCAGGAAGAGACTGGAGTCAGAGAGGAGGTGGGGTCAGGGAGGAGGCTGTTGCAGTGTCCAGGCAAGAAAAGGCGACGGTAGTGGCTTTTAGATGGAAAGGAGAGATCGGGTTTGAGTTGGTTCCATGTACCCATGTAATGCGTACTCTGAGGGCACCTACCATTCAAACATGTTTCGCGGGTGGCTACCGTTCGGTGATATCTGCAGGCAGGCTTTCCTCTAGCTGCTAGGATACCGTAGTGAACAAAACAACACAAAATCCCTGCCCTCTTGGAGTTTGCTTCCTAGTGGGAGAAACTGAAAAGAAACAAAATAAACAAGAAATATGTATCTCATATGTATCGCCTGTTAGATAGAGATATGTGTTCTAAAGAAAAGGCAAAGCAAAGGAAGGGATTTAGAGAGAAGAGTCAGGGATGAGATTATAGACATGATCTTAGGGCCTTAGGGCAACTTTTGGGGAAAGTTCTGAAGGAAGTGACAGGACCAGCCCTGCTGAGGGGCGGGGTGGGGGGGCGGCGCACCCAGCAGAGGGAAGGAAGTGCGGAGTGCCCGCGGGCCAGGAACAAGGAGGCCTGGAGGCTGGAGGAGGCCCCACAGGGAAGAGGGTCAGGAGAGGAGGTCAGAGATGAAAAGGGGGCTGGGTTATAATGGGCCTGGTCTGTCCCAGCAAACATTCCCTAAGGCACTTCAAGGCAGGGCCCTGCTGGTGTGCCCTGGGGGGGTGGGGGGGGGGCCTCTGAGCCTGATTTCTCACGGAGGGCACTTGTGGTGTTGGGTGGGCCTGTGAGAGCTTTGAGGTTCATTCTTGCACTGAGCAAAAATCAGACCCTGCAGGCCCTGAGATTCTGCATGTTAAAGCCTTCAACCCTTTCTAAGACTAGCTTCCGGTTCTGGAGGTACCAAGAGAGTGGCAATGGTGCCGACCTTGGGAGCAGAGGGCCCGGCGCCCTGGCCTCAGGAGCCTCTTCCCCCGGCCTGCTGCCCTGTCCCCAGGGAAGCAGGAAAGGGGCTGGCTTTGGGCAACAGGCCTTGTGTCCATAAACACTGTGTCATGTTGCACAGATGCTTTCCCTAGTAACTGATTAATCTTCATCCATCATTCCTTCATACCTTCCTTTATTCTCCTAATTTTCACTTATATATTTATTCCCTCCCTCATTCTGTTTGCTTATTCTTGTCTTCACTCATTCCTCACTTATTCACTTCTTTATTGACTCATTTTCCTCTCTCGTAGCATTTATCACAAGAGTAACTTAAATAGGCAATGGATCGCTCAACTCTGTGTGAGCCTGACTCCGCAGCTACAAAGTAGGAGCCTGAGGACAGACACCGTGTCTTCTTCACAGACGCCGCGTCTGGCCCACGGCTGGCCCGAGGTGCGTGCTCTGTAATGAATTCCGCATCCATCCCTTCACTGCGGACTCATTCATTCCTTCAGGGCTTTGTCAGACGTCGGCATGCACCACAGTCTGGGCCTGGCACATGTTAGAAGGGGTATAGAAAAGAATAAAATGCAGAGATAAGTTATCTGAGCCCACGTCATCCGTCCCATTCCATCCATTCGTGCGTTTATTCATTGCGTCAATGAACATTCACTCACGTCACTCAGGACCAAATCCTGAGCTGTAAATTCCTTCACTTGGGATAATCAAGGGAAGGCTGAGGGTGGGTTGGAGCTGGGCCTCAAAGAATGGGAAAAATTTCAGGAACACTGAGTATGAAATGTAGTCAGGGAGAGGGAATAGCATGAACAGAATCTGTAAGGAAATCACAGCCAAGTGGTTCTGCACCACCTGGGACGATGCAGGGGAAGCCTGCTATCAAGATAGCGTGGGACAGTGGATAAAAAAAACTGTGGTACATATATACAGTGGAATATTCCTTGGCCATGAAAAAGAATGAAGTCTTACCATTTGCAACAGCATGGGTAGGCCTAGAGGATATTATGCTAAGTGCAATAAGCCAGTCAGAGAAAGACAAATACCATGTGATTTCACTTATATGGGGAATCTAAAGAACAAAATAAATGAACAAACATAACGGAAACACTCATAGATACAGAGAAAAGGCTGATGGTTGGCAGAGGGGAGGGAGGTTGAGGGACTGGGTGAAAAAGGTGAAGGGATTGAGAAGTACAGATTAATAGTTACAAAATAGTTCACAAGGATGTAAAATGTAACATAAAGCATAGAGTCAGTAATACTGCAGTAGCTATGTCTGATGTCAGGTGGGTACCAAGGGGATCATTTTGTGAAGCATAGGACTGTCTAACCATGGTGCTGTACACCTGAAACAAATACAAATTAACATTGAATGTGAGCTGTCATTAAAACATAACATTTTAATTAAAGTAAAAGATAGCTGAGGGCAAATTATGGCCAGGCACAGGGCTAGCTGAGCTCCGAGGGGACTGACCCGGACTCTCCTCTCCAGTTGCGAGGAGGCTGGGGGGCGGGCAGGGCGGGAGGGCTCAGTGGGCTGTCCCGGAGCAGGACGATCTCCTGAACCCTGAGCGGACGAAACACCCGAGATGGCCGAGATTCCTCAACAGGACGAAAGGGCGTGGCTCTGCAAACTCTGTGATGGCTTTAACACAAATGAATTTAAAGTATGTGGTTACATTCCCCCTCCAAACCCGGGAGCTGGTAGAAATCAAAGGGAGAGCATTTAGGGGTAAGCACCTGAGGGTCCAGGACCCACCAGAACCTTCGGGGGCCTCTCAGGCAGAGAGTAGGGGTGTTTGGGACCATGGAGAGGCAGGGCCCAAGCCTGGGCACCCAGGCGCCTTGAGGTCACTTGTGAGCCTATCTTAGCACCAAACGGCACACCAAGGAGGTGTCAGCTATGGGGGGGCCACAGTTCCAGCCAACAGGCTTGGACCTACACAGGATAAAGGTGCTCTAACTCTGCAGCTCCCCCGTCCTCCGGGCCCTGCGGGAGCCCTAGCAGAGCGCCTGGCCCCTTTGACGGGGCAGAATTCTTCCTGGGCCTAGGTCTCTGGAGGACACCGGGTCCCCTGGCTGGTCAGGAAGGAGCATAAACATCAAATAATGGCAAAAACAATGGGAATCATTTCAACACTTATTCCCTTGTGTGTAACACATTCCACTGCCAATGCAGCTTCATGATCAGTATCTCGTTTAACCCTCCTAAGAAGCCAAGGGGGTGGGCTGTGCAGGGCTGTATTAGAATTCCCCACTTCCCGATGAGGAAACTGATGCCTGGAGACACAAAGTGACTGTTCCCAAAGTCCCACCTCTGCGAAGGTGTCCTGCATCAAACGTCTGCACCAGGAAACGCGCAGCGCCCTGGTCCCCTGCAGATGGGGTCCTCAGTGTCGGTGGTGAACAGCACTCCTGCAGTCGAGAAGGGCCCTGGGGAACAGTGATCTCCCCTCCTCCATGGGGCCCTGTGGGTTAGGAGGTAAGGCAACAGTCTGCAGTGGGGGGGGGGGGGGTCAGAGCTCAGTGGTGAGGGGGACCAGGACTCAATTAGGGCTCAGTGTGTGACCAGGGTCTGAGCTCAGCCAAGACAAGAACCAAAGTCCTGACCTCTTGCTCCCAGCCCAGTGTCACTACAGTACACCTGCCCTGACCCTGGCCTGGCCAAGGCCCTCCTCATACCGCAGCCTCCCCGTCTGCTGCCAGAGGGCATGAGACGGAAGGTCTCTGAGGCCCCTTTGGAGTCTGGACCATCGGGCTGTTGAAACGATCAGACCTGAGCTCAGGATGGAGGGTGGGACGTGAGACAGCAGGAAGTCCTGGGCCTCCCAGGGGTGGGGCAGCCCAGCTCGGGGGAGCCAGAGGGCACTGAAGCCCCCACCCTCGACTGACCCACCCTCACTCCCCTCCACTTCCTCCTCGCCAGCCTGGGGTCTCCCCCAGGTCCACATCTTATTGACTTTCCAGTTTACAAGGTGTGCTCATTCCAAGGCCCTGGGACAGTTACACACCTGGACCCACCTTAGGAAAGCATCCTCCTTCCCCAGTCCCACCCCACACAGGATGGACCTCTCAGGTGCTGTGAAAAATTTAAAGAGGAAAATAAAGGACATGCATCAAAGGCAAGTTCCATTCTGGAAGGGAAACGGGGACGACTCATGTTCAGCTTCACGGCTGCGCTCTGAAACCCCGGCCTCTTCGCTGCAGGTCTGACTCCACCATCAGGACTCAGGCCGGGGTCAGGAGCTTTATGGTGTTTGCTTGGTTTAATGGCTCCACGGAAGAGGATATGAGGGCCCAACCAGGTCTCTGGAGATAGGACCCCTCAAGGGAAAGCCAAGATTTATGGTTTCCCGAAGCCCTCGAGGTCACGGGCTGACAGCCAGCTTTCCTCAGCGCCCAGCTTAAGAGAAGGAGGGCCGGGAGGTACGGAAACCCCAGAGCTGTGGTAGGAGCCATTCCCTGAGAGCTTCTCTTCTGTCACCTCCCATGATTCTTAGTGACGACCCCGGGATGCTGGCGCTTCCTCCACTGTGAGGATGGACATGAGGCTCAGAAAGCTGCTGGGCCAGCCCAGGTCAAACAGATGTGTCAGAGGGAACTCAAACCCAGCTCCCTGCCGGGGGCTCTCCTTCTCCAAGCCATTGCCACTAGAGGGACCTGTGCAACCCAGCCGTGAGACACGGGAGTCATTCCGACTACAGGGAAAACTATTGCTAGGGCTTGGGCCTCAGCTCACCTCTGTGCCGTCCCATGCAGGCCTGAGACAATAGCCTCTGGGACAAGAGCCACCTACCAGGGCTCGGCGAGGTGACTCAGGAGCCCCCCTACACCAGCATGTGCCCACACCAGGGGTGCTTGGCCTTCTAGGGAACGCCCACCCACCACTCCTGTGGACACTGGCCCTGGCCAAGTGGCACTGGACGCAAATGTTTCGTTGACAACCCCACTCCACAGGCACAAGAGGCTGGTTCCTGTCGCTGCCTCGCAGCCTGCCCTGGCCCTGTGAGCAGGGTAAGTTTTATTTCTGGGCTTAATTAAGGGACAGGCCATGAATATTCAGGCAGCAAAATGAGCCCTGGCTCACAAGTGCAGCTGCTTCCCGCTTGGGGGCAATTAACATGGTTTTCAGCCGGTGAGTAATGAGGCTCTGCTGCTTTTCAACAGCCTCTCTAGGACAGAAAGAGAGAGCCCCACTCAGAGGCACTGCACCCTGGGAAGCCGCCCGGCCACCCCAGACCCCTCTGCCTCTCCAAAGGGGGACAAAGCAGGGCCCCTTTAAGGCTCAGCTCCGCAGGGAGCCCCCAGCAGGTGCTCCGCAGAGCAGAAGATGCCTGAGCTGTGTCTCGAGAACAGCGGTCAACAAACTACAGCCTTCTGGCCAAATCCACCTGTGAATAAAGTTTTATTGGCACACAGTCATGCCCATTCACTTAGCTTTTAGCCATAACAGCAGAGTTGGGTAATTGTGACAGAGACCTATGGCTGTATAGTTTAACGATTTACTGTCTGGCCCTTCACAGCAAAAGTTTGCCAACTCCTGTTCTAGAACCTTCTCATCTGTTAATGAAGGTTTTATAAAATTAAATTATCTGGATTCCTAGGAACCTGGAGCAGTTTTAGAATCCCGTGGTCTTAGAGTCTCATGTGCACAGAGTCCAGTCTCAGCTCCAGCAACTTCTTCAGCCGTGTGACTGTGGGGGGCTTACGTAACCTTCTCTCTGGCTCAGTTTCTTCATCTATAAATCAGGGGCAATCACAGTACCTATCTCATAGGGTTGTTGTGAAGATTAAGTGAGTAACTGTGTAAAGCCCTAGAAAAGTATTTGGCACAGGGCAAGCATTATGTAAAGGTTCTGTTAAATAAGAGTGCACACTCCCCTATAATTTCAGAATCCTCAAAGTAGGATCTGAACCCCTGCAGATTTCAGCCTGTCAGATCCTAGGCTCTCGGCTACGACAGGGGGAGCCCACGTGTTTCTGACACTGTGCTAAATGCTTTACACGCATCATCTCATTTAATCTCCAAAACAACTCTTTGAAGTAGGAATTACTGCCAATTGACATCTGAGGAAATTGGGACTTTACCAAGGTTAGGAGACCAACCCAAGGTCACTCAGGGTTGAACTGCAAAACTGGAACTGGGCCCAGGTGTGTCCGACCCCCAAGCCCGTCTCTCAGACAGTCCCACTTCTCACCTAGAACCTGCCCCAGGGCTCCCGCTGCTGGACACTGCTGTGGCAGGGAGCTCACTACTCTGGAGGCAGCTGGCTCTGTTGCTGGGAGCTCACACTGGTTCTGCTCTTGCGTTCGTCCGCCTCTTAGTCCTAGTTCTGCCTCCTGCAGCTCTGAAAAGCCCAGGTGGGAGCACAGAGGCACTTCTGGGGCATCTCCCAACTTGCTGGGAGCCAGCAGTAGTTTGCGCTTCAAGCATTTGCAACAAAGTAAACCTGGATGGAAAGACTAAGCTCCACAGCTTTGGCTAGAGCACTTCTCCAGGAAGCCCTCCTTGGTGCCTCCCTTTCTCCTCCGGCTCCGTGTTCCTGCTTGAACCGTCACTGGACGGGACCAAAGCCTTGCCCTAGTGTGAGGCTTGTTATAGCAACCCTAGGACTCTCTAGTCCTTGCGTTCTTCCTGCTCATTTTCAAAGCCTTTGAGATCTAGCCTCCCCGCAGTCTGGCCATTGCCATGCTCACCGCTCACCACGGGCTGTGGCATCACACTTATCTCAGGTTCTCCACCAGCGTTCCCATTCCCTTTGCAACATGATGCTCCCGAGACCCGAGACCCGGGGGGGGGGGGGGGGGGATGGAAGAAAGCAGAGAGAAGGAAGCTACTACCAGAGAACCTTCTGGGTGCCCGGTATGTGCTACCTTTGTCTCATCTCACCCTGACTATGCAGGCCGTAACCCCACTTCACAGAGGGGGAAACTGGGGATCTGGCAGGAACGCAGACTTGCTCTCGGTTACGTAGACAGTAAAAGAGGAGGCGCTGATAAAGTATCTACTATACGCTAAGTGCTCTCACACATACGTCTTCCTGCACCATCAAACACTCAGAGAAAACTCTAGGGGAGGGATCTGGATCCCTGCTTGCAGGTGTGTAAACCAAGGCTCCGAGAGAGGGTGCTTGCCCGGGGCAGAGGGGCTGGAAGCAGGCCTGGCTGGCTGCGGATGAAGCACTCTCGCCCACGCCGGCGTCCTCACGGGGCTCGGCACACATCCTTCCAGGAGTGGGAAAGGAAACACTGGGCTCTTTTACAGGCTTTCCGTGTGCATGATGTGGAGCCCCTGAGGATGCTCGGCCTGCCACGGATGGGAGGAACGGTTTATTTTTTCTGTGGGTCACTCTGGAGCCTTTCAAAGGTGTGAAGTTCCGTGGCCTGCGAAGTCTGACTCTGCTGGCTGTCCGGAGCCGGCCTGCCTGGGCCCAGACCCCCAGGCCGGGCCTCTTCATGTGCCGCCTGCGGGAACTCCCTCCTGCCCACCTGGCCTCCACTCACTGAAAGGCTGCAGAGTGACAAGCCAGAAATTGGACTCCAGTGTTTATTCACCAAACAGAGAGAGGGCCCTCTGGGCGCGCCCCCGCCATCCAGACCCCCTGCCACCTCAGGGGAAGAGGGGCTTCCAGCCCACTCTCAGACTCCGCATACCTCACATGCTCACCTCCAGAAACTGGCCACAAGGAGGAGTATCAATCCAGCTTGGCCCAGCAGCAAGAGAGAGAGTAGTTAGACACAAAGAAGAACTTTCTGCCACCAAGGGACACTCAGCTCAGAGAAAGCAGAATCTTCTGAAGTACTGTGCTCTCTTGGTAAGGACTCTGGACTCTTCTGTCTGAGCTTCCTTTTGCCACTCCTGTGATGGGACGACATGATTTCCACGTCCTGCTCCCAGCAGTTCTAACAATGTTGTAACTGGGAGACAGACAAGGGCGACAAGGGTTGGGAGACCCACGCTTTATCCAGCTCCACCATCCACTGACTGTGGAAACATGGGCAAAGTTACTTTGCTGCTCTGGACCTTGGTCTTCCCATCTCTAAAATGGGCATAATTATCAAAAGGTAGTTATGAATTAAACAGATTCAAAATGCACTGTATGGTATGTTCTAACTGTAAAGTGCTCTAATACCACATGTGTAAAGCGGATTTATTATTTCCATTATTCCTTCCCTATTCCTTCCTCCTTTCTTCTCCTCCCTTGTGCCCCCATTTTTAATCCTCACCCAAGGATATGTTTTCACTGATTTTTAGAGGGAGAGAGAAAGAGAGAAACATTGATGCGAGACAGAGAAATATCGATCAGTTGTGCCTCATATGTGCCCCAACTGGGGATCACACCTGCAACATTGTGGTGTAAGGGACAATGCTTCGACCAGCTGAGCCCCGACTGGGCCCCCTCTCCGTGCTCCTTTTGATTTTTCCTTTCTTTCTTTACTTCCTCTAAGACGGAAAGTTAGCACGTCCACTTTTCTACCTAGCCAGTTAACTGAGAAATGTTGTTTATAGATTGAGTAGTTTTTGTTTGATTTTGTTTTGCTGGAATATTTGTTTTTAATGCAGTTAATACGAGTGGGCCCAGGAAGGTAGTGGAGCCACCAGGAAATGTCCATGGAGGCTTCGGGTCCCCTCAGGCAGCCCTCCAGAAGGACCCAGAATTTCCCCCCTGCTCGGGAATGTCCGGTGGGTCTCGGTCAGGGCAGGACAGTGGGAAGTCCCTGGTCACAACCTTGCCAGACCAAAGGAACATTGCTCAGTTTCCCCACGTCAGACCTGTCAAGTCATCAAGCGTCGGGACAACGCTGAGTGGTTGTGTCGGCAAACTGATTGGTTGTTTCCTTACATAATAGCCAAGGAAGTTGCATGATTATTTTTTAAAAGCTGGACTGGTATTGTTGTTGTTTTTCTGTTGTTCTTTTCCCCCCTGACCATTTTTATAACTGAGCTGAACTGTTTTGGTTGGACTGACCTGTTGTTTGTCTAAACTGACCCATTGTTGGAGGATCTGGCTGGCTGTTTGTCTATGGTGACCAGCTGTGGGACCGAGTGGTTGGTTGGGGGCTGTCCTGACAGGGCATTTTGGCTGAATGGTCTGCTCTGACACCTGCAGTCAAGCAGGCGATAACCCACCCACCCTTCCACCTTACCACCAACACTGGCCTTTCCAGAAAGATCCTGTGTCCCAGCCGTAAATCCCACCCCAATCCCCTCTTGAGGGGACATATGTTAAAAATCGGGCTTCACATCAAGCCCGGCCGGTGTGGCTCAGTGGTTCAGCGCTGACCCAGGCACCAAGAGGTCACTGGTTCAATTCCCAAGTTGTGGGCCCGATCCCCTGTGGGGGACATGCAGGAGGCCGCAGTCAATGTTCTCGCTCATCGATGTTTCTATTTCTCTCTCCCTCTCCCTTCTCTCTCTCTAAAAATCAATAAAGAAAAAAAATTTTATAAAAAAAAATGGGGCTTTACATCAAGGAAGAAGAGCGCTCCACTGAGGACCGGCAAACCACCCGCTGCCTGTCCCGCGGCCGTGCTGGGCAGCCCTGCCTGCCTGGCTGTGCACACGGCCTGAGCCCTCCGGTCTCGCCTGGTGTCTGGGAGCGATTGCCAAGCCCCAGCACAGCCCTCACTCGCCTCTTTAACTCACTTCCTTTCATTGCTGCCGGGCCTATGGACTTTCAATGGGGCCACAGCGAGAGGGTCCTCACCCCTCTACCCCATTCACCCTGCCCACCCCGCCGTGGCCTTTCAGGCTCCAGTGAAAGGGACTTGTGCACAAATTGAGGATTTGCCATTGTCCCCTTTATAAAGGCCCTTCATTCCCCTCGGCCCCACCCCTCCCATCACCGTGATGAGCAGGGGTGGCCCCAGAGGGGCCGTGATGTAACAGGGCACAATATCCCCAGCAGCCTTGCAGGGTCTCAGGAACTCAGACTTGGCTCTCGAGCAGGAGGATTTCTCCCTGCCTCCATCCCCTCCCCATTTTACAGATGGAGAAACTGAGTCACACATGGAGCCCCCTTGACACCTAGTTTGCCATCCAATTAACTATTTCCACTCTGTTTCTTTCAGAATTGGGAAGGCACCTGCGTTTGTCATTTGTTTTAACCCAACATGTCGCTCCGTTGACAATGTGTACGAAAGCCGCAGTCAGCAGTCTAGCAAGTCTGGGTCGGGGTTTCGTTGTTTAGCATCTGAAATCAAAAGCTAGAGCCATGGAAACAGCAATTCTTGGTTGAACTGCCTCAAAAATAAATAGAAACACTGGCCTAATTTGAAATTCAACTCGCAAAAAGGAAACAAAACCAAATTGTTCTTTTCCTGTTTTTAATATTTCTGTTCCCCCACTTAGATTATTTAATCCAACTTCCTATCTGTAGGTGGGCCTGCTGGGGCCCAGAGAGGAGAGTTACTAGCCTAAAGGCGCACAGCATCCCAGGGCAGGCCTCCCAGGCAGGCCTTCCAGTCTGGGGAGAATCCCAGCTCCATCCCAACGGTGTTGCCAGAACAGCTGGACACTGCAATTTGGTTTAGGTGCTTTGCAGTTTGTAAACTAAACTGGCTTTTAACAAAAGATTTGAAATTGATGAAAGGGATTGTCTACAAAGTGTCGTCTGTGGGAAGGGTTGCACTGATTGATCTCTCAGCATTTCTAACCTGAGCTGCTCCCTCCCTAAGGAGCTGCGGGGTGCTTTAGGTGAACAGGAGGCTGGAAGATTCTGTGCTCGAGCTGAGCTGGAGAAAAGATCTTTCAAGGAAAGACAGACCCATATTCAAGCGGCCACTGGCTTTCTGGTGCTGGAATAAAAAGCAGGAGATGCCATATTTAAATAGTTTGTCTCTAGCTAGTCCTTTTACAGAGTTTGAGACGAGTTCACTAGGAAGCGAACATTTTCCGAAGGACAAGGGTGGCTCTGAAGCTGGCTGTTCTGCTTTTGGTTTATTCCTAAACATTACGATAGAACCCGAAGTGCCCCCAGGCATCCCCTTGCACTGTGTGGACTGCCCCCTGGGGGATTTATGGTGGGTGATGAGCCCCCACGTTTCTCTGGACCCCGATGAGGACACAATAACATCATCAACTCATTGCCGAACCATCCTCATCCACCCAGCTTCCATCACCCCCAAGACTGATAACCATCAGAGACTGTTAATTCCTAGCAAATTATCTAATCCACATGTTGTCTGATTTGTGTAAACCCCAGCCTGTGAGGATCATAAAATAAATAAGCATAAAACGGTTTATAGTTTCCAATCTCCTTTCACCTAAACAAGCGAGGCTGCTTGGTCCCAGCCTCAGAGGCAGCCCCCACACCCTTCAGAAGGACTGAGCAGCATAGGTTCCTACCTGGACCTGCTTGCTGCTGTTTCCGTGACAGAGACCACAGCCACACTCACACACAGACACACAAGTCTGTCTGTCCCTCCTGCTCCCCATCCCACACCTCAGAGGGGCCAAATCTTCATTTCACAAATATGTTAATCATTGAAATAGTCTTGTTCTACAGGGCACAGGCATGGGGAATTAAGATGCGGGGTGACTTGCAGAAAGAAAAGCAAAGTGTCCCTTCGAAAAACAGAGGGTAGTAGGCATTTGTAATGGTGAGAGGGGAGCAGAGAGGGAGGTGAGCAGCTCCAGGAGATACAGGGAACGATCAAATTAAACCATGTTATCTAGACATAGCACAGGATTGCCAAGGGGCTTGGGGGTGGGGGTGGGGGAGCTCAGGTGAAGATTCCAGCTAGGCCAGAAGTGCAGCCAAATGACCTCTAAATCCCCCTTGCCTCTGAAATTCTTCAAGGCTCTATCTAAAAGCCTATAATTCCAAAATTCTGTAATTCATAGATCCTATACTTCTCTAACAAAACAGACACTCTCTGATTCTAATGTTCCGTGATTCTAAGCGTCTGTAATCCAATGAGTCTGTAATTATAAGCTGCTGTGATTGGGAGTCTACAGTTCTCTAATTCTACCATTCCAGGATGCGGAGATTCTGTGATTCTAAGGTTACATCAGTCAATATTTCCTTAATTTAATATTCTAACGTTCCGCCATTCTTGCGTTCTATGATTCTAAGAGAGCATGATTCTGTATTTCTGTAAATCTATTTTTCTACATTTCTAATGTTCTACAATTCCAGTATTTGAGAATTTTGATTCCATAATCCTAAAATTCCATAATTCTGTTTCATGCAACTAAGAATCAAAAGCATGTCTGTGATTTTCTAAATCATTTTCCCCAAGCATTCTAACAGTCTATGATTCTAATCTTCTGGGTTTCTAACATCCGACAATGCAAAGGGGTATTTTTTATTCCAAGTCCTATATCTTGAAGAGTCTATAATTCTAAGCTTCTTCATTCTGTGATTTTAATATTGTGTGCCCTCATAATTCCAACATTTTCGGTACTCTTTATTTTGTCGTGACAAACAGAATGTCGCTTTATCTACAAAGTACAAGAATTAAGATGTAACTGGCAAAGAACCAAGTGGCTACCATAGCTGTCCTCTGACTCAGGCTGCAGCATGTCCGAGGGCCACTGGTCTTCCTCCTCCGTGAAGGGGATCAGAGCATGACCAGTCTGTCCAGCTTGGGCCCAGGTCTGCCCTGCGACAAAGGGTGGGGGCCTGGCCCGGGTCAGGCGGAGGAGCCGGCCCCCACGCCTCCCGGAGGCCCTTCCTCAAACAGCCAGGTTTCCAAACATCTGCCAGCATTTGGGTCCCGATTGCTGTCCTTTAAAAGTCTCCCTCTCCCTTTCTTGTTCTCCATCAAGAGCTCCCATGACAATCATTTCAAGGAGCTAATGAGTTTCAGATGGCCTTCAGGAGCCTGGGATGGATGGAGGCTGGGGGATGAGGGTTCCTAGGCAGAGTTTTGTGGGCAGGGGGAGGGGTGGGGGCGAGGGTCAGGAAGAAAAATCTTTTGTAGCTGAAGTGTTACGGCCGCCCACCCCTCCCCTTCCAGGCCTGAAGACGGAACCTGGACCAGGGCCCCGAGGTCACGCTGCCACTCCTCTCTGATCCGGTTCCTTCTCCCCACATACAGACCAGCACCCCTAACTCACTTACTGTTCTGATTTTGGACAAAACAAAGACCCAGGGCAGTATATGCAAGCATCCAGGTCTGCTTGAGGCCAAGACGTCATTACTCACCTGGTAATAGAAGTGTCTTCGCAAAAGACAATCTTCTGTGACTGTCACCATTAGATGCATGGGGTACAAAGCCCAGAGGCTTGCTCTGGAGCCTCCTGCCTCTAATGTGGGCCCGCTGCCTGGCCCAGGGTGGGGTTGGCACTGAGTAGGGACAGCTCGGCACACCTGCCGCCCCCTCCTGCCAGCTGCTCTCCCTGTGGGGCACTCCTCTGCCCCTCCATTGCCCCCCCCCCAAGGGGCCTCCTGTGATCCCAAAGGGCTTTTTTCTTCCAGCAGAAGGGGACACAGGGAGACCAGAGGCACAGGAGGGGGCATCCCAGCCTCCATTTCCACGGTGCTGGGGAGCCCAGACCTGCCCGCACCACACAGTGGGCTCTGTGGCCGTCTCCCTCCGCTGCCTGGGGACCTCCGCTGCCCTCAGGGTCTCGTTTAGGACGTCAGCAAGCAGGGCACCGAGAATGGCACGCCACACCCTCCTGGTCCACCGAGGCCATTCCTGTCCAGGAATGTAGGGGACATTTCTGTGACAGGATGTGTACGGCTTTGGGTTTGGAGGGGGGGTCCCTCCTGGCAAGGGAGAGCCAACCTTATAATTAAGTAACTCGCCATTTCCTTTAAGATATCAACAACAATAACCACGCTCTCCCCGTTGCCTAAACAGGACAAACCCCGGGTTAAGCAGTTCCTGGTGGTCCGCTCTCACACATGTGCAGAGAGGGAAAAAAACCGCCTGGAAGCTGGCCGCCCTGCTTCCCAGCAGCCGCTGCCTCCCTCCCCCCAGTTCCCTCCCCCCACTGCAATTAGGGCTAATCTTTTGTTGCCTGGAAAGTGTAAAAATCGCCGCTTTTCTTTTTGCATGCATAATATCCATTTCCCCTCCAAGTGCGTTATTTGGTTTGGGAATTACATCTATTTACAAGAGTAGATGTTGCACAAAGGTTGTGTTTATGTGGAAAATTGTATCGGTGACACGGGCTGATTGGCGTGTGGAGGCTGGGAGAGGCAGGCGAAGAGGCCTTCTCATCAGCTTGGAATAACAAAATGATTGTATTTTCAGCAAAGCTAATTGATCACATACCTCACTGGGCTATCTGTTTACTCAAAGGCCATCCAGGCCCTGGGAAGGTGGAAAGGAGAGGGCCCCGGGCGGTGGTCACTGCCGACCAAGCCAGATTTCCAAGGCCCTGGGGTTGCTGGGGGAGACAAGGGGACAGGATGGGTCATGGGGTCCTGCGATGGGACAGAGATGAGCTGACTCTCCCCAGAGATTAGGCCCAGACCTGACACTGGGGGATTGTGTCCTATCTCCAGGACCCTGGAAGTCAGTATGGGGCACAGAAGGTGTGAGAAAGGCAAGTTAGAGTAGGCTCAGGAGTCACAGAAAGAAAATACGAGCGAATCCCCTTCCTCTCTTGGGTTTGAGAGGCTGACCCAAGAAGGAGCGTTTAGGCTGGTGCTGGGCTGCTGCGTGGGGCCTGCAGGAGTGAGGGCGCTGGGGACCTGGCTCCCTAGGTCTGTCTTGACAGAGGGCTCTGCGGGTGGCATCTCGGCCCTCTCTGGGAGCTCCCCATCAGGGCCAGCCCAAGAGCTCAGATGGGAGCGAGGACTGTGGGGCTGGGGATGTGGATGAGGAGTGCATTCAGCTTCCAAATCTGCAGAGGGAAACCCGAGCCCAGCCTTCTGACACCCTCCGGGAACAAAGACCCTGCTCCTTGCCTCTGAGGACCTGAGGGGTTTGGCTTTAGCATTTAGACCGGCATTCCTGGGCCCCCAAGGTGTGCGAGTGGTCTCCTAAGGAGATCGAACCTCCCCCCCCCCCGAACGGAGCCACCCAGGCCAGGCCCTGCGGGGAGGGGGCTCGGCAAACTGCTCGAGTCGCCTAGAAAAGCACCAGGTTAGAAGTGTAGCTCCTCACCAGTGTTAAACCTCCATTTGTGTGGGGGCAACAATTAAACAGTTGGATATAGTTAAGCGCTTAAAGGGAAAATGACCAGTTATTCTAAAAATAACTTGTCAGGAATTAGTCAAGGAACTGATTAATTTAACACTCAGTCTGCAAGATGAAGTTCCTTTGAAAACCACCCATTAAAAATAATGTGACATCCCCATTCCCCACATTAGGAAGATGGCTAGTTATTTTGTGAACTTCCGGTTGGAGTCAGTCAAAGGACTAGTTACTCTTTACAAACAACTGGCCCCAGACCAGCCCTGGCCTTCCAGCTTCCGAATGTGGTTTTTGTCTTCGCACTGCTAATCAGTTTCATTCAGATTCGTTCACATTTCCTAAAGCAAGGATCAAGAAATCTTTGGGGATAATCAATAAGGGTTCCCCTTGAGAAATGCTGAAATCCTCAGAGACCACTGGACCCAATAGCCTTGTTTTACAAATGGGGAAACCGAGGCCTAGCAGACTCCAGTCTTTGCCGATCCCTGCTGGTGGCAAGTGAGCCAGGTCCTTGTATTATTTGGGGGCCCTCGGATCAGGGGAAGCTGAATAAACTTCAGGTGTTTTTTCTCCAAGCCCAGGCATGAGGTTTCCACCTCACTGCAGTCTGAGCTGTGCGCGCCCCAGTGTGGAACATGTTACATGTTGAAATGACCTCCTGGTAGCACTGTGTATGCATGTATGAATATTTGTCCACCATCACATCTCAGAATCTCTGGCCCTTCCGAAAGACAAGCAGTTTATTAATGTGGCACTCGCTGGATTGTTTTTTAATTGGAAACATTTTGCAATGAAAGAACATTAATAAAACCTGAATCCAAATCAAACTTCTCTGTGTATGTTATTTTTACTCTGCAGTCAAAAGCTTTTATTAGATTTAAAACTTTCACTGTGCTTTTTATCTCTGGCTGTATAATGTTCTACAATAAAAAAAAAAAGCCAATGACTCCAAAGTCTGGCAAAATAATATACTTTCTTGGATGTCTCTGTGTGTTGCCAATTAGCTTTGCCGTGAACGCAGGCCCCCATCCATCACCCGCCTCTGGGTGGTTGTAACAGAGACCTAATTTGTTTCATATGCCCCGTGGTCTCTGAGCCATTCACCAGCACCTCCAACCTGCTGAGGAGCAGCCGGGCCAAGGAAGAGATGAATGACAAGAAAAACCCCAGGCAAGCCAGAGGGACCCCTTATCAGAACCGGGCTCAGCTCTGCTGGCCCAGTGGGAAATCCCAGCCTCCCGGCCTCCAATTCCTTCCTCCCAGCTCCCCGCACCCACCCTCTCCTGTCTCCTCCACCTCTTCTCTCCTTTCATGACCCAAAAGACCCAGAGCTCACAGGAGGCAAGGCCGCTGGAGAAGGGAAGACTTCTCCTTTTCCCGTTTCCGAGAGCTGGCTGCTGCCCTCTCCCGGCTCTGCCCAATTCCCACCCCCTCCCACCGACTCCTTTTACAAGCCCGACTTTTAAACCTCCAGTTCCCTAGGAATTTTATGAATGCTCAGCACAAGCCAAAATAAACTCGTAAAGAAAAAGTTTCTAAAGAAGGTCATAGACCCGTACAGCAAGTGCTAAGCGGTAAATACAAAAGTTCTTCAGGTCACTGGGAGCTAAGGTCTGGGTGGTGGAAGGTTGGGGTCAATGGAGGAAAAGGGGGGTAGGAGGGATAAGGAGCGAAAGTTCCTTTCAGGAGCAAAAAGGAATCTCCAAATCCTAGACCCACTGGGTCTTGTTTTCTTTTTTTAAGCCCTATGATAGTTTGACTTCTCATTTTCTTGAAGCTGTAGCCCAGAGAGGTGAAGGGTTTCTCTGAAGTCACACAGCCCGCTGGCCTGTCCAGTGGAAGCTCGGTGCTCTGACGCCCGGTCTGGAGCCTTCCCTTCCTGTGACAGGGTGAGGGAAGGACAGGCAGGGTCCTCGGGGTCATGGAGCTGCCCGTGGTAACTGGAGTAGCGCCGTCCAGCAGGACTTTCTGCAGTGATGAGACTGCTCTGCTCTGTGCTGCCCAGCACAGTGGACCCTCACCACACATGGCTATCAAAGTCAAATGAAAGGAAAACTCAGTCTCCTAGCCATGTTTCAAAGGCTGCCGTGGTGGATAGCCCAGATATAACACATGTCCATCATCACAGAAATTTCCACTGGACAGCCTTGCTCTCAAGGTCAACATCCCTGGCCTTTGAAGACAATCGTGGTCATGGAGCAAGGTGGTTCCTTCCTCTGGGCTGTCGCAGCCCCTTGAACCTCCACTACCTCCCATAATGACATGCGCCCTTGGTGGCGGGGGCCCTGCCTCTCTTCTCTTTTCACCCCCGTAATATCCAGCACAAGATAGATTCCTCATGAAGATTTAGTCTCAGAAGCAAAAGGTTGAAAAGGGCCTCACAGGGAATTTAGCTGAACCACTCCCAGGGCAGAAATCTCCCCACAGCCTCCCAGAAGGCGGCCCATCCCCCCACTGCTTGCTCACCTCCAGGCACAGAGAGCTCACTATCTGACCAGGCATCCGAGTTCATTTCTGAAGAGCTGGGATTATTAGAATATACTTCTAAAATCTAGCTGAAATCTCCACACTCTCATCCCCCACCCTGGCTGTGCCCTCTGGGGTCTCACAATATTAATTTTGCTTTTCTTTCCATGTAATGACCCTTCTAATAGCTGAACATAGTCCAATTCCTTCCTCTTCCTCTTCCAACATGAAGCTCCTCACTGAACACCTAATGCTAGATGTGGATGGGCCAGCCAAAAATAGCAGACGCTGACCTCCCTTGATCTAGAAAGCATTCTTCTGTTAATACCACCCACACTTTAGGTAACTCCATTACTCCATAGGCTTATACTGGGTTTGGGTTGCGTGAACCACCCAGGCTACGTGAATGTCCCCAAGGCCAAGTTGGCCTAGTGGTGAACAGCTTGGGTGTCGTCCCTCACAGTGCTGCTTTTTGACCTGAGCAAGGAGTACTCCTGCTTCTGCCCCCTACCACTCAGGTACCCTACATATTGGAGTGCCTTCTGTAAAACTTCCCAAGGCCCTGTTCAAGGTCTGGGACTGTCTAGGGCTGGCAGTGCCCTGCAGGTCGAAGGCTCTGAGCCCAGACTAGGACGTGCATGGTCCATTCTCCCCTTTCAGTTTCTTTCTACCTCTACTACATGCATGAGGTTGGCCAGATACCCTGAAGAGCTCCAGGATTCATTTCTATGGTCTTGTCTTGGGGCTCCATGGCCAGGCCCTGGTCCCAGGACGGGGACATAGCAAATGGATCACTTCCATTAGCTGAGGGATTTCTTCTGTAGAGATTGGGTCTCGGGAACAGTGCTGACATACTGGCTTTGGAGAACCCCAAATGCCCCAGAGGCAGCGATGGTCCCTGTGTTCACAATCCAAAGGTGAAAACAGTCTACAGTTTTCTAAGAGAAGCAGTGCTGGGTGAGCCCAGAAGACAGAGCCTGGAGGACTTCCTGTAGGTGGTGCTATCTTAGCTGGGTTCAAAGAATGAGCCAGGAAAGAGAGACGGGAGAGAATTGCAGGCAGAGGACACTGTGTGTGGAAAGGGCTCTGAGCACGGGTCAACCTAGTTATGTAAGCTTTGGCACATCGCTTAGCTTGTTGGAACTCCAGTTTACTTCGTAAAACTAAGAGAACAGTCTCTGCCTCACAGGGTCCAGCCTGTTCTGTGAGTCAAAGAACGTCCTGGGAAGCTCCGAAGCCACGCACTGTGCAGGGCCCAGGGACATCCCAAAGAGCAAGGCCAAGTCCTGCCTTCAAGGCGCTCAGGGGCGCCGTGCAGCAGAGTGGGCCTGACTCCCCGACAGCCTCCGTGGGGATGGTGTGCTTTGGCCGGGCAGGGCTTCCTGACCCTTGAGCTCCATCTCAAGGAAAGTTAGTGAAGTTGTCAGGGCAGAGAGTTGGGAAGGGCCTTCCAAGTCGAGGGAAAGTATGTACAAAGTCTCAGAAGGCTGAGCAAGCCTGAGAGTTGGGGCCTGGGAAGCTGTCTCATATGCCAGTGGGCTCTGGTACATGTTGACTGTGGCTGGAATTTGAAGCCACAGCCAAAAAGGCTTTGAATGCCCTTTATCGTGTGGGTGGGACCGAACTCGAGAGGGTTTCAAGCCTTAAAGTCATGCGATCAGCTTGCAGTTTAGAGAGTTTCTCTGGAGGCCGGTATAGAGGCTGGACTAGTACGTGAGAGGCTGGAGGCTGGGAAGTCAAGCCGGGGCTGGTGGGATGTCCCGGTGAGAGGTGATGAGGCCGTGACCACAGGGGGTGGAGAAGGCCCACATAGGAGGCAGCGTCAACAAGAACTTCGTGGCTGGTGAGTGTGTGTGGTAAGGGAGAGGTGGAGCCGAGGATGACTCAGGTCCGTGCATGTTTGTTTTCCAGAAGGAACATGAGCAATAGTGGCAATATTAGCTAAGCTTTTGTTATGCACCAACTACGGGGTCAGGCTATGTGCTAAGCCTTTTACATGCATGATCTAATTGAATCCTCAGCAATTCTGGGAGGTAGCTACCATTTTATGATAGATGAGGAAACTGGCTCAGAAAGGTTAGGTAACTGGCCCAAAGTCACACAGCAGACCCAGGGCTGGCATTCAGGGCAGCCCTCAGCATCTCTCTTCTTCCCTCCCTTCTGCTTTTCCCTCAGACTGAGGCGCTGGGTTCTTGCCAGGCCATCCACACCCTGTTTGACCACCCAGGCACTCAGGCATGAGGTGTTTTCATGCCTGCCTCTCCTCCAGGGCTTTCTTACACATGAACCAGTTCTCGTCCTCGGAAGGAGCTCCACACTCACTCATCCGCACACCCATCTGTCCACCCCCAACACACTTGCTGAGCCACGCTCCAGGCCCGGCCTGTGTGGGGCCTGGAGCTCAGAGGTGAGCAGACTTGGCCCCGCCAGGAGCACCCCCCAGGACTCTGCAGGCTCCTCCCCCACCCTCCGGCCCAAGGCCCATTCCACTGGTCCCTGTTCTCCCCCTCAGCCCCTTTCTGTTTGTTTGTAGTCCTTATCAGAGTCGAATCACTTTATTCTTTGGGTCGGGTCTGTCTTCCCCATTAGAGGCAAGCTCTCTGGTATAAGCTGAATTGTGTCCCCTTAAAATTCATATGTCGAAGTCCTAATCCCCAGTATCTCAGAAAGTGACTATATTTGGAGATGGGGTCTCTTTAAGGAAATAAATAAGTTAAAATGAGGTTATTGGGGGCTGGGGGGGCTAATCCAATATGACTGGTGTCCTTATCAGAAGAAGAGATTGGGACACAGACACACACAGAGGGAAGACGGCCACCGACAAGCCAAGGTGAGAGGCCCGGAGGACACCAGCCCTACCAGTGCCGTGATTTGGACTTCGCACCTTGAGATTTACACGAAAATAAATGTCTGTTGTTTACGCCTCTCTGACTGTGGTACTTGGTTATGGCAGCCCTAGGAAACTAATATTCTCCCTGACCAACACTCTCTGTCTTGTCCTCTGGGCCTCAGCATCACACCTTACCCATTATTGTGCTCTCAGTGACTCTGAGTTGATTATGTGAGTGCACGTGTGTGTGTGTGTATCATGCCCATGTGTCTATGAATACAAGGATCTGTGGGTACACACGTTTGTGTAGGGATGAATTCAGATGTGTGTGTCTACATGTGTGCACTTTGACCTTTGTGTGATTCAGTGTGACTATGTGTATTTGTATGTAAGTGCGGGTTGTGAGTGGACACGTTAGCGGTATGGTGGGTGTGGGAACATAAGAGTAGAGGGTGTTGTGTGTGTCTGTGAGCGTCCCACCCACCTGGGCGTACCCACAGGAATATGAGGTGCGCCCGAGTCTGGGTCTCCGGGCGTCTGAGGTGCCCTCACGCTCACACGTGTCAGCCCTGCTCCCCCGGGAATGACGGGGCCTCTGCCCAGCCGTGCTGCCGAGAGAGCTCACGGCGGGTTCTCCATGGGATGGACTGGCTTCCCAGGAGAGCTTTCTGATGAGGGCTGGTGAGGTGGGTGCTCCCAGCCAGCTGGCATAGGCCAAGCCATGACGGGGGGCGGGGGGATCTGAGGCAGCAGCGGCTCCCCTTGGCCCCAGCTCCGACCACTTCCCCACCCCCATCTCTGCCCCTGAGCAGACTGTCCAGTCTGATAAACCTTAGACCTGTGCTTAGGTAATGTGCCCCTTCCTCCCCAGTGTGCTCCCTGCCCCTTGCTTTGTTCCTCTCATTGAGGTTGAGATGATGATGATGATATCGAACGTTATTAAGATAATAGTAATCTTTATGCCCTGCTGGTAGTTTCTCCCCGCGCCAGGGGAGGTATACCGGAGAGTAGAAACACTGGCCAGCAAGCGTTCCTAGCTTTTCTCTCCAAAAAGAAACAGGGTTGTGCAGAGAAGCTGAACAGAAACGAGACAGACTGGCTTGGAAGATACAGGAGAGGACGGGGTTTTCCACAGAGCCAGACTGTGCAGAGCAAAGTCCGTGACTCCCTGGGAGAGAGGACTTGGGGGTGCTCAGTGGGATGTGCCTGTGGCCGGTATGTCTGACAGCCACACCCCACATGGACAGGTGCCTCCCCCAGCTGCCAGGCCGGGGGCCATGTGGCAGGGGCAAGCACAGCTCTGACGCAGCCGGCGGACACCCAGAGCAGCCGCTCCCTGCCCCGGCCCAGCGCAAGGTCCTGGGATTGGCAGTGTTGAGCCCCGGAGTGACTAAGGTCACCTTTCCAACCAGCTCAGTGAGAAGTGACTGAAACACTGAATTCTGGGTTAGGCGGCAGGGGGACGCACTCTGCCCTGCACAGCTGAGCCGTGGGCTGAGGCACACCCACTAAATCTCCTAGCCACCAGCGGCCTCTGCGTGATCTCACCTCGCCTTTGGGTGGCTCTGAGAGGTAGGTAGTGCTGTGATTAGTCCCTTTTGAAAGCTGAGAAACAGGCACAGAGAAGTTAACTTGTCCCATAGCTGCTCTGTGGCCACGGCAGGCGTCTAAGGCAGCTTGATCACTATACTGTGTCTTCCTACCAGCATCTGCCCATCCTTTCCGTGCATTCCAAGTCCACAGGCAAAGCTGAGGCCACGTTGTCTGCACCGTGCCTCAACCCTCGCATGACATCCTTGTCCTCAGGATACAGCTCAGCCTCCCCTCCCCAGGGCCTCCCCAGAACCTGGACCCTCACCACCTTTCCTTCCCTCTGCTTCTCACGCCCCCTCTCCCTCCAGCGACGCTGGCCAGCCCCCCATTTTCTAAACATGTCCTGCTTTCATGCCTCTGCACCTCCGTTGCCACCTTGCTTTTTCCATCTGCCTGTAATACCCTTCCCCCAAGTCCAACTCACAGACCACCTCCTCCAGGAAGCCTTCCCTAACTGCCTTCCTCTCATCTATAAGAGATCTTTAGATCACCCCTGATTTTCCTTTCCACAGTTTCCACTGGTACTTCCTATACAGTTCTACTCACTTTTTACCGTAGGTGTGCCAGCCCTCAGACTAAGCTCCCAGCAGGCGGGAAAGGTGAGATTCATCCCGGTGCCCCTTGAACGCCAAGCACAAAGTAGAGACCCAGCAAATGGTGAATGAATGAATGGTGTTGCTCACAACTCAGGTCCAACCTCAACACCTTTCTCCTCCAGGAATCTTCTCTGACAATAAACAGGAGATGGGAGGGGAGTAGGGGTAGGATTTCAAGTCAACCATTCTCAGTTTTGTCCCTAATTTGCTGTGGAGCTTTCTCAGTCATTTTTGCTCTCTGAATTGTAATGCCTCTTTACCTAAAATGGAGCTAACCAGCCCCCTTGGTTTGAAAACAAAGAGGTGCTGGCTATAAACACACTATGGAACTACAAGGCCCAAGGGAACCCCCCAAGTATTACCTGCACCCTGTGCCTGGCCCACCCCGATCTCAGCTCTGTCCGGTGGGAGGCGGGTGGGGCGCTTGGCCTGGCTGCTGGCTGGGAATTTCACTTGTACTCAGGCCCCCTGACCTCCTCTCTTGGGGCACCAAGTCTGGCTGTGCCAACCCAGCCTGGTCCAGCAGGAGAACCTCAACTTGGGGGCTGCAGGGCCCTACAGGGGAGGTCAGGCTGGCAATTTATGGTGTGTGGAACCAGCTCCCTCCCGACACGTGATCTGTCAAGGCGATGTTTTCCTTGGAAAGCTGCTCCCGCGTGGATCCCTCTTCCCGGCAGGCCAGCGGCGCTCCCTCAGGTGCTCGCAGAGGTCACAGGCAGGGGAGGGGAGGGGCGCGGGGGCAGAGCTCCTGGGAGGGGCCTTCCATCAGAGATGACAGATGGAGTCCTCGGCTCCAGGCCTCAGCCCAAGCACATTCCGGTGTGCAGAGGCCTTGCAGGTTGCGAGAGGCCATGGAGCTCTCGTGTGCTGGGGTGGGGGCTGGCCTGGCTCCCCTCCCATCCCACCCAGACCCACTCAGTCTCAGGGGCTGCAGAGAATGGAGATACAGAGACCGATGGAGAGGGGCAGGGGTGTGGACGCAGAGGCAGAGACAGACCCAGAGTCAGACAGAAAGGCTGAGAAAGACAGAGATGGAGACAGACTGGGAACAGAGAAAGCACTGAGAGCAAAAACACATGGGGGTGGAGGGGGGGGGAGTTTCAGAGACAGCGGTGGTCCTGGGGCCTGCAGCTGGGAGTGGGGGCACCAGTCACTGGGGCCCTGCAGGGCAGGGGGCCATGTGGAAGGCCTGGGGTGGGGTGGCATGAGGTGGGTCCCAGGCTGGTGGAAGAAGGAGCCCTTGGGCTAGGGGGGTTGCAGTAGTGGTGACATTGGAGGGACAGTGAGGAGAGAGAGGCATCAGGAAGTTTGGCTGGCCCAACAGGAGGAGAAGGAGAAACCGATTCCCACTTTCTCTGGGGCCAGTGGCCACTGCATTTTCCCAGAATGCAGTTGGAAAGCCAGGCAGTGCAGGTGTCACTGCTCAGGTGCACACACCTGCTTTCACTCTGCGCCCACGTGTTCTTTCTCCGTAGCTCGTTGAGTCCTGCAGATGGTCTTCCTGTCTCTGCGGGTGTCCTTCATAATGTGGAGTAAGAGGGCGGGGGCTGGGGAAGGGGTGACCTCGGACAGCTCCACTCTTACATTTTCCCAGTTCAGTGACTTTCACTTTCCTGGTGTTCATATTAAATCCCAAGGAAAGATTGGATTGGTCTAGCGCTGGTCATGTGCGATCCCTGAGCCAATCACTGTGATCAAGGAGACGGGATTTTATAGAGGACTCCATGCACGGAGGGAACGATATTCTGACTGGGGACGCGGCTCTCGGGGCATGGAAGAGGAGCAGTTTTCCCACAGGAAGAGGGGGTGCCCTTCCCAGAAGGAGAGAAGGATGATCCTTCTTTACTTCTTGTGACTGATGTCACTAGGCTGGCCTGCTCTTTGCTGGCTGGGCTCATTTCCCCCAGGGGCCTCTCCCCCGACCTGGGAAAAGCGGCGGATGGGGCAGGCGGACCAGGCGATCCTGCTCTCTTCAGAACAGCCGCACGGTGCCATCATGCGTCGCGGGAACCATAACGAAGTAGCCATATGATCTGAGACAAGCCCTGTCCTTCACTGAGCCTCAGTTTCCTCCTCTGTGGAATGGAAATTGAGGCCACCACCAGGAAGAAGGCAGTGAGTCAAATAGCATCCTGCCTCAGACCTTCTGCGGGCCTAGTGGGCAGTTAAATATATTGGTGTGGACCTCCGGAGTGGGCTGGATGGGGGAGTTACTGTCACAAACGTCTGTGAATTTATTCATCACATTTATGCTCTTTAGTGATGTGCCAGGCACTGAAATGTCAGCGAATCCGAGATATCCGTCCAATGGCACTTGTATTATTCTAGGAGAGGGAGACAGCATCAAACAACCAACAATACATAAGTGAATTATATGATATAGTAAAAGATTTCTTTTGTTGCAAAAAAGAAGCGGTCGACCTAGTTGAGGGGGAATGGTGCGAAGAAGAGTGGATTACAGTTTTAAATCGGTCATCACCCATACCTCTGTCTCTAGCTCTGCTTGAGAGTGGCTGTGGTCTCAGCTGTGAGCCACGGGCCACGCCGGAGGAAAGCACAGGACCGTGTGGCAGGCACAACCCCACTAGCAAGAGGATTCTCCCACCTCCCTCCTGCCCAGCCCCTGCCAAAACTAAGATCATCTTTAGATGATCTTCTCACCACAATTTCGAAATCACAGGGGACCATTCCAATCAACCCGCATTTCGGCTGTGGCTTCATTGGCATTTGCTGAGTGGCCACAGATCCAATGCCTTCTCGCTCCAGACAACTCCACCTGAGATGGTGCCTGAACCCCAAGCATGCCCTAACCAGGACCTTTGTCTCTGGGGTCCCGCGAGGTCCCGCCCTCCTTGCTTCCCTGCACAGGAGGAGGGGAGGGCCTTCGAGGACGAAAGGTCAGCTAATGAAAGCTTAGAAGAAGAATCTCTTGAGAAGAGGTTTCAAAGCCGAGGTAAATAGGTTCATTTGCATTCATTTCCATTTAATTAAACAAACGTTTGCTGATTATCCTTGCACAGGTCAGAACCTGCATTTTTTTTGCCATGAGTGACAGACGAGTAAGGAAAGGTCTCTGCCTAAGGTAAATTGCAAAATGACCACAAATTCTCATCTCTGCCTACCTGAGTCTTTGCCATGTCGCTTTGCAGCTCCTCCAATCAGGATATGGAGTCCATTTCTCAAGCTCTTGACTCTGGATTGCCCTGTGACTTGCTTGGGCGAGTGGAACATTATTACACATGACTTTAAAGCGCATGTCTTGAAAAGCACTAGGACCATGAGACCTGCCCTCTTTCTGCTCTGGGGAGCCTTGCCACACCAGGCTTGCCTACTAGATGATGAGAATCATGTCACCTAATTACCGCTGTCAACAGCCAGCCAGCCACAGACCACTGACACCAGCACAGGGACCAGTCAGATGAGCCTGGACCAAACTGCTGACTCACAGAATCGTGAGATAGTAAATGGATAGTAAGATGTGGGTGGTGTTATGCAGGAAAAACTCACTGAGGCACTGCTCATAGAGAGTCTGTCTCAGGGGTCAGGCCAGTAAGTGAAGAAAGGAAAGTAGCTGGTGCAAGACAATAGGGAGTGGTGGAGGTGATGGCAAACTGTCCTCACCTAAAGGAGGCAGCCTCTGTCCGCTCCAGTGTTGCCAGATGGCGTTTTAGAGAGAAGCCGAAACTTAGGATATCTCTGCAAGATCTCCGAACGTTCAAACATTGACAGTTTAGTTCTCTTTGAACACTACGCTGTACCCTGTAGTATGACCATCTGCAGGCCTAATCCGGTCCACAGGCTTTTTCTCACAAAGTCTAGTTCGATGGAAGAAAAGGAATACTTTCAACAAAACAGCAACCATACCAATGATGATTATGATGAGGATGACAACAATGGTGATGATGATGATGATGACAATAGTTTAAAGGGAGTTTAGTGCAGAAGAAGTTAAACACAGGAGCTTGGGAGCCAGGAGGCGCACCTGACCCAGCCCAAGGAGGGTCTGGAGGGCTCCTCACAGAAGGCCACATGGGTATTGGAGAATCAAGACATGTAAGCCAGGTAACAAAGTGAGAACAGCCTGTCCTAAGGGCCATGTGCTAGTCACTACTGGCCACCTTGGGAGGTGGCATCCCTGGGACCTGAGGGGAAGGAGCAAAGCGGCCAGAAGTGAGGCTGGAATGGTGGCCCGCTGCAGGTCAGGTTTGTACCTTATCGACTACGAAGGCGGCAGCATGGTGAGATCACTCAGAGAGGAGCCTTGGGAACCAAGGTTCTTCGTGCCTCGGTTACCGCATATTACAACAGGGCCAGGAGAGACACCGCCTACACGAGCCTGTTGTGAGAGCTCAAGCCACCAATACTATTTATCCATGAAGAGCCACTGAAGGGCGTCAGTCATCTTATGTTTTCTTTTCAAAATGTTCCTTTTTCCTCCCTTCTTCTTTTCTTGTGTGTGAAAGTAATGTAGCACATTGTCGAAAAGTCATACAAGAAGAGTACAAAGAAGAACATTGTAAAGTCACCCACTACCCCGCTACTCAGAAACAGCCAGCACTTGGTAGGCACTTGCCCAGCGTCTCCATCCCGTGCAAGTGTAGTTTGCTGGCCTGTGGTTTGTTTGTTTTCACAAATCTGAAATATAACCGATATGCAATTTGGCATTTTGTCTCTCAATGTCATTCCATAAGGATTTTCCCATGTCATTAAAAATTCTTCGAAAATATAATTTTAAAAATAAAATCTACCTCATGCTTTAGTCTTGTACTGATTTGCATTTTGTTGTTTCTATTTTTCTTTCTTTCTTTCTTTTTTTGTTGTTACAAATAATACCACAATAAATAATCATATGTATATATCTATATATACATGTGTGGACATATCTATGGGTTAGATTCCTGGAGGTACACTTTCTAGGTCAAAAGGTATGTGCATCTCTTGCCCTGACCTGTTTGGTTCAGCGGTTAGAGCGTCGGCCTGCGGTCCTGAGAGACCCGGGTTCGGTTCCCGCTAAGGGCGCATACCTCGGTTGCAGTTTGTCCCCGCCCTGGTCGGTTGTGCGGGTGGCAGCCACTCGATGTGTTCCTTTCACATCGATGTTTCTCTCTCTCTCTCTGTTCCTCTCTCTCCCTCCCACTCTACCTGAACAAAAAAAATGGAAAAGTGTCCTCGGGTGAGGATAAAAAAAAAAAAAGGTATCTGCATCTCTTTAATTTGCACACTTTTTAAAAATTTTGCTTTTGCAAAATTGTCATTGATGACTACCCCAGCAGGATAGTAAAATGCCAGCTTTGGTAGGTTGCATTTTATCAATTTTTTTTTTCATAGTTAAAAATAGTCTCTTATTTTAATTGTCATTGCTTTTATTATGAGAAAGGAGTTGACATCTTCTCAAATAAAATCCTCATCTTATGGCCTCAATACTGCCCCCCGTGCCACAATGTACTTAGCCCATCTTTCAAAATTCACTATTACAAATAAGATTGTGATGACAACCTTCGTACCTACGTCTTTGTCTGTCTCTTTAGTATCTCCTGGGAAAGATTCCTAGAAGTGGAATTACTGAGTCCAGAGGGTGTGGGCCCTTCAGACACTTGCTGTTACTGCAGACTGTCATAGAGAGCATACGTTAACCCTCCACAGCAGCGTTGGCGGAGTCCCTCACCTACCTCCCCAGCACTGTTACAGTTTTTAAATGAGTGCCTATAATAAGGAAAATTGGATCTCAATTACATTTACATTTCTTTGATTTCTAATATGCCAGATTCAACTTTTTAAAATTTATTTCTAGGCTATTTTTATTTCTGTTCCTGTGAATTCTGTCTTTTATCCATGTTTCTACTCTTAGTGGCTCTCTTACGACAGGTGAAGCATCAGATGTTTTTAGGCAGGTCAAATCAGTGATTAAATTCCTACCGTGTAGAAAGTACAGAGCTAGGTGTTTTGAGAGATAGAAATGAGATGCAATCATTATTCTTACAGATCTTGTGATTTAGCTGGGCAGACAAACCCATGCACAGAGAAAGCAATTAGCGACCAAGCCAGACAGTCTGTAATCAAGTGCTAAATGGGCAGCCCAGACGCTACGTGCCGCGAGAGCTCAAAAAGGAGAGAACAGCCCGCTGGCTGGTCCGGGAAAGCTTCTTGGAAGAGGAGCTCCACACAGGGTCTGTGACATTTAAAATACAGCTACTGCATAGTGACACACACTTCTCTTTGCCCCAGCAAAGAGGAGGACGCCTCCGTGGCTCTGCTAGCACGTCTGGAGGAGATCAGTCTTAAAGAGAGGAACCCGTTGACGGCTGCCATGGGTCAATTCCACCAGCATCAGTTGGCCATTGTCATCATTGCCATGGAAATGCCAGTGACAGCTGATATTTGTTGGGCTCTGACCCTGTGCCAGACACCGTGTTCTAAGTGCTTTGCATTTATTATCTCATAAGTTCCTGACAAGCCTGTGAGGAGATACTATTGTTGTCCCTTTTACACATGTGGAAACTGAGATTCCTTTCAGTATGTCACTCAGGGCATCCGTGAAAGTGTTGATGAGCTTGGTCTCTGACCTTGGCTGTCTACTTCCAAAGGATGTGTTCCGTGGCCACGCCGTGGACAGCCGTGGACAGCCATGGAGAAGCCTCTCCCACCCACCAACGCATCCCTCCGGCCTCCCACCGAAGCCAAAAGTCCCACCACTCTGGAGGTTCCTCCGCATGTCCAACACAAAGGGGGAAATATTAGAGTCAAAGAATTTTAGCAGAGACTCCCTGAGCGCGCGAGGCATTCGAGTCCCGACCGTGACGGTAATGACCAGAAGCAGAGCAAGCGAGGCCGGGAGGAAGGTTCTGGCTGGGGGAGCACCGAGAGCAGGAGGGGTCCTCCACCCAAAGAGCAGGCGTGAGTCAGGAAGGGCAGGGAGGCTCCTTGGAGGCGGCGGTGGGGATGAGGGAGTCCACTGCTCACGAGAGGGGCAGCGGGAACAGCAGCCTGGGCCGGCCGAGGTACAATGAGTGGACACAGTCACAGGGTGTCTCTTCATCACAGCGCTGCCCACGCTGCCTTGTCACCTGCTGACCCACCTGTTCTCCCGACGAGCTGTGTTTTCCCCCAGGGCAACGACCATATTTGACCCTCCCCTGGGAGCCCAGCGATAACAGAAGGCCGGGCCGTGCTGGGCAGGCAGGACCCATCATGGAGTCCTTGGCTCTCAGGACCTCACCGGACAGTGCACCCCCTGAGGACGGGGCCAGGCTCCTTCTCCTTCCCATCCCCCAACACTAAGTCGCCAAGCACAAACCTGTGAACAATGGAACGATGACCGTCACTATGGTAGCAGTGAACACTTACGTAAGGACTATGTGCAGGACATCCTGCAAATACGCCATGACCGTCTTCCCACCGTATCCTCGGAAATCCCACGATTCCCGTTTTACAGATTAGGACACTGAGGCACGGGTAGGTTAATAACCTTCCCAAGGTCACTTAAGAGACACTGTGTAACATAGGACTTCAGAGCAAAGACCCTGGAATCATACTAGATCTCGGTTCAAATCCCAGCTGTTCTACTTTCTTGCTGAGGGGTCATTACTTATAGCCTCCAGCGTCGGTTTCCCCAGTTGTGAAATGGTAGTAATAGTGACACCGTCACAGGGTCGTGGTGAGCAGCAAATGATATGAGAAGAAAGCCCCGCGCTCGGGCTTGGACTGGAGCTGGTTCTCAGGAACTGGAGCCATCGCTGCTGCCCGAGTCTGGAAAGCTCTCTCTCCGGTGAGATGGACAGCATGTTGCCCCTTTGTCCCTGGTCCCCTTTCTCCTCAGACAAGACCTCCTGCCGCCACAGGAGAGAGCCGGCCCCCATTCGGCCGACTTCTCCCACGCGCCACCCTTCCGGCTCCGCTGCCAGCAGGGCCGGCCTTCCAGGGCGTCCTGGCTCCCGTCGGAAGAAAAACAAACTTTGCAGAAAAATAAACACTTTTTTAAAAAGTCTTGTGGTTTTACATTCAAGACCTAATAGTTTTCCTTTCTTTTTTTCCCTCCAGATACCACAAATCTTCTGCTGAAAGGAGAAAAAAAGGAAAAGAGTCTTCTAGATTGTTCTTCCATGCAGACATGCACCAACATGGCCACATTCGAAGCCGGGCTCCGTGTCTGGGCTGCAGCGAGGGGACCTGCCGCCAGCCCCCCGGGGACTGCGGCCGTGTCCTCGCCATTCTCTGAGCCGTCCCTGCTGACCTCTGGGGCACCCGAGGCGAGTCCCAGCGACTGTCCCGCCCACTCCCGTTGCCCTGGTGCTGTCATCACGGACACAGGCGTAAATGTCAGGGAGACCCAGACAGAGCCTCTCCTGCGATAAGCCGGTGACATTTTAAGTCCCAAATACAGTCGCCTCCCCACAGTGAGGCTGGCTGGCCAGAGGCCATCCTGTTCCAGTGACAAGTCCTAAAATAGGAAACTGTTTCTTAGAAAAACACAAAACCATTGCCTTTGAGAACAGCCTCCACTCCCCCCCCCCCCCATCCCTCAGCAGGGCAGGGACAGAAGCCCTGAGTGTCCCACTCAGTGGCCCAAGGCTCTGGCCAGCAAGCCACCGCCCTCCACAGCCCCCATTTGCTCACCCTGAGCCTTGGCTGAGCCAGCCTGTGCTGGGCAGCGGGGAGGTGGTGGGTGCAGTGACCGAGACATGGCACAGGCCAAGTCCCTTCTGCAAGAACTGGCACATAGTAGGTGCTCTGTTTACCTCTGTTCCCTTAGATCCAGAGCTCCTGCCCCCTGGCCTCGGAAGGTCTGCAAACAGCTTGTGTGTTAGATGGCATTTTGTGTGCACACTCTGGCTGGTGAAGAAAAGCCTTCTCTCTAAGGGGTCAAAGACCCCCAAAGGCTAAGAATTACTTGGCTTTTTACTTAACTTTTTAGTGAGAGTCGAACTCTCGGGTGGCAAGGACCTATTTTATTTGTCTTGGTCTTGTCACAGCACAAAATATCTGGCGTTCTGAACATTCAGTGGAATTAATTCATTAATTAATGAGTTAATGAATTACAAGTGATTTATTCCTTCAAGGAATTCAGAACTTGGCAGAGGAGATACACAAGAAATGAGTATAATACAAGGCAAGAAATGATGAAAGTCCAAAGAAATGGAAAAATAAAGAGCTGCAGAAACTCGGAGTAGACACGAATTCCTCTGGCAAGGCTTGGGGGGCGGGGGGCCGGCTAAGTGGAGCTGGACCACTGGTGAGGTGAGGGAGGAGGTTCAGTAGGTAGAACGGGGAGACAGCTGGGAAGTCATTTCAGGAAGCATGGTGAGAAAAAGGATCACAAACTTTAGAGAGACATGAACTTTTTTTTTTTTTTTTTAACTGTGGTTTTGCATTCAGGACCTAATGGTTTTTCCTTTCTTTTCCCATACAAGCTGTCCATTTTGGCAAGAGGAAAGAACATGTTCAAGGCAGGGGTAGGAGAGATGTTTGGAAAGAGATTGAAGCCAAATCCTTGGGGGCCCCCGAATGCCAGTCTCCACAACCCAGCTCCACCGCAGCAGAGAGGTTCAGCATGGGGAGGAGAGGGTGAGGGGCAGGGGAGAGGCTGCAGGACTCCAGGTGAGGGAGGCTGGGGGACCAGGCTGGGGACGCGTGGATGGAGAAAGGAGACAGATGTGGTGAAGGGAAGGGGGATCAGGAAGCTGGCAAGTGATTTCACGGGGAGGATGGTGCGTAAGAAGCTATCCTCAGAGAATCCTCTGATGTTCCCCAGATTGAGTTATTGCCCATTTTGTATATTCAAATAACAGTAAATTGTAGAAGATTATGTTACACTCAGTTACAAGAACATATAAAGCAAGATTTTAAAAAAGAAGAGCAAGACTGAAATACATCCAGAGAACAGGCACACACATGCCTCCTGTCTGGTCTCATTCATGCTCAGTGATTGCTTCCAAAACCTCTGCTTTTCTCCCAGACCCAAGTGCCCCCACTCAGCCGCCTCAAGGCCTCTGTTGAGAAAGATCCTGCTTTGAAACCCTGTCCCCTCACTCTTTCTCAATAACCCCTTTCCTCACGAAGCCGTCTCCCCATCACAGCGATGCGACATGAGGCTGCCGTTTTCCAAGGGTCTCCAGCCCCGAGTTCTCGTTATCACAGATGCAGGTTACAGACCCGATGCTCCCAGCCCATTCCCTCCTCACGCTATAGATGAAGCTTGATCCAATGCGTTAGTAATAATAGCCACTACCACTGTCATTATTATGTGGCAGGCAGTGCTATCGAATGCTGACGCACGTCCCCATGGGATGGGTGCCACCATATTGTCCCAGATGGTGAAACTGAGGCACCGGCCTTGGCTAGTAGGTGGAGAAGCCGAGATACCAGCCTAGAGTGTCTGTCTCTGGAGCCCATGTCCCTGCCCCACTCCTGACTGCCTGTCATTTGAGACCCAGCTCTCTGCTTCCCACTCTCTCCCCGAGGCTACGTCAGTGGAGTTCATTACTTTTCTGAGAAAGAGGTTAATGGGTGAGTTTTCTGTGCCTGCCATAGTCCCAGGAGAATGCATGCTTTAAAACAAATGCTGGAGGAGTTGCTGAAGGTGAGGCGCTTTGGGGGGCAGGCCAGTAGCAGCTCCCGGTACCCTGCTCCTGGTGCCCCGCAGTGGCCCGACGGGAGCAGACGCGGAGCGCTCTCCGCTTCCACGTGCCAGTCTGGAAGGCGGGCTTCCCAGGGGGGATGGACAGAGGCTCGCAGACCCCCGATGAGAGCATGAGTGAAACAAGTCTCGGAGAGAAGCTTCGGTGGTTTGTCTATTTGAGGCAAGAAAGACCTCGAGAAAGGAGCCACAGTTCTTCCAGAGGCCACCGAGGGAACTCAATTTTTAATGCCAAAGAGAAATAATAACGAAGAAAATCAGACTAGAAATAGAGAGATTAGGGGTTTAGTGCTGGTTCTGCCACTTCCTAGCCATGTGACTACAAAATAAAGTCTACCTTCCAAGGTCCCTTTGGCCCAGTGGTCACTGTGAAGAGTCCTCGCTTTGTGTCCATGACTTGTTCCTTTATTGCCTTTGCCCAGGTTTCCCGTCATTTGAACTTCTAGTTATTCCTCAAGGGTCCTCCCAGAAGGTGGAATCAGTCTTTTTTCCACTTGGTGCACAGAACACCCACTTGTCTCTCTCACCAGGGCTTACGTATTTTGCTACCTTGTATTTTACGTATTTGTTTAAGGAAGGGTTAATTTATTTGACAATCCCCTGAGCACCTGCTACATGCTACAGGTTGTGCTCGATGCTGGGGATATAATGAATAAGAGATTGTTATGGGCTGAATTTTGTCCCCCAGAAAGCGAAGTTGAAGTCCTAACCACCAGCACCTCAGAACATGACCTTATATGGAAATAGATGTAATTATTTAAGGTAAGATGAGGTCATGGTGGAGGAGGGTGGCCCCCTAATCCCATATGACTGGTGTCCTTATAAGAAGAGGACACAGACACACAGGAAGAACAGCATGTGACAGCAGAGGCAGACACTGGAGCAATGCTGCCACAAGCCGAGGACACCTGGGGTAACCAGAAGCTGAAAGAGGCAGGAATGATCTTGTCCCAGAAGCTTCAGAGAGAGCATGGCCTTACCAACACCTTCATTTCAGACTTCCCAACTCCAGAAATGTTGACAGAATTAATCTCTGTTGTTTCAAGCCACCTAGTTTATGATGCTCTGTTATAGCATCCCTAACAAACTAATAGAGAAATGTCTTCCACCTTCAAGGAATAATACATAAACAGATAATTACAAAACAGCATGGGAATGTGGTAACAAAAAAAAAAAAAAAAAAAAGTCCTCTGTGGAAACACAGAGGACATGGGATATAACTCAATCTTGGAGGAAGATCAGGAAAGGCTTCCCAGAGCGAGTACATTGGCGCTGGGTTTTGAAGGATGAATAGGAGTTCTTCGAGAGAAAGAGCATGCTAGGCGGAAGGAACAGCAGCACCATATGTGTACCCTCTCCATCTTTCCTGCTGTGCTCCTGGCGGCCTTAGCACAATGCTTGCCCATGACAGATGCTCAGCATGTATCTCTAGAATTTGCAGAAAAACTGGACTCTTTAGACAAGAAGAGAGAAACAGAGGACAGAGTGTGGGTGGCTGCCACCTAGAGACAGGAAAAACTGAAATCACCAGACTTCCCAAATCGAGAGCAGATGGAGGGCAGCAGCAGAGGCCAGAGAAATGAGGCAATGCAAGCTGGGCTGACTTTAAAAAAAAAATTGGGTTGTTCTCTAGGGCTCCAGCTCAGCTGGGAAGGAAAGCAATTTATGGCCAAAGGAAGTAGGCTGACAGTAAACAAAAATACAGTGACCCCTGAGTTCCCACTGGACAGAAGATAGATGGTGCCGTCGTAAAAATGAGATTAATTTTAATAAGGGCTTTCACCAAGCAGCAGACCCTGGCGGCCAGAGGCCTGTCAGAGGGCTGATGACAGGCAGCGTTGCTGATGGATGAGGCTGACCCCGTGAGCTGAAGACATGGGGAACAATCGGAAGCCTGGGACTGGCCCCTGGCTGTGGATTGGGCGGCTGCTGTTTGTACGAATTCTTTGTCATACGGGTCGGTGTCCCGAATCTGGATGTCCTCAGTCTAAATCTCCAAACTGTGGCTCATCCCCCGATGGGGCAAGAATCCCCTGTTCCCTCAGCTTTATGTGGGGCTGCTTGCACACTTCCAAGAATGAGAGGCTCACTACCTATATAGACTCTGTAGCAGTGCTCCCTATGGTGTCTTCCAGAAAACACCACTTGCCTGTTTTCTTTGCCACAGGACAATCTTGCAAAGACTGTGATCATTCTTGATTCAAATCAGCAGAGTTCAATTTAATAAACTGAGAACTCACTATGCAACAAGAGTTAGAGAAGAGAGACGGTTGAGCCCTGGCCCTGACCACGTCTGAGCCCCGATCCTCCTATAGACTCAGCCCTGATCTTGGATGGCAAACTGAGCCTCGAACCTAGTTACAGATTAAGGCCTAGGTCAACTCAGACTGGGCCCAGAGGTAGCCCAAGTCCTAATCCTTTTAGATGATCCTGGGCCCCGACTCTGACCCATGGCCTCATACACAGGTGCCTGTTGTGGAGGGACGGGGAGAGGGCCAACGAGAACGCGTAAATGACTCCGCGTGGCTGCAACAAGGTCCAAATCCTTGACACTGAGGCAGACACATTGAGTCACAGCACTGTGTGAGGCTCAGCCCCTGCCTGCGGCAGCACACACTGACACCCCCTCACAGCCCACGCCGTCGGACCACAGCACTGGGCCTCATGTCCCTGGTCATATGCACGCCTACCCCGCTGGCCTCTGCTCCCCTCAAGAACAGAGACTGTGTTTATTCACCTATGGGCTGGGCTGCTATCATTGAGCCTCCCCTCCTACCCCACTCCTGAACACCTACTATGTGCTGGGCCCTGGTCTGGTCACAGGGACACAGAGACAAACGGCGTAAAGCCTGGCCTGGCACAGACACTGGCAAGGGCCCTATTAGACCTTTAATCATTTACTTAACAAACCATTGAGAGGGATCACCTTGCAGAGAAATGCTGCCCCACAGGGTTTATGAGCAGAACACCTGCCAAACAAATAAAACCAGCCTTCATGATTTCCCAGCACTCGGCCCCCCGGCATCAGACAGCCCAATTTCTTGTCAGCCATTTCCCCGATTATGTATCAATAGATGTCACACGATCAAGTCCTGGCTCCCAAGAGAGCGTTTGAAAAGTCAAAGATGTTTGTCTAATGCAAACCGATGTCATGTCGGGAATTAGTTTGACTAATAGGCCTTTAATTAGATCCTTGTGAGGTCTGGGACCCAAGCAGAGGCTTCCCAAAGTTTTCCTTTAGAAGATAAACTATCCCTTCCCCCAGACTGCCACCATAAATCTCCTTTGCAGTATGCACGCAGCATGGCAGAGAAGGCATAGGTTTGTTTCTCCTGCCAACTAAAGAGTCTTGTGCCCAATCACCCAGGAGTTAAGTGCCCAGGAGCTTCTTGCAGGCCAGGTCCCCTAACCTGAGGACCTGGGGGAGGTGCCTGGCCCGTGCCATCTGCTCTGGGTGGGAAGCACAGCTTCTCACCAGGGCCAAGGAGGCATTTTCCCAGACAGCAACAGGAAATGTTCATTTTGTCGCGCCGAATAGCAGAGCAGAGAATAGGATGTGATCATCATCCAGGGCATTCCGCTCAGGGGAAGGGACCCGAAAACCAAGAGAAGCCTGCAGAATGACGTCATCATGCCACCCAGGCAGGCAGGAGAGATTTCACACAAAATAATGTAGGTAGCCCACCAGGTACTGGGCCGTTGCTTAACACATGATAATGTTGTGATGCATGATGATTCATTCCTCCACCTTGGACTCACTCAGGACATTCCTGAGTACACACAGCCTAGACCAGTTCCCTCCAAGTTCACTTGGAGGTACAAGGGCCTGGTACCAGCAGGGCCCTGACTGCTTGGTTACCAGTTTGCAACGAGTTTTCGGAAATCGAAAGAAAGCAATTAGAAATGTTTATAGATAGTTGGCATTGCCGTGACAAGATTTATTGTATTTCACAAAAGGATTACTGGTCAGCAAAAGATTGAAAATAAAAGTAGTGTTTCACCACAAATAGTTTGAGAAGTGGCGGCATGGAAGCTTCTGAGGTGGGTGTTATTACTACCACTTTATACAGAAGAAACTGAGGCTTGTCCAAGTCCAACCATCCAAGTGATCAAGGTCCTCCTTGCTCTAGAGATTTGTTACTTGTAATCACTCTACTCCAGGGCCAAGAAAGTCACATATCTGACCTTGATGTGTTGCTAATAAAAATTTTAAAAAAGCTCACAGTGATCAAAGACAAAAATCATGAGTATTTTGTCTTAGCTCTGCAATCAACTCACCCACTGAGACATTTCCTCCTTGGGGCCCCAGTTTCCCCATACGTACACTGAAGGAGGGGGCCCTCAGTTATCTTAAAGACCCTTTCTTACTCTGACATCCTGAATCTGATCTTAGACTCCTTCAACAGAAAGGAACCTTTGGGGTCATGGGGCCAACCTCCCATCAAAAGCATCCGAGACTCCTGCAGTCCTTGAATACTCCCTGTACTTGGGCACGTTACAGAGGTATGATTAGTCCCCAGAGATGGGCCTTGCTTGGCCTTAAGCCAATCCAGGTGCACCTTGCACCCTAAGAGGGAATGCCACCCACCTGCCCAGGGCAGAGCTCACCTCCAGCACAGGAGAATGAAAGGACAACCTATCAGCCACTTGCATTTTTTCCCTGGAAAAGCACTGAAACTCCCTTTTGTCTTCACTCAGATGGTCCATCCCCTGAGGGGCTAAAGACCCCAAGGCTCCTCTCTCCTTTTACAAGAGTCCTGGGGCGGGAGGAGTGCCTAACAGCTCTCCCGGGGCCTGTGCGGGCGGCCACGCAGAGCTGCACCCTGCCTGACACACGGGCCGCGCTGGATGGAGCATAGATGATGGCAGGCCGTGAATGCTGACTCCTGCCACACCCTATCATGTACACAGCCTGCCCCAGTGAAAGCTGACCCCAGAGACTCCACTCCACCTCCCACATCTAAACAGAGGAAATGAGCTAGAAAGGAAGCTGGCCCATCTAGGCGGCACGCCACCCCGCTCCGACCTCCCACTCCCAAAATAATGACTCATCGAAAAAGCTGCCTCTGCAACAATTGATTAGAAAGTGGAAAGCTCAGTCTCTTGTCAGGGGTGAATGAAACGATCAATTATAGACTCAGGAAGTCCTGGAAACTTGGAAATGCGCAGAATTTCAGGGTAAGAGAATCATACAGCAAACATTTACTGAACGCATATGACACGCCAGGCCCTGGCCTGGGTCCCGAGGGCTGAAGTACAGGGCAGTCTAGAGTCAGAGAACGCTACAGACTTAGTGTCATGGACTCTTGGAGTGCTGGAATCCTTAAAAGTAGCAAATGATAGAATCCCGAGACATTAAATAACTAAAATCTAGAATCTCAGGACCTTGGGAAGCCAGAAGCTTAGGCCCCAGAGAACCGACAGAGTTGTTGGAAGTCTCCATATGTCATGCTCTGCTTCAAACAGGCCAGCCCAGCTTCGTGGCAGGCCAGCAGATTCAGAGAAGAGACACTTCCGCTCCGTGTCAGGGGCAGGGTAACAGCCAGGACACGTGCCGGGGAGAGGAAGCGGACCTAGAGAATGAGAGTGGGGACGGATGGCAGGAGCTGTGGTGAGGCACGACACTCCTCGGAGATGAACTCCAGGGCAGGAGAGGCCACAGCTGGCGGCAGGCCTGGACTGGCCCACTGTAGGCTGATGGAGGATGTCCCAGGCCCTGGGCGAAGTTGATGGGAAGGGTTTGCTTGGACGGAACTGGAATCACCCTTTCTATCCTGTCCTGGGTCTGCCCTCTGCAAAGGCTGGACTAATGGAAGAGGATTTATGACCTTTGTCCTACACGGGCAAGCGCAGTCCTGGCAGGGACAAGTACATAAGCAAAGGTACAAGGCACAAGGCACGTGCACAGGTGAATATCTCCAGTGTCAAGGGCATACAGGGGCACTGAGAGAGAGATGGTGATGGAATGGGGCTTTGGGATCAAATGACAAAGGTCCCAGTGGCGTGGGGCTGGACTCTGCACACGTCTCCCACACCCCTGCATGGTGTGGCCCACAGCACAGGCAGAGGCCAGCACTGGCTGCTGATTGTCTGCCCGCCGGCCCCCAGGGTGCTGGCAGGGACCTTAGTCTCCCTATGGCAGGCCTATGGAATGCCCTCTCCCTGCCCCTGGGTGGCTCAATGAGGCCCAGGAGGAGCCATGTGGTGGGCTCAAGGTGTAATGTGCAAGCTTAAGTGTCTCTAAAACAACTAGTAAAAACCCTGCCCAAATCCAAACCAGATGCCCCTGGGCGTGCAGGGCTGAGAGCTGTCAGCACCTCTGCATTTTCACCTGCTCATGTGGGTTGCACCTGTAGGCGGCAGGAACACAGGAGAGCCTCCGGCTGCCCACCGAGCGCAGCCCACTGGGCGGCCAGTGTGGAGGCACGGCAGGGCCGGAGCGTCGGGCAGCCGACCTGGTGGGCCGGTCTGATTGTTCTCCCTTCTCTCCCACTTCCCAGCACAGGCTATCAGAGTTTATTAATGACCGAAGTATACTCCCGAACTGTGAGAAGTTGGGCAAGTTGCCACTCTTCTCCGACTTTATTTTCCTATAAGCAACATGGATGTCTTTCTAATGACCTCCAAGTTTACTGGATAGTTCATTCATTCCATTGGACAAATATTTATTGGGCATTTATTGTGGGTGAAGCATTGGAATAGGTACTGGGAATACAGTGGTGAACAAAACTGCGATTACTCTTGACTTCGTAGAGTTTACAGTCTGTAGAGATAAATGGGCAGCACAAACCTCCACACAGAAATGAACAATCTACGAGTTGGGCTCTTGCTAGGTGCAAAGAAAGCACAGGCAGTGCAGGGGCTGAAGGCAGCGTCTCTGAAGAAATAAGCCCTGGCCAGTTTAGTTCAGCAGTTAGAGCATCGGCCTGCAGTCCAGAGAGGCCCAGGTTCGGTTCCTGCTAAGGGCACGTACCTCGGTTGCAGTTTGTCCCCGGCCTTGGTTGGGTTGTACTGGTGGCAGCCACTCGACGTGTCCCTTTCACGTCAATGTTTCTCTCTCTCTCTCTTCCTCTTTCTCCCTCTCACTCTATCTGAACAAAAAACGAAAAATGTCCTCCGGTGAGGATAAAAAAAAAAGAAATAATATTTAAGCTGAGACCTGAATGCTGAGTAGGAGTAAGCCAGAGGAAGGGTGTGGGGTAGAGTGCTCTGTGCACACAGACAGCATGTGCCAAGGCCCTGAGGCAGGGGAGTGCTCAGCTCATTTCCTCCTGTGAGCAGAGAGCAGAGAGAGCAGGCAACACACGAGATTTTGGTCTGCTGACGACGGAAAGCCCCCAAAGCGTTTCCAAAAGGGCCTCCACTGGATTCTATACTTATAGCATCAAAAGATTATTTCAGTGGGGGGTTGAGATCATGAGTGGAACTTCCTCACTTCTGGCAAAAACTTCCAGGATCTGAGGCTCCAGAAATGAAGGGATTGGCATGGCCAAGAAGTGCCAGAAGCCTGTCCTGGCCCTGAGCTGCCTCTAACAGTTGCAATGTGCTTGCCACCGTCCTTGACCTCATTTGGTCCTTCCAACCCTTGGGGAGGTAGGCAGATAGGACAGGGTCCTCAGTTCCCTGACCCCGCTAAGAAAACCAAGTCCCAGAGAGGTGAGTGGATTTCCCACGAGTCATGTAGCAAGTTAGTGACTTGACCCCAAGTCCTGTGACCTGAAATTAGCTCAGATCATTCCCCCGCATGAGCACGTTACCGGGATCCCTGCCCCGCAGGAATGGACAGCCTCAAAGATGGAGATAAAATGCGGGGTGGGGAAGGGAGATTTTAGAGGCTGACATCACACCAGATGAAGACAGGTGTGAGGCCGAGGTGCCAGACAGAAGGTCTGGGAGTGACATGGATGAAATGGGAGGGCATATCTGAGTCACCATGCCAACAATTCGCCACGTGCGAACCTCGATGAACATGATGCTGCTCACCCTTCCTGGCCCAAGGCTTCCCCTGGGGCCACATCCCCCAGCACCTCTGCTCCCTCGGCCCCAGAACTCACCTGATGAGATTAAACAGTAGCAGCTCTGCCCCGAGTCTGAGGACTTCCGGGCACAACTGCCAGCTGCTGGGACCCTCACTGCCAGGATGAAGCCCCAGCCCCCACACCACCTCTGCAGAAGTCCCCCTCAGCAAGGCCCACAACTCGGAGTCCACGGGGTGGTGACCTGCGTTTCTCTAATAATATCTCTGTTGCAGCCCTGACTCAGCTTCAACAGCCAGTCACTCTGGGGGCTCCTCTCCCCATCTGCTTGGACCTGCAGCAGCCCTGGCCCCTAACAGCACCCTTCGCCTGACGTGCCCTCCCCGCCTCTTCCTTGGTGCACAGCTACCTTGAAGACTCAGCTCAGCCATCTCCTATCCATCCTCCAAAGCTCAGAGCAGGATGAGTGAGCAGCCTCTCCTCCGGGCTCCTGCGGCCCCGCCCTCCTCTTCTTCTCCAGGCCCTCTGGAGGGCAGGGTCTGTGCCTTCCTTGTTTCCACTCCCAAGCCCAGCACACAGTAGGTCAGTAAAGGTCTGCATCTCTTCCTCTTCCTCTCCAGGAAGCGAGTACAGCAAAGGGCCTTGAACATGGAAGAATCAATTTAGATATTTGAATGGCAGTTGTTTCAACCTCCCAGTATCTAATAGAATAAAGTCCTCTTGACTGGCTGGCATCGGAGGCCCTCTCCAAGGTCACTGCTGTGCCCCCTCCCGCCCAGCAGCCCAGCCCCGGGCCAGGCCCGCAGGCCTCCAGCCTCCCTCTCTGCCTTCCTTCTCTCCCTCCTGGCCAGTGTTGCTAGGTACGCGGGTTGAACCTCATCTCTTCACCAGGTGTCCCGGGGTGTGACCTGACCACTCTGAACCTCACCCGTGAAACAGCCGCCTGCAGAACAGGCCCTGGAAAAGGTCGCGTTCCCCTTTCCCGCCTTCTCTCGTTGTATAAAGTGTTTCCTCCGCTAAAGCCTGGAGCCAAGCCTTCTCACCTAGGAAGTCTTCCTGACCTTGCCCCTCCCGCCTTTGCTGAACTGGAGACGAGGTGGCTCTCTCCAGGGCCCCAGAAAGCCCCAGGGCAGGATGCAGCCGCCTCGAAGCCTGGATAAAGGTGAAATCCAACAGTTGGGAGAGGTTATTTTTGGACCTGACACAAATGCTAAATGAAGAGCCCTTCGCCTTCCAAGCAATCTTTGCTTTGTGCTCCGAGGCCCAAAACTAACATTTTCATAATAATTTTCCAGTATCAAAGTGATAGTTTTGATTCAAGACAGCTGAAGCCTGCAAAACTGTGTGGTGGCCTCTCCCGCCCTCCAGCCAAACATGTGCCTCTGTCTCTATTTTAACACCTTTGATAATCATCGAAAAATGCGCAGCCCCAGCAGTTTTCTCAGCTTTCTGACCATAACAGCCGCCTCTGGAAGGAGGCCGTCGAAGTCTGTTTTCCTTCTGCAGGACTCTGAGCCCTGGGCTTAGCGCTCCCAGCCGCCTGCTTCTCGACCTCCCTCTGCATTCCATTAGTAATGTCTGATGAAGGAATTGGCCTTTCTAGTGCTATTAAAGAAGGGGGGAGCCCAAGAAATACAGTAACACAATCTCATGGAAAACTGATATAATCTTTTCAAAACTATAAAGATCGCTCACCCGGAGGAACATCTGCACGGAAAAAGAAAAAGGTTTTAAACAAACTGGAAAGGGGTTGAGTAACTTGTAAAGGCCGGAGTGTCGGGAGACTGCTGGCGCGTCCACGGCCGCTGTCTCTCTGCAGGGGGAAGGCCATCCTCCGAGGAGCCAGCTCCCTCAGCGAGAGCTCCCACCATCTGGAATTCATTGCAGGAGGGAACGCTGGCGTTGGTAAAAAGAAACTCGGCCTTACTATAATTGTTCCTTCAACCAATACGGCCTGAGCCCCAAACGGAGAGTCGAAGGACAGCAGGGACAGGCCAGGGGGCCAGGGCCAGAGTCCAGGCCCACCCCACTGCTCTCATCCTTGGATGCCCTGGCCACCGCTCCGCAGGAAGCAGGCCCGGATGAGAGTCTAGGCGTTTCTCCTCAACGGCCCTTCGCCTCCCTGAGGTGGCGGCTGCTGCAGAACCGTTCTGCGCACAGATTCTTTTGGTTCCGGTGCCTTCCAGCTTCAGGATCTCAGAGAAGGCTGGAGCCGATGCGGCAAAGTCCCTTCTAGAGGCGTGCCTCTCCAGCCCCCGTGTCCCCCGAGGATCCGCACCCCTGGTGACACTCATCAAAGGGGGCATCTGCCGCACTTGGGAAACCTGACAAGACACGAGCTCACACGCGTGGGCCACCTCGACACGAGACAGCGCCCGCAAAGCCCACGCGGGGTGCTGCAGTCTGTTGGACCACCAGGGCTCCGTGAGGGAAGAGGTTAGCCGGGGCCCCAGTCACGGGGTCTTAGAATAACAGCATCTGAAGATCTGTCTTTCTGAGAGGTCTGGAATCTTAGACCCTGAGCAGCAGAGAACTCTGGAAACTTTAGACTTTTCCTGCCTCCCTCCTTTAAACAGAGGGTTCTGAATGCTGAACTTGTCGTGGCCTTGGGTGGACCGATTTGCAGAAGGGGTGTTAGGGCTGCTGCAGGTCCCGAGCCTCCAGGGGCTGCACCCTGGACAGGGAGGGCCTCTGGGCAAGAGTCCCGGCCCCAAGGGCAGTGGGCTTCCCCTCAGGGTCCTCAGTGCCTCTCCGCCTCCTTGTTCTCTGCCCCCGGAGCTTCCTTCGGCCTCTGCTCTGCTCACTCTGGCCCCCCTGGAGAACAGGTCGCCTCCAATCTCGGTGCTTCTGACCCCAGATCTCCCCCCAGCCTGTCTCTCCCCCTCTCCTGAGCTGAAACCCACACTCTCAACTGCCTGCCCGCGACCCCTCCTGAAGCGCTCACGACCTCTGAGACTCAAGACGTCAGGCCAGAACTCTCCCTCCTCTCAGCTTTCCCACCTCGGAGAAGGCACTGCCCCCGCCAGGGCCCCGCCCAACCAGGAGGGCGTCTCCCTGGCCCTCTCCTCCCAATTTCCAAGACCGAAGACCTGTCGGTTTTTCCTCCCATCGATGTCCCAGATCCATTCACATCCTCACACCCTCTCACGTCCACTGTCAGCCAGTTCAGGCCCCACATGGGTCACTGCAGCCGCTTCAGAAGAGGGGCCAGACGCCCCGCCCCCGCCGGCAGCCAGGGTCGTCACCCTAAAACACATCTTAATTGGTTTCTCTCTGCTCAGACCCTTTCGATTCATTTCCTACGGGAAGCCCTCCCCACCCTGTCACTGCACTCGTCCAGGTGGGCTAGGTTATGCTGTAGTTAACTAATATGCCAGAAGTCTCAGAGGCTTCAAAAGGTCAGTATTTCTCACCCACACTGCACGGCCACTGAGGGCCGACGGGAGGCCCGGTCATCGTAGGCATGCAGGGTCTCGGGCCGCTGGAGCAGCAGCCACCTCGAATGTGGACAGTCACTGTGTTGGAGGAAAGACATCCGTGGAAGGCCTCACACTGGCCATTGAATGCTCGAGCCTCGGAGTAGCCCTTCACAGGTCATTGGCCTTAACTGGTCCTGTGAAACCGTCCAGCCACAAGGAGGCCAGAAAGGCCAACTCTTTCTTATGCTTAAAGTGAAAAACCAGAAACAGTGCCACGGAGGCGCACCTCCCTGCATGCCCGCGTGCCCACACTCCTCTGACCTCCGTGCCTTTCCAAAGGCTGGTCCCGGCCTGGCACCTCCTCCCCACGCCGCTTCCGTAACTACTGCCCGACCTAGGGTCTCAGCTCGAGCTCCCTTTGCCCTGAGAGGCTGATCTGGACTCCCCACCCTGGTGCAGGCCCCTCCTCCGGGCTCTCGGGCTTTGTTCCCACTCTGCTATAATGATCTATACTGCTCTTCCTTGGACTGTGAGGTTTATGAAAACGGGGGCTTGAATGCTTCCTTTATTACTGTGTCCTTAGTGCCCATATGAACAGATAATCGGAATTGTTGGAAGGAAGGAAGGAAGGAAGGAAGGAAGGAAGGAAGGAAGGAAGGAAGGAAGGAAGGAAATATGAATGAGAGAAACAGATTGAGATCCCAGTAGCAGAGCTATCAGGAGTGAGGGAGCCTGAAACCTTCAGAAATAAAGCCAACAGTCCATGCGGAGTGAGGTCCAGAAGGCAGACATCCATGGGCTGGTGGAACGGAGGGGAAGAGGGTCTCTGATAGAGTGCCCAGCTGAACAAGGATATACCCCACGGAGAATGACAACTTACGGCAAACCCCCCAGCAATGTCTGTCACACGGTCAGTGGGAGTCCCTGCCCCCAGCAGTCAAGGGCCAGGAGAGGGTAGGGCACAGGCCAGTGCCCAGCTGATAGAATTAGGATGCCCCGGCAAAGCCAGAGCCAAGGCTCCCCCCACAACTTTCCTGAGCCCTCTCTCACCTCCCCAGCCCCTTCACCTGCTCCAGGACTGCTGTAAGGCAGAGACCCTCCAGTGCACTTTATTTCTCAAAGCTGGGTACTCTCCAAGGACAAGGCTGCATCTCTCTGACTCCCCAGCAATTAGCACGATGTTTGGTACATAGGAATAGCTAGATCAATGCTTGTTGCATCTGACCCTGACCCACTTCCTATTCTCCACGCTCTCAGAAGAGGTCAGCCTGCCTGTATCTGCTGTCCCTCTGGTTGCCAAGATGTAGGCCCCTGTTGCCTCCTCCGTTGCGTCCCACCCCACCCTGATGGCCCCAGGAGTGACAAGGATGTGTGCACTGAGTGCCCAGACTTCACCTCTCAAGCTCCATGAATCTCAGCCAAGTCACTCTGGCATATGAAGCCACTGGGCCAGCCTCCAGGGCATCCCTTCTGAGGCCTCCACGGCCAGACAGGAAACAGGATCTGTTCAGTGTAAATGACGTCAGGAACTCCAAGCTGAGAGCCCCAGGGACAGCATCCAGGCACTTGATGGGATCCACTATGGGCTGTGGTCAGAGCCCAAGGGCCTGGGATTATCTTTATTCTCTCCCCTCCTTCTCACCACCACCCCAAATCCGATCAATCACCAAGACTTGCCCGGCCTACCTCCCAAGCGTCTCTGGAATTCATCCACTCCGCTGAATTACCCCAGCAGCCCCTCAGCCACATCCCTGCCCCCAGCCCACTCTCCCACTGCAGCTAGACTCATCTTCCTAAAGCCCGGAAGAGCGGAGGTCACACACCCCTTTAAACCCCTCTGCAGTCCAGACCAAGGCCTGCAGTATTGTCCATGTTCTGGCCCTGGCTCCATCCCTCCACCCCCAGGCTCATCTCTTGCCACCTCTGCCCTCACACTCTACACTCCAGCCACGTTTTCTAGTCAATGTACAATACTTCCTCCACCTCCCAGCTCTGCACATGCTGCTCCTTCTACCTGGAACTCCTCTTTGAGAAAATATCTACCCCATTTGAGATTTGGCTCAGTCCTCACCTCGTCTAGGAAGCTTTGCCTGAACCCCTGCCCCGTGCTCTCTTCTGTCCCCGTAGCCTCTGGGCTTCCTTCTGTTATAACACTTATCATACTGTGTTTTCATCCATTCATTCACTGGCATCTGGTATCTAGCTGGCCAAAAACATCGGCTGAGGAAGGATGAGAGGGAGGAAGGGGTGAGTCGTTAAATCCATCTAGGACAGAGCTGAGCAAGGCAGAGGAAGACGGAGCACGTGGGGAATCTCTGAGGACTGGGTGGTTCGAGAAGGCTTCCTGGAAGAGGAGTGGCTGGAGCAGAGCCTAGAAGGACAAGAACGGTTTAGTTCAGTGGAGAATGCGATAGGAGAAAGGGGCAGCCCACTGGTTGATACAAGGCCTCAAATACCAAGCTAATGAGTTTGGACTTTGTCCTGAGGTCAACAGGGAACTATTAAAGGATTTCAAACAGATTATAAGGTGATGCTTATAATGAAACCACGATGAAATCTTCATGTTAGAAGGGCCTCCGTGGCTGTGGTGTAGTGTGTGACTCCAGACACTGCCGGAGGCTTCAGAGGAAGAACTGACAGGATGCGTAACACAGTGACGCTGCAGGTGGGATACAGGGCCGTTAAGCAGTTGCTTCTCCTGATGCTTAGCAAGGTGTGCAGTTCAGATAAATGGACTTAAAGGGAGGCTGCCGTCTCCTTGTCATAATAGGGCAGATGTCACCACAGCTGAAGCCCGGGTCAGGCCCAGCTCACCTGGGGTCAGGACGGGCCGGGGCTGTGCTGGGAAGCGGAGCCGGGAGCTCAGGCCCAGGGGTGGACATGCCCACAGTGCAGGATCGGCGGCTCTGTCCAAGACGTGGAGTGGACTCGCTGCTCTCGAGGCCTGACCTCACCCTCTGATGGAACACTGGGCTCGTTCCCAGCTTGGGAAAAGGGTCTGGTGGCCCTTGCAGACAGAACAGACAGGGCAGGGATGGCATTCCTGGGGCCCTGCATCAGACTGTGGGGTCCAGGCTGACTCCCAGAGCTGCGTGGCAGCAGCTGTACGGGGAAGTCAGATAAGAACAAAGCGCACGGGCAGCGGAGACAGCCGCCTCCCTCAGCGGGAAGGTCAGGATTCCTCGCAGGAGATAAGGGCTGGGAGAACTCCAAGTCCAAGGCCAGCACACAGTAGGCTCTCAGTGTCTCAGATCAGACCGTCCTTTCTCAGCCCCGAGGGCCCCAACCCCCAGCGCTGAGTATGAAGAGAAGCAGAGACGCCTTCTGCTGTGAGTTTCTTCTGCTCACCGTGCCTTGCCTCCCTCCACGCGGGGAGAGCCCACCACGTTCACGGGGCCTCCATTCCCGCTCCTCCCTCCTGACGTGTTCATGCTGTTCCTTCGTCCTGGAACATGGGCATGATCCCCTACCCCTTTCTCCAGCTTGGATGTCACCTCTTCCAGCAAGCCCTCCCTGATGCCCCAGGCTGGAGCCACGTTTGCTCTAGGGCCTCAGCTCCAGCTCCTCTGAATCGCTGCGGGCACCCCTGCAGGGCTCCAGTGCACTGCTCTTCAGTGTGCCTCTTCCCTCCCTCCCTGGGCATCGCAGCGCCCTTCCCTCAGCCGGAAGCCCGCCCTCCTCACCTGCCCAGGCAGCACGAGTCCATTCCTCCTGGCTCAGGACAAAGGTCCCTGCCGCAGAGGCCACGTTCCTCTGCCGTCCCATACTGGGCGGGGTCCCCTGCGTACGCTCCCTTACCCCGTGGCCTTCCCCTTGACCGCTGCAATTCATTGCCCCATCCATCCCGCTTCTATGCAGCGAGGCACAGCAGGTAAGGGCATGGACCTGGGGCTAGGCTGCCCCGTCCACATCCCAGCTCTGCCACCTACCACCTCTGTGTCCTTAGAACGGTCCCTTGACTTCTCTGCACCTGTTTTCTTTTCTTTTTTTTTTTTTTTATCCTCACCCGAGGACATTTTTTCTTTTTTTTTTTCTTTCTTTTTTTTGTTCAGATAGAGTGGGAAGGAGAGAGGAAGAGAGAGAGAGAGAGAGAGAAACATAGATGTGAAAGGGACACGTCGAGTGGCTGCCACCCGCACGACCAACCAGGGCCGGGGACAAACTGCAACCGAGGTATGCGCCCTTAGCGGGAATCGAACCTGGGTCTCTCTGGACCACAGGCCGACGCTCTAACCGCTGAGCCAAACCGGCCAAGGCTGCACCTGTTTTCTTATCAGTAAAGTGAGGGTAATAAAATTACCTACACCATTGGGCCGAGATGAAGTTTAAATTCATAATGAACGTACTGCATGTGGCAGTCACTGGGGCTGTTCGCAGGTACCCTGGTTCTCCCTTCCCTTGGGACATGGCAGGACTGACTTCCCCCCGCCTTGCAGTCCAGCACAGCCATGAAACTTGCTTTGGCCAATAAAATGTGAGCTGAGGGACGTGTGCCCCTGCCAGGAGGAAGCCTTAAGGGACACTGCTATTTGCCACGTGCCCTAGGTCCTGTCTCTCCCTCCGCCTGGGGCCCTGAGTGCAGAGGCCGTGCAGTCACTTCTGCTGACTCATAATGAGCACGGGATAGGAATGAGAGAGAAGCCTTGGCTGTTTTAAGCCACAGAGATTTGGGAGGTTACTTGTTACTGCAACATACCTCTCCTATCCTGACCGATGGAAGCATTTAGAATAGGGTCTGACAGAGAATGAACTCTATGTTAGGGTTACCTGTTATTATTCTGTGTTGAGTCTGCCTGATAAGCTTGGAGAGCAAGGCCCAGCTTTCTCTCGTCCACTGCACAGCCCAGCTCCTGGCACAGTGCCCAGCACATAATAGTGCCTCAATAAAATCCTCACTGACCTGCCTACCTACCGGCTGATGGTCAGGCAGGAGCCCTGTTGAGCACACAACCCCCACACACACCCGGCCAGGTCCCCTCGGGTGGGTGACAGGGATCTAGCTGTGCACTGCCATAAATCCCAATGGCCCAGTTTCTTTTGAACAGCCCGCGGAGTTCTTCCATCCTAGCAACGCCTGTCAGTTGTGATGGAATAATATGGTCTTGCCAAGGCTGTGGTCTGGCCCATCTGCTGAGGCTCCCTGGTGGACATTCCTCCTGGCCTGGCACGGTAGGCGGCCTTTCCCCTTGGCAGTTATTTGCCCAGCAGTTCCAGGTGGTTTCATTTCACTCAGCGAACCCAAACCACTCTGTGTCTGAGAAACTGTAGCTTTCGACAAAAGGAATATGGAAGCCTCTTGTTCATAAATACCCCTGGAGGCACCAGTCCTTGCTTGTACGCCCCTGTTGATGGGGACCTCACTACCTGAAGAGTTTTAGCTCCAACATGGGGTAGTTCTGATGGCTAAGCTCTTCCTAATGTATGGCTGGCATCTATGTGTCTGTAATCTAATCCTAGCCCCCAAGGGACAGGCACCCCTCAGAGTGTGACCCCTTTTTGTGGACTGTGACAACTCTGCAAGGCAGGGAAATCACACTCTTCAGTCCCCCTCACCTCCTCGCTTTCTTCTCCAAAACATTCTCAACTTTCTCCTTCATCTGGATTTTTTCTTGATCTTTGAGATTTAATGAGGAAACTCCATGAATTTCCCATTTGTGGGATTCTTGTCCATGTATATTTTGGCCTCAAAGCATGGGCTGGCCCTCTGTGCGGCCACTGCTCGGAAGGCTGGAAGGCTGGGAGATAAAGCCTCAGTATGCCTCCCAGGGTTTGTTCCTTCGCCAAAAGTACTCATCACCAACTCACATCCAATCCCAGAGAACTCCTGAAGCAAGACATTAACAGTTGTTCTTTTAGGAAAGGTGTAGGAGGCCTCAGAAAATGTCTCCTGAAGACCCACTCGTGGGAACCCGGGATGGCATTCAAGCTACAGCCCTGAGAGTATTTCCGTGTGATTCTAGGTCAATCCCTTCACTCCTTAGGACCTTAGTTTCGCCATCTCCTCACAATAAGGAAATTGTGCTGAGTAAACTCCCATTGACCTCTTGGCTCCATCAACCACCCACTCCTTAGTATGAATTAGTACCTCAGCTTAGCTGTAACGACTGCTGTTGACCATTTTCTCATTCTTGGAATTCTCTCTCCTCCTGGTTTCGGGGACACTGCCCATTCCAGTTCCCTCGCTGTCCTCTTCACAGGCCACGTTCCTTTCTGATTTCTAAGCATAGTCAATTTTCTAAGGTTCTGTCCTTGAGCTGGTGGCCAAGACGGGGTTCATGGCCAGAGCCAATGGACACCCTCAAAGCCACTCTCCTCTCTACTGGGCCCTGCTGTCTTTTGGTGCCTGATCCTGGGCAAGCTCTTTCAGCTGTCCGTGGTCAGTCTCTTCACTGATAAGCTGGAGGACTGACCCATCCTCTATAGCGGTGGTTCTCAACCTTCCTAATGCCGTGACCCTTTCATACAGTTCTTCATGTTGTGGTGACCCCCACCCATATAATTATTTTCATTGCTACTTCATAACTGTAATTTTGCTACTGTTATGAATCGCCATTGGAAATACGTGTTTTCCGATGGCTTAGGCGACCCATGTGTAAGGTTGTTCGACCCTCAAAGGGGTCGCAACCCACAGGTCTATAGGCGGGTGAGATTTGGGGAGTGCTGGGACAGAGGTGCCCGGACACCAGCCTTGCCACCGCCTTGTGCTCCCTGACGGGTGGAATGCGAGCAGAGCACCCCTCCTCTTCCCGCCCTCTCCTCCCTGCTAGTGATGCTAGGATGCAGAGCTGACTCCCGCGGACCACCCCGGCCTCTAGTCCTTGTATTTGAAGGTGGCCACCACTGGGGGGGGGGGGTCTCACTGTTCTCTTCCTCTCTGCATTTTAGCTAAGAGCCTTCATAATGGGAGCTGTGGGTGGGGTGAGGCACCTCAAGTCTTAACTATACTCTCCCCCTCCACCTGTGGTCCCCGAGGCTCCCCTGCCCTTCGTGAAGGCCACTTGTGACATCATCAAACTAAATGGACATTTTCCTGGTAGGGGAGGGGGCAATGGAGCAGGGCCTTTGGGTGGGTTTCAAAGAGCCTCTGGCTTTATTATGGCCCATCCTCTCTTCTTCTCCTTCTCATCCTGAAGAGCCCACCCTCCCCCCCATCAGGGGAAATTATACCAGATTCTAATGGGGGGTCGAAGGGAAAATGTCTACTCTATTCATCCCAATAGCTGAACGGACCTCTTGAACATCCATTGTGCCCATCCTGCAGTCTCCACCTCAATTGCAATCAGGTGGTCTGGTGTGACCCACTCCCCCTGGTCCTGGACAGAAATGGGCTCAGGCGATGGGCTGGCCCGCAGAGTTCTCCATCCATCCTCTCAAGGGGCTTTTGTTGAATAAAAATAGCACCCGCCACTCGGCCACTTTCAACCAAGGCCAGGCACTTGAACGTGAAAACGAGGCCCAGACTGGGAGTGCAGGGACAATGGCCACCTTCAATTAGCTCACTGAGGTGCCCCAAATGGACTTGAGGAGGGGTCCCGACCACAGCCCACTCATGCATATTTATCACAAGCTGCTGCGCATTGGTGTGCATGGTTTCCATGGCAGCACTGGGGAAGGGCGGAGGCAAGAGGGGCCAGGGCCCCAGGGACCCTGCAGGGGTTGTGGCTCAGGAACTCTCAGGACCTCCCCCTCAACCCGTGTCCCCCTGCATTTACCTGACCTTGAGACTCATGAGCCAGCACAGCCTGGAAGCCCCAGAAAATTTGAGAAAAGAGGCCTTGAAGAGTGATGAGCAAACCCACCTGACAAATGGAGAAGTTGAGGTCCAGAGCAGAGGAAAACAAGCTTTTCCATTTTATCAGTTTACCTCTTGGATGGGAGGAGGTCGATGATAATAAAGTCATTTTTGACTGTTTACTAAGCGCCAGGATCTATGCTAAGTGCTCTCAACTGTCCTATTAATGCTAGGAGATAATTGAGTATCGTCTTCACTGGAGGAAACTGAAGCTAGGGGGAGGGTGCGCAGTCTTTCCAAGGTCAGGAGGTTGGTATAAGTAGCAGAGCTGGGATACTCACCAGAATTGACATTCTCCGTAGCCTGGTGCCTGGCCACTGGTTAGGAAGTGAGGTAGGGCCTCTGTTATTTGGTCATCGGTTCTGGGCACCAGGCACTGTGCTTGGTGTCAAGTTCAAGTCACCTTGTTGGATGTGAATAATACCATGTGAGAGATCCATTTGACAGATGTGGAGATTGAGGTCCAGAGATACACAGAGCCCTGCTGTAGGCCACACACAGAACTAACAAGCAACAGTGTCAAGATGGCAGCCGTGCATGGTGGTGGGCAGTTCCCTAGCTTGCTCTAGGACATTTATTTCCTTCTTTTCTGGAGCTCCTGGAAAAGGAAGGCAACCTTGGCTTCTAGATTCTGCCAAGCTGTGAGGAACCTTCATGGTTGCCCCATGAGAGCTCGCGTGAGAGGGGACTGGGGCGGGGCCTCCCTTACGATGTCCTCCTAGAGGGCCCATCTGGAATCCTAGCACAGTCTCCTTGTGACTCGGGACAGAGCTGTGAGGTGCTCCCGTCTGGAGTCAAGCTCTTCCAAGGAACTCTCAGCACTAGCCAGTGAGGGTGGCAGCCGGAGCCCCGGGCCCTCCCAAGCTGAACGTCGTTGTACTTTCTGTCCCGTGTGCTGACCTAGCTTGCTGTGCTCCTGTCCCTGTGTTTCTCCCTGGCCTCGTGTTTTTGCTCAGGCCCTGTCCTCTGCTTGGAATGCGAGGTGAGATGCAAGGAGTTGGGGTGAGCTAACTGGGTTTGATTCATTGGTTTGGAATGGGCTGGGCTGGGTCGACCGAGTCTGATTTGTGGCATGTTGAGATAAGATGAGTTGAATTTCACGATACTGCGTTGAGCTAAAATAAGTTGAGCTGGCTGGAGTAAACATGAACTGAAGAAGCGATATGGCAAGCCGAATGAGTAGCCTCCAAGGACTCTGCAACTCTGAAAAACTAGGATCCCAAGAATCAAGCATCCCCCAAAGCGGAAAGGATGCCCTCTTCATTCTGTCCCCAGTGGTCGTCGGGCATGACTCCTCCTTGGGCTGGGAAGTGGACGTGGGCCGCTGAGACACTTCCTTAATTTTCGCAGCAGCCACCTTCCAGTTTGGAGGAGCAAACGATGGTGATGGCAGGAGCCCCCCAAATCCTTAGCCCCCTCAGCTCTCAGGAGTCCGGAAACTCAGGAGTCTGGGGTGCTTTCAGCAATAGAGCAATAGACTCACAGGTCATCGGGTCTGATGTCCTCCCCCAACCCCCATTAGTCCCCAAGCTGGGCCACACTATAGCCCGGCTGCCAGGGCCACCAGCCTCTGCTCAGGTACCAGAGGCAGGACACCCACCACCTCAAGAGCTCACCGTGTCATCTAGTGGTAAAGAAGTTGGAGTCCAAGTGCACACTGGCTCCTTGGCTCTTAGCCCTGCGACCTGGACAAGGCATCTTCCCTTTCTAGGATTTTAGTGAAAATAGAGATTTGTGAGGATGAATAAGAAAACACGTGGAGCACTGAACACAACGCCTGGCATTCAGCGAGGCCTTCCTTCATCAAAGGTAGTTTCTATCACCATCACCAATCCTATAGCCCCTGACCATTACTATTATTACTGGCAAGACTGGTGCTTATGTAGCAGCCTAGCAGTCAGAAAACGCTCCTTCACATCTGAGCCCAAGGCCCTGGCCCACGTGGAGGCCCCGGCCTCATTCTCCACCTCTTCCCTTCCTCACACGGTGTCCCCGCTGCACGCAGAGGCCAGCACTCAGGGACTGGTCCCTGTCCTGGCATGGACACTGCTTCGTGGACTGGCCTTGAACACATCCCTTCTCTTTGGACCTCAGTTTGCACAGCTATACAGTGGAGGATCAGGCTAAATCGTCTTGGAGATGGACCCAGCTTGGACGCCCCCAACCACACAGCTGAGCCCCATGCTCCAACCTCTGTCTGCTCGATAGAAATCTCTGTATTGGCTCTGCTCTTTCTGCTCAGTCCTGAGGACCTCTTCAGACACAGATTTGCATCAATATTCCACCCCTCCACTTGTTCAGTTCCCAGGGAAAAGGTGCCAGACCCCGCAGGACCTCCACACTCATGGAGGCTCACACTCACGGTTGGACTCAGAATCACTGTTCACTTTTATTCAGTGGGAGCCAGGCGTCCCCAGTCAGGTAAAGGGTTCCCCCAGGGCCACCAAGCAGATCAAAAGCCAAAATCAGGCCTCAAATCTAGGTCTTCTGACTTTCAGCCCTGCCCTCCTCTCTGCCAGCAATCCACCCGTCCAGCATACGTTAATGACCACTGACCGCTGTAAGTGCTGCTAGGTGCTGGGAACCTCAAGGTGAGAGGAACCTGGCCCATGCTATGGGGAAATAGCAAGAATGTTCCTGAAAAGAGATTCATTCATTCATTCACCAAACACTTAAGCGCCTACTCTGGCCAGGTCAAAAGACCAGCTCAGACCCACAGCCCAGCCCCACGTGCTGGCCTCTGTGGCGGGGACGAGGCCTGGTGGCTCGGCAGGCCACCCACCGCCTCCCGAAGGGACTGGCAGGCATGAGCTCATGTCTGCAGAGCACCGCGGCTCTGAGAGTGGGCTCGGAGCACAAGGCCTCCTTGTGATTTGGGCAGATGCGGCGGGGGCTGCCGGCCCACGAAGCCCTGGGCACTGGGCGGCTGTCAGCAGACACTCCCTCGGCCCAGGGTGCTGGGCTTTGATATGGCATTAATGCGCTAATATCTTAATCCGGCCACCACCCACCAGCTGCCTGGCCACACAGCGGGGCTCTGGGGACGGGGTTTCCAAATTACATTATTGAATGTTTACCTAGTGAGCTGTCCAAAGAGTGTTTAACACCAGCTGAAGGGCGCGCATGTGCACGAGACAGCCCCACACCCACAGCCCTCACGCATACCACACACACTCACACGCCAGCCTGCTGGGGCTCACAGACACGGGCGTTCACAGAGGGGAGCACACAGCAGGTCCCTGCAAAACATTTGTGTGTGCACACACACCCCACACCTCACAGACAATGTACTCCACAAACAGGCCCACAGCATGTACACATGCACACACACACACCCCACACCTCACAGAAGATGTACTTCACAAACAGGCTCACAGTATGTACACATGCACACACACCCCCCACACCTCACAGACAACCTACTCCACAAACAGGCCCACAGCATGTACACATGCACACACACACACCCCACACCGCACAGAAGATGTACTTCACAAACAGGCTCACAGTATGTACACATGCGCACACACCCCCCACACCTCACAGACAACGTACTCCACAAACAGGCTCACAGCATGTACACATGCGCACACACCCCCCACACCTCACAGACAACCTACTCCACAAACAGGCCCACAGCATGTACACATGCACACACCCCCACCTCACAATGTACACCACAAACAGGCCCACAGCATGTACACATGCACACACACACACACCCCACACCTCACAGAAGATGTACTTCACAAACAGGCTCACAGCATGTACACATGCACACACACCCCCCCCACACCTCACAGAAGTTGTACTTCACATACAGGCTCACAGCATGTACACATGCACACACACACACCCCACACCTCACAGAAGATGTACTTCACAAACAGGCCCGCAGCATGTACACATGCACACACACCCACCTCACAATGTACACCACAAACAGGCCCGCAGCATGTACACATGCACACACACATCCCCCACACCTCACAGACAACGTACTCCACAAACAGGCCCGCAGTATGTACACATGCACACACACACACCCCACACCTCACAGAAGATATACTCCACAAACAGGCCCACAGCATGTACACATGCACACACATACACCCCACACCTCACAGAAGATGTACTACACAAACAGGAGACTCCTGCAGCTGATCCTGGGAAGGGTTGGTGGCAGGATGTTGTCCCTGAGTGTGCCCCGGAAAGTCGCAGCTGCCAGGCCTCACCAGGCTCCCTGGCCCCAATTTACAAGTTCAGGCACACCCCCACCCTTGCTGATGGTGCTATTAATATGGCCATGGCCACAGCACTGGGCAGGGAAGGAGGGTGGACTGCACACCTGGACCTGCCCTCCTGCTAGGACCCTCCTCCACACAACCCCTCCCACCCCAGTCACTTCTTGCCACTGCCAAGCAGGTCCCCTCCTTCCAAGCCTTTCCAAATGCCGTTCTCCCTCCCTGGATGTCCTCCTCATCTTCTATCCACCAGTCCAAACAACTCACTGCAAAGCGCAGTCACAGCCCCCCTCCGGGAAGCTCTCCCTGCTCCAGCTGTGGGCCCCCGTCGGACCCTGACAAGGTCAGAGCGGAGACTGCCTTGACACGAAGGTGGTAACAACAATTCTAAGTCATGACACGTGGTATGAAAGAAACCCACAAGAGGGTGACCAGTGGAGACCGCTCTGAGGAGGTGACATTTAGACGTCAACCTCCGGAAGAATGAGAAACAACTGTTCCAGGCAGAGGGAACAGCGTGTGCAAATGCCCTGAGGAGGAATATCACGCGGTGTGCTCCAGGCATGGAACTGGTCGGGCTGGGCATGGTGAGCGAGGGCGAAACGGCACCGGTGAGGTTGAAGAGGTTAACACGGGCCTGGCCATGCAGGACCTTCCAGGCCATGGCCAGAAATCTGGATTTTATTTAGGTGCAATGGAGAGTTTTCAAGCTGAAGAGTGATGTGATTTGATTTATATTTTTTAAAAATCCCTCCAACAGCTGTGCAGAGAATGGATTGTAGTTGGGTGGGAGGGGAAGCAGGGAGTCTCCTGGAAGGCTATTAATCCATGAGGGTGGCAGCAGGTGGGGGCAGAGAGGTGGACAAATGCAGCGGGTGTTCTGGAGAAGCACTGACTGGAACCATAGATGGACTGGCTGCAAGGGAGGAGGAGGAATCAAGGATCACGCCCAGGTTTCTGGCTCTCAAAACTGGTGGATGATTGTACCACTTACAGAGTTCAGGGGGCCTGCGGAGGCTGGGGGTGCCCTGCTCTTGTCAACTGTACATGACACAGTACTGAGAGACTTAAACAAGGTGGTGCTCAAACTCAGACTTGCTGCCTTTCCCCCCATGGGCCCTGGGGCTCTCTGGTGTCCCTGCCAAGAGCTGATCTCAAGAAAGACTAAGATACTCATCGCATGTCACTTTCAACCAGGGTGTTCCCCCAGGACATTTCCCCCTAGGAATTTGCTTGCATACACCTAGTGTTTAAGAACATGGAGTCTGGAGCCAGATTGCCTGGGTTCAAATCCCAGCTCTGCTACTTCCTGTGTGACCTCAGGCAAGTTACTTACCTTCTCTGTCTCCATTGCCTCATAAAACATGGGATGATGAAAGTGCCTAGTTCATAGGGTTGGTGTGAGGAATAAACAAATGCAATGCTTTGCTCCTGCAGGGCTTAGAAGAGCACCTGGCACAGGGTAGGTGTTGAGAAACGTTAGCAAGTACTATTAAATGATACTCTGTAGCTGCAGGCTGCCTTCATTTGTTCGGCCATCTAGGGTCCCAGTGGCCAGAATGCTGGCCTTTGTAAGTCGGGCTCTTCCGGTTCGATCCGTAGCTGCATGGCTCTGGGCACGTGGCCCTCTGACGGTCGAATGCTCGGCCCCACCTGCCTCCGGGGCTCAGGGCACGCCCCACGGTTTCCCACCATCGGGCCCTTGCTGGCATTCACCTCAGGAGTTAACCAGGCTCCAGATCCATTCCAGCTTAGCCCTTGGAAGAGAAAGGCAAAAGAGAAATGGAAAAAGAAAAACAATCTCCCTGCCCCCAGCCATACATTTTTATAACCCACTCCGAACTCCTCTGCTATAAATGACTTAATTTTGACTGTTTTACAAGCAATTTGCCCTTAAAATGGATGGGAGGAGATAGGACACGAAGGGCTCTCTCAAGAGACTGACTGCATCCCAAGAAGGGATGGAGCCCGCGCAGAGCCCCAGCACAACCTCCCCGTCCGTGCCCAGAATGCTCTGGGCTCTAGGAGGTGAGACATGGTGCGGGCAGAGCCCCGGGCTGGAAGTCAGAAGATCTGGACTCCAGTTCTGAGTCTGCCTTTCCCTGGACCTCATTTTGTCCATCTATAGAATGGGGGTTTGGACTAGATAATCTTTAAGGCCTTGTCCTTCCCTAGAGGACATGGTATCGGAGGGCTACAAGGACCTGGAGGCCGTGTGGGAATGGAAATGAACAAATCCATGCTGGGCACAGTGGCTGGGAAACACCCAGAGAAAAATCGCACATGGGCCCTGGTCAGACTGGGGCCTACAAAAGGAAAGATGGTAAATCAGCTGTCACTCCCCTGCTCCAAAACCTTCAATGGCTCCCCATTGCTCTCAGGCAGAATAAATACAAACTCATCATCCTAAAGAATCCCTCCGGAAGCCTGCACCCTGCACACAACCTGTGCTTTACGGGCCTGAAACACCAATGTGCTCAGGTTCATTGGCACGCGCGTTCCCCTCGCATGCTGCCCACGCTGCCCAGTTGGCTGGGAATACCTGCTCCCAGGCTCCCCTCCTGTGAACCCCTGTTCTCTTCTCAGGATCCACTCAGGCACACCTGTGGGAAGCACTCGGTGTCCCCAGGTTGGGCTCCACAGCTTACCTCGCGGTGGTGGCTGGAGAGTAGGCAGGTGCCCAGGGGCTGTGTGTGGAATAGCGGAGGCGTGTGGACACCAGAGGGAAGGGGAGAAAGCATTCCAGACAGTGTCATCGCACACAGACAGGGACACGCAGGGAGACGGAGCAAGGGGTCGGAACGGTGGAGTAAAGTGAGGCTCGAATAGACGTCTGAGCGAAAGCCTGGGCCGACCGCACACCGCCAGGAAAGCCGAGACCTGGGAGGCTAGTTCCCAAGCCGTACTGTTTCTCCACCCAGCGCAGGACAAAAAGTGAAGAAGGGAATCGAATGCACAGAGTTCTAGAATGTTCTAGCAAAAGCACTCTCTCTTTGCCCCAGTAGACCCTTGTTGGGGAGGGACAGAGATGACCCCATTCCACGGATGGAGAGGTGGAGGACCGGGAAGCCAGGCAACGTGCCCCGGGACCACACTGCATGCGGGGCAGAGGGCAGCGTTTCCAGGAGGAGGAATGCTTTAAAATAATATCGGCATCTAAAAATAGCACCTGGCTTGGCCTGGCCGACTCGGAGGGGTCAGGTTTTATGGTGGCCCCCGTCTGCTTTTCTGGGATGGTGCAGCCCAGCCTACTCTGGTTATAGTTTTTCCATGAGCTCGGCTCAGATTTCCCTGTCCCAGCGGTGAGCCCACGGGTCAGTGCCTAATTTTCCAGTGTTTCTCTTTCCCATTTACAATTTCCCCACGTAAATGGCCAACTCCTCCAGTCCCGTGTTTGAGACTCGAGTCCTAGAAGTGGGGGTGACCAGGCACACAATGCTCCCTCACTTCTCAGAGATCCCGGAGCCATTTGTGAGGGCTGCACCGTCAGGGCTGGGCCCAGCAGTCGCTACTCCCCGCGCCCACTGGGACCCACAGCGCACGGTGTCAGCTCCCATCTTCCCACCGCCCTGCAGCTCCAGGGTCTGCGCCTCGGTGCCCTCGTCCGGTCGCTCCTCTGCAGACCGGCTCTCGTGTGGCCTCCCTGCCCTCGCAGCACCCACAGTCTTGGAGACAGGGAGGAGGGGCTGCCATCTCCACACAGCGGGCACCAGGTGTGGGGAAGACGGTGGGCTCGGCTGGGCCGAGTTACCCTGGAGGCTCCGGAGAAACCTCTGCAGTGTGGATGTGAGGGGCTGGGCCCAGGGGAGAGGTCTTGGGGGGTGCTCTTGGCTGTCTCTGTCCACTGTTTACCCAGGAGGGGTCCTGGTGGCACACTCCAGGTCTGGGTTCCATTCCCCCTGGGATCTATGCCCAGTGGTTTCCTGTGTGATTGTCTCATCTCCCCAGACCTCCACGTGAATCTGAGTTGACTAGAAACTAGCTGTGTCTCTGGCCAGCTCCCCGTCATCTCCAGGGAGGAAGGCAAAGGAGTGGGGAGAAAGCAAAGGCCCACAGGACTTCGGTTTGGCTCGCCCGTGGGGAAGATGGGTGTGGACCTGGCAGCTAAGAGGCCGGGTCACCTGGACAGTTGTTCTGCAAGCAGCTTGATCCCCGAGAGAGAGGGAGGAAGTTAAGTCACTCAAGCCCAGCTCCTTCTCCCAAACAGGTTAAGTCCCTCTACCCCTTCCCCCAGTTCCCCAGGAGCTGCCAGGAGAGAACTTCCGTGGGAGATCAGAGAAAGTACCAAGAGGAAGACACCTAAGGATGGATTTGAAGTTGGTTGGGATCTACCATTAGCATGGTCTATCAAAATCTAGAGAAAACCCAGTTTTGAACATCAAAGTATCTGAACCATCTTGTGTCCTTCTCAGGACACCCCAAAGCAACAGTGGAGGCCCTCATGTTTGTACTGTTTTCACAGTCATTAACACACCCCCTTCTCCAGTGAATATTATTGTTCCATCGTACAGATAAGTAAACTGGGGCTCAGTGAACAGCAGCCCCAGTTTAGGAAATAATAGAAATAACAGAGCTCTGATCTACACACTGATCTCCCTGGAAGCCCCGTTGCTTTTCCCATGCTTGCCTTGAAAGAACCACATGAGGCTGACTTTGGACTTGCTGGTGTGAAAGAGGCCCATGGCTGACTCATGGGTATGCATCTGGTTCCCCTTGGCTCCTCTGAATTTTGTCCTCCATAATCCCTTAGATGGCCCCAGCCAGTCTGATGACTTTAAATATTGTTCTCTATGTGCTGATGACACCGCAATCTAAATCCATAGCCACGAACTCCAGATGCATTGTCATAGGCATCTAACTGGCATCTCCCTCTTCTCCATTCCATTTTCAATTGACCCCCAAATCCTGCTCCTCCTTGGTCTCCCCACATCTCCAGCAAAGGCTTCACCATTCACCCAGGTGCTCACCTAAGGATCACCTTTGATGCCTCCATCCTTCACACCCTTCATGCAATATATCAGAGAGCTCTTTCTTCAGAAACATACCCCAGCCTATCCACCTCCCTTCACCTCACTGCAGACATCTCAGCCAGGTCACCACCATCTTTCCCCTGGACTCTGCAGTAGCTTCTAGGTAGGGCTCTCTCCTGCCACACTGCCCTCACCTCCTCCCCAACATTCTCCACTCCGTAGTCAGAGCAATCCTCATAAATGTGGGTCAGCTGAAGCCACACCCTTCATTAAAACTCTGCATTGGCTCCCACAGCAAATGACACATAATCCAACCTCCTTGTGCTGGCCTACCAGGCACTATTTAGTCCAGGTAACTGTCTTGACCTCATCTCCTTGCTGTCCCCTCCCTGCACTTTTTCTGGTCCTCAAACACACTAAGCCTATTCCAGCCTCAGGACCTCGGCAAGAGCTGCCCCTTCTGCCTGGAATGCTCCTCCCCGAGAACATCATGTGGTCAACTCTATCTTCATTAATGTTCCTTGCTCCTAACTCGACCTATTAAAATTGCCACTCCCCAACCAACTGAAGTTCTCCTAGCATCTTAATTCAGGGGCTTTTGTCTGTCTCTGCCCACAGTTCCTGGAGAGTAGAGCCCTTGATTGTATTGGTTTCTGTTCTGACTTTCTGTGGTCAGGTGTCCCCAGCACCTGCAAAAGGGTCAGTCCCGGGGCAGGTGCTGAGTAACCGAGTGGACAAATGAATGAAGCAGCTCACATTCCACAGTGTGAGAGCTAAATAGAATATTCTGAAGAAAGTCACAATTCATACCGCCCTGCCATACATTCATTCGCATATAATTTACATAATATACACAGAGAAACAAGGACTCAGGAGTCCAAAACATTTATTAGTGATATGACTTTGGAGGTTAATTTTTTTTTTTATCCTCACCCAAGAACATTTTTTTATTTTTTGTTCAGCTAGAGTGGGAGGGAGAGAGAGAGAGAGAGAGAGAGACATCGATGTGAAAGGGACACATCGAGTGGCTGCCACCTGCACAACCCAACCAGGGCCGGGGACAAACTGCAACCGAGGTACGTGCCCTTAGCAGGAACTGAACTCACGTCTCTCTGGACCGCAGGTCAATGCTCTAACCGCTGAGCCAGACTGGCCAGGGCTGGAAGTTAATTTTAGTCTGAAGACTGAGAATAGTAATACTTACCTCGCAGAAATAGAATGAAGATTTAATGTCTATAAATCGCCAATGAGAGTATGAAGTAGGTAGGTTCACCAGATGGCATCTACCATTAGTACTATTTTTGTCATTATTACACATCTCAGGTCCCTTGGGTTGTCAAAACAAGCCCTTGTCCCTGGTCTCACTTCTTTCATAATCCCTCTCTGTGTGTTGCTTTGAAGCTACAAAGAACCTGCACTGTGACAGGTGCACTGTGGCAGGTGCACTGTTTGAAAAGTGCCCACTGTTGTCATCCTTCTGTACATACGTGGGTGTGTACACACACGTGCGCGCGCACACGGCTCCTCTCTTGGCTTGGTCCGAGAGCTTCCGATTTGAACTCTAGGGATGGAATCAATTAGAATTATTTTTAAAACCTCATCTGTTTTGATTTAACAGGAAGCTTCCGTTCAATGAAATGCAGCATTAGTCAATGAAATATCAAAGGCCCTGGATTTCGGGGCTCCCAGACCCCAAGGACCTCCCAGGTCCAGCTCTCATGTATACAGGTGCCTCTCCTTGGGACTACCTCATCCTCAGCTCCAAGAGGAGACGGGCTTGTCTGCTGCCCTGAGCCATGCTCCTCTGAGCACTGGGCACCCCTCCCTAGGGATGTAATTACCAGTATCTGTGTTAGTCTCCCCTGATCTCTGCCCATATCGAGGGCAAGAGCTGTCTGATTTACATCTGTGACTCCAGTGCCTAACTCAATGTCTGGTACAGAAAAGGCACTAGATGAAATGTTTTATGGGCGGGGGGGGGGGGGGATTAGCAATGATTGAATAAATGAACAAATCATTTAGTTGCAATAAAAATTACAACTAATATTTACTGTGACATTTGCCATGTGCCAGACACCATTTTTAGTGCTTTTTATGTATTGACTCATTGAGTCATCATAACAACTCCATGAGGCAAGGCCCAATTTTACAGATGAGAAACTGAGGCACAGGAAGATTAGGAATTTGCCCACAGCCACACACAGTAAGCGCAGTAATTAGGATTCCAATTCAGGCGGCAGGTACCCAGGACCAGCCCCATAACCCTGACACTGCTGCTCATTCATTCATTCATTCATTCATCAAACACTCACCAGACACCCACACTGTGCCTGGCCCTGGGTGGGACTCTAGAAATGCAGTGATGGGTTAGACCCACTTTTCACAAGGAGGTCACAGTCTGGTGGGAGAATAGCAGACACAGATGGATAATTACAGTGGGGCAGGGGCATGGTGCGTGTGGGAAAGTTCCACAGCAAAGGCACACACAGCAAACTCACCATGGTCAGATCAGGGAAGACTTCTTGGAGGAAGTGGCTCCTGACTATGTTGGCTAGTCAAAAGAAGGGAAAGGGACATTCCAAGCAGAGGTACTCTATGTGCAGAAGCATAGCGGTAGGTACACCTGGGGCAATCTGAACATGGCAAGCACCTGGGGAAAGAGGGGGTGGAGGTCATGATTAGAAATGGCAAGAGAAGAGGCCAAGAGGCCATCAGGGCCAGGTCAGGGAGAGGCAGTGTACTCCACAGAGGAACTTGACCATTGTCGCAGAGGTGTGGGGATCCAGGGAAGGGCCTATAGCTCTCCCTTCAGAACTGCAAGATTTGGTGAATTAATGCAAGAGGATGAGGGAGAATAAAATCACTGCACAAAGCAAAGACTACATATACACACCACCATGAACACACACACACACACACATGCATACACACCCAGGAGGCACTGGAGTCAGGACCATGGATATGGAAACCACGGTCTAGAGAGGATGACTTTTAATTTACTCCTGCTTCTGCTCCCCTGGGCACCGTTCCTTCCAACTGAGGGTTGTGCCTGGAGGCATGTCCCTTTGCCACCATGCTGCTAAGATACAGTGTGAGACAAAAGTAGGTTTGCAGTTGTTCATATGGAAAGTATACAATAATTAATAAATAATAATACAAGAACAAACTTTGTATTTTGTGTACTCATAGCTGTGAACCTACTTCTGCCCCACCCTGCGATCCACTCCTTGCCTGAAGAAGGTGGCCCCTGCCTCACAGGAGGAGCTTCATGTGGGGACCACAGATGTTCATGCCAGAATTTAGCATCAGCAGTCTTGCCTGGGCCAACACCCACATCCCCAAGTGTGATGATGGCTGGGATGCAGGGGACACAGGCTTAGAAGTGAAGAAGGACTTTCCAGAGAGCTCTTGGGCTTAAGCATTCATAACTTCAAAGGAGAACTTGCAGACAAGACCAGAGGACCCATGTCCTGAGATCGTAGCCTGCAGACTGAGACCTGGGCCAGATCACTTCTTGAGAGCCCTTCCAACGCAGGCTCTGGGGTCGATGACATCCTGTGGCTCCAGCCTTCTCCCTTGAATTCTGCACTCCGCCTTTTCAGACAATAATTCTAATATTATTCCATTCAGGCGGAATAAGGCATCATGGAATATTAGCAGAAAGAGCTAGTTTTGCAATCAGTCGTCTCTAGGTTTGAGTCTTGGCTCACCATCGGCAGCAGACACTCACTGTGTTTCTTTGCTACATTACGTCACCTCCTGGAGCCTCACTTTCCTCTTCTATGAACCGGAGTTAGTAATACCCACCTTGCAGAGTTAGGGTGAAGACTGTACAATACCGAATGCAGAGCTCTGGAGGGAATCAGTACTCTTTCCTACCTCTGGTCCCTCCTCCTGTCTCACCACAGTGAGCGCTGTCCCCAGCATCATGCGAGGTACTGTGTCTATTCCCCAGCTATGATGCTCTGCCCTCCACAGGGATGCAATGTTTCCCATCAAGTAGTCTGCAACCTTATCCCAAAGAGCTGCCCTGCCCTGCCCTTCGTCTGCGTGCAAGTGTGGCGGTGCCTGTGAGGGGCCGGCGAAAGAGACAGTGGGGCTGCCTACAACAGCGAGCAGGAGGGCCCCTCTCACGGGCCTTGACATCCTTGGTGGCCTGTCCCCAGGTGGGGGATCCAATCCACCCACTGATGGTCATCTTCTGCTGGGACTCAGTGTCCCGCCAGGGACTGACCTGAGGGAGATCCATACACTCGTCTCTCCCCAGGCTTCTCCTGCCTGAAGCTCCCAGGGGCTGGCGTTGTCTTCGGGACCAGTTAGGAACCTGTGGTTTTCCGTGAGCATGCAGAGGAAAACAAGCAGAGTTGGAAGTGCCCCGCTGGCCAAAAGGTGCCACCGCGTTGAGAAAATGAAAAAGCACCATCAAGACTGGCGAGGAAATCCCCCAGGAGAGGAGGTTGTGGTGTCCTCAGCTGTGAGTGGGAAAGAACAGGCGCTGTTTCCACCACACGCGAGCCAGCCGGCAGAGCCAGCCTTACCTCCTCCGACTCACTGTTCCTCATCTTCTCTACCTCCTCCTCCCCCTTCCTGTCCCTTCTTCATCAGTCCCTCTCCAACCGTGCTCCTCCTTCACAGCCCAAACCCAGGTTCTAGTTGTGGCTCAGCCACCCTGCAACGCAGGTCAGACACTGTGCCCCTCTGGGTCCCTTTTCTCCTTACATAAACTGAAAATAGCGCACGCACTCACACACCACACCCCTGACGAGTGGTCTGCTGTTTATTCTGCTAGCGGTCACAGTACCCTGACCTTTTAGAAATCCCCAACAAAGCCAAAGTGTGAGAGGCCACCTCGCCGGGGGTGGATGAAACCGTGGTCGGTGGTCCCGTGTAATCCGTGTTGGCTGTGTGAGACCTGCGCTCAGCGCTTCACGGGTGTTAGCCGGTGAAACAGAACCGCTGTCCTCATCAAAGAATACGGGGGGGGGGGGGGGGGGCTTCATCTGGCACTACATTGGGTTTGGTGTTACAATAAGTTAATTTCTAGATACTTAATGGTTTCTGTAGCTATCATAAAGAATTTAAAAAGTATCTTTTATACCTTATATTTTCTATTATAGTAGTTTTTCTGTTGTTAAGGAACATTTCATCTTTTGTAAATTTAAAATACGTCTGACTTGCCCTGGCTGGTTTTGCTCAGCGGTTAGAGCGTCGGCCTGCGGTCCAGAGAGACCCGGGTTCGGTTCCCGCTAAGGGCACGGACCTCGGTTGCAGTTTGTCCCCGGCCCTGGTTGGGTCATGTGGGAGGCAGCCACTCGGTGTGTCCCTTTCACATCGATGTTTCTCTCTCTCTCTCTCCCTCCCACTCCATCTGAACAAAATATCAAAAAATGTCCTCGGGTGAGGATAAAAATAAAATAAAATGAAAAGAAATGAAATAAAATACATCTGACTTGCCTTGGCCGGTTTGGCTCAGCAGGTAGAACGTTGGTCCTGGGCCAGAGTCCCGGGTTTGATTCTGGCCAAGGGCATGTACCTCGGTTGTAGTTCGTCCCCGGCCCTGGTTGGGATCATGCGGGTGGCAACCAACGTGTCTCTCTCACATCGACGTTTCTCTCTCTCTCTTTCTCCCTCCCTGCCTCTCGTTCTATCTGAAGATATATGAAAAAATATCCTCAGTGAGGATTAAAAAGATAAAAAGCAAAATAAAATATGTCTGACATCAGAGGAGGTAGAGAATAAAATAAGTAAATAAATAAACACCCACATACCCACCACCTGATTGGAAATAAAACAGTACATGTAACCAGTGAAGACCTGTGAGGCCCTCTCCCAGCCCATCCTTCCCTCCCTATCAGAGGTGAGCACACCCTCCATGGGCTGTACCCTCTCCATTCACAGCGTTAGGAATGCCTCCTCCACACACCGTCTACAGTTCATGTGAGCATACACATTACATAGTGTTTTTTCTGTCTGCCTCTAAACTTTATACAAATGTTATTATACTATATGTCCTTTTGCAATTTACTTGTATTGTTTTTTAAATTGTATTAAGTTTATTAGGGTGACATTGGTTAATACAATTATATAGGTTTCAAGTGTACAGTTCCACAATACACCATCTGCATATTTCATTGTGTGTTTTGTTTTGTGTTTACTCAATACTGTTTGATTTATGTAGCTTGGGTTCTTTTATTGTCAACGCTAATAGTGCCTTTCAATGTAACCACGACTTACTCATCAATTCTGCTCTTGAACATTTAAGTTGCATTCAATTACTTTTACTCTTTCAAGCAATATTGCAGAGACTATTCCTCCGCATGCCTCCTTGTGAGAATTTCATATATACGTGAAATGCGTGTGTCTTTATCAGATGTTACCAACTTGCTCTGCAAGTCGTTTTACCAGTTTACACCCCCATCTGCAGTGTATGAGGCTCCCATTGTTCCATCCAAGTCTCTTCAGCGCTTGAAACTGTCCGGCTTTCACATTTTTGCAAGTCTGATGTGTGCATAACGTAATCACAATGTGGTTTCGTTTTGCTTTTCACCAGTTTAGTAGTACATTTGAGCACTATTTCAAATACGTATTAACCATTGAGATTTTCTCTTCCGTGAACTGATTCTTCCTATATTTTGACTATTTTTCTGTGGGGTCCTTTGCATTATCTAATTGATATGTAGGTCTTTTGATATATTCTGGCTGGAAACCAGATTTTTGGAGTTTTTTTGGTTATATGTGTTGCAAATTCCCTCTCCGGTCTGTAACTTCTCTTTTTACTTTGTTTATAGTGTCTTTTGATGCACATAAATGTTTAAATTTTAATGTAGTCAAATCGATCCATCTTTTTCCACCCTTGTTTGTGTTTTTTGTGAATTGTTTAAGAAATCCTTTCATACCCTGAGGCCACAAAGATATTCCTCTGTTTTCTGCTAAAAGTGTTAAGTTTTTGTTTCCCATATTGATTCTAAAATTAACTGTTGTGTGGAATGAGAGCGAGCCATCCAGTCTTACTTTTTCCAGATGGATAACAATCCTCCCAGCACAACTGATCGGCTTGTTCATCATTTCCCCGCTGGTTTGGGACGCCGCCTCTATTGTGTTAAAACTTTCCATGTAAGGAGGTGTCTGTTTCTAGTCTGTCTCTTCTGATCCATTACCCTATTATCTAAACCTGTGCCAAGCCTTATATTTTTTTGCTTATGAGATTTTTATAAATCGCACTAAATTATGTGACTAGGTAACATTGATATAGGACAAAATAAAAGGTATAAACTAAAAAGCTTCCCTCCCGCATTCATCCTCATCCCACTTATAAATAAATAAATGTATACTTATTATGTATATTATGTATATGTTCTTTCCTCCATCTTTTTACACAGTGGTAATGTGCCATATACCCCAGTTTTCACCAAACACTGGCTCCTAGAGCTCTTTCCATGTCAGTACATGGATACTTCATTGTTTTATCCAGTTTTACAGTTTTCCTCTGTTTGGAAGTAATGTGTATACCATAGTTTGTGGTTTTTTTAAAACTACTCTATTGATGAGCATTTAGGTTGCTTCCAATCTTAGCTATTACAAAGAACTCTGCGTAGCTCATTTCCCATGTAGAAACCTATTTTTAGAGCTGATTCTTAGAAATGGAACTTCTAGGTCCGAGAAGGTGATGGTTGATTTTATGTGTCTACTTGACTGGGCTAAGGGATGCCCAGGTAGCTGGTAAAACATTATTTCTGGGTGAAGGAGTTTCTGAAAGAGATGAGCATTTGATTCAGCCCTCAGGTGATCATGTGCAGGCTGGCATCATCCAATCCCCTGAGGGCCCCGATAGAACAGAAAGGCAAAGAACACATTCCCTCTCTTTCCTCTTGAGCTGGGACATCCATCTTTTCCTGCCCTTGGACGTCCTGGTTCTTGGGCCTTCGGGCTTGGCCCGGTTCTCCAGCTTGCAGACGGCAGACAGTGAGACTTCTCAGCCTCCGTAACTACGTGAGCCAATTCCTATAATAAATCTCCTCCAGCATATAGTTATCTATAGCTGTAGTCTGTTACTTCTGTTTCTCTAAAGAACCCTGATTCATAGAGAGCATATATATATTTGTAAGGTGAGTAGGTTTTTGTCAGACTGCTGATTTATACCTTACCAGCATTGTTTTCTTGGCCTTGAACAAAGCATGTTTTCAAACTCTGGGATATCTTCTATCATTCGGACAGGTAAAAACATAATATCTTAGTGTAGCTTTAGTCTTCCTTTCTCTTAGTATGAGCGAGGTGGAGCCCTTCTCTGTGACCCACTTGTTCACATCCTTCGCCTATTTTTCTACTGAGCATGTGATTCTTTATCTCACTGATTTCTAGAACTACATTATAAGTTAGGGAGATCTACCTTTTGATTAAATACAACTATTATATTTTCCTTTCTATTTAATTATCTTTTGACTGTGTTTACATTTTGGCATAAAGGATTCCTTGATGCAGTTTAATTTTTCTGTGTTTTTCTCTGTCTTCTCTATTTTGAGCCATAATTTAAAAGATCTTTTCTATTCCAAGATAATAAAAGGATTTTCTCATGTTCTTATAGTGTATCTGTGGCACTATTTTTCACTTTTAAATCTTTAATTCACTTGAAATGTATTCTAGTGTGTGGTGCAAGATATAAACCTAACCTTATCTTTTTTTCACAAGGCCCAGGAGTGACCCTCAATAAATAAAGTGACCCACATTTATTGAATAGTGACTCATTTTCCCCACTGATTTTAGAGGCCAGTTTTTCATATACTGAACTCCCATACATGTATTCACTTCTATTTCTGGACTTTCTATTATGGTTGATTGTCCTGTCTTGCTGTCCATGCATCAGTCCTCACTATTTCAATTATTGAGACTTTAAATATGTTTTATGTCTGGGAGAGCTAGTCCCCTGGTATTACTCTTCTTTTCAGAGTTTTCCTGAATGTCTCATTTCTTTATTTTTTCACATGAACTTTAGAATTAGTTTGTTCGTTTAAAAAAAAAAACTGTTGGTATTTTATTGGGATTGCATTAAATTTAGAAATTAACTTAAGGACAGTTGACATCTTTATGATGTTGGTGAGTCTTCCTGGCCAAAATCATGGTCTTTTCATTTATTTAGTTCTTCTTTGTGTCTTTAGAAGTGTTCAACATTTTCTTGCTCCTATGTTACCTTTACTGCGAAGTCGTTTACTTTGCTATTGTTGTCAATGCCCTTATAAAGGAGATGTTTTCTTTCATCATAGCTTCCAAATGATTATATTTATACATGATAGCAAATGATTCTTGCTTATTAATTATTAATAAATAGATAATTTATTAAATTAATTATTAAACTATTATTAGTTTAGTATTTAATATAAACTATTACCACTTTAAAATCTTTAATTCACTTGAAATTTATTCTTGTTAATTTGCTTATTAAACTATTACCTACTTCTTACTGTATGTAATAGTTTTTCAGTTGCTACGTTAGGTGTTCCAGGAATACAATCATCTGTAAATATTGATAAATTTATGAGTCCTTTTCCAGCTTTTATTCCTCTAATATTTTTTCTTTTGTCCCATTGCATCATTTAGATCATTTAGTAGTATGGGGGTCTTGGAGAAGCCCAACAAATAACACCTTTCTTCTGAATCAACTGAAAATAACACAAATGGAGGTCAAAATATCACTTTTTTTTTTTTTTTTATCCTCACCCGAGGATATTTTTCCATTTTTTGTACAGATAGAGTGGGAGGGAGAGAGAGGAAGGGAGAGAGAGAGAAACATCAACGTGAAGGGACACATCGAGTGGCTGCCACCCGCACGACCAACCAGGGCCGGGGACAAACTGCAACCGAAATACATGCCCTTAGCGGGAACCGAACCCGGGTCTCTCCGGACCGCAGGCCAACGCTCTAACCGCTGAGCCAAACTGGCCAGGGCCAAAATATCACTTTATTGCTGATAAAGGTTGGGCGTTAGAAACCGGGGCTCTGTGGGACCCACCCCTCACAGCCCGGGGGCACGGGCTGTGCGCTGTGCTTCCAACATGTAGTGTTGTCATCAGAACCCATTTTCTAAATATCCTGCAATTTGTTTTTATTTCCTCTTTGACCCAAGGTTTTTGTTAGTGTTGTTGTTGTTCGTCTTAGTTTCCAGGCAAGGGGGGTTTTGTTTTCTGATTTTAGGTTTAAATTTCTAATTTAGACTTATTGTAAACAGAAAATGTTATCCAAACTATTTTCACTTTTTGTAGTTTGTCAAGGTTTTTTTTATGGCTTAATATTCATTTTCACGAATATTTTATAGGTAATTGAATTTAAAGGGTGGAAAACCATTTTAGAATAGAAATGTTTAAATGTTATTTAGTCTTCTCCATCCTTAACTATTCTTATCCACTTGCCTTATCAAGTACTAAGATTGCTAAATTAAGTCACCCATTACCAGTGCATTTATGGTTTATTTCTTCTCATATCTCTTATAGTTTCAGTTTTATGAATGTGGATGCAATATGATTTTGTGCATAGGTCCATATACAGAACTGTTATGGACAATGCTTCCTGGTATTGACACGCTTGTGTAGTCCCATCCCAAATTCTACCAAGGTTGGTCTTTAAGGCCAATACCATATGGCAGAAATGACGATATGTATCATTTCCAAAAATAGGTTATAAAAGATACCATGACTTTCATCTTGGGCTCTCTCTCTCTCAATACCCCCTGACTCTGCTCCCCTACCTTTCCATCCCCCCACCTCTATCCCACCCTGTCGTTTGCTGTATGGGATGCCAGCTGCCATGTTTTGTGCAGGCCCACAAGCTTCCTGCCAACCGCCAGGTGAGTGAGCTTGGAAGCAGATCTGCCAGGCCAGGGACGGCTTCAGCTGCTGCAGCCCTGGGCCGACAGCTGACTGCCACTTCGTAGAGACCCTGAGCCAGAACCACCCAGCTGAGCTGCTCCAGGTTTCTTCATCTACGTGCTAATACATGTTCCCTGTTTTAAACTGCTACCTTTTAGGGTAATTTGATACACAACAACAGATACTAATAAATATGCTCACTGTAAACTGCAAACTTCACTGGATAACGTGCCTGTCTTTGACCCACGTGAAGTCCTTTCTTTGTGCTTGCATTTGACTGATACATCTTTTTGAAAATGTTAATTTCAGCCTATCTAAAATGACTGAATGGCTTTATTTCATGTGTCTCTCTTGTACAGCATAAAATTATTTCCTCTGTGACCCAATCTGAAAATCTTTTTCTTTTAATAGGTGATTTTAGCCTGTTCACATTTATGGATATGACTGATATATTTGGTCTTGGTTTCTGCACATTTTTCAATATGGCAGTCATTCTCAAGTTCTTTACTATGTGATCTCTTTGACTTATTTTTGTGTGTGAAATTATTCTGATTGTTAGCAAATTTTTTGTTTTAGTGATTACATTCATAATTATAACTTTATAAGCATCCTTTAGTCCTCTACTTCTTTAGATAGCACCCTACTAGTTCCCTGCTATGAACAATGATAAACTTAGTGTACTTCTTTCTTCCCCTTTTCCCTACTCTCCTCCACTCCTCAATGTCTGTCAATAACATTACCTTTCTAGTGTAGAGCTGCGTACACTGATAGGCATATATTTCAACTGCTTAATTTGTCCACTTCAAGTTACATGCTTTCACTCTCGGTTATAAAAATTGAAGCAAACAGTCAATATTCTACCTCCGACCTTCTTACTTCCATTCCCCTTACAGTTTGTATGAGTTGTGTGATTTCCATATGTTTAAGTGTAATTTATTTTCTGATCTTCAGCCTCATCTTCACAGCTTTTGGTTTTGTAGTCTTTTTACTGTAGTTTCCTTAATTCACTCTTGATTTGTCTGCTGAAATCGTGCATGTTCAACATTGCTTGTCTACAGTCTTTAAAATTGAAAGACTGTTAGATGAAGGGCAGTGAGGATGGATATCAAGATCCTCGGGTTTCCTTTTCTATCCTTGAGGCTCTTGTAGATGTAATTCCACTGTCCAATAACATTAAAATTAATTTGAATAAATCTGAGTCTCTTCTGGTTGTTTTCTTCTCTTATACATGACCCAAGCTGGGTAACTAGGTAACCAAAGGATTCTTCTTTTATCTTTGAAGTAGTATAAACCTACTAGGCTATGTCTTGGTATTATTATTCCAGATAAATATAGAGTCAAGTGTACTTGAGTTCATGAATATCTTCTTGAATAACCTTTGAATATTCTTCAGTGCTATTATTTTGGTTACCCGCTTTGGGAACTCCAAAAGCTTAGAAGTTGGATCTTCACTGTCTACTTTCTATATTAATAATTTTCTCTCAAATCCTTTTATAAAAAATCTTTATTACGGCTTCATCGTGTCTGCTTTTCTTATGTTTATTCTCTGGGTCACATACTGTGTGTTTTCAGCGTTTGTTCCTGTTTGTGCTCTTTCTGAGCTCTCTCCATTTCTGGATGACTTTCTTCTTCTTTCTTGAATTTTGCCAGCTCGTGTATTCTTTCCTCCTATGATCTTGTTCTTTATTCTCTGAGTTCTTTTCTCTTTGTTTTGCTGCCTTACTTCGAACAGACAATTGCTTCATTAAAAATTTTTAAATTCACATGATCTTTGCTCCCAATTTTCATCTGTTCTCTGGCAACTTTTCTTCTGGAGGAGTCTTTGCCCTTCAGTAAACTTTTCTGAGTATTCTCCTCCTCCTCCTCCTCCTCCTCCTCCTCCTCCTCCTCCTCCTCCTCCTCCCCCTCCTCCATAGTATCTCTAAGTTGTGCTCCTTGTCATTATTCCTTATAATAGCACTAAATATCCTCATTAGCACTAACTCAATTGGGTTTGGCTTTCCTGGACTTTCCCCTGGCAGAAGGGTGTTCAGGTCAGGGAAAGAAACGCGGCAGCAAGATAGAATCTCAGCTGGCTGGTTTCCACAGGAAGGACCTCTTCTCTGCTGCTGCAGAAACCAATCGCTTCTACAAAGAGAGCATCCTTACAATTCTTTATGCAGCCCGGACTCCTAAGCTGTTCTCGGCTAACTCAGTTCTAAGACAGTATTTCCCTTTAGCCCATTTAATTTCAGTCATTGCACTTGTTCTTCTTTTAAAAACAGGTAATATAGTTTTTGCATACCCGGACATACCCCTTACTGTTAGGAAGAATATTTTGCCCTTAAATAAACTTTTGGATAAACATCCAAAAAAATCTTTCTTTGAACTTCTTTCTTTTTATTTCCTCCCATTTGTTTTCTTTATAATCTTAGCTTCTTTGGGCTGTTCTTACACATATTTGGGAGTTTGGGATAATACCTGTCCTCAAGTTTTGCCAAAAAATAGATTTCATTTTTTAAATTCTTTTTGTTGCTTTTGGATGATTTCTAGGAGGAGAAATATGTTGATTTACACAGCCATATCTATTCCAGATGTACACAATGTCTTAATTACTAAGGTTTTCAAATATCTTACTTTTTGCTAGGACAAATTTAGCCACCTTGTTGTTTTCCTTCAGTTGTTTCTTAGCTGCTAAATGAATCTTAACTCTTCCATATAAATTTGAAAATGGGCTTTTTAAATTACACACATATAAACACACACATGCTATTGAGATTATATTTTCATTCCAATAAATGTATTATTAATTTAGAGAAAATGGATATTGTTACAGCATTGACTGTTCCTATCCATTAATATGATATACCTCTCAATGTATTTGGATCTTCTTTAATACCTCAAAATAAAGTTTTATAATTTTCTCCCATGTTTTGTTAAATTTATTTCTAAGTAAGTTGTGTTATCTGTTCACATTATAAATGTTACCTTTCTAAAATTTCATTGTTTTAACACTTTGTTTTGGTATACAGGCACATAATTTATTTTTTTATATCTTGATGTTATTCATATCTAGCAATTTTACTGAGCTCCAATTCATTTTAATAGTTTGTCTGTATCTGCTCTTAGATGTCTACATAGATCATTATCTCCTATCATAATCACTCACAAAATGGTTTTTATTTCTTTGTCTTGCCTTACTAATCTAGCTCGGAATTCCAGTGCAGTGTTGAATAGAAGCAGTGACAGCAAACATCTTTGCCTAATTCCTGGTTTTAAAGGAAGTACTTCAAAATTTTGCCCATCACATACTGTGTTTGCTGTGACTTTTGGCTAAGGAATCATCTTTCAGGCTCAGGAATATCCTTTACAATACTGAGATTCTTATAAATGGCAAATGCCGTTTCTGAATCTATTGAGATATTTGCTTTTTCTTTTCATTTGTTAATATTTGAGATTGAGTTAACAGATTTCAAAATGTCAAACCATCTTTGCATTAATAGGAAAAACACAACAGGTCACAATGTGTTATTAATAAACATTACTGGATTTGGCAATTCAGGAATCACTCATCAATTTTATTGACCTTCACAATATCTCTCTCAAACTCTTTTTCTTTTTCTCCAACTTTCTCAGTCCTTATGTTTTAAGTGTGTCCTATATAAATAGCATATAGTCAGAATAGGGGCAGAGAGTTTTTATGTTCATTTTTACCCAATATTACAAACCTTATCTTTTAACTAGAGATTTTAGTTCATCTATATTTACTAGAGTTCCTCATCTATTTGTATTTATGTCAACCATCTTAATCCTGCTTTCTGCTTACCTGATTTCTCCTCTATTTCTATTTTTAATTTTCTTTTTCTGTCCCCTTTTGGATTAACCAAGACTTATCTCTATGTTTTTTTCTTCTGTGATGATTTAAAATTTATATACTTTATTTCTACTTTTTTACTAGCTACTTTAAAATTTTTAGCACAGAAACTTAACCAAATCTAAAATTGAATAGCATTTTCCCTCTTTTCCAACTATGCAAAGACTTTAGAATGCTTCAACTTAAATAACTCTTCCTCCCATCTTAAATGACATTATTATCCAGTATTTTAATTGACTTTTTAATTGACCTTGACTTTTGACCCCCAAATTCAATATAATTCTTAATATTATATTATTATTGTTTGACTTAGTCAGTGTTTGTTTAAATTTACCTTCATGTTTACCTTTCTTGTCCCAGTATTGTTTTTTGCATCACACTTCTTTCTGGGTTCAATATTCTTCTTCCCAAATACACCTTTTAGAGGTTTTTTTGTTTGTTTGTTTGTTTGTTTATTTGTTGTTTTATTTGTTTGTTTTTTTTCCAGAAAATTTTTGGTGATAAACTCTCTCCTGTCCAGAATATTCCTTTGTTTTTCCTCTGCAACTACTTGGACCTGCTTCGTATTCTCAATATCCCACTTGATCTCTTTGGGGACACTTATGTTTATTTTAAATTCTTATTTCTGCTGGTACACGGTTTTCCTCGGGTGCAGTCATCTACGTCTCAGAGTGAGGACTGGTAGGGACTAGGGAGCGGGAGTGCTCAGGGGCTGACCGGAGTTAGTGCCTGGCGCAGTGGGGTTTTCTTCAGCCCTTTGCTCTCCTGTTTCCCCGGGAAGGTCTGGATCACATGCTGCGGGTTCAGGGGCTTCTCAGACATGACTTCTGTTCTCAGGGAGCTGGTGACTGAGTGGGAGAGATGTGGTGGACAGATACTCCAGGGGCGCACAAGCCCACATATTAAGGGTATATTCCTTATATTTGTTCTGTGTCCCAGTCAGCTTTACTACGCAGTCCCAATTCCCATAGTTCCCTACAAACCCACAACAAATCCCCTGCACCACACAGCTCTACAACTTTCTAAAGTCACCCTGCACATATTATTATCACTGTCACTGGTGTTTTCTATCTTGCAGTGACGACAAGATGGTCAATGTGGAGGGCATCAAGGGCAATGTGGAGGACATTCAAGAATGCCACATAATCCTCTCCCCAGCCTGCCCCTGTCCATGGCCCCTGCGTCCTCTGCTTCAGATTTCCCTCCACTCCTCACACCCCCAGGACTCGACCACCTTCTGCATCCACTCAAGGTTTTGTCTAAAATTAATCTACATTTCTCTGAATCTGTGGCATCTCCAGGACTCAATTTTGGGATGGGACCCAGCACCCAGCATTACTTTGTCATCTTGTCCGATGTCAGACTATATGTTTGGGTTTGTGCGCCCCTGGAATATCTGCCCACACACCTCTCTCCCACTCAGTCACGAGCCCCCTGAGAACAGAAGTCATGTCTGAGAAGCCCCTGAACCCTCAGCATCTGATCCAGACCTTCCTGGGGAAACAGGAGAGCAAAGTGGTGAAGAAAACCCCACTGCGCCACGCACTAACTCCACGGCTTTCGGGAGGTTGGTGAACTTCTCTGTGCTTAGTTTCCTCGTCTGTAAAATGAGAATGAGATGAGAACATGTGTATCAAGTAGTTACTGTAGTGTCTGACACATAGGAAGCTCTCAACAAATGATAACTATCATTATAAGAGACTCAGAAATGTTTGTTAAATAAATAAAACATGCATTGTCTTGGGGATGTTTAGACTATGTGTCAAGATTTCTGCCCTAAATAATTTACAATATTATCAGAGACTAGACTCATGACATAAGTAAACAATAATATACACAGGTTTTAATAAAAGACTAAAGCCATTATCAGTGGGTCCGTGACACTGAGGAGATAGGAATCCTACATTCTGTCCATCTGGTCACCCTCTTCCTCTGTGACATGATTTTGTCCTATTCTGCGTTGGCCTCTTTTTCTCCCATTAGCAAAATGAGAAGCTGGATCTGAGTCATGAATCTGAGCTCACACAAACTCGTTGAATTCATCTCTCTGTCTTCGGGAGTGCTCTGCGGGGATCAAGTACTAGATCAAACCAGGGTGAGTGATGAGTGAGTATGTCCATTAGGTTCCCTACCGGAAGCAGATGGCTCAACCAGAGGATTGATTGGAAAGAATTTAGTGAAAGGCTATTTACAGAGGTGTTGGCAGGCAGAGGGGAACCACTGTGGCAGAGTAGAAGTGTCCAGGGACCAGCCATCACCACCCCGTTCCTTCAAGGGATTCGCTAGTGAGTGTGACAGTCATTGTTGGGAGAGGGGCTGCCCAGCAGGAGCTGAGACCACAACTAGAAGACACTACTGAAGCCAGTGCCCAGCAGGGAGGGCACAGAGGAGGAAGCAACCAACACCTGGCCTTCTCCCCAGCCCACCACTTCTTGCAGGAGTCTTCCATTGGCTGACTACCACAGGAAGCCAAAGGACAAGGAAGTCCAGGTGACACAGTCCACAGAGTCAAACTCCAGGGGCAAAGAGGAAGGGAGAGAATGGGTGGAGGAATGGGTCGAGGAATGGTGGGAAAAAGAAAGAGAATGACTAGCTTAGTGAATAAGCACATGTTTATTAAATGCCTATGTCCCAGAAACCTTTAGGTGCCGCACCTACACTGAGTCCTTCATTGCCTTAGTAACCCCGTAAGATAATATCCTTGCCCAGCCTACAGATAGGAAACTAAGGCAGAGAAGGAATCTATCTGTTCAAAGTTATATACTGAGTAAACAACAGAGCTAGAATTTAAATTTTTTTTTTCCTCACCCGAGGACATTTTTGCATTTATCTTCAGATAGAGCAGGAGGGAGGAAGAGAGAGAGAGAGAAACATCAATGTGGGAGAGACACATCGAGTGGTTGCCACCCGCATGACCCAACCAGGGCCGGGGACAAACTGCAACCAAGGTACATGCCCTTAGTGGGAACCGAACCCGGGTCTCTCTGGTCCACAGGCCAACGCTCTAACCACTGAGCCAAACCAGCCAGCACCAGAGCTGGTATTTAAACCCAGATCTCCACTGTGCAAAGGCCCACACTCTTCAGCGCATCAGAGCATCACTTCAAAGCCTGGCTGGGGGTCTGGGGTCTGGGGGCTAGGGGTCTGGGGGCTGGGGTTCTGGGGCCTGGGGGCTAGGGGGCTGGGGGGCTGCGGGGCTGCGTTGCTGAGACACAGGAGTGGTGGCCTGCTCCACAACCAGCTTTGTGCCCTGGGCTCAAAGACAGACCTTTTGCATCGATTGCACTGTCCTTTGGGACTGGTTTCTTTTTAAAGCAAAAGTAGATCAGAAATGGTCTCCTTTGATGGTCTGTTTTCCAACTGTTGCCCGTGTATCAAACTAGACCTCAACTCTTGGATCATAAGAAGATCGTATTCCTCATACTTGTTTAGTGTCCCAGTCAGCTTTACTACCCAGTCCCAATTCCCATAGTTCTCTACAAACCCACGACAAACCCGCTGCACCACACAGCTCTACAACTTTCTAAAGTCACCACAAGTGCCCTGGCCGGTTTGGTTCAGCGGTTAGAGCGTCGACCTGCGGTCCTGAGAGACCCGGGTTCAGTTCCCGCTAAGGGCACGTACCTCGGTTGCAGTTTGTCCCCGACCCTGGTCGGTTGTGCGGGTGGCAGCCACTCGGTGTGTCCCTTTCACATCGATGTTTCTCTCTCTCTCTGTTCCTCTCTCTCCCTCCCACTCTACCTGAACAGGAAATGGAAAAATGTCCTCGGGTGAGGATAAAAAATAAATAAATAAATAAAGTCACCACAAGTTCCCATGACCGACATCGGCGCACACACACGCACACGCACACACACAACACAACACAGAGGTGGGCACAGCCACCATCCCATGCATGCTGCCCACAGCCCACAGCCCGCAGCCTGCACAAGCACACACACAGGTATCACACGCATGTTCACAACCGCACAGCCTCACACTCTGACCCACAGACACACTCTCAAAAATACCCACCTCAGCTAATAAACCCAGAAGCCGAAGCCATGGGCCTTGCTCGCACAGCCCTGGAGCCGTCTTCCAGCTCCCCTAACGCCCTGGGGCTGAGCACAGCCGGCGAGCCCCCGGTTCTGAGCCCTGAGGACAAGTTCTTCCTGCCCAGCCTCTGAGGTCAGGAGCCTCACACGTTTAATGGTGACTTTAAAGTCTTCCGTTACCAACATTGGGAGAGAGGGGGTCACATTTTTCTGAAGAAACATGGAGTCTATTTCCTTCTCCCAATCTAAATAAGCTCACACGGGGATTTCACAGAAAGGTGCTTCACGGGTCAAAGGCTTCACTCCGAGGTGTGAGAAAAGCTGTGATGCCACCTCGCCCTCCGAGGGCCCCTGTGGCCGCGGGCCTCACTGGGCCAGGGCCCAGCCTGGGGCCAACCTCAGGCTCAGCGTGTCACTGAGCCTGGGCACTCATCGTTCTGCTCGTGGACGAGCCCTTCAAGAGCACGGTCCAGCATTTCTTTGACGGAGGCAAGAAGGAGGCTCAGAGAGGGACGAGCTGCCCAGGATCCACCAGGACACTTTGTGAGGTCCACACTGTCGGAGGTGGGGTGTGAGGACCTGGTGAAGGTTCACGTTGGGGAGATGAGCACCCGAGATGGCTTGGAGCTTCCTCCTCTGTAAGGACCAGGTGGTGGTTGCAGCAGGGGGGCTGTGGTGCCAACGGGAGGCATGTGCTGCGCAGGGTGTAGTCAGGGCGCCAAGAGCCACTGCACAGGCTCAGAGCCACAGCACTGCAGCCACCGCCACCTCCCGTCACTGTGACACGGCTGGGGCTGCTCCCACGGTCTTCGCCGGAGAGAGGATGCTGCCATCACTGTCACCCTGGGAGTGCAGGGGAAGGAGGAGCCCACCCGGGAGAAGGCCACTCGTTCTAGCCCCAGCCCCACAAAGAATTCCCTGTGTGACCTTGGTCCAGTCCCTTCAACTCTACGTTTTGTTTCCAGGACTAAACAAGGGAGGCGTGTGGAGCGCTCTCCCGGTGAGTGATGTCACCTCAAGCGGCTTCTGGCAGGCTCTAAGCAGGGGTCTGGACTGTGGCCGGGCCCGGGGTGACCACAGAGCCCAGAAAGACCTCAGGGAATGCCCTGGGAGGGTCATCCTGAGCTGGTCACTCCCTGGCCAGCCCGAACCCCAGGCCAGGCTCCTCGCCCCTCTCCAGGGATCAAGCTGCTGAGACGACGGTCCGTCGTGGGCCTGATGTGCTCTGTCAGGTTTTCAATGCCTTGATTTTGACAACCCTGGCTGTGGGGTCTGCAGGCAGGATGCTAGGGGTGGAGGAGGGTTACTGCAGAGCCCGGCCAGGCGAGGTGGGCCGAGGCAAAGGAAGGAGGAGAACCAGTGTTCTGCCCAGGGAGGTGGCCAGGTGAGAGCTCCAGGTGCATGTCATGTGACACGGCCACAGCGTCGGTGACAGCGCCTGCCCATTCTTTTCCATCTCGGTGCCATCGGCGCCTCGTGGCCTGGGGACTGCAGCCTCGGCCCTCACCTGAGGGGGGAGGGTTAGACACGCAGGTCCTACTCCCAGCCCAGACCCGCTGGATCTGAATGTCCAGGTGGGGCGCAGCAGTCTGTTTTAACGAACCCGCCAGGGGACACACACTCAAGTTTAATAACCATCGCTCTCTATTATCTTCTTTACCTCCATTTCCCAGAAGAAGAAACCCAGGAATAAAGGGGTTAAAAAAATGTATCCCTGGGTTGCAGTTTGTCCCCAGCCCTGGTTGGGTCATCCGGGTGGCAGCCACTCAATGTGTCCCTTTCACGTTGATGATTCTCTCTCTCTCTCTCTCTGTCTCTCTCTCTCTCCCTCTCTCTCCCTCCCACTCTATCTGAACAAAAAATGGCAAAATGTCCTCGGGTGAGGATAAAAAAAAAAAAATGTATCCATGATTCTGAAACTCGAACGTAACAGAAGCGGCACTCCAGTGGGGTGCAGCTGGCACTGCCCTCCCATCGGCAGCCTTGAGTCCCCCAGCCTGATGGTGGGCAAGGGAGCTGGTAAGCCCTGCTCGCGGAAGGCTTTCCTACCGCAGTGGTGACCCAGGGGCCTTGGCATCTGGCCTGGGACTTGGAGTCTAAGCGCTAAGTCTCAACCAAGGTACGAGAGCGGGTGGGGAAGCCTGCTGGGGACAGAAAAGAAGTGTGCGCACCCCTCGGGCCCCTTCCCGGTGCCGCCTGCTGGGGACAGAAAAGAAGTGTGCGCACCCCTCGGGCCCCTTCCCGGTGCCCCTCTCCCCGGCAGCCCTCCTGCTCTTCTCCGCCGCCAGGGAGGGAGCTCGGCCCCCTGCCCCCGGACGAAGCGCCCGAGTGCCCAGCTGGGCTGACCCTTTCTCTGTCCCCAGTGCCTGGCTCGGGACCTTTCAGAGGGACCAAAGACCTGGGCAATTTCCTTGAATCCAGGAGATATATTTAAAAAAAAAAAAAAAAAAAAGACAAGGCAAGAAAGGGAGAGACAGACAGAGCTGAAGAGACCAAGGACGCGACAGGGACGCGCAGAGAAGGACAAGGAGGTGCACACCACTGTCCTCACCCGGAGCCCCGCCAGTCCAGCGGCCACAAACTAAAAACAGCTGCGCAGGTTTTGGGTTTCCGCCTGGCCTCCCCCTGGCCTCTGGCTCTGGCCCACCCTAGCAGTTCCCCGTAATCCCACTCTCTCAGGAAGCTGCGCTGCGAAAATCCTCTGCCCTGACTGGGGGGTCAGCCTTGGGCCGGCGGCCGCAGACACTGGCGGGACAGGTGGCCACTGCTCCCCATCACCTGCTGTTCCCGTGCTCACCTCTCTCTAGGAGCCTCAGTTTCCTCATCCCTTATGTGGGGCTGGGGGGATCGGTGTGAGGCCTTAATGGAAAGTTCCCACACCTTCCCTGACACCTGGCAGGTGCTCCCAGAACCTTCCCTGTGGCATCATTGCTATGATGTGTCCACAGGGGACAACTTTTTCTAGTTTGCACAGAGATATCCTGAGGGCCAGGGGAGACCCTGCCTTCTCCTGGAGCCTGAGGTGAAGATCTGTGTGCCCCTCCCCCCCACCCCCGCCCGGGGCATAGACCTTTTCCAAGAAGGCGTGAGTCCCCACTCCAGTTCATCAAGCACTTCCTGGGGCCCTACTGTGTGCCTGACCTACACTAGATCCTACTCAGCACCTGCCCTGGGAGCTTCGAGACATAATTTTCTCAGCTGAGTCACAGGGCTTTGCCTCTAGAGCTTGGAGATGAGTTGGGCCTCACTGTCTGCTCTGATTTAAGATGAGAGAGCATCCATGCTCATCCACCCATCACCCTGAGCGGGCGAGGGGCCTCCTCAGGGTCACGCAGCAGGTCCGTGGCAGAGCTGGGCCCCCGGGCCATGTCCCCTGCCCTCCTGTCGGGGTTTTCTTTTGAGCACTGGGCTGGCTCTTCCACTGAAAGAGCCGAGCTGGGATTTAAGTCCCTGTCCCAGCCGACAGCCAAGGCTGCAGCCAGATCCACAGGTCACTCACCTGGCAAGGCTGTCCTGAGCCCTTTGCCCCAGGCCTGGGCCCAGCTTCACAGCGGGCAGCCCAGGTGGGGGCAGCAGGGGCAGCACCCCAGGCAGCGGTGGCGCACCTGCGGGCTGAGGTGAGCACTGGGGTAGGAGGAGGACCTCCGAGGCCTTTGCAGGCAAACACAAGAACCCCTAGTCCCCCCATTTCCAGCCCTCCATCTCCCCCTACCTGCCTGCTTTCCACTTCAAATGCGTTTCTGCAGAAAATGACCGGCTGGGGAGAACCGCGCCACCAGAGAGCAGGCCTGTTCTCCGCACGTTGCTCCTGGCTGTGCACCTAGAACGTGCACTCTCACCCGCCGGCCGGTGCGCTCAGTGGCTGAGTGTCGACCCATGCACCAAGAGGTCGCCGGTTCGATTCCCAGTCAGGGCATAGGCCCAGGTTGTGGGCCCGACCCCCAGTGGGGGGAGTGCAGGAGGCGGCCAGTCAATGTTTCTCTCTCTCTCTCTCCCTTCCTCTCTCTCTCAAAATCAATAAAGAAAAAAGATTTTTTAAAAAAAGAATGTACACTCTCAATTGCACCCCACACAGTCACACACACAGGCTCACTTGCACTCACCCACGCAGGCTCACACACCACCCTTGCCTGGCTGTTCACACTTGTGCACTCGTGGTCTCACAGTCTCACTCACCACACTCAGTCCCGGGCCTGCCCTGCTCACACACTGCCCACACTCACACACGTCTCTTGGGTAGCCCCGGTGTCTTATTCTCACATTCACACACCCTGCACACACGCTCTGTGGGTCAGCACAGGGAAGGGTGACCCTGATGCTTCTCCCTGACACCCCAGTGGGTCCCGCACTGCACAGGGCCTGGCCCTGCCCGGCCTTCTCCATCCCGGGTGGGCTGGCGCTAGTGGAGTCAGCTCTGGGTGGGGCCCTGGGAGCCACGCTGCTGATGAGGTCAGAGGAGGTGACCACGGAGCTCAGGGCGCTCACTCACAGATGAACGCACAGCTCACATCACGCGCACGCGGTCACTCATCTCTTCAGCTGCAGACAAGGGCCCACCCCACCCCCACCCACAGGCCGGGCGCTAGAAACTGAGGCTGTAGAACGTGAACACGCAGGCGCCACCCCTGCCCCGGGCAGCCTACAGGCTATGGGGAGGGCAACACGCTGAAGGAATAACTACAAATGCATAGCATTATGAAAAAGTACAGAAAGCGACTGGAGTTTGTCACTGGTATGGGTGTCAGGGAAGCCCCCGCCACCTCCCCTTGGCCCTGGCAGAAGTTACGCTTCAGGGAGACATGAAGGATAAACAGATGAGCTCGGTGGGGGAGAGTGGGAGGAAGACATGCAGAACTCGGGACGGCAGCGTGGCCGGATGGGGAGGGAGGAGGAAAGCCACGGGTACAACTAGACTCCTCGGCTGTAGCTGTGGCGGGAAGCTGAGGGAGGGCCCACGAACTGGCTTCTGTTTCTCCACGAAGAGGAGGCCAGGGCATCTGCTGGGACTGTTCTAGTTTGAACAGTCCGCAGGGCGGCTACAGCCTGCGTTTGGGCTGCTGAACCATGATGGAGAAGGTTCTAATAAACCCCATTGGCTCCTACTCTCTCCCAGGCCCTGTCCCGGGCGCTGGAGCGCATGTAAAAGGTTCTCCAAAGACCCCTCTCTGTTTGCTTGTTTATTTTATTTTATGGGAGCAGGAATGGAGATCTAGCCCCTTCAGGAACACAGGCCCATAAAACAGCCTACCATGTGCAGTTGTGAAGGTTGTTCCCTGTCCGAGACACCTTGCCGAGGAGGGGAGGGGGCTGAAGCCCAGCTCTTGTTCGGTTCCCTGAGCCATGTGCGCTGCCATTGGGCTGTATCTTCTTTTCAGTTTGTGCAGAGACGCCGTCTGCTCTTCACCAGCCAAGCTCGGAGCACGCAGGGTGGGGCGGGCTCAGTGCACCTTTTCCCAATTTTCACACAGTGCGTAGGCCCCACCGGCTCTGCGAGCGAGTCCAGAAAGCTAGAGATGTGCCTTTTTTTCAGCGATTGTAAGAAATGAGGTTAGATGTCAAGGCAGCTCAGCATCTTCCCCAGGACAGAGGTGTGAACATAAGCAAGAGAATTTTGGTAGAAAGAGAGAAATTTGATACCCAGGATGAAGGTCAAAGAAATATGAGCTCGGAAACCCCCAGTTTAGAGCCCCTTACCGTTGAAACTGGGTGGGAGCCCCAAGCCATCTTATTCTACCCCTTCGTTTTTCATGTGAGACAACAGAGGACCAGAGAAGTCATATGGTTTCCCGGAAGTCACACAGCAATTTTCAGGACAGTGCCAGGGCTCCCAGCTCCCAGAGCTGAGTTTCCCTGCTGACTCCCTGCCTGGCCCAACCTAGGGGAGCCTCACTAAAGCCCCTCGGAGCAGAGTCAGGCCTGTCCTTTCCAGGGTCCCCAATACATATTAACACACAAACACGCGCACACAAGTACACATGACTTTGGTGGCCTGGTGGCCTGGTGGTCTCCAGCACAAGACAGCGCCAGGCGCCACTGAGTGGACTCCAGGACCTTCCCATACCGCCCCTAGGGGATTTCAACTTGATTTTGTTTTTATCTAAATATGTTCCTGTGCATATCTCACAGGAAACCGACTGTCACCTCTCCCAGGAGGCTGTGAGACCCAGGGGACACGCCGAATTTCCCAGGGCGACACTGCCAGGCAGTGGGGTCCTCTGGGATGGAAAGGATGAGAGGGCCCCCAGTTTCTCACAGGTCCCCAGTTCCGCCCACCACCACCTTCTTCTTCCTCCAGCCTGGACCCCCACAAATCCCTTCCGAAGGGGGGCTAACTTAACTGGAGACCTCAAACATGGCAGATTGATTTCTTTCTTGTTATTGCTGTTGCTGTGTTTCTAAGCAATGATTTTTCTCCACTCAGCCGTTTCTCTTCATTTATTCTCTGCGTCTCCTTATCTCCCCATTGCCGGTGTCTGGGGGGCCAGGAGACAGGGCCTTTGCCGGCCGCGTCGCTAACTCAGCCGCAAGGGGCTGCCGACACTGCCTGTGAGCAGCAATGCCAAAACATTGCATGTGTGGCTTACTCTTTTTAACCTTTTTATTGTAAAATAACAGGAAACCACACAAAGCAAACATACAGTTTAATGACCATTATAAGGTGAACACCCGTGTAACCATTACCAAGATCAAGAAATAGAGGCGTGCCAGCCACCCCGGGAGCCCGTCGCAGGGCCTCGCCCCAGTCACAACCCTCCATCCCTGAAAGTAACCACAATCCTGACTTTGGTAATTATAACTTTCTTGCTTCTCCTTATAATTTTATCACTCAAATGTGCATCCCTAGGCACTGTGATTTAGTCATACCTGTTTTCTGTATTTGACAAATCTTTTAGGTCTCTCCTGACCCCCCGCTATCCACCTCCATCCCTTACTTTTCCTGACACCTTATCTGTTGAAGAACCTGGCTCCTTGCCCTGTAGAGATTCTACAGCCTGCAGTTTGCTGAATGTATATTCCTGGTACATTCACCATGTTTATTTGTCCTCTGTTTTCCCTGCAAATTGGCGGCTGCACTCAGAGGGCAGATCTGACTTAGGCTCAAACCCCTCCGACACAGGGGCGGGGTCTTTCTGTTCTATGGGAAGTGCATAATGTCTGGCTGTGTCTCTTGCTGGGATTGTTAGACCCTCCATTGCTCAGGGTCTCTACCCGTTCAGTATTGCAACATGGCAGGCGATATCGACTCTGTCCTTTTGTTGTTGTTTGCGTTAGTGGGGACATTTTTATTATGACCTATCCTTGGCACCTTAATTTCTGTCATTCGCAGTCATGGGTTTGGGTCCTGGGGGTTGGGAGGGTTATGGGGTTAGAGGAGGGGTGGTGATGTTCAATCTTGAAATCTCTTAGCAGCTTAGGATATGAGCCCTGGACGCACCTCAGAGGTAAAATCCACTTGTGCTACCCCCCAGAACAAGAAGCCGTTCTGGGCCTCTAACACTGGGCCGTTCCGCCCTGGCTTGCATACTGGATGGATCAGGAAGCTCACTATTTTTCAAGTCAATCCACCCCATCCTTGGAAAAATCTGACTGTGAGGGGGACCCTCCTCATGCTTTAGAAATGCCTCCTCCTGCCCTCCCTCGGGGGCCCCCACAGGGCAGGTCTGCTCACTCTGCCGAGGAACAGCCCTTGAAAGACTCCTCCCCCAAGAAGTCTTCCTAGTTGCTTCTCTCCCTCTTCCTTCTCTTCTGGGGGATTTTATGTAATTTCCCAGAAAACCCATAGCTATAAAGCTGTGACTGATGTTTGCTCAAAATCCCCAAGCAGGCTTACCTATAATTTTCAAAAGACAGACAATCATTTGGAGGCGATAGGGGCCAAGTGTCAAACACGAATGCTCGGCTCCCGGGCTGTCTCGCCACAGCCGGTGCAGACCACGGCGATGGAAAGCGCGTGGGCGGGTCTCCCATTGTGCAACCCCCTCCACGTCCGCGCCGAGAAGCCACATTTCACAGACACCTAGATGCAAGACAGCAGGGATGGATGAGGCGGCCAAAACGCCCTCTTCTCCTGGCGCTTGGCAACATGAATCAAAAATAAAATCAACTCAACGCAAAAAATGTGGGTCAAGTTGTAATTGAAAGTTGCTTTTGAAAGGGGGATCTTGAACCCATCATCTCTCCTCCTCCTGTGAAACCCCCAAAGTCCTCCTTGGTTAATGACATCACCTTCCACCCAGACTCCCCAACACATAACCTGAGTCATCCCCAAACCGTCCCCGCCCTCAGCCTCCACATTCAATCCCTCACCAACCCCGCCATAGGCCTCAGGAACATCGCAGGCACGGTCCACGCTTTTCCACCGGCTTTGCACCCGCTGTCCCTCCAGCGTGGAAGGTACCACCCACAGCACCTCTGCCACCACAGCACCTCAGCCTTCGAAGCTCAGCCCACAGGCCTCCACCCCAAGCCCCTGTGGATCCTGACCCCCTTCAAAAGCAACCCTCTCTCCGGCAGATGCTCAGGGATAACCCTAGAAATAAATGAGTGGATTCACTAATTTCATAAACGTTTATTAAGTCCTTTACGTGCCAGACACTATTATAGGCACCGAGGCTCTAGTCGTGAAAGCAGTAGACAAAATCCCTGTTTATTACAGTCGGCAGTCAGGCAATAAATAAAACAAGGACATTAGACAGTATTTAGAAAGATGCTATGGAGACAAAGCAGGGAAAGGGTTTTTCCTTTGTTGGGGAGGGAATGAGGGGCCTCTCTAATAATGTGGCATTTGAAAAAGACTTGAAAGAGGGAGGAAGTGAACCTGTGCAGGTGTCTGGGCAAATGGATGGAAGAGGAAATGAATGATTGGAGAACGAACAAACAAATCACAGAATACAGTGATGACCGAATGAGGGAACCACTGAGTGGATACATGAATGCGTGGATGAGAAGGTAAAAATTGTGTCTAGTTTGCCTGTTTGTTACAATGAATTGAAGTGAACTGGTCAAATTGCATTGGCTGGAAATAAACCACCAGCTATTTCTGTGATCTCCTGGAGCCCATTTGGGTCTTAAAATTGTATCTAATGAACTTGTGAAATGGTTCCAAGTGCCATTCTTCTCTTTAGAGGCTTCCAAGGGTTCTCCTGGCCACTGTCAAGTCACTCACAGCCTCAGGGGCCAGCCAGCCTGGCAACAGGAGAGTAGGGTACCTCCTTGGGGCTCCTTGGGGGGAGAGCACAGGGCAGGTCTGCAGAACCAGGTCCAGCTCTGGTTCTGGTGGATCTCAATGCTCATCTTTACAACACTCCCACCCCACTACCCCTCGGGCTGGGGAAGCAGGGCCTACGTGCCCGTGCCAATCAGTGGTCATGCTCTGGGATGTGCCAAGTACCAGGAAAGGGCAGGTGCTGTGGTGACTGCTTCTTCAGTCTCCGGGGGAGGTGCCTAGGGCCCAAAAGACAAGGCATGTCAGTGGGGCTCCCAACTGGCCACACAATCTTGAAGGATTATTACTTGGGCTGGACAAGGTCTAGAATGAACACTAAGGATCCTGCCTATCCACACCTCTGGCCTGGTCAGAACTTTGTCAGTAAAGACAGAGAGGGCAGGCTGTAGACACTGGGGAAAGCCCAGAGTTGCAGAAAGCAAACTGGGGACATGGGATTTCAGGTCAGAGGCACAGAGCAGGGACGGGGGTGTGCTGTACACTGGGGACAACACGGAGCAGCCCCCACCCGCACCCCCAGGGAGGACCTTTACAGAGCTTTCAATCAGGGCTTTGAAGTCGAGCAAACACTGGTTGGATCCCAAGCTCTGTGACTTTGAGTGAGCTACTTAACCTCTCTGAGCTTCAGCTGTCTCCAAAATGGGTGCCTGAATGGCTTTCTAACGGAGGATCAGTGAGACAATGCTTACAAACCGCTGAAAAGCCTGGCACACAGGAAACGTTTCACAGATGATGTCATCATTATTAATATATTTAATATATTATTGATAATATGAATATAGTGTAAATATATAACAATATAATATAGTACCATGTTAATTATTATCTGAGTAAGCAGCGTGTTGGGGCTAATTAAAAAGAGTTAATGTGAGTTCAGGCTAAATTAATGGAGGTCAAAGGTACAAAGGAAAGGAGAGAAGGACCTCTCTTTTCTGAGCTGGTTGGTTAAATCCCAGTTAAGAGAACTGTGTGGAGGCCTGGCCGGCCTCCGGCAGAACAGAAACAGCTGGATGGATGCAGAGGAGGTAGCTAGGACGGGAGGGGCTGGAGCCCACCCCACGAGGACAGGGAGCTGCAGCCACCCTCACCTCACAGCCTTCAGGGAAGGCCCGGAGCACAGGAGGCTGAAGGACTGGGCGGGGGGCCCAGAGGGAAGGGTCGGGCAGGAGGTTCAGAAGCTCTAAGGAAGCAGGTTTCAGTTCTGTTCGAGGAAGAACTTTCTTTCAGGTCAACAAGACCCTCTGCAGTGTCTAGCTCTGTAGGGAGAAAGCTCCCCACCATCAAAGGTGTGCCAAAAAAAGCTTGAATAAGCTCTGCCATACCAAGAGGGGATACTCCCGAGAAGAGAGGTTGGTCTCCATCAACACCTAGCCTGACTTGACACCCAGAGCCTCTGACTCCTGGCACATCTGCCCTCATTGGAGCCTCGGGCATATAGACATTACTCATCCATCCGTGCATTCCTATGCTGCCGTGGTCGGTGCCAAGGACATAGCAAATATGAGCTCTGACTTCCTGGGGGTTGACATTCCCGAGCAGTGGCGCTCACACTCCACATGCAGAATAGCCACCCACCTTACCTCACACCATATACAAAAGTTAACTCACAATGGACAAAAGATCCACATATAAAAGCCAAAACTATAAACATATTTTAAAAAATAGGATAAATCTTCATGACCTTGGATTTGTCAATGGATTCTCAGATAAGACACCAAAAACACAAGCAACAAAGAAAAAATAGATCATTGGACTACATCAAAATGAAAAACTTTAGTGCTTCAAAGAATGCTATCAAAAAAGTGGAAAAACAACTCACAAAATGAGAGGAAATATTTGTGAATCATATCTAATAAGACACTTGTATCTAAAACACATAAAGAGCCCTTGAAACTCAATAATAAAAAAATAATAATCCTATTTTAAAATGAAGGACCTGAAAAGACATTTCTCCAAATAAGATGTACAAATGGCCAACAAGCACATAAAAAGATAGCGACCTCATTAGTCATCAATGAAATGCAAGTGAAAACCATAATGAGATACCACTTTACACCCACTAGGTTGCCTACAAGTCAAAAAGTCAGACACTAACAGGTGTTCGCAAGGATGTGGAGAAATCAGAACCTTTATACACTGCAGGTGTAAATATAAAATAATGCAGTCACTAAGGAAAGCAATCGAGCACTTCTTTGGAAAGTTAAATAGAATTACCATTTGACCCAACAATCCCACTCCTAAGCATATACCCAAGAAAAATTAAAACGATGTCCATACAAAAACTTATATATGAATATTCATAGCAGCATTACTGTCCATCAACTGTCCATCAACAGACAAATAGAGCCCTGGCCAGTTTGGTTCAGCGGTTGAGCGTTGGCCTGCAGACCAGAGAGTCCCGGGTTCGGTTCCCGCTAGGGGCATGTACCACAAAACAACAACAACAGACAAATACATTGTTAAAATGTGCTATATCTACTCAGTAGACTATTGTTCAGAAGGGAGAAAAAAAACCAATATGCTAAATGAAAGAAGCCAGTCACAAAAGACCACATAGTATATAATTCCATTTATATAAAAGTCCAGAATCTGCAATCTGTAGAGATAAAAAGTAGATTTATGGTTAGAACTGGGGGTGGTGGGCAAGTAGAGGGATGAAGAGGAAGGTGATAAAATATTCTAAAAACGATTATGGTGATGATTACACAATTCTTTGACTATATTAAAAATCATTGGGTGGTATACTTTAAATGGGTGAATTATTTGGTATATGAATTATATCTCAATAAAGCTGTTACCAGGAAAAGAATCGCCCAAAGGGCTTTGAAGCCTCCCTGCCTGAGCTGCGGGTCTGGGGGAGCCGGCACCTCCCATTTCCTGGAAGTCTGCAAGTTGCCGACTTGACAACAACCCTACCCCATAGACACTACAGGGGTGCCGTCTTTCATCCATAGTTTTCAAATCCAGGAAGCTCTGAAAAAGGAGAGCGCTCTCACAAATGTGCAGAAGAAATTCATTTGGTGTCACAAAACCCAAATCAAATCCACACGAGGCTATTTACGGTCTTGACACTTAATGTGACTGTTCACACATTTCACTGCAAACCCGCACGTGTTTGTTTCCAGGCTCTCCTCTACCCTGCTGGGGGGCTTAATAAAGCATAGTACACACACCATGACCTTCCAAAAATCTGAAGAATTCTGACTTCCAAACTGTAGCGGGCCCTGAGCCCTCAGATAAGGGACTGTGGACCTACATTTGTTCCCATTTTACAGTTAGAGAAAACCGAGTCGAGAGAGGCCAAACAACCTGTCTGAAGTCCAGAGAGAGGACCCTCACCTTAGTCCGTCCTCCAGCCAGAAGACCCTCCGTGCCCGGCCTGCACCTCCCCTGCCATCCACGTAGGCCCGGGGCACTCGGGGGCTCCTGTGTGCCCTGGCATGGGGCGCCTGCCGCTCCAGGTCCCTCTCAGGCCAGCTGCTGGCAGTGCCTCGCCCACCGTGCGAGGGGCCTGCCCCACCCCATCAGGAGCTGGAGCTGGAGCCTGCTTTGTAATTTGCTCTGCCAGCCGCCCTCCCAGCTGCAAATGGAAAATCCGAGAAGGTGGTCTGCTTTTCTGGCAGATGTCAGCCCCAGCCGGCCGGGGACAGGGCAGCTCGGCCTGGAAAGGCCTGCTGCAGTTTGGCACAGGGGCTGCTGCTAGGTTGGAAACACATTTTGGTGGAATTAGCGGAGAGGAAGAATGTTAATTCTACCACACCAAAACTCCTACAAAATACCTTCTTGGCAAAAAAACAACAGAAAGGATGACAGACTGAGAGCTGTCCTTCCTCACTTCTCACCCACCCCTCCACATCATCATATCCATTAATATATAATTAATGGCAATACTGCAAGCTACTATGTAATGAGTCTGTGCTCTGGGCCGGGGCTAGACTCAGCACCTTTCAGACATTGACATTATTGTCCCATTTTTCAGAATCAAAGCCAAGTCTCCAAGAGATGATGTGACTTGCCTGAGATCACACAGCAAGGACACAGCTAAGCAGGACTGGACCCAACTCCTTATGACTCTGAAGATCAGCTCTTCCCCACCCCCACACAGAGGGTCTTTAGCCAAAAATCTATAAAGAAGCTATTTCTTGCCCTGGCCAGTTTGGCTCAGCGGTTAGAGCGTCGGCCTGCGGTCCTGAGAGACCCGGGTTCAGTTCCCGCTAAGGGCATGTACCTCGGTTGCAGTTTGTCCCCGGCCCTGGTCGGTTGTGCGGGTGGCAGCCACTTGATGTGTCCCTTTCACATCGATGTTTCTCTCTCTCTGTTCCTCTCTCTCCCTCCCACTCTACCTGACAAAAAAATGGAAAAATGTCCTCGGGTGAGGATAAAAAAAAAAAAAAAAGAAGAAGCTATTTCTTTCCTCAAGTCAGAGTTACTCAAGGGCAAACAGTGAGGCAGCGTCATTCACTCAGCCCCTCCTCTGCCCTTTTGAACTGGGAATGCCCTCAAAACCACATATTATAACTTTTCTCTCCACAAGCTTCAGAGGTGAATTACCCACCCATTTCACAGATGAGGAAACTGAGGCCTGCAAAGATGAAGCAGTTGCATCAAGCCATAAACCCAGGTCTTCCCCCTCCCAGGTGATGCCTCTGTGTGCCTCTCAGCTGTGAGAACCATGATCCCTTGTCTTCCGTGGAGAGTAAGACAACCTAAGGCAGCAGGAGTCACAGAAGGGCACTGCTGTAAATGGATCTACCAGTCACTCATTCATTCAAAAACCCTCTACTCACCCCTCCTCTGAGCTCCAGCTGAGCACTAGAGACACAGCAAGGAATCGAATAGTCTCTTACTCCAGGAAGCCCAGAACCTAAGCTACCAACCTGCAGACCCACAGTTCCAACCCAATGTGGCGCAAATTGTTGGAGGGGTGCTCTGAGACCCAGAGGACACACAGGAGTCTCCCAGGCTGCCAGCAGGAGTCAGGGGAGGCTTCCCAGAGAAGGACACATTTGAGCTGAGAGCTGAAAATTGAGATGACTTTGGTCAGGTGGGCAAGGTGGAGAACGACACCCCAGGCCCAGAGAACAGCATATGCCAGGGCCCGGAGGTAGAGGGACAATGGAGACTCCTAGGCAGCTCGGGGTGGCCGGAGCATAGAGAAGAATTCCACCAATGTCTGGGGACCATCTCCTCACCAGGTGGCCGTGGAGATTCATGGCCAGAAGGACCCTACAGAAGGGGCAGATTTTGAAGGTGGCTGTTTCTCTTAGGGCACCAACATTCTAAGTAAATGACCCCACCAAGGAGAAGATACTCCCCTGAGCCCCGAAGTCCAGGCAGCCCTGCGGCTTTGGACCAGCCAGTGACAACTTTTGGTCATTAATTGCAGCATGTGCTAATGTTTGATAAATTGCCCAACAGTTGCATTAGCTAATAACTCCCCGAACAAAACCAGAGAGTTCATCTGTTTTTATAAGACGCCCAAGAGCATCCTGGGAACAGGCATGGTGGTCGTGAATAAAAGAGAAACATTCATTTGTGGTAATTGGTTTCAGCTCCTCACTTGGCTGCTTGTCCTGACCTAAATGTATCCAGTTGTTCCCTTTGCCTCGCTCTGGTTTGGGGGTCACTCCTAATGGTTTAATTCAACAAAAAATGTCTGCCATTTCCTGTAACCTCTGTCTTTTTTCACCCTGCTCCCAAACGGTTTTCTTGCAAGCAGCATCTCTGCAAGTCCCTCCCAGGGCTGTTTCCTTCTCGGGGAACAAAGTCAAGATTGTTGACAGAGAAAAAGGTCTTAACTGCAGGCCAAGACAAGAAGGTCGGGGAGGGGATAAATGAAGGTAATAATCATTTGTTTGTCTTCCACCCCGACTTCACAAAGCAGGTTTTGTCCGAGGCCGGTGGTCAGGGACTCTGACACAGAACACGGCCCTGGTGACCAGGGGCAATTTATGGGCGGGAATGAACACAAATCCCCATTCATGGAGCTGGCGGGAGGAAGTGACTGAGGAGGCACATTCGCGCCCGGCCTGCCCTGGTCCCTCCCGCGGTCTGAGGCTGCGGAGGGCTGGGTACTGTGAGTCTTGGCCACACTTCAAACCCGAGCGCGGCCCTACCTTCCCCGGGATGGCTTTTTTTTCCAGGCATGAGCACAGATTGTCTCCCGCCGCGCAGTGCCCGGGAGGATGGAGAGGGCGGGCGCGGTCCCTCCGTGCCCAGCTGGGCTCCCCAGCCTTCAGGTGGCGTCAGGGGCGCTGCTGGCATTTGGGCCCCGGGATGAAAGGCTGGAGCGTGGGGACAGGGTGGGCGGGGAGTGGGTCTGGAATACATTGTCAGCGGGGACAGCTTGTAAACTTTGTTGGGATGCATCTGGTAGAAAGGCGTTGTATAAATATTAGATCGTTATCGGCGTATTGTGTTTCCCGCTTGGGCGGAGGAGGGGCTGGCGGGCCCCAGATGCCTTTCCTCAAGAAGAGGATGCTTCGAGGAGGCCTTGGAAGGCTGCCGCTGCCCAGGGCAGTCCTGGGGTCAGGGCGCAGAGCCTGGGGAGGGCAGAGGTGACTGCCAGCTAAGCCCGCTGGGCTCCCCTCCATGAGGACTGTGCTCCGCGGAAGGGAGAGCAGGAGCCTGACTGCGTGGGAGGAGAGAGGGGGCCAGCTGGTGCAGCCGACAGGGGTCCCCGTCTCTCTGTGAGACCACGTCCCTCTCTGTGAGACCGTGTCCCTCTCTGTGAGACCACGTCCCTCTCTGTGAGACCGTGTCCCTCTCTGTGGGTCCTTTCTCCATCTGAATGGCCCTCTCAATCTGATTCTCGACACTTGTGGATCCCTGCTCAGCGCCACCTTGTGCTAGGCACAGCAGACACAGGGTGGATACAGCCCCTTGGTGGAGACCTCTGCAGCCTCAGGCACGCTCCAGGCTGGATTCAAGGACGGGGCATTCTGGATTGTAGAGCTCCATCCGCTTACCTGCCGCATCGAGTGGCATCACTTCCCGGTGCCTGTACATCCTGACCTGGGGGTTATTTGCAAGCCCATTGCAAGCAGCACTCTGGGGGCAGGGCCTGAACAGACACCAAATCACTGCCACACCATCATCATCATCATCCAAACCTGCCCCTCCTGTAGTGTCCCTCTGGCCATGAATCTCCATGGCCACTTGGGTGATGAGACGGTCCCTAGACTTTGATGGAATTCTGCTCTATGCTCCAACCACCCCAATCTGCCTAGGGATCCCCATTGTCCCTCCATCTTGGGGCCCTGGCATATGCTGTGCTCTGGGCCTGGGGCGCCTTTCTCCACCTTGCCCACCTGACCAAAGTCATCTCAATTTTCAGCTCTCAGCTCAAATGTGTCCTTCTCTGGGAAGCCTCCCCTGACTCCTGCTGGCAGCCTGGGAGACTCCTGTGTGTCCTCTGGGTCTCAGAGGACCCCACTGCAATTTGCACCATACTTGGAATTGTGGGTTTGAAGGTTGGTGGACTAGATTCTGAGCTCCCCAGAATCACAGACTGTTTCATCCCTGCTGTGTCTCTAGTGCCCAGCTGGAGCTCAGAGAAGGGGTATGTCCAGCAATTTTTAATAAATGAGTGAGTGAATGAATTAATGTCATCGTCATCATCATCATCACCAGCATCACAATGGCTACCATTTATTTTGCATATTCTTAATATCAATCCAAACACTGTTTTCACAGCATATCCATGAGATTGATTCTATCAGCGCCCATTTCACAGTTGAAAAAACTAAGACCCAAACTCAGACAGCTAGTAAGTGTTCAAACCCAGGTTTGTCTCCCCTGTAGTCTTAAGAAGTTTTTCCATTAGCAGGCATCACAAGGTACAAGGGAGCCTGGGAGAAGGGGCCAGTTCTGCTCATGACCCAGGGAGGAAGACTTCTGGAGGAGGCCCGTTTGAGCAAGGAGCCCCGCTGAAGGCAGACATCATTCCCTGCCCATTCCAGAGGCTTTGCTGACTGCTCAGCCCCTCCACTCCTCACCCAGAGCACTCAGCGTTTCCAGCCTGCCCCGTGCTGCCACCCACGCCTCCTGCCTCGGAATCTGGCCTCCTCCCTGCGTGACCCTGCCCAATCCGCCCAGCAACTCCATGGGCAGCATTCAAGTGTCCCGAGGAAAGCGAAAGCACAGAAGCTGGGGTTGCAGAATGGGCACAGCCCCAAGGCTGTGTGCCCCGAGCCGCACAGCCCGTAAGTGGCAAGACTTTAACTCGGGTTCATAACTGTGATGTCAGACCCCTCCGGTGCTTGAGCATGTTCCCAGGATAGGGCTGGACTCTGAGAAACCTGGATGCAAGAACTGGTTCGATCACTGTCTCACCTGTAGCTTTGAACTAGTTCCCTCTTTCTAGACCTCAGTCTATTCTCTCTAGAGTAGGAGCATCATTGAAAGGGAACTGGACTTGGTTTCTGAGATGCCTGTGAATTGATGTCATCTTGTCCTTACACAGCTCTGCAAAGCTGGCGTGCCAGGCTTCATTTCCATTTTGAAGGTGAGGAAACTGTGGCCCTGGGGATTGCATGACCAGAGCGTTGGCGCATGCCCAGAAGGGGAGGCCCAGGTGTGGCCAGCACTGGAGCCTGAGCACTGGCGGGCAGTAAGCGTGCCGAGGGCAGAGGTGCGGGGGGTAGGACATCTGCCTCAGATCAGGACAAGGCACTCCCCTGGCAGAGAGAGCAGGTGGCCAGACTCTCAGGGTCAGAGGAAGTTCAGCAACATCTAATCTAGGCCGCAGAAGATTTCCCTGCCAGGGAAATTTCCCTGGCTCTGTCTTGAACACCTCCAGGAACAAAAGGCTCACTACCTATCTATGTAGCTCATCCCAAAGTTGGACTGTTCTGATTTTTAACTCACTTGAAGGAAGCATTTTCTACTAAGAAGCAGCAGGGAACATCGAGGATAAGAGGCTGGGAGTCGCGGGGAGGCATGAGAAGCTATGAACTTCATCGGAGAGAGCTTAGGCCTGTCCCAAACACCCAGAGACTGTCGTGAAACCTGTGCTCTCAGGGTGCCCTCCCTTTTATAGTGACAAAAGACATGTATGGAGCATGTGACAACTTACATTTGTCCAGATGCATCCTCCCAGCCGTCTTTCCAGTTGGCCAGGGCAGGAATTATCAGACAGCCAGGGCAGAAGGAACAGTAGGGGTCCAGAGAAGGTGGTCTGCTCTGCCCCGGTCACTCAGCCAGGGAGAGGCTGCCCCAGGGCCAGACCCTCGTTATTCCCTGCCCTGGTGCTCTGCCACACGGTGCCTGCCCAGTCACTGCAGAGCCACCTATGTAGGGTGCCAGCTATAAAGATCACTCCAGGCCACTTCCACATTTGGAATGGGGTGCCCTCAAGCCCCTTGGAATGCCAGGCTGTGTTATTTTTAGGCTGATCAGTTGTTCCACCCCTGCTCCCCTACCCTGAGCCCCCAAGCAGATTTCCCCAACTGTCAAATCCCTGTGTGGCCAGTTCTGGTACTTTGTGGGGTGCGCCTGGATGCACCAGCACCAGCACAGGGTGAGTGCCCCATCCATTTCCTGATGGCCCGTGCCCCGCGGATTGCCTGCCTCACTCTGCCTGGGACCAGACTTAAGATACCCCAAAGCCTTCCACACCTCCCAGGAATCTCTGGAAACCAGCCTATTGGACAGAGAAGCCAACTGAGGACCAGAGAGAGGGCCCAGCGTGCCCCAATATCCTGACCAAGTTGTCCCATACCCCACAAAGCCCATCTAATTGTTTCCTGTCTGGGCTGGGCTGGGCTGGGCTGGGCTGGGCAGGACTGGTGGTAGCTGCTGCTTCTCCTGCTTCCCCCAAAGTGGCCTGGCATCGAGAAGAACACAGTCCCACATAGCCTGGGATCAAATCCCCGCCCGGGTATTTGTAGCCGGAGACCTTGAACCACGGCCTCCACCCCATGGAGTCCATTCCCTCACCTTGAAATGTCCACAGTGTGGCTGTGAGGCTTCCATGACAACATGTGTGTAGAAGGCTTCCCACGAGACATAGCAAGGAGCTGGCACCCTGCACATTTCCAGCTGTTATTACTTCTTAATGAGACGAATGGGTTGAATTATCACAAAGAGAGGAGGGAGGCAGCAAGTTTGTGCCTGGACTTCTGCAGGGGCGGGGCACCCACACGATCCTGTCCCTCAGCACGGCCCCTGGGATTCCTGTCTGGAGCCATCCTCCCTGGCAGTGCAGTACTTGGACTCCAGCTGTGCCCACTCCTGAGCCCTGGCTGCGCAGACCACTCCCCTAGGCATGGGAGACCCACCAGCAGCAACGACTGTTCTCTGGACCTCAGCTCACAGTTTAGTGAGGGCAGAGGCCGTGCCCCCACCTGGTCCACAGGCCCGCAGGCTCAGATACACAGAGGACGCGCGAAACCTGTGCAACACTGGACTCTGGAAGGGTACAGAGAAGTTGACAGAGCATAAACTTTGTAATATCACAGACCTGGTGTCAACCCCAGGTCTGTGACCCTCAGCACATCCCTTACCCCTTCCGAGACTGTCTCCTTACCTGTGAAGTGGGCATGAGAATACCAACCACCGGGATATCTGTGGGGAGCAAGGACAGCAGGCATGAGACATTTCCTAAAGGGGAAGACCTGTGTCCCTGGTGGCCAACGCAGTGGCCCTTGCAGCCCCACAAGGGACTGGAAACCAGAAGGGAAAAGGGTGCCTCCAAGGTCACACAGAGAATTGTCAACCCAGGACCCAAAAACCAGATCCCAGACTGGACCCCCTCCACACATGAGGAGCAGAATCTATAACAAATGCAATAAAGAAAAACACAGGAGGCTTTGCCTTGGTCCAGAGAGGCTACGAGGCCAGTCAGGGAGGAAGGCTCTCCGGGCAGGCCTGCCCACCGAGTCCCCAGGACAGCACCCCGGGCCAGCGCACACACGCAGTGCCAATGTGTTAGGGCTTATGCACGGTTCCCGCCATGGGAACCAGCCGCCTCCTCTGCCAGCGGCCCTTAATTCTTCCAATGTGGCTGCAACTTAGCGAGACTCTGAGGGAGGGCGTGGGAGGACCGGGAAGAGTGAGACCACCTCTGCTGACAGCTCGTTTACAGCCCTCCCATCAAGGGCACTTTCCCTGCGGGGACCTGGCCCATGGGAGCAGAGAAGCTGGGGGGCCAGCTCACAGCTACCTATGACACATTGCAGGCACCAGGGGGACGCCTGACCCCTGTCACTCACAGTGGCCCTGGGGACCACCACAGCTGGCCAGAACCGGGGAAGAATGGGCTAGCCCAGCCAGCCGGCAGAGGTCTGGCGGCGCTGGCAGGCCAGGGGCAGGAAATACACTCCCCATCCTCCAATTTCCACCCAGCACCAGTGTCTGGCTGGACAGCCACGGGCCTTGGTGCAGCAGGCTGGCCTGGCTGGGCAGGATGGGCAGGATGGGAGAGGAAAGGGGGCAGGGAGGTCAGTGATGCGGGGCGAACCACCCATGCTGCCAGCCTCCGCGGGCCGACCGTGTGGACTCGCTGGTGCTCCTGTTCCCGGTCTCCTCCGCCTGGTTTGTAACCCGGCGTTGGACTCAGTCTCTCTGAATTGCTGAAGAGGGAGTGAGAAGGCCTCGCTATAAGAAGAATAAGATTCAGATTCCAAAGAAAGGAAGATATCCAAGGTAATCGTTTGCCATGCAGATGCCCAGGCTTCTTACTCGGGTTCAAACGATCCCAGAAAGCTGAGGATGAATTAGGGTTTGGGTTGGGATGGACTCAACAGTGGAGAACTCAGAGAACATCCATTGCTGCCGAGGGCTGGACAATGCTGAGGACACGGAGATGGGTCAGCTGTAGTCCTCGTCCTTCTGACTTCCCAGTCTGGTTAAGGACTCGGTGTGAGTGTGATCCTGGAGGGACAGACATTGTCCAGGAAGAAACAGGGATGGGCAGGCAGGTCCCACAAGGGAAGCTGGGAAACCACCCAGAAGAGATGGCAGTCATGCCAGGCGTTAAAGGTGGCGGTCCTTCTCCTGCTGTGAATGGCACAGAGCAGAGACACACGGGATGGATGGATGGATGGATGGATGGATGGATGGACGGGTAAATGATGGTTAGACGGGATTTGGGCAGCAGACATAAGGACAAAGAAATGTTTTATTGAATAGATTCTTATAACAATTCTTTCAAGTAAAAGGATGGAAGTAACAACCCCCTTCCCCAGATTAGTTACATGAGCCAAAAGCCAAATATAACTGAATATATTTATATAACATATAACCGAAAGTATTATCCTAACCTGAGGCTGAGACAGAGAAAAGATCTTGTTTCAGGGTGACACAGTAAGTTAATGACAAATCCAGGACCAGAATTCAAGGCTTCTGACTCCTGTCCAATACCTTGTCCATAGAGCCCACCGATTCCATTCCTCTCCTAGTCCCTCCTCCTCCACATAGATATTTGTGGAAAGAAGGAGAAAGAGGAGGGAGAAAAGAAGGGAGGAAGGGAATTATCATGATTTTGTTCCAAGAGCCCTGAGTTCTGGTCCCTGGTGTTGAACAAGCCGTCTCACTTGTCTTGGTCTTTCTCTTTATCAGAAAAATGGGCTGTGAAGACCTGCTTAGAGCACAGGCAGGAAGAGTGCTTTGAAGGCAGGAAACACCCGACTAATGCGGAACGTGGAAGGGGATCATTTTTTTCATGAGTCCAGGGGCCACGTCAGAAAACAATTCCTTCGACTCAGTATCCAGGCCCCACGGCAGCGTGGCGTTTGGGCGGCGTGGACAGGGGACGGTGCAGGGAGACACTGGGTGCTGGCCGGGGAACAAGAGCAAACAGCCCTGATGCTAGGTTCTGAGTCCCCGGCAAGGGGAGGGGCAGAGCTGAGCGGACTCTGCCAGCTCTCAGCTGCCGTATCAGCTGATGGGACAGAAGCAGGAAGGCCACCCCGCTTCCTACGTCTGGGTGACTTCTACGCCCGTCCATTAGTAGCCTGAGGGAAGGAGAGGGAGTGTCCAGGTGCTGTGCACATGCCATGGGCAGGCCTGGTGCTAGATGTTCAGTCAAGGTTTTCCCACCCAGTCGCCACCACGAGGCAGTCAGTGCACAAAAACCACGGTACCCATGCTACACAGATGTTCTGGCCTCTGAGTCCCGCTTCAAGTTGCCATTTTGGAGACTGCCCAGTCCTTTACCCTCTCCCTGGGTCTCAGTTCCTTCCCCTGTGAAGTACGCAGAAGAAATGCCTCCTCTGCCTGCCTCCAACAACGGGCAGTTGTCCCTGGGGGCAGCGCAAGCCCCGCCATTGCTGCCCAGCCAAGGCCCCATCACCCACACGGAGCAGGAGGAGCCGGGGTTAGGGGGCGCATAGAGATGGCCTTCCCAGCCCTGGGTGGGTGGAGTCAGAGCCACCATTCCGCATGGTGGACCCGGGAGACACTACCCTGTTCACTGGAACGGGAAGGGACCAGGGCATTCACCCTACTTTGTTTTATTACACACAGTGATGTCTACCCCAGGGCGTAAGTGGGCCATGCTGTGCACTTTTATTCTTTCCCTTGTAATAACAAGGTGGTTAGAGTGGGGATGCTGGAGCCAAGTGCCTGGGTTAGAATCCAGGCTTCACCCCTTCCTAGCTGTGTGACCCCAAGCAAGTCACCTAATCTCTCTGTACCCCGGGTTCCTAATGTGTACAATGAGGCTAACACTAGTAACCGCCTCACAGAGCTGTTGCAAGGACTAGACAACTTGACATGTGGGAAGGGTTCGGAGCAGCACCCCCCGCGTAGTAAGTGCAGAGTGAGGGTTGGCTGTTAATAATGATACCCCCGAGGCTCATCCTAGGAGCAAGTCTTCGGGAAGCTTTCCTGGCCCCACAGGCCGCTCACGCTCCTCCTCTTAGCCCCCACTGGTCACTGTGCCGCCCTCTAACAAAGACTTGGTCTTCCAATAGTGGGCTTCTTCTTGAGCCCAGTTTACAGAAGAGGAAACTGAGGTCCATACAGATTAAGTGATTTGTCTCCTTGTCCTGATCTTCTATCTTCAATAACGGGAAACTCCCTCCCATCCAGCCCGGGGTGGGGAGAGGAGGGCTACCATCTGAGCTGAATTTTGCAGGGTGAGAGTCAACCAGGAGAAAGTTGGAGTTAGAGAAAAGACACTCCAGGCCGAGGCCCAGCACGACGGTAATGCTGGAGCACTGTGAGGCGGGGGCTGGTGGGGGTGAGGATGCCGAGGTGGCCTCCACCGTGTCACAGGGCCTTGAATCCCAGGCCGGGAGGGGCAGATGTGATGCTACGGCAACAGTGAACCATTAGACCACTTTAGCAGACATGGAAATGGCCAGATTTCCATTTGGGGCCCTCAGTGAGCTATAAACACTGTGCAAAGCTAACTATTACGGCTAATAATGGTTTATCACCCTGCACCATAATTGCCGTTTACACATTCATCTCCCGCCAGATCATGAAGCCCACTAGGGCAGATCTGTGTGTCTTGTTCATCCCCGTGACCCTATGCTTGGCACAGGCAGACACTCGGAAGCTGTTGTGTCGAATTAATGAATTAAAATGAAGTACATGATGCCAACTGCTGTGAATTGTTTTGCAAAATAAAAACTTTGGAATCAGGCAGCCCTCAATCCAAACCCTGATGCCAGCTCTTCCTGCAGAATAGCCTTGGCAAGACGCATTACATCCCTGAGTGTCAGTGTCCTCCTCCTCAAAACGAGTTTAATGACTCCTCCTCCCGGGTCGCGGTGGAGCTCCCAGCACAGCTCCTGACCCATGCAGAGGCCTCTATAAATGGCAGCTAGAAGAACAACACAAATATCACGGGGCACAAAGCTGCACAACTGCTGCTGGTACATATGTCAGCAAACAGGAGGGAGACTTGTAAATCTGAGGACCTAGATTTGAATCTGGGCCCTACCTTTTTCCTGTGCAACCTTGGGGAAGTAAATGAACCTCTCTGTTCTCTTCCTCTATTCAATCTGAGTATTAACAATGATAGCAATCTGAAGGACTGGTTGCATGGACTGAAGGAGATAACAGATGTGCAGTGCTTAGTGTATAAAAATGTGGGTGATGATTACTATTATCATGACAGCTCATAAAAGCTGGGTGGAGCTTCCTATTATAAACAAGTTCTGCCCCACCCCACTCGCAGACCAGGGGCAGGCTCGGTGCTTTGTTCCCAGGAAGGGCATAGCTGGAGGGGCCGGCCGGGCTGGGGCAGAGGCCAGTGCGGGCTCCTCGCTCCCACCATCTGCACTGAGAGGTCAGCCCATCTGTCCAGCAGTGGGCACGCATGTGGCCTCATCTGAGAGCGTGGGGTCGTTGGGGTCAAGCAGGAGAAAATTGGGGGCAGATGAAGAGAAACTTTCAGCTTATTTTTAGGAAAGGGGGAAAGAGGGGAAGACAGGAAGGCCCTTGTTTCTCGGCATTTCCACCATGTGCATGGCAGGCGGGCAGGCGGGCAGGCGGGCAGCCAGGCAGAGCTGGAGACAAAGATGTGTCCACTTTTGCAGGACCTCAGACGACTGCACAGCCCAGCCTGTCGGCACAGCATTCTCAGTCGCAGCCCTGGCTGCACCCAGGGGGACTCTTGTGAGCTAGAGCCCAGGACCCCAAAGGAGACTACCCCATCCAGAGGGCCACATTTGGGCTTTAGGAGGGACCCTCCAGCTACAGAGTAGAGGAGGGCTTGTGGGGTGAAATCTGGCAGCAGGGAGGCCAGTGGGCATTGCCAGCACAGGGCCTGGCACCCATGAAACCCTGCAGCCAGATTGCTGGGGTATAAATCCTAGCTCTCCCACTTCTGGGCTGTGTGACTTAGGGCCAATTGCTTTATCTCTCAGTTTCTTTGTCTGCAAGACAGACACAGCCATAGTTCATATTGCATGGGTTTTGTCGTAAAAACAAATCCGTATGTGTAAAGCACTTAGAACACTCAGCTTGCCAGCACTAGGAGTCAGCTGCTGTCACGGTCAACATATAGCAAGGCATGCGCAGCTGGGTGGCCTGGTCTGGGGAGGGGGACTGAGCGCGCCCAGTGCTCTCCAGCCAGACCCTTCAATGAGGGTGAGGCCACTGCAGCGAGGTGGCGAACAGGCCGGCTGGGTTAGGAAGGTGGAGGAGAGAGACGGGAGGCCTGCTCTATGGCAGAGGGGCCAGCCTGAGGCTGGACGTGGGCAGGCCTCACTGTGGCTCCCGTGGGCGTCTTTGGAAAGAGCTCAAAAATGACAGGAATTTTCCAAATCGCCTGTTTTTCCATTCTCAGCCCTCCAGCCCCCCATCCTCAGATCTAACTCTGAACAGAACTTTGAAATGTGTCAGGAACAAGAAGGTGAGAGTGTAAAAACCCCAGAGAGGATTGTTAATCCCGAGTCCGGGTGGCAGCACGCCTGCCAGAGCTGCAGTGGAAAAGTGTGTGCATGGGGGTGTGCGTATGTGGGTGTACACGTGAGCATGTGTGTCCTCCGACACGAGCATACCTGGACACGGGAGCCGATGTGCATGTCAACTCGTGGCTACAAGTACTGACACGTGCGTCTCGTCCATGCACACATGCTACTGTGGGCTCCTGGCGGGGTACGCGTGCCTGCATCTGTCACCCACGCCTGCAGTTCCACCACAAGTCCAGCACTAGAGCTGGAACCAGGGCTCAGGAACGGTGAAGAGCGCAGACTTTGAAATCCGACAGGCCTGGGTTTGCGTCTTGGCTCTCCTGTTGACTAGTGGAGTGGCCTTCAGCAAGTCGCCTCCCCACTCCTAGCCTGTTTCCTCCACTAGAAATGAACATTCTAAAACTCACGGGGTGTGCTGAGGGCCCTCAGTCAGCGGGGGGCTTGATGATCAGGTCTCCTGACTCCAGGGCTGCTTGATGGGTCCAAAAGAACCCTGGCCGCAGGGCAGCTGAAGGCTGAGGGACTGGGTCTCAGAAGCCATCTCAGGGTCTCTCTTCTCAGGTCACCCTGGGAGGGGTCCAGAGCCCTGTAATGAGGCTGGAGATGAAGCTTCAGCCCCAGTCTGATGACTGCCTGGCCTTAAGCCTGTGTCTGATTCTCTCTGGACCTCACTTTCTCCCCCATTTCAGGAGGGGTAGGTAGAGCACCTCTCAGGTGCCCCCCTACTGCAAAGACCCCGGCCCCACCGGGGAAAGTAGTGGGGAGCAGCTGCCACTAGAGTGAGCGTGAGGGTGTGGGGAGGGAGCTCTGGGTTCCCCAGCCGGACACTGCCCTATGGTTTATGTCAAATTGTCAGCCCCAATCCTGCTTTCCTCCTGGGCCGAGTCACCTCCAGGGGCCTCAGGAGAGGTGGCCTGTCCAGCCGCTGTGTTTACAGTGCTCAGACGCCGCCGGGAACCTGATCTGGGCAGACCAGGGTGGGCCGCCCCATTGGGCCCAAGCCGTGTCCACACTCATTTCCCGGAGACTGAACACAGCCAGCTGCCAGCCTCGCTGAGTCCAGCTGCCCAGCCACTGGCCCACGGAGGGCCCAGCTTCTCGAAGGCAGCACCTTGGGTGGCTGCAGAATGCACCAGGGCCCGGGGAGCCAGAGCAGGCCGGGGGAGAGGGGCAAAGGGAAGCGGAAGGGACATCCTCCCTGCAGACAGCTTCACGCTGCCCACCCCGTCCAGGCGCGCTTACCCTACTGTCTCGCTGACAGACTGGCTTCTCCACACTCAGTCATCCGGATCAGAGCCAGCAAGCCACAGCCCAGGGGCCGAATCCAACTGGCCACTGCCAGTGAGTGAAGATTGCCTTTTACATTTTTAAATGGTTGGGGGTAAAAATCAAAAGAGTATTTTAAGACATGAAAATTATATGAAACACAAATGTGTGCCCATGAATAAAGTTTTATTGGAACAGGGCCACGCTCCTTCCTTTGCGTATGCCTGTGGTGCTTTTGCCCGACACTGGAGGAGTTGAATAGTGTGACGGAGGCGGTACGGCCTGCAAAGCTGAGACTATTTGCCACACGGCCCGTTACGGAAAACACGTGCCGATGATTTAAATCATTCATGAGTGCCAGCATAAACCTGCAGTGCAAGAAATGTCACTTTCTTTTTTCCTATAACTTAACCTCTTACCCCAGTGTCTGGGGTCATTCTGCATTTTGGGGATTTTGCATGATGTCAAGGTATGGAGCTGGGGGCAGGGCACTTAGTCCTCAAGCACTGACCCACACTGATTGACCCTGCACATCTGGCCGCCCACTGCCCCCTCCATGGCACTGTGTCCTGTATGCACCCCACGACCTTCCTCTTGGGGATTTTTAAAAAAATATTTTTCCTTTATTGCTTTTTAGAGAGAAAGGAAGGAGAGGGAGAGAGAGATGAAACATCGATGAGAGAGAACATCAATTGGCTGCCTCCTGCGTGCCCCCCACTGGGGATTGGGCCCACAACCTGGGCACGTTCCCTGACCGAGAATCAAACTGGTGGACACTCAACCACTGAGCCACACTGGCTGGGCCCTCTTGGGGATCCTATTGAGAAGGCACACCTTCTGCAGACAACCCCCCGAGGCAGAGACCTCGCCCCCAGCTTTTGTAATCCCCCAACATCCACCAACCGCCTAAACTACAGCGGAACTAGAAAGCCCCCAAATACCCCGAAGCTTATCATGTATAAACGGTGGCTGGAACCCAGGCTCAGGGCTCAGCCTTTGGAGGTGACTCCGCTGGGCCAGCATCAGTGCACATTAAACAGTCATTTTCTAATCCTCCAAGTGCGTGCAGTCTGTCCCTTCCTGCCACGGAATTCTGCCACAACATTATCACCTCCCGGCAAAGCTGCTGAGACACAGGGCCTGGCCACGCCTCTCCTCTCCGCCCCTTCAGGTTTCTTCAAGACTGTTTATCCCTTCTCTCTCCTTTCCTTCTTCTGTAAACACACAATTGCAAAAGCTCAGAGCAGTGGAGAACAAAGGCCAGAAAAGCGTGCAGCGGCTGGCTCTGCCCTGTCAGGTACCTCCCTGGGGATGAGCGCAGAGCCTGGGGCCTGCGAGAAGGGCCATCCCAGGAGGAAAAACAGACGGATGTCCGGTCAGGCCAGACCTCCATCGTCACTGCTCTGTTCCACTCTCCACTGCTCACTCCTCGGCACTCAGTCAGTCAGTCTGTGGAGCAGCCAGTGCCCGGGCAGACATTCCAGGAAGACAGAGGTGAGCAAGGCTCATCCGGCCCTCGTGTTGTCCGCACCAGGGCAATGGCTGACCGCAAGATTTTAACAACGGCCTCTGTGGGCGGACACTAGTCCTTCTTGATAGTATTTGCTGCTTTCTGTGACGTAAATACTCCTGCCATGGTCAATTTGAAGTTGCCCATATGGTGCCATCATTTCTCATGAGCAGGTAGGAGCCGGTTCCGGCACACCACTGCTCCCTGGGGATCCAGACACATAAACAGCCATCAGCACACACAGTGCAGTAGATATGAAGTGAGAAAAGCAACAGGCATAAGAGCAAGGAGGGAAAGCACTATGCCTGGTTCAGAGGGTTCAATCCCAGAGGGCCTCTTAGAGGAGGTGACATTTAAAATTGGACCCTGAAAGAAAAGTAGGAGTTTGCTGGGCAAGGGATAGAAGTATCTTCTGGCCAGCTCATCCCGCCTGCCCCTCCTTTCTCTGCACTCCTATGTAACTTCCACAGCCTCAGCCACACTCTTATGTCCAGTTTTGGAATCTTTTTTCTCCAACGGCACCACATAGATTTTTTTTTCTTTTTTCTTAATCCTCACCCGAGGATATTTTTCCATTGCTTTCTAGATAGAGTGGAAGGGAGAGACAAAGAGAGAGTCATCGATGTGAGAGACACATGGATTGGTTGCCTCCCACACAACCCGCATTGGTGCCTGGGATCAAACCTGCAACCCCTGACCAGGAATCGAACCCAAGATTGTGGGCCAACACTCTAACTGCTGAGCCAAACTGGCCAGGGTGCACCACAGGTTCATAAAGTTAGAAAGCATGTACCTGGGCCACACAAGGTTACTGGAGGGAGCTAGTATAAGACTGCACCACAGTTCTGGCCTGTGACAGGTTGTGTTCTTCTCCAGATTAGTCACTGCTCCTTCCCCGTAAGAGGTGTGTCCATCCTCACCCACCAGGGGTTGGCTGCCCTGCCTCCCATCCCCCGGGGGGGGTGGGTACACCAGCTCAGCCATGTGTCTTGCTTTGGGTAATGAAATGTAAGTGAAAGGGACATTAGGAGCTATTGTGTGGTTCGGCCACTTCCCTTTTTGCTGTCTGCCCTGAGTATGTCATGTCCCAAATTGGGACAGCTGCTTTGCAAGGATCCTGGAATAAAGAGGACACATGGAGCAGAGCCACGGTCAACCCACAGCCACCACAGACAAAATATAATGTAGACGAAAAGTAAACTTGTTATTGTAAAGCCCCTATTTGGGGCGTGCTATGGTGTGTCTGTTACCACAACATAACCTAGAAAAAACTAACTAATGTTCAGCCCATCCCCATCCAAAATTGGCTCATGCCCCAACATCCCTCATGAGCCCCCGGAGACACACTGAGCCATTGTGCCTTGCCTAGTTTTGAGCGAAGATTTACCCAACCCAGGCTGATGAGGTGATCACAGAGTCCTTAAAATGTCCAGAATTCTCTCCAGTTCTAGGATCATCATGGCCCTGGGACAGCAAGTGGAACTGCTGGTTCGTGGTGCGTCCAGTTCAGTTCTCCCATCTCATAGCACTTTGGAAGTACCACGCTTGGCGCCAAAAAAAAAAGCTCTCAATCTCAACCCAAAGTCACTCCAGACACTGATAATTCTCTCTGAGGAACAGGACAAATTTGAGAAACCTCCTGGGAAAAAGAAGAGTCAAGGTGAGGTGAACAGGAAGCAGACTGCGCTGGGCAATGCCAGGCACGGAGAGCCAGACCCGCTGCTGCCCTCAGGCTGCTGGACGGACAGCTGGGTGAACAAATCCACGCGCTCGCAGGTGGTGGTGCTCACCTGTGTCACAAAGCGCTGTGGGGTCACAGAGGAGGCAGTGACTAACCCTACCTAGACAGCCAGAAATCCTTCTGGAACAAGTGAAGAGCTACATGGGTGGGGTGGATGATGGACTAATAAACAAAATAAAATAAAATCTACCTGGAAGAGTCAAAGAACCATTCACAGAGGACATATGAACCAGACCTGGAAAAGTGAGACTATCACCAGGCAAGGAACATGGACAGAAAAGGTGGTGTTCCAAAGAGACCAGGTTGTGAAGACAGGGAGGGTTGTGGTTCGCTGCTCCTGGGAAAGAAGGGACACAAAAATGCAAAGGGCGCCCAGCCAGTGTGGCTCAGTGGATTGAGTGTCATCCCACGGACTGAGAGGTCCCAGTTCAATTCCCAGTCAGGGCACATGCCCTGGCTGTGGGCTCGATCCCCAGTAGGGGGCGTGCAGGAGGCAGCCGATTGATGTTTCTTTCAGTGAGCATGCAGGAGGCAGCTGATTGATGTTTCTCTCTCTCCCTTCCTCTCTCTCTAAAACAAAATCAATAAAAACATATTTTTGATAAAAATGCAAAGGGCCAGGGTGCAAAGAAGTGACTGGGAGTCAGACAGACTGAGTTCTGCTCCCAACAGCACCCCTTTCCGACTGTGTAACCTTGGGCAAGTTTCTTAACGTCTCTGTGCTGGTGCTGCTCCTATCAAACCCAGCCAGAATACGGTATGGGGGAGTCCTCTTCCCTCACACGGTTATTGAGGCGTTTTAGTGACAGAATGTGAGCAAAGACATTGCAATTGCTCAATTAATGATGGCTCCCTTTTGCTTCCTTTCCACCAGGGTCTGGGCCCTGCACTTGCGGGGGGCCGGGAATCTGCCCTCTGTTCTGGGATTTCCTTCAGAGAGCTCTTGCCCCAAGGGTCCTCTCTACCTTCCTGCCCCTTCAACAGCTCCACTCCAGCCTCCGCACCAGCCATCCCAGGACACTCCCCACCCCTATACTCCTGAGCAGGCCCTGGCTCCAAATGTGCAACCACCCTGCCCTCGGGAGCAAACATACCCAGACGTGGATCAGCCACAGAGACTGGTGAAGAGGCAGCTCTGGTGGAGTGAGGCTGCTGGATCTCGTGCCTCCTGGAGACACAGAAGCCAAGCAGAGCGCAGAGCGCAGCTGGCCAGGCCCCGCCCTTGGCTCCTGCCCCTGTTATCTCACCTGTCCTGGGCTGCAACGCCCCTGACTCTATTCCCAGCCCTGAGGCCAGTTTCCTGTCCCAGCTTCCTTCAGAATAGTTATCCTCACGGGGCGACAGGAAAAGCCAAGCAGTAATTAACTAAATTTAGAAACAAATTCTTATTATAAACGTTATGGGTGCACAAGCGAGGGCCCAGGAAAGAAAATAATCTGGGATTTGAGAATGTGGCACAAGGCCTTTCATAATTTAGCCTGGTGTTCAGTGAATAGTCAATAAATATTTTTGAGCAGAGGAATGCTTGGCCCTGCTCACCTTCCCTGCCTCTCACACAGCCCTGCGACTCACTCTGTCTCCTGCAGCTGGGCCTTTGCTCCTGCTGCTCCTCCTGCCTGGAGCACATACCCGCTTCCTCTGCCCTCCTTGCTGAACTCTGCCTCATCCTTCAGGACTGGGCTCACACATCGCTTTTTCCAGGAAGACTTAGCAGGAAGGGTCGCCCGCATTCCCATGGGACCTCCGCTGCCCCAGTCATAGCACATGCTGCTTTGGACTGGCCTCATGCATTTCTGCCCGGTCACTTGGCTGCAGGCTCCTCCAAGGGCAGAGTGGGTCCCTAGCACCCAGCTAAAGGTCCGGCTCAGATGAGGGACTCAGAGGGTAGTTGGTGAGTGAAAACACCTGTCTTCAGATCAGAGCCTCCCTATCAGCTGAGTACTCCAACAGGCCACAGGAAGCAAGTCAGGAAGAGCAGTAACCCTCCAGGCCACCAGGAGGGTCAGAACAGAAGTTAAGCAGGAATCATGAGGAATGCTCCCTCTCCCCCTGGTGGTCCAAGAGAATCACTGCAGCTTCCCAGGGTTCCTGGCTCACCCCAAGGAGCAGCGGAGTCTTGGAAGGATCTGGGCTGAATTCTGGGACTCAGAATCCTGGAATATTAGAGCCAGAATGACTTTACATCTTCAGGAGCTTGAGCAACATGCCTGCCCTCATTTAACAGATGGAAAAACTGAGGTTTAGAGAGGAGGGAGGCTGCCAGAGGGAAAGAGCTGTAACTAGAACCCAGCTCTCCGAAGAATATGGAAAATATTTTGAGGACAGGAATGTCCAAAGTGATGGCCTTCCAGCCTGCACTACTTCCCAGTTGGCCCCTAGATTCTGTTTTATCTCTGCATCCAGACGCCATGCAGTCGGAGCTGGGCGTGTGCTACTATTGTCAGACACCCGATCATTAACCCATCCGTCTTCTCTTTTAACCTCATGTGTGATCTGGAAGATGTGTTCCAGGTCCTACTCTGTCCTACTCTCTACCTGTGCTGTCCGTTCTCTCCGCTGCAACTGGAAGGTGGGCTCAATCAAGAGGAGCAAATAGACTTTCTTCCAGTGACAATGTTGATGGGTTAGTAACGGCTGCCTGAGAACTGTGAGGGCAGGAGCGCTGTGACGGGTTCGCGATGCTTGTCACGGGTCAGGAGGCAGCCTGGCAGACATCAGAGGTCAGCAAACTCCGACCCAGGCTCCTCAGCCCCTGACCCCTGTCCAGTTCTAGCCAACCAGATTTGCTGTTCCTGTTAGCACTGTGACCACCGATAACAGTACCAAGCTCTGTGCTGGGGACAAAGTATCCAGAGATAATCAAACAAGATCCCTGGCCTTGAGAAGCTCACAGTTCTGTGCAAGACATTTGCCTAAATCCACACACGATCAAGTGGAGAAGCCTGAGCTACCATCCTCGGGAGAAAGGGGCTTTAGAGGTCAGAGATCTAAACCTCTTCGACTGCAAGAACCGTCACCCCTGCTCTCCACCAGGCACAGGCATCCCCGTCACAGAGACACGGTGGTTCCTGTTGGCACACGCACCACCTGAGGGTGCGGCGGTGAAGATCGCAGGCCCCGCAGCCTCGGTGCGTGTCAGGCTCCGCCACTTCCCAGTGACGTCATCTTGGACAAGTGGCGCGCCCCTGGCTCTCCGTTTCCATCGGCGCCGTGGCCTGTTGATGGTTGTGAGCAGTGAACAGTAGGTATAGGTAAGTCATCAGCACACAGCAACCCCGGTAAAGGAGATCAGGCAGTCTGGCTCCAAATTAGAGTCCGCTTCCTTTGCGCACCTCTGTCCTTCTGCTCTGGGGAGACACAGACATGCCTGCTCCCCCTGCCCAAGGACAACTTTACAGGGAGTGGGGACACCAACAGAACCCCAGCAGGTCTTTCCTTCTTGGGACCGCACACTGGCACCTCTCCCTGCTGCTCCCATGAGCATTTACTGGTCGCAATGCCCTACTCCGAAGCCAGCACTCTGGACCAGACCCCCCCCCCCAGGAGGGTCCAGATCCCCAGAAATTGGAGGATGTGACAGTGCTCTGAGGTCCTCCCTGCCTCCCCGCCTGTGAGCTTCTCAAGGGCAGGAATCCTGTTGGATTATCTCTGGATACTTTGTCCCCAGCACAGAGCTTGCTACTGTTATCAGTGGTCACAGTGCCAACAGGAACAGCAAATCTAGTTGGCTAGAACTGGACAGGGGTCAGGGCTGAGAAATCTGGGTCGGGGTTTGCTGATCCTGATGTCTGCTCCCCACACTCACAGAGGTCTGGCCGGGGGCTGTCCTTTCCCCCCTGGAGACCCGCCCTCGCCCTGGTCTGAATGTTTGCTCTCCTTCTCCCAGAGTCATTAAACATTCAGCAGTGGAAACGCAGCCCATCACGTGGCGAGCGCGGCCGCCAACCTTGGCACTTCTCCTCTGATCCCGTTTGTTTTTCTAATATAAAACTAATATGACATAATGTATAATCTAATTTGGAAATTACCATTTGCTTGGCTGGCCCACACTGCCAGCCAATACCAACAGCGAGAGAAATTATTTAAGAATGTTTCTTTTCCTTCGGAACACTGCTGATAATTTATTTTTCCGTCAGAAGATTACTTTTCTCTTTACGACATTTCCTGCCTGGGTGATTTGCGTTAGCGTTCTTCAATAAAATGGCCTGTGCCTAATGGGGGAGTGAGGCAACAGGACTCTCCTTGAAGGAAGGGAGGGTGTCAGCTGTGGCCAGTAGTGGGCTCAGACCCGCTGCCCACTACAGGAGGCAGGCACCAAGGGGGCTTTTCGTGGGAGCGTTGGGCAGAGCTCAGGAAGTCACCTGCCCCCTGTCCTATAAGCCAGACCTCAAGGCTGCCGGTAGATCCAGGTCCCCCAGGTGCCCCTGGCCTCGGGGGGAATGAGTAATACCCGTTTGGTATTCCTGGGCACCAGGCCGGGTCAAGTTGAGAGTGTGCTTCACTGCAGTTCAGGTTTCCAGCCCGTCTCCACCTGAGTCTCACCAGGGTGAGCGCCTCTTCTCTTCCAGCCACCACAACAGATGCACCACGGGCTTGTCGTGCACCGTCACACCTTCAGTGTGACACCCACTGGCACATCTTCTGTGTGCTGCAGTTCAAGCTAACACAGTCCTTCGTCCTTTCTTTCAATAAGTACTGTGAAGACACAGATAGTTCCTGAAGTGAGAGCTGGTGTGATCCTGGCCCTGACCCTTAGTAGCTCTGTGACCGCGGGCAGCTTTCGTTACCACTGTGAGCCCCTAAACCTCATCAGTACAATGTGGGGGAGGAATAGTGCTGACCTTGTGGAGTATGTAAAGATAACATGGGATGGGCATGGAAAGGGCGTATCAGCCCAGTGCCTGGCACACAGTAAAAGCTCAGTAGTGTCACTGTCTTTATTAAGCTCTGATTGAGTGATGACCAGAGCTCTTGGGCGTGATGGGGAGTTCTGGTCCCAGTGAGGGGCTCGGGCCCCGGAGACCAGGCTAGTGCTGTGCCGTGGGGCTGGTGCCTTGCTCTGAGAACTAACGAACCCACACACCGCTCACGGTTCACCACCAGGTCACTGGAGGCGCTGCGTAGCCTCACCCCGTGCAGGTCTGATCATTGGAAAAAAATATTCCCATCCCAAAACTTTGCAGTCGTGCTGGGGTAGAGGGGCATCTTCCCACCCTACTGCAGGCTGGGGGAAGGGACAGAAACAGCTTTCTCAAATCCTCTCCCCCTCTGCCCATGACTATTCTCTCCAGGAAACCCAATCTCCAAGTTAGAGAGTTTATTTACCCAATCGAGTGACAGGTCTGATTTCTTTCTGGATGTTTTGAGACTGAACTGATGGGCGTTCTGGTTAAATACAAAGAAGTGAACCATTCACTCCGCGGTGTCGACCACCTCTGCCGGCGTAGCCGGCCTGGGAAGGCGGGACCCAGCAGAGGTGCTCCCTAAGTACTTGGCCTTGTCATTAATTCAACCAAGTTAAGTGGTTGTTTTGGTTTCACAGTATCGAGACCACTGGCTTTTTATAGAACTGACTGAATGTTTAGACACAGCCTCTCCTGCTTGAGAGGTTGTTTGACAGAATGGAGTGGGTGTTTTGTTACTGCTTAGTGACCAGTGTGACCTGTTGCTTTTGCTTCGTTTGATTGGGTTGACTGCTTGTTTGGCTGTGGTGATTGGTGGTTTCACCAAGTTGACCAGTTGTTCTGTCACGGTTAGGTCCACCTGACTGGCTGTTTAAGTTGGGTGGGTGTTTTGGCATTCATTAACCAAGTTGACTGGCTTTGATGGAACTGGCTGGATGTTTGAGTGAATTAATCCAAATATTTGGACATTGTTTGAGGCAGTCAATTGGCTGTTTACAACAGCCGAGGTGTGTTGCTATCATCTGACCCAGCTGACCCATTGTTCTAGCATTGTCGGACCTAATGGCGAATTGTTGAGTTGGTTCCGTGTTTTGGCTTTGTTTAACTCTAAAGACAGGTTGTTTGAGAGTTGTTTGATCAAGCTGATTGTTTGTTTGACTAAGTTGAACAATTGCTTTGGTACGATTTGACCAAGTTGACTCGTTATTCAAACGGAGTCAATGTTTTGTTACAGTTTGACCCAGCTGTTTCGAAGGTACCCATTGCTTAGGCCACGCTGACGGGTTGTTTGGGCACTGTTTGGAGCAGCCGACTGATATCTAACGGAGTTGACCAGGAGTTTAGGCTCTACTTGCCCATTTCAGTGGCTGTTGAGCCAACCTGACTTAGCAGCTGATGGAAATGTACACTTAGGGCTTCCCAGGCTGACCAGGTTTTCACTGAGCTGCCCAGCTGTTTGCTCTCTAACTGACAGGGCAGTGGTGGGCAGCATAGAGCACTGGAAGGCTCGCTCGTGTGGGAGAGGGAAGGGAAGGGACCTGGGGGACCCCAGCCTCGAGCTCCCATCCAGGCAGGTGAGAACGGAAAGGCCGTGGCGAGGCAGCGGCTCCATGTAAGAGTGCTCCGGAGCTGTGGTCTCCCGAGCCGGAGAATGCGTTTGGCAGAACACTTCAACAATGCAACCTCTGGGTTAAGTGGTTGAAATTAGGCCCAACGGGGCTGTTTTACTGAGAATTTACAGCCACTCGTAGAACTCAGCCCCAATCGAGTAAGAGTCCCTCCTGCCAAGATGGAGATTTGCTCCTGGCCAAGGAGATTCGCCGACACAAGCACACTTCCCAGCCTTTGATGAGTCCTGATCTGCGCACTTCTTGAGTGGTGACCCCATGCATGCGAACGTTTGTTCTCCCTGTGGGTGGGTGTCCCTCCCTGAAATCCGTGGGTGGTAGGGGAGGCTTTGGCAGAATCGGGGCCGCCTACGCCGTGTGTGATGTGAGTGGCGCCACCAAAACCTCGATCTTGCTGGCGGGTCATGGGAGCGGAAATGCCCACACCATGCACCCAGCACATCTGATATAAGGCTGGAGGGGCGCTGGAGGGGTGCTGGAGGGGGGCTGGACGGCCCTCCTCACTTTACACATAGGGAAACTGAGTCCTAGAAAGAGAAAGGGATTTTCTGAGCCAGGCCATAAGGCACTCCAAGTAATTAACCCTTTTTTGGTGTAGAAAAGTTGAAATTGAAGAGCTCTGATCAGGGTACAATGGCAACGGAGAGAAGGAGAGGAAAGGCTGTCTCCAGGATGGGGCTGAAGCAGAGCTCAGGTCTATAACTCACTGTGTGACTTGATGCAAGTCCCTTGAGGAGAGGATGAATGAGCCATTGCTGAAGAAACATCTGGGATCACAAGCTCTGGTCACTGAGGTTTAGGGATTCACGGTACCTGGGCCTCCCACTTCTGATCACATCAATAGGTGTATCATCATCAGAACAAGGGAGGTGACAATTTCACCAGGCTCCACATGGAGTTCCAGATAAAGGTTAGTGGGCAGATAGATGAGAAAGTGGGTCACAACCAGAAAGAAAAGGTTCTCAAAGCTGTGTCCGAGGAAACTGATGTCGGAGGAAGGGCTGTCCTCCCTAGAGAACAGAAAGCATGAAAGATGGGGAAACAGAAAACTTTCAGAGGGTAAAGTCGGTACTTGAAAAATACTATTCAATAAAATCAAAGAATACAGAATACAAGAAAGAACTTTCTAACAGACAGGGCCCCCTCAAGAGGGAGAGGGCTCCTGTCACAGGGTTTGCAGGCAGAATCCAGTGCTGGATAAACAGGGAGTCAGATGCATGAGAAACAACAGACCTGTTACCTCCTTGCTCAGGAAACCATACCTCCCTTCCTGCAGCCTCAGTGTGCTTCTTTCTCTGGCTTTGTCAGCTTGTACTGAGCTTGGGTGCCCCTGTGACATCCAAATTCTTTCCATACAAAGCACTATGAAACACAAAGAACCTCATCACCCTACATGCAGGCAGCCATTTTTAAAAACCACATTTTCACTGTATCTTTGCAAATGTTGGTTCTGACAACCAGTCTCTCCACACTCTTCCCGCTCTCTGAAATCAACAACGGAGCATAGCCGAGTAAAGGGCCGAGCCTCGCAGCGCCTCCCTGGAGACCGTCCTCGGACAGTGTCACTGCAGCATTGTGACCACTGCGCACACTGGCTTTCAGACGCTGCTGTCCATTTGGGGCTGAGTAGCCTCAGTCCCTGGGCTAGCTCTCAGAAGGCACTGGAGGCAGGCAGGACAGGAAGTCAGAAAGACAGCCAGGGCATCAAGCCTCCCACCAGGGACCCCAAGAAAATACTGGTGACATGTGATCAGCCTCCATGGTCCTCAGAAGCCCTGGCCAGACAAAGACATATTGTGCCTCTGCACAGTGGGTCTGAGGGCTGCAGGCCACCCAGGCCTTCCATCCAGGCAGCCTGCGGAGGCTGCACTAGAACTCACAGGATACCACTGGGGCCCTACTCACTGTTCCCTCCTGCAGGAAGATGCCTTTCCAAATAGCCAGGCCTCGTCACGCACGCACGCACGCATGCGCGTGCTGACAAGGCCACACAGGGGCTGAGAAGAGAGTATTAGAGGAAAAGGTGAGGTTCACTGTGGACTCTGCCAGGAGGCACTGAGAGCAAAGGAGCCACTGCCACGCACGAAGTGAAATCTGAGCTCCCTGGACCCATGTCCTGCTAACATGCTGGCAACCTGGTTGGGCTACCTGACCTCTCTGGACCTCTTCCTCACTGTTCCTCAAGTAGGGACAGTCAGAAGGGACCCCAGAAATCTTAGAGTCTCACCCCCTCGACTCACAGGCAGGAAGACTGAGCCCAAGTCAGCAGCAGATCTGGACTGGAACTCAGTCTCTGCCCCCAGCCCCCAGCCTCCTCTCTCCACTACACTGTGCTCCCCCACCAAGCCTGCACGTAGTAGGTCGTTTCTAAAGTTCTGGAAGCCTACAGCCCAGAGAGTTTGCCAGTTTCCTCAGTCTGCCATAACAAAATACCTCCAACCCGGGCCTTAAACCACAGAAATGTGTTGTCCTGCAGTTCTGAAGGCTAGGAGTCCAATGATGGTGTCGGCCGCACTGGTGCCTTCCAAGGGCTGGGAGCGAGAGTCTGTCCCTGCCTCTCTCAGTCCTTAGTGGTTTGCTGGCCATCACTGGTGTTCCTTGGCTTGTACCACCCAGTCTCTGCCTTCATCTCCACATGGCATCCTCTCCGGGTGAGTCTCTGTCTCCAAATGTCCCATTTGGTAAGGACACCAGTTGTACTGGATCAGGGCCCACCCCAGTGACTTCATTTTAACCTAAGTACCTCTGTGAAAACCCTATCTCCAAATAAGGTCACATTCTGAGGTCCTGGAAATTAGGACTTCAACACATGAACCTGGGAAGGACACAACTCAACCCATAATAGAAGGGTCCTGCCAGTCCTCTCAGGACACTACACACACACACACACACACCTACACTGACATACCTACACACCTACACCTACAACTATACCTACACACACACCACATACACACACCTACACTGACATACCTACACACCTACACCTGCAACTATACCTACACACACACCACATACACACACCTACACTGACATACCTACACACCTACACCTACAACTATACCTACACACACACCACATACACACACCTACACTGACATACCTACACACCTACACCTACAACTATACCTACACACACATACACATACACACAATATACATACACAACACACACATACATACACACACCTACATACACAACTATACACACACCTACACCTACACACACCTACACCTATACTTACACACACCTACACATACAACTGCACCTACATACACACACATACCTACTACACACATACCCACATACATACACACACCTACATACACAAGTAAAACACACCTACACCTACACCTACACCCACACACTGACACGTTGACAGCCAGGTCAGAGAAGCAATGCTCAGCTCCACACGGTCTGGTTGCTGAGCTCCTGGCCTTGTGCAAGGTATTGGGGGATAAGAGTTAGGCGTGGACACTGTCTAGAAAGGAGACAGGCAGATGCGGATTCTGTGTGTGACCACAGTCACTTCCTCTCTGCCCTGGGTGAGGATCACAGTTGCTCAAGGATGAGAAAAGACCATGCCTGCCAAGAAGGGCAGCGAGAGGCAGGCCTGGCAAAGAGCATCTCTGGCCTTGCCCCATCCTCTCAACCCTCCTGGGTGCTGTCTTCCCTCCCCAAGCCTTCGAAGTTGCCCTGTGGGCCTTCCCTCATGAGGGGAGAGATCACAGGACAAGTCTGCTGAGCTCCCACAGCCCCGAGAAGGCCCCAATTCCGCCCGCAGGGGAGCACCAGCTCCTCGCTGTGAGGACGGCCCTGGCTCACTCGCGCACAGCCTCGGAGAAGCTGCCAGCCTGGCTGTGTGGGCAGTTCCTGTCCCTCCGCACGCAGGAGGAGGGGCTGATATGTGTGCCCGTCGCAGGAGAGCTTTCCAGTGGGATGACTCTGGTGGGAAAAGGAGCTGGTCTGATGCAGGGAAGCCAGGCCCCAAGCCAGAACCTGCAGAAGCACCCAGGGGACACAAGAGGTACCCCTTGCTGACCCCTCTCAGGAGGGGGTGTCTGCCATAGCAGGCACCCTGCCTGCCACAAATCTTCAAGGACCAGCTGTTCCGGCCCCTGACAGACACACACACACACACACACACACACACACACACATGCGCGTACGCGCCCAGACACCCCAGGACCCCACCTCACCTCCTGGGTTCTGAAAGGCCCCTGTTCTGCCAAGGGGACAGAAACAACAAGGTTTCCCATGGGGCCTTCAAACAAGCCCACTCACTGGTTCTTGCAGTCATTCACTCACTCCTTCCTTCTTCACTCACTCATCTGCATATTCCCTCATTTGTTACCTATTTGCCCAGTTCATTCATCCTTTAAATTAATTCAGATTATTTACTCGCCAACCCATGCATTCATTCGTTTATGCTAATCACTGATTTGAACATTAAGTCCATCTCATTTATAAATTCAATAGACATGTACAGTCAGTGCCTGCAGGGTGCTGGGCACCGTCCAAGGCTCAGGTGATGCAGAAGCAAGACAAATAATCTCTGCTCTCAAGGTGCTTCCAAGACAGACCAAGATTTCAAACACTGATCAGTACAAGGAAGAAAATAATTCAGGGTAAAGAGACTGAGACTTTGCCTTGGGGTTCCTGTGGCTAGACGTGAGGGGTTCCAGTTGTCTAGCGGTGACTCCTCTCTGGGAAAGCTTCTCTGAGAAGGTGTCGACAGGCTGAGAACTTAAAGCTGAAAAGTAGTTGTGCATGTAAAGGCCTGAGGGAAGAGCATGCGAGGCAGTGGGAACAGCACGTACGAGGCCCTGAGATGGGGAGCGCAGCATCCAAACAGGAAACAGGTCGCGCACTCGGAACAGGAACATCCAAGGCGGACTGCTTACAGGGGAGCTACTGTGAAAGGAGAGGGTTAGGAAAACCCAGGGGACAGAGCTGTGGCCGGGGCAGGGGGCAGCAAAGCTGTGGCCACTCTAAAAGGAAGAGGGAAGAGGGGTGGCTGTCAGCTCCCTTGAAAGAAGTAATGGCCTTTGGCCCTGGCTGGGATTGTGCAGTGGTTGGAGCATCGGTCCGTGCACCAGAGGGTCGTGGGTTTGATTCTGGTCAAGGGTACATACCTGGGTTGCAGATTCAATCAGGGTATATACAGGAGGCAACCAATCGATGTGTCTCTCTCACATCATTTCTCTCTCTCTCTCTCTCTTTCCCCCCTTCCCTTCCACTCTCTCTTTAAAAAAAAAAGTAATGGCCTTTGGTTGAGGGACGCAGCCAGCCCAAGACACCTGTAGGGAGATGTTCACAGGAATAAATATCCTGACCACACTCTGCTCCTTCTTTCTGATCTCCTGAGGGTGCCTCCCAGTGACCAAGCGCAGCTGGAGGCCCGACTACAAGGGAAGCCTCTGGTGGACTGCATGCTGGTCAGCTCTGGGCACCAGAAGGGGAGAGAAGGGTGGCGGGTGCATCTGGAGGGGCACGCAGAAGCCACCCAGCCCAGGCAGGAATGCATGTACTGTTGTCCCTGTTCAGAGCAGGCCAGTGTGTCTCAGGCTCAAGGGTGCGCAGGAAGAGGTAGGGCTGGAGGGTCAGCAGGGAGGCCCCGGTGAAATAGGGCTAAGGTAAGAAACTGGGGTTTTATTCTGCTTACGATGGAAAGACGTCGAAGGGAGGATGGCATGGGCTGACTACTCACAGAGCTCACCCAGCCACTGTGTGGGAAGTTCACATGTTCATTCAGGAGCTGCTCCCGTGCGTTCACCCACCCATTCCTCACTCTCCTTCCTTCCTCTCGCACCTCTCTCAGCCCTCCGTGGTCTCAGCAAACCCATCCCTGCTCAGCCCTCTGTGCTAGGCCCACGCCAGGTCCCGTTCCATGCCCTGAGGTAGAGCAGAGATGCACAGACCTGGTTTGGTCCTCCAGAAGCTGCCCTCTGACCTGGTGACCTCTAACACAAGGTGGGGATGGGGAAGGGCCTTAAGGGAGCCCCCCCCCCCGCTCGTGTGGGGGGGGGGTCAGGCTGAGGAGGTTGGGCTGTTTCCTGCTGGAAGGCACAGGCTGGAGGCCAAGCCACACGGACTCTGCCACCCGCTCTCTGCGTGACCTTGGGCAAGTGGAACAACTGCTCTGAGCCTGCGAAATGGGGGTGCTAACACTGCCTGCCCATCCCACCGCCTGTGAAGGGGAAGGAGTGGCTCTGGAGGCTGTGGCAGGATGGACTAGCTGTTCACCAACCACATTTCTGCTTCATCCTGAGCACACAGCTGGACCACATTTCCCAGCCTCCTGTGGGGTTGGATGTGCCACGTGACTAGGTTCCAGTGAATGAAATGTGAGTAGAGTGATGTGTGCCCCCATACAAACACACACACCCCGGACGGGGCCAGGAAATCCTCCATGCCTCTGTGCCATCTGCCAGCTGAGTACAGAGGACTCCAGCACCCTAGGGGACGGCCAAGCCACAAAACAGAAGGCTCTTGGGTCCCTGAGTCACCACATGAACCAAGAACATGAAAGCAGGAAATCAACCTTTGGGCTAACCCACAGAAACCTGGGAGTTTTATCAACTGCAGCAGCCTGGGTACCATCACTAAGGCAGAGGCCGCAGGGCTGCCTGGTGTGAGGGGGTGCTGAGGGCACTGGACAGTGGGAGGAGATGAGGTCAGAGGGTCAGCAGGGGCCCAGTTGTGTGGACAAGATAAGGACTGTGGATTATATTGTGATTAGAGGATTTAAAGCAAGAGAATATTCTGCCCCAATTCCCAATCCTCCTTCCTACCACCTAGCCTGGCTCACTCACAGCAGCCCGAGGTGTTGATCCAGGTGCCAAATCTTGAGCCTCCAGCCTGCCTGCGGGTGCAGGTACCAGGTGCTGGGCAGTGAGAAGCCCAGTGCAGGGACATGGTCGGTGGCACCCAGGCAGGAGGAGCCTCTGCCCAAGGGGTGAGGTGAGAAGGACGAGCCACATTATTTAGGGCAAACAAAAGGCAGTTCCTGTGCCTCCACCCCTGCCATCACCTGAGCCTCCTGCAGAGGTGGGTTCAGAGAGTTGGGCAACACAGACCGTCCAAGTGAAGGGACCTTCAGGGCCAAATGGCTTTTACCATACACTTGGGAAACTGAAACCCAAGATATGCTCAAGATCACAGGAGAGTGGGGCCACCAGGGCGAGCTGGAGGTCCAAGGACCTGGTGCCAAAAGCAGGCCTTCCCTAGTCTGCCCATGACCTTGAGAATAAAATGAATCACCTGGATGGCGGCGTTGTGAGGGTTACCTGAGTGGAGGCGGGACGCGCCTAACAAATGCCCAGCACTCGCCACTCGCTAGCAGATACTCCACGCCGCCAACCTCCCGCACTTCCCTGGGTAACCTGGACCTCACTGCTGCCCAGCCGCGTGGCTGGTGGAGAAACTTGTGGGCCTTTCTTCCCCTCCTAGTGCCCTAAAGGCCACCCCAGGGGCAACCTGACCACAGCACTTCTTTTTGTGCCCCAGGCCTGCTGTGTGAAACTCTTACTCATAGGAGAAGGGAGGGGGAGGGGGAGGCAGGAGGAGGGGCAGAAGAAAGAGGAAGGGGACGAAGAAAAGCCAGCTGAGGTTGGGGACAGACACTGTTGCCAACAGTTGGTCCCTTTCTGAGCAATCACAGGAGACTTCTCAAGCCTCAACACCATGGGGCTCTGTGCTGCCGCTAAGCAAGGGCCTGTGTTTATCTCCGGACATACTAAAGGGCGTCCCTGCTTGCGTCCCTGCTTGCGTCCCCTCTGCTGGGAGGCCCGGAATGAAAGGCACGACCCACCTTTACAAGCATGCAGAATCTTAGGGCAGGAATCTCTCCTGAATCCGTCCTACCCTCCTACACTTCTTTATCTTTCCCTTCGTGGCTTACTTCTAACTTTGTTTCCTGGTATGTTAGTGTATATTTTCAGGTGGATTACTTTCAGTCCTTCTGGGAAAAGCTATGGAGGGAGCAGGGAGGAGGGGGGAGGAGGGAGGAGAGAACACTCCCCTCCCTGCCCCTCCCTGGCCCCTGCTCCAGGATGCAGCCAGGGCAGCTCCCTTGCATGCATGCCCAGCTGTTGGCTGGCTCTGGACTGAGGTCCCCAAAGACCCTAGACTATCAGGCTCACAGAAAATCGCCCTGCAGGAGACCCTCAGGAAACCTTGGGGGGATGGCAGGAGGCAGGTATGTGAAAGATTCAGCCAGGAAACCAGAAACCCCCCCATATCCCCATCCACCTCCACAACCTCAAAAGCCAGCCCCATACCCTCACTGAATGCCAGGAACTGCCCTCCCCACCCCACCCCCATCCTGCCCAGGGTCTGGACATGGGACTGGGCTGGACTCCTCTGCTCCCCGTCTTGGGTGGTGTCTCAGTCCGTTTGGGCTGCTCTAACCAATTGCCGTAGACTGTGGCTTAGACGACAGAAGTGGGTTCTCATGGTTCTGGAGGCTGGGAAGTCCAAGATCAAGGTGCCAGCATGGCTGGGTGCTTTGAGAGCTTCCTTCCGGCTTGCAGACAGGGGTTCCCTCTGTGTCCTCAGGGCAGGAGTGGGGGGAGGCAGCTAGCTCGCTGGTGTCTCTCCTTAGAGAGGCACGAATCCCACCACAAGAGCTCCACCCTCATGACCTAATCACCTCCCGAGGGTCCCAGCTTCTAGTACTATCCCTTTGGGGGTTAGAGACTCAACACATGAATGGGGGGGGGGCATAAACATGCAGTCCATGACAGGTGCAGAGGTGACAGATTGTGGGGAAGGTTCCACTTGACCATTCCCCGGAAAGCCCGAGCAGACACCGTACCTCCCTAGGGTTCCACTGGTACTGATGGGCGCACCTGGGCTGTCCCTGCCCCACTCAGTTAAACTCCTACCTTTAAATGCAGGGCAGGTGATGGATAACCTCTAAAGCCACACCAGCTCTGCTCCTCCCCATCCAGCCTCCATCTGTGCCTGGCCCCGGTGGCAGAGATATGGGGACACCACGGGCTGGGGGGGGGGGGGGGTGAGAAGCACACTAAGGGGCATGAGAATGAGGGGCTGTTGAGGCAAAGAAAACACACTGTCAGATTGTAGGGAATCAGAGAAGACTTCCCAGAGGAGATACATTTGGGCAGAGCCTTAAAAGATAAGTAGAAGTTTGCCAAAATCATAGAAGGAAAAAAATGAGAGTTTTTCTATAGCACCTTATTTGTTCACTTCTAGTATCACATCTGGTCTTCCAGATTCATGACTCAGGCAAGCAGGGATTTGGAATACATCAATGATTAGCTCCGAAGTCTCTTTAAGTATTGTTCTCATTTTCTAACTGAGATGACTGGGAACCAGAGAGGGGAAGGGACTTTCCCAAGGTCACACAGCAGGGGATGACTGAGCAGATCCTGAAATCGGAGCCTCTGGCCTTTCAGTCTAATCTCCTTCCCCCTCTGCAATAGCTCACTCACCCCCTTTTCCTCTTCCGACCCCTGTCTGGCCTGACCAACTGCCCATCCCTTCCAGCAAGACTCAGGACAAGTTTTATAGAGAGGTAGTGGATTGGGGCAGGAGGTGGGGAGAAGAAGGAAGAGTTTAACCCCACAATGTTTTCATACTTGAGATCTGAAAACACGATTTCCCCGGCAAAGAAGCTTAGCGTTAAGCGGAAAATCGGCTTGGAAGGATGTGATATCATTTATAACAGTACATTAAATGCAAGCTGAGAACCTGATATATTTTAGGAACATTCAGCACACTCTAGACTAATAAACATTTTACAATATTATTGCACATGTTCATTTCACTTTGTACAAATAATCATTCCCTTCACATCTAATAAGTCTGTTTGACACATAAGTGGTCTTGGGCAAACACCTCGGAGGGCCTTGTTTTTCTGTGCATCGATCATTTATTTGTGTAGCCCGCCGGGACAGTGACTAATGATTTTGAGGGTTTAAACGTCCTCAAACATCGTCTTTGTCTCCCTGCCTGTGATTGTATAAATGTAAAATAATTTCATTTTGGCCCCAGAATGTATTGTTTTTCATGTATGAAAAATGCCTGCCCCTTCCCTGTCTGGCATGACATCAATCAGTTTAGAACAATATTTGGAGCAGCTCTGGTCTGCAGGTCCTCCAGCCAGCTCTCCCGGTCCCTGGGTGACAGGCCCAAGAACACCACTTACTGGGGAATTTCCAAACAAACCTGCTGCCACCGCTGCATAGACCCAGAAGCCTTCTCCTCCTGACAGGTAAGTGTAAGTCCTGCTCCTCCAAGGCCAGAGAGCTGAGATTCACTACTGATAGCCTTCTCCTGTCTGCTCCGTCTTTCTCGCCAAGAACATTCTCAGAGGTCTCTGGGGCCTGGTGTTGCCATGCTAGGAGCTGGGGAACAGGGATGAATCCAGTATGGTCCTGGCCTCCAAGAATGGCTACCACTAGCTCAAATAACTCCTGTGTGGGAAATAGAAAAAGGGGTCCCTTGTAGGTGGGCTCAGCCACTTAAACCTATCCCTTGGAGAGCCGGTGCCCTGGTCTGACTCAAATAAAGACGCACTCTTTCCTCTGAGCAAGGACAGTCCCATCAGGGCACATCCCTCAGCTGCATGCAACCCGGACAACTGCACACGCAGGCCGCCCTGTGGAGTACAGGCGGGGTCAGAAACAATGCTGTGAAATACATGTCCCATCGTGAGACGAGCCATTAGGAGTGGAAGCCCAGAGGAGGACAGCGGATGAGGCAGGAGGCTTCATTTCAAAAAAGACTAGGAAGTGATAGGCAAAGAAGGGGAGCAACGGCCCTCACCCCACCCACTGAACAGAGGGAAGAGCCAAGGCAAGAGGCCAAGGAAGCTGGTCATGTAGAGGTGCTAAGCATAAAGAGAAAGGAAAGAAGTAGGGGAGGATGAGACAAGAAATGAGTGTTTGTTGAGTAAAGAAGTGGCTGGATAGAAGGATGGATAAACAGATGGATGGGTGGATGGGTGGGTGGATGGATGGGTGGGTGGATGGATGGATGGGTAGGTGGGCGGGTGGATGGGTGGGTGGGTGGGTGGATGGGTGGATGGATGGGCGGGCGGGCGGGCGGGCGGTCGGATGGATGGATGGGTAGATGGATGGACGGATGAAAGGATGGATGAGAAATAGAGATTATATTAAGAAGTCTGGGGTCCCTTGAATGCCTTACTAAGAAATGTATGCTTTAGTCCATAAGCAGAGGGATGAGGGATTATTCCTACGGGCTCTTGAGGAGGGGATTACACATTTGGAACCATATTTTAGGCCATCACTCTGACCCAAATGAACTGGAGGAAATGAGTCTGGGTATTGAGGGGGTCACTCAACTAGAGTGACCATTTGGAGTCATCCTACAAGAAAAGGGGAAGGAAAAAAATAATGTTTCTTGAGCATCAGCAGCCTTTTAGTGTGAATGATATATTCCCAATGAGCCATGGGAAAGTGAGCCTGGAAAAGTGTTTGGCTGAGGCTACTTGTCTGTGCAGAGTCAAGAGTGGACCCCACTTGCCTGACCCACAGTCTGTGCCCCAGGCTGCCCACTCATGTCTGGCTGGCGGGATGGCCTGAGGCTGGGTCTCCTCATCCCTTCTGCCCGAGGAACCCGAAGCTTTACAGAGCACTCACTTCTGGCTCCCGCTGACAGATACAGGCCACACGGGCTCTGTGGGGCCTCCATCTGCACCCCTCCCTGCCTCCTGCCCACCATTTCCAGAGGAACCTGGAGCAGATTCACAGGTCAAGAAATCTGGCTCTAGCTCTGACCTCTCTTCCACCCCACTCCACCCCCCCCCCACCACACACAGTTTGTGAACCATGCAACATGCTATTTCATCCTTCTGGGCCTTTGCGCATACTTATTCGCTCTGCATGATTCTTTCCCTCTTTCTGTCTAGCTAATGTCTTCTTGTTCTTCAAGTCCAGCTCAAGTGTCCTCTCTTCCAGGAAGCCTTCTCTGAATCCCATGGCAGGTTAGGGCCACCTCTTCGCCCTCACAGCTCCCGACTTTTCTCAAGATAGCACTTACATGTTTATATTTTTATGGCCTACTTGCATAATCTCTGTCTAACCTACTGTGGGCTGCTAGAGAGCAGGCAATATATTTGATTCTTTTCTGGGTCCTTAGTTCCCACCACAAGGCCTGGACCAGAGTTGAATCAGAGAGCACTAGAAAGATGGATAAGTGGTTGGATATATGGGTGGGTGGATGAATGGATGGATGGATGGATGGATGATGGATGGATGGATGGATGGATGGATGGATGGATGGATGGATGGATCAACAGCTCCTCTCCCTTAAGGGAAATAAACTTTAGACTTGAATCCCTCACCTCCAGTAAGAGTCTACTCACCTGGAAAAAAAGTCAATCATAAAACTGAGGCTCTTAATGGCATAGAATAACTAAAGATAACAACTTATAGTTGTACAGACCTGCAAGATGATTCATTCAACTTCACTGAGATGAAGGCCAAATGAGGTGGGACATTATCATGCAGGTTAGGGTTCAAGGGTTCTTCTTGACCTTTATCAGGAGGCTGATAGGAAGCTGGTGGAGGGTTCTCTGGGCATCATAAGGCACCATCAACACCCTTTGAGTCCTCTGAGGATGAGATCAAAGAGTCAGAGGCATGAGCCTTGGGTATTCCTCTTTGTCCATTCTGTAAAGACTAATCAGAACAACAGAAACTTCCCCAGACCTTGAGTCCCCATTCTGGGGCAGAGATGGATATTGTCAGAGTGATCTGGACGTGAATCCAGGCCACCCCCAAAATTATCCCACAGCCCCATCATATATTCTCCCCAGTTCCCTCTCGTTCTCTAACCCCTTCTCCTTCCACTTGGACACAGATGGACATGCTATGTCCACAAGGGCTGGGAAACACATGGTCTTAGAAGCTGAGCCCAAGTCCTGCTCCAGCTCTCCAAGCTCCACTAGCAGGTACCACATACCAGAGGGCCAATCATATAAATCATTTCTTAATTCATTTAATAAGTATTTGTTGACTACCTATGCATCAAGCAGGATTTGATCAGTGAAGCAAAATCATAAGACAATACACAGAATGAGAGACTTGTTATAAGGACTTGATCTTATCCAACTGTGAGAGTGATGAATGGTCGGCATGCTCCCATGCCTGGTCTGGAACCTGACGTCCACAGGGCAGACGGTGAGGAAAGGAGGATAATGTGAAACAGAAGGAAGGGCAAACTGGAAGCACAAGGATTCTTACCACTCAGAGCCTCCAACTTCCATGGCTGATTGTCCTCCAGGAGAAGGGGGTGCTCTTTGTCACGGAGCTACACACACACCAGACCCAGGATTCAAGGAAGCAAAGGTGGGAGAAGGGGTCAGATCTGGTGTAGCTTTGGGGCCCTGGCCTCTGCCCCTTTCCAACAAGACGAACCAGCAGAGAAGTGATGAAGAGCATGAGCTCGGGCCCAGCTGACCTTCTCTGCACAACAAAGAATATGCTGCTGCTTCACTGCCACCTTCCAAACCTCAAACAAAGTACCACCTGCAGCCCTTGCTAACCTAGAACTATGCAGGGAAGGGAACTGTAGGAAACAGGGCTCCAGTTGAGCTAAGCTGACATGATAGAAACCATGAAACCTGCTAGGTGCCTGGCAAGGAACTTGTCAATGGAGACCCAGCGGAGAGAAATCAAGAGGCCCTGACATTACAGAGCTTGATCTCATGACAAACATTTTTTAAAATGCCACAATCCGGTCCCGGGTGGTGTGGCTCAGTGTTGAGCATCGACCCATGCACCAAGAGGTCGCCAGTTTGATTCCCAGTCAGGGCACATGCCCAGGTTGTGAGCCCAATCCCCAGTGGGGGCCATGCAGGAGGAGGCCAATCAATGTTCTCTCTCATCAATATCTCTATATCTCTCCCTCTACCTTCCTCTCTCTCAAATTCAATAAAGAAAAATCATTTAAAAAATTAAAATTATAGCCCTGGCCAGTTTGGCTCAGCAATTAGAGCATTGGCCCGAAGACCAGAGAGACCCAGGTTTGGTTCCCGCTAAGGGCATGTACCTCGGTTGCAGTTTGTCCCTGGCCTCGATTGGGGTCATGTGGGTGGCAACCAGTCGATGTGTCTCTCTCACATTAATGTTTCTCTCTCTCTCTCTTCCTCCCGCTCTCCCTCCTGTTCTATCTAAAGATAAATGCAAAAATGTCCTCGGGTGAGAATTTAAAAAAATAAAATTAGAATTGTAAAATGCCCCCTGGCCGGTTTGGCTCAGCGGTTAGAGTGTGGCTTGCAGTCCAGAGAGTCCCAGGTTCAGTTCCCACTGGGGGCACGTACCTCGGTTGCAGTTTGTCCCCGACCTAGTTGGGATAATGCGGGAGGCAGCCACTCGATATGTTCCTTTCACGTCGATGTTTCTATCTCTCTCTCTCTCCCTCCTACTCTATTTGAACAAAAAATAAAAGAATGTCCTAAGGCAAGGATAAAAAAAAAATTGTAAAATGCCACAGTCCTGCCCAGCCAGTATGGCTTAGTGGTTGAGCATCAACCCATGTACTAAGAGGTCACTGGTTGGACTCCTGGTCAGGGCACATGCCCTGGTTTCAGGCTCTATCCCCTGTAGGGGGCGTGCAGGAGGCTGCCGATCAATGTTTCTCTTTCATTGATATTTCTCTCTCTCCCCCTTTCCTCTTTCTCTAAAAATCCATAATAAATAAATAAAAATTTTTAAAAGACGATTTTAAATAAATAAATAAAATGCCACAGTCCGATTTGTGTAACTGTAAGGCACATTTATTGATTGACAGTCTACCATTGAGAAGTAGTACCTTAATTAAGATTATGTTCATACTCAAAACAACAGCATCTTAAACAGATTCCAGTTTCTCTCTGACTTCAAGAACAGGCTGATAGGATGGATCCTACATTGTCAGAGACCCAGGCTCCTTCTGTCTGGTTGCTACAGCACATGGGGCTCCGTTCCCCACAGCCGCTCCATTCAATGACCCAAGATGTCTGCTGGCTGGTGCTACGGCTCTTAGGTCACAGACCCAGACGTCAGGGAGGAAGACAGGGAGGGATGCACGAGTCCACTCCCTTTCAGGACACTTCCTGGTGGCTCCACACCTAACTGCAGTTCACTGGCAAGAACTTGAATACACAGCCATATGGGTCAAGTGAAAATCAGAGGTTCCATTCCTCTGAAATAGGGAGACAGCGGATGCTGCGGCCCAGCCAGCCATCTTAGCCTCGGGTGCTATATAAGAGCTCAGTACCAAAGATTCTGGAGCCAGATGACCGTGAACTACATTCCCAGCCCTCCTACTTTCCAGTTGGGTGAGATTGAACAAAGCAATTACTTTCTCTGATTTCTGTTTCTCTAGGCACATGAGATCATTATCATCACATGCAAGGCACTATTCCAAGCACTTTTCATGGATTATTCGTCTTAATCCTCACAAAGAACCTATGAGTTCAGTAGTATTATTATCACCATTTCACAGATGAGGAAACTGAGGCTCAGAGAACTGAAATAACTTGCCTGAGGTTATATTCATTCATAAACACATATCTAAGTGGATGCCTGCTCAGTACCAGGCTCTGTGATGGGCTCTATAGATACAGGAAGAAGTCAGAATGGTCCCAGTCCCACCAGACAGTGCCTGGCCTGCTCTTTCCACCCTCGCAGACTGCCCCCCATGGCCCACGAGCTAGGGTTTGAGGCTGCCTGTAGGGAAAGGATAGCTAAACCTTACTTTGTTTGCCTCTTCCTAGCGTTCCCAGCCTGTGCCCACTGTTGTTCCAGAGCATCTTCCCGGCCCAAACTCAGCACAAGCTGTTCCCAGAGAGGCTGGCTGGGGTGAGAAGAAGTGAGTCAACCAATTGTCACTCAAAAGCAACTCCTGTAACAGCCCGCTGAAAACACCATTAGTGACAGCCACCTAACATACACCAGCCTGGACTCCTGGTCATCAAGCGCTTTCATGACCACTGTTACAGAAGGCCCTGCTTTGTAGATGAGGAAATGGAAGTCACTAGCCCAGGATGACACAGGAAGTATTCCAGAAGGTAGATGTGTGGGAATGCCTCATCTGTGTAAGAAATGACACGTAGCTTCAGTGACCATGGCATTGGCCGGGGCAACGAGATGGGCACGAAGTCCAGTAAAGAGTCGTTTCTTCCAGTAGGCAGCAGAGAGCCAGCATCAGGGAACCATGAGCCCAGTGGGAACCACACAGTGGGGGCTGCGCAGGTGGGGAACTTGGAAAAAACAATCAAAAGGTTTGAGCCCCACTTCTTAGGCAGCACCTCAGGGGACTGGCTTGAGCCCTCCAAGTCACATGTCTCAATTTGCCCATCTGTGACCAGATGGTCCCTCGGTGGCTGTGAGAAGTTGGGCGAGAGGCTGCCACTCTCCAAGCCTCAGTTTCCCCTTCAACAGAGCACTTTCTTTACATTGGTCCAATTACTGGGCACACAAAGGCAAGCCAGAGCACGCCCTGCACCCATCGTTCTAAACTAGGCCTTCCACCTGCCTGGTGACGGTGCTTTGCCATGAGGATACCAGGAGAGAGGGAAGAGGGAGCCAGACAGACCTGGTGTTCCCATCCTGAGCCTGGGTGGACAGTGAGTACCTCAGGGTGATTGTGATGAGTAAATGAAACCAGCTCCATAAAATGCCCAGTATCGTGCCAGGCACACAAAATGCCCTCTGTAAACGGGGGCTCCCTCCTCTCCCCCTTGCTTTGCCCAGGAGAAAGGCCTAGAATGGGCATTATTCAGTAGCAGAGAGTGCCAGGGCTGAGACCCGCCCCTCTGGGGTCCCATGGCGGTTGAGGCCAGAGAGAGGGGCTTTTCCCAGCTCTTAGAGCCTGATGCGCACCCAGCCAGGCCTAGCACTTGGGTCCTCTGACACCCACTAAGGGACCCCAGCCCGGACCATGATGCTTTGGGGGTTGGGAGGAGCAGCTAAGCAATGAACGCTGCAACCTGCAGAGTGGGGAAAGGGTCCATGAGGAACATTCAAGAAAGCCATGTCCCTGTCACATCTCCACTGTCCTTTACTTTGAGGAACAACTGTGTTATTTGTGATTTCTGACATTCGCCCCCTTCCCAAGCCCCTACCCCTTTCCTGTTTGGCCTGTGAATTGGAAAGGGCTGTAAACAGGCAGGCGGGCTCCTTGCCCCCAGGGCCGGCCTGTCAGCCAGCCAAGGGAAAGGTAGAGCCCAGGGGACCCCCCCCCCCACCCGCCCCACGCAGCCCAGCTGAGGAGCTTGTAAAGATAGGATTTGTTTGTTTTTTTGGATCTGGCTCAGAATCTGGCTGAGGCCAGGCCCTTTGGGGAAAAGCAACTTTTAAATAAATGCTTCAAGATTGTGCAAACATTTCAGTAGTATTGGAGGCCTGGCGTTCTGGGTCAGGGAGGGAAAAAAATACCTGTCAATCACTCTAGAGATGAAAACCTGATAGCAGAGCAGTTGGTGAGGACAGGGGCTTGGGTTGCAAATCTCAGCTGTGGCTGGCTGGGACCAACTACACTTAAGCCCTCTCTCAAAAAACCATTTGCATGTTAATCAATAGAGCAGCCCTGTTTGACAGGCACAGAGAACACAGGCAGCTAGCAACATGATCCTGGTGAGGCGTGCAGAAAGAACCCAACCCGGAGGCACACAGAACTGGATTTGAGCCCTGGCTCTGCCACTGATTAGCTCTGTCGTCTTGAGTAAGTTATTCAGCTTTACTTAGCCTCAGTTTTCTCATTGGTAAAATGGGATTGTAACATCAATCTCATAAAGACGTTGTTTGAATTAAATACAGATTGCCACAAAACCTGGTCCAAAGTAAGAGCCCAGTGATAACTCATGACATTATGAGCGGCCGCTTACCAAACATTTTCTGAGAGGGGACTTGCACACATTTTCATTGATCCTCAAAGCATTCCCTGCTTGGCTGGCCATACACACGCTTATCCTGTGCCCATATTCCCAGCTCTCCCTTGGCCAAGAGTAGGGCTCAGCCTCCTAACCACAGGGGCTCATGGTCTTGAAACAAGGGTGCTAGGAGCTGACATACTACAAGCTGGGCCAGACATGGGACAGAGAGAGAGAGAGAGAGAGAGAGAGAGAGATTGATTGATTTTGATTTCCAACCAGAAATTCTTGATCTGGGTCTTAAAGGATGAGTAAAAGGTCCACAGGCTGGCATTGGAGAAAAGCATGCCAGATGGAGACCTGCTTAAACCAAGTCTCTGAAGTTAAGCTCTGTACGCAAAAAGTTAGGATGTACGTAAGAGGGAACAAAACTGGCAAAGTTAGGTCAAAGTGCAAAGAATCTTGTACCAACAGGGTCCAACTTGGTTCCCTGGGCCAGGGGAGTGTCTCCTCCTGCTCTCTGGGTTCTCTTCCCAGCAGCTTGTAAGTAAGACAGTATTCCTTCTCTCGGTCTATATATCCTTATTATCCCTTCCCATCTACCTCTAAAGGCTCCTGGAGGCGACAGAGTTTCAAGAAGGTTAAAGTGCTCCACCAACACTGAGTACCATTATTTTACATGTGCACACACACAGACACATATGCACACGTGCATACACATGCACACCAATACACACACATGAACAGGCTCAAGGATCAGAAAGACTTGGCCTCAATCCCAGCTCTGCATTTACTGCCGCAGGACCTGGGCAATGCATGTGCACAGCGCATATAAAGTGCCAGTACGAGGCCCAGCACATGGTAGGCACTCACAATATGGCTACCATCCCACACATCAACCAACTCCAACTATCTGTTTCTACCTGGGTCAATTCATGAGATTATGTGGCCCCGAGATCAGGTCCCGACCCCCTCACAGGACAAATAAACGGGAAAACTTAGGCTCAGGAAAGGAAGAGAGCATATCCGCTTGGAAGCACGGGCGGAAGGGCGCCCGGACAGAGCCTTCCTGCAGTGCCATGGTGCTGAGCCTTGGAGGGCCAGCCGACTCCAAAAGTGGGGCCACATAGAAAGAGCACTTCAAGCAGAGGGAACAGCATGAGCAAGTGCCCAGAGCTCTCTGACAAAATTGGGGAAAATGAGTCACCTAGTCTGTCAGAGTTAGTGCTGAAGTGTGGCAGAGACAGAGCTGGGGAGGTGGGGTCAGGTCCTGGGGTCCAGGCAGGGAAGGCCCCATGGGGTGCATTTGGGAGCAACAGGGAGCCCCACAAGGCAGTAGCACTGGGTAGTACCCGAGGAAGAGTCCTACAAGTTTAGAAGCAAGACTGGAGGCTTGACCCAGGGCCATGCCTGGAGGGCAGGTGACAAGTGAGTGGATTTGGAAGACCCTGGGAAGACACAAGACTTCTCAGTGAGCATCTGTTTTCTGGAGGAGAAAAGAGACATGGAGATACAGTGGACATAGAAGTAGGTATATTTGATGATTTTAAGTCCGGCTGAGTTAAGTACAAACAGCCACCTTTAACTCATCAACTATGGCTACTAGGGGCTTCCTGAGGCCCCAACCCTCACAACCAGCTGCTGCTCCCCCCCCCCCCATCACATCCCACCCCCACAAGCCTGGCCATCTTCCTCTCCATCCACCCAACCCCAGTGAGCAAAGTGAAGTCCCCAGGCCCAGGAAAGGAGACCCACAGGACAGGAGAAAAGAAACCCAGCTTCCTAGAGGACTGTGCAGGGGTGGGGGGCAGATGCAGATAAATTAGATGGCAGTGGCCCAACTTTTTCTCCAATTTTATCTCTTCCCCCTTTCTTCCTGTCTCCGTTTGGCTCCATGCCCAGGGCTGCCCTCAGCCTCTTACTATGTGCCTTGGAGCCACTCCCTCACTTCTCTGACCCTCAGTCTCTTCCTCTGTAAAAAGGAGATAATAGTACCTCGCAGGCAAGGCTGCTGACATTGTTGGCAGGTGCCATGCCCAGAGGAACCATCAAAGGGCATCAGTTCCTTTGTCACAATGAATGAGTCCATATTTTCCCTGTGTTGCTGCCCTTGTCGATAAACAAATCCCTTTCATTTGCCTTAGCTCAACAGCCCTATGAGAAGAGTATTATCGGCTCTCTCACACAATCTAGCCGGAGGTGACTCAGGATTTGAACCTGGGTCCCCACGACCCGGGTCCCCACTTTCCCAATTCGTCTCCTTCGCCATCCCGCTGTAGCTGCAGTCTCCTTCCCTTCTCCGCCCGGTCCTCCTGCCCCCATCCCCACGGCTCCCTGGCCTCCACCCCCTGCCCCCTCGGCTTCCTCCCCCACGCGTCCTCCCTCCCCTCCCCCCTTCCTCTGCGGCGCCGCCCCTCCTCCCCGGCGTCCTCCGAGCCCAAATACGCGACACCTGGAGCAATAGCATCCGCCCCGCGGCCTGGGCCTCATTACAGGCCAGCCCTTATCGCGGCGTGCATCACATTATTTCATTTCAAAGAATCCGCAGAGAAACCCGTCCCCGCCGACAACAGAAAGTAAAAACACAGCTGACTCCCATTAGGGCCCTCTCACAGGCTCCGCGTGAGGTAATGAAATATGGAAGCGGTGAGATATGTAACGCTTTATTAAGCGGTCTCAGCTACAACGGCGTGCATGCCAATTACGCCTGCAGGCTACCGCCCGCCCCCGGCCGCGGACCACCCAGCGCGCGCCCGGCCCGCGCCCCCGCCAGCGGGCGGGGGCCGCGGGGGGAGCCGAGGAGGGAGGGGCGAGGGAAGAATGGGGAAGAGGCGAGGAAGAAGGAAGGACAATGGGAAAGGAGAGGGCTGCGGGGCAGGAAAGAGGGTGCTGGGCAGGGGCGGGGGGGGGGGGGCGGCGGTAGGAGGAAGAGGAATACGGAGGAAGAGGAAGGACGGTGGCTGGTACCCAGCGCCATCTCTGGGTTATGGAAAGGAGCAAAGGCATCATTGGGACCCCCAAGAAAGCCAGGCCTCTTCTCGCCACCCGGCCGATGGGACCCTGGGGAATCTCTGAGTGTTTAGAGACTCATTCCTAGAAGACCCAAAAGAGAATGGCCGAAACTAAGGCTCAGAGACGGAAAGACACTTAATGAAGGTCACACGGGTGAATCCTGGGCATCATTGGAGGGAAACCCAGCCTCCTGTTTCCTAAACTAAATAGTTTCCGTTCTACCTCTTATTTTCCCTCTAATGGTGTCTAAATGGCAAAGTTCTGGCATTGCTGCGTGGGTGAGAAACGTGTTCTTTTTTCACATCTGACTCTCTCATATCCCTGAAAGCCTCCGCCCCCTCTAACGAGCCTTACATGTTCTCTAACCTTTGCACAATTTTCTGACGCTGCCACTGCCTTGGAGTCTCCGAGAATCAGTGTCCTCATCTGTACAATGGGTTATGGTACAGAGTAAATGAGAGAATGCACAGTGTGTAAGTTCTCTGCAGTGACAGCTGTGGTTGCTCAGTACTACTTATCACGACAGTCATTCAACAGATGACTCCAGCGTACCCACCTGGTGCCCAGGAATGCACTCGCTAATGTCCTTGCAAGGAAAAGGCAAGCAAGGTAATCGGACCCCCTTCAGGAAGCTCTGGTAAGGGTTCAGCTGCAGAGAGGGAAGTGAAAATTACTGGCTAATAGGGAATTCGGGATTATCTGGAGATTTGCATTATCCATTCCAGAAGATCTCAGCCATTTCTCTACCTCAGTACAAACAAGGTTCACTGCCTCAGGAGAGGGGGGTGTGCTGCAGCGGATGAGCAGGGCTGCACAGCCTGTGTGCTTCCTGGTGCATACCCAGGGCCCACACCTATTCCTGATGCCCAGGCAAGCATTGCAAAAGCAAGGGAGTTGGAGGGCATTTTTAAGAGAGATAACTAGGAATTCCCCCGAGTTTCTTAAAAGAAAAAAAGAGACTAATTTGCAAATTTGGGTTCTTTCATTGGTTTTAGCAGCAAGTTCCTTGTGAATCCAGCATGCAGAGATCCGCACGCTAAGATCTAACTGGAAGGAGTTTTCCATCAGTGCCCTCACTTCTCATTTGGCCTCACTCTCTGTCCAGCCCCCTTCCCATCTTCTCCTGGTATGTTCCTGCTACCTACCTACCTCTACCAGGAAAGAGATAATACACTGACCAATTCTTATGCAGTGGTTACCTCATGTCAGGCACTCTAAGTTTTACATATATATAAATATAGTATATAATGTGTGTAATGATATATATTCTATACTGTATTATCTATAATATATAATACAGCATAGAATATAGATTAGCAAAATCATAAATAAAATAATATATAAATATATATTTGTGTATTTCACTCGTTTAATTTTTATAGAAATACTTTGTCAGTGCTCATCATGATACAGATGAAGAAACTAGACCACAGAGAGGTGAACTGACTTGTCCAAGGTCAACAGCTTGTAAGTGGAAGGTAACTCAGACAGTGTGATTCAAAACTACACTCTTAATAACCACACAATTGGGAATCCAAGGAGGAAGGCAGAGACAGGGAGCTGCTTAAGGGATATGATTAACAGCACTAATATTTCTCAAAAAGCCTCTGAGCTGCTATGACACTTATTTAATTCTCCCAAGACATTGAGAGAGAGGTCTCATTGCCTCATTTTACAGCTAAAGAAACTGAACCCCAGAAGCAAAGCCTTTTCCCAGTGTATTCAGCAGGTCAGTGCAGGGCTGTGATTAGAAGCCAAGTTTGGCTGCCAAGCTGGTGTTCTCTCTCTTTCTCCCAGACCACCTCTTAGACTCCCCACCACCAGAGCATAGAGCATTGCAAAAAGGCCAAAAGAAGGAATAAGAATATCTAAATGGCAAAGTTCACACATTATTTTGTGGATGAAAAAAATATTCTTTCTTTGCATCTGACTTTCTAGCATCCCTAAAATCTACCACCACCCCCAAGTGACCCTGCATGTTTGCCCAAGAACAACCTCATCCATTCAATGAATATGAACTAAGCTCCTACTCTGGCCAGGCGCTAGGGAAACAAAAACGAAACACTCATGCTCCCTGCCCCAGAAGAGCTCACAGGCTGGCAGGGGAAAAGGACACCTGAACCAATAATAAGAGGGAGTATAAAGCCGGGATGGAGATCCCTGTTACATACCGACGGCCAGGCAGATCTGCCCGGAAGGTCAGGGAAGGTCTCAGACAACATGATGTTTATTCAGAGTTTTGTGGGGTGAAGTTACCTTGGAGGAGAAAGAACTATGAAACCTGCCTATGAAAAATATGAAGCACTTGTTGGGAAAAGTGGACAGATACCTGCAAAAAAATTAAACTAGACCACCTTCTTACACCATATACAAGAATAAATGCAAAATGGATTGAAGACTTAAATGTAAGACTTGAAACCGTAAAACTCCTAGAAGAAAACATTAGTAAAATCTCTGACATTTCTCTTAACAATATTTTTCCTCGTATACATCTCCCCAGGCAAGGAAAACAATAAAATAAACAAATGGGACTACATCAAAGTAAAAAGGGTTTGCACAGTAAAGGAAACCATCAACAAAACAAAAAGACAACCCACTGAATGAAAGAAGATACGCGCCAGTGATACATCTGATGAGGGGTTAATATCCCAAATTTATGAAGAACTCACACAGCTCATCACTAAATAATCCAATTAAAATGGGCAGAAGAAAAAAAATAATTGGGCAGAGGACCTGAATAGACACTTCTCCAAAGAGGACATACAGATGGCTAACAGACATATGAAAAGATGCTCAACTTCACTAATCATCATGGAACTACAAATTAAAATCACAATGAGATATCACCTCACACCCGTCAGAATGGCTATCATCAATAAATCAACAAATAACAAGTGTTGGTGAGGATGTGGAGAAAGGAAACCCTCGTGTACTATTAGTGGGAATGCAGATTGGTGCAACCACTGTAACAGTGTTGAAGTTCCTCAAAAAAATTAAAAGTGGAACTGCCTTATGACCCAGTAATTCCACTTCTGGGTATATATCTGAAGAAACCCAACACACTAACTTGAAAGAATATACTTACTCCTATGTTCACTGCAGCATTATTTACAATAACCAAGGTCTGGCATCAGTCCAACTGTCCAAGCAGTGGTACATATATACAATGAAATATTACTCAGCCATAAAAAAAATAAAAAAAAAAAAGGGATGAAATCTTACGATTTGTAACAGCAGGGATGGACCTAGAGGGTATTATGCTAAGTAAAATAAGTCAGCCAGAGAAACACAAATACCATATGATTTCACTTATATGTGAAATCTAAAGAACAAAGTAAACAAACAACAAAAAAAAAATAGAAACAGATTCATAGATACAGAGAACAGACTGATGGTTGCCAGAGGAGAGGGGGTTGGGGGGCTGGGTGAAAAAGGTGAAGGGATTAAGAAGTAAAAATTGGTAGTTATGAAATAGTCGTGGGGATGTACAGTACAGCGTAGAGAATATAGTCAGCCCTGGCCGGTTTAGCTCAGCGGTTAGAGCATTGGCCTGCTGTCCAGAGAGACCCGGGTTCGGTTCCCACTAAGGGTGTGAACCGTGGTTGCAGGTTGTCCCCAGCCCTGGTTGGGTCTTGTGGGTGGCAACCACTCGATGTGTCCCTTTCATGTCGATGTTTCTCTCTCTCTTTCTCTCTCTCTCTCTCTCCCTCCCTCCCTCCCTCCCTCCCACTCTATCTGAACAAAAAATGGAAAAATGTCCTCGGGTGAGGATTAAAAAAGAGAGAGAGAATATAGTCAATAATATTATAATAACTATGTATGGTGCCAGGTGGGTACTGGAAATATTGGGGGGAACACTTTGTAAAGTAAATGATTATCTAACCATTATGCTATACACCTGAAATTAATACAAAATAATATTGAATGTAATTGTAATTGAAAACTAAAATTTTTTTAAATGATATTTCTCAAAAAAAAAAAAAATAGAAGAAGAGAGAGTGAGAGAAGTATGGAACATTGAATATCCAAAACTCCTTCCAAGAAGTGCTGATACTTTTTGGGCCCATCAAGCAGGACAAGTGTTAGCTAGAGCTGCGTTATAGGAAAGCACCAGAGGTTTTAAGTTAAATTATTTAAATTCGTAGGAAGCAGAGTATTCTAGTAATAGTTTTTTTTAATCTTGCTCGCAATAGAATTTCTCCAGGTATTTGTACTCTCTTGAACAGAAAGACCTTTGCTTTCATCATAGATGTGACATTACCTGCATTTTATAGATGAAACTCTGAGAAGTCATGTACATCATACAGAAAAAAATATGACTTCCATTTATTGAGCACTTAGTATGTACTCATTTGATCTCACTTGATCCTCAAAAATATTCCATGACAAGGATTCCTAAAACTTTCTCATTTCTTTTACCAGTGACATCTTTGGACGTGATATTTCTTCTGCCCCATAAGTATTTCTCTGTTTTTACCTGGTGTACTATTTAGGCTCAAATTATAACAGGCTTCAGATAAGAGAGCCAAGAATACATTGGTTCAAATAAGAGAGTTTATGTCTCTCTCATGTAAAGTTTTGGAGGTGGGCATATGGTCCAAGATGAGTGGGACAGCTGTGCTCCCCAAGGTCATCAGGGACCGGGGTCCCCTCTATTCTGTTGCTCTGCCATCCCCTCATGGCCAAAACTAGTTCACCCACACTACACCCATATTCCAACCACAGGGAGTGCTGGCAAGCAACCTCACCTCCACTCACGTTTCATTAGTGAAAACTGAGTCCCATGGCTTAACTAGCTACAAGGGAAGGTGGAAATTATCATCTCTAGCTGAGCGGCCATCTGCCCAGCTAAATTTGGGAGGGGTATTTCTATTCTTAAAAGTAAGACGAGAACAGAACTGGGGAAACAAGCAACATACCTGCCATCCCTACTTGTCCTTGATCGTTCCGTCCGCATGTGGCCTCCTTGGAAAAGCCCTCCCTGATCGCTCCCTAAGAGGAATTACGTGTCCCCTTCTCTGGGCTTCTACAGCCTCTTGTACTTTGTTGTTTTATATGTCTCAGTTATAGACCTGTCTCCCCTGTCTGTAAATTAGTAAGTACTGCTTTATGCACTATATAATAATGAGCACTTGCTATGCCCCAGACACTGTGCTAAGCAAAGGTTACGCATTAACTCGTTCGATCTTTCCACAACCCTGGGGATTCCCTCCTCTGTAACATGGGCATAACAATACTGAGCTTGTAGGGTTATTGTGAGGAATAAAAGAACCAGTATGGGCCCTGGCCGGTTTTGCTCAGTGGTTAGAGCATTGGCCCTCAGACAGAAGAATCACGGGTTTGATTCCGGGCAAGGGCACGAACCTCCATTGTGGTTCAATCCCCAGCCCTGGTTGGGGTCATGTGGGAGGCAGCCAGTCAATGTGTCTCTCTCATATTGATGTTTCTCTCTCTCGCTCTTGCTCCCAGTCTATCTGAAAATCAATGGAAAAATATCCTCTGGTGAGGAATAAACACACAAACAAACTAGTGTGGGTACTGAGTACATGCTCAATAAACAGTAGCTACTACTATTGTGTATAAGTATGAATTGATAAATGTTCCAATGTGCAGAGTTAGTCCAGTCATAAACTATACTCCCTTCCCTACACAACTCACAGCTAAACTGTGAATATTCAACCACGTGATGATTATGTGAGTGGCAATTACTCGATGTATCTTTCTCATGTCGATGTTTCTCTCTTTCTTCCTCCCTCTCTCCCTCCTGCTCTATCTGTAGATAGGTCAAAAATGTCCTCCAGTGAGGATAGAGGGGAAAAAAAAGTTTAAACCACATGAAGAAGGTTCACTTAAGCCATTCAAGACTCTGCTACTGCCTGGGGGCGGCAGGAATATTGCAGGCATAGCATCTCACTCATTCAAACACGGCCAAGGTTCCCAAGTACCCATTTTGAATTGTTTTAATATATCAGATATGATCAGGACCTTTTCAAAACATTTGTTTTTCTCTCTCTTGTCAGTAAGCTACCCCAGCCCATTTCCATTGTCCTAGGCCACTAGCATTGCCTAGACTTGTTCTTCTTTACACTTTAGAATTTCTGAAATCAGAATGTCTGTTTATAATAATGGGTCAACTTCCACGAGGGGAGCAAGTTGCCAGGTAGTTGTCATGTGCATGCAAAGTTACTTCGGTGTGTGATTTACAATAATAATAACACACAGAGTTTATTGTTCACCTAAATTTGGAATCCTTAATTACTGCTTTAAATGTCTTCAAAAAGATTTCATTGTCATGCAGAAAAGTTACTGTTTGTGCAGAAGATGGCCTGTCACCACCAGTCAGTGAAGTCACTGGCAATAAATATTTCACAGCCTTGCCCAGCCGGTGTGGCTCCGTGGTTGAGCATCATCCCATGGACTGAGAGGTCCCAGTGCAATTCCCAGTGAGGGCACATGCCTGGGTTTCAGGCTCAATCCCCAGTAGGGGTCGTGCAGGAGGCAGCTGATCAATGTTTCTCTCTCACATCGATGTTTCTCTCTCTCTCTCAAAAAATCAATAAAAACATATGTTTTAAAAAACTGCCCAGCCTTCCCAAATAGATCATAGAATTTTATGAGGGTGTGAGGTGGGTCTGACAAATTCATCCATCAAGTTCTATATCTTAGACTCTAAACATCCACCCATCAAAAGCTTTCAGCCAACTTTCAAGAAAAGCTGTATGCAATGCAGTTAATGGAGAGGGAAGAGGAACTGTGTGTTTATCCAAAGCAAAAATACACATGAAACACCAAAATTCTTCAATATGTCTTGAGATTATACTTTTCTTTCTTTCTTTTATATATGTTTTTATTGATTTTTTAGAGCGAAAAGAAGCGAGAGATACAAACATCGATGTGAGAGAGTAACATGGATCAGCTGCCTCCTGCATGTCCCCGACTGGGGATCGAGCCCAAAACCCCGGGGCATGTGCCCTGACCAGGAATCAAACTGACACCTCTCAGTCCATGGGACGACACTCAATCCACTGAGCCACACCGGCTAGACTTGAGATTATACTTCTAATCTTAAAAAGTAAAGTTCATTTACATGAAATGCAAAAAAGTAGTACCATAACCATGTTGTTCTGCATAATTGCTGATGACCTAAAGGGATTCAACAGAACATGTTCCAGTGTACACCCAAACATTGATTGTGATCCTGAAAAAAAATGGGGAGTCAGTGTACAAACAGTTTTATGTTATCAGTTACTGCTCTTAATGAAGTGCCTGTAATGTGGCAATTCTCCCCATCCCAAAATGTAATGAAATCAATGGACATCTTCTATGGAGCAGTGTCTGAGTATCGAGAAACTCGTAAGCCACTCCTTAGAGAGGAGGTGTTAAATGCATCGCTAGCACCTGTCTTGACACTCTCTTCTAGCATTAAGTTTTCCCACCATGATGAAATAATCATGGCATCATCAATAATATTAATGAATATTTGTGTAGTACTTTTATGTTTCCAAAGTACTCACACATAGTTTATCATGTTATCCTCAACCGCTCCACGAGAGTTCTTTTTTATTGATGAGGAAATGGGGCTCAGAGAGATGACCTGACCTAGCCAAGGGCACACAGTATGACTACCACCCTCCTCCTCCCCTCTGCTCCTCTCCTCTTTGCCCTGACCACCCAGCCGACTTCCCTTCTCTTTTGCTTCATCCTTTTCCTGTGATTTCCCTGATCTCTCCAGGGAAAGACCCTGTCTGGTTCCCTCTATCCTTATCTCAGGGCTTGTTTTTCTATCTGTCCCTCTCTTTTCTTCTTATTCCCATTTCTCTCTGTCTTAAGTCTCAAAGTCTCTTTAATTTTCTTTTTATTGTTCTCCCTCTATTGTTACCTTCTTAGACTCCTCTCTTCTCCTTCCTTCTTCCTCCACCTTTCTCCTTTCTTCTACTTCTTCCCCCTTCTCCTCCCCCTTGTTGCTCCTTCTTCTCCTTTCTCTCCCTCCTCGTTCCCTCCTCTCCTCCCTCTCATGGTTCCTTAGTGCTTGGAGATGAGTGTCTCTCCTAATGGCAGAATCTCTCTCTTCTCTGAGGACAGACACAGGCAAGGAAGAGGGGAATAGAACACAGGGTAGCAATGAGAAGGCACCTTGACCTTTGTCGCCCCCTAGAGTCTGTTCATGTTGCCCAAACTTCCTGCCCCAGACTCATCCCCTGCAGCCCAAGAACAGGATTCCTGGGGAGAACCCGGCCAGGGACCAAGCTCCACATATTCTGCCTGTGTGTGTCTGAAAAGACCAAGTTAAATGGAAAGTTCTGGGCATCTTGACAGGGAAAGGAAAACTAATACCAAACTTGGAATTCCTGGACCTGGATGGACCCTGGCTCTGACAGTTACCAGCTTTGTGACTTTAGGCCACCACCCTGTCTTCCTGAACCTCTGTCCTCCTCCATGAGGTGGTTACCATGCAAGGGCTGTAGTTAGGGATTAATTAAGGCCACGATGGTGAAAACACCGGCCACATAACCAGTACTCAAGAGGTACCGATTTAACAAAAGGGAGGCTGTTCAAGCATGAAGAAGTGGAGAGGGAAAGGGTGTTTAGAAGGAGCTTGTGCATGAACCTCATGTAATTGCAAAAAGTGGCCACAGATGCTTTCCCAACCATCAAGAGATGGAGTCTGTTTTCTCACACCTTGGATCTGGGTTGGCCGTGTGACTTGCTTTGGTCAATGGGTCATTAGCAAATGTGATGCCAGAAGAGGCTTTAAAAGCACTTACAATGGGGGCTTGGCTTCTCTGGCTGTCTGGGAAGCCTGAGACTGCCACCATGTGAAGAATCTCAGGCTGGCCTGCTCACTGATGAGACACGTGGCCAGGTGCCCAGCCATCAGCCAGCCAGCCAGCCAGCAGACATGTGATTGGGTCCATTACTGCCACCTAATCACGGATACATGAGTGTTTTAGTTATTTATTGCTGCACAACAAATTACCCCCAAACAAGTTTAAAACAGCATTTGTTTTCCCACTTATTTTCCGAGGGTCAGGAATCTGAGAGCAACTTAGCTGAAATGGGAGTCTGGGGGCCCACAAGAGCAGAAGAAAACTGTGTCAACACCCAGCACACCCAGCCTTTACGGCGGCGCCCTGTGGTGCAGAGCCCACGGTGGAGCCCTGGCTCGGCTCACTGCAAGCCTGCCTCCCCTCCCACGGAACTGAGCAGCAGTACCCGGAGGGTCCTCAGCAGCAAGCCTCCCCCACCCCTCATTAAACACACGGGGAAGCCCGCCCAAAGTCACACCACAAACCTGCAGCAGCAGTAGGACTGACCCAGGACTCTCGCTCCCCACCCTGTGCTTGTTGCTTTGCCGTATAAACAGCACACTGCAACCCTGGTGACACTTCTGCTTGGAACTGAATGGATTTTTAAATATTGCCCATCTGGGACTCAGAGACCAGCCTAGAGCAACAGGAAAAGCCAGCAAGGACAGGAAGGGCAGTGGAGAACCCATTACATGATTACCTTTCCCCACCCCTGGCAAACTCTGGCCTCCCCACAAGGGCCCACCCCAACTCTACTTCCCAAGACATACACGTCAACTAGAGAATGTCCAAATCAGAACCGAGATCTAGTATTGGAATCGTAGCATCTCAGGACTGGAAGGAACCTTCTCCTGGAATGTGCTCCCTCATGACAGGTGACCATTCACCTCTGCTCTCACGCTTGCAGAGACCAGGAGCTCACTTCCTGCTGGACTGGTTGGAAAGACCTTTGGAAACAGATCTACCTACATTCAAGCCTCTGCGACAGACAGCTGTGCACCCTTTGATAAGTCATTTGACCTCTCTACACATCAACTTTCTCAGCAAAACAGGAATAATGCCTCCTGAGCAGAGCTGTTGTGATATATATATATATATTTTTTTTATCCTCGCCCGAGGACATTTTTTTGATATTTTGTTCAGATAGAGTGAGAGGGAGAGAGAGAGAGAGAGAGAAACATCGACGTGAAAGCGACACATCGAGTGGTTGCAACCCACACGACCCAACCAGGGCTGGGGACAAACTGCAACCGAGGTACGTGCCCTTAGCGGGAACCGAACCCGGGTCTCTCCGGACCGCAGTCCGACGCTCTAACTGCTGAGCCAAACCGGCCAGGGCGCTGTTGTGATATTTAACTGAGTTTATAAATGTATGCAAAGTTCCCAGAGAGTAATCAGCATACAATTTTGATCACATAGGCAGAAGGTAAGAACAAGATGGGATGCAGGGATCCTGCCTCTTAGCAGTGCCAGCTTGTCACCTGGGACCTCCTTCCCCTCCCCAGATAGTCCAGGCTGTAAGAGGTTAGGGTCTCCTGAGGTTTCTCCCCAGACACTGGGCAGCAGGTCTGAGGGTAAGGGGAGCTCTCTGGGCCCAGGATATTCAAAGCTGGAGAAAGAAGAGAGAGAGGGAGAGAGAGAGAGAGAGAGAAAGAGAGAGAGAGAAGGAAAAGGAGGAGGAGGAGGAGGAGGAAGAGGAGGAGAAGAAGAAGGGATCAAATGTATATACAAAAGGATGACAAAGAGGTTTTAGCAAGAAGTCAGTCCATGGCCTGACGGTATTGGTGAGAGTAATCGAGAAATACCTCCTCCTTGCCCAGCTGGTGTGGCTCAGTGGCTGAGCATCGACCCATGCACCAAGAGGTCATTTCGATTCCCAGTCAGGGCATATGCCCAGGCTGTGAGCTGAATTCCCAGTGAGGGGCATGCAGGAGGCGGCCAATCGATGCTCTCTCTCATTGATGTCTTTATCTCTCTCCCTCTTCCTTCCTCTCTCTCAAATCAATAAAGAGAAAATACTTTAAAAAAAGAAAGAAAAGAAATACCTCCTCAACTCTGATGGAGAAATTAAATGAAGGCCATTCACAGCGTGTTCTTTCTCCAGCCTCCAAGTTACTCAGCACCTCTGGGAGGGTGGAGGATGGGGGGCAGAAGTTAGCAGAACTGCTGCTGTGAAATCGAAGAAGCACAGCTCACATGGATGGAGAATCCAACACGGGGGTGGGGGGGGGCAGGGGAACCCCTCTCAGCATGCAAATCATCTGCCACAAAGCAAAACAAATTTGCTAACAAATCATTGAGTGAGAGGTTGCTGGGAGCAAAGGACCGGAAATGGAAATTGCTTATACCTCCCACTGTCCTTTTCCCACAATGCGCGGCTGCTGCAGGGCCCTTTGAAGGCAGTTGCTGCCCTTGCTGCCTTCATGGTTTATTTTTGTGCAATTAAACAGCTCTGAGGTTTTCCATGGGCTTGCTTTAGAGCTTACTCTCGTTCATGCGCGCGCACACACACACACCCGCCAGTCACCATCCGTGCTTGTCCTGTGCCCCTAGGCTGCTCCCAAACTTCACCTCATCAGGTCTGGGAGAGGTAACATCTTCCTGAGTTACCAGCCCCAGGCCACTGCCCCACACCTGGCTGCTTTTCCCAAACCCTGCCCACACCTTCGTCCATAGTCCCTTTTAAAAACTTACCTCCATACCTAGAATAGGCGAATTCATAGAGACAGAGAGTAGAACAGAGGTCACCAGGGGCTGGGGAGGGTGTTCAGTAGGTACAGAGATTCAGCTGGGAAGATGAAGTTCTAGAAATGGATGGTGGTGATGGTTGCACAACAGAGGAAGTGTACTTATATCACACAAATGTACACTTAAAGTCAAAAGGGTACCTTTTATTTTATGTTATGTATATTTTAGCACAATTAAAAAAAAATACCTCACCTCCACTGATCAGCCTGAGGGGCCATCCGTTTCCTCCTGGGACCCTGCCTGACAGATGCTTCTCCCAGCACCATTTTCCCCAGTGGGTCCGAACTTCCAGACCCCGGACTTCCTCCCATGGGGTTTCAGGAAGCTGACCCTGGAGGTTGGGCAAGGCAGCTGGACACCCCCAGAGATGCTCTCATTGAATGCTAGCAGAGACCTTTTAACTGAGCTGAAAACCTGAGGCTCCTGGAAGGGGGTTGTTTGGGGGGGTCACACACACCCCCCTGGATGGGATGTCACACAGAGGCAGTCAGGACCTGGGATGCCATCTGCACCCCTGCTTCCAGACCAGTGCTTCTTGTCCGACTGTTTCACCTACTGGCTCTGGCTCCTCACACAGGGGCCAGAAATGGGTTCTCACTGTGTAAAAGCCTGTGTGAACTTTGGCAAGTCTGTCCTCTCTCTGGGCCTCAGTTTCCCCTTTTATACAACAGTTAACCAGTGGTATTCAAACTTTTCTTTTAACAAGCAGAATCCTCACTCCACATAAAACCTTCCAAAGAAGCCCAAAGGAAAAATAAAGAAGTCGGGCTGCTTGGGCTAAAGATGGCCTGGGAGGCCCAGAACTCCTCTCTCTCTCTCTCCACCATGAGGAACCCTAGGGTTCCATGAGGCACAGTTTGACAACCACTGTTCTAGGTGGTCCCTGAAAGTCTGCCAGTGTCTGTGGTGGGGACAATGCCAAACACGTGCACTCGGTGTAAATGTCTGCTAAATGAATAAAAGGATAACCTAGAAGGGTGCCCAACCCCGTCCCTCTCGCCCGCTGCCTCATTTCTCTCCCTTAGCACGAAGTAGGGGAGCCCCAGACCCAGCCTGCAGCTCACTAAAACCAGACTCCAACTGCGCAAGACTGCCCCTTCCTCCCCTGCCAGTGACATCTGTGGACGAGACGTTGCTGAGTCCTCGTGCTACCGCCCCCTTGATGGGAAGCTTGCAGTTTCTTGGCTGGGACGGCCTGTTACCTCTGAACACGAGTAGAAGGTCTGCGCTGGGGCCAAGAACAATATTGTGTCAATGAGTCTATTACGAAAATAATGGAATAAAAGAAGCCATCCTCAATAAGCACAGGCAAGCATCCCTGTGATCCAGCTCGGCCTAACCAGGGCTGAGATGGCCCTTCCAGGATGGGCGTTCAGCCAAGAGCTTTAAATAATTATTGAAAACATGTTCATGATTTGTCCCTGGGCGGGGGGGGGGGGGGGGGGGGGGGCTGCTCGAAGCCTGGCCTCTCCCTTTTCAGCTCTAGCACCGGGGGAGACGTGCGTGGCCACCAGTCCCTGTCCCGTATACCCCTGAGCGGACTCCCCAGGAGAGGAAGAATCGGACTGCATCAGCTCTAGCTCACTTGCTCCCACCCAGGAGAAAGCAAATCGTAGTCCTAGCTAAGGTTTCCTGAGGGGTTTAAATGCACTACCTCATTCGACCCTCTGGGACAACACAGTGAGTTGGATTCTATCATGATTGGGCCCATTTTAAGACTGAGAAAACTGAGGTGCAGAGATGTAACTCACTCACAGTAGGGGTGGAGGAGTGGGACCTCGGACCTCCTGTGCTTGACTCCAGAGTGCGTGCACTGGGATGCTATTCTGCCTCCCAGAGGACAGCGGAGAAGATCTCCCCTCCTGTCTTTGCACCAGGATCATCACCAATCACCACCCTTTCTGGTGCCCTACGGCCTCTTTGCAAAGAGAAGACGCCCTTTAAGCTTCCCTCAGCTCCCAGTCCCATTGACCATTTACATCCCGTGTGTGTGAGACACTGAAGTTCCTACTTAGACCAGCTCTCCCTGCACAAAACCTCAACTTCAGACCCCTTCCTGAACCTCTGCCAAGGCAAGGGGCACAGAAAATCCTTGAAGTAGAAGCAGGCCAACCAAAGAGCGGAGGACTAACGCAGAGGCCACTGATCCCAATGTACCTGACTCCTTGGGGCTCTCCTGGAAGCTGGAGGTGACCATGTGCATCTGCTTGGCCATGACCTTTCTCATGGGTGCAGGGCAAAGAGGCCTGGCTGGGAGTCAGGACACAGGAGCCTTGATCCCAGCTCTGTCCTGGGCTTGCTCATGCTCATGACCGTGGGCAAGTCACTCCCTCTCCCTGGGCCTTGGTGTCCTCTTCTGACAAACAGTTTGCAAACATTCTATTTTACTTCCCAAGGCTTAAATGGGAATTTAGTTAAGCGGTGTCCCCAGTGGATTACTCTATTTGTTCTATGGCTCATTGCACAGCTGGACAGACAGTCCTGTCTCCCCCTGTCCCTCGGAGGATGAAGGGGAGCTACGATGCCTGGTCTGCTATAGTCAGCAGCGCCAGCCCCACTCCAGGACCTCGTCCTGCTTCTTTGCCTAGAAGCTGCAACCATTATCCAAGGTGCTTTGCTCCCATTATCTCATTAAATCCTCAAAGCCACCTGTGTGGTCTGTATGGCAAATACCCCATTCTACAGCCAAAGAAACTAAGGTTAAAAAGGATTAATCTTTTTTAGTTCTTTGAGGCTATTCTTCCTCCCAGTAGTCCATTCATCCATCCTCCCTCCTACCCTTCCAGCAATACCTCTCCATCATTCATTCATAATCTCACATATTCATTTAGTCAGTCATCCAACGTTCTCAGGTGCATGATCCTCTGCTCAGCCCAGAGTTGGATCAGACAAGGCCCCGGCCCTCAGGAAGCCCCAAGTCCAGTGAAACACACACTGAACTTTTGAGATCACAACTCTGAGCAGCACAAGGCTGTAGTCAAAGACCTGGGTCCTGGTTTTACTCTACCCTTTTAGATCCCATTTGGGGTACCACATCCCCTTATCATCATTTCCTATTTGCAGGCCATTTCTGCCATGAGATGCAGGGACGCAGCCATTAAGCTGAGACCCCATGGCAGCAGTCACACAGTCCTGGGCTGGGCCCAGCTCACTGCCAAACATGGTGCTATGGACTGAACTGAGTCCCCCCCAAATTCATATATGGAAGCCCCCAATGTGTATTTGGACCTAGGTCTTTGGGAGGTAAATTAGTTAAATAAGGTCACAAGGTTGGGGCCTCAATTTGATAGGACGGAGGCACAAAGGAAAGGCAGCACGAGGTCACAGCAAGAAGGCAGCCATCTGCAAGGCAAGGGGGGCGGCCCCTGCTGGTGCCTCGACCTCGACTTCCAGTCTCTAGGACTGTGAGAAAAAACACACTGCTGTTGTTTAGACCACCAGCACTTTGTTATGGTGGCTCTAGCCTACTAATACATGGCTTATCCCCATTCATCTTCACAGTGATCCTCAGACACAGGGCCCATTATTTTCCCCTTTTTATGGATGTGAAATCTAAAGCTCAGAGAGGGTAGATCAGTTGCCAAGGTTACACAGTTATAAAGTGTCAGAATCAGGACTCACACTTTGGTCAGACAAACATCTACATTGCTGCTCCTAAGCCTCCCCTGTACTGTCTCCCCTCAGTGGTCCAGCACCCGCCAAGGGCCTGGCCAGAGCAGGCGTTTAGGGAATGTTTGGCGAATGAATGAATGGAGGTGTCAACGGTTGCCCTCCACTGGGACACTTGAAGATGTCTCTTCTATCCCAAGCCCTTTAAAAACATACCCACCCTTCAGTCTTGGGGAAGAGCCATAGATAGTACCCAGACCAGCTGGGTCTCAGAAGGTGACAACCAAACCAGAAGTTAGAGGGAGCTGGAGGGGGAGTGAAGGACAGGTGCTTCGAGCAGAGATGAGTGTGAGCCGAGGCTGGGAGGCCGGGGACCAAGCAGAGTCACACTGAGGGACAGAGATGGGAGGAGGTGGGAGAGAGAGTGTTGACAGAGAGGAAAATGGGGACCTGTGAACCATGGAGTCGGGAAACCAAAACATTAAACAACTTTGAGAGTTGGCTCGTGCTCCTGGTCCCAAATCCAGGAGCCACTGACCAGGAATCGGCTGACGGCTGGTCTGCAGCTCCAGAAGGACCTAAAGGCAGTTGCAGTTGTTGGCACATGAACTGTGATTGGAATCATGGAAGGACCGATGGTCCCCAGGTGGAGAGACAAGATGTACAAGGATGGGATGAGGCTGAGGGATAGCCATCATTTTCCCAGCGCTCCTGTGGGTCAATTGCCTTACAACCCCGAGAAACAGTGGGTTTTATGCTCAGTTTACATGAGGAAATTGCAAACTGAGATTTGGAAAGATTGAACTGTTTGTGTAAAGGCACCTGGCTGTTAGGTGGTGAGGCTGGGATTTGGCCCCCAGCCTGTCTGATCCCCAAACTTGGGCCTTTATGTATACATTGTGCTCAATTGAATGAGCTTGCAAACTGTAACCCAGCAATGCACGATTGGTCAGAAGACAGGGCAGTTTGAGACACTGTGCCCGGCACTGGGCTCATTGCGCATGGTGCCCAGTTAGTGAGCACTGAGGAATCCAATGGCCTCCTGGTGGCTTCCCTGACCTTTCCTAACCCATGCCTATCCCTCTACCATCCCCAAGTCTTCCAGGAAGCATTAGGGGCCCATTCTCCAGTGAGGCAGTGAGCTCCATGTCACTGAAACCAGAGACAAGCGCCTTGGGAGGACTAGGAGAGATGTTTGGTGACGTTCCTTCCTGGGCTGCCCAGGAGCTCTGCCTCACTCTGTCACCCAAGAACCGGCCCTGGAGCCCCACTGCCTCTCTCATCAAGCCTCGGTGCTTCTCCAGTTGTGACTTATGGCTCCCAGTTGGCAGCATTGAGGAGCTCCACTCCCGCTGAACAGGCTCTGTGTGGCGCCTGTCGGCTCTCGTCACCCCAGTGCAGCCTCGGATTTGTCCTCTCAACCCATTTTTCAAGGGTGAACTCAGCTTCCATCTTCCAGAAAGCTGTTCCCACAGGGTAGGGACAATAAAGACCAGAAACACCCTAGACACTCACCATCTGGAAGCTTCACTGGGGCCCTTCAAATATTCTACCTTAAGGGCCTCACAGTCCATGAGTAATCCAACTAGCGCTGAGCACTTTCTTTGGGAGCCAGCTCAGTGAGGGGGGCAGGAGCCCTGTCCTTGTAAAGCTGACAGCCGGGGGCACAGATGTGTAGATAAAACAACAAAAAGGCAGCATGAGCAAGAGACATGTCCTTGAAAATGAGTAAAAGAGGATATCATGACAAATTTTTGCACATAAATATAAAAATGTAGATGGATGAATAAGTTGCAATTTGCCAAAACTGACTCAAGAAAAAATAAAATATCTAGGTAGTGATATAGTCATGAAATATTTTAAATCTCTAGTTTAAAATCTTCCCTAAAAAAGAATTCAGACCCAAAGTGTGTGTATATATATATATATATATATATTTTTTTTTTTTTCTTTATTGATTTTAGAAAGAGAGGAAAGGAGAGGGAGAAAGAAATAGGAACATGGATGAGAGAGAACATCGATTGGCCGCCTCCTGCATGCCTCCCACTGAGGATTTGGTCCACAACATGGGCATGTATCCTGACTGGGAATTGAACCAGCGACCTCTCGGTGCATACTGGCCGGGCTATATATTTTTACTTTAATTTTTTTTTTTTTTTTGAGAGACAGAGAGGAAGGGAGAAAGAGCTAGAAACATCTATGTGTCAGAGATACATTGATCGGCTGCTTCCTGCACACCCCCTAGTGGGGACTGAGCCCACAACCCGCGCTCGTGCCCTGACCTGGAATAGAACCAGGACCTCTCGGTCCATAGGACAATGCTCAAGCCACCGAGTCACCCACCAGGCCAGACCCAAAGTTTTTAACTGAAGGAACAAGTAACTCCAGTTTTATATAGCTGTTTCAAAATTTAGAAAAAAAGAGAATATTCCCAACTTATTATATGAAGCCATCATAAACATGCTATCAATGCCTGATGAGAATAGTATGAGAAAGGATAACTAGAGGCCAATTTAGCATACAGGCAAAAATTCTAAACAATATTATAAAGCTGAATGAAGACGTTTATGAAAACAATAATCCATTATGACCAAGTTGGATTTATCTAACTCAGGAAAAAATGATTTGACATACAAAAAAGGTCAGTGTAATCTTCTATTTAAAGAGACGAGAGGAGAAAAATGGTATGCTCATCTCATGAGATGCAGAAAAGGTATTTGATTTAAAAAAATTTTATATTTGATTTTCTTTATTCTTTTTTTAAATCTTTTTATTTATTAATTTGTTTTTGTTACAGATGTTTCTCAGTTTTCCCCCATTGACATCCTGCTCCCCTTCCCCCACCGCCCCAGGTATTTGATAAAATTTAACATCCATTCATGATTAAGAAATGACAATCGTTTTAGCCAATTAGGAATAAAAGAGAAGTTTCTTAACCTGAAAAAGATGACATGTCATTGTATTAAAGGCTGAGGACAGTTCTGTTTACAAGTGCTGACTGGCTGACTCTTTCGCAGTTACCAGGTCTATTTAACCGGCCCTCCTGGAAGCAGTGACTTCATCCAGAGCAGTGAGTCTAATAGGAGTTTCTAGGGCCACTGTAGGCAGGCAGAGAAATGATTTTGGCAAGCCTTGTGATGTTCTTCAGATCGCATTAATATGCATAGACAAGGGATTCCAACATGGCGGCAGAGTGAATGGAAGCTACACAGACCATCTCCCAGGACCAAACTGGAATTACAACTAAAATAAAGACAAATTGTCAGGGAAAAGCAACAGAAAAGCAACTTGAGAGGACCATATAACGAGGGACACTGACTCAATCCTGGTAGGATTGCGGAGGTGCGAGAGGAGGGCTTGCAGCCCACAGATAGCAGCAGTCTTAGCTGCAAGCAGTGCCCTCAGGGGTAAACTCCCAAGCAGCTCCACAGTGCAGAGCTGGGACAGATGCTAAAATAGCCATAGCCACTCACGTTGGGCTCCGGCAGAGGGAGGGTGACTGGACTGGAACTGTGTGGAGATACTGGGGATTTGGAGGGTGCTCAGGGCTTTTGCTGAGTTGCAGCCATGCAGGACGGTGGCCATCTTACTCCTTCCCAGGGCTCTGGGGAGAGGTGGCGGCCCCTCCCTTTGATATTCAACCCCACCCGGTGGCTATTGAAATGCAAATTGAGGCTCATTATCAACCAGCATCTGCCCCACGCTCAGGAAATCCTCTTATGCTGAGCACCTGAGGGAGTTTTTCATTCAACTGAGAACCCGAGGCTCTTCAAGTAACCACTACTGATAGCCTCCAGGCAAAAAGCTAGAGGATAACTGAATCATTCCTGGGCTTGCAACTCTGCCCAGGAAAGAAAGACTTGACAGTGGTGTTTAACATGGGTCCTCCCACGCTCATCCAAACCCAGGAGAGGGAGCCACAAACAGCAGAACACCAACACCCACAGGGAAAACTTGGCAGGCTCCAAAGCCCACTGTGATAGCCAAAATGGTGAAACAAAGAAACAAATGCCAAATGAAAGAACAAGAGACTTCTACCAAAGATGAGATAAATGAGGAGCAGTTAAGCAAGTTGACAAAGCTAGAGTTCAGAGCCAAGATCTTGAGGAAGCTCAACAGCATGAGTAAGGACATCAACACCATGAGTAAAGACATAGAAATGTTGAAAATCAACCAATTGGAAATTAAAAACCACCAAGAAGAAATGAAGAATGACATAGCAGAAATAAAGAACACATTGGAAGGTATAAACAGCAGAGTAGAGGAAGCTGAGGACCAGATCAGTGAATTAGAAGACAAGGTAGAAAAAATCAACCAATCAGTAAAACAAAAGGAAAAAATAATTAAAAAACAGGAAGACAGCTGAAGAGAACTGTGGGACAACTGGAAACGTAATAATATTCACATCATAGGAGTCCCCGAAGAAGAAGAAGAAAATGAGCAAGGGTTAGAGAATATATTTGAAGAAATAGTGACAGAAAATTTCCCTAATTTGGTAAAGGAAGAAGGCATTCAAGTTCAAGAAGCACAGAGAGCCCCGAGTAAGAAGAACCCAAACAGGCCCATACCAAGACACATAGTAATTAAAATGCCAAAAATTAAAGACAAAGAGAGGATCCTAAAGGCAGCAAGAGATAAGCAACAGGTTATCTACAAAGGAACCCCCAAAAGGCTCTCAGCTGACTTATCACAGAAACACTACAGACCAGAAGGGAATGGCATGAAGTAATCAAGGTCATGAAAAACAAGGATCTGAATCCAAGACTACTCTACCCAGCAAGGCTATCATTCAAAATAGAAAGGCAAATAAAGAGCTTCCCAGAAAAAAAAAAAAAAAAAAAAGGCTAAGGGAATACATTAGCACCAAACCAGCACTGCAAGAAATGTTAAAAGGACTGCTGTAATTAGAATAAATAGTAAGAAAAATATAACCACACTAAACAAAAATGGCAATAAATAAGTACCTAGCAATAATCACCTTAAATGTAAGTGGATTGAATGCTCCAATAAAAAGACACAGAATAGCTGATTGGATAAGAAAGTATGACTCATATATATGTTGTTTACAAGAGACCCACCGCACAATAAAAGACTCACATAGGTTGAAAGTGAAGGGATGGAAAAAATCTTCCAAGCAAACAGAAAGGAAAAAAAAGCTGGGGTAGCAATACTTACATCTGATAAAACAGATTTCAAAATGAAGGCCATAACTAGAAACAAAGAAGGCCACTACATAATTTTGAAAGGATCTATCCAACAGGAAGATATAACCTTGATAAACATATATGCACCCAATATAGGAGCACCAAATATATTTAAAATCTTCTGGAGGACTTCAAAGGAGAAATCGACAGCAATACAATCATAGCAGGGGACTTCAACACCCTGCTGACATCACTGGATAGATCCTATAGACAAAAAATTAGCAAGGAAACAGAAACTCTAAATGAAGCACTAGACCAAATGGATTTAATAGATATCTACAGAGAATTACACCCCAAAACTACAGAATTCACATTCTTCTCAAGTGCACATGGGACATTCTCAAAGATAGACCACATGTTAGGACACAAACTAAGTCTCTACAAGTTCAAAAAGATTGAAATCATATCAAGCATCTTCTCAGATCACAATGGCATGAAACTAGAAATCAATTGCAACAAGAACATGCAAAGACATTTGAACACATGGAAGCTAAATAGCATGTTATTAAACAATGAATGGGTTACCAAGGAGATCAAGGAAGAAATTAAAAACTTCCTGGAAACCAATGAAAATGAACACACAACAACACAAAATCTATGGGATGCAGCAAAAGCAGTTCTGGGGGGAAGTTCATAGCACTACAGGCCTACCTCAAGAAACAAGAAAAATTTCTAATAGACTATTTAACCCCACAACTTAAAGAACTCGAAAGCAAACAAAAAGAAAACTCCAGAGCAAGTAGAAGGAGGGAAATAGTAAAGATCAGAGCAGAAATAAATGACATAGAGACCAAAAAAAAACAAAAAACAATTCAAAGGATCAATGAAACAAAGAGCTGGTTTTTTGAAAAGATGAACAAGATTGATGGACCCTTAGCTAGACTCACCAAGAAACAATGAGAGAGAACCCAAATACACAAAATCAGAAATGAAAGAGGAGAAGTAACAACTGACACCACAGAAATACAAAAGATCGTTAATAACTGCTATGAACAATTATATGGCAATAAATTCGACAATATAAGTGAAATGGACAAATTTTTAGAAACACATAGTCTCCCAAAACTGGACCAGGAAGAGATAGAAAACTTGAACAGACAAATAACAACTAAGGAAATTGAAGAGGTAATCAAGACTCTCCCAGCAAACAAAAGCCCAGGCCGGGATGGCTTCATGGGGGAGTTTTACCGAACATTCAAAAAAGAACTAACACCCATCTCCTTATACTATTTCAAACATTTCAAGAAGGAAGACTTACAAACTCGTTTTATGAGGCCAGAATAATTCTAATTCCAAAACCAGAAAAAGACACTACAAAGAAAGAAAACTACAGACCAATATCCCTGATGAACATAGATGCCAAAATCCTGAACAAAATACTAGCAAATCAAATCCAGCAATACATCAAAAAAATTATTCACCATGACCAAGTGGGATTTATCCCGGGATGCAAGGCTGGTGCAATATTCACAAATCAATAAATGTGATACAGCACATAAATAAAATGAAGAATAAAAACCACATGATCATATCAATAGATGCTAAAAAAGCATTCGACAAAATCCAGCATCCATTTCTGATAAAAACGCTCAGCAATGTGGGAATAGAGGGATCATATCTCAACATAATAAAGGCCATATCTGAAAGACCTACAGCCAACATCATACTCAATGGGCAGAAACTAAAAGCATTTCCCTTAAGAACAGGAACAAGACAGGGATGCCCACTTTTGCCACTCTTATTTAACATGGTACTGGAAGTCTTAGCCACAGCAATCAGACATGAAGAAAAAATAAAAGGGATCCAAATTGGAAAGGAGAAAGTGAAACTGTCATTATTTGCAGATGACATGATATTATACATAGAAAATCCTAAAGACTCCATCAAAAATCTACTAGACTTATTAAATGAATTTGGCAAAGTAGCAGGATACAAAATTAACATCAAGAAATCTATGGTGCCCTGGCCAGTTTGGCTCAGCGGTTAGAGCGTCGGCCTGCGGTCCTGAGAGACCCGGGTTCGGTTCCCGCTAAGGGCATGTACCTCGGTTGCAGTTTGTCCCCGGCCCTGGTTGGGTTGTGCGGGTGGCAGCCACTTGATGTGTTCCTTTCACATCGATGTTTCTCTCTCTCTCTGTTCCTCTCTCTCCCTCCCACTCTACCTGAACAAAAAATGGAAAAATGTCCTCGGGTGAGGATAAAAAAAAAAAAAAAAAAGAAATCTATGGCATTCTTATACACCAATGATGAACTCACAGAAATAGAAATTGAAAAACAATCCCATTAACAATCACGGAAAGAAAAATTAAGATACCTAGGAATAAACTTAACCAAAGAAGTAAAGGACCTATTTTCAGAAAACTACAGGACATTGAAAAAAGAAATAGAGGAAGATATTTAAAAAGTGGAAGCACATACCTTGTTTATGGACTGGAAGAATTAACATCATTAAAATGTCCATATTACCCAAAGTAATCTATAGATTCAATGCAATCCCCATCAAAATACCAACGACATATTTCACAGAACTAGAACAAATACTTGAAAAGTTCATACGGAACCAAAAAAAAAAAAAAAAAAAACCCGAATAGCCACAGCAATCTTGAAAAAGAAGAACAAAGTAGGTGGGATCACAATACCAGATATCAGGTTATACTACAAAGCTACTGTAATCAAAACAGCCTGGTACTGGCACAAGAACAGGCATAAAGACCAGTGGAACAAAATAGAGAACCCAGAAATGGACCCAAGACATTATGCTCAACTAATACTTGACAAAGGAGGCAAGAGCATACAATGGAGTAAAGACAGCCTCTTTAATAAATGGTGTTGGAAAAATTGGACAGCTACATAAAAAAAAAAAAAAAAAATTAAGTTAGACCACCAGCTTATACCATACACAAATATAAACTCAAAATGGATAAAAGATTTAAATGTGACCCGTGAATCCATAAAAATCCTAGAAGAAAATGTAGGCAACAAAATTTCAGACATCATACACAGCAGAATTTTCACTGATACATCATCTAAGGCAACACAAACTAAGGAAAAAATGAACACATGGGACTACATCAAACTAAAAAGCTTCTGCACAGCAAAAGAAACAACCATCAAAATGGAAAGGCACAAATTAAAACAACAATGTGGTATCACTTCACATCTGTCAGAATGGCCGCCATCAACAAATCATCAAACAACAAGTGTTGGCGAAGGTGTGGAGAAAAGGGGACTCTAGTACACTGCTGGTGGGAATGCAGACTGGTGCAGCCACTATGGAAAACAATATGGTGTTACCTCAAAAACTTAAAAATTGAACTTCCATTTGACCCAGTGATCCCACTTCTAGGAATATAACCTAAGAAGCCTGAAACACAAATCAGAAAGAATATATGTGCCCCCATGTTTGTAGCAGCACTATTTACAATAGCTAAGATCTGGAAACAGCCCAAGTGTCCATCAGTAGATGAATGGATAACAAAGCTGTGGTACATATACAGAATGGAGTACTATGCAGCTGTAAGGAAAAAAGATCTCTTATCCTTTGAGACGACATGGAGGGACCTGGAAAGTATTATCCTAAGCGAAACAAGCCAAGCAGAAAAAGACAAATACCACATGATCTCACTTATTTGTGGAATATAATAAATATAACAGTCTGAAGAATAGGGTAGATTCAGAGACATGGAAGTAGGGTATAGTCTGACAACCCTCAGAAGAGGGGGTTGGGGGAGGGAAGAGATAAACCACAGAACTTATATGCATTTACACATAACCGATGAACATGGACAACAAAGCCGGAAATGGGGTGGGGAGGATGGGGAGGAGGGTGTCAATGGGGTAAAAAAGGAGAAACATCTGTAATAAAAATAAATAAATAAAAACAAAAAATGCATAGACAATTGTTTATGCATTTTAATTCATCCAATAAACTCATGAAATATGAAAAAGAACAAAATATCAAACATGTAAATTAATGCCTGATCTATGCTTCTCAAAATGATAAAAGTCTATCCCTGCATTAGAAAAATATCTAAAGGAAAATGTCCCAGAATCTCTATGTGGTAGGATTACAAGTAAATTTTACTTTCTTATTATAGCCGTTCCTTCATTTATTAAACAAATATATATTGAACATGTCTATTAAGTGCAAGACGCTATGGTAGGTCCTGGAATGAAAGGAAATATAGAACCTGATTAGAAGTAGAGACTTTGGTGCTAGAATGAGTTTGTAGCTAGGTTCTGCTACTCTCTAGCTGTGCAAGCTTGTGTAAGTTACTTAACTTTTCTGTTCCTCAATTTGCCCATCTGTAAAATGAGGAAAAGAAAGAAAGAAAGAAAGAAAGAAAGAAAGAAAGAAAGAAAGAAAGAAAGAAAGAAAGAAAGAAAGAAAGGAAGGAAGGAAGAAAATAATGAGTGTAAATTGCCTGGCCTATAGTATCTGAACAAAAACAGCAACTATAATTATTACCTGGAAGAAAAAAGTGACATGTAGCCGAAGACAGGGGCAGATGAAATGCTCTAGGTGCTCAGAGAAAGGGCTGAGATGACATCAGAGACAAAGGAAGGATGAAGGAAGACTTCCTGGAGGAGGCAGCACCAGAGCTTTGCCTTGAAAGCTAAGTATTCCAATAGGCAAATAAGAGGTACAAGGGCATTTCAGCATGAACAAGACCCAGAGATGAGAAAGTGTCAGGGTTAAAAGCGCTAGTCTGGTGCAGCTGAAGCACAGGGGTTCGTTTGTATTGAAGCTGATTCTAGAGGCTTTATTGTGCTCTATGCTAAATGTGGCATGGCAACCATGCTCTTCCCCTCAGTTTCACCATCTGTAGACTGAGGCAGCTGGAGTCAGTCACCCCTGAGCCCCAGCCCCTCCAGGACATTTTATTCTACAGTGCCCAATCGCCCGGACTCCTAAACGCTTCCACATGTCAATCCTGACCTGGCTCCTTATCTTTGCCAGCAGAACGCAGCCAGCCAGCCCTGCTTCCGGGCCTTGGACAGCCTCCCCATGGTCCTGGAGCACACAGCTATTCTAGGGCCACCAGTCATGTGGCCCCGGCTCCAACAGAAACACTACATTCAGGCCCTATGGAAACATCAGCCTCCCTTCTCCCCTGGAGCCTCGGCAGCGCCTGAGGACAGCGTGGTTTATTTGGGGTCTGCGGGATGCAGAGAATGTTATCATTCTCAGGGAACTCCGAGTCCGTTCTCACTGCTTATTCTGGCCCCTCTCGGCAGATGCTGCAGGCTTTCTCCGGCAAGGTCTCCTTCCAGCTCTCATACCACCAAGGGCTCCCAGTTCCAAAAGAGGTTTCAGGTTTCAGAGAAATGAAGTAAGTGCCTTAAGGGGCAGCAGAGTCTTTAACTGCTGGAGTGGAGGTCTGAGCAGGGCTGAGGGTTCAAGCTGTGTCATTCCCCCTTTGTGTCCTCTGACCCCCAACCCCACAGATGGCTGGCATTTGCTTTTTCAACCTGGAATCTGAGAATCGTAAGGTCTTCAGACTAATGGAATCAGGCTACCAGGACCTTCAGAGCTGTGGAATCTTACACCATGAAAATCTAGAATCTCGGAATCAGAATCATTGTGTCCAGAGAAGAGATGGGTTCCACCACTTCCTAGCTGTGTGACTTCGAACAAGTTATTTAACAGCTCTGTACCTCCACTTCCTCGTCTGTAAACTAGGGTAATAATAGTACCAACTTCTTAAGGTCATTGTGGTGAGTTAATATGTTTATGTGTCATATGGTAATATGCATAGTACCCGGCACATGGAGGAAGCACCATAGAAGTGATGGCTACAGTTCTAAGATCAAACTGCAGGGAACAGCAGAGTGAGTGCTAACAGCCCAGGCCTCTGGCCTTCCCTGTCTAGAATGTTCTCCATTCAGTCATACCACTTCTCAAGACAATTAGGAGGGGACCAGCCTTGGGACCAGATAGACACTCCACTGTGGATAAATGCCATGCAAGAGAGGTTTTCCATCACCCAGAAAGATAATAGGCAGAGCCATATTTCCTCCCAGAACAAGGGGCATTTGGCAGGTGGGATCAGTAAAAAGCTCTGGGATCATTTCCTGCTCACACAGGGTTGACTGGGCTCAGCTGGATGGTTCTTCTGCCCCAGATGATGTCAGCTGGGGCTGCAGTCCTCAGGGGGCTCAAGTGGGCTGGAACATCCAAGACGGCTCCATCTGGCATTTTGGTGGGCATGGCTGGAGGCTGGATTCTGCTGGGACACTGGGGAGCCTGGGCCTCTCAGCTCTTGTAGTTTCGGAGCCTCTCCTGCCTAGAGTGGTTCCTCCACATGGTTTCTCTATCAGGTAGGCAGACCTCTTACATCACAGCCCAGAGCTCTCGAAAGGACATGAGTGGAAGTTGTCAGGACTTCTTAAAGCTTGAGCCAGAGTGATAGGCAGACTACTAAGACCCAAGATTCCCATCAACTGGTATACATGTCATATATAAGCCTTTTCCTTAAGTGCGACCAGGACCTGAAAACATGATGCAAAAGTCACTCCCTTGATTAGGTTACATTAGATGGCAAAGGTGATGGCATAGATCACATTACATTATATAAAACATCATCACAGCAAACTGGAGAGATTCTCCTGCTGGCTTTGAAGAACTCAGCTGCCATGTTGAGGGAGGGCCATGCCCTTAGGTCCCGAGGGCAGCCTCTAGGAGCTGAGACAGACCCCTGGCCAAAAGCCAGAAAGAAAATGAGGACCTCGGCCCTAAAGCCACAGAGAACTGAGTGTTGACAACAGAAATTAGGACAAAGACCCCAGGCCTCAGATGAGATCACAGCCCCAGCCAACACCTTGACTTCAGCCTGGTGAGACCCTGAACAGAGAAACCAGCCACACCATGCCTGGACTTACAGAACTGTGACCTAATAAGTGGGTGCTGTTTCAAGCCTCCAAGTTTGTGGTGATTTGTTACACGACCATAGAAAACCTTTCGGCCAGAACTGGCAGAGCATCACGTCCACTACCTTCTATTGGTTAGCGGAGTTCTACAGCCAGCCCAGATTCAGCATGCATACGGGTCACACCGGAAGTGAATACCAGGAGGGGTGGTTCTTCTGGGGCCATCTTTGGATACAAATGATTGCCAATATCATCAGTTCCCTAAGGCCTAGATCCTACCTGACCCAGACAGACCTCCGTTTCTGGCTACCAAGTTTCTGGAAGGCAAAGTGTACTGCCATGGTAGATAAACTGTTTCGTGGAAGTTGCATTTGAAATCTTACCTGAACCCCTCTATTTTTGTTTTTATTATTATTATTTATCCTCACCCAAGGACAATTTTCTAATTTTTGTTCAGATACAGTGGGAGGGAAAGAGAGAGAGAAACATCGACATGAAAGGGACACATAGAGTGGCTGCCACCCGCACGACCCAACGACGGTTGGGGACAAACTGCAACCGAGGTACATGCCCTTAGCGGAAACCGAACCCGGGTCTCTCTGGACCACAGGTCAACGCTCTAACCGCTGAGCCAAACCAGCCAGGGCTTACCTGAACACCTCTTGCTGAAATTCCAACCTATTTTATATTAATTCAAATCAAGCATATTCTAACCAGGACTCACAAGAGTCATCTGGCTTAAAATTCTCAATTAAGAGTGAGGGTCTCACAAAGGGAAGGGATTTTCCTGGGTCCCACAACCAACCAGAGCTTAGGGTTAGAGCCCAGGTGTCTGGATTCCCAGCCTACTACTGCCTCCATTCCGCTCTTTTTGCCTTGCCCTCCACCTGTCCTGGCCCCTTGGAGGTTCTAAGCCTCATCTTTTTTATTCCCATGTGTGAGAGATTAAAAAGATAAATCAGGCCCTGGCCAGTTTGGCTCAGCAGTTAGTCGGCCTGTGGACCAGAGAGTCCCATGTTCGGTTCCCGCTAAGGGCACGCACCTTGGTTGCAGTTTGTCCCCGGCCCCGGTTGGGGTCGTGTGAGTAGCAACCACTTGATGTGTCTCTCTCACATCGATGTTTCTCTCTCTCTCCCTTCTTTTCTCCTTCTCACTCTATCTGAAGATAGATGCAAAAAAATGTCCTCAGGTGAGGATAAAAAAGATAAATCAGGCGTCTCCAGGAACTGAGCCCCACAATGCCTTCTCCTCCGGAAGAGAACTGACAGGGTGGGGAGCCTCCCCCGCACACCCACAAGGCCTGAAGCTGACTCCCACTGTGTCCTAGTGTGAATCCTCCCCTAACCCACTCTGGGATCGCAGGCAAATCACAGTGGCCCCATTCTGTTTCCTCACCGTAAATGAGGACAGTGCCAACCAGTCAGGGAAACAAAGTGGATACCCTCTGAGGACCACATAGGGTTGGTTTCCTGGGCAGAGTTTTTCCAAGGGAAACCTCGGCTCCTGCTTCATGATGAACCTCTCTCTCTCTCTCTCTCTCTCTCTCTCTCTCTCTCTCTCTCCAAAGGGCCCAAGCCTCCTATCATTCCAGTCCCTTTGCCCATCTCCTTCCCTTTCTCCAGTGGAAATAGGAAGCCATGGGCTAGAGCCTTCATCCCCAGGATTTCCTATCCTTGCCCAAATGTCACCTTTCAGAGACGTCTTCCCAATCTTCCTATCTAAACGAGCTAAATCTTCCTATCTAAATCTTCTTTCCTGCTCTATCCTCTTCTCTTGCTTTTTTCCCTAATGACACTTATCACTATCTAAAATTATATTAGGCATGTTGGTTCATTTTGTTCATTAGATTCCACATATGAGTGAAATCATATGGTACTTTAGCAACAGAATTACAGATAGAGAGCAGGCTGACAGCTGTGGGGGGAGCTGGGTGGGGGGTGTGGAGAGATTGAGGAGGGACAGGGGGGGAGAGAGAGAGAGAGAGAGAGAGAGAGAGAGAGAGAGAGAACGCGCGCGCGCGCGCTAGCTCCTGGACACAGACAACAGTGTGGTGATTGCTGGGGGGAGGAGGGAGGTGGAAGAGGGTATAGGGAGAATAAATGATGATGGAAGGAGACTTGACTTGGGGTGGTGAACACACAATACAGTGTACAGATGATGTGTTGTGGAATTGTGCACCTGAAACCTGTATAATTTTGTTAACCAGTGTCACCCCAATAAATTCAATAAAATGGTAAAAGTAAAAAAAAAATTATATTAGACATTTACTTGTTTACTTATTTATCGTTTCCTATACTAAATGATAAGCAAGGGTCTGTTTGTTATTCACCACCATAAAGAGTTTGACAGATATTAATGCTTAAAAAGTATTTGTTGAACCAAAGAATGAATAGAATCAACACTAATCACAGTACAAAACTTCAATATTGGTCCAGGGGGATCATATTTGAGATACCAGCTTATATAGTAAAGAAAATAATGTGCAGGAAGCCCAACCGGAGCAGCCCACCCCACACTGGCCCCTCTCTCCTCTGGATTCTGGTTGCACTTAGAGCTTGAACCCTTTCCTCAACACTGATTTACAGATTGCTGAGACAGTCCCTAAATTGTTGATGTTTTGGAAGGAGTAGGCTCTGTAGGTATAAATCTGGTCCCTCTCCCAAGTGTACTGAGGTGCATATTCATTTCTGTCCCTCCTAGAGGGCCTAACAAGTACCATTTGTGTGGTTGTTCCTCGATGAATTAATAAATGAGTGAGTACATGAGTGAGTGAGTAAATGAATGGATGAAAGCTGGATGGCTGGACTATTAAATGGATAGATGAATGGATGGAAGGTAGACGGATGGATGGGTGGACAGAGAGAGAAGAAAAAAGTGGATATATTGATGGATGGATGGACGATGTGTGGAGAGTTGGGTGAATGAATAGATTAATGATAGAGAGATGGATGGCTGTATGGTGAACAGATGATGGGGTGATGGATGGATAAATGGATGGATGTATGGATGGACAAGTTGACAGATTTGATTGACTATTTCAGAATTTCCAAAGTCATAGAGCAGAGAAAGCAGATTTGCTCTGTGGCCCTACAAGACACAGTTAAGATCCCTAAGTCAAGGCTACAGGAAAGCAGTTTTCAGATCATTATAAGACAGAAGCCTCCTGTCCTGGAGATGTGCAAATAGAGAGTGAGTACTGCCATCAGGGGGTTGGGGCAGACAAGAATTTAGATTCTGGTTGGGAGGTTGAGCTAAGAAACTAAGGGATTGTAGTGGAATCAAAAGTGAACTCCCCCATCATCCATGTTTGGTAAAGGCTCGCCCTCATCCTCTACCCTGAATCCTGGGTTTCTTTACTTTGATGCCTCTCCTAGGACTGAGAACAAAGTCAATGATAATTGGGCTAAAAATGTGACCACTTATTAGGTACACTCCTAATAACAACCTGTGAGGTTGGGGTTGTTTCTCATCCTGCATCTGTCTGCTTCTTCCCCTTTGTCTTGGCTGCCTTGTAGGCAAGAATGCTAAAATCCCAGAATCTTAAAAAAATCAGAAATCAACTGTGTAGCTTGAACAAGTTGTTACCCTCTCAGATCTTCAATGGCATCATATTGAAAATAGAGATAATAATGCCTTCTTATAGGAAAATTAAATGAATTACATAGAGTGCCTAGTGCAGTGCTGAACATGTTGAAAGCCCTCAATAAATGATAGTATTGGACTGGGTATTGGTTTTAGCACTGATGTCATTATTACAATCCACGTGTATATTTGTGTTCCTATTACCATGGTATTACATATATTTTTAGTATTATATTATTAGCATAGACTCATAAATCCAGGACCACAGATTCATAGATTGAAATAACAGATTATTAGAAACTGACCATCTCAGAAGTTTAGAACCTCAGAATTACCAAGCCTTAGAGCCATGGATGATTCATTTCTACAACTCCCAGAAAAGGCAGGACCTCTGAGGTCATGAGTCCAGCCACCCCAAGCTGCCTCTCCCCAGGGCAGATGCCTCTCTCCAATGTCCTTTATCCCACCTCTCCAGGCCAAGACACCCTCTGAGCCCACCTTAGGGTGCCTGGCTGGACCCCTTGGCCTTGTGCTCCTGTTCTCAGACAACCCAGAATCCCAGGAATTTGCAGCCACAGCAAGTGGGGGCTTGGGATTGGGCCCAGGGGATGATGAAATATGGAAGCTCCCAGAGTTGGGCCTGGTGGGGAAAGCCACATTTTCTGTGTCATGTTCTATTGCACGCCAATCAATTACAGTGTGCCCTATATAAACACATCATGAGGGCTTTGACAGGGGGCCGGGGTGAAGTTGGGTGTCAGGGTAAAACAGGGGATAATAAAATCACTGGAGATTTATTTCTCTAAATTGGAAACTTCATGCTTACACCTGACTAAATCATCAGGCTGAAATTGGAGCCGACTCCCACGGAAAACACATGTAACCTTATCCCATCTTTGTTTAACGGCGACCCATCAAGCCGCCTGATGGATTCTGCAGATGCGGCCAGCGTCCGTCCTCCTTGGTTCCTCAAGTTCTGGGGGTCTCAATCAGACCTGTCTTCACTATGCCCAACCTGTTCTCTGGTTGCTCTTCCAGGGCTGGCCGAACAGCCTCTCCTACAGGTGGGTGTCCCTGTGGGTCTCTAGCTCCCTAGATAGCTTCCCTTTGCACCAATGCCCAAAAGTACCCATTTGTGTGCCCAAGACCCGTCTACCTAAGATCCTCCTTTTCCATTAAGCCATTCTCCCTGAGAAGAGGAGCAATGTTGAATGAAGGAGAGAAACCTGCGACTTCAAGAAAAGAGCTCAAAGCTAGAAGTTGTCTGCCCTGGGTTCAAATCATGCTTCTATGATAAAATCCCTTTAGCTATCTGGCTACCTTGATTTTGCTACTTCCTTTGATCCTGTCTCTTCTCTCATAGAACTTTTATGAGGATTTGATGTGCTAATGGGTTAAAAGTGCTTTACAACTTATAAGTTGATGGTATACAGTCATGTAGAATTTTCCATGCGACTCATGAAGCACAATATGTGGTACTAAGAGGCAGCATGACTCACGCACCCTTGTGTTAGAGGTTTCCCCTTTACCAGGAGTGACCAGCCAGGGTTACAAGGAAGAAATCAGAAAATAATCTAATCAGTAAATCCCCTCTGTGTGCTGGGCACTGGGTTAGTACAACGCATACAATATTTCATGTGATCCCCACATCCTAGGTAAGAGTTATACCCAATCCAAAGATGATGAATCAGGGATCAGAGAGGTTACCTAACTTTCCCAAGTCACACAGCTAGGATAGTAACCAGGATGTCAATCTAGATTTGTCTGACTCTAAAGTTCATTAAAATAAATGACAAGTGCTCTGTGAGGCCTGAGGGGAAAAAGGTGAACAGTATGTTTCAGGGCTCAATATGGGTCCTCCCCTCTCCCAGCCCCTCCCTCCAAGTCCATAAATTCTTACACACACAAACACACTCACTCCAGCGCACACTGCAGGTGGTCAGTGGCTGGGAGGCTGAGGGCCAGGACTCCATGCTCACACCTCCACCATGGCCCTTTGGTGGAGCGAGAGGGGGAGAGCAGGAGGAGCCCCGTGTGTCATTTTCGGCAGCAGTCAGCAGAGCCTTGCAAAGTGCAAGATGGCTTTTTTAGCCCAGCATAAGGATCTAGTTAAAAACCAATAAATCAGCAGTGAAATGTGCATAGCAGTCTTCTCCGTAAAATCAACATGGCTTGCTCCTCTGCAGGGAGCCCTCTGACCGCCAGGCTGAAGCCTAGGGCTCAGGCAGAGCCCTCCTCTGTTCCACAGGGATCTTTGGGGACAGGGGTCTCTGGACCGTCCCCTGAGAAGACGGGAGCCAGGCAACCCCGGGCCCTGCCTAGGAGGTGCCTACACTTGAGACATCCCCTTTCTAGATGCAGAGATCAAGAAATGTGTGAGCAGGGCCCAAACAGCTCTCCACCTCCTCCACACTACACTGCCCTGACACAGAAAATCGAATTATGAGATGAATGAGCTGGGGAGTGGATGAGCCCCAGAGAGCCCCAGGGCGGCTCCCCAGCACCAAATACAGAAAACGGACTGCAGACAGGGTCCCAGGACCCCTTTCGAAGTCCTGCCTGGAGAAGACACCCCACTGACCTCTGATTGAAGGGGCCTCCCTGTGCCCAGGCCACCCCACCCCCGTAGGGGTGGGGATTTAAGGAGGCCCCAGATCACCCTTAGGACGGTATTTAATATCTGTAAAACTGCCACTCGGGCAGCCAAGGTAAACAGCGTCCCTGGCAGTTCAAAGGTGAGCGGGTTTTAAATGTTTCCCCTTCGCCTGAAAGGAATCCGTGCTGGGCCTGTGGCAGTGGTGGCCCCAGGGGGGAGGCCGGCCCCCCGCGCGCCAGCCCACGGCATCTGTGCACACAGAGGCTGCGTCTCCCACACAAATACTCAAAATTTCTCATTAAAACTTATGACTGTGTCAACAGCGCAGCCTGGGCCCCTAATCTGGAAAAGACATTTCACCGCCCGCCCGGCCTGTCACTCGCGGGCCAGGCCGGGCTGGCAACTGTTCCCCCACCTCCTGGGCGCCAGGCCACCGGCTCGGCGCATCGGCTCCCGCGCGCCAGGGGCTGGCAGTACGTGCCTGCGGCGTCCGCGATGCTGGGCGCACAGGCCGCCCGCCGCTGGGCAGCGTCCCACCCTGGCTCTCAGCGCGCGCCCTTCCTCTGGCCTAGGAAGGAGCTGAGAGGGCTGGGTTCAGAGTCGTTAAAATCCCCGCCCCCAGCTGCACCCTCCAAACCTGTTCCCAGGGGTTCCCTTTGCTCCTGCCTGGGAAGGTTTAGCTGTGCCCCACCTGCTGCCACAGCAGAGCTGGCAAGCTGCGGAGGACCTGAAAGAGCTGTGGACAGGGACCCGGGGTGGCAGCCAGGGAGGTGTGGATACTTGAGCAAGGAGCGCAGGAGAGAGGAAGGCGCTCCGCAGAGGGGAGGATGAACTCCACTCTCAGGTCAACATGCAGACTCAAGTGGAAGAGGAAACTCAGAGGAACACTGGGAGTAGAAGAATTCCACTCTGGGTTCAAATCCCAGCTCTGACATTTATGGTACTCCTGTTTCTTCCTCTGTAAAATGGGGCAAATATAGAAAGGTACTACCTCGACCCACCTGCTCGTCTCTGGCGGAAAAGTACTCCATACACAGCAGTTACTCATTAACCTGCATTTGTGATGGTCCTCCTACCTGGAGCCATAAACAAAACAGCTGGCATTTGAGGGGAAGACAGGCAAGCAATTGAAAGGAAAGAGTCTGGGTGTTGTGAAAGGAGACTTACAGAAGGAGACATAGAGGGTGCTGCGCCAGTGCTCCAGACAGAGGATGGAAGACACTCTAGGAGGAGGTCCAGCTTGTGCAAAAGCCCTGAGGCAAAAGAGAGCATGTGATCACTGGTAAAAGCACAGAAACAGAAATGAGGCTGAGGAAGAGGGGTTGGAGGAGCGTAAGTGCTTCCATCATATGCAACTCTCAATGAGTACTTTTAGATTTGGTTCTTTGTGTCACATGTATGTGCTTGCTTATACACATGTGAGTACACATTTAATGGATGTGCATTTGTGACCACAAATGTGCACCCACACACGTGCCTGTTTAAAACATGAATGTCTTATTGTATGTCAACTATCATTTCAAAGATAAAATTTAAAAATAATTACATAAAACAAAGATACAAAAGGTTAAAAAAATGTGTATGTCCTTTTGGATGTGTGCATCTGTGCCTGGTTAAGCATTTAATATAAATAAGAGTGTATTTGTCTATGTCCCTCTACATGTGATGGTGTTCCCGTGCTCATGAGACTGAAGAAGGACAAACAGTAGTGTTTGCACAAGCACCTGTACCTGTTGATGCATGTCTTGTGTATGCACTCATGTGCACACACATTTTAAAAAATACTGAGTTCCCACTTCCACACCTTCTCTGGTGTCTGTGTGGGGGAGCTAGCTGGGCTGGTCCTGAACACACCTTTACCTTCCACTGGTGCTCATCCGCCTGATGGGCCGCTTCCTTTTGAGGCCACACAGACATCCAGTTTGCTCCCCTTCAGGGAAACAAGAAAAGCATATGGAGACTTCCCTCCGGAATGCTAAAATCCAGGCACCCACCCTTCCACCCCACCACCTACATAAGTCAAGGTCTGTGGAGACACTGCCGTGTGGAAAGCAAGAGTAACTCAGCGCTGGGCATGGGAAACTGCTGCCCCGTCCCAGCTGCTCTGCTAATGAGCTGTGTGACCTGGGACAAGTACTTCGCCTCCCTGGGCTGGAGAAAATAAAGACCATGCTCCCTGGCCCTGGCTGGGTAGCTCAGCTGGTTAGAGCAACATCACGATACGCCAAGGTTGCAGGTTCAAACTCCAGTTGGGGAACACACAGGAGTCAACCAATGAATGCGTGAATGAGTAGAACAACAAATTCTCTTTCTCAAATCAAGAAATAATTTTTTTAAATAAATAAAGACCATGTTCCCTGACTTCTTTATCTTTGGCTAAAATGGAACACAAACATCCCCGGCTGGTTTGGCTCAGCAGTTAGAGTGTGGGCCCGCAGACCAATGAGTCACAGGTTCGATTCCAGTTAAGGGCATGTACCTCAGCTGCGGTTCATCCCTGGCCCTGGTTGGGTCATGTGGGAGGCAACCAGTCAATGTAGCTCTATCACATCTATATTTCTCTCTGTCTCTCTCTCTATCCCTTCCTCCCACTCCATCTGTTAAGTGGAAAAATACCCTCAGGTGAGGAATAAAAAATAATAAATAAAATGGAACACAAACAGGGATGTGGCAAGATGATGATCATCCCTCCATTTTTTTTTCCCCCTCACCCGAGGACATTTTTGTATTCATCTTCAGACAGAGCGAAAAGGAGAGAGGGAAGAAGAGAGAAAGAAATGTTAATGTGAGAGACACATTGACTGGTTGCCACCCACATGACCCCAACCGGGGCCAGAGACAAACTGCAACCGAGGTAAGTACCCTTAGCGGGAACTGAACCCGAGACTCTCCAGTCCGTGGGCCGACGCTCTAACCGCCGAGCCAAACCGGCCAGAGCCCTCCGTATTTTTCACTGGATTAGTGCCTTGAAAAGAGAAAGAGAGAAGAAAGAAATCCTCAGAAAAGCCTCATGAAGTCCAAAGGGTTCAACATACATGTTGCTTCCAAAAGGGCAAGAATTTTGCTTTTGTCGTCTCTGTATTCCCTTCTCAGAACAGTAAGTACCTGGTGCATAGTGGATGCTCAATAAATAACGGTTGAATTGATAGATCTGTTCATTGAGCTATTTGCTCATTCATTCACTCAGCAAAGAATCCCTAGCTCTTGTTCTCTAACAGGCCTTACCTGTCTCCACCAAAGCAGAAGGAATTCTCTTGTGTAAACATCACTAAACTCCTGGGACAATCAGTACTACCTTAAATCTATGGCTGCCCACCTCCATCAAGATTCCAAGTGTCAGGAAAACAACTGTTTTCCTGCTCCTTCTGCTCCCCACAGTGGCTGTTCAGATCTTGCCATCTCCTCAGAAACTCAGCCTTTCTCTTCCTTCCCCTGCCCTCTCAACAGGTGACCTTCATGGAGAAAACAAAAGCCACCAACTTGCAGCCACAAAACCTACATTTACCTGTGCTTCTTCCAAACCTCACCTCCTGCCACCCTATTGAATGACAGATGGGATCCCCGCTCCATGGGAAGCCAATCTCCCCCCTCACCCCCAGATGGCTCTCCCCGCTGACCCCCCCCCCCATACATTCTACCTCCAGGTTTCTCAAACTGACCAAGGTGAGTCATTCAAGAAGGTCACAAATTCAATTTGAAGTGATGTGACCAGCAGCTTTAAAAGGTAAAATAATAAAAGGTGAAAGATTTATACAATCTGAAGAGAAACCACAGAGTATTCATAAAAAGTAAAACAGGAGAGAAATATCAGAGTGTGTCAGGCCCTTTAGTGAAGGTATTTGCTGAGGCTGTTTCCCGTGCGTGTGTCTGTGTGTAGATGTCCTGGGTCCGCAGGGGAGTGCAGGTCTGACTGTGGATTGCCTTGGGAAAGCCGAAAGGCGCCCTCTACCCCTCCCCCTACTGCCTCCTGCAAATCAGCTGTCAAACATCCTTAACAATCTCACAGCCTCTCCCTTAAGTCCACATTCTCCTCCAATTACAGCACATCCCCCTTCTGTCTGACCACCCCTGCAAATCGCTTCCCAGCCAGTCTTCTTCATGGAGGTGTCTGCGCTAAATATCTACACAAACTCACCTCCCATCCCTTGCAGACCAGCACACCCCCTGGAGGCTCTGAGCAACCCACCCACTGCCTGCTGCTAAATCCAGTGAAAACTGCCTGACGCTCTCGGAGCAGTTTTCCTGGCTCCCCACCCTCCTCCTCTTCGGGTTTCCTTCTACCCTCGGTGACCTGTCTTCATCTCCTCTGTGGGCTCCTCTGCTCTGACCCAGATCTTCAAGTGGACATTCCTGAGGGTGTTCCTGGGCATTCCTAGACCCTCTCCTCATACTCCCCTCGGGATGCTGATGCCCAACGACATCCCTCCCAGCTCTCTTCCCAGACCCCAGGCTCATCTCTACCTTCTGGCATCACCACTGAGTGTCCCCCAGGCCCACTACTCAGCATAGCCAAAGGGACCCCAGCTTCTCCCTGCACCCTCTCTAGTGCTCCTTGTCTTTGCCTCAGCATCTCCACCCACCACATCCCCCAATGCAGAAAGCTGACATCCTTCTGAACTTGGTGACCCAGCTGTCCCATCACTACCTCCCAGCTTCTCTCTGGTATCCCTTCCCTCCTCCACCCTGTGCCACTCTGAGTCAGAGCTGTATCATGCTGCTTGAATTACTTCTAGCATCTTCTAACCAAGAGGTCTCCAACCCATCTTTCTGATAGGACCGGCCATGTTGCTCTCTGCTTTAAACCCCCCCGTATCTCCACTCAGATGTTGGGATACAGTTTAGGCTCCTCATACATACTTGGAAAGATGTGTCCATGCTGACCCTCCATCTTCACCCCTCCAGGGACCCAGGTCTGGCTGGTCCCTCAACTTGCTTGGCCTCCCTAAATGCCCTCCCTCTCAGGTTCCTCTGGCCAACGTTGGGCTGACCCAGGGCACCCAAGCTCACATTCAAAGGCTTAGACCAGGCCCAGCTGCTCGGCCCCATAAACGGGGATTAGGCACCCCCCTTTGAGGCGGGCGGGTGGGCTGTGAGAAGAGCTGGTTTGGTATAGATTTTATGGCGGGATCACATTTCATCATCAGACCCCCCTCTAAAGCCGGCCAAGGGCAGGTCAGGGGCAGGGGAGTGGGAACTTGAGCCGCTCCATCAGCCCATAGCACAGAGCTGCAGGCCCAGGGGGGAGCCATGGCTGGGAACCGGGGGCCCCGAGTTCCAGCCTCCCCTCTGCCGCACCCCCACTGTGTGAACTTGGGCACGTCCTTCCATTCTCTGGGCAGCAGTCTGTAAAGGGGGAGCCTGGACTAGGAGGACTCTCAGGCCAGTTCCATTTCGAGGTCCCCGGGCTCCCCCAGTCCAAGCCATAACCCGAGAGGTTGCGGAGCGCTCGTAGCTTACAAACTCACAGATTAAGCTGGCCAGATAAAATGCAGGATGTCCAGTTAAACCTGAATTTCAGAGAAATAAGAAATAATTTTCAGTACAAATATATCCCAAATATTGCGTGGACATACTTATATTAAAAACTACTTGTTGTTTACCTGAAATTCTATTTTAACTGGCCATCCTGTATCTTATTTGTTGAATCGGCCACCCGTACCAGATGCTCCGGGGTTTAAGGGCCACAGCTTCATGGTCCATCTAACCGACACAGGTCAGATTTTGACAGGTTAAGTTGTCTTGGGAAAATCATCAAGTTGGGCAGAGATCTGTAGTCACAAGCCAGTTGGAATTTGGTGGAAGGTGCTCCAGGCAAAGGGAACAGCATAAGCACAGAGCTAGAGGTGGGGTGGCATTGGGCATGTCCCAGGCCTACAGTGGACCGAGGTGCAGGGTATGGGCTGTAAGTGGCAGGAGATGCACATGGAAAGAGCCACTAGAGCAGAGCACCCCATTTACAATCTTTGCTGCCACTGACATTAGGGGAGGGGGCCCAGAGGAGGTCGAAATAACATCAGAGTCAGACACGGGTATAGGGAGCAGGATCCAGCCTCCCAGAGATTAGGGGAAGGGAAACTGGCATAGCCTAGAAGCAGGGGTGGGGAACCTTTTTTTTTTTTTTTGCCAAGGGCCATTTGGATATTTATAACATCATTCGTGGGCCATACAAAATTATCAACTTAAAAATTAGCCTGCTTGCCCTGGCTGGTTTGGCTCAGCAGTTAGAGCTTTGGCCCACAGACCAAAGAGTCGAGAGTTCAATTTGGGTCAAGGGCACATACCTTGGTTACGGTTCAGTCCCTGGCCCTGGTCGGAGTCATGCGGGAGGCAACCAGTGGATGTGTCTCACATTGATGTTTCTCCCCCACCCACCCACCCCATCTGAAAATAAATGGAAAAATGTCCTCGGGTGAGGATTTTTAAAAAGTAGCCTGCTATATTTGGTGAGGCGTGTGATATTAGCTGGTATTGACTTCAAGGGCCATATGGGCCGTACGTTCCCTACCCCTGGAAAGGACCTCCAGGATTGTGGCAGGGAACTTGGACTCAGATCTGTTCTGTGTACAGAATAAACAATAAATAGCAGTCAGTAAACAGTAGCTGTGGGGTTGTCATTATTATCAAGCACTCAGTAAACGCTGTGGTTTAATACCTGCTGACCTCAGCCCAGACTGTCCCCAGGGCCATTTCTTACATGCTGGGAGCCCAGGTATGATGGAACAATGGCAGCTGGACGATTCCCACACTCTTCCCAGCTGTGCCATCCCTCTTTCTCTTCTTTGTCCACTGTCAATGAGAGGTGAGTCATCATGGAGAATATTATGGATGCAAGCGCATTTCAAGGACCCAGTGTAAATTACCTAAGAAAGAGGAGTTGCTTCATAAGACCCACTTACAGGAACATGAATCCCTCTTTTCATCCTCACAGCAACTTTAGGAGGTATTTAAGTCCCATTGTAGAGATGTGAAAACCAAGGTGCAGAGTAGGAAAGTCTCTTGTCAAGGTCCTTAAACAATAGGAGGGAGCAGCCAGGTTTAAAATTCAAGAGCTCTTTTCCTTAGGTAAGCCTGAGTCTGTGGATCAAAGCAGCAAAGCCTAAACTCAGTGCCCACATCAGGCTGTGCAGACACCCTCACCCCTAATGGGCCCGAACTTCCCACTACCTGGTCCATCTTACCTCCATATCCCATACATGCCTCTTTCCACGCTGCTGTGAAAAGACTGGAGAATTCAGAAACTTTGGGTCCAGTCTCCAATTCCCCAGCTCTTGGCTACGTGGTTTCAACTTTCTGAGCTTATAACTTCCTCATATAGAAAAAAGGGATAAGAACACCTTCCTCCCAGAAATGTTGTGAAGATGCAAAGTGGTAATGTATAGAAAAGTGCTTTCTAAGCTAGAAAACATCCTGCAGACTTATTTCATTGCCCAAATCATAAACAACATCATCCTACACACAGGTTCACAGAGAGGCCTCTGCTCTCTGACAGACAAGTCTAGCTCACAGCCTCTTTGCAAGGCAAGAGTGATTGGTGACACTTCACTCATTCATTTGACAAACATTTGCTTATCTTTTCTGTCTCAGGCCCTATACTGGATACTGGTGAAGAGAGACCAGTATACTGGATACTGGGGGTTTGTTTTGTTTTGTATCGTGCTTGGGCAGGTGGTCAGTGGGAGAGACAAAAACAGACAATAAGGATACAGTTCAAATCAGTGACAAGGTATAAGCAAACATTATAAACAAGTGAAGTAAACCTGTCTGAGAATTGGAGAAGGCTGTCAGTTAAGATTTCTACAAAGGGGATATTTGCACGGGGTCTTACATAATTCATTTATTCCTTCAATCAACAAATATTTATAGATCTCTCCTAAAATACTGGGATACATTAGTGAACAAAATAAGTTGCCCCTGACTTCAAGGAGCTTAGTGGAGAAGACTGATAATAAAAATATAAACAAATAAATTATAATATAACATCATATCATACATATTATATGTGTGTAATATAATATATAAATACATTATATGTCAAGTATTGTAAAAATAATGCAGAGTAAAGGAATAAGAACTGATATGGAGTGAAGGGACTACTTTGTATGAATTGAAAAGACTCTAAGGAACTGACAGTTGAGCACAAGCCTGAATTAAGAGAGAATGAACATTCAGTGATAATGAAAATACAACATAAAATTTGTCGGTTGTAGCTAAAGCAGGCCTTAGAGAAAATGTTATAACTTTAGATGTTTATATTTTTTAAAAATGATTTAAAATCAGTGATCTAAGTTTCCATCTTGAAAATCTAGAAAAAGAAGAGCTAAGTAGGTAGGAGTAAAGATATAATAAAGATAAAAGTAGAATGCACTGAAATAGAAAACAATAAAGAAAAACCAATGAAATAAAAATCTAGCTCTTTGAAGAGATGAATAAAATTGATGACCCCAAAGCTAGACTTACCAAGAAGAAAAGAAGACAAAAATTGCTAATATCAGAAATAAAATATAAGACATCACTACAGATCCTACAGGCATGAAAATGATATAAGAGAATATTATGAACAAGTTTATGCTAATTAATTCAACAGCTTAGATGAAAAAATCCCTTAAAAGACAAAAGAGCCTGACCGGTGTGGCTCAGTGGTTGAGTGTCAACTCATGCACCAAGAGGTCGCCAATTCGATTCCCAGTCAGGGTACATGCCCAGGTTGTGGGCCAAATCCCCAGTGGGGAGCGTGCAGGAGGTGGCCAATCAATGTTCTTTCTCATCAATGTTTCGATCTCTCTCTCCCTCTCACTTCCTCTCTCTAAAATCAATAAAGAAAATAATTTTTTTTTAAAAAGACTCAAGAAGAAATAGAAAACCTTAATTGCCCTATATCTTTAAAAAATTGAGTTCATAACATTTTTAATTCTCACAAATAAACTCCAGATGTTTTCAATGGTAAATTCTTCCAAATATTTACTGAATAAATAATATAAAATTCATTTGGAAAATATAGGAAGAGGAAACTCCTCCAACTCACTATATAAAATTAGTATAATTTTAATACCAAACTCAGACAAGGACATTATAAAAATAAAAAAAATGTCAGGCCGGTGTGGCTCAGTGGATTGAGCATCATCTTGTGGACTGAGAGGTCCTGGTTCAATTCCTGGTCAGGGCACATGCCCGGGGTTGCAGGCTCCGTCTCCCAGGGGTGTGCAGGAGGCAGCCGATCAATTTACCTCTCTGACATCAATGTTTCAATTTCTCTCTCCCTTCCTTTCTCTCTAAAACAGAAACTTTAAAAGTAAAAAAAAACATTCCTCACAAAAGTCCTTAACAATTATTGACAAATCAAATTAGTACACACACACACACACACACACACACACACACACATGATATGTATAATATAACTAATATATGTGTAAATTGGTATATATATAATATATATTACAAATAGATTATGATAAGTGGAATTGATCTAATAAATGCAAAGTTGGCTTATGTAATAATCCACATTAATACAATAAGGAAGAAAATCAAATAATCATCACAATACATGCTGAAAAATTATTTGATGAAATTAAACACCCATTCATAGTAAAAACTCTCAGAAATCTAGGAATAGAAGAGAACTTTCCCAACCTGAAAAAAAATAATCATCTGTGAAAACCTACAACTAACATTATACTTAATAATGAAATATTAAGTTATTTTCACCCCAAGATCAAGAATAAGACAGCCCTGGCTGGGTGGCTCAGTTGGTTGGAGTATTGTCCCATACACCAAAGGTTGCAGGTTCAACTCCCATTCAAGGCATATACCTCAGTTGTGGGGTCAATCCCCAGTCAGGGCGCATAAGGGAGGCAACTGATTGATGTTTCTCTCTCACATTGATGTTTCTCTTTCTCTTTCTCTCTCCCCCTTGCTCTCTCTGTAAAAATCAGTAAAAACATATTCTCAGGTGAGGATTAAAAAAAAAAAAATGACCCTGCCAGTGTGGCTCAGTGGATTGAGAGTCGTCCCGTGTTCTGAGCGGTCCCAGTTTGATTCCTGGCCAGGACACATGCCTGGGTTGCAGGCGCAATCTTCAGTGGGGGGCCTTCAGGAGGCAGCCAATTGATGTAGCTCTCTAACATCAATGTTTCTATCTCTCTCTCCTAAAAACCAATAAAAACTCATATATTTTTTAAAGGCAAGGATGTCAGTCTTACCATTTCTATTCACTATGGTATTAGTAATCCTAGCCAGTACAATAAGACAAGAAAAAGAAACAAAAAAGCATAAAAATTGCAAAGGCAGAATTGTGTTTATTCACAAACAACATAATTCTGAATGTCAAAAATTCGAAGGCATCTATTAAAAAATATTAAAATTAATAAATTACTTTAGCAAACACTGGCCAGTGTTGCACAGTGGTTAGAGCATCAGCCCCTGAACCAAATGGTCTCAGGTTCAATTCCTGGTCAAGGGCACATACCTGGGTTTCAGGTTTGATCCCTAACCCCAAGTGGGGTGCATGCAGGAGGCAACCAATTGATGTGACTCTCTCACATCAATATTTTTCTCTCTCTCTCTCTCTACCCCCGCTTCTACTCTCTCTAAAAAAAAAAAAACAAACCAATGGAAAAAATATCCTCAGGTGAGGATTAACAATAACAAAAATGACTTTAGCAAGAATTCAAGATAATAGGTAAATATTAAAAATAATATTTTTAATGGCCGGTTTGGCTCAGTGGTTGGAGCATCCACCTGCGGTCCGGAGAGACCCGGGTTCGGTTACCGCTAAGGGCATGTACCTCGGTTGCAGTTTGTCCCCGGCCCTGGTTGGTCGTGCGGGTGGCAGCCACTCAATGTGTCCCTTTCACATCGATGTTTCTCTCTCTCTCTTCCTCTCTCTCCCTACCACTCTATCTGTACAAAAAATGGAAAAATGTCCTCGGGTGAGGATAAAAACTAAATAAATAAATAAATTTATATATGCAATGAATAATTAGAAAATGAAAAATTTTAAATTATTTTATTGATTAATTTGAGAATGAGAGAGACATCAGTTGGTTGCTCCACTTACTTATGCATCATTGGTTGATTCCTGTATGTGTCCTCATCAGGATCAAACCTGAAAACTTGGCATATCAGGACAACACTCTAAACAACTGAGCTACCCAGCCAGGGCCAGAAAATGAAATTTTTGAAATTTTATTTACGATAGCATCAAAAGCCCTGGCCAGTTTTCTCAGTGGTTAGAGCATAGGCCCACGGACCAGAGAGACCTGGGTTCAGTTCCCACAAAGGACAGGTACCTCGGTTGCAGTTTGTCCCCAGCCCCAGTTGGGGATGTGTGGGTGGCAGCCAGTCGATGTGTCTCTCTCACATTGATGTTTCTCTCTCTCTCTTCCTCTCTCTCTCCTTCCCGCTCTATCTGATGATAAATGCAAAAATGCCCTTGGGTGAGGATAAAAAAAAAAAGATAGCATCAAAAAATTAGGGATAAATTTAGCAATATATGTGCATGACTTCTATACAGAAAACTAAAAACATTTCTGAAAGAAATTAAAGTCATAAAGAAATGAAGAGGTATATCATTTTCATGGATTGATAGGTTTAATATTATTAAAATATTCCCCAAATAAATTGATATATTCAATATAATCCCAATCAAAATCACAACATCCTCTTTTGAAGAATTTATATGGAAAAGCAAATGACCTAGAATAGCCAAAACAATCTTGAAAAAGAATAGTTAGTGGACTTAAGACTACTTGATTTCAAGAGTTACCATAAAGCCACAGTAACCAAGATAAGTTGAAACTGGCATAAGGATAGACAAATAGATCAATGTAACAGCATGGAATCTAGAATAGATCCATCCATGTATCACCAATTGATTTTTTATCAAATCAGTTCAATAGGGAAAGGAAAGTTTCTTCAACAAAGAGTGCTAGAAAAACTGGATAACCACATGGGAAAAATTAAACATCAACCACTACTTAACTTCATGCCAAAAAGAATTAATCCAAAATTGATTATAGACCTATATTTAAAAGCTAAAACTATAAAACTTTTAGAAGAAAACATAGGAGAATATATTTATGACTTTGGACAAGGCAAAAATTTCTAGCACTAAAAAAGCACCAACCATAAAGTAACAAATTGCCAAATTAAACTTCATCAAATACTAAAAACTTTTGTTCATCAAAAGATATTATTAAGAAAATCAATATAGCTTGTCTATTCCTTGTATTTTGACTGTATAAGGAATTATTCATAACAAAATGACAAGCAATCTAATAAAAACTGGGCAAATACTGAGTCATCACTTCACAAAAGTACATAAAATAGCCAATAAGTGCATTAAAAAAGGACTTGATATCATTCGTCATCTGTAAATGCAAGTTAACATTAAAAATTATATAACCGCACACCCAGTAGAATGGCTAAAATGAAAAAAGACTGACCCAGAACAAATGTTGGCAAGGATGTACAGCAACCAAAATGCTCATACGTCACTGGTGAAGCTGTAAAATGGTAGAACCATATCGGAAACTCTTTGACAATTTTATGTAAACTTAAAAATGCATCATTCCATTCTCAGGTAATTTTTTCTACAAGAGAAATAAAGACATAACCATTTCTCTTATACAAGAGAGGTTTATAACAGCTTTACTCATAATGGCCTCTAACCATAAATTACCCATAGAAATGAATAAACAAAAAAAATATATCTATACAGTCTAATACAACTCAGTAAGCACAAAGAACAAACCTCTAGTCCACCAATGACATGGATGAAGCTCAAAAACATATGCTGAGCAAAAGAAACCAGGCACAAATGAATACAGACTGATTGACTCCATTTATGTGAAATACAAGGCAAAAATTCATTTATAGCCCTGGCCAGTTTTTTTTTTTTTTTTTTTTATCCTCACCCGAGGATATTTTTCCATTTTTTGTACAGATAGAGTGGGAGGGAGAGAGAGGAAGGGAGAGAGAGAGAGAGAGAAACATCGACGTGAAGGGACACATCGAGTGGCTGCCACCCGCACGACCAACCAGGGCCGAGGACAAACTGCAACCGAAGTACGTGCCCTTAGCGGGAACCGAACCCGGGTCTCTCCGGACCGCAGGCCGACGCTCTAACCGCTGAGCTAAACTGGCCGCCCTGGCCAGTTTTGCTTAGTGGTTAGAACATTGGCCTGTGGACCAAAGGGTCGTGAGTTCAATTCCTGGTCAAGGGCACGTACCTGTTTTGTAGGTTCAATCCCTGGCCCCAGTCAGGGCCATGCAGGAGGCAACCAATCGATGTCTCTCTTACATCAATGTTTCTCTCTCTCTCCCTCCTTTCTTTCCACTCTATCTAGAAAATCAATGGAAAAATATCCTCCAGTGAGGATTTTTAAAAATAATTCATTTGGCTCAGCAGTTAGAGCACCAGCCTGTGGACCAAAGAGTCTTGGGTTTGATTCCAGCCAAGGGCACATACCTCAGCTACAGTTTAGTCCCTGGCCCAGGTCGGGGTTATGCAGGAGGCAACCAATCGATGTGTCTCTCTCACATCGGTGTTTCTTTCTCTCTCTCTCTCTCTCTCTCTCTCTCTCTTTCTCTCTCTCTCTCTTCCTCTCCCTCCCTCCCTCCCTCCCTCCTTTCCTCCCACCCTGTCTGAAGATAAATGGAAAAAAGTATCCTTTGGCGAGGATTTAAAAAAATAAAATAAATAAAAAATAATTCATTTATAGTGTTAGAAGTCAGAACACTAGTTGCCTCTGGAGGATGGACTTGATTGGGAAGAATCATGAGAGAGCTTTCTAGGGGGACGGAATTGTTCTGTATTGATGTGGGTGGCGGTGACATAGGTGTATACATTTGTCAAAACTCAAGCAATCACACTTAAGATCTGTACATTTCAGTGTATGTAAATTAAACCTTAATTCTAAAAAGATTTAAAACTTGTGATGAGATCCATGAAAGGGGGGCAAAGGAAGCACCAAGGGGCCCAGGGAAAGGTGCGGCCAGGGGCGGCTGCAAGGAGGTAGCATTTGCAGTCTTGAAGAGCAAGAAGGATCTGGGAAGGAGTGTTGTGAGAACCAGAAGAGACATCAGATGTGAAGTCACTTAGGGAATTGCTAAATGTAAGGGATTGCTTAGCTCAATCACTGATACCTCCTCCGAGCAAAGAAAGAAAGACCAGAATAAGCAGTTGGGGTGGGCAGTTAGGGGTGACCACATGGAGCTCCATGCTGCTGGAAAGACATTGGGCAAGGCCAGGTCCTAGAGACAGGGTATGTGTACTCTTAGGGGCGTGCAGCAATGTGCCTGGGGTAGACTCGGCACCTAGTCCACTGCTGGGCACATAGAAAGTACCCGATAAATGTTTTTCAAAGGAATGAAATATAAATAAGGCACTGCTAACAGATCTGAGCCTGAACAATTGCTTGGAGCCCCAGAGCGGACTCCGCTGGCTCTGGTTCACCCCGCAGAGAAGCCAAGCACAATCCTGGAGTGCTGAACTTGGATACATTCTATCACGCAGCTCAAGCCGCCCTGGGGGCGCCATATAACTTTATTGTGAGCTCGTGCAATAACACAGGCAAATGTAATAACAATGTAAAGTTGGCTTTAATTAAAATGAAGGGTGTTTGCTTCTCCCTTCTTTTCGTCCTAAGCCAGGGCAGCCTGCTGAGCTGTGCTTAGCAATCAGAGAAATGTTTCCAAGGCAGGAGGCAGCCCTCGACCCCCAACATTTGACTGGCCCTTCCCCCTCCCCAGCCTCCACACTCCCTTCTTATATGATCCACATGGCAGAAGGGCAGGAAGAAGGAAAACAGGAGTGGTGACGCCTTTCTAAGGCCACCAGGAACGGAGAGAGAATATTGTCAAGTGTGGGGAAGGGAGAGGTTCCAGCTCCAGAGGTCTCATCCACTGAGTTATTCGACAGATGCCTCCTGCACTATTGTGTGCTGGATGTTGTCTGGGTGCTGGGGCCATCCTTAAAGTTACTCACTGCCAGAGAGGGATTCATCAGTGCAGAGGAGGTATCCACCCAGGGAAACATGAAAAGCCAGGAAAACAGGGCTTCATCTGTGTGACCTGACATCTAGAAAATAGAAAATAAAGTTGATACTAAGAATCTGCACAACAACCCAATGAAATAGATAGTCCTGTGATCCCCATTGTGCAAATGAGAAAACTGAGGTTCAGAGAGGTTAAGTTACCTGCCCAGGTCGCAGAGCTAGTAAGAAGCAGCAGCAAATAGCTGTCATTTTGAATGCCCTCCTATATTTTGATTATTTTCTGCATCATGAGTCCAATGTTCTCCATGTAGAAACCAGAAAAGCTTCATCCTCAGACCCCTTTGTGACCCTGGTTCAGATAGTGACCAGGTGCCATCAATCAAACACACCCCTATGAAACCTGGATTCAGAAGAAGGAGGTGGCCTAGTAGAGCGATTGAGCATGTGACCAGGGCAGTAGCAGAGGCGTCCAGTACTTTGGGGACAGGAGTGACAGAGCCTCTGACATCCAGCCCCAAATGCCACAGGGACTGAGAGACAGGGGCATGGTGTTTTCACGGAAAATGCCCTGACAGCTTAGTGCAGCTTCGTTCCTGAGGCCCTCCAGAGATTCCGCAAACTGGCCAACATGCTATAATAAATTCTTTCTCTGCTTGAACTCACTATAATGGACCTTGTTATTTGCAAACAGAAACCCTAGTAAGATGGTGGATACAAGGTTCAAATTTGGCTCCTGAACTCAGGCTTTTACCACAATTCCACACAACTTTATTTTCTCTTCCCAACTCTATAAATGAGGCTTTACTCCCTTTTCACAGATGAGGAAACTGAGTCTAAAAGAAATCAGACCCGCCTTCTGATTTTATTTTTATTTTTTTTATCCTCACCAGAGGATATTTTTCCATTTTTTTGTACAGATAGAGTGGGAGGGAGAGAGAGGAAGGGAGAGAGAGAGAGAAACATCGATGTGAAGGGACACATCGAGTGGCTGCCACCCGCACGACCAACCAGGGCCGGGGACAAACTGCAACCGAAGTACGTGCCCTTAGCGGGAACCGAACCCGGGTCTCTCCAGACCGCAGGCCGACGCTCTAACCGCTGAGCCAAACTGGCCAGGGCCGCCTTCTGATTTTAAATTGAGCCGCATGAAACAGTTGCTAGTCAACAGTTTCTGGCCTAGGAATGGCAATTTCATATGTTTCAACCTACCAGAAATAGGATTTTTTTTTTTTTAATTTGGTATGTGCCCCCTAGCAGGAACCAAACCCGGGATTCTCTGGTCTGCAGGCTGATGCTCCAACCGCTGAGCCAAACCAGCCAGGGCCAGAAATAGGATTTTAGTCTAGATTTGCCTGACTCCAAAATCCTTGCTGTGTCCACTGCCTGTGCTTCCTCACAGCCACACTTGTTCATGGGACCTAGTGGGTGAGAAACTGCATTCAGGTGGTACAAGTACAGGAGGCTGGAAATGGAAGGGTTTGCCTTCCAATAGAACCTAAAAAAACACAAGACAGCAGACTGTGCCTTCAGTCTGACTCAATACACCTTCGCGTGCATCTCCTTGTGCCGGCCCTGAGCTTATTACTTCTGGGAAGGGCACTGAAAAAGAGGACGTGGTCCCGCCTGCGTGGCGCTTCGGTCAAGGATTCTTGCTCGGGCAGCAGCACAGGATGGCAAGAAGAACGAGGGCTCCTTGAGCTGCTGGTGTGCAGAAGGACGGCCTCCAGGAGGAGGGGAGGCTGGAGTGCAGTCTTGGAGGATGGGCAGGTTGGGGATGAGTGGAGAGGAGTGGCCAGGCAGCAGGCCGTAGAAACAGCAAGACAGGCAGAGGCTGGAACGAATGTGGCTTCAGGACGGAACTAAGAAAGCCGCTTGGGCCACATGCGCAGGGTGTGCAGGGGAACAATAAGGGGCCAAGTGAAAGAAAGGTTGAGTATGTCATTTGCTCATTCTTCAGCTTGTCCCGGGCATCACTATGTGTCTATCAGGTGCTGTGCTAAGGACACAGCTGAAAACCACACAGACCCAGTTCTTGCCCTCATGGATCTTATAACTAACTGCACAGGGAAGCCGTGTGCCAAACAAGTAAGGACCCAGATAATTAACTAATTGCAGTTCACCTAGATTTTGTCAACATGAAGAGCATCTGACAGGGTGATGAGACGTGGGGAAAGAAGGCCTCCTGAGGACATGACATTTAAACTGAAATGAAAAATGATACAAACTGGGCAATGGGGGAGCATTCCAAAAGGGGGAGCAGCACAGGGCGGGGCCTGAAGGGGGCAGGGCTTACATACTTAAGGAGCTGAAAGGAGCTGGTGTGGCTGCCCTGAGCTGAGCCAGGGCCAGAGGGCAGTCAGGAGGGGCACCGGAAGCCACGCTGTACAAGGCCAGGTAGGTCATGGTAAGGAGTGTGGATTATCCAAAAACCATGGAATGTGATGCAATCAACTCTGTATTTCCTTAACAACCACTTTGGCTGCTCTGGAAAGAATAAACTGGAGAGATGGAGAGCAGAAACCAGTTAGGAAACAAAGATGTTTTGAACCAGTTAGGAGTAACTCGAAGAGCAGGGATATGACCTGGGAGGGGTCATGGCAGGTGAGATGGAGGGATGTGGAGTCTCCAGGTAGATTTTGGAGATGAAATCGACCTGATCAAGCAGTATACCTCAAGTGCGATGTGATGTTACCTCCCCCTCCCTCGATTCTCTCATCTATATAATGGGGTTGTAATATTCCTTACTCCTAAGGTTATGGAAGGTATTTAAGTGAGTTGATACACTATGAGGTATGTGAAATGGTGCAAGTTAGCTGTGATTGACATGGGCAGACTTGGAGGGAGAACGGAAGCCCCACTGTGCATGCATTCAGTTGGAGAGGTTTGTGGGACATCCCGGTGGCGATGTCCGGGAGACTGCTTGACTTCAGGAGTGTCCAGTTAGCTAAAGCCCTGGAAAAGGACGGACTGTCCCAGGGGGAGGGTGCAGAGTGAGACACACTGGTACCCAACTGAACCCTGAGGCCTCTCTCAGCTTTGCACGCCAGGCTAGGGCATCAGGGCTGCTCCTGGATCCCAGGAAGACTACTGAGAGCAACGGTGGCTTTGGCAGTGCCCCTGCAGACACCCAGCAATTCCTCCTGACTCCGACCCCTCAGCAGTCTCCGCTGGTGGCTTTTCCTTGATTCCTAAGGGAGCCAGGCCTGAGTCAGCTCCTTCAGGCCCTGAACCTGTCTGAGCCTTCAGACCCGCGGCTTAGGCCACTAAGCCCCAGCTTGTGCTGACAAATCCCTTCTAATGGGGAGATCAACCTTTCAATATGACTGCCGCTGCTTCAAGAGACACGTCCCAAGGCAGCCGGGAGCGGCAGGCCGGCCCAGGCCCAGCGCAGCGGGAGAGTGGGCATTCGGCGCTGGGGTTCTCCCGGCCTCTGGCTTGTCACCACCCACTCCAACAGCTGTAGCGCTCCCGTGCCATGGCTTATCAAAGCCACACACTGGGAGCCCCGGGGGAGATGGAGAGAGCAGATGAGCAAAAAAATCTTGTCCCTACAGGGCTGAGGAGACCAGGCTCCCATCTAAAGGAGCCCTAGAGCCCTTGGGAAGCAGCAGGGCTTTGCACACGCCCTCCGCAGGCCTCTGCTCTTCCCTCTGCCTGGAACATTCTTCCCCCCGCTATCTCCATGGCCTTCTCCAAGCCTTCTTTCGGAAGTCATCCTCTCGGGAGGCAGTCCCTAACTTCACCGAAGCTGTAAACCCAACCCCTCTGCGTTCCCATCTCCCTTCCCAGCTCGATCTGTGTCTATAATATGATCATCGTCTGCCATACTCTGTATTTTCATTTATATTTGTCATTGTCTGTCTCCCCACTAAAGAGGAAGTTCCACAAGGACAGAGATCCTGTCTCTGTTGTTAGCAGATGAGCCCCCAAAGCCTGGAACAGAGCCTGACACACAGCAGACAGTCAATAAAGATCTGTTTATTGATTAATTCTTTAAAAGGTTGTCTCTGAGGCAGGTCACTGGACCCAGAATCAGAGTCCAGAGTTTGAGTTGTAATTTTCTCTCATGTCCTTTGTCAAACACTCTCCCTCTCAAAGCCTTAGTCTCCGCATCCATAAAATGAGCATGATGCCTGGCTCCCCTATAAAAAGAGGCTTTGAAGCCCTCTTTAATATTTTAAATTATTATTATATTATAACATAATATGTCATTATTATTTAAGTAATATTATTAAATATGTAAAGAAGGAACAGAGAAAGGGAGACGGCAGCAGGAGCTGGGGCCAGAGACTGTAAGTTCACAGTGCAGAGGTCTGGGGCACTCAGGTGGCTGGCATTGTCAGCCCAAGGGTCAACTGGCCTGAGACTAAATTGGGGAGGGCTTGACGGGAGATCCTGGAGGGCCTCTGACTCATCTGAAGCCCCAGCCCCGGTATCCAGGGAGGTCTCTTCCTGGGTCCGATCCCACTCTGAACACAATGTGCTCAAGCAGGCCTGAGTCATCCCCCAGGAGGAGGCCCTTCTCCTGAACGGAGGACTTCGCTGCTGGAAGAACCCAGATGCCACACGCAAATGCCCCAGGCATCTGGGAGAACGGGAGCCTCGGGGACTGGCCGTGTTCTGAACTCCTGACACAGGAGTGGCCGGCTCCCTGCACTAAGGCCGCTGTCGGTTAAGCAGGACCCTTGCTCCAGCCTACCCACCCCCGATCCGCCTGCTGAACACCACTGCTCTTTAAGGTTTGACTCTGTCACTTCCTATGAAAAGCCTTCCTTGACAGCTCTCCCCCACCTCATTGTACCCTAGGCAGACCTGACCACTCCCTCATGCGTGCCCCCTGTGTTCTGCCAATCATTTATTCCCCCTCCCCCCACCAAAAACGACTATGAATGGAGTGTCCATTATGCTCCAGGACATCCACTGACCAAGGACTGGGGATACAGCAGTGAGGGGACAGATGACTGCAATGGCATGCCCTCCCGGAGTTTCAGATGCTCCAGACTCGACCGCCTTGTGGACCCGTCTGTCTCTCCCGCCGCACTGGGAGCTCTTCGGGCCCAAAGCGATACCTGAAACTTCTCTCAGCATAGCCCGTAACTGGCACTGAATGTTAAGAGGCTTCTGTATTGAGCCCCCCAAGAATCCCCAGACTCCTTCGCCACCCGAACTCTCCCCTGAGACCCCTGGACATGCCTCCATGCATCACTGAAGCACGAATGGCCTTTGCCACAGCTGGTGACCCAGTGATCTCATTAGTCCGCACTACTGCCTCTTGCTGGGCATTTTCACTGCCCCTCACCCCTGCGTCTAGGACCACAGCTAGCACACGGAGTAAGCACTTGGCTGATATTGTTGAAGGAAGAGGGAAGGAAAAGGCACAGCTCCGGCCCTGCCACCCTTTACCTGTGCATACGTGGAGCGGCTCCTTCTCGCCCCAGCACCGGCATCATCTGCCATCTTGCTGGAAATGCAAATTCTCAGGCCAGCCCCAGACCCACTGAACCAAGATCTACATTTTAACAAGATGCCCAGGTGAGCCATGTGCCGGTCACTGTCTGAGAAGCACAGCCGTAAGCGATGAGGAAGACGGCGCCCGCCCCGCCCGCTTGACCTCCAGCAGAGTGAAGAGGGTCCAACGGGATGGCTGATGTGAAGACATTTCGAATATTGGAGCATGCTGGACAAATGCAATACACTGCTATGATTTCTCTTATGATTAATAATAGTCCTTGCAGAAAAACCACTTTATAGTTCTGTCTTAAAACCTCATTAAATTCTGTTCAAATGTGCTATTAAAAGTTATGTTCTAGTCCACTTAGTTTTGTAAACCCCAAGTCTTTCAAACAGAATGGAGTCTGGGCTCAGGGACAGGAACATAGACCCTGCTCACGACGGTTGCCATGGGCATGATTGAATGCAAATTTATTTCCCACAGCACCCTGCCAACTGATTGATCCCGGGGCAGGAGGAGATGTTGGGAACGCAGTTCCTCAGAGAAAGGAAAAACTAAGTAGAGGCAGAGGGTGGAAAAAGACAACCATGGGGTTTCACGCTGGTTTGTGGGGTTGAACTGCATGCCTGTAATCTTCTGCCTTTCAGCCTCTGCCAAACCATGTGGAAGGGAAAGCAGGGCGCGGGAGAGCTGGGAGCAGACTCCGGTGGGGAATTACCTCAGCCACAGGCTGGGCAGTGGGCGGCCGCGAGCTCCTTCAGCTGAAGCAGCCACAGTTGCAGCTGCGCGTCCCTGCGAGGGCTTTTGATGAGGGGCTGGCCCGGAGCCCAGGGCCCTGCCAACGGCCCCGCCGGCTTTTGGCCCCAAGATAAAGGCTAAGAGTGAGTTAGGAAGATGCATCTTGGACGAAAGTTTGGGCAGTGGGCAAGAGAAAGTTAAGAACCATGATTAAATTAGGTGGCGATTGATAACCGGGCAGGACTGGTTAGAAGAGCAATAAATACCAGGTGTGGTGCCCCTAGCTCGGTCTGGTGCTCAGCCTCGTGCTCAGCCTCGTGCTCAGCCTCCGCTGGCCACCACAGCAAACGAAAGCCCCAAAGTTGGGAGGACTTTCCAGCTGGGTCTCGAGACGGTGGCCTAGGAACTCCGACTCCAGCTTTCTAGTCTCCTGCTCTGCTAATCCCTGGTCTTTCAAGCTCTGCATCTGCAGGCCCGCTGCCTGGCTCACACCGCCCCCTCCCAGCATGACCTCTCGGGTTCCCTGGACAGGCCCTGTGCCCAGCTCCGGGGCAGAGAGATGAATTAGACCTGGATGTGACCCTCAAGGACCCCACAGTCTAGTGGGGGGACAGAAGATTACTACACACTAGGATAAATTCTGTTACAATGGAAATTGCGAGGGATTAAGAGGACAAAGGGGAGGCAGGAAACACAGTGAGGGGGAGCAGTCTGGGAAGGCTTCCCAGGAGAGGTGCACCTGTGCTAAGACCGGAAGGACTAGCTGGACTTAACCCGGATAAAGAGGAAAGGGGCAAGATAAAAGGGCAAACAAGTACAGGCGTGATACCCAACCTCACTTGTAACCAGAGATTTGCAAATTAAACCTCTGCGATGCCATTTTACACCCATCAGATTGGAAATGTAAAAGTTGAATAATGCCAAATGCTGGCAAAGACTTGGGGAAACCTGAACCCTTGTGCACTGCTGGGGTCCAGTCAGGCAGGACAGAGGGGAATTAAACCCAGGCCTGAGCCCTCTGAGCAATGCTCCTCCTTGGTAGTCGCCACAGAGAAACTCTCACCCTGACCCTGAGGTGCAGGTACAAGAACGTTCATTAGGGCGCCGTGTACGGCGGTGAGCGTGAGGTGTCAGTAGGGAGGGCCTGGGTAAGAGAACGCAGCGTGTGCACGCCGCATGCGTGCAATTAGAGGCAATGAACTAGACTCTAGAGGGACATACGATGATATGGATAGATCTTAAAAACATGTGTTAAGTGAGAAAAAATAAGAAACAGAAGGTACTCTAAAGCAAAATACCATTTATATAAATTAAAAACATACACAAAGAAAACAACACCATATATTTTTCAAAGAAACGTGCATTTCCAAGGTCATATACCAAACACATTAGAGCAGGGACCTATAGGGAAGAGGGACGTGGGACGAGGGGTGGGGAGGGAGGGGTAGGAAAATCACAAACACAGTAAAATCGGAGCAGGGCCTGAAGGGCGATGAGAGTAATGGCTCTCCATGTGGAGAAAGGTCATTGACTAAACTGTGTACCCACCTGAGGTTTAGAGAGAACAGGAAAGAGCGGGGAGAAGCTGAGTCTAGGAGAGAGAAGCAGGTTGGAGACAGGCGGCTGAGGCCTGTGGGAGGGAACACAGAGGGCGGCAGTGCGGGCAGAGCCCGGAGGCCAGGGCGGCAGTGGAGGGACAGGGGGCTCCAGTGGGCCATGGGCCACGCTGAGGACATTGAACTTAGTCTTATGCCCACTGGTTGCCCACGGTTGCCTGGGAAGGTTTTAAACTGGGGAGAGACTTGCTCAGATTGGGGTTGTGGATATTCCCATAAAACCACAGATTTGTGGAATGTCGTGAACAGGAGGGATCTAAAGATCACACAGTCTGCCCTCTGTCCCCTTCACTTACATGTCTCCAAGGACAGGAAGGTCACCGCACTTGATTGTCTGCAAAGCACTTTAAAATGACAATCTCACTGATCCCGGTAGCACACACAAAGAGGAAAGGCAGCCTATCTTCCCCTTTAACAGATGAGTTCACTGAGGCCCAGGAAGGCTGAGAGAACCTCGTGCTCTTCAAATCACAGAACTGCAGCCTGCTTTTCCAGAAGTTACAAGATCCAAAAAAGTCTTGTCAAAGTTAAACCGAATTGAAGTGCATTGAGTTAAATATGCTAATTAAGGTTAAATCAATTTGCATTATAGTCAGTGGAATTCATTCATTTAAAAAAGCTGTTTTTAAGTGCTTACCGTGTGTCTGAGTGGGCCAGACCCAGGGTGTGCTCAGTCTTCTTGGACAAGCACGGCACACAGTGGGGCTTCCCAGGCAGCGGTCCCCAGGCCTCGGGTGCCATCAGGGGCCTGCCAGAGCAGTTTGTCCTCAGTGTCCCGCCCCAGGGCACCAGCAGCTGCACCTTGTAACCAGCCAGCGCAAGAAGAGTCTCCTGCTCCCCTCCCAGCTGAGCCCTGAGCAAAATCACAGCTATGCCTGGCCGAGGGGGAACTTCAAAGTTGGGGGGCCTCTTCTCAACCCCTTTCTCCTGCCATCCACATGCTAGCCCCAAAGCCTGAGCAGGGCTAAGGGCTCGTTCTCCAACCCCCAGCCTCCTGACTGTGAACCACCAAGACCCACTGTTACCCACACTGCCTTCTCCCCACCCCAGCCTTTGCCAGGATCCCCGTTGACTCTCAGAACTGGGTGGGGTTTCTCTGGGGCTTTGTGGAGGCCATGAATTCAGGGAAGACACGCACACGCGCACACACATACACCATATACACTCCTCATTGGGTCACCTGCACTGGGAATGAGGCTATTTGACATAGATCAAAGAAGTGAGGCTTAGAGATTTAAAAAAAAAAAACTAGATTTTTTTCCCCTCCCAACAGACTTTGATAGGAAGAGGGGAGAAAGACCCAGAAGGAGAGGAGAATGAATAAGAAATAAAGAAATCCCGACTAACATCTGTTATTATGGGAGGGAGGAGAGAGGGGAGCGCCTAAGACAGTGAATGTCTAGAGGAGGCTCTAAGGGGGAACAGAACTTCCCTCCTCCAGCTTCCCCCCATCTCTTCCTCTCTGTGGGGCCACAGAGAACAAAGGAAAGGAAGGCAGGGCTGAGCAGCCCATGCGCTGTACCAGGTACTTCACTTCGCATGGATCAAATGAGAAGGGGAGAGGTGTCAGGGACCCTCAAGTGACAGAGCTGAACTGTAGATGTGCTCTCTCTGCCCCAGGACCTTTGTACATATAGGTTTCTCTGCCTAGAGCTCTCTCCTGCCCTTGAACACTCTAACCCCTTTCTTCCCTCTGCATAACCAGCTCCCACATATCCTTCAGGCCTTAGTTGGACGTCACTTTCTCAGGAATGCCTTCCCTGATTCTCCCTCACCAGCACCAGTCGATCTTAGAGCATTCTGCGCCTCTCCTTGGCTGCATTCATCACAGTTCCAATTACTTATTTGTGTACCTCTCCCATTAGAATGTAAGTTCTGCAAGGGCTGGGACCTAGTCTCTGCTGTTCATCACTATATCCCAGCACCCAGTACATAGTAGGTGCTCAACTAACATTGATGAGTGAATAAATGAATCCAATACACACACACACACCTTCACAGATGAGAAAAGTGTTAGGAGCCAGGGAGTGATACCCTGGTTCACACACAGAGTCAGTGGTGAGTCAGAACTAGAACTCAGACCCCTCCACCCCCGGCCAATTGCTGAGCCAGGGACCAAGTCCTCTCCCACATCTGGACAAGCTGGTGTGGTCTCCAAGCACGGGGTGGGGTAAGCTCTAAGGCAGAGGCTGATATAAATTAGGGCTCCCTACCTCCTGCTCTCTCCCTCAGTTCTGAACTTCTCCCTTCCAAAGTCACTGCCAAGGGTTTGAAGCCCCTCCCAGCCCTAATCCAGGGCATCATAATCAAAGCCCCACTTGATTACCCGCTGCAGAATGACAGGCTTTGAGCAGAAAGCACTGAGCCTTCTGTGTATCAGAAACAACTGTTCTGACAATTAGTTCTGGGAGTTCACATCCCAGCCTATGGACTCTCCCCCTTCCCCTCACTCTCCTTGGAGGTATCCACCCAGTAAGGGCCAAGCCTGCAAGGGCATTCCTGCATTTCATCCTCACAAGGACATTCGGAGGTAGATACTATTATTATCCCCATTTTAGATGAGGAAACTGAGGCTTAAAGGTTAAGTAGCTTGCCCAGAACCACATAGCCAGAGGAAACAGGTAGGGATCAGAAGCCAGATCTGTGTGATACCAAAGCCAGTGACTCCCGCGTCCCCTGGGCTTAACACCAAGGTCAACACACAATAAATCTCATGGATGTTTATGGGGTTCACATCCCTGGATCAGGGGTCCTAAAGGCTCTGTGAAAATCTTCAGAGGACACTGGAGCAGAGAGGGAACCTAAATGGCCAGAGCTTCAGAACTCAAGCCCAAGAACGTATTTGTGGATGCACACAGATATGTACACAGACATGCACATGCACACACACACATACACATGCATACCCCACCCTCAATAAGAGCAGGGCCAGTCTCCATTGCTTTTCTAAGTAGGACGTGTCTAAACAGAGGTTCTGCTGCTAAAAACCATATGAGGAGCAAAGCGTTGCCTCCTGAGCCTCTCCAGGGTAGGGGTCCCCTCGTGTGTTCCCAGCGGGCAGGGCAGCCTCACCGCGCCTCCCATTCCAGTCCCTGGGAGCCAGAGCAGGACTTCTCACTGACCCAGCAACCGGGGCTGGGGCTGGGGCGGGGCATGGGTGGAGAAGCAGCTCTGGTGAGGTCAGGGACAAAGCCTGGGGCAGCAGTGTGGTCGGATGACCCAGAGAGACAGAGAGGCTGGCGGCAGGGAGAGGAGCATTCCTGCAGAAAGTGGTTATCCTAAATTGAATCATAAGGAAACCCTCAGACAAAAATCCAAATCAACGGACACTTCACTAAATGACTGAGTTAGATTCCTCAAACATGTCCGTGTCATGAAAGATGACAAGAAAAGGCTGAAATTTACTCTAGATTTAAAAAGGGTGAAGCAATATGACAACTAAAGTAAAGTGTTCTAGCCTGGCCCATGTGGCTCAGTGGTTGCACGTCGACCCATGCACCAAGAGGTTGCCGGTTCAATTCCCGGTCAGGGCACATGCCCAGGTTGTGGGGCCAATCCCAGAGGGGGGCATGCAGGATATATTCTCTCTCATTGATGTTTCTATCTCTCTTTCCCTCTCCCTTCCTCTCTAAAATCAATAAAGAAGAAAAAAAAATTCTTTTAAGTAAAATGTTCTAGAGAACATTATTTAGAAAATTGGTAAAATTTGAATGTGGACCATGTATTAGATAATAGCATAGTATCAAAGTTAAAATTTCAGGGCAATAATTCTATTATGATTATGTAGGAGGAGGTCTTTTTTAAAAAAGATACATACTACAGCCTGAAGGGTGAGGTCTGTTACTGACACACAAATGGGGGGGGAGGGGAAGGAGGGGGGAGAAGGAGGAAGGGAGGACAGGAGGGAGGAGAAAATAGCTTCACGACTGGGGATCTAGGTAAAAGGAGGGGTGTGTGCTGCATGATTCTCACTACTTCTCTGTTCTTCAAATATTTTCAAAATAAAGGGGGATTGGCTACACTAAGAAAATGGGAGAAGGCATCCCCAAAGCAGACATGGGAGTGACGACCAGGTTGCCCCATGGAGACCATGGGGCTTTCATTAAGGAAACAGGGGAGTGGGAGGAGGGCTTTGAACTCTGGGAGGGAGGGGTGTTTAGCCCTGGTCCCATGGAGCTCTGGATGAACGAGGGGAGAGACAGGTCTCAGTGTGACTCATAGGGCACTGCAAGAAGGTTAGAGTGATCCTGAGAGAGAGGGACAGAGAGACAGACAGAGAGAGGGAGGCTGAAGCAGAGAGAAGCTGAAAGGGAACAAGAAGCCTGGCTGAATACCATGGGACCCAATGAACCAGGTGGGTCACAGAGCTGCTGCACAGACAGGTCAGTCCTGGGGACAGGTAAGGAGGTGAGGGATGGTGAAGGTCGTGGGCTTGGGCACCAGCGCACCCCCACTCCTGGCATTTTGTGGCCCATGCGCTCATGGTTGGACACAGTGTGGCACGGCAGCCAGGACCTGTCCCTCCACCACTCGGTGCCTCAGTTTCCTCATCCCAGAAAGAGGGACACTAGCCATACACACCTTTCGCATGAGTCACTGAGCGCATTTAGTGAGCTGCTGGACACGGAGTGCACAGAAAGCAGGTAACAGATATTGGCTATTACACGAACCCCACTCCCTCTCATCTACGAGGTGAGAATGCCATATTCACGCAAAAAAGCATGGTTGTAGGTGCCCACGGATGCAGCAGGTTCAACAGAGAAATCCTGCCCGCAGAACAGACAGACTCAACACGACAGATGCCGGTGGTGACGGCAGCAAGTGCTGCGGAGAAGGATAAAGCATCGGGCAGGGAGACAAAGTGCTGGGGGAGGGGCAGGGTGCTGTCCAGGAAAGGGCTCCCTGAAAAGGTGACCTGTGGGCAAAGATAACAAAGAGGTGAGGGAGGGGGTCTGCCGGATCCTGGGGAGAGCACTCCAGGCAGAAGGAACAGTAAGTGCAAATCTGAGGCTGAGATGCAGCCAGGCCAGGGCGACGGGCGCAGAGTGAGGAGGAGGTCAGGAGGGGAAGCGTGGATGGGTCACCAAGGGCTTTGAAACCGCTGTGAGCATTTTACTGAGTGGCTGGGAGGCCATGGGAGGGCCGGGGCCACAGGAGTGGCATGATCTGAAGAACATTTTAACTGACCACTCTGGCTCCAATGTTGAGAGCAGATTGAAGGGAACAGGGCCAGGAGCCGAGACCAGTTACGAGATTTGTAATCCGGGAGCGAGACAATGGTACCTTGGACCTGGATGGTAGCAATGGAGTCTGAGAAGCGGCTGGATTGTGAGTACGTTTCTGAAGGCAGAGTCAGCAGGGTTTCTGACAGGCTCGCACCTCTCCTGCCTGATTGCTGTGAAGTCTGGAGGTGTCCGGAGGGTCTCCGTGTTTACGCCATGCTGCCACAGCGGACCCGCCTGGCAGAGGTGGTGGACACTGATTGGTGGGGCTGTTGGGACCAGGTGAGTGGCACCTGATCAGGACCAGAATCCCGCTAACAGCATCTATTGCAGCCAAGCAAGAAAGAGGTGTCCCCGGGGCCTTGGGGCCCCTCCCCACCACTCCCTGCCTGGACAGATCCGAAGAGGCCACAGGTTACGGAGAGGGAGCTCACACCCCGGCAAAGATTGATGCCTTTTAAACAGACCCAGAGTGAGAAGGACAGAGAAAGTCAATATTTGTCCGAGCAAGCCAAACAGGCAGGCTGGCCCAGGAATGTGAGGGAGGGAGGGAGGCCTAGCGCCTGGAGAACATTATTTCAACAGACAGATATTTGGAAACCATCGCTGTCCTGGGTGTGGGGGGAGGGGGCAGTTCATCCAGCCCTCATTTCTGCCCAGGGATGGATGGGACCAGGCCAAGCAGCCAGGGGGTGAGGGACGGGGAAGGCAGACTCACACAGAACCCGCGGAAGAGCTGGCCCACCGCTTCCCTTGACTAGAAGTGAAGGTCCAGGGAGGGGAAGGGATTTGACCCAGCATACACTGGTGACCTGCCCCACACCCCATGGTGACTCTTCACAGCTTTCAGGTTGAATTGCAGACAGGGGAGCCTGCTCTGTGTGGTGCTCCGTGACCCACACCCGCCAGCCTGTCCCCCTCACACTCCAGCCAATCAGAGCAACTCACGGCCCCCAAACACGGTGCTGAACTCACTTTCACCACTATGCTTTTGCCCACACCATCCCTCCACCCCGCACGCCTTTTGTTCACCTTGATTCATTCTTCCAAGCCTGGTTTAAGGTTCACCTCCACCAGCCAGCTTCTTGTTTTGAGGTAAGAGCTCGAGGTCCAAGACCGGGGAGCACTGGGTTTGGTAGTAACTGGCCGAAGGACTTAGGCAAGTTCTGTAACCTTCCTAAACCCTACTTTTTCATCTGTAAGATGGGGTGGTGGGCTAAATAACGCCCCCTCAAAGATGTTCCCGTCCTAACCCCTGGAAGCTGTGAATGAGTTACCGTACACGGTAAAAGGAACTCTGCAGGTGTGATGAAGGGAAGGATTTTCAGGTGGGGAGAGCCCCCTGGCTTATCCAGGTGGACCCATTGTGATCACAAGGGTCCCGCTAAGAGGGCAGCAGCAGGGTCACAGGGAGAGCAGAAGGTGTGTGCCAACGCTGAGAGTGGAGGGACGCAAGGGCCACAGGCTGAGGAGTAGGCAGGCGATGGATGCTGCCTTCGGAGCCTCCAGCCCCGCCAACACCTGGACTTTCGTCCAGCGAAACTGGCTTTGGAGTTCTGACTCCAGAACTGTAAGCTAATAATTTTGTGTTGTTTTAAGCCACTAAGTTTGTGGATTACCAAACAAACTTGTTTGTTGTTACAGCAGCAGCAGGAAATGAATTCAGATGAGGACAACATTCATGTCTACCCACAGGGCCTCTTGTTGGACCAAATAACATGCCACATGGAGAGCCTATAGCAAGGCACCTGAGACCGAGGAAGGGCTCTAGGGCGTGGAGTCGGTGCTACCATAAGCCCTGACCCCTTCACAGTCCCTGACAACTTGATCTTTAATGACCTGTTTACATTTCTGTCTGCCTCTCCGACTGGGAGCAATTTGAAGACAGGTTCACAGTGTCAAATCAGTCTTGGTATCTCCAACTCAGCCACAGAGTAAGTACTCAACAAGAGATGAATGAATGAATGAATGAATGAATGCTAGCATTTATCCATACATAATTTGGCTTTAATTGTACAGTAGAATCCCAGACAGAGTCAGACAAATTTCCAGAATCCATGGGACCAAACCTTAGGATCCAAACACCAGATGAGATCTCTAGAAATGGTCGGGTCCTCCCTGTGGGGCAGACAGGTGGATGTCCAATCTCCCAGCTGGTCTTGTCTCCACTGCAGACGTCCTGAAGTCTTCCCCTTGCTAACAGTATGAGAAGCATTGCCCAGAGATGGTTTACTACCTCTGGATGCAGATTCGCACATCTGGCTGCTGCCTCCAGGTCAGAGGTGGTGGCTGTCAGGTACGTGCCTGGATTGTGGTGGTGGTGAAATAGATGGCCGCCACCTTTACTGTGTGCCAAGCATGGTGTAAAGTGCTTTACGTCATTATCTCATGCTCGAGTGTTTATTATTACTCCCATTTACCAGGGAAGAAATGGAAGTTCTGACAGGTTACACGATTTGCCCAAAGTCACACAGCTCACAAATAGCTGGACCAAGATTTAAACCCCAGTCTGTTTGCCTTGAGAGCCTGTTCTCATAAGCACCAGGCTCCACTGCCTATCAAGCTGCCTTGTTCTCAGATTGTGTTGTCTCTTCTCTAGAAGCTGATGAGACCTCAGGAGAGACAGCCTGGTGTATTTGTTTGTGTCCTCCTTTAGATTCAATGAACAGAACTGGTCAAACCTCTGAGTCAGGACTTGCTCTGTATACTGGGGACAGAGAGGCGACCCAGCTCAGTGAGGGACACAGGCCCTGAACATAAAGCACCCTTGGTAACAGTCAACTGCATGGTGGGAGGAGGCAGGAGAGGCAGGAACACCTTTGGAAGGGGAACGCCAAGCCAAGGAAACAGCATAGGCAAAGGCCCAGAGGCAAGAGAACGATACATTCAGGAAAACACAGGTCATTTGGGGGTGGCCAAAGGGTAGTGGGTCAGGGAGTGACAAAGCTGAGGCATGAGCAGGGGCCAATTGTAGATCCCAGCTCTGAGAACACACCTGAGCCTGAGGACATTGAGATACTATGGAAAGGGTTTAACCAAGAGGAAGACTTGGTCAAACTGCATTATATTTCTATAATAATAACAACGACATCTAGCACTTATCCAGTACTTATTATATCTCAGCCACTCTTCTAAGCACCTGTGTGGATAAACACATCATCCTCACTGTGACATCAGTACTGGCACGGAACAGCACCAGTTGACAGATGCACAAACTGCAGCACAAACAGGTGGAGTGATGTGCCCAAGGTCACACAGCTAGTAAATACACAAGAGGCAGAAATTCGATGTGAACCTGCACAATCTGACTAGAGCCCAGGAGCTCAGTCTACTGAACTCTTCTCCTAGGAGGCAGGGTTTAGTCATGTCTGGATGACACCAGGACCCAGCGCAGGGCAAAGCAAAGAGGAGGTGTCCAGGAATTCGGTGCCAGGTTGCCTAGCAAGTGGGCCTCACTCAGGGACAGATCCTGCTCTCCACGCTGCTCGGAGCCCCAGGCAGCCTGTTACCTACACATGTCCCCGCCCCCCGGGACTCCCTCTGCCCAGCGCCCACCAGCCCGCCCACAGAGCTGCAAGTTCTCAGGGCAGCGCCTTATCTTCCCAGATTTCTTTGGGGTTTCTCCCAGCTCCCCTTCTCTGGAAGGCCTTTCCGCTTTGCTACAGATCCTATCTCGCTGCATGTTTCCTATTAGCAAAGCGATTAGCACTCATCCATTTGCATAAGCACAGAGGCCCGCCCCAGACCCAAGTGAGCGGTAGCCTCTGCTTGGCCACTAGGAGCTCCCTCTGCAAAACCTGCCTGGTGCCTTGTCCGCAGCTGTGTGTTGTCTGAGGTGCTCAGTGTCCTCATCTTTAAAGTGAAGATAACAATAGCATGTACTTCACACAGCTATTGTGAGGGCTACATGTGATGATAAATATGAGTTATGTATAATCAATACATTACTATACATAGGTGTATTACTATTATTGATGTTATTGTCACTGCCATCCAAATAATCATTGCGGTTGAAGAAAAAGAGGTATAGTGAAAATTCAATTCTTTCATAAGCATTCTGAACAGCAAAAAGAAAGAAAACCACATTAAATCACGGAGAGGCTACTGACTGACAGATGGTGAGCCAGGAGCTTTCATATGTTCTCCCATCTAATTCTCACAATTTCTCTATGAAGTAAGAATTGTCCCCATCATACAGAGGGGAAAACTGAGCCGCAGAGGTGTGAGATCACTTAACCAAGGTCACATTCCTTGCAAGTGGCTTTGAACCCAGGTCTGCCTGGCTGTATAAGCTTTACTGGACCATGCTGCCCTCAGACCTGGGTCCCTGAAATGCAGTGAGATCAGTAAACACTTGTGAAGCTGCCCAGTCCTAAGACTCTTAAGACAGACTAATGAGGAGTGTTGTGCAAATGAATACAAGAGCCAATGTTTATTAAACTCTTCATCTTGTGAATTCAATCTTCACAATAACCCTATAAGATAGGTTATCTCCCATTTTACTAATGAGAAAACTGAGGCACAGAGAAGTAGCATGACTTGTCCAAGGTCATACAACTAGTGTCAGAGCCAGGATTTGAACCTGGATAGTCTGGTTCCAGACTTTGTATCCTTTTTTTTTTTTATCCTCACCCGAGAACATTTTTTCATTTTTTGTTCAGATAGAGTGGGAGGAGGAGAGAGAGAGAGAAACATCGACGTGAAAGGGACACATCGAGTGGCTGCCACCCGCACGACCCAACCAGGGCCGGGAACAAACTGCAACCGAGGCACATGCCCTTAGCGGGAGCCGAACCCGGGTCTCTCCGGATAGCAGGCCAACACTCCAACCACTGAGCCAAACCAGCCAGGGCCCAGACTTTGTATCCTTAATCTGAACCTCTACATACAATACTGGAGATGCTGAGAGGTGAGACAAGTCCCCCCTGCATGCACACACACACACATGCACACACACACACAGTATTCCCAATGACCCAGGCCACTATACCTGCTATGGCCCAGCCCCACCTTCTACTATATTATATCCAGATGTTCCTGGATGAGAGTACTTAGTGGGTGGTAAGTGCCTGGGTTTCAAGGCAGGTTCGCAAGGCCTACTGCAGAAGGAGCCATCACCCACGCACAGGAGGTCAGGCAGCCTCCGGCCCCACATCCGTCAGGCCTTGCTGCTAGACAAATACTATGGGCCTCAGATTGTGCTCACTACATGAGGACTTACCAGTGCTCTCCAGAGCCCTCACCATGGTCCATCTGTCACCCTTTAACAGGGACTTAGTGGTCTTGGATGAGTCGCTAGAGAAGCAGAAATGTGGGGCCATAAGTCTCCCTGCAGCCAGCAGGCATGTGTCCCCAGCTTTAGGCCGTTTTTGAGGAGGAGAAAAAAGCAGTCCAGGCCTCTCAGCCTCTTTCCCCCACAGACCCTGCGTGTCTGGGCCCTGCTCTGTTCTTCCAGGGACAGTCCAGGAATCTGGCAGGCACAGGAAATACCCAACACGATCCACCCAGAACTATCCACTGCCATACTCGGCATCCTAGGACCCAGGCTCCTCCCAGACTCAGGAGTCCCCTGAGAACTCCAGCTCAGCAGCTCCAACACCAGTGGTCTCCGTAAATGACAAAGCCCTTCTAGGGCTCTGCTTCCAGGGACTTAGCCGGCAGAGCCGAACAGTGCAGGCCCTATGTGCACCAGCAGCCCCGTTTGAAAAGAGGAGGAAAAGGAACTCTTCTGTGAGTGTGACCACAACTGCCAAGAAAATAGCCTATTAAGTGCTGAGCCCGGAAGCCCATGCCTCCATCATCTCAGACCAATGCCCACTTGACAAAGAGGCCAGTGAACGGAGCTCAACACGAGACCAGAATTCTAGCATCCAGCTTCTGTCACTGGCCCCCAACAGGACCTTAAGAGGAGCCCCTCCCCCTGGGCCTCTGTGAGATGAGGGCTTGGCCTCTGCACCCTCCTAAGGCTGAAGCTACAGATGTCAAGGGCTCTGGTCCAGCATGACTGCTCTTATCAACTCCAGATTCTTGGAGAAACACTCGGTAGTGGCCAGACATGACCACAGAAGGTGGTGCCTCCCCCATATCTCATTCTAATCCCTCCCGGTAAGAGAAAGGAGAGGCCCGACTTCGAGGCAGGCTGAGAGAACATTCATAGGACGTCGTAGGTCTGCCAGGGGGTGGACCTGTTGGCTGGAGGCCCCCAGCCACGTGAGCCAAGCAATTGTCCCCTTAATTAAAGACATGCCCTGGATTATGGAGAGAGCCAGTGGGGACTGACTCACGTACCGCAGGCCGCGAGCCAGGCTCTGCTACGGAGGCTGCTCTAGCTCAGGAGAGTCAGGAGAGGAAGTGGACCACTTTATGGACGTGACCTGAGGTTTGTTTCTTCTCAGGAAAAATAATATGTGTGTGTGTGTAAACAAAACAGGATTCTGCTGTAAACCCCAAATCAAGAAGTTCAAGTTTCATTCCAGCCTCCTTTCCTGGGTGCCCCTCCTCTGCGGGAGCACAAGATATGGGGACAGTGAAGCGTAAGGGGACAGGATTCCTCAAATAACGCTGCAGCTCCCATAACCAGAAGCTTGTGAGATGTTCCAGAAGATGGTGGGTCAGGATGGGTTGGAATCACCCCCTTCCCATGCCCCATTGCCTCAGACACCCCCATTGCTTCAGCTGCATGGTGTCCTGCCCCTTCGGAACCTCCCTCTCTAGTCTAGAGAGGCCCAGACAAGGCCTCAAACTCCAGTCTCCTAGAAACCCCTCCAGATGTCCCACAAACACCTCAAGCTGAGCCCACTTAGCACTGAACGTATCATATGCCTCCTGAGGGTTCCCCACTGTCCTGCCAATCACCCCAGCCAGAAACCCTGGCTTTCTCTCCAACCTCTCCCTCTCCCTTACACCCCACACCCAATTGGTCCCCAAGTCCTGTCAATTCAAACTCCAATAAGCGCAAAGCTAGGTTGCCTGGGACACCGCTGCTCTCTAGTGCACCCCGTCACACCCCCCTGGCCCTCCAGTGCACCTTCACACAGGGCTACAGGGATTGGGCTAAAGCCCAAGTTTGACCAAAACACACTAATGCCTCACTGGTCGGTTTGGCTCAGCGGTTAGTGTGTCGACCCGTGGATCAAAGGGTAGCAGGTTCGATTCCAGGTCAAGGAGGGCACATACCTGGGTTGCAGGTTCCATCCCCAGTCCAAGTTGTGCAGGAAGCAACCAATCATGTCTCTGTCTCTCTCTCTTTCCTCTTCCTCCTCCTCCTCCTCCTCTTCCTCCTCCTCCTCCTCTTCCCTTCCTTCTTTCTACTCTATCTAAAAATCAATGGGAAAATATGCTAGGATAAGGATTAACAAACAAACAAAAAATACCCACATCCTTGGATGAGATAGAGCAGCTGCCAAGGCTTCACGGGCCCCGTGGACATCTCCGCATCTCCTGGCACATGCCATCCACCGCGAGCCCTACTAGCACTGTGTGTTCTGTAGCTCCCCACATTCTGTGCTTCCCATCTTTATGCCTCTCCATATGCTGTTCCCTCACCCCGGGATGCCCTTCTCCCTCCTCCCAGGAGCTCTACGTGGCAGGCTCTGTGCCATGTGTATAAAAATCAGTCTCTAATAGAATTATACAGTGGAGCCAAGAGAGACTAAGTGATACCTAGCACCTAGCAAAAATGCCTGGAACAGACTCAGGATTCAATAAAAACTTGAATGAATGAGTGGAATGAATGAATGATGAATGGATGGATGAATGAGTGAATGATGAAAGGAGTAATAGAGGCAAAATCCAGCTGTCTTTATCCCAGTGAACCACTCACCATCCAGGAGTGACCAATTTCTAATCTCTTTATTCAAAAGATATAATTGGAACCAGCGTCCCTCTCTTCTTCTTTACCTGTAAATTATACGTAATTTACTCTCCTCACATTAAAAGCAGCCTTGCTATGTAACCAGAATTGCACTTGCCCTCTTGAACCCTAAATCCATCTTGTTCTTTCTAGGGTAGGGACATTACTCCCTGACCAGCTCCCTGTCCCCTCACCTCCCTGCTGCACACTGTTGGACCTATTAGACCTCACTGGAAAGAACTAGATCCTTCCTGGCCTGAAACTGGTCCTTACTGAGTCAGCCATGCAGAAGGAGCTCTTCCTGTATACCTCCTCACAGGACTTAGCTAGGGTCCAGATAAGCTGACTTCAACATTCCTGCCCCAACTTTCCCTCAGGGAGCCCCAGTCTGTCAGGGAAGACACAGCCAGCCCGCCCTAAGGAGAGGTTGAAAGGAAACCCAGCCCCACACACTCACGACAGAAATGCTGGCTGTAGCTGCGATCACAGACAGAGATGACGGGCCTTGAGGGAGGAAGAAGTGGGGCATGGGCTGGGGGAGGGTCCTAGGCAAGAGGCTTGCCAAATGCCCCTCCCACTGAAAGAAGCAATCAGGAGAATGACGTGTATTTGCATAATGTTTGCATTCAATTTGCTTCTGATTTACATAAGTCCCCTAGCCTAGGCCCATCCTGGGCAGTTCTCTAGGTGAACATGTCCCTTCTGTCCTGGAAAGTGCCGGCCTTGTCGTAGAACCTCTGAAGTCTCCTCCCTGAGCCTGCCTAAGTCACCAGGGACATGGGTTAGGGGGTGGCTTCCCAAGGATCAAGCCTGCTAGGCTGGCCAGGGTTCTGTATAAGAACACAGAGCTACGAGAGCCCATGGAGGAGTGGGAGGGAAGAAGAGGTGCCACCAGTCTCCGAATGCCACCTCTTCCTACTCCCCCTCTTCGTCTCCCCTTCAGCAAAGTACTGGGACAATTAGAACAGGGGATGGAAATTCAGACTAGGACAACAAAATTAAGGAAGATTTTATGAAGCAAGTACTTGAGCAAAGCTTCCAAGGAAGAGTAGGATGTGAATAGGGAATTGGAGACCACAGCAGTGAGGGGCAGAAGCCATTCACTCACAATGTGACTCAGTGATTCCTTCAACGAATTGGATGGATGGATGGTGGATGGATAGATAGATGAATAGATAGATGGATAGATATAGATGATAACTCATAAGTAGAAAAGATGATTGATTTATCAATAATAGATAAATAGCCCTGGCCGGTTTGGCTCAGTGGTTGGAGCATCGGCCTGCGGACCAGAGAGTCCCGGGTTCAGTTTCCGCTAGGCCCTAGCGGCTAGGGGTATGTAGCAAAAAAAAAAAAAAAGATAAATAATTGATAGGTAAAAGATACATAGGTAGATGATAAATGATAGCTAGATGATGATGATGATGATGATGATAAACAGAGAGATGATACTGTTAGCTCAGTTCTCTGTGCCAAGTATCAGAAATTCAGTGATGGGTCAAGCATGTTCCCTTTAACCAGTGAGACAGACAAGCAAGCAATTAATTAAAATTCAGAATGATGTATGCTATGCTAGAGAGATGTACGCATTGTTGTGGGGGCACAGAGAAGGGGATTGTTCACTCAGCTGGGAAAGGTGATGTGGAAGAGACAATGTCACAAAAGACTGGCGTTTGAACTGAGTGTGCTGAGAGATAAATAGGTCACCAACAGGAGAGGCTATAGGGAAGAGCACGCCAAAGGAAATAAGGAATCAGAGGAGATGATCTGAGACAGAGCAGGAAGGTATGGATGAAGCACAAAAGGCCAGAGAAGGAGGATTCAGGAAAGAGACAATGAAACTGAAACACTGGAGAGCAAACTAGACCAAGGAGATCCCTAGCGGAAGGACAACTGCAGAGTCCAGAGAAACCTCTCCGAGCCATAAAAGGTGGTTCCAGATGCTTTGTAGAAGGTGCCTGCAGTCTCAAAGGGATATTTCTAAATTGGAAGGCTGGGAGACTGGGAAGGCCATCAGAGAAATAGGGTGGCTGAGGTGAGAGGTGAAGAAATGGTATGGAAAGAAAATGGTGACAGATGGATGGATAGAGGGATAGATATGGATGGATGGATAGGTGAGTGGATGGATGGAAAATTAGGTTCATTATCTAGCATATCATGTTATAAATATTAGATGGATTGAACTGTGAGTGAATGCCGATGGATGGGTCAGCATATATGATGGAAGAGGAAAGAAGAGAAGATGAAAGGAAGGAAGGAGCAAAGGAAGGCAGGCTGACTGAAGAGTTGAGTGTGGATAAATGGATGACCCAGGTTTGGGAGAGGAGCCTACTCACCTATCAGGAGGTCGAGGAGAACAGAAGACACCCCGATTGATAGAGAAGATAATTTCTCACCTCGAGAGAGATAGAGTCCCTATTAATAATAGTAATGGTGATGATGAAAGTTTAACTGAAGATAACTCTTAAATATGCAAAGAATGCCTACATACTTATTTTGTTTCATCAAAAATAGTCAAAGATGCCCTATAACTACTGAATGTCAGCATGCCTGGCTTACTCCAACTCGAGGGCACATAGAGACAAGAGAAAGAAATATATAACATAGGTACCGTTCTGGATAATCTGGGAGTGGTGGTGGCTGTCAATGTGGCTTCAGTCCACCAGTCAGTGACAGCAAAGTTCTGACCCACAGGGACTCTTTGGGTCAGGAGGTGGGTGGGCGGAGGAAGAAGAGTAGGGAGCATTGAAGCTACATGAAAGAGCGAGTGGAGGCGCACACATACTCCCTAGACCAAGGCCACACAGAGGTGCCAGTCAGGTCAGCCTGACACGACCAGAGCTTGGCAGAGTAAACTGGGGAGGCTTCATGGAGGAGGTAACAGCTAAGCTGGGGTGAAGAATGGTACCTTTGCTGAGACAGGGACCCCAGAGGAGGAGCACTTTGGTGGGTGGGACAGGTAGAGGAAGCAGAGGTGGCACAGAGGGAAATTATAAATTCACTTAGCCACCAATGGATTCTGAAGTCCTGCGGTCCATGGTTTTGCTTATACAGAACTTGCCACCTAATGGGCCCACCCCGTCCCCTTCTTTCCATCTGCTCCATCAACCTAAACATCTTCCCATCCTTGGAGCTTTCTGAGAGAAAGGATGAACTGGTACAAGATGACCAGGGACTGTGCCCTGGAAAAGCAAACCCACGGCTGCAGGTAGGAGACTCCACCCATCATGGCTCCTGCCGGAGCTCACATCCTGCTCACGTCCTGGGCCAGCTCAGCGGCTCCCCTTCTTCCTCTTCACCAGACTTCCCAGGCAGCACCCCAGCTGCCCGCACTTCCCAGCTCTCTTGTCCTCACTGGAAAGTGTTCCTGTCTTCTCCCTCCAGAGAAAAACAAGTTTAGCTGTGTGACTATGTCCAAGTCAGGAACCTCTCTGGGCCTCATTTGTTTTGCCTATAAGACAAATTTAATAAACCCACCCCTCCCCGCAACATAGGGCTCTTATGAGAATAAAATAAAATGCAAATTGTCACCTACTGTATATCCGTTAAAGGTAAGCAGGTTTGTCATGTTTCAGTAAAAACCAAATACAACATAACTACATTCCACTGAATTTTTTTTCACTTCTTCTCTCTTTGCTCATGGTAGCTTTTACTGTTTTGTACAGCGATTAAGAATTAATTATTTCAATAAAGTGAGGAAATTAAAGTTTGAAAAAATAAATTATACTTAGGAATGGAGAAAAGGTTATCATTTTAAAAGTATAGCTGGGCATTTCCTGTTTTGCTATTTCTTGGATTCTCTGTCACAGCCCTTCATATTGTTGTCATCATCATCATCATTGACTATAGGTTATATCCTCCTCTTACAGATGAGGAAACCGTGACTCGGGAAGATTGGGCTACTTGCCCAGACACACAGCCAGGCACTGACCGAGCCAGCTTTGAAAGCTTTTGTCTCCAAGTCTCGTGGTCCTTACGTTAGAGAACAAACAGACGTCTGGATGCCATCTTCCCGGTGCTGACAGTGCTGCCATCCAGTTTTTAAATCTCACATGCGACCAACTGCCCCATGTCTAAACATATGCACAGTGAAACGTCCTCTCTCTAGAGCCTTCGATTAGACGCATTATTCCAGAAACCTGACTTGAGGATAGCTACGGATTTAAGCATCAACTTCTTTTTTTTTTTAATTAATCAGTCTCAGAACTCGTTCTTTAAAGATATGATACTCTTTCCCTGACTTCTTAATCAGAATATACAGGAAGTCACGTAACCTTTTCTTAGTGCCGAAAGGCAGCCTCCAGTCCCAGCTTGGCTCGAATGCACGTTACCTCAGCATGGCCCTTCCTTCTCTGACCTCCACTTTCTCAGTAACGATAACAGCAAACATTTATGGAGCACTTACCACATGTATTGGTCTAAGTAATCGCACATGTAATTGTCCTAACCCTTGCAGGTGGATGTGGTCACTCTTGTTTTATTGACAAGGAGTGGGAAGCACCAACGTTAAATAACTTGCTCAAGGTCACGGAGCTGGCCGGCCATGGTGCCAACATTAAACCCAGGCTGCATGGCCCTGGCGATAGGACCAGGTGCTTCCAGCCCTGCCATGTGAGGTCTCATCTTCCAAGCCCCAAGAGGTGTTTGATGGGCACAGATGCCCACCCCCAGTGTGGCCAAGGCTGCAAGAAGAGAGTGTACACCCTCCTCCAGAAACTCACACAGCCTTCCACAGGCCACCGTGGAGGCTTCATGGAAATTCTAGTTTCTTTTTTTCCCCCAGTTCCCAACTGTTGCTGCAGCTGATGAAACTCAGAGATCCTCAGTCCTGTCGGCCCTCTGGCCCTGCCAGTTCTGAACTTTATACCTTCAGCCTTTTTCTGGCTCATGACAAATGGAAAAAGAAATCATTCTTAGGACTGATGTGTGTGTGTGTGCATGTATCTGCCTATAAGAAAAAAAATGACATGTTTGGCCCTTCCCTCAACTCCCAGTTGCATAACACCGGAAGGGACAAGGGGCCAGACAGAAACTCAAGGAGGCGGCCACAGCCTCTGCCTGCCCACCCACCCCATCCCACCATGGGCCACACAGCAACCCCCTCTGCTGCCCAATCCTCTCCTCTGCCCTTCTGCAGGGAATTACTGTCGCGACCTCAAACCCAACCTGGAAAATGTAGCATTCCTGCCCACCTTCCAACCTCATCACCGCAATTCCCTGGCACAAGCCCTTTTTTCCAGACAAACCAGGCTCCTCATTGATCTCCACACATGTTTCATGCTTTCCTACCTCTATGCCTTTGCCCACACTACTGCCCCTCCAGGAATGCCCTCCCTTCTCCTCTCCCTATATCCAAACCTAGCATCCTTAAAGGCCCAGCTGGAGACAAGCACCAGTCTAGTACCTACTAGGTGCTGCGGTGCTGAGGATAGGGTGGTGAATAAGACAGGTAAGGTTCTTGCTCTAAAAAAAGTCATCAAAACATAATTTCTCCATCACAAATGGTGAACAGGGTACCCCGGTGCACCTCTGTTCACATCCCCTCGGCCTGGAATGCTGCCATCGCCTGGCAGTGCTCAGTAACAATGTCAGCCTCTCCCTTCCCCCACCATTCCACTTATGGAGATGCTCTCAAATCTTTAAGGCCTTCAACTGATGCCTACCTCCTCCAGGGAGCCTTCCAGAATTCCTCCGTCCAGATGCAATCACTCCCTCCTCTGAACTTACCCTCCGCTGGTTTAGGTGGACCCTCTGTGGGCAGCCCTGAATCTCATCCTTGGGCTTACACACTGGGTGTGATCCCTGATCTCCACACCCCCAGGGCCTCTGACACTCTCCTTCCACTCACCCCAGCGTGCCAAACAAAAACCATGATGCTCTACGCGTGCGTGTCGTTGAAGGCTCAGAAGCACATCAGAGAAGCCACGATGTTCACAGGGCCCCTCTGACGTGGCAATGAGCTGCCAGCCTCAGGGGACTGAATGTGAACTGCACAAATCTAGAAACCTACGCTGAGCAGTGTCATTTTTGTGGTAAAATTCAGGTCACTTTTAATTATTCTATTCTGCTCAAAATTATTATCTCGGGAAGGTTTTTCTTTAATCCTCACTGAGGACATTTTTCCATTCATCTTCAGATAGAGTAGGAGGGAGGGAGGGAGGGAGAGAAAGAGAAACTTCGATGTGCAAGGGACACATCAACTGGTTGCCTCGACTGGTTGCCTCCTGCATGACCCCAACCAGGGCTGGGGACTGAACTGTAACCGAGGTATGTACCCTTGACTGGAATTGAACTCATGACTCTTTGGTCCACAGTGGCTGACGCTCTAACCACTGAGCCAAACCAGCCAGGGCTTGGCAGTTTTTTAAAACATCTATTTTTTTTTAATCCTCACCTGAGGATATTTTTCTATTTATCTTCAAATAGAGTGGGAGGGAGAGAAAGGGAGAGACAGAGAAACATCGACATGAAAGGGACACATCGAATGATTGCCTCCTGCACGACCCCGACCAGGGCCAGGACGAACCACAACCGAGATACATGCCCTTGGTCAGAATCGAACCCATGACTCAACTGGTCCGCAGGCTGATGCTCTACTGCTGAGCCAAACTGGCCAGGGCTTAAAACATCTTTTTAATAGTTTGTAAGTGGGTTTCCTAACAGACAAACACAGTATGGCAAACAGACACACAGCTTCAACCAGCAAAAAATCAATTTGCATTTACTGCCCACAAAATTGTTCAGAAATTGAAATGATGAAAAGCTCTCATTAATGATTGTTGTTCAAAGATAATTACGTAGGGCAAGGTAAAGTCAGGGAGGAAAAGGCCAAGTCAGGGTAAGGCAGTGCTCACTGTAAATTTAAAAAGAGGTGAAAGCTAAAACAAATTCTGTAATATGACAGGCCCCGAGGACAGTATCTTGCAAAGGTAATGAAAACTCAATCTGGGATGCAACTGTGTCTCAAGATCCTCGGAGAAACTGTTCAGTCTTCCTACGGTATTAGTTCTGCAGAGGGGGTTACTGCCTGTCCCTCTTTTGAACAGGATGGATAGGGAGAAGCAGGGAAGGCTTCGCTGCTGAGTGGAGTGGAGGTATAGTGTTGCTGCCAGCCCACCAGACTCTCCTCTGAGGCTCCCACGAGACGCCCACCCAGGCAGTTGCAGGGGGTGTGCATGGACAGCCATCTGCCACTCTGCAGATGATCTGCTCTACTTCAGCCAATTGCTTTAGAAGCCACTATCCAGGTGTCAAAACATCTGATCCCACAACACAAGGGCAGGTCTCGTGATTTAGGAGTCACCTCCTTCTACAGACTGTGCTTGGAACACCCCACACTTATATCTACAAGCCAAGAGCACCCAGGACTCACCCAACAGATCTGTGACCAGAGGTCCGTAGGTTGTGGAGGAGCAGAACCTGGCAGTCCTCTGAGACAGAACTCTCTCCTGCTGCTTCCAGCCAAGCACCTGCCCAAGATACCATGGCCATAGGCAGGATTCTTCATGGGTGAGTTCAACATGCAAGAGCCAATAATTGAAAAAGAAGCAGGACCAATCACATGAGCATTAAGAAAGAGGTCCTTGGGGAAAAGGCAAAGCTGTAGAAGATCATGGTCACTATTATTAACTATTATCAATTAGCTCGAGGAAGAGGATCAGAGAGATTCACTGAATCCTTACAGAAAGCTAATGTCTGGTGACCATCAGATTTGAGCCATGGGGAATGGGGCTCCTGGAGAACATGGTCCCTTCCATTTCTCTATGAACCTTCTTCTTTGAATAAGTCTGACCAGGAAACATTTAACATGGTACAGGGGGAAACCCGTAATCATAAGACCTAGAGGATCTTGTAATAACTTTCCATAGTGATGTAGGAGAACACACGTGCTTACAGTGAGTGACAATATATCAAGTTCCTCTGAATAAAAACATCTCTAAGGGCTTACAGAGGTCAGAGGGTGATCACAATACCAGTGCAGATGATGCAACAATCCCTCTCAAAAAATTAAAACAGGATCTCAAAAAAAGTAGAGAATAGATGAAGTAAAGTCTTGGTATTAGTTGACTCTAAGTGGTGGGTCTATATCAAATTCGTTGTATTGTTCTCTCTACTTGTGTGTATATTTGAAAATGTTCATAAGAAAACAATTTTAGTCTGACTGGTGTGGCTCAGTGGTTGAGCATCAACCTATGCACCAAGAGGTCGCCAGTTCGATTCCTGGTCAGGGCACATGCCCAGGTTGTGGGCCCAATCCCCAGTGGGGGGCATGCAGGAGGCGGGCAGTTGATGTTCTCTCTCATCGATGTTTCTATCTCTGTCTCTCTCTCTCTCTCTTCCTCTCTCTCTAAAATCAATAAAGGAAAAAAATTAAAAGAAAACAATTTTAACTAGTCTAAAAAATTCAGAGGCCTGATACAGTCACTGCTCCTACTTTTTTTTTTTTAATTCTCACTCAAGGACACTTTCCCATTTATCTTCAGATAGAGTGGGAGAGGGGAGGAAAGAGAGAAAGAGAGAGAGAGAAACATCGATGTGAGAGAGGCACATCAACTGGTTGACTGATTGCCTCCCGCAGGACCCTGACCAGGGCTGGGGACCAAACTGCACCCGAGGTACATGCCTTTGACCAGAATCAAAACTGCGACTCTTTGGCCCACAGACCAACACTGTAGCCTCTGAGCCAAACCGGCCAGGGCGCTGCTCCTACTTTTTAAACATGGTTGAAGTCTTTGTGGTTTAGGGGACCGTTGATTACACTAGGCTTAGAACTCCCTCTTTATAGTAAATGCAAAACAAAAATTCTTGTATGATTGCAGAAAAAGGAAGGGAGGCGGGAGGAGAGAAGGGGAGGACAGGGCAGTGGGGGGGGGGGGGCAGCAAGGGCACTGCTTTCACGTCAGCGGACCAAATCCCATCCCAGTTCTGCCCCCTTCTAGCTGTGTGACGATGGCGAAGTGTGCGGTCCCCTCTGTCCATCTTCTGGAAAATTAGGACACTGTCCCCCACGGGCCTGTTGTGAGGCTATACGTAAATAATAGACGTTGGCACATAGTAGGCACTCAAGATATCTTGACTATTACTATTTTATAAAGATCTGTATTTTACAACATAGATACATTCAGGAGATTCTTTGCTTTACAAAAGAATTCACCACAGGGGCCTTTAAGCCCTTAGGCCTGCTAGTGCATTTTCAATGGATTGAGTTTGGAGAAACCCATTTACAAGAATGGGTTTTTTCAAGAACGCAGCAGCAAGGCACTGACGAAGACAGGAGCATCTACAGAGAGAGCTCCCTGGGCAGACTCTCAGATCCTGTCCAGCAGGATTCTCTGAAAGACTGGAGACTAAAAACATCTTCTCTGAAAACCCACTAAGACCACTGGCCACCCTCTGGGAGGCCTTTTTCCATTCACATTTGGAAGGGCGGTGGTATCTCCAGCTCTGGGTCCTGCCTTACGAAGACAATAGCAATAGGCTAACACCATTAGCTGACACCTCCTCAGGGCTTCCTATGTCAGAGGCACTGCGTTAATTCCCACGCATTATCCCGCATAGGCAATGCAAGCTAGTGTCTGTATGACCACAAGTGCTTTCCCGTAAAAGAAGTTCCTATAATTCCTCACAAAGATCTGTGTATTATGATCTCTGTTGGTTGCTTTTTTTTTCCAGATAGAGGAACTGAGGTACAGAGTAGGTAAGTCCAAGATTACCCAGATGTAAGTGATGGATTATCAGAACCAGTCTGAAGCCCACACCATCACAGACCCACTGCTCCATGCCCCAAGTCCCCCCACCACCAGGAGAGATCCAGCAGAGAGAAGACTGCAGGGCAGAGGCTCCCTGCTGAAGGCACTGTCCCTCCTTCTGCCCCTCCCCATCTGCTCAGCCCTCCACAAGCTGTTGTCAATTGCACTGAAGTATTTACAGCAACCAGCAACCGCTGACACCTCTGTCCACATGGGCTATAATTTGATGCTCAAGTTGTTAAACAGCCGCTTTCGAGCGCTGAGCTCTTCATGCACGAGTATCTCTCCCAAGAGCCAGGCTGGCTGCCTCTCGGCTGCCCCTGATGCTCACACGCCTCTCCCGCTGGCCCCACACGCCAAACACACCATCACACAGACACCTCACAATTCCCATCACGACATGATCCGAGTTCCCAGCTCAGGGCATACCCACCAACACACGATGCATATCTAGTCTCCCAACCCACCCAGTTCACATGTCTCTTGTCATCAACACACAAGACACGACAAAGGATATTCTGTGTACAGCAGACTGTGTGAGTGAGTGGTTGCTAGTAATGCTCATCCCATGGCTACTCCCACAAAATGTGCTCTCCCACATAATTATGGGGAAATTACTCACATGCTCAATTCTGCAATAGTGTAACCAGAAATATACTATATTTTTTCACTTAGTTGTGCTAAACGCAGCTGTCACTTGGATGACCTGTGTCTGATCACTGTTTTATCTAAGTGGTGGGCGTATCGAGTTCATTTCCAATACATCTGCCTGTGTGGGGAAATGTTTGCTCTGGGGTGGATACTAACCCGACCCTCCTGTGTGTCAGTGTGTGTGTGTTACGGGGTGGGTGGAGAGCTGTGCACGTGCTCACACGAGCACATCTGCCTCGAAGTGTCTGTTTGCACAGAGCAGACCCAGCACTTGGGCCCTGTTGAAGGCCCTCTCCCCAGGGAGTCTGCGCAGAAGGGCTGCCCTCGCATAACTATCCCGGAGCAAACACAGAAACCACCTCCCTACAGAAACCCCTCTCCTATTAATGTAGCAATTAGGGGGGATGGTCTGAAAGAGGTGAGGGAGCAGGGGATAAGGGAGCGGGAAGAGAGGGGTGAGGGCCATAAGGGCAGAGGAAAAAACTGGGGCCCATCAGCCCAGAGGAGAACAGATTTGGGAACATTGCTCATCCGTAGTCACCGAGGAGATGGCCCGGGCAGTGGAAGCTGACGGGTGGAGGGCCTGAGAAGACACAGGTTCACAGCTCGTCTGGGACCCTCTGGGTCCCCGGGTCTGTAAGGCCAGGGATCAGCCTGAGCCCACTTCCTGGAGATGCTGAGCAGGGGTGCTGAAGAGGTCCCCTGGGGTGGGAGCAGCAGAATGAGCCTGAGCTGAGAAGACACCCAGCTGAGCAGCCAGCTTACGGAGGGCTGGGCCTCCTAGGACAAGGAAAGTCAGACTGGGCACAGAGACTGATCAGAAGATAAATGGGGGAAGACAGGGGGGAAGAAAAGGGAGGGGCAGAATGGGAGGGGAGAAGGAATGTAAGCGGGGTGGATGAAAAGACTGAGGCCCAGAGGAGACCCAGGGGTAAGGGATTGGAATTCTCTCGCAGCAGGAGCTACGGGGAGGAAATAACTCGGGACCAGGTCTCTCCTGCCACCTCAGCGAGCCACTGATGAGACAGTCCTCCCTGTGTGGCTGAGCTGCAGAGTCCTCAAGGAAACCTCCTGGGACCTGGAACAGGCAGAGCAGGGGTAGGGGCGAGCATACCTCCCTCGGCCACCCTGCAACAGTACCTGCCAGGAGGCACACGGAGGAACAGGAATCTGGTGGGGAGAACACCTTAGAGTGGCAGCAGGGAAGTGTGGGGACCCATGGAGTCAGACCAGAGTTCAAGTCCTGATGCTATTGACAGAGCAACCAGCCACGGAACTGCAGCAAGTCTCAGCTGGAAAACGGGGGTTCTGACGCCCGTCCTGAGCCCGTGAGGACTGAATAGGACAGCGGGGGTGCAAGTGCTTTCTGGGGAGATCTGGGAGCCTCCTCATCCGTCAAGATTGCCAATAGGGACGAAGTCAGGAGATTCAGGTAGAGAGACCAGGGAGCACTTATCTATCCACATGGAGATTTTATTGTTAATACTTACGTGTGCTTGTGTGACTGCCTCATTCCACGAAGGATTTGAGTTGGCTGAGAGGGAAAAGTCACTGACATACCAACTCCAAGACAGATGGACGGGCAGAGGAATGAAGACAGAGGTGATAAGAGGGCGAAAGACTGCCAAAGAAGGTCATTCGTTCAGACGTTCAAATCAACATGTACTCACTAACCAACTACCAGGTTTGGTTTCGGGTGACTCTACCCAGGGACAACAGTATGGTAAATGGGAGTTTATTCTCTCCACTCCACACACACTCACAGGAGCCTCTTCATGTACCATGTGCCACATTCCAAAAGATGGACCAGTCCCAACAAAGCCAGATGAAGAGAAAGAGGAGCAGAGGGAACAGTGCTGGTCCATGGGCGGGTCTCCATCTGGGCATCCCAGAGCCTACTGGGAGCCAAGGCTGCTCTGAGTCACCTCTCTGCACAGGGTGGGACATGGCAAAGCTGTGGTGAGAGGGGGGGAGGAGAGGGGCCACTTGGCTCTAGGAGCCACTCAGCACAGGCTGGAGCCCGAGGTCTCTGTGCCTCTGAACTGGACTTACTGGAAACTGAGACGTCTCTCCATCTGTTTTCCTTTTGGGCCCTTTTTCTCCTTTTCAAGATGAAGAGATGATGTGCCCTCTGTATTTTCCAACAAAGCCAGTAGCAGCCTCTCACCTGGATCTTTAAAACAAGAGATAGAGCCCTGGCCGGTTTGGCTCAGCGGTTAGAGCGTCGGCCTGCGGTCCGGAGAGACCCAGGTTCGGTTCCCGCTAAGGGCACGTACTTCGGTTGCAGTTTGTCCCCGGCCCTGGTTGGTCGTGCGGGTGGCAGCCACTCAATGTGTCCCTTTCACATCGATGTTTCTCTCTCTCTCTCTCTTCCTCTCTCTCCCTCCCACTCTATCTGTACAAAAAATGGAAAAATGTCCTTGAGTGAGGATTAAAAAATAAATAAAAAATAAAACATGAGATAGAACAGAAGACTCAAGAAGGAAGTGTGGCCCTGGCCAGTTTTGCTCAGTGGTTAGAGCATTGGCCTGCGGTCCAGAGAGACCCGGGTTCAGTTCCCCCTAAGGGCACGTACCTCGGTTGCAGTTTGTCCTGGGCCCAGTTGGGGTCCTGCAGGAGGCAGCCACTGGATGTGTCCCTTTCACGTCGAAGTTTCTCTCTCTCTCTCTCTCTCTCCCCCCCCCTCCCACTCTATCTGAACAAATAGTGGAAAAATGTCCTCAGGTGAGGATTAAAAAAAAAGAAGGAAGTGTGGCAGAGGCTGTACTGTGTGGTCACCAAGCCCCATTCCTTTTCCTCCTGCACACACAGCTAGGCCAAATGTCCCCGTCTCCCTTGCAGTGCGGTGGAGCCTGTGACTAGGCTCTGGCCAAGGAAAGTGATATGAAGTGATATTTGCCACCTGCAGACCTGGCTCTTTAAATAAAATCTCCCCCAGAATCTTCTATTCTCTCTCCTCCTCTGCTGAAGTGGGAAGGTCCAGTGGAGGACGCTAAGAGACTAGAACTGGGGCCCACAACCCCCAAGGGGTCAATGGATATAATTTGCTGGGTGGGCACTCCATACATTTTGATGGGAAGTTTTTTATCTTTACTTTTACAAACTCTAAACTGAAATTCAGTGTTTTATTCAATTATTAAAGGAGGCAACAAACCACAGTGGTATTCCCCAGACCTGTAATTTTGTTACCCACAGAGATCGCAGGTATTTTTCTATGTCATAGCAAGTTATTGCAGACATATCCAAAGGCCATTTATATGAAATTGTAATTGTACTGTTAATCTTGTTGCTATTTTCTTATTTAATTTGTCACATCATATATTTATTTCTTTGTTTTATCATATGTATTGTTTTTAATATTTTGATACTTGAATTTCAATACAATTGATTTCTTTTGCAGTCCTATGAACTGGATTTTATGCATTGAAAAGGTTTTTTTAGAGGTCCACAGGCTTCACTAGTCTGCCCAAAAAGGGGGCCCACAACCCACACACAAATAAATAAATACTGCTCCCCTAGAGAATGCTGGAGCCCCAAGCCGGAAGGCCCTGAGTCCCTGAATAGCTGTGTAGAACAGAGTGCCCACCCCTACTGCCACTACCATTGATCATTTGGATCATGAGATGGGTGGAAAATAATCTGAATTTGTTAAACTACAAGAGGAATGCAGACAGGGTACACCTCTCAGCTGAAGTTAACTTTGGACTCATTTTTAGCTCTCCTACATGCCCTTGCTTCTTACGGATGGAGTGGCCTGGACGCCCACCTGTTACCATCAGAATTCCCCCCAACCTTCAAGGCCCAGCTCTAATGCCACTTCCTCCAGAAAGTCTCCGGTGCCTCCTCCCGCCTCACGGAACTTATTGCTCCTGACCTAAAGCACCAAGAACTAGCAACATCAGACGTAAGTTTCCCCCAGGGTAAGAAGTTTGGATAAATTCCCTTCTTGTCCCCTACCCTACACCCCACCCCGTGTGGGCCTAGTAGGGCCAGTAAAAGTTTGCTGCGTGGGAGGCAGGTGGGTGGTCAGGGAACTAGCTGATTCAGCTCCATCCCAGCCCTACCCAACCCCCCAGGCCTGTTCCAGGTCCACAAACAGTACTCATGTTTAAGGAAAATGTGTGGGCAAAAGTGGGTTTACAGTTGTGAGTACATAAAACAGAGTTTAATCTTGTATTATTTATTTATTATTATTAACCTACTTTTGCCCTGTATATGATGCAGGGAGACTAGTGCTTTCCCACTTGGGGCCTTAATTTCCTTTCCTGAGATTATTTCTGCCCCAGTCTGGATTTCCAACAAATATTGTTCTCTAGGTCCATGTAGGTTGAGTAGCCAAGGAGACTGGAGGTCACAAAGGAGTTAAAAACAAGAGGAATCCTCTCCAACCCCAGTTGAAAGATACCTCCTGTGGGTCCCAGCTGAGTCAGCCTCTTTGTCCCACACCCTTGAAAGCCTCTCCCTCTACTCAACCCCCCTTCTTCTCCCACCCTGCCCCACCCCCAACGAGCACTTGGAGCCTGTGCAGTCGGGCAGGGAGAACTCTGTGCAGCCGGGGAAACGCTGGACAGCTGCTGCCCAGGGGAAAGTGCCGGGTGTTGGGAAGGTGGCTCTCCGGCCCTTTCCTTCCAAGGGTCTCCTTTTGGAATGGAGATGAGAATGGAGAGAACAGAGCTTGGGTAAAGGCCCCCTCTCTTCCTCAGGTTATATTGCTCCAGTGGGCTCAGGGTCCCCAGCCCCGGCCCCAGATATGGCTGTGCTCACTCTCTCTCCCCCACCACACCTGGCACCAGGGACCGTCACTATTTTATTAAGGGTCAGACTTCTAAAGAACATTAACTCCACTTGTCTTTGGGTGATGTGACATGCTTTTGGAGCACTTCAAAACACGTGGTTGATTTATTCACTCACATGTCAGGTTCTGTGCCCTGTGCTGAGGACACAGTGACTGATGTATTGCATTTAACTCTTGCCCTCAAGGAGCTCCCAGTCTGGTGAGGAGAGTGGAGCAAGAAGCAGAAAACACACCACAGTAAGTTCTTTAAAAGTGCCAGGTGTTGTAGGAGCCCGGGGGACAGAATCTAGCCCCCAGATTTGGAGGTAGGGGTCAGAGGGGAAGGCTTCCTGGAGGAAGCGACACCTGTGTTGGTAGTGAGCCAGTTAGAAAGGGGAAGAAGTGACAATCAGATTCATCAAAGGGTCCACTAGACTCCTAGAATTTTTCTTTTAATGAACTACTATTTATTGTGCCAGATGCCATGCTGGGTAAAAAGGTCTCAGAACAGGAGGACACTCTTAGCCCTGGCCCCCAAGATGCCCTAGCCTCCACAGAATCAGCTCACTTTAGGAACTCTCTCTCCCCACCTTCAGCCACCTTCTAGACATTGTAGACTCCTTGTCCCAGGGGTGTAGGGCATGCCCAGGCTTCTCTTCAAACAGAAGTCCCAGAACTGGCTTAAAGGGCCAGATGGGAGAGGGATGGAGCAGCAACCAGTGTAGACTTGGGGGTGGGGAGCTCTGCTTCTGTGCCAGAGCTGGGGACCTACCACAAGCACCTAATATTTGAAGGTAAGCCTTGAGAGCGACACCACAGAGCCAACCCGGCTAGCCCACGCACTCTCGGTTAGCAACGATCTTCCCCAGTCAATTGAGGGGCACGCCTGTTAGCACAGAGGCAGGCCAGCTCAGAGCTGAGTCACCCCGTTAGCACAGGTCATCCCTTTTAGCGCGAGGTGGGCCCGCTTTGGAACAAGAGCGTCCTGGGTTGCAGAGTCATCCTGCCTCTAAGGGAGGGTCAGACCCAGCGGGGCAGGCAGGGTCACCTCCGTTGGCGGGCGAGCTCCGGGGACTTGGGGGCCAGCGGCGCCCCCAGGTGGCTGGGCCCTGCCAGCGCTCGGGATCCGGACAGGGAGGGTTTCAGGAACCTCGCTCCTCTCACGCTTCTCCAGCAAGGAGCCGCGCACGCAGGTCCCTGGCCTCTGCCATCCGGAATTGCTTCCGCTTCCGACCTTCGCACGCATGTGTGGGGCTCTTTCTGTTCATAGAATGTAATTTGGTGCTTGGGCGCATCTGAGAGCCAGATCACAGATGCAGGTGGAGAGGAGACAAGGCACGAGGAAACTCCAGCCCCAGCTCCGGCGGAAGCCAGAGCTCGGCCCTTTCCCTCTGGCCCTCCCCATTCCACCCGGCCCCAGTCTTCCAGCACCCACTCCACCCCCAGGCTCTGAGTACTTCCTGCTCAAACCCCACAACATCTAAAGTTCTGTTTGTCCTCAAAGGCAACATTGTGAGAGAAGGCGGAGTCACAGCCTCTCCCCACTGTGCCTGCGGCTGTTCCCCACACACCACGACCACCACGACACAGGTTGGGGTTCCCCAGTTCCTATGAAGTGTCCTGCCTCTCTCACCTCCCCCTAAACAGTCAAAGGCTCTCAGATCTTCCCAGAAAGGAGAGGATGGGGCCTGGGTGAACAGAGCCTGGAGTAAAGGGAGCTGGGGTAAAGGCTCCCTTCACATCTCTGGCCAACCTTCTCCCCCGTGCCACCCTAGCCCAGTGCCCACACTGAGACACAATGGGCTGTATGAGAGTTCAGCAGGCTGCCAGGTGGTGACTCACCTTCACACTCACCCACATCTCCATCTTTCATAAAGCAGACAGGTTCACTTAGAATCAAGGGACCAAGGAGCTCATGGAGACTTGGCCAACCCTCTATGGCCCTGCCCAAGGAGGAGAAATCCTAGAGTCTGGGGTGGAAGCCCCTTGGGTCCAGAAAGGAAGGAACCAAGCCACCCACCATCCCTGGATGCAATGGAAGCACGGAGGCAGCCACCTGGGCTGTGTCTCCAGAGCCCTGGCATAACCTGTGACAGGCAGGCCAGCACTGTCTAATCCTCCACCCTCACTACAGAGAGCTGTGGAAGGAGGGAGGACTCTTCAGCAGACTACAGGAAGAAGCTGGGAGAAGTCACTGGCTCCAGACCTGGAAGGCAAGTCCAGGCTAACATATTCCAACTCCATTTCTCAGACAGAGAAACTGAGGTTCGGCGGTGGTAGCAAGTACGAGCCCAAAGTCACAGAGAGCCAGCAGCCTGGCTAGATTCAGGAATCCTCTCCCCTTCTCTGCCCCCAGTATTAGATAATTAATCATCTTCAGAGTAGGTGCTAAAATGAAAACCAAGAATGAAAGGGAAAGAGGCATCAAAGCTCTGGTACTTTCCAGGGCTCAGAATTCCTTTGCTGCACACATGCAACACGCACACACACACACACATACACACACTCCGATCCTCAGAGCTCCCAACAGCTACAACCAGGCCTAGATAGCCAGGTTTTCTTTATTTATTCTCCACTGTGTGGAAGTTCCAGGGTAAGGTGGGGCATGGGAAGCAAGGCTTAGAGTAGCCAGGTGAGCAGACTGACTGACAGATTTGCCAAGGACAGACTCTTAAAAGCAGGGAGGAAGGGGTGTTACTGAGACAACTGAAGGGAGAGAAGCAAACTCAGACCATTCCTCCACCCCTTCCTCGAACAAAGCCAAGCTGGAGCCCAATTTTCTTCTGGGGCTGGGGGTAGATTCAGCCACCTTCCCCAGCCCAGAAACCCAGAGATTCTACTAGTGCTCACCCACAGTCCTCCTGACTGACTGCCGACTGTTGCCAGCACCTCAACCACCTAAGGGCAACCTATTTCATGCCTTGATTTATCCAGATAATTGTCTGCTCTTTCACACGTTGATCAATTTTCCTTCAGTCCTGCCACTGGGAAGGAAGGTTCAGAAGCATCCATAGCCCAGACAACACTTGAGATTTCCCTAGAGTACAAGGAGAGGTGCTAGGCTTTTATTTTCCTCAGAATATCTAGCCAAGCCCTGGCCAGTTGCTCAGTGGTTAGAGCATCAGCAGTGGAAGGAAGGGTCATGGGTTTGATTCCCAGTCAAGGACATGTACCTAGGTTGCAGGTTCCCACCCCAGTCAGTTGGGGCATGTATGTGAAGGAAGCAACCAATCCATGTGTCTCTCACATTGATGTTTCTCTCTCTCTCTCTCCTTCCCTTCCACTCTCTCTAAAAATCAATTGAAAAAAAAAAAAAATTCGCAGGTGAGGATTAACCAAAAAAAAAAAAAAGCCCTGGCCGGTTTGGCTCAGCGGTTAGAGCATCAGCCTGCGGTCCCGAGAGACCCGGGTTCGGTTCCCACTAAGGGCATGTACCTTGGTTGCGGTTTGTCCCCGGCCCTGGTCGGTCGTGTGGGTGGCGGCCACTCGATGTGTCCCTTTCACATCGATGTTTCTCTCTCTCTCTCTCTTCCTCTCTCTCCCTCCCACTCTACCTGAACAAAAAATGTCCTCGGGTGAGGATAAAAAAAAAAAAGAACAACAACAACAAAAAAAATCTAGCCAAATGCTTTAATGATCAATGCTGGTACATAGAGGCTGCAGGCTCTAACTTTCCATCTGCATTCTGCTGAGCAACTTTGGGCAAACCTCACCCTCACTCCTCCTCCAGACCTGTTTCCTCATCCGGTCAGTGTTGGCCTTGGAACCTTGCAAGTTCTAGTGTTACAAACTGCACCCACCCTCTTGCTGCAGCAGAACAGTTCACTGGGAATGGAGGGGAAGGCTCCAACGCCCTCTAGGACTGCTGACCAAGCCCCTCTGTGCAGTCTGGAAGCGAGGGTGCTTGCAGCACCTGTCAGGAGAACAAGTCAGAGTCCAGGTAACAGAGCCTCTTGGCCACTTTGGCACAACCTGGATCCATCCTGAACCCAAGGCAGGCTAAAGGGGATGGGCACCAGCAGGAAGTGTAGGAAACAGGAGCTATGGGAGGAAGCCATCCTGCTCCACTGCTGGCCAAGTCACTGTGCCCCTCAGTGACTTCACCGGGTGGTGCTCTGAGTTCCCAGTTTTGTCTGCAGTGGGGAGGGAAATAGGGAGAGGGTGGGCAGGTCCCAGTCTTTGCTAGAAAAATAAAGGAAGAGGCTCAGAAATGGGGCTTCCTTTAACCCCAGTCCTCCATACCCACAGCCCTCCAGCCTCTGCCCCAGCCAACTCAAGAAGGGATCACATTCCGGGATTCACACTGATACAGTCACAAATATACATGTTAGCACACACAGTCACTCACAAATATTCACCCCTAAGCTCAGTCACCCACACTGACACATACCAGTCCCCTGTCACACACAAACATATACACAGTTGCAGACCCTCAAATACCCAAAAAGCACAAACACACCTATGGCCTGTGATACCTGAAACCATCATCATAAACTGGAAATCTACCACCATTCACCTTAAAACACCGAACATTTTTTAACCTCAATATGGCATTAAGCACTTGTTTTGCTCTTGCTTTGGTTCTCAACTACCCCGGTTCGACTGCTTGTAATGATGCTAGGCAGATGTTCACTTCTTGTACCTCCAGTACACCACCCAGCACACAGTAGGTGCTCAATAAATATTTATGGATGGAAGGAAGGTGCCAGAAAGAAAAGAGCTCTCCAGGACTAGAGGTAGATCAATTCACCTGCGTCCAATTCTTACTAGGTTAACTCCTCAGATGGGAAAACTGTTATTGGACACAGACAGGCCTGAGGCTGGCCTCACATTCGTCAGATGGTGAACAGAGAAATCAAGGGAACAAGGTGTGAGGTGCAGATAAGAGGCCAGAATTACTGCCTGGGGCGCACTGGAACCCAGAAGTAGCCTCGAAATCCATCTGCCCTCGCATTGCTGTTTCAGAGACCCGTGGCAAGATGACACTCCTAATGATCCGCCATCCTCCAGCCTGTCTGGGCCTCCACAAAGACTGACTGGGGGGTGGGAGGGCGCACAGACATAGGAATCTGGGCACAAAACCAGCCCAACAGTGCTTCCAGCCTGGGATCCAACTCCTTGTACCGAGAATCCAGGTCCTTGGATCCACTCCTGGGCTCCACAACTGAACGGCTGTGTGAGCTGAACCTGGTCCCTTCAGCTCCAAAGCAGAAAGAGGAGCCAGTGGTCTTCAAGCCCCTCTAAGCTGCTATCGTCTGGGTCTGAGGCTAATTTAAGCGATAACCTCACCAACTGCCCTCTTTGACTGGGGTGACTCAGGGCAAGCAGAAATAGCTCAAAAAGACTGGGCCAATTGCATGGAACTCGCCATTGAGACTGGAACCCACAGGGCCCAAGAGAAGAGGCAGTCTCAAGAGAAAGCTAGGATGGGTCAGGGGTAAAGGAGGCGGTGGTCTCCCCCAAACCCAGCCAGGAGCGACATATCTGCATCTGAATACGATGGGGTGTCTAAGCAAGGAGTCCTAGGACACCGACACCTGCTGGGGGAGAGGAGAGAAAATCGAGTGCCCTTTGTAAGTGGCCCTGTGAATTAATACAGACAATAAACCCCACTCCTGAATGCTCAGCGACCCCCCCCCTACACACACACACACACACACACACACACACACACAGAAGCACTGTCAACACAAATCATTTAAAATACGCTCTTCAGGGCCGCGGCGATTTTTACGAATCAAAGAGATGAATTTAAATGTTTTGTTCCCCCCATTAATTCATCCTTTTCAGTCCTAAGATCCGTGCAATCGCAATTCCAAAGATACTTCCGACTGCAGACAGAAATGCCCCGCAGGTGAGGCCAGCCTGAGGCGATTTCCCAACTTCCGAGAAACGAGCACCAAGGTCCTCGCTCCCCAAGCGGGACCCCAGTAACGGTAGCTACTTGCACCTAGCTTGCCGCCCGAGCGCGCGGGCTCTGATGCGCACAGGTCCGGAGCCGCGCACGTCCTGCTGGCTAGGCTGGGAAGGTGAGGGACGCCCGGACCGGTCGAGACCGAGAGCCTGTCGACCACCTCTGGGAAGACTAAATTGTCGCGAGGAGGCCGGCGTGGCCGTGAGGAGGTCACCCGGCGCAGACCCCTGCTGTACCAATAAAGGCAAAGGCGCGGAGAGCGAGCGACTTCCGCTGGGTCCGTATGGAGCGAAAGGAGAGCGCTCCGCAGAGACCCAGGACTCAGAGCTGGGAGCGGAGCGAGCGTCGGAAACAACCCCGAGGGTATCGGCGCCCTGTCCACCTCGGAGGCACAAACACCAGAGAGCTCCCCTTCCTTCCGCAGCTGTCTGGAGCCTCCCGGCCTCTGACGCGGCCGCAGCCTCGGACCGCGCGGCTCGCTCCGCTACGAAAGGAGGCGGTGCCCGCTCCGCCCCGCGCCGCGCCCACAAGCTGGCGGAAAAATTCGTTCCTGAAACTAGAGCTGAGAACCTGTGTGCCCCTTACGGCTTTCTATGTTGATGCGTGTCTATGCTGACCTTAAAGGACAGAATAATTCCGCTCCAGAACTCCAATTAACGTTTGTTCTGCTCTCAAATGCCCTGATAGACAAAAAGCTTAGGAGGCTTAATTATCCTGTACGACCTCTGCCCACCTTTAGTTCTCTTTCACCGTTTCTCCAGAAATCCCAGAGCGACCGCCACAGGACAAATGTGAGCTGGGTCTCATCATTCTGGATGGTCCTCCTGGACACAACCTTTGAACCATGTATCCAAATAATTTCGGCGCAAACCTAAACTCTCCTCGCTTCTCTCTGGCCAGGTGCGCAGGGTTTGAATTAAATTCCGAATCCGGTCGGTAAAGACCCTATGCGATCTGCCTCCTCCCATCGCCCCCAATCTCGAAATCCTACGAGGCACGCTCCACACTCGAAATCTTTTCTCCCTTTCTCTTGCAAGGTCCCTCGTTTAAACAGCGTCGGCGCCTTTATTCGCCTGACCCGATGCGGAGGAAAACCCGACTGATCGGTCATTGTCTGGTCCGCGACCGCTCCCACCCCTGCTGCAATCAGTGTCACAAAACGCCCCTTTCAACAGATTCTAAACCCTCTTCACCCCGGCTCACCGAGCCTTCAACTTCATTAAGTGCGCGCTGCGGCGGCGCTGGAGGAGGCGAAGTTTAAATAAACCCGAGGGGAGAAGGAGGAGGGGTGGGTCTGGGGAGGGTTGCTAGTCGAAGGGGAGAGACTGAAGTGTTTTTGAAAAAGGGAAAAAAGTCATCAGGGGGAAAGCGCTTTGTAACCACGAAGACGCGCCTGCTGTGGCGAGAACAAATTGGATCTGGAGGGAAAGTGTCCGCCCCCACCTCAACTCCCGCTTCTGGGTGGTCCAGGGTGCCCCAAGAGAAAGAAAGATGGGGAAGAATTGGCGGTGAAAAGAATTAACCACTTTAATTGGGCTGCAAGAGAGAAATGGGAAGAAGAGGTTCACCGGTGTGCCTAGATCACCCAAACCAAATATCCTTAAATAAAATAAAATAACAGCCCTTAGCTGTAGCTGAAAGAATATCAAAGTTTGAGAATCGAGGCTGTTCTCAGCAATAGAAAGTAAATCTGCAAGATGGGGAAATTCTGCCCGGAAAGACTCCCTCCCCCCCTCCTTGTGGCCTGGGGCCTCCGGCGCCGGATGAAAAGGAATGAAATTGAACGAAATTGAACGAAATGAAGTGAAATTGACCAGTGAAATTTGCCAATTTTCTTCCCCTTTAAACTGCCCGCTCTTGGCAGCACTCTGTGAATCCCAAGCCGATTTCTTAGCATTTTTTTCTCACCTCGATAGATGAAGGTATGCCCTGGATATTTTATTATTGTCACTGATTGTTGGGGCCTATGGGGGAGAGGCTCAGCAATCTCCACCCAGACAGCGCGGGAACCCACAGAAGCCGCTGAAGGTGGGATGGCTTATTTCTCCTCCGAGAGGTTGGCCTCCTAAATAAGCTACCTTACACTGAACACCCAACCTGTGCACTTACAGGGTGGTAGGGAGCCACTTAGGAGCCCCTCTGGTCTGGAGGGGGTGTGAGCTGGAGAACTCTACCAGACAAATCTACAATTCCCTCATCCTTCTCCGCCCCTCCCCACAGTCCAGGTCCTAGGTGGGTCCTTGCCAGCTTCTAATTAACAAGTTCCTGGCCAAAAGTGGAGGGGGAGTCCCAAATTCAGAACACCCTCCTCCCCTGCCTTCAGCTTGCAGATATCTGAGCAATCCTTTTTCTGATGTTTTTCAAGGCCAGCTGGGCATTGGTGGCTCCTTTCTGCACCCCAGTACTTAGCCTTAATTATATCTGGCTTGATATTTGGCCTTCTTGGAATTCTGGGAAACTCGCGTTTGAGTCATGGGTCTGAGGTCCCAAGGTCCCCAGAAGCTCCTGAAAGGGTGTGTCTCACCCTTCCCCAGTCCTCTTATCGCTACCTTTTCCTGATATGGAAGGACCCTCTGACACACATAAACGCTAAGCAAGACATCCAGATAAATTCACACACACTTTCACAAAGACACATTGAGAAAGCCAGAAGTATTTGCTGCCTCTCCTGGAAGTAGCAGTTGTGGAAGCACCTCGTCTATCCATCATCATATATGAATTCTGACTGACTTAATTTGCTCTCTTCTAGAAGATAAAACCAATTGATAAAACTTTCACTTGAAGCTCCAACTTAGTATCTGGGAGTGACACCTTCATGGTAAATGAGATTGTGTAAGCCACAAAGTGCTTTATTGAGGGCAAACACACAATCATGTTCAACCTTCCTCAAGTGAAATGAAATCAAACTCAGCAACAAGCAGCCAGCCAAGGACCATAATTCCGATATCAACAGACAATCCCTCTTTTTACTATTGAATCTAACCTTACTTCTCTCTTGGACTGTTTGATAAAATCATGGGGAGGTGGCCCATTGCATGCATTTTCCCTCCACTTCTCAGTTTCTTAAGATGGAGGAGAGGGCACCTCAGCTCTGGCAGAGGGGCTGCATTCACCATATGCACCAGGAACCTTGTCTCTGCTCCACTGGGGGAAGGGGCTGAGACTTAGCGGCCCCAACCACTCTCCCTTAGCCCTGTGCAGTCTTCCCACTCCGATCCTGATTCTGACCCTCTTCTTATATAGGGCACTGTTCTCTTTCTCTTCCTTCTTTCCTACTACTGCAGTGCCGGGGAATCTTGTTAAAGAGACCTGTATGACTTCTCCCTGCTTGCCCCTCTCAAATTCTCTACATCTGTCTTCCTTCTCTGTCACTTGTCTCCCAGCTCTTCTCCTCTGCATGTGTCTATTTTCTGTGAAGGCTGAACTCCCTCTTTTTCACCTCCATATCACTCCTCCTCTCCTGTGACCTCAGTTGAATGTAGAGAGAAAAGAGCTACAAAGTAACCATCTGTTTCACCCAAAGCATCTCCTCTAACCCAACATGCTTTGCAAGTCTGGCCACTGGGAGTCCCAGGCACAGGCAGTGAGCTAAAGGCGCAAATGGTTTATGGAAGATACTAGCCAGCCAATAGCTTTGCACTCAGGCAATAGGTTCTGGCTATGATCATAGCTCAAGGGTTAGGGAGGTTTTCCCTAATAGAGTACGACCACACTGACTTTCTACCACATAACAGACTGCAAAAGAGAGGAGTTTCATAGTCCCCAATTCAAACCTTTCATTCCAACTGTTCTGTGGGTGGATCAATGTAGAAAGCTCTACAGTGGCATCAGAAACCTCTCCTTTTAGGGACACAGAAATAAACAGTGACAGAGAATCACAGAGACAAGTTTATGAACACACAAATAAATTAAAACACAGATATCCTGAAATATAACTCACCCCCCACAGCCCACAAAAGGACAAAGCAGATATTGACAACCCAAACACACACAAATTACAAGCTCCGTAAAAGCCCCCGCACATAGAAGCACACAGAAAATGCATCAAGAGACACAGACACTCAAACTGTACTTAATGGGTATAGTATCCTTGAGTACTGGCACCCAGATCTGCGCATCCCTTGCTAAAATCTGGACTCCAAGGAGATTTCTCCCCAGGTGCATTTGAAACAAAGCCTTTCTTCGGAACCCCAGGCAGAAACCTTCCTGGACCAGAGCGAAAATGAAAGTACTGGAAGGGGGGGTCACTCCTCCCAGAGACCCGGCCCATTAACAGCAAAGGCGAAGGCCTTAATTTTCCCCATACCCAATAAACCCAAGTCCTCTTCTGCCTGCCTGGGCTGCCCTGGGCCCTTCCTGAGTCCACCTCTGCTCCGCAGCTGAGAAGCTGGGCGGGGGAGTCTTCTGGGAGAGTCTTGACTAGGTAAAAAGGGGCGTGCAGGCAAGCAGACAGAGCTGGTGACTGCTGGAGTTCACATACATTTATTCAATTGACACCAGTGGGGAGTGAGGGGAGACAGATTTTTCTTTTTTTCCACAACAAACCATCAGACGATTTCAGTCTCCCCACAGTAGAGAAGTCTAATCAATGCACACCCCGTGGACAGAGAACGCAGAGAGCAGCCCACTGTACACATATTTACACATAATTACAGGACCCCCTGCCACAGGATGTGCCCTCACCCACCCCACCCCCACCTCTCCAGTCCCTGACCCAGACCCTCCTCTCCCACCCCAAACTCATTGCCTTTAGCTACAATAAATATCCCCGGGCCTGGGACGGAGCAGGGCTGCCGGCTCTGGTTGGCTGGACCCAGCCGGCCATGGGAAAGGGGAAAAGTTCCTTTAAAGGCACCCCAACACAAAACAGGAAGGATGTTCCCCAGTGGAGTGGGATCCGGGGTTTCCGCAGGGATAAGAGACCCCTCGCTTCGCCTCTCCGTTCAGCTTCACCTGTGCAGACACAGCTTTAGGCTTCAGAGAGAACGAACTTCCTTGGAGAACAGCAAGGAAAATAAAGTTGAATTTTTCTTTTAAGCACGAAGCAGATAATGGGTGTCTTTAAATTATAATATTGGACAAGCAGGGCCTCAAAACCGGGGAAAGAGTGAAGGAGATACAGAGAGGAAGACCTCTCTCTGCGCAGTTGGTGTTTCTGGCGGGATCCGCAGGGCCTGGGATGGCATGGGGAAAGCATTCTTCCGGGGCTGCCAGAGGCGCAGATGCTGGGAAAAAGCGAAGACCCCCTCCCCCAATTCCCTTTTACTGCTGAAATTGAAATGGGATCAAGGCTTGCGACCTCGTCGCGTAGACCCGGGCCTCTCCCTGAGCGATGGAGCCCGCTTCGTCCCAACTATCGCCGAGATTCTGAGCGTGGAGCCAAGTCACGAGCCGGCCCAAGGTCTGGAGACTCTTCATAAATAGACTCCCTGAGTTCCGCTGGGACCGCAGGAGCTCCCGGGAGAGGCTGAGGAGTGCGGGCTTAAGTGGCCCCAAACCCGATGCGGTCAGAAGTGGCAACCACTGAGGCCGGCAACTTTGCCGGTAAATGGGGGCCCTGTGGACAGGAGGGCATCCCCGGGGTGCGAGAGGCGAATGTGGCCGGCCACTGGAGCCAGGGCCGGAGCAGTCAGCATGGCCAAGACTTGGGCTTGACCCCCAGGACCCGCCGCCGCCGCGAACGGCGATCCTGGCGAGCCCTCGCCTCCGCCGGGAGGTGCTGCCCCGCCGCCACCATGGCCCATGATGTGGTCTATAGAAAAGGAAGGCCTCTGCCCAGCCCCGCCGCCCCCGCCGCCCGCACCACCGCCCGTGTCTGTCTTGAGGCCCTGGCGCAGGAGTGCGGTGGACAGACCAGCCGCGGTGCCGGCGGCGGGAGGGCTCAATGACGCAGGGTAGAAGGCTTTGGCACAACCCAGGTCTGCGCCCAGAAAGGCGGGCAGGCCTGCGGGGCCCGAGCCTGGGCCCGACCCTGTGCCCGGGGCAGGCGCAGGGGCCGGAGCCGAGGCCGCGCCCGCGAACACTGAGGCCGTCGGAGGTCCGGGTGGAGGCGCAGCGGCACGGCCAGGGGGTACCGACAGCTGGCAAGGCGCGGCGGCGGCGGCAGCAGCGAAAGCGAAGGCGTGCGGGTGTGGATGCGGATGCGGGGCTGGGCCCGGAGGTGGGGCGCCGTAGGCAGGGAGCGCCAACCCATAGCCGTAGCCATAGGCGCCGTAAGCGGCGAAGCCCGGCAGGAAGGCGCCGGGGTCCCCCGCCGCCGCAGCCCCGCCACGCAACAGCAGCTCAGGGTGAGGGTGCGTGTGTGGATGCGGCGGCGGCAGGGGCTGCCGCTTGAAGCGCTTGCGGCGCCGCAGGAAGCTGCCGTTGTCGAACATGTCGGCCGACTCCGGGTCCAGCGTCCAGTAGTTGCCTTTGCCCGGGTTGCCCGGCTCGCGAGGGATTTTGACGAAGCAGTCGTTAAGTGAGAGATTGTGGCGGATGCTGTTCTGCCATGCGGGGAACTTCTCCCGGTAGTAGGGGAAGCGGCCGCTGATGAACTCGCAGATCTCACTCAGCGTCAGGCGCTTCTTGGGGCTCTGCAGGATGGCCATGGTGATGAGCGCGATGTACGAGTAGGGCGGCTTCACCAGCGGGCTCCGCGTCGCCGCGCCCCCCGACGGCGGTCCCGGCCCGGGCCCCGCCGCGCCCCGGGCCGCCGCCGCGCCTGGCCCGGGGCTCCCCGCTGCGGCCGCTGCCCCCCGGGGCGCTAGAGCACGGGGCTCGCCGTCCGAGCAGCCGCCTGACTCCTCTTCCTCAGCTGCGTCCGCCTCGGCTTCCTCCAAGGGAGGCTCGGGGCCGTGCGGGAGCACGTCCCGGGGGACCCGGGGCCCGGAGCGGACAAGGAGCTCCCCCCCACCGCTGCCGCCGCCGCCGCCCACCACATCTATGTCTGCGTCCGCCTCGGATAGCGCGGCCGGAGAGCTCTCGGAGGACATGATCTCGCAGCAGCAGCTGCCCAGGGTCATGGTGCCGTCGCCGCCGCCGCCGTTCTCCGGCTCCGCTCCGGCTGCGGCTCCGGCTCCGGCTCCGCCGCGCTGCCTCTGGGGCGAGTGTGTTTTGCGCGCGGGCGGGGAGGGGGCGGGGGACTGAGGCGGACTGGGAGGGGTGTCCCCCCAGCTCCGCAGCGCCCCCTCGTGGGTGAAATCGGCGGCTCCCACCTCTCGGTGAGCACCCGACTGGCAGCTCTCTCCGCTGCCCCGGGAGCCTGAGCCGGGGCCTGCACCCGGAAGGAGCTGAGGCGTCCTCTCACCCTGACCCGTCTCGGCCCCCGGTCCACCCGGGATAGGGGGTGGGGGGTCGAGGAATTCGCCCCTCCTGCCTAGCCGCTGCCTAAGGCGGAAGAACGCGAGCCCGGGGCGGAGCTCCCCGAGCGGGGTGGGGCGGGGCGGGAGGAGGAGGGTGGAGTGGCTCCGCAGAGGGGCCCGGCGGGAACGAACAGCCGCCGCGGCGGGAGCTCGGCTCTGGCGAGAAGTGGGTCCTCCTCTCCCCGGTCGACCCTTCAAGTCCTCCGTTCCCTGCAGCCGCTGCCTTCAGTGCGCTCAGCTCCTGGATATTGAGGTTCCCGCGGGCGCCAGCCAGAGCGAGAAGTAGCGACAGCCCCCACCCAGCATCTCTCCCCACCGCAGAGCCGGGGCTATCGGAGCCGAAGCCCAGTTGGAGCGCAAGCGGGGGGCCTAAGACGCCCGGACCAAAGCCGCGGGAACGGGGCCCGCTGTAGCCCGAGCAGCTTCCGGCCCAAAGGGAGACGCACTTGAGTAATCGCGAACTGCAAACTTGGAGCTCTCAACCTCGGGCCTCAGAGAGGTGAGAGATTCCGACTGCTCCCCTCTCTCCCACAAGACTGGGACCCGGCCACCATCCCCCTTGCCGCGCCGCTGGACTCCGGACGCGGGAGTGCACGCCGGAGACCGGGGAGCGCGCCGCCTGCCCGTAGCTCCCTCCCCAAGCTTCTGTGCCGCGCCCGCATTCCGGGAGCGCGGTCCGCGCCATCGCTCGGAGTTTGCTTGTACTCCGACCTTTTTCTGTCTCAGTATCTGTTTGTCTCGAGTTCTGTGATTCTGTCTTTCTCGCCCTCGGTGAATCCTTGTCTCCTTTTCTGTGAAAACCCTGCATTTGCTTGGATGTCTGTGTGTGGGTCTGAGAATCCCTCGCTCAGTTTTTCTCTCTCCCCCAACCCCCGTCGCACTGAAGGGCTACTACCCCCCCCCCTTCTGGCTGGACTTGTAGGTTCTACAGACAGGCAGCTGGACTCCCACGGAGACCTTCCTCAAAGAACCCTGATCGCAGCCCCGGACCAGTGTTGCCTTCATCTCTCAGCATCCTGTGCACACAGGTTGGTCTTGTGGCCTTTTTCTCACCAGCCGGGTTCCTTTTCATCTCATTAGATCTCATTTTCCCTAAGTCTCCCTGCAAGAACCCAGCAATGAGTAGCACCATCAACCTCTGAGGGGTGAAAGGGGAGATGGGCACTGGAGGTGGGCAAGAACCGAGCGTATGGACTGGCTGCTGCCCCGACAGCGCCGCGCAGTGGCCAAAGCTCGGACACGTGAGGCCTGAGACCCAGCTGAGCTCACCAGTCACGCTGAAAGACAGTCGTCAGCAGGTTACTTCCCCTTCCCAGCCTCAGTTTCCTTCTTTGCATAGTAATTAAGAGCAGGGAACCTGGAGTCAGGCTTCTGGAGTCCCAATCCTGTACTTACCAGCTCTGCCGCCTTGGATAAGTTTCATAACTCTTTGTGCCTCTGTTTCTTCCTCTCTGAAAATGAGATTTAAAACATCTTGGTGATAACTAATATGCAAAAGTAACCAAATCATTTTGGCCTACTTTTCAAGAGAGTGTTATGAGCACTTGAAGACTTTTGGGGCGAAAGAAAGGAGTCAGAGGTGGTGTAGTCTCCCACCTGATCTCAAGCCCTGGCCCAGCCTCCTCACTGGGTGGGTTACCACTAGCCATCTCCAGTCACTGTGCTAAATTAGGTCTCTTGTAAATAAGCACTGAGGAGAGAGTGAGAGGGAATTTGCAGCCCCTGCAGGCTGTATCTCAGCAGATCCAATGTGAGAGTGGATGAATTCTCCCTTCCATCTAACAGTAGCTTCCAAAGTGTGGAATAATCTAGTGTAAATCTAATTCTTCAGTTTCACAGGCAGGGCAACAGAGGTCTTCAGTTCCACAGGCAGGGGGAAGGGATTTTCCAACAAGACAAACTAGGGCAGGTTACAACTCTTGTCACAGAATCCTCATAATAGAGTTCTTCATCCTCCTAAGCAAAATGAGAGTAGAAGACAGGTCTGGCTGCTCATATACTGTGAGGGCAACTCCTCTGGGCTCCTCTTTAGGATCTCAGACAAAGGGGATCCACCTAGTGTGCTGGGCCTGCATAAATACTGTTCTTGGGGAAAAGAGAAGAGGCCCAGTCCTTAAGCTATGGACAATAAATTGGGCAGGGACTAGTGGCCCTGAAATCAGAATTTCCTAGGTGATAGGAGTTTCCAGGGAAATGAAAGGCTTTGGAGAGAAGTTTCTTCCATGAGTCCAGAATTCACATACCTAGAGTTGCTAGATTCAGCAAATTAAATTTATCTGGCAACCCTATACATACTCCTGGCTTGCTCTATCTCTCTCACTTCACACTCTAACACTGTCTACCACACACCAACTCCAACCCAGATCAGCTCTGTTAGTATCTAAATAAATGGAGAGAAAAACAAGACTGGCACCATCCTATTTCATCTCACCTTCTAAAATGGCAAATGTATATAAGTAGCTTCCTTGCAGGAACGCTCCTGGTTCCCTGGGCTCCAGCCCCCTATCCAGCTTCAGGGAAGACTGGCAGAGGCATTTGATACCCACATATCTAGTTCTAATGCTACAGTCAGGGTTCTACAGTGCAGAACTCTGTAGTTCTACAGAGGCAGCTGTGGGCCCCTGCCTCTTCCTGGCTCTGCTCCTCAGGACTGCTGCCGAGGCTCAGACTGGGGAAAGGGAATACATCCTCCCCCCCCCCCACCTCCACCACCGCCCCAGCCACTGTTCTGCAAAGTGGGAGTGGTGCAAGATCTTAAGGAATACCCCAGACCCTTCAAACACACATAGACACACTTTTATGGGAGAGGCCTGGGAGATCATGTGACTTGCCAGGTTTCTGAAGCTCCAACCCACTTCACGTCACACTCTACCGTTGGGTTGGACCCAGGTGTCTGGACTCCCAGCCCAGACCTGATATGTTTATCCAAATGACTGCTTAGACCCCTGACCAGGCTCCACTCCTGACTGAGAAGTGTTTCTGGGAGCTTCTCATCCCTCCCAAAGTTCTGGGCCCATTTGTTTTGAACAATTCCCTGGGGGCTGAGAGAAGGGCCACCGGGGATTCGAGATTCCTTTAGTTTCTGCCCTTCTCCTGTGGCTCCAGCCTTTCCCGCCTCTGCGACCCTGTGTGAGAGTCACTCCCCACCGCGAAACCCAAGAGTGCTTTTCCGGAAGCTTGGGCTCCAGCACCCATGCCTGCAGCCTCCAGGAAGCAGGAGGAGACAGACTCTGCAGGACTCGGTTACAACACGTCGTGCTCAGCCTCTTTTCTTCGTCTGCCTCACTATTTGCCCACCGCTCTTGAGCAACCCAGAAACGATTAGGAAGAAGCATTTAGGGGATGGTCCTTTTAAAAGTTTTCTACTCCAAAATGTTCGGATAACCGGAAGAAGTTGTTACGTGTTTATTGAGATGTGTAGCTATCAATGGCATTTCTCCTCCTAGGGCTCCTCCCTTCCCTTTATGCGGTCCACGTAGACGCGCTCTATTCGGGGGAAAGAGAGCACTCCGAGGATTATGAGAATATAAATCAATCGCGGAGCTAGCGAAGAGCCGCGCTGAGCTAGCCAGAGGAGCGTGGCTACGCAGACCGACCTATTGCCCGCAGAGTTCCTACGAGCAGAGGTCCGCCCCTCGGTGAGACCCGGCTGCAAAGCGTGGCCTGAGCTGAGCAAGGGGATACAATACCTGCACACTTCTTTCATTTTATTCACAAACCTGGCCAGCTTCGGGGAAAGCGGTGAGACTCTCGCAGCCGCCCCGCTTTGGAACAAGACGGTGTTTTGGCGCAGCTATACATCTTTCAACCACAGATCTTCGCCTGCTTCAGAGCGACCCATGTCCTTGGCCTGGCTAGGAGGCAGGAGACGCCGGATCTGTGACCTGCAGGACAAACCTTAGGTGGCGGGGCTCCCTACACACAGGAGCCGGACTCCGGATCAGAGTTCAGGGAGAGATGGGGCCCTCTACAAGTGCTGCACTAACAGGGCCTCCAGCATAAGCGCCTTCAAGGCTGAAGCCCACTTACCCACCCCCAGGCGCTGGCTCAGGGGTCGGGTACTTCGTTGGCACCCCCCCCACACACCTGCATTCCCTCCAGGTCTCCAAGGAAATGTCTATCCTTCCATGGGGGGGCGGGGGGAGCTCGCTTGAGCACCGTGTGGCCGAGGATAGCGTGGCTACTGAGACCAGGGTGAGCTTCAGGGCCTCTCTACTCTCATTCGTGGGAAGAGGGTTGTGAGCTCAGGAGATGGTGAAAACAGCGCAACTCCCAAACCACCGGACCTGGGGGCCAACTTCGCAGTGACCACGGTAGGGCAGGCTCCACACGCTTGGGAGACCTGCAAGGGAGTAGGGGACACTTCCGTGTGTCGGAGCTCAAGCCTCAGGTCTAGTGCCCCTGATGACAAAGCGTGTCCTGCGTTTCTGGGTCAGAGGGTCTGTTTTTCAGTCCATGTATGTGTTGTCTGTGTGCCCCTCCGGGCAACATGGGCTCTGGGTGCTCGAGTACTTCCCTGAGTAACCGACGCCTGTCCGGAGTCCTCCCCTTCGGAACGCACGATCTGTGCTGGGGACTGCCCTGGAGGGCTTGCCTTTAACCCCAGAGCCTGAAGTGGCGTGGCCTGGTTGGGGGACTGCGGGGGACTGCAAACCCGCTCCGAGCCCAAAGCGAGACCGTGGCAGGGAAGGAGGTCGTGTGAAGGTGGGAGCGTGGGTAGGTGTCTGGGACAATGACAGAGGTAGGGGAGAGAGCATACAGGGACTGCGCTGCACGCAGCCGGGTCTACTGTAACATGCTGCCTGCTGATGCAGCAAACCTCAGGAACCCGACGCTCTTCTGGAGCCTTGAATTGGAATAGTGCAGAGGGAGAAGGGTACAGGGTTGTCCGAACTTGGCCCTTTATGCAACGCGCGTTTAGCCTTTTCGATCCCTACGCAGAGAAGGAACCCGTAAGGCTCCTCTGTCCGGGTGCCCCAGACCTCTGGAGTGGATGCCAAGCTGCATAAGTCCCACCAAAGCAGAGCGAGGAACCAGCGAGTGTCCTGGCCTGGCGTCGCAGACTCCGATTACGGATTCCTGGGGAACAGCGCCCTCTGGAGGAGCCGCACATCCACGCAGTCAGGAACTGGACAGCGTTCAGTCTGGCACCTAAGCTCCCCTTCCCCATCCCACCCCTTTGGCAAAGTCATCCAGAGACTCATAACCTCCGGACTCCTCTTTGCGCATGCTTGCTTCCTTTCCCAACCTGTAACTATGTTTCAAAAACCCTGCTTAAATCCCGCCTCCTCCACAAGGAAGCCTTCTCCAGAGCCCAACTCATTTTCCCCTCGTCCTGCTCTGAGCTCCTCAGAGCCTAAAGCCTGAACCCTCGACTCCAACACTGCACAGCGGAACTGCTTTCAGCTTCGCCTTTCTCCAAAGAGACTGTTCATTCATCCATTCCACTCACCCTTTGCATTGCATGCTGGGTGTGCTGTTTTTCTTCCCCTCCCCCTTCCAGTAAAATAAGACTGGAGTCGTTTATCTTAAAATTGGACTGTAGGTTTTCAAAATTTGTTTCTCATATGGGGAAATTGAGACCCAGAGAGTGGGCTGCCTTGCCCAAGGTCATACAGCAAATTGGTAGCAGAGGTAGAATTAGATCCCTAGTCACCTTTTCCCCAGACCAGACCTCTCTCCAGTCACCTGGATGGGAAGCAGGTGATGTTGGGGAGGGCTCATTTTAAGGGGTGAGAACTGGTGGAGAGGGGAAATGCAGGAGGGTACTGGGGGGAGGGGGATCACTGCTCCAGGATGGTGGACAAAGTTTCAGTGGGAAGTAAGGCTCTTCCTTCCCCCACCCCAGCCCCAGATCAAGCTACTTTGAAAGCCCCCAAATTTCAGGGGTTGACTGAATGTCTTACATCAACAGGCAGGTGAGCTGGAGGCTGGGAACAGTCTCAGTTCAGGTAGATAACAATCCTCCTCTCCACCCTGGGAAAGGAGGGAGGGGCTGAGAAATTCCTGCTGCTGATATACACCAAGAGGGTGCTGCTGAAACCTTAGATCAGCAGTAAGCGTCCTTCTGGTGCTTGGAATGATAAAGTTAAGGGAGAAGCTGGGAGAGTGATTTGCATGTAATTTGCATGAGGCCCTGAGGTCTTCTTGGAGATGCTGCTGGTACTTGTCCACACAGGCTACCAGGCAGCCTGGCCCCTGCCTACATGTCCAGCCTCACCTCTAACTCCTGCATACCACTCATACCTGATTTGCTTTTCTCCACTCTTCAGCTTTGCACTCCAGCTCACTCCTGTCTGGCTCATTTCAAATGTCAAGCCCTATGTGCTACTTCCCCCTCCAACAATACCCCACACTGGCCAGGCTGGGAGGGCCCCCTGCCTCTGTGCTCCCAAAGACTTAACTTACTCTGTTGTCATTATTTGTTTTCCAGTCTGTCGCCCTCCATCCATTGTAATAAACTCTTTAAAAACAGGCATTATATTGTTTTCCCTCATCTTTCCTCCTCCACAAAATGGGGATAAGAATTGTACCTACCACACTGAGTAGTTGTGAGGATTAAATGAAATAATGCATATAAAGCACTTAGCCCAGTGCCTGATATTTGAAAGAGTTCAATAAAAATTTTTCATCATTGTCATCATTATTAATTACTTTACCTTCTGCCAGACACAAAACCTAACACATAGTAGGTACTCAATGTTAGATATGTGACACATGAATGAATGAATGATGTGACATATCTCTTCCTTGGGCCTGAGACTCTGATGAAGCTAGCTTACATTATCAATAGAAATATGTGCGCTCTCAGGACATAGTTTTCCCCCCTCCAGTCCCCATCCTTAAAGGGAGGAAATCATATCTCCCTGTCTGAGTTTTTTCATGCTCCCTGACCCCAGCAGCCATTGGATTTCTCTTTTGTGCTCTCTGCCTCAGTTTCCTTCTTTGAAATGTTTGTGACAACTCTCAGTTATAAACTAAGTCATGAGGATGTAATGTACAGCATAAGAAATAGAGTCGATAACATTTGTAAAAACTATATGATAACGAAGATTACTAGACTTATTGTGATCACTCCATAAGGTATATAAATGTTGGATCACTATGTTGTACACCTGAAACTAATATAATACTGTATTTCAAGTATAATTTCAAAATAATAACAAAGTTTTTTTAAAAATTGGCCCTGGCCAGTTTGGCTCAGTGGTTGGAGCATCAGCCTGCGGACCAGAGAGTCCTGGGTTTGGTTCCCGCTAGGGGCACGTACCAAAAAAAATAATTGCTGTGACCAATCATACCAGCCAAAATCTTCCAGAGGCTCCCATTGCTTATAATATAAAACTCAATCTCCTTAGTATGGTGAGCTGAACATGTGTACAGTTTTTGGGTGTTCCACTTCTCTGTTGTGTAAGGCCACCCCTCCTGTATTCCATGTGGTCCCTGATGCAACTGTCAGATCTCTGTCCCTCTCATACTTACCTCCAGGAGAAGACAGGCATCGAGCTGGATCAAACATAGCACTGCAAGTCCAAGGCCCAGTGATTGGTCCAGGCAGCAGTAAGTGACCTAAGCTGAGCCAATCACTCCTATGACATGTGCTATATGGACCCTGGGACTCTGGGAGTGATGCTTCTCCTTGGGGATCAGAGGATGAGCACTCGGGCTTAGCTGCCAGCAGCCATCCTTCCTGCCATGCAGAGTGCTGTTTGACACTGAAGCCCATCCACAGGGGAAGCAGCCTTAAGGGACAGAGCTTAATAACAGGTTGAGTGCCCCCACTTTGCCCGAAACTAGAACCCTTAGACTTTCCATACATTCTAAAAATATTCCCATTTTTGCTTAAGCTAGGTTGAATCGAATTTCTGCTGGTTTGAGTTGCATTTCACAAATGGCAGAGCCACAAGAGAGAAGGGTGCTGGGTCCCTGAGGCCACTGCGGTGCCATCCCACCCTGAACTGCCTGCACAGACTTTTATTTCAGAGGAAAATAAATTTCAATCTTAGTTAAGCCGCCGTTATGTAATTTTCTTGGGGGGGGGGTGGAGTCTATTACTCACAACTGAACTTAACCCTAATAAACACAGGAAGGAATGGGGAAATGTCATATAGACACAAAGGAATGGTCTGGGATTGTTAGCCTGGAGGAGAAAGGGCTCAGGGTTGACATGCCTGCCATCTGCAGATCTCTACAGGGCTGACTTGGAGCAGAGAGACCAAGGCAGAAGGGAGCCTCAACAATGTAGAGACTCATTTTCTGTGATTCTATGGAAGGAAAGCATTCCAACAGGGCTGTCCCTCAGATAAGTGACAAGTTACTCTGATGGTACCATCACTAGAAATGTATGAGTAGGCAAGGTAATCCCTGGGTAGGAATCTTGGAGGCAGCAGGAAGAGTAAGAGATCTTAGAGCTGGGGTTTTTTTGTTTGTTTGTTTTTTTATGAATTTATTTTTGTTACAGATGTTTCTCCTTTTTCCCCCATTGCCACCCTCCTCCCCATCCCCCCACCTCATCCCCAGCTTTGTTGTCCATGTCCATCGGTGATGCATACATGCATATAAGTTCTGTGGTTTATCCCTTCTCACCCCCTGCCATCCCCTCTTCTGAGGATTGTTAGTCTGTACCCTACTTCTATGACTCTGGGTCTATTTTGCTCATCAGTTTGTTTAGTTCATTATATTCCAGAAATAAGTGAGATCATGTGGTATTTGTCTTTCTCTGCTTGGCTTGTTTCGCTTAGGATAATACTTTCCAGGTCCCTCCATGTCATCTCAAAGGCTAAAAGATCTTTCTTTCTTTCTTATAGCTGCATAGTACTCCATTGTGTATATGTACCACAGCTTTTTTATCCTCTCATCTACTGATGGGCTGTTTCCAGATCTTAGCAACTGTAAATAGTGCTGCTATGAACGTGGGGGTACATATATTCTTTCTGATTGGTGTTTCAGGCTTCTTAGGATATATTCCTAGAAGTGGGATAACTGGGTCAAATGGCAGTTCAATTTTTAGTTTTTTGAGGCAACACCATATTTTCCATAGTGGCTGCACCAGTCTGCATTTCCACCAGCAGTGTACTAGAGTCCCCTTTTCTCCACACCCTTGCCAACACTTGTTGTTTGATGATTTGTTGATGGCGGCCATTCTGACAGGTGTGAAGTGATACCTCATTGTTGTTTTAATTTGCATCTCTCTGATGATTAGTGAGAACTGGGTTTAAATTATGCTCCCACCACTTATTAGTCTTAGACAAATAATCTCTCTAAGCCTCAGTTTCCTCATCTGTAAAGTACTCTGATATCTGAGTTGGAGACAGAGACCAAGGAAATTTCTTAGCCTGCTACCTCACAGGGACTCCTGAGACCTCGTATTCTAGTTGGAGCCAACTATGGGTCAGGATGCCCCAGTGAGGTTCCTCACTCTCCTCCCTAACCTTGACATTTTCTAAGATGCCTGCTCCAATCTGCCAGGAAAATGCACCTCCCCTGGTTTGTTCGTGTGACTAAAGACAATGGTGGAGCCTGAGTTCAGAGGCCTGATCTCCTTCCAGCTCTGCCCCTGCCTTCCTGTGCAACTGCAGACATGCCTCTGTTCCTCCGAGTCCTCAGTTTCCTCATCTGACCTGTAAGAAGTACATCCCCTGTTCTGGACAGTCTGGCTCCAGAGACAGAGCACTAACTACTGTGCCCTACCCACAATTCCAAGTGGGAGCCATTTCTATTCACAGCAATAATAACAATCCTGTTTCTGCATGGCCTTGCCTTGTTTAGGCTCTTGGTCACCTTAGCTGCAGTCAGCCCCACATGGTGCCATCTGCTACATGAACTGACACCACAGGTGCGGGCCAACCCAGAGGTTCCCGGGCTGCTGAGGGCCTTGTTTACAGCCATAAAGTTTGGCTCCCCCGTAGTCATATGCGTGCCTCTCATAGGGACTCTGCTCAGTCTTCCCTCCTCCATTTCCTCCCACAAAGCTGGGGCCACTCAGATCTGGGGGATTAGAGGCAATGAAATGGGAGTGTGAGGCCCGGGAAGAGCAAATCTCTGAACATAATCCTATGATCAGAAGAAGGGAGTCACAGTTCGGGCCCCACATGGGGAAGGTATAGAAGGGAGATGGCAGCATTTGACAGGAGGCCTGGAGGCCTGACGGTGGAGATGCGAAGAGCTAGCTCCCTCCACTTGCCACTGGTGCCCAGGGCTTGAAAGTAGAAGGGGAAAGGTGCCATCACCCTGAACAAGGCACAGACCCCACACCGAGGATGGAGGTGGTAAGTACCCAGGCCTCTCAGACCCAAAGGCCAAAATACCTGGAGAGAGACTCTGATGGGAAAGCCACTGAGGAGGAAGGAGGTGAGGTTTAAAAAGGTGAAATTCTGGCCAAGAGACATATGAAGAAATGCTCAACATCACTAATCATCAGAGAGATGCAAATGAAAACAACAATGAGGTATCACCTCACACCTGTCAGAATGGCCGCCATCAACAAATCATCAAACAACAAGTGTTGGTGAGGGTGTGGAGAAAAGGGGACTCGAATACACTGCTGGTGGGAATGCAGACTGGTGCAGCCACTGTGGAAAACACTATGGTGTTACCTCAAAAAATTAAAAATTGGCCCTGGCCAGTTTGGCTTAGAGGTTGGAGCATTGGCCTGCGGTCCAGAGAGCCCCAGATTCGGTTCCCGCTGAGGGTGCATGCCTGGGTTGCAGTTTGTCCCAGGCCCTGGTTGGGCCCTGTGGGAGGCGGCCACTCGATGTGTCCCTTTCATGTCGGTGTTTCTCTTTCTCTCTCTCTTCCTCTCTCTCCCTCCCACTCTATCTGAACAGAAGGTGGAGAGATGTCCTCAGGTGAAGATAAAAAAAATAAAATTAAAAATTGAACTTCCATTTGACCCAGTGATCCCACTTCTAGGAATATACCCTAAGAAGCCTGAAACACCCATCAGAAAGAATATATGTACCCCCACGTTCATAGCAGCACGATTTACAATAGCTAAGATCTGGAAACAGCCCAAGTGTCCACAAGTAGACGAATAGATAAAAAAGCTGTGGTACATATACACAATGGAGTACTATGCAGCTGTAAGGAAGAAAGATCTCTTATCCTTTGAGATGACATGGAGGGACCTGGACAGTATTATCCTAAGTGAAACAAGCCAAGCAGAGAAAGACAAATACCACATGATCTCGCTTATTTGTGGAATATAATGAACAGTCTGAGGAATAGGGTAGACCCAGAGACGTGGAAGTAGGATACAGACTGACAACCCTCAGAAGAGGGGATGGTAGAGGGAGGGAAGAGATAAACCACAGAACTTATATGCATGTAACCATAACCAATAGACACGGACAACAAAGCTGGGGATGGGATGGGGGGGGGATGGGGAGGAGGGTGTCAATGGGGAAAAAAGGGGGAAACATCTGTAACAAAAATAAATTAATAAAAAAAAAAAAAGGTGAAATTCTGCTCTGGGCAGTGTTGCTCCATGATTAGAGCATCAGCCCGAGGACCAAAGAGTGTCGGGTTTGATTCCTGGTCAAGGGCAAGTACCTGGGTTGCAGGTTCCCTGGGATGCCCACAGGAGGCAACCAATCAATGTATCTCTCTCACATTGATGTTTCTCTGTCTGTCTCCCCCTCCCTTCCACTCTCTCTAAAAATCAATGGAAAAAATATCCTTGGGTGAGGATTAGCTAACAAAACAGTGAAATTCTGACTACAGTCACCAAGGGTCCCTTTGGGAAACAAAAGAGGACAGCTGCCAAAGAGCCAGTGTGAACGCACAGGGAGCTTGGCGCCCTGCAAGGTCTGCGTGGAAACGCACTGTAGAAATTTTTCCTGTAGATATACACAATACATGTACAAGGTCTCATTGAGGGGAAAGTGGATGGAGACGTCACAGGCCCTGTCCTGGGATACCCCCAGCTGGGTAGAGGAGGATATCTTCACCCACCATGATGGCTTTAGCAGTTACAAAGGTCATCCCATCCAGGTAGAGAGGACAGGGCACATTCTGTCTGTTTCAGAGGAGCCTGAGTCAGAGGCCCAAACTGGTGACTAAGGTGACCTAATAGCCCCCTCATCTTGTCAGCACTCTGCACCTACATTGCCACTCACCGATATTTGACTCCTCTGAGCAGGGGTAGTGTCTGAGGTGTCTGTGAGTCTCACCTGGGGAGGGGTACACAATCCAGGAGCTGGAGATAGTTGTGAATTGCTGTTAAGGTCAGAGAAAGGGAAGGCCTTGCCTAAGTATTTGACCAGGCAAGTTACCTGACCCCAGCCTAGCATGCTTTGCTCTATTTTCCTCTTACAGAGTAGATCTAGAACCACCCTCTCTACCCCAGTCCCAGCCCCTCCACAGGGGAAGGCTACCAAGGGCTTCCAGAAAGATAGGGGGGGGGGGGGGCAAAAATCTGGGAGGGTTTCCCAGGGGAGATGGAAACTAAAGCCAGTTTTTCTCTCCCACACCAAATTTTGGGTTCCCACTAGAGCAAGTGTCTTTCAGTCACTAGATACCATCCAAATGGATCCTGGCTTCATTCCACTGATTTCCTGATCAAATCAGATGCATACAAGGTGACCAATAGGTGGCGCTTTTGTCTCCACAAAATTGTTGAGGGGAGAGGAAGGGAGTACAGGGAAAGGCGGGGAGAGGGGAAGAATGGAAGAGGGAGGAAGAGGAAAACCAAAAGAAAAAGGAAACCAAAACCTATCACTTGGCTTGGCGAGGTACCTTTCCAATCCAGACTGTGGGTGTGAGTAGGTGGGGAATATTGGAATGATCTGAGGAATTTTACTGGTGCCCAGAGCTCTCCATCCAAGTTTCTACCTCCACTGGCCTCTTCCTCAGAGAAGGATTGGAGTCAGGTGGACCTGAACCGTGTTCTGAATCAGTCATTTTGCAGCTTGACCTGGGTAGGTCACTTAACCTTTGTGAGCTCCAATTTAATCATCTATAAAATGGAGTTAATAATTCCGATGCCACCTTGCATTCCAGGAATAAACTGCATTTGATTTTGCCTTTTTGTAATATACCACCAGATTGAACTTGCTGAGATTTCGTTGAGGAACTCTGCATCTTCTTTTATATGTAAGCATGGCTAGATTTTGTTTGCTCAACCCTCTGTCAGATTTTGATAATGTAATTAAGTAGCTAGAATTAAGATGACATATCTTTTTTCTGGGTTCTGCAAAAATTTGCATGACTAGAATAAATAGTTTTCTTGACGATTTGACAGAATTCACAGGTAAAAGCAGCTAGCCTAGGTGCTCTCAGCTGGGCAATGGGAAAATGGCTTCTAGACAGTGTTCTGTTTGCTCTGTATTAATAGGTCTTTTTAAAAATATGTTTTTATTGATTTTTTTTAGACAGAGAGGAAGGGAGAGAGAGAGAAAAATCTAAGTGAGAGAGAAACATGGATGGGCTGCCTCCTGCACGCCCCCTACTGGGGATCCAGCTGGCCACCAGGGCATGTACCCTAACCCTGAATCGAACTGGGACCTCTCAGTCCATGGGTTGATGCTCAATCCATTGAGCCACACCAGCCGGGCCTAATAGGTCTTTTGAGATTAGTTACTCCTTAAGTCAGTCAAGCCAGACCAGAGTGTCTACCAGCTAAATGGCCATCCCCAAGCTTTCAGGGTCAGCAACCTGAGGCTATGATTAAATGGGAAAGTTTGTAATCTTCGTGGAAGTAGGAGGGTTTTAGCCAACAACTGATTGCTTCCCTACCTTTGAATATCTACTTTCTCTGTCACCACTGCTACCTCCACTGAGTCACCATCCTTTCCTGCTTGGTTACTGCAGTAGCCTTTTCATTGGTCTCCCCATCCAACACAGAGCCCTCCAAATGGTGTATTTGAAGCTATTAAATGTCCTCTGAGCACATCCTATGGATTTTAATATGTACTGTTCTCACCTTTATTAATTTATAAATAGTTTGTATTTTTAATTTTTCTCTAACTTAAGAGTTATTTAAATTAAAAAATTTAAACATTTTCAAGTACTTAGTTCAAAATGTGGTCCAAGAATATATTCTTATACATGCAAGAATTTATACATGCAAGAACACTTTTGAATGTTATGTATTCATTGCGATAATAATCTTAAATATATATTCACATAAGCACATTCTGGATTACTTGGATGACCTCCTGATATCATAAATATCAGAGATCACATATTTAGAGTCTTCATTTGCATTTATTATCAAGTAGTGCTACTTTAATCTTGAGAGAAGGCAAAAAAACAATGTGGATTTCACAAGTAACTGCTAAGTATGGGCCAGTTGGTGGCACGGCTTGTGTCTGAAGGAAAGTTGGCAGCTCATTCAAAAGAAAAGTGTGGTGGGTGAACTTACTCATCACATTGGCTCAAGGCACACCAAACCCAGAAGACCAGAAATGCAACAATCAGAGTCACATTCAAGGTGCAAGAGATTTGGTTTCAGTAAAACAATATTTTACATTGTATTAATGTTATGAATTTGAATTTTTATTTTGGAGCTCTTTGAATTTAATTTATAAAAGCTCTGTTTTATAGTTGCATAAGAGATACAAGTCTAAGGATTTTATATCTGCCCATATAAAATGACATTATAATTTTTTAGAAATTAATTTTTAAAATTAAATCAATCCTGGAGGGCCACAGAATTTTTTTTCCTTTAAAAGGAGACTATTTTAGCCTCTTGTCCCCTGCCTCCATCTCATTCTTCTAGGATCTCCCAAAGAGTTAGTTCACATGGCCTTAAAACCAACCCAGTCACTGTAGCAGAGAGTTCTCCGCATTGCTCATTTCCCTTCTGCCTTCCCAGGCGAAGCCCATAGCTCTCAAAACTGCCTGAAGAAGACTCTTTTGTTAGGCTTCCAGAGTCCCTGTCAAGGATGTCACTTTCCATGTGCAGGGAGATGTTGGCCTCTTTCCAGCAGGCCCTCTAACCAGCTCAGCACCATCCTGGGCCCAAAGTCTTCCTTCCTGTGCTCCAAGTTCCCCCAAATCCGGAAGCAGCCCCTCAGCTCACTTACTATTCTAAGGAACTCAGAACCATTCCCTGGCCTTCATCCTCCAACCAAACATGCACTCCTAGTTTCCATACCACCGCTACCTTCCCACTTCCCTAGGAGTTAGTGCACACTGAACTCAGAAACAACCTCCCCTCCTCCTCTTCCTCAGCCCCTACCCCCAAAGAATAAAAGGCTACAAAAACACAGCTTTCACTCAACCATCTTGTTGTCAAAGTGCACACTTAGTTTCTCACACTAAAATAATCATCTTCATTTCAGATGTGCAAAATTTCCTCCCAAATTGACCTTGACTGAAACAAAGAAACCAACTAAAGGAAGATATGGAATTCAAGAAGCAGAGAATCCAACACAGGACAGAGATGGAGGGAATGCCAAGGAAAACGGAGAAGGGAAACAGGTCCACATCTGTGCAGCAGGCAAGGAGAGCAATCAGCCCAGGCTGGGGCTGGAGGACAGAGGGCCAGGGGAGAGGTGCCCCCAGCAACGGAAAACACAACAAGCCAGAGCAATGCTAGATTTCCTCATAAGTCTGACCTCAGGAAAATTAGGGAAGATTTAGCCATGGGTACAAAGAAAGGTAAGCAAATGAAAAAATAAGGCACTGAACTGCAGGAAAAATTAAAAGTTGAACTCTCCCCCCAAAAGGAATTGTAGTCATGGTACATTAGTAGCTATCAGAAAACAATATTTATATAGTAATAATATGTAAATGCTAAAAATGAATTTAACCAGAAGTTGGTAATTTGGGTGGGAATGATAGAGATTCTAGGGTAAATGACAATCTATCATAATAGGAAGTTAATCATTACTCTTTTGAGAGAGGAGTACAAGCATGGAAATGGGGAAGTATATTCCAAAAGAGACACATATGAGTTGTAAGTAGATGAATCTAGGAAACAAAGCAGCGTCCTGAGAAGGGGGTAAGGCACCACTAAAACCTTGACATTGCTATTTGACCTGTTTGATTATATGCTTGTTTCAATCCAATAAGAACAAAAATCAAGTGTTAAAAATGTGTCTTCAGATTAAAGATGACTTCCAGGTGTCTACAAGAATGAAGGGGTAAGTATTTACTTACGTTTCTGAAGGTTCCATTCAGATTATTTTCTCCCCCCCAAAAAAAGGAGAGGGGGGAGGAAATAATACTTTCATATTGAAATCTTGCTTCTAGATAAAAAGTGCTTAGTGCTTTGTAAAGACAGAGTTGGATTAGAGCTTTGTTTTGTGTTTTCAACATCTGCCCAAGTGTCAAAATTCTTAGGGCATTCTATGACACGTAAGTTTCCAGATAATGAACCCTGATGGCATCAACAGTCTCATATTTGTATCACATAGTGAGCCCTCCATGCTGGTGAGAGAAAATTAAAGAAGCACTTCAAAATAAAATAGTTCTTAGTTTCCAGTTCAGCAGTGACCTTTCTTGCATTTTCATGCAGACACTTCCCACCTCTTCTTCACTGTTCCAAGATCCCAGGCGGTGGCAAGAATGAAATTCAGCGCTCAGGAAGCACTTCCTGCCTTCAGCAGAATGAGAAGGGTCCTCTCCTTCCCTGGAAAGTTCTTGGATTTGGAAGGAACTTATCCAGAGGTGCTTTGAGGCAAGAGGAGAGTCTGTAACATCATTTGTAGCAGAAAAAAGTTTGCATTTTGATCTTTGTGGAGCTGTACTCCTTAGAGAACCAGGTTGAATCTTTGCTACCTGCTGGGCCCGAGGGAGGGGCAATTTTCTCATCGGACAAGTGGGGAAATAGCCTCTACCTCCACCTCTTTTGCAGGCCACTGGGAGGACTGCAAGTGAAAATGGATAAGAACGTGCCAAAGTACTGTCAACTAGTTATTATCCAGTAAGTCAGGCATAATAGACACTAGGGACTCATTCAGTTAGCCAGTCACTCAACAAATATTAAGTGAAGAGTTGCTATGCATCAGGCAGATGCAATCTGACTCTTGCTTAAAGGGGTTAACCGCTGGGGAGGAAGTCTAGCCAGTGTGTTTCACACCAGACTGTGCAGACCTACTGCCCTACCTCCAAAGACAGTCTTCCCTACCTTCTCAGATTTCCTGCACCTTTCTCTTCCATGAGCTGCCTGCTTTTCACCCTCACCCTGCATCCACCCCAGAGCTCTAAACTCTGGTATCTAAGAGAGATGTATGGGCATGCTCAACATGCAAATCACATTCACATTGGGCTCAGGGCACACTGAACCCCTCCCCACCTTTCCCTCCATCTAATCTAGACCCTACAGACTTGGGGAACCCTGGGGCAGAGGAGCTTAGGAAAGCCTGGTGCTTAGCATTTGGGTCAGCACCAGAGTAGGACAGGATCTAAGGCCAACTCTCTCCCCTCCTGCAGCAACCTTTGAGTCTGCTCAGTGTTGCCCTGTCCTTGGTGCTGGGGACTGTCAGGAATCAGCTCAGGTCCTTGCTGCACCAGCTGCCAATTTAACAAAGAGGTAAGACAGGGGGCATAGCTGATGGTGCAGGGCCCAGCTCCGGAAGTATGGAGAGGGGTGTGTGGTTCTGCAGCCTGGTCCCACTCTTTAAATAGAAAGCTTTTTAAAGTGAGCCCCCAGCCTTAGCCCAATGCCTTTTCTCCAGATTGCTGTGCATACTAATCACCAGCAAATTTTGTTAAGATGCAGAATCTGATGATTCAGTGGGTCCGAAGTGGAGCCTGAGATTCTGCATCTCTAACAAGGTGATGCATTTCATCTCAGGAGTTTGTGAAGGTCCATGTACTACACTTTGAGTTCAAGGCTATAGAGCACTTATCTCATTTCGTTGAGGAGTGATTGGTAATGTCTCTTCCCCTAAGCACCATGAGGCAAGGATCTTGCCCATTTGTTTAGTCCTGTATTTATTTCCAAAGACAAGCACAGTACTTGGCACATTCAGTAAGTACTTGGAGCCCTGGCCTGTATAGCTCAGTTGGAGCATTGTCTCGTGCACTGAAGGGTTATGGATTCAATTCCTGGTCAGGGCATATACCCAAGTTGCAGGTTCAATCCCCAGTCTGGGAGCGTATGGGAAGCAACCAATTGATGTTTCTCTCTCCCTCTCCCTTCCTCTCTCTCTAAAAAAATTATTAAAAATATGTCCTTGGGTGAAGATTAAAATAATGATCATCATCATAATAAAATAAGTACTTGGAGGAGTGGCCAATGCTCCCTTATCCATGGGAGCTGGCAGTACCCACACAGAGCAGACAAACCCACTGGCCAGATACACTCATGTGCACACCTGTTTCATTTCCACCAGCCTTTGGGATACAGCAGGTGATGGCATTTACTGGGCCTACTATGTGCACAGCTATGGTTAATCCCATCCTAATCCTATTTCATGAACCTCTGCCTGATGCTTCACAAAGGGCTCACACTGTATGACAACCAAAGATTCTGAACAAAGCTCACCCACTACCTCCCCTGACCACGCCCCCAGCACACTGAGCCCGGAGAAAGCTTTCTTCTTTCTTTTTAACCAAACAAGCTTTAATTTAAAAAACAATAACCTAATGAATCAGTCCTAAGTATTCCAGATGGTGGGTAGCCCACTAAGTAAATCTCGAAGAACTGTCCTCAGGACCTGGAACAGTGCGGGTGTGTGTGTGTGTGTGTGTGTGTGTGTGTGTCCCATTAAGAAACTGAGAACAGACAAGTAGGTGGGGTTGGGGCTCACACTTGTGGGAAATGAAGGGAAGAGAACGAGGGAGCCATGAATCCAGGAATATGACTAATGTGCTGTAAAAACACGAGAGAAGGTTGAAGAAGTAAGGAGCCAGTTGGGGAGGCAGCTTGAGATCGAAGGCCTGTAATTCACCAGAAACCTGGGGTGCAGGCTCATGGATGGTGATCTGCACCGACAGGGGTCCAACCACAGCGCTGGGGGAGCGCGCAGATGGGGGCTCACAGTGGAAGAAGAAATGAGGGGTTCACATATTGGGGTGGGGGGGTTCAATCCGGTGGAGAGATGGTGGGATTCTCCGCACGGGTGGGAGACAAAGAAAGAGGTAACACGTGTGCTCAGTCCAAAAGGCAAACATGGGGAGCTGGAGGTGTGCCCAAACCAAGAGGAGGAGAGGTGCCTGCAGGCGCCCAGTCCTGGGGGCGACGGGACCCCAGGCGACCCCCGCTGGTGGGGAAGGGCTCACAGGTAGCGCTCCAGTCCCGGCGCGTAGGCCGGCGGCTTCAGGTAGGCCTCCCCGGGGCCGAGCGCGCCCAGCGGGCCGAGCACGCCCGGCGGCCCCGCCAAGGCCAGCAGCGGCTCGGCGGGGAGCGGGCCGGGCCCGGGGCGCGCGGCGGGCAGCCCCAGGCGGTCGGGCGCGGGCGCGTAGAGCGGCGGGGAGGCGGCTGCGCAGGGCGGGAAGGCGGCGTCGAGCGCGGCGCAGCAGGGCGGCTCGGGGGCGCCCAGCCCCGCCAGCTCGGGCGGCAGGCTCACCAGGCTGTCGACGCTGAAGAGGCGGGCGGGCGGCGCGGGCGCGGGCGCGGCGGGGGGCGGCGCGAGCAGCCCGGGCCCGGCCGGGAAGGGCGCGTAGGGGGCGGCGGGCGCGGGCGCGGGCGGCGCGGGCAGCTCGGCGCGCTTGAAGCGCTTGCGGCGCCGCAGGAAGCTGCCGTTGTCGAACATGTCGGCGGCCGCCGGGTCCAGCGTCCAGTAGTTGCCCTTGCCCGGGTTGCCCGGCTCGCGGGGCACCTTGACGAAGCAGTCGTTGAGCGTGAGGTTGTGGCGGATGCTGTTCTGCCACTTGCGCGGGCTGTCGCGGTAGAAGGCGAAGCGCTCGGTGATGAAGCGGTAGATGGCGGCCAGCGTGAGCCGGCGGCCCGGGGCGTGCGCCAGCGCCATGGCGATGAGCGCGATGTACGAGTAGGGCGGCTTCCCGCGCTGCAGCGGCCGCCGCCGCCGCCGGCCCGGGCCCGGGGCGGGCTCCGGCTCCCCGCCGCCCGCGCCCGCCGCCTCGGGCTCCGGCCCGGGCTCCGCTCCGGCGAGCGGCGACGGCGGCGGCCCCGACGGCGCGACCGAGGGCAGGGCCGGGAAGCCCGCGAAGGCGGCAGGGGGCTCCATGTCGCCGCGGCCAGGCGTCGGGAGGCGGCAGCCCTGCCCGCGCTGCGCTGCTCAGAGAGAGCGGGCCGCTGACCCACCTTATATGGACACAGCCCCCCTTCCCCGCCCCCTGACCAGGGCACAAGGCTCGGACCTTCCCGGCCGGCAGCGCCTCCCCCGACTTTGCTTTCCCTATCTCCTTACTGAGCTCCCAGCCCCTCCCGTACACCGTGCTGCCCCTCCCTGGGCCCCCTCCCTTTGGGTCTGCCTTGGCCAGACCCAGCCTCATCCCTTTCCCTGTCCGCTGGGTCGGTCCCTGGCCCTGACCCACAGAATTCATCAGCGCCCTTTCTTTTAAGATCTCCCTCAACCTCCTCCCTTTGGGATCAGTGCCAATCACAAATCCACCTATTCATCGCACTCTCTGGGCCCCCTCCTCGTTTTGTTTCTACCGGCTGAGTCCTGTCCCCGACACCCTTCTCTCCTGGCCTCCTCCCTGTCCTTCAAACACCAGCTGGGGCAGAGATGAGCGCGCCCAGGGCCGCCTTGCCAGCCTGCAGCATCCTAACGCTGTGCTGGTCAGGGACGGTCAGGCCCACACCCCGACATTAGGCAGTGGAGAAGGGTAGGATGGGGAGGGGGAAGGGGGGGGGAAGCTGGCTTTGTCTCAGGGGAGGATGTTTGGTGGCTCCAAGGTCACCATCCCCTTTCTCTTCTGTTCCCCCCACAACCCTGACCCATCCAGGACACCTGTGAACATCCTTTGAAAAGTGGCAGAAGACTGCTTTAAATCAAGAGACCCGAAAATCCTTAACTTGGAGTTGCCTTTCTGGCTGCCTCTTCTCCATGGCCCTTCTGTTCTAGGAAAGGGCTCCCTTGCCCATGCACACACAGTATGCGCACTGGGAAGATGCTCGGAACACAGGTCTGCACAGCCTAACGTGCCAAGGCGCAGGTACTGGTCAGAGAGAGACCCCCCAAGTGCTTCCACAGACTGAAGGTCTGAGAACACTGCTTACTGACACAGAAACACTACACTCACACCTCAGAATCATAGCCGTTTATTAAAAATTCACTGTAGGGCCTTGGCTGGTTTGGCTCATTAGCCCGCGGACCAAAGAATGGGGGCTTCGATTCTGGTCAAGGGCACATACCTTGTACCTCAGTTGCGATTTGGTCCCTGGCCCTGGTTGGGGTCCAGGAGGCAACCAGTCGATGTGTCTCTCTCACGTTGATGTTTCTCTCTCTCTCTCTCTCCCTCCCTCCCACTCTATCTGAAAATCAATGGAAAAATATCCTCAGGTGAGGATTAAAAATAAATAAATAAATAAATAAATAAAATGTAAAAAAACTAACTCTGGGTAGTGCCACTCGCCACCATCATCCAGCGGTGAGGCTACCCTGAACCTATTTCAGGAAACCTCTCTAAAGTAACAGGAGAGCCAGCCCTGGCTTGGAGGAAACCAAAGGGTAAAAGAGCCTTGTCTTAAAGAGGCTCCTCCTGGGCATCGGCAAGATCAGGGGAGCAGGGCTGGGGGTAGGACAGGCAAGTAGCATTCCCAAGGCCTAAATTGTGGTGCAGTGCAGGATCAGTACCCCAGAGCCATAGCCTCCTTAAATTTGGGGCCCTAGGTGCCTCACCCCAGTTCTGGTCCTGATGTGGAATGCCCCTGGTTACAGCAGGCCTATGGCCTAGGGCATCAAAATTCACACTTAAGGCTCAAGGGCCTCCCTCACTCAGCTCCAGTCTCAGAGCTGATAATATAACAGAGCTGATAATATAAAATGCTCATTACTGAGCATTTTACGTGCGGTAAACACGGTATACCTTATCTCACTTAAGTGTGAACACCTTGTGCGTTTGGCAGATGAGGAAACTGAAGCTCTGAAAGGTTGAGTGACTTACCTGACCTCACACAGCTAGCAGCAGAGCTGGAGTTAAACCCAGAGTTCAGAGCTCCAGCAACATGACTTTTCTAAAAGCATCATATTTTAAAGCTGAGACTGTAGAGATAATTTACTACAGAGTTTTCCCAGCCCTCACAACTTTAGCTGCAAAGTTGGTCCCTAGCCTCTGTCCTGACTTCTAGGTCAGCATATTCCAAGTATCTACTGCACATTACCCTCACCCTAGCGTACCCCCCAATCCCAACCTGCTCCCCTTCCTGCCTTCCGGATCTCAGCAAATGGACCCCTCGCCCCTCACCACCCAGATCAGAAATATGAACATCATCTTGGGCACCTCCCTCCCCCATCACTCCCACATCCAAGCAATCTCAAGTCCCATCAATTGTACATGGACTCCAAACCCACCCTCCTTCAGTTCTCCTGCCTCAGCTTAGCCCACATCATTCACCCAGCACTGGTGTGCCAGGCCCTTTGCCAGCGTTCAGGGAAGACAGAAATGAAGGGATTCACAGCCTGGTGGAGAGAGGGGCACAGACAATCACGGCTGTGAGAGAGGTGAGAGGGGGTGGAGGGGGCGGAAGGGGCTATCAAAAGAGAGAGGAAGGAGATGACACTGGGAGATCTATTTTATTTATTTATTTATTTTTTAAGTTACCATTTTCCCCTCTTATTTTATTTTATTTATTTATTTATTTGGTACATGCCCTTAGCGGGAACCGAACCCTGGACTCTCTGGTCCGCAGGCCAATGCTCCAACCGCTGAGCCAAACCACCAAGGCGACACTGGGAGATCTAAAGATAACCCCCCACCCACAACAGTGAAGAATCAGCCTGTTTGTACATGAACAGGTCCCACCTCATACCTTCTCCACCTTGGGTTCCACTACTTGAGCACAGGCCGAAAGAACACAAGACTGTTGTCACAGCAAACAGTTCGCGAAGAAGGCAAGATAAACAACTGCAGCAACGGGGTCCTGCTCCCAGAGCCGGGTGGCCTGGGGCCAGTCGCTCACTTGAGCCCCGGTTTTCTCACCTGCCAAATGGGGACAATAACAAACCCTCAGCACTATTATGAGACCGAAATGAGGTCGTGTATGAAAGGGACTGGCCCACACTGGCACTTGGTACTGGGAGATCCAGAATCAAACCAGAAGGGGAAAGAGAGGCAGAGCCAGAGAAGTGATTTCAGAGCCTGCATGTTTTCTTTTTCTTTTTTTATAATTTTTCCCCTTTATTCATTTTAGAGAGAGAGGGAGAGAGAAATAGACACATTGATGAGAGAGAACATTAACCAGCCACCACCTGCAGGCCCCCCACTGGGGATCAGGCCCATAACCTGGGCATGTGTCCTGACCGGAAATCGAACTGGCGCCCTCTTGGTGCATGGGTCGATGCTCAACCACTGAGCCACACCAGCCGGACAAGCCTGCGTGTTTTCAACGAGGTGGAGCATAATGCTGCAGTTAGACTCAGGCACAGAACAAGAGCTGCTATCTTGCCCTCCTTCCCTAGGGCCGAAGTCCCCTCTGAAGCCCCATCTCAGCCTCTCGCACACCTCCAAATTAGGGATGGGGGCATGGCTCTTATTATCTCCCATGGCAGACTGCAATTTTCTTATTCTTTCAATTTTCTGATTCATGTGCAGAGTCTGGGACATAGTATATGTTCAATAAATTATACTGAATATGCAGTTGGCTACACTAATCCTGGGAAGGGTGGGGGCAGGGAGCTGGGCCAAAGGGGTACAAATCCAGACTTTACCAGTTCTCTGTGCCTGCCTGGCCCCCTCCATTGGGCCTGCTTCCCAGAGCCAAGCAGGCCAGTGTCAGGGTAGCCCAAGGGCTAATTCGTGTTTTCAGCGTGGCTGGGCCCTCTTTTCACAGGCCCTGGGCCGGATGGGATGTGGCTGAGCATCCGGGCATAAGATGGCCAGTGAGGGCAGCCCCTTTCTCATGGGCCTGGATTCCAGGCGGCCCAGTGTCTGAGTGGAGCCCCTGGGGCGGGAAGAACACAGTGGCTGCTGGGCAGTTCTTTGTCTGACCATGCTGGGTGGATATTCAGACTGGCAGGAGGGATTAATGGCCAGGGATTGGCCCTGGGGCCGGCCTTCCCACTGCCCTTTGGAGGCCAAAGGCCCAGGTCAGGGCACACAGCATTGATGACTCCCTAGATAGGAGTGGAAATTCCCACCCTGTGCAAAGCTGCTAGCATTAGCCCTAAGGCTCCCTGCCCCCAGCCCCACCTCAACAGAGGCACCAGCGCCAAGATGAGCTTCACAGCAAGAAGAGGGAGGGAGCCAGAGCTTTCCAGCTGCTCTGCTGGGAGAAGGGGCTCAGGCTAAAAGTGGGCTCGGGCCTTTACTCCGAGGTGTGCAGCCCCTAGTAGAGCCCTGTGATTTCCCCTCCAGAGCACTGGGGAGAAGGAGCTGCGTTAACCCAACAGGAGCCAGTCTGAGCTGTCACAAGACCCCATTAGGCTTTCTGGAATATTCCTCAAACACCTCTAGTTTGAGACTGCTCCACTGTCATTTATTCCTAAAAGCCCCCATCATAGCACCCACTTATCCCATAGTCCTAAGGCTGCAGAGGGACTCGGGAAACAAAGGAAACCTCAGAGACACCCTCACCCATCCCCTGCCACCCAGGGACCCTGAGGGCTGCTGCAGGACCCCCACAACTAGAGCTGCCCAAGATACTGCCCTTCCTCAGAAGCCTGGGGCAGATAGTTCCAACCTGGCTGGGGGGCCTTTTCTAACCAGGCTGCTCCTGAGCTAGGAATGAAGGCAGCAGCCCCAGCCTTATCCTGTCCGCAGGGCCGGGCTCCTGTGGAGGGAGCGCCCTCTGGGCCACGGGTAGGCCTGCTTCTGGGGAGAGCATCAGGGAACAACCCGAAGGAGGATGGCTCTCCTTGTGACTCTTCATTCCTCAAGAGCATCCATTCAGCAAATCCTACGGATCTGTGTCCAGGCCACCCTGGGTGTGGGTCAGTGCTGAGTCAGACTTCTCTGCCTTCACTCAGCTCAGGCAGGGACAGCCACACAGTCACTCCCCATACCAGGTGGTCAGAGTGTAATATGGGCAGAGAAGGAACTTGCAGAGGCACGGGAGAGGGACCTCACTCATCCTGGTGAAGTCAGGAAGACTTCCTGGAGGAGTAAAGCTCCAGCTGGCCAGGCTGCTCTAAGGGCTTCATCTCTGTGCTCCCATCACATCTCCATCACTGACTGCACTTACCTTATTGACTCTTCGTGTGTCTGTCTTCACACCAGACTCCGGTACTATATCTCAGTATAGTGCCTAACACAAGTTGATGGTCAATAAATATGTATCAGACAGCTGGAAGGACAATTGGACACCAGGACAAGAAAACTGCGAATACAAAAGTCTGAAGGCAAGAGAGGATGTGGTTCACCCTGGGAAGTGTAAGACTTTCAGTGTTTTTCCACTAAGAATGAGCTAATATATGTAAAGTTCTCAGGACAGTGCGCAGCACATACCAACGCTGTGTAAGTGTAGGCTGTTGTTGTTGTTGTTACTATTATTATTCACTGTGGCTAATGTAGAGGGTCAAGGAACCCAGACAAAGAAGGTAGATGGGGTCAGATTGTAGATGACTTTATTTGCCAGCCTAAGGAGCTCAGATCTTTCTAGAGATAACAGGGAGCCTTTGAAAACTCTTCAGCAGGGGAATGACATGATCCCATCCCTTGTTTAGATCAGTGTGGCCGGAGAGGGAAGACGCTAGGGGCTGAGAGAGCAGAGGGGAGGCTGAACCTGTGGTGAGCTGTGAACCGAGCTCTGGTTCTGGGGGAGCACCAGACCCTCCGCTCCCATCCACTACAGACCAGAACAGAGGGAGGACCTCCAGCCATCCAGTTCACTTTGTCACAAGTCCAAGAACTGGCCATCATTCTCTCCTTTCTCTCTCTCCGACCACCTCCAGTCACTGAGACCTGTCAGTTCTCAGAAATTTCTCTCAAATCCATTCTCTTCTCTTGTCCCGTTTCAGTCCTTGTTCAGGCCGATATCCCTACTCACACTGCCTCCTGGCTGGGCTCGCTGCCTGGCCCTCTGATTCCTTTTCTGCTCAGCAGCTAGCATGATGTTACAGCTACTGAAACATCATTGTGGCTCCTCATTATCTCAGGAGTCAGACCAAGTCATTAACACGGCTGGCAGGCGCCGCACAACCTGACCTGCAGCCCCTCCTGCCTCATCCTGCACCGGCCCCCGGTGCCCTGCTTCCGCTAAAACACACAGGGTCTCTACAGAGTTACTTTCAACCAAAGGCCAGGTCCCCTCTCCTTCCGAGCCTTTATTAACACAAATGAGCACAACCCATTTTGCCAGCTCTACCTACCAATACAGCCTGGTAGGTATTTCTCCTACCAGCCCCTTGCTCTCCTAAGGTCTTCATTCACAAGGAGTCCATCTGTCCCTCTGAGAGTAACCTCCACACTGTCAAACAAATAACAAGCAGCCTTGCCAGAGTGGCTCAGTTGGCTGAGCATTGCCCTGTGCACCGAAAGATTGCCGGTTCAATTCCTGGTCAGGGCACATACCGGGTTTGTGGGTTCAATCCTTGTCGGTGTGCATACAGGAGGCAACTGGTTGATGTTTCTCTCTCTAAGCATATCCTTGGATGAGCATTAAAAAAACAAAACAGCCCTGACCGGTTGCTCAGTGGTTAGAGCATCGGCCGCAGTCCAGAGAGACCCAGGTTTGGTTCCCACTAAGGGAACGTACCTCGGTTGCAGTTTGTCCCTGGCCCCGGTTGGGGTTGTGTAGGTGGCAGCCAGTTGATGTGTCTCTCTCACATCAATGTTTCTTTCTCTCTCTTCTTCCCTCTCTCCCTCTCGCTCTATCTGAAGATGAATGCAAAAATGTCCTCAGATAAGGATAAATTAAAAAAAAACACACACACACACACAACAAAAAAAAACAAGTGAACAAAAACCCTGAGGGTTTCCCATCAAGATGCAAAGAAGGAATTCAGCCCTTCTCCCACCTGGCCCTCTGCCAGGAGCTCCAGTCTTCCCTGGCCTGCCTGTTGTACTCCTCCATGTCCTTTGAGACCTGCTCGCAGAAAATAGCCTCTTTATTCTTTAGAAAACATTTAGCAATTTCTCCTTTCTCCTTCCCTAGGCAAAAGGCCCACTGGCACCTCTGGCCCGACTGTACCCAGAGAGATTTCAGCATATGCTCTGGTTGGCCTCTCTCTGTGCCCGGTTTATCCTTGGACCCTGTGCCAGGCTGCAGAGCGTCACACTTCTGAGCATTTGTTGACTAACTACCTTGCGGAAGGAAGGAAGGAAGGAAGGAAGGAAGGAAGGAAGGAAGGAAGGAAGGAAGGAAGGAAGGAAGGAGCTAACACATGCCCACATGTGATGGAAAAACAAAAGGTGCCTGTGCCTGATTTCCAGCTGGGAATCTGCCTCCTGCCCTCGCTGCCTCCCTGCTTGGCTCTGTGGCCCTGAGCCGAGACACCCCCTTCCCCCTCATTGGGTCCTTGCCTTACCAGGGCCCAGACTCTGACAATGATGGCTCAGCCCTGAGGGTGTAATTCCAGCCGCTTCTAAACCACATACCAGCATCTGAAGTATGTTCTGTGTCATTTCGGGTTGTCAGAGTACTGCACTCTGCATCTACCTCTGCTGCACTCTAAGCCATCTTGGGCCTCCCTGCTTCTCCTTTCCAGGGATGCTGAGGGGGGGAGGGCTGTCAGCCAGGCTGGCTGAGCAGAGGGAGCCCAGGCTGGAGGAGAGTGCGTTGGAATCCACCACTCATTTGCTGTGTGATCTTGAGCAAGTTGTACAACTCCTGTGGCCCTGTTAGACATATCAGCCCCTAGTGCTTGAAGAACCCCAAGATGATCTAGGCCAGAGGATCCCAACCGATGGGCCCCTTAGCAGAAGCCAGGCATCTGCAAACCACATGGCCCCCAGGGCTGTCTGTGAAGAGGGTGCACAGTGTGTCTCACACACAACATGAATGTCTTTCACTGGTTGTTGGTGCTGCTATGACTGGTAAGTGCCCACATTTCAAAGTTAGCAGTCTTTTTTGTTTTTAACCCATTAGTGGATACCAAAAGCACAACTACTATCACACAGAGTAGCTGAGAGGTATTTTCTTTTCTTTTTTTTTTTTTTTTTTTTTGAATCTTTACCCGAGGACAGTTTTCCATTTGACGAGAGAGGGACTCATTAACTGTTTGCCTCCTGCACGACCCCATCCAGGGCCGGGGACCAAACCATAACCGAGGTACATGCCCTTGACTGGAATTGAACTTGCAACTCTTTGGTCTGCGGGCCGACGCTCTAACCGCTGAGTCAAACCAGCCAGGGCCTGAGAGGTATTTTCAATCCCAGTCTTCAACTACTGCTTTGGTCCAATATGCTTCTTATATGCCTTCTTTGGATATTGAGGTCCAGAAAGGGGAGTGACTTGCCTAAAGTCCCCAAGCAAGTCACTGAAAAGCCAAAAGTGGAGTGTGGGCTTCGCATCCCCAGCTCCTCCTCTGCATTTGCCCCGCAGCTTCTCTAAGTACCGGCTCTGTGGCAGACCCTGCTCGGCGCCAGGGAGCAGTAGTGAAGACCAAGGACCCTACCGTCCGGGCTGACATCTGTCTGGGAGGGTGTCGGTGTTATGCAGGGAGAGGAGACATTGAACAAAGCCTTCATCCTAACTGCTGAAAGTACCATTGACGGACTGGAGTCCTGAAGCCATGTGATAAGATTCCTGTTGTATAATAACCACTGCATTGCAATGTGGATGATGGGCCAGAGGGTCTTATCATTTAGGCTGTTTTTGGCTTCAAGTAACGGAAAACCTCAAGTCGTAGTGAGTTAGGCCTGGCCAGTGTGGCCCAGTGGTTGAGCATCTACCCCTGCAGCTGTTCAGGGCATATGGCCCAGTGGGGATTGATGTTTCTCTCTCTCTCTCTCTCCCTTCCTCTCTCTCTAAAATCAATAAAGAAAAAAAATGTTTAAATAAATAAAATAAAATAAAAAACAAAGTGAGTTAGGATGTAGGGAAATATATTTTCTCCCTAACAAGCAGGTCAGAGACAGGATGTGGTCGGGGTCCTGGCTCCCTTTTCGGTGTTCTCCTGGCTGTGCTGTCCCTCCCAGGTTGGCTTCATCTTCAGGCTGGTGACAAAATCCTTACCCAGAACTACAACCCCTGAGCTCCAAGTATCCAGAAGAGAGGTGTCTCTTTTCTTTCTTTCTTTCTTTCTTTCTTTCTTTCTTTCTTTCTTTCTTTCTTTCTTTCTTTCTTCCTTCCTTCCTTCCTTCCTTCCTTCCTTCCTTCCTTCCTTCCTTCCTTCCTTCCTCTTCCTTCCTTCCTTCCTTCTTCCCTCCCTCCCTCCCTCCCCCTCACCCGAGGACATTTTTGCATTTATCTTCAGATAGAGTGGGAGGGAGAGAGGGAGGAAGAGAGAGAGACATCGATGTGAAAGAGACACATCAACTGGCTGCCACCCACATGACCCCAACTGGGACCAGGGATAAACTGCAACCGAGGTATGTGCCCTTAGTGGGAACCGAACCTGGGACTCTCTGGTCCACAGGCCAACGCTCTAACCGCTGAGCCGAACTGGCCAGGGCAGTGTCTCTTTCTTGGCCTGAATTCCTTAGGAAAGGAAAGCACCCTTTCCCCAGTGTCACCTCAGCTCTCATTGGCCAGAATTGGGTTGCTTTCTCATTCCTAAACCAATCTCTGGCAAGGAGGAAAGTATTACCAGTTTGACCAGGACTAATCAGAACCTACTTACGCCAGGAACTGGGGATGGGTCACTTTCCCATCACAGCAGGTTGCTGTGTGGAAGAGAGTGGATACCAGAAAAAATGGGTTCCCTTAGGAAGGAGGAAAAAGTCCCTCAGCAATGTCTGCTGCAAGGAGGAAGGAGAGGAAGCTGGGAGTTCAGACTGGAGGCGACTGAACAGGGCAGCTTCTGTTGGGCACTCACCTCTCTCCCATGTATAGACCGCTCCTGGGGTCTGCCTCCTCACTGGGCTCTTGGCTCCTTGAGGGCTAGGCCTGGAGCCCATCACGTGTGGATCTGAGCACAGGAGGCCCCGAAGAAGTAGAGTGGCTAGAAGAGACGTTTCCACAGTAGGAAGCACGGTTCCCATCTGAGAAGTTCCCCAAGCAGGGACCCTGTGGAAGGTCATCTGGCTGAGTGCCCTGGGCAATCATCTTGAGAACTCTAGCCTCAGTTTCTCCCTCAGAGAAATGGGAGAGGATGTTTTCATTCTTTAGGAACAGTCGCCTCCCACAAAATGCTCAAATTATGTTCTGTACCTTGGAGGTGTCTCAAGGTGGGGGACGAATGGGGAGAGGTTAAGACCAGGGAGACTCGGGCAGGTTGAAAGACAAGAGCAGAAGACAGAGCGAGCTCTGACCAGCTTGTGAGATTAAATGCATCTGCTCCCAACTCTGCTTTCGGAGACATGTTGGTAGTTTGAAATTGGCCATAGTGGGAGTGCTTATACCACAGAAATTGACAAACGCTACACATCAGAACCTAACCCTCCCCACCCCCGAGATCCAGCTGGTAAACATTCACCAGCTCACCACTTGGCAAGACTCCAGTGATTAAAATAATAAAGCTCAGACCAGATCAAGACTCTCCTTTGTGTCTACCAGAGGCTCCAGGGAGGGAGGGGCAGCAGGCATTGATCGGCTCTTTCTGGGACCCTTAGCTCACACTCACGGAGGACCACGTGGACCAGAGCCTTACATCCCATCTCTAACACGAAGGCTCTGTGAGTTTGGCCTTTTTCATTCTGAATTCTAATGCAGTCCCGTGTCACTTAAAGAGAGGGCTACATTCTGAGAAATGAGTCGGTAGGCAATTTCGCCGTCGCGTGGACATCAGAGTGCCTCACTCAGACCTAGGGGGAGGCCCCCGGCCCGCCTGGGCTCTGCGCTGGAGCCTGTGCCCCGGGCTGCGACCCCGCACGCCCGGCACTGCACTGAATGCTGCCGGCAATTTAACACAGTGGCTTCTGTGTTTCTAAACAGATCTAAATGTAGAAAAGGTACAGTAAAATACAGTATAAAATATTAAAAATGGTATCCCTGTACAGGGCACTTACCGTGAATGGAGCTTGCCGGACTGGAAGTTGCTCTGGGTGAGTCAGTGAGTGAGTGGCGAGTGAAGGTGAAGGCCAAGGACACCACTGTGCCTACTGTCGAGTTTATAAACACTGCCCACAAGCCCTCTCCCTGCTCCCGTCCAGCAGGGTCAGAACTAGAACATGGAAGCTGTCCATGCTGCTCCAGGATCAGGGGTGTGGGCTGGACTGATTGGAAAGATGGAGGAGGGACTGGCTGGGTAAGGCATAGATCCCTGTAACTGACTGTCAGGAGGGAGTGAGAGGTGGTCTGAGGACCCGTAGGAGAAAGAAATCAGGATGGAGAAAGGAACCCAGGGGATTGTCATGGTAGTGTGGTTTTAGCTTGTTACATGTTGGAACAGGCATGAGATTAAGGAACTTTGTTGTACTCATTAAAAAAAAAAAAAAGAAGGTGTTGAACATGAAGAAGGTATAGAACTGATGACTCAAGATTTTGACTTTGGAAATGTGTTTTTGGTTTCGCTGACCCCATCAGGCACAAAGGGCCCTCTCCGGCACTGACTGATGGAAAAAATAAAACCTATCTGTGCTTTAGATCATTACACCCTGCAAGCATTCCCGGAGCACGGGCACAGCTGGCCCCACCAACCGCAGAGACTTTTACTAACGCGGCAGTGCTCGGTCACACTTGTGGAGGTGGCTCCTGTGGACCTGTGTCCTTGTGCAGGGTCTGAGGTCGTCCACAGAGAATGAACAGCAATGTACTCTGAGGACCATCAGGCTAGACCTGGGCAGCTGCAGCACCCTCTAGATATGCTGCCCTCGGGAGGGGGGGACACAGGCCCCTCTGTGCTGAACAGGCCAGTGCTGACTGACTGGGATGCCATGTGTGCACTCGACACTGAGGTGCTGTGAGCGAGAGGGAATCTTCTGCCATGGATATTGCTCCCGTCAGAGAAAAAAATTCCTCCTGAACCACATACCCTTCCATTTCTTACAGCTCCGCTACAATTGTATAGGACCACTGTCACCTGTGCAGTCTGTCGTTGACTGGAATGTTATGTAATGCGTGACTACAGTTCACACTGTTGGATTCAGGAATTCCCATGCTAGGAATTTGTCTTGCAAGATGAGCTCAGTGATGCGTGTTCAAGGATGGTTACCACGGTGCTATTTACAACAGGGGACATGGAACACACTGTCCTGTAGTGGGGTTGAATCCATTCCTTAAAACATGAGGCAAACAATGAAAGAAGAAATTTTTTGAGGAATTTTTAATGACATTAGGGAATGTTCATGTTATGCTGTTAAATATATAAAACAGTGTACTGCCCTGGCCGGTTTGGCTCAGCGGTTGGAGCGTCAGCCTGCGGTCCCGAGAGACCCGGGTTCGGTTCCCGCTAAGGGCATGTACCTCAGTTGCAGTTTGTCCCCGGCCCTGGTTGGGTTGTGCGGGCGGCAGCTATTCGATGTGTCCCTTTCACGTCGATGTTTCTCTCTCTCTCTCTCCCTCCCACTCTATCTGAACAAAATATCAAAAAATGTCCTCGGCTGAGGATAAAAAAAAAAAAAAAAGACAGTGTACTGCCCTGACCGGTTTGGCTCAGCAGTTAGAGCTTCGGCCCAAGGACGTCTTGGGTTCGATTCCAGGCAAGGGCCTGTACCTCGGTAGTAGTTTGTCCCCAGCCGTGGGTGGGGTCGTGCAGGAGGCAACCAGTTGATGTGTCTTTCTCACATCGATGTTTCTCTCTCTAGATCTCCCTTCCTACTTCCCTTCCACTCTATCTGGGAAAAAAAAAATCAATAGAAAAATATCCTCGGGTGAGGATTAAAAAAATAAAATAAAAATAAATAAAAAACATAAAAATAAATAAAAAACAGTGTACAAAAGTATACAAATGGTTTCAATGTATACACACACACACAGAGAGAGAGAGAGAGAGAGAGAGAGAGAGAGAGAGAGAGAGAAAGAATGGGAAGAAAATCACCCAAATCTCAAAAGTTTTTATCTCTAGGGGATGGATTTGGGGTGGCTTTTCTTTTTTCTTATTTTCTTTAGGAATTAAAACTATGAACATGATTCACCATGTTGTTCTCTTGAGATGTGCACTCTGCTGTGTACGTGTATGCTAAGACTCAATTAAAAGTCTTATAACTGTGTGCGTACTTAATGCACCGGAAGCCAACAACAAGGGCTCCTTGGTGGAGAAAACGTGGTCATGGAACAAGAGTGAGAGGCGGACTTTACCTTTGTACCGTTTGCAACTTTCGAACTTGGAATTGTGAGCTCATCACCTATTCAAAGATGGGTTGATTAAACTTTTTTTTTTTTTAATCCTCACTCGAAGATATTTTTCCATTTATCTTCAGATAGAGTGGGAGGGAGGGAGAGAGAGAAACATCAACGTGAGAGAGACACATCGATTGGTTGCCTCCCGTACGACCCCAACACAGGCCGGGATGAACAACAACCGAGGTAGGTGCCCTGGGCCAGAATGGAACCTGGTACTCTCTGATCCGCGGGCCATCGCTCTAACCGCTGAGCCAAACCGGCCAGGGTGGGTTGATTAAACTTTTAAAAACAGACAATAAGCAGACATGAGTTCTTTAATCAGAGGAAAAGAAACACTAATTTCAGAAACCATCCCCAATCTATAGATGAGAGAGTGGAGCCACACAGAGGTGGAGGAAGCTGCCCAGGCTCACGAGCCAGAAGGCGGTTCTGAGCTCCAGCGCTGGTCCAATCCCTGAGTGTATCTGGGGCTTTGAGTTTGCAAATGACTGCTTCCCCAGACTCCTTTCCACTTGATAGAGGCAGAAACTGAAAATACTCAAGTTTAGGCCCACCTCCCTCACCCCCAAGTCACCTAAAGCACTGGCTTCTTGCCTGCCCCCCACCCCAGGCAGGCAGTCTCCACAACAGCTATTAAGGCCAGGATCCAGAGACTGCCCCTATGAGTTCCAGAGGGCAGTCACGGCTTACCCCAAGACCCTCAGCGGTCCGTATTTCTCCTAAAGGACTAGAACCCAAGGAAGAGTCCAAAACTCTTGAGGAGAGGAAGGAAAAGCTCTCCGGAGGCAAGAAGCTGCATCTGGAAGGGTTTAAGCCCTCGGAGCAGGCGCACAGTCATTAGTAGGGCTTTGGCATGTTTGGGGGCAATAACTGCATATTTTCTCCAGGGTGCATTGTGAACCGACTTTACTCAGAATGTAATGAGTATGTTTTCTACGAGGGGGTGGATATTTATGCTCCTCCCAGGCCTGCCTGGGCTGCTTTTCTGCCGTCTGCTTGGTGTTAGACTCCCTGCCTTCCTATTTTTAGATGGGTCCCACAGACTTAGCACCAGCTGCTGGATGAGACCGAGCACAGTGTTTCTGGTGGGACTGAGGAGGCCAGCGAGGCAGCCTACTGGGGGAAGAATCCTTCGCTCCAGTGCTTTACTGTGGCCAGGAGTCACTTTTTTTCATCCCTGTTCAAAGACTCCACCCCGGGGACTTTCCAAGCTTAAAAAATGGAGTGCTTTTTTTTTTTCCCCCCAGCAATTACATGGGTAGAAAATACAAATAAGTTCTTGTGTATCCCCTCTCCTCTGGCTCCAGGCTGCTGCTTTCTCTCATTCTGCTTTGGGCCCTTACAAAGTTAGGGTCTTCAACCCTGGCCGGTTTGGCTCAGCGTTAGCGCGTCGGCCTGCGGTCCAGAGAGACCCGGGTTCGGTTCCCGCTAAGGGCATGTACCTCGGTTGCACTTTGTCCCCGGCCCTGGTTGGGTCGTGCAGGTGGCAGCCACTCGATGTGACCCTTTCACGTCGATGTTTCTCTCTCTCTCTCTCTCTCTCTCCCTCCCACTCTATCTGAACAAAAAAATAGAAAAATGTCCTCGGGTGAGGATAAAAAAACAAAAACAAAAACAAAGTTAGGGTCTTCTGCCTGAAATGCTCTTTGTCAATTCTCCACTCCTTTCCCTATCTGAAAAACTCACCTCGGGCCACCTCCTTCAGGAAGCCTTCCAAACAGGGATATACTCCTTCTCTGACTTCTCACAGCTCCTGTGCTTCCCTCGGCCACAGCCATTCGCCAGTCAGTGCTGCGTACTTGCTTCGTTCCCTCCCCGCCTAGCTGTGCGAGTCTGGAGACACGGGAATGTGAGTTATTTCTCAAGCAAGAGTCCCAGTGTCCAACCTTGGGCCCGGAGCAGAACAGATGCCCAATGGATGCTGACTAACAGTTGATGACTATAGTAATGAAGAAAGCATCAGAGATGAAGGGGGCGGGTTGCAGAGGCTTAGAGAGGGGAGGGAGAGAGAGTGTCAGGCGTCACCGGCTGTGACAGAATACCAATTCAAACTACCTTAAGAAAAATGACCGGGGCTGTTGGCGCATAAATCTTGGCAATGATGAAACTGGGTTTAGAAATATCTGGAACCAAGTACTCATATATCTTTTTCATACCAGATTCACTTTCACAGACCACGTTCTCCACGAGGTTGGGAACCGGGCTGATGGGAGCACTCGCTCTGCAGATGCAGACAAGAGCTGCAGTTAGAAGCTTCAGAGAAGTGCTCGGAGAGACCCAGTCTGAGACCCATGTTGCCGCTGACGAATCACTGTCAGACGATGGCGGCCCTGAAGACAGGAAGAGCCGTTCTTCCCAACACGTGGGGGGTATCACAGCCATGACGCGGGGGAATCACTGTGAGCTGGGACGCCACCCCAATTTTCTTTTTTTGCAATTTTTATTAATTTATTTTTGTTTCAGATGTTTCTTCTTCTTCCCCCCTCTCCCCGATCCCTGCCCCAGCATTGTTGTCTATGTCCTTTGGTTACACATAGCCACCCCCATTTAAATTTACCAAAGTTACTAGCATTTCCTGAGCATCTCTGTGCCTAATCCATGTTCAATGTTCTCATGGCGCTGTATCTTACAGTAACTCTATGAGCTGGATATCATTACTCCCATTGCAAAAATGAGTAAAATGAGGCTCAAAAAGGGTAAGTAAGCCCTGGCCGGTTTGGCTCAGTGGTTAGAATGTTGGCCCGTGAACCAAAGAGTCGTGTGTTCGATTCTGGTCAAGAGCACATATCTCGGTTGCAGTTTGTCCCTGGCCCTGGTTGGGGTCATGCAGGAGACAACCAGTCGATGTGTCCCTCTCACATCGATGTTTCTCTCTCTCTCTTCCTCCCTCTCAGTCTATCTGAAGATAAATAGAAAAATATCTTCAGGTGAGGATTTAAAAAGAGAGAGTTAGTAATTGCCCCAGAGTCCCAGAGAGTCAAGGAGCACAACAGAACACTTAGTCCCACCATCCTGTCATCTGTGTACAGTGAAGAAACTGCAGCCACAAGAGGGTAGGACTTGCCGAGGTCACAGAGTGTCAGTAGGATAGTCTGGAAGTGGAATTCACGAGCACTTAGTCATATGGCACATATAGGGATACTATATATAAGTGAGAGGCATCTCGGGGGTACCTGCTGTGCTCATGACAATTTATCGTCTCTCAGAACAGCTCCCCATCAATCCCCATAACTCTAGGGAATGACCCCCAGAAGAGTAGCCTGGCAGCCATGTTAGTGTACGTGACCCCACTCCTCTTCCCAAAGCTCACCGGGCCAGAGGAGGACACCTGCTTCAGTTGGGCGAATCCCCTTCTCTTGGGAATTCAGGAATTCTTTTCAGGACCTGATCTGATCAGAGGGGCAAAGAAGACCAGTGTGAGAGAAGGAACAAAGGGCAGAGATAGAGACAGGGAGGGACCTCATCCCCTGGGTTTTACGTTCAGGCTGATTATGCTCCCCCTTCCTGATCCCACTCACCAAGGCTCATGTGGGGCCAGCTGAAGAGAGACTGGATGTTAAGAGGTTTGACCAAAGAGAACGAGCAGGAGCAGGATGTTAGCTAGTACTACTGAGTCCCTACAGGTTCCAGCTCTGACATACATTTCAGCTGTTTCTCGTAACAGCCTAAGAGCGTCTACCTATTCTCCATCACAGGGAGGAGACGCGTGCTCCAGCACGGACGTGGCTGGCCCCTGGTGAATGGCTGGGGAGTGGCAGAGCGGGGACCTGAACCCAGTGTGCAGATGGCCGCCCCTCGTCATGGAGTCCTTTAGAGGATCGAGGGGTGGCAACATGAGCTTCTCCAGCACTGTTTCCTCCCCAAGCTTCACAGCTCCAAACCCTCGTCACTCCACACGTCCCATCCTCTCAAACGGCTCTCCGAGGCCCCACAGTCAGATGGCCCCGCTACACCTGCACTTTCCCTCCAGCGTTCATCACAGTGAGGTTCTCGATCCTGCAGGTGACCGTCTGCCTAATGTCTGCCTCTACCTTAAGTTCCATGAGGGCAGGAGCTCTATCTTTTTCACTGCGCTATCCCCATTTGTTCATTCACTCCACAAGTATTTACTGGGTGCCCGCTATGCGACAGCCACTAGTAGGTGTTAGGGATACAAAGAGAGTGAGTGTGACCAAGATTCCTGCCCTTGAGCTTACCTCCTAGTGTGGAAAGACAGGCAGTAAGAAAGTGTTATAGTCTGTGAAGGTGATGAGCATGATGAACAGAAACACATCGGGGAGGATCATAGGGTTAGGGTGCAATTTTATATAGAGAGGTCAGGAAGGGCCTAGAAGGAAGGAAGGGAGGAAACCATTTGGGTGCATGGGGGAAAGGCATTCCAGGCGGAGGGAACAGCAAGTACAAAAGTGCTGAGGCAGGAGGGTCCCTGGCATCTTGCGGGAACAGCAAGGAGGCCAGTGTGGCTGGGGCAGGGTGCAAAAAGGGCAGGTCACAAAGCCATGCAGGGCGCTAGAGGGGCGTGGCCTTCCCTTTGACTTGGGAGGCCACTGCAGAGGGACAGAGTGACCCAGAGTAATTTGATCTGATTTAGGTTTGCAAAGGACCAATCCTGCTGCTGTGGTAAGAACTGATGTTTCTGACATGCATCAGGGACTTAAGAGATATTTTTGCATAAGTAGAAGAGAGTGAGAGTGAAGAGAGAAAGGAATCACTATCAAAGGGAGAAGCTGGAGAAGCAAACCCGCAGGACTTCTGACCTTGACATTCAGCAATTCTGAGTCCAGTTACGAGGAGGTGAAAGGGAACAGATGTCTGCTGAGCCGAGTGTGAACCTTTTTGCTGTCAGGGCATCTCAGGAAATGTTCTAGAGATCAGAACATCTCTTGCAGGTCAAGACTGGAGGGCTTCAGGAGAACCTCTGAGCTGTGGCTTTCCACTGGCCAGGGACAGTCTGTGTGTCCCTGACTTCTCCTCCTGTATGTTTAACTCAGATGTTGCAAGTGGACTCAACAAGGTTCTTATGTTCTCCAGCAGGTCCTCTATCCAACCTTCAGGGTTGGCAGGCCTTACCGATACATCTGGTCTACCTCCTGGGGTAGTACCAGACAGAAGAGGCTCAGGGAGCAGGCTTGCTAGGAAACATTGGCAGCAGAGCACTATTTGGCTGGGACCAGGAGGCTGTCCAGGGTGGCAGGCTCTCTGTGGGCAAAGCCCTGGATTCCAGGGAGCCAAGGCCAAGGAAGGCCAGGAATTCCTCGCTTTAATTTTGCCTCTAATTCCTCCCAGAAATGAGGCGTGTCAGTCATCAAATTCTCGGGTTTTTATGAGGCGATTATGGTGATTACTATATGTTGTTTTCAAAGGGGCAATTAAGTGGAGGAACCAGACACCATTTTCATTTCTCATTAAGTGGTTAGGGTTTGTTTGGCAAATCCTGACATCTGTGGCTAGAGGCGGGCTCTGCTGAGCTTGACTGGGCCAATGCACAGCCTCTATGCGCATTAAGCATCCAGCACTTCCCTTCCTCCCTGGCCTCTCCTGGCCTGAAGGAGCTGGAAGGAATCCTTCCATTGTACAGATAATGAAACTGAGGCACAGAGTGGGGAGCTGACTCTCCAATAGTGCATCACTCGCAAGCAGTAGTGCCAGGTTCCGTCCTCCAGAGCCAGGCTCCAACTACTCTACGATGTTTCCTATTGAAAGAGGGAGCTTTCAATAAAGGTGTTCCCACGGAGGCCGCTTCATTTCTGGAAGGGGCAGTGAAGGCTCCTTCTTTAGTGTGGGGTCATTTTTCCCCCGATTCTTCTTTCTCCTAGAACCACCACCATATCAACAAGCAGAGCAGACATTGTTGGTTGTCCACCCAACAGTCATTCCCAGTTGTCTTTCGCTCACCTCTCACTAAAGAGACTATACCCAGCCTCTAGTGGTTAGGAGAGGCTATATGACCCAGTTCTGGCCGATGAAATACATGGGGGATTCTGCTGGGGGGCTTTTGGGTATGATTTTCCTCCCATTTCAAGCCACTCAAGGAGAAAGCCTTTGTTTCCTACTCAGTCCCTCGCGTCTGCTTTTAGATGTGGTTGTTTACAATGATGCCTGGAGCTGAGGCAGCCATCTTGTAAGCTGAGGCAACATGCTTGAGGAAGAAAGCCAACTGTTCCTATTGCTATGTAACAGATTACACCAAAACTCAGCATCCTAAAACAACAATTTGTTATTCTTTCTCATCGTTCTGTAGGTGGACTGGGCTCAACTAGATGATTCTCACTAAGGTCTCTTACATGGCTGTAGTCTGATGGAGGCTGGGGCAGATGTCATCTAAAGACTTGACTGGGTGGGACGTCCTGGATGTCACTCACAGCTGGCAGTTGATGCTGAATGTCCCATGGGAGCTCAGCAAGAGCCTTGACCAGTGTACCTGTGTGTGGTCTCTCCATTGGGGCTTACATGTCCTTCAGCATGGTAGCTGGTTTTTTAGGGCAAGTATTTAAGCATTAAGCATTAAAAAAATTTTTTTTTTAATCCTTACCTGAGGACGCCTTTTTTTGCATTTATCTTCAGATAGAGTAGGAGAAAGAGAGGGAGAAAGAGAGAGAGAGGAATAGCGATGTGAGAGAGACATATCAACTGGTTGCCACCCGCTCGACCCCAACCAGGGCCGGGGACAAACTGCAACCAAGGTACGTGCCCTTAGCGGGAACCAACCCCAAGTCTCTCTGGTCCACGGGCCGACACTCTAACCTCTGAGCCAAACTGGCCAGGGCAGCACTAAGCATTTTAAAAGGCCCAGACAGATGCTACAAGACTTATGACCTAACTTTGAAAGTTCAAAATGTCATTCCCACGACATTTTATTGGTTACGCAAGTCACTGAGGCCAGCCCAGATCCCAGGGGAAGAGAGTTAAACTCTCCCTCTTGATGAGTGAACGGGCGGGTCACAGTGCAGAAGAGCCAGTGGTGCGGGAGATACCATTCCATCCATCGTTTGGAAACTGTAACCCACCATACCGCACTCTGAGGACAGTGAGGAGGTAGGATGGAAAGAGTCATGGTCCTTGTTTTCTGTGAGCCACTGCACCAGCCCTGGGACTACCCCTCTGGACTTCTTCAGTAAACATATAATGTCCTAAAGGGTGAAACCATTATGGGCTGGATTTTCTGTCAAAGACATTCTAGAGGAGGTGGGACTTAAACTGGACATTTAGAATTCTTAGCCTGTGGTACCAGATGCTCCTAGGTTTGAGTTCTAGTTCAGCAGTTATTACTAGCTACGTGGCGCTGAGCAAGTTAGCCTCTCTGAGCTTTTGTTTCCTCACTTATAAAATAGGAATAACAGCCTGGCTGGTGTAGCTTAGTGGACTGAGTGTCGTCCCATGGACTAAGAGGTCCCGGTTCAATTCCTGGTCAGGACACATGCCCAGGTTGTGGGCTTGATCCCCAATGGGGGCGTGCAGGAGGCAGCCAATCAGTGTCTCTCTCTCACATTGATGTTTCTCTCTCCCTCTCGCTCTAAAAAATCAATTAAAAAAATAAGAATAACAATACCAACCCTAAGGTCATTCTGGGGACACAATGAGATGATACCTAGTAAGAGCCTAGTATGAGACCTAACACATAATATGTGGTTCATTAACATTATTTATCATTATTATTATTTTTAAATTCTCACCTGAGGATATTTTTCCATTTATTTTCAGACAGAGTGGGAGGGGAAGAAAGAGAGAGAAACATCAATGTGAAAGAGACACATCGATTTGTTGCCTCCTTCATGACCCCATCCAGGACTGGGGACTGAACTGCAACCAAGGTATGTGCCCTTGGCCAGAATCAAACCTGTGACTCTTTGGTCTGCGGGCTGATGCCCTGACCGCTGAGCCAAACCAGCCAGGGCTGTCATTATTTTATCATGTTACTGAGATGAGGATGAGGAACCCAAGTTGACCTGTGTGATTCCCGAGGTCATGGCTGGGACCACTGAGGGGATGTGTTAGGAGAGCACTTTGTGAGGGACATAGCTGCCTCTAGATGTCCCCCTTTGCTGGGGGTGCTGCAGAGCTGAGGGGCCCCGTGAGAGGCTGCAGAGGGACTTCTGCCCTGTACAGCTCAGCGAGGGGAAGGGTGGAGTGAGCCTGCAGTTTGGGAGCTGGGAGAAGAGCCTGGCTGGGATCCTGGGCAATCAGCTGAAAACAGTCAGTGCGGCCCCAAACCTTCCTCCATGGAACCTGCCAGAGGTTGGGGCAGGGAATTGGGGGAGGAGGCAAGGGAACAGTCCTCTGCAGGTAGCATGACTATCTCTTCCCCTTTTTCTTCAGGACTTTCCAATTTTACTTTTTTTTTAAATCCTCACCTGAGGATATTTTTCCATTTCTCTTCAGGTACAGTGGGAGGGAAGGGGGGAGAGAGAGAGAGAGAGAGGGAAACATCGATGTGAAAGGGACACATCGACTGGTTGCCTCCTGCAAGACCCCATCAGGGCTGGGGACAAACCGCAACGGAGGTACGTGCCCTTGACAGAATCGAACCCATGACTCATTGGTCGGAGGCCAACGCTCTAACCACTGGACCAAACCGGCCAGGGCAGTACTTTCGAATTTTAGCTCTGAGAACTTCACATCCTGGGAAGACCCTCTGTAGTGAGTAAACCAGGGTGGTTGGTCAGATCCTGTGGGCTGGGGATCCTCTAGGTGGAGCCCTCCAGGACTTGGGGACACCACATAAGCCAGTCTTAGGGACATCACCCGGGTATAGTAGGTCTGTCCCATGGAGGCCTGGGATGCCCAGCTACCTCCAGGGCAAACAGTATTTACAGTCCCATAGGTCAGGGACAGCAACAGCCCCTCCGGGATCACAGGTTTCATGTCCGGGCCTGGGGACAGAGGGGACAGTGTAGGGTAGCAGCAGCTCCTCCAGCCACAGCTGGCCTGCCTCAGCCAGGAGAGTCACTCTTGTGCTGTGATCACCAATGAGTAACAAGGGATCATTTTAAGGGCTTAAAACATACAAGAACCATGCCCATCTTGAGATGCAGCTTCCCCAAACCAAGTCCTAGAACTGAAATCTCATTATTCATCCTTCCTCTTAGCTCTGAGCCAAGCGGGACTGTGTCCCTAGAAGTCCTCACAGGGCATGCACCCTCAGAGTAAAGGAGCGTCCAGTCGTTTCCCGAGGGGGAGCGAGCCTTGGAAGGTGAGGAAGAGGTGCCTGGGGCTACAGCAGGAGGGAAGGAACATGACAGTCCTGAGACACTGTGAGGACATTACTGGACCACGGTGAACATGAGAGCGATGAAGGGAAGAGCTTAGACTGGCAGGTCACAGGCGGACAGACTGACTGCTTGCTTCACCTCTCCTCTCCAGAGTCTTCTAAAATGACTGTCAAGAAATAAAAGGGATATAAACCCACAACAATAACGATAATGGGTGAAATAACCTCAGGAGACAGAGAGCACATGGGGTGGCAGGCAGAGAAAGCCCTCGCGCGGCGTGTGCAGAGGAGGAAAGGGCCGAAAGGAAGCTTTGGAAGAAGCAGCAAGACACAGAGCCTGAAAACAGGGATACTGGAAAATCTGTACATTGGACAGTCTCTGCTCCCCAAGTGAGAGATCAGCGGGTTTCTGGAGAAATCTAACGTCTCCAAAAGAAAGACCGTTGTGTTCTGGCACTGGGGGAGGAGGGAGGAAGTCCCTCCTGTAGTGCAGCCTTGTCATCCTGAGGCACATTAGCTAATCAGCAAGCCTTTTAGTTCTTCATCCTGAGGTGTCAGTGAACAAAGATTACCAAACATCTGAGGAAAGCCTCCAACTGAGAGAGAAAAGACAAGCAAATAAAGTGAACCCAGTGGTGCCCAGCCGGTGTGGCTCAGTGGTTGAGCGTCGACCCACGCACCAAGAGGTCACCAGTTCGATTCCTGGTCAGGGCACATGCCCAGGTTGTGGGCACGATCCCCAGTGGGGGGCATGTAGGAGGTGGCCAATCCTTCTCTCTCATCGATGTTTCTCTCTCCCTCTCCCTTCCTCTCTCTCTAGAATCAATAAAGAAAAAAAAAAATTAAAAGAACAAAATTGAATGGTATGAAGAAAAAAGAAACCACCAGATAACAAGAGAGAGCTCTTGAATATTTAAATATATATATATACTTTAAAAATTAGCAGATAAGAGAATGCTTTCAAATTAAGAACATTTCTCAGAAAGTGAAATAAAAAGAAGGTAGAAAATATGAGACATAAAGGAAGTTAAAAATCCAACAAATGGGAATTCCAGCATAAGCATTTTAAATGGAGAATTATTTCAATGTTACATAAGAAAATTCCCCATAAACAAAATTTATAAAGTGTTCGTATTAAGAGTTCAACATGTGCCCCCCCCCCCCCCATGAATGAAAATATGACCCACGCTCAAGTATAACAGCCTGATATTTTCGAACACAGGGATGAGAAAAATATCTAAAAGCTTTCAGATGGGAGAAAAATGAAAATAAAGAAAAACAGGACACAAAGGGATGGTCATTGGAATGCCTTCAGAACTCTCAGCAGCAACACTGGATGCTGGACGCCACTGGAGAAAGTCTTCCAAGTGCTGAGAGAACACAGCTCTCAATCTGGAATCCACATAGGCTAAACCATCAATTATAAGGATATAACAAGGACGTGGAGACATATAAGGAGTCAGAGTATTTATGTGCCATGCACTCTTCCTTAGGTGGTTACTTGGAGGGTGTGCTCTGGACAAACATGGAGATAAATCATGAAAGAGGAAAACGAGTTTCAGAAACAAGAGGACCCCATGCAGAAAGCTGTGAAGGGGAGTCAGGATGACAGAGGTCCAGCAGGCTTGGACAGCAGCAGACTGAAGTAGAACAGGGGACCATGGAAGGGGAGAGAGGGAGACTGGATGAAAGAAAGACTGGATATAAACATGAGGGAAAGATATAGGCAGTTCAGAAGGAGGAAAAGAAAGTGTTATGAGAAAGGAAATGCGGTCTAGTACCTACCAGCTCTGCAGGGATGATACTGACCCAATTGCATGAAAAGCACAATTTATTCATTTCTAACTTTTGGGGTGCATCTATAAACAAAGCACAGAAGACTCGACTGTTGTGCTGGTGACACAAAGGAAGTCAGAGATTCCAAGCACTAGGAAGATTCTAACTGCCTTTGTTGTCGGGAAAATGGAGGGGGGACGTGACAAGGACCTGAGCCCAGCCCCTGGTGCCGAGTGCCTGCTGATTCACGTGACCTGGAATACACCCTCCTCTCCCCCATTACAAACCAGGTGCCCCACCACCACCACCACCAGCAGCGTGGCCACAGCAGCGTGACCATCAGTCCCACAATCCCAAGGAAACCGAATTCTGCCAGCAGTGTGGATGAGTTTGGAAGGGGATTCTTTCCCAAGCCTCCAGATGAGAGCCAGGCCCAGCTGATAGCTTGATTTCAGCTTTGTGATGCTGTGAGCAGAGAACCCAGACTTCTGATCTGCACAACTGTGAGGTAACTAACATGTGGATGTTGTTTAAAGTTGCAACGTTTGTGATGACTTGCTAAACAATAGAAAACTATTACAACTGGCACGTCCTCCCTCCCTCCTAGTCTGCCCCAAACTCTTACTTTATGTCATAAGAGGTGTTTTGGCCTCGTGGTTAAGCTCTCAGACTGCAGACAGGCAAAACTGGCTTAGAATTTTTCCTCTATGAAGATTAGCAGTCACGAACACAGTAAACGTTTAACAGACAGAACTGTAATTATTGCTCTTATTCATTCTCTGAGTCTGGGTTCAGCTCTCACGCCCTCTGTAAACGTTTCCCTGACTCCCCGCCTCACTCTGGAAGGTTCGTCCCCACACCCTCCCCTGCACTTTGTACTTGCTGTGCTCACATGCTGTACTGGTTCAGTGCCCTCCCCGGACTGTTAGCTGTTGAGGGGCGGAAGCCTGTTCAGAGCCTGCCACAGACTGTCATGAAGGAGCTCTGAAAATGTTTATGAAGGAGCATGAAGGAACTTTCTAGAAGTCCGAGCCACCCAGTGAAGGGAGGAGTTCCCTGTTCCTAGAGTAGCTACTTGTCAGAGATGCTGAAAGGGATTGCCTTGTGACATCTTGGGTCTGTCTACCCTGGCCTGTGTTTGGAAGCCAGGATGTGTTTCACAGAACCACACACAGAGAAGCTGGGTGGCAGGCGCTGAGGGCGAGAAGCCTCTCCAGCTGGGGTTGGTGGGGAAGGAAAGGCAGAGCGAAGTGCTCAGCTGGGCATTAACTGCTAGTTTAATACTTTTAATGTTAACTTTTGCAGTCCATCATTGGGAGGTGCTGAAATAGGCTTTGACAAATAGGTGGGATTTTGACAGCTTCTCCTGGAAGAGAAGCTTTCATTAGAGGCCACGTTATGATCAAGACCGATCCAGTTCTCCAAGAAGCAGTCTCAGGACTGTGCAGGGGCTTGGAAGTATGCATTCAGTTAGGAGGGAGGGATAGAGAGTTATGGCTGTTTCAGTGGTTTGGGAGAGGGAAAGGGAGTAACGAGTACAGAGGATCCTAGAAGACTGGGTCTGGGAGCAAAAAGCCTTCCAGTTCCCTGCAGGTATCCAGGACAGGAAGGTGCATGCTTGTGTGTGCCAAAACAATCCACCCGCTGGCAGGACCTGCCAAAGGTGGATGCAGGATGGATCTTGGGTGCCTCTTGGTGGCCATACTGAGTAACTACACCTAATACCACCGAGACCCAGCTGACTTGAGTGCTTCACTTACCTCAGGACTGGGAGGACCCACTCTCCCACCCAGGAGGACCACCTGTTGTGGTAAAATGATTTGTGAGAATGCATGTACTTGGGGTTGTGTGGTTGTGTTACCCAACTGTGTTAAGTGTATACATGTATGTGAGTATATGTATGTGAATTTGTGTATGTGTCTAAGTATGTATATCGGTGCCAGTGATTGGGCACATGTGTTGAGCATGCATGCATGTACTAAGTGCTAGTATGCAAGCATGTATTTGTGAGCACTGGTGCCAAATGTACATCTATATATTTGTGTGCATATGTATCTGTTGGTGTGATTGCTTGTGTCTGAGTGCATATGTGTTAATGTAACTTTTGAGGCCTTGGCTTTCTTTTCTGTTGCACATTGAAATAGTTAAGCATTATAATCTTACTGTTTGTTTAAAGTTTGCTCTTGGATGTAGGCCTGTTCCAGAATAACTAGCAGATGCGAAAAGCATCCATTATGTATTTTTGCAATTAGCCGAAAACCCAGAAACTTTTCTTAAATAACAGACACAATTCTGTGGGTTGCTTATTGCTGGGAGCCACCTCCTTGCCCCGGCTCGCCTGAGCAGGCCCTGGGCCCAGTCCCACCTAGGCCAAGCCAGGGAGGGTTTGCAAACTATCCTCAGTGAGATGGAAAAAACATTAAGGGTTCAGAATAGAACTCAAGGGACAACTTACAGTGAGGAAGAGAAAGAGAATAAAGAGGGAGAAGTAGAGCAGCCTCCAAAATCTGAGAAGCCTTTGTCAAACTGACTCATCTGGCCTAGCAGTTACCCAGCATTCTAGTCTGGACCCAGCTAAATAGACATGATAAACCCACATCCCTTCACCTGTTATTAAATATTCCCCTCACCTCATCTTTGTGTATTGCTGTCTCCCATTGTTTGGTACATGGACCCTCATCCCCTCCAGATAGGTGGTCTCCCCCACACCTCACTCATCCTCACTGCCATCCTTTTGCTAGTGTGGTTTTCCTTTCCTGGAATATACCACTCCTCTCCTCCAATACAGAAAAACAGGCACCCCCGACCACCAGCAGCATCGTTGAGTACCTATCCCAGGCACTGGAGAAGGCACCCAGGAGGCAAAAACAGAAGCTTAAGGCAATTTCTCAGTATTTGGGTTTTTATAGGAAGGCACAGACTCTTCTAATGTTCCCCGGCCTTTCCTCTCACTTCTATGGACATGGAACTGTTCTGTGTCCTGAGTTACAGGAGGGCCCAGAGAATGTGGCTGGGGTTCCAGGTGGACTTCAGACTTAGATAGCAACAACTTTAACAGGGTGGTCCCAAACCACAGAATCTTGGGGCTAGAAGACTATAAAACATCCTGCCAAATGGGCATCCAGGCTGTTTGCACACCTCCTGTGACGGGGAACTCACGTCCTTAAACAGCCCAGTTCACTGTTGGGCGGCTCTAACTTTAAAGTCTTTCTTGCATAACTTCCACTACTCTGGCTCTGCCTCATGCCCACAGTGACCACATCTATTCCATCTTCCTTCAGAGGTCTGGAGATTGATGGTGACCCCCTGGGTTCTCCTTATCTTTTAAGACAGTGGCAGCTGCTAAATGAGATTAAATCCGTCCTACTATGTCAAGCTGGTACTCACTGACAACTTCTTTAGAGGGAGAACATTTGTGATCTCCTTGCAATACTTCTCCCTCCTCAAGCCATGAGCTTCAAGGATGGCAGACTAGGCAACTGTTTGATTAGTTGAGCTTTTCTGTTTGTGGTTACGAGTTTATCAGTTTACCAAACACTAAGGACCTACTTCGGTGCTAGGCAAGAAGACTTGGTCCTTTGCCTGCAAAGATGCAAGGCTGCACGTTTCCAAGTATCTGCTTTGGTCACTTTGTTTAGTACAATAGTTCTCAAAGTATCAATATCAGCATCACCTGGAACTTTCAACATGCAAACTCTTGGGCCACACCCAAGATCTACTGCACCAGAAACTCTGGGGGTGAGCCCAGCAATCTGAGTCTAACAGGCCCTCCAAATGATTCAGATACACTTGAAAGATTGGGAACCACTGGATTAGATTCACCTGGGGAACTTTTAAAATTCAGTTAGAATTTCTGGGGGTGGGACCAGGAGCATTGGTTGGTTTGTTTCTCAATATGGTTTAAAATACATGCTGAGCATACTGAATGAAATGTCCTTGGAGCATCACAAGGTCTTTGCTTTTCCACACCCTTGTTAGGAGTGATGGAGGCAGAGCATGCGGGTGTTGAGGAATGGAGCTGGGAGAAAGGACAGCTGGGTGCGATGCCTTGTTCTGCCTCTAACGATCTGGAGGGCTTTGAGGAGGACACACTTCCTATTTTAAGACCCAATAAAATGTATAGACAATGTATTAACAATAAAATGTATTAAGAATCTACTCTGTGCAGGTCATTAAGAGAATAGAGAACTACAACTAAGGTCTCTAAAACCTCCTCCCAAAGACGCCACTGATCAAGAACTACAAAGCCTAACTGCAGAGGGGAAAGCATCTCCCTGCTCCTTTCCCGACTCAATAAATACAGTCAGTGAAAGTGCTGAGTGTGCCCTGTGGTCTTAGAAGGCTTCCAGCAGAAATGTGCACTGAGAGGTTTCAGATCTGTAACATGAACCAGAAACTATCAAGTCTTCATAAAGCGGAGATTTTCTATGTCCCAACACAGTAACATTAAAATAGAGGTGCAATAGGTCAAAAATCTATCAACTAGATTGAACTATGGATGCTTGCCCTGGCTGGTTTGGCTCAGCAGTTAGAGTGGTGGCCCGCGGACCAGAGTGAACTATGAATGCTTGGATGACATTGTTTTCTTATTCCAGTCTTCCCTTCCAAGATAGTCACACTTAAATCTTTCTATGACTTCAGTGCTAAAAGTAGAGGGAGGCAGATAGGGTCGAAAATTTATCCTGCCTCCCATCCCCAGTGCTTTATGGTTGTCAGCTACCAGTCTTCAGGGGAAATGAGAACAGAATCCTAAGGAGACTGCAAACACACCCAGTAGGGATCCAAAGTTGAATGGTGCAAAATGTAGCTACAGTGACAGCCAAAAATACTTTTCAACAAATATTTACTGAGTGCCCACGATGTGCAAGCACTGGGAAAGAGATGAAGACAGACATGCTTGCTGTCCTTGTACTTATAATCCAACAGAGGAGAGCGACAATAAGCAAGCCAAGCAACGTCACAAAGTGCACACATGTGCAAGAAAAAATAAGTGAGGGTGAGAGGCTGGTGACTGAGGAAGCATGGTAGGGTATTAGAAGTCACCTAAAACCGAACTATTACAGGTTTGCAGCCTGGGCTGCTAGAAAGACAGGAGACAGATGTGGTAAGGCCCAGAGGCCCAGGTTCTAGACTCCAGTTCTCCACTCACAACTAACTAGCTCTAAACACCTTTCTTTCATTTAAACAAACAAACAAACAAAAATGCTTAAAATTGAGGCATACTTGATTTAGCTGAAGTATGCAGGTGGGCCAATTGACTTGGACTCCTTGGGCCTCAGTTTAATTATCCATGAAACAGGAAAATCAATATTAACCCTCCTTGTTGGGAAAACTAAATGCGGTCAGAGGTTTAAAAAAGTCTACATTTAAATATTAAAAGTACAACACAGAAACACAATACAGTTAAGAAACCACTAGATTTGAGCTTAACTAGTAAGCATGTTGAGGGCAAGGGTTGTATCCCTCATTGTTGTATCCCTATAAATCTGTCTCAAGCATATTTTGAATGAATGACCAGTCAATTTTTTATAACTTCATTGTAGCGCTATTGTCATCTCCAGGTCTGGTGACAGACACATTGCCTGAGGAAGATGTAGATTTCCTGTAGCAAACTCTCTGATCTCCGTCACAAGGGTCAGCATCTCTGAAATTTTGCTGGCTAACTTGATCAGTCAGCGAAATGAAGATGGCAGATCCTCACGTGAGCATAATTACAGGCTGTATAATGCCTCCTCTATGCACCTAGCTATTACTTCAGCAATTAGCCATAGTTCATGGGTAATCATATAAAACAATGACTTAGTTGATGACTATAAATTAACTAGCTACTTTCCTAGGTCAAATACACCACCTAAACTCAGAAATAGCTATAAAATTACTCAAACCATAAGTTAAGGATAAATGAAGATAGATGGTGTTAGAGTCACATTCCTGAAACTCGTTAAAATACTCATGGAGAAAAATGGGAATGTGGTCTATGACCATGAAGACTGGGGCAGATTAAGAAATGGTGCTTGGTGGGGGTGATTATGGGCAGAATTAAAGTGAGTTCTTCCAAGAGCCATGTATGAAGTAGAACTGGACTGAACCAACTCCTGTTCTCTATTCAAGTGGTTTTACTCTTCCTACCCTCATCCCACTCCATCCCCGAAATTTCTAATCTCCCATTAATACACAGTAGCAGCAGCCTCAAGTCCAGTAGTTACCTTCTTTTCCTAAACAGCACTAATCCAGATCTAAAAGCCTTAAAAAGAGAAAGAACTAGACAGTCTCTGCATTCTGACACAACATTTAAAACAAGGGGATTTTGATGCAACTGTTTTAACTTGGTTGTTTTCATGTGGGACTTTTTTTTTAAATCCTCACCCAAGGATATTTTTCTATTTATTTTCAGACAAAGTGGAAGGGAGAAAAATATCAACACGAAAGACACACATTGACTGGTTGCCTCCCACACAACCCTGACCAGGGCTGGGGACTGAACTGCAACCGAGGTATGTGCCCTTGACTGGAATCGAACCCGCAATTCTTTGGTCTGCGGGCCAATGCTCTAACCACTGAGCAAACCTGCCAGGGCTCATAAAGGACTATTTTGACCCAATCTAAAAGTTAGCCATTAAACTTTAGCATTCTCCACCCCCAAATAATGTGTCCATCTTGACTACTTCAGGATAGAATAATGTTAGTGCCTATTGTGCATGTTACCTGGCAATTAAAAAGAAAAAAGGTTTAGCCCTGCTGGTGTGGCTCAGTAATTGAGCATCATCCCATGCACCGAGAGGTCGCCTGTTCGATCCCCGGGTTTCGGGCTCTCGAGTGTACAGGAGGCAGCCGATTGATGTACATCGATGTTTCTCTCTCTCTCTCTCTCTCCCTTCCTCTCTTTCTAAAAAATAATAAATTTCTAAAAATCAATATAAATATATATTTTTAAAAAAGGTTACATTTGACAGGCCATTGTGATGCAGCCTCGTCACAATCAGATACTCCGGCCAAGTTCTCTAAGCTGCCTTGTAGCCACTTGTGAAAATGCTTCTATACAGCCACTTCTCGAACAACATTTCATTCAATATTATTTAGTTACGATGTTGGAACCTGACTCTTGTTTATACCAATTAGCCTACATTAAAATCAATCTCATTACACATCATTTCACTTAAAGTTGTGTAAAAATAATAAAGTAGGGTGAACCATGCACAACAACTTTATGCTTCCAAGTACTAACTGCTGTAACTCAACGTCCTTCCCCTCTGGCTCCGGAAGTCCTTAGAGCCAGGGGGCTGTGAGAGGGCCAGTTCTACCCAGAGTCCTCAGAAGCCTGCAAAGATTTACAAACTAGCAAGGAAACTTATTCAATTCAGGGCTTTTCTCAAAAGTCCATCTTGAGTCTACTATATTAATTTTCCCCCTTCATTTTTTAGAAGCAGCTACTGAGGGTTATTTCTTCCAAGTAGCCGTCTAATAGGTTGTATATGAGCATTCCTTAAAGTTCACATACATGGCTTTATTTGAATGTTACTTTCTCTTTGTAAATGTGGTTGCTCAACCAAATGAGAATACTATCTGCTATGTATGTGGTATGAAGCTTAATGGCTTAAGACAGTTCTTAAAGTTTGCTTCAATTATCTACCATTAGGGTTGGAATGTAGTGGTACCTCTGCAGATGCTTTTCCTCTGGTTGGTTAGGGCGTCAAAGGCCAGTGTTAGGAAGTTATATAGTTACTTGAAAATGTATCATAAATAGAAAACAATTTTCTGTGGCTGAAAGAACCTCACCTGGAGAAATGTGTATCAGTAATCCTGTCTCCCTAAATAAAACAAAATAATTAAGCCCTCTTCTCTTATGTCAGGGTCTTATGAGGATAGTCGTGAAAGAAAAGCCTCTTTGGAAAAGAGGAACCCAAGAGAAGTAGGTTCTGCTCTAATGGACAGGGATAGCAGGAATCCCATACAAGTCTCAGCAGATAGCCTGAAGTCAGTATGGTTGACATAGGGTATAGGGTGGTAGCCAGAAGTTAGTTCTTCAGCTCTCAACAGGAAAGATGGTGACCTGCAAAAATTAACTGAGGTCCAGAACTAACATCACAGTCACAATAACCATACCCATTCAAAGGAAAGCAGACCTGGAGTACTTACATTGGAGTCCAGGATAAGGAAAAAAAGGGATAGGAGATTAGGACCACTTCTACCTCTGGTACACAAATAAATGAGCTTCCTTTCTTTCATTAAAAAAAAAAAATTACTTAGAATGAAGTACTTAATTTAGCTGAAATATGCATGTAGGCTAGGGAGAAATGCAGTAGGCTATGTAAGAATGACTGAAGTTAGCCAACGCAAGACATCTGAAAGTCTATGTGAATCAATGTTAGTTTCAGATAGAAAGCTCTTGGAAGGCAGAGAATGTGTTTATAGCACTATAGCTTAATTAATATGTGTTTGAAGAGAAAAGACCAAACCTCCAGGGAAAAGATGCTGACCTAATCTGGCCAATACTTTCAGCCATTATTATCTCCAGGGACCACTGAAATGTCAGACAATCACTGAAATTACATGGACAAAGCCACAAACCCACAAAAAAAACCCACATCCTGAGACACACTGCTTGCCTGCTACCAATTTCCCCCTCAAAGAGACAAGGAATTGATGCAGGCTGGTAATGAAATAGGCTACTTGGGCTTCAATCCAGATTACTTCTTGAAGGAGTGGGATAAAGTCATGCTTTCTGCTTAATTCAAGATGCAAACATACTACACAGAGCAGAAAATTCTCCTGGACCCTGAACCCTGCTTTTGCTACATGAGGACACACATGTTACATCTTCCATATGCTTGAGAGAACAGAAATCTGAACCAGCAAACAACAAAGGCCATAGCACAAAATTTATTGGGATTATTTACTAAATAATTCATATATATCCAACATGACTGAATGGAAATAATATTAATTTTATTTTGTTTTTAATAGCAAGGCTTCCACTGGGGTCTTTCAAGAAAGTAAAAAAAACTTCTTGGTGACTGTATCTTTAACAAAATGACCTAACTAGTGAAGTCAGATGTATCTCAATCCCTAAATTCAATATTGCTGACATGTTTTTCTACTTAAAAAGCAAACAAAAAACAAAGCTTCATAATTTAGTAATTATTATGTTTCTTGATTTTTTTCTCAAATTCCACATAAAGATAATTTGATGAAAGAAAGCAAAGCACCTAGTCTTAGCGGTCTCCTTAAAATCCATAAGATTACTTTCACAACACCAATGTCAATATTTGGATCCCGCCTGATGGGCTTCTTCACTTATGTGAATAGGAATACACTGAAAACCTTAAGCCTTCACTCTTGCTTCATACTACCTTAACCATTTGATTAAATTACCCATAAAATCCCTCTGTACTAGCTGGCCCAAATCACCAGATAAGAATTCATTACAACCTCTTACGAGAAATCAAGATGTCAATACAAATTTTGGTGGCTAATATATTATAGTACTTATGAATACTTTGTTTTTTTAATGGCAAGTATGTTGTAAATTCATTATTAACAAGTGAATTTCATAACACACATAGAAATAAGTCTATTACAATACAGGGGTGGGCAAAAGTAGGTTTATAGGTGTGACTATGCAAAACAGAGTTAATAAAGCTATTGTAATAATCATAACCCATGTCTTTTTCCATATGAACTGTAAACCTACTTTTGCCCACCTCTATAAGAATATTCACAAACTGTCCTCACTATTCCCAAAGGCTTTAAATATAAAATTTTAATTACATTAAAAATTATACAAAGTCAAAATTTAATTATATTAATAATTATACAAAGTCAAAAGGTGCTGAAGACGAGAACATTCTAATAAGTCTCATAAGAACCTTGAATACCACTTTGCATTGGTAATGGCAGAAAAAAGCAAGGAGAAAATAAATTTATCAGAGATTTTTAAAGGAAAAATAGATCTAAGAAAAAATTCCTTTTGATTCTACAGCCATTTTATTCTGTACCTTTCCATGCTTCAACATGATGCCAAAAAAAGAATTTACTGAATAAAAGTAGCCAGGAAGGGAATCAAACATTTATAAGATATATTTATTATTTTTCTGACCAAAGTGCAGTGATTTTTAAATCTTCTTAAACAAATAACTATGAAAAAAATATTCAAGAAAATAAAATACAAATGGGAAATTTAAGCATTAGATTTCTTCTACTTTACACTAACCTTATAGTCTAGAAAAAAAACAAACACCTCATTTTATCATAAATTTAGTACATGCATTTCAAGGTTCCACTGCTAGGAATTTTTTTGAGATCAATTTAATCATTAATAACTCTATATAACAGAGCATAAGGAACACACGTCATTAGATGTGATACTTGTCCCTTATCCTCAGATTTGTGTCAGAATAGAGCTGACAATTCTACCAGGCTCTGAACCCTCAGTGCCCCATCCCAATCCCTGTAAGCAAAGACTATGCCCTGTCACACAACTCTGTATAAATTGTAGTAAAATGTAGCCTAAGATTTCTTACCTTTCTATAGGATATGGTCAGTTAGTGGATAAGTACTAAAACACTTCTAGCAATTCATTTTATGAGTTTGTTTACCAAACACATTGTACAAGAACTGACTACACAAAAGTTCCTTTGGAATGTGGTCCACAAATTCACTTAACAGGTTGAAAATTTAAAACCTGTAAGAAAAAAAGGAACTGAGGAATCCCTAATCCTGACACGTAGCGATTACTAAAGGGATAAACACATACTACTGTATAATGTTTTGCTCACAGAAGGCACAAACTATAAAAGGGATATTCTTATCGAATAAAGACAAAGGACTAGCTAATGCCCTTCTTTGTTTGGTGAGCACCATAGCTAAGATAAAGTTACACCCGAATTCACTGTCTACTCCTGTGACAAAAAAATACGTTGAAGATAAAAAATTTAATTTGTCTTACTATGCACTTTCTGGCCACTAATTGTGATATAATTATGAAAGATTAAAATTGCCTTATAAAGGGATTGTGACAGCAGCTATCAAAGCAATATTCAAGCATGACTTCAAGGATGTTTTCAGGTTTAGAATTAGCCTTCTTTGTCAAAAATCTTCACAACTTCATCAAAAACCTGTAAAGGAAAAAGATAGTAATAATTTTAAAAGAAGATATTGTTAAAATATCATATGGCTTAAAAATATACTAATTTTATATTTCCAAAATAGATTTTTAAAAATTATGGTTCATTAGTTTCATCTATTTTACTTTAGACAGTAATATAATATCATAAATAATACATATAAAATTATGAACATGTTTCATTCAATTTTATTACTGTTTTTAGGACAAAATAAACTTCTTGATTGGCTACCAAAAATTGATAAAATGAAAGTGGTGTATCGTCCTTCTGATTCTTTTCTGATGTATCATCACCACTATAGAGAGTGGCAATTGATTAAAAAAGCAAAAATGACTATAAAATAAAAAATAAAGGTCCAGAGGAAGATTCAGGAAATCAGGGAAAGACTGGGTAAATTAAAAGGCACTAGAAATAGTTGGTGGACCCTGAGGGCTTGTGAACCACACCTGAGAGACAGCTGACTTAGGAAGGAAGAGAGCAGTGCCAAGTCACAGAAACCCTGCACCTCTGAAGCTATGTGTTCTTTCTTTTCATTTTATTGAATTTATTGGGGTGACACAGGTTAACAAAATTATACAGGTTTCAGGTGCATGATTCCACAACACATCATCTGTGCACTGTATTGTTAAGTTTAGCACCCCAAGTCAAGTGCCCATCCATCACCATTTATCCTCCCTTTCTCTTATTCCCCTCCTACCACCCGCTCCCCCTGGAGCTATGTGCTCAGTGCTAGAAAGGCTGAAGGCAGCCTGGGGCTCCTGAGCTAGATGATTTGCCATTCACGTTATAGATTTTTTTGAAATGCTCATTGTCCAAATAATAGTCTCAAAATGCCAATTTTCAGTATTTGAGAAATGAGGTTTGGAATTAATAAACCACCCACTCCTTATGAAGAAAAAGTCTGAGGTTGTAAAACCCAGATTAGACTCTATTCAAAAAGGAGAAAAGCCCGGCTAGCGTGGCTAAGGGGTTGAGCTTCGACCCAAGAGGTTCCTGGTTTGGTTCCCAGTCAGGGCACATGCCCAGGTTTGGGGCTCTCTCCCCAGCAGGGGGGCGGGGGGAATGTAGGAGGCAGCCAATCGATGTTGATGTCTCTCTCTCATTGATGTTTCTCTCTCTCTCTCTCTTCCTTTCTCTCTAGAATCAATAAAACATATATTTTTTTAAAAAGGAGAAAAAGCCTAATTTTTCATTTAATCTCCAGTGTCTTGAAAAGCAAACTATTCTGGACTTCCAGTCAAGATGGCGGCGTAGGTAAACGACCATCATTCTAAACCACCTGAAATCGAGCAGAATGTTAGTCCTACAACTACGGAATTAAAGAAGCAGCCTCATCAAGACTGGTAGGAGAGGCGGAGGCGGACAGGCTGGTCCCACACCCACGTGTGGCGGATAAAAATCAGGAAAGACTTTGGCTGGGAAGGTCCTCCCTGAGGACTAAGGGGCCCCTGTCTCACACCAGGCACCTAGCTAAGGATTCCAGTGCCAGGAAGGGAATCCCCATAACTTCTGGCTGTAAAACCTGCGGGAACTGGGGCTGAGAGAGGCTGAGGCAGCTGGAGCCACAAGCAGCTCCTCTTAAAGGGCCCTCACACGGACTTACTGGGACTGGCTCCCTCCAGGCTCCAGCGTGGGGGGCCTTGAAAAGCACCAGAGACATATGGGGAAAAGCTGAGTTGTTTGGCATTGGAGCGAGGGCTGGAGAGGCAGCTTTCTACTGGACAGAGGTGCTATCAGAGGCCTTTATTCCTTTGGTGAGCCCTTCCCCTACAAGGCCAGCAGACAGTTGCCATATCTAGGACTCCAGCAACCTGACTCACAGAGTTTGCCCCCCCCCCTGGTGATTCCCTGAGGCCCCACCCCACCAACTTTCAGGTCCACCCAAGCTGTTGCTAGTTGCTTTACCATAGGATTGGCCTGTCTTGGATCCTGCTTCAGGTTTTCCTAAATTCTTTCAAACAAGTAGCATAAGTAATACATAGAAACAGGGAGGCAGCCAAAATGAGGAGATAAAAAGGTCCCAAATGAAAGAACAGAATAAAACTCCAGAAAAAGAACTAAGCGAAACGGAGATAAGCAACCTAACAGATGCTGAGCTCAAAACACTGCTTATAAGAATGCTCAGTGAACTTAGTGAGAACTTAAATGAACTTAGTGAGGGCCTTAAGAGCATAAAAAAGGACCAGTCAGAAATGAAGGATGCACAGTCAGAAATGAGGGAGGCACTAACTGAAATAAAGAATAATTTACACAGATTCCATAGTAGAGTAGGTAAAGCCAAGAAGCAAACCATCGATTTGGAATATAAGGAAGCAAAAAACACCCAATCTGAACAGCAAAAAGAAAAAAGAATCCCAGAAAATGAGGATAGTGTAAGGAGCCTCTGGGACAACTTCAAGCGTGCCAACATTCGCATCTTGGGGGTGCCAGAAGGAGAAGAGAGAGAACAAAATATTGAAAACCTATTTGAAACAATAATGGCAGAAAACTCCCTTAACCTGGTGAAGGAAAGAGACATACAAGTCCAGGAAGCACAGAGAGTCCCAAACAAGATGAATCCCAAGAGGCCCACACCAAGACACATCATCATCAAAATGCAAAAGGTTCAAGATAAAGAGAAAATCTTAAAAGCAGCAAGAAAAAAGCAGTTAGTTACCTATTAGAGAGTTCCCATAAGACTGTCAGCTGATTTCTCAAAAGAAACTTTGCAGGCCAGAAGGGAGTGGCAAGAAATATTCAGAGTGATGAAAAGCAAGAACCTACAATCAAGATCACTCTATCCTGCAAAGCTGTCATTTAGAATCGATGGTCATATAAAGAGTTTCCCAGACAAGAAAAAGCTAAATGAGTTCATCACCACTAAACCATTATTATATGAAATGTTGAAGGGTCTTCTTGAAGAAAAAGATAAATATGAACAAACAAAATGGCAACAAATACATATCTCTATAGACAATTGAATCTACAAACAAAATGAACAAGCAGAACAGAAACATTCTCATAGATACAGAGAACATCTTGTTGGTTGCCAGATGGGAGGGGGGTTGGAGGAATGGGTGAAAAAGGTGAAGGGATTAAGAAGTACAAATGGGTTGTTAGATTGACAGACCTCAGAGGTAGGGGGGTGGGGAATGGGAGGAAATAAACCAGAGAACTTATATGCATATATGCATAACCAATGGACACTGAAAAGTGTGGGGAAAGGCAGGAGGGGGGTGGGAGTGGGGAGGAGGGTGTCAATAAGGGAAAAATGAGGAACATATGTAATACATTCAACAATAAAGATAAGTTAAAAAAAAAAAAAAAAGCAAACTATTCTGTCATAGTATTTTTTTCTCCTGCCTATGCCTTCCATCACATTTTCACTAAAGTATTTTTTTTTATCCTCACCCAAGGACATTTTTCCATTTTTGTTCAGATAGAGTGGGAGGGGGAGAGAGGAGGAGAGAGAGAGAGAGAAACAGCGACATGAAAGGGACACATTAAGTGGCTGCCTCCCGCACGACCCCAACCAGGTCTGGGGAGGAATTGCAACCAAGGCACGTGCCCTTGACCAGAATCGAATCCCGCGACTCATTGGTCTGTGGGCCGATGCTCTAACTGCTGAGCCAAACTGGCCAGGGAAAATTTTTTTTTAAGGCAGGATAGTGATACTCACTTCATCAACAGATTTAGAAGCATCTATTTTCTTGACTTTCCCCATTTCTTCATATAAGTCAATAACTGGTTTTGTTGACTGAAGATAGGTTTGAATTCTGCAAAAAAAAAAAAGCAAATATTGCAAGGTTCTAAGTATCCCACAGAGGACAACACTGGATCTGATCCAAATGACTCCCTTAGCATCTTATTAGATAGGCCATTTCACATATTTAAGCATAACATTTTCTTTTTCTAGACCAAAATCAGGCAAGTATTTAACCTGCTACTCGAGTTCCAAACTGAGACTGAGGTGGCTTACTGGATAAAAACTGCAATGTACCTCTTTTCCAAGCTCTCTCTGTTGTCATCACTCCTACCACTACTCTTTCCCCTCTCAAGACATCGTTCAATACAGATCTAGAAAGAGAAATATATAAAACGTTATTTTAAAAAAGGAAAGATATAAATTTGCCATTCTTTTATCCTGAAAAAGGAATAAAGTTTAAAGAGTTAAAAACAAAAAAAACTTGCATTAAACTGAATGTGTCTAATTCATTAATCAAGATGTAAAGTCCTTTTAAATTTAAACATGTGGTTCAACTTATATAAACTAGGTTAAATAAGTACAGAGCATAATAAGAATTCATTCAAGACCCAGTTTTTCCTGTGTATTTCAAACTGAAATAAAAAGATCTATATAATGTGTATGGTTCCATCTAGGATATATTATTAACTTATTAGGTATGAATTACATGCCTCTGACTTTGTTCTATTTTTGCTCACTTTTCAGTAATTCCATAAAGATCCAAATATTTAAGAATCAACATATTTGCATTTGAATAAAGTATCCCTTGTTAATCATGAATAAACATTCCTTAGTTATAAAGCTGTGGTAACATTCTAAAGTTAACTTTGAAGAGTAAGTGAAAACATATTTTTGGGGGTTGAAGAAGAGTTACATTTTAAAACAACTCAAAAGGCTTCAGCAAGTCCCTCCACCAGAGGCACATTTGCAATTCAACCAGCCAACTTCCTTCAAGGCAGTACTTCGTAATCTTTTTTTTAAATTTTTTTTCCCCTTTATTGATTTTAGAGAGTGAGGAAGGGAGAAGGAGAGAGAGAAAAACATTGATTGACCACCACCTGCATGCCCCACACTGGGGATTGGGCCCACAACCTGGGCATGTGTCCTGACTAGAAATCAAACCAGCGACCTCTTGATGTATGGTCGACGCTCAACCACTGAGCCACACCAGCTGGACCATATTCTTATTCTTTCAGGTTGTTGGCATTAATTGAATTAAGTTCACAGGTATGAAATAGTCAGGCCTTTTAATTAAATAATTCCACAAAATCAATTTAGTTATTCAAAGGTATGTCTAAGCATGTTATTAGAAGTGCCAGAAAGAAAAAGAACATTTTCCTGCTTTTTTCAAAATCATTATACTCTATGAAGACAAATCAGGCGATCTTCGATGTTTCCTTGAAACAGACAGTTTTCCCAAATTCCCAGAATATGTGCTTCTTTTCCAGTAAACAACCATCCTAAGGCAAGATACTCTCTCTGATGATAGGCATACCTATGAAGTAACAGGGCAGCTTCATTACCTAACATTTTATACATCAGTTTGTACTTAAAAACAAAGCAAAACAAATTCTTGTTATTTTAAAAATAAACAAAATTTAGGTCCATAAGGTTGCTGATGCCAAAATGTGTTTAACACTCCAACAGCAGGACAGTGTCATTCTGTCCATCAAATGTTCCAATTCAAGAAAAAATACTGCTACCAATATAAATGTAAATATAAGTAAAAAGTCACTTTGCATTTCTCTAATAGTTGAATCAAGTTGCTTCAAGTCCAAGTGGGTAGATGAAGATGTTCATTACCTCATTATTACAATCAAAAAACAAAACGAAAGCTATATCTGCCTTCTCGTCCATGGTCTTGTTCCAACCTTGAAGGTTGTCTTGATTTCTTGGAAACCCATCAATCAAGAATTTATTCTTCTGAGCATTGGCGGCCATTGTCTGATCCATTTCCTAAAGGAAAAGGAAAATTTAGGGTCAAATCATTAACAAAATGCAATTTCTTAAGAAGGGTAGTGGTGTTTATTATTATTCCTTAAATCATAAGTAAAGCATGAAGGATGCATAGAAAAAACACACATTTAAAGAAAATTATCTAATGTGTTAACATGGATGCCTCAAGCTGGTGGAATTATGGGTATGTACCCTTTCCCCATTTTATGCACATACACATACAATTTTTTGTAGTTTCAAAAGGTTCTACAGTAAGCACGTATTACTTTCACATACACATTCATGAAGTTATAAACAGCAAAAAGAGAAAAATAAGCATTGATCAATATCTCTGCTTCAACCACTAGAGACCCTATCCTGCTTTTCCCTTCCTCTTCCCAAGTCATTTTGCTGTGGTGAGAAGTGTGCTGCAACTAAAGGCACTCAGGTTCTCTGCAACAATTCAAGTTCAATTGCTAAAAGCTCTGGAAAACTATAAAGAAACTGCTAGTATTAATTAGTAGGAGTCAATATCCTTTTTATTTAAACGGAAGTTAATTAAACCTAAATGCCACTGGTTACCCCCAAACACAGGTAGCACAGAAAACAACACATTCAGAGAGATAGAAGAAGAGCACATTTCACCATCCTCTTCCAAAGTCTGAATTTGGGTAGAATGTGGGAATATGTGAATGGGAGATGCAGATCCCTAATCTCCAAATCCTTACCATTACCAATCACCATGGATCAGCACAGATGCACAACTTAGCCAAACTCCTGAGGAGTCTCTATTCCAAAGCAAACCAATATCCAATCCTGTAAGTGCTCACATTGTTTTCTATTTCCTCAAGAACAATGACTGTCAGGACCATTGATTCCTTTATATGAGGGTTGGCTTTTTATTTTCCTGTCAATCCTCACCCAAATAAAATTTTCCATTGATTTTTAGAGAGAGTAGAAGGAAGAAAGGGAGGGAAGAAGGCGGGTGGGGGAGGAGGAGAAGAAGAAGAGGAGAGAGAGAGAGATACATCAATGTGAGACAGACACATGGATTTGTTGCCCATCACATGGCCTGGGAAAAACCTGCAACCCAAGCACATGTCCTTGACCGCAACTGATCCCATAACCCTTCAGATGGATGCTCTAACCACTAAGCAAAACCAGCCAGGGCCTGAGGGTTGGCTTTATCCCAGCATCTAGCTTCTCCAATGTTCAAAAAAATTCAAAAAAATTATTCTGGACCCCTGCTATAGCATTTCTACCCCAATTATGGTAGTGGAAGATATCTGAAAAGGTACATCAATATTCTACTCACTCAACACACCTTTATTCGAGGCCAACTATCAGGGATCATGAAGAGCAAGGTCATGGCCCATGGGGAGCTCACAGTCAGTGGGCAACAAATATGTAATTAAATGTGCTAAGTTCTATGATGAGGTATAAACGAATGCTATGGTAAAACAAAGAAACAAGCGCAAACTACGTAGGAAAGTGGGAAGCTTTACCCAAGAGGTGGCAGTGGAGAATCCTGAAAGGTGATGTAGCAGGAAGACAGAGATCCAGGTACTTCAGATGGGGTAAACTGGATGTATAAGAAGAAAAGAGGATATAAACTAAGGTGACAGTGATAATAGAGAAAAGAGACTAAACAGAAGAGGATTAAGAGAAAGGTATATGAAGGATCTGCGTCCAGGCCAGTTTGGCCCAGCAGTTAGAGCATGGGCCTGTGGACCAAAGAGTCATGGGTTTGATTCCAGTCAAGGGCACGTACCTGGGTTGCAGGTTTGATCCCTAGCCCTAGTTGGGGTCATTCGGGAGGCAACCAATCAATGTGTCTCTCTCACATCAATGTTTCTCTCTCCCTCTCTCCCTCCCTTCCACTCTAAAATTCAATGAAAAAATATCCTTGGGTGAGGATTAACATACACACATAAAAGGAAGGACCTGCTCACTGAATAAATTTGGGAAAGCGAGAGAGAGCAAAGTGGAAAATATAACATGGCACCCAGATTTCAGGCTTGGGCAACTGGGTAGATGAGATGGTAGAACCATTCACCGGGACAGGAAATAAAGGTGATCACATTTCAGATGATACATTCAGTCTCTGTCATGGTGATTTTGAGACACTTATAAGACATTCAGATGGATGCCTAGTATTTAGCAAGAAATACGGGTCTGAAAAAAAATTTGTGTGTTGGGCATGGCTAAAACCATCCATCAAGAAATATATAAAATGATAGTAGAACCCAGGATAAAATCCTGAGGAGTCATTGAAGTAGGAAGAGAATCAAGAAAATTGGAGTCACAGAGAACAAAAGAATGAGTTTCAAAAGACAGTACGTTGAGTTAAATGCTACAAGAAAAATGACTATAAATATCCCTTAGATTTGATACAGATTATTGGTAACACCAGTAAGAATAGTTTCAATGAAGATGGATATAGAACCTGGAAGGGTTAAGAGTGAGTAGAGTGAGTAGAAAGTAAAAAAGTAAAAACTGTAGACTAGAGAATAAGGAAAAGATTGATTTAGCCTGGAATGGAAGCAGGTTACTACAATCTCTCAGACAAGAAGTAGGAGTGTATGTGAATGAGCTACTCTTCATATTCACGTTTTTCTGGTTCCATCCAGATGCTGACATATCTCTTTTCATCAGCTTCGACTATTCTTGCTGGTCCCACTCTTGCGTTTCTCCTTCACTGATTCTTATATGTGAAAATACCCCTTAATGACTACAGCCTTGGGAATCTATAGTGGAGAGTTATCATGAAAATGCAAGGTAATCTGTTTTTCAGGTGGGACATATTTTAGTTTGATAGCTGTTAGTCTTGGCATTTCATACTTAAGATGCTGATGCATGAAAAAAAAAAAAAAGAGATATGAAGACCGAGAGGATGGCAACAATAGGAAGGTCATGGGAGCAAGGGGGAAGAAGGAATGAAGGTAACTAAGTTTGCAAGAGAATAGAAAAGAGAGAGGAGATGGAGGAAGAGGAGGAGGGGAAAGAGAAAAAGAAACAGAAATGGAAAAAAGATTGTCAAGTGCATACATATGAATGTTAAGTTGAGCTGTAGCTGACCCTAGACCAAGGTAGAGAATGCTTGCTACTGTCCAATTGCTTCCCAGGTAAAAGTGCAATTTCCATTCTTAAACACCATGGGAATCTTCTACATGCAAGAAATTCAATACTTTGATTTTTTTCATTACTAAAAGAAAAGGTAGATTTGATTTCTCATTTCCTTGCTGGTTTAAATTGGTAGACATTCATACTCCTTACCCTCTTTAACAAACTGATGGTTATCTCAACTGGCACAATCTTTCCATCTTTAATGTACTTTTCAATGAGTTCACCATACTGTGAATCTGGGTTTTTCCTTTCATCACGAAGAAGTTCTCCTGCAGAAAGGTGTATGTAGCCATATTTCTGAAAGAAACAACACATGGGGAAAAAATATCAGAATACATTCAACCCAGTAGGTTATTGGCTTTTTCCCCTTTGTTTCCATTTCTATACTCCATTTTTTTCTTACAACAAAAAAGCTTTGCTTATATATTAAATAATTTAAATTTTTAAGAGAGATTTAATGCAATCTCTCAATTTGCTTAAAAAATATACTTTACCTACACAGGGCATGGTAGCTATAATGTTCACAAATCATGAAATCCTCCCCAAATTTATCTAATTATTCAAGGTATTGCAATCTCGTTATATTCCTTCACAAACACAATCAATGTTTAAATGTTATTAACATTCAAAGAAGTGCCTAACAAACACCTATAAGATTCAAGGCCAAAAAAAAAAAAAAAAAAATCTTACCATTGTTGGCTGTACCTACCTTCTATAAAATATGCTTCCCTTCCTTAAACTCAACATATCTAAATTGAACTCATCAGCACAAACCCCATTCTTCTGTTTTGTTCCCTTTCTCAGTAAACAGCACAAGTCCTAGTTCCTACACAAAATTAGCTTTCCTGACCACTCTAGAGAGTGGTCACACAATCAAAAAGTGTCTTAGAGTATCTCTGTCTCTCCACCTAGATCAGTATCTTCCTTACTACTCTCAAATGTCCATTTCCTACCTCTCTAGTGAGGTCTCATTAAAATAGAAATACAGTTACCTATTTCATAAGTTAATGAGATAATTAAATGAAATATATGGAAACTGCAAACCAGAGAGCCTGACACATAATAGGGGAATAAAAGCCATCAATTATCTCTTTGTCATCATGAAAATATTTATCTTAAATAACCTGGAAGCATTTTTACATTTTATATATACCATTTTTATATTATAGTATGTGTACGTATGTATTCATTTTAATGGTTTTTAGAGAAAAACTAACCAAGGGGCTTGAGATAATAAATATGAATATCCTATGAAAGGTCAGTAAGTATAGTATTATGACTGATTATTATTATTATTAAGGACGTACAAATGATGTATTAGGTCATAGGTCACGGTATAGGGTAGTTGAGCTAAGTCATATAAGATGCTATGGTGTTGTTCTGCCATTTTCCCAAGGTCAGAATGAGAAAACAATATAGATCTACGAAATAATTCTGAATACTGAAAAGTTTCCTCTACATGAACTTGCATATTCCCTGTGATTGAATCAAAAGAACCATAAAACCTTTTCTTTTTTTTTTAATCCTCACTTGAGGATATTTTTCTTTTTCCTCACCCGAGGACATTTTTCCATTTTTTGTTCAGGTAGAGTGGGAGGGAGAGAGAGGAACAGAGAGAGAGAGAGAAACATCGATGTGAAAGGAACACATCGAGTGGCTGCCACCCGCACAACCGACCAGCGCCGGGGACAAACTGCAACCGAGGTACGCGCCCTTAGCGGGAACCAAACCCAGGTCTCTCAGGACCGCAGGCCGACGCTCTAACCGCTGAGCCAAACCGGCCAGGGTGAGGATATTTTTCTATTTATCTTCAGATAGAGTGGGAGGGAGGGGAAGGGAGAGAAAAAGAGAGAGAGAGAGAGACATCGATGTGAGAAAGACACATTGACTGGCTGCTTCCCGCATGACTCCAACCAGGGCTGGAGACAGAACCCTAACTAAGTTATGTGCCCTTGACCAGAATCAAACCCTTACTGCTTTGGTCTGTGGACGGATGCTCCAACCACTGAGCCAAACTGGCCAGGGTCCTAAAACCTATTTTTAAGATGTTTTTATTCTCAAATATGAGGACAGTCAGAACTACATTCAATGTTCACTTACAACAATCACCTCATCCTAAATTCTTAAAATTCCCTAAGTGGGTTTTTATCTTATCTATAGTAAGAACACAATAAGTATTTGATACCTTAAATCTTATTTTTAATTTCAATGTTAAGATTTGAGACAGCCCACACTCCCACCCCTCTTTTAAAGTGGAGTGTTTCAATTGCACATTTTACAAAAACTAACTCTTTCAATTACCCAGGCTATGGTAAGTTTTTTCTTTTTTTGAATTGCTGAAGCCATACGTTTGTTCTTTACCCCTTTTCTATTTCTAAAATTTGTTGGGTAAACTTGTTCTTATTTACTAATGTAAGTTCACAGTAAGGTAGTCAGCAAAGAAAAACAAATTCTAGTTTATTTGCTGACTAAAATTGGGCATAGTGTTTGGTTGAAATAAACAAAACCCACAGTATCATTCATGTCTCTCTTAGTCATACAGCTTCTTCCATTGGAAGAAATGACCAAAAGTGTATTTAGTTGTTGTAATAGGCCTTTAAATCATTTACAGAATGGAAATAAATACAAAGTGTTTAATTTATTTAAACTGTTATTTTAAAATTATTCCTATACCACACCATTTTTAAATGCCTATTTTGTTTACCCAGTATAAGCAAACTTTTGAAAGATGGGTACAGAAAAGACTTTATAAAAAATAAGGTGTGCCCGGCTGGTGTGGCTCAGTGGTTGAGCGTTGACCCATGCACCAAGAGGTTGCTGATTTGATTCCGGGTTAGAGCACATGCCCAGGTTGTCGGCCAAATCCCCACTGGGGGTATGCAGGAGACGGCCAGTCGATGTTCTCTCTCTTCAATGTTTCCATCTCTCTCTCCCTCTTCCTTTCTCTCTAAAATCAGTAAAGAAAAAATGAGGTGTGACCTACCTTCCCATTTATTATGTACAATTTTTAAAAAGCATTTTGCATATACTGTCCACAAAATTTGATAGCAGCTTCATTTCCTACTCCTTACTTTGGCTCCTGCTTGTAAGTCTATGCTTGCCAGTTGCTCTCATCTGGCCTAGAGATTACAGCATATGGTAATATTGAATAAATGCAAAGGCAAACAGTACTAAACAATGGCAAATGCTCAGTGAAACACCAACAATACAATTGCTCTGTATGGATTGCCTCTGCTATATGAAAAACACAGACATTTAGAAGCCCAACTAGTAATTTAGAAATTAGTACACACATTGTTTCCTGATATGCAGAACTCAAATTTGCAAGCGTTATGTTGCACTAATTTGGGTTTTGGTGTACCACTTTTTAAAAAAGAAACTAGTTGCAAACTGTAGAGGTATACAAATGGTATTTTAAAAAATAGTTTGTCAAAAGAAAGAAAACCTTATCTGCAAAGTTCAAGGAAACAAGAAATTTAAATAAGTAAAACCACATCAAACCTACACGTGTCTGTTTCTCATCCACATTCCATTTTTAAAACTCTTCCATTTACCAGTTACTTTTTTATACTATATTTTTCTTAAGTATTTTGCAGAAGCTTTCCTCTTATCACCGAGTTTCTACAACAAAAAAGCAACTATCACTTCCATACTAGTTATTATGGTACTTTAGTAATAGCTGCACTTTAAAAGCATGTTTTCAAAGCATTCTGCTGTCATTAAGTACATACTGATGTTAATTTTGAGGAAAGCAAGAATGGATATTTCCTAGGCTTAACCAAAACTTTTTCACATTCTTTGAAACTTCTTAACAATTAAAACCTAGTGGGTCACTAACTACATTCTTAAGAGCAACATTCAAAACCACAGCAGGTTACAAACACTATAAACTACAATAACTACATTGCCACCTACTATTCAACTAAAAATAGTGTTCTAGTGACAAATACAAAAACAATTCATTTAGAGTAACTTATTAATGTTTTGCCTTCATTTTCTCCTTTAAGAAGTTGAAAAACAATTTAACTTTTATGAATCACACACTAAGATTTGTAGGGAGAAAAAAAGCACCCTGTTCTCAACAAGTACAAAATGGCATTCTATATTACTATAACTAGATAGATGTTGACAATTTTATGGTATCAAATCTCAAATCATTTTTATCAATTTCTCTCACTTCCTAGCAATGTCGTTCCTTCTTTCTAAATGTAGCTGATGTGGCTGTATGTGAACAAAAACAATAAAAATAAATAAATAAAGAAAGAAAGAAAGAAAGAAAGAGTTCGAGATAAATGGCAAGTTCTTGGAGGCAAGAAGAGATCCAAATGCCAGGCACCTCCTCCTGGTAGTGTGGCAGTTAGAAAGTGCCGCTGGACTGCTACTGATATGATGCCGTATATAGAGAACCCTAAAGATTCCACCAAAAAGCTACTAGAACTAGCCCTGGTCAGTTTGGCTCAGTGTTTAGAGCACTGGCCCTCACACCAAAGGGTCTTAGGTTCAATCCCCAGGAATACTACTCAGCCATAAAAAAAAAAAAAGAAGAAGGAAATCTTACTTTTTTTTTACATCATTGATGAACCTGGAGAATATTATGCTAAGTGAAATAAACCAGTCAGAGAAAGACAAGTACCATATGATTTCACTTACATGTGGAATCTAATGAGTAAAATAAACTAACAAACAAAATGGAAACAGACCCATAGATACAGAGAACACACTGAAAGCTGTCAGAATGGAGGGGGCTTGGGGGGCTAGGTAAAAAGATGAAGGGAAGCAAAGAAAACCAAGTCATAGCCACAGACAACAGTATGGTGATTACCAGAGTGAAAGGGTGGTGGGGAGAGTTAGAAGAGGATAAAGGGGGTATAAACAGTGATGGAAGGAGACTTGACTTTGGGTTGTGAACACACAATACAACATACAGGTGATGTATTATAGAACTGTACACCTGAAACCTATAAAATATTATTAACCAATGTCACCTTACAAATTCAGCTGAAAATTTTTTTAAGTAAAGTTTACAAAATAAAAACTACTGATAGAGTTAAAACTATTGGGTGTCCTTTAAATAGCTGACACATCTATGAAGCATTTAAGACTAAATTTACTTTGCATTGCCTATAAGATTAGTGAACCTTAAAACCTAAATTCTGGTTATGTACTATCAACAAAGTACCTTTAGCAGAACACCTGGAAATGCTGCAGGTACTATTTGTAGCCATCCAGACTCATCAGTCTGATACTAGTTGCAAACAATAGCTTTATAGCCTACAGCATCCCAGCGACAATTTGTTTAAAGCAATCAAGATTTCAAAGGCATTTCAAACAGAACTTTTCCCAATTACACTAAATGAAATGTCTGGTAAAGACTTTCCAGGAACAGTTTCTGCTGGTCTTAGGAAACGAACTTTTCTTTGACTGCAAGAACAGCAATATAGTGCGCAGATAGTACTTAAAACTGGTCAACTGTTAGAGAGTTAGAAAAAAGGTTTTCCTATAATCACCATTAAAGAAAGGTTAACATTACACACATACACACACACACAAGACTATCCAGTGGGAGAAAGCTTAAGTGTAATATTTGATTTAAATTGCTAGCAGATTTTCAACCTCATTTTTAGTCTGCTCTTATTGTATTTCCAAATGTGTACACTGCATTTGACCATGCCTATTTAATTGCAAATCAACATATTACTATAAACTATGAAAGTTATAAACCCAGCTAAATCTTTTCTTCAGCAAAAAGCTTTAGCAAACTCCAAATTGACATGAAGCGTACTTCTTTCTCTAATTAAAGAGTGATACTTTAAAAACTTACATATCCAGTAAAGGATAAAAGAGGAGGGATAGAAATCAATTCAACTACAAACAATTACTATTTCACTTTCCTCAATGTTTTGCTCTTTATGTAAGAAAACCTTAGGTCAGGCAATACTTAGAACTTATTTTAAATCCATAAATATTTATTGTCTACAAGGTGTCACCAAGGTGCTGATTCAGGGAAGGTATAAAGGTTATTATTTACAAAGGATGTATTAGTGACTTCCATATATATAAAGTGACTTGAACCCCACTGTTACTTACTTAATAAAGGCATTTCTTTATATATGCATAGCTTTTGCTAAGGAATTCAGTCTTCACCAGCACTGTTTGCCTGGGGAAGAAGTTCATTTTTCAGAGGCAGCAGCAAGAAGACAGAACAACAAAAAAAGCTTAAATCAAGAATGAGTTAGAAGGCACCAAACAGGCTGTTCCTTCATTTGTGTAGGCCTGGATATCTCTCTAACATTTTTCAGAAGGCTTTTCAAATAACTGAGGATTTAGGTATCTAATTTATACACCAAAAGGCCCTTACAACAAATATGATTTAAAATGGTCATTTCATTCCAGTTCATCATTTTCAGTATTCGTGTCTCTTTTCATTCTTTTATCTCAGCCCTTCTGCATTCCCTATACCAGACGGGGGTAAAAAATAGCCAGAGATGAAGACAAGGCCCAGAAATCTCCAGGGATTCCAGGAGCTTAGAGACAATATCTAGAAAACTTTCAACATTAATGGACAGGCACAGAGGTCATGTTAATCTTAGGAAACACTCATCTGATCTTATTAACTAAATGATCAATTTTTACTTAAAATCACTGCAGAGCCTACAAGCTATACACTCATATCACTACAACCCAAACACTATTGCAAGTGGTCTAAGAGCCTGGCACTCAGTTAATTCAGTTACTGTGAGAACACTCAAACCACTCAGCTGTAGCCCTAACCTCTGTGCTTTCATCTTATGAAAACAAGGTTTTTTAAGCACTAAACAGGCCCTGGCTGGTTTGGCTCAGTGAATGGAGCTTTGGCCCACGGACCAGAGAGTCCCGGGTTCAGTTCCCGCTAAGGGCACGTACCTCAGTTGCAGTTTGTCCCCGGCCTCGGTTGGGATCATGTAGGTAGGTGGTGGCCACTCAATGTGTCTCTCTCACATTGATGTTTCTGTCTCTCTCTTCCCTGTTTTCTCCCTCCCGCTCTATCTAAAGATAAATGCAAAAAATTAAAATGTCCTCAGGTGAGGATAAAAAAAATAAAACAAAAAATAAAAAAATAAACACTAAACAGGCCCTACTGTATTTTTTCTTATTTTAAAAAGACAAATAACATTAAAATGAGAATATTATTTACTGGCACGAGAACAGGCATATAAATCAATGGAACAGAACAGAGAACCCAGAAATTGACCCAAGACATTATGCTCAATTAATATTTGACAAAGGTGGCAAGAGCATACAATAGAGTAAAGACAGCCTCTTTAATAAATGGTATTGATAAAACTGGACATCTACCTGCAAAAAAAAATAATGAAGCTAGACCACCAACTTACACCATACACAAGAATAAACTCAAAATGGATAAAAGACTTAAATGTGACTTGTGAATCTATAAAAATCCTAGAAGAAAAATAAAGGCAACAAAATTCAGACATCACACGTAGCAGAATTTTCACTGATACGATGCCTCAGGCAAGAGAAACAAAGGAAAAAATGAACACATGGAACTACATCAAACTAAAAAGCTCTGCATAGCAAAAGAAGCATCAAAATGGAAAGGGAACCCACTATACGGGACAGCATAATTGCCAACGATACATCAGATAAGGGGTTAATTTCCAAAATATATAGAGTACTCATATAACTCAACAAAAGGAAGACAAAGAATCCAATTAAAAAGTGGGCAGAGGACGTAAACAGACATCTCTCCAAACAGGACACACAAATGGCCAAGAGACGTATGAAAAAATGTTCAATATCACTAATCATCAGAGAGATGCAAATTAAAATGACTATGAGGTATCACCTCACACCTGTCAGAATGGCTGCCATCAACAAATCATCAAACAATAAGTGCTGGTGAAGGTGTGGAGAAAGGGGAACTCTAGTACACTGCTGGTGGGAATGCAGACTGGTGCAGCCACTATGGCAAACAATAATGGTGTTTCCTCAAAAATTGAACTGCCAGCCCTGGCCAGTTTGGCTCAGCGGTTAGAGCGTCGGCCTGCGGTCCGGAGAGACCCGGGTTCAGTTCCCGCTAAGGGCACGTACTTCGCTTGCAGTTTGTCCCCGGCCCTGGTTGGTCGTGCGGGTGGCAGCCACTCAATGTGTCCCTTCACGTCGATGTTTCTCACTCTCTCTCCCTTCCTCTCTCTCCCTCCCACTCTATCTGTACAAAAAATGGAAAAATATCCTCGGGTGAGGATAAAAAAAAAAAATTGAACTGCCACTTGACATAGTGATCCCACTTCTAGGAATATATCCTAAGAAGCCTAAAACACCAATCAGAAAGAATATATGTACCCCTATGTTCATAGCAGCACTATTTACAATAGCTAAGATCTGAAAACAGCCCATATCCATCAATGGATGAATGGATAAAAAAAAGCTGTGGTACATATACACAATGGAGTACTATGCAGCTGTAAGAAAGAAAGATCTCTTATCCTTTCAGATGACACAGAGGGACCTTGAGAGTATTATGCTAAGTGAAATAAGCCAATCGGAGAAAGACAAACACCACATGATCTCACTTACTTGTGGAGTATAATGAACAATACAAGCTGATGAACAAAATAGACCCAGAGACATAGAAGTAGGGTACAGAGTGACAAACCTGAAAAGAGGGTGATGAGGGGAAGAGATAAACCAAAGAACTTATATGCATGTATGCATAACCGATGAACATAGACAACAGTGCTGGGTGGGGCGGATCGGGAGGAGAGTGTCAGTGGGGGAAAAAGGAGAAACACCTGTAACAAAAATAAATCAATAAAAATTGCAACAACAACAAAAACCACTAAACAGGCCCTACTGAACTTTTTTCTTATTTTAAGAAGATAAATAACATTAAAATGAGAGTATTATTTACCCAATGAATACCAAAAGAAAGTTACCTAAGAGAAATAACTACTTGAGAATGCAGTTTTATGAAAGAGACTCATCACAAAACAACATTTTAATAGCTCAGGTCCTCTTTGAGAACTAGAATTTATTTGGATTTACAAATAAGCACTTGAGAAAACTGTGTAAAAGACACTAAAATCTGAATTCAATAATATGTGCAAACATGACATCTGAGCATCTGTAAAATTATCAAATGAATGCAGAAATGTTTTTAGAGAAACACAGAATTCAACAAGGATCACAAAAACATAACCTTGCATGTCATATACTCATAATAGTGAACTAGAAGTTAAGAGATAAACTTTTATAACTAAATTTTGTCACAACCCAGTGTGACACTGGGAAATTTATTTAACCTTTCTTAGATATTAGTTTCTTATTTGTAAAATGAAAATATCTACCCTACCAGAAATAATATCTATACTATATAGTAAATATCATCATTAGCTGTTAGAAGAACTAGAAGCATCTCCTGAAGAACATACTCCTAAAAACATGGTCCATGATAGTAGATTCAAGACCTAATGTGAGAGTACTCAGATAGGTCATGGAGGAGTCAGACAAACTCCTAAGGTTAGTCCTAGAGCAAAGTCCAAAATAACCAGTGACTAAACTACAAATTACTTACTAATAAAGGAACAGAACCACCTAAATGGCTCAATAGCAAGTGAAATATATACAAAAGAGTAATGTCAAAGAATACCTATAGAACAAGTAGAGTACTATGCAAAGAGTCTCAAACACAGAGGCTCCAAAAATTGGTATCATAAATGTATGAGTACATTAAAAAATGTATGAGAACCAACAAGAATTCACCTTGCTTTCTATTGACTTATAAGCAAATCAATAGCTTTCCCAACTAAGAATGACTAATTAGAAAATATACTTTTAAAAGATCCTATTCAGCCCTAGCTGGTTTTGCTCAGCGGTTAGAGCGTCGGCTCGCGGACCGGAGAGTCCCAGGTTCAGTTCCCGCTAAGGGCACGTACCTCGGTTGCAGTTTGTCCCCGGCCCCAGCTGGAGTCCTGTGGGTGGCAACCACTTGGTGTGTCTCTCTCACATGGATGTTTCTCTCTCTCTCTTCCCCCCCTCTCTCACTCCTGCTCTATATGAAGATAAAGGAAAAAAAAAAAAAAAAAAGTAAAAGATCCTATTCAAGTCAATTATACATAAAATTTTTTAATCCTATTCTAAACAGCAATAAAGACTTAAATTTAGGGATAAACCTAAAACTAATGTATAAGAACTGTATGAAGAAACTAGCAATACTTAAAACCAGTATCATAAAAAGAAGGTATTCTGTGTCTCTGAATAGAAAGATTCAATACTGTGGATATTTAAATTTTCCACAAATTATAAATTTATTGCAACCTCAATCAAAATTCTGAGTTTTTAAAAAACTGATACTCAAGTTTATCAAAGAGAGTAAATGTGAGAGAATGGCCCAAACTGAAAGTAATATTAACAATTACAAAAAGGAAACTGCCCGACCCAGTCATAAAATATTATAAAGCTATAGTAATTACAAGTATGACATTGGCATAAAAATAGACAAATAGAACAGTGAAACTCAACACAGTTCAGAAACAGACCCAAATATACATGGGAATTCAATAAGTGATAGTCAGCATCTAAAAATTAATAGGGAAAAAGATGAACTATTTAATAAATGATACTTGTGCAACCGGCTACCCATCTGTTAAAAAGTCAAATTAGAGCCCTGGCTGATGTGGTTCAGTTGGTTGGGCATCATCGTCCACCAAAACACTGCTGGTTTGATTCCTGGTCAGGGCACATGCCTGGATTGCAGCTCGATCCCTGGTAGGGAGCATGCAGGAGGCAGCTGTATGTTTCGCTCTCACATAGATGTTTTGTTCTCGCATAGATGTTTCTCTCTCTCCCTTCCTCTCCTTCTAAAAATCAATTAAAAAATACTTTAAAAAAAATCAAATTAGATCCATGCATCATACCACATGCAAAACTAAATTCCAGGTGAATTAAAGTTCTATAACAACACAGTAAAAGTAAAAAAACCCTATGACAGCACTACATAAAAATAATTTGTAGATAGGGAAAGACATTCTAAAACAGGAAACAAAGCAGCTAAGATTATATTTGACAACATAAATAATAAAAACTTCTGAACAAAGAATGATATTATGAATATAATCAAATGACAAGCAACAGCCTGGAATAAAATGTTTTCGTCATATAAAGGTGACAGGGTAATAATATACACTCTATATAAAGAGATCCTACTAACAAATAGAGAACAAAACTCAATACAGAAATGGGCAAAGGATAAGAACAGACAATTCACATAAAAGAACAGATGCTCTACCTCACTAGTAATCATGAAAATGCAAATTAAAACAATTTGATTCCATTTGCCACCCACTGGATTGATTAAAATAGAAAAGACCCTCAGAGGGATTGGGGGTGGGAGTGGTGGGAAGAGATAAACCAAAGAACTTATAAGCATAACCAATGGACACAGACATTAGGTTGGGGAAAGCATGAGGGGGGTGGGAGCGGGGAGGAGGGGGTCAATGGAAAAAAAAAGGGGATATCTATAATACTTTCAACAATAAAAAAATTAAAATGAAAAAGACTGTTATACCTGACTACAGCAAGGATGGGGGGAGTAAAGAAGGGGGGACCAACATCCTCATAGTTTATGGGAGTGTATATTGGTTCAGACTTTTTAGAGGGCAATTTGGTAGTGTCTATCAAAATTAAAGTTTGTATACCCTTTGGCTCAGTAATTCCATTTCTAAGAGTTATGCTACTGAAATAATTTCACATATGCACAGACATATGTACACATCAGCATCATTTGTAAACAGAAATCTAAATCTCCACCAATATATGCATGGCTCAGTAGATTATTGTATATATTACGAATTAAGTAGAGCTATCTATATGTTCTGACACTGAAGGCTATCCAAGATAAACTGTTTAGCAAAAGAAAAGCAAGTCACAAAACAATAGGCAACATGTGTGTACACAGATGCTCATGCATTATATCTGTGTAGGATCAGAAAGGCACATACGCCCTGGCCGGTTTGGCTCAGCGGTTAGAGCGTTGGCCTGTGGTCCGGAGAGACCCGGGTTTGGTTCCCGCTAAGGGCATGTACCTCGGTTGCAGTTTGTCCCCAGCCCTGGTTGGGTCGTGTGAGTGGCAACCACTCGATGTGTCACTTTCACGTCGATGTTTCTCTCTCTCTCTCTCTCTCACTCTCACTCTATCTGAACAAAATATCGAAAAATGTCCTCGGTGAGGATATAAAATAAAATAAAATAAAATAAAATAAAATAAAATAAAATAAAATAAAATAAAATAAAATAAAATAAAATAAAGGCACATACAAAAAACTGATAAGTTATTATGATTAAGGAGAACTTTCATTTTTGGCCTTATGTACAAACTGTTCGAATCTTTTACAATACACATATAAACTTTTAAAGCTTTAATTTTTTTAAAAAGCATAAATATCATCCACACATGTCTAAGAGGCAAATACCACAAAGCAAGATTAATCATTTAAATGTTTTATTAATATCAAATCCTAAGAGAACAGCAAAATGAAATTCAAAGCAGCCTCACATTAAGGATAAAAATCCCTATATAAAAAGCATCATTGCCCTGACCTGGTGGCCAGCTGGTTGGAGCGTTGTCCCATGCGCCAAAAGGTTTTGAGTTTGATTCCTGTCAGGGCTCATACCTAGCTCGCAAGTTCGATCCCCGGTGGAGGCAAATACCAGAGGCAACCAATTGATGTTTCTTTTTCACATCAATGTCTCTCTCTCTCTCTCTCCCCCTCCCTCCCTCCCTCCCTCCCTCTTTCTCTAAAAAAACCAATGAAAACATATCCTCAAGTGAGAATTAAAAAAAAACACCATCTGATTTCAAGGAAAAAAGGGAAACAGAACCTGCACAATCAAAAAGTTACTTAAAATGTAAAATGAAATAACTGCAGAGAATAGCAGCAAAAATCAGTTCAAATGTTTGGATAAAAATTTCTCTGGAAAGTGATCCATTCCTTAAACAAAAGAGAAACAAAAGTATAATATAGCAACACAAAAACGCACTGAATGGGCATGAAGTCAAGAGTTTTAAGAAATAGAAAACAGTGTAGTTTTATAGCCTAGAAACAGATGGAAATTTAGAGACATACTCAGTTGGGAGGATCTAAGAGGCACAGAGGCAAAGGCTTAAAAGGAAACATATTTCAATGAAGCCCTACTCTAGACAGTAGAGTTCAAAATTATAAGCAAGATGTTCTGGAAATAACACCTCCATGGCAAAGATAACATATCCACAGCTACTTCTAGTCTCCAGAATAAACCCTTGGAGCATTTTCAGAATTTTATTGTGCCAAACAACCTCTCTCAATTAATATCTTAGAGAAAATTAATCTTGCTTAGACAACAAACAATTATCTTCATTTTTAGTCCATCAACCTGTGCTAATAGAAGGAAATATGAGCAAAAATCATTATTTGGCTTTAAAAAGCTGTACAACCCTGGCCAGTATGGCTCAGTGGTTAAAGCGTCGGCCCAGGGACCGAAGGGTTGCCAGTTCGGTTCCTGGTCAAGGGCACATACCTGGGTTGCAAGTTCGATCCTGGCCCTAGTCAGGGCCGTGCAGGGGAGCCAACCAATCAATGTGTAATTCTCACATCAACGTTTTTCTCTCTCTCTCGCCCCCTCCCTCCTTTCTACTCTATCTAAAAATCAATGGAAAAATATCCTTGGGGTCCTGGCCAGTTTGGCTCAGCGGTTGGAGCATCAACCCAGGGACCAAAGAGGTGTGGGTTTAACTCCGGTCAGGGGCACATACCACATATACCTCAGCTGCTGTTCAGTTCCTGGTCTTGGTCAGGGTTGTGTGGGAGGCAACTAAAGTTTCTCTTTCTCTTTCCCTCCCACTCTATCTGAAGATAAATAAAAAAATACCCTCAGGTGAGAATTAAAAAAAAAAAAGAAAAATATCCTTGGGTAAGAATTAACAAAAAATAAACAAATATAGAAAGCAGTACATATTGGGAGTCTCTGTCACTCAGGAGGAAATGAAGAAGCAGCCAAACAAGCCAATCCATGGGGAGAAGACATGCATGTTGCTGCAGCGTGTCTTCACCACCAGCCATGGGTACCACCACTGAACAGACAAGTTCTCCCGCAGGAACGTGCCATCCAGCGAGCTGCAGATCTACACCTGGATGGATACAACCTTGAAAGAACTGACCAGTTTAATAAAAGAAATCTACCCAAAAGCTAGAAAGAAGGGCACACACTTCAATTTTGCAATTGTTTTTAGATATTAAAAGACCTGGCTATCGAGTAAATGAGATTAGCAGCACCATGTCTAGGAGAAAGAAGATTGAGGATTCCATGACCCTGCAGTCACAGAAGTTTCAGATAGGAGATTATCTGAACATAGCAATCACCCCTCCAAATAGGGCATCACCTCCTTCAAGGCACATGAGGCCATACAAAATGTTACTATCAAAAAAATAAATAAAAAAAAGTAGTACATATTTTAAAAAATCTTTTTTGGTATAAAATTTACCTTTATGAATGCATTTTGCTCAATCCACAAGAAAATACACTTTTGAGGTTACAGCCACCAAATCTTAGCCCAGCCTGGGATTTAATATTGACCCATTTATATAATATATAACAGAATACTATAAGGGATTCCTTGTTCTTAATTAGAGCCTACCTTTACTGTGTAAGGGAAATGTCCTAAAAAGTGCTAAGTTTATAGGAAAATTTTATGGAAAAATTTTTTTCCTGCCTTAACTATGCAAAAGGCAGAAACTATTTTGCAAAATAGGCAACTTCTCCAACCCCACTAGTCTAACTTGACTTAAACCCAATTATGCTCTGGAATCAGTCAAGGAAGTAATAAGAATCTGTTACAGTCTTCCTTTTCATCTACCACTATCCCCCATCTCTCTTATACTCCCAACTCTCTGTCCCAGGCACAATATAGGCACTGACAAACCTCTTTTGTAGTTTTGGACTCACTTATCAGTCTTTTTATCTCTGCATCACAGGCAATAGAAATTGTAGACCCAGAGATTGAAGATAACTACTATGAAGGGCTCCTGGTGGCTAACTAGGTTCAAAAATAACCCCCCAAAAACAGAGCCTAGCAGTGATTTCTACACAGGGGTCTCTCACACAAACCATAGTTCAGGGAGAAGCCTATCCTAGAGCTGCCTGCCTCCTTCATGGAACTTCCTTCCTGCACTGTTTCTGTCATCTGAGCATCTTCACCAACCAACCAAACTACGAGGATTTGAGTCCTCATTTGTATGAGGACAGACCAATCAGTGACCAGGAATGGAGACTTCTGTCTATGTGAGTCTGCTCCCCTATGGCTAGGAAAGCTACTCTCCCTTTCTACCAAAGACTGAAGACTGTGTTTCTCCAAAGATGTCTGCCAGGGCAGACCAGAGCAGAGCAGAGCAGAGCTGTCTGGTCAGAAAGGGGCCTGGCTCCAAGGCTGCCACACAGCAGTACTGGTTCCTCAGCAGTGCTGCTTCAGAATTAAGCTATAACACTATTGAGTTGTTCCACACCTGTGGGTACTTTTCACAATTGAGCTCAGATTGCACAGAATCAAGTTTCCTTCTTCACCACAACCCAAACTGGGGATTCCTGTTGGAGCTGATTTGACACAGGATGCTCAAGATGTAAGACCTTATCAAAATTAAAAACTTCTGCACCCTGGCCAGTTTTGCTCAGTGGTTAGAGCGTCGGCCTGCAGTCCAGAGAGACCGGGGTTTGGTTCCCGCTAAGGGCACGTAACTCAGATGCAGTTTGTCCCCCGCCCCAGTTGGGTTCGTGTGGGTGGCAACCAGTCGATGTGTCTCTCTCACATTGATGTTTTTCTCTCTCTCTCTTCCTTCTTTTCTCCCTCCCACTCTATCTGAAGATAAATGCAAAAATAAAGTCCTCGGGTGAGGATAAAAAAAAAAAAACAACTTCTGTGCTTCCAAGGACACTACCAAGAAAATTAAAAGACAACCCACAGAATGGGAGAAAATATATGTAAATCATACATCTGGATAAGGGACTTCTATCTAAAATATATAAACGACTTTACAACTCAATAATAAAAATATAAATAACTCACTTAAAAAATGGACAAAGACAATTTTTAAAATGCAATATTCGGGGCAGGGGACAAAAGATCCAATTAGATATTTCTCCAAACATGATATACCAATAATCAGTAAGTACAGGAAAGTTGCTCAACATGACTAGTCATCAGGGAAATGCAAATCAAAACCATAATAAGATACCACTTCACACCCATTAGGATGGCTATTTAAAAAGACAACAGCAACAGATCAGTGTTGGGCAGTACTTAGAGGAATTGGAACCCTCATAACTTGCGGTTGGGATTAGAAAATGGTGGGGCCACTTTGGAAGTCAGGCGGTTCCTCACAAGGTTAAACATAAAATATTTGCACATTTTATATCTGATATGGGCATAATATCCAGAATATATAAAGAACTCCTATAACTCAACAACAAAAAAACAAAATTTTTAAATGGGTGAAGGATATGAACAGACATTTCTCCAAAGAAAATATACAAATAGCCAACAAGTAAATAAAAGGTGCTTGCATCATTAGAGATGCAAATCAAAGCCATAATGAAACACCACTTCACACATACAAGGATGGTTAAAATTAAACAAAGGGAAAATGATGTTGATGAGGATGTGGAGAAACTGGAACTCTCCTTGCACAATACTGGTAGGAATGTAAAATGGTTCAGCCGCTGTAGAAAACAGTTTGGTGGTTTCTCAACAAATTAAACAGATTTATCATATGACCCAGCAATTCCACTCCTAGCTATATACCCAAAAGAACTGAAAGCAGGGCCCTGATCAGTTTGGCTCAGCAGTTAGAGCGTTGGCCCATGGACCAAAGAGTCACGGGTTTGATTCCAGTCAAAGGCAAGTACCTTGGTTGCAGTTCGATCCCTGGCTCTGGTTGGCATCCAATCGATGTGTCTCTCTCGCATCAATGTTTCTTTCTCTTTTTCTCTCTCTCCCCTTCCCACCCTATTTGAAAATCAATGGAATATCCTCTAGTGAGGATTAAAAAAAAAAATTGAAAACAGGAACTCAAACTAATGCTTGTATGCCAATGTTCACTGCAACATTATTCACAATAGCCAAAAGTTTTACGTAATATATACATACAATGAAACATTCCTCAGCCATAAAAGGGAATGAAGTTCCCATACACGCTAACATGGATGAACCTTGAAAACACACCAAGTGAAATAAGCCATATACTAAAGGACAAATACTATTTGATTCCACTTATATAAAGTACTGGAAATAAGCAAAATCATAGAAGCAGGGGGGAAAAGAGAGACATCTGTAAGATTTTCAACAATAACGATACATTTTTTAAAAAATCATAGAAGCAGAAAATAGATTAGAGGTTACTAAAAACTGGGGAAAGAGAGGAATGGGGAGTTATTACTTAATGGTACAGAGATTCTATTTGGGGTGATGAAAAGTTTTAGAAATAGTGGAGATGGCTATACATTGTAAATGCAATTTAAGCCACCAAATTGTACATTTTTTTAAAACTTTTTTTCTTTATTTTTAGAGAGAGAGGAAGGGAAGAGGGAGAGAGAGATAGAAACATCAAAGAGAGAGAACATCAATTGGCCGCCTCCTTCATGCCCCTCACTGGGGGTTTGTCCCACAACCTGGGCATCTGCCCTGGCTGGGAATCGAACAGATGTCTTGGTGCATGGGTTGATGCTCAATCACTGAGCCACACATTGTACATTTAAAATGGTTAAAATGGCAATTACATGTTTTATTTTGACACAATTTTTTTTTTATCCTCTCCCAAGGACATTTTTCTATTTTTGTTCAGGTAGAGTGGGAGAGAAAGAGAAGAAGAGAGAAACATGGACGTGAAAGGGACACATCGAGTGGCTGCCTCCCGCACGTTCCCAACTGGGGCCAAGGACAAACCGCAACCGAAGTACATGCCCTTAGCAGGAACCAAACCCAGGTCTCTCTGGACCGCAGGCCAACGCTCTAACCGCTGAGCCAAATTGGCCAGGGCTATTTTGCCACAATTTTTAACAATTAATAATGTAGTATACCAAATCATTAATTCATACTTTAAATGGGTGAAATGTATCTTATGTGAATTACTATATCTCAGTCAAGTTTTGTTTTTCATTTTTTTATTTATTGATTTTGAGAGAGAGAGAGAGAGGAAGGAAGAGGGAGAAGAAGGGAGAGAGGAAGGGAAGGATGGAGGGAAAAAGAGAATGAAATATTGATTTGTTGTTCCACTTTTTATGCATTCATTGGCTGATTCTAGTATGTGCCCTGACCGGGGATGGAACCTGAAATCTAGCATATCGGGACAATGCTCTAACTGATTGAGCCTCAAGTTATTTTTTTAAAAAACACAGACACAATTTCTGAAAAATCAGAAACAAAATTTCTAAAATAGGGAATTAATTAAATAATGTACCTCATCTATAGATTATGGTTTTATATAGATTATATGATAAAAGTATATTTATTAACATGATAATATGTTTACAACTTTATTGATAACAAAATTACTAGTGATTTTTGTATTCTTTCTAATTGTTCTATAATATATGTATAATATATAATAAAAAAGTAAGCAAAATAAAAAGTATAGACATCTTTAATAACAGGACAATCAAGGTATATATACAGTATCAGCTTATGATACTTGTCTGGTCATTACATCATTAGGTCCATTTTGCATCTAGTAACCTATTTTAAATATAATTGGCATTTATACTATAAACTTCTTCTTAAACCCACTTGTTCTTTCTAGAATTCTTCTATTAAGTTAACTACAAACTCTTTCTCTAAGTAGAAAAATCTTTCGCATTCAATACACTAGAAAATACCATACTATATTATTTTAAATCTGTAAATTGTTTAGTGTGAGTAATCATTTCCTTATACTGTAGTATACAATGGAAATATAATGCTCCCCAAAACTACTTATCCAAATTACTTTCCTATAGATCATTTCTAAAAAAATAATGTTACCATTTACACACTTACTAAGTGCCATGTACTGTGCTAAACATTGTAGAAGCATTATTTGATCTTTATAACAACCCGGTGAAGTTGGCATTATCATCATCACTTTACAAATGAAGATACAGAATCAGAAATTAAGCATTATACTCATAGGTGGCAGACTAAGAGTCAAACAAACAAACAAACATATAACTTTAAAATCTACATTCTTGCCCTGGCCGGTTTGGCTCAGCAGTTAAAGCGTCAGTCTGTGGTCCAGAGAGACCCGGGTTCGGTTCCCACTAAGGGCAGTACCTCGGTTGCAGTTTGTCCCCGGCCCTGGTTGGTCGTGCGGGTGGCAGCCACTCGATGTGTCTCTTTCACGTCGATGTTTCTCTCTCTCTTCCTCTCTCTCCCTTCTACTCTATCTGAACAAAAAATGGAAAAATGTCGAGGATAAAAAAATAATAATAATAAAATCTACATTCTTTCTAATACTATGCTATATTGTAAGAAAGTTGGCCCTAATATCCCATTTCTTAAATATTTTAATGAAAAAAATATATACACAATTGTTCCATTTCAAAAAGCTTATTTCTTTCCCTGCCTTTATACATTGTTACCATTCTGAAGTTCTATGAAATACAGCAGGAATTTATAAATACAATTCCTTGTTGCTCTCATTCATACAACACAGAACAGCAAAGGTACATATTCATAGTAATTAGATAATCTGCCTTTTGAGTGGGACTATATTGGATTACATGCTATAGAACATGCCCAGGATACAGATCTGTTTTAGGGCTGGCAAGACCACCTATTTCCATACCCTTCATTTTACAAAAGGGGAAATTGAGATAAACTGACTTGACATTTAGTGCAGAGGAAACTGGCACTTGAAACCAGGTCTCCAGACTCTCAGTGACTATTACGCCACAGTGGGTCTCTGAGGTAATTCCTAGGTGACAGATATGGAGATCAAGTATTTTGCCCTCAAGCTACAATGGCCTTTGAACACAGAATCTGCTGGTAGAAATTAAAAAGGAGACTCAAAGTTGATGGACTTTATTATTCTGTTGTATCCTAGCATGGAGATGAGATAGGAACTTTATCCATATACAAAGAGCCAGGCATATCTGATCCACCATTCAGCCACATTCCAACCATCCTTGCTTCATGTTTCATTCCTGCCGCTCTCCAATGCTGACACTATTTCCACTTTCTACTTGTCTCACCCAAGAATCATTGATTAAGTAGCAAATAAAATTTTCTACTATTTAAAAACATAAATCAACCATTAAGTCAATTCCCAATTACATAATCAAAACATCATCTGTGCTGTCTCTCTACTCCCAGTAGACACCAAGAAAATAGAAATACATGTTATTATCTACTGAAACCTAAATCATAAAGGTGAGGCTATCTATAAGTCAAATTAAACATAATACTTCCCATGGCAAACATCAATGACTAATACATTATGAAAGTTCCAAACAGAAAGTGGACAGGGAAGTAGTCTTTTCTGTGCCCCAAATTAGGCATATTTAATTGCCTGTTGATAGAGAATACAATGTAGCATAAAGATGAATGGAACCAATTTATGGGTCTTCTGGAGAAGACTGAGGAAACTAGGCATGAAATATATGTTTCACAGAACCCAGTTCCTCAAGGTGAAAGTTTCTGAGAATGGTAATTAACAACAATGATGTTTTGTTAGCTTTTTTCACCAGGCAACATAACACTGTCAGCAAACAATAAATATGTCCAGTTCTAAATGTTCTTATCACATGTTTAGTCTGTTAAAAATGTTCTTGATGTCAAGTTAAAGCAACCGAAATGTTAGAGCAAATACATTTTCATATGGCAACTGGGCTAAAAGTATTAGCTTTAACAAGAATGATCAGGCCAACATGACACAAAGAAGGCAGTTCTCCCATCTCTACCCTTTCTCTTTAACCTGGTCTAAAAGTCCTACTACTAGAGCAACTTCTCTAATATGCTCTTAATTTCAATTCAGAAAAGACAATCATTAAAATACTAGAAGTTGTTCTGGGTGAGTCAGTGAGTGAGTGGTGAGTGAGTATAAAGGCCAAGGACATTAGTGTACACTATAGAGACTACAAACACTGTACATTTAGACTACGCTAAAATTTCAAAACATGAGATTAAATCAAGCACAAGAGAAAATGACATAACCAAGAGATGTGGTAAACATGAGATGTGGGAGGAGGCTGCTGCTGGCATAACACAGCATAGTGTTTTACAGCAAACTTTTTTTATATAAGTAGAGATAGACTCTAAAGTAACAATAAATGTACAGTAAATACATAAACCAGTAACTCGTTTATTTTCACTATCAAGTATTGTGTACTGTACGTAATTGTATGCTCTATACTTTAATACAACAGGCATCACAGCTTTGTTTAGACCAGTATCACCACAAAAATGATAGCCATATCACTAGACAACAGAAATTTTTAGGCTAAATAATATTAAGGGATCACCATCATTTATGTGGTCTGTTGCTGAATGAAAGAAACACCATTATGCAGTGTATGACTATATATATAAAATATATATTTGGTCATTCAGACCAAATATAATCATCGCAGGGAGACAATCAAATAATCATAAAACTAAAGGTGAATTACAAACTGATAAATGTTATAAAGGACAACATAATTACAAACGGACTGATGTAATGAAGTGCTTTGAGAGCATATAGTAGAGAAATCTGACCTTGTCTAAACATGTAAGGGCTGGTTTCAGAGGAAACCTTTGCTCATGGTGCCCAAGCTGTATGCCAAAGTGCCTAGAGCACAGCAGCAAATTCACAAGAGTTCCCTGGTTTTAAATTTCAAAAGGAAATAGCAATAATTGATGTCTGTTAGATATCATGTGAACTAGCAGCTCAGGGTAGTTCAGTTTCAGCTTTAGATCATGGCACATTCTTTTAGAGGACACATCTTTGTGATGCTGATTTTTTGGTGGATGCTGTGATTAAAAGCAAGTACCACATGGAAATTAATGTGGAAAAGGAAATGAGGATGGAAGTGTCGAATCTGATTCCAAAGTATGAGAAACTGCAGTGCCCAATAAGCATTTATATCCCATTAGTAAGTAACTGTGGAAAGAAAACTGCCACTTTTTCTTTTAAATTATATGTATTATTTCTTCAAACAGCTACTAAATTGTTAGAAAACTTATTAAATATTGTTTGGGTCTAATTACTTAATAAATAGAACTATTAGATATTTATTTTAGACTAGAGTGGTTGTGAAAAAATTTCCTGAGATGCTAAGGGAATCTTTAGTGTTTGGGAATCTCTGTATTAAGCTAAGATCTGAAGGATGAGTAGGCATTTCAAATACCATGTACTAGAAGGAGCAAAAGACAGGAAAGTCAGGGTCCCCACTCTTCAAGACATTACAATCTAGTTAGGGAAACAAAACTAAAAGATAAAAAGTTTTACAACAATTTAATTTTAAACTTTAATATTTACAAAAATCTTTCATATCTTTTCTCATGAAATTCTATTAAGTGTGTGTCTTTTTCCTCTCTGAATTGAGAGCCCCTAGAAATCTATACCACTGCACACAGATACAGTATTTGCATTCAGGAACTATTTCTGGGTTGATCACACTTTTTTTCCTTCATTTTTCAATAGCACTTTTAAAGCTTTACTCTCCTTAGGCTTTTCTCAGAAATGAAACCTCCAATTACCCTATGCAAGGGTAATTCTGCTGTAAGTGCTCTCCACGCCCTCACATCTCCCAGCTGCTTCTTTCCGACTGTCCTTTAAAATTGAGCTCATACAGATCACCTGCCTTGGGAAGACTTCCATGACCCACTGGACTGTAATTTATAATGTCCCTTATCTAAACAGTATATTTGGTATATTTCTATCATAGGAGTTACCACTCTATCATATAGCAGTCACTGATTAAATTCCTTGTCTCCCCAACTTCTGATAGCAAGGTCTGTGCCTTATTAATCTCAGCAGCTCTCACAGTGTCTAGCTCTCAAAAAATGTTTTCTGAATAAATGACAAGTACAAGAAAAATTTTTTAAAAAAGACTACTTATGCCATTTCATCTTCATGAGTTTCTTGAGGAAAAACAAACAAGGAATTTACTCAAAAAACCCTTAGGAAAAAAAATTTACAAATTTGCAAAAGTGAAAATGATAATCATCCAGTGCTGGTAAAGAATCAATACACTGCTGACATAAATATAACAAGTATAATGTTTCTGAAAAGTAATCTGACAGTTATCAACTACAATTTAAAATGCACCTATCCTATGACTCAGCAATCCTATGTAGGGATTCAGAATGAGTCACTCCAAGATGTACCTCAGTGGTATGTGTATTATTTTGAGCTAAAGGCAACAGGGACCTACTTTTAGGAACATTACTGTCAAAAATAAAGTATTGCCCTGGCCAGTTTGGCTCTTAGAGCGTTAGAGCATCAGCCTGCAGTCCACAGAGACCCGGGTTTGGTTCCTGCTAAGGGCATGTACCTTGGCTGTAGTTTGTACCCGGCCCTGGTCGGGTCGTGCGTGGCGGCCACTCAATGTGTTTCTTTCACGTCAATGTTTCTCTCTCTCTCTTCCTCTCTCTCCCTCCCACTCTATCTGAATAAAAAAAATGGAAAAATGTCCTTGGTGAGGATAAAAATAAATAAATAAAGTATCCATATGCAATGTTATATTTACATGAAAGTTTATTGAAGCACTGTTTGCAACAGCAAAATAATTCCTGGAAACTATCTTGAATGTTTATCGATAGGGGAATGATACAACCATGCTATGTAGCATCCATTTTATAGAATACTCTGCAGCTACTAATAAGAAGGAATTAAATGTTATGTAAAGACCTGAAAAGATATCCATCATACATTCCACAGAAAACAGAATAATCGCTCTTGAAGATAAAAACAATAAATATTTGTATTTTTATCTGTAAGAATATTAACAAAGAGATGGGAAAGCAGTTAATACTAATGACCTCAGATTAGAGATTAACTTTTCCCAACTAGTATGTAACTTTTGTAACTTAAACTAGAAAGACAAAAATATATATATATGGAAGCTTTCAAAAGTAAGGCTAGTAATATCAGAATATAGTCTTTTCTCCAAGTTCTTAACAAAAATATCCTATGTTATAAACACTTTTAATGACAAGGTGGTGCTTCAGAAGAGTCAAGAATTCTGTGGACTATCTCTATCACAGATATCTTAAACTTTCTTTAAAAACAAACACCCAGCTGGTGTGGCTCAGTGGTTGAGCATCAACCCATGTACCAAGAGGTTGCTGGTTCAATTCCTGGTCAGGGCACATGCCCAAGTTTCAGGCTCAATCTCCAGTGAGGGGTGTGCAGGAGGCAGACAATGGACGTTTCTATCTCTTTCTCCCTCTCCCTTCCTCTGTCTCTAAAAATCAATGAAAACATATTTAAAAATAAAACTACAAAAAAACAACAACAACTATTCTTAAACAAGCTTTATGTCCAGTGGGTCTTCCTATCTAGTTTCTTCTATGAATGGTAATCTGCTTCAGGGATGTGTAATCAGGAGCTTGGAATTTTTAGAATGCTCAAATTTTCACAACCATACATTTATTCACTGAGGGTAAACAGAAGTGTTACACAAGAAACTTTAGTAAGACAGAGCTAGGTCTCCTTTAAACCCTCTATCCTGAAATTGGGAGAGCTAACTGCTACGTGGGTGCCCCCTGGGGATCAAATTAAAATTTTTTTTACATCTTTAGTACAAACTAGTATCCTCTAAAAATAACCATTCAAAGAATACTTATTAAGCACCTATTATGTGCCAGGCACAATGTTCAACACTTGAGACATAAAGATAAGTAAAATCAAGTTTCTGATTTCTACATGCTTAATGTCAATATCACCCAAAATTTTCTAAGGACAGTAGGTAGGATGGCTAAAGTATGAGTTACCCAAAAAGCTCAGACTTGGACATTATGACACAAAAGATAAGAATCTTTTTGGGTGCTATAGAAAGCAATTTGGCATGGATATAAGCTTTAGCATAATTTTTTTTTAAGTAAGTAAAATGTTCACCACCTTTAAAAGAGGTTTGAAGATGTCTTTCAGCTATCACATCAAAATTGTAGTTGTTATTTTCAAAGACAAGTTTAGGTTACAGCACCATAATTTTTCTTGGGTCAAAATAATATAAATAAAGCTTAACTTTAAAAATTCAAAAATAAGGTAGTATCCTCATTAAGAATTTTTAGTAACAAGCTATTACGTAACAACTCTACCCTAAACACTAACTCTAAGAGGATTGCACTGATTTTAAAAATAGCTAATTTTCAAAAACAAGTTGGGTATGAGAGGACACAGAAAATAGAAACAATTGGTTAGAAAATAAAACAAATTTGGAAAATACCAGTACACTTTCAACAATTAAAAAAAGAAGTCGTAGTAATGGGGGTCGGGGGTGGGGGGAATCTCAGCTAACAAAAAAAGAAAAGAAAAATACTAGTATAAATAAATGGGCAAAGTCAAAACTAAAACCCCTCAAACCTTTCCTTCCTAGTTCAGAACACTTTCAGAAGATACTGTATCAGATTTGCCTTTCCTTCCTCAAGGTGTGGGAGAAAAGTAGCAGAGGTAGAATTCTCCTCCAGAAAAAAAAACAAGTACTGACTTCCCTCCAGTTACATCCACATTCCTAAAAGCAATTCCTCAAGACATTAGAGAGCCAGGTAGTTGCAGGTTCTGTAGCTAGGGCCCTAAAGTGTACTTCTGGCAGCCTGAGTTGGAAATCAATGTATTTTTCTCAAAGAAACAATTCTATATCAGCCACATTTCAGGGCTCCTGCAAGCTAAATTAGCACTGGCATGACAGTTGGGAAATTTAACCTGGTTTCTATTGCTTTTTCCCTACAGGAAAAAAATTCTGTTTCAAAAATTACAATCTTTGGGGATTCAGTTAGTTTGCCTGTATAATAAAATATTAAATCAAAATACAAAGGACTCACAAAGAAAAAAAAAAAAAACCCTCAGATTTAACTGACCATAGACATTCCACTGTTTATTTAGTCAACTGGAGAATAGCAATTACTAAATTATAAACTATTTGGAATTTGTAGACATCAACTTAATGTTTATGGCAATTGAAATCAAGAGAAACTACTTTCACAAAAGATGACAGTTTAAAACAGTTTAAGCTCATATAATTGCTGAAATCTTAAAAAATAAATTATAAAATAAATTATTTTAATAATAAATTATAAAACATATCTCATCAGGAAAATCTTATAATAGATAATTAGTAGGGTTAAAATATTATCAGCCCTTACTGACCAGAGATAAGAATAAATACTAGTTACAAAATGTGCAGATTATTTTTAATCCAGTGCAGTAAAACAGGTATTATTAGTTTGGGTGTGGACATTTAAAGCCACTTTCCAGTTCAGAAACAAAATACTTAGCATTCAAATATAATGGTCATAAACTAAGTTTTAAAAAGTAACACTACTGCCCAGCCAGCATGGCTCAGTGGTTGAGCAAGACCTATGCACCAGGAGGTCACCGTTTTGATTCCTGATGGTTTGATTCCCAGTCAGGGCACATGCCCAGGTTGTGGGCCCAAGCCCCAGTGGGGGGCATGCAGGAGGCAGCCAATTGATGTTCTCTCTCATTGACGTTACTCTCTCTCCCTCTTCCTTCCTCTCTCTCTAAAAATCAATAAAGAAAAAAAATTTTTAATAATAAAAAATAACACTACTACAAAGTAAAAATAACCAATCTCATAAAGTACAGGAAGTCTAAATTGAGGGGGAAAAATTTGCATCTGTGTGCCAAAGCCAAAGATTTTACTTTATTTAATATTCACAAATACCATATTAGATAGATTTTTCTCCCTTTTTACAGAGAAAGTCAAGCTAAGAGTAACAACTTCTCTGGAACTAAACAAACAGTAAATGGCAGTTAGGATTTGACTCCACATCCGTTTGACTTTAGTCTTTGCTCCTTCCTCTATCGTGCTATTTACATGAGTCATTTCATACATAAAACAAAAACTTGAAATCATCCAATTGTCATTTGTCTTCTAAAAAGTGAAAAGAACCAACAAAAATGAGGAGAAAATATTTATGTATATTGTGGTTGAATTAGTTCCACTTTTATTCATAAAAATGATCAATTATGATAAATACAGTTGTAGAATACAAAATGAAGTAGATGTTACCATTTGACTTTTTCTGGATGCTCTTTAGAGAATAAAATATAGGACAGGAGTGAATTGTAGGAACACAGAAGAAGAATTAAAGGCCCATGCTAAAATAAGCCAGCCACATCATTCAACAGAGGGGGTAATTATTTTAGAGGTTCTGGGTCAAAACTTTTGTTAGTCACTAAGTTTCGCAGTGATTCTTTGGGTATTTTACAGCACCCCTTGTCACCTCTTCTGTTCCTACATATCTTGTTTTCCTTCTCTCCCAAATATTCCCCCGACTCTCCAATAAGCATTTCTCAGTGTCACTGCAGGTGATCACGTATCTGTTAGAAAATTGTTAACAGAATTGAAGTGGTAACTTTATCACCACTTGAAGCAAAAAAAAAAAGTAACATAATATCAGAATTGGGAGGTATTTTATACTGAGTTTAAAACTGGGTGTACAACTCGGAGAGAGGAAGTGACTTGGCCGTGAACAAAGCATGAGTTGGCAGCACAGCCTGAGGTTGAAGCTTGATCTCAGTACTGGGCTCCACAGTTTTTCCAACCACCGAACTGAGACTGAGCGTCAGGGCTGGTACTGCCAACTGAAGGGGCCAGAAAGCGCTATTGGCGGACCACACAACACCTAACGCAACAGCCTGTCTGCCGGAACTCTTTGCTAGGGTAAAGGCTAGTGAGTTGATGGTTCATAGTTTAGAGCTCACCCGAAGGGGCAGAGTAGAAAAACCGATCTCCCCTTCAGGCAAGCAGCGGCGGGCGCACACCGCCCCTAAACTAAATCCATGCTCCTACTGCCTTCCCTTCCCACTCCCAGTGACACCCTAATCTGCGCGCTGAGGCTCCCCAGATGCTAACTGTCCCCGGATCCCTCTGCCAGCCCCTTTTCCAGATGAACTTTGTCCCCAAGTATAAGGAAAGAGGGGCGCAGGAACAAAGCAACCCCCAGCAGTCCCCTCCATTCCCACCGCCCTAAGGCGGGCAGACGTGGACTACCACTCCCCATGTGCCGCGCGCCAGCGGACCCCAAGCACCGCCACGCGAGTGGCGCGACGGTCGCCGGGACTCGTAGTCCGCGGCCCCGCGGCTCCCAGGGGTGCGGACCTACGGGCGCGACGGGACAAGCCGGCCCGGCGTCCGGTCAAGCCCAGAAGATCGCCAGCTGCCTGCGCCTCACCTCGACGATACGGGCGCACTGGGTCCCTTTGCCGGCGCCGGGACCGCCGAGAACGAACACGACCTTTGGCTTCATGAGGCGGTGAGAGCAGAGGAAAAGCGGCCGGCGGGTCACCAGCGGGAAACCAAGGCCCAGGACAAGCAGCAGCCGGCTGCCGCAGCTGTTCAGCATATACAGTGTCCCGGCCGGACGCTGAGGGAGCTGACAGCAGCCGGGCGGCGGAGGCGCGGGGCGGGGCGGGACGGCGAGAAGGGGGCGGGCCGAGCCAGCGCCCGCCGTGGCCCCGCCGCCTTGGCTGCCGAGGCGTCCGCGCCGCGGCCGGAAGAGGAGGGGCTTCCACTGCTGGCGGGGTGGCTGTGCGAGGGCGTCCCCCAGGTGGGGCCGTGTGCCCTCTCCTCCCCGCTCATTCATTGGTTCCATCCGTCGATTCTTTACCCTGTGCATCCTTGTGTCGGGCCTGTGCTGGAGTCTGGCGCAACACAGGCCAGAGCAGAACCTATTGTCTCTGTTCACAAGGAGTTTAAATTCCAGTGAAGAGGCAGCCGACCTGAACAAATCAACACATGCTTAAGTAAATAAATACAAATAGCAACAAAGAAAAAATAAATACAAATAGTAGTATAAGCTTGGAAGGGAAAAAAAATGGAGAAATAACAAGGGATGAATGTGATTTGGGTAAGGTAGTCAAAGAAGACCTTTGAAGAGGTGACATTTAAACCAAGACATAAGGATAGGAAAGAGCAAAACTAGGCAAAGACTATAATACAGTGTCCCACAAAAACCCTGAAAAGGCTTGTGTTAGAGAAGATAAGTGAGACCAAGAGCTGTATGAATGACAAGTGAGAATAGAAGGTGGGAGAGTTAGACTGGTGGTGGGTCATTCAGGCTCTTTACAGATCACTCCATTTCTCTGTCCCCTGCATGAAGGAAAAATCTTAAGGGAGAAGAAAAGTAGTCTAAGGAATGAGTCCTGGTGAACACAGACCTTTAAAAGTTGATGAGAGGAGGAGCCTGTAAAGAAGAGCCAGAAAGGTAGGAGGATAACCATATTATGCTGGAGCAGCGTATTTGGGGTGGGATTTTGGTGATGCAGTTGTGAACACGGTGTTAAAAACAGATGAATACAAATAAATTGGATTTTGCAACTGGGAGACTTTAGACTTATGAACTCTACAGTTTTACCCAAAGCAGATCACACACTATGTGTCATTTGAAGCTAGACTGAAAGAGGAGTGGATAGAAGATGAGGAACTGAAGACAACACAGAGAATAGGGGTCAAGGCTTTGTTTAGGATTACATTGGGAGTGATAATGTCTAATATGGTAGCCACTGGCCATATATGGCTATTTAAATTAATTACATTAAATACAATTAAAACTTCAGTTCCTCACTCATACTAACCACATTTCAAGTGCTCAATAATCACGTAACTAGTAGCAATTTTACTAGACAGTGCACATACAGAACATTTCTGTCATCACAAAAAAATTCTGGGCAATGCTGTATTAGAGCTTATATTTAAGCTACTAAGATTGATATGGAAGAAAGGAACCCTGTGAGAAGAAAAATCAGATGGGTTCCAAAGGGCACATGAAGGGCCTCAGATTACTTAAAAGGTTTCAGAGATGAAGAAGTTCATTTATAATAGGAGTTACAACAAGAAGAGTACAATTACAGGTAAGTTTGAAGATAAAGAAGCATTCCTGTCTGATAAATTTATTTTCTCAGTAAAGAAAAGGCAGTATCAGCTGAGGGTAAAGAGAAGGAAGTAGGATGTTTGAGAAGAGAGAAGGTATGAAATAGACATTTTTTGAGAGTGGAAAATTGGTTTTCTAAAGAAAACTAATCAATAGGACTTCTGAGCAATATTAAGAACTCATTTGGTTTGAGTTTGTCAACTATAAAACAGAATTAACTAGGTATTCCACCACCAAAAAGGATTTATTTGGGGCGGGGGGATTGTAATCCAATACATACAGAAATGGCAAGTTATGTGCACAAACTACCATAAACCATTCCCTGGGTCAGGCTGGGACTCACAACCTCAGCATCACCCCCAAGAGCTCCTCCCTGACCTCTGGGTTAACAGCTGACCATGCTAAGAGATTGCACTGCTCTAGACCTTCCACAGGTTTCAGCTCCTCCCACAGGCCTGCCCTATTGATAAGGTGCAGGTTAAGGTCTCTGTCATAAATTTTATTAAGATCATCGATTTAAAATATTTGAAGATGTTTGACTGTGCAGGTGCAGGCATAGAGAAGACAGACTGTTGAGTTTATCCAGGGTAGGAGTTTTGGCAAACAAGTATAACAGAAGGAAAAAGGGCCAAGAGGATGGTTGCAACAGAATGCTTATGATGATGTACATGAGCTCAAAACCATATAGAAAGCAAATTTGGCATGTGAGGGTTGATAGTGGGGATGTGAAGGAAGCCTGGAATGAGGACAAAGAATTAAAAGCACTGTTGTCAAAAAGTGGTTGTAGTAGGGTACTTAAATAAGGGGTACTTAAGCAAGTGAGCTGGCAGTACAGACACTTATGGTCTGAAAGGGATATTTGGAATTGATATTTCAGAAGTTGTGATTTCTGGTGATGCTAAGGTCCAAGGTGAGCCCGTGCAGGGTGAGACATAGGGAATGGAAGGCTGAGGCAGAATGAATATCCTGAGAGGCCAGGGTGCTAGGTTTGTCATCCAAGTAGAAGCTTAAGTCAGGGAGCATTAGAGTGAAGGAAGAGACTATGAGAGAGGAATTAAGTTGTTGATGGCAGAGTGAACAGAAGGCTGGGAAATGATGGCAAACAGGAGGGGAGGATAGTAGCATAGCCTTCTGTCTGGCTACCCCCAGTATTCTTTTCCATCCACCATCTCCTCTCTTCTTCCCTCACTCAGTATGTTCAGCCTCCTCCCCATCTCATTCTGCCTTCTCGTTCTCCTTAAAAAAGAAAAAAGAAAAGAAAATGTATTGCCCGACTGTGTGGCTCAGTGGATTGAGCATCATCCCATGGACTAAGAGGTCCCAGTTCAATTCCTGGTAAGGGCACATGCCTGGGTCGCGGGCTCAGCGCCTAGTGGGAGGTGTGCAGGAGGCAGCTGATTGTTTTTCTCACATCAATGTTTCTATCTCTCTCTCCCTTCCTCTTTCTCTAAAAAGTCAATAAAAACATATTTTAAAAAATAAATAAATGAAAATTTTAAAAATTGTTTTATTACTTTGAGAGAGGGAGGGGAAAAGAGAGACGGACATGAAGGGAGGAGAGGGGAAGAGAGAGAGAGAGACTGATTATTGTTCCACTTAATTATGCACTCATTGGTTGATTCTTATATGTGCTGTGACCAGGTATCAAACCTGCAACCTTGATGTGCCAAGACAATGCTCTAACCAACTGAGCTACCTGACAAGGGCCTTTCCTTTTTTTGTTTTGTTTTACTTATTCCCATCCCTCCTCTCCTTCTTTTCGCATTTCTAACTTCCTCTCCTTCTCCCCATCTACTTCTCTTTTCCTCTCCTTCTCCCCACCCTCTTATTTTTCTTTGCCCCGCTTATCCTTTCCCCCTCCAGTTTCTACTTCCTTCCTTTCCACACATTCTACCTTTTCTTTCCCACCACAGAAGGAATAGAATATCTCAGATTATCATGGTTAAAGAAATCTTTTTTTTTTTTTTTTAATCCTCACCCGAGGACATCCTTCCATTTTTTGTTCAAGTAGAGCGGGGGGGGGGGGGACGGACAGAGAGAGAGAGAGAAACATCGATGCGAATGAGACACATCGAGTGGCTGCCACCCGCACAACCGACCAGGGCCGGGGACAAACTGCAACCGAGGTACGCGCCCTTAGAGGGAACCGAACCCGGGTCTCTCAGGACCGCAGGCCGACGCTCTAACCGCTGAGCCAAACCGGCCAGGGCAAAGAAATCTTATTAATAAATTATGCATATTCTTTCATGAATTCCTTTTCATTGTTTATTGAGCTCTATCATAACTACTATCTTATTGACCTAGTGACATAGATGTTACTATTATGCTTATTTTGTGAATGAAACCTGAAGCTAAACATTGTCCAAGGGCATGCAGACATTAACCAGCAGGAGCTAGTATTCAGGAATTCAGGGTTTCTGAATTCCTGTCTCGTGTTCTTGTTGTTAGTTATAGAACTAGGCATCATCTTATTTGAAAAGCAGTGTACATCAGAGTTGAAAGGAGTTAAACTAAGTCCAGAATCTTCACGTTACAACAGGGAAACAGGGATACAGAGAAAGCAAGTAATTTGTCTAAGATCTTGCCACACTTTAGTACAGATAATAGGACTCAGGAAGGATGAATAGGCAGGAACATCCTACCAAGAGTAGGGAGAATTATGTGTAAGTCCCTATGCTGCCAATAACTCAATCTAAACTTAGGAAACTCCTAAGAATTTTTAAACTTCAGTTTTTCATCTTCAAACTGGGAAATTAAGAGAAAGGTAAAATGAAAGCCTCAGTCTAAATGATTTCTAGGGTCCTACCATCTTCATGTTCTTTGATGAGAAAAGGGACAGTTATTCAATTCCTGATGCTAAACCTCTTGAGGGCATGTCCCTGGTAACTAGCACATGGATTTGCAAACTTTTTTTGTAAGGAGCTAGATAATAAATATTTTAGGTTTTGTGGGCCACATTTCTGTTGCAACTATTCAACTGTAGGTGCAAAAGCAGACCTAGACAATACATAAATGAATAAGTGTGGTTATATAAAATTTTTTATATGGACACTGATATTTGAATTTCATATAGTTTGCATGTGTCCCAAAATATACTTTCTTTTATTTTTTCATCTATTTAAAAATGCAAAAACCATTTTAGCTTCCAGGCTATACTAAAACGGGAGCCCACAGATTATAGTTTGCTGACCTGGCATAATCCCTAGTGTGAGAAGTCCAATCCAAGCTCAGAGGAAGGCTCCAAACCCTCCACCTTCTGGGGAGAAGGAGGTAGGACATAGCTCAGTTGAAAACAAGAACGGTCAGTCATATTACTACGGGTGGTAGTAGTAGTACTAAAAAAGCCAGATTAGAGCAAATGTGCCTTCTTTTCCTTTGTGCACATTCTCTTAAGCAACTTTTCTGTAGTTCTGCTGGCAATTAGACTTGAAAGATGTTAAGGGTATGGAGTCTGTGGGGAAAGGGTCCAAGAAGGTATTCACATGCTTTTAATGAAGGCCTTATGCCCTGTTCACACTCTTTTATTGAAGGCCATAGGCCATAAGTAAAAAGTCTTTCTTGCTCTCATGATACAGTCCACCAGAATTAAGGATTCCAGACACGAATTTGGGTCCCAAACTTCACTGTATGCCTAATACAGCAATTTGTAGTGACTTTTCTCTCTATGCCTCTGTGGAGAACTATGACCACAGTAGGTTGAGTATTTATAGTCCTGTACCTTGTCCATCTCTTTCTGACAACCATGCTAGGCAACTAAGGAAATTACTAATGTGAAAATATATTTTTTTAAAAGTGAAACACAGATACCTATGTGCCTAGGGTTTTCCAGGTAGTAATTTCCAGGAAGAACAATGTTAGGCAAAAGAACAGTTTCTTATTTATTGGCTCTTTAGGCCTATTCTGGTTATCTATTGCTAAGTAACAACCCAACCCCACCCTGGCCAGTTTGGCTCAGCGGTTAGAGTAACAGCCCGGACACCAAAGAGTCACAGGTCCAATTCCAGTCAAGGGCACGTACCTCGGTTGCAGTTTGATCCCTAACCCTGGTTGGGGCCATGCAGGAGGCAACCAATCGATGTGTCTCTCTCACATCAATGTTTTTCTCCCTCTCTCTCCCTTCCTCCCACTCTATCTGAAAATCAATGGAAAAATATCCTTGGGTGAGGATTTAAAATAATAAATAAATAAATAAAATAAATAAATAAAATAACAACCCAACCCCAAAACTTAATGACTTATATCAACAAGAAATGCTCTGTGTGGGAATCTTGTCCCCTCCCCCAATACACATATGTTTGGTAACCAGAAGTGTTTAGTATGAATAGTGTTGTGAGTAGAGAAAGAAGACACATGGAAGAGTTTTTCCAAAACACCTATCTTACCTCACCAGGTAGTCACCTGGACCCAAGCCAAGGAGGTTAGGATTCATAAAAGACACCATGCTGCTCTGATGCTTGGAAATTTAGCCCCCTTGCTTATCCACAGTGGAAGGTCTAACTCTTAGCACCTTGATTCTGTCCCTCCGCCCCCAAATCATTTTGTCTTCTTAGCCTTATAATAGTGTTCCTACTCCTTGGAGGTGGCAGAGAAGCAAGCAAGGAGTTCCACCTAAATGCAAACAACATACTTTCAATAATAATATGCCTCAATAAATATATATTGAATAAGTGGATGTTACCCAATAGAGGGCCATTCCTTATCTAAACCCATAGATTAAATCAATAGATTAAATACACTGGAAAAATATCTATTGAATATCTACTATGTACCAGGCATTTCACTTATATTACCTATTTTTTGTGATGATATTCAAACTTTTTAATAATCTATACAATCAGAATATCTATAGAGATTTCTAGACCAGGACTTGCTGTGCTGAACATCAACACTCTAATAGTTGGATCATGGGGAGGTCCTTGGTGTCCCAGGAGAGGGGTGAACAGTACACAGAGTGCTCAGGAAAGTAGCTATATACTAACTCATATAAAAATAATTTAATATTTTAACCACCAATAGAGTCTTACCAATTGTGTGTTGGCTAAACATCAGCCTTGCCTTATAAAATTCTCATAATGCTATGAAGTTAGTACTGTAATTTTGCACATGGAGAAACAAAGCCAGGAAGTGGAAATACTTTATTCAAAACCACATAACCAGTAGATAGCAAAGTGAATTTCAAACTCAGCATGTATGGCTTCAAAATCTGCATTCTTTCTCTATAATACTGAAACCTTATGAGTTAAAAAGTTCCATACTCACAAAATCCCTTTAAAGTGATTTTTATTACAGATGAAAAGACTGATCTCAAAAAGATGTGTAACAGGAGGTATCCTCAAAACCTACTCCTACCCATATGTCTTTATTCATCATTAAGTACATTAGGTCTTTGGGGCATATTTTCAGTACATACACACTATTCCTGGGATATAGTTAAGTTCCTAGTGACGTCTTTAGAGACTTCAGAAATAGGACCTTGTCACCATTTATTTGTCTTGTTGATCATAATTGCCCTTTAAAGATAGATCATCTGTTCCCATACTTTCACTTTCCCATTCCTCACCACACTTCTTTTCTGGTATATGCTATTCATTTTTCAGGATTCAAGTCAGATTTTACCTCTTCCGGGACGCTCTCTCTAAATTCCCAAGATTAGGTTAGGTGCCCTTCTTTTGTGCTTCTACACACAGCACCTCCCCACTTACTCTGTCCCCTGTTTATTTCTGTTATAGCACTGTGGTGTATTGTGTATCTCTACACTAGATTTAGAGTTCCTTGAAGGAAGGGACTATGTCTCATTACTGTTTATACAGCATTACAATGTATTTATTATTGTAACATGATTCACTCTTTTAAGGGAACTCCAATGTTCCTGGAAGATTTAGACTATAAACTAAAGAGATATTACAGCTAATCCCACAGGAATATAAAAGATCATAAGATCATAAGAGATTACTATGAACAATTATATACCAACAAAGTGGTCAACCTGAAAGAAATTGACACATTCCTAGAAGCGTACAACCTACTAAGACTGAATTATGATGAAATAAAAAAATCTGAACAGATAGATCACTAGCAAGGAGATGGAATCAGTAATTAAAACCTCCCAACAAACAAAAGTCCATGAACTGACATCTTCACTGGTGAATTCAAAAAAGAATTAATACCAATCTTTATCCAAATAATAGAAAAACTGGAACTATTCCAAACATATTTTATGAAGCCAGCATTACCCTGATACCAAAACCAGACAAGGATGCCACAAAAAAAGAAAGAAAGAAAAGAAAAGAAAAAGAAAGTTATAAGCCAATATTCCTAATGAACATAGATGCAAAAATCCTTAATATTAGCCAACCGAATTCAACAATACATTAAAAGGATCCTATACTATGATCTACTTTTATTCAGCATAGTACTGGAAGTCTTAGAGCAATTAGACAAGAAAAATAAATAGGCATCCAAACTGGAAAGGAAAAAGTAAAACTGTCACTATTTGCATAAGACATGTTATTACATATAGAAAACCCTAAAGACTCCATCAAAAAACTGTTACAACTAATTGGCAAATTCAGTAAATAAAGTTGAAGGATACAAAATCAATACATAAAAATCTGTTGCAAACTATCAGAAAGAGAACAATCCTATTTACAATTGTATCAAAAAGAATAAAATACTTAGGAGTAAATTTCACCAAGGAATTGAAAGACCTATATATTGAAAACCATAAGACATTAACGAAAGAAATTGAAGAATAAACAAATAAATGTAAAGCTATTCTGTTCTCATACACTGGAATAATTTTAATATTATTAAAATGTCCATACCACCCAAGGCAATATACAGATTCACTGCAATCCCTATCAAAATCCCAACAGTATTTTTTACAGAAATAGAACAAAGAGTCCTAAAATTTGTATGGAACCACAAAAGACCTCAAATAGCCTAAATAATCTAAGAAAGAACAAAGCTGGAGGGATCACACTCCCTAATTTCAAACTATATTATAGAACTACGGTAATTAAAACAGTATGATATTGTCATAAAAAGACAGATCAGTGAAACAGAGTAGAGAGCCCAGAAATAAACCCATGCATATATAATCAATTAATTTATGACAAAGGAGCTAGTTTCCTTGAATGCAAAATCAGGATGATGTCACATTAACTCAGGTTAGCAAATACTTTCAGAGAATTTACTATCATGTGTTACTTACTTATTCCAAACAATCCAAGCTTTAAAAATAAGTCAACATGACTTAACACATAAATTGTTATTGTCATCTCTAAGGAGAAGTTTAAGAATCTCAAAGGAATTCTGCATAAATTGACAGATTAGCAATCTCCCTTAAAAATATGATGTTCCTTAAAAGTGAAACTGTGGTTATTTTTTAAAAGCAGTCAGTTTAGCTCAGAAGTGTAAATAGAGGAAGGGAAGGTTGGGTGTTGGAGAAATTTAGTAAATGAGTAGCAGAACTGATAACTGATTCCAACTTCCCTGTTCCTGGTGATAACAATAGCTCTTTAATTCCCACAGCTGACCTATTTTCAGGCATGTCAGCATTTATAACACTGAACATTTACCTGGTCTAATCATAAAGATCATGTCACATAAACAGTGACTAAAAAGGAAAAGGAAAGAAATAAAAACAATTGATGTGTTAGGATGTAGAGTTTTGGATGATTTTTTTCCCATTTGCAATTTTTTTTTTCATAGTATTGTTTGTATAACAAATTCATACATTGAAAAATGTAACATACTGGAAATGGTTCACTGTGAAGAAAGTCAAAGTACTTGCAAATTTGTAAATTAAGACTGGTAGCTTTTCTCTGTTAGGGCCAATAGCTATAGCAATTTCCTAGTGTCCTGAAATGACATTAATATATATAAACAGGGATCAAAGAATAGCATAACATATATTCAGTCTATTTAAACTGGCCTGCAATCTAACAGTAATTAATATTTTCTTTGGATAATTACCTCTCATTACCCTGTCTATAAACTGTACCTTCGTTGTTCTGTGCTTGTCACATCCAGTTTTCTATCCCATCTAGCATGAAGCTTAGTGTGTAGTAGATCCTTGTTATAGTATCTGTAGATTTTATTTTACTAAACTTATTCTCTTCGTAATTTAACAAATCAGTTCTCTTTATCTCTAAATCTAGAACAATGTGTTGCTCATTTATTAACACTGTCAATTGTTAATACACTTGGAATAATAATATATGAGTAGCTTTTAATTAACTTTTACATTCTTTATGTACTCAATCTTTTTTATGATAATGTATAAAACGTAAAAGAGGAAAATCAATCTTAGAGAGAGTAAATGGCAGAATTGGGGCCAGATCCCCAAAGCCAGTTAGTTATATTATAGCATAATTTAAACAATTTTTTTGTTGTTAATCCTCACCCAAGGATATTTTTCCATTGATTTTTGGAGAGAGTGGAAAGGAGAGAGGGAGGGAGGGAGGGAGAGAGAGAAACATCTATGTGAGAGACACACATTGATTGGTTGCCTCCCGCAAGACCCCAACTGGGACCAGGGATGGAACCTGAACCCCAGGTAGGTGCCCTGGACATGGAATTGAACCTGACACCCTTTGGTTCGCAGGTCTGCAGCCAATGCTCTAACCACTGAGTGAAACCAGCCAGGGCTAAAAAATTTTTTAATGTCTAGAAAATAATCCCTTTAGGCACCTCCAAGCTAAATATAAGGCTAAGTCATTCCAATCCTAAAATAAAGATTACTTTTCTCTTCAATTAAAAAAGCATCTACTCTATGCATAGCATTAAATGTGTATCCTGCTTAGAAGTCCAATAGTAATGTTTAATTGAAGTTCTTTTTGGTATTTGAGTTATTAATAATCAACAATGATATATTTTATTTTTCAAAAAATAGCATATGCTTCAACTCTCCGCTTGTACCTTCCCTTTTATCTTTTTAATAGACTTTATTTTTTAGAACAGTTTTAGATTTACAGAAAAAATGAGAATGTAGTACAAAGTTAACAAACCAATACTGGTATAATATTATTAATTAAAGTCCTTGATTTATTTAGGTTTTCTTAGTTTTTAATCTAGTGGTATTTTTCTGTTCCTTGATCCCATTCAGGATACCACATTTCATTTATTTGTCATTATCACTTTAGGCACCTCTTGGTTGGTTTCTCAGACTTCCCTTGTTTTTGATAACCTTGACAATTTTGAGGAGTACAGGTCAGGGACTTTAAAGGGTTCCCCACAATTGGAATTGGTCTGATGTTCTTCTCAGGACTGAGGTTATAGGTTTTTGGAAGGAAGATTACAGAGATTAAGTGCCATTTTCATCACAGCATGAGTGTACATACTATCAACATGACTCATGACTATTAATGTTAGCCTTGATTACATGGCTGAAGTATTTTGGTCAGATTCTCCACTGTAAAGTCACTCTCCTCTCCCCCTTTCATACTGTACACTTGGAAGGGTGTCACTATGTCCAATCCACACCTAAGGAGTAAGGAATTATGTTATGCTCTCCCCTTCTTTTTTTTGTCTAATTCATATCATCTTACATTTCTGTTTCAGATATCTTAAAGTAGTTCTAAAGAAAACTAGACGAAAATAAATGGCATTTATAATCCTGACTCTGCACTCACTAGCTAGCAATCTAAGTTTCCTCCCTTGTTGAATAGGAATAATATGTTTCTACTTTGACGGTTAGGACAAGTATATAAGATTATGGTAGAGAAGGCTCAATTACCAACATCAGTTGTGGAGATAACTATAAATTATCGCACCAATATTAACGCCATATGACATTTACATACACATATGTGCCATACATATTAATACCGTTTGCCATTTATATATGAAGACATTTTTAAAAAAATGTTTGTTTTGAAGAAGAGAGGACGCTTCTTAGCAAAGAAATTAGAAGAAATCTATTTCTAAATCTAAATATTCTCTTTTGCACATTCAACTAAAGGGTTTCACCCAGTTCTGGTCGCGAAGAAACAATCAGGGCAGCGAGCACTTGCTTCCTCTTCCTTGCTCACTTCAACCTGGCTGGGTTTTCCATTGCGCGTGTGCAACGTGCGCCCCACCCCGGAACTTAACGGTTGACGAAAAATCAAGTGTTTAAATCCTCCGGAACCTCATCCTGTAACACCGGTTTCACCCTCATTTCTCCAACGAGGTTTGGGATTGGGCGAACGCTCTCCAGTGCGGGGCGCTGATTGGCTGGCGTACCAGCGAGCCGCGGTGACCAAGCGCAAGGCCTCCGGCACCGCCCCTGCATGCTGATGGGTCGGATTTCTGACCAGTTAGGAGGCACGGCGCGGGCTTCGGTTTGACGAGCTTGTGTTTGCCGCCTCACTTCCCGCGACCCCAACGTCCCAGGGAGGAGTTGGTGGAGGCGTTTCTTGGAGCCGACTTCTGTTCGGGCTCAACAAACAGACCCGGGCTCGGCGGAGGTAGCTGTGAGTTGGCCTTCATGCTTCGACTTCCCCTGAGAGGCCGCAGCGGGGACCGGGAAAAAACGGTGGGCAGCGTTCAAGACCCTGTGGTGGGTTCATTCCTCCAGGAGCCTGGGCTGGTGACGTGAAGGGGAACTGGTGGGAGAAACTAGCGGACCACGAATTCCTTGGGAATCATTTTTGCTTAGGTATGTGAACGAGGTTTCCAGTCGCTCATGTGCCGTTTATAGGGGTTTTCACTGTGAACATTTCTTGAGGACTGAAAGCCTCCAGGCTCGTTCTTTCGTTTCCTCACTTGTAGCTCAGACAGCGAGGTAGTAAGGGATCGGTTCATGCTTGAAGTTCGTGGGCTGCTGCAATTACTGTATAAACAAGTGTGGGAATGCTGTGTGTGTGAACACGGGCGGAGATAGCATCACCGTGGTGTCTAGGAGGTGGTTTCTCAGTGCAAGTGTTATGAGTCGAATCGTGAAGGATGGTGGAGGTTTACCAGGACACTCCAAGTAAAGGGGACAGCCTGTGCAGACACTCAGACTCGGGGAACTCCAAGTAGTTCATTTTGACCGGGATGTAGGGTGAGTGGATAAGGGATAAAGTTGGAGTAATAGGGTGGGCCAGATTGTGATGGGTTTTAAATTCTGTATGTAACGAAGAGCCATCAACTTTTAAAGCAGGAGACTAATTAGATCAGATTTATATAGAAATACGTAACCTAGCAGCACTGTGAGGACTTTACAGTAAATCTGGTGAGTTGATGAGGTCAGGAACTAAGTGGAGATGGAAAGACAAATTTTATAGGGAAGATAAAGGAGAGGTAAGGATGACTTGATGATTTCTATTTGTCCAAGGAGAATATGTTTTGCTAGGTATAGTTGTTACCTGGTTTTAGTTTCACTAGCTTTAATTGCTTGCATGATACTGTCAGAATAAACGGTCTCGTGTATTGTTTTAAAATGAGAAATGGATCAACATTATCTTTTTACCCTAAGTCATAAAGAAGAAGAGTCATATATGGAGTTTTAAACATCTTCTGTTGAATGAAGAAAAATTGCACTTTATATACTTCCTAGAGTTACAATGATCAAGAAGCTAAATACTGTTATCCATGACAACCAAGCATCATGGAAGGGCTTTAAAGTTTATTTGTTTTTGTTTTTTTATCCTCATCCGAGGACATTTTTCCATTTTTTGTACAGACAGAGTGGGAGGGAGAGAGAGGAAGAGAGAGAGAGGGAAACATCGACGTGAAAGGGACACATCGAGTGGCTGCCACCCGCTCGACCAACCAGGGCCGGGGACAAACTGCAACCGAGGTCCATGCCCTTAGTGGGAACCGAACCCGGGCCTCTCCGGACCGCAGGTGGACGCTCTAACCGCTGAGCCAAACCGGCCAGGGCAGGGCTTTAAAGTTTAAAACCTGCATCCATAGAAGCTCTTCATGAAGTCCAGAGGCTTCCAAGAAGGACTTTTTAGTCAACCTTACAAGAGCACTTGCAGTAGGATTTTGTTCTTGCAAATACTTTCAGCGTCTGAGTTTATCTAAAAAAAATCTCTTCTAAATGACATCTACACCTGCATTAATAACTCTTTCCTTTCTTATCTTACTTCAGACAGTTTCTTTTTGCTAGAATTGAAATGGAAGGTATAGGTCCTAAAGAACTCTAAGACAAAAATAAAAGAATATAGGAAATATTGAACTGCAAAGAAAGGACTTGGGGGGGGGGGTCTGTATTTTGCTTTGGTAATATTTAGATGGAGATACCCAATCAGAAATAAGGGTTTAACACTCAGAAGAGAAGTGGAAGCTTGAAGTTTGCTGTATACAGTTGAGTGTGGAAGCAATGGGAGTGGTTAGAGTACTCAGAGAGGGTGGGGAGAGCCAAAAGATACCACTGACACAAGTCAGTTTTTATCTTTTATCTCCACAAGATTGAAGGTTCATTTACTTCATTATAGACCCAATAAATATCTAGCCCAAATTATTCTTATCTGCTGCTTTGTGGGGTTTTTTTGTTTATTTGTTTGTTTGTTTGTTTTAATATTTGGAGCTTTTGGTCAAAATCTCATAATATTAAATATTACCTGCCCTACCCAGCTCACTTAGTTGATACAATGATGTTGAGACAGAATCTGTGCTTTCCTTAATGAATAAATATATTGGTAGGTTTTGCTGCCTAGAATAAATATTAACATTAATTTATAGGCAGAATGACTATGATCAGAAGCCACAAGCATTTTATCTTATTAATCTATAGATGAAGGCACTTTATATAAGTAACCTAATTTTGTCTGTAATTTGTTAATAAGTGGTTAAATCATGTTTCTTATTTTTATCACTCATTAGTGATATTCTCTTCTTTAGGATACTGAGCACTTGAAATTGAATAAATCATTCACGAACTATCATGGAGCCTCCATATCCTCTTGCAGGGTCCCAGATGCATACCAGGTATAGAAATATTTTTATAGTTTTTTTTTTTCCCCACATAACTTCAGAAGGTAGGTTGGAATACAAGGGGAAAAAACTTTAGAATCAGAAATATCTGGGTCCATATCCCAGCTCTGCCACTTATTAGGTAGATGACTTGGTCCGGTTAATTAACTTCTCTAAGCTTCCATTTCCTCAACTGTAAATTAAAGATAGTAATTTCTTTTTAACAGAAGATGTTTGTGAAGGATTATATAAGATTACTAAAGGATCTGGCACAGAGTAGGCACTTGTTAATTTTAGTCTCATTCCCTCCTTATTTTAATTTCACAGGATCTTTTTATTGATGGAACATAGTACTAAACTCTAAGGCAAAAAATTTATTTATATCCTAGACAAGTGGGAAAGTGGTTGAGTTCCTTCCTTCTTCTGAACCCTAATTCCTTGATAGGAAAAATTTCACATTGGGTATACCTAGTTTCCTTAAATATCCCTAAGCTTTTTCCCATTCATGTGGAGTAGAAAGGAGGAGCTTGCCACCTGTCTCCTGATTTCTCAGTCTGTCAATACTAAGGGGACCATGCAAATTGGCTATGTTATTTGCCTCTTTGAATCACCTCTTTGAAGAGTTTATTGTTCTTTTTTTCCTCTAGAGAAGAACAGTTAGTGCTGACGTGAATTTTTTTTTCTTCTAAACTAGAATTGCATCCATGAGTTACCTTTATTCTCTGTATTGCTTTTCTTTGTGCCAGATGTTCTTGATCAAGACAATGGGTAACATGACACAACAAGGCTATCTTATTTCTTTCACATAATTTTGGCCCTTCTGTTCTTCTGCCACCTCTTAGTCTTTGAAAATTTGTCAACAGAAGTTCTTCTCTTTGTTAACTTATTATTGGGTCAAATTTATGCCTTATATTCTAGGTAAAATAATTTACCCATGTGATTTAAATGGATTATTCCAGCATATTCACCTCTAGTTTTTTCATTTTTAATTTCTATCATTGACATATTACATTGTGTAAATTTAAGATACACAGTGTTTATTTGATACACTCACATATCTTTTTATCTTTATTGTTGAAAATATTTTAGATGTCCCACCTTTTTTCCCCCATTGACCTCCTCCTCCCCACTCCCACCCCACTCTTTTTGAGTTTTTCAATCATATACAACTCTGGTTTTCTGGGGGTTTTTTGTTTTGTTTTACTGAGACCTCTGTTTTCCAGTAATCTATGGATTTTAGGGCAGCAATTTTGAATTATTTTGCGATTACAGACTGCTTTGAATATCTGGTAGCCATGAATTTCATTTCCTAAGAAAAAGTTCTTATACACATACACGCAAAATTTTGCGCCCAATTTAAGAGTGTTTTTGTCTCCCCTGCCTCCAAAGTCTATGTGTATACCTTAGATTAAGAGAAACATTTATTAAAATTGCTATGCCAAGTGCTTTGCATGCATTATTTTATTTTCCCACCCTTATTGATTTTAGAGAGAAAGGAAGTGAAGGGGAGAGAGAGATAGAAACATTGATGAGAGAGAACATTGACTGGCTGTCTCCTGCATGCCCCCCACTGGGTATTGGGCCCACAATCTGGACATGTGTCCTGACCAGAATCGAACCGGCAACCCCTTGGTGCACGGGTCAACGCTCAACCACTGAGCCATGCCGGCCAGACTGCATGCATTATTCTTAATTTGCACAAGAATCCTAAGAGTTGTAAATACAATTATTACCCCCTTCTTGTTTTTCTTAAATGAGGAAACTGTAGCCTAGAGAGGTTAACCAAGCCAAAGTTAGGTAATTGGTAAGTGGTATAGCCAGGATTTAAAACCGATGTGACTTCTGCTCTGTAATACAATGAAGTAGGTTGGGCTTTAAAGGTACTATGGACTACCTAGATCAAAAGAAATACCTAACACTAGTACTTATGATAAGCCAGGGATTTATTTATTATTATTATTTTTCCTTTATTGATTTTAGAGAAGAAGAGAGAGCTAGAAACATCAATGAGAGAGAACATCGATTAGCCGCCTTCTGCATGCCCCCCACTGGGGATTTGGCCCACAACCTGGGCGTGTGCCCTGTCCTCTTGGTGCATGGTCAATGTTCAACCACTGAGCCACACTGGCTGGGCGGTCATAAATTTAATATTCATTTATTCTATAATACAATTAAGTAAACTCAAAGTAGTGCAGCTTGGGATTTAAAGGTACTATGAACTACTGAGGAGCAAAAAGAAATACCTAACACTAGTACTTACAATAAGCCAGGAATTTATTTAATATTCATCACAACTGCCAAGAGATACTGATACTATCCTGTTTAACAGGTGAGGAAACAGAGGCACAGAGACATTAAATAACTTGATGAAGTTCACACAGCACATTTTGAAGCCAGGTTTCAGACCTAAGCATTTGATCTCCAGACTTTATTTTTTAATCCTCACCTGAGGATATATTTATTTGATTTGAGAGAGAGAGAAACATGGATGTGAGAGAGAAACGTCAATCAGTTGCCTCCTCTACGTGCCCCGACTGGGGATCAAATCCACAACCTTCTGATTTCTGGGTTGACGTTCTAACCAACGGAGCTACCTGGCCAGGGCACTCTCCAGACTTTTTTTCTCTTAACCACTACATCATACTGCCTTTCATCAACAGGTAAATGATAAAATATATTAGCTATAGAGACGTAGCTAAATTGACAGTTTGTCACTTATTAGCTTTAGAACCATGAACAAATTTCTTAATTTCAGATTATGTCCTCATTTCAAAACAGGGAGATTGAACATTCTTCCTGTGGATATTATGAACTCAAATAAGGATTTGATAGCACATAGCTAGGAATGTGGTGAAGCCAGAATTTGAACCCAGGCTCTCAAATACTACACCATTGAGCTTCTAAGAAGTATAAGCTTTGAAATCAGCTACACTTAACATTCAAATCCCAGCTTTGCTACTTAATTGTTGCTTGAAGCTAGGGAAGTTAAGTTTGTTATCAATAAAATGGACAGTGAAGTGTTTCTGGGATAGTTTCAGTGAGAAATATTGTGTATCTGTCCAGCAGGATGCCTGGTACATAGTAGGTGATCAGTAAACTGGAGCTAGTATTTTAGTCCAGAAGCTTCATCAGATGATACATGAAAGTAAGAAGGTATTTTTAGTGAATGGTATGATAAATATTCTTTCAGTTCAACTACTTAACAGTTTACTACCAGGCAAATGCACTGTTGTGGGTAAGCTCACTGGCAGAGTTTTCTTGGTTTAATTACATGTGACTCTGGCTGATATTTTCTCCCCAGTCTTTTTTTTCCATTTTCCTTTTCTTGTGGTTTTCTTATGTTGCTCACTTACATAAATAAAAACTTTGTGATGGTACCCTATATGATGTGATGGTACCCTATATGATCTAATATTGAAACCTTGCTTTATACAACCCCTAAGATAATTGTTTTGAGGAATTATTTATAATGTCCTTTTGATGCTTCAGTAATTATGTGATAGGGCCCAAGATACCAAAGTTGGAAACACTGAAAGTAAAGACGCTATTAAGTTTTTGTGTGTTTCATAATTTTATTAGATAATTATCTAACAATTATCTAGAAATTGGTTCTGAAAGACAAATTTTAATTTTAAATTTAAGTGTAAATTCATGTCTTATATTGTTTTCCTGTTATTTAAAGAGGATTTTATAAGATTAGTACTCCTGTTCTTTTTTAAAAGCTTGTGTGTATATAAATTTATGTATACATTAGAAAAAAGGACAGAAAAAAACTATACCTCAATTTTGAGTGTTTATTTTTTTGATAGTAGAGTTACAAGTGATTCTTTTACTTTTTTTTTTTTTTTATCCTCACCCGAGGACATTTTTGTATTTATCTTCAGATAGAGCGGGAGGGAGAGAGGAAGGTAGAGAGAGAGAGAGAGAGAGATCGATGTGAAAGAGACATATCGAGTGGTTGTCACCCACATGACCCCAGCTGGGGCTGGGGACAAAATGCAACCGAGGTACATGCCCCCAGCGGGAACCAAACTTGGGACTCTCTGGTTCGCGGGCCGATGCTCTAACCGCTGAGCAAAACCAGCCAGGGCTTCTTTTACTTATAAAAATATTTTTAACTCTTCTAAAATAAATAATCTGCAAACCCTCATCATTTAAAATTAAACTATTTCTTATAAAGTGTCTACTAAATTTGCTTTTCTTTTTTTTATTATTTGAAATTATTTTAAAGGTTTTCTTCAAGCAAGATGGTACCATTTTACTTTCCTCCATCAAAATGTGCACTTTGGAACCCAATGCCAATTGGAGATTTCATCTACTTACATCTTAATTACTACAGGTATAAGATGTTTCTCTTTTCAAATCAAACCAGTAAAAACGAGTCAAAAGGATGTATAAGGCAAAATTGATTATTGTAACTAATTTATTTTTTTTTACCTTTTTATTCAGGATATTTCCTCCCTTCTGCTTCTTATCAAATATGTTCTTCATATTTTTTAGAAATAATTTCACAGTTAAAATAGTCTGCAAACCTAAAGTTCTAAATATTATAAGAATTCAAAAGAGACTAAATAATAAAAACTGAAAGGGTTTATCATAATGCTTCAGCATGATGTCTTTGTAGAGCATTAAAAAGACTGAACTGATTTTGAGTGAGTAGACCATATTAGAAGGAATATATAATATTATGATTATGGCCAGGATCTTGAAAGAAAGACACAGAAACTTAGGCTTAAAGTAATAGAAATTAGGAATCCATTGAGATTTTTTTTTATATAAAGGAGTTACTTAGGAAAATAGAATTCTAAGGATGGATCATAGTAGGGAAAGCCTAGAGTCAGCCTATCTGGGGGATGGCTTTCTGTAATATAAAAAACGTGGATTTATGCCATGATGGATTAGGTGCTATAACTGGAGTCAGACTGCTTAGAGTGTCAAATCCAGATTCTACCATTTCTTATTTATGTGATCTCAGTCAAGTAGCCAAAGAGCAGTTTCCTTATTTATAAAATGGGGATAATGATACTTATTTCATAGTACTCTTGTAAGGATTAAGTAATACACTCTGTAAAGGATCAGTTAGCACAGTGCCTGGATTATAGGAAGTATTCAATCAATGGTAACAATTATAAGGGTTTAAAACAGTATTGAGATCATAAGGAAAGACTGAAATGAAATGTTTTGAAGAAACAGTTTATAGCATTTGATGATCTACTGAATAGAGGTACTGAAGGGAAGATACAAGTCAAAGAGTATTTAAGAGAAGGGTGATATCATTGACAGAAACAGGCTTGTAGAAGTTCAATTAAATATTTGTTAGATTTGTTCATTCTCCATGTCTCTCTCTCTCTCTCTCTCTTTTTTTTGGTTAATCCTCACCTGAGGATATTTTTTCCCTATGTGAGAGAGACACATTGATTGGTTGCCTCCCACACAACCTCAAGCAGGACCAGGGATTGAACCTGCAACCCAGGTACACACCCTTGACCTGAAATCGAACCCACAACCCTTTGGTCCGAGGCCTGATGCTCTAATCCCTGAGCCAAACCGGCCAAGGCTCTCCACATCTCTTAACTTATCTTTTATATTTTCTGTTATCTTTTTATGCTACATTTTGAGTAATTTCTTTTGTTCTTCAATTCTACTAATTTTCTTTTTAGCTGTGTTTAGTTGCCATCTAACCTGTTCATTTAGGTTTTTTAAATGTGGAAGTATACTGTATATACTTTATAATACATATGCACGGTTTATAGAATAATAAACAGTTTTTATAGTCAACTTATCCCCAGTTGATTATATATAATCCATTGAGTTTTTAATTGATTGTATTTTGAATTCTACAAGTTTGTTGTTGTCTTTCAAATTGGCTAGTAGTTTTAATAGTATCTTGTTCCTTGCTCATATTTTAGAGTCCCTTTTATATTTCTTTAAACATATGGATCATATTTATTTATATTCTATATTCATTAATGCTAGATAATAAGTAAACAAATGGATGTGACTATTTCAGTCAAACTTTACAAAAACAGGAAGCTGGCCTCATAGTTTATCAGTCCCTATTCTGATTTATAAAAATTAAGCAAATGCCTGGAGAACAACTATAACTTCAGTGTGTGCTTATTACAGTTCTAATTTCCAGGCAACTCTCCCTATGCCCTGCCTTTGACGCTAGGATGTCCCGACAGTGGTCTTTCTGTACATTTTTAAAGATGTGAGTTATATTTTAGGCAACACTTCATGGCAGGAGGGTTTTTTTTAGGATATCAGATCCACTACCTTTATAAAAGACTTGTTATTTTTCAGAAATCCAAAGCTTGTGGTAACTGAAAAGACCATCCGACTTGCTTGTCGACATGCTAAGCAGAATAAAAAGAACTTGCCATGCTTTTTACTTGGTTCTCTCACAGTAGATGAAGGTAATATACTTTTAAAAATATATTTTTATTACTATAATAGAGTTTATGTTTACTAATTCAGCCAATTATTGTAATGTACTTTGTGCTGATGTTCTTTGCTGTATACCAAGATTATGAAAAAGAGTAAAACTTGACACTTCTCATCACAGATTTCACAATCTGGTCAGGTGAAAGAATATATGTATGTGCAGGTCATTATTAAAAATAAGTTTAGTGTTACTATTAGTATAAATACAGTGTTGCACTATAACATATGCTCGCTTGATTGGTTTCACATTTTTAGTTGGCAGTCTGTATAATAATTGCTATTTTTGTTCTTTAGATGAAGAAAGTGTGATATTGACAATAGATCGCTTTGATCCTGGTCGAGAAGTGCCTGAATGCTCTGAAAGATGCCCTACTGCTTTTCTTCCTGGGGACTTTGTGATTCCATGCAAAGTTCATACTCATGGACTTTGTTCAAGAGAAATAATAGTTCATAATGCAGATGACTTCAGTTCAGCTTTTAAGGTAAGATTTGTTGATAACTCTATTATTCTTAATTCAACACAAGAATCAAACTGTACTATGTTGTATTTTAATAAATCCACATTTACTAAGTATTCATAATAATTTGTTACCCTACAGTGCAATTAAATGTGGTTTCTGCCCTGGCCGGTTTCTCAGTGGTTACAGCGTCGGCCTGCGGACCAGAGAGTCCCAGGTTTGGTTCCCACTAAGGGCACGTACTTCGGTTGCAATTTGTCCCCGCCCTGGTTGGGATCATGTGGGTGGCAACCACTCAATGTGTCTCTTTCCCCCCACCCCCTCCCGCTCTATCTGAAGATAAATGCAAAAATGTCCTCGGGTGAGGATAAAATAAAACAAAAAAACAAAAAACATGTGGTTTCTGAGGGCCAAAATCCTAGATAGGTAATATGGGTAGCATTCCAGAAGAGGAAGCAGTGTAACCAGGATGGCGAAGTGCACAATGTGTGCTCTGGCTGACTTTAATGGTATGGATTTTTGCTGGATTTGTGTGTAGTCAGATTGGAGTATTACTTTGACCAGATTATAGAGAGCCTTATCTGCCAAGTTAATAAATTTGAACTTTGTCATATGGGTCATTTAGAGTCATTGAAAGTTTCTGAAAAGAGGAAATACTGTTAAATCAGGAACAGTTAATTTGATAGGGCAGGCTGACCTATGAAGGCAGAGAATAGTCAGGCCATTGCAGTAGTCAGGTGTGTGTTAAAGAAGGGTGTATTAGCCTGTAGTAGAGCGGTGGCAGATTAGAAAGGACACAGTGAACAAAAGCAACTACAGGGGAAAAGCCTACTTGACAATTTGGGATAATAAGAAAAGAATAAAAGAGAAATGGACTTTTGCCCCTGGCCAATTTGACTCAGTGGTTAGAGTGGTGGCCTGAGGACCAAAGGGGTTGCGGGCTTGATTCTGGTCAGGGGCATGAGCCTGGGTTGCAGGTTCAATCCCTGGCCCTGGTCGGAGTTCTGTAGGAGGCAACCAATCAATGTGTCTCTCTCACATTGATTGTTTCTCTCTCTCTTTTTTATCCTCATCTGAGGACATTTTTGTTGTTGTTGTTCAGATAGAGTGTGGGAGGGAGAGAGAGAGAGAGAAACATCGACGCGAAAGGGACACGTCGAATGGCTGCCACCCACATGACCCAACCAGGGCCGGGGACAAACTGCAACCGAGGTACATGCCCTTAGCGGGAACCGAACCCGGGTCTCTCAGGACCGCAGGCCGACGCTCTAACCGCTGAGCCAAACCGGCCAGGGCTGAGGACATTTTTTTTTTTGCATTTATCTTCAGATAGGATGGGAGGGAGAAAGAGAGAGAGAGAGAGAAACATCGAGGTGAGAGAGACACATGAAGTGGTTGCCACCGACAGGACCCCAACCAGGGCCAGAGACAAACTGCAACCTAGGTACATGCCCTTAACTTAATCCAAATCCAGGACTCTGGTCTGCAGGCTGACTCTCTAACCGCTGAGCCAATCCGGCCAGGGCTTTCTCTCTCATTGATTGTTTTCCTCTCTCTCTCTCCCAGCCTCCCTCTCTTCCACTCTGTCTGAAAATCAGTGGAAAAATATCCTTGGGTAAGGATTAACAAAAAAAAGAGGAATGGACTTTAGATTCTCTGGAACTGAATCAGAGTTAATTTACATCCATTTTCCCCCACATAATAAATATTTATTAGAAGTGACATTGTCCAATAGGAATTTGAAACATTACTGAAACATCTAAGTTGGAAATATGTGATGGAGCTTGATACAGTCAATCTTATTTGCTTTGACAAAATTATTCATGTAACCTCTGGTCACAAGAAGAAAATGGGATAATTGAAATGTAAATCAGAAATTGTTTAATTTTGTTAGTGCAAGATATATATGTATATATATATGTACCAATATCAAATAAAACTTTTGAAGATGTGGACTGATTACAAAGTTTTAAAATAATTGTATAATGTTGATTCCTCAGGCTCTGCAGCACCATGTATGTAGCAAAGATTCCTTGGATTGTGGTAAACTGCTTTCCCTAAGAGCTCATATCACTTCCAGGGAGAATTTGGACAGTGTGGATTTTGACTTACATTGGGCAGCAGTAACTTTAGCAAATACCTTTAAATGCACACCGGTGAAGCCCATCCCCATTATTCCAACAGCTTTGGCAAGAAACTTGAGCAGTAATCTGAACATTTCTAAAGTTCAAGGTACCTATAAATATGGGTAAGTAAAAGATCTATTAATCCGAAATTTTAAATATTGGTCACAATAGTATATTATCATTATTACCATATAATATGAAATAATTGTATAGCCAGTTTACATGCCAGAGATCTGCAATGCTAGATAAATAACCAAGGAAGAGGAAAAGTGAAGTTGTTAATTTTTTGCTGAATATAGTTTTCTTTTCTTTTTTTGCATTTGTCTTCAGACAGAGCGGGAGAGGGTGAAAGAGAGAGAGAGAGAAACATTGATGTGAGAGAGATACATTGACTGGTTGCCACCCACATGACCCCACCTGGGGCCGGGGACAAACTGCAACCGAGGTACGTGCCCTTAGCGGGAACCGAACCCGGGACTCTCCGGTCCGCGGGCCAATGCTCTAACTGCTGAGCCAAACCAGCCAGGGCCTGAATATAGTTTTCTTTCAAAGAGTTGTGTCCCACCACCCCAAGAAAAATTAGTGGTAAAAATGATATTAAATTGGTTGTATTTTGTGATTTGAAAATACAAAGAGAAATTATTCTCTATGTCATTTTGTCCCTTTTATTTTGTCTAGGTTTTAGGTCATTATTTTTTTACTTTGTCTTTTTTTCCCCCCACTATAAGTGACTGATTATGAGCCTAAAAGAGGCTTTAGAATTTCATTATTATTTAATTATTTAATTATGAATAATGAGCATTGCAGATAGAGAAAGGAGATAAATAATAATTTATAGTACTCTTGCTTACCAAATTGTCAACCACTTGAGGGTGGAGTTTCCTCACATAGCTAGAGCAGCATCCTCTCCAGCTTCCTATCACCACTGTTGGTTTCTTAGGAAATGTAAGCCAAATTGCATGCTTTCTGCTCCACAGCAGGGCTGCTTCCCTGAATCCTCATCTACTTTCTTTATCCATTGTCTTCTGAGCTAGGTTAGACAATGTAGGCACCCTCTGTTTTAAAGCATAAGTAGTTCACTTCTGGTTTCCTTTCCCACTAGACTCCACCCTAGTTCCTTTTAGGTCTCTAGAGGCAGAAATGTTTGCCAAGGTGCACTCAGCTCCAAGTCTTATTCTTTTAAAAAAAATGCCTCTTCAAAAGAGGATAAGGAGAGGGAGGATTTTCTTTTCAGAGGGTATCTGGAATAGCAAGAAAGATCCCATTTTGAGTCCCACATACTGACCTTTCTGATTGGAGGGGCATAAAAAAAAAGTGTTGGCCCGGCCTGTGTGGCTCAGTGGTTGAGCGTTGACTCATGCACCAAGAGGTCGCCAGTTCAATTCCTGGTCAGGGCACATGCCCGGGTTGTGGGCCCAGTCCCAGGAGGGGGGCATGCAGGAGGCAGCCAGTCAATGTTCTCTCTTATTCATGTTTCTATCTCTCTCTTCCTCTCCCTTCCTCTCTCTAAAATCAATAAAGAAAAAAAAATTTTTTTTTTAAGTGTTGGTAAATTTTAGAATCGTGGAATGGTTAAACATGATGGTGATTAAAATGTTTGAATTAAGTGTAACATTTAATTCCCTTGGAATAGTAAAGTGATTCTCAATTCGAACATGGGAATTTGTGTTAAAATTAACCAAAATATTAATTTATTATCCTTAGTAACCATCTACTAGTGAAGTATGAATTTACCTTTCTCTAAATTGTCCTTCTGTGACCCCTTGGCATGCTACCAATAACCCAGGATGTTCAGTATTCTAATTATCCATTCCTCTTACCCCTTATTATATATAATTATGTATTAAATTTGTGAAATTTGCTCTTTTCCTTGACCACATTCATTTGTTTAACCTAACATTTATTTGGATTCATTATGGATTAGATATTATGGACACTGGAATTAAATAGATTTTAAAAAGGCATACTTACTGTTCATTAAGTTAATGTGTAAACATTTGAATAAAGATAATAAGGGTTTATATACAGTCAGGGAAAGCAGGAAGATGTGTCTTAATTGCCTGGGAAAATCATGGACAGCCCAAGCTGGTTATTTTAGAGAATTTATCAGGTAGGCAAAGCAGAAGAGTTTTCAAAACTGGTATAAGTGTCATTGATAAATCCCCTGCCAACTCAGGCTTAATCATCTTGTCACATGGCCTGATAAATTCATTATCTTTGTGTTTTACGGTTATTATAGCAATGAAATATACCCTCGGTGGAACTATCAAGACTTTGTATCACAAATGGCATTGTTTTAATTTTTGTATCTTAAAGCCATAACAATAAAATTAACTCTCTACAATTCTCCTGTAGTTTTTCATATCCTTAAAAGTTACTGTCAGTAATAAACATAATAACAAAGTATAAATATAGCACAATATCCTTTTAGGGACTAGTAGCTTTTAAGTTCTATCACGATGGTTCCAAAGTTCTGTGATAATGGTTGGAGGACTATAACGTAGTACATGAAGGTTGAATATATCTCACCTATTTCAGCCTCCTTCAGTGAGAAGTCACGTCGCCTGGATGCTTGAACACTTACAGTAAAAGGAAGTTCACTTCACCCACAGAAGCCTGTATGGTCCTGAAATTGTTAGCCTTAATTTTAATACTTTTGATTAAAATAAGTTGAACTTTTAGAGCAAAACTTTTTTAAAGGGTGTGTAATTTTCAATGACCATTTTAATACATTTAATTTTAATATATTGAATCTCTTTAATCTCCTTCTTTTACTGGAGTTCTTTGTCACACCTTGAACTGTTTTCTTTGTGAACATGTGTGTGAGAGAGAAAATATTCATTTGAATTATCTCCCCTGCTTAAAATGTGCTTCAGCACTCAGATCATCTCTTAATAGTAAAAAGTACATATTTCCAATTGTTTTTACATGAATGTTTTCTGTTTAGATATCTTACCATGGATGAAACACGCAAATTATTACTTTTGTTGGAATCTGATCCCAAGATTTATTCTCTACCATTAGTAGGAATGTAAGTGTCACATTATTTGTTACAACCTTTTCAACCATAAATGTATTCAAATATATATGATAAACATACTATGAATATGTAATTAAAACTTAGATCACCTTATAAAGCCACAACGGCCAATGATTCTTAATCTTTCTTATTTTAATAGCAGAATCGGCTAAAACAAGATTTTGCCCAGTCTTTGGAAGAACTTCAATGTATAAAACAGAGAAAGTTGAGCTCTATTGGTTGAAGTAGAAGCGTTAGAACCCTGTTTCTTAACTGTCTTCACTACTTGTCCTTAAGGCACCTTGAAGAACACAGAATAACACTTTAAAATTCACTGTCGGGCAATTTTGCAGAAATTCCCCTAAATGTTAATGGCTTTCTCTTTTGAGTTAGTGGTTAATGCCATTTAGACAGATTATTCAGTCATAAATTTATATTCATTCCATATTTATCAAGTGCTTACCATATGCATAGTATTATGTTTGGTACTGTGTTGGGATTTAAAGCTCCTCAAGAAATTTATAATCAAGGTAAGGTGATAAAATATTCCAATATTCACACATAGAAAAATAATAAGGAAATATGTGATTTGCTATGAAATGAGCAATATTGATAACGAGCACTATTAGTACTTGTAAGAGAGATGGTGGGGATATTTTCTTAGAGAAAGCACTATTGAACTGGACCTTTTGTGTTTAGATCATAGAAAGGAGTATTCGTGGGGAGGGAGTAGTATGTGCAAAATCAAAAAATGAGAACGCATGTTCTGTGGGTCATGAAATCTACTTAATTCTGTTGCTATGTTTCTGGTATTGGCTATGGGGTATTGGCTACGTCAATTTTTTTTAATTTATTGGGGTGACAGTTAATAAAATTATATAAATTACAGGTATACAATTCTGTAGTACATCATCTGTATATTATATTGTGTTCACCACCCCAAGTCAAATCTCTTTCCGTTTACCCTCTTATATCCCCTTCCCATTCCCCTCTTACCATACTTTTGTCTGTATCTATAAGTTTGTTTATTTTTGCTTAATCTATTCATGTTTTTCACCCAGCCCTCCAACTCCCCTCTCCTCTGAAAGCTATCAGCCTGTTCTCTGTATCTATGAGTCTGTTTCTATTTTGTTTTGTTAGTTTATTTTGTTCATTACATTCCACACATGAGTGAAATCATATGGTACTTGTCTTTCTTGCTAAGTGAATATCTATTTAGATCCTATGTTTCAGGCTACCTATGTATGTTACAGTATTTAATCCTCTCAATAACTATAGTTTTGGGTCGCTGGCTTTAATCTTCCTGAATTTAGTCTATTCTTTCTAGTCCAGGCTTTTTCACCTCTATTGTTACCCATTTTCTCTCCCACTATTTTACCTTCATCTCAGGTGGGAGAGAACAGAGAGAAAGTGGCTCTCTATATATCTGTATCTGCTCTCCCTCTTAACTATTATCATGGTCTAGTGTTCATAGATTTCTTATTTATAAAGCCTTTAATTCATTGCTAGTAAATGCCAAGAATCTCTGCCATATTACCCTAAGAAGAATGTAATCTAGGGTATATTAAGTATCCATTTGTAAATAACTATAGTTTTTTATTTCTAATTTTTTTTTTAGATGGCTCTCTGGCATTATACATATCTATAGTCCTCAGGTATGGGCTTGCTGCTTGCGATACATGTTCAGTTCTTCTATTCAAGAAAGGCAAGTGGTATTTTCTCTTGTAGTATTTTATTTCGATCTTTTCCTGCACTCATATTTTGATCTTTAAAATTCATGTGATGCTTTTATCTTTTATAATACTTATAAACCAGGAGAAAAAGCGCATTAGAAAAACAAACCTTATGTTAAATGGGAATAACAGCAGACAAAAGTGAGGTTGCATGATTTTTGGAAAGATGAAGAAATTTACTTATCTAACCACAGAACTGTAACACAAAGATACTTTTTAGGAGTGGCGGAAACCCTAGAGATCATCTACTCAAGCATTCTATTTTATAACTAAAGAGATTTCTTTTCGGTGAAATGGCTGAAATGAGTTTGAATTTGTTACAAGTGTTTTTATTAAGTTACATAGTGATACTACTAGCAACTGTAAGAAACATTTAAGAGGGGATGTTTAGAAACTAAAGCACAAGCATTAGAAACTTTATTTATAACCTCAACTCATTTAATTGTGTTACTTTGTACATGATACCACTATTTGCCCCTCACCTTCTTCATCTATTAAATGAAAATTCCAAGGTCTGTTTCTGTCTAGTTGGGTGGCTGTAATACAATTTAGAAAAAAACTATTGACAAGACAGTGCAAATACATAGTAATAAACCAGACATAATAAAGATACACAATGAATAAGTCTCTTTCCTACCCCATTTCCCCAGACCCTATCCCCAGAGAAAATCACTGTCCTATGCTTTCTTCCTGCAATATGCAATGCATAGATAAATATCGCCCTCCCCTGGCCTGTAAAAATTAAGTCACACATGGGAGCATACCATTCTTCCTTTTCTGTATGTTTTTTCTCTATATCATTACATCTCAGCATATACAGATTTAACACATATTTTACAACTGGATAGTAAATAATTTATGCTGTATTTTAAAAACTAGTCCTTTTTTTGTATATATCATTGTGTGTATATCCTAGTATATTTATAGAATAAATTCCTAAAAGTGGTCTTTCTGGTCAGAGCATAATTTTAAATTTTGTCAGACAATGCTAAATTGCCCTCAAAAAAACTGTCAATTTATAATCCTTCCAGCAGTGTTTGAGAGTGCATGTTTTCTCTATCTCCTCACTAATACTGTGGAACAAATATTTATTGAACACCTACTATGTACCAAGTACTATTCATGATATTGGGGATAAGCAGGAAGCAAAATGAAGACCCTGCAGATATAGGCATAAATAGAACAAATAAGTAAAGTAAACAATATTTAAAAGGTGAGTGTTGCCCCGCTGGGTAGCCCAGTTGGTTAGAGCATCATCCCTATATGTCAAGGTTGTGGGTTCGATCTCTGGTCAGGGCACATGCAAGAAGCTAGCAATGAATGCATAAATAAGTAGAACAACAAATTGATGCTTCTCTCTGTCTCTCTAAAAACCAATAAAAAATTTAAAAATTTTAAATTATAAGAGTATGCTTAGATTAAAAAAAATAAGTAATGAATGTTATGGAGAAAATAAGCAGGGGAAGAGGATGTTGTGTTTCTGGATGGTAATGGCAGGTAAAGAATAACAATCTTAATAGGGTAATCAGGCAGGCAAAGACTTGAGGTAAGGGAATAGGCCATGTGGGTGTCTGGTACAGTCCCAAACAGGGAATACATTAAGTCCAAAGGCAAAACATCACCCTGCATCTTTTTTTTTCTTTTTCTTTTTAATCCTCACCCAAGAATATGATTGTATTGATTTTAGTTAGAGAGGAAGGGAGAAAGAGAGAATGCAAGAGAAAGAAACATTGATTGGTTGACTCCCTAACTGGGGATCGAACCTGCAACCTAGGTATCTACCCTGACTAGAAATCGAACTCACAACACTTTGGTGTATGGGACGACTCTCTAACCAACTGATCACAGGGCTCACCTTGCCTCTCCTGCCTTCACCACTTTGTTCTGGTAGTAGTGTAATATATACCCAAGTTATTTTTTCAATCAACATTTTACAAAGTAGGGACAACTACTGAAAGTATTTTTAAATAGTTGGTTTTAATATATATATTAAAGACTCTTGATGACTTTTTGTTATGTAGTGAATAATAAAATAAATATTCATTGTATTAGTGTTTGTAATAGTAAAACATTGTAAACACTGTAATTTTAATATACATTTTTAAAAGTCTAGGAGACTTAGCCCTGGCCGGTTTGGCTCAGTAGTTAGAACATTGGCCTGCAGTCCCGAGAGACCCGGGTTCGGTTCCCACTAAGGGCATGCACCTTGGTTGCAGTTTGTCCCCAGCCCTGGTTGGGTTGTGTGGGTGGCAGCCACTTGATGTGTCCCTTTTACATCGATGTTCCTCTCTCCCTCCCTCCTACTCTATCTGAACAAAAAATAGAAAAATGTCCTCAGGTGAGGATTAAAAAAAAACAAGTCTAGGAGAATTAATAATGGCATATATATAAATCATAAAAAAGAAGGATGTCTAAGGTATAATATAGAACAGTGATATGGAAGGAAATCCAGGATAGTTAAATAAGAAATAGCAATTGCAAGTCACATGTATAGTAAGACCTTGTTTTTGTTAAATCATATAAAATGTTTTTGTGTGCCTAGGAGAAAATCTGGAAGTATGTATACTAAACTAGAGAGTGGAGTGGGGTGGGTTTCATTTTCCATTCTTGTATTGTTTGAGGTTTTTACAAGGAATATTTTTTTCATAATAAAATGTATTGAAAAATTGAAAATTGCCCTGGCCTTGTAGCTCAGTTGGTTAGAGCATCATCCCAATATGCCAAGGTTATGGGTTTGATCTCTGGTGAGGGCCCATACAAGAATCAACCAGTGACTCCTTTCCTCTCTGCCCCTCCGAGATCACCTCTTCTTCCCTTTCAACTCAGCAGCCTTCCCTCTGGGCCCTGCCTGAATCCAGTCTCCTCCTTTGTCCGCCCCCCACCCCCCCGACATCCCCCCTCCTGTTATTTGACTACTGTATGCCTCACTGTTCTCTGTGAAAGAACAATAAAAAAAAAGAGTCAACCAGTGAATGCATAAATAAGTGAAACAACAAATTAGTGTTTCTCTTGCTCTCTCTCTCTCTCTTAAAAAAAATTAATAAAAAATAACATTAAAAAGTAATTTGTTCCCCATTTTTCTTCCAAAAATGGATTGTTTAGTCCGTCTATTAACTAGATTCAGAGACTCACATAGAGTTCTTTGAGTAGAGTATACTCTTGTTATCCTCAGTAAATTTTAATTAAGTGGCATTTTTTTATACAGGGTTTTTTCAGAATCTGGAAATTTTATTATAGTTCTATATTCTGTGACACACAAGGATCCTGAGTTTTATGAATGTCTCCCTTGCGAGGGCGGGTTGCCTAACCTTCGATTCCAGCTACTGACCAGCAAAGAAACATTACATCTTTTCAAAGTAAGTAATTTGACTTGATTAATGACTATTTAGAATTGCATGCTATCAGTTTAAGCCTAATGGCCTTTACCTTTCAAAACGGTAACTATTAGGCTTTGTGTATTTATAATCAATCTTACTGAATATTACTTTATTTATTTATGGTTAATTTTGTTTTCATTAACTTTAGGTCATATCTCTAGAACCAAATTATAATACAGGATCGGAGGTTATCCACAGAATAGCTTGCTAATGTTTTTTCTAAAACCTTTGAAGAATATATCAAGAATGTATATGTTGTATCATTTTATGATATTGAGAGTTAATTTGTAATATTAGTGTTTTCTTTACTCTAATTGTTATTTTTTAAATGTAGGGGTGTAACAAATGGTTTCTCACACTTAAAAGCCAATATTAATCATATGTAATCCCAGGAAGCAGAATAGATTGTTGCTATATCTAATAAAACACAAAAACACATAAGTGCCATTGAATAAAAACATTTAAAGACCACTCTTTAGGAAAATGGTTAATTGTCCTATGTTTCAGACCAATAATTTTAAAAAAATCTGCATTTTATTGAAAAGATATTGAGTAACTGGATAACCATGTGTTTTCACTCAGATCTTATTTTGTGCCTTTGATTTTATTTATAGATTGTATCAGTTCACGAATCAAGTTTTTGCACTTTAATTATAAGTATAATAATCTTAAATGAAGTGTAATTTATTTCTATTTTAGAGACATATGTCATTTACCCATTTTATTCTTTTCTCTTTTTTTAATCCTCACCCGATGACATTTTTCCATTTTTTGTTCAGATAGAGTGGGAGGGAGAGAGAGAGAGAGAGAAAGGGACACATCAAGTGGTCGCCACCCTCACAACCCAACCAGGGCCAGGAACAAACTGCACCCGAGGTACGTGCCCCTAGCGGGAACCGAACCCGGGACTCTCTGGTCCATAGGCCAACACTCCAACCGCTGAGCCAAACTGGCCAGGGCCCCATTTTATTCTTTAGGTTGTATTTTCAGTTCAAAGTTACCATTTTAACTGAATCACTGGTTATTGAGTAAGCTACATAATACACATGATTAATACTTTACTATTATAGCAGGGACATAGACAGTAAAATAGAACTACCATGTGATCCTGCAGTTTCACTGCTGGATATTCATCTGAAGGAAATGAAAGCACCAATTCAAAAGGAAATCTTCACCCTCATGTTCATTGCAGCATTATTTACAGTAGCCAAGACATGGAAGCAACCCTAAGTGTCCATCAATAAATGAATGAATAAAGAAAAAGTGGTACATATATGCACAGTGGAATATTATTCAGCCATAAAAAATAAGGAAATCTTGCCATTTGCCACAACATGGATGGACCTTGAAGGCATATGCTAAGTGAAATAGTCAGAAAGAGACAGACAAATAGCATATCATCTTATTTATATGTGGAATATGTAAAACAAAACAAAACATAAATACAGAGAATAGATTGGTAGTTGTCAGAGGTGAGGTTTGGGAGGTGAGGGAAATGGTGAAGGTATTATAAAGGTACAAACTTCCAGCTATAAAATAAATAGGTCCTGGAGATGTAATGTACAGTATGGTGACTATAGTTACTGCACTGTATACAACTGCCCCTTGAACAATGTGAGTTTAAACTGCTCAGGTCCACTTATATGCAGATTTTTTTTTTTTTTTTTTAGTTGACCATCCAGTTCAAACCCACACTGTTCAAGGGTCAACTCTAAGGTTGGGAATCTGTGTATGCCAGAGGGCCAACTATCGTTATATGTGTATTTTCAACAGCACCCCTAACCCCCATGTTGATGGAGAGTCATTTGTATTTGAAAATTGCTAAGAGAGTAGATCTTAAAAGTTCTCATAAGATAAAAAACTGTTACTCTGTATGGTAATACATTTTTGTTTTTTATCCTCACCTGAGGATATTTTTTCATTTATTTTTAGACAGATTAGGAAGGAGGGAGGGAGGGAGAGAGAGAGAGAGAGAGAGAGAGAGAGAGAAACATCAATGCAAGAGAGACACATCAATTGGTTGTCTCCTGAGTGACCCCGAACAGGGCCAGGGATGAACCGCAACAGCAGTATGTGCCCTTGGCTGGAATCGAACCCGGGTCTCATTGGTCCATGGGCTGACGCTATAACCGCTAAGCCAAACCTGCCAGGGCGGTAATACGTTTTAACTATACTTACTGTAGTGATCATTTCACAATATATACAAATATTGAGTCACTATGTTGTACACCTGAAACTAATGTTATATGTCAATTATATTTCAATAAAACAATTTTTTAAAGGTTACAGTTACAGAAATCACTGTATTTCAGAGCTATTTTTCATCTAAATAGAATTCTCTTGGTGTTTTAAGTCACATTTCAAAATATGACCTACTTTGTTTCAGAATGTTGAACCTTCTGACAAGAATCCAATAAATTTTGAACTGCGTGCTGAAAGCCAAAATGCAGAAGCAGAGTTTTTCAACAAAGTTTCTAAGAATCTTTCAATTACAAGGTAAAAGATAAATTTTTATTATCTTTGTACTTTTAACTTATTTTCCTTAGTTTTTAATGAGTAATTAAATTAAGTCCCCAATTATTTCTGATGAACCTGTTTGTGTATCTTTATGTACTATAGATGTCTTTGCTTTAAATGCATTCCTTCATACTCAGGAGTTAGATGGTTATTTTAATGAAATGACAGCTCTAATAGAGTTCTTATCTGAGTTGATTTTTTACATAGGGGGAAGAGGTATTTGTCAAGTGATTATCTTGCTTAGGAAGAAGTATACTGTTTTTGGTTATTTTGGCTTTTGCTTGTTTCTTTCCTTCCTTGTAGTTTTAAACCTGGGCCTATCAGACATACTACTACACAAATATAATTCCTGTACCTAAAAAAGAAATAGTTTTATTTATTTATTTACTTATTGTTAATCCTCACTTTTTTCCATTGATTTTTTTTTTTTTTTTTTTTTTAAGAGAGAGTGGAAGGGGGGGTAGGTGGGGAGAAAGAGAAACATCAGTATGAGAATGCCTCCTGCACTCATCCCGAACAGGCCTGGGGATCGAACCTGCTAACCAGGTACATGTCCTTTACTAGGAATCAAACCTATGACCCTTTGGTCCGTGGGCCGATGTGTTTAACGGCTGAGCCAAACTGGCCAGGGCCTCTTCTCAACTTTTTGACCCTAATCTTAACCTCTCTTTAGGCCTCTTCAGTACTATCTATTTAGTACCTTACATGAGAAACAAGCATTTATATGGTTCATTATAGATGAGTGCATTTGAGAAAATGGCTTGACCTTTTTTTATAGCATTCATTTATCTGTCCTTAACACTTGATTCTATAGGTGGAAATTAACTATGATACAATCTTTAAGTGGATGCAACTGTGCCAACTGTTTATAAAGGTAGCATAACATAATAGTTATGAGCTCTAGTTATGGTATCAGACATATCTGTGTTCAAGTCCTGATTCTAAACATTCGCTTTCCATTTCATCTGTAAAATGGGAATTGTGATTGTATCTCTGTTAGTTTCCTGTTACTGATGTAACAAATTACCACAAACTTGGTGACTTAAAACAGTTTGGGCCTAACATCAAAGTGATGGCAAAAAAGAAGGTGATTGGCAGGCTGTGTTCCTTCTGAAAGCTTTACTGGAAAATCTATTTTATTCTCTTTTCCAGCTTCTAGAAGTCACCTGCATTTCTTGGCTGGACCCCTTCCTACACCATCTCCAAAGTTAGCAGTTTGTATCTTCCTCTCTCTCTCTCTCTTTCTCTCTGACGTCTTCTATTCTCAGATTTTCTTCGGACCCTTGTGATTACATTGGTCTTACCTGGATAATGCAGGATAATTACATCTCTAGATCCTTAATCACATCTGCAAACTTCCTTTAACCATATACTATAACATAGTCATAGGTTCTGAGGATTAGAAAGATGTTTGAGGTATACTCTTTCCATTTGGGGGCATTTTAAGTATCCTTGAAACAGGTTAGATCAGCAGAAAACTCTATTCTTACAGCTTTGTAAGAAAACTTATACTATTTTTAAGGCTTTCTTCAAAATTCTGTTGACTAATTAATGGAAGAAAATGCCAAATTAAGGAGATGCTTGCATTTCTTTAACATTGTTGTTGAAAAACCTTGTTTATTTTCAGCTCTGACCAAGGCTGTAATAAGATCCGTCATTTTTAGGTTTTAGTGAAATGTTTGTCTTGCCTGAAGAGCTGATGTTACAACTATACAACCTAAAGTTTCTTTTTGCCTTGGGTGCTAAAAAAAAAGCTCAAGAATGCATTTATTACTTAGTGTCATTAATTATGTGTGTGTTTATATGTGTGTGTTTATCGTAAGTATGTAGCAGCAGATACTAAATCCTTCCCACAAACTCAGGTGTATAAAACAATGTCAGTTGCCCAGCCAGTGTGGCTCAGTGGACTGAGTGCCAGTCCCAAGGACTGAGAGATGCCGGTTCAATTCCCGGTCAAGGCACATGCTTGGGTTTTGGGCTTGATCCCCAGTAGGGGACATGCAGGAGGAAGCCAATAGATGTTTCTCTCTCTCTCTCTCTCCTTTCCTCTCTAACAAAAGAAAAAAAAAGCGACTTACTTTCTGTTTAAAAGTAATTGAACTTAATTTCCATTTGGAGCCCTTATTTAGTATGCTAGGTTATAGAAACCAAATTTCAGTCAATTCAAGTTCTGTTTATCCTCTTTTCTCTGGGGTTATATGTAATTTAGAGGGGACTAATGTTGCGCTAGTGGGTGACATGATTATCACTCATCCATGTTGCCATCTTCTGAGGTGTTTCCATTTGCATCTGGTCTTTGGCAGTAGGTTTGTTCAGTTTCCTGCTGCACCCTCTTTACCCTGTTCAGGTCATTGGCTCTCTGACATGTCCATGCTGTACTGAGGTGCATGAGATAGCATTATGTATTCTCCATGTCATTCCTGGGTGCAGGCGGAGAGCTTTATGGCACTGGTACAGACTCTTCTGCTTAAATGCTCCATCAGACATTGTCATTGTTTCTTTGTGGCACCTTGGCACAGAAAGAACTTCATTTTTCCCTCTCTAGACTACCAGGGCTTGGGACAAAGGTCTCTCTTGCTGTCAGATCTTTCAGATCTGCTATTTCTTTTATTTTTATATTTTATATTTACTTTATTATTTTTATTATTTAACTTATTTTTGTTACAGATGTTTCTCCTTTTCTCCCCCATTGACACCCTCCTCCCTTTCTTCCCCCTCCCCCCGCATTGTTTTCTGTGTCAATTGGTTATGCTTATATGCATAAGTTCTCTTCCCTCCTCCCCACCATCTCCTCTAAAGTTGGTTATTCTGAACCTTTCTTCCATGTCTGTGGGTCTATTTTGTTCATTATATTCCAAAATAAGTGAGATCATGTGGTACTTGTCTTTCTCTGACTGGCTTATTTCCCTTAGCATAATACTCTCAAGGTCCTTCGTCTCAAAGCATAAGAGATCTTTTTCTTATAGCTGCATAGTATTCCATTGTGCATATGTACCACAGCTTTTTTATCCACTCATCTGCTGATGGATACTTGGGCTGTTTCCAGATCTTAGCAATTGTAAATAGTGCTGCTATGAACATAGGGGTACATATATTCTTTCTGATTGGTGTTTCAGGCTTCTTAGGATATATTCCTAGAAGTGGGATCACTGGGTCCAATGGCAGTTCAATTTTTAATTTATTGAGTAAAGACCATTATTGTTTGCCATAATGGCTGTACCAGTCTGCATTCCCACCAGCAGTGTACTAGAGTCCCCTTTTCTCCACACCCTCACCAGCACTTGTTTGATGATTTGTTGATGGCAGCCATTCTGGCAGGTGTGAGGTGATACTTCATAGTTGTCTTAATTTGCATCTCTCTGATGATTAGTGATGTTGAACATTTTTCATGTCTCTGGCCATATGTATGTCCTGTTTGGAGAGGTGTCTATTTAGGTCCTCTGCCCATTTATTACCTGGATTATTTTTCTTCCTTTTATTGAGTTGTATGAATACTCTATATATTTTGGAAATTAACCTCTTATCTGATATATTGTTGGCAATTATGCTCTTCCATATAGTGGGTTCCCTTTCCATTTTGCTGGTTGTTTCTTTTGCTGTGCAGAGCATTTTAGTTTGATGTAGTCCCATTTATTTATTTTTTTCCTTTGATTCTCTTGCCTGAGGTATTGTATCAGTGAAAATTCTGCTGCATGTGATGTCTGAAATTTTGTTGCCTACATTTTCTTCTAGGATTTTTATGGACTCACAAATCATACTTAAGTCTTATCCATTTTGAGTTTATTTCTTGTGTATGGTATAAGTTGGTGGTCTAACTTAATTTTTTTTGCATGTAGCTGTCCAATTTTCCCAGCACCATTTATTAAGGAGGCTGTCTTTACTCCATTGTATGCTCTTGCTACCTTTGTCAAATATTAATTTGACATAATGTCCGGGTTCTCAATTTCCGGGTTCTCTGTTCTTGTGCCAACAACAGGCTGTTTTGATTACAGTCACTTTGTAGTATAACCTAGTATTCGGTATTGTGATCCCTCCTACTTTGTTCTTCTTTTTCAAGATTGCTGTGGCGATTTGGGGTCTTTTTTGGTTCCATATAATATAAACCTTTGGAGTGTTTGTTCTAGGTCTGTGAAATATGTTGTTGGTATTTTAATGGGGATTGCATTGAATCTATAGATTTCTTTGGGTTGTATGGACATTTTAATGATGTTAATTCTTCCAATCCATGAACAAGGTATATGTTTTCACTTTTTTATATCTTTATTTCTTTTTTTCAATGTCCTGTAGTTTTCTGCAATCAGTCCTTTACTTCTTTGGTTAAGTTTATTATTAGGAATCTTAATTTTTTTGTTGTAATGGTAAATGGATTGTTTTTTTAGTTTCTCTTTCTATGTGTTCATTATTAGTGTATGAAAATGCCAATAATTTCTGGATGTTGATTTTGTATCCTGCTACTTTGCCAAATTCATTTATTAAGTCTTTTTGATGGAGTTCTTAGGATTTTCATGTCATCTGAGAATAATGACATTTTCGCTTCCTTTCCAATTTAGATCCCTTTTATTTTTTATTCTTGTCTTATTGCTGTGTCTAAGACTTCTAGTACTATGTTAAATAAGAATGGTGAAAGTGGACCATCCCTGTCTTGTTCCTGTCCTTAAGGGAAATGCTTTTAGTTTTTGCCCATTTAGTATGATGTTGGCTGTAGGTTTGTCATAAATGGCCTTTATTATGTTGAGATATGATCCTTCTATTCCCCCTTTGCTGAGAGTTTTTATCAAAAATAGACGCTGGATTTTGTCAAATGATTTCTCAGCCTCTATTGCTATGATCACACGATTTTTATCTTTCATTTTGTTTATGTGGTATATCGCATTTATTAATTTATGAATATTGTACCAGCCTTGCATCCCTGGGATAAATCCCACTTGGTCATGGTGTATTTTTTGTTTTTTTTTTGTTTTTTTTGTGGTACGTGCACCTAGTGGGAACCAAACCTGGGACTCTCTGGTCCACAGGCTGACGCTCCAACCGCTGAGCCAGACTGGCCAGGGCGGTGTATAATTTTTTAAATATATTGCTGGATTCAATTTGCTAAGATTTTGTCTAGGATTTGGGCATCTGTGTTCATCAGGGATATTGGTTTATAATTTTCTTTGTAGTGTCTTTATCTGGTTTTGGGATTAGGATTATGCTGGCCTCATAAAAAGAGCTTGGAAATCTTTCTTCCTCTTGAATTTTTTGGAATAGTTTGAGGAGAATAGGTGATAGTTCTTTGAATATTTGGTAAAACTCCCCTGTGTAGCCGTCCGAACCAGGGCTTTTGTTTGCTGGGATTTTATTGATTACGTCTTCTATTTCCTTAATTGTTATTGATCTATTTAGGTTTTCTGACTCTTCCCAGTTGAATTTTGGAATAGTATATGATTCTAAGAATTTGTCCATTTCACCTAGGTTGTCGAATTTGTTGGCATATAATTATTCATAGTATTTTCTTACAATCCTTTGTATTTTTGTGGTGTCCATTTTTACTTCACCTATTGCAGTTCTGATTTTATTAATTTGGGTTTTCTCTCTTTGTTTGCTGGTGAGTTTGGCTAAAGATTGATCAATCTTGTTTATCTTTTTGAAGAACCAGCTCTTGGTTTCATTGATCATTTGTATTGTTTTTTTAGTCTCTATATCATTTATTTCTGCTCTGATTTTTATTATTTCCTTCCTTCTACTAACTCTGGATTTTTTTGTTGTTGTTCTCTTTCTAAATATTTAAGTTGTTGGGTTAGATAGTGTATTAGAAAATTTTCTTTTTTCTTGAGGTAGGCCTGTACTGCTATGAACTTCTCAGGACTGCTTTTGCTATGTCCCATAGATTTTAGATTGTTGCATGTTCATTTTCATTAGTTACCAGGAAGTTTGTGATTTCTTTCCTGATCTCATTGGTAGCCCATTCATTGTTTCAGATCTTCCGTTTCTGTTGTTCTTCCTGCTGGTCAGGTAGGATGCAGGACCCTTTCTTAGGGAATCCATTAAGGTCTAAGCTCTCTTAGCTTCCTTCTGGCTTTTGTTTCCTCTTCCCTAACCCATCCTATTGAGACTTTATCTAGTTTAGGATGCGGAAAAAAACCTGATTCATATAATCTTCCAAAATTTAGTCTTAAACTCTAATTTCAGCTTTTGAAACTCAGTACTAGCTCTATGTCTCTGCTGGGGCATGCTACCTGCGATACAATGTGTGCAACTGACTAAATGGGAGGTGCTACCTCAATTAATGTCTCAAAGTATTTTCTTATCACAGATATTTAAATAAGTGCATGGGAAAAATAATTCCTCTTTGATTTTCCTTTTTTTTGTTTGTTTAATATTTTTTTATTTTATTAATTTTTTTAAAGAGAGAGGAATGGAGAGAGAGAGAGAGAAACATCTGTGTGAGAGAGAAATGTTGACCAGCTGCCTCCTGCACACCCCCCACTGGGGACTGAGCCCAAAACCCGGGCATGTGCCCTGACCAGAATCGAACTGAGAGCTCTCAATCCATGGAACAACACTCAATCCACTGAGCCACACTGGCCAGGCTGATTTTCCTTTTTAACAGTGTCTAAGATAGTGAATAGATATTTATCACCAGATTATAAAATTTTTGATGGCAGGTGCTATGTCTTATTTATTTCTACATTCCTCAGAGTGCTTAAACAAAAGATGCTCAGTGACTGTTGGTTTCTTGTTACATTAAGAATAACTAAGTTAACGTGTCATGATCAGACAAAGGGGTATTTTATTAAGCGTGAGTCTGATTGGGCCAGTTGTACTGGGCAACTAACATTGACCTGAAAAAGAAAATAATTTGTGGTTGTCAGATACTAAGTTAAGTGATCCAAATACTACTGTGGCTTATTAAAGGACTTTCTTCAACTTCAAAAAGAAAGAACAAACAAACACTGGATTACTGTATACTTTTTCTTGTCTCCCCCTCTGCTCTTTAGGTCTTCCCAAAAGTTATCTCCAGGGAAAATGCCAATAAATGATCATGACTCTGGTGTTGAAGATGAAGATTTTTCTCCAAGACCAATTCCTAGTCCTCATCCAGTGAGTCAGAAGGTATCACTGATCTTAAAAAGTACTCACCTTGCCCTGGCCAGTTTGGCTCAGCGGAGAGACCCGGGTTCGGTTCCCGCTAAGGGCACGTACTTCGGTTGCAGTTTGTCCCCGGCCCTGGTTGGTCGTGCGGGTGGCAGCCACTCGATGTGTCCCTTCACGTCGATGTTTCTCTCTCTCTCTCCCTTCCTCTCTCTCCCTCCCACTCTATCTGTACAAAAAATGGAAAAGTGTCCTCGGGTGAGGATAAACAAACAAACAAAAAAAGTACTCACCTTGGTGGCTAGAAACCTTGGTGGCACTCAATAATGCAACCTAAAACTTACTGAAGTTTTATTCTAGCTATCTATATGTATATGGCTGTCTACATATATATATTCCTCACAGGTATATATAGTTATTTTATGTAGTAATATATATACATGTGTCATAAGTACGTATAATTATTATTCCCAGAGAAAACTGAGACACAGTTAAGTTTCTTTCCCAGGATTACACAGCTACTAAGTAGTAAAGCTAGAATTCTGATTCAGGAGGTTTGGTTTCAGAATCTGGTGTTTTTAACCCATGTAAACTCATCACCAAAGCTCGACATTGGGTCTTATAAATCTTGCCATAATTTTTTATTGCAGCCAACCATGGGTCATTTTAGAATTAGTGCACCTTAATTGAATTAACTGTTTCTTAGAAGAAAAGGGATTGGGAAAGATTATTTTTTTTAAATCCTCACCCAAGGACATTTTTGCATTTATCTTCAGACAGAGCTGGAGGGAGAGAGGAAGGGAGAGAGAGAGAAACATCGATGTGAGAGAGACACATTGACTGGTTGCCACCCACACGACCCCAACTGGGGCCAGGGAAAACTGCAACCAAGGTACGTGCCCTTAGCGGGAACTGAACCCGGGACTCTCTGGTCCACGAGCTGATGCTCTAACCGCTGTGCCAAACAAGCCAGGGTGGGAATGGGAAAGATTTTAAAAAATTAATATCAAATTATAACCAAATTTACCACAACAAGTATTTTGTTTACTCCTCTTTGTGCTCTTGCAACTCTTTTAGTTGGTACCAGTATAAAGAATAACTGAATACTTTCATTTAGTGGAAAAATATTATGAAATATTAATTGGAAGATTCCTTGTTATTTCAGATTCAGAAACATTATTTGCTACTGAATCTGTTGAAGCATTTTGCCTATGACAATTTTTTTTCAGAGTATAAAAAAGTCTGTTGTAAAACAGTTTCTCATAATGTGATCTGTGATCTAAGCAATGATCAGTGGTCCAGTAAAAGGAGTTACATCATTATATAAGTTTATGAGATGCTTAGTTTCATTCTTTGAGGGTGAGGACCTTGTTTATTTTTTTTTTTATTTTTTATTTTTTTTTAATCCTCACCCGAGGATATTTTTCCATTTTTTGTACAGATAGAGTGGAAGGGAGAGAGAGAGAGAAACATCGACGTGAAGGGACACATCGAGTGGCTGCCACCCACACGACCAACCAGGGCCGGGGACAAACTGCAACCAAAGTACGTGCCCTTAGCGGGAACCGAACCCGGGTCTCTCCGGACCGCAGGCCGACGCTCTAACCGCTGAGCCAAACTGGCCAGGGCAGGACCTTGTTTATTTTGCTCACAATTGTATTCCTAGTGCCTACTACATAGAAGATGCCCAGAAAATATGTATCAACTGTGTAGATAAAGAATAAACCCTTTTTTAATGAATAACGATATAATTTGGGAAGTATTGGCCTATGAAAAGTGAAGCATATATCTTTCTCCTAAAAAATACTTTTTCTCTTTCACTTTTTCCCCATTTTAGGTTTCTAAGATTCAACCATTAGTTCCAGAACTTTCACTTGTGTTGGATAGCAATTTCATAGAATCAAATGCTCTGCCTAATTCTTTGGAAATGGTGAATAATGAAAATCCTCCTTTGTCAATTAACCACTCTGAACTCTTGGAACCACTGCAACCCCAGCATTATGATGAGAAACATAGCCGAGAAGCTGAAGCTGGAGAGCCTTCCTTCAAAGAGCTTCCAAATCAATTAAACCAGGACACTATTCCTTTGAGACACTGCATAGTAAGACAGCTATCTACCTGTAAGAATGAGAACCCCCATATACGGAACATTGTTAAGCCATCTTCTCTTAATGGGCCTTCTCCTGATGCATCTGAAAAGCTTCAGACAGTTTCTTCTGGAAATGTACACAAAGAAGAGTATCCTATAAGATCTTCCTCATTTAATTCTAGGCAGTCTTCTCTTACTCCACAGTCCCACCCGCACAATTTTATTTTTTCACCTCATAATTCAGGGAAACCAATGGAATTTCAAATGCCTACTCCCCCATCACCATCTTACTATTCCACAAATGTTTGCAGTTGTTGTCAGCATCATGGCCATATTCAGTATAGTCCAATAAACTCTTGGCAAGGAATGAATACAGTAGGATCTGTTCAAGACCTCCAATCTGAAGCTCTTCAGAAACATTCATTATTTCCAGCTCTGTACCATAATGCATTCTATTCTTCAAGTAGTCCTATAGCCTTGAGACCTCAGGGAAGCATGGGTGGTTGTTCTCCCCACGGCAATATAGAACCATCACCTGTGGCAAGACTCCCTTCACATGTGGACTCATGTAACCCGCAGCCGTGTGCAGTGTGCATGCACACACCCAAGACTGGGTCAGATAATGGAATGATGGGACTATCTCCGGATGCATATAGGTTCCTCACAGAACAAGACAGACAGCTGAGGCTACTTCAGGCACAGGTTTGCTGGGAGCTTTCTTAGTTCTATTAAATTCCTGGTATTAAAATAGTAACTTAATTTTTAATGCCTGAAGTTTTCTTATCTGTAAAATATATCTTATGTAGTATGTTCTTTGTGGGGTTATAAAAGTATACATAAAGCTCTTCGTATAGTGTCATAAACAGGAAGCACTCAGTAACCGTTAGCTATTATTAATATTTCCAGTTTCAGCGTGGCCAAACACAGGCAATTCTGATTAACCTTTATAAGAAGAATCTTGTGTAAAAATGTCTAATATTTGATACATAGAGTCAGGATATACCTCCTACCATACTTTTGATTTTTAAGTGAAATAGGAATAAGATGTAGGATTGAGTTGTTAACATTTAGGTTTTTTTACATGAGTGTCAATTTATGAATGCTAATCTAAACTCTTACATTTTCATTTTTTTAAAAATGTTTTTATTGCTTTTTTAGAGAAAGAGGAAGGGAGAGAGAGATATAGAAACATAGATGTGAGAGAGAAACATTGATTGGCTGCCTCCTGCACGCCCCCACTGGGGATCAAGCCTGCAACCCAGGCATGTGTCCTGACCAGAATCGAACCAGGTCCTCTCAGTCCATGGGATTACGTTCAATCCACTGAGCCACACTGGCTGGGCTGTTTTCACTTTTACACTTAGCCCAAAGTTTTCTTAATAATGAATGATAATGATTTTCTACATTGAGTAAGTTTTATGGTATCGTCTAGTTGAAATATGAGAAAATATAGTTAAAATTTAGTTATTTATAACTGGGGCACTATGTAATTTATATTTAAACTCAGCTGCCAGTTTTGTTGATTACTTCACTGTCAGTTTAAAGTATGTTTTTAATTAATATAGATTCAGCGTTTATTGGAAGCACAGTCTCTTCAGTCCTGTTCCCCTAAAACTACCACTGTTGAAGATGCGGGGCAGGCTGCAAGACAAGTGGAGTTGGTTTCCATGGAAGCACAGTCGTCCCCTGGTTTACACATGAGGAAAAGTGTAAGCATTGCTGTGAGCACAGGTAATTTCTTTTTCTTTTTTCATTTTTTTATAAGGAATTTTAAAAAGTACTTTTTATGTCTACTTTAAAATGTTTTTACATTGACATTGGTGCATGGTATCAAAACCAAAGTAATGAGAGTATATCATTTTAAAGTCTTTTTTTTTTTTTTTAATCCTCACTCGAGGACATTTTTGCATTTATCTTGAGATAGAGCGGGAAGGAGAGAGGGAGGAAGAGAGAGTGAAACATCCATGTGAGAGAGACAAATCGAGTGGCTGCCACCCACAGGACCCCAAACGGGGCCGGGGACAAACTGCAACCGAGGTACGTGCCCTTAGCGGGAACCGAAACAGCACCTCTCTGGTTCACAGGCCAGCACTCTAACTGTTGAGCCAAACTGTCCAGGGCACTTCTTAAAGTCTTGGTGTAATTTTACTCTTTAAAATTTCTTTTTTCTTTATTGATTTTAGAGAAAGAGAGGAAGGGACAGGTAGAAAGAGAAACATCGATGAGAGAGGACATCGATTGGCCACCTCCTGCATGCCCCCCACTGGGGATTTGGCCCACAACCTGGGCATGTGCCCTGACCAAGAACCGAACTGGTGACCTATAGGTGCATGGGTCAACGCTCAACCACTGAGCCACAGTGGCTGGGCTAATTTTACTATTTGTGAAATAAAACTATACCTGAAAACAGAAATGAAACTACATAACATAGTACATTGTTTTTTCTACTTTCCCAGGCTGGACTCAATTCTAATAAGAGAAATCATCTGTGATTTGAGGGGTCAAGGAAGGTTTCATCTATGCACTGTTATTGAATCAGGGCCTTGAAAGATATGTAGGATTTTAGTAGGTGAAATTCAGAGATACTAGAACAGTTTGGGTAGAGAAAATAGTGTGAGCTCAGTGAAGAAATACAGGGCTCTGAGTTGTTTGTTCAGTACCATACATTATAATGTTACGGAGAACCTTTTTTACATCTTTTACAAAAGACTATGTACTTTATTTGGTAAGCAACATTGAAGGCCTTGAAATCTTCGAGAACAACATTGTGTCCTCAGAGTCTAGCAAGATGTATAGTACATAGAGTAGTGGTGATAAGAATGAAGAGGAAGAGTCATATAAAATGTTGATAATTTGATAATTAATTTGATATAGCAGTTGAGGAAGAGGGAGGATTCAAAAGTTACTCTAGCTAGCCTTGGCCGGTTTAGCTCAGTGGTTAGAGCGTCGGCCTGCGGTACAGAGAGACCCGCGTTCGGTTCCCGCTAAGGGCACATACCTTGGTTGCAGTTTGTCCCCGGCCCTGGTTGGTCGTGCGGGTGGCAACCACTCGATGTGTCCCTTCACATCGATGTTTCTCTCTCTCTCTTCCTCTCTCTACCTCCCGCTCTGTCTGAACAAAAAATGCAAAAATGTCCTCGGGTGAGGATTAAAAAAAAAAAAAGTTACTCTAGCTAAATGCAATGTGAGAGACTTCCGGTCAGGATGGCAGCGTAGGTAAACCCGGTATCGCGTCCTCCCACAACCACATCAAAGTTACAACTAAACTACAGAACAACCATCATTCAAAACTGCCTGAAATCAAGCTGAATGGAAGTCCTACAACTACTGAATTAAAGAAACAGCCGCATTGAGACTGGTAGGAGGGGTGGAGGCGGACGGACTGGTCCCACACCCACGTGTGGCGGATAAGAATCAGGAAGATACCTCGGCTGGGAAGGTCCTCCCTGAGGACTGAGGGGTCCCCGTCCCATACCAGTCGCCCACTCAGGGTTCCAGTGCCAGGAAGAGAAGTCCCCATAACTTCTGGCTGGAAAAACTAGCAGGAACTGAGGCTCAGGGAGGCTGAGGCGGCTGGAGCCTCAGGCAGCTCCTCTTAAAGGGCCCGCACACGGACTTATCAGACTTACTCCCTCTAAGCTCGGAGGGGAGGCAGCTCGAGGGGCACCAGAGACATACAGGGAAGAACTGAGCTGTTTGGCATTGGAGCGAGGGCTGGAGAGGGGTTTTCTCCGGGACAAACATACTGTCAGAGGCCTTTGTTCCTTTGGTGAGCCCTTCCCTGGAGCGGCAGACAGCCACGATATCTGGGACTCCAGCAACCTGGCTCACACTGGTTGCCCCGCCCTGGTGATTCCCCAAGGCCCCGCCCCACCCAACTTTCAGGCCCACCCAAGCTGTTGCCAGTTGCTTAGGATTGGCCTGTCTTAGATCCTGCTTCAGGTTTTCCTAAATTCTTTCAAACAAGCAGCATCTGGTCTCAGCTAGCCCCATACCTCTCGTTAAGTAATACACAGAAACAAACACAGGGAGGCAGCCAAAATGAGACAAACAGGCCCCAAATGAAAGAACAGAAAAAATCTCCAAGAAAAGAACTAAGCTAAATGGAGATAAGCAACCTAACAGATACAGAGTTCAAAACACTGCTTATAAGGATGCTCAGTGAACTTAGTGAGAACTTAAATGAACTTAGTGAGGGCCTCAAGAGCATAAAAAAGGACCAGTCAGAAATGAAGAATACACAGTCAGAAATGAAGGAGGCACTAAATGAAATAAAGAATAATTTACACAGATTCCATAGTAGAGTAGGTAAAGCCAAGAAGCAAACAATTGATTTGGAATATAAGGAAGTAAAAAAACACCCAATCTGAACAGCAAAAAGAAAAAAGAATCCCAGAAAATGAGGATAGTGTAAGGAGCCTCTGGGACAACTTCAAGCGTGCCAACATTCGCATCTTGGGGGTGCCAGAAGGGGAAGAGAGAGAACAAGAAATTGAAAACCTATTTGAAACAATAATGGCAGAAAACTTCCCTAACTTGGTGAAGGAAACAGACATATACATCCAGGAAGCATAGAAGTCCCAAACAAGATGAACCCTGAGAGGCCCACACCAAGACACATCATCATCAAAATGCAAAAAGTTCAAGACAAAAAGAGAATGTTAAAAGCAGCAAGAGAAAAACAGTTACCTGTTAAGAGAGTTCCCATTAGACTATCAGCTGATTTCTCAAAATAAACTTTGCAGGCCAGAAGGGAGTGGCAAGAAATATTCAGTGATGAAAAGCAAGAACCTACAACCAAGATCACTCTATCCTGAAAAGCCGTCATTTAGAATCAATGGCCATATAAAGAGTTTCCCAAACAAGGAAAAGCTAAAGGAGTTCATCACCACCAAACCGTTATTATATGGAATGTTGAAGGTTCTTCTTGAAGAAAAAGATAAAAAATATGAACAAACAAAATGAACAGGCAGAACAGAAACATTCTCATAGATACAGAGAACATTTTGTTGGTTGCCAGATGGGAGAGGGGGATTGGGGGAATGGGTGAAAGGTGAAGGGATTTAGAAGTACAAATGGGTTACTAGACTGACAAATCTCAAAGGGAAGGGGTTAGGAGGTGGGAAGAAATAAACCAAAGAACTTATATGCATAACCAATGGACACAGACAACAGTGTGGGAAATGGCAGGATGGGGTCAATGGGGGAAAAAAGAGGAACATCTGTAATACATTCAACAATAAAGATTATTAAAAAATAAAATAAATAAATGCAATGTGATATCTTAGATTGGATCCTGGAACAGAAAAAGAACATTAGTGAAAAAAATTGCTGAAATCCAAATGAAATTTATAGTTTTAGTTAATAGTACTGTACCAATATTAGTTTCTCGATTTTGACAAATGTATCATGGTAATGTAAGATGTTAACATTAAGAGAAACTAGATGATAAGTATATGGGAACTCTATATATTATATTCTCTATAAATCTAGAATTATTCCAATATCAAAATAAAAGCTACTTCAGGATTTTAAGCCTGGATAATAGAAGGAATGGTGGTAATATTGAACAGAAGTAGGCAAGTTAGAGAAGGAAAGAAGAAAGGATGAGTTCACTCTAGTCTGTTGAGATTGAGCTACTTTTGGAAATGAAGACAGTGATGCTCAAATGTCAAAGTGTAGGTGGGTTGATAATATAAGCCTTGCAAAAGTAACAGGTGAAGAATTCAGCCTGAAGAATAAAAATTTAAGAGGGATAATAAGAAAAATAGATTTCTGTATTCTTTTTCTGAACTATCCATGTAGAGGGGAACAAACAGTGAGGGTAGCAAGAACTTCATGCACATTTATAAATCAAATTCAGGTATTACTCAGTTAAGATCTTTGGCTAGCCCTGGCCAGTTTTGCTCAGTGGTTAGAGCGTCGGTCCACAGACCAATGAGTCACAGGTTCGATTCTGGTCAAGGGCACGTATCTCAGTGGTGGTTTGTCCCCAGCCCTGGTCAGGATTGTGCTGGAGGCAATCAGTCAATGTGTCCCTCTCACGTCGATGTTCTCTCCTTCTCTGCCACTCAATCAGAAGATAAATAGAAAAATATCCTCAGGTGAGGATTAAAAAAAATAATAATAGGAAGATTTCTTGGCTACAACATAAACCACTTTGAACTAATTAAGCAAGGAAGGAATTTACTGGAAGAATATGGGGATGTTTCATGAAAGCCAAGGCCAAGAATGGGGCCAGACTTTAGGGAAAAACTAGTACTAGAAGCTGGAGTACTAAGGTCTATCCAGTTATTCTTCATGGCTGTTTCACTTTACTCTGTCTGTAGTCTTCACTACTTTACATTTCAAAATATAGCTCACTCAGAGTTCCAAAGTTTAAGTGTTGCACAGTTCTAGCCACATGCACAAACCAGGGTACTATACTTCAGTCCCAGCATCAAATTGCAGAGAACCTGAATGCCCAAGTTTGGTTTAGGTTTTATTCCCTGGTTTAATGGTAAGGGTGTTGAGAATCACATAATAGAGACATACCTTCTGGAGTGCCATCTCAGTTCATTGCAGAGGTGACAGTTCCCAGGGAAAGTGTGTGTGTGTGTGTGTGTGCGCGCGCGTGTGCGCTACAGAGGGATGGTGGTATAGAAGCTGTGGGTATAGTGAGCTAAATAAACATACCAGAAAGTGCAGTTTCTTCCTATGTCCTCTTGTAAAGTTCTGTACATAATTGTATTACAGTTGCTCATCGTCTATATATGTCACTAGACTGTAAGCTTTTGGGATCTGGAACACTGTCTTACTCAGTGTTGTATCTTCATTACCTAACGATGCCTAAAAGAATGTGTGCTGAATAAGTGATAATCGAATGAAGTTATTGATGTTTGAACTGATATTCTAAAATTATTTGAAATGTTTTCAAGCATGATATATAGAATGTAAATATTTTAAAACCTTATGGATTCATATTCAGAGATATTACTTATATGCAGAAAAATGAATTATTAATCATTTGAATTAAGTGGTTCTTAGAAGCACATTTATTCTATAATAATACTTAATTCTCAAAAGTATATATACTTATATGTATTCAGGAAGAGTAGCAGTACTTACATAACTTTTTCAAAATTGTCCTTAAAAATTTTTTTAATGTTTAGTTGAATACAAGATTAACTCATGCTTTTATTAATTTATTTTTATATCATTATCCAAATGGGCCCTAAAAGTAGAATCCATTTTGACTTGGATTTACTGTTTGTTTTTAACTATTTCTTTAAATCTTTTTATAAAGCAGTATTTCCTGAATTGTAGAATGAATTCTCCTGAGGTTCAAAAGATGTCTTAGGGTGGTATACAGATGAATATCTTATACTTTGTAGATATATTTATACTTAGGAGTACTGGAAAAACTATAACACTTCAAATCAATGATTTCTTGTAAATAATGAAGCTAGGTAAAAATAAAGTGAGTTAAAGAAAAATAGCAAGTATTTAAATAATAATACATGCAAATTGTTCTGCAAATACTTGTACAACTGATCCATAAAGTTTGAGTAACATTTTATTTTTAAATACGTGCCTGATATTACATATGTCTAATATATCCCTAATATAGCCTTATAAATATTGTGCTTAGGTATAAAAATTAGAGCCTAGAGATTGGTATTTTATATATTTTCTGTTTTTTTAGAACAGCGGTTATCAACACACACACACACCAAATTGTATTCAAACCTTAATATGTAAAACACATTATTTGAGCCCTGGCTGGTTTGGCTCAGCAGTTAGAGCATTGGCCCACGGACCAGAGAGACCTGGGTTCGATTCCTGCTAAGGGCACGTACCTCGGTTGCAGTTTGTCCCCGGCCCTGGTTGGGGTCGTGTGGGTGGCAACCAGTCTATGTGTCTCTCTCATGTCAATGTTTCTCTCTCTCCCTCTCCCTCACGCTCTATCTGAAGATAAATGCAAAAATGTCCTCGGGTGAGGATAAAAACACGCGCGCGCGCACACACACACACACACACACACATATCATTTGAGAGCCATACCTCTTGAAGAAATAGGGCCCAGAATATCCTTTTTCCCTTTGTTACCCCACTTTCCACTTAACTCTTTGTAACATTTCTGAGGAAATGTAACCTGAAAACAATTCTATATAATTGTGTTAAAATAATCTAGATAGTCTTACTTAACAAAGGTTTATCAGAGAATTATTTTTATAGTGGAATATTTGTTTTAATATGTGTTCAAACATTTAATCTCTAGGTGCTAGTTTGTTCTGGAATGCAGCAGATGATCATCAAGAACCTGACTCTCAACTGAAGCAAGATGATACCAAGATTTCTAGTGAGGACATGAATTTTTCTGTTGATATTAATAATGAAGTTACAAGTCCTCCAGGTAGTGCATCTTCCATAAAAGCAGTTGATATTCCAAGTTTTGAAGAGAGCAACATTGCTGTGGAAGAAGAATTTAATCAGCCACCTTCTGTATCCAAGTAAGGTCTCGTTGATTCAATATTCATCCTACTTCTTTCATATTAAATTCTAAGATTCTTTTGGTGATCTAACTCATAGGTGCATGCTAATCCATGCTTACATCTACATCTACATTCATTTCTTTATGTATCTATCTGTATTTGAAAATTCTTGACTTCTTATCAATCCTCTGATTCCAATTCAACACCCCTTTTTCTTATTTAAGACTTCTTTCCCAACAGTGAGAAACCTGACTCTCGTTATGTACACTATACTTACTTAGTTGTTTGTTCCTAGTGTACACTTAAAGTAGTTTCAGAATTATTAAGAATTATGAAACAAATTTACTTGATTCGTTTACAGTTTTTATCTTTAGTCTTACAATATCCAATGACAATACTGTTTTCATAGTTATTTAGGTTATGTTTCCCCCATTCCCTTATATGGTTATGTGCTGCTGTTTGTATTCCATTTTGAGGTTTCTCCATATTCTGGTTGATTTTTTTCCCCAGTGTGTGAAGCATCACTATGGTTCTAACAGACCAAACTATGTTAAAAAAATATGCACTCAAAGAATTGTTTTCTTCTCATCCCTGCTACCTTATTCCCAAATTCTCCTTTTCCACCCAATCTCTTTAGTTACTGCCTTATCCTTCCTGTATTTCTTTTGTACAAATGAGCATATATATCTGTATTTTATGTTATTTCTTTCTTACATGAAGTATAGAAAAGTAGCATGTCATAGGTACTATCCTAAATTTTTCTTTTTTCACTTGGTAGTGTATACTGGAAATCACTCCAAATCAGTTCCTAGAGATCATCTTCATTTTTAATAGCTATATAATATCCCATTGTGTGGATGTACCAAAGTTTAATAAAACACTCGCCTATTTATGAGCATTTAGACTGTTTCCAATATTTTTCAGCTACAATGAGTTACTTTGTTGATGTGTATTTTTTAATTGTTTTAGAAGTGGAATTCCTGCAAAGTTAACTGTGTATGTAGTTTTGTTAAGTATTACCAAATTTCCCTGCAGAAGGGTTGTATCAGTTTGCATTCTCACTAACAGTGTATGACATTATCTTTTCCTATAGTTATGCCAAAAAATATGTTACCGTATTAAAAAAAAATTCTTTTACTGGTCTGATAAGTGATAAATGATATCTTGATATTGTTTTAATTTTCATTTTCAAACTTATAAATGAGTTGGATCATTTTTTCATGTTGAGGGTCATTTTGATACATTTGTGAATTATCTGCTTGTCTTTTTTTTTTTTTAATTCTCACTTGAGGATATTTTTTCATTGATTTTTAGATAGAGTGGAAGGGAAGGAGGGAGGGAGGGAGAGAGAGAAACAGAAAGAAACATCAGTGTGAAAGAGACATACTGGTTGGTTGCCTCCCACATGACCCCAACCAGGACCATGGATCAAAGCTACTACCCAGGTATGTGCCCTTGGCTGGAAATTGAACCCGTAACCCTTCGGTCCATGGGCCGACGCTCTAACTGCTGAGCCAAACTGGCCAGGGTGACCCCTCAGTTTTTAAGTGTTTTTTGTTTTTATTTTATTTATTTATATATTTTTTATTTTTTATCCTCACCGGAGGACATTTTTGCATTTATCTTCAGATAGAGTGGGAGGGATAAAGGCAGAAAGAGAGAGAGAGAAACAGCGATCTGAGAGAGACACATTGAGCGGCTGCCACCCACACAACCCCAACCAGGGCCGGGACAAACTGCAACTGAGGTACATGCCCTTAGCTGGAATTGAACCCAGGTCTCTCTGGTCTGCAGGCTGGCGCTCTAACCGCTGAGCCAAATCGGCCAGGGCTTTTAAGTGTTTTTTTATATATTAGAAATGTTAGCTGATTGTGGTATACGTTGTGAATATTTTCTTCATTTGTCAGTTGCCTTTTGACCTTGTTTGATGTTTTTTGCCATAAAATGATTTTTTACTTTAAATAGTCAAATTTATTGACTTTTTTTTAGAATTATATCTTGACTAGTATTTCACAAAGATTCATTTCAGCTAATATTTATTGAGATTATCATGAACCAAATGAGTGCTTGGTACTTCAAATCAAGTTAAAATGAGACAATATGGCCCTGGCCAGTTTGGCTCAGCAGTTAGAGCGTTGGCCCACAGACCAGATAGTCTCGGGTTCGATTCCATTTGGGGGCGTGTACCTCGGTTGCGGTTTGGTCCCTGGCTCTGGTTGGGGGTGTGCGAGGCAGCCAGTCAATGTCTCTCTCACACAAATGTGTTTCTCTCTCTCTCTCTCTCTCTCTCTCTCTCTCTCTCTCTCTCTCTCTCCCCTTTTCTACCACTCATCTGAAGATAAATGGAAAAATATTCTCGGGTTAGGATTTTGAAAAAATTGAAAATAAGCTGAGTTTTAAAGAAGAGGCATGGTTAAGTACCATATCTATAAAATAAAATATTTTGTAAAGATTAAAACTTTTAAAGAATATTTAATGAAATGAGAAGATACTCATGATATAATATTACATTTTTTAAAGCAGCTTCCAAAGCTTTAATATGGTACAGTTTTTCAGAGAAAATACATATCTATAGCAAAAGCATAGATGGAAATACTCTGAAATGTTAACAGTGGTTATCTCTAGGTATTAAATTACCTGTGACTTTTATTTTCTTTATACTTGGTGTAATTTTAAGCAGTTACCTACCTAACCTCTGTGCCTGAGTTTTCTCATCTGTCAAATAAGGATAAAATATAGTATCAATCCTATAGGTCTTTTAGGAAAGAATTTTTTGTTGTTGTTAATCCTCACCTGAGGATATTTTTCAGTTGATTTTTAGATAGAGTGGGAGGGAGGGAGGGAGGGAGGGAAAGAGGGAGAAGAAAGAAAGAAACATTGATGTGAGAGAGAGAGAGAGAGACATCAGTTGGTTACATATTGCACCAACATGGGCCCGTGATCAAACCTGCAACCCAGGTACGTGCCCTTGACCAGGGATTGAACCCGAGACACTTTGGTCCTCAGGCCGTGTGGTAAGGATTATATGAGGTGTTGCATTTGAAACAGTACCTGACTCTTTCTGCTAGTTAATATTTATTATTATTATTCTCTATTTTCTACAATAACCACAGATTATTCTTACAAGAAATGTTTTTAAATGATGCTTTCCATGGTTATTCTTAAAATATGTATTCTAATTTTGAAAGTAATAAATACTCATTGTATAAAATTTGAAAAATACATAAAAGCATAAAGAACAGTACCATCAAGTATGTAATGTAATTATAAATGTAATCTCATTTGTAAATGTAATCTCAGGAACTCTCATTTGACAAGGATCTTAACTATTTTAAAACTTGAAGTAAATGGTCTGGCCCGTGTGGCTCAGTGGTTGGGCATTGACCCTACACCAAGAGGTTGCCAGTTTAATTCCTGATCAGGACACATGCCCAGGTTGTGGGCCCAATCCCCAATAGGGGGCATGCAGGAGGCAGCCAATCTATGTTCTTTCTCATCGATGTTTCTCTCTCCCTCTCCCTCTCACTTCCTCTCTCTCTAAAATCAATCAATCAATCAATCAATCAATCAATAAATTCTAAAAATTTTTATTGCATCAGGTTCAGGAGAAATGAACAGATTTTTCAACTTCCCAAGAAACGTCTGAATATGTTATAAATAACAACTCAAAAAGGTATCATGATCCAGCTCATATGTAGCCTCATCATATATTATATATGATTCTTATCACTAAGAGCTAAAAATGGAAAACAGAATGCTGCTTGAGTCTTACCCCTTTCTCCCAGAGTTACTGCACTTCAAATATAGGTTAAAGGTACCTTGTGAACTAACACTTACATTATATATATCCTTTCAAGCAGCTCTTCTCCAGTTGTGAGAAAAGAACCTGATGTGCCTGTGTTCTTTCCGAATTCCCTGCTGGCAGAGAGTGTAAGCATGTGCTTACAGAGCGGACCAACAGAGGGTGCTAGTAACAACTCTGTAACTTCAGGGGAACCAAAAATTGAGCAAGTGATGCAACCCTTGCCTCATCAAACATCAGATAACCAGAAAATATACCAGGATTTATTGGTAAGAAAATGTAAAACATTTCATCTCTTATGAGACGCTTATTTAATGTACGATATACTAGTCAAGCCTTTCCTATCTTTAAACTGATTAGGACCTTGATATAAAAAGATTTTCTGCAAATTAGTAATGTATCAGTTATTTCTTTTAGCTTTTCATAAATTATGATAATCTGAATTCAGTTATTTACTGTAAGTTTGCAAGTTGTCAGGAACTTAGCTAGGAAATAAAGCCTTATTTTAAAAATATAAATGTTAGTATTAGGCCAAATTCAAACTGAAGTTAGTACCATAAAAAACAAGCAAGGGCCCTAGCCTGTTTGGCTCAGCGGTTAGAGCGTCGGCTTGCAGTCCAGAGAGACCCGGGTTTGGTTCCCACTAAAGGCACGTACCTCAGTTGCAGTTTGTCCCCGGCCCTGGTTGGGGTCGTGCGGGTGGCAATCACTCAATGTGTCCCTTTCACATCAATGTTTCCCTCTCTCTCTCTCCCTCCCACTCTATCTGAACAAAAAATGGAAAAAATGTCCTCGGATGAGGATAAAAAAAAAAAAGCAAGAGTTTGCACATTGGAAAGTAAAATATTTATGATAATATTTACTGATTTCATTTTGGGTAAGTAGCATTTTATTGAATACTTAGCCTAGTCTAATCAAGTGAACGAAGTAAAGTAATATAAAAGATGAATATGACAGTCTTTGCTCTTGACAGCCTGGGGGAAGTTAACACACGGATACCAGTAACAACAATAATAGGGCAGGTGGAGAAGTGCTGTGAGCGAAGGCAGCACAGACTAAAGGGGGTAATTTTAGTTGGAGGAAATAGTTGTCTTGGAAAAGTTAGAATGTGAACTGGAACATGAAGGTCACATATCCCTGGCTATCACTTCCATCCAGATTGTAGACTTTGGAACATTTGATTTCTTCATTTAAAATTGAAGTTTAATTAAGTTTACTTCACAGGCCCTAATATTTCCCCAATAAACACACATTTATTATTTGCCTGCTAGGTCCTAGACCGATGTGAGCAACTGTGTGCTCGGGGAATAAAATAGGCTTTAATGTCAGAGGACAGAGATATTCATTCTCACTTAAAATAAGAAAAGGAAAGAGTCAAATTCTGAAAGTAACAAAGATCTATGAAATGTATAACAGAAACATTACCCTTTTTTCAAATGAAAGCATGGTTTAAAACTTCTGTTTATAAAGAATTCACTATAAATCCTGAAAACATTTTTAAATCTGTTGTTTTAGAATGAAGTTCTGAACAGACAGTCCTTTGTTTTTTTAAATCAGGACAGAAACTGTTCACAAATGTTGAGAATTTAGTTTTGAGATATACTGGTGAAAGGAAATGAAAGTTTATTATTATTTCCTTCCCTTTGAATAAATTTTATTTTTATTTTATTTTTTAATTAAATTTATTGGGGTAACATTGGTTAGTAAGGTTATATAGGTTTCAAATGTACATTCCTATGATACGTGATCTGTATATTGTATTGTTTGCTCACCACCCAGGAATAGACATTCTAAGTTTCCTCTAGAGTCTGATGAAATCATTCATTAGGATGGGCTGCTTTTGTTTGTTTGTTTGTTTGTTTGTTTTTAATCCTCACCAGAGGACTTTTTTTATACTTATCTTCAGATAGAGCAGGAGGGAAAGAGGGATGAAGAGAGAGAGAGAAACATTGACGTGAGAGACAGACACATCAAGTGGCTGCCTCCCACATGACCTCAACCGGGGCTGAGGACAAATTGCAACCGAGGTATATGCCCTTAGCGGAAACCGAACCCGGGCCTTTCTGGTCCACGGGCCGATGCTCTAACCGCTTGCCAAACCAGCCAGGGCTGGGGTGCTTTTGTTTAAAAAAAACACCGAAATGCAGATGTACTTGATACTTTAGAATTTGGAAAGATAATTATTTTGCTTTTCCGTGGCCTTATGCTATTATTTACATTTTTGTTTCGTAAGATTGTTAATAGTGATTTTTCAAGTATGTCCTTTTTCTTTTCATCAGGGTCAAGTGAACCACCTGTTACATAACTCCTCCAAAGAAACTGAGCAACCATCTACCAAAGCAGTAATTATTAGCCATGAACACACCAGAACACAAAATGTTTACCATGCAAAGGAAAAAAAGCATGACTCAGGACTGGTGGACAAAGATTGTGTTTTTAATGCAACCCTTAAGCAACTAAGAAGCCTTGGTGTGAAAATTGATTCTCCCACTAAAGTGAAGAAAAATGCACATAAAGTGGATCATGCCAGGTAATTTTAAAATTTGTTTTAAATAAAGGATGAATACATTTTAGATGTATTGCAGCAGTCTCGTGAGACAGGTATAAGCTTGCCACTCAGTTCGATTGATTTATCATTTACTCAGGGCCTGCTAATGTGTGATGAATAAGAAATCATATTCTTCATTTTGGTACGAGAGAGGGTTATATAAGTAATTACAGAGATATTGTGGGGGGTCTCCTAGGTAAAGATGCCAATGAAATGCTCTGGGAGTCTTGGGGAAAGGAATGAGCTTTTATTCAGTCTGGTGTCTGAAAATTCTTCTGGAGGGATAGCGCCTGTGCCAGCTTCTGAATAGTAGGCAGTTGTGCCACCTAAAAGGCAAAAAGAGTGTAGTCACATGAGCCTTACCTTTTGCTCACCAGTTCCAACTTTTATGTTCTTCTGTTCAGATTTCTCTTCATCAAAGGTGACCTTAGCACATATTTGTTTTTAAAGAGGATAAAATCTGGAAATTGTATTTTTTTGTTTGTTTTTTATCCTTACCTGAGGACATTTTTCCATTCAGATAGAGTAGGAGGGAGAGAAAGGAAGAGAGAGAGAGAGAGAGAGAGAGAGAGAGAGAGAGAGAGAGAGAGAAACATCGACGTGAAAGGTACACATCAAGTGGCTGCCACCCGCTTGACCCAACCAGGGCCGGGGAGAAACTGCAACCGAGGTACATGCCCTTAGCGGAACCGAACCCGGGTCTCTCTAACCGCTGGACCAAACCGGCCAGGGCTGGAAATTATATTGTTAAGGTTAGCATGTTTCCTGTTAATTATTTTTGTTGCTCTATTTTAGTTACAAAAGTAACAATCTTATGATTTTTAAAAATATATCAAATAATACACAAGAATATCAAAATACAAAAGTCCCCCACTCCCCAAACTTCTCAGTCTGACTCCTCCAAGATTACTTCTCTTGCCTGTTTTATATTCTTCTAGAAATTTTCAAGTATATACATGTGTGATAGGTGGTGTGATTTCGGTTTTCTTGCTTAACATTTATAGCTTTCTTTTCTTTATAGGCACGTACAGTTCTTTCTCATGCATTTAAACAGCTGCATAATATTCTGTGGGACTCATGTACTATAATGTAGTGAGCCCTAGTCCTCTATTAATGGCCTTTTAGTCTGAATCTCTTATTCTTATCTCAAACAATGCTAAGTGAACATTATTCTACAGGTAGTTTTACATGTATCTTCAAAGGATAAATTTCCTACAGGTAGGCAGGACCAAAGGATATGTGCACATGAGGTTTTGGTAGATGTTGTCATTGCCCACCAAATGGTTGTAACGATTTATATTCCAATGGTGTAGGAAAGTGAGGCTAGCATTTGTGAGGTAGAGGCTATATAACATTTGTTGGAATGCACAGATCACCCTGCTGTCTGTGTGGAACCCTTACATTTTGGTATGGTTGCCTTTGGGGAGTAGTTTTTAGGTAACATATTTCTTCACAGTGGCCATCCTATTTTAATGTCTCGAGTGTTAAACATTGAAATTAACACATTTTAGTATATAATGGACTTATTGAATTAGAAGGTTTTATTTGCTTTTTCAAATGATTTACATTATCTACAGACATTTTTTAGTATGTGCAAGTTTTCTGATTTAATATGAAAATTGCTTATAATTTTAGGAAAAAAGCAAAGAAAGTAGAAAAGGACTGTATATTCAGAAGATATTATCACTATAATACATCATAAAAGAATAATGTCTAGATAAATCGGTAGTATCTCTTTCAACTTATTCAGACAGTCTCCAAAGCATTAAGTATCAAGAAAGTTAAGGAAGAATTCCTTATAAAGACCAGAACTATTAAGCATGCTTTCCCATTGCTTGGTGATAACATCACTGGCTTCAGGGAATACTAATGATGAGAATGAAAATACCTGATAGTTATTTGGGTTTTGTAGGGATAAGGACGCACAGTAGCTGGCACATATAAAATAGCTGATATGGAAAGTCATAGCTATTCTTTGACTAGAATATTCTGTTGACCACAACAAAGAGTATACAAAGGACTCTAATTTTAGGGAACAGAAAAATTGATAGCAAAATACAAGTTGCTGAATACAGTATAATGAAACAGTGGTTATAGAGCCCCAGAAAGTAAGGTAGACCTGATCTTAGCTTGCCAATTACTAGCTGTTCAACTTAAGGAAATTAGTTAAAAATCTTTATTTCTCAGTTTTCTCAACTGTAAAATAAATATAATAATAGTACCTACTTTATTTTTTTGGTAAATATTTATTAAGTGCCTGCTACTAGGCACCAAGAGATACTACAGTAGGGGACAGAAACAGACAAAAATTCATGGGCTTTAATGAGGCAGTTAGACAATAAATAAGAAATGTGAGTTAAGTATATATAGATAGCCAAAGTGCTAAGGAGAAAACAGAAAAGTAGGGGAAGGGAAATGTGAGGTATTGGAGTGGTCAGTAAAGTTGAGATAATATGGATGACCTCTCTGATAAAAGGTTTCTTTGAGGGTTAAATAAGATAATGAATGTTCAGCAGAGTGCCTGGCACATGATAAGGCATCCATAAAACTTAGCAGCTATTATTGTATATATGATATAAAGGGAAAGGCAAGTCAGTTAGTTAACATTAACGAGATAACACCTGCCAGCCAAAGTGAGTTGAAGGTTATATCTAACAAAAGAAAATCAGTGTATACACACATACAATAGTTCATATCCAGAGACTGGTTGATGTTTTTTATTCATTACAAATAGAATCTCTTCAACTATGAAAAATTTAATGTTCTGAGCTACTCACCAGAGTTTGTAATGTTATATTATTAAATGTGTTTTCTATTTTGTTTTTGTTTTATACTTTACCAATGACTTTTACATTTTGGGGCCTGTATTTTGTCTTAAAACCATGACTGATGTTTAAATTTAGGAAAATTAATTTGTGTTCCACTTTTAGCCTGTGAATCATGGATTACCTTCTAGGTTATCATATTTATCCCTTGAATGTATCTGGATCAAGACTTAGATGTCTGAGCACTCAGATAAAAAGCACCATGAGGCTTAAAGCCAAAGACCTTTTGTTACTTTCATAGAATGGAACATATTTAGAATAGCACTATTTGGTACTCAGAATAAGATAAATGATGGCCTGCTCCATTGTGTCTTTCAGTGTGTTGGCATGCATCAGCCCTGAAGCAGTGATCTCTGGATTAAACTACATGTCATTTGCTAATGTTGGCATGAGTGGTGTAAGCCCTAACAGTGTGGATTTGAGCATGGAGGCAAATGCCATAGCTCTGAAATATTTAAATGAAAATCAGTTGTCACAACTGTCTCTCACTCGATCAAACCAAAATAACTGTGACTCATCTTTTAGCCTTCTACATATTAATACAGACAGAAGTACAGTCGGGCTTAGTTTAATTTCACCAAACAACATGTCATTTGCCACCAAAAAATATATGAAGAGATATGGACTCATACAAAGCAGTGACAATAGTGAAGATGAAGAGGAGCCTCCGAAGAATGCAGATACCAAGAGTGAACATTTATTGAATCAAAACCTCACATCCATACCTGAGCAACTTGATGGTCAGAAGGAGCCTTCTAGGAATGCCCGTGAAATAATTAATTGTAATAACTGTGAATCCTTGGGTACCCACATAGATATGCCAGTATTGAGAAATATTACAAATGAGGTTGTTCGGCCAAAAGCAGCACAGCAGTTGAATGAAAACCCAGCTTTCTTATTAAAGAACCTTAAATCAAGTCCTGCAGTGAACCTCCGAACTGGAAAAGCAGAGTTTACCCAACATCCTGAGAAAGAAAATGAAAGGGACACTCCATTTTTCCCTGAAAGTTTGAAACCTTCTGAGACTTTAAAGCAAATGAATAGTATGAATTCTGTAGGCACCTTCTTAGATGTAAAGCGTCTCAGACAGTTGCCAAAATTATTTTAACTCCCTGCCCTCCTGATATGAGGACAAGATGTCTTCTGAAGATACTTAGAGAAGCCAGAGCCTTTTGGTAGTTTGGGGATTCCTAATTATTCTAAGGGTGACCCTGGTTTTCTTTAGTAACAGCTGATTGCAGAGAGCTGACAAGTGACCTGATTGCTGTAAGAATGGCTAGCTAGTAGGGGGCTAGGTTCTCTTGTTAGAGAGCTTTCAGTGGCACTGAAACCTTTTAAAAAAGTAAACCTTGAGATCAGTTGTTTCAACAAATTGAGGTAAACAGACACTATCCAACTCTGGATCTGAACTGTTCTTTATACTGTACTCTTTGAAAATTAAGTCTGTTTTCCCAGCATGTTGCATCTATGCATCCACCCAGTATCACCTAAAGAATGTAAAATAAAGTTATCATGACCCTGACTAAATTAGCTAAATCAACCCTTACTGAATTTAAGGGGAAAGTTTTGTTTTTAAAAAACAATTTAAGATCTTTTTTATTCAAGAGCATATATGTCCTCTTAAGATGCATATTTGTTCAATACTGTGGAAGTAAAACTTTTGCAATATAATGGGTTGACGTAATGTTACATGTTTAACATATAGCATTAACTATCACAGAATAAGAGAATTATTGGTTATGAGTATGTTTTATAAACTTTGTGAGTTTTTCAAATGTTTTAATTTTTTAATAGAACTAAAATATCTATTAAAGTTAATAAAAATGTCTAGATTGACTGTTTTCATTTGGCCTCTGTTATAGCATATCATTCTCCACTTAAAAAAAAAAACTTGCCCGGCCAGTGTGGCTCAGTGGTTGAGCATTGACCCATACACTAAGAGGTCACCAGTTCAATTCCCAGTCAGGGCACATGCCCAGGTTGTGGGCCTCATCCCCACTGGGGGGCATGCAGGAGGCGGCCAATCAATGTTCTCTCTCATCGATGTTTCTATCTCTCTTTCTCTCTCTCTGGGATCAATAAAGAAAAAAAATTTTTTTTAAACAAAAACTTCTAGACCCCAGAAATTTATAAAAATAGTAGAGTTTGGGGGTACCCTTCACCCAACAACCCCCAATGGTAATATCTTACATAACCATGGTAAATTATTAAAATCAAGAAATTGACATTGGTAACTAAAACAGATCTTTCAGGTTTTACAAGTTTCTACACACACTCATGGATTTACCTTTTGGTATATAACTCTATGAAATGTTATCACTATTACAGATTTGCATAATGGCCACTACAATCAACATACAGAAAGAACTGTTTCCTCACCCCAAAGAAACTAGTTCTACCCTCCTTCCAATCCTAACCCCTAACAACCAATGGTCTGTTCTCCATCACTGGAATTTTGTCATTTTGAGAATGTTAATGGAAATGGAATTGTAGTATATAACTTTTTGAAGTTGGTTTTCACTCAGCATAATGTCGCTGAGATCTATCCAAGCTGTCGACTGTATCAATCGTTGCTTCCCCCCCCACACCTTTTAAAATACTGTTTTAAATTGTTATTTCTGAATATAAATGAAAAAATCCTCATTCATTTGAGAGAGAAAGCTCTTCTACTGAAGTTAAATTAAAATGTCACTGCCTTATATCAAAGCTTGATATATAAACTGGAAAGAAATAGACTGGATCTCTACTTTCCCACCCAGCTGGTGCTTTCTGAAGTAATAATCTGATAAATCCATCTACAGTTAGCAAGTCCAAGCATAGCCACATGGTGGCTCTCTGCTGCGCCCCACTGGAGCCAGGGACCCAGCTGCATCTTTCCCTTCAGTATTGCTCTTTCAGGTTAAAATTGAGATGAGTCAATGGCAGTGATGATTCTGTGTTTCCCTTTGTTTCCACAGGCATTGTTTGAGGCTTTAGTTATTTTAATAAGTAGCGTAAAAGTCCATTTACGGACTTCATTGGAGTAAAATTTTAATGGAATTGTCAATGCCACTGTTTAACTTTAGCCCGCAGTATTTCACCCAAGAGAGTGTAGGTACAATTTATATTGCACATTATTGAAAAAAAAAAAAGGGAATGTTAGTGAATTAACTGACAGCCTCATTAACTGTGCCATTATCACTGGGAGCCCACACCAAATAAGAAGCTCTCTATCTGAACAATAAAAACTGAACCTTAGGCTTTTTAGGCAAAATCAAATTCCATCACTTCTCTTACCACATCTAATTTAGGCCTCTGATATATTGCTTAAAGCAGTGTGGAGAATGAATTTAGATAGACTGCAGATTAATTACTTCAACAAAACATCTCTCTACTAAATACATGTCCAGAGAAGAGGGACCATCACTGAAGGCTACTCTAGAAAGTTCTGTAAGAAGAGTGTTTTACTATGGGGAGTTACTTGGCAAACTAATTGCCATGATAACGTTTAGGCATCTTTGGAAAAAGCATTAGTACTGGGAACATTGGAGTAAAAGACTTTGGAGATGATTGCTTCTCAAGTGACATTTCTCTGAATTTTTGTCTTTCATCCAGTCCCCGGCACACTGTTGATAGATATGGGTGTGCTACTTCAAATGAGATAAGAAAACGATGGAACTTCTGTCATCCAGAAGCATACCCACTAGTCTGCATCCTGGCCAACTAGCACCATCCCCCCCGCCACACACATACACCTAATGTCGCCTCTGAGTCCCTTGGTGCTAAGTACTCCATGCTCACTTGTCCTCTGCTCTGCCCTGCCTGTGCTGGAGCCCTGCAGATGTGGGTGTAGATATGTGAGACATGAGCCTTGCCCTTTGCCAGCTGTAAAGACTAGGGAAAACTGCCCTGGCCGGTTTGGCTCAGCGGTTAGAGCGTCAGCCTGTGGTTCAGAGAGACCCGGGTTCAGTTCCCGCTAAGGGCACGTACCTTGGTTGCAGTTTGTCCCCGGCCCTGGTTGGTCGTGCGGGTGGCAGCCACTCTATGTGTCCCTTTCACGTCGATGTTTCTCTTGCTCTCTCTTCCTCTCTCTCCCTCCCACTCTGTCTGAACAAAAAATGGAAAAATGTCCTTGGGTGAGGATTAAAAAAAAAGAAAAAAAAAGACTAGGGAAAACTGAAACACCCTGGAAACAGTCACATAACAGTATCCAATGAAAAGCAGAAACGAGTGATCCAGACTGAGGAGCCACAGCAGTGTAACTCCCATTTGAGGGGACTTCCGTCTTTGGGACTCACTATGTGCTAACGCGGCTGTGCAGAGCACTTAGGCTGCATTAGTTCATTTAAACCTGCCTGGCCCCAACTGGTGATTACCATCCTCATAGTTGAGGAACAGCCTTAGGGAAATAACACCCAAGGAAGTTGCTAAGAGAGTTTCAAGCTCAAAGGTAACTCCAGAGCTCCAGCTCTTATTAAGCCACTGGGAAAACAACTCAGGCCTGAGGAATTCAAGAAGAGCTTCCTACAAAAAAAACAGACCTTGAGCTGAATGAATGATTTTGAATACTACAGTCAATATTGTCTTTAAATAATCACTGTCCTCCGAGCTGCCATGCTGTATTTCCCCCCAAGAAAGAGTCCCCTTGCCATTTAGCCAAGGCCAGAAATGACTGTTTTACCCAAGAGCCCTGAAGGAGGCGACCCAGCTATCTAAGTTAATGTCAATGATTTGCATCATGGTAACCTCCTCCTGAGTCTTCTGTAAGGGCTCTAGGAAATTGGAGGAACAAAAGATTTTTCTGTGCCCTTGTTGTCTAGACATTACTCAGAAGGGCAGAACCTTTGCTAGCCTCCTAGATGAGAGAGACCTGTATGCCTGCAAAATAAATGTAATGATAGTGCCTTAGGTTGGCAGACTGCTTCACACTTTTTAAAGTGTGCTTTCCCACATATTTCCTCATATTACTACATACAGAACCTGACTGAAGGACATATGGCAGCAACATTAACCCCTTTTTGCAGATGCTGAGAGAGACACAAATAAGGTATAACTAAGCCAAGGTCACACATTTCGTTCACAAGCTAGCGTCCTTCCACAGCATCTAGCCCAGCAGCAGCCACTCCCTCCATGCTTCTGGTCCCCACCAACACCTTTTTTAAAAATTTTTTTTCTTTATTGATTTTAGAGAGAGAGAGACATCAATGAGAGAGAATGATTGGCCGCCTCCTGCATGCCCCCCGACTGGGGATTGGGCCCACAACCTGGGCATGTGCCCTAACTGGGAATCGAACCAGTGACCTCTTGGTTCATGGGTCGATGCTCAACCAGTGAGCCACACCGGCCGGGCCCCACCAGCACCTTTTTTACTCCCAATCATTCAACAGGGATCTAATGTTGGTTCTGCTGAGCATAAGGTGATGAACAAGACAGATTTGCCCTGTAGGAACTCTAGTGGGGGTAAGACATACAAACGTTAGCAATGCAGAGCGGTCAGTACTTATAATAAAACTAGATAACATAGGAGACTAGATTAAGAGAAGCTTGAAGGAGGAGGGTTATTCTGACAACATTCTAGATTTTTCCAGAATCTTGCGGGAGCAATAGGGAAGACAAAGGGAAGAGGCGACAGTTCTGATAGAGGGAACAGCTTGTTGGAATGCATGGAGATATGAATAGGTACAGCATTGGAGGAGGGGGTTGGGGACAGGAGGCCAAAGGTAGATAAAGGAGGGAAATATACAAGCGGGAAGAACACTGAATTAGAAGTCAGCAACAATTGGGTTCTGCCCTGAATTCTGTGACATCGGGCATGTCACCACATATCACTAGGCTTTAGTTCCCCCGTGTTTTAGGTGAAGGGTTAGCCATGGATCTGACATACTGTGATTATAAAAACAATGATTCAGAAATAGGGTGTGAGGAGTGGTTTACGAGTCCAGAGGAGGGAAAGGCTTCTGTGAAATATCATTAGAGTCGGGCCTTGAAAGATTTCCACGGGTATAGATGAGCAAAAGGGGATTTTCCTACTTTTTATAATGCTTAATGTATCTCACAATTTAAAAAGAAAAAGAGAATTCCTTTTCCCCCACCAAAATGTAGAGTAATAATATCTGTTCAAAGGGATCCCAACATGCCTTTTTCCAGCTCTGAACTACACATTCCCTGTTTTTAAGGAGTTCAAAGTCCAGTGTGGAAGAAAACATCAAACCCACGGAAAGGGGCTTTAGGGTTTGGAAGCCTGAGTGATCAGTTCCTTATCTCCTCTCTGCTTCCCCAACCGGAACTGTCTGGGTCACAGAGAACATCCTCAGAGGAAATCCTGCTTTCCCACTTCCTGGTCAGAGACTGAGCTCCAGGAAAAGGACAGATTAGGGGAGAGCCCTGTGTCCTGTCTCTTCAGGGGAGGTCTGGGACCAGGAGGGTAAGAGGGACTAATTAAACTCGTAATGGAAACAATGACGTCAGGTATCCAAGCTGCAGGGCCCTCAGAAATCACTTGGTCCTTGTGGTACGAATGAGGACGCTGGGGCCCAAAGAAGAGGAGGGACTTGCGAAGTTCACACAGCTTAGTAAGCAGAGTGGGACCAGAACTCGGGACTCTAGCTTCCCAGAGCATACAACCATATGCCATGGCATTTAAGTCAGTAAGTTAGGTATCAAGCAGTCAAACCTAGGCCCACTCTGTTCCCCTTTATACCATGAAGGAAAGAAAAGGCAGTGCACGCATGCGTGTGCGTACACACGCACACACACACACACTCACTCACTCCTTGCTTTGCTCACATCACTCCCTTTGCCTCCAAACCCTCCATAGGTTCAAAGCCTGTATACCCTTCAAAACCCAGCTTAAAGACCACCCCCATCCCAAATCTCTCCCCATCCTGCAAGATATCTCAGAGTCTTCCATAACCCTTTGGACCTCTCTTTGTCCTCTTACAGATTTATTACAACCAGTTTGTAGGTTATGCGTACCTGTCACTGGGAGCTCCTCAAAGGCAGGGAGTATGTATGATCCCCTTGTCCAGTGAATAGTCACAGGGACAAGGTCTGCAGAATGTGCCCACTATGTCTGGGGCCTTGTGATAGACCCTGGGGAGCAGAGTGAAGAAAGAGAAGGCATTGTTAGACCCTGCCTTTGTACAAATGCACTTATGCATACGCAGACACCTCTGCAGAATCATACTCATCTAGATTTCTCAAAGTTCTCAGAATCTCATTTAGACCGCACCGGAACCCTGTGAAGTAACAGAAGCAAATGTGCACTTCCAGACGCTGACACTCAGAGAAGTACTCACAGCCACAGAGACTCAGGACAAAGGCAGATGACGAGATTTGCAACTGATTCCAGTTCAGGACAGTAGAGTGAGGACAAGATGGGAGAAAGAAAGATGAGATTATGCTTTGAGATTTTTTGAAGATCAGAAATAATCTGTTATGGAGCCAGCACTGTTTGCTTGCTGCATGGTGGATCATTAGGTTCATAGGAGAAAAGCAATATACATCTGTTCTCTTATCTACTCATCGTAACAGCTCAGGGAAGTAGTAACACTTATAACATTTACTGAGCACACCTGCTATGTTCTAAGCCCTGCACATTAGTTAACTTATTCCTCACAACAAATGTATGAAGTAGATACTTTTATCATCCCCCATTTTATGGAGTAAAAGATAGGAACAGAGAGGTAAGTAATTTTCTCCTAGGTCACGCAGCCAATATGAAGAACCGGGATTCAAACTCTGGCCCTTGCTCTTAACCTGAGCATTATGCTGGGATGATCCCTGAGAGGAAATGGAGACTCAGGAAAGTGATGTGCCCAAGGTCACACAGGTGAAGTCAGGATTTGAACGCAGGTCTGCCTGGCCTCAGAGCCCCTGTTTTCTTTTCCTCCTTTCTCTCCTCGTTGTCTCTCGAGGAAAGAGGTTTGAAGTAAGAGGTGTTTCAGTTCCCTAAAACCCAATGTTCCTACCTTGGTAAAGTGATACCAGGCCATAGACTGGGGAGAGGGGAAGCAGGTACAAGGACTATAGCTGAGTCATTCCTAATGAGTGACTTGCTCCAAACCTCTAGAACCACCCTAGAGGGACCTGCTCTGTGACTCTCCAAGCCCCCTGCCTGTTCCTCTCCCCACCCAGCGCAGAGAGTATCTATGGAGATAGGGAGAGTCTACTGCCCCCACCCCCATCAAGGCCTGCCTTTTCTGGGGGCTGCCCCAGAAGGGCGCTGCGGCTCACAGCTGGTATAATCATGGAAGCCTTTCTCTCTCCGACAGGGGCCTTACAGGATACACTCACACGTTCTCTGTGGCTGGTTTCTAGGACCAAGAGGGCTGCCCAGTTCCACTTCCTCTAAGTTCATGGCCCAGGTTCCTGTGGGTGGTGTCCCTCTCTCTGAATTTCTTCCTCCAGGTCTGTCTCTGTTCAACATACATTTGTGGCACTCCTACTCTGTGTGATAAGCCGGTTCCTGTCTTCGAGGAGCTTGGTGGGGTACACAGACACCCAGATACGTGCGTCAGCACCATATTGGAGGGATGTTTAGTGGACACAGGAGAAGGAGCCAGAGGCAGGAACTTCTTTTCTACTGGAATTTCTCCACATTCTTATGTCTTGCCTCTTCCACTGCGCATAATATTTTTGAGATTATTCCATATTCTTGCATGTATCAGTAATTTGGTTCTTTTTTATTGCTAAGTAGTATTCTATTGTGTAAATGTACCACAATTTATTTATCCATTCACCCGCTGACGGGTGTTTGGATTATTTCTAGTTTTTAGCTATTATGAATGAAGCTGCTATGAATATTTGTGTACAAGAGTTCTGGTGGGTATATATTTTCACTTCTCCCAAGTCAGTGTGTGTTTATTAAGTATATGCTTTCTTCTTCTTTTTTTCAATCCTCACCCGAGGATATTTTTCTATTTATTTTCAAAAGTGGGGGGGGGGCAGGGAAGAGAGAGGGAGAAACATCAACATGAGAGAGACACATCAACTGGTTGCCACCCGCACGACCCCAACCAGGGAGCCGGGACCAACCGCAACTTGGTTACCTGCCCTTGACCAGAATCAAACCCGCAATCTTTGGTCCACAAGCCAGTGCTCTAACCCCACAAGCCAGTGCTCTAGCCGCTGGGCAAACCGGCCAGGGCTATTAAGTGTATGTTGATAAGGAACTGCCAAAGAGTTCTTCCAAGTGCTTGAGTCATTTTTGCGTTCCCTCCAGCAATGTAAGAGAATTCCAGTTGCTCCACATCCTCAGCAATGCTTGCTATCGCCAGTCTTTTGTGTCATAGTTATCACAATTTTAGTTTGCACTTCCTAATGCGGGTTTGAGCATCTTTTTATGAGATTTGGAGTATTTGTTTACCTCCTGTAGAGTCACAAGGGATTTAAACCAGGACATATCACAGTGCTATCCAAAGTATCCAAGACTTTGAAGTAGTTTTCTCAAGATAGCAAATATTTCATTACAGCCAGCGGGAATGGAGAAGACACTGGGTCCAAGCTGATGTGGGTGCCGACCAGCTGAGTGGCCTTGGGTGAGATGAGTCTTTTTCCTCATCTCTAAGGTTGGGGTCACAGTAGCAGCCTGGCGGGGTTAGTGTGGAGGATGAAATGACAGAACAGAGCAGGGAGAGGGGCAGGCAGCACAGCAGGTGCTCAGTACCTATAGTCCTCCTCAGTGATTCAAGGCCCTGCCCACAAGTATTCACTGTACACAAGGGCCTGTCTGATTGACAGCCAGAAAACGTTTGCTAGGTAGGGGGCTGGGGGCAACAAACCTGTTCTGTCCTTTTCCCACAGCTTCAGGTGCAAAGCCATTGATGGCGGAGCTGCCTGGCTTCTCTGCTTGTGAGGATGGATGAGCTTAGGCACTATATTCCAGAAATCTGGGGGGCAGCTTTGGTCTTCTGTATGCTCCTGTAAGAAGCGTGGGTAAGGGATAGGGACATGGCTTCAAAACATTAGGAAGCACAGTTGCTTTCGTAATGCATTCAACTAGTTACGCTGGCTGTTGCTGCAGATGAGGGTTATAAACTAGCACGATGAGCCTCAGATTTTTGTGCACATCAGAAATCCCTGGACATCTTATTTCTGGGCCTCGCATGCAGAGTTTCTAATTTGGAGGCCTGCGTGGGCCCGAAAATTGGCTTTTCGAACAAGTTTCAGGTGAGGCTGATGGTCCGTTTTGAAAATCACTGAATTAGAGTGAAAGCCTTTCCATCCCTGAGAATCATGAGGGCAGTGCTGGGGTTTGGAAGCACGGGGATGACTCTCCCCACATTTCAAGCTCAGAATTCCGGGCTCAGGCCTGCTTACCAATGGGGCAGGGTTCCTCCAGGGCAAGGAATGGGGACAAAAATGGAGACAATAGTCATATGGAAGGGGAAGGGGAAGGGGAAACAAAGGCATCTCAAGTTAAAAATAACCCTAAAAACACGATGACATACGGACAATTATCACCTCCCTTCTGTAGATGAGGAACGTGAAACTCAGAGCTGAAGTAACTTTCCTAGAAGCATAGCGCTGGCAAGTGGGGAGCAGGGATGGGCGCCTGGATTGCCTGACTATTGCACTTGTTCTGCTGCCCCCGAAGCAGCATAGCCTGGAGCCAGGTGCCCCAGGTATGAAGTCTGGCTCCACCATCTGGCCAGCTGGGTGTTCTCTGCAAGACGCTCAGCCCCTCGGTGTTTCAGTTGGCTACCTATAAAATAGAGGTCCCTACTTCACTGCTTGTTGTCAAGATCCACTGAATTAATATTTATGAAGTGGTTGGGTCAGAACCTGGCACACAGTACTGCCATATAAATGTACCTACGGAAAATACACCTGGTGGCCCACCAGCCAGAGTGCACACTCTCTGCACTTCGGGGGTCAAGCTCTGGGAAGAGAGCTCAGAGGTCGGCTAGTACACAGAGTCAGGGTAGGCAGAAACACTCAAAAGCCTCCAATTTGGGGATTGAGAAGAACCCAGTTTTGGGTGGGGGTGGGAAAGGGTCAGAGAGTGGTGACAACGCCTCAGGCCCAAATCTTGCTAAGCTGTTCTCTCCAGATTGCTCTCCTCCAGAACCAGACTCCAGACCAACCCGCCTGGGTCTCAACCTCCCCTCCCCCTTGACACCCCCAACCGAGGAGCTCCGGGTTTCCTGCCTGCCAAGGCCCCTGCTTGGGGTGGGCGGGCGGAGGAGGGCTGGTATTTCCTGGCGCGGCGCAAGCGTCACCAGCTCCCGGACTCTGGGACAGAGCGCTGACCGACAGGCACCAGATGCTATTTCGGGCGGAGCCCCGCTCTGCTCGCAGTTTCCGTTTTTTCCACCGACGGTCGGAAACAGGGGAGAGGGAGGGAGTAGACATCACGAGCCCCCTGGACAGGTTAGGACCAGCTGGCAGGTGAGAATAGAGGGGAATGGTGGACATCACCTCCCCAGACACAGTGTGTGGCAGGGCTGAGAAAGCCTTTCGGTCCTGTTTCTTCCCCACAGCGCTTGGGCAGGGTCATTACCCTGTAAGTCAAGGCAACAGCCTGTTGTTGCCTCAAAGGCACCTAAAGTCAAGGAATTCAAAACCAAATACAGAATCCTTCCCTGTGTCCCTTGGCCTCCAAGCGACCATCTAAGGAAAGGAGAATCAGAAACCTTGAGGGTCCCTGGATTTCTCCTTCCTCTCACCCCCCAAATTCTTACAGACCAGGTTTTGTATCCCAAACAGGTCATTTTCATCTGCCTCTTGCCATCTCTTCTGCCAGCATCCCAGTTCATGCTCCCTGGACCACCCCATTCCCAGACTAGTCTCCCCACATTCTTCCCACCCCCACACACCTCTTCACCTTGAAGCCAAAGACATTTTAGAAATGCAAATCTGATCCTCTATAGGACCCTACATCTACCCTCAAACCAAATAAACAAGATGATTCTCTCAAAATCCTTTGACTTGTTCATAGGCTTGCTCAAGTCATACCAGACTCTTTTCTGTTCCTTTCATTAACCTGAAGCCCTTCTGCTTTAGTCCTGGACCCACCTGGAAGGCTCTAGATGCTCACTCTTCTACCCACACTTAGATCTGAATCCAGGCATCTTTTCTCAGGAAAGCATTCCCTGGCTGGGCTCTCTGGGAGTGGCCAGCCCCTTTTTTGCAGGGGCTCAGAGACATGAAATGACTTGCCAACAATGCCACAGCCCGACAGGGCTCTGAACTCAGAATTCTATGACCCAAACCCTTTCTATTAAGTGGTGCAGCTGGGCAAAGGCAATGGAGACCTGAAGAGGGAGAGATGAAAGCCAATCCCTTGCAGGGAGGCTTCAGGCAGAAAGTGGCAGAAAGGTTGAGTTTGGAAGGATGAATGTGAGAGGAGGAGGAGGACAATAAGGCAGAAGAAGGACCAGCAGAAACTAGGGCACAATGGAGGGAGAGTTTGATTTGATAACAGTATAGGAGGCAGGGCTGGAACCATGGGATGAGAGTGAGACCTGGGGCTGACCAGACCCCAGAGGCCCCTCTTCAGGGTCCCTGCTGAACAGTTGATGTAGCTGGGCCAGGGGATTTCTTGTGGAATTAGACTCTTTTTTTCAGGAAATGGATGGCCTTTTTCCCATGGGATTCTGTAAAAGTTACCTGTTTCCACACAGCACCCTAACTTCCACCAGAGAACACAAGGGGAACAGAGGGGACAGACAGGTTGCACTAACCTCATTGCATCTTCATGGAGAGCTGTCCTGATGACCCATGAGGAGCCAGGACTCAGACTGCAGTCACACTGTGGGCTCGGTTCTTGACTGGAACTCAGTCTGTGACCAGTCAAAGGGCTTTTCCCTAGTTCTCAGGTCCCAAAAGGAGCTCAAAACCAGAGAATCTGGAAGGACAAAGCAGCCTGGCACTGTGGGTTGAGCTGGGGACTGGGAACTGGATACTTGAATTTGGGTCTTGGCTTTTCTTGTAGGTCACTGTAAGCTTTGGCCAAGTCACATCTCCCCACACCTTTATTTCTTTCTCTGTAATAACAGCCAGAACCCCATACAAGTGTATATGATGTCATCCTGGGTTCTGGGCTGGGTGAGATTTCATAGATTATTGTCCTCACTACCTCTTTTTAAAGATCATTCTGTTTAATCCTCACAACAACTCAGTGAGGTAGGTATTATCTCCCCATTTTACATATGAGGAAACAGGGGTTCAGAGCTAAGTGACTTGTAAGCCTTGAACCTGTCCAATTTCCAATCCCCTACAAAACAGTGAACCCAGACACCCTCCATGGGCTGACCCCAGTCGACTACCCCTTCCTCAACCCAGATTTCTACTCCACAGTACAGATCTTGATTCCTCAATGAGTTGACCCTAGACTCCTCCTCCAAGCCTAGGCTCCCCCTGCCCTTCATCAGCTGGACTCCGGAGAAGACTCTGGTGCTCAATTTGCTTCCGATCCATACCACTCACTAGATATGTAACACTGGGAAAATTACTTTTATTTTCTGTGCCTCCGGTTTCTCATTTGTAAATTAAGGATAATAATAGCACCAATCCTCTTAGGATTGTTTATGAGAACTAAATGAGTCAATATTTGTAGAGTGCTTAGAACAATGCTTCTGTAGCAAGATTAAACTTTAAAATAGTATGGGAGAAGGGATGTTTCTGGACTCTGGTCTCAGCCTGAAACACAGTAGAACGGACATTTTAATCTCTCCAGTGACACCAGTCCTGCCTCCATGGAGCCCCTGGGGTGAGCTCAGTCCATGACGTCCCAGGCAAGCAGGCTCCATTTTGGAGCAGAAAAGAGCCAGGGCTGAAGGAGGTGGGATAATAAGGAGGAGCTGCCCGGTGCAATCTGGGTGTCTAGGACACTGGAGAAAGAATAAACGGTGTTGCAGGGAAGGGTTGGGAGTGATGGTTTTGGTATCCTAGTCTTCAGAGGCAGGGACAAGGTGCTGGGATGGGAGTCACTGAAGAAAGGTGGTTGGGAGGCCGAGGGAGGTACTGATGTGGTGGGGGAGCCCATTTCCCCCAAGAGGCCTCAGGATCAGAAATGGGGCTGGACTCGCTAGGTCCTAGACAGCGCGCTTGACTCTGCACCGAGCATTCCGGAGCCCGTCTCAGCCACCAGCCACCAGTCCCCACTCCCTCCAGTGAAATTGCCAAATTAAAATGAATCATTTGGCCCATAATGGCCGAGGTGCTTATCGAGGGCGAGCGGACCCGCGGCAATGCCTTATCTCCGCGGCGCACACGGCCCCGGCGCGCCTCGGCCCATGCTAACGAGGCCTGGAACGTGAGCGGGATTAGAGCGAGTTAGTGGAGGAGCCGTGCGCGGCGCGCGCGCGGGCGGGCGGGGGACAGGGGCGGGGGAGGGCCTCCGCACTAAAGACCGGGCCTCAAAATGGCCACACGCGTCCCCCCGTCGCTGCAAAACGTGAGCATTCTGGCCTTTTTCTGGGGGAAAGCAACCTGCGGCCTCCCAAGGAATTCCCCATCAATTTCCTCCTTCTTTTTCCCCATTCGCAGAAGAGCCCTTCGCTCCTTTTCCTTCGGTTTCTTTCGATGGGGGGCATTTTCCACGGACGCCGTCGCGCTCGCCGCCGCCGCCCCTCCCGCCTCGGAGACTCTCTTCCTTCCTTCCCCCTTTTCCTTACGCAATATACAGAAATGCGCGAGGCGGTGGTTGGTTTTCATTTCTTCTTCGTGGTTGTGTGCATGCGGTGGGATTGTGAGAGTGCGTGTGTGAGCAGTGGGCAGTGTTGACTTCTTCCGAGTGCGGTCTTCTTGGCGATCGGTTGTGGGGTTCGAGTGGGATGGTGTCTTTGCTGTGTGGGTGTGTAGATTTGGATTCTTCGGGCTCCTGCGTTTTCAGCGTTGTATATCATTGTTAGTTTGCCTTCTCGACACGGGTCTGGTTCTGTGTGTGGAGTTGTATGGCCTTTGCGCTTCTGTCTGGGTGGTTTCGTTGTTGTGTTGGGCGTGTGTGATCTTGACTAGGTGGGGTTGTGTGTCCGTGAGAGATTACGCTTGACTGATTTCGTTGGGTCATATTGGACAGTGTGCGGGCCTGACCATCTCGGTTTGTGGGGCAGAGTGGAGTTGTGTTTATGCTGCTTCCCTTCTATGGGGCTGGACCGTGTGTGGTCCTGTCCTCTGGATTGTGTGTCTGTGTGCTTGTGTCCTTTAGAAGTGCATTTGCACATCGCTGGTGGGTAGCGGGGGAAGGGGAGCCGGGGATGGAGGCGCAAATTGAGGAGGCGGCATGGGGGCAGGGAGACGAACTTCACATTTTATTCCAAATTATGATGTATTGGGAAGCCACCATGGGCTTGGGCAGACAGAGCCCGATCGGTGGCTGCTCGGTCCCGAGGCCTCGGTGATTCAGGGATTTGATAATGAATGGGAGGCTCTTCCAGGCTTCAAGCAGAGCAGCGCTCGCGGAGGCCCGCGCCTTGCAGCGGGTAGCCCGGGTTTGGGTTCTCTTCGCTTTCCGGCTTTGTCCATTTCTGGCTAGTTTCGCGGGTATGGCGGCTTGAGTATATCGGTGAGGCCCGGAAAAGACAATGGGTATATTCTCCAGGCCTCGCGCCTCGGGTGGGGCCCCTCGGGATCATCTCTAAGGAACATTTTCTTACTCCCCTCCGGTGAGCGACATGCCCGTGTGGGTCGGGTACCCGTCGCATCGGTGCGCCGGTCCGGGCTCCCAGGGACGGGGTCAGTGCTGGCCTAGCTCCAGAAGAAAGGTGTGTGTGTGTGTGTGTGTGTGTGTGTGTGTGGTGTGTGTGTGGTTTCTAATGCCATCATCACCATCTTATTTTAATTAAAACGATAGTCCAGGAGTAAAGCGGCTTTTCCCTTGTAGCTTCTTTGGATCCGTAACAAAGCCGCACGGTTTCCCCCTAGCAGCTCTCTGTTTGTTTGTTTGTTTGTTTGTTTGTTTGTCTGTCTAAAGTTGCTGGGTTTAGGGTAGGGAGAGAAAATGGTGAGAGATGGACACAGGGACTTGATCATACAGCAGAAATTAACCTCGACCTAAAACACTGAGAATGAGTGGATTCCCCTTCTTTCCACCCCTCCCCCATGTGGATTAGAAGAGGAGAAAGAAAATCTCCCGCATTGGATTGAAACCGCAGGGAAGAATTGTTCCTATATTTCCACCAGAGCCGGACAAAAAGATGGAGGCCTATGCAGTCAATCCAAAACTTCCATGTATGATCATAAACTGGATGATTTAGGCAAAACAAATGAAACAAAACCCTCCCGAGGGGGGGTGGGCAAGCTAAATCTCGCTACCGCTATACCCTGGGAAGCAGTAGTGGGTTTGTTTTTACCCTCCTTCCCTTTGCCTTGTTTATTGCTGCGAGGAATTATTAGAATTCTCCCCGTCTCTGCTGGTCTGCTCACCGTAAAATCGAAATTCGTTGTGTGGGGATGGTTGAGGGGAGGAGGGTTTTTTTCTTTCTTTCTTTTTTTTAAATTGAATTTATTGAGGTGACATTGGTTAATAAAACCGTGCAGGTTTCAAGTGTACAATTCAAAACATCATCTGCATAGTGCATAGTGCGCTCATGGCCCAAAGTCTTTTTTTCATCCAGATTCTCTCTCTCTCTCTCTCTCTCTCTCTCTCTCTCTCCCCCTCTCTCTTCCTTTCTTTCTCTCTCCCTTCCTTTCTTTCTCTTTTCTTTCTTTCTTTCTTTCTTTCTTTCTCTTTCTTCTTTCTTTCTTTCTTTCTTTCTTTCTTTCTTTCTTTCTTTCTTTCTTTCTTTCTTTCTTTCTTTCTTCTCTCCCTCCTCTCCTCCCTCCCTCTCTTCCATTTTTTTCTTAATAGGAAGAAAAAAACCGTGTCCTGGGTAGATCAGATACTCCCCCCACCGCCCCCCAATTCCTCTCGGATCCGCGCGGTTCGGACTCCATTCCTGCAGGAAAGCAGTCTTTGAATTGGGTTCTGGTTTCGCTTTAGGCTGGAGGTGGGCAGGTGGGGGTCATGGAGAGAATGGAGGACTCAGAGATTCTGCCCCGAGGACCAGGGTCTGAAAACTGGACTCCCCTTTTCCAACACACATCTCACCTCTACCCCACACCCCACACACTCTGGCCAGGCTTCGGACCACTCCGCCGCTGTGGCTGCAGCTCCAGCCTGACCCGGTTCCTGGGCCAACCACGTAGACACCTCAGTGTTTAGCTCGGTCACACTGAACCCGACATCCCGGTTGGCGGGTCCGAAAATGTTCCGGGCAGCCTGCAGCCGGGCTGTTGTTGTGGTTGGACTAAATAGTTATTCCTGATTGGTTAGGTGTAGGGTTCTTTTTTTTATGGGGTTGGGGGAGGCTTCAAACACCTGCAAGTTGGGGGCGGAAAAGCGGTTCGCGATTCCCTGGGCTGGTTGTCGAGGACGTGAGGTAATTCCCAGCCATTGACCCCCATTTCTCTCTCTCCCTCCCTTTCGCCCTCCCTCTTTCTCTCCACCCCCATCTTTCCTGGAAACTCGATTTGGGCGCGGCAGACCGCCCAGGACCACACCGCGGCCTAACTGCTGGTCTCTCGAGAGAGGGGGAAGCAAAGACCCCCGTCCACCGCCTGGACCTCGGCTCCCGCCCCTCTCCGGCGGAGTAGTGGAGATCCTGTTCAGAGGGACCGGTCTCTCTAAATATGCCCCAGGTGAGTTTGCGGGACCAGTATCTGTGGAAATGGTGTCCAGGAAGGCCTTGGGTTCCGGCCTGGGTGGAGGAGGCTCGGGACAGTCTAGGCTCAGATGGAGGGGGGAGGGGAGGACGAACCCAGAACCAGGAATCCGGAATCTGACTCCGCTGCTGACTGTGGCCTCTGTGCTTCTGTGGCGTCCAGAAGGGCCCTTTCCTTTTTCGACTCTCAGCAAAAACAGCTTTTTTTTTTTTTTTGTACAATTAATAAAACCAGAACGTTAGTCCCCCAGGCTGTTGTCATCAGTTCTGTGGACGTTTCCCAAGGCTCCTAACTTTGGGGTGGCTATATCCGGGTGGTGCAGGCTGCCTGCGCCAGAGGATCCGGCAGCAGGAAGAAGGCCGCAGCCATCCCGGCTAGCGCAGTCCCAGCTCGGGTGGGCCCTGAGCCGCGCTTAGAGCCTAGGGTGGGGCGCGCTGAAACTCCCCTCCGCTCCCCTACCTGCACGGGGAAATCGGTTCTGTTTACTGGAGATGTTGGTACTGGAGATGCTGGTTCTCGAGCGTGCTTGGGGCTCCCCCAGGGGGTCATGCGGTGGTGGGTGCAGTGTGAGGACTGGAAGCCGAGTCTAAGGCGGTCGCTCTAGCCCCAGACACCTGGGAGGGTTTCATATAAGAAATTCTGTTTCGGAATTGGGAACTGCCTGAGACCCGGTGCCTCCCCACCCCCCTTCTCAGGAGCTCCTGGGACCCCCTGACTTGTTCAGGCACACGGAAACGTTCTGGCGGTTGGCAGCAGGAGATGAAAATCCGGTATTGGGTGCTGCGAGCTGGGTCTTGGCTGCACAAAGACAGATGAATTGTAATGGTCGGGACTTGCTAGTGCTCTTCAGTTTGAAACCTCTCCCCTTTCCTTCATCTTCCCCCAATAAAAACAAAAACCACTCAGGCGTTCTTTTTAGTGATCTTAAACGAAGTCAAGTGATGGGGTTTAGTTGCTGAAAACCGACAACCAAAGTTGCTTGTGAGTCCTCTTGTGGCATCTTCTGGAGCATAGACCCCTGGCCTGGGTGATATGAGTGGCAGAAGTGCCAGCTGGGTGTTCCTGAGGTCCAGGGAGGGGCAAGGAGTGGTCCGCCACAGGCCCCGGAGACCAATCTAAGGTTTCTGCAGGGAGCTTGGGAGATATAGATATTTATAGGCATCTGGAGAGGGCATTTGGGGCCAGGGTCAACTCATCTAGAATATGTTCTCCCTTGTCCCTCCAGGATCTGCTCCATGAGTGGGGGAGCCTGGAATTAATCAGAGGGTATAAATGTGTTATAAGGAGAGCTTGAGCTCAGTCCAGCGATTGCAGTGCACATCGTTTGTCATTCGATTAGAAACTGGGCTGAAGCACGTGTCACTGAGCACACTACACATTGGGACAGTAAGGTAGGGAGCCAGCACCTTGGGGCTTGTGCCTTTTGTCATGAAATGGTATATTTCTGGTGCATTTCACTGCTGCATGGGAGCCAGGAGGACCTACAGGTATACCTTGGGTCCATTTCTAGTGGCTGCAGTGTCTTGGCGGTCCCATTCTGTGGATGCAGATCTATTGTTTCCGCCATAATTGTAAACTCGCTTCCAGTGAAGCATTGTGGACCCCACTGCCTTTGCAGCCGTATGCACCAGGTCTCAGGGAATTGTGCTGTTTCTGGGCTGGGCCTCAGGGCCGGCAGACACAGGGAAGGAGCACAGTCTGAATGGCGATTCTCCATCTGCTTGTGTATCTGGGGGCCATTGAGCCGTGCTTCACAGGAGATTTTAGAAAGTATGGTCTCTCTTCTGGGATAGGAGGATGGTGCCCAGGCGGACTCCGGTCTTGAGCAGTGCAGTGGCAGAACGGAAGCTCAATGGCTGCCATGAATGGTTAGATGGACACCGCTTGGGGCTGAATTGGATTTTTGTGTATTTGTTTTCTGCTATAAAATACACCAACTATATAATTCTGAGAACAGAAATCTTATTTTGAACATTTTATGATGCCTGTCGAGTTGATTATATATTCTTATATAAAACAACTTAAAGGCATCCCCAACCTCTAGGCCCAGAGTCTCATGGGTTTTTTTTTTTTTGTTTTAGTTCTTGATGGGGCCTGGCTCCACTGGCATCAAAGCAAGGTGATGGAAGAAACTGAACAAATGCTCTGTGGGGCAGTGGAATATGGTTGTGGTCATCCTGGCATATGATTGTGGAGGAGAAGGGTGTCCTTGGCTCCTGGTGGAGTATAACTGGGAGGGCACATATGGAGTAGGCAGAGTGAGATCGGAGTTCTGGTCCTGCGCTGTCACGAATCCTTGTGACTTTGGGCAACAGTCCTCTGGATGGCCCACAGTCTCCAAGTCAATAATGATGTTTACTTGAGCCATTGTGCAGTGCTTTTAAATGCATAAGGAGGTATTTCTCAGAGGACAAAACCAAAGCAGAAAGAGGGTGGGGGAGTGCTGGAAGAGTTCAAGAGCCTTTATGACACCCCTTCCTGTGTGGATGGGAGCCCAGACCCCAATAGCTTCAGGGGCACCTTCTGAATGTGCAGGCTCCATACTGCTCCAGTCAGGCCTCCCTAGCAGACCCCACCTCACTTCTGAATACAGCTGAGCAGAAGAGGGTGGAGTGTGCAAGAAGGTAGGGCCCAGATCATCTTCCCTTCCTGATGTCTCATCTCCAGTCCTGGTGGGAGTAAAGGGAGGCTAGGGTTTCCAGCAGCTACATAGAATACCGTGGATTTGCTTAGTATAGACAAACACCCTGCAGGGGGTGAATATATGTTGAAAAGGGGGGTGCTGATTCCCTGGGGTTAATTCTCTGGCAGCTCCAACAGAGTAGACCCCAGGTCCTGTGGCCTCCATTCCCTAAACTTCCTACTGCACCCCACCAGGTTTCTAGGTATGTGTGTGGCTGTAGGCTGGAGGAGGTATTGCTGAGAGGTTCTTAAAGCACCCCACCACCGAGAGACAGATTCCCCGCCAAAACCAAGGGGGGGAGGGATGGGGGAGGAACTTGGTCGGGGATTTGTTCCCTCCTCTTCCCTTGTGGCCTGAGAAGAGAGACGGGGTGATATTTCTCTCTCGCCTCTTTCTACATTTCCTTCCTCCTTTTTCCCCTTCTGTTTTTCCTTCGTTGGCTATGCCTTTTCTTCCAATGTCTCTGCCCTCTTTCTCCATCTCTGTCCTTTTGGCCCTCAGTCTCTGTGTCTCCCAGGTACCCTCGCCTCTTCTCCCCAACCAAAGACCCCCTTTCCTCCCTCCCCAGCCCCACCAGGGCTTTAGGCCCCGAGGGCCAGTGTGTGTCCACGTGGCTCTGAGCCTGTCGCCTTTTCTCACGTTCGGTGCGTGAGTTTCTCTTTCTGCCTTCACCCCCTTACCGCACCCCACGTCGGTGGACTAGGGGCGGTGGTTAGAGCGGGCGTCCGCGTGTTTGTCTGTCTGCCGGTAGGATGACGGAGCGGCCGCCGAGCGAGGCGGCACACAGTGACCCCCCGCTAGAGGGACGGGAGGCGGCCGAGGCCCGCATGGCCCCCCCGCACCTGGTCCTGCTGAACGGCGTCGCCAAGGAGACAAGCCGCGCGGCCCCAGCCGAGACCCCTGTGATCGAGCTGGGCGCGCGCGGGGGCCCGGGGGGCGGCCCCGCCGGTGGGGGCGGCGCCGCGCGAGACTTAAAGGGCCGCGACACGGCAGCGGCCGAAGCGCGCCATCGGGTGCCGACCACCGAGCTGTGCAGACCTCCGGGGCCCGCACCCGCGCCCGCCCCGGCCCCCGCGGAGCTGCCAGGCGACGGCCGGATGGTGCAGCTGAGCCCGCCCGCGCTGGCGGCCCCCGCCGTCCCCGGCCGCACGCTGCTCTACAGCCTCAGCCAGCCGCTGGCCTCGCTCGGCAGGTCAGTGTCCAGCGGGAGGGCGCGGGAGAGTGGGCGGCGGGCAGGCGGTCACGGCCCGGGGGCTCCGCGTCTGCACCTCGGGGACGCGTGGCTGGAGCGCGAGAAGAGAGAGGGGTGTTTTAAATTAATGGGCGGCAAAGTCTAGAAGCCCCGTATGCGAGTGAGAAAGGAGCCTGCTGTGAGCATGTGTGTGTGTGTGTGTGTGTGTGTGTGTGTGTGTGCGCGCGCGCAAATATGGGGGTGCCTTGTGACTGCAGAGCGCTGGGGTGTGGGTAAGCCGAGAAGGGAGAGTGCAGGGATATGACTGGGTGTAAGCAGAAGCACGGGGTGCTGTGTGGTTGGGAGGTACGGGACAACAGGAGGGAGTCTCATGAATGTGAGTACCAGGCAACAGTGGGTCTGAATGTGCCCCACTGTGAAATTCTGGAAGCTGCAGCCCCCTGGGGACAGGTAAGAGATAAGGATCTGAGGGTGACTGGGAGCAGGCACCTCCTTTACATCTGAATCTCTGCTCTGGGGTCCGTTTTTGGAGTGGATCCCTTCCTCCTATTCCTAGCCCCTCTGCCCCTAGCTGTGGTCTCTGGCTCCAAGCCTTTCCACCCTTTGGTGTGAGGGTGTCCTGTTTCCCTGCTGAGGCCACTGAGAAGGTAGAGAAATGAAGGCCGAGTTGGGGTGGGGATACACAGTGTGGCACAGTCATGGAGTCTGCAGGAGACTTCAAAAAGAAGCTATAGAGGGTCCATAGCGGATCCACTCCCAAAGTGGGTGATGGGGGGGCATGCCAGTGGTGGTGACTCAGGGTTTCCTGTCTGTTGTCTGTCCACAGGCCCCATGGGGCCAGGGTGAAAGTGGAGGGAGGTTGAGGGGAGGGAACAGTGTGCCCTTTTGTGGTGCTGGAGTTGCACACCACCAAGTGTGAAGGCCATGCCTGCCTGTGCGAGCACCTGTGAGAGTGGAGGTTGTGTGTGGATTGTGTGCTTGTATTGGGGGAGGGGAGTATGTCTATCTGTGAGGGGTGTGTGTATTCATTCTTGTGTTTGTTCCATATATTCACCTCTGATTGTGTGTGTGTGTGTGTGTGTGTGTGTGTGTGTGTAGGGATGCATGGGTATGTGACCCTTCACCCCTTGCTTGTTTCACCACAAAGTGGGTGGGAGCATTCTGTGTATGCTTGTGTGTGTGTGTTTCATGCTCCTTCTATCCCAATTCAGGTGTGAAGGGACCATGGTTGCCCTTATTTTCCAGAGGGTGGGGAGCTCAAGGGCATGCAGGAGGATTGCTAAGGAGCCTCTCTCACCTCCACCCTACATATGGTCTTGTGATCTGCCTTCTCCTTCCCACAGTGGGTTCTTTGGGGAGCCAGATGCCTTCCCTATGTTTGCCACCAACAACCGAGTGAAGAGGAGACCCTCTCCTTATGAGATGGAGATTACTGATGGTGAGTTTGTCTGCCTCCATCTTTGTTATTTGCCCTCCTGTTGGTTAGAGCCCCCTGAAGGAGAGATTTTGAGGGCTACTCCTAGGTGTCTCATGTGGCTGGGCAGGCTACCTTGGAACCCCAAATTGCTGGAAGTCACCTTGCAACTGAGCTGGGACTAGGGAAGAAAGGACATGAAGGTAAAGACACATTGTGGCATTTAGCCCAAACCTCTATGGGCCAGTCGCAGGCCCCACTCTGGCTCCATTCCTACACTTGGCAATGATCCTGGGGAGGGCAGAAACACAAGGCGCTTCTACACTAAGCACTAACCCTTAGGGATTCCCTGTTCTTCCTTCACGACCTCTTTGGAGCCTTGAGTCTGCTCCTTGCCTGGAATTACACCTTCAAGGGTCTTCCTCCAAGCCCCTACATGTGGGGCCCTCTTGTTCCTTGTTCCACACTCAGGGCTGAGACTTGGAGTTCCCTGCCTGGCATTATAGAGTCTACACTGCCCCTTTGTTTCCCCAGAAGGACCCTAGCTCTTCTGTTATGTACTGTCTGGGTAGTTTTTGGCCCTGAACTTGGGGGAAGGGTTGAATGAGTGGAAAATTTGGAAGACCCCTTCCCTCTTCCCAAGGTTGACCTGATATAGCAGACGGGGCCCACCACCAGCGGCAGGAGAGCAGACTCTTCAGAGCTGAGGGATGTTGACGAAATCCCTGGAGCTTCCAGTGCTCAGCCTGGCTGGGGCCTGGGCTCCTGAAGGAAGGGCACCTGAGGCCTTGGAGCCAACACTGAGATTTATGCAAGGGGCAGGTGGCAGGGATGTGCATTGAGCTGGACCTTCTGGAGGGGAACCCTCTGTGGTCTCTGGAGAGGAGAGGGCCTGGAGTCTGGGCAAGGAACAGACCTCAAAAGACCCAACAAGCCTGGGTCACAGGGATATAGGGCCAAGAGGGAAGGGTGAAGGGGCATCAGTGCTGCTAGAATAGAGAGGGGAGGTGGGTGTACCAAACAGGAAGTAGGCAGGACCAGTCCTCAAGTTCCCCAAGGAAGAGGCATTTTCTACAAAGGGCAGAAGCAATGGAAGCCAGGCACAGAGAAGAGGAAAAAGAGGGGAAGGGGACAAGGGTTTGGGGGAGTGCAGGAGGGTTAAGGAAGCCTGTTACCCATAATGTTAACAATATTTGCTGAGCACCTACTCAGTGACTGGCCAGAGAGGGACGGAGGGCGTGCAGGATGGACAGATTCAGGAAAGAGGAAGGTGTGGAGAGGTGGGTAGTTCTCCAGAAGGAGCCAAAGAAGAATAGACAGAAATGAGGGTGAAGGAGAGGGTGTGAGGGTGCAGGATAGTCCATGGACTTTGAAATCAGCAAGTTAACCTAAAAGGGTGCGTAGTAGTGGAACTAATGCAAGGTCTAAAGTCAGGACTTGATGTGGCTCCTGTTGCTAAACTTCTCTGGACCTCAGTTTTCTCAATCATAAAGTGGGCAGAATAATAGCTTCCTCACATTATTGAAAGTGTACAGTGGGGTAAAGTGTTTTTAGGGCCTGGCTTGGGGTAGGTGCTCCTTCTGGAGCCTGTCTAGCTCTAGCTGTGACAGCAGTCATAATGACACCCCCAACCCCAGGAGCTACCTCAAGATCAGCCAGCAGTAGTCATGGAGCAGGGACTGGTTCTCCCTAGGTCACAGCTGAGGGACTCCCCTCCACCTGCCTGAAGGCAGAGAACAGCAAGTTACTTCCTCTGAGGCACCTAGGATAGGACTGCCTAGCAGGTGTGCTGTGTTTTTCCCAGCCTGGGTCTGGCTTTTGACAAAGAGTCAGCTGGCCTGGGGCCTGTTGGGATTTGGAAAGACAGCTTCAGAGGCACTGTGGCAGTGGATGAGTGGTCCTCCCCAGGAAAATGTGTGTGTGTGTGTGTGTGTGTGTGTGTGTGTGCGCGCGCGCGCATGCATCCGCGCACATGTAGGAGAGAGATGATCAAGCAGAAAGTGTTGGCGTGGATGAGCTGGGTCACAGACTGACCTTGAAGGCAAGGTCTCCTCTGTCCTGGCCTTGGTTCCTTAGCTGTGAAATGAAGAGTAGGTCTTAGGTGATGTCTTGACTTTTCTTTTCCTCTTCTCCTCTGCCCAACTTTCCACATTCTGAGCTCTGGTTCCAAGGGTCATAGGAAGAGAAGAAATAAATATGCCAGTATTGGCAGTTCCTCCAGTGTGCAGAGCTTCCAGTGGGAGCCCAGCTCTGTGCTGGGGAGGGAAGCGACCACCCCAACCCAGGAGCTCAGGAACACAAGCAGGCCCACCTGTCTTCCCCGGCTTTGGGAATCCCAGGTCAGGCTGTGACATAACACAGTGCTTTACACACCATACATGCATGCTGATGTCTGTCACTGCTCTGCAAGTCTTAGTACGTGAAGGCAGTGAGTATTAGTCCTGTCTATAATCAGTGCAGTGTAGACATGGAAAGACCGAGGCAGCCCTCAGATGCCTGCCTAGAGCCTCGGGCTGAGCCTGTGCATGGTGGTCTCTCCACTCTCCTGGGGGAGAGAGCCCAGTGTAAGTCCTTTTCCCTCTGGTCTCTGGTCTCTCTTCCATTTCCCCAGCTGCCAGCATGATCAGTCAGCAAACATTTACTAAACCCTTACTCTGTGTTTACCCTGAGAGTAAAATCCCCACACTTACTATAGGTCCCTATGGGGTTGGACTCAGCCTACTCTGATCTCACCCACACTAATCCAGCCAGGCTAGCTTCAACCATTTTTCAGCTCAGGGCCTTTGCACGTGCTATTCCCCCTTCCCATACCTGACTGGCTCTCCTTCAGCCTGAAGTTCTTACCTTATAGATGTTACCTTCTCCAAAAGGCCATCCCCCACCAACCCGGCTAAAATAGTAGCTCCTTTCAATTTTATTTATAGTCAGCCTCCTGTCTGTTATCTGTTTGCTACCTGTTCATCATCTTTCATTCCCTTTAAAATGTAAGCTCCAGGAGGGCAGTCACTCTGTGTTGGTCACCATTATTCCTCAGTGCCTGGTTGTTTGGAAATAATTGATGCACAGATAACAATAGCTAACAATTATTGAATGAATGTTTAATCTGAGGCAGGTATTGTCTTAAGTACTTTGCCTGTGTTAGTTGTTAGATCCATGTGATAATCTTATACTTGAGTGATTGGTATTATCTCCATTTTACAGATGATGAAGCTAAGGCAGAGAGAGTTGAGTAGTTTGCTCAGAGTCACTATCTAGTAAGTAATAGTCAGGAATTGAACCCAGAAAGTCTGGCCCCAGAGTTTGTCTTCATAGTTATGTAATGAGTGAATGAATGATATGTGGTCCTTGTCCTCAAATGTCTCACAGTCCAGAGAGAAGAGAGACCAGCATAGAAACATACAGTAATGATCAAGAGTAACAGAGATCCAGGGATTATAGGGCCATGGTGGTTGGTTGGATCTCTCTGGAGGGGTTGAGAGGAGTTCTCAGGAGGAAACAGATGAACTGGGTTTTGAAGTATGAGTAAGAGTTTTCTAAGTAAAAGGACAGAAGGCATTCTAGATTTTCCAGGTTTCCCAATGAATGGTTTTTCTCCTTCTCCACAGGAGAAGATCCTTGGGAGATTTCCAACCCATTCGCCTAACCATTGTCCTCTTGCCCTCCAGGTCCCCATACCAAAGTCGTAAGGCGCATTTTCACCAACAGCCGGGAGCGATGGCGGCAGCAGAATGTGAATGGGGCCTTCGCTGAGCTCCGCAAGCTCATCCCCACGCACCCCCCAGACAAGAAGCTCAGCAAGAATGAGATCCTCCGCCTGGCCATGAAGTACATCAACTTCCTGGCCAAGCTGCTCAATGACCAGGAGGAGGAGGGCACCCAGAGAGCCAAGGACCCCGTGGTGGGGGCTGGAGGAGGGGGTGGGGGGGGAGGGGGTGGTGCACCTCCAGACGATCTCCTGCAGGATGTACTGTCCCCCAACTCTAGCTGTGGCAGCTCCCTGGATGGGGCAGCCAGCCCGGACAGCTACACAGAGGAGCCCGCACCCAAGCACACAGCCCACAGCCTCCATCCTGCCATGCTGCCCGCCACTGATGGAGTGGGCCCTCGGTGATGGGTCTGGGACCAGCCTGGGCCAGTCAGGAGGGTGCCCTCAGGCCACTGGGACTGTGGGCTTCAGGGCAGGTGGGTGAAGACTGGGCAGCTCTGAAGTAGGTCAATGGACTTGATGAGCTTTCCTTGATGCCTGAACTTTGGGAAGCCCAAACTACCCCCGGGGCTGGCTTTCTCGTTTCCTGCCTCAGTGGGAGAACGAAAAATGGAGCAAAGTGGTAGGTACTTGTTGTGAAGACGGCACAGTCTTCCCCCTTCCCCAGATCCCTAAGACTTCTCAAGTGGGAGGCTCGGGCGGCACTGCTTTTGGCCTGGAGCGCGGAAGCCCTGTCTGTGCTGAGACCTGGGTTGTCAGTGCTCACCGGAGGATTCAGCAGCCTCTGCCTTGCCGTTAGCCCCTCCCAAGTTGGCCGGGGTGGCTTTTGTAGCCACTCTGTCCAAATATATAGGTACCCAATAGCTGCCCGTTTTTCGAGCCCATCTTCACCCAGGCCCATGTTGGTCCATTCAGCTCACCAACTGCTGCAGAGTCACAAGCCTCGAGGTGCCTTCGGCAGGGCCTGGTTGAAGACGGCCAGTGGACCACCTGCCCCGACTAGCTGGGCCAGAGAGGCAGAAAACCCAGTAGCCCTTATTTCTTGCCCTGGGGGCCAAAGCTTTGCTTTCTCCCCACTGAAATTTGCCTTCCCAATCCCTGTGCTGTGGGGACCAAGTCTGCAGCTATGAGCATGCCCTTTGGGCTCTGTGTGAAGGCAGAGAAAGGAAAAATGATTAGAGGAAATTAAGCGCTATTTGGGCATGTGGGCTTCAGATCTCAGTAGTGTCTCAGAGCTACCTGCCTGTATTCTCAGCTCCACATCACTGCTCCAGCCGTGAGCAAATGCCAGTGTCCAGTTCACGGTGACGGGAGCACTGTGGTTAACTCTCACGGCACTCTGGCCACCCATGTGTGCTGATGGGCAGGCGTTGGTGCTGAGGGTAGGTGGGAGCCCCCTCTGTGCATTCTCCAAGATGCTCAGAGGGGTCTCCCTGTGGCAGGATGTCTGTTAGCTACTGGTCTGGTTGGTGTTCTGAACCGAATTAATCACACATTCTGTCCTAGGAATTCCTGGCATTTGGGATTTCCCCCACCCCTGGCACTTGGGATTTTGTTTTTTTACTTCAGTGATTGGTGAGATCTTTAGGTCTTGATATGACCCAGGATCCAGCCCCACTTCCAGGACATGGGGAATCCAGTCAGAGCCCAGGCCCTCGCTGAGACCCGAATGTATGCACATTCGCTGAGAGAATCTTCAACATCCTCGACTGTGTAGCTTTCAGTCATCACGGGTGTGCATGGGAGGCTGGCTTAATGCAATAGGAGTGCCCCCTCCAAAAGTTGTACATGGCATTTTTGTAAATCAAATCCTTATCCTTCATCTTTTAAAGAAATACTACCACGAGTCCTTTTGTAAGTGAAAAGTCCTTTTGTAGAGTGAACCGCTGCCTCCTTCTTGATCTCCTGTGTCGATCCAAGTGGTGGGACACAGTTTCATAAGGCTAGGCCTGCCTGCGACCCGCATTTCGAGCCTGTGAAACAAACTGCACACAAGTCCTATGTACCTGTCATTGTACCTCCAGTCACTCCCGTCGTCTCCCACAGGCTCTGCCTTGGAGGTCCAATGGGAACGATGCTACGGCCCTGCCCTGTCGTGGCCACATGGAAGACCCAGGGCTGGGCTGTTGGGAAGGCCCCCGCAGGTTCTGCGTTTCAGCTCAGGGCTTGCCCGCCTGTGATGGGTCCTTGAGTCCGGCCTGGAACAGCCCTATGCAGACAGAGGATGATCCCTGCTCCCTTCCCTTCCCTTTTAAGTTCTGAGGTCCAGTTCACGGGGATGGGAACACTATGGTTAACCCTTGTGGCACTCTGTCCATCCCACGTCAGCCCCCCACAATCATATTTTAATGAACATTAGGATCAGTTCCTCTCCAGCACTTGGAAGCCCCTGTGAGCAATCTGCCCGAAGACGGCACACTGTCCTAAGGCTGTGTGTGCTTCCTGGCGGATTCATTAGACCTGGGGCCACTGTGCACGGGTGGATGGGTTTTAGGAGACAGGTCACACATTTCGCCATGATCTCAAGCTTCTGGCTCCCTCTTCTCCCGGACTCAGGGTGTGACCCAGACGAGCTCGCTCTCTGCGGGCCAGTTGCTCATCCATCTCTGGCTCACACATCTCCTAGGATGGTGGTGCGGGCTGATCCACGGGGAAGTAGAAGCATTCTGAGACCGTGAACGCTGTTGCCCTCAGTGGCAATCCTGCGGTGGGATTTCCCACCCCGAGTCCAGGAGCTGGGCCGTAGGCAGTCTGCCTGATGACACAGCTCTGGGTTATTTAGGCTCTAACCCACTTTTACCTGAGTTATCTAGATTGTTCTCATTTCTCACGATTGACCTCATTTCTGTCTCATTCCAAGGCAAGGTACAGGAGTTAGAATAGGTAAGAAATACGGCAACATGGGCAGAATATGTAAAATGGAATGCAGCTACCTAAAATGGGCCTGGGTAGGGGAGCCCAAAGCTTCAAGTCTTTGTAAGAACTAGAGCAGATCCATATTTTATTTCATTTCCAACCCCACCCCCCACCCTTCTTCCTCTGCCTCCTCCTCACCGGTGAAGAAATAGCTACATTCTAAGAATAATATCTGTATAAAAGGGAAAACATGGAATGGTTTAAAAAAAAACAAAAAACATGAGAACAAAAATGACTGGAGGGACTTCCATCTTTTAAAAAAAATTTATATTCTTTTATTTGTAGTGGCAAACGACAAGATGGTACAACCTTTATCCTTTTCCAAAAACAAACCAAGGGCACAGAATCTGTAGTCAGCCGACAACTATCTCTGCCTTTGGGGGTGGTCTGGTCGTACTTGTGATGCCAGTGGTACGTGGCCCCTGCCAAAGGCTTGCCCCTGCCCATGTGCATAGTGCAGCGTCCCTGTGGGCGGGCCCAGCACTTTCCGTCAATGTTGTACTGTACGTGATGAATTGATGAATTACGTTGGTCTCTGCATTTTTCTGCAGAAGAGGAGTAACCGCTCCAGGTACCTGACCTTTGTACAGCCCAGAGGCCAACACTGTGGGCGTGTGACTCTAGCGACAAAACCCATGTGGTGATGATGTGTGTATATATATAAGGATATATTGGGAAGATTTCTAAATAAAAGTTTTACAAAGGGAGCTGGACTCTGCTTGCATGTTGCACCCCATTAAAAGGAAAGGCGTAGCAAGAACCTGTCTCCCTTGAAATGGGGGCCCCCAGAACTCTGAGGGGGACTCCCACCCCTCCCTGAGGCTTCCCCAGGAGGGTTTCCCTTCCTTCCCCTCTGCCAGGCCTCACAGAGGGGGCCTCTTCTCAGCATTGTGCACCCACACTTTCCACCTGGGGCTGCCCCACAGATATTCCACTCTGTTGGGTTCAGCGGCTGTGACTGGGCAGTTGCTTTTATCATAGATTTAGGACAGATTAGAGTCTCACCAAAGGAGTCTCCCAGGTTCCCTGATGACTCAATCAAGGCTGCAGCTCTTATGCCTGGCTCTCGAGGACTGGGGGGTGCAGGTCTCATGCGGGCTCAGGGATCGAGGGAGGCTTTGGGGTAGTGAATAGAAGCTTAGGAATGGGAATGCTGTTCAGAGGCGGGACTCGTGGTTCCCTGGAGAGGCCTCTGCACGTGGACTGTTGGCTCTTCAGGACCTCAGGAGGTTAGACAGGCATTTCCAATGGAGCACCAATCCTTTCTTATGTTCATTTAACAAATATTTTTTGAGAACCTCCCATGAGCCGGGGATGGTTCTAGGTACTGGGGACCCAGCAGTGATGAAAATGAAGATCCCTGTGCTTGTGTTGCCCACATTCTAGCAGGGAGACAGTAAACACGGACATGCACAACCATCAGAAAGGTGTTGATTACATAGTAAGTTGGAAGGTGATCAGTATTAAGGGAAAAGATGTGTCAAGAAGGGAATTTAAGGTGCCCACAGCTAATGCTGGCTCCTTTGGGTGAGTTTATCTCATCCCACCAGGTTCGGATCTTGACTGCCCTGTCTTGGGTGTTTCCAACTGTAGCTACGAGGGCCAACGCGCAACGGCGCCGGTATCACGCTCCGACCTGTAGGGAAGCCCTTTGGCTTTTAGAAGACTGTGTGTCTCTCTCTAGCCCAGGGCGAGGTCCCTGGGCAGCTGGGATGGTGAGACGGAGCTCTGGGGCAGGGAGGTCAGTGGGGTCTTGGTGGGGGTAGTGGTGGGGGGCCCGGGACCCAGCGCCTGACCTGTGCTCCCAAGCCTGAGGAGCAGCAGGATGAAAGGATGAGAGAGAGAGAGAGAGAGAGAGAGAGAGAGAGAGAGAGAGAAAGAGGCTGACGCAGCAGTGAGAGGCGGGAGAAGCTGGGAGGTGGTGTTTCAGAGGCGAAAACAATGTGTGGGGTTAGCCAAACCCAACGCCTCTGAGAGGCCAAGTGAACAAAGGCCTCAGGTGTTGACTGGATTTGGCCATGTGGAGGCCACTGATGACTCTGGGAGAAGAGTGTCGGGGTGGAGAGGAGAGGCACGGCTGTCATGGATGGAGAATGGGAAGGTGGAAGGGAGGAGCATCCACTTCCAGAAGCCCTTTCCCAGGAGCGAATGAGAGTCAGGAGGAGCCCATCAGCTTGGTGGCACAAGGAAGAGACTATGACGCTATCGAACGCCCAGGCTGCCCAGGCCGGGCGATTGTCTGGGCTAGTGTCCCTATCTCCACATGGGGAGACGGGGGCTCAGAAAGGAAAGGAGTCTTCCCAGGGCCACATGTCCCATAAACAATGACAGTCGTGGCGGGCAGGGCAGGACCAGGCTTCCTGCCTCCCAGAACAACTGGTGCCCACCACAGGGAAGGGACCACACCCTGGGGCCGTGCCTGAACGGCCTGCTGATCTTTCCAGACTCCCTCTTAACACTCTGTTCTTCGTTCTCGTCACTCCCATCATACTGTCCTTTCTGGTCCAGGCTGCAATTTTTTCTGTTTATAACTATCCAGGTTTTGCACTTCTTGTTACTACGCATCCTCTGCTCCCACCCTCCTTTCATTTGGTTAACTTGTCCTCGGCATCCAGAAGACTTTATGGGGTCAGCCTCCTCCTTTGTGTCCACAAAGGCTTTCCTTCACTCTGTGCTGTCCACTGTTGATCCACTTGTCTGCTTCCCGATTCAAACACAAACTCCTTGAGGGCAAAGCCATGTCTGACTTCTCTCTTCATCTCTGGTGCCCTGCGTCAGACCGGGCCCAAGGCCTTGCCGACGTTTGCTGAATGAAAAGCTTCTCCTGTACGACATATTCTAGCTCGGTTTTGAGGGCAACATGGAATGAAAGGGTGAAGGGGAGGTGGATGGGTGGGAGACAGGGTCATTTCTGCAAAAATGCCTGCTCCAGCCCTTTACCTAATTCCATGGTCCTGCGCTGGTAAGGGGCAGGTGGACAGCTCTGCCCCTTGGGGTGGCAGAGGGCCTGGGGCTGCTTTTGTTGGTAGGGGGAGTAGGGAGGCAGGGTATGAGCTTTCTCGGGGTAGACACCAGCAGCCTGGTTATCGTACTGGACCTGGGTGGAGTGAGGTGGAGGTTGATGAAGATAAGGAGGCTGTTTATCTGGTCTGCTCATAGCTGCACTATCCCCTTTCTGCTTACAAAACAATGAACTGTTCCCCAGTATCCAGCACCCCTCCTCTGGCGCTGCGGCTGTGTGTGCCCAGCAAGCACCTCTGACCAGCCTGCTGGGCACAGTGCCCTTAGTCAGAGTGAGGAAAGGAGTAAGTCAAGATCGCCCAGGGAGTCCCCTCTATTGTCCAGAGGAGGAAATGAGGCCTCGTGAGGGGATGGGGGCTTCACCAAGAGGACCCAGGATTTGAATTCTGGTCTGAGTCCAAAGCCAGTGCTCACTGCCCCTCGGGAGAAGAAGAAACACCCAGGAGAGGTGGTGTTTTTAGAGCAGATAGGCCTGTGCTCTGCTATGGGGGAGACAGCAGCTCAGCTTGCCCAGTCATCTGCCCAGGGCCACGAGCAATCTGCGTGGGTTCTGGCTCCCGGACAGTGAGGACAGTCGACCTGTCAGCTCCGGGAGGGAAAGGCCAGAGCACAGGTGGGACTGAGCAGGAAAGGCAGCTGGGCCACAGAAAGACCGCTGCAGCCACCAGTGCCCACTGTGACATTCTCTTTGGCTCCTCCTCTCCCTCCCCACTCTCTGGGTCCGAGCCCTGCCTCCCTCCCCAGCTCCTGGCCTTCTCTGTCCACACAATAACAGGATGTGATCCGTTCGAAGAGAGGAAGTGGGGAGGACGGGCAGTGCTGATAGCGCATTTCTGACTCTCCACGCCTCTCCTTTGCTTTGGACCAGCCCCTGCTCATTTCTGCCTCTCCAGGCCTCTCCATTGCTTTGGACCAGCCCCTGCTCATTTCTGCCTCTCCAGGCCTCTCCATTGCTTTGGACCTGCCCCTGCTCATGTCTGCCTCTCCAGGCCTCTCCATTGCTTTGGACCTGCCTCTGCTCATTTCTGCCTCTCCAGGCCTCTCCATTGCTTTGGACCAGCCCCTGCTCATTTCTGCCTCTCCAGGCCTCTCCATTGCTTTGGACCAGCCCCTGCTCATTTCTGCCTCTCCAGGCCTCTCCATTGCTTTGGACCTGCCTCTGCTCATTTCTGCCTCTCCAGGCCTCTCCATTGCTTTGGACCTGCCTCTGTGGCCGCCTCGGCCCGAGGCTCTGCCCAGGCCTCTCTCTGGATTTGGGAAGGATGAGTTTGGGATCTTCAGGCCTGTGTAAGCCCATGGAAAGTACACGCTGGCCCTGTGCAGGACCTGCCCTCCTGGCTCTAGCTTTGCTGCCCGGAGACAACTGAGACCCTGAAACTCAGGGAAGGCAAGCTCTGGGCTCCATAGTATCTTCTTGAGCTGCTGGAGCCTGGGGAGGCAGGTGGGTCCCTCAGCCTCTGCCTGCTTCCCCAGGTCCATGCGGGTGACAGAATCACTCAAAAGGTCCTTATCGAGCATTGGCTGTGCTTTGTCTTATACAGGGTGAGGGATGGGCTGCACGGATGGGGAAACTGAGGCTCCAAGAAGCAGAGGGACTTGTCTAAACTCAGCATGAACTAAGACTTAAGCTGGAGCTAGGACTTAGATCTCCTGACCCCCAAACTGGCACCCTCACCCCTTACGCCATGCTGCCCAGCAGAACTTTCTGTGATGATGGGCATGTGCCGTATTTGCCCTGCCCAGACTGGCAGTCACTAGCCGCAGGCAGGCACGCAGTGCCTGAAAAGTGCCTAGTGTCACTGAGGAACTGAAATTTTCATTTTGTTTAATCTGAATTAACTTAAATGCAGACCTGTGAAAATGCCACTCCCCTCGGGGAGGAATGGGGTGCAGGCTCTGAGCTTTCAGAGTGAAGAGATGTTAGTTGATCCTCAGGGAAGGCAGGTTATGGCAGAGCCAGGCCGAGGGCCCCAGATCCCGGGCCAGGAAGCTGGGAAGAGGATGTGGGTCACCACAGGTCAGCCTCACTGCACTCAGTGTCTGCAGATTATCCCAGAGGGCTGCACTTTCAGTTCTGCGGTCTCATGCTGCGTCTCTCAAGAACCCCGTGCCAGGGGCAGTCACTCCCATTTTACAGGTGAGGAAACACTGAGGTCAGAGATGGTAAGTGATTTGCTCAAGCTCAAAAGGGAGCCAGTTCCGTCACCCCATAGCAGGGGAAGCCCTGAACACTTCCTGGATCACTCCAGACTAGGACCACACAGGCCCAGCGTGAGGACGGACCATTTGGAGGGGAAGTCAGAGGAGGGCCCTCAGACATTGTGGGAGGGGGGTTAGGCGATTGGTTATTTTGTGTTTCCTGATTCTTGGAGAAGACACAATCCCTCCTGACTCAGACTATTATGCAAATGGCAATCTGAAGATAACATCCCTTCCTCCTGCCTGGTCCCCACCCCCTTGCCATCCCGTAACTAAGTACCCCGCCCCCTTCAAGACCCCTGCCTTTCTGAGACCCAGTGGAGCGACGAGACCAGGGAGGAAAACCCTTTCCCACCCCATGCCTCGTGTCAGCTCAGCCAGCTGAGACCCCCAGAACCCAGGGTCCTCAGCCCTTCCCAGCTCACCCGCTGCAGCCTGGGACGTGTGGTGCTCCTGGGTCCCAGGCTCTGCCAGATCTCTGGGGGCCAGGCCTTCTGCCCTCTGGCTGTTCCCACACAGGCTGGCCATGGCTCCTGCTCAGTGTGCCCCGCCCCCTGCCCAGCTGTCCCCTGGGAGCTTCGTGTTCAATGGACTATCAGGCTTCCTCATCACTCTCACGCCCCCTCTCCATTACCCCTGAATAGGTGGGATCCAGACAGACACAGGCATTCCCAACCCCAAGCCCCCAGGCAATCTCCCCCAGGGTGGCCCGGGTCTCAGCTCTGATGCTACCTGCCTTGCCTTGCTCAAGACTGAAGTGCTGGGCGGCTGCAATTCGACAAAGCACTGTTCTAAAGCAGCAGTCTAAACGAGGTCCTGATTGCCCTGGTCTGTGATGCTAGGATTTGACTCTGTGGGCTTAATGACGGGAAAGTTGAGGTCTCTAAGGCCCTCAGATTGTATCATCCTAGGAGCTGTCATTCGGGATCATAGCTTCTCTACGTCCCTCTGGCCTTGCTGCCTGCAGCAGATGGTGCTGCAATGTAAGGAGAGGCTTCTGGGGCAGGCAAGACAGGGTAGTGGTTGCCTGGCTTGGTTATTTTTAGGGAGGGGGACAGGGTTGGCCACAGGACCCTTCAGGGTCCACATCTGCTCATTTGGGGCTCTGCCAAAGCTGGGCTGGTCTGTCCAGTTGCCGGCTGCAGTGAGGCTGGCAGGTTTTCTGTATGATGCTAATGAGGGCAGTGGCAGGCCAGGAGGGGGAGGGATGCTTTTGTCCTGCACTTGTCCTTGCTGGAGGGTCCTCAGAGAGAGACAAGGGGCCCTCCTCAGACCCAAGGGGCCATGAGTAGCCTGCCATCACTCACTTTGTTGGCTCCCAGTGTTCGGCGGTGTGGACAGAGACCAGGGAGGGAAAGGGGAGCAAGAGGGTCACACCAGTTTAAAGTCAAAATGAAAAATGCTGCCCTATTCTCCCGCTGACATCCTGTCTTGAGGGACTGCTGAGCTCCCGAGTATTCCATGTCCATCCTCTTACTTTCTCACCTCTGAGCCTTTGCATACCTGAGGTGCCTTCCCTGCACACTCCCACCGCAGTTCCCGGTGCTCAACGGGACCTCAGATGCTGCAGCTGCGGGCTCTCCCCGTGGATGGTGCACCCCATTTATGAGCTCACACAGCCCCTTGGACCATATCTGGGGGCTGTTCACCATCTGTCTGTATCTGAGTCCTGGCCTCACCTCCATTTTGTCTGTAAGCTGGTCAATACTGAGACAATGTGTCACTGGCCACTGGTGGCTCCATCATGTCCAGTATGAGGGGGTGCACAGAGGAGGTGCTTAGTAAATATTTATTGAAGTATTTTGTCAGAACCTCAGGGAAAATGGACACAAATGGGTCATTATCTTCATTGTAATACACACACACACACACACAGACACACACACACATATGGGCAGAAGTAGGTTTACAGTTGTTCCTATGGAAAATAATACCATAAATATTATTAATAAATAATATAAGAATAAACTGTGTTTTGTGTACTCACAACTGTAGGCCTACTTTGTATACACGTGGAGAGAGAGAGAGAGAATATGTAATAAATGACAGGAATCCATCATCAACTTCAATAATCGTTCACTTGGATAATCTTATTTCATCTAAATCTCCATTTCTCCCCACAATCTCTATTCTTGAAATGGATTATTATTAAGCAAACTCCAAACATCATGTTGTTTCATTTATACAGTCAGTTAAAATCTTTTTTTTTAATTTTTTATTCTCACCTGAGGACATTTTTTTGATAGTTTGTTCAGATAGAGTGGGAGGGAGAGAGAGAGAGAAACATCGACGTGAAAGGGACACCTCGAATGGTTGCCACCCACATGACCCAACCAGGGCCGGGGACAAACTGCAACCGAGGTACGTGCCCTTAGCGGGAACCGAACCCAGGTCTCTCAAGACCGCAGGCCAATGCTCTAACCGCTGAGCCAAACCGGCCAGGGCTCAGTTAAAATCTTTATTAGTTGATTTAATTAAAAATATCTACTGAAAATCCACTCTGTCAGGTTGTGTGCTACATTCTGATAAATTCTTAGTCATCTTTCAAAGTTGAACACAAATGTCACCTCTTCCTGGAAGTCTTCCCTGATCTTTTCTTCCCCCAGAGGAGTTTCATGGCTCCTTCCTTGGAATCCTAATTGTATACCTTTTCCACCACACTTGTTGCTTTTTAGTAGTTCATACTTTTTTTTTAATGATAATCTTTTTTTAAAAAAATTTTAATACGTTTTTATTGATTTTTTTAGAGAGAAAAGAAGGGAGAGAGAGAGAGAAACATCGATGTGAGAAAGAAACATTAATTGGCTGCCGCCTGCACAACCCCTACTGGGGATCAAGCCTGAAACCTGATCATGTGCCCTGACCGGGAATCGAACCAGGACCTCTCAGTCCATGGGACGACACTCAATCCACTGAGCCACACCGGTTGGGCGTAATTCATGCTTTTTAATGTGAGGAGGAAGTATAATGTAATACTTAAAAGCTTTAGAATCAAATAGATGTGGATTCAAATCTTGGATCTACTTACTGAGTTTAATTTCTCTGAACCTCAGTGTTCGTGTTGGTAAAATGAGAATCTATTATTCACCTCATATTCTTGTGAGGATTGAATGAGCTATGAATCTAAAGCACCCAGCACAGTGTCTGGCACATAGTAAGCATTCCTTCAAGAAGTGGTAGCATTACTAAAGTTACATGTCTCCCTGTCACCATGAGAGAGCAGGAAGGCAGACCCAGATGCTTCCTTTGTGTGTCCTGGCACCCGGGAGGCCTCTGCACAAGAGCATCATGGGGGCAGAAAACAGGCAAACTAGGCTCTGCCGTAGAGCCCTCGTGGCCCTGCCTGGCCAGGAACAGATTCTTTGGCAAAGAGAGGCTCCCGGTTCTCAGATTCTTTGGCAAAGAGAGGCTCCTGGTTCACTTTTGCGCTATTTAAGAGTATCAATAGCCCTAGCCGGTTTGGCTCAGTGGTTAGAACATTGGCCTGTGGTCTGGAGAGACCCAGGTTCGGTTCCCGCTAAGGGCACGTACCTTGGTTGCAGTTTGTCCCCGGCCCTGGTTGGGTCGTGCGGGTGGCGATCACTCGATGTGTCCCTTTCACATCAATGTTTCTCTCTCTCCCTCTCTCTTCCTCCCACTCTATCTGAACAAAGAATGGAAAAGTGTCCTCTGGTAAGGATAAAATAAATAAATAAATAAGAGCATCAATAAATATGTGGAATAGTGATCTGACTTTGCCTTTCATAAAAATTTATTTTGTTTATTTTTAAACCTAGAATTATGTAAACCCACCCTCACCCTCAAACATCCCTTGTTATGGAAATCCTGGAAAGAACAGAAGAAAAACAACAACAAAAAATCACAAACTCAGTGCAGTTCACCAATGAACATTTTTGATGTTCATTTAGAAAAAAAATCTACATTTTTTTCCAATTGTGAAATTATTTGTATTTTGGGTAAGTTTTGCCTGCAGCTCCAGCCTTTTAGTCATTTTCATTTTGAAGGTCAAAGTCTGACCTTTCAGACAAAAGCTTCAAGTGTGAAATGGTCACATGTTTTGGGTGTGGCTTCTTCGAGACTGGGTTTAGTGAACGTGTTAGCCAGCCTGTGATGCCTCTCATTGCTCCGCTGGGGTTTCCGCTCTGGAAGAGTACTGGTTTGGGACGGGGCAGTGTGGCTCAAACGTGTGATGCTCTGTTTAGATCTGGGTGATCCTAACACTTACCAAGTTTCCTTGACTACAAGTCATTCAGATGCAGTATCCTGCATATGTCCTAATTATCCTCTAGCCTGTTCGGCACAGTATTACTGGGAACAGAGGCTCAGATAAATAGACTTGCTCAAGTCACACAGCTAGTGGTAGGTGCGGATCTTGACCCCAGATTACCCCTCCCTGGGCCCCAGAATCCAGCATTAAGACCATGCACCCCACCCCACCCTTGTTGCGCTCTAACCCCTTCTGCAGCTTGTAGCTCCTACTTGCATACCTCTAGTGGTGGGGAGCTCACCGCCTTTCAGGGTCGTGTCTGCCAATACGTCAGCTGTTCCAGACAGGCCTTTCTCTCACTAAACCAACTCTAGCCTCTCTGTGACTCCTCTCTCCTTCTCCAGCTCCGTGCTCAGAGGACACAGAGCACGATTTCTCTCTCTGATCTTGGACGGCCCTACAAATACTTGGAGACAGAGGCCCTCCCAAGGCTGTTCCTTTTCGGGCTGAAAATAGCAGCTTCTCCAAATATTTAAGAGATCAATGGCAAAATTAGTAACAAGAGAGGAAAACAATTTTAGTTAGGATAAAATAAAATCAGTTACATGACTCCAAAGGCCCTGAAGTGTGATATATGCCTGATGTTTGTAGTTTGATCATAGTGATATAAAGGCAACATGTGCTGCTGCTTTATTTTCCCTTCAGTTCAGATGGAGATCCGCCCCCAGTCCGTTTAAGTAAGCATTGCTCAGGGCCGGGTCCTGCCTCAACTTCTCATCCTTCCCTATCCCAGGATGTAGCACCCTACTCTTTAGTCGCCATCTACAAACCATTGAATCCTAAGCCTCTGTTTCCAGCTCAGATGTCTTCCAGGAAGGCCAGACAGACCGAGCTGTGTCTGTGAACTCAGCCCATCTGCACCAGAACCCTTCGTTGGCCCGTGGCTCGGTGCTCGCCTCATCCGCTAGCCTTTGAGCCCCCCAGGGCACGGCTGGGGAGCTGCAGTGCTTTGAATGGTGCTGGGCCCAGAACAGACATTTCAGAAAGTTTTGTGAAGTGAATGAATACGTGCTCTCTCCTTCCCGCCAACCTGCTGCTCTGCTAGTGTTCTCCAGTTTAAAAATAGCACCACAATCACCCTGGCTGGTTTGGCTCAGTGGTTAGAGTGTCAGCCTGCGGTCCAGAGAGTCCCGGGTTCGGTTCCCGCTAAGGGCATGTACCTCGGTTGCGGTTTGTCCCCGGCCCTGGCTGGGTCGTGCAGGAGGTGGCCACTCGATGTGTTCCTTTCGCATCGATGTTTCTCTCTCTCTCTCTCCCTTCCACTCTATCTGAATAAAAAATGAAGAAATGTCCTCGGGTGAGGATTAAAAAAAAAAAAAATAGCACCACAACTCAACAGCAGTAAGACAAACAGTCCAATTAAAAATGGGCAAAGCACCTGAATAGACACTTCTCCAATGAGTCCATAAAGATGGCCAATCGACATATGAAAAAATGCTCAACATCACTAATCATCAGAGAGATGCAAATTAAAACCACAATGAAATATCACTTCACACCTGTCAGAATGGCCGCCATCAACAAATCAACAGACAATGCTGGTGAGGATGTGGAGAAAAGTGCACTGTTGGTGGGAATGCAGACTGGGGCAGCCACAGTATGGAATTTCCTCAAAAACTTAAAAATGGAACTGCCTTTTGACCCAGTGATCCCACTTCTGGGAATATATCCTAGAAGCCAAATACACCAATCAGAAAGAATATATGCACGCCTGTGTTCATAGTAGTGCTATTTACAATAGCTAGGATCTGGAAACAGCCCAGGTGCCCATCAGTAGATGAGTGGATACAAAAGTTGTGGTACATTTACACAATAGAATGCTATGCGGCTGCAAAAAGGAAGGAATTCGTACCTTTTGCAACAGCATGGATGGACCTGGAGTATTACGCTAAGCTAAATAAGCTGGTCAGAGAAAGACAAATACCACATGATCTCACTTATATGTGGAATCTAATGAACACAATAAACTGATGAAAAAAATAGCACCAACATCCAAGCACTGTCCAAGACGGGGGACTAGGTACCCCCTTTACTCTTCTGAGTCCCCTGCTCCCCACATCCTTAGCCTGCTAATTATACCCCTTAAATTGCCCTTTGATCCCCCCACTTCTCTCTATGCATTCTTCTAGTCCCAGCCACACTGTCTCTCTCTTGGGGCCCCTCTCTACCCTCACCCCCACCCCATAAAACAACCCACTCAGTGCTCACTGCCTTGCCTAACCTATCCTTTAAGCTGTGGTTGGAGAAATGTTGCTGAAACGCAAGATTGCCCATGTTACATCCTTGCCTAAAACCCTGTGATGGCTCCATATTACCTGTAAGGTAAAGACCAAACCTCTTCACAGGTCCTGCAGGGTCCTCCAGACCTCTCTCTGACATCCTCGGCTCTCCACCCGGGCCGACCTCCGTCTGCACTCCTGCCCACGGCTCGCCCCCAAGCCCAGCACTTCAGCTCTCTCTGTGTCCGGGGAGCTCCTGCACCACTGCCCGATAGCTCCCAAATGTACTTCTCCAGCCTGGACCTCGCCTCTTAACCCCAGCCTCACATTCCCTTCTCCAAACCTGACTCGTGATTCCTGCCCCCCTGGAACAAAATGCCTGTCCTTCCTGAACCTTCCCTATCTCATCTGCTCTAGCTGAGCAGACTCAAAACCTTGAAACCACCCTTGGTGTCTTTTTCTCTCTCGCATTCCAAATTTTGTCGGCTTTACCCTCAAAATACATTCCCCTCCTGCCTTCTTCCCATAGTCTCACTGACAGGCCCTTCATGCTCCTTCCTCAGGGCCTTTGCACTTGCTATTTGTTCTCCTTGACTGCGAGCCTCTCCTCTCTGACAGCTGGGCACCTTGATTCCTCACTCTCAGCTCGCTGCTCAGATGCCCCTTAGAGGAGCCTTCGCTGTAAACTAGCACCCCCTGCCTGGCCGCGCCCCGTTCTCATGCTCCCGTCTTGTCTTTCCCATATTGCCACATGACCCGTTTGATCTATTTGTTTCCTGTGAATGTGTTAGCCAGCACGTGGCCTGTAATGCCTCTCTTTATTAGTTGATTTAATCCCTGGTGCACCCCACTAGAATGTAAGCTCTGTGAGGGCAAGGACTTTGTTTTGTTTGTGGCTGTATTCCTGGCAAGGACTTTGTTTTGTTTGTGACTATTCCTGGCATCTCCAACAGTGCCTGGTCCACAGGAGGTATTCAATAGACATGTGTTAAACGAATGAATAAACTCTAGACTTACTACTCTCTTTGTTATTTCCTACATAAAAATAGACTAGATGGCCCTGGCCAGTTTGGCTCAGCGGTTAGAGCGTCGGCCTGCGGTCCGGAGAGACCCGGGTTCGGTTCCCGCTAAGGGCACGTACTTCGGTTGCAGTTTGTCCCCGGCCCTGGTTGGTCGTGTGGGTGGCAGCCACTCGATGTGTCCCTTCACGTCGATGTTTCTCTCTCTCTCTCCCTTCCTCTCACTCACTCCCACTCTGTCTGTACAAAAAAAAAATGGAAAAATATCCTCAGGTGAGGATTAAAAAAAAAAAAAAATAGACTAGATGGATCTCCACTTATATACTCTTAGCACCATTTCATCTCCTTTGAAACATTTGGTGCAGCGTAAGCTCTACCTTGTTCACTCCTGTGTTCCCAGTCCCTGGTAGACACTAAATGTGTGTTGAGTGAATGAGTGAAAGAGGCCAGAATACTTTTTGGGAAACTGACCAACAAGTAGGCGCTTGACAGAAGGACTGAGCCCTGAGCTAGACAAAGGGATGCCTCGGGTTTAGCCCTATCTCTCCTACTAACCTAAGGTAAGACCTTCAGTTAGTGACTCTTTCCAGGTCACAGTTTCCCCAAATGAAAAATGAGGAGCAAGGTCACGCTACTCAAGATGAACTCTTAGGCCAGGGGAGGCTGTGATTCTAGAAACCAGCACCCAGCTTGGTTCCACTGCCGGCCTGTAGCCTTGGGCAGGGCAGCGGGGCTGTGCTGGAACCACTGTGAAGACATGGCCTTGGGACCTCTGCCGGCAGCCGGGGCTCCTGGCGCAGGGCCAGCCCTTTGGCTTCTGGGCAGAGTGAATGGGCAGCAGGGGGACTGGGAGTGATCTTCCCCCGCTGGGCGGTCCTGGTCATAATTCTCACTGGCCCAGTGGAGTCACCTAGGGCCCAGGAGTCGCAGCCAGTACATTCCTTGGCTTGGCTGGTTGGCTCAGAGGGGTCATTTCTGCCCCTTCTAGCTCTCAGGCAGGGACTCTCTATGGGAGTGAGCACCCGGTCAATCTGACCATAGCTCCCAGCTCTCAGTCCCAGAAAACTTCTGTCTAGAGAGGGCTAATCTTTCTCCAGGTCTGACCTGAGGACCTGTGGCATTGCTCTGAGCCAACCTGCCCCAGGCTCCCAGGTGGGTCGGGACTTAACCCTTTTTGTGCCCTGGGCAGCCTGGGGCAGCCTTTGGACCCCTTCACAGAGTGATGTTTTTATTTTTATTTTTTAAAAATATAATTTCATTTATTTTAGAAAGAGAAACGTCGATGTAAGAGATAAACATTGATTGGTTGCCTCTCACATGCACTCCAACTGGGGACTGAACCCTCCACCCTGGCATGTGCCCTGACCGGGACTAGAAACAGTAACCTGTTGGTGTATAGGATGACGCTCAACCACTGAGCCACACTGCCCAGGGCCAGAGTCATGTTTTTAAATGCATACAATAAAATGTGCAGCACTGCAAAGGAAATAAATTATATTGAAATATAGTTATTAAAAAATTAAAAATATGTTTGTAACTTAGTAAGTTATGTGTGTCTTTTTTTTTTTCTTTTATCCTCACCCGAGGACATTTTTCCATTTTTTGTTCAGGTAGAGTGGGAGGGAGAGAGAGGAACAGAGAGAGATAGAGAAACATCGATGTGAAAGGAACACATTGAGTGGCTGCCACCCGCACAACCGACCAGGGGCGGGGACAAACTGCAACCGAGGTACATGCCCTTAGCGGGAACCGAACCCGGGTCTCTCAGGACCGCAGGCCGACGCTCTAACCGCTGAGCCAAACCGGCCAGGGCTGTGTCTTTTTTTTTTGTGGTACGTGCCCCTAGCAGGAACCGAACCCGGGTCTCTCTGGTTCACAGGCCAACGCTCAACTGCTGAGCCAAACTGGCCAGGGCTAGTTACACATATCTTTATACTGTATTAAATAACAAGGTCTAGTGGACTGTTATACTTCCATAGTATGAACATAAATGCTATCGCACGATATCTGCCACGACTGCACGGTGATTTGAGAATATCGCAGAGGCACTGTGGTTTGTTGCCTTCATTCCTAACGGGAGAAAATGGTAACTTTTAGTTAGAGGTTAGTGAATAGCAGATGTGATGTATTCCCCAGGCAAATTCATGGAGTCCTGAGTTCTGCCCATGGGCCCTGTGAAGGGATTGCTGAGTGAAGGGGAGCCAGGTGAATGAAATGCTGAGTCTAAGAGGACACACCGTCCTCGCTGGCCCACTTCCTCAGAACCTGATTACAATGAAAATCTTCCATAATCTGTTAATGGAGTCACAGAATCACAGGCTTCCAGAGCTGGAAGGGCCAGGCCCCTTATGCAGATGCCCCTGTCGCATGACCTGGTTCTTTGCTTCTGCCTGCATACCTCTAGGGATGGGGAGCTCACTCTCGTTCTAGGACTGGGCAGCTTCAACTTCTCTGAGCTATGACGACATAGAGATGAGTCAGACCTAGTCTCTGTTCCCACAGCTAGAGGACAGAGAAAAAGAAGGACTCAACTAGAGCAGAAATGCTTTATTCATTCAACAATCATCCTCTGAGCTTCTGCTAGCTGTCAGGCCAGCGTTGGGCACTGGATATACTGAGACTGAACTTTCATTAAGTTTTTTCTGGGTGTGGGCTCAGCCATGGTGCTCTGTACCTGGTGACAGGATATGATGCCTTCCCTCTGGGGAGACAGACATTAAGTGAGTAAACACATAAATCAGTATGTAAGTGCAATTTGTGCTAATGGCTGCAAAGAAAGAGCAGGGAGAACTCACGGAAGAAGTAATTTCAGATAGGGGGTAGGGGAGATCAAAGAAAGCCCCTCGGAGAAAGTTAACGTTTAAGGCAAAACTTGGAGGAGCTGTTAGCATCTGCCAGGCAAGTGGACATGGAAGACCGGTGCAGGCAGAGGGAAGAGCAGGTGTGGAGTGGCCTGAGGCAGGGACAGCTGGGCTGCTGTTAGGACTGACAGGAGGCCCCGGGGCCAGATGAGCTGGAGAGGAGGGTGGCAGGTTGAGACTCCCATGCTAAGGGGTTTGCATGTGATCTTAAGAGCGACTGGAAGCCACTGAGGAGTTTAAGCGGGATCTGTTTGAATGAATAAAACAAAGTCACCAGGTGCTCTTAGGCTTGCAGCAAAAACATCAATGATACAAAATATTACAAGAATGAGTGAAAAAAAGCTTTTATTTCTGTACTCTGAACACCCTTCTTGAATGTATCTCCTCGCTTTCCCTCAGGCTGAGCTGTCTGCCTGGATGCCCTCCCAGAGCTGTCTTTCCACTTAGTCCAACAATTCAGCCAACTTGTTTCCCAGCACCTCCTCCAGGATGCCTTCCAGAACAATTCAGCCCTCAGTGATTCCCGACGGCTCAGCCCTGGGCATACCCTGTGCACTGTCCAGCATCGCTGACCTTTTCTTGTTAGTGTCCACTCTCCCTTCCTCCACACCACTCCTGAAAGGGGGTGGAAGTGAGGGGCTGGAGGGAGGGGAAGTTGCAAATCTTCAGCGGTGAGTACCCCCCCACCCCACCCCCACCCAGTCCGGGATTGGAGCTGGACTCTGCCACCTGCTGGCAATAACTGCAATGGCAGGCAGCATGAGGGGGAGCAAGGTACTCGAGGAACAGTCTAGGCCCACTTGGGCTTTTCTGAAGGGTAAGCACGCAAGGTTTAGCTGGTTGGAGGGCCAGTCTAAGGGAGCCTGGTGCCTGGGAGTGGCGGAGCTGGGCTGGGAACAGGAGGAAGGAACTGAGCATTGGTGGAATAGCAGCTCAGAGGTGAGGACAGAGGGTCCGGCCCCATGGGGCTGCTGAGGCCAAGTCCAGATCTTGTCTCCAAGCCAGGCCAGGAGGGGGCCCAAGTTGTTGCCATGGGGGCCAGGGCTGTGACCATACAGCTGAGGAGATGATCCCCTCAGTGGGATGAGGACACCCAGAGAGCAGGGACCAGCCTCAAACCAGTGTCCATCCACATCCCCTTTCCGGAACAACTTGTTTTGCTCAAAAGCTTGGGACTTTGACCTGGGAGGTATGTTTTTCTCCTGTGGGTCACCTGATGTCCTTCCTGCTTATCCTGCTCCCCCACCATCCCCAAAGCATAGCCCAGGGAACCCTAGTCCTGCCCCCAGGTTTTTTAAGGAAGTGGGGGGTGATGCTCTGGTGAGGGGTGGGGGAGGCTGGGCCGCTCTTGTGAGTCATGGGCTGGCCCGGGCTCACAGCAGTGACTTCCTGCCCATGTCTTCTAGGATGTCTCCTTTCTGGGTTTCTGGGACACCCCCTCCTCTTGGGCTTCTTCATCCTGCTCCATCCTGACTCCTCTTTGGTGAAAGACCCTCATGTGTTGGGGCTGTGTCCTAGGCCCTCACTGCTTCCCTCCCTTCTCCTCCTCTCTCTCTCTCTCTCTCTCTCTCTCTCTCTCTCACACACACACACACACACACAGCCTGGGAGACCACCCACTCCTATGCCTCAGTGCAGTGCCGATGCTGCGTCACAGATGGCTCCTAGACCTAACTCTCTGCTCCCGGGATCCCGCTGCCTTCTGGATGCTTCCCTCTGCAGGGCCAACAGGCACCACAAACACAATACTTCTAAGCCTATAGCTCATCACTCCTCTCCACATCCGGAACCTTGCTCTGCCTTGTCCTGGGCACTGCCACGCACCAGCTACCCAAGCCAGAGCCGGAGAGTCACCCTCAGCTCCTCCCTGTTTCTCCCGCTCCCAGCTAGTCACCATGTCCCAGCAGCCACGTCCCAGCTACTGTGCCTCCTAAAAAGGGCTCAAGTCTGTTCCCGCTGCCACTGCCCTGGAGCAGGCCCCAGCCCTGGTGGTGCGGCTGTTGCGGCAGCCTCCCCACGGTCTCCCGTTGTCCAGTCCTTGCAGTCCCCTTCATTCCCCACTGTCTCTCCAGGGGCGTTTTCTCCCATGCAAACCTCACCGCATGGCCCCCTGCTTAAAACCCCTGAAGAAGGCACTGTGGGTGTTTGTTAAATTCAACTCCATTCCTTGCATTCCAGCCAGTGATTCTGTGGCTGTTCATTAACATGCATGGTGCCTACTCTAGACCAACTTTGTGCCAGAAGATTCTGAGGACACCAAGCTGGGATAGGGAGGCAGAACAGGACATACAAGTAGGGGAGGGGCCATTCAACTCCAAGCCAAGTTCCCCTGGGTCACCTTGAGACACCCCATCTTTGGATGGCAATGGGCCCGTGGCACTGCCGTGTGCACACCCGCTCCCACACATGGGAAGCAGGGACGAGGCATCGTATCTGAGTGTTGCCCCCAGAAGACCTGGCCTGCAGTAGAAAGAGCTGCCCGGGAGGGCCTGTGAGCAGCAGGTTGGTGGCTTCTGGCCAAGGAAGCTGCGGAGGGGCTTCTCGCTCATGTGCTGACTTCTGGGGACCCTCCATCTCTGAGACTTTGCCCGAGCCTGCTGACTTCTTTCTTGGTGTCTGTGGAGCTGGACTCTCAGCATCTCTGGCTTCCCGCACTCCTGGGGAGAGGTAGGGCAAGGAGACCCAGCAGAACCTTGGCCGCAGGCCTGGACAGGTACTTGGGGCATTCTCAGTTCCTGAGCTGGGGGGCCCAATGGACTCCATGTGGCCTTGAGGGTTGAGGGCCCAGGGGTTCAGAGCCCCGGATTGGACCTGGACACTGAGGGTGTCCTTCCTTTCCCTCCATAGCAGGGTTGTGTTCCCCACTTGGCTCCCTGTGATGGGTGGAGGTGTGTATAGAGACTTCCCACCAAGCTTAGATCTTGTCCCAGGGAGGCTCCACCCAGATTCCGGGAACCACATCTGGGGCCAAGAGGAAGAGCTGAACTGAGCCAGGTCAGCTGGGCTGGGTAGGGAAGGCTGGGGACTGGGAACCTTCAGCCCTCTGTCCTGACCACCATGGGAGAGGGTGGATTTAGAGCTACTGCGCGGGGCCTGGGGCAGAGGGACAGCAGCCAGGGCTGTGTCCCAGGACTGGGTCTTGGCTGAGTAGGAACAGGTGAGAGGAGAGCAGGAAACAGGCCAGGCTCTGTGGGAGAGTGCAGCTTTGACCTTCCCCTAGCCTCTGGGGTTTACCCTCCTCCCCCCAGCCAGCCAGCACATTTCTTAATCCTCCTGTCTGCCTTCCAAGAGGCCCCACCCAATGGGCTCATTCAAGGCAGAAGAATAATGTATCACTCTCTTCCCAGAGCCCAGCCCCACTGCTAAGAAGGGGGAGCTGATGTAAAAACTCTGGGGAGGCCTTGGGCTTGGAGGTGAGGCCCCCACTCTCCCCACCTCCCCGGGTCCGCAGACCCACTTTCTTAGCCAGCCTCTGAAAGGTGACCTCGAATGCCAGCTCCAGTGGGCTGGGCACCGGCCAGGGAGGCCAGACCTGGCAGCTCATTACCATGGGAGGGAGGGCGGTTTCCCTCCTTCCTCCCTCGCCTTCTTCCTCAATAGCTCCTGTCCTGCAGGGCCAGACTGAGCTGGGGCCGGTCTCAGCACACACCCACAGCCCCACAGCCCAGATACCAGCAACCGGAGGGAAGGCCAGGAGCTGCCCGCAGCCATGTCAGCCCTCAGCCTGGTCATTCTGGGCCTGCTCATGGCCGTGCCACCCACCAGCTGCCAGCAAGGTGAGCATAGGACTGGCCCGCAAGGTGGTTGTGGCGCGAAGGGCTGGGTGCAGGCTGGGTGCTGGCAACCCAGGTGTGGATGGGGGTGTCCTCTGGCCTCCATCACTACCTTCGACACTTGTAGCTTGGAGAGGGGAGCAGAGACTGGAGTTGTGGAGGAACCTCCAAAGGCTGAGACCTCGGAGCCAGACCTCTGCCTGTGACTAGTTTCCACGAGTGAGAAGTACAGGCAGCAGGTGACATGTTGGGTGTGGGGTTGGGAGAGAGGCTGAGACCCAAGCTCTAGGAGCAGGAATTTCCCTAGAGTTAGCTGGGTCCCGAGAACAGGGGTCCAGTCTACAATAAGGGTGAGGGTGGGCACCGAGCCACTTGTGCCAGGGGAGGGACAGAGCTCTCACTGGTTTGCTGTGGCTTTGGTCTAAGTCCTCGCTGTTTCAGTTTCCTGGGCTTTGGTAAGGGACAGTGCCCCAGTGTGGCTCCCATCGTGCACCTGAGCTCTTTGTCCAGCTTTGCCTCGGTCTTGTTGTGCGGCCTTGAGGGAATCACTGCCCCTCTCTGAGACTCAGCTTTTCCATCCATAAAATGAGGACAATAAACCCGCTCTGCCTACCTCCCAGGGTGGCTGACGTGTCAGGGGTGTAGAAGGGCTTGGCACTGGTGAAGTACCACACCCCAAGATTTCGTGTCTGCCCTGCACTGTGAGGCCACATCTGCAGCCAAGGTCTGGGTACTCCGCAGGTGGGATTGGGGTCCAGAGGGGGCCAACAAAGGTGCTTCTGGAGCACCCTCCTTGGCAGGTGTCCTGAGCTCTCATACATGTCTGCTTCAACTCTCCCTCTTGCAAACTGAAGATCAGAGGGGTTGAGTAATCGCAAGGGTCACACAGCAGAGGAATAGGGCCAGGGCTCAGATCACTAGTCTCCTGCCCCAGGCTCTGCCCTCTGCTCTGTGTCTCCCCCCGGAGCCATGTGTCTGGAGGGAGTTGGCTGCAGAGGGGCCTCCCAGGCTTGAACCTTAACCCCCAATCCTTGAACAACCACTAACCTGAGGAAACAGTGTGTCTAAACCATTGTTTCTTAGGGAAACGATGAGTCCAAAACATGACTTTTTGGCAAGTATGGAACTCAGGATAACCACTGTGAATCTTCTGTTTCCCAAAGAGAGAAGAAAGTCTGACCTGGGCACGGGCTAGAGTTGCAGGACGCCTCCCTCCTTCCCGACACCTGCCGGGCTAGAGCTCCGAGCAGAGGAAGGGCCTCCCTGCTGCAGGGCGCGTCAGGGGAGGCTCAGGAAGGACTTTGAGTGAGATTTCTATGCCCAGCCCGGCCCCTCAAAATACAGGAGGGCACCAGAGGCAGGTGTTTCGGCCTCTGTCCCCTCCTGAGAACTTTCTACCTGCTGCGCCCTCTGCAGGGCCCAGCTCGCGCCGGCTCCTGGAGCATAGTGGTGCCCAGGGAGATAAGAGCCCTTTATGCCCGCCTGTGGCTGACAGCAGAGACTTCTGAGAACCATTAAGGGTCCAAAGGCAGAAACAGTGCATGGATGGGGCCTTGAGCTGGTCTCTGGCCGAGCCCCCTGGGCACCTAGCTGGAGGAGCTGAAAGGGCCAGGTGTTGAAGCTTCCTTCCTGACCCCCCAGACCCAGAGGAGAGCACCTGTCTGGCCTTCCAAAGACGTCCTGTCCCACCCCTCTTCCTGGGCACCCCAGCACCTGTAACTGAGTAGCCCGGCCTGTCTCTCATTCCCACGCCCTACCCAGCACTAGAGATCCCTCTTGTTACAGAACAGGATCCTCCAGATGCCACAGCTCTGGGCTGCCCCAGCACGGGAGCCAGGGAGGAGGGAAGCCACCCCTGGCTGGCAGGGCTCAGGCTGGCTGTCCGGGGGCTGCCCTTTGGTCCCTGAGAACCAGTCACCCCCTGGGGGGCTCTGCATGTGACCCATGATGGGGGTGGGGGCTCTCTGGACTCAGCATTCTGAGGCCTGTTCCCTCCTCAGCTCCTCATTCCTTCTTTGAACGCCCATCTTCTTTCCTCCAAACCTCATTCCTTTCTTAAGCTCAGTGGAAGGTCAGATGGGTCCTCCTTCCCACCCCGCCAACCCAGAATGTCTCTTCTTGTCCTGGCAGCTGGCTGATGCCCTCTAACACAGGTTGCGGCCCTTGGGGTGCCGCCCACCCTCTGTACTTGCAGCCCCACAGCGGCCCAGACTCCTGCAGCACCCCTCACTCCCCTCTTTCCAGGCCTGGGGAACCTGCAGCCCTGGATGCAGGGCCTCATCGCTATGGCCGTGTTCCTGGTCCTCGTTGCAATCGCCTTTGCTGTCAACCACTTCTGGTGCCAAGAAGAGCCGTGAGTGCCTCCTGGGGCTCTGGGGGCTGAGCCGCTGCAGGTCGGGTGACCCCAGGGCCAGGGCTATGGCTCCAGCAGCAGCAACCTCTCACTGTGTGGAAGGGACACCAAGGCCCGACGTCTTGGGCTAGAGCGCCAGCTTACTGGCTCCCAGAGCCACCTCTGATGGCCCCTCAGCTCTGGTGCTCACCCACTGTGTCCTCTTCTTGGGGTCTCAGTGTTTCTAGCTGCATAGTTGGGACAGCCACCTGGCCTAGGGTGGGGATTGTGAAAGCCTCTGGGGAGGAAGGTTCCGTCTTTCCTCGGGTCAGCTGCTGGGCCACAGGGGGGGGGGGGGAGAGGGCAGTGGGACAGACAGCCCTGCGCTCACAGGCTCCCCGACCAGGAGGGAAGGCGGACAGGAAGGCAGCCAGCGCAGGCGAAGGTGCTGGTGCTAGGGGAGTGCAGAGTGCTATCGGCTAGCCGGGACTGGGGCGGGGCAGAAGGCCCCCCACCGCACCTTTATCCCACAGCCTGAAGGATGAGGAGGAGCAGTCCCAGGAGAGGGTGGCACAGGATGGAGACTGGAATCAGTGAAGAGTGCCTCTGGGGTCCTGAGTGAGAAGCAGGGCACTGAGGTAGAGGGTGGGCTGAAACCTGGCCCACTCCGCACTCGACAACCCGGGGTAAGGCTGCAGCTGCCCCCAGCGCTCCCACTCCCACTCGGGGCCTGCTGCCTCCCTGCAGTCGCAGGTCGTGGCTGGAGGAGGGATGGAGAGAGGGATGGAAAGGCCCAAGAGGAGCTGGGGAGGAAGGCAGGGCCAATCCCCAGGTCTGGATGAGGTGCGCCTGCGGGAGCACTGGCTGCCCAGCCTGCAGGCGAGGAGAGCGATGCAGAGGCTGAGCCTTCGGTCGGGAGAGAGTCTGGATGGCAGAGGGGACAAGGGGATGCAGAGAGGAGACAGGTGTAGGCTGCCTAGGAGTCGGACCTCCTGGGAGTTGAGGGAGGGAGACAGCAGAAGGCAAGAGGAAGGAAGGACAGGGAAACATCCAGGCTTCTGACAGGACCACTCCCTGAGACATGGAACACAAAAGCAGATCTGGGGCAACCACTGAGTTTAATTGGGGGCACATTAAGTCTGAGGAGCCTGTGGGATGCTCCAGGAAAGATGAGCAGCGGTAAGGCTCCCTGTGACCCTCGTGAAAGCAGTTTCCAGGGAGGTGGGGACAGAGGACACACTCAGTGGATTTAGTCTTAAATAAGGGGCCAGGAGCTGTTCCCTGGAGGTGCTTCCTTTCCCCACGGACTCCAGCTGTCTCCAGTGGCCGGTGACCATGGCTGCTCCTCCGCCCAGGAAAGCCCTGTGAAAATCGGAGGCAGAACCAGAGCCCACGCCAGGGCCTTACTGGACTTGGGGAGTAGGGGGACAGGAGGGGAAGGGATCCAGAGGGCCCTCCTGATGAGCCCTGTCCCCAGGGAACCCGTGAACGTGGCCGTGACCGTTGGAAACAAGGAAGACGGGATCCTGGCAGGAACGGAAGGAAAGTACTCCTCCATGGCCAGCTTCAGGTGAGCGGACCTCAGAGCCAAGGGCTTCTGCCGAGGGACAGAGGGAGGGGAAGGGCAGGCTCTTGTGAGGAAGGGCTCAGTGGAGAGAGAGGGGGAACTGGCGAGCAGTGGGGCTCCCTGGGAAAATGAAGTAGTTTGGGGAGAAGGCCCAGGAGGAGGACGGGGCCTGGGTGGGGAAAGGGGCCCAGTGGTTGGGTTGGCACTCAGGGAGGAATGCAGCTGTGAAAAGGGGCTCAGCGAGGGAAAGGGACTCTAAAGGGATGAGTGGGGGGACTCGGTGTAGGAAGAGAGCTCAGTGGGGAGATGGCCTCAATGGGGGCGCTCAGCGGTGCCTGTGTGGAGGGGCTCAGTGGAGGAGGAAGGTGGGGTTCAGGGAAGTGGTGATGAGAGACCTCCAGTCTCAGGTGCACAAGGCCAGATGTGGTCAGAGGAACCCCTTCTGGGAAGCAGATGTTTACTCTGAAAGATACTGTTCTCACAAGTGCGGGATGGGGCAGGGAGAAGGGCATCGGATAGAAGGTGTATTGACCCCTGCCATCCTCTTTCAGGTCCAGTGAGCATGAGAATGCCTATGAGAATGTCCCCGAGGAGGAGGGCAGGGTCCGGAGTACCCCCATGTGACCCCGCTTTCCCGTGGCCCCCAGCGCTGATCCTGGGCTTCTGTAATCAGTGCCACTCTTCTGAGCGGGAATCTACATTGAGGGGCCGATTTTTTCAACCTCACACTGCACCACCCTCCCTTGAATTGTCCCAGCCAATGTCGGAACTCAGACTGTGTCTACCTGGGGCTCAGCTGGGGCTCGGCTGGGGCTCTGGGTCTTCTGGGAGGGTGTCTCCCACTCAATTCAAATCAGAAGACCCTTCTGAAGGAGATAGCTCGGCACCTCCCATCCTGCCTCACATTCCCTCCCCTCACTGTGGACATGGCCTTATTTCTGTGAATAAAGATGTTTTATACCTCTGAGGCTGAGGTTCCCAGGGCTCAGAAATAGCCACCCAGGCTCCCAGACAGCCCAAACCTTGCTGTCTGCATCGTGACAATCGCCTTCCAAAGCTGCTCTCATGGTGGCTGTGGAGGGTTACCTGGGAAGCCGTCCCTGGGAGGCCCCAGGGGCCAGGGCACTCACCCACTTCACCCTTATTCCAGCAGTACCACCCTCCGCTCTGCCTCCATGCTGCCTGATTAGGGGGTCCATTTACCTCGCACCCACTCAGCTCTGCCCCACTCCACACCGCCTCCGGGTGGGCTTGGGCAAGGAAGAACCAGGAAAGCGTCTTGGGCTAGGACTTAGGAGCCCAGATTTGAGTCCCCATTCCTCCACCAACTTTCTGTGTGACTTTGGGAAAAGTCACTGTCCTCTGAACTCAGCTTCCCCTCTGTGGCGGGTTTGGCCAGTCTCACCACAGAACCAGAGCAGAAACATCCTCATTGATGCCACCGATTCTGTCCTGGGTGGGGGTGAAGTCTGGGTCCCAGGGGGGATGAAGCAGGAAGGAGAGTGAGGAGGCATGACTCCAACTTTGGCTGACCCTGGAGGTCCCTCACCTCTGTGACTGTCATTCTTATGGGAACAGCCTCTGTCTCTCTGTCTGGAGTGACAACCTGAGCCAGACTCACCTGGGAGTACTCCTTGTCCCCAAGGAGTGGGGCAGTCCACCTTTTCCCCAAGATCTCCCTCTGCCACCTGTCCCAACCTATCACAGCCCCCTCACTTCACCATGACAGCCATTCCTCTGCTCTTCTAAGGCTTCACCGACACACCCCCAGGGAGATCCATCTGACATCAGAATGCTCCTTCTCTCCTCATAGGTCTAGTCTGCAGCCTGCAGCGGCGGGAAGAGCCTTGAGCAGAGGGATGGCAGGGTCTGTGCCCCAGGTCCACCCTTTCTCTGCTGTGTGAACTTGGGCAAGTCCGCTCCTCTCTGAGCTTCAGTTCAGCGCATTGAGGTTGCAGTCCTTGTGATCCCCACTCTAGGTTTTTGCTCACGTGGTGATTGAGATGACTTTCGAGACTGCTTCACTCACGCTCGGAGTACCATGAGCAGAGATGCTGCTTGCTGTGCTTCGGGAAGGCATCCCATGGGCTGATGCCTGCTCACCCACCTCTGCCAGTTTAAACTCTGCATATTCCTTTTTTCTTGGCCCAGCCAAAGTTCCTCTTCCTCTGGGAAGTCTTTCTTGATTAGACCAGAGGGAAGAGCTAGGGGACCAACCAGCCCAGCCTCTCACTTACAGAAGGAGAGGTGCAGGGTCCTAGAGGCCACAAATACCCCTTCTTCCTCTTCAGCCTCCTGGTCTGGACCTTTTGGCTGCCCGGATCTGATTCTCCTTGCATGAAGCCACACTTCCTCCCACTTCTGCCCCTTAAGGTGTCCCGAAGGGGTGGGGTGGGGCGGGTTTGAGTCTGGCCCCTACTGGCTCGGGACCAAAGGCAGAGCCACTCCCCCGTCTCCCTGCAGCAAGTGAAGCCAGCCCCTCTCACCTGTTAGGCTTTACCAGGTGGGATGGGTGAGCAGGGACCCGCCATGGTTCCTGGGGCTGGTCCCCAGCACTCAGCCTGGGACTCCTGAGCTCCTTCACCGTGCTGGCAGGACCAGGGTGGCGGGAACTCTGGGGGTCCTTGCAGGTGTCAGGCTGGTACTGACCTCCCCCATCCCCAGCCCCTTGTTCCAGCCCTGACGGGGGCAGGGGGCGTGGGGCTGGCGGGCCCCAGAACCGCAGGAGCCCCTAATCCTTATCACTAGTTCCCACCTGCCCGACTGGCCAGATGAGGGAGGGAAAGGAGGCTGGGCCGGGGCCAGGGCGGCGCTTAATGACCCTCCGGGGGCCTAATCTCAGACAGGCAGCCGCTGAGTGGCCCGGGCTTGCTCCTGGAGGAGGCTGATAACGCACCAGCTGGGCCCCCCAGCATCTATCGGGGCAGCACAGCCCGTCCCGAGGGGGCGGCGCTCGCGGGTCCGGGAGGGGAGCCTCTGGGCTGGGGCGGGCCGGGAGGTGCGCTCTCCGCCCCCGGCCCTGCGGGGAGGGGATTCTGAGCCCCTGGAGTGACAGGCGAGGGGCGGCCCGGCGGCCGTGCGAGCGGTGGGACTGGCGTGCGTGCGGGGAAACCCCAAATGGCCGGCGCTCCTCCCGCCTTCCCGCTCCTCCTGACCCCGACCCGACCGTGTCTCTTCTCAGGCGCTCCCAGCCGTTATCCATCTCCGATCTCAGTCGCTCTGTTTCTGTCTCTTTCTGAGAGCGTCCCGTGGCCTTTGTTTTTTTTATCTCCATCCCCCTGTCTCTGTCCCGGCTCCCCCTGCAACCTCCACCTGAGCTCAGTGCTCACCGTGCCCCCTTGCATCCTTTCTCTATTTGCAGCTGGTTCCCAGGTGCCCCCACCCCCACCCCCACCCTGCCTCTCCGCTCCTGCCCAAGCCGCCCCGGTGTGGCCGGTGGCAGGGAAAGTCCTCTGCCCTCACTGGAGTCTCGCGGTTTTGTGCCGCATCATCCCCCCATCCCTCCGCCTGCTGTCTGGGCAGAACGCTCAGGTGGCTCAGGCCCTGGCTCTAGGACCTGAAGATTCTCGCACTGCTATAGCACATTCTTGCTCCCCTACTTCCTGGAATAGGACTTGCACCTCTCTTTTTCCTCCCCTTTCTAAAACGTGTGAATTTCACTGGGTGACAGTAAATGACGCCCGCCCGCGTTCAGGCACTGAAGGCTCCACCCAGGAACTGCAGATTTGAAGGTAGATTGCAGCACAGATTTGGAGAGGGACTTCCAGCCTGGAGCTCTGTCTTCAGTGTCACGTGCTGTGGACAGGCCAGGGTGCCAGGTGATCCAGATGATTTTCAAGATCACCTCCCTCGTGCTCAGGTTATCGTGAACGGAAATGTTGCTTGCTTATTGTGCTTCAAGGAGCCATCAGATCCGGACTACTGCTGGGCAGTGTTGTCCAGCCCAGCATAGCTGTGAGGTGTGGGGTGCAGAGTGTCACTGGGAGGGGATGTAACCCAAGTCACACACATTCTGCCCTGTCCCCTTGGACCAACCTCACAGGTAAATCAGATGGCTGGAACTGTCAGACTTGCTCTGGACCAGGGCAGGAAGCACCTGCCCCCCCCCCATCTGACCTGGGGCCTGGACAACCCCCTCATCTCCTCCCAGTTTTCAATCCCCGGAAGTACACACAGTGGCCAAGAGTATGAGCTTGAGAATCTTGTGGTCTTCTGTTCGAAGTCCAGCCATGTTACTCACTGCTTGTGGGAGTCTTTAGACATTTTGTTCACTTGCCAGACAAATTGGTTCTATCACGTCTCCCCTGCAGGGCTGCGGAGAGAGGAAAGAGGTACTGTATGTTATTGTCACACAGAGATTTGCCAGAAGATCCTCTAGGCTCTGCTTAGATGTCACTTCCTGTGGGAAGCTCCTCCCCCACCCAGGTTAGATGCTTCCTCTGGGCTACCCCAGCCTTCCCTGCACTCACCCCAACTTGTTGTCTGTTTACTTGTCTGTGTCCAGCTCCAGCCCAGGCCTGATTGCTCCTCAAGGGCAAGGATGGGCTCACTTCCCTCTCTGTGTCACTAGCACCCAGGACAGGGTTGGACTCAAGGGAAGGGAAACCTTGGTGAAGAAACTCAAAGGAAGGGACTAAACCTCAGCTGTCTGTCCAGCTGTAAGTCTGTTCATAGCCCTCAACCCCACACAGATGCGTACACACATGGGCACACCCACACGCGTGCACTCACTTTCTCTCTGGTTGAAGGTTGTGGGATCCCTGACAAACCCTCCTGAACATCACTGCTCCGTCTGGTCTTCAATTTGTTTTTTGTTTGTTTGTTTGTTTGTTTTGTTTGTTTTGTTTGGGGAAGGTGCTGTCTGCCTGTAACCTTGGCTGCCATCTGGTCACTGCACACTCAACACGAAGAGCAGAGTCGGCAGAGCCTTCGAACCTGAGCTTCAGGTGGAGCCCTTCTCCCTTGAACACTGGGACCAGAGATCTTCCCATAGCTTGTCCCTAGGGACCACTAAGGTTGTGTCAGCTCCTAGCTCAGTCTTCCCACGGGCTTCAGGGGCACCTAGGCCTCCAGTGCGCCCTCCTCCTGGCCCTTTCTCTCAGAAATTGTCTGGGAGCCCAGTGGCTTCTGCCATGGGGTATTATTTCAGAGGATAAAGGATTGATCACATTTCTGGGACCATGTTTGCTGCAGACCTCACCCCCCCTAGAGAAGCAGGAGAGAGAGAGAGAGAGAGAGAGAGAGAGAGAGAGAGAGAGAGAGAGAGAGTTATGTCAAGGAGGATGAGTCCCATATTGTCCTGAGCAAAGTGGGAGATGGTGGAGCCAGAGACACTGCACTGGTTTTGCAGACTGTGCCTCCACTAAGCAGGCCCTGCAAGCTGGCTCAGGCCTATGTCAACTTGCAGGGAGGGGTGTTTTTTCTGATTCTCACAAAAGCCCAATATAGGCTAGTGAATGGCAGGAGCCAGAAGACAAGCAGGAGTGTGTGGGGGTGGGTGTGACAGTGCATTTATGGCCATGTGGCACGTAGGAGCTTGTGGGACATCTACAGGAGATGGAGGACAGTTGGTTCACAGCTCAGGTCTGAAGCTTAGTTGAGCAGTTATTAATTGAGCCAGAGATTTTGCCCTCAAGTAGGAGGTTTAGAACCCAGGTCTGGGTCAGGCAGCCCAGATACAGCTCCGCCCTGACACAGTATTTGTGACCTTGGATAAATCAACTCCATTTCCAGAGCTCCAGTTTACTCATCTGTAAATTGGGGGCAGTGAATGGTGGCTATCTAATAAGAGATGTTGTGACAATTAAAAGAAACAGTGCACATAAAATACATAAAATAGACCCTGGCTGGGTGGCTAAGTTGGTTGGAGCATCGTCCTGTACACCCAAAGGTTGTAGGTTTGATTCCCTGTCTGGGCACATACCTAGGTTTCAAATTCAGTCCCCTGTTGGGGTTTGTACAGGAGGCAACTATTTGATGTTTCTCTCTCACATTGATGTTTCTTTCTCACATCAACGTTTCTCTCACCTTCCCCACGCTTCTCTCTCTCTAAAAAAAGAAAACATGTCACTGGTGAGGATTTAAAAAATACATAGAATATTGCCTAGCACAGTTAGTGCATAATAAATATTAGCTATTACTTTTGTTTTTGTTGTTAATCCTCATCCGAGAATATTTTTCCATTGATTTTTAGATAGAGTGGAAGGGAAAAAGAAGAGAGAGACAGAAAAACATCAATGTGAGAGACACATTGATGGTTGCATTCTGCATGACCCCAGCTGGGCTGGGAATCAAACCCACGACCCTTTGGTCCGTGGGCCGACACTCTTCATGGCTTAGCTATTGCTTTTTATTTCTATTATTATTACAGGATGAACTGAATTAGATGCAAGACCACAGTATGTAAGAGCTAGCAAAATCCTTAAGCCCATCCCATTTTGCTCTGCAGAATCTGAAGCCAAGGAGGGGATGGCACCTGCCCAAGTCACGTAACAAGTCCGGGTGAGAGGTAGGCTAGAGGTCTGCATGGCTGGTGGGTACAGAAGAGGCCGGGCCCAGCTGCTCCCCTGGACCTCGGAGACACCACCACAACGGGGCTGGTTGCACAGGTTTGTTCTGCATTGCTGAGGCCGGTACGGTTCTGTACGTGGACTTTGCAAATGAATAACTTGACCCTTGACCGTTAACCAGTTCTAGCTGTAAGCTTGGGGGTGTGGGATGAGGGTGGTGAGGACTGGTGCTGACAAAGTGGGGATAGAGTCAAGGAGGGGAGGGAGCTTCAGTGGCAGAGGAAAAGGGAGAGGGGGGGGGGAGAAACTGATGAAAACATCTTCCACACTCCAAGAGCTAATGAGCGGAAACAAGAGACTGGGAAGGGACTTCCTCCACACCCAAGCACGGTGGTGGTCTACAGGACAGCTGAAGGCTGCCATAGGGCTTGTAGGACGCTTTCTGACTGAAGCTGCAACTGAAGCTGCATTGTGATCCTATCAGGTTGTATAACTGGACCCATTGTCTTGAGGAGAGAGAGGGAGGTGACTTGCTCGGCTCAAAGTCACACAGCCAGTTAGTGGCGTTGGCCCCGGTCTTTTGACTTTATTTATTTATTATTATTATTATTATTTTTTATCCTCACCCGAGGACATTTTTTTTCCATTTTTTTGTTCAGCTAGAGTGGGAGGGAGAGAGAGGAAGAGAGAGAGAAACATCGACGTGAAAGGGACACATCGAGTGGCTGCCACCCACAAGACCAACCAGGGCCAGGGACAAACTGCAACCGAGGTACATGCCCTTAGCGGGAACCGAACCCGGGTCTCTCTGGACCGCAGGCTGACGCTCTAACCGCTGAGCCAAACCGGTCTTTTGACTTTAAATCCATGGCTAATTCTACTCCAGCACCGGGTTCTTTGCAGGGTATGTGTGTGTGAGAGAGAAATGGGGAGCTGAAGACGAAAACAGAATGCTTGCCGATGCCGCTCTCCCAGCCCTCTCGGACAGCTGCACCCCGGCAGGCGGAGAGAAGTCCCTTCAAGTGTCTAAGGGAGGTGGTTGCCATTTGCTGTTTCTGCCGCCGTCCTTCCCACTTACTCCTCCATGTCTTTCATGCCGGACACTCTGCAGACTGCTCTCACCATGGGCACTATAGTCCCGTCGTCTTGTTACAAGATACAACGGCTTATTTGATCCTCTACTTTCAACATAATAGGCTAGGAGCCATTCTTTCCGAGGAGCTGTTCCCGACCACCTGCGCCCAGCTCACCAGGCTCCCACGTTGGTCACGGCCTTGCTCTCGGAACAACACTGTGAACTCTGAATTCCGCGGGACACAGACCCCATCTGTCCTGTTTATCATAGTGTCTGTGTGTTCAGCGCAAGCTGGAAATACAGGTGTGCCCTAGTAAATACTTGTTCAAAGAATGATATGGGGACTTCATCCACTCCGTTATTTACATTACTTCCTTTGAAGCATTGGCTTCCAAATCAGCACCTTCAGCCCCTTCCCTCCAGTACCCAGTTGCCTCCTGCTCAACTCCTCAGACACCGCAGGCCCAAAATGGGATTCCCGGTCCTTGACCAAACTAGTCCTTGTCCCTGTTAGTGGCATCACCACGCATCCACCCAGACCAGGCATGGGTTCACGCTGAATGCCCCTCCTTCACCCCTGTCCCTGCTCCCCTGCTCCCCTGCTTCCAGCCTCCATCTTGCCTGGGGATGTTTTGTTTTCACTCTTGCTGCACACTCAGACCACCATCCACACTGCCGCTGGCGAGACCTTTCCAAGCACAGAGCCAGCCAGGACCCAGCCCTGCACGCCTGCGACACCAACCGCACTCTAAGCAAGTGCAGCTCAGTGGCTGTGGACATGCGCTGGAAGCCAGACTTTCCTGGGCAAATTCTGCCCTACCACCACTGAGTGCCAAGGAAGAAATGATGGCTATCATGTAGTTTGTGGTGAAGTCAGTGAGTTAAAATGTGTATAGAAAGCGTATAGTAAATGTTCAGTGAGTGTTAGCAATAGCCATCATTTCCTTTCAGCTTTGCCAGCAGTATCTGGAATAGTCACTAGATGGCCACACTGGAGGCTCTCTTGGACTCCACCTACTCCAATCTCTCCTTCCTCCCCTTCCAGGCTGTTTACCTCTCAGTGTTGTTCATGTTGAGGGCTCATGGTCTTTCCTTCTGCGCCTCACCTCCTTCAGCATGGTTCTCTGGCACTTCTTTTTCTGTTATACTCACTGGGTGGGCTATGCTCCATGTTTGTGAACTCCTGGAGGGCAGAACATCCCCAGGGTATCTGGCATAGTCCCTCCGTAGAACTAATGCTTGGGTGTGTGTGTGTGTGTGTGTGTGTGTGTGTGTGTGTGTGTACAGTGATACCTCGGTTCTCGAACATAATTCGTTCCAGGAGGACGGTCGAGAACCAAATTGTTCGAGAACCGAAGCAATGAAACCCAATAGGAAATAATGGAAACTGGATTAATTCGTTCCAAGCCCCAGAAAATGCCTATTTACTGGCCTAATTTGTATATAATATGTAGAAAAACATAAGTCTCAACAAGAAATAAAAGTGTACAGTATGTCTAAGGGTTAAATTCAGTGTAAAGCGTGACTCTCTCCACAAAGCGTGACTCTCTCTCTGCACTCACACTGATGGCGCAAGCAAGGCGCGCTGGGCCGAATGAACGCCATTCGGCTCAACTCGGCTCATCTCGGAAGTTCGAGTTCCAAATATTTGTTCGGATTCCAAGACAAAAGTTTCTCGAATCTCCTGGTCGAATACCGATTTGGTCGAAATCCGAGGCGTTCGAGAACCAAGGTATCACTGTATTTTTAAAGTTTTTTTTTTTTTCTTTTATTGATTTGAGAGAGAGAGAGAGAGAGAAGGGAGAAGGAGAGATAGAAACATCAATGAGAGAAAACATCTATTGGTTGCCCCCTGCAGGCCCACACTGGGATTGGGCCCACAACCTGGACATGTGTCCTGACCAGGAATCAAACCAGCGACCTCCTGGTGCGTGGGTTGACGCTCAACTGCTGAGCCACACTGGCCAGACTGCTTGGTGTTTTTGAATGAATGAATACATGTCAACCAGTCCCAGTTCAGCCACTTAGATCAGCTGTGCGACCTTGGGCAAACCACTTCACCTCTCTGGGTCTCAGTTTTCTTTTCCTTAAATGCACATTTATAAAAAAGAATCTATTTCATATTTTTGGTGAGAGACCAGTGTAAAGACCTGGCATCCTGTAGACGCAGGGCCACCGTGCACAGCCACCTGCCTGCCAGCCACGGCTCATTACAGTTGCCCACCAGCTATTGTCTACCTTAGGCTCACTCCTGTCACCTGGCCCAGTTGAGGGTATTAAAAATATTTACACCTCTTTCCAAAAGTCCTTCTTTACCAAGAGAGTCTGGAATTCATCTGTAAGCTGGCCGGCTGGGCTGGGTGGTTGACAGATCAGCTGAGTCCAATGGGCTCTCACTTTCCTGGAAAGTACAGCCTCAGCCTATTGTCCCCAAACCCCACCATCCTCCTGAATGACTGCGCTCCTGATCTTCCTTTTCTCCGTCCACCCCAGTTCCTGATGTCCCAGTTCCTGATGTCCTGATGTCCTGGGGCCAGGCTGAAGGGGCTGCTTCCTGGACATTCTCCAAGGACTTCGTACTCTGACGCTGCCTCTATCTGGATGGCCCCAGTTACTGTGTCCTTTCCATTAAGTCTCTGAAGTAACGACTCTTCCTTAGGACACTGCCGGGAGTAGAATGCCTCCATCAAAGAGCATGAGCATTTTTGTGGCTCTTGTAATGTACATGCTCACAGTTGGTTCCCCTAAGCGTTGAATATTTTTATATTTACTCCATTACACCACAGGGTAAACAGTGAAGGGGGCAGTGGATTCCAGTTTTCTCTAAAGCCAAACACTTTCAAAGTATTTTACAAAGTATAGCGTTATCTTTTTTGCCAAACATTGGTTTCTATTTTTTCTTTTTCCTCTCTATTACTTGCAATATCTTGAACAGCCACCAGATGGCAGAGCTTACACCGTCCTGGGAAGATAGATGTTGGACCAGCAACCTGCCTTTTCTGGTGCAGAGAGGAGAGTCTGTCCAGGCTGGGCGTCTGAGTGGAGTGGCTGTTGGTGGGATCCCTGAGGAGATGTGGTGGTGGCCCTAGTAGAGAGAGCCCTGGCTGGAAGTTAATTGTTTGGGATTCTAGAACTGACCCTGCCCTGCATCAAGTTTAGCTTCCATTTATTTCTTGAGGACTTCCTGTGTGTTACATATTGTCCAACCACCACAGAGGAAGCATCCATCGCCAGGCTTTGTGTCTTAAGCAACTGGTTGTTTTATAGAAGTCTCAGGCAATGCAAAGCCCAAGAAAAACCTGTGTGCTCATGGGCCACCTGGCAACATTTATTTAAACGGAACTTCTGATGGTTAAATTTGTAAAGCATTTCATTGTGATGCAGGCAAGTGTGTTGACCAAAGTGGATGAGTTTGGTCTCGTTAAACTTTGCTTCCAAGAGGGATCTGGAGATATTGGAAGAGAAAAAGTGGAACAGCATGCTCATGGGTGAAATAGGTCATGGTGGATGAGTTCACTACCTGTCTTTTAGTCACTGACCTGTCTACCTGGGCACTGCCTTGGTGCCTGAAAACACACTTCATAGTGGTGTCCAGGGTCATCAGGAAAGGTGTTCAAAGAATTTTAGACATGGGTCCTGGGTAATTCATCACTTCCATTTGTTTTGGAAAGAGAAATGAAAAGCACATTCTACATATGATCATTTCTATTGGCTCTTCCTTACATGTCTCGGAGCCTCAAATCTTTAGAGCTCTTTGAAAAATTCTGTAGTAGATGGTACAAAGTAAATGTAAATTATAATTACAACTACTATAAAGCAAAGCAACCTGCAAGCAACTGAAAGGAAATTGCTTACCTACTTCCTCTCAATTGCCCATGAAGCTCTGCCAGTATTCTGTGTGGCTTCCAGAAGACAACCCAACTTTCTTCAACTAAAGATAACACAAATCAGAGCCTCTACCATTCATTAACTGTACTCCATGTATAGCACTTAATAAAAACCTGACCAGAATACCAAGAAACAGTCTAATTGACCAAAAAGCAAAATAAAACAAGAAAAAGACAATCTATGATTAATGTGTTTTTTAAATTTTTCATTCACATTATTATTATTATTATCATTATTATTTTTGGTATGTGCCCCTAGTGGGAACGGAACCAGGGACTCTCTGGTCCGCAGGCCAATGCTCCAACCGCTGAGCCAAACCGGCCAGGTCAACTTAATTTTTTAAATTAATTTATTTCTCTTTGTTACAGATGTTTCTCCTCCCCTCCCCCACTGGTTCCCCCCTCCCTCTCCCTTCCCACCCTGTCCCCACCTTTGTTGTCCATGCCCATTGTTCATGCATACATGCATATAAGTTCTGTGGTTTATCTCTCCCCCACCGCCTCCTCTTCTGGGGATTGTCAGTCTGTACCCCACTTCCACATCTCTGGGACTACCCCATTCCTCAGACTGTTATATTCATTATATTCCACAAATAAGTGAGATCATATGATACTTGTCTTTCTCTGTTTGGCTTGTTTCACTTAGGATAATACTTTCCAGGTCCCTCAATGTCATCTCAAAGGAGAAGAGATCTTTCTTTCTTACAGCTGCATAGTACTCCATTGTGTATATGTACCACAGCTTTTTGATCCATTCGTCTACTGATGGACATTTGGGCTGTTTCCAGATCTTAGCTATTGTAAATAGTTCTGCTATGAACATGGGGGTACATATATCCTTTCTGATTGGTGTCTGAGGCTTCTTAGGGTATATTCCTAGAAGTGGGATCACTGGGCTAAATGGCAGTTCAATTTTTAAATTTTTGAGGTAACACTATATTGTTTTCCATAGTGGCTGCACCAGTCTGCATTCCTACCAGCAGTGTACTAGAGTCCTCTTTGTACCACACCCTCGCCAACACTTGTTGTTTGATGATTTGTTGATGACGGCCATTCTGACAGGTGTGAGGTGATACCTCATTGTTGTTTTAATTCACATCTCTCTGTTGATTAGTGATGTTGAGCATTTCTTCATATGTCTCTTAGCCATTTGTATGTCCTGTTTGGAGAGGTGTCTATTTAGATCCTCTGCCCATTTTTTAAATGGTTTCTTTGTCTTCCTTTTGTTGAGTTGTATGAGTATTCTATATATTTTGGAAATTAACCCCTTATCTGATGTATCATTGGCAATTATGCTCACCCATACAGTGGGTTGCCTTTCCATTTTGATGATTGTATATTTTGCTGTGCAGAAGCTTTTGAGTTTGATGTAGTCCCATGTGTTCATTTTCTCCTTTGTTTCTGTTGCCTTAGGTGATGTATCAGTGAAAATTCTGCTGCGTATGATGTCCGAAATTGTGTTGCCTACATTTTCTTCTAGGATTTTTATGGATTCCTGGGTCACATTTAAGTCTTTTATCCATTTTGAGTTTATTTTTGTGTATGGTGTAAGTTGATGGTCTAGTTTCATTTTTTTTGCATGTAGCTGTCCAATTTTTCCAGCACCATTTATTAAAGAGGCTGTCTTTACCCCACTGTATGCTCTTGCCTCCTTTGTCAAATATTAATTGAGCATATTGCCTTGGGTCCATTTCCGGGTTCTCTGTTCTGTTCCACTGGTCTATATGCCTGTTCTTGTGCCAGTGCCAGGCTGTTTTGATTACAGTGGCTTTGTAGTAAAACCTGAAATCTGGTAATGTGATCCCACCTACTTTGTTCTTCCTTTTCAAGATTGCTGTGGCTTTTCGAGGTCTTTTTTGGTTCCATGTGAACTTTTGAAGTATTTGTTCTAGTTCTGTGAAGTATGTCATTGGTATTTTGATGGGGATTGCATTGAATCTATAGATTGCTTTGGGTAGTATGGACATTTTAATGATGTTGATTCTTCCAATCCATAAACAAGGTATGTGCTTCTATTTTTTTATATTTTCCTCTGTTTCTTTTTTCAATGACCTGTAGTTTTCTGCCAATAGGACCTTTAACTTCTTTGGTTAAGTTTATTCCTAGGTATCTTAATTTTTTTGCCACGATTGTAAATGGGATTTTTTTTTTTTAGTTTCTCTTTCTGTGAGTTCATCATTGGTGTACAAGAATGCCATCGAGCCCTGGCCGGTTTGGCTCAGCGGTTAGAACATCGGTCCGGAACCAGAGAGTCCCAGGTTCAGTTCCCACTAAGGGCATGTACCTTGGTTGCAGTTTGTCCCCGACCCCGGTTGGGGTTGTGTGGGTGGCGACCAGTCAATGTGTCTCTCTCACATCGATGTTTCTCTCTCTCTCTCTCTCTCTCTCTCTCTCTCTCTCTCTTCTCTCTCTCTCTCTCCCCCTCCCACTCTAAACATAAATGCAAAAATAGAAAAATTCTCCAGCGAGGATAAAAAGAATGCCATCAATTTTTTGACGTTAAGTTTGTATCCTGCTACTTTGCCACATTCATGATTAATGTGTTTTAGAGGAAATATTGGAGAACTTCATCAAATAATTTAATGTATAAAAAAGAGTGAAATGGAAGTTCTAGAATTATTTAGCAAAGTTTTATAGTTTGAATCTATAGGCTTGAACATGTTTTTGTAAAATTTATTCCTACATATTTTATGCTTTTGGCTGCTATTGTAAATGGAATTGTGTTTATAATTTTATTCCAAGGAAGCTATTAAGCACAGCCCACACTAAGGAGTGAGCAGTTATACTTCTCTTCCTTGAGGCAGAGAATCTACATAAATTATTTGAAATTCTTCTGCATGGGAGATCTGTCTCTTTTCCCCATTTATTAATTTATTCAATCATTAATTTATATCAGTATGGACTTATAGGAATTTATATACTTTGGGTTATAATGCAATACTGCCTTATTTATCTTGTTCAAATTATTCTGGCTCCAGCTATTGAGAGCTCTTTCAGCTGGCTCTGATGCTGCTTTTCTGTTGTTAATCCTCAGTGGAGTATATTTTTCCATTGATTTTTTTTTTTTTTTTTTTTTAGAGAGAGTGGAAGGGAGGGAAGAGGTAGAGAGAGAAACATCAGTGTGAGAGGGACACATTGATTGGCTGCCTCCCACACGATCCCAACCAGGACCAGGGATCGAACCTGCAACCCAGGTACATGCCTTTGACTGAAATCGAACCTGTGACTCTTCAGTCCTAGGGCCAATGCTCTAACCTCTGAGCCAAACCAGCCAGGGCCTGTTTTTTTTTTTTGTTGTTTGTTTTTAAAACTTACTTTCCAGTACTATACGATACTCCAGGCAAATCTTGTATATATCCTGGCCCAGTTCTAGAGTCAACAATTTCTCCAGGGATCCTTGTTTCCTTTTATTGGAGAAGGATATTGGAAACCAAGATCTGAGTGCTAGGTGCAATCATTGCTACGGGGTTGTCATTTCTTTTAGGCCCTCTTAGCTGACAAAGCAAAGATATGTGTTTGTATGCTAACCTAGGTATATACACATATCTATAAATACCTTTATATGTAATCATCTGTGTCTACATTAAATCAAACATGAGTTTATAATGATGTCTCCAACTCTACCTCATTATTACATCGATCATTCCATGTAATATACACGGAATATGTATTCACCATATTTTATTTATCCATTCATCTATCAGTGGACATTTGGGGGTGCTTTCACCTCTTGGCTATTGTGAATAGTGCTTCTGTGAATACGAATGTACAAATAGCTCTCCGAGATTCTACTTTCACTTCTTTCAGATACATACCATACTCTTTTCCACAGTGGCTGTACCATCTTACATTCCCACCAACAATGCACAAGGGTTCCAACTTCTCCATATTTTTATCAACACTTATTTTCTGTTGACTATTTATTCATTTATTTATTTATCCTCTGGTCCACAGGTTGACACTCTAACCGCTGAGCCAAACCGGCCTTACCCAAGGACACCTTTGCATTCATCTTCAGATAGAGTGGGAGGGAGAGAGGGTGGAAGAGAGAGAGAGAAACATTGATGTGAGAGAGACACACTGAATGGTTGCCACCTACATGACACCAATTGGGGCCAGGGACAAAGTGCAACCGAGGTACGTGCCCTTAGTGGGAACCGAACCCAGGCCTCTCTGGTCCACAGGCTGACGCTTTAACCGCTGAGCCAAACCGGCCAGGGCTCTGTTGACTTTTTAAATAGTAGTCATCCCAATGGGTGTGAGGTACCCTTCAGATAATGACATGTACATTTTGTACGTGTCAAAGTAGGTTTACATTTTCCTTTTATTCATTTTCTCTTTTGATACTCAGTGAAGCTTGTGAAACATTAGCTGAAAGAACATGTCCATTGGACGTAAATGAGGGTCTAGTGGGGTTACCACAAACTGATTGCTAATCCAAGAATGGTGCAGGCATGCTGGACCTGGCTGTTAGGGTTGTCCGCTGTAATCTAGGACAGCAGCTGCACCCAGAGTAGGGGCTAGGCACACATGACCTTTCCTATTGGTTTCTGAATTAATTGTACTGTTGTCTGAGAATATAGTTTATATTAAATTAATTCTTTGAAATATTTTGAGAATTGATATATGGTGTTGTTTGTGCTCAATTTTTGTAAATGTTGTTGAATCTTCATAAGTATGAGTCTTTCTAATTTTTGGATGTTGAGTTCTATATATTCATTAAATCAAAATGGTAAATTATGTTAGATTGAATCTTATGTATATGTACTGTATTATAATTATAAATATAAGTCCATTGATTTCTGAGCAAATGCATTAAGGGGTCCCACCAAAATTGTGGATTTTTTTATGACCCTGTAGTTTTATCAATTTTTAATATACATTTTGAGGTTTTAGAAATATGTTTAGAATTTTTATAGCTTCCTGGTGTGTTGAATATTTTTCTTTTAAATACAGTGCCCCCCCCAGATAATATTTTTGCTTTTACTTAATCTATTTTATAATATTAATATAGCCACTCCAATTTCCTGTCATATATTCATCATCCTTTTACTTTCGATAATTCCATGGCATTATGATTTAAGAATGTCTTATATTCTAAAAGTGCACTCTGTCCTGGCCAGTTTGGCTCAGCGGTTAGAGCGTCAGACTGAGGACCAAAGAGTCGTGGGTTCGATTCTGACCAAGGGCACACACCTCGGTTGCGGCTTGTCCCTGGCCCTGGTTGGGGTAGCGCTGGAGGCAACCAGTCAATGTGTCCCTCTCACGTCACTGTTTCCCTCTCTCTCCCTTTCTCCCAGTCTGTCTGAAGATAAACAGAAAAATATCCTTGAGTGAGGATTAAAGAAAAATAAAAGTGCACTCTGACAGCCTCTGTGTCTCAACTCACAAGCCCTTTGCATGCTCACTCGGTGACCCGCGGTATTTCCAGCCGGCGCTGCCACCTCACTGAGTGCTTTGCGTGGCCTCCCTGCCTGTGCTCTCTGTTCCTCCTTTCCAGCACTTTTTTGGGAGAATGTATTGAGTTTTTAAAAAACAGTCTGTCTTTTTATATTCTATACTTTCCTCTACAGATTTAGAATTTATACATTTGATTTCTGTTCTTTAGTAGCTGTGCCTGAAATTTTTATTTTGCATGTTTGACAAAGTCTAAAATTATTGGGTATCTTGACCCTCTTGCCCTTCAAAGGACACATGTATTTTTAGCCCCCTTTAATTTCAGTCACTCCCTCTTGGCTTTAATAATGACAGTTTTGTTCTTCCTTTTAAATAAATGTGTCTCTTTCTTTTCTTAAAGCCTTCAGTGGTACCCAGACCATCCTTGCCACAATCCTGACTGTGGGGTGCATGCCTTCAGGTAGTCATGAAGGCCATATTTTAGGAAACTCTGAAGCAGGATCCAAGACAGACCAATCCTATGGTAAAGCCTTTGGAAACAGCTTGGGTGGGCCTGAAAGTTGGGCGGGGCGTGGCTTCAGGGAGTCTGCAGGGCGGGGCTACCAGTGTGAGCCAGGTTGCTGGAGTCCCAGATATGGTGGCTGTCTGCCGCCCCAGGGTAGGGCTCACCAAAGGAACAAAGGCTTCTGACAGCAGTCTGTCCAGGAGAAAGCTCCCTCTCCAGCCCTTGTCCCGAGGCCAACCAGCTCAGTTCTTCCCTGTAAGTCTCTTGCACCTCTCAAGCTGCCTCCCCTCTGAGCTCAGAGGGAGCAAGTCCCAGTAAACCCCTGCGTGGGCCCTTTAAGAGGAGCTGCCTGGGGGCTCCAGCTCCCTCAACCTCAGCCTCAGCCTCCCTCAGCCTCAGTTCCCGCTGGTTTTACAGCCAGAAGTGATGGGGACTTCTCTTCTTGGCACTAGAACCCTGAGCTGGCAGCCTGGGGATCCCTTGCTCCTCGGGGAGGACCTTCCCAGCCGAGGTGTCCTCCTGATTTTATCCACCACATGTGGGTGTGGGACCAGCCCGTCTGCGCCTCCTTCCTTCCGACCAGTCTCAATGTGGCTGCTTCTTTAATTTTGTAGTTGTAGGACTTCCATTCAGCTTGATTGCAGGCTGTTCTGAAGGGTAGTTGTGCTGTTGTTTAGCTGTAATTTTGATGTGGTTGTGGGAGGAGGTAATACCATGTTTACCTTTGCTGCCATCATGACCGGATGTCATATGTCACCTTCTTAAAAAGAATTTTCTAGACGACCCAATTCAAGTAAGTTCCCCTTGATTACTGTCTAGCTCAGCCCACTCATTTCCTTCGTGGCACTTTCTACAATTCCTAGCTATCTGTTACCCCATCTTCCGCTTTAGAATACCAACTCCACGAGGGCAGGGGCATGTCTATTAACCCACTGAATCTCTAACGCGTATCAAAATATCTGACACGTAGTAAGCACGTAAACATCAAATAAGTGATGAACCTGAAAATCATTATGAAATTCCCATTCAGACTTCACAAAAGTTGTTAGCACCAAGAAAATGTGTAAAATTATTTTGACAATATTCCAAATGAAGGTTTTGTTAGCCAAGACTCAAAACCCAGAGACCATAAAGAAAAGGTTTTAGCCCGGCTGGTGTGGCTCAGTGGATTGAGCATTGTCCCATGGACTGAGAGGTCCTGGTTCAATTCCTGGTCAGGGCACAAGGCCAGGTTGTGGGCTTGACCCCCAGTGGGGGGCATGCAGGAGGCAGCTGATCCATGTTTCTCTCTCACATTGATGTTTCTCTCTCTCCCTTCCTCTAAAAAAAATCAATACAAACATTTTTAAAAAAAGAAAATTTTATTTTGCATGTTTGACAAAGTCTAAAATTATTGGGTATCTTGACCCTCCTGCCCTTTAAAGGATACATGTATATATTTTTTATTTTCTTTATTGATTTTAGAGAGAGAAGAAGAGAGAGGGAAAAAGAGAGACATCGATGAGCAAGAACATTGATGGGCTGCCTCTTGCATGCCCTCCTCTGGGGATCAGGCCCACAACATGGGCATGTGCCCTGACCAGGAATAGAACCAGCAACCTCTTGGTGCATGGGTCAGTGCTCAACCACTAAGCCACACTGGCCAGGCTATATATGCTATATGCTATTTCATGAAAATTTAAAAGTTCTATATGGTAACTGACACCATAAGTACCATTTTAAAAAGGAAAAGAATGGCAAAAGTTAGAAAGAAAGTTACAATCAAGGATTATTATCCACAATATATAAAGAACTCATATGAATTAATAAGAAAAAGACAACGCCATAGATAAACGTATTGTATAAAGCATAGAGAACAACAAAAAAATAAACACAAATGGCCTATAAGCATGTCTTTAAAACTTCAAATAAGTTAAATACCCAATAGTAGAAAAATAGTTAAATAAATTATGGTATATCCATAACTACAAAATATCATGAGTCAGAATTGTGAATGAGATGTATATTTATTAAGTGAAAAAAACAAGAATAATATGGATAAAACCCCATCTATAAGAATACGTACATACCTATATACATATGAAACGTACAGAAAAAAGTCTGAAAGAATGCACACCAAACTACTCTGTTTTTTCAAAAATCAGCAGGATTGGTCAGGGCAGAAAGGGGGTGCTATGTGAAATGGGATTTTTACTTTTTACTCTACATCAGTGGTTCTCAATCTTCCTAATGCCACAATACTTTAATACAGTTTCTCATGTTGTGGTGACCCCCAACGACAAAATTATTTTCATTGCTACTTCATAACTGTAATTTTGCTACTGTTATATCTTAGGCGACCCCTGTGAAAGGGTTTTTTGACCTCTAAAGGGGTCACGACCCACAAGGTTGAGAACTGCTGCTCTATGTGCTTTTTCTAGTGTTGGAAATCTTTTATAGTGAGAATACATTCACCTATTCCTGTGTAATTCTGGAAACTATTTCAAAAAACAACAGAACATGTATGGAAGTCACCTAGCAAACTTCTTGGTATATAGCATTAATAGTAGCCAAAATCGATAGCAAAGATCTGACAATCTCCCAAAGTCATACAGAAACAGATCTAGGTGACACCCTCTGTCACCTAGGAATGTTTTTGGATAATATGCAGCTCCACAGAGACCCCCATCCCACCTACCCATAACCCTCCCACCACACTTTGATTCCTCTCCATGTTCTTGGATGATTAGCTGTAATTTAACTTTAAAACAAAATATTTATAATCATTGTACCCTGGGCTCTAACATTAGGAGATTTTTTTCAGGTACAAGTGGAGCCCATTCTTGGGTTTGAGCAAAATCTTGGATATGAGGATAAGAGGCCTGGTGGGGTCTGGAGTCAGCTCGAAGCGGAGCAGAATCAAGGCAACGGCCACCTTTAACTCAGTCATGGCAAAGTGCTGCCCGACGCAGTTCCTGTAGACACCGAGAAAAATCAGATACTTGATCAAATGTGTTTCTCCTGACTCTTCAATAAGATGCTAGAATAACAAGTTTGATGTTCTCAGTAAAGCACCATTTTCATTCTAAATGCCATACAAACTTTTCTACTTTGGGTTTACATGGTCTCCTGCAAGAATGTGAGCTGGGGGCCCCAATGCCATGCCCTCCCTAAACAAGGTGGCGCTTGGAGCTGCTCAGAGAATTGTTTCTCCTGCGAGGATCTGATGGAAAACACCATGACTGTAGCTGATAACACTGTTGTATCATTGTAATGTGCTAAGAAAGTGAGTTACAGTTATACAGTAGTGTATACACACACACACACAAATACGTGAAGTGAAGAATATGTTAATTAACTGAATGAAGAGGAATCTTTTCACAATGTACATGTGAAATTATCACAATATACATTTTAAAGATCTTACAATTTTATATGTCAATTATACCTCAATAAGGCTGAACTGAAAAAAAATCTTTTTCTATTTTTAGAAAAAAATAAAAGTAGCCCACCTGTAGCGGGGGTAGACTGCACTGACCTATGAGCAGCAACTGGAGTCATGAGATAGTTTTCTGGGACAGGGCTACAGAGGATGTGCTAAAGGGGGCCGTTGTCCTTTGTGGAACTAACTGGCCCTCTCAGAGGCTCAGCTGGGCACCAAGATCTCCTCATGGTCAGGTGAGAAGATGGGTTTCCATGGAGAAGTGATAGAGCTGAGGGGCTAAAGGAAAGACACTGTCCCCAAGTAAACATTTTTGTATATTTTCAACAGCTTCAAGTTGTCCTCACCTTAGTCCACCTGAGAATGGTAAGTAGGAGTGGCTGTGTCTCTTACTATAATTCTCCTGAGAGAACCTCAAAGGATCAAAGACCTGAAATGAGATGGCACCCCCCAACACCATTAACTCATTTCTTAAGCTACTACTTAGCACTGATCAACAAAAGTATACTCTGGACCACATATATAATTCCAAATGTTCTAGCAGTCACATTTTAAAGGGTGAAATAAATTTTAATAATATAAATTATTTAACAGACAGCATTATCATTCCAACATCTATCCAATATAAATAATTATTGAGGAAATATTTCACATTTTTTGATACATGTTTAAAATCTGGTGTGAATTTTTTCCAGCACATCTCTGTTTTGACTAATCATCACATTCCAAGTGCTCAGTAGCCACACGGCTACCACCCCGGACAGTGCAACTCTAGACCTTTGTATGACCTTATCTGGCTTCCCAACTGACTAGTCTGTTACCCAGACTAAGTAAGGGAAAAGCAGAACTACTAATGGCCAGTGCTATTATTTTCATGGGGAGGTAAGAGAGAACCTTCTTAGAAGTCAGGTCAAAACGATCACGTGATCATTGTCACTGGGATATGCGGACCAATTTGCCATTACATGTAATCAATCTTTAACCCTAGCAGCTTTTGTAAAAGGAGGCACTCATACATGTTGTGTTTACAGTTTTGAGAACATTGAATCAAGGAATTTAGGTATGCTACACATCTTTTTGCCTCTCCAGATCCTCTCTCCTCCCTGCTCTGGGATCTAAAAAGTTGACCCACATGCTGTTCTGTGGGTTTGGCCAAGGAAAGGTGTTGATAGGAGATCTGGAGGGTGGGAGGAGAGAGCATTGGGGGTATCTCTTCCCTGGGCCCCTACCCACTAAGGTCTGCTGCATGCTCTGCTGACAGCCACAAGTCCTGTCTGATGGCCTTCCCAGGAGCTCTCTCTCCAGGTTTGTGACCCTCTGTCCTGTGTCTCATCAGGCGGGAAAGTGGTAAGCCCTTCGGCAGTTATTTGCTTCATTTTGCTTTTCCTAAACCCTAACCCATACTTTCATCAATAGTTCCTTCATAAGTTCTCATCAAATTGCCCAGCTTGAGGGCACCATTGATTTCCTGCCAAAATCCTTATTGTAACATCCAGCAAAAGGGAGTTTGAGTTGCCTGAATTACTACTGACCATCTACACTCTTGCAGATATCTGGGGAAGTGCTTGGTAGAGCCTGTTAAATAAACGACCGTGGCCATTTAAAGCAGCCCGTGTAACATTATGCCAATTTGTTCATTCAAAGCAAAGATAAAGTAGGAATAGAGGGGAAGGACAATTTTCCTTTAGTGGAAAAGTTTTACATTTTTGGTGTTTAGGTTTATTTTTGTTTGCTGTATCATTTGCCACTTCCTTGCAGAGCTAACAGAAAGTGAATTGCATAGCATTAGTTCTTTGAAGTATTTACATGTAAGACAATCATACCTTGGGGTTTTCCCAGACGTTAGGGTTGCGGTGAAGACCCCAAATACTGAGAACCACGGTCATTCCTGGGAAAGGAAAGAGATAAAAGAGATCACAGGGGAAAAAGTGAGCAGAGGGCTACTGCTACACTACTCTTCAGTAGACTTTTCTTCTAGAAGGGCAGGAGCTAGCTATAGTGAAGGCCCGCAGTGAAGGACCCACGGGAAGAGGAGCTTGGTGGCACGTTAGTTTTCAAACAGGATCTGCTTAACACATGATTCTGTCTTAAAAGGCTATTGGTATCATGTCAAAACATGCTTATGTTTTCTGCTACCTTTGGAAATTACTTATGCAGTAGTCCCTCCTTAACCATGGGGGCACATTCCAAGACCCCCAGTGAAACCCTGAAACTACAGATAGTATCAAACCATATATATATATATATATATATATATATATATATATATATATGCTTTTTTGTTTTGTTTTGTATTTTATAATCCTCACCCAAGGATATTTTTCCATTCATCTTCAGATAGAGTATGTGTGTGTGGGGGGGAACAACCATATGAGAGCGACACATCAACTTGTTGCCTCCTGTACGACCTTGAGCAGGAGACCGAACCGCAACCGAGGTACGTGCCCTTGACTGGAATCAAACCTGTGACTCTTTGGTCTGTGGGCTTGACGCTCTAACTGCTGAGCCAAACCTGGCAGGGTTATACTATATTTTTACATATACATACCTATGATGAAGTTTAATTTATAAATTAGGTACAGTACAAGATTGACAACAACTAATAATAAAATGGACAATTATAACAATATACTATAATAAAAGTCATGTGAATGTGAACTCTCTCTCAAAATGTCTTAGTGTGCTGTACTCACACTTCTTGTGATGATGTGCGACAATAAAATCTGTTCCTGAATCTGCGGAGCCCTCCTTGCTTGCAGTGAATAGCTGGGTGTTACTTGTTTCAGTGGACCTCTTGCTGAAGTCTTCATATAGGCTCATACTTTCTGGTACAATACGCTGCCATCAATCAAACATGTGTTCTGTTCACATCTTCCACCCTCAACTCTAATGCCTTTTCCATCTTAACTAAACACTGATCCTGCACTGTGGCCACAACTTCTGCAGTGTGAGGTGCAACAGAAAAACTAGCACAAATTTCTTTTTCCTTCTTCACAATTTCACAAATAGAAAATTCAATTTTACAGTAGATCATCGCAAATTCAGTGTACAAGAACTTTCACCTTTTCTCTTTAAAAAAGCACTTACAGCTTCTCTTTGGCATATCTGAATTGCTGGTATCACAACTCTTGTGCTTTGGGGGCTGTTACTAAGTAAAATAAGGGTTTCAGACCCCAGGTGACTGCAGGTAACTGAACCAGAGAAAATGAAACCATGGATAAGAAGGGACTACTGTGTATCTATTAATGGACTGTGAAGCACCCACTGGAGATAGTTTGGGGACATAAGAACTGAACTGCAATTCCATCATGCAAATCCAATGACAAATTTCTGTTGGTGCTGTTCCTATACAGAGGGTGGGGAATTTGGGCAAATACCCATGTAGTTTGGGAATTTTAAAAAAAAATTTGTTTCTTTATTGATTTTAGAGAGAGAGGAAGGGAGAGGGAGAAATAGAAACATTGACGAGAGAAAGTATCGACTGGCCACCTCCTGCATGCCCCTCACTGGGGATTTGGCCCACAACCTGGGCTTATGCCCTGACCGGGAATTGAACTGGCGACCTGTTGGTGCATGGGTATGCTCAACCACTAAGCCACATCGGCTGGGATTAATTTGGGAATTTTAAAAAAGACAGAGGAGAGAGAATTTAGGATTATTTGTTTACCAGAAATAATTCTGGTAAATTAATTCTTAATCTGTCATAATGTCACAGTAAGTAACAGGCTGTCAGCTTGTTTCCAAGGGCAAGAATAAATAGAACAATGAAGCAGGTACGTGAAGGGTGTTTTGTGTGACCCCTCTGCCTCCCGCCCACCCTGCTCAGAGGCCTGTGTTGTTCTGAAGAGCCCCGGGCTCTGCGCACCGGACCACAGCGTGAGCTCTGGCTCTGCTCACTGCACACTGCGGTCCCCCCTGGGGGGTTTGGCTACACAAAAAGTATTTGAAAGTGCTTTTAAACGGCAAAGCACTACAAGTGTTTGCTAAGATCATGTTCCAAGGGGAAAATGAGATAAAATGTTTGAAGGCTCTATGTAAAATATCAAGTGCTGTTCACTTATTAGGGTAATATTATTATGATGATGAAGCTGAAAACTTTTCTTGTGTCTTCTAGATAAAGATAATAGTGTTCACTTCCCATGAAGTCTCACCTGGGTCTCAAACTCAACTAAACAAGGATTATCTTTTTTTTATTTTTTTTAAATCCTCACCCGAGAACATTTTTTTCCATTTTTTGTACAGATAGAGTGGGAGGGAGAGAGAGGAAGAGAGACAGAGAGAGAAACATCGATGTGAAAGGGACACATCGAGTGGTTGCCACCTGCACGACCCAACCAGGGCCGGGGACAAACTGCAACTGAGGTACATGCCCTTAGCGGGGACCGAACCCGGGTCTCTCTGGACCGCAGGCCAACTCTAACCGCTGAGCCAAACCGGCCAGGGCAATAAGGATTATCTTAAAAACAATGTCCCATAATGGAAGAAACCCTGGGTTCGGATTCTGGTGACATAGGTTCTAAGCACAGTTGTGCTGCAAATGGTTATATGCCTTTGGGAAAGTCGCTGAAACCCACATCTGATCAAGGCAATGCTCACTGAGCTCTCACTTAATAGGTACTCAGCCTTAAGCCAAGGGTCTTTAGGGCTGTCTTTTGACTTCCCCAAGAATTGAGAAACCCACTGGTCTTTTATTGTCGTCCCTGGGATCCCACAGGCTCTAGGAACTGCTTAAGAAAAGAGTGCACAGACCTGCAGGCAAGGAGCGTCCATCTGGGAAGGTAATGGGCTTGCTGAGCTCTCTGGAAATGGCTGTGGCTGTAGGGCACAATCGGAGAGACTCCTTGATACACATTGTGGTGTATGACATCTCACCCAGCTGGTCCCTGTGGATACAAGGGAAGGAGGGAAAGGAACTCAGACACCATATCCGGTTTGTAAATATTGATGTTTGTTCTTGGTAAATATCATCCTCAGGTGAAAGCTATGGTTCCAACTGGTTAGGTAACAGAATTTTAAAATGGAATGCCTTTCCAGAGGAAGAAGAACGAAGCAGGTGCCAAATGTCCTCGTTACACAGTGAGGTGCTAACTAACGTAGGAGTAAAGGATTTTTGAAAACCAGTCTTGCAACCTTAGCTCATTATACAAATCAAGAATGCATACGGAATGGCTAAGGGTTGAAGAGAGGAGGCTCAAGAGTGTTGATAGAAAAAAAACCTCCTTTAAAGAGCATCGTTGAAATGCCGGAGTACTGTGGAGAGTGGCGGGGGGTGTTCCCTCCCGTGCTAAGCAGAGGGGCTTCAAGAGGATCCGTGAGGTGATCGGAAACGTGCTCCCTGGAGTTTGGGGACACGGGACTGATAGAAAAAGCTGTAACTCTGAACAGACAGAGAGAGAGAGAGAGAGAGACTTGAGAGAGCAGTAGGGACAAAGCAAGAATACTTCCATAAGTCCTGTGGGCCAATGAACTGGCCCCGGGGAGAGCTGCGGAACCAACTTGAAGGGAATTCTAAGGACAAGAATTCCCCTGCCCCACGAACCACCATTGTAAAGTCCCTATGAGGGAATCTCCAGGAAACCCACAGATGCACCTATTGAGAATCAAAGGAAGCATTTGAATATCCACCAGGCTCAGAGGGCAAGATCACAACAGCACCAGCCACTTTCTCTTTACCCTCTCTCCCTCCTGGGACCATTTCTGGGAGGGTCAGAAACAGCAGGGGAGGGGAGGAGCTGGTCAATAAGAGGAAGCCAACCGCAAGCCACTGACCTACTGCTGGCTCCCAGACCCAAAGAGGTACTGAGCTGGGATAGAGGGAGATGCTCCAAGTGGATGGGAAATTGAAGTAATCTTCTACTGTGTCAGACAGCTTAATTATTGGAATGAGACTGTTCTTGTTATTTAAATCAATCAGAATATGTGAGATTCACTCCACATTTCACACCAGAAGAATCTACCCCACAGAACAAGTTTGAAATGTTGGCAGGAGAAGAATGAAGTTTTAATTTGCACCCTAGCCAGTCAGATTGGTTCAATAAAATGAATGCATGTAGTATTTACTCTGTTTGTTTTATTGTATTTCTATTTGCTTTTCTGATTACTTAGTTTGAATGTAGGCTTTAGCCTTTCAGTAATGGTGAAATTTTAACTCTTTCTTCCTTGAGCCCAGAATAAAAAGAGTCATGTGCTTAGTCTGGAACTTTGTATATTTAAGAAAAATAACGTCGTTTATCTCAGCCCTCGTGCAAAAAGAAGAGAAGAATTTTAACCCAAAGCAGAAATGGGCTGATAAAGAGCCAGACGAAAACACTGAACAACTTTTTAGCTTTTCCAGAAACTGCTTTTTGCAGTGTGGTTTTATTATCTGTCTAAAGGAAATTATTAATTCTCAGAATGCTATGTTCAAATTTCATTAAGTATAACTGTAAGGCCATATTATAGAATAAAATCATACTTATTCCCTATAATATTATTGCCATTACTCTCATTAAAATAAATGCAAGTAACAAGATCCTCTGCACTTTGTTTTCTCACCTGGCAAAGATTTATTTATTATTTTCACATTTTATATAAACCAAACAAGAATGAGAAAGATCACTGTTTGAGTTGTATATGTATCTACCATAATCAAGGTTAAAATATCTAATTATTGTTGGGAGATACTAAGTAGTGTTTCCAAATTCAATGAATGAATAAAAAGTGACTAATCAGCACAGCATTTTGTGCTATATAGATAAGACTTTTAATTTATAGTAGGAAATGACTACTATTTTCTTATAAAAAGTGAGATCTCGACTAAACCCATGTAAATCCAAATTTTCCTTTACAAATGTTCTAGTTGAGCTGAACTTTGCATTTGAAATAATGATTTTTCCCCCTAACCATGGGACTGCATTGCCCTTAGCATTTCTATCTCTCTGCAACTCTGACCAGCAAAACAATGATATGTGAAATACCTAGCTAGGATGAAGAGTATAGTTTATATCAGGGACACATGTATTCTTGGCAAACAGCATGTTTAAGAGGAAAATTCATAACCTGGACTTTATTAACAGTTTGCTCAAATTTTAGCTAAACGAAGGGGAAATTTTCCACCAAGCTAACTCCTAACCATCCTATAAGAGGTACCTTAAGCATCAGATTCCCCAGGAAGTCTCCTGAGACCCCCACGCCAGCTTAGGCACCTGTCTTCTAAGTTTCTGTGGTTACCAACACGTATATCTCACCCTTATCATGCTGTTCTGCAGTTATCTGTATGGGGGCCTATCTCCTGCACTAGGGTGCGAGCTCGTTGACGGTAGGACCCACTCCAAATCTTGCATGTAGTTTTAGTGCCTCAGTATTTAAAATGTGCTCAGTCCATATTTGCTAAACTCGACTTCAGTGTGCATCATTAGTACTATGTTCTAAGTCCAGAGCCAAACCTGGGGAGTAAACAAGGAGACTAGAGAGAAAGGATGAGATTTAAATGGCTCAGATGCTCACTCAGCTCTTGTAGAAGAGGAACTCCACTTGAGTCCCATCACTCAAGCTCTAAATGTAAGTCTATGGATCGAGTCCCCATTTCCAGTGCACCAGAAACTGGGTGAAAGCAATAAGACATTTTACACACTACTGATTAGAACAACAATAAAATAGATAACTTATAGATGTGTGAACCTCTTTTGCAGAAGGCAAAGGGATAACTTTGGGTTCTCTAGAAAGAGTAGAATGGTAGCCTGCCTCTTCTGCTCCCACATATGCATCTTTCTTTTATTGTTGATTATCACCTGAGGATATTTTTCCGTTGATTTTGAGATAGAGTGGAAGGGAAGGAAGGGGGGGGGAGAGAGAGAGAGAGAGAGAGAGAGAGAGAGAGAAACATCAATATGAGAGAGATACATTGATTGGTTGCCTCCTAAAAAATCCCCACTGGGGCCAGAGATCAAACTTGTAACCGAGGTATGTACCTTTGACCAGGAACTGAACCCACAATCCTTCAGTCCACAGGCTGATGCTCTAACCACTGAGAAAAAAACGGCCAGGGCCACGTACACATTTTTTGAAGCACTAGTCACCAAGGTGTCAGAAGAAGAAAGAGTAAAGCAAAATCCCAGGAGAAAAAGTAGGATGAATTGTTTAGGGATGCAGATCTTACCAGGTGATGGAAGACCCATCCCCCAGGATGCCCCTGATCTCCTCCCGGCATCTTTTCTGATGCTCAGGGTTCTGAGCCAGGTGGTAGAGGAGCCAGGAAAGGGTCCCTCCTATGGTGTCCACCCCTGCAATCATGAATGTGTTCACCTCGGAATATAGGTCATTATCTGAGAAGCCGTTGCCATTTTTAGCCTAGAAAGTACAACAGAGATATCTTTATGCAATTCCAGTTTATAGATGTTTAGAGCCCCAATCAAAATAATGATTTTAAGGAAAAAATTAGCATTTCCAACGTGAGTTTCAATTTTAATTCAGTTCAACAAATATATACTATGAGTCACACTTTGCCCAGAGTATAGAGGAGGACCAAAGTTAGATAAGGAAAGCAGGCCTTGCAAAGAGCTCCTCCAATCATCCTGCCAGATTCATCCAGATTTTCCAGCACCTCATCATCAGCATTTTATCAGCTTACCCTATGGCCCATTTTCTTTCCTGAACTATCATGTATCTTTACAATAGTGATCAAATCCTATCAAATTAGTAAAAACATTTAGTTTTATCTGAGTTTCTCTAGTGACAAAACTGCAGACTTCTATCTTTACTTCAAATTGTATGGAGCCAACCCATCAACTCAAAAGTATTATTAATTTTAGTTGATCAATTTTACTTTTGTCTCCTCTCCTCTCATTCACCCACCTACCCACACAATTAACTAGATATATGAGCAGGCTCAGAAATTTGAAAGATTTACCTGGGCAGAAAGCAAAATATCCAGAAAATCCTGACACTTCTTCTCAGTTTCACCCTGCTCCTTCTCATCCTTGAGGGATTTTCTTTTCTCCTGGATTACCTGCCCTGTGGTAGAATAATAATTCCCCGTTACTTAAGTGACAACAAAGTATATCAGAGTAAAATAAATTATAGAGCAAGCCATGGCCCATAAGTTCAGATCTTGCCTAATTTCCTGAGGTTAGAGTGGGCACACCTATTTAAGCAGATTTAATTTTGCAGACATTTATTTTCCCATCAAGTGACATTTTTTTATCAAAGTTCCAAAAACAGAGGCTTCCAGTACAGATGGCAGAGGAAGTAAATGCTGTGCTCATCTTCTCCCATGATCATCTCAAAATTACAGCTAAATTATAAAACAACCACCCTAAGAACCACCTGAACACCAGCTGAGTAGAACTCCTATAATCAACAATATAAAGAAGTCATGTTGAGACTGGTAGGAGGGTGAAGACACAAAATGAGCTTATCCCACACCCACATGTGATAACTAAGAATTGGGACAGACACAAATAGGCCAACAGCATCCAAGACTCAACTACAACAGGAGGGCTCAAATAACCCACACAAGAGAGTCCTGGAGCACCTAGCTCAGGTGATCAGGAAGAATGCACCATTGGAACCCCACAAGATACCTGCTACATAAGATCACGATAACAAGATTGGGAGACATAGCAGATCTACCTAATACGCAGACACAAACACAAAAAGGCAGACAAAATGGGGAGACAAAGAAACATGCCCCAAATGAAAAAACGAGAAATCCCCAGAAATGGAGGCAACTAAGCTACCAGATGCAGAATTCAAAACAATAGTTATAAGGATGTTCAAGGAATTTAGGAGAAGAATGGAGGATCTCAGTGAGAATTTAAAGAGATAGCAAGCATTAAAAAAGACACAGAGCCCTGGCCTGTTTGGCTCAGTGGTTAGAGCGTCAGCCTGCAGACGAGAGAGTGTCCCAGGTTTGGTTCCCGCTAAGGGCACGTACCTTGGTTGCAGTTTGTTCCTGGCCCCAGTTGGGGTTGTGCGGATGGCAGCCAGTCGATGTGTGTCTCTCACATCGGTTTCTCTCACATCGGTTTCTCTCTCTCTTCCCCCCTCTCTCCCTCCCACTTTATCTGAAGATAAGTGCAAAAATGTCCTCGGGTGAGGATAAAAAAAAAAAGACACAAGAGCCCTGGCTGGTTTTGCTCAGTGGTTAGAGCATCAGCCGATGGACCAAAGAGTCACAGGTTCAATTTTAGCCAAGGGCATGTACCTCGGTTGCAGTTCATCCCCAGCCCTGGTTGGGGTCATGTGGGAAGAGATCAATTGATGTGTCTCTCCCACATGGATGTCTGTCTGTCTGTCTCTCTCTCTGTCCTCCCTCCCTGCCCTCTCCCAGTCTATCTGAAGATATTTGAAAAATATCCTTGGGTGAGGATTTAAAAAAAAAGACACAGAAACCATAAAACAGAACTAGTCAGATATAAAGAATAGAATATCTGAAATAAATAATACACTAGAAAAAATCAACAACAGGTTAGATGAAGCAGAGGATAATAGTGTCAACAACAAAAATGAAAGCAAGAAAAAAGAAATCAGCAATTTAGAGGACAACTAACAGAAAACACCCAAGCAGAGCAACTAAGTGTTCATCAGTACAAGAGCGGATAATAAAAAAGCTGTGGTACATTTATACAATGGAATACCACTTGGCAATTAAAAAAGAAGGACATTTTACCCTTTGCAACAGCATGGATGAACCTGGAGAATGTTATGCTAAGTGAAATAAGCTAGTCAGAGAAAGATAAGTACCATATAATTTCACTCACGTGTGGAATCTAATGAATGAAAGAAACTAACAAGTGCCTGGCCAGTGTGGCTCAGTGGCTGAGCATCGACCCATGCACCAAGAGGTCACTGGTTTGATTCCTGGGCACATGCCCAGGTTGTGGGCTAAATCCCCAGCGGGGGGCATGCAGTAGGCGGCCAATCAATGTTCTCTCTCATTGATGTTTTGATTTCTCTCTACCTCTCCCTTCCTCTCTCTCTAAAATCAATAAGAAAGAAAGAAAGAAAGAAAGAAAGAAAGAAAGAAGCTAATAAGCAAAATAAAGACAGACTCATAGAGAGCAGAGGGAGCACTGAGTGGGAAAGGGAGTGGAGGGATTAAGCAAAAAAAAAAAATAAAAATGAGAAAGAACTCATGGACACAGACAACAATGTGTTGATTGCCAAGGGGGAAGGTGGATGTGGAAGAGGGTATAGAAGGAATAAATGGTGATAGAAAAATAAATAAATAAACACAAAAAACTTTAAGAGAATAGATAGATGATAGATAGATAGATTTTTCTCTTAAAAATTAAATTTAAAAAAAGAAAAAATAATTTTAAGAAGTGAGGAAACTCTAAGGGACCTCTGGGACAACATAAAGCATAACAACATTAATATTGTAGGGGTACTAGAAGGAGAAGAGAGAAACAAGGGATTGAGAACCTATTTGAAAAAATAATGGCAAAAAACGTCCCTAACTTGATTGAGGAAAAAGACCACCTGTCCAGGAAGCACAGGGAGTCCCAATTAAGATGAACTCAATCCCAGCCAGTGTGGCTCAGTGGTTGAGTGTTGACCATGCACCAAGAGGTCACCAGTTCAATTCTCAGTTAGGGCACATGTCCAAGTTGTGGGCCCACTCCCCAGTGGGGAGCATGCAGGAGGCGGCCAATTGATGTTCTCTCTCATCGATATTTCTATCTCTCTCTCCCTCTCCCTTCCAAATCTCTCTCTAAAAATCAATAAAGAAAAAAGAATATAAAAAAATGAAGTCCAAAGAGGCCCACACCAAGACACATTACAATTAAAATGACAAAGGTTAAAGACAAAGAGATAATCTTAAGAGCAGCAAGAGAGAGAGAGTTACATACAAAGGAGCTCCCATAAGGCCGTCGGCTAATTTTTCAACAGAAACACTTCAGGACAGAGGAACTGGCATAACATATTCAAAGTGATGAAAAGCGAGGACCTACAACCAAGATTACTCTATTCAGTAAGGCTTTCTTTTAAAATGGAAGATCAAACAAAGAGCTTCCCAGACAAGAAAAAGCTGAAGGGGTTTATTACCACCAAACCAGTATTTTAAGAAATGTTAAAGGTCTTCTTTAAGAAAAAGAAAAAAAGGGAAACATAGTTTTAAAGAATAAAATGTCAATAAATATGTACCTATCAATAATTACTTTAAGCCCTGGCTGGTTTGGCTCAGCGGTTAGAGCGTAGACCTGCGGTCCAGAGAGACCTGGATTTGGTTCCTGCTAAGGGCACGTACTTCAGTTGCAGTTTGTCCCTGGTCCTGGTTGGTCGTGCAGGTGGCAGCCACTTGATGTGTCCCTTTCACGTCGATGTCCACCCCCCTCCATTCTATCTGAACAAAAAATGGAAAAATGTCCTCAGGTGAGGATTTAAAAATAAATAAATAAATAAAAAATAGTAATTACTTTAAATGTAAATGGATAAATGCTCTAACCAAAAGACATGGGGTAGCTGAATGGATAAGCAACAAGATCCATATATGCTGCCTCCAAGAGATGCACTTCAGATTGAAAGACACACAGAATCTGAAAGTAAAGGGATAGAAAAAGATATTTCATGCAAATGGAAACAAACAAACAAAAAAAAGCTGAGATAGCAATATTTATACCAGACAAAATAGACTTAAAAATAATCCTCACTGGAGGACATGCTTAGAGACAGGAAGGGAAGGAGGGAGGGAGACAGAGAGAGAGCGCGCGAGAGAGAAAGAAGTGAGAGAGAAACATTAATTGGTTACCTTCCACATATGCTCCAACCAGAGATTGAACCCACAGCCCAGGTATGTACCCTGACTGGAAATCAAACCAACAACCTTCTGATGCACAGGATGATGCTCAACCAACTGAGCCACTCCAGCTGGGCCAGACAAAATAGACTTTAAAACAAAGGCTATAATGATAGACAAAGAAGGAAATTTCATATTGATAAAGGATCAATCAAACAAGGGTATATAACCCTTGCAAACAGTTTTGCACCCAATGCCAGAGCAACTAAATATAAAGCAAATAATGACGAATATAAAGGGAGAGATCAACAGTAATACAGTTATAGTAGGAGACTTTAACACCCCATTGACATCAATGGATAGATCATCCAGATAGAGAAATTCATCAAGGAAATAGTGGCTGTAAATGACACATTGGACTAGATGAATTTAACTTGATAGTTTTAGAATATTTCACCACAAAGCAGCAGAATATACATTCTTTCCAGGGCACATGAAATATTTTCCAGGATAGACCACATTTTAGGCCACAGAACAAGTCCTAATAAATTTTAGAAGGCTGAAAACATATTGAGCATTTTCTCTGATCACAATGGTATGAAACTAGATATCAATTACAAGAAGAAAGCTAAAAAAAAAAACCACCAATACATGGAGGCTAACCAACGTGCTACTAAACAATGAATAGGTTAACAATGAGATCAAGGAAGAAATCAAAAGATACCTTGAGACAGATGAAAATGATAACACAATGACCCCAAATCTATGGGACACAGCCAATGTAATACTACGAGGGAAATTCATAGCAATATAGATTTTTCTCAAGAATCAAGAAAAATCGCAAATAAACAATTTAATCTTACACTTAAATAAACTAGAAAAAGAACAAAGCCTAACGTGAGTAGGAGAAAAAAAATTATAAAGTTCAGAGTGAAAATAAAGTAGAGTTTGAAAAACAATATAAAAGATCAATGAAATCAAGAGCTGATTCTTTGTTTTTATTTTTTATTCCTCACCCGAGGATATTTTCCCACTTATTATCAGATAGAGTGGGAGGGACGGAAAGAGAGAAACATCCATGTGATAGAGCCACATCAACTGGTTGCCTCCTGCATGACCCAACCAGGGCCAGGGACAAACCACAACCGAGGTACGTGCCCGTGACCCGAATCAAACCTGCAACTCATTGGTCCACAGGCTGATGAAGAGCTGATTCTTTGAAAAAATAAACCAGCCCTGGCCGGTTTGGCTCAGCGGTTAGAGCGTCGGCCTGCGGTCCGGAGAGACCCAGGTTCGGTTCCCGCTAAGGGCATGTACCTCGGTTGCAGTTTGTCCCCGGCCCTGGTTGGTTGTGCGGGTGGCGACCGCTCGATGTGTCCCTTTCACATTGATGTTTCTCTCTCTCTCTGTTCCTCTCTCTCCCTCCCCCTCTATCTGAACAAAGAATGGAAAAATGTCCTCGGGTGAGGATGATAAAAAAAAAGAAAAAATAAACCAAATTTATAAATCTTTAAGCAGACTTATCAAGAAAGAGAGATAGCCCTGGCCAGTTTGGTTCAGCGGTTAGAGCGTCCGCCTGCGGTCCGGAGAGACCCGGGTTTGGTTCCCGCTAAGGGCATGTACCTCGGTTGCAGTTTGTCCCCGGCCCTGGTTGGTCGTGCGGGTGGCAGCCACTCGATGTGTCTCTTTCACATCGATGTTTCCCTCTCTCTCTCTTCCTCTCTCTCCCTCCCACTCTGTCTGTACAAAAAATGGAAAAATGTCCTCGGATGAGGATAAAAAAAAAAAGGAAGAGAGATAACCCAAATAAATAAAATCAGAAGTGAAAGATAACAACCGACACCACAGAAATATAAAGGGTTATAAGAAAATACTGTGAACAATTATATGCCAACAAAATGGACAACCTGAAAGAAATGGATACATTCCTAGAAACATACACTCTTCCAAGAGTGAACAAGAAGAAACTCTGAACAGACTGATTACAACTAATGAACTCAAAAGAGTAATCAAAAATCTCCTAACAAACAAAAAAAAGTCCTGGATCAAATGGCTTCACAGGTGTGTTTTACCAAACATTCAAAGGCAAACTAACACCTATCCTTCTCAAACTATTTCAAATAATTGAAGAGGAGGGAAGCCTTCAAAACTCATTTTATGAGTCCAGCATTACCCTGATTCCAAAACCAGACAAACACTTTACAAAAGAGAAAATTATAGGCCAATATCCTTGATGAACATAGATGCAAAAATCCTCAACAACATATTAGCAAACCGAATTCGGCAATACAGTAAATGGATCATACACCATGATAAACTGGGATTCATTCCTGGGAATAGAGGAAACATACTTTAACATAATAAGGGTCATACATGACAAACCCATAGCTAACATCACACTCAGCAGTAAAAGGCTAAAAGTATTTCCTTAAAATCAGAAACAAGTAAAGGATGTCCACTTTTGCCACTTCTATTTAACATAGTATTGGAAGTCCTAACTACAGCAATCAGACAAGAAAAAGAAATAAAAGGCATCCAGATTGGAAAGGAAGAAGTAAAACTGTCATTATTTGCAGATGATATAATACCATACACAGAAAATCCTAAAGAGTCCACCAAATATATTAGAACTGATAAATGAATTCAGTAAAGCAACAGGATAAAAAAAAGTAACATTCAGAAATTGGCTGCATTGTTATATATCAATAATGAACCATCAGAAAAATAAATTAAGAAAACATTTAGAACCACATAAAAAATACCTAGGGATAAATTTAAACAAGGAGGTAAAATATCTGTACTCAGAAAATTATAAACTATTGAAGTTGATACAAATAAATGGAAGCATATATTGTGCTCATGGATAGGAAGAATTGGCATCATTAAAATGTCCATATCACCCAAAGCAATCTATAGATTCAATACAATCTCTATCAAAATACCAATGTCATTTTTTTGTTTTACAAAACTAGAACAAAAAATCCAAAAATTTATATGGAACCACAAAAGACCCCAAATTGTCACAGCAATTTTGAGAAAGAACAAAGTTGGAGGTTTCATGCTACCTGATATCAAACTGTACTATAAAGTTATAGCTATGTTACTGCCTAGGCCCTAAGAGAAAACATAGGCAGTAAACTCTCTGACATTGCTCTTAGTAATATTATTTCTGATTACTCTCCTTAGGCACAAGAAACAAAAGAAAAAAAAAAGGAAAAAAATTTTGCATGGCAAAGGAAACCATTAACAAAATGAAAGAGAACCTAATGAATATGTAAAAAGATATTTACCAATGATACATCTAATAAAGGGTTATTATCCAAAACTTATAAAGAACTTATACCACTCAACAACAATAAAATCCAATTAAAAATAAGTAAAGGACCTGCATAGACATTTCTCCAAAGAGGATATACAGATGGCCAGTAGACATATTAAAAGATGCTCAATGTCACTAATCATCAAAAACTGCAAATTAAAATAATAATGAGATATCACCTCACACCTGTCAGAATGGTCGTTATCAACAAATCATCAAACAAGTGTTGGCGAGGGTGTGGAAAAAAGGGGACCCTAGTATACTGCTGGTGGGAATGCAGACTGATGCAGCCACTATGGAAAACAATATGGTGTTACCTCAAAAAATTAAAAATTGAACTGCCATTTGACCCAGGGATCCCACTTCTAGGAATATACCCTAAGAAGCCTCAAACACCAATCAGAAAGAATATATGTACCCCCATGTTCACAGCAACACTATTTACAATAGCTAAGATCTGGAAACAGCCCAAATGTCCATCAGTAGACGAATGGATCAAAAAGCCATGGTACATATACACATATGCAGCTGTAAGAAAGAAAGATCTCTTATTCTTTGAGACGACATGGAGGGACCTGGAAAGTATTATCCTAAGCGAAACAAGCCAAGCAGAAAAAGACAAATATCACATGATCTCACTTATTTATGGAATATAATGAACATAACAGTCTGAGAAATTGGGTAGAGCCAAAGACGTGAAAGTGGGGTACAGACTGACAACCCTCAGAAGAGGGGGTGGTGGAGGAGGGAAGAGATAAACCACAGAACTTAAATGCATGTATGCGTAACCGATGGACATGGACAACGAAGCCGGGGACAGGGCGAGGGGGATGGGGAGGAGGGTGTCAATGGGGTAAAAAAGGAGAAACATCTGTAACAAAAATAAAATAAATAAATAAATAAATAAATAAATAAAAAGGAATTGAACCCGTGACCCTTCAGTCTTAGGCTGACGCTCTAACTACTGAGCCAAACCAGCCAGGGCCAGAGAACATTTTGATGGTTGCCAGATGCAAGGGGGAACGGGGCTGGGTGAAAATGATGAAGGGATTAAGAATTACAAATTGATAGTTACAAAATAGTCAAGGGGGATGTAAAGTATAGCACAGGGAATATAGTCAATAATACTGTAATACTATGCTATGTATGGTGTCATATGGGTACTAGATTTATTGGGGGGATTACTTTGTAAGTTATATAAACGTGTAACCACTATGCTTTATATCTGAAACTAAGATAATATTGAATGTCAATTGTAATTGAAAGAAATTTTAAATTTAGCATTTAATCTTTTCCCTAATACTTTTTTTTAAATCATTATTTGTTGTATAAAGAAAATGTAAAGAAATTTTTCACTAAGTCCTATGTAGATGCCACAAAATCCACTCCTGTTTACCCCAATAAGGCATATGAATATTAACATTTTCTGTGTGGGCCATGATGGAAACAGATTTGAGAACTGCTATGCATAATGCCTATTAGTGTCTTAAATTGTTTTTAATCTGCTTATCTGAGTGTCCTCCTAACAATATCTACTTTCATACGTGTATATATATATGTGTGAGTATGTATGTGTAGGTGTATCTTGCAAATTTTCTTGGAGGAAAATATATTTTATATTAACATTGATTCAGTTCCAGGAACTGTCTGAAGTGCTTTACATTTATAAACATACTTAATCGTCGCCACAAACCTATGAGTCAGATTTTTTTTATCCCCATTTAATGAATGAAAATGAGACAAAGCCACAAATAACTTGCCCAAAATCACCCTGCTAGTAATTGGTGGAGCTAAAGAAGGATTAATTAACTGCTTGATAAACATTCTCCATTATTATGTTCATTAAAAGTAATGTTGAATTGCTTAGAACATTTAATCTATTTCAACTTCTATGTTTATGTTTTATTTAAATGATTTATTTATTTATTTATTTATTTATTTAATCCTCACCCGAGGACATTTTTCCATTTTTTGTACAGACAGAGTGGGAGGGAGAGAGAGGAAGAGAGAGAGAGAGAAACATCGATGTGAAAGGGACACATCGAGTGGCTGCCACCCGCACGACCAACCAGGGCCGGGGACAAACTGCAACCAAGGTACATGCCCTTAGCGGGAACCGAACCCGGGTCTCTCCGGACCGCAGGCGGGCACTCTAACCGCTGAGCCAAACCGGCCAGGGCTAAATGATTTATTTTGAAACAAGCTTTTTCTACTTTATTTTATTCTGGTAAAAATTCTTAACACGCTATTTAAATAGCTAAGATCTGGAAATAGCCCAAGTGCCCATCAGTAGATGAGTGGATAAAAAAGCTGTGGTACATGTACACAATGGAACACTATGCAGCTGTAAGAAAGAAGGATCTCTTACCATTTGAGACGACACGATAGGACCTGGAAAGTATTATGCTAAGCAAAATAAGCCAATCAGAGAAAGACAAATATGACGTGATCTCACTTATTTGTGGAATATAATGAACAAAATAAGCTGATGAACAAAATAAATCCAGAGACATGGAAGTAGGGAATAGGAGAACAAACCTCAGAGAGAAAGGGATGGGGGTGGTGGGGCAGGAAGAGATAAACCAAAGAACTTACATGCATATATGCACAACCAGTAGACAAAGACTACGAAATGGTGAAGTGGGGAGTGTGGGAGCAGGAAGGAGGATGTCAAAGGGAGAAAAAAGAGGAACATCTGTAATAAAAAATTTAATAACTTAAGTGTTAAAAAAAAATGTATGAACCACAAAAAAAGAACAAAAGAATACTTAACCAGAGATTTACCCATTTGACACATTTTTAAGTGCACGAAGCAGTACTGTTAACTATAGGTGCTGTATTGTAGAGCAGCTCTCTAGAATTTATTCATCTCCCACAACTAAAACTTTATACTGTTGGACAACTCACCATTTCCCCTTCTTTGAATATGTGTCCACTTGTACTCTGTTCCCCTGTTCATTCCTATGCTGCATGAATATTTTTCGCTTGTCATTATTACTGCTATCATGGTATGACTCGCCAAATGCCATTTATGCTTTGAAATATTAAGTGCTCATTTGTTATGTTATGTTTGTATTAATAAAAATTGTGTATAATAGCCCTGGCCGGTTTGGCTCAACGGTTAGAGCATTGGCTCGTGGACCAGAGAGATCCGGGTTTGGTTCCCGCTAAGGGCACATACTCTCAAAAAAAAATGTGCATAATAAAAATTATATAATGCATTGAAAACTTTTCATAAGACCACTACTATGGATGTAGCAAATTCTTGTAAAGGACTTGCATTTCATTCGAGCAGTGTCCATATAAAAGCTCTGTTAAGAACAAGAATGCTTTCTCTTTTCACACTGAGGCCTACTCTCCACAGACACAATGCAGTTTTGACAATGTATGCATTCCGGCAACCCAAACCCAGGAAATACCTGTGTATTGATGTATAATGTTGGTCCACTTCTGTAAGCGGCGGCTCTCAGGGCTGAATTTGAAAAATATGTCATAGTGATAGAAGAAACTGTACATGCACTTAAGGATGATTTCGAGGCATTCAGTCAACCCTTCGATAAAACGATTATGGGTGCTAGAGAGAAAGGGGGGATAATATATCAGTAAGTGACTCAGATAATGGCAAATGTCTTTTTGCCCTTCTGTCACTAACCTGTTTATTTGGCAGTTGGTCTCCTGGCTAAAAGTACATTTCATGAGTGTGTCCAGGCTCATCAAGTTGATGTCCTTAAAGACCTCCACAACTGTCTCCTGAGTGCCACAAGTCTTCTCCCATTTCCCCTGGCACAGGAAATCAAGATCAACAACATCATCATCAAAGTGCCTTTATCTGACCCTGCACTTATGATGTAATGGAGACAACTCTGACCTAGCAGGAGCCGAAATTCAGACAAGCAAATAAACTAAATGTTCACTTGGCATCAGGAAAGGGGGAAAATGTACCCAGCTGGGTGAGAAAGAGCATGGAGCAAACCAGATATCCAGTAAATGGCTGAATTAAATATCATTGGTCTTACAACTATTACCGTAACTCTGCTTTAAAACAGATCAGAGTTCCAGTAAAACAGATCATCTCTGATACAAGACCCATAATTACAGGGAGTCTCTCCCCAGGGCTTCCTCTACCATCTTCAGTGCCCAAACTGTTAGACAGCCCACCCCATCACTACTTGCAACCACCATAATCACACTTAAGATAAACTTAGAACATTAAAAGTAAAAATAAAATAAATCTAAGTGTTTAAGTTCTGATCAACTGACATTTATTGAGCACCTATGCCTATAGCTATGTGCTAAGAATTTGGAGGCAAAGAGATGTTTCTAAAGCTTTTACCTAAGTGTCAACTATTTGATCAATTGCTCCCACCCCGAATTAAGTAAGTTTTACTGAGTACAGAAGTGAGTTTAGAAGAAATGAGAGCAAAGGAGAGGCTCGAAGTTGGAGGCACTTTGGCACATTTCAGCAGAGGGAGGAGCTGTGAGAGGGACCTCAGGGAACTGTGGGACTGAGAAGTAAGGGACACAAAAGTGGCTTATTGAAATGGCGATAAACTCAAATGCCACCACTGGCTGATATGCAATGGTGTGGAAAGCTGCCCAGTACCAGCATCAGAAGAGCACACCCCCTCCCATGCTAACCTGCACCTCAAGCTCTCTGCTTCGGCAACTCACACTGCTATTTACTTTCACCACAGTCCCAGCAGACTTGAGGTTAAATCTGCTTCCGTGAGCTGGGCTGAGAACCCAGCCAATCAACAGTTCTCTCTTGTGGAAAGGGATAGGCTTGCAGAGGAAAGTGGAAGAAAACTTTGGCTTTGTTTGTGGTGTTGGAAGTGTTCATGATGAAACTGTTTTAGCTCATTACTAGTCTGATTTTTAAATAGGTACAATTAAAAAATTTATCATGCACAAGTGGAGTTTTGGAATAGAACCCATTTATAAATCAGGGACTACCAATAGGATCATTGTCCCGCAACCTCCTCCTGCCCCTTCGGAAGGGTCTAAGTCAGCTCCTAATGACCCCCTGTTATCTGCAAGAGTAAACTCACATCTGTGACTGTAATGTAGACCCTTATCAGTTGCCAGGTCATTTATGGCCATCAGGTAAGTCCATTCTAATCTCCAAATGTTTGTTCACACTAACTCACTCTGCCTAAATTCTCTCATTCATATTATTCACATATTCAAGCCCAGCTCATATCTCATGATAAATCTGAGTCTCCTCTGAATCTGAAGCAATTATAGCTACTCTGGATTTCTTTACCTGTCACCTACAGCATTTACCATTTGAATCTGACTACTTTGATTTACTGCCATAGGATTTCTATATCTAAGACAGACAACCGAATCTGCATCTTTTTTTTTTAATCACTCAAAAATACACAGCAAAGGCTTACACAGACACCTGTTGCTTAGTGGGTACTTGTACATTGGTTAATTTCTAGAAATTATTCTCCTTAGCCTTTCACTACCCATTAAACATATGTCTAATCTGTTCCCTGTTAGGAGTATTTGCAACACATCAGAACGCTTTTATCCCTTCACTTACCAGCATTATGTTCACAGACTGTGCTATCACGTTGACATGGGATTTCAGGATGTTAAGATTGAATGCAGGAGTTACTAGGCGCCGGTGCTGGGCCCACTTGGATCCGTTTAGACTCAGTAGTCCTTCTTCTTGAGACAGAAATGGCACAAAAGCATTTTATTAGAAGACATGGTGAAGCAGAGGTGAGGGACAGACACCATGAAGTGACTGTGACGCACAGTCATGACATAATGGAATATCAAAGCAGTGCTCAAATATTAAGATTGGGGTAAGTTTTTTTTGTTTTTTTTTTATCCTCACCCGAGGACATTTTTCCATTTTTTGTACAGATAGAGTGGGAGGGAGAGAGAGAGAGAGAAACATCGACGTGAAAGGGACACATCGAGTGGCTGCCACCCGCACGACCAACCAGGGCCGGGGACAAACTGCAACTGAAGTACATGCCCTTAGCGGGAACTGAACCTGGGTCTCTCTGGACCACAGGCCGACACTCTAACCGCTGAGCCAAACTGGTCAGGGCGATTGGGGTAAGTTTTGATGCTTACATCTGGGATGAATGTATTTAGCATTGTCAGAAAAACCCTACTTTATGGAGACTTATGACAGTGTTCATTCTGAAATCGTCAGTTACTACCTGTCAGTCACTTAACCTTCCTGAGGCTTGGTTATCTCAATGATCAAGAGTGATAATAAATATCTGCTTCACTGTGTTGCTGTGCAGATTAAATGTAGGTGTATGTATAAGGCACCTAGCCTGGTCTCTAGTTGACAGAAAAAGCACAGCAAATATTCATCTTCTCTCACTCCAAACCAATTCATAAACTATACTGTGAACACCAAGTTCACAAGGAACCGGACAAGAGTGTCCACTACATACCCAGTTATCTCCTCCCCGAGCCCTTGTCGGTGCCTAACACCCATAAACAATACAAACCGAAAACACTCATTAAGACTAATGCCTCTCAATCTTCTGTTAACAGAGAAATCATTAAAATTTTTGCTTTAAAAGAAACGTAAAGCTTATTAATATATCATTGCCATCATTCATTGAGGGCTTTCAACATACTAGGCTTGCAATGCTGAAAATACATGTTTTATTTAGTCCTCACAACAGTCCAGAGATGAAACTCTCTTCCTCATTTTCAAAGATGAGGAAACAGAGGCATAGAGAGATTAACTGACTTCCCCAAGACCACACTCAACTAGTCAGTGGGGGGCAGTATTCAAACCCAAGTCACTCTAAATCGAAAACCTATATTCTTTCATCTAATTTCTTTCTTGTCTACCATAAATACCAATTACATGACTAAAAGGCTTAATTTATCTGCTCATGGAATATTTCCAAACTGTACTTTGGAGCAAAATTTTACTGATTTGCATATGAAAATAGAGGAACTCCAAAAAGAAAGAGCCAAGAAAACAAGAAAGGATAAAATAAAGAATATGGATGGTGAGACTGCCATTTGAAAGACAGAGATGGGACAGATACACACACATGCTGCCTTGAGATGAGATTAGGGGGAGAGAAATGGATGGAGAGGGTTTCTAGGATTGTGCTGTGTTGACCACTCCCTCGCGAGCCCCCTCCCACCCATAACCTGCAGGGCAGATCCACCATACTCCTAATGCTTTTGAATTTCAATTTGAGTTGTTTTGAGATGCTCTGCTATAGAAAGGGGACTCCTGGGAAGAGAGTGGGTCACATACATACCCAGTAGTGGAACTAGGAACTTATGGAAGTACTTGGACTTGGGATCTGCAGAGGAAACACAGGACAGAATTAGATAAAAATGATCAAATTTGATGAAGGTTCTCTCATTTTCCCACATTAGCCACAAATCATCAGCAAAAGGGAGCTCAAGGCTCACTCCTTGCAGCCCTTGGCAGGTGTGGGGTTTGGGGAGATGGCAAAACTCTTGGTTCAGAAATCAGAGAACCACAAGCCCCATGAGGCAGACGGGTACACAAACCCAGACTCTCCTCATTTACACTTCTTACATCAGACACAGGGGTTACCTGCAGGTTACAACATTTCCAGATTAGGAGTTGGGATACATATCGTATGTTTTTTGGAAAGCAAATGACCTATTACAGCAGAAGTTGGGGAGACACCAGACAGCAAGGTACAAATGCCACCTGGGGTTCTTGTGAACTCTTCGCGTGGAGGTGTTTTACAACTCTTGTCCTCTAAGAGGCGAGCATGAGACCAATTCAAGAGAACTGGAGAAATGGGAAACATGGGAAGGGCTGTTTTCTTTTATTAGATTTTGTTCAGAGTAATAGAGACAATAGCACAGGGAAGAAAGATTGAATATCAGATCTTCATTTACAAAGTTGATGAAGCAAACACTGGATATTTTAATTTTACGCTATGAGATAATATACCATGGAAGCCTTGAAAAAGAACTGGATGGAGGAGTCAGAGGACTCGGGTCCCCAAAGGAAACACGGTTGAGAAATATATGCAAAAAACAAACAAACAAACAAACAAAATTTGGACCCCAGTGAAGGACTGCGGAAAGCAGTGATCTAGCATTCAGGTTACACACCGAACCAGCTCGGCAGAGCTACTTTGGAATCCCTCTGAAGACTTACACTCAAGAAAGGGGCTGGGACGGAGCTGAGGCAGGGGCAGGGGCTGGGGCTGGGGCTGGGGAGTGTTGCTGACTCTGAAATCACAAAACCAAAAGAAGCAAAGAAAGCCCCTGATGATCTGGTGGTGTCAGCTGGGCTTTAAGATTCAATGACCTAAAAGGGCCCAGGTAGGTCTGAACTAGACAGGGACTGGGGGACATGAGAATCCCCTTTAGGATTGGTGGGAAACCTCTCCACAGTCCCTCCATGTCTCTTAAAGGCCCAATACTAATCTTTGCTTCAGAATTCCTTTAGAATCCTGCCTGGGGGTTGTGCATATCAGTCCTAGGAGGATGAGGGTTCTGAGATTCATTCCTTTTCTTACCTGTTCTGCTCAGCAATGTCTTTGCATAGTCCGGGTCATAGATATAGAAAAATACCTCAAAGGGCCCAATCCAGGCAGGAAAGGCACATGGGTATTTTTCAACAACCTCGTCAAGTTTCTCCAGATGACCACTCCCAAATAACTGCAGTGAAAAAAGTGAAGGAAATTAGAGATGCCAACTAGTCTAGACTCATCCCTTCTTACAAACCCGAGCTGAGTTCAGGGCCTGGGAGGGGCCAGACCCTTTCTCTGGAAGTGGGTGGACATGCTTTTCTTAGGATTCTAAGCTTGGAGTATAATATTCTAAAACAGGATAGTGTATTTATCTTTTCAATATAAATATATGTTGCATCCCCAGACCAAGTCACTGTCAAATGACATACACTGTGGCTGTTTTTACAACTGGGAGGGTGAAGGGAGCCAAATCACAGACCCTGCCTCACCAGCCAAGGTCCCACACTTGGATTAGGAGAGTCATCTGGAAGCTGAAAGGGTTTTTTCCCCTATGTGGACAGCTAACTGTTAGCAGGTTGAATATGAGCCACCATCCAGTTCATCATTCCCTTTCTCTTTTTCTCTCTCTAATTATTGATGAGTGTTTTTTTATAATGACATAATAGTAACTGTTTCTCTCCCAAAACCTGCCAACTTCATCTACAAAGAAAACCCAATTATTTCACCATATAACGGTAGCAGGCTCATTTATACAGGTGTGTGAAGCGTGAAGCAAACTCAAATGCAAAACTCTCAGCTCCCATCATCTCTTCCCATGTGCTCCACCTGCCCCGGGGCAGCTCTTATTTAAGTATCACCTCCTCACGGTAAGTAAACTGCCAAGCCAAGACTATTCTGGCCCTGCAGACCAGCAGAAAGATAGGAAAGCAGGGTGTTTGAAATAACTGCATCACGGCCATCTGATCTCTCCCCGGTGCTGACAACCGACAACATTCCCTTTAGCCAGTGATTCTTATCTACCATGAAGTCAGCCCAGATGACTCAGTCTGGTGTGAAAGACTCATCATGTTTGACCGTAGTCCACACTAGTGAAAGGTTTCAAAAAAGACGGAGTCAAAATTACTGCCTTAAATAAAATATAGGATTTCCTGTGGCTTGATGCATGTAATCTATCTTCTCACTCTAGTTCAGATAACTGTGTGTCAGCTGTGTGCAGACATGATGTAAGGAATGGATCTAAAATATGCTACCACTTTTCCTGGATACAAGCTCTTGCTTTTAAAAGAATCCATTTAGCCCTGGCCAGTATGGCTCAGCAGTTGGAGCGTCGGCCTGTGGTACAGAGAGACCCGGGTTCGGTTCCCGCTAAGGGCACGTACCTCTGTTGCAGCTTGTCCCTGGCCCTGGTTGGTCGTGCGGGTGGCAACCACTCGATGTGTCCCTTCACATCGATGTTTCTCTCTCTCTCTCTTCCTCTCTCTCCCTCATGCTCTGTCTGAACAAAAAATGCAAAAATGTCCTCGGGTGAGGATAAAAAAAAAAAAAGAATCAATTTATTTCCAATGTGTGCTAAAATTGCCATCTAGGCTCCTCATGCCCAAGAATATGGCACTCTGTGCTGTGAAAGCAAGAAGCAAATAATTGTTTTTGTATTATAACAAGAAAAACAATCTCACATGTAAAACTAAAAATAAAATTTTTAAACCCTCTCAGCTACCAACATTTATAAATCAGAGTACAAATACTACCAGTAGAAATTAACTTTTTGCCTAATAAGTAGACTACTAATGGCTCATTTAAATAGTTCCACTAAATCACTGACAATAAGATTCATCTGTATCCATCTCTTATATCGAGTTGGGTGGGGAAGGTGGGGAGACCTGTATGTGTGTGTCTGGGTGTGCTCAGCTACAGACTTGAGCATGTTCATGGGGATCCTGACCCACATAAAACCCTAAGGCTGGCAAGTTCTTATTTGTGTGACCAAAACCACAGAATTTGCCACGTGATTGTTTGTTCTTACCCACAGAAGAGGTGGAAAACTTTGGCTCCTAATTTCCTCTATTACCAGCTGACACCTCTAATCCATTAAGTGCCCTCTGGATAGTTTAGGGTCCCTAAAAGATTGAGGCTATTGAAACCAGATCCGTAGACTCTATCTTGCTCTCATTCTGACATTCAAGCCAGTGACAAGCACCCACCAACACCATGAGTGATATTCATTCATTTGCAAAAAATAAACAGATGACTTTATTAAGTGCCTATTATGTGCACCAAGTGAGAGTGCAATAGATACACAGAAGGAGGACTTGGTTTTTCCTACTCAGGTTCCAAAACAATTTAATGGGGGAAAGAATAGTCTTTTCAACAAATGGTGCTAAGATAACTGGATATCCACATGCCAAAGAATGAAGTTGAATCCTTACCTCACACAACATATAAAACTCAAAATGGCCCTGGCCAGTTTGGCTCAGCGGTTAGAGCATCGGCCTGCGGTCCGGAGAGACCCGGGTTCGGTTCCTGCTAAGGGCATGTACCTCGGTTGCAGTTTGTCCCCGGCCCTGGTTGGTCGTGTGGGTGGCAGCCACTTGATGTGTCCCTTTCACATCGATGTTTCTCTCACTCTGTTCCTCTCTCTCCCTCCCACTCTACCTGAACAAAAAATAGAAAAATGTCCTCAGGTGAGGATTAAAAAACAAAAAAAACTCAAAATGGATCAGAGATCTAAATGAAAGAGCTAAAACTATAAAACTCTTAAGAGAATTAATAAGGATTTAACCTTGAATTTGGCGATGGCTTCTTGGATATGACAACAAAAGCACAAACAACAAAAGAAAAAAAAAGATAAATTGGATTTCTTTGTAGTCTTAAGCCACTAAGTTTTAGGATTTTAAAATACTTGTTCTTGAACCCTTGTCTTAGGGTCTTATTCTGGGAAAATCTAAACTAAGACAAATAGTATACACAAAAATTTCCAAGAACTGATGAATAGGAGGTTCCAGATCAAAAAGATTGCTGACCAAAGCATCAGGGATAATAACTGAAAAAATAAACAAACAAAAAATTCTAAGTGCCACACCTAAGTACATCATAATTAAATATCAGAACACCAGAGGCAAAGTGAAGATTTTAAAGCTGTTGCGGGGAGAGAAAAGGGTCACATAATAAGGATTAATAAACAGATAGATGGGATAATTCTGGAAAGATGGCAAACTAGAGAGCACCAGTAATCTGTCTCCCCACCTAGACAACCATTGTACTGGCAAAACTTGTCTGATGTACCTATTTTGTAACTCTGGAACCTATTAAAGGCTTGCAACTTCCAGGGGAAAGTCTTGGACTGTATATTGCAGTTAATTTTTGTCAATTTCAGCTCTTCACACAGTAGCAGCTACCCATTCCTCACCCCCAGTCCCATAGCAAGCAGTTGCAGGTATTCTTGAAACAGCTTGGACACAGTGAGCGGGACACAGTGGGGAGAAGCACCCTGGCCTACAAATATTGGGGATTAGTGTTGTCATCATTGATTGCTTCTGACCACAGAGGGGCACACAAAGAGGCTAATGTTCATTTTTGTTGCACCTCTCTCCATTGTTGCAAGCCCCCTTGCTCTCACCAACTGAAGTGACTTCTAGGGAATTAAAAACAAAACAAAACAAAACAAAACAAAAAAAACAGTGCCTTTCTCTTCTGGTCAGTGTTCTCTTTTTTCTTGTTTGAGAACTAGACATTAAAACTAGGACATTCAATAGCAATTGTATGTATAAGGAAAATTAGAAAGTGGCCACACATTTCCAAGGAAAAGCACAGGCTAAGAAAAAATCTGAGAAGACATTATTATACAGAGAGCTTACAACAATAAAAACAAAAAACAAAAAAAACTACTCCCCTCCCCCAGAAAACCCTGGGGAAGGGAGAGAGAAAAACAAAACAAAACTACAAGAACAAGAAAATATGGCCTATTCAAAAGAAAAAAATTAAATAAACAGAAACTTTCTCTAAAAAAGACCCAAGGACAGCACTACTAGACAAAGACTTCAAAAACAAACAAACAAAAAAAACTGTGTTACAGATGTTAAAGAACTAAAGAAAGATGTGAAGAAAATTTTAAAAAGTGATATATGAACAAAACACAGTATCAATAAAGAGATAGAAAACCTAAAAATGCTGGAGATTAAAAGTACAATATTGGAGATGAAAATCTCACTAGAGTGATTCAAAGGCAGATATCATCAGAAAGAAAAAAATCAACGAACATGAAGATAGAATAATGGGAATTATTGAGTCTGAGAAACAGAAAGAAAAATAAATAAAGTGAATAGAGCTTAGGGGACTTATGGCACACCATGAAGCCAACCAACATACAGTCTCAGAAGGAGAAGAGAGAGAGAGAAAGGGATAGAAGAATATTTGAAGCGATAATGGTTAAAATTTTCCCAAATTTGATTAAATACATGAATATAGACATCTAAGAAGCTCAGGGAACTTCAAGTAAGATGAACTCAAAGAGATCCACCCTGAGACACATTACAATCAAACTTTTGAAAGACAAAAACAAAAAGAGAGCCTTGACAGCAGCAAGAGAGAAGTGGCCCTTTACATACAAGGGATTCTCAATAAAATTATCAGCAGATTTCTTGTCAAAACTTTGAAGAGCAGAAGACAGTGGGCTGATATAGTCAAATTGCTTAACACACACACACACTCAACAGCAAGAACAGTTAACTGCCCTGGCCACTTTGGCTCAGTGGTAGGAGTGTCAGTCCGAGGACCAAAGAGTCACAGCTTTTATTCTAGTCAAGGGCATGTACCTCAGTAGCAGTTGGGTCCCTGGCCCTGGTTGGGATTGTGTGGGAGACAGCCAATTGATGTGTCTCTCTCACACTGATGTTTCTCTCTCTCTCTCTCTCTCTCTCTCTCTCTCTCTCTCTCTTCCTCCCTCCCACTCTAAAGATAAATGGAAAAATATCCTCAAGTGAGGATTAAAAAACAGAAAATAAAAAAATATTTTTTTTAAAAAAAGAACTGTTAACCAAGAGCCCTATATCCAGCAAAATTGTCCTTCAAAATTGAGGAAGACATTTAGACATTCCCAGATAGACAAAAGCCGAGGGAACTTTTTATCACTAGATCTGCCCTGTAAGAAATGCTCAACGGAGAAATGAAAGGACACTGGTAAGTAACCCAAAGCCATATGAAGAAAAAAGATCCCAATAAAGGTAAATGCACAGGCAGTTATAAAACCTAGTATTATTAAATAGTGGTTTGTAACTCGTTTTTTGTTTTCTATATGATTTTAGAAAATAATGCATTTAGAGGAAGCAGTAGTTTATGTTTTTAATGAAATAAGAATCAGGGGTAAGGGTGGATTTAGATAACAGGAGAGATCAAAAGCCTTCCTCTACCTTACAGAGTTAAATCAGTCAATATATTTTGAGTGATTGGCTGGGGTTGCTCCCTGCTTCACAAGAATCTTAGGAAAAGAAAGTTAATTTCTCTATTTGGAATGGCCTAATATTTGGCAACTATTGTGCCCAATTTTGCACATTTTCTGCAATTAATAAATATTATTTAGGATAATAGTTCCTAAAAACATGTTTTGACAATACATGTGGAAGGCTTTTTAAAATGCAGTACATAAATGCAAGCGATTGGTGAAGCAGAGACAGACCTGAGTTTACACCACGTTTTCTTTTCCCGGATTCAGTCTTTGAAATAGCCCCCTCCCAGCCGCCAAAGCTTCCTCTTTAGTGGTTCCAGGGAGTTTCCCTTTTCCTGTAGAGCTTTGAGGGAGCAACTCTAGAATAATTAAAAGATGCGGAGAGCCAAAGGCTGGGACAGAGAGGTCTGTGCAGAATGGAAGGATGGGAGGAAGGGAAGGAAGCAGTCTCCTCTCTGCCTGCCTAGTTTCCAGCATCCTCCTTCGCCCCTCCCTTGTGTCTACCTTCTGGTTCCCGGTTAGCCAGTGTGGGGGTGGCCCAGAGAAGGCGCGCAGATCTCGAAGCAGCTGCTGCCTCCTCATGTAGAGCTTGACAACCTGCAGCAGCCCCAGGGTCAGAAAGAACACGATCACCAGGTACAAGGGCCTCGCCCAGCGCGTCTCCAGCCAGGAAGACTCCATCACTCTGCGCTGCGGACTGCCGGCAGTCTCCAGGGACCGGGAGAGGATGAGCTTTCTGAAGCCCGGGCTTGGGAGGATCACCCAGCCCACTGCGTCTCCGAGCCCTCCCAGAAGCTCCGTCCTTGCCCGGGAAGGAGAAAGAGCGACGGGAGCGGCAACTCCGGCGTGGCCAGAGGAGGCAGGCGCAAGTTGCAAGTACCCGGATTTCTAACCCTTTATCAACTGATGCAAATCTTCACTCATGATGACTTCTGGTACCCTCCCAGACTGTCATATTTCAAGCGTGACAATGATCAATCAAGGGAAATTTGAATTTCAGTTTTGAAATAATGCCAAGGTTGAAGTCATCACTTTACTTCATTGCCACAAATAAACGGTAAACTGCTATGCAAAAAAACCTTTCCACTCTGAAATTATATCAAAACCCACATGGGTCTGTGGGCTGAGGGTGGGCACGTATAGTCATTAAATTTGTATGGTGTGGCCTGTCCTGTGATGCACTGGTAAACGTTTACACTTGGTACTCACTATGATTTCTAGTGTTCGAGGATGTTCAGCATGTCCTATTTCAAGTTGCCAACAGAAGACCCTGACCCTTGAATTGGGAAGAGATGCAAAGTAGCATACCATTGTATAGTAGTTCCACCATACAGATGTGATCAGGAACCGCAACATAATTTGTAGGTCAGGGTGCAAAATGAATTCAACAATAAATTGTTAAAAATGTATTAAAAGATAACAACAGCAGAGCATTAAACCAAACGCACACCCTTTTGAGTACAAGGTCCTGTGTGACCTCTCAGGTTCCATGCCCATGAAGCAAGCAGTGGACACAAGAGACTTAAATAACCTCAAGGGCATACATAATAGTAAATATATTAAAGTAGTTAGAAAGTAATAAGTTGTTGTTTTTTTACCTAGTAGGTGGTAAAGTAGGATCCAACAGACTCAACTTCCCAAGTTGTAGTCTCCCACTCCCAGCCTTCTTTATGAGCATTGTCCACAATTCATTCATTCATTCATTCATTCATTCATTCATTCATGGTAAACTAAGAAAGGCACATGCTAGGTGTTGGATTTATAGCTATGAACAGTAAACTCAATCTCTGTTACAACTTCCTATTGTCCTCACTGTCACTGCCTTCCACTCCCCAGGCATCCACCCCAGTCTTGGGAGCCTGGCAGGGTTTATTTGGCAGATGAATAGTTACAACAGAATCCAATGGTGATGACTTCATCTTGACCAAGTACTGGTGCCTTGAATGTTCCATTTAGCTCCACACTTTGTTTCAGTTCCCTCCTCCCTAGACCTTCCCACCTCTTGCCTACCTTTATCCCTCAGTTATAAGTTATTTGGCAGTATCTCAGAATCTTATGGCTTTTACAATAATGCCAAGGGCATTGGCAAGCAAGTTGTAAAAATATTGAGAAACCAGTGAAATTTACATGGCAGGTTCCATGCGGAGGTCCAAGAACACATTATACCATCCTTTTCTGCAATGGCCTGGAGGTAGGAGAATGGCAACGCTCAGGAAGGAGGCACAGAGTCAGTCCCCACGCTCACTGCCGCCTCCACACGCTGGCCAGTGCTGGGCAATGCCAGGAAACAAAGAAAGATGAAGGGTACGCCTTTCCTTGGGACAGTTCACAACCTGGTAGAAGGGATAGATAGGTAAGCAAAGAGACACAGTATAATGGATAAATGATACAATTGGAAGGATCCGAATGGATTATTTGAACGCATTCTATCTAATGAATAATGAAATTAAATCCAAAAAAGAAAAGCAGATTGCCTTTAGCCCCTTCTCTTCAGACTAAGAATCCAAAGGTCCTTTCTCATTTTCTCCTTGTCACCTCTGAGCCACACCAGATGTGTTAATTTCCCTAGTTCCTTTGGATGACACAAAAAGTGAATCCGGGAAACCTCTGAATGTGTCCAATTGTGTTTCCCTGTTACCTTGAGTAATTCCCATATTTTAAAAACTGGATAAAGAAGTGTGAGCCTCCAGATGAGGAACAGGACAAGCAGAGAGGTGTGAGAGGAACCAGGAGCACCGAGTGCTGTGGACTACAGAGAACAGTGAGACACTTGAAATAAAAGAGGAATGTCGTGTGCCTTGAGACAAGCATCATGTTTGAAATGTGTTCACTGGAATCAGTGTCATGGAAGTCAGTTGTAACCATAGAAAGAGCTGTTGAAATGATAGATACAGAAGCCAAAATAAAGAGATTTGAGAAGTGAATGTGATGGCGATTAATTGAGACTGTGGAGAAAGTATTAACAACTCTGAAAACTTTGGTTGTGAAAAAGAGTAGAGTTAGGATGTTATCCAGATAGGGATTTGAGAGTAGAAGGAAGTTAAGGGCTCTCTTTCTCTTCTCTCCCATTTCTTGAAGAGTAAGAGAGGTTGGAATCTGTAGTGCAGTCACTGACCTTGAAGTAGAAGGAAGAAGGAAAGGTTGGGGTAGATGTAGAGTTTCACATTTTGGGGTATTTCATACCACAACTAAGAAAAGCACAAAATGTAAATACCATTCAAAAATCTTCCTTTTATAGACAGTTTTGAATTGTATTAATTCAACTTTACAACTTCAAAATCCAGTCTTTCAACAGAAAACCCAGAAATGGACCCAAGACATTATGCTCAATTAATATTTGACAAAGGAGGCAAAAGTATACAATGGAGTAAAGACAGCTTCTTTAATAAATGGTGTTGGAAAATTAGACAGCTACATGCAAAAAAATGAAACTAGACCATCAACTTACACCCTACACAAAAATAAACTCAAAATGGATAAAAGACTTAAATGTGACCCAGGAATCCATAAAAATCCTAAAACAAAATGTAGGCAACAAAATTTGAACATCATACACAGCAGAATTTTCACTGATATATCACCTAAGGCAACAGAAACAAAGGAGAAAATGAACACATGGGACTACATCAAACTCAAAAGCTTCTGCACAGCAAAAGAAACAACCATCAAAATGGAAAGGCAACCCATTGTATGGGAGAGCATCATTGCCAATGATACATCAGATAAGGGGTCAATTTCCAAAATATATAGACTACTCATACAACTCAACAAAAGGAAGACAAAGAACCCAATTAAAAAATGGGCAGAGAAACTAAATAGACACCTCTCCAAACAGGACATAAAAATGGCCAAGAGACATATGAAGAAATTCTCAACATCACTAATCATCAGAGAGATGCAAATTAAAACAGCTATGAGGTATCACCTCACGCCTGTCAGAATGGCCGCCATCAACATATCATCATACAACAAGTGTTGGCGAGGGTGTGGAGAAAAGGGGACTCTAGTACACTGCTGGTGGGAATGCAGACTGGTGCAGTCACTATGGAAAACAATATGGCGTTACCTCAAAAAATTAAAAATTGAACTTCCATTTGACCCAGTGATCCCACTTCTAGGAATATACCCTAAGAAGTCTCAAACACCAATCAGAAAGAATGTATGTACCCCCATGTTAATAGCAGCACTATTTACAATAGTTAAGATCTGGAAACAGCCCAATGTCCATCAGTAGATGAATGGATAACAAAGCTGTGGTACATATACACAACGGAGTACTATGCAGCGGTAAGAAAAAAAGATCTCTTATTCTTTGAGACGACATGAAGGGACCTGGAAAGTGTTATCCTAAGCGAAACAAGCCAAGCAGAAAAAGACAAATACCACATGATCTCACTTATTTGTGGAATATAATTAACATAACCGTCTGAGGAATAGGGTAGACCCAGAGACGTGGAAGTGGGGTACAGACTGACAACCCTTAAAGAGGGAGTGGTGGGGGAGGGAAGAGATAAACCACAGAACTTATATGCATGTACACATAACCAATGGACATGGACAACAAAGCTGAGGACAGCGTGGGAGGGATGGGGAGGAGGGTGTCAATGGGGTAAAAAAGGAGAAACATCTGTAACAAAAATTTTTTTTAATCTAGTCTTTCTCTTTTTAATATAAATATGCCAACTGAAAATAGTTTAATTTAAGAGCACTTTGGCCATGGCCAGTTTGGCTCAGCAGTTAGAGCATTGACCTGCGGTCCGGAGAGACCTGGGTTCGGTTCCTGCTAAGGGTACGTACTTCAGTTGCAGTTTGTCCCCGGCCCTGGTTGGTCGTGCAGGTGGCAGCCACTCGATGTGTCCCTTCACGTCGATGTTTCTCACTCTCTCTCCCTTCCTCTTTCTCCCTCCCATTCTATCTGTACAAAAAATGGAAAAATATCCTCGGGTGAGGATAAAAAAAAAAAAGAGCACATTGAAGTCATCTGATCAATAATACACTTTGTTGATGGAGCATAAATGAATCAGGAGGCTTTGGCTAGAAATAAGTGACAAAGATTAATTCAAGGGTCTTAGGGTTTGCAAACCAGAATTGCAAATAGGAGTGTTCCAAAGAAGAAAGAAAAGCTGAGAGTTCTTACAGTAAAAAGTACATTTTGGGGAAGGATCAGCCCTGCATTCTTAGCCTCTGATTTGTCTGAGATGATAAACTTTCAGATGTCCAATTTTCTAAATAATGGATGTCAGGTGGTCTGGAGATATCAACATACTTTTCTTAGTCCTTCAGAGGGTAATCAGAGGGTTATCTATAGAAGATATGGATATAAATATAGATTATATAGATATACATATACATATACATTTATGGAGTTCAAAACTTTAAGTTCCCAGGCAAGCTAAAGTAAGAGTAGACTCATTTCCTCATGCCTTGACCTACTTGATTCTGGTAATTTAGTAGCTTGAGGATAGTGACTTCATTTTATTTCTTCACTCTTCTTCTCAACTTGAATAATATTGAGTTAAATAAATTCTCAATAGTACATTAAACAAATGCCTTCAGCAATCTCTCACATTTGTTTGAATTGGGTGCAATTCAAGAAATATTTTTATCTGAGCATCAGTGAGAACATCGGGTATTACAGCCTCTGATAAGCTAGACTCATCTGGAATAATAATAACATCAAAATTATATTAAACCCATATATATTTTTCCCTCCATTCTCCCAAGTAGGCATTACCATGTTATAGATGAATAAATTAAAGCCTAAGGAAGCTAAGTAATTTGAACTAGGTGTCCTCTGTATCACATGGAGCCTCCAAGCTATTATAAGACCTCACGCCTGCCAATTCTTCTCATTACACAGACACACACACATAGTGACTCATACATTTACCAAAATCTTATAATATTAATCTACATTCATTGACTAAATATTAACATTTAAAAATAAAAAGAAAATCCACCTGAATTATGCATTTTGAAGTGTTCAATATTGCCAAATTCAGATAATGCCATTTTATTTAGTCTTCCACATGCCCACTATCCATATTTCCTTAAGTTACTTAAATTCCTGAAGCTTAGAGCAGAGTAACCTACTCCAACAAAATGAATTCTGGACCTCACTCAAAATTAGGAGCCCCGCCCGCTCCACTTTGGGTATCACACGCACCACAAAGTCAGGGTTGAACTCCACAGGGATTATGCGGACCTTGGTAGCCTCAAGGCGCAGGGGAAATCCACGGGGTCCCACCCCTCGCACGTGCGAGCTCAGCAAATTGTGGGTGAGCAGCTTCATGTCGCCACAACACTCTTAAATTACATTTTGATTCAGACCAAGTGACTTACTTTGGAAAAAATTGGATTTATATATATATTTTTTAAATTAATTTATTATTTATTTTTTAATTTGTGGTCAAGGAATGTTTATTGCAGAAAGTGATGTTTAAAATTGACATCTGAAGGACAAGTAAGAATTCGTCAGGGGAAGTGGGTGTGTGCAGGAAATATTTAGGAGCTAAAATCTGCCCGAATTAGTTTCTATTTGGATGTAGGGAGTGAAAAAGGAGAACTAAAGATGACTCCCACACTTTTAGTTTGAAAAACTGGACTAGAAGTAGGTTTGGAAGATGGTGGGTTCACTTCTGGGTTTATTTGTTAGGCAAGTGAAGATGGCTAGTAGACAGGTGTGTGGGTTTGGAGCTCAGGTCGGTGGTATGGGTTTGGCATACAGATCACCATGTAGTACTGATGACACTCACGGCCGTTGGAGTGCAAGGCTTACCCAGGGACCTTATGTAGAGTGAGAAGAGGACATAAAATGGAACCCTGAGGAATGGCAACATTTTAAAAAGTGGTAGAAAAATAGCACTCTGAAAAGGAAATTCATAAGGGTTATCTTAATGGTAGGAGGGAAACCAGTGGAAACCAAGAGAAGAGACGGTCTTGAGAAGTAAGGACCCTTCAGCATTACTGATTAATGTCCAGAGGGTTGAAGAATATCTCTAGGATTTAGTGACAAACAGGTCACTGAGAACTTGATTGCAAACAGTTTCAAGAGAGAGGTGAGGACAGAAACATAGGCATGAGTGGAAAGTGAAGACTAAGTGTAGTCAACTTTTAGGAATCTTAGGTTGTGAAGGTGAAGGAGAGGAAATAGAGGGCAATAGCTGACAGGATACAAAGGGTCAAGAAAGAAACAGAGAGAGACAGAGAGAGAGAGAGAGGTATTTCTTAGAGGAGGAGCAAATAAAAGGGAGAAAGTGGAGTAGACAAAATAGAAAGGTATCTGAAGAAGTGATAGGGATTAGCCCTGGCCGGTTTGGCTCAGCAGTTAGAGGCTGGCCTGCAGTCCAGAGAGACCCGGGTTCAGCTCCCACCAGGAGTATGTACCTCAGTTGCGGTTTGTCCCCAGCCCTGGTTGGTCGTGCAGGTGGCAGCCACTCGATGTGTCCCTTTCACGTCGATGTTTCTCTCTCTCCGTCTTCCTCTCTCTCCCTCCCACTCTATCTGAATGAAAAATGAAAAAATGTCCTCGAGTGAGGATTAAAAAAAAAGAAGTGATAGGGATTGGATTCAGAACATAACTAGAGAATGGCAGGGGGAGCATGTCCATTGTGGTGGTGTTGTTGTTACAGACGTTTCTCCTTTTATACCCCATTGACCCCCTCCTCCTAACCCCCACCCCACCCCGTCCCCGGCTTTGTTGTCCATGTCCATTGGTTATGCATACATGCATATAAGTCCTGTGGTTTATCTCTCCCCCCACCCCCTCTTCTGGGGATTGTCAGTCTGTACCCCACTTCCACATTTCTGGGACTACCCCATTCTTCAGACTGTTATGTTCATTATATTCTACAAATAAGTGAGATCATATGATACTTATCTTTCTCTGTTTGCCTTGTTTTGCTTAGGATAATACTTTCCAGGTCCCTCCATGTCATCTTAAAGACTAAGAGATCTTTCTTTCTTACAGCTGCATAGTACTCCATTGTGTATATGTACCACGGCTTTTTGATCCATTCGTCTACTGATGGACATTTGGGCTGTTTCCAGATCTTAGCTATTGTAAATAGTGCTTCAACGAACATAGGGGTACATACATTCTTTCTGATTGGTGTTTGAGGCTTCTTAGGGTATATTCCTAGAAGTGGGATCACTGGGTCAAATGGAAGTTCAATTTTTAATTTTTTGAGGTAACACCATACTGTTTTTCCTAGTGGCTGGTACCAGTCTGCATTCCTACCAGCAGTGTACTAGAGTCCGCTTTTCTCCACACCCTCGCCAACACGTGTTGTTTGATGATTTGTTGATGGTGGCCATTCTGACAGGTGTGAAGTGATACCTCATTGTTGTTTTAATTTGCATCTCTTTGATGATTAGTGATGTTGAGCATTTCTTCATATGTCTCTTAGCCATTTGTATGTCCTGTTTGGAGAGGTGTCTATTTAGTTCCTCGGCCCATTTTTTAATTGGGTTCTTTGTCTTCCTTTTGTTGAGTTGTATGAGTAGTCTATATATTTTGGAAATTGACCCCTTATCTGATGTATCATTGGCAATGATGCTCTCCCATACAGTGGGTTGCCTTTCCATTTTGATGGTTGTTTCTTTTGCTGTGTAGAAGCTTTTTAGATTGATGTAGTCCCGTGTGTTTATTTTCTCCTTTGTTTCAGTTGCCTTAGGTGATGTATCAGTGAAAATTCTGCTGCGTATGATGTCTGAAATTTTGTTGCCTACATTTTCTTCTAAGATTTTTATGAATTCATGAGTCACATTTAAGTCTTTTATCCATTTTGAGTTTATTCTGTGATTGGACTTTTAGATTCTTGTAATTTAAAAAAAAAAAAATCCACACCAGGCAGCTTGCCATCAAGATGGCGGAGTAGGTTGATGCAGTACGTGAATCCTCCCACAACCACACCAAATTATAACTAAACTACAGAACAACCATCATTGAGAACTGCCTGAAGTCTAGCTGAACAGAAGTCCTATAAATAAGGACATGTAGAAGAAATCACTTTGAGACTGGTAGGAAGTGCAGAGATGCAGAACAAGCTGGTCCTATACCCACCCGTGTTGGTTAAAAATTAGGAATGAGCCCTGGCTAGTTTGGCTCAGCGGTTAGAGTATCGGCCCACAGACCACAGAGTCCTGGGTTCAGTTCCCGCTAAGGGCACATACCTCGGTTGCAGTTTGTCCCCAACCCCAGTTGGGGTTGTGTGCGTGGCAGCCACTCGATGTGTCACTCTCGCATCAGTGTTTCTCTCTCTCTTTCTTCCTCCCCCTTTCCCTCCCACTCTATCTGAAGATAAATGCAAAAAAAGAAAAATATATCCTTGGGTGAGGATAAAAAAAAATTAGGAAGGAGCCCTGGCCAGTGTTTCTCAGTGGTTAGAGCATTGGCCTGGGGACCAAAAGGTCAACTCCTGGTCAAGGGTACATACCTGGGTTGCAGGTTTGATCCCCACCCTGGTCAGGGTGCATGCGGGAGACAACCAATGGATGTATCTCTCTTACATCAATGTCTCTCTTTCTCTCTCTCTCTCTCTCTCTCTCTCTCTCTCCTCTCTCTCTCCCTCCCTTCCACACTTCCTGAAAATCAATGGAAAAAATATCTGGTGAGAGTTTACAAAAAATTGCGAGGGATATCTCAGCTGCAGATGTGCCTGCTGTGGAGTGTGGAGTGAGGGGCCCCTGCCCCACACCAGGTATCCCAGCCTGGGGCTCCAGTACTAGGAAGAGATGTCCCCATAACCTTAGACTGTGAAAATCAGTGAGGATTGTGGCTGAGTGAGACAGACAGCTTGTGGAGTCCCAGGCATTCCTCTTAAAAGGCCCACGCACAGACTTACTTGGACTCACTTGCTCTGAGCTCCAGAATTTGTGTAGCAATTAGAAAGGCTCCAGGGAAGCCTTTGGGGGAAGAACCAGATTGTCTGGCTTCAGGGTGAGGGCTTGAGGGGAAGTTTTCTCACAGACAGGGGTTCTGGTAGATGTCATTGTTCTTTTGCTGAGCCCTCCCCCACAGAGCCAGCAGACAGGTGCCAAATCTGAGTCTCTGTCAACCTTGCTAGCACTGTTCGCCCTGCCCTAGTGATTCCCTTAGATCCCACTCCACCCAACTTGCAGGCCCACCAGTGGCTTTTCCATATAAACAGCCTGTCTTAGCTCATGCTGTGACCTTCCTAAAATCTCTCAAAGGTCCACAAACCCCAAACAAGCAGCATCTGGTCTCACAATGCCCTGTATCTCTTGCTAAGTGCCCCCAGGAATCACAATAGTGGCAGCTGTCCTTGGTTCGAAGCTTGGCCTCTCCTGGACACCTCCACACCCAGCACAGGTACCAGCCATCTGAAGCTCACTTTGTAGTTCATGCTGGGTGGCCCTAGGCAGGGCACAGGATGTGGCTACCTTGGCCTGCACCTTCTGGGAGGCCCCAAAGCCAGCGTACCCAGTGGAAATCTACAGATGCTGCTTCAGCATCACCAACTACCTCCATGAACAACACACTCAAGGTGTGGACTCTTTAGGCACCAGAACCCTGCTGAAGCAAGTCCTGCTCTGTGAGGTCAGCCCTGCACAGCAGATCCTCCAATGTGATTGTGGCCAGTGCTCCCAGTTGGTTGGCCTGGGTGTATATCCCTGTCATTGACATGCCAACAGCAATCAAGGCTCAACTACAACAGGAGGGTGAATACAAAAGGTGCATCTGGAGCACCCAGCTCAGGTGACTAGGCAGAGTGTGCCACTGGGCTCTACAAGACACCTGCTACATAAGGCCACTCTACCAAAAACTGGAAGACATAGCAGCTCAAGCTAGTACATAGACACAAACAAAGGAAAGCAGCCAAAATAAGGACACAAGGAAACATGTCCCAAATGAAAGACCAGAACAAAACTTGAGGAAAAATAACTAAATAGGATGGAGACAAGCAATCTACCAGATGCAAAATTATGAGGAAGCTCAATGAACTTAGGGGAAGAGTAGACGCACTCAGCAAGAACTTCAAAAAAGAGATAGGAAACCCCCAAAAATGAAGATAGAAAACATAAAAAAGAACCAGTCAGAAATGAAGACTACACTAACTGAAATGAAGAATATATTATAGGGAATCAATAGTAGAGTAGAAAAAGAAGAGGGTCAAATCAGCAACTTGGAAGACAAGGAAGCAGAAAATACCCAATTTGAATAGCAAAAAGGAAAAAGAATCCAATAACCTGAGGATAGTTCAGGAGTCTCCGACAACATCAAGCATACCAGTATTGGCATCATGGGGGTGCCAGAAAGAAAAGAGGGAGAGAGAATAAGGCATTGAAAACCTATTTGAAAACAATGATGGAAAACTCTTTTGGCTATGAAAAAGAGGAGAATTAGAATGTTACCCAGATGGGGATTTGAGAGTGGAAGGAAGTTAAGGGGTCTCTTTCTCTCCCTCCCATTTCTTGAAGAGTAAGAGAGGTTAAAATGCCAAAAGTTATAGACAAAGAGAGTATCTTAAAAGTAGCAAGAAAAAAGCAGTTAGTTACCTATAAGGGAGCTCCTCTAAGACTGTCAGCTGATTTCTCAGCATAAACGTTGCAGGCCAGAAGGGATCAGCATGAAATATTTGAAGTAATGAAAAGCAAAAACATACAACCAAGCTTACCCAGCAAGACTATCATTTAGAATCGAAGGGCAGACAAAGAGTTTCCCAGACAAGAAAAAGCTAAAGGAGTTCATCGCCATCAAACCAGTATTATATGAAATGTTGAAGGGTCTTCTTGAAAAAAAAAAAAAAGAAGATAAAAAATATGAACAATAAAATGGCAATAAATACATATCTATTAACAATTGAATGTACAAAAATGAACAAGCAGAACAGAAACAGACTCATAGATACAGAGAACTTTTTGTTGGTTGCCAGATGGAAGGGGGATTGGGGATTAAGTGAAAAAGGTGAAGGGATTAACAAGTACAAATCGGTTGTTAGACTGACAAACCTCAAAAGGATGGGGGGAGGTAGGGGGATGAAATAAACCAAAGAACATATATACATATATGCATAACCATTGGACACAGAAAATAGTGTGGGGAAGGCAGGAGGAAGGCGGGAGCAGGGAGGATGGGGACAATAAGGGGAAAAGGAGGGACATCAGTAATACATTCAACAATAAATATAAGTTTAAAATATAAATAAATAAAACATTAAAATAAATAAAGATGGATTAAATGATCTAATCAAAAGACATGGTTACTGAAGGGATAACAAAATAAGGCCTTTACACATGCTGTCTGCAAAAGACCCACATCAGAATGAAAGATATACACAGACTGAAAGTAAATGACAGAAAGAAGGTATTTCATGAAAATAGAAACAAACAAACAAACAAAAAAACTGGGGAAGAACATAGAGACCAAAATCCTGAACAAAATACTAGCAAATCAAATCCAGCAATACATCAAAAAAATTATTCACCATGACCAAGTGGGATTCATCCCAGAGATGCAAGGTTGGTACAATATTCACAAATCAATAAATGTGATACACCACATAAACAAAATGAAAGATAAAAATCACATGATCATATCAATAGACGCTGAAAAAGCTTTCGACAAAATCCAGCACTTATTTCTGATTAAAACGCTCAGCAATCTGGGAAAAGAGGGATCATATCTCAACATAATAAAGGCCATATATGAAAGACCTACAGCCAACATCATACTCAATGGGCAAAAATTAAAAGCATTTCCCTTAAGAACAGGAACAAGGCAAGGATACCCACTTTCCCCACTCTTATTTAACATAGTATTGGAAGTCTTGGCCTCAGCAATCAGACAGGAAGAAAAAATAAAAGGGCTCCAAATGGGAAAGGAGGAAGTGAAACTGTCATTATTCACAGATGACATGATACTATACAAAGAAAAACCCAAAGACTCCATCAAAAATCTACTAGACTTGGACTTCCGGTCAAGATGGCGGCATAGGTAAATGCAGTATCACATCCTCCCACAACCACATCAAAGTTACAACTAAACTACAGAACAACCATCATTCAAAACTGCCTGAAATCAAGCTGAATGGAAGTCCTACAACTACAAAATTAAAGCAGCAACCACATCGACACTGCTGGAGGGGCGGAGGCGAGACAGGCTGGTCCCACACCCATGTGTGGCGGATAAAAATCAGGAGGATTCCTCAGCTGGGAAGGTCCTCCCTGAGGACTGAGGGGTCCCCGTCCCACAAAAGGTGCCCCGCTCAGTGCCAGGAAGAGAAATCCCCATAACTTCTGGCTGGAAAAACCAGCGGGAACTGAGGCTCAGGAAAGCTGACATGGCTGGAGCCCAAGGCAGCTCCTTAAAGGGCCCACACACAGACTTATCAGATGCACTCCCACTAAGCTCAGAGGGGAGGCAGCTTGAGGGGCACCAGAGACATACAGGGAAGAACTGAGCTGTTTGGCACTGGAGCGAGGGCTGGAGAGGGGGCTTTCTCCGGAACAAATGTGCTGTCAGAGGCCTGTGTTCCTTTAGTGAGCTTTTCCCTGGGGCGGCAGACAGCGCCATATCTGGGACTCCAGCAACCTGGCTCACACTGGTTGCCTCGCCCTGGTGATTCCTCGAGGCCCCGCCCCACCCAACTTTCAGGCTCACCCAAGCTGTTGCCAGTTGCTTAACCATAGGATTGGCCTGTCTTGGATCCTGCTTCAGGTTTTCTAAATTCTTTCAAACAAGCAGCATCTGGTCTCATCTAGCCCCATACTGCTCGTTAAGTAATACACAGAAACAAACACAACGAGGCAGCCAAAATGAGGAGAAAAAGAAACAGGTCCCAAATGAAAAAGCAGAACAAAACCCCAAGAAAAGAACTAAGCGAAATGGAGATAAGCAACCTAACAGATGCTGAGTTCAAAACACTGCTTATAAGGATGCTCAATGAACTTAGTGAGAACCTCAGTGAACTTAGTGAGGGCCTCGGGAGCATAACAAAGGACGAGTCAGAAATGAAGGAGGCAATACCTGAAATAAAGAATAATTTACACAGATTCAATAGTAGAGTACGTAAACCCAAGAAGCAAACCATCGATTTGGAATATAAGGAAGCAAAAAACACCCAATCAGGACTGCAAAAAGAAAAAAGAATCCAAAAAAATGAGGATAGTGTAAGGAGCCTCTGGGACAACTTCAAGCGTGCCAACATTCGCATCTTGGGGGTGCCAGAAGGAGAAGAGAGAGAACAAGAAATTGAAAACATATTTGAAACAATAATGGCAGAAAACAGTCCTAACTTGGTGAAGGAAACAGATATACACGTCCAGGAAGCACAGAGAGTCCCAAACAAGATGAACCCCAAGAGGCCCACACCAAGACACATCATCATCAAAATACAAAAGGTTCAAGACAAAGAGAGAATCTTAAAAGCAGCAAGAGAAAGGCAGTTAGTTACCTATAAGTGAGTTCCCATAAGACTGTCAGCTGATTTCTCAAAAGAAACTTTGCAGGCCAGAAGGGAGTGGCAAGAAATATTCAGTGATGAAAAGCAAGAACCTACAACCAAGATTACTCTATCCTGCAAACCTGTCATTTAGAATTGATGGCCATATAAAGAGTTTCCTAGACAAGGAAAAGCTAAAGGAGTTCATCACCACCAAACCGTTATTATATGAAATGATGAAGGGTCTTGTTGAAGAAAAAGATGAAATATATGAACAAACAAAATGGCAATGAATACATATCTATCAACAATGGAATCTACAAACAAAATGAACAAACAGAACAGAAACATTGTCATAGATACAGAGAACATTTTGTTGGTTGCCAGAAGGGAGGGGGGTTGGAGGAATGGGTGAAAAAGGTAAAGAGATTAAGAAGTATAAATTCATTGCTAGACTGACAAACCTCAAAGGGAAAGGGGTTGGGGCGAGGGAAGAAATAAACCAAAGAATTTATATGTATAACCAGTGAACACAAACAGTAGTGTGGGAAAACGTGGGAGGGGGGTGGGAGTGGAGAGGAGGGGGTCAATGGGGGGAAATGAGGAACATCTGTAATACATTCAACAATAAATATTTTTTAAAAATCTATTAGACTTAATAAATGAATTTGGCAAAGTAGCAGGATACAAAATTAATGTCAAGAAATCGATGGCATTCTTATACACCAATGATGAACTCACAGAAAGAGAAACTAAAAAAAAAAAATCCCATTTATCATCACAGCAAAAAAATTAAGATACCTAGGAATAAACTTAACCAAAGAAATAAAGGACCTATTCGCAGAAAACTACAGGTCATTGAAAAAAAAAAAAAAAATAGAGGAAGATATAAAAAAGTGGAAGCACATACCTTGTTCATGGATTGGAAGAATCAACATCATTACCCAAAGCAATCTATAGATTCAATGCAATCCCCATCAAAATACCAATGACATACTTCACAGAACTAGAACAAATACTTCAAAAGTTCATATGGAACCAAAAAAGACCTCGAATAGCCACAGCAATCTTGAAAAGGAAGAACAAAGTTGGAGGGATCACATTACCAGATTTCAGGTTATGCTACAAAGCCACTGTATTCAAAACAGCCTGGTACTGGAACAAGAACAGGCATATAGACCAGTGGAACAGAACAGAGAACCCGGAAATTGACCCAAGGCTATATGCTCAATTAATATTTGACAAAGGTGGCAAGAGCATACAGTGGAGTAAAGACAGCCTCTTTAATAAATGGTGTTGGGAAAATTGGACAGCTACATGCAAAAAAAGTGAAACTAGACCATCAACTTATACCATACACAAGAATAAATTCAATATGGATAAAAGACTTAAATGTGACTCATGTATCCATAAAAATCCTAGAAGAAAATGTAGGCAACAAAATTTCAGACATTATACGCAGCAGAATTTTCACTGATACATCACCTAAGGCAACAGAAACAAAGGAGAAAATGAACACATGGGACTACATCAAACTCAAAAGCTTCTGCACAGCAAAAGATACAATCATCAAAATGGAAAGGCAACTGACTGTATGGGAGAGCATAATTGCCAATGATATATCAGATAAGGGGTTAATTTCCAATATATATATAGAGTGCTTATACAACTCAACAAAAGGAAGACAAAGAACCCAATTAAAAAATGGGCAGAGGAACTAAATAGACACCTCTCCAAACAGGACATACAAATGGCCAAGAGACATATGAAGAAATTCTCAACATCACTAATCATCAGAGAGATGCAAATTAAAACAACAATGAGGTATCACCTCACACCTGTCAGAATGGCCACCATCAACAAATCATCAAACAACAAGTGTTGGCGAGGGTGTGGAGAAAAGGGGACTCTAGTACACTGCTGGTGGGAATGCAGACTGGTGCAGCCACTATGGAAAACAATATGGCGTTACCTCAAAAAATTAAAAATTGAACTTCCATTTGACCCAGTGATCCTACTTCTAGGAATATACCCTAAGAAGCCTCAAACACCAATCAGAAAGAATATATGTACCCCCATGTTCACAGCAGCACCATTTACAATAGCTAAGATCTGGAAACAGCCCAAATGTTCATCAGTAGACGAATGGATCAAAAAGCCATGGTACATATACACAATGGAGTACTATGCAGCTGTAAGAAAGAAAGATCTCTTATCCTTTGAGATGACATGGAGGGCCCTGGAAACTATTTTCCTAAGCAAAACAAGCCAAGCAAAAAAAGACAAATATCACATGATCTCACTTATTTGTGGAATATAATGAACATAACCGTCTGAGGAACGAGTTAGCCCCTGAGACGTAGAAGTGGAATAGAGACTGACAATCTCCTGAAGAGGGGGCGGGGAGGAGAGATAAACCACCAAACTTATATGCATGTATGTATGAACAATGGACATGGACAACAAAGGTGGGGACAGGGTAGGGAGGGAGGGAGAGGGGGGAATCAGTGGGGTAAAAAGGAGAAACATCTGTAACAAAAATAAATTAATTAATTTTTTAAAAATTTTAAAAAATAAAACTTGGGTAGCAATAGTTATACCAGACAAAATAGACTTTAAAACAAAGGCTATAACAAGAAGCAAAGAAAGACCCAGCAGTTCCACTTCTGAGTATTTAACCAAGGAAACCCAAAATACTAAATCAAAAAGACATAGCTCTGGCCAGTTTTGCTCAGCAGTTAGAGCGTTGGCCTGCGGTCCAGAGAGACCCGGGTTCGGTTCCCACTAAGGGCACGTACCTCAGTTGCAGTTTGTTCCCAGCTCTGGTTGGTCGTGCGGGTGGCAACCACTCGATGTGTCCCTTTCATGTCAATATTTCTCTCTCTCTTTCCCTCCCACTCTATCTGAACAAGATATGGAAAAATGTCCTCGGGTGAGGATAAAAAACAAAACAAAACAAATATACGTCCATATGTTCATTGCAGTTTTATTTACAATAGCCAAGATATGGAAGCAATCGAAGTGTCCAACAATAAATGAATGGATAAAGAAGTGGTGCCTATATTCGATGGAATATGACCCAGCCATAAAGAAGAATGGAATCTTGCCATCTGCAACCACATGGATGGCCCCAGAGGGTATTATGCTGACTGAAATAAGTGAGACAGAGAAAAACAAATGTCACACAATTTTAATTCTATGTGGAATAAAAAACAAAATAAACAAACAAGCCGAACAGAAATAGACTCCTAGATACAAAGAACATTTTGATGGTTGCCAGATGGGAGAGGGATTGGGGCTGGGTGAAAATGGTGAAGGGATTAAGTACAAATTGGTACTTAATAGTTACTGAATAGTCATGGGGATATAAAGTACAGCATAGGGAATATAGTCAATAATACTGTAATAACTTATGTATGGTGCCATATAGGTACTACATTTATTGGGGTTATCACTTTGTAAGTTATATAAATGTCTAATCACTGGGTTGCACACCTAAAACTAACATAATATTGAATGTCAACTATAACTGAAAAATAAAAGATTACTTAAAAAATAAACACCCACACCAGAAACACAAGAAAGGGGAAATAATAAAAGCTCACCAGAAATACATCACTTTCAGAAATAGACCCTCCCTTGATCCTCCCAACCACTCTGAAATGTAGGGCAGGCAACATAAGATTCATTTCACAGATAAGGACATGGAGACAGAGAAGCCCAGAGTGAGTCAAATGTGACAGTGAGGCTAAATCCATGTCCCTAGTCCCAGCCTGGGCGCTTGGCGGTCGTTGCAATGGGACTGGCATGTGTATTGTAAAAATTAACAAACAGAAACCTCATTTAAAAGAAAGTCAAGAGGCCAGAAGGCAGGGCTCTATGCAATATATGCATCATGGAGCCCAACAAGAACTCTTTGTTTACAGTGGCTCTCCCAACGTCCTGCTCTCTGTAACAGACTCTCCTTTCCTTTGTCTCTGGCACTTGAGCATGATTAATCATTAGACCATGTGTCCAAAATTATGATTCTTTGTTGTTCCTGAATAAACCCACTTTTGTGGAGAAATAGCTGGCCTTCTGTTTGTTGGTGGTCAACAGTATTGTTTCATATTTGTGCTAGACTTTTCTGGCCAGAATTTTCACAGAACTGGTTGGAGGGCATGCAGGAGCTGCCAAAGAAGGAGGATGTAGGGAAGGAGAGGATGAAGATCGGACGACCAGCCAGTCTAAAATGGACTGAACTGAGAAATCAGAAAAAATTCAATGTCTCCCACAGGGGCTAAGTTACATAAGTCAGAGACCCACCTGAGGAGGTGCAAAGGATGCTAATAATACCTGAGCCCAGATGAGGAAGTCATGGTCAGGGTGTGGATCAAGACCCAGTGCAGAAAGTTAGTGGGGAGTGATAAGGATAGATCCGAATGTCCAAGATTCCAGGGTGGAACAGACACCCCACTCCCTGTTCCAAAGGCCTATCATTAGTCCATATTTTGAAATTCAGGGTGGAAGCCCCTAAGTCAGTTCTCTTTATCTTGGGGCTCAGAAAGTATTTGCTCTTTCCCCACCCCACCCTAGTATGGATGCTTCCTATGTGTGCTTGGTATTTTTTAAGAAACTTAGGCTCGCCCGAACAATGTGGCTCAGTGGTTGAGCATCGACCCATGCACCAAGAGGTTGCCAGTTTGATTCCCCATCAGGGCACATGCCCAGGTTGTAGGCCTAATCCCCAGTGGGGGGCATGCAGGACACGGCCAATTAATGTTCTCTCTCATTGATGTTTCTATCTCTCTCTCCCTCTCCCTTCCTCTCTCTCTAAAGTTAAAAAAGAAAATGAAAGAAAGAAACTTAGGTTCTACACAGGGTTTGACTCAGACTTTCTAATGAGCCTGGGGATGCCCCATGGAGTTAACCGACACTATGGTGTCTGAGGGCTTACTCCCTGAGGGGTTACTGGTAACTTCTCTGAAGTGTCGACAGGTCCTTTCTCTTCCTGTTCTGCCTAACAAACGACTGACTCTACTTTTGAAAACAATTTCAATTGTGATCCTTCCTCTCAAGTCATGCTGCTGCCACAGTTATAGGTCAGACCTTCTAGCTGGTTACCCTACCACCAAAAAAATCTGTGTGCCTGTCCTCTCAGGCTGTGGGGAGCAAGGTCAGACTCGACCCTGACTACATGTAGGTGATCCTGGGAAGATCATCAGGTGAGAGCTAAACCGGAATCAAGAATTTTTGGCAGGAGCAGCTCTTCTCTCTTGGGTACATGACCTTGGATCACGAAATTCTGGAACAGACAGTTCTGTCATCATACTTGACTCCTCTAACAACCACATTCTTAGCCCACAAACCAGCCTAAGGCAAACAATATTTACATAAACTGAATGCTTAAACAGCTATGTGTCACCTGATTTCTTTCTAACTTCCGTCTTCTTTCCTCCCTCCTTCCCTCTCTCCCTCTTTTTCTTCCTTCTTCCCATTCTTTCTTTCTCTCCCTGTTCCTTCCTTCCCTCCCTCCCTTCCTCCCTCCCTCCCTCCCTCCCTCCCTCCCTCCCTCCCTTCCTTCCTTCCTTCCTTCCTTCCTTCCTTCCTTCCTTCCTCAACCACATTGAGATGGCTTGTTATACAAATTTTTTCACAGATCTAAAAAACAGTTTTTTATCCACCATGACTTGAGTTTGGCACCTTTAATTGTTGTCTATCCTGGATCATGGGATGACTAAGCCCCACAAATTGTAGGAAGACACAGACTTCTGTGTTCCTCTGGCACTGAGGATAGAGCCTATATTTCTGGCTGATTCACTATCCTAGTCCTGTGAGTGTTCTGCTGCAGGGACACTGAGTCTGCCTTGCTGAGTCCACAGTGACTGTTAGGACAGAGACACTTGGGGATGGGAGGCATGTGGGAGGTTGCCTTAGACAAATGCCAGCTGACAATGACCAGGAAGGGATGGCAGCCCAGTGTCTGCACCACAGCTGCCTCCTGGGCACTGCTTGCTTTGTTTGGTTTTCTCCAGTTTCCTGTAATGCCCTTCCTTACCTTTCAGGCCAGAGGTCTTTTTCTTAATTTTTATTCCTCACCCAAGAATATGCTTATTGACTTTAGAGAGAGAGGAAGGGAGAAACAGAAACATTGATATAAAAGAGAACATCAGTTGGTTGCCTCTGTATGTGCCCTAACCTGGGATGGAACCCACAACCTAGGTATGTGCCCGACTGGGAATCCAACTCACAGCCTTTCGGTATATGGGATGATGTTCCAACCAACTGAACCACACATGCTAGGATTTATACCTGAAATCTTATGGTTTTTCCTGAAAATGAGAAAATTCTGAGATGTCCTAAATTAATTACAGCAGGCCAGAGGGAAAAGGTTGAGACACAAAAGGTTAATCCATTAACAACTGCAGGACAAAAGCAACAAAGACTAATTACATTCCTGAGTGTATTTTGAAACAGAATTAACTTACAAGTGGATATTTCTGCAATTACCTAAAGAGAATAACTAAGCGCCACTGGCCCTTAGGAACCTATGCTTCCTGCTTACTTATGAACTTTGTGTCCTGTTGTCCACACCATCCAAAGGAGCAACATCTCTTCCTTACGTATCCCAGAACTAGCCCTGCTTCACCTTCCCCCACCCCCCTAATTGGTAGCCAATGTAAACTCTTTCAAAACAACTCACATTTTTCTTCGCTCTACTTGATATATTAAAAAAGCCCATCAATCCTTGTCTGGTGCGGCTCAGTTGGTTGGAGTGTCGTCCCATACACCAGAAGGTGGCAGGTTTGATTCTCAGTCAGGGCATATATTCAGGTTGCAGGTTCGATCTCAGTTGGGGTATGTGCAAGAGGCAACCAATTGATCTCTCTCTCTCTCTCTCTCTCTCTCTCTCTCTCTCTCCCTAAAATTAAAATAAAAAAGACCTTTTAAAATGATTATTATTTTTTCTATTGTTGAAAGTATTACAGATGTTGTTTTGTCCCCATTGACCTCCTCCTTTCAGCTCCCACACCCCTCCTGCCTTCCCAGCCTAGGGTAAGTGTGGATTGGTTGTGTGTATATGCATATAAGTTATTTGCTTTGTGTCTTTCTACCCCCTGCAACCCCCCATCCCTCTGAGGTTTGTCAGTCTGTTTTCTACTTCCATGATTCTGAATTTCTTTTGGTCGATAGCTTATTTTGTTCATTATGTTCCACAAATAAGTGAGATCATGTGGTATTTGTCTTTCTCTGACTGACTTATTTCACTTAGCATAATACTCTCCAGGTCCCTTCATGTCGTCTCAAAGGTTAAGAGATCTCTCTTTCTTACAGCTGCATGGTATTCCATTGTGTAAATGTACCACAGCTTTTTTTATCCACTCATCTACTGATGGGCACTTGGGCTGTTTCCAGATCTTAGCTGCTCTGAACATAGGGGTGCATATATTCTTCTTGATTGGTGTTTCAGGCTTCTTATGATATATTCCTAGAAGTGGAATCACTGGGTCAAATGGAAGTTTCATTTTAATACTTTCTAGTTCGGCCCTGGCCGGTTTGGTTCAGCGGTTAGAGCGTCGGCCTGCGGTCCTGAGAGACCCGGGTTCGGTTCCCGCTAAGGGCATGTACCTTGGTTGCAGTTTGTCCCCGGCCCTGGTTGGTCGTGCGGGTGGCAGCCACTCGATGTGTCCCTTTCACATCGATGTTTCTCTCTCTCTCTCTGTTCCTCTCTCTCCCTCCCTCTTTACCTGAACGAAAAATGGAAAAATGTCCTCGGGTGAGGATAAAAAAAAATAAAAATACTTTCTAGTTCTTTAAGCTGTAGGGTTAGATAGTCTATTAGAAATTTTTCTTGTTTCTTGAGGTAGGCCTGTAGTGCTATGAACTTCCCTCTCAGGACTGTTTTCACTGCGTCCCATAGATTTTGTGTTGTTGTGTGTTCATTTTCATTGGTTTCCAGGAAGTTTTTATTTTCTTCCTTGATCTCCATGGTAACCCATTTATTGTTTAATAACATACTATTTAGCCTCCATGTGTTTGAATGTTCTTTAGAGTTTTTAGAGTAATTGATTTCTAGTTTTATGCCATTGTGATCTGAGAAGATGCTTGATATGATTTCGATCTTTTTGAACTTGTAGAGACTTAGTTTGTGTCCTAACATATGGTCTTTGAGAATGTCCCATGTACACTTAAGAAGAATGTAAATTCTGCAGTTTTGGGATGTAATTCTCTATAAATATCTATTAAATTCATTTGATCTAGTGCATCATTTAGAGACTCTGGTTCCTTGTTAATTTTTTGTCAAGAATGTCTATCCAGTGATGTCAGTGAGATGTTGAAGACCCCTCTTATGAGTGTATTGCTGTCCATTTCTCCTTTGAAGTCCTCCAGAAATTTTAAAATATATTTTGGTACTCCTATATTGGATGCATATATGTTTACTAAGGTTATATCTTCCTGATGGACAGATTCTTTTAGAATTATGTAGTGGCCTTCTTTGTCTCTAGTTATGGTCTTCATTTTAAAGTCTATTTAATCATATATGAGTATTGCTACCCTAGCTTTTTTTTCTTCTCATTTGCTTGGAAATTTTTTTCCATTCCATCACTTTCAACCTGTGTGAGTCTTTTGTTGTGAGGTGGGTCTCTTGTAACCAACATATATATGAGTCATGTTTTCTTATCCATTCAGCTACTATATGTCTTTTGATTGGAGAAATTAATCCATTTACATTTAAGATTATTATTGATATGTACTTACTTACTGCCATTTTTATTTATTATAGTTATGTTTCTCTCCCTATTTCTTCTGCTTATTACAGCAGTCCTTTTAACATTTCTTACAGTGCTGGTTTGGTGCTAATATATTCCCTTAGCCTTTTTTTTGGTGGGGGATGGGGGGGTCTGGGAAGGTCTCTATTTCACCTTCTATTTTGAATGATAGCTTTGCTGGATAGAGTAGTCTTGGATTCAGATCTTTGTTTTTTTATTATCTTAAATACTTCATGCAATTTCCTCTGGCCTGTAGTGTTTCTGTTGAGAAATCACCTGATATCCTTATGGGGGCTCCTTTGTAGGTTCCTGTTGCTTTTCTCTTGCTGCCTTTAGGATCCTCTCTTTGTCTTTAATTTTAGGCATTTTAATTATGATGTGTCTTGGTGTGGGCATCTTTGGGTTCTTCTTACTTGGGGCTCTCTGTGCTTCCTGAACTTCTATGCCTTTTTACTTCACCAAGTTAGGTAAGTGTTCTGCCACTATCTCTTCAAATATATTCTCTAACCCTTGCTCATTTTCTTCTTCTGGATTTCCTATGATGCAGTTGTTGTTACATTTCATATTGTCCCACAGTTCTCTTAAACTGCCCCGTTTTTTTTGTTGTTGTTTAAAATTTTTTTCTTTATTAATTTTAGAGAGAGAAAAAGGTAGAGGGATAGAAAGTTAGAAACATTGATGAGAGAGAACATTTACCACCTCCTGCATGCGCCCTACTGGGGATTTGGCCCACAACCTGGATATGTGCCCTGACTAGGAATCGAACCAGCGACCTCTTGGTGCATGAGTCAACACTCAACCACTGAGCCACATCAACCTGGCCTCCTGTTTTTTAATTGTTTTTTATTTTGGTTCTCTAATTGGGTGATTTTTTTCTATCCTGTTTTCTAATTCACTGATCTGATCCTCTGCTGGTTATTCCTTCCAATATGTTCTTTATTTCTGCTATGTCATTTTTCATTTCTGCTTGGTGGTTTTTCATTTCCAATTGGTTGATTTTCATTGTTTCTATATCTACTCGTGCTATTGAGCTTCCTCATAATCATTACTTGGAGCACTACCTCTGATAACTTGCTTAATTCCATTTCATTTATCCCTTCTTCTGTAGAATTCTCTTGTTCTTTTATTTGGGATTTGTTTCTTTGTTTCACAATTTTGGCTGTCTCAGTGGGTTTTGGAGCTTGCCAAAATTTTCCTGTGGGTGTCAGTGTTAAACTGATTTTGGCTCCCTCTACTGGGTTTAGATGAGTATGATAGGGAACATATTAAACACCAATGTCTAATCTTACTTTCCTGGGTAGAGTCACAGACCAAGCAAAGATTCAATTATCTTAGAGTTTTTGCCTGCAGATTGATTATTAGTCTCAGTTACTTAATGAGCCTCTGGTTGTAACCCTCAACTGAATAAAAAAATCCCTCAAGTGGACAGGGTAAGAGGATTTCCAGCAAGTGAGGCAGTTGCTTTCCCCTGGGTTAAAGTTGCTTTGATAAAACAGTGGTTTCTGCAGTGTGGGTTACTGGCTCCATGCAGGGGTTCAGGCCTCTGCCTTCACAGCTCAGTCCCCAGAGCCATGACCCCCAACACTGAGAGCTAGAACCAAAGGTCAAAGTTTTCAGAGGCTTTTCTCTATCTACTGTCTGGCAGGTAGCCTCTACTGTTAATGAGCCTCAGGTTGCCCTTCTCTGTCAGAGTGGTGTTAAATTCCCAAGGGAGAGGAAGTTGCTTCTCCCCCAGGCTAAAACCACTCTGATGGGGCTATTTGACAGAGATAGTTACTGAAGCCATGGGGGAGGGGCTCACCATAGAAACTCAGGCCTCAGACTTCATAGCTCAGTCCCTAGAGCCATGACCCCCAACACTAAGAGCCAGGTCCAAAGCTCCAAGTCATCAGAGGCTTTTCTCTGCCTACTGGCTGGCTGGTAGTCTCTGGCTGTTAATGAGCCTCAGGTTGCCCTTCTCTGGCCAGGTGGTTTTAAATTCCTGAGGGAGGTGCAGTTGCTTCTCCACTGGGCTCTGTGAAGGGGCTCTTTGAGTAATATGGCTACTGTCCTAGGAGGGAATGATTCAGCATAGACTTCTGATGGCCTCCTTCCCAGCTCTCTCTCTAGTGCCACAAACCCCTACTTTCTTCACACAGTTCCAGTCCAGTCCACCTTCCCTCTGTCAGAGCCCAAGGTGAGTGGCTGTAGCTGTAATTTAGTGCACTAGCCCTTCAGGTAAATGCTGGTGTCCCTGCACCTCTCCCTGTCAGACAAAACCTCTGCTCTGGTGATTTTCTCAGCCAGGTATTATGTGGGTTCCTTTCCCTGTTATACCACTCTGTGCTAGGAAGCCAGCTTGGGGTTTTAACCCTCGACTTCTCAGAGGGTACTGTTCACAGCTAAAACAGCCCTCAGCAGCTGTCCATGGGCATTCAGCCAACCCTCTTGCACTTACGCAGCTCCTACCAGCCTCAATTTGGTTTCTTTCTCTTCCTAAAATAAAAATTAAAAAGACCTTAAAAAAATTTTTGAAGCCCATCAACTTCAATAGTAAACATGTTACCTTCTCTATCCAGCCCTGTTGCCAATGATTTAAACTTCCTGCATCAGGACCTGATTCTTTTTCTGGCAAACATAGCTCAACAAACCTTCCCCCCCCCCCCCCAAGACAACTTTTCTTCTTGCAGGTATTTCTTTAACAGCTTCCCAAAGTAAAAGAACAGGAAATACCAGCTCAAATCCACACTACTTTGGTCATTGCCAAGGGAAAGCAGGGCCATGGTAGAAACAAGTTCTGCTCTCCTCCCTTCTCCATGTCTAGAGCAATGGTCACTCCCCTGGACAACAGGGCAAACTGCCAGTAATTGGCATGGTAGTGGCAGCTTTAATGGCAGGTGAACATCCCAAATGCCACTTAAGTGGGCTCTGGCCAGGGCCTAGGGCTTCGGCAATAAACTGAGCCACTCCACAGAAGAAAAAAGAGGTTATGTCTGCACTTACAGAGTCAGATACTGCCATCAGGTCTCTGATCTCACCAGCTATACTCAGCTAACATTTAATGAATGAAAAGAAACTCCCTGATGTCCCTTCCTTAGGAGCCTTAGTACTGGTCACTTAGGTTTCCTCTTGTCTTGGCACATTTGCTACCTGGAGTTGAAGTGCACCTATCCCCAGGACAGAGGAGATTTCCTCTTTGTCCCCTGAGTAACAATGTTTTCTGGTCTGCCAAAAGGTTAGAATCATAGTTTATTCCTAAAATTAAAAACTAATTCAGCTCACTTGAAAATGGCAGCAGAGTGAATGGAAGCTACACAGACCGTCTCCCAGGACCAAACTGGAATTACAACTAAAACACAGACAAATAGATGGAAAAAAGCACCAGAAAAGCAGCTTGCGAGGATCATATAGCCAGGAATACTGACTCGATCCTGGTAGGATTGTGGAGGCGCGAGAGGGGGGCTGGGAGCCCACAGACAGCAGTGGCCTTATCTGTGAGCAGCAACCTTGGGTTAAACTCCTAAGCAGCTCCACAGCGCAGAGCCAGGACAGACACTAAAATAGCCACAACCACTCACCTTGGGCTCTGGCAGAGGGAGAGTGGACTGGACTGGAACTGTATGGGGACACTCAGGATTTGGAGGGGGCTCAGAGCTTTTGCTGAGTTCCAGCCACGCAGGAGGGTGGCCATCTTGCTCCTTCCCAGGGCTCTGGGGAGAGGCAGCAGCCCCTCCCTCAGAGATTCAACCCCACCCTGTGGGCCATTGAAATGCAAATTGAGGCTCACTAACAACTAGCATCTGCCCCAGCCTCAGGAAATCCCCTTCCCCTGAGCACATAAGCGAGTTTTATATTCAACTGACAACCCAAAACTCTTTTTTTTTTTTTTAATTTTTTTTTATCTTCACCCGAGGACATTTTTTCATGTTTTGTTCAGATAGAGAGAGAGGAAGAGACAGAGAGAAACATTGATGTGAAAGGGACACATTGAGTGGCTGCCACCCGCACGACCCCAACCAGGGCCGGAGACAAACCGCAACCAAGGTACATGCCCTTAGTGGGAACCGAACCCTGGTCTCTCCAGACCACAAGCCAACGCTCTAACTGCTGAGCCAAACTGGCCAGGGCAATAGAAGCACTTTTTTTTTTTTGGTATGTGCCCCTAGCGGGAACTGAACCCGGGACTCTCTGGTCCACAGGCCAAAACTCCAGCCGCTGAGCCAAACTGGCCAGGGCAACTCAAACTCTTCAAGTAACCGCTGCTGATAGCCTTCAGGCAAAAAGCTAGAGAATAACTGTACCATTCCTGGGCTACCAACTCTAACCAGGAAAGTAAGACTTGACTGTGGTGTTTAACGTGGGTCCTTCCTCACTCATCCAAACCCAGGACAGGGAGCCACAAACAGCAGAACACCAACACCCACAGGGAAAACTTGGCAGGCTCCAAAGCCCACTGTGATAGCCAAAATGGTGAAACACAGAAACAGAAGCCAAATGAAAGAGCAAGAGACCTCTACCAAAGATGAAATAAATATGGGGCAGTTAGGCAAGTTAACAGAGCTAGAATTCAGAGCCATGATCTTGAGGAAGCTCAACAGCATGAGTAAGGACATAGAGATGTTGAAAATCAACCAATTGGAGGTTAAAAACCACAAAGAAGAAATCAAGAATGAAATATAAGAAATAAAGAACACATTGAAATGTCTAAACAGCAGAGTAGAGGAAGTAGAGGACTGGATCAGTGAATTAGAAGACAGGGTAGAAAAAAATCAACCAATCAGAAAACCCAAAGGAAAAAAACGATTAAAAAACAGGAATACAGCTTAAGAGAACTATGGGACAACTGGAAGCATAATAATATTCACATCATAGAATTCCTCGAAGAAGAAGAAAATGAGCAAGGGTTAGAGAATATGTTCAAAAAATAGTGACAGAAAACTTCCCTCATTTGGTGAAGGAAGAAAGCACTCAACTTCAAGAAGCACAGAGAGCCCCAAGTAAGAAGAACCCAAACAGGCCCACACCAAGACACATAGTAATTAAAATGCCAAAAATTAAAGACAAAGAGAGAATCCTAAAAGCAGCAAGAGATAAGCAACAGGTTACCTACAAAGGAACCCCTAGAAGGCTCTCAGCTGACTTCTCACAAGAAACACTACAGGCCAGAGGGGAATGGCATGAAGTAATCAAGGTCATGAAAAACAAGGATCTGAATCCAAGACTACTCTGCCCAGCAAGGCTATTATTCAAAATAGAGGGTCAAATAAACAGCTTCCCAGACAAAAAAAAAAGGCTAAGGGAATACATTAGCACCAAACCAGCACTGCAAAAAATGTTCAAAGGACTGCTGTAATTAGTAGAAGAAATAGGAAGAAAAATATAACCAAACTAAACAAAAATGGCAATAAATAAGTACATATCAATAATCACCTTAAATGTAAATGGACTGAATGCTCCGATAAAAAGACACAGAGTAGCTGATTGGATAAGAAAGCATGACTTATTTATATGTTGTTTACAAGAGACCCACCTCATGACAAAAGACTCACATAGATAGAAAGCGAAGGGATGGAAAAAAATCTTCCAAGCAAATGAAAAGCAAAAAAAAAGCTGGGGTAGCAATACTCGTATCTGATAAAATAGATTTCAAAATGAAGGCCATAACTAGAGACAAAGAAGGCCGCTACATAATATTGAAAGGCTCTATCCAACAGGAAGATATAACCTTGATAAACATATATGCACCCAATATAGGAGCACCAAAATATATTAAAAATCTTCTGGAGGACTTCAAAGGAGAAATAAACAGCAATACAATCATAGCAGGGGACTTCAACACCCCGTTGACATCACTGGATAGATCCTCTAGACAAAAACTTAGCAAGGAAACAGAGACTCTAAATGAAGCACTAGACCAAATGGATTTAATAGATATCTACAGAGAATTACACCCCAAAACTACAGAATTCACATTCTTCTCAAGTGCACATGGGACATTCTCAAAGTTAGACCACATGATAGGACACAAATTAAATCTCTACAAGTAAAAAGACTGAAATCATATCAAGCATCTTCTCAGATCACAATGGCATGAAACTAGAAATTAAATGCAACAAAAGCACCCTGGCCGGTTTGGCTCAGCGGTTAGAGCGTCGGCCTGCAGTCCTCAGAGACCCGGGTTCTGTTCCTGCTAGGGGCACGTACCTCGGTTGCAGTTTGTCCCCGGCCCTGGTCGGTTGTGCGGGTGACAGCCACTCGATGTGTCCCTTTCACATCGATGTTTCTCTCTCTCTCTCTGTTCCTCTCCCCCCCGCCCCCACACACACACACTCTACCTGAGCAAAAAATGGAAAAATGTCCTCGGGTGAGGATAAAAAACAAAAAATAAAAAAATAAAAAAAATAAATGCAACAAAAGCATGCAAAGACATTTGAACACATGGAGGCTAAATAGCATGTTATTAAACAATGAATGGGTTACCATGGAGATCAAGGAAGAAATTAAAAATTTCCTGGAAACCAATGAAAATGAACACACAACAACACAAAATCTATGGGATACAGCAAAAGCAGTTCTGAGAGGGAAGGTCATAGCACTACAGGCCTACCTCAAGAAACAAGAAAAATTTCTAATTGACTGTCTAACCTCACAACTTAAAGAATTAGAAAGCAAACAAAAAGAAACCCCAGAGCAAGTAGAAGGAAGGAAATAGTAAAGATCAGAGCAGATATAAATGACATAGAGACCAAAAAACAATTCAAAGGATCAATGAAACAAAAAGCTGGTTTTTCAAAAAGATAAACAAGATTGATGGACCCTTAGCTAGACTTACCAAGAAACAAAGAGAGAGAACCCAAATACACAAAATCAGAAATGAAAGAGGAGAAGTAACAACTGACACCACAGAAATACAAAAGATCATGAACAACTACTATGAACAATAATATGGCAATAAATTTGACAATCTAAGGGAAATGGACAAATTTCTAGAAACACACAGTCTCCCAAAACTGGACCAGGAAGAGATAGAAAACTTGAACAGACCAATAACAACTAAGGAAATTGAAGAGGTAATTAAGACTCTCCCAGCAAACAAAAGCCCAGGCCCAGATGGCTTCATGGGGGAGTTTTACGAAACATTCAAAAAAGAACTAACACCCATTTTCCTCAAACTATTTCAAAAAATTCAAGAAGGAAGACTTCCAAACTCGTTTTATGAGGCCAGCATAATTCTAATTCCAAAACCAGAAAAAGACACTATAAAGAAAGAAAACTACAGACCAATATCCCTAATGAACATAGATGCCAAAATCCTGAACAAAATACTAGCAAATCGGATAAGCAATACATCAAAAAAATTATTCACCATGACCAAGTGGGATTCATCCCAGGGATGCAAAGCTGGTACAATATTCGCAAATCAAAAAATGTGATACACCACATAAACAAAATGAAGAATAAAATCCACATGATCATATGAATAGATGCTGGAAAATCATTTGACAAAAATACAGCATCCATTGCTGATAAAAGCACTCAGCAATGTGGGAATAGAGGGATCATATTTCGACATAATAAAGGTCATATATGAAAGACCTACAGCCAACATCATACTTAATGGGCAGAAACTAAAAACATTTCCTTTAAGAACAGGAACAAGACAGGGATACCCACTTTCACCACTCTTATTTAACATAGTACTGAAAGTCTTAGCCACAGCAATCAGGAAGAAAAAATAAGAGGGATCAAAACTGGAAAGGAGGACGTGAAACTGTCATTATTTGCAGATGACATGATATTATACATAGAAAACCCTAAAGACTCCTATCAAAAATCTACTAGACTTAATAAATGAATTTGGCAAAGTAACAGGATACAAAATTAACATCAAGAAATCGACGGCATTCATATACACCAATGATGAACTCACAGAAAGAGAAACTAAAAAATCAATCCCATTTACCATCACAGCAAAAAAATTAAGATACCTAGGAATAAATTTAACCAAAGAAGTAAAGTACCTATTTGCAGAAAACTACAGGATGTTGAAAAAAGAAATAGAAGCAGATATAAAAAAGTGGAAGCATATACCTTGTTCACGGATTGGAAGAATTAACATCATTAAAATGTCCATATTACCCAAAGCAATCTATAGATTCAATGCAATCCCCATCAAAATACCAATGACATATTTCACAGAACTAGAACAAATACTTCAAAAGTTCATATGGAACCAAAAAAAGATCCTGAATAGCTACAGCAATCTTGAAAAAGAAGGACAAAGTAGGTGGGATCACAATACCAGATATCAGGTTATACTACAAAGCCACTGTAATCAAAACAGCCTGGCACTGGCACAAGAATAGGCATATAGACCAGTGGAACAGAATAGAGAATCCAGAAATGGACCCAAGGCAATATGCTCAATTAATATTTGACAAAGGTGGCAAGAGCATACAGTGGGGTAAAGACAGCCTCTTTAATAAATGGTGTTGGGAAAATTGGACAGCTACATGCAAAAAAAGTGAAACTAGACCATCAACTTACACCATACGCAAAAATAAACTCAAAATGGATAAAAGACTTAAATGTGACCTGTGAATTCATAAAAATTCTAGAAAATGTAGGCAACAAAATTTCAGACATTGTACGCAGCAGAATTTTCACTGATATATCACCTAAGGCAACTGAAACAAAGGAAAAAATGAACACATGGGACTACATCAAACTAAAAAGCTTCTGCACAGCAAAAAAAAACAACCATCAAAATGGAAAGGCAACCTCTGTATGGGAGAATATCATTGCCAATGATACATCAGATAAGGGGTTAATTTCCAATATATAGAGAGTACTCATACAACTCAACAAAAAGAAGACAAAGAACCCAATTAAAAAATGGGCAGAGGAGCTGAATAGACACCTCTCCAAACAGGACATACAAATGGCCAAGAGACATATGAGGAAATGCTCAATATCACTAATCATCAGAGAGATGCAAATTAAAACAACTATGAGGTATCACCTCACACCTGTCAGAATGGCCGCCATCAACAAATCATCAAACAAGTGTTGGTGAGGGTGTGGAGAAAAGGGGACTCTAGTACACTGCTGATGGGAATGCAGACTGGTGCAGCCACTATGGAAAACAATATGGTGTTACCTCAAAAAATTAAAAATTGAACTTCCATTTGACCCAGTGATCCCACTTCTAGGAATATACCCTAAGAAGCCTGAAACACCAATCAGAAGGAATATATGTACCCCCATGTCCATAGCAGCACTATTTACAATAGCTAAGATCTGGATACAGCCCAAGTGTCCATCAGTAGATGAATGGATAACAAAGCTGTGGTACATATACACAATGGAGTACTATGCAGCTGTAAGAAAGAAAGATCTCTTATTCTTTGAGACGACATGGAGGGACCTGGAAGGTATTATCCTAAGTGAAACAAGCCAAGCAGAAAAAGACAAATACCACATGATCTCACTTCTTTATGGAATATAATGAATATAACAATCTGAGGAATAGGGTAGACCCAGAAACATGGAAGTAGGGTACAGACTGACAACCCTCAGAAGAGGGGGTGGTGGTAGGAGGCAAGAGATAAACCACAGAACTTATATGCATGTATGTATAACCAATGGACATGGACAACAAAGCCGGTGATGGGGCTGGGGGGATGGGGAGGAGGGTGTCAATGGGGTAAAAAATGAGAAACATCTGTAACAAAAATAAAATTAAAAATAAAAATAATTAATTAATTAAAAAAACTAATTCAGACTATTCTGAGAGAATGTGTTTAATTATATAATCAAAGATTCTGAGAATACAGTTCTCACTTTACTAACATTTGCTTTATAGTCATAATGTATTATAATGGATCTGTTCTGGACAGTGAGGTCTCTAGAGAGACAGAAAGAGAGCTTAGCTTTGTCAGCAGCAGTCCTCTGAGGGAGTCAAGTGAGGTCAATGTCCTCCCTCCCACCACAGGACAAATGGGAGGAGCTCATCAGCCAGTACTCCTATCTGGAGATTTTTGAACATGACTCCTTTTTTTTTTTAATCCTCGCCTGAGGATATTTTTCTATTTATCTTCAGAACAGAATGGGAGAGAGAGAGAGAGAGAGAGAAAGGGAGAGAGAAAGAAACATCAACATGAGAGGGACACATCTGGTTGCCTTTCACATGACCTCAACCAGGGCCAGGACTAACCACAACTGAGATATGTGCCCTTGACAGGAATCAAACCCGCAACTCACTGGTCCATGGGCCAATGCTCTAACCACTGAGAAAAATCAGTCAGGGTTGAACACATCTCCTTGATGACCCTGGATACCATCATGAAGTGTGCCTTCAGTCAGCAGGGCAGCATTCACACAGACAGGTCAGTGATAATGCTTCAGCTACGAGGTTTCTGTTTTTAACCAGCTGATATGGACTTACTGGAGAGGCAGTTCAGACACCAACACAAAAAGCAAGAGTCTGTCGAGAGGTCCTGACGACAGACAAATTCCAGTCTAGACCAAACCTTGACTCAGCCACAGATCCCTGATCCCTGGCACAGGGGAAGCTGGTTGCTCACATCACTCATAAAGGACTGAGGTTCTCAAGGGCTGTGAGACAGAGTGATGGATGTCATAGTGTTATCTGTCCCCAGTGTTGTGCTGTTCCCACCTAGAGCCCCACTTCATGTAGGCCACAGACCTCCTAATACCTTAGTCTGTCTATATCTTCTCCAATCAGGAACTTCCAATTCTAAATCTGGGAAACTGGGGATGTGAAAAATCTTTTATTCTTTTTTTAAAACTCATCTTTATTGTTGAATGTAGTACAGATGTCCCCCCCCTTTTTCCCCATTTACCCTCTCCTCCCCAATCCTGCCCCCCTCCTGCCTTCTCCACACTATTGTTGGTATCCGTTGGTTATGCATATATGCATAGAAGTTCTTTGGTTTATCTCATCCTGCCCTTCCTCCGTCCTTCCCTTTGAGGTTCTTCAATGTAACAACAAAATTGTACTTTTTAATTCCTTCATCTTTTTCACCCAGCCCCCCAGCCCCCTCCCATCTGGCAAGCAACAAAAAGTTCTCTGTATCTATGAGTCTGCTTCTGTTCTGCTTGCTCATTTTGTTTGTAGATTCAATTGTTGATAGATAAGTATTAATTGTGATTTTATTGTTTATATTTTTGTTCTTCTTCTCCTTCAAGAAGACCCTTCAACATTTCATATAATACTGTTTTGGTGGTGATGAAGTCCTTTAGCTTTTTCCTGTCTGGGAAACTCTTTATATGGCCATGGATTCTAAATGATAGCTTTGCAAGATAGAGTAATCTTCATTGTAGGTCATTGCTTTTCATCACCTTGAATATCTCTTGCCACTTCCTGGCCTGTAAAGTTTCTTTTGAGAAATCAGCTGACAGTCTTATGAGAGCTCCTTTGTAGGCAACGAACTGCTTTTCTCTCGCTGCTTTTAAGATTCTCTCATTGTATTTAACCTTTGGCATTTTGATGATGATGTGTCTTGGTGTGGATCTCTTTGGGTTCATCTTGTTTGGGACTCTCTGTGCCTCCTGGACTTGTATGTCTGTTTCCTTCACCAAGTTATGGAAGTTTTCTGTCATTATTGTATCAAATAGGTTTTCAATTTCTTGTTCTCTCTCTTCTCCTTCTGGCACTCTTATGATGCAAATGTTGGCATACTTGAAGTTGTCCCAGAGGCTCCTTACACTATCCTCATTGTTTTGGATTCTTTCTTCTTTTTGCTGTTCTGATTGGGTGTTTTCTGTTTCCTTATATTCCAGATCGATGATATGATTCTTGGCTTTATTGAGTCCCTGTAATTTTTTCTTTATTTCAGTTAGTGCATCATTAATTTCTGACTGGTCCTTTTTTATGTTGTTGATGTTCTCGCTAAGTTCCTTGGAGGTCTCCTAAAGTTCCTTGAAGGTCTCACTAAATTCTTGAATGTCTCACCAAGTTCCTTGAGCAACCTTATAACCAGTGTTTTGACTCTGCATCTGATTTATTGCTTATCTGCATTTTGTTTAGTTCTTTTCCTGGAGTTTTGTTCTTTTCTTTCATTTGGGACATGTTTTTTCATCTTCTCATTTTGGCTGCTTCCCTGTGATACTTTCTATGTATTAGGCAGTTTTTATGTCTTGTAGGCTTCTTAGGGTGGCCTACTATTGTAGGTGTCCTTTGGATCCAGTGGCACAGCCTTCATGATCACCTCAGCTGGGCCCTCAAGGTGCACCCCTAGTGTGGACTGTACACCCTTCTGTTGTATTTGAGTCTTGATTGTTGTTGGCATGTCAATGGGAGGTATTTACTCAGGTTTATCTCCTGCAAGAACTGGCTGTGCCCACTAACCACTGACCTCCGACTGCCTTGGAGGATCAGCTGTGTAGGGGCCAACCACACAGAGCAAGGCTTACTTCATCGGGGCTCTGAGTCTACTTATTGAGTGTGTCACTTGTGGAGGTGGTTGGGTGGTAGTGTTTCGATGTGGTCTGAAGCTGTCCACTGGGTGGGCCAGGTCAACCACTGACTGTATTTTATCCAGGGCCACCCGGCATATGCTACAAAATAATCTGCAGGTGGCTGCTTCTTGAACTGGGCTTGGACACGTGCAGAAAAAGCTAAATTGTGAATCAAGGCTGGCTGTTTCTAGTGCCAGTCCTGGGGCCACTTAACGAGAAGTATGGGGCTTGCTGAGACCATATGCTGCTTATTTGGGAGATTTTAGGAAACTCTGAGGCAGGATCCAAGACAGGCCAATCCTATGGTAAAGCCTTTGGAAACAGCCTGGGTGGGCCTGAAAGCTGGGTGTGGTGGGGCCTCAGGGAATCACCAGGATGGAGCCAACAGTGTGAGCCAGGTTGCTGGAGTCCCAGCAGTTCTGCCTGCCCTATGGGGGAAGGGCTCACGAAAGGAACAAAGGTCTTCTCCAGCACGTCTGTTCAGGAGAAAGCTGCCCCTTTAGCCCTTGTCCCAAGGCCAAACAGCTCAGTTCTTCCCTATTCTCTGGTGCCCCTCAAGCTGTCTCCCCTCCAAGCTCAGAAGGAACAAGTCCAAGTAAGTTTGTGCCTGAGTCCTTTAAGAGGAGCACCTGGGGCTCCAGCAGCCTCAGCCTCCCTCTGCCTCAGTTCCTGCTGCATTTACAGCCAGAAGTTATGGGGACTTTTCTTCCTGGCACTGGGACTCTGAGCTGGATGCCTGGTGTGGGACGGGGACCCCTCACTCCTCAGGAAGGACCTTCCCAGCCGAGGAATCCTCCTGATTTTTATCTGCCACACATGGGTGTGGGACCAGCCTGTCCACACCTCCGCCCCTCCTACCAGTCTCCATGTGGCAGCTGCTTTAATTCCGTAGTTGTAGGACTTCCATTCACCGTGATTTCAGGTGGTTCTGAATGATGGTTGTTCTATAGTTTAGTTGTAATTTTGATGTGGTTGTGGAAGGAGGCGATACTGCATTTACCTATGCTGCCATCTTGACTGGAAGTCCAGTAACTGCTTTTGATTCAGAGGCATGAGGAGCCCAAAATGGCCAGGTGGCAGTTTATGTAATGTAAATGTAATCATTATTTTACTAGTTTACTAATTTAATGTAATCATTATTATGTCTCCCAGTGGAAGCATTTCTCCCTTTGGAACTAAGATCTCGAGGCCAACAAAGCATAAGGTTGCAAGGACAAGAAGCAAAAATGTGCCAATTGTATCACTAGGGGTAATAATGAGTGGTGCTACTTCCATTTCCATCCTGTGATCTTGAACAGGTGAAAAATAGCAAATGAAAGAAACTGTACCATTTATTAGACATTGATTTATATCATATACCGCCTCCTGGAGAAACCTACCTCAGCCCTACAAGTTATTGTCACCTAGCTGGTGCTGTATACCCAAACTTATCCTGAGGTTCTTTCTCTGTTTCTGGAATACATAATTGGAATAGATATATACTCAGCATTTGCCATAGAAGACTCAACAGAATGTAGGGGTTTGATGACTCCAGCTTCACTGGGATCTTCCCATATGCCCCCATTCCAATTTTCAGGCTCTCATGACTTCTTAATCAATGTTCCAGTTTAGCAGACAACACCCTGCAAGATTGGAAATTCCATTTGCATTGTTATTCAAACACTGGTAAGATGAGATTCTGGGTTTAGTTTTCAGAAATCTCAACCCCAGCTCAGGCCTGTGGCCATGGGATATAAAGGTTTCTTTCGGGGCAGACATAGAAGCTTTCAGGATATAGTTTATGCTGGGAACTTGAAACCCTTAACCTCATCTTTTTTTTTTCCTTCACCTTCTCTAGTACAAGTGGAGCAACCAGTCAATCTTATTACATTCCTAAGTTTGACTAAAATACTCTAAGGTATCAAAAACATGGACACCAGAACCTTGTCTTTTGTAGGTATTTGATTAATAGTATCCACTGGTGATATTTTGTGTATCTCTATTGTTGCATCATGCCCTGGACTACCATGCTCTCTTTACCATTGGCAATATAATCAATAAGGCCTTTCCAGCTAATCATATTAGAGAACCAATTCCAGAAAACCCAGAACAAATTCAGAAAACTCATCCTTAAGATTCTGTTCCTCTAGAAACAATCTTGGTAGCAAAATCTGTATTAGTCAGGGTTTTACCAGAAAAAATAGAAGCAGTAGAATATGTATATTCCTTTGTAGGAAAAAAGACACACCCAGAAGGAGGTGCTCATTGACCCAGCTGGAAGTTCTCCTGCCTCCTTCACTATCTCCCCACTGAGCAGCTAAGCTTAGGAGGGGCACATGGGGGCCAGCTAGTCAGTTGTTGGGAAAACTGACTGAGTAGAACAGGACAGAAAAGGATTCCCAGCACCAAAGATCTGGAATGGGAAGGAGAAGGGGCAGATGCCCACTCACCAATTTACTGGAGGAGAAAGTCATGAACATTTGGGGCCTTCAGATCTGCAGAAGAAAGAGAAGATTGGGTCAAGAAGGGACTGTGGGATTCTCAAAGGAGACACTGATAAATAGGATGTGGACATCAGCTGCCCAGACTTTGAGTGCAGGCCAAGGACTCCTCCCCACATGGTGCCCTGAGCCCTTAGTTCTCAGGAGGTCCCACCCTCTCCCAAGAATGCTCACTCACTCCGATGTATACAGCTTTGGCAGAGTCAGGCTCATAGATGTTCAGGCAGCCAAGCAATTGTCCAAACCAGAGTGGGTGTGTGTAGGGGAACTGGTGGGCCCAGAACACCACCTTGTCCAGGCTCCTCATCTGCTGGATCTATAATGGTGACAGAAGACCAGGCCATGCAGGAACCCGATGTCACCTGCAGGCCCTATGTCCTTGAGGCTGCCCTCCTCCTGCATCCCCTCTCCCAGTGCTATCCATCTCTGTTCTCAGTTTCCTTTCCAGCCTCACTTGCAATGTTCTAAGTTTAAGCAACACTCTTATTGCACCTGGTTTAGCTCAACAATCCCAAACTGGCCAGCCTGTTTCCATCCTGTGCCTGCCACCAACCCTCTACTACACTGCAGCCAGAAACATTTCTTTTCAGCATTAAAGTTTTTATTAGAAAGATGATACCAGCTTGTTGCGCAAAACAAAACAAAACACCTCAATTCCACCTCTGTTAAGTCATTCGACACGTTTTTATTTAGGACCTACTAAGTGCAAGGCATTATCTAGACACCTCAAGGGAATGAGACAGACATTGTCCTGCTCTTTCATTCTATGGGGAAGATTGACAAGAAACAAGTATAAACAATTTAGTAAAATGGTTCAGACTATAGTAAGTGCTAAGAAGGATGTAAACACTGCTGCAAGAGAGACTAACAGGAAGGACCTGCTTGGATAAGAGTGATCCAGATGACATTTAAGGTGCAACCTGAAGGATGATAAGGAGCTGGCCATGTGAGGAGTGAGGGAAGAGCATTCCAGTTCCAGGGAACAAGCGCAGAGGCTCTGGGGCGGGAAAGGGTGTGGTGTCTTCCAGGAGCTGCCCCACAGTGGGACAGTGGCTTGAGAGGAGGAGGGAGAAATCACCAGAGGGTGGTGTGTGCTATGACACTATGACAAAGTTATTGTGAGGATGAAAGTAGATAATATATGAAAGCACATGGCAGGCACCATGTCAGCACATAGTAAGTATTATCCAAAATAAGTGATAGTCAAGTTGTAGGAAATCTGGAATTAAAAATTTGAGGTGATGGTCATCACTAACATTTATTTGTTCTGTGACCTTGATAAAGTCAATGAACATCTCTGGGCCTTAGTTTTCTTGTCTGTAAAATAAGGTTAATAACACCTGGTGAATTGAGGCGCAGTTGTGATTGTGCTTTGGAAATTATAAACATTAGGCAAATACTGAGGAGACATTTTGGAAGCTTAGCTGCATGCCAGCACTGTGCAGGGTACTGAGTACTTTCTCAGAATTTTCTACATGTCTCATTTCAGGTAGGAGGTAGTGATACAGAATGTCCCCAGCTGAAATAAACACAATAGTTTTGTGTGTTCCCTTGGATGGAAAAAACAAGCAAATGTATATATTTAAAAGGCTTTTGCCTGGTAGATGCAGTCTTTATAGAGGAGCAAAGTAAATACGATCCTATAAATTGTGTCAGCATCAAACCCAATTTTATCAAATCTATAAAATGAGAAGTTCCTGGGACAATGACCCACATGAATAATGCTTCAAGCTGCTGCCTTGTGGACTGACTACACACCACCACCTCTGCCTTTCTTTTATCTATAAGCTGAACCAGAAAATATCCAGGAATAAAAACATTAATATCCTTTTAAAATATGGTACCCAGAACCGAATGTAGTCTGTTTAAGATGGTGGCCTAACCAGTCCAAGGTTTTCCTTGTTCCTTCCTTCCTTCCTTCATCAAATCAGTATTTACTGGGCACCATCAGTAGGCACAGTCCTCTGCTCCAGGCTAGGGAGGTGTAAGGACATAGAATGCCTAGTTACCACATTCATGGAGACCTTGGCTGGAGTGTCTGAATATCAAATGAAAAAGATATTTACTAGTTAATAAATATTGACCAAGGCACAACTTTCTAAGAGTTAAGCTCCTACTCTACAGAGAGTTGTATGTTCTGCTTGGATCACTTTGTTATAAGCTTTTCTCGTATCATTAAAAATTTTCCATAACTTCTGGTCAAGATGGCTGCGTAGGTAAACGGGGTATCACGTCCTCCCACAACCACATCAAACTACAGAACAACCATCATGCAAAACTGCCTGAAATCAAGCTGAATGGAAGTCCTACAAGTACGGAATTAAAGAAGCAGTGGCATCGAGACTGGTGGGAGGGGCGGAGGCAGATGGGCTGGTCCCACACCCACATGTGGCAGATAAAAATCAGGAGGACACCTAGGCTGGGAAGGTCCTCCCTGAGGACTGAGGGGTCCCTGTCCCACACCAGGTGCCCCACTTAGGGTTCCAGTGCCAGGAAGAGAAGTCCCCATAACTTCTGGCTGGAAAAAACAGCGGGAACTGAGGTTCAGGGAGGCTGAGGCGGCTGGAGTCCCAGGCAGCTACTCTTGAAGGGCCTGCGCACGGACTTACTTGGACTTGCTCCCTCTAAGCTTGGAGGGGAGGCAGCTCGAGGGGCGCCAGAGACATATGGGGAAGAACTGAGCTGTTTGGCATTGGAGCGAGGGCTGGATAAGGACTTTTCTCTGGGAACAGACGTGCTGTCAGAGTCCTTTGTTTCTTTGATGAGCCCTTCCATGGGGCGGCAGACAGGGAAGGGTTGCTGTATCTGGGACTCCAGCAACCTGGCTCATACTGGTTGCCCCGCCTTGGTGATTCCCTGAGACCCCACCCCACCCAACTTTCAGGCCCACCCAAGCTATTGCCAGTTGGTTAACTAAAGGATTGGCCTGTCCTGGATCCTGCTTCAGGTTTTCTTAAATTCTTTCAAACGAGCAGCATCTGGTCTCAGCTAGCCTCATACCTCTCATTAAGTAATACATAGAAACAAACACTGGGAGGCAGCCAAAATGAAGAGACAAAGAAACAGGTCCCAAATGAAAGAACAGAAAAAAACCCCAGGAAAAGAACTAAGTGAAATGGAGATAAGCAACCTAACAGATGCTGAGTTCAAAATACTACTTATAAGGATGCTCAATAAACTTAGTGAGAACCTCAGTGAACTTAGTGAGGGCCTCAAGAGCATAAAAAAGGACCAGTAAGAAATGAAGGATGCACAGTCAGAAATGAAGGAGGCACTAACTGAAACAAAGAATAATTTACACAGCCCTGGCCAGTTTTGCTCAGCGGTTAGAGCGTAGGCCTGCAGTCCAGAGAGACTCGGGTTCAGTTCCTGCTAAGGGCACGTACCTCGGTTGCAGTTCGTCCCCGGCCCTGGTTGGGTTGTGTGTGTGGCAGCCACTCGATGTGTCCCTTTCGCATCGATGTTTCTCTCTCTCTCTCTCCCTCCCACTCTATCTGAACAAAATATTGAAAAATGTCCTTGGGTGAGGATAAAATAAAAAATAATTTACACAGATTCAATAGTAGAGTAGGTAAAGCCAAGAAGCAAACCATCGATTTGGAATACAAGAAAGCAAAAAATATCCAATCAGAACAGCAAAAAGAAAAAAGAATCCAAAAAAATAAGGATAATGTAAGGAGCCTCTGGGACAACTTCAAGCGTGCCAACATTCGCATCTTGGGGGTGCCAGAAGGAGAAGAGAGAGAACAAGAAATCGAAAACATATTTGAAACAATAATGGCAGAAAACTGCCCTAATTTGGTGAAGGAAACAGACATACAAGTCCAGGAAGCACAGAAAGTCCCAAACAAGATGAACCCTGAGAGGCCCACACCAAGACACATCATCATCAAAATACAAAAGGTTCAAGACAAAGAGAGAATCTTAAAAGCAGCAAGAGAAAAGCAGTTAGTACCTACAAGGGAGTTCCCATAAGACTGTCAGCTGATTTCTCAAAAGAAACTTTGCAGGCCAGAAGGGAGTGGCAAGAAATATTCAGAGTGATGAAAAGCAAAAACCTACAACCAAGATTACCCTATCCTGAAAAGCTATCAGTTAGAATCAATGGCCATATAAAGAGTTTCCTAGACAAGGAAAAGCTAAAGGAGTTCATCACCACCTAACCATTATTATATGAAATGTTGAAGGATCTTCTTGAAGAAAAATATTAAAAAAATATGAACAAACAAAATGGCAATGAATACTTAGCTATCAACAATTGAATCTACAAACAAAATGAACAAGCAGAACAGAAACATTCTCTTAGATACAGAGAACATTTTGTTGGTTGCCAGATGGGAGGGGGAGGGGGGAATGGGTAAAAAAGATGAAGGAATTAAGCAGTACAAATGGGTTGCTAGACTGACAAACCTCAAAGGGAAGGGGAGATGGGGGTGGGAAGAAATAAACCAACGAACTTATATGCATGTATGCATAACCAATGGACACAGACAACAGTGTGGGAAAAGGCAGGAGGGGGGCAGGAGTGGGGAGGAGGTGGTCAATGGGGGAAAAAATGAGGAACATCTGTAATACATTCAACAATAAAGATTTAAAAAATAAAATAAAATAAATTTCCATAAAGACTGGCCAGTGTGGTTCAGTGGACTGAGAGGTCCTGGTTCAATTCCTGGTCAGGGCACATGCCCGGGTTGTAGGCTCGATCCCTAGTAGGGGGCATGTAGGAGGCAGCCAATTGATGTATCTCTCTCACACTGACGTTTCTATCTCTCCTTTCCACTCTCTTTAAAAAATGGCAATAGCAACATATTCTTTTTTAATTCTTCATAAATACCATTTCAATGACTTCTACATTTGGCCATACGGTTTGCCCAACACTTTTTCACAAAAGTGCCCTGGATTGTAAGGCTTGTGTTTACGCCAATATGTGGAGGTAATGAAACACTCATCTGCTACTTGGAAACACAGGGTAAAACTGAGCAAACAAGACATGCCTCCTGGGAAATTTGGGGGCTGCCATGTGTGGACTGAAATCTCTTTATGTTAATGGTTAACAGCAAAGCTCTGAGGCCAGATGACCAGGGTTTGGCTCTACCCCTTACCAACTATATGACCAGCAACTAACCTCTCTGTGCCTTAGTTTTCTCATCTAGAGTTGGAGAATTTTTTTTTAAATCTGTGTTGTAGCATTGTTGTGGGAGAAAACATATATTCTTTGCTCAGTGCCTAGAACATAATAAGTGTTCACACTAAATGTTAAACATCACCAAGCATAATGAGCCCAAATGAAGAGAAGAAACTGAGGATTCAGGGAGAGAAAGATTTACAACCAAAATTCAAATCCAGGCTTTCTGACTCCAAAGTCTCTCCACTACTGCCCTTCATGCTGATGTCAGGCTGGTGCTGAGCCAAGTAAGGGAAAGTCAGGGTCCAAGAGTCCCTGGGGGTGGACCCAGAGGGATGGAAAATAACCACTGCACTGGGGGAAGGTTGCAAGAATGGGTGTAAAAGGTTACATGCACTGGCTCTTGGGTTTGGACAGGAGTCCAGGGTTTAGGAGAGAAAGAAAAGAACCTGGTTGTGTGATGAGTCTCCCGTCATGAGATAGGGCAATGAAGGAGGGTATTGGGAGTAAGAGTTTAGATGTGTGAAGGAGCAGGTCAGGTGGAAATGGAGCCCCTTGGAATGCTGCCTACTACAGAATTTTATTTTACTACCTGAATTATGGGCCTTGGATTTGGTATTGGGGGACAGAATCATGAAAACAGTGAGGATAAGAGATTAACTTAGCCCTGTCCCTTTCTCTTTTGTAAAGATCTCCATGACTTTTTCGTGCCCATCCCTCTCTCTAGTACTCTCCAGTTGATTAGTTCCTATTCATCGTTTAGGACCCCATTTTCTTTTAGTTTTCTCCTTTCCTGGGTGGACTGAGCCAACCATTCATTCCTCCAGTAAAGGCCTTCTCATGTTTTATTGTACTAAGTGATTTCTGACTTTACCTGCTACATTGTGCACTCAAGAAATACCTGCCCTTCTTAGAAAAAAGTGTTATCCCACCGACAAAAGGAGAAACTGAAGCTCAGAAAGTATCAGTTGCTGACTTCCTGTGTAGTGGGACAGACCTGGAGCTGAACCTCCTGAGTCCAAGGTCAGTGCTCTGTCCACTCACACATTTCCCTTGGATCACAACTGAGTAGTGACTGGGACAAGTGCTGGGGAAACCTTCCGAGGCCAGCAGGCAGGCAGTTTTGGAGACAACAGCAAAGGATTCTAATTCCAGCTCAAACTCTCAATGGTTGTTTTATGTTGGTCACTTTACCTGTCTGTGACTAGTTTCTATCTCTGAAATGGAAATAATAATAAAATAACCACACCTACTGAACATTGGTGATCAGGACTGTGATTCCTAGAACTCGGGGTTCATGTTTGTTTTGCCTGCTGCTGTGTCCTGTCACCTAGTATGCTGGCTGGCCCATGGAGGTGCTCGTTAAATGTTCATCAGGTTACTGACTAGTGAGATTTTGAAATGTACACTGTCAGCTGAAAAAGGTTTTCTTCCTGTTCCCCAAGGTAGATCCTCCACAGTTAATCAATTCTGGTGGCTAAGCTCTGAGCTGTGCCCTCCCCCTTCCCCTCCCCACAGGTGGGTGGGACAGCACTTCCAGACCGGCCTGAGGTGGTCAGACACAGTCAGCAATCCACAGCGCGCCATGGGTGTCTCTGCGCTGAGTGCCTCGGGACTCCTGGGCAGAAGCTCTGGGCTCCTGCAGGTGGTCTCCCTGCTCTGTCTGGTCCTGCTGCTGCTCAAGGCAGCCCAGCTCTACCTGCACAGGCAGTGGCTGCTCAGAGCTCTCCAGCAGTTCCCGTCCCCTCCTTCCCACTGGCTGTTGGGGCATAGCCGCGAGGTAAAGGGGAGCAGGACGGGAAAAGGGAGGGCAAGGAGGGCAGGGCTCTCAGAGCATGGTCACGTCAGCAGTCTGCGGGACAAAGCCTTGTTGTGAGAAGCATGTGGCTGCGGGGCAGAGCCCTCAGGTTGAGGCTCCTCATCCCAAGTGCTGGTGCTCTCCGCCCGTCAGATCCTCCTTCCTTAGGCAGATCTGTGGGCTATTTGGGATGCCCGGCACTTTGAGGACAATGGCTGTTCCTTCCCGAGTCTCTCTGCTCCAGGCTCACAGAACAGAACTTCTAGATGCTTCCCTGCCCATGTCCGCTCAGTTCCGCCCTCTCTGCCTGGCTCTGAGCTTGCCTGGGAACACAGACATCAGTCTCATGGATCCCTGCCTGTGAGGATGATAGACAGGAATTTAAAGAAGGTATCAGGTTACAGGAAGAGAGGCTCACCCACAAGGGGTCTGGGGGTTTTCTCAGCTGTGGGGGACCAACCAGCTTGGTTGGTCTGAGACTGTGGAATATTTCAGAGTGGTGATTACAGTGCCAAGATACTGGCACATATGAGCAAGTAGTCTTCCAGGATGGTCCCAGGTAAGCAGTGCTCGCATTTGAGTTGCTCCATTAAAGAGAATCTCTTTACCTGCCAGGTCTCATTCGCTAATCCCCTGCCCTGTGAGCTCCTTGGGGCTGAGGATATTATCTCCTTTCTGTCTTCGTACCCAGCACAGAGCCTGACAGAGTAATGCCTGCCTCAGGGGTGTGGACTGACAGAGAGAGGAGCAGCCTGCAGGTTGGGTGTCAGACAGTGCTACCGAGCCCGCTCTGTTAGCATGAGTCCCTGAGGGGAAGGGCGCACAGCAAGGTGAGGGGCTGCATGGAGAGGGGCTCACCCATCTTTCGTGGGCTGAACAAAGTTGGATATTGCAGAAACCCGAGGCTTCTTTTTCAGAGAAGGAGGCCAAGCGATTATCAGCAGAGTGTGGCCCAAGATGGGAACTGTTTATATCAGCCACAGAAAGACAGCCAAAGCCCGTTTGTTCATACAAATTGTGGTTGACTTCTAATGACTTCTGGATTATTTGTTAATTTGGAGAAATTGTGACTTTTATTGATGTAATCGTCACTTTCTGAGCTAAGATTTGACAGAAGGAACCACTAAAAATTCCTCCAGTGACTTTTCCCTACACTGATGGCATAGATGATACCTAGACTCAGTAAGAGGGTAATGCTATTTACATAACTATATTACTCATGGTGTGACTCATCTCTCAACTTCGACTGGCCTGAGAGATACTGCAGCCCCCTACTTTTATAATACTGCCTGCGATTTTCATGTATTCAAAATCTCTGCTATTGGCTAACTGGGAATTGAATTCCACATGTTGAATCCAGATTGAAGCTAATCTTTCCAGCCAGATGACAAGTGACAAGGTGGCCAGTTAAGTATATGGGCTCTGTCCCCGAGCTAGCTGGGTTCATATCCCAGCTCTGCCATGACTCCCAGCCCACTGTACAACTCGATCTCTTCATCTGTCAGTTGGGGAAGACGATGATATTTACAGCACTCAAGTGAGTTATTATAATGTTAGAACTGTGCCTGGCACAGAACAAGGGCCATCGTTGCACTTACCCTAATTCATATGAATTTAGAATACTATTAATGCCTACGAAGGACAAGGATGTTGAAGGTACAAACTCACTGCATTAAGTTGGGATGAAATCTGACAGGGACTATGGAAAGGAGAACTAACATCTTTGGAATTCAAATAACCCAAACTGCCCCATTCCCCACCCTTGCCCTGGACCTCCCTCTGAAACAGGCCTCCTGCCATGCCAGCAGAGCCACATCTGATGATGGCCTGGTGGCCACATTCTTACCTGTCCACCTACTGTCTTTGTGTCTCCCTTTGAGGAAATTGCTTTGTGGCCACAGTTCCCAGGGTCAACCAGGTGAGGACAACTCCAGGGCATCACTGCCTGAATGGAGTGGCCAAAGCCTGGAGGCCAGGTGGGCACGGGGTATTTGCCTACACAGGATTGTCACCTCTGCCACTGTGGGCACCATCCCCTCTACAAGAGTTCCTACTGGCTCTGGCCACACCTGCTCAGGGACAGCTGGCAGCCCCAACTGGTGACTGGAGGACTGACAGACCAGTGGACACCAAAATGGCCTAGAGAGAACAATAGAAATGCAGAACACAGTTTAGCTTCTTTGGTTCCCCAAAGGAAACTAATGGCAGTGCCCAGGAGTAGGATTTTCAGGAAGCTGACAGGCATGGGCTCCAAAAATCAGGAAGAAGGCATGATACTGTGCTGAAACAGGGTCTCCCAGGCCCACGCTGTGCCAGTAGGAGGGGATCTGAGAGGACCAGGTAACAGAGCTGGGGTGGTATGAGGCTCCCGCTGGTCAGTCCCCACCTTTAAAGAAGAAGGGCAGCCCTAATAATGCACATGGCCTGGAAGTATAAAGGTTAAATAGTTCGAACAGGACACTGCTCAGGTCACAGCAGGTTCATCTGCCTACCCGCACTCCCACTTGAACATAAGCTCTGTGATGATTTTGTAGTTCATTGCTGCATCTCCAGAAACTATGATGGCAATGGACCAAAGCGCGTGTTCAATACATAGTTATCAAATAAGTAAATGAGTAAATCCATCTACTCATCTCTTCGTTTATGTATTTGCTCATTCACGTAGTGGAAACATTTTGGGATGTCTTCCCTGCTCACCTACTCTGAGACCTCTTCCCTCACATGGATGGGCCCCCGAATGCCCTATTCAACCCCAGCCTCAGTTGCCTGTAGCAGGTGAACATCTTGGCCATATTACAACCAGGTTCTCAAACAGGATTCACAGTGCCACTCAGACACGACACGGGGTAGAATGGTAGCAGTCTGGAATGGGCACAGGGCTCTTCTCCATCACGTGGGCCCAGGTTTATGAGGACAAGGACAGTTGTCTATTTATCTGAGGATTCACAGTGCCACTCAGACACGACACGTGGTAGAATGGTAGCAGTCTGGAATGGGCACAGGGCTCTTCTCCATCACGTGGGCCCAGGTTTATGAGGACAAGGACAGTTGTCTATTTATCTGAGGATTCACAGTGCCACTCAGACACGACATGTGGTAGAATGGTAGCAGTCTGGAATGGGCACAGGGCTCTTCTCCTTCACGTGGACCCACGTTTATGAGGACAAGGACAGTTGTCTATTTACTTGTGAGCACATTGCCAGGTTCTAGAAAACTGTCAGGGAGCCCCAGTAAACATTTGCTAAGATAATGAATGCATATACGTACAGACGAATGAGAGACTCAGTCCTGGCTGCTCTCCAGGGCCTGGATCTGCCCCTTCCTCACCCTCCTGCCTCCTGCCCTTGGGTTCTGTGATAACACCCCAGGTCCTCAGCCTTCTCCTGTCCCTTTTCTCTTTCTTTTTTTTTTTTTTATCCTCACCCGAGGACACTTTTTTTTGCATTTATCTTCAGATAGTGTGGGAGGGAGAGAAGGAGGAAATGAGAGAGAGAAACATCGACATGAAAGGGACACATCAAGTGGTTGCCACCCACACGACCCAAACCGGGGCTGCAGACAAACTGCAACCGAGGTACGTGCCCTTAGTGGGAACTGAACTCAGGTCTCTCCAGCCCGCAGGCCGACACTCTAACCGCTGAGCCAAACCGGCCAGGGCCCTTTTCTCTTTCTTACATTACTTTAAGATTATATCTATCACTTGAAACAAGAATTTTAATCATAACTCACTCATTTACTCGCCTAATACATGCTCATTCATTCCTTGTCACACTTCTTTATTCTTAAAAAAAAAAAAAAAGGCATAATTCCTACTAGCCATGCTCTATGCAGGCTCTAAGAACATGGAGATTATAGGTATTAAAGGTAAATTTGCCAACATCAGGCCCAGCGATTAGAACACTGAGTTGAAATGTGATAGCAGAGACTCCCAGGGAGCTGTGGGAACTCTGGGGTCAGCAGGCTTGGATGTAAATGCGGCTCACCTGGGCATATCCTTGAACAGTTTCCTCATTCTTCAGTGAAACAGGATAAACTACAATCCATCCCCACTCATAGGTATACCTTGAGCATTGCACAATTGTACTACTTCGTAAAGGCTGCCTAACAAACTGGTGGGTAAACAAACAGATCGTCTCAGTTCTGGAGACTAGGAGTCCAAAGTCAAGATGTTGGGAGGGTTGGCTCCTTCTGAAGGCTCTGAAGGAACCATCTGCTCCAGGCCTCTCTCCTTGGCTAATAAACCACGATCTTCTCCATATGTCTCTTCATACCATCTTCTCATTGAAGGATTATTTCTGTGTCCGAACTTCCCCCTTTTTATACAGACAGTTATATTGAATTAGGGCCCACTCTAATGACCTCAGTTTCTTTAAATATGTTGGTACTGATTTTTTTTAGGGAGAGAGAGAGAGAAACATCCATGTGAGAGAGAAACATCCATTGGCTGCCTTCTGCATGGCCCCTACTGGGGATCGAGCCTGCAAGCCGGGCATGTGCCCTGACTGGGAATCAAACCAGGACCTCTCCGTTCATGGGATGACGCTCAATCCACTGAGCCACACTCACCAGGCTAATGACCTCATTTTTTTTTTTTTTATCCTCACCCGAGGACATTTTTTCATTTTTTGTTCAGATAGAGTGGGAGAGAAAGAGAAGAGAGAGAGAGAGAAACATCGACGAGAAAGGGACACATGGAGTGGCTGCCTCCTGCACAACCCAACCAGGGCCGGGGACAAATCACAACCAAGGTACATGCCCTTAGCGGGAACCAAACCCAGGTCTCTCTGGACCGCAGGCCGATGCTCTAACCGCTGAGCCAAACTGACCAGGGCTAATGATCTCAATTTTAAGTTTTATCTTTATTGTTAGCCCTGGACGGTTTGGCTCGGCAGTTAGAGTTTCGACCGCGGACCAGAGAGACCCGGGTTCGGTTCCCGCTAAGAGCACATACCTCAGTTGCAGTTCGTCCCTGGCCCCAGTTGGGGTTGTGTGGGTGGCAACCAGTCAACGTGTCTCTCTCACATCAATGTTTCTCTCTCTCTCTCTCTTCCTCCCTCTCTATCTGAAGATAAATTCAAAAATGTCCTTGGATTAGGATTAAAAAAAAGTATTACAGATGTTCCTCCCTTTTTCCCCCGTTAAGCCCCTCCTCCCCACCACCACTCCCCTCCTGCCTTCCCCACACTATTATCTGTGTCCATTGGTTATGGATATAAGTTCTTTGGTTTATCTCTTCCTGCATCACCCCCTTTCCCTTGAGGTTTGTCAGTCCAACAACCAAATTGTACTTCTTCTTTTTTTTTTTAATCCTCACCGGAGGACATTTTTCCATTTTTTGTTCAGACAGAATGGGAGGGAGAGAGAGGAAGAGAGAGAGAGAAACATCAACGTGAAAGGGACACATCAAGTGGTTGCCACCCACACGACCAACCAGGGCCAGGGACAAACTGCAACCGAGGTACGTACTCTTAGCAGGAACTGAACCCAGGTCTCTCTGGACCACAGGCTGATGCTCTAACTGCTGAGCCAAACCGTCCAGGGCCAAATTGTACTTCTTAATCTCATCACCGTTTTCACCCAACCCCCTCCCATTTGGAAACCATCAAAAAGTTCTCTGCATCTATGAGTCTGTTTCTGTTCTGCTTGTTTATTTGGTTTGTAAATTCAATTGTTGATAAATATGCATTTATTTCCATTTTATTGTTCACATTTCTGTACTTCTTCAAGACCCTTCAATATTTCATATAATACTGGTTTGGTGATGATGAACTCCTTTAGCTTTTTCTTGTCTAGGAAACTCTTTATATATCCATCGATCCTAAATGATAGCTTTGCAGGATAGAGTAATCTTGGTTGTAGGTCATTGCTTTTCATCACTTTGAATATTTCTTGCCACTCCCTTCTGGCCTGCAAAATTTCTTTTTAAGAAATCAGCTGACAGTCTATGGGAGCTCCCCTGTAGATAACTATCTGCTTTTCTCTTGCTGCTTTTAAGATTTTCTCTTTGTCTTTAGCCTTTTGCGTTTTAATTATGATGTGTGTGGATGTGGGCCTCTTTGGGTTCATCTTGTTTGGAACTTTCTGTGCTTCTTGGACTTGTATGTCTGTTTCTTTCACCAAGTTAGGGAAGTTTTCTGTCATTATTGTTTCAAATAGGTTTTCAATTTCTTGCTCTCTCTCCTCCTTCCAGCACCCCCATGATGCAAAGTTGGCACGCTTGAAGTTGTCCCAGAGGCTCCTTACACTACCCTCATTATTTTGGATTCTTTTTGTTCTGATTGTGTGTTTTTTGCTTCCTTATATTCCAAATTGATGGTTTGATTCTTGGCTTCACCTACTCTACTGTTGATACCCTGTAAATTATTTTTATTTATTTATTTATTTATTTTATCCTCACCTGAGGACATTTTTCCATTCTTTATTCAGACAGAGCAGGAGGGAGAGAGAGGAAGAGAGAGAGAGAGAAACATTGACGTGAAAGGGATACATTGAGTGGCTGCCACCCAAATGACCCAACCACGGCTGGGGACAAACTGCCACCGTAGTACATGCCCTTAGCGGGAACCAAACCCGGGTCTCTCTGGACCGCAGGCAGACGCTCTAACCGCTGAGCCAAACCGGCCAGGGCTATTTTTTATTTCAATTAGTTCATCTTTCATTTCTTACTTTCTTATGCTCTTGAGGTCCTCACTAAGTTCCTTGAGCATCCTTATAACCAGTGTTTTGAACTCTGCATCTGTTGAATTGCTTATTTCTATTTTCTTTAGTTCTTTTCCTGGAGTTTTGTTCTGCTCTTTCATTTGGGACATGTTTTTCCTCATCTTGGCTGCCTCCCTGTGTTTGTTTCTATGTATTAGGTAGAGTTGCCATGTCTCTCAGGCTTTGTAGAAAAGCCTGTTATACTATGTATCCTGTAGGGTCCAGAGGCACAGCCTCCCTGATCACCTCAACTGGGCACATGAGGTGCACCACCCCGTGTGGATTGTATATGCTTTAGTTTCAATTGAGTCTTGATTGCTGTTGCCATATAATGGGAGACATTTACTCAGGTTGATCAGCTGCAAGGACAGGCTGTGCCCACTGACCACTAACCTCTGACCACCTTGGAGGATCAGCTGTACAGGGGCCCACCACACAGAGCAAGACTTACTTTAGCAGGGCTCTGGTACCCACTGAGTCCACTGCTTGTGGAGGTGGTTGGGTCAGTTGTGGTTCTATGCTGCGGTCTGAAGATCTTCACTGGGTGTGCTGGCCCTGGGCCTCCCAGGAGGCATAGGCCAAGGTCAGCCACTGCCTGTGTTCTACCTGGGGCCACCAGGCATACGCTACAAAGAGATCTGCAGGTGGCTGCTTCTTGTGCTGGGTTTGGAGGTGCCCAGGAGAGGCCCAGCTGTGAACCACGGCCAGCTGTTGCTAGTGCCAGGCCTGGGGCCACTTAACAAAAGGTATGGTGCTCACTGAGGCCAGATGCTGCTTGTTTGAGAGATTTTAGGAAAATCTGAAGCATGAAGCAAGACAGGCCATTGCTATGGTAAAGCCACTGGAAACAGCTTGGGTGGGCCCAAAAATTGGGTGAGGCAGGGCCGCAGGGAATCACCAGGGCAGAGCAAACAGTATGAGCCAGGTTGCTGGGGTCCCACATATGGCACCTGTCTGCTGTCTGCTGGCCCCCTGGGGGAAGGGCTCACCAAAGGAACAATGGCCTCTGCCAGCAAGTCTGTCTGGGAGAAAGCTGCCCCTCCAGCTCTGCCCTGATGGCAAGCAATGCAGTTCTTCCCTATATGTCTCTGGCACCTTTCAAGCTGCCTCCCCCGTGCTGGAGCCCAGGGGGAACGAGTCCAAGTAAGTCCATGTAAGGCCCTGGCCGGTTTGCCTCAGCGGTTAGAGCGTCGGCCTGCGGTCCAGAGAGACCTGGGTTCGGTTCCCGCTAAGGGCACGTACCTCAGTTGCAGTTTGTCCCCAGCCCTGGTTGGTCGTGCAGGTGGCAGCCATTCGATGTGTCCTTTTCACCTCTCTCTCTCTCTCTCTCTCTCTCTCTCTCTCTCTCTCTCTCTCCCACTCTATCTGAATAAAAAATGGATAAAAATGTCCTTGGGTGAGGATAACAAAAGAAAAAGAGGAACTGCCTGGGACTCTAGAAGCCTCAGCCTCCCTCAGCCTCAGTTCCCGCTGGTTTTTAACTTCTCTTCCTGGCACTGGAATCCTGAGCTGGGGGCCTGGTGTGGAACTGGGACCCTTGCTCCTCAGGGAGGACCTTTGCAGCCGAGGTGTCCCTCCTGATTTTTATCTACTACACGTGGGTGTGGAACCAGCCTGTCCGCACCTCCGCCCCTCCTGCCAGTCTCCATGCGGCTCCCTGTTTAATGTCATAGTGGTAGGACTTCCATTCAGGTCAATTTCAGGTGGTTCTGAATGATGGTTGTTCTGTAGTTTAGGTGTAATTTTGACGTGGTTGTGAAAGGAGGCGATACCGCATTTACCTACACTGCCATCTTGACCGGAAGTCCTCTAATGGCCTCGTTTTAACCTAATTACTCCTATACAGACCCTAGCTTCAAATAAAGTCACATTCTGAGGTATAGGGAATGAAGTCTTCAACATATGAACTTGAAAGGGACACAATTCAACCAATAACTCGAATATAAGTCTGTGAAAAAGGCTGTACACCACTCAGACCATCACTGAACATTTACAAAACACGTATTATGTGTAAGATTCTAAAGGCAGTTCTGAGTGGGGGCCCAACCAGAAGCCAGAATCTGACCTTAGACCAAGTCTTGATAAAGGGAGGAATGCAGATCGGAGGCTGGCCCGTCAGAAACAGTTCCGAGCTCCTGATCACAGCGGATAGATCCAGAACTATCTCCCTGTGGCCGTCCTACCCTTCACCACCACTCCAAGTTCTAGGCCTAAAGAGAAAGTTGTTTGTTTGTTTTTGTTTTTTTTTTTTGTCTTTTCCTTGCTTACAGTTCCAAAAAGACGAAGAGCTACTACAGATTCAGAAATGGGTAGAGAAATTCCCGTCTGCCTGTCCTCGCTGGCTATGGGGGAGCAGGGCCACCCTCGTGGTTTATGACCCTGACTACATGAAAGTAATCCTGGGAAGGTCAGGTGAGAGCAAAACGTATGTTGCCACTGGAGCAGCTCTTCCCTCTGGTACATATCCTTGGTTTGTGGAATTCCAGCATAGGCTTGTGGTTCTGTTATCATTACCTGACACCTCTACCAGTCACCCTCCCAGCCCACATGCAGCTTAAGGCCAACAATATCTGCTTAAACTGAATGCCTACGCAGCTGTATGGGGCCAATTTTTCTCTCCTTTTCTTTTCTTTAATTCTCATTCTCATTCTCCCCCCCCCCTTTTTTAACCAGATTGAAATGATCTATTATGCAAATTTCCCCCAGATCTGAAAGATAATTTTTTATCCACCTTGAGTTGAGTTTGGCATTTCTAATTGTTACTTATTTTGGGTCATGGGATGACTAAGCCCCACAAATTGTAGGAAGACACAGACTTCTGTGTTCCTCTGGCACTGAGGATAGAGCCTATATTTCTGGCTGATTCACTATCCTAGTCCTGTGAGTGTTCTGCTGTGGGGACACTGAGTCTGCCTTGCTGAGTCCACAGTGACTGTTAGGACAGAGACACGTGGGGATGGGAGGCATGTGGGAGGTTGCCTTAGACAAATGCCAGCTGACAATGGCCAGGAAGGGATGGCAGCCCAGTGTCTGCACCACAGCTGCCTCCTGGAACTGCTTGCTTTGTTTGGTTTTCTCCGACTTCCTGTAATGCCCTTCCTTACCTTTCAGACCCAAAGTCTCAGGATGCGTACAGATTACTGGCTCCCTGGATTGGTAAGTATGCGTAACCAGGACTGCTGCCCAGCTGCCAGGTACATTTACCAAGAGCTATCTCTTCGGCTCATAGAGAACAACAGGGAACCAGCACCATATCACCACCCTCATCTCTGAATTAAGCCTCATTTATCGTCTCGTAAAACCTTCACCCGTGCCAGGTGGTGAAAGACCCCCTGAAACTCAGCATCTCTCCGTCCCTTCTCAGTGCTCTCCAATGTTTTCGGGGTGACATTTATTTACATTCTTCTATGACCTGCCCCACTATTGTATTTTAGCCTGTATCTCACAGCTATCATAATGACATCCTGTGTACCTGTCATGTTGAGAAATTCACATCCCTGAAATTCACTGGCCTTTCCTGCCTTTGCCAATAATGTGCCTTTTTCTGACACCTTTGGTTCCTTCCAAATTGTCCCAAGTCATCCTTCTAATTCTATCTCCCCTGCCCCCACACACCTATCTGTGGTCCAGGGTATGGTTTGCTCCTGCTGGACGGGCAGACATGGCTGCAGCACAGGCGGATGCTGACCCCAGCCTTCCACTATGACATCCTGAAGCCCTATGTGGGGCTCATGGCTGACTCTGTCCGAGTGATGCTGGTAAGTCCATCCCTCTCTCACCTGCACACACACACTCATAGCACAACTCACATAGTCCACTAGGACACGTGGACACCCATCACACATAGCCAACCGAAATAAAGTGCTCGGATCTTACTGTGTGTCAGAACTTCCCCAAAGTGGAAAGGACAGGAAGTACCTGGAAACCAGCTCGGGTCCACACTACTTTGGTCATTGCCAAGGGAAAGCAGGGCCATGGTGGAAACAGGTTCTGCTCTCCTCCCTTCTCCATGTCTAGAGCAATGGTCATTCCCCTGGACAACGGGACAAATTGCCAATAGCTGGCATGGGCAGTGCAGCTTTAATGGCAGGTGAACATTTCAGAATATCACTTAAGTGCACTCTGGCCAGAGCCTAGGACTTTGGTTTGAAACTGAGGAACTCCACAAAAGGACATGGAAACTACCTCTGCACTCACAGAGCCAACTTCCACCATCAGGTTTCTGATCTCACCAGCTATGCTCCGCTAACATTTGATGAAGGAAAGGAACTAGAGTCCCTGATGTCCCTTCCTTAGGAGCCTTAGTACTGGTCACTTAGGTTTCCTCTTGTCTGGGCACATTTGCTACCTAGAGTTGGAGTGCACCTGTCCCTCAGGTCTGGCTCAACTCCAGGACAGAGGAGATTCCTTCTTTGTCCACTGAGTAACAATGTTTTCTGGTCTGCCAAAAGGTAGTTACCACCATAACGTATTCCTAAAATTCAAAACGAATTCAGACTATCCTGAGAGAATGTATTTAATTATATAATCAAAGATTCTGGGAATACAGTTCTCACTTCACTAACATTTGCTTTATAGTCTTAATATGCTTTAATATGTCTGTTCTGAAGAGTGGGAGAAACAGAGAGAGAGCTTAGCTCTCTCAGCAGAGGTCCTCTGAGGGAGGGAGACGAATGTCCCTCCTCCCACCACAGGACAAATGGGAGGAGCTCATCAGCCAGGACTCCCACCTGGAGATCTTTGAACACGTCTCCTTGATGACCCTGGACACCATCATGAAGTGCGCCTTCAGCCAGAAGGGCAGTGTCCAGACAGACAGGTCAGTGATAATGCTTCGGCTGCAGGGTTTCTGTTTTTACCAACTGATACGGACTTACTGGAGGGGCAGTGCAGACAGCTTGGATGTTCACCAGCACAAAAAGCAAGAGTCTGTCGAGAGGTCCTGACCATAGACAAATTCCAGTCTAGACCAAACCTTGACTCAGCCACAGATCCCTGATCCCTGGCACAGGGGGAAGCCTGGCTGCTCCTATTACCCATAAAGGACTGAGGGTCTCAACCATTTACGAAAACTTCTGCCTAAAGCCCCGCTTCACCTCCAGGCAACATTCCTCCCAACTCCCTAGTCTGCTCTGTGTCTTCGCCTTTTAGGAACTCCCAGTCCTACATCCAGGCCATTGCAGATATAAAAGAGCTCTTCTATTCTCGATTGAGAAATTTCTTCTACCAGAATGACATCATCTACAGGCTGACTCCTGAGGGCCGCAGGAGCCACCGGGCCTGCCAGTTTGCCCATCAACACACAGGTTGGGCTTCATCTCCTGGGCTGCTCCCCTCCATCAGGCACATCTCAAAGAGACTAGCCCTGACCCTTAGGGAGAGTCTGACCCCCTGCTGCCTTTCGGGAGGTGGGACACCCAAAGTGGATACTTTTCTTGTGCAGAACTTGAGAACCGAGATGTTAAGGTGCCAGTGACTGTTGGAGGTGGGGGGAGAGTTTACTCATGTCACCACATTGGTGATGTCACCCCCTCCAAGCAGCATTCAAGCAGAGCCTACTCCATGGGTGTGCTGTTGAGGGGAGCCCTGACTTGCAATCAGATGTTGCTAGAGCTCTCACCCGTGATGTACACACCCACTCCCACACCCATCCTGATTCACTGGCACCCTGATTGGAGCAGGGTGGGGAGCACTGTGGGTTGCTGTTTCTGGGCACCCAGAGCTCTCAGCTCTGCCTGGGAACCACTGTTCTGGGACAGACCAAGTGATCAAGAAGAGGAAGGTGCATCTGCTAGAGGATGAAGAGCTGGAGAAGGTCAAGAGAAAAAGGCACTTGGATTTTCTGGACATCCTCCTCTTTGCCAGAGTGAGTGTGTAGGAGGGCCTGCAGCTTTGCCCAGAAATACATAGGGTGGGGTGAACATGAACTCTTGCCTGCCTTCCCCAGATGAAGAATGGGAGCAGCTTGCCTGACAAGGACGTCCGTGCGGAAGTGGACACGTTCATGTTCGAGGGCCATGACACCACAGCCAGCGGCATCTCCTGGATCCTCTATACTCTGGCCGCACACCCCGAGCATCAGCAGAGGTGCCGCGAGGAGATTCAGGGTCTCCTGGGGCATGGCGACTCCATAACCTGGTGAGTGCTCAAGAAATGAAAGAGCCCTGCCCACTCAGCTAGACAAGAAGCCCTGGTCTGCCTGGGCCTTGCCTGCCCTCAGGTTGGGCTTCATTCATTTCAGGGGTCACCTGGATCAGATGCCCTACACTACCATGTGCATCAAGGAGGCACTACGACTCTATCCGCCTGTACCAGGTATAGGCAGAGACCTCAGCAAGCCCGTCACCTTCCCTGATGGACGCTGCCTGCCCAGAGGTCTGAACTGCACCACACCCACCAACCTAGGCACTCTGCAAGAACCCATGGCCGATCAGGTCCACGTATCCTAGAGCAGTTCTGAGCCTCTCCGGTCTTGTTTCTTCATCATTAAGTGGATGCCTTCTTTGTAGTTTGGATAAAGAATTTAAAATACCTGACACATAGTTGGACCACAGTGAAAGTTCAATATAGTTTCCTTATCAACTCAGAGAGAATAAATCATTTCAGTACATTTACCTAATAAGGGTCCATCTCAATTCTGGCATCTCACATGAATAGAATCCTAAGCTTCTATCTTTCTCCAGGACTAGCATCCCATCACATTTAGAATCCATGGTTTTATGATATTACAGTATTCCATTTGATGGCACCGATGTCCTATGATTCTAATACTCAAATGCCCCCATCCCAACTCCAGATACAGGACTCTTGGAGCAATCCTGTCTGCATAGTCATGTCTATTTGAATGTCCTCCATATTTAATAAAATATGTACATAACTTCTTCATGACAAATGCAAAGAACTGTGTACATTTTAGTTCATATAATACTGACTCAGGTCATGGAGTCTTCTTCACAAGAAGATGTTGGACTCTGGATATGGCTTCTGGAATTTTACTCTGAAATTCTAATTCTCTGACATGTGAGGGTTGCAGAGACTATCAGACAGGAGTAAGAGTAGCTGTGGTTTCTTTCTTATGGGGTGTAGGCAAATGAAGGAGATCAGGAAACCCACTGTGATGGGTCCGATAGTGCAGTCTCTGAGGAGTCCTCAGGTTGATGGTAGAGAGAAGCTGATGACCTGATTTGAGAGCCCTGTCATGGTTAGATGTCACCCGTTGGCTAGCCTTTGATCTGAATGTCAACACTGCCACGTTCTAGTGGGTGATTGTAGGCATGTTGCTCAGCCCCTCTGAAGATCAGGGGCCTCATCTGAACAAAGGAGATATGAGTGCCCTCCTTGGAAGGTTGTGGTGAGGATTGAACGAGTTAATGTATATCTCCTAGGGCTCATGAATGGCACTTGATAAATGCGAATTTTACCTTGAGTTACTCCAAAAAGGAAATCTTCAATTCTTTCTTGCTTCTCAGTCCTGGGTCATGGCTATCCAGTGCTCATGTGTGCACATGTGCTTGGCTGTGTCCACCCCACCTCTACTGCAATAGGATAATTCCACTGGGTGTGACTCTCATTGTGGCTCCCAAGGTTTTTGTGCATGCACCTGCCCCCTGCTGGCATGGTTATGATCAGTCTTCTCTCCTCTCCCCACCCTACAGGAATCCAAGTCTCACTTTCTATTTATGGCCTTCACCACAATCCGAAGGTGTGGCCCAACCCAGAGGTATGATGGCTGTGGGAGGGAGGATGAGTCGATCTCTGTAGTAGACCAACACCTCCTCTTGCTTCTACTTCCGGGAGTCCTATGCCCTCATGGATTGGAAGGAGAGGCTTGACCCTACCCGTCATGACCCTGGTGCTATCTCTGCAGGTGTTTGACCCTTCCCGTTTTGCACCGGATTCTAATACACACAGCCATGCTTTCCTGCCCTTCTCAGGAGGATCAAGGTGAGGCATTCAGTACTTGGGGGGCGTGTGTCACCAGGTACCTACCCAGATGATTGTCACCTCCTACACTTATAATTGGTGTCTGCAGTTATACCCTTGTATGTTGGTGTGTTGGGAAGGAGGCATTTATCTATATGTACAAAAGAGAGGTGACATTTCAAGGCATGACACAGACTTTGCCCACTGACTTTTCTCTCAAAAGCTGTTGATTGTCCTCATTGTTATGCTTTAAGCCAATGTTGGACTATGTAGACAGTGGGACAATGGTATATAAATCACACTTCATATAAAGAATCTTGCCTACTGAAAAGTTGTCATGGTTCTGTGAATGTTAATGTGAAGTCAAACTTCTGTTGGAATAGGCTGTAAAAACAGAGGCACCTATTGGTCTGGAACTCTTCAAACGGCTACTTTCCCAATGGCCATCCACAATTCAGAGTTCAGTTCAATTCTAAAGTTCAGTGATTCTGAACTTTAGAGGTGCTTTTATTCTGGTGCTTTTCTTACCTCAGGAATACGATTTCTCAGAGTTAAAATGGTTCATACAAATTAAACTTCAGATTGCTTTTCTCAGTCATCAGTAATATTTTTTAAAATTTTTTCTTTATTGACTTTAGAGAGAGAGCAAAGGAGAGGGAGAGAAATAAAGACATCGATGAGAGAGAACATCGATTGGCCGCCTCCTGCGTGTCTCCCACTGGGGGTTTGGTCCACAATCTGGGCATGTGACCTGACCGGGAACCAAACCAGTGACCTCTTGGTGCATTGATCGGCATTCAACCACTGAGCCAGACCAGACCAGTCATCAGTAATATTTAAAGGAGGTTTTTCCTCTTCCCACAGGGCAGTCCAACCACTGCCTTTTCTACTTCCCTGATCCGCCACTCACTGAATCTGTGATATTTGCAGATGATTGGATTTCCAGCCACTTCCCTTTCCTACTCTTCAAGCCCTAACCACAAGCGGTGATGTAGCCATTTGATGAGTTTCACACCAGTGTATGCCTCTCTATTTCTGCAGTCTATCCCTACAAAAGCTTGAATGTCAACATTCACATAAGCATGACCACCTTTCCAGTTTGCGAGACTTTATGTAAGGTGGGATTTATAAACCGCAGTCTCACAGTCTACACAGCCCAACAAAGTAAAAAATGACGACAATCACTGCTGTGAGAAAGAACCCACTGCTTTCTGTTGACATGTAGCATTAGAAAGGCTCCGAGTGTGTAAAACAGAAAGCGTACTTGGAATAGCTGGTGAGCTGGGTGAATACACTCCAGAGCAGCTGCTGTTTGAAAATGTGCGAAGGCTACAGAGATCCTCCTGTGAAATAGGAACTTCCATTAACTGTGCACTTGGTTAATAGAAACAAGCTTTTTCTGAATGCATAAGTCTGCGGATTCTTCAAATGGTGAATCAACTTTCACAGAACAGGCTTCGCACAAATTGTTCTTCCAGAGATTGATTGGCTCTAGCATTTGGTTTCTCCCAGAATGGAGTCCTTCCTCGTAGACCTTGGCTGCAAGTCATGTGGCTGCCACTAGAGGGTAGGAGAGCACTAGGCAGCTCAATCCCTAGCTCAGAACTATTCACTTTTTTTTTTTTAATTTACTTTTTCAATTGAACTAACTTTATTCAAATATAAACACATTTCTTAAGCCTGTTTCTGTGTGCCAAGTCCTGTGCTAGGAGATGGGAAAGATATTGTCCCTGCCTCCAGTTCACAGTCAAGAAACAAATACCTCTACATAAGATAGACATCATTCATTCCTTCTTTCTTTCTCACTCATTAACTCATTGAGCAGATTGTTGAATGTTCCATGTTCCTCACACTGTTCTGGGCACTGGATGGTGATGTGTCCTTGAATACAACACTAATGGTGCCTTGGGGGTCCGGGGAGGAAGAGTTACAGCAGCAGAAGGGTGAGGACAGGATGTTAGTAGACTTGGCCTTGAGCATGTGGCAGGCATAGGGAGGGCATCTCCTGTGGTCTCAGCAACATGAGCTGAGTTAGGAAGTGAATCCGGGCAGGTAAGAGGTGAGTGAGGCAACAACGCATAAAGGGCTTTGATGCCAGCGGAGGCATTCGGACATGTCCACCTGTGACTGGGGGCATAGGAGGGGCTGAGGCGGGGGGCCAGAAAGTCCAGGTAAGGAGACTGACCGATGTCAAGGAGGGACATTTCTTTGGTAGAATAGGGCTACAGAAGCTGGTTGACTGAGCATGAAGGAGAGGCAGGAGTCTAGACCATTTATTGTGAGGCAAGGGGAGCAACTGGTTGAAGGTCACTAATCCCTGGTTGCCCCAGGAAGCTCCCATTGCCATTCTGATTCTCTTACACAACTCCATTCTCCTCTTTGAAAATCAAGGTCCCAGTGCATACTCCTAGATGGAGAGGACCTGAGTGCGTTGCCAACCTAACTCCATGTCATGCCCTGACCTGACCTCCACATTGTGAAACCAGAAATTGCGGGGGAAGGAGTGAACAAATTAATAATTACCTTCGTAGTGATTCATTTGATTTGATTCAGTGGCTTAAGGCACTGACCTTCCCCTAACAGGCTTTCATGTCTGCCAAGAACAGAAGAAGGAGTTAGAAACTACTGCTGAAAGAGACATAGACTTTGTCCAAGTTCAGGGGCAGAATGGGAAGTAAGGCATGTGCGGTAGAGTGTGCGTGACCTAACAGGAAGGGGATCAGATTCACTCTTGTCAGAATGCCCTGCTCCTGGCAAGGGCTCGGAGGCCCATGCCTGGCCAGCTCAAAACAGGGTTTGAAACCATTTCTCATGTCTTTTTCCCTGGCCCAGGAACTGCATTGGGAAGCATTTTGCCATGAACGAGCTGAAGGTGGCTGTAGCCTTGACCCTGCTTCGCTTTGAGCTGGCCGTGGATCCTCTCAGGGTCCCCATACCCCAAGCAGTAGTCGTGTTGAGTTCCAAGAATGGGATCCACCTGCAACTCAAGAAGCTCCTGTAGTCTTTGTCGGGATGAGGACAAGCTCTGAGGAACTCCTTCCTGCCACCCTGTCTTCCTGTTACCCGCTCCCATGCCCTGTCTACTTATCAGTTCTCGTTTTTCATCTGCCCACCTGCTATTCTATCTGACGTCTTCCCTCTGGTCCTTTGCCTGTCTGCCCCTCTCTCTGTCTTTTCACTTCTGCCTGCTTGTCATTCCCTGTATTAGTTTCCATTAGCTGCTATAATAATTTACCACAGCCTCAAGAGGACAGGCTTGGCTGAGACTTAAAACACCACAAACGTTTTCTCTTAGGGTTCTGGAGTCCAAAGTCTGAAATGGGTTTCGCTGAACCACAACCAAGGTTGGCAGGGCCACCCTACCTCCAGGGCTCTTGGAGAGAATCCCTGTCTTTGTCTTCCCAGCACCTAGAGCTAGCTGCATCATTATAGCCTTGGCTCCTGGAGCCTTCCTGCATTTCAAATCCAGCAGCATCTTCAAGCGTCTCTCTGCTTCTGCCTTCACATTGCGATCACATGGGCCTCTCAGATAAAACAGGACAGAGTCGCACCTTGCAGGGATCAGACTGTGGACATCTTGGAAGCCAATATTCAGCCTAATCGGCCCTGATGTGACTACTATGGGTCTGTGTTCCCGGCTCCCTTCTGTGTGTTTCCTGTCTACCATTTGTCATCCCCGCACTCTCTACTTTTTTTACCCCCAGAATAAAGTTCACAATGTCATATGAAGTGACTGTCTTCTCTTTGGTCTCCTTTGTCTTCCCTCTCCTGCCATATTGGGGGGGGGGGCGATGGTCCTCCTACCATGGGCTCTGTTCCCTTAATATTCCTCCACCAGCCTCTCTCAGCCAAGCCTGTCCTCTTGCTGGTTCTGAACATAGCTCTTCCTCTTGTCCCACCCACTGCCATTCCTAGCCCAGGGTCCTGGGTGCCACAGGCAGACCTCCCAGCACCCCTCTGACTGGGGCGGGATGCCTCCTCTTCCTCCCCGAAATGCTTCTCTGCCATCTGGCATCTGTAGCCAGGATCTCCCTCCCAGTCCCTGGCCTTCAAGAGCACTGGGCTAGTTCAGCTCTGCTCTGAAGGGGCTGGCTGGACACTTAGTGCTCGACGAGACATAGAGCAGGAACGTGAGCTGGGACTATCCCAGAAAGAAAATTTGGAGGTCCTCTGACATCAGGTGGCGCAGAAGGGCTTGGTGGCCATGCTCAGAGGGCACAGGACAATGGGAACTTGGAATTCTGGGTCAGCCACGCACACATGCTCTGACCACAGAATCCGCAGGGGTGAGGAGAGGGACCAAGAAATGACCCTGCTGGCTTCAGGCAAAGGAAAGAACCCAGGTTCAGTCCACGCTCACATGCACACCTACATGACAAACACAGACAGACACTCCTGTGCAGCCATACCCGTGTGTGCCCCTCGCACACCTCACCCTACCCCCACACACGTGCCCACAAGTACCTGGGATCAGAGGAGGCAGCAGGGTGTTTTAGAGAGCTAGAAGGATGAAGTGGAATTCATCTCTGGTGCTCTCGGACCCCCAGCCTCTGTCCTCCCTCCCACATGGCACCTCCTCTTTCCCTCTGGCTCCAGAACTCTCAGCTCTGTCTCTCACCAACACATGTCCCAGAGACAGAGTCAACACTACCCACGGAGCCTTGGTCAAAAGAACCCAGAAATGCAAGGCTCAGCTCCAACTCCTCCCTGATGAGCAGCTTGGCAGGTTCCTTCCCTTAATACTGAAGTGGGGGAATGACCTCCTCCAGTCCTGCCTCTCAGGCCTCCTGACAGTCCAAAGGTAAGAAAAGGAGACAAGTCTTGAACTTGGGCGCCACCCAGGGGCCAGGGTTGGTTATGACCACTAGGATCAACTACCAGGTGACAGGTACTGAAACCATCCTCACTTGTGCACAGAAAGGTCTGTCCAGGGCCAGGACAGAGAGGGATGTTGGTGACATGGTGAACACTCTGGCAAAGGTTTCTGCATCCCAGCTTTATGTGGGCAAGGAAGTCTAGGTCTTAACAGGACTTTGCAGGAGTGAGCAGGCACCCATAGCCAACCTTCCAGAGCAGTGGCCTTCTTCTGAGAAGCATCAATAGCAGGAAGGATGTGTCTCCAGATGGTCCACCCCCTGGGCAACATAGATACATCCCCACGTCCCAGGACTAGAATTCTCCTCTCTCGCCCCTTCCCCGGTGTCAGGTGCACCCCCTTCCACGCCTGTCTAATTCCAGGTTTAGAGCTCACTAACGGCCTCAGACCTTGAACTCTAGAGGTATATTTGGCAATCAGGCAGCTGCTGCAGCAACTACTGAGGAAGGACCTCTGATTCATCATGTGGCCCCAGCCTAGGGTTCTCCCCAAAAGTCCTTTGCACCTCATACTCCACCCCGCCTCAAGGCCTGATTCAAGCACCATTTCTTCCAGAAAGTTCCCTCTAATGCCATTCTGCCACCTTCCCCAGCCAAAACCCATACACCCAGACCACCGGGGGACTGTGACACAGATGTTGACAGTAGCAGGAGTGCCACAGAGACCTATGTCAGGAGGGCAGAAGACATGCCTGTGAACTCATGTTCCATACTCCTTGACCTCGGCATTGGTTACGTGGGTGTTTGATTTAGAAATTCATTGCTCTGTACATTTTTGCTTTAGGCAAATTTTCCAAACACACATACACAAAGTTAAACAAAGACACACATCTCGGTGAAGGGGCAAGCTCCAAAAAGCAACCCTCTATCACGTGGAGTGGGTGAGTGCCTGGTCATAGCCATGAACACGAAGGTACAGCTTCCACTGCAGTCACTGTACCACTCAGGCTGGAATGTAAGTTTCTGCTACATTTTAGAAAAATTGCCGATTATGGGAGAAAAAACAAGATTCCAGAAGCAAGTAGCTATTCATCACATGCTTGTTGAATGAATGAGTCAGCTCTAGAATACATGTCCAGAAAGCATTTATAGACACACATGCTTCCACGGCACAACCTCCAAGTGACTGTCTATGTGGGTCCTATTCCCCCTCTGTAATACAAGCCTCCCAATGACAGGGAGCCACAGCAGCTCCACAATCCAGCCGGGAGAGGGTGGTGCCCAAGGAGAGACCGCAGCCTGGGCTGTCTGGGGCCCTACTCTTAGCAGAGCTACTTCCCAGAGCGTGGGCCCAGTGGCTTCAGGTAGAGGTTGATGCCATTCTTGGAGCCCAGGACCAGCTGCAGCAACTTGATGGGTGGCCTCATGGGGTCCGGGGCAAACTCAAAGCGGTGCAAGCAGAGGGCCGTGACCACCTTCATCTCGTTCATGGCAAACTGCTGCCCGATGCAGTTCCTGCAGTGAGCAGCACAAAGAGGCATCAGGCTATGGGGTCCAGGGTGGTGAAATCCAGTGCTCTCAGTGGCCAGCAAAAATCAATAACTATTTTTGGATAAATAATTGGCTGCTAGATTGATGGACCTGGACTTAAGAAACAGAGCTTGGGAGGATGGTAGGGTCCCAGACTGAGATTCACATTGGCGGTTCTGGCTTAGTGGTCTCTTTTGGAATGACTTACCCACCCCACCACCTGCTAGGGACATGAATATGCTAATGACAAAAAGAAGGTCCCTGGAACTTACCCTACCTTAGAATCACCACTCAGCATAGTCCCCTCACAATAAACAGAGTTCCCTAAAGTGATGCCTCGCCTGTTACATCATCCACCCTCCTCTCCCCAGTCCTGAGGCCCTGGGCATGTTGGGTTTCTCCTTACCTGGGCCCAGCAGAGAAGGGCATGAAGGCAAAGGGGTGGCGTCCGGTCACATTCTCAGAGGAAAAGCGCAGGGGGTCAAAGACCTGAGGGGACAGGTCTTGTTTAAATACCTTCCAGGTCCAAGGGGTGACCCCACAACCTCCCGCCCCATCTGACCTTGGGGCACGGGAATGGGGTACCTCAGGGTTGGGCCACACTGCGCTGTTCCTATGGAGGGCATAGATGTGCAGAGAGACCAGGCTGCCTGCGGACAGAGCAGAGGGCAGGTGACCAGTTGGTCCTGGGACAGCCAGGCCCACCTCTTCACAGGGCCAGAATCCCCTCCTGTCTGCCTAACTAGGTACCAGTCCCTACCTCAGCTCTGCTAGTGACAGAAGGTTCATGACAACACTCAGCACATCAATGTGCTTTCGATCATCATCACACCTACTTCCTGTAGCCCCGGCACTGGGCACAGCACTCAACACAGACATTTCGTGCAATGGAACAAAAATGGACTGAGCCCACTCCACCACCAGACAGGACAGGCAAGAACTACTACGTACTTTCCGCTTTCAGTTAAGTGACTCTCGAGGCAAGTTATTCATAACAATATGTATCAGTAGTAACTGCTACCACGCGTGGGATGCACACCATGCTCCAGACACGGAGCTGAACACTCTCTACCAGCCCCCACATGCGGCTGCACAGGCTGGCACACACGGCATCATGGGCTACATGAACAGTGCCCCCCTGAAGTTGTTCACGACAACTTCATGCCCAGTGAGAGGTGACAGCCCTGATGATTTCATCCTAACCACAGCCCTGTAAGGCGGGTACTCTCCTTACCACCATTGGACAGAAGAGGAAAAAGAAGAGCCAGGATTTGACCCAGGCCAAACACAAAGCCTGAGTTGTGTGCCATTGGTGCCAAGGGTGAGCCGAAGGCACAGAGCGTCAAGAAGCATCCTCAAGGACGCCAGTTCCAGCCCCGAATCCACCGCAATCCCACCTTCAGGTAGAGAGCGGCCGTCCACAAAGTTGACAGGCTTGCTGAGCTGGCGGTACACCTGGGGCACAGGCGGGTAGAGGCGGAGGCTCTCCTTGATGCACAGGGTCAAGTAGGTCATCTTGCCCAGATCATCCCTGCCAGCAACACAAGCGGTCTTTTCTGGAGTTGGGGAGCAATGGGGTCCTGCGGAAAGGCAGGCTCCAGCCCCAACTTCCCCCTTCACCACCATCACAGGCCCAAGTGTCAGAGGAGCACCGGTGCTCCAAATGGTCAGGCCCGACTGGGCCTGGGGTGGCACTTAGACCCAGGAGTTCTGACTCCACTGTTCTCCATCCCTCCCTCATCTTCACTGCCAAGACCCTAGAAGTGTGTGTGCACCCAGCCATCAAAGACAACGTCCCTCCTGTGCCTCTCAGAGCCCCACTGAAGCCCCACAAGAGATAGTTCTATAGGTTCCGCTTGGTTTAACCCTATGGAGCTGGAATGGACAGGAACAGGGGCTAATATTCATTGGTTGGATGAATTAATAAATGCAGGAACAATGAGAAGATCAGGTAAGTGTATATATATATATTTCTCTTTTCCCTTCTGCCACTAGAAAGCTCAGACCCAAATCTGAGGTCCAAATATAACGACTGTGCAACACCTTATTACAGAACCCCTAGGTGTTCCCCCTCTTTTTCCCCAGTCCTCATTTTTCATTTGTGTTTTACTATTGTATTGAATAAGTATCCTTGAGTTGCTTCAAATTCTAGATAGAATGAAGAAAAAATAAAATAAATATTTCAACTCTGTGTCTCCAGGCTGTGTTCATGTTGTTACTCAACATAGAATGCCCAGCCCTGGCCGGTTTTGCTCAGCGGTTAGAGCATCAGCCTGCGGACCAGAGAGTCCCTGGTTCGGTTCCCGCTAAGGGCACGTACCTCGGTTGCAGTTTGTCCCCAGCTCGGGTTGGGGTCGTGTGGGTGGCAACCAATTGATGTGTCATTCACATGGATGTTTCTCTCTCTCTCTCTCTTCCTCCCTCTCTCGCTCCTGCTCTATGTGAAGATAAATGCAAAAATGTCCTCGGGTGAGGACAAAAACGCACACACACATCAACATAGAATGCCCAGTTCTCTCTCCCTCTGCCCGAGTTTCACCACTCCTTAGAAAGCCAATTTAAGCTCAATCCCCTCTGATTTCTCTGCCTGCAACATGGGGTCACTCATTCTTTGGTTTTCTCTAGCTTTTTAGTTATGTGACTTAATTTCTCTAAAAACATCCAAGGGCAGCAAAATGTATCCTTCTTCTCTTCTTCCTACCACACTCTCGACACCTAGCTGGACATCCTTGAAAAATTTCCAACATCTAGCCAATACAAATAAGTAATGGAGACTTCATCTTCCTAACCTTCGACCCTGGAATTATGTGTGTCTTCCTCAAATGAATGTAAACTTTCTCCCCTCAATTGAGCATGTTTGCACCCCTGCTGGATGCCTTGATGCACCTGGTCAAATAGGTCATCTAGCCTAGGTACTGCCAGGAGGGGAAAGGCAGAGAGAAGGCTGTGAGGGCAGAGGTGTGAGAGGGTCCCAGAGAACCTGCTGCAAAGAAAGGTCAGCATCAATGGTGTTGTGTTGATGAGTTCAACCTGAACCAAGAAACAGAACAATTCAACGTTTCTGAGCGATGGAGTTTGGAACAGTTTTTCCTCCTTTACCAGAGGAGTCTGGAGACTGCACGTGACCATCCAAAGACAGGCAGGAAGGGATCAGCTGCCTTGACTTTTCCAACGCTGTGTGTCCTCAGTTTCTACCTCTTTCTCCCCCAGCATTCATTCCCTGCTCTACCCAGGAACCCAGAAAAGTAGTCAGGTTCTACCATCAGAATCAACACACAAAAGGCTGGCCTCCCGTTGACAACCTTCTCTACTTTACTCATGTCTGAAAAGGCTCTGCTATTGGAGAATGGGCTCAGGGGTGCATGCACACACTAGAGATAACAGGACCGCTGCCGCTACCCTCACCTGGTTTCCAGGATGGCCCTGTGTCATCTGTGATGACACCAGACAGCATGGGCACAGCCCCTCCCTGGAGCTGAGCAGGACAGACTGGGCTCACTCACAGCCTCACTCACCACTGGATGGTGTCCCTGTCCCCGAGGATCTCACAGATCTCCTCCCGACAACGATGCTGGTGTTCTGGGTATTGGGCCATGCAGTAAAGAAACCAGGAGATGCCACTGGTGGTGGTGTCATGGCCTTCAAACATGAATGTGTCCACCTCGGCCCGGAGGTCTGTGTCTGACAGCTTGACCCCATCTTCATCCTGGGTGAGGGCAGACACAATGGAACAAGCCAAGGCATTTGAGGTAGGAACTAAGGACTACTCGTAACAGCAGCTGTCAAATGAAGGTCAGAGGGAGGTGATGAAAGCTGTGTTTCAGAAGGGAGGTTAGAACTTCCCCCAGATTTCTATCTTATCTCCCAAACTCAGCTTGGTTGGCTCCTACTCCGGGAAGCCTTCCCCGATATCTCTAACCAGTGACCTGTGACCTTACCCAGCCTGGACTGTTGATTCTGCTTATTTGACACATGGAATGCCACCTGACAGCGGAAGAGATTTCGTCAACATCCACCTCCTCTCTTCTCCACCAGACTGTAAGCATCTGGAGGGCAGTGCCAGATCGTTCTCATTCTCTGCATCCCTAGCACAGGAACTAACCCAGGGTAGGGCTCAGTGAGTTTATGGAGTGGGTGAATGAATGAATGAACGAAAGAAGTCTAAGATAATAAGATTCTAAGGTGCTAAGATTCTTCAGAGTCTTAGAAGTCTAGAATTGGTCTTCAGGCTTTCTGTCATGTTACCCAGGCTCCCTGCTACTACATTTCTCCCCATTGCCACAGCCAGCCACACCCTGCTCCTTCCCAGCTCTGAGCCTTTGCTGATGTGTGTCATGGGACAAGGAACAGGTCATATTCGCTGGAGAAAGAAGAGGAACATGCTTAACAGCCCCTGCAGCTGTCCACTGATCCCTGTCCCAGGACGATGGTCTAGTTCCCAGGAGGGAGGGGGCAACTGTGCACTCACCTGAGCCTGCAGGAGAATGTCCAGGAAATCCAGGTGCCTCTGCTTCTGGATCTTCTCCTGTTCCTTCTCGTCTTGCAAGGCTGCCTTCCGTTCCCTGATGACTTGGTCTGCACAAGGAGTACAGGGTGTCATGGCCTGGGAACCCACCCTTTGCCCACAGGGAAACAGAAGTCCTGCATGGGAAGCACCTCATAGGGGCACAGAGGAGCTAGATTAGAACCTAGACTTCCTGTGGGAGAGCCATGTGGGAGAGGCCCACCTGTGTGGTCGTGGGCCACCTTGCAGGCCCGCAGGAAGCGGCGGCCATGTGGGGTAAGCCAGTAGATGAAGTCATTATGGTACTGCATGGACTGCAGGCGCTGCTGCATCAGCATAGTGAGCTCCTTGACCGCCAGGTAGTAGCTGTTGTCCCTGCACAGCAGAGCGAGGGGACGGGGCGCTCAGACACTGACCTGCAGCGGAGCCCAGGCATCCAGCCCCAAATGCAGCGCTTCCCCTGCCTCTCCTTGCCATTAAGCTTTCCCACTAAAGCCAGAACCTATCTCCCCACCGTGGGGGAGGCCCACTCCCCCCAAGCAGGGGTACCCTAGGGCAAGACCCTGTTTCCTCTCAGACCAGGGTCCAGGAGTCCTGCCAACTCTCCCCTCTGGGCTGGCCTGGGTTGAGACTATGGTCAGCCCCAAGTGCCCTCTGACCTGTGGCCCAGGCCGCTGTGTCCTTTGCCAAAGGTGCACTTCATGAGTGTGTCCAGCGCCATGTGGCCCACATCACGGAAGACGTCAAAGCTCTTTTCCTCACGAGCCTTTTCCTCCCATTTGTCCTGGAACCCAGAGAGGGTAAGTAATGTGGGGGCCAGCAGGCTGCATGTCCGCCCCTTGCCTCCAGGACCCACAGCCTGTCCTCCCTGCCAGGCACCCAGGCCCTGTCCTGGCCTCCCTCCTGCTGGAATCTGGAGTGGGGCAGGCAGCTTCAGGGTCAGAGGGCAGGACCAGGGGGCAGGCCTTGCACAACAGCACAGACACTTTGTCCTGCCAGGGCAGCCGATAGATCAGAAAATCAAGGGCCAAGAGGTGGTGAGCTGCCCAGCAGATTCGGTGTGTAAGTCAGGACAGCAGTAATGCTGGAGGGGGGGTTTCCTACAAAGGGAAAGACTACCCTGGATGACCTCTGGGGAGTATCAAGCCCTGAGATGCTGAGCCTGGCCCCGACCCCTGGCATTCTTTTCAGGGATGAGTTGCCAATGGCATTGTTTTAGGCAGTTGTGGTAGAAAGAGAATGAGGAGGAGACCATTTTTAGACATGAATGGATGTCCTCCTATTCCAAAATATAGGCACCCCTCAAATCTGCTACAGTAGGAGCCTCACTGGGTTCCACAGGGGCCCTTTGGTCTGTGAGGGACGGCTGGGTCTCCTGGTGGAGACAAGGGCCAGAGGCGCCTGGCCACTGGAGCGCCACACCTCGTCAGCACCAAGCACACAGCAGGTGTCAGGCACAGCAAGGCATGGCACTGCTGTGGGCAGGAAGGACCTCGGGGCCTCTGCGATTCTCCTCACTGCCCTCCCCCAGGAAAAATGGGGGGGGGCCGGCAGGCACAGCATCCCAGAGCTCGGCACATGAAGCTCACCAGCATGTGGCGCGTGGAGTCAGCAAACACGGTCACGTAGGGCTTTAGCACTTCATAATGGAAGCCAGGTGTGAGCATCTTGCGGTGCTGGAACCACTTGGGCCCGTGGAGGACCAGCAGGCCTTTCCCTGAGGAACGGATGGGAGAGGGAGGGCTAGTCAGTGCACACTCTCCAGCCCAATCTCTGGCAACTTGGGGCCAAGCAGGACCCCTCCCTAGTCCTCCCCATCCAGCCTCTCCTCCCAACTCAGCTCTGCCTTCCAGCCACCAGGCCTCTGGTGACTCCAGCCTTGGGCCCACCACCATAGCTTTCCTCAAGCCCTTCCCTGGCCAGCACTACCTGTAACATCTCCTAGGATCATCTCTAGTGCTGCCTCCTCCAGGAGGCTGTCCCTCACACGCAGATTTTCCAGATCTCTTGCCCTGCTTGTCCAGGGCTGGCAGACACACCCAACAGGAGAAGGTACCTGGGCCCAGGAGCTCTCCTGCCTCCTTCCCTGTCTCCTCACTGAGCAGGTGAGCTTAGGAATGGCACATGGAACCAGGTGGTCCAGTGGATGGATAACTGATTGAGTTGGGACAAGGCAGGAAGGATCCTGGTCACCGGCACCAAGAGCAGGGAAGGTGATCACTCACCAATCCATTCGAGGAAATAGTCATACATGTCTGGGGCCTTAGGGTCTGTAGGAGACAGAGAAGGTTGGGTTAAACCAGAACTGGGGGATTCCCAAAGGAGGCTTCTTGATAAGTAGGGTGTCAACCTCAGCTTCCCGGACTTAGGGTGCAAGCCCAATACTCCTTCCCACATGGTGCCCTGAGCCCTTTGCTCTCGGGAGGCCCCGCCCTCTCCCGAGATTGCTCACCACCTCGGCTGAACACAGCTTTGGCATAGTCAGGCTCATAGATGTTCAGGCAGCCAAGGAACCCTCCGAACCAGAGCTGGTGGGCATAGGGGAACTGGTGGGCCCAGGACACCACCTTGTCCAGGCTTTCTGTCTGATTCATCTATAATGGTGACAGAAAGCCAGACCACTCAGGAACCCGACATGACCAGCCCCTCCCGAGCCTGCCCTGGCAGACCCTGGGAGTATCCCTCCCTCCTCCTACACCACCCCAAGCCTGTCACCCAGTCCTATCCATCTCCGGGCTCAGTTCCTCTCCAGCCACAGAGCCACTGCTTTAAGTCCAAGCCAGCTTCTTATTGCACCTGGGTTAGCTCAGCAACTCCAAACCGGCCAACCTGCGTCCATCCGGTGCTTGCCACCAACCCTCTACACACTGTAGCCAGAAGGATATTACTTTTCAGCATTCAAGGTTTTCATTAGAAAGATCATACCATCTTGTTATGCAAAAAAGAAACCACCTCGATTCCAGACCTGTTAAGACATTTGACACATTTTTATTGAGGACCGACTATGTGCAGAGCCTTTTCTAGATGTCTCAAGGGAATAAGACAGACCCGGACTTGCCCTTTCATTCTATGGGGAAGACAGACAAGAAACACGTAATTCAGTAAAATGGTTCAGACTATAGTAAGTGCTAAGAAGGATGTAAACACTGCTGCACGAGAGACTAACAGGGAAGACCTGCTTGGATAAGAGTGATCCAGACGACATTTAAGGTGCAACCTGCAGGATGATAAGGAGCTGGCCATGTGAGGAGTGAGGGAAGAGCATTCCAGTTCCAGGGAACAAGCGCAGAGGCTCTGGGGCGGGAAAGGGTGTGGTGTCTTCCAGGAGCTGCCCCACAGTGGGACAGTGGCTTGAGAGGAGGAGGGAGAAATCACCAGAGGGTGGTGTGTGCTCTCTGGGAGCTTTCCTAACCACATCCAATCACCCAGAGTCGTTTATGTAAAAATAGAGTATACAATAAATACTTGTCCAAACCTGCCTTTTTTCATTTAACATACCTTGTTCTTCTTTTTAAACTAGTATAATGATCTGTCCCTCAGTATTTTTACAATTACATAGTATTCCACCATAGGGATGTGCCATTATGTACTTATCCATTTTTCCTATTTGGAGAGGGTCTTTCAGACCCTTCAGTGGGGCCCACTGGGTCTCAGAATGAGGTCTGAGCTCGGTCGCTTGTGAGGAGGTGCAGCCAATCTTCATCAAGCACTTGCTGTGTGTCAGGCCTTCTGAGCACCTTGTATCCTGACCTCATAACAACAACCTCAGTCCTTATAACAACTCTATGACGCCCCATTTTAGGGAAGGGAAGCCTAGATATAGAGATCTGAGGTTGCTCTCCAAGGACCACGCAGCTCGTAAGGGCGGGGCAATGTGACCCAGGAAAGTCGACTCCGTGGCTGCCAATCCTCGGAGCTTGACAGACCTGGGTTTGAATATGGATTTCCCCTATTTTTTACATGTGTGAACTTGGGCAAGTTTTTTAGGCTCTCTGAATCTCCCTCTCCTCAGCTGTAAAATGGGGGTGACAATACTTAACTTATAGGATTGCTTCGACATTAGTGACATCATGCATGGCGTGTGTGTTATTGGTTGAGGTTGTGTGACACTCAAGCCCCTTAACTGATAAAATGCATGAAAGGATCCAGAGCTGGATCCTGCACAAGGTGAGCCCTGGACAAGTAGTTCCCTCCCCTTCACGCCCTTCTTTCCCCAGCATCTTCCGCCAAGTCTCCCCCTGCATCTCCTGACACATCCTACTCCCAGATGCCCACAATGACACTGAAAATGTGCTCTGAACATGGTCTCACATACTTTCCCCTATGGGTAAAGGACTAACCAAACCTGTCCCCTGTCACATAAGAAGCTGACCTTAGCTTATACTCTCCAACTCTGTTCCCCTGGACACTTGAAACCTGCAAGATGTCAACTGTGTTGCTAGGCAACATGGCTATGGCAGAAATAAACTTTGGTTGGTAAATAACATCGGGACTGGGAAGAACCATGAATGAGCTACAACATTCTGATGGGGACACATGCGTTGGGCTTTCCTGGGTGTGAGTGCTTGGCCCTTGCAGGAACCCTGGGACAGTCAGTGAACACTGGGAGTCCATGGGGCTTGGGGATTCTAAGACTAGGTGGACCCACACCACCCAATGTGGATCTCATTTCCTTGCCCCTGGCCAGCCCTTTGGGAGCAGATGGATTGCTGATGGCTGATGTGGATGCTATAAGGGATGCCTGACATTCTATAAAGTGAGTGTCGAATGAATGAAGTAAATAAAGGAGACAAAGAAGGAAAACAGGAAAGGAGGGGAGAGAGCATACAAAGCATCTGGCTGATGTGAACACTGGCCAGAGACAGTCAGTCTCCTAAGAACCAGCCCAAAGTCTTGCTCAATTTGGGGAGTCAGTGTGGTAAACAGCATTGCTGACTTTTATTTTTGTCCCTGCAGGCCCTGAACTTCCTGTTCTGGATAATGTTGAAATTTGATGCTCATTTATGCATTCTATCTCTAGACATTGAAAAATGGAAGGGAACAGATATGTATTGAGTATCTCCTATGTTTCAGGTATTATGTGAGTGAATTTATAGATTGCCTCATGCAGAATGGGTAATTGCTCCCATTTTACAGATGAGAAAACTGAAGCACACACATATGACCTGACTTGCCCATTGCTTATAGGTTAGTACTGCTCTAACTCAGGTGAGAGCCCCACGTTCCCTTCTGCACATTGAAGTCCGTCAGGGCTGCTGCGTTCAGTTGTATAAACTGTGCACTGTGCAGTCCTAAGGTGTGCCAGTCATGTTGAGGTCTGTGCAAGTGCTGTCCCTGTTTTTCCTTCCTGCGAAGTTCCCTTTCATAGTCCTCACCCACTCAACTGATCCATGTGTCCTCCAGGAAACAGCCTTGGAGAAGGACATTGATCATCTGATAAGGTCTAACCAGAGCCACTTTCCCTGGACTGGGCGTGGCTACTTTGGTCTCCAGCCACCATCTTTTGTCTTATCTGGGGATCTTCTTTCAGGCCTCTGCAGAGTCCAGTGTAATCTCCTAACCCCAACACATAGGTCAGGTTTGTGGGTCCTCCCAGGAGCCCTAACCTCAGGCCAATAATATGGCTGAGCACCCGTTACATGCAAAGTCCTCCCTGGACCCCAGAGTGGAATGAGCAGGACCCTAGAAGAATAAGACATAACCCCGCCTCAAGGGGACACATTCTAAGAATAGAGGATGACGGGTGGATGCTTCCAGGCCCCAGACTATAACTGAAGAACAAGAAGGGAGACGTTAATTCTGACAAGCAGCTCCCCCTGCTCCAGGCCCTTCTGTCCACCACCAGTTCTCCTCTCCTGCTCCCACCATCACTAGGCCTAGCACTCAAACTTGCAGTCTCCTCATAACCTGATTATGTCCTGAATGAAAAGGTGGGAATCCTGGGTCCAGCCTTGACTCAAATTCTGAACTACTACATAGTATAGGCAAATTCTTTGCCCTCTCTGCACCTCAATTTTCTAGTCTTTTTTTTTTTTTTTTTACCTAGTCCAACTTTTTTATTTCATGGCTGCTATTAGCTCTGACTAGAAGGCAGTAGGTTTTTTTCTCAGAGACAGGGCCATGGAGGCATCTATCTCCTGGGAGGGACCGGGAGGGACCGGGAGGGACCCTCCCCTCTCCACTTCTCAAGCTCAGGTGTGACTCCAACCAGAGCAGAGGTGCCAAGCCCCAAGGGGATGCAGAGAAGTTGGCACCTCTGCTCTGGTTCTCCAGAAACCTTAGTAATCCCAGAGAGCAACCACTCTCACACACCACACCCTCACCGCCTTCCTGGTGCCAAGATCCTTCACATACTTGTGTTAGAGCCAAGAAGCCAGAGCTAAGCCATGTTCAGGGCCTTCTACACACTTTCTAGGTGGGTCCTGGGGGGATCTGGGGAGAAGAGACAGCCAGCTCTGACATGGGGGCAGGGGAGCAAGGTCCCTGTCCTAGAAAACCCAGCTTCGATGGAGGTAAGGGTCAGACCTCAACCTTCTCATGACCTCCTTCTGTACTTAGCAAAGCCTCTACCAACTCCCTCCTGGTTCCTCCACTTGTCTTGTCTGTCACTCTCCCTCTTCTAGTGATTCCTCCCCGTCCTCTCCAACATTCACTTTGTTCATTCAGGGATGCCTACTCTGAGCCAGGCTTCGTGCTAGACCCCGAGGGTACAGAGATGAATCAGGCCAGATAGCCATCCTCTGGGGTCATGGTCTAGTGGGGAAGATAAACAAATACAGTGATACCTCGGTTCTCGAACGCCTCGGTTTTCGACCAAATGGAGATTCGAGAAACTTTTGTCTCGGAATCCGAACAAATATTTGGAACTCGAACTTCCGAGATGAGCCGAGTTGAGCCAAATGGCGTTCATTCGGCCCAGCGCGCCTTGCTTGCGTCATCAGTGTGAGTGCAGAGAGAGAGTCACGCTTTGTGGAGTCACGCTTTCCTATTGGTTTCATTGCTTCGGTTCTCGAACAATTCGGTTCTCAACCGTCCTCCTGGAACGAATTATGTTCGAGAACCGAGGTATCACTGTAAACAGAAGATGCCAACCCAATGGGACAAGTGCTGAGATACAGAGCGCGGGGCAGATGCACATTCCTGGTTAGGACCCCACCTGGCCTGCAGCAGGGGAGGCTCTGGTATCAGTTTTTCCCTCTAGAGAGTAAGCTTCTTGAGAGCAGGGCCTGGGTCTGATTTCCCTTCCCAATGCATCCTTTCCTTTCCTAGGTGTCTCCAAGATGCATGTAGGTTACTAGACCATTCTGAAAGAGGAGTTATTTGTAGGGGCAAAAAAAAGCCTGGACAATCCTCACCTAAAGGTCAAGTTCATTCCCAGCATCAACCATGGACAAAAGTCAATTCCCCAGACCAAGCATGAAGGAAGGTACTCAGGAGGTAGAAGAAGTAATTATGCCTCTCCCTGAGCCTTAATCTCTGGCATCTATACCTGGGCTCCCAACCCTAGCTGCAGAGAGAAACACTCGTGGAGGTTTTTAAGTTCAGGCTCCTGTTTGCAATATGCTCATTGGGATCCCCAGGGGCTGAGGGCCAAGAAATCTACCTCTCCCAGTTGATTCCAATGTAGGTGTTCCTTACCCTGTGTCTAGAAACCTCTAGTCTAGATCCCCATGAAGGTAAGGAGCTAAGAGGTGTTCCCAGCAATGAGGATTAAGGTGATCTCCCCACCCTGAGGTACCTGAGGAGTACAAATCATGATCTGAACCCAGGAAGATGCCACAGCTCCTGAGACAGCCTATAGGTGTGGCCAGGAGAACCCCCTTTTTGGGGGGCACCCACGGTGTAGATGTCCTGGGAAATCTCTCAGGTGACTGCACTCATCTCTGCCTTCACTTTAATTTTCTGCCTTAAAAACTGAAATGTTTACATTGCACAGAACAAAGAGGACACTGGTTAAACTTTAAACAAGATTGCATCATTTTTTCAGACCATCCAGGGGTTTGTTGTTTGTTTTTGGTACGTGCCCCTAGTAGGAACAGAACCCAGGACTCTCTGGTCTGCAGGCCGACGCTCCAACCGCTGAGCCAAATATAGCATGCTTGCAGCCTGGTGGAGGCAGGCTATTGCAAGAGAGAAAAGGAGCAGAGAAGAAGTGTCCAGCTCCTTTCCTCTCCCACCTTCCAGTCACCTAGTGGTATCTCCTAACAGCCAAATCCAACCAGAAGTAAGATGGCAAAGTCTTGGCCAGGGCCCATTCAGGGTTTTTAACCCGATGCTATCACCAAGCCCTTGGCAGACCTCTTGTCTGAACCTCGAGCTGCAGAATCACGGGCCTGAACTTTAAAGTGCCCCTGCCCAGGCCAGCTCAGAAGGCAGAATCGAGAAGGAGATCTGGTGAGAAGGCTGAATGGGAACCATGGCTCCCAGGATATCAATTCCCTACCCACGCAGGGTCTCCCTCCATGGCCCCTAACAGATTGGGCTGTATTCTTTGAAAAAAAAGAAGCTGTTTTCTTTCTCCGTTCCTCCCTCCTCATACTCTCCATTTACCTCGAAAGCATGCCCATAGAGCCAGTGGGAGGGGGGCGCTGGGAAGCTCTCCATAGCCTTGATCATCAACCGCCTCCTCATCAGCAGATGAATGAGCTTGACGAAGCCTAAGACCAAGATCAGTCCAGATGTCCACAGGCCCAGGCGGGAAAGGCTCAGGGAAAGCAAAACAGACATCATGGCTGGAGTTGCAGTCGGCCGGGCTCCTCCTGCTGCTCTTCAGTTCCTTATACTGCAGACTCAGGCACCTTGCCAGTTCCTGCCCACAGCCCTCCCCAAAGCAGCCCAGAGTAGGCGGAGCATCATACGGCAGAAACAACAGCGCCAAAAATCACCGACAACAGAAGAAACAGCCTGGGCGACTAGTCTCCAAAGGGCTAGAGAGAAAGCAGGTGGTGGGCTTCAGAGAAATCAGACAATGGGTATCCTGCCTTGGTTCCTTGGAGGAGCAAACGGAAGGCAATTCTTTGTATAATCATTGGCACGATGACTGCCTTTTCATACATATAAGCACATTATTGTTTCAGGTGCTTTTTTTAAATCCTCACCTACGCATATTTTTCCATTCATCTTCAGATAGAGTGGGAGGGAGAGAGAGAAACAACAATGCGAGAGAGACACATCCACTGGTTGGCTCCCGCACGACCCTGACCAGGGCCAGGGACCGAACGGCAACTGAGGTACATGCTCTTGACTGGAATCGAAGGCTGACGCTCTAACCACTGAGCCAAACCGGCCAGGGAGTTTCAGGCACTTTCTACACACTATCTCATTTAACCCAAACAAGGAGGTCCCAGGTACTCACTCTTTATACCCATTTTCTAGATAATAAAACTGAGGCTCAGCTTGCCCGTGATTTTCACTGTCCCTTTCAATATGGACCACTGGCAGGGCTTGCGTTTATGCCAGGCTTGTGATGCTTTGAGTCCCTTCTTGTGAGGCACTTTCAGGGACAAGGTTCTAGCCCCAGAAGGGAGAGCCTGGGTCAGAAAAGGGCCAACTTCATCCCAAGACCATAGTACAAACTTGACACTAAAGAACATAGAATATTACTTCCAGGGTGCCTAGGAAGATCATCAAATTCAATCCCTCCTGGATTGATAGAGGGAGCCACTTGGGCCCAAAGAGGGACAGGGAATTGTCCAAAGCCTCTCAGCAAGGCAGTTGTAGCACTCAACTGCCCAGCCCAGAGTTCTAATAAAGAATAAGTTTGGCCACCCTGGCCGGTTTGGCTCAGCAGTTAGAGCGTTGGCCCGTGGACCAGAGAGTCCTGGGTTCGGTTCCTGCTAAGGGCACATACCTCCATTGCAGTTTGTCCCCAGCACCAGTTGGGGTCATGTGGGTGGCGATCAGTCGATGTGTCTCTCTCACATCAATCTTTCTCTCTCTCTCTTCCTCCCTTTCTCCCTCCCGCTCTATTTGAATATAATGAAAAAAAAAAAGTTCTCGGGCGAGGATAAAAAAAAAAAAGAAGAAGTTTGGCCAGCTTTGCCTGGGGGAGTCTGCTATTTCTCCCTCTAATCCCTGGTCCCACAGTCAGGTCCCAAAGGACAATTCACTGCCTATATTTCAGATGAAAAGACATGAATGCAGGGCTCCTTTCAGAGGAATAGGCAAAGTTAAGGAATAAAACGAGGTATGGTGTGGCTTCCAACAGCGGGAAACCCACTGACATCCTTAAGCTGAAGGAACAAGGGGAAAATATAGCATGCTGGCAGCCTGATGGAGGCAGCTATTGCAAGAGAGAAAAGGAGCAGAGAAGAAATGTCCAGCCCCTTTCCTCTCCCACCTTCCAGTCACCTAGTGGTATCTCCTAACAGCCAAATCCAACCAGAAGTAAGATGGCAAGGGAGGCCGTGGGAGCTAACATGCAGAAATCAGCCTCCCCTCGGGGCAGAGAAGAGCAAAGTCTGGGCCTGGCATGGAGGCAGCATGGGGCAAACCAGCAAACAGGTTTGGACCTGGAACTCTGATTGAACTCCTATCTCAGGTGCTGACTCAGAGAATGGTAAAATGCTAACATGACTTCCAACTCTTCCCCTGAGGAGATACCTTATCTCGTCCTACCCATAGGCAGAGAACGGTGGTACAATAAAAGGAACTCCAAGAGAGCTCCTGAAATTTCACATTTGTACTTCATATCATTAGATCAGGACATGGAGTGCTCCATGGAAATTATCCAGGTCAGAATGTAAGGGTACATGAAGAGTTATCAGCCAACTTATGTAGTTTATTTTTATTTTTATTTGTTTTATCCTCACCCAAGGACATTTTTCCATTTTTTGCACAGATAGAGTGGGAGGGAGAGGAAGAGAGAGAGAGAGAGAAACATCGACGTGAAAGGGACACATCGAGTGGCTGCCACCCGCACTACCAACCAGGGCCGGGGACAAACTGCAACCGAGGTACATGCCCCCAGCGGGAACTGAACCCGGGTCTCTCCGGACCACAGGCCGATGCTCTAACCGTTGAGCCAAACCAGCCAGGGTGAACTTATGTAGTTTACAGTGAATTTGTTTATCGGTGCGTTCTCAGCCTGATGGTATAATGGAGTGTTTGGGGAGATCCTGGAGGAGCTCCCACCTGATGAAGGAACCATGGCTCTTGGCAAGAACCATTCAGGATGCTCCAGGGCTAGCCTAGAAGATGGTAAGTGGATGTAGGGATATTGATTGACTCTCAGTATCCATTCCCTGCTTCCCTCTTTTCAACCACTACCGTGGATTTACTGGCTTTGAGGTACAGTGGGATTGACCTCACCCCCCACTCCAGCATGGGCCCATATTTATTTAAGATAATCCGCATTCACATTGCCCGTTTCAAGGATAAGCACATGACCAAAGTCAGTCGATCAGGACTAATGAAAGTCGATTTTGGTATAGTTTAAGGCATTAGGAAAGTTGAGAACCCTTTAATACAGTTCCTCATGTTGTGGTGACGCCCAACCATAATATTATTTTCGTTGCTACTTCATAACTGTAATTTTGCTACTGTTACGTCTTAGGCGACCCCTTTGAAAGGGTCCTTCGACCCCCACAGGGGTCATGACGCACAGGTTGAGAATCGCTGCATAAACAGACTCTAATGCTGGATTTGAGTCTGGAAGCACGTGTTAGGAGGAGAATCAATGTGGGGAGAGCCTGGCAAGAAGGTACTCAATGCCAAAGGAACTGAACTGAGAAATACAGAGAGAAACTGAGCACTAGTCACGTTGTTCGAACTCCTGAGTCAAGCTTCACCTGGAGCTAGGAGGGCCTTTGGAGCTTTTCATCATGTGAGCCAATAAATCCATGTTTCTACTTACATTCCATTTGAGTGGGTTTTTGTTACTTGAAGGCAAAGGTTTCCTAAGTGGTATCCTGGGGAAAGCCCAGGAAAGTGGGAAAAGCTTGGCTAAGTTGGGCCGAAACAGACTTACGGGGCTAGCCTGTGACAAACCGGGTGGAACTGACAGCCGAAGGGACAATGGGATGAACCTGGTATATGTGGAGCAGGGGAGCTTACCTGGGAAGTACTGAGAGGACTCAGAGGGGAATTCTAAGTGAGATTAGCCGGAGCAAACCTCCCATAAGAGAGAGCAAGAAATAATCTGATTACGGTGAAAGTGCAGGGCACGGCTTGGAGGAAAAGCAACTACCTAAAGTATGAGGTATAAAGCAGAAGCACAAGGGGAGGAGCGTGTTGGGAAACTGGAATGCCAAAGGCAGTTAACATGAGCCTCTAACAGAGGAGTAAGGAGGTTGGACATCTCTGTGCTTCAGGGAGCACAGAGAGGTCCTGACAGAGGGACAAGGGTGTCAGTGATGTGCTCTAGGATGATCTCCCCCTCTGTATGTGTGCAATGGCCCTGAGCTAGCCTAGTGTGCAAGGGTCCTAGAGCCTCAGTTGGCAATCAGAAAAAGGAAGTCAGAGCTCAGCTGGTGTGGCTCAGTGGTAGAGCATCACCCGATGGACCAAAAGGTCGCCAGTTTGATTACCAGTCAGGGCACACACCCTGGTTGTGGGCTCGATCCCCAGTGGGGGGCATGCAGGAGGCAGGCAATTGATGTGTGTGTCTCTCTCATTGATGTTTCCACCTCTCTCTCTCTCCCTCTCCCTTTCTCTCTCTCTAAAAAAAAAAAACAAGGAAGTCAGAGGGAGAACCAATAGGGTAGATGTTGATTATGGTGTTAGAGGTCCTACATACCTTCTCCTGCCAGCAACTTGCCCCAGCACTCACAGTCTATTTGTCACAAATCCTGCTCTCTACTTACTGGCTGAAATCTGACAGCCATTAAATCTGGAGCCAAAAACAGGTCATCATGTGTCCAGAATCAAAGACTGGTGGTAGCCAACTTTCAAGCCAACTGTGGCTACCTTAGCAGTGTGGTTTTGGGAAGCCAGAATGAACCGCCCACCCACCAGTCTTAGTTCTGCCCAATAGAAAATGTTAACTGTAAAGAAAAGCTTGGAAATGTCCCTCGATCCAGTAGGGAGACAATGAGACTTGGCCTTCATCCAAATGCTTTCCATAGCTCTTCTCCTCCAGAAAGAACCAGTATTCTAACTCTGCCAACTTATTCTCAGATCTGTTTACTTTTTCCCAAGCAGCAGTTATCTGAGTGCTTGTCTGACCCCCCAGTCTCCCCATTCTGTTTCAGGTGAGAGACTGAGCTTGCTGTCCCCTCACTTTGCACGGTTGAGCTGAGACAGACAAGACACGAGTATGCAGTGAACCCGTGATCAGGTACATAAATGAAAGAATAGACCACCTTGAGGGGTCTGCAGGTGCTGAGCTCTGCGTGAGCTAAGAGAATGCTGGCAATGTGCACCTACCACACTGTCCTGCTCTTACCCAGAGCTCTGTAAACCTTCAGAGGAGGCTCCACGTTCAGGTCCTTTCTACTTCCCTAGCACACAATACACAGTAGGCACTTAATAAATAATTGTTTTGTTGTAGACCAACAAGACAGACCAGACTCAGACTCCGAACTGGGTTCAAATTAAGAGAGCTTTATTAGCCGCGCGGCGACTGTCCCATCCTACACAGAGGAGAGAGCAGCCCCACGCTCAGGGGGTGGGTTGCTTATGTAGCCCCTGTTAAGGAATTCGGGCTAAAGTTTTGCAAGCAAGCAAGCACGTACAGAAGCAGATATCTGTGGTTAGCCATTATGCATGAAGGAGCAAGCTGTTTTGGTTTGCACAATGCAATGGTTATCTATACAATATAATGGTTATCTACTAACTGGCTGCTAGGTCTTGCTTAGGGTAAGGTCTGCCTAACGGGAAAACTTTTTCCTATACATTCACATAGCATGCGTTTGTCCTTTACAGTTTGTTGAATGGGTGTAAAAGGGATTGGCTTTTATACAGCAGGAGGTATGGGGAGGAGAAGGTGAAGAAGTTTGACTGGCAAATGCAAAATATATTAGAAATGCCACAGTGATGCCCTTCTGGACAACACATGTGGCACCTTTTGTGGCTGGGTTCCGGTAGCTGCTGTCTGGTGGGCAGCCAAAGCTCACCTCCACCCTCAACCTGACCTCATACCTCCCACAACACACTTTGAGCACTAACCACAGTAACGATGAAAACCACTCCCCAGCCATGCACCAACCTTACAATGTGCACAAAGCAATGGCATGCTCTCAAGCTCCTCACCACAACCCCATGAAGAAGGCCATGCATGTAGGAGACACAGATGTGGGCAAGCACAGAGGATAGGGATGCGTCAAGGGCAGCAGATGTTTCTAAAGCGCACCAGGTAATTCCAGTGTGCAGCCAAGATCAAAAACTACTGTTTTACACACAACTTTTTTTCCTCCTAAATATGATCTGGTCCCTTCTCTCCCCTATCAGGAATTCACACTCACTAATCCCTCAGTTTGACTGACATCCTTGGGAAACTGAGGTAGGAATCAGGTTGAGGATGATAGTCCAAGAGGACCTATTTCCTTATCTCTCTCCCTTTTCTTCACTCCCCCTTTTCCTTTCCCTCTATTTCCAGGGACAGTGACTCAACATTTTTCCTGATTGGCTCCCCCGGAGGGACAGCTAGGCCATTTGGCAGTGTGACCTCAAGCAAACAGGGTTATTGGTCTCCTCTGGAGGAACCCAGGTAGAGAATGAACTTTAGCACATGGAATTACTCCTGTAATTCCCAGTCCAGCTGTACCCAACTTGGTATCTCCCGGACTTAAGCTTCCAATAGTTTCTACCCTCAGGTGCCTGAATGGGGCAGCCAGGAGAAGGCCAAACCCTCACCTTAGCATTCAGGCTGCCCACCGTCTACACCTTGCCTCTCCACTCCCACCCCCACCCCACCTCTTCATCAGATGTACTAACTGCCTGGGACAGACAGGAGCTTTAGTTAAGAACATCATCTTGCCCTGGCCAGTTTGGCTCAGCGGTTGAGCGTCGGCCTGCGGACCAGAGTCCCGGGTTCGGTTACTGCTAGGAGTACATACCACAAAAACAAAACAAAACAAAAAAACCCACCATCTTGAGTTTCTAACTGGCCTGACATACACATCCAACCCAGACAAGCTTCTTAACCTCTCTAAATCTCAAGCACCAATCTGCAGGTTATAACAGTATCTACCTCACAAGGCTGTTTGGAAGATTAAATAAAATCGTATGTGTAAAGCACTCAGCTTCCACATGGGGTGTTCAGTACAATTAAGTTAAACAGGTATACAGCTGTTTTTGAAAAGGTAATGATCAATAAAAGGAGAATGGCTGAGATAACCTCTAGCCTGGATTCTGGGAGTTCTTTTTCTTCCAGATAGCTTGTCTCACTGAGATAGACTTGCTTCGGAATAATCCCAGCTGCCCCTGGCTGGTGTCCAAGCCTGTACAGGGTGGAGCCAGGGGCCCTGGCTGTGGGAGGTGGGAGGGGCAGGGCAAGATGAGGAGGCCTGGAAGCCGGCCATGTTCCATTCAGGCACTACCCAGTAAGGCAGGCCCGGATTCTGCCTCAGTAGCGGCCTGAGAGCCTTTGGCTGAGAGGTCAGAATCAGGTCACTGGAATAAGCAGTTGTATACAGGTCTTTGATCCATTTAAAATTTTGTGCATGATATAGAGATCTAATTTTCCCATTTCCATATGCACAGTCGATAGTCACAGCACCATTTGAGTATGTATTTCATTTATCTCCACGATTTGTAATTCTGCAATTGTCATATGTAATGTTTCAATATCACTGAAACACAAAAAGCAATACTATATATTACACACATACCATATTTTTTAAAAACTATAAAACCTGTATGGAAACATGCTTATTTCAGGCTAGACTCTTGTAGACAGAGGAAGGGAGGAGGGATGAACAGGGTAGGAGTTGTGCTGTATCTAACATTTAATTGCTTTCAAAAGAGAAAAAGGCATCTGAAACAAATATGGCAAAATATTCACATCTGTTAAATTAAATCTGGGAGGTAGGTTCACAGATCCTGTTATATTATTTTCTGTATTTTCAGTTTGTTTGAACTCTTGTCTTATAACTTAAAAGCTAAATTTAAAGCAGCACCTTGGTAGGGTCGGCGTGTGCACTAGCTCCGGGCGGGGCTGGAACAGGTGGAGAGCGGCCCCCACAGGACATGCTGCTGTAACGGTTTTCAGCAGCAGCAGCAGCAGCAGCAGCAGCAGCAGCAGCAGCAGGGCAACGGCAGTGAGGAAGTGGTCTCTTGAGTTTCTGATACTAGTTATGGTGTCTTCCTCGCTCCAGAGAGATTCACCTGAGCTAAACTCAACCAGAAGTGGTCTTTTGACCCCAGCCAGCTCCTGGGAATTTCCTGAGATGGTCACCGTAGCAGGAAACCCAGAGAGGAGCAAAGAGCTTTCTCAGAGACTGGGAGGCTGGGACATCCAGCCATTTCACTTGAATATTAAAAGGAGCTATAAAGAAAGTAATGCTACTTCTATTTTGCTTTTCAAATAGAAATTACTAGAAGATTTCATTCCTGGACTCAAGACCGCTTTCTCAGGCTGAGATGATCCAGAGGGTCTTGGACAGAGCTGGGAGTGGAGATCAAAGCCCTGGCTCCTAGCTGACCCACTGACTCTCAGCAAACAGCCGACATCCCACAGTCCCCAGTGTCAGGGAAGGTTCCAGTTTGGAAATGGAGTGGGATTGTTGCCTAAACTTGCCAGGTACAGCATTAAGGAACAAAGAGGTCTCTCTGCCATGAAGCCCGCGAAGCCTCCTTCAGAATCTGAGCTCCCTCCCGCGAATGTGCTCTTTCTCCAACAGCACACAGGAAAATGCCCCCATCCTCACTCCCAGCTCTTTGGCCAATGATCAATTTATTAGTTTTCTGCAGTCAACACTACTGAACTTAGGACTGGGAATCTTAGTGATAAGTTTTTCAGTATATGGGTAAGTCCTAGAGAGGAAACTTAGCCAGAAAGTCACTGAAAGTGCTAGAAAGAGAACTTTCATCTCTAGATTTGTGCAATCTCTGAGCTGAAAGTCCCTGGTAGAGCTGGAAATCCCAATGGAAAATTGCACAGGGAAGGGAGGCATGACGTCTCAGCAATTCAGGGAATGGAGCCCAGAGTGCAGAGACAAAGCTCATTGGACAGGGTCCCCAGCAAGTGGGAGTAGCCAGAGGGACCTGAACTCCGTGGCCCAGAGGGCAGGGGTCCTAGTGTTACTGGACAGGGACTGGCTTGGAACAGGTCTGCCTCTAGCTAGCCTGTAGTGTGTGGGTTCTTGACTTCGTGCAGGAAAGATTTTACAACACAAGTCCAGGTGATTTTGAGAGTACATTTCTTAGAGCTGGGGACAGTAAAGCAAAGAAAGGATTTAAGGCCCTGGCAGGTTTGCCTCAGTGGTTAGAGCGTCGGTACCTGGACCAATGAGTCACGGGCACATACCTCAGTTGTGGTTTGGTCCGGGCCCTGGTCAGGGTTGTGCGGGAGGCAATCAATGTGTCTCTCTCACATTGATGCTTTTCTCTCTCTCTCTCTCTTTCTCTCTCTCTCTCTCTCTCTCTCTCTCTCTCACACACACACACACACACACACACCCTCAACTCTATCTGAAGATAAGTGAAAAAATATCCTTGGGTGAGGATTAAAAAACAAAAAAAGAAAGAATTTAAGGTAGAAGAAGCAACAGGAGAGAGCCTAGGCGGTGCTGTGCTTTGACTCTCTAGAAACTTTATAGGAAAGAAGTGAGCCAAGGCGGGGCTGCTTTAGCTCACTGGAAAGTCAGAGGAAAGGGGGGGCCTTGGAGCCAGGATCAGGGGGTAAACCTGGGATGAGCTGCCGCTACCTGCTGCTCCTCTGGTTGCAAGTCTCAATGGGACCCTTAGAGTTTAGGAGGATATAAAAGTTCCTGCCCGGGAAGGGCCATGGGCATGCTCTAGAGCAGTGGTTCTCAACCTTCCTAATGGCACGACCCTTTAGTACAGTTCCTCTTGTGGTGGCCTCCAACCATAAAATTATTTTGTTGCTACTTCATAACTGTAATATTGCTACTGTTATGTCTTAGGCGACCCCTATGAAAGGGTCGTTCTACCCCCAAAGGGATCGCGACCCACAGGTTGAGAACCACTGCTCTAGAGTGAGTCTACACCAGGTCTTTGTCTTGAGGGTTTTTATTTTTCTTCTGGAGTGAAAATCTTAGGGGAAGGTTTCAGTAGAATATGCCTTAGATTTCCAGGTGCATTTTTAATATATTGATGCATTAAAATGAGCATATTGGGGAGTATGGGATTATTCTTTGGTCTACTTTACTGTTTCACTTTTATCTTGAGTCTGTCTGGCTTTAATGGGGCTTTTGTTATTTGTTTCTCTGACTTCATTCATGCTTGGGTTTGGCTGGCACAAATGGCATTAATTGGGTTTCTGTCTTCTATCTCCCTGACCAGGGTGATTTAAGCTATATATTCTCTGGTTAGGGAGGAGAGGTAGAACCCATTTGCTCTCAAGTGTCCTTGGTTACAGAAAATAAGGTCCTGCAATTCACTTTCTAAGTGTAAAGTTGTTAAAATTGTTTGGCCTTGTTTAATTTTCTTGTCTCTGTCTCCCCATTCTACTTGCCAGGAATTTTCCCAGCTTCATTATCCTGCCTCACTAGGAACAACTCCAGGACCTTCTCTAATTCTCTAGTCTATCTAGAGGGTACAGCCAGGAACTAAAGGAGAAAAGCAAGCCTCCAGCTCCAACAAGACAATAAGGAAGTGAGGGCTGTGGGAAGGTGACAATCTCACCCCCAAACAGGTTTCCGAGGGAGTAGTTGAAGACATCTGCTCACAAGGCTGCCTGCTGTCTCTGCCCCATCTCAGATCAGACCAGCCCTGTGCCTCCACTCATGCTGTTGTCCCCCCATTTTCACTCCCCTTTACATCTCACTTCACCTCCAGGACCCAGCTCCACAGAGGCTTCCCCACAAGGACTGTCAGTGTCTTCCTGCTTGCACCTTGACTCAGAACCACACACTATACTGTATGGAATTGCTCAATGGGCATGAAATAAAGAAATGGCATTTTGAATAAATGCCTGTCTACATTTGTAATTTTTATCTATGAAACATTCAAATACAGAAGTCCAAGTATTTAGGAGTGAAGTATCATGCTGAAAGCAACTTACCTTCAAATAAATTATAGATACAGATATAGATAAAATAATGTACATGTATGTAGAGTGTCTGTGTGAAATATGTGTGTGTGTACACACACACACACACACACACACACACACACACGTACAGAGAGAGACAGAGAAAGTCTGAGAGAGTTAGTCTAGGTCCTTCAAAAAGCAGATACCAAGCCCAGCCAGTGTGGCTCAGTGACTGAGCGTAGACCCATGCCCCAAGATGTCACCGATTCAAGTCCTGGTCAGGGCACATGCCTGGATTACGGGCTCGATCCCCAGAAGAGGGTGTGCAGGAGGCAGTCGATCGATGGTTCTCTCTCACATCAATGTTTCTATCTCTCCCTCTCCCTTCCTCTCTATCTAAAAATCAATAAAAATACATATTTTTTAGAAAGCAGATACCAAAACAGGATTAAATATGCAAGGATTTTATTATAGAAAAATGCCTCTGTGAGAAAATAGGGAGGAAGCCTGAAAAGCATCATCACACTATGATGCCAGTTTGATCCTGAGTGAAGGAGAGAAGGAAGTAAGTTTGGGTAAAAGTGTCCTGGACGGCCATAAAGGAATGGCAGTCTAAGGAAGTTGGACAAGAGTCCTTGAGCCAAATCTGCCATGAAGAATTCCTAGGAACAGATCTGCCTTAGTATCCCTGTTGCTCTCAGTTATGGGCTAGGATCAGCCCATGGGAATGACCTTGGAGTAAACATGGCAATGTACTGCCAAGTGCAACAACTGTTACAGCCAACTGTGTGCTCTGTAATTGAAGGTCTGCAAGGAGCATTCTCGTGGCCCCCACAGAAAGAGCAAATATGGTGAAATATTAATGACTGAATCTAGAGTGTATATATATATATATGTATATATATATATTCTATATATATATACATATATACACACACTATATATATTCTATATATACTATACATATATACAATATATATGTGCTCTATATAATATATATATGTATACTCTCTATCTATACATATATATGTTCATTATTCTATTCTTTCAGTTTTTCTGTAAACTTGGGATTTTCTCATAATAAAATATTGAGTGGAAAGAAGAGAGACACTTTTTTAGTACCTACTATTTGCTAATGTGAGACACCAATAGATGTCTGCACCATCTATTTAAGTGTTTACTAGAAATCACTTTCCTCCTAAAGGGAGAGCAAAAAAAATTGAGTCTCAAACCCTAATGATAGGTAAGAGAGTTTTTTTTAATCTCCTTAGAGAATTCATAACCACAAACTGAACCTGATTTGGGATTTCAGCTTAAATTCTACTTGGGTGGTTGGACGAACTTCAAGCAAAGAACTCAGTTTAGAGCACTCCTGGATTTGTAGCACTCCCCATCACCCGGCACCTGGAAAAAGTACACGGAAATCTTTTTTTTTTTTTAATCTTTATTGTTGAATGTAGAATGTATTACATACAGATGTTCCTCATTTTCCCCCCATTGACCCCCTTCTCCCTACTCTCGCCCCCCTCCCGCCTTTTCCCACACTATTGTCTGTGTCCACTGGTTATGCATATAAGTTCTTTCGTTTATTTCTTCCCTCGCCCCAACCCCTTTCCCTTTGAGGTTTGTCAGTCTAGCAATGAATTTGTACTTCTTAATCCCTTCACGTTTTTCACCCATTCCCCCAACCTCCCTCCCATCTGGCAACCAACAAAATGTTTTCTGTATCTATGAGAATGTTTCTGTTCTGCCTGTTCATTTTGTTTGTAGATTCCATTGTTGATAGATATGTATTCATTGCCATTTTGTTTGTTCGTATATTTTATCTTTTTCTTCAAAAAGACCCTTCATCATTTCATGTAAAACAGTTTGGTGGTGATGAACTCCTTTAACTTTTTCTTGTCTGGGAAACTCTTTATATGGCCATCGATTCTAAATGACAGCTTTGCAGGATAGACTAATCTTGGTTGTAGGTTCTTGCTTTTCATCACTCTGAATATTTCTTGCCACTCCCTTCTGGCCTGCAAAGTTTCTTTTGAGAAATCAGCTGACAGCCTTATGGGAACTCCCTTGTAGGTAACTAACTGCCTTTCTCTTGCTGCTTTTAAGATTCTCTCTTTGTCTTGAACCTTTTGCATTTTGATGATAATGTGTCTTGGTGTGGGCCTCTTGGGGTTCATCTTATTTGGGACTCTCTGCGCTTCCTGGACTTGTATGTCTATTTCCTTCACCAAGTTAGGAAAGTTTTCTGCCATTATTGTTTCAAACAGGTTTTCGATTTCTTGTTCTCGCTCTTCTCCTTCTGGCACCCCCAAGATGCGAATGTTGGCACGCTTGAAGTTGTCCCAGAGGCTCCTTACACTATCCTCATTTTCTGGGATTCTTTTTTCTTTTTGCTGTTCTAATTGAGCGTTTTTGCTTCCTTATATTCCAAATCGATGGTTTGCTTTTTGGTTTTGCCTACTCTACTATTGAATCTGTGTAAATTATTCTTTATTTCAGTTAATGCCTCCTTCATTTCTGACTGCATCCATAGTTTCTGACTGGTCCTTTTTTATGCTCTTGAGGCCCTCACTAAGTTCACTGAGGTTCTCACTAAGTTCACTGAGCATCCTTATAAGCAGTGTTTTGAACTCAGCATCTGTTAGGTTGCTTATCTCCATTTCGCTTAGTTCTTTTCTTGGAGTTTTGTTCTGTTCTTTCATTTGGGACCTATTTCTTTGTCTCCTCATTTTGGCTGCCTCCCTGTGTTTGTTTCTGTGTATTACTTAACAAGCGGTATGGGGCTAGCTGAGACCAGATGCTGCTTGTTTGAAAGAATTTAGGAAAAACCTGAAGCAGGATCCAAGACAGGCCAATCCTATGGTTAAGCAAGTGCCAACAGCTTGGGTGGGCCTGAAAGTTGGGTGGGGTGGGGCGGGGCCTCAGGGAGTCACCAGGGCGGGGCTACCAGTGTGAGCCAGGTTGCTGGAGTCCCAGATATGGAGTCTGTCTGCCGCCCCAGGGAAGGGCTCACCAAAGGAACAAAGGCCTCTGACAGCACGTTTGTCCCGGAGAAAGCCCCCTCTCCAGCCCTCGCTCCAGTGCCAAACAGCTCAGTTCTTCCCTGTGTGTCTCTGGCGCCCCTGGAGCTGCCTCCCCTCCGAGCTTAGAGGGAGAGAGTCCGATAAGTCCGTGCGCGGGCCCTTTAAGGAGCTGCCTGGAGCTCCAGCTGCTTCAGCTTCCCTGAGCCTCAGTTCCTGCTGGTTTTTCCCGCCAGAAGTTATGGGGACTTCTCTTCCTGGCACTGGAATTCTGAGCGGGGCACCTGGTGTGGGACGGGGACCCCTCAGTCCTCAGGAAGGACTTTTCCAGCCGAGGTGTTCTCCTGATTTTTATCCGCCACACGTGAGTGTGGGACCAGCCCTTCGTGCTGCCGCCGCTGCCGCCACCACCACCCCTCCTGCCAGTCTGGATGTGGCTGCTGCTTTAATTCCGTAGTTGTAGGACTTCCATTCAGCTTAATTTCAGGCGGTTTTGAATGATGGTTGTTCTGTAGTTTAGGTGTAACTTTGATGTGGTTGTGGGAGGACGCGATACCGTGTCTACCTACCCGCCATCCTCTAAACACAAATCTTATTAGGAGGAACTCCTGTTCAACACAGGGCTCAAGGAAATCCTGCAGGAAAAAAAGAATAGCTCTAGTAAAACTCATAAAACAGCCCGGCTGGTGTGGTTCACTGGTTGTGCGTCAACCCATGCAGCAGGAGTTCACCAGTTCGATTCCTGGTGAGGGCACATGCCCAGGTTTCAGGCTGATCCCCAGTGAGGGGATGTAGGAGGCAGCCAATCGATGTTCTTTCTCAATGTTTCTACTTCTCTCTCCCTCTCCCTTCCTCTCTCTCTAAAATCAATAAAGAAAAAATATTAAAACAATAGAATAAAACACCTCACAAAACAGCCCTGGCCAGTTTGGCTCAACAGTTAGAGTGTAGACCCTCAGACTGAAGGGTTGTGGGTTCAATTCCTGGTCAAGGAGCCCTGACTGGTTTGGCTCAGCAGTTAGAGAGTCAGCCTGTGGTCCAGAGAGACCCGGGTTTGGTTCTCACTAAGGGCACGTACCTCAGTTGCAGTTTGTCCCTGGTCCCAGTTAAGGTCGTGTGGGTGGCAGCCACTCGATGTGTCTCTCTCACATCATGTTTCTCTTTCTCTCTCCCTCTCGCTCTAAAGATGAATGCAAAAGTGTCCTCGGGCCCTGGCCAGTTTGGCTCAGCAGTTAGAGCATCGGCCTACAGTCCAGAGAGACCCCGGTTTGGTTCCCGCTAGAGGAGCGAACCTCAGCCCTGGTTGGTCGTGTGGGTGGCAACCATTCAATGTGTCTCTCTCATGTTGACGTTTGTCTCTCTCTCTCGCCCTCCCACTCTATATGAACAAAAAAGAAAGAGAGAAAGAGAGAGAGAAAGAGAGAAAGAAAGAAAGAAAGAAAGAAAGAAAGAAAGAAAGAAAGAATGTCCTCGGGTGAGGATTAAAAAAAAAAAAAGTGTCCTCAGGTGAGGATAAATTTTTTAAAAATTTAAATTCCTGGTCAAGGGCACATACCTGGGTTGCAGGTTTAATCCCCAGCCCTGGCTGGGGTGTGTGGGAGGCAACCAATCAATGTATCTCTTTCATATTGATTTTCTCTCTCTCTCTCTCTCCTCCCCTCCTTCCTTCCCTCCCTCCCCCCCTACCTCCTTTCCACTCTATCTAAAAATCAAATGAATAATATCCTTGGGTGAACATTAACAACAACAAAAAACTCACAAAACAATAAAAAGAACAAGACACCATGAGAGCAAGATTCAAAAGAAATAACAAACAGTAAAATCAGACCCACAGAGACTTCAGATGTTGTAGTTACCACAGTTTATAAAATAAGTATTCTTTAAGATTAAAGAAATTTGGGGGGGCAATAAGCACTAAACATTATCATTTATTTATACTATAGGGATGCAAGCAAGCATATATGGAGAGCACTAAAATGAAGGGGAGGAGAAGGTCAATTTTAAAATAAATGATGCTAGGGAGCCACAGAGGCTATGGAGGATTCACACCCTACCTAAGAGAGAGAAAACACTTAGTACACTGCCATGCCACAACAAAGGCCTAAGACTGCCAGATCTTCTGAATTCTAAAGAGACAACACACATTCTTATTTTATATAAAATCTCCCAATTTTTAAAATATTGGCACCTATAATTAGAGACAAAGAAGGCCACTACATAATATTGAAACGATCTATCCAACAGGAAGATATAACCTTGGTAAACATATATGCACCCAATTTAGGAGCACCAAAATAGATTAAAAATCTTTTGGAGAACTTCAAAGGAGAAATCAACAGTAATACAATCATAGCAGGGGACTTCAATACCCTGCTGACATCACTGGATAGACCTTCTAGACAAAAAATTAACAAGGAACCAGAGTCTCTAGATGATGCACTAGGTCAAATGGATTTAATAAATATCTACAGAGAATTACACCCCAAAACCGCAGAATTCACATTCCTCTCAAGTGCACATGGGACATTCTCAAAGATAGACCACATGTTAGGACACAAACTAAATCTCTACAAGTTCAAGAAGATTGAAATCATATCAAGCATCTTCTCAGATCACAATGGCATGAAACTAGAAATCAATGGCAACAAGAACATGCAAAGACATTTGAAAACATGGAGGCTAAATAGCATGTTATTAAACAATGAATGGGTTACCATGGAGATCAAGGAAGAAATTAAAAACTTCCTGGAAACCAGTGAAAATGAACACACAACAACACAAAATTTATGGGATGCAGCGAAAGCAGTTTTGAGAGGGAAGTTCATAGCACTACAGACCTACCTCAAGAAGCAAGAAAAATTTCTAATTGACTGTCTAACCTCACAACGTAAAGAACTAGAAAGCAAACAGAAAGAAACCCCCAGAGCAAGTAGAAGGAAGGAAATAGTAAAGATCATAGCAGATATAAATGACATGGAGACAAAAAAAATAATAATTCAAAGGATCAATTGAAAAGATAAACAAGCCCTGGCTGGTTTGCTCAGCGGTTAGAGCATCACCTGCGGTCCAGAGAGACCCAGGTTCGGTTTCTGCTTAGGGCACGTACCTTGGTTGCAGTTTGTCCCCGGCCCTGGTTGGGTCATGTGGGTAGCAACTACTCGATGTGTCCCTTTCGCATTGATGTTTCTCTCTCTCTCTCTCTCCCTCCCACTCTATCTGAACAAAATATCAAAAAATGTCCTCGAGTGAGGATAAAAAAGAAATTTTTTTTAAAAAGAAAAGATAAACAAGATTGATGGGCCCTTCGCTAGACTCACCAAGAAACAAAGAGAGAGAACCCAAATACACAAAATAAGAAATGAAAGAGGAGAAGTAACAACTGACACCACAGAAATACAAAGGATTATAAACAAATATTATGAACAATTATACAAATTCTACAATCTAAGCGAAATTGACAAATTTCTAGAAACACATAATCTCCCAAAATTGAACCAGGAAGAGATAGAAAACTTGAACAGATCAATAACAACAAAAGAAATTGAAGATGTAATCAAGACTCTCCCAGCAAACAAAAGCCCAGGCACGGATGGCCTCACGGGGGAATTTTACCCGAACACTCATAGAAGAACTAATACCCATTCTCCTCAAACTATTTCAAAAAATTCAAGAAGAAGGAAGACTTCCAAACTCGTTTTATGAGGCCAGCATAATTCTAATTCCAAAACCAGAAAAAATACACTACAAAGAAAGAAAACTACAGACCAATATCCCTGATGAACACAGATGCCAAAATCCTGAACAAAATACTAGCAAATCGAATCCAGCAATACATAAAAAAAATTATTCACCATGACCAAGTGGGATTCATCCCAGGGATGCAAGGATGGTACAATATTCCCAAGTCAATAAATGTGATACACCACATAAACAAAATAAAAGATAAAAATCTTATGATCATATCAATAGATGCTAAAAAAAGCATTCAACAAAATCCAGCACCCATTTCTGATAAAAACACTCAGCAATGAGGGAATAGAGGGATCATATCTTGACATAATAAAGGCCATATATGAAAGACCTACAGCCAACATTATACTCAATGGGCAAAAATTAAAAGCATTTCCCTTAAGAACAGGAACAAAGATGCCCACTTTCGCCACTCTTATTTAACATGGTACTGGAAGTCTTAGCCACAGCAATCAGACAGGAAGAAAAAATAAAAGGGATTGAAATTGGAAAGGAGGAAGTGAAACTGTCATTATTCACAGATGACATGATACTATACGTAGAAAAACCCAAAGACGTCATCAAAAATTTACTAGACTTGCCCTGGCCGGTTTGGCTCAGTGGTTAGAGCGTCGGCCTGCGGTCCGGAGAGACCCGGGTTCGGTTCCTGCTAGGGGCACGTGCTTCAGTTGCAGTTTGTCCCCGGCCCTGGTTGGTCGTGCGGTGGCAGCCACTCGATGTGTCCCTTTCACATCGATGTTTCTCTCTCTATATCTCTTCCTCTCTCTCCCTCCCACTCAATCTGTACAAAAAAATGGAAAAATGTCCTCGGGTGAGGATAAAAAATAAAAAAAAATTTACTAGACTTAACAAACAAATTTGGCAAAGTAGCAGGATACAAAATTAACGTCAAGAAATTGATGGCATTCTTATACACCAATGATGAACTCACAGAAAGAGAAACTAAAAAAACAATCCCATTTACCATCACGGCAAAAAAATCAAGATACCTAGAAATAAACTTAACCAAAGAAATAAAGAACCTATTTGCAGAAAACTACAGGTCAATGAAAAAAAAAAAAATAGAGGAAGATATAAAAAAGTGGAAGCACATACCTTGTTCATGGATTGGAAGAATCAACATCATTAAAATGTCCATACTACCCAAAGCAATCTATAGATTTAATGCCATCTCCATCAAAATACCAATGACATACTTCATAGAACTAGAACAAATACTCCAAAAGTTCATATGGAACCAAAAAGACCTCGAATAGCCACAGCAATCTTGAAAAAGAAGAACAAAGTTGGAGGAATCACAATACCAGATTTCAGGTTATCCTACAAAGCCACTGTACTCAAAACAGCCTGGTACTGGCACAAGAACAGACATATAGACCAGTGGAACAGAACAGAGAACCCAGAAATGGACTCAAGGCTATATGCTCAATTAATATTTGACAAAGGTGGCAAGAGCATACAGTGCAGTAAAGACAGCCTCTTTAATAAATGGTGTTGGGAAAATTGGACAGCTACATGCAAAAAAATGAAACTAGACCATAAACTTACACTATACACAAGAATAAACTCAAAATGGATTAAAGACTTATAATGTGACTCATGAATCCATAAAAATCCTAGAAGAAAATGTAGGCAACAAAATTTCAGACATCATACACAGCAGAATTTTCACTGATACATCACCTAAGGCAACAGAAACAAAGGAGAAAATGAACACATGGGACTACATCAAACTCAAAAGCTTCTGCACAGCAAAAGATACAATCATGAAAATGGAAAGGCAACCGACTGTATGGGAGAGCATAATTGCCAATGATATATCAGATAAGGGGTTAATTTCCAATATATATAGAGTGCTCATACAACTCCACAAAAGGAAGACAAAAAATCCAATTAAAAAATGGGCAGAGCTCTGGCCGGTTTGGCTCAGTGGTTAGAGCTTCGGCCTGAGGTCCAGAGAGACCCGGGTTCTGTTCCCGCTAAGGACGCGTACCTCGGTTGCAGTTTGTCCCTGGCCCTGGTTGGTCGTGTGGGTGGCAGCTACTCGATGTGTTCCTTTCAGGTCAATGTTTCTCTCTCTCTCTCTTCCTCTCTTTCCCTCCCACTCTGTCTGAACAAAAAACGAAAAAAAAAATGTCCTCAGGTGAGGATAAAAAAAATAATAATAATGGGCAGTGGAGCTGAATAGACACCTCTCCAAACAGGACATACAAATGGCTAAGAGACATATGAAGAAATGCTCAACATCACTAATCAACAGAGAGATGTGAATTAAAACAACAACGAGGTATCACCTCACACCTGTCAGAATGGCCGCCATCAACAAATCATCAAACAACCAGTGTTGGTGAGAGTGTGGAGAAAAAGGGACTCTAATACACTGTTGGTGGGAATGCAGATTGATGCAGCCCCTATGGAAAACAATATGGTGTTACCTCAAAAAATTAAAAATTGAACTGTCATTTGACTCAGTGATCCCACTTCTAGGAATATACCCTAAGAAGCCTCAGACACCAATCAGAAAGAATATATGTACCCCCCCCCCCCATGTTCATAGCAGCACTATTTACAATAGCTAAGATCTGGAAACAGCCCAAATGTTCATTAGTAGACAAATGGATCAAAAAGCTGTGGTACATATACACAATGGAGTACTATGCAGCTGTAAGAAAGAACGAGATCTCTTAGTCTTTGAGATGACATTGAGGGACCTGGAAAGTATCATCCTAAGTGAAACAAGCCAAACAGAGAAAGATAAGTATCATATGATCTCACTTATTTGTGGAATATAATTAACATAACAGTCTGAGGAATGGGGTAGTCCCAGAGACGTGGTAGTGGGGTACAGACTGACACTCCCCAGAAGAGGAGGTGGTGGGGGAGAGATAAACCACAGAACTTATATGCATGTGTGCATGAACAATGGACATGGACAACGAAGCTGGGGACAGGGTGGGGAGGGTAGGGAAGGGGGGAATCAGTGGGGGGAAAAGGAGAAACATCTGTAACAAAATAAATTAATTAATTAATAAAAAATAAAATAAAATATTGGCACCTCATGAAATATAACAAGGACCAAACATTGTGGGAGCTAAATAAAACACTGGGCTAGATGACCTCTGTGCCACACCCTTCTGGTCTGCATGATTCCATTAAGCTTAAATAAGTTTTATAAAGATTAAAAATATAAGTAAGGAATGCCCTGGCCGGTTTGGCTCAGCGGTTAGAGCGTCGGCCTGCGGTCCGGAGAGACCCGGGTTCGGTTCCCGCTAAGGGCACGTACTTCGATTGCAGTTTGTCCCCGGCCCTGGTTGGTCGTGCGGGTGGCAGCCACTCGTTGTGTCCCTTCTCATCGATGTTTCTCTCTCTCTCTCCCTTCCTCTTTCTCCCTCCCTCTCTATCTGTACAAAAAATGGAAAAATATCCTCGGGTGAGGATAAAAAATATATATATATATATAAGTAAGGAATAAACTGTAAAGAACATCAGCCCTGGTTGGTTTGGCTCAGCGTTAGAGTATCGGCCCATGGACCAGGGAGTCCTGGGTTCGGTTTCCGCTAAGGGCACGTACCTGGGTTGTAGTTTGTCCCTGGCTCCGGTTGGGGTCGTGTGGGTGGCAGCCACTCGATGTGTCTCTCTCACATCGATGTTTCTCTCTCTCTTTCTCCCTCTCTCTCTCCAGCTCTATCTGAAGATAAATGCAAAAATGTCCTTGCATGAGGATTAAAAAAAAAAAAAAAAAGAATATCAAAGTGCCCTGGCTGGTTTGACTCAACTGTTGGAGCATCGGCCTGCGGACCAGAGTGTCCCGGGTTCGGTTTCTGCTAGGGGCATGTGCCCAAAAATAAAAAGAATATCAAAGTATATTTAAAAGAAACCAAAGATAACTTCTAGAAATGAGAAATATTAAGTTAAAAATTGGATTGATGGCTTTAATAACAAATTAAGCCAAAGGAGAGAATTACAAACTAAAAGATAAGTATGAGACAATTTTTCTTTTATAATAAAGCATTAAGTGACAAAAAGAACATGGTATTGGTTAATAAGCATAGAGAATTTGATGAAAAGGTCTAACCTACATTTGATCAGAATTCAATAAGAAGAGAGAAAGCATGGAGGAGAGACAATTTGAGGACATTATTATTTAATTATTAATTAGGGGAGATTTTTAGGACTGATGAAAGGCAATAATGTTTTAGGACTGTGGACGGAAAGGGGCCACATGCTAACCTGACAAGCTCAGGGAAGGCCTGCATGACAGCCTTGCACACTAGCAGGAACTAGGAAAGTCACAGAAAACGTGTGCAGTTGAAGAGGTTTGTGTAGAGGGAAGAAGCAAAAATAGAAAGAATTAAAGAAGTAAAAATGATGAGAAAGGATAAAAGAAAGAGACACGAAGAAAGGACATTGAAGGAGGAATACTCAGGAAGGGAGATGGAAATGGGAAGAAAACAAGAATAAAAGGAAAGGCACAGAGATACGAAAGTGGAGCGGTCCAGGAAGTTCCATTTGACTTTTCAAAACTGATTGTAATTTCCCCACCAGAACCTGTGGGAGACATTTTGCATGGCATCCATTTTGTTAAAATCTGCTCTGCCATCACCTTCCCCAAGGCAGGATATCTCTGCCTTCTGCATTTCTTTATCTCTACATTTCTTTAAGTAAAATCTGCTCTGCCATCTTCTGCCCCAAGGCAGGATATCTCTGCTTTATCTCTGCATTTTGAACCATTTACTCAGTCTTCGGGGTGGTTACTCAATAACTATCGCTTGATAACAAATGATCTTGTTTTTCCTGCCCTATATATTGTGTAAATTTCCCCAGAATAAACGAGACTTGATCAGAGCCCTGTCTTGTCTCCATTTCTCGTGTCTCTTGTCCCTCCTCATCCTCACTCCCCCTCTAGAGTCTTCGTTGCTCGACCTGCGGGACGGGTCAAGAACCCCCAGTACAATTGACAGCGGGAAAAAATTAATTGATGTCTTAAGTCTGATATACTTTTATTCGTAATTCTGAGTGTTATCTTAAAATGTTGTTACAAGATAAGCAAGTTCCTTGGTCAATTGCATTATAATAAAATCTAAAACCAAGTCATTTTAAATTTTCTTGTCATTTACCAACAGTCACTGTTTTGTTATAATGCATTTGCAAAGATGTTTCATGTTCTGAAAGTTCTGACTTACTTTAGATTACATACCTCTGAGAATAAACTTTCAGAGAATCCCATTAAACTAGATGGAACTTACTAGAACTCAAGGGAACACCTGCTCTGGGTGAGTGCTGGCGATCCCACTTGCTGAGGCCTAGAGTGCAGCAGCCCCAGAAATTCCCATCATCTCACTGTTGTGGCGCCAGAGAGCTGAGAGACCACCAGAGCCAAAATAAAGCCAAATAGAGAGCAAAGCTGGCTGGCGACTGATTCCCAGTTCTCAGAGATCAGCCCTGACTTTCAACTACTTTTTTATTTATAGAGGGTTTGTTACAAACTTCTGCAACTGGCACTTCATGTTGGCCTTGGGAAGAGCAAGCAAGCAAGTACAAGAAGCGGAGGCAGTTAGCCATAAGCAATAAGTGGGAGGGAACGGAGGTGAGAGGGAACTGGGTGAGCTGGGTCAGCATACATCTATCCTGCTATTCATTCTATTTTCTAAGTTCTAAAAGCTAACAAATTCACTTAGAGGACAAATTCATTTAGAGGAGTACCAGGCCAGCTGGTACTTCCTCAGTTTGCCTCTGAAAGCTTCGTAGTTGGCCTTTTGTTTATGTAATCAGGACAAAGTGATAGGAGCAGGCCAGTACATCACCTAAAGTTGAACCGAGCTCTATAATTCTGTAAAAATGTAATGAGAAGCCCCTGTTGTTTCCTCTCATCCGGTGTGAGTCTGATCAGCTCCTGGTTGCAAGTGACCTCTCACAGTTCTTGCCTGGTCTCCAAACCCAAGCCTGATCAGCTTAGGGTGGAGACATTGCTCTGGGCGGCGCAGGGCATTCTGCCTGACATTCTGTCTGGTCTTCTGTCTAGCTGTACAAGCAAAAGGCACAGTAAGCCACAAACATTTTTTTTTTTTTTTTTTTTTTGGTACGTGCCCTTAGCAAGAACCAAACCCAGGACTCTCTGGTCCACAGGCCGATGCTCCAACCGCTGAGCCAAACCGGTCAGGGCTACCACAAACAGTTGTCTTTCTGTTGTGCACACTTGTAAATATTGTATACTAGGGTGGTTTTGCTTGTCTTGTGTAACTTTGCCTGTAATTTTGCTTAATTGGTTTAAATATGGAGGCATATCCCAATTAGATGGGGGCCCCAGCTGCTTGTGCTGAGCTGACCCCATAGCAGGGATTGCAGGAATTTCCCAGCAGCTGCCGAGTATTTTTTTTTAATCTTATGTAATATCCCTGCTCTCCCTCTCAAGGCATTAGCCCCCAAAAGGCTTAGCCAGTAAAAGAATATATGTCTGGCCCTGGCCGGTTTGGCTCAGCGGTTGAGCGTCGGCCTGCGGCACAGAGAGACCCGGGTTCGGTTTCCGCTAAGGGCGCGTACCTCGGTTGCAGTTTGTCCCCGGCCCTGGTTGGTCGTGCGGGTGGCAGCCACTCGATGTGTCCCTTCACATCGATGTTTCTCTCTCTCTCTTCCTCTCTCTCCCTCCCGCTCTACCTGAACAAAAAATGGAAAAATGTCCTCGGGTGAGGATTAAAAAAAATATATATATATATATGTCTGTTCTGTTTAAGAGCTTGTAAGAGTTCTTGTCTGTCTGTAACATAACTTTGGTTTTGGGTGTTCTTTACTCGCTTTCTCACCTGTTGAGAATTTGTTTTGCCCTTTGCTATTTTGTGAACACAGGGAATTAGTCCTCTGTCTCTACTGTTCGGGCTTTGTGCCACGCAGACCTTGTGAGGGCCATTTTGCTGAGCCAGTTGGTGTGAGATACTAGTCTGAAATCAGTGTTCCAGTCCCTCCTCATGAGAGAACTTATTTATTTACTTCAGATGTTGTTTCTGTTTCTGTTTTGATATAGGATAGGATCTCATCTTGTTACATCATAAATATTGTTCAGAAAGATCTAAATTGATGGTTCAAAGGGGGTGGGGAGTAGTCTCACACCCCTCCCAGAGAGTAAAAGAAAAATGTGATGAAATAAGTCTTTAAAACACTCCAAATCATCCTCCTGGAGGCCTCGGAGCTATAGTGGTCGCGGGAAGAATGGGGAAATTAATACCACCCCAAAACCCTGTGTGGGCTGTGGAAGCAGCAGGGGCCAGTGCCCCACCTCAGTGAGAAGAGAAAAAAAAATTGGTACTTTTAAATTCAAGCTGCTGTCCTGGGAACAGCTGCAGTCCCTGGAACAAGCCCAGGAGCCTGTCCCCTCCCCCTGCCTCTTCTCCAGCCTCCTAGAAGTAGCCAAGGACACTAGGTAATTAAACAACTTACTTTTGAGAGCACTAAAGGAATACAGTAATCGTTAAGAATCATATGGGTAATTTACATTTAATTGATTTTTTTCCTTTTGATTTTAGAGAGTGAGAAAGGGAGAGGGAGAGAGATAGAAACATCGATGAGAGAGAACATCAACTGGCCGCTTCCTGCATGCCCCCCACTGGGTACTGGCCCACAACCTGGGCATGTGCCCTGACCGGGAATCGAACCAGCAACCTCTTAGTGAATGGGTCGATGCTCAACCACTGAACCACACAGGCCGGACATAATTGACTGTTTTTTAAAAATAATAAATAAATATAACTAAAATGAAGGTTTTTTTTATAAAGTTGTTCAGTAATAATTATATATACTAAACATAATTTTCCAAAGTCTTTGGTAACTTAAACTTTGGAGATCTGTTGGGTTAAATGATTAAAATGTCAAGTATCTAGGTACTTAAAATAATAGGCTACTGCCCGGTCAGTGTGGCTCAGTGGTTGAGCATCAACTGATGCACCAGGAGGTCTCGGGTTCGATTCTCGATCAGGGCACATGCCCAGGTTGTGGGCCAAATCTCCAGTCAGGGGGCATGCAGGAGGCAGCCAGTTGATGTTCTTTCCCATCAATGTTTCTGTCTCTCTCTCCCTCTCCTTTCCTTTCTCTCTAAAATCAATAAAGGAAAAAAAAATTGTTTTTAAATAATAGGATATTAAAATTTTACTAATCTGAGTTTGCCTACTTTTGGCTTCTTATTACAGAGAAGCTAAAGGGTGGATTTAGATCTGTCAATGAATATCTAATATTAAAAAATGTCTCTTGAAAATGTAAATGTATTTTCCATTGGGGAAAAAAACAAAACAAAAACCTGTTTCTGAAAGTTATGAAACGGGTTCATAAACTTGCCAGTCCTTAAAGTATGAAGCATGACTGTCACAGGGCCAGAGGTGGGGCTCCAGAAGCTCTTCAAGCCCACTAAATCCTTCACCTTCCTTATTCCGTTCAAAATGCTTATAGACAACTGGCTTCATGAAACCAACGTCCTAGGGGAAGCTTCAAGAAATCTTTTTTTTTTTTTTTTTATCCTCACCTGAGGACATTTTTGTATTTATCTTCAGAGAGAGCGGGAAGGAGAGAGGAAGGAAGAGAGAGAAACATCGATGTGAGAGAGACACATAGACTGGTTGCCACCCATACGACCCCAACTGGGGCGGGAGACAAACTGGAACCAATGTACATGCCCTTAGCGGAACCGAACCTGGGACACTCTGATCCACAGGCCGAAGCTCTAACCGCGGAGCCAAATCAGCCAGAGCACTTCAAGAAATCTTATCTGAGGCATCTTTTAAAATGCAAGTTTCTGGGAGGTAATCCTTTTAGAAGGGAAAAACCTTAGCTATATGAGCAGCTAATTTCAGCTATTAAACATTGATTGCTAGACAAGTCTTAAGTAAACCAACTGTTGGCCTTTTATAAGAAAAATCTAGAAAATAGATTTAAAGTTGTAACTTTTTTAGTTGTCACACAACTAAGAGTTAAGAATTTTAATTAGTTGGAAAGAAACTGAATAATTTCGGTGGTAGAAGGTAGAAGATATAGAGATTATTTTTAAAAGAAAGTAGGGTGTTCTAAAGTTGGTTATTTCTGAATTAGTTAAAAGGAAGCAAACTAAGAGGAACTAGTAAAGTCACAGAAGATTTGTCCCAGTTGGAGAGGGTTTGTGTGGAGGGAAGAAGCAAAAATAGAAAGAATTAAAGAAGTAAAAACGATGAGAAAGGATAAAAGAAAGGAACACGAAGAAAGGACATTGAAGGAGGAATACTCAGGAAGGGAGATGGAAATGGGAAGAAAACAAGAATAAAAGGAAAGGCACAGAGATACTAAAGTGGAGCGTTCCAGGAAGTTCCATTTGACTTTTCAAAACCAATGGTAATTTCCCCACCAGAACCCCCAGTACAATTGACAATGGGAACAAATTAACTGATCTTTTAGTCTGATATACTTTTATTCAAATTCTGAGTGTTATCCTAAAATGTTGTTACAAGATAAGCAAATTTCTTTGTCAATTGCATTATAATAAAATCTGTAACTGTGTCATTTTAAGTTTTTTTAATATCAAAAGGCAGGAATGTTAGGCCAGAGAGCACCGTGGCATAGGCGTGACCCTCTAGATCTGGCCTTTCATTGTTCACCACCCATCCCCCACTGGTAGGAGAACCTGACTGCACAGTTTTGGTTGAGCAACCAGTATCTTGCTTGTCTGGCCTCTGTTCCTGTACACGCCCCAAAACCACTGCCAAAAGAAAGCCCACCCAAAGCTCTTTGTAAGCAGCAAGCCCAGGTCAACTCGCAGCTGACACTATTTTGGACTCAGCCCATCTGCTTTACAGATGTCCTGAATAAAGTTGTGTTCCTGCATTACTTTGGTCTCGCGTTCCTCCCTCAGCAATCTAACAAATAATGTTTTACAATGGTGGACAAAAGGGGGCCACATGCTCACCTGACAAGCTCAGGGAAGGCCTGTGTGACAGCCTTGCAAACTCAGAGGCCTAAAATAACCACAAAGGAAAGTCTGAAATTTAAACTTTTTAACTAGAAGCAGTATATGGCAAGTAATCCTGTGGTAGGCCAGCATCTTCCGTGACAAAGGTCAGTTTTCACCTTAATGGAGCCTATTGTCTTTTTGCATCTAAGATAACACACCTTTGGAATGTGGGGTTATTGTAACGCAAGAGAACCGAGAAATCACCAGAGCCAAATTAAACCCTAATAGAGAGCAAAGCCGGCCAGCGACTGATCCCCAGTTCCCAGAGATCAGCCCTGACTTTCAGCTACTTTTTTATTTTATAGTGGGTTTGTTAGGAACTTCTGCAACTGGCATTTCTTGGTGACCTTGGGGGAGAGCAAGCAAGCAAGTACAGAAGAGGAGGCAGTTAGCAATAACTGATAAGTGGCAGGGAACGGAGGTGGGAGGGAGCTGAGGAGAATGGGAACTGGGTGAACTGAGTCATCACACATCTATCTTGCTATTCATTCTATTTTTCTTTTTTTCCACACTCTATTTTTCCACACTCGAGGACCTTTTTCCATTTTTTGTTCAGATAGAATGGGAGGGAGAGAGAAGAAGAGAAAGAGAGCGAAACATCGACATGAAAGTGAACACATCGAGTGGCTGCCTCCCGCACACCCCAACCAGGGCCGGGGACAAACTGCAACTGAGATACGTGCCCTTAGCGGGAACCAAACCCGGATCTCTCTGGCCCCCAGGCCCACGCTCTAACCGCTGAGCCAAACCGGCCAGGGCCATTCTATTTGCTAAGTTCTAAAAACTAACAAATTCACTCAGAGAACAAATTCATTTAGAGGAGTACCAGGCCAGCTGGTACTTCCTCAGTTTGCCTCTGAAAGCTTCATAGTTGGCCTTTTGTTTATTTAATCAGGACAAAGTGATAGGAGCAGGCCAGTACAGGGTAACTTTCTTTTTTCCAGACCCCTCAGGGTGGCACAACCTATGTACCAGGGTGGAAACTACAAATCCCCTCATTGTTATTATTATCATGTTAATTGTTGACTGTTAACTATCTTGTACCCACCTATGTAAAAGAAGGATGTGTCTATCATTTTACTGTTTATCCAATCCCAGAGATTTCCCGGCTTTGCTTTCTTCCACCTCCCTAATCTATCACCAATGGATTTCATGTAACCCACTTGTCTTCTCTTTTGATTATAATGTATAAATTAAGGTGCAAGCCCTGGCCGGTTTGGCTCAGCGGTTAGAGCGTCAGCCTGCGGTCCACAGAGACCCGGGTTCAGTTCCCGCTAAGGGCATGTACCTTGGCTGCAGTTTGTCCCCGGCCCTGGTTGGGTCGTGTGGGTGGCGGCCACTTGATGTGTCCCTTTCACATCGATGTTTCTCTCTCTTCCTCTCTCTCCTTCCCGCTCTATCTGAGTAAAAAATGGAAAAATGTCCTCGGGTGAGGACAAAAAATAATAATAATAAAAAATAAATTAAGGTGCAAAACTGCCATTCTCTGGAGCATTTTCTCAATCCACTGAGGTTTGCTTCACGGCATTTGTCGACAGTTTGGCTCAAATAAACTCACAAAATACTTCACAGGTTTGAATGTTTCTTATATTTACAGAATCAAGAATTTATAAATTCTAAGTGAGATAAATCAAAATGAAATCCACATCTCAGCATATTATAGTGAGTCTGCAAAATAGCAAAGACAAAAGAAAATCACCAATAAAGGAAAAAAATTAGACTGATTTTCTTATCAACAGCAACAATGAAGCCAGATGTAGGCTAATATCTTCAAAGTCTAAGAGAAAATAAATGTCAACCTAGATTTGTATACCCTGAGAAATAACCTTTCAGAAATGGGGAGGAAATAAAGACATTTTCAGACAAAGGAAAGCTGAGAGTTTGTCACCAGCAAACTCTCACTGAAGAAAACTCTGAAAAATATACTTCAAAACTAAGAAAAGTGGATCCCAGAAGGAAGATCTGAGTTGTAGCAGTGAGAAGAGAAGGTGGCAGACACACGGGGAAATGTAAATAAACATTGACTATATAAAACAACAATCATAAATGGTCTTATGGAATGTAAAAACAAAAAAAAAGATACAGCTAAATTAACTGATAGTAATACTATGTAGGCAGGAGGAGGGGAAGGTAAGAATTAGTGTTCAAAGATCCTTGAATTATTCAGGAGGACATAAAGTCTCAATTTTACTTTAACTCTAAACTTTGATATGTAAATTATAAATGTTATAGTTTCTAGGTAGCCAGTTAAGAATATAATTTAGCCCTGGCCGGTTTGGCTCAGCGGTTAGAACGTTGGCCCACAGACCAAAGAGTCGCGGTTTTGATTCCCCCGTCACGGGCACATACCTTGGTTGCGGTTCATTCCTGGCCCTGGTCGGGGTCCTGCCGCAGGCAACCAGTGGATGTGTCTCTCTCACATCCATCCTTCTCTCTCTCTCCCTCTCTCCTTTGCACTCTATCTAAAGATAAATAGAAAAATATCCTCAGGTGAGGATTAAAAAAGAATATAATTTAACAACTTTTAAACTTGTAGGTGGAAAATGGAATGAGAGGAATTGTTCAATTGATCCAAAAGAAAGAAAGAAAAGGCAAAAAGAACAGGTGGGAAAAGCCAAATTTATAGAAATAAACACTAGAAAGCAGAAAATAAGATGAAGGAAAGCTACTGTGACCCCATGGGGAGGGGGGGAGAGGAAGCAAGGCTGCCCGAGCGGAGAGGGGGGAGGGAAAGAGCTGCAGGTGCATACTGAGGACACTTTCCGTGACGGTGCCCAAGAAGAATTTGGGTGTCCTAATCCACCCCAACCCTAAATTATCTCCAAGAGCCTCCCACAAACAGGTCCCTCAGAAGTACAATTTAAGTAAAAGGTTAAGTACTTGTTACGTAAATACAGAAAACAAGTGCTCCCGGCATTCCCCACTCCATCCCCAAAACATACCACCCATTCCAACCAGGGTTCTTGTGAAGATTAGATGCCAAGATTTTATTTGCACATGCACAGAAAGAAGGTGCTCCAAGCAGTTAAGTGGGCCTTTCATTGGGTTTCTCCTGAGCCATAGGGCAGGGCTGAGCCAACAGTAGGGGCTCGTCAAAAAGGCTTGGTATCAGACCCAATGGAGGAAGAATGCAGCACAGTGTGGAGAGAGGGAAGAGACAAGAGAACAGGAACCCAGGGTTACAGAGCTCTTACCATGCCAGGCCCATTACACAACCAGCCTGCCAGGCAAGTACCTCTGAGCTATGAGATGGTGAGCTCCCCATCACTGGAAGTGAGCAAGCAGAGCTTGAGTTCCAGTCAGTGATGTAGAGGCCAAGGGGTTGAACAATGCCTTCAGAAACTCCTTCCTCTCTAATTCAGGGAACAGGGCTCCACTTCAGGCAAACAGGCCCAAAGGTGGCCCAGTCTCCAGTGAGGACAACCAAAAATGTTAGGACAGGTGCAGGGCAGGGCAAGGCAAGAGATCAAGTTACCTGGCTCAGGTTACGGTAACACCATCCTGTGGATCCTGCTCGGCACTTAGACAGTGTTTAGGCTTAGGACAGCTTCCAAAACCTTTGAAAGGTAGCTAATTACCTTGGCTTCCTGCTCAGCCTCCTGTCCTGCCTTGGGAAAGATTCCCTTTTCTGTGGTCAACAAAAATTTCCTGGTCCTCAGGCCTGCAGATGGGAGCTGAGTAGGTTTAAAAAGAGGTGTGCTCAGAGAAAGGTCCTGTGGATTGAGCAGGGGTGGCGAAGGGGGGGGTGCCTGCTAACCTGGGCCAGAGCCCTGTTGGGGGAATGACTCTGGGGCCAGAAAACAAAACATAGTGTGTGAAGGAGTGAGTGGGAACTGAGGAATGTAAATAGTGAGGGTCAACATCAAAGTCTCCGAGCTGGACTGTGCAGAGGAGAAGCTGAGGAGCTCTGAAGGGTAATTGACTTTTAAGGTAGGGAGACCTGAGCATTTTAATGCTAAAGGGAAGATGCTGGTAGAGAACAAGGTTGAGAATGCAGGACAGAGAGGGGCATAAGAGGTGGACCCAGGTGCCAAGCATGGAGAACATGAGAACTACATGTAGGTGGGCCGTGCCTAGGTGGAGAAGGGGCATGAGAATGGGGTTGAATTCCGAGGGGACCAAGGACACTGCTGTATCCTTCTCAGGCAGGAGGAGACAGAGTTTGGGCAGAGGGGAGGCTGCCCTGAGTAGGAAAGATGAGTAGGAAATTGTGACCATCCAGAGAAGCCTGGGAACCGTCAGAAAGGACACAGGTCAGAGCTGGGACCCAGTATACTGAGGGGAGCTGAAGGACAGCAGAACCTGCCAGAGCCGGGAGGGCAGAGTGTGAGGACTACAGACACCTTGGATGGAAAACTCAGCCCTGTGGCAAGCAGTGGTGGGCTGGGTGGACCTGCCCACCCCAAGCAGAGTGAGCCTCTCTCCCCTGAGTCCCCACAGGCCTCTCTTGATAACTGCAATCCCCACAATAATGCCTAAAGCACCAAGGTTTTTAGACATATTGTTGTTGTTTTTCACTTAACTTTCTTAACACAGCCTTCAAAAACAAATTGTCATCCTCATTTTACCGAAGGAGAATCAGGCTCAGGGAGGTAGACAGTTGCCCGAGATGACTCAGCCAGGACTTGCCCGGGGCAGCCCAAGCACACAGCCCACCCTTTCCACTTTGCCACTGTGTTGGAACCATCTGAGCACGAGTCTGCTCCTCTCTGGACTGTGTGCTCCTTGAGGGCAGGATGGTTCATTCCCACATCACCAGCAGACTCAGCATGGTTCTCAGGAATGTTTGTTGAGAAGACCCCTTCCATTTTGTAAGTAAGGAAACTGAGGCACAGGAGGAGGAAGCGGACTTGCCAAGGTCTCACAGTAAATCCTCACAGGTGCTGAGTTACGCTCCACATCTTCTGACTCTGAGGCCAGAGTTAGGGCCCCAGAAACCAGAATGAGGTTTGGTCCCCGTGCCTGGGGCCACATGCTTCCTTGTAGTTGCCTAATTATGTACCCACATATCCTATTGTAGACTACGTGCCCTGAACCTTGAGGCAGAAGCAGGCTCTAGGGCCTGAGAACGCTGCCCACACCCACCTCTCTGCTCCCTCTGCCAAAGAAACCACTCAGGAAGCAACTCAGTCAGTTTGCCCAGGTAGGTCTGAGCCGGGGGCCGAGCCTACAGGCCAAGCATTAGTCTGGGTCCCCCTTTAAGGTAGTAGAGAAGACACAGATCAGAAACATCTGTAGGAAGAAGGCTAGAAATGATCTGCCGAGGCAGCCCCAGAGCCAAGACCTGAAGGATAAGTAAGAGATAACCAGACAGAGAAGGGTCTGGAAAGGGTATTTCAGATGGAGGGAACAGCAAAGGCAAAGACCTGGAGGTAGAAGAGTGAAGAGGATATTTGTAAGTTGCAAGTTCAGGGCAGCTGTAATAAATAAAAGATCTGAGCAGGCGGGAGATCACATCCACAACGCAAGGCCAATGTAGAGCAAAATGGCTTTATTGTGTGCACCTGGGTGCAGGCGAAGTGAGCCGAAAAGAGTTCAGCATTGAATCAGGGTTGGGGTGTCGGTTATATACCCTACTTTTAGCTTCCAGCAATTCCTGCTAATGTACTTTATCTGGCCCATTGTCCAACTTGCAGTAGGGTTGGTCTGGTATCTTGTCCGGCATCTGCTGGGTTATCCATTACCTTGCGGACAATCCAGATAAACCTTATCCTTACTCAATAAAAGGCTAAGCCACGGTCATACAAGGGACACAATTTCTGCCTTTTGCAAAAGTTTACCTTTACCCTTCAAAACATTGCTAACCTTTTCAATGAAGGTGCCGTGAGATTCAGGGTTTAGGAGACAGGATGCAGGGCTGAGCGAGACTAGAAATCCTTCCCATAGCCCTGGCCGGTTTGGCTCAGCGGTTAGAGCGTCGGCCTGCGGTCCTGAGAGACCCGGGTTCGGTTCCCGCTAAGGGCACGTACCTCGGTTGCAGTTTGTCCCCGGCCCTGGTCGGTCGTGCGGGTGGCAGCCACTCGATGTGTTCCTTTCACGTCGATGTTTCTCTCTCTCTCTGTGTTCCTCTCTCTCCCTCCCACTCTACCTGAACAAAAAAGTGGGAAAATGTCCTCGGGTGAGGATAAAAAAAAAAAAGAAATCCTTCCCATACAAGGAAGAGAACGGCTCTGGCAACTTCAGATGGGCAGAGTGGAATGAGCAAATAACAGGAGTGGAAACAGAGAGAAAACTATCTAAATCATGGCACTGCCTTGTCTAGAAGCTACCAATGGAATTGTACCTCTTACCCTCAGGATGGAAGCCAAGCCCTTTGCCACCCAAGCCTGGCACAGGCTGATTGCTGCAGGTCATTCTGGTGTTCCCTACCTGCAACCCATAGTTCCCTCCTCATCTCCTGCTCATCATCCCCAGACAACTTCTGCAGAATTTCTGTGCTGTTCTCTCTTCTTAGAATGCTCTCGCCAGCTCAAAAGTTACTTCTTCCAGGAAGTCTTCCATGGTGCACCCTTGCAAATTGTCCCTTCCTACTCTCCGCCCCAAGGTCCCCAGTGCTGGCCTCCACCATAGCTCTGGTTATACAGTTTTATAATTATACAACGGGAAGGGGGAAATGCTATTTTAAACAGTCATCTGCAATCTTGGCTTAGGAAGAAGGTAGAATTATTCTCAGGGTGTTGGAGCCTGCCCACGAGATGGAACGGTCCTGGAGAGGATTGAGAAAAGACAGACAACAAAGGATGGGATCAGAGGGCTGACAGAGAGACTGTAGCCCCGGGTTTATTTTCAAGGCTACGTTTATAGCATAAGATCTCATAAGTTGCAAAAGCACATATTGTTTAAGTTCTCGGAATTTTTGCTCACGTCCTGATTACAAATCCTGGCTCCCTATTTTCCCAGCCAAGTTATCTTTTGTCTTGCATTCCTGCTTAATCTTTTTTTTTTCTTTATCCTCACCCAAGGACATTCTTCCATTTTTTGTTCAGACAGAGTGGGAGGGAGAGAGAGGAAGAGAGACAGAGAGAAACATCGACGTGAAAGGGACACTTCACACATGGAGTAGCTGCCACCCACACAACCAACCAGGGCCGAGGACAAACTGCAACGGAGGTACACGCCCCTAGCGGGAACCGAACCCAGGTCTCTCTGGACCACAGGCGTCGACGCTCTAACTGCTGAGCCAAACCGGCCAGGGCTCGTTTCCTGCTTAATCTTTTAACCTTGGGCTAGCTTCTCTTTTCTCCAGCTTCTTGCAAGCGCTATAATATTTGCTTTAACCCCTGGATAATCAAACTCCCTAAAAATGTAAGAGAGAGCTGCAGAGCCTTCCGCAAGTTACTTTGTAAACCTTGCTCTTGGACTTTGTCAAACAAGATGGCTTCCCACAGCGCCCCCTTTTTTATTATTTTCACGGAGTTTTATTTCATGCAAATTTGCTCCTAATTCTTTCCTTGAACGCTTTATCTGAATAACATAGTCCCTTGTCTGTACACATACTGTTCTTAGTAAGAATGTTCCCAGGAAGGTCAGTGCGTGCAACTGCTCCTTCAGGCTCCCCCTGTTTGCGGCGCAGGAGCGCCTGAGCTCGTTGGCAAAGCTTCAGGCATGATCTTGGGAACACAATAAGGTTCAGCCATTTGCAGCTGCCCTTAGTTGTCTTTAGTACGTGGGTCTCACTTTCGTGATCCTCAGAACTCCTTCAGCCTGTATCTCTTGGTGAAGCTGGAGAATATTGATTGATTCATTAGCATCATGCCATATACCTTGCAAATGGGATTGTATCTTTTCCCAGGCAATTTGACTATCATTGTATTGTTTAGGTGAAATACAAATCCAATGATATTTTGCATGACATTGCAGCTGCATTCTAATTTTCACAGCTACTAACTCCTGTCCTATATATTGTATCATGTCAAACAGAGCATTTACCTTTTCGGCTAATTTCCTATCTATATCCTCTTGAGTACATAAAGCAGTTGTAACATTTTTGGACAGCTCATTAACATAATGTCTTGTCTGGATGGACTGACTTAAGGCCACCGCTGCCGTAGCTGCCGTGGCAATAATGGTGACTAGGGCCGCTATACCAGCAATTAGTAGCCCAATAAAGCGGCGGGGTCTACTAAGCCCCTTTTCTATTTCTTCTAAAACCTGAAGTCCTTTTTCAGAATACCATGGTTCTGAAATATTTACTGGTAGCATTATGAATGAAGGTTGATGTGCCACCAGAACTTGGGTCCCCCTAGGGACATTATACAGTTGGTTAGGTTGCAATTCAAACAAGTTACATTATACCATTGCCCCATCAATAGTAATGTTAACTTTCTCAATCATAAGAACCCAAGGTTCAGGTACACAAGTTGTTATATTCTCAGATGCTGAGGTGCCCACAGGGTTCTGGAACCACGCCCCTTTCGAGTTTCGCCACCAGGTGTCTCTAACCCAGAGAATCTCTCCCATGGAGGCAGCCAGTCGCTAAAGTTCGTTCTGCCATCGTCCAGAGGTAACTTGCCATGCCCCTTGAGCTAAACCTCGGGTCCAGGAGGTTTGATTGTCCTGTGACCAGTCCCAAATTTCTCTATGAGTTCCTGAGACTTTATATATCATGGCCTGACAACTGTGGCATCGTCGCCAGGGCACAGCATGTAACTCATGACTCGGTGTGACACTTCTGGTGCTGAAGGCCTGTCGCTGTGCCCCATCCTCACTCAGCCTCAACCACCTCAGCCGTTTTTCCAGTTGCCCTGGCGAACCTGACAGCCTCTCCGGTAGCCACCTTGCACCTTCGGCATCCTGTGGAAAAACACAACATGTCCTTGACCCCAGATTAATACGGGATCTGGCTCATGCCATGCATTGATAAGACGGTCCTTCCATCGGACCTGGGCATATGTTTCCTGTGTCTGAGGGTGCCAGTGCCGATCTGCAGCGGATTGACCATACCCATCCAAATTTTAAAAATTAATAATAAAGAGAGCATGATTGTTAATATTCGATGGTGACCTAGGGTATAACTCCTCCTTTTTTATTTTTTCAATTTGAACCTTAAGGGTTCCATGAGCTCTCTCTACAATTCCTTGTCCTTGAGGATTATAAGGTATTCCAGTCTTATGTTGAACAGTAAATTTGGCACAGAATTTTAGAAATGTCTGACTAGTATATCCTGAGCCGTCGTCAGTCTTAATGACTTTAGGTATTCCTAGAATTGACAAGCATTTAAGGCAGTAGGCAATTATATGTTTAGTTGCCTCTCCTGTCTGTGGACTGGCAATTATCAACCCTGAAAAAGTATACTTTTGTTTTCCAAATTCAGGAACATGGGTAACATCCATTTGCCATGTTTCATTAGGAATAAGGCCTCATGGAGGAGCAGACTGAATCAGAGGGCAGGTTGTACAATGTTTATTTGTCTGGCAGCCTCCCTATGATTTTAAACTGTAGACAGAGGCCAGAGCTATTTTGATGATGAATGCATGAGATTGTTGAGCTAGCTGTTCCTGAGTAAGGAAGACTTGCCTAGTTGCTGAGTCTACTAATACATTACCTTCTGCCAATGGTCCTGGAAGTCCTGTATGAGCTCGTAGATGACTAAAATAACACGGTTTACTGCAGTTTCTTAACTTTTGCTGAATAGACTGGAATAAAGCTTGAAGTTCATTATTAACAGTTTCTATAAAGGCAACAGTTTCCAAAATTTTTAAGGCATTCACAACATAAAGACTGTCTGAATATAAATTAAATTTTTGTCCTGTGACTTTATTCAAAACCAAGTGTACTGCTCTTAATTCAACAATTTGAGCTGAGGCTGGGGGGGGGGGGGGCTGTCCCCAAATCCTTAGCCACCTGCCTTCTTTGTTGCCCGCTTTTAAAGGCACAAAGTACAGGGGAAAAAATTACATTCTCTTGGCGCCGCTTTTGGCACTGTTAAGGGGGACTGACACAGAGAAGGGGGAGAGAGGAGCTTGGTAGAGGTCAGGGCAACCATTAATCTCTTTTTTCTCATGGTTCCTCTGAGTTTCCCAAGGCCATCATTAACCCCTTATCTTTATTTTTTTGGGGGGGTTTCTCAAGGCCCTTCTCAGGTGGAGACCCAAGTACATCAGAGGTATTATTTTATTCATGCTATAGTAACCATAGCTCAGATCTTTTTTTTTTTTTTTTTTATGTGAGTATATTGTAGCATCATGAAAGAAAAAACTTTCTTAGTTAAACCAAAAAGAGCTTGATCTTCAGGCCTCTGGGGCTTAATCATGTTCTTTCTTTAAATAATCTAGGCATGTCTTTACAAAATATCTTATGTGCTCCTTTAAAATGAGGACTGTTTGTATAACCCACAGCATTAGCAGAGACCCACATATAAGAGCATCTGCTAAGTGAATAAATAATCACTCTTAGTAGTGTGTATGCTCTTGCATTTGGAGTTTGTTGTCCCCTTACCCTTACTCCAGTGGGGAAACAGACTGTGTTAAGTCATCTGCACTGATTTGGTTTTTTTTTCATAAGGAGAGACAACAAATCTTTGAGGAATTCCAGGTTAAGAAAAAGTTTCTTAAAATTCAAGTCCTGGGAAGGTTGTCAAACATATTTGACCAAAAGATTATATAGTATTATTATTATTAAATAGTATTCAATTATTTATTCATTTAAAGTGACAATGACAGATGTTAAACATAAACATAGGTCAGTGAAACTTCAGTTCTTATGATTAAGAAAATGGGTCTTTAAGGAAGCAAATACTTGATTAATATAACATAAAACCATTTCAATAATATATATAACTTTTGCTTCCCAGGCAAATATTGGGAAGGAAAAAAAAAAACTTTTTCCCTTTTAACAGGCTGAAAAAGAACCAAATAAATTCTATATTAATTTATTTTAGATTTATGTATCTTATTAAATTCATTATTTATTTTATTTATGATTTCCTTCTAAGATTTCTCTTAACAAATCTTTTAACTTTCATAAACCTTTTTATCCATTCAGAAATAACCAGTTTTAGAACAATTTTCTTTTAAAGAATATATATATATATATATATATATATATATATATATATATATATTTCTTGAAGTTTTTCTCTCACTCTCTCCTAAGTTTCTAAATCTACTACCGTTCCTTCGGGTAACCAGGGCCAAATTTCTTCTATAAGTCCAAAAATTTTTCTAGTCGGTCCTTACCGACCCTGACTCCTTTAGCTTGTAGCATATTCTTAAGCATATGTACAAGAAGCATACGGCTACTGCCTTGTCCCATGATTTTTTACTCCCGACTATATTACTCCCTGCTTACCTCCTAATTTCTCGACGCGTCTTCTTCCAGCTGGGTCACTTCGTCCCCCGTGTCAGGTCCCTGTTCGGGAGCCACTTGTCAGAGCCTGCCCACAAGATGAAATGGTCCTGAAGGGGGAGTGAGGGTTGAGAAAAGACAGACAACAAAGGATGGGATTGGGAGGGCTGACAGAGAGACTTTGGCCCCGAGTTTATTTTCAAGGCTACATTTATAGCATAAGATTTCATAAGTTGCAAAAGCACATATTGTTTAAGTTCTCGGAATTTTAGCTCACGTCCTGATTACAAATCCTGGCTCCCTATTTTCCCAGCCAAGTTATCTTTTGCCTTGCATTCCTGCTTAATCTTTTAACCTTGGGCTAGCTTCTCTTTTCTCCAGCTTCTTCTTGCAAGCGCTATAATATTTGCTTTAACCCCTAGATAACCAAACTCCCTGAAAATGTAAGAGACAGCTGCAGAGCCTTCCGCAAGTTACTTTGTAAACCTTGCTCTTGGACTTTGTCAAACGAGATGGCTTCCCACATCAGGGAAAGAACTTTAAAAAAAATTTTTTTTTATTAGAGAAAGACCGTAAGAAGTATATTTTAATGAAATTCCCCTGGCTATAGGTTTGATGGGACCTGAGTGAATAAAGGCACTTTAAGTCTCTGGGTAAGATGTTTACTTCCCAGTACTCTGCTATCTCTATGCACCGCTCTCCTTTCCTCCCCCTCCCCTTCCTTCCCAATCCTCACTGGGAAGCCAGACCTGCAGCTCTTAGCAATCCGAGTTAAATTCTTGATTTGGGGATTCAAAATCCAAAACCTTGAGTTGCAAAAATTCAGGCTTTTGAACTTCAAAAGCCTAAGCCCTGAAAGATTTGGAGCATAAATGCTAAAATATAAATAGTAGTTTTGGAGAAATACATGATCAATCACAGGGACTTTTTCACAGCTGAGACCAGAACTGAAATGAATGAGAGAGATAAAAAGTGGTGCAGAAGAGCTGACTCTGGTGAGTCCATGAGAGAGGCCCTTGTGTTACCACTGCTGGGAACTCAGAGAGTGAAAACGGACACATGTCTCTCCTGGGTCAAGCCCAGGTAAGCAACAATGCCCATGTGGCTCGGGAAAGGTGGCGAAGAAGGGGCGGCATGATACTTCGAGGCTGATGAGTTTTAGCCTCACAGCACAGGAGCAAAGGAGTGTTCTGTGCACTCAGGTGGGGTTCAGGGGTGGCTGGGGGGGAACTGAACCTGGAGAAACCTTGTGGTTGGAAATAAGGGAAGACACAGCAGCCACGCTCATGAATTGACAATAAGCGTGAAACAGAGCCATGTACAGCTCTGGGGATGCCCCTGAAAACAAACACTCCACACCCCAGACGCGGTAGTATCCTGGTGACTCCCAGAACTTGACACTTACCTGGCAGGAGGATGGAAGAGACACTGAGGAGACTGAGGTACATTTCTGCCACCTGAAGGAAGGGGTTGGGAAAAGTAAATAAGTTTAAATGTAGGGAAATAACATTTTATTTCTTACAGCCCAATGGACTAAGAAGCTAATCACTGGGTGGCTCTGCATATGAAAACAAGAATTAACCTGACTAAAGAGGTAGAGGAGGACAGAAGGTGGAGGCAGAAGAGAGGCCCAAGGTCATGGCGGAAAGCTGGGGACAAGGGTCCACAGGGCCAGCAACCATCCCCCATGGTATGGAGTACCTGTGAATTTCTGCCGAAGTGAGTTTAATACTACTCAAATTTGTTCTCATTTGTCTGGGTGCTTTTGAATAGACCTTATTTATTTATTATTATTTATTGTTGACAATATTACAGATGTCCCTCATTTCCCCCCTCCTCCCTCCTTCACCCAACCCTCACCTCACCCAGGCCTTCCCCACACTATTGCCTATGTCCATGGCTTATGCATAGAGGCATATATGTTCTTTGGTTAATCTCTTCCCATCCCCTCCACCCTCCTCCCCTCCAAGATCTGTCAGTCTGTCCCAAGCCTCTGGACCTATTTTGTTTGTCGGTTTATTTTATTCAATAGATTCCACATATAAGTGAGATCATGTGATATTTGTCTTTCTCTAACTGGCTTATTTCATTTGGTGATAATCTCCAGGTCTATCCATGCTGTCACAAAGGGTAAGAGTTTTTTTTTTTTTTAAAGCTGTATAATAGCCTGGGCTGGTTTGGCTCAGTGATTAGAGCATCGGCCCGCAGACCAGAGAGTCTCGGGTTCAGTTCCCGCTAAGGGCACATGCCTCGGTTGCAGTTTGTCCCAGGCCCTGGTTGGGGTCGTGTGAGTGGCAGCCAGTCGATGTGCCTCTCTCACGTCAATGTTTCTTTCTCTCTCTCGTCCTCCCTCCCTCTCTCCCTTCTGCTCTATCTGAAGATAAATGCAAAAATGTCCTCGGGTGAGGATAACAATAAATAAATAAATAAATAAATAAATAAATAAATAAATAAATAAATAAATAAATAAATCTGCATAATAATCCACTGTGTAAATGTACCACAGCTTTTTTATTCACTCATCCACTGATGGGCAGCTGGGCTGCTTCCAGATCTTGGCTGTGTAAATAGCACTGCTGTGAACATAGGGGCCACCAGCTCTGAAGTCTTCAGGAAAGCAGTGCCCTCAGGGGAGGGCCAGGTTTCTCATCATCTGCCACTTCCCTTATTCCAGTTTCTTTTCCCAAAAGATCCAAGTGTGGAGACTGCCTAGTGGCTCCACACCCACAAAACGCTGTCTCTCACCTCCACATCTGTGTCCATACCCTTATTTGTCTGTTTTTTTGTGCAGCTCCCCTCTGAGCCCCCAAGTCTTCAACATCACCCATTGCATAGGAGCCTCACATTAGTGGTGCAACATGAGGCTGAAGGAGGAAGGGCGATGATGTGTGTGGACCCCAGCAGCAAAGAAAGAGGCCAGCACTGCTGCGACACAGAATGGTCAGCAGTAGCTGGGGTTGGAGTCCTCTCAAAGACTTCCTCACTCACGTGCCATTCACAGGACACCAGGACTCCAGCAGGGGCTATTGGCCAGAGCACCAGCACACGGCCCTTCTGAGTTGCCTGGGCTTCCTCACAACATAGCAGCTCAGTTCCAAAAGCAAGCTTCCAGAGAGAACCTGACAGAAGCTCCAAAGTCTTGTACAGTATAATCTAACCTCAGTGGTCAAGCAGTATCTATCACCTCCTCCTCATTCTATTTATAGGAAGCAAATCACTAAGTCCAGCCCATAGTTAAGGGGAGGAGAATTAGGCTCCACCTCTTGATAGGGAGACTATCAAAGAATTTGCAGATGTGTAAAATCACCACCAAGACCAAGGGGTCCTCGGGATAAATAAGAATCTCTGAAAAAATTGATTGTGAGGGTCATGCTAGTTTTCCCACTGTGTGTGGAAGTGGGCTCCAGATGATTCGATTTGCAAAGCAAAAAGCAGGGTGACCTCAGAGGCCACAGGACATTTAGGAACCCAAGACAGCAACACCAGTTTGTCTGATACCCCAGTAGATAGTCAACTCACCACCCTCTGCCCTGGGCATCGGACAGCATTGGCAGTGTGTAACCCAGGGCAATGGAAGTGTTTGGGGTTTGTTTCCATGGTATGCTCATGCTTGCTTAAAATCTGATGACACTTAAAGGAACATTGCTACAAGAGACGGTACAGCAATTTCCAGACTTGGGAACAGGCATCTGGAATTGACTTTGGGATTGACACAGATTTTTGTGGATATACCCAGAGGTGGGTGGGTAATATTTCCTTCATGATCAAAACTACCAAACTAAATCAGGCAACTAAAATCAGCACAGATAGATTGAAAAATGAATCCCTCCACACCATAATTAGTGTCTAATAATAAGCCATCAGACTGTATGTATTGCAAACATGTCTGCAAATGAAGAGGACAAGACAAGGTCAGATGATGTGAATCCAGTTCTGCCAGAAGAAGTTAAAAAAGAAAAAGGCATGGGGCTTGCCAGCTGCCCCTGAGGGCACTCCCTAGGGCAGATGCTGAGGATTCTGGCAGTGATTCATTCGTTCCCTTCCCTGTGGCACATACAGAAGAGGAGGAATCACTTCTTCTTAACCAGTGCTTGTCACTTCATGGGAAGTGAAGCCCTAGAATATAAAGGCACAGCAGTGCCCCCTTAGCCGTGGTTTTGCTTTCCAAGGTTTTAGTTAACCACAGTTAACTGAGGTCCAAAAATATTAAATGAAAAAATCCATAAATAAACAATTCATAAGTTTCAGGTTGCACGCCATTCTGAGCATTGTGATGAAATCTCGCACCATGCCTCTATGTTCTGTCCAGGATATGAATTATCTCTCTGTCCAGCGTATCCACACCGTATGTACACTATAATAACATATTTTAAGAGGCCACATTTCATAACTTTTATTACAGTATATTGTTATAATTGTTCTCTTTTTATTATTAGTTATTGTTGTTAATCTCTTACTTGCCTAATTTATAAAGTAGACTTTATCATAGGTATGTATATACATGAAAAGAACATAAGTACATGTAGGGTTTGGTACTATCTGTGGTTTCAGGCATCCACTGGGGGTCTTGCACTGTGTCCCTGTGGGTAAGGGGGGACCACTGCGTTACTCACCCTCTGCACCTTTGCTCTCTGCCATTCCAACCTCACCTTCTCTCTCTCCTCTCCTGATAAATGACAGCAACAGGGCATGAGGAATGTGGGAGGCTAGAACCTGCACAGAGACTTTATAAAGTCTGTGGACAGAACTTTCCAGGGGAGTCACTGGGGAAGAAGGAAGCAGGAAATGTGCCTCAAAGCTTATGACAAGGCAGAACCCAAATGCTGCACGGTCTCCCTCTGGCAGCAGTGAGAGATGTGCCCTAACTGTGGAAGGGTGTCTGGAAGAAGGGGTGACCTGACCAGGGCAAGGACACTGAAGCCAGTTTATTCTTTATACCACTTTGCACAGTTTTCCTATAACCTCAGAGGAGACTGTAGCAGCAAAGCCATCTGAGGTCAAGGTCATGCATTGTATAGACACCCACTAAGCTACTACTCCGTGCCGGGCCCAGTGCTGAGGGCTGGGACACGGCTATCTCAGACACAGTTCCTGCTATCCAGTAACTCACAGACAAGTTTGAGAGAAAGACACAAAATAAATGAGGGTGGCCAAGTGTTTTTGATGTTGGAACCACAGGGAGGGGAACAGAGGAAGAATTTGTTCTAGGATGGAACAAAAGGTCATGGGGCTTTCCCAGAAGACAGCTGAGTTGCTAGAGCTGAGTCCGGAAAGACAAATGAGCACTCCTCAGCAGAGGAATTAATGCGGTGGCCAAAACAAATTAGAATGGCCAAGTGTTTGTGGTGTTGGAACCACAGAGAGAGGAATGAAGGAAGAATTTGTTCTAGGACAAAATGAGAGGTCATGGAAGCTTTGCCAGAAGAGGTGTGGCTAGAGCTGAGTCCGGAAAAACAAATGAGTACTCCTTAGCAGAGGAATTAATGTGGTTGGCCACGGCCACAGAGGCAGGGGACAGATGGCCAGTTGTTAGAGAAAGCTTGGGCACTGGGCATGAGGGTGAGGGAGAATGAAAGAATAGACTGGAGAGGGGGCCCAGGCCCACATCATGCCCTACAGGCCATGGGAACGCTGGAAGGTTTGAAGGAAACTGAGGCATTCCAGCAAGGCCCACTCTGGCTATGATGTGAGGATTGATGTGGGCAGGTAGAAAGGCCTGGAGGGTAGAGGAGCAGTGAGGACGGCTGACGAGTTGATGGAGGCTCGTAGCAGGGCAGTGGCCATTGAGGATCACCTGGATGCAGGACAATCAGCAAGGTCAGAGGAGAGGTCAGGATTCAGCCTGGTCCAATGTCCCAGACTCTAGTCCCCAGCTCTTGTTTTCTGTACCAGCTTAGAATGGAAAGAGAAGCATTGAAGACACCGTCAGAAAGAAGACAGGAAGACAAAGGCATCTGGGAGATGTCGGACAGCAACAGATCCGGGAGGTAGAAGCCTGGAGCTGGGTGATTTCCTCCCTGAGCTGAGGATCTGCTCTCAGCCCTGTGTGGTGTTGACTAGAGAAGCAGGATCAGGGTATCTGGGAGCGGGGAGGACCCTGCCTTGACTCGCAAGTGAGCCAGTTTCCCTGGCTGGAAAATGGAGATGGCCACCCTTTCCATGCAGAGTTGTTTTAAGGATTAGAAAGTATATAAACAGGACATGTTCAGTAAACGGCAGTCATTGTATTTGCTTAGAATTTGGCTGAAGCTCTAATGTAAAGTGAGGGTGAACCCAAATGAGTCCTGGGCTTTAGAAAGTTCTGTGTTTCAATGCTTCCCTCTGCTGGCCAAAATGGGGAGATTCCACTGGGAAGAGAAAAACAGGATGTTAAGACCAGACAGGGCTCCCTATCTCCCCACCCAGAGTAGGAACCCCTCTATACCAAGCATCCCACAGTGAGAGGACACCAGCCTCAGTGAGAATCCCTCTGGAAGCTGCAGATAGGATGTAGCATATAGACCAGCCATTTACCAGCACCTCTCTGAGCCTGTTTCCTTGGCTATAAAATGGGGTGATGATCTCTGCTATGTTTTTCAGAGTCACTGTGAATTCCAAACGAGATCATATCTGTGGAAGCTTTAGAAAATCTGAGATACTCCACAAATGTCAATGGCCAAGCACTTTCTGATGCCCCTCCCCCACCATGTAGGTGTGCTGGGGACCTCAGGAAGATATAAGAAGCTGGCCCTGCCCTTGAGGAGCTCCATTCTGGTGGGAGAGATCATTGTGCTTCTGGCAAACAGGGTGGGATGAGGACTGTGTGTGCCTGGAGGAGTCAAGGGAAAACCTCTTGTTATGTTAGCCTATTCCAAGGACCCAGCTGTTCTGCCCTGAAAAAGCAGCATCTAAAACTAAGTCCAGGATGGCTTGTGGGCCTCGAATCATTACATCTCTTCCCATAACCCTTCTCTCTGCTCCTCAAGCCCATCTCCCCCCAAAGCGGCAAACAGGGAAATGTGGAAGGAGGTCACCAAAGTCATCTGGTTAAACCCACAGCTGTCGCTGAGTGTAAACCCATCTTGTATTCAGATAAGGCTCTCAAGACCTTGTTACATGTTGCAATATCTTCCCTACTGGAATGTCTGAACCAACTGCTTAGGGAGTTGTGCTCACCTCCAAACCTTTGTTTTGGCCTTGTTAAATCAGTATCGGTGGGTTTCCACTAAGGAAATTTATCCTGGGCCCCAAATCCTACAGAAGGAAAGATGGGGGTGCCTCCTTCAGTCTCCAGAGTGTAGAAAGATCTCTTGGGGTCGTGGATACTGACAGAGTCATGGGGACAGAGAGAGGTTCAGACAGATGGGCAGGGAAACAGAGAGAAACTTGGCCCTTCCTTAGAGTTTAGCATCAGGGAAAAACTTTTTTGCCTAACAAAACTATATAAATGTGCATTTTCCAAACCAAACTGTCTAAAATGCTGTTTTCTTCTAACATTTCATAAATTTTCTATGAGAAAGGATCTCCATGATCAATTAAACTTGGGAAACTCTGAGTAAAAGGAATTTTGCTGCTAGCCTTCAACATTTAATGCCTTAGGAAGCTTCAAAGAGGGTGTGGGTTGTAGTACATGCAGTGTTTCTCAGGTTTATTTAACTAAGGAACTTCTTGTTGAAGGCACACTTATTAACATCTTATGGGTGAACCTCATGAAATAAAATGCTGGTATCTCTCGTGGTTCCCTTTGTGTGTTGGCTTCCAGAGAGCTCAGTGCTGACCATAATGCTCATCCGCAATTGTAGGAAGTATGTAGCTTAGGTTTGAGGCATAATTATTTCCCCCAATAATATTTCAGGACTTTAGGATGAGACGTAACTTTTTCTATAGTAATGTAAGACAGGTGTTACTATAGATAGGGGAACATTTCCTCCCACCCATGACCACCCTTTGGCTCTAGACCATTTTCACTAACCTGAGCCCCTGAACCTTAGGTCTAGCTACTCCCAACCTTACAAAAGCTGCACAGCCATAGACTAAAGAGGCAGCTTCAACTGGGCTTTTACAGCCTAAAGCTAGTATCCAAAGATGGACCCTTGGGGGACTGTCCCCAACCTCTGGGGATTCCCAGGCTGAGGCTCACAGGCCATCTGCTGTCAAAGCTGGAGGCAGAAAGAATGGGTTGCTGGGATAGATAGTAACCCAATGATATCTGAGGAATCAGAGCTATCTGGTCACTTTTGGGCCCATGAAAAAGTCTTAGCCCATCTCTCAAACTGCCTGAATTGGTAAGGGCTATCCGAGGATAGTAGCCCCTGTGATGGCCTTACCAGATCCTGAATCCTTAGCAAATAATGGTCCCAACGACAGCTGGAGGGAGTCCAGAATGTAAGATGGCCTCACTATCTTGCAGGGGAAACACTGGGATTTCCTGAGGAGACCCAGAACCAGTACTCAAACCTGTCTAAGGAAAGAGGGACCCCAAGAGATCTTTCTACACTCTCTGGAGACTGAAGGAAGCACCCCCATCTTTCCTTCTACTCATTCGTTCACTAACTTGCTAGGGGAGCAGTAAAGAATAGTGACCGAATGGCTCAGTTGGTTGGAGCGTCATCCTATATGCCAAAAGATTGCAGGTTTGGTTCCCAGTCAGGGCACATACCTAGGTTTTGGGTTCAATTCTTGGTTGGGGTGCGTATAGGAGGCAACTGATCAGTGTTTCTCTCTCATATTGATGTTTCTCTCTCTCTCTCTCAAATCACTGAAAACACATCTTCAGGTGAGGATTAAAAAATATGTATATAGTGATTAAGAGAAAAGTATCAGAAGTTGGGGCTGAGTCCAAATCTTAGCTCTGCCTCTTTCTAGCCATGTGGTCTTTGGTAAGTTGCTTAATCTCCCTAAGTCTCAGTTTCCTCATTCAAAAGTGTAGATAATAATTTTACCCATCTTATAGTGTTATTGGAAGGATTAAGAAAAATTATTTATGTAAAATGCATAACACAGTGCTCAATAGATGGCTGTTATACCCAAACATTCACTCTAGGCCAAGAGTTATTGAATATCGTAGATTTGAAGACCAATCAATTATGTCAAGAATTCTCAATCTTAAAGGAGATAGCCAAGTGATGAGACAATAATAATACAGCACTCTGGCTGCCAATGGCTGAGGAAACATGGGGACTCAGAGAGCACAAGGGAGAAATTTTAGCCCTAATAAGTGAAAAGAACATTCAAGCACAAATGACTAGGAAGGGAGAAATAAAGCTGTCATTATGTTCAGATAAGTGATTGTCCACATAAAATGAAAAAAATCCAGAGACAAATTATTAGAAGTATTAGGAGAGTATAACAAGGCAATTGGATGTAAGGTTAATAGACAAAGATCATTGCATTTCTATGTACCAGTAACAAAGAATTGCCATAAAAACAAAATACTTTAAAGATGTTATCTATAATAGCAGCCAAATTATAAAGTACTTAGGCATAATTGTAACTAAAAGTTGTATAAGATCTACATGCAAATAATTATAATACTTACTGAGAGATACTTCCTCAACTAAGTGATCAAACCTAATGTCACAAGCAATTCAACAAATGACATTGTGTGCCCTCAGATGTGATAACACAGAGAAGAGCATCTCAGTGATATGTATTCCTGCCAAAAATGTTTAAACTGAATCTAATCGTGAGGAAATAATCATACAACAGATGTTGATGGGAATGTATTTTGGCACAACCATTTTGAATCTAAATTGAAGGACATTTTGCAAAACAACTGGCTTGTACTTTCAAAAATATCATGGAAGACAAAACTCACAAAGGTCAATGACAGACTGAAAACTGTTCTAGATTAAAGGAGAAAAAAGAGGCAAGGCATCTAAATTCAGTGTGAAATCTTTGATTTGATCCCAATTTTTTAAAAGCTGTAAGACATTAAGGGAAAAATTGGAGAATTTTTAATATGAACTGTATATTAGAGAATAATGATGTATCAGTGTTCAGTTTCCTGAATGTAATCATTATATTGAGCTCATAGAGAAGAATGTTTGTGTATTTGGAAGTTACATACAGAAATATTTGGAGGTAAAATTTCATGATTTGAAGTAAGTTACTCTCGAGTGGTTCAGAATAAAAGAACATATTAAATACTTATATAAATATGAAGAGTTAAAGCAAATGTGGAAAGGGTACGTGGATATTGCTTCCCTACTTTATTTAATGCCATCCCAATCAAAATCCCCACAGAGATATTTAGATAATTCTGAAGAAAAATAGGGAGGAAGCACTTGCCCTACCACATATCAGAATGTATTCTAAAATCGTGGTAATTAAAACAGTGTAATAGTACAATTCATCCAATATGAATTAGAATAAACATTCACAAAACAGACCTATCACATAATGGAACAAAAATGAAAAATGTGGAATTGGAATCATATTTGTCCTACACACACACACACTACATTCAAGATGGACTAAGAACCAAAATGGATAACATAAAACATTAAAAGCATCTAGTATAAAATATAGGTTAATATCTTTGTAACTTTGAATTGGGAATAATTTCCTAAACAATTTACAAAAAAGAGCTAATCATAAAAGAAAAAGCGTAATAAATTAGACTATATTAAAATAATTGCTTCTGTTTATAAAAGACATTTTAAAGAAAGATAAGCAATAATTTACATACTAGAGAAAAATAATTATAACAGATAATTAACAAATGATTTATATCAAGAATCTATACAATGCCTCAAATATTCAGAGAAAGAAAAATGATTAAAAATAAATAAAAGTCATGATTAGACTTTTCATAGAAAAGGAAACTATATCTTTTTTTTCTTTTTTGGTATGTGCCCCTAGCGGGAACCGAACCTGGGACTCTCTGGTCTGATGCTCCAACCGCTGAGCCAAACTGGCCAGCGTGAAACTATATCTTTAATAAACATTTTCTCGCCCTGCCGGTTTGGCTCAGCGGTTAGAGTGTCAGCCTGCGGTCCACAGAGACCCAGGTTCGGTTCCCACTAAGGGCATGTACCTTGGCTGCAGTTTGTCCCCAGCCCTGGTTGGGTTGTGTGGGTGGCAGCTGCTCGATGTGTCCCTTTCACATCGATGTTTCTCTCTCTTCCTCTCTCTCTTTCCCGCTCTATCTGAGTAGAAAATGGAAAAATGTGCTCGGGTGAGGATAAAAATAAAATAAATAAATAAATAAATAAACAAATAAATAAATAAACATTTTCTCAACCTCATTAGTAATCAGGTAAATGAAAATAAAGACTACGATGATACCCTAATTACCCCTATTCCATTTACAAAGGGTAAGAATTCAAACAATAGCAAATATTAGAGAATGTGAGTTAATCTTTCTACTGTACACTGTTGGTGGGAGTGTAAATTGTGACAACCATTTTGAAAAACAATTTAGTATTATCTTGTAAAGTTGAACTTTCATATACTCTACGACCCAGAAATTACTCTTCAAGATATGTACATATGTATGTGTAAGTGTGAGTATGTATAAGGAGACATGTACCAGGAAACATGTACAATAGGATTTTTATCAGTACTGTTCATAATAGGAAAATAATGGGAACAACTCCAATGCCCACTGACAGGAAAATGGATAAATAAATTGTGATATACTTGCACAAAAGAGTATTTTATATATAGCAGTAAAATTGAATAAATCACAGCCCGTATTACAATTTGGATGAAATTTGGTAACATACTGAAAGAAAAAAGCAAGTTTCAGAAGATTGTATACAGCGTGATACTCTTTCTATAAACTTCAAAAAATTTTTAAACATGGGGTGTGTGTGTGTGTGTGTGTGTGAGAGAGAGAGAGAGAGAGAGAGAGAGAGAGAGAGAGAGAGAGAGGGAAGAGAGGGAGAAAGAAAAGAAGGAAGCAAGAGAGAAGGAGAGAGGGAGGAAAAGAGGTTTGTTGCAAGGGCTAATGATGACAGTGTCATGAGCCAAGATTATAGCTAAGTCTATTTTGTGGTGTTAATTAAGAGGAAGAGGAGAAGGAGGAGGAGGAACCTAGGAGAGATCAGGGAAGGCTTTTCAGAACCATGTACACCTAAGCTGAACATTGAAGAGCATCTAGAATTTATCCAGGTAAAAGAGGCATCAAGGGCTTTTCAGAAAAAGTTAACATTCAAAGACAAAAGGTCAGAAAAGTTGAGCCTACAGGTTATTAAGGGTAACTGCTGAGCAGAAAGGGAACTAAGCCACTATGAGAAACAAGACTAGGGGGCTATGCAGGTCTTGATCCACCTCCAACAGCCTAAACCACAGGGGTAGGATGGGGACTAAGAAAGTGAGTAGGTGAAGGCCCCAAATCCGTAGATCTAAAGCTGTGCTCAATCTGTCTGGCCTGTGAGACTCCATCAAAGCAACTATGACATTAGTGATCTGAACAGAGGGGAGCCAGAGATACCATCCAAAACCATCTTTTATCAGAACCCCAAGGTCTCATGTAGAAAGATTGCTCTGGGAGCACTGTGAGGATGAAATGGAAGTTAGGGTGTGGAGCCTGTAGTCAGGAAGACAAGGGAGGAGATGAGAGCAATCAAGAGGTCATCCTTTCAGACTAGATCAGGGCTGATAGTCTCCTGGCCTCCCACTCCTTGTCCTTGGGCTCCTGAAACCTGGAATGTCAGTCTTCAGGGAGTTGTCTGCCAAAATTTCCTGTCTTCCCGTCTTGGCCTGAACCCTGAGGAGGGGTGAAGTGATGCAGTCTCTGTCCATGGTGCTGCTTTGTAGGTCCCTCTCTCCACCTCTTGAAGGCATACCTGCGCTCTCGTCTCAGCTCAACTCAGTTCTCAGCACAGAATCAACAAGCCCAGCATTACTCTACATATGGGAATGCACACCTGGGGATTTTATTGAGTATAGGGTATTGTGAATGTTCCATTGTTGAGAGTTTACATTTTATTTCCTTCCTTGAAAGAATGTTAAAGTTTGTTTTGTTTGGTCAGGCAATTAAGTTAATTGTGGATCAGTGTTATCTTTTTTAAGCTTTACTCTAAGGCTACTTTAGCCCTTCTACTATAACCCCTTTGAGGTTTGCACTGAGTGCCCCAGGTATTAAGCAAGTTCTCTCCCCTCTAGCCAGCTGAAGCATGAATGTCTCCCAACCAGGACTAAACTCTGGAAGTTACAGCTCCCGGGGAGTTATTACTTGCCCATACTCATGGAGCTTCACTCTGTACATGCACAACTTAGTATTTCAGCGAAGACTCAAGGGAGACCCCTGTACAGCTTTCTGGAGCTCTTTTCTGAGTCGCTCCTTTCTCTCTGGTACTTTCCCCTGCAAATTCTAGTGTGTCAGCCTTTTCATACTTCAATATCCCTCTCTTCAATTTAAAAAAAAAAAAAAGACTTGTTCTCTACTAGGGTTTTCCCTCTCTATTCTTTCAGAAAGTGTTTTTAGGCCTAAAGCTAGGGTGATTATCAGGCTCACCTTGCTTGTCTTTTCTCAGAAAAAACAGTCCTGTGTTAACTGTTGTGCAATGTCTGAACAGTTGTTTCATGTATTTGTCCAGTTTTCCAGTTACATAAAAAAGCCCAGCAAAACTCGATCATGATCAGAAGCTAAAATTCCTCTCCCTTGGGTCTTTATTCAAATGTCACTTCAGAAATTGCAATCACTCCAACAATACTGTCTCCTTTCCTGCTTTATTTTTCTTCTATTTATTTATCCATCCTATTTATGAATCGTTTCCCTTCATTAGAATGTAAACTCCATGCGAGCAGGGACTTTTTGGTATTTTGTTACCTGTTATAGCTCTAGCAGAAAGATTAGGGCTTGGGTTACATTAAGTGCCCAATAAACACATGATGGATGGATGGATGGATAGATGAAAATTTACCTTCTTTGAAAACTTGTCCTGATGCCATCCCTACCCTTTCTGCATCTTGTATCACAGTGCTGATTATATCTTTATTGTTTACGTTCATGCATCTGTCTGTCTCTCTCTCACAGACACACACACACACACACACACACACACACCAGACCAGAGTATAAGAATATAATTTTGGCCCTGGCCAGTTTGGCTCAGTGGTTAGAGCGTTGGCCTGTGGTCCAGAGAGACCCAGGTTCGGTTCCCGCTAAGGGCATGTACCTCGGTTGTAGTTTGTCCCCGGCCCTGGTTGGGTCGTGCGGGTGGCAACCACTCGATGTGTCCCTTTCACATCGATGTTTCTCTCTCTCTCTCCTTCCCACTCTGCCTGAACAAAATATGGAAAAATGTCCTCGGGTGAGGATTAAAAAAAAAAAAAAGGATATAATTTTGTCTATCTTTATGTCCCTACTTCCCAACACAGGGCTGCACATAGGAAACTTATTTGTGTGAATGGAAATTGTCCCCATCCAAGACACGCAGTTGTTCAAAACACCAGCAGAGGACAGCACAGGTCCATGCATGTCTATATTGCCTCCCTGGTGCCGGACTTAGGAAAGCAGAGTCTAGTATCAGATGGAGATGGAGCTACAGTCTTACGCTGATTTAGACACACAAAGCCAGTTTCCTCAGAAAGAACTCAGGAGGGCCCAGGCCGCCTCCTCTATTGATGGCTCTATTCCTGCCCAACCCCCAAGTGGCCTTACTGACTCAGGGTCTCCCACCAACACCCAGCCTCAATGGAGGAAGCAGGCAGACACACACACACACACGACCTTTCTTCAGTTAGAAGAGCCTTCCCTTCAGGATTCCATCAACCTCTCCTGGACTGTGCTGTTTAAGTTCCCTGGTTCAAATGAAATTCCTGAGAGGTGCTTCCTGGCCAACCTGTCTATCCAAAGCACTTATCAATTAGAGGGCTTTAACCTCTAATGCCCGCCGTTTAAATGTAATCCTTACCACAGGCACTGCCAGGAGGTGAGCATTGTTAGTTTCCATTTACAGATAAGAAAACAGGCTCAGAGAAGAAAAGGAACTTGTCTAAGGTCCCACAGCTAGTGGATTAAGAAACTGATACTCGAACCTAGATGTGCTGGTCCCAGAGTCCCTTCCATGGCCAGTTACAGCCCCCTGCCCAGCTCCAGCCCCGGGGAAGAGGGCAGGAGCAGGGGCAAGTGGGCTGGAGGCCTCCATGCAGGTTCTTTCCTCCCACAGTTATTGTTCTCATCCTAAAATAAACCCTGTCACTCCAGACTTGCTTTCTTATTTCTTCCAGTATAAACCTATTCTGTGGCATTTACTCCCAGAGCCATTGCATCTTTTTTGGGAACTCTTGCAGGGCAGAGCCTGGGTTTATTGGTGTGTTTCATGACCTCACAGGCATTGGGGGACCCCTCAGGGCAGGAGAGGTGGGTGGATGGGTGGATGGACAGATGAATGAATAGTGTCACCATGATGAAGAACAGTGCCTAGAAACTCTTCAGAGTTCCCTCTAACTCTTTCTATGAGATAATTCAGAATAGTTCCTGAGGTCTCCCCAGCACTGGGCTCTGTTCTGAGTACTAAAGCACAGTTAATAGATGGGGAAACTGAAGCTACTACTACACAGCTGAGGCACCAAAGTGTGTAGCAACTCAGAGGAGGCTGTGCCTGGAATAGAAGGAGAATCTGCACGGGGCAGCCCTCACCCCTGCTCACAATAATGCTGGGAACCATTTGCTACTTCCGGCTGCCTGGGACCCACCAGGAGAGAAACCATTGTTTAGCTTGGAGCTTGGCCCCTTTCCTACCACCCAATCCTTCCCCTTCCCATTGTCCTTAGTCCTCTCATCAGGGTACAGGATGCAGCTGCCAACACAACAGCAAAAAGAATGGGGAAGGGGCCAGGGAAGCAGATGAGGCCATCCCGGGAGAAGGAAGACGCCTCAGCTGCAGACAAAGGCCCCAGACAGCAGGCTCCTTCAGCACGGCGGTCAGCATGGCATGGGGCACTGGGTGCAGAACTCAGGCTTCAGAGGCACACAGATCCCAATTCAAGCCCTAGTATCTGCCATTGATGTCCTGTGTGTTCCTGGGCCTCTTGCAATCTCAGCATCAATTTCCTCCTCAGTTAGAGCAGGGATAAAATGCTTGCCTAGTGAAGATTAGCTTATCGCAGTAAGGATCAACACCAAAATGCTTGATACCTATGTCTTTTTAAATGTTTATTTCTGTTCCTTCCCCTATCTTTAACCAGAGCAAAACACCAAAAAGATGATGGCAAAGAGAGTTCTTAGAGTAGATTAAAGCAGCTTTATCTATTAGGTAAATAAAGATATATCATCAAAATCACATTTACTAAGTCACATTTCATAATGAATCACATTAATAGAACAGCTAACATTTATTGAGCACTTACTATGAGTCAGACACATAACTTCTTCCCAGCTACACCATGAGCTAGGTATTATCAGAGCTAGTTTCGTGGGTGTGTGACCAGTGCAGTTGCACAGAGCACACCCCACACCCCCAGAAGGGTGCCCAACAATAGGGATGTAATGTTCTGTGGTTGCCATCTTGAAATTCTTAATCATTTTATTTTTAAATTTGTGTTTTGTAAATGAAGTTTGATGGAATAATGGAGCCTATATTGGGGACCTGTAGTCTAAACTCACACGTAGTCCTACCTCTCATCATCTCCCCATCTTCCTTTCCCCAAAATGGGTTCTCAGCTGCCTGTTCCCCTGTCCTTCTTCTGTCCCAGGCAGGAGCCTGGGTGCAGGGAGAGTCAACTTGGGGTGCATGCCAAGTCAGAGGCAGGGTCCCAAGCCCCTGTGATTTTCTCCATGCCCAAGGGAGCATAACATTCATTAGTGAATAATAAACAGCATGACAGGTTGAGCAAGAAATAACAAAAGAAAGGAACATATTTTTTTTTCCCGCAATTAACAAAGGGTCTTGCATTTTCATTTGCACTGGACCCCACAAATTATGTAGCCAGTCCTGGGTACTATTATTACCACCATTTTACAAAGTGGAAACTGAGGTCCAGAGAGGCTCAGTAATTGGCCAAGATCTCACAGCTGCCAGCGGCAGAGTTCAGACATGCCCTTAGATCTCAGGGGAAAGAGGACTCTGAGATCTTAAAGAACTTCAGCCCAGGAAGTAGGAGCCCTGGAACTGATTTCTAACTATGACCCTGAGCAGGTTTGCCCCTACTGTGTGCCTCAGTTGTCCCAAGTGAAAGTGCTCTTTGTTTGGGGGGTGGGAGCAGGAAGGAGGGGGTCAATGGGGAAAGGGGGGACATCTATAATATTTTCAACAATAAAAATAAATAAATAAGCCCAGCCGGTGTCGCTCAGTGGCTGAGCTTCGACCCATGCACCAAGAGGTCACGGGTTCGATTTCCAGTCAGGGCACATGTCCAGGATGTGAGCCTGATCCCCAGTGGGAGGCATGCAGGAGACAATCGATGTTCTCTCTCATTGATATGTCTATCTCTCTCTCCCTCTCCCTTCTTCTCTCTCTAAAATCAATAAAGAAAAAAATTAAAAATAAATAAATAAAACAGAAAAATAAATAAATAAAAAGAAAGAAAGTGCTCTGTGGAGTCTTCTGAGGTCTCAAGATTTGGCGTTGCCACTTACACAGTATGGGATTTTGAGCATGAAGGAGCCATCTCTGCCCACTTTCCCCACAGCACTGCTAGAAGGATTCAGCAGACATCACCCATCCTCCATGACATTTTATCATATATGATGCACTCTCATGCTACTTCCTCCCCCAAACGCACTGAACAGAAGGAATATTCTCTTATTTTTTTAAAATTCTCACCCGAGGCTATTTTTCCATTTATCTTCAGATAGAGTGGGAGAGAGAGAGAAAGAAACATGACATGAGAAAGACACATTAATTGGCTGCCTTCCACACGACCCCGACCAAGGCCGGGGACCGAACCGCAACCAAGGTACGTGCCCTTGACCAGAATCGAACCCTCGACTCTTCAGTCTGAGGGCTAATGCTCTAACTGCTGAGCCAAACTGGTCAGGGCAGGGCAAGGAATATTCTTATTCCCATTTTACAGACAGGAAAGTTGAAGTACTGGAACTGCAAAGTGACTTACCCATGTTCACACTGTATATCAGGCAAGTTTTGAAAGGGTAACAGGGTTCTACAGATACAAGGTCATAAAATGAATATCCCCAAATTAAAAGATGGGTTACAACCTTGGGAAGTCCTGGTGTGGGAGGACACCTGGGCTTTTCAGTGCAGGAACCCTCTCTCAGAGAGGAGTGGCTAAATCTCTGGTCTTTAGGGTTCCAAGTCTGAGGAAGGAGACCAGAGAGGTGCTAAGAGGTGGCCAGCAGCTTTCAAAGGGTGACTCATCATCCTATGGGATGTTTACCTAACATAGGAGGGGTGTTATCTATAGATCCCTAGACAAACAGGCAGACAGACGGAAGCAGAACCATCCATCCCCTTACCTCTCCACTCCTCCAGACTCCCCACCCATGACCAGCCCACTGGCCAGTCCTTGGGGAGGCCTCCACCTGCAGAGAGGGCAGGGTCTGGCTGACTGGAAGTCAGTGCAGTTGGGTGATGCATCTGTGGCCCTGCCTCACTCCTGGGGGTTTCTCAGCCCCCAATTCCCGTTTTAGCACAGTAGCCAATACATTTTATTAATTTAAACTTTTTATGTAATGCTGATTAAGCTACATGTAAATTTAAATTGTACATAGCTACTGGCTACTGTATGGGGCTCTGTGATAAGGAGACAATAAAAGCAATAACTGCACTGTGACTCGGGGCTTCAAAAGCACTTTCACAGGCATCTTCTCATTTGTCTGTCCTATGAAATAGATGTTATCCCCATTTTTCAGAGGGGAAAAACTGAAGATCAAAGAGTTTAAATGGCATCCATGCTGACAGAGATAGTATTAGAAGCATGATTTAATCCCAAATCTCTTTTTTTTTTTTTTTTTTTAGAGTGAGAGGGAGAGAGAGAGAGGGAAACATCGACGTGAAAGGGACACATCGAGTGGCTGCCTCCCGCACGACCAACCAGGGCCGGGGACAAACTGCAACCAAGGTACATGCCCTTAGCGGGAACCGAACCCGGGTCTCTCTGGACTGCAGGCTGACGCTCTAATCGCTGAGCCAAACCGGCCAGGGCTAATCCCAAATCTCTTGATTCCAACTCCACTCATACTTCTGTACAACTCTGCCCACTTATGTAAGTATCACATATTCCTTGGATCTGTTACAAAATGCCTGCCTCTGGGCTAGAACAGAAAGACAAATAAGAGGCAGGCCTCAGCTTTGGGTGTGTCTCCCTGAACAAAGACAGTACAGTTGCCATAATAAGAATAACACTGTAATTGCCACAATAAAAATTATTTTAAGTGACTTTCTTCCAAGTAGCTCAAAGCACTTTGCTTTAAATACCATCTATATCTGATGACTCTCAGATTTGTATTTCAGGCCTCAACCTCTCCCCCAAACTCCAAATGGATATACCAAACAAGCAATTTGAATACTTAACTGGTTTCTTAAGCTTGCCTCACATCTGCTCTTCACCATCTCAATCAGTGGCAAGTCCCTTCTTCCAGTTGTTCCACCCCAAAACTCTGGAGTCTTCCATTAATCCTTTTTCATTCACACCTTTCATCCAATCCATCAGTAAATATTATTAACTCTACCTTCAAGAAGCATCCAGATGCTCACCATCTCCATTACTGCCACTCCAGTCTGTCATCATCTCTATCTGGATTGGTTTTCTGGCTTCCTTTGTTCCTCCCTTTCTCCCATTTCTCTTTTCCACACAGTAGCCAGAGTGAGCTTTTCAAAATATAAGCCAAAGTATGCCTCTCTCGTATTAAAGCTCCAATGACTTCCCCAAATCCTCACCTCGGTCCATAAGGCCCCTCACAATCTAGCCCCTGATGCGTGTCTGACCTCATTTCCCATCTCTCTCCTCTTTGCTCTTCAGGTCCAGTCACACCAGGTCGTACAGGTTACTCCTTCCTCCTGGCCATTGCATAACTCACTGCCTGGCTTCCTCCCAGTCTCTAACCAAATGTCCCCTTATCACAGGCATTCCCCATCTCCTTATGTTTCCATTTTTTTTCATAACACTTATCACCTCCTAACATTTAATATGTGTGTCTGTTGTTGCTCTCCTCCCTGTAGAATATAAACTGCAGGAATAGAATTGACAGATAAAAAAAAGGACACCTAGTTAAATTTGAATTTCAAATAAAAAACTAAATTTTCTGTATGAAGATGTCCCTAGACCTGCATGGAATATACTTACGCTAAAAACTACTCGTTGTTTAGCTGAAATTCAAACTTTACTGGGTGTCCTGTTTTTGTTTTTATTTGCTAAATGTGGTATCCCTACCCAGGAAGGCAGAGACAGTTGTTATTTTGCTCTTTGCTTCTGACAGGTGGTAAGCTCTCAAACATTTATGGAATGAATGACTGTGTTCAACCAGATCATGAATCTGCAACACACGTAAACTTTTAATAAACAGCCTGCGAGTCAGAGAGGCGGAGCACCTAGGCTGAGTAAGTTCAGTTCACAACTAGGGCCTGGACAGCTGATGAACTTTACAAGCAAGTCGAACAGCTAAGTGTTTTGGCTGACCCCAAGCCGGCCTCTCAGGAAACAAAACTCTCCGCGAGCTCAGGTGAGCGGCACGCCCCTCTGGGGGCGGGGCCTTCCCAACCTGCGAGCCAGCCCCAGCCCTCGCCGGGGCCCAGGGCCCTTTAACGCCCCGCCTCCCAGCCGCTTCTAGCGTCCCAGGGTGTGACGTCACCATGCGGGCGGCCAATGGGAACGCGGTTTACTGGCAGGCGGCGCGGGCGGTTGCTGCCAAAAAGGAAGTGAGCTGGGGCTATAGCGATGGCGGGGGGCTGGAACCCACGGCCGCCTCCGCCGCCACCAGCACATCGGGAACAGCCGCGGCCGCAGCCAGATCGGGGGCCGGAGTCGTGGCCGGAGTGGAGAAAGAGCGTGTGAGTCGCCAGTGCCGGAACACCTCAAACTCTGGGCGGGAGGTCGCCCCTCCGCACCTGCCCCCCAGGCCCAGAGAGCAGGGCTGGGGTCTCCCCAGGCGCTGGACTGGCCCCTCTCAGGCCGAGCCCTCGGAGCCGGGCCCAGAGTCTTCCTCGATTTGGGGCTTCCTTCAAACTCAGGACAGAGAGCACCCACGACCCGGGCATTTTGTTGTCGCCCAGGCTGTGTCTTGGTTGTAGCAACTGGGAGCCCCCTCCTGCTGCCACTTCTCCAGCGAAGGAGGGACTGACGTGTCCCCACTGTCTCGTTCTGCGCTTCTCTCTCTCCTCCCATTCAAGAACAAGTTTCGTTTCCCTCTCCATTGGAAATCCTGTCCTGGAAGTCCAAACACCCATCTGTGTGTCCTTCTGCAGCTCCTGGGGCACCCTTAGAAATATCTGCTTATCAGGGGTGAGAGTTGCTCGTTCTTGACTTGGCTTTTTAACCCCCTTTGGGAGACAGAAGTTGTCTCCTTAACACCTCTGAACTGACACTTCATGCCCAGCACCTTATTCAATTGGATCACCAGCTCCCTGGCCATATCTATGTGACTTCCCCCACCAATCTGAGTTCCAGTTTCCTCTGGGCTCCAATCTCCAACTCCCAGCGGATCTGGTCAGTCCCACCCCTGGGTGGGAGTGACCAGGGGGCTCTGGCCCAGGAACTCCCATCCTGGAAGGCAGCTCCAAGGTAGCAAGAGAATTGGGCATCGGATACGAACCAGGAAGCTCTGGAGTGGGTGCTCCACTCACCCCACACAAGAAGATGAAAAAGCGCAAAGAGCTCAATGCATTGATTGGCTTGTCTGGGGACAGCCGGAGAAAGAAGCCCAAGAAAGGCTCAGGCCACCGCCTTCTTCGCACTGAGCCTCCTGACTCAGACTCAGAGTCCAGCTCCGAGGAGGAAGAGGAATTCGGTGTAGTTGGAAATAGCTCCCGGTTTGTCAAGTGAGTGATGCAATGGTGAGGGGTGGGTTGGGGGAAAGACATCTTGCACTACCAAGGGGGCAAATTGAAGAGGAGAAGGTGTTCTTAGGAACAGAAAGGGGTGCAGTCCTTGGAAGTCAAAGAGGGAGAAAAATTGTTAGGGAAAAAAATGAGTTCAGGTTCTGAATGAAGGGTAAGTTAGAGATCTGTCTCTAAATGTGCAAAAAAGAGCTCTGAATCTAGGGTGGAAGTGTGGACGTGGGGAATGTGCCAAGAACCCAGAGAGACCAAGTTGGGAGTAGCAAAGAAGCTAAGAATAGGAACATAAGAGCAGAAAAGCTTTTGGAAGTAGCCTTTTTTTTTTTTTTTAATGCCCTGACCGTTAATCGAACCGGCGACCTCTTGGTGCATGGGTCGACTCTCAACCACTGAGCCACACCAGCCGGGCAAGAAGTAGCCTTTTTTTTAGTGTGAGAGAGACAGGAAACTTAAGACTGCAAAATTACTTATTTTTTGCCCTCTTGATGAGTCTGAATCTTGGTGATGGGAGAATATGGTAAAGGACATACTGTAGAAGGTATAAGCCTTGAGAGTAATGGAGCATGGAGGAAAAAAAGAAGAGGCAGCTTTTTCCCAAACCACTTTTAGATGGTGCAGCCACTAGACATATCCAGTAGTGAGCATTGAGGACTTTGGTAATTAGGACTTGGGGTTGGGAAAGGACTGAAGGGAACCTGGAAAGTGCCGTGGACCCTCTGAGAGAGTACATTAGTACATTAAAAGAAAGGAGTATTCTGCCAAGGATGTGAAAGCAAAGGCTAGGCAGAAGGTTGGGTGCTAAAAGAGATTGAATCCTTTGTTTGAGGTCTGTTTGTTTGTTTGTTTGTTTGTTTGGCGTGTCTTTATCCTTCTATTTTGTTAAAGAGAAGGATTTGGCTTCTAATGAGCTTTGCCAGACTAGGTAGTTAAGGACTATCCTAGGTTTGGGTTGTGAAGATCTGATGAAATGGAATAGCTCAACTGAAATAGTTACACTGTTGGGTTAGTTTAGACCTTGAGTGTTTGTTGAAGTTTGGTGTGAAATCTAACCCCTTTCTATGTTTCCCTTCTTCTGAGCCAATAAGCTAGAGTGTAGCAGGTGTCCACTTAAACCTACAGTTCCTATTTCTTTCATTCCATTTGCAATAAAACTTGCTCAAAAGTTTATGAAGTTCCAATAAACTAAAACAGGGTCCCTGGAGTGAGCATGTATTTGACAGAGACAGACAGGTAAATTACAGTGCAGTGATGGAATTGCAGAGAAGCTCTGGTCTTGATGCTTTCCTAACCTGAGATTGTTTCCAAAGACCTGAATTGATGGTGTTGGCAGTGAGCTATAGTTCCCACAGGTGCTTCCTGTGGCCCACAGGAAGTCTCTCTCTTTTATGTGAAGTTTGAAACTTCTGTTCTGAATAGGTGAACTCTTAATAGGTTATAGTACTTAGTTATTTTCAATTTGCTATTCAGATTAACTGTGTTACTCTGTATTCTCTGGTAAATCAACTGGTTATTCGTTTAAAAAGATAATTTCATAGCAACACATGTATGCTATTTCGAATAAAGCTGTGCTCATAATCACTTATGCACTCCTGGTTGAATTTGTTCTTGTGATCAGGGGAGACTATTTACGATGCTGCAAGATCTGTTATCCCCTCTGTGCTTTTGTCATCCTTGCCGCCTGTGTCGTGGCCTGCGTTGGCTTGGTGTGGATGCAAGTTGCTCTGAAGGAGGATCTGGATGCCCTCAAGGAAAAATTTAGAACAAGTAAGTGGTCGCATATTTCAGAGTTTATCCTTGGATTCTTTTCCAGAATGTAGGACAAAGTGGACTGTGCTGAATTAAGAGTTTTGCCCACTGATAAAGCAATTATACATTATATATTTGTTCAGCATTTTAATACTCTTTCTTAGCTGTCAGCTTGAATATAGTAACAGTTATTTGTTTTAATCATACAACAAAAAACAGTGCTTATGCACTGTCAAGACAAATAGCATCTAAAAAATGCCATTGTAGTCAACACTTAGGGCACAGAAGGGAAGCGCTAAGGTCCAGGAGTCTAGAACCTTGGTTGACCTCCAGCTGTTGCCACTTTATACTTTACCAGTATACTGGGCTATTTCCTTCTTCCTCACAAGATCATTTGAGAAAGAATATGGGAATCTGTCAAAAAACTTTACATACCTCAGAGGAGAGGGCTGAGATAAACCAAAGAACTTATGTGCATGTGTGCGTAACCAGTGGACATAGACAGCAATGCTTGGTGGGGAGCGGGATAGGGAGGAGGGTGTCTGTGGGGGGAAGGAGAAACATCCGTAACAAAAATAAATTAATAAAAAAATACATATATATAAGAACATAGTAATGGGCAGTAATAATAGCCAGCATTCATGAGGTGCTTACTGGGTGCCAGGTCACAAATAAATATTTGTCTCCTGGGTGAGTTTTAAGTTTAAGATATTGCCCTGGCCAGTTTGGCTTAGCAGTTGGAGCATCGGCCTGCAGACCAGAGAGTCATGGGTTCAGTTGCTGCTAAGGGCACCTACCTCGGTTGCAGTTTGTCCCCAGCCCTGGTTGGGGTCGTGTGGGTGGCAACCAGTCATTGTGTCTCTCACATCGATGTTTCTCTCTCTCTCTCTTCCCTCCCTCTCTTCCTCCCACTCTATCTGAAGATAAACGCAAAAATGTCCTCGGGTGAGGATAAAAAATTTTTTAAAAAATAATAAAGTTTAAGATATTTTCTAAAGTTAAGGAGTTTTATATATACTAAATTATGATGTTGTATTTTGCATATCCAAAGTACTTTTTCTAAAAGATGTGTTTGCTTGATAGCATCTACCAGATTTAACTTAAATTATCTTCCTTTACCAACACAGATCATCGGTTTCAGGGTTAATTTTCTAAGCTAAGAAACCAGTTCCAAGTTCATCATAAATTTCATAACCTTAGCAGTGTTAGCACACCAGGAAACTGACCACCAGGCTTTCTCAAGGTCATCAGAACTGGAATTAGAGTTGTTTTCTTACTTTGCATCTTAAACCTTAGGAAATCACAACATCCTAGTTTTCCTTCACTCCAGCTTCTCTGCTGCCTGCAGTTATTCAAGTTCTGAACCCGATCTAGGAACAGCTAATCCTTAGTGTGTTGATGATTCCTAGTGATGTTGCTTGAAAAAAAGCCTAAATACTAACTTTGGTTTTCTTCTGAATTTCTGATTCAGGGAATGGGCTTGGGTAAGTCATTCTCTTCTAGAATCATCCTGACCTAAATGTTTTATCAACTGGTGGGATCACAGTATAGTATAAGAAAGAATGAAATTTGTGTTCTAGTTATTGTCCCTCCTTAATGGTTGTCCTTGGCAGTATTGCAAGGTGCTTCTAAGGCAAGTGTTTTCTTTGTAAATAGTGGTCATAACTTGGAAATGGGGTTCTCAGAAACAGTGTTTACCTGTAAATAACCACAGAAGACACCCATCTATGCCATCATCTCTCCTTAATTAGTTGGGCTTCCTAGGTTTGTGCTACAGCTTGTTTTGATCACATGTAGCAATTATTTATTTATACATTTCAAAACATTGCTCAATTCTACCTCTTGGATTCCTTTCTCTGACTCCTCTGTGCCTGTGTTTACAGGACACCCATGTAATTTATACTTTAGCTTTTCAGTGAATGTATTGAGCTCTTGTTAATTCCAATTCCTGGAAACACTGTATTCAGGAGATTCTAGGAATTGTACCCTGAACTATGAGACCCGATTTGTATAATTGAGCACCATTCCCCTGAGACCCTGACTACATTTGTCATCCAGCTGAATGAAGCAGATTTAGAATTGTCAGTTCAACTACTTTGTTGGCTTTGATTTGCTACAATAAACATGCTAGCACCTGGAATGTCTAAGCGGGACTTCTTAAAGAATAGGGGATGTGGCCTGGGGCATAGTGTCAGTCCATGGGCTGAACCATTGTGGATCACTTGCCCAAGAGTTTTTTTGTGAAAACCATTACCTTGACTAAATGAGGTCAATCTTATAAAGCTTTAAAAAATCTTTCTTTGAATTATGCTTTTGCTTTAAGTATATTTCAACAAGTTAATTTTTACTTCTTGTTTTTCAGGAGGACAGTGGAAGTCACTGACTCAAATAAGACCATCTGTTGTTCTGGCTTTAATACTTTTTTGAAAAATTCAGTCATTGTTTTTTATTTCAATAAATTTTCCAAGACATTTGTGTGGAAAGGAGGTAGGGTTCCTGAATTAGAAAACAAAGCAGACAAAAATGAATTAATAAAAATTGCAAAAGCCCTGGCCAGGTTGGCTCAGCGGTTGGAGCGTCAGCTTGCGGACCAGAGTCCCGGGTTCGGTTCCCGCTAGGGGCACGTACCAAAAAAAATAATAAAATTGCAAAAAAAAAAAAGATTAACAATGAACTCTAAATACTACCCCCCTTACCCCTCCAAAAAAAAAGAAAGAAAGAAAGCAAAGCAGAGAGGCTGGTATTTTTACCTCATGTTCAAGGAGTAACTTGATCCTTAAGCTAAAAATACTGGCTGGCCTTGAAACTCTTAGCTCAGTATTCTTTTTCCAGAACCAGGTACTCCAAAAGACCTCCACAGTTATTCAAAGAAAGATTCTATTTCCAACCCTCCTTCTTTGTCATTCAACTATGAAACACTAAAGTGATAGAAGAGATTTGGAAAAGAAAAATCATTAATGAATTAAGCATCTCCTTTTTGGTCATACAGACAGAGTAGCAGTGTGGTCATTTAGTACAGAGCCTAAAAATGGTCTTGTGCTAATGATGGTATTAGGATGTAAGGGTTTACAGTAGCTAAAGTGTACTAGAAAGAGTGCTGGTTCTAGGAGCAAAAGGTTTGACTTGAATTCTGGCTTGCTTATTACTAGCTGTAAAACTTGGACAAGTCACATTCTTTTTGAGCCTTCACTTTCCCAGCCATAAAACATGAAGATGTATTTGTGCTACCAAAGCACCTTGGGCATTCCTCTGTCATAGCATCTGTCACATCGTATAGTAACTCTGTGACAGTGCCTTGCTCCCTGCTAAAGTGAGAGCTTCAGGGTCTTTTTTTGCACCAGTATTGAGTGCAAGTTTGGGCACATGGTAAGGACTCAATAACAAGTTTAATAGTTACATAAAAGTTTATTGAAAACTATAAAGACTTACAAAATATTGTTATCAGCTTTATATATTGTGTCTGAAGGGTGTATGCAGAAATCTCCATTTCCCGATCTTCAAGATCAGGAAAAGAGCTAAATAAGTTTGAGTATTAACATACTAAATTTTAAATGAGTTGCTTTCCATGTTGAAAAAACATGAATAAGGAATCATACGTTGTTTGCGCCACTGTAGTCAGAGTACCTTGATTTGGCTTGTCTCTCCTAAAAGGCCCCAAATCAGCCCTGGCCGGTTTGGCTCAGCGGTTAGAGCGTCGGCCTGCGGTCCTGAGAGACCCGGGTTCGGTTCCCGCTAAGGGCATGTACCTCGGTTGCAGTTTGTCCCCAGCCCTGGTCGGTTGTGCGGGTGGCAGCCACTCGATGTGTTCCTTTCACATCGATGTTTCTCTCTCTCTCTCTCTGTTCCTCTCTCTCCCTCCCACTCTACCTGAACAAAAAATGGAAAAATGTCCTCGGGTGAGGATAAAAAATAAATAAATAAAAAATAAAAGGCCCCAAATCAGAAAGTGAATATGATCCCTTCTTGGCTCATACAATCCTCAGGATCCAGAGTGTTTTCAGGGCTTATCATCTTTATGTTTACTAGTTAATAATTGTAACCCAAATTATTTATGTGTTTGCCTTCCTCTTCCATTTCTACCTTCCACTTAATTTGTATAGATTGCAGGAAAGAGAGAGACTGCCCCCTTTTCATACACACATATGCACACACTCTGGGGATGTTTGACCACCTGAGAATGGCAGACATGTGTGGGATTAGTTACTTTGCAACTGCCCTGAAAATGTAAAAGAAATTCACTGAAATGCTGTGTTTAATTTATTTATTTATTTATTTTTGTTCAGATAGAGTGGGAGGGAGGGAGGGAGGGAGAGGAAGAGACAGAGAAACATCGACGTGAAAGGGACACATCAAGTGGCTGCCTCCCACACGACCCAACCAGGGCCGGGGACAAACTGCAACCGAGGTACATGCCCTTAACGGGAACTGAACCCACGTCTCTCCAGACCGAAGGCCAAGGCTCTAACTGCTGAGCCAAACCGGCCAGGGCTGTTTCATTAATTTAGACTGGTAAAATGTTCTTACTGTATGAGCTGAATGTAGTCCTACAAACCATGTGTAAATCAAAAGTTACATTAAAAATACCTAGGGAAGCCTAATTATAAAGAAATTCTTTGGTGCATATTTTTGGAAGATGAATAAAAATATCTAATTTCTTTTAATAATTCTGAATTTTCAGGTAGTGAGCTTTGTTGTAGCAGGGATACTACCATATCACTTGCCCCCCACTACCTCCAGTTTATCCTCTTTAATGGTTGTCCTTTTATGATTTTTTTTATCCTCACCCGAGGACATTTTTGCATTTATCTTCAGATAGAGTGGGAGGGACAGAGGGGAGAAGAGAGAGAGAAACATTGACGTGAGACACATCGACTGGCTGCCACCCACACAACTCCAACCGGGACGGGGACAAACTGCAACCGAGGTATGTGCCCTTAGCGGGAACCGAACCTGGGACTCTGGTCCATAGGCTGACACTCCCAACGGCTGAGCCAAACTGGCCAGGGCCCTTTTATGATTTTTAGTCATTGAGTTTGTTTGTTTGTTTGTTGAGTTTTCTTTGTTTGACTTAATAGGCTAACATTATCTCCATTTCATACCCTATGATTATGTCACTGGACAATCATTTGAGTTCTTCTGTATACCCGGCACTATAGTGGGCCCTGGGAATACATAACAAATAAGATTTGGTCCCCATCCTCTTGCATCTGTCTATCAGTCTGTGGAGGAGACAGACAAGGATATAGCTACAGCACAGTGTGTTAAGTGCTTGGTAGAGTTAAGAGTGGTAAAGAGGTGGCAGTGGTCCAAGGTAGAGGTGCTGCTACTTGTGCTGAATACTGAAAGGAATTAACTAGGCTAGGGTGGCAGAAATGAAGAAGGGGCAAGCTAAGAGCATCTAGGCAGAAAGAATAGAGTATGCAGGGTCAGTAAGGTTTTTTAAGAGGTTGGTGTGTCAGGAAAATCTGCTTGGCTAGAAAGATTGAAGAGGTAGGTAAAGCGATGGGAAACGTGGGTGAGAGGTAAGCAAAGGCCAGATTTATTCAGTAACACTTACTGAGTGCTTAAGATGTGCTGAGTATATTCTAAGTGCTGACCATGCAGAAATGAACAAAAAAGTCTTGGCACTTACATTTTAGAAAGTTGTCTTATGTCTGTCCTATGTGCCAGTTTTTGGTTCTGAAGAAAGCATATAATAACTAATCCAGTGCTCTGTGCTTTAAAAAAAATGATGTAGGTTTTATACTAGAGGACCAGCCATTATCAATCTTTTCCATGAAAATACTCTTTTTTGTTGTTGTTAATCTTTGCCCAGGGATATTTTTTTCAGGAAGAATGGAAGGGAAAGGGGCAAGGGAGAAAGTGAGAGAGAGGAGAGAGGAAAGAAAGAAAGATCGAGGTGAGAGATACATCAATTGATTGTTTCCCCCAAGTGCTAAAGATGGAACCTGCAACCCAGGTACATACCCTTGACTGGGAATCGAACCTACAGCCATTTGGTGTGTGGGCTGACGCTCTAACCACTTAACAACACCGGGCAGGGCAGGAAAAATACTCTTTAAAGTAAGAAGAGAAAGCACTTGTGCAAGCTTCTGCCTTCAGGCTGGCAAATCTCTAAACCATTCAGGAGATATAGTTACCCAAAGGAAAGACCAAATATCACCCTATACTTCGTTTAACATGTTCCTTTATCTTCTTTTGCTTTGAACTTTTGGGTGGATTTCAGGAAACCCTCTCCTATTTATGAAAAAGATTTAAAACTTTGTCCTCATAACAGTACTTAAAAGGGAGTAAGAACCCACCTTGCATTTGACCAATTTGAAATAGAAAAAAGTAGACTTTTGCACTAGGAGATATAACTTGTCATGTTGCCTGGAGCATTAATGGAGTAAAAGTGGTCAATATTTAACATTTATCACTTACCATATGCCTAGCCCGCTGTTCAGTATTGTACAGCCACTCTTTCATTTGATTCTAAAAATCTTGTAAAGTATATTTTATCTCTGTATTATGGATGAAGAAACTGAACTCAGAAAAGTTGAGTAATTTTCTCAAAATCACAGTAAGTTACAGAGTTGAGATTCACATCCAAGCCTTTTTTAAAAATAATTTTTCTTTATTTACTTTTTTTATTTTAGAGAGAGAGGAAGGGAGAGGGAGAGAGATAAAGATATCAGTGAGAGAGAACATCGATTGGCCACCTCCTACATGCCCCCCACTGGGCATCAGGCCCATAACTGGGGCATGTGCTCAGACTGGGAGTCAAACTGATGACCTCTTGTTACATGGGTTGACGCTCAACCACTGAACCACACCAGCCGGGCCAAGTCCACCTCTAATTGCTGATATTCATCATTATCATTTTTAACCATCTGACTTTTAAAAGTTGTATTGCCAGTAGTGAATAGCCCAGTTAAAAGGGAGCTTCAGTATTAAAGATATACATTTACATAAATAAAAGAACATGTAGTTGATAGATATAAATTTAGTCATTATCCTCCGAGTTAACTTTTGTTAATCTGGCTTCTTTTCTACTGTATGATAATTTTTTAAATCTTGGAGCAATGAGGTAACTTTATGGCTGTTTATGATTGTTCTTATTTTTGCTTTTAGTGGAATCTAATCAGAAAAATTCATTCCAAGAAATTCCCAAACTTAATGAAGAACTACTCAGCAAACAAAAACAACTTGAGAAGATTGAATTTGGAGAGTTGGGATTGAACAAGGTCTGGATAAACATCACAGAAATGAATAAGCAGGTAACAAAAGTGTGATTTTATTTCTGTGTAAGCTATGAAAATTTAGTTTTGTTTTTTTGGTCTGAATTTGTAGGTATAGGGAACTCCAAATTGTTTTACTTTTTGAAATGATTTTTGCACACTATGATACCAACACATTAAATTTAGGCCAAACAGGTAATAGTTATGCATTTACCAAATAATTAAATGATTAACCCTTTTTGAAAAGCATAGTTTTACAAACTAGAGCAGTTTAGAGGGAGCTGGAAGTTTTTGAGTCCGCTTTCCTAAGGAGCAGTGTAGGTATCAGTTTTTTTAAAGAGTGTCATCCAACCCCCCAAGAAAAAAGATAACCTATTTTTATTAGATAATGAGAGCTTATTTTGTTTAATAGACCTTACAGACTTATAGACATAGTCTTGAGGTATAGTGCTATACACTATACTAAAACCAATCTGGAAACCATCCACAGTTAACAATAGTTATTCTACCATAGCATTGGTGGACATGGCAGAGCTCGTTAAATACTCTGTCCAGGCAAGCCACCCTAGAGGAGAAGCTTTTCCAGTCCTTAAGAGAATTTTGATCAAGCATCTTGTATATATATAATTGCCACTGGGTAACGATAGCCACTATCCTCAGTTTTTAGTTTAATTAGGAAAAGTGTGCATTGAAAAGAAAGCTCAAGCACCAAATGAATGATACATGTGCAAAGTGCTTAAAAATAGATATGCCATCCTTGTTGGGGTTAAGAGGGTATTGTCTTCTTCAGAATGAAGTCACAAAGTTAATCAGCCAGTGGCAAGGAGCACTGTGCTAGTATAAAGGGCTTACACATATTTCCGAAGCAACACCCCCAGTCACCCCCTTTCAGCAGTAGTGCAGGAGTGGGGCAGTTCCTCAGTTAAGACCAGAGATCAATGACCTGGGGCCGCAGATTTAAAACTTTTGCCTGGAACCCACAAAAAGAAATGTTTTACATTGTTATCCACTAAACACATATATACATATATGTAACTGAAACAAAAGTTTCTGAAAACATTAGCTACCCTTAATATTATGATGCCTTATGATATTTTATTTTCTATTCTGTTCTATTTCATTTTTAAAAATCATTTGTGAAATACTTAATCAGTTGCAGTATTTAGTCATTCTCATTTAACCCTGGACTCTTAGAATTTAGGAAAAAGCAAGTATTCACTCTTTTTTTGCAAAAAGAATAGGATAAACTGTGGCCTTGTATTCACAGAGCAAATAGGCAGTTTGGCCAGAGTTACATCAGGTGAAAATGGACCACAGTGAAGCACTGCAAGATAATTAGCATCTCTCACTGGGGCAAACCAGAGATTCCATTTAGATAGTCATGGAGTTTACAGTTCTGAGTGAGGATGAGATCTTTCAGGATGAAGAACAGGCAACGTCAGCTATTTCCCATCTCCTTGTAAATCAGCATGTGAGAAGAGTCAAAAGAGAGCTTTGTACTTGGTGTGAGAGGACACATGGGTTTTCACACCTTTGCTACACATTTTGAGTTCTCAGTTCTCTCTAATTCAGAATCTAGAAACGAAATTATTTTATTCTTGTCGTGGCTGTTATTTTTAATGCAAAAGTACCAGGGAAGAAAGGTATACGGGAAAGTTTACTTCAGTCCTAGGGCTTCATATATAAAACTAGGGGAGATTGAACTGAAACCCTTTCCACATTAGCTTCAGTAGATCTTCAGTTAGATAATGGGACTGACTGATGAGACCAACCTGAGGCAGAGAAATTCTCTGCTGGCATGGGCACAGAAGGACCGGTGATAATAATAACATGGAGCTTTATGTTGGTCCAAAGGGAGCTCATCATTCTCTGAGTGATTTTCTAAAACTGTTACTCATCTCTGATGGAGAGGCATTTGTCCTCAACCAAAATGGCTATAAAAATAAAATTAATATTTAACGATGTTTCTATATCTAAGGGTAATTCTGACAATTAAGATGCTTTTAGTGGCAGAATTTTTTTTTTTTTAATCTTTATTGTTGAATGTAAAATGTATTACAGATGTTCCACATTTTCCCCCCATTGACCCCTTCCTCCCCATTCCTGCTCCCCTCCCGCCTTTTCCCACACTATTGTCTGTGTCCATTGGTTATACATATAAGTTCTTTGGTTTATTTCTTCCCACCCCCCCCAACCGCTTTCCCTTTGAGTTTGTCAGTTTAGCAATGAATTTGTACTTCTTAATCTCTTCACCTTTTTCACCCATTCCCCCAACCCCCATCCCATCTGGCAACCAACAAAATGTTCTCTGTATCTATGAGAATGTTTCTGTTCTGCCTGTTCATTTTGTTTGTAGATTCCATTGTTGATAGATATGTATTCATTGCCATTTTGTTTGTTCATATATTTTATCTTTTTCTTCAAAAAGACTCTTCGTCATTTCATGTAATAACAGTTTGGTGGTGACGAACTCCTTTAACTTTTTCTTGTCTGGGAAACTCTTTATATGGCCATTGATTCTAAATGACAGCTTTGCAGGATAGAGTAATCTTGGTTGCAGGTTCTTGCTTTTCATCACTCTAAATATTTCTTGCCACTCCCTTCTGGCCTGCAAAGTTTCTTTTGAGAAATCAGCTGACAGCCTTATGGGAACTCCCTTGTAGGTAACTAGCTGCCTTTCTCTTGCTGCTTTTAAGATTCTCTCTTTGTCTTGAACCTTTTGCATTTTGATGATGATGTGTCTTGGTGTGGGCCTCTTGGGGTTGATCTTGTTTGGGACTCTCTGTGCTTCCTGGACTTGTATGTCTGTTTCCTTCACCAAGTTAGGAAAGTTTTCTGCCATTATTGTTTCAAACAGGTTTTCGATTTCTTGTTCTCGCTCTTCTCCTTCTGGCACCCCCAAGATGCGAATGTTGGCACGCTTGAAGTTGTCCCAGAGGCTCCTTACACTATCCTCATTTTCTGGGATTCTTTTTTCTTTTTGCTGTTCTGGTTGGGCGTTTTTTGCTTCCTTATATTCCAAATCTATGGTTTGCTTCTTGGATTTACGTACTCTACTATTGAAGCTGTGTAAATTATTCTTTATTTCAGTTAATGCCTCCTTCAATTCTGACTGCATCCATAATTTCTGACTGGTCCTTTTTTATGCTCTTGAGGCCCTCACTGAGTTCATTGAGCATCCTTATAAGCAGTATTTTGAACTCAGCATCTGCTGGGTTGCTTATCTCCATTTCGCTTAGTTCTTTTCTTGGGGTTTTGTTCTGTTCTTCCATTTGGAACCTGTTTCTTTGTCTCCTCATTTTGGCTTCCTCCCGGTGTTTGTTTCTGTGTATTACTTAATGAGAGGTGTGGGGCTAGATGAGACCAGATGCTGCTCGTTTGAAAGAATTTAGGAAAAACCTGAAGCAGGATCCAAGACAGGCCAATCCTATGGTTAAGCAAGTGCCAACAGCTTGGGTGGGCCTGAAAGTTGGGTGGGGTGGGGCGGGGCCTCAGGGAGTCACCAGGGCGGGGCTACCAGTGTGAGCCAGGTTGCTGGAGTCCCAGATATGGGGGCTGTCTGCCGCCCCAGGGAAGGGCTCACCAAAGGAAGAAAGGCCTCTGACAGCACGGAGAAAGCCCCCTCTCCAGCCGTTGCTCCAGTGCCAAACAGCTCAGTTCTTCCCTGTGTGTCTCTGGCGCCCCTGGAGCTGCCTCCCCTCCAAGCTTAGAGGGAGTGAGTCCTATAAGTTCGTGCGCCGGCCCTTTAAGGAGCTGCCTGGGGCTCCAGCCGCTTCAGCTTCCCTGAGCCTCAGTTCCTGCTGGTTTTTCCAGCCAGAAGTTATGGGGACTTCTCTTCCTGGCACTGGAACCCTGAGCGGGGCACCTGGTGTGGGACAGGGATCCCTCACTCCTCAGGAAGGACCTTCCCAGCCGAGGTATCCTCCTGATTTTTATCTGCCGCACGTGGGTGTGGGACCAGCCCGTCTCGCCACCGGCCTCTCGCCTCCGCCCCTCCTACCAGTCTGGATGTGGCTGCTGCTTTAATTCCGTAGTTGTAGGACTTCCATTCAGCTTGATTTCAGGCGGTTTTGAATGATGGTTGTTCTGTAGTTTAGTTGTAACTTTGATGTGGTTGTGGGAGGACGCAATACCGCGTTTACCTACGCCACCATCTTGACCGGAAGTCAGCAGAATTTTTTTTTAAATGATTCAAAGTGGCTTAAACAACAAGAAGATGTATTCTATCACTTAACAAGAACTGTCCTTATCACAGTATGAGTTGAAGTTAATGCAGCCTAAAAAAAAGTCATTAGTTTGAAGTAAGTTAAAATCAAATTTTGCATTGAAAAATAATCTTTAAATTAGTGTTAAAATCTCATGTACTTTTCTGTGTTATTTATGAAACCTCTGATTTTATACCCAGGCCCATTCTCAACCATTAGAGGGAGTCTCCTCCCCTTCTTTGAAGATCATTAATTCAAAAATGTTTATTGAGCTGCTTTTATGTAGTTAGGCCTTGAATTCCCATCCTCAAGGCTCTTACAGTCAAATGGAGGAGATAAAAAGGAAATAGTTGTAAAACAGCCTGATAAACAGTAAGAAGCCAGTCCATGTGAGTAGCGTACCGTGGGGGCAGTTTTTAGGTATGTATCTAACCCAGACTGGCTGAAGTCAAGCAAGTCTTCTCATATATCTTGAGCTGAATCCTGAAGGGCACATTGGAGTTGGCCAAATGAATTCTGCAGAAAAAGAAAGGATGTCCTCATTAGTACACTTGATCGTTCTCATCATTTACAGATTCCATATTTGCAAATTCACCTACTAGTTAAAATTTGTTTGTAACCCCCGAATCTATACTTGTGGTGCTTTCACAGTCAGTTATTTATTGGCAGGCATTCAGAGGCAAAAATTTGAGTCACCCAATAGGAACTTTTCCAGTTGAGGTCAAACAAGGCCACACTCTGCCTTTTCATCTGTTAGTGTAAACATGTTTCCTTTTTATGATATATTTAGTGCCACAGTTTTTGCACTTTTGTGCTTTTTTTTTTTTTTTTCTGATTCCACTGCTTAAAATGTACATCTTATCATAGTGCTAAAGTCTGTCTAGTATAATTAAGGGCAAGAAAGCTGTGTTGTGCCTTATAGTGAAAATACATGTGTTAGATAAGCTTCATTTAGGCACGAGTTCAACAATATACATTAAATAAGATGTCTTTAAAAGAAACATACATAAAACAAAGGTATGTATTATTTATATTGATCAGTTGACAAAAAATGTTGTGACCAGAGGGCTCTCAGGAACCTAACTCTATACTTCCCTTAGGAGCAGTGGTTCAGTAATCACTAATTCATGTATGCTGTGAATTTCTAGATCAGTGATTTTCAACCTTTCTCATCTGATGGCACACATAAACTAATTACTAAAATTCTGTGGCACACCAAAAAATATATTTTTTTGCCAATCTGACAAAAAAAAAAAATAGGTATAATTTTGATTCATTCACACTGGACAGCTATTGTGTTGGCTGTTGTCATTTTTTTTATTTGACAATCTAAGGGAAAAGAGGTCAGTGCCCCTTGACTAAACAGTCAGGTATTTCATGTTTTAAAAATTCTTGTGTAGCCCTGGCCGGTTTGGCTCAGCGGTTGGAGTGTTGGCCTGCGGACCAGAGAGTCCCGGGTTCAGTTCCCGCTAGGGGCACGTACAAAAAAAAAAAAAAAAAAATCTCATTTAAAAATTCTTGTGGCACACAGGTTGAAAACCTATGTTCTAGAACATAACTACTGTGAATAACGAGAATTGACTGTATGTACAAAGGCTCAGACAAATGAAAAACAGTGTGTTCAGGGCATTTTTGTATTTAATTATAGTATAGTTTAGTGGAAAGAGGCCAGAAGAAAAGATATGTCAGCAAGAGGCAACAAGGACCTTATGTGGATCATCTTTTATAGTATTCTCTATATTGTTTTTTTTGGGCACTTGGTCCAGATACCTTATGATGTGATAGTCACAGTAGCCCTCCCTTATCCAAGGGGAATACATTCCAAGACCTCCAGTGGATGACTGAAACCACAGATAGTGCCATACCTTCTGTATACTATGTCATTTCGGTGCATACATACCTATGATCAAGTTTCACTTATAAATTAGGCACAATAAGAGATTAACAACAGTAACAATAAAATAGAATTGTAACAATATACTGTAATAAAAGTTATGTAACTGTAATCTCGCCAATAATCTTTATATTTTTTAGTTCAAACCTACTCCTGAATCTGTGTAACCATCTCTTACTTTCAAGAAATGACTGAGTGTCACTCATTTCAGGGGACACCTTGCTGAAATCTTTGTATAGGCTCAATGTTTCTGGCCTAACATGTTGCTGTCAATCAGAACATGTTTTCTGTTCATGTCTTCCATCCACAAATTTAATGTCATTCCCACTTTAACTAAGCACTTAACACACACTGTGGCTGACTATTGTAGTTTGAAATGCAACAGCAAAACTAGTATGAATTTCTTTTCCTTCACAATTTCACAGACAAGATTCGTTCTTACCACAGATCTTTGCAACCTCAGCATGTGATATTTTTCTTCTAAGTGAAGAGCTTTCACTTTTTCACTTGAAGGAAGCACTTACAGCTTCTCTTTGGTGTATCCAAATTGCCAGCATCTCTACTCTTAAACTTTGGGGCCATTATGAAGTAAAATAAGGGTTACTGGAACACAAGCACTTCAATACTGTGACAGTCATCTGACAATCAACATAGCTACTAAGTGACTAATGGGCAGGTAGTATATACATTGTGGATACACTGGACAAAAGGATGAATCATGTCCTGGCAGGATGGATAAGTATAGCAGGAGATTTCATTACACTACTCAGAACAGTGTGCAATTTAAAACTTATGAATTAGTTTATTTCTGGAATTTTTAATTTAATATTTTTGGACCACAGTTGACAAATCGCAGACAACTGAAACCACGGAAAGCAAAAACTGAGAACAACAGGGAACGGCTGTATTTGCGTATGCATCTAATTACACTAGAAGGTTGTACACTGTACTCCGTGTTTTAAGCATGATGTTGACAATGATGATAATGATGGCAATTAAGATGGTAACTGCCATTCATTAAATGCCTTCTTTGTACAGGCCACTATTAGAGGCACAATATATAAGATCTCCATTTTTGCTCCTATAGACCTATGATGTAGGAGGTGATATCTCCATTATACTGATAAGAAAACAGATTCAGTGAGGTTGGGTAGTTTGCCCAAGGTCACACAGCTGTGTAGCAGTGCTAACCTTAAAATATTCAAGTCCTAGGAGCCTGTTGGTTTTTTTCCCCCAGTTTTCCTTTCTGCCTTTCATCTTTATATTCTTTATAAAATGCAGTAGGTGCTCAGTAGATGAAGTTGAAAGGATGTGATGTCAGGTTCCTAGTAGAGCCCATATTCATCACTGATGGTTCTCTGTTTTAGTAACTTTTTTGCCTGCTATTTAAAGACACTTAATTTTAACCCCAAAGCAAAAAAGCAGCATTTCAGATTTCATAGTATAAATGGTCTACAGTAGCTATTTTTAATTTTGCTAATGAAAAGTCATGTAATATGCATAAAAGTCATGACTCATCTTTTGGCTGGAACTTGATTTTTTTTTCTTAATGGTTTCTACTTAATTCAACGTTTTAGACTCTGCATCATAGTGTGTGACTTTCAGAGGTAAATTCTATAATGCTCGAGTCCAATCTGACATTCTAGAGCATTCCTGGAGGTAATGAGAGGGCCCCTTGTCTCTTCATGCTAGTTACATATGTCGCTTTGCTCTAGTTTTCCATAGATTTTGGCGTTATTCCACTCTTAAGAAAGGAATGCTGAGAGGTGGAATCCATCTTCGCAATTTATGAGAATGTAGCTGAGTCCTAGTGACTAGTGTGTGGGTCAGGTCTTATAAGTAAGAAGTCCTAGGTGATGTTTGGTAATTAGGGAGTTAATGGTCAGCTCTCCGGAGCCCACCCTTTCAGTGAGGCAGCTGATACCCAGGCCTAGAGAGTTTGGGGCATGGGGAGAAGTGGAACAGTACCTCACCTTATCCTGCTGGCATTGGCTTTCAGCTGCTCCTCTGGTTTGGGGAGAAAAGTAGCTGCCAGCCAGCCACAATGGCTATTTGGAGGCCATTACTATTCTTGATAAACTTAATCAAATAATTACACAAATACATAAATCATCATCACTTTGAGAATTGCCATACACAAAAAGTTTTCTTGGGCCTATTTATGGTGTTGCTCCCTACCTGTTACCCAATGCTACACTCACCCTTCTAACCTAAAAACATATAAAACTCTTCTCCATCAGAGTCTAATTTGAGTCCTATTTCGGTGAAGCCTGTCCAGTTCAGCTTGTACTAATATTCTTTTCGCAGAACTTTATTATCACATTTAGTACCTAATTGTTTCTTTAATGTTACCTCCCTGCCTCCATTTCCCCTTCTTCCTCTCTCTTTCTCACTCATATTATGTGCTCCTGCCACCAACCTTCTTTCTATTCTTCAGAAATGCCAAGCTCGTTCCTGCACTGGGGCCTATACCCCGGCAGTTCCCACTGCCCTCAAATGTACTTCATTTGATTTATGTCTGATTAATTCCTTCTTATTATTTAGATCAGTTTAAATTTCATCTCTTTAACTCTTGCTGGTTTGACTCAGTTAGTGGAGCATTGGCCGTGGACCAGAGGGTCATGGGTTCTGTTCTGGTCAAGGGCACATACCTGGGTTGTGGGTTCATTCCTCAGCCCCAATTAGGATTGTGGGAGAGGCAACTGATCAATGTGTCTCTCTCACATGGATGTTTCTCTTTCTCTTTTTCCCTCCCTTCCTTCCACTCTATCTTTAAAAAATCAATGGGAAAATAACCTCAGGTGAGGATTAACTCAAAAAATATTTTTAATCTCTTTAAACAGGCTTTTTCTAGCCATCCAATCTAACATAGCTGACCAGTCACTTATCAAGTTGCCTTATTTTAATTTTCTCCTAACACATCCCACTATCTGATACTGTCTCCTTCTACTAAAATGTAAACTCCAAGAGATAACTGACACTAGGTATAAAATAGGACTCAATAAATACTTATTGTAGGAATGAATGAAAAATGGTTTGACTTCCCTGAACATTTTCTTCCTAAAGGGAGAGGCAACCGATCAGTGTGTCTCTCTCACATCGATGTTTCTCTTTCTGCCCCCCCCCCCCCCCAAGTTCCTGGGCTCCTCACTGGACTCTTTTGTTCAGAACACACTGCTGGTCTCTCCCAGAGCACTGCTTAAATTCTGTGCATCATACTTATTATCTGATACTTTCCTTCTTTGTTTTTCTCACCTACTGTGATGTACACTCCTTGAAAGCAAAACCTCATGGTCTTGTTTGCCACTATCTCCATAGTGCCTGCAGCAGTACCTGGCACAAAGAAGATGCCAAACATTTGTTGAAGGAAAGAATGGGGGATCAGATTTACTTTGTTATATGTAACAAGTGCCCAGAAACTTTAGTGGTTCTTCTGTGATGTTCTTTGAATATAATTGCTTTTGGTAGATCGGTGTTCTTATTCTAGCATTTGAAACAGGAAAGCAGTATGGAACCAGTAATCTTTCAAGAATGTTTTAGCCACACTGCAAGGTCGTTAGAATATGATCTCTGCGGTCTGAAATTGAATATTATACAGGTTCCCCTAGTCCCCGTTCAAGAGAGAAGTCCAGCTATTTAGATTCTACCCCTAAATAGCAGAAGAGAAGACACATTTTATTTTGATTCAATTCCTATTTTAATACATTCAGTACATCAGTTAGCGGTCATTGGTATTTATTGAGCCCCTTCAGGGTACAAAGTAGTGCTTTGGTTGAGCTATTGAGTTTGAAATATTAATCACATTGTTAAACCAAAACTAAATCCCCAAGTAGTTGAAAGTACTGTTCAAGTTGTCGGGTACAGTTCCTGTAGACTGTATTTTGTGACGATGGGCTTTTACTTTATAATATATGTTCCCACCTGGGCAGAAACAAAAGTTCAGTAAATAACTGAAGTTTTTTTTTTTTACCAATATGTAATCCTTCGGGGGTCTTTGATCATTAGCTTTCTTTTTGTCCAATTGTTGAAGGATTGTGTTGTAATCACTGTTGTAATCATCTTTTGAGTAATTTAAGATTTTTGGATCTTGTAGTTGCCAGGAGTAGGGTAAAGAATAATAACTGCCTTTCCCCCTTTGGCACTAGTGTTTAAATTGGGCAGGAAAAGAAAGGGATTATTGCTGCCTCCCAGATCTCCAGTCTATTCAAGGTTTGAGCTGAACAGGGTATAATGCCTGGGTCACAGAAATGCACAAAATTCAAGAGTGCCTTGACATCTGCATCAGATGTAGAGTTTGGGAAGGAAGCATTCACTGTGCAGATTATTTTTTCATTGTTACTCTTTTCCTTTTAGATATCTGTGTTGAATTCTGCAGTAAACCACCTCAAAGCCAATGTTAAGTCAGCATCAGACTTAATTAGCCTGCCTGCCACTGTAGAGGGACTTCAGAAGGTAAGTACTATGTATAGACACTGAGATTAATCAATTGCTGTAATTCTAGCTTCTTAGTTTTCTTTGAAAGCCTGGCATTTGAAATCACCTATTCCAGTAGGGCGGTAACAGAGTATAACACTATGTTCCAAAGATTTCAGAACACCTCTGTCTTGGTCTGGTTAGTTGGGCCTTTAATTTGTGACAGGTAACTTTAGCTTTGGTTTAAATTTATTCACACCATTTTATTTGGCTCTCCCCAAGTCCCAGGATTGCTCTGCTGGGACTCTTATGTTAACGTATGTGGGTTCACTTTTCATTATTTGCCTTTTCAATTCATCATCCGCAGTGTCTTCATGAAAGCAGGCCAATTAATTGTACATGAGAGTTGCTCTAAATTATTAATTTTTAAATTACTAGTTATTTTATTTATTTATTTATTTATTTATTTATTTTAATCTTCACTCAAGGATATTTTTCTATTTATCTTCAGTTAGAGTGGAAAGGAAAGAGAGGGAGTGAAAGGGAGCGAGAGAGAAACATCCACATGAGAGGGACACATCGACTGGTCGTCTCCCGCACGACCCCGACCAGGGCTGAGGACGAACTGTAACCGAAGTGCATGCCCTTGGCCGGAATTGAACTTGAGACCCTTTGGTCCGCGGGCCAACGCTCTACTGCTGAGCCAAACCAGCCCAAATCTCTTTTTAAGAGATAATTTGAAGAAGCGCAAACACTTAAAATTTGGGATATGATAAGTGTTAGCAAGAATTTAGAGCAAAGGAAACTTTCAAACACTCCTACAGGCAGTATAAATTGATAAAAAGCTTTTGGAAAACAATTTATATTATTTTATGAAGGTAAAGGTGCACATCCTCCAAGCAGTTCACTCTGTATATACCCTAGAATGTAGGGACTAGGCAAACAATAATTTGGAATTTCTGTTTATTTAATCCCTAGAATTCAGGCCTAGAGCAGGAGGCATTGACCAAGCAGATGAGTAACACATAAGGACCTTTAGAGCTGGGTGGGGAGAGTAAGAAGAAGAGGCCTGCTTGGAACCCAAGCAACATCAGCCCCTGCAGCAGGAAGTGGAAGAAGGGATTCTGGAGCAAGGGAATCAAATCCGGGTTCTTTAACTTTTAAAAGTTAGTGTGTGATAACTTTGATTTGATTGCATGCCAGGCTCTATAAATATATAAATTGTGTCCACAAAGGAGAACTTTCTAAGCCAAAAACAGAAACTAAACTTGCTATTTTGTAGCCACTCCACCTATGTGCTCAGTCTCTATAGTTTGTTGTTTGTCCAATGTGGTCATCTGCTTATAACTTTAAATAAAATGTAAGGGCAACTTTGATGAGGCCAAATGCTTCTTGCCATTGTTCCCAAGGGCCAGTGGGGAAAAGGTAGGCCTCTATAACCATTTCTTCATTCATTCATTCATTCATTTATTCATTCATTTATTATCCTTACCCAAGGACATTTTTGCATTTGTCTTCAGCTAGAGCAAGAGGGAGAGAGGAAGGGAGAGAGAGAGAGAGAAACATTGATGTGAGAGAGACAACATCGAGTGGTTGCCACCCACACGACCCCATCCGGGGCCGGGGTCAAACTGCAACCAAGTTATATGCCCTTAGCAGGAACCAACTTGAGTCTCTCTGGACTGCGGGCCGATGCTCTAACCACTGAGCCAAACTGGCCAGGGCCTCTGTAACCTTTTAGCACAGAAGCAACTCTGGCAGTCTTGCCAGAGTGAAGGAAACTGGTTTATTTTTGCATTCATTAATTCAATAAACATTTCTTCCAGTGTGTGCCAGGCATTTTCAGTTGCTGAGAATACCAAACAAGAGCTTACTATCTTTTTGCATCCTGATAGGATCATACATCTAGCCAGTGAGGATTCTCTAACAGGAGGTGTCTTTGAATGCCTGTAGCTTCTGTAACAACAGAGCTTGCATAAATAACATCCCAGCTCAGAAACTTCTACCCAGTGTGTTGTGACTTTACAATCTCTGTGTTTATAATGTCAGATACTACTTTTATTATAAGTGGCTGTTTTGGTGGTAGTTCATCTCAAATACCTAACCTCAGTGTACTCATAATTTTTTTTTAATTTTGAAAACTATCATCTCTTGTTCTCTTGGACTTGGCTATCAGTGTAATATAGAAGACCTTGGTTAGCCCTGGCTGGTTGCTCAGTGGTTAGAGCATCAGGCCACAGACCAGAGAGATCTGGGTTTAGTTCCCGCTAAGGGCACATACCTCGGTTGCAGTTTGTCCCTGGCTCTGGTTGGGGTCATATGGGTGGCAACCAGTTGACTCTCTCACATCAATGTTTCTCTCTCTCTCTCCTCCTCCCTTTTTCTCTCCCACTCTATCTGAAGATAAATGCAAAAATGTCCTCAGGTGAGGATTAAAAAAAAGACCTTGGTTAAAATACTAATGTGACATCATAAAATTGTCAGTCTATCTCAATAAAAAGTCAGCACCTACCAAATAGTAACATTGTTTTGGATGTTCCCTTAGGACAGGCCTTTTATTTATTATTATTATTTTTTTTTTTTTTATCCTCACCCGAGGACATTTTTCCATTTTTTGTACAGATAGAGTGGGAGTGGGAGGGAGAGAGAGGAAGAGAGAGAGAGGGAAACATCGATGCGAAAGGTACACATCGAGTGGCTGCCGCCCGCACGACCAACCAGGGCCGGGGACAAACTGCAACCGAGGTACGTGCCCTTAGCGGGAACCGAACCCGGGTCTCTCCAGACCGCAAGCAGACGCTCCAACCGCTGAGCCAAACCGGCCAGGGCAGGACAGGCCTTTTATTTTTTTATTTTATTTTATTTATTTTTTTTATCCTCACCCGAGGACATTTTTCCATTTTTTGTACAGACAGAGTGGGAGGGAGAGAGAGGAAGAGAGAGAGGGAGAAACATCGATGTGAAGGGACACATCGAGTGGCTGCCACCCGCACGACCAACCAGGGCCGGGGACAAACTGCAACCAAGGTTCATGCCCTTAGCGGGAACCGAACCCAGGTCTCTCCGGACCGCAGGCGGGCGCTCTAACCGCTGAGCCAAACTGGCCAGGGCAGGACAGGCCTTTTAAAAATATGACTTCTCACCTGGCCGGTGTGGCTCAGTGGTTAAGCATCAACCTATGCACCAAGATGTCGCCAGTTCGAGTCCCAGTCAGGGCACGTGCCCAGGTTGTGGGCCTGATTGATCCCCAGTGGGGGGCAGGCAGGAGGCAGCTAATCAATGTTCTCTGTCATTGACATTTCTATCTCTCCCTCTCCCTTCCTCCCTCTCAAAAATCAATAAAGATAAAGTATGTGTATGTATATGTATACGTGTGTGTGTGTGTGTGTGTGTGTGTGTGTGTGTGTATGGCTTCTGAGTCATGTTTCCAAGTTCCCAGTCCACTTGGGCTCCTTGGGTCTAATGAAAGCAAAGTAAGCTGCTACTTATATCTAACCCTCAGTAGTTGCTGATGGGATGCTAAAATATAAAAAGAACAATTGCTGATAAATGGAATTTTTCCTTTATCTCCACAATGCTTGTTTTCCCAAAGCCAAAAATGGTTTCACTCATTTTCCCTCAAAAGCCGTTGTTTGCTCCAAACTTCATGGCAATCTACAGTGTTAGCTCTGGCCATTTGCCTGCCTACTGCAGGGCTTGGTAGAAGCAGTTTGTGGGAGAAGCTTATCTGTGGGTTCCAAATCTATAAACGTGGATTTTTTAAGGAAAGATTTGGTTTTCCTCTAGGAAAAGTCCTTTAAGTTGGGAAAATATATATATATATTTTTTTTTTTTCCTGTTAATTATGTCAGTGTAAGCTACATGAGATTCATAGTTTGAAGATATATGAAATAATTAAAAGCACTGACCTTTATTCATCAGTGTTCAATGTAAAATGAAATTAATGATATATGCACTCCCACTAGAATGCCTAAAATTGAAAAAACTGCAGGAAGCTATATAGAGGATTTGGAGTAACTAGAATTCTCATACACTGCTAGTGAGAATATAATGTGGTATAACCATTTTAGAACAGTTTGGCAGTTTTTTAAAAAGTTAAGCATAACATCTGGTATCATATGATCCACCATTCACCTTCTAGGTATTATGATGATAAGCATATGCCCACACAAAAGACATGTACATGAATGTTTATAACAGCTTTATTCATAGTAGCCAAATACTGAAAACAACCTACATGTCTGTCAACAAGTGAATAAACTGCAGTGTATCCATACAATGGAATGCTACTTAGCTGCATGCTGAGTAACTACAACATGAATACATTTTTAAATAATTATACTCAGTGAAAGAAGCAATATAAAAAAATAAAATAAAATAAGTACATACTCACTGCTTTTCTTTCTGTGAAATTCTAGAAATTGCAAACTGATATGTAATGACAGAAAGTGGATCAGTGGTTGCCTGGGGACAGGGATGGAAGAATTACAAAAGGGCATGAGGAAACTTGGGGGTGATGGATGTGTATTCTCTCGATTGTGGTAAAGGTTTCACAGTATGTATGTCAAAACTTAAAAAGTTATACATTTTGAGCATGTGCAGTTTATTGTATATCAGATATATCTTAATAAAGCTATTAAACATTTTTTTAAAGACTTCCATTACTTTTTAAATTTTCTTTATTGATTTTAGAGAGAGAGAAAAGGAGAGGGAGAGAGAGAGAGAAAAACATCAGTGAGAGAGAACATTGTTTGGCTGCCTCCTGCATGCCCCCCCACTGGGATTTGGCCCACAACCTTGAGCATATGCCCTGACCGGGAATCGAACCGGTGACCTCTTGGTGTATGGGTCGACGCTCAACCACTGGCTATTAAAATTTTTTAAAAAGGAAAAAAACACTAACCTTACTATATGTTTCTGTTCAGAGTGTAGCTTCCATTGGCAATACTTTAAACAGTGTCCATCTTGCTGTGGAGGCAATACAGAAAACTGTGGATGAGCACAAGAAAGCCATGGAGTTACTTCTACAGAATGATCCGGTAAGGAAATCTACAAGTGCTATAGAAGGTCAGCATTTTCCTGCCTCCTCTTTTCTGTGTAGTAACTGATGCCCGCTTTCCATTTGTCTAAGCAGACCCAATTATGCACCTTTTAAAAAAATACAATAAGCAGTTTTGTTATTTTTGCAATCTGTAAATTAAACAGTTAAGGTGAATAGAATGAAGAGCTGAGTCTCTTGCAAATATGCTTCAAGAGATAAAGAAATAAGACACTTGAAGATGGAATGGGAGGAAGGAAAATGGAAAAGAAGGAAAGGAAAGTGGGGAAGTATCTCAGTTGTTTTCTGTGACATTACAAATCACCCCACAACTTAGTGGCTTAAAACAGTACGTTATTATTTCTCACTATTTTGTGGATCCAGAATTTGGCAGGGCTCTTAGACTAGGGAATGATGAGAGGCCAAGTGAAGGGGCCTCTAGGTGATGAAAGATCATCTTGGATGTTCAAGCTCCCAGTTGAACGCAGTCATATATGTGACCTCAGCCTACACCATGTGAAATAGAATGCCCCCATCCTCACTGAGCCTAGTCAACCCACATTCTGAATCCTGCGAAGTAATAAATTATTTATTTGGGGGATGATTTGTTATGCAGTAATGGATAACCGAGACACAAACCAACCCCTGCAGTGTCAGAGATTGTTTTCAAATATCTCTCAATGCTGTGCAGATGTAAGCTGCCTGCTGTCATTCAGAGGCCTGAATTTATCTCCTAATGGTTACTCAGCTCCATACAGGATTTAGGAAGGGTGAAAAGGATAGCATAGCCTCTGCTGTCATGCTGGTGAGATGAGGTATATGTACTTGAAATTGGGACTCTTCAAGGCATACAAAAGTTCCCTAGCTTCTCTACTCATTCCTAGATCTGCCTCCATGTTGATTAATCTGTGGATGCCCCCTGTGAAAGACTAGAATGTTCTGGGACCATCCTAGATGGTTAAGTAGACTTAGTAATTACTTGTTGCCTATACTAATCTCCATTCCTGTTAACAGAATCAGCAGTCCTTGAAGGAGACCAGTGGAAGCAACCAGATTATTCCATCACCTTCAGCTCCATCAGAACTTGACAAGAAAACCCACAGTGAGAATATGAAACAGGTACTTTTTGTCTCTGGCTTATCTCCCTGTGACCACAGAGGACTTTGGAGCAGCCTGAGTAGCTTGTGCTTGGTGGTGTGGTGCCTCAGCAGGAATCTCGTGCGTAGATGTGCCTGCCTGAGAACTGAGCAGAGAGGGGTGTGTGTTATCTTAGGGAATCCAAGATGCCCTGTCTTTCGTTTGGCAATCTGATTTTTCCCCTGCATGTTGATCAGTGGAGTAAATTCCTCTTCACATCTTGAAAGACATAGAATGACCAGAGTATCCTGGAACTCTTTTGTTGTTGTTGTTGTTGTTCAGATAGAGTGCGGAGGGAGAGAGAGAGAGAGAAAAACATCGACGTGAAAGGGACACATCGAGTGGTTGCCACCTGCACGACCCAACCAAGGCCTAGGACAAACTGCAACCGAGGTATATGCCCTTAGTGGGAACTGAACCTGGGTCTCTCTGGACCGCAGGTCGACACTCTACCGCTGAGCCAAACCGGCCAGGGTGTATCCTGGAACTCTTTATGAAAAACAGCAATCTGGGCAAATTAAAGATGGATGAGTAACAGATTAATTCAGAGTGATGGTTATTTTGAGCCACTGTAAATTCTAAGAATGTTAGAAAGCATATCCTAGAAAATCAAGATTCTCTGAAGACGAGGAGGAAAAAGGATATTGAATTCAGAATCACATTAAAGAGAATAAAGTAAATCTTCACTAAGAAGAATTCCTGTCCTGAGTTTAATGCCCTTTAAAACCTATAGTCATCATTTCTATCTAAGTAGTAATCAGTAACTAAAGGATGTCAATAAAAATAATTGAATCTTGTACTAAATAATGTACTACTTGTTATGGTTTTGCTACATGAGCCAATTCAGTAATTGTATTGTTCCTTAGGTAGTTTTGTTCTGACAAATTAGGTAAGTGGACGTTTCAGTTAATAACCCAGCAAGCTTTCCTGCCAGCAAATGAGGTAAACATTGGGAAATCAATTCCTAAGCTCTCAGCTTCCTGGGACCAGAGAGTGAATCATGTTAGGTAGACCTCTTCCCTCTTTCCCTCTCCTGTCTAACTGAGGTCAAACAATTCCAGAGGGAGTAAATTGGGAGCAATTTAGAGCAGAGGGACAAAGCAGAGACAGACAATCAATGGCCTAAACCAGGAAAAGGAGTTTACTTCAGTAACTTGACATAATAGTGGTTGTTTAGTGCTGCTGGCTTACTTGTCTAGTACACATCTTTAGCTGGATTTCACAACTTGATTTATTTCCACTGCAGGATATCTTGTACCTTCACAACTCTTTAGAGGAGGTAAACAGTGTGCTAGTGGGGTACCAGAGGCAGAATGATCTTAAACGCAAGGGGATGAATGAGACAGTCAGTAATCTTACCCAGAGAGTCAACTTGGTAGAAAGAGATCTGGTTGCTATGAGCAAGGTAGAAAAGCAAACAAACCTGTCCTTCAGCATGGTAAGCCTTTCAGATCTTTTGTGACGTGTTCTATGTTGCAGTGTCTTTTGTCTATACATGGGTGACAGTCCACCACCTTTTCAGACACAGTCTTCTGGCATATTTGAGAGGCTACCCATTTGTATTATACTTAATCCTTGACTCCTCTAATTTGTACATTAGCTCTGTGATGTGAATGGCACAGGCGGTGTTGGTCCTGATTTGGAAGGGAGATGTAGAGAGGTTTAGTTGCTTGCTCAGGCCTCACCACAAGTTGGCAGAGATGACAAGCCTCCTACTATGTTACCAGTGATCCATCTGGTAGGGAAGCTCTTGCACCTAGTTCCAAGTGAGGTCTTCTTGATCTTTCTTTTTTAAGTCGTTAAGGGTGGGAGCAGTGACGGTGACACTAACTGAAGAATCTTTTGAAGTTTTATTAATCCAGAACTTGGCTTTTAGATTTATCCTGCTTCGTCTGCATATTAAGGGTGTACTTGTACATATATGGTCAGGAAAGCCATTTAAACAGATCAGATCTGACCAGCTCCTCAACTTTAAGATATCATTGAGTCCAGCCTCTCGTTTTACATATGAGGAAACTGAATGACCTACTAGGTCACCAGTGCTGGCATACCATGTGGTTTACTGGTTTTCATGTTGTGTCTTTCTTTAATCATCTTTCTCATATACCTTGTGCTGGGATCCATGTGGATTTTTTTAATAGTTGCAAGCCTTACCCTTAAAGATTTCATACAGCAAAGATACAGGCATATATAAAGAAATAGAAACCAAGTACAGGAAATTATACTGTAAATTTAAGTAACCACCAAAGCTGGAAGCAAGCCCACAAATAAAGTTGAACTTTGGCACATAGAATGCAGTGCTTGAGCTGGCTTGTCCACAGTGGAGCATTGGCAAGTTGCCTCAACTTGGCTTGGAGGGTGGAGTAAGACTTGTTCCCTCTCCTATTTTACAGGGGTGTGTAATTTGACTACAAATCTGCCAAGATTAAAGGAGCCTTACTTTAAAAAGCCCTTTTGAACTCTGCTAAACTAAGCAGGGGCTAGGAATTTTGGATGATTTGATGAGTAGTAGGCCTCAAAGGTTTTCAAGGCTTATTGTGAAAACTTACCATAGCTAACTTCCCCTACTGTCCCTCCCCTTGCCACTTATTTTTCTCCAGAAGAGGAAATTGTTAATAGTAAGATCTGTCCTTCCCTCCTCCTTCCTACATCTTTGTTTTAAACTGTCCTTTGGACAAAAAAAAATCTGTCTTACTCTTTCTTCCATCATACCCAGCATGGTTCTAGGTTCAAGTTCTTTCGCTTTTTATACTTCAGAGTTTTAAAGTTTGTGAATGAAACAACTAGACTAAGCACCATTTTCAGTTTTGTATCTCAGTGGCCTTTCACCCTCCCTTCTCTCATGTTCCTTCTGGTATTTCTGTTGACAGTGTTCTGAGATCTTTTAAATAAGTTTGACCAAATTGCTTAAAAAGTGCTAGATGTTGTTTAAGTTTTTTTTTTTAAAAAGGGTTTTATTTCCCCATAAAAATGCAAACTGGATAGACACCCTCTCTCCGAACTCAAACATCACAGCTGTTTCAGTATGTCTGCGCTTCACTTGGAGAAGCGAATGGTTATAAATGTTATTTAAGTTTTAATGTTTGCCTTTTATCTTCTCTTATTCTTTTTACCCTTTAAGATAGGTGATAGAGCTGCCACTCTGAAAAGAGAGTCTTTGCATCAGGTGACCAGCAGAACAGATGCAGTAAAAACCCAAAGCATGAAGGTAAATAACAGGAAGCTCACTCTGAAGTAAAGATAAACGCATCGGCATCTTTGTGCTTTTGAACTACTGCTTTTTTCTCAAAAGGAGCACTTTGGTCTTATTTGCTAAAATTTCAAGACAAAGTAATTAGTAAATTAGTGTAGTTGAATAAGTGAATACTTTGTGAGGCACCTACCCCGTGCCAAGCATTCTGCTAGGAGCTGGGTGACTACAGTGAGCAGGATAGATATGTGACTCTTTTTCTGGTGGAGCTCAAAGTCCATCAGTCAGAAAATCATTAACACATAATTGAACAGATAATTAATCACGAGTGTGATAAATGCCAGAGAGGAAAAGTAGAGGGTATAATGAGGACGTTAGCAGAGATGAGGAAGGCTTCCCTAAGGAAATGACTTTTTGTTGTTGTTCACAGTATTACAGATGTACCCCAATTTCCCTCCCCATTACCGCCCTTCCCAGCCCCTGTTCCACCCCAGGCCTTCACCACAGTTTTGTCTGTGTCCATTGGAAATGACTAAAATAGGAAGTTATCTATACTAATGATGGGGAACAGTGGCTTAGGTAGTCTAAAAACGGTGTCTAACCTAAATATTATTTTTTATTTATTTATTTTTTCTAGATAGAGTGGGAGGGAGAGAGAGGAAGAGAGAAAGAGAAAGAAACACCGACGTGAAAGGGACATACCAAGTGGCTGCCTCCTGCACTACCCAACCAGGGCCAGGGACAAACTGCAACAAAGGCACACGCCCCCAGCGGGAACCGAACCTGGGTCTCCCCGGACCACAGGCCGACGCTTCAACTGCTGAGCCAAACCTGCCAGGGCTTATTTTTTATTTTTAAATTAGTCTCAGAACTTACATAGTTCATTTAAGCCTCAGCCAGTTCCCTTCACCTGTACCTTTCCCTTTTGTTTTTTGTCCCAGACATATTGTCAAGATAAACAATCCGTGATATACTCTAATATCCCAGGAAAGAAAGTTTGTTTGCAGGATTCTCTGTGATTAGAGTATTACAATACTGTAAATCCTGGGCTAAGCTAAAGGAAAAATCCAGAAGATTGTGACTGAGTGGCTAAAATACCATCTCAGATGCATATCAAATTTGACAAATTCAAATATGAGGTTCAAACAAAATGAACTTCGAAATGAACCATAGTATAAGCAGTTTTCAAGATAATGCTTTCCATCTATATTTTTTCTTCTTTAAAAATTTTATATCATTTAGATAAAAATTACATATATTAAAATGTTAATGCTTTATAGGCTAGGCTTTTTTTGTATTTTCTAACTGCTGCAAAGAATTTTTTTTTTTTAGAAAAACATCAACTGGAGAATGAAACAAGAAAAATTCAAGAGCCAGATATACATTGAACACAAAAAAGTAACAGGTGGTTACTGTTGGAAAGTAGTGATTTCAGTATCAGTTCAGGTTTTTCCACAGTAAATATCAGAACAAAATACAGCTGGTACACGTTTTTGCCTAAATGTATTGGCTTTACTTTGAGACCCTTTGTAGTTTTTTTGTTTTTGTTTTTAATATTTTTTCTTTATTGATTTTTAGAGAGAGAGAGAAACAGTGATGAGAGAGAACATTGATTGGCTACCTCCTACATGCCTCCCACTGGGGATTTGGCCTACAACTTGGGCATGTGCCCTGACTGGGAATCGAACCGGCAACCTCTTGGTACATGGGTTGACGCTCAACCGCTGAGCCACATTAGCTGGGCCCCTTTGTGGTTTTTAATTGTCATCTCTGTACACATCCCTTTGTGCTGCCTCATCTAAGCATCCTAACCAGATGTAATTTCTCTTAACATAAATTCTTCAAGCATTTAGGACCTAGTTTTAGTTACATATGTTCATATATTAGCTCCCTAAATAATCCAAGAGTGATCTAATAGGTAACTATTAGGATAGAAATAAAGGCAGGAAAGAAATAAGTAAATAGATATTGAATACAAGAAACATGTAATGAGTTGATACTCTGATTAAATATAGGAGCGGGACCTTTTACCCTAGCCTAAGCAGTTAGAAACTGACCTCATAGAAATCAGATTTTTCTCCTTTTATAATTAAATGTATTTTTATGTGCCACTCTAGATCGTTCAGGAGATGAGGCAGGGTATAAGGTAAAAAGCTTTTTTAAAAGATATAAGTAAGACTGAATTAGAATTATTACAGCTTCTTCCTCATGTTCCTAACAGTTCCTGCCACCAGTTGAATCACCACCATGGTGGGGGGGTGGGGGGGTGAAGAAGGAAGATCAGGGGAATATTTGTGGTTTGGTTGCTTTTTTTAAAATGTGATAAGAGTATAAAACTCTACCTAAAGTGGTCTAGTCACAAGGTGAAGTAAGATATTCAGGGAAATTATTTAGTTAGTGTGAAATTGTTCCTAGAAACCAATATCCTACTCATTTAGAAAATAGGTGTCGCAGAAGCACCTGAGCAAGGGTACATTTCCTTTACTGCTGACATAGGCATGCCTTCCCCCATCAGCCAAATGTTCACAGTGAATCAGATCATCTGTAGCATAATGTTCCCTTAATGGTCTAGGCTCAAATCCAGCTAGGCCCTCATCAACACTGAGTGCTGAAGGTATCTCTAGTATTTGTTGATTCATTCCTTCATTGCCTGTACTGATAGGAAACCTACTGGGGGTCAAGCACTACATGCTAAATAGGCTCTGGGAATATAATAATGAATCAGATGAAGTCTTACTTCTACCTTAAACCTCTGTGATCTTTGTTTTGGGCAGGAAGAAGATAGTTCAGATTCTCAGGTATCCAAGCTGAGAGAGAAACTACAGCTGATCAGTGCTCTCACCAACAAACCTGAGAGCAACAGGCCTCCAGAGACCACCCATGAAGGTGAGATATTCAGGGCTGGCTTCTGAATATTTCACGCAGGCTTGAGCAGCTTGCCTCCCACATGGAGTGGAAAGGTGTTCCAGCAGGACTGATCGAACTGAGTGAATGATGCCTGAGCGCACCGAGATGAAGCTGATACACTTTGCTTTCATTTAGAAAAAGCCCATTTGGTACATGATTTGTACTCCAGTCTATTAAGGGAAGAAGGGGTAATGTTTAGCTGGAAATAGACTTCTCCATGCTGTCTGCATCCAATTATAGGCAAAAAACATTACTGTCATAGCATGTATTAAACCAACTAACTGTTTATGGAAGTCTTTTCATTTTTTTAAGTGCATAAAATTTACTTAAAAATAAATATTAATCCTTCTGAAAAACCATTAACAAATAATGATGGGATCATTGGGTTGGAAAGGCCCTTGACTTTAGGGAGGGACATAGCTAGTCAATGTTGGCAGATATACCAGCCTCCACTGGTTTAAACTCCAGGAGGACGAAACCAAGGCATTGGACTATGTTGACTTTGACCCCTACCTCCCACAAGTATGTTTTATTTTGGGGGGAAACAATACAATCTCTCTTATTCTCTTTTGGGTGGGAGTCCTTGGCTTAACATTGTGCTGCACAATTGTATGGTAGCACTCTTTTAGCACTGGCTGGTCTGGTGGCACATACCCCGGATCAGGCTTATAGTACAGCCCCTAGGATATTAAATATCCAATGCTATTCTCACTTGCACCTTAAACTCCTAACATCTAAACATGTATAATGCTTTGTGATACTATAAGATCTTCCAACGAGACCCAAGCTTCAAACCTTAATGTTATTTAGTGGGAACCGAACGAACCCAGGTCTCTCTGGACTGCAGACCGACGCTGTAACCGCTGACCCAAACCGGCCAGGGCTCCTTAATGTTATTTAATACTGATTGATCTTCATTTATCCACAAAACATATTCAATCCATGCCTTGTAGTCACTTTGCTACTAAATTCTCAACTATTTTTTTCTTTGTTTTATTTTTCAGTTACAGTGGACAATCAGTATTATTTTATATCAGTGTCAGATGTACAGCATAATGGTTAGATAACCATGTAATTTATAAAGTTATTTCCCCACTATTTCAAGTACTACCTGGCACCATACATAGTTATTACAGTATTAGTTACTATATTCTCTATGTTGTACTTTATATCCCCATGACTGTTTTTATAACTACCAATTTGTACTTCTTAATCCCTTCACCTTTTTCACCCAGCTCCCCAACTCCCCTCCCCTCTGGTAAACCTCAGTTGTGTTCTGTATCCAAGTCTGTTTCTGTCTTGTTTATTTATCTTGTTCTTTAGATTGTACAAATAAGTGAAATCGTATATTTGTCTTTTCTCTGACTTATTTCACTTAGCAAAATACCCTCTTGGTCAGTGATTTTTCAACCTTTTTTATCTCATGGCATACATAAACTAATTACTGAAATTCTGCAGCACACCAAAACATATTTTTTGCTGATCTGACTCAAAAATAGGTATAATTTTGATTGATTTACAAAATAAATAATAATAATTGTAATTACCTACACTTTTTGCTCCAAAGTGACTTTTTTTTTTTTTATTCTCACCCAAGGACATTTTTTCATTTTTTGTTCAGATAGAGTGGGAGGGAAAGAGACGAAGAGAGAGAAATATCAACGTGAAAGGGACACATCGAGTGGCTGCCACCCACATGACCAACTGGGGCTGGGGACAAACTGCAAACAAGGTACATGCCCTTAGTGGGAACTGAACCCGGGTCTCTCTGGACAGCAGGCCTACACTAACCGCTGAGCCAAACCAGCCAGGGCACTCCAAAGTGACTTTTTTAAAAAAATGTTTTAATTGATTTTAGAGAGAGAGGAACATTGATTGACTGCCTCTTGCATGCCCCCACTGGGGATTGGGCCCACAACCTGGGCATGTGCCCTGAATCGAACCGATGACATCTTGGTGCATGGGTCAATGTTCAACAGGTGAGCTACACCAGGTGGGCTCAAAGTGACTTTTAAAAAAATCAGGAGCCTAACCATGGCTGGTTTGGCTCAGTGGTTAGTGTGTTGTCCTGTGGACCAGAGTATCTTGGGTTCGATTCCTGGTCAAGGGCACATACCTGGGTTGCAGGTTTGATCCCCGGCCTTGTTTGGGGTTGTGTAGTAGGCAACCAGTCAACGTGTCTCTCTCAGGTTGATGTTTCTCTCCCTCTCTCTCTCTTCCCACCTTTCCATTCTATCTGAAAATCAATGGAAAAATATCCTCAGGTGAGGATTAACAACAACAAAAAATCAGGTGCCTATATTTGTATCTGGTACCAAGAACTAACCAATCAGACACAACCTTATTATGCAATGTGTCCAATAAGATGCAACTCTGTTATATGACCTATATATTTATGGTTCAAGTGGGGCAATCATACTGTTTGGCTATTGTTGTATTGGCTGTTGTCATTTTTTTATTTGACAATTTAAGGGAAAAGAGATCAGTGCCCCTGACTAGTTAGGGATTGCATGTTTTAAAAATTCTCACAGCACATCTGTTGAAAATTGCTGCTCTAGATCCATCTATTCTGTTGCAAATGGTAAGATTTCGTTCTTTTTTATGGCCTAGTAATATTCCATTGTGTATATCTACCACAACTTTTTTATCCAGTTGTCTGTTGATGGGCACTTGGGTTGCTTCCATATCTTGGCTATTGTAAATAATGCTGTAGTGAACATAGGAGTGCAAATATCTTTTTGAATTAGTGTTTTGGATATCTTTGGATATATACCCAGAAGTGGAATTGCTGTTCATTTTTAATTTTTAAGGAACCTCTATAATGTTTTTCACAGTGGCTGCATCAATCTGCATTCCCACCAACAGTGCACAAGGGTTTCCTTTTCTCCACATCTTTGCCAACAACACCCATTGTTTGTTGATTTATTGATGATAGCCATTGCGACAGGTGTGCGGTGATACCTCATTGTGGTTTGAATGTGCGTTTCTCTGATGACTAGTGACATAGAGCATGTTTTCATGTGTCTTTTGGCCATCCGAATGTCCTCCTTGGAGAAATGTCTATTCAGGTCCTCCAGCCATTTTTTAATTGGATTGTTAGTTTTTTTGGTATAGAGTTGTATAATTTTTTAAATAAATTTTGGATATTATCCCCTTATTAGATGTATCACTTGCAAATATCTTTTTTCATTCAGTAGGTTGTCTTTTTGTTTTGTTGATGGTTTCCTTTGTCAGCATTTTCTCTTAAATTACGTATGTATGCAGTTGCCCTAAAAGGTGATCTTCAATACTGGCTTAATTTGGTGTCAGATTTAATAATGTTAAAACCATACGTGTTTGTTGCAGAGCAAGTACAGAGTTTCACATCAAAGCCATCAGCATTGTCAGAAGTTCCACAGTCTCTTGGAGACCACATTGAGAAAACTGCCCAGCGAAGACCTATCTCCCTACCAGGAATTTCTAGCATCAAAGGTAAATTTTTATACCCTAGAGTTATAAGGGAAATTTTCAGAGATAAAACTTTTAAATTTTTTTAACTTGCAAGAAAAGGAATTATATGTAACATTGATTGAGCACTTTGATATACATTGTATTATATAATCCTGATTAAAAATCCTGGGAACATAAATATTCATATATGATACCCATTTTACTGATAGGGAAACTGCCTAAGTCTATACAGCAAATAATTAGTTGAGGCAAAATTCATACCAAGGCAGTCTGACACCAAAGTTTACACACTTAACTAATGCACTATATTATCTCTCTTGTAATGATTTTTAGAGTTTTCATTCATTCATTGAGTACCTAATTAGCCCCAGTGCTAAGCAATAAGAATACAATGTAAGATAGTCTCATATTGCTCACAGATATGAAAGTCTATTGGAGAAGGCAAACAAGAAAACAATACTGTGCGATTAGCCAAATAAAGAAGTTGACCCTCTCTGGCTAGTTTTGCTCAGCGGTTAGAGCATCAGTCTGCAGACTTAAGAGTTGCGGGTTCAATTCCCAGTCAAGGGCATGTACCTGGGTTGCAGGTTCCATCCCGGCCCCTGTCGGGGTCATGCGGGAGGCAACCAATGTGTCTCTCTCACATCGATGTTTCTCTCTTTCTCTATCTCTTTCTCTCTCTCAACTTTCCCTCCCTTCCTTCTACTCTGTCTAAAATAAATCAACGAACAAATATCCTTGGGTGAAGATAAAAAAAAAAAAAAACGTAAAAGTTGACCCTATTTGCCAGGGCCCTCCAAAAATGAGGGGCGTCCTTTGGCTGAAAATCAGCAAGATAAACATTAATAGGAAGGATAGGATTCACAGAAAAATATGTTGGTCTTGCCTTCAAAAGTGTGTATTCTGTCCCTCATAATGATGTTGTATCTCCTGATTTTACATTTGTGAACAGCCTGAAAGTGACTCTCCACTCTTGTCAACCCATCTTTGCTTTAGCTTAGATACCATTCTAACAGGGAACATTTCCTTACCTTCCAGGACTGGATAAGGTTCATTTTTTTTTTTTTTTTTTTTTTTTTTTGTTTTGTTTTGTTTTATCCTCACCCGAGGACATTTTTCCATTTTTTGCACAGATAGAGTTGGAGGATAGAGTTGGAGGGAGAGAGAGGAAGAGAGAGAGAGAGAGAGAAACATCAACGTGAAAGAGACACATCGAGTGGCTGCCACCTGCACGACCAACCAGGGCCAGGGACAAACTGCAACCGAGGTACATGCCCTTAGCGGGAACCGAACCCGGGTCTCTCCGGACCGCAAGCCGATGCTCTAACCGCTGAGCCAAACCGGCCAGGGCGGATAAGGTTCCTTCTGTGTGTGACCTCTTTTTTGTTCAGGTAGAGTGGGAGGGAGAGAGAGAAAAACATCGACGTGAAAGGGACACATCGAGTGGCTGCCACCCCGCACGACCAACCAGGGCCGGGGACAAACTGCAACCGAAGTACATGCCCTTAGCGGGAACCGAACCTGGGTCTCTCTGGACCGCAGGCTGATGCTCTAACTGCTGAGCCAAACTGGCCAGGGCTGTGTGTGACCTCTTATATTTTGTTTTTTTGTTTTTTTTGTTTTTTTTAATGCTTTATTTTTTTTATTATTATTTTTTTTTAATCCTCACCCGAGGACATTTTTCGATATTTTGTTCAGATAGAGTGGGAGGGAGAGAGAGAGAGAGAAACATCGACGTGAAAGGGACACATCGAGTGACTGCCACCCGCACGACCCAACCAGGGCTGGGGACAAACTGCAACCGAGGTACGTGCCCTTAGCGGGAACCGAACCCGGGTCTCTGTGGACCGCAGGCTGACGCTCTAACCGCTGAGCCAAACCAGCCAGGGCTAATGTGTGTTTTTTTGTTTTGTTTTGTTTTTGTGCCCCTAGCAGGAACCGAACCCGGGACACTCTCGTCCTCAGGCCAACGCTCAACTGCTGAGCCAAACTGGCCAGGGCTGTTTACCCCTGTTTAGTACTTGTCACTCTGTTGTTATTTCCTGGAGACATAAAATTTAAATTCCCTCCCAGCCCCTAGCATAGTGCCTGGTACACGTGAATATTTGTTAAGTGAATAAGTTATCTACAGGCTATAATTAAAGCATAGAAGACCTTAATTTATTTTGCCATTTATTATTTTTTTTAACATATTTTTTATTGATTTTTATAGAGATAGAGGAAGGGAGAGGGAGAGAGAGAGAGAGAGAACCATCGATGAGAGAGAAACATTGATTGGCTGCCTCCTACGTGGCCCTCACTGGGCATGTGCCTTGACTGGCGACCACTTGGTGCATGGGTGGAAGCTCAGCCACTGAGCCACACTAGCTGGGCTATTTTGCCATTTAAATGCAATTACTTTTATTTCCTCCTCCTAAAATTTTTTTTCTTTCTGTTTTCTGGGGAAACAGCAGAGTTTATTGGAAATACAAGTTGCCTCTTCCCACTCTCCATTATTATTTCAAGAATTGATGCGATTGCCCTGGCCCCTGTGGCTGGTTGGGTGTTGTCCCATGCACCAGGAGGCTGCCAGTTCAATTTCTAGTCAAGCACACACACCCGGGTTGCGGGCTCCATCCTTATTAGGAGACATGCAGGAGGTTGCCCATCAATGTCGTGTTTTCACATCGGTGTTTCTCTCTCCCTCTCTCTCTCTCCCTCTCTCTCTCCAAATCAATAAATTATTCTCTTAAAAAAAAATAGAATTTATGAGAATGAATAGGAAAGTCTGTTAAGAGCAGATTAAGAACTAGCCATCTTAACATTTGTACTTCAGTCCCTAACATAGGTTTTACACACTTTTTGAATGATTACACTTTTGAAATGACCTGGAGCAACAATCAGATTTTTATTTGAGTACTGCTACCAAGTGCATAACACATTTTATAAATTTACACTTCATATAACACACAATAAAACATTTTTCAGCCAGCCACTTGGTGGCAGACATTGAAAACAAGCATTCGATCTGTTTTTCTGGCTTTCAAGGATCTTTTGAGACTTTTATTTAGCTGCTTTGCTAGGGCTATCATAAGTGAAGGTAGGGCCCATCTGGTGTGGCTTAGTGGATTGAGCATCATCCCATGGACTGAGAAGCCTGGTTCGATTCCTGGTCAGGGCACATGCCCCGGTTTCGGGCTCGATCCCTATTAGGGAGCCTGCAGGAGGCAGCCAATCAATGTTTCTGTGTCTCTCTTGCCACTCTTTCTCTTAAAATCAATAAAAACATATTTTAAAAAAATAAGTAGTTTTTCTGATTTAGTAATATCCTAAACTTTACCTTTTGGAATCAGAGTCTGCAAAGTAACTTTTTTTTACTGCTTTAAATTCAATTGAGGCTACTTTTTAAACTGTTACTACATTCAGCTATGTGTATAGACATATACACTGTTTTACTTTTTTTTTTTTTTAATCTTTATTGTTGAATGTAAAATGTATTACAGATGTTCCACATTTTTCCCCCATTGACCCCTCCTCCCCATTCCCGCCCCTCTCCCGCCTTTTCCCACACTATTGTCTGTGTCCATTGGTTATGCATATATGTTCTTTGGTTTATTTCTTCCCACCCCCCCCCAACCCCTTTCCCTTTGAGGTTTGTCAGTCTAGCAATGAATTTGTACTTCTTAATCTCTTCACCTTTTTCACCCATTCCCCCAACCCCCCTCCCATCTGGCAACCAACAAAATGTTCTCTGTATCTATGAGAATGTTTCTGTTTTACTTGTTCATTTTGTTTGTAGATTCCATTGTTGATAGATATGTATTCATTGCCATTTTGTTTGTTCATATATTTTATCTTTTTCTTCAAAAAGACTCTTCGTCATTTCATGTAATAACAGTTTGGTGGTGACAAACTCCTTTAACTTTTTCTTGTCTGGGAAACTCTTTATATGGCCATTGATTCTAAATGACAGCTTTGCAGGATAGAGTGATCTTGGTTGCAGGTTCTTGCTTTTCATCACTCTAAATATTTCTTGCCACTCCCTTCTGGCCTGCAAAGTTTCTTTTGAGAAATCAGCTGACAGCCTTATGGGAACTCCCTTGTAGGTAACTAGCTGCCTTTCTCTTGCTGCTTTTAAGATTCTCTCTTTGTCTTGAACCTTTTGCATTTTGATGATGATGTGTCTTGGTGTGGGCCTCTTAGGGTTGATCTTGTTTGGGACTCTCTGTGCTTCCTGGACTTGTATGTCTGTTTCCTTCACCAAGTTAGGAAAGTTTTCTGCCATTATTGTTTCAAACAGGTTTTCGATTTCTTGTTCTCTCTCTTCTCCTTCTGGCACCCCCAAGATGAGAATGTTGGCACGCTTGAAGTTGTCCCAGAGGCTCCTTACACTATCCTCATTTTTTTGGATTCTTTTTTCTTTTTGCTGTTCTGATTGGGCGTTTTTTACTTCCTTATATTCCAAATCTATGGTTTGCTTCTTGGATTTACGTACTCTACTATTGAAGCTGTGTAAATTATTCTTTATTTCAGTTAATGCCTCCTTCAATTCTGACTGCATCCATAATTTCTGACTGGTCCTTTTTTATGCTCTTGAGGCCCTCCCTAAGTTCACTGAGGTTCTCACTAAGTTCATTGAGCATCTTTATAAGCAGTATTTTGAACTCAGCATCTGCTGGGTTGCTTATCTCCATTTCGCTTAGTTCTTTTCTTGGGGTTTTGTTCTGTTCTTCCATTTGGGACCTGTTTCTTTGTCTCCTCATTTTGGCTTCCTCCCGGTGTTTGTTTCTGTGTATTACTTAATGAGAGGTGTGGGGCTAGATGAGACCAGATGCTGCTCGTTTGAAAGAATTTAGGAAAAACCTGAAGCAGGATCCAAGACAGGCCAATCCTATGGTTAAGCAAGTGCCAACAGCTTGGGTGGGCCTGAAAGTTGGGTGGGGTGGGGCGGGGCCTCAGGGAGTCACCAGGGCGGGGCTACCAGTGTGAGCCAGGTTGCTGGAGTCCCAGATATGGCAGCTGTCTGCCGCCCCAGGGAAGGGCTCACCAAAGGAACAAAGGCCTCTGACAGCACATTTGTCCCGGAGAAAGCCCCCTCTCCAGCCGTTGCTCCAGTGCCAAACAGCTCAGTTCTTCCCTGTATGTCTCTGGTGCCCCTCGAGCTGCCTCCCCTCCAAGCTGAGACAGGGAGAGTCCGGTAAGTTCGTGCGCAGGCCCTTTAAGGAGCTGCCTGGGGCTCCAGCCGCTTCAGCTTCCCTGAGCCTCAGTTCCTGCTGGTTTTTCCAGCCAGAAGTTATGGGGACTTCTCTTCCTGCCACTGGAACCCTGAGCGGGGCACCTGGTGTGGGACAGGGATCCCTCATTCCTCAGGAAGGACCTTCCCAGCCGAGGTATCCTCCTGATTTTTATCTGCCACACGTGAGTGTGGGACCAGCCCGTCTTGCCTCCGCCCCTCCCTCTACCCCTCCCTCTGCCCCATCAGTCTTGATGTGGCTGCTGCTTTAATTTTGTAGTTGTAGGACTTCCATTCAGGATGATTTCAGGCGGTTTTGAATGATGGTTGTTCTGTAGTTTAGTTGTAACTTTGATGTGGTTGTGGGAGGACACGATACCACGGTTACCTACGCAGCCATCTTGACCGGAAGTCTTACTTTTTTTTTTTAACAGATCTTCAGGATTTATTCCATGAGACTGGCCGGAACATGGATGGGAAGCTGACCTACCAGGAAATTTGGAACTCCTTAGGTTCTGCGATGCCAGCACCAGAGAGTTTGAGAGAGTTTGATGCTAATGGAGATGGAAAATACTCATTCCTGGAGCTAAGAGTAGCTGTAGGTGTCTAGCCTCATTGGACATTCTTAGAAATGGATATAGCCTGGGCTGCCTAGTATCTACTCAACTAACAAAAACAACCCTTCTGTTTACCTGTCAGTCTTCCAGTCCTCCAAACTATTGTAGCAGACACATTGCCACCTTTTAACATGTTTGAAAAAGCTATATAAAAGTTATTTTTTTAAAAAAGACCATTTTGCTTATGATATTCTGAAATCTATGATTTCCTGAAACCAGGAAGATCTTAATTCTAAAATTGCCAGAATAAAAGTGAAGCCCTTCTTTTTTCTCCTTCCCTTTTTTGAGGGAATGAGACCTTATCTTTTAGAACTGGAAAATGTGTATATAGTGAGAATAAGCCACCTTTTATATTTCACATAAATTTGCCTTAAATTAGCTGCACTTTATACAGACTCAGAAAATGTCTTTCCTTTAAAAGATAGATTTTTTTCTGTATGTAAATATTTAAAATGAAAAAGAGTTCTGCATATTTTGTGGGAAATAAGAGGAATGGTTTGAAACAGGATGTGAACAAATGACTTATTATTAAAAATCGCTAATTTGATCTGGTAGCTGCTAAAACTAGGTCCATGTCTCCTTCAGGCATCTCCTTCAGGTGCTGCCACAGGGTTTAGTCTGGGGGCTGGAGCAATATATTTAGGGAGTGGACACTGGGGACAGTGTAGCCTCTAGGCTCAGGAAAGTAAGATCTGGCGCTTTGTTTCTGTCCCGGTAATTAATCCCAACCTGTGAACCAGAGAAGTCTTCTTGAACATTTTTATTATTTTCTATCCTATTTTAGGGTTTATGAGCATAACAGGTTATTCAGTGGGGAGCTACATTTTCCTCCCTGAGTGAGCAGAATTACACACACACATTCTCTCTTTCTCTCTCTCTCTCTCTCTCTCTCTCTCTCTCTCTCTCTCTCTCTCTCTCATCTGTCTTAAAGCTGTGGCTGACTTCCACCTCTGATACTGTCTCCATTCTGAATGGCAGGGCTGAAAGTCCCTTGGCCACTGTCTCAGCCAGGTTGCCCAGGAGCTTTAGAGGAGAGCTGTGCCTCTAATTCTGACCCAGGAAACTCACTGAGATTTTACCTGGGGGCTAACCAAGAACCTAATATGTGCCTCTGGGAACTAAGGCCAAATACGTATTAGATTTATTTATAATTATCAGGTCAAGAGTAGCTGGAGGCTTTATGTCCAGAGGATGCCAAACAATAGCAGGCAGGCCTTGAACATTGGGCTTCATGTGATGGTAGCAAGTGTTTTCAAACCTAATACAAGCAAGTGCAATACTTTTCCCTTTAAATACTTCTGTAGCCTGGTACTAAAGGACCTGTGTTTGCGATGTTGTTCTCAGAAGGAGTCTTTGAACAACACAAAAGGAAAACACTTTGCAAAACTTAACTGTGCTGTAGGCCAAGTCAGGGAGAAACTAGAGAAGCTTTTGTGGATTGACTTCTTTAGTGGAGCTCATTTCCATTTCAACTTTTTCCATTTTAATCTTGTTCAAGTTGCCCAGTTAACCATGGATGCAGCCAAACATTCTTAACTATTTAAGGGCTGGTTTTATTTTGTTTTTACTTCACATGATATTCAGCTTAATGTAGCTAATCTTGATTTTTTTTTTCCTAGAAATACTAAAATTTAGTTAAAGCAAGATGAAGTCTTTTCCCATGAATGTGTCTGCTTACCTCATATGGCTTATGCTTCTAAGAAAAAAAATTTTCCTTGCCCATCAAAGCTATTTCATTTTCTTGGAAAGGTTAAAATATAGTATAAAATTTGTCTGGCACTTTAGGTAACTTGAAGATTACTCTTCTGGCTGCCTCCCATGCCCCCCTCCCCTTTTTAATATATATACCCTGACGGATTTTGTAACAACCAAATAACATTCTAGCAATAAATTGAATTATACTACTATATTTGTATATACTGTACCATAAATAGTATGTCTGTACCTGGAAGGTATTTTTTTGAGAACTGATTTATATGAAATATACTTGAGGGTAATGTAGCTTGTCCTTTTTAGTTTCAAATTCTTATTCATAGGCAGATACTTTGAAGACACCTTAACTCTTTGTTGTATGTACTTTTCTTTTGTATCATATAGCTATCCAAGGAGGAGTCATTTTTGTTTTTTAGTTTATCATCTGTTCTTACCTCACTTGTCTGGCTAACATCATCCCTGAGTCAGGTATATAGTATCATCCTCTCCCCTTACCCAATTTGGCAGAGATGTTCCTGCTACACTCTCAGACTTGTGAAATACCCTTGTCACACAGCCTGGGAAAGTGCTCTATCTCCCAGGCAGAACTAGGGCACCTTGAACTCCTTTGTTTTAAGTTGAGCAGATTCCTTGGCTTAAGAGCCTTAGAAGCCTATTACTCAGTGTTAATTTGAGATTTTATTTGTAAATTGTCTTAACTTACCCAACCTGTGACTTGTATGTAGCTGTAAATCAAGCATCACCTGCCACATCTCAGCTCTGAGAGGAGAGTCAACAGCAGCAGTGAGCTTGGTTTTGGTTTTGGTTTCAAATACTTTGACATTTTTCACTCTGGCAGCTCCTACTGCTGCTTTTCTAAGTTACTCAAAGCACTACTTCTTGGTCCTTTTTTCTTTTGTCTTGTAGTGTCTGGTATCATGTTTACTTAAAGGGGAAAAAGGTTTTGTAGGAAAAAAACAAAAGAAGAGAGGACTAGCTTAGATATGACTATGGTGTTGTCTTAAGGGCAGAGAGGGGCCTGGCACTTAGGAATGTGTCTCAAACAGAAATGCTAAAGAATGAACACTCTTCACCTACTGGCTACTTTCCATTGACATTTCCTCACTTTGTGTTGCTGGACAGAACACTCTCAGTGCCCCCGCTGGTCTTGCCGGTCACAGTTGAAGATTTTGACTGTGATGGGCTCATACTCATAATGGCCTGCTGTTGAGTTGTTTTTAGTGACAGCTTTCGTTTGCTATACACCTCATTGGCTTGCTTACCAACACCAGCTAGATGCGTTCCCTTTCATATCCAAACCAGAACACATTTGGGTATTCCTGAGACTTTATAGAGCGTGTATTGTTTGTTATATGAACCTAACCTACCTTGTTGTTTTCTCACATTAAGAAATGTCAATCTACTTTGCTTTAGTGGAGCTATTTTGGTAATGTATAAGCAGTTTGGGTTCTGTTTGGGTGTGAATTCAAGGTTTCCATGACTTGATTTGAACTTTGCTTATTTCATATCAGTAATACAACCATTTTAATTTATCTAAATAAAACATTTCCTTTTTCTCCCACTGTCTATGGCTAATGCCTCCCCCCCCCCCCCCCCCCCCCCGTGTTGATCCCTATGTTTATGGACTCCTTCCTCCTCTTGAAAGCAAAGACAGATTGTGGGCATAATGTTCAGTTGAAGACTGTACCTGACAAATACAGAATTTGGCTCGAAGGAAAGAAGCCTGCTTTTTTGGCATTTGTAGGTTAGGAGAGGGCAGGGAGAGGGACGAGGGAGCCCATTTCTGTATCAACCACAGAATCTCCGCTTAGAGCTGTTTTATGTGTAATAAGAGAGTCAGTGTAAGAGCATGTTTACAAGAAATGTGTCACTGCCTTTAAAAAACAAAAAAAGGCTTGAAACCCATTGCAAGAGAGTGAGCTGGAGCATTTTTGCACAGAAAGATAAGAGAAAAATTAGCTCTACATGGTTGCTAGATTCTGGGATTACAACACACAATCTGGATAGCCTTTTCCCTGAAGGAAGACTACATAAAGCTTAGCTCATTTGGTCTACTACCAAATACGGTAAGATGATTTCCTTATTTCCAAAGTGAAAGGAAAAAAATTATATCCTGGGCACACCTGAGCTTTCTTACCTTTAATCTGGGACCAAAAATAGCCAGTATCATCTTTCTCTTTAGGATTATTTCCAGAAGGTACAAAAATTAATATTCTGATATAGTGGATCTTTTTAGAGGGCCATAAATCCCTTTCAGAAACATTTTTTTTTTTTTTAAAGTGGATACAGCCCTGGCAGGTTTGGCTCAGCAGTTAGAGCGTCAGCCCGCAGACCAGAAAGACCCAGGTTTGGTTCCCGCTAAGGGCACGTACCTCGCTTATAATTTGTTCCTAGCCCCGGTAGGGGTTGTGTGGGTGGCAACCAGTCGATGTGTCTCTCTCACATCAATGTTTCTCTCTCTCTCTCTTCATCCCTCTCTCCCTCCTACTCTATCTGAAGATGAAGGCAAAAATGTCCTCAGGTAAGGATAAAAAAATAAAACTGGATACATTTCTTTGTCTAATTTTAGGGGTCTTACTGACCAGCCCTTTTCCCAAACCAATCCATGGGCCAAGCTAATTACACCCTACACACACAGAAATCATTTGCCAAGTGTTGTGTAATAAGACATGTCATTAGAGAAAGGACATCAGGATGTATGGTCGGAAGATCAGGAACTTTGAAACCAGGCTGATGTAAATTTGAGACCCTGATCTGCAACATAACAAATGCCTTTGGGAACTGTCTCTTCATCTCTAAGCAGAGGGTCATTGGCAGTGCTCTTATATTAGAAATAATGTAGACAACTATAGCTCAATATACATACAAGTTAAAGAACGTGATTGAGCCAGCAGTGTAGTATGGCTCATGGATCTCAGCAACTTATTTTGCCTGTGGCATGGCCACTATGAATCACTAACTCATTCACCCTCCTCAGCTATCACTTTTGTGGCAGCTGTGCTTAATGTCCCACAGAATGGCAGTGCCTTTGGGTACCTATCCCAGGGTCTGGCACACATTTCTGGTCTTAAAAAAATACTAGGTAGAGGACTTAAGCCCATCACAAATACTGGTTAGGTGTGTCTTTCCACAGCCAATCCTCTATTTTCCCATTTGTGTTGGTGATACTCGGTGACCTTCAGTTTGGTTTGCAAATTGTCCCAATCAAACAGGGGAAGGACTTTGCCCTCCTAACAACAAATGAGACATAAGAGACCATGGGGCGTTTTTTAATCTTTCATAATGTGACATCCAGATGAGCCTTAGCCTTTGTCAATACCACCCCCAAGGTTAGCTCTACCCCAATACCTCCAGCTTCCACCCTCAGTGAGGGGAGGCTATAATTCTGAAGCAAAAGGCTTGGCATTGAAGTGATGGTCCCCATTGGCCAGTGTGGGGAGAGACTGGAAGTGGTCGTTCCTTTCAGGACAGGTGGCCAAAGGGTAGGAGACCGAGTGGTTCAGCATTGGAGGTAGGTTACACAGGGAGAGGGCAAAGGGCACCTCCTGAAAGATGGGAATCGGGAGTGGGGAGCTGTTCTGGGGCTGAGGCTTTGGGGAAGGCAGGGGTGGCTGTGGGACCAGCTGTAATGCAGGTTGCAGGGGGACAGGAGCCTCCACCTTGGGACTGCTGTGTTGAGCAGCATAGCTCCTATTCTCAGGGCTGTCCAACTCCCACAGAGGATCTGAATTCTGGGCCTCAGTCTCAGTCTTGGTGACAGTAGGGGGAGGGCCCATGTTGATGGCTGTGTTCATGCCATAATGCCTTCGCTTGTTGATCCAGTACAAAAGTGGGCTGTAGGTGAACGTAGCAGCTCTCATCACCTCCACCCACTCCTGGGCACGTGCTTCCCGCCGCAGATTCTTCCTCCAGTGCAGAAAGAGAATGCAGCCACCAGTTACCACTGAACACAGCCCCAGGAATCCAAAGTACAACGAGACCCACACTAAGGTAATAAGAAAGAAAAAGGGACATGCTGATAGCTCTAGCTTGGGACCTGAGCTGTTTCTCATTACTCTTCTTAACACATTCATCAGTCATTCTATCCACTTAACTCTGTGCCTTCACTCCCTCCTCATTGACTTCATCATTCCCTGAGTCAAGGCTAGATTTCCAGGGAGCTTAAGAGGCCACCCTAGCCCTTTATAGATAAGGAAAGCTAGAGATCAGAGGGGGCATGACCTATCCAGGCTTAGGCAAAGCTCATCAAGGAAGTAAAGTTTAACAGTTGACAGGGACACCAGGGTCCCATCCCATTCCACTCATTCAATTGTGATGCTCCTAGGGTGTTCATAGTACCCCTCTGCCTTCAAAAGGAATCCTTAGTTTTCTAAAGGAAACCATAGCTTAACTGCTTAGCACTCATCCATTCAGGCAGCTATCACCCCATAATGCAAAAGGTCTTCCCTGAGTGTTTTCCCAAGTTAAGAGCATTAAGCAAGGGTTAGGAGTTGGAGGGGCATTTACCACCAGGTAGGCTCAGGTCCTTCGGTTGGGAATCCATGTCGAGATTTGGTACCTTGCCAATGGCTCTGGAGAGAAGGAGCTCACCTACCCATCTGTCCAGTCAACAGAAGTCCTTGGAATGCCCAGACCCCATTATTTCCTAAAGGTGAGGTCACTGAGTTCTGAACATTGAGCAGTCTGGGGCGGTGCTTGTGAAGTCTTGAGTTAATGATAGGGACTCCGTTTAATGGTGCCATAGTGTATGTCTACTGCTTCTATCAGGGACTAACCCAGCCACTGAATTGTCTGCCTCTTATGGTGAACCCCAGAGCTGCCCCAGAAAAGGGCCCCAGTCCCTCAGGGGCTTATCCATGTTGCTGGACTTTGAGGAATAGTTGATGAATACCTGTTCCTAGTGGGAAGTGGGGCAGGGAGCACACACAGCTTTGCCCTGCCCTCAAGATATCTGTGACCACGTTATCAGGAGAAAACCTTCTCAAGGCAACTAAGTGATTAATGCCTCCTTTCTTGGCTCCTACAACCTCGTTTTTGTTTTGTTACCTTCCTTCAACAAGTGGCATTTACTGGGCACCGGGTCCTGTGGGAGCTCCCCACTTTCTAGCCCTACATCCTCTCCAGTCTCACCTTCCTCCCCATCCTTCACATACTTTTCCCTTCTGATGAAGCCAGACCCCTTAAAAGAGCTTGCTCATTCACATCTCTGGAGCTTTTGCTCATTCATATTGCCTCCACCTATGAATGCCCCTCCCCATCTCTTTCCCCCACTGAACACCTGCTTATCCTTCAAGGCTCAGCTCAATCCCCATATTCTGTGACAAAGTTGTTTCAGTTGGCTTCCCAGAATTCCATCATCTCCAGTTTGAAGGGACTTTGAGGGTTGTCTAGTACAAAGCCCATCAGATGCTTGAGACCTGCAGGTAGATCTCCCTACCCGGCAACTCATCTCTTGGGACTTGCTTGGGCCAGGGACTTACTTGCTTACACCTCCAGGGCTGCTCAGTTTAGAAAGCCCTTTCCTAATTAAGCCCAAATCGGTTTCCCTGTACTATCCCTGGGCCTAGCTCAGCTTCTTGGCACCATTTAATTACTTCCCTCTTTGTGCGCCCCCCCCCCCCCCCCCCAGCATGTGACTTGGGCACTATTTAGCATGGATTTCTCTCCAAATTCCACTTAACCCTGGGCTGTCCTACCTCACTGGCTCCTGCTTTGTGGTGTCTTTGGCTGGTTTCTCTTTTCCCTGATCAGTAAATGTTAGCATTCCCTAGGGCTCAGTCCTTAGCCCTCTATCTACATTCATTCTCAGTGATCTCATTCAGACTCATAGCATTATTTTTTTTTTCCTTTTCATTTAATGTATTAAGGTGACACTGGTTAACAAAATTATACAAGTTTCAGGTACCCAATTCTACACATCATCTGTACACTGTATTGGGCATTCACCAACCCCAGTCAAGTCTCTATCACCATTTATCCTTCCTATACTCTCCTCACCTCCCCCACCCCCACCCATAGACTCATAGCTTTACATATCATATACACACCTACATACAGCAATAACTGACAACTTTGTATTTCCAGCCCACACTACTACTCAGAACTTTAGACTCATTCACCCAAAGCCCAGTTGATGTCCCTACTTGCCAGTCTATTATGTGATCTCAAACTAACATGTCCAAAATAAAACTCCTGATCATCCACCCTCTAAAACCTACTCCAGCCTTCCTCTTCTCCATAAATGGCAACTCTGTCTTTCCAGTTGTTCAGGCCAAAAGCCCGTAAGTCATCGACTCCTTTTATTCTCCCACACCCAAATTCACTCCACTAGCAACACCTTTAGACTTTGTTTTCAAAACCACTTTCCCGTCATTATCACCTTATTCTAAACACTACCATCTCTCCCTTGCATTATTTGTTTCCATAATCATCCAAGAGTGACCAGTCATCCTAATTTGCCTGGGACTGAGGAGGTTTCCACGACATAGGACTTTCAATGCTAAAACCAGGGAAGTCCCAAGGAAACCAGGACAAAATGGTCACCCTTAGGAGAGCTTCCATCCTTGCCCTTTATGCCCTATATTCCACCAGCAGCCAAAATGATACTTTAAAAAAGAGATCATGTTACTTCTCTGCTCAAAGCCTACAATGACTCTCCATTTCATTCAGATTTAAAACCAAAGTCCTTAACCAAGGCCTACAAAGCCCTGAGCAATCTAACTACCCTTCCCTGTACTTCCTTCACACAGTAACCTCCTTGGTGTTCCACAAGCAGGGCAGGCATGCTCCTGCATCGGGGCCTTTGGACTTGCCATTTCCTCTATATGGAAGGCTTTTCCCCTAGATATCCATACAGATCATTCCCTCATTTCCGTCAGGTCTCTGCTCAAGTATCCCTTATCTCTTATTCTCTTAGTCTGCTTTATTTTTAATGAATAAATAGCATGTAACATCACCTAACATGAAATATTTATTGTGTCTCACCCTGTAGAATGTAAGGTCCCTGAATTAATGTAAACAAGGAAATAAGTACCTAAGAATTTCAGACAGTCATAATTGCTATGAAGAGACAAAAATAAGGAAATGAGAAAAATATAAGGGATGAGGGGGTTGCATCAGGAAAAGCCCCCTTGAGGTAGGTGCTGACTTGTGAACTGAGCCCTACATGATGAGGCAGCCACATGCAAATCCAAGTAGAGGGATCAGCCAGGACAATGATCCCGAGGCATGTACAGGCTGGCACTGAAGGACTTACTAACCTGAGTCTACCACACTACTAGCACAGTCCACAGCCCAGAGCCAATCTCCATGAATACAGGTTGGACTGAGCAGAGTTGAAGGCTCTGATCCTGCCCCTCAGGGGTCCATCATTCAGGAAGGATTTCTATCAGGTAAGACCCAGACTTCCACGGAGGCAGCCTACTCCAGGCCTGGCCCTGTGCTGGGAGCAGGAGAGACACAGAGGTGTTGATGTCACTGTCCCTGACCCCAGGAGCTCACACCACGTTAGGTGGGGCGGGGGGTGAAAAGGAGGGTGGCATTAGGTGAACAGAGGAAGAAGAAACCATTCCAGAGATCAAAAATGGCCTAAATAAAGACTTGTCAGGAGGAGAGTTGTTCAGTTTGTCAGGGGGAGACAAGGCTTTGGAGGTTTCTGATGTCTTGAAAAAAGTTCAGGACTCAGTAGAACTTGGACAAGTCGCTTAATAACTCTCAGCCTGTTTCCTTATTTGTAAAAAGAGGAGTAAACCTGCCTCAAAGGGTGTGAAACAGGTAAGGACCTCCGATGCTGAAGGACAACTACTACAGCAAGTGCCAAGAGAATTTAAAAGGGAGCAAGCTCGGTGAGGACCCGCTGATCCGAGCGGCTTTCAAAAGGAGACCTGCAGAGCAGAGGCGGCTGGTAACAGCCGGCGGGCGTGAATCCCGGCAGGCTCCAGGGAGGAGGCGGGCGTGAATCCCGGCAGGCTCCAGGGAGGAGGCGGGCGGTGGCATAAGGAAGTGCAAAGCGCGCGGATTCGGCGGGAGCACTGAGACCCTTCCTCCCCGGCCCGCCCGCCTTCGCCCTGCCCCGGGTCCCGGAACCTTGGGTGCGCGGAACCTCGAGGCCGGAGCGCCGGCGCGGCGGACCCGGAGCGCGATGGAGCGGGCGCGCGGGCTGCGGGCCGAGGCCATCGCGCCTGAGGACGAGGAGGAGGAGGAGGAGGAGGAGGTGGGGGCAGCTATGGCTGCCGCGGTGGTGGCGGCGGCGGGTGGCGCGGGTCCGGCGGTCCTGCAGGTGGCTGGCCTCTATCGGGGCCTGTGCGCGGTGCGCAGCCGCGCCCTGGGCCTGGGGCTCGTGTCACCCGCGCAGCTGCGCGTGTTCCCGGTGCGCTGCGCCTCTCGCCAGCCCGCGGGGGGCGCGGACGGCAGCAGGGTCGGGGCCGAGCTCGAGGCCAACCCTTTCTACGACCGCTACCGCGACAAGATCCAGCAGCTGCGCAGGTGCGGGCCCCCGAGGGCCGCGGAGGGCAGGGGGGAGGGGCGGCGCTCGGCCGGTTTCTGGTGTGTCTGACGCTTTGAGTGCTTACAACAGCCCTGCGAGGTGGGCACCGTCACTGCCGCCACTCACAGGTGATGGATCTAGGCCCAGAGAGGGAAGATCATGTCGCACAGCTAGTGTCAGCGCGGAGTCTCCGCAGAGCCCTGCTTTTCCCCCGTTGTCTGCCGTTATGCTGTAGTTCTCTCAAAGACTTAACAGCCCTTATGAGCAAGGCAGTTCCAAGGCATCTACCCTTTCAGAACTGGGAAAATGGAGCCTTCCAGAGAAGGGACTTGACTTGCTCAAGGTCACATACTGAGTCAGCTGAGGTTCACGAGAACTGGTGTTCACGAGCTTCTTGCTAGGGTCCAAAAGGAGATTGGAGGTGGGAGCAGGGCATCCAGACTAGTAGTGTCACAATTGGATCATCAGTTGAATTCTCATTAACATGAGAAAACCTAGGATCAGGGAGTAAGAGATCTGACCGAGAAGACTGGTTGGGATTCATCTAACATGAAATCCAGGATTCCTAACACTACCCCCTCAGCTTCCAGATGAAAGGACTTGAAGTTTAGAGGAAGTTGAGGTGGGTGTATGGGGGCCATGGAAAGGTTCGAAGAGTTCGAGTGGAAAGAGCTGAAGGAGATCAAAGGTGAAAATGAAAGGGACTTAGGAGAAAATTTGACAGGGTGGGCAGGCAGTTGTCTTATGAAAGGAAACCAAAGACCAAGTACTGTAACTTCTTTGAGTTCTGTCTCATTTCTACTTCCATGACCTTAATTTACTCCTCCATCATTTTCACCTGGACTCTTGCTGTCATCCTCTAGCCTTCCCCACTCCAATTCCGGGCCCTTCTATCCCAGTCTATCTCGCTGCTACTATAGTGACCTTTCTTCTCTTTTTGAAGGAAGGGTGGAATAAATGAATGAATATTTTTGCTCTCCTTCCAACAGCATTCAAATATACTCAAGTATTTGTCATCTTTTTTTTTTTTATCCTCACCTGAGGACTTTTTGTTGTTGTTGTTCAGATAGAGTGGGAGGGAGAGAGAGAAACATCGACGTGAAAGGGACATATCGAGTGGCTGCCACCCGCACAACCAACCAGGGCCGGGGACAAACTGCAACCGAGGTACGTGCCCTTAGCGGGAATCGAACCCAGGTCTCTCTGGACCGCAGGCCGACGCTCTAACCACTGAGCCAAACCGGCCAGGGCAAATTTCAATCTTTTTTTTTCTTTTTGGTACGTGCCCCTAGCGGGAACCAAACCTGGGACTCTCTGGTCCGCAGGCAACACTCCAACTGCTGAGCCAACTGACCAGGGCTCGTATTTGTCATCTTAAAAACCTTTCCTTGACCTATATTCACCTTCAGCCTTTTCTCATGGGTCCCTTTCACAGTCATCTCAGGAGAGTTGTCTACTCATATTCTGAATACTTCACAACTCCTCTTCATTTTTACCCATGAATAAATGAATGACTAGTTTTACTCTCCTTCCCCACTAGATCATTCCCATCAACATTTACACATACTGCTCTGTAAGCTTTCCACTGACTTCTGGATAATGTCCATATTCCTTAGTGTTCCCCATAAGGCCCTTATGCTGTGAGCTTTGTCTCCCTAGCTTTATTACCAAAACTTCCTTTGAGCACTTTGGTCTAGCACAAAGGAATACAGGAATGGGACTGGGGAGCAAAGGTACAGGAGCATGAAGACACCTCAAACCACTTGGGAACATTTTTGCAAATTTTCATCATATACTCATAGCATTTCACTTATTTACGTCAGTCCCTCACACTAGATTAGTAAGTTCCTTGAGATGGGGACTCTGTCCTAATTATTGTTGTATCCCCAGAGCCCAGCAAGGTAAACAACAAGCAAGAAACAACAAAGTTTGCTGAATGAATGAAAAGGAGAGAGGAATGGGTAAGTCCTAGAAGCAGCTGAGTAAGACAAATCAGGGAGATGGGAAGGAAAGCTGTGTGAATACAAGAAGGAAAAGAGCATGAGGTTGAGGTAGATGAAAGGGAGATATGAAAGCAGGGCTTGAAAAAGGTCAGTAGGTCCTGGGCCAAGTTAAGGGACGAGGCAAAACAGGGCCTGGCCTTAGGACCCAGGACCAAACACATCGGAGGATATCATGAGAGATTTTCAAAGGATTTACAGTCCTGATTGGTTAATGCTGGGGCATACTCACTAAAACCTGGGCACTTAAGAGTACCAGCTACAGGTGTGATGTGAGCCAACAGCAGGACAAGGCTGTGTGCCCTGCTGACTCCATTCTAGCGCAGATCTAGGTTTTTACATCATACTCTTCATTGGTGAATTTAGAGGATTTGACCTAGCTCCGGCCTACTACAGTCAGCCCTTGTTTATTGCGGTTAATCAGTTCCAGGCTCTACCGCAACAAGTGAATTTCCAGGAAGTAGGATTCTCTATTTATATACAGTCGTCCCTTGCCACTTGGTGCTTGGACTTTCGCAGCTTCACTCTATCGTGTTTTTTTTCCCAAATATAGTAGTATAGTATTTCAAAGAACTGCGAAAGTCGAAGCGTGAAGTGGCGAGGGACAACTGTACATCCAGAGTGTGGACAAACGAGTATGTCCAGAGAGTAGGTGCACAGTGAGGAAAAGATTCACAAGTCACATATGAAAAGCCCCCTGCCCCCCCCCCCAAGTTTTTACCTAGAGAAGAGAAATTTAAGGGTGGCATAATAGTGATTTTCAAGTAATCATATAAAAGGAATTAGACATCTCTTATTCCTGAGGGTGAAAGATAGAGATTAGTCTCAGGACATTTTATTTTTAATCCTTACCCGAGGATATTTTCATTGATTTTTAGATAGAGTAGGAGGGAGAGAGAGAGAGAAACATTGATTGGTTGACTTCTGCACAACCCCAACCAGGGCTGAGGATTGAACCTGCAACCGAGGTACATGCTTTTGACTGGGAATCGAACTTGTGACTCTTTGGTCTATAGACCAATGCTCTTAACCACTGAGCAAAACCTGCCAAGGCCAGGCTCAGTACATTTTAATAATAAAAGAGATCCAAGGCAGGTCTGCACAGACTGCACTGCCTAAACCACCCTTCACTGTCTGTCCACTCATCATGGGAGGCCCAAGTGTGGCTGTGGACACTGGCAGCGTCAGCCCTGGTTCTGGCACTTGTAGTTCTGGCTGGGAAGTTGTCACACCCCACTGAGCAGGACCTCTGGAGTCACTCTACACCCTGGAGCTGGCCCACTGCCAAGGGAAAGAAGATGCATTCGTGCACATGGCAGGGAAGGAAATGGTGTTTAATGTCATGTCTGGAAAGGAGTTTATTGGAAGAGGGTCCCCCCTCATAGTGCCTTGACCAGCCAGGATTCTATCAGAGAGGTGAGCAAGTTGTGCTTGGATCTTGTAGATATCACCAGTGACATTATAGGTTTCATGGCTAAGGAGCCAAATATCACATCTTTGGCTACACAACCTGAGGAATTCTTAACAAGGACAGCAGTACCAACCAGGACTTCAGGCCTGAAGGACCAGCCCCATTTTGACATAAAGGAAAAATTCTCATGTTCTGTCTACAGGAGCATAATTTTTGGAGAGAAGAAGGTCAGGGAAATACTCAAGTGCTAAATTTTCTCCTGCAAAATAGGCTGCCTGAAGCCTTTGAATCACCTACATCTGAATAAATAGATGTTTAACCTAGGGAGGAGATGTCCAAGAACTAAATGTGTTCAAGTTAAAGCTTGACACCTAGTAGGAATGCTACTGAATTGCTGCCTGAGAAGGTGACCCAGCAAGATGACTTCAAAGTCCCCTTCCCATCTTGGGGATTTGAATTCCAAGTACCCAGAGAGTAAGTACCTGAGGGACCAAGCTCTCCATCACCTAGGGAATATTCTGCAGGAGAAAAAGCTTACATGGGCCTCTTGAGGATTAACAGTGGTTGAATAACTAGGTTTCTTTTTTCACTTTGTGATTTGTAGGCCTGTACTCAGGCCTAACCAACTGAAGGCAAATCCTTCAGCCTCTGAATACCTGTTCCCCTCTCTGTAGAAATGGAACATGATGCTTTGTTCTTTCCAAATCCAAAATGGCCCTAGTGGTTTAACTTGGTTTACCTTTGATCAGGTCTGACCCAGCTGCTTTTGAGTCCCGACTGGAGAAACGCAGTGAGTTTCAGAAGCAGCCAGTGGGGCACTCCAGGCAAGGTGACTTTATCAAATGTGTGGAACAGAAGGTAAGACCTGTCCCTTTTTTTTTTATCCTCACCTGAGGATATTTTTCCATATTTTGTACAGATAGAGCGAGAGGGAGAGAGAGGAAGAGAGAGAGAGAGAAACATCGATGTGAAGGGACACATCGAGTGGCTGCCACCCGCACGACCAACCAGGGCCGGGGACAAACTGCAACCGAGGTAGTGCCCTTAGCGGGAACCGAACCCGGGTCTCTCCGGACCGCAGGCCGACGCTCTAACCGCTGAGCCAAACCAGCCAGGGCAAGACCTGTCCCTTTTTGTGTTGTTGGCTCACCAGTACTCTACACTCTCAGCCCTGGCCCATATCCTGGAAATGGGCTCATCAATGGGTCAGCTGGATAAATGGAACATAGCCTCTCTCTACTCAGCTCATCTCCATCCATAAATGGTATCCTCTTTTTGGCAAATTAACTGTGGTCATGTGGAGATATAGAGGCATAGAAAGGGTAGTCACTGCTCCCAGGGGTGCACTTGAATGATCCAAGCAAAGCACACTGGTAGTGGGCTATTAGAGATCGGAGAGCAAAAAAGTGCTTAATAGCTATTGTTATTCCTAAATAAGCATCAAAGCTGGAGGGAAGCACGTGGAAAGCTATGTATAGGAAAAACTAATGCATTGCTTTTCAAACTTTTTGACCATGACCCACAGTAAGAAATATATTTTACATTATAATTCAGCACACAAATAAGTATATGATTGTAACTGAAACAACATTTTTACAAAACAGTGCTTTCGTTACTTTGCAGTGTACTCTTATTATTGATTTTATCTTTTTAAAACTTTGGCCACTAAATTGATTTTAACCTATGATTTGAAAAATACTTATCTAGGGTAATGCACAGAACTAGTTGGAGTGGCAGAGACCAAAACGAGGGAGAATGTACAGTAGTCTAGGTGTGGGCTGTGTGCATCTGACATAAGGTAGTTACAGTGGGACGTTGGAATTCTACATTGTGTTTTAAAGTGAGAGATATTTCTTTTACTTGGAGAATAACTTTTTTTTTTTTGCTTTGGGTATTCTAAGTTTTAAGAGAATCCACTCAGTCTTTTAAGAAGTGGTTAGTTAGAATTAGTGCAATTGTCAATGGGTCGATAGTTATAAGGTTGGGGAGCAAATTCAACCACCTATGACAAACATAGTTTACAACTTTATGTGAACAAACAACTCTATTACAAATATTTTAACAAATGTAATTTCCTATAATAAACTTATAGTGCCAATAATAGTTCTTTACTGTGTTATAAACTTTCAATATTATATGGGAAATCTCTGCCCTTTTTTGTAGACAGACTTAGAAATTCATCTTTATGATAAGATACAGAATAAGTAAAGATTTCATTTCTATTATGGCAATGCTTAAGGTAAATATTTACTTCCTATCTTTCTTATCTAGCTACACAGAGAAAGGCTAATTAATGGCTAATGGCTCCACTTCCAAAGCCTCTTTTTTACTTTGAGTCATTGTTGCCTATCACATGAGACCCAACATCCCCTTTTGCAATAATTTTTTGTAAATTCTCCCTTTTCTACCCTGAAATAAAATGTAGGCAATATAACCCACCTGCACACATAATTTTGGGGGGGTGGGGATCAATATAACGCCCTAACTGTAATATAAAAGAAAATATCTTTAAATAAAATACATATTTTAGTATGTGAGTTCTTGGGCACAACTATTCTGTGAGACCTAATGTAGTCATCAGATGCTTTCACCATGACTGTGTGAAATCACCATGAATACATAAGCAGCAAAAGCTGACTAGTACCAGGGTGTTGTGTTGGTAATTATAAAAACCCCAAATCATGAGCAGTATTGTAGGCAATGACCCTCATGAGATTCCACAATACAGTGTTCTTTCAAGTTACATAGTTGCATTTCTGAAAATTTCAGTGTTTATTAAAGCCATGTTTTAAAAAATAGAGAAACAACAGGGAGGGAAGGAGGGAGAGGGGGGTGAGCAAAACAGTTATACTCCAGGCCCATGTAATTATAAAAAGGTTTTTCACTTACAAGGATGTCTGGCTAGACATTGAGAAGTTGTGCAGGATAAGGGAAAGTTCATTATGTAGAACTCATCTGTGAAATTGCAGCTCATTTAGCATCCCTGCCCCTCCCATAAATGCAGTTGTCACCATCCAGTCAATTATTGTGATAAAAAAGTTGTGACCACAAATTTTAAAAGCATCCACAAGGGAGTAGTAATGTACTGATTTAAATTTCTTATTAAGTGCTCTTGAGACTTGGGCACATAGTTTCAGTTATAATTTTAATTACCTTATTTCACTGGTTCTCAAGTTCACATTTTAACTTCAAATTTGTCTTAAATTTGATAATGAAATGTAAGTATTCTGTTATTGTTTAATTGGCATTTTCTGATATAAAAATAATGGTGCTTCTTAAGATCAGTGGTGTCTTCCATTTAGATAAAATGCAATAAGCTTACATTTTTTATTTCTGTAACTGAAAATGGAAATGAGGAATGACCTGGAGGGACATTGTGGAAAAAGAATACACCAGGCTTAGTGATTAAAAGGTGAAGGCAGTTGTGCAAATGGGGGGTTTTGTTTGTTTTGTTATCACAATATACCTAAAGGTGAGTGGTAAGAAAATGGAATCAATTCTCTCTTTTTTGGATAGATTACATATGAAGGAAAGACTCATTAGGATGCTGTCAGTGTATAGGGGTATATCCAATAGGTTTTCCTACATGAGGCTTTTGTCTAATTTGTGAGTACGAGTTCTATGGGAATATTATGAAAGGTTTGGATTTATTAAAGCACAGAGTAACAAAAGGCAGAGTTTTATGCAGAAAGTGTTTTTCAGCTTCAGAATCATAGGTGTAGCGTGTACTCCTTCCCTCTGAAAGGCATTGTCTTGAACTGAGAAATTGAGTGGAAGACTCAGAACAGTCCATGCCCACTATCAGAAATGATTCAAAATAGGATTTCCTGACTGTGGCCTTTATCAGAGGTAGTGGATTAAGAGAGAAAATAATCACCTTCAGTTGTTCTTGACCTTTTTTGAGGGGAAGTCTAATTTAATGGAAGACATATTAAGACCCAGTACTTAAAAATCTCTATGGTCTGCTGTGGATGTCTGCCATTAGAAGTGATATCACAGATAAGCAGCCTTGGAAAATACTTCTTTCCATTTCTCACCTCCTCTGTGGCTCCCTGTGGAGCAGATCAGAGGGTAGAGCACAGAACCCAAGCCGCTCTCATTCTGGGAAGGGGTCTCTTATGTCCATAGAGGCAGGCATAGAATGCACTCTCATTACTAGTAGATGCTGGTCATTAACAAAGGAATCCTTTTTCATCTTTGTATCTCAGAAGCTTAGTCAAAGAAAAGTTGTCTCACAAACAACTCTGAGAATAGTATGTACAGTTACTATATGGAATGGAGAGAAGTGAGTTCTTAGGTACAAAATTACTAAATAAGATATTGGGCACTTCAATTAGCTTGGTGTTTTTCTTCTGAGTAAAGTATAGATTAATATCCTGTCTATCATATATTTCAGGCAGACACTTTGGGGAAACAGCCTATGAGCAGAGGATTCACTAAAGACAAGGTAGGTTTCTTTTTTTTTTTAATTCTCACCTGAGGATATTTTTTTCCATTTATCTTTAAATAGAGTAAAGGGAGGGAGGGAGAAAGAGACAGAAAGAAACATCAATGTGAGAGAGACACATCGACTGGTAGCCTCCTGCACTACTACAACCAGGGTCGGGATTGAACTGCAACCAAGGTACCTGCCCTTGGCTGGAATCCAACCCGCGACTCTTGGATCTGCAGACCGACCCTCTAACCACTGAGCCAAACCAGCCAGGGCAGGACAAGGTAGGTTTCTAACCGAATGTCCAAGTTTGAAGCCACATGAAACATCTATAACAAGAGACTACAAATTTGAACACAGTTACTGTGGTTCAGTGATTTTGTGATCTACCAACTTGGAAATGAGGAATATTTTTATGAATTTTTGTGTCCTTGATGTGACCCCTAACATAGTGTGGGTCTTGGGGATGCTAGAGGAAATATAGTGATACCCTTTTTTTCTATAGGAATTTGTTTCTAAAAATCAAATAAAGCCCTGGCCGGTTTGGCTCAGCGGTTAGAGCGTCGGCCTGCGGTCCGGAGAGACCCGGGTTCGGTTCCCGCTAAGGGCATGTACCTCGGTTGCAGTTTGTCCCCGGCCCTGGTTGGTCGTGCGGGTGGCAGCCACTCGATGTGTCCCTTTCACATCGATGTTTCTCTCTCTCTCTCCCTCCTGCTCTATCTGAACAAAGAATGAAAAAGTGTCCTCGGGTGAGGATAAAAAATAAATAAATAAAATAAAATAAAATACACAAATTTATAAAAAAAATAAAAATAAAAAAAAATAAAAAATCAAATAAAAACATGTTTATTCTCATTTAATTTGCAAATAAGGAGCCACTCCTGGCTGAATAGCAGCTAAACTGAAGAGAACCAAATTTTCTCCTCTTACCAGTTACAAAGTGCTGCAGGGCTTATTTTGAGGGTGAAGAATTTAGGAAGTACCTATAGATACTCCTCAGAAATAGAAATGCAAAAACCTGCCTGGGCTTTGGGGGATCACTTCTCTGATCATATGGGCGTTTTTATACTTGTTCCCTACTTATTGGAGATCTGATGCACTGTCCTGACATGTTGCTCTGCACTAGGCTTAGATAAAGTTAAGCTGTTTTATTTTTATTTTAATATGTTTTTATTGTTTTTTTTAGAGAAGGGAAAGGAGAGAGAAATAGAAACATCAATGTGAGGGAGAAACATCAATCAGCTACCTCCTGCACGACCCCCACTGGGGATCGAGCCCGAAACCTGGGCATGTGCCCTGACTGGGAATCAAACTGGGACCTCTCAGTCTATGGGATGATGTTCAGTCCACTGAGCCACACCGGCCGGGCAAGCTGTTTTTTTTTTTGTTGTTGTTGTTGTTTTTATCCTCACCGGAGGACATTTTTCCATTTTTTGTTCAGGTAGAGTGGAAGGGAGAGAGAGGAACAGAGAGAGAGAGAGAGAGAGAGAGAGAAAGATCGATGTGAAAGGGACACATCGAGTGGCTGCCACCCGCACAACCGACCAGGGCCGGGGACAAACTGCAACTGAGGTACATGCCCTTAGCGGGAACCGAACCTGGGTCTCTCAGGACCGCAGGCCGACACTCTAACCGCTGAGCCAAACCGGCCAGGGCTGTTTTATTTTTTGAATTGTGCGTGTCAGTTGCCTTTTATTTTCTCTTTCAGACTCTCAGTTCAATCTTTAACATTGAGATGGTGAAAGACAAAACTGCAGAAGAAATAAAGCAGGTAATGAATGAAAATGGGTTGATGTACTTTATGAAAATGTATGCTCTGTAAACCAAATCTGAAAGTAGAAAGGGGCATACATTTCCTGACACCTCTTTCAAGCCAAAATGAAAAGTGGCCATAGATAGCAAAAGTGATGAATACATGAAAAATAGTGGTATAAGAAAACTTGTCTCACTCCTATATAATCAACTCACATCTCCCCTTTCGTTTTCATTCCTATTGTCCACATCTTATTTAAAATTGTCACTACTCTATACTTGGATTACTATACTACCTTTCTAAAGAGGTTTCCTTGCTCTTATTTCTACCACTGCTCCTATCATAGCTTCACCAGTTGAATCCTTTTAAAGTTCTGCTTTCATTATGTAGAAGCATAATGTATTGGTTAAGAACACAGACTCTAGAATCAAGCTGCCTATTTTAAGTCCTAGCTCTGCCCACTTACTAGCTGAATGACTTGATATGTTAGTTAACCCCTTGGAACCTTAGTTTTCCTGTGTGTGAAGTGAAGATAATAATAGTACTTACCTCATAGAGTTAGTTGGGGATTTAAACAAGTTAATATTTGTAAAACACTTAAAACAGTTCCTGACACAGAGTAAGTGCTATATTTGTGTTTTTATTTTTAAATTTTTTTTATTTAATTTTGTTACAGATGTTTCTCCTTTTTCCCCCATTAACACCCTCCTGCCATCCCTCCCCGCCCCATCCCCAGCTTTGTTGTCCATGTCTATTGGTTATGTGTACACACATAAGTTCTGTGGTTTATCTCCCCCCCACCCCCCTTCTGAGGGTTGTCAGTCTGTACCCTACTTCCATGTCTCTGGGTCTACCCTGTTCCTCAGACTGTTATGTTCATTATATTCCACAAATAAGTGAGATCATGTGGTATTTTATATTTGTGTTTCTAAATAAATGAATAAAAATATTATGTGAGTGACCTGCTCACAAATGTTCAATGACTTCCCATATTCCTTTGCTTGGCATTCAGGTCCTCCATTATTATAGGATTTTCTGCAGGAAGTTTCCGGACATCTCCTTCAAAGTACTCTTGATCTCTCCTGCCTATTTGGTCATTTCGTTGCTATTTAAATGTTCATGTCTATGTTTCTTTTCTCTAATTAGATTATATGCTATTCATTGGCATTCCTTAAAGTTTCATGAATTGTATTATAGGTATATTGAGAGAATCAAAATAATAAAAGCAGTATATTTTGTGTCAGATACTGTACTTAGTGCTTCATATACACTATTTCATTAAAGTCTCATAACCACTTTGTAAAGTAGGTGCTATTATTCCCAGTTCATCACTGAAGAAACTGTAACTTAAGGAGATTAAGTAACTTAGTAAGTGGTGGAGCTAGGACTCAAACCCATGTCTGTTTGATTCTACATCATATTCCCTTATGGGAAGTTGTGCCAATTTCCATGGTTTTCCTTTGGGTGCTGTTTCACTCATTTCAGCAAGCACTTACTGAATGCCTATAACATGTCAGGCTCTGAGCCAGACATAGAAATAAATGAGAGAATCCCCTACTCTCAAGGAGCTTTAGCCTGGTGGAAGGACGGACACAAAACTAAGGACAGCATAGGGTTTTAACCTTTGTTAATGGAGACCTCAGACTGCCTTTGGGAAGAAGTACCAAGGGAAAGTGGACACCAAGCATGTCCTTTAGGGGAGAGAGAAGCCAGGCCCAGGAGGCCTGATCATATGACAAGTATCATTTAGACCTATAATTTTATATACAAATTTGTGTTTATTAAAATTATTTTGAGTAACCAAGGTCAACTATGTTGGGAACATCTATCAATTTCATGTATTTTAGTGTTGATTCATAAACTATCTACTAATATAAGTAAAAATAAGCATGATATGCTATTCTTAAAATGAGAAGACATGGTTCTGACATGAAAAATAAAAGCAAAACAACCTTAGGCTGCATTGGTAGAGTGATTTGCCCAAGTCCTGGGAAATAACAGTCCATCTGTGCTCTGTGTTGGCTAGATCACACTTTGATTAGTGTCTTCAGTTGGGCTCCCCATTTTAATGGGAATGTTAACAAAGCAGAGCAGCTTTAAAGAAGGGTGACCCATTCTTCCACACCAGCTTGACTATGATATCTTCCCCTGCTTCTGTGCCTTTGCTAATATTGTTATTCTCTGCTTAGAATATGTCTTTTATCTTGTACCCTACCTGTTTGTCTTCATAGACTCCCTGTTTACCCGACTAATTCCTGGTCATTTTTCAAGATACACCTCAAGTGTCCCCTCCTCTGATACTCAATCCCTAACTTGGGTTAAGAGCCTCTTTGCTGGCCTTAGAGCACCTTGGCTCTGGTTTGCATTGTAATTCTCTTGTGCTAAGCACAAGCCTACATTATTTTAACTCATCTTCACAACATTCCTGTGAGGTTGCTACTTTATTGATGTTTATATAGATATTATTTACTTATTTTTCAGTAATTTGCCCAAAGTTGCATAGATAGCAAATGATTGGAGTGGGATTTGTATTCAGGTCTGCCTGACTCCAGACCCTGGGTTCTGAGTGACTGATGTCCTGCTCTCTGAGAAGGCCCACAGTTGGCTAGGGAATTTAGGTTTGGGGAAGGAAGAAAGAAGATATGAAAAAAAGATCTTGTCTATTACACACAAGGCACGTCTTGAGAGGAATGACTAACAGGGTCATAGAATCCATTTCTCTGACAGGAATTTGTTATTAAGAGTTACAGTTTAATCATCTAGAAGAGTAGATGGTATTAAATCTTTTTGTAATCATGTACTAGTAATAAAAGCATTTCGTTGTGTTTTCCTCTCTGTTATCAAATCGCATGTTACTGTGAGTAATGAAGGCTGTCATCATTTCTTGGTGCAGATTGAAAAGATTGCCTACATGTCACAGACGTACTCTCTTTTTTGTACAGATTTGGCAGCAGTATTTTGCAGCAAAAGATACAGTGTACGCAGTTATTCCTGTAAGTAGTTTGGAGGGGAAAATGAGTGTGTTATAGCATGAAGGTCAGGTCTCTAACCTTAGCAGGCAGTTGCCTTTACTTTTCCTATGTTTATTGCCTCTTGAGAACTTACATTTATAGCTCTGAGGGTTTTTATTATGCCCTGAGTACCAAAGATTGGAAGCTGCATATGGTATATTTATGGCTCTTGTTTTCCCTCTTTCTGGTTTAGAAATGTCTCTTTGAGTCAAGTCTCTGACAAGGGAGCATGGTGTAAGTTCATGTTGCTGAGCAATTTCCAAGTCTTTTATTTCTTTTTGGTGTTTTCTAAGGTATTGGAATTCAACACAGGGCCTCTAGCATAGGTTTCTTCCCTTCTTGTCTATAAGTGACCTATACATAAGCTGACTTGGAGCCTCCTCCTAATCTTTTTCTGGTATTTCCCCTTATAAAGTGGCCTTTTCTTGTGGGGTCTTGTTTTTTGTTTGTTCGTTTTTCCTCCTTGAAATTGCTGTCATGGATATAGTCACCAGCCACTGCTTGACCATTGAGATCAGCATTTGATGTACTGGGTTATCAGCTGGTTCTTTATTGTTCTTCCCTGAAAGAGAAGTAGCCTAGGGTAAGTTTATATCAAGCACATAAATATATACCAAGCTTACATGTGTAATTGTAAGATTAAAGAGAAAAACATATAGACAAAAATAAAGCCAGGCCTTTTGGTTGTGAGAGTATTTCTGTTTTTTTTTTCTGCCTCTTATATACCCTTTATAAGTTACCCTTTATAAGTTCAACAGCCAAGGGATCTGCACTTATATGATCTTTTAGATCTCTAATACTGGCTCTTTTTAAAAAATTTTTTTTTCTTTTATTGATTTTAGAGAGAGAGGAAGTGAGAGGGAGAGAGAGATAGAAACATTGATGAGAGAGAACATTGATTGGCTGCCTCCTGCATGCCCACACCAGGGATTGGGCCCACAACCTGGGCATGTGCCCTGACCAGGAATCGGACCAGCAACCTCTTGGTGCATGGGGTCAATGCTCAACCACTGAGCCGCACCTCCTGGACCTGGCTCATTTTTTAAAACAGGCTTGTTTAGCCGCCTCTGCAACAGACTTAGTGACCTTAGTGATGTCTCAGACACTTGGCAGAGTCCCCTGGAGAGTTTGGAGCATTTGGAGTATGCACTGTTCACAGTAGATTCTGACACTGAACAGCAAAGAATACATCTGGTGTTTCTCTGTCATAAGAGGCATTTGTAAATGATGAAACTTAGATTGTTTTAGTCGTGTTTCAGTTCTAGAGTTCAGTCTTGGTGAAATTTAAGTGTGATTGCAGGCTTTTATGGTTTTTAGTTTGTGAATATTATTCCTTTTTTAACCTACAGGAAAAGAAGTTTGATTTGATCTGGAACCGGGCTCAGTCCTGTCCAACAGTAAGTTTCTGGACTGCTTATCAATGCTGCCAAACAAGAATGTTTTCTAACCTATCTCTTCGTGCTCCATGCTGTCTCACACTATAGTTCTGTTTATTTAACAAAGATGCTTATGTATTGATTGTACTAAGTGAAATGTTTAGCTTTATGAAATCTTGTGCATTTGGCCCAGTAAGTCTCTGGCTTTTTAGATACATCTCAGCCATTTATGATGTGGATCTCACTCAACAGTATAAGTAAATGTTGGATGCAGCACCTTAGCCATAATATTTTCAACTTCCTTTAAGTGTCAGTTTTATTAGCAGTTTTCTTTTCAGTTTTGGCCATCTTATCCTGATTATATGTACCTAAAAGAAGTTATGAGATTGTTGCTGTAGTAATGAACTACCAGAAGACCTAAGGGAAGGGAATAGATGAGGTGGGCCAGGTGACTTGGTAATAATTTTTAGGATTCTCAAAAAAATTTTCCAAACATTGTCAAGAGAAAATAAAAAACCTCTACCTAAATGGAGAGATATACCATGTTCATGGACTGTGTGGCTCCATATTGTTGTCATTTCTCCTTAAATTGGTTTCTAGACTATAATCCCAATAAAAATCCCAATAGGTTTGTTTTTTTTTTAAGAAGTTGTCAAGCTGATTTTAAAAACTTATTTAGATATCCAAAGAACTTAGAATAACAAAACAATTTTGAAAAAGAACAACATTAGAGGACTTACATTATCTCATTTTAAGATTATAAGCTATAGTAATGAAGGCCATATGGTATTGGCATAAAAATAGACATATAGTTCAATGGAACAGAGTAGAGAATCCAGAAATAGACCAACATATGTGCAGTCAGTTGTTTTTCAGCAAAGGGGCCAAGGTGATTAAATGGGCAAAAGGATAATCTTGCTCTTATCTTACACCATGTCTAACAACTCAGAATAGATCATAGAATCTTAGTGATCTTGGATTTAGCAAAGATTTTTTTAAGTACATTACAAAAAGCAAACTATTAAAAGAAAAAATATTAGCCCTGGCCAGTTTGGCTCAGCGGTTAGAGCGTCAGCCCACGGACCAGAGGAACCCGGGTTTGGTTCCTGCTAAGGGCACGTACCTCGGTTGCAGTTTGTCCCTGGCCCTGGTTGGGGTTTGTGGGTGGCATCCAGTCGATGTGTCTCTCTCACATCGATGTTTCCTTCTCTCTCTCTTCCTCCCGTTCTCCCTCCTGCTCTGTCTGAAGATAAATGCAAAAATGTCCTTGGGTGAGGATAAAAAAAACAACAATTAAAAAAAAAAGAAAGAAAAAATATAAATAAATTACATTTTATCAGAATTAAAAATTTCTGTTTTATACCCATGTTCATAGCAGCATTAGTGGCAATAGCCAAAAGGTGGAAGCAACCCAAGTGTCCAGTGATGGGTGAATGAATATATAAAATGTAGTGTGTATGTGTATGTATGTGTGCACATGTATGTATATAAATAGCTTATAAAAGGAAATTCTGCCCTGGCCGGTTTGGCTCAGCGGTTAGAGCGTCGGCCTGCGGTCCGGAGAGAACCGGGTTCAGTTCCCGCTAAGGGCACGTACTTCGGTTGCAGTTTGTCCCCGGCCCTGGTTGGTCATGTGGGTGGCAGCCACTCGATGTGTCCCTTCACGTCGATGTTTCTCTCTCTCTCTCCCTTCCTCTCTCTCCCTCCCACTCTATCTGTACAAAAAATGGAAAAATGTCCTCGGGTGAGGATAAAAAAAAAAAAGGGAAATTCTGACACATGCTACAACATGGATGAACCTTGAAGACATTATGCTAAATAAAATAAGCCAGTCACAAAATGACAAATACTGTATGATTCCACATATGTATGAGGTACTTAGTGTAGTCAGATTTATAGACAGAAAGTAGAATGGTGGTTGCCAGGGCCTGGGGGGAAAGGGGATAGAGAATTACTCTTTAATGAATATGGAGTTTCAGCTTGGGAAGATGAAGAAAGTTTTGGAGATGAATGGTGGTAATGGTTGCACAACATTGTGAATGTACTTAATGCCACTGAATAGTACACTTAAAAATAGTTAAAATGGTAACTTATATGTAATGTATATTTTACCACAATAAAATAATTAAAATTTTCTACTTCTCAAAAGACATTGTTACGAAAATGAAAAGATTAGCCACAGACTGGGAGAAAATATTTGCAAGACATATATTAACAAATGACTTATATCTAAAATATATTAAAAACTTGCCTGGCTGGTGTGGCTCAGTGGATTGAGCATTGTCCCATGGACTGAGAGGTCCTGGTTCAATTCCTGGTCAGGGCACATGCCTAGGTTGCTGGCTCCATTCCCATTAGGAGGCGTGCAGGAGACAGCCGATCCATGTTTCACACATCGATGTTTCTATCTCTCCCTTCCTCTCTCTAAGAAAATCAATAAAAACATATTTAAAAAAATATATATATTTATATATATTAAAAACTCTTATAACTTAATAATAAGAGGACAGGCAATCCAATTGACAAGTTGTCAGCCTGGCCAGTATGGCTCAGTGGTTGAGCGTCAGCCCAGGTACCGGGAGGTCGCCAGTTTGATTCCTGGTCAGGGCAGATGCCCAGGTTATGGGTCTGATCTCCAGTGCGGGGCATGTAGGAGGCAGCCAGTCGATGTTCTCTCGTCAGTTTTTCCATCTCTCTCTCCCTCTCCCTCCCTCTCTGAAATCAATAAAGAAAAAAAAACTTAGGAACAAAAAAAAGGTCACTTCATTGGAGTAGCTGGTAAACACCTAAAAAGGTGCTTGACATTAGTCATAATGGGGCTACAAATTAAAACCACAGTAAGATACCACTAGTATGACTAAAATTAAAAAGACTGACCATACCAAGTGTTGCTGAGGATATGGAGCAACTAGAACTCTCATGTATTACTGATAAGAATGTAAAATGGTACAACCACTTTGAAAACAGTGAGGCCATTTCTTTAAAAGTTAAGCATATACCTGCCATACTACCCAGCCATTCTACTTCTAGATATTTCCCCAAGAGAACTGAAAGCACAAGTACGTACAATGACTTGTACACGAATGTTCATAGTAGCTTATAACAAAATACTGAAAAATATCCAAGTCTATCACAGGTGAATGAATAAAAGAATTGTGGTATGTGTGTACATGTATACAATCAAATGATATTCAGGAATTAGAAGGAATGAACTATTGATATATGTAACAACATGGATAGATCACAAAATAATTATGCTGAATGAAAGAAGCCAAACCAAAAATAATTATAGGTTCTGCAGTTCCATTTATACAAAATTCTATAAAACGCAGACTGATTGGTAGTGACAGAAACCAAATCACTGGTTGCTTAGGGACAGTTGGGGAGAAGGTATGAATTACAAAAGACTTTTTGGAGAAGGTGTTCATTATGTTGATTGTGGTAATGATTTCATAGTATACATATATTGAAACTCATCTAATTGTGTACTTTCAATATGTATAACTTATTATACTTTAAATATACCTCAATAAAGCTCCAAAATTTTTTTCTTAAGGGGCCACCTATTAGGCACTGAGGTTATCTCATCTAATAATAAAACAGCCTGAGTGGTTGGCAATAAGGAGACAATTCATGATTGATGCATGTTGGATTGATTATACTTTGTTTTGCTATCATTCTCTCCTCTACCACTCATCCCCAATTCTAAACATTTCAAGTATAAAACTAATTATTTCTTGGTGTTCAGAGCTACAGTATCAGCCTCAAATGGTAAAGTATGAAGTATTACAGTAAATGGAACAAAAAGGTAATTCAGCAGAATTAGGAAGTTTAGAAATTGAAAAAGACCCAAATGTTTATCAATGGAAGAATAGATAAATTGTGTTAAATTTCTATAGAGTTTCACAAAACAGTGAAAATGAATAAATTAGAGTTATAGTTATCAACATGGATAAATCTCAGAAGTATAATGTAAAGTGAAAAAAGCAAGTTGCAAAAGTATGCATATAGTTTGATAAGATTTATATTTCAAAACATGCAAACAGTATTGTTACTTGTTTATGGATATGTACATACACATTAAAAGTATATAAGCCTGCCCTGGCTGGTTTGGCTCAGTGGTTAGAGTGTCAGCCGGTGGACCAGTGAGTCACGGGTTCGATTCCAGTCAAGAGCACGTACCTTGGTTGTGGTTTGTCCCTGGCCCTGGTTGGGGTCATGTGGGAGGCAACCAGTCAACCAGTCGATATATCCTTTCAAGTCGATGTTTCTCTCTCCCTCCCTCCCACTTTATCTGAAGATAAATAGAAAAATATACATATCCTTGGGTGAGGATTAAAAAAAAATAAAAGTGTATAAAGTGTATAAACCTGAAATGCAGGATTGGAATGGGTTACACAGAGAGAGTTTCAGTTGGATGTCTAATGCTCTCTTTCTTAGGTGGGTTGGCAAGAGGATGTATGTTTGTTACATTATTTTTGTATGAATTTCATTTTAAAAAATGTTTTAAATCCAACATTGAAGAAATGGAGTGAATGATACAAGTGGTTGAACATAGAGGGAATTATTTTATTAATTCATCTACCTCCTTGTATATTTGTTTCCCACAGTTTCTGTGTGCACTACCAAGAAGAGAAGGCTATGAGTTCTTTGTAGGACAATGGTCAGGCACTGAACTCCACTTCACTGCACTTATAAATATTCAGGTAGGTGGCTTATGCTAGAGGAAAGAGGCCTACCCCTTTGTGGGACCATGAGCCCTTGCTGAGGCTTGAGGACACAATATCTACTCACCCTCAGGAGTATTTGCTTTGGCATTGATGAATTGTCATACTTGGTATGATGGGCTAGCTTTCTAGGCCCTATTCAATACCTAGAAATTGAAAAAAAAAAAACAAAAAAAACCCTGCGACATGACTACTTGGACTCTCTCCGGTCTCTTCCCCAGATCTCTGAAACATTTACTACATGTGCCTCACTTAACAAACATGGGTGAGTTATAGTGGTTGTCTTTTTAACCTTAAGATAGGATTCATGTCTTACATGCATTTTATTAATCAAGTCAGCACTTTCCAAGGTGCTAGCCACATAGTTTCCATTTCATAGATGTTTTTTTGTTTGCTTTCCTCTTTCCTTTTCCTTTGTTTTATTCCCAAATATTAGATTAAGTTTGATTCAAAGCATTTGAAGCTTTTAAAATAAAAGTCAGTATTTTATATCAGGTCATAACTAGGTTTGATATTCTATATTTGGAGGCCAAATCTGGCACACACACACCAAAAAAGCCATGTATTATAAGGATTTTGAAGTTGGGGTAAAGGGAGTACAAAATAGAATGAGAGGGCAGCTTTCACTTTGTTATTTTATAATTCTTCTAAAAATCATTTATTGGGCACAAACTATGATAACCAACATTTTATATACTTACTATGTACCAGATTTGTCTATATATTGTCATTTAGTCCTCACAAATATCCCATGAGATAGTCACTATTATTATTTCTATTTATAGAGAAAAAGTAGGCTTGGAGAAGTTAGTTCACACCGCTAAGTGGTAGAGCTGGATTAGATTGACTCCATGTTATTGACTCCAAAGTCTATGAACTTAACCATTAGCCTATTGTGTTGAAAACTATTCTAGGACCTAGATAACTATGAGCCAAAGTCCCTGCCTTCATGAGGCTCATTTAAGAAAAAGATCCTTGAACAGAATTATGATAAAAATGATCAATATAGAAGTATGTTCAGGAGAACTGAAAGGCTGAACTATTAAAAGTACCCTAGCAATACTTAGATATTGATAATTAAAAGGACTCTTGCTGAAAGTTTAGAGATGAAACCCAGAGATCTTTTTTTTGAATGTGTAGTCCTCCAACACTACATGAGGTCTTTAGCTTTGAACCCAGCCTCTCTTCCTAGTCCGGATTGAAGTCTGCTAACCACTGCCCTGTCCATTCTTCATGAAATTATGTTCTCATTCTTCTTTTCCCCCTACCTCCCACCCAGATTGTATTTTAAAACTGCACATTACAAATCTGGCCCATGTGCAAACTCTCCAGCTGTTTGCTACAGCTTAAAAGAGCTCAGTCTTCAGAGCCAGCCAAGGGGAGTAGATTTCAGCTGTGAAATGCACTAGTCCATAAAAGTGGCAATTACACAGGCATATTGCTTTCTTTAGAACTTGATTTGGTAGCTGCTTGTGCCGTTTTGTTTTTAAATATATGGCCATGATGAAGGATTCACTGCCTACTGTAAACATTTTCTGGGAAAAGAGCCAAACCTTTTTCAATTGAAGACACAAATAACACTGTGCAAACTGTCACTTGCACTGCACCTTGGCAGGCCTGCCCACCCCCCACATACCAGTCCTCCGACTCACTAGACACCCAAGGGGCTGTAAGAGCCAGAATTTCCTCCCGACTCTCTATTGCTTTGAAATTGCAGTTTTGTTGTGGTGGTACCTTATTGAGCCTTGATAAGTGTTCCTCCTCACAGACCCGAGGGGAAGCTGCAGCCAGCCAGCTGATTTTATATCACTACCCTGAACTTAAGGAAGAAAAGGGCATAGTACTGATGACAGCAGAAATGGATTCTACGTTTCTGGTAAGAATCAACTTTTACCTCTTTGGATTTACCTGGTAGCTTTAAAGGTGTTATTCTTTGGCAAAAGCTCAAGAGGTAAAATTCGAGGGATCTGCGTGTATTTGTTTCTTATTTAAAATTGACAATAGCAAGGTCTTGCTCAAGTTCTTCCAAGTTGAAGTTAGTACAGATCCTCAATCACTTCTTTGCAATTTTGAAGTCCAAACGCTCTGAAAACATCCTGCACCTATTACCTTTCTAAAATTATAAAATTCTGACTTCAACCCAGCTGGTGTAGCTCAGTGGTAATGGATCAAGAGATCACCAGTTCAATTCCCAGTCAGGGCACATGCCCAGGCTCGATCCCCAGTACGGAGCGTGCAAGAGGCAACTGATCAATATGTCTCATTGATGTGTTTTTGGTTTTTTTTATCCTCATGAGGACATTTTTCCATTCTTTATTCAGACTGAGTGGGAGGGAGAGAGAAGAAGAGAGAGAGAGAGAAACATCGACGTGAAAGGGACACATCGAGTGGCTGCCACCCGCAGGACCCAACCAGGACCGGGGACAAACTGCAAACGAAGTACATGCCCTTAGCGGGAATCGAACCCGGGCCTCTCTGGACCACAGGCCGATGCTCTAACTACTGAGCCAAACCGGCCAGGGCTCATTGATGTTTTTATCTCTCCCTCCCTCTCCCTTCATCTCTCTCTAAAAATCAATAAAAATATATTTAAAAAATAAAGTAAAATAAAATTCTGACTTCAAAACACATCAGGCCTCAGGAGTTTTAGGTAAGAGACTGGACAAGTAAATGGCTTCTTAAGTGTAGAGAAGAGTTCAAGGCTAGTGTAGTTAGTGCTCAATCTTTTATCATCCACACTGTTCACATGTACAACATTCCTCATACAGTGTGATTTCCCTTGCTCCCTTTCCCATTCCCTGGATAAAGCGTCAACCATATGCCCATAGGTAATGATATCTATTGTGTTTGTTCTCCCTGTGTACCCAGGGCTGGGAGCAGTTTGATGATGACTGGACAACCTATTTCTCTAGTCTTTGCTTATTTTAGTGTCATTTATCTGGCAGCATTTAAGTTCAGGATGTCCTCAAGATACTGGCCATTTTCATGCCTCTTTTCCCTGAGATTTTTCATTACTTATTTTTCTCACTTATTTTTCCTCTCTCTCTTACTTGCTGCATACAGGGAAGGAAAAAGTGATGGTACTCAGGTAGTATTTCAGTTTCTATTAGCAGTAAGTAGCAGTAAGTCCCAAGTCTTAGATACAGTTGGGACTCTACTTTTCTGTCTGTTATTCCTGAAACTGTTCAGTCCCATTTCTCCTATTCTTCCTTCCACCCATCGTACTCAGCTGCAGGTTACCCAAAATCCTATCCAGAAGAATGGAGTTGCCATTAACTGAGATAAACAAGATTGCAGGAGAAAAAGGTTTGGAAGGAAGATCAGGAGCTCAGTTGTGGCCATGTGAAATCTGAGATGCCTATTAGATTTCCAAGTAGTAGGCAGTTAGATATATGAGCCTGGAGTTCAGAGGAGAGGTCCAGGCTCGATATATAAATATAGGAGTTGTCAGCATATGGATTGTTATTTAAAGCTGCGAGACTGAATGAAATCATCAAGGAAGTAAATGGAGATAGAAAAGAGAAGAGGTCTAAGAACTGAGCCCAGTGGAGATGAGGAAGCATCAGCAAAGAAGATTTAAAAGAAACAAGTCAGTGATGTAGGCCGAAAACTAAGATGGTTGAATGCCTGGAAGTTGAGATAAAATGTTTCAAGGAATTAGGAGTGCTCAACTGGCCAATTCTCTCTTGCTAATAGGGAAAGTAAGACAAGGACTGAGAATTTACTACATCACAACATGGAAGTCATGGGGGACCTTCATCAGGGACTTTTCAAAAGGAGCAGTAGGATAAATGCATAATTGGAGTACATTTAAGAGAGTATGGAAAGGTCCTGGCTGGTTTGGCTCAGCGGTTGGAGCATTGGCCTGTGGACCAGAGAGTCCCAGGTTTGGTTCCCGCTAGGGGCATATACAAATCAGTCAATCAATCAATCAATCAATCAAAGAGAGTATGGAAAGAGAAATTAGAGTAAGCATAAACAGCCCTGGCCAGTTTTGCTTAGCGGTTAGAGCATCGGCCTGCGGACCAGAGAGTCCCAGGTTCAGTTTCTGCTAAGAGCACGTACCTCGGTTGCAGTTTGTCCCTGGCCCCGGTTGGGTTTGTGTGGGTGGCAACCACTCAATGTGTCTCTCTCACATCGATGTTCCTCTCTCTCACATCGATGTTCCTCTCTCTCACATCAATGTTCTCCCTCCCACTGTATCTGAAGATAAATGCAAAAATGTCCTCGGGTGAGGATTAAAAAAAAAAAAATAGAATAAGCATAAACAAGTCTGAAGAGGGGAAGGAAAGAGCAGGGCAATACCTGGAGGGGAGAAGTGAATGAGAAGGTTTTTTTGTTCTGTTTTAAATATGGGAGAAATAATGTTTGGATGCTGATAGAAAGACCCAGTAGAGAGGGAAATATTGATCACGAGGAGAGAGGAAAGAAATGTTGAAGAGAGATTTTTGAGTGGGTAAGTCTGGGCATGAGGAAAATATAAAAACAGGTGAAAAGCCAGGATGTAAGGACACAAATACAGTTAAACGGATAGAGGTGGTGGTAGCCGGTAGAACTTCTCTCTAGATTGCTTAGTGAAAAGAAAGCTGAGAGCGTGGATGGAAGAATGAATAGGTGTAGCACAATAGAGTGGAAAAGAGAAAGTCTGAAATCGTTGACTAGGGCAGGAGTCAGCAAACTACATACAGCCTGTGGGCCAAATCCAGTCCACTATCTGTTTTTAGAAGGCCCATGAGTTAAGAATGTGTTCTACATCTTTAAATGGCTGGGGGAAGGGAGGCAAACCTAAAGAAGGTTTTATGACCTGTGAAAAGTATATGAAATTCAAATTTCAGTGTCTGTATAAAAAGTTTTATTGGAACACAGCCGTGATTATCATTTACATATTATCTATGGCTGTTTTAGGTCTGCAACTGAGAGTTGAGTAATTACAACAAAAACTATAGGTCCCATAGAGCCTAAAATATTAACTGTCTCCCCTTTACAGAAAGTGTATGCCTGCCTGTGGCCTAGGAGCATGGAAGAGAATGCCTATGTGGGTGCCGGCACAGAAAGAGGGCTGAGAGTTGGATTTAACTAGGGTTATGGTTTACCCAAGTGATATGATGAAGTAAAACAGCAACCAGGAAGATAGAGGTAAAGGCAAAGGAGTGAATATAGTTGTTGACCATGGAATGCTAGCTGGATAAAGAGGGAAGTGAAAACATAAGTGAGGTTAGAAACAATTCTGTCCTAGTGGAGTTAAAAGGTTTTTGAAGTTGGGGGTGAGCTTAAAAGATAGGAAAATAGTAGACAAAGCAGGGGCGTTTCAAATTGAGATTTGGAGGAGATATAGTTACCAATAATGACAAGGTTTAAGATTTGAACTGAGGAGTGAGTGACATAAAGATTACACTTTATTTTGTGATCTTCAGCAAAGCACAGCCTCTAACCATATTAAAAGTGCACTCTGGCAGTCAGAGAAGAGCCCTTCTACTTTGGCTTTTTAATTTTAATGGTTTTATTGATTTATTTTGTTAGAGAGAAAGAAAGGGAGATAGAAACTGCAATGTGAGAGAACCATCTATTGGCTGCTTCCTGCACACCCCCTACTAGGGATCAAGCTTGCAACCCGGGCATGTGCCCTCACTGGGAATCGAACCAGGACCTCTCAGTCCATGGGATGATGTTCAATCAATCCACTGAGCCACACTGGCCAGGCTGGCTTTTTAAAATGTATTTATTTATATATTTTAGAGAGAGAGGAAGGGAGAGAAACATTAATGTGAGGAAAAAGCATCTGTCAGCTGCCTCCTGCATGCCCCATACTGGGGATCGAACCCTCAACCTGGCATGGCATGTGCCCTGACCGGGAATCAAACCAGCAACCTTTCAGTGTACAGGACAATGCCCAGCCAACTGAGCCACACTAGCCAGGGCTACTTTGGCATTTTAACCACCTCACTTTGGTGGTCTCAAACTGTACACGGTTCCCATTATCATTAAAATTTGCTTCCTGGCCTTAATAACATTTAACAGCATACCAGACAACAAACACAGAGTGGGGCAAAAATAGGTTTACAGTTGTTTATATGGAAAATAATAAACTCTGTTTTGTATACTCACAACTGTAAACCTACCTTTGCTCCACCCTGGATTTGCCTTGTATAAGTCAACTTGACTGTGAATGTCCAGTGTAGTACAGTAAGTCCTTTATGTTGTCGGTAGGTTCTTAGAACTGCGGCAAATTGACATATAACAAAACCAGTTTTACCATTGGCTAATTGATACACACAACAGTTAAGTTCCTACAGCATCACATCAGTATTATAACAAAACAACATTAAATGAAATGATGTTATTTGAGGAACTGCTGTACAGAATTAGACATGTTAGAAGTTATTGTAGAGTTGTGTGATTCAGAGATGGGAAACCTAGAAATGTAATATGAATATATAATCACCTGCATATTCGTGCATGAATTTGTACTTAGGCATAGTATTTCCAAATACAGTAATCTAAATACATGGAAACTAGAGGTTTCTTCTTAACTAACTTTAATGCTGAGAATTTAGTAGAATATTAGAAAACTTTATCTGGTTTCATATCTATGTCAATAGATGATTTCATTGGATTGCAGTAAGTGCTAGAATAGAAACCTGCACAGCTTTCTGTGGGGAGGGGTTCCCTGACCCAGAAGGAGGAAAAAAGATTTCCTAGAGATGATGCCTGTGCTGGACCTTCAAAAATGAGCCAGAGTTTAGCCAGGTAAAGAGAGGTGAGAGGGAGAGGGGAATGTTCCACACAGCGCAAATAGCATAAGTAAGTTCTATGTGGTGTAAACTGACTTGCAGTATTACAAACAGTTTGGTATCACTGATATAAAAAAAGGTTTAGTGGGTTATGTTTAAAGGTTTAGTTTTATCTTGAAGACACAAAAGAGTCACTGGAGAAGAGAGAATGACCCCAGAAATATATAGTGAGTACAATGGGCCAGGTTTGGTAAATTGATCATAGCTATGAAAATTGAAAGAGAAGGAGAAATCGGGTTTAATATACCTCCTTATTGAGCAACACAGGGAGTTAATATGTTTATCTTCTAGGGTCTTGGAAAGAGAGGAGACTACTTACTGTTTCATATTGTGAGTTAAGAGAACAAAAGGCAGGGGGCGAATACAGCGCTGGGTGCTTTCCATTACCCTCGAGAGGCACATGCAGATAGCTCCCTGTGTCTAACACCCCTACCCGCTGCGCTAGGGGTCTTCAAACCAGTAGAAGGAACCCTTATCTAAACAAAACCTTACTATGTCAACTCCAGGGTAGAATAGCTGAAACAGGTGAAGGGACCTGGGGCACCTCCACAGAGCCCCTATGACTCTGCTGTTGGAATAGCATTGTTCTAGAATGAACACAGCGGAGAGAACCCCTACTTTCACCATCCTAAGCCTCAAATAAACATTGATTGTCAGAGGCCCTACAGTTCAGGTGCTCAGAGAATGGTGATATCTGCCTCAGATTATGGTAATGCATTTGCTTTAGAAATAGTCTGCTCTTGAGACATGTTTGAGTATAAAAAAGGTAAAATTGATGAAGCAGAGCTAACACCTTGATCGATTTTAATTGTCTTGCCCCACCAGAAACAGTACAGGGTGAAGTGGTGGGAGTACCAGTTTGGGAGTCCGGAGGTCTGGGCCTGTCTCTGCCACTTGCTAGCCACATGACCTTGGGCCTATCCCTGGACCTCATCTGCTTTGGTTTTTTGGCTTATTAAATGAGGACTGGGTGATCTCTGAGGCCCCTCCAGCTCTGAAATTCTATTAATTTGAAATAGGCAGCATTTTGGAAAAAGGCTTTTGATTGAAGATCCAGTCTCAGAGATTAGTGCCTGCTTGTGAGAAAATGACCTGAAAGCCCACTGGGAGAGAATGGAGAGAAAGCGGCCTAGGGTATTTATAAACCTGTCTTCATCATTCTCTAGTTAGACATAGCACACTTTTAACAGTCAGTTTTACTGGCAATTTTCCATTATCCTTTGGGGTTAGGTTTTGGCTATATGAACACAATGATAATGAGTACGTGTCTCCAACTAGGTATAACTAGAGAATGTATAGGTAGCAAAAGAGTTGTTTGAAGTAACTCTTATAAGATTTCAAAAATGTAGCCTATGTCCTGAACCCACCTGTCTGGTCACCATTTCCCTGCCTCTTAGCTTTCCAGAAGGTGGCCCCTTTCCTTCCCTGAGGCTATTAGGCTGGTGCATTAGTTAGAAATGGCTGCGTAGCAGATTACCCCAAACTTAGTGGTTTAAAACAAAAATGTATTACCTCATAGTTTCTGTGAGTCAGGAATTCAAGAGCAGCATAGCTGGGTGGTTCTGGCTCAATCTCTCATGAAATTTCTGTCAAGATGTTGGCCAGGGCCACAGCCATTGAAGGTTGATTGGGCTTGAGGATCAGCCTCTGACCCCACTCTCATGGCTGTTGGCAGGAGGCCTCAAGTTTCCTTGCTATGTTGGCTTCTCTGCAGGGCGACTTAAATGTCCTCGTGACATGGCAGCTGACTTTCCCAGAGCAAGTGATTCAAGAGAGACAGCAAGACAGAAACTACAATGTCTTTTGTGACTTAAAGGCAGAAGTCACTCTCTGTCATACCACTGTAGTCTGTTTGTTAGATGCAAGTCAGTAAGTACAGCCTGTACTCAAAGAAAGGGAAACGAGGCTCCATCAAGGGGGAGTGTCAGGATTTGTGGACGAAATGGAAACTGTCACAGCGGCTTTGGCACTAGTTTTCTGACCAACGTTGTATCAAGAACGGGTTTTATTTGAGTGTGTCTGGTTAGTCAAGAACTTAGTACTTCTCCTGGCCGGTTTGGCTCAGTGGTAGAGCGTCGGCCTGCGCACCAATGAGTCGCGGGTTCGATTTCGGCCAAAGGCACATACCTCAGTTGCAGTTCATCCCTGGCCCTGGTCAGGATCGTGCAGGAGGCAACCAGTCAGTGTGTCCCTCTAATGTCACGTCAATGTTTCTCTCTCTCTCTCTCTCTTTCTCTCCCTCTCCCCCTCCCACTCTGTCTGAAAATAAATAGAAAAAAATATCCTCAAGTGAGGATTAAAAAAAAGAACTTAGTACTCACAAACAAACGCTTGGAACTGAGTAACTATTGTTCTCCCCCCCCCTTATTTTTATTTATTTTCTTTTTATATTAAATTTTTTTCTTTATTGATTTTAGAGAGGAAGGGAGAGGGAGAGAGAGGTAGAAACATCGATGAGAGAGAACATTGATGCCCCCCACTGGGGATTGGGCCCACAACCTGGGCATGTGCTCTGACCGGTGACCTCTTGGTGCATGGGTTGACGCTCAGCAATTATAAAGGAACTGAATGAAGAGGGAAATTATGAGCATATGCAATAATTTAGTCAAACATTCACCAGCTGTCACTCTGTGCAGGGTTATAAAACAAGCACATATACTTTGAGGAATTCATACTAGGGAAGATAGACAAGGAAAAAAGAAAAGGACAAATACAATATTGTATGATAAATACTATGATCGCCTTGACTGATGTAGTTCAATTGGTTGAGTGTCATCCTGTGGCCGGTTCAATTCCCAGTCGGCACATGCCTGGGTTGTGGGCTCTATCCCTGGTAGGGGGCATGCAGGAGGCAGCCAATTGATGTTTCTCTTTCACATCGCTGTTTCTCTCTCTCTTTCTCTCCCTTCTTCTTTCTCTAAGAAAAAAATAAAAACATTTTTTTAATAAAAGATACTGTGATAGAAGTAAGCATGGGGTAATCTGGGTACACAGAGAGGGGCCACCTAACTGAGACTTGGAAGATCAGGAAGTTGGGGAAGCTTCCTGAAGCAGTGATCCTGGGTGAGGGTCCACTTGCCATAGGACTCAAACACAGAGCTTTGTGTTCCTGTGCCAGGAGAGACCTCACAGTCCTTTTTACCTTACAGAACGTTGCTGAGGCGCAGTGCATTGCCAACCAAGTCCAGCTCTTCTATGCCACTGAACGGAAGGAGACCTATGGATTAGTGGAGACCTTTAACTTCAGACCAAATGAGTTCAAATATATGTCTGTCATCGCTGAATTGGAGCAAAGTGGACTTGGAGCAGAATTGAAATGTGCCCAGAACCAGGATAAGACTTAGAGCCGTAAGAGTTGGCTCCTTACAGAGTCTGCTCAGCTCTGGATAGTCTGGAGCTCACCCATTCCCTTGAACTCCCAGGAGCTCAGCATCTATAATGTGCAGTCTCTGAGGAGTTGCCCTGTATGCTTATGCAAGAAGTAATCATGGAGGTGAACCCTATTACTTAATATTCAGGAACAAAGGTAGCCAAACATTCTGATAATTATCTCAGCATACTTGAGGTTCCCTTTTTAAGTGTTTGAGGTCATAGTCAGAGATAGCCAAGGATCCACAGAATGGTTGACTTAATTTTACATAGTGTAACATTTTGTTACAAGGGCTTTTGCATTGTGGATATTTTCCAAATGCCTGTAGTTCCTCATCTTTATAAACTTGTGACAGGATAAGCTTGAAGACCTGCTATCGTTATATGTGGGCTTTATGTCCTCTTTTCAGGTGCCAGTTAGTTGGCCAAAAGCAAAACCCAAATATCCTGTTTAGACTCTGGAACAACCAGCCATTGCCATCAGGAGTAAGACTTCATCTAGACGCCCCCAGAGTTGCCTTTAGTGTAGCTGGTTTGAAGCATCAGTAGATTCCAGGCATACTTAAATACACAGGTACAGTGCCTGCATATTTTTAAACCATGGTTTGTGGCACCTGCTCCTCTAACTCTGCCTTTTAAAAGCTGTGTATTTGGAGTGTAGTGTAAATAAATCAACTTTTTTGTAAGGAAGGCTCAGTCCAGATTTGCATGTTTTTGTGATGTTGGGTGTTTTTTTTAAACAACTCTAAGCCATGCTAGTATTATATGAAAAAGTGGGTGGAAGCAAATGTTCCCAGATTGGAAGTGGAGAAAATATAGCAATAGAATAAAGTCTGGCTTACAATCTTTGTTACGCTCAACAGTGAAATCTAAGCTGTGTGCTATTGTGTCAGTGATATGAGCTGATTTGATCACAACTTACCTTTGAACTCAGTAGTTGTTGAAACACCAAAAATGAGAAAGGATATCTCCAGCGCTGGACACTCCCATGTAGTTTGTAGTGTCACTGTGGTGGCTCCAAGCTCAGTGATAGAGGAGGGTGGTGGTTACACACCAGCCTTTTGAACCTGCAGTCCCAGCCCCCCCACCATTATTGTTAACTGCCTCTGCTATGCCTTTCCTTTTCCTGCTCTGACACGCTCTACTTTGCTGCTGCCCGAGATCTGGTTGTACGAGACTGAATAGGGTGAATGGGAATGGAACCAGTACTTACAGAGTCTGTGTATGTTTTTCTTCATTACAGGTTGGGCCTGTCCCCAAGTTCTTTAAATGGGGTTGGACTTCCATTATTTTCTGAGCTGTGTCTTTTTTGTTGTACCTCTGAGTCTGTGTATAGAGACAGGTAGTGTTTGTTTAACCTGGAAAAGCTGCTACCCTTTCACAATTTCTCTGGAGACAGAGCTGTTTCCTAATGCAAATTCTGGACCTACCTCTGGTCCTGACAGTTAATTTTTTAAGAAACTTGAGTTTTGATGTTTTGAGTCCCAGGAATCTTTAGCATCAGGTGGTGTTGCTATTATAAGTATCTATGTTTGCTTTTCTATTCAGATGGACTCAGTTCCTAGCCATAGAACATTTTCATAACACCTCCACCAGAGGGTGAGAAAATGATAGGGGGGGACTGGCTGCTCATTTTATTGTTCCTCCCAGCTTTGCCCTAAACCCCCACTTGCCAAGAAAGGATGTATCCATGGACAGTTACACTGGACATGACCAAAGCACCATCTGGCTGTTCTTTATATTTACCTAGCAAGATCTGGCAAAGAACTAAAAGAAAATTGTAACATAAGTCAGTAAATTCATCTGCTGATGCAACATGGTGTTATAGAAAGTGGATAGTCTTTAAAGTCGAATGAATCTGGATTCAGATGTCAGTATTGCAATTCATTAGTCTATAATATTGAACAAATGATTTAAACTCTCTAATTCTGTTTATTCATCTGTAAAATTAGAATAATAATAATATCTACCTCATAGGATTATTGTGAGCATTAATTAATTAGAATACAGTAGAGCTTAGTAAATGTCAACTCCCTCCCTCTTGTCTACTTCCCCGCCTATCATTAAAGACCAACACAAATTAAGATGTGCATATCATTCTTCATTCCAGTTGAACAAGCAAACCTTATCTCACAGGTTCTCGAACTTTAAGTTGAAGTAGAATTACCTTGAACACTTCAGAATGCAGATTCCCAAGTCCCAAACTTCAGCCTACTGCATCAATCTTTGCAGGAAATGCTGGGAATCTGCATTTTAAGATGTGCTTCAGATGATTCAGCTGCAGGTGATTCACCAGCCACACTTTGAAAACCATTGCCTTATGTGTTCCTCACAAAAAATGCCAGGTCTTCCTTTCCTGTGGACATTAACCATAGAATTGGAGGCCTCTGTCCTTTGCCTCCCATAGTGGTCCCTTTTGCATATTCTGCATTATATTTATATATTTATGTGTCTTTTGCCCCCACTAGACTGTGAGCTCCTTGAGGGACAGGGTTTTTCTCCATTCCCAGTGCCAAGGACATGGCCTGGAACATAGAAGACACTCCGTTGTTTGTTGAATAAATAAATGACACGTATTTTAGCCAAAACATCATCTTGTGTGTGTGCGCGCCTATATTTAAATACTCTGAATTTAAGAGAATCTCTTAACACACTTAGATTGAGAATTTATTGAATAGGAATATTTGTAATCCAAGCTACCAAATTATAACAAAATCTCTGTAAGTCACCAATCTGCTGGCTCTCTGCCCAGTGCAATTCAATACCTACTCTGCCACTGCCACGTTAGGTGCTGATGCAGGAAGATGGGAAGGATCATTCCTGCTCTCAAGCTCTGTTCCAGCCATCACCTGTGTCTCTCTGGCCTCTGATTCTTTGCCTCATATCTAGCACCTGGTCATAGTTTGCCTTGTCTTGTTCTCAGGAGGTTTACACTGCTATTTCCTTCTTCTCTAACCAGTTTGGAAGCAGTTGCCACATGGTTTGTTTGTTTTGTTTGTTTGTTTGTTTGCAGTCTCCATAATACTGACCTTTGTTCAGCCTTGGAGAAGAGGTATAAATGACCACTTCCCCATTCCTTTGATTTAGCACTGATTCAGCGTTCATTAATATGTAGTGGGCACCTAGTATATGTCAAGCACAGGTGTAGGAAGCTAAGGAATAAGGCAATGAGCAGGACAGACAAGGCCCTTGTCATGAGTTTATATGCTTGTGAAGAAGACAAATGAATAACAAATTATTTCAAATACTGGTAGTGCTACGAAAATAAAATAATATAGAATGTGGAATGGAGGCAATAGCCTAATGGTCAAGAGCACCGTCTCTGCAAAGGTGACAACTGATACTTGAAGAAAAGCACCAGGTAAGGAGAACAGCATGTGCTGAGGCCTTGAGGCAGGGCCAGGTTCAGCATGCTTGTTGCTGGGCCCAGGTTTAAAAGTTTAGCCCTTGCCCTTGAGGAGCAAGGGAGAGACACGGACATGAATAATTACAATATGAGATACCTGACCAGTGCCATTTCAGAGAAGGAGCAAGGAGGGTTAAAGAACACTACTGGGTACTGTGGGGGATGTGAATTTTGCCAGACCATAGTACCTGGTGTGAAATGCTTGAGGAGATTAGACTTACAGCCAAAGACCCTTCCCCTTGATTTATTTTTTGGTTTTTTTATTTTTATTTTCAGATAGAGCAGAAGGAGAGAGGGGGAAGAGAGAGAGAAACATCGATGTGAGAGAGACACATCAAGTGGTTGCCACCCACACGACCCCAACTGGGGCTGGGGACAAACTGCAACCGAGGTACGTGCCCTTAGCGGGAACCGAACCCAGGACTCTAGTCCGCAGGCTGACGCTCTAACCTCTGAGCAAAACTGGCCAGGGCTATTTATTTTTATTTTTTGTTGATCCTCACCAAGGATATTTTCCCATTGATTTTTAGAGATAGTAGAAGGGAGGGAGGGAGGGAGAGAGAAACATCCATTGGTTGCCTCCTGTGTGACCCCGACCAGGGCTGGGGAATGAACCTGCAACCCAAGTACATGTCCTTGCCGGGAATCAAACCCATGACCCTTCGATCCACAGGCTGTTGCTTTAACTGCTGAACCAAATCAACCAGGGCTATGACCCTTCCCCTTTAAAAGCCACCTCTACCCAGCCAGTGTGGCTCATGGATTGAGCATCATCCCATGGACTGAGAGGTCCCAGTTCTATGCCTGGTCAGGACACATGCCTGAGTTGCAGGCTCAATCCCCAGTAGGGGGCATGCAGGAGGCAGCCAATTGATGTTTCTCCCATCGATGTTTCTATCTCTCCCTCTCTCTAAAAAAATCAATAAAAACATTTTTTAAAAAGCTACCCCTCTCTGACCTGTTGCTCTTTGATGATCATCTGCAACCTCAGTCGGAGGAGCTATAAAGTGGGGCATCCTGGCCTGTGAAAAGTTCCTCAAAAGATCGAGACTGTTGTCATCACCCAAAAAGCAAGCCCAGGTCTGCATCTAGCCCAAATATAGTGCCTAACATCTAATGAGTCCTCAGTAAATACTTTCATCAATTAATAAAACAAAAATAGATGTGCCGTTTCCATCCCACCATGCTGTCTCTCTAAGATGTTAAAAACTATATTAATTTACTACTACTATTAGTAGACATTATGCTGGCCCTCTGGGGGGGTCCCCCATTTTTACCTCACCCCATAAGTAATATTGGGAACAGGAAGAAGTTGCATTAGTCTATTTGGGTTGCTATAACAGAATACCATAGACAGGGTGACATAAACCACAAAAATTAATTTTTCACAGTTCTGGAGGCTGGGAAGTCCAATGGTACCTACAGGTTTAGTGTCTGGTGAGAACCTGCTTCCTGGTCCATAGAGGGCTGTCTTCTATCGCTGTCCTCACATTGATAGAAAAGGAAGGGAGCTCTCTGAGGTCTCTCTTATAAGAGCACTAACCCCATCACCTCCCAGAGGCCCCACCTCCAAATACCATTGCATAGGGGATTAGGTTTCAACATATGAATTTAGAGGGACACAAATATTCAGTCTACAGTAAAGATTCCTAAACCTTAGTCTTGTTTATAAATATCACTGGGGACCTTGCTTAACCAGCAGCTTCCTGTGCCCAACCCAAAGAAACTGAAATAAAATCTCAATAAGAGAGGCCCTGCCTTTTGTGTTTCCTCTTTGAAACGTCTTACTGTCGAACTTTTCAAACATACACTAAAGTAAAACTAATAGTATAATGAACACCAAGTTCTTATCACCCAACACAAAGAATTTTCAACACATGACAATCTGATTTCATTTGGTTCCCCACCCACTTTCCCTCCAAATCTCAGACATCACATTGTTTCCTTCATACATACCTCTGCTTATATTTCTAAAGGATAAATACCTTAAATTTTTTTCTAAATTAATTAACAATAATTCCTTAATATTATCAAATGTTCAGTCATATTCAAATTTCCCCAATTATCCCATAACTTATTTTTTTCAGTTGATTTGTTCAAATCAGGATCCAAACAAGATTCACATCTTGCAACTAGATATGTCTAAGTTATTTTTTTTAACTTTTATTTTAAAATAATTTTAGGCTCATTTTTCCCTTTTGTTTTTAGTCCTATGAAACTTTATTACATATATAGGTTTGTGGCTACTGTCACCGAAAGAAAGTCCCTTGTGCTATGTACACCTTTATAGTTGAACCCTCCTCCTCAGCCCTATCTCCTGGCAACTACTGATCTGCTATCCATCATCATAATTTTGTCATTTTGAGGATGTATATGGTGAAATCATATAGTAGTAACCTTTAAAATTGAATTTTTCACTCAGCACAATGCCTTTGAAATTCATCCAAGTTGCTGCAAATCTTTTTTTTTTAATCCTCACCCGAGGACATTTTTCCATTTTTTGTTCAGATAGAGTGGGAGGGAGAGAGAGAGAGAGAAAGAGAGAGAGAGAGAGAGAGAAACATTGATGTGAAAAGGATACATCGAGTGGCTGCCACCCACACGACCCAACCAGGGCTGGGGACAAACTGCAACCAAGGTACATGCCCTTAGCAGGAACCAAAACCGGGTCCCTCCGGACCGCAGGCCGACGCTCTAACCGCTGAGCCAAACCAGCCAGGGCTGCTGCAAGTCTTAATAGCTGGTTTGCTGCTATTGCTGAGTAGTATTCCGTATTAAGTCACTTTTAACTTACAGTTTTCCCTCCTCTCTTTTGTTTTCTTGATGTTTATGTGTTAAGAATCTGTCCTATAGAATTTTTGTCATTCTGGATTTTGCAGATTTCATTCCCATAGTGTCATTCACTTGTTCCTCTCTTCCTAGTCCTTCCTGTAACTGATAGATCTCCAGGCTTGGTCAGAATCAGATGGTCCTCTGTAAGGAACCCCATGCCCACTGACTCTAAGGCAGATGTTACTGAAAACACTGGGAGAAAGGATGCTGTAGAGGAAGAAAGTGCCATGGCCTCTGGGGTAGTTTGAGGAGGGTTTGAACTGGGGTCATGCTCCAGGGTGGCAGCCCCAGAGGCTGAAAGTGAGGTATCACAACGGCAGAACAGGTAGGGTTGAACAGAACTTCCTGTGTAGGCTTCATGGTGGGTTCTATGGAAGGTTGAGCCTGGGACCCTGGTAAAACTGCCCCCACTGACCTTATTCCCCACACCCACCAACTATCACCTTCACTCCCGGAACAGCCCTGAGCAGAGAACTAACCTAAGTGGTTGGAGGGCACGCATCTAGTAGAGGGCAAGGCCTGCCCGAGGCACTGGAGTCAGGTCAGGTTGGAGGGCGTGCTCTGAGATTATCCTAAGGCCCTTATGCACACCAGGCTTTCACCTCAGCCTCCAGAGGCTTCCTTCCCAAGATGGAAGTCCTGAAACCTGGAGAGGTGAGGGCTATGCCCTCAACTCAAGGGGTAGTCAGGGAGCCGGAAGGGAAGGGGGACCTTGGAGCACAGAACACTCAAGTCTGAGGTTCTTGGTGTCAAGAGGGCCCTCCTACTCTTCAGAGGGACTGAAACCTTCTGAAGCCCATGTTACAGTGGGCTGTGCCACCTTTGATTGCACATTCTCCCCACTCCCACCCCAAGAAATGAGTACAGCCGTCCAGGCTACACGGTTGGACAGCCCTGATGTGTTAAGTGTACCCTCATGTTGTGCTGGTCTCTGCCCCCTGTCTTCCATGACCACAGGAACAGTACCATCCCTCTTCTACTCAAAAGCCTGCTGGGTGCTTGAAGGCAGCACCCTCAAAAAGACTGACCACAGTCCTGCTGATCCTCATAGCTCTTCTGTGGGGCACGTATTGTTGTGTTTCCATTTTACAGAGGGGGAAATAGACTCAGAGAGGACAAATGCCTGTCCAAGGTCACACAGAATTGTAATATACATTCTTTCAATATTGTCTTTCAAACAAAAGGAAGTCTAACCTCAATTCCTCTTATTGCAATGAGGCTATTCTTTGCTTTTTCCTAAATGTGCCAGGATGAAAGATACTGCCTTCTGGGCAGGAAAAGGCAGAAGCTAAAATAGAATTTTTTCTTGGGAGATTGAGGAGAAGGTGGGCCCCATCCAGCTTCAAGAGTTTCCATCCAGCTTCAAGAGTTTTCAGAAGCCTGGTGGGGTGATCTGGGGGTACTGTAGCTCATTCTGAGAGGGAAACTTTCCTGGCATATGAGGGGCTGGGAAGTCCCCAGGGAGAGGCTACTCTGTATCAGTGGAGTCCCTGGGTACAGGCCCGTAGGGGCAAGAGCAGAAAGCTGGTCCTGATGAGGCACTGGAAATGGTACGACTGGAAGATGCTTTGGTGGAGCAGATGGGGAAAGTTGAGGTCCACAGAGAGGCAGAAACTTTCCTAGAGACACCCAGCAGGGCAGGAGCCCAGATCTGTATACCACCCCCTGCCACTAGAGCTCCCATCGAGGAGTCATGTTCTTGGACTGCGCAGTGGAGAAGGGTACGTCCTTAACTAGGTTCTCAGTGGCTCCCACCAAGCTTCAGAGACAGGGCCTTATTTGACACAGTGGCAGGGAACAAGCCCATCCTGAGTAGACTGTAGTGCTATAGGGTTACAGCATGCCATCAGGGAGGACAGGAGCACCCCAAAGTTACACAGCTAATACGTGGTAAAGTCAGGAGCTTACTCTCAAAGGTCTGGCTCTTCTCAGCCCCAGCAGAGCCTCCTGTAAGAACACAGTCTCTCTAGCCCAGACTGAGAGCCACAGGAAGGGGTGCAGGGATTTAAGAAATCTGTTTTCTCCCAACCCTTTAACCTGTCAGCTAGTATTGTACAGACACTGGGACTCTGTGGGTGAGCTGGCAACTTCTGAAGTTCCTTCTAGATGGATTAGATATTTCTCACAATGTAAGATTCTGTACTTTTCACTCTTCACCAGGAAAACCCCTGCCCATCCTATAAAACCCAGCTGGAGGTACAGCAAATGACCATGTGCAAAGCCACAGAAGGAGTCACATCACATTCCAAAGAATCTTACAGACCATGCTCTCCAACCACAATGCAATATAATTAGAAGTTAACACAAGAAACATAAACCTCCCATAGGCTGAGAAACTAAAAAACACACTTCTAAATCATCCATGAGTTAAAGAGGAAATGACAAGGAAATTATGGAATATTTAGAACTGAATGATAAGGAAAACACAGCTCTGTAAGTCAAAGTCCCTGAGCCCATGTGTCAAGTACCTTCCATTGCTCCACCAGACACACTCTCCATCCTCCTCTACCCAGCTTTAGGCTTGAGGAGGCTGACTTCTGTGGGCTGAATCAACAGGTTGCCTGTCCTTGGCTTCAAGAGTAGGAGTTGGCCAATGAGGAAACCTGGCCATAAATCAGAGGAAGGGAGGTGAGGGAGTCAGCTTTAGACCCCCAGTCCTTTGCAGAATGATTGCTATGAGTTGGGTATGCCCCTCAAGCTTAGGCCACAGCTCCAGTCAGTAGCTCTCCCCTTTGTAGCTCCCACTTTGGCCACTCCTTCCCAGCACCCCTTCAGCAAGGGGTTGACAGCTTCAGCCTAGAGTGAACATTGAAGGGCTGCTCTTGCTAGTCCTTTGGTGATATACTATCTGTGTGGTTTCTCTATACCATGACTACACCTCTAAATAGTGCCTTCTTTAAACTTTCCTCAAAGTCCCCAAGTTGGGTGTTCCATGTGTTTCCTGCAGTTAACCTAGTCTCACAAAGTGCTCCTCATCTGTCTGTCACCATGTTCTCACTTCTGGATGACTGAGCTCTGACCTTGTGCTATCTCTGTGTGCTGTCCTCCTTGCTGACATGTTGTCAGCTGAGGTCAGGGACGGGGGCAGCTTCATCACCTGGTGCTCTGCTCTCAGTGCACAGTCATGTTTAATAAATGGGATTGATTAGGGTATCAAACAAATGAAGGACTAGATTTGCATCTCTTCTGTATACTAAACATGCAAATATTTAGAGGGGGTTGAGGTAGAGTTAAGGATCCATACAGCAGGAATCCCAGCAGGAGGTACAGCAAATTAACTTTAAACCTGGGCAAAAATACGTGCTCAACAAAAAAAATCTTCAGTTCTATGAGTTGGGATTCTTCAGGGTCCAGAGTGTTCTTGTGCCATCGAACAAGCAGAAGATCCAGATACAGGGGAGCCCAGTAAGCATCTGTGCTACAGTAAATGCCTTCCTCCAGCCACCAGCTCTCACCTACTCCTGCCTACTCACCTCGTCACCCCACCAGGGTGACTTCTGCAGCCCACTCATCTGCTTGGCCCTCCCACTCTAGAAGGTCTCCAACCCTCCCTCCCATCCCGACAGCTACCTGGTCCCTGGGCCTGGGGCCCACAGAGTGATTGGGTGCTGGTGTGGAATATCTGTCAGCCTTCAGGGGAGGAACCCAGATAGAAAAGTAGGGAGGAGAGAAAAGTAGGGAGAACAGCCCTGGCCGATTTGGCTCAGCGGTTAGAGCGTCGGCCCGCAGACCAGAGAGTTCTGGGTTCTGTTCCTGCTAAGGGCACGTACCTTGGTTGCAGTTTGTCCCTGGCCCCGGTTGGGGTTGTGTGGGTGGCAACCACTCAATGTGTCTCTCTCACATCGATGTTTCTTTCTCTCTTCCTCCCTCTCTCCTTCCCACTCTATCTGAAGATAAATGCAAAAATGTCCTCAAGTGAGGATTAAAAAAAAAGAAAAAGAAAAGTAGGGAGAACAGATCAGGTCTTGAAGGGTTTGAATTTGGTTGGAACAAACATCTGGCAGTGGGATATGGGACGACTTCAGGTAAAGAGTGAGGAGAAACAGCTCAGTCTGAGCAAGGACCCCAGCCCTGTAGCAGGGGTGTGTGTGTGTGTGTGTGTGTGTGTGTGTGTGTGTACGTGTGAAAGTCTGTGATCTGAACACTCTTCAGGGCCAGTCCTTTCAGTGCTGGGGTGAGGGACACACTCATGAGTCCCAATGCATTTATTCATTCATTCAGCAACTGAGTATTAAGTGCCTGCTGTGTACTAGGCACTATGCCAAGAGCCAAGGGTCTGGAAGTGTAAAGGGCAGAACTGATCCCTTACTGAGTTCAGGCACACATGATTCTGGGAGAGCAAGAAAACCATTATCTAGTAGCGCTTTTGTGTCTGTGCCAGCCAGAAACTGGACTTGTCCCCATTTTACAGGGAAGAAAACTGAGGTTGCCTCCTTGGTAGAAGTCCAAGCAGACTCTGAGTTTGCCCAGTGGGAACTTGGGAGCACGATATGGACTTCCCGGAAGGGCGACAGTGAGTGTGTCTGAGCATTAGAGGGTGGCAGGGGAGGGTCCCCACTCCCCGCCCATTCCCCGCCCCTGGGCCGCAGCGCGGCGGGGCCGGGAGGGCCAGGGCGGAGCTGGCGTCGCCTCGGGGGCGATAGTGCGACCGCGGCCGGCTGGGCAGGCCGGTGGACAGGCGAGAGAACCAGCACAGCGGGAGGACCGGCCAAAGGAGAAGACCCAGAGCCTTAGGGATGTGACCGCGGCCAGAGAAGGACTCGCACCAACCCGCCGAGGCGGACCCGGTGAGTGAGCTTGTGTGTTCCTGCGGGAACGCGACCCAGCTCGCTTCCACTTTCATTTCTTCGGCTCTCCGGCGTGGCACCGTCCGGAGCGACCTTTGCCCGAAGGCAAGCTGGCCACAGTCCTCGGTCTGGGGTCCGGTCTGGGGTCCTAGCAGCGAAAGTCGAAAGTCAGGGTTTGGGGGTGCCAGTGTTAGAGGGGGGCGTGTCTTCGGGAGCGGAAATGTCAGGCCTGCACCTCCGGGTCCTATGACCCGTCTGTCCTGGCGCTGGGTTGGAGAGGGGTGAGGGCAGACTGACGACCAAAGGGTGGGCTTGGGTGGCTGAGAGTTGAGGGGACGGAGCAGTCTCAGTGCAGAGCACAGAATCCCCACCTCTGTTTTTCTCTTGGATCTCTACCCTACAGGGTGCCCCCCGCCCCCCACACGCACACATCGCACAGCTCTAGGCTGGATTCTAGGTTCAAACTGGGGCCAGCCTGAGGAATTGGCACAGCTCTAGGCTGGATTCTAGGTTCAAACTGGGGCCAGCCTGAGGAATTGCAGATGTGGCCCTGGCACGGGCTAAGTGTCAGGAACAGGAAGGGCCACGCTGTGGTCTTCATTTGGGAAGCCCAGATGCCCACCTACGATGTGAGCCGTCACTGACCACTTTGGGAGTAAAAAGACATCCAGAGTTAGGAAACTGGCTAAGAAGAGCAATGGCCTTGGTTCAGGGAGGGAACAGAGGTTCTATGAGGGATATAAACTCAGGAAGGGCACGGGAGTGGGAAGTGAAGAGAAACAAGTGGCATGGATAGAAGGGCACCTAACCATCCTCCCACCGGCAAGCTTACCTGTTCCTGGGGAAAGACCCAGGCCTTGAAATTCTACAGCAGGAAGGTAAGACTCTAGCTCACTGGTCAGGACTACCAAGTTGCTGTGGAGGCAGTGGGAAAAGCTCAGCATGTTGGGACAGGAATTAGGTTGGTCTAATTGGTGGGACGATGCTTCCCCTCTCCCTCCATTCCCCTCCTTTTTCAGAGACCAACTAGTGCAGCCAGTGCAGGAAAATGGTCTTTTATTCTTATCTTGGTCTGAGCCCCACCTTATCCCAGTCTCCAGTTCTGCCATTGGAAATCCTCTGCCTGTAATTTGCTATGTGAACACAGGCTCCTCAAATCCCTTTTCTGGGCCTCAGACTCCCCATCTGTACAAGAAGTGGGTTGGGCCAGTTGATTTTTCAGGGCTATTTTAACCCTAAGAGTCTTGATTGTAAACATTGACTATGTATCAGGCCCTGACCTAGGCTGGGGGGGAAGGGGGTGGCAATGGCCAAAGAGCAGCCTCTACTTAAGGAGAAAGAGAACTAGATTTAGTAGAGGGGATTGTGGGAGGAGATAACATTAACCTGACCATGTGTAGTCAGGCAAAAGCACCAGTATAAGAAGACTGGTGGTGGGGGAGGGTCAGCAAAAAGCCCAGGGTGGTTGGTATGGGGAAGTGGGAGGGGTAGGAAAGGTAGGGTAATGTGCTGAATGCCAGGGTGAGGGTCTGTTGGTAACTGTCAGTAAAGGGGGCTGGCTGGGCGAAGGTGAAGAGCCCAGGAACCCTACCTAATTGCATTGTGAGAGGTTTTGGAAGCACCTGCCCCAAGCAGAGTTTAGAATGCAAGCAGCAGGTGAAGCATGGAAGTCACCTCCTCTTAGGTCGGGAAGCTCAGGTCCCACACTGGGGACTTCTCACCCAAAGAAGTGAGGAGCAGGGGACGGATGAGATGACCTGCCACATCTTGGAGCTTTTTTTCAAGACAAGATCCTGGTGGGAGTCCTACCCCTCCTCTCCAGGTTCCTCTCATTTTACTTGACTGTCCCCCTCCTTGCCTGCCTATTGTGAGTACAACAAAGAACCCCCATTCCAAACGTCTCCACTAGTTTGACTTATTGCCTGACATGATACCACCCCAAACCATATTTACTGTGCCTTTGGTTACACCCAATTGTTACCTTATTCTCATCCTTCTTCCCCAATTTTGTCCTAGTATTACTAGAGATATGAGAAAGGAAAATGCTCCAATGTCAGCTTTGAGGTCAAGGCTAGGTTTTGTTTGCGGCTATATTCAAGCCTCAGTCTAGGGCTAGAGTTAGTACCCCCACTGACCAGTGTCAAGGCCAAGTCAGAGTTCAACCTGGAGCCAGAGCTCAGTGCTTGGCCTACAATCAGCCTTAGTTCTCAGTCTAGGGTCAGGGTAGTGCTCAGTTTGTGGCTAAATTAATCTCAATAGGTACCTGGGTTTGCATTTCCCAAGAGCTCACATACTCACAGGACAGATGAGAGTCTACCCTGAGAGTCACAGAAACCTGGCCTGTGTTGGAGTGAACCAGGAAGTTGCATGGGCCAAGTCCATGCCTGCTATTAGGACTAGAACCCAGAACTTCTGCCTCCAAGCTTGGGGCTCTGATTGCTGTTCCCAAAGTGTGTTCTGAGTCTGGGACTCTTCAGTTCTAAAAGGCAAAGCAAATTCATCTGAATTCTAGATGGGCCCAGCTGGGTGGATTCCACTACATTCCTACCTCCCAGTTCCAGGCACATAGTGGGTGCTCTAAGAATATTGCCCAGCCGGTGTGGCTCAGTGGTTGAGTGTCAACCCATGCACCAGGAGTTCGCTGGTTCAATTCCCAGTCAGAGCACATGCCCATTTTATGGGCCAAATCCCCAGTGGTGGGGGGGGGGGGCATGCAGGAGGCAACCAGTTGATATTCTCTCTCATTGATGTTTCCATTGATGTTCTATCTAAAATCAATAAAGAAAAATAAAATTTTTTTAAATAACATGTTTTTAAAAAAAGAATATCTACTGAGTATCAGGTGTGGGAAGAGGGGCCTGTTGGGGTTTCCAGCTGGCGGAGGCTGGCTTGGGGGGAAGGATCTCAAGCCACTGTTGGAGGAAGTGGTGATCCTCTAGACCTGCTGCCTCCCCCTCTCCTCCAGTGCCTGTAACCACACTCACAGGCCGCCCAGCTGGCCATATGAGGGCCTTTCCTCTTTCAGGGTAATAAAAGGAAAGGACATTTTTGGTTAAAAAAAAAAGTCCCTCCTGCTCCCTGGGAATCCCCGGTGGCCGGATGGACTACAAGATATCCCAGAGGAAGCTGAAGGCGGGGCCTTCCCCCTACCCCCTACCCCCAGCACAATGCAACCAGGCTCTCCCACGCTGCACCAGGTGGCCTGTGGGCCCTGCAGAGGTCATCGTGTCCCGGCTCCTGCCTTCTGGAGGGCCTGCAGGAAGGCTCTGCCACCTTTCTATTGGTTAACAGCAAGTCTGAGGAGCACCTGTTTGGAACCGAGGCCCAGACCTCTGTGAGATGCAATGAATGTGAAAGGAAATAATATAGATGAATGTGAAAGGAAATAATATAGGATGCTAGGGCTGTGACACTTGGCAGGGGGAGATAGGGCTGCCTGGAAATAGGGCAGTGGCACTGGACAGAGGGGATGAGGAGGATTTAGAATCTGGGCAGCTCCGCCGGTGTGGCTCAGTGGTTGAGTGTTAACTCATGTACCAGGAGTTCCGGTCAGGGCACATGCCCAGGTTGTGGGCCAGATCCCCAGTGGGGGGCATGCGGGAGGCGGCTGATTGATATTCTCTCTCATCCTCATTGTTTCTATCTCTCTCTCCCTCTCCCTTCCTCTCTCACTAAAATCAATAAAGAAAAAAAATTCTTAGAATCTGGGCAAAGGCTGCTGAGGTGGGCCAAAAGCTGAGAGGTGAGAGGGAATGATGTGTCGGGATGTCAAAGCACGTTTGGTAAGGACCTGACTACCATGTTCTTCCATGCCCATGGCTCTGGCAGGGCATTCGCAGGTCCTTCTCCCAAACACCTATCCCTCAGCCTCGCCTCGCCATGGCACTGTGCCTGAAGCAGGTGTTCGCCAAGGACAAGACGTTCCGGCCGCGGAAGCGCTTTGAGCCGGGCACACAGCGCTTTGAGCTGTATAAGAAGGCACAGGCATCGCTCAAGTCGGGCCTGGACCTGCGCAGTGTGGTGAGGCTGCCGCCGGGCGAGAATATCGACGACTGGATCGCGGTGCACGTGGTGGACTTCTTCAACCGCATCAACCTCATCTATGGCACCATGGCTGAGCGCTGCAGCGAGACCAGCTGCCCGGTGATGGCCGGAGGTCCCCGCTACGAGTACCGCTGGCAGGACGAACGCCAGTACCGGCGGCCGGCCAAGCTCTCGGCGCCGCGCTACATGGCCTTGCTCATGGACTGGATCGAGGGCCTCATCAACGATGAGGATGTCTTTCCCACTCGCGTTGGTGAGTGCCACCTGGCAGGCAGGTCGGGCCTGGCCAGAGAGGGAGGAAACCACGGAGCCCATTTCACAGATGAGGCGTTTAGTTTGATACAGCAATTCTGTGGAGGGAGTGTGTGTGTGTGTGTGTGTGTGTGTGTGTGTGTAATCTTCACCCCCATTTTGTAGAAGAGGAAACAGGCTCAGAGAGGTTCAATGTCTGCTTGTCAAGATCAGACATCTGGAGCGCAGACTGCCTGACTCCCAATTGGGGGCTCTTCTTGTCTAAAGCTTGAGTGTCCCACCAGGGATAACCCTGGCAAGACCACCGTGGTTCTCAGAACCTTCCAGAAGAAGTGCCTCAAGGTGCTCCTAGCAGGTCACTCTGCTTGTGCTGATCTGACCTGCAGCCTCCTGGGAGTTCCCTCTGACTCCTGGCCCTAAAAGGGAAGGGGGGTGTAGGATTGTGTGTGCCTGATGGTATTTCTACCTCAGGGGGCTCTGAGGGCAGAATTTTTCCTTGTCAGGCCCAAACCATGGAGCCTTTTCTTATCTCAGCGGGGCAGCCTGGGCGGATGAGGGTGGTTAGGGGAGATGAGTGATGTCACCCTGGCCCTGCTTCCCCACCCAAGGGCATCAAGAAGGGGTGTTGGCATGACACTGTGTTCATCACAGCAGCCCCACCCCCACCTGGCCTCATATTCATCCCTCTTAAGGCATTGGGAATGAGAGATGGGTGGGGCAGGGTGGTCAAGCCCAGAGGGGAGAAGTCTGAAAGCTGAGGGAAGCTGAGCACTGAGTCACAATTCAATGCCCGAGGCCCCTCCCCAGCTGGTGACCTGTCATTTCCTGCACTATCATGCCCAACAATGGGTATCTTCATTTCACACAGGAGGAAACTGAGGCCAAGAGAGGGACAGTGCACACTGAATGAGGAGGGATTCAGAACTGCAGCTTAGGTCTTTTGGGCCCCAAGTCTAGATGAGCAGGACAAGTCAAGATGAGCAGGACCTAGGCTGGTCCTGGAAGGGCTCATGGGGATCCAGTGCTCAATCCTTCCTGAGCCCAGTGGAGAAGAAGGAATCTATGGAGCAGAGTGGGCCAATGTAGGACTGTGTCTGGGCTGGTATTCCCTCCTAGCCTTAATCCCCAGGCCGGTGAGACCCCAGATGTCTGTGCCTTAACTCTGGAATGGCAGAAAAGAAGGCATGGCCCAAGATCTCCACCCTGAGCATGGGGGGAACTATGCAAAACTGTGTCTTTTCACAGGTCCTTTGAGCTGTTCACGTGCAGAGTCTGTGGTATTTGTCCCAGAGGGGTGCTTTAGTGCAGTGCAGAGAGGGTTTGAATCCTGCCTCCAGTCTGTACTAATTAATAGTTATGTGGCCTCAGGCAAGTGGCTCCATCTTTATGTACCTTTATTTGATCACTTCTGGAATGTCAACCATACCCATTATCATACCAGGCGAAATGTGCAAAGGGCCCAGCACAGGGCCTGGCTCACAGATGGAAGTGTAAGTGTTATTGAATATTTGAAGGACTGAGAGATATCTGAACTAGCTCTTAAAGCCTTAGTAATTCTCAGGATTAGGGATCTGGGGACTGCGTTGTGATTGTTGCAAAGAGGAAGGAGTTGGGTGGGGCTGGAGAGGGAGGTCAGAATACTGAAAGACCTTGAGCAGTCATGTTTTTAAAACTGGACCACAGCCCTGGCCAGTTTGGCTCAGCGGTTAGAGCATCGGCCTGCGGTCCAGAGAGACCCGGGTTCGGTTCCCGCTGAGGGCATGTACCTTGGTTGCATTTTGTCCCTGTCCCTGGTTGGGTCATGCGGGTGTTACTCTCTCTCTCTCTCTTCCTCTCTCTCCCTCCCACTCTATCTGAAGGAAAAATGTCCTCGGGTGAGGAATAAATAAATAAATAAATAAATACAACTGGACCCCAGTCCAGCCCGTGTGGCTCAATGGATTGAGCATCATCCAATGGACTGAGAGGTCCTGGTTCGATTCCCAGTCAGGGTACATGCCCAAGTTGCCAGCTTGATCCCCAGCAGAGGGTGTGCAGAAGGCAGCCGATTGATGTTTCTCATGCCAATGTTTCTATTTCTCTCTTCCTTCCCCTTTCTAAAAAAATCAATGCAAACATATTTTTAAAAGTAAAACTGGACCTCAGATGTTGCTGAACTCCCCTTGGAATTGTATCCAAGTGTGTCATGGAAGAGCACCTACAGATGCATATATTTCTGGGGAGAGTTCCGGCATTACTTTGATCATACGATAAGAAGGGTTGGTCAGTGACCCCCACCAGGTGGTAGAGTCTTACTCAGAGTCATGGGAAAATGTGGAAGATGATCTGTATTTCAGCAAAACAGAGGCAAAGTCAGATTTGTGCTTCATTAAAAAGGGAAAGATGAGAGAAAGCAAATCATGATCTCTGTGTGTCTCCTACAGGGAAGTGTGCTAGGGCAAAGGCTGCCTGTATGTGGGAGGCCAGGGCTAGGTAGGGGAGGGGTTTCATACCAGGATTCTGACCCCTCCCCCACTTCTGCCCGTCCCTGTCCCCTAGGAGTTCCCTTTCCCAAGAACTTCCAGCAGGTCTGCACCAAGATCTTGACCCGCCTCTTTCGCGTCTTTGTCCATGTCTACATCCACCACTTCGACAGCATCCTCAGCATGGGGGCCGAGGCGCACGTCAACACCTGCTACAAGCACTTCTACTACTTCATCCGGGAGTTCAGCCTGGTGGACCAGCGGGAGCTGGAGCCACTGGTGAGGCCAAGGCTCCCTTCCCCTCCCCCACTAGGGCTAGCCTCTTAGTTTTCAGATCCAAAGGCTACCTGCTTTAAGAAAATCCAATACCCAAGAGGATAAATTAGGGGATGGCAATTCATTTAACATGACTCTGTACTTCAATAGAGAATTTGTTTAGGGGTCAGTTTACAAACCCAGATCTGCAGCCTGGAGTTGGGGTGGGGGGAGGGAAGTGGCTGGGTTCAGGCAGAAGAGCAGCCAGGCCCTATGGTTTGTGAAGGTTGAGCTCTGACTGACTCCCCCCCCACCCCAACTTTGTGTCTCTGCAGAGGGAGATGACAGAGCGGATCTGTCACTGAGCCCAGTCCTGGACATTGTTGCTGGTCAGATGATCGTCTGAACATAGAGCGGCTAGGGGAAGGGACCCTCAGGAGTCTGGTGGCAGATGAACCTGAAGGCCCTGGGACCCCTCCACACACCCAAAGCCCCTGGACTTCTTGGTTCTCAGGAGTCTGCCCACATGTCCCCTGACTGCTTGTGAATGGAGAAGGGGGCGATTTAAATGTGGGCAAACGGAAGGAAAGGAAAAGCTAAACCTCCAACATGAAGTCTGGGAGACCCTTCCATGGTGGTTCCCAAGCCTATCTGGGCAATGTGGATGTGGCTGAGGTGCTGGCAAGAAAGATACAAGAGAGGGAGCAGCCTCTGTGTGAGTGAGCACTGTGTGTATAAGAGAGTTTGACCGTGGGTGTGTCTGTGAGAGCTAGCCACTTTAGACCCGCCCTGGCACATAGTAGGACCTCATAAATGTTATGCAAACGAATGGATGGAAGGAACAAAGAGGTAAGGGAGGGAGGGGCAGAGAGATTGGGGCCATCAGACCATGACCACTGTAGGAGTGATGACGGTTCACTGTCCCTACTTGATGTGTCCGACGATGTGTGTAAGTGTACAAAATGTGGTTGTAGATGGATGTAGTTCTATGTTTGAACCGTCTAGATTACCTTCTTCCATCAGCATGAATTCTGGAGAGCTGTGGGGAGGTAGGAAGGGGAGATTTGCCCTGGGTACCTAAATCCCTGGCCCATCACAGACAGGTTCTGATTGTTCAGCCAGAGATGCGTATCAGCTATAATTTCCCTCAGTCCTCTGTCTCCAGAAAGGCCTGATTATAGACAGCCTCCTGGGGGTTGAGGGTAATCCCTCATGTCCAAATGGTCCTCTGGGGCTTAAATTGGGAATTACGTACTCCAATCTAGCTCCTAGAATCTATAGACTTGGTTCCCAGGATCTGAAGCCCAGCACAGGATAATTGTCCAACCCAAGAATCTAGAGGAACTTGAATTGGGAAACTTTGTCTCCCATCCCCGGACATTGAGGACCACGTGGCTAGTGAATGGACTCTTCTAGGCTTGGAGAGCACCCATAAGTACTTGCCTCCTTCCCAACCATCCTGAAACATTCCAACTGGTTGACTCTCAGAGCATAGCTATTCAAAGAGAAACTGGGATGTTCATTCACTCCTCCATTACTCAGCACCCCATGCCCAGCCTTGTGCCTAGACCCATTGGGGGTGGGGGGGTGGGGGATTGAAGCAGGGACAGGGCCCTCCCTTCCCAGAGCCTCCATGCTGGAAGGCCAGGATGGAGAGCCAGAAAAGACCCGAGGATCACCTAGTCTCACAGAATCCTCCATGTACATGAGAGGAAACTGAAGCCAGGAGAAAGGGAGGGAGAAACTGTCTAGGCCTCACAGCAAGGCTTTGTGGAGGTGGAGTAAAAGCCAAGGCCCTGACTCCCACCCTAGGGCCTGTGGAATGTAACACAGGAAGATGAGAAGCATGTGGAAAGAGGGTTTGACAGTCCCTCTCCAGGACACAACTGTTCCTGCTTTGAGCAAGGATTTCTAGCCTGATGCCAGAGTGCCCCACTTTCCCTCCAGTCTGCTAGGGCTATCTGCTGAGCCAAGCCTCCAAAATCATACCCCTCTTGGTGGCCCAGCAGCTGCCTGATCTCTGGGGAAGCAGATGGGGCTCCTGAAGCTGGCCAGCTGGCCCTGGGACTGCTGCTTCCTGAGAAGTTCCAAGGGATACCACTGGCCCCAGCAGCTTTGCCAAAGGCTCTGGAGTGGGTGGGGTGGGGTCAAAGATTCCCCCAGGGAGGACTGTGGATCAGAAGATGGATTCTAGTCTGTGGCCAGTGCTGATTGCAGAGGAGGGGGAGATAGGTGGGTGGGGTGGGGAGGGACGGGGGGAAATCTATTTTTGTGAAACAGAGGGAAGACTTTATTGTTATTTTTGGTAAATAAAGGAAGCAAACTAAAGCAGTGCTGGTGGGAAGCTGTGGTCTGGGTGCCACATGGCTCCTGGGAAAGCTGTGGGAGAAACTGGGCCAGAATGGGGCAGGAAGGGCTTTTTGTCCCAGGCCATATGGAGTGCTGGCTGGTATGGTCATGTTTGGCCCAGCTCTCCAGGGTGGAGACGCCAACATTTTCCCAGGGCTCTGGGCATTCTGAACCTAGAATTCCTGGGGAAGGCTAGGACCCTAGGAGAGGGGAGGACTGGCCCTTGCCTTTGGGGAGCTCAGTCTCTTCTCGGTAGATTCTTTCCTTATTTCAGCTCAGGTTACCTGGCACTGGCTGTTCTCACCCCCTTAATCTGGGTGGGTTATTGGAGCTAATGGGTTAAGGGACAGGAAAGAAACACAGTCCTAATCCTAATCATAGCAGAGGAAGCCCTTCTCAAGAAAATGCTGTTTGTTGTATGTAGCTGGATACGGGGCTGACTCCTGAGCTTATTCACCAGGAAACACTTGAGCCTCTTAGCTCAGGTCTTGCTTTCATTACACTGCTTCTTATCTCAAGTGCCCAGATGAGTTGAAAAACTTGGTTCTTTTTGTTGTTGTTCTTAATCCTCACCTGAGGATATTTTTTCCACTGATTTTTAGAGACTGGAAGGGAAGGAGGGAGAGAGAGAGAGAAACATCGAAGTGAGAGAGATACATCGATTGGTTGCCTCCCACATGAACCTGACCAGAGCCAGGGATCAAATCTGCAACCCTGGTATGCACCATGTGACTGGGAATTAAGCCTGTGACCCTTTGGTGCATGGGCTGGTGCTCTAACACTGGCCAGGTCACAGCTTGGTTCCTAAGAGTCAGCAAAGGCCCACCTAGAGCTCTCCCCTCTACCTGAAAGGGCAACAGCCTGGCTTTGTGCAGCGGCTCTCCTGGGAGGTGGAGGCCTAGGTTCTAGTCCCAGCCCAGCCCCTGACTATGGTGGGCCCCTCCAGACCTCAATTTAACCCATCTATTTCATGAGCAGGAGTGGGAGCGAGGGAATAATTGATTCTAAGCTGCTTCATTATTCCCAGTCTGTGAATCATTCACAATAATGAAATAATAACTAATATTATGTGTCAGGTACAGTTCTAAATGCTTGACATATACTAGCTGCCAACTCCCTTCTTGGCACCAAGTATTCCCCCTTCCACTGCTCTAGGATCTGTAAGGCCCTCCACTCTGTTGCCTCTTCTTCTGGCTTGCCAGAGGAGGACCCCATTCAGCATTCTAAAACATACTCTACTTGCACTCTTCCTGTGACAGGTCACTCACTACCTTTTCAATTACTGAATAGCTCAGACTCTTAGAAAGTTCAGGTTCTGGGATCATAGTTTTGAAATACACCATGGCAGTGAGGGTAGATTAATTTCAGAACTGGGTGGCCACAGCCTGCTCCTTACAAGAAGCTACAAAGCTGCTTTGAGAAATTCAGAGAAGGATGCTTAGAGAAGACTAGACAGAGGTAGGAGAGGAAGGAGGAGACAGAAGAGAGAACAGAGTCCCACGTCATCCATAGGGCAAAACTTGGCATGAGAGAGCCCTGGGAGAGGCAATGTATTAGGGGTATAGGAACAGTCTGGGCAGCCAGGCTGTTGAAGGCTTTGTTTTCCTGGATCCATAACACTATTTGGAGCAGGAAATAAGAAGGCAAGCCATTCTCCCCACCTTGGGGCAGAGCATCCACCTATTGAGTAAAGGCTGCCCCACCAACCCTGGCCCTCATGAACACTGCAGCCTTTTCTTTGAGGTTTCCTGTGGTCACTTCCACTCCTGGGAGCTGTATTTACGTAGTGTGTAGTGAAGGGAGCCACAAGCATGGCTGGAGCTGCACCTGATTTGGGGGAGCCCTCCTTGAGCCCTTCTTGTTATGAGTTCTCCAGAGCCCTCCTCCCTGGTGTTAACTGAAGTTGGTTGCCATATGGAGGACATAGCAATTTTGAGAACCTAGATTGGAACATAGGCTTGAGTGACTCAGGAGCAGCTTGTTATTGAGACATTCGGGAAACAGAGGGGAACAGGCCAGCATGACATGTGAGGGCATGAAGTTTGAACGGGCGCAGAAGGTGAAGGTGGGAGAGATCAAGACACACAGGGGCCTTCAGGTTGACTGAGGGATTCTGGAAGTGACTGAATACAGATGCTTGGGAGAACTCCTCTCCAGCCTTAACCTATACTGGGAAATCTAGCAAAGCCCTGAATGTTCTCTGATGTTCCAGACCTCTCTCCATCATACAGATGAGAAGATTGAGCCCAGAAAGGGACAGGGAACAAATGTTTTTCAGATGGATGATGGGAAGAAAGTCCAAGAGGCTCTTTAGCCAGCATTGCTCACCAGATTCTCACAACAGTCCTGAGGCAGGCAGAGAAGGGATATTTACTTCCATTTCACAACGAAGTAAACACATTCAGAGTCAGGACTTGAATCAAACCCAAGTCAGCACTCTCATTACCTCATCACACTTGCATCTTGGGAGAAGACCCAGGGCTGGTTGAAATATTAATTTGTATGCAGATGGTTTTCTCCAAGTAATGAACTTTTAAGTCTTTTTTTTTTAACTACTGGGTGAATGCTCTACTCAAGGAGAAACTCTTGTGAGATTACAAGAGTAATCTGTAAGAAATTTTACAGAATTAGCTTTCATTTTATAAAAGACTAGCGCATATCCCCATATGTAAAAGACATTTTAAAAAATTCCTTCCTGGCATGCAGAAGCTCTTGGTAAATGTTAATTACTCCTGCAGCTTCCTGGCCTCCTCCCTCCTGGAGCTTGCTCCCTGGCTTCCCGACCTTCACTTAGAAAATAGTAGCGAGAGCTAAGCCCCGCCCCTTCCCAGCAATCTCCCCGCCCCTGTCCATCACGCCTGCGTAGTTGACTAAGCTCGTCCGTACCCTCTCTCTGGGCGTAAACATCGGGGAGCAGGCGCAGATCCGCCCCCTCGCGCTCCGCTCCGGTCGGGCCCGCCCCCTCGGGTTTAGTACCGCCTCTTCCGCGTTCTCAGTGGAGCGATCCGCAGTGGGGGAGCGCGACCGGCGCTGTGGCGAGTCCGCTGAGGGAAACACGAGAACAGCGAGGTATCCCTGCAAGTGAAATGGGATTTGGGGAGGGGGCGTGTCTGTGAGTGAGTCCGTGCCCCGGGACGCAGAAATCAGGGCCTTGGGAACGGTCCGAGGTCACGACCCGATTCAACCGCGGGTGTCAGTCAAGGGGACGCGTCTTTGGGGTCTCCTCGGGGCTCCGACTGTGCCCAGCTCCAGGCGCAGCATGTGTCGCCGGTCGCGGCTTGGGTTGTGACAGGTGTCCTAGATCGGAGCTCAGTCTGGGCCAATTTGAGACTGAGTCCCTGCCAGGCTATATGGCTGCGTTCAAGGCTCAGGCAGTCCAACCCCATGAATAGTTTTTCATGCGAGGAATTTCTAATCTTTGTACTACATTATTTTATTTATTTGTTTGTTTATTTTGTTTGTTTGTTTGTTTGTTTATTTATTTTAAAGTTAGCTGTTTTCATTTGAAAGCTCCTGACGTGTGCGGGTCGCTGTCCCTTGAGAATGAATAGTGTCAGGTGCAGTCTCTCTCCTTAGGGAGGAAGTTTCCAGGTTACCTTTCAGAAGGTCAGTGGCAGGGCCAGCTCTGGGTGAGGCAATCCTGGCCCCAGATCTCTGTCACTTCCTACCTGTGTCCTCAGGCAAGTCATTTCCCCTCTCAGGGCTTTAGTTTCTCCTGTATAAAAAGGGCAAAATAGGGTCATTGTGAAAGTTGAATAGGATTACACATTCAACACATGACAGGTGCCTAGTATGGCACCTGTCATGAAACGGGTGTGATTTATATTAACTAGGTCATTTGGATGAGGATACGTTAGAGAGGCCCTGGGGGGAGAGTTGAGATGACCTAGGTCCTGAAGCCTCAGTGGGATTTACAGGTGGTACTGACCTTGCAAGATGGGAAGGGGACTTGCCCATGTGCCAAGTGTCATGCTGGGCAACTCATATATATTGTCTCACTACTCCTTAGCCATTGGCCAGGTGCTTTCAGCCCCTCTAAAGAGGGCTAGTCTAGAAGTGATTTAAAGTGGAGATTCAAGGTTGGGTTTTTATGTGGAGCTGGGCCTGCTGAAGATTGGTGCCAACTTATTCCACATCAGCTCTTCCCTTACTGTGATCCAGAAGGATAATTGGGTTCCTGACTTTGGGAGGCCTATTACTCTAGTGCTCTGGAAGATTTAGATGGTTAGAGGGCCTGGCAAGTGAGCACCTCTTGAAGTCAGATTGCATGACCACGGCAGAGAGAAGCTCTGTGAACAGGAGCTGATGAATTCCTGTGCATGCTTCCGAAGTGCACGTGATTTCCTTATGTGATGTCATAGTAATCTAGGAACTTGATTCCTTTTGCATCCTCTTTATAGAAGCCCATGGGATCTTGCTGAAAGTGTTATTTTATATCTCTGCTCGGAAACCTTGGTGGGCTTATTGCCTACTGTATAGAGTTTGGACGCCACAGCCTCATAGGCAAGTTCCTCCATAATCTGTTCCCAAACCTCTCTCCTGTCCTGTTTCTCTTTGCCTTCCCAAACCTACACCCTGTGACCCAGACAAAACAAACTACGCAAACACTCCCTGCATGTTCCTTTGCCTTCTTCCTTCTCATCTTTCAAGGTCCATGTCTCATGTGATCTGCCAGAGAAGCTTCTCTGATCCCCCTGCTGGATTAGTTGTCCCCTTCCCATCTCCTGTAGCAGGGCCACAGCTCAAATGTAGCTCAGTTCACTGTCAGCCGTGGGGTATATCACCTCATATGTACTCTGAGTACATTGGTGGCAAGGGACCATGTCTGTTTCATTCCTCATCTGCCTGGAACATAGTAGGCCTCTGCAGTGTTTGTGGTAGAATGAGTCAGTGAATTTTTTTTTTATTTACTCACTTTTGTTTTTGTTTTATGAGCTTTCGGGTTCAGAGTGGGCCTTTGTGTTTTTCCTTCAAGAGAAGATGTGCCTAAGGAGAGCACTGGTGTAGATTGATTATGTCCTAATTACAGGCATCAAAGGCAAGAAAGTGCAGGTATTCTGCACAAGAAAAGATTCTTCATTGCTGCTCTTCTCTTGCCTTTGCTGTGAGTTTTGTTGGGAAGGGAGGTGGTGCTCTATTCAGGGACCTGCATTGAGTATGATATAGTTCACAAAGGGGAAAGCGCACAGGTGGTTTACTAATCAATTGTCCTGTCCTTGGCCCCTCCCATCTGGGAACCAGCATTCATATTTTTACTTGTCAGCAGCTTCAGCACATGGAACAGAAGGCTCTTTGTTGTTCATAGAAGGTAGAAGGAACATGGGAACCATCTGGTTCTACCTCTTTACTTTCACGGAGACGGAAAGGCCCAGAGGGGAAAGGGCTCGCTGGAGATTGCACAAGGAATCAGTCAGTGGTGGAAATAGTACTGGAAGTAAAAAGTCCTGGCTCTTTGTTTTTTCCAGGCTACTACATTGTTAATATATCTAACACTTACTGAGCGCTTCCTATGTGGCAGATACTGTTTTAACTGCTCTATATGTAACATCTCAAAACTTTATTTTATAGATTTGGAAACTGAAGCAAGTAGAAACCATTAAGGTCTACTTTAGGATTTCACATCTCTGGTTTTTAATATGGTTTTAATGCAGTCATCTCCTAACCATCTGTGGGGAACAGTTCTCCAAAGAGCTTGTCCCGCATCACCCTACCTCTGTGAATGAGCAACGTCCTCCTGGCAATGTCTGCCTATATCCTGGAGAGATTTTTTTTTTAATCTTTATTGTTGAAAGTACTACAGATGTTCCTCTTCTTTTCCCCATTTGATCCCTTCCTCCCCACTTTCACCCCCCTCTTACCTTCCCCACACTATTGTCTTGTACATTGGTTTCTCTCTTCTCACCCTACCCCACCCCCTTCCCTCTGAGGTTTGTCAGTCTGTTCCCTACTTCCATGTCACTAGATCTATTTTGATCATCAGCTTATTTTGTTCATGTAGTACTTGTCTTTCTCTGACTGGCTTATATCACTTAGCATTCTTGAGAGGAGTCCAAAGTGTATTGAAAGAATGGTAAAGGAATGAAGCAAGCTGACGTGGGTATTGGTGGATCTTAGTTTAGGAACATTAGTATACTTTAAAAATTGCATGTCTGTCAAGTCAGTCAGTAAATGTAGAGTTTTAGAGTAAACTCAGTCCAGGATCTTTCTGTAAAGATCCCCAGTCAAGGGTGGCAAGATTCAACTCAATAAATATTGAGGTTTTACTATGTATAAGACCCTGGTATTGAGAAATATACACAGGAAAACCTCACATTTCCTGTCCTCCTGTAAGTAATTGTCTTCTTAGAGCCTTCTCCCTCCAGTGTAGTTGGGAAGATAGATAAGTACATAAATAACTGAAATCAGACTGACTATGGTAAATGTAGTAAAGAATATAAACAAAGTTGGAGTTTGGAAGAAGGAGAAATCAATCCCAACATGACCAAAGGGGATCTAGAAAAGGATTCCTAAAGGTGGAAAATATATGCTGGGCCTTAGAGAAAGTTAATTCCTGTGAGAAGGAGCAGTTGGAACAGTGGCCTAGAGGTGTAAATGAACGTGTGTGTGTGTGTTGGGGGAGAAGAATGGAGTTGGTGAGGAGTAAAAATAAGCTGAAATGGTGATTTGTGACAAAAAAATATAGAGAAGGGAGTGGGGAGAAGAACACTAACATTTACTGAGTGTTTGCTCTGCTTTGTGGCTTGCAATATGCTAAATGCTTTATATACTATAATTTAGTTAATCCTCACAATCCTGTAATAAGGGATATTCATCCCCAATTTAAAGAAGAAGGAACCAGACCTCAGAAAGACTAAAGTGACTTTCCCAAGGTCAGGTAGCTAGTAAGTGGAAGAGCTCGGTCCATACCTACCAGTATTAGATTCAAAGACCCATGTTCTTTCTTCCATTGAGCAGCAAGGCTCCGCAGGTCATGACTAAGGCTCTGTTTACTGTGGCTGCAGAATGGAGGCTAGACTAGAGCAAAGAAAGTCCCAGAATGGGGACATCAATGAGGAGGCTGTTGGAATAGTTCAGTTCAGGGTTAAATAGTGAGCCACTGACCTATGGAAAATGCCTGATCTGGGGCTGCTTGACTTGTTTAATGTATGAGCGTTATGGCAGCTCCTCTACTAGTACCATAAATTGGTGTATTGCCATCCTTAGCTAGTAGGATCTTAGAATCAGTTTCCAGAGACTTCTGGCACCCTTATAGTTCAGGCATAGGTTCTAATGTGAGGTTAGATTAACAGTTCATTACAAAAGTGTCTAGGGAGGGACCCATTTGGCACATACTGTTCCTTCATTTTCTCACCCTCAAATTCAACAAGAATCTATAATGGAGGAAAGAGGACTGCACTTGGAGTCAAGGGCTGGCATTCAAGTCCTGATTCTGGTCATTATTATCTATGAGTCCTCAATCTCAGCTTCTTTCTGGGGTATTTTGGTTCACTTCTGAGATCTCTTCTTTTGCTAATGTCATGTGTTGCATTGCTCTTCCTGGCTTGGGCAGTATAAGGAAGTAGCTAAGAATATGAACATGGATTCAGAGAGACTAGGGTTTAAATTCTAGCCTCTCATCCTTCTTATAGAGAGACAGTAGTTAGGTGAATAGACTCTAGAGCAGACTGCCTAGGTTTTAGTCCTGGCTCTAGCACTTGCTAGCTATGTGACTTGGGCAAGTTATTTACCTTCCTGGGTCTCAGTTTCTTCATCTGTAGAATGGGGATACAAATATTACCTATCTTATGGGGTTGTTACGATGATTCAGATAACTTATATTAAGCACTTAGCACCATGCCTAGCACATAGTAGGTGTTCAATGAATGTTAGCTTTAATAGTAATAATATTAACAATTATTATTAATGTCCAGTTAGATATTATTTTTATAGAAAGTATATTTATTAGGGCATTTTCTCTACTGTCTTACTCCAACACTGTTGCCTTTTCTTTCTTTCCATTGCCCCAACGGGAAACTTTGAAATTCTAGATTGTTCCATTACAGGATTGCAAAGCATGACATGAAAGAAAGTGCCTATAGGAAAAGGGTCAATAAAAAGTCTTTGGCTTATTAGCAAATCTTACCTGACTTGTGTTTTATCCACCTCCCTTCGTAGTAAACAGGAACAGGGCAGTGTATTTATTCCCTTTTGCACAGCCTTCAACAAAAGTACTAAGCAAGACCCTCCAATTCACTTGCCAAAAAGTGCAATAACAATATCTCTGGGAAAATGGAGCTTAATTTGGTTTTTCTTTTACTCCTTCTGAAACCCCTCTGGCATTAACTTAAGCCATTTCTTCTTGTTCCATTATCCATGAATATGGAAAAGTTTCTTCTGATTATAAAGGGAGGATGAGGTCAAGATTTTCTCATGAGAACCTTTTGTGTACTTAAAGCCAGAATCGAGTTAGGCCTCATCATCTCTTCTCCAGGCTAAACAGCCCTGGTTTCTTTTACCTCACTCTTAAAACCTATTTTCCATTGCTTTGGATCTCATTGGTCATGCTTCTTTTCTTTATCTTCAGTTTTTCTACTTCTTGGCAATAACCCAGACTGTGCTTAGTCTGCTAATAAGAGTCCAACTTAAAACAGTTTAAGGGGAGAATAACTTCAGGTGTTTCCATTTATTTATTCACATTTATTGAGTGTTTGCCTTGTGCCAGGCCCTGTGCCAGGTGTAGGGGACCTAGATATTAATCAGATATAGTCTCCATGCTATCCCTAGCTCACAGTCTAGGGGGAGATGTGCAATAAAATGTTATAGGTGATTGAATTATGCACAGCTGTGGGAAGCTGGAAATTGTTGAGGACAATTGGTTAGAAATAGTCATTTTGCCTGGACTACAGGTTGAGACTTCTGTAGAGGAATAGTAAGGCATAATGCAGGATGGATGGTCTGGGGAAAGTTTGTGAAGGCCCTGAGTGACAGCACAGGAGCTTGGGATTCTGGGATTCTAGAAGAAGTGGACACCCATTGCAGGTGTCGGAGTAAGGAAGTGACAGGCTTGAATCTGGCTTTTTGGATCAAGGACAGAGATACCACAAGCCTTAGTCTTATCTGCCCACCACTGCTGTTTTCTGTCTTGAAAGTGATACAGTGATGGATCCCTTATTTATATACTTGGTTTTGGTTGGTTGTGGGTTTTTTGCTCTGAAACTTTTTTTTATTTGTTGTTTTTAAATATTTTTTCATTATTTTTTTTTTTAGGGAGAGAGAGATAAAAACATCCATGTGAGAGAGAAACATCCATCAGCTGCCTCCTGCATCCCCCCATCTGCCTTGACCAGGAATCGAACCAGGACCTCTCAGTCCATAGGATGACATTCAATTCACTGAGCACACCGACCTAGCTGCTCTGAAACTTCTGTAAAAAACTAGTTCTTAAGCTCTGGCGAAATTTCATTCCCTATACAGCAAGAACTTCATGAAGAATTGAGAGAGAATTGGGTGCCCAACCTGTATAAGACCCAATGGCAGGCCAATCTATGTAGGTTTGGTCTGGCCACGTTCACCCTTCCCCAGCCCTATGCTAAGAAGAGTACAAGAATGAGGAGAGGATCCCAGGGCTTATCTGGGTATTTGGTAAGGAAAGCTAAGAAGATAACAGGCCATGTGAGAGTCAGAAGTTCTTGCTGAGAAGGAAAAGAGGCTCAAAGGAATTTGGAATGTTGCCAGAAGGAATCATGACCAACCCAAGCACTTGGAACCTGCATCATATATCTGAAAACCTCCAAATTCTATCTCTTTGCCTTCGTACTTTGCTAACGGTTTATTCCCTCATGCTGTCCAGTTGTGGTTTACAGAGTACTTTACAAGGCCACAACTGATCTGGCAAGCCATATACTAAGTTTAAATAATAGTTACTATTTATTGAGCACCTACTATATACCAGGCATTGTGCCGTGAACGGGATATATATTAGCTCATTTAATTCTCATAGCAACTCTCTGATGTAGATGTTATTGTCCCTATTTTATAGGTTATGAGAGTGAAGCACAGAGGAGTTAAGTATTATGTCCAAGGCTACCTGATTAGTATATGGTAAGGCCAGAATCGGAATCTGGGTCCTAATGGCTCGAAAACTCATGTGCTTCTTACCTCTCTAGTCCTAAAGTGGCTTCAAACAGCAGAATAACATGAAGTTCATAAAGAAATTCTGAGGCTTGTTTTTACTGTAGACCTACTAGAGGTGGAAATGGGGTGTGTGTGTGTGTGTGTGTGTGTGTGTGTGTGTGTGTAAGAAGGGAAATAAGCTGGGTTGGCAAACTTGCCTATAGGCCATTTCTGGATTACTACCAGTTTTCATATAGACTACAATGTAGAGAATGGGTTTTACATTTTTAAATGGTTTGGGGGGAGGGATCAAAAGAAGATTCATATTTTGTGGCATGAAAATTCATGTTTCAGTATCCATAAATATTTATTGAAATATAGCCATAATCATTTATTTACATGTTATTTATGGCTGCTTTTTTCTACAAAGGCAAAATTGAATAGTTGTGACAGAGACTATTTGACACATAAGGCCTGAAATAGTTACTATCTGGCCCTTTACAGAACAAATTTGCCAACTTCTACTATAGACAACAAGAAGGAAGGGACCAAGGGATTTCATCCTGTGGCAAGACTAAAGGCAAAGAGTTGAACTTTAAGGTTGTTTCTGGAAGTGTTGTGGCCATATGGAGAGAGTATAACCTGAGCTTCTTTGGGTCCTGGAAATAGTTTCGTTGGGCCACAGAAATTTGTTCAGGAATAAAAAGCACAGATAAGAAGGATTATTCTATGTACTAACATTCTCTATTGGATAATAGAGAAATATTTTGTGGCCCTGGCAGGCTAGTTCTGTTGGTTAGGGTATCATCCTGATAATGCCAGGGTTGCTGGTTTGATCCCCAGTCAGGGCACATACAAGAAGCAACCAATGATGCATAAGTAAGTAGAACAACAAATTGATGTTTCTCTCTCTCACCCTTCCTCTCTTTCTCTGAAAATCAATCAATAAATAAAAATTAAAAAAACATATTTTGTGCCCTGGCCGGTTTGGCTCAGCGGTTAGAGCATCGGCCTGTGGTCCCGAGAGACCTGGGTTCGGTTACCGCTAAGGGTACGTACCTCAGTTGCAGTTTGTCCCCGGCCCTGGTTGGGTTGTGCAAGTGGCAACTACTTGATATGTCCCTTTCACGTCAATGTTTCTCTCTCTCTCTCCCTCCCTCCCACTCTATCTGAACAAAATATCAAAAAATGTCCTCAGGTGAGGATAAGAAAAAAAAAAAATATATATATATATATATATAGTGGATGAAGTAATTCTTTCAGATATTTACTAGAGTCCTCCCTGTTTTTTTGTGCCAGATACTGGCCAGATACTGTGTTAGATGCTGGAAATATATAGATGAAAAAAATACGTCCCCTAGCCCAGCCAGTGTGGCTCAGTGGTTGAACATCAATCCCTGCACCAAGAGGTCAGCGGTTTGATTCCTCATCAGGGTACATGCCCAGGTTGTGGGCTAAATCCCCAGTGGGGGCCACGTAGGAGGCAGCCGGTTAATGTTCTCTGTCATCAATGTTTTTCTCTCTCTAAAATAAATAAAGAAAAAAAAATTAAAAAAAAAAAAAGATAAGTCCCTTCCTTTGAGGAGCTTATGTCCTAGTGGGAAAGCCACATATACATGTATAGAGCTAGCTCTAAGTATTTTAGTAGTATACTGTGGGTTTGAGTCCATGATGGATGAAGCAGAAAAAAGTCAGGGACTGCTTCTGTAATTTGTGGGACTACTTTCAGTAATTTGTGATGGGCCCTGAAGAAAGAAGAGGTGCTATTCTTCAAACAGCTACATAACAGGCTGAGGGAAAGCCTGATACAGTGTTAGTATTTGGAGCTTATGAGACTGGAAGAGAAAGAGGCATGAAATTATTTAAAGGTTCTGTTGCTGGCTGACTGGCAGGATGATAAAATCTGATAGAGAAGAAGGGAAAGGAGGAAGGAGGCAGTGGGTGGGGTTGGGGATGAGTTCATTGTGGAACACATGATTTGAAGAAATGATGAAACACATCCACCATCCGGTTAGAAAACCTTCTTAGAAATTTTGGCACAAGGTTCCCAGAATTCAGATATAAATTGCATTTTCAGAGCTTTTTCATTGGGAAAAGGGGAAGTACACATTCATGTTGTAGAGAAATTCACAACTCTACTTTGACACATGATAATTAGAGCCATGAGATTAAAAACAGCAGTGGACAGGAAATGAAGTCATCAGATAGAAAACTAGCAATAATTATGCATTTGCTATAAAACCTTGTTCCATTCATGCCATCGGCTGCTCTCAGCATCTACTTTATCGTTCTGGCTCTATTGCCTCCTGAGACTTGGATGACAGAGAAGTGTCAGCTTTTACCTTCTGCATGAGACTTCTTAGCAGAGGTGTCCATATCTATCATCCAGGTCCAGTTGTGTCTTTTTGGTTTTAGAATTCCACAGTGGAAACATTCCTAAAACTTTTACTCAGACACTTGTTAGATTGTCAAATGCTTAATCTCCACATTTCAAATGCCCAAATGTCTGATTTTAAGGACTGGGAAAATCTGTGATTGCCTTGTATATATCTACTTACCAGTATAATGCGTAGGTTTGGGGAACACTTAGGTTGATCTTTATCTTCTCTGATTCTTTTAAAGAAGTCAGCATTTTGATATCCTTTCTGTTTCTGCTTTTTGAAGATTTTCATGCCAGATATGAAGAAGCAGAAGCTGAACTGAAGCAGAGAACTGAAGAATGTCTGCTATATACAGAGACCATTGAAACACTTCCTGTGGCTGGAAGACAGCAACCCCCTGTCAGAAGCTTTATTTTATTTGGAATTTCAAGTGTATAGAGGATTTTCTTCCCAAAAGTTGGGAAAACCTATAGGTAAGATTAGATATACATTTTACTTAGACTTTTAGATTGCTTTAGATTAAAATAATCTATTTCCAGAGGAAGGAGTCAGTCAGAGATTTTAGTATTTAGTTAGGCAGCGGGGAGTAGCAGGCTGCCTGGCATGCCTAAGACAGTTTCTTAATAGGGAGGAGCACATTTCTACCAGAATATAATAGCAGAGAGCCTCATAAGGAAAACTATGCAGTAAGTAAAATATATTTGTTTACTTTTCATTATAAAACAACCATATCACAACAAAACAAAATAAAATACAACAGAATTATACAAAGTAAAATTCTGTACCCACCCAATTTTAGTCTCCCAAAGTAACTGTTGTTAAAATGACTTGAGATGTATCTTTTAAAGGGTTGTTTTTGTTTTTATTTATAATATATATGACGTATATAATACATTTTGAAGTGTTCTGTATAACACTCTAACCTGAGGTTTTATCATTCATGCCTGGCAGGTTATAAATAATGCCTCATTTGTAGATTGGGTCAGATGAGGTCTGGGTGAGAATGGTCTTAGCCTGACCTGTGAGTTTTCATGCTTTGCTGCTGTATCACCCTTTGTCTGAAGCTTCCTAGTGGTATACTGTCTTTCATGGCTCCCCATCCCCAACAAGCTTCCCTTCCTGAATTCTCTCCTTCTTTGATGGTCCTGCTGCTCTTAGGGTCATGTAATGTTGGTTAATAAACATATATGAGGCCCTTCTCTGTGCCTGGCTGCATACTAGGCAGTGGGGGTAGGGAGACATGGAGGATAGTAGCCTTTGACTCCATTTGCAGTCGTTTGGCAGGACCAGTTCTGCTTCTTTCCCTTCTTTTCTATCCCTGCCTTAGTTTTAGGCCTCTCTTGCCTTCCTCCAGGTTGTTGCAGCAGCCTCACTCCACCCTTCAATTCCTCTCTAGCCTCCAGTTTGTTCTGCACATCACAGCCAGTTTGATGGCCCTACAGCACAATCTAGTTGTACACAGTCCCTTCCCGTTTTGAGGTACAGTGGTTCACAAGTATGCTCTACAAGCCTTGAGAGGCCCTAGAAACACTTTCAGAGTATCTACAAGGTCAAAACTATTTTCCTAATAGTACCAAGATGTTACAAAGCAACAGTGGGCAAAACTGCTGGTGCTTTAGCACAAATCAAGTCAGTGGCACTAAACTGTACTAGCAATCATTGTGTTTTTTTCACTGGTACACACTCAGAATTGTGTTTTTGGGTTTTTAATATGTTTTTATTGATCTTTTAGAGAGAGAGGACGGGAGAGATATGAGAGATGTGAGAGAGAAACATCAAACAGCCACCTCTTGCACGCCCCCTACCAGGGATTGAGCCTGCAACCCAGGCATGTGCCCTGTCTGGGAATTGGACCAGGACCTCTCAGTCCCTGGGACGATGCTCAATCCACTGAGCCACACCAGCTGGGCAGAGTTGTATTTTTTTTTAAATGCCATTTCACTTAAGAATGTCCTTGATTAAACAGTAAAAATGATTAATTTTATTGCATCTCAACCCTTGAATATACATTTTTTTAATATTTTGTGGGACAAAATGGGAATGTTCATAAAGCACTTCTGCTGTCTACTTCAGTGCAGTGGTCACAAGGAAAAGCCCGTGTTGGATGCTTGAACTGCAGGGTGAGTTATCCAGTGCTCATTTGTACTTGAAAGAATTACTGACTGTCGGATTGTGAGGCTGGAAAGTAGATAGGGACCAGATGTTGGAGGGCCTTGTAGACCATAAGCTTCGGTGATCTGACTCAGCCTGCCTTTTTCAGCTTTTTATACTGTCCTGCTCACTTAAATTCATTATTTGCTCCTGCTTGTTATTTCCACGTGTACATCATACTGATTCAATATTTGTATATATATTGTGAAATGATCACCACAATCAATCTAGCTAACAAGGGTCACCATACACAGTCACAGAATTATTTTTTCTTGTGATGAGCATTTTAAGATATACTCTCTTAGCAGGTTTCAAATATACAATACAGTATTATTAACTATAGTCACCCATCTATATATTGCATCCCCATGACTGACTTATTTTATAACTGCAAATTTGACCTTTTGACTCCCTCCACCCTTTTCACACACCCACCCCTACTCCCCACCTCTGGCAGCCACCAATCTGCTGTCTGTATTTATTAGCAAAGTTTTGGTTTTTTGTTGTTTGTTTTAAATTCTACATATAAGTGAGGTTGTACTGTATTTGTCTTTCTCTCACTTATCTTACTTAGCATAATACCCTCAAAGTCCATCCATGTCACAAATGACAAGATTTTATTCTTTTTTTTTTTCTTTATTGATTTTAGAAAGAGAGGAAGGGAAAGGGAGAGAAAGTTAGAAACAGCAACATTGGCGGGCTGATGCACCAACCACTGAGCCAAACTGGCCAGGGCAAGATTTCATTCTTTTTTAAAATGTATTTATTTTTTTTTATTTTTTTTTTATCCTCACCCGAGGACATTTTTCCATTTTTTGTTCAGATAGAGTGGGAGGGAGAGAGAGAGAGAGAGAAACATCGTCATGAAAGGGACACATTGAGTGGCTGCCACCCGCACGACCAACCAGGGCTGGGGACAAACTGCAACCGATGTACGTGCCCTTAGCAGGAACAGAACCCGGGTCTCTCTGGACCACAGGCCGACGCTCTCTCTAACCGCTGAGCCAAACCTGCCAGGGCTCATTCTTTTTATGACAGTAATATTCCAGTATATGTGTGTGTGCCACTTTTTTTTTTTTTTTTTTTTATCTTTTCATTCATCGATGGACATTAGGTCGTTTCCATATCTTGCTACTGTAACTAATGTAAATATTGCATTGAACATGAGGGTGCATAACCTTTTCAAGTTAGTGTTTCTGTTTTCTTCAGATAAATACCCAGAAGTAGAACTGCTGGATCATATGGTAATTCTGTTTTCCTGCTTGCCATATCTTAAGTACTTTCTCTTCCCCTCCTGCCCTTTCTCTTACATTCCTTCCACCAGGAGATGCAAAGACAGCTCTGAAGGCTGTTTGTGACCCCCATATCAGAGCCGGGGAAGAAGATGTGCCCGAATCTAGACCTTTTGCCTCTGAGAATCTTACTATCCCAGCCCTGTTTGAGGCTGTTATGAGTCAGCACCTTAGCAGGCCTCATATTTCTTTTACTATAGTTGAGTTCACTGCAATCTGCATAATGCTGCCCAGCCTTACTACGCACAAGACTCGGGGAAAACCTGTGAAATACCTTAGTCCCTGGAATCACACAGACAGTCCTTTGATTGAGCTGATTTCACAGATGTCTCCTCTTATCCATCATGTGTTAAATTTGACTAGCTTCTGTCTGAGAGTGCCCCTTCCTTGACCTTGTGCCCTACATAGTAATGATATCATCAGAAACCAAATCAGCCAACTAAGGTCTGGCAGAAAAAGAATGTAACCTTGTACCTGATACAAGAACTGCCATGAAATAACATGGTTGGGCTGGTTTATAGTTCTTTCTGCATAATATGCCAAATACAAAATACAAAGTTATCTCAGAGCAAGAAGAAACTTCTGATAAGTTAGGTTTCAGATTAATTCAATAATGATAAAGTGGTGATAATGTTCTTGCATTTATGTAAGCTAGAGTAGTGCTGACCAACCTTTTTGACATCATAGCACACATGGAAAATGATATGTTCAGCTTGATGAAAGGATCAATATCTCATTCACAGTAAGGAACCTCTGTGTTAAGGTTTCTGAATAAAACCATTCTTATTGGTGTCCGGCTAATTCTGACTGGCTACCCCCTTCTGCCTTTCATCATTAAGGTTTAAATATAGTATAATAGTTTAAAGTTTGAATTCTAAGCCAGAATATCTATATTTAAATCCTAGCTTTGCACTTAGTAGCCATGTGACCATGGGCAAATTACTCAATCTCTTTATACCTCAGTTTCTTCATCTGTAAAATCTGCTAATAGTTGTACTTACCTCATAGAGTTGTGAAGATTACGTAAGTTAGTATATGTAAAATATGGTATTTGTAAAGTGCTTGGAACATCACCTGGCATATGGTAAGCACTATGTAAGTGTGTGTGTGTGTAACTACTTGTAGTAGTAGTAGTATTTACTTTAATGGCTGTTATACTGCTTTGTTCTGGGTTTAGACTCCATGCCCCTCCGATTGCCTCGTCTTCTGCCTCACATTTCTTAATCTTGGCCAGTTCCTTAATAGTATCCGTCCTCCTTCCTTTCACTGTCTCAGTTTCCTTTCATTTTCTCAGTTTCCATTTGTTTGGGGCCCCTCAGCCAGCTGATGCCTGAGAAAACAGCTGAATTGATCATTATACTCATCAGCTTGCTCTTACCGCTATTCCTTTTCTAGAAAGCTCTTGTGACTGAGGGAAATAAGTCTTACAGAATGGGAAGAGGAGAGAATCATAGACCTTGAAAAGAACTCTAGAGTGGTTGGGAGAGGAGCATGAGCTGAGTTAGCTGAACTGTTAGCCAGCAAAGTCTTGTTCTTAGTGCAAAAGTGATCATCTGATTCCACATACCAGAAGTAGGAGCTGGTTAGTTCTGTATAGGCTCTACCAAAATACAGGACAGAGCTGGTGACTTTTGGGGCATTGTGGCTCAGAATACTTCATGGAGAAATGACACTGTTCTTTCAGAAGGTGGGCCTTGGAGTTCTTTCGGGGGAGAACAGTGGGTCAGTATTTGCATGTCAGGAATATCCATTGTCTTTGTACTCCTGCTGGGTGAGACTCTGCTCTGTCAGTTCTCTGGGGCCCTCTCTCTATGCAAAGCTCAGGATCTGTACCTTTAACAGCCATTATACTAGCAGTACAATCAATACTTGTTGACTAATAGGTTTTACAAAGAAAGGAGAACAGGAATTCCTACTCCTGTTTATTTTTTTTACTTCTTTTTTTTTGGTACATGCCCCTAATGGGAACAGAACCTGGGACTCTCTGGTCTGCAGGCCAATGCTCCAACCGCTGAGCCAAATCGGCCAGGGCTCCTATTCCTATTTTAATGGAGAAAATAAGATAAACGTATGCCTAGGACTAGAAACATTTATTATGATTGATGATGATGGTACTATGATGGTGAGACTGCGTATGCTCTGCCTCTTTTCATCCCTTCTGCTCATTTGCCATCACTCCCCCACACCCTCTCTGATCCAGCCAGCCTGAACAAGTTCCAGTGGCATCACCAGCCATGCTGCCTCTTCTTCGGGCCTTAGCACATGCTCTTCCTTTGTCTCTCCCGGCCCCAGCCCTGGCCAGTTCCCACTCACCCTTCAGGTGCCAGCTTCTCTGTCCCTTCCTATAGTTACCAGACTAAGTTAGAGGCCTCTCTTCTGCTCCATAGCACCTGGTGCTCCATCACTGCACTTGTTCCACTGTATTGAAATTGTTTTACATGTCTGGGCAGAGGCTATGTCTTCTCTTACATTCTCACTGTCTAGTACTAGACAATTAGTAAGTGCTCAATAAATATAGTATGTGTGTAATGAATAAGTCAAAAGTGCTTTCATTTCTAGGTTCTTATTTGATCCTCACAACAGCCTTGTGATATAAGCTCCCCAGGCCTTACTGTGACCTCATTTTGTATATAAAGACGCTGATACTCAGAGAAGCTAAGCAACTTGCCAAAGCTCATGCAGAGAGCCAGGATTTAAACTAGTGTCCCTGCCCTGGCCAGCATTGCTCAGTGGTTAGAGCATTGGGCCACACACTAAAGGGTCATGGGTTTGATTCCTGCTCAAGGGCACATACCTGAGTTGCAGGTTTGATCCCTCGCCCTGGTAGGGGCACAGGCGAGAGGCAACTAATCGATGTGTCTCTTTCACATCGATGTTTCTTTCTCTCTCTCCCTCTTTTCCCCTTCCCCATTCCTTCAACTCTCTAAAAATCAGTGGAGAAACTATCCTCAGATGAGGATTAACAACAACAACAAAAAGATCTAAAATATATAGGAGAGAAATAACAACAGAATGTAAAGAATAACTTAAGTGTATGCTACTGTCAAAGATTTAACTCCAGGGGAGAAAAGGAGAAACATCTGTAACAAAAATAAATTAATAAAAATAATTTTTTTAAAAAAAGATTTAACTCCAGGTAATAAAAACATTTTTTAAATAAATAGACTAGTGTCCCTCAGGCTTGAATGTTCAGTTTACTGTTTTGTTTTTATAATCTTCCTTTTTAAAAAATAGCATTTAAAAAGATAACAATTAAAATAGTATTTTTTTCAAGATTATAAAAATATCTTTAAGGCACCAATATTCCTGAAATGATTTTTCTTCACCAAATGTCGAATTTCAATACAGAGAAATCTAGATATGATTTTTTTAAATGTATAATCAGATTCTAAATTCTGTGCATTGGAGAAAAATTGTGTATTTTATTGAAAAATAAAATGTGATTGAAATAATAATAGCATAAAAAGTAATAAATTTTATTGTATACAATTTGGAGAATACTGAAAAATATAAAGAATAAAATAAAAATAACCCCAGCATGCAGAGAAAACTACTATAGATTCTAAATGGCCTGGACTTGAACAGACAGCATTGAGTGTGAATCCCAGGTAAACCATTAATTAGATATTTGGCATTTGGTAGATAATTTAACCTCTGAGCCTTAGTTTCTTCACTTGAAATATGGTGAATTATTTACCATTTAGGATTATTGTAAGAATAAAGATAATGTATAGAAATACCTGGCACATAGTAGGCACTCTTTCAAATTGTGGTAGTATTAACATTTTTGTGTATTTTTGTTGTTGTTTATTCTCATGCAAGAAAGAGACAGACATCCATGTGAGAAAGATACATCGAGTGGTTGCCTCCCGCATGACCCTGACCGGGGCCAGGGATCAAACATACAATTCATGTATGTGCCCTTGACTGGGAATCAAACCCAAGACCCTTTGGTCCATTGACCAACACTCTAACTGCCGAGCCAAATCAACCAGGGCATATTTTTGTGTATTTCTTTCTTTTTTTTTTTTTTTTCTTTATTGATTTTAAAGAGATAGGGAGAGAGAGATAGAAACATCAATGAGAGAGAACATCGATTGGCTGCTTCCTGCATGCCCCCCACTGGGGATTTGGCCTACAACCCAGACATGTGCCCTGACCAGGAATCGAACTGGTGACCTCTTGGTGCATGGGTCGATGCTCAACCACTGAGCCACATTAGCCAGACACGTTTTTGTGTATTTCTCAAATATGTTTTTATTGATTTTTTAAAGAGAGAGGAAAGGAGAGAGAGAGAGATAGAAACGCCGATGTGAGAGAGATGCATCTATCTGCTTCCTCCTGCATGCCCCCTACTGGGGATCCAGCCTGCAACCTGGGCATGTGCTCCCACCAGGAATCAATCCAGGACCTCTCAGTCCATGGGACGATGCTCAATCCACTGTGCCACACCAGCCAGACTTGTGTATTGCTATATAGTCTTTCTACTCTGTTGTGTGTGCATACACGTATGTTTTTTGAAGCACATTTATAAGTATATATATATATATTTTTTTGTACAGATAGAGTGGGAGGGAGAGAGAGGAAGGGAGAGAGAGAGAGAAACATCGACGTGAAGGGACACATCGAGTGGCTGCCACCCGCACAACCAACCAGGGCCGGGGACAAACTGCAACCGAAGCACGTGCCCTTAGCGGGAACCGAACCCGGGTCTCTCCGGACCGCAGGCCGACGCTCTAACCGCTGAGCCAAACTGGCCAGGGCATATAAGTATATTTTTAAACCTATTCTGTAGATGAGGAAACTGAGACTGGAAGAGGCGAAGGAACTTGGACTTGGTGCTATGTCTGATACTATCTGAACCAGGACTCAGTTTGGTCTCCTGATGCCAAACCCATATGCCTTCCCTGTCAGCAGTGTGCTTCCCCCTGCTAGCTCCACTTCCATCAATACACATATGGTGGACCACCGAGCCCTGCCTAAGACAAAGGCAAGGGCAGAAGGTAGTGAAAATGCTAGGAGCCTCCATAGCAGCTGCGTTCAGTTTAAAAACGTAAAAGGAGTGTTCACTTCCTTCTCTGTTATTTCAGATACATTGACCAATCCTATAGCAAAGACCAGGCTTCTTGATAGAAAGTTAAAACCTTTTGGGTCACAGTGCTCTTTTTGAGAGGGAGTTTATCAGGGAATTCATGAAACTAAACAGCCTTACTCTGTGTTATCTACAGGGCAGACAGAAGCGTACCCTAATTTCTTTCAGTGTGTGCACTAGGCACTTAAAGGGCCTGGGTGACATGCACTATACCTAACACCTCATGTGTGCATCATTTTATATCATTTTTATTTCAGTGCAAGTTTTCTGATGGTATATGTCTGACTTATAGGAGATGCAGAGATGAGCAGGTAACAGTCTGGCCTTTAGGAATATTGAGGAGATCTTAAGGCCACATAGAATCAATCAGTGCTATAATAGAGTTTCCAGCAGGGAGTTAGGGAGCAGAGGATGGAGCTCTAACTTCTAGTTCAGTGCAGTAACCTCATCTTATTTGCATAGTGTCTAACAGTGTTTGCACATACCTTAACTCATTCAAAGGGATGGAGACTTGAAATGGGTTTTAATGGCTGAGAAGAATTCTTAGGCCAAAGGAAGGAGGTGAGCCAAGGACCTGCTTCGTTGTGGAACCTTGCCCTCTGAAGAAGCTTTTATCAAGTGATTGCATGCATAATAAATTAAGACCCCCAAAGACCCTGCTGTGGACTGACCGTGATAAAATAGAGTATGGACTGGCTCCCGAGAGGAAGTGTCAACCCCTTGGAAAGATTATGACGCCTCTCCCTTCCCCCTCCCCCAGTGTAAACAGGAAAGTTAGGTATGTTTTTTCACTTCACTGTCTTCCTACATTTTTTTCTTCCTAGTTTCTGAAACAACTCTCCTTCAACAAGTTCTGTTTCCAAGGAAAGTCTTAACCATTTGTCCCTTCTGGCGTACCCTCTTCCAATGAAATCCATGCAGAATAGACCAGGTACTCTATCTTTTTGTGTGTGAAGCTATAAAATCTAATACTGAGTGTGCTGCGGTGCTCAGAGGTATGCTTCTTCCACAAGAGGCTCCCTCAGCCCTGCTGTGGTAAAAACCAAGTATAAATTGCGGCTAACAGGGTTTTCTAGCTAGAGTCGTAAGAATGTTTGAGCATCCCCCGTGAATTATAATGCCGCCAGCCCTCTGGCTCCTCTTCTACATTGCCTGCCTGTTGGCTGTTTTGCTTGTCCTTAGGCCTTCCATCAGTGTATGGGCAGGGGAGGGGAAGAGAAAGAGAAGTGAATCCAAAATCTGTCCAGTCTGCATTGGGCTTGCAGAGCTGATGAGAAAATATTTGGGGACAAAGGTTGAAACTGGACTGCATGCAGAGGCAGAGCAAGAGGGACAGTGGTCCCTCCTTCTCAGTCTGCTGTCCTAGTGGTCAGTGCCCCCTCCCTGAGCTCCTGAAGATGAGGGACCCTGTTTTATTACTATAGGATTTCTCACTATGTTGAACAGCTTTTTTTTCTTTTAATATACGTTGGTGAGGGTGGATATTTGGGTGCTGATATTGAAGTTAAATTTTTTTTTTTTTATCCTTACGCGAGGATATTTTTCCTTTTTTTTTTTTTTTTTGTACAGATAGAGTGGAAGGGAGAGAGAGGAAGGGAGAGAGAGAGAGAAACATCGACGTGAAGGGACACATCGAGTGGCTGCCACCCGCACGACCAACCAGGGCCGGGGACAAACTGCAACCAAAGTACGTGCCCTTAGGGGGAACCGAACCCGGGTCTCTCCGGACCGCAGGCCGACGCTCTAACCGCTGAGCCAAACTGGCCAGGGCTGAAGTTAAATTTTTTTAATTCATAAACTATATCTTGTGCTTGAAGCTGCTGGCCAGAGTAATATTTTGAGATTCTCTGTGGATTCCTTTTATTCCTGTGTTAATTGAAGTATAATTGAAAATCCGTTGTCATCAGATCTTCACAGTGGAAGGAAGAATGCACCTAAATTGAGCTGTCAGACACTTGGCTGCCTAGCCATGCTTTCTGGATTATGGTGTAGACAGGGGCCGTTGTCCTGTGTGCTTTCTCCTAATGGCTGTCGTGTACTTGCTTCTGAGAACAGTGCATAGAAGACGTGCATCGGCTCTAATCAATCTTCCTGAGCAGACTTGCCATTTCTCTGATCGTGTTCAGCTAGGGTCCTCTGAGAAGAGAGTGGGCCTTTTCCCTCAATGGGCAAAGAGCCAGCTTCCATTTCAAAATCTCTCAGAAAAAAAAAAAAAATTTTCAACAACCCAGAGCCTGTGTTTATTGAAGGTTGGTCTAAAAGTCTCTCACATTGTATGCCCCATCAGCACTCGAGTGCCTCTATTTTAGAAGGATGTAAAGGTTTAATCACCCTGGTGGGGATTTAGACCCAGAGACTTCAGAGAAATCTTATTATTTCTAACTGCAGGCAAAGAGTATTAAGGCTCCACTCTGGATCAGGGGCATGACATGTTCTATAAGTAATTTATCTTTACCAGGGGAAGGCCCTTACTAGAGTGTCTTAGAAACAGTACTACGATTTGGTACTGGCTCATTATTTCTCCTTTTCTCTTTCCCCTTCTCAGTCTTCTGCTTATTCTTTCTATCCCTACTTTTTCCTGTCCAATCTATCCAATGTCCAAATTTCTACCTCCCAAATTTTTCCTTGAACAAGGGATGCTAGGTGCTTGCCAGTGAGAGATAATAATGCTTTTTCAATAAATGACCTCATCCAACAGCCTGTCAACTGCAGACTTCTGAATGGAGCCTACCTCTCAAATAAGGAGCAGAGGAGGGAAGAGGATGCTCTGGCTCCATAGGCACTCGTCTGTGCTCTTAGACATGAAGTAATTTAATCCTCATACCCATCCCCTGCCCCATTGCACCTTCCCAGAGGCAGTTTCCACTAAAGGCCTTTTGAATCCCTGTGCACATCCAAACAGGGATGTTACTAATCGTATGATTTCATTTGCATGCACCCTCTCCCAGCCTCACCTTCCTTCCTGCTTTCTGGTGCTGAAGCTAGAGGATGTCACAGGTGGGACGCTGCTTATGGATTCATTGTTCTGTTTGGGGGCTTAGTTTGATAGGTAGCAGATCTAAATCCTTGTGCTAATGAGCTTGGTTAAAGCAGGCTTCGCTATCCTCTTTTAATCTAGCCTGTCTGTCTGAGTTTCTTTTCCCAGTTAATGATCTTCTATAATGGTTTTGCCTTTAGTTTTGCCTCCTGGGTCAAAACAAATCAATAGTCCTCGAAGATTATTTAAAAACCATCAGTGTGAAGCTCCTGGGTCTCCCCCTACCAACCCCCTGTTTTATTTCCTTCTGGTTGAATTTTCAGCTTGATCAGTACAGTGATATTTTCCTTACATCTCCACTTTTCTCCTAGAGATGGGCAGCAGTGAACCCCTTCCCATTGCAGAAAGTGACAAGAGGAAGAAGAAGAAGCGGAAGGCCCAGGCCACTGACTCCTTGCCCGGAAAGTTTGAAGGTTGGTCACATAACTCTCTTAGATCAGGGCCTATGGCTCCCCAAGCATGGGGGGAGCTTCCTGAAAGCCTGTGGGCCTAGATCACAGGATCTGTGTTATCTTAGAGCCAGTTCGTGGTTACGTGTACGATAGGGATGAAAGATAGGGGTGCAAGAGTGAGTTTACACAAAGGAGTGGCAGAGAGAGCAAGCAGAAATGGGAAGAGTCCCTGGGTGATGTTCAGGCTTCCTCTGAATAGTCAGGGAACAGAAAGACCTATCTGTCAGAGTTGTACATGCAATGAGATTGCCTGGTGCGTTTCATCCCCTTTCGGATGTGATCTTCCCTCAGCTGTTCCTGGAGGGGCTGCTGAGAGGTAGAACAACCATGTAAGGGGAAGAGAGGGCTATGGCTGTAAATGAAACTTCCGTCTTCTGTAAGCAGAGAACTTGACTCTCAAGAGTTTGCAGCTACTTGTGCTGTAAGAGTTTGACACCATTTTAAGAGTGAAGGTGGCGTTCAGGGGACACAATGTCGGTCATCAAACATTTTGAACACTGTGAGAGGCACCAGGCTCAGTGCTGGCCCTGTTATCACTGGCATGTGATGGGTAAAGTGAATCACTGGCCGCTTCTGCAGAGGACTGGAAGGATCAGTAGTTACTCCTAGTAGTGACATGGCCCTCTCTCTATTTTGTATCTTTTGTAAAATCTGAAATAGCTTCCCCTCATGGTCCCTTTTTCCAGTACTGCAGATGGACTAATGAATTGATTGTTTTATGGTATAGTTCTAGTGACAAGCCCTTTATGAGTCAGGAATATTGGACCTCCAACCACTGACCTATTCTGACATGTGTAAAGGCTAAGATTAAAGTGTCTATTGTGAGTAAAGCATGTTATTTAAAATACTTATAAAAAACAGTATATATTCTTTTCTTCAACTTTTTATTGAACTTATTAGGGTGGCATTGGTTAATAAAATGATATAGGTTCAAGTGTACAATTCTATAACACATCATCTCTATATTGTATTATGTGTTCACCATCCAAAGTCAAGTCTCCTTCTGTCCCATTTATCCCCCTTTACCCTCTTCTATCTCCCCCACCCTCCTTTCCTTCTTTTAATCACCATACTGTTGTCTGTCTATGAGTTTGTTTTCTGCTTAACCCCTTCACCTTTTTCACCTAGCCCTCCAACCCCCCTCCCCTCTGATAGCTATCATTCTATTTTTGGTATCAATGAGTGTTTCTTTTTTGTTCGTTTGTTTTGTTCATTAGATTCCACATATAAGTGAAATCATATGATATTTGTCTTTCTCTGACTGACTTATTTCACTTAGCATAGTACTCTCCAAGTCCATCCATGCTGTCCCAAAAGATAAGGTTTCTTTTTTTTTTTTTTAAAAGCTGAGTACTATTGTGTAAATGTTCCATAGCTTTTTTTGTTAATCCTCACAAGAGGATATTTTTTCCACTGAGATTTAGAGAGAGTGGAATAGGGGGAGAGAAGGAGAGAGAGAGAGACATTGATGTGAGAGTGACACATCTGTTGGTTGCCTCCTGCACATTCCCAGGGCCAGCAATTGAACTTGCACCCGGGTATGTGCCCTTGACCAGGAAGTGAACCTGTGACCCTTCCATGTGCGGGCCGACATTCTAATCATTGAGCCACACTGGCCAGGGCTGTATCATAGCTTTTTAAATCCATTTATCTACTGATGGGCACTTGGGCTGCTTTCAAACCTTGGCTATTGTAAACAAAGCTGCAATGAACATAGAGGTGCAGCAATGTGTATTCTTATAAACAGCTGCAAGACCAACACATGAGTAAGCAGGGTTTTGTCTGTTTGCTTGTCTTTAACTCAATCAGTGTATGGGGTGGGGCTGGGGGTAAGGGAGAAGGGATGGACAAGAGTCACAAGGTTTCCATATCAACAGGTCTTGCTCTTTCAAGGAATATAAGAGTATTTCCTGTTACTCATGGATGGCTTGTGTAGTTACAGGGCCTCTCATGACTCAGAGTGATAAAATCTGATTTCATGGTTAAAAAGTATTCTGTTCAGTTTGTGGGTTTAAATGCTAGGCTGCCTCAAGAGGAAGAAGCTGAGGAATGGAGGCCAAGGGAGAAGGCGGCCAGCTCAGCAGAGACCATGATGGAGCTGTGGCTTCTTTTGGAAGGGCTCAAAGAGCTTGTGCTATTTGTGAGCTTGGGCAGGTCACCTAAATTTTTTTTCAACCCAAGCCTATTACTCTGTGAGAACCACTCTGACTCAACACCCTAAAAACCTCGAGGCATCCGTTTGCATTTATGTCTGTCCCCTGTTTCCTGTAGGTGACTTCTGGAAACTTCTCTAAAACCTCCAGTGAGTTCCTTTGTGTGCGGTATAGAATAAAAGTGTTTTATTCACCTTCCTATCACCAATGCCTAGCACAGAACTGGGCACATAGTGGGTGTTTAGCAAATGAGTCCATTCAAATTACACCCCTCCTATGAGGATCCCCCAGATTCTCTGAACAGATAGCCATAACCTTTCCCTTCCCTGACTCCTCTTTATTGTGTCTTGTCTCTCTATGGCAGTATTTCCCACTGTCTGATTCTTTCTGGGCTTACTTGTATATGTATCTGCCTTCCCCATTGGACTGTGATTCTCAAAGAGCAGGGACTATATTTCGTTCCTCACTCTGTCCTTATTATGAGTCAGATATGCTGTCTGACACATAGTAGGTGCTCAGGAAGTAGGTGTGCTGAATTGAAACCCTCTCACTGACCTCATCTCTAAAATGGGGAACAGGATCCATGTGGTCTACTTGTTGAGTAACTGAGTCCTGAGATGGCCAGGAAAGCTAATGTTCTTCCTGGTCACTGTGCTGTGGAGTCATTGTGTGACTGTGTTGTCAGACCGAGGAAGCTGAATGACAGAAGTTCTGCGTTCCATCTTAACTTGAAAAGGATGGCTCATTTTGTTATTTCTCTCATCCATTTCATCTCTAGATATATACAAGCTGACCTCTGAATTGCTTGGAGAGGGAGCCTATGCCAAAGTTCAAGGTGCTGTGAGCCTGCAGAATGGCAAAGAGTATGCTGTCAAAGTGAGTGTCTCATCTGGATGCTAGGCTTTACTTTGCAAATAGTCAGTCCTAAACCAAATAAATTTTATATTCCCCTATATGGTGGCTCAATAAGAATTGGGGCTCCAAAGCTGTATTCACTGGATTCAAATGATGGTTTCTCCACTTGCTGTGTAACATTAGGCAAGTTACTTAACCTCTCTGTCCTTCAGTTTTCTCATCTGTAAAATAGATGTAATAATAGAACCTATATAATATTATTGTGAGGATTAAATAAGTTAATAGGTGTAAAGGGCTTAGAACAATACCTAGCTCATAGTAAGTTGCTGCTTATTTATTTATTTATTTAATCCTCACCCGAGGACATTTTTTCACTTTTTGTTCAGATAGAGTGGGAGGGAGAGAGAGAGAGAGAAACATAGACGTGAAAGGGACACATCGACTGGTTGCCACCTGCATGACCCAACCAGGGTCAGGGACAAACTGCAACCGAGGTACATGCCCTTAGCAGGAACTGAACCTGGGTCTCTCTGGACCACAGGTTGATGCTCTAACCTCTGAGCCAAACCGGACAGGGCTAAGTTGCTTCTTATTAATCTGACAAATGAAGTTAGTTTCAGGGAGTAGACAAATATATTTGTAATTAGATGACCTACGTACTTGAATCTCTGTTTTGACAACCTACTACTATTTAATTTTGGGAAGTCACTGAACCTCCTTGAGCCTCAGTTCCCACATCTCTAAAATGAAGATGACAATACCTGCCCTTCCTGTCTCGTAGATTGGTTATGAAAATAAAAATAAAAATGAGCTGGTATTAGTAGAAACAGTTTACAAATGTTGTCATGATAATGAGGATGGGAGCACTCAGCTCTGGGGCAGGAGAGGTGGCTTCTAGCTGTGTGACCTTGGAGTGGCTCACTGCATCCTTCTCTGCTTTCATTTGCTGACCTCCTGTGAAGAAGAGATGGGTCTAGGGCAGTGGTTCTCAAAGTGTGGTCTCTGCACCATGGTCTTTGTATTTTTACCAAGCTTCCAAGTGATTCTAATACCCACCAACATTTGAGAAATACTGATCTAGAAACAAGGTCTTAAATCCAGGGGAGCAATTAAACTTATTTCAAATCATTCACCTGAGCCACAAGGTCTAAGCGCTGCCTCATATGGGCAAACCCAGCCAAATTGACTCCTGAAAGAAGTGTTTGTCCGTTTGTTTAACCAATCAGCCATAGTCCCAGCTGCGGATTTATAAAGGAGAACACTTCCGCTAAGCCTTGTTCCTCTTTGCTGGAGTATTGCTTCATATGGTAACAAAAGCACTGCCTCAGTTTTTTTTTAGAAACAGATCAGTATAAATTACAAAGTGATTTTTTAAAAATATGCCTAAGTGTGCTAAAATCTATAAATGTCCATTGATTTTCAAAAGTCTGAATATGTACATTTATGGATGACAGACTTATTTATTCAAAGTTGGATCACAAGAGGAAAACCAGGCCCATCCTACATTCCCCTGGCATCTTTGGGCAAAGATAGACCTACCTGGCTTGGCAATTCTTGGATTTCAGCCATTCTGCCCATGTCTCATGTCTCTCATGTTCCTTGAAAACTCCTTAGAGATGGGCTGCTTCTACCCACATGGCTCCACAATACTTGGTTTGATTAGGGCTTTCCCTGCCAGCATCCAACTAATAAATACTAGAGTCTCAGGGTGGGAATGGAATTTCAAGATAATCTAGTCCTGAATTTCCTCTCTAACTTCTCAAATAGTTGTCCCATGTTCTGCTCCCCCATCTCTAGTAGTAGGAGCACATTACCTCCTCAGAGAAAATTGCTGGTTAGCTTTCCTGCTAGAAAGTTCTTCCTGACTTTGATCTGAGCTGTTTTGTGAATGAATGAGTTGAATAGCTTCTGTACCCTACCACTATACCTCTCTGTGCAGAAAATGGGTCCAGGGGTTTACTAACAGACAGACTTATTTAGAAAATTACATTGGTCCTGGATGTTTGTGCTGAGACATATTGGAGAAGTTTGTAGTGTTCTACACAGCATTTTTGGAGTAAAGGAACAGGGTGTCATCATCTGGTGCCCACTTGTCACACGAGACTGCAAAGCAGAGCCAGCTCTGCAGAACACGTGCCCACAGGCTCTGCTTACAGTGGGTTGGGGCTCTGGATGGGTCCGCAGAAATGTTCAGAGTCAGCCAGTCCTTGTGTAAACCACCTGCTCATCTGTTGGCTCCCCTGTTCCTTCAGTCAGTACTTGCCAAGCATCTTCAAATATAGGTGGGGAGGGGAGCAGCCCATAGTCCTATAGGAGAGACAGGGCCTCTAGGTTCTCTGAGAGAAGCTGACAGGATATAGGCAGGTACAGGATAGATAAGGGCTTCAGAGGCAGCTCTGGGCATGAATTCCAGTCCTGACACCTTGATCAGAGCTGTGGGCAAAATGTTTTACCTCTTCCTAACTTTTGGGATTGTGTTATAAGGGTTAAGAGATTATGCACTTAAATGACTTAATACAGTGCTTGCCAAAGGGTCAATTCTCAGGACTGCAGAGGGGGCATCTGAATGGGCCTCAGAGCTTTAGTTTCCTGCCCACAATGCCCTTTGTCCCCCTTGCTCTTCCTCCAGCACTCGGAGGTCTTTCCATGGAGCTTGTAAATTCTTACCCAAAAGGCAGAAAGAGATACTCTTGGAGTAAAAGCTGGGTAAAGATAGCTCTTTGTCTGACTGACTGCCTCAGTCTCCCCTGGGCAGCTGGAGACAGCCCTCAGAGGCTTGTGCTTGGCCAGAGTCAAACAGCCCAGCCAGGCTGGAAAGCCCTCAGGCCAGTCTGCCTCTTTGTTGACAGAGCCACAGGGCCTATGTCACAAAATCCTACTCTAGACTTTTGCTTGAAACTGATTTGGGCTAAATTTGGCCTTTTGTTCCACCAGAGGGTTCCTGCTGAGGGGTGTTTTGAGGTCAGGTGGATGTATTTGACAGATGTTATTCTTCCCACAGATCATCGAAAAACAAGCAGGACACAGTCGGAGTAGGGTATTTCGAGAGGTAGAGACGCTCTATCAGTGTCAAGGAAATAAGTGAGTATAGTGTTGGGTTAGTTGCTGCTTCTCTGAGGGGGCGCTTGGCTGCAGAAAAAGAAGTTATTTCTCCTAGCTCTCCTTCCCCTACAACTGCGTATAACTCCTTCTGTCTTTCAATATTTAAAAAAAGGGAGAGGAGAAATAACAGCAACAAAGAAGCTATCTCCTGTTTAGGCTGAAATACTGTAAATATCAGCAATTCAGGCACATTAGAAGAGTGAGCAATCTGAATTAGTGCCTGGGGAAAAAAGAGGGTTTTATTTCTTTCAAGTGCCTACAGAAATTAGGCTGAGTGTTGCCTTGTGGGAACCTTTAGGAACCTGCTTTGATTCATAGATGAGAATGATAAGAACTATTAAGAATACTTGCTGCTGTTTTCTATTCCTAGGATAGTCACATATGTGCAGCTACTACTGAGGGTCCTGAGACCTGGCCTAACCCTCTGCTTGACCACTGGGCCAAGGTGCTCTCTAGCCCCCTCTTAGTCTGCTCACCACCAGCTCCAAATGAGTGGCCCTCCCGCTGTGGCTTTAAATCAGGGTCACCTCTAAGACTTCGCTTTCCCCTTTCTTTCTCTCCATGGCAGGGTCAGCAGGGAGCCAGGGGCCCGGTATTGATGGCTTTGTCATTAAGCTTGGAGGATGGGGGCTGCTGTTGATTTAACTCCAGGCACTGCCTCTACAATCTTCTTTCAAATTAGGCCATTTTGGCCATCTTATTTGGACGCCTTCACACTAGTAAAAGCCTGGTATCTCCCAAAGTGGTCAGCATTTTTTTATGAGGGACAGATTTTTATTTTCAGCCTGCAGCTTCTGAGTTCAGCATTAGAGACTCTACTTGGTTTATTTCGTTCTTTAAAAGAAAAAAAGCCCCCAACATCTCCAATATCCAGGCTGGTGACTTCCCTACTGAGTTACAAGACGACCTTGTTGGCAGAGCACAGTAATGCTCAGGCAGACAGAGAGTGCTCACCGGGGAAGGCCACAAGTGCTACGGTGGCCGGGAACACGGCCGTTTCATTAAGCAGCGCTTAGCAGTTAGGGTCTAGCGGTGCCCACGTTAGGCCCCAAGTCTATTTGACAGATGTTTCCATTTTCTCCAGGCAATGTAAATACTGCCTCGTGATTTATGGGCAAGAGGGAGGGCAAGTAATTATTTGCTGCTTGCCTCCAGGACACACACCTACTATTCAGTGTTATTAGCCGCAATTGCTTCCAGTCGGCTGCAGATTTTATTCAGTTTAATGTGACCAGGACTTTTTTATAACTCTACCTAGTGGGTTTTAGGGTTGGGGTTTGACAGCACAGACTTGGTGAAAACACCAGAGACTAAACATTATGGAAAGATAAGGTGACCTGAATCTTGCTAACACCATTGGCTGCTTCTCAAACATGGTTCTTTAATAAGCATTCTGATTTCAAGCTGATTTCTGCCCTGTTACAGGGCGTTCTATATTTTTTTCATTGTATATTTGTAAATGGGCTTTAAAATATAATACCATTTCTCCTTTTTTCCTTTTCCTCCTATTTTTCCCTATTTAAGGAACATTTTGGAGCTGATTGAGTTCTTTGAAGATGACACAAGGTTTTACTTGGTCTTTGAGAAATTACGAGGAGGTACTTACTGTTGAGTATGTGTTTGGACTTCTGATTAAGATCCAGGGTGGTGATCATCCATCATGAATCCCAGAGACTTCTAAAATGAGTCAAGCTAATAAAAAGGATGAAGGACTTAAAACTGCCCTTGATTTGGGAGAAGGGAGGCCGGAGGGAAGGATGATAATTAGCATTTTGCAGAGCTTAGAATGTCACCTGTGTGGGCATTCTATAAATGCCTTCTTATTATAATAGGGCTCATATATAGATACATGTAGTCATCAATTTATCAATCTATGTTTTGACACATTCACTATTCAACAGAATTAATCGTGGGGTGGAAGCTCTTATATACATTGAGAAGTCCAGAAGGGCTCACCAGGGGAGAGGAGGGTCCCATTGTTTAGGACACAGACCCAGGATAGGGAGGAGGCCTGAGAATGTGCCACCCTTCAGATAGAAAGGTGCCATTCTTGACCTTCACACTACTGCCATCTCCCATACACATAGTCACTGGGATGCATACTGAAGCTGCTTTTCTGACAAAGAGAAGGAGATAGAGAAGCCCTTGTCCTCCCATCACTCACCCAACCCTAGGACCACATTTGCAAGGTGAAGTTTAGGGAGGATGTCTGGAGCTGAGTGGAGGGCTACATGGAGGGGCTTGGTAGTCAAGAGACCATGCTTTAGAAACCAGCCAAGCTAAGTTTAAGTCTGGTTCCATCACTTACTAGCTGTGTGACGACAACCTTTCCAAACACTATTCTCTCATCTATAAAATAGGGATAATGATAGCACCTACCTCCTTGGAATACTTGAAGGTTAAATGAGATAATTCATGTGAAATGCTTGGCACAGTACCAGGTAAGCACTGAGGGCTTAATTGTCAGCTGTTAATATTATTGAAACAATTGGCTATGGTAGGGGCTAGCTAAGAGGTATGTAGAACGTTACACTCCACATTTCTTTTTAACAAATTTGGAAACAAGAGACTCCCTACAGTAAAGCAAACCTGAGATCTAGCCAGGAACTGGTTTTCTCAGAATGTTTCCTAGCATGTTGGGATCCCTTGACTGTTTAATCTGACAAGTGAAAGATCTTTCATCCTGTCTGTGCCAAAACCAGAGATAATAAGTAAACATGTATCATTTTTAGGACACAGGGATGACACCTTCAGTCCAGAAGTACTGGCTTCCAGTAGTGAGCATAGACCTCTTTGGAGCCAAGCCATATGTTCATGCCTGTGCCTGCCCCGCCCCGCCCACAACACTAGGACTTTGAATTATATGTTTTAATGCTACATGCAGCTGGGCTCATCTGAAACTCAGAGTGTAACTCTGTTGAGGCCAGACCCAAAGGGTAAAGGGGGTATGGTTGGCTCAGGGCAACCCATCCCCCCAACATTCAGCCACAGGTCCTCCTAAGGGGAAGTCTGCACAGGTTCTGAGGCCAGACTGGCTGGATTTAAGTCCTGATGCCACTACTTACTGATCTTGAGCAGGTTGCTTAACCATTCTTGGCTTTACGTTTACTATCTATAAAATGGGGGATAACTGTATTTTGTACATTTTGTACAGTAGCCATGAGACTAAGGCAAGCTATTTAAAGAGTATTACACAGTGCTTGGGACATAGTAACTACTCAATAAATGTTATCCAACAAAATGAACCTGGTCTTTGGGAAATTGCAAGGAGGTACTTACTGTTGAGTATATGTTTGAACTTCTGATTAAGGTCCAGGGTGATGATTCTCCATCCTGAATTCCAGAGACTTCTCAAACGAGTTGCCAACAAAATAATAACTGATAGTAATAGTAATAATAATAGGGAAAGTTGAGGGGAAAGCAGTCTTTACTTTTTTTTTAGACCTTTGTATATCTGGTGAGGGTATGACATCTCTGTTTGTAGTTTGTGCTCTTGTTTGGATCTGAGATCAGATGCAAAGGAGGAAACGTTCCTACAGAAAGGCCCAACCCCAGGTGGATTCACTTGTAGTTCTTTTTGATTCCAGAAGCCAAATGGCATTTGTATCTTTTAGTCATTTAAATAGTTGTTCTCGCTCCCTTCTGCACTCATCAGAGATAGGTATAGAAGATAGCAGTTCAGTTCTGTTCAGTAGAGGTTTATGCTGGTAGCTCCTCTGTGCCAGGAACCACACTTGGTGCTGGACATTCAGCAAGGAATAAGCCCCATCCCAAACTTGTGGACACTTGGCCTCTGAGAAGTTCTACTTAGTAGAGCCTGAAAAGGCATTCCCCTGTGTCCCCTCTGCTCCCCAGGCTCCATCCTGGCCCACATCCAGAAGCGGAAGCACTTCAATGAGCGAGAGGCCAGCCGAGTGGTGCAGGATGTTGCTGCTGCCCTTGACTTCCTGCACACCAAAGGTGAGCCAAGCCTTTGCCGTGGTGGGTGGGTTGGGCTGGCCAGCCTCTGGGGACCAAGGGAGAAAGGCAGGCCAGGGGGAGGGCTGGGCCAGGACAGCTGGCAGGCCCACCTGTGAGGATGAGGGGGAAAACCAGAGTGGCTCCAGACTTCTGATGTGGATGGTAAGTAGATGTGGAGCTATTACGAGTGATAAGGATTACAGAAGAAAGAACAGGGAAGAGAACAATGCATTTTATGTTGAACAAGGTATACATGGGTGTGTGAATTTGAATGATTTTCTTTTCCTTTCCTAATGAAGAATGCAAACCATGCATCATATAACCTTTCTGGCATAAATATTTGGGTGTTATTCCTTCTGGTCTTTTTTTTTTTCCCTCACCCGAGGACATTTTTCCATTCTTTGTTCAGGTAGAGTGGGAGGGAGAGAGAGGAACAGAGAGAGAGAGAGAAACATCGATGTGAAAGGAACACATCGAGTGGCTGCCACCCGCACAACTGACCAGGGCCGGGGACAAACTGCAACCGAGGTATGCGCCCCTAGCGGGAACCGAACCCGGGTCTCTCAGGACTGCAGGCCAACGCTCTAACCGCTGAGCCAAACCGGCCAGGGCATTCCTTCTGGTCTTTTAAAATACATCACCTACGGGCTGGGGATGAGAGCGGGGAGGAGGGTGTCAATGGGTGGAAAAGGAGGGACATCTGTAACCAAAATTAATTAATTTTAAAAAATAATAATAATAGCCCTGGCCAGTTTGGCTCAGTGGTTAGAGCGTCGGCCCGCGGACTGAAGAGTCCCGGGTTCGGTTCCGCTAGGGGCACATACCTTGGTTGCAGTTTGTCCCTGGCCCCGGCTGGGGTCTGTGGGTGGCGACCACTCGATGTTTCTCTCTCACATCAATGTTTCTCTCCCTCTCTTCCTTCCTCTCTCCCTCCCACACTATCTGAAGATAAATGCAAAAATGTCTTTGGGTAAGGATAAAATAATAATAAGAAGAAGAAAATAAATAAAATAAATCACCTATATTGGAATGATAGTATATATGTAGTTTTATATCTTGTTCACAATAAATGGAAAATGCATTTTTCTATTAACATAGTAAGTTCAAGGTATCTGTTGAACCTCACAGTGGAAAAGGGCAGGGTTGCTATTGTTTGAATTACACTTTGGTTTACAGTCTTCATTTAGGACTGATTATTTAAGAACTTTTGTAGTATATTAAATGTTTTTGCAAATTGAGTGTTTTTGCATTTTCATAAATATGTTTAATTATCACATACATTTTTTTAAAACAGTGCCATGGAAAAAATGAATTCTGGCTTTACCTTTTTACCAGCTATAATAATTCCTACCCAAAGAGTTATGTCGAGAATTAAGGAAGAATTATATCACCAACAGTAGTTAACACTTAGATAGCACTTGTTATGTGCTAGGCACTATTCTAAGCCTTTCTTTTATACTTCTTGGCTTACATAATTGTGTATGTCCTATGTGTGTATTGTATATGTACAATATAATTGGAGCATAGTGCCTGGCACATAGTACATAGTTCTTCAATAATGTTATTTCCTCCATCCTTATCTCCCACCAGGCAGAAAGCATTTTTATTCTTCATACTAATTCCTTTAAAGCATTCTGCCTGGTGGGGGTAGAGAGAAATATTTGTAACTTAGGCCTGCTACCTTCACTTCTGTAGAACTAGGCCACCTTGGTTATGAGTGCTCAGGACCACTTGTAGGCATCCTGTTCATGCACCCCACCTTGTGTCGGCAACACAGTGCAGGCTGCTGTGGCCTGGGTGCGGAGGTTCAGGTTCATGGATTCTGCCTCGCTTCCTCCAGTGGCTGGAGAGAGATCGGCAAACTGACAGTGCCCATGTTGAGGGCCTGACTTGTACATAGGATGAAAATTCCTAGAAGGGGGTGTCTGTACTTTCCACAGCATGATGAATAGCAGCGGTTCTGTTTCTGAAAGCTGGGATGCATGTAGGTAACACCTGCCTGACAAAGATTTACAACTGCTCCCCAAGCTGCCTCTGTAGATTGCAAAACTGGGTCATGCTTTTTACAAGATCCATACCTTAGAGGGGGGCAAAGGGGGCTTTATTTTTTATTTATTTATTTTTTACAAGAATGCACTAAAGGGAACAGAGGCTGGTGGTGTCTGGGAGTTCTGAAGTGCTTGTTAACATCTAGCTGGCCAGCTGCCCATGTGCCTAGAAGTTGGAGGGGATGAAAAACGATTTCCAGCTGAACTTGGCTGTTTTCTAAATAACTTCACACTGGGAAGATGAATTGGGCAAGAATGGGTCAGCTCGGAAACAAGTTCCATACTTTTAAATACTGGACACACTGCAGCTTAACCTCTGGGAAATGAACCAGAGCAGCTCGATGGCTGGTGTGCTCACAGAGGCAGGCCTATTATTACACATGGCCCTCGGTTCTCAGGCTGGGGGACGACTGGGCCATCAGCACCTATTTGGAGAGCAAGGCTCCATGTGTAGCTCATGATCCTTCTGTGGGAGCACTTGCTGTAATGGAAAATATCTTTCACTTTTAGTGCGCCGAGCTGTAGCCCGACTCAATTTGTGCAGCATGGACTGAGTTGCTCTGGGTTCTCATTCAATTAGGTGACTGATGAAGTCACTGAGCCTGCTGGAGCTCAGGTTTTTCCTCTAGTGAAGAGCCTCCAGTGGGCTGGGCCTCTGTCACCAACTAGGGAGTCGGAGGGCTGCCTGAGAAATTGATCATCCAGGGAGTTTTAATAAAGCTGACTCTGCTTTTCCCTGTTACCCAAGAATCCTCTGCTGCTTTCCAGTACTTCCAACCAGTAGCTGTTCATTTTTTGCTCAGCCTTGCAGCCCTTCTCTCTCTGGATCATACATTCTGCAGGTGGAAAGAGGAATGGGAGGTTTCTAGGTCCACCACTAGAACTCCATGGTTCTATGAATTGGTTCTTTGTCCCCGTCTTTGGTTAGAAGGTGGTTTTCCCAAATATGCTTTTTTGGCCCAGTGGGTAGCCTTTAAGCCCTCATGCGGTCAGCTGCTGTCTGCAGTCTCCTTCAGGAGGGCTGGCCAAAATGCAGGGGGTAAGAGGGCTTAAGAACAGCACCGTGGGCCAAAGCTGTCTTTGTTGTGCTTCTGGCAGGACTGCCGTGGATATGCGGAGCAGGAGAGAAGGGAATTGGACGAGCTTTGGGAGATTTGTTCGCTAACACCCGATCCTCTGAACATTAAGGAAGTCCCACTGAAGGAATCTTTTTTTTTAATCGGCCACATAGGAAGAAATGAGGTAGAGCAGTCTCAGCCCCCTGAGATGCTCTTAAACAAGGCACTCATTATTTCTGCATTGCTGTTCCAAGCATGGCTGTTTGCAGAGCTCTTTGCTCTGCTTCGTATTATGCTTCTTATTCTTGGTTGTCCCTGCAGTGCTGAGAGGTAGGCTGGCTGGGATTCATTTAGCCCTTCTTATCCCTGCCAGACTTCTAAAGCTTCTTGCATAAAAGGAACTTACAGATTCAACAGTGCTTTTGGTTTGTCTCTGGTTACTTCTGCCTCTTGCAGCTCGTTGACTTTTTAATGTACCATAATTGGGAATTAATCTGCGAACAACAGCATTTGGGAAAAATTAATTGTGTGTGCAATGTTTGATAATTATGTGCTTATGTTAACCATTTCCTTGCTCTTTGTCATTTCAGGCATTGCTCACCGGGATTTGAAGCCAGAAAATATATTGTGTGAATCTTCAGAAAAGGTATTTAGGGCCCCACTTCAGATATTACAGTGTTTGCACTGATGGGGGAAGCCACCCTTGCTGTCAGTATAGGTTGTTAGCAGTCCTCTCAGCCTCTGGTACCAACATGAACTGATTATTATGGACATGTGAGAACGTACCTAATGTGTAGTGTTTCTGTATTCCAGGTGGGCTTACTCCTTGTCCCTTCTTTGCTGTTTTCAGCAGTGGGATTGGCTTAAGCCTGAGAGTTTGTAAAATATGAGACCCACACAAAATGAATGTTTTCTAGACCAATACACCTACCTTTAGAGCAGTTGATGGGAGTCATAAACCACAACTTAATCTTATCTGAAGCAAATCTCTGCCTATAAATGATGTTTATATCATGGTATACATGTCACTACCAGTGATAATTAGGAAGCAGGTTCTCAAAAAAGGTTTCTGTTTCTATTTTGGTTGTCTATTAAAAAGAAAACACTTATACTTGGTGTTGAACAAATCCCATCTATTTCAGGCCTTCTCCTTCAACTCAAACTACTAGTAAATGGAAGTGTTTGCATTTCCATAGGCATGTATGAATTTGATGAATTCTGTTTGTTAGAATGGTGGTTTTGATGGCCCTCGGTCATACTTCTATGTGTGTATATGTGTGCGTATGCATGAACACGTGTGTCTTGGTCTGAATTAAGGGACAGCTCATACATAAGCAATGACCGTGAGTGAATATGTGAGTTAACTTGGTACTTACAACTCCTGTGGGGAATAGTCATGTATTAGCTCCAGTAAGATCTTGGTGCCTTTCTGTCAGGGGCTCTGACATTAAACTATATAATTTATCATTATGATTATTAGTAATAATTATAGTTAAAAATGTTTAGTGCTCACAGTGTGCCAGCACTTATTTAGTATTTATAAAGTTTCATGAGATAGATACTATTATCATCTTCATTTTATGAATGAGGAAACTGAAACTTAAATTAAGAAATTTGCCCAAAGTCACTGAGCTGATAAGTAGTAGGACATAGATTAAAACCCAGGTAGCCTGACCCAGAACTCTATGGGTGTTCTGCACTTCTCTGTTACGTCACCTGTGGTTTACGTTGTACTTCCATGCTCTTTGCTCCATCTGATCCTTGTGGCATGGATTTGTTGCCTTTTACTATGGTTGGAAAACTAAAATTAAGAGAAACTGCATGCCAAAAGACATTATCAAGAAAATTTTTAAAAGATAAAGGAAGGTATAAATAGATAAATAGTGTCAAAAGGAGACTTGACTTTGGATGGTGAACACACACTAACCATACAGATGATGTATTATAGAACTGTACACTTGAAACCTATATAATTTTATTAACTGATATCATCCCAATAAATTCAATAAAATGTTTTTAAAATTTTTTTTCTTTATTGATTTTAGAGAGAGAAGAGGGAGAGGGAGAGAGAAATAGAAACGCTGATGAGAGAGAACATCAATTGGCTGCCTCCTACATGCCCCCCACTGGGGATCGGGCCCACAACTTGGGTATGTGTCCTGACCGGGAATCGAACTGGTGCATGGGTCAACACTCAACCACTGAGCCGTACCGGCCAGGCCAATAAAATTTAAAAAAATAAAAATGAAAGGATAACCCACAGAATGAGAGAAAAAAATTGCAAATCATATAACATAAGGGTTTAACATCAAAATCTATAAAGTACTTCTAACATCAAAACACAATCCAATTAAAAATGGGCAAAGGTTGCCTGACCGGTGTGGCTCAATGGATTGAGCATCGTCCCATGAACTGAGAGGTCCTGGTTAGATTCCTGGTCTAGGCACATGCCTGGGTTTCGGGCTCAATCCTCATTGGGGAACATGCAGGAGGCAGCCAATCGATGTTTCTCTTTCTCTCTAAAAAAATCAATAAAGCCCTGACCGGTTTGGCTCAGCAGTTAGAGCGTTGGCCTGGGATCCAGAGAGACCCGGGTTTGGTTCCTGCTAAGGGCATGTACCTCGGTTGTAGTTTGTCCCCGGCCCTGGTTGGGTTATGCGGGTGGCGACCACTCGATGTGTCCCTTTCATATCGATGTTTCTCTCTTTCTCTCTCTCTCCCTCCCACTGTATCTGAACAAAAAAATCAATAAAAACATTTTTAAAAAACGGGCAAAGGACTTGAATAGAGACATTTCTCCAAAGAAGATATACAAATGACCAATAAGCACATAAAAAGATGCTCAACATCCTTAGCCATTAGGGAAATGCAATGAGATACCACCCCTCACCTACTAGAATGGTTATGATAAAAGAAATTTAAAAAACACCAAGTGTTGATGAGGATGTGGAGAAATTGGAACCCTTGTTTGTATATTGCTGATGGGAATGTAAAATGATGCAGCCACTGTGAAAAACAGTTTGGCAATTCCTCAAAAAACTAAACATAGGATTACCACACTACTCAGCAATTCTACACCTATGTATATACCCAAAAGAATTGAAAATAGAGACTTGAACTTGAAACCATTGTTCATTGCAGCATTATTCACAATAGCCAAAAGCTGGAAACAACCCAAGTGTCCATCAACAGATGAATGGATAAACAAAATGTGGGCATATACATACAATGGAATATTGCTCAGCCATAAAACAGAATGAAGTTCTGACACATGCTACAACATCAGTAAACCTTGAAAACATTATGATGAGTGAAATAAGCCAGACACAGAAGGACAAATATTGTGTGATTCCACTTATATTAAATATCTGGAATAAATTCATAGAGATGAAAAGTAGGTTAGATGTTACTAGGGCTGGGGATGGGCAATTGGAGAGTTACTGCTTAGTAAATACAGAGTTTCTGCTTGGGATGATGGAAAAGTCTGCACAACAGTGTGAAGTTCATTAATGCCACTGAATTATACACTTAAAAATGGCTTAACTGGCATATTTTATGTTATATATATTTGTATTATGATCAATACATATATATTTTTTATCATAATAAAAAAGAGGCTAAATGGGAAAAAAAGAAAAGAAGAAAGAATGTTAGAGAAAGGAAGGGAGGGAGGAGAAAAGAAGAGAGGGAGGAAAAAAAGGAAAGAAGAAGCAGTTGGGACTTGTCCAGGCTCCCCCAGCAGGTAAATGTCTGAGCTGAGACTCATAGAACCAGCATTTTTGACTCACTGTGCTGCTCCCACCACACAGGCCATTCTCATGCATGCACACACACAGACAGCCCTTCTGCTTGGCTCCAGGGATGACTCATGCTGTCTGTGGTCTCGGGCGCAGCATCCAGTTCCGGGCCTGGCTATGTCGATGCTGCCTGGAGTGTCCAGCCATTCCAGTTTGCTTTGGCCTGAAGGGTTTCCTGAAACGCAGGACTTACAGTGCTTAAATCAACAAAGTCCCAAGCCAGCAAAGTTGGTCACCCTAAGCCACCTGAGGTGGTCAAGGGTTTTTTTACTCATAACTCCTTTGCCCTCCACTGAATGGTCTGCAAGGAGCATCCCAGGAATACATACTAACTTCCCTAACTTGTGTTGCACCCTGTACCTTTGTTTGTTGGCAACAGTTCCATAGGTTTGCTACTTGTCGTACACTAAAGTCACAGTAGTCTGAACCACACAGTGCACGTTTTCTCTTAGTTGGGAAATACGGAAAGAGCATGGGGAAGAGGACACCTTCGGATAAATCCTCAGGTGATGGTTAATTAACCCGAGGAGAGTAAGCATGACCTGACAGGTAAAGCTGGGTTACAGTGTGGCAGCCACTAACTATGCACCCACAGAGTCACCTTGGTCTCCTCATGCCCGTTGATTTCTTATATTTGTAACCTTCACTCTCTGCTTTCCTTTTCAGGTGTCTCCAGTGAAAATCTGTGACTTTGACTTGGGCAGCGGGGTGAAATTGAATAACTCCTGCACCCCCATAACTACACCAGAGCTGACCACTCCAGTATGTATGGCTGGGCACCCTGTGCCACCTCCTTCTGAGCTTCTGTACATTTGGGGTACCCCTGATCCAAAGCTCTGGAGTCCAGAACAGAGGACTAAGGAAAGAAAAGCTAGTGTATCTATACTTCTTCCTGCTGCCTGAGTTGTCCTTTGGCTCATTGCTCTGTCCTGATTCAGAACTCCCTGCCCCAATGCCTAGTTGCTAATGAAACTGACGTTAGAGCTTGGGGTGGCTCCTCTGTCAATGATGAGACAAATTATAAGAGCAGGCTATGCCCTGGATCCTGACCCAGGTAAAGACAGACACCATTCCCAGGCCCGCCCTTTGGCATGTGAGCACGTGATAGCTCTGAGAGTCCTGCTCCCACTGCCAGAGTCCTGGCGCATCACCTGGTGGTGGAGGATGGGGCGTGTGGCCTCTGTGGTGAGGACTGAGGTCCCGGGCTCTCTGCACAGGGGCTCACTCGGCTGAGTTGCCCTGTGGCTTCTCTCACTTCACACTCCATGCCCAGATGGTGCTGCTCGGAGCTTTTTCTTCCTAAGACATCTCTGTACATATTTGATATACTGTAATTATGATTCTATTGAGATCTGCCTGCTTTGTAAGTGAATTTCCCTAATAACCTTTTTAAAGATACGCATTTGACTATGCTCATGTCTTATTCTAAGCAACATTATTAGACATGTTTGTTTATTAGCTTTCACAACACTGAGCTACCTTGTTCTCAAAGTCATTAACTCTAATTGCCAATAACAAAGAAAATGTCCTTTCTCGACTTACCATCCTTCTATCAAATTAGTTGTGGGTGTTGGAGGTTTGTGGAAGGGTATCTCTTAGTGAACCTGAAATAACGAAGAGGGAAGCAAAAAGAATTATTTATTTTTATCAACCGTTTTCTATGCAAGGATGGGAGGAAGGAATCCTAGATCCTGGGTTTGCCATGCCTGTGCATGACAAATCCCTGTCCCAGGCTAACACTTGGTTTTGCCATCTATAAATGGGAGAAGTGGGGAGATTGGATTTGTTCTAAGAGTTCTCCTAGCTTTGATGGTTTCTTAATTCTAAATCCTTATACTTCCTTGCTCTGAGATAGCAGGGAAGCTTGGCAGGACTTCACTTTAAGAAATCCTTGCTTTATGTAATCGATCTCCACAGATCTCTCGCAGAGCCGTGCTTCTGATACCTTGAAGTACCTGCACATTAGTTGATTGGATACAGAGCTGAGGCAGGGAGAGAGTCTTGATCTTCTTAACAAAGGGTCTCTGCCTACTGGAGAAGGGCCTGAAGGATAAGAAGGTGATCTGGAACTGGTCACATGGATCCTGGCGAATGATAGGACTCAGTTTCCAGATGTTCAGTCGGCCCAGCTTTCCTAAGTGCCGTGGTGGCATCAGGCGAGCTCTCTGGCTGGCTCTCCTGACAGCTTCTTGCTCTGTAACTCTGTCTCTTGCTCAAATCCCATTACATTCTGCTCTTTGCCATCCCCGCTCCCTGTCACTAATCCTCTCTCTTCTCTGTCACTCCCCCTCCCCAACCTTGGCCCTCCCAGTGCGGCTCTGCAGAATACATGGCCCCGGAGGTGGTGGAGGTCTTCACAGACGAAGCCACGTTTTACGACAAGCGCTGTGACCTGTGGAGCCTGGGTGTGGTCCTCTACATCATGCTAAGTGGCTACCCACCCTTTGTAGGGCACTGTGGGGCCGACTGTGGCTGGGACCGGGGAGAGGTCTGCATGGTGTGCCAGGTGAGCGCAAGTCCCGGGACCCACTGCAGAGGGCCAGCAGGTGTCAGCAGGGCTGGGATGCCAAGCAGGCCTGGGTTGGGAATTGTTCCTGATCTGGAAAGGGATACATAGTGCTCCTTTCCTCTTGTGTCCAAGGGCAGCCGCAAGGTGAAATAGAGATGATTGGGCTCTTAGCCCAGCCAGTTAGAGAAGATCATACTGGAGCTGAGTCTGAAAGGATGAGTCTTGAGCCTCAGGGGAAGAGGGGCAAGAAATACAAGAAGAACAGCACAAGCAAAGACACACGAGGAGGTTTGCACGCGTAGAGGGGAGAAGAGTAGACGTATAAGGCTGACTGAGGTGGGAAATGAGGTCTGAGAGGTTGCCAGGAGCCCGTTCCTGGAGGGTCCTGTATGAAGGGCCAAGGAACCCAGGCTTTGTTCTCTAATGGATATTTCCCACGCATCACCCACCAGCCTGCCAAGTAGAATAGCCATCCTGACCACCAAGGGCACTCTGTGTCCTTTGATGATTTAGGGGAGAGTGTGGGGAGTCTGTGGCATATCCCAGCCATGAGCTGCAGCTTCAACTGAGGTCAGTTGGACTCCGGGTGACCAGATCAATGACAGGCACATCCTGCCCATTCCTGGCCAGTGTTGTCTCAAGAGAAATTTTCTTTACCTAGAACAAGCTGTTTGAGAGCATCCAGGAAGGCAAGTATGAGTTTCCTGACAAGGACTGGGCACACATCTCCAGTGAGGCCAAAGACCTCATCTCCAAGCTCCTGGTTAGAGATGCAAAGCAGAGACTGAGCGCCGCCCAAGTTCTGCAGCACCCGTGGGTGCAGGGGGTGAGTGACCCAGGGAGGGGTGGCATTCCACCTCCTCAGGCCTGCAGCATGGCCATGAGGAAGCTTTTATACCCAGGTGGCTGACCTCAGCTGGAGGGAGATCATGTAGCAGTTTCGATTCCTGTACATAGAGTAAACTGACTTCCAACAGCCCCAGACTGAGTCCCACACTGGTCACAGACTTGGCTCTCACACTGGTCACAGACTAAGGCCCTGGCTGACCCATGCTTCTCTAGAACAAACGGAGGCCTCTGGGGGATTCGGCACATGCATCCAAGTCTTCACTAGAAAACATCTTTAGCCCTGGCCGGTTTGGCTCAGCAGTTGAGTGTCGGCCTGCGGACCAGAGAGTCCTGGGTTCAGTTCCCACTAGGGGCACGTACCACAAAAAAAAAAAAAAAGAAAAGAAAGAAATATCTTTAACCATCCTTCTTAGTCAGTCATGAGACCTGACCTCTGGCCCTCCAAGGGGTCTGCCAGACCTCCTGGAAGTCACTGTCTCGGCCTCAGTGGCCCTGGCAGCCCCATGTTATAGGTGAGGGCCCAATCCAAGTGTCTCTTCGTGGCTAATTCCCAGCCACTCAAGAGTGGCTGTCTTTACTGAGTACCCACCATGTCAGACACTGATAATAGTGGGATGAGTTAGACCCAGTCCCTGTCTTCATGTTCTAATGGGGAATAAATGACAGGATAGTATGGCAGATGCTTGGGGCACCAATGGGCAATGACCCACCTCTGCTTAGGACAGGCGAGGATTGGGAGGTGGAGGGAAGGAGGAATGTCTCACAGGGAAGGACCCTGAGCTGGGTCTCAGAGGGTGACTTTGCAGGCAAAGAGAGGGCTCTCCATGCAGAGGCCGCTGGGTTGAGGGCTGTTCCTTGCTTGCTCTCTCCTTGGAAGAGCTGACCCTGCAGGCAAGCCTGGCCAAGTTCTTGTGCTAAGCCAGCGCCTATAGTAACCTGCCCACTCTGTGCTGGCGTGGGCGGGGCAGCTCTTGAAGGAGGGGTAGCGCTTACCCACACATCTGTCCTTCCCATTCTAGCAAGCTCCAGAAAGGGGACTCCCCACGCCGCAAGTCCTCCAGAGGTAAATGCTCCCACCACACCCAACACCCTTTCTTCTTTGGCTTTGACTTTCTCTCAAGTTCTCAGCTACATTGGGGTGGGGGTAGGGAGTGGGGAGCCCATCTCTAGGCTCAGGTATCTTCCGCCTGAAGTGGCTCACTGGCCTGCCTTCTCCCCACTTCTCTTCCTCTCTTTATCCCCTGCAATAAGTATCTCCCTCTCTCTCTTCCTCACCTGGATGCTTCCCCAGCCCTCCAGCACCTTCAAGGCCCCCCCTGTGCTGTGTGCAGGAGAAAAACCCATTTTGCATCAACACTTGGATCCTAATTGGAAATCACCATTTGTAGCCCTCAGACAGACCTTACGTGGGTTATTACACCAAGGTTTCCTTCTGCTGCTGTGGTTTAGTGAGAGGAGGAGGAATCGGGGCCACTGTAAGGCAGTGGGATCCACTGTGATATATATACCATGAGACAAACAACAGTAATAATGGCTACCGTATAGTAAACGTCACGTGCCAGGTGTGATACGAGGGGCTGCACACAGATTGTATCCATAATCTCCGCAATCGATTTCAAAGAGAGGTGTTCCTATCCCCCCATTTTATAATTTAGAAAACTAGGGCATAGAAAGATGAAGTTAATTTACTCAAGGCCACATGGTAGCCTTGGGAATTCAACTTTGAACCTGGATCTGTTTGACTTTAGTACCCTTTAACACTAATCACATTCTTGGTGTGCACTGCCTTATTCCCCCAGGGCCAAGGCTAAAGTATTGTGGGAACCCCTCCAAGAACGAACCTCGTGGCCAATTTATAGGAATTACACAGGGAAGTCTTACGCCTTTGTAACCTCAGATTCCTTTGAGCCAGAATGCTCCTGCCCAGCTTGGGTTTCTACCTGGTTCTCTGGAGCTGCATCCAGAAGCTTTGAGGCTCCAAACTTCAGATCCACCTAAGCAGACTACTCTGCAAACCCAGAGTGCCGGTTCTGTGCCAGCCCTGCGTGGGGAGAGGGATATACATGTGTGGGGCTCATGTGCTGAGGCCCTTCCTCTGATAGAGCTCTGTGCAGAGCCTTGGAGGCTCAGAGAAGGGTGGGCTGAATGAAAAGGGCATTTGTCCCTCAAGTCCTAGGACAGTGACTAGGGCCTCATTGAAGTCCGATTCCAAACCCACGCGAGCACAAGTTTGGAGAGAGCAGCCCTGTGCAGCTCATAAAAACCCAGTGGAAGTACAGAACTGCAGCAGTTGGTGGGTGTGCCCAGGAGCTGGCCTGGCTGAGGCCACTGAGTCCTGCCTCCCCCATTTCTCTGCTTTTCCTTCTGTCCCTGCAGAAATAGCAGCACGATGGACCTGACGCTCTTTGCGGCCGAGGCCATCGCCCTTAACCGCCAGCTGTCGCAGCATGAGGAGAACGAACTGGCAGAGGAGTCCAAGGCACTGGCCCAGGGCCTCTGCTCCATGAAGCTTTCCCCTCCCTCCAAGTCACGCCTGGCCCAGCGGAGGGCTCTGACCCAGGCAGGCCGAAGTGGAGACGCAGACGAGGGGCCGGGCCCAACACCCACAGCTCTCTGACCCACTCCAGTCACACCTTTCAGGCCCAGGCCTGTCTAGGCATTGCCCCTGGAAACCTGTGAGACCAGAGTCTGCTTAGCAGGCGGAGGGACCTGCTGTGTGGCTCCAGCCAGGCTTTCTCATTCACAGAGGCTCTGAGGTTCCCACCCAACCCCCCCATTTCTCCAGAGACTTCAAGGAAAAAGCTTTTTCCAAAGGGGTTGTCTTTGAAAAGGAAAGCAATCACTTGTCACTTTGCATAATTGCCTGAGGCAGAGACATCTCTGCTGGGCTCCTGCCCACCTGCTCACCCGCCTGCGGATCCTGGATCCCGCCTGCTCTCCTGGATGGCGGCTGGGGCGGCTGGGCTGCAGCCTTCGGGGAGCCAGCCTTGAGAAGCGTCAGTTGACAAGAGGCCCTTCCTTCCCTGCACTGTCACCCCCCCACCCCCGTCTGTCCTTCCACCTTCCTCTGTCCTCCAGATGTCCTCCCCCTGGGCTGAGCAAAGCCATCGCCTCAATTCAGGGAAGGGCAGAGACACGTCACATTTCGGAAGCCAGATCAGTCTTCCAGTCTGTAGCTCAGAGAAGCACATAATCTTTCTTTGCCGTGACCGAAACGTGTCCCTCATTTATCATCCTCTTTCTTGTTTGGGATTGCTGCTAAAGTCAGTATTATTTCGTTTTAAAATAAAAAAAAATGTTTTAACCATGCTCTTCCAGCAAAGATGGGAGTTAAACTCCCCCTGCAAGTCCGTGGACTCGCCAGAGCAGGCAGAGGCTCCCTGTTTGCCGGAATGCCCATGCTTTTGGAAGGTTTTAATCAGCTGCTTCCTATTATTCTAACTGGTTTTAAGCTCTCTGCTGCTGCATCTCAGGCCTGCGGCGGAAGGAGCACGGGTCTGCCCGATGCAGAGCCCAGTCCAAGGCAGCCCGGCTGCCTGGTCTGAGCATCGTGGCGCTCGCCGCCACCGCAGAGCATGAAGGCGGACCTGGCGTCGGACAAGCTGAGCTGCTGAGCTACCTAAAGAGAATCTACATGCATGTCTCAGACATTTATACAACCCGACGATGCTATTATACATTGTGCTTGTTTTAATAAAACTTTTGAACTGTAGTTGTGGCCTTCCTGGTAGTCCTTTCTTCACCTGCAAACCTGAAGAGGAGACAGGACCTCTAAATATAGCACCTCACTGGACTCATGAAACAAGGTGAAGGAGCCCTGGCTGGTTTGGCTCAGCGGTTAGAGCATCGGCCCATGGACCAAAGAGTCACGGGTTTGATTCCAGTCAAGGACACGGACCTCGGCTGCAGTTTGGTCCCCGGCTCTGATTGGGGTCGTGCAGGAGGTAACAATCGATGTGCCCCTCTCACATTGATGTTTCTCTCTCTTTCTCCCTCCTACTCTACCTGAAGATAAATGGAAAAATATCCTCAGGTGACGATTAAAAACTAAAAAACAAAGTAAAGGAGACATGATTGTTTTTCTTTTTTGGATGAAAAAGTAAAATTCATCAAACATTTGTCGGTCTGCTGGTCTGTGCCAAGACCCAGAGGTGAGTAGGAAACAGCCTCTGCCTTTTAGGACCTCCCCATCGAGGGAAGGTGGTGTCAGCAGCCATCAGACAAGCTAGCTTCAAAGCTTTAGCAGATGTGCCCTGTGCACGGCCCAGCCCACCCACCCACGTGGGAACAAAGTCCCCCTGTGTCTAAAGCAGTACTAAGCCTTTCTTGAGGATCCCTTGTGTACCCGGGACTGTGCTTGTCCTGCCAGAGTTGGCAGCAAAGAAGAACGGCGCCTCGCCCGCAGCCTGCGTGTCCCTGCAGGGGCCTTTCATGTGCGCGGCCCGTGTAATCTCAGAGCAGGCTGGAGAGGACTAAGGAGGAAGGGTCTTCATGAGTTCCCAAGGTGGCAGCAAGAGGGAGGTCTGAGGGTCAGGGCGGTGGACTGGTGCCCTGGCAGCCCCACCCCCCAGGGATAGCAGTGTGGGGAGCTGGGATTAGGAGGGCTTCCCTCGGGGCAGGCGATGGGTCTGCTACCAGCTGCCCTGTCCCGTGAGTGCCTCCATGTGGACAGCATACCTCCTGTTGGCAGTCTTCCCTTTGCAGGACCCTTACCACCCTCACATCCCATCTTCATCCGCCCGGAGTGGGATCGGCGGGAAATCAGGCCTGCACAGTCTGAGCCTTCGGGCCCAAAGTCTCCCGGTCCCCGGGGACTCGGAACCAGGGTATGAGTTTTGTCTCTGGACTCCAGCTCCAGCCTGGGCAGTCCTTGGGGTTGGCCCAGCGGGGATGTGACTTCCAGGGGCTTCCTGGATCAGGCACTCCCCGTGCCCAGCCCACCCTGCCCTGCACACAACTCCAGCTGATCACTCCTGACTGCTCATCTGTGCCCTCTACCGCACGGCCCCCACCCTGGCCGGCCTGGCGAGACCCCTCCCCCCCTCCACGCCTCTGCTCAAATGCTACTGTGCCAGTCTGGGTTTGCTAACATTAGTGTGCACTTAGTAACAGGTTCTCTCTGAGAAGCTTACAGGCATTATCTCATTTAATTCTCACAGCAGTCCTGTGTGGTAAGGTACTATCATTTCACCCTGCTTAACATGAAAACCAAGCAGAGGGAGGAAAAAGTAGCTTGCCCGAGGCTGTACAACTAAGAAGGTGGAACTGGAATTCTTTTCAGAAAGACTTGGAACCCAGACACCTCTGCCACTTACCAGCTTTGAGCCTTGGGCAAGTTACTTAATCTCTGAGGGTCTGGGTTTCTTTAACCTAAAACTGGGCAGGCTGTTGTAAAAGTTACAAAGTAATAGATGTAAAGTATTTAGGGCAGTTTCAGGCAAACACAGTAAGTATTCAATAATTGTTAGCTATGATAGTTTGGGTTATTTTTATTATTACCTCCTGGGGGCAGAATTACTCAAGTGGGTCCCAGTGATGGAGATGAGTGGCCCCCCTTTCTTGGCTTGTGTGGGTGAAGATAGGTCTGGACTTTCCAGATGGGTCTGGCCTCTGGCCCTGTATGGACTCGTCCAGCTGACAGTCTGCTCTGCCCCCTGGAAGGGGGTCCCTGTCCCCAAAGGGCAGCAGTAGGGGCCAGGGGCCCTGGGTTCTAGTCCTTCCTCTGCCACTGTTTACTAAGTAGCCTTGGGAAGTGTCTTACCCTTTCTGAGGACCAGGCCGCATGCCTGGCTCTGCTGGGCAGGCAGGTATGGCAGACACAGAGGGATGCTCTGGGCCCTGGACCGTGGCAGCCAGCTCCCAGGCGCTAGTGTTCACACTCGGGTTGGATCATAGAAGAGAGCTGCCAGACAGCAGAGTGTCCCAGACCTCAGGCCTCAGCCCCAGCCCATTCTGGTTCGCAGAGCCTGAGGACTCCTGTGTGAGCCCCATCTGGGGCCCAGGCAGAGGGATCAAGTCTTTCTCCTTCCAGTTATCCACCTGCCGGAACTCTGGGGCCCCTCGTCCCTCCTGGCTGACTGCCCCTCACCAAACTTAGCTCCAAGGACAGCAATGCCTTGTCCTGTGCCAACTGCTCCAGCTACTTAGGTCTGGAGGGGATGGAGGAGCAAGGTTCCCCCATGGCTGGCACTCTTGTTGCCATGGTAGCAGTTGCCTTGGAAGCTGCTTCCAGACTTCAGCTTCCAAACAGCCCAGGAAAACTGCCTGTCCCCCAGGGGATCAGTGAATTAATCATGCTCTTTTCCAGGGTCCTCACCCCTCAAGGAAAATAAACAGAACTAAACCAAGCTGGGGCCTTTCGCCCACTCCTCCTCCTCACCCCCACGCCACCTCTGGATCTGGGAAGGAAAGGTCAGAGTCAGGCACCCTCCAGTCCTGCCCTCATCAGGAGACAGAGACTGTAATGAACTCAGCAGTGACCAATGGCCTAGCCACACCCGGAGTCTGGGGCCTGGAGGACCCGGGTTTCAAGGAGGAGAGCTCTGATGCGTGTGGGGCGGGAACCGTGAGTGGCCCGGCCGAGTGCCTTGAGCTTCCATCTTGCTTACCTGTTGTGGCAAAAACATCACCCAGGGACAGACACGTATGTCAGAGATGATGCAGCCTGTATGGAGATAAGAACTGGCAAGCCTTCCTCTCTCCATATGCAGTCAGTGGAGGAGCAGGCATCATAAAAGTTCCGAGCAGCCGTGAATGACTATGATGTAGTCTGTTCTCCTGTGATGAGGGAACAGACGCAGGCCTGGACTGATTCCTCCAATGGCGGGGTTGCCAATTCCTCCCACTTCAAATAAGATAATTTAGAAATTCAGGAGCAGAGATATGCTGGAGTACTTCCCAGCCAAGCAGGGACTCTGGCCACGGATGTCCTATCAGAGACTGGGACAAGCCTTCTACTCCCACGTCTGTTTCGGCATCTGTTCGAGAAGTGAGTCGGCATAGTTCTGTGGTTCCGTGACCTTGGTGTGTTTTTTTTAACCTCAAGACATTTTATCTTAATGAAGAAAGAAATGTTTGCTTGCGAATCCTAAACATGCCTCTTTCTGCAACCTAATATATATGCTGAGAAAAGGTCTATGGTTTTTTTCTATAGAAAAAGCTGACACTTGAGGAATGGGATTTGAGTTGGGAACAGACGTGTAACAAAACTCAATGAAAGACACCTAGAAACTGTGGGGAGTGGCCACTCCCTTCAAAGCAGCCTGCATCTTTTGGTTGGTCTGGGTCTTAAAGCATCACTAAAGGGAGACATCAATTTGTTGTTTCACTTTCTGATGCATTCATCGGTTGATTCTTGTAGGTGCCCTGATCCGGGATTGAGCCTGAGACCTTGGTGTAGCGAGATGATGCTCTAACTAACTGACTGCCCGGCCAGGGCTCTCTGTGATTTTGTAATTGATAATGGCTTAATGTGTCTCTCCATATTTCCTCCTCTGATTTCCTCCTCCTGAAGGATTTACAATGTCAAAGAAAAACTCTAGTTTGGAATTTGGCCTTTAATTTTTAGAGGTCAGAATGTTCTCCTGGAACCTGAAACTCACAGTGCACAGGCACCCAGACTCCAGCCTCTGCCATCCCCGTATCCATTCACAAGATGAGCAAAGCAAGGCTTAGGCAGATGGCGTGGCGGGTCCAAGACCTGCCGCTGGAGGTAGGAGACGTGGCCCGAGAGCTTCCGTCTTGCTGATGGTGTGGGAGCACCGCGCTCAGCTTTACAGAAGAGGAGCCAGCACGGCCTTGCCCACCCGCCTGGGGTCACGCAAACACATTTTGGAAGTGGGGCTCTGTGGGGGATGCTCAGATTCCCAAAGCTCGACATCCCAGGAACGTGTTTCCATGGACAATTTTGACTGCTCCTTCTAAAACGCGTCAGTGGGGGATCAATTACATGTAACAGAGACATAGTTTGTCATTTGATGCCTAATTAGAGGACTAATCAAACCTTATCCTGGTGAGAGGCACGGGGGACGCTGGCAGCAGGGGCTGTGGCCAGGCAATGCCCAGCTTCAGGGGCTTTCTCTTGTGAGCCAGGACTGGGCCCAGAGAGCCCATCCCAGCTCTGCAGGTACCCTCCTCTCGACACACTGAGTTCACACCTGTTCCCGCCCAGCATCTGGGCAGTGCCTTCCCTTGGCTGAAGCTCAGTCAGGTGACCCTGGCCTCCCTAGGCCCCCACCCACACCAAGGAAAGCCTCTTGTTAGAGACAGAGTTCCCTTGGTGCCCTCGGCCCTCCCCTTTGCCAGCCTGAGGTGGTTGTCAAGCCTTCCCTGAGCTCTGCCTTGTGTCCAGAAGCCTGACCCGGTCCCCTCTGGCCACGGCATTCTGTGGCGCTCACTCCGGGTAGCTGCCATTAGGGCCTCAGAGAGAATGAGGATGATGGTGGACACTTCGGAACATGGCAGCAGAGACAGGCAGCCCCCCACTCAGGCACCATAGAAATGGCTTCGCAGAGTTGGGGCTGGCTGAGCAGGGGCCTGCAGGATGAGGTAGTATTAACCAGACTGGAGGGGCCAGGTAGGCACTCAGCAGGAGGGCAGGAGCCGAGGAGGGGCGGGCAGGGGGCAGCCTTGGAGGAGAAGACAGGGGGACAGAGATGGGAGATCCACAGAGAAGCCAGTAGGGTTGGTGATGGGACCCTGGGGACTATGACCAGGTGTCTAGGTGCAGGGCTGAGGCCAGGGCCATATTCTGGGGCCAGAGAGCTCCTAATCCATACTGGGCCAGAGAATGCAATGAGCGAGGAGGGCTGGAACTGGGGTGTGGCAGGGCCGGGTGAGCGCTGCTTGGCCTCAAGTTGGTGGATCCTGCAAGTAGGTCAGACTGGTCAGAGGAGCTCAGGCCAGAGGTCAGGAGGCGCCAGTCATGTTCCAGTCTCCTGACCCAGACCACAGACACCCAGCCCCCACCTAACGTGATTCCAATTTCAATGCCTCTCCCAGCCCTAGCCCATTAGTGTTTCCTCCTCCCCTGTGAGCCCCAACTCCGCTCTTCCCTGTCAGCTCCTGGCCAGGGTTCCCAGGAGGCTAGAAGGGCTCACCCTCTTAGCTCACTGAAATTAAAAGGGAGTTGGTGCCAAGCCTAACTAAGAAGAAGGGGGAGGGGGTCTCAAACGAGGACCCCTCAGCCCTGCCTGGGAGCTGGAGGTTGTGGGAAGGGGGCGGGCAGCGGGGGGAGCAGGCACGCAGAGTGGATTTGAAGGGACACTTCTCCTCCTTCTGCACACTGAGTCTCCTCCAGGTGCTCTTCCATCCTGTGTCTCTGACTCCCCAAACAGAGCCCCCAGGTGCACTTCCAAAAGAAAGGGACAGCAGAGTGGGCCCTGAGCAAAGAGCCAGGGGGTCTCCTCCCATCCCTGGCTACTGAACCCCACAAGAAGCCAGCAGCTCATCCTGCCCTGTTGGGGACCAGCAGTGGAACCTGGGCTGGCTGCCCTCATGGGCCTCTGGGACCCAGGCAGCAGCTCACATTGCAACCTCATGAATAACTCAGCACCTCCCTGCTGCCTGCATCTCAGAGCAACCTGGCCCCTGGACCAACCTCCCCCACTACTTTAAACTTTAATAGGCCAGCGGCAGCTGAGCAGGCTCCAGGGAGCTGGGCAGGTGTCCTGGGTGGGGAGCTTGGGCTGAGCTCTCCCAAGAGGAGGCTGGCCGTGGAGGAGCCCGTGGGGCAGGCCCAGCTCCCCAGAACTCTGGCAGCTGCTGCTGGAAGTGACCAGGCAGGAGTCCCAGAAGTGGCCCCCAGCTTCAGGGACCTTTAGGGGAGGATCAGTAAGCTGGGGTGACCTGGAGGGATCTTAGGTCAAGGTTGGGGGGGCACCGAGGAGAGCTGTGGGATAGGGTTGCAGATAAATCTAACGGTTACAAGCCCAGAATCTTACTGCCCAGAAACTCCCACCCCGAGAGCGGAGCTGCAACAAGGGACAACCAGGAGGACCAAGACCTCCAGGGGTTTTTTGGGGACAGGCCCCACTGGCTGGACACAGTGCCCTGGGTAGACCTGCATGGACATCCCCATCAGCAGCAGAGACTTCCGCTGCCTGCAGCTGGCGTGTGTGGCCCTTGGCCTGGTGGCCGGCAGCATCATCATCGGCATCTCCGTGTCCAAGGCTGCAGCTGCCCTGGGTGGCATCTTCATTGGCGCCGCTGGTCTGGGTGAGCAGGCGCTGGGCTCGGAGAGGGGCAGGGGCGTGACCAGGTGAACAGGAAATGGAGGGGTGGGCTGGGACAACAGGAATTGGTTGGAGAGGTGGAAGCTAGAGGTGGAAGCAAGGCAGCTTTGGGGTACAGGGAAGGAGAGGAAGGTTGGAGTGAGGCTCCCTCCATGGACTGCCAGAGCGGGGAGACGGAGCAGGGAGCTGTGCCACAGTCCCCTCTGGCTGCTCCCCTGGCTGTCCTGTCCCAGGCCTGGGCTCTCAGGTCTGTGGTGGGATTCATACGCCTGTGGGGGTGGACTGGTGAGAGCAGGTACAAGGGGACAGAGTTCCCAATGGACCCTCTCTGAGCCAAGACAGGATGCAGATCAGACAAAGGTTTCCTTTTTTCCCAGTATAACCCAGCAGCAGATCTGTCTGTCCAGGCATCTGTCCATCTGTCTGTCTGGGCCTGTCCTACTGATGTCCCCACAGTGATGCTGAGTACCATCCCTTGCCCCACTCCACCACCCCAGGCCAAAAACAAAACCAGAAGCACTAGACCTGTGGGCTCTGGGCATCTGTACCTGCAAACTCTGGCCACAGACACTTGGTCTGGGGATAGAGTGGGTCCTGCCTCGCCCATCCCCATTCCCAAGGTGACAAGGAGCGTGCTGAGGAGCCCTCGAGTCCTACCCTGAGGGCCCAGAGGAGTGTGGGGCAGGGGAGAGTTGGGAGTGGTGATGGCAGCTGGGCTCATTCCCGGCTGGCTGGGTGGAGCCGGGAGCCTGGGCCTCCACAGCCTGCATCCCCTTCCCCAGGCACTGCCCTCTGCCCGTCCTGGGCCAGGTGTTGGAGAGCCACCCCAGGCACACCCACAGGCTCACATTTACACACCCACAGTCCCAACCTGCACACTTGTGCTCCTCCATGCATGCCCAAGATCACCCTCATAAAGCACCCCCAGGCTCCCAGCCCACCCAGCTCCATGTAGCTCACACCCACCAGGTCCTTCCCCATCACAGAACCCCTGTGTCTCATCTCAGGGTTCCTCATCTTGGCCTACCCCTTCCTGAAGGCTCGCTTCAACCTGGACCACATCCTGCCTAACATAGGTGAGTCCCCCCTGCCCCCAGCAGTCTCTGCCAAAGACTGAGTGAGACCCTTTGTGTATAAGTCTGTGGCCCACGGTGTGGGGGAGCAGAGCACACATGTGCGACTCCTGGCTGTGTGTGTGTGTTTGGGTGTTTGGGTGTGTGGTGCTGGTATTGCTATGACAACAGTACAGCAGACTCCAGCCTGCTGCAAAAGTGCCTGAATCAGCTCAGAGCACCCAAAACTCCTGTGTCCCCTGATAGATTTTCCATCTCCCCCAAACCTCCAAGATCTCCAGATCACCCCACTTCATCCCTGAGCTACCATAAAGACCTATCTCCCTCAAGACCGTAGGACCCTTGAATAGCTCCCCACTTCATCTCACCTCCCCACATACCTACTCCCATCTCCATCAATCCTATGGGGCTTTACATATCCTCAGTTCTCCCCCAAACCCCATCTCTTTACAAAATCTGCCATCTTCCCTTCAAGGGCCCACTCCCCACACCCCAACCCCAACACACTAGCTCAGATCATGTGGAAGACCTAAAGGAATGCAGTGGAGCAAAGACAGCAGCAGAAATGGAGATTAGACAACAGGAGATTAGACAACTTCCCTTTCCAAAACTGGACTTGATTTGAGAATGTCTGAGTGACCAGGGGGCCTGGCGTGATCTCATCCTGCAGGGAGCCTGAGAATCCACCCCCATCAAGGACCAGACCAGGGGGAGGGAAGATCCAGCGCCAATGGCAATAAAGAGGGTAAGTTCCAGAAATTCCAGAATCCATCTTCCACCTTTTCTCTCTGGCTGAGCAGCTGTATGGGACCCATGAGAAACCTTGAGGGTCAGGCAGAAGGGGTCTCCCCAGTGCCAGAGAGCCCACAGAGGTGGGTGATTCTTCCATGTGTTTCATCAAAACCCTTCCCAGTAGGGACACCGGGACAGAAGGCACCTTGCTGCCCTTCCCCTCCCCTCCAGCCCATGCCCCAGTGTATTTTCTCACTCTCCTCTCCCACTGTGGAATTCAACTCTGAGCTGGTACCTGAAACTGGGCATCTTCCTCTGCCCCATCCCCGTGAATATCCAGGGCAGGAGTTTCTCAGAGGTGGAGCCAGCCTACAGAGTCTGCCGGTGGCAGGGTGCCTAATCTCAGCTGAAGGGCCCATGCCAGACACTGTTCCAGGCACTTTGCATGTATTCATTTGTTCCATTCTCAGAACAACCATATGAGGAAGGTACTATAATGAGCCCCACTTTATATATGGGGCACAGGGAAATTAAGTGACACAGCTTGGAAGCGGCGGGGCCAGAACTAAGAGCAGGCAGTCAGCCCCAGACTCCTGCCTCTAATCCCCCCACCCACCACCAGGCTGCCGTCCTCTTGAAGGGCCATTCTGACCACCCGTGCCCCGTGCCGCTGTGAACTGGGCTGAAACTGCCTCCTGGGACTCCCCTCTCTCCCTGTTCTATCCCACTCTGCTCCAGGGTTCCTCTGGGATGCTCTGACCCAGAGGTCTGTGTACTCAGGCAGCCCTGTCCTGGTCTCTCCCCCAGGCGTCCGCAGCAGCCTGTCCACCGTGAGCAGAACCTTGGAGAAGCTGAAGCCAGGGGGCCGGGGGACTGGGGAGGCCTGAGGCCGGGGCTGAGGAGCTGCCCGCTGCCCTGCCCTCCCTACCTGCCCGCCACCTCAATTTCAGAGCCCTCCAGGGTCCAAACCAGAGATGAAGCAAGCCCTGGAGATGCCAGACCTGCGTTCCCCTGGCTGAGGCTCTTGGTGACGGAATCCATGGAGTGCGGGGAGCGGGTGTCTGAAGCAAGATGTCACTGGAAGCCCCACAGGGGTCCTTGTTTTAGGCTCTTAACTTAGATTTTTTTCTCTCCAAACTGCAGCTCAGTTTCCTTCCCTTTTTGATCTATTGACTGGTTTCTGTGGCATTTAGGGCCCGGGGATACCCTAGTCCCTTGCTCCAGCCTGGCCACAGAAGTGAACCACAGGCCCACAGGGACCACAGGCAGGGTCCTGGCTGAGCCCCACAGCCCCCAAGGTCTGGCCGTGCATGGGCCTCTAGGGCTCGCCGGCTGCAGAGAGGGGCTGCCTCGGCTTCCTTCTGGGATAGCAAACCCTGGGCAACTCCTCAGGGACCTTAGCAGCACTGAACCAGATTGGTTGGGGGTGTCCAAAAAAGTGGTTACTGTCATGATGAAGGCTTCCAGGAGGAGGCGGCTCCTGAGCTGAGCCTTCCTCCGAGACTCTGGGTACTTGACTCCAGACAAGACTTCCGGCCTTCCTTCTTCTCTCCCCCCCTCTCACTGCTTCTGAACAACCTAACCGCACTGGCTTGGCTTCTGTTCTCCTGGAGGACCCCTGCTCCTCTCTATCAAAACCCTCACTTTTGAAGGCCTAGTTCCAAGGATCCCCCTAACCATATGCCCTTCTGTTCCTCTTCCACCAGCCTGTGTCTCCCTCTCTTGACAGTCTCCAGGCAGGTTGAAGTTTTCATTTTTTTTATCCTCACCTGAGGACATTTTTCCATTTTTGTTCAGATAGAGTGGGAGGGAGAGAGAGGAAGAGAGAGAGAGAGAGAAACATCGACGTGAAAGGGACACATTGAGTGGCTGCCTCCTGCACAACCAACCAGGGCCAGGGACAAACTGCAACCGAGGTACATGCCCTTAGTGGGAACCGAACCCAGGTCTCTCTGAACTGTGGGCTGATGCTCTAACTACTGAGCAAACTGGCCAGGGCAAAGTCTTCATTTTCATACAACAATTTTGAATCCTATTTAAACCTACTGTATGTTGCCCTTTTCCAGTCACCACCAGTGCACGCAGTAGGTGCTAAATGTTAATGGCTTAAATTTAATGGAAAAAAAAAAAGAACATATTCCACGGGCTTTCTCTAGAGATCCACCTCAAGGCCCCATGTACCCACAAGGTTTGGGGTCAGGAGGACCTGGTGCAGGTGTGTGCGGCTGTGCAGAAAACATTCACCTTCATGATCTTTACAGAGACATCTGCTCCTTGTGGCCTCTGTCCTCGTTTGGTGAGCAAAAGACTCTCATTCTTGAAGGATCAGTGCAGGTGGCACCTCCTCTTGGAAGCCTCCCCCGATTTCTCTGTGCTCCCAGCACTCCTGGGCTCCCTCCATCACAGTCCACATCACTCTGAATGGCCCTTGTCTATTTCCCCCTCTTGAGAGTAGGAGGCAGAGGGCTGGGCCTACAGAAGATACTCAGCGGATGTTGGACAACCCAACCGATAGTGGCAGAGTCCATCTTACTGTACAGATGGGAAAGCTGAGTCCCTGCAAGAAAAGGACTCATCAATTCATGGTGGGAGACTGTGGAGCCAGCCATGCCTTGCACCCAGGGCTCCTCTCTCCCCCCCCCCAAGGCTCTACCCTCTGCTACTCTCTGCACAGGCCACAGGGACCAGCTCTCTGACCATGAAGGGACAGACCTCCCTAAAGCGTCTCAATTTTACATACTCTGGCCAGTGTGGAGGGTTTGGTTCTTCCAGCCGAGGGGAGTCAGCTCCCTGCTTGGCCTTTCCTCCTCTCCTCCTTCCTGCCGGCACCTGTCCCTTCTTTCCGTCCTCCTTTCCCTCAGCCTCATTATCGTCCATGGTAACTCAGGTCTGGTGGCCCCTCCTTGATCAATAAGAACCCATCCTCCTGTCTATCTTCAATCCTCACCTGCAGCACCCCCAAAATTGCCCAAGGGTTAAGGGGTGGGCGTGGGGCAAGTGGAGCCCGAGCTGTGGGGAGGGTGGTCTCCCACCCGGGGCTACATCAACCCTTCCCATCCATGATCTCCCCAAGGCAGGGCTATGGTACCCCTGCAGGCTGACCGAGCAAGGCACAGAGCAGTGTTGGGGATCAGAGTGGAACAGATTAAGAAATGAACCCATAGAAAGGCAAGAGCTATGTCCATTGGAGAACTGGGTAGAGTTCAAAGGACCCTTGAAACTGGGTGGGAGTTCTTGAGGCCTGCCTCTGTTCCTCTCCCCTCCCCCTGTCATGGGCTCCTTGAGACTCCCTCCCCCCAGTGCAGGTGAATGTCCAGGTACCCGCTCCCCAGTGTATCTCCACTCTGGGTGCCCCGCTCCCTCAACCTGGTCACAGGAGCGGTCCATGTGGAGACACGTGCCTTATCCCCAACCATGTTTTGGAAGAAGGTGAGGTGGGGCAAAGGGGGAAGGGGTGGTGGGTCATATTAAGGGGAAGTGCCCCCTCACCTCTGAGCAGCTCCTGAACCTTCCAATATTTAAGCAGGGAGAGGGTGCGGCCAGGGCCAGGTCATTGGACCCTGCTCTGCCAGCGGTCTGTCCGTTCAATAAACAAAATCAGTTCTGTCTACTAGCCCTGTCTGGCCTCACCTGTGGCTGTGCCCCTGGCTGGGTGGTGGCAAAGCAAACAAAGCTGGGCAGCGCTTGATCCAGGCAGCCCTCTAGACGTCCCATCCCTGCCCCCTGCGGGCCAGCCCGGGGGACTGACCAGGCTGGGGATGGGGTCTGGGGATGACTCACATCCTGGTCGGCGCCCTGGGGCCAGGCAAGAGGCTCTGGGACCCTGTGCCTCAGTTTCCTCATCTGCAGATGGAGAACAAGGACAGCACCGGCACAGGGCCCCTGTCAGAAGACAGGGGCGTGGCCCCTGCCCACATCAGGGAGACTTCGGGAGAATGCATGAAGGGGGAGGCTGGAGGTGCTCTTCCAGCCGAACTCCAGGGTCTGGAGTGTCAGCACCTGGACGCCCACCCAGTCCTCCCTAACGCAGTCCAGGCTGGGGGAGACAGAGCTCCTGGGGGCTGCTGGCCACACCCCTCTCTAGGGGCAGGATTGGAGGAGGTGATGGGAAGAGCACCCTCCTGGGAAAGCCTCCCCGCTCCCACGCTCCCTCCCCGCCCCCTCCAGGGACGGTGGGGATCCGTTTGAGGCTGAAGACAGCCAGTGCGACCTGCACCCCTCGCTGTCGAGCGAGTGGCAGTGTCTCCACCTCGGACTCAAGGAAAGTCCAGACCCGAGCCTGTGGGTGGCTGGGGGTTCTCCGGAGGGGGCTCGAAACCCAGGAAACCAAGAAGGGAGGGGAGAAGGGCGGCGCGAAGCGGGAGGCAGGACACTTCGGGAGATCTCCTCCTCCTGGGGTCAGAGGGGAGCCGAGGGGCCACCACCAGCTGGAATCCGAGCGACTGGCCGCTGCCCACACTCGCCTCGGCCCTTCCACAGCGGACGCCAGAGACTGCTGGGGGTGGGGGACAGCGCCCCTGCCCACCAGCTCAGAGTCCCGGATCAGCGAGCAGCCAGGCGGGTGAGTGAGGGCGACCACCCGCCACCCCACTGCACCCCACGTGGGCTTCGGGAATCTCTCGGAACCCCTCCCTCCTGCTGGCCCCGGGTGCTCAGGGGGCCACCAACTGGCTCAGGCGAATGAAAGCCAGGAGTTGGAGGGGGCTGGAGAGCGGGCAGGGAGGGGAGAAGGGAGGGGAGAAGGAGAGGGCAGTGAGGAAGGCTGCTGTGAGGGAGGAGAGCCCCCAGGTGGCTTGGTGGCTGAGCCAGGACCCATGCACCCAGAGGTCGCCGGTTCATTCCCAGATGTGGGCTGAGCCCCGTGGGGGGCTTGCAGTTCTTATCCATGTTTTTTTCTCTCTCAAAAATCAATAAAGAAAAGGGGGAAAAAAGGAATGGAGGAGATATTCCATCCAGCCCTAAGCCCCGGGGAACTGAGTGGTGCCTAGACAAGAGGTCAGGGACCTGTCACCTTAAGACAGAGTCCTTTGAAGAGCGATGAGAAAGACAGAGGGAAAGAGGAGGGAGACTGCACAGCATGACGCCTTGGGCCATCTCTGCTGCACCTTGATCTCTCCCCATCTTCAGCTCAGTAAAAATCTGCCCTGGAATCCAACTCCTGTCCCTACCCAGCTGCTCACCACACCCTCCCAAAGTGAGGAGGGAATCAGAGAGAAGTGGGCACAGAATGACTTCAAAACCAAGAGGGAGATGAAGACAGGAGACACGGCAGAGGCCCCTCAGACCAATTCCTTCCTTTACCATTTGTTTAACCAGTATTCCCGGGCCCCTGGGAGACTCGGGCACTGCCCTGAGGATGCAGCTTCAGTGGACCTAATCCTGGCCCTCAAGGAAGACCACTGGGGGATGCAGATCTGGACACAGAAGTCACCAGTTGCCTGCTGATTGGGGAGTGAAGGAAGGCTTCCTGAAGGGAGTGATGTCCCGGCTGCACTCTGATGGTTGGGCTGGAGTTAGCAGGGGAAGATCAGGGGTGCAGGCCCAGGGAGCAGCATGCTCTCTAGACCATACCTGGTGAGTTCAGCTCTGCCCCAGCACAACCACAGGGGCTACCTGGAGGGAGCCAGGGCTGGCATTTAAACCAGTGGGGAGAAATGGAGAAATGGGGTAGCAGTGAGACCAGAGAGGAAGGGCTGGATTCTAGAGACACCTGGAGGGCTGGGTGGCAGATTGGATTGGGGATTAGACTGGAAATGTTCCGAGGAAAGCCTGAGGGAGAAGGAGGAGCGAGGATGAAACCTGAGTTTCTGGCCGAGTCTGGGCTTTGTGGGAGAAGATGAAGTATAAGGAGCCTGTTTGCAGAGGAAGAGAATGTCTCCAGGAGGGAGCACTCAGAGCTGTGGAGAGGCCAAGTTAGCTAAGGACTGACCAGCATTCCTTGAATTCAGCGGCTGGTGGCCTTGGAGAGAGCAGAGTGATGGGACAGAGACCAGATGGGGTGGATTGACTCTTGAGAAGGAGGTAAAGTAGGGAGTGTAAACAGCACTTTCAAGAAAGGGAGAGAGGCAGATATGGGATTGCAAGAAGGTTTTAAGGGGGAGAGGCTTGAGTGCCTCCGGGAGGAGGTATAGGTGCCGAGAGAGGGGTTGATGAGCACTAAAGGGGGAGGTTTCTTGGGAGAAATGCCAGAGGTGCAGGTGCGCAGAGGGCCTGTGCTGCTCAGCTCGTTTTCTTTTCACCTACAAGGCTAAACAGTCTGGGCATAAATTTAGAGGAGGCAGGAAGCTGGACTGATACAGGGTTGAAGTTTTGCTGGACGAGAAATTAAGTTCAAGAAAAGATGAATTGCACCCTGGCCAGTTTGGCTCAGCGGTTGGGGCGTCGGCCTGCAGTACAGAGAGACCCGGGTTCGGTTCCCGCTAAGGGCCCGTACCTCGGTTGCAGTGCAGGTGGCAGCCACTCGATGCGTACCTTTCACATCGATGGTTTTTTCTCTCTCTCTCTTCCTCTCTCTCCCTCCCGCTCTATCTGAACAACAACAACAAAAAAGGTGAATTGCAAGAGAGTAACTGCAGTGAGGGTTCTCAGTTGCTGCAGAAGGAAGCAGAGGAGAGTTCCAGGATTGCACCAGCTCGGGGAACAGTTTCCGCAAGAGGCACTGTGGAGCCCTAGTGAAGAGCACACAGGCTTAGAAGACACACAGCCTAGATTTGAATCCCAGCTCTGCCACAGATTATCACCACGTCAATTGACCTTTCTGAGCCTCTGTGTCCACATCTGAAAAAGATGGCAAAAGCATCTATCTATGGCTCAAATGAGTTAATAGTATATAAAGGGCCTAGAACAGTATTTGACAGTAGTAGGTGTTGCACACATATTTCCACAGTGGCAGCAATAGGGTTATAGTTGAGAGCAGGATGTTTGGGTTTCTGAGAAGTGAATGGTTCAGAGTGATGACAAGGGTGGTGAGGTCCCCAGGTAATGAGGAAGGGGTAGCAGAGTAGAACGGAGGATTGGGCGTTGGAAATGAGGAGTCAAGGAACCAGGGGGGCACAGAGTGGGCCAGTTGTGCAAAGGATGCTGAAGTCCCTCAGAGGGGCAGGTAGGACTTGAGCTGGAGGGGGAAGAGCTGGCCCCACAGCTTGAAAGGAGGTAGGCAGGAAGGCAGTTTCAATCCAGCAAGTCTGCAGTCCCCTCCCCCACCCCTCCCACTGGGTCCAGGCAGCAGAGTCAGGGAGTAGAAGCTTAGGCTCATGCTGAGGCTGGGATTCCAAGGCTGGCCACAGATATGGCCCCTGCTGGGACTGTGTACCAAGGAATCTGGTGAGCACGTCTGAGAGCACCAGAGAGGACTGGAAGAGAGCAGGAGGCCTAGGGCAGCCAGGGTCACCTCACCTTGCTGGGACAGAGTTGGTTTAATGAACACAGAGCTTGATTGCTGCAGAGAGAGTCCTGTGTCACTGGGGCCTCTCAGCTGAACCAGAAGCCAGGGCCAGCAGAAACCATCTAGACCAAACTCAGCAAGGTTGCACTTGCCTGTTGCAGGCATGGAACCCACTGGAGATGGGAGGGCACCATCAGGACAGCTGGAATGGTCTCTGCCCCTCATCACCTCTCCCAGGGCGCCCACTCTCCTCACCACCCAAGTAGCTGCCCTGCACCCCGACACTTCCAGAAAGGAGAAATCAGAAGTCTGCAGAGGTACCTCTGCTGGGCAGCAGCTCATTGCCACTAGATAGGCAGGTAACTGAGAGAGTGTCTGCCTACCTGTTGGCCCGTGTCTGCAGTTCTCAGTGTGTACTTCCTCTGTGTTTGTATTTCTTGGCATGTGTGGTCACTGAGCACCCATGTGTGATGTGTGTGTTCATGCAGTGCACATGCACTCAAGGATAGGATGACAGGGCCCAGGAGTCTGACACAGGAGCTGGGAAGCCACACCTTCAGGCTTTATCTGAAGCCTTTGTTTCCAGTATATATGTGTGTGTTGGCGGGGGAGGGGTGTTGCACATGCCCTGGCCTGTCACTTGGGGTGGGGAGGGACCTGTGGAATAGGCTGGAGTGGGGGTGGTGGCAGCTCCCTGGGCTCTGGAGAGGCAGAGTTCAATTGGCAGAAACTGAGAGCTTTCCAGGGTGGTGAACAAGCAGTGAGTAATGGTGATGTGGGAGGTTCCCTGAGGATGGGGTGCAGTGGGGAGGGGAGGAGGTTAGGGATAGAGAGAGCACTGGGGCTGGAGGGGTGGCCAGAGGAGGGGGCTGGCCCAAACTTTCAGGGACTGAGGGGGGACAATGGACTGAGATCAAGGGGAGTAGAGGGACTCACCGTGAGGGACATCGCACTTGGAGGACAGGCGGCTGAGACCAGTGGCTGATGTCCAATGTCGCCCAGAGGCTCTTGGGTCCTGAGAGCAGGAACCTGGGTCCAGGAGACCTGGCAGCTGCTTCTGGTCAAGCAACTGCTCTTGTACAGCACAGACGTCCCAGACCCATGGCCTGGGCCGGGTGGGCAGCAAGCTGACCGCAAGGGGCTTCAGACAGAGACCCCTTCCCAGGAGCTCTTTCCTCCACCTGCTGAAGACCTCCCCTCTTGGGCCCCAAATTTATTGATGATTGGCTGGATAACAATAATCAATTACTATATACTTTCAATCATCAAACACCTCTAGACCTTGCAATAAGCAGAGAATCTGGTGTAGCAGAAACAACATGGGCTCTTCAGTCTGATGGCCCCGGGTTTGAATCCCAGCTTTACCAGTTACAGCCAAGGAAACTGGGGAGAGGTCCCTCAGCTCCGAGCCTGCCTCGCTGTGAGCTCACAGGGCTGCAGTGAAGATTAACTGTGGGAACATAGGAAAGTGCTTAACCCCTGTGCAGCAGGCTCCGTCGCAGGGGACTGGCTTAATCCCAGCCCAAAGCAAAGACCAGCCGTGTTACAGATAAATACCGTTTTCATGAGCCCTTTTGATATATTGGCAGTAATTCCTGAACAGGTTTCCGTTTCCACCTTCACAAACCACAGGTAGCTGAGGGTGGGGCAGCAGAATGACAAGTTCGGAGATGATGACTTGGTTAAACCTTTCCCTTCACAATCAGACAGCTGAAGCCCAGAAAGGGGTCCCAACCCTTCTAAGTTGCCCAACCAGACCACAAGAACCCTGGTCACCTGAGGCCCAGCCTTGAGTGTCTGCCTCTGCCCCAAACTGCTTCTCACATGGACTCCAATTAGAGACCATGTGGCCTCCCTTGCCAGAGGCAGGGCAGTGGGGGGTGACTGCTTGATCAGGGTCACGGGCAGCTTAACCTCAGTGGTCAAAGCCCTGGCTGGGTCTGGTCTGGCTTGGCCACAGACTCCCTCCATGACTTTCCCCACTCCAAGTCTCAGTTTCCCCACCTGTAGGTGGAGCGATTGAACTAGGTGATCTCTACGGCCTCAGTGGCTTGGAGTGCTCACTAAAGAGAGGGCCTGTTCCCATCCTAACTCCACATTCAGAGCAATGGCCTTCCGTCCTGCTCAGGCAGTTGAGGGCTGGGCTTGAGATGAAGTACAAACAGCTTGAAGGATTCGGGAGAACAGCAGCATCAACGGGGAGGGTGCTGCTTCCAAAATGAAATATTCCAGCCTGGAAGTGACACAATTCACAATTCATTAACCAGAACTAGTCACATGGCCCCACCTAATCACACATTGGCCAGGAAGTGCAATCTTAACATGTGTTCAGGAGTGGGGAGAACCAGAAAGATTTAGTGAACAGCCCCAGTGACACAACAGATAAACCAGAGCTCCCACAATGAAAGAGTATGCAATACTGCAACAGCCCCAGCTGAGCGACCTCACCCCTGTGTGCCCCAGATCCCAATTAACCAGGGTGGAGGCAGAAAGAGCCCTTAGCCCTTTCTCTGCCTTAGGCGGAAACTCTGGAAGTAGTTTTGCCTTCCAGAGTCAGCTGGCCAGGAGCAGATGAGAATGATTCATTGGCATTTAGCACTTGGAAGCTCAGCCCCTGGGCAGGTATTTTTTGTTGTTGTTGAACTTAGGGTAGGAAGCCAAGGAGGAGCAAAGTGAGTTTACCTTCAGGAGAAACACACAAAACACACCCTGGCTGCTCCTTTGCTATTGTCGGTTGAGCAATGTAAGTGCTAATTACAGAAGTTTATCTACAGGGCCCTGAGGAGAGTCTATGATCTGTACTTCAGCCTCAACAAGCATTCAGCAGACCCAGCACTGTGCTAAGTGGGGAGCTCAGGCTGTGGACCAGGTTTCCAATCCTGGCACCACCACCAGTGGTGGTGGGTGAGTTTCATCTTTCTGTGCCTCAATACCTTCATCTGTAAAATGGGGCTGTAACAGTAATACTTAATCTCATGTTATTGAAAGTGCTCAACATATGTCCGGCCGGTGTGGCTCCGTGGTTGAACATTGACCCATGCACCAAGAGGCTGCTGGTTCGATTCCTGGTCAGGATATATGCCCAGGTGTGGGCCTGATCCCCAGTGGGGGGCATGCTGGAGGTGGCCAATCGATGTTCTGTCTCATCAATGTTTCTATCTCTCTCTCCCTCTCACTTCCTCTCTCTCTAAAATCAATAAAGAAAAAAATTAAGAAAAAGAAAATGCTCTACATAGCACAATTAATTTAGCAATCCGAAAGTGCTAACGTCAGATTCTCACCTAGATTTGCTTCTGGCTAAGATAGATTGGCTTGTATCAGATCAACTCACTCACTGAAGATAACTAAAAATGCTGGCTTAAATATTTAAGAACTCTGTTTAAGGACATGGAAGAGCTGCCAAGGCAGTAAGGACTTGAGGGAGACAAGAGAGAAGAGAGGTCATATTTGGTTTCACTTTTTCCCTTAAGGCATTTTGCAGTTTGTAGGGGGCAGTGGCTATGGAGTTGGGAAGTCAAAGTCGGAATTTAGGGCTTAAAAAGAAAGAGGCCCTGTTAAAACAAAACAAAACAAAACAAAAAACAGTTTTGAGTTGGGGAGCCCAAAGGGCTATCCTCTGAGAGTACTCGCCTTTAACCATATATAAACCAGACTCAGACTGAAGCACAGCTCCCAGGCTGTGCAACCCCAGATTGGGTTAAGGTGGCCTATCCCTTCTTTAGCTGCCTGTCAGTAGCAAAAGTAAATCTCTTGAAATCATTCAGAGCCTTGGGCTATCTCTACAATGTTGGAAATTTAATAAAAAATTATCTGGCAGCCTGACCAGTGTGGCTCAGTGGACTGAGAGCATCATCCCATGGACTGAGAAGTCCCGGTCAGGGCACATGACTGGGTTGTGGACTCAATCCCCAGAACGGGGCATGCAGGAGGCAGCCAATCGATGTTTCGTTCTTACATCAGTGTTTCTATCTTTCTCCCCCTTCCTCTCTCTCTAAAAAATCAATAAAACATATTTTTAAAAAATTAGTTAGCATTCCAAGAGATAAGACTAAATGAACAAAAACCAAGAACAATAAAATAAACAATAGAACAAGAGATCCAGATGTTGCAGTTTTCAGACATGGACTTTAAAGCGTTTAATACATTCAAGAAAATAAGAAGAGAGAGTCAACAAAAAAAACTGGAATCTGAAAAATAATCAAGTGACAATTGTAGAACTGAAAAGTTAACAACTGAAATTAAGAACTGAATAGATGCATTTTACAGCAGAGAAGACACAGGTGAAGAGAGGATTAGTGAACAATATGATAAATCAGAAGAAAAACAACCAGACAAAAACAGGATAAAAAGGCTAGAAAATACAGAATAGAGTGTAAGAGATATGTAGGATAATATCAAATGGTTGGAAACGCGTACAAGTAGGGTCCCAGGAGGAGAGGAGGGAGAGAATGGGGAAAGGATAATGGCTGAAAACATTCCAAAACTAGGGTGGTGGGGGAATCAAGCCACAGACTGTAGAAGCATCAGGAAGCCCAAGAAGGATAAATACAAAGAAAAATCTCACCTCTGCACATCATAATAAAACTGCTGATCTCAGAGACAAAGAGTTTTCCCTATGAAGGAAAAGAAACTTGGACCTTCCAGCCACCTAGGGCCTCCCTGTCCCTTGTACAGTGTCAGCTTTCAGGAGTGTTGTGTGGTGAAGTGAAGAGCTGGACTTCATCCCCTCCATCAGGGTCTCCCTCCATCAGCCTCAGACTGAGCCTTCCCCACAGGAGAGAAGACCTGTCTTTATCAGATAATGTTGGGTATTCATGATGTGTAGAGAAGCTTGAAAAGGTGGGAGCGGGATTTGGGAATCTCACAGCCCCTCCTGAGGGCAACAGGAAGGTGTTGGGATTTACCTCCACATCAGCTCCCAGGGGATCAAACCCTTTTCTTTAAGATGAAGCTGCCCGGCCGGTGTGGGTCAGTGGTTGAGCATCTACCCATGCACCAAGAGGTCACCAGTTTGCACATGCCCAGGTTATAGGCCCGATCCCTAGTGAGGGGCATGCAGGAGCAGCCAATCGATGTTCTCTCTCACTGATGTTTCTCTCTCTCCCTCTCTCTCTAAAATCAATAAAGAAAAAAAAATTAAGATGAAGCAAGATTGCATACGGTGTGTACCAGATGACGTGTTCTCTGACTCTGGTCTCCAAATAGCTTGTCTTCTAGTTCAGTCACGGAAGCCCAGCTCCACTTCCCTCTCTGAGCCTCAATTTCCTCTGGTTGTGAAATGTAGCTGTTAATAAGTATCAAGCAGTTGTACCATTCAGTGATGTCATGAATGTGAAGTGCTTTGCAAACTGGAAATTGCTGTACCCCTTTAGTGGTTACTATTTCTGCCTGGCAGAACCAACAGCTGCAGGTTAAAGAGAGCAGGTGGTTCATGCAAAGTGGGGCTTGCTGAGGAGTCTGTGATCTGTAAATGTCCTCAAGGGCTAACACGTGTTTTCTTTGCCAGGATTTGGGGATTTCTAAATTCCTGCCAGCTTAGAGTGCCAGCCAGGCGCTTCTGGCTGGAGTCCCAGTAGAATTGCCACCTCTCACTAAGGAGCCAGGAAAGGGAGGCGTGGAGTCATCAGATCTGGGTAGACATAGAGGTGGCTCCCCCAGGCTCTCTGACCTGTTTGGGCCAGGCTGGTTTAAACCTGTGTCCAGATCAAGGGCCTGAGCTGCCCCTCTCTGGCACCTCATTTTCATTCACAAGTCATTAAATTCTCTCCAACCCCACTGTGTGCAGGCTTTGGACACCCACAAGGACAACTCAGGGCCTGTTCCTAGGGCACTTCCACCTGAGGGACAGACCAGCTGTTCTGTTTGCAAACTCAACAAGACCAACCTCCCAGATCTGAGACTTTATAGCGCCCTTGTCTATCAGCTATCACAATAACATGGCTAATGTTTATTGAATTCTCTCTATGTTCCAGGATCTGTTCTAAGCATCTAATGTAGCTTAAAGCATTTAATTATTACTGCACCCTATGAGGTAGGTTCTCTTATTAGGCCCACATGACAGGTGTTAGCAATGAAGCATGGACAGGCCACTTGTCCAGGTCATGCTCCATTACTTATCCTGCGTGCTCTGCTCCCAGCTGTGTGGTACCAGCTGATTATGCGCCTCTCATCCCCACTCAGGGCCCTCTTTTGACATTTTTTTCCACAGTTCTAACACAGCTCCATAGTTATGATCTCATCCTTTGAGGGCCTTCATACCTGTGATTTCATGTTATAGGACAGAATTCTCACTAGAATTCTTAAATCCCTAGACTCTGCATACCTTACCCTTGCTTCTGCATGCATTCCCAGAATTCTAGAATCCAGTGATGAGGCGTGTGATTCCATGTTCAACAGTAGAATCCAGGGAAGGGGGGCAGGATGGAGGTAAGATTGGAATGTAATAAAATTCCCAGTCTAGAAAGAACCCCTTGGGTCTGCTTCAGCCACACCCAACCTATGTAGGAACTGTCCCTTCTCGCTGGCCATCTAAAATTAGAAGCTCCTCACTCCCACACAGTCACTCATTCCAGGGCCTCATCATCATCAGATGTTCAGGAAAGTTAATGTTACTGCTATGCCTACCAGAGCCTAAAGTGGGGACATGCAGGCCAGGAAGCAGGTCATTAGGTCCTAGTCCTGGATCTTGGGTAAATTGATAGACCTCTTCATCTGGCCGAGAAGGGGCCATACCAGATGATTTATAAGGCCCTCTATCACTGGGGGTTGGGGAGAGTTGTCCAAATCCCAAGAGTGGCCACTTGCCCTCTAATTAGGACTACTGATAATGATGATCACTTCATCACTTTAAAACTACTCAATTTAATTAGCCCAAGAAGGCTTCCTGGAGGAGAGGGGTGGAGGGGCTGTGTCTGTCCGGAGGAGGGAGGGTAGGAGGATGGCAAGATTAGCCAGGGGGACTCCAGGTACTGGATGGGGAAACAATGGGCGGACACTTCCCATGTTGCTTCCGAGAGGCAGAAGCAGGGGGCTGGTCAAGACGGTCTCTGCACTCCCAGGCTCTAAATGCAGCGCCAGAACTGACAGCAGGGTTGGAAGCTGAGCTGCCCTGCTGACCCTTCCCTCTCGCTCTGTGCCCACAGGACGACTGGGAGCTCGGCCGCTGACATGCGGGCTGGTCCGGGCCGGCGGCACGAAGGATCCTGATGAGTGTTCGGCATCCCCAGACCGATGCCTCCCAAAAGGAAGAGCCAGGGACCGGCTGCAGGGGCGGCCGCGGGCCGTGCCCGGGGCTGGCTGCCGGGCCTGCCGTCGCCGGCGCTGTGCTGCGCCTGCGGTCTGTGCGCGCTGCTGGCCGGCGTGAACGTGACGCTGGTGGGCGCCTTCGCCTCCTTCCTGCCCAGGTACAACGCACCGTTGATCGTGGGGCCGACGCTGCTGGTGGTGGCGTTTGGCTTCTTCGCTGCCTGCTGCGCGTGTAGCCGCCGGGGCCCCGCGTCCCGCCCGCGCTCGGCGGCAACCAAGGGCCTGGGCCAGGGCGGTGGCGACACTGGACCGGTGGCGCTGGAGATGGAGAGCAGCGAGCGCACGGCGCAGGACACCACGGCCGTGCAGCTCAGCCCCGCCGCCTCGGCCGCGTCCTCTGGCCGCTCCAGCCCAGGCCCGGGCCCAGGCCCCTTCGCCCTGGACGCCCCGGCACCTGCAGCCACCTACGCGACGCGCACGAACGGGGTCCGGCTCAATCTGCCCCGGGAGCGCGCCGCCCCCTAGCGGCCTGGGCCCTCCCGAACTCCCCTGGCGGAGGTCCCTGCATTCAGTGCCATGTAAGAAAAAGGCGGCGGCCTTAGACCTTGAGTCCCTAACACCACCATTACGCATGGCATTTGGGCAATGTGAACAAAGCTACTCTGAGAGGGACTAACTACCAGCGAGTCCTACACACCTAAGGGGTGGGAGGAGAGGGGGAGTATCAGCCCTAGCCGGCTCCTGTCCCTGCACACTGTGAAACGTCACCAGTTGCCCCTTCTGCTCCTCACCCCTCCTTGTCTCCACCTCATGACCTTTTGGGATAAGTTGGGGGGAAGGGATCAGTTCTGATTCCAGCTACCCTTTCTGCCAGAGTAGAGCAGGGGGAGCTGAGGCTGGGGCCCCAGCAGAGGTGAAGCGGTGCAGGGCTCCTCATCGTGCATTCTCTCTCTGCCTGGCTCCTCAATAAAACACCTTTGGAGTCAAGTCCTCTGTGGTTGTGCAGCCCTAAAAGGAGGTCCTGACTGCAGGGCCCTGGATTCTGGGGTTCTCCCATCACCTCTTGGAGACCTAGAAGGGGACCCTAGGGGAGGGGAGTGTGTGACTGGGAATGAAAGACTGAGACTAGGGGTGCCTGTGAACTCATGGGAACAGGTGTGTCAGGATGGGGTCTGGATGAACATGTGAGTGTTCCCGTGGATGAGACTGCTGGCTGTGTGTGTGAGATAGGGAGTGTGGGTGACACTAACACCACACATGCGTATGGTGGTGGTTGAGCCCGGGTCACCCAGCACGGACAGTGAGAAAAGGAGGGCTCCCCAGGGTTATGCAAATCCTAGACCTTTCTCCTGACCTGGCTGGACTTGCAGAGTCTGGGTTTAGTATGTGTTCTGTCTCGGTGGGTGAGAGCAGCTGGTAGAGGGGTGGAGGCTGCCTTGCAAGAAGAAACAAGTGAACTGGGGTCTGGGGGGAAGACACTGCAACCCTGGATCAGCTCCTCCCCATTGCAAGGACCCAGGCCCACAATGGACCACCACCTCGTGCTGACCATGACTCTGCCCGTCCACCCTTGGCTTCATCAGCCTCCCTTTCTCTTTCCATAGTGGGTTTTGCTGCTCTTCTGCTTGGGTCCAAGCTCTTCCCACCAGCCCTGTACTCTGTCTTACTTCCTCTGACCCTCTCTCTGCCTCTGCCTCTCCTGCTGTCTCCCCCTCCCACTGACCTGGAGAAGAGTAAATCTATCTCAGTAGGTGCTAAGCAGGTCACCTCTATGAATTCACATGGGTCAATGGGCCCTAACCTTTGAAGTATCCAGCCCCTAAAGCTAATGACATCTCAAAGCACTTTCCCACCCCCACTGTGTGTGTGTGTGTGTGTGTGTGTGTGTGTGTGTAAGGAAGACCCCCACCCCAGGCTCCAGCCCTGTCTCTTCTGGTTCACTGGTCTGCAGCCTCAGACGCCACCTGCTGCCCTAGTAGAGTAGGAGGTGAGAGGGGCCACTGCTGATGCTGCCTTGAGGTATAGTCTGGCTCTCCCTTCTCCTACCACCTTTTTAGGAGGAGACACCCCAGATTCTAGCCCTGGGATGCTAGGTTCAGCCTAGACCCCTCTCCCACCTGCTGGCAGAGGCCTGGAATTGCACACCATCTTCCTCTGCTCCCCCCACAAGAAGACTTCCAGATCCTGTCTAGGAGCCTGGCTGCTGAGGAGGAAGAGTAACAGGTGATCAGAGCTCAAGGCAGTGGGCCACAGAGACATGGTGTGAGTGAACAGAATGGAAGTAGGGTGGGGGAAGAGGGAGACATTAGCTCCCTGGAGTCTCCCTTCCATTTGTCCCATCTGTGGCCCCTCCCTCTCCATAGGCACACCAGGAGATACTCTGTGCCGCCCAGGGCCCAGTTTCCAATCAGCCACCCTAGCATCCCCTCACCCCCGTCCTCCAATCTCCGCAGGCCTGCCCCACCAGGGGACTCCCCCCTCACACTCCTTCATGCCCCTTTTGGGCAGTACAGCCAATGCCAAAGCCCTAAGGTGAGAATGAACTTGGCCTCCACGTTCCAGGATGAGAAAAAAGGGCTGTGGGGACAGCGGCGGGAGGTGAAGTTGGCCAGGGTAGGGAAGGAACACCTTGCTCAGCTCACATAAAGCTGCGTAAACCAGGGTGAGGAGCTGGGGCTTTATTCTTGGCAAGATGGGAGCATTTTAAGCAGAGAAGTGACATGATCTGGTTTATTATTGTAAAAGACTGCCCCGCCTGCCGTGTGGGAAATAGTGTTGAGGGGCAAGAGGAAAGCGGAGTGGTTTAGGTTATTGCAGTAGGATATGCTGGGGCGGGGGCTGGAGTGGCGGCTGTGAAGAAGTCCCTGTAGGAGACCTCAAAACTCCTGAGTTTAAGGGGAGTGAAAGAGAAGAATCTGGGAGAATGTCCTAGGATTTTGAACTTTCTGCAGCAGGGCATACGGTGGAGGAAGGGCAAAGGATGTGGTAAGGTAAAGGTCTGTTAGCCAGTGGAGCTTCCCTTACGCCCCGAATTCCGGAAAGAGCAGCAGATGTAGAAGTCATTGGCATTGGGGTGGTGGCTACGCCATGAGTCTGGATCAGGCGCTTGGAGAGAAATGAAGACCGAATTCAGAATCTAGACTAGTCCAACCTCTGAGTCTAGGGAAGAGAAGGTACCCTAAGTTGCCCAGTTCTGAATCTCACCCACCCTTCTGCTGGTGCCCATGCCTTGCCGATGAGGTCTGTGGACTAGGAGTTCGGGATTAGGAAGAAGTGAGTTGGAATGTGAACTCCAAGAGGTTGGGACTTGTCTTGTTCACTGCTGTGCACTCAGTGCCTACCTGGCACAAGGTAGGTGCTCAACAAATATTTGCTGGACAAGTAAAAGATATGAGTCTTATCCCACAGCTGAGACTCTAGGTCCCCCATAATAGAAAATTATCAAGGTGCCCAATTCTGGACAGGAAAAGAGAAAAGCTCCCTTTGTGTGTGGGAGTTCCCCTGGCCAATTCCTGCTTTCTACTTTTGTATGAGGAGGTTGGAGATCGCAGGAATGTAGAACTGGCCAGATGGGCACTGGTGAGCATGCCGAGGGCCAGGCTCCCAAAATTAGGCAATGGCCAGAGAGACGGGCCAAGCCTGAGGAAATCGGCACTGCTATAGAGTGCCACTAGAGGGCAGCCTGGGTACATGATGGGATAGGGACAACTCGGCTCGGGCAGCCTGCACAACCTGGCCTTTTCCTTTTCTGAGTCAAGGCTCTGTGGAACCCGAGGAGTGGGGAGTTGGTATACTCATGGAAGGAAGAGGAGGGGTTAAGTCACCCAAATTTACTAAATGACACCCCCGACCCTGGAACCTGATCTTATCGCGGAGGGAGCCCTGACCCAAAACATAGCCAGCCTTTATCAAGGTCAGAGGTAAGTCGAGAGGCGTCGTAGACTGAACTGTCTCCCAAGTCCATACTGAGTTCGGGCCTGGCTTGATCCTGGTTACACTCGGAGCCCTGACCCTGCCTGATCCATACACTAAACCCTGACTTCTAACTCAATCCATAAACTGAACCCTGACCTTTATCCAAGATTGAACACTGACCTAGACACAGACTGAGCCTTTATCCTGGACACATTAAGCACGTATCATGGTCACAAACTGAACTCTGACTGTGATCTAAACACTGAGTCCTGATTCTGGTAACAGACAGAGCCTGACCCTGGTCAAAGAGCCCTGAATCTGGTCCTAACCTGGACTCTAACCCTGATCCATTCATTGATCCCTGAGCCTGAACAAAGACTGAACTTTCATCAAGGTCACAGACCGAGCCTTGATATCTAACCCTTGCTCCCCCAACCCCCATTGACGTAAGGATCTTTCTTTCAGATGAGGCTCCCATGTCAGTCCAGCCTTCAGCCCCAAAAGGAAGTAACTCCTGGAGCTACTTTTGAGGGAGAGAGAAGGAATTCTGGGTCTTTGAATGCTCCAGAAAGTCCTAGATGTTGGCCAAGCAGAGAAGGGCCGGTTCTAGGCTGTTCAGGACATAAGGGAAGGGCAGCTGGGCTTTCTCCAGGCACCCCGGGGCTCTGGAGTGGGGCCTCCTGCCTGCCTGTGTGGCCGGGGCCTCCAGGCTGGGAACCTCTTCCATCTGCACTTCTGACTCCTGCAGAACTTGGGCCAAGTCCCTTCTGCTCACCGGGCTGTGCTCCACCCCTTGTTACCTTTTAGGGATAATGTGAGGAGCAGGTAAACTTCCGTGAAGAGGATGGAACCAGGCCATCACAGTGCCCCCGTGTCCCCACCCTGTGTCCTGAGAGGAGGTGAAAGCTCCTTGCCCTGGGAGCTTACTCTGGCTGGTCACTCCAAACGGGCAAGAAACAAGTGACTCATGCTCGAGGTGGCACCAGCCAGGCCTCAGTCTGGCAGCAGCTAGTGAGACAGGAGCCTGGAGGTGGCATGGGTCGGGAAGCAGAAGTCCCAGAGGTCTCTGTGCATTCCCGGGGTCCAGCGTGTGTGAGGAGGGAAGGTCCACAAGGTACCACACAGCCCTTCCCTGGCTCACTGACAATTCCGTTTCTGCCCTCCCCAGGGGGCAGCCTGGGTGCCTTGCCCTGCAGGACTGGGCTGGCCTCCACCAGGCCCACCGGTCTCAGGCTCACCTTGGGAGGCACCCAGGGCAGGGTGAGGGCTGAGCTAGGCAGGAGCCAGGCGGGGGATGGGGAGGGGGCGGCTCGAGTCAAAAAACGCTGACGCTGAAGACAATGAGCTCTCCGAGGCTGAGGCAACTCATTTGGTCCCGGCCACGCTTTATTAAATTCTCATAAACCTGTCAGGGGGGACAGGGCTCGCTTCAGTTTACCTCATTAGCCCGACACAATGACGGGGGTGGGGTGGGCAGGGGGAGGGGGCAACAAGGGGAGGCTGGGGCTCAGCGCTGAGAACCGAGCCAACCGAAAGATAATTGAATTAAGTGGCTTTTGTTAATGGTTTTTAAGACTCCGAAGTGTAAATAACAGTTAGGGGCTTTCTTTTAATGGGACTGGGGTTTTAGGGACCTGGGGGCTTAGAGGAGGTCCAGCCCAGTCCCTGCCCCTCTCCCCCATCTCAAGGGAGTTTGGGAGGGGAGAGGCAGAGGGGTGCAATGAAGTTAGGCAGGAGGAGCAAGGGCGGGAGCCAGAGAAGGTTAGACAACTTCCTGGGCTGTTTGAACAGACAGAGAGGATGTGAGCAAGGCAGGGCATGGAGGCAGGGGCTGACTGTGATGACCTGCCCGGGCCTGCAATGCCACCATTGGACAAAACGGCCAGGGATGTCTCTGCGGTGTCACTGGAGGCATGGCTGGTGAATGTTTAGGGGACCTGGCCTCCTGGGGCAGCCAATGTTCATTCCTCATTGAGAGGTCAGTGGGACTAGGAGGTTATGGCTTTATTGGCAGTCAGAGGGGCTCCCCTGGGAGGCAGTGAGCACCCCATCACAGGACACGTGAGAGGCTGTGGTGGTGGGTCAATCTCCACCCCAGGCTTCCTGAAGGGGACTAAATTTGTTTATTTCTTTTTTTTTCTAGGAGACTGGATTTGAACTGAGTGATAAGAGAACCTGCAGATGGAGTGGGGAGCTCACTTCCCTGGGGACACAAGGGCTTGGGGGAGCTGGAAACAGGGACGTGAACAAGTTGTCTTAGAATCTATACCCTGGCTTTCCTCAGTTACAGCTTCTCCCTCCCTGCAGACATGACAGGGTTCAGGAGATGGCTGGGCTGGAGGCCATGGGCTCTGGGCAGGTCCCAAGGAGCTGGAGGTGAGATGGGGCGGGGCTGGCCCTAGGCCAGCCCCCAAAGGGTTAAGGCGTTAATCGCCCTGCATGCGACAAAGGGAAGTGAGTTTTCTGATCCAGAAAGGATCAGTCCCTGGGACGCCCCATCAGGCCCTTCAGCGTGAAATTACACCCCAGCAGGGGTGCTCCCCTCCCCCCCTCACACACACTACCCGCCTAGGCCTGGCACAGGATTAGGGCCTGAAGTCATCAGTTTAATAGATGCCTCCTCTCCCTACCCCCTCTCCCCTGGGAGCCTTCGGTCCTGCCTCCAGGCCTGAACCAACCTCTTTCCTTACCTCCTGTCCACCTGTCTGTCGATCTTTCTGGTCATCTCTGTCCTAATTCTTGGTCTGATCATTCCATCTGTCTCCTTGGCTGAACCCTGACCCCTGACCCCAGTCCCTATTTTGGTGTGTTTTTATAACCTTTAATCAGTATCCCAAATGTATTTGTTTTGTTGCTTATCTATCTGTTTGTCTCTCAGTAGCACTAAGTGCCTTGGGCACAGGGACTGTCTCCTCAGTACTGCACCCCCAGTGTCCGGGCTGCCTGGCAGAGAGATGGTGCTCAATAAACATTAGCTGACTGAGGCCCCCTCCCACCCACCTCAAAAGACGGGATGTGGTCCCTAAACTCTGAACATTGATACTCAAGACTGAGGAGGGAGCTAAAGCCTGTGCCTGAATAGAGCCACGTCCTGAGGCCTCTGCCTCAGACCCAGCCTTATCTCTAAGGGACGCCAGCGATAACAGACCAGAAAAGAGAGAAGCCCTTCATGGCCAGAGGGTGCTCACTTATCCTTGGGTGCCTTCCCTGGAGGCCCTTTCGTCCCATTTCTTTGGGCCGCTGCTGGGCCTCAGCCACATCTGCACCCACAGCTGGGTGCATCCAGCATAGGAAGAGGTCCTGGATGGAACCACTGAGGAAACTGGGGGCAAATATCACACAGAATAAAAACCCTAAAGGACGTTCAGAAATCAAGTCTGTCTGAAGCAGGCAGATGGCCTGTACAGATGACCCTCCAACCTATCCTCTGCACAGGAATTAGAGGCCCAGAAAAAGCCAGGGCCACACAGCGAGGCCAGAGAGCAGGACCAGGCAGGAGGCAGGTTCACGAGGTCCTAGACCTAGACAGAGCTTGGCCCTCACACTTCTCCTCCTGCTCAATTCAACAATGGTATTGGTTCAACACCAGCTCTGGGCCAGGCTCTGGGCCATGCCAGGTCCTGCTCAGGGAGCTCCATCTGGGTGTGGATGAGAACTGTACATGGTGGCCAAGAGGGATCAAGAGAGGGAGGGGGCTTGCTCTCCCCAAGAGTAACCAAACAAGGCTTCCTGGAGAGGGTGTCATGTGGATGGGTTCTGAAGAATGAATAGGCTTTTCCCAGAAGGAAGGACCAGCAAGAGCAAAGACAGAGGGGAAAGGGCACAGTGAGGGTCCAGTTAGGTTGGACACCTCAGAACAGTGTGGAAAGAAAATGTCCCCTCCCCGCTGGAGGCGAAGGGAGGGTGGGGTGACCTGTGAAGGACCCAGGCTTCCAGGTCTGCCAGCCTGTCAGGTGGAGCTGGCAACAAAGAGCAGCTTTGTGCTCACGCTCACACTCACACACACCGCACACGCCCCACACAAGTTCTCTCCAAGAATGACTCTTCGAGCCTGGTTGCCAAGATAAAGGAGCCACTGGGCGGTCAGCCACCAGAGGAAATATCGCTCCTGTGCCTTTTGTTGTTCAAAGGGCTTTTCGAAATCTCCAGTCTCTGTCTTGGAAAGGATCCCAGGCTGCGGTGGTGGTTTCCCACAGCTGGAGATGTGGGTGATGAAGGCGCAGCCTCCCTGGCCTGGCAGAGGGGGAGGAGAGCCCCGGGGGGCCAGGCTTGGAGCATTAGCAGTAGGGCAGCAGTTTAATTCTTCACTTCCGTTATTCACTCACTCAATTCCCACGAGCCTGGGGGTAGGCAAAGATCTCCCCATTTTACAGATGATAGACGGAGGTTCACAGAAGCCTAACACCTATTAAACAGCCCCACCGTGAGTTAATACTAGAAATGAAACAGACTTAGCTCAGCCCTGGCCCCATTCTGAACCCCATCTCTGACCTCCAATTGAGCTGTGACTTGCCCTAGACTGAGCCCTACCCCTCGCCCCAGCGGATCCCTGGTCCCAGCCACACACAAAGCTTTGACCCTGGTGCCCTTCTGAGCCCCTAACAGCTGTGACCTACACTAGACTGATCCCTGGTCCTAGCGTCAGATTGCTTCTCCTGTTAGCTTTAAACCCCATGAGGTCGGAGACCTGTGCTTCTCATTCACCCCTGCTACTTTACATATATGTGTGATTATTCTAATAATCTCTAACTATAGGGCTAGGGGCTAAGTCTGTTGTTGTTTACAAGCACTAACAATAGTGTAATTATGGCAATAATAACAAGCATTTATTGTGCATTTACTAAATGCCAGGCTTTATGCTCAGTGTTGTCCCGATGTTATCTCGTGTAATCCTCCCGAAACAGCCTGAAGTACATATTGTCATGAGCCCATTTTACAGATAGGGACACTGAGTTCCAGTGTCACACTAGGAAGAGGTATGTAAAGAATAGCATGCTCTTAGTAGTTCTCTCCACCCATCACACTCAGCTGCCTAGTGAGGGATGGGTGTGGACTGGGAAGCCTCAGCTATAAGAGAAAGGGGAGGCATTTGAACAGGTGGGAGAAGCCGAGGGCTATCTGGAGACTCTGAGTCTCTGAAGCAACAGAAGAGCCAGGCGAGTCTAGGGAGATTGTGATGAAGGAGCGAGACCAGCTACACAATTTGTGGAGTCCAGTGCAAAATGAAAATGCAGGACTCCTGGTTAAGCAATTAAGGATGTCAAGATAGAGACATCAGAACATTATGGGGCTTGAGCCCAGTGTCCTATGTAACTGCACAGGTCACACACCCGTGAACATGGTCCCAAGAGGGAGAACAGTGTGTGAGGACGGATGTGTGGATGGTGGCAGCTAGGACCAGGTCTGACTCGCGTGTGGGTAATGTGGGCAGTATCCTCAGCAGACATAGGGCAGCAATCATGGAGTGTCTCTGGGCACCAAACTGGCAGTGTGGCTGGAGAGGCCCCTATGTAGGGGGGAATTGGTGTGCCACTATCTATAAGTGTGAGTAAGCCAGGAAAAATGTGCATCTTGGGGATGGGGCGAGTGTGTGTGTAGCATCCAGGTGACAGATCACGAGCTGTGTGTCTGAGGACTTGGCAGGGGGGTGGGGGGGGTATGAGTAGGGGTCACCATGTTCCATGTGTCTGAGAGGATACATGTGTGACTGTGTGGTTGTGAAGGGGGAGGGTATGTGTGTAATTGGGAGTGAGTGGGAAAATGTAAGCTCATCTCCACCTACCCTCCTGGGTGCTGGCCTGTGCTGCCTTCCCTGCTGTGAGGGCTCCCAGGTAAAGGTGTCCCCTGGCCTGCCCTGGCCCTGCCCCAGGCCTTCATGGAGTCAGGCGCCCTCCCGGAGACATCCCTGCCTGCTGTAGGATGCAGAGCCAGAGAGCTGCCTCTTGGGCTGCTGGGGCGATGCTGGGCCAGTGGTGTCGGGTTCCCTCGCAGGGCTCTCCCTGGGCAGCCCTCTGAGGACCTTTGTTGGAAGTTCAGACAAACTTGTCAGGGAGGCGGGCTGGAGGTTGCCTCCTAATCGGCTTTCCCAGAAGGGAGAGGAGAAGGGGAGATTGGGGAGGGGGCTGGGAGGCGGGGAGGGACTTCCAGCCCTGGGCAGCTCTAGGGAAAGAGGGAGGGAGGGAAGGGCCCAGCTCTCCCTGCCCTAATGGGGTACATCTCCCAAGACCCTCTCAGCAGGTGTCCCTTCCCCAGGGCACCTAAGGAACTAGACTCCTGGCCAAGGCCTCAGAACAGGAGGGTTTGGGGAGCAGTCTCAGGGAGCCCCTGCCTTCTCATCTCACCTACCAGGGCTGTCTGAGCACACACAGCAGGCCAGACACAGCCACTCACCCCGCCCCCCGCCCCGCCCTGCCTCCTCCAGACCCTCTCCTCATCTCACGGGAGCCTCCCAGGCTGGACATGGTTAACGACTCCCATTCAACAGCAGAGGAAGCTGAGGACCGGAGAGGGGCAGTTATTTGCCCATGGTAACTTGTCCCAACCCCATAATAGAATCTTCTTTGCTTCATAGTGTTTCCCTGAGGTTCCATCCTCAGCATTTCCCAGTGTGACCTCATTTAGATATGGCTTCATTCACCATGTCTCTGCTGACAACCAGCAAGGTAAAGAGCATAGATTCTGAGGTTAGCCAAGTCCACACCTTGGGTCACCCATTACTAATGTGTGGTGTTGGGTATGTTATTAAACTTCTCTGTACCTCAGTTTCCTCATCTATAAAATGGGGATAATAATAGTACCTACCACATAGAGTTGCGTGAGGATTAAGTGACTTAATATTTGTAAAGTGCAAGGCACAGAGAAAGTGCTATATAAGTATTTGCTACATAAATTAAAGTCTAAGTGAGCAGTGCTGATCCAGTACATCCCAACATCTCTCTTGAATAAATTGAAGGCTCCTCCAGTGCAGTGAACATGACCAGCCTGAACTCAGGCTCATCCCCCAACTCTTACCCCAGCCCAAGGGTCCCCATCTACCTGTTGCCATGCCAGAGACTCGGGAGCACCCTTGACCCCTCCCATGCTGCAGTCACCACAGTGGTGCTACTTTCTAAATCTCTCATCAACATGACTCCTTCTCCCCACCCCTCTTCCTCTTCCACTTGGATGCCACCTTCCTCTCACCAGGACATGACAACCAGGCCTCCTCTCTGGCCTCTCTGCCTCTTCATGAACCACCATGCCGCAAACCTATAGGACAGGGGTGGGATTTATAAAATGCAAGGCTGACCACCCCATTCCCCACTGAAAATAGCTTCCAATGTGTTCCCCCAGGCCCTCCAGCTTGAGTCCAAGCTTCTAACTTCCCTTTCCACCCTCAGCCCCTGACACTACCCCACCATCCTTAAGCCCCACCCAGACAGGCTCCCTGATCCTCCAGGGTTCAGGGGCTCACTCAGCCTACCGGGTGCTGTAGCACTGTGTGTACCATGCCTCTCCCAGGACACACTTCTCTCTTACCCTCCTGATAAACACTGAACCTATGGGACTGCTCAAAAGTCTCCCTACCTAAGGACCTTCCTGGTCTCCCTCTTCTGTACTCCCACTCTCTATTTTTGAACCCCCAATTGCCCTATGTTGTAACGTCTGGAGAGCAGGGACCGTATTCTCCTTACTTCTTTCTATGTGCCGAGCACAGGGCCAGGCAAACAGCAGGTGCTCAGTGTGCATAAGTAATTGGAACTGCAGGGCTACCTGGCTCGCTCTACACCAGGAAAGGTGTGCACTGTGGTGCTGAGCTATGTGGGAGGCACAGTGGCTCAGGTCCCCGAAAGATCAGTGGGAGATTTGGGCAGACATTTGATCTGTCAGCCCCTGACAGGGAGGTGGGATGGCAAGGTGAAGGGGTGTGCTCTCCGCCCTAATCCTCAACCCCACTGGAGAGAGAGGAATGCATCTCCTGGGGTCTGCCACCACCCTTGGGGACTCTAGCAGGCAGCTCCCTGCACTCTATTCAGACTGCTTGGGTTCTGCTACCAGGAAATCTCCAAAGGTGACAGTCACCCCTCCCAAACCCCAGCCTCAAGCTGGCACAGAGGCCCTGTGCAGACACCCTGGAACTCTGGGGGAAGGGTGGTGAAAGCTGAGCAGGAGAGGTTGCCTGTCATTTGTTCTTTTTTTAAAAATGTTTTTATTGATTTTTGTTTTTTAGAGAGAGGAAGGGAGAGAAAGAGAAACATCGATGTGAGGGAGAAACATTAATCGGCTGCCTCTTACACACCCCCTACTGGGGATCGAGCCGAAACCTAGGCATGTGCCCTGACCGGAAATCGAACCGGGACCTCTCAGTCCATGGGAGGATGCTCAGTTCACTGAGCCACACTGGCTGGGTATGTCATCTTTTTCTTGAAATGCAGAAGGAACTGAGATTTCATAAGAATAACTACTTAGTTGTACCCTTTTTCTGCAGTTATTGCCTACATATAGTCTCACAGTCTCCCTCTCTCTTGCTCATGCATAAGCAGACACATACACAAATGCAAGCAGACACTTAAGAATTCATGGCACAGGTTCTCACGTGTACGTATAGGCTATAATCTCACACACACACACACACACACACACACACACACACACCCTCACCCAGAAGGTCCTTCATAATTCTCAAATCCATGCTGCCACCCAGAATAGAAGCCCCTTCTCCGTCCTCTGCTTGCTCATCCTGGAGGACAACGCGCTCTCTCCGGAGGCCACCTATCCCACTGGGGAACAGTTCTACCTTAGATCCATTTGTGCCTTCCTGTCAGGCCCCTTTAGCCTTGGCTTCCTTGCTATTTCCCACAGAAGCCCCTGCCCTCTCCATCCTATAGAACCACCCTCCAGGCTTCCCTGAGACCCCCAGGTGCCCCTGTCCCTGGCCACCCTGCTGTGTGCTTGGTTGAGGTCCACACAGCCCAGAGTAGATGGAACTCTTCCCCACCCTTCCCTCTGTTCCCATGACCACTGCAGAGTGACACACCAGCTGCAGGTGGGTAAGGGCCATGAAGAGACCCCCGAGCCGCCAATCATGAGGCAGGCCTGCCCCCTCCCCCACCAGCTGCCCCGCCCACTGCAGGCATCTCTGGGAATGAACCTGGACGAAGGCTGTGCTGCCAGATTCTCTTTTATTAGCCAAGTAAGACAAAGAATAGGTCACAACGTCACAGGAAGTCAGACAGACGGACCGATACACGGGATAGTGTCATGCTGCACTACCGAGGGGCAGGGCAGGGAAGGGGGGGTCTGAGTCCTGTTTTTTCAACTAACAGAATAAATAAATACGGTACACAGTGTTTTTGCCACAGGCTGGCGCAAACTCTAAGCACAAATGCTCACAAAACAGCTGGTTTGGAAAGCAGTCTGTACAGCCTGCAGGCCGTGGGGTCGGAGTGGGGGCCCAGGCCCCTCTGAACCATGCTCTGGGGAAGTGAGGAAGCAGAGAAATGAAGACCTCAAATAGAAGGGAGAGGTGAGGAATGCGGCCTTCCCAAAAGGGACAGTCCAAGCTCCATCATCAGGGTGACACAGCCAATTCAGCTTTAGTGCCAGGGGCCAGGGGCCACCCCAAGCCCATCCCCTCTGATCCCATAGGAGACCCTTAGTGCTCGAGTCTCCTCTGGCTCTCTAGCTGCTTTCAGTAACTGAGGCTGGTCCCTTAAACTAGTGGAGATCTGCCCAGGCTCAGGGATCTGCCCTGCCTTCTCCGGGCTGGTAGAATTGGGTCAACTGGATGAAGAAATGTTGACAAGGATCCGAGGGAAGCTGGGCTGAGCCCTAGCGGGCCTGGCTCCAGCCATGACACAACAGGACTCTGGGATGGACGTGCCCCTTAGGAGATCAGGGGAGGCTACCTAGAGGAGGTGATGTTTAGAGCTGTTGGACTCCAAGGCCCAGTGACAGTCATTTGCATCCAGGGACAGGCAAAGAGCTTCAGTCCCCATGCCTGATCCAGATGAGATTTTGTTCGGTTCAGAAACAGACCTTCCTGGAGTTGATCCCAGAGGACGAACCAAAAATTCCTTTTGTCTCCTAGAGTCTGTGCCACCCTCCTGTCCACCCCAGTCTCCACCTCTGGTGTTCCTGTAGTTTGTTGGGTTCACCTTCCAAATTCTGGATCGCAGATCCTGCTTCATCTGACCCCTGTTCAGAAACCCTAGCCTGCTATGGAGGTGGGATCTTTAGTGTGGAGTCAAGACCCTGAGCCCCACCTCTCAGGAAGCCAGCCACGTCTTCCCTGCTGTCTGCTGAGTCGCATCCACTGTTTTGTTCAAACAGCTTTCCTGGCCCAGGCTCCCATCCTCCTCATTTTTATTTTATTTTTTCCATTCAGAGCCTTTCCATCTGCCTCAGCCAGACCCCCAAGGATGGCGAGCATCAACTGTTCTGCAGACCAATCCTACCAACTGACCCCCTTCTACTCCCCCTGGGAGAGGAGACAACCCTAGGAATTTCAGGTGCACCTCCTCTAAGCAGGGGGTGGAGGGTTCAATGGTGACCAACAGAGGGTTGGGAATCATGACTGAGAATCTGTGCAAGCCAGCCCCTCCCCCTGCCCTGCACCCCTGAAACCACGCGGAGATGCAGTGACCACAGAGGCAGCACTGGACCTTAAGAAAAGCAGGATCAAATCCAGATTGTCTCAACTTGAAGGGACCCATACATAATACTTACTGGGAAACAGGCCCAGAGAGCGTGGCTGAACCATGGAGAGGCTTGGACATGTAACACCCATTGCTCCACAGCAAGGCCACAGTCGCTTCTAATTCATACATTGTGCTTTGGAGAGCCATTTTGTGTTTGCTGTGAGTTTAACTAAAACCTTCTGGGCACAGACATGCAGACTATGGTAAATGGACAGGACAGCACAGGCCATCTAAGCCAGATGAGGACACGGGCCCAGAGAGGCTATGGGCTGGTTCAAGGTCACACTGCTTCGAAAAGGAGTTTGCTGAGCTGGGTTCTGGGTCATAAATAAGAACACATCAAGGACTAGGCGAAGGGAAGCCCCTACTTTAACAATCAGCTCTGGGACAGGATGCTGGCAGAAGCCTGAGACAGAAGCTCGAGACTAGGGTGCTGTGTGGGTTGCACTCACTGTGATCAGGAGCTAGAGTTCAACCTTCCCTCCTGGCTGAGCCTGGAGGTGAGGGTGTGGCAGAGGAGTGACACTTCTCTCTGAGAGCACCGGCTCCCCTTCCACCGCATTCCAACCAGGAAAGTCTCACCAAAGAGAGGTCTGGAGCCTTGTGGGCAGTCCTGGATGAGCAGGGCAGCAGGCCTCTGTCCTGGAGGTCTTAATGCCTACCCCAGCTTGCTTCCTGCCCTCACACCCCTCTACCTCAATCTTGGGAGTGGGGGCTCAAAGCTGAGAAAAGACAGAAAAGAGAACATGACTCCCCACCCCTTCTAGACGCCAGGCCCTGGGGTGGGGTGGGGGCTACAGGGTCTCTAGCAAAGGCCTGATCACCTCCACTGGGGATGGAAAGGACCAGCTGCCCGGAGAGGGTGCTGATGGGGAGGAGAGAGGCAGGCAGGGAAGAAGCAGAAGAAACATCACTAAAACTAAAAAGCCACAACCCCAAACAAAACATAGCTTGGGAATTGATGACACCAACACAGCTAGCACCAAAGAAGGAACGAGGGAGTGGGGACAAGAGCCATGAGGGAAGGTCCAGACTGGGGGAGACAGGCTGGAGAGAGAGGCTGGAGGGAACAGGCCAGGGGCAGGGAGAGGAGGTCAGGGAAGAAGAGAGATGGGGGAGGGGCAGAGTGAGAAGCGGGAGCTGCGGTGGCGGCAAGGAAGAGACAGAGCGGGCAGGGGGCCTGGGGCAGGCAAGTGCCTGAAAATATAGTTCTATATATTTATATTTATATATCACATTCCACACATCAACTTACTAAGGGGCAGAAGGGACGGGAGGGAGGGAAGGGAGAAGGCAACACTGAGGTGGGGATCTAGCCAGTGAGAGCCTCTCACTACCCCAGCCTCTGGCCTCCTCCCACTGAGCCTCCACGGGGTCCAAGCAGGGCCATGCAGAGGGTGTGTAGGTGCGGGCTTCACCTCGGGCTAGGACTCTGGGGGAGGGGGGCAAGGATCAGGATTCCAGGCCCAGGATCGCTGGGCTCATTGAGTTAATTCCTTGAGAGCCGCCTGGGGATAACCTTGGGGCTGGGAGGGGGGCACTTAAGACCCCTGGCTGGGTTGAAGGCCAGCAGTCAATTGGGCAGGGTATCGAGTCCCAGGGAGGCTGCATGCTGCTTGGCCCGAAGCCGAAGGTTCTCGATGCTTGTGGTTTTACTGTTCAGGGCAGCTGATGCAGGTGCCAGGCCTGTCGGGGGCGCGGGCAGCAGTGGGGACCCCCACACGCCCTGATGGGCAGCCGCAGCTGCTGACAGGGACTGGTAGTAGGACTGGCAGTGCAGTGAGCCCAGGGGGGCCATGTTGACACCCAGGTAGGGCACAGCGGCCGCAGCGGCCGCAGCAGCAGCAGGGGCCGGGCCCCCTACTTCGAAGGATGAATAGTGAACCAGGTTGTTGGTGGCCGCCATGTGCTGGCGGAATTGCTCCTGCAGACGGAAGAGGCTCAGGGGGGAAGAGGAGTAGGAGTGGGAGGGGCCCAGGAGGCTGCCCCCGGGAGCTGCAGGAGCCAGGGCCAGGCTGCCAGGGGAATCTGTAAGTAGAGAACCAAGGACTCAGGACAGCGGCTTCGGTCGGCCAGGAAAGGCTCCCTAGCTCTCCCACCCCCTGGCACTGATGACAAAACAGGCTTTGGCTGAAACCATATCCACCATGTCAGCCAGGGCAGCTCCTGAAGCATCCCTCAGAATCTGGGGACGGAGGAACCCCAGGGACCCTGCCAAGGCTCCCATGTGTGACTTCTTGGGAAGAGTGCTTTTCTTTTCAAGGGTCAGCACCTCCCCTTCCCCTCTTCTGTCGGTGGCTCCCATCCCCCCCTAGCTCTCAGCTCACAGACCCGCCCTCCCTGCCTGGCCTATGCCTCCTGCCAGAGCTCTGTTCCCTCAGAAACATGGCTCCAGCTCTCCGCCCGTGGGAATCTATGGTACCGATAAGGTACTCACCACGTACGCACGGGTTGTAAACATACAGGAATATTTCCAGAATGGTTGATAAATGGCTTTTGCCCTGAATTCCCCGAGTACCCCTCCCCTGCCACCCATCCCCTCCTCCAGAATCCCCAAGACCTTCCCAGGACTCAGCAACTAAAGGGTGACCACCTGGCATGGGCCTGCTAAGTTCTTTCAAATGGGCCATGCCCAAGTGCCTGGTATTAAAGGCTGTCTCTACCCCTCCCTGACCCACCTCGTGGGCCCAGCTATTCTCCCTGGGGTGGGCCCCAGCCCACTCACAGCACCTGCCCAGCCTCACCTGCCTTAGGGCTGCCCCTCTTGCAGCCCAGCCCCTTGCCGTCAGCCCCAGGGCTCTTCTCAGTTTTGAGATCCTCGGCTCCTGCCCGGGGGTCCTCCTCCCGGTCTGGCTGGTCCTCAGGGGCTGACTCACTGGCTGACTGCTCAGACAGGCTCAGGTGCATCTCAGCCGGAGGGTCACCGCTGGGCAGGCTGGAGGGCTGGTCAGTCTCCAGCTGGCTGTCTGGGGCTGGGGCCTCGGCCTTGCCTTCCCCATGGGAGCCCTCAGCCTCCTTCTGCTTCTGGAGCTGTTCTTTCTGCAGGCTGCGCTGCTTCTTCCGGAACTTGGCCCTGCGGTTCTTGAACCACACCTTGGGGACAGGGAGAGCAGTGGTGGGACGGGGGAGGAAAGAAGTGGAGTCTGGGTGCTCTGGGAGGTGTGCACCACAACACTGCCCCCGTCCCTCCAGGAAACAGCTTCAATCTTTGCTAAGACTCCCCTGCTGTCATGAGGGTGTCCATGGAGACAGCACAGACGGCACTGAGGGCTGCACTGCTGGCTCCCAGACGATGGGAAGCCAGGCTGTTGGGCTGGTGCCTGTCTGCAAGGTCTAGTTAGAGGAGCGGGGCCCTACCTGCACCCGAGCCTCAGGCAGGTTGGTGCACATGGCCAGCCTCTCGCGCATCACCACATCTGGGTAGTGAGTTTTCTGGAAGGTCTTTTCCAGGGCCTCGAGCTGCTGAGCAGTGAACGCTGTGCGGCTGCGACGCTGTTTGCGGTGTTGGGAGCCATAACGAGCCTCCAAGATGATGTCTTGAAATGTACAGCCGTTGGAGGGCAAGGAGAGGGGGCCCATTTAATTATGGGAAATAGGTTTTAAATCTTATCCTGCTCTGACCCGCTGTGGACACTCAGGCTCCTGCCAGAGCTGAGCCCTGGCCCTTTCCCCTTGGAAATCACCCATCCCCTCTCCACAGGGCTGGGTTTTCAAGACTGTGCCACCCCACCATTCACTATCAGGTCCACCGAGGCCTAATTCATCTCCATGAACAGCTGTCAGGGATGTGATTGAGGGGGGTCTTTCTTATTTGGTTTAGGTGGTCATTGCTCTAAGATCCTTTAAGTCCCAGGATACTTTGGGTATAATATTCTGAGTCTACATGATGCCAATAATTTCTAAGTCCATGTCACAAAGGTTCTAATATCCTATGACCCTGAGAGTCTGGATCCCAGCAGAACCCTGGCCCCTGACCTTACGAAGCCAGGCTCTAAGCTGGGGCTTTTCTGCGAGGTCTGGTTGGGAAAGGTCTGCTGGGTAGACAGCATTCCCTGGCACTTGACTCTCTCTCTGCTGGGTACGAATCTCGTCTTCCTAGTTGGTCTATGATTCTCTGATGACAGGGCCTGAAGCTCCTTCTCTTATGTCTCGTCAACAGGAAGCCTGATCTCTGGCAGGGCCCTTAGAGCACAGGAACGGCTTGTTGCATCCAGTCTTGACCCTTCTGGCTATTTCCTCAAGGAGAAAAGGACAGAGCCTACGTTCTAACCGCTGCAGGCTTGGAGGGGAGACAAGGTTGGTGCACTATTGATTTAAGGAAATGACCCAGGATAGATGTCTGCCTAGGGCTGGTAGCTAGTCTCCAGCCCTTCTGCTTGACTAGTTGCTGGAGGATGGACAGGAACCTCTCTCTCCCCCTGCCTCCCATCACCTGCCCATGCTGAAGGGCACCCGAGCTGCATCGGCCCTGCGCTCCAGGAACTGGAGAGTCATCCACAACACTCTCGATGAGGAAGAAGGAGGCAGCTGGGTGTTCAGGAAGCTTCAGACTTGGGGCTGCTCCTTCTTCAGTTTCAAGAGGAAGCCCTGAACCCATCACCAACTGGACTGAGCCCCGAGCTCATGGGCACCCTGAGACAGGGGAGGCAGTGGGGACCTCTCAGTAAGCCAAGCCCTGGGAGGGGAAAGGACATCTCAGCATCCTGTTTCTGGCTCCAGGGACTACAAGGGATAGTGGTTGCAGCCTGGGAGGCCAGGCAAAACCTCCTGCTGGAAGGTCAGGCCTCTATACAAAGGCCCATATGGAGTTCATGTTCCTCTTGCTTAAGAATTAGAGAATCGGGGGGAGTCCTGAATCTCCCAGATCCTCAGTGCCCCCTCCCCCAGCAGAGGTGAGCCTCTGTTCCTGACCCCTCTGTTCTGGGTCCTGGCAGGGCCTAAAAGAGTGCGAGTGGCTGTCTCACCCTCCCTTCCAAGGCCGCACCTCTCCCCAAGCAGCGCCCACATATCCCATCCATTTCTGTGCCTATGCTCGAGACAGTCCCCACTCCTTGACCTTTTAAGGCCTGGCTTCTGCTCCATGACCTCCAGGAAGCCCTCCCTGACTGCAGCAGCTGATCATTGTGCTCTGAGCAGCCCCACCGTTTCCTGGCCACAATCCTGCCATGCCTTCTCATGGGTCAACAGGCACCTGGTCTCCTTAGGGGCGCCCCAAATCCTCGGAGAATCACCCAGCACAGTGCTGGGCCCACATGTAGTCAACAGCTCCTTAAGGTTTGGCCTAGGACAGGAAGGGGGTGACACCACCTCCCAGTAAATCACAGTCCTCACCTACCCCATCACATCTTTCTCATGTCCTTCCAGGACAGGACAACAATCAGTTTAACCAGGAGTCGGGTTGGGGGACAGCCTGCAGCTCCTTCATGGGCACTTCCCTTGGGACTTGGGTAACAATGACCTCTGAGCACCTACCAGTCTCTGCTGAATATTTTGCATAAGTTATCTCAGATAACTTCCCAAACATCCTATGGGTGATCACTGTCATTGCTCCTGTTTACAAAGGGGGAAACTGAGGCTCAGAGAAGAGAGGTGAGTGGGCAGACCCTGCAATGACTGCAAGTCTGTGACTTCAAAGTTCCTATTTTTGCCATATGTTATGTTCCAACCCTCCACTCCACCCCTGTCTAAATTTAGCCTCTATGAACCTCAGTTTCCTTGTCCATAAAATGGAGATAATAACCTCTCCTTATCGGGGTTGAACAGTGTGATGCAGAGAGGGAGAGAGCCTCACACAGTGCCTGGCACATGGGTATATGAAACATGAGAGTCCTCATCATTTATGACTTCCTGTGCCTGAAATATCCTCCCCTGGGCACTCCAGCTACTTCCTAGCTGTAAACTTCTGGGCTAGCCCCTTACCCTCCTACCTAAGTCTCTTCATCTGTGAGGTAGGCTACTGAATCCCTCAGGGTTGCCAAGGGAATTTGAAGGCATAGGGCCACTCCGGCACAGTGCCGGCAACAAGGGGTGCTCTGGATAGCCATACCTAGATTTTGAATTGACATCCCTCTCTGTTGCTAAGTGACCTGGATCTTCTCGAACCTCCCAGAGGAAACTTTCCCAGTGCTCCCTCCCTCCCTCCTATCTCTGCTTTCCAGAGCCTCCTCCCCAGACCTTTCCTCCACCCCCAACCCTCCTAGTCTGGTCCCCAAAGTCCCATCCCCACAGCCCTTACCAGCCAGGCGCTCAGCCAGCGTAAGTGCGTGCACTGATGGCCGGTAGTCGGGGGCGTGCTGGGCCTGCTGGGCCGCCTGCTGGTGCAGGTTGTACATGGCACTGAGTGAGTTCATGGCGTGCAGAGAGTAGCCGTTCACTCCATAGTGCTGCATCGTGGCATGCACCTGCAGACAGGGAAGAGGGCGAGGTGACATAAGGCAGGGTGTCACACACTACTCTGGGGGAGACGCCACCCCCAGCCCAGACCTTGAATGCCCACCTGACCCCCAAGAGTTTCTGCTTCCCCATTGGGAAGTGGCCTGTCTTGCCCACAGCTAAGAGTGTGAGGGTTCCTGCACTTATTTCTTCATTCACCCACTCATTCATTGGTTCACTCAGCAGGGCTTGTGCACTGTTTAATGCTCTAGGCTCTGGACTCAGAGTGTCTGGGCTGGAATCTCACCTCTCTGACCCTCAGTTCCTCCATCTGCAAAATGGGGCTAATAATGGTACTTACCTCCTGGGTTTGTGGCAAAGATGAAGAGAAGCCTTTACAACAAGGCCTGGCACACAGCATGTACTCAGAAATGTGACTCATGATTTGTCGGTCTGCCTGCTGTTTCATGCAGTCTCCACCCCATTTACCCACCCAGGCACTTAATCATTTGAACATTCATTAATTCAGTCAACAAACATACCCTGAGACCTACATCGGGCCAAGACCAGAGCTAGATGGGGGACATTGAGGCATTTGCTCTGATGAGATAATGGATTAAAACCCTAATGTGTAAGCCCTGGCCAGTTTGGCTCAATGGTTGAGCATCGGCCTGCGGACCTGAGAGTCCCGGGTTCAGTTCCTGCTAGGGGCACGTACCACCAAAAAAAAAAAACCCCAAAACCCTAATGTGTTGCAAAACATAAGAACGCTATTGTTATGGCTTTTATACATTCACTACCATTCCCTCCCTCCATTCTCACCATATTCCCAAGAAGTAAGCAAACCAGAAACAATGAACCCCATTTACAGATGAGTCTACTGAGGCTTAAAGAAAGAGTAGTGACATGTCCAAACCACACAGCCAATCCAGGGCCTGCCCTGCCCCACATTGCTTCAGCCTCATTCAGCCAATTCATCAGAAAATACATCCCTCCTACTGAGATGGTTCAGATCTGCATGAGGCTGCCAATGTCTCACCAGCACCAAGTCACCTCCAGACCCTCACAGTCCTGGTCTGAGCACCCACCCTGTGTTGGCCTGAACTGTCATTTTTGGACTATGGTTCAATGTCTGCAGGCTCCCAAAGACACAAAATGTCTCCTGTTTCCTGGGTGTGGTGGGGGAAGGCAATGGAAGGTCCATTTGATAAACATCTGCAGTGCTTGTGTGCAAATGCACAGACAAGCACACACACATTTCATGCACAAACACACATACACAGACATTCTTGGCAAGGCATTCACAGAAGCAGTCATTCACGCACAAGCTCAGCAACAGTCACAAATTCAGTGTCACCATTCCCACAGTGCCGCACAGACATTCTCACAGACACCTACCAATACAGCAGATATATCTACACACAACGTCACACACATTCACATATTGCACATGTTCACTCAACAAGTATATATATATATTTTTTAATCCTCACCCAAGGACATTTTTCCATTTTTTTGTTCGGCTAGAGTGGGAGGGAGAGAGAGAGAGAAAGAGAGAGAAACATCAACGTGAAAGGGACACATCGAGTGGTTGCCACCCACACGACCCAACCAGGGCCAGGGACAAACTGCAACCAAGGTACATGCCCTTAGCGGGAACTGATCCCGGGTCTCTCTGGACCGCAGGCTGATGCTCCACCACTGAGCCAAACCAGCCAGGGCTCAACAAATATTTATTAAGCACCCATCTACTAAGTACCAAACAAAGCCCCTGCCTTTGTGAAATTTATATTCCAAGGGAGGAGGGCTATGTAACAACAAATAAATATATGTAATAATGTCAGACAGGAATATTGCTCTGAAGAAAAGGCAAACTCTGGCCAGATGGCTTGGTTGGTTGGAGCATCGTCTGGTACACCAAAAAGGCTGTGGGTTCAATTCCCAGTCAAGGCACATATCTAGTTGCAGGTTCAATCACCAGTCAGGGTGCATATGGGAAGTGATCAATCGATGTCTCTCTCTCTCTCTCTCTCTCTCTCTCTCTCTCTCTCTCTCTTTCTCTCTCTCTCTCTTTTCTCTCTCCTCCCTCCCTCCCTCCCTCCCTCCCTTCCTCTCCCTCTAAAAATCAATAAACATAACCTCAGGTGAAAATTAAAAAAGAAAAGATTATTTTAGAACACGTGGTCAGAAAAGGACTCTCTGATATCTGAAATAAGCCATGAGCAGCTCTGGGGGAAAGGCTTTCCAGACAGAAGGAACAGCAAGGACAAAGGCCCTGAGGCATGAACAGCTTGAAATATATGTGGAACAGGAAGAAAACCAGGGGAGCTGGAGCAGAGGGAGGGAGCTAGTGGAAGAGAGAGGTTGGAGGGAGAGGAGGGGGTCAGACCCCAGAGGGCTCATGCTCCATTTGTAAGGAGTTTGAATTTTATCCTGAGTGTGATGGAAGCTCCTGGAGGGTCTTGAATAGGGAGTAACATGATCTTATTTGTTGTTAAAGGCTCACTGCGGCTGCTGCATGGAGAACAGACTGCAGAGGGTCAAGAAGAAGAGCAGAGAGACCAAGGCCCTGCAGAAGTCAAGGCCAGCAACCCATGGAAGTACCTGAAGGGCAGTGGGGTGGAGGTGGTGAGAAGTGGTCAGATTCATGACATCTTTTGAAGGCAGAATTGCCATGATTGCTGGTAGGTTAGTTATAAGGTGTGTGGAAAAGAGGACAAAAAAGGATCACTCAAGCTTTTGGCTTGAGCAACTGAGTAAAGATGAGTCGATTCCTGAATAAGGACGGTTAAAGGAGAAGTGGGTCTGGGTCTGGGAGGAGGAGATGGAAATCAAGGTTTTGAGGGGACATGGTAAGTGTGAAATATGGATCCAACTTCCAAGTAAGAATATTGAATTGGCAGTTGGACATACAAGTCGGGAGCTAAGGGATAGATTTACAGATTTCTGAGTCAACACTCACACATAACAGCTACGAAAACACTTTTACTTACAGAAGCCTACTCTATGCACCATAAATATGACTCCCGAAGGTAGAGATCTAAGAGAAAAGAATGACAAATGTAGCAACATAAGGTGTTTAAACATTGTATAACAGCTCTGGCCAGATAGCTCAATTGGTTGGAGCATTGTCCCATTTACCAAAAGGTTGTGCGTTCGATTCTCAGTCAGGGCACATACCCAGGTTGCGGGTTCCATCCCCAGTCAGGGTGCATATGGGAGGCAATTGATTGATATTTCCCTCTCACATTGATGTTTCTTTTTCTCTCTCTCTCTCCCTCCTACCTGTCTCTCTAAAATCAATTTTTAAAAATTGTATAATAGAGTATACCATAAACAACAAACCTGGAAAAATATTTACCATATAAATGACATACCAAAATTGATTTTAAAATAATTGTGCAAATAAAAATAAAAGAGACTATCTATAATATATAAAAGTTCTTATATGGAGCCCTGGCCAGTTTGGCTCAGCGGTTAGAGCATTGGCCTGTGGTCCAGAGAGACCCGGGTTCGGTTCCCGCTAAGGGCACGTACCTCGGTTGCAGTTTGTCCCCGGCCCTGGTTGGGTTGTGTGGGTGGCAGCCACTCGGTGTGTCCCTTTCACGTCGATGTTTCTCTTTCTCTCTCCCTCCCACTCTATCTGAACAAAAAATGTCCTCGGGTGAGGATAAAAAAAAAAAAAAAAGTTCTTATATGGAAACAAAACACATGATCACCTTGGATAAAAGATGGCTGTGTAATAGACAACTTATTAAGCAAGAAACACAAACAGCCATCTGATATATGACAAAAAGCACAGCCTCAGTTGTAACCAAAGAAATAAAAATAGAAATAATAAAGCATTTTTCACCAATCAGATTAGCAAATATGAAGAAAAATTATTACCCATCGTTATCTAGGGGGGTGGAAAATGGTCCGTCCCCTACCTTGCTGACAAAAGAGCTCTTTAGTTCCTGCATCAAAAGCCTTCAGAGAGAGCATCATTTGATTCAACGATTCCATTTCTAGAAATTTCTCCTTCAAGTATGCAGAGATGTGTGTACAGGAATATTTATTACGGCTCTGCTTATGATGGCAAACAATTGGAGACCTCACTGGCCACTGAGAGGGTTAGTTCAGCAGACGGGGGTACAGCCATGCCAGCAGTGGACTGTGGTGCCACAGTGTAAAACAATGATGTGCATCTGTATGTGCTGATGCTCACAATACATTGTTGAGTGGGAGAAAAAGGTAACCGTATGCATGATGTGATCCCATTTTTGTAATGTATGTATAAAAACCCATAGGGAAAAAAAGCCTGGCAGGTTATACCCTGAAATGTTAACAGAGGTTATCTCAGGGAGAGAGCAGATAGGATTACAGGTGATTTTCACATTTATATCCTTTCTTTCCCTTTTTGAGGGTGGGGATGCGGAGGGTTATCCTTGTGATCCAGTGGATGTGGGGATGGAGCCAGACTCCAAAACAGGTGGGGAAGAGGGAGCAGAGTTTAGAAGTAATTTTATTCAGCCCTTCCCCGACCCCTACTAGGCTGGAATGCCCCCCTCCCACCAAACACTGGGGCATTGTTGCTTTGAAACTCACTGCTGTTAATGTAGTAACATTTTAATTGGCTTCATTATTGTTGATCCCATGGTTTTTTGATGCACGACACGTCTATTAACTGAGGCCAAGAGAGGTACCTCTCTGGACCCCACAACTCCCCCAGCCCACTGGCCCTGGGAAAGTTTGCAGTCTTCCTCTGCCCACCCCTCCAGCCTGATGCTCTGCCCATCCCCAGCCCGCAGCAACACCGATAACCTGCCCCTCCCTCTTACCACCTCCATGCCTTTGATCCTCCTGGGACGCCCACCTGGAACACCATTTCCCTCCCTCCCTTTTCACCTGAGCAGTTCCTCCCTCTCCATCAAGGCCTAGTTCAACTGATACCTCCTGAGACGTGAGGCCTTCCCTAAGTCATCTGTAAGAAGGCATCTCTCCCCTCTCCAGGCTCCAGATCACAGAAATGATGGTGACAACAACAATAATAGCTACCATTTACTGAACACAAAGCAACTTCCATGAATTTTCTTAATTCTAGCACCTGAGTTAGAGTAGTGTAATGACACTGCTTTCTCCTTCTCAAGACAAAGCTCCTTGAGGGCAGAAAGTGTATCTGATGCATTTCTGGACTCCTCACCTCAGCCCAAATCACAAGGTCTGGCACATAGGCAGGCTCCGGAAATGAGGATCAGATGAATTAATTAAGAACAACTATTTATTAAGATAGATCAGACATCGCCATCAATTGTCCCGATGCCCTAGGAAGTAGGAACTATTATTATCCCCATCTGACAGATGCAGAAGTGGAAGGTGAGAAAGACTGGAAGATCTGCTACATCAGGGCCACGTCGCTAGGAAGCTGCGGAACATGTTTCCACTCTGAGGTTCTTCCCTCCAGCTAGTGTTTCCTAACCCCAGTCACCCAGGCTCTTACTCCAACACATTCCATTCTCCGATGTCTAACATCTCTGACTTTACCCAAGGCAATAGGACAACAGCAAAGAAAAAGCACATGTCCCTGGTGTCTATATTCGTGGGTACCTGTGTGGGGGGTATTATGAGATGAGGTTATGTGTGTGTGTGAGCCCAAATCTTCCCATCTGAGATCCTCTCTCTCCAGACTCACACTCCTCTTCCTCACTCCAGGTGGACATCAGAGTCCCAGGCCTCCTCTGAGGTCTGAGAGGGGCCCTTGTATGTGGATGCTACTTATCACTTGAGCTAGATGCATGTGGTACTACACAGTCACCTGTCTGCAGCTCGTCTCACTGTTCATGTGTGGCCATGTCTGCATGCAGCCTGACTGCGATTGGCCACATAACCATAACCATGTATGCGTCTGAGTTTATGTAGGTATCTGGTTATTCATATCTGTGTGTGTGTGTATGTGTGTGTGTGTGTGTGTGTGTGTGACCAGAGGAGTGTACACTAAATGGTACCTTCAGAAATCATGTGGCCCTGAAAAGGATCTGAGAGAGAACAAGAAATACAAAGAGAAAGAAAAAGAGCAAGGAGATGGAGTTGATGCAGTGATAGAAAGACCAATAAACACCGAGAAAATAGATTTACCTCATCCATTTGTTTGTTTCTGCAGCACTAGCACAGAGCCTGGTACACAGGCAGTGCTTAGTAAATAATAGATGTTGAATGGATGAGAAAGAACAATAGGCTAAGAGGTGGTGAGGGAGGCAGAGCCACCACAGTCCAGTACGGTCCTCGGGGCAGAACGGACACTCAGAGCCCTGGTCCCACCACTTTCTCTGTCCCTAGGACTATAAGCCTGGGTTCGGGTCGAACCCACCCACTGGGCCCTTTTCCAGCAATAGGGGCAGTCCAGACCTGCCCCTGGGGTCCTCAGCCAGGCCCAGCAGCTGAGGCTCCAACCACGTCCAGTTCTGAGGGCTGTAGGTTCTACAGGGAGGCCAAGAGTTGCCCAGTCTGGAGTCCTGCAGGGCCTGCGGGAGCCTCTAAACAGAGCCCTGCACTCCTGGCCCCAGGCCGGGCCCTGCGTGGGCTCAGCCCACTGCACACTCCAAACAGAATCAATTATATATTTAAAAGGTGCCGCCCCGCAATTCCTGGCAAGCCAGGAGAGCCATCCATCATGGTGCGGCCGCGTTTCACAAGCTGTCGAATTGTGCTTACATTGGTTAAAAGAATCTTTATATTTCATTAAGCAAGCAGATCGGCGGATCTCCCGCCACAGGCGCCATATAGATGGCTTTAATTTTCCAAATCTGCAAATGCATCCGTTATGTCCCCGCGTCGCTGCTGGCTGCGGCCTAATGCCCAGCCAATCGAAGAATCAAGCAGAATTTTATTAGGGGGCATTTTTTATAAATTAACAGCAGCACTGCTAGGAAACCACAAACAAGGCGTCTTTGATTAAAAGGAAAGTGGACCCTTCCTTTGGTCACACAGGGCTCAGTCACCTCACAAGCCTACCACATCTCTCTTCACCTTTCCCGAACTTTTAATTCCCCTCAGTCCCTTCTCATTCCCACACACAGTGGGAACAAGGCAGAACAACTTTGTTTAAAGGAAAGGAAAGGAAGCAGGAGGGGAAGGAACCAAAATTCTCTGAGCAGCCTGCCTCCTCTGTTCCAAACGTGGTCCCAGACACACTATCTAACAATGACAGCTGCCTTTTATTGAACATCTACCATAAGCCAAGCCTTTTTCTACTCACTCAAAACAACCTTACTAGATAGGACTTATTATCTCCATTATATGAATGCAAAAACTGAGACTAAAGACTAAAGCCACCTGCCCAAGGTCCCACAGTGAGTCAGTGGTAGAGGCAGGATGGGAACCACGGGTCACTGAGAATCTATCTGGTATTTATTTCCAGGATGTGGTCAAGAGATAGGCCCTGGTAAGGACTAGTCATGGGTGTCAATAGTAGCAGTAGGGATTGAAGGTAGACCATTGCCATGGGCTTCCTTCCCCGAGAAATGCTGCAGATCCTTCAGCCTTAGATGTTCCCCCAGCAACCACCTGGGAGAAAAGGACCCTGCAGCTGCCCCTCCTAACCAGCAGTTAGATACCAAAAGGACTTTTGCTCAGTGGGAAGAATAAGAATACATGAAGCCAGGAGAAAGGCCAGAGCTTCTGCCCAACTCCAGGCTGCTATGTGACATTGGCAAGAGTCCTACCATCTCTGGCTTCTGCGATGACACTGACCCAGTGGCTGCCCCAGGAGAGAGAAAAAGCTGTGTTGTGAGAAGGGTGTCACCCAGAGCTGGCCAGACAGCTGAGGGAAGCCTAGGAGGAGAGATTCCTTCATGGGTATGTATGTGTGTGCACATGTGTGTGCATGTGTGTGTGTGTGTGTGTGTGTGTGTGTGTGTTGGGGATAACTGAACGAGACAACCTAGAATTCTTCCAGCTCTGAGCTAGTTGGTTCAAGATTTTGAGAGAAGCCTGTTCCTGGCACATGCCAGAGACTCAACTATAGTAATTTCATTAATTTCTTATCCTAACTCTATTAGGGAGGCAGTATTATTATCTCCATTTTACAGATGAGGAATTGAGGCTAAAGAAAAACAAGTCACCCTTGGCTGTTTGGGAATAGGGAAGGCTGAGTCCCAATCCCAATAAGTATCCTTATTCCCACATCTGTCCTTAGTCCTAAATTTCCAAGAATCAGCAGTGAGAGTATATGATGTAAGGGGGTACCCAGAGCCCTGCCTTACCCAGACCAAGGATGCTGCAGGCACAAGTTCTGGGGAGGACTGGAGATGAGGATATCCCAGCTGCAACCTTTCAGATCCTGTTTATTTTACAGGAGTTCCAAGAGCCCCAGTTCCATTCTCAGATTATTGTCAGTATCAGGCTCTCAAAAGTGCAGAAAGCCAAAAAAAAAAAAAAAAAAAGCCTTTTCCTCCCCCTGCCAGAGACCAGACTGCTCTCAGCCATATCCCGCCAGAGGGTAAGGGCACCAACAACTCAGTGATTCAGTGTGGCCAGCAAGGCCACAGAGAATAACCAAGGACACAGTCTAAACACATATAAGGGCTAAAGGCTGGAAATGTGGCATCATTTACTTCTGAGTGTCTAAGAGCGGGGAGCCTGAGGCACATCCACTTTCCTCAGATCCTCAGCCCCCTGGGTTGCAAACCTGTCCCACTGCTCCATCAGTGAATGTTTAAACCTGTTTCCATCTCCCCCATTTAAAACAAATGAACTTATCTCTCAGACAAGTTATCTCTGGTCCCTTCAAATCAAATTTCTTGACAGGCATTTCCAAATTAGTCATCTCCACTTCCTCCCCTCCTGCTCACTCCTAACCCACTACGCCACCACCCTCCTCCCCTACCCCCTTCCACTGAGACACAGCTTTCCAACTTCATCAGGTTATTGCCTCCTGCTCTGGGAACACTGTCCCTCCACCAGCATTTCCTAATCCTTTACATTACGTTTAGGCACCCTCTTTTCCAGGAAGCCTCCCCATATACCCCAGGCTGTCAGGTGACTTCTTTGAACTCCTATCATAGCATTACCTCACCAAATTGTAGTTGTCCATTTGCCTAAAACATAGTAAGCAGTTTTGCCAGCCATCCTGTTAGAGACCTGATAGGTAGCATCTCATGTAATCCTCACAACAACCTCATAATTCCCATTTGATTGATAAGACAGCTGAGGCCCAAAAAGGTAAAGTCACTTGCTATACAGCCAAGCAGCTTAGCCAAGGGAATCCAGGGAGTCTAACTCCGAAGCGTGAACTCAGTGCTCACCTAACCTCACCTTCTGTAGGGCAGAGCCTGGCTCCACAGCCAGTACTTTATACCCAGCACAGGGAACATTACACAGTCATTCCAGAAGTAAAGCTAGAGCCACTGTTTTTGTCAGGCAACGGACTCAGGGATAGTGTAATGAGTTCCAGCTCCAGGGCTCAGATTCTAGGGGAAATGCAGATAGCCAGATGCCCTGGATGAGGAGAGACTAGCCCTGGGAGATGTGTGAAGAGCAGCAGAGCCCAGAGCTGAGTGTGCCAGTGTCCTCCTCGCCATTCCTGCCCTGCCTACCCTAGCAGGCAGAGAAGACCCTATGTCCCCACCAAAAGCCAAGCCTCTTCCTGTCCATAGCTGCAGCCCTTAACACAGACTGAGCCCCAACTGAGCCCTGGCTACTGCTCTCACCCAGGCGGTGTCCCACTGATGCCTCAGTGACATTGATACAGGCACCATGACTCCCACATTGCTGCCATTAACCCCACACTGCCTGATTCATGCAGGGAGGGAATGAACTGGGGGTGGGGGGGCAAAGTGGTCCTGGAGTTGGAGCCAAGGACCTCAGACAGGTGGGCTTCAAGTTGAGTGGCTTTGCAAGAGTCAGATTAGATGGGGTGCTAGACTCGGAACACCTAGAGCTCAGTTCCTCAAAGTAGATTCTTACCTCCCGTCCTGGCTCAGGGATGAAGGGGAGGGGGCCGCCTGCAGAGAGAGCGCCTGGGTTGGGGTGGGTGTCAAGACAGACCCCGCCCCCAAGGACCCTCTTGAGGAGCCCAGGCGCTTAGTTCTCTACACAAACTGTTATCCATTAACATCCAATTATCCCTCGGTCCGAGCCATTAATTATAAATCAGCCGCTAATTGGGGTAATTAGCCCCCCGCAGGCTAATGGGCCGAGACTGAGGGAGGCTCCTCCGCCTACGTCTTCGGGTTTTCGCGGTCCTTAATTTGGGATTTGGGGGTGCAAAGAAATCAGGCGGCTGGAGTTTTTGTTTTGTTTTGTTTTGTTTTTTTCTCCAGACAGTGTAATGAGGCAGGAGGAGGGAGAGAAGATGAGAGAGGCCAGTTTTTGTTTTTTCTCGAATCCCATCCAGCATCGGCTCTTGAAGGAGGCCTGACCCCAGGCCCAAGGAGTAGAACTGTCGAGATAATTGCTTGATTCTCCTCTCCCTTCCCAGGATAGATGCAGCTGGAGTGCCAGAGACGAAGAAGGAGGAGTCGGACGGAGCCAGGGTGGAGCAGGGCTCAGGGTGATGCACCAGCATGTTCCTGGCTTCTCACCGGCGTGGAGGAGGCAGCCTCGCTCGCTCGGTTCGCCCGGGCCGGGGACGCCCGCAGGAACGAGCTGAGTCACTTCAGGCTCATCCAGACCCAGGCAGGGCAGAGCCAGGAAACAGGGACTGCGGAGTCCCTGCAGAGTCGCTGCTCCAGGCCCCGGTGCGGGCCTCGGACGGCTAGAGGAACTCGCGGAGGGGCGTGTGGTGCGGGTCCGAGAGCCTCGTCCCTGCAGTGCGCGCCGACAAACTTACAGTTAGATACAGGGCCCGGCGGCAGCGGGGACGCAAACAAACCCTGGCGGATAAATCTGTGGAGGCTGGAAGGGGCCGCGGGACCCGGAGGGCTCCATTGACCTTGGGGAACACTGAAGCAGCATCCTCGGCGGCCGTAGACTGGCCACAAGGAGTGACCCTGTCCGGGAAATGCACCCTGGGCTGGTGACTGCGGATCCAGGGGACTCTATCACTTGCCGCGGCCGGTAAGGCGGCTATAGCCAGAAGAACATTTGGGGCCAGAGCTGGGGTCCCGGGTCTGTGTGATCTGGGGCATCTAGCAGCACTGAGGCCGAGTCAAATAGGCTGTCAGCAGAATGGACGGGTGACCAAACGAAAAAGATCGCTGGATGACGGGAGGACAGAACAGGATAACGAAGAACCCAGCCCGGTGCCCTTCTTACCGAAGGGGAAACTGAGGCGAGGGAAGAGCACTGACTTACCCAAGGTCAGAGATGAGGGGTACTTAGTGCAAGACGAACGTCCAGACCGGACCACAAGCTCCACTGGATGCTCACACGTCCTCCCAGCACCCCTCCCTACTCTTCCGCCCGCTTGGTAATGGGCTTTGGCGGGCGGCGGCGGCGTCGCCCCGGGCCTTGATTAGATATTTATTGCTGTCATTTACATGGGCAACGCAGGGCGGCCGAGCGGGACCGTAAGGAGGGGCGGAGGAGGGAGAAGAGGAATGGGGAATGGGGAAGGGGGGGGGCTGGTTCCTGGAAGACCAGAGACCCGACAAGGAAAGTGAGCGAAGAAGCCGGGAGAGAGCTTCGGGGATGCGGAGCGCAGAGACGAGGCGGGAGTTGTAGGCGCCGGGTTTTGGGCTGTGCCGGGCCAGTGTGAGAGGTGGGGCTGTTAACCTCCTAGCATTGCCCTGGCGGGGAAGGGGTGTTTGCGTGTGATTTCTGTCAGCGTCCGTGTCTATTGGAAGGATTTGTGAGTGTGTGTCCAGCAGATCTGCCTGTGTGCTCCTATGTGTATGTGACTTTTCACCTGGTTGTACCTGAGTGAGCTACCCATAGTCCAAGTGATTAACCCATGCATCTGACTGTGTGGTGGCCAGCTTGTGCGTCTGTGTGTGTCCCAGTGTGTTCATCAATCTAGACTGCCTAAAAATGGGTGTGTGTTCAGGATTAAATCAAAGATGAGGGCTGTGCCCCTCCAGGTTCTCTCCGTTGCCCCAAAATCTTCCACCAGTTTCAGGTTCTCCAATTGACAAACCCTATCTGCGGGCAGAGGGCTGTGGATGATTCCTTGTTCCTGGTCTGACCTGGCCAGACTACTGTCAGCCCCGGTTCCTCTAGAAACTTTGTTTTCTGCTCAAGATCCACTGGGCAGGGGTAAGTGGGAGGGTGAGGATGGAGTCCCCAGTGCAAGTTATATTTATATGGGAACAGAGAAATGGCTCAATTTCTCCAAGACAGGGGAGACCACATGTGGCAGGAACGCAGGTTCTGCCACCCCCCGAATACTTCCATCACCCTTGAAGCTGACTGGAAAGCCTGCCATTAGGAGGAGCCCATCCTCAGGCCAGTGTGCTCACCTTCGAGGTTGCCTTCGCCCAGGGCGGGTTTCCACTCCTCTGCACCTTTGCCCTTCTGTTCCGATTCGGAAGGGGTGGTGTTGAGAGGTATCTCTGCAGCGGCAGCCAGGTTCCCGAGAGTCCTCGAAGGAGTTCGTGCCCCTAAAAGTATGCGGGGCTGGGGGAAAGGTGTTTACCCCCTCCTGAGTAGCGATTCACTGCTTCTTATCCGAAGACTTTCTATCTCGGCCACAGAGGAGAAGAATTTGAACCAATTATCCGGATAATTTGCTCTCACTAGGCAGCAAATTCTGTTTTGTTTTTTTTCTTCCTGATCGCCTACACACACATTAACCCAGCTGGTTCGCAGAGAGGGGAGGTAGGGACTAAATTCACTGATCCTTAGGTCAGAGTGCCTTCCCCTTTGGGGGACGACTGGCAAAGCTGAGAAATGAAACGCGACCCCCCGCCCCCCAAACAAAACAAAACAAAAAAAACCTTAAAACAACTCTTAATTCACCTCACCTAACACTAATAGGCGACAGGACTTCCCAGCAAGACACCAGTCTGGCCAACCTGCCTGCAGCGCACAGGATCCTGAACTCGGGTGAGGGGAAGAGACACCAGCTACCGGCCTTCTCGGCGACAAACTGGGAACCTGCATAGTTTCCAAGGCTGCGGCTCCAACGACCTCCGCAGTGCGAACAGCCTCTGTCCCCCAAGGCCCATGAGTCAGTAAAGCTCTCCTCTCTCCCCAACGCCTTGAAACTAGAGCCACCCAGAAAACCAGCACCGGCCCAGCTGACCCACAGCCTCTAAAGATTTTTCTAAAACGAAAAATCCCGTGCAGAACTGGACCTGAGTCCGCGGTCGAAGCTCCGTGGGTTTCCTAGGGGTGGGGGTGGGGGGTTCAAACAAGGAAAGAGGGCGAAAAGGCCGCGGATCCCAGCCTTCTCCCACACCCAATCCGGATTCCCACGTCCGACAAATCGCAACACTGAGGAGCCCGCCTCCCCCACCAGAATCCAAGGAAGTTCGGGCTCCTGATTCAAAGGGAATTTGGAGAAGTTCCGTGCGTTCCCCCGCGCGCACCGTCAGGGCGGCCGCGGACCCTGAGCAGAGTCCGGAAACTTGTGACGGAAAAGAAAGTTCAGCCGGTGGTGTCCGAGACACTGCCCATTCCCGTCCAGGAGCGGGGTCACAGCCACCAGGGGTGGGAGGGCCAGAGAAGTGAGACCTCGCAGTTCCCCCAGCCCTTGACCGCAATACCCGGTGCACTGCGAGGGCAGCTCCAGGGCTGGCCCGGGCCTGCGGGTTCCCACCCGAGCTCCCCTAACCCACGCCAGCCGAGGTCACAGGACGTAAAACGAATTCCAGGGGACTAGGTCCACTGGGCTCCAAACACCCACCTGGGGGACCCTAGTCCAAGGCCGCATTTACGAGAACAGAGGCTGGCTGAGCGCTGAACCACCCACAACTGGAGAATTCGTGCGGAATCACCAACCGAGAGAAAAGGCGCATTCGTCGGCGGCAGAGTTTGAGCGAGAGCGGTGCTGGCGGGACCCAAGCCAGATCCCTGGCAATGCCCCGGGCATCGCGGGGTTCTCTAGGCGGTGTGAACTCGGAAGCTGGGGAGGCATGGGCGGCCACTGCGCTCCCGGGCGGGGACCTGGGCGGCGGGCGGCACCCTCTCCCCAGCCCAGGCCCCGGGCTCCACGACGCCACGGGCCGCATCTGCTCCGCATTACCCCGGCCACCTCCTCCCCACCCCCTCCAAACCGAGAAGGATTTGTCTCCGCTCAATATCCAAACCTTTCTTGTATTTATTTTTTTTTCAGGGGCGAAGTAATATCTTCCAAATGAGGCAAAACCGTGACGGATCCGAAGCGTCCTCTGCGGGTGCCTGCGTCTTCGCGGGCCGAGACTCCTGTCTCGGCCTCGGCGCAGTTTCTGCCCACTGCTCGCTCTCCTCTCTCTCCCCTCGGAATTTAGAATTCTTCGCTCTTTCTGTCTTTGGGTTGCTCGCTCTCTCTGACTCCGTTCTCTACTCTGGGTGTCGTTCCCTCCGCTTCTCCCTGTTTGTATCCCTCGGTGTCTCCCTGCCTGTCTCTCTGGCCTTCCCCCCACCCCCCCACCCCGCTTCCTCTGTCTCTGCACAGCCTGTCTATCTTCAAGTCCCTGGCCCCAAGCAAACTTTCCGATCCTTCTAGCTAGCACAGGATTGCAGGACCGCAAGAGGGGAGGCAGTTCCTGAGCTCTCGGCCCGCGGCCTTCCCTCCCGGCGCGCCTCCCAGTTGGGCCCCGCGGGCCCCGCCCGCTCGCACCTGGTCTCCCCGGCCAGCTCCGCTGCCGCCGCTGCCATCTACGCGCGTCAAAGCCGGGGCTGGAGTTTTAAACAGCGTTTCCCGGGCGCCCGGCTCGGGCCCATGCGCTCCCTAATGGCCCTGGTGGCTGCCAATCACGCGCAGCTCCCGCCCCCGGCCCGCCCCACCGGTGCTGTCGAGTGGCTCTCGGCCTAGGCAGCTAGGGTCCGACTGTTGGTGGGTCATTGGGCCCGGCCAACGTCTGTCACCTCCTCCGAATCCCCGTCTCTCGTTCTCCCAACCGGGATCTCTGCCTCTCTCGTGTCTGCAGAAGCCACAGGCCGACCCCTGAGGCGAGGGAGGGTCTTGAGAAACCTTTCCCTTCCAAGGCCTCACCCGCGGCTGGGGGAGTGGAGTTTAGCATTAGGGTCCGTAGCGACAGTGTGGGGCTCCCTGACTGACTCCCACCTCGCCATCCCTCCAAGATTGGCGCGCGCGCGCGCGCCCACGCACCCACACACACACACACTCCCTATCAGTCCCACACCACCCACAGCCTTGCCAGCCCCACACCACCAAACCACCCACAACCCCAAATCAGAGCTCACTGCCCACACACTCAGTCCCTACACAGAATGGCGCTCCTAGCAGCCGGTTACCTGTCTGAAAGCTAGAAGTCTCTGGAGAGGTTGCAGGTGTGACACTCAGCTTCACAGGCAGCACAGGCACCTGTCTCAAGAGGGACAGACACACGGTGCCTGGCCCACAAAGGGGAAATCCTGGGCCTGGTACCTCGAGTTCCTGCCAGTGCCCCACTCTCTCCAGTCAGGACCGGTTCACAGGTTCACAAGAAGACTATGTTCTGGAGCTGGCTCTGGGGCCATGCTGTGCTGGAAACCACCTCCTGAGAGGCATCTGAGGTGTGTGCCAGAGGGATAGGTTAATACCCACATTGCAAGGATGTAAAGTGGCAAGTGACTCTATTGAGGCTCTGTGTGCGTAGCTATATGGAGGTGACTGGAGAGGGACTTAGCCAAATGTGTTACATGTGTGGGGTGCATATCGTGTGTGTCCCTGTATGGCTGGGATTCTGTGCAGCCTGCCTTTGGCCACGGTGGCAGCGAGTGTGAGTTATATGTGGAGTGTGTCCTTGTGACCAGTGCTCCCATGCCCACAAGTTCGTGTGTACCTGTACAGCCTCATATGACTGTAAGTTCTTTTTGTGTGTATAACCAATCTTTGTGCAATTGTAAGTTCAAGTATGGTTGTGAATTCAGATGGCTGGGTACAGGATGGACACAGGACAGGCACAGGGTACTACACTGGGGACCAGGGCAGCTGGACCTTGATTCTGACATTCCCTCTGGTAAGTAAAGCTCCTGGGTCTAGTTCCTGGGAGCTGGTCCTTTGCTTAGGAACGAAGGCATGGAGAGGTGCGAAGTGTTGTCTGGCCCATGCTGCCAGTAGGTTTTAGAGTCCTGGCCTGGGTTAAAGAGGTCAGGAATTTTGGCCTGGGCGGGCAGAAAGGGCCATAAACAGATTTGAAGGTCGATCCCCAGACAGTGTTAGGGGCTGAGCGCCTCAGGACAAGTGGGGAGTGGTGGGCCTCAGAAGGGAGGGGAGAGGAGGAGGTGGTAAGAGGATTAGGCAGCTTAGACCCTTCTCTCCCACCAGGGTCCCCCACCCCCACACCATAGCTCCAGAAAAGATTTCTTCTGCCAAAGCAAAACCGTTTAGGCTCCATTTAAAGGGACAAGAAAGGTGGAGTGGGGGCTTTAAATAACCTTTTAATTTCCCTTCAGAGATCTGGCCCTGTGAGGGAGGGGAGCAAAGAGGAGGGAAGGGAAGGGAAGGGAAGGGAAGGGAAGGGAAGGGAAGGGAAGGGAAGGGAAGGGAAGGGAAGGGAAGGGAAGGGAAGGGAAGGGAAGGGAACAGCGAAGGCTGTCTCTTTAGCTTAGAGAATCTGGACAGCGACAGGGCACTCCAAATGCTGGCGAAATGGTGAAAAGGACACTGCACCCCCACCTGGTTTCCCTCCACACACAAACATGTACACAGATCATCCTGGAGAAAATTGTAACCCCCCTACACACACATACACACACACACACACACACACAGCCATTCAGTCACACACACACAGACCTGGATACAGATGCACAAATGTTGGCTCACATTTAGAGATGCACAAAAAAGAGGAGTCACTGACGTTCCTTCCATGGTAGCAAAGATGTGAAGCCCCTCCCTACCCTTAGCCATCTCTGCTTGGTGGTGCTGAGGGCATGCCCCCTACTCCCCAAGAGGAATTCGGTTTCACTTGGAGCTCCCCTTCCAGCAGAAAGGAGCATCATCTTTCTTGGTCCAGGAGTCCAACTCCAACACATTCCTCCCCAGTTCCTCCCAGTTCCAGGACAGAGGCTGCTGGGCAGACTGGAGGGATGAGGATCCCGACCAGTCTGGGCCTAATTTGGGGCCAGGCCTGCCAGGCAGAGACTTGGGGGTGGGGGTAGGACTGTTGAGAATACTGCAGGTTCTGCTGGTGAGCTAAAGGGCTACTGAGGGCTCCAGGCTGTGGGGCACAGGGCATAACTAGGCATCTGATCTTTGAAGAAACTTGTCTGCCACACAGACTCTGAGCCCAGCTGAAGAAATCCTTGCTTGCTTCCTATCTCAGGTTCCTGTCAGCACCAGCTGTCCCAGTGCCAGAAATCTGGAGGTGATGGCTGGGTGACCAAAATGCCTCGAGCCCCATGGTACACACAGGGCCTCCATAGACTAGAATTCCCAGACACCTGGAGCAGTCCCCACTACCAGCCACATCCACTCTGACAAGGATGCACAGGCCTCCATACATGGGGACACCATGAGCAGAGAGCCACATTCCCATCCTGGTGCACTTCCACGGTCACTGCAACACAGTGCTGGGCTCCAGGTTGATTGTGGATATTTATGGAGAGGGGGATGCAAAATCCTTGGCACCTGCTAGGATGGAAAGAGGAAAACAGGGTAGAAGGGGTAAGGGACAGGTGTCCTTTAGGGAGTTTGGCATGCCACAAGCTGGGTGGGTTTTACTGATTTAACAAAAAGATTCTGATGGTGCCACCGTCTAGACAGGCACTATGTGGAAATAATTCAGGGCCTCCCTCTTCATCCTGCTCCTAGAGCTTCCCCACCCATTGCCCCAGGGCTGAGGCTGACACCTTCAAAGGGCTTAAGAAGAAAGCGTCCCCAGACTGGCTGGGGACCCGCCCCCAATAGACTTTCCTGGACTGCTGGGCCCTGGAGGAGGCAGCGGTGCATTTCGGCATGTGTTTGTATGTTTATGCGAATTCATTATTCTGTGAGGTACATGTACATGAGTAGTTACATTATATACTCCTATATTTGTGTGTGACACGTGTCTACACGTTTAAATATGCAATATGTGAATTTAGACCGGTAACGATGTAAATTGTATGGGGGGGGCGGGGGGATTGGGGAGACATTTCTAAATTGAACCGAGGTGGTGGTAGGCAAGGGATGAGTTAACTTGGGTACTTGGGAAAACCGGATGTTCTCGGGGCTTCAGGCAGGCCTGGAAACTCCTAGACCACCGGATCCCAGCCGTCTGTGCGGAAAGATCTGGGAAGTGAGGGTCCGTGGTTCCCCTAGAGTCCCAGGGTAGGCCCCAGCCCTGCCATTTCTGGGCTCTGGACTAGGTTTCGAGTAGTAATGGACTGGGCCAAACCCAGTCCTCCCATTCCGCCCCACCCCCACCCTTGCACACGTCTGAAAGGGAACTCGCAGCCTCCTCGCCGCTTCCTGCGCGAGAGGGGAGGGCGCAGGTGCCCCCGTGGGGCAGGAGATACCCTTGAATTGCAGAACGCCGGGCTGCCACCGTAGAAGCTTGCCCAGGACACTTGAGACCGTGTTCCGCCACGATCCTTCCCCGGGGCCCACTCTCCTCCGAGTCCTGGTTCGGGGTAGGGGGCGCGGGTCCAACTCCTCATCCCCGGCCCGCTCCCGCCCGGGCGGCTGGCACTCCCTCCGGCAGTGACTAGGTGGTGGGCGGCTTAGAGCTAATTCGAGAGTTAATGGCCGCGGCCGGGCCCCCCGCGGCCCCCTCCACCCCCACCCCCGGGCAGGGCCGCGGGCCGCCCGCATCTGCGCGGTCCACGGCGATTCATCATCTTGATCCATGGCGCGCGCTGACGGCGGCCCCGGCCGCGCTGACAAGACTAACAAAGCAATTTGCCACGAGCCATCTCCTGGACAGGTTATTAGCGCGGCCGCCTCTTAAAGAGCCCTCCCCTCGCCCCAACCCCAGTGCGGGGCAGCTACCTGCTCTGTCCCCTCCCTCGGACTACTACTGCCCCACACCACTCAGAGATACCCCGCGTGTCGCTGGCGCTTTCTGACCACCTCAAAGTATCCCCACACCTATACCCCGTTCTTTGCCCAGAGAATTCCTTCCTCCCCTAGCTGGGGTGGCTACCTGTTCAGCCCCTCCCTCCAGTGCACTCCTGTACCCACCAGCCCCTAAATGTCCCACCCGCTCCTGGCCCCTTTCCACCATCTCTCAGCCTGTCCCCCAGTACTACCTAATTTATCCCTTACCTTCTTACTTCCAGCAGGTCCCCTTACTTCTACTCCCCACCCTTCTCACCTCCATACCCACCCCCTTGCCATCAAGGACTGGAAACCTTGTTTATGTCCAGCTTTGGGGGTAGGGGGTTCTCCTACAGTGCCTTTGAGCAGCCCAAGTTTCCACTTTGGCCCCTAGGTGACCTTACTATAAAAGGGAGGGTGGCCCAAGGTCAGCTGGGTGGTTATGGAGGTGGGAGGACACTCTGGCTTCTCCAAGGGTGATGTGACATGGTGAATTGGTGGACTCTCTCTGAGGAAAGGCTATGAATGCCAGGGGAAAGGGTGGACCCTGTCCAAAGGGACGCTCGGAGAAATGCAGGGATTTGTTCAGGGCCACACAGCAGGTCAGGACAGAGGAGGGACTGGAACCAGGTGTGACTTCCCAGGCCTGGTCTTATCCCTGGCTGCACCCCAGCCTCCCACCAAGCACTGAGGGGTGGGGAGAGCTATATGTGCAAGGGGGTGTGTTTGGCTGGATCTCTCTCTCTCTCTCTTCCTCCATATATATAGATAGTAAGGGAGAAGAGAGTGGCACACATTCAGATCTCCAAAAGCAAAGTAACTATTTGGTCATTTCTGACAGAAGTCTATTTTTTGAGAGAATTCGCTGGGTAGTGTGGATGTGGTCTGGTTCTTTAGATACATGGCAGGTCTGTGTGTGAAGGGCCTGACTGTGCACTAGGTGAGCTCCCGAGTGTGTATCTGGGTGCATGAATAAAGCCAAGTGTTGCACTGTGTGTACTTGCACAGATGAAGTGGGAGGGCAGGGAAGCGTCTAGTGTCTCTCTCTGAATATATGTGCAGGTTACTACATGTACATGTGCATTGGGGGCTAAGTGTGTCCCTCTGTGTGTACAGGAGGCCTGGGAGGGGCCAGCATGTGGCACATGTGTGAATGTGTCTGTGCTCACCCAGGGTAACTGGGATTCAAAACAGGAAGGAGCTCCCACCCCCTTGCTCACTCTTCTCTTAGATCCAGACTGAACATTCCCAAACTGCTATCCTCCAAGCTGGGTGGCGGGAGAGACATGGTCCTGCTCTGAGAGCCTGGGGGAGTGCCTTCTGAGGGAGCTGGATATAGGAGGGGGCACTGTCTGCAGGGCAGGCGGTTTTGAGCCTCCACCTCTGCCGGGACCCAGGTTGGTGATAAGAGCCCAGGTAGGAGCAGGGGAATGGACCATGTGCCAGGAACCTGGCTTTTTTCTTTTCCTCTGGTCAAACAGGCCCTGTCTTCACCCGCGGGGAGGCCCAGCTCTTTCGCTGCCTGTGCCACCACTGCGTCCCTGACGTGAAATATGGGGGGCGCAGGCCGCGCTGGGGAGATTTGTCATCTGTGCTCAGCGGGTGACTCTATCTGCAGACTATTAGAGTATAAAATATATTTTACAAGAGTTTTAGCTACAGGTGACTTGCTCTTTATTACTAGATGTGGGCAAAATCAATACTTCTGTAACTAAAAGATCATTTATTTTGCTTTTTGAAACATTTTTCAACAGGGGCACTGGCTAAGCTTGCAAAGCTATGATTAAGAGTTATGGCGGCGCCTGTTTCCCTTAACCCTTTAAGTACCGCAGCTCAGGCCCTCCTAGCACTGGTACCTGCTTGTGGAAAGCCAGACACACAGACACACATCCCAATTGCAACAAACACTAACCGAAGTGTGCAGACCCCCATTCTGATAAAGCCATCATGCAGGTACACAGATTCTCATACATGTATTCATACAGTGTCCCAAGTACTCATAGAAATATAGCAGCATACACACTCCTCCCCAACCAGAAACCCACAAATCAAATGCGCATGGGCATGAGTGCAAGATACATGAAAGCCACCAGCATACATTTCTACACCCAAATATCTTTCACCCCATGCCTTCACACACGTGTACACCTTGACACTGAGATGTGCACAGTCATATTGTGCTAAATTCTGACTCTAGGTCAATGGCCAGCCAACTGTGGGGATCCTGAACTGGGTTGAAAGATGCTGAGAGGGTCTCGTGAATGTAGCTATGGCCACTACTGAGCAAAGAATGGAGAGAACCAAGGGATGTCAGGGCCCATAGATGGGATCTGTGGAAACTGGGCCCTACTCTGGTCAGTACTCAGCTCTCCTCAAGCCCTTATCCCTATGACAGCTCTGTCCCTTTTCTATCAACTAAAGTAGGGGATGGTCTTTCTGGAAGCCAACCATGTAGGAAAGCTGTGAGTGAGTCATTTAACTGTCCCAAGACTGCTCTTTGGTGACCACCCCTGGCCTGGGTGGGTTCAGAATGATTAAGTGGCCACACACAAGTCCTAGAATGGCATTACTTAAGGAGCCTGGAGGTGTCCTCTAGCCATTATCCGATTCAGCAAATCAGCTTAGCCAGTTGTTATTTATCTCAGGGTTGGGGAGAAACGTGGAGGAAACTGTGACTTAACCCACCACAGGTGAAGCTCTGATGGTAAGACTCCAAACATGAGACTAGCCAAGTGTATCAGTTATCATTTGCTGCTTAACAAATTACCCCTAAACTTAAATGGCTTAAACCAAACATTTATTATACCGGAGTTTCTTTTTTTTTTTTTTTTTATATACCGGAGTTTCTGAGGGTGAGGAATCCAGGAGCAGTTTAGCTGGTTCTGGCCTGGGGTCCATCATGGGTTGCAGTTACATTGGTTAGAACTACATTATCTGTGATTGAGTTTGGAGGGTCCTCTCCCAAGAAAGCTCATTCACATGGCTGACAGTTGGTGCTGGCTGTCCGCTGGGGAGCCTCAGTTCTCCTCCATGTGGCCTTGTCAGCAGGATGGCCTGGTCTTCATCATACAGTGGCTGAGATCCGAGAGAGAGAGGAAAGCCGGAGAGAGAGAGAGAGAGAGAGAGAGAGAGAGAGAGAGAGAGAGAGAGAAGAGGTCAAAATAAAAGCTATAGTCTTTGTACAGCCTAACCTCAAAAGTAACATCCCATCACTTCTGGTATGCTCTTGTCATTATGATCAAGTCACTAAGTCCAATCCACATTCAAAAGGGAAATTAAGCTCCACCACTCAAAAGAAATGTCAAAGAATTTGTGGACATATTTTATTTTAATTTTTTATTATTTTTTTTATCCTCACCCAAGGATATGTTATCTTCAGATAGAGTGGGAGGAAGGAAGAGAGAGAAAGAAACATCAACGTGAGAGGGACACATCGACTGGTTGCCTCTTGCATGACCAGGGCCGGACAAACCAAGGTATGTGCCCTTGACCAGAATCAAACTCGAGACTCTTTGGTCCATGGACCAATGCTCTAACCACTGAGCAAACCAGCCAGGGCTGTGCACATATTTTAAAACTATCACAATTAGTCAAGGGGACACTTTTATTCTACCCAGGGTCTGCAAAATAATAGGTACCTCTTAATGACTCCAAATCCCAAGAAAACCATGGAGCATCTGGAAGTGGGGAGGGGATGGCCAGGTGATGCTGGAGAGAGGCAACCCTTGCTGAGGACCACAGTATAGAAGTATAACACGCTCGGTAATTAAATGCATGGGCCCTGGACCTAGACTGCCTGGGTTCAAATCCAGACTCTGCCACTGAATTGCTGTGTGACCTTGAGTAAGTCACTTAACCTCTTTGCCTCAGTTTTTTAATTCATTAATAAAGGGAAATAACAGTACCAACTGCTTAGGGTTGTATGAAGATTAAATGAGTTGACATTTAGCATAGTGCCTGGTATGTAGTGAATGCCATGTAAGTATCAGCTAATAAACATTATCAATTCCTACCTCATATTGGCAGCCCCTTCCTGTAGACACTTTCTCACGAGGGATTTATTGAGCACCTGTGATATTCCTCAAGCTAACCCCATATACCCACCACCACCACCCCCACAGGCTGGGACCAAGCAGGCAGGCTGGGCTCCATGAGCTCCATTTGACCCTGCCAGCCCAGCACTGCCTTTGTGGCCTCTCTGGGAATGTTGTGCAATATGTTGGCCACAAACATTTTATGAGCAAAAGGACAAAAAGAAATTTTTCTCTATCGACCGCAGTCAGGTCTGCTCCCTCCCCCTCCTCTTCGGAAGTCTCTTTGGTGATGAGAGGGACAAGGCGGGGACTCTGTGTAGACTGCCCTCTGAGCAGAGTCCCTGAGAGCAGGAGCAGCCTGGTCTCAAGGCCTCTTCCCTCAACCTCCCCAGTGCCAGACCTGCAACAATTACCCCATGCAGAGGAGTAGGCAGACCTGGATGCATAGGACCTAAGACCTGCAGTCCCTTGGGGCAGACATCCTGGTCTAGGAGTCCCAAGTCATTTCACCCAAACATCAAATAAAGAGAAAACTAAGGTATTTTTTTTAAATGTTTTTATTGATTTTTTTTTTTTTAGAGGGAGAGAGAGATAGAAACATTGATGTGAGAGGGAAACATCAATCGTATGCCTCCTGCACACCGCAGCTGGGGATTGAGCCCAAAACCCTGGCATGTGCCCTGACCAGAAATCAACCATGGACCTCTCAGTCCATGGAATGACACTCAATCCACTGAGCCAGGCAAAACTTTGGTTTTTGTGGAGTGTTGTTCATAAAGCTACATCTATTAAAGTTGAAGCTCTGTCCTCTCTATTCTAGGATTATGTCCTTTTAACCTTTTTGACACTAACATATCCTCGCTTTTATGAAATGATGTCAAACGCAGTTGGTAGTTTTCCCCCAGTACTCTTATATGGCAAAATTAGTAGCTGGCAAATTTATGCTGGAACCCACATTTTAAAAATCTCATTGTCTTCTATGCGGGAAACACAAAACCATCCCCACCTTATCAATTGTACCTGCTGATCTCTGGCCTGGGCTCAGTCACAGGGTGAAAAAGGGAGCTCACCACATTCCTGCCCCAGCTCTGCCAGCAACGTGGTGGGACTCAGGACAGGCCATCTTCTCTCCCCAGCCCTGGTTGGTCCCATCTGCTCAATGAGCAGACTGAACAGATGCTCTTTTTCTTTCTATGATCTAGACCTGCTCTGGCTTCCACCCTAGGACCTCTCCCTCCCAGCTCTCCCTGCCTTACTCCCCCACCCATCCCCACCCTGAGATGACCTCAAGTAGGTGTTGATATGCTGGGGGTGGCAAGCTAGGCCTGGGATTCACCTCTAACTGGCCTTAAATGCCTCCTCACCAGGCTCCATTAGAGACATAGTCTAAGCTGGGGGCAGGGAGATGGGAGGGGTCTTGGGCCTTTGGCCAGGGGGACCTTCATGATGTACTAAGGAAGGAGAGAAGTATTTGTCTACTCTGAGTTCTTGGGACCCCCTCCTGCCCTGCCCCCAAGGCTTGGCTGAGCACAAGGGGCCCCTTTGTGGGGCCTAATCTCAAAGCACTGAGGCTTTAGCGACCTTCAGGGATGAAAGCTCCAGGAGCTGGCGGCTGGGAGGTAGTGTGGGGGCAGCCCCACTAATCCCTGTGCTTTCGCCAAACAAAGCTGCCAGGAGGGGCTGGCTCCCGGGAGATGATCCAGAGAACCAATTCCTGGAGCCTAACCCACTCTGACAGCCTGAAAAGGAGACGCTCACTGCCCATCCAGTGGCCCCAGTTCAGCCATAGGGGATGAAGGAAGCCTGGCCTGGGACCTTGGGCCCTTCCTCCTGGCCACCCAGGGACACCTCGTCCTGTCCATGGGGATGTGTTTCACTACTTCCTTTCTCCCCATGTTCAGCTCCACTGGAGCCCTAGCTCCTCAGCCCCAAATATTTCAGTCTTGATACCCTAGTTCCCCAACACCTTGCTTCTTAACTTGCATCCCCTAAGTTCCCCAATATCTCAAATTCTCAGCCCCCCAATATCCTAATCCTCAGTATCCCAGACCCGAATCCTTTAGCTCCCAATCTTCTGTCTCCTAATTTCTCACCCCCAGTCCCAACTCCCAGACTCCCAAGCCCTCGGCTTCCCAATTTCCACTCTCCAGATTCTCAGCCCCAATCCTTAACTCCCCAGTCTCCCAGGCCCCCAGCGCCAACCCCCAGCCCCACCTCCAGCCTCCACAGAACACCAACAACTCCTGTCCTCCCAGCCCTTCCCCTCCCAGTCTGACCTGAAACTTCTCATCCACAGGTTACATCTGGCTGTCTCTGCCCCATTCTACTCCATCTGAGCAGGCTGCCCAGCAACGCTCTGCCCAGACCTATACTCAGCTTGGCTATGGAGAAGACTGGGGAGGAAAATGATTCTGACTTAATCCTGAGTAAAACCGCACCTCCCACCGGAGACACCCTCCAGCTACACCCTCCAGCTGTGATCACCCTGGAATCCTGATGCTTCATCCCAGTCTCACAGGTAAGCACATCCTCATAGCCAGAGGAAGGGCAGGGGACCCTGCTGGGCTCATTGGTCTGAGAAAAGCAGCCCAGAGGGTTAGCTTCCTCGGGGAGGGGGAGGGCAGCAAGGCTGAGACCCCAGATGCAGAAATCTCCACCAGACCCAGAGACAACCAGATGCCAGGTGGGGTCACCCAGGCCAGCAGAGGCCACTAAGGAGCCAGGATAGCTTTGGGCCCACAGGGGAGGAGTATGGCAGGGCAAGAGGGTTAGATTCCCAGGAGAGGGGTGGGGGCCAGGCTAGCCCAGAGCATTTTCCCACCATAGCCTCTGCTGTCTCCACTCCACTAATCTGATTACGATATTTACCAACCTCCCATGGCCTGCTTGGGGGAGAGGGGGGTGTTACACTGAGGATCTCAGTTCCAGTTCCCAATATAACTGGAGGCCCAGAAAGGTATTTATGGGCCCTGAAATGACTGTACTAGGCCATCCCTCCTGCCTGCCCCAGGTCTCAGGCTATCTGAAAGACCCCTCCCCAGCCTTCTTCAGGAAATCTGTCCTGCCACCTTCTGTCTCCAGATGCCTGGGTTCTCTCCAAGCCACTTCTGGGCCCCTTATGCTGTCCCATCCCAGCTATAACTATGATATTATTCAAGTCTGGAGTAGTGCCTTCATTCCTAAGGATAAAATATTTAATGATGAGCTTTTAGGCCCTGAGGACAAAGAGGGCGGTGGTGCAGGCCCAAGGAGCTACTCCATCTAGTTGAGGTCAATGTCACACACTCTTGCTTTGACCTCACACCCAGGCTCAGGCTCAGACCTTCTGTATGTGTGTGTGTGTGCATGTGTGTGTGTGTTGGGGTGGGGGCTGCAGCATCTGTCTCAGAGTTTATTAAGAAAAGAACAACAACAACAAAAAGAACAAAACAAACCTCTCTCTCTCCCATGCACACACTACTTATTAACATGTTACAGACACAATCACACTGTCACCCAGGAAAGGGCCACCCCACTCGGCCCCCTCCCTCCCCTCTGTACCACTGAGCACCAGACAGATCTGGGGATGCCATTACCTTGCCCCCTGGTGTAGGTGTGACAGTCCATTGGAGGGAGGACACTGCCTATGGATAAGAGGGGAGAACTCTTCATGGGGCTGGACAGAACACTCTCACTCCTTATCTCCCCCAGTGGGATTATTTTAGAGGCAGAATACCAGGCTCCTGAGGACCCTCTAGGTTCCCACCCAGAATGTACTCAAGATTCTGTGGGTTATTCCAATTATGGGTAATTCCAGCCTTGGTTCCCGAGACTAGAGAAAGGATTGAGCTCCCCCTGCTGTCTGACCTCCAGAACTGCGTCTCTACTCAGGGTGCCCTGGCCAGGATCTTTATGTACCCCTAATCACACAAGGCCTCTTCCTCTCAACTCCCACCTCCGGATGCCCTTGGTTGGATCAAAGAACCCATTCTGCCTTGGAGTCCCAACTGCCCACTGGCAGCTGACTGGAGAAGGGGGTGTCCTGGTTGGGACAGTTGTAGGCTTGATGGAGTATCACAGGCTGAATCTTGGCTTTTTAGTCTGCAAGGGGCTGAGCAGCAGGAGAGACTAACACAGAAAACTGGCAAAGAGAAGGGAAGACTGTAACCCAGAGACTGGAGAGGAGGGGCCAGGAGATAGGAATCTGATGGGAAGGAGAGAGGGGACAGTCAAAGGGGCACAGGTGGGAGGACATGGTGAACAGTACAGGTGAGGTGGGCACAGATGATGAGGAGAAAGATGTGCACAGGTGAGGACACAGGTGAACTGGGGAAGAGCAATAGGGGCAGGGAAGGTACAGAGTGAACAGAGGACACCAAGGGGCTCATGAGCAGGATTCGGTGCCCCCTGTCGCCTACCATCCACTGATGCACACCCAGACCTAAGTGTCCAGCCAGCCCTGTGACTGATGTCCAGGACCCTGTTAGGGCATTGAGGGCAAGCACTCCGCAGAGACAAATAGCTTGGACTTCTCTGTCCTCTGGATTATGGCGCATGGTGGGCAGTGGCAGAACAGACTGAGTTCATTGCTGTGGTCAGAGGCCCAGACCTGGGGTGGGGGGTGCTGTAGCTCTCAGTCAAGCCTTGGGCTCCTCTCCTTTGCACATCTGTCTGGCCCAGGGGTTCTCACTCAGGCAGGCCCAGCCACTCTCTCCTGTTGTGAAGCCCAGAAGGGAATCCCATCCTGCTGGGCTGGAGTCCAGAGTTCTCAGGCTCTTAGCCTGCATGGGTGGAGGAGGTATTAATCAGACCATACTTACAGATTATCTAGTCCCAAATTCATGATTTCTGTCTCCCAAAGCACTTTCCTGCCCAGACTCCTGAGGGGAAAAAATATAGCTTCATTATCTTTTTTTCTTAGCAAGGGCCTTTTGGGGGGAAGCAGGGAGACAGGCTAGAGGGAGTGGTAAGGAACCCTCCCATGGCACCCAGCAGACAAGCTGGGCTAGGACCTATACTCATCCAGAGCTCTGCCCACTAACTCCCCTGCCTCTTCAGGGTCCTGTGGAGGCCTATCTATCTGCCCTCCCCCACCCCCAGCCTCTTAGACCCTTTCCACACAAACATTATACAAAGGCCAGAAGGCCTGTGGTTGTGAGGAGGGGTGAGGTCCTGGGTAAGCAGACTTGAAATGGCCCTCTGTCTCCAAATCCTATGAGGTGGTCTTGGTGGTGGGCAAGTTCTCCTAAGGGGTCTCAGGGCCCTGGCACCAGGAAAGGCCAATCAGGTCTCCAAATAAGGAAGCACTAAGCAATGAAACAAGTGGCTTTGGTGGTGCTGAGATTCTCGTGCCTGCCAGAGTTCAAGAAGATGCTAGAGAAGGAGGCTGGATGGGATGCTCCTTAAGGATCGATCCTTTCAGACCTGGAGTCCCAGGCCGCTCCCAGATAAGAATGAGAAAACTCACCCACCCTCAGACTAACCTCTTGCTCCCTACTCCTCTTTCTCCCCAGACACATGGTCAAAAGGAAGTGTCTGAGTGGCCTCATTTCTCCAACTTTCTTCCCCCCCACCCCCAGGTTTCCCAAGGGAGCCTGTTGTTTGGGTTTAAAGATGGCCCAGCCACCCCCCTCCAGCCACCCCTCCTCCCTAGGCCTCTAAGCCTCGCCTGGCTGAGCGGGGATGGTGATGCCAAGGGGCTGGGGAGGGGACTCATCAGCAATTGCAACGCTGCTAATAGACCCTCAGCGGCCACATCCTATTACCGTGCAGCCCCTCCTTAGCCCCCCCAGCCTGGCCGGCCTGCGCCTCTCCGCGGCCCCGGGGACCAGGCATCAGATTGGAGTCAAGATTCCAAGAGTGTCATTTGCTGCTGTTGATGGTGCTGATAATAGGGACAGGCTGGCGGGCGGGAAGCTGCGGCGCAGAGGCGGATTCTCTATTAAGGCTTCCCCCCTTAGCGCAGCAGCAGACGGGAGGCAGGCCAGAGCTGGCACCGGGCAGGAGAGCAAGGCCCAGAGAGTTCCATAATGTGGGGCTTGCCCCTGCTGCTGTCTGCTGCATTCGTGCAGGCCAGGCTCTGGCAGAGACCTGGAGGACGGGTAGTGATGGAGTCAGAGGATGCCAAATCCCAGGGGTGCAGGGGTGGAGGACAAATGGGAAGTACCAGCTCACCCCTTTGCCACTCTGTGCCATGCCAAGAGCCTGCCTGTTTCCATCCCACTTCACTGCCTGGGACCGAAAGCCCCGGCTGCTGACCAAAAAGGGAGGTCCTTGCTCTTCTACCTGCCTTCAGAGCAGAACCCTACAGAAGGCCAGGAACCCTCACCCCTGCCCATAAAAACCTGGCAGAGCCTGCCTCTCGGTAGGCACAAGGCCTGCTGAGATCGAGGCCAGTGGACACTCATAGGGCAGGACTTCCCTGCCCCTGTGCTCCTTCAGGACCACCACCGCTGCTGCCATCCCTCCGCTCTGTTATCACCACCATCACTGCTCAGGCCCCCTCCATCACCAGCCTCCACAGTACACAGCACTCACTGTCCCCAGCCCCATCAGTATCACCACTCAGCACATGGTCAAGAACACAGGCTCTGGGGCACCTCCAACTACGAGAGTGTTATTTTCTATCACATATTGCAACCCCTCTGTGCCTGAGTTTCGTCATCTTAAAATGGGGATAATATTAGCTAACTCATAAGGTTAAAATAATTAAACAAGCCCGGCCAGTGTGGCTCAGTGGTTTAGCGTCGACCCATGCACCAAGAAGTCACTGGTTTGATTCCCAGTCAGGGCACATGCTCAGGTTGGGCCCAATCCCCAGTGGGGGCATGCAGGAGGCGGCCAGTAGATGTTCTCTCTCATCATTGTTTCTATCTCTCTCTCCCTCTCCCTTTCTCTCTCTCTAAAAGCAATAAAGAAAAAAATGATTAAACAAGTTACTACATATGAAGTGCTTAGAATAGTGCAGGGCATACAGTTAGTGCTCCATAAATTGTACCCTTACTATTATAATCCCTATTCTCACCATCAACTTCACCATCACCAGCTCCACCCTCATCATCACCTCCTCCAGGGCCTTCCTTAATAGTAATAGCCATTATCACTTACATAGGATTCACCAGATGACAGGAACTGTTCTAAGTATTTTACATATACTTACTCACTTAACCCTTTTGACAACTCTATGAGGTAGGCACTATTATTAATCCTATTTGACAGATAATGAAACTGAGGCACAGAAAAGTTAAATAACTTGCCTAAGGTCATACAGCTAACCAATGTCAGACCACCAGAAGTCAAATCCAGGCCAAATTCTTCTTTGCCTACAGTATTGCCACCTTTTGACTATTGCCATCATTTCCCCATCACCTCCACCACTATCAACACCCCAGCTCTCTCCCTACCTCCATTAGCATATTAGCACCAGCACCACCTCCATGGCTCTCTCCGGCTCCATGATCACCATCCTCATCGTGCCATTCTCAACCACCATCAGAGTCTCAGCACTGTTTCTCACAGTTCACCCAGAACAGATGATTGCTTCTGTCTTCCTAGGCCCTGTGTTCTGAGAGGTGTGAATGTTCCCTGTGATACAGGCCTGTTCATGTGGCTAGATCTGGAAAGGATAGAAAGAGAAATTTTAATTACTACAGAGCTATTCAGGTGCCAGCTAGAATTTCAGGTTGGCTGGAGCCTGCAAGATGTGCTTTTCAAAGCTGACTTCTCAATTCCCCCCCAGGAAGCCCAGAATGGTTTAAATACCCTTTTAGCATTCCCAGAGCTTCTGATGTGGAAAGATACCTTCTATCTCACAAATAGCTGAGGTGAGGACAGATTTGTCAACACAGACACAATCCCCCCATTTGGCTACTAAGAAATCTGTCTTCTCAACCTACCCAAAGCCTTAAGGGTTGGGACACAGCCTCATTCCTCTTCTTGTTCCACTTCTTTTCCGGTACACCAATGAATAAATGGACAGATGAGCTCTAGCTGGGGCTGGAAGGGGAGGGAGGGTCTTGCTGTCCATGGTACTGAGACAGCCTTGCTCTTTCGGGACCCACAAGTTCCCTCTTGTCCTTTACAGGTAAGAACTAGTCTTCAGTTTTTCCAGTGCCCATCACAACTTGCCACCCCCATCACTGTTCGCAAAGCCCACTATCATTCGCAGAGTCTGTCCCTATTTACAAGGCTCATTATTGTTTGCTGAGTCTATCATTGTTTGCAGAGCCTTAAATTATGTGCCAAGCTCATCAGAGTTTGCAGAGTCCATTACCATCTGCAGAGCACATCTTATCACTAGTTTCTGAGCCTGTCACTGTTACAGATCCCATAATAATTTGCAGAGTATGTTACTACAGTACTTTCAGAGCCCAAGACTTCACAAAGACCATCTCTATTTGCAGAGCCAAACCCTACATTTAGATTTCATCATGGTTTACAGAGCCTGTCACCATTTGCAGAGCCAGGATCAAGGCACATTTAGGGTGTTCAAGCAGTTCTTATTATCCCCCCTTTCCAAGCATAGAGATGAAGAAATACAGGAGGGGATGGAGCCAGAAAGGAAAAGAACAAAAGAGAAATCTGCATCTGTTCAACAAAACTTCTATGGGCCTAGGCCTGTGTTGAGCTCTGCAAACAAATAAATGGGGAAATGCAATAAAAGTGACTTTCAGTACTTGGGTCAGGCTCTGTATTAGGTGTTTTACAGTTATGGTCTCATTTTATCTTCCCCACAATCCTGAGAGATAGGGATTGATCCTATCCTCATTTTACAGATGAGGAGGATATCCCTGGCTGGGAGAGATAAAAATAATAATAATCTTACTCATCATCATAGAACTTGTTAAGAACAGATCCAGAACTTGAACCTAGGTTTCTTTGACTCCAAAATCTATGTCTATTGCTTCTCATGGGGTAAAAATGGAGGAAAGGGGAGGTGGGAAGGTACAGAGAGATGACTACCTGTCTAAATAGACATGAAGTTCTGCCCTTGAAACAATCTAAAGTCTTTGAAAGCTTTCAGAGTGCCTCTGGCCTGACCCAGACTGAGTCCAAGTGCAGGCTCTGGAGGATAAAGCCCACCAGAGGGGACACTGAGCATCCAGGACGCGCTGTCTCCCAGCCTGGGATAGGCCAACTTCCCCTCTCCATTCAGCTGTGCGCTACCGTGGCCTTCAAACCTGAGCATAAAAACCTCATAGAGCCACATAGAAACTTATCAAGACTGAAAGACAAGCCTGGAGGCAGAGACAGACTGTGCAATACTAGGATACAGAGACAAAGAGAGACAAGCAAGGGACAGAGACAGAGATACAGAGGCAGACAGAGACATGGATTCAGAGGCCCATGGAGAGACAGAGTCAGACATGGGGAGACAGAGATAGAAATAGAGGTACAGAGAGACCAAGAGCAGCACAGGCAGGAAATAGAAGCTGGAAGGGCATGAGGTAGAAGAGGACTCTCTGGCATGGCAGGGAAGCACCTGTTCAGGCCCAACTCAAAAGATCCACAGTACTGGGCAAAGGTGGGGGAGGTTCTTACTGAAGAAGCCAAAGCAGCCCTTCCCAGGATGCTCTAGGTGCCCTATAAAAGAGTCTGCTGGGCACACTTCCTTTTCTGGGTAAGAATATGCACACCGCCCAAGTCCAGGGCTTAAGCTCATCTCTGTCCCTCTACCTACTTTGGAGGTGACTCAGGAGATCATCACCTTGAGTTCAAGTGGGCTCTAGGCCTGGAATTTGGTAGAGTCTGAATGCCTTCCCTGGGCTCGACGCTTTAGGCCTCTCCTCAATCACCAGCTTCCCCAAGCCACCCTAAATAAGCAGGCAATTTTCATAGAACAGCATGCTTGCTGTGCAAACCTGGCAGGGTCTCCAGCCCTCCTTCCCTCCTGTCAGCCACCCCTGTAGCCCCCTCCCCTGTATGGAAATCCTCTGATTCCCACCACCATGTCTTGCCCCCCACCCCCACCCCAGGCTAGATAATTGGATGACTTTCTTGAAAAGATCCCTGTTGGTTTCCAGCTGTGTCCATAGTACAAAGTAAACAGGAGACCCCTGGGAGCCCAGCACACAGTAGGTGCCATCAATTATGGGGTTACTGTGGGCAGGGACCCTTCACTCTTTATTGGTCCCCACCCCTACCCCAAGGGCCAGTGCAGAATATGTCCAAACTAGAGAACGCAGGTTGGACTTTGTCTCTTCACCTGGTCAAGAGGAGAAAGAGGGAAGCAAGGAGGGCCAGGCAGACCTGGAGTCTCACTTCAATCTGGACCCCCCTTGCCTCTGCCCCCAGCCACAGGTGGGTCATGGGCTTCTCTCCAAGAAGGTAATGGCTTTTGGCCTAAAACAACTGAGCCACTGAGCCTTTTCAGATTGGCCTCTCCTCTCCCCACCCACTCCTCATACACACATACTTGGGGGCTGGAGGACTGGGGTAGAAGGGTGGGAGGGGAGTTCAGGTCCCCCTCTCCTGAGGGCAGGCTGCCCAGACTAACTACCCAACCCCTCTGTGCTCTCCTAGGTAATAAGCCTGAATGGGGCAGGGGAAATTATAGGGGCTCCCAAAGGTCTCCCTTCTCCCCAGGCCCCCTCCTTTGGGGGATGGGGTGTCAAGATATCATTAGCTGTTGGATTCTTTCTGTGGTCTGCCTAGAAAGACTAGTTTTCTGAACTAATAATAATAGTAACAACAGTAGAAGTTCCCACAGCTTGAGCACCTACTATCTGCTACATGCTTCATTTCCTTTGTATAGATCCTATGAGGAAGGTATTATTTTATCCCCATTTTAAAGATGAGGCCTGATGTATACTGAGGCTAAGTATCTTGTCCAAGAATTCACATCTATTAAGTGGGACAGCAGGATTTGGATGAGAGCAGGCTTCAGAAAAGAAGGGCCAAGCCCAGCAAAGACCACTGGGATGCCTCTGAGCCCCAACCTGGAGGCCCCCTGGGTGTTTGTAGGGAGATGCTTTTTTCAGTTCTCATTCCCTCTAGTCATGCAGGCCTCCCCCTGTACTACGCCAAGGGGGGGCTCCTGCCTAGGGGGCCCTTCCTCACAGCCTGGCTGCAGATTGGGACCTGCAGCCAGCTAATCACATCTGCCCCACTGGTGGCTAGAGAATCCTCCCTGAGTGTCAAATCAGACCTGACTGCCCTATGGCAGCCAGGCACCTTGAAGAAGGCAGGCAAGGGACCAGGCCAACTGGCCTGTTGTTCTGTTCAGTGGATCAGAGATATCCAGGAAAGTATTTTCTTGAGGGTCTGACTGCCCCAGTTTCTTCCCCAAGGGATTCAGGACCAGAAAGGCTGGAGCAGGAAGGCCAATGAGGGAACCAGGCTCAGTCAGGGTCAGGGCTTGGACATGGTTACACAGGGAGGAGAATATCCCACCATCCCCAGCAGCCTGAAGTACCAGAGCATACCTTCAGCCTACCTTAAAACCCCACTCCTCACATTGACCAGGGGTCAGTCTGGACCACCTCAAGGTGGATCCCAGATTTGGAGGATAACTCTCACACATACCTTCTTCCCAGTGATAACAATAGTGAATGTGATGGACACAGTCACACATGTACACACAGCACAGAGGCTGGGGACAGTAGCTTGTGCTCTGCTTGCTAAAGACTCATTAACTCTGACTCCTCTTCCCCATTGATTGAGTCAGACATGGGGTTACTCTATCACTGCCTAGGGCATGGGGTGGGGTGCTCTCCATACCCCAACAATTTCCTTCTGCCACCCTGGCAGCAGCTGTGGGGACTGAGGAAGCGATTCCATTTAGTGTTGACTGTCTGTCTGTGCAAAGGATTGGCCTCTCTCAAAGGCGTGGCCTGTGAGTGTGTGTGTGTGTGTGTGTGTTAAGAGTGTGTATGTCCATGGGCACTTTGTGTGTCCAGGATGAATACCTTTCTGTGGTTAGTATATGCCCAGTTACTGTGTGGCCGTGATGTTTGTGTGAGGGATGTGAGGCTAGGGATACACATACCAATGACCACAAGCAAACACTGTCCAAAAGCATACATATTACTATGGATATACACAAAGACTGTGAACATGCACCAAGCATAAAACCATGTATGTTCCCTGGACACACACTGATCACACACACTGAACAGTTTATAGAGGAAAAGAGGCTGAGAGGCTTTCCTGACATCCTGCCTTGGGTTGGCTTATAGCTGGGTTCTGTGCCCTTTCCCTGGTTTGGTAAGGGGGAGCTACCATTCTCTCTCCCCATCCTCCTCCTGACTGCTATTCAGGAAAGCAGCAGCCCCAGCCAGAGTCACCAGGGGGACTCTGCCTATTTCCAGCCCAGTGCCATACCTCAGTTCCTCCCATCTGTCCTGAGAAGGCCCCTGACACAGAAGCCCAAGGGGAGGCCCAGACTCCAGAGATCTGGGCCATCCTGGTAGGCTCAAAAACACATACATGCTCAGAGACAGCATACACCTGTCTTCAGGGTCCTTCCTGGGGGGAGGGGCAGGGAGGTCTGTAAAAGAGCACAGGTGGGGGCTGTGCACCTGGCCATATGTCTGCATGGGCCATTGTGTGACTGACATCTAGTCCTATGTCCATGGGGGTTTCTGCTGCGATGCAGGGAGGCACCACATCTGAACACACTGTGTGTCTGTGAGAGTGTCTGTGCATGCTCCTGTGACCGTGAGCCCGGGTTTCCTGAGTGTGTGAGCAATTATGGTCTGGTTTATACGTGATGCTGACCGAGCCTGTGTGTATGTGCGCAAGCCTCCCTATGTGTTGCCTAGGGTTTTGTGGCTTGGGAGGGTGATTGTGAACCTGTGTGTGTGTGGGGGGGGGGGGGTGGTGCCTGGGTTATTGTCGGCCCTGGCGTGTGACACTTTTCCTGTGTGACTGTGGGCCTAGAAAAGTGCGGCTGCGATGTCTGTGGAATGGATTGGGACCCACCTTTGCCTTCTCTCCCGGCCCGACCGACTGTCCTGCATTCACCCAGCTGGGCGCCATGCGGGCCGCCCGCCCGGGGAGTCCCCGCCCCCTCCGCCAGAGTAAACTTTTCCCAAATCCCCGAGCCGCTTAGGGCGAAGCCGCCCCCGCGGCCTAATCCGCGCCCCCGGCGGATCTGCATAATCGGGTTAGCGGCCGCGCTCCCTCCCGCTCCCGCCGCCGCCGCCGCGCGCAATTCTCTCGCTGTCACTTAGGGAGGCTCAGCGCGATTTGCGGCCTAATCCCCCGGGATCGCTCGGCCGCCGCTCCCCGAGGGGCCGCCAGATTGTTCCCTTCATAATTGATTGACTCTATTTGCCGGATTGGGACTTCAAAGCGCCGGCGGCGCGGGGGCGCCTGGGAAGGGGCTGGGCCCGCGGCGGGTCGGCGGGAGCCTTCCACCCCGCAGCCCCGTCCTTGGGCCCCGGAGGCTGGGGCATCGCCCGTGATGATGATGGTGACGACGACGACGACGACGACGTAGACGACGCTACGGTGTTGATCATGTCATGACCGCCACCGTTGGCGAGGTCTGGGCCAGGCACGGCGCCCCGCGCTCCTCGAGTCCATGCTTCAGACCCCCTTAGAGCCTGCAGTGTTAATGTCCCCATTTTACAGGTAAGGAAACCGGTCAGAGGGATTTCTTCCTTCTCGGAGACACCTTCTACAGGTTCCGTGTTGTGTTGGGCTCTGGGAATCCGGCTGTGAGCCACACTGACCCTGTCTGTGCCTCCACTTGGAACTTTATTCTAGTGAAGGGGGCAGGTGGGCACACTGGAAACAAGTAAAGAAATACAAGAACAGAAAATAAGGTAAAGTGATGTAGCAGTGACTAGGGCCTGGTGAGATAAATTCAACTGAGTGGTTATTAAGGGCGTGGGGGGGCGGGCAGCTGAGCCTTGAGTGCTATGAAGGAACGTGCTCCTGGAAGAGCTGGGGGACAGACCCTGGGGCAGGGCAACGGCAGTGGAGCAGTGGAAGGCTCCTGGGCAGGGAAAGTAGGAAAGCTGAGGCAGAAACACAGGGCTGCCTGACTTCAAAGCCCAGAGGCGTATTTTGTTTACCATCTGCCCAGCCTAGACTGAGTCCCAACTTTTACACAGGCTGGGCCCTTAACAGAAATGTCCAGACAGTCACTGGCCCCGGATCTGTCCAGCTCCACTGCTGGCTGCTGGACTGGCCTATCAGTGCTAGTCTCTGTGTGGTTCCATATCCCACTGATCAGAGACTGCTTTCCTGGGCAGCCCTGCACCCAGAGCCTTCCTGGAGCTAGGGCCTGCTGCCTCCCCCTCTCCTGAGGGGGCAGGAGCAGGGGCGGTGCAGGGGCAGGGGGAGCTGGAGGGGCCCCACACCTCACCCAGCCACAGCCAAGCTCCCAGGAATCCCTGGCCAGGATTCTGGAATCCCCAGAAACGCTTAATTAATTCTTGATTACTCACTGTCTCTGCAGCTGCCATTAACCACCTCCCCAGCCTGGGCCCAGTTAGGCCACATAATTAAATTAGCCCAGGGAAAACACTTCCAGACAGGAGCATGCTACTCCGCTACTCCTGCTGGGTTTCCTAGAAGTTCTGGGGGCTGATGAGGAAAGGCTCAGAGACACCAAGGGGAGCATCCAGGGTCACACAGCAGATCTAGAACTGGGGCTCAAGGGTAACTCCCTGACATTTGTTCCGGCCCCCCTCCTTCCACCTCTCTTGAGACCTCTACTCTTCTCAGCACATATTTTAAACGTTAAATGCCTTTAAAGTGACGAGATTTGCTGCTGTCCTTAATTAAATTTATGCCGATTCACTGAGCTCTTGGAGGGATGGATTTGGGACATGGGAAGGGAGACTGGGATTTCTATGGGTTAAGATACAAGAGACAAGGGGTCTGCAGCAGTGGAGGCATTTCCCACCTTTAGGATCAAAGGGATAGGGCAGAGGGAGATGGGGCAACAGGGTGGTGGCAGGGGAGGAAGAAGGGGGGGGGCAATAGAGTACTGAGGCTTTGTGCACAGGAGTTCCCTTGGGGGAAGTTAGGGAATCACTTTCCCTTCACAAAAGAAACTAGAGACAGTCTGAGGCGGACCTATACACTAAGCCAAAGTAGAAGGGGCTGGAGAATTTGGGTCTATACAGAGTGAGGAGGCTCTTTGCTGGAGTCTCCACATTCCATGAGCCAAGCCTCCCTCCCCGCGTCCTTCCCTCCCTCTATCCTAGGAGATGCTGGCTGACAGGCATCCCTCCCCCTAGACCCAGCTCCTTGTCACTTCAGAAAATCAGAAATAAGCCTTAGTGATTAGAGGGAGAGGAGAGTGAGATGGGGCTTAGAGGCCCAGGCTCAGGGAGGTGTTAAGAGGCGAGTGGGACTCAGAGTATTGGGGGGGCAGGGTTAATAGCTTCTCTGGGTGTCCCTCCCCCCAGGACTGTAGTACCCAGGGGAGGAGGGAGAAGGAGAGGGATGATAAGATGTGGGGAAGAGAGCAGAAAGATGGTGTGGAAGGGGGGAAGGAAGCAGGAATGAAAAGAGAGCTGAAGGAGAGAGAGAGAATGGAATTGAGGAAGAGGAGGAAGTAAGAAATGAAGTAAATGAGAAGGGAAGGGAGAAAGCATGTGAGGAAAAAGAGAACTACAAGTTAAATAACAAGACGTCATTTTCCCTATTTGAAAAATATTTTTTAGAAGATAAAACCCAGTGTTGATGAGAGTAGGGGAAATGGAGACTAGGGAGTACAAGTCTCCTTGGAGGTTCTGGAGGGGAAGGGCATTTGGCAATAATTATCAAAATTTTAAATATGCATTTCAAAACAATTCCATTTCTAGGCATCTGTCCACAACAACACTTGTTTGCCTCTGTGCACAGCAGTATAAGGAGAGGTGGTTACTGCAATAACACTTGTCATTGCCAAGCATTGGAAACAATTCAATGTCCATCAAGAAAAGACTGACTAAATACAGTATGCTACAGCCATACCATGGAATACTATATACCCAGGAAGAAGGAGGAGATAGATCTGTGTGATGACATGGAAAGATGCAGCTCATACATTGTTCGGTGAATAGAGTAGGTCATTGAACAATATGAATAGTAGGGTCCCTATTTGAAATGTTTAAAAAAGCACTTTAAAACTGTGGGTTGTGTGTAAATGTATATAATGAGATGCCTGATCCTGGCTGGTGTGGCTCTGTCGCTTGAGCATCCTCCCATGCACTGAGAGGTCACCGTTTGATTCCTGGCCAGGGCACACGCCCAGGTTGCAGGCTTGATCCCTGGTAGGGATTGTGCAGGACGCAGCAGATTGATGTTTTGCTCTAACATTGATATTTCTCTCCTTCTCCTTTCCTCTCCCTAAAAATAAAAAATATTTTTTTAAAAAAGAAAATGTCTGTAAGGAAGGAGAACCCCTAATTACTGGCAATGGAACCAAAGGGCGGCAGGGGGTAGGGGATTTAGCTTTTCTCTTTGTATTTTTCTGCATTATGATTTTACAGTGAGTTTTTTCAAACCATGTATTAGTTATGTGCATTTAAGAAGAAGAATATTTTAAGAGGGACGAGGAAGGAATGAAGGGCAGGAGAAGAGTAAGAAGGAAGGAAAGAAGGTGGTGTAGGGCAGGAGGGAGAGCTGTGGGGAGCAGACTGGCTGGGACAGGAGGAGCCCTGCATGGTGGGAGGGGTTGACCCATAGGAAGGAGGGGGCTACCACCCAGGCAGTTCCCCAAAGTGCCCAAACACATTCCTTACCCCTGTCCACATCACAGAAAGTCTGGCTGAGGCCTGAGTAATTGAAGGCTAATTGGGTTTTAGTCTTGTTAATGCTCCTGTGAATGTTTGCATTGAGGAGAGGCAGTGGATCTGGATAAGTGACTCCCCCTGGTTCTCCAGGGGGAGGGAAGAGACACCAGGAGGAAGAGCTGTATGAATGATGAACAGGAATGGAGTGTGTTAGCCCACTCTGAGTATGGGTAGTGTGCATGGAAAAGCTGAGGAGTCCTTGCACTTGGCATTGGGGGGAGTGGAAGAGAGCCTGGCTGGTTCACAGGAGTTCCAGGGTCAAGCCTAGTGTGGGCAGGGTTCTGGCAGGCAGCAGGGAGACCAGGATAGAGGTCAGGACTGGTGACCCCAGTCCAAACCGAACAGACTGCAGGGTGGGGGTCTGGGCTCCAAAAGGAGTGGAAAGATAAGTCTGGCTACTAGGGATAGGCAAGGGGGTGGGCACCAGGGCCTCTGCCCACATTTAGGACCAAATTGTTGGTTCACACAGGGATAGTCCCTTTTATAACTATTTTCTGAGCTGGGCTGAAGTGTACTCTATAGCCTAGGCCCTTCAAACCCACTGGAGCATCCTGTACCTCCAGGGCCAGGTTTCAGCCCTCCCTCCCAAATTCCCCACCACCGAGTCCAGCTAGGAGCCATCCAGCAAGGAGGCAGCTTGCCCACTGGGCTGAGGTCTCTGAGTTTCCCCATTCTCCAACCAGTGGGCCTTGTTGGCTTCTGACTGTCAAACCTCATGGGGGCTCCGTGACTCTTGCATAAATGTGTTGGCAGCAGGGAAGGAGTCAGAGGAAGAATGGTTTCCATCGTTCTCCCTGAAGAGACCAGATGATGCCTAAGGAAGCACCATGAGGTGGAAGTCAGGCCCAGGCAGCCAAGGAAGAGAGAGGGAGGCCCTTGGAGAACATAAAAAGGTTTTGTTTTGCAGAGCTGCTGCTTGGGGGAGCTCAGTATACTACAGGAGGAACCCATAGTGAGGCCCTTCCACGGGTAATCCCCACCCTTCATAATCCTCTTCTCCAGGGGTCAGAAATACAGGATGTGCTTTTAAAGGATCAGCTGCACATTTGTTTTTTTCTCCTCCTCCTCAGGCCTGACTCGGGGACTCGGGCCCCTGTGACAAGGCAGGGAAACATTTAATGAGTTTGTATTCCCTGAGAGCACAGTGACTGACAGCCGCCCCGGGGGTCACCACTCTTCTTGTCCTAGAAGAGGATGCAGCAGCTGCTAGGCTCTGTGTGTGCGAGTGTGTGCATGCCTGTGCCCCCCACCACCACCATGTATGCACACCTGGGGCTGGGCTAGAGAGGGACTGGCCAGGAACACCCAGCCTGTGAACAGAAGCCACTGCAGTGGTTGGGGAATGGGGAAGGACTTGGGGAATCACTATCCTTTCTGATGGTACCTCTAGCCACACACCTCATCCCTCCTCAGGTCACCCTCCATATACTCAGCTTGGGCCAGGTTGGTGGGAGGGAGGCCTGAGGCTGCCCACAGTGGGGTTTGAAGGAATTGGGGGGCATGGTCGATGTGGAGGCCTGAGTCTGCATGGGTAATGAGGCCAGGGACTGGCTTGTCAATAGCATTTAAGTACTTTTCTCCCATTTTCAGGCCAGACTGAATTATTTATTCGTTTCTGGTCAATTGCTGGTAATGTCATTAGCATTTGTCTATCAAAGGGAACAGAGTGGGAGTGGTCCCCTTCAACTGACCCCCACATCCCAAACTGACTCTCAAAGGTCAAGCTGTCCAGTCCCCCTGCCCCTGCTCTCAAGTTATTCTAGGAACAGAATTTTGCAGAGGTCCTGCATCCAGAATGTCGTCTATCCCCACGTGCCACAGCTTAAGCCTAATGGATCTAAGGAGCCAAGTAGTAGGGTCCTTCCTATTATTCTCACACACCCCTGTCATTAACTTAGAAACCCAGTCCTTCCACATTTAGGCATCACACTGGCTGGCTGACCTCTTGAGAGTGAGCCACGACTGGCCAGGAAAGACCTGGATGGTAGAGTGGAGGACGCAGAGCAGGCAGTCCAGGTGGGTTTCTGCCTCTTCTTTTGGTCCAGAACCCAGTCTGCTTCCTCAGACTCAGCTCCTGATTTGGGGTTCTTCCTTCTCCCTCAGACTGGGCCCCCTAAGCAGAGTTCTGCTTCTCCTCTAAGACCAGACCCACAGGAAGTCATGTGCCTCCCCCACATCAGATTAAACTCTCCGACCAGGGTCCCTCTCTTTCTTTTTTTAAAAAAAGATTTCTTACTTTATTGATTTTAGAGAGAGAAGGAGAGAGAGAAACATTGATGAGAGAGAACTTCGATTGGCTGCCTCCTGCATGCCCCCAACTAGGGATTGGGCCCACAACCAGGCATGTGTCCTGACCAGGAATCGAACCGGCGACCTCTTTTTGTGTGTGTGTGTGTGTGGTACTTGCCCCTAGTGGAAACCAAACCCGGGACTCTCTGGTCCACAGACCTACGGTCAACTGCTGAGCCAAACTGGCCAGGGTGAACCAGCGACCTCTTGATGCATGGGTCGACACTCAACCACTGAGCAACACCGGCCGGGCATCCCTCTTTCTTCAATCAGCTCCCCAGATAGAAAGATCTGCCTCCTCTTTCCAGCCAGGATCCCAAACTGGGTCTCCAGGGCAGGCTCTCTCTCCCCACCCAGTCCACAGGACTGCCTACACCACTGACAATAGAGGGGCTCTGAGGATTAATCCCAGGGAAGGACTGCAGGTCCTCATGGGGCTGAGTTGGGCAACTAGGTCAAGAACTCCCAAATCCACGCCCTTCACCGATCAACCTAAGCTTCTATCCTTGACCTTGGGACTTAAAAGGGAAAGTGAAGGGTGAGACTTTTTGCAGAGACCAGGACAGGGTATGCCGGGGGCTTATTGAGGAGCAGTCAGAGGAGCAATGCCTATGAAGCAGTTGGGGAGCAGGACTGGGCAGAGCGAGAGTTTGACTTCGGTGCTGTTGCAAAAGCAGCCTCAGCCAAGCCCACAGGAAGCTCCAGTGCTGGGATTGCCTTCCAGACTCACCCCAGACTGAAGTAAGAGGGCCAGACCTTTGTCTACATTGACCAGTCATCCTGTGGACCGCCCCTAGGGAGAGGGCATGGACCTTGGGAGAGGCAGCTGAGGGCAGTTCCCCAGGGGAAGAACTTGATGGTGTCACCAATAGCCAACACTGCAGCAGCTGCAGGAACACATGCCTTGGCCCTCAAGGAGGATCTGGGCAGCACCGCAGCATCCACTTTGGATGTCCTGGGCAGCAGGGATGGATGGGGCACTAGGAGTCTCAGTGAGATGGCTCAATTCATGAAGGTGTGGGTAGTTATAAAACTTGGGGGGAGTGTGCCTAGACAGGGTAGTTTGTGTGGGGACAGTAAGATAAGAAGGTTTGGGGTCACATGGAGGGCTGGGGCAGTGTGGGGGACAAGGCGGAGATGGTTTGGGGGATACCAGTGGACCAAAAGTTTGGAGGACAGAGTGAATGGATGGGTCTTCTTAAAACTATGCCTGCCTGGTCTGGGCCTGGTGGGCTGGGGCCTGGTGGGCCTGGCAGGTCTGAGCAGCGTGAGTGGGTGGGAAAAAGGCCCCCTCCCAGCTCTGCTGGCTCCTGGGTTGCTAAGCAGGATTAGCCTCCTCTTCCTCAAGAGGAGGGGCTCTGCTCCTGCATCAGCCACCAGCTCTGGCCCTAATCCCCCTCGCTTTCTAATCCACCCACGACTTTCTTAGGCATTAACGTTGGGCTCTCAGCTCCCTAAGCACTACCCTGAAGATGGGAGCGGGGCTCTGAAGGGAATTAGGCCAGCCTCAGAGGATGGCTCTGCAGACAACTGGAGGGAGGCCAAGAACAGTCCCTGCCTCTTCTCTGCAGCCCCCCAATTCCCAGACAGGGTCCAGGGTCTCAAAGGGGTTTCTTCCAGCTCACTGCTAGAGCCAGGTGAGGATGGGGTGCAGAGAGGGGCTAAAGAGGAAGAGGATTTCCCAGAGTGAGTGCAGAGTCTAGAGGTGGTGCCAGACAAGGATATGAGGGTGATTCACAGTCAGAGATACAGGAGAATTCAGGACATTCTGTGCCATGAGAGATGGGAAGGGTAAACTGAGTCCAGATTGCATAGGGCCTTGAATGGCAGCTGAGGAATCTGGACTTGGGAGAAGTAAGGAGTCATGATGGAAAAGTAGTAGGATTCAGAGCAATTGCTTTGGTGCCTGTGAAAAGCTGGTGGGGGAGGGGCAGAGACTGGGGGTGAGAAGGCTACAATGCCAGCAACAGGCCAGGTGATGAGACCCAAGAGGACACTTGCCCAAGATCACCCAGCACCCCCTCCCAGCATGCTGGGCACCCCATGTGGTGGCAGGGCCTCCATTGCACCTGGGAGGGACGGAGCTGGGGGGTGTCCTGGGGAGGTAGGTGTAGTGACAGTGCATTGGCTGTTGGTGACTTCCTACTTCTCAGTTATTCCAAGTATTAGAAACAAGTATCGGCAGCCTGGCTGCGGCACAGAACAGGAGTATCTGGGTGGACAGGACCTTCACCTGCCCCAGGACACAGCTAGTGACAGCATTGGAACAAAGAAGCGGAGGGGACAGGTTAAGCATTTACAATCCAGGAAAGCCAAGTAGTGCAGTGGTTACAGATGGGACTGTGGGAGTCTAATGGGTTGGGGTTCAAATCTCACCTCTGCCTGCCTATTTCTAGCTGGGCAACCTCCTTGAGTCCCAAGTTTCTCATTTGTAAATGAGTTACTAATGTCAACTCACAGGACCCCTACAATGAGGGCCACGTAGGAGAAAATACATGCAGTGTCCCAGTGGAAACCCAGGGCAGGGTCGGGGGACACAGCTACTGTTGTTGCTCAGTGGGCAGCCAGAGGGGCAGGGCTTGGTTCCCAGCTCTGTGTGCCTCCAGATCTCTCAGATGCACCTTCCCAGAGTGGGTAGTAGGCAGCTGGGGTCCCCAGACTCCTCGAGGGAGGTGGGCTGCAGGGCAGGTGCATCAGGGTATTGACCGGGTGGTGGGATGTTGAAAGGCTGGAGGTTCATCATGGCAGGTTCGTTAGGCCATCCCAGCAGGCCCCTCTCATTGGGCCCTGCTAATGAGCTTCCACTGGATTATCCGCTCCCACCTCCGCTCGGTTTACTCTGTCAAATCGAGTTTGCATTTTAAATGGGAATTTGACAAGACGGGCAATTTGTCTGCTGACGAGGTTAATGGGTGTTAGCCCTGCGGACTGAGGAGGGAAAACCCATGCCCCGGCATAGCCTGGCCTCTGCCCAGATCAATGACCCCGGCTGCTGCTCCTCCCTCCGCTGTAACCACTCTGGGCCTCCCAGTGTCCAGAGGCTGTCCCTGTGGCTGGCCCACTGCCTCCAGGCAGTCTTCCCAAAAGCACTCTCCCCTGGCCACCATCTACTGCACAAGCTGGATGACATCCTCCTCCACCTGGACTCAGACAGGGTTCCTGAGGGCGCGGCCATGTCACCCCTCTCCGAACCAAGGTTCCCAGGGCAGAGCCAGGTTTTCCCTCAGTTGAGCTCCCAAAGGCCGGGTACTGTCTCCTCCCTCCGGCCTCCCTCTCTCCCTCTCACATCTGGAACTTAAAATGGAGCGAGAAGGCTGGCATTGCCACATGCTGAGCTCTAGTGCTGGGATATTGACTGGTTGACAAGAAAAGGTTTCAAAGCCATCACTTCCAAGCTTGGGATGTCCCTAGACCAAGCCCTAATGTTGGGACTTACAGGGAAGTGGGGGAACCCTTCTGAGGCTTCCTGTTGGGGTGCAAGTTGGCCTCCCCTACATGAGGCCCTTCCACAGCTGAGCAAGAACCCAGGTTTCTGGGGCCCCAGCCTGAGTCCAGGAGCAGCACCAGGCCAGGATGGGATTGGGCTGTGGGAGAAGATGCTTCGGCCTCCCCTCCTCCCAGGGGCCCAGCGCCCTTCCCCACCCCGGCTAATGTGCCACAATTACCTCCTAAGTGCCCAAACAAATGTGGCTGCTGGGGGAAGTGACACAGGCTCCAGGTGATGGATTCATGCCATCGGGGAGCCGGGCGGAGCGGGCCCCGAGCGGGGGGCGGGGGGGCAACACTAATATTGTATCAGCGTCGGCGCGGGCGCCAGGAGCCGGTGATGAATATGTGTCACTTTACACGGCGCACACTCGGGGGCCTGGCTGCGCAGGCATGGAAAATAGAGTGTCTGGGATTAATGATATTGAAAATGATAGAGAGCAGATTGGAAATGGCTTCGCCCGCCCGACCCGCGGAGATGGAAACGTACCTCACAGCTATCTGCCCAGCCTGGCCCCCCACGTGCCCCCCCATACACGGCTGCAGAGGCCCACGCATGATGAGGACCCAGAGTCTCATTCCACCAGCAGCTGGTTGGGATGGCACATACAAGAGGTACACCTGTGAGCAGAGACAAGGGGCATCAACAAAAATCTCAGCCCCTGACTGACCTTTGACCTTGGTTCCAGATGAGTCTGACCCCAGTCACCCAGTGAACCTTGACCTTGGCCACAGACCAAACCCTGACCCCAGTTCCAGCTGAGCCCGGCCTCTGGCCACAGATTGAGTCTGCTGAAGCCTGAGCCTCCCGCCAGGCCAGGAGGTTTGGAGTAGTGAAGGGAGGTGCAGGGATGAGGCAGGGTAGTGGATCACTCAGCAGCATCATGCATCCCCTGCTGGAGGGCAGCTCAGAGCCCAGGCTGTCACTCCATAGTGTGGACTCCCGGGTCAGTAACCAAGTGAACAGGTATCTTCTCCAGTGATGTTTTTAGTGTTTAATTATGTTGATGTTTATAACTGTGTCTGCATACAAAGGTACACATTTGTAGGGGTGTGTGGGCATATATCTATTCAACCATAAACTTTTGGGATTGTGTACAGAGTGCATAGAAATGTGAGTAACTAGGCTTGTCCTGTGTGCCTTGGTGTATATACATCTCTTGGGGAGTCTGTGTATGTGTGTGAGTGTGGCTTATTTTAGGCCACTCTGTGCATGGGTATGAGTGTGCCTGTGGTGTGTGTGTGTGTGTGTATGTGTGTGTTTTCCCACAGATAGAAGGACTTCCTATGTGGGCTTTGGTCGAGTAAAACTCTTTTATGAGGACTGTTCCTGGTCACAGGCTAAATTCCCAACATCAGGACAAAATGCCTCTCTCCATTGAAATGGAATCTATCACACTGGTATTTCAACCGATTTGCCAGATGGACAGCAACCTGGAAACCATCAGACCAACTTCAACATCTATCCCCATATTGCTCCAATCCAAACCAAGGTCAGGAGGATGTGCCTAAATCAACATCATTCATTCATTCAACAAATACTTTTTGAGGGCTCATGACATGGCAGATACTGTCTTTATGACCAGGAAAAACATGATTCCTGACTTCATGGAAGGCACAATCCATCAGAGAAGACAGACACTAAACAACTAAACCAATAATGACAGAGTGTAAAAAGTGCCACAAATAAATATTCAGAAGGCCATGACAGAGTTAATGGGGTGACTCATCATTAGTTGGGGTACTCAGGATTGGCTCCTCCATACAGGTCATATTTGAGCCAGCCCTGTGGAACGAGGAGAACGGTGAGTACAAAGGCCCTGGTCTTATTGGAGGCCATGTCAGGAGAGAGGAGTCAGGAGGGAGGGGTGGGACCAGAACAGCTGGGCCTCCTAAACCAGTTCAGATTTTGTTTTCAGTGGGGGGGATGAGGCATTGGAAGTTTGAACCAAGAGAGTGACATGATCATATGTACGTTTTAAAGAGAAATTGAGCCCTGGCCAATTTGGCTCAGCAGTTAGAGCATCAGCCTGCGGTCCAGAGAGACCTGGGTTCGGTTCCCGCTAAGGGCGCATACCTCGGTTGCAGTTTGTCCCCGGCCCTGGTTGGTTGTGCAGGTGGCAGCCACTCCATGTGTCCCTTTCACATCGATGTTTCTCTTTCTCTCTCTCTCTCTCTCTCTCTTTCACGCTTTCCCTCCCACTCTATCTGAACAAAAAATGGAAAAAAATGTCCTCGGGTGAGGATAAAAAAATAAATAAATAAATAAAGAGAAATTGAGCCCTGGCTGGTTTTGCTCAATGGTTAGAGCATTGGCCCACAGACCAGAGAGACCCGGGTTCAGTTCCCGCTGGGGGCACATACCTTGGTTGCAGTTCATACCAGCCCAGTTGGGGTTGTGTGGGTGGCAGCCAGTCGGTGTGTCTCTCACATTGATGTTTCTCTCTCTCTCTCTCTTCCTTCCTCTCTCCCTCCTGCTGTATCTGAAGATAAATGCAAAAATGTCCTCAGGTGAGGATAAATAAATAAAATAAAAAAATAAATTTTGAGTACAGCAGGAAATCTTTCAGGAGGTCTGGTCTTAGGCCCAGGCCCAGGGTCCATGTCCCGCCAGCACCACTAGCAGTTCCTACACACGCCATCATTAGCCAGCAACAGCAGCACCAGCTGGTACTTCGCTGAGTCCCTCCTGGCAGCATCTTGGGGGCCTTTGGTTCCCTGTCCACACTGTCCCCAGTCCTGCTGCTCCACCCCCACCCCGGATCCTCCTCCTGCCTCACTCTCCAACGATGGGTTCTGGAAATGCTCTCTCTAAGACAACCTGAGTCTTCCCAGGGCCCTGTTGACATCTGAGGAACCAGTGCTGAGAAAGCTCAGAGCTCTCACGAAGATAGGCATGGAGGCCCTGGCTGGTGTGGCTCAGTTGCTTGGGTGTCATCCTGTGCGCTGGAAGGTTGCTGGTTCAGTTCTTGGTCAGGATACATGCCCAGGTTGCAGGACTCGATTCCTGGCAGGGGGCCTGTAGGAGGTGGCAGGCAGCCCCAGCCAATCAATGTCCGGCTCTCACATCTATGTTTCTCTCTCTCTCCCTCTCCCTTCCTCTCTGTTTAAAAATCAATAGAAAAAAAAATTTTTTTTTTTTTTTTAAAAAGGAGTTGAGGAGGGAGCTTCATGCTGGTGGTGAGAGGGCCCTGTCTAGGAGAGAGCTCTGTGCAGGAGCCAGGGGCACAGCTCCCAGGACAGCCCACTTTCAACTGTGGGAACTCTGAAACCCCCCCACAGGTGTCCCCAGGGGTCCTAGCACACTGTAGGCATGGGGCTCACCTCCCTGTCTGCCTGCCCCTAGGTTCAGCGGAAGGAGAGAGGAACACCAAGCGTCTGCTTCACCACTAGCACAGTGCTGGCACATGCAGAGGCCTTCAGGAAACACGACTGGGGGAAGGACTTGCAGCAAGTCCCACAGGGTGGGGGGTGCTGGGTGACCTGACCCCACCCCAGACTCAGCACCACCCCCTTCAGCCCGAGTGCAGCAGGCTCCCTAGTGGCAGCAACTTTGGACTTTCCTATGTGGAGGAGGCAGGAAGAGAGGACTGAGGCCTCTCTGGGCTGCTTCTCTCCCCCTTTCTGCTTCAGGCTCTTGTCCTCTTCTCTCTGGCTTCTTCTCTCGATCTCTCGCCATCTCTCTCTGTCTCTTTCTGCTCCTTTCTCTCCCTCCTTCCCTGCCTCTCTCTCCCTGAGTCATTTGCAAAGCGGAGATGGCCTAGCCCATCTGGGAGCGAGAGCAGGGCTGGTGACGGAGGCGCAGGTAATAGCCGAGTAGAGGAGAGAGACGTGGAAATTTATGACATTGAAAATGACTAAGAGAGAGAGTGTGTGTGTGAAAGTGTGGGAGGAGAGAGCAGGAGGGGGCAGAGCGGAGGAGGGCGGGAGCTCCTGTGCACGCACACTCCCTGCTCTGCCCCTCCCTCCAACCTTGCAGAGTGGAGAGGACATGGAGGAGGGGGCTGCCAGCACAGAGAGGGAAAGATAGACAGACAGTTGGCAGGATAGAGAGGGCAAAAGGAAGGAGAAGGAGAGGAGCAGGTAAGACCAGGAGAGGGAGCACGACTGTGAACCACGGTGGGAGAGATGACCAGCGTCTGGCTGTTGTGCCTGCGTGTCTCTGCCCTGGTCTCCGCTTCAGGAGCTCTGGTCTGAGGGGAGGAGTGTCCATGGCAAATGGTAGCATGGAGTCTGGAGTCTAACCTGGAGACTTGCTAAGGGATGAGGCTCAGAAAGGGCCAGAACATGCTCCAGACTGCACAGCAGGTCTCCTTCCTCCCAGCATGGCTGTTTACTCACACACTCTGTGGTGTGGAGAGCCGGAAAGTAGAGGGACTAGAGCTTGTAACCAACAGCAACTCCCTCTGGGCCCTGGGAGGCAGGGGAATGGCCAGAATGACCTGCCTGCCACATCTTCTTGAAGTCTGAGGAGAATCTGTTTCCTTGCTGTGTTAGCCCATAATCCCCTCTGCCCTACCCACCCCTAGACCACCCAGGATGGCACAGCATTGTTAGAGACAGAAGAAATTAAACATCCTTCAGAGAGCTGAGCACACCACCCCTGACCTGGGGCCAACTCAGACCCAGCAGCCTACATACACTCCACCCTCTGCTCCTGCCACCTCTCGACTCCAATGCGCTGAGTCCTCTCCCAGTCACTGTACCTTACCCCAGGGCTCAGTTCTTTGCTCAGATTCCTTCCTTCTCTGAGCCTAAGTGTCCTCGCCTTTGAAATGAGGATAGTAACATTCACCTATACCCATCCTCCTCGGGCCAGAGGAGCAATGCCAGGGCTCGGGGGGAACTCAGGTCTACCTAAGCTTTGAAATTGTTCTCCATTAGACAGTGTGAGTCATCTTGACTGTAGAGGAACTCTCACCATTCCAGCTGACATCGTGGTGAAGGGAGAGAAAATAAGACTCCCAGGCACCCCACATAAACACAGCCTTCTCCTAAGGAGGCTGGTATGTCAGGTCCTAAAGGGCAGAACACTCCATGCCCAGGTCCAGGCAGAGGCTGAGGCCTAGAGAAAGGTGGGGCTCCCCAGTCACACAGCTGGCAAGATCTGAGGCAGGCTCAGGTCTGCTAGTCCTGACCATGTACTAGGCCCCTTGTCCTGCCAGATGTGGGCAGAACAGTTGCCTTAGGGCACTTAGAAACCTTGCCCCACCCCTACCCCAGCAGTTTGGGGCCTGACTCTGAACAGGTGTCCAAGTTCCCCACCCCACAGCCCTGCCCCCTTCTCCCTGCCAGCCTTCCACTTAGGCCCCACCCCCTCCATTCTCTTCTCCCTCCTCCCCTGCTCTGTAGCCCTCGCCCCTGGAAAACTTTCTTGGATTAACCCCTTCTAGCCCAGGGATCTGAAGAGGTGGTAGAGTATAGTGGTTGAAAACAGAAGCTTTAGTACCAGGAAAGACCCAAATCACAGCTCTGCCCCTTGGCTGAATGACCTTGGGCTCTTCATTTAATGTCTCTGAGCCTTATCTCCTCATTTGGCCAATGGAATTATGAATGTCTGGCTCCGGGATTTGGGGAGGATCACAAGAAATCATGGATGTAAAGTGACTGGCATAGAGGAGGTGCTTGGCGCATGCCAGCTGACATCCAGTCCCCTGGCACCACATCTCACTGTGTCTCAGCTTTCTGCTGCACTTAGGGGGACGAGGATGAGAGCTGAGAGTGGGCAGAGGACAAGCGAGGAGCAGTAGCAGCAGCTTCAGAAGACTCCTGTTCCCTTAGAAAAGATAAAGCCAGAGCTACAGTGGGAGAGACTCAAGTTAGCTCCTCATGAGACCTAGGTGGAAGACACATTTCAAAGGGCTCACCTGGTCCAGTCTGTTCCAAGGCCTCATTCCTGAAGCAGCTCCAAGGCAGCAGTGGCTGCTCTGTCTGGGGAGCAGTGGGGGAGGTGAAGAGTTCACTGGGCCCAAGGCTTCGGGCAGCAAGCCTCCCACCCAGCCCCAGTGCCCTGGCCCAGCCCATCATGGCCGCATAAAAGGTGACGGATGGTTAATGGGGGAGATAACAGGATTCATAAGGGAAATTTATCGGTCACTCTGGTGGTATAAATATGTTTATAGCGGACCAAGGGGAAATGAAGAAGCCCCAATAAATCACTACGAAGCCACCAGCCACTAATAGGCAAGCGGCTGCGGGAACCCCAGCATTGGTACTTGCAGACACCCCCTCTGGCTGCCCGCTAATGGCATGGCAGGGCTGCAGACTTGTCAAGCAGGCTACCCAGCCCACACTGTGGTGGGAATAAGACCCCAGGGGCCATCGCCACTGGACCTGAGCTGTACTGCCATGTTCAGCCTCCCCTTCGGTAGATCTGGGCTCACGTCTGAGGGAACAGGGCAGGGGGTATGGGGACCAAGTCTGGGGAGCCCTGTGGCGCAGGGCTCTGGAGTCAGACATGGCTTCAAAACTTGATGCTGCCCCTTCCCAATCCCTGACCCTCTTTGGGTTTCCTTGTCTGCAAAGTGACTTCACAACCTCAGAAAGCTGTTAGGAGGAAGAGAGAGATAATCCACTAATCACAGTGCTTAGCACCTTGTAAACCTCAATAAATAGTAGCTACTCTTCTTACTTTAGGTGTGGTCTTTCCCTCTTGGGGAAAGTGCTATGTAGATGGGAGAACGTTCACATAAGAGTGTACAGAATTGTCCACATTTCATAGATAAGAACCCTGAGGCTCAAAAGTTAAGAAAGAGGTTTGCCTGAGATCTCACAGCTAGAAGAGAAAGACTATTTGATTCCCAAGCCCATACATACTCTTCCGTCTGCCCCAGTTTAGACTCACTCCTTCCTCAGAGTTCCTGGGGTTCCTTGTCCCCACCCCCTCCAGAAGAGGCCTAGAATTCCAGGGTCCCTGAAGTAGTAAGGGCAAGGCTCTGGGGGCTCTGGCAGCAACTTGCTGGTGCTAGTGAGCTAGTCCTCAACTCTCTGCCCACTCCTATCCTCTTGCCCCTGCTTTTCCACTCATCTCCTCCCTGCACAGCCAGGGCCTGACTCACTTACTGTGACCTCACCCCAGCACTGAGGTTGCTTGAAGCCTTCCACATAACCTGCACAGTTCTTGACAGTCTGCCTTTCCCTCCAAACTCTGGACCTTGGTCACAGCCTCAGTCCATGCAAAGATGCCCTCTAGTCCAGCTCACTCATTCATTCATACATTCATTCCACAAATATTTATGCGGCTGCCTCCGGATACTAAGGTAGGTGGACTCAGGCCTGCCCCTGTGATACTCACTGCCTGGTGAAGTCAGGCCTGGATCTCAGACTGAAATGGGGTGTGTGCTGAGGCTAAGGCAGGTACAGCAGCTGGGGAGGCCCAGAGTCAAAGAATGAGTAGGAGCCTGCAGGAAAAGCATTTCCAGAGGAGGGAACAGCTTGGGTGAGAGCCTAGGGGGCAGACAGGACTTCCTGAGTCCACCGGGTGGGTTTCACCACTTCTCTCAGTGCTGAGGAGCCACACACACTCCCACCTCGGGCTCTATCTTCACTGTCCTTATTCCTCACTCCCTCTTCCCTCTTCTCACCATCACGCTGTTCAGCTCACCTCACACTGGACAACACCGCAGCCTGTTCCCCATTTTCCTGCTAGGACAGGCCTCTCTGCAATCTATGCACACACACACACCCCCTTTAGCACTTCCTGAGTCCCAGATCTATCCCCCAACTCTGGTGCCCCAGAGCAGCCTCTCTCAGCCCCAGAGAACTAGGGTCCCCACACCGACACTGAGGGAGGGGAACAGAGGGCCTCCGAGGTCCTAGGGGCTCCCTCTCCCTGCTGCTCTGAGAAGAGGCACCCAAGCTGCGGTTGCCTCGTCTGAGTCTCTGGCGTCACCCTAATCTGTGTCTCTCTCCCGACCCAGCTTCTCTCCCCGTCTCTGCGGGTCTCTGGCTCTCTTTCCCCCAGTCTCTCTCCAGCGCTCTCCCTCCCGGCCTCGGCTCCGTCTCTCCCCGTCTCTCTCCCTCCGGAGGCCAGGCGGGGGAAATCGCTCCGTAAATAGGCGGATGGCCCCGGGCGCTCCCGGCGCAGACACTCGTTTTTAGAGCCGGTAATTGACTCCTTTCAGTTGATAATTCATGGCTTGCATATGCGCTTTAATGCGGGCGCCCGGGGAGGCGCGGCGGGCGGGGCGGCCCTCGCGCGAAGCCGGCGGCCGGGCGGCTGGGAAGGGAGCCGGACTCCGGGCGGGTTGGCCGGGGCCGTCAGTCCGTCAGTGCACGGGAGAGGAGGGGGCACACCCCTAGGGTCGGTCTGTCCGGCCCTCGTGACCCGGCTAGGTGACGAAGTGGGAGTGCGGTGGGTGGGGTGGAGAAGCGGGTAAGTCCCTGGGCCAGCGCGGGTTTGGGGGGCGGGGAGCGACAGGAGGCGGACTGGCACAGCCTTGAAATGGGTGGGGGGGCAAGATACACTGACCACCGCTCCCCCTGCTGCCAAAGGAAAAACTGAGGCCCAGAAGGGGGATAGGTCTCACCCATATCCCACAACACAGAAACAAGACCAGACTTCAAGATGCCCTCTTCCCAAGGATCCTAGTCTGGGGCCTCAGTCCCAGCCTTGGTAGAACCACCTGGCCCTGGGAATTTTCCTATTTCTGAGCTAAATTCCTACTGCACTGTTCTGGGACAGGCTTTCCCTGGAGGAGTTGGCTCTTCCCAGTGAATGCTGAAGACAGAAACCCAGACGTGTGCCTGCCTCTCACCTCACAGCAACAACCAGGCTGGGGCGGAACCCCAGGCCCTCTCCCACTTGGCTTTCGCCTTCTGTGGATCTGTCTCATCCTGAGGCTGTAGCAGATGTCATTATTATATTTCCATTTTACAGAAGAAGAAACTGAATCTTAGAGAGGCTAGGAGACTGCAGAGAAGACAGAGCCTGGATGTATGCACACCCAGATCAAGTCCTCCACGGTGGAAGTACTAGGAGTGAGGAGCGGGGAAGCAGGAACTATTAAGTCCCTGGAGGTCCCATGTGCACCTACACAGAGGCCTCAGAGAGGTCCCTAAAGCAAGGGACTTTGGGGGAGTCAGTGACTTGCCCACAGTCACAAATGCCTGGTAAAGATGGTGCTAGGAAGTAGTAAGAGGTTAAAGGTCAGTGCATGAGCTAGAGCTGGGCTTGGGGAGGAAGAAAGCTGTTGACCCCAAATATCAGCTCAAGAGTAACCAGAGAAAGCCTAGCCTGGAGAGAACTCTGGCCCCAGGATGGGACTCAGTCCCTTAGGCTTGGTCTCTGTTGCTCCCTTTCTCCAGGCTAGTTTCAGCCAAAAATAGAATTCTGCCTTCTGTCTCCTAAAATGTGCAGTTTCACCCAAAGTCATAGCACCCGGCTTATTCCTGTGTTCCCCTATGTTTATTTCTTCACCCTCTAGTTTCCCAATCTATACACTGGAGTTTGGACAAGGATCTGGCTGAGAATGTCCTGGTCGAAGTGGATCTGATTAAAGCCCCAAGTGCGGTAATGTCTGGGCTGTATGAAGCTCAATGCTACCCCCTGGTGCCCAGACTGTTACAGCCAGTAAACCGCAGGACGCAGAGACAGGAGCCACTTGAGGTTAAAAACAAACAAACAAAAAACCTCTATCTTCTCTCTCTCTCCCATTTATTTTTGGGAGGCAACCAAATTTTTGGTGGCCTTGTTTCCACAAGGCTAATTAAAGATAAAAAAAACAAAAACAAAAAAAAACCTCGCCCTGACCAGTTTGGCTCAGCAGTTGGAGCATTGGCCTGCGGTTCAGAGAGACCCAGGTTCGGTTCCTATTGAGGGCACGTACCTCAGTTGCAGTTTGTCCCTGGCCCTGGTTGGTCGTACGGGTGGCAGCCACTCGATGTGTCCCTTTCATATCGATGCGTCCCTTTCACATCGATGCTTCTCTCTCTCTCTCCCTCCCACTCTACCTGAACAAAAAATGGAAAAATGTCCTCAGGTGAGGATAAACAAACAAACTAACTAACTAACTAACTAACTAAAAAACCTCTATGCTCCCCTCCCCCTTCTCTGAACCTCTTAGACCTCCCTCTAAAGGAGGAGGAAGAATAAAGCAGGAGCCCTACCAACTGAGTGAGGGTAAACCATGAGGCTCCTCCAGCAAAGGTCTCAGACTCTGTGGTGGATCCTGGAGAGGGGTGGAGGCCATGGTGATATCAGCAGTAGCCCTGTCCAGCCTGCACCTGGACACCCCAAATGGTTTCTTCTATTTTAGGTGGAGTCCAGGCTGCCCTTCTGGTATAAATTCCTGGGGTCTTCATCTTAGTTAAACTCAGGCCTTTTTCTGCCTGAAATTCCATCATTTGTGTTCAGAGATGATACTCAAATGTAGGATAGATTGATGGATGAATTCTGTTCCTTTGCATTAAGATATTATCTCCAGAAGGTTTGTGCTATTAAGTACAAAGAGGGATGAGTTCATTGGTTTTCCTAGTTAACTGAAAGTAGGGCTACAAAGAGGAATGGGATAAGGGAAGGGGAAGTTGTGGGTGTGTTTTTGTTTTTGTTTTATCCATATATATCTTTACTTACGAGGACTTTTCATATATATATCTTTAATTTTTATTGAGTTTATTGGGGTGACAATGGCCAATAAAAGTATGTAGGTTTCAGTCGTACAATTCTTTTTTTTTTGTTTTGTTTTTTGTTTATCCTCACCTGAGGACATTTGTTCGATATTTTGTTCAGATAGAGTGGGAGGGAGAGAGAGAGAGAGAGAGAGAAACATCGACGTGAAAGGGACACATCGAGTGGTTGCCACCCACACGACCCACCTAGGGCCGGGGACAGATTGCAACCGAGGTACGTACCCTTAGCGGGAACAGAACCCGGGTCTCTCTGGACTGCAGGCCAACGCTCTAATCGCTGAGCCAAACCGGCCAGGGCTCAGGCGTATAATTCTATACATTATCTGTACTTTCATATATTTTTTATTCTCAGAACCACCCTGTGAAGTAGGCAGGTTTCAGTTATTCATTCTAATGAAGTATTTTCTCCATAAATACTGAAGAATGCCAAGAAAATTTTGCTTTTGAACACTAGTTTTCATGTATTTAGAGCATAAATAAGTTTTCTAAAAGCTATTTTTCTGGCTAACTTTAGTTTCAGAAATTGCATTAAACACTTCTTATTTTCAGCCCAGCTGGTGTGGCTCAGTGGTTGAGGGTCGATCCCATACACCAAGAGGTCATTGGTTTGATTCCTGGTCACATGCCCAGGTTGTGGGCCCAATCCCCAGTGTGAATGCATGCAGGAGGTGGCCAATCAATGTTCTCTCTCATCAATGCTTCTATCGCTCTCTCCCTCTCTCTTATTCTCTCTCTCTGTCCAAAAATAATCAATAAAAATTTTTTTTAATAAAATAAATACTTCTTATTTTCATAGTTCATCTTTTACAAAGAAGATAAGAAATTTTTATTTTTTATTATTATTATTTTTTATCCTCACTTGAGGACATTTTCCATTTTTTGTTCAGATAGTGGGAGGGAGAGAGAGGATGAAAGAGAAAGAGAGAGAGAGAGCTCTGGCCGGTTTGGCTCAGCAGTTAGATCGTCGGCCCACGGACCAGAGAATACCGGTTTCAGTCCCGCTAACGGCATGTACCTCGGTTGCAGTTTGTCCCCAGCCCTGGTTGGGGTCATGTGGGTGACAACCACTCGAAGTGTCTCTCTCGCGTCAATGTTCCTCTCTCTTTCTTCCTCCCTCTCTCCCTCCTGCTCTGTCTCAAGATAAATGCAAAAATGCCCCTGGGTGAGGATTTTTTAAAAAAGAGAGAAAAAGAGAGAGAAACATTGATGTAAGAAACATTGATCAATTGCCTCCCATACATGCCCCAAACATGGATCAAACCCATAATCTCAGTATGTGCCCTGACCAGGAATCAAACCTGCAACCTTGCCCTGGCCGGTTTGGCTCAGTGGTTAGGGCGTCGGCCTGCAGTCCAGAGAGACCTGGGTTCGGTTCCCGCTAAGGGTGTGTACCTCGGTTGCAGTTTGTTCCCGGCCCTGGTTGGTCATGCAGGTGGCAGCCACGTCGATGTTCCTTTCACGTCGATGTTTCTCTCTCTCTCTTCCTCTCTCTCCCTCCCACTCTATCTGAACAAAAGGTGGAGGAATGTCCTCGGGTGAGGATAAAAAATAAAAAATAAAAAGAACTTGCAACCTTTTGGTGCATGGAACAGTGCTCCAACCAAATGAGCCACCTGGCCAGGGCAAAAAATTTCTTAAGTCTACCTTTGAATCCTTTTGAGATTCAATCTAAACAACATTTTTAGTTGACAGAAGTGTTTCTTAGTTGTGTTCTAATTTTTTTGAAAAGTAAGTGAGTGTTGACTGTCCAGACGCAGGTGCTCTGAAAATCAATGCTGGGCTCTTGCCTTTGGAACCAGACATATCATGATCTAGGTTTATAAAACTTAGAGTCTTTCTCTCTGGTGTCTTCAGGCTGAGTTTACTCATAGGAGTGGCAGGATTGCTCTGCAGTGGTGATAGAAAGCTTCTGCTTTTACCATGATGTTTAATCATTTTGTTGCATGTTTTACAAGTAATCAACAATACTCTTTGGAGTCTACTTTTCCACAATTTTTGCTTCTTTAACAATGAGTATATCATGTCTTGATTCTTGATTAAGAAGTTTCTGTATTTGGGGTGTCAATTGGGCTTGAGTTTGAGGCACACTTGAGAATTATCCAGAACCAGCAACTAGAAACAGAATGGACATGTTCCTTCAAAAGCTTTTAGCATTGTGTGATAAACATAGGCCCAGAGGAGAGAGCAAGCCTGGCCCAGGCAGCTATCTTGTGGTTTCCATGCCACAGCCTCAAGATAGTTCTTCTGCCTCATCGCTGCCACCACTGTCCCCACAGCATAAAGACCCAGTGACAAACGGAGCAGGAAAGGTGAGTTTTGGCATATCAGGACAACACTCTAACTAAATGAGTTGCCTGGCCCGGAGGAAAGATAAGTTTTGAGCAGGAGGATCTTAAGAGAGTTCAGGTGAGGGGAAGGTCACGAGAGAGTTGAAGGAATCAAAGGAGGCTTCCTGGAGGAATTGGCATTTGACAAAGGGCTCGAAGGGCAGAAGACAGTGATGATTTGCAGGGAAAAGGAATAGTATGAACAGAAGCACAGAGGCACATTGTGCTGGCAAGAAGGCTGCAGTCTGAGGGAATGAGGGGGTCTGTGCTATAGCAGAGCCAAGGCAGAGGATACTGGAGGATCTCAGGAGGGGCTGAGTGTTGGGCCAAGAAATTAGCACTTTGTGGGCAAAGCACTAGACTGTGAGCTGAGGTCTGGGTCCCAACCCAGGGTCTGTTCTGAGTAGGCTTCACTCCCTTGGCTTGCTCTCTGGAGCTTTCTCTAGACAGTAGTGGGAGCTAAGTTCATGATCAGGGAAGTACCTAGAAATCACAGATCACAGAATAGTTAAGTCACCAAATCTAACTCCCTAAATCTGTAGATGAGAAAACAGATCCAGAGAAGGGAAGTAATTTGCCCAGCATTGCACAGCAAGCCAGTGGCAGAGCCAAGACTTGAACTCAGGTCTCCAGCCTCCCAGTTTGGGACCCATTCCCTTCTGCTGCAATCTGGGACAGGGTCTGGGGGCTGAGCTGGAGGAGAACAGCTGGCGGCAGAAGGCTGCAACGCCACCTAGATCAGATGGGCCAGTCAGAAATGTGGATGGAACCCTTTATCCTGATCCCCATCTTGGGTGGACCTGAGTCCACAGATTAAGCACCCACAAGGACAGAGAGACTACAAAGAACAGAAATATGGTGGGCTTTCAGAAGGAGGAGATATGAGGTAGATATGGTATTCATGAGAAGGAAGGGGCATCAGGAACAGACTTGGATAAGGATGTAGGAAGGTCTCCAGGGGAAGAAATGGCCTGTCATTTGGGTTCCTTCTGGTTCTTGGTCAAGGTCTCCACCTCCTTCATGAAACAAAGACACAGCTCCTCTTCCCATGGCAAACCTATGCACTGCCCAGCCACCGGATGTTCCATGGGTCCTTCCACCTCCTGCCCAGAGAGAGTATCTGTAAGTCAGAGCCTGCTTCCTGCTCACAAGCCCCTTGCCCAGCCTTCCTCACTACCCACAGGTATGCATTCATCCAAATATCTTACCCCAATCTATATTAAGATAGAGATTTCCTGGACCTCTTGGAAAAACTGTTCTGTCGCCCTAGCCGGTTTGGCTCAGCGGTTAGAGCGTCGGCCTGCGGTCCGGAGAGACCCGGGTTCGGTTCCCACTAAGGGCACGTACTTCGGTTGCAGTTTGTCCCCGGCCCTGGTTGGTCGTGTGGGTGGCAGCCACTCGATGTGTCCCTTCACATCGATGTTTCTGTCTCTCTCTCCCTTCCTCTCTCTCCCTCCCACTCTATCTGAACAAAAAATGGAAAAATATCCTCGGGTGAGGATAAAAAAAAAAAAAAAAAAAAAAACAAACAACTGTTCTGTCTACAGTTCTCCAGGGTAAAACTTGCTCCTTGTGGAAAGAGCTGAGTATAAGAATAAAATATAAAACCGAGTATCCACCCAATGTTCTTAGCAAAGGAAAGAAGAATGTGCAAATCCCTGATCCAGGACCTGGTTACATTTCTGCAGTGAAAAGTGTGCCTTGACCCCAAACACAGGCCCAGGAACATGGGGGCTGAGTCTGAGTGCCTGCCATGAAATCCAAACATACTTGTAGGAATTCAAACATGTTGTCATTGTTTTATGACAGCAATTTTCAACTGGTGTGCTGTGGCAGGCACCCTGGTGTAAAGCAAGAATTTCTAAAACATGCAATACCCGCCTATGTAGTCAGAGGCACTGTCCTCCTTTCTCTTAGACTGTCAAATAAAAAAATGACAAGAGCCAACACAATAGCCATCTGGTGTGAATGCCCTGTCTTTTTTTTTAATTCTCACCTGAGGATATGTTCTTATTGGTTTTAGAGAGGGAGGAAGGGCGCGCGAGAGAGAAACATCAATGTGAGAGAGAAACATTGATCAGTTGCCTCCTGTACATATCCCCCCTGGGATTGAACCCAAAACCCAAGTATGTACCCTGACTAGGAATTGAACCTGCAACCCTTTGGTGCATGAAACGATGTTCCAACCATCTGAACCACCCGGCCAGCACTGAATGCCCTGTCTTGAACCATAAATATACAGGTCATATAATAAAGTTGCAACTTATTGGTCACATAGCATAACAAAGTTGCATCTGATTGGTTAATTCTTGGTACCAGAAATACTTATATACACCTGTATAGGCACCTGATTATTTTTAAGGTCATTTTGGAGCAAAAAGGGTAGGTAACTACTTTTTGTGTGTGTGAATCAATCAAAATTATGCCTATTTTTTAATCTGATCAGCAAAAAAAATATTTTTTGGTGTGCCATAGAATTTTAGTAATTAGTTTATGTGTGCCATGAGATGAAAAAGGCTGAATATTGCTGCTTTATGATGATAACATCATACAAGCCTTTATCTGCCTTTGTCTCGGAGCCAGGTCCTGTGGCTTCCAGGCCTCGCTCTTTCACTTCAACTAGCTGTGTGGCTTTGGTCAAGTTCCTTTACCTGTCTGTTTCTCCATTTCCTCACTTGCAGAACCTCACAGGATAGTTATAGGAATATGTATATATCATTTTTTTTAAAAAATCCTCACCTGAGGACATGCTTAGAGAGAGACAGAGAGAAACATTGATGTGAGAGAGAAATATCAACCGGTTGCCTTGGTTGCCGACTGGGGATCAAACCTGCAACCCAGTTATATGCCCTGATGGGGAATCAAACCAGCCATCTTTAGGTGCACAGGATGACACTCAACAAACTGAGTCACTTCAGCCGGCCTGTATATATCCCTTTTAAACAGCTCCTGGAACAGATTAAGAGCTCAAGACACATTAGATAGTATTATTCTGATTATTGTTATTTTTTAGAATTCAGGTCAGCAGTTCCACTAGGTAACTGTTCCATTAAAATCAATTTCCAGTCCTGGCCGGGTTGTTCAGTTGGTGAGACCATTGTCCTGATACACCAAGGTTGCAGATTCGATCCCAAGTCAGGGCACAGACAAGAATCAACCAATGAATGAATGAATGAAACAACAGATCAAGGTTTTTCTCTCTTTCTCCCCTTCCTCTCTCTTTCTAAAATCAATCAATAAAAATAAAATTAAAAATGTCCAGAAAAATAAGTTACTTAATGTCTGACTCAGACACATGCATATGTTTCAGACTCAGTCTCTCTGTCCCTCCCTTTCTTTCTCTCTCTCACCCAAGTCAGGGTTGTTATTTTTAGACCCTGCATTAAATAGGCCCATAAATTGTTTCCTTTTGTTCAGCCACCTATGAATTAGTAATAGTAGCATTTGTTGAACACTTTCTACATATAAGACCTTTTCCTAACTGCTCTAGAGTTTTTTTATTTAAACTTTAATATAACCCTGCAAAGTAGATTTTTGTTTTATTTTATCTTATTTTAGTTATTTATTTATTTTATTTTTATTTTTTATTTTTTTAAATCTTTATTGTTGGATGTAAAATGTATTACAGATGTTCCACATTTTTCCCCCATTGACCCCCTCCTCCCCACTCCCGCCCCCCTCCCACCTTTTCCCACACTATTGTCTGTGTCCATTGGTCATGCATATAAGTTCTTTGGTTTATTTCTTCCCACCCCCCCAACCCCTTTCCCTTTGAGGTTTGTCAGTCTAGCAATGAATTTGTACTTCTTAATCCTTTCACCATTTTCACCCATTCCCCCAAACCCCCTCCCAACTGGCAACCAACAAAATGTTCTCTGTATCTATGAGAATGTTCCTGTTCTTCCTGTTCATTTTGTTTGTAGATTCCATTGTTGATAGATATGTATTCATTGCCATTTTGTTTGTTCATATATTTTATCTTTTTCTTCAAAAAGACCCTTCATCATTTCATATAATAACGGTTTGGTAGTGATGAACTCCTTTAACTTTTTCTTGTCTGGGAAAGTTTTTATATGGCCATCGATTCTAAATGACAGCTTTGCAGGATAGAGTAATCTTGGTTGTAGGTTCTTGGTTTTCATCACTCTGAATATTTCTTGCCACTCCCTTCTGGCCTGCAAAGTTTCTTTTAAGAAATCAGCTGACAGCCTAATGGGAACTCCCTTGTAGGTAACTAGCTGCCTTTCTCTTGCTGCTTTTAAGATTCTCTCTTTGTCTTGAACCTTTTGCATTTTGATGATGATGTGTCTTGGTGTGGGCCTCTTGGGGTTCATCTTGTTTGGGACTCTCTGTGCTTCCTGGACTTGTGTGTCTGTTTCCTTCACCAAGTTAGGAAAATTTTCTGCCATTATTGTTTCAAACAGGTTTTCGATTTCTTGTTCTCTCTCTTCTCCTTCTGGCATCCCCAAGATGCAAATGTTGGCACGCTTGAAGCTGTCCCAGAGGCTCCTTACACTATCCTCATTTTTTTGGATTCTTTTTTCCTTTTGCTGTTCTGATTGGGGATTTTTTGCTTCCTTATATTCCAAATCAATGGCTTGCTCCTTGGATTTACATACTCTATTATTGAAGCTGTGTAAATTATTCTTTATTTCAGTTAATGCCTCCTTCAATTCTAACTGTGTATCCATGATTTCTAACTGGTCCTTTTTTATGCTCTTGAGGCCCTCCCTAAGTTCACTGAGGTTCTCACTAAGTTCATCGAGCATCCTTATAAGCAGTATTTTGAACTCAGTATCTGTTAGGTTGCTTATCTCCATTTCGCTTAGTTCTTTTATTGGGGTTTTGTTCTGTTCTTTCATTTGGGACCTGTTTCTTTGTCTCCTCATTTTGGCTGCCTCCCTGTGTTTGTTTCCGTGTATTACTTAATGAGAGGTATGGGGCTCGCTGAGACCAGATGCTGCTCGTTTGAAAGAATTTTGGAAAAACCTGAAGCAGGATCCAAGACAGGCCAATCCTATGGTTAAGCAAGTGCCAACAGCTTGGGTGGGCTTGAAAGTTGGGTGGGGTGGGGCGGGGCCTCAGGGAGTCAGAGGGCGGGGCTACCAGTGTGAGCCAGGTTGCTGGAGTCCCAGATATGGCGACTATCTCCCGCCCCCGGGAAGGGCTCACCAAAAGAACAAAGGCCTCTGACAGCACGTTTGTCCCCGAGGAAGCCCCCTCTCTAGCCCTCGCTCCAGTGCCAAACAGCTCAGTTCTTCCCTGTATGTCTCTGGTGCCCCTCGAGCTGCCTCCCCTCCGAGCTTAGAGGGAGAGAGTCCGACCAGTCCGTGCGCAGGCCCTTTAAGGAGCTGCCTGGGGCTCCAGCCGCTTCAGCTTCCCTGAGCCTCAGTTCCCGCTGGTTTTTCCAGCCAGAAGTTATGGGGACTTCTCTTCCTGGCACTGGAACCCTGAGCGGGGCACCTGGTGTGGGACGGGGACCCCTCAGTCCTCAGGAAGGACCTTCCCAGCCGCGGGAGCCTCCTGATTTTTATCCGCCACACGTGGTTGTGGGACCAGCCCGTCTGCCTCCGCCCCTCCTACCAGTCTGGATGTGGCTGCTGCTTTAATTTCGTACTTGTAGGACTTCCATTCAGCTTGATTTCAGGCGGTTTTGAATGATGGTTGTTCTGTAGTTTAGTTGTAACTTTGATGTGGTTGTGGGAGGACGCGATACCGCGTTTACCTACGCCGCCATCTTGACCGGAAGTCTATTTTATCTTATTTTTTAAATCATCACCCAGGGATATTTTCCCATTTATCTTCAGATAGAGTAGGAGGGAGAGAGAGTGAGAGAAACATCGATGTGAAGGAGATGCATCGATTGGTTGCCTCCTGCATGACCCTGACCAGGGCCAGGGATTGAACTGAAAGCAAGGTACGTGTCCTTTACCAGAATCGAACCTGCAGCCCTTTGGTTTGCGGGCCAGCACTCTAACCACTGAGCCAAACTGGCCAGGGCACAAAATAGATTTTTTTTTTATTCCCATTTTTCTGACAAAGAAACAGAGGCCCAGCCCTGCCAGTGTGGCTCAGTGGTTGAGCATTGGCCCATACACCAAGAGGTTGCTGGTTCGATTCCCAGTCAGGGCACATGCCCAGGTTGTGGGCCTGATCCACGGTGGGGGGCATGTGGGAAGCAGCCAGTCGATGTTCTCACATCGATGTCTCTCTCTCTCTCTCCCTCTCCCTTCCTCTCTCTCTAAAAAAATCAATATAGAAAAAAAATTTTTTTTAAAAAAGAAAGAAACTGAGGCCCAGAGAAGGGCAGTGTCCAGTTGTTTCACAGAAAGCTCCTAACCAGAGGCCTTTGCCTTGATCCACCATCCTGCCTCTGGAATGGACTTTCCTTACAGAGGTATCAAGTAGACAACTATTTTTGTGAAGTATTCTTCCCTGACAAAGACAGAGGCTGACTTGGAGGTTAATGGTGTGTCCTCAGGGATGGGGTGACACTGTAGTAGAAGTAGAACCCTGGGAATGCCCAGACCCATCTCACCTCACCCTCACCCATCCACAGGGATTGAGGCAAGAATCAATCCTGACCTGTGCCCCTGCAGGAGATGAAAGGAGAGGAAAATTGCCCTCCTGGAAATTCCTGTCATACTATCTCTGTAGTATCCCTTGTAGAAGGCCAGTTCCTCCTCGTCCTGCAATGTCACGGTGGTGACGGGCACTATGCCAACAGGGAAGTCCAGCAGGTTTCCAGAGTGGTATAAGAGCTGCTCTCTGGCCCTGGCCGGTTTGGCTCAGCAGTTAGAGCATCAGCCTGTGGTCCAGGGAGACCCAGATTCGGCTCCCACTAGGGGCATGTACCACGGTTGCAGTTTATCTCCGGCCCTGGTTGGGTTGTGTGGGTGGCAGCCACTCGATGTGTCCCTTCACGTCGATGTTTCTTTCTCTCTCTCTTCCTCTCTCTCCTTCATACTCTATCTGAACAAAAAAAAATTAAAAAATAAAAGCAAATGGGAATTGGGAGTGTCTCCTAACAGCTACAATATTTCTTTTCAGGGTGATGGAAATGTTCTGGAATTAGATAGTGGTGGTGGTTGCATGACATTCTGAATATACTAAAACCATTAAATTGTACACTTTAAAAGGGCGAATTTCTGTTATCTGAATTTTATCTTAACATTTTAAAAAAATGTTAAGTGAATGAAAGCAAAGGTCAAGGTCACACAGGCTGTGGCAGGACTTAGAAGTCCTGGATTCCCTGTCTCAACCCCACCAGGACCCAGTGCTCTCTCACCTGTTGCTTTGGCAGGATCGCCTATGTAGAAGGCAGAGTCCAGAGCTGGCATCAGCAGCACATCCAGGTCCAAAGACCTCCACCTGTCTATGAACTCTCGCTGATATTCCCACAGGGACAATAGGGGCAGGAGGGGTAAGACCAGCAGAAGTCACTGTTTGCAGGACAAGGTCAGGTGCTGCCAGGCTGAGTTGGGTTAGGCACCAGGAAGAATTCCCAAGCAATGAGATGCAGACTGAGATATCTGGGGATGGTCAGGGGCCAAGGTAAAGAGATGGGAAGGGAAGTCTCAGGCTACAGTATTTGGAGGCAATATATCATCCTGGCCCCAGAGAGATGAACTAGATTAACCTCATAGGGCACTAAGCCTTTTCATCCAGGTCCAGCCAGGCCTCCCCTACAGGCCAGGACAGAGCTCTGCCTCCTGTCTGGCCACCACCCAGGTTTCTGCTGCCCCTGCTTTGGCAGTCCCTTGGGTCTCACCAGGCACACCTGCACAGCTGTGTGCTGCTCCCAGTTTCTTTGGTGTCGTAGGGGAATGAGGAAGACTCTGAGAAGTCCAAAGGTCAGCATGGGAGGACTCTTTTATACAAATGGGACATGATACCCAAGAAGCAGGGCCTGGCCTCAGTGCAGGCTGCACATCAGCTGATGGGCTGGAAATAACCCCGTTCTTGTCCCCGCCTGTCCACTGTTCCCAAGAGTACACATCCTCTGGTCAATACCCCACTACCACCAGCAGCCACTAGGACTCACAAGCTTCTCCCAAAACTACAGGTTTATTCCTTCACCTGTGAGGCCCCAGGTCAGCCCTCAGGTTACTCTACCCCAACTGCAACCAGCACCCCAACTCCAAGGCCCACCAGGCCAAGCCCAACAGCAAACCCAAGCCCAAATCAGAATCCTCTTCCAGCCACATCCCCACCCACTTCCAAACTAACCCAAACCCCAACTCAAACCAACTTCAACCAGCCCAACCCTAACTTCATCTCAGGCCCAACCTTTACCACAACCTAACCCAATTCTAGCCTGAACTCAGAGCTTAACTCCAAATCAGACCCCAGCTCCAAACCAAAAACAACCCCAAACCCACTCAAAAGTCTACACTTAACTAGTGTCAGGCATGATCTTAAAACCTTAATTGGATCCCAAAGTCTAATTAGCCCTCCCCCAGTGAATGCCAACTCTAACTTCTGCCCCTCACTCAGTTATCTTCACCCCATGGAAAACCCTTGCGAGCTGAACCTAAAGAGACTCAACCACTCACCCCACTCCATGAATCTATTCCAAACTCTGGCCAGTTTGGGGCTCCTAGAGGTGAGGAGAGAGGGGAACACCAACTTCAGAAACCAACGGGCAATGCCAACCTGCCCTGGGTGGGGGTCCAGCAAGAGCGACTCTGCTCAGTACAGACATGGAGCCCTAAGTCCTCCACCTAACCCAGCCCTGAGTCCCCTCTAGGCCCCCACCCTTCCTAAATCCCTTCCCTTTCTGTGAAACCCCTTCCTCTCTCTACAACTCCCTCCCCATCAGAGCCTCTCTGAAGCCTCCTCCCCTCTCTGAAAACACTCTTCTGTTCTAGCCTCCATTCTCCTCTCTCAGCTCTTCTTCCTCTTGAACCCAGCTCTGAGCCAACTTTCTCTGGGTCTCGTGCTCCTCTCTGACCCTAACCCCCTCTTTGAGCCAGCCCCCACCCCCTTCCTGAGCTTCTTCTTCTCCAGGCCTCACCCCTCTCTGAATCCCTCCCCGTCCTGGGTCCACACATTATATACTTCAGGATCCAGGCCAAGAAACACTTCGGTGGCTCTGGCAGGCAGAGCTGGCTAACACCTTAATGCAGGGGTCCACAGTGACCCCCTTACTGAAGAACCACAGACACACATCCGGTCTGTTTCAGCTTTTCAGTCATGGACTGATTCACACACACCCAACTATCCCTCCATAGATAAGCCATAGAGGGAGGCCAGACCCAAAGAAACACTTCTGGACTTCCGGTCAAGATGGCGGGTAGGTAAACGCGGTATCACGTCCTCCCACAATCACATCCAAGTTACAACTAAACTACAGAACAACCATCATTCAAAACCACCTGAAATCAAGCTAAATGGAAGTCCTACAACTACGGAATTAAAGCAGCAGCCACATCGAGACTGGTAGGAGGGGCGGAGGTGTGGACAGGCTGGTCCCACACCCACGTGTGGCGGATAAAAATCAGGAGGACACCTTGGCTGGGAAGGTCCTTCCTGAGGACTGAGGGTCCCCGTCCCACACCAGGTGCCCCGCTCAGGGTTCCAGTGCCAGGAAGAGAAGTCCCCATAACTTCTGGCTGGAAAAACCAGTGGGAACTGAGGCTCAGGGAAGCTGAAGCGGCTGGAGCCCCAGGCAGCTCCTTAAAGGAACTTATCAGACTCACTCCCTCTAAGCTCAGGGGGGAGGCAGCTCGAGGGGCACCAGAGACATACAGGGAAGAACTGAGCTGTTTGGCACTGGAGCGAGGGCTGGAGAAGGGGCTTTCTCCGGGACAAACGTGCTGTCAGAGGCCTTTGTTCCTTTGGTGAGCCCTTCCCTGGGGCGGCAGACAGCCACCATATCTGGGACTCCAGCAACCTGGCTCACACTGGTAGCCCCGCCCTGGTGACTCCCTGAAGCCCCGCCCCACCCAACTTTCAAGCCCACCCAAGCTGTTGCCACTTGCTTAACCGTAGGATTGGCCTGTCTTGGATCCTGCTTCAGGTTTTTCCTAAATTCTTTCAAACGAGCAGCATTTGGTCTCAGCTAGCCCCATGCCTCTTGTTAAGTAATACACAGAAACAAACACAGGGAGGCAGCCAAAATGAGGAGACAAAGAAACAGGTCCCAAATGGAAGAACAAAATAAAACCCCAAGAAAAGAACTAAGCGAAATGGAGATAAGCAACCTAACAGATGCTGAGTTCAAAATACTGCTTATAAGGATGCTCAACGAACTCAGTGAAAACCTCAGTGAACTTAGGGAGGGCCTCAAGAGCATAAAAAAGGGCCAGTCAGAAATAATGGATGCACAGTCAGAATTGAAGGAGGCATTAACTGAAATAAAGAATAATTTACACAGATTCAATAGTAGAGTAGGTAAAGCCAAGAAACAAACCATCGATTTGGAATATAAGGAAGCAAAAAACTCCCAATCAGAACAGCAAAAAGAAAAAAGAATCCAAAAAAATGAGGGTAGTGTAAGGAACCTCTGGGACAACTTCAAGGGTGCCAACATTCGCATCTTGGGGGTACCAGACGGGGAAGAGAGAGAACAAGAAATCGAAAACCTGTTTGAAACAATAATGGCAGAAAACTTTCCTAACTTGGTGAAGGAAACAGACATACAAGTCCAGGAAGCACAGAGAGTCCCAAACAAGATGAACCCCAAGAGGCCCACACCAAGACACATCATCATCAAAATGCAAAAGGTTCAAGACAAAGAGAGAATCTTAAAAGCAGCAAGAGAAAGGCAGCTAGTTACCTACAAGGGAGTTCCCATTAGGCTGTCAGCTGATTTCTTAAAAGAAACTTTGCAGGCCAGAAGGGAGTGGCAAGAAATATTCAGAGTGATGAAAACCAAGAACCTACAACCAAGATTACTCTATCCTGCAAAGCTGTCATTTAGAATCGATGGCCATATAAAAACTTTCCCAGACAAGAAAAAGTTAAAGGAGTTCATCACTACCAAACCGTTATTATATGAAATGATGAAGGGTCTTTTTGAAGAAAAAGATAAAATATATGAACAAACAAAATGGCAATGAATACATATCTATCAACAATGGAGTCTACAAACAAAATGAATAGGTAGTACAGAAACATTCTCATAGATACAGAGAACATTTTGTTGGTTGCCAGATGGGAGGGGGGTTGGGGGAATGGGTGAAAAAGGTGAAGGGATTAAGAAATACAAATTCATTGCTAGACTGACAAACCTCAAAGGAAAAGAGGTTGGAGGGTTGGAAGAAATAAACCAAAGAACTTATATGCATAACCAATGGACACAGACAATAGTGTGGGAAAAGGTGGGAGGGGAGCGGGAGTGGGGAGGAGGGAGTTAATGGGGGAAAAATGAGGAACATCTGTAATATATTCTACATTCAACAATAAAGATATAAATAAATAAATAAATAATTTTTACATTAAAAAAAAAAAAGAAACACTTCTGTTCCCACCACCACCACTCCTGGAACATGTGCATTCTGAAGATGAGACCCGAATAGATGACTTGCTGCTTAAGGTCACACAATGAGCCCAGGCCCACAGATCCCCTCCCACATCCCATTTCTACCTTGCCCCATGTCTGAGTCCCAGCGAATGTACAGCTTCTCGAGAAGGGTGGCACCTCCATTGGCAAACGGACCCCCTGTGTACAGGTGTTTTATGGCATACTCTATCCAGGGGACGGAGAAGGGAACGGGCTGAGTCAGGGCCTGGAGCTTCTCCCACCTAGCCCTGTGTTCGCTCTGCATCCGTCAGGATCTAGGAGAGGATACCACATCACCTTCCACCTCAGCTCCTCAGCAGGGCATGGGAGGCCTGTGGGTGGCTCATGCCCAGTCCCTCACAGAGATGTGATGGGAATTCGAGCAGCCCCTATTTCCTGCCTGCTCCACTGTGATCCAGCCCCATGCCGAGTGCTTTACATATGTGGGCTCATTAATCTTCACAGCTGCCCATGTGGTGGAAAACTGAGGCTCAGGGGTTGAGAGAGGGGCCCAAGATCACACAGTATAGTGTGACCAACCAGCAGTTCTCAAAGGGGAGGCAGGGCCAGGACAAGCCACTGGGGCACAAGAGGCAAGGGAGGAGGGGGAGGAGGACTTTGAAGACAGCAAGCTCTTTATAGCCATTTGATAGAGACAACAGAGACTGAGGCTGTAGGAATTTTAAGAGTGTGTCCCTAAGTCTCCACCACTGAAGGGAGAAGGAAAAAAATCTTGATGCCTTTCTCACAGGGTGCCCCCCCACCCATCCCTACACCACCCAATCCATCTTCTCCATGAAGTTTAGGGGAAACACGATGATCTCAGCAGCCCCTACTCAGATATAATTTCCTTTCTCTCCAAGAATTGTCCAGTGTATTATTCTCACCAGTCCAGCCTTCTCCCCAAACACCATTCTACCCCTTTCCCAGGGCTTAGTAAGCCTACCTCATGTCCTGCAGCCTGGAGCAGCCTGGAGCTGAGCCTTGTAGCCTTGGCCGTGCTAGGAGATGGTGGAGTGTTGCCATCTGATTCATAGTAGCCAATTCGAGGGGGCCAGGTACTGGTGTATACTTGGGGGCAAGAGGGGCTGAGTGAGGCTCTGAGGGGAGATTGGGCAGGGGACAAAGTGATCTCACTCTCTCCAGGAGCCAGACTTATATATTAGAGCCTTGGGCCACAGCTGGCCTTACCCAGGGAGAGCCAAGGGGCTCCCTACGAGCTTCCCTACATACTTTTAGGCTCTAGGTCCTCTGGAGAAACCCCTGAAATAATAAATGGATGAGGAGGTGAGTGATTGGGTGGCTGGAGCAGACAGGGAGATAGATTTGTGAATGAGTGAGTGGGTGGATGTATGAGATGGTGAATGGGTGGATGGGCAGAGAGTTGAATGGATAGAGTAGTGGGTTGGAGTTGAATGGGTGGGCAGGTAGATAAGTAGATGAATAGACACAAATATTTTTAAGCTAAAGAACTGTCAGGAGAGAATGAGGATGATTAATAAAGGCAAATAACGGATGACAAACAATGATCATAGGTTGATTGTAACAGGATGTGTGTAGGGAGTTGAACACGACTGAGTATGTGGGCATCTTGTTCACTGCACCTTGGGCTAGGACAGGAGATCTTCAGATGGGTTGGCCAGATGGCAGTCGGGTCAATGAGGAATGAGAGGAGGGGAGAGGAAGGAGCCCTCCCGGGCTGCACCCTCACCTGGCTCACCTCCTCCCTGAAGGGCACGGAAGGCACAGTGGGGTCCAGTCAGTGCATGTCTTCACTCAGCAGGGCTCACAGGCACAACACCAGGTTGTCCACATGCCAGGCATGGGGGCCAGCCATGGTGCTCACTGCACAGCAGAGGGGAGGGAGGCAGACACCTTTCATCCTTTCTCCTCTGGGGATCCCCACTGCCTGGCCTCAGAGGGTGGGGCCCAGGGCCATGATCAGAGCCAAAGGGAGAGTTCCTGGGGCCATTCCGGGTCAGGGGTTGAGAACAGGTGGAGTTGGGAAACTCACCAAAGCAGCTCTGGTGCCTGGAGAGATAATCTCATCTGCAACAGAACATCAAGAGACCAATAAGAAAGATTAAAGCTAGATAACAGGAAGCATTTCTCAGTGGGGCAAGAGTCCCTGGACTAGGAGAGGCCAGGTAGAAGCCATAAAGTCCCTTCTCCCCGATTCCTTTATCACTAGTGGGGCTAATCTGTCTGAGATAGGGGCTGAGTGAAATGTCCTTGGGAGAGAGGCTGGCAGGTCTGTTTTTGATTAGGCACAGATAGGAGCTTACCTACTTTCTTGCCCTTCACAGCAGAAGCAATTCCAGCGTAGCTGCAAAACCCCACCCACGCAGCGCCCAGCTCAGCACCTGAAGGGAAGAGCCTGGGTGCCAAGGAGGCTTGAACACCCAGCCAGTGCACTCCCCCAGGGCTCAGCACACAGGAATAAGAACTGCTTCAACCCTCCCATAACTCACAGTGACCCATAGCATAAAGTCTGATCTCTGACTGCCCTTCATGGCTGTAAAGTATCAACTTGTATGACTTCCTCTTCTAGCTCGTCCATGAACACATATTACTCCAAGCAGTTAGTTGCTTACAGTTGCAGCCTTCTAGACACCATGCCATCTCTGTATGTCCATCTTTCAAAACCAAGTTCAAATGCTGCCTCCTCCAGGAAGCCTTCCCTTTCCTTGCCCTGCTTCTGAAAGTTCAAAGTCTCGGCTTTTAATAAATCTCTGGTGAAGAAAATGTTGGCTTCATCCTATGGGTTCCCACAAGTTTTGACCCCTCTCTTAGAGCTCTAGTCACTTTCTGACTAAGCCATTTGGATGTCTAACAGAAGCAGGGGCTGGGTCTGAGAGTGCTCTCTGTCCCCAGCACAGGGTCACCACAAGGTAGGTACTCAGAGTGGGGTCGAAAGATGAGTGGATGGATGGATAGATGCATGGATCAATGCAGAATAGATGGAAAGATTATTGGAAATGTAAATGGATACATGGGTGAATGAGTGAATAAAGGTAAATATGGATTGACAGATGGGTAGATGAGTGGATGGCTTGACAAGATCAATGGATAAATGAATGAATAAATGAATGGAAGGAAGAATGTATGTAAGTTTTTTGTTCATTGATGTATCCCAAGTACCTAATATACAGTATCTGGCACAGAGCAAACACTCAGTATTTGTTAAATAACTTAAATGGTAGATGAATAGTTAAACTGATGGATAGAGAATGGGCTGATGACTGCATGGGTGGATAAATGGATGGATTAATGAATGAATAAGAGAAAGTGTAGGTAAATGTATAAATGTATAGATGAATGAATTAATAAACAATGAGTTAATGAATGAGTGGAAGGTCTATTCCACTGCCACTTGTAACAAACATGGCATGTTTAGCTGTGGCTGAGGCAGGAGTCACTTGAAACCCTCCTACCTTCACCTACTTTTCCTAGTACTAAGCTGTGTGAGTGAGAGTTAATGTGTGGAGCAGGCCCCTCTGCTCCCACAGACCCCTAGTTCTTCTAGGTTGGGCTGAGCCTACTGCCCCCCCCCCCCCCAGCACCACCACTGAGTATCTGAGGCGGTTTCCTGTGGTCCAGCGGCCATAGACACCACAAAAGCTGTCTGGTGTGCAGATGCTGCCCCCTGTGTCAGTACCCATGCCTGGGATGGAACCCCCTTTTCTCAGCAGAGCTCCTTCATCCCCTGAGGATTCTCCAGGGGTCTTCTTTAAATTCAAAAGATTCAGTCTGTCCACAGATGAGGTTGCTGCATTCAAAGCTGAGGGAAGCAGAAGAAAGGGGTTGGGAGGTGAAGGTTTAACTGGGGAAGATTACCCCTTCCCCATACAGAGGCCAACCACACTCAGGAGTTAACCCCAGTGCTGCCTCAACTCATGAGCTCCTCCCAGGGGCTGAGACCTCCTGGCTTCCCTTTTGGCCGAGGTGAAAAACCGCTGCTACAGAAAAGACCCATAGCAGATGCCAATCATACTTCCTAAAATAAGGAGCAAGGAGCCCACAACTGTGCTGTCAGAACTGGGAACAGGGTCCTCACAAAAATGGACACACACTAGTCCCAGTTACCATTCAATTCTCCGTGAGGGCACATACCCAGGTGGTGGGTTCTGTCCCCAGTCAAGGTGCATACAGGAGGCAACTGATCTATGCTTCTCTCTCACATTGATGTTTCTCTCTCCCTCTCCCATCCTTTCTCACTAAAGTCAATATATATATTTTTAAAAATGGATACACTAGCCCTGGCCGGTTTGGCTCAGCAGTTAGAGCATTGGCCCATGGACCAGTGAGTTGTGGGTTTGATTCTGGTCAGGGGCAGGTACCTCGGTTGCAGGTTCGATCCCCAGTCCTAGTCAGGGCTCATGCAGGAGGCAGCCAATCTCTCGCTCTCTCTCTTTCCCCCCCTTCCCTTCTACTCTCTCTAAAAAAAAAAAGCAATGGAAAAATTATCCTGGGGTGAGAATTAACAAACAAACAAAAACTGGATACACTAAAGACTGAATGGGGAGGAAAGAGAATAGGAGATGAGAAGAACAATTAGAGACAGAAGCTGGGAGAGAAACAGACGTAACTTTTCAGAATCTCCAAGCCTGAGGGCCCTTAGAGACCATGAGGCCCACACATTGAGGCTTACAGGGCACGAAGACTTGCCCAAGAACCTCAGTCCTCGAGGTCTGCACGACTAGCTCTCCCCTCTCCCTCTGCTCTTTATCAGGACTGGGACCAGCCTCGGGCCCAGCCTGTCTGCTTCAGAGACTTGAGCCATGTCTGGGGGATGTTGGTCTTAAGGAAGGGAATTAGCTCCCTGGGCCTTCAGCACATTCACAATGACCCTGTCCTTGGCCACTGGCTTCTCCGGGAACTGTGCCAGGCCACAGGTAGAGGCATGGCCTTTCAGGAAAGTGACATTAACTCCAGCCCTTGGGGGTCAGGGTAGAATCACTCCGTGAACAGACTCTCATCCCTCCCCCCCCACCCCACTTACATCCATTTTCACACCCTCTGAGACACAAGCGCCGCACCTTAGGGGGATTCACAGGTGGCAGAAGAACATGGTAGTTAAGAGTTTGGGTTTGGGCTTGGGTTTGAACTGGGGCTTTGAACTGAGTTCAGCCCCAGCTGGTCACTTTCTAGCTGTGCATCCTGGATTGAGTAACTTACTCCATCCAGGTCACACACTCAGATGCTCATAGGCTCAGTGGCATTCAGTGGCATGTGTGCACCCACACATATGTGTATACCTGTGCATGTACACCCCAGGACTCACCATGCAGTCATGGGGACCCCGTAGAGAAGGCCTCTCTCACTCTTCTTGAACTTGCAGTTGCTTCGATGCCTGCAGTTGCTCCTCACATTCCCCAGGAATCTGTCAGGCAGTTCAGCTCTTGGTGCACCTTCAGCGCCTGAGCAACATTGAGGGAAACCAGATAAGGGCTCACGGTGAGGCCAGGAAGAGGACAGTCAGTCACCTCAGCCCCTCCCTCAAACCTGACTCAGAGCAGAATGGAAGTGACAGATGACTATAGCATGAGCACCCTCCCATGCTACCTGCAGCACCAAGGTTACATCTACCCCTAATTCCTCTGAGTAGAACAATGACAGATGACATCCCTCACTCTAGCCCAGAGGCAGGTTTGAGTCCTGATCCCTGACCCCTGACCCCAACCTCCTCTAAGTAGCTACAGAGGACACTCTCCAGACTCAGCTCTTCCGCCTGCAACTTCTGGGCCAGCTTCACCAGGGGTAGCTCCAAGGATGGGCTTGGGGTCCAGGCCTGGCTCTTGTAGAGACGGGGTAGGGCAGGCAGATACCAAAGACTGATCCATTTAGGCCCACTCCCACACACTCAGCATCACACCCCACACACTCCATTGTACACATGTCCATGTGCTCAGTACATATCTATCCCTGTACTCACCCTTAGCATTAAAAACATTTATTGGTCTGTCTCCAGGTTGGCATGAAAGCCCTACAGGCAATGGATATTCCCTTCTGTCTCTGCCTCCCCAGTGCCCAGCCCAGGGCCTGGCACAGAGGAGTTGCTATTCAATCCCCTAGTGTTGCTATTCAGAAGGAGCACAATTGGAGAGGGAGTGACTTTATATGTATATCTTGGGACTCAGGGGTTGTAGAAATGAGGTTCAGTTCTGTGTGGTTTGCCCTCAGAGGAGCAACCAGCATCCCACATTTCCTTCTTATCCCTCCAAACCTGCTGATATGACCTTGGGAAAGGATGAGAGTCTAACATGGGTGGCAGGAGAGCTGGGACCCAGCCTTGACCTCACCACCGGTCAAGTGGGTAGCCCAGGGCTGGTGCCTTCCCTTGCCAAGAGCTAAGTGTCCTCAGAGAGGAAAGGACTAGAAGTCAATCATTGGCCAACCATGTAGGATGACCACAGACAGGCTCCCCCCGGCTGCTCTGAGCCAAGTCCTTCAGGGAATGAGGAAAAGCCTGACACTAGCTCCTCAGGACTCCTGTCAGGGGCAAGCATGACATGACAAGGACCTAGAGCACAGCAGCCACTCAGGAAGGCAAACTTGTCTTCCCTTAGTTCTCTTCAGTCCCAGCTGGGACGCTGAGGCACAGAGAGAGGGGACACACAGCTAGTAAGTGGCAGAGCCTGGATCCACACCTTGGCTGAGCCATCCCCCACGGAGGCAGCGGGATTCCAGTGACCACTCCCTTAGCCATACATACTGCCCACGGGGGGTTTGCCTCCTTCATAGCTCTCACCTCTCACTCCCCGGCCTCCTTCCTTCCTTCTGTTTCTCAGTTTTTTCAACAGCCCCCTCACTGAGCCCTTGCCTCTAGTCTCTTCCCCTCTGGCTCAACCTCTTCACTACAACCTGGGTGATCCTTTTAAGATCTTATAGAACCTAAATCTGACCATAGGTCCCAACTGCCCTCAGAATAAAGTCGCAGCACCATTCCCCTTAGTACAGTTTGTCAGACTTTCAATATAAGCGTATAACAGGTGTTCATCTTCAGATACATCAATGCACATCAAGTACTTTGCCTGCATCAATTCATTACATTTTCACAAAAACCCTTGGACAGGTTTTATTATTATCATTTCCATTTCACCAATGAAGTCAACTGACTCACAGAGAGGTTAACTCTCTTGCGCAAGGTCGGGGAGGCTGGACTTAAACCCAGCTCATCTATACCTTCACCATTACCCTCTATTGGCTCTTGGGAAGGGAAGCTTTTGTGATGAAGCACTTACTGGGTACCAGGCACTACACTAAGCCCTTTCCTGCCTGGGTCCCGGTGGGCCCATCTCCCCAGCCTCCTCTTTCTCTGCCCCCCTCCCGTATGCTGCTGCCCTAGCCACACTGCCCAGTCCCTCTACTCACTGTGCCATTTTGCCATCTTGAAGTCTGGGCTCAGAACTTCCCAGCCAGCCCTGGCCAGTTTGGCTCAGCAGTTACAGCATCAGCCCGCGGACTGGAGAGTCTCTGGGTTCGGTTCCCACTAAGGGCATGTACCTCAGTTGCAGTTTGTCCCTGGCCCTGGTTGGGGTTGTGTGGGTGGCAGCCAGTCAATGTGTGTCTCTCACATCATGTTTCTCTCTCTTCTTCCCTCTCTCCCTCCTGCTCTATCTGAAGACAAAAGGAAAAAGAAAATGTCCTTGGGTGAGGATAAAAAAAAAAAGAACTTCCCAGCCTTACACACAGGGAGGAACTGAATTGTCTGGCTTTAGGGCAGGGGCTTGGAGGGGCAGCTTTCTCCCAGACAGAAGTGCTGCCAGGGGCCATCCTTTCTTTGCTGAGCCCTCCCCACACAGAGCTGGCGGGCAGGCAGGCACTATAACTCAGTCTCCATCAATCTGGCTAATACAGGTCACCTGGCCCTGGTACTTCCCTGAGACTCCACCCCAGCCAACTTGCTAGCCCACCCAAACCGTGTTCAGTGGCTTTTCCACACAGAAGACCTATCTTTGCTCATGCTGAAGACTTTCCTGAAATCTCTCAAAGGTTCACAAACTCCAAACTAGCAGCATCTGGCCTTGGAGCGCCCATCTCTCTAGCTAAGTGGCCCCATGCTGCATTCTAGCGGCAGGCAGCCTCAGTTCACAGCTTGGCCTCTCCTGGGCACCTCCAAAACCGGCACAAGGAGCAGCAATCTGCAGATTGCTCTGTAGCTTATACCGGGTAGCCGCAGACAGGGCACATGGGGTGGCTGATCTTGGCCTGCACCTCCCAGAAGGCCCCAAAGCCAGCATACCCAGCAGACAACTTCAGATTGTGCTAGAGCACCACCCAAACACCTCCACCAGCAACACTGTCAAGGGACAGGCACATTCGAGGGGTGGACTCATCAGGCCTCAGAGCCCTGTTGAAGCAAGTCCTGCTTCATGGCCTCAGCCCCTGCACAGGGCTCCTCTGCTGTAGTTCAGGCTGATTGGCCTGGGGATAAATCCCTCCCATTGATATGCCAACAGCGATCAAGGCTCAACTACAACAGGAGAGTACATGCAGCCCATGGAGGCAGAAGGAGGGGTGGTCTAGGTGACTGGGAGAACCTACTACATAAAGCCATGCTACCGAGACCGGGAAACATGGCAGCTCTACCTAACACATAGAAACAAACACAGAGAGGCAGTCAAAATGAGGAGACAAAGAAACATGTCCCAGATGAAAGAACAGAACAAAACTCCAGAAAAAAAAAAATCTAAAGAAAATGGAGGCGCTTGCCAGATGCAGAGTTCAAAATACTGGTTGTAAGGATACTCACTGAACTTAGAAGAAGAGTCGATGAATTTTGTGAGAACTTTAACAAAGAGACAGAAAACATAAAAAAGAACCTGTCAGAAATGAAGAATACATTACAAGAAATCAGCAGTGGAGTAGATAAAGCAGAGGATCAAATCAGCAATTTGGAAGATAAGGAAGAAGAAACACCCAATCAGAAGGGGGGAAGGGATGAGGATATTTTTTAAATCATTTTTTAATTTTTCACTTACAGTTGACATACATTATTATATTAGCTTCAGGTGTACACCCCAGCTTGTGGACAAAACAGGGGCCACATACTAAATCTGACAAACTCAGGGGAGGCCTACATGGTGGCCTTACAAACTCAGTGACCAAAAGTAACCACACAGGATGATCTGAAATTAAAATTTCTTAACGAAAAGTGAGCCATAGCAGGTAGTCATGTCCTAGACCCATATCTTCCTTGATAAAGGTCAATCTTTACCTTAAATAAGCCTGTCTACTGTCTTTTTTGCATCTAAGATAACATACCTTTGTGGTGTCTGAGTAATTCCTTTTTCCTAGAACCCTCATGGAATAATCTCCCACGAGAACTCAAGACCATGGAACCTCTCATTGTTATCTTGTTCCCCTGCATACCACCTCTTTGTGCTGTAAGTGTCCATTGTTAACTATCCTATACCCACCAATGTGTCTCTCCATTTAACTTTTGGTTGTTGTTAATCCTCACCCGAGAATACTTTTTCATTGACTTTTAGACAGAGTGGAAGGAAGGGAGAGAGACAGAGAGAAACATCAATGAGAGAGAGGTACATCGACTGGTTGCCTCCTGCACACACCCCCAACCGGGACCGGGATCAAACCTGCAACTCAGGTACATGCCCTTGACCAGAAATTAAAACCAAAACCCTTCAGTCCATAGGCTGACACTCTAATTGCTGAGCCAAACTGGCCAGGGCTCTCCATTTAACTTTTTATCCAATCCCTGAGATTTCCCCGATTTGCTTTCTCCTGCCTCCCTAATCTATCATCAGTGAATTTTATGTAACTTACCTTATGCCTCTTTTGTTTGTAATGTATAAAATAGGGTGCAAAACTGCCATTCTCTGGAGCCTTTTCTCAATCCATTGAGATTTTGCTTCTCAATTAATTATCGTAATTATCGTCAGTTTGGCTCAAATAAACTCATAAAAAATTCTTACAGGTTTGGATGTTTCTTACATTGACATTAAATAACTTACTAAATGATCATCCCAAAATATCTTGCATCCATCTGACACCATACATAGAATATTATTGACTATATTCTCTATGCTGTACTTTATATCCTCATGACTATTCTGTAACCACTAATTTGTATTTATTAATCCCTTCACCTTTTTCTCTCATCCCCCAACCCCCTTCCCATCTAGCAACCATCAAAATGTTCTCTGTATCTGAGTCTGTTTCTGTTCTACTGACCCATCCCGCAGGTCGAGCAACGAGGACTCTAGAGGGGGAGTGAGGATGAAGAGGGACAGGAGACATGAGAAATGGAAACAAGACAGGGTTCTGATCAAGTCTCGTTTATTCTGGGGAGATCCACACAATATATAGGGCAAGAAGCAGAAAAACAAGAACATTTGTTGCTAAGCGATAAGTTTATGGTAACCACCCTGAAGCAATTTCAGGTAAATATCCCGGGTGGAACAAAAGATAAACAGAGCATAACTGGCTGAGTCAATGGTTACTTAAAGGAATGCAGAAACATTGTATACAGAGATATCCTGCCTTGGGGCAGGAGATGGCAGAGCAGATTGTAACAAAATGGATGCCATGCAAATAGTCTCCCACATTCTACTTGTTCATTTATTTTGTTTTTTAGATTCAATTGTTGATAGATATGTATTTATTGTCATTTTATTATTCATATTTTTTAATCTTTTTTTTAAAGAAGACTCTTTAACACTTCATGTAATACTGGTTTGGTGGTAATGAACTCCTTTAGCTTTTTCTTGTCTGGGAAGTTCTTTATTTGTCCTTCAATTTTAAGTGATAGCTTTGTTGGGTAGAGAAATCTTGGTTGTAGGTCCTTATTTTTTATTACTTTGAATATTCCTTGCCAATCCCTTCTGGCCTGCAAAGTTTCTGTTGAAAAATCAGCTGACAGTTTCATGGGAGCTCCCTTCTAGGTAACTAACTGCTTTTCTCTTGCTGCTTTTAAGATCCTCTCTTTGTCTTTAACCTGTTGCATTTTAATTAGGATGAGCTTAGTGTGGGCCTCTTTGGCTTCATCTTATTTGGTACCCACTGTGCTTCTTGAGCTGGTATGTCTATTTCCTTCACCAAGTTAGAGAAGTTTACTGTTATTATTTTTTCAAATAGGTTTCCAATGTCTTGCTCTCTCTCTTCTCCTTCCACTACCCCCATGATGTGAATGTTGATGTGCTTGAAGTTGTCCCAAAGGCTCCAAACACTATCCTCTTTTTTTCCTTCTTTTTTGGATTTTTTTTTTGCTATTCTGATTAAGGTTTTTTACTTCCTTATATTCCATATCTCTGATTCAATGTTTGGCTTCATGTACTCTACTGCTGAATCCCTGTAAATTAGCTTCCATTTGTTAGTGTATCCTTCATTTCTGATTTGTCCTTTTTTTGCTTTTGAAGTTCTCAGTTAATTGAGTATTCTTTTTTTTTTAATGTTTTATTTATTAATTTATTTTTGTTACAGATGTTTCTCATTTCCCCCCCGCCATTGACACCTTCCTTTTCTTCCCCCCACTCTATCCCCAGCTTTGTTGTCTATGTTCATTGGTCATGCATACATGCATGTAAGTTCTGTGGTTTATCTCTTTCGCCACAAACACCCCTCCTCTGAGGCTTGTCAGTCTGCACCCCACCTCTGTGTCTCTGGGTTAATTTTGTTTGTTTAGTTCATTATATTCCACAAATAAGTGAGATTATGTGATATTTGTCTTTCTCTTGGCTTGTTTTGTTTAACATAATACTCTCCAGGTCCTTCCATGCCATCTCAAAGGATAAGAGATCTTTCTTTCTAATTGAGTAGTCTTATAATCAGTGTTTTGAACTCTGTATCTAGTAGATTGCTTGCCTCCATTTTATTTAGTTATTTTTCTGAAGTTTTATTCTGTTCCTTCATTTGGGTCATGTTTCTTTATCGCTTCATTTTGGCAGTCTCTCTTGTTTGTTTCTACGTATTAGGTAGAGCTGCTATGTCTCCCAGGCTTGGTAGAACAGACTAATGTAGCAGGTGTTCTAGAGGGTCCAGTGGCATAGCCTCTCAGATCAACAAAGCTGGGCACTCTAAGTATGCCTTCTGTGTGGGCTGTGTACACCCTTCTCTTATAGTTGAGCTTTAATTGTTGTTAGCATGTCAATGGGAAAGATTTACCCCCAGTTTGATCAGCTGCAAGGACTGGCTACAACCAACAACCAACAACCTCTAACCACTGTAGAGGATCAGCTGTGCAGGGGCCCACCCAACAGAGCAGGACTTACTTCATCAGGGCTCAGTGCCCACTGAGTCTGTCCCTTGAGTGTATCACTTGTAAAGGTAGTTGAGTGGTGGTGCTTCAACATGGTCCAAACTGTCCACTGGGTACTCTGGCTCTGGGACCACTCAGGAGGTTCAAGCCAAGGTCAGCCATCACCTGTGTTCTTCCCAGGGCCACCTGGCATGAGCTAGAAAGCAATCTGTAGATAACTGTGACTTGTGCTGGGCTTGGAGATGCCCAGGTGAGGCCAAGCCGTGAACCAAGTCTGGCTGCTACTAGTGCTGGGTCTGGGGCCATGTAGGGAGAAGTACGGGGCACACTGAGGCCAGATGCTGCTTGTTTGAGAGATTTTAGGAAAATCTGAAGCTTGAGCCAAGACAGGCCATTCACATGGAAAAACCACTGGAAATAGCTTGGGTGGGGCAGAAAGTGGGGTGGGGAGGGCTCAGGGAATCACCAGGGCTGGGCAAATAGTGTGAGCTAGGTTGATAGAGTCTCAGATATGGCACCCACCTGCCAGCTTTGTATGGGGAGGGCTCATCAAAGGAATAATGGCCTCTGCCAGCACTTCTGTCTGGGAGAAAGCTGACTCCGCAGCTCTCGCTCTGATGCCACACAATTTATTTTCTTCCTGTAAGTCTCTGGTGTCTTTCAAGATGCTGCCCCAATGTTGGAGCTCAGAAGGAGCGAGGCTGAATAAGTCTGTGTGCAGGTCCTTTAACAGGAACTGCCTAGGACTCCAGCCACCTCCATCTCCCTCAGCCACAATCTCCATTGGTTTTTACAGCCAGAAGTTATAGAGACTTCTCTTCCTGGTACTGGAACCCTGGGCTGGGGGCCCTGGTATGGGGCTGGGACTCCTCCCTCCTCAAGGAGGACCTCTGCAGCTAACATATCCCTCCCAAATTTTATCCACCACAGGCTGGTGTGGGACCAGCCTGTTCAGCATCTTCACCCCTCCTACCGGGCTCCATGTAGCTTCTTTTTTTATCCCCTAGTTGTAGGACTTCCATTCAGCCAGATTTCAGGTGGTTCTGAATGATGGTGGTTCTGTAATTTAGTTGTAATTTTGATGTCAAAAATGAGGATAGTTTATGGAATCTCTGTGACAACTTCAAGCATACCAACATTCACATAATGGGGGTACCAGAAGGAGAAGAAAGAGAGCAAGGAATCAAAAACCTATTTGAAAATATAATGACAGAAAAGTTTCCTAACCTAATGAAGGAAATAGACATATAAGTCCAGGTAGTACAGAAAGTCCCAAACAAGATGAACCCAAAGAGGCCCACACTAAGACATATCATAATTAAACTGCAAAAGGTTAAAGACAAAGAGAGAATCTTAAAAGCAGCAAGAGAAAAGCAGTTAGTTACTTAGAAGGGAGCTCCCATGAGACTTTCTCTGATTCCTCAAAAGAAACTTTGCAGGCCAGATGGGATTGGCAAGAAATATTCAAAGTGATGAAAATAAGCACAGCCCTGGACTGTTAGCTCAGCAGTTAAGAGTGTTGGCCCACGGACCAAAGATTCGCAGAGTCAATTTTGGTCAAGGGCATATACCTTCATTGCAGTTCAACCTGGGCCCTGATCACGTTGTGCAAGAGGCAACCAGTCGATGTGGCTCTATCACATCAATGTTTCTCTCTGTCTCTGTCTCTCCCTCCCTCCCTCCCACTCTATCTAATGATAAATGGAAAAATAGCCTCTGGTGAGGAATAAAAAATAAAAGCAAGGACATACAACTAAGATTTCTCTACCCAACAAAGCTATCACTTAGAATTGAAGGACAGATAAAGAGCTTCCCAGACAAGAAAAAAGCTAAAAGAAGCTGCAGCCATCAAGTAAGCCAAGATGGGCACTTACAAGTACATCCAAGCTATGGAAGAAGAAGCAGTTCGATGTAGTGTGCTTTCTTCTCTGTGCTCCACAGCCCACCCCTGCCCTGCCCCACCCTGCCCCACTCAGCCTGATAAAGCATGCAGGCTGTGATACAAGGCCAAGCAAGGTTATGTCACATATTGGATTCATGTGAGCCATGGTGGCCTCAAACATCCAGTTCCTAAGGGTACAACCTACAGCAAGCCTATGCATCATGGTGGTAACCAGCTAAGTCTTCTCAAAGCTTTCAGTCTGCTGCTGCTGCTGCTGAAGAATGAGCTGGATGCCACTGTGGGGCTCTGAGAGTTGGGTTGGTGAAGATTCCACATACAAATTCTTTGAGGTTATCCTCATTTCATTCTATAAGGCTATCAGAAGGATTCCTGACACCCACTGGATCACCAAACCAGCCCACAAGCACAGGGAGATATGAGGGCTGATATCCGCAGGCTGCAAGAACTGTGCCTTAGAAAGGGGCACAAGTTTCACCACACTATTGGTGTTTCTTGCCATGCAGCTTGGAGAAGGTATAATACTCTCCAGCTCTACTGTTACCACTAATATAAGTAATGTTTATTAAATTCTTACCTAATAAACAATTTAGGATAGTCAAGGAAAAAAAGCTAAAGGAGTTTATTACCAAACTAATATTACAAGAAATGTTAAAGGGTCTTGTAAAGAACACAAAAAGATCAAAAATATGAAATATAAAATGTGTGTATATATATATATGTGTGTGTATATAGATATATATATACCTATCAACAATTATTTTAATTTTTTTTCTTTATTGATCTTTAGAGAGAGAGGAAGGGAGAGTGAGAGAGAGATAGAAACATGAATGAGAGAGAACATCAATTGGTAGCCTCCAGCATGCCCCCCGACTGGGGATTTAGCCCACAACCTGGGCATGTGCCCTGACTGGGAATCGAACTGGTGACCTCTTGGTGCATGGGTCGACACTCAACCACCGGCTGAGCTCAACAATTATTTTAGATTCAAATAGATTAAATGCTCCAATCAAGACATATGGTGGCTTGGCTCTGGCCACTGTTGCTCACTGGTTAGAACATCAGCCCACACACCAAAGGGTTGCAGGTTTGATTTCCAATCAAGGGCACATACCTGCATTGCAGGATAAATCCTGGCCCCAGTCAGGGTGCATGTGAGAGGCAACCAGTTGATGTGCCTCTCTCACATCAATGTTTCTCTCTCTCTCTCTCTCTCTCTCTCTCACTCTCTCTCTTCTCTCCCTCCCTCCTTTCCACTCTCTCTAAAAAAATTTTTTTTAAAGACATATGGTGGTGAATGGATAACAAAACAAGACCCTTATCTATGCTGTCTACAAGACACTCACTTCAGATCAAAAGACACACGCAGACTGAAAGTAAAGGAATGGAAAAAGAGACTTCATGAAAATGGAAATGAAAAAAAAAAAAGCTGGGGTAGTAATATTTATATCAGATAAAATAGACTTTAACACAAGACAAAAAAGGACCCAGCAATTCCAATTATGGGTATTTGTCTGAAGAAACCCAAAACACTAAATTGAAAAGACATATGCATCCATAGATTCATTGCAGCATTATTTACAATAGCCAAGATATGGAAGCTACCTAAGTGTCCAGCAATAGATGAATGAATAAAGATGTGGTGCATATAAACGTGCTGTAAGAGGCCTTTGTTCCTTTGGTGAGCCCTTCCCTGGGGCGGCAGACAGTCTCCATATCTGGGACTCCAGCAACCTGGCTCACACTAGTAGCCCCGCCCTGCTGACTCCCTGAGGCCCCGCCCCACCCCACCCAACTTTCAAGCCCACCCAAGCTGTTGCCACTTGCTTAACCATAGGATTGGCCTGTCTTGGATCCTGCTTCAGGTTTTTCCAAAATTCTTTCAAACGAGCAGCATCTGGTCTCAGCGAGCCCCATACCTCTCATTAAGTAATACACGGAAACAAATACAGGGAGGCAGCCAAAATGAGGAGACAAAGAAACAGGTCCCAAATGAAAGAACAGAACAAAACCCCAATAAAAGAACTAAGCGAAATGGAGATAAGCAACCTAACAGATACTGAGTTCAAAATACTGCTTATAAGGATGCTCGATGAGCCCTGGCCGGTTTGGCTCAGCGGTTAAGAGCGTCAGCCTGCGGTCTGGAGAGACCCGGGTTCGGTTCCCGCTAAGGGCATGTACCTCGGTTGCAGTTTGTCCCTGGCCCTGGTTGGTCGTGCGGGTGGCAGCCACTCGATGTGTCCCTTTCACATCGATGTTTCTCTCTCTGTCTCTTCCTCTCTCACCCTCCCACTCTATCTGAACAAAAAAGAAAAAAAGAAAAAAAAAAAGGATGCTCGATGAACTTAGTGAGAACCTCAGTGAACTTAGGGAGGGCCTCAAGAGCATAAAAAAGGACCAATTAGAAATCATGGATACACAGTTAGAACTGAAGGAGGCATTAACTGAAATAAAGAATAATTTACACAGCTTCAATAATAGAGTATGTAAATCCAAGGAGCAAACCATCGATTTGGAATATAAGGAAGCAAAAAATCCCCAATCAGAACAGCAAAAAGAAAAATGAGGATAGTGTAAGGAGCCTCTGGGACAACTTCAAGCGTGCCAACATTCGCATCTTGGGGGTGCCCGAAGGAGAAGAGAGAGAACAAGAAATCGAAAACCTGTTTGAAACAATAATGGCAGAAAACTTTCCTAACTTGGTGAAGGAAACAAACATACAAGTCCAGGAAGCACAGAGAGTCCCAAACAAGATGAACCCCAAGAGGCTCACACCAAGACATATCATCATCAAAATGCAAAAGGTTCAAGACAAAGAGAGAATCTTAAAAGCAGCAAGAGAAAGGCAGCTAGTTACCTACAAGGGAGTTCCCATTAGGCTGTCAGCTGATTTCTCAAAAGAAACTTTGCAGGCCAGAAGGGAGTGGCAAGAAATATTCAGAGTGATGAAAACCAAGAACCTACAACCAAAATTACTCTATCCTGCAAAGCTGTCATTTAGAATTGATGGACATATAATAACTTTCCCAGACAAGAAAAAGTTAAAGGAGTTCATCACTACCAAACCGTTATTATATGAAATGATGAAGGGTCTTTTTGAAGAAAAAGACAAAATGTATGAACAAACAAAATGGCAATGAATACATATCTATCAACAATGGGATCTACAAACAAAATGAACAGGTAGAACAGAAACATTCTCATAGATACAGAGAACATTTTGTTGGTTGCCAGTTGGGAGGGGGGTTGGGGGAATGGGTGAAAATGGTGAAGGGATTAAGAAGCACAAATTCATTGCTAGACTGACAAACCTCAAAGGGAAAGGGGTTGGGGGGGTGGGAAGAAATAAACCAAAGAATTTATATGCATAACCAATGGACACAGACAATAGTATGGGAAAAGGTGGGAGGGGGGCTGGAGTGGGGAGGAGGGGGTCAATGGGGGAAAAATGTGGAACATCTGTAATACATTTTACATCCAACAATAAAGATTTGAAAAAAAAAAAAAAAAGATGTGGTGCATATGTACAATGGAATATAACTCAGCCATGAAAAAATAAAATCTTGCCATCTGCGACAACATGGATGGACCTAGAAAGTATTGTACTGAGTAAAATAACTCAAAGACAAATTCCATAAGGTTTTACTTATATTTGGAATATAAAGCAAAATAAACAAACAAGCATAACAGAAACAGACTCATAGATACAGAGAACGTTTTGATAGTTGCCAGATGAGAGTGGGGTTGGGGGCTAGGTGAAAAAGATGAAGAGATAAGTGCAAATTAGTAGTTACAGAATAGTCATAGAGATGTAAAGTACAGCATAAGGAACATAGTCAATAATACTGTAATAACTGTATGGTGTCAGATGGGTACTAGATTTATCGGGTGATCACTTTGTAAGTTATATAAATGTATAATCACTGGGTTGTACACTTGAAACTAATATTGTAGTCAACTATAATTTAAAAATATTTTTTAAAAAAACTTCCCAGCAGGTGTGCCACAAGGCCTGGACACAGACAGGGTGGGCATTCAGTTAGAATGCACCGCAACAGCTGCACTGTGGCTAAAATACTGAAATCCTTCTGAATAACTTAGCAAAAAGTCACTCCCCTGAGCATACCACCACGCCAGCTGCTTCAGGCCCTCCCCTGGGACTCCTCACAGTCCACAGTAAATACTCAGCCATGAGGGCCTTCCAGGCACAGCCTCTGATTCCCTTGGGGCTGTGGAGAGCCAGCCTGTACTCACCCGCACTTCTCCCCAGCCCTAAGCATCCTCAGTCGGCCTCCCAGGAACCACACCAGCACTCAACGCCAGTTCACAGGCTCACCACCAACACGGAATATGATACCCAATTCCTACATGTCTACCTGGAAAGATGACACCCCTGGTGGCATCCCTGTACCACCAAGTACCCAATGTCCATCTAAACCCCTGAGGCTAGAGCTCCCCTGCATTTGTCCTTGCATGGCCTCTGGTGAAAATGGCAGCTCTTCCAGGAGCTGGGGAGAGGTGGACAGAGGAGGCCACAAGATATTAATGAGCCTCCCCCCTGTCCCCTGCCACTGACATCTGCTGGGACTGCTCCTCTGTCCCTGGGCAGGCACCCTGACCTGGAGGGGAGGGGAAGGCCCAACCACACCTTCTCACCAACCTTGCTGAGTGTCACTTCCATCTAGTAGATCAAATTAATTGAAACTCACCAAATGTCAACTCAACAAAGATATTAACTTTATTACGAAAGTGAGAATAGATAGCACTTGGGTACCCAGGCACCACTGTAAACATTTATTAACTTGAGTGCTATAATTATAATCCTCACTCATTGTAGAGATGAGAAAATTAAAGCACAGAGAAATTATATAAAATATACAGGGGTGGGAAAAGTAGGTTTACAGTTGTTCATATGGAAAACGATACAATAATTAGTAAATTATAATACAAGAATAAACTGGCATACTCGCAACTGCAAACCAACTTTGCTCACCCCTAAGTGTCAGAATCAGGACTCAAATAGGGAGCCCAGCACCCTTCACTACCGTGTCACACTTCTCACTGAGGCCTGTGGAAAATCTCAGAGGGCCTTAGAAAACCTAGCGAATTGTGAGTGTAACTGCTACTGGTTCAGCAGAAGCTGAGAAGGATTCAACACAAGGAATGAAATTAGTGATGTTACAAGTCTGCTTAAACCTCCACTCCCCGCTGCCAGCACCGGCGTAGCTTCTGTGGGTACTTGTCTGCAGGCTGGCTGGCCCTCCAGAGACACCCAGGCCTTGATGTTCATGCTGGGCAGCACCCACCCCGCACTGCACCAGGCCCGTGCCTGCCACCATACCCCTGCCCTGTGCCTGCTTCTCGGGCTCAGGGTGCCCCTACCCACCAGGACCGCCACCGGAACACAGCGGTCGCGCGCTGCCACCCTGATGCCTACACTGACTTCTTCCTGCCACTGCTGAGTGGCTGTCCCTCTGCCGAGGGAATAAAGAATAAGGATGGGAAGACCCCTGGGCAGATTCTGGGCTGAAGAGGAGGAAGAAGATGAGGCGTCCAGGGAGCACGAGTGGAGACAGAAGCTGCAGGGAAAGCTAGAGCCCGAGTGGTAGGACCGCTCGAAGACCATGCTTCCCGTGCGGCCCAGAAACCCGAGGCCTTCTCAGCCTGGTCAGATCGCCTGGCCCGGCAACATGTCCAGAAGTGCCAGCGGCAGCGTGAGGCAAAGGGAGCTGGAGGCCCTGCGGCTGGAGGAAGAGCAGCGGCCAAGGAGGAAGAATTGCGTGAGAGCCAGGCGGGGGCAGGAGGCTCACAGGGACTCAGCAGCCACAGAGCAGCTGGGGGAGCGGCCTCTGGCACTTTGGTGAGGTGCCCCGACTCTGCCCTGGTGGCCAGCCCCCCACCCCTTGGAGGAGCAGGGGTTCTGAGGAGGTACTTGAGGTCCAGCAGGTTCACAGACACCCTGATCGCTTCCTACAACGATTCCGCGGGATGGGAGCTGTGACAGCCCTTTCTCCGGAGGAGGCCCTCAAGCGACCTCGGGGAAACAAGGAGAAACTGCTGGGAACTCAGCCTTAAGGGCAGGGCAGCAGGAAGGGCACCTGCTGCCTGGGGATGATGAGGACCAGGCAGATGCTGCATAACAGAGGATGTGGGGTGGGTGGGGAAACTTGTAATGGGGGGGGCATCACCACTGCTCCTTGACTCTGCCATTTCCTAATAAACACCTGGTTCCACATCTCGCTCCCGGTGTCCCCTCTGCCTTTCCCACTGCTGTGGTTTTCATCACCCATGACATCTTCTTTCCTGCCCCACCTGCCAAAGCCCGCAGCTCCTACACACCTGAGACAGGCAGGCACACACTAACCCATGCCCTCAGCTGAAGATGAGAAGCCTGCTGGCCCACCCATAGGTTGGTCCTGAGAAGGCCCAGTTTGCCCTCCAGTCTCTCTCTACTCCCTAAGCTGGGCTCCCCTCTGCAGAGAAATGAATGAACAGAGGCAAAAATAAAAGGGGGGGGACACAAAACCAGTTTCCCTCCCCTCCCCAGCTCCCCAGCCAGAACCATATCCTCCTCCCCACAAACCCCACTCCTCCAGCACAAACAGGGCTTTCCCTTTGTTGAGTCACTGAATGGTCCTAGTTGGGGGCAGCCGGAGCTGGGGGACCATAGGAGGTTGTGGGAAGTCAGAGGATAAAAGCAGAACGGATGGAGGAAGAACCCTGTAGGGTAGTGGAATTTTAGTTGCTAAAATTAAAAGCAGGGGAAGGAGACAAAAAGAGCCAAATTATGTAACCTGGGTTGTCTGTTCTTGGGCAACCAGGGATCCACACCCAGTGCCATCTCTCCTTTTCAGCTTCTCAGTCCTCTCTCTTCTCCAGTCCCCAAAGAAAGAGTGAAGAGGTAAAATGGACTCAATATAGTCAGGCTGCTAAATTACTCAAGTAAAGTAGGTTGAGGCCTGAGGAAGTGATTCTATTCTCATTTTAACTAGCCTGGGAACTTAAACTTCTGAGTTTTCCAGTCCTGCATCAGTGCCTGGACATACATCAGACCTCCAGATAACCCCCTGATTATCCCGGAAGGACTCACACATACATTAACCTGACATCCATTATCCAGACCACTGGATATAACCAGCCTTCTTGGTGCGCATCTTCCAGACCACCTGGCATCCGTCATCCAGACCGCCTGCGTCTGACTGATAACCATCCTGGACCAATAATAGGGCTAAGAATGCAGGACAAATCACCCCCTCCTGTGCAGTCCAACAGCCCCATGAGCATCTGCCTTCTCCACACTCACCTGGTGTTTCCTTCTATCATGGTTTGAAAATCAAAGAAAATATTTAAAGTTTTAGCATATTGATTTATTATTAATATTTCCAAAGTGGTAGTTAAATATGTTTGATATTGTAAAAACCCTCAACCCTCAGGGCAGTCAATTTTGTCCAGAGGTGACCAGAGCCTCCTGGTAAGCAACCTTCAGCCATGAGCAGCTTATCTGTTTACCCCGGTGGACCCTACAAATATTTACTGTGTTCTGTAGAAACACTGCCTTACCTCAGGCTTTCCTCTGTCTGGTACCTCCTATCCTGTTCTTTCCTCCTTTTGGAAAACTCCTATACATCTTGCAACGCTCAGCTCTTAAAGCCTTTCCCACATGACCTGCTCTAGACAGAGCAAATCACCCCTCCTGCCAAGTCCCACAGCTCCATGGGCATCTGGCTTTTGTCACATTCAGCTGAGTTGCCTCCCATCCTGGTTGGCACAGCTCTGTTTCCATTACACCCCACCCAGAGTGAGAACATCTCTAAGGCAAGTCTGAGTTGGATGTCAGATTCATCTTTATTTTTTTCATCCTCACCCAAGGACATTTTTTGCATTTATCTTCAGATAGAGTGGGAGGGAGAGAGGGAGGAAGAGAGAGAGAGAAACATCAATGTGAGAGAGACACTTCGAGTGGTTGCCACCCACACGACCCCAACCGGGGCCAGGGATAAACTGCAACTGAGGTACGTGCCCTTAGCAGGAACCGAACCCCGGACTCTCTGGTCCGCAGGCCGACGCAGAGCCAAACCTACCAGGGCTCAGATTCATCTTTAAATGAATCTATCCCCAGGGTTCAGCAGAAAGCAAGACCACAGGAGCTCTCTGTGAAATTTTGCAAAACTGAATTGAACTGAATTTGTTTGAATCCTTTGAAGGTTTGACCTGTGTTTCAGCCTTCCACCTCCCTAGGGCATAAAGCTGGACACCTGAGGCCTTGAGGGTATCCCTGGCAGAAGAGTGACCCGACTGAGAAGGTGCCCAGGATAGACCTGTATAGCTTTGTTGAGGACAGAATAGGTGCTGAGAACCAAAAGGCTTATAGCCTTGAGGGGAGGCTGGAGACACCATGGGTGACCCGCCCCAAACCCTTTCCACTCCCCCAGCCAACCAGACACACAGAGCCCCACCAGGTACCCTGCCCAATAGCTACATATTTCAGATGCCCGCACATTTACCATCCAGATGCCCAGACATGTACAGAACCAGGTGTCCTTACACATCAGACACATGATCACACACAAACACACTCAACCAAACATTCAGACCCAGACATATCTAGATGTATACACTCCAACTAGTAACACGACACATACACACCCAGACAGGCACACGCACATCACAGGCACGCAACCAAACACGAGCAGCACACAGCCTGACGCATCCCAACCAGCACACAGTAACACACTAGCAGGAGCACACAGTCAGGCCCTGGTGTTGGCAGTAAAGGAACCTAAACCCACCACTGCACACAGATGAGGCCACCACTGCACACAGGAATCCTCTCCATCATGCTGATTCGCCACAGCAGCCCCATTAGCCCAGATTTCCTCTCCATCAGCCAAGGAGGGGCAGCTGCTCTCTGGGGGCAGATTGATTCATCCAACTAATTAGCCCCAATTAATATTAATACACTTTCTCAGGAACTACAGCAGCTCGGGCAGAGAAGCTGCCCATTGGGGCCATCAATCACCGTCCAGGGGATGGCAGAAGACACTCAGCAACTCCAGATCACAGGGACAGCACCTCAGGCACTTTCTCCAACCCCCAATTACAGGGTTGACCATCGTCAACCAAAGTTGGGGACCCTAAGATACCACGCGCCCACCCTTCCTTGAGCAGTCAGGGAGCCCAAGGCCCAGAAGGGGGCTGTCACATCCTCCAGGCCATACAGCAAACCCAAAGCATAGTGTGAGCTTGCCAGGCACTGGGAGAACAGCGAAAACACTGCCCCTGACCTAAAGGGACTTGAAAGACAAAAATGGAGAGGAACTGACTACACAAAGATCTAGTATAGAGAGAGCTGGGTAGGGGACTGTCCTCCCAGGCTCCCTGTCTTCTGAAGGGGATAAGGCAATGGGAGGGGTGTGTCCTGAGGTAAGATCCACCTGTTGGAATTGAGGCTAGGGGCTTCAGGGATTGGTGTCCACTCACCTGCTGCCGGAGACGCTGTGCCAGCGCCACCTCCCGACGCCTTTGTGCCCTGCGGATCTTGTTCCATGCTGGAGCACGCTGCCAGAAAAACAGGGCAGCCGCCTAGTGAGCAGCCCCAGCAGCGTCAGCAGGAATAGCCCCAGCAAGGGGTGAAACAGCAAAGCCATCCCGGGCATCAGGGGGCCTGTGTGGATGTATCAACTGCTTCCTCAAGATCACTTCCTACTTGTCAGCTACACTGCTGGAGCACCCTCCCACTTCTGGGGCCCCAAGCGGCAGGAGCCCTCCCAGCTGGTTCTTACCTCCACCTGGACATCCTGGGGACAAAGACCCCTGTCCCTCAGTCCATTATGTGCAAGAGGCTTTGGCAGAGACAAGCCTGCAGGTGGCCAAGCTCTGATTACACCTCCTTCTCATCCTCCTCCTTCACCTCGCAATCAGACACCAGCACCTTAGTCTGACTGCTGCCAATTCCTGGTAGGGTTGCTCCTAAGGTTTCCTGTTGTTTTCAGGATAATTGCCAACCGCCTTAATATGGCTCCCAGGCCAGGTGGATTGAACAAGCCATATGTGCCCAAAGTTAACAGCCCACAGTGGGGTAGGGGGGTAGAGGGCATCTGGGCCCCAGGCAGAGAATAAAGGAAAGACACCCAGGGAAGTAGGCAGAGTTCAGAAGGCATCCACCCTAGGGGAGATGATGCAAGGAGGTGAGGACTGCATGGCCCTCACCCCTGCCCCTGTTGTCGCAGGTCAGCTTTCATTCCTGACTCCCAAAGCAAGGCCACACTTCTGATGCTAGGATTCCAGCCTCCTAGTCTATTGGTTCTCTTCCAGACTCATCCTTTTCCTCCTTGGCCCAGGAGTTCCCTATGGTCACGGAGGGCAGTGGAGAGGAGTCTGGGGTGGGGGGAGGTGAGGAGGTGGATGTGACTTGCTGAGGAAGGGCAGGAAAAATGGGGGAGCTGTAAAGCAGTAGGGCAGGAGGGGCTGAGTGTGTGAGCCCTTCCACTCTTTTTGGGTGTTTCAGCCCAGTCCTCTGTCTCAGAGGGAAAGAGAGGAACGAACTGTCAGCAGATTTGGTGGGATGGAGGTGGGTTTGTGGTTGGTGATGTTGTCTGAACACCCAAGGGTCACCCAGGGCCAGATGTGCAGGCAGCAGTTGACCTGTTGCTCATGACCTAAAGGGTAATCCTAAAGTCATCCACCCTCTGACATTCTGACTTTTGTCACCTCCAAGGGGCCTCTGGAACTAGCCCTCCTGTGGGCACACTCTTCATGTACTTCCTCTTCTTTTTTTGACATTTTGCCCCCACCTCCACCTCCCTCACTGAACCCTGGCACTCCTGTGGTGACTCAGCTCCCCTGGACCATTTGGTACCTGCATCACCCCCACAGCACCCTGAGCCTTGTTACATCACCTTTTCTTTTCTTCTTTTTTATCCTCACCCGAGGACATTTTCCCATTTTTTTGTTCAGGTAGAGTGAGAGGGAGAGAGAGAGAAACATCGATGTGAAAGGGACACATCGAGTGGCTGCCACCCGCATGACCGACCAGGGCCGGGGACAAACTACAACCGAGGTATGCACCCTTAGCGGGAACCGAACCCGGGTCTCTCAGGACCGCAGGTCGACGCTCTAACCGCTGAGCCAAATCGTCCAGGGCACATCACCTTTTCTTGATTTGCGTAACTTCATTACCACATTACCCCATTTTATCTCTCTTTTTTTTTTTTTTCTTTTTTTTTTTATCCTCACCTGAGGACATTTTTCCATTTTTTGTTCAGGTAGAGTGGGAGGGAGAGAGAGGAACAGAGAGAGAGAGAGAAACCTCGACGTGAAGGGACACATCGAGTGGCTGCCACCCACACGACCAACCAGGGCCGGGGACAAACTGCAACCGAGGTACGTGCCCTTAGCGGGAACCAAACCCGGGTCTCTCCAGACCGCAGGCCGACGCTCTAACCGCTGAGCCAAACCGGCCAGGGCCCATTTTATCTCTTCATTCCACTTCCTAGAAGCTCAAATCACCTTTTATGTTTACTCATTTCTTGCCTCCTTCCTTAGAAAGTAAGCTGCCAAAAAGCAAGGGCTTTGTAAGCCTTTTTCAAAGTGCCTGACACATGGCAGTTGCTTAATATTTGCTTTTTTTCTTTATTGATTTTTAGAGAGAAGGAGAGAGATAGAAACATCGATGAGAGAGAACATCGAATGGCCGCCTCCTGCATGCCCTGCACTGGGCATTTGGCCCACAACCTGGGCATGTGCCCTGACCAGAAATCGAATCAGTGACCACTTGGTGCATGGGTTGATGCTCAACCACTGACACCAGCCGGGCTTAATACTTTTTTTTGCATTTATCTTCAGATAGAGCGGGAGGGAGAGAGGGAGGAAGAGAAACATCGATGTGAGAGAGACACATCAAAGTGGCTGTCACCCACACGACCCCAACTGGGGCCGAGGACTAACTGCAACTGAGGTACGTGCCCTTAGTGGGAACTGAACCCAGGACTCTCTGGTCCACGAGCCGATGCTCTAACCACTTAGCAAACCGGCCATGGCTTAATATTTCTTAAATGGAGTGATACATGGGTTGAACCCTCCATTCCCACGTTTATATCTATGTAACTCTGCTGACTCCTTCCTAGCAGCATTTATCAAGCTTAAGTCTCCCACATCTTAAAAAAAAAAATGTTCTCTCAGCCCTGACCAGGTGGCTCCGTTAGTTGGAGCATCATCCTGTACACCAAAAAGGCTGTGGGTTTGATGCCTGGTTGGGGCACATACAGTCGGGGTGCATATGGGAGGCAACCGATCAATGTTTCTCTCTCACATTGTTTTGCCCTCTCTCTCCCTCCTGTCATTCAGCAAGTATCTTCCAGAATGCAAGCTCCAAGAGGACGAGAACCTAGTCTTATTCATCACTGCGGTCCCAGCACCCAGTACAGAGCCTGGTCCTCAGCACATGCTCACTGAATGTTCAAAGAACTGAGTACTTCATAAGCCCCATTCCACATGCCATACAGTGATAAACAGCTCTCAGGAAGCTTGTTTGAGAAAAGAAAAAAAAAAATCATGTGGTTCCAGATGGTGATAATGCTAAAAAGTACAAAGGGTGACATATGAGACAGTGTCAGGGAAGCCGTTTAATCAGTGGGTGACCAGAGATGACACAGCAGCCGAGTGTTCCAAGCATGGGGACAGCCAACACCAAGGCTGTGATTCATGGGCCAGCTTGAGATGATCAAGAAACCAAAAGGTGCTTGTGTGGCTGGAGCACAGCGAACGAGAGCAGAGACACCCAAGGTGAGGCTGGAGAGGTGGGCAAGGGCCACTTCACACAGGGCCTTGTAGGACACAAGGACACTGAATTTTATTCTTTTTTTAATCCTTACTCGAGGACATTCTTCCATTTTTTGTTCAGATGGAGTGGGAAGAAGAGAGAGGAAGAGAGAGAAAAACATCGACGTGAAAGGGACACATCAAGTGGCTGCCTCCCACAGGGCCCAACCAGGGCCAGGGACAAACTGCAACCGAGGTACGCGCCCTTAGCGGGAACCGAACCCGGGTCTCTCTGGACCGCAGGCCAACGCTCTAACTGCTGAGCCAAACCAGCCAGGGTGGATTTTATTCTTGATGGGATGGGAAGTCACTGGGAGGTTGTAGGGAGAGAAGTGACTCAATCTGATATACACTTTTAAGAGATCACTCTGGCTACTATGTGGAAAATAGGTTGGGAAACGGTGACAAGGAAAGCAGGGAGCCCAGTCGGTTACTGTGGTGTCCAGGAGAGGTAGGTTGCTTGGATTAGAGCATAGCCGTGGAGACAGTACTTATGCAATGACCACCACCCTCCCCCGCCTTATGGCAGCATTTGGCCCTTTGTCTGCCCTTTCCCCAGCCCTGATCACCTGGGAACAGGTGTGTTTGTGTCAATGTCCACCACCCCCACAGGCCCAGAGGCCCAAGGACAGAAACCAGGCTTGGCTGAGCTCCAGCACTGCTCCGCACAGGGTTGGTATGACCATGCTGGGGCTCCAAGGATGAATCACTGAACCAGTGAAGGAATGAAGGAGGAGCATCCCCCACTGTAGCCTCGCGAGGATATTAGTAACCAAAAAGAGAAATGGGTCAGGAGGAAACTGGGCAGATGGCAGGTGGTTTTATGGACTAATATGAGGTGAAATGACACAGCAGTTACAAGAAATCAGGGCAAAGTACAGCAACTACTAATCTAGGTGTTCATGGGGATTGGGCCTTCTAGTCAGCCCCAAGGTGTGGGTGCCTCATGTCTGTCCCGAAACTTATGCCAAGGCAGGAACGCCTTTGGCAGAGAAAGCAGGTACCACTGGTTGTGCAACTGGGAAGGGAAGCATGTTTGAAGGAGCAGAAAAATCAGAATGGAGAAGCCTTCACTGGTGAGCCCCGAAAATAATTTGAAGTAGGCCAGATGAGAACCTGGGGCCTACCCTACCAGAAGGCTCAGGCTCAGAAACACCTACAGCAAGCAGGGGGCCAGGGAGAAGGGAGGGGCTCTGTGAGTAGGGCCAAAAAGTCTGTCACAACTGAGCCAACCTTCCACCTGTCAGGTAACATAGCACAGTGAGAGGGGACCCGGAGACTGAGCTGAGACAGCTCACTTGCATCTCAACTGTCAGTTCCCAAAACACCTCTCTCTGCCCCTGGACCCCCACCCTATCTCAGGCCTCAGGCCTCCTCCCCAGATTAGGATAATGGAGCAACCTCCTATCCTTCCCCAGCCCCTGTCCATCCAGTCTACTCTCCTTGCTGCACTTGTGTGATCATTCAAGAGCTCCCCATTTTCCTTGAGACAGGATTCAAGTTCCTGAACTGGCCCCCCAAGTCCACCTTGATCTGGCTCCACCTACATCTTTGCTCCTTCTCCTGTGCCCATTCAACACACCTCCATCTACCAAACTCATCCTGGTCTTTGGGCATACTGTTGTTCCTTCTCCCTGGGATGTCCTTGTCCCCTATCTCAGCCTCTGGGAACCTTCTAGACTCAACAGAGATCCTCCTCCTTCAGGAAGCCTTCCCAGACTCATACAGTCCTTGGCCAGCCCTATGAGCACTCCCTACCAGATCACTTTGTCTGGTGCTCACCTCCCCAGGCCTGTGGACTCCTCCTCCCAACAGTCCCAGCTCAGGGTCAGCACTCCAGACCTGCTGACCTGTGCCCAGCCCTGTGCTGGCCACTGAGGACAAAGATATACAATAGGGTCCCTGCCATCAAGGAGAGCCAGCGTGCTAAGAGAGGCAGCCCCAGCCCCACCCCACCCCCAGATGCCCAGCACATGGGGCAGACTGAAGGAAACTGGCCACCTACTCCAAGGCTTAGAGGAAGGAGGGAAAGCCTTCTGAAGAAAGAGAGATGTGAGCTGGGCTTCAAAGGATCTAAAGGTAGAGGAGCAGAAAGAGCATCCTCAGCAGAAGGAAGAAGCAAAGGAAGGAAGAAGAAAAAGGGCAATATCTAGCAAAGTAGGACTTAGTCTAAAGTGGGGGGGTGGGGGGAAGGGTGAAGTGCTGGGTCTGCAACACCCACTGAGAAGCCTGTGTCCATCCTGTATATGATGGGAACCAGGGGAGGTTTGGGAGCAGGAAATTGACATGGCTAGAATTAGGCTCTAGAAGGTCAAGTCTCCAAACCCCAGTGCTCTAACAATGACGGCCAGAAAGTACACAGAATGAAACCATTTTTTGACTCTTAGTGGGGCTTTGCCCATGTCATACCACATGGGGAGGGGGTCAGGGCCGAGACTGGGGACCAGACGGAGGAGCAAGGTCCAGACTCAGGGGATCTTGGCTTCTTGGAGGGGGCAAGGGGAGGAGGCCTCTGCCCCCAGGCAAACATGTCCTTGCAGGGTGGCAGCGGTGCCCTGACCAGGCTGGGCACAGATCGAGCAGGTCCTCTGGAACCAGCTGGGTGGCTGGGCAGGCAGCAGTCAGAATGGCCGCTTTTCAGGGGTCATCAGTCGCTCCACCTCCCGCATGAACCGCAGACACAACTCTTCCTGCCAGGGCAGAGCCACGCACTGCACGGCCACAGGCAGCCCCATGCTCTTCCTCATGGCCTGCAGAGGACACCGGGAGCAGGATGGGAGGCGGCGAGGCAGGACCCCACCCTAGGTCCAGGAAGCACCCCAGATGGAGGGAGGGGCAGCAGAGCAGGCCAGGCCAGTCTTTCATTAAGAAAAACAGGCAAGCACTATATGTGTTTATACTGTTTCCTCCACAGCAGCTAGAGTTAGGGTATGGGTGAGTCCCGGGGAAGGGAAACCCAGGGTCGGCCAGGCCAGTCCCCATGACCTTACCTTGTACAGCACCTTGTCCCACATATCTCCAAAGTAGCCCGTGCAATGTTCCATCTGGGCCTCATCCTCAAGGGTCACCGTGGTGACAGGCACCACCCCCGCTGGGAAGTCCAGGCAGTTGTAGAGCAGAGTGTAGCTGACGGCCCCTGAGACATAGCACAAGTGGCTGGAGCAGGCCGGGTGACCTTTAATGTCAGCTGTCCTATCTGCGCCTCAGTCCCCCACCCTGTGAAATGGCGCCTGACCACAGACAGAGATAGGCTCTTTCCCAGGGCTGAGACTTGAGTGAGTGGCAAAGCCCAGGAATCCAGATTCAGGGCAGGCTGGAGAGCCTGCTGGTGTTTTCCCCATGCCCTTGCCCATTCCTACCTGGAATGTTGTTCCTCTTTTCTTGGCTTATCTAAATCCCACTGGACTTCAGTTATTACCTCCAAAAACCATAGACTCTAACTCCAACTTGAATAGTGTGGGGGACAGGAAACTATTCCTTCCCAGGGCATCCCATATGACTCTCATCTTTCCAGCTAGCTAGACTTGAGTCCCCCAAGAGCCCGATCCTCCCCCAGGGCTCCTCTTCATCGACTTCCCAGCAGCCCTGCCAGGCACAGGGCTGAACTCACAGAAGAGAAGGGATGGGTGGGTGTGTCAGGGGCATGTTAGGGAAGCAGGCCTCACCTGAGGCCTTGCCTGGGGCATTCAAGTCCATAGCAGGGCCCAGCATGGGGGTGAGCAGCACATCCAAGTCCAGTGCTCTCCACTGGGCAATCACAGAGTTACGGTACACCTGGGGAGGGTTCCAGCACAGCAGGTGAAGCACTCAGACCCAGTCCATCACATGAACTCAACGCAGGCATTGTGTGGCTGGGTGGCTTGGGCCCCAGCACCTGCCGGGGGATCTAAACCGAGTCACAGTGGAATAGAGGTCCTCAGGACATGCAGGCATGGCTGCTTTCGGGGGGAATTGATTTCCCCACCTCCTACAAGAACTGTAGACACCATTCTTCCTGCCGGGGAAAGGCCACACAGTGCCCAGACAGGCAGCACGAGAGGGGCGAAGAGGCATCCAGAATAGGAGCCCCGGGCTGACCCAGCCCCCAAGGATGTGCATTTGGGCAAGTGAGGGTCAAAGAGCAGGGCCCAAGCAGGCCAGTCCAGGGAGGGGAAGGGGGAATGACAGGCTGCTCTAGGAGACCAGTAGGACCAGTGCCCAAGAGATCCCACTGGCAGGTGCCCTGTCCACATCCCCACACCCTAGTCCAGTCCAGGGGCCCTGGCCTCACCTCAATCTCATGCTGCAGCACCCAGAGCTTTCCAGTGGACCTGGCAGAGGGAGTGGAGTCACCGGCCATGATGGCCATGGAGATTAGGAGATTTGCAACATCAGACCCCTATTCTTAACCTCCCAAATCTCATTCCTGCAAAGACCCTTCTCAACATTATGGGAATTCCGAGAAGGAAGTAGTGCAGGGCAGAAGTTCAAATCCCCACTGTCCCGTTGAGATACGGCCCTAAGAGGGACTTAGGCTGGGTACTTAGTGACTCCACAGCAGAGCTAGGACCAGACCAGGCAGGATTCCTAGCTACCCTTAGGAGAGGACAGAGCTGTCAAAAGTCCTAAATGTCTGGTTGTGAGAGAAGGAGCAAGTCCACAGGATGCCAGGGCCTGAAAGTGGGGCAGCTTATGCCCTGCTTTTCCTGCTTGAGCCACTAAGGGGCAGGTCAGACCCAGCGCAGCTCAGGTCAGGTCAGATCTCTAAGAACAGTGTCTCTTACAGGGCCCTCACCATCCCCCTCTCCCCTGCCCCACAGCAATCCCTCCTGGTCCTTTCCACCCATGCCCCAGCCAGGTCAACTTTCTCCTCTCCACTGCTCCATCCTGTAGTCTCCCTCAGGCCCTTGCTTTCCAGCCAGACCTGGACCTTGCTGAGACAACTTCAGGGTCCCATCTGAAGGCCACAGAGGGGCTGCATCACAAACTCTAACTCAAGGCCTCCAACTTGAATGGTGTTGGGAACAAGAAGCTCCCGTTCCCCGCACTAGTCAAGCTGGAGATCTTGAATAACAGAGTTGCCACCCTATCTGGGCCACTTCCAGCCTCAGAAGCTATTTCCCACCTCTTTACCTGTCAGAAACCACTTAAACCCAGGCCAGGGGAAAAGAGAGGCAGACATTCGAGCATGGAAATACTTACCGAGACTTCATGCTGCTGAGAAAGGCGGCCAGCCTTGGGAGCTGCAGGACAGAACAGTCAGTCGCTCATCTTTGGGCCAGGTGCTGACAACAGTCTTCTTCAGGCCAAGCCACCCGTGCTTCCTCCCTCTGTCCTTCCCCCAGGTCCCAAGTTGACACCCGTTCAGCATGCAGGCTGATTAAAGCTTATAGGGCATGGGAGGAGGAGAGGAGTCTGGGTAGGGGCTGGAAAGAAGAAGAGACCATGCCTCCCAAAACAAGAGAGGCTAAGGAGAAGTGGGAAGAGCCCCAGAAGCTCTCTCTCACCCACCCCACCCCTCCCACTCCTTGTGCCCTCACCAGAGGCTTCAGCAGGAAAGCCAGCAGTCCTTTAAGCCATCTAGGCAGCTTCAGAATCAATATCAGGTCCCCCAAGCAGGGGTCCACGAAATCACCTTTGCTGGGAAACAAAGGGTCCAGTCCAGGCACTCCCACCCCAGACATCCCTCCTGGCTTACCCCTACCCACTGGGTCCCCCCTTTCTACTCAGCAACCCTTGTCCATCTCTCTCTTCACCAGACTCCTGCAACCACTGGTCTCTCATCCCTTCATCTGACTCCTTTCTTTTTTAAATACGTTTTTATTGCTTTTTTTTTTTTTTTTTTTAGAGAGAGAGAGAGATAGAAACATCAATGTGAGAAAGAAACATCAATCAGCTGCCTCCTGCATGCCCCCTTCGGGGGATCGAGCCCACAACCCAGGCATGTGCCCTGACCAGGGACCTCTCAGTCCCTGGAACAACACTCAATCCACTGAGCCACACTGTCTGGGCTCATCTGCCTCCTTTCAAATGTGTGACTTGTTTCTGCTAACCCTTCAGGATGCCCGACACCCACTGGAGCTCCCCGAGGCAGGACTCCATGTCACACTCCCTGACAAACTTAGCTTGGAGCAATGAGGGCTGAGGGCAACATCACGGCCAGGGCTTAATACTTAGGGCATCCCCTATTGATGACACCAGCCTGGAGGCACCAATGGGGCTGTCCAAAGTGGGCCACCCATGACACTTGTCCCAGGGCCAGAGTAAGAGGTAGCACCTTTCACTGAAGCCTGGACCACACTCGGCTTCTGGGGGAAGTCCGGTAAGCCTGGGCACATCACCACAAGGCACCTTTACAGGCCTGTCCTCTGCCTCTGTCAGTCTTTAAGGTCTGAAAACATTAGAGTGGAACCAGTTTCTCTAAACATGAGCTCTGCAAAGTCCTTTAAAGTGGGTCTGGTCCAACCCACAAACTTCATAGAAGAGAGAACTGAGGTCCTGCTCGAAAGGGAAAGATGTGGCTCAAGTAAGAAGAGCCTATCCAAGTGCCCCCTCCAAAGAGAGAAAAAAGAAAAACAAGCGCTTGGAGTCACAGCATGATGTCTAGACCCCGGCCCTCCTGCTTGACCTTGTCTTTGTCTCAATCTTTCCCAGGACAGAGGTAGCTCCCTGCCCATCTCCTACCTCCCAAAAAGCTCATCTCAGGGCCAGGCCACAGATGTTCAATCCAGCCTCTCCTTGCACTAGCACCTTTCTAAAGTGAGGTATTGCCAGGCTCAACCTGCAGTTGGAGATGCCGCATGGTCCCTGCCCAGAATGTTTAGTCCTTCTCTGTGTTTAGCTGAGGCCTATCTCCCATCTTCCCCCAGGTGGCCTATCACTGGGGGTCAAAGCACCCCCACTGCTCTCCCTGGGTCTACCCATGGCCTGATCCCCCCACAGACCCCGAGGCTCATCATCACTCACAAGTTCTGTAAGAAGCTGCTGCCACCATCACTGAACAGCCCACCCGTCGACAGGGTCTCCAAAGCATAGGGTATGTTGCTTGGCAGGAAAGGAACCAGCTGCGGGGATTGAAAGGTATAAGCCCCCCATACCTAGAAACCCTTGGGTCCACCACCCCCATGCTTCCCAGGTGGCCCTGAGGATGGACTGGACCAATTCTGCAGCATGGTAGCTCTTACTGGAGTCACAAAGGTAGCCTTGCTGGCTCATGAAAACTCCCTGGAGCCATACATAAATGTGTCTGAGATGAGCAGACTAAAACCCACTAGTCTACCAGCTCAGGGTCTTGGGAACCTATGGACAGTTGTGCACCACTGTGGTATCCCTGAAGAAAGGACCATGGCAGGACTTCTGGGCTCCTGCAGCCATACCGTGTGGCCAGCAGCCTCAAGTCTCTGCTTGGTCTCCAGCAAGGCTCGCTTCATGGCTGGGGTGGGCATAGTATAGTTGTCTGTCTCATAATACCCCACACGCAGGAGCTGAGAGCTTTTATAGACCTGGGAACAAAACACAAGAATCAGAGCCAGGTCAGGAGAGGGTGGCCCATGGCAGGGCTCCCAGAGATCCAAAGCTACTCAGCCAGACAACTGCCAGGCTGCAGCCTGGATGGATCCTCTGAAAATTGTCGGCCAGCCAGGCCTTTCACAAAATAACTTCACAGTGACTCCGCAGGTGGGCAGAGCAAGTCTGAAGATCCCCACTGGTCACATGAGGAAACTAAGGCTTCAGATCTAAAAAGGCTTCAGAGTGGGGCTGAAACTGGTCCAAAGCCACCCAATGCAGAGTGACAATATTAGGTCCAGAAACCAGGCACCCTGTCTCCTTGAGCTGAGGCTCTGCACTGCCTGTTTCATGGGAACGCAAGCCCTGGTTCCCATGATAAATTGTTCCAGACCTCAGGACAAGGACCTCATTTCCACCTCTCCTCCCTCTCAGGGAGGGGTTCATGAGCCACTGAGTTCAGTTAGAACATCCTCCTTTGCTGGGGAGGAGAAGTTCACCCCACTGAGCTCAGATTTCGCACTTGCCAAGAAACACCGAGGCCCACTCTCCTGTCCAGGGGCCTTCAGCCTTTCCAAGCATCCTGGGCTGGGTGAGGGAGAACTGGAGCTTACATCACACAGTTACTGTCTACATTAACATGACCTGACTACTCCACTGTCTGCATCCATCTGACTTGACTACTCCTGAATGCTTTGTAAATAAAGTACAAATAACTTTATTTTTCATTCTTGAAAGACCCATCAACTCTTCAGCAGAAATAGCAAATGACAGTTTATGCTCCAAGACTACTTAAATCCCTCACCTCCTTAAAATTCTCACCTTGCTGTGTCCACCAATCCTAAACTATTATTCCATCATGATCCTTACAAACCCCCACATTGAAATACCCACCTTAAACCAAACTTTAAAATCTCAACAAATATCCCTACTTTGCCCCCCCTCCACCCACCCTCCACACCTGCCCCTCCTGCCCTGGTGCTACTAAGGTTCTGTTGAGGCAGCATCCTCCCTCACCACAGAAATTAGTCAACACCGCTTTGTCTGATCAACAGGCTGTTTTGGTGGTATTTCAGAGAGCCAGCATTCCACACTGCGCACAGATCCCAGCTTTCTCTGGCAGGGAGGCAGCTCCGCCTTTAACTGTCCTTAACTCACTCAGCCTACCTGCTAAGCACCACAGTGGAGGTTGGGGATACAGAGGCAAACACTGAAGAAAGGCTCCTATTTGCAGAGAGCCAAACACAGAGGAAGTACATCAGTTCTCCCGCAAGCTGTTCTTGGTGATGGGAAGTGGTTTCTCAGTGACAGCAGCAGAGGCTGGGGCTAGAAGGCAGAGCTTGTCCTCAGCAAAGGTTCCCAGCTGCCAATTTGGAAGACTGGTTTCTAAACGCAGGTAAAGGCTCCATCTGTTATCTGGGGAGTAGCAGCTGACCCTGGTCCGGGCCCCTAGGGGTGGTTTTCAGGAGACAGGGCCTCTAAGGCCTGCCCACATTACCTGGGGGCTGCTCTCTGGGCTCAGGAGCACCAGTGACAACTGAACCCACCCCCCATCCCTGCTCACCTCCTCCTTGAAGGGCAGGGGGGGCACAGTAGGATCCAAGCGGAACATGTCCTCACACAGTAGTGCTCGCATGCACAGCGCCAGGCTTTCCACATCCTGGGCCATGGGGCCAACTGAGAGCTGTACTGTCGGGTGGGGAGGGGAGAAAAGAGAGATCACTCGGCCCAAGTGGGATCTGGGGCTGGGTCCAAGCAAAGACTGGGCCATAGCCCAGGAGTGTGGGCAGAGACAAGGGGGTAGGATTCAGACCTAAAGTGGCCTAAGGGCCAAACTCTGCCCCCAAGAGAGGGAGGGTCAAAGGTGGATCAGGCAAACACCCACCCTGCCTCCAGGGCACTAAGGAAACCACAAATCTCACCTGCCACCTGTCCATAGATACAGCCCTTCAGACCAATCTTGCTGGATAAGAAAAACAAGACATTGGAAACAGGAAATAGCCAACCTCTGCCCCACTCCACACCCATACAGCAGCTTGGAACTCTTAGCACTTGGAAACTAGAAATTAGGGCCAGTGGGGCTGTAACACTCCCTCCCAGAAAAAACCCAGTGAGGGAATCCCTGGCAGGAATCCAGAAAGGTGGGAAGCTAGGCCAAGGTCACACCTCCAGGGATCCAGAAGCTTCGTCCACCCACCTCCCACACCATACCTGAGGCGGTTCCCTGTGGGCTTGAGGCCACAGATGCCACAGAAGGAGGAGGGGAAGCGGATGCTGCCCCCGATGTCAGTTCCTAAGCCCAGGAGGGAGCCTCCAGCTCCAATGAGGGCACCTTCGCCTCCTGAGGAGCCACCTGGGGTCTTGGAGGATTTCCATGGGTTTGTGGTCTGGCCAAAGAGGGGGTTACTACAGTCATAGCTGGAGGAAGCAGGAACAGGTCAGTCATGTCACCCTGGCACAGGTGACCCTGCCTCCACCCTACCCCGAGACCGAACCTGAACATGGACTGGGGGACGTTGGTGTGCACAAAGGGCACAGCACCCTGCAGCTTCAGCACCTGCACCACCACACTGTCACACTCTGCTGGTACCCCCTGGTTCACGCTCAAGCCCAGGGTGGAGTCCAGGCCCTAGAGGGAAGAAAGGGCACCGAGGGGAACGTGGCTGATGAATCAGGGACCCTTCAGCAGCACAGGGTCCATTCCCACCACCCTCCCACAGGCCAAGGCACAGCATGGTGCCTGCTCAGGGCCTCTGGACTTGATACTTCCTCTGAGGGCCCAGGGTAGCCCAGGACACAGAGCTGGCTGGCAGGGATGGGGAAGTTCAGGCCTGATACTGAGGCAGGGCATACCTTGTAGCTGAAGCATTCCTTGAGGCTCACAGGGACACCGTAGAGCAGGCCCTGCCTTGGGGCCTGGGACAGCTGAGTCTCACAGTCTGCCAGGTAGGTAGTCACACAGTTGGTCCCTTTATTCACTTCCCAGGCCTAGAGGGAGGGAGAAATGGACACAAGGCACAATGAGGCTGGCCTTTTTATTTTTATTTTTATTTATTTATTTATTTTTTAATCCTCACCTGAGGACATTTTTCCATTTTTTGTACAGATAGAGTGGGAGGGAGAGAGAGGAAGAGAGAGAGAGAGGGAAACATCGATGTGAAAGGGACACATCGAGTGGCTGCCACCCGCACAACCAACCAGGGCCGGGGACAAACTGCAACCGAGGTACATGCCCTTAGCGGGAACCGAACCCGGGTCTCTCCGGACCGCAGGTGGACACTCTAACCGCTGAGCTAAACCGGCCAGAGCATTTTAAAATGATTTTTTTTTTTTTATCCTCACCCGAGGACATTTTTCCATTTTTTGTACAGATAGAGTGGGAGGGAGAGAGGAAGAGAGAGAGAGAGGGAAACATCGATGTGAAAGGGACACATCGAGTGGCTGCCACCCGCATGACCAACCAGGGCCGGGGACAAACTGCAACCGAGGTACGTGCCCTTAGCAGGAACCAAACCCGGGTCTCTCCAGACCGCAGGCCGACGATCTAACAGCTGAGCCAAACCGGCCAGGGCGAGGCTGGCCTTTTTAAATGAATAAATAAATATATATATGTAAAATATAATATAAAATTGGCCTTTAAAGTATAGTCAGGAAAAGAGTAGCCAGCAACATGGCCCAGAGCCAGGAGCAGAGAGGATAATCTAAGGCCCAGCACCCCCCTCACTGGGGACATCTGGCCCCAGTCTCACCCTGGTTGCCTCTGGCCTTCAACCCCAAAATGAAGAGAGAGCGTAGTCCCAGGGGCAAGGCACAATCAGGGCACTCAAAGGAGCAAGGCACTGGCACCAGAAGCCCCTCAGAGGGAATGAGCTAAAAAGAGGTTGACCCTTGGCCACTCCCCTCCTCCTTCAAGCTACATCTCTGCCCAGTGAAGCAGACAGGAACCAGAAGGGGCAGATCCCATCTCAGACCACACTGGGCGTCAGCACAGAGCAAGGCTAGACCCAGGCTCCAGCCTCCCAGAGCCCAGCACACTCTCCTCTGCCCCAGGCCTGGCCTACATCTGCCCCAGCTAAGTCTCCCCTCTCCCGGGAACTCTTGAATCTGATAATCAAGGCACACGGAGGAGTGACTGATTCATAGTTAAGGGGGTGGGCACGTGACTGAAAATAATGACACACTCAGTGTGGCTGTCTGCCACTAGGCCTTGCTAAAGCCCTCAAACCACACTCAATAGGGCTCTACAGGAGGGAAAGGCCAGGGAAGAATGAAGTACAGCTTTCAGTAAAAACTCGTTCTTGTGAAACACTGGGAGAAAATGGGTGTAGATCCTGCTGTCACACCCAGTCTCATGAAATCTGTCTCCAGGCTACCTAAGGCAGGAAGGTTGGAGGCCAACCTATCACCAGAATGCTTTCCTATGATCTCTTTCAAGAAATTATACAGAGTGCCCTGGCCAGTTTGGCTCAGCAGCTGGAACGTCAGCCTGCAGACCAGAGAGTCTCGGGTTTGGTTCCCACTAGGGGCACGTACCAAAAAAAAAGAAAAAAGAAATTATACAGAGCCACACTCATGTTTGAAACATATTTCAAACATATTCTTTGAGCACTTACTATAGGAAAGACACAGTGTCTGGCGGTAAGGTGCAAAGACAAGTTCTGTCACAAAAAAGCTCACATTTGACATGGGAAAGAGAACGACAAGGCAGGTCCCATAATGCAATGAAAAAAGTGCTATAAGAAAGTGAACACTCGCCCTGGCCAGTTTGGCTCAGCGGTTAGAACATCGGCCCGCAGACCAAAGAGTCTAGGGTTCAATTCTGGTAAAGGGCACAAAGCTTGGTTGTTGTTCATCCCTGGCCCTGGTCGAGGTTGTGAGGGAGGCAACCAGTCGATGTATCTCTCTCACATCGATGTTTCTCTCTCTCTCTCTTTCTCTCTCTCTCTCTCTCTCTCTCTCTCTCTCTCTATCTCTCTCTCTCTATCTCCCTCCCGCTCTATCTGAAGATAAATAGGAAAATATCCTCTGGTGAGGATTCAAAAAAATAATAATAATTAAAAAAAAAAAAGAAAGTGAACACCCTCCCAACTGGTGTGGCTACTGGTGTGGCTCAGTGGTTGAGTGTCGACCCATGCACCAAGAGGTCACTGGTTCAATTACCAGTCACATTGTGGGCCAAATCCCTAGTGAGGGGCATGCAGGAGGCGGTCAATCGACGTTCTCTCTCATCAACGTTTCTCTCTCTCCCTCTCCCTTCCTCTCTCTAAAATCAATAAAGAGAAAAAAATTTTTTAAAAAGAAAGTGAACACTGAAGAGTAAACCCTAACTTGGGCTGGGAGGGAAGGAGGGTCATGGGAGGCTTCATGGAAGAAGGGACTCCTTCTCTGAGCCCTGAAGGGTCAGCCAGGGGAGCCTGTTGCACCAAGCAGAGCAAAGAAGGGGAGAAGGGCCTTTCAGGTAAAAGGAATACCACCTAAGCCAGCACAGAGCATGGCAGGCCCTGTGTGCCAGGGAACTGCCAACAGCTGAGCTACCACTGATGCCCCAAGCTACAGAGGCCTTGGCCAGAGAGGATGCTGCAGACAGAGTCGAAACAGAAGAGTAGCACCTGAAAAACTGGAGAACTGAACAGGATCTGGTCAGGAGGCTGGTGCTTGATCCTGGAGGGAGACAGTGGTGGAGAACCAGGGTGGCTGAGGTGGGGGTGGGGACAAGGGGATGGACTAGAGAGAGCCATAGAAAAGGAAGAGACTAGCCCTGGCTAGTTTGACTCAGTGGTTAGAGCGACAGCCCACAGACCAGAGAGTCCTGGGTTCGGTTTCCGCTAAGGGCATGTACCTCGGTTGCAGTTTGTCCCTGGCCCTGGTTGGGTCGTGTGGGTGGCAGCCACTCGATGTGTCTCTCTCACATCGATGTTTCTCTCTCTCTCTCTCTCTCTCTCTCTCTCTCTTCCTCCCTCTCTCCCTCCCACTCTATCTGAAGATAAATGCAAAAAAAAGTCCTTGGTGAGGATAAAAAGAAAAGAAAAGGAAGAGACTAGACTTGGTGACCAATGGGGTGGGGGCAGGAGGGAGAGGGAAGTCTGGGCTAAAAGTCAGGTTTCTAGCTAAGACAACATGCTCAGTGTCCCCCTCCTCTCCATCTCTCTCTTCTCTCTCTCTCTCTCTCTCTCACTCTCACACACACACACACACACACACACACACACAGCTCTGGCTCCTTCTCTCCCTGGCAGCCCCTAGCACTGTGGTCCCACCATGGCCCTCAGCAGGATGAACTCCAGGCCAGGTTTCCCCCACAACCTGTGTACAAAGAACACAGGAATAAGCAGGGAAGATCAATGGCTGGCATTGGCTGAACTTACCTTTCTCACGTAGGTGAACAGCACAGCCTGCGGGGACAGTTCCCCATTGCGTAACTTCTGCACCAGCTGAGGCAGGGTCAGGGCCAGCAGCGCCTTTGAGTCCAGGTCGGGGTTCTGGGGAGATACCTCAGATCAGTCCCTCACTCCCTGCAGGTCCTACATGCCTGTGGCCCATGTCCTTAGGTCCCCACACCTACTAAGAAAATGCTCACAGTCACATGCCAATCCATTACAAACATGCTCACCCACAAATCTGACACTGTGACCCAGCCAGGGCAAGCCCTTGCCACCCTGGACAGTGCAGATATGATCTCTTCCTGGAAAGGATACACAGGGAGAAGCTATGCCCAGGTCGATTTTTTTAAAATAAATTTTGTGAAAGATGAAATGACAAAGTGTACACTGTAGAGAAATATTGCAAACCACATATCCATCCAAGTGATAGTATCCAAAAATACAAAACCCTTCAAAATGCAACAGTGAAAACAAACAATCCAATTACAAAGTAGGCAAAAGACATGAACAGGCATTTCATTGAAGAGTATATGCAGATGGCAAATAAACAGAAGAAAACAATAAAATCATAGTGAGATATTATGACACACATATCAGAACATCTTAAACTAAATATAGGAACAGTCCCAAGTGCTGGGGAGGATGTGGAGAAACCAGTCACTCGTGCATCAGTGGTGATGATAAACATGGCATAATCACTCTAAAAAACAGTATGGTGATTTCGAAAAACAACTATGGCAAAAACATGCAATTATTACACATCCCAGCAACTCAACCCCAGGCTATTTATCCCAGAGAAATGAAAATGTGTGCTTAAAGCATTGACTCAGCAAGTCTGGGATATTCAGAACTTGCACATAACAAAGAAATGTCTGACCTGTCTGGCTCCAGGAAGAAGCCTCTGAGCCCTTGGAATGTCCTGGCCCAGGCTGATTATTAAACCATTGTCAATGGGTGCCTACTGTGTGCCCGGCACCATGTTTTGATTAAATCTACTATTATTCCTGTTGCACAATAAAGAAACTGAGACTCAGAGAAGTGAAGTACCTTGCTTAGGACCATACAGGCAAACTATAGTTCTCTGCCCACGCAGAACAGTTTGCCCACTGGCTGTCCACCTGTACCTGACCATCTGACCACCCAACCACTAGCAGGGGAGGCTGAAAACAGGAAGACCCCATCCTGGGTGGTTAGGCTGCATAAAGAAGAGGATTTTTGCCCTGGCTGGTATGGCTCAGCGGTTAGAGCGTTGGCCCACAGACCAGAGTCCCGGGTTCAGTTCCCACTAAGGGCACATACCTCGGTTGCAGTTTGTCCTTGGCCCCTGTTGGGGTAATGTGGGTGGCAACCAGTCGATGTGTCTCTCTCACATCGATGTTTCTCTCTCTCTCTTCCTCCCTCTCTCCCTCCTGCTCTATCTGAAGATAAAAGGAAAAAAAAGGAAGAGGATTTTTTCATTCATTCCACACTAAGCATGGGGTTAGAGCAGTAAACGAAGAAGGCATATCCATGCTTTGGGGGGGGGTTTACATAAGGTGCAGGTTGGGAGTGAGCAGATAAGTAATAAGTAAACAAATAAGAATTTGAAATAGTGAGAAATAACTTGAAAATAAAACTGGATGCGGAAAATGGACAGCACACAGGTAGAGGGTAGTCAGGGAAGAGCTCTCTGAAGGAGAGACATTTGCTCTGACACCTCACTGCCAGGCCTCAAAGGCTCCCAGATCAGCCCCTACCTGCAAACACCCAGTTGCTTCCTCCTCAAGGGTACTGGACTAATTAGTAAACGGGCTAGAGAAGATCTGAGTCACAGTCACCAATTCTCAATTCTATGGTCTCCTGCTCTTGTCTAAGTCTTCAGGGGTCTCCTTGTTGCCAAATCCAAAAGAAACTTGACTCTTTTATTTTGCTCCATGTCTCATTGACCACAAGTCAGCTTCTTCAATTTTCTTCTGGGCCTGGAGATATTACCCTCTAGCCTTTTGGCTACTTCTGTCATCCCACTTATTCAGTCAATCAACAAACATTTTTTGAGCACTCACTATGTGGGACTACATTAGGGACTATGAATTAGAAGTAACCAAGACAGGCAAGTCCCTGCTTTCAGAGAGTTTACATTCAAGAAAATAAACAAATTAACAAAGAATGAACAGATCATGGTACATAAGAGAAAGCAAATAAACAGAGTGCTGTGATAGAAACAACAGAGAACAAACCCCAATGGCATGGGCAGGCCTCTCCCAGGAGGTGACATTTCAGCTGCGATTTGAAGGATGAGAAGGAGCCAGACAGTAGGGAAAGACAGAGACTCCTTGAGTTTCCCTCTGGGCACCTCTTCTCCTCTCTGATGCTGGGAGAAGTCATTCCTTCTGGTGGCTTCCTCTCCAGGCTATCCACCTACCCCACGGACACCTGATCCTCTACCCAGCCTGACCTAATTGAACTCAGATCCAGTCACTGGACTATTCCCATTGGTGCCCACGCTGCTGTGTCCTAACCCCTGAACCTGCTCTCCCGCTTTCCACCAGCTCCTCATCCTCCTTCGTGTATGCCCTCACCAAGGTGGGCATACATCCAAGTTCAAGCGAGAAAACAGGAGTCATCCTGGACTCCTCCCTCTCCCTCCCACCTGCATCCATTCAGTCACTAAGCCCCCTAAGTAGCTCTGGAAAATGGCCACCCTCTCCATCTCCTCTACCAAGATCCTCACTGTTGCTCATCCTTTCTCTCCCAGGTCACCCAGGGGCCACCTAGCTGGCTGCCCTGCCCAAGCCTTGTCACTCCCACCCATCCTTCCTTCCTGCAAGCCCAGACAACGTGAGCCCAACCAGGTCTTGCCTCTCCCCTTAAAACCACTTTCACCACAAGCTCCAGAACATGTTTCAGAAGGTGCTTCCAAGCTTGATTCTGTCAGACTCCTCTGTACCCCTCAATGCAACACCACCTCCTCACACCCGCCAGAGCTGAGCACCCTCCACACATACCCCTCACACAGCTTGTGTATTCCAACCTCAATATCAAGAACACTCGCCCTGGCCGGTTTGGCTCAGCGGTTAGAGCATCAGCCTGCAGTCCGGAGAGACCCGGGTTCGGTTCCCACTAAGGGCATGTACCTCGGTTGCAGTTTGTCCCCGGCCCTGGTTGGTTGTGTGGGTGGCAGCCACTCGATATGTCTCTTTCACGTCGATGTTTCTCTCTCTCCCTCTCTCTTCCTCTCTCTCCCTCCCACTCTATCTGTGCAAAAAATAGAAAAATGTCCTCGGGTGAGGATAAAAAAAAAAAAAAAAAGAACACTCTACCATTTCCCTTAATTTGTTAAATAGATACAATACTTATTTAGGATTTAAAAAAATAATACAGGGAGTTACAGAGAAGAAAAAAAATGGATCCATGATCTCTCTCCATACACACTAAATAATCCCTGGATTTTTTTTTCACACACACACAGTTCAATTTATTTACTTTTACAACTTATAATTCATTCTAAAGACTTAATTTCTTTGTTGGTGTAACAGCTTTATTAGTTCATATCAAGACATCGCATGTTCTTTTTTTTTTTTTTTTTTTCTTTATTGATTTTAGATAGAGTGGAAGGGAGAGAGAGATAGAAACATCGATGAGAGAGAACATCGACTGACTGCTTCCTGCATGCCCCCCACTGGGGATCAGGCCCATAACCTGGGCATGTGTTCTGACCAGGAATTGAACCAGCGACCTCTTGTGCATGGGTCAATGCTCAACCACTGAGCCACACCAGCTGGGCAAGGCATCGCATGTTCTAGCTCATCAGGATGACACATTTAGCTCTTCCCCAGATATTTTTTTAAAGGTATAAAAAATGAAAAGTGAACATTCCCCCATCTCTGGGAACCACCCTGCCCAGTCTCTCTTCAAAAAATGAAACCATAGTTAGTTTCTGATGAAACCTTACAAGGAAAAAAATGTTTATGAAAAACCCACAATGCATATAATTATTGATATATATCCTATTTTTTGCACAAAGGGATTTTACTATATACACAGTACTACACCTTGCCTTTCTCACCTCACAATGAAAATAGTAAGATCACTTTTTTCCTCGATTATATAAATATGTGATCACCATTTTAGTTTTTTTAAATTCCTAACAGTATAGGGAAGAAAGTAAAAATCACCAGAGGGCCCTGGCTGGTTTTGCTCAGTGGTTAGAGCATCAACTCATGGACCACAGAGGCCCGGGTTCGGTTCCCGCTAAGGGCATGTACCTCAGTTGCAGTTTGTCCCAGGCCCCAGTTGGGGTGGTGTACGTGGCAGCCACTCGAAGGGTCTCTCACATCGATGTTTCTCTCTCTCTTCCTCCCTCTCTCCTTCCCGCTCTATTTGAAGATAAATGAAAAAAAAAAAAAATGTCCTCGGGGGAGGAAAAAAAAAATCACCAGAGGGCCCACCACACTGGGATAATTACCACTGATAGTCCGGTCGCCACCATTTCCCACCTCACTGACAGGGTGCCCACAAAGTTCCTGTGCATCTCAACTAGAAACTGTCAGCAGCTCTGGGAGGGTTGCTGGGTTGGTTAGAGCATCATCCTGATTCACCAAGGTTGTGGGTTCGATCTTCAGTCAAGGCACAAGAATCAACCAATAAATGCTTTAAAAAGTGGAACAACAAATGGATCTCTCTCTCTCTCTCTCAAAATCAACAATTTTTTTTTAAGAAGAAGCTGTCAGCAAGCTCCCCTTCATTCTCAGCATAAATTTTTGATTCTTACCTATGTTCTTCCAAGTTGAAGACTTTGCAGACATAGGAAAGAATTTTAGTCTTTAACTGGTTATCAGGAATCTGAGACATTTTCTCTTTACAAGACACCAAAAGATAAGTCTGCACCTCCAGGAGATTAATTTGTGAACAAGGAGGAAATTTTAACTTTGTGTGGAGAATGCAGGAACGTGTACAAATAACTTCAAACAGAGCTTGTGGCCAGTCTGCATGCATACATTTTCAAGGGAAGGATACTATAGCTACCATTGAATCCGTGGACCAAAAAAAGGGTTCTATGGAACGTAATCTCACAAAGTGAGCTAATCATAAATTCCTGACTGAGCAAGGCATGGTAGGTAGTCATTCCCCAGGCCTATAATTTCTTCAGTGAAAGCTTTTAAACCAGCCCTGTCCATTGTTCTTGTGCATCTAGGTTAACACACCTTTGAAATACCAGAAGTAACACTCCTGGGAGTATTAACCCTCAAGAAAGCACATAATCCTATTAACTGTCCTGCAATCCAATCCCTGCCTTGCTTTCTCCAACCTTTCTCACATCCTCTCCTTAATTTCAAATGCATAAAAGAAGATGCAAAACTATTATTCTCTAGAGCAGCAATTTTCAATCAGTGTGCCACAAGAATTTTTACAACATGCCATACCTGACTCTTTAGTCAGAGTCACTGACCTCTTCTCCCTTAGATTGTCACCAAAAAAAAAAAAAAAAAAAAATGACAACAGCCAACACAATAATAGTCATCTGGTGTGAATACTCTATTTTGAACCATAAATATATAGGTCATATAATATAGTTGCATCTTATTGGTCATGTCGCATAACAAGGTTGCATCTGATTGGTTAATTCTTGGTACCAGAAATCCTTATATACAAGTATAGGCACCTGATTTTTTTTTTTGGGGGGGGGGGGGTATATGCCCCTAGCGGGAACCGAACCCGGAACTCTCTGGTCTGCAGGCTGACGCTCCAACCGCTGAGCCAAACTGGCCAGGGCTGCACCTGATTTTTTTTTTAAGTCACTTGGGAGCAAAAGGGTAGGTAACTACTATTCTGGGAGGGGTAAATCAATCAAAAGTATACCTATATTTTTGTCAGATCAGCAAAAATATTTGTTTTGTTGTGCCACAGAATTTTAGCAATTAGTTTATATGTGCCATGAGACAAAAAAGGTTGAAAGTCGCTTCTCTGGAGCATTTGAGATCTTGCTCCCCAGCATACGTTTGCCTTAAAACACTCTTAAAAACATTCTCTACAGGTCTGGACGGCTCCACGCTGACAATCATTACCACTCCTCCATCTGTTTTCCTCCTTTTGAACTGCTATGTCCTAATTTCAGATATTCTGGATTGTCTTCATGTTTTTTTTATTTTCCTCATGGTTTTTTTTTAAATCACTTTTGTTCTATTTCAAGATCTCTCTTCCATTTGATCATGTATGTCACTAATACTAGTCTCAACAAAAACTATACTGTCCCTCAATTTGAAACAGGCAGAATAAAATGTTCCCCAAAATTCCCCCATCGAGTCAAGTGCTTACCAGGACTCTGGCAGTTATCAATAGGTAGTTATGAAACAATGGTCCAGGAACCACCCTGATTTCTTTTAAATTTGTTTTTCAGATCTAAAGCTAACCCATTAATCACAGGAACCAACTCAATACCTGGTTAGGAAAGTCCCTTCCTGCATCCTATAATAAATGCTGCACAGCCCAGCCGGTATGGCTCAGTGGTTGAACGTCAACCCATGTACCAAGAGGTCGCCAGTTCGATTCCTGGTCACAGCACATGCCCAGGTTGTAGGCCAAATCCCTAGTAGGGCGCATGCAGGAGGCGGCCAATCGATGTTCTCTCTCATTGATGTTTCTATCTCTCTCTCCCTCTCCCTTCTTCTCTCTCTAAAATCAATAAAGAAAAAAAAGTGCTGCACTATCCCCAAATGCTTTGCTTCGCTGGACATCAGTGTTCCAAAAAAGAAAAAGCCTAACCTACTCCCTGATTGGTTAATCCCAGCAACTTCCATGTTCCCAAGCCATAAAAACCCCTAAGCCCCACACATTTAAGTACAGAACCTGGTAACCTATCTCAGTGTTCTTGCCCTCTGCAGAGCCTCAATAAATCTGCCTTTGCTTTGATCAGTGTCCCTGGTCTAAATTCTTTTTTTTTTTTTTTTTTGGTACATGCCCCTAGCGGGAACCAAACCCAGGACTCTCTGGTCCGCAGGCCGATGCTCCAACCACTGAGCCGAACCGGCCAGGGCCTGAATTCTTTTATATCAGGAGATAAGAACTCAAACTCACTGTTAACAAATTAATCTACTGAGTCATTTTGAGTTAAAATCAGGTTCAAGGTGGGCTTTGGAGAAGGAACTACAAGTCAGATCCATTTGAAGGAAGTGACATTTGTAAAACCAGTGGGATTTTGACAAAAGGGGTTGTAACAAATGTGAGGAAAAGGCATTCAAGGTAAAACTACAAATGCAAAGGCACAGAGGCATGAGCAGTTCTGAGATATTTCTCCCAGCCATAATATTCTATTAATAGTGCTCCCTCTGACAGACTAGAAACAATGGAATCAACTAGGTATTCTATCACCAAAAAAAGAATTTATTCAGGAAAAAGAAAGGATTGAAATCCAGTGTGTGCAGAAATGGCAAACCATATGCACACACTGAACCAAACAAAGATGAAGGAGAGACTTGAAAAAGGAAAGCGGAAGTTAAAGGGAGAGGTTGTTGCAACCATAGAACTCTGTTATAAACAAGGTTCTTCCGTGGAGGGCTATCCAATGACATAAAGTGCCAGAACTATTCCCATAAGCCTCAGTTCCTCCCACAGACCCTCCTGGCTACGTCCAAGGTTAAAGTTTCTGTCATAATTTTATCACTCTCTTTGGTCTAGAAAGAATATCAAAACTCATTTAGGAAGCAGCGTGGCAGGAAATTGGCAAAGAATTGTTACAGGTTGTTAAGCCTTACATGGTCAACAGAGAGTTACCATAGACACGCCTTACTGTAGAATTGTTCTAGATCTAGAGAGAGATAACTATTTTGTGATGATTCAGGAAATGCTTATGAGTCCCCTCTCCTCCAGCACCAACTTGAAATACAGAAGGTATTTGGGCTCCCAATAAGCTTTGTCTGGAGTCTATCAAGCGGGAGCTGTACTACAAGCTGCTGTATTCTCCCAGGGTCTGCTCAGGGCCCTGCTTACCTCAATGCCCCTTGCTATTCAGGGCTGGGCGGAGAAAGGCTGCTGAGACAGCCTCAAAACCCACCTCTCTGTCATCCAGTGACTCCACAGCTAAGCAGAGGGCACCTTAGGGTCAGGGAGGCTCAGGCTGGGGTGGACATCAGCCCACCTCCTACTTGCCCTGGAGGCCTACAAAGCTATTGTTGCCAAGACCCCACCCCTTGCCCTACTCGGGTAATGCATTTGGTTAGAGCATTGTCTCTATATACCAAGGTTGTAGGTTTGATCCCCAGTCAGGGCACATGGGAGTTAACCAATGAATGCATAAATAAGTGGAACAACAAACTGATCTCTCCCTCTCTCTCTGTCAAAATAAAAAAAGATTTCACCCCTTTGCTCACAGCTCAAAAGAATCAAACTCCCGAGGTAGCTCTCCCTTTCTTCTCTAGTCTTTGCAAAACCAAAAGGTAAAAATTTTCTGTCTTCCCCTCCTGAAAGAGCCAAGCTTTTGGGTTCTGAGGCCAAGTTCTCTTACCTCATGGTGAGTGTATAAATAGCTCTTAGTATTTCAGGGCCAAAACTTCTGCCTTGGAAAATTCGTTTCTTAAACTAATGAAAGGTAGTATCTCCAGAGGGAAACTATATACTGATGCTTGAGGTTGAAGTGAGGGATGACCCACCCTTCCACCACCCCACACTCCTGCCAGCCAGTGGATTCCTTGCGACCGGGAGGGGAGTTCTGTAGGCAGAAACTGTGGGCAGATTCCTGCAGATGTCCCATGCAGTATCTGGAGCTGGCAGAACTCAGCTGGCTGCACAAAAGGACTCGGTGCCTCAGGAGCAGCTGAGTGGATCCCCAAGTGGGGCAACTAACAGCTCAGGCAGAGGAGGACTAGACAGTGAAGAGCCTGTGCTCAAGTAGGGGAAGTGACCAATTTGGATTGAACACCAGGACCTCCCAATCTGGGTAGAGGAAATCCTAAAAATTGATGGTAGATTTTTCAGCCAGCTTGATGAATGGAGGCTGGAACCAGAATTTATTTATTGAAATGTATTTGATTTCAATAAATAAACAAATATGACATATGCTGGCCCAGGAATGGTATAGAATAAATTCATACCATTACATATAGCCAAAACCTCACCATAATAAGGCCACACTCTGGGCCTGACTGGCATCCAAGGTCCAGTCTCCTTTCCTAATATCTCTCCACTGTTCCTCTCCACTGGAATGAGACTGGATAGTCCCACTGGGCATCTAGGTTCTAGTTCAAGCTCAACCCCCAACTCAAAAATCACTTGCTGCATCTGAGCATCTGTTATGTGTAATTTTTTGTGGCTCATTCCCAGTCTCCCCCCTAGTCACACCCTCCTGCCTCCTGTTGTCCCCATCACCTGGACCACCTTCCTACCTGTCAGATTGTAATCCTATCAAACGCATCACTCAAAAACACTCATGACAAGCCTTTTCTCCCTCAGCACATACGACAGCGACCACAGTTCAGTATTTTGATTTCTAACTGGGTCCAGTGTCTCATATACTTGGAGGGAAAGCCCCTCTTGTAGGCCCCTCCCTCCGCCCCCATACACACACTGAGCTGATCTAATGAGAGAAAAGCTTGTTAACAGATCGCCCAGGGAAGGGGTGGAACTAAACCTGCTCATGGAAGGGACTTGTCACGAGCTGGCCACTGACAACCTGGGCGATAGGAACTGGGGAAACTTTCATTCCAACCTGGCTCTGCCAATAACCCCCTCTGCATTTGTGCAAGTCCTTCTCCAGCCCCTCTGAGGCTCCTTACCCACAAATCAATGAATTTGAACTGTAAGCTCTTGGTCATCACTCGGCGATTCCAAAGTCCTAACCCTAGTATCCTATCGGTTCTCATGCCTGCATTTTAGGGTTCTAATTGTCAGATGATCTGGAGATTCTGTGGCCCGGAGCAAAGCTCCTCTAGTGACCCAGTGCCACGATAGCCTTCCAAGACTAACCTCTTTCGTTTCCCTTCCTCCCCTTGGCCTCACCTGACTCAGAAAGAGCACGGAATGCATTTAGGCAAGAAGAGGTTCCGAAAGTTACAAACCTGCGCTGACCACACACCTGCACTGCCCGCCACCTGCCCCTCCGCGCACATCCAGGCAGCTGAAAGTGCTCCTGGGGGTTCTCCCACCCAGCGATCCCGGTACTCCGACCCCACCGTCACCTGGAGCTGGAAGCGCTGTGCCGCCTTGTCCATGCTTTCCAGGGCCGCTTTCCGTCTCTGTTGCGCCCGGGCCACTGCACCTCGCGCCGTCCGGCGACTGGACCAGCGCAGGGCCATGGCCGCCGCTACGAAGCAGCAGGCCAGGGCAGCCCCGGAGGCGCCAGAGAGCGCGGCCCACAGTTCGTCCAGCACCATGATCTCCCGCCGCCCAGAGCTACCGTGAGCGATAGAAGCAGCAGCTCTCGGGGATTCCGCCGCAAAACGCGGCCTGGATCCGCCGGGGATCCGCGCCCCGCTCTGTAGGAGGAGCCGGAGAGCTGCGCTGCTGCAGGCCCGCTCGGGAGCGCGCCGTTGCCGGGCAACGGGCCCGAGGCTGGCGGTGCGCAACGGTCTGAGCTGCGTCGCTCCCCGTGTCCTCGTGCACTAGGTCAGGCTCAGCTGGAGGGGCAGCTGCTTCTCGTGGGCGTCCTCAGAAGCACGAGCGTAGCAGCGGTTTGGCACGGCGGCATGGCCCGGCCCAGCCTCAGCCCCGCGCACCCTAGAGCCCCAACTCCCGGAGGATGCGGACAGCCGGAGCCCCGGCGGGAAAGGCCAGCCCAGAGAACTAGGAGCAGAAACAGACTGGGCTCGCGGACCTGACTAATCGCTGCAAACAGTTTAGCGGCATCTTTCCTGGAGAACCTTGCATCAAGGCTGACACCATAGTACGCCCACTTCTCCCCCAGCGAGAGGCTTTGGAGTTGCGGGGGCGAGGCGGAGAGATAGCCCTCGGACCCTCCACAGGAAGTTCTTCTGGGGGGTCCACCTGCTGCCCCTCCTCATTCTCCAACCCTGGGCTCTTCTTCATGATCAAACTGTCCATCACTTGTCCTTCTGTTCAGCCACCCCACAGACTGATCTTCCCAGGCCATCTTTTAACAGTCCTGGGCCCCTTCTGGAATTTACACCCAACAGGCAGAAAGTATGTCTGACCAAGAGGAGTCTGGGCACCTGGTGCCCTTCATTAGTGGGGTGAGGGATTACACACACATGTGCACACACACAATATTAATTATAAAAATGCTGAAGCACTTCACTACAGGTTTTCCACAATGTCTACCTCATTGAAACACTACAACTGGACAGTTCTAAACAGAATTTGCTAGTAAGGTTTGCATATGTATTAATTATACATTATGTCCAAGATTAATCCATGCATAAAATTTGGGGTTTAGGTTTCATTCTTTGAAGGCATACACAGGTGAACTTGGTGGAATGTTATCTTCTATAAAACGTTATACTTTATTGCCATTTACTGGGTGCTCCCCATCTAGGCCTCTCACAGGACTTCATGTGCTTTATCTCATTTATCCTCCCAACAGACCTATGAGGAAGGCATTTTTATTATGAATTTATAAATGAGGTACCCTACTGGGAATCGAGCCTGCAGCAACTTCTCAACCCCCACCCCACTGCACCCCACCACCAGGAATGGAACCAGCAACCTCTCAGTGCATAAGACAACACTCAACCAACTGAGCCACCCCAGCCAGGGCTCTACCTTAGTTCTAGCCTGCATTTCTCCCAAGACCTTCAGATGAATAGCTCCTGTCATAGATATACTAATTATTAGAAAACCAGCTAGAGGCTTGAGCTTTTGGCAAAGATGTGTAGGAGCCTCAAGACAGGATTCAGATCAGCAGGGTTCAGGACCAGGGCACAAAGAGATTTAGAGATTTCTCCCTCTTCTTTGGATCCATGCTGGCACCTGGGTGTCACACACCTCTTGCCACAAGTATTCTCTTCTCCCTTCCCTTGACATAAAAAGTTTAAATTCTGAGCTCCCTTAATATGGCTTTGCAAAACCTTTAGGCTCCCCATCTTCTTCTTTTTTTTTTTTTTTTGTATCCTCACCCGAGGACATTTTTTTGATACTTTGTTCAGATAGAGTGGGAGGGAGAGAGAGAGAGAGAAACATCGACGTGAAAGGGACACATCGAGTAGTTGCCACCTGCACAACCCAACCAGGGCCGGGGACACACTGCAACTGAGGTACGTGCCCTTAGTGGGAACCGAACCTGGGTCTCTCAGGACCACAGGCTGACGCTCTAACCGCTGAGCCAAACCGGCCAGGGCCTCCCCATCTTCTTGAGCTGGCACTTTCTCCATCAATAAACTGTTTCTTACTGCAAACTCTGATGTCTTGAATATTGGCTTTTTTTTTTTTATCCTCACCCGAGGACATTTTTACATTTATCTTCAGATAGAGCAGGAGGGAGGGAGGAGGGGGAGAGAGAGAGAGAGAGAAAGAGAGAGAGAGAGAGAAAGAAACATAGATGTGAGAGAAACACATCAACTGGCTGCCATCCACACGACCCCAACCAGGGCTGGGGACAAGCTGCAACCGAGGCACGTGCCCCTAGTGGAAACCGAATCCAGGACTCTCTGGTCTGTGGGCCGATGCTCTAATCGCTGAGCCAAACCGGCCAGGGCTTGAATACTGGCTTTCTAGCATCAGGCACACAAACCTTGAATCAGGAACAGACTGAGTCTAATGTTCAGGTCACAGTGGATGTTAACTCCAGTCCTCTGAGAGAGGATCCCAAGATAATTCACCTCTGGCATTCTGTAGTTCAACAGGTATCTACAGACTCCTGCTGTGAGCTGGAAAAACTGAGGCATGTACCAGATCTCAAATCTAGCCTTGTGGAGCTTAAGGTCTGGTTGGGAAGGAAAAAAAACATGCATAGACCAAGAAACAAAAGCCATGCTTTGGTCAAAAGGCAGAGATCATGCTACATGAACCCAAAGAGCCTTGGATGCTGGGACCTTGGCCTGAACAGCCTTGGGGAAGCCAGATAGCACAGTTCAAAGCTTGGCTCTGAAGCTGGAGTATTTGGTAATCCATCTTTGTTTTGTGACTGTGCCCCAATTTCCTTACCTGTAAAATTAGGATATTATATATTAATAATATTAAACCCAAATCTCTAGTACTATTGTAAGAATCAAATACTTAACACATGTAACACAGCCAGAACAGGGCCTAGCATATAGTAAGCAATCCATATATATCAACCACTATATTATTTTTATTTGAATAACAGAAATCTACAGAGGGGTTTTCTGGCCTGAGAATTCTATCACAGGAGCCAGACTGCCTGAGTTCAAATACTAACTTTGCCACTTACTGTGTAACCTTGAGTGAAGTCACTTTAGCCTCTTGTACCTGTTTTCTCATCTGCAAAATGGGGGATAATAATAGTGACTACCTCAGAGAATTGTGAAGATTAAAAAAGAGCAGCACCTGGCCCATGATAAGGGCTCAATAAACATTAGCTCATTATTTCTAAGCAGAAATGTGATACAATCCTACCAGTGTTTTGGGAAGGCAATGAGGAAGAGGATTTGGGAGAGGCAAGCTGGAGGCAGAGGCTAATGGAATGAAAGAGCAGGATGATGCAAGGATTCAGTGGGGATGGCTTTCCAGGGCTCCACCTGTGTTATCAGAAAAGTATCTGTAACTCAATACCACACCAGACTATGAGGCTGAACAGCATATACCTGCACTCAGGTGGTACATGTAAGGAAGAGTTACTCTTACCTTTAGTCCCACCAGCAGCCTGGTGGGTTCCTTGAGCAGGATAAGGTTCTCCCCCATTAGCTGCTAACTCTGAACAACTCATCCTAATGTGCCCTCAGCTGTCAAATGGAAAGACAAGTACTACCTTGCCAAGTTTCCTTAGAAGTGGGGTGGGGCTACAAGGAGTAGGAGGAAAGCTTGCAGAAGGGAGCTTCTCAGATTCCAGAGGGTTTGAAGTCTGTCTTTGTTCTGGGGATGAGAGAACAGTGTTTTACCTCTGTTCTCAGTAACTGCTCTGCTCCTGTTTTCTTTCACTTCTGTGAGGCTCTCTTCAGTACTGAAAGGGAGGTCAGGAAGGGTATAAAACCCTGCTCCAAGGAACTCACAGTCACACAGGTGAGGTAGGACACCACACCCAGAACCACTACATGTGGGGCACTTTAGACTTTTCAAAACACTGTCAGGTTTTTTACCTCAGGCCCAAGTCCCACTACCACCGCAGAGGCCCCCTACTACCTCTGAGTTAGAGTTTGTCTCCTGTGGTAAATTGACTACAGACATGATCCCAATACTCCTCCTCTTCCTATACCTGTGCTCTTTACAAAATACCTTTGTAGCTTCTCCTTCCAGAAGGTGTAGTCTATTTTCCCACCCATGAATCTGGACCAACCTTTGTGACTTGATTTAACTACTAGAAAGCAGTGCAAGGAATTGTGCTGGTTCTGAGCCTAGGCTGCAAGAGAATTGTTTGCTCTCTTTTTTCTGAAACCCTGCCTCAGCCATGAGAACAAGTCTAAGCTAGTCTGTCTGAGGATGAGGCCACGTGGAGTGGAACCTACTCAGCAGTTACCCCTGCTCAGACCCTTCCTAACATGGATGAAAGTGCCCAGCCAAGATGAGCAGAGACCTGATTGCAGATACTTGAATGAGCCTAGCCAAGCCCAGCTTATCTTCGCAGAACCACCAGTAAACCAGTAAACTTAGAAAATAATAAATGAAGAGTTCCAAGGTTAGAGTGGAAGCTGTAAGGCCTCTTAAGGCCTAAGATTAGAACTTGAAAAACATTGGTTCCACCAAATTCAACAGGAAAGAGAGGACCAGAGTTCCCTGAGGGAAATCTACCTAGGGTAGGCATTTTTAGACAAAGAAATTCAGTCCATCTCTAGTCAAAATTTGAATGTTCTTCAGAGGGATACTTAATTGCTCTACAAAAGCCATCTTTAGTTTGCAGAATTAATCCCCAGGTGAGTTCTTTAAATAACATGGATATGTTGGGATTTGAATTACAACCTATCAAGAATATATTCTCTGTGAAATATGAGGTAAATGTGCAATAATATCCTACCAGTGCTTCTCAAGAAGAGAAGCATGCACTTTTCTGCATGTCAATTTTCAAAAACTGGTTTGCCACCTATGAGATGTTGTCTCCCACACCTTTAAGAGCTTATGGCATACAAACTGACTCCACACTCACACTGATGTCACCAGATCCAAGTAAAAAGAACTACTTTTCAGAATTAAAATAAAAATGTCTCCCTAGCCCTGGCCAGTTTGACTCAGCGGTTAGAACGTTGGCCCGCAGACCAGAGAATTCTGGGTTCGGTTCCCACTAAGGGCACATACCTTGGTTGCAGTTTGTCCCCAGCCCCGGGTGGGGTTGTGTGGGTGGCAGCCAGTCAATGTGTCTCTCTCACACTGATGTTTCTCTCTCTTCCTCCCTCTTTCCCCCTCACTCTATCTGAAGGTGAATGCAAAAAAAAAAAAAAAAAAATTTCCCTAATAAAACTGCTATTGCTATGATCCATTTTCAGTCACATTATTTTATTATATTATTTTATATAGTCTGTGCTACATGTCAGGTACTGTTCTAAACAGTTACTAACATTAACTCATTTAATTTTCATAATAACCAATGAGGTAGTACAGATGAGGAAACTCAGGTGCAGAATGGTGAACTTATCCCCACAATTTCAAATAAATTAAGGACAGAGAAAGCCTAGCATTTTGTGTATATCTAAAGAAGGCATAGGTTGAAACAAGTTGAGGAAAACATATTTAAGGTGAGGCGGAGCTGGTGTGTTTCCAAGCTGATAAGAAGGAACTTTTGACTGGTCAAAGCAAATCATAAGGTCAGCCCCAATTTAAGGGGTGAGGAATCAACTTTTGTTTCTTGAGAAAAGTGGCAAAGTCACATTGCACTGGGACAGGATGCAAAGAATTATGGTCAGTACCATACAACAGATAAGGGATGGCATGAGAATGTGGGAGAGAATGGGAAGATTTAGGATGGGTTAGTCAGAGAAATCAGTTTTGAGGCTATTGTTATTGTTCAGTGAAAAATAAGGCCTGACCTAAGATACAACAGATATTTAGATAAAAGAGTTATTTCAAGAAAGAAATGTCAGTCCAGTTAGTGTGCCTCAGTGGTTGAGCATCGACCTATGCACCAAGAGGTCATGGGTTCAATTCCCGGTCAGGACACATGCCCAGGTTGTGGGCCCAATCCCCAGTAGGGGGCATGCAGGAGGTGACCAATTGATGTTTTCTCTCACCTATGTTTCTATCTCTCTCTCTCTAAAATCAATAAAGGGAAAAAAATTTTTTTTTTAATTAAAAAGAAATGTCAGATTATAATCATTTAAAGTTACTTAAGTGGCCCAGCCAGTGTGGCTCAGAGAATTGAGCATCATTTGTCCCATGGACTGAGAGGTCCTGGTTCGATTCCAGGTCAGGGTACACACCCAGGTTGCGGGCTCGATCCCCAGTTGGGGGTGTGCAGGAGGCAGCCAATCGATGTTTCTCTCTCACATTGATGTTTTTCTCTCTCTCTCCCTCACTCTAAAATAATCAATAAAAACAAATTTTAAAAAATTTACTTATGTGCTAGGCTTATTTCCTTATCTATAAAATGGAACTAAAAAGAGTACCTATCTCACCTTGGCTGGATTGGCTCAGCAGTTAGAACGTCAGCCTGTGGACCAGAGTCGTGGGTTCAATTCTAGTCAAGGGCATGTACCTTGGCTGCGGTTTGGTCCCCAGCCCTGGTAAGGGTAGTGTGGGAGGCAACCAATCGGTGTGTCTTTCTCACATTGATGTTTCTTTGTCTTTCTCTCTTTTCTCTCTCTCTCTCGCTCTCTCTCTCTCTCTCTCTCTCTCCCCTTCCCTCCCCCCACTCTATCTGAAGATAAATGGAAAAATATCCTCAGGTGAGGTTTAAATATATATATATATATATATCAAGAGGAATACTTTGTAAAGTACGTAATTGTCTAACCATTATGCTGTGTACCTGAAACTAATACAAAATAATATTGAGTGTAACCTGTAATTAAAAAAATAAAAATAAAGTATTAAAAAGAAAGAGTACTTATCTCACCCTGATCGGTTTTGCTCAATGGTTAGAGCGTCGGCCTGCAGACCAAAGGGTAGAGGGTTTGATTCCCAGTCAAGGGCATGTACCTGGGTTGCAGATTCGATCCCTGACCCAGTCTGGGTCATGCAGGAGGCAGCCAATTGATGAATCTCTCTTACATTGTTTCTCTCTCTCTCTGTCTCTCCCTCCCAACCTTCTTTCCACTCTATCTAAAAAATCATTTGGGGGGGGGGGGATATCCCTCTCTCAAGGTTTTTGTGAGGATAAGAAACGGCTGTAAAACAATGTTTAGCATGGGCCTGGCTCAAGTAAGTGTGTTCAATATCCAACAGTAATTATTGTCACTACTATTATTAATTAGGCATCAAGAGTAACTGCAGTATCTGGCTTTGGCAGGAGGGTGGATAGTGGTGCTGTGTTTGGAGATGAGGAATACAGAAAGGAACAAGAGCAGGTTGAACTTGTTTGGCCGTGGCCAGGTAGCTCAGCTGGTAGGAAAAAGAGCAAGTTGGCAGGGGAAAAGAGTGGGTCATTTAAGTTGGCCGTGGGGGCTCTGCATGCCCCCCTCGTCTTCCACTGAAGACCCTCAAATTATAAAACCTTCTATTCCAAAGGTTTTTAACTTGGGGTTTACAGATGGACTTTAGGGAGTGCCCAAACCCCTGAGATTATGTGTAAAATGTGGTGTTTTGTGTGTGTGTGTACCTTTCTGAGAAGGACCAAAATTTTTACCAGTCTATCAAACATATCTGTGACTCCCCAAATATGAAAACCACAGATCCATGTTATCTCTCTACCCTGACCCATGGCTGGTCTTCTGCTAAAGATGGGCCATTATACATCACAATGAAAGGGAACATGAGAAAGACTGAGGCAACTTTGCTAAGCTTCCAGGTCTCTGGATACAGCCCCTCCCACATCTGGCACTATTATACTCTGCAGACTTGGTTCCCTACCACCTCCTCTTTTTGGACGTCAGGTGCACAAAATTGGATTAAGCACAATCTATGTTTAAGACATCCTTTTATCATGAACAATACACTTTTATGCAGTTTTTACCATTTTAGTTGTTTTGATATTGTAACAAGCACTAAATATGAAAGCAGAATGCTGACAATAACCTAATTTAACTATGTTCCCTCCAGCCCATCCTATCCCCCTGCATCCCACAATGAGATCAGTTCTTTTCTTTTTGCATAGTTTTATTGAATATATGTTCTTTAAAAATGTTTTCCAGCCCTGGCCAGTGTGGCTCGGTTGGTTGGAGCGTCATCCGCTGCACCAAAAGGTGGCAGATTCGATTCTCGGTCAGGGAACATGCCTGACTGTGAGTTCAATCCCTAGTCAAAGCATGTGCGGGAGGCAACTGAAGGATGTTTCTTTCTCACATCTTCACATCGATGTTTCTCTCCCTCTTTCCCTCTCTCTGAAATCAATTTTTTTTAAAAAAAGATCTTTGCCTTAAAAAAGTAAGTTTTTCAATCTTAGTTGTATTTAATTTGATAACATCCCTAGTCAGAAAAATATATGCCCTGGCCAGTTTGGCTCAGCAGTTAGAGGGCCAACCCAAAGACCAGAATCCCAAGTTCAATCCTAGTCAAGGGCATGTACCTCAGTTGCGGTTCGGTCCCTAGCCCTGGCTGGGGCTGTAAGGGAGGCAACCAATCAATATGTCTCTCTCAAATCGATGCCCACCCCCCACTCTATCTGAAGATAAATGGAAAAATATCCTCAGGTGAGGATTTAAAAAAAAAACAAGCCTGGCCAATGTGGCTCAGTGGTTGAGCATCGACCCATGCACCAACAGGTCGCTGGTTTGATTCCTGGTCAGGGTACATGCCCAGGTGGTAGGCCAAATCCCAAGTGGGAGACATGCAGGAGGCAGCTGATCGATGATCTCTCTCTCATCAATGTTCCTCTCTCTCTCTCCCTCTCCCTTCCTCTCTCTCTAAAATCAATTTAAAAAATTTAAAAAAACAAAAAAACTACAATGAGCCCTGGCCATTTTTCTCAGTGGTTAGAGCACTGACCCACAGACTAAAGGGTCACCGGTTTGATTCTGGTCAAGGGCACATACCTAGGTTGCAGGTTCAATAACTGGCCCTGGTCAGGGTCGTGTGGGAGGCAACCAATTTATGTGTCTCTCTCACATCAATGTCTCTCTTTCCTCTCTCTCTCTCCCCTCCTCCCTCCCACTCTATCTAAAAAGGCAATGGAAAAATATCCTGGTACAAAAAAATAAAAATAGTCCGGCCTGTGTAGCTCAGTGGATTGAGCATCGTCCGTCCCTTGGACTGAGAGGTCCCAGTTCACCCGCTCAGGGCACATGCCCAGGTTATGGGCTCAATTCCCAGTGTGGGTGTGCAGGAGGCAGCCAATCAATTTTTCTCTCTCACATCAATGTTTCTTTCTCTCCCTTCCTCTCTCTCTAAAAAAAAATCAATAAAAACATATCTTAATAAATAAATAAACACAATGAGCCCTAGCCAGGTGGCTGAGTTGGCTGGAGCATTTTTCTGTACACCAAAAGGTGGCAGGTTCGATCCCTAGTCAGGGTGCATGTGGGAGGCAACTGATCGATATTTCTCTCTCACATGGATGTTTCCCTTTCTCTCTCTCTCTCTCTCCCCCCTTCCTCTCTCTCTAAAATTCAATAAAAATATATGCTTGGGTGAGGATTAAAAATAAATAAATAAAACCACAGTGAGACACCAAGACATACCTTCTAGAAAAAAGTTTAAAACACAATTCCAAGTTTTAGGCAAGGATATGAAATAAAGCACTCTATCTTTGGACTGAATTACCATAATCTGTGTTTCTTAGCTTTGAGAGAGCTCAAATTAGAAGTTCCCAGCAAGGCTTTTATGCTACTCTGACCATGTAATCAAGCCAAACACATGTAACCAGTTAGGTCAGTGCCCTAACCTTGGCCAAGAGAGAAAAATCAGATATTCAGATAAAGACAAGGGCTTTGCAATCCAGCTGTAAATCAACTCTATCTTCCACAATATGAAATTCCAGAACAGGTGTAACCACACAGGAACCTTATTTTCTTTCATCTGCCTTTATTTATTTATTTATTTCCTTTGACTCAAATTGGCCGCATCTAGTGCCCTGACTCACCCACCTCCCTTTTCCCTTGCTTAACCATTGAGCCCTCGGGGCAATGAGATTCTGGTCAGCATGCAATAGCCTCAGAAACAAAGCCTCAGGTGTGTTGATCACAGAGAGTTTTGGTCAAACTAGAAAGAGCATCTAGGCCTCAGTTGTGTTTCAGCTTCAGAACAACCCCACCAACCGCATCCTTGAGCAGCCAGACGAATCAACACCATGGCTGACATCAGGACCAGATGCAATGATCAACCACCCCTACCCTAGTGCTGACCAGTCAGTAGAGACCACAATCCTGACCATGACCCTAATTCCCTTAGTCTCCATGGTTAATGATTTTTTCCCAATCAGGGCATGGCATCATCTCCTTAATAAATCCTTACTTTTCTGGCTGCAAACTCCTATTCATGTCTTACTGGGTTTTGATGCACACAGGCAAACGACCTCTTCAGTCTGGTAACATAGGTGAAACTATAGTGACAGAAAGCAGATCAGTGATTATCTGGTACCAGGGATAGGAGAAAGGTGATTCAGTGCAAAGGAATAATTACCAAAAGTCATTAAGCAGTACATTTAAATTAATAAGTTATATTGTATGTAAGTAAAATAAGGGCATTTTGTTACATTTTTATTAAAGGACATCATGTTAAATTTAATATTTTGGGACTAAACTTTTAAATATTTTATTGCTAAGATTCATCCATACTATGTGTCACTGTAGTTCATTTGTTCTAACAGCTGAATAATATTCCATTGTGTGAATAATTCGTTTATTTGTCCACTCTTGTTCATGGGCATTTCAGCTTTGCTTCTGAGACTAGGGCTGCTATGAACATTCTTGTATATGTCTCCTGGTGTACATGTACAAATTTCTCTTGGATTTATCCCAAGTATTGGAATAACTGGGTTGGTAAAGTAAGTTAATATTCAATTACAGGAGATAAACTGTTTTTCAAAGTACTTGTCTGCTTTTCTTACCTGGGTCTCTCTGTCTCCAATTAGACTTGGACCTCAGGGGAAGGAGACCCTCTACTCTTGAATTAACACTGCTTAGAATTCAATTAGTACCAGCCTGCATACCCAGGAGGCTAAGGGCAAAAGTCCAGGCATCTGAGTAAACAACAGGCAGGAAGCCCATACCACACAAGAAGTTAATTATGATCCTACTCCCTGGAGATCCAGCTTCCTAGGTTCACTAGGATTTTGAGTCTAGAAGGTCTTCCAGGGGCCACAGTTACAATGTAAATCCCAAGAAAGGAGAAAGCTTAACCTCATCTAAATCTCTCTCAGCTGACAACTCTAATACCCAAACAAGGAAAGGCATAAAGAACAAAAGGAGTGACAGAAGAAGAAAAAGGATAAGGAAAGTAGGAAGAGCTAAGAATACCAGGGTTCTAAAATTATGCACTCTTTTCTGCACAAGGACCAGTTTTTCAGGGAAAAAAAAATTAATATAAAAAATCGCCCTGGCCCTGGCCGGTTTGACTCAGCGGTTAGAGCGTCGGCCTGCGGTCCTGAGAGACCCGGGTTCGGTTTCCGCTAAGGGCACGTACCTTGGTTGCAGTTTGTCCCCGGCCCTGGTTGGTTGTGCGGGTGGCAGCCACTCGATGTGTTCCTTTCACGTCGATGTTTCTCTCTCTCTCTCTGTTCCTCTCTCTCCCTCCCACTCTACCTGAACAAAAAATGGAAAAATGTCCTCGGGTGAGGAAAAAAAAAAAAATCGCCCTGGCCGATTTGGTTCAGCGGTTAGATCATTGACCTGCGGTCCAGAGAGACCAGGGTTCGGTTCCCACTAAGGGTATGTACCTCGGCTGCAGTTTGTCCCCAGCCCTGGTTGGGTCATGTGGGTGGCAACCAATCGATGTGTCCCTTTCACGTCCATGTTTCTCTCTCTCTCTCCCCGACTCTATCTGAACAAAAATGGAAAAATGTCCTCGAATGAGGATTTAAAAAATAAAAATGATAAAAAAATTTAAAAAACAGTATCTGCAAGTGACCACAAGCAATTTTTAATATCCCTGCCATTAAGGTATTGCTTTATTTGTGCTAAAGTTATAAAAACAACAAAACTAGCATGCAAATAGTAAATGATGTAATGTCACTCCCCAAAACACAATGTGTGTGGTGAGGCCCTATGATGCTTAAGGAAGAGCTCTGAGTTATTTGAGGCCCAAACAACTGGCACCAGAGTTCAGCCACAGTTCAGGAACAAGGAAAATAAAACAAAACAAAAACAGAAAATAACAAGACATTAGGAGATCCCTAGGTGCTCAGAAAGCAAAAGAGGAGCATTGCCATTCCCAAGGATGAGGCCTCATTATTCCCCACAGTCCAAACTGCTACATCGCCAGCAGCTCCCTGACTACCTGTCACACATGAGCTCAAGGAATACTTGCTAGAGGAATGAACAATAGAGGAAATACAAAGGAGTACAGTAAACCCTTGATTTTTCAGACCTCAATTTAACGGACTTCAGATTTAACAGACAAAATTTCCAATTCACATGTCATATGTGAAAATCAACACCCTGTTAAATTTAAAAATCTTTTAACCAAAAATTGCTTATAATTAACAGGTTATTTTTTTGTTATTAATTCACTGTTACTTTTAACAAATTTCAGCAAATAAGCCATATGTTGAAAAAAACACTGTGGTACTTCTAGGAATATACCCTAAGAAGCCTGAAACACCAATCAGAAAGAAAATATGTACCCCTATGTTCACAGCAACACTATTTACAATAGCTAAGATCTGGAAACAGCCCAAGTGTCCAGCAGTAGACGAGTGGATAAAAAACTGTGATACATACACACAATGGAGTACCATGCTGCTGTAAGAAAGATCTCTTATCTTTTGAGATGACATGGAGGGATCTGGAAAGTATTATCCTAAGCAAAACAAGTCAGGCAGAGAAAGACAAATATCACATGATCTCACTTATTTCTGGAATATAATGAGCTAAACAAACTGATGAACAAAATAGACCCAGACTCATAGAAGTAGGGTACAGACTGACAATCCTCAGAAGAGGGGGTGGGGGTGGGAGAGAGATAAACCAAAGAACTTATATGCATGTATGCATAACCAATGGACATAGCCAACAAAGCTGGGGGCGGGGCAGGGGGAGATGGGGAAGAGGGTGTCAATGGGAGAAAAAGGAGAAACATCTGTAACAAAAATAAATTAAGAAAAAAAAGAAAAAAAACACTGGTAAGTTCACCAACATAAATAAATATTACATATCTATAACTACAGTCTACATATTTAATCCAAAAGTCACTGATAGTAAAAAAAACATTTGGTGAGCCCTGGCTGGTTTGGCTCAGCGGTTAAGAGTGTCGGCCTGCAGTCCCAGAGAGACCCGGGTTCAGTGTCCGCTAAGGGCACATACCTCGGTTGCAGTTTGTCCCTGGCCCTGGCTGGTCATGCGAGTGGCAGCCACTCGATGTGTCCCTTTCACGTCGATGTTTTTCTCTCTCTCTCTCTTCCTCCTACTCTATCTGAACAAAAGACGAAAGAATGTCCTTGAGTGAGGATTAAAAAAAAAAAAAAAAATTTGGTGAATAATTATCATGTGATCACACCAAATCAAGTGCAGTGATTGGTTCTGTGTGTTGTGACCTTCTGCAGCAGTTTCAGCCATGTACGTATGTTTACTTGAGGTGCATGTACGTATGTTTACTTGAGGTGCCTAGTAAATGCAGGCATTTACTAGACCCTATTCAGAATAAATTTAAAATTACTGTAATACAGCCCTGGACAGTTTGGCTCAGCCGTTAGAGGATTGGCCCGCAGACCAATGAGTTGCAGGTTCGATTCTGGTCAAGGGCACAAACCTCGGTTGCAGTTTGTCCCCAACCTTGGTTGGGTCATGTGGGAGGCAGCCAGTTGATGTGACTCTATCATATCAATGTTTCTCTCTTTCTTCCTCCCTCCCTCCCACTCTATCTGATAATAAGTAGAAAAATATCCTCGAGTGAGGAATAAAAAAATAAATACAAAATAAAATTACTGTAATACATATAAAAAACTTTTCATACATATTTAATTTTAATTACACAAACCTGTCTACATAAGTGAAAACAGGTAAACTAACAAATTTGTCAATTTTTTAATATATTCATTTGGAAAACCTACTTTATTATTTAACAGACTTTCAGCTTTAACGGACACCCCCCTCGCCAGAATTAGTCCGTTATATTGAGGTTTTACTGTATCACAGCCCTGTGACAGAGCAGCTTCCCCAACCACAATTAAGCAGCAGTGCTGCTGACAGCAGGAGGAAAAGCTGGAATTATTCAGCTTAGGAGAGCTTTTTCAATATAAGTAAGCAGGCTGCACTGGCTTAACATCTTTAGTTACTTGTTTCTTAAAGTAGACCATAGGCCATATGAAGAAACTAGATAGCCTTGTTTGGGCCCACCAAGTGCTCAAGACTGATCATGCAGAACTAACTTCAAGTGTAAGAGGGGCTCTGCAACCAGAGGCCTGTAACCAGACTGTGATCCTAGACATTGGGCACCTGGGAGCTGGTGCTCAGTAGCAGCAGCTGGTACAAGTAGAACTAACAGTACTTAGACTAACATGAGGCCCTCAACCACAGCCTTAGCTCTATGAAGCTTCAACAATTTTATTGGCTAAATGCTTCTTCCCAAGTTTACAGCTTAAAGTGTGGGCCTGCTCACTAGATCCTCCTTCTAAGCCCCCAGGGTGGCAGGAATCTTTAGTACAGGCTTAGAGATGGGAAGTGGGGGGTTGGATATAAGTGAGTTAAAAACCTGCTGATGCTCCACAATTAGACAGCAGGACAAAAAAAACTCCTACTTCCTATTGCTAAAAACTATCTATAGAAAGACTTGAACCAGATGGAGATAGGACCCAGAGTGCATCTTTGCCACCGGTCTCAGCTTCCGGTGCCTCCATGGGAATACACCCTTTGTCTTCGTACACTAGGGCTTCAGGAACAGGGTGATGCTATGTCAGTCTACACAGTTTGCAAAAGTACATAGGCCCAAAATTGGCCATGAGGTTTGGGATTACCAGCTCCCCAACCTGGCAGGATGGGAAAAAAGAGAATGTGTCCATGAAAAGCTTTTGGAAGTGAGTGAGATCTTCCACCCGAACTTCAATGCTATATTGATTGGCCAGGAGCTCGATGGTGCCTTTAACCACATACTCATTCTGTAAGTGTGAGAGTGAACAGGTGGAATAGACGACGTGGCCTCCCGGTTTGGTGGCAAGGAGTCCAGCCCTGAAACCAGAAAGAGACAAAACAGTAACAAGTGAACTTCCCAGAAGTAGGAGGGCAAGAGAAGGAGCTGGAAGCATGGATAGAGGTGTCTACTGTGGGATGGGTAGCTGGGTTAGACAGCCTATGAAGTTTCTTCCACAATGAAAAGTCATCCTCAAGAGAGAGCAACCCAACCTTATTCCAAGGGCTCTCCTCTAAAAGCCTTCTTGAAATGATCCCCTGAGCTCTGGTTCTAGAGTTATGAACCAAACCTTGATACTGGCTATGGATTGAGTCCTTACCCAAGCCCTACAGAACCTTGACTTCAGCAACTATTTTTCAAACTTGAGCTACTTACTGGTACTGGGACTAACATGGAGATAAGCAAACATACATGAATCTGTGCAGTCCACACTACTATGCATGTCCTACCACATAAAGTTTTTATGCTCCAGACACGGACCATCCCATGATGTCTGTCTCTTCCAATCAGGTCCACAGCCAGAAGACCCTTCTATGGGTGATGGTCTTGGCAACCGCTTCCAGTCCCCCAGACCCCCCAGAGTATTCTGGCACAGAGTCTGAGTTTTTGTAAGTCTATTACTCACGCAAGAAGCTGCACCTGCAGCATAGGTAACGTCTGCCGCTCCTTCTTTCTCGACCGCTGAAATATGTTGTTCTCCTCCTCATGAAGAGAATGGCGGTCTGTGGTACAGGGTACATCCACCAGCACCTGCCCAGAAGTGTTAAAGGGTAAAGTATTAGAGCTTCTTAAGGCCAGGGCTGTTCTAGGCCCCGGACCTGGTGGGTTTGCAGAGAGCTCCCTCTAGAGCAGTGGTTCTCAACCTTCCTAATGCCGTGACCCTTTAATACAGTTCTTCACGTTATATGTGGGCGTATCTGCATGTGGGCAGACCCGCCTGGAGACGAATAGAGGAGCCGTGTCTCAGTTCCTAACACCATCGGAAATATGTTTTCTGATAGTCTTAGGCGACCCCTGTAAAAGGGTCATTCGACCCCCAAAGGGGTCGTGACTCACAGGTTGAGAACCGCTGCTCTAGAGTCTCTGGCAAAGCTTCTCATTTTAACCTGGTGACAACTGTGAAATAATGGGTGGGAAAATAGTATGTTTAGGCATACTCATGGCTGGCCAAAAAACTAAAACCAACACACAGATAGCTATAATTAAATAACTGATATCAACCTATGAAGAAGTCTTTAGGGCTTGAGAGGTGTCCTTGGTTTGATCCTTAGCTATTTGAATGAAAACATCCAACTTACAGATCATACAATGCCCAGAGAGTAGCTAATATACTCAATAACAGGATCAGGATTTAAAATATCTTATGGTGCCCTGGCCTGGTAGCTCCATTGGTTAGAGTACCTTCCCAATATGCCAAGGTTGCAGGTTTGATCCCCGGTCAGGGCACACACAAGAATCAACCAATGAATGCATAAATAAGTGGAATAACAAATCGATATTTCTTTCTCTCAAATCAATAAATAAATCAACAAATTGATATTTCTCTCCCTCAAATCAATAAATATTTAAAATAAAATATCTTATGCTAAAACAAGGTCATATCTAATATGAAAAGCTTAAAGTGAGAAATGTAAAAGCATTCATTTACTAAGAGCCTACTCTGTGCTAGGCACTAGAAACAAAAACAAAAAATTTTTAATTGTCCTATATTTACATTTCAAAAAAGTAAAATCATCTAGGAAAAGATCTGTTCATTTTTAGTTAAACAGAAACTCCAAGTAAATTAATAATGACCCAATGTTTAACATTCTAATGTATTCCTAGGCTGCATGAATTGACACAGTACATACAGAGTTGAGAAATAATGATTAACTTGTATTCTGGTCAGGTCCCACATCTCAAGAACTGTGATGGGGCTGGCCTTCACAGGAAAAAGAAATATTAAATAGGGAAGCCCAGAGAAGGGACACTGGGATGTTCAGAAACCACATCATAGAAGCAAATAATACTTCTGTTTCCAGCAATGTAGTGAACTAAATGTCCTGAAAACCATTGTAATACAAAATACCTAAAGATTGGATAAAATACATCTTTTTGTTGTTGTTAATCCTCACCCGAGGATATTTTTCCCTTGATTTTTTGATAGAGTGGAAGGGAGGGAGGGAGAGAGAGAGAGAGAGAGAAACATCTATATGAGAGAGACACATTGACTGATTGCCTCCTGCATATCCCTGACCAGGCCAACAATTGAACCTGCAACCCAAGTACATGTCTTTGTCTAAGAATCAAACCCGAAACCCTTCAGAAAGGTGGGCTGACGCTCTAACAGCTGAACCAAACCAGCCAGGGCCGGATAAAACATATCTTAAAAATATTTTAACACATAGAGCTCATAGAAAATTAGAGAAATCCTCAAAAGACAAAGAAAAAGCAGGAACACAGCCCTGTCCGGGTGGCTCGGTTGGTTGGAACATCATCCTGTACACCAAAAAAGTTGTGGGTTCAATTCCCAGTCGGGGCACATACCTAGGTTTTGGTTTCAATTCCGTCAGGGTGTGTAAAGGAGACAACCAATCAATGTTTCTCTCTCATATCAATGTTTCTCTCTCTTTCTCCCTTCCTCTCTCTAAAATTAGTAAACATATCCTCAGGTGAGAATTAAAAAAATGCAGGAGCACAGGTCTCAGGAGGCATGCTAGAGCTGACGCTAATGGCTTCCATCTTTTATCAAATCCCTAGCAAACCACACACACACCAAAAGAAAGGACAGAAAACAAGGCACTGGGCCCACTTGAGGTAGGAAACTGGAATGGAAATCAATAGTAAATCCGAAATCCTCAAAGGACTACACTTTCAATCAAACAACGAACTAGAAAAAAATCAGCCCACAATAGACAAGAGAACTTGTCTGTTGTGGCTTTAACTCTGGGTGAAAAGAAAAAAAAGAAAGACTCTTCCTAAGAGTTTGTAATCACTAAGGTAAAAGGTTCAAATTCATAATGCCCAAATGATCCAGAAAACTCCATATAGTGCAATTAATGGTCCTGGGTTGACAGATCCTCCAAATACCTGGAAAAAGCAAATGCAGGTTTCTTTCAGGAGGAATACTAATCTTCTAATTAACTAGGGCTCGATATTTAACTAGCCAATGATCATAAACTGATAATAAACAAAATCAGGTTTTCTCAATCCTAGTAAAGGCACAATATCTTGTTGCAAACCAGCCATCCAGCTGAAACAACTAGAAATGCTTAACAAAATATTTAAAATATCTATCTGAAACCATTAGAAGTCCACTAAAAAACAAAAACTTGAGGGACTGGAAGTAGGAATGTAAGCTGGCACAATCACTTGGAAAACTATTTGACAGTATTGACTAAAGTTGAACATATAAATAGTCTATGATCCAACAGTTCAACAGAAATGGGTACATAAGTGTAACAAAAAAACATTTACAAGACTGTTCATAGCAAAGCTGTTGGTAATCGTCCCAAACTGGAAATAACCCAATTGTCTATTATGAATAGAATGAACAATTAAATTGTCATATATGCATACCATGGGACATAGTCCAGCAACAACAGTGAACCAACCACTGCTATAGGTAACAACATGGATGAATCTCACAAACATAATGTTGAGACAAAAGTCAGACAAGAGTACTTACTATATGATTACATTTATATAAAGTTCGAAACATCCATAGTTTTAGAATCCAGAATAGTGATTACCTCTAGGAGGATAGAAAGGAGCCTAAGAGTTTCTAGAATGCTGGTAATATAGTTCTTGAAAGGGTAGTAGTAATACAAGGTTTGGCAAAAGTAAATTTACAGTTGTAAGTATACAAAACAGTTTATTCTTCAATTATTATTTACTATTGTATTATTTTCCATATGAACAACTGTAAACCTACTTTTGCCCCATCCTGTAGAAGTGCATTTCATAAAAGATAATTCTTAAGCAATTAACTTATGATTTGATCACTTCTGTGTTATACTCCAAAAGTTATTAGAAAATTATGATGCCAAAAGTAACCACAAAACTTAAAAGGAAAAAGCCTCCTTGAACAGAGTTTGCAGAAACTACAACCAGCAGAATTAAACCCCAAAACAATTTTTTTAATGCTTTTTTTTTTAATTGATTTTTTTGGAGAAAAAGGGAGAGGGAGAGAGAGAAAGAAACGTCAATGAGAGAGAGAAGCATCAACATTGATCGGCTGCCTCCTGCATGCCCCCTACCAGGGATTGAGCCCACAACCAAGGCATGTGTCCTCACTGGGAATAGGCTGACACTCAACCACTGAGCCACACCAGCCAGGCCCCCGAACAGTTTTACACTGAAATTATCTAATGTAGATTTAAAATATAAACCTTTGTCAATAATACATCAAAAGAAAACCAAAAGAACAAAGAAGAGAGATCACATAATGAAAGACACAGTGACTAAAACAAAGTAAAATGATTGAACAGAGCTGAAACCAAATTAATCAGTGATATCAACTGTTTTAAAATAATTGCCCTGGCCGGTTTGGCTCAGCGGTTAGAGCGTCGGCCTGCGGTCCAGAGAGACCCGGGTTCGGTTCCCGCTAAGGGCACGTACTTCAGTTGCAGTTTGTCCCCGGCCCTGGTTGGTCGTGCGGTGGCAGCCACTCGATGTGTCCCTTTCACATCGATGTTTCTCTCTCTCTATCTCTTCCTCTCTCTCTCCCTCCCACTCTATCTGTACAAAAAATGGAAAAATGTCCTCAGGTGAGGATAAAAAAAAAATAAAAAAAAAAAAAAAAAAAATAATAAAATTTACAGATTCATTTATAAAGCAAAACACAATTCTATGCAGTATATAAAAGACATACCTAAAAGGAAGTGATTCAACAAGGCTAAATATAAAAAGAAAATGCATATAAAAAGAAAACTGAGTTTGCACACAACTATTTGTTCAACAAATAAAGTAACAAAGACATCTATCTTCAGGACATTAAAACTGTCTTCTTCTCCCTCTAAAAAAAAATCAATGAAAACATTTTTTTTAAAACTGTTTTCAAATGTCTGAAGCACTTTCAAGAAAAAGAGGAGGCAGCTTGCCCAGCCAGTGTGGCTCAATGGATTGAGCATCGACCCAGGGACTGAGTAGTCCAGGTTCCATTCCCAGTCAGGACACATGCTGAGGTTGTGGGCTCAATCCCCAGTAGGAGGAATGGGGGGGTGCAGCCGATCGATAAATCTGTCTCTCTCACATCAATGTTTCTCTCTCTCCCTTCTCTCTCTAAAAAAAGTCAATAAAAACATATTTTTTTTAAAAAGAGGAAGTGGCTCATTCTATATTGTTCCAGAAGGCATAGCTAGGATCAATCAACAGAAATGATAATAATAAAAATGAGAACTGTGGCCCTGGCCAGTTTGGCTCAGCAGTAGAGCATCAGCCGTGGACCAAAGAGTTGTGGGTTCAATTACAGTCAAGGGCAAGTACCTCGGTTGTAGTTCAGTCCCTGGCCCTGGTTGGGTCATGCGGGAGACAACCAGTAAATGTGTGTCTCTCTCTCATGTGGATGTTTCTCTCTCTCTCTCCCACCCTCTCTTCCTCCCGCTCTATCTGAAGATAAATGCAAAAGCCCTCGGATGAGTATAAAAAATTAATTAAAAAATAAAAATTGTGATAATGACAATATTATTAAGTGCTTTCTATATTCCAGAAACTGTGCTAAATGTATTCTTTTCTGTTTGTTTATCTTCACCCAAGGATATTTTTCCATTGATTTTTAGAGAGAAAGTGGAAGGGCAGGAGGGAGGGGGAGGAGAGGAGAGAGGGGGGGAGAGAGAGAGAGAGAGAGAGAGAGAGAGAGAGAAACATCCATGTGAGAGAGACACATCAATTGGTTGCCTCCCACACAACCCCAACTGGGGCTGGGGACCAAACCTGCAACCCAGGTACATGCCCTTGACCAGAACTGAACCTGCTACCCTTCCATCTGCGGGTCAATGCTCTAACAGCTGAGCCCAACCGACCAGGGCTAAATGTATTCTTGTTTAATCTTAACTTATGAAAAAGGCACTACTATTATCATCATTTAATAGATGAAGAAGCTGAAGTTTAATGAAAGGTTAACTTGCCCAAGTTTCTCCTGGTAAATTGCTGGTAAGTGATGGAGCCAGGACTCTAATCCAACAGACCTAATCTAACATCAGAGTCTGACTCCAGAATCCTAGTATTCGACCATATACCATACAATGTACAGATTTTAATTCAACAAGAACTTTCTAACATCAGAGGTGTTCAGTCACAGAACCTCAGAGAGTACCTGTCAATGGGAGCATGCAGGCACAGGTTAAATGACGACGACACCTAGTATCTGCCTAATCTTTATGGCCAGGTACAGTGCTAAGAGCTTTCCCTATATATTTTCATTGAATCCTCATAACAACAGTATGTAGTAGTTTTCCCTATTTTACAAATGAAATGGCTGAAATTCAGCAATATCAAGCAGCTTTCCCAAGGTGAATTCGTGGCAGCCCTGTGATATATACAGTAAACAGGTTAGGCTAATGGCAGAGGTCACACACTCTCCACTGTGTTCTACTTGCTTCCATATCAAAAAAACTGAATAGGGGATTCCTACACAGGTAGGAAGCAGGTCTCTCACACCAAAACAAGATTCTATAATCCTTGGTCTTTCTTTTAATTTCTTAGAGTGGTTGAGGAAGGACGATGAGAACAGATGACAACTCAGAAACAATAGCTATATATTTTTTATATCTTTAGAAATATATGCTTTCAATAATACTTTTAGAACATGTCAATTAAAAGAAAATACACCTGGCTGGTGTGGCTCAGTGGTTGAGTGTCGACACAATGTACCAAGAGGTCGCCAGTTCGATTCCCAGTTGGGGCACATGTACAAGTTATGGGCCAAATCCCCAGTGGGGAGCATACAGGAGGTGGCCAACCAATGTTCTTTCTCATCAATATTTCTATCTTTCTCTCCCTCTCCCTCTTCTCTCTCTAAAATCAATAATAAAAAAAAAAATTATAAAAATAAAATAGAAATAATTTTTAAATATGAAATTACTTTCAACATCATTCATAATAACAGAATGTAAATTATATACTATCAGTTTGAGTTTAGCAAAAAAACAAAAAGTCTAACACCACCAATGGTGGTAGGATATGAGGAAATGGTACTCTTACTCATTACCCAAATCAAAACTGATTTAACCTCCACAAAGTTATTTAGTAACTTCTGTCAAAATCTTAAATGCATATAACTATTCTCTAGCAATTATACTTCAAAAACATAAAACTAAAAGGACCGAATCTTAGGGTACATTATCAATTGAAAAAAAATACCAAGTTCAGAATAGTGAGTATAATATATATACTACCATTCTTACTTTTTAAAAAATACACACACATTTATATTTGTATATACACAAAGAATATATTTTCAAGGGTATAGAATAAAATATAAACAATGGTCATCTGTAGGGAGAAGGTAGATGGTTGTGAGACAGGAGTAAGAGGGAAATGCACTTTTCACTGAATACGCTTTTGCGCCTTCTGATTTTTGTACCATGTGCTGTATAAATATTCAAAAAATAAATAAGCTTATTCATACTTTTTTATTCATACTTTAAAAAAATTTTTTAATCCTCACCTGAGGATGTTTTTATTGCTTTTAGAGAGAGAGGAAGGGAGAGAGAGAAACATCAATGTGAAAGAGAAACATTGGTCACATCAATCCATTACCTCCCACATGCGAACCAACTGGGGATCAACAACCTAGGCATGTACCCTGACCAGGAATCGAATCAGCAATTGAACCGGAAACCTTGGGATGACACCCAACCGAGCCACACTGGCCAGGGCTGGCTCATACTTATTTTGGTGAGGGTTTCTGAGCAACCAAATGAGTTGAGAAATAAAATAAGCCTAATAAACTTTTCTTACACTTGGTCAGGTTCAACTCTTTTTACTGCTGTCTCTAATAAAGATAGTAGTAGCCAGTCATCTAAACTGCATATGCCTATTTTCTCCAAATCCCCATGGAGAGCTGACCAGGTCCAGAAACAGCCCTACATGCTCAAACATGTAGGGCTCAATCCTACTGCCCCAGAGTCTGGAGTCAGCTTAAGGAGGTCATATTTAGCTGACTGGATGTTCCAAGTCAGGAATCACTCACTCGGTCATAGGTGTCCCCCTCCAGTTCTCCCCACTTCCTGCCATCCCATGAGGTGACTCGAACTCGACTCTTATCCCTAATATCTTGAGGTACATAGCTGTGAAGGATCTTCTGAAGTCTGCTTGTTCGGGAAGTGGAGAGATCATTGGCAGCAAGATTGCCTATGGGAATATAAATTTGAGGATATATATATATATATATTTTTTTTTTACTTCTATAAAAAATGCCATTGGGATCTTAATAGGGATTGCACTGAATCTATAGATGGCTTTGGGTAGTATGGACATTTTATGTCTGTGGGAATAAAGAAACTTCAGAGGCCATGGCCCAACAAAACATCTCACAAGCAATGGTGCTAAAGCCAACAATAAAATAGGTTGCAAAAGAAAGAAGGCACCCAAGACCCTGATGATTGTGGAGCCTCCATACCAGCTCTGGAATGCTTATATCCCAGCTTCTCTCATGTAAGAGAAAAATAAACTTTTCTTCTTTAAGCCATTTAGTTGAGTTTTCTATTGTATATTACCAAACCTAATCCTAATTGATTCACCATCTATCTTTCATTTTCCCTTCTGTAACAGACACAAGTTCAGGAAATATTTCATTTTGCTCTTAGTTCTACAATAAGGAAAAAATATTACTGCAAACTTCATGACAAATGGCCATTGATACCTGGCCTCAGAGTCAAGGAGTAAAATGGAAGCGGGAAGTGTGGTCAATAACCAGTGAGTGAATGTATGGTAACAGAAGAAAACTAGATTTTGGGTGGTAAGCATGCAATAGAGTATAGATATAGAATTATAATGCACATCTGAAATTTATATAATGTTTTTAGCCAAGGTTATCTCAATAAATTTAAAATTTTTTTAAGAGAGAGAGGAAAGGAGAGAGACATAGAAACATTGATGTGAAAAAGAAACATCAATCAGTGCCTCCTGCACATCCCCCTACTGGGGATTAAGCCCGCAACCCGGGTATGTGCCCTGACCAGGAATGGAACTGGGACCTCTCAGTCCATGGGATGATGCTCATCCACTGAGCTACACTGGCTGGGCAACAAATTTAATATTTGAAGAAAAAAAAAAACTAGAGAGTGCACATCTTATCTAATGGTAGTGGTCACTACTATAATACAGTTTAGTGTTCCCACAAAGAAATATGGTCCCAGTTTTTGAGGACACCAAGGAAGTAAAAATTGAATTCTCTGCTCAAGAGGAATTTGAAGTTGGATATAAAATAAGAACAGAAAAGCTGGGTCCTGTTCTGGCTCTACCTTCAACTTATATAAAAGATTTAACTTATTTAATCTCTCCACAGCTCAATTTCTCCCTCCATAAAATAGGAGGGCTGGACTAGTTGAACTCTAAGTTCTCTCCTTGCACTGAAATTCCTGTCTCCCTAGGATCAAGGAGTCGCTGCGATGAGGTGAGTTCCTGGTAATTTAGCACACCTTAGAAGAGAGACTTTCAACAACTTCTCCTTGGCCCTTCTTGCTCCTCCTAGTTCAAATTCCTCCTCTTCCAAGTAATCCTACTTCTGATGAATTCCCACATCATTCAGTAAGATCAGCACAGCTCAGCACACAGGCTGGGCTCTCTTGCATTGGCCTCATTATGCCATATCAACATCTTTTCTTCTCTCTGGACTTACAGAAGGCTGAGATCAAATGTGGTACCTCTCAAGAATCACCCATAGGGCCTGCCATGAAGTCGGAAGCTAACTCAAACTGTACAAGTTGTCTGATGAGAACTGGAAAAGAAGGGTCCTGGCCCCAAAAAAGGCTAGGGCATACTGCAAGAGAAACTTGTCTGAGTGCCAGGGTGAGTGTGAAAATCACAGCCCCCTTGTGGATATTTGTCAGGTCCTTAAGGAGAAAATACTGCCTATTTTAAGGCAGGATGTAGGCCAGTGGATGACAAAAGTGAAGAACATTTACAGTACACAAGGATCAGGTTAGGCTACACTACTAAAATGATAAGACATAAGCCTGTTCTCAGAATTCATAATATTGAAGAAGGAGCTCTGATGCAAGGCTAATAATGTGCTGACAGCTGCAAGGGTGATGCCCATGACTGGATGCATAGAAGACAGAAGCATCACTTCTCAGTTGGCCAGTATAGGTCATGAGGAAAGACTTTTCAGGATGTGGCAGACTTGAGCTGAGGCTTGAAAGTTAAAAGGATGTAGAGAGGCCACCTGGGGTCAGGTATTCTAGAGAGAAAACATAACACGAACAAAGGGGCAGGCTAATTTGGGCAACAGAAAGTAGCAGGATATGGCTAAAGTACATAAAGCCTGGGGAAGAATAACATAAAACTATAAAGAGTTGCTGCAGCTAGAACTTATTGCTTTAGCTGGCAGGCTAAGGACATGGAACTTAATTTTAGAGACAAAGTAAACAGGGGTGAAAGTAGATTGATCAGGGCACTACTTTACTCTGCCTTCAGAGACCTTGCTCTGCTCAACAGTCTTTCTTGGCCAACCAACAGAGAAATAGAGGAAATAATCACCAACAGGAAAAATACACCAGCAAGCACTATCCCCTCTCTGACCTTAGGGGCAGAGAGCCCATCCTATTCAGTGTGCCCCTAACTGGGTGAGGTAGGGAGACCTCCCTGCTCAAGACCCAGCCCTTGGACTTACGGCAACAGCCAGTCTGAAGCAATGCTAGTGTCTTCCCCCCAGGGGCTGCACATAAGTCAAGCACCATGTCGCCAGGCTGCAGGCCAAGGGCCAGGACAGGCAGCAAGGAGGCAGCGTCCATCAAGTAGTAGTCCATGACACCCAGGCTGCCAAGCCTAGAAGAGAGAAGAGCACCTTATTGTCAAATTCCAAATCAGAAGACCCACTGGAAGTCAAGGTCACCAATTCCATGTCCTCAGGGGCTACTGAGTTCTACTTAGCAAAAACTCACTTCTCGGACCCACATTCACTTATTTACTCATCCACCCATTCACCTACATAGTAGCCAGAGTAATCTTTTTTTTTTTTATCCTCACCCGAGGATATTTTTCCATTTTTTTGTACAGATAGAGTGGGAGGGAGAGAGAGGAAGGGAGAGAGAGAGAGAAACATCGACGTGAAGGGACACATCGAGTGGCTGCCACCCGCACGACCAACCAGGGCCGGGGACAAACTGCAACCGAAGTACGTCTGGCAGCCACTCGATGTATCCCTTTCATGTCGATGTTTCTCTCTCTCTCTCTTCTAATCTCTCCCTCCTACACTATCTGAACAAAAAATGAAAAAAATGTCCTCAGGTGAGGATAAAAAATAAAATAGTCACAATAAACATGTATTACTTTAAAAAACAAGAAAGAAAGAAAGAAACATCGAGAATATCAACTGGCCGCCTCCTGCATGCCCCTGACTGGGGATTTGGCCCACAACCCGGGCATGTGCCCTGACCGGGAATCCAACCAGTGACCTCTTGGTACATGGATTGACGCTCAACCACTATGCCACACCAGCCGGGTAAGTTCCTTCCTTTTGAAAGCATCATTCCTTAACCTTTATTTAGTTCACAGTTTTGAGAATCTGCTAAAAGCTACAGTGGCTTTCCAAAAAAAAGAAAAGCATAACTTTTTGGACAATTTCAGGAGGTTCCTGGACTCCCTGAATACATCCTTGAACTCCTGAGAGATTAAGATCCTCTTGATTTACAGGGAGCCCATCAAGACAAGAAGGAAAAAAAAATCCAAACATATAGGGGTGGTTTTCCCAACTACTCTCAAAGTGTCCTCCCTGAATAGCAGCTGAGCATCTCAGACAGCTTAACTTAGGAAACTACATAGTTCTTACTTACTCTATGGTTCTGCCTAAAGCCAATACCTCCAAATTGGTTTCTAAACCTGCTATAATCTATCTTCCCACCCCCACAATGACTAAAATTACCTTTCTGAAGCATAGCTTTGATGAGAATAATGTCAATAGTAAGATATAGTATTTATGAGTACTATATTGAAGGTATTATACTAGGTGATTAACATGCATCATTTCATTTAATCCTCACCACAACCCTACGAGGCGGGAGAATCCGAATTGCAAAGCCAGTCTGCCTGGATCTCAAATCCAGCCCCATTGCTCATTAGTTGTGTGAACTTCAGCAAAGTACTCAACTTCTCTGTGCCTCAGTATCCTCATCTGCAAAAATCGTACTCAGCAGACAGGATTATTGTAAGGAGTAAAGAAACTGATGTAAGTAAATGCTTAGAACAGTAGCTGGCATACAGTGAGCTATAGTAATCCAATGCCACATGTCTAACAAGTGGCAAAGGCAGGATCCAAATCTAGGTTTTCTTTTCTTTTAAATATGTTTTTATTGATTTTTTTAGAGAGAGACAGAAACATCAATATGGGAGAGAAACATCAATCAGCTGCCTCCTACACGCCCCCTACTGGGGACCAAGCCTACAAACTGGGCATGTGCCCTGACCGGGAATCCAACCAGGACCTCTCAGTCCATGGGATGACGCTCAATCCACTCATCCATACCAGCCAAGCCAAATCTAGGTTTTCTTGACTTCAATGCCCATGCTTGTAATTACTGTGCATTATTGCCTTTCTCCTGCTCTGTAACCCTTTCTGGTGGTTCTCTAAAACAGATCTTGGCAATTTACAGCAGAATGTACTAAGGACACATGGAATTGCCATACAGCGCTGGCAATTCCAGCTTTTTGTTTGTTATCCTCACCTGAGTCTACCTGTCCATTGATTGTTTAGATAGAGTGAAAGGGAGGAAGGAGGGAGAGAAAGAGAGAAACATCAGTGGGAGAGAGACACATCAACTGGTTGCCCTACCCTCACTCCCTCTGTAGGACCCCAACCAGGGCCCAGAATCGAACTTGCAACCCAGGTACCTGTCCTTGACCAGGAATCTTGGGCTGACGCTCTAACTGCTAAGCCAAAACAGCCAGGGCAATTCCAGCTATTTTTTTTTATCCTCACCCCGAGGACAATTTTTCCATTTTTTGTTCAGAGAGAGTGGGAGGGAGAGGGGGGGGAAGGGGGGGGGGAGAGAGAGAGAGAGAGAGAGAGAGAGAGAGAGAGAGAGAGAGAAACATCAATGTGAAAGGGACACATCGAGTGGCTGCCACCCGCATGACCCAACCAGGGCCGGGGACAGACTGCAACCGAGGTACATGCCCTTAGCGGGAACTGAACCCGGGTCTCTCTGGACCTCAGGCTGATGCTCTAACCACTGGGAAAACCGGCCAGGGCAATTCCAGCTATTTTTAAGCAACCCTGGGCCACCAGAAAAATAATCCCCTTTCCCCAACTTACAAACTTCTGGCATTCAAGATTCCCACATATGGTCTCCATATACTTTTCCAGCCTCATCTCTTACTACTCTTAAGCATACAGCCTTCCTTCAAGCCGGTCGCTTAGGGCTGTTGCAAAAGCCTAATTTACATTCCTATTTCTAGCTTTGCCCCTGTCTAATCTGTTTTCCACACAGCAGCCAAAATGATATTTTAAAAATTCAAATCTGGTCATATCGTTCCCCAGCTTAAAACCTTTCATGGTTCCCTCTTAACCTTAGAGAAAAAGTCCAAAATCCTATATGGCCTATGCTACCTTTATAATCTGGCTCCTGCTCCTGTAGCCTCGTATCCCCATCCCACCCCCATGCCACCAGCTTCAAATCCGACTCAGTTTTCAGGTCTTAGCTTAAATTTCACATCCTCAGAAAAGATTGGGTTACATCTCCTAATTACAGTATCTTGCACTTTTCCTTTGTAGTACTTATCAAAATTATAGTTTTGTTTTGTTTTTTAAATCCTCACCTGAGGATGTTTTTCCATGTATTTTCAGACTGAGTGGAAGGGAGATGGAGAGAGAGAGAAACAATGTGAGAGAGACACATTGACTGGTTGCCTCCCGAACAACAGACCAACCAGGGCCAGAGATCAAACCTGCAACCCAGGTATGTGCCCTTGACTGGAAATCTAACCCTCAACCCTTTGGTCTGTGGCCAATGCTTTAACCACTGAGCCAAACCTGCCAGGACTTAAAGATTTTTTTTGTTTATTTTTTTTCTTTATTGATTTTAGAGAGAGAGACAGAAACATCGATGAGAGAGAACATCGATCGGCTGCCTCCTGCATGCCCCTCACTGGGGATTTGGCCCACAACCTGGGCATGTGCCCTGACCAGGAATCAAACCGGTGACCTCTTGGTGCATGGGACAGCGCTCAACCAGTGAGCCACAGCCACACCGGCTGGGCTTAAAGAGTTTTTTAATAGCTGTCTTCCTCACTAGACTGTAAGCTCCATGAGGGCTGATACATCCGTAACATAGGCACTTAAGAATGCCTGGCATTTGGTATACAATAAAAATCCATTGAATGACTCAATACTTCAAAGATCAATTCCACATTCTACAACTAACTCTGATCTCTCCTTTTCTCAATTTGTAAAGCACAATTTAGCATTTGGTTACAGTCTTTTTTCATTCAGCTTCATATACATCTGAGCAGTGGATCAGAAGACCAGAAGTTTTCCTTTCTTTTTCCTGGTCTTGGACTAACTCTGTGTCCCTAGGCAAACCCTGTTTCCTAGGCAAGTCCCTCTTCTCCTTTGGTACCATGAGGGTCCTTATCCTACTCACTTTGATGGGTGGTTATGAGGGGAAAATGAGAAAGCAGTTGTAATTAACACACATTTTAACTGGACAGGATATAGTAAAATGCTCATCAGAAGTGAGTGTTTTCTATAGGAAGCAGTACATCAGAGTAGGTTCAAAGTCCAGGCTCTGGTGTCAGACCACCTGAATTTAAATATTTGCTGTACCACTTACTATCTAAGGGACCTGAAACAACTAAGGAAGGACCTAACTTCTCTGCACCTTAGTTTCCTCAAATGTTAAGAGGAATAATATAACCTCTTAGGGCTGGTAACAGAACAAAATGAGATAACATATGTACAGCACTTAGAAAAATGGCAAACATGTATAAGCACTCAGTAAATATTAGCAACATTATGATCTCTATTTAAAGAAGGCAAGAGCCCAGCCTGTGTGCTCAGTGGTTGAATGTCAACCCATGCACCAAGAGGCCACTGATTCGATCCCCAGTCAGGGCATATGCCCAGGTTGTGGGCCCAATCCCCCCTGGGGGGCTTGCAGAATGTTTTCTCTCACTGATGTTTCCATCTCTACCTCTCTCTCTAAAATTCAGTAAAGAAAAAAAATCTTTTTTAATAAATAAAACAGCCCTGGCCGGTTTGCTCAGTGGTTAGAGCGTTGGCCCAGGGACCAGCGAGATCTGGGTTCGGTTCCTGCTAAGGGCTCGTACCTCGGTTGCAGTTTATCCCCGGCCCCCGTTGGGGTCGTGTGGGTGCAACCAATCTATGTGTCTCTCTCACATTGTTGTTTCTCTCCCTCTCTTCCTCCCTCTCTCCCTCCTGCTCTATCTAAAGATAAATGTAAAAATGTCCTTGGGTGAGGATAAAAACTAAAGAAAGAAAGAAAGAAGGCAAGAACTGGGTCTTTTCCTGTCTACTTCCAGCAGACACTCAGGACAGCCCCAGCCATGGCTCCAGATCCTACCTGGCAGGAGGGAAACGGCTGACATCTCCTCTGGTGAAAGTGAAGCATCGAAGGTTTGGACTGCAGGCCCAGGAAGCTGGGGATGGATCTGCCATTTGGCCACTCTCAGGCTCCAATTCCCCATGCAAGTAGGCTTTATTCACAAAGTCCCTGGCATGGAGCTGCTCCAGTTCAGCACTCACATAATCGCAGGCTGCAAAGTTATTGACCAGTGCCCCATACTTCTGCTCTGAGAGAAGACTAACCCGGATCGATGGCCAAAGATCCCCAAACTGCACATCATAGGTCATGTCAAAATTCTGCAGTGCCAGTCGAGTGGCAGGAAATTTGGGCTCCGTGGTAGCCTAAAAGGGAAAGAATACGTTTATCTGTTTTCCAATCTTGCCTCTACCCCCTACTGCCTGACCCCACCAATACCTCAGATCTCTAGAGCTAATGTAGATCCAGTAAGTGCCCACTCCTGACTTTGGACCCTGCCTCTGCTGCCAGAGAAATGTGGTAGAGAAAACTAGTGAGGACCTGGTCTTTCTATTTCAGGGTTGTGAGAGAAAGAAAGCTGTAGCTCTCATGATGGCACATGGGGCTCACCAAGAAAGGGGGCAATCCTTAAGGCCTTGGAGTAAGAGGAACTTAACAGAATGGGAGCTCAGAAGAGGACTCTTGAGGAAAATCTACAGAAGATTGGAAAAAAACTATAGAGGCCTTGCAGAAAGCTTCAGGCCAGGCTTAAAAACAAAAGACCCTTTCTCTCTAAACAGTCCTTCCATTTTCTAAAGCACTTTCATGTCTCCTAGCGTATGTGAGCACAACAGATAGTTCAGTGGGATACAAAAAATATCAACCTTCCACATTTGATGGAGATGAGAGTAACTTACCTAAGGTCATGCAGTAGAAGACACCACAGTGCAATCACAGGGTAGAGGGTCATTTTGGGAGAGTTTCCAGACCCCAGGAAGGTAGGAAAAGGAGAGCTAACAGAAACTCTGAGGTACAAAAAAACCCGGGAGCTTATAGGATGACTGCATGGGGTAGCATAGAGGAACATCAGTCAGGCTTGAAGAGCATGAAAGATTAAAAGGAAAATGAATACTTCAACTGAGGAGTCTATAAGTTGGTCCTGATTGCTACAGCTGGATGCTTACTATGGCTGGCAGTCCTGTTCGGGTCCATGTATTTTGCTTTGGCCTGGATTTCTTGTTTGGTCAGAACTCTTGCTCTGGCTCTCATTTCTCATTATGGTGAAGACTGTTGCTTCTGCTCCTGTTGTGACAGGGGCTTTTGCTCTTGCCCTGCCTTTTGCCAGGATGGGACTCTTGTTTCGGCTCCAACTTTTGCTATGGAGGGCACTCTTTCTAGGGCCCTGACTTTTCCTATATTGGGAACTCTCACTCCGTCCCTGAAATATGCCAAGTTGAAGACTCTCACTCTGATCCTCATTTATGCATTGTTCAGGACTATTTTTCTGGCTTTGATTTTTGTTTTGATGAGGGCTCCAGCTCGGGTTTGGACTTCCACTAAAATGGAGACTCTTGCTTTTACTCCGACTTCTGCTAGGATGGTGGGGACTCTCACACTGGCTCTGACTTCTGCTTTGGTGGGTATTCTTGTTCTGCCTGTTACTACTCTGGCATTCACTAATATTAACAGTTGAACTACAGCTGGGGTTAGTGCTACAGCTGGAATTCTTGGATGAAGGCAACGGAGAGCTGTAGGGTATCTGGGGAGGCTCTTTGGGAGAGCCTTGAGAAGCCACAGAATAGATGTGGAGGCCACAGGGCATAGTGTCAGGGTGGCCCCATTGTCGACGGGCAATGGGAAAACTTTGGGGGTCAAAAGGCATTCTTAAAGGGGTAAAAGAATAGATGTGGGTAGAACATGGAGGTCCTATAGGCTGACGAGGGGGTTGAGATGGGTCCCTGGGAGTGCCATAGGTGCTACAACGGGGCACCATGGGCTGGTTATGACACTGAGGGGGACCTGTGGAACCAGAGAGTGGGCAGGGATCAGGGGTCGGGGGAACCACAGAATATATATGAGTATTGCATGGGGCTCCTAGGAAGGGTCCATGGGGGTGGCTCTGAGTATAAATATTGGGTAAGATAGGATTACAAGGAGAGCGGAGAGGGAGGGAAGTGGGGATAACAGTTTTGAGGGTTCTAGGGACCAGAGTAGGTAAGACAGTCCCTTGAGGAAGTTTTTTGGGGCGGGATTTTGAACAAGTTGTGATGGATGTCACCATACAAGAAGGACCAGTGAGACCAGAAGATTTGGTGGGAGGTGGAGGAAAGGCATTGACCTTAGGGGGCTTGGGTTGGTCAGAAGGAGTGTCCTGGGCAGGGTTGACCAGGGAGCTATGTTTGTGGGGCGTATGTGGCTGTTTTAACTCTAGATATTTGGGGGACTTCACTTGGGGACAAACTGGAATAAGGAGAGGGGATTCGTTACAGCTTCTATGGTGAAGTGACTGAGGTGGAGATATAAACTGGTTGCTCAGGGGTGAAGGGAAAGAGAAGCCAGAATTAGGACAATGAGAGGACAGGGGAAGAGGTGGTTCCTGGGAACAGGGGGGACCAGAAATCGTGGTGCCAGAAAAGAGGTAAGAATTCCCAGCAGTCTCCCGGGAGGAAATGGACTCAAAGCAAGGCTTCCTGGGAGCCTGGGACTGGGGTGAGCAAGAAGAACCAATAATCCCAGGGGGTAAATAGATGACACCATAAGGGCTCCCAGAAGTAGATATGTGGGCCTCTGGGGTAAGATGGGGATAGTTATGTGAGCCCTCCTGAGGTGAGCTAGCACAACCAGGCACATTTGCCTGAGAAGAGGGTGGGGAGCTACAGTAATTTTTCCCAGGGGATGAGTCAAGCTGTGGTTTAGGTTCACAAGAGTCTGGAGGTTTAAGGTAGTCTTGGTAAAACTGGCCAGTGGGTGGCGAAGATGCTGAAGAAAGAGGATCATTATAACTTCTCCCTAAGGACCAGGAAGGGTACAGAGGGGAGTTCTGTGAGATCTCCAAACCCCTTTGAGAAATTGGTGGGGAAATTACAGGTCTTTTTTCCGTGGGTCGGTGAGCAAGGGGAGGTGAAAATGTGGGGCCACTTTCCAAAGGGACATGAGTGAGGGGAAGAGAGGTCACCGGGCTTGTTACCAAGGCTGAAGGGTATTGAACAGACTGACAGAGATGAGTGTTCTGGTCAATGTAAGGGCTTTGGGGACCAGGACCGAGTGTTCTCTGAGGACTCATCAAGCTGTAGTCAAGGCTCTGTGGATGAAGACAGGGTGACCCCTTAAGTCTGAACCGGTCAAAACAAGGGCTCAGATGTGGCAAACCCAAGTGGATAGGCTGGTGGCAGTATTGCCCTCCGAGGGGTGGAGAACAGGGTTCAAAAGAACATCCTGCCAGGCAAAGGGAAGTTTGTGGGGATGGGGAGAGGGACGGTGCGGGTTCGGGTAGGGAGCCAGGCTTGCTGGCTTTGGAAGAAATACCAGAGCTACAGGTGAGGCCAGAGAAAGGGTCTCTGGAGAATCGGGGAGAACCCAGAGTATGAGGGGAGTCGGTGCACCTTTTGCCCGGGTTTGGGGACGGGCCAGAGGTATGGTTAGGGTGATCGCTGTAACCTTTCCTGGGCGCCAGAGGCAGCTCGAAGGTGAGAAAAGGGTTCAATCCTTTCCCGGAGGACGGTGGAGACCCAGGAAGAATGGGAAAGTCGCTATGGCCTTTTTCGAGGGGTGAGGGTGACTGGGCTGGAAATTCTATACAGAATGGAGGAGAAGAGGTCTTGTGGGAGAAGGGGAAGAGGCAGGGTAAGAAAGAGGGGGAGGGAGGGAAAAAGGGAGGACGGGAAGTGGAAAGGGTAGCAGGGGTCAAGGGGAAGATAACCTAGAACTGAGAACAAGAGGCGGTGACGTAACTGGAAGAATGAAGGCGGAAGTGATTACGTAACTTAGAGAGGCGGACACAAGAAGCTGCAGAAGTAACTAGAGGGAGAGGCGAAGACTTGTGGCGAAATAAAAGGGCGGACAGAGATGATGACGATACAGATGTCAGAGGGAGGAGCTTAGTGACGCCCCGTAAGGGGCGGGGTAAAGAGGTCAAAGGCGTTCCAAAGAGGCGGGAGTAGCGAACCGAACTGAACGAAGCGTGACGTGGAAGGGCCGGAGAAGTTTCCCGAGGGGCTGCCGACAGAGGCTACTATCACTGTTCCCTCCTGGGTCCCCGGCTGGACTTTACCCATTTCTTCTTATGGCGGTGTCTCCGCAGGACTTTCGCGAAGTCCGCTTGCTTCAGCAGGTCCCAAACACCTCTCACAACCAGCGCAGCCATGTCAGCGTGCACCGCCGGGTAATTCCGACCGGAACAACAACGCGAAACTCGTTGGTTCCGGAGAGGTGGTGCGCTCCAATTGGGACGAAAGGGGGTGTGGCTTACGGCTGGCTCCTCCCCGGGCTCTGCTTACCTTTACATCTCAGTGCAAATCCGGATTAGAGGATGCTGAAAAAGAACAAACATTCACGCGGAATGGTGGCCCCGCCTAGATACTTGGAGTACTGGGAGACACTTCGTAAAGGTCCCTACTCCAGTTGGGGGAATCAGGGAGGACTGGGAGCTGTTAGTTGAATACTGAAAGAGTTAGCTAAGCAAAAAGGGGCGGTAAAGACCTTCAAGGCAGAAGTTGCACGGAAAAAGATCCTAAATTAGAGAAAAAAGAACTTAGTAGAGGTGTAGGCAGAGAACGGATTTATTACTTTATTTTTATTAATTTGTTTTTGTTACAGATGTTTCTCATTTTTACTCCATTGACACCCTTCTCCCCTTCCCCCACCTCATCCCCAGCTTTGTTGTCTATGTTCATTGGTCATGCATACATGCATGTAAATTCTGTGGTTTATCTCTTCCCCCCCCTAAGCCCCTCCTCCTTTGAGGCTTGTCAGTCTGTACCCCACCTCTATGTCTCTGGGTTAATTTTGTTTAGCAGCTTATTTAGTTCATTATATTCCACAAATAAGTGAGGTCATGTGATACTTGTCTTTCATGTGATACTTGTCTTTCTCTGCTTAGCTTGTTTTGCTTAGCATAATACTCTCCAAGTCCTTCCATGCCATCTCAAAGGATAAGAGATCTTTCTTTTTTATTTTTTTTATCCTCACTGGAGGACATTTTTCCATTCTTTGTTCAGATAGAGCGGGAGGGAAAGAGAGGAAGAGAGAGAAACATCGATGTGAAAGAGACACATCGAGTGGTCGCCACCCGCACGACCCAACCAGGGCCTGGGACAAACTGCAACCGAGGTACATGCCCTTAGCGGGAACCGAACCCAGGTCTCTCTGGACCACAGGCCAACGCTCCAACCGCTGAGCCAAACCGACTAGGGCGAGATCTTTCTTTCTTACAGCTACATAGTATTCCATTGTGTACATGTATCACGGCTTTTTAACCCACTCATCTACTGATGGACACTTGGGTTGTTTCCAGATCTTAGCTATTGTAAATAGTGCTGCTATGAACAAAGGGGTACGTATGTTCTTTCTGATTGGTGTTTCAGGTTTCTTAGGGTATATTCCTAGAAGTGGGATCACTGAGTCAAATGGCAGTTTAATTTTTAACTTTTTGAGGTAACACCACAGTGTTTTCCACAGTGGCTGTACCAGTCTGCATTCCCACCAGCAGTGTACTAGAGTCCCCTTTTCTCCACACCCTCACCAACACTTGTTTGATGATTTGTTGATGGCGGCCATTCTGACAGGTGTGAGGTGATACCTCATTGTTGTTTTAATTTGCATCTCTCTAATGATTAGTGAGGTTGAGCATTTCTTCATATGTCTCTTGGCCATTTGTATGTCCTTTTTGGAGAGGTGTCTATTTAGGTCCTCTGCCCATTTTTTAATTGGGTTCTTTGTCTTCCTTTTGTTGAGTTGTATGAGCACTCTCTATATTTTGGAAATTAAACCCTTATCTGATGCATCATTGGTGATTACGGTCTCCCATATAGTGGGATCCCTTTCCATTTTGATGATTGTTTCTTTTGCTGTGCAGAAGCTTTTTAGTTTGATGTAGTCCCATGTGTTCATTTTTTCCTTTGTTTCTCTTGCCTTAGGTGTTATATCAGTGAAAATTCTGCTGCGTATGATGTCTGAGATTTTGCCGCCTACATTTTCTTCTAGAATTTTTATAGATTCACGAGTTACATTTAAGTCTTATTAATTTTGAGTTTATTCTCGTGTATGATGTATGTTGGTGTTCTAGTTCATTATTTTGCAAGTAGCTGTCCAATTTTCCCAACACCATTTATTGAAAAGACTGTCTTGACTCCACTGTATGCTCTTGCCACCTTTGTCAAATATTAATTGAGCATATTGTCTTGGGTCAATTTCTGGGTTCTCTGCAGAGATGGAATTATAGTGAAGCTAATAAAAGTGTTAAGTTTCTAGACCTGTCATTTATTTGCACTGTACCTCATATGTTGTATTATTTTTCTTTTTTTATCCTCACCAGAGGACTTTTTTTTTTTTTTTGCATTTATCTTCAGATAGAGCAAGAGGGAGAGAGAAAGAGAAACATCAGCATGAGAGAGACATATCCACTGGTTGCCACCCACACGACCCCAACCAGGCCAGGGACAAACTGCAGCCAAGGTTCGTGGGCCTTGAGGAACCGAACCCAGGACTCTCTGGTCCACTGGCCAAGGCTCTAACCACTGAGAAAACTGGCCAGGGCATGTATTATTTTTCTTAAAGAGGATCTCTGGAATTGTGTAAGCTTTGGCCTACACAAAACTTGACTCCACCATAGAGAAACCGACTGCACCATAGGGAGCCAGTGGAGAGGAGGGGCATGATAAATGTTTTTGAAAGTGATCATCTGACAGTCGATGATGGGGTTAGATAGGAAGATCAGATTAGAGATGATTGTCTGGATTAGTGTTGTGGCAGTGTAGACCATAGATCCCTCTTATAATTAAAAGAGAGAAATTACAGGACTTGCTGATTGATTGGCCCTATATTAAATAGTACATACAACACCACTAGTCAATAGCTGTCCTCTTACCCTGTTTTTATTCTTACCTTATTACCACCTAGTATGTATTTATTTTCATATAGCCTGCAAAGTTATAATTTTCAAAAGGTGCCCTGGCTGGTTTGGCTCAGCGGTTGGAGCATCGGCCCGCAGACCAGAGAGTTCGGGATTTGGTTCCCACTAAGAGCATGTACCTCAGTTGCAGTTTGTCCCCGCCCTGGTTGGGGTTGTATGGGTGGCAGCCGCTCTATGTGTGTCTCTCTCACATCGGTGTTTCTCTCTCTTTCTTCCTCTCTCTCCTGCTCTGTCTGAAGATAAGTGCAAAAAAAAAGTCCTCAGGTGAGGATAAAAACAAAAACAAAAGGTGAAAAACATGCACCCCTATAATAGCCAATATTTGGAAGCACCCCAAGTGTCTATTTGTAGATGAGTAGATTAAAAAGCTGTGATACATTTACACAGTGGAATACTACTCAACAATAAAAAATAAAAAAGAGCCCTGGCCAGTTTGGCTCAGCGGTTAGAGCGTTGCCCTGCGGTCCGGAGAGACCCGGGTTCGGTTCCCGCTAAGGGCGCGTGCTTCGGTTGCAGTTTGTCCCCAGCCCTGGTTGGTCGTGCGGGTGGCAGCCACTCGATGTGTCCCTTTCACGTCGATGTTTCTCTCTCTCTCTCTCTCTCTCTCTCTGTCCCCCTCTCCCTCCCTCCCACTCTATCTGTAAAAAAAAAAAAAAAAAGTAAAAAGAAAGAAAAAAATAAAATAAATAAATAAAAAAAATAAAAAAGAGTCCGGCTGCTCTGGCTCAGTGGTTGAGCATCGACCCATGCACCAAGAGGTTGCCAGTTCGATTCCCAGCCAGGACACATGCCCAGGTTGTGGGCCCGTTCCCCAGTGGGGGGCATGCGGGAGGCGGCCAGTCGATGTTCTCTCATCGATGTCTCTCTCTCTCTCTCTCTCTCCCTCTCACTTCCTCTCTCTCTAAAATCAATAAAGGAAAAAAGAATTTTTAAAAATAAATAAACAAAAAAGAAGAAAATCTTACCCTTTATGACAGCATAGATAGAGGTAGAGAGCATTATGCTAAGTGAAATAAGCCAATCAGAGAAAGACAAGTACCGTATTATTTCACTCATATGTGGAATCTAATGAACAAAATAAATTAACAAACAAAATAAAAACAGACTCATTGATAGAGAAAGACTGACAGCTGTCAAAGGGGAGAGGGGGGTTGCAGGGCTGTGTGAAAAGGGATTAACCTGTTCTCAAAGGCTTACAGAAAATATGGAGTATTAAGACCACAGCAGAAATCTCCTTCTGAAGGGTGCCTCCTTCCCACTCCAAACCTCAGCTTACCCATCTATAAAATGGGGGAACAAATGTTGGACTAGATCAATGATTCTCAAAATTTTTTGTCTCAGTACTCCTTTACACTTTTAAAAATTATTGAGAATTATTGAGCTATCAATATGGACCAAGTTAGAAAATAAAACAAATTTTTTAAATTTCATTAACATTAATAAACCCATTACATGTTGACATAAGTATGTTTATGAAAAATAATTTTATTTTTCTAAAATAAATTTAATCATAAGAGTGGAATTGTTTTTACAGATCTCTTGAAAGTTAATGTCAGGCTTAATAGAAAGCTGGATTCTCATATCTGCTTCTTCAGTTTGTGATGATAGTGGCTTTTATTTGTAACTGTGGATATTGATACTACACTAAAATTTGACAAATGGTAGTTTCCTTAAAGGTTAGTGGCAGTGCCCGGCCAGTGTAGCTCACTGGTTGAGCGTTGACCCATGCACCAAGCAGTCAGGGCACATGACCAGGTTGTGGGCCAAATCCCCAGTGGGAGACATGCAGGAGGAGGCTAGTCGATGTTTCTTTCACTCCCTCTTCATTCCTCTAAATTAATAAAGAAAAAAAATATTTTTTAAAAAGATTAGTGGCAGTGTGGAATCTGAAACCATATCAAAGAACTTTTCATACTCTGTTACATTATAATTCATTGGTCTGTCTGGTACTTTGAACCAATCTTTTGCCAAAGCATGATTTTGTCACACCATACAGTAGTTATTTGGAAATTATTGGTGCATTGAGTTATACAGATCTTCCAAGTGTTTTCACATTCATTGCATATGTTTAAAAACTCACATTTGTTAATATTACTACTGATCTCAAGAGAAATGTCTCTAAATGTTAGGAAGCTTTTAAGCTTATAATGGCCAGTGCAGTTTTTTAAAATCCTAATTTTTGCTTGAAAGCTCAAATTTTATCTTTGGCAACAAATACTGTCAATTATTTTCCTAGAAATAACAGGTTTATTTTGTTCATTAAAAATAAATGCTGCCCTGGCCAGTTTGGCTCAGCGGTTAGAGCGTCCGCCTGCGGTCCAGAGAAATCCGGGTTCGGTTCCCGCTAAGGGCATGTACCTTGGTTACAGTTTGTCCCTGGCCCTGGTTGATCGTGCGGGTGGCAGCCGCTCGATGTGTCCCTTTCACATCGATGTTTCCCTCTCTCTCTCTCTCTCCCCTCCTCTCTCTCCCTCCTACTCTATCTGTACAAAAAATGGAAAAATGTCCTCGGGTGAAGATAAAAAAAAAAAAAAAATGCTATGCACAAGGTCATGTCATTTATAAATTCATTTTTACTTTTCCTCCAAACTGGATGCCTTTCCCACCCCCCCTTGCTTTTTATTATCTTATCCTATTGGTTATGATTTAAAGTAGTGGTAGTATAGACATCCTTGCCTAGTCCCCATTCTTAGGGGAAAAGCATTTGGTACTTCACCATTATATATGTTAACTGTAGTGTTATGTGTGTTTTTTTTTTTGAGGAAGTTTCCTTCTATTCCTACTTTGCTGAGGGTTGTTTTCTTTTTTAATTATAAATGGTTGTTGATTTTCTTCAAATGCTTTTACTGCATCTATTGAGATGATCATATGGTTTTTCTTCTTCATTCTGTTAATATGATAAATTGTACTGAATTTCAAATGATAAACCAACTTTGCATTCCTGTAAAAAAAAAAAACACTAGTTCATGATGTATTATTATTTTTATATATTGTTGTATTCTTGCATCTGTGCTCATGAGGAATATTGGCCTGCAATTTGCTTTCTGTGATGTCTTTGATTTTGATATCAAGGTAATGCTGGCCTCATAAAACTAGTTTGGGAAATGTCCCTTCACTTCTATTCTCTCAAAGAATTTTTATTCAATTGGTATTTCTTCCTTAAATTATTGATAGAATTCAACAGTGAAGTCATCTGAGCCTGGAGTTGGGTGTGTCTCTTTTTTTCTTGGGAATGCAAGGTGAGGAGAGGAAAGGAAGGTTTTTTTCATTATTAATTCAATTTCTTTCCTTGATAATCTAATTTTCAACCAGAGGTGATTTTGCCCCTCAACTAGGGGACATTTGGTAACATCTGAGGATATTTTGGGTTGTTACAACTGAGTGGTATTTCTTGCAGTGGGTAGATACTGCTGAAAACCCTACAGTACACAGGGCAGTTCCCCCACAGAAAGAATTATCCAGATCAAAATGTCAATACTGCTGAAGCTGAGAAACTCTGATATAGGGCTATTTCAATTTCTTTTTAATCTTCACCCCAGGATATGTTTTTATTGACTTTTAGAGAGAGAGTGAAAGAGAGAGAGAAACATTGGTGTGAGAAACATTGATTGGGTGCCTCTTGTATGTGCCCTGACCAGAGATTGACTCTGCAACCTAGCTGTGTGCCCTGATTGGAATCAAACCAGGACCTCTCAGTTCATGGGGCAATGCTCAATCCAACCCACGCCGGCCAGGGGTTAGCTATCTTTATAAATAAGATAAAATATCTATTATATTTACCCATGTATTTACTTTTTCTGGGACTGTTTATTCCTTTGTGTAGATCAAAATATCTTTTCTTTCTTCCCTGACGAACTTCCTTTTATACTTCTTTTTCATGTCTGCTGACAATGAATTCTCAAACCTTTCATTTGTTTAAAACATCTTTATTTTGCTTTAAGGTTATTTTCACTAGAAACAGAATTCTTGGGTCAAAATTTTCCTCTTTATTTATTTATTTATCCTCACCCGAGGCCATTTTTCCATTTTTCCATTTTTGTTCAGATAGAGTGGGAGGGAGAGAGAGGGAGGGAGGGAGAGAGAGGGAGGGAGGGAGAGAGAGAGAGAAACATCGACGTGAAAGGGACACATCGAGTGGCTGCCTCCTGCACAACCCCAACTGGGGTCGGGCACAAACTGCAACCGAGGTACATGCCCTTAATGGGAACCGAACCTGGGTCTCTCTGGACCGTGGGCCCACGCTCTAACCGCTGAACCAAACCGGCCAGGGCTCTTCTTTCAACTCTTTAGTTATTTCTTATGAAAAGTGTGAAGTAATTCCTTGTGCCTCTGTATGTAATACATCTTTTCTCTTTAAGATATTCTTTTTTTTTTTTTTTGGTACGTGCCCCTAGTGGGAACGGAACCCTGGACTTTCTGGTCTGCAGGCCAATGCTCCAACTGCTGAGCCAAACTAGCCAGGGCTAAGATTTTTTTTATCATTGGTTTTCAGCAGTTTGAGGATAAGTGACTTGGTGTGATTTCCTTTGTTTATTCAGTTTGGGGTCTGTTGAGCTTTTGGGAACTGCAAGTTTAGACTTCTCATCAAATTTGGAAATTTTCAACCATTACTGCTTCAAATATTTTTTCTACCCCCTCTGCTTTCCTTCTCTGCCATTTGATATTGTCCCACCTTCTGCTTTTTCCTTGTTCACTTATTTTTAGTGCTTTTTTTTTCTCTTGTTTTCAGTTTATATAGTTTCTATTCATACGTCTTCCAGAACATTCCAGTACACTGATTTTTTCTTCTTCTTCAGTATCTAATTCTTTGTTAATCTTGTCCAATGAATTTATTGCAGACATTTTTTTTTAATCCTCACCCGAGGAGATATATATATATATATTTATTTATTTATTTATTTTTTTACTGATTTTTAGATAGAGTGGGAGGGAGGAAGGGAAAGAGAGAAAAAAAAAATCAATGTGAGAGACACATTGATTGGTTGCCTTCTGCAAAACCTCGATTGGGCTAGGGATGTAACCTGCAACCAAGGAATGTGCCCTTGGCCGGTAATTGAACCTTGGACTCTTAGGTCTGCTGGCCGATACTCTAACCTCTGAGACAAACTGGCCAAGGCATATTTTTATTTTTTTAAATCTTCACTTGAGGATGTTTATTGATTTTGAGAGAGAGGAAGGGAGAGAGAGAGACATCAATTGGTTGCCTCTGGTACATGCCCCGACTGGGGATCAAACTTACAACCTAGGTACCTTTTGGTTTACCGGATAACACTCCAACCAGCTGAGCCACCCAGCCAGGGCAGATACTGTTTTTTGTTTTTGTTTTTTTCAGATATTCTTAGGATCCAGAAATTCTATTTGATTCATTTTTGTATTTTCGCCATTCTCATTGTTATTGATTTCCATTAAATCCTTCAGCATATTTATAATAGCAATTTCAAAGTCCTTGTCTACTATTTTACCATCTCTGTCATTCTGGGTCTGTTTTTATTGATTGTTTTTCTCCCGGTCACATTTACCTGCTTCTTTGCATGTCTAGCAATTTTTTTATTGAATGCTTAGTACTGTGAAATTTACATTGTTGAATGCTGGAATTTGTCTTCTTTTAAAATGTCTTGAACTTTGTTCTGGCAGGCAGTCAGGTTTTTGTGTGAATCAGCTTGATCCTTTCATGGCTCCTTTTTAAGACTTGTAAGTAGCCTCTCTCTAGGGCTAGTTTTAGCCCTACACTGAGGTGTCCCCTTCTGGAATTCAAGTTCACTGTTCCAGGTGTTCAAAAAATTCAACAAGCCCTGGCCAGTTTGGCTCAGCGGTTGGAGCATCAGCCTGCAGTCCAGAGAGACCTGGGTTCGGTTCCCGCTAAGGGCACGTACCTCGGTTGCAGCTTGTCCCTGGCCCTGGTGGGTCGTGCAGGTGGCAGCCACTCGATGTGTCCCTTTCACATCAATGTTTCTCTCTCTCTTCCTCTCTCTTCTTCCCACTCTGTCTGAACAAAAAAATGGAAAAATGTCCTCGGGTGAGGATAAAAAAAAAAATTCAACAGGAACTCCCCACATTAACTGGTCAAAACTCAAACATCTCCCAGCCATCTGTTAACTTTGAGAATTACTCCATTTACAGTTACCCAAGAGTTCTTTGCCTGGCTACATTGAGTTTCACCCTATTCATTTGCAGCTTAGTACTCAGCAACAAACTCAAGCATCCTCTAAGCAGAATTCTGGAGCTCTTTCTCTGGGTAATTCCCTCCTGTCTATGATAAAACTAGTAACATTTTACTAACTATTCACTAAAATCTGAGTAATTAATTTAGTGAAGTTTACTGTAAAATGTCAGCTTTGCTCGGTTTGAAAATTAAATAAGATGTTTGAAAATCATCAGATTACATACAACAAATATAATGCCACCATTTGTAAAGGTATTTGTGAGATTATACAATACCACGAAAAGGGTTCTAAGTCAGAAATGGCTGGGAAATGCTGGCCATCCCTCTAGCTAGGACAATAGGTTGAAAGAACATCTAAGTTCAAGTGGCTCTTTGCCGTTTTTGCAAACATAAATCCTTCAGATTCTCAGCTCCACTGCCATATGTTCATCTGTGAAGCTTTCCTCAGTCTTGCCATCTCTACTGAATCAGTCTGCTGATTACTTCTGAAGCATAAGGCACTCATTTTGGCACAGCTCACTTTCTGTCTCTACGCATGTTTGCATATAGATTTTTCTCATGTGCAACCAGTGGTTGCAAACTAGTGAGCCAAAGCCAGTCCACAGATGTGTTTTATTTGGCCTAAAGATTTCAAAGAGCTATTTGTTCACATTTAAAATATAGATTTCACATAAAACTTGGATTTCTGGATCCTTGACAAGTGATCAAGCAACACTGGATACGCATTCTTATAGTAATAGCTTACAGCAGAAGCAGTTTTCCAGTGCCTACTGGGCCTGCTTCCCTCAGTTACCCCTCAGGTGGTTGAGTTTGCAACTGCTAGACCTATGCTAATATGGTAACCACTAGCCACATATGGCTATTTGAATATAAATTAATTCAAATTTGAATTCATTATAATGAAATAACACTTAAAACTCAGTACCAGTCACATTAGCCACATTTCAGGTGCTCAAAAGCCACATATGACTAGTGGCTAGCATATTGGACAATGCACAATAAAATTTTGCCATTTCTGCAGAATATTCTGTTGGATAGTGCTTACCTAGCCTGTCTCTGTTCTACACATTTGAGACTTACTGGGATTTTTGGTTTTTAATAATTTCAAACTTTAACATTGATATATCACTGCCATCAAATATTTAAGTTTACCAGTTGTCCCAATAACACCCTAAATAACAAAAGGGTCCAGTTTAGAATCACGTGTTGCATTCAGTTGTCTCATCTCTTGTCTATTTGTTTTTTTTTTTTTATCCTCACCCGAGGATATTTTTCCATTTTTTGTACAGATAGAGTGGGAGGGAGAGAGAGGGAGACAGAGAAACATCGACGTGAAGGGACACATCGAGTGGCTGCCACCCGCACGACCAACCAGGGCTGGGGACAAACTGCAACCGAAGTACGTGCCCTTAGCGGGAACCGAACCCGGGTCTCTCCGGACCGCAGGCCGACACTCTAACCGCTGAGCCAAACTGGCCAGGGCTCATCTCTTGTCTATTTGGGACAGTTCGTCAGTCTTTCCTTGACTTTTACAACCTTGACATAGTGAGGGTTATGCTATACAATGTCTAATTTTATAGAATGCCCCTCAATTATTTATTGTTTTTATTTTTTATTTTTGTTTTAAAGGGAGTAGAGAGGAAGAGGAGAGATGCTGAAAGGAAGGGGACTCGAAGGGTTGGGAGGAGAGAGGTGAAGGGTGAGGAGGAAGAGGAGGGGGCAGAGGTGTGAAAGAGAGAATGCCTCTCAATTTATCTGGTTAGTTTCAGCTTACCGGTTTTTTGTTTTTTTTTTTGCAGGAATTAGTGATGCATTTTTTTATTGCTGCCAATAGGTGGCAGTTATTTGTCCCGTTATTGGTGATGACAGCTTTAACCCGTTACTGCCTGCCAAGCTTCTCCAGTGTACTTTTTCCTTTTGTAATTAGTATGTATCCCTTTCCTCACCAAACTTCCAGCTGATTCACTTATTTATATTAGTACGAATTCATATTTTATTCAATGGACTATAATCTAATGCTGTCATTATATATATATATATATATATATATATATATATACATATATATATATATTTTTTAAATCTTCTCCTAAGAATATGTTTATAGATTTTAGAGAGAGGGGAGCGAGGGAAAGAGAGTAAAACAAACATCAGTTAGTTGCCTCTCGTACACAACCCGATCAGGGATAGAACCCAAAACCTTTTGGTGTACGGAACAATGCTCAACTAACTGAGCCACCCGGCCAGGGCTGTCATCACATATTTTGATTCTCAAATTGTCCTAGATTTAACTAGTGGTTTTTTGCACTTTTGACACGTTCCTATTGTTCTTTAAGTACTTCCTTCTTTCTGGAACAACAAAATGTTCCAGGCTTCTCTTGCATTTTCCCTGCCTAGCCCTAGAATTACCCATTCCTCCAAGGAGCCCTGGTTCCTTTTATTGGAAAATGAGGCCCTCTTTGTGGGCTGAGCTAGGGAATATACACACTCCCTACATATACACATACTGGCATCTATTTACTTACATTGAAATCTATTTACTTTATACCTATACTTTAATACTGCAGGGTTCATTTTATTTTTTCCTTTTCCATATTTGTAACTTCATTCTCTGCTAGCTCCCATTATCTTCAATATACTTTTTTATTTTACTTTTTAATACTCACCTGAGGGTATTTTTCCATTTATCTTCAGATAGAGTGGGAGGTAGAGAGGGAGAAACACTGATGTGAGAGAGACACTTCAATTAGTTGCCTCCCGCATGACCCAGACCAGGGTCAGGGACCAACTCGCAACCTAGGTCCGTGCCCTTTACAGGAATCAAACCTGTGACTCCTTGGTCCGCAGACCAACACTCTAACTGCTAAGCCAAACCAGCCAGGCTCAATATATATATTTATTTATTGGATCAATCCCACCTGCATGGCATGTAACCAATCTCTCATTGTCAGTACTACCTACCAGGTGCCCTTATCTCTTCCTGTTTGGACTCTAGTACCCGTTCCTCCACATACCTATACCCTCCTCACTCCTTATATAAAAAAAGATATATTTTAAAGAAAAGCAACTTTGTTGGACACCAAGACCAAAAACTGTCAAAAGACACTTTTGAGACAAGCTTTCATATGAAGTGGGTATTTAATAATGATATTAATCAATTATTGTTCATTTTAAATGTGATAATGGCATCAAGGTAAATAAAAAATAAAAGTCTTTATCATTAAAGAGAAACATGCTAGGTGAGATGGGTATAAAAGGGTTGATTATTATGCTATCCTTATGTTTAAAATTTTCAAATAGCCCTAGCCGGTTTGGCTCAGCGGTTAGAGCATCGGCCTGTGGTCCCGAGATTCCCAGGTTCAGTTCCCCCTAAGGGCACGTACCTCGGTTGCAGTTTGTCCCCGGCACTGGTTAGGTCGTGTGGGTGGCAGCCACTCGATGTGTCCCTTTCACATCGATGTTTCTCTCTCTCTCCTTCCCTCCCTTCCTCCTACTCTCTCTAAAGAAATAAAATAAAATAAAATTTTCAAATAAAAAAAATTCTAATTAAAATAAAGGTCTGCAGATCACTGGATTTTATTAAGACAGAATCACTGCTAATTACAGAGAAGCTACCTGCCAAACCAAAATCCATGAGATGTTCACATGAGCTTAGTTACACAAATAAGAAACAAATGGCATGTTCAAAACCATGAGTAAATATCCTCTTGCCCAGATGATGTCCAAGGATGAATAAGTCTGCACATTTATTTCAAGCTGTTAAAGAGTTTGTGGGCCACCTAGATGGAGGGGAAAAAAGTCATTAATTAGCAGCTTTAATGTCATGGATTACAAGGTTCTTCCTGACCTGGAACAGTACTGCCCCTTCTCTCACCACTCCCCTTCTCACACACTCCCACCTCCTCTGAGCTATAGTGAATGCCCCTCAGTTACCTGAATCTCCCTTCTACCTAGAACTCTCTTCTCCAGTTTTTTCATCTTTTCCTTTAGAACTTAAAAATCTCCAAACAAGCCCTATCCCCACACAAATCTGTCCCTCTTCTGTCTTCTCCACAAAAACACAGGCCTCCTATATCACAGTGCTTATTAATTCCACAAATATTTATACATGTAAATGCCAGGTACTGTTCTAGGTGCTGAGTGAGTTACAGTAATAAACTTAACAATATCTGTCTCTTACGGAACTTAGAGAATAACAGAGAAATATAATATACACACAAGGTTAATTCTGAAAGTGATAAATACTGAGGGAAATAAAATGGGCAGGGGGACATGGCAGCTTTATTTTTTTTTTATCCTCACCTGAGGACATTTTTCCATTTTTTGTTCAGATAGAGTGGGAGGGAGAGAGAGGAAGAGAGAGAGAAACATTGACGTGAAAGGGACACAGAGTGCCACCCGCACAACCTAACCAGGGCTGGGGACAAATTGCAACCGAGGTACGTGCCCTTAGTGGGAACCGAACCTGGGTCTCTCTGGACCGCAGGCCAATGCTCTAACCGCTGAGCCAAACTGGCCAGGGCCATAGCAGCCTTAAACATGGGGTTCAGTGAAGGCCATCCTAACACAGGTACACCCAAGAGACTTAGCAATTTACTAATGTTCTCGGGCTCATAATGAAGAGACAGACCAGGCTGTCTCACTCCCAGATTTTAACCTAGTGCTTTGCTCATAAAAATATTTTAAAAACACAAAATTTACAATTTTAAACCATACATTTCTATGGCACTGAGTATACCCATAACTGTCCTGCAATTATTAATCTCCATTTTTTCACCTTTGTAAACTAAAACTCTATACCCATTAAGTAAGAATTTCCGCCTGGCTAGTATGGCTCACTGGGTGAGTGTCGATCCATGCACCAAGAGGTTGCCGGTTCGATTCCCGATCTGGGCAAATGCCCAGGTTGTGGGCCAAATTCTCAGTGGGGGATGTGCGGGAAGCAGTCAATCGATGTTTCTATCTTTCTCTCCCTCTCCTTTCCTCTCTCTAAAAATCAATAAACAAACAAAAAAATATATATATATATATAAAAAAAGAATTTCCCATTTCCCCCTCCCCTCAGCTCTTGGCAACCACCGTTCTACTTTCTGTCTCTATGAATTTGACTACTTTAAGGTATTTCATATAAATGAAATAACATTTATCCTTTTGTGATCAGTTTATTTCACTTAGTATGCCTTCAAGTTTCATCCATGTTGTAGCAGGTGTCAGTTTCCTTCCTCATTAAGGCTGAATATCTGTGTGTGTATGCATTATATATACACATAAAACATTTTGTTTATCCATACATCTATTAACGGACACTCAGGCTGCACCCCTTTTTGGCTATTGTCAATGTTATGAAAATGCATGTATAAATATCTTTTTCAAGTCCTTGAATAGTCTCAATTCTTTTGAGTATATAATCAGAATGGAACTACCAGATCAATATGGTAATTCTATGTTTAAAGTTTTCGGTAAAGTGCTTGATTTCTTTTTATTTTTTAGAGACAGAGAAACTGATTTGTTGTTCCACTTATTTACACATTCATTGGCTGATTCTTTTTAAAAGAGAAATAGAAACTTTTTAGAGAGAGAAATAGAAACACCAACGTGAGAAACAACAAACGGCTGCCTCCTGCACACCCCCTACTGGGGATCAAATCTGCAACCTGGGCATGTGCCCTGACCAGGAATCAAATCAGGACCTCTCAGTCCATGGGACAATGCTCAATCCACTGAGCCACTCTGGCTGGGCTCATTGGCTGATTCTTGTATGTGCCCTGATCAGGGATTGAACCTGCAACCTTGGCATATAAGGATGATGCTCTGACCAACTGAGCTACCTGGCTTGGGCCTTGATTTCTTTTTATTGCCAAATATTTCATTATATGGATATATTAGTTCATGGACATTTATGTTGTTTCCACTTTTTGGCTATTAATAATGCTTCAGCCCTGGCCGGTTTGGCTCAGCGGTTAGAGCATTGGCCTGCGGTCCAGAGAGACCGTGGTTAGGTTCCTGCTAAGGGCACGTGCCTCGGTTGCAGTTTGTCCCTGGCCCTGGTTGGTCATGCGGGTGGCAGCCACTCGATGTGTCCCTTTCACGTCAATGTTTCTCTCTCTCTTTCTTCCTCTCTCTCCCTCCCACTTTATCTGAACAAAAAATGGAAAAAAAATATCCTCGGGTGAGGATTAAAAAATAAAATAAAATAATGCTTCGCCTTGGCTGGTGTTGCTCAGTTGGTTGGGCATCGTCCTGTGCATGGAAAGGTTGCTGGTTCGATGTCCAGTCAGGGCACATGCCCAGGTTTCGGGCTTGCCCCTGGTTGGGGGAGTGCAGAGGCAGCCAATCGATGTTTCTCTCTCTCTCCCTTCTTCTCTAACAAAAATTTTAAAATCTTAAAAAAAAAGAAGGCTTCTATGAATATCTTTGTACAAGTTTTTTTTAATCCTCATCCGAGGATATTTTTCTATTTATCTTCACATAGAGTAGGAGGGAGAAACATCAATATAAGAAGGACACATCAACTGGTTGCCTCCCGCACAACCCCAACCATGACCGGGGACCAACCCCAACTAAGGCACATGCCCTTGACCAGAACTGAACCCACAACTCATTGGTCCACGGGCTGACGCTCTACCACTGAGCCAAACTGGCCAGGGCTGTACAAGTTTTTATGTAGACATATGTTATCATTTCTCTTAGGCATATACCTAAGGGTAGAATTACTGGGTCATATAGTAACTCTATGTTTAACCTTTTGAAGAACGCCAGACTGTTTTCCAAATGCTGTACCAATTTACATTCCCGTCAGCAGTGTATGAGGTTTCCGATTTCCCCACAGTGGCCAACACTTGTTACCTATTTTTTTTTATTGGAGCCAATCTAGTGGATGTGAAGTGGTAACTCACTGTGGTTTTGATCTGCATTTCCCTGATAGCTAATGGTGTTGAACATTTTTTCATATGCTCATTAGCCATCAAATCAATTTAAACATAAGCAACCAGTCCGGCTGATATGGCTCAGAGGTTGAGCATCGACCCATGCACCAGGAGGTCGCCAGTTCAATTCCTGGTCAGGACACATGCCCAGGTTGTGGGCCTGATCCCCAGTGGAGGACATGCAGGAGGTGGCCAATCGATGTTCTCTCTCATCGATGTTTCTATCTCTCTCTCTCCCTCTCCTTTCCTCTCTCTCTAAAATCACTAAAGAAAAAAAATTTTTTTTTTAAATAAGAGTTAAACGTAAGCAACCATATCAAATTCTGTCTACCCTATAATTTAAAATACCTTACTAAGGGGGCGGGAATGGGGAGGAGGGTGTCAATGGTGGAAAAAAGGACAGACATTTATAATACTTTCAACAATAAAGATAAATTTAAACAAAAAATAAAATAAAATAAAATGTCTTACTATTATATGTAAGAGAGCCTAACACATAAGTTATTTTAAAGAACAGCCTGTTACCTAAAAGTACAAAATCCAAGCTTCTCCACTGTTTAGCAGTACAAGTTGGGTTATCATATTTCTTCTCTGAGCTTGTTTCTAATGTGTAAAGTGGGGATGATACCTGCCTCCAGTGAAGGTATTAGATTTAGGAATTCTTATAAAGTGCTCAGTACTGCACCTGACATATATTGAGCCACAATAAATGCTAGAATGGAAAAGTGGTCAGAACCAAGTCTTCCCTGGCCAATGTAAGCTTTCACCCTTCCTGAGTTTAGGCTGACTTACACAGTGGTCCCTTGCATGCAAGAAGTCAAAGAGCTCCTCTGTGCAATCCTCCTCTGTGTTTGACCTGGAGGACACACGCTCATCACAGAGCTGTAGCCGCTCCCGAGCCTTTACACATTTCTCCAACTGCTCGCACTGCTCTCTCACTGTTGTTAGGGGATCCTGATGGAGAAACAAACAAAAATAAAATAAAATGGAGGTTTCAGGAGGTGATCCACAAACTATATGCCTTAATTAATACAACTACCAAACCAAGATGCTGCCTCTGAATTACCGTGCAGAAGGCCAGCTGGCAGAGCCACACTGCCGCCAGAAATGGCAGAATGGGGTCTCCCATTCAATTCTGATGCTAAGTAGTAGGGAAAAGTTTCACATTTCTGCCTTCCAAGGTTGCCAGTATGCACTGAAAGCCTCAGTCCTATCTGAAAAACAAGGTGGTAAAGGAAACCTGGCCAAACTTGAGGTATATCTATAGGAGGCCTTACTTGTTAACACGGCATTTTGGGACATGTAATATCTGTGAATTTCCGTTCCCCTCACCTGAAGCAAGGCCTATGCACCCCAGCTGCCCAGCTAGAAAGGTAATGTTAACATAGAGAAGGACCATGCAAGAACAGTGCCTTCCAGGATTCTTTATTAAGCCACCAATAGCAGATGTCTGAGTGTCAGACCCTCAAGATGCTACTCTGCTCCCTGACACACTGGAGAAGCACCAAACCCAGAAAAGACCCAACTTCCCAGGCCCACACCCCCAAACACTCCACTGCACAGGAAGGAAGTATTAAAGGCCTTTTCGCCCAGCTGGTGTGGTTCAGTGGATTGAGCATCATCCCATGGACTGAGAGGTCCAAGTCAGGGCACATGCCTAGGTTGCTGGCTCGATCCCCAATAGGGAACCTGCAGGAGGCAGCCAGTCGATGTATCGCTCTCACATCGATGTCTCTATCTATCCCTCCCTCTCTCTTAAAAAAACAATCACTAAAAACATTTTTAAAAAAGGCCTTTTTCACTCCCATTCTCTCCAAGGTGTCAAATATAAAGACTCCTCAAAATGGCTCCAGAGTTTCATGAAGTTCAAACTTCCTTTTACTGTGATGGTCCCAAACCTGAGACAGCTCTTACCACTAACTCCTCTTCCTCTTCCTCCTACAAAAGGAAAACAAAATGGATATCAGCAGCAATTTTATGACATATGTATTCTCAATCATAGTGATCTTGTAATTATTATTATCATTATTATTATTTTTTATCCTTACCCGAGGACATTTTTCCATTTTTTGTGGGATGGGGAGAGAGAAACATCAACATGAAAGGGATACATCGAGTGTCCTACACGACCCAACCAGGGCCAGGGACAAACTGCAACCGAGGTACATGCCCTTAGCGGGAACTGAATGCGGGTCTCTCTGGACCGCAGGCCGACGCTCTAACTGCTGAGCCAAACCAGGGCTGATCTTGTAATTATTGATGACAGACATTACATTAATGTTTTAAATTTCTGTATTTTATGATGCTTTGACATTTTAGGGGCCCTGCCAATCCTAGAGAGACTGCCCCTCCCAGGGCTGACTAATTTCTAGAGATAAACAACTTGCCTGGGGGTACACCTCTCATATGCAAAACAACAATCCAAATCCCTTACCAACAACCACTTTATCCAACTCTCTTACCTAAACCAATTATTGCCCCTGCCCTAATCACCCCGGGGCCAAGAATCAAACAACTGGTGACCACCCCTGTAGCCCAGAGTTCACTGAAGTGATTCAAATGATCCAATCCTAAACTTGCTAAAGCTTGCTTATCCTGCTTCACCCATTCCTTCCCCTAGAACCCAAGGCTCTGGTTTCCCTGGTTCCTTCTGCTCCTGAATGGTCCAGGCACTTCTCTATGTGGCCCTAGGTGGTATGGCCTTATTACTATAAGTAAGAACTATTAGTTATAGTTATTTTGGGAACTATAAGTAATAAACTCTTATTTCGAAAACAGTTGCCTCGCCCTGGCCGGTTTGGCTCAGCGGTTAGAGCGTCAACCTGCGGTCCAGAGAGACTAGGGTTCGGTTCCCACTAAGGGCGCGTGCCTTGGTTGCAGTTTGTCCCTGGCCCTGGTTGGTCGTGTGGGTGGCAGCCACTCGATGTGTCCCTTTCGCATCGATGTTTCTCTCTCTCTCTCTTCCTCTCTCTCCCTCCCACTGAACAAAAAATGGAAAAATGTCCTTGGGTAAGGGTCAAAACAAAACAAAAAAACAGTTGTCTCAATGTCTGTAACCTTACCATACCTGGTTAAAACAAATCCTGGGTACATTTCAACGAGGACATATTATCTCACTCTTTCATTAGCCACAACCTAAAGCATGCACAACACTATAGTTTATAAAGCAATTTCATATCTATAATGATTTTATTAATCACAACAACCCTAAGGGACTACCAGTTGAGAGATATCACTAATTAGACATTTTCTGATATAGATTCAAGCTGACAGATGTTCATATGGAACTTATATGACTTTAAAAAGTATTTTGTTCTAAATTCTGGTGAGTCCTACTATTACCAGAAATAGCTAAATTTAGTCCTTACATCCAAGTTAGGAGGAAAACTAACATTTTTTTCTAATTTCTGAACTTGAATTGGTAATTTGAAAATGGCCAAACCTAAACTCTTCTTTAGTCACAGCCTAACTAAAGATGGGTACAGCCACTCCTTTTTGGCTTGCCTAACTCCCAGGACTCAAAGTAAACCTTCAATATAAGATGTCTACAAGTCTCCATTCACAAGCTTGGAAACACCAGGCCCTTTCTATTTCTAATTCTGGTGCACAATCTCAAACTTAGTTTCCTTTCTTCCAAGGGGAACAGTGTAAAAAAAAAATCCCTGTGGGAGCATCAGCACAGGCCTAAATCTGGGTCATAGCTGAGTCTATCTGAGGAGTATTTTAATCAGTTATGCACATGTCCACATTTAGGAGAAGGGAAAGAAAAGGTATAGAGGGAAATAAAAGAACTAGCTCAGGATCCCTCATTGTTTTCAAAATTCCAACACAATCTGGTTCATTTTCTACCATGCCCTTCAGGGAAGGGACCAAAGCACTTGAAAGCAGGGAAGAGTAGGACAAGTTCAATTGTAACCCAGGCTATTTATTCCCACAATTGGCAAAGGTCTATTCTAAACATAAAGGTGTTAAGATGTAAAATTCTAGTTTTTCATTAAATAAGGTTTCTTAACCTTGTTCTTAAAAAAAAAACATACTAAAAAAGTTGTCCAAAGAAACAAATCACATTCTGCCTGAGTTAGAAACCAGAAATTAGTTATCCTAGAAGACCTTTATATCACTTCCCTATTAGCAACGCTACTATATTAATCGTTTTGTGGGAAAAAATCCAAATACAAGTCTGATTATGGATTACTTCATGCAAAATTTCCAGCCAATAAGAAAAACCAACATCACACTAAAAAGATTTAATCTCCAAGAAGTACGGGTTCGCCCGGCTGGTGTGGCTCAGTGGTTGAGCATCCACCCATGCACCAAGAGGTCGCTGGTTCAATTCCAGGTCAGGGCACATGCCCAGGTTGTGAGTCAAATTCCTAGTGGGGGGCATGCAGGAGGTGGCCAATCAATGTTCTCTCTCATCGATGTTTCTATCTCTCTCCCTCTCCCTTCCTCTCTCTCTCTGTAAAATTCATAAAGAAAAAAAAAAAAAAAAGGAAGTATGGGTTCTTCATAAAAGACCTCCATTTTCTTAATTTTAAAATTGACTACTTATTTACTTTCTTTTTCTCATCTACCTCTGTGGTGAGTGAGCCCTACTGAAGTTTCTGGTATACTCCCTGAACTTCCTAAGGCTAGCTCCATGTTTTTCTGGTCTTTCTGAAAATAATGAAGCTAGGAAAAATTAAGGGATAAACTAGTTTCCAACTACTCTGAACCCATAAGTGCAAAATTGCTGCCCCAAAGTGACAGAGAACAGATAGGAAATGTGATTGGAAGCAACAGCTAGCCGGCTTCTGGAAAGCTGTACAGCCTCGTGGCTAAGTTTTAGCTCTGGAACCGTGCTGCTTGGTGCAGGTCCTGGCTCCATGATTTATTAGTTGTGTGTCCTTAAACAAGATATTTAACCTCTCTAGCTTGTTTCACCTGTAAAATGGTAATACTAACACCTAATACCTCATGGGACGATTGTGTGGTTTAAACGAATTAGCACATATAAAGCACTTGAAATAGAAAGCAGTCAATAAATAAAAAATTATTATATCGGCATTCTTACCCTGGAAAAGAGCTCCCTCTTTCACCACAGTATTATACTGCACATCCCAACACCGTCCCCAAGGAAAGCTACCACCCCCCAACCCCCACAAAGAAAAAAAACCCCACTTCTTTCACACAAAGTAGTCTAAGGCCGAATCTCCAGAACCTCCATAGCTGTGGCAGGAATTCCTGACCTAAGCTGGGGTCAGGGCTAGGGTTGGTCGCTTGCTCCCCAAACCTGTCAAATCAGGGACACCTAATTGACTGAAAATACACTATTTTTACAAAAGTAGTCAACACTGCCCTGGCCGGTTTGGCTCAGCGGTTAGAGCGTCAGCCTGCGGTCCACAGAGACCCGGGTTTGGTTCCCGCTAAGGGCATGTACCTTGGCTGCAGTTTGTCCCCGGCCCTGGTTGGGTCGTGTGGGTGGCGGCCACTCGATGTGTCCCTTTCACATGGATGTTTCTCTCTCTTCCTCTCTCTCCTTCCCGCCCTATCTGAGTAAAAAATGGAAAAATGTCCTCGGGTGAGGACAAAAGTCGTCGACACAGCATTTTCGCTCTCGTTAAACCTTCATCATATTCATAGCATGGGGAGGTCGAGGCCCAGAGAAAGACTAGTCATCTACTTGCCCCAGGCCACTCACGAATTCTGGGGAAGGAAGGGTCAAGGGAAACAGTTTTCCCGACGCTGAAAACTCTGGTGGTGGGGGGGTGCGGAATTCAGGACCGAGCGGGCTGCGGGCGTTTTTGGCGGGCTAGGTCCTGATCCTCCAGTCGATCACTTTGCCTTACCTCCTTGGGATCTCCGGACCCGGTCAGCATCTTTCGCTCGTCCTCCAGCCCCATGTCCAGCTACGGATCTGGATTCAACACAAACAGCAACAGCGGCACCTATTTCACTTCAGAATCAAGAAGGACTTGTAAGGGTCACTCGGCGGATATCCGGCGATCTGGCCGGAAGTGCGGCAGACTCGTCGTAGTCGCGAACACACGCTCTGATTGGCATGTACTACCGTCCTTAGCCAGGGGATAGGGGTAGCTGTTATTTGCACCTGAGCAGAATTTATTTAGAAATAACCCCTTAGTCACGCCAGACCCAAATATGTTGACCTAGAGATTTATTTAAAGTATTTACTTTCTAACAGACTTTGTAAGTATGCAGACTTATTCGCTGTTCCTTTAGCGCAGTTCCCATTCTTACCCACATCGCTGATGAAACCGTCCTAACTGCTGACCTTTTCAAGATGGCGGTCCGCGGCTGCCACTCTCGGGCTCGCGCACCTCCCCAAGATGGCGGCGCCCGAGGCCTGGCGCGCCCGGAGTTGCTGGTTCTGTGAGGTAGCGGCGGCAACGACCATGGAGGCCACGTCCCGGGAGGCGGCGCCAGCGAAGAGCTCGGCCTCGGGCCCCAGCGCTCCCCCCGCCCTGTTCGAGCTGTGCGGGCGGGCGGTGAGCGCCCATATGGGGGTTCTGGAGAGCGGGGTGTGGGGTAAGTCGCGGGGTGAGGGGCTACCTCTGGCAACCAGCGGAGGCGGCCCTGCGGCCAGGGGGCGCGGGGGGCGAGGCCGGGAGGCCCGGGGCAAGGCCCAGCCCGGGGCACTGGAAGCCAGACCGTCTGCTCGGAGCATGAATTCTGTGACTGACCAGGCTGGACAGAGTAAAGTCGGGGACGAAGCCGGCAGGTGGACCCGCACAGAGGCCTGGCTGGGGGGCGCGGGGGGCGAGGCCAGGAGGCCCGGGCCAGGGCGAAGCCGGCAAGGCTCGGACTTCAGAGGCTGGACTGACGGACCGGGTCGTGGGCATCGACCGAACTGACACTCGGGCTGGACCGGGCTGGGGAGGCTTGGATGTCGAGCGGACGGGCAGGGATGGCTCTGCTGTTTGGGGGCGGGGGCCGAGGCTGGGAGGCCCGGCCTAAGGCAAGGAGGCCAGGCCCGGGGCCACCCAACCTGGTTGACGGCGCGGGCCCTCCAGTGTCTGCCTGACACCCATGGGTGCCGAGACCCTGGAGGCCAAGCCGATGGAGAGGGTAGCCCATTGGATTGGGGAGTGAGGGACGGGGCTGGGGGAGACGCCGAAAGGCTTGGGGTGCTGAGGCCTGTCTGACGGCCCGGGGCTGAAGGGAGCAAACTGAAGACCGGGGCCTCGGGTGCCAAGCTGATGAGCGACGGGCTGGCGGGCATGGCAGGGAGCGCCCGAGGCCACTCGGATTGGCCTGAGCGGCAAGGAAGGGCCCGAGAGCGGGCGAAGGGAGGCCGGAGCGGGTCAGCGATCCAGGAAGGCTCGAATGACGGACAGGCGGGAAGGGCCAAGGAGGCCCCTGGCGGGGCCACGGCTTGAGGATCCCGGCCTGGGAGGGGGCGCATCGCTGCTAGGAGGCCCTGATCTGAGTGGGAGTGAGAGGAGGCCCCAAGCCTGAGGGCGGCGGGGACCCATGGGCCCGGCTTGGGTGGCGGGCGGCCTGGGGCGCTGGGATGAGGAGCCAGGGAGGAAGAAACGAACAGCCTAGCTGGTGGGCCGGGTAACGGAGGAGAGGAGGCCTGCAGCCCGATGGGCATGAGGAGGCCTGACTGTGGGGTGGGTACCCCCAGTCGCAGCCTGGCCACTGATAAGTCAAACCCGGTCGGCATCATGAGGACTAGTAGAGTGAAAGAGAGGAAAGTGAGGGCCTCTGGAGGATAGGCCTGCCTACACAGGGGACAAGGGAGGCCTTGGGCCTGACAAACTGGTGGTGTGAGGGGGTGGGGTCCAGAAGCCAGGGCCGAGGTTGGGTGAGGACATCACAGGCCCAGGGCCCAGGGAAGGGGGAGGGGTGGTGAGAGAGGAGGCCCTAGGCCTTGGGGGGTGAGGGGGTAGTGTTCTAGAGAAGGCCTCAGGCGTAGTGGTGGGGTCTTAGCCAGAAGGAAGGCCCTGGTAAGGTCAGGAGTGAAGGCTTGAAGTCCTGGAATGGGTCTGGGTTATACCATGAGGAGGGATGTGGAGAAAAGGCCCAGGGGTTTGGGGGGGGAGGGAAGAATAAGCCCCAAGATTGTACAGAGTGGTTAAGGAGGCCTCTGGTGTGATGAGGATGGGGCACTGATCCTGAAGGGGCCAGTGTCTTTATGTGCTGGAGAAGACTCAGACTACCTCAGGCCCGGTGGGGGGAGGGGACTGTGGAGCCTCTGTGCCAACAGCTGAGAAGAAAGGGGTCAGGCTGACCCATGAGGAATTGGAGAAAAGTCTATGGAGCTGGGCAGGGGGCTCAGAAAAGCCCTGGGGAACGTGGAAGAAGGCAGACAGGATCGGTTATGTCAGCCTGGAGCTTCTAGGATGCTAAATCTGTCAAAGAGGAAAGAGGACTGGGTCTGGAGGTCCCAAGTTAGGAAGAGGAAGCATTAAAAGGTATAGGCTGGAGAGAAGCTAGGAAGAGCTTGGCTTAAGAATGGAGAAAGGAAGAGAGAAATTTGTGGATAACAGGGTATGAGAATGTCTGTGGCTATGAGAGAGGATGGCTAAACAGAGGGGAGTAGATTGGAGGGACAGAGGAGGAAGAGCTCCCATGGGCCTAATCCAGGTACACAGTCACAGGAAAAGCTGAATTAAGTTAGGTCTCTTAGAAGAGCCAAGTAAGAGGCTTGCTAAGCAGTGCTATTTCGGAGGAAGATCTCAATGTGGGCTAACAGCCAGGAAAGGCTTCCTGGAAGTAGTGGACTGATTTTGCTTTGTGTAGGGAGAGGAGGAGAAAGTGAGTAGAGGTAACAGGAAAGGATACAATGAGGAAACATAAGTAAAATAGATGTGTTATACCTTGACTGCCAATATATGGAATTGGACTTTATCTTAAATGCAGTAGAGAGCCTACATCAGTGTAATAGCATAGGGAATTAGTGCTTTCATTCAGCAAGTACATTGAGTACCTACTATGTACAAAGAAGTATATTAGACTCTTGAATAGCAAGATTCAGTCATTTCGCAAATAAATATAAAAGGAGATCCTAGAGTAGAAGTTTTTAAAGATTTTCTTCCAAGATCTTAAACTTATTCTTGGCTGGACAGAGATGCTCTTGATAGGATAAAAATAGTAATTGCCAACATTTAGTGACCTTATTATGGCCAAGCATGGTCCTAAAAAGATTACAAGCATTATCTTCTTTAATTTTCACAACAATGCTTTGAGGTAGTTATTATTAACTCCATTTTAAAATTGAGGAAATTTAGGCTTAGAGACATTAATTTGCCCAAGGATTCACAATTAATTAAGTGGTACAATCAGGATTTTACCCAGTTTTGTGCAATTCTAGAGATGAAGCCATTTAGCCACAATACTGTAATGCCTTTCAGATCTAGGGAAGTTAGCAAGCAGGTTTTGTTTTTAAGATATATTGAATTTTGAGTACAGAGTCTAATTACTTCTATTCTTCATAGGAAAGTACTAGTTCTGGGTATAGTGGGTACCCAGCGGATGGAAGTAACCTGGAAGAGAGGGAAGGGAATTCAGGAAAGGCTTCATAAAGGACATGTGATATTTGAAAGATGAATAGTTGTTATTCAGAAAGTTACAAAGATATTCCTGATGGAGAGAACAGCATAACAAAATTAATCTCATGCACAGAGGCAGAAAGCAGTGTAACACGTTAGATAGATGAAAAAGGTAGTTTAGTGTGGCTGAAGAGTAGGAGGCAAAGCAGGGAATTGGAGAAGTTAGTAGGACCCAGATTATGAAGGACTTTTAAAATCACACATATTCAATAGAACGTTTTAAATGCAGAATGGTTCATTATGCTTGTGTAGAAGTGAACTGACCAGCTCCTAAATGAGCATATCAACGTGCTCTGTGGGATTACCTCATCCTGTAGATGTGTATGGCCCTGAAATTCCAGCTGCCAACTAAGTGGCTGAAAACAAGTGGACTAGAGTTTGAATTAGACTTAGGTTAGCTTCTATAGGTTCCATTTGTCAGAAGTCTGCTCTTTTATTTTATTCTTTCCCAATAGGTTAAATAATGCTTAGAACCCTGGAAGAAAAAAAAAGTAAATTTTGTGTTTTGGTTTTTGTAGCCCTCCCAGGCCCAATACTTCAAAGCATCTTACCTCTGCTCAATATATATTACTTGGAGAGGATTGAGGAAACTGCCCTCAAGAAAGGTGAGTGCCTTTCTCTCTTTTTCTCAGTCAGTGATTGTAAGCAAGGCACCATAATGTTCTTTAGGTAAATATCACACCTGATACCTACATAGAACTTCATATTTTTCAAAACATACTCTCACACCTACTTTCTTATCTGACTCCTCAGTGTCCTGTAAAACACAAAACAAGTATATGATTCCTAGTATACTAATAAAAGTGAGACCACAGTCACACCATAATTAATAGCAAAGCCAGACTAGAACCCAGATCTTCTGAATCTTCATTTTTCTGTTTTATCAAGTTGCCCTTCAAGTCCCCCATTGGACACATCTGTTAAGAACTAACATTTATATAATTAACCCTGATGTGCCAAGCACTCTCATAAGCACCTTACCTGAAGAAATGTATTTAATCCTTTCAACAATTCTATGAAATAGCTATTATTAACTACATTTACAGATAAGGAAACTGAGGTACAGAAAAATTAAGTATCTTGCCCAAGGTTACACAGCTAGAGTGTGGTTTGCTGATATTTAAACCCAGGCAGTCTGTCTTTAGAACCAGTGTTCTTTACTGCTTTGCCACATTGCTTTTGTGAACTCAGAGGACAACGTTAAAAGGCTGATGTACTTCACTCATGGTGGCCAAGGAGCAACCAAGTAAATGTGATATTTCCCTCTACAGGCCTCTCCACTCAGGCTATCTGGCGCCGACTATGGGATGAGCTGATGAAGACAAGGCCTTCCAGTCTGGAAGTAAGTTAAGGCACCAGGTAGAACTCTGGCCTGACTTTACACAGTGAAAGCAGGAATAGCACAAAAGCATAAGTTGGATATGGCTAAAGTACAGGAGCAAGGATGGCGTGAATTTGGGAGGAGGGCTCTGATGTCTTATCATAAGATACTTGACCATTTGGCATTTGTCACTGACTTGCTTGCTCACCGTATTTGCAGGTGACACAAAACAGGAAAAGGTAGTAATCACAGTGATGGCAGAACCCGGATTCATAGGAATCATGACAGGGCTGGGGCAATGGTCAAAATTAACAAGATGAAATTTAACAGGATAATCCAATTCTTTACTTGAGTCTAAAATATTCCAATTGTATGACCTCAGGGTAGCGGGTGGAGGGGTCTGGCTTAGCAGCAGCTTGTATAAAAAAAAAGTAAAGGGTTTGGTCAACAATGTGCTAAAGCCACTCATACAAAGACTGTACCCTGAGCTGTGTGAACTAATGTAACTATAATATAGGCTGAAGGACAAGGGGGATGATAGACCTGCCTGGCTCTGCAGTGGTCAGGCTACTCCTGGAGTATGGAGAAAGAAGTCAAAGCCACATCAAGTGAGTCACATTTGGAAGATTGGAGATGTTTTTCCTGAAAAAAGAGAAGACTTGAGGAACATGAACTATTCTGAAATATTTCAATGGTTGTCTCATGAAAACTGAATTAATAGACTTGTTCTGTGTGAAAGCTAAAGGAGGATAAATTTTTGCTAAAGTGAACGCAGAACTTTTAAACTCTAAAGTTGGTGATGAAACAAGCTAATTCCAGAGGAAATAAGCTTCCTATCTCTAAGTGTTCAAGTAGATCCTGGATAACTACTTGAGACAAGGGTAATTCAGAGGAAATTCAGCATGGTAAGAGAGGTTGAACAAGATGAGTTTTAGGGATCCTTTTAACCCTGAGAGTCTGTTATTCGCTGGTTCAGATATAACTCACTGGAACTCTAATTTAAACAGAACTTCTTTTGCTGCTCCATGATTAGGTGACAGGACAGTTTGAGTTCAATAAACATTCACTAAAACTTACCACATACCAGGTCTTATGCTGATATTGAAAGTACAGACACAATTCTTAATCTTGAGGAATTTTCAATTTAATGGGGAAATCTGTGAACAAATATATCATGTATGGTAGGGTAAGAGGTGTGATGGAGAGTACCAAAGAGGCCGAGGGAAAAGGGAGCAAGAAAGTCTTTTCTAGGAAGGAGTATTTGAACTGGGATTTATATGGTGAATGAGGCCAAATGACAAGAAAACAAGATCTTATTAGGAATTGGAGATTCCATTTCTGGTATGCACTGGGTTCAGTAACATTCAGCTCTGTATCAGCTTTTTCACTTCCAGATCTGGACACAATCCCTGGAGTTCAGTGTGATGACACTAAGGCCCAACAAAATCCTCAGTCACTATGTACAGGTGTTAGACCTTATTAGGAAGAGAATTGAATGCAAGAATATTAGAAAAAAGTAACAGCTTCCTACAACCTTTCAAGAAACATAAGATTCACTTTGTCCCAATGTTTCCCAAACAATATGGTTGACTAGCCAGTGATGGAGGTTGTAATTGCTTTCTCTTGGGGAAAGCTTTTTTTCCCCAACATTAGCTTAAGCTTCCTGAAAAAGAATGTCTATTTGTTATCTTGTTTTCTTGTCTCAGAGCATTTCAGAAATTTAGGAAACCACAGGTTTGGTGACCTAACAGTCACCTAGACAAAGGTCCTGACTTGGAGTATGTTCATTCATTTCAGAGGGTACCTTTTTCTGCTTCCCACTTTTTCATGACAGTAACTTTCACTTCATTCATGATTCAAAAACTTTTATTGAATGCCCGCTCAGTTCCAGGCACTACACTAGGTGCTAGGGTTACAATGGTGAACAAGTTAGACATAGCCCCTTGACTGCTTATAAAGCAATATTTCTAACTATGTAGTTTTAGTGTGTGTGTATTAAAAGATCTATAGAATACTATAGATACTCTGGAGACAAAGCAGTGTGGAAATGAAGGATTATTTAATAAATGGTTCTCTAGTAATTGGTTAACCATTTGGAAAAAATAGTCTTACTTTATAATATACTAAAATAATTTCTATACAGATTAAAGATTAAATTGTAAAAAGTAAAAACACAAAACAACTAAAAAAATAAATAAAGGTTATTGGTTATCTAATCTCAAAATGGAGAGTACTAATTATTAAATGGGCAGGACCAAATAAGAAAATATGGACATATTTGACCACATAAAATGGCAACACTATGAATACAATTTAAAAGGTACATAAACTGGGAAAGAATGGTTGCAAAAACATTTGCAAAACAAAGGGATACAGAGAATAAGATATAGGCCCAGGGGAATAAAATGAGTCAAGATTTGGACAAGTCACAAAATATATAAAAATCTCCAATAAAGTGAAAATGTTCAATCTCAATAATAAAAAATGGGAAAGTAAAATTGTACTCCTTGTAAAGTCTTGTTTTGATTTGGTTTTGTTTTAAAAGGTAATTTCAGGGGTGGGTAAAATTTGCATTTTAATATGCTGTTGGTGGGAACAGAAATGTTACAACTTTCTTGGTGGGCATTCTGGTGATAATTGTCAAGAGTCTTTAAAATAGTCCAATTCTTTGACTATAAATTCTGCTTCTTAGAATTTATAGTATGTAAAATCAAGTTACTCATGATCAAGTTATTTCCAGATGTTCATTACAGCAAAGTTTAATATAAAAAAGCTAGGAACAACTTACTCAATAACACAAGAATTATTAAATATAGTACATCCATATTTTCAAAATATTAATAAAGTCGTTCTAAAAATACTTAAATACACGGTGGTAAAATTGTTTAATGACATGGTGCTATGTTTAAAAAAACAGCCACTGAAACTTCTGAATTGTCTCAATGTTGTAAAAACAAGTATCTAAAGCTATTCACATATACATATATACACTGCAAAGTGTTTACATGATTTTTTGCTTTTTTATAATTCCACAAACAATATTTCTATGATCAGAAAAGCAACTGGGGACAATAGTTTATAAACATTTGCTGGCTGTAACAATTTAGTATAAGAAAATATTTTACCCTCCCTAGCTTGTACACACACACTTCTTCCTCCCCCACCAATGCCTTAGCTGCCAGCCCATTGTGGATAGGCCAAGGATTGTGCCAGAGGCCACTGTCATTTCACCTCTTTGGTGGTGCCTCATTTCCCTTACTTTCACTAAAAAGGAAGTGATTTAAATTATTTTGCATTGTCTGAGTTATAGTATACAAGTCACAAAATGAGTGGCTTGGACTAGATCTCTCAGGTATTTTTCAGCTTTTAAGTTTTAGCATAAATTCTAAAAGGTAGTGATGGAATAAAATGCAGCAAATTGTTATCTGCTCATGCATTAATTCATGAGAAAAAAGCCAATATAGTTGTCATAACTAACTTGATTACTCATTTAATCCTCACTACTCTGTGATGTAGGTATAGTTATCTTCCTCACTTTACAGATTAAACTGAAGCAGAAAGAGGTGAAGTGACTTGCCTAAAGTTAGTTTGTGAATGGCAGACCCAGGATTCAAGTTGAGGCACTCTGGCTCAGGAATGCATGCTCCTAACCACTATGCTGCTCTCACTGCAGTTATCATGGGTGGGGTGTTCCAATTTCAGATACTCTATTGTCTTTATCAATCAATGAAATGTCTGAAAAGCTTGGTATTTAGTTACCTAAACTACTATTCCACATGCCTCATGATCAGAAACAGCCATATCTTGGTTCACATCTTTATCCATATTTTAGGCCAAAATTAACCATCTATCTCATTTGTGAAATTAAAGCCTTACTAAGGTTACCTACCAGAGTACCAGAGTTTTTCAAGGTGAGCATGGGCCAGCAAATGTGTAGGAAAAATGCTAGAGTGGGGTAGGATTTAGATTCAGAGATAACCCCTCTGCTTCTTTTCAAAGCTGAGTAGAGATTTGGTTACCAGGTATTTTTTCCTGCTCCCCTAATGCCCCCACACTGTTGCTGGTGAGAGAAGTACTTCTCTTGTTGCCATCCAGTTACCCCAAGCATGAAGAAGTCATTCCTAATTGTAACTACAGCAGGCAGTCTTGGGGAATAGTGGGGGCAACGGGAATGACACTTTCACCTGAGAATAATAGGGGCCCAGTTCCTGCCAAGAACCTCAGATATAGATTGAGGATCACTCTGGTATGAGGGAATGCATGGAGGCAGGGTAAATACCAAAGTGTCATACTTTTTTTTTTTGGTACGTGCCCCTGGTGGGAACCGAACCCAGGACTCGCTGGTCCGCAGGCCGATGCTCCAACCACTGAGCCAAACCAGCCAGTGCCAAAGTGTCATACTTTTAGTCTTGGGAAACCCTCAGGCCCCCACTACCTTTGCTTCAGGCTAAGTACCCTGCTTAATGGGCTCTGCCTCCATCAAATCCATTTCACATTGCCCCATCTTGGCTAATTATCAGCAACAGAAGTAACATTTTCTATTTTAGTTTACAAGATACTTTAACTTTCACTGCCTCATTTGTTCTTCACAACAAACCTGTGAAGCAGGTTTTACAGATGAAGAGAGGTTCAGAAAGGTCCAGAGTATAGTAGCAGAGCTGGCACTTGTATCTAAGTCAGCAGACTTTTTACACACCTTAGGAGAGAATGGCAACTTAAGGAAATCTTTGTCTCAGTGTGTCTTTTTGGGGTAGGTAGCAGTAATTCCTAACTTCTGATATCAGAATCACTTTGGGAGGTTTTTTAAAAAAAAAAGATGCACAGACCTTACCTCAGATGTAACATAATAGAATCTCCAAGTCTGGTTACCTGGTGTATGAATTTTGGGGGTAAAAACCACAGTAAATTCTGATGTGCACCAAAGGTTCAAAAGCACTTGTACTCAAGTTCTTCTAAATGTATCATAAGTCTGATGAAGTCTCATATCCATCAAAGCAAATAACTATTGCCTTGGAGAAAAAAATATAAGATTTGGTCCCTGCTCTCCATGAATTTCTAATCTGGTTGTTTAGGATCAGCCGTGCACAGGCAGAGATTCAACAACATGAATGAAGCACGTCTACCAAAATTTAAGACCTGAGTAGTCCCAACAAGAAAAGTAGGGGAAGGGTAAAGGGGGTACAGATAAACAAACACTAATGGCCTCAGAGAGTGAAATGTTAGTAGGTCCCTTCAGGAAGTCTATTTAGTTGGGCAATGGAAAGCATTTTTGGCAGATGTAGGAAAGGACATAGAAGGCAGGTTTGGATCAGTGATCGGTATGGCCAGAGAAAACCATGGATTAAGATGTGTGGGAAATAAAGCTTCCTGAGGTAGGCAGAGGTTTTATTTTGGAGGGCTTTCCCTGCCAAGATGAGGAGCTTCAAATTAACCCTAGGTAGTGGGAAGACATTGGAGGGGGACTTAAGGCAGAATAATGTACAAAATAAAACAATGTAATCAGGGTATTTTACAAAGATGAATCCAGTGGCTTTGTGCAAATTTGGAAAGGAGAAAAAGGGAAAGAGTGAACAGTCAAAAAGCTAATGAAGTCAGGTGTGAAGTGACAAGTTTTCTGAACAAAGGTAGGTAATTTAAGACTAGCAAATTGTGATTATGTTCTAGAAACAAACATGGAAGAATTTATAGCATTGAGTGACTTTCACTTGAAAAGCACTTCAGCAAACTAGTCTCTGGAACCAACTTCCTGGGCTAAAATCTTACTGTGTGTGTGATTAACCCTCATCTAAGGATATTCTCCCATTTATTTTTAGAGTGGAAAGGAAGAAGGGAGGGAGGGAGGGAGGGAAACATCAGTTGGCTGCCTCCCTCACAGCTCTGACCAGGCCCAGGGTCAAACCTGTAACCCAGGTACATGCTCTTGACCAGGAATTGAATCTACGACCCTTCTGTGTGCGGGGCCAACACACTTAACTGCTAAGCCAAACCAGCCAGGGTCTGGGCTCAAATCTTGATTCTGCCACTTACCTGTAATTACAGGCAATAACCTTTGTGCCTTGCTTTTCTTACCTGTAAAATGAGGCTTATAGTAATACATGCCCCCTAAGATGTGAGGATTAAATGATTTTGTATAAATTTAGAATGTTGCCTGGCACAACAGCTATTGGAAGGAAACTGGTATGATGGGTAACACTCTTAGTATCACAGCTATCTGGCATGTTCTCTGCTTTCAGAGTGTGACGTGTTGGCGAGCCAAGTTTATGGAGGCCTTTTTTTCCCATGTTCTACGTGGAACCATTGATGTGTCTTCTGACAGGCGTCTTTGTGACCAGCGCTTCTCACCTCTTCTACATAGCTCCCGCCATGTCCGGCAGCTCACTATCTGCAACATGCTGCAGGGTGCAACCGAGCTAGTGGCTGAGCCCAACCGCAGGGTTCTGGAGACCCTGGCCAGTTCCCTGCACACCCTCAAGTTCCGCCACCTGCTCTTCTCTGATGTAGCTGCTCAGCAGTCACTTCGGCAGCTGTTGCATCAGCTTATTCACCATGGGGCTGTCAGCCAGGTGTCGCTATATTCCTGGCCTGTGCCTGAGTCAGCCCTTTTCATCCTTATCCTCACCATGAGTGCTGGTTTCTGGCAGCCAGGCCCTGGCGGTCCTCCCTGTCGCCTCTGTGGAGAAGCCTCCCGAGGCCGGGCCCCATCCAGAGATGAAGGGTCCCTCCTGCTCGGCTCACGCAGGCCTCGCAGGGATGCTGCTGAGCGATGTGCTGCAGCCCTGATGGCTTCCCGTCGGAAGAGCGAAGCCAAGCAGACGGCCAGAGCTACACCTGCCACTCGGGTAACACGCCGGAGCACACAGGAGAGCCTGAGAGCAGGCGGGATAGACCCTAAGAGGGAGCTGCACCCTCCAGCCACCTCCCATGAGGCTCCTGGCACCAAGCGGCCACCCTCTGCTCCAGCCGCCACCTCCTCTGCCTCTCCCTCTTCTTCCACATCTGCATCCAAAAGGGCTCCAGCTAGCTCAGCCCCACAGCCTAAGCCCCTAAAGCGTTTTAAGCGAGCCACAGGGAAAAAGGGTGCTCGCACTCGTCAGGGGTCAGGTGCAGAGTCTGAAGACCTGTATGACTTTGTTTTCATTGTGGCTGGTGAAAAGGAGGATGGGGAAGAAATGGAGATTGGGGAAGTGGCTTGTGGAGCTTTGGATGGGTCAGATCCCAGCTGCCTGGGGCTTCCAGCACTGGAGGCCTCCCAACGATTTCGCAGCATTTCCACCTTGGAGCTATTCACAGTTCCACTCTCCACAGAGGCAGCTCTGACACTGTGCCACCTGCTGAGCTCCTGGGTGTCTCTGGAGAGCCTCACACTATCCTATAATGGTGAGTGCCCTAGAGGGACGGGGATAGAGTCTCCCAGCAGCACCACATGTATACCCAATCCGGTGAAGGGGTACAGGGGATATGATCAGGAAGCTGGACATGTGCCTGCCTCACACAGAGGCAGATGGCACACACAGTGTGGCAGGCTGTTGGTGCTAGGGAAGAGGAACATGAGGTCTGCAAGGGTTCCTGAGGGGCAATGCGAACCTGAAAAATGAGTACATTTTAGATATGGTAGGCAATCCAAAGCCAGTACAAGTATGGTATATGCAAGCCCAGCCAGGGCTGAGGCTGGATCCCACCAGGCATATAAAAGCAGCTGCACAGACAAGGAAGTGTGGAACATTTTATCAGACCAGCAACATGCAGAGCTGTTCTTTCCTACCTAGTTGTGCCCAGCTAGCCAAACTTCAACTCTGGCTAAATTCAGCAATCTGCCTAGGTTGTGGAGCACTGCTAGAGAAAAATCATACAATATGCAGATTGGTGCTACTATACATTCCTAGCTATCAATCTTAGACAAATCCTGTGTTTGTAACATCAGCTCCCATTCCTACTCTACCACTTCCAAACCCTTACCTCTTCCTTTTTCAGCTGATGGCCTCACCTCCTACTTCACAGAGAAAATAGAAGCCATCACACATAAATTCCTTCAATTTATTAACCAGCCTATAAACTTTCTTACATCTGCTTTCATCCTTTCTTCCTTCACCAAAATGGAAGAGAGTACCATCCTATCTAAGGCTAACTCTTCTATCTGTGCTCTGGACCCACACCATCTCACCTTCTTAGGAAAGCTTATTTCTTAAAATGCCTTAGTATTAAGAGCTCTTGTGTACCGCTTAGGATGTGTCAGGCATATTTTAAGTATTCTCATTATGTTAACTAATTTAATCCTTAAAACCCTATGAGGTCGAGTGACTTGCCCAGGATACCTAGGTAGTATATTGCCAAGCCAGAATTCAAACCCACACAACCTAGCTTGAGTCCATGCTTTTAAGCCACGGCTTAATGTTGCTTCCCTTCTCTCCACTGTCTATCTCCCACCAACATACAAACGTCCAATTGGGTATCCACCATAATCTACCACCAGCATCTTTCTATCCCATATTAATTACTGTCCTATTTCTTCCTGCCCGTCACAGACAACTTTAGAGTACCTGTTTTCTCGCACAGCTCATTCCAGTCTTGCTTACATACCCACTACCTCATTGAAGATCTAAGTCACCAAAGTCTTCCTTGTTGCTAAGTTCAATATATACCTTCATTCCTCACATTAGTTCTTGGCAGCATTTGCTATTAAGCAGTCTTCCTCATGAAATACTCTCAATGCCACTTCCTCAAAACCTTCTTCTTCTCTCTGGACGTTACTTCTCTCTTATTAATGTTCAGAGTTCCTCAGAGCTCTCCCACTTTACACACTTCCTAGATAATTCCATCCATTCCCTTGGTTTTAAAGGCCAACTATGCTGAAGACCCTGCCCCATTCTGACATTAGCCCAGATAGTTCTCCTAAACTCCAGACTATTTACCCAACTAATTACTAGATATCACTTCATAAACCGAAAGCTCCCTAACCTGAATGTATATTCTTCCTTCTACATGATGCTTTTTTTTTTTAATCCTCACCTGAGAACATTTTTTTCGATATTTTGTTCAGATAGAGTGGGAGGGAGAGAAGGAGAGAAACATCCACGTGAAAGGAACACATCGAGTGGTTGCCACCCATACAACCCAACCAGGGCCAGGGACAAACTGCAACCGAAGTACGTGCCCTTAGCGGGAACCGAACCCAGGTCTCTCAGCCCGCAGACCAGAGAGGCCCGGGTTCAGTTCCCACTTGGGGCACACACCTCAGGTGCGGTTTGTCTCTGGCCCTGGTTGGGGTCATGTGGGTGGCAACCACTTGATGTGTCTCTCTCACATCGATGTTTCTCTCTCTCTCTCCCTCCATTCTCCCTCCTGCTCTATCTCAAGATAAATGCAAAAGTGTTCTCAGGCGAGGATTAAAAAAAAAAAATGACACCACAGGTGAGTCAGTTGCCCAAAAAGAAACCTGCATTATTTCTTACCTCAAATTTATCTTGTTACCAAGTCCTATCTTTACAATCTATCTCTCAAATCCATTTACTCTTCTCTCCACATCCTTAATTCAGGCTACTATTGCTTCTCACCTAGATTCATCACTTCAACAGTTCCTCCTGAGTCCATATCCATTGTCTACACTGAAGCCCAAGTATTTTTTCTCAAAAATGTCAATCTGTCATTTGTTTATTTGGTTTCTGATCACCACACATCTTATTTTACTTACAGGGTCATTCATGTTCTCACCTCTGCTTACCTGTATAGTCATATCTTTAACATTTTACTCCCATACTTTAAACACTAGCCATTTTGATTTTTCAGTTCTTACAATCTGCCATTTTTTCTCCTTCAGGCCTTGTATGTGCCAGGTTCTCTCTGCCACAATCATTCTTCTCCCTTAATTTAGCCTGTCTGTTTTAGGACTCAGCTAAAGCCTTTATTGATGTAAGCTGAACTAGGTCTGAAATACCCATCCTTTGTGCTTTCACAGTACTCTCCTTACCCAGTTTCCATAATGTTTTTTGTTATCAGGCTATATAGGCAGGAACAAGATCTGTTGCTCACTACTGTTTAGCAAAAACAAACAAAAAACATACTAAGTGCTGGGTAAGGTTTAGTTGAATGAATCAATTGGGACCTGCTCAGTCCAAGCAGAGATAAGGGAGCAGATTCCAAGGAGTTAATTGCTTTGTGGCATTAAGCAACTTTTCTAACCTTCTGGATCTTACTCCCCTCTGTGGGATGTGGTTATCCTTCTTTGCCCCATTCCCACCCAATGAATCTTTTAAAGTAGTCCCTATTGGATCATTGTCCTTAGTTTTCAGAGGTTCCCCATGACCTACAGGAAAAGTAGAGACCTCTGCTGCTGTCTGGGTCTATCATACAGCTGGCAGCTACATGCTGCCCCACCACATTTTAACTTGTTTTGTAACTCTGCCCTGACTGGTGCTTGAATGCATAACCCAGTACAGTAGACATCAGTTTGCTGGTTACCTGAGGAAAAAAGCAAGACAATGGATGAGTAGTTGAGACAAATAATTTTAAAGTATCTGATCCAACGCTCTAGAGTTGATAGTTATCAATAATTATTTGGAGTTGTCTCTGAATGTTACCCTTGCTGACACTCCCACATGACTCTTTCCTGCCATAGGCCTGGGCTCTAACATCTTCCGCCTACTGGACAGCCTGCGGGCCCTGTCAGGCCAGGCCGGATGCCGCCTCCGTGCCCTGCATCTCAGTGATCTATTCTCACCACTGCCCATCCTGGAGCTGACACGTGCCATTGTGCGAGCCCTGCCCCTGCTACGGGTCCTCTCTATTCGTGTCGACCACCCCAGCCAAAGGGACAACCCTGCTGTGCCAGGGAATGCAGGGCCCCCTAGCCACATAATTGGGGATGAAGAGATACCAGGTGAAGCAGAGTGTGTGTGTGTATGTATATGTGTGTGTGCACGCGCACGTGAGTCTCCACACAAATGTGAAGGTACATTTGTGTGGGGAAGGCAGGAAGATCTAATTCAGTCTTGCCACCATTCATTCCTGGCTTATCTGGAATCTGTTCCCTCTATCCTGCTATTCTTAAAGGTAACCATGGACTGGACAGGGCCCAGACCACAAGCCCAGTAAGGAGTGACCATGGCAGATCAGCCTCCAGAAAATGGGTCTGAACCAAAAACAGAACTGTTAGACTAGATTAGGTCCCCTTATTGTATGTTCCCTGAATTCCTATGTCTTCTATCCCACCACTCTACATACTTTATTATATTTGCTTGTCCAAGTAGTCTAATCTTCCTGGACTAAAAGCTCCATAAAGGACTTAATTTCATATTTAATGTTCTATCCCCAGAACTTAGAGTGCCTAGTATCTAGTATAGGCACTCAAGGACAAGTAGACATGACTTTTTTAGTGAATCCCTTAATAACAGAATAGGGCCTGCTATAGGGGTGAAGTAAAGATGGCCAGCTGTAATCTTTCCTTACTTTACCAGAAAATTGCCTGGAACAGCTGGAGATGGGATTTCCACGGGGAGCCCAGCCAGCCCCACTGCTCTGCTCTGTACTGAAGGCCTCAGGTTCTCTGCAGCAGCTGTCCCTGGATAGCGCCACCTTTGCCTCTCCCCAGGACTTTGGGCTTGTGTTGCAGACACTCAAAGGTAAGACCCAGCTAGACTGGTAAAGGGAAGAGGGTAGGAGGGGGCCTTGCATTCTTCTTTAGAAAAGCTAATAAGGCCCATGGCCTCTGCCCCCATCCAGAATATAACCTAGCCCTGAAGAGGCTAAGTTTCCATGACATGAATCTGGCTGACTGTCAGAGCGAGGTGCTCTTTTTGCTACAGAATTTGACTCTTCAAGGTAAGTTTTTCATCTAGACCCTGGCTCTACCACTGTCCCACTGAGTGAGCCAATTTTTTGTGTGTATGTGTGGTCTTATGTCAATTCTAAAATGGTTATAGAGCCTGAATGACCTTCTAAAAGATCCAAAACTCAATTCCTCCTATATTTCACATGGGAAATTGATTTAGAGTATCTCACCCCCCAATTTTTTTTGGTATGTGCCCCCAGTGGGAACCGAACCCGGGACTCTCTGATCCACAGGCCGACGCTCCAACTGCTAAGCCAAACTGGCCAGGGCTCACCCCCAAATTTTTCTTACCTTTCAGTGGCTGACAGAAATGATGGTAGTGGAGAGGGATAAATGTGCTATCAAGCTCCCCTCTTAGACTTCTCTCTAATCCCTAGCCCTGCAAAGAGGGCAGTCAATGGATGAGGAAAAGAAAGTGAATGGAGAATTGTCCATGCAGAGAACCTTCCTACAATGAACATCAAGGATTAATCTCTGTTTTAATCCTGATTAAATTCTAGCCTTCCTTGGGGTCTTGGGCAAATTCATTTCTTTTTTGGCCTCTATAAAATCTTCACACCCCTTACTAAGGCCAACTGGGACAGGAGGGGCAGTACCAGTCCTAACACACATCCGAATTTATTCTAATTTCTCTTAACAGAGATTACCTTCTCCTTCTGCCGTCTGTTTGAGAAGCGCCCAGCCCAATTTCTGCCTGAGATGGTTGCTGCTATGAAGGGCAACTCCACATTGAAGGGCCTCCGGCTGCCAGGGAACCGCCTGGGTGGGGGCAAGGCCCTGGGAATGGAGGAGAGGGGGAGGGGAGGAGGAAGGAGCCAGTCTTTTGACCTAGAAACTCAGTGGGCAAAGGCATTGACCTCTCCACTAGGAACACTGGTGGGGAGAAGGTGTTAGAATATAGTTATGTGCCGGGACTTCAGAAGGTTGGGCTTCTCCCCAGCCAGAAATAGGCTGGGATACCCTTATTCCCTATTCTTGGGTGGTTACCAGCATTTCCCCCCTTCTCCCCAGGGAATGCTGGCCTGCTGGCCCTGGCAGATGTTTTCTCAGAGGATTCGTCCTCCTCTCTATGTCAGCTGGACATCAGGTACACACTGGGGACTGGAGGGAGGTGGTTAGGAACAAGGGATAGAGCTTCCAGAGCACAGACCAGAGATTAGTTGCTTCCTGGGTGTCTAATCCATCTCACCCCTACCAGTTCCAACTGCATCAAGCCAGATGGGCTTCTGGAGTTCGCCAAGCGGCTGGAGCGCTGGGGCCGTGGAGCCTTTGGTCACCTGCGCCTCTTCCAGAACTGGCTGGACCAGGATGCAGTCACAGCCAGAGAAGCTATCCGGCGGCTCCGGGCCACCTGCCATGTGGTTAGCGACTCGTGGGACTCATCCCAGGCTTTCGCAGATTATGTCAGCACTATGTGATGGGGCCCCATGCCTCACAGGTCCATGCTCAGTACCATCAGCTTGCAGAGGCTGAGGCATGGGCTGCCCAGAACTCCCAACCAATTCTATCTTTCTCTTTCTGCCACCCTTTTTTTCTCTATTTTCCTTCTTCCCTGGCACTGAGGTTCTGGAGGCTTTGATGGGGCCCAGTAAAGGCATTCCCAGAACTGGGTTTAGAGGCTCTGGGTCTCTTCTTACTCAGTAACCTGAGAACCCTGGGCCAGGAGGTCATAGTGGTCATCAGTCACTGAGGACAGGCCCCCTCCCCCTGCTCCAGGGTTCCTGCTTTCCCACCTCAAGCAGGTACCCAAGCTTTAGAAAAATATAGGAGTGCCCACTACCAGGCCTCTTCTCTGCTGGGCTCACCATGCTGCTCCCAGGCCTCAGTCCCTTTCATACCTTTATTCCTTTCTTTTTTTTAACCAAAAAATGTTTTTCTTATAAAATAAATTTTGGGCAAACATCATGCAGCCCTTCTTGATGATTTTTCTCCCAGAGAACAAAATTCAGTAGGGCCCTATGAGGTAGGGAGAACCTTTCCCTGTGTTCTCCCTCTTAACCGCTACACCCAGACTAGCTGTGGTTATCAATGGAGGCCTCGCTGCTCCTCATGGGAACGCTGGTGGAAGACGAATGTGACGGCAGTAGAGGCAGCATCCCAGGCAGCCTGGAGTACCTCATCCCTGAGCCCCCGCTTATCAGTGCTATGGTTCCATTGAGCCAGATCTGAGGTGCAGTCAGAACCATCAGGGGGTGGCCTGATCTGGCAGTTGTTGACACAGCGGCAGCAACGCAACCTGGGGTCAGAGGACAAAACTGAGGTAACTATTCATTCCATCTCCACGCTGTGCAAAGAATTCAGAGATAATGTTTAGCAAGGGGACTCCACTTACCTATCATGTGTGTCACTGAGGCTAGCCTCATCCAGGGTAAACAGCTCCTTCAACTCGCCCAGAGAGAAGTGCCGCTCCACATCCTGCTCCTCATCCACCACACAGCTACTCAGTGCCTTCTTGTGACTCTGACGCTGAAAGATCTTCTCCTCAATGGTTCCTGCCTGGGGGGGAGTTGAAGGGAGGCAGGGAAGCAGAGCTAAGTCATCCGCATACATAGGGGGCAGGAAAAACCAGGGATTGAAACTAGAGCCAACCAAGAGAAGGGGATATAAATGAAAAGTAATAGTCCTGCAACAATATCTCTGTTCAGCTAAGCCCACTGCCCAGTCAATCTCTCACAGACTAGTGGGATAGACTTATAAGTTACTTGGTACATTAATAGATTTCTATATAGAAAACCCCATAATCCACAAGGGGGATGGTAGAGTGGAATAGTGTTAAAAAGGGTAAAGCAAAGATGATCCTTGGCTGAATCTTTAAAAATAAAGAGATAATTTAGAAGGAAAGAGAGAAGGGAAGGCATTCCCTGTATAAGAACAAAGGAATAAGCCTGGCCTACTGGAGGAATGTGAAGAGTTCAGCCTATCTAGATGATGGTGGAAGTAGAGTAAGAGCTGAGAAAGTCAGCGAGGCCATATTTGGAGAAGCTTGGATGCCAGGCCGAAGAGCTTGACCTTGTCCTGGAAGTGGTAAAAAGCAAAATCACAATTTTTGGAAAGCTCATTCTGGAAGCAGTATGTGAAGAATAGGTTAAGACCAAAGGTAAAGAATTAGGGAGTTGCTGCAATATCCAAGTGAGAGATTATTGTGACTTTAGTATGGGATGGAGTGAAAGGTTAGATTAAGGAAATTTCAATAAGGTAAAATCAATGGTAACTGGAATCTGGTTAAGAGACAGAGACTGATCCAGTAGGATTTGGGTTGGCTGGATAATGGAGCCATTAAATGACAAAATTCAGAAGGGGGGCATATGTTTTGTCATGATGTATAATGAGCTCATAAGATATTCAAGTGGAAATGTACAATAGGTGATAGATACATGGGTCTAGAACTCGGGTAAGATCTGGGCTAAAATTTTTGTTAGAGACTTGTCAATATAATGAGTATATATAATCACAGAGGTAGGAAAACCACAGGAGTTTCCAAAGAGAAAATGATTTTTAATTTTTTTTCCCTTTATTGATTTTAGAGAGAGAGGAAGTAAGAGGGAGAGAGCCATGGCCAGTTTGGCTCAGCGTTTAGAGCGTCAGCCTGTGGTCCAGAGAGACCCGGGTTCGGTTCCCACTAAGGGCATGTACCTCGGTTGCAGTTTGTCCCCAGCCCTGGTTGGTTGTGCGGGTGGCAGCCGCTCAATGTGTCTCTTTCGCATCAATGTTTCTCTCTCTCTCCCTCTCTCTCTCTCTCTCTCTCCCTCTCCCACTCTATCTGAATAAAAAATGGAAAAATGTCCTCAGGTGAAGATAAAAAAAAAAAAGGGAGAGAGAGATAGAAACATCGATGAAAGAGAACATCGACTGGCCACCTCCTGCATGCCCCCCAATGGAGATCAGGCCCACAACCTGGGCACATGTCCTGACCGGGAATCGAACTGGCAACCCAAAGAGAAAATATTTTTAAGATTAGTAGTCAGCAGTATCAGATATACAAAGAAGAAGAAAAAAATCAAGTGTCTCTTGTTTTGGCAATTAGGAAGCCAATAACAGTACATTCAAAAGCAGGTGCCATGGCATAAATGATCTGATGAGTGAAGTTAACCTGTGGAATTTGTAAAAATATGACAGTGCATGAATGGGAAGTAACCCAAGGTAGTAGCTACAATAAGACAAGGTTGAGAAATGTTTTTAAGGTGAAAGCTACTTGAGTGTGTTTATAAACTTCAGGGAATAAAGGAGAAATTAATTAACTAAGAAAGGAAAGAATGTGCTCTAGCCAGTTTGGCTCAGCAGTTAGTGTTTGTTGGCCCATGGTCCAAAGGGTTGCAGGTTCAATTCCCAGCTCTGGGTCGAGCTTGTGCAGGAGGCAACTAACCAACATGGCTCTCTCACATAGATGTTTCTCTTTCTCCCCCTACCCCCTTCCATTCTATCTAAAAATTAATGGGAAAAAAATCCTCAGGTGAGAATTAACAAAAAAAAAGAAAACAAAGGATGAGAAGGGTTCTAGAGCAGAGCTGGAATGATGAGCATCAAGCAGAGAGGAAGGGCACGATCTTCCTCTGAGATGGGTAGGGAAGAATAGGTGTAGAGACTTATGGAGAGAGGAGGGGAGGAGGCAGCATTCTAGCCTGGTAGCCTACATTTTTCTCTCTGAAGTAGAAGGACAAGGTCTCTGCAGAAGAATGAGAGACAGGTTTAAGAAGGAAACTTAAGGGCAGTGGTGAAAGCTTGAAGTGGCTGTTGAAGGAGATAAGATATGGCCCAGCCAAAATGGTGAATGTAAATTAGTGGCAGTATCAATCTGTTTAAGTGCAAATTTATCTGGTATAGAAGATGAGAACAGCCTGGCCAGTGTGGATCAGTGGTTGAGCGTTGCACCAAGAGGTCACCGGTTCAATTCCTGGTCAGGGCACATGCCCAGGTTGTGGGCCAAATCCTCAGTGTGGGGCATGCAGGAGGTGGCCAATCAATGTTCTCTCTCATCGATGTTTCTATCTCTCCCTCTCCCTTCCTCTTTCTCTAAAATCAATAAAGAAAAAACAAAATTTTTTTAAAATAATAAAAAAAAAAAAAAGATGAGAACAGCTGTAATGATCCAAGTAAAGTAGGTATTACAGAAGGAGTTCCCGAAAGGATGCAAAGTAACACATCAGGCTGAATAGAAAAGGAAGTCAGCCCTGGCCGGTCTTGCTCAGCGGTTAGAGCATCAGCCTGTGGTCCAGGGAGACCTGGGTTCGGTTCCCACTAAGGGCATGTACCACAGTTGCAGTTTGTCCTCGGCACTGGTTGGGTTGTGTGGGTGGCAGTCACTCAATGTGTCCCTTTCACATGGATGTTTCCTCTCTCTTCCTCTCTCTCACCTCCTACTCTAAACAAAAAGTGGAAAAGTGTCCTCGGGTGAGGATAGAAAAAAAAAAGAAAAGGAAGTCAAACTAGATTTGGGGACTGGGGACAGGATATGAGGGATGTTAGTTTGCAGTAGATGCAGGAGGTGTAACAAAGCTGAAAGGACAGAAGTGACAGCTATCACTAATGATAGCTATTAAAGTTTTGGATGCTATATAAAGTTTTCATACTGTTAAAGTTCCACAGTATAGCCTTGGGAGTAATTAAAATAGGGAGAATCAAAATAGAGAAGGTTGAGAAAACATGAAAGCCAGAGTGCTGGATAACTGCATGGTCCTTGAAGTCCATCAGGATGATAGCTGGATTTGGGGAAGAAATGAAGACTGAGCTGGTGTCCAAAGTCATCAATGAAGTATGAAAATAGCAGGAGATAGATGACTGTAGCAAAGAAAAGAAGATATCAAGCCCAACAACATGAGCTTAAAAAGAGGAACTATAGCCCGCTGGTGTGGCTTAGTGGTTAAGCGTGGACTCATGCACCAAGAAGTCGCCGGTTTGATTCCCAGTCAGGGCACATGTCCAGGTTGTGGGCCAAATCCCCAGTGGAGGGCATGCATGAGGCAGCCAATCAGTGTTCCCTGTCATCGATATTTCTCTCTCTCCCTCTCCCTTCCTCTCTCTCTAAAATCAATAAAGAAAAAAATATTTTAAAAAAAGAGGAATTGCAGCCCTGGCCAGTTTGGCTCATAAGTCAGAGCATCAGCCCATGACCCAAAAAGTCGTAGGTTCGATTCTGGTCAAGGGCATGTACCTCAGTTGCGGTTTTGGTCCGCGGCCCTTGTCAGGGTTGTGAGGGAGGCGGCCAGTCGATGTGTCTCTTTCACATCGATCTTTCTCTCTTTCTCTCTCCCCTCCTCCCACTCTGTCTGAAGATAAATGAAAAAATATCCTCGGGTGAGGATTAAAAAAAAAAAGAGAGAAACTCCTAAGATGGTTGGTCTGAGTGATCACTAAGAACTGGGAGAATGCCAACACCACTTCTTAGCATCATGGGACATGGAATATAAGAAGACGACAAGGCCAAATGGGAGAGTAGAAATCAGACAAAAGGGAAAGTAGGTGTCCTGTGAAAAGGATGGGGCCACAGGGAAGTTTGCTAACTACTGAACAGGCATCCAAAGGGCACTGTAAAAAGGGTTTGAAGGAATGGGGTGGAGAGAACAGAAGAAAAAAAGCCTCCAGGTTAAGCCCATAGCTAAGGCCACTGCTAGAGGCAGTGGGGCCAAAAAGAGGCACTGAAAAACAACCCAAGATGGTCTTGAAGGTCATATTCTATGACCCATCCCTACTCTGACCACTGTCATCATCCTTACAGACAGTAGGCGATAGATATAGCAGGTCTTCTTTTGACCATCACGCCAGATCCGAGCCATGGCTTGTTCATCATTAGCCGGGTTCCAGTCAGGGTCAAACATGACCAGTCGGTTAGCCCCAATAAGATTGAGGCCACAGCCCCCAGCTTTGCTGCTCAGCATGAAGACAAAGTCAGGGCTCTGGAAAGAAAGGAAGCAGGAGAAAAATAACCTCTTGTAGCCTGAACTGAAATCCTACTCAGCCCAGCCCACTGTTCTCTCTCACGTATCTGTACTCTTATGCTCAGACCAACTGTGAGGACCATGAGTTTGTCTACCTACCATCCAACTTCCCAGCCCACAAAGTCAGTGCCCAGCCCAGCCATCACCAACCAGCCTAACCCTACCACACCCAACAGAAAAAAATCCAGGAAGACTCTAAGGACAGCCCCTCATAGCTTCTCTATCAACCCTTAATTTTAATGTTATTACATTAGTGGTGTGGGAACAAGGGTTGTGCATTTACCGATGGACTATTGAAGCGCTCTACAACCTTGGCTCGCTTCTTAATGGACATCGTGCCATCCAAGCGGACATACAAATACCTAAAGGGAAATACAAAGATAAAACCTCAAGAAGGAAACAGAGTTTTTGGAGGCAGACCTACTGAAGGGACTGAACTAACCATGCTTGAGGTTTCATGCACAGCCTGAGGCCCCATACTCCCAAAGGGAGAGGCAGGAGCTAGGAGCCAGGATTCTATCCTGTGGGAACACCTGAAAGACCAGGGGCTATTCTGCTTGGTGATGAAACTAGAACCACTGCAGCAATAAGAAAACAGACATCTAGGAAGTCCCTTCTATACCCATACCTTGGCCCATATCCACCAATCAGAACACCTATTCTTCCTACAGGGACAGTACGGGAGGCATCCTTTTGGCAGCCTAGTTAGGCTCTTCCCTACCTTCGGGCCCGGCAGAGTTTCTCAAAGAGGTCCAGTGTCTGGGTGTAATTGGACACCAGCACTACTTTGTCACTGCTGCGGCTTCGGGTCACCGCCAGAATGTAATCAAGGACCAGCATCTTACCTGTGGAGATCAACTATTAGCCCCCAATGGGTCATACCAATGGCCCAGAATTCTTACTCTTGATATCCTGCCTTAAGACATGATAGGTTTAGAAAAAGACAGTCTCCAAATTAATACATGGGACTATATCAAACTAAAAAGCTTCTGCACAGCAAAAGAAACAAGCATTAGAATCAAAAGGGAACCCACTATATGGGAGAGCATAACTGCCAAGGATACATCAGATAAGGGGTTAATTTCCAAAACATATAGAGTACTCATACAACTCAACAAAAGAAAGAAAAAGAACCCAATTAAAAAAATGGGAAAATGCCCTGGCCGGTTTGGCACAGCGGTTAGAGCGTTGGCCTGCGGTCTAGAGAGGCCCGGGTTCGGTTCCCAATGGGGGCACATACCTCAGTTGCAGTTTGTCCCTGGCCCTGGTTGGGTCGTGTGGGTAGCAGCCACTCGATGTGTCCCTTTCACATCGATGTTTCTCTCTCTCTCTCTCTCTCTCCCCCTCCCAATCTATCTAAACAAAATATAAAAAAAAAATGTCCTCGGGTGAGGATAAAAAAAAAAAAAACAGGCAAAGGACCTAAATAGACACCTCTCCAAACAGGACATACAATGGCCAAGAGATATATGAAAAAATGCTCAATGTTACTAATCACCAGAGAGATGCAAATTAAAATGACTATAAGGTATCACCTCACACCTGCCAGAATGGCCACCATTAACAAATCATCAAACAACAAGTGTTGGCAAGGGTGTGGAGAAAAGGGGACTCTAGTTCACTGCTGGTGGAAATGCAGATTGGTGCAGCCACTATGGGAAACGGTATAGTGTTTCCTCAAAAAATTAAAAATGGGCCCTCACCAGTTTGGCTCAGCGGTAGTGTTGGTCTGCGGACCAATGAGTCATGGGTTTGATTCTGGCCAAGGGCACGTGCCTTGGTTGCAGTTTGTCCCCAGCCCTGGTCGGGGTCGTGTGGGAGGCAACCAGTCGATGTGTCCCTGTCATATCGATGTTTCTTTCTCTCTCCCTTTCTCCCTCTATCTCCCTCCCACTCTATCTGCAGATAAATAGAAAAAAATATCCTTAGGTGAGGATTAAAAAAAAAAAAATTAAAAATGGAACTGCCATTTGACTCAGTGATTCCCACTTCTAGAAATATATCCTAAAAAGCCTGAAACACCAATCAGAAAGAAAACATGTACCCATATGTTCATAGCAGCACTATTTACAATAGCTAAGATCTGGAAACAGCCCAAGTGTCCATCAATAGATTAGTGGATAAAAAAACTGTGGTACATATATACAATAGAACACTATGCAACTGTAAGAAAGAAAGATTTCATATCCTTTGAAACTACATGGAAGGACCTGGAGAGTATGATGCTAAGCGAAATAAGCCAATCACAGAAAGACAAATACCACATGACCTCACTTATTTGTGGAATATAATGAAAAAAAGCTGATGAACGATGAACAAAACATACCCAAAGACATAGAAAGGAGTATGGTTCAGACTGACAAACCTCAGAGAAGGGGTGCAGGAGGGAGGGACGAGATAAACGAAAGAACTTATATGCATGTATGCATAACCAATGGACATAGACAACAATGCTTGGCGCGGGGGGGGGGGGGGGGGCGCAGGACAGGGAGGAGGGTGTCTGGGTGGGGGGAATATCTGTAACAAAAATAAATGAATTAAAAAAAGACAATCTCCCAGCCCTCCACCCAGAGAAACTCAAAAAACTGGTAGGAAAGGGCTCACCTGACAGCTGGGGCTCTAGAGCCTTGGAGCTATAACCAGGGGGGAATATGTCCAAGGCACCTTTGAAGCCATCCTCTTCTTCCACACACTTGTCATAGATTAGAGCTGGATCTAGGGTGAAGGGACATCCAAAATGCCAGCTACATTGTCTTCAGAAGTTTCCACTTCAGTGCTCATTAGAACCCCCTCTAGAAGCCTACCCAAATGATCTTCTTCAGCACTAGATTTCCTTGGTCCCAAATTCCAGTGTGCAGTCATTGCCACCTAGGACCATGAATGGACCATCTGGCTCACTAGTGTGTTCTCTCAACAAGGAGGAAGCCATACCAGAGACAGTAAGGTTTACTATTTTTCCTCCTGTCTGACATTTTATATGCACATATATGCATGAACACACACAGTCCTATATACCTCAAGCATCAAGCATGGGCTGGGCAGAAGCTAAGCTAAATTTTTCAAAGCTATGAGTCTGGTTCACAAAGTAAACAATGCAGGGCTCATGCCTTGGGGAGGGTTGGTATCACATGTGGACTCTGGACAAACATTAATGAAGATGGCTGAATCACCTGCGGGAGCCTACCCATCTTTGCTCACTCTCACAGAGGACCTCAGAGTACAAAGCCAACTCACGATTACAAAGCTTCTTTAGTGAGGTGATGGAAGAAAGGGAAGACACACTCATCTTGCCCTCACGCAGCTCCTCTGCTGGCTTGGCCTGTCTCAGAAACCTCTGGTATAATTCAGTCTGAAGGGGTGTCAGCCTGAAAAAAAGACAGCTGGGTCAGTGAGAAATGGTGAACCACACTTGGGCCCTCTGAGGACAATTTTAGAGCTGGGCTTTTACTCCACACCCCTAAGTTCAGTACCTACAACAAACCACCTGCTCAATCTTCACAGGCAAATATTTAGACAGGATATCAGATGTCCTTCGTATCAGACACCTGGAAAAAACAGGATAAAAAAGGGGCTGTTAAAACTTGCAAACCATTAGAATAAAAATTACCACCCTAGGCCTGGCCAGTATGCTAAGTGGTTAGAGCTTCAGCCCGTGGACCTAAGAGTCATGGGTTTCATTCTGGTCAAGGGCATGTACCTGGTTTCAGTTCGGTTCCCATCCCCAATTGGGGTCATGTGGGAGGCAACCAATCAGTGTGTCTCTATCATATTGATGTTGCTCGCGCACTCTCTCTCTCGCCCCCCTACTCTATCTGAAGATAAATGGAAAAAAGTACCCTCAGATGAGGATTTTTAAAAAAAATTGTCCTGGCCGGTTTGGCTCAGCAGTTAGAGTGTCGGCCTGCAGACCAATAAGAATCAGGTTTGATTCTGGTCAAGGGCACTTACGGTTGTGGTTTGTACCCAGCCCTGGTCGGGTAGTGCAGGAGGCAACCAATCGATGTATCTCTCTCTCTCTCCCTCTATCTGATGATAAATAGAAAAATATCACCCTGGCCAGTTTTGCTCCGTGGTTAGAGCGTCGGCCTGCGGTCCAGAGAGACCCAGGCTCGGTTCCTGCTAAGGGCATGTACCTGGCCATGATTGGGTTGTGTGGGTGGCAGCCACTCGATGTGTCCCTTTCACGTCGATGTTTCTCTCTCTCTCTCCCTCTCTTTCCCTCCCACTCTATCTGAACAAAAAATGGAAAAATGTCCTCCGGTGAGGATAAAAAAAAAAGAAAAATATCCTTGGGTGAGGATTAAAAAAAAAGAAGTTAGCTGGTCTTCAAGAACAGGCTAAGGTCTTCCATTAAGCCCAGTCCTCTAACAGGGAAAGTAAGCCACAAACCACTGAGTCCTTAAGGAATTTTCTGCTTTTGCCCAAATGCCTATTGTCAATTGGCTCAAGGCTCAATGAAATGAAGCCCAGGAAGAACAGGGATCAGGCACCTAAGCAGCAGCTCCTTACACAATGATTCCTTCCTGCCATCTAAAATTGGGATGAAGAGGTGGCAACTGGGAAGAGCAGGGCTTTTCAGGATGTAAATCATGGAAGTATACAACACCTATGACAGAGGAGTCCAGAATGTACGTGCCCTCCTAGGCTATGTAGCCCCCCCAAAAAAAGCCCTCAGACTGGCAGCCACACCCATCCATCAAATCTACTCCTACGTGTCAAAGAAGGTTGTGAAGCCTGGGAAGGCAGGCCTAGTTCTTTAGGTTTGAGACCAAATGATAGGAATCTTCTGAAATACTAACAATGTTCCAATGGATATTTTGCTCAGGAAGTCCAACAGTGTCAGAAAAGAACTTCGTTAGCAGGTTGCTAAGCAACCCAAAATCAGACCACAGGACCCAGGCCAGGAAGAAATCAGACTTGGCCTGTAAGACCCCTTCATTTTATTCAGTGGCTATCGTCATGTCACAGATCCCACTCCCTTCCTAGAATCTCAGCCCTCACAGGCCAAGGCCCCAAGATATTGGCCTTGGATGGCTTAGGAAGCAATTCTGATGACCTCAGTTGGGGGAAACTAAAGAAAGGTGCTGCCTTTTGCCCCACCCTACCATTACCTATTCACAATGCTGGTGAGCTCCCGTAGTCGCTCCTCTCCTAGCTGCCTATCTGCCTCACTGGCAGCTGCATCTCTACCCTTCAAAATTGGCAACTCAAAATGTTTCTTGAACTCATGGGCAGTTCCTAAACAAAAGAGAGATGGGGAAATTTTAAAAATGTACAAAAAGAATGATTTTCCCACTGCCAGTAATGGGAATCTACTTTGTTACAGACCAACCTTCCTGCCAAGATCAACCAAGCTGAACAAATCACAGGCAATTTGTTTGAATGAACCAAAGCATATAAGACTTGACAGGCCAAATAATGAGACAGTAATTAAAATCCAAATATATAACTAATCACATTAACCATAAATGGACACAATAATCTAATAAAAAGACAACTGTCCAGCCGGTGTGGCTCAGTGGTTGAGCACTGACCCATGCACCAAGAGGCTGCCGGTTCAATACCCGCTCAGGACATATGCCCAGGTTGTGGGCCCGATCCCCAGTGGGGGGCATGCAGGAGGCAGCCAATCCATGTTCTCTCTCATTAATGTTTCTGTCTCTCCCTCTCCCTTACTCTCTCTCTAAAATCAATAAAGGGGAAAAAAATTAAAGACAGTCCAATTGTCGGACTGGATTTTTATTTTTTATAGCCCACTTATATGTTGTTTGTAAGAAATAAAGTAGCACACATCAGTATAATGAGTTTCAAGCCACACTGTGGACAAACCTTGAAAACATTTTGCTAAGTAAAAGAAGCCAAAGAGCCCTGGCTGGTTTAGCTCAGCAGTTGGAGCGTCGACCTGCGGTCCAGAGAGACCTGGGTTCAGTTCCCGCTAAGGGTGCGTACCTTGGTTGCAGTTTGTCCCCGACCCTGGTTGGTCGTGCTGGTGGCAGCCACTCGATATGTTCCTTTCACGTTGATGTTTCTCTCTCTCTCTCACTCTCTTCCTCTCTCCCGCCCACTCTATCTGAACAAAAAAATGGAAAAATGTCCTCGGGTGAGGATTAAAAAAAAAAAGAAAGCCAAAGACCAAAGGTCACATATTATAGGTTCCACTGATATGAAATACTAACAGTGTTCCAAGGGATATTTTACAGAATAGGCAAATCCAGAGAGACAGAAAGCAGACTGGTGGTTGTCAGGGATTGGGGATCAAGAGAGAATAGAGTGTGACTGCTTAATGAGTATATGGTTTTATTTGGCCAGAAATAAAAGAAAAACCAGGTACCTCACAAAAGAGCATCTCCAAATAGCCAATGACAACATTAAAATGTATTAAACTTTATTCAACATTAGGCAAATGCAACAAGATATCACAAAACATCAACAAAATAATTAAAACTTTTTGAAAAATTTAAAGATAAATATTGGTGATGATATAGAGCCAAGGTCAACAAACTATAGCCATGGGCTAGCCACCTGTAAATAAAATTTTATTAGAATATATCCATGCTCATTAATATACATTTTTATGGCTGCTTTCATGCTACAATAGCAGCTGAGTAGTTGTGACACAGACAGTTTGGCCTGTGAGCCTAAAACACTATCTAGCCCTTTAAGAAAATAATTGCTGCCTGGACAGTGTGGCTCACTGGCATCAACCCATGCACCAAGAGGTCGCTGGTTCGATTCCCAGTCAGGGCACATGCCCAGGTTGTGGGCCAAATCCCCAATGGGGGGCATGCAGGAAATGGCCAATTTTCTCTCCATATCAATGTCCCCCCCCCCTCCCCTCCTATCTAAAATCAATAAAGAAAAAAGTAGTTCAAAAAAAGCAAAAAATTATTGACCCCTGATGTAGAGACACTGGAATTCTCATACTCTGCTGGTATAATCACCTTGCAAAGTGACTATAGAGCTGAACACATGCATAGCATATGACCCAGCAATTCCACACTGAGGACAGAAAAATGCATACTATGCTCAGATAAAGACATGCACAAGAATGTTCACAGCATCATTATTAAAAAGAATTAAAAAATGGAAATAACTCAATTGTCTATATCAATAGTAGAAGAAATAAATCGTGGTATATTCATTAAAGGGAAGGGTATACAAAAATAAAAAACTACAGCTACAGGCATTAGCATGGATGATTTCTCATAAATATAATGAAAAGAAACCAGACACAAAGGAATATATACTGTATGATTCCATTTATATAAAGTTCAAGTATAGGCAAAAATCATGGAAAGAGTTTACTTCTAGGGAAAAAGAAGAAAGCAGCAATTAGAAGGGGATGGGAGAGTCCCCCTGAGATGGGAGGCTGCTAAGATGGTAGGGTAGGGATGCTGAGATGGTGGTAGTAACTGACCTGTTGTTGGTTACTCAAATGTGTTCTTTATGAAAATCTTGCTGCTCAGCTGATTATCGCCTAAAGTGATTTTCCTGTGCACTGTCAAGCTGGGGTGGTACTAACAAACTTCCACAGATTTCTATGGGCAAGAACTGCCCAAACGGTAGTTAACCAGGGGCCAGGGAGAGTAGAAAACCGGGAGTTATTGTTTAATGGGTAAAGTTTCAGTTTTGCAAGATAAAAAATGTTCTGGAGATGGATGGTGGTGATGGTTGCACAAAAATGTGAATATACCTAATAACACTTAATTGTACACTAAAATGGCAATAAAAAATAAAAAGAAACTGCAAAGACAGTCTGCTCTGAGGTCAAAGCTCTTGTCAGGCAGCTAGGTTGTAATGAGAAAATTGTCTGGAGGTATTATTTCCAAAAATAGCTCAGTGACCGCATGCCCTGTATAGAGAGAGCCTGCCACCTCTGCAGTGGAAAAATGGCCAAAGTTGGAAAATCCTAGTCATAGCAATCAGACAAGAATAAATAAAAGGCATCCAAATTGGCCTGGCTGGTGTGGCTCAGTGGATTGAGTGTCGTCCCACAGATTGACAGGTCCCAGTTCGACTCCTGGTCAGGGCACATGCCCAAGTTGCGGGCTCAGTCCCCAGTAGAAGGTGTATGGGAGGCAGCCAATCAATGTTTCTCTCTCACATTGATGTTTCTCTCTCACATTGATGTTTCTATCTCTCTCTCCCTCTCCCTTCCTCTCTCTCTGAAAAAGATCAATAAAGAAACAAATAACTAAATAAAATAAAAAAATAGAAGAAAATATAAAAAAGTGGAAGCATATACCATGTTCATGGATTGGAATCAACATCATTAAAATGTTGATTCCAAAGCAATCTATAGATTCAATGCAATCCCTATTAAAGTACCAATGGTGCCCAGCCAGTGTGGCTCAATGGTTGAGCATCTACCCATGCACCAAGAGGTCGCTGGTTTGATTCTCAGTCAGGGCACATGCCCAGGTTGTGGGCCCAATCCCCAGTGGGGGCCATGAAGGAGGCAGCCAGTTCATGTTCTCTCATCGATGTTTCTATCTCTCCCACTCGCCTCCTTTCTCTCTAAACTTAATAGAGAAAAATAATAATAAAGCACCAATGGCACATTTCACAGATCTAGAACAAATATTCCAAAAGTTTGTGTGGAACCAAAAAAGACCCTCAAATAGCCACAGAAATCTTAAAAAAGAAGAACAAAGTTGGAGGGATCACAATACCAGACATCTAGATATACTACAAAGCCATCTTAATCAAAACAGCCTAGTACTGGCCCTGGCTGGTTTGGCTCAGCAGTTAGAGCGTCAGCCTGCGGAACAGAGAGACCTGGGTTTGGTTCCCACTAAGGGCATGTACCTCAGTTTCAGTTTGTCCCTGGCCCTGGTTGGGTCGTGTGGGTGGCAACCACACGTCGATGTTTCTCTCTCTCTCTTCCTCTCTCTCTCTCCCACTCTATCTGAACAAAAAACGGAAAAAAAAAAATGTCCTTGGGTGAGGATTAAAAAAACAACAGCCTGCCCTGGCCAGTTTGGCTCAGCGGTTAGAGCGTCGGCCTGCGGTCTGGAGAGACCCGGGTTCGGTTCCCGCTAAGGGCACGTACTTCGGTTGCAGTTTGTCCCCGGCCCTGGTTGGTCGTGCGGGTGGCAGCCACTCGATGTGTCCCTTCACGTCGATGTTTCTCTCTCTCTCTCCCTCCCACTCTATCTGTACAAAAAGTGGAAAAATATCCTCGGGTGAGGATGACAAAAAAAAAACAAAAAAAAACAACAGTCTAGTACTGGCACAAGAACATGCATATAGATCAATGGAACAGAACAGAGAACCCAGAAATCTACCCAAAATGATATACTCAATTAATATTAAAAAAAAAAGCAAGAATATACAATGAAGAAAAGACAGTCTCTTCAATAAATGGTGTTGGGAGAACTGGACAGGTACATGCAAAAAAATAAAACTAGATTATCAACTTACACCATACACAACAATAAACTCAAAATGTATAAAACAAACTTAAGTGAAACCATAAAAACCATAAAAACCCTAGAAGAAAATGTAGGTAGCAAAATCTCAGACATCACACGTAGCAGAATTTTCACTGATATAATGCCTAGGGCAAGAGAAACAAAGGAAAAAACTAATCAAAGGGACTATATTAAACTAAAAAGCTACTGCATGGCAAAAGAAACCAGCATCAAAATAAAGAGAGAATCCACTCTTTGGGAACACATATTTGCCAATAATACATCGGATAGAGGGTTAATATCCAAAATATATAAAGTACTCATACAGCTCAACAAAATGAAGACAAACAATCCAATAAAAAATGGGCAAAGGACCTGAACAGACACTTCTCCAAACAAGACATACAAATGGCCAAAACACTTATGAAAAGATGTTCAACATTACTAATAATCAGAGAAATGCAAATTAAAATGATTGAGATATCACCTCACACCTGCCAGAATGACACTCATCAACAAATCATCAAACAATAAGTGCTGGTGAGGATGTGGAGAAAAGGGTACTCTAGTACACTGCTAGTGGTAATGCAGACTGATGCAGCCATTATGGAAAACAATATGGTGTTTCCTCAAAAATTTAAAAATGGAACTGTCATTTGACCCAGTGATCCCACTTCTAGGAATATATCCTAAGAAGCCTAAAACACCAATCAGAAAGAATATATGCACCCCTATGTTCATAGCAGCGCTATTTACAATAACTAGGATCTGGAAACAGCCTAAGAGCCCATCAGTAGATGAGTGGATAAAAAAGTTGTGATACATTTACAAAATGGAATACTATGCAGCTGTAAGAAAGATCTCTTATCCTTTGAGACAACATGGAGAGACCTGGAGAGTATTATGCTAAGTGAAATAAGCCAGTGAGAGGAAGACAAGAACCACATGATCTCACTTATTTATGAAATATAATGAACAAAATAAGCAAACAATCAAAATAGATCCAGAGACATGGAAGTAGGGAACAGACTGACAAACCTCAGAGGAAAAGGGGATGGAGGGGTGGGAAGAGATAAACCAAAGAACTTATATGCATAACCAATGGACACAGACAATAATGTGGGAAAGGCATGAAGGGGGTGGGAGGGGGGGGTCAATGGAGGAAAAAAGGGGAATCAACTATAACACTTTCAACAATAAAGATAAATAATTTAAAAATAAAACAAAACTCAACACCAATCAGAAAGAATATATGTACCCCTATGTTCATAGCAGCACTATTTACAATAGCTAAGATCTGAAAACAACCCAAGTGTCCATCAGTAGATGAATGGATTAAAAAGCTGTGGTACATGTACACAATGGAATACTATGCAGCTAGCTGTAAGAAAGAAAGATCTCTTATCCTTTGAGATGGCATGGAAGGACCTGGAGAGTATTATTTTATGCTAAGCGAAACAAGCCAAGCAGAGAAAGACAAGTATCACATGATCTCCCTTATTTGTGGAATATAATGAATTAAACAAACTGCCAAACAAAATTAACCCAGAGACATAAAGGTGGGGTACAGACTGACAAGCCTCAGAGGAGGGGGGGTTGTGGGGGAAGAGATAAACCACAGAACTTACATGCATGCATATATGACCAATGAACATAAACAACAAAGCTGGGGATGGGGCAGGGGGAAGGGGAGGAGGGTGTCAATAGGGGAAAAATCAGAAACATCTGTAACAAAAACAAATTAATATATAAAAAGAATTTTAAATGTTAAAAAAAAATAAGACAAAACTCATAAAAAACATATCAATCAGTGTGTCTCTCTCACATCAATGTGTCTCTCTCTCTCTTTTCCCCCCTTTCTCTCCCTTCTTCCCTCTCTCCTTCCCTCCCACTCTTTCTAAAAATTAATGGATAAAATATCCTCTGGTGAGAATTAACAATAAAAAAGAATAAACTAAAAATTGATTAATGACTTAAATGTAAGATTCGAAACCATAAAACTAGAAAACATAGGAGTTTTCTTAGCAGTATTTTTTCTGATGTATTTCCTCAGACAAGGGAAACAAAAGAAAAAGCAAATGGGACTACATCAAATTAAAAAGAAAACCAACAAAAAGAAAAGATGACCCATTGAATGGGAGAAATATCTGCCAGTGATACAACTGATAAGAAATTAATATAAAAAATTTATAAAGAACCAACAAAACAATCCAATTAAAAAACAGGTAGAGGACCTGAACAGACACTTCTTCAAAGAGGACATATGTGATCAATAGACATGAAAAGATGCTCAATGTCACTAAGCCTCAGAGAAATGCAAATTAAAACCTGGCCAGGTGGTTCAGCTGGTTGGAGCATAGTTCGTATAGAAAAAGGTTGTGGGTTCAATCCCCCTGTCATGGTACATACAGGAGGCAACCAATCGATGTTTCTCATATCAATGTTTCTCTCTCCTTTTTTTTTTTTATCCTCACCCGAGGATATTTTTCCATTTTTTGTACGGATAGAATGGGAGGGAGAGAGAGGAAGAGAGAGAGAGAGAAACATCGACGTGAAGGGACACATCGAGTGGCTGCCACCCGCACGACCAACCAGGGCCAGGGACAAACTGCAACCGAAGTACGTGCCCTTAGCGGGAACCGAACCCGGGTCTCTCCGGACCGCAGGCCGATGCTTTAACCGCTGAGCCAAACTGGCCAGGGCTCTCTCTCCTTTATTCTATCTAAAATCAATAAAATATGCCTGGCCAGTGTGGCTCACTGGTTGAACACAGACCCATGTACCAAGAGGTCACCAGTTCAATTCCCAGTCAGGGCACATGCCCAGGTTGTGGACCCGATCCCCAGTAGAGAGGTATGCAGGAGGCGGTCAATCAATGTTCTCTCTCATCAATATTTCTATCTCTCCCTCCCTCTCGCTCTAAAAAAAAATCAACAAAGGGTAAAATCAATTAAAAAATACACACACACACACACACACACCCTTGGGTGAGGATTAAAAAAAAAAACACAATGAGATATCACCTCACACCTATCAGAATGGCCATCATCAATAAATTAACAAACAAGTGTTGGCAAGGATGTAAAGGAAACCTTTGTGCCCTGTTGTTCATAATGCATACTGTGGCAACCACTATGAGCAGTATGGAGGTTCCTCAAAAAATTAAAAATGGAACTGCCTTATAACACAGCAATTCCACTTCTGGGTAAGAAACCCAAAAATTTAATTTAAAAAGATATATGCACCCCTATGTTCACTGCAGCATTATTTACAATAGACAAGAGATGAAACCCATCAATAGACAAGTAGATACACCGAAAGGTCACCAGTTTGATTCCAGGTCAGGGCACATACCATGGTTGAGAGTTCGATCTCTAGTAGGAGTGAATACCGGAGGCAGCCAATCAATGCTTCTCTCTCACATTGATATTTCTCTCTCTTTCCCTCCCTCCCTTTCCCTTCCTCTCTCTAAAATAAAAAAAAAAGTTTTGTTAATCCTCATCCACGGATATCTTTCCATTGATTTTTTTTAGATAGAGTGGAAGGGAGGGAGGGAGGAAGGGAGAAAGAGAGAGATAAAAACATCAGTGTGAAAGAGACACATCATTTGGTTGCCTCCCACACAATCCCGACCCGGGCCGGGGATCAAATCTGCAACCCAGGTGCATGCCCTTGACTGGGAATCAAAACCACAACACTTCAGTCTGCGAGCCAATGCTCTAATCATTATGCCAAACCCGTCAGGGCTAACATAAGATAAAAAATTATTTTAAAAAATGGCCTGGCAATGCCCTGGCCAGTTTGGCTCAGCGGTTAGAGCGTCAGCCTGCGGTTCGGAGAGACCCGGGTTCAGTTCCCGCTAAGGGCGCATACCTCGGTTGCAGTTTGTCCCCGGCCCTGGTTGGGTTGTGCGGGTGGCAGCCACTAGATGTGTCCCTTTCACGTCGATGTTTCTCTCTCTTTCTCTTCCTCTCCCTCCCTCCACTCTATCTGATCAAAAAATGAAAAAATATCCTCAAGTGAGGATAAAAAAAAAAAAAAAAAAAAATGGCCTGGCCGGTTTGGCTCAGCGGTTAGAGCATCGGGTGCGGTCCAGAGAGATCCGGGTTCGGTTCCTACTGGGGGCATGTACCTCGGTTGCAGTTTGTCCCCGGCCCCTGGCTGGGATTGTGCAGGAGGCAGCCATTTGATATGTTCCTTTCATGTCGATATCTCTCTCTCTCTCTCTCTCCCCCTCCTACTCTGTCTAAACAAATATGGAAAAATGTCCTCGGGTGAGAATAAAAAAATAAAAACTTATTTTAAAAAATGAAATCTTGCCTGGCAGGTGTGACTCAATGGATTTAGCGTCATCCCATGGATTGAGGGGTCCCGGTTCGATTCACAGTCAGGGCACATGCCCAAGTTTTGGGCTCAATCCCCAGTGGGGGATGTGCAGGAGGCAGCCAATTGATGTTTCTCACAGTGATGTTTCTATCTCTCTCTAAAAAAACAATAATAACATATTTAGCCCTGGCTGGTTTGGCTCAGTGGTTCCAGTGTCGGCCTGCGGACCAGAGTCCTGGGTTCGGTTCGCACTGGGGGCACGCACCTCAGTTGCAGTTTGTCCCCGCCCCAGTTGGGGTCATGTGGATGGCAACTACTCAATGTGTCTCTCTCACATCAAGGCTTCTCTCTCTCTCTTCCCCCCTCTCTCCCTCCTGCTCTATCTGAAGATAAATGCAAAAATGTCCTCAGGTGAGGATAAAAATATATATATATATATTTTTTTAAAAAGAAATGAAATCTTACCATTTTTGACAACATAGATGGACCTAGAAGGTGTTATGCTAAGTGAAACAGGTCAGACATAGAAAAAGAAATCTGTATGATTTCACTTATATGTGAAATCTAAAGAACAAAATAAATGAACAAATAAAACAGAAACAGACTCAGATACAGAGAACTGAAGGTTGCAGAAGGAAAGTCGGGGTGAAGAACTGGGTGAGAAAGGTGAAGGGATTAAGAAGTACAAATTGAAAAATACAAAACAGTCACAGGGATGTAAAGTTCAGATAGGGAATATAGTCAATAATACTGTAATAACTATGTATGTTGCCAGGCAGGTACTTGTATTATTGGGGGGAAAAAATCACTTGGTAAATTATAGAATTGTTTAACCACTATGTTGCACACCTAAAACTAATATAAAATAATATTAACTGTCAACTGTAATTGAAAAATACATTACTTTTTATTAAAAAAATTTTTTTTTCTTTATTGATTTTAGGGAAAAAGGAAGAGTAATGGAGAGAGAGAAAGAGAGAGAGAAATATTGGTGAGAGAGAACATCAGTTGGCTGCCTCCTGCATGCCTCTGACTGGAGATTTGGCCCACAACCTGGGCACGTGCCCTGAACAGGAATTGAGGCAGCGACCTCTTGGTGCAAATGTCAATGCTCAACCACTGAGCCATACTGGCCGGGCGAAAAATAAAAAATTTTAAAAATAGCCCTGGCTGGTTTGATTGGGTAGTAGAGCACTGGCCCACAGACCAGTGAGTCGCAGATTCAATTCCAGTCAAGGGCACATATATCGGTTTCAGTTCATCCCTGGCCCTGATAGGGGTAGTGCAGGAGGCAACCAGTCGATGTATCCCTCTCACATCAATATTTCTCTCTCCCTCTCTCTACCTCCCAGACTTTAAAAAAAGGCCATAGTGGGCCTTGCTGAGTTGCTTCAAAGAGCTAAGGTTTCCCAATGGCTCTCCCTGATAAAAGAAGTCTTTCTAAAAGTACAACTAGCATTTTCTTCTTTCTCTCCTCAGCTAGAATTACAGGTAAGGCTCAAGGTCTCCAATGCAGTAGATAAGGCTAGATTCTTACCCAGGATGCCCGAATTAACAAAATGTACCAAGCTGAAATACTCAAGGAGATCATTCTGGATGGGAGTCCCGGAGATGAGCACGCGCCGGCTGGTGTTCAAGCTGTCCAGGGCCTGATAAGTTTGATTCTCAGAGTTCTTGAGCCTGTGTCCCTGAAAGGAAATGAATTCTCACTTAGGCCTGGGCACAATGTGGCATCCCTAACAGTAACAATGTCTTGTGCCCTGGCTGGTTTGGCTCAGCAGTTAGAGTGTTGGTCCACGGACCAGAGGGTCCTGGGTTTGGTTACCGCTAGGGGCACGTACCTCGGTTGCGGTGTGTCCACAGTCCTGGTTGGGGTCATGTGGGTGGCAACCATTCGATGTGTCTCTCTCACATCAATGTTTCTCCTGCTCTATCTGAAGATAAATGCAAAAATGTCCTCGGGTGAGGATAAAAAAAAAAAACGTCTTGTGTAGAGGATCCAACCTCTGGCCATCAGCCCACAGCACCTCACCCTCCTCGGGGTTCCAAACAGTGCTTACTCCCACTTTTGGCAGACAGATATCATGGGCTCTCTTCTCATTTGCCTCCTCCAAAGCAGTATGCTCTATACTCTGCATTCTCTAGTGACTGACACAGTCTTTGGATGGCAGTTCTCAGTGAGAAGATTCAGATAGACTTTCTCCTACTACCCAGACTGCTGAGAGTCAAGTACCTCATCACATATGACCAGTCCAACACTCCCTTTCTGGAGGACCCCAGCATGCAGGCGGAATGTCTCATAGGAAATGATGAGGATGGGGGAAGGCACTCTGGCTCCACGCTGGTTCATGAATCCTTCTGCAACAGAAAAGGTGTCAAGGGAACAAATCTTAGACTAGCCTAAAGGAAAAAAGTTTGATAATTGTTTAATTTAGGCTGGAAATAACTATTTCAATATTTTGCATGGAACTCTCTTCTCTGCCACCCCTCACTGCCCTCAACCCTGGTCATCAGTGAGCATACACGTAAGAGAGGAGCAGGTTGTATAAAAGAGTGCACTCATCTTTGTTAAGGCTCCATACCCAGCTTTTGATCTATCTCGTCCTTAGAGCCTCCGTCGATGGCCAGAGGTTGAATCCTCCCTCCAAGCCATTTCCCAACTTCATTGTACCAGTTCTTCACCAGGCTGGAGGGCGACACCACCACTGCCTTGTCAATTTCTGGCTTACACTCTGGACTCTGGCGCAAAAGTGTCCACATCAACGTGATACATTGTAGTGTCTTGCCTAGGCCCATCTCATCAGCCATAATGCAGCCGTGGCTGCCCGGGATGCGCCGACTGGTGACACACTCCCATAGGAACTTCACTCCCTGGGGAAGAACAGCACTCAGCCCACTTTTGTATCCACACTGCTGCTGCCCCAGAGATAGCAGCTTCCCAGGCTCAGACCCTAGTCCACACCTCATCCCCCAACCCTCCATCACCATCACTTACCTCTCTCTGATGAGGTCGCAAGACCTTACTGAGAATAGGATCAACGACCACATGGACAGGGAGTTTTTCCCTGAGAATACAGCAAAGAAAACACGAAGCTCAGACATGGGCAAGGGCATGCCCTCAGGAAGTTGTGTCCTCCTGATCCAAAAGCCAGAGGACCTTCTTGGCCTGGTAATCAAACCATAGCAAATTCCTGCTCCAGGGAATTTTAGGAGAGGAGGATGGGTTCCCTATGTTATCACTTTAACTCTTCCTGCTCCTGAGAGAGCTTGGCAGGAAGGGATGAGGAATTCCCACCAACTGGACATGTCCACATGCTCTTCCTCAGGCACTCTCCTTCCCCACCTACCCACTCTCTGGACGGGGCAGCAGGCATGACAGCACTCTGAAAATATATGCCAGTCCCAAGGACAAATCACACCTAAATGCCCTCTGCCTTCCCAGGCATGTATACACTTACAGGGGACCAGACTGCTCAAAAAATACCAACACACATACTTGTCAAGCTTCAGCTGGTCATGGGCGCTCAGTGCGGGAGGCTCATACAGAACCAAGGCACCTTCTTCCAGGGGGTCATGGAGGGCCCGACGGACTCCAGCCCTTTTGAGGCCCAATGCCCGAGAGCCCAGAGGACCTAGAAACCAAAAATCTGTTACCTAAGCCTCTGTGTTGAGGAGCTCCAACAGGCCCAGCTCAAATGCCTATCCTTCACATAACCTTTGCTAAGCTTCCTCATAACCCTCTCTCAGAACCTCTCCAAACTCAGTTTAGGCACCTCTACCCATTATCCCAGTCTGCCTCAGATCAGAGTTTTTACTAGTTTACTGTCCGATTCAACTACAATCTTCCAAAGGGCCAGGTCTTGTTCATCTCAAGTCAATTCTGAAAAGGTCTAAAACCCTAAAAGGGCCTTTCAAGACTTATAGCTTTTGAGAGTTGGCCTCCTCCCTCCCAGCCCCCGTTTTAGCACAATGCTTTGCTCTGTACAGGACAGGAATATTTTGCAGAACCTAGCCTCTAACATAGTCAAACTCATAAAGGAGATGCCACTGAACTCACTTGGACTAAATGAAACCTGGGCCCATCAATCACTCTGGCCTACCAGGAACTTCCTGAGCATTGGTATATCCCCACCAAGAAGATGAGGGGCATGATCTACATGGCTGTACTCAAGAAGAAGAAGTCACTCTTGGCAGCCCTTGCTGAAGCTATCAAACACAGATTTCATGCAGGCCTCAGGGGAGTCACCCGTACATAGTCACCACGGTATTGGCATCTTCAATTCCACGATAAGCTTGTATGCATAAAAGCTGAGGTTTGAATCTATTTAGGCACATTTACACATAAGTCAAAAAGAGAAAAGTCTCCATTTTTACCTTGATAATTTGGAATGGGGATTTTAAAAGGCTTTGACAAAATGCTTCGAATAAATGCTTCCTAAAAAAAAAGAGAGGAAACAGGGATTTAGGACTGTTTGGAGATGTTATGGGATACTATTTCTAGAGATACAGCAGCCTAAAATGCCTATTTAAGAACCATAATACAACCCTGGCCAGTATGGCTCAGCAGTTAGAGCGTCGGCCTGTGGTCCAGAGAGACTTGGGTTCGGTTCCCACTAAGGGCACATACCTCGGTTGCAGTTTGTTCCCGGCCCTGGTTGGGTCGTGTGGGTGGCAACCATTCGATGTGTCCCTTTCACGTCGATGTCTCTCTCTATCTCTCTCCCTCCCACTCTATCTGAACAACAGCAACAAAAAAATGGAAAAATGTTCTCAGGTGAGGATTAAAAAAAAAAAAGAACCATAATACAGTGAGAGCATTGTATTTTGGTTACATCTCATTCAGATACATCTAGAACATAAAGAGATGTGTTCAACACATCTTTGTACAATAGCTTTCATCTTTGAGTCTTTATACAAGGTTCCACAAATGCCCAGGAACAGCAGAGGGCCACTGGCAGTGCCTAGCCTCAGTCAGCCACAAGGCTCAAATCCATTAGCTCACGAAGGACCATGCCACTGCGGACACCTAACTATTCCCTAGGGTGCAACACCTTAAGAAGAAAGCACCACAGCCCTGGCCAGGTGGCTCAGTTGGTTGGAGCATGGTTCTGTATACCAAAAGGCTGTGGGTTCGATTCCTGGTCAGGGCACATACCTAGGTTGCGGGTTCAATCCCCAGTCAGGGTATTATGGGAGGCAACCAATTGATGGTTTTTTTCTCTCTCTCTAAAAGTCAGTTTAAAAATATTATTATTATTATTTTTTTTTTTTATCCTCACCTGAGGACATTTTTCCATTTTTTGTTCAGATAGAGCGGGAGGGAGAGAGAGGAAGAGAGAGAGAGAGAGAAACACCGATGTGAAAGGGACACATCGAGTGGCTGCCACCCACACGACCAACCAGGACCGGGGACAAACTGCAACCGAGGTACGTGCCCTTAGCGGGAACCGAACCCGGGTCTCTCTGTACCGCAGGCCGACGCTCCAACGGCTGAGCCAAACCGGCCAGGGCTAAAAATATTATTTTTTGAAAAGAAGAAAGCACCACAAACTTACCCAACCCCAGTGCTAATAAGGAACTCCAATGTCTGGATTCAACCACTATCCTATAGGGTAACATTTTCCCAAGCATACCTCACATTTCTTTTTTGTCATACCAATTCTGCCTACTGCATCTAATTCCCACATCAGCCTCCTTGAGAACTAAACAGCCCTTCAAACAGTAGTGGTAGCAGGAGTAACAGGAGTGGTATTAGTAAAGTAATAATATTAACAGCAACAGCAAAAACGACAACGATGATGACTAACAATGTATGCCAGATGCAATGCTAAGCCCCTTGTATTTATGTTACCACTTAATCCTCACCAACAGCTCTATGAGGTCCATACATTACTGATACCCCCCAGTCTACAGATCAGCAAAGTTAGTAATTGTCACTTCCCCAAGTCACACAGCCATGACAGATGCAGGACTCTCCTGAATCCATGGCCCTTACTTGTAACCAGGAGGCAGGCAATGTAGCCTCCTAACCTAACCTGTTTGAGTACAGCCATGTAGATCAGCCCAGTCAGCAGTTTGTTGCCATAGGAAAGCTCAAGAGAGGGCACACATGAGAAAGGGGATATTAGAGAGTGGGCAAGCCAATCACTAAGAAAGCAAGTGGGAAAAGGGTGACAGGGAAGCAGACAGATGTAGGTCCTAGAGAAGGATGGCCTTGGTGCTTCCACCTCAGCGCCTGCAGGACGCCCGTGCCACCACTTTGGCCTGGAACCAGCAATGGGCTATGGGGCTGGAGCAGAAGAGAAGGCAGGGAAGTCCACAGCACCAGCTCCTGAGCTGATTCTGACAACTGAAAGAGGCAGGAGAGAATAAAAGAATAGAGAACTAATCATAGTGGCATACTAGCCATAGTAATAAGAAATGTTAACCATCCTTTGCAGTGTTAATAGTGGTAGCTTTGTTCTGATTAGAGAAAAACCCATTCTACTTGCCTGGGAGGTATGTGCCTCAGGAGTTTACTTTAGGAATACTGTCCATTCTCCTAACCCGACAAAATGGAAAGACTAGCAGCCTGATTATTAGAACGCTGAACACCGGACCTGTGACTGTGACTCACTGGCGACCAGCCCCTGCAGTCCCCAGCCCACATTCCTCTCCCTTGCTCCAAACCTTGTACAATCCCCCCTGCCCACATTCCTTCCCCCTTGCCTGTAACCATTTTGCCCTTTTTTTTTTTTTCCTTTTTGCCTAACTGCCCTTTCTCACGTAGTCATTGTTTCTCTACCTTTAAAAAGTGAGGTGGGCCCTGGCCAGTTTGCCTCAGCAGTTAAAGGTTAGAGGTTAGAGCGTCAGTGCACAGACCATAGAGTCCCAGGTTCAGTTTCTGATAAGCGCACAACCTCGGTTGCAATTCGTCTCCAGCCCCAGTTGGGGTCCTGTGGGTGGCAACTCACAGGATGTGTCCAGTTGATGTGTCTCTCTCACATTAAAGTTTCTCTCCCCGCCCCTTCCCACTCTATCTGAAGATAAATGCAAAAATGTCCTCAGGTGAGGATTAAAAATAATAATAAAGTGAGGGTGGGCAGAGCAGATTTTACGGGATGACCACTGCTCTCCCATACTGCATTAGAATAAATGCTCATATATACAATCCAAGCTTGTCTCTGCTTAATTGGCTCCAATAGTGACAGGCGGCCCAGACCCATTTGGACCCATTCGTTGTTTGGTTTCACAACTCCCTTCGAAGTTCTGGTCTATATACACCTGAGCTCTCTGGGAAATTACAATAGCCTGTGAATCTCAACAAAACAAAAACTAGAACCCAAGAAAGCAAAGAGAAAACAAGAGCAGAAACCCTAAAGGTAGTTTTAATGAAAATGCATTAGTAGAAAAAGATAATGAAAAATACTCCCTTCTAGAAAAAAGGTAGTTTAATAGAAAAAAAAAAAAGCAAGCCTGTCTTGCCCTGAAATTTTTACTTTATTCTAAACCATTTCTATACAGATAATTTCTACAAACTCAATGTACTTCAAATAGAAAAAAATGTAATGAATTTATTTGGCAATCTATTGGAAGATAGAAAAGAAATGTGGGAGACCTGAACTTCATTATCACACTAAATAACATTACCAGGCCAGGATTGGAGAAAGATCCAAATAGTCTTTTATTGCCCTTTTTTTTAATCCTCACCTGAGGATATTTTTCCATTTATATTCAGACAGTGGGAAGGAGTGGGAGGAAGGGAAAGGAGGGAGGGAGGTTGGAAGAGGAACGGAGAGAAAGAGAGAAACATCGATGTGAATCAGCTGGTTACCTCCCACATGACCCCAACCAGGGAGAACCTAACTGCAACCACTGTATGTGTCCTTGACCAGAATCGAACCGAGGCTCTTTGGTCCGTGGGCTGAAACTCTAACCACTAAGCCAAACCAGCCAGGGCCTTTATTGACTATTTTTAATTACCATGATTACTGTAATTATAAATAGCAATGATAAAGAGAAATTCACATATGAAATGTGCTAACAAAAAGCTACCCTTCCTGTTCCTTCTCACTCCTGATTGCATGCCCAAGCCTGAGGCTTTTCTTCCCTCTCAGGTGTGCATCGTCTAAATTCTAAGGGTCCCCTTGAGACTTACAACCAGGAAAGCAATGGGCAGCAGCAGTTCATCCTGGGCTAACCCCTTGTCTCCAAGGCTCCCTTTTCTTTGACTTTTCAGTGAACCAATAGCAGCCTAACCTTGGCTCACTTCTGTCACTGAGACTTTTTTATTTTTTCTTTATTGATTTTAGAGCGAGGGGAAGGGAGATGGAGAGAGGGAGAGAGAGAAAGAGAGAGACAGAAACATCGATGAGAGAGAACATCAATTGGCTGCCTCCTGCATGCTCCACACGGGGGATGGCCCACACCTGGGCATGTGCCCTGACGGGGAACTGAACCAGCAACCTCTTGGTACTTGGGTTAATGCACAACCACTGAGCCACACTGGCCAGGCTGTCACTGAGACTTATTTCTTAGTGAGCCAAAGCAGCCCTGCCTAGGCTCTCCTGTTCTTTCTTGTATCCTAAGCCCTTTCTTGTTTCACTGTCCCCAGCTTTAATAAACATATTCTCAAAATCAAAAAGCTACCCTTGCCCTGGCCGGTTTGGTTCAGCGGTTAGAGTGTCGGCCTGCGGTCCAGAGAGACCCGGGTTCGGTTCCCGCTAAGGGCACGTACCTTGGTTGCAGTTTGTCCCCGGCCCTGGTTGGGTTGTGCGGGAGGCAACCACTCGATGTGTCCCTTTCACGTCGATGTTTCTCTCTCCCTCTTCCTCTCTCTTCCTCCCACTCTATCTGAACAAAAAAATGGAAAAAAATGTCCTCAGGTGAGGATAAAAAAACCAAAAAGCTACCCTTACGTTAAAGGAGAATAAAAGATGAACAATAATTTTCTAATATGGTGTCAATTCTGCCTTCAATACTAAAACTGAAATAGTATTTTTCAAAATTATCAGTGTAGGAGAAGCTAGATAGTTTTGAGCCCTGAGAAGCCAAGAATTTATGCTCCAAAATTTTATTTATTTATTTAATTTATTTTTATCCTCACCAGAGGATATTGTTTCTATTTATCATCAGATAGAGAGGAGGGAGAAGGAGGAAGGGGTAGAGAGGGATAGAGAGAGAAAGAAACATCAATGCCGGAGAGACACACCAATTGGTTGCCCCCACCCCACCCAACCAGGGCCAGGGACGAACCGCAAAAGAGGCACGTGAATCGAAATCAAACCTGCGATTCTCTGGTCCTCGGGCTGACACTCTAACTGCTGAGCAAAACCGGCCAGGGCTATGCTCCAAAATGTAAAAGCAAGACTGTTAATCATGCCCAGTCGGTGTGGCTCAGTGGACAGAGCATCATCCCATGGACTGAGAGGTCAGGTTCGATTCCCCAGGTTATGGGCTCGATCCCAAGTAGGGAGCATGCAGGAGGCAGCTGATCGATGCTTCTCACTCACATCAATGTTTCTCTCTCTCTCTCCTTTCCTCTCTAAAAAAAAATCAATGAAAAATAAATAAATAAATATATAAATAAATAAGAGCCCTGGCCGGTTTGGCTCAGCGGTAGAACATCGGCCTGTAGTCCAGAGAGACCCAGGTTCGGTTCCCGCTAAGGGCATGCACCTTGGTTGCAGTTTGTCCCTGGTCTTGCTTGGGTCGTGCAGGTGGCGACCACTCGCTGTGTCCCTTTCACATCGATGTTTCTCTCTCTCTCTCTCCCTCCCCACACTATCTGAACAAAAAATGGAAAAATGTTCTCGGGTGAGGATAAAAAAAAAAATGAGTTGCCCTGGCCGGTTTGGCTCAGCGGTTAGAGCGTCAGTCTGCAGACCAGAGTCCTGGGTTCGGTTCCTACTAAGGGCATGTACCTCGGTTGTAGTTTGTCCCCGGCCCTGATGGGGTCATGTGGGTGGCAACCAGTCAATGTGTCTCTCTCACATCAATGTTTCTCTCTCTCTCCTCCTCCCTCTCCTTCCTGCTCTATCTGAAGATAAATGCAAAAATGTCCTTGAGTAAGGATTAAAAAAGAGAGAATAAATTTCATAAAAAATTATAGATATATATTCTCTTTTAACTTCCATGATACCATTCACCCACTATTTCCCCCCTCTCGGACCTCATGCCCAGTCCCCTAATGGGCTTTCTTTTTCCTCTGCCTAACCCCCCTTAAAAATCAGTGTTCCTCAGGGCTAGGCCCTAGGTTCTTCAGACTACACATTCACCCTAATACTCCAATATACTTTGGAGGTATTAAATATCATCAACATGCTAATGACCGTAAGTATATTTCCAGTCAGTAGCCCCCTCCTAGGCTCCACACCCACATTTAAAATCACCTCCAAACTTGGACGTCCTACTGGTGTCTAAGGCTAAAGTCCTCATCTTCAGAGCTACACTATGACTTTTGTAGGTCTGAGAAACTTTTGTCATTGAGGCTAGAAGGGAAGTCAAGTTTTTGCCACCCCCAAATGTGGCTTTAGGGATATTAATTATTTTAGGCTGTTTTTTTTTTTAAATATGTTTTTATGTCCAGCCAGTGTAGTTCAGTGGTTGAGCATCAAACCATGTACCAAGAGGTCACCAATTCAATTCCCAGTCAGGACACATGCCCAGGTTGTGGGTCCAATCCCCAGTGGGGGGCATGCAAGAGGTGGCCAATCAATGTTCCCTCTCATCAATGTTTCTATCTCTCTCTCTCTCCCTCTCACTTTCTCTCTCTAAAATCAATAAAGGAAAAAAAAAAAAAAAAAAACATAGCCCTGGCCAGTTTGGCTCAGTGGGTCCACAGATCAATGAGTCATGGGTTTGATTCCAGTCAAGGGCACATACCTCGGCTGCAGTTCATCCCAGGCCCTGGTCAGGTTGTGCAGGAGGCAACCAGTCAATGTGGCTCTTTCACATTGATGTTTCTCTCTCTCTCTCCTTCCCACTCTATCTGATGATAAATAAAAACTATCCTTGGGCCCTGGCCAGTTTGGCCCAGCAGTTAGAGCATCGGCCTGCGGTCCAGAGAGACCCGGGTTCGGTTCCCGCTAAGGGCATGTACCTCGGTTGCAGTTTGTTCCCGGCCCTGGTTGGTCATGCGGGTGGCAGCCACTCGATGTGTCCCTTTCACGTCGATGTTTCTCTCTCTCTCTGCCTCCCACTCTATCTGAACAAAAAAATGGAAAAATGTCCTCGGGTAAGGATAAAAAAAAAGTATCCTCGGGTGAGGAGTTAAAAAAAAGTTTGTATTTATTTTAGAGAAGAAGGGAGGAGATAGAAACACTGATGACAGAGAAACATATATGGTTGCCTCCTGCATGTCCCACCACCACAACCACCACCACCATGGAGGATAGAGCCTGCAACCTGGGCATGTGCCCTGACCAGGAATCAAACCTGCAACCTCTTGGTGTATGGGACCATCATACCCAACCAACTGAGCCACACCTACCTGGCTAGGCTGATCATTCTTTTTTTTTTTTTTAATCCTCACCCGAGGACATTTTTCCATTTTTTGTTCAGACAGAATGGGGAGGGAGAGAGAGAAACATCAACGTGAGAGGGACACATCAAGTGGTTGCCACCTGCACGACCCAACCAGGGCCGGGGACAAACTGCAACCGAGGTATATGCCCTCAGCGGGAACCAAACCCAGGTCTCTCTGGACCGCAGGCCGACACCCTACCACTGAGCCAAACTGGCCAGGGCCATTTTATTTTTCATTATTGATTCTTTTTTAGAGAGAGAAGGAGGTAGAGAGAGATGGACACTTCAATGAGAGAGAACATCGATTGGCCGCCTCCTGCATGCCCCCCCACTGGGGATTTGGCCCACAACCTGGGCATGTGCCCTGACTGGGAATCGAACCAGTGACTTCTTGGTGCATGGGTTGACGCTCAACCACTGAGCCACACCGGCCAGATAGGGCAGCCAGGTTTTTGAGCATTAGATCATCCGTGACTTCAAGTGTGGGCCACTTGCTAAACTGTAAACCCTTATTGTCTTTGCTGCGAACTCTCATTCATGTCTTATTGGGCTTTGATGTGTGCAGACGAATGTACCCCTTTAGTTCAGTAACATACATATCATTTTTGTAGCTCAATAAACAAACTTAGTGACTTACTTATATATGGTAAAATTATCACAAAAAGCAAGGGATGATGAACATAATTCAAGAGATAGTTAGGGATGGGAAAAGGGATTATGACTTTGACGATGTTCTAGTCCTGGATGGTGGGTTCACAGGTGTTTATTTTGTATTTTATGTTACATGTTAACATATTCTTTTACATCATTCAATTATTATGTAAAAATTTTTCTAAATGTTTGCTGAGTGCACATATAACCTCTATTACATGTTTCCATCAACAGATTCCCATTTTTCCTTCAAAATCTCCCTGTAAAGGAAAAATACACTCCTATGTGTGTCCTCTACTCTCAATACTACACTACTTCACTTCTGATACCACATGTGTGTTTTCCACACATCAAGCAATTCTTTGGGACCACCTGGGTATCCTACAATTTTTTTTTTAATCCTCACCAGAGGATATGTTTTTATTGATTATTAGAGAGAAAGGGAGAAACATTGATGTGAAATAGAAACATCGATTGGTTCCTCCTGTACACACCCACACCGGGGATCAAACCCGAAACCTAGCTATGGGCCCTGATGGGGAATTGAACCTGAAACCTTTTGGTTTACGAGACGATGCTCCAGCCAACTGAGCCACCCAACGACGGCTGGGTGTCCTACACATAACTCAATTCTGACATTATCTACACCGAGAATGCATCAGATCCTACAGATTAAGGCTTCACACAAAACTGTCTCCCCCATACCACTTCAGATGCCAATCCCAAATCCAGGTTGTTACCTGTGGTTCTGACAGGCTATACATTGGAGGTTCCCACAAACCCTTCCTTGGGTTCAATTTTGGTAGGGAGGCTCAGAAAAAGTTTCCTTACTAGATTACTGGTTTATCTCAAAGGATATGAAAGGATATGAATGAACAGCCAGATGAAGAACTACAGTGAGGTCTGGAAGGGTCCCCACAGGAGCTTCTGTACCTAAGGGGCTTGGGGTATGCCACTTCCCAGCAAATGGGTGAGGTCCTAGTTCACCAACCCAGAAGCTCTCCAAACCCTGCCCTTTTGGGGTTTATCTTTATTGTTGAATGCATTACAGATGTTCCTCATTTTCCCTCCATTGTCCCCCTCCTCCCAACTCCTGCCTCCAACCTGCCTTTTCCTACACTGTTGTCTGTGTCCATTGGCTATGCAATTAAGTTCTTTGTTTTATTTCTTCCCACCACCCCCCAAACCCCCTTCCCTTTGAGGTTTGTCAGTCTAGCAACCAATTTGTACTTCTTAATCCCTTCACCCATTCCCCCAACGCCCCTCCCACCTGGCAACCAACAAAATGTTCTCTGTATCTATGAAAATGTTTCTGTTCTGCCTGTTCATTTTGTTTGTAGATTCAATTGTCGACAGACATGTATTCATTGCCATTTTGTTTATTCACATATTTTATCTTTTTCTTCAAAAAGACCCTTCAACATTTCATCTAATAACGGTTTGGTGGCAATGAACTCCTTCAACTTTTTCTTGTCTGGGAAACTCTTTATATGGCCATCGATTCTAAATGACAGCTTTGCAAGACAGTAATCTTGGTTGTAGGTTCTTGCTTTTCACCATTCTGAATATTTCTTGCCACTCCCTACTGGCCTGCAAAGTTTCTTTTGAGAAATTAGTGGACAATCTTATTGGAACTCCCTTGTAGGTAACTAACTGCTTTTCTCTCGCTTTTAAGATTCTCTCTTTGTCTTGAACCTTTTGCATTTTGATGATGATGTGTCTTAGTGTGGGCCTCTTGGGGTTCATCTTGTTTGGGACTCTCTGTGCTTCCTGGACTTGTATGTTTCCTTCACCAAGTTAGGGAAGTTTTCTGCCATTATTGTTTCAAATAGGTTTTCAATTTCTTGTTCTCTCTCTTCTCCTTCTGGCACCCCCAAGATGCGAATGTTGTCACACTTGAAGTTGTCCCAGAGGGTCCTTACACTATCCTCATTTTTTTGGATTCTTTTTTCTTTTTGCTGTTCTGATTGGGTGTTTTTGGCTTCCTTATATTCCAAATCGATGGTTTGCTTCTTGGCTTTACCTACTCTACTATTGAATCTGTGTAAATTATTCTTTATTTCAGTTAGTGCCTCTTTCACTTCTGACTGTGCATCCTTCATTTCTGACCGGTCCTTTTTAATGCTCTTGAGGCCCTCACTAAGTTCACTGAGGTTCTCACTAAGTTCATTGAGCATCCTTATAAGCAGTATTTTGAACTCAGCATCTATTAGATTGCTTATTTCCATTTCGCTTAGTTCTTTTCCTGGAGTTTTATTCTGTTCTTTCATTTGGGACCTGTTTCTGTGTCTCCTCATTTTGGCAGCCTCCCTGTGTTTGTTTCTGTATATTACTTAACAAGAGGTATGGGGCTAGCTGAGACCAGATGCTGCTTGTTTGAAAGAATTTAGGAGCCTGGCCGGTGTGGCTCAGTGGTTGAGTGTCGACCCATGCACCAAGAGGTCGCAGGTTCAATTCCCAGTCAGGGCACATGCCCAGGTTGTGGGCCCAATCCCCAGTGGGGGATATGCAGGAGGCAGCCAGTCGATGTTCTCTCTCATTGATGTTTCTAACTCTCTCTCCCTTTCCCTTCCTCTCTCTCTCTGAAATCAATAAAAAAGAAAAAAAAAAGAATTTAGGAAAACCTGAAGCAGAGATCCAAGACAGGCCAATCTTATGATTAAGCAACTGGCAACAGCTTGGGTGAGCCTAAAAGTTGGGTGGGGTTAGGCCTCAGGGAATTACCAGGGTGGGGCTACCAGTGTTAGCCAGGTTGCTGGAGTCCCAGATATGGCAACTGTCTGCCGCCCCAGGGAAGGGCTCACCAAAGGAACAAAGGCCTCTGACAGCACATTTGTCCCTGAGAAAGCTCCTTCTCCAGCCCTCGCCCCAATGCCAAACAGCTCAGTTCTTCCCTATATGTCTCTGGCGCCCCTCAAGCTGCCTCCCCTCCAAGTTTAGAGGGAGTGAGTCTGATAAAGTCCATGTGTGGGCCCTTTAAGAGGAACTGCCTGGGGCTCCAGCCGCCTCAGCCTCCCTGAGCCTCAGTTCCCGCTGGTTTTTCCAGCCAGAAGCTATGGGGACTTCTCTTCCTGGCACTGGAACCCTGAGCAGGGCACGTGGTGTGGGACGGTGACTCCTCAGTACTCAGGGAGGACCTTCCCAGCCAAGGAATCCACCTGATTTATATCCACTACACGTGGATGTGGGACCAGCCCATCTGCCTCCGCCCCTCCTACCAGTCTCTATGTGGATGCATCTTTAATTCCATAGTTGTAGGACTTCCATTCAGCTCGATTTCAGGCCATTTTGAATGATGGTTGTTCTGCAGTTTAGTTGTAACTTTGATGTGGTTGTGGGAGGACGCGATACTGCATTTACCTACACTGCCATCTTGACCGGAAGTCTCCCCTTTGGGTTTTTATGGAAGTTTCATTACATAGACATGATTATTATTGGCCATTCATTGGTGGGTTGGTTCTCCTGGCAACCAGCCCCAAGGTTAGGTGCTTTACTAAAACCTTATCATTAACATAAACTCAGGTATGATTGAAGGGGGTTGTTATAAACAATGAAAGACACCTTGTTTTAGTCATTTAAATTCCTAGAGCTCAACATCACTGTCCCCTCAGAAAGCTTGGTCTAAAAAGCTTTGGATGGAGGTAGGCAGATTTGACTATGTTACTCGGTAACTTTGGACAAATAAACCCCTCCAAGACTCAGCTTCCACATCTTAAAAAAATGAGTTACATGAAATAATGCACAAACCTGCCATGGCGATGATTATGTTTGATTTTACTAGAGGAAAACCATGAAAGCTGTAGGACTCTGGTACTTCTTAAAGCCATATGCAGAGTCAGAGACTGAGCAGATCCTGGTTCCGATACCCTGCCACAGCCTTCCCTCTCCTATACCCTCATGTCCTCAGGAATTTGAGCCACGTGAGATCTGGTGCCCAAATACTTTTAAAAGAAGGGGACTCCAAAACAGCACACATCTCTAAGGAAAGAGGCCAGACCTCTTCCAGGCCCCAAGAGCAGGTCCAAAGTTCCCACCAAAGTCTATCTGCTAGCTACTCTGTAGTGTCTTCAGGGGTGAGAACCTTCCTAGCCAAAACAACAGAGAAGCAAATACATTGGTAGGTTGCAGTTCTGACTTACATGTTGACTACTGTCCAGACAGGTTGGGCGATCTGTTAGTTGGGTCAAAGCTTTCCGAAAAGGAGACAGGAAACTCTCCCGGCTCTTGGTCTCACTGCTGGATTTCCGTTTCTTAGGAGTCTAGGAGAGTAATGGGAGAAGTGAAGTCTAGAAGACCACAATGGCAACTAACATTTAAAATGTTTATTAAGCCCTGGCCAGTTTGGCTCAGCGGTTAAAGCGTCGGCCTGCGGTCCAGAGAGACCCGAGTTCAGTTCCCACTAAGGGCACATACCTCAGTTGCAGTTTGTCCCTGGCCCTGGTTGGGTCGTGCAGGTGGCAGCCACTCGATGTGTCCCTTTCACGTTGATGTCTCTCTCTCTCTCTCCCTCCCTCCCTCCCACTTTTTCTGAACAAAAAATGAAAAAAATGTCCTCAGGTGAGGATAAAAAATAAATAAAATAAAATGTTTATTAAGCCCAGCCAGTGTGGCTCACTGGTTGAGCATTGACCCATGCACCAAGAGGTGGCCAGTTTGATTCCCGGTCATGGCACATGCCCAAGTTGTGGGCCAAATCCCCAGCAGGGCGCATGCAGGAGGTGGCCAATGGATGTTCTCTCTCATTGACGTTTCTATCTCTCTCTCCCTCTCCCTTTCTCTCTAAAATCAATAAAGAAAAAACAAAACAAAAAAACTCTTCACACTTATTACCATTTTCACAGTAGTCCTATGTTAAGTGTTTATTATCCTTATTTAACAGGTGAAAATTAAAGTTTAATGAGTTTAAAGAACTTGCCTAATCTGAGATGGGGCACTGGAAGTGGTGAATGCAGTGGGCCTGTGAAGGGCAAGTCCACCAGTATGGAGTCATGCAACCCCCAAATCTTCACTCCAAACACCCCAAGGAATAATTGAGCTATTGTTTGCTTCCCTTCCTGAGTTTCCCAAAGGAGGGACAAGAGTGCAGCTGCCCTCAACTCCCAGGCCACTGAGTCAGTTCATACCATGGCAGTGGGGACCCCAGCACCAAAAACATTTTCAGGAGCAACCAGCAGCAGATAGCACCATTTATCACCCAGCTGTACCAAGTGCTGCCTAAGTTCAAGTCTGAGACACATTCAAGTGGCAAAGGGCAACCAATGTGCCTCCCTCATAGGTAGAGTAGCTCCCTGTACACCAGCAGTGCAACTACAAAGCAAGCCCCACTGAGCCATCAGGCAATAACCCACTTGTACCAGCTTGCCAATATCGGAAGCGTCAATGATCCTATAAGGCACACCTGAAACAGAAACATCAGGCCCCTTCCCTCTCTCTACATGCTTTTACTCACAAACTACCCCTGCCCAAAATTGCCTTCTAGACCTTCTTTAGCTAATCTCTTCCTCCAAAGTTCCAGTGCTCAAATCCTTGCTTCTTGAACTACTCTCTGAAATAAATGCTGCATTGTCTTATTGACTGTGATTTACACAGATCCTACCTACAGCCAGCCCCAGAAAGCCTCGAAGGTGGGAGTAGGGCCCAGGGCCCAGCTCAAAATTGAACATACTATACTTGAGTATTAGCAGCGACTGGAGGGAAAACACCCCACCAATCTAGGCTTTTCGCTCAGGACTCTAAGGTAGACCCTGTACATTCTACTATTCTGTGACATTGGGTTAAGGGACAAAAAGCAAAAGAACAGGCTGCTAGTTGCTGTTGGGGAGCACTTTTTTTTCAAGGTAGCCAAATGGCCCAACCCAATGTGCTCTTTTGCTTTGGAATACCCCTTCCTACCAGGAAAACTGAGTCTATATTAGCTTTTAGTGAGCACTTAAGGACAAATATTTATCTTCATCAATGCTTCACACATAGTAAGCACTCATTAAAATTTCACTGAAAGAGGCTTCTGGAAGTGACAGGGTTCATTCCATGTAACCCCAGAAGTTCAGGATTCCTTTCTGCCCAAACACTCCTGCATCCCCACCTTTCCTATCCCCTTGAGGGCAGAGTACTCACCACTGCCCCAAGCTGCCAGTCTTCATCATCAGAAGATCTGCCTTCCGGTTTTCTCTTGGCCAGCTGGCTAGGAGCTAAGCTCCTCCTCTGAAAAAGAAAGGAATCTGAGCACTTAAAGGAATCCAGCAGCCTGAGGCCATCAAATCCAGGCACAGACTACCCAGTCTCCCCTAGGCCACACTTACCATCCTAGACCCAGGTGCATAAAATATCAAGTATCCATCAGCCAAAAGTCAAAAGTACCCAGCAGCTGAAAATGCTGAACCTGGGCCAGGTAAAGAAGCGGGCTGCTATATTAACGAGAACATGGCTAATTAAAGAGGGATCATGGATGAACGGAAGTCAGCCCAAATGTGAGAGTAGCTAGTTAGCTGAGGCAGGAAAGCTGGCCAAGTGGAAGTATCCAGCAGAGATGAGTAGAGATCTGAGATAGGGTGCGATGGGTGGAGTGCCAGGCTGGGCAGAGTGGAGTCGGTATAATGGTCTCAGGTGGGCGTGAAGGAAAGAGGTAGTTAGGGGGGTAAAGGGTAATCACAGGAGAGAGAGGCTGGGGTGAAAATCCGAGGCCTGGGGAGGGCGAGGCGCCGGAGCCCGGAGAAGGGGGATTGCCCGGGTCTGGAGTGCAGATGAGAGGCCCGGACTGAGGGAGGTCGAGCAGGGATCCAGGCAGGACAAGTAAAAGACCCGGGCTTGGGAGGGGAACCCCAGACGGGGCTGGAAAAAAACCGCAGAAATTAACTTGCTCACGGCACACCGGCTTAACCTTCGTCTCCCCAAAGCGCGCGTTAACAGCCGCCAGGGATCTCTGGTCCCGCCAGGCCCGGTCAATCGAACCTCCCGCGGTGCTGCCGCCGCACCACCCATTGGCTGCGTTCGATGCGTTCGGCGCTCGCGACCCACGGAAAGGGCGGGCCTAGTGATACGACCTCGAAGATGCTCTGCGCTCTGAAGCTGAAGACTCGAGATGCACCTGCTGAGAGGAGGGATTTAGGAGGAAGGGCGGGGCCAACATGGGCGGGAGCCGTTGAGCGAGATGGGCGGGGCGAGCAGGCAGGGCAAGATTTTTGAGCCTGTGGGCGGGCCTCTAGCTCTGGTACTCGGCATTTTTTGTCCAAGGCTGGTGAGCTGGCCTGGCAAGCAGCTCTACTGGCTGTTTGCGCCAGGATGGACCGCGAAAGAGTTGCCACATGTCTGCAGAAAGCTGAAGATTACAAAAGGCAGTACAGGTCTGCTTCTCCCCTGAGCTGGACCTGGAGTGGAGGTTCGGGTTGTCACTCGGTCTGCGGCAGTGAGAGCCCACAGGGGAATTGTTCTTTTTGGTCTGGGGTGTTTTGGAAGAAGCTACCTTCTTTTGCTAGGCAAACCGGTCTTTGAAGATTTGTTGAGACTTAACGACTCTGTCAATGTAAGAAACGTCCAAACCTGTAATACTTTTTGTTTTTTATTAAAAATTTTTATTGATTTTTTAAAATATTGTTTTTAGAGAGGAAGGGAGAGAGAGAAAAACAAACATCGATTTGTTGTTCCACTTATTTACGCATTCATTGGTCGATTCTTGTATGTGCTCTGACCAGGGAATGAACCCACAACCTTAGGCTGGTGTATGGTGATGATGCTCTAACCAACTGAGATACCTGGCCAAGGGTCAACATGTAAAACTTTTAATGAGTGTATTTGAGCCAAAATGACAACAATTGCCAGGAAGCAAAACCTCAATGGATTGAGAAAATGCTCCAGAAAGGGGCAGTTTTGCACCTTATTTTAACATTAACAATCAAAAGAGAAGGCCTCAGTGGGTTACATGAAATCTACTGGTGATAGATAAAGGAGGCAGGAGAAAGCAAAGCGGGGAAACCTCTGGGACTGGATAAAAAGTAAAATGATAGACACATACTTCTTTTATATAGGTGGGTACAGAATAATTAATAGTCAACAATTAAGTCAATAACAAAGAGGGGTTTGCGGTCTCCACTCTAGAGCTGTGATTGTGTTTGTTATTCCAAAGGTATGTTTATGAGGTGTGTTAACCTAGATGCAAAAAAACAACTGATGGGCTCATTTAAGGTGAAGATTGACCTTTGTTAGGGAAAAATACAGCCCCAGGAAATGACTACTCACCATGAACTGCTTTTAGTTAAAAAGTGTTCATTTCAGACTATTCTGTGTGGCTACTTTAGGTCTCTGAGTTTGTAAGTCTGTCGTGCAGGTCTCCCCTAAGCTTTTCAGGTTTAGTATGTGGCCCCTTTTCATCCACAATTCAATCTCTCAAACCTTCAGTTTTCTTCATATCTAAAATTTGCATTATAGCCCTGGCTGGGTGGTTAAGTTGGTTAGAGCTTTGTCCCATACCCCAAAAGGTTGCAGGCTTGATCCCCGGTTGATGTTTCTCTCTCACATCACTATTTCTCTCTTTCTCTCCCTCCCTTCCCCCCCTTCCTTTTTCTCCAAAAGCAATAAAAACATATCCTCTGATAAGGATTAAAAAATAAAAATAAAATAAATAAAATGTGCATAATATTAAGTGCCTTCCCCACAGGGTTATTTTGAGAATTAAGTAAAGTAATGTATTTATTTTTATTTATTTATTTATTTATTTTAGATAGAGTGGGAGGGAGGGAGGGAGAGAGAGAGAACACCGATGTGAGAGAGACACATCAATTGGTTGCCTCCCGCACAACCCTGACTGGGGCCAGGGATTGAACCTGCAACCCGGATATGTGCCCTTGACTGGAATCCAACCCATGACCCTTTGGTCTGCAGGCTGACTCTCTAACCACAGCCAAACTGGCCAAGGCAGTAAATTAATGTATTTAAATAGCACAAGCACAAGCCAAGCACAACTTATGTGCTCAATAATAATCATATGTACCAGGCTCTTCTAAACTTCTTAGATATTCATTTAATATTCACAACTATGAGGAGGTTTATTACTGTCCCCACTTTATAGGTGAAGAAACAGACTCAGTGAGCCTAGTAACTTGTCCAATGTCACACCTAGTGAGACTATCGAGGATTTGAATTTAGGCAATTTGGCTGCAGTCATTGCAGTCTTACCTACCATACTATATATAGTAAGGGGGAACAGAACCAAGTTTTGTGGGGCTTGAAGCTTTTGTAAGTACTTGTTCAGACCCTAAAATTAGGTACACATATTAATACTTAGAATGAGAAAGAAAGAAAGAAAAAACATATCCAGTATGGAATCTTGGATATTTAGGTTCCTTTCTTCTGAAGGCAATTTATCAGAAATGTTTTCCATTGCATTCTGGCTTTTCCCCAGCTAGAACACTGATTACAAATCTCAAGTAATTTCCAGCACTCCCAGGGTCTGTGCAGGTGGGTCCTGAAGCTTACCATTAATTAGCCTCATGGTACATCACACTTAGATACAATAATACAGTCAAGATACAGAACATTTCTGTCACCACCTGAGGATCCCTCATGTTGCCCTTTGATAGCAACATCCATTTCTCTCCCACTTCTACCCCTTCTTTAATTCCTGTACCAGGGATTTAATCTGTTCTCAATTTCTATAGTTTTGTCATTTCAAGAATGTTATATAAGTGGAACCATATAGTATGTAACTTTTTTATTTAAAAATTTTTTTTCCTTTATTGATATTTTAGAGAGAGAGGAAGTGAGAGGGAAAGAAAGATAGAAACATCGATAGAGAGAACATCAACTGGCCACCTCCTGCATGTCCCCCACTGGGGATCAGGCCCACAACCTGGGCATGCATCCCAACTGGGAATCGAACTGGCAACCTCCTGGTGCATGGGTCGACGCTCAACCACTGAGCCACACTGGCCGGACATATGTAACTTTTTTAAAGTGGTTTTTTTTCACACAGAGTAATTGTCCAAAGATTCATTTAGATTGCTGTATGTATGTGTATCAATATGTTTCTTTTTTCTTTTTTCTTTTTTTTCCTCACCCGAGGATATTTTTCCATTTTGTTGTTCAGGTAGAGTGTGAGGGAGAGAGAGGAACAGAGAGAGAGAGAGAGAGAGAAACATTGATGTGAAGGGACACATCGAGTGGCTGCCACCCACACAACAGACCAGGGCCGGGGACAAACTGCAACCGAGGTACGCGCCCTTAGCGGGAACCGAACCCTGGTCTCTCCAGACCGCAGGCCGACGCTCTAACCGCTGAGCCAAACTGGCCAGGGCTCAATATGTTTATTTAAATTGCTGAATAAAATTCTGTGGTATGGATGTACCTTACTTTATTTAACTTTTCACATTGTTGAAGGAAATCTGGGTGGTTTATAGTGCTGGTTATCATGAATTGCTGTAAGTATTAGTGTACAGATATTTACGTGAGCATGTCTTCATTCTTTGGGACAAATGCTCAGGAGTGCAATTACTAGGTTGTAGAGTAGTTGAATGTTTCTTTTTTTTTTATAAAACTAACAAGTTGTTTTCCAGAGTGGATGTCCCATTTTTGCACTCCTATCAGGAATGTATATAATGATCCAGTTTTTCTGCATCCTTACAAATTTGGTGTTGCAACTATTTTTTAAATTGATATATATAGTTTTGTTACAGGACATGAGAGGGGCTCATCTCCCCCAGTTGCTCATGGGAGTGGGATTCTTAGGGTACTGCTGGAATAAGAATTTCCAGAGGCCCCTACAGGAGGATGAGACATAGTAGAAAGCTTTATTTCCATGAAATTACACCGCTGGGTTTTCAAGGTTTCATTTCCCTCAGTCCAATCATAGAAGATGTGTAGCTGGGGCTTCAGTAAAGATATAATCAGAGCCAGTGTCCATAGTTTCCTTTCCATGTTGGAGCTAGGTCCAGTCCCACATCAGGCTGGCTTAGCTTGTGTTTCCCACGGTAGTCCATTGTATGTGGGGTCCGCATGGCCGTGGGCTATATGGGAGAATGCAAGGAAGCAGGAGCAAAAGAGTCCCCCAAGCCAAGAGTCAAGTACAACAAAGATAGAGAACTTTGTTTAGGGGATTATGTATCCCCAAATTTTTGTGGGCTTACATTTGCTCCATCCATTCTAGCCTATGATCTCTGTCCCCAGGTTTGACTTACAGCAAACACCTTCCCTAGTCCCCCCAACTTTACTGGACATATATTTGTCTTCCCTTTGTTGGATCCTTTCTCCTAGTGTTTTGCAGGGAATAGGCTTGTGGTTCCCTGGGGAGTGCAAAGTTGCAGCTTCCTGTGAAGCTGCCAAATGACATGCCTGGCTTCCCTTTGTTCCTTTTCTGTTATTAATAACTATCTAATTAAAAGAGTATCAGTTTCAGGTATACAACATAATGACTCTGTATTTGTGTACATTTCAAAATGGTCATCACAGTAAGTTTAGTTAATATTTGTCATCATACATAGTTATAAAAGATTTTTTCTTTTTTATTTTTTTATCCTTACCCGAGGACATTTTTGCATTTATCTTCAGATAGAGTGGGAGGGAGAGAGGGAGGAAGAGAGAGAGAGAAACATCGATGTGAGAGAGACACATCGAGTGGTTGCCATCCACATGACCCCAACCAGGGCCAGGGACAAACTGCAACCAAGGTACATACCCTTAGCGGGAACCAAACCCCGGACTCTTCCGTCCGCAGACCGACGCTCTAACCGCTGAGCCAAACCAGCCAGGGCTATAAAACACTTTTTCATGTGATGTGAACTTTTAAAATTTACTGTTAGCAATTCTCAAATATGCAATACAGTATTAACTCTAGTCCACCGTGCTGTACCTTACTTCCCCATGACTTATTTATTTATTTATTTATAATCCTCACCTGAGGATATTTTTTTCCATTTATCTTCAGACGGAGTGTGAGGGAGGGAGAGGGAGAGAGATAAACATCAACATGAGAGAGATACATCGACAGGCCACCTCCCACATGACCGAAATGCAACTGAGGTACGCGCCTCTAACGGGAATGGAACCCGCAACTCTTTGTCTGCAGACCAGCGCTCTAACCACTAAGCCAAACTGGCTAGGGCTTATTTTATAACTGGAATTTTGTGACTTTTGGCCCCTCTTTACCTATTTTGCCCACCCCACTCACTCATTATTTTTTACTTTAGCTATTCTGATAGGTGTGAAGTGATATCTCATTGTGATTTTAATTTGCATTTCCCTGATTGCTAATGACATTGAAGATCTTTATGTGGAGTTATTTGACAGCTATATATCCTCTTCAGTAAAATGTTGCTTTATATCTTTTGCCCATATTTTTTCTTTTTTCAAAAAATTTGATTTTAGAGAGAGAGAGAAACATTGATTTGTTGTTCCACTTATTTAGGCATTCACTGGTTGATTCCTGTATGAGCCCTGACCAGGGATCAAACCTGTTACCTGGTGTATTGGGATGACACTAACTAACTGAACTACCTGGCCAGGGCCTCTTTTGCCCATTTTCTAACTGGATTATTTGCTTTTTACTGTTGAGTTTTTATCATACTTTATACGGCATACCTCAGAGACATAGCAGGTTTGATTCCAGACCACTGCAATAAAGTGAAAGTCACAATAAAGCAAGTCACATGAATTTTTTGGTTTATCAGTGAACTATACTGTAATATGTTACGTGTTCAATAGCATTATGTCTAAAAAAGCAATGTACATCCCTTAAATTTAAAATGCTTTATAGCCCTGGCCGGTGTGGGTAAGTTGGAGCATCAGCCTGCACACCAAAGGGTTTTTGGGTTTGATTCCTAGTCAAGGGCAAGTACCTGGGTTGCAGGTTCTATCTCCAGCCCCACTGAAGGCACGTGCAGAAGACAACCAATCAATATGCCCCTCTCACATTGATGTTTCCCTCTCTCTCTCTCTCTCTCTCTCTCTCTCTCTCCCCCTCCCTCCTTCCCTTCCACTCTCTCTTAAAAACAAAAATCTATGATGAACATAGATGCCAAAATCCTCAACAAAATATTAGGAAATCAAATCCAGCAATACATTACAAAGATTATTCACCATGACCAAGTGGAATTTATCCCAGGGATGCAAGCTGGTACAATATTTGCAAATCAATAAATGTGATACACCACATAAACAAAATGAAAGATAAAAATCATACGATCAGCCCTGGCTGGTTTGGCTCAGCGGTTGGAGTGTCAGCCTGTGGACCAGAGAGTCCGGGTTCGGTTCCCGCTAAGGGCATGTACCTTGGTTGCAGTTTGTCCCTGGCCCCAGTTAGGGTTGTGTGGGTGGCAAGCAGTCGATGTATCTCTCTCACATAGATGTTTCTCTCTCTCTCTTCCTTCCTCTCTCCCTCCCGCTCTTTTTGAAGATAAATGCAAAAATGTCCTCGGGTGCCCTGGCCGGTTTGGCTCAGCGGTTAGAGTATCAGCCTGCGGTCCGGAGAGACCCGGGTTCTGTTCCCGTAAGGGCATGTACCTCGGTTGCAGTTTGTCCCCGGCCCTGGTTGGTCGTGCGGGTGGCAGCCACTCAACGTGTCCCTTTCACGTCGATGTTTCTCTCTCTCTCTCTCTCTTCCTCTCTCTCCCTCCCACTCTATCTGTGCAAAAAAAAAAAAGTCCTCGGGTAAGGATAAAAAAAAAAAAATGACAGGGCAGGGATTTCAGCTTTCGCAGCTCATATCCAACATAGTACTGGAAGTCTTGGCCACAATGATCAGACAAAAAGAAAAAATAAAAGGCATTCAAATTAGAAAGCAGGAAGGGAATATGTCATTATTTGCAGATGACATGATATTGTACATAGAAAATTCTAAAGACTCTACCAAAAACACTATTAGATTTAATAAATGAATTTGGCAAAGTAGCAGGATACAAAATTAACATCCAGAAACTCATGGTATTTTTAACAATAAATAAATAAATGATAAAAATGCTTTATAGCTAAAAATGCTAACCATCATCTGAACCTGTTGAAAAAATGAAGCTGACAGGCTTGCTTGAAGCAGGCCATACCTTTCCCAGAACAGCTGCATCAGTGACTGAGAGCAAGATTATAAAGGCCCAGCCATTTCAGCCCAACAAAGTACACTCATGATCCAGAGCTCTCCACTAGGTTAGTGGGGCTTTACAGTTTGACTTCTTCCTCTGCCCAATCCTGCTTCTGCACCCTTCTTCTTAGATGATCAGATGTTGATCACTAATGAATATCTTGCACCCCGCATTCCATCTCAGCTTCTGACTCAAGAACTCCACCTGAAAAACCCATATTACATTCCCTCAACCACATATAACTGCAAGAAAAGCTGGGAAATACAGTATTTTCCAGATGGCCATGTGCCCATCGAAAAATAGTGAGTTCTACTACTAATGAAAAAGGGGGATGCCATAGTAGCTAAGGGGAGCCAAATCGTATTCAATGTGGGGTCTAAGGTTCAGAAAGGGACAGAGGCTCCCTGAACAGGTAAAAGAAATTTTCAGGCACTTGGAAAATGTAGATTTTGTTTCATCACATCAAAATTAAGTATTTCTGGTTCAGATAAACTCAGTCAGACTAACTCTCATGAATAACATTGACAAAATCTGAGGAAAAGTATTTTTTTTTTTTTAATCCTCACCCAAGGACATTTTTCGATATTTTGTTCAGATAGAGTGGGAAGGAGAGAGAGGAAGAGAGAGAGAGAGAGAAACATCGGCATGAAAAGGACACATCGAGTGGCTGCCACCCGCACGACCTGACCAGGGCCGGGGACAAACTGCAGCCGAAGTACATGCCCTTAGCGGGAACCGAACCCGGGTCTCTGTAGACCGCAGGCCAACCCTCTAACCGCTGAGCCAAACTGGCCAGGGCAGGAAAAGTATTTTAAAAAGAATTATTTGAAGGCACTGGAGAGTGACCAAAAGTAGGCAGAAACTAGAGGTAAGTACCCTTAAAAAACAACTGCAACTGGTGAGATTAGTGAATCTGTGGCTTTTTGCTGAAAGCATCCCTCAATCTGCAGTGGGCAGCTCTTGTGGAAAAAGACAACTTGATTGCCTTGAGGTGTCAGAGATTAGAGTTTGGGGCTGGCAAAGCAACTGAAGAGAAGAGGAATCCTGGTAAGAGAATCACAGAGGGGGTGAACCCCAATATTGTATAAAATAATCCCCCCAAATCCTTGACTGCTAACCTACATATGCTCTGGGTTAACACCAGGCAACCCAATAAAAAAAATGAGCAGCAGCTAGAAGGTGAAAGAAATGGGTGAGGATTTCAGCTTTTGCCCACTGCTGTTGGAAGAATTTGAAGTCTAGCCAAGATTGCAAGAACAAGAATTATTCTTCAAAGGAATGTAACAGGATCTAGAATCCTGAAACATATTCATAATGTCCAGTGTCTAACAAAAAAATTGCAGACTTGTGAAGAAAGAGGAAATGTGACTCATTAGTCAATAACTTCCCCCAAGATGACGATGATGTTGAAATTTGCAGACAGGAATTGTAATGCAGCTATTATTAATAGTTTTAAAGACATAAAGGAAAATGTATGCAAATAAAGTATCACTACATAGCTACTAATACAGCTAAAATTAAAAAGACTGATAATATTAAGTGTTGGGGAGGATATAGAGCAACTGGAACTCACATACATTGCTGGATGGAGTACAAAATGATACACACATTTTGAGAAAAAAGTTGGCAGTTTCTTATAAAATTATACTTGCCATTTAACCCACCCATTTCACGCCTAGGTATTTACCCAAGAGAGGTATTTATTCAAGAAACAAATGTTCACAAAAAGGTTTGTTCACATACATATTTATAGAATCTTAATATATAAGAGGCTAATTAGAAACAACCGAAATGTCCATCAATAGGTGAATGGATTAACAAATTGTGGTATTATTCATACAATGAAATACTACTTGGCAATAACAACAAACTCCTGATACATACAATAACACGTATGGATCTCAAAAACATGATGCTGAACAATAACAGAAACCAGACGTAAAAAACATTGTATTTTATAAAATTCTAAAAAACAAAAAAAAACCTAACTTTTAGTGATACAAAGCAGATCTATGGTTGCTTGGGACCAGGGCAATAGAGAGACTGACTGCAACGGGGCATGTGATAAATTTTTTTTAATTTATTTTTTTCTCTTATTGATTTGAGAGAGAGAGAGGAAGGGAGAGGGAAAGATGGAAACGTCGATGAGAGAGAACACTGACTGGCCGCCTCTTGCATGCCCCCACTGGGGATCAGGCCTACAACCAGTGTATGTGCCCTGACCGGGAATCAAACTGGTGACCTCTTGATGCATGGGTCGATGCTCAACCACTGAGTCACACCAGCCGGGCATGATAAATTTTTGAGTCGATACCATGGCCAGTGAGGCTCAGTTGGTTGGAGTGATGTCCCATACACCAAAATGTCACACGTTAGATTCCCAGTCAGAGCACATACCCAGGTTTTGGGTTTGGTACAAACGAGAGGCAATAGTTAGATGTTTCTCTCTCCCTCCCTCTCCCTTCCTCTCTCTCTAAAATCAATAAAAACATAACTTCAGGTGAGGATTAAAACTTTTTTAATACTAAAACTTTTTTAAAGTTTATCAGAAAATTGGGGAAAATTGAACATCAACTATATTTTATTATAGTGAGAAATTATTAACTTTTAGGTGTAATAGTGGTAATGAAAGTCCTTATCTTTTAGAGATACATACTAAAACATTTACAGATGAATTGGAATCATTTATAGTTTTGCTTCCAAATAATCTCGGGGAGAGTAGTTGAGGAAATAAATAAACCAAGGTTAGCCATGAGTTGATAATTATTGAAGCTGAGTGATAGGTACATAGAAATTCATTACATTTTCTCTATTTTTATATATGCTTGAAATTTTATATAATATAAAACAAAAATAACTACAAATGATTACAACATTAACTATATAAAAATTACAAGTTCACAACAATAATTTAAAGAGAGCAAAACATCCCTGGCCGGTTTGACTCAGCTGTTAGAGCATCAGCCCATGGCCCAGAGAGATCTAGGTTCGGTTCCCACTAAAGGTATGTACCTTGGTTGCAGTTTGTCCCTGGCCCCAGTTGGGGTCGTGTGGGTGGCAACCAGTAGATGTGATTCTCTCACATCGATGTGTGTCTCTTTCTCTTCCTCCCTCTCTTCCTTCCCACTCTACCTGAAGATAAATGCAAAAATGTCCTCGGGTGAGGATTAAAAAAAAAATTAAAGAGAGCAAAACAGCCCTAGCAGAGTAGCTCAGTTGGTTAGAGCATTGTCCTGATATGCCAAGGTTGTGGGTTTGATTTCTGGTCAGAGCACATACAAGAAGCAACCAATGAATGCATAAATAAGTAGAACAACAAATCGATGTTTCTCTCTCTCTCTCTCTCTCTCTCCCTTCCTCTCTCTAAAATCTAATTTTTTCAAAAGAGAGCAAAACAAAGTAAAATAAATGCCAAATTGCTAGGACACCAACTTACTACTTTGAAAGAGATAAATATGGAAAGAGATTTAAGTATTTACCTTGGTACTCTGGTATAAATTTTATTTCAGGGTAATTAAATAGTCCTAGAGGATGTGAATAAATTTTTCTGTACAGAATTAGAACTGATAAAAGAAGAAGAAATAATAGCATTAGAATATCATTATTTTGTAATCTCTGGGGAAATAACCAATTCATAAAATGGTCATTAACGGATAGTAAAACGATTTGGTGAAAAGTTGACAGGGAACCTTATGATGTAAGATCAGGCTGCCACCATCTAAAAATGGAAGGAGCCTGGGACCTGAAATGCACAGTGGAAGAGAGCTGTCCAGCCAGAACACCTGTGCTCCTGTGTAAGTGAAAAATAAATCTTTATTGTGTTAAATCACTGAAATATGGGGCAATTTATTATAGAAGTTAGCTCATTATAAAAGTACATATATATTAAAACACATAAGCACATAATTATATGTATATACAAAAGATATATACATGTACAAAGATATACTGAACACATCAGAGTGTATGCCTGGGAAAGGGAGATGAATGAGAATGAAGATCAGGGATCAAAAGAAAATAAAACAAGAAAGAGACCTGATGATGGGAGTTTAACTATTAAGGAATAAAGAATAATAATTTAAAATGAAGAAAATTGCCCTGGCCTGGTAGCTCAGTTGGTTAGAGTATTATTCTGATACACCAAGGTTTTGGGTTCAATCCCTGGTCAGGATACATAAAAGAATCAACCCAATGGCCCAGCCAGTGTGGCTCAGTGGATTGAGCATCGTCCCATGAACTGAGAGGTCCCAGTTTCATTCCCAGTCAGAACACATGCCCAGGTTGCTGGCTCAATTCCTAGTCGGGAACGTGCAGGAAGAAGCCAATTCATATTTTTCTCTCACATCGATGTTTCTCTCTCTCTCCCAAATCAATTCGTAATAAAATAAAAGGGAAAAATCTACCCTTTCCAGAGAGAGCTCAGGCTAGTTTGCTGGTATTTTCTACCTTGAGGAGTACAGAATGGTTCTGGAGAGGAGGCAATGTTGAAGACAGAGAGTTGTCCACCAGGAGAGTCTCAGGCCTGAAAAGTTCCTTAAACTGAGGATTTCTCTCGTCTGACCTTTACTCTCATCTCTTCCTGGTAGTGGTGATGCTGGAGGCACTTGCCATTCTCCAGACATTGGGCCTGGACCTGGCCACCTTCTACTAGGCACCAGGCTGAGGAAGGCTGGACAAAGCATAGAGGCTCATTCTGGGCCTGGGTACATCCTGACTACCCTCCATCTCTGACTGTGGTTGAATAATGGCCCCTCCTCCAAAGATAGTCATGTCTTAATTCCCAGAACCTGTTAGTATCTTGCTTTATATGGCAAAAGGGACTTTGAAGATATGGTTAAATTAAGAATCTTGAGCCCTGGCCAGTTTGGCTCAGCGGTTAGAGCGTCGGCCTGCGGTCTGGAGAGACCCGGTTCGGTTCCCGCTAAGGGCATGTACCTCGGTTGCAGTTTGTCCCCGGCCCTGGTTGGTCGTGCGGGTGGCAGCCACTCGATGTGTCCCTTCACGTCGATGTTTCTCTCTCTCTCTCCCTTCCTCTCTCTCCCTCCCACTCTATCTGTACAAAAAATGGAAAAATATCCTCGGGTGAGGATAAAAAAAAAAAAAAAAGAATCTTGAGATGGAGAGATGATCCAGGATTTTCTCAGTGGGCCCAGTGTAATTACAAGGACATGTAATCACAAGGTAAGCCTCACAAGAAGAAACAGGAGAATCAGAGAAAGAAGATATAAGGATGGAAGCTGAGGTTAGAGGAGTGAAGATGATGGCGGAAGGGCCATGAACCAAGGAATGTAAGCAGCCTCTAGAACCTAGAAAAGGCAAAGAAATGGATTCTCCCCTAGAAACTCCAGAAGAAATGCAAGATTGTCAACACTTTGACTTTTAATTTAGCCCAATGAAACTGATTTTGGACCTGTGACCTCCAGAACTCTAAGATGATACATTTGTTGTGTTTTAAGCAATTAAGTTTATGATAATTCATTACAGCAATAGGAAACTAGTATGTTGGCCCTGCTACTGGGCAGCACTAATCTGCTCTCCTAGGAAAGTAAGGTCTATGAGAATGGGAAGTAGAGAATCAGAGATCTCCTAGAATCCCCTGCAGTAAAACTGAACTACATTCTTATTACCATTCATTTATTACTTATATGATCTTAAGCAAATGTCTAAGCAACAATACAATGTTAATGCATTTTTACAGGGCTGGACGAAGAGAGGTAAAGAGCGAGGTGGAATTGGGGACATCTGTAATACTAACAATTTTAAAAAATAAGGAAAAAAAGAGTTAAATGTTTTAAATTACCTATTATTACCTAATCACCCACTTAAAATATATGTCACATCTCCTTGTGAGTTTACACACATTCATTCATTCCTCCATTCAGTCACCAGGTGTCACTGAATGCCCAATATGTTCCTGGCACCATGCACACAGTGAGCTTGTGTCCACTACAAGCCCCAGTCATTTCTCATCTAAGTTGCCACTAAGCTTCCAGTCAGTCCAGTGCTCAACTTCACTGCCCCCATCCTAAATGAAGACCTTTATACTTACCCGCTCACATGGTCTTGTGTCTCCCTGATGTACCCATCCCAGCCAGCACCACCCCTTATCCTCCCAGGCACTGTTTCTGTAGCTGTCAAGTCTAATCTCTGCCTTTACCATGAGCCCTGACAAAAGCCCGGGCCCACTTGGACAGTATGCTCCCTCTGATCATGCTTTCAACACTCCACTTTCATTTCACTATCTCTTCTCTCTCCTTTTCCTCCCTTCTGTTTCTTTGAGCTAGCAAACTGGTCCTCCTAGTAACCTAGGAAGGTCTAAATTAACAGGGGAGCTAGGCCTCAAGCAGCCAGTTCAGGGGCAGGTAGGAGAGACCAAGGATGTGTATTTACTGGGTTCCTGAACTTCTCTGGTAGTGAAATGGGTCTAAAGTATTAAGACAGGATGCCCCGACCTATCTGGAGTGCCCAGGTATCCCAACTCATGGGAAAATTGTGTTCAGTCCTTTTGGGCTTGGGTGGTGTTGAGGTTGGGGAACAGTCTGGTCAAATGATGGAACTGTGGGCAAGCAGGTGATCTGGGTTCTCTAACCTAGGCTTTGCCATGGATTTAACATGGATGACACTGGGGAAGTCTCTGACCTCTCTAGGCTTGTTTCTCCAGCCTGTCTGTGCACTTAGGGGGCTGTTCTTCTGTAAGGCTGTATTTGAATTTGGAGGTTCCACCCAGCTACTATGGCAATGATGCACAATGGCCACAAGATGGCAGGCAACTTCTTCACCTCAGAAGTTTGTAGACAAAAACAAGCTTCAAAAGGAAATACAAGGTAGTTACCTAAGGGCACACTACAAAATGGCAAAAGAGTAAGAATTGGAAATGGGTATTTAAATTTCTAGCCTGGGGGTGGGGAGGTCAAGAGCCCCAAGACCACGAGGGGTGGTAAGGAGAGGACTGGTGGGCAGCAGAAGAGAGGCTAAGAATATATTTTAATGATTTCGATCTCATTGAGATGGGAGGAGAGAGGGTCTTTAGGGGGCAGCCATGGACTGAATGTATTGCTCCATAATGATTGGGGTACAGAATAAGATTTGAGGAGTTTAGGGGAAGTGGAGATGATCAACTTGGCTTCCTTCCCTTCCCCAGCATAGGATAGAAAGTAGAGAAATTGCAGCAGTTATTCTGGTATTTGGGGATGACTCCTACAACTCAGGAGGGCACAGCAAATAGGTAAGGATCATCTGATGTCCTTTTCTCTCCCTTTTGCCTTCCAATAATCTAATTGCAGGGCCCAGGAAAGATAGGGACCAACATAAAGGCAGTTATCTGGAGTTCAAAGAGTTAATCTCCAAGAATTCATTCTTTGACGTCAACCACAGCACTTATTTCCTGGTCCCCTCCCTGAGCCTCAGGTTGGCTGCTTCCCTGAATTCCTTCTTTGGTGTAATCCATTAGGGCCCTGGGACCCAGGCCCAGAGCCAGTCCCCTGCTCCCTCCTCAGGTCCTAGGAGTCTAGGGATTGCTCCGAGGAAATAAGGAAAGTGGGCTTGCTGTAAGGGAGGAAGGAAAGTGGCCTTTCCCTGGATCTCTCCCTCCTCCCAGGATTTGGGCCCTAGGACTAAAGAGCCTCTGTCTTTCCCTGCCACACCCCCCACCACCCATTGTAACTCAAACAAGGGGATTCCTTGTGTCCCAGTCTCTGGGCAGGTCCTTGTGACCAAATGGTGGAGGGTCTGGGGCAGGGTGGGGGAGGGGAATCACGGGATTAGAAAAGATGACACCTCCTCACTTTGGAGGTTCTGGTACACCTCCAGAGCTCTGAGACCTCAAGCTTGTCCTCCCTTTGGCTCCCATAAGCAATGGGGACTCATCTGCATATAAAAGGCCTGAGGCCTGAAGTGAAGTGGAAACCGAGGTGTGGAGACACAAAGGCTGAATGAACCTTTTGGCACACAGATTTGGAGCCAGAATACAAGAATGGAGGCAGCCCAGGGACAGGGTAAAACAGGGGACTGTGGCAGGGCAGGCCAAACATAATTTTGAGAGCAGTAGGTGGAGGCCCTTGCCAGTTTCCCTCCCCCAAAAGCACAGATATAGGAGTGCTGGCACCACCCAGGGATGTAATCACAGAGGAAGGGAGACCCCCTAGGATAAAATGAGAACACCCTGTTTAAAAAAGTATAAGCCCTTCTGAGCACAAACATTTGACTATGAGAAACTTTCTTGCCAAGAGGGGTGGTATGGTCCCCCTTACAAGAAGTAATGGTATGGAGAATAAATGACATGGTCTCACTTAGCAGCAGAGGTTTATATACCACTATCCTGACCTATCACCACCAAAGGACTGTTACAGTAGAAAGGCTAATCCACCCTGGCAGGAAATGACTTCACTCACAAAATGGTGGTTTTACCACCCCCAAAGGTTTCTAGGAAGACCAATCTATGGAGGGTTGGTCCTTAGTGACCATGTTCCTCCACAATCCTCCATCTTGGCCAAGAGGGGAGCCAAGACATCGGGTGAGGTAATTATACCTCCATCCCTTCATCAGTGATCTCCTAAGGGTCCTAAATCCCTCAGATCCTTATGTAGTTATGGGTGAAAGGGGAAGAGTGACCATCACACCGGGAGCCACAGGTCAAGCCTCTAGAGTTAATGTATCTATGGAGAGAGCTTTAGGGACCCAATAATTGAGGGATAGAGGCATAGCCTCCCCAGGGACCAGAAGAATGGTGAGACCAGGTTTCCATGGTAACTGACTTCAATGCAGTTTCTTCCTAGTCCCAGATTGAGGGAGAATAAATTTCAAGGGAGACCAGGGCCTAGTGAAGAAAGAGCCACAGCAATACAAAAGGGTGGAAATGCTGTTACAGGAAGGTCACATCATCCTGGCACTGTCCCCAGTACCAGTGGACCTCAAAGCCCTGGTTGGCACTTTCATCCTCTGGTGGCTCAGGAGGTCCACCTTGGAGTCCCTCATCTGGGGGCTTCCACACAGCCCTCAAGCTCCCTAGCTTGGTGGCTGTCAGGTCCACCTCAGTCCTGGCCCTCTCCCCACTGGGTATAACCTTTGCCCAATCCATCTCAGGATGGGGAGCCCTAAGGGAGCCCTGTTCATCCATTTCATTGGGGGCCACAGTGTCCAGGAAGCTGCCAATGGAGACACTGTCCAGCCGGTCAGTGGAGCTGATGTCTGGCAGGCTGTCCCAGCTGCCTCGTCTTGAGTGGCCTGGGCTCCCGCCTGTTAGGCTATATTGACTGCTGGTGAGGCTGCTGCAGTGGCTGGTCAACGTCCCCCGCTCTTCCAACAGCCAGCGCACCGCCTCAATGCCCTCGTTCAAAGTCACCAGCTGCTGCAGGATCTTCACATCAATGGCTCGCAGGTAAGCCTGGGGGAACACGAGAAGGCATCAGTCCCAGGTTCTGGGCCATGCATTTCCCAAATGTTTTCAGTAGTCCATACTTGTGGTCTAACCAACTGTGTTTCACTTTCAAGAAGCATAGAGCCCTGGCTGGTGTGGCTCAGTTAGTTGGACATCATCCGATGCATCAAAAGGTTGCAGATCCAATTCCTGGTCAGGACACATGCCCAGGTTGTGGCATCGCTCTCACATTGATGTTTATTTCTCTCTCTCTCCCTCTCCCTTCCTCTCTCTCTCAAAATCAAGAAAATTTCTTTAAAAAAAAAAAAAAAGGAGCATGGAAATAGAAGGGTTTGGAGTGTGGGCTTAGAATCAGACAGATTATTATTTTTAAATCTCCTCTTCTAGCACAGCTAGTGTGGCTCAGTGGACTCAGCGTCGTTCCATGGACTGAGAGGTCCCAGTCTGATTCCGAGTCAGGACACATGCCTAGGTTACAGGCTCAATCCCCAGTGGGGAGCATGCAGGAGGCAGCCATTGATGTTTCTCTCTCACATCAGTGTTTCTATCTCCCTCTCCCTTCCTCTCTCTCTAAAAAATCAATTAAAAAAAAAAAGTGAGCTGTAAAAAAAAAAAAAAATCTCCTCTCTACCACTGATTATACCACTATGGCCAACTTTCTTATTTTCTTTCAGCCTCAGTTTCCTTGTTTATAAAATACGGCTAAATCACTCACTTCACAGTGTGGCTGTGAGAATTTTGAGATGCTGTCTATTAAGTACTCAGCACAGTGCCTGGCACAGAGTAAGGTCTCAGTAAATGTTAAATATTGAATTCTGATCCTCCTGAGCTTTGAACTTCATAGGTTGGGTATTACTATTAACTGTTGAACTGGGCCCGGCCAGTGTGGTTAAGTTCCTGGTCAGGGCACATGCCTGGGTTGTGGGCCAAATCCCTGGTGGGGGGCATGCAGGAGGTGGCTAATCGATGTTCTCTCTCATCAATGTTTCTATATTTCTCTCCCTCTCCCTTCTCTCTCTCTCTAAAATCAATAAAGGGGGGAAATTAAAAAAAAAAAACACAAACTGTTGAATAGGTCCATATTCATCAGTAAGACTTAGAAACAGCCAAAGAATAGTCTGATAGGAGGCCAGGTGTTAACTGGAAGGTAGACTGACCAAAAGAAGACAGGAGCGAGGAATAAAGAGGGAGTTAACCTGGTCCCCTAGTCCATTCAGGGTGTTGGTAGCAGTTGTTAAGGGCGGGAAGAGTTGGCTAGAGCTTTGTAGGGTCAGAATCTCTCTGACCGGGGATTCAGGGCTTCCCTCCACTACACATACTAGTCTCCCTGTTTGTGCTGGGAGTAAGTCTGACTTACTGGGTAATCTCTAGGGTCCCTTCCAACTCATATACTGAATTATCTTCCCCAAGCACAGGTCTAACCCTGTCCCCCCTCCCTTGCTCAAGAGCCTTTACAGGCTTTGCACTGCACTTAGAGAATAAAATCTAAACACTTAAGCAGCTGGCATTCAAAGGCTGTCATAATACGGCTCTTGCCCATCTCTCCTTTATTTATTTATTTGTTTGCATTTATCTTCAGATAGAGTGGGAGAGGGAGAGGGAGGAAGAGAGAGAGAGAGACACATGGAGTGGTTGCCACCCACATGACCCCAACCAGGGCCGAGGACAAACTGCAACCGAGGTACGTGCCCTTACAGGAACTGAACCCAGGACTCTCCGGTCCACGGGCTAACGCTCTAACCGCTGAGCCAAACTGGCCAGGGCTTGCCCATCTCTCTAGCTTCACTTCTAGCATACCTCCTTGGGAATCCCAGGTTCTGCCACACATGACTTAAAGTTCCTTTTATTTAATATTACTTTTAATCAAAGTAACAGACAGACATAGATTAAAGAGGCAAATAATTCTGCATGATTTATAATGAAAAGTAACAGTGCCTTGGGAGGGGGAGGAGGCTATCAGTGGGGGGAAAAGGAGAAACATCTGTAACAAAAATTAATTAATTAATTTTTTAAAAAGTAACAGGTCCTCATCGTTGTGCTAAATACCACTTCCCAAAGACAACTATTAATTTTTTTAGTTGCTTATTTTGATATTTACCTTCTAATTTCCAAACAACATGCTATTTACTGATTTTTAACTCTTAGTTGTTTTCTATTGACTTTCCACACGATAGAAGGTTAAGGATTTAACTCTTTCAACGTATTCCCCATTCTTCTGCTACACAGGCACCCTTTTCCAATTCCCCAATATATACAATAAAATTAATTATTCAGCGTTTACCTTATTAAAATTCAGAAATACTATTCGCAGCTAAGCCATGAGGTTTACTCCAGTTACTTTTTCTTTCTCTTTAATCCTTACTCAAGGATATCTTTCTACTGATTTTTAGAGTGGAAGGGAGGGAGAAAGAAACATTGATGTGAAAGAGACACATTGATTAGTTGCCTCCCAAATGACCCCAACAGGGGCTGGGATGGAACCTACAACCCAGGTACATGCCCTTGACCAGGAATCAAAACCACAACCCTCCAGTGCACAGACCGACACTCTAACCACTGAGCAATACCATCCAGGGCTGATTCCTGATCCTTTGTATGTGACCATCTTCCCACTCTTTTTTTAAAATCCTCACCTGAGGATATTTTTCCACTTATCCTCAGATAGAATGGGAGGGAGGGAGAGGGGGAGAGAGAGAGAAAGAAACATTGATGTGAGAGACACACTGACCTGTTGCCTCTGGCACGACCCAGACCAGGGCCAGGACACAACCAAGGTACGTGCCCTTGGCTGGAATTGAACCTGCGACTCATTGGTCCATGGGGCAACACTCTACCGCTGAGCCAAATCGGCCAGGGCGATCCTACTCTTTATGTAGGTTGTTAGGATCTTTGTTCCCAGTGTTCTAAATTATCACAGTAATTTGCCATGGTGGGGGTCTATTTTCATTCATTGAATTGGCCACTTGTTGGGCCCTTTTAATTTATAAACTCATGTCCTTTACTTCTGGGAGATCTTCTTTTATTACATATTTAATAATTATTTCTCCTTCGATATTTTTCTCTTCTTTCTGGAAAACATTATTTGGCTAGAGGTCATTTGGGCTGATATTTTTTTTCCCCTTCTTCCATCTCTTACTATATTTGTTCTAGTTTCTAAAATATTTTTACATTATTAACACTTTTACTGAGTTTTTCATTTTTTGTCCTATCATGTATTTATTTCCCAAAATTATTTCTAGTTTTCTGAATGTTTTCCTTTTTTATAGCTTCCTGTTTTTGTTCACAGTGCAATATTATCTTTTCTCTCTTCAAGGATATAACTAATGATTTTTTTAATCCTCACCTGAGGGCATTTTTGCATTTATCTTCAGATAGAATGGGAGGGAGAGAGGGAGGGAGAGAGAGAGAAACATCGACTTGAGAGAGACACATCGAGTGGTTGCCACCCACACAACCCCAACTTGGGTCAGGGACAAACTGCAACCAAGGTATGTGTCCTTAAAGGGAACTGAACCCAGGACTCTTGGGCCCTCAGGCCGACACTCTAACCACTGAGCCAAACCGGCCAGGGCATAACTAATGATTTTTATAAGTTCTCATCTCCCTGTATTATTTCCATTTTATTCAAGTTGCTTTTTTCTCTTTGTTTAGGTCTACATGGTTCAAGGGTCTCATCAGATGTCTTAGGATCGTTAGCTACTGCTCACACTTCAGAGTGGTCTTTAAAAAACTGATTGGAAACTGAGTGTATGTATGAGGCTTGCCAACTATGAATCTCACGAAGAGTTATCTTGCTGGGCTCTTTGATTGGGTAAGGCCTACAATCAGTATTTTTTTCTCTTGGGTTCACCATAGTCACTATATTATATTCATCTAGAGAGTATAATGTACAATGTGAGGAAAGCTGCCAATATTCTGAAAGCCAAAGGCTGGGAGGAATTTTTCATAACATTGGGTATATTTTCATGTAATCCCTCTTGTCCTCAACTTTGCTTGGTGTCTCCCAATTGGGAGACTTCAGTTCTATTATTATTATTATTATTATTATTTTTTTTTATCCTCACCCGAGGACATTTTTCCATTTTTTGCACAGATAGAGTGGGAGGGAGAGAGAGAGAGAAACATCGACGTGAAAGGGACACATTGAGTGGCTGCCACCCGCATGACCAACCAGGGCCGGGGACAAACTGCAACTGAGGTACATGCCCTTAGCGGGAACCAAACCCGGGTCTCTCCGGACCGCAGGCCGATGCTCTAACCGCTGAGCCAAACCGGCCAGGGCCAGTTCTATTATTTTTAAAATACAATATATATCACTTGATAAATGTTTATTATTCAGGAAATACTTGATTTACTCACATCTACAATGATTAACCAAAGTAAGACAAAGTATTTGTAAACTGAGAAAAATTTAAGCACTGGAATTAAACAGACCTGGATTCAAATTCCATTTTGGGCATTAAGGAGCTACATAAAATAAGAATTTTTTTCTCCTTCACCTTCATTTCTTCATTATAAAATTAGGATACTATCTAATTTAAAGGTTTATTTTATGAAATGCAAGGAACATATTAACATGCATAGGATATTGCCTGATAAGTATTAAATGGTAACTATTTGGGTCTTTTTTATTGTTGTTTTTAATCCTCACCCGAGGACATTTTCCCATTTTTTGTTCAGACAGAGTAAGAGGGAGAGAGAAGAAAAGAGAGAGGAAGAAACATTGATGTGAAAGGGACACATCAAGTGGCTGTCTCCCACACGACCCATCCAGGGAGGGACAAACTGAAACCGAGGTACGTGCCCTTAGCGGGAACCGAACCCGGGTCTCTCTGGACCACAAGCCAATGCTCTAACCACTGAGCCAAACCGGCCAGGGCAACCATTTGGTTTTATATTTACTATGGTTAACTTATTTACTATGGCATAAGCAGAGAACAAAATTTTGTACTTGAAATTATTTGGATTTTTGGAAGAATATCACAACTCAAGTTCAATTAAATTATTATTGGGTACCTGGATTTTCTTATAATTACAAAGATAATGGGAGAAACTGTCCTTGTTTAACAGAAACTTGCTGTTTCAATAAGGAGATATGGACATACATAACTGAAATACCAGACTGTACAGACTATTAATGACATAATAAGAGATTATCTTCAATTATTTCATAATGGGGACAAACATATTTTGTGAAACCAACAATCCTAGTCTATGAACAAACTAAATGTATTTTTTTAAAGTTTTTTTCTTTAGCCCTGGCCAGTTTGGCTCAGCGGTTAGAGCGTCGGCCTGCGGTCCAGAGAGACCCGGGTTCGGTTCCCGCTAAGGGCACGTACTTCGGTTGCAGTTTGTCCCCGGCCCTGGTTGGTCGTGCGGGTGGCAGCCACTCGATGTGTCCCTTCACGTCGATGTTTCTCTCTCTCTCTCCTTCCTCTCTCTCCCTCCCACTCTATCTGTACAAAAAATGGAAAAATATCCTCGGGTGAGGATAAAAAAAAATAAAATAAAATAAAGTTTTTTTCTTTATTGATTTTATTTATTTATTTTTTTATCATCACCCGAGGACATTCTTCCATTTTTGTTCAGATAGAGCAGGAGAGCAGGAGAGAGAGAGAGAGAAACATCGACGTGAGAGGAAAACATCGAGTGGCTGCCACCCACACGACCCAACCAGGGCCAGGGACAAACTACAAACTTGCAACCGAGGTACATGTCCTTAGCGGGAACTGAATCCGGGTCTCTCTGAACCGCAGGCCAATGCTCTAACCGATGAGCCAAACCAGCCAGGGCTCTTTATTGATTTTAGAGAGAGAAAAAGGAAGGGAGAGGGAAAGAGATAGAAACATTGATGAGAGAGAACATCAATTGGCCACTTCCTGCATGCTCCCCACTGGGGATTTGTCCCACAACCTGGGCATGTGCCCTGACTGGGAACTGAACTGGCAACCTCTTGGTGCAGGGGTCAATGATCAATCATTGAGCCACACTAGCCGGGCCAAACCAAATGTATTAAACAAAACTTCTCATATTAAAAATGCTTCCTGCCCTGGCCGGTTTGACTCAGCAGCTGGAGCGTCGGCCTGTGGACCAGAGAGTCCCAGGTTCGGTTCCCGCTAGAGGCACAAAACAACAAAAAAAAAGCTTCCTGCCCAGCCGGTGTGGCTCAGTGGTTGAGCGTCGACCCATGCACCAAGAGGTCACTGGTTTGATTCCCAGTCAGGACACATGTTCAGGTTGTGAGCCAATCCCCAGTTGGGGTGTACAGGAGGCAGCTAATCAATGTTCTCTCTCTCACATTGATGTTTCTAGCTCTCTCTAAAACCAATAAAGAAAATTATTTTTTTTTAAAAAAGCTTCTGCCCTGGCCGGTTTGGCTCAGTGGTTAGAGCGTCGGCCTGTGGTCCAGAGAGACCTGGGTTCAGTTCCCGCTAAGGGCACGTACCCCGGCTTTGGTTGGGTCATGTGGGGGGCAGCCACTCGATGTGTCCCTTTCACGTCGATGCTTCTCTCTCCTCTCTCTCTCTCTCTCTCCTTTCCACTCTATCTGAACAAAAAAATGGAAAAATGTCCTCAGGTGAGGATTAAAAAAAAAAGCTTCTCCTGGCCCTGGCCAGTTTGGCTTGGTGGTTAGAGCATGGGCCCATGGACCAAAGGGTTCGATTCCCGGTCAAGGGCATGTACCTGGGTTACAGGTTCTATCTCCAGCCCCGGTTTGGGTTATGTGGGAGGCAATCAATGGATGTCTGTCTGTCTGTCTGTCTGTCTCTCTCTCTCTCTTTCCCTCCTTCCCTTCCACTCATCTAAAATCAATGGAAAGATATCCCTGGGTAGGATTAACAATAACAAAAAATGCTTCTCTTGCCCTGGCCTGTGTGGCTCAGTTGTTTGGGCATAGTCCCATGCACTGAAAGGTTGCCAGTTCAGTCCCAGGTCAGGGCACAAGCCCAGGTTGCAGGCTCAATCCCTGATCCCCAGTAGGAGGCATGCAGTTAACAGCCAATCGATGCCTCACTCTCATATTGATGTTTCCTCTCTCCCTCTCCTTTCTTCTCTCTAAAAATTAATAAAAAACATTTTTTTAAAATGCTTCTACTGCCCTGGCTGGTTTGGCTCAGCAGCAGAGCATCAGCCCTCGGACCAATGGGTTCTGGGTTCGATTCCAGCCAAGGGCAGTTCAACCCTGGCCCTGGTCGGGGTCGTGTGGGAGGCAACCAGTCAATGTGCCCCTCTCACATTGATGATTCTCTCTCCGCTTCTCTCCCTCTCTCTCATAATAATAATAACAAAAAAAAAAACAAAAAAAAGCTTCTACTGCTATGTTTTCCCCCACTCCTTCCTTTTCTCCCTTTCTTCCTTCCTCCCTCCCTTCCCCTTTCTTCCTTCTTTTTGTTCTATTATTTCCAAAACTTACATCTCCAGTCTTCTTCTCAAATAAAGAAGTGACTGGCACCTGGGCGCCCAGTTAGGAAGGGGATCTTAGGGTATAATTCTTAAACAGACATTCACCAACCCTTTTGTTTTCAGCTCCACTTGCACACCTAGTTCCAGAAATACCTGGCGCTTCTAACTCCTGAGACCTTTGAAGGTGTCAGTAGTGCAAAGTGGGTTGCTTTTCAGCTTCCAAAACTTTGTTCCTATCATCTTCTCTCCTGTTCTTGTTGACATAATGGTTTCATGGCTTTTTCAATAATTCTTCTATTGGCTTTTTAGTGGAGTTTCAGGAAGGAATAGAGGTAAATGCATCTGTTCAATCTGCCATCTTTCACTGGAATTCCTGACTTTATTCATTCTTTTTTTTTTTTATCCTCACCCAAGGACATTTTTTTTTCCATTTTTTGTTCAGGTAGAGTGGGAGGGAGAGAGAGGAACAGAGAGAGAGAGAGAAACATCGATGTGAAAGGAACACATCGAGTGGGTGCCACCTACACAACCGACCAGGGCCGGGGACAAACTGCACCCGAGGTACGTGCCTTTAGCGGGAACCGAACCCGGGTCTCTCAGGACCGCAGGTCAACTCTCTAACCGCTGAGCCAAACCGGCCAGGGCTTATTCATTCTTCAAGGCCCAATTCAAATGCCACCTCCTCAAGGAAGACTTCCCTGTCCTTCCTCAAGACAGAATTAATCCATTCAGTCAATATTTATTTTATTGAGTGGAACAATATTGAGTATTTCTTATAGGCATGACATTATGTTAGAGAAAGGTAAAAAAGACACCATTTCTTGTCCCCAAAGAGTTCACAGTCTAGTGGGTAAGATAAGACAATGATGCAAACACTTAAAATTCAGTACACAAATGCTATGGGCTGTGGGTACCTAGAGGGCCATAACCCAACCAGGGGAATAAGGAAATGCTTCCTAGAATAAGCTGAGACTTGAAAATTAAGTAGAACTTAGCAAGACAAAGCAGGGGAGAAAGGCATTCCAACCAGAGAAAACAGCATGTGTATCCTCCAATTCAAAGTAGCCTTTCCAGAGCACACATCTGACCATGTCACTCTACAATAACGACTCTTCCAGAAAGCCCTCCCTGGGTTCCAATAGCACTTACTATCCTGTACTAGAGTTATTAATTTATCTCTCTCCTTCCCTAACTCACTGTGAGCTCCCTGAGAGCAGGTCCTGCCCAGCTCATTTATGGGCTCAACCCAGGACTGGGTAAGTCAGATCCAGTTCTGTGATTTCCTTGCATTTACTATCCTCAGCCCCCTCTGCTGGGCCCAGGGTTCAGGGGGTTGTGTTCTACCATGCTGGTGGAAAATGAATCTGAGGACCAGATTCTATAGTCCTGTGACAGTGGGATTCCCTGGCTGTGACAGAGTCACTCCACAGACTAGAAGAAAGAAAGGCTTTCTTGCCAGAAAAAGAAATACTCATTTCACACCATTTCTTTGGAAACAGAAAAGGAGAGATGTAGCCTCAGAGGCCTCTCCAACCCAATTCTCTTCCCAGTGGGATGCAGGTTCCCCACTCCCCCCCTTAACACAGACGTACACATCATCTCTGCCCAGCCCTGAGGCCACAGTATGGCTCCCTCATCACTTGATTCATATCAGGCCTTGGTGTAAAAACCCAGAGATCCCAGTCCTAAATCCCTGGACATGGATTGAAATTCTCAGGCTATTATTACTAGGAAGGCTCTTAGAAATCATCTGATCCCACAATCCCTTACCCCTCACCCTCTGGGAAGAGGTAGAAAAGCTGAGGCCAAGAGAGAGGCCCTGCTCAAGATCATAAGATGATTCAGGAGCAGAGCTAGGACTTGAACCTATGTCTCCCTGCTCCTTGTCTAAAGCTTTTTTTTTCATACTGTTCTGGAGGGGTGGTCATCATAACAATAGTTATTTAGATGAGAGTATTCAGTAGAGGAGATTGCCATTGTTTCCTCTTCCCACCTATCCCAGAAGTCTGAAGAGGCAGGAGGGAAGAGGCCTACAGGCAGGGATGACCTTGGCTCTCCCCCTCCCTGAAGCAGACCTGAGAGAAAGTCAACTGAACCAGTTCTGTCACAAGTGGCTCCAGGGTAACCCCCTGCCCTTCCAGTGGGCAGAGTACATATACTTAAAGAGATTAATGACACCCTGGCCTGAGGAGGAAAAAGGAAATGGGGTAGGGATCCCTGGGGCACATAGGGAGCCTCCCCCTGTTCTGGGCTCCCAGAAGGCTCCCTCTCTCCTGCCCTTCATGGGCAGCCTAGGGACCCAGGCCAGGCTGGGTCAAGAGAAATCTAATCAGAAGTTAATGTACCCCCTTAAAGTTTATAAACAGGTCATCTCTACCAAGACAGAAAAGAGTTAGAGCCAGAGAAACTAGGTGTGGTTCCTCCTGGTATGAGCTCAGGCAAGTCCCTCAGTACCTACAAGCATATTTGGTCCGTGAGATAGGGAAAATGATTACTGCTTTTCTCACTTGAATGACATAAAATGTGTTTAAAGTGTTTGGCACCAAGCCCTGGCCGATGTTTCTCAGTGGTTAGAGCATTGGCTCAAACACCAAAGGGTCACAGGTTCAATCCCTGACCTGGTTGGGTACATATGGGAGGCAACCAATCAATGTGTACATCTGTTTCTTTTCCTCTCTCTCTCTCCACCTCCCTTCCACTCTAAAAATCAATGGGAAAAAAAAAAAAAATCCTCAGGTGAGGATTAACAAAAAATAAATAAAATAAAATAAAAAATAAATAAAGTGTCTGGCACAAAGTCAGTCTCAATGATAGATGTAAAGTGCAGACAGGTCATCTGGGTTCAAAGCCTGGCTCTGCTTTTATGCTTTTCATATGACCTGAGGCATTACTTAACTTCTTTGTGCCTCAGTTTCTTCATCTATAAAATATCGCTTACTCCCAGCCAGTGTGGCTCAGTGTGGTTGAGCGCGTGGACCCATGCACCAAGAGGTCGCTGGTTTGATTCCCGGTCAGGGCACATGCCAGGTTGTGGGCCTGTTCCCCAGTGGGGGGCATGCAGGAGGCGGCCAATCCGATGTTCTCTGTCATCGATGTGTCTATCTCTCCCTCTCCTTTCCTCTCTCTTTCTAAAATCAGTAAAGAAAAATAAAAAATCACTTACTTAACAGGGTTGCCATGAGAATTAAGAGGCTATATTGTAGTGTGCTCAGCATGCCCTGGCCAGTTGCTCAGTGGTTAGAACGTTGACCCGTGCACTGAAGGGTCACGGATTCAATTCCTGTCAAGGGCACGTACCTGGGTTGCAGGTTTGATATCCAGCCCCAGTTGGGGCACGTGCAGGAGGCAACCAATAGATGTGTCTCTCTCACATAGATGTCTCTCTTGCTCTCCTTCTCCCCCTTCCTCCTTCCCTTCTACTCTATCTAGAAATCAATGGAAAAATATCCTTGGGTGAGGATTAACAACAACAAAAAAATGCTTATTATGCCTGGCACAAGCACTTGGTGAAAATTACCAAAGCAGGGCACTCTAAATAAGCTCTCTCGCCTTGGCCAGTTTTGCTCAGCAGTTAGAGCGTCGGCCTGTAGACCAGAAAGTCTCGGGTTCAGTTCCCTCTAAGGGCATGTACCTCGGTTGCAGTTTATCCCCAGCCCCGGCTGGGATCGTGTGGGTGGCAACCAGTTGATGTGTCTCTCTCAGGTCAATGTTTCTCTCTCTCTTCCTCCCCTCTCTCCCTCCCGCTCTATTTGAAGATAAATGCAAAAATGTCCTCCGGTGAGGATAATAAATAAATAAATAAATAGGCTCTCTCTAGGCCTTGAGCTAAAGTTTGTACCATGAGGCAAAGCCAGGCCTCTCCCTTAAGTGGGCACTACTTTGGAGAATTTGGCTCACCTCAAACCTTTGAGGCCAAGTGCATACATGGTATTCAAATCCTTCCCTCAGGGAGCCTTCCTTGATTACTCTGCCCACAGGGCTCTCCTCCCAGCTTCTCAAGCTGTCTGGAAGCCCCCTAGACCTCCTTCCTCTCTCCCTCACAGCTCAGCCTTGCACAGAGTTGGACACAGAGTGGGGCTCCAGGAAGACTTATTAACTCACACTCTGACTGTGGCCTCCTGGTTCTGAGCCAGAGAGCAGCTGGCAATGCAATTCCTCAGTTCCTCAGAACTGGCTGTAAAGTGATGGCAGGTGTAAATCACCCCCTTCACCGGAATCAGGGCCCTTGGGAGCCTGGTGGGCCCCAACTGCCCTTTTGGCTCTGAATTTATATCAGCAACAACAGGGAAAGGGGTGGGGTACCTGTTTCCTCCTCTTTGCCCCTAGGAGGTACAGATGAGATCCAAATATCCAGTGCAGCTTGGGGTTGGTGAGGAGGAGACTGAGTCAGAGGTGATGAAAACAACACTGATAATGCTGCTACTCATGTCTGCTAAGGGTCTAGGAAATTTCAAATATTTTAAGGGGGTTGGAAGAATTTTAGGAAAAAGACGGATGTTTTTAGTGGCCCTGGTCCAGGCAGTTTTCGCCCAAATCTCTTCTGTGCTGAATCCTGTCATGAATACCGGGGCCTCAGAAGAACAAACCCAGGCCCAGCTTGCAGGAGGAGAAAAAACTGGTTGCCCTACAATGGCGGCTGGGGAATAGATGGTCCTGTGGGTGTTTCTGCTGCACTAGGTTCTCAGTGCTTCCCAGTCCTCACCTCTCCCCTCCCAATTATTTAGCAGGAAAAAATTCCAAAAGCCTGTGGCTCCCACCCCATGTCCTCAGGACTCATCTACACTCCACTTACCCCTGAGAAGGCAATTAATGAACCCCAAGGTGTAAGGATTGACCTGGGAAAGATCTTGAGGAGTTAAGTGGGGAGTTTTAACTCCCTCGCCTCCAGTCCCAACTCTGAGTCGTTCCTTCACGCCCTACGCCCGGGTACTCGGTCGCGTACCCGCCACCCCAGCCCGTGGAGCCCACACTCACCAGCTCCATCTTCAGCGCCATGATCTTGTCCCCCAGGCCGTGGCCCGTGCTAGGCGCCCCGGGGAGCAGCAGGGCGCCAGAGGTTCCCGGCTCCTGCTCGCCTCGAAGCCCTCGGAGCAGCCCTTCAGGGGTCTTCCTGCCCACTTTGCTCTCCACGTCTCGCAGATCAGGCGTCTGGGACTCTGTAGCCCCCTCCATGCGGGCCTAAGCCTAAACAGAGCTGGGCGATCAGACTCCAGGGTCCCGCTCCCGGGGGTCCTGTCTCCGCTGCTGCGGAGCGGAACCGGTGGTTCCCCGCCCGCACCGCGCGGGGGTGGAAGGAGCGCGCCGTAACCCTCAGAAAAGCCGCGCACAGCCTCTGGTCCTGGAATGCTTAGGGCTGGAATGCAATAGGCTGATTCTCGATTGGTACCTCAGGGAGCATTCGGAGAGTTCAGTGCCTTCTCCCTACCCTGTCAGGAATCCAGCCAGGCACACAGCAGGCGCCCAATAAATGTTTGCTGAATGAAGGCTAAGCATGCTTAGACGTGGATGTAGGAGTTTAAGGAACAGTGGTAACAGAGCTGCAGAGGGTGAGCTGGGTCTAAAACAGTGGTTAGGCCAGGCTGGTGTGGTTCAGTGGTTGAGCATCTACCCATGCACCAAGAAGTCACAGGTACAATTCCGGTCAGGGCACATGCCCAGGTTGTGGGACAAATCTCCAGCGGGGGGCATGCAGAAAGCAGCCAATTGATGTTCTCTCTCATTGATTTTTCTATCTCTCTCTTCCTCTCTCTCTCAAAAATAATAATAATAGTAATAATAATAATAAAACAGTGATTAGAATTTAGCTAGCCACTGACAGACACACAAACACACCTAGCCACTGCATTTAGACTAGGAGAGTGGAAAGTAAAGTTTGGCCAATGAGGAGCAAACAATATTGAAATTGAAAAAGTCCACATGGGCCAAATCATGCTTGAGCTTTTTTTTTTTATCCTCACCCGAGGACACTGAGGACATTTTTCCATTTTTTGTTCAGATAGAGTGGGAGGGAGAGAGAGAGAGAGAAACATCGACGTGAAAAGGACACATCGAGTGGCTGCCACCCACACAACCCAACCAAGGCCGGGGACAAACTGCAACCGAGGTACGTGCCCTTATCAGGAACCGAACCCTGTCTCTCTGGACCGCAGGCCGACGCTCTAACCACTGAGCCAAACCGGCCAGGGCCATGCTTGATCTTGTAAACTGATATTTCTTATGCTTGACCATGCATATAAATTATTTTCAAATCTTGTCAAAATGCAGATTAGGATTCTGTAAATTTGGGTTGGGGCCTGAGATTCTCCAGGGATCACACTTTGAATAAGAAGGTTATAGAAGACAATTCTAAGGTACTTGGATTTTATCTACAGGTGATGAGGAGCCGTGAAAAATTTATGCTTTGGGCCTGGCCGATCTGGCTCAATGGTTGAGCTTCGACCTATGCACCAAGAGGTCAGCGGTTCAATTCCTGGTCAGGGCACATGCCCAGGTTGTGGGCCTGATCCCCAGTGGGGGGCATGCAGGAGGCAGCAAATTGATGTTCTCTCTCACTGATGTTTCTATCTCTCTCTCCCTCTCTCTCTAAAATCAATAAAGAAAAAATATTTTAAAAAATTATGCTTTGGCTTGACTTTGTTTGTTTTTTTTTTTTTTTTATACTCACCTGAGGACATTCTTGCATTTATTGAAACAGAGCAAGAGGGAGAGAGGGAGGAAGAGAGAGAGAGAAACATCATGTGAGAGAGACACATCGAGTGGTTGCCAGCCACAACACGACCCCAAACAGGGCCAGGGACAAACTGCAACCAAGTTACGTGCCCTTAGCGGGAACCAAACCTGGGCCTCTCTGGTCTGCGGGCCAAAACTCTAACCACTGAGCCAAACCAGCCAGGGCTTGCTTGACTTTGGTTTTTAATCCAAATAATTCCAGCCCTTTGTTACAGAAGGATAAAAGATAGTTACCCCTGCCCCATCCTTTCCCACCTCTAGTCCCACTCCCCAGAGGCATTGCTTTTAGGTTTTGTTTTATTTTTATTTTTTTTCGTCTGGTATTTATACTCATAAACCCACAATAGGCTTATACCACTATTTCTTCATTTTAAACATTGTCTACTGACTTCCTATTATGATAAATATTGATTTACTTCACACCCTGTACTTCCCTTCATCCATTAGCCCTATATATTTTTATCATTATTTTTAGTTCATCTAATGGTTACCTTTGTAAGTTTAAGCAATATATTTTTCCTTAGTATCTCTTGATTCATGGATAACTGTTAACATTTTGGGGGATATCATCCCACCATTTAGGAAGCAGATAGAATGTGGAGAGTTAAAAAACATGTAACTGGTCTTCTAGCGTCTCTTTTTAATCTACAAAAAGTGAACATTCTCTTAAATTGGATTATATTGCTTCCCTGCCTAAAATTGTTCCATGGCTACCCACTCATTTCAAATAAGTATCACCATCACCTGGAAACTTGTTAGAAATGCACTATTCTGCTCTGCCCCAGCCTGCTGAATCAAAAACTCTAAGAATGGGACCCAGTCATTTGTGTTTTAACAGGTCCTCCAGATATATCTTTTTTTTCTTTGTTGATTTTATAGAGAGAGGAAGGGAGAGAGAGAGAGATAGAAAAATTGATGAGAGAGAACATCGATCGGCCGCCTCCTGCATGCCCCCCACTGGGGATTGGGCCCACAACCTGGGCATGTGCCCTGACCGAATCGAACCGGTGACCTCTTGGTGCATGGGTTGATACTCAACCACTGAGCCACACCAGCCAGGCCAAATAATTATTTTGGTTGTTGTTATTTATGATCTGAGAGGGAGAACGGGGAAGGGAGAGGGAGAGAGGGAGGGAGAGAGAAACATCGATTTGTTACTTCACTGTGGTAAGGGAAGTGCTGTGTATATGTATTATTTCATTTAATCTTCACAACAACTCTACAAGTATTATTATTATCACTATAGTGCAGGGATTAAGAGTGAAATCTGGCCCTGGCCGCTTTGGCTCAGCCATTAGAACGTCAGGTTCTATTCTTGTAGAGGGTATGTACCTCCCTTGCGGTTTGTCCCTGGACCTGGTCAGGGTCATGCGGGAGGCAACCAGTCCATGTGTCCCTCTCACGACCATGTTTCTCGTTCTCTCCCTCCCTCCCACTCTATCTGATGATAAATAGAAAAAATATCCTTGGATGAGGATAAAAAAAAAAAAAAGAGTGAGATCTGGAGCCAGGCAGTTGGGGTTTGAATTCTAGCTCTCCTATAGCTTTGTGACATTGGGCCTCATTTTCTTTCTCTACAGGATTGGGATAGTAATACTACCTGTTGTGGTGGAAGTAAATGAGTTAGTATAAAGTTCTTAGAACTGTGGTAGAGTAAGCATCATATAAAGAAGGGTATTTCCATTTCACAAAAAAGGGAACCTAGGCTGAGATGTGAAGTGACTTGCCCAAGGTCTAGGTGAGTAGTAGAACCAGGTTTTGGTTGTTGTTAACCTTCACACCTTAGGATATTTTCCCCATTGATTTTTGGATAGAATGGAAGGGAGGGAGGAGGGCGGAGGAAGGGGGGAGAATGAGAGAGAGAGAGAGAGAGAGAGAGAGATCCACTGGCTGCTTCTCCTGACCAGGGCCAGGGATGGAACAACCTGCAACCCAGGGACGTGCCCTTGACTGGGAATCGAACCCGTGACCCTTCGGTCCGCAGGGCGACGCTCTAACGGCTGAGCCAAACCGCCTAGGGCTAGAGGCAGGCTTTAGCATTCAAGGGCCGCGCCTGGCCTAGACCTGGGCGCAGCCTTGTCCAAGCAAGGGGAACCGGCAGCCGTGTCCAAGGCCGGTATCCTCTCAGACCCCGGGTGCCGTGCGGTCTCGTTCAAGGCTCCAGCACTCCGACTGGAGTCACGTTTGCCACCTGGCGGTGCTGGAGGTGGAGAAGCAGCTCCTCCCCAGCACCCACCCCGCCAGCCGGTCAGGAGATAAGGACTCGCGGTCTCGCGGGCTGCACCCCAAGCGCCGCCCTCAGCACCGCCCGCCGCCCTCTCACCTCCCGGCGGCGGCGGCGGCGGCGGAAGCGGGGAGGCGGGCCGGGCGGGCCGGGGCGGGGCCACGAGCGGCATGGAGGAGGCGGAGGCCGCGGCGGGCCGGGCGGAGCGGTGCGGGCCCGAGCGGGGCCCGAGCGGGGCCCAGGGTCCCTGAGCCGTGAGTTCCCCCGGGCGGGTAGGTTTGGCGCGGCCGGGGCAGGTCTCCAAGGCTTCGGGCGGCCCTGACTCCTCGGAGGGGAAGAGCAGGGCCAGATAGGAGGGCGCAAGGGTGGAAGGGTGTGGAGAATGGGGGAAGGGGGGAAGCCGCTGCCCTTGCCCACCCCAGGACCGGGGAGGCCTGGGGCTTGGTCCTTTTGGGGGCTGATGAGCCTTGAAAGCCGAGTATTTGTCCTTTTCCTCTGGGTCCCTGGGCAACCCTGTCAGTTTTCCCAGCCCCGGGGGAGTTTCCAGGTGCTCTGACTCCTCTGAAGGTTTTCTTCCCAGAAAAGTTGAGCCACTTTTCCCAGGTCACACAGTATGGATTCCTGCAGGGAAGAGTTACTGGGAGGTCCTCCCTCATCTCTCCAGAAGGCATCAGACTTTAGGAGGAACACCTTACTCCATGTGACCCTCCGGTCCCCTCAGTTTCCTGAAGGCATGGGGTGTCCAGGACAGTGGTGACTGGTGACCCTCTTGTCTGGCATGGACGACTGGAAGCCCGGCCCCCTCATCAAGCCCTTTGGGGCTCGGAAGAAGAGGAGCTGGTATCTTACCTGGAAGTATAAACTGACCAACCAGCGGGCCCTGCGGAGATTCTGTCAGGTATAGAGATGTCCCAAACCTCCTAGGGGCTTCCTCCCAGCCTTATCCCAGCCTAGACTATGAGCACTGGAACCCACCTTAGCTGCCCTCACCCTAGAAAGGGGTAGCAGGTTCCTGCAGGGGAACCCCTTTTTGTCATGTCCCTGCCAGGTAGTGGTTTGGGCCCAGAACCCAAGTACAGCTTCCTAGGTTTCCAACAGAAGCCTGAAGTCTGATCAGAAGGCTTTGCCTGGGATCCTACACCGGTCAGGAACCTAGGGCTAGGACCCAGGGCTTATGATACCCAGCTGGTGTGCTGGGACTGACTCCATCTCTAGGAACTAATTGTGGAGGGAACCAAGGAAGTCACAGCCTCACATGGAAGCATATAGTAGTTCTGGACAGGGAGAGCCCTGGTGAAGAAGGAAGGGTCAGTGGGGTGTCCTGGAGAAGGTGGTCATGAAACTGGACCCTGGTTGGGGGAGTAGAGCTGGGCAGACAGGGAAGAGAGACAGACCATAGGTTCTCCCTATGTCATCACTATAGCCAGAGCCCTCCTTTCAGGAAAACCCTCAATGATTTGGAGGGGGTGCCCCTTTTTAGTCATCCCCACCTCTCCCCTCAGACAGGGGCTGTGCTTTTCCTACTGGTGACCGTCATTGTCAACATTAAATTGATCCTGGACACAAGACGAGCAATCAACGAGGCCAATGAAGACCTGGAGCCAGAGCAAGACTACGGTGGGGCCAGGCTGAGGATGGGATTGGTGTGTGAGGGAGGTTCCCTGGGATCTCATGGCTGAAACAGCAGACAGATCCCAAAGGATGAGACTGCTGGAGAGATGCCTTCGTGACCTGTCGTATCTTTATAGATGAGGCCCTGGGCCGATTGGAGCCTCCACGGCGCAGAGGCAGTGGTCCCCGAAGGGTCCTGGATGTGGAAGTATATTCAAGCCGCAGCAAAGTATATGTGGCAGTGGATGGCACTACGGTGAGTGGGCTGGTGCCTGGTCTACACTCCTTTCTATTCAGGGTGTGGTACACTGGCTTTGGGGTCCACTGCCTCAGTAGGAACTGTACCTCTGTTAATTTCTACGTGTGTGACTTTGGGGGCCTCAGTTCCTCATCTGTAACCTGGAACTAGTGATTTTGACATGTCAGGATTATATGAAATGTACTATATGTAGTGGGATTTTATCAGAAGTAACCATTAGTATTAGTTAACAGTTAATTCATTGTTATTTATGTCATAATTACTAACTGGTTCCTTCATTAGCCTTGGCCTTGTCTCGGGCACTGGGGACCTGAAAGTAATCACACTTGGCCCTACTTTGAGGGGTTCAGTCTAACAGATCGTGATATCTCCAGCATGAGGCAGAGATAGTCACGTGCCCTAAGAGCCATGAAAGCCATGGAGGGGAAGGTTGTAGAAAGATATGATCTCTTTTGATGGGGCGCTATAGAGGCTTCCTGGAAGAGGTGGCCTTCAAGCTGGGTTGGAAGAGAATTGTGTAAGAGGCATAGATGGGCAGGAGGGGAAGTTTCATTTCATGCAGTTGTTCTTTTTTTTAAGTGCCCAAAAAACAGACCTTGAATGCCAGAGTGAAGAGTTGGACTTTTTCTCTGCCACCCTGTAGGTACTGGAAGATGAGGCCCGCGAGCAGGGCCGGGGCATCCATGTCATTGTTCTCAACCAGGCCACGGTGAGGTTCTAGGGGTGGGGACCTGGAGGGCCAAAGCCGAGTCCTCTTTGCTGATGACACTAACTCATGAGTGGTGTGTGCCCTACCAGGGCCATGTAATGGCAAAGCGTGTGTTTGACACTTACTCACCTCATGAGGATGAGGCCATGGTTCTGTTCCTCAACATGGTGGCACCCGGCCGAGTGCTCATCTGTACCATCAAGGTCAGTGACACTACCTTGGCCCCATCCCCTAAGCCCCAGCCCCCACCCTGTCCATGGCCCTGGGTTTTAAGCCCCTAATGTACCCCTAACAAGAGACTCTGGAGGAATGTAACTCAGATTCCAATACTAGTCTTGTCATTTATATTAATTGAGCATATAGTTATTGAGCACGTACTAATTGCCAGGCACTGCTCTTGGTGTGGGGCTACAATGGGAAGCAAGACAGAGTCCCTTCCCTTAAGGAGTTTGCTCCAGCAAGGCAAGATTTTTTTTAAAAAGCAGCCAAATAAATGTTTAAAGTCAGGAAATTATAACATGAGGAAGAAAATAAAGCAAGTAAGAGAGTAATGGGGGATGTATTTTGGAAAGAGAAGGCCTCTGTAAGGAAATGACATGTGAACAGAAAGCTGGAGGAAGTGTGGAATGAGCCATGTAAATATCTGGAGGGAGAGCATTCTAGAGAGGAAGAATGGCAAGTGCAGAGGCCCTGAAGTGGGAAGGTACTTGGCACATTTGAAGAACAGCAAGGATGCCAGTGGTGCTGGAGCAGAATAAGGGAGGGGAAAAGAGTGATGGGAAGAGGGCAAAGAGAGGTAGCAGGGGACATAGGTGCAAATTGTGTGGGATTATGGTAAGGTTTATTAGCCTGGTGACTTTGGATGGTTCTCAGATTTCTCCCTAAACCTTCAGATTTCTTATCCATAAAATGATAGTATTCATTCACGGAAGGTTGTTGTGATAATTTAATGAGCTAATTTAAGTAAAAGGGTTGACATGGTGCTTGACACATAGTTAGTGCTCCATGAGGCCGGGTCTTCTGGAACTGTGCTGTTCAGGCTGACCGCCTTCTTTGGTCTTCCAGGACGAGGGCTCCTTCCACCTCAAGGACACAGCTAAGGCTCTGCTGAGGAGCTTAGGCAGCCAGGCTGGCCCTGCTCTGGGCTGGAGGGACACGTGGGCCTTCGTGGGACGAAAAGGAGGTGCCGGCACCATGGTCCATCCACCCTATAGTATTAAGGGCCCGGGGGAGCAAAACCCCACATGGGGTGGGGAGGGAAGCAAATAAGTGCCAGTGGTGGTGAGTTGCATGAAATTGGACAGGGAGATGGGAAGAAGATCCAAAACTGGAGTCTAGGCCCCCATTATTTCTCGTCTCTGCCCTTTGCCAGGTCCTGTCCTCGGGGAGAAGCATTCTAAGTCACCTGCCCTCTCCTCCTGGGGGGACCCAGTCCTACTGAAGACTGATGTGCCGCTGAGCTCAGCTGAAGGTGGGATTGGTGGGGGCTGGGCTCTGGGGCAGTGCCTGGGCTGGGCATTTGGCTCTTCTTCATGGGACTTTATTCTCTTGAGGGTGTCTGGAGTTCTTCAGACCACACTGGCCTCATACCCCCATCCTGTTGACCCTTTCTCTCCCTCAGAGGCAGAGTGCCAATGGGCAGACACAGAGTTGAACCGTCGCCGCCGTCGCTTCTGCAGCAAAGTTGAGGGCTATGGGAGTGTGTGCAGCTGCAAGGACCCCACACCCATCGAGTTCAGTCCTGACCTAGTGAGTGGGGCCTTAGGCAGTAAGGCTTGGACTCCTTCCCAGCTTGGCAGGGAGCCCTAGGAAAGATCCAGGTTGGGCTTTCTCTGCCCTAGCCTGGGAAGGGACCAGGAGCTGAGGATTTACACTGAGCTCTGAAAGACAGGGCATCCTGGGCATGGGGTTGGGCAGGGTGCGGAAGGTAGGTCACATGAGCAAAGGCCTGGAGTCAGAGTTGGGGTGAGTGTGTAGAGGGCCCAGAATAGGGAAGCCTGTCTTTTCCGTGAATTCCCCCTAGCCCTCTAAGAACTCTTCCCTTGGTAGGGATCCCAGTTTGAAGAGAGAGTAAGGCGAGAGCTAAAAGCTATTTCTCACTCAGCTCCCAGACAACAAGGTCCTCAATGTTCCTGTGGCAGTCATTGCAGGGAACCGGCCCAATTACCTGTACAGGTGAGCCTGGCAGTGGGCTGCATCCAGCACTGAACAGGAGGGTGCTCAGTGGGTGGGAACCCCAGGCTCATCTATCTGCAGGAGGAACTCTTGAGGTGGGCAGAAAGACAACAAATTTGAGTTCCATTTATATATGTGGGTAAACATGGGGAATGTGGGCCCATCTGTAAATACAGGGGAACCCTGAATTGGGGGACAAAGAGGCCTAACCCATCCCTGGGCTCCCCAGGATGCTGCGCTCTCTGCTCTCAGCCCAGGGGGTGTCTCCCCAGATGATTACAGTTTTCATCGATGGCTACTATGAGGTGAGTGGCACTTGGGGGCTTTGGGTGGAGCAGAGCACATTGTGGGTGCTGAATAGCAGTGATCACAGAGGATTGGCAAGGGAGGCAGCCCAGGCAAAGACTGTGAAATGTGGAGGGCTTGGCATTTCAGAGCCTGCATAGGTGGGTAGGGGGAAGATGGCTAACTGGATGACCAGTGGCCTTCCCCCCCTTCCCCCCCCGCCCAGGAGCCAATGGATGTGGTGGCGCTGTTTGGTTTGAGGGGCATCCAGCACACTCCCATCAGCATCAAGAATGCCCGTGTGTCTCAGGTACTGACTAGGCAGGGATGGAAGGGGCAGACACCTGGCAGCACCGTTCACCCTAAAGCTCATGTGCCCTGTTTCTATTCCCCACCCAGCACTACAAGGCTAGCCTCACTGCCACTTTCAACCTGTTTCCGGTGAGTAGTAAGGACACAATTCTTGGGCCTAGGGAGGGAAAACATGAGCATAACACCTGGCCTTGTGTAGCAAGTTCTTCACCCTCCTTATTTGGAAAATGGGGATAGTGCTGCCTGAGCAGTGGGGTGAGTGTTGAGGAGACATGAAACTGGAAAGATCCTCTTAGGATCATGTTATCCCCTTCCTCCTGCAGGAAGCTAAGTTTGCTGTGGTTTTGGAAGAGGACCTGGACATTGCTGTGGATTTTTTTAGGTGAGGGGAGTGCCCCTCAATGCAGCTTCTATAAGCTGCATGGGGTCTCTTTGCTGACTAAGTCTCCAGGGAAGAAGGCAGTGAGGTGTCTTGAAGAATTTTCTGGAAGAAACAAGCTCAAAAGAGGGGGAAAAGTCTGAGCAAATGTAGGATGGCAGGTGTTGGGCTGGAGTAGAGAATTGAAAGGATAAATGGAGACAGTGGAGATTTAGGAGGAGGGGGAAGAGGCATGACTTTCTAGACCCATCTTCAGCCTTTCCTGCATCACTGTGTGACTGGGTTTGTCCCTGTCCCTCCCTGAACCCCTGGACCCTGCATCTCTCAGTTTCCTGAGCCAATCCATCCACCTGCTGGAGGAGGATGACAGCCTGTACTGTATCTCTGCCTGGAATGACCAGGTAGGCTGAGTGGCCAGGGGTCAGCTGGGGAGTTTGTAGAGGCCCTAAGCTAATACTACCCACCATGGCCCCCTATCCCCAGGGGTATGAACACACAGCTGAGGACCCAGCAATGCTGTACCGCGTGGAGACTATGCCTGGGCTGGGCTGGGTGCTCAGGAAGTCTTTGTACAAGGAGGAGCTTGAGCCCAAGTGGCCCACACCAGAAAAGGTGTCCTGGCAGGGTAGGGTGAGTGGGCTGGGCTGGGCTCCCCTACCAGCTTGGAATCTCTTAACCTTCATAATGTGCCATGCCCCCAGCTCTGGGACTGGGACATGTGGATGCGGATGCCTGAACAGCGCCGAGGCCGAGAGTGCATCATCCCTGACGTTTCCCGATCCTACCATTTTGGCATTGTGGGCCTCAACATGAACGGCTACTTCCATGTGAGTGGGAGGCAGGGATGTTGGGGAGGGGCACAGTATGATATATAGTGCAAAGAGCATGAACTCTGGAGCAACCCCATCCAGTTCTGCCACTCACTAGCCATGTAACCTTGGGGAAATTACTGATCCTCTTTTTTTTAATCCTCACCTGGGAATGTTTTTTATTGATTTTTAAAGAGAGGAAGGGAGAGAGAGAGAGAAACATTGATTAGTCTCCCATAAATGACCCAACAGGGGATCAAAACTGCAACCTGGGTATGTGCCCTGACCAGAAATCAAACCTACAACCTTTTGGTGTGCAGGACCACACTCCAACGAACTGAGCCACCTGGCCAGGGCTACTGATCCTCTTTTACCTCACTATCTTTATTTGTAAAATGCAAATAAAAATACTGTTTTTACCTCACAGGGTTGTGAGGTTATGAGGTTTAAATGAGTTAATATATGAAAAATGCTTTGAACTATAAGCATTATGTAAGGGTTAGCTGGTATTATTTTTATTATTACTATTCTTAGCACTAGACTGTGGGTGTGGGGAGGGTATTTCTGTTGGCAGGCATTTATCCAGCCCTGTGAGCTCTGCCTTCTGTCCTTGCAAGTACTGGGGTCTGAGCCTAAGTCTCAGCCTGAAGTGAACAGGGAGGTCCCAGGTCTCCACCCCCTACATGGCTGTGTCCATAGGGCCACTCCTCAGTTGTAGCAAGGGAGGCCCTGAGACAGTCCAGCTCAAAGAAATGGGCATCTTCCAGCCTGTAAACTCTTAGAAGCCAGAAGGGTCCTCAGAGGCCAGCTAATACCAGACCTCCATGCATTTCCCCGAGAGGGGCAGGCATTTACCTCAGGTCACTCTCAGCACCTTAGTCATGGCAGTTTCCTCTCTGAGTTCAGACTATCCCTTTGTCCACCACCCTCTGCAGGACGTGCTCCTGGTTTCTGTGGCTCTAGAACAGCAGGCCCGCCCTGGCCGGTTTGGCTCAGCGGTTAGAGCGTCGGCCTGCGGTCCGGAGAGACCCGGGTTCGGTTCCCGCTAAGGGCATGTATTTCGGTTGCAGTTTGTCCCCGGCCCTGGTTGGTCGTGCGGTGGCAGCCACTCGATGTGTCCCTTTCACATCGATGTTTCTCTCTCTCTATCTCTCCCTCTCTCTCTCTCCCTCCCACTCTATCTGTACAAAAAATGGAAAAATGTCCTCGGGTGAGGATAAAAAAAAAAGAACAGCAGGCCCAGGGAGAACCACTGGGGACAGGGACTAACTCAGGGGTCAGTGGCATGAGCTGCTGGTGTGGACATGAGCTCTCTGCCAATTCTTAAGCCCAAATTAAAGCTAATAAGAGCCTGCCAAGGATACTGCAAAGGGGTTGGGGAAGACAGAAGGAAATTAGAGGGACCTTTTAGGTCCAGGACTTCATTTGTGGGCCTGGGGATATGTGGTGGGGCAGTGGGCAGGTGTGGGCCAGACATTGTAAGGCCCTGATTTGGACCCTCATCCCCACTGCAGGAGGCCTACTTCAAGAAGCACAAGTTCAACACGGTTCCAGGTGTCCAGCTCAGGAACGTGGACAGGTTGGGGCTGGGGACAGGGCAAAGGGAAGGATATCTAGGAGCCTTGATGACTAGTATTTGACAGTCCCTTCCAACCCTGGGGCCTTATGTTTACCCCAGCCCTGCTCTCTCCCAGTTCCCATGTGACCCCCAGCCCTGCTCCTGGGACTTTAGGAGCTACCCTCTCCCTTGACCCATATTTCCCTCTGCTTCAGTCTGAAGAAGGAAGCTTATGAAGTGGAAGTTCACAGGCTGCTCAGGTATGGCCTAGGGCAGTAGGGTTATGTGGCAGGGAGTCAAATACTGGAGGTCTTGGCCTCATAATTTGTGGGGCCCACTGCAAAATGAAAAGTGGGGCTCCTTGTTCAAAATTTATTAAGAATTTCATGACGGCAACAACTAAGCAAGGGGATTTGTGTGATACACTCATGAGTGGAGCCCTATCTTGCTCTCCCTCCCACTCCCCCACTGCAGTGAAGCTGAGGTTTTGGACCATAGCAAGAACCCTTGTGAAGACTCTTTCCTGCCAGACACAGAGGGCCATACCTATGTGGCCTTTATCCGAATGGAGAAAGATGATGACTTCACCACCTGGACCCAGCTTGCCAAGGTGCCCCAATACCACACCTACCCTAGGAATACCTGTTCCCCTAAGATACTGGCAGCCTTTGTTCTAGAATCTTCTACCTCAGAACCTTCTCTTTATCCTCTCAAAACCCCTCTTCCAATCCCCTTGTCTAGATTCATATTTAAAAAATGCTACCTCTTATTAAAAATACTTTAAGAAAAATATTAATTTGGGAGATTTGTAAAAAGAAAGAAAAAGATGCTATCTCTTACAATTGAAGAGGCTGCTGTATTTCGCCCCCACTAGTGCCTCCATATCTGGGATCTGGATGTGCGTGGCAACCACCGGGGCCTGTGGAGATTGTTTCGGAAGAAGAACCACTTCCTAGTAGTGGGAGTCCCAGCCTCCCCCTACTCGTGAGTGACTTTTTTTTGCCCTTGGAAATGGGAAACTAGCTGGATTAGGTGACTTGCCTAATGACCTCTTCTTATCTTTCAGGGTGAAGAAGCCACCATCAATCATCCCAATTTTCCTGGAGCCACCCCCAAAGGAGGAGGGAGCCCCAGGAGCTGTAGAACAGACATGAGACTTCCTTCAGGACCCTGCAGAGCTGGGTACTGTGTACCCCCAGGCAGGCTAGCCCTTCACCCCATGTAGGATTTTGTAGACACTGACAGGGGTTGGGCTGGTTTGTTTTTAACATAAGACTTAATTACTAACTTCAAGGGGAGGTTCCCCTGTTCCATCGCCCCTATTTCTGAGTTGGAGGTCTATTTATTTACTTCCTTGTTGGGAAAGGGCAGGGTAGTACCTGGTCTCCCTGGGCAGCTAATCCTGCCCTTTGCATTTCTCCTCCCAGGCCTGGCTCAGAATTTAACCTATTTATTTACTGTTGTGAGGGCCTTGGAAACAGGGTGAAGCCTGAAGGACCTTGATTCCTTTATGTATTGGGGTGCTTCCCTGAGGGTGGGGCTGGCTCTTACTCAGGAAATTGCTGTGCCCAACTCCCGGACAGGCCCAGGAGGGGCCCACCCACTGATGCAGACACTCTGAGACCCTCACACTGAACCAGGCCTCTTAGCCTCATCTTTGTCCAGGTTTCCAAAGCTGGATAAGGTGGTCATTGATTAAAAAAGGAGAAAACCTCTAGGGATGTGTCTTATGATTGTGTGTGTGTGTGTGTGTGTGTGTGTGTGTTATGAGAGAGAGAAAGTGGTCTAGATGGATGGTGAATTGTCTTATGATTGTGTGTGCATGTGCGTGTGTGTGTGTGTGTGTGTGTGATGAGAGAGAGAGAAAATGGTCTAGATGGATGATGAGTTTTCTTTACTGCCCTCCACAGAGTTTATCTTGCATTTGGTGCTATTTAGCCACCAGGGGATGCCCAAGTCTTAGACTTCAAGGTTTTTCTTAGGTTCCACCCTAGAGCCTGATCTGTTGGGGCTGAGCTTGGAGTAGCCACCGGACACCTTTTTTGCCACTGTTTGACCACCAACCTGTTTCCTACTTATCTTATCAGGGCCAGGTACTTGTCCCCAGAGATGGAACAAAAGAGCAAAAAGAGATGCTTGGGGGTGGGAAGGCAATGGGAGCACAGGTGAGTATAGTGAGGTGTGGGTGGGAAGGAAGTGGGTAAGACTTGGATTGGCATCATTCAGGAGGCTAGAATTGGGCTGCAGATGGAGACATAGAAACAAGGATTTTTGTGGCCCTTAGGGGACTGTATGCAGATTTCATAGCTGGGCATTTTTTTCTGGAGAAAAGCCTTTACACACACACATATATATATGTTTTTTTCCTTTATTGATTTAGAGAGAGGAAGTGAGAGGGAGAGAGAGAGACACACATCGATGAGAGAGAACATCGATTGGCCTCCTCCTGCATGCCCCCCAATGGGGATCAAGCCCACAACCTAGGCATGTGTCCTGACTGGGAATCGAACCGGTAACCTCCAGGTGCATGCCACACCAGCTGGACTATATATGTTTTTATTGATTTTTTTCTAGAGAGAGAAACATCCATTGGCTGCCTCCTGCACACTCCCTACTGGGAGTCGAGCACATAACCAGAGCATGTGTCCTGACCGGTATTGAACTGAGACTCTCAGTCCATGGGACAGTGCTCAATCCACTGAGCCACATCGGCCAAGCAAGCCATTGTTTTTATCACATTCTTACCCAGTCATTGATTCAGAGAGGTTAAGATCTAAGTCACAGAGACATGAGAAACATTAATGGGATTGTCCATAGAGAATGAATGAGATAGTTCAAAGCAGGGGAAGTTTGACATTTAAGGGATCTATGAAGGACTAGGATCAGAAGAGAGTATAGAACATTTCTGAGAAAAGGTCTGCCTGCAGAGCCCTTGTGAGGTGAGCCTGGTGAGCTCCTCTAGAGCCTTGGGCAGGAAGGCAGGAACTGATAAACTCCTGCCCTTTCGCCAACTCTGCCCCTGCCTCCCCAACTGGTGCCTGGAGCTCAGCTCCGCGATGCAGGAGGTTGGTGTGTGGTTTGGATGGTTCTTGCCAACCTGTTGCCTTCAATGTTTGCTGGAGTTAGAAATATTGCTTGAGGTGTCATAACAGCCAGATTGAGGAGCAATTAGCTCACAAAGAGGTGTTAGGCCCGCCCTGGGCAAACAAATATGCAAGCTTCCCTATTAGGCCCTAAAAACTGGACTGTCCCACCCAAGCTGAGTACTTCCTGATATTGCTGGTAGTGCCTACCATCAAGAAAGACTTGACACACCTCTGAGGGGTTATGTGTGCAAGGTATAGTAAAGTGGGGAATGGGGCTCATTGTTTTCCCTGCCTGCCCCCTAGTAGGCCCCTGATTTGGGCCTCAAACTAGCTCTGGCCAGGTCACTGTTTCTTTTTGGGCTCAGCGAGGGTTGATAGTTCCTGGCTTCTTTAGAAAAACCAGAGAAGAGGGGTCCAAGAATTAAGAGGAAGCAAGGAGGACTGGTTAGCCAGGTGAGGTTTTGCTTAATAGCAGATACTGTATTCTCCAGCCATAACCTCCTCAGTGTTTCTGGTTCAGCAGCAATCAGATCTACATGGGGGGCATTCTGGCCTTCTGGTAAATCTGTTGCCATGTCAGATGGCGTAGATCCAAACTCTTCACAGAAGGTGTGGGCCTGGAACTAGTCACATGGCCTTTCTAGGCCCAGTTTCTAGGGGGTGGTTAAAGCAAAATGGAGATCAGATCTGGACAGTAGTTGGCAGGCTAAAATCAAGAATAAGTTCTTTCAGAAATTCCCAAATCGGACAGGTGTGGGGCTTTGCCTGAGTGGCAAGGGTAGGCAGCTTGGAGCCTCCAATGGGATTTTCAGAGGGCTTCCCAGAGTCTAAGGAGTGACTCTCTCCCATTGCCCTGGCAATATTTCTGGTCTCTCCACCCTCACCTGGGCACAAGCTTGTTATTTTCATAGCTTTCTGGTCCAGTGCCCCTACCCAGGAATGAGTAATTTCAGACTAAAGTCCTCCTCTATTATAGGAAGATAGACTGACCCAGCCCCTACCTCCTCCCTCAGTGCCCTCTTGGCCATTCCTGTTACACTCCCTCCTAGGCCTGGAATCCAAATGGAGGGAAGAAATAGTCGTCCACCTCCACCCCACTTCTCTTCTGCTACCTTTCCAGGGACCTCTGAGTCTCCAGTCCCAGTGAAACCAATTTAGGCAAGATGGGTACCTTTCCCCAAAGACACAGATGAAAAGAGTCCCAATGGAAACATTTTAATTGGTTTATGAATTCTGAAGTGCCTTCACATCTGCCCAGTTACTGCTGATTTTGCATATACCCAGGATATAGGGTGCCTTACTCCCCAGTGGAATACTGTGGTCACCAAGAGCTCCTGCTGGTCTGAAGGGGTGTCAAGGGTTTAAGAGACAGACTGGAGGAATGGGCAGGAGAACCAGCTACCCTAGAACTGGCTCTGAAACCAGTGGGCCACAACCCCATCAATGGAAGGCAAAGTCAGGCCCAGACTGAAGGGGTGGTCCCTATGTGGCCCCAACTCCACAGCAGCAAGGCTGGGCCCACTCTGGCCCAAATGACACTGTTAGATCCTGTCCCCACCCTGATCACAGCCTCCTGCAGTGCCAGGGTGCTTCTTCCCAGTTCTTGTGTAACAGCAGCAGTGGCGGAGGCAGAAGTAGACTTATTTCAAATTGCAGTACAGATACATGGACACAATCATGGCAGCCAGCTGGTGGGAAAGCAATAGGGAGAAATGAGGGGACATGATCATGGTCCTTAAGCTTTAGTCTCCTGCCCCTCAACCCCCCTACATGAAGCTCTGTTAGAAGTCCATCTCCTCTAGAGAGGCCTCAGAGCTGGGTCAAGTAGCTGTGGTCCAGTGGGGATATCCTGCTCCAGCCTTCTCACCCTCTTACCTCCAAGCCCCCAATTCCGGCCGCCACACCACCCACAGTGACTGCATTGGTTTGGATGTCACTCAGCAGCTGATTGAAGCAACCCTTGGAGAAGGGAAAAGAGCACTTTAGCACCTGCCTCTCACCCTCCTTCAGCACTCTGAGGTCATTAAAGCAGCCCAACCTTCCATGCCAGCCCACACCTCTACAGCTTTCTCCTCGGCCCTCTTCTTGGTGCAGGATTCCGTGACTGTGCTATTGACATCAGAGCAACAGTATGGGGGAAAGACTTTGTGGTCTCTGAAGTATGGAGAGTTCTCAAAATCTGTGTAGTTGTTGAATCCACAGCACTTGAGCTGGAGACAAGGAGGGGAGGGGAGTCAGTGGGGCCTTGCTTCTTTCTCCCCACTCCAAAACCTCTCCCAGCCCACCTTACCGCTTCCATGGTGGTGTCCCACACTTGGGTGAAATCTTTCTGGGAACCATATTCATTCTCAATGGTGTTCACTACCACCAATGTCAGGATGTTCTTAGCCTAGGTGGAGCAGGCCAGTGTTTAGGGCCTGATAGTGAAGGTGGCCATTCACAGGCCACAGCCCATTTCCAGGGCTTTGCCCAATCTTACCCCCCTGCCCTGTCCTCAATCCTCACCGTTGAAGTATACACCAAGGCGACCACAGCAGCTGCAACCTCAGCAATGAAGATGATGAGGAGGATGAAGAAGAACTGAGTGGGAAACAGGTTTGCATTTTAGGGAGAGACAGTCTCATGACTTTCTTGCTAAAACCCACCCCTATAAAAACGAGGGAGGGGCCCCTTTACTGAGGCCCTTAGAGTCTAGAACAGGGTTTGGGGATCACCAGGACCTGGTGTCAAGGGTGAGGGGGCCCTGGGCCTTGGTTATGGGCCCGTGGAGCTGGGTTTGACACACCATCATGAGGGCACACTTATTCTCCGTGTGAGCACCATAGCAGCCCAGGAAACCAAGAGCAAAGAGCACAGCCCCAGCTGCGATGAGGAAGTAGCCCACGTTGACAAACTGCATGGCACTGGATGATGCTGGCCCGAAGATCTTCAGGAAGGATGGTCCATCGACTGACACCCAGATCCCCACTGCCAATAGGGCCACACCACAGAGCTGTGGACAGAGAGGCAGACCTTGAAACAGTGCTGGCAAGCAGTTTCCTACCACACAGTTGAGTCAGGATAATGGGAGATGAGAAACTTCCCCTTATATTGGCTAAGGAGTCTAAAAATTCATTCTGTAGGGAGGGAAAACATCCTGTAGGGCCAGAAGGATGGGAGCTGGGATACCCATAGTCAGCACCAGGCTACACACCCAGGTACATATAAATAGGATCAGAGGTTCCTAAAATATCCACTGGAGGGGGTTGGGGACAAGACTTCTCCTCTCACCAATGCTGCCAGGATCCTGCCACATAGCTAAGCACCTACCCTAGCCTATTTCCTCCCCAGGCTATAGGTGCCTGGAACACCTCTATCCTCTGATAGGTGGAAATGGGGGTGGTAGCATTAAGCAGGCTCAATAGTAACCATGGTAACGAAGGCGGGGCTGAGTAACATTTACTTACAACCTTGCAGAGGGAGGTGGTGAGAAGGGACACCTATCCTGAGGCCCCATTTGGTTCTTGTCCAAGGTTAGACTCCAGGCCTGCCCTTCATCCACCCTAGACCTCTCCTTATAGAGACCAAGGGGAAGTTCAGCCAGAGCTCTAAGCTCTCTAGCTCAACCCCAAACCTCAGCGGGAATCCTGAGGCACAGACTGGGGAGGAGGGCACTGCCCAGTTCCCAAAGTTCTTAAAGCAAAGCCTTGCGGATCCAGAGCTTCAGTGGATGAATCATTCTGACACCGCATTGGTGGCCCAGTTCCCACTTTCCAGCTATAGAAACTGAGGCTAGAACCAGGAGTGAAGTGGCAGATTGTGGCTGGATTCCAGGCATGTTTGCCCAAGGACAAAAAGCTGGGCTTACAGCCTCCAGGGTCAAATTTCAAGGAGTCTAAGGCCTGCCCTGCCCTGCCCAGGCTGGCAAGGTCTGTGCTACAGAGGCCAGAAACCAAACCGGATTTGCCTTTAACCCCCTCCAGCCAGAGACTTTACAGTCCAAATTGCTGGGACCTGTTTCTTTTCTAGATACATGGCTAAAGGCTAGTTCCCAAAAGTCAAAGGAAGCCCAAGACACAGGACTCAGAGACACTGGAGTCAGAGTGTTTCATTCCCCCCAGACCATTTTCTCCAAATTCATCTATACTTCATGTCTCCACCTCCTCACCTTTTACTCATTCGAACCCACTCTAATGTGGCTCCAAGGTCTCTGAGGACATCCTGTGCTAAATCTGGTAGCTACCTCACGCCATATCCTCCTTGTCCTCTCTACCTCACTGTCCTTGTTTTCCTCCCATTGCTCTTTCTTTCTCCATCTGCTTCCTGGTGGCCATTTCTCCCCTTACTCCTTATAAACTGGGTTTCTCGGAGTTCGCTCTCCCTTAGTGCTCTCACCCACGGCTTCAACGACCACCTGTGGGCACATGACTTCCAGTTCCCACCTGAGCTGCTATTCTGACCTGCCTATGAGACATCCCCTGGGGTTGTTCATGCCAGAGACATGGGCATCATCTCCAAGACCTCTGTCTCCCTTGCTCCTTCTTCCATTCCTCAGCTACCATCTGAGGGCTTTCACCGTTGTCTACTTTGTAGATTTCTCCCCATTTCCATTACCATCTCCAGGGTTTACACCTCATTGCTCAACTTCCTCAAACATATCCTACCCAATTTGTTCCTGGTTTTTACTGCCTCTGGGCCTTTCCATGCTTTACAACTCCCTCAGGCAGGGCAAACTCCCCCCCACCGCACCCCACCCCCAGTGTTAGCTATTCCCTCCAGGAAGTCTTCTCTGACCAGCTTGAGTTCAAGCTCCTCTTACGGGTTCCCACAGCCCTTGTACAAATGCCAGAAATACGATGTTGCGGCTGTTTGCTTATTTGGCCTTCTGGACCCGAGATCCTCCAGGGCAGAGAAAGAGCTTGCTTACCTGTCACCCCAGCACTAAGCATCGAGACTTAAGCTATAAATGTATGTTGAATGAATAGGGCTGCTTGAGGCAGACCTTCTGCTATGTGATCTCTGGGTCTTTTCTTTTTTCTTTTTTGGTTTTCAATTAAATTCTTTTTTTTTTTTTTTAACTTATCTTTATTGTTGAATGTATTACAGATGTCCTCCCTTTGCCCCCTATTGATCCCCTCCTCCCGGCTTCCGCCCCCTTTCTACCTTCCCCACACTATTATCTGTGTCCATTGGTTACACATATATGTATATAAGTGCTTTGGTTTATCTCTTCCCACCTCCCCTCCCTGCTTCCCTTTGAGGTTCTGGGTCTTTTCTTTCAGCTCCCCATCATTACAGTGGCCACCGAATTTCCTTCCACATTAGGTGACTAGGGCAAACCATTTCCCCAATGCCTATGAAAAGGGGAGAATCGTTCTTGTTAGCCTACCCTGCCCTAAATCTGGGCTGAAGCTTCCTTTCTTTACTCTAACTTATGTGTCATCCAGGTGCTTCTGAGGGGACTTGGCATTTGGGAGACTTCTGTACCTCATCGTAAGGGGAAACTTGCAGGAGAGTCTGGGCATAGCAGTCTCCTATTCCTGAGCTTGAGCTCTGCTTAAGTTGTAACCCACTCCTATAGGGAGCCCCAAAGAGCCCACAACCCCCACACTTACAAAGATGAGAAAATTGAAGAAGATCATCATGGTCTTAATGAAGCTGTAGCACTGCATGGTGGCTCCTGGGAAGCAAACATGTATGAATTAGGACCTCCCCCTGCAACCCCAAGGCTGGCCCTGGCCCTGGCATTGAATCCTGAAATTTCATATTCCAGAATCCTGAATCCAACTTCCCCTAACACCAAACTTCCCCTGCATCTGGACTCTGGTACCTCAGGACGTTTCCCAGGTCCCATCCTGACACTCCTATCTGTCTGCACTGCCCAGACCCCCTACCAGCACTCGACACTCTGAGATCCTAACAGGTTCATCCACTGCCACCCAAGCCCAACTTCCACACTATAGGTCACTCCATGCCCTTCCCTGGCACCTATATATCCTTAATCCCTCCCCAAACCAACTATAGACTCCTTCAGGACCCTCCCCAGGGTCTTCCATTTCCCCAAACCTACTTTCAGATCGAGTTCCCTTCATAAGGTAATCTCTACCCTATGCCATTACCCACCTGTTCAGGACTCTTGGTAGTGACTTCTGAAAGAAGGATCTTCTGAGGCTCCAGAGGGGACAGAGAGCTCTAGGAAACTGCCACTGAGTGGGTAGACAGAGAGACAGAGAGCTGGTTCTCACACACCACTGGTCACCTGCAGGTGGGGCAGGTGTTTTAAAGGCTTCCTTCTGCCCGCCTGCCTGACTGCTCCACCCCAGCCCAGAGGCCTCCTCTTGCCCCTGCTGCCCCCTGCTGCCTGAAAATCCATCCCCACAGCCACAGGAACAGTGGGCCTCCACCTGGCAACACCAAGCTTGGGCAACGCCCGACCTGATCTGAGAAGGGAGAGAAATCTGGGCATGGGGACACAGAACTTCTGAGTGCCCTCCACCACAACAGTGTACATATGCATCTTACTCTATATCTACAGATACATTTATACATACCCTATGTGCTCACAAGAATACACGTTTGCCATCTAAATATTCACACCAGATACATACACAAACACCTACTGGTGCTCCTGAGTACACACACGTACACACACACACACACACACACACCACACACTTTTTTTTTTTTTAATCCTTACCCGAGGACATTTTTCGATATTTTGTTCAGATAGAATGGGGGGGAGAAAGAGAGAGAGAAAAACATCGATGTGAAAGGGACACATTGAGTGGTTGCCACCCACATGACCCAACCAGGGCCGGGGACAAACTGCAACTGAGGTACATGCCCTTAGCAGGAACTGAACCCGGATCTCTCAGGACCACAGGCTGACGCTCTAACCGCTGAGCCAAACTGGCCAAGGCTCTTTTTTTTTTAATCCTCACCCGAGGATATTTTTGCATTTATCTTCAGATAGAGTGGGAGGGAGGGAGAGAGACAGAGAGAAAAACATGGACGTGAGAGGGACACATCGACTGGTTGCCTCCTGCACGACCCCAAAAGACCCCACAAGACCCCAACCGGGGCCAGGGACAGAACCAAAACTGAGGTATGTGCCCTTGACAAGAATTGAACCCTGGACTCTTTGGTCCTTAGGCCAATGGTCTACTGCTGAGCCAAACCGGCCAGGGCCACACACACACACACACACACACACACACACACACACACACACTTTCAAGGAAGTGACCAATGTTTGGCAGCTTCTGCTCTTTCCTGTGAGTAGCAAACAACTCCTAGTCCTTTTCCCTTCACAAAACCTCAAATTCCCCATCTTCCTCCTCCCTTCATCTCTCCTCCCCACTCTTCTCTCTCCCCCTACTTCCCATCTTCTCTTAGCTTTCTGTGCATATCCTTTTCTTTCTGCCAGCAGGTGACACCATGGTCCCACAAAAATGTCACTGCCCAGTTGTAAAGCTCTGTAATGTCCACCACCTTCATTAATCCTGTGAGGCTGCCATCCCACTTCCCATTTTAACATTCCTGATGGTGAGGTGCTGGGATAGTTCTGGCTTTTGAGTCACTCAGACCAGGTGCTCAAATCCTGGTTGTGTTGCTTATTAGCTATGTGACCCTAGGGGGCATTTCTCTGACTTGGTTTTAAGCCTCTGAGTCCTAGTTTGTTAAAAGAATTGTTATAGGGTTGTTGTTGTTGTTTTTTGGTATGTGCCCCTAGTGGGAACCAAACCCAGGTCTCTCTGGACCGCAGGCCGACACTCTAACCGCTGAGCCAAACCGGCCAGGGCACAGATCATGTTTTAAATGCATTATATATATAGTAAGACTTTTTTCCCTTTCACAACAATCCTATGAGATAGAGTCCCTTATCTCTCTCTTAAATATGGGGAAACAGACGCACAGAAAGGTTAAGTTCTTGCTATGATCACACAGCTTATAAGTGGCAGAGCCAGGATTTAGCCCAGTCAGTCTGCTGCCAGAATCTACATCTTAACCACCAGACTGTCTATATTGATGGAATCTCTTAAAAGGCAGGAGGGGCTGGCTTCCAAAAAGAACAGGGAAAGAGGCCTTGATCTGGGACTTAAGTAAGAAGGTGGCCCAGGGCACATGGGTTTATAGGTATAGTGGCTAAAAGTTGATGGGGGGCAGGGTCATTTTCTACAACTGAGGATGGCAAGAGTGGAAGCTGGAAGGGCAGAAGGTGTGGGGACTTTGAGTGTGGTGTGGAGGGCCTCTCAGCCTCCCAGCTGGCTCCTGAGGGAAAAGAGACAAGGTGAAGGCTGGGGCGGGGGGGAGGGGGGAGTCCTACAGGTGGAATAAGAGGGAAAGGAAGAGAGGGCTGAGATGTAGAGGGAGATGGGGCAAGCCCAAAGTTCTAAAAGAACTCAGTGCAAGGCCTGGCAGAGCTATGGACGTTCCTGTCTCCTACAAGAATGGAGATAAACCCAGGGTTGGAACATCTTACATCCCTGGGGACGTAGCTGTTTCTTCACCTGCACTGATTGTTCACATGGCTTTCTCTTTTGTCTCAGGAAGAATTGGAATCAGGTCACATTAATCTATTTCCCCATTGTCCTGCACATATGAAGTTGTTAGTGAACATTTCCTGAATGAATGAATGCAGAATAGCGAGAATTAAATTTCTGGGCTTTGGCCCTTGGCCATGATGGATTTGAACCCCTGCCTGCCTCTGATTGTGCGACTTCACCTGAACCTCAATTTCCTTATAGGATTGATCCTTATCATTCACAGATTACATATTTGTGAATTTACCTACTCATTAAAATTTATTTGTAACCCCAAACCAATATTCACAGCACTTTTGCGGTTATCCATGGACACGCACAGAGCTGCAAAAAATTTGAGTTGCCCAACTCTCATTTTTTCATCTGAGGCTGTACAAGAGAATACCCTGCCTTCTCATTTCAGCTATTATAACATAAGCAAGTGTTCTTTTTGTGGTCTAGTTAGTGTCACATTTTTCTCATTTGGGGGCTTTTTATTGGTGATTTTGCTGTTTAAAAGACCCCCAACGTAACACTGAAGTGCTGTCTAATGATAAGCACAACAAGGTTGTGATGTTCCTTACAGAGGAAATACGTGTGCTACATGAACTTCATTCAGGTATAAGTTATAGTGCTATTGGCTGTGAGTTCAATGTTAATAAGTCAACATTAATTTTTAAATTAGGTGTCTTTAAACAGAAAAACACATAAAAGTAGGTGATATACTGATCAATTGATGAAAATATCATGACCTGGTATGAATCTAACCCTGAATTTCTCCTAGGAGCACTGGCTCAATGTTTGCTAATTCAGTCTTCATAGTGGTGACTTTATTAGAACATAAGTACCATCAATAACAAGAGTCAACTGTATATGAACTAGAAATAATTATACAATCTCCTTGTAAGGTTGTTGTGGTATTAAATGAGATAATGTTTTTAAGGTACGTGATACCATATTTTTCATATAGTAAGTGCTCAGTAAAAGTTATTAATATTGTTAATGTGGATGAGTGAGAAAGTAAAGGAGTGATTTTCTCCTCCTCAGAGTTCCTTTTCCCCAAGGGGCTAAGCTAAAGTTTTCTGGCTGGACTGATCCACGGAGAGAACTGTGAGAGAACCTGACCTATGGGAGGGGCCAGGGACCAGGATCTGTAATAAAGAGCCCCGCCCATATACAGACTCTGTATGTCACAAAGACCTCAGCTGCCCTGGCCAGCAGCACCTTCAGGCTCACTACAGAAGCTCTCTGTGCCCATGGGGCCTTCTCAGCTTGTCCGTGCCCCTCGGCCCCGGGGTTTACGTTCTCCCTACAGCAGGCCAGGTATGGGCTGGCCGAGGCCCAGGTTTCCCAAGATGTTCAAGTGTAGCCGCAGAAGGTACCGGCAGAAACCCCAAAGCCTAACTGCCACCACTGCAGCCACCAATCTTGCCACCATGGCCAGAGATATCAACAATACCCACACTGTCACCACCAATGTGTGGATCCTTCCACTGCAAGGTTAGCCAAGGGCCCTGAGCCAGGATTTGGGGTTGGGAAAACAGGGCCATTGAAGTTTTCCCCCACCTTAGACCTGCATAGGCTTTCAAGGGGACACATGCTCTGTGAAATATCACCCCGAAGGTATGGAGGGGTCTTGATGGCAGGTATCCTAAAAAGCTGAGAGCCTTAGTGGAGGATATATTGTCTGAAAGTGAAAGACTTGGGCAAGTGGGTGAATCTAAGAGCAGTTGAGCTTCCAGGACTGCTGCCTTCCTCACATTATTCCCTCTCCTTCCTCTCCTCAGTTCTCAGACGCCTCTGTCAACCTGGCAGCTTTTTGATCCTCTAGAAATGCCCAGAAACTAGTCCAGAAGCTTGGCTGGCTCCGGACCTGTATCTTCTAGGGGCCATGGGTGGTGAATAGCAGCCAAATACAATCATTTCTGCTCCAACTGCCTATTCCACTCTGAGGTACTTCCAGCTGACTCTGCAGGGTATGAGGGCTGGGACAGGCTTCAGTGACAGCAGCAGGGATCACAGTTAGACAGTGCAAGGACAGGACAAGGTCAGCAACACACACCATTTCTCCATCTTTGGCTTCAGCTTTTGATATGCTTTAGGAGGTTCAAGGGCCGTCCTGCCTTGCACTCCCTTTTGCACAGGGGAAAGTGTCTCCATAGACAACTTGGAACCTATGGGAAGCAAGGTCCTTGGGGAGGAAGATAGAGGCACAGATCTGAAAAGGACAGGATGGCCCTGGCCGGTTTGGCTCAGCGGTTAGAGCGTCAGCCTGCGGTCCTGAGAGACCCGGGTTCGGTTCCCGCTAAGGGCACGTACCTCGGTTGCAGTTTGTCCCCGGCCCTGGTCGGTTGTGCGGGTGGCAGCCACTCGATGTGTCCCTTTCACATCGATGTTTCTCTCTCTCTCTCTGTTCCTCTCTCTCCCTCCCACTCTACCTGAGCAAAAAATGGAAAAATGTCCTCGGGTGAGGATAAAAAAAAAAAAAAAAAAAAAAATGAAAAGGACAGGATGAAAGATTTCACTGCTTGAGTGTTACCTCATGGGTGCTTGAGTGTGGTATAGGTAACTCTGTGTGTCTGGATGGTCAGTGTGTAGGTGTAGCTACTGGTGTGAGTGTCTGAGAGTGTGTGTGTGAGACCAGAACAATGGGAATGTAAGTGGACATGTGACTGAGTGTGCCCTTGCAATTGAATGTGCCTCTATGGCTTGCTGTGAGTGTTAAGGTGTGTTTGTGAGGGTATGTGTATACCCGAGAGAGGCATCAGCTCTGCTAAGAAGAATGAAGGTCAGGAGGGGGATGGGAAGCAGCCTGAACAAGGAGACAGGTTGCTTCTGAGGAAGGTGTACCACCTTCAGCCCCCTGAGGCACTCTCTGAGGTCAGTATTTTCCAGGACAGAAAAACAGCTGAGCCAGGCCTTTGGGGGTGGGGCAAGATTGAGTTTGAGTCCAGAAAGAGGGAGGTTGCTAAGTATTCTGACCTGGGGATTTTCCATTTGAATTTCTGAGTGTGTACCCATGTGTCATTGGGTGTAACTGGGTTTCTGTGGGGTGTGTCTCCATGGCATTGTATCTCAGTGACAGGAAACATTGTGAGGGGCCCTGTCTCTAATGTGTCACTTTATGCATGGGTTAGTGTGTGTCTCAGTGCACCAAAATCTGGCTCCAGTTCCAGGGCTCCCTTCCCTGAGCGTTGGATCCTTTGGCCTGGCCCCTGGGGCTCAGGAAGCCTGTGGGGAGAAAATGAATTGTGTCTGTGTCCATCTACTCCAAAGAATGAGACCCTGAGAGGAGGGGAGGGACAGAGAATTCACTGATGTATTATGTCCAGACAGTGCTGGGTAGGGGATGAGATTCCTCAGGGTATTTGGGGGTGGGGGGGCTGAACCTCAATCAGAGCTGGAAGGTGACTGGGCTAGTGCCCCAGGTTTACAAGGGAGCCCACACATATAAAGACACATGACACAATCCATGAACACATGTAGACATATAAATATAAGTGGACTCATAGATGTTCAATGTAACAAATACATGTGCATGCAAGTACATGTCTATAAACAGAGATATGCACAGACACTAATACACATAGAGCTCCCCACATGATACATGTAACATATCTACATGCCTACAAATGAACACATAGTCACAAACATGCATGCACCCAGACACAAGCACACAGCATATAAACACATGCAACCAAATTCATACAAACCCAGGCATAGACACACACACATACATGCAGACACACTCACCAGACTTCCCTGCCCCCTCGGCCCTGGGACCCAGAAGCCTCCCTCCCCTATAAGTGTGAGCATGCGTGTGTGTATATGCATGCCCACACTTGTGTCTGTGTATCTGTGTGTGTGAGAGTAAGTGTGTATATATGTGAATGATGGGGTGCTGAGCTGTGGGAACCGGATGACATCATCTCTTCTGGCTATTTTTAGTTTCCTCTGCAATGCTGGCTACTGCCCTTCCCCCTCCAGGCTCCCACCTCTCCTCCTCATCCAGGCTCCCAGAGGCATCAGCAGCTCAGACGAAGGGCACCCACCACCTCAGTCTAGGTGACCCCATCGATGACTGGGTACAGCTCACTCTCTCCCATTCTGCCAGAGCTCCCTGGAAGCTGAGAATACGGGGCTCCCAGGCCAGAGGAGAAGGCTGGGATTGCGTGGCAGCTTGGAGCAGGGGCCTGGGTTAGGTGAGCTGACCTGGCTGGTCTCCAGCCCCTGGAGTGCCTCTGCTTCTGTTTTTCAATCTGAAACTCTGTTTCAGTCAATAGTGCCTGCTATGTGCCAGGGAGGGTGCTGAGTTTTGGAGATAGAGCAGTGAGCAAGACAGTGGGAGTTCTTCCTGGTGGGAGTTACAGCTCCATGGGAGATGGACATTAAACAGATCACAGCAAGGCACTGCACTAAATTGTGGTGAGGGCTCTGAACACTGGTAACAACGGGACTTAATCTGGGGTGATGTTCTCTGTCTTTCAGTCTCCCATAGAGATCACCTGAAACCAGAGGGGCATACTCCCTTCCCCTGTGCCTTTCACCCTAACAACCACACCTCCAGAATTTCACAGAGCAGGGCTTCCTTCTCAGACCCCAGGCTGTGCTCCCAACATTGCACCAACCCACCACTCAAGGGGTGGCCCACTGCTATTCACATCCATCTTTTCTTTGGAACCTCCCCACAGTTGATTTGTAGATGAGAAAACTGAGTAGTCAAGGTCATGGAGACATAAAATAAAACTGGTTGCAAGGGCTGAGGGGAGGGAGGAATGGAGAGTTACTATTTAATAGGTACAGAGTTTCTGTTTGGAGATGGATGGTGGTGGTAGTTGCACAACGATGTGAACATACTTAGTGTCACTGAACTGTACACTTAAAAATGCTTAATATGGTATATTTTATGTCATGTATATTTCATCACACACACACACACACACAAAAGCTGGATCAAAAACAAAACAAAACTGAGACCTTGCTCTGGCCAGTTTGGCTCAGCAGTTAGAGCTCCAGCCTGCGGACCAAAGAGTCAGTCAAGGGCACGTACCTCACTTGCGGGTTCGATCCCTGGTTGGGGTCGTGCAGGAGGCAACCAATAGATGTTTCTCTCTCTCTCTCTGTTTCCCTCTCTCAAACTCTATAAAAAAAAAAAATCAATGGAAAAATATCCTCGGGTGAGGATTAAAACAAATAAACAAAACTGAGACCCAGAGTGGTGGAGCACTGGACCACACCTCCCAGCCCCAGCAAACAGGGGAAGTGGTGGTGGCACAGGTGAGGGAGAGGCAGGGGAGTGGGAGTAGAAGACCAGTGGGGGGAGGAGGATGGTGGCCTGAGGGGTCCATGCCTGGAGGAGGGTTTCCTGCTCCAGTCAGTCTAGGCAGCCACAGGAAAATCAGGTTTGGCAGCTTCAACCAAGCCCTCAGAGCTGGAGGGGGTGTCCAGACAGCTCTGGGGAGGTGGCTTGGAGGCAGGCTCCTCCTCTAGCCCAGAGTCTGGCCAAACCATTGGGGGAGCAGTATGTAATACGGGGACCCTTTGGAATTTGGGGGGAACAGTTTAGGATTGGAGGCAGGAGCCCTGAGTTCCAGTGATCCTTGGAAAGTCCTGCCCCCTTTCTTGGCCTGACTAGGCCCTCCCAAGAAGGAACTCTGGAGGATCAGGTTTCCCACCCCTGACTCCTGCACTAGGGGATTTTCCTGGGAGTCTGACTCCAGGAACCTAAATTAAATGGTAGAGGCTCAACTAGACTGCCCCAGGGCGCCAGGCTGGAGGTCACTTGTCACCAATGGGTCAATGGCAGGAAGCCCAGCTCCAGCCCCACAATGCAATACCGGTCACCCCACCCTTACTAGTGCCCTCACCCACACCCCCACTTCCGGCTTCTGTTCCTTCCTTACCTTCAGGGAAAGCTGCATAGCTCCCTAGAGAATCTCCCAGATCTCCTCCATTGGCTCTCTGCCCATTGCTTAATCCTACCTCCCCCTCTGCTCCTTTGGCCAGGCCAGGCTCTCAGTAAACTTTCTCTGGAGCATGGGGCAGGCCAGGAAGGAAAGGCAGTTGGGTGGGAGGGCTGCAAAGGAGCCTGCTTTTCCTGCTACCCTCAGATACTGGAGCCTTAATGAGGGGTTTGGAGGGAGTTGGTGGATGGGCTGAGTGCTGGGGCCTAGGACTGGGCTGCCCTGGGCATATCCCACTGATGGAGATCCAGGTAGGTGGCATTGCTATCCTTCACCTATCCAGCCATCTCCTTTGTCTGCTCTCAGTGAATTCAGAGAAATGAGCCCAGAGCCAAGACCTGCCTCCTCTGGAAAGAAGTCACAAGAACTCCAGCCAAGTGGGTACTGGATATTGTCACTATGTCAATGACAAATTTATGAAACACAAAAATCATAAAATTCTAAATGCCTAGAATCCATAGTCATGGAATCTTAGCATTATAGAATTCTAGCGCTGTGAAATCTGAGTTACAGAATCTTAGAAATGCAGAATTCTGGCAACACTGAGTCCTAAATCACAAGTTTAGTATCCTTGAACTGGAAGTTTTGAGACGTCAATTAGTGAAGCCCTTATCTTTAGGTGGATGTCTAAACTAGAAGATTCCCATTGGTGATGGACAACGAAGTTCATACATGAACACTAAAGAAGAGGCAGAGAGCTTGGGACACATGAGTTTAGGGTGAGGTAATAAATCTATAATTAACCAGAAAGAAGACAGACCTTATACATGAGGACACAGTCCTGGTTCCTGAGGATGAGGGGAATGGGTGGCAGGTGGGGATAGAAAGTGGGGAACTACATAAATAAAGAAAACATAACCTAAAGAAAAAAATCATCCCTGGCCGATTTGGCTCAGCAGTTAGAGCGTCGGCCCGGGGACCAGAGAGTCCTGGGTTTGGTTCCCACTAAGGGCACGTACTTCCGTTGCAGTTTGTCCCCAGCCCCAGTTGGGGTCGTATGGGTGGCAACCACTAGATGTGTCTCTCTCACATCAATGTTTCTCTCTCTCTTCCTCTCTCCCTTCTGCTCTATCTGAAGATAAATAGAAAAATGTCCTCGGGTGAGGATAAAAAAGAAAAAAATCAAGTAGCATAATACACTGGCCTCAATGCCTCCTGCTTTCCCGTGATTGGGGTTAATATCAGCCCAGGACATTTTCAAAGATTAGTAACACTCTCTATTACATTAAAATAATAACCCATGTCTGTTTTTTTATGGGAAGAAAAAGGTAAAAAACAGAAAAAAGTCCATATACCACATTTTTCTTGGGGCTGCTGGGAGGAGCAGTCTTCAAAGAAGATGCTGTGCCTTGAGCAACATGGTATACACAAAAGCCACCCTGTGGGGTGGGGTTCAGAGCCCCCAGCAAGACCCTGAGAGGGAAACTTGTGGAGGGCATCTGTCTAGGGTGGTGGCTGGAGTGGAGCATCTTTACAAAAGGAGCCAACTTTGAGGCAGAACTTTGTATGGAGACCCTTATCTGATTATGGGGTTGGTTAATCAGGAAACAACAGGGATATTTACCTAGCATTCCTCCGAAACTAACTGCAAACTCAGGAACCCAGAAGGAGCAACTCCAGAGAGAAGCAAATGCCAAGTCCTGCGGGGCATGGGAAATGGAGCAGTGTCAGCTGGAGATCTTTCTTGTCCTTGAATTCAGCTCAATATCTCAGCCCCGACCTCTCTCCACATCCTCATTTGCCTCTCTCTCCCGGCTTGCCTGCTCTTCTACCTGCTTATATCTGCTGTGTGATCTTTGGCAAATGCTGTCCCTCTCTAGGCCTCAAACCTCCTTTGCTCTCTTTTGAAGTCCATAATTGGGTCCTAAGTGCAGCTTTTAGTATTTCACAGTCCTGGTTTTGTCCAGATCAGTTCTAACTTCAGGTATCCCTATTCTCAGCTTCCAGAGAAAGTGTCAGGTAGCTTCATGGGAGAATATACAGACTAGGAAATAGAAATAAGGCTCACATTTGACATCCTATACAGGATGGGGCAAAAGTAGATTTACAGTTATTTGTATGGAAAAAGACATGCAGGTTATGATTATTGCAATAACTTTATTTATTTATTTAATTTTATTTTTTGGTACGTACCCTAGCGGGAACCGAACCTCAGACTCTCTGGTCCGCAGTGGATTTATTCTCCGCATTCTTTCCCTTAAAGCGCGACGCCCCAGGCGCAAGCACTTGGCTGGAAGTGCTTCCTCCAGCCGGCCCTGGCCTAAGGGCGCCAGGGCCTAGAACCAGGAGGTGGGGGATGCTTTCCCGGTTAGCAGATCCTGTGGTTCGGGATGGGGCGAATGTGGGAGTCACGGGGCTGGGCAGGGATTGGGCTGTAATTAACTACCGCGCTGGGTAGGGAGTGGAAGTCGTGGTCTGGAAGACCCTCCCAAGTGGAAGAGGGGAAGCCACCGAGAGTCCGACTTAGGGGTGTGGGGAGTGGAAGGCCCCTTGGGCAGGTGGGACCCTGGTCTCAGGTCCAGGCCTGAGGTTATTTTTGGTATGGAGATCTGAAGATTTAGGGCTGTTGAGCCTGGGGCTAGGAGGGTCGGCCCCAAGCCTGAGGGGGGCTGGGTGCCTTGCCTACTCTCTGTGCAGCAGTGGTTTGGACACTAAGAACAGTATGCTGCCCTGGCCGGTTTGGCTCAGCGGTTAGAGCATCGGCTTGCGGTCGGAGAGACCCGGGTTCGGTTCCCGCTAAGGGCATGTACCTCGGTTGCAGTTTGTCCCTGGCCCTGGTTGGTCGTGCAGGTGGCAGCCACTCGATGTGTCTCTTTCACGTTGATGTTTCTCTCTCTCTCTCTCTTCCTCTCTCTCCCTCCAACTCTATCCTCCAACTCTATCTGTGCAAAAAATGGAAACATGTCCTCGGGTGAAGATAAAACAAAACAAAACAGTATGCTGAGCCCTGCCCTCGCCTCCAGGGATGTCAAGGTGGAGTTACATCCCAGAAGCCTGAGAGCCTGGGCAGATGGAGAGGGAGAAGAGGTAGAGGAGTGGGAGTGTTCTGTTCCCTTCCAAGAGTCCAGCTTCAGGAAACAGAACTGCAGGAATGGTGTGAGCAGTTTATGCAAAATACCATCCAAATCAGCATGTATGTATGGGCATGGAGAGATGGCATTTATTGAGTGCTTACTGTATGCCAGACCAAGGGTATTCATACTTGACAAAAGAGATGTTTACTTTTTCTTGGTACCTTTATAATCAGAAAAGGACAATACAGCTTTTTATTAAAAAAAAAAAAAAAAAAAAAGTAAATAGACCTGGGGTTCAGTGCTGCTAGATTTGGCCTTGGAAATTTTGCTGTAACTTCTACAAGCCTCCGTTTTCTTATCTGCAAAATAAGAATAACAAGGGAACCTAGGTACAGGGTTTGTTGTGAGGATTAAATGAGTTAAAACATCAAAGGTGCTTGGAATATTGCTCTGTAAATGGCAGCAATGAGAATGCTTAGATTAGTTTGGGTGTGTAGGAGGAAATGTGGGAACAAAAAATCTCTGGAAGAGTGGAAATCTGAGCTAAGTCTTTTTTTTTTATCCTCACCCAATAACTTTTTTTTTGTTTTTATTGTCAGAGCAGGAGGGAGTGACAGAAACATCGACATGAGAGAGACATATTGACTGGCTGCCACCCACATGACCCCAACCAGGGCCTGCAACTGAGGTATGTGCCCTTAGCGAGAACCAAACCCAGGACTCTCCGGTCTGCGGGCCAATGCTCTACCCACTGAGCCAAACCGGCCAGGGCTGAGCTAAGTCTTAAAACAGGAGTAGGAGCTGGTCAGTAGAAAAGAGGAAGATAAGGACATTACTGACAGGGAATAACAAGAACAAAAACAGGTGAGAAACAGGACAGTGAATTTGGGAAAAATACAAGGTGTGAGGCAGGGAGTGGAAAGAGATGAGATGATTAGAAAGGGAAGCTGGGGCCAGACGGGGCATGGTCGGGGCCTAAATGACTGAGGCTGGTTTTCTCACGGAGAGCTGTTGGTTTTTCAGTAGCTACAGGAGGAGATAGGCTCCCTATGGGGCCCTGTGGAGATGCGGAGACAAGGAGACCTGTGAGGAGGATAGCAGCATGAACTGTAGCAGCAGCCTTGGAACAGAAAGAAATGGATGGATCTGACAGGTAGAAATGACAGGGCTTGGTAATGGATTGAATGGAAGACATGAGTGAAAGGGAGGTGTGAGGACTGCATCCTGACTTTCAACTTGGGTCCTGGGGTGGTGCTACTCTCTGAGACAGGGAGTGGAAAGAGTAACACATTTGAGGGGAAGCTGAGTTCAGTTTTGGACATGCCTGTAACCACACCCCTGGACAGACCCTCAATAATTGGGGTCCTGTCATCCCACCTGGCAATTACTTTGTCCAGAATATGGGAGGGATATCATTAGGCACTGCTGGCTGTCTGTTCCCTGGCTGCGGCTGGCTAGAGGTCTGGGTGGGGAAGTGAGGGTGGGGGTTGCCACTGCTGGGCTGGGCCTAGTGAGTGTTCTTTTGTGGTTCTTGGCGGACAGGTGGTTTCTTTGGGCACAATCATGTTATAAGAGCTTGAGGATTAGGTTGTCAGATTGTTTCCAAAGAGAGTCCCAGGAGATGGGCAGTGATCTTTGCTGTTGAGATTACTGTCTCCATTTTACAGCTGAGGAAATTGAGGCTCAGGAATTGAGAGGCAGAGGCATGACATGAATAAAGGTCTATGTGATGTCTTCTCAAAATACCAGCTGCCACATCATTAAAGGTGAAATTTGCTCTAAGAGGACAAGGAAAACACCAGGGACATGGTTCCTTGAGGGAGAAATGCAATCTGGAGGGGTAGTGGGTTTAGGGAAAGGGGCAGGGGAAGCTTCCTGGAGGTGGTGCCATTTGTGTTGTCATAGAAGCATAATCTTGTTTTCTGTCTCCTCAACCAGCAATTGTTGGCAATTGGCCATTGCCTGCAGTTAGGGTGACCTTGTCATCTGAGGGGGCTCAAGGCAGAATGTGTCTACAAAACCCAAAAAGTGGCAGGCTAGAATTCTCGCAGACATTTTAGGCCTGAAACGAGGGCACTTCTACCGCAGTCTCTGGCATCCTTAGCCTGAGATTCCCTTTGGCACTGTCTCTTCTTCACTGGCAGCTGGAAGCCCAGTGCCTGTTCATTTTCCCATCAGGGTTCAACACAAGTTTATGCTCTGTTCCCAGGTTTAGTTTTACTTTTTAAAAAAGGAAGCATCATGTGATAAAGTAATGAATTCTTTCTAAGGGAGGATTGGCAATTACAAGAAAAACTGATCTTTCTGTGGATAATTGGGGAAAAGTTCTGTCAAAAATGTTGCTAACCCGTGAGCCCTGGCCAGTTTGGCTCAGCGGTTAGAGCATCAGCCTGTGGTCCAGAGAGACCCAGGTTCGGTTCCCGCTAAGGGCACATACCACACACCCACAAAAAGACAGCCCTGGCTGGCTTTGCTCAGTGGTTAGAGCATCGGCCTGCGGTCCAGAGAGACCCGGCGTTCTGTTCCCGCTAAGGGCACGTACCTTTTTTTTTTTTTTTAATCCTCATCCGAGGACATTTTTCCATTTTTTGTACAGACAGAGTGGGAGGGAGAGAGAGGGAAACATCGATGTGAAAGGGACACATCGAGTGGCTGCCACCCGCACGACCAACCAGGGCCGGGGACAAACTGCAACCGAGGTACATGCCCTTAGCGGGAACCGAACCCGGGCCTCTTCGGACCCCAGGCGGACGCTCTAACCGCTGAGCCAAACCGGCCAGGGCTAAGGGCACGTACCTTGGTTGCAGTTTGTCCCCGACCCTGGTTGGGTCGTGCGGGTGGCGACCACTGGATGAGTCCCTTTCACGTAGATGTTTTTCTCTCTCTTCCTCTCTCTCCCTCCCACTGTATCTGAACAAAAAAAGGAAAAGTGTCCTCGGGTAAGGAGAAAAAGAAAAAGAAAAAGTCCTATGGTTTTGCATGGTGTTCAGAAAAGGCAAATGTACCTGAATTTTTAAAGAATTGTAAGTTGTGCCCTGGCCGGTTTGGCTCAGCGGTTAGAGCATCGGCCTGCGGTCTTGAGAGACCAGAGTTCGGTTCCCGCTAAGGGCATGTACCTCGGTTGCAGTTTGTCCCCGGCCCTGGTCGGTTGTGCGGGTGGCAGCCACTCGATGTGTTCCTTTCACATCGATGTTTCTCTCTCTCTCTGTTCCTCTCTCTCCCTCCCACTCTACCTGAACAAAAAATGGAAAAATGTCCTCAGGTGAGGATAAAAAAAAAAAAAAAGAATTGTAAGTTGTGAAGGTTGAAGGATCTTCACCATCTTCTTTATTCATGTTTTACACACAAATCTCCATGTATTTTATTCAGATATCAGTCCAGCCTAAACTTGCATAATTCCAGGGATGAGGCACTCACTGCCTTTAGAAGTAATCTGGCCCATCTGTGAAGAGTCAGCACTTTTCTTTCTCATGAACTCGAACCAAACTACCCCCATGCCTGAAAATAAGACAAAAGATGGGAAGAATCTTATCTGATGACCCAAGTATTTTGGCCAAATCCTTGGCTATATAAAAGGGAGAGGTTAAAGAAGCTGAATTTAGCATATATGTGTAACCCATGGACACAGAAAATGGTGTGGTGATGGCCAGAGGGAAAGGGGTGCGGAGGCTGGCAAAGGTGGGTGGGAATGGGGACATCTGTAATAGTGTCAACAATAAAATAGTGTTATTTTTAAAAAGCTGAGTTTGCCCTGGCCAGTTTGGCTCAGCGGTTAGAGCGTTGGCCTGCGGTCCAGAGAGACCTGGGTTTGGTTCCCGCTAAGGGCACGTACCTCGGTTGTAGTTTGTCCCCAGCCCTGGTTGGGTTGTGTGGGTGGCAACCACTCGACGTGTCCCTTTCATGTTGATGTTTCTCTCTTTCTCTCTTCCTCCCACTCTATCTGAACAAAAAATGGAAAAATGTCCTCGGGTGAAGATTAAAAAAAAAAAAATTAAAAGCTGAGTTTAGGGGCAGGACAGAGCTAAATGATTTGAAGAACATAATAGGTGTTTGTTTGTTTTTGCCTTTGAGGATTTGGGAGCCAGGAAGGGAGGGCTGTTGACAAAGAAGGGCAAGAGGAAGGAAACTCAAATAATATGGCATAGTAGCAGAAGGGCTTTTAAGAACAAGAATGTCTACGCCCTGGCCAGTTTGGCTCAGCGGTTAGAGCGTCGGCCTGCGGTCCAGAGAGACCCGGGTTCGGTTCCCGCTAAGGGCATGTACCTCCGTTGCAGTTTGTTCCCGGCCCTGGTTGGTCGTGCGGGTGGCAGCCACTCGATGTGTCCCTTTCATGTCGATGTTTCTCTCTCTCTCTCTTCCTCTCCCTCCCTCCCACTCTATCTGTATAAAAAATGGGAAAATGTCCTCGGGTGAGGATAAAAAAAAGTTAAAAAAGAAAAAAAGAACAAGAATGTCTAATACTAAATTTGGAGGGTTTTCTGTGGTTATGCTAAGTTCCTCTGTCTCATGAATCTTCAGTAAAGTTTGGTAACAAAGCCTTCTGGTAAGTGATTATTTTTTAAATGTGTAATAGTAGTTATAGAAAAGGTTGAGGATCAGGTGCAGGACAGGGATACCACATGTGAGGTGTGAGGCAATCCGTAAGCTAAGTTTAGATAGTGGAAGCATAGATTCAGAGACAGAGGTGATTAGAACAATATAATTGCCCTGATCATTTTCAGTAATCTTTGGGAATATTTGGAGGAAATCTTTGAAATGAGGATTTGACCAATCTTATTTGATTCTTTTTATTTTTTTATTATTATTTTTTAATCCTCACCTGAGGATATTTTTCTATTTATTTTCAGATAGAGTGGGAAGGAGAGAGAGAGAGGGAGAGCGAGAGAGAGAAAGAGAAACATCAATGTGAGAGAGACACATCAATTGGTTGCCTCCCACACGACCCTGACCAGGGCTGGGGACAAACTGCAACCAAGGAATGTGCCTTTGACTGGAATCGAACCTGCGACTCATTGGTCTGCAGGCCAATGCTTTAATCGCTGAGCCAAACTGGCCAGGGCTTCTCTGGTTCTTTTTAAAGATATATACATATATATATCTTTATATATATAATTAAATATATGTATATATTTTAAAGGAAGAGGAAGGAAGAGAGAGAGAAACATCCATGATCAGTTGAGGATTGAACCTGCAACTTGGGTATGTACACTGACCAGGAATTGAATCTGTGACCTTTTGGTGCAGTGGATGATGCTCAGCCAACTGAGCCAGACCAGCCAGGGCCTTATCTGGTTCATAAGAGGCAGTGAGAACCCTAGCTAATAATTGGATCATACTCATACTAAGATGAAATCAGCCTCCCTAAAGCTTTCACATGATCTAAAGGATTTGCCTTTGGGGATCATGTTGACCAAGCCTATTCAGTTTGTACTACATGGCAATAACATTGTAATCTGGCTTTGGAGTCAGAATCTGGGTTTGCGCCCTGGCCAGTTTGGCTCAGCGGTTAGAGCATCGGCCTGCGGTCCAGAGAGACCCGGGTTTGGTTCCCGCTAAGGGCGCGTACCTCGGTTGCAGTTTGTCCCCAGCCCTGGTTGGGTTGTGCGGGTGGCAGCCACTCGATGTGCCCCTTTCACATCGATGTCTCTCTCTCTCTCTCTCTTCCTTTCTCTCCTTCCCATTCTATCTGAACAAAAATGGAAAAAATGTCCTCAGGTAAGGATAAAAAAAAAAGAATCTGGGTTTGCATCTTAGATTTGCCTCTGACCAGTTGTATGACCATAGAACTTATAATCTAGTGGGAGGAGATTGAAAATATACAAGTAAATTATGTAGTGTGACAGGTAAGTGCTATGGAGATAAAGAAGGTAAGATGACATGGGAGTGCCACGGGGCTTATTTGTCATTTTATGTAAGGTGGACAGAGAAGACCTCATTGGTAAGGTGATATTTGAACAGAGACTTACAAGAAGGGAGGAAGCAAGCTCTGCCTATACTTGGGGAAAGAATGTTTCAGGCAGAGGGTAGAGCAACTATAAAGATTTGCGGTGGGAGTATGTGGGACGTGTTCAAAAGACCAACAAGGAGTCCAGTGGCTATAACAATGAATTTGCTCTCTCCCAGTCTGTTTGTCATCTAAAAAATGTTGATGATAATAGTACCTGTATCATAGAATGGATGTGATGAGTAAATGTGATAATGCCTAGTGCAATGCCCAGGCCTTGTGAGCTATTGTTAAGATGATAGCTAAGTCTTTGACCTTGTTGACAATTCTTTTTGGATAATGATTTGTGGTTCTCCCTACATCCCAGTTCTCTTACTCTGATCTATGCTCTTGTTAGCCTGTAATCTGCAGTTTGTTAATCAGTCACTAATGGTTACCAGCCCCTGCTACATGCTACACACTAGAATACAGGGCTTTCTTTCTTTCCTTTTTTAATCCTCACCCGAGGATGTTTTTCCATTGATTTTCAGTGGGAGGGAGGAAGGAAAAGAGAGTGAGAGAGAGGAACATCGATGTGTGAGAGACCAAGGGCCAACGCTCTAACCGCTGAGCCAAATTGGCCAGGGTGAGGCCTTTCTTAAGATGCCTACTGTCCCGTGGGGGAGAGTACAAATAGCTACCTTATAAAGCAGAGCACAACCAGGAGACTAACTAACAAAGTGTTCTGGGAGATTAGAAGTGAGTTCAAGAAAGGCTTCTTGAAGAAGGTGACGTTTGGGCTGACCTTTGAAGAAAGGCTTCATGTTTGGAGATGAGGTGAAGAGGGCATTCCAGGGGGAAGAAAAAGGTGTGAGCATGGGCACAGAGGCTGGCATGCTCAAGTCACAGGTGAAGAAGGGGAAATTGCCTGGTGTGGTACAAGTATAGGGTGTTAGAAAGAGAAGTGGGGATACGATTTTGAAGGAATTTGATTGTCAAATTATGGAGTTTGGATTTTGTAAATAACAGAGAGCTGTCAAACATTTCTAGGCAGGGAGTGATATGGTAACCAATGTGTTTTCAAATGATCTGTTTGACTACAGAGAAGGAGGGCTTGGAGTCAGCAGGAACACAAGAGTTGGGGGGTACCCAGCAAGGAGCCTGTAACAGCTGTCCTAGTGACTACTGATGAGGCCTTAGGAACAGAGATGGAGGTTAAAGATGGTACAGATGCAGGGAGAAACAGGATGCTCTATTTTCTACAGATCATTCAGGGAACATACAGGAATTGCCCAAATATAATTACAATGAATTGTTTTGTTAACTCTTCTGAAATTGAGCTATTGAGGTCAGCTATTTTCAGTTCCATTCCACTGAAATACCTTTCAGAAGGAGATCAATAGGAGTAACATGTCTTCCCTGGGCACCTTCCTGTTTTGGCATTTGATAACTGCAGGAAATTTTAGCATCTTGGGGTACTCCAACCATCACTCTGTCTTTCAGGGATCAGCTTTCTGAGCAGGGATTTCTCATGGTTCCCAAAGCAGCTTGAATTGAGAGGTGGATAATTTAATTTTGGCCATAGGAATATCAGGTTTAAAGCTCTTGTGCTGGCCGGTTTGACTCAGCGGTTAGAGTGTCGGCCCTCGGACCAATGAGTCGCGGGTTTGATTCCAGTTAAGGGCATGTACCTCAGTTGCAGTTCATCCCTGGCCCTGGTTGGGTCATGTGGGAGGCAACCAGTCAATGTGGCTCTATAAATTCTGTAAACTTGGAGCAAATAATTCTAGGATTCCCACATCATCTTTTCAAAAGGCCTTTTTATCTAAATCAGCAGTTCTCAACCTGTGGGTCGCGACCCCTTTGGGGGTCAAATGACCCTTTCACAGGGGTTGCCTAAGACCATTGGAAAACATATATTTCCGATGGCAATTCATAACAGTAGTAAAATTACAGTTATGAAGTAGCAACGAAAATAATTTTATGGTTGGAGGTCACCACAACGTGAGGAACTGTATTAAAGGGTAACGGCATTTAGGAAGGTTGAGAACCACTGATTTAAATGGTCTATCTAGTTAAAGACAGAAATCAGCCCTGGCTGGTTTGGCTCAGCAGTTAGAGCATTGGCCTGCGGTCTGGAGATACCCGGGTTCGGTTCCCGCTAAGGGCGTGTACCTCGGTTGCAGTTTGTCCCTGGCCCTGGTTGGGTCGTGTGGGTGGCAACCACTCGATGTGTCCCTTTCACATTGATGTTTCTCTTTCTCTCTCTCCCTCCCACTCTATCTGAACAAAATATCGAAAAATGTTCTCGGGTGAGGATAAAAATAAATAAATAAATAAATAAATAAATAAATAAATAAATAAAGTAACTATAAAAAAACAAAAAGAAATCAAAGATCATCCAAATTTGATAATTTAGGGGAACACTAGATCTGCCATGATGCCAATTCCTTTAAAAAAGGAAAGTCAGCCCTGGCTGGTTTGGCTCAGCAGTTAGAGTGTTGGCCTGTGGACCAAAGAGTCACAGGTTCAATTCTGGTCAAGGGCACATACCAGGGTTGCAGGTTTGATCCCTGGCCCTGGTTGGGGTCATGTGGGAGGCAACCAATCAATGTGTGTCTCTCACTGATGTTTCTCTCTCTCTCTTTTCCCATCCCTCCTCCCCCTTCCGCTTTCTCTAAAAACCAATAGAAAAATATCCTCGGATGAGGATGAACAAAAATAAATAAATAAATAAAATTCACTTTACAATTTTTACATAAGTAAATTAATTTTTTTGGTGAACATTTCTACGGGTTTAGACTATCAATTAGCAAACTAAACTATAAAGAGCTAGATAGCAAATAGTTTAGGCTTTGATGATATACAACCTGTCATAGGTGCTCAACTTTGCTTTTGGAGCACCAGAACATTCACAAGATAATAAAAACAAACTGCAACGGAACCCGGGTTTCTCTGGACCGCAGGCCGACACTCCAAACACTGCGCCAAACCAGCCAGGGCTTCTCTAATCATTTTAAAATATAAAAACCATTCTTGCCCTGGCCGGTTTGGCTCAGTGGTTAGGGCGTCGGCCTGCGGTCCTGAGAGACCTGGGTTCGGTTCCCGCTAAGGGCACGTACCTCAGTTGCAGTTTGTCCCCGGCCGTGGTTGGTCGTGCGGGTGGCAGCCACTTGATGTGTCCCTTTCACGTCGATGTTTCTCTCTCTCTCATCCTCTCTCTCCCTCCCACTCTATCTGAACAAAAAATAGAAAAATGTCCTCGAGTGAGGATAAAAAAAACAAACAAAAGAAAACCACACACACAAAAAAAACATACTTGCCCTGGCCAGTTTGGCTCAGCGGTTAGAGCGTCGGCCTGCGGTCCGGAGACACCCGGGTTCGGTTCCCACTAAGGGCACGTACTTCGGTTGCAGTTTGTCCCCGGCCCTGGTTGGTCGTGCGGGTGGCAGCCACTCGATGTGTCCCTTCACGTCAATGTTTCTCTCTCTCTCTCCTTTCCTCTCTCTCCCTCCCACTCTATCTGTACAAAAAATGGAAAAATATCCTCAGGTGAGGATAAAAAAAAAAAAAAAATACTTGCCCTGGCCGATTTGGCTCAGCAGTTGGAGCTTTGGCCTGCTGACCAGAGAGTCCTGGGTTCGGTCTCTGCTAGGGGCACGTAAAAAAAAAAGAATTAGAGAAGTCATATTGCTTACTATACATAAAGCAGACTTTAGCCTAAAAAAAAAAAAGTCTTAGCTTGTGGGCTGTAGAATTACAGGTGATGGGCTGAATTTGACCCTTGAGCTATATAGTTTTCTGACCTCTGGTTTAGACCAGGGTTTCTGAACCTTGGCACTATTGGCATTTGGGACCAGATCATTCTTTGCTATGGAGAGTGTCCTGTTGAACTACAGAATGTTTAGTAGCATCTCTGGCGTCTACTGAATAGCTGCCAATAGCATCACTTCTCTGTTTGAGGTGTGACAAGTAAAAATGTCTCTAGACATTGTCAAATATCTCCTATGGGGCAGAATCACCCCAGGTTGAGAACCACTGGTTTAGACAATTACATATAATCATTCAGTCACTACCACAATCAAGATAAAGAACAGCTCTATCAGTAAAAAAAAAAAAAATAGTCTTTCATATTACACCTTTGTAGTCAACACTTCCCTCCATCCCAATTGTTGGCAGTCATTGTTTTCTGTTTCCATAATTTTATCTTTTCTAGAAAACATAAATCATACAGAATGTAGCCTTTTAAGTTTGGTTTCTTTCACTTAGTATAGCATTTGAAATTAATTCATGTTGTCGAGTGTTTCAGCTATTCATTCCTTTTTATTGCTGATTAGTATTTGATAATATGACTATATCACAGTGTAAAAGATACTTGTGTTATTCACAGTTTTTTGTGATTATGGTTGAAGCTGCTTTGAACACTTGTGTGCAGGTTTTTGTGTGAACATAAATCTTCTTTTTTCTTATGTAGTCAATACTTAGGAGTGAAATTTGTGGATCATATATGTTAAATTTTATAATAAAGAGCCAAATTGTTTTTCAAAGTGGCTGTACCATTTTAAATTTCCACCAGCCATGTATGAGAGTTCCATTTGCTTCACATTCTCATTACTTGGCAATGTCAGGGATTTGTTTGTTTGTTTTTGTTTTTTAGCCATTCTAGTAGGTATGTAGTAGTGTCTCATTGTGATTTTAATTTGCATTTTCCTTATGATTAATGGTGTTGAGCATCTTTTTATGTGCTATCGGTGTATCTTCTTTAGTGAAGTGTTTATATCTTTTGCCCATTTAAAAAAAATATGTTTTGCCCTGGCCGGTTTTGCTCATCGGTTAGAGCGTCGGCCTGCAGTCCACAGAGACCCAGGTTCGGTTCCTTCTGGGAACACATACCTCAGCTGCAGTTTTTCCCCGGTCCTGGTTGGGCCGTGCAAGTGGCGGCCACTCGATGTGTCCCTTTCACGTCGATCTCTCTCTCTCTCTCTCTCTCCTTCTCTCTCCCTCCTGCTCTATCTGAATAAAAAATGAAAAAAAAAAGTTTTTATTGCCTTTTTTTTTTTCTTTTTAGAGAGAGAGGAAGGGAGAGAGATAGAAACATCGATGATTGGCTGCTTCCTCCATCCTACTGGGGATCGAGTCCGGAACCCAGGCATGTGCCCTGACCAGGAGTCCAACTGGGACCTCTCAGTCCATGGGAGGACACTCAACCCACTGAGCCACATCAGACAGGCTCTTTCACCCATTTTTATTTTATTTATTTATTTAAAAATTTTTTTTCTTTATTGATTTTAGAGAGAGGAAAGGAGAGGGAGAGAGAGATGGAAACATCGATGAGAGAGAACATCAGTTGGCTGCCTCCTGCATGCCCCCCACTGGGGATTGGACCCACAACCTGGGCATATGCTATGACCAGGCATTGAACTGGCGACCTCTTGGTGCATGGGTCAACACGCAACCATTGAGCCACACCGGCCAGGATCTTTTGTCCATTTTTAATGAGGTGGTTTGTTTTCTTACTACATTCTTTATATATCCTGGATACAAGTTCTTTTTTGGATATGTGATTTGTAAATATTTTCTCTCAGTTCATAGGTTTGCTTTTATTCTCTCTTTAAAACATTTTTTCTTGTTGTTTTTTTTCTGAACATCAATTATTTTATTTTTTTATCTTTATTGTTGAATGTATTACAGATATTCCTCATTTTCCCCCATTAACCCCCTCCTTCCCAATCCCACCCCCTCCTGCCTTTTCCCACACTGTTGTCTGTGTCCATTGGTTATGCATATAAGTTCTTTGGCTTATTTCTTCCCACCCCCCAACCCCCTTCCCTTTGAGGTTTTTCAGTTTAGCAACCAATTTGTTCTTCTTAATCTCTTCACCTTTTTCACCCATTCTCCCAAATCCCCTCCCATCTGGCAACCAACAAAATGTCCTCTGTATCTATGAGAATGTTTCTGTTTTGCTTGTTCATTTTGTTTGTAGATTCTATTGCTGATAGATATGCATTCATTGCATTTTGTTTGTTCATATATTTTATCTTTTCCTTCAAAAAAGACCCTTCAACATTTCATATAATAACGGTTTGGTAGTGATGAACTCCTTTAATTTTTTCTTGTCTGGGAAACTTTTTTTTATTTTTATTTTTTATCCTCACCCTAGGACATTTTTTTGCATTTTTTGTTCAGACAGAGCGGGAGGGAGAGAGAGGAAGAGAGAGAGAGAGAAACATCGATGTGAAGGGACACATCGAGTGGTTGCCACCCGCACGACCAACCAGGGCCAGGGACAAACTGCAATCGAGGTACGTGCCCTTAGCAGGAACCGAACCCGGGTCTCTCTGTACTGCAGGCCGACGCTCTAACCGCTGAGCCAAACCGGCCAGGGCTGTCTGGGAAACTTTTTATATGGCCATCAATTCTAAATGACAGCTTTGCAGGATAACATAATCTTGGTTGTAGGTTCTTGCTTTTCATCACTCTGAATATTTCTTGCCACTCCCTTCTGGCCTGCAAAGTTTCTTTTGAGAAATCAGCTGACAGTCTTATGGGAACCCCCTTGTAGGTAACGAACTGCTTTTCTCTTGCTGCTTTTAAAACTCGCTCTTTGTCTTGAACCTTTTGCATTTTGATGATGATGTGTCTTGGTGTGGGCCTCTCGGGGTTCATCTTGCTTGGGACTCTCTGTGCTTCCTGGACGTGTATGTCTGTTTCCTTCATCAAGTTAGGGAAGTTTTCTGCCATTATTGTTTCAAATAGGTTTTCAATTTCTTGTTCTCTCTCTTCTCCTTCTGGCACCCCCAAGATGCAAATGTTGGCAAGCTTGAAGTTGTCCCAGAGGCTCCTTACACTATCCTCATTTTTTTGGATTCTTTTTTCTTTTTGCTGTTCTGATTGGGTGTTTTTTGCTTCCTTGTATTCAAAGTCATTGGTTTGCTTCTTGGCTTTACCTACTCTACTACTGAATCTGTGTAAATTATTCTTTATTTCAGTTAGTGCCTCCTTTGTTTCTGACTGTGCATCCTTCATTTCTGACTGGTCCTTTTTAATGCTCTTGAGGCCCTCACTAAGTTCATTAAGCATCCTTATAAGCAGTATTTTGAACTCAGCATCTGTTAGGTTGCTTATCTCCATTTCGCTTAGTTCTTTTCCTGGAGTTTTGTTCTGTTCTTTCATTTGGGACCTGTTTCTTTGTCTCCTCATTTTGGCTGCCTCTCTGTGTTTGTTTTTGTGTATTACTTAACAAGCGGTATGGGGCTATCTGAGACCAGATGCTGTTTGTTTGAAAGAATTTAGGAAAACCTGAAGCAGGAGCCAAGACAGACCAATCCTATGGTTAAGCAACTGGCAATAGCTTGGGTGGGCTTGAAAGCTGGGTGGGGTGGAGCCTCAGGGAATCACCAGGGCAGGGCAAGCAGTGTGAGCCAGGTTGCTGGAGTCCCAGATATGGTGGCTCTCTGCCGCCCCAGGGAAGGGCTCATCAAAGGAACAAAGGCCTCTGACAGCACGTTTGTCCTGGAGAAAGACCCCTCTCCAGCCCTTGCTCCAATGCCAAACAGCTCAGTTCTTCCCTGTATGTCTCTGGTGCCCCTCGAGCTGCCTCCCTTCCAAGCTTAGAGGAAGCCAGTCTGATAAGTCTATGAGCGGGCCCTTTAAGAGGAGCTGCCTGGGGTTCCAGCCGCCTCAGCCTCCCTGAACCTCAGTTCCCGCTGGTTTTTCCAGCCAGGAGTTATGGGGACTTCTCTTCCTGGCACTGGAACCCTGAGCAGGGCACCTGGTGTGGGATGGGGACCCCTCAGTCCTCAGGGAGGACCTTCCCAGCCGAGGTATCCTCCTGATTTTTATCCGCCACACGTGGGTGTGGGACCAGCCCGTCAACCTCCGCCCTTCCTACCAGTCTTGATGCAGTTGCTTCTTTAATTCCGTATTTGTAGGACTTCCATTCAGCTCGATTTCAGGCCGTTTTGAATGATGGTTGTTCTGTAGTTTAGTTGTAACTTTGATGTGGTTGTGATAGGATGTGATACCGCGTTTACCTACACCGTCATCTTGACCGGAAGTCTGAACATCAACTCTTTTTTGTTATTGTTAATCCTCACTTGAGGATAGTTTTTCTATTGATTTTTAGAGAAAGTGGAAAGGAGGGAGGGAAGGAAAAAGAGAAACGTCAATGTGAGAGAGACACATCGATTGGTTGCCTCCTGCATGCATCCCAACTGGTCTGGGGATTGAACATGCAACCCAAGTACGTGCCCTTGACCGGGAATCAAATCTGTGACCCTTAGGTACATGGCTGACACTCTAACCACTTAGCAACACCGGCCAGGGCTCTTTTATTCTTTTAAGAGTGTGTTTCACAAGCAGAAGTTTTTAATTTTGAGGAATTCCACTTTACCATTTTTTTTTTTCTTTTATGGATTGTGCTTTTATGTCATATCTAAGAATTCACTACCTAACCCAAGGTCACAGAGATTTTTTCTTATGTTTTCTTCTGGGAAGTTTTATAGTTTTAGATTTTACATTTAGATCTGTGACTCATTTTGAGCTAATTTTTTTTTAATCCTCACACGAGAACATTTTTGCATTTATCTTCAGGTAGAGTGGGAAGGAGGGAGGGAGAGAGAGAGAGACATCGATATGAGAGAGACACATCAATTGGTTGTCTCCTGCACAACCCCAACCAGGGCCAGGGACTGAACTGCAACTGAGGTACATGCCCTTGACCAGAATCAAACCCGTGACCCTTTGGTCCTTGGGCCGATGCTCCAACTGCTGAGCCAAACTGGCCAGAGCTTGAGTTAATTTTTGTATAAGGTATATGTGTTGTTTTTTTTTTTGTCTTAGAAAAAGAAAAATTTATTCTCCTATGGTTAGAGGCTAGAAGTCTGAATTCAAGGTGTCAGCATGGCTACACTCCCTCTGAGACTCTTGGTAGAAACCTTCCTTGTCTCTTCCTAGCTTCCTTTGTATTCCTTGGCTTGCAACTGCATCGCTCCACCTCTGCCTCTATTGTTACATGATCTCTGACTTCACATCATCTTCCCTCTGTGAGTGTCTGTATCTTCTGATAAAAATACCAGGCATGCCCTGGCCGGTTTGGCTCAGCGGTTGGAGCAACGGCCTGCGGTACAGAGAGACCCGGGTTCGGTTCCCATTAAGGGCATGTACCTCGGTTGCAGTTTGTCCCCGGCCCTGGTTGGTTGTGCGGGTGGCAGCCCCTCCATGCGTCCCTTCAAATCGATGTTTCTCTCTCTCTTCCTCTCTCTCCCTCCCGCTCTATCTGAACAAAAAATGGAAAAATGCCCTCGGGTGAGGATTAAAAAAAAAACAACAAAAAAAACCAGGCATGTCCGCCGGTGTGGCTCAGTGGTTTGAGTGTCAACCCCTGCCTCCGGTTCTTTGCGGTGCCCCCAGGAGCACACGGGGCCCACCATCCACTTCATCCTTCGCGTTGTAGTTCATCGCCATCGACCCCCCGGGCGGGGCTCTGCGAGGCGCTGGTCGACCGCCCAGGGGACCCGCCTGCGGACCCTGACAGTAGACTCGCTGGCGCCGCTGCCACTGCGACCACCTTTGTAAAAACGGAAGAGGCGGGACCTGTGTTTTGTTTTGTTTTGTTTTTGGCCCTTGGACATCTGTTTGTTTCAGCACCATTTATTGAAAAGACTATCCTTTCTCCATTGAATTGCCTTTGCACTTTTGTCAAAACTTAATTGAGCATATATGCGTGGGACTATTTTTGGGTTCTCTATTCTGTTCCATTGATTGATATGTCTACTTTTTACTAATATTGCACTGTTTAATCTCACATTTTAAGTAAAATTCTCATTTTTAATTAAAAAATTATTAATTTTAGAGAGAGCGAGGAAGGGAGAGAAATATCAATTTGTTGTTTTATCCATCCATGCATTCATTTCATTGGTTGATTCTTGCATGTGCCCTGACTGGGGATCGAATCTGAAACCTTGGAGTATTGGGACGATGCTCCAATCCACTGAGCTACCCAGCCAGGAAATTAATTCTTAAGATGAATTCTTTTGAAACAATTATGTATCTATCTAATCAGTGTTCTGGCATGCTTAACACATTTAAGATTGTGAAATATTTAAAACCCAAAACTTATGTTTTGGTGAAAATCTTGGATCAAAGTTGGAAGGTGGCAGAATTGATAACTCAGACAATAGGAGGGTGCTGAAAAAAGACTGAAGCACTCTGGCTTTGGGTAAATCCCATAGCTTCTCTTAAATCACAATTAAAAAGAACAAAGGAATTAAACTAAGTACAATCAATAAACATTTGTGGAGCAGTATTTTAGGTATTGGTTTATAAATATAAACCATATATCTGACTTTATGGAATTGAATTTCCAATGGGAGATATAGTCAATAAACAAAAAAAAGTAAGTAAAATTATTTCAGATTGTGGTAAGTGCTAGTAATAAACAAAATAGAGTACTGTAATAAAGGTTGAGTAGCCAATACTTTGGCTAGCATTGCCATGGAAGGCCACTTTGAGGAAGTAACATTTGAGCTGAGACCTGAATGAAGAGAAGGAGGTAGTTATAATGAAGATCTGGGATATAGAACATTATAGATAGAGGGATAGCAGTCATAAAGGCCCTGAGGCCTATCTGATCCTGACAGATAAAAGGCCAAAGCTGATGTGAATGAATGTTGATATATGTGTGTGGAGTGGGGTGGGGTGAGGGAGGGAGATTAGAGGATGAGATGAGAGATAGGGATCTTTACAATCAAGCCTCCACTGTGCTTTCTCCTCATCTGCCGCTCTGTTCTGCTCCTTGCACTCTACTTTGTAGGCATTCTGAACTTCTCTGTTCTCTAAACAAGCTGTTCTTATTTGAGGTTTGTCTAGTCTATTCCCTCAAGCCAGAATGTGTGACTGTAACTACTCTCTCCTTCCTTTGAGTAAAATTTCCCTAAATTTTAGCAGGGCATGAGGGTAGAGCCACCTACCCCACCTGGACTACCTGTCTAACCCCTGGACTATTATATGACAGAATAAACTTCTCTCTTATTTGATACACTGTAGGCTGGGTTATAGCAGCTTAGTCTATACTCACTTTTCCTCATCTGCCTGGTAAACTCTTACCTGTCCTGCAAGACCAAGTGTTAATTACCACTTTTCCTACCCTCTCCAGGGAAAGTTCACTGCTGCTTTCTCCATGGCCTCAGAGTACTTTGGATGTACAGCTATTATTATAGTATTTTTCTCAGTCAATAAGCATTAACTAGGAGCCTAATATAAGTCATGCACTGTGGTAAATAAGGAGTTTGTGGTCTACAGAGAAAAACAGACATGTGATGAAATAATTGTGAAGTAGTGATAGTACACTCGGTATGAAAAGTAAGTTGGAGGGGAGCACAGATATGCCTCATTCTCCCTCAACTCCCACATTCAACTCTAGCAAGGTGTCAAGGAATGAATAAGGCTGGATAACACAGATTTGGGGAAACTAACACAAAGGGAAGGAGAGAAGGAGGAAGGCAGTAGCATCAGGACAGCAACTGTAAGTCACACCAGCCTCAAAGGAGCAGATTTCAGTCCCACCACAGAGGTGGGAATAGCCAGCACAGAATGTATCGTTTCTCCTAGAGGCTGGAATGGGTTGCTGAATGTGGTCACTAGTGAAGACACAGTAAGCTCCTGGGAGTTATCTGTCACAGAAGCTGAAAAAATACCATGGTGGCAAGATAACAAGCCTTTGAAGAACTTATTCTCGAGGATTCAAGAGGCCCTAGCAGTAGTGAAGAACCTTTTTTTTTTTTTTTTTTGCCAAGGGCCATTTGGATATTTATAACATCATTCACGGGTCATAAAAAATTATCAAGTTAAAAACTAGCCTGCTATATTTGGTTAGGCTAATTTGGTGAGGCATGTGATTTTAGCTGGTATTGATTTCTCGGGCCTTACCCCTGCAGGCTCAGACATGGCTGACAGACATTGAGGTGGGGTTAATTCCTATAAGTAGGAAAATGGGTGTTCATGATAGAATGATGTGGGTATAAAAGGGTTATAAAATAATATAATCTCTTTTAGTACAGGCAAATGAGGCTGAGGACATGTGGGTTCATTTTGGGGGTTCCACCTGGAAATTTTCTTTTCTTTTTTTTTTTTTTAATCCTCATCCGAGGATATTTTTCCATTTTTTTGTACAGATAGAGTGGGAGGGAGAGAGAGGAAGGGAGAGAGAGAGAGAAACATCGACGTGAAGGGACACCTCGAGTGGCTGCCACCCGCACGACCAACCAGGGCCGGGGACAAACTGCAACCGAAGTACGTGCCCTTAGCGGGAACCGAACCCGGGTCTCTCCGGACCGCAGGCCGACGCTCTAACCGCTGAGCCAAACTGGCCAGGGCCCACCTGGAAATTTTCTAAATTTTACTGAAGTTTATATCTGTACCATGGATTCATTACTGCCACTAGAAACAGAGCCAATCAAAATGTTTAGGACAATGACCAAGATAACATTAGAAAATTTGCACATGGAGGTAGATGAAGACTTCTAGAAGCCTTTATGAATTGCATGATTTGAAAGAAAACCTGAAATTGAAGCGGTTATGTAAACTTCTATTAGGATAGTAAGCATATAGAAAGAATACATCAGAGTCTTCAGGAAGGGAGAGAACACAGCCTTATTCAAGTTTTAAAATTTTATTTATTTTTAAATATGTTAACTAGTCCGTAGTCCTAGGGAGATACCAGGGAACAGAGTTTCAGTGTTGGACATGGTTAGAAATGCTCTTATATGAAAATAGCTCCAACATCCAGCAGAATCATTGGCCTAGTTATTGGGTATAAGTGAAAAAAAAAGGCCATTCAGTTAGAGATTTATGAGGATCCCTAAGTTGAGGGTGTTTGGGGGGAAGGCTACACCTAGCATGACAAAGTATGGTCTTAGTTGGGCACTCTAATGAGATGCTCTGAATAGTGGGTACCAGATGTAGAGAAGTGACTGCAGAATCTCTGAATCTGACAAAGAATTTTCAAGGCTACCAAGGCCTTAGTGTCAGTTGGCTGAGTGTTGAATGCTCTGACCAAGTTAGCAGTTAGGACAGTTTATAATCACAGGGCTGTTCAGATTTTTTTTCTTTGCTATATTAGAGGGTATAAGAAAAGGTGCCTACTTTTGAATTGGGGCTGGGGACACTCTTATAGAGAAGACAAAGGAAACGGCCAAAGATTCAAACAATATGAATCAGGTCCCTCATGTAATAGGCAAGGACTAGGGCTGTCCTAGGGTAAGGTTTGGGGAAAAATCCCACTTGCCAGACCAAGAATAGTCTTTTAGAGTCTTCCAGTTGTTGAAACTAACATGGGAAAAGGAGGAAAGAAGTCAGCTCAAGTCATGAAGTGAAGAAAACTTAACTGAGGTGATTGTGGATACCCAGATTCCAATGATTACCTGAGTACTTCATGGGACAGATGCAAGTCCTAATGATGGCTCCTTTATGCAAAGAGGTATGAAGATGGATACTTCTGAGGCTTTTTCTAAAAATATGTTTTTTATTGCTTTTTTTAGAAAGAGAGAGGAAGGAGAGAGAGAAAGAAACATCAATGTGAGAGAGTGACATTGATTGGCTGCCTCCTACATGGCCCCTACTGGGGATTAAGCCCACAATCTGGGCATGCACCCTGACCAGGAATTGAACCAGGACCTCTCAGTCCATGAGATGATGCTCAATCCACTGAGCCACACCAGCTGGGCACTTCTGAGACTCTAAAAGGCAGACCATCGAAGGAATTTGGGGGTGAGGAGACTCTTGACCAAGAAAAAAATCCCAGTTATCACATTCCTAAGTTTGAAGAGCATAAGGGAAAGAAAGGAGTTTGTTTGTTTGTTTGTTTGTTTGTTTTTTGGTACGTGCCCCTGGTGGGAACTGAATCCTGGACTCTCTGGTCCGCAGGTTGACGCTCCAACCGCTGAGCCAAACCAGCCAGGGTGTGCTGTTTTTAACACTCACAAGAGAAGGCCTCTGCCAGGCGAATATCCCATCTTTGTCTTATGGAGGGAGTATCCTAGGAAGAGGGGCAGCCAAGATAAGCACCTACTCCTAAGTACTGCTTGAAGGTGAATTCACAAGTAGCAAGTACCCAAACCAACCCCCACCTTCATGACAAAAATATAGAATGGGTCAGATATGGCTTTTGTATAGATTATGAAGCTTGAGTTTTCTATAGGACTTTTGGAGATAGGGGGAAAGGAGAAAAATCTGAGGTTATATGTTGGGCCCTGGCTTGGTGACTTGGTTGGACACTGGCTGTGTTTAGCAGACATAGATATGTTGGAGGAGATCAAGTCTAAGTTCTTTAAAGTGTTTACAGAACATATGAAGGGGCAGAACACCTGGATGTTCTAGCCTCATCCAGGTGTGGAAGCCATAAAAAGGAAGAGCCAAAAATTCCTATCCTCTCTGCTTCCACTCTGGGTCCTTTATCTTAAAGCTTTAATTCTGGGAATTCCCCAAATTCAGAGTGTGAAAAGAAAAGGTGTCATAGAAGGACCAAATCAGGAATAGTTTTTTCTCTCCAAGAATGACGAGTGACAGGGCTTAGGGTAAACAACATAAGCTTGAAGGTGGAAACCCAAACCCTTCTGAAAATTGTGCGGGAAGTCTATATTGTTTGAGATGGATAATTTTTTAGATCACCTTAAAGAACTATTGATTGCATCATCTCTGAGTTCCATATTCCATAAATTCCCTTTTGTAATAGTGAACAGAAAAATCAGGTATGATCTGAGTTTGTGTGGATTTTCTGGCTCTGAATAGACAGTCCAAAAAAGTCTAGCAGCCCTGGCTGGTTTGGCTCAGCGGTTAGAGTGTCGGCCTGTGGTCCAGAGAGACCCGGGTTCGGTTCCCGCTAAGGGCACGTACCTTGGTTGCAGTTTGTCCCCGGCCCTGGTTGGGTTGTGCGGGTGGCGACCACTCGATGTGTCCCTTTCACATCGATGTTTCTTTCTCTCTTTCTCCCTCCCACTCTATCTGAACAAAAAATGGAAAAATGTCTTTGGATAAGGATAAAAAAAAAAAAAATTAAAAAACAAAACAAAACAAAAAAAACACAAAAAACAAAATAGTCCAGCAAACTGTGTTCATTATACAGGATGGCTTAACTACTTCCTATGAAGTCAATTGTTTCCAGTATTAGTTGTCAGCAGGGATTATAAAATCCTCATGACTGCAGAGGATATAAATAGGATGAATTTTTTTTAAATCCTCACCTGAGGATATGTTTTAAATGATTTTTAGAGACAGAGGAAGGCAGAGAAAGAAAAACTGATGTGAGAGAGAAACATCGATCAATTGCCTCCTGTACACTCCCCAACCAGGAATTGAACCTGCAATTTAGGTATGTACTTCTGACCGGAAATCAAACCCACAACCTTTTGTTGTATAGGACAATCCTCCAACCAACAGAGTCACCCAGCCAGGGCAAACAGGGTGAATTTTGTTTTTTTTTAATTATTCTCACCCGAGGACATTTTTTTGCATTCATCTTCAGATAGAGTGGGAGGGAGAGAGGAAAGAAGAGAGAGAGAAACATCGATGTGAGAGAGACACATCTACTGGCTGCCACCCGCAGGACCCCAATTGGGGCCAGGGACAAATTGCAACCGAGGTACATGCCCTTAGCGGGAACCGAACCCAGGTCTCTCTGGACCTCAGGCCGACACTCTAACCGCTGAGCCAAACCGGACAGGGCAAACAGGGTGAATTAAAAAAAAATTTTTTTATCCTCACCTGAGGACTTTTTTTTTTTGCATTTATCTTCAGATAGAATGGGAAGGAGAGACAGAGGGAGAGAGAGAGAGAAACATTGATATGAGAGAGACACAATGATTGGTTGCCACCCACACAACCCCAACTGGAGCCAGGGACAAACTGCAACCTAGGTACGTGCCCTTAGCGAGAACCAAACCCAGGACTCTCTGGTCCGTGGGCCAATGTTCTAACCGCTGAGCCAAACTGGCCAGGGCTAACAGGGTGAATTGTATCTGTCTTGTGTAGGTCTACCAATATGAAGGGGTGGGAGTTTCAGGAACCCTGTTACTTACTGTTCAAAGGTTACTGGAGAAAGTGACTGGTCATTTGAATTTATTTGGAAGTATTTATTTATTCATTTATATATAAATATATATAAATTCTCCAAAACCTTGGAAAAGCATGAACTATAATAGCTCTTCAAGAGTAGTGAACATGTTTTTTGCCTGCCCAGATTTTCTTTTGAGAAACTGCCCCTTTCCAATTCTCAGTCTATGTAGTTTGGGTACAGTTGACCCCAAATTTTGCTTCGAAGGGTGCCACGTGATCCTAGGCCTGTCCAATTAGACCATTCTATTTAATTGGACTCAGTGATTGGTTCAGGGATAAAAGCTAGGTCAATGAGACTCAATCCCTAGAATTTTTCTGCTATTATATGGAGAAACTTGCACTCTGCTAGATGGAATTGCTAAGTGAATGGAATGTAGGCCTGGAGCTCCTGAAGGCTATCCTTGTCATCACCTGGGGATATATCACAGGGAAGGAGAACAGAGAGAGAGAGAGAGAGAGAGAGAGAAACATCGACGTGAAAGGGACACATCGAGTGGCTGCCACCTGCATGACCAACCAGGCCAGGGACAAACTGCAACCAGGGTACGCACCCTTAGTGGGAACCAAACCCGGATTTCTCTGGACCGCAGGCTGACGCTCAAACCGCTGAGCCAAAATGGCTAGGGCTTGATGTGCTTTATTACATGCCTTTTATACCTTACAGCAAAAGTTTAATGATAAAAGAAAATAGGATCTTCTTGATATAATGCCCAGGACTACAACAATGCTGTATAGAATTAGTTTGCCTTGCAGATAACAGGAACACCCAGGCAGTTCAAGGTACAGTGGGTCACACTTAGTCCCAAGCTGCACAAACACAATGCAAGCGCAATTCCTTGAGATTGTGAGGGAGGTTGAGTCTCTGACTCAAGACCTCCAGGGTCTGTGGACTCTGTCAGACACATAGCCGGCTCCCAACAATTTCTTGGTTCAGGGGGTCTTTACAAAATAGGTTCAGCTAGAGGGCACACAGTGACTTTCCCAATCATCAATTATGGAGCTATAAACAAGTCAGCACAATAATTTACCAATCATCAATTATGGGATTATAAACATGCCAACACATTAGGAAGCTATAGAGTGAAGAAATTGATTACTGCTTGTGTCCTTTCCATTTTCCATTCCTGCTCCTTTCAGAGCACTTCCTGCATCTTTCTTTGGCTTTTTGAACACTGGTTTCATTTTCAGCTCAGCTCTCATAATGGACAGTGGCCACAGCCAGCTCCAGAGATTCCATGCTGCAAGTCCAAACCCGTGGAGAGATCAGTTATTGTTTGGGGTAGTATTTAAAAATATTTGTTAAAGAAATTTTGTCTCAGCCTTTGTCCCATCAACTATGGCCAGGGGGAAGGCCATGCACAGATTGAGAAGAGAATGGTCATGGTGATCTGGAAGGAAGTATTAAAAAGTGTCCACTATAATGGGACAATTGTCCAACCAGCCTGAGTCATCAATCCACTCAACACTCTCAGGCCTTAGCCCATAAGTAGTGCTCTTGGGGCTGTCTGATATACCCAGTGAGGTCCTGGAAGTGAGTGAATCACCTGGAGAAGCAGAGGAGGAAAATACTACAAATAAATGGAAAGATTTTCAACCAGAAAGGTTGTAACCTCATTTTTCAGTAAGCCATCATTTAGGGAGGGGATGTACTGATTACCTAATTATTGAAGTGTGGCCTTATCTACCTCCTAAACATCTCAGATTTGCACAAGGCTTTCCATCTTTTGCCTACATTGTTTCAACAGTTTGTTTTTTTAATCCTCACCTGAGGACATTTTTCCATTTTTGTTCAGGTCGAGTGGGAGGAAGAGAGAGAGAAACATAGAAGTGAAAGGGACACATTGAGTGGCTGCCTCCCGCACAACCCCAACTGGGGCTGGGGACAAACTGCAATTGAGGTTTGTGCCCTTAGCGGAAGCCGAACCCGGGTCTCTCTGGACCCAGGCCGATGCTCTAACCACTGAGCAAACTGGCCAGGGCTCAACAGTGTTTTGTCTTCAAAAGTCTTCAGAGTTTGTCTCTTCAATTCACTCTGCAATCTGTGATGATTCTCAAATACAAATCTGATCATGCCACTCCTTTGCTTAAAACTCTTGAACCTCCACCCCATTGCTTTTAGTATAAAGTACATATTTCTTTTCTTTTTTTTTTTTTAATGGTACGTGCCCCTAGCAGGAACCAAACCCGGAACTCTCTGGTCCATAGGCCGACACTCAACCACTGAACCAAACTGGCCAGGGCTAAAGTACATATTTTTTATCTTGGCTTATAAGATTCTTCATGCATACTCTGTAGCTTCATCCTTCACTGTCCTCTATCTCCAATATTGGTTTAGCCTGTACAATTTTCAGTGCCTCCTTGAGACACAAGCTTTCCTCTGGGCCTTTTTACATGCCATTCTCCCTGTTGGCCTATATTTCCATCTGGCCCTAATTCCAACTGGCTTAGATACGATGATTTTGACGTCTTTTGTGGGGGCATCCAGTAAGCATTTGGATAGATAGGAGATGGACTAGGACTGGTGCTTTAGGAAGCTGAAGAGGGGGCCATCCTGAAGTCAAAATGGGTGATTAGCTTTCAACTGGAAGAAAGACATGCTTCCTCAGAGGGGAAGGCAAGGAACCAAGGATGGGTACAAGTTTATAGGTTCTTGGGGGGATGTAAAGGGGGGGGCGTTATGCCCACTGGTCTTTGTGAAGTAAAAGGCTATGTCATATTTACTGATCTGAGGGTAGAAGGTAGTCATTTGAGATGAGTGACAAAGTTTGGAATGTCAGAGGAGGCAGATCCAAGCTAAGCAAAAGGAATCCTGATTATGACCAGAGACCAGCCCAGTGTGAAGTTGGTAAATGAGGATTTATTTACCTAAGCCCAGCTGCCTGAGTATAAGAGCAGAAGGAGAACTCTGGTTTTGATCTGGGGCTTGGCTTTGTCAGGGTGACTTTTTTTGGAAGGCCAGGAGGGAGACAGTTGAAGGTATTGGGAAAAACTGATTAAAAAGATTTACCTTGGGGTTAAGGACTGTGGTTCCTAACACTGGAGCTAGTCTATGACAGTTTTATCACTTTGAGCACCATGTTTAGTTTAAAGTGACTTTAACATTTAATAAATCTACTTTTTTTTCCTTTATTAATTTTTCAGAGAGAAAGTAGGGGAGAGGAAGAGAGAGAGAGAAACATTGATGAGAGAGAACATTGATTGGCCATCCCCTGCATGCCCCCCCGAACTGGTGATCTCTTGGTGCATGGGTCGATGCTCAACCACTAAGCCACACTGGCCAGGCTAATAAATCTACTTTAAACACAACTATCTATCATATTTCATATTTTATGTATGACCAATTTTTTTTTTTTTTATCTTCACCTGAGGACAATTTTTGCATTTATCTTCAGATAAAGCGGGAAGGAGAGATGGAGGAAGAGAGAGAGAAACATCCATGTGAAAGAGACACATCAACTGGTTGCCACCCACAGGATCCCAACCATGACCCTTACCAGGGCGGGGACAAACTGCAATCCAGGTACGTGCCCTTAGTGGGAACCGAACCTAGGCCTCTCTGGTCCGCAGGCCAACCGCTCTAACCACTGAGCAAACCAGACAGGGCTAATTTTTATTTTTTATGATATAAAATATATTGGCCTTGAATGTATATTCCCAGAACCTTACATGCCTTTATTAGCCCTAATATTACATAATTTAGAAATTCACACATTGGTACTGAGAGGGGAGAAATACAAATTTGGGGAATAATAGTGATCTTCACTGAGCACTTCCTTTGCAGGAAGCATAAGATGAACAGAACACAAGGTAGTCTCTACTCTTGAATTAAAAGTGTTACTGTGAGTATATATAATTTTTCAATCAAATTCTCAGAATTAAAGATAGAAATGACCAGGACTTATATCTCATGTTTGTACATTTCTTTCTCAAATGGTGATCTTTGAGCCCTAAAGATTTCAACATTTTCCCAGATTTCAAGGATGATGCTTCTGCAGAGAGGTGTCTGGGGAGGCTGCAAGAGGTCTTCTGGTTTAATACATAGATTTATAAACTATTTCTAAAGGATGCTTATAATTTTATTGTTCATGGAAGTAAAGAATAATGCTATTAGTTTCTTTTTCTTTTTTAGACCAAACTTTTCCAGTACAGGAACTGGACTGATTTTGCCCTTTAACAATGAAACATGGTAAGACAATTTTTAGATTTGAGACCTGTGGAATTACAGGGTGATTATGTACATTCCAGAAAGGAGGCATGAACTGTAAATTGTTCCAAACTATTGAAATAATGACCACAGGAAGTGAGCATACTTTAAAGGCCTATATGGTGTTACATTTCAGACATGAGCTGGGCTGGAAAATGAAACCAGTTTCTCTTCTTGCTGTTGAGTTTTCCTGAATTTCCTACAAGCTGCTTGGAATTTTGCAAACAATTCACAGCTGATAAAATAAAAGGGCAGTGGAACTGAGTATCTGTGGTAAAGACCCTAGAGGCAGCCAGTAGGAAAGAAGGGTCACTCACCGTCTGCCCCTCACAGTTCTGTGACCGAAAACTATAATTTTTTAATTTCTTTTTGTCCTTTTAAATAAATGGGACTCAGCTGAAGACCTACAGAAAATATTATCAGGGTAAGTTGAACTTAGATTGCCCCAGAACTTTCTTGGAGAGTTTACTTGCTTCTTACAACTTTTGTTTATTCACTCAAAGAACACTCACATCCCTGCTGTGTGTCAGGCCTGATACTGGGCACTGATGATTCTCATACACAGCTCTCCACCCATGAGGAACTCCAAGGATGGTGGGGGAGAGACAGACCCAGAAGCAGGCACTTTGAACATGGTATGTCAAGGGTTGTGAAGAGGCCAGCACAGGGGGCTGCATGAGCACAGTGGAGGAGATAAGCTGCACACAAATGAGAGTTTGCCACTTTATCATCAAGTGTGTTGTGTGAAGGAGAAATTTCTGAGAACTGTGGCATGTTAAGATTTTTAATTTAGAGCTATGACTGTAACCGTGTAGATTATGGACTAGAGAAAGCAAGGCATGGAGATGATGAGGAAGCTGTTATAGTCTGATTAAGGATAATGAGGAACTCTATAGCTAGTTTTAGGAGTGACAGGAAGAACTGTGTAAGAAGAGACTGGAGAGATAGGCAGGGGCTAGATCATCAAAGCCTTGAATGCCAGGCTAAGAGACTTAAAACTTATCCGAAAGGCAAAAGGAATTACTACGGAGTTTGTGTAAGGGAGTGGCATGTTAAGATTTTTAATTTAGAGCCATGACTGTAACCGTGTAGATTATGGACTAGAGAAAGCAAGGTATGGAGATGATGAGGAAGCTGTTATTGCCTGATTAAGGATAATGAGGAACTCTTTTTTTTTTTTAATCCTCACTTGAGGACATTTTTCCATTTTTTGTTCAGACAGAGTGAGAGGGAGAGAGAGGGAGAGAGAGAGAAAGAAACATCGACCTGAAAGGGACACATCAAGTGGCTGCCTCCCGCACGACCAACCGGGGCCGGGGACAAACTGCAACTGAGGTACGTGCCCTTAGTGGGAACTGAACCCAGGTCTCTTTGGACCGCAGGCCAATGCTCTAACTGCTGAGCCAAACTGGCCAGGGCATGAGGAACTTTTTGGTGACCCAATCTTTCGGTTAGCTTTCAATGAAACTTTTTCAAACTTGGAGTTAATCATATATATTGGGGAAATTGAGAAGAGACCACATGTTTAAAGCAGGTGCATACAAGTTTGGGGCAGCCTGTGGGCAAAGACCATCACTGTTTTGGGGGTTCACACAGCACTTTGTCAGTTTCCTTATTATAGCACTTATCACATGCCTGGGATTGTTTATTCTTTTGTTGGCCTCCTCTGAGGGCTCTGGATTCAGTGTTAGGCACTCTGTCTTATTCATTTTAGCATCCCTAGTGTTTGGAAGTATTAATAAACATTTGCTAAGTGAATGCAGAGGAGAGACAAGCTGTGTGGTGTAGTGGGAAAGGCACTGAACTGGCTTTGTGGAACTGGGGCTCTAATCCTGGCTCTGTTACTAAGTGCCTGCGTGACTTTGAACAAGTCTCCTCACTGCTCTGGGTCTCGATGTCCTCATCTGTGAAATGAGAATAAAAATATAACCCTCCTCCTCAGGGTGATGGAGATTAAATGAGGTAACAGAGCTCACCAGCTGTCTGCCCTGTTTGTGCCCTGCCCTTGTGAAACAGCCTGGACTATTGTTCCTGTTATTTGGATCTCATTTGCTTTCTCTCTCCTGGTGAGAGCCAAGCTGAAAGCTGTTGCCTCAATAGAGGGGAAGTTTGCAGTAGTGGCATACATACCATCCAGGTGGCCCCTGTGTTGTTGGAAGGGCAGACACCAAAAAGAGGGGGGTATATTACGCTAGAGAGAGACCTGCTTTTTTTGTGACCCCTTAAAGCTAAAGGAGAACCCAAAGTAGAGTGAGGCAGAAAAGATCTACATCTTGTACTGATGGATCTGAGGAAACCCTCAGTGTCCCTAAACTCAGGAATTTAGCAGCATCTGGAGGAATGACACTTCTGTGAAGACCACTCATTTATCTAATGTCATTTCTCAGTGCCTTGGCTGATAGATGAGCCCTATTATGGGTTTTGCAAGTTCTAAGAAATATGTAGAGGTGAGGTTAAAAAAAAAAAAAAAAAAAAAGTAAATGCCAAGTAAAAGGTATACCATTCTGGAAAAATGGAAAAATCATGATTTTAGACACTGTTAGCTCAAGAGATGGCAATCAATTCCCACGTGACATGTCTTTCTAGAAGATCCACCAGCATTGCTCTGTTTATATTCTAAAGGCAAACTTTTCCATAAAAACTTGATATACCCCCCTTTAAAAGGCATGTGGCTGGGGAGGTTCTGAAATCTGCAACTGATAATTTGTAGAGTTTTCTTGGAATCTCATTTATTGAGTTTATTTAGCTACATGGACTGGTCTTAACACAAGACAAGTAGGTAAGGAAAGAGGATAACAGAGGCCCTGGCCAGTTTTGTCAGTGGTTAGAGCATTGGCCCAAGGACTGAAGGGTTGCAGGTTCGATTCCCGGTCAAGGGCACATGCCTAGGTTGCAGGTTCCACCCTGGCCCCATAGGGGTTGTGTGGGAGGCAACCAATTGATGTGTCTCTTTCACATAGATGTTTCTCTCTCTCTCTTTCTCTCTCTCCCCCTCCCTCCCATTCTATCTAAAAATCAATGGAGCCCTGGCCGGTTTGGCTCAATGGTTGGAGCGTTGGCCTGCGGACCAGAGAGTCCCAGGTTCGGTTCCTGCTAGGGGGACGTACCAAAAAAAACCCCCAAAACTTAAAAATCAATGGAAAAGTGAGAATTAACAACAACAACAACAAAAAAAGTGGGGGGAGGGTGATTGAGGCAAAAAAAAAAAAAAAAAAGAGGGGGGCTGAGGCCAGTGATCCTTCCCTAAAGGTTAAGTCAGTCCTGGGGTAAATGCTAGTGACCTTAAAAAATAATAAAAGTATGTTTCCATTTTGCAAGGCTTTTAAAAAATATTGTGTGCTCAGATGGTACCTTTAATCACGAAGAACTTTTGGCTGAGTTCCAGGCTGATTCTGCTGGCACAGAGAGCTCTGAGATCATACCCTATATTCAGTGCACAGAAGAAATATTTCATCTGAAATATTTCTCTCTGAAATAAAGAGGGAGAAATGGATCTTATTTGAACAGATTCATAGGAAGACTGTACCAAGGTGAAAAGTGAAGGGCAATCCTATCCATTTGGAGGTATAGAAAGAAACTATTAATTCTAAGTACTTAGGTAGCATTTTTTTCATTCTCAGAGTGTTTCACAATAAACTAAGAAACTTGCATAAATCTGAAGGCAATTTCCTATTTCACAGAATATATAAATGAAGGCTGACAGATTTTGTGATTTACCAAAGACTACTTTAAACTGAAAAAAGAAAGAAGGGAGGCAAAAGGAAAAAAGAAAACAACTCCCAAAGTAGCAGGTTGTGACCCACGAGTTTGAGCTCTTAGAGCTGAATTTAATCCATACTCAGGCCAAATATAATTCTCCAGGATGGAAATTATCCAGGACACCAGAGCTAATATCTTTGCCAAAGAGCCTGAGGCGATTTGGTGACAAACAGAACCTCACTTCTATTTCTCAACTAAAGAAAGTAAGGCCAGTATCATATGACAGGTATTTCCCACCATGGCAGGGTGTGGGTTCAAGCCCATTTGAAGAAGTGTGCTTCCCCTTGATTCATCACTGCATCACTGTTATTCTTCAGAGGTTTCCTATTCAAAGATTTATTTGTTGGACAGTTGGGTCAATACAATTTTAGGTGGCAAAGTTGAATCACAGTTTTATTCCATGTGCCAGTCTTTTTTTTTGGGGGGGGGGTATGTGCCCCTAGTGGAAACCGAAGGCCGATGCTCAACCGCTGAGTCAAACTGGCCAGGGCTCATGTGCCAGTCTTGAGCACCAGATTATTATATACTGTGCTGTTTTTTTTTTTTTTTTTGTGCTGCTTCTTTATTACATCTCCCAAAGCCATAGCTGTGGGAAAGGCCTGGGTGATTGCTCTGTGTTGTATTAGAAATGGAAACCCCACCACTAAATGATGAAAAGTGGTTCAGGCAAAAGCTGCTGTGGAAATCTGAAAGCTATTATTTTTTCCACACTTCCTCTCACCTTCATTTTGTTTGGGAATGCACAAGGACACCCGTGAACAAAAATAAACTAACTTGCCCTTGACTGATTGTTCTGCCTTTTGAGTTATCAAATTTGAGTACTTCTGGCTCCCAGATATAGTGAAGTAAAGAGACTGCTAGGAAGCCAGCCACAGATTAGAGTTGATTTTCCAGCATCTACCTAGAGGAATGGTACAGAACATTTAAATTAACAGCATATCCTGTCCCAAAGTTGATCTGGCTTCTGAATTACATTTGGATTTTAGAAATGTAAGACAGTAAGCATGCAAGAATCCTAATGTGGCCCTGGCCGGTTTGGCTCAGCAGTTGGAGCGTCGGCCCGCGGTCCAGAGAGACCCGGGTTCGGTTCCTGCTAAGGGCACGTACCTTGGTTGCAGTTTGTCCCCGGCCCTGGTTGGTCGTGCGGGTGGCAGCCACTCGATGTGTCCCTTCACATCGATGTTTCTCTCTCTCTCTTCCTCTCTCTCCCTCCCGCTCTATCTGAACGAAAAATGGAAAAATGTCCTCGGGTGAGGATAAAAAAAAAAAAGAATCCTAATGTGTTTTTTTGGCCCAATACTGTCCATTCATTCTAGTGGCTCTTCAATACATGACTCTATACCCAGTCCATACACATTTTAAACATCTGTTCTCACCAACTGTCTCAACTCAGAGCACCTTTAAGGAAGGCAGAACCACTTTAGGAGGTAGAGGTGAAATGTGGCAACTCTTCCACAGGCATGAATCAATATAGCAGAGCTACCAGGGTAGAAGGTTTTGCTAGGGCTTAAGTCAGTCAGGTTGTCAACTCAAACACAATGGGCTTTATTGCTCCTGTGTAAAGAGGAAATGGAGTAGTTTTTGGCCTCCCAAGACTGTATTGTAGAGTCTGCAGAATCGCAATTCCAGGCACAACCTTCACAAAGACACAAATCTGCTTTTGGCTATTCAGTGTTCCCCAGCAAGTTAATCAGCTGTTTCTAAAATGCATGAAAAAAAAAAATCAGCATTTTCATACGGAAGCCTATTATAGTTTTAAGCTTGAGGTGGGGTGTGGGAGGGGCTCGGTATATGTGGAAGAGGGTCTGTCAGAGAAACAGAATAGAGTCCTTTTGGCTAGGGGTTCCAACACCTGTGATTTATCTCAGAAATCACACATGCACTGTAATGGCAAGCCTTCTAAAAAATTTTTTTTCTGGTTTGAGCATTCCAGCGGAGGGGCCTGCTGTGGCGTCCCACTATTTCAGGCGTGGGGAGTTACCTTTGAGTTCAAAAGTCCTTGGATGGGAAGCGCAGATGGACTGAGAAATGCCTCCTTAAGAAATGCCTAACTGCTCGGGGAGAAGCCGGGTCTAGTCTCAGGTAGCTGCCAGGAAGGCTGCAGGGGGCCCTGGGCACATCCTCGTATTGAGCGGTAACGGTCCTGCAAGTGGGTTTGTGGACCTTTGCTTTATTTGACAACTTCGCCTGGTGGTGGGGGGCGGTGAAGAGGTCTGTGGTGAGGGGCTCTGCCCCGGGAGCTCCCGAGGACCAGAAGGGCGCGCGTCCCGCCGAGTGACAGCAAGCGCCCCTCTCCGTCCGCTCCCCACCCCCGCGGCCAGACTCCGGGCAGAGGTGTCTCGCGCTAGCCGCTCCTCCCCCACTCCTCACTCGTCCGTATGGACCGAGCCTCAGCGGGAGCCCCGCCTGTCTCCGGGCAGCCTGAGCCCTCGAGCACTGGCCCAGCCTGTCAGTAACCGCCGTTTGCGCTTTCTTTCTTCGTTTTTTTTTTCCTCCTTTTCTTTTCTTTTCCCCCTTCTGCCTTTGTCCCGCTTAGTAACTGAGCTCTGACCAATCGCTGCCTCACCGGCCGGCGCCGGCTGGCTCCTGATTGGCTCGCTTGGGGCGCGCAGTCGTCTCCCGCTCCTTCGCTGGAGCAAGGCAGACAAAAGACGCAGGCTCCGGGCTCGGGCAACCGGGATCAGCCAATCACTACCCACTTTATCCTCTCTTCCCCGCCCTCCCGCTCCTCCCCCCCTCTCCCCGCCCGGCTCGCGTGCTCCGGGCACCGGCTCCTGGCGTGCGGCCAGCGCCCGGACCGGACCATTTTGATCGAGGCTGGGTGGAGAGAGAATGGATGGTGAAGGAGCTGAGGCCTGGAGAGCGTTGAGGAGAGTTGAAAGCCGAGATTGAGGATAGTTTTCTGAGCACTTACTCAAGCATCTCACAGAATCCCCAGCATATCAAGGCGGGATAAAGTGGAAGGGGCAGTGGAGATGTTGGCCGTCCCCCTGCCCGGCGCGATTGGGTGGCGCCTCCGCGGGGGAGCATGGAGGCGGGGAAGGGTGTTCCTCTCCGCGCCGTTAAAATGAAACTAGTGACTGGAGTCAGAGCAGAGCTTGAGGGAACCCGGCACGGGCAGTCCTGGTTGCAACCCGGCGGGAGCCCCCAGCCGAACAGAGCTAACTGGGCTCTCCAACCGGCCCCGGTCTCGAGGCTGCAGCAGCTTGGGTTTCGAGCCCGACCAAACGGAGCCCGAGTCCCGGCTCCTGAGGGGATCGCTCTCTGCAGACCTGTGGGACCCCGAAACTTGAATGCAGTACCCAGCCCCCTTTTTTATGCCTTCCTTTGTCACGTCCCCACCTTGCTCCCAGCGCATTCCCCTTTTCCTCCCTCATCTCCATTTATCGAAAGACACAAAAGTGGCTTTCGCGGGAAGATTTGGAGGCGGTGGGAGCTCTTCTTTTTGAAGAGCGACTGTGTAGACGGGGTTTTTGGGAAGCAGCTTTTTAACACCTTTGCCCCTCACCCCGAACCTCTTTGTACCTTCCTGAGGAGCAAATCCCGTAGGTTGAAAGTTCGGGGGCATTTTGCTGGGTGCTGTAGAAGAGAGAGGTGGAAGACCTCGCCCTCGCCCTGATAGTTGCCTGGACTTACACCGGCCGTTGGAAACCCTGAAGTACCTTTCCGTGTGGGACTTTTACAATTATATATTTTTAAATATCAGATTAAAAAATATATGCTTTCTATATACTTCTTGACGACCTGCCTCTGACAGCGCGATGTACAATACGGTGTGGAGTATGGACCGCGATGACGCAGACTGGAGGGAGGTGATGATGCCCTATTCGACAGAACTGATATTTTATATTGAAATGGATCCTCCAGGTACTTGGGAGAAAAAAAAGAAATTTGTGATGGGTCTGATTTGTGTTTAACAAGACCTTGGTGATGTTTTCAGGGCAGAATTATTCCGGGGTGCGCTAGCGCTAGCTTTGGGATGTGGGGCAGATTTTGCAGTTAGAGCTGCAGTAAAACTGCTGCTGGTTTATACGCTTAAAGTTTTCAGTTAGGACCCTGATCCCATTGTCCTGAGAGGGTGGGGGTGGGGGTCGGAGTGGGGGTGGGAGGAGAAACCCGAGTTTTTTTTGGTTGTTTTTTTTTTACTTTTTTTTTTTTGCCTTTGCGTGTCGTTCAGGTTTTTGTCACTTCTTCTACACCTTTTCTTTGCCAATTAAAGATTCTTCTACCTGCAAAGGATGCATTATATCCCAGTCTTGAAGTCAGTCTTTCCCTTTGGGGGAATTCTTTAAAGCTTGTCATTTCATACGTTTGTCACATTTGGTTCGTTGTTTTATCTTCGTTAACTTCTGAAACTGGCTTGCCAATGTGATTATTCATTTTAAGACCCCCCCACCCCCTTCTTTTCTCTTCCAGAAACCAAATGCCGGTTAGTCATTTTCAGGGACTGGGCGTTTTTATTCAGTCATGGCCTTAATCTGAGGTTTTCCTTCTCCGAATATAGTCGCTCAGAGATATCTATGTGCAATATTTTATTAGTCTTTAATTTGTAGTGATTTAATTTAATTTATGGGATAGGGTTTAATGTAACTTCAATTCTTACATTTTAAAAAAGGAAGAACATTTCTTGTGTGAATGAATATATGTGATGTGTACATATATGTGATAGGTTTGAATACATATAATATGAAGTATACATATATTGTATTTCTACTTTAGACCTTTGTCTGAGACCCTTACAGACATTTTGTCTATTTGGTAGGAAAGGAAAAGGAAAGGAAAATAGAAAAGTTAGGTAATTTTTTTTCTTTAAAGTATACCCCATTTTATAATTATTATCTGTCAGATTTTCAAACCCTGTATACAATTATGGACAGTGCTTTATGCAATGATTTTGAATAAGTAGAGGGCCTTTGTGACTCCCTATTTTTGTTGAGCATGAATTCGTTGTCTTTTAAAAATGTACTATAGCTATACCTACAGAATAAATTGTGTGTCATTGGGAACCTCAATTATTACAGGCCTTGTATTTTTGGAAACGTTTGAAAGAATTTGAGACTACGGAAGTGTAATGAAGTATAACTGCTTTATAGAATGTATGCAGAAATTATTTCCTGTGTCCCTGTGAACAGTGAATTATCCTCTTTTTTTTTTTTAATCATTTAGTCACAGAGTGTTAAATGATGCTATATTAAAAACATACTAATATTAAACCAGCCCTTTTCACTCTTAATGATCACTTGGAATTTTTTCCTTTTCCCTTCATTTTGGAGCCTTCATTATTTGCTTTTATAATGTGGCTACAATCCAGATGCAGCTTTTCAGTGTTTCATAAAGTTTGTAAGATTTTCCACCCATCTATTGTGTGTATTTCCCCCTTTGTTTCCCCCTAATGGTAAAGCAGCATTTCTAATAGATGCATTTGTCATTCATGTGAATGGAAATTTCGTATATCATTGGTTCCTCTCCTGTAAAATGTAAGATTAATAATTCTAGATTTTTGTTATTATAAGAATTATATATTCAAGCTGCCTTAAGATCATACTGTGTCTTGCCTTACAGACATACAAAGAGAATTTGTTGGGTGGAGAGGTGAGTGGGGAGGAGGGTAGAAAATGAAGAAGGCACTAGTGTTTGGAAAATATGGGCCTAGTAGAAGAATATTGGCCAAGTTGAGTTGAGTTGTTAAAAAATGATTTTAAGAAAAGTTGACTATTATAATTATGTAGTGATGTGGGTCTTATAGGGTTGTATAGAGAATTCTCATTCAGACTTTGTATATTCCATCTCAGTAAACTTTGGAGTTTAAAATGTTCATCCTTGAATGAAATTTTGCATAGTGAGTATCTATTTAGAATATTGAAAATATGCATATGGTGCTCTTTATTACCCAGTTTGTAGTCTTAATGTAGAATACTGTTAGTTATTCCTAACAGTTTTTTAAAAAGGAAACACACTTGAGTATGTTGAAATATTGACTATTGACTATGAAGTAAATGTTGGTTTTTTAAATCTTTTTATTGATTTTTAAAAAAATTTTTATTAGAGAGAGATAGAAACATCGATGTGAGAAAGAAACATCAATCGGCTGCCTCCTGCACACCCTCTACTGGGGATCGAGCCTGCAACCCAGGCATGTGCCCTGACTGAAAATTGAACCAGGACCTCTTAGTCCCTGGGACGATGCTCAATCCATTGAGCCACACTGGTCAGGTGAAGTGTGAATGTTCTTTAATGGAAGAAATGTGAACGCCACCTTGTTTTGTGTAATACGTTTTTGAAATGTTTAAACTAAGTAATTATTAGTGAAGAGGTTGCAGCATGTCCTGTATCTGTTTTTATCCTAGCTCCTAACCCAGATTAAGCTCTTATTATTTCCTGCTTGGATTGGTATGATAGTACACTAAATGTTGCCCCCTGTTTCTACTATGTCCAATCCACAGTATTATTAAAGTATCTGATATTTTACCTTCCAATGGTAAATATTCCAGTGACTTTATTTTTAATTCATATTAAAACATTTTTTTTTTCTTTATTGATTTTGGAGAGAGAGGAAGGGAGAGGGAGAAAGAGATAGAAACATTGATAAGTGAGATTATCGATTGGCTGCCTCCTGCATTCCCCCCACTGGGGATTTGGCCCACAACCTGGGCATGTTCCCTCACTGGGAATTGAACTGGTGACCTCTTGGTGCATGGTTCGACGCTCAACTACTGAGCCACACTGGCCGGTCAATCTTCCAGTGACTTTAAAAACCTACCAGTGGCTTCCCTTTGCCTATTAACTAAAGCCACAGATTGCTTATCCTGTCTTATAAGACCCTCTATTTTTGCTTCCAACCTAATTTTCCAGTCTATCTTCCTGCTGGAGACCATCACAAGTTCTATGGAAGCTATTTTGTACTTGCTGTTTCTTGAATGTATGATTTTCCTTTTTCTGGGATACCTTTCATTCCCAGTGGTTACTTGTTGAAATCTTATATATGTTTAGGGTCCAGGTTAGATGCCTTCTTTACTAGGATGTATGTTCCCTAACCTTTCTGTTAGGAGACATCCTTCTCTCTATCCCTTTTCATGTCCAAAGCTTATAGATAATGAGTGAGTGGTCTTTTAGCTTGCACTTTAGTTTTAACATTGTTATTGTTTTTATTTGGGAAAATGTAATTAATGATTTCTTTTTTAAATTAGTGGATACAATTCTTTTTAAGGTTTTGGACATTTTTTTGTTCTTATTAAGACAAATTTCTAAAATTATCTTTAGGGCAGCAACATCTCTTCAGTAGTAATTAGGAAATTAAATGCTTTAATTGTTTGGCAAAACATAAACATAGGAAGGGCTAGAAAGTAGTTCTCAATTTTTTTGGTCTCAGTACTGGTTTTACACTCTCAAAAGTTATTGAGGAACCCAAAGACCTTCTGTTTAAGTGAGTTATATCTAGTGATGTTTACTGGATTAGAATAAAAATGAGGAACTTAAAAAATATTTAATTCAGGCTGGCTGCTGTGGCTCAGTGGTTGAGCGGCGAACCATGCACCAAGAAATTGCTGGTTCGATTCCTGGTCAGGGAACATGCCCAGGTTGTGGGCCAAATCCCCAGTGGGGGCATGCAGGAGGCAACCAGTTGATGTTCTCACTTATCATTGTTTCTATCTCTCTTTCCCTCTCCCTTCCTCTCTCTCTAAAATCAATAAGGAAAAAAAAATTTAGTTCATTAAAAAGATAAAATATTACATGTTAACATAATGTGTGTGTGTGTGTGTGTGTTATTTCCTCACCTGAGTATATTTTTCCATTGATTTTTAGATAGAGTGGGAGAGAAGGGGGAGAGAGAGAGAGAGATTGATTGGTTGCCTCCAGTATGCCTCTGACTAGGGCTGGGGAATTGAACCTGCAACCCAGGCATGTACCCTTGACTGGGAATTGGACCCATGACCCAGAGCACAGGCTGATGCTCTCTAACTGCTAAACCAAACCGGCCAGGGCAACATAACTTAAAAAAAAAAAGTATGTTTTTATTGATTTTTTTTTTTAGAGAGAGAGGAAGGGAGGGAGAGTTAGAAACATCAATGTGAGAAACATTGATTGGCCACCTCCTGCACAGCCCCCCACTGGGTATCGAGCCTGCAATCGGAGCACGCTCCCCACCTGGGAATCTAACTGGAACCTCTCAGTCCATGGGATGACACCCAATCCACTGAGCCACACTGGCTAGGCAAAAACTTTTTTTAATGGAACAAAGTGATGAGTGGCACTGTTTTATGTTTTTGCAAATAACTTTAATGTCTGGCTTAATAGAAGACATTGAAATTTCCATGTCTGCTCCTGCATTCATTCTGTTAAGACATCACAGTTCATAGCTTCTGGAAAGCTCCACGGTACAGTTGTGAGAGAATGAGCATGCAAAAGGCAAATAATGTCTTAGTAATACTAGGAAAGTATTTTTGATCTCTTGGATCCTTTGAAAGGGTCTTTGGACCTGTAGGGCTCTCTGGACTACATTGAGAACTACTAGTCCAGAAGTTACCTGACCACATAGTTAATTTTTTTATTTTATTTTTTGTTAATCCTCACCTGGGGATATTTTTTCCATTGATTTTTCGAGAGAGTGGAAGGGAGGGAAGGAGGGAAAGATAGAGAGAGAGAGAAAGAGTGAGAGAGAGAGAGAGAAACATTGGTGTGAGAGAGAGACACATCGATTGGCTGCCTCCTGCACACTCCCTGACCAGGCCAGGGATTGAACCTGCAATCCAGGTATGTGCCTCCCAACCAGAAATCGAATCCGAGACCCCATGGTGGGTGGGCCAATGCTCCAACCACTGATTAACACCAGCCAGGGCTCTTTTGACTTCTTTGAAGTCAGATGAAAAGATTGTTTCAGGAAACGAGCTTACTCTAGCATACTTGGTATTTTCATCCTCATAAAATTTAGATTAACATTCTGGTGGAGAACTAGCACGCTGGTTCTGTCATTGGGGAAAATATCTGTGGAGAAACAATACTAAAGAAATCGGTCACCTGCTACTATGTGGTCCTTACTGTTAACATGTTGGGCATTCTACTTATGTGATTGAATTTTTTATAACTCTGAACATTTGGTGGGTTCATCTTATATAAATGTGTGATAAGATATTTGTTTTATAAGTTAGGTGTCAGTTTTTAATGGTACTGTAGTGTGGGACAAATGTTAATATAATCAAATGATGTTAAAAGCCATGCCAGCTCTGGCCGGTTTGACTCAGCAGTTAGAGTGTTGGCCTGCGGTCCAGAGAGACCCAGGTTCTGTTCTCACTAAGGGTGCGTACCTTGACTGCAGTTTGTCCCCAGCCCCAGTTGGGAACATGGGGGAGGCAGCCACTCAATGTGTTCCTTTCACATCGATGTTTCTTTCTCTCCCTCTCTTCCTCTCTCCTTCCCACTCTACCTGAACAAAAATGGAAAAATGTCTTTGAGTGAGGATAAAAAAAAAGCCAATTTCTTTTTGCATTTTATTGAAAAAGATTAGTCATTGCTTTTATTTAATATATTATAGTTTATAGTATAACCAACGATGTTTCATTGGTGATACGGTGATTCTCCATTGCATATGTTTTTAAAATTTATTCTCATCATTGTTTTTGTACTGAATACCTTTATATTTTTCTTATAATGTAGAAAAGATTGGACATGTTTATAGTTGCCATATTTAACAAGGTAGGTAGAAAAATAATTACAGATATGTCTTTGTGATATCATGCAATTTTTATTGGTATTAAAAGGGAATACAAACTGAGTGTAATAGATAGAACACAGGCTTTGGAAACATGTGATATGGATTTTGGACCTGGCTTTGCTTCTTACCCTGCTCAAGGTTATATGGCCAGTACTGAACATCTATTTTCTCTTTTGTAAAACTGAGCTAATACTTACCTTTCAAAGTTGTTCTGGGGATTAGATGTACTATATCTAGCATGGTGTCTGGCACATGGTATGTACCCAATTCATTGTAGCTTATTAAAGCATGTTGATAACATATAATTATTCCCCATCTGTCTCTTTGGATACTTTTATAGTCAGATCTTTTGAGCTATCTTGTCCCATTCTCTCTCTCTTTCTTTTTTTTTTATTGTTCCTAACATTTAAACTGAGGCCATTTTGCTTTTAGAAGAGTTCTCTTAATCTTTTCTAGTTGTAACATCTCAGGAATCTATGGAAATATCATTCCAAGTCATCCTTTCTTTTTAGTTTCTGTTGCCCTTGTCCAGTTCTGCAGCACCTCACTTTTGAAATGATTTGTAATAATGGTAATAGTTGCTAACATTTGTTGAATATTATTATAGATCAAGCATTATGTTAAATGCTTTTATATATACTATTTCTTTTAGTCACACAACAACCTTATGAGGTAGGCATTATTATTATCCCACTTTACAGACAGGAAACAGATGTGTTTAGTAACTTATTCAATGCTTCACAGCTAACAAGTAGCAGAATAGGTCTTTCTGACTACTAATGCCCATGTTCTTAACCAGTACCTCCTATTTGCTCTATTTCTAATTCTTTTTCTCCTCCCCAATACGTTTATCCTGAATTCTTCAGTCAGGTTAATTCTACTGAAATGTTATTTACATTGTCTTAATATTCTATTTAGAAATAATCAGCAACTCTCCATTTAAAAAAAAAAATTTTTATCCTCACCCGAGGACATTTTTGCATTTATCTTCATATGGAGTGGGAGGGAGAGAGGGGTCACAAGGGAAAGGAACATTGATGTGAGAGAGACATATCGCCTGGTTGCCACCCACACAATCCCAACTGGGACCGGGTACAAACTGCAGCCAAGGTTCGCACCCTTAGTGAGAACAGAACCTGGGACTCTCTGGTCCACAGGCCAACACTCTAACCACTGAGCCAAACTGGCCAGGGCAGCAACTCTCCATTTTTTGATGCATCTTTTAAGAGATCATATTCTTAAATTTGGCATACATGACCTTTAGTAATATGGCATCAACTTACATTTCTAACTTAATTATCCTCTCTTCTCCTTTCTCTTGTAGCCCAATTCCTTGCTATCCCCTGAATATACCTTGCTTATTCCCATCTCCAAACTTTTGATTATGCTGCTGCTTATGTTACCTTATGCCTACCCCACTCCCTTCTTCAAATCAGGATCTTTTTTTTTTTTTTTTATCCTCACTCGAGGACATTTTTCCATTTTTTGTTCAGATAGAGCGGGAGGGAGGGAGAGGAAGAGAGAGAGAGAGAAACATCGATGTGAAGGGACACATCAAGTGGCTGCCACCCACACCACCCCAACTGGGGCCCGGGAAAAAATGCAACTGAGGTATGTGCCCTTAGCGGGAACCGAACCCGGGTCTCTCTGTACCGCAGGCCGATGCTCCAACCGCTGAGCCAAACCGGCCAGGCTTTTTCCAATCTTTTTGGCCAGAATTGGGTCATATTCTCATTCCTGAAGCAGTCACTAGTGATTACCCTTGAACCAGCCATGTCCAGTGCCTGAATTTGGAGAGGTGTTGACTTCTTTGAGGCATTGTATGAGAGAGAAATTCTATTAGAAAGGAAGAAGGAGGGGATGAATACTAGGAAGACAATCAGCAGTGGCCACTTTGGAAAGTAATTTGGGGAACCACACTATTTTCAAAGTTGTCTTTGTGTTTATAAATAAAAATAATTGTCAAGTTAATTTTTTCTCTTTTAAAACTAAAATCTGGTTAGAGGAAACACATTTTCATTTTCTGAATTGGAATTCATAGGGTCATACACTATTATTTTTATTTATTTATTTTCTTTTTTGAAACTAAAATCTGGTTAGAGGAAACACATTTTGATTTTCTGAATTGGAATTCATAGGGTCATACACTATTATTTTTATTTATTTATTTATCCTCATCAAAGGACTTTTTTTTTGTTTTTGTTTTTATCTTCAGATAGAGCGGGAGGGAGAGAAGGAGTAAGAGAGAGAGAGACATTGACATGAGAGAGACACATCAACTGGTTGCCATCCACATGACCCCAATTGGGGCCGGGGACAGACTGCAACCAAGGTACGTGCCCTGAGTGGGAACCAAACCTGGGACTCTCTCGTCCACAGTCTGACGCTTTAAGTGCTGAGCCAAACTGGCCAGGGCTATTATTTTTATTTTTATTTTATTGCTAATCCTCACCCAAGGGTATACCTTTTCTTTTTTTTAAAGAGAGAATGGAAGGGAAGGAGGGGGAGAGAGAGAGAAACATCAATGTGACATTGATTGGTTGCCTCTCCCATGTGCCCCATCCTGGCAGGGGATCCAGTTTGTAACCATTGATCCTTCACATGTGAGGGTGGACACTCAAACCAAGGGGCCATGCAGGTCAGGGTGGTCACACACTATTATTGAGAGTTAAACATAAGACAGGCTTTTTCCTGTCTTTCTTGTGAGTTGCTCTGGTCAACTATTTTCTTATTTGAGGCATGTAGGTGTTGGAATAGACTTTATTAGTATATCAAGTAAGTGAGTGTGAGAGAGCATTTTGCAAAACTAAATTTCCAATTCCAAAGTTTAGTAAATTAAGTAATAAGCTGGGGACCTGTGAAATGATTTATGATTTGAATGACTAGCCTTAAAAATTAGGACACTACTTTGTCCTGGCCGGTTTTGCTCAGCGGTTAGAGCATCGGCCTGTGGTCCAGAGAGACCCGGGTTCAGTTCCTGCTAAGCGCATGTACCTTGGTTGCAGTTTGTCCCCGGCCCTGGTTGGGTTGTGCAGGTGGCGACCACTTGATGTGTCCCTTTTACGTCCATGTTTCTCTCTCTCTCTCTCTCTCTTTCCCTCCCTCCCTCCTACTCTACTGAACAAAAAATGGAAAAATGTCCTTGGTGAGGATAAAAAAAAAAAAATTAGGACACTACTTTAAAGTAATCCATAGATCATGTCTTTCAATTAAAATGTACTGTATAACTAAATTAGACTTTTCCAGTAGTATGTTGGAAATCTAGAGGCAGTATAGTGGGTAGTTAAGAGAAGGGGCTCTGGAATCAGACTTCCCGAGTTTACATTGTGCCTCTGCTACTTCCTAGCATGTGTCCCTGGGCGATTTGCTCAACTTTTCTGTGTTTTGCTTTCCTCACCTAAAAAGTGAGGATGATTATGGTCCCTGCTTCAACAGGATTGTTGTAAGGAGTTAGTAAATTAAAAACTGTAAAACACTTAACATGGTGCCTGGAACATATTAAGCACCCGTAAATTTTTATTTTTTTTAGATTATATATATTTTTATCTTTATTATTGAGAATATTACAAGTGTCCTCCCCTGTTTTTTCCCCATTGCTCCACTCCACCTGGTTCCTGCCCCTCCCCAGGCTTTCACCAACCCTCCTATTGTCTGGTGTCTATGGGCAGTGCATATATGCATGTACATTTTTTGGTAATCTCTTTCCCTACCCATTTTTTCATGTATTAATTCATTCATATTTTTCAACAAATATTTGATTGCCAAGTACTGTTCTAGATGGCAGTGAACAGAACAGCAAAACTCTGTATTCATGGAGCATACATCTTTAAGAGAGGGGAGAAAGCAGAGAATAAACAAATTCATAAGTATAATACATAGTGATGGTGATAAATGATATGGAGAAAAAGCAGAGAACAAAATAGAGAGTGCTGGGTGGGGGAACTGCTATTTTAAATAGGAGGACAGGGAGGGCCTGACCTAAAGGAAGTGAGGGAGCCAGATGACTTACTACTCTGAGGAAGGAACATCTCTGTCATGTATTCAGGGATTATCTAGGAGGTCATTGTGGCTGGAATGGAGTGAAGGGAAAATAGTATTAAGAAATGAAGACAAATAATGGTATGGGTGGTGGAGAAAACTATGTAAAAACTTTGGCTTTAAACATTTGACTGAGATGAGAAGCCATGCTAATGTATCGAACAGTGGTGTATTATGATTCCGGGCTTAAAAGGATCATTCAGGGTGCTGGTGCAGAATAGGAAAAGGTGGTTGTGGAGAAAACGGTTAGGAAGCTATTGCAATAAATGAGCTGAGGGATGATGGCTTGGACAAGGGTGGGAGCTGTGGAGGTACTGAAAAGTTGGATTCTGAAAATTATTATTACCAGTTATATAGCATGTCATTTCTAAACTTAGTCACTTTATTTTCTAATTTTTTAACTTTATATTTTTCTACATGCTTTTATAATTAAAAGATTTAACTTTTAAGCCCTGGCCGGTTTGGCTCAGCCGTTAGAGCGTCGGCCTGCGGTCCTGAGAGACCCGGGTTCGGTTCCCGCTAAGGGCATGTACCTTGGTTGCAGTTTGTCCCCGGCCCTGGTTGGTTGTGCGGGTGGCAGCCACTCGATGTGTTCCTTTCACATCGATGTTTCTCTCTCTCTCTCTGTTCCTCTCTCTCCCTCCCACTCTACCTGAACAAAAAGGTGGAAAAATGTCCTCGGGTAAGGATAAAAAAAAAAAAAAAAAAGATTTAACTTTTAAAATAATGCCAAAACTATTTTATATATCTATTATATTACTTTATTATTTATTTTTGTGGTACGTGCCCCTAGTGGGAACTGAACCCGGGACTCTCTGGTCCGCAGGCTGATGCTCAACCGCTGAGCCAAACTGGCCAGGGCTTATTTTATTTTTTTAAGTGTTGTGATTTCTGATCTCTGACATCTGGCTGCAAAGCAGCGTAATCTGTGGCTTTAGTTATGTTATTTGAAGAAGGCTTACTCATTAGTTACTTCTAAAAACATTACTGTAGCCCTGGCCGGTTTGGCTCAGCGGTTAGAGCGTCAGCCTGTGGTCCAGAGAGACCCAGGTTCGGTTCCGCTAAGGGCACGTACCTCGGTTGCAGTTTGTCCCTGGCCCTGGTTGGTCGTGTGGGTGGCAGCCACTCGATGTGTCCCTTTCACGTAGATGTTTCTCTCTCCCTCTCTCTTTCTCTCTCTCCCTCCCACTCTATCTGAACAAAAAATGAAAGAATGTCCTCGGGTGAGGATAAAAATAAATAAATAAAAAAATAGCCCTGGCCGGTTTGGCTCAGCGGTTAGAGCGTCGACCTGCGGTCCTGAGAGACCTGGGTTTGGTTCTCGCTAAGGGCGCGTACCTCGGTTGCAGTTTGTCCCCAACCCTGGTTGGTCGTGCGGGTGGCAGCCACTCGATGTGTTCCTTTAACATCGATGTTTCTCTCTCTCTCTCTCTGTTCCTCTCTCTCCCTCCCACTCTACCGGAACAAAAACATGGGAAAATGTCCTCGGGTGAGGATTAAAAAATAAATAAATAAATAATAAATAAATAAATAAATAAATAAATAAAAACATTACTGTATAAATCTATACTGCACTATAATTTACTTTTAAAAGCAACTTTGAAAAGGAAATTATTTTAAAGTTCTTAGTTTCTATGGTGGGCTATGAAGGGGAGAAGAAGTTAAAGCGAAGAATACCATGGCATATATGTTTCATTTTACTTTATGTGTTAAAGTTGTTGGTATTTTAGAATAATTAAATTATATTTGTGTGTTTTTGCTTATTAGTGTAATACTTAAAGTGCTTGAAGATAGACATTATTATGAAATAGAGAAGTGTTGCTCACTGTTTAAGAGCTTTAGACTCAGGTTACTTGGATTTCCAATTCTAGCCCTGTCTATTTGTAGCTTGTGACCATGTAGCTTGTGACCTGGCCCTGGATGGTTTGGCTCAGCGGTTGGAGCGTTGGCCTGCAGGTCAGAGAGTCCCGGGTTTGGTTCCCGCTAGGGGCATGTACCCCTCCCCCAAAATAAATCCAAACTTCCTGCTCTCACAAACTCTCTCATAACAACCTATACAGTTTCATTCTTTTTGTTTCTTTCCTTCCCTTCTCAAACTAACTAGTTTCTCTTCCAGGAGTACTCGTTTCCTCTTAAACTCTCTCCGTTGCCTGTTTAATTACTCTGATCTGTATGGTAAGGACCAGGAAAAATGGGACTAAAGAAAAGAACCTATGAATACTCATACAGCAACATTTTTTATTTTGTCACACTTAGCTGCCATAGAGGGTATAAACATGTTTTGACTTTTAGAAGTCTGCTTAGTTTTAAAAGGAGCTCTGGCCTGTTTGGTTCAGCGGTAGAGCGTCGGTCCACTGACCAATGAGTCATGGGTTCGATTCCAGCCAAGAGCATGTACTCGGTTGCAGTTTTCGGTCATGAGGGAGGCAACCAATTGATGTTTCCCTCTCATGTGGATGTTTCTCTCTCTCCCTCCCACTCTATCTGAAGGTAAATAGAAAAATATTCTCAGGTGAGGATTAAATAAATAAATACATACATACATACATAAATAAATACATAAATAAAAGTATAATCATCAGGTGGTTCAGACCTGTCTGCAGGATATTAGTTCAGAACTTCGGGTTAAGTCTTTTTCCTAGTAGTCATGAACAGTTATCACTTTTATATGACTGAGGCTGACCTGGGCCTCTCCTTTGATTCCTAGGGATCAACAATGGGCATTTAGAGTATAGTTGGCCAGGTAAAATACATGTAATATGTTGCATGCAATATTTGGGACATACTTTATAAACTAAATATTATTTGTTGTTTATCAGATATTCAGATTTAACTGGGTGTCCTGAATTTTGATCTGCTAAATATGCCAACCCTAATTTAGAGAGAGGCTAGACAGTTGACTAAACAGTATTTTTTAGTATCCCCTATGGTTTTTAGGGTTGAATGTGTAACTTGATGTAGTGGATATCAGGATACTTTAAGTTGCAGTAACAAAAAGTCCAGCTCAAATTGGTTTAAATATAAAGAATTTATAAGTTCATGTAATTAGAAGTCCAAAGGGAATGAGGGTCCCTGACATGGTTTGATTAAGACTCATGTCAGCCTTTGGCCCTATTTTTCTGCATTTCTCTTGGCTCTCCCCTCTATCAGCTTTTTCTCAGGCTGGCTTCCCTAATAGTACAAGATGACTGCTTTTGGCTCCTGGGACTACATGTTTTCTCATTTCTAGGGGAGAAGATGGATGCTTTTCACAAATATAGCATGACAATCCTGAGCTTGACAGTAGGTTGTTCTTGGGTTCCAAAGGATCACTGTCTTAAAAGCTGGATTCTTTGAACTTTTATTTATTTATTTATTTAATCCTCACCTGAGGATATTTTTTCCATTGATTTATAGAAAGAGTGGAAGGGAGGGAGGGACACAGAGTGAGAGAAACATTGATGTGAGAGAGACACATTGATCGGTTGCCTCCCACACACACCCCTGACCAGGGCTGGGGATCGAACCTGCAACCCAAGTATGTGCTGTTGACTGGGGATCGAACCCGTAACCCTTCAGTACTCAGGCTGATGCTCTAACCACCAGCCAGGGCTTAAACTGTTATTAATTGTAGATTTTTCTGTCTAGTCCAGTGGCTTTTAAACTTGAGCATTCATCAGAACCACCTGGAGGATTTGTTAAACCACAGCTTGCCAGGCCCTACCCCCAGAGTTTCTGATTCAGTAGATTTGGGATTGGATTCTAAATATCTGTAACACGTTTCCAGATGTTACTGATTTGTCTGGTCTGCAAACCATGCTTTGAAAACCACTGCTATGTCAAATCAGAACCTATTCCTGGAGTTGGGGAACAGGTCAGTCCCATATAAACCTACCGATGTGGGGAATGAACAAGATATGTTTTGAGGAAGTAATGACAATGTCCACTGAAGAGAAGACTCCTGTTTTTTTGCCTCTCCAGCTTCCCTTCTTTCTGATTTAGGTAACAGCTTCATGATTTTTCTTTTGGAACCACTCCTCCCCCATTTGCAATTAGTGTTTGGGTAGAGTTGATTTAACTCATTTGCCTTAAGGTGGGGCACATCACTCAGGCCTGGCTAATAAGGTCATTACCTTCTGGCCAAGTGATTAGCCAAGGAGGTAATAGGGCAGTGATCTTTGTAATACAGTCAATGCATATTATTATATATTACTATTTACTGTCTTGGCTAGTGATGTAAAGATGGCATGGTTTCTTAAAGAGATCAGACTGTAATTAAGGAATACTCACATGTAAACAAATGCATGCAGTACTCCTCTTTATAACTCTCTCCCTTTCTCCTGGCTATCATCTAACACACATTTCCATCATATAATGTATTACCTCCTTTATAATCTTTAACCACACTTAGTTGTTTTTTGTCTTTAGTCCTCATCCATCAGGAAAATGACTGAGTCCATAATTAACTGTTGAATCCCCAGTATTTGGCACATAGAAATGCTCAGTAAATTTTGATTGAATGAATGTTTTAAGTATAATAATAGAAAAATGTGTAAACACGGAGGGAATGGTTGGGTAGTGGAGAGGTAACAGCTTGGGAAAATGCACAGAGTTGTTAAAGTATGTTGGTATATTTTGGGAAATATAAGTAATTCAATTTTGTTGAAACGTAATGTGTGTGGTGGGAAGTGGTGGTACATGAATCTGGAGAGGTAGGTGAGGGCCAAATCATGAAAGGCCCTGAATTCTACACTTAGACTCTAAGTCTTAGAGGTTGGATTTTATCCTGTGGGCAGTTGGGAAGCCACTGATTGATTGGTTTCAAGTAGGGTAAAGATTTGTTGGTTGCAAAGTAAAATATATATTGGAGGAAAGCAAGATTAAAGAAGGGAAACTGGTTAGGAGGCTACTGCAGTAGAGATGAAAGATGTTATGAAAGCCTAAGGTTAAAATAAAATATGGGTGGGTGGACCCTTTTCACCAAATTCAGATGGATTCATGGAGATTTCCACTATAAATTTAATTTTGTTTTAGCAACAGAGACATTGTATTAGCTAATCTTAACTACTGATCCATAGTTTGGCATTCATATGCACTTAATTTTTGTAACCAGAGCTTGTATTTTTGCTTCATCTTCTAATCATTAAAAAAATAAATGCACCCTGGCCAGTTTGGCTCAGCGGTTAGAGTGTTGGCCTGCGGTTCAGAGAGAACTGAGTTCGGTTCCCGCTAAGGGCACGTACTTCGGTTGCAGTTTGTCCCTGGCCCTGGTTCGGTCATGCAGATGGCAGCTACTCTATGTGTCCCTTTCACGTTGATGTTTCTCTCTCTCTTCCTCTCTCTCCCTCCCGCTCTGTGTGAATAAAGAATGGAAAAATATCCTTGGGTGAGGATAAAAATAAATAAATAAATAAAATCTAAAAGCTCCCCGCCCCCGCCAAGCCCAAGTTAAGGTAGTAGCAGTGAGAATGAATAGGAGAATTGTTAAAAAAGTAGAATTGATGGGACTTAGAGACTATTCTGAGACATGGAAGAATCTAGAATGAGTTTTAGTTTTCTGACTTGGGAGATGGTGGTACTGTAAGCCAAGAGACACAATTTAAGGAGGAAGGACAGATTTGGATCATATCATTTATTAAGTCAAAGTGAGGCAGAAGTGAAATGGCCCAGGTTTTCTCTTTTTAGAGGGGTTCTTTTCTCTTAGGCTTTACTAGGAGGGCAAAGGTGAGTAGCTTCTACTGCTTCCAGGTTTGGAACCTAGAGCAGATAGTAGTAAATTAGATATACTGAGATCCAAAAGTTGTGGGAGGGACCCTGACTGCTCCTAGAGTATTAGTTGCTAAGATAGTATTTCTAGATGTGTTAGCTGCCTCATCCTTTTTGAAAGCAAGTGGACATAAATTATAAGTAAATGAACTCTTAAGATTCATGAATTAGGTTTTGAATGGTGGAACTGTGAATTGCTGTAGCCATTTTGGAAAGTTTCACAATATCTAATAAAAGTCCTCTTCTGGAAATCTATTCTGTAGAAATGAAAGCATCAACATGTAAAAGTATATGTATGCAATACATATTTTAAAATTCTCACCTGAGGATATATTTTTATTGACTTGAGAAAGAGACAAAGACATTAATACGAGAGAGAAACATCAATCGATTGCCTCCTGTATGCGCCTTGACAAGAGATTGAACCTGCAACCTAGGTATGTGCCCCGAATGAGAATCAAACCTGCAACCTTTTGGTGTACAGGACCATGCTCCAACCAACTGAGCTGCACTGGCCAGGGCTGCCTTGTTTTTCTTTGTAGTTGTATTCCTAAATGATATATTTTAGTTTTGTCTGGTTTTGGATTTCACGTATATGGAATTATAACATATTTATTCTCTTGTGTTTTTGTTCAGCATTATGTTGAGTCATCTATACTGTTTTCATGTAGCTATAGTTTCTTCTTTTTTTATTACTATATGGTATTTCATTGTATATCACAGTTAATTTCTACTCTTGATAGATATTTGAGTAGTTTCTGTTTTGGCTGTTATGGACAATGCTGCCATGAACATTTATCACATATGCCTTTTTTTCACATCAGTGAATTTCTGTAGGGTATATCTAGGATTCAGAACTCCATATATCTAGATTCTAGAATACGTGTATTTCAGCCTTTCTAGAGAATATCACAACTATTTGCCACCATAATTGTATATGCATTACTCTACATCTGCTATAACCCTAGGTATTGTCAGACATTTAACTTTTTTCAACTCTCATAAATGTGTAATGGTATCTCATTGTAGTTTAAATTCATTTGCATTTTCTTTATAACTAATGAGGTTGATTATCTTTTCATATGTTAGCCATTATCCTCTTTTATGAAATGTCTTTTGCCCATTTTTCTTTTTTTTTTTTAAGCCTCACCTGAGGACATTTTTGCACCTATCTTCAGATAGAGCGGGAGGGACAAGGGGGAAGAGAGAAACATTGACGTAAGAGAGACACATCGACCCTGGCCAGTTTGGCTCAGCGGTTAGAGCGTCGGCCTGCGGTCCAGAGAGATCCGGGTTCGGTTCCCGCTAAGGGCGCGTACCTCGGTTGCAGTTTGTCCCCGGCCCTGGTTGGTCGTGCGGGTGGCAGCCACTCGATGTGTCCCTTCACGTCGATGTTTCTCTCTCTCTCTCTCTCTCTCTCCCTTCCTCTCTCTCCCTCCCACTCTATCTGTACAAAAAATGGAAAAATTTCCTCGGGTGAGGATTAAAAAAAAAAAAAGAGAGACACATCGAGTGGTTGCCACTCACACAACCCCAACCGGGCGGGGACAAACCAACCAAGGTATGTGCCCCTAGTGGGAACTGAACCCGGGATTCTCTGGTGTGCGGGCCGACTAACCACTGAGCAAAATCGACCAAGGCTTGCCCATTTTTCTATTGGATTGTCTGTTGTTGTTTTTTCTTATTCATTTCCTAGGAGTTACAGGTTCTGATGTCATTCCTTGTCTATAACAAGTATTGCAAATATCTTCTCTTAAGGTGACATGTTGAGCAGAGACCTGAAGGAAGTGAGGGTGTGAGGGGTGTGGGGATAGCTCAATGAAGGGTATTACAGGTAGAGTGAACAGCAATTACAAAGACCTCAAGGCAGGAGTATTTTATTATTATTATTTTTTTAAATCTTCACCCGAGGATATTTTTACATTTATTTTCAGACAGAGTGGGAGGGAAGGGAAGGGGGGAGAGAGAGACACACACATTGATATGAGAGACACATCGACTGGTTGCCAATGAGGCCGGAAACGAACTGTAACCAAGGTACATGCCCTTGGCTGGAATCAAACCTGGGACTCTTTGGTCCATGGGTCAACGCTCTAACCGCTGAGCCAAACTGGCCAGGACCAAGACAGGAGTATTTTTGAAGTGTTGCAGGAGCAGCAAAGGATGCTTACCTGAAGTTGGGAAGGAGTAGGATGAGAGGATCTCAGAAAAAAATGGAGCAAAATGAAAAAAAGATAGACTAAGTGTTACTAGTAAAATGTAGATTATAAAATCCATTCCTTGATATTACAGCAAATACATAAAAATATAATATGGTAAGGGAAAATAATTAGAATATGATCAAATGAAAACATTGATTTGATGATAGGATTATGAGCAATTTTTGCCCTAGATTTTTATTTCTAATTTTTTTCTTTATTGTTTAGAGAAAGAGGAAGGGAGAGGGAGAGAGAGGTGGAAACATCAGTGAGAGAGAACATTGATTGGCTGCCTCCTGCATGCCCCCCATAAGGGATTTTGCCCATAACCTAGGCATGTGCCCTGACCAGGAATCGAACTGGCGACCTCTCGGTGTGTGGGTCAATGCTCACCCACTGAGTCACACCGGCCAAGCCCTAGGTTTGTTCTAAAATAGTAAAAACAATGTTTATAAAGTACATTAAAAAAGATTTATGAGTAGATACTGAAGTTAAGTTTGGAAAAATTAATATTCAGGAAGATAAAGTTGGAACTGCCTCTTTCAGGAACTCTGTATTAGTTTCTTACTGCTACCATAACCAATTACCATAAACTTAGTGGCTTAAAACAACATAAATATATTATTTTGCAGTTCTGGATGTTAAAAATCCTAAAAATCAAGGTTGACAAGCTATATATCTTTTTGGAGGCTCTAAAAAGAGAATCTGTTTTCTTGCCCTTTCCTCCTAGAAGCTGCTTGCATTGGCATCTGACCCTTTATTCCATTTCTTTCTTTTTTTTTTTTTATCCTCACCCAAGGACATTTTTCTATTCAGATAGAGTGGGAGGGAGAGAGAGAAACATTGATGTGAAAGGGACACATCAAGTGGCTGCCACCCACACGACCAACCAGGGCCGGGGACAAACCAACCAAGGTACGTGCCCTTAGCAGGAACCGAACCCGGGTCTCTCAGGACTGCAGGGCAACGCTCTAACCGCTGAGCAAAACCAGCCAGGGCCCTTTACTCCATTTCACAGCAAGTAGTGTTGCATCTTGAAATCAATCTCTCTCTCTCCCCCCACCTCTGTCTATCTGTCTCTTTCTGCCATTTCTTCTCTGCCTCTGTTGTCCTATCTCCTTTTTAGATTCTGATATTTCTGCCTCCTTCTTATAAAGATCGTTGTGATTTCTTTGGCCCACTTTGATAATTCAAGATAATCTTCTCATCTCAATATTCTTAACTTAATTACATCTGGAAAGTACCTTTTGCCATGTTATGTAATGTTCACAGGTTCCAGGGATTGGGATGTGGACATTTTTGGAGGGCCATTACTTTATCACAAACTCTAAATTTGAGAATAAATTTTTCACTAACTCTCTTGGGTTTTGATGGGAGGAATGGGAAGTACAGATAAAAGAGAAGGAGGGTCCTACCCTGGCCAATTTGGCTCAGCTGTTAGAGCATCGCCAGAGTTCAATTCTGGTCAAGGGCATGTACCTTGGTTGCAGTTCAGGGCTGGGTCGTGCGGGAGACAACCAATTGATGTGTCTTTCTCACATCGATGTTTTCTCTCTCTCTCCCTCCCACTCTATCTGAAAATAAATGGAAAAATATCCTCGGCGAGGATTTAAAAAAAATAAAAGAGAGAGAGGGTCCTTAACTAGCAGAGAATGAACTTGGTGAAGGTTGTATTTTAATTTTGAATATTCTATAACATCTGCCATAGAGGGCTACCATAGAGTTAGCCTTACACATGATGTGAGGGGTCCCTGAAAGACCACTGGAAACTTTTAAGTCATACCTTCATATACTTGGTGCTTTGAGAGGAAAGAGGATTGTACTTTTTGTTAGAAGACTGGTTTGGCTAGCTTATCAACTGTGTGACATTGAATAGTCCTCATCTATAAAATGGGAGTAATACTTCTTTATTATTTTATTTATTTTTTGTTAATCCTCACCCAAGAATATTTTTCTATTGATTTTTTTTTTTTTTAGATCAAGTGGAATGGAGGGAGGGAGAGAGAGAAAGAGAGAGAAACATTGGTGTGAGAGAGACACATCATTGGTTGTCTCCTGCATGACTCCAACCAGGACGGGGATCAGGCCTGCAACCCAGGTATGTGCCCTGACTGGGAATTGAACCAACAACTTTTCAGTGCACAGGACGATGCTCAACGAGAGAGGAAGGGTGAGAGGGAGACAGACAGTGAAACATAGATTTGTTGTTCCACTTATTGATGCATTCATTGGTTTGTTCTTGTTTGTGCCCTGACCAGGGAGCGAACTTGCAACTTTCCTGTATTTAGACCATGCTCTTACCAACTGAGCTACCCAGCCAGGGTGAGAGTAGTAATACTTAATTAACAAAGATTTTTGTAAGAATTATAAAATGTAAATGAACACACATATATATGCAAATATACATTTATGTATAATGAAGTAATACTTAGCTTAGTGTCTGGCATATAGCAGGTGCTCACTTTTCTTGAAGGTAGTGTTTCTGTGATACAGTGATAGGGAAATGTTTAGAGAAGTAAGGATGAGGGGCTTACGCTAGAGGTTTAGCTAGAGGCAGCTGCACATCTCACCAGAAGTTACTTGACCTAGTGCGTGTTTGGCTCTAAGATCAGAATGGGTAAGATTTTGGGATAAGACAAGTTTGGGTTAGCATTTGTAGCTAATGTGGTTGACCATTATTCTTTTTCTATGACTCATTTTACCTTTTTCTATGATAAATTTCAAAAATGTGTTTCTGTCTCCAGGCTGACCGTTTTTTTTTTTCTGCCTTCAGTAAAATTCCACTGCTGTTCTTTCAGCATAATTATTCTTGGATCTTCACTTCCTCTCTATGGTAAGCCTAAATGCTGATCCTTTCATGCATTAATTCCACAAATATTTATTGAGTGCCTTCTCTCTGTGAGATATTCAGCACTAGAGCTAAGAAATAAGAAAATGTGCATCCTCAAGGAGCTTACAGTTTTAGTACAAAGACAGTTCAACAGCTAAACTATAATGAATAAGCTTTATATCAGAAGATTGAGAAAAGCTCTGTGGAATCAAAGAGGAGGTGGTGATTAACTAGGCCTAAAGATGTGAGGGAAGAAAAAACTACATGACCCTAGTCTTGAAAAAAGTAGCTGGATAGTCCGGTCAAGATGGCGGTGTAGGTAAATGCGTTATCATGTCCTCCCACAACTACATCAAAGTTACAACTAAACTACAGAACAACCATCATTCAAAACCGCCTGAAATCAAGCTGAATGGAAGTCCTACAACTACGGAATTAAAGATGCAGCCACATAGAGACTGGTAGGAGGGGAGGAGGCGGGCAGGCTGGTCCCACACCCACATGTGGCGGATAAAAATTAGGATACCTCGGCTGGGATGGTCCTCCCTGAGGACTGAGGGGTTCCCGTCTCACACCAGGCGCCCCGCTAAGGGTTTCAGTGCCAGGAAGAGAAGTCCCCATAACTTCTGGCTGGAAAAACCAGCGGGAACTGAGGCTCAGGGAGGCTGAGGCTGCTGGAGCCCTAGGCAGCTCCTCTTCAAGGGCCCGCGCACGAACTTACTTGGACTTGCTCCCTCTAAGCTCAGAGGGGAAGCAGCTTGAGGGGCGCCAGAGACATACAGGGAAGAACTGAGCTGTTTGGCATTAGAGCGAGGGCTGAAGAGGGCGCATTCTACTGGGCAGACGTGCTGTCAGAGGCCTTGGTTCCTCTGGTGAGCCCTTCCCTGGGGCGGCAGAGAGCCGCCATATCTGGAACTCCAGCAACTTGGCTCACACTGTTTGCCCCACCCTGGTGATTCCCTGAGGCCCCACCCCACCCAACTTTCGGGCCTACCCAAGCTGTTGCCAGTTGCTTTACCGTAGGATTGGCCTGTCTTGGATCCTGCTTCAGATTTTCCTAAATTCTTTCAAACAAGCAGCATCTGGTATCAGCTAGCCCCACACCTCTCGTTAAGTAATACATAGAAACAAACACAGGGAGGCAGCCAAAATGAGGAGACAAAGAAACAGGTCCCAAATGAAAGAACAGAACAAAACTTCAGGAAAAGAACTAAGCGAAATGGAGATAAGCTACCTAACAGATGCTGAGTTCAAAACACTGTTTATAAGGATGCTCAAAGAACTTAGTAAGAACCTCAGCGAATTTAGTGAGGGCCTCAAGAGCATAAAAAAAGACTAGTCAGAAATGAAGGATGCACAGTCAGAGAGAAGGAGGCACTAACTGAAATAAAGAATAATTTACACAGATTCAGTAGTAGAGTAGGTAAAGCCAAGAAGCAAACCATCGATTTGGAATATAAGGAAGCAAAAACCACCCAATCAGAATAGCAAAAAGAAAAAAGAATCCAAAAAAATGAGGATAGTGTAAGGAGCCCCTGGGACAACTTCAAGCGTGCCAACATTCGCATCTTGGGGGTGCCAGAAGGAGGAGAGAGAACAAGAAATCGAAAACCCATTTGAAACAATGATGGCAGAAAACTTCCCTAATTTGGTGAAGGAAACAGACATACACGTCCAGGAAGCACAGAGAGTCCCAAACAAGATGAACCCCAAGAGGCCTACACCAAGACACATCATCATCAAAATGCAAAAGGTTCAAAACAAAGAATCTTCAAAGCAGTTAGTTACCTACAAGGGAGTTCCCATAAGACTGTCAGCTGATTTCTCAAAAGAAACTTTGCAGGCCAGAAGGGAGTGGCAAGAAATATTCAGAGTGATGAAAAGAAAGAACCTACAACCAAGATTACTCTATCCTGCAAAGCTGTCATTTAGAATTGATGGCCATATAAAGAGTTTCCCAGACAAGGAAAAGCTAAAGGAGTTCATCACCACCAAACCATTATTATATGAAATGTTGAAGGGTCTTCTTTAAGAAAAAGATAAAAAATGGCAATGAATACATAGCTGTCAACAATTGAATCTATAAACAAAATGAACAAGCAAAACAGAAACATTTTCATAGATACAGAGAACATTTTGTTGGTTGCCAGATGGGAGGGGGGTTGGGGGAATGGGTGAAAAAGGTGAAGGGATTAAGAAGTACAGATTGGTTGCTAGACTGACAAACTTCAAAGAGAAGAGAGGTTGGGAGGTGGGAAGAAATAAACCAAAGAACTTCTATGTATATGTGCATAACCAATGGACACAGACAACAGTGTGGGGAAAGGCAGGAGGGGGGCGGAAGTTGGGAGGAGAAGGGGTCAATGGGGGAAAAATGAGGAACATCCGTAATACATTCAACAATAAAGATAAATTTAAAAAACAAACAAACAAAAAGTAGCTGGATAAAGGGGGAGTGTGATGAGGTGTTGGAGAGGGAAGAATGGGTATTCTACGAGGTACAGGGAACCACATGTACAAAGGCATGAGAAAGTGTTGTGTGTTGGGATGCTGCAGGTGTTTTGGTGTGGCTGGCATGAAAGGTGCTTGTGGGAAAAGAATAGGAAATGAGTATAGAAAAGTAAAACCATGAATGGCTTTATATGCCATACTTAAGAGTTTGGACTTTATGCTATAGGTAGTGGGGGAATCTTGAAACATAATATGATAAACCAATATGATTACATTGAAAACTCAAAAACTGTAGCAAAGGTAGAAAAGAGCAAGGAGATTGGTCTTTGGGAATTCCAGGGAGAGATTTTCAAGAAGGAAAAAATCGCTAATAGTATAAAACTTAAAGTGATTATGTAAGTTAAAGATAGAAAGTTTATGCTGGACTTTGTTATTGATAAGACATTAACAAGACATATATTTAGAGAATGGGATAGAAATCAAATTACAGTAGACTGAAGAGTGGATGGGAGGTGAGGAAATAAAGACTACAGGTATAGACCAGTCTTAGAAAACTTGCTGTGAAGCTTGTGAGAGATGGCTAGAGAGAGACATAGATCTGAAAAACAGATGTATATTTTTTTAAACTTTAAAAAAAAATCCTCACCCAAGGACATTTTTCCATTTATCTCCAGACAGAGTGGGAAGGAGAGAAGGAAGGAGAGAGAGAGAGAGAGAGAAAGAGAGAGAGAGAGAGAGAAAGAGAGAAACAGCTACATGAGAGAGACACATCCATTGGTTGCTCCCTGCATGACCCCAACCAGGGCCGGGACTGAACCGCAACTGAGGTATGTACCCTTGTCTGGAATCAAACTCGAGACTCTTTGGTCCCTGGGCTAGTGCTCTAACCACTGAGCAAAACTGGCCAGGGCTTTAATGATAAAAGAATTGAACATGTGTTATTGTTTCGGTGGAGATGAGAAAGATAAATATATGGGTGTGTGTGATTTGTTATAACAGGAAGGTCATGAGTTTGGAGATCCAGAGGGATTATTACCTCAGGGAAGAAGGAGGGATATCTTTGTCTAACACTTACATGGAAGAAGATGGGTCTGAAGAAAAAAAAATGTAGGTTGGAAAATTGTGTCAGATTTTTTTTTTCTAGTGGGGGGCAATTGTGTGAGAAGAGGTATGTAGAGGGTTTGGCTTAAGATATGAAGTAGCCACTGGTCACTGTGTGGGATGGAAAAAGTCACTGATCAAAGGCATATAGATGAATTACTAATAGGCTAGTTAATCTCAGTTAAGATGAAGTACTTATACATTTGTAATGGTATAAATTCCCAGCTTATTGTGATTTTTTCAGCAGAACTCAGTGATTGTGGTATGGGAACAGAGGAAACAGGTGGAAACATGGTTGAGAGAGTTATGGGCTGGTGTGGCAAAAGAACAAGAATGGTTGATGCCCAATATGGAGGGAATAGTTAAGTAAATTATGACCCATTCATACAAAAAAATATTTTTCAGCTCTTAAAATTTATGTTTATAAATGCTTACTTTATAATGTTAAGGTAATAAAAGTGCTGTGTTGTTCAAAGGCTAGCAATGCTCAACTATAATATTTATTCTAGGCATAATGATGAAAAAATACCCTCAAAACCAAAGAATATTGGTCACCTCTATTTGCACATAGATAATAATTTGACAGGAATTATCTTCACTTGACAGGTAAAGAAAATGAAATTTAACCCTGGCCGATTTGGCTCAGCAGTTAGAATGTTGGCCAGAGGGCCGAAGGGTCTCGGGTTCGATTCCTGGTCAAGGGCACGTACTGGGTTGCAGATTCGATTCCTGGCCCTGATTGGGTTCATGTGGGAGGCAACCAATCAATGTGTGTCTCACATCGATGTTTCTCTCTCTCTCTCTTTACCTCCCTCCCTCCTTTCCACTCTATCTAAAAATCAATGGAAAACATCCTCAGGTGAGGATTAAAAAAGAAGAAGAAAATGAAATTTAGCAAAGGTGACTTGTTGAGAGTCATAACTTTGGCAAATGGCAGAGAGATAACTATTATAGTACTTATTCATTTATATATGCAGTCTTTCTTAATATTTTTCTTAAACATTGCTCTAATTTTCATTTAAGAAAACATTTATATATGCAGTCTTTCTTAATATTTTTCTTAAACATTGCTCTAATTTTCATTTAGAGGAGAATAATAATATGAGCAATAGATAACTAAGTATCAAAAGAGTGATACCAACAAGTGCTTTAGAAGTTCAGGAGTAGGTGTTGTGGGCTAGGGAAGGATAGGTAGGATAATCTTTTTTTCTGTGTCTCTTTGATTTACTTTATTTACATTAAAAAAAAGGTTCTCTATAATTTGATATATCATTTCTGAAGCCTTTTGCTCAGATACGGAAAAAATACTACTTTTTTTTTTTCAAATCCTCACCTGAGGATATTTTCCCATTTATCTTCATATAGAGTGGGAGGGAGGGAAGGAGAGAGAGAGAGAGAGAGAGAGAGAGAGAGAGAGAGAGAGAGAGAGAGAAACATCAGTGTGAGAAAGACACATCGACTGGTTGCCTCCTGCACGACCCTGACCAGGGCTGGGGACCAAACTGCAACTTAGGAATGTACCCTTGACTGGAATTGAACCTGCGGCTCTTTGGTCCATGGGCCAGCGCTCTAACTGTTGAGCCAAACTGGCCAGGGCTACTCTTATTTTTAATAAAAGGACCAAGGCTTTCATAGATGTCATAAAGGGACCCAACATAATTTCCAGATCTCTAGTATATCACTAGAGACTGCTTTAGAAATAAAGGAAGAAATAATGGCTTTCAATGAACTTTGCAAGTTGAATCATGAACTCCTTGGTAGGCCATCTGGAATGGGTTTCAAATACAAGTATACATCTATGTGTGTCTGTCTGTCTATCTATCTATCTATCTATCTATCTATCTATCTATCTATTTATATCTACCTACCTACCTACCTACCTACCTACCTACCTATTTATCTATCCATCCATCCATCTATAGTTCTTTTCTTCCTTACAAAGTCGCTTATATTTGAGTATTATTTTTAACTATGGTTAATTGGAGAAAATACCTTTTTTTTTTTCCATCCTCACCTGAGGACATTTTTCCATTTTTTGTTCAGGTAGAGTGGGAGGGAGAGAGAGGAAGAGAAATGTCGACATGAAAGGGACACATTGAGTGGCCACCACCTGGACGACCAACCAGGGCCGGGGACAAACTGCAACCGAGGTACACGCCCTTAGTGGGAACTGAACCCGGGTCTCTCTGGACCGCAGGCCAATGCTCTAACCGCTGAGCCAAACCGGCCAGGGTGTCTTTTATTATTTTTTAAAAATTTATCTTTATTGTTGAAAGTATTACAGATGTCCGTTCTTTTTTCCCCCATTGACACCCTTCTCCCCACTCCTGCCCACCACCCTCCCACCTTCACTGTGTATTTTAAATTTCTACTTAACATTTTTTTAATCTTTACACTTTCATTTTATGTTTTAAAAAAAAAAATTTGATTTTAGAGTGAGAGGAAGGGGGGAAAAGAGAAAAACATCGATTGGTTGCCTCCTGTATGGTCCAGGACCAGAACCCACAACCTGGGCATATGCCCTGACTGGGAATCAAACTGGCAAACTTTCAGTGCACAGGACAATACTCAACCAACTGAACCACACCAGCCAGGGCTTATTCTATGGTTTTAGTAAAATAAATATTTGAATATAAAACATTTTAAATTAAGGGATTCTTTAAAAATATGTCAGAAAAGATTTGTTAAGAATGATCTCACCCTAGCCGGTTTAGCTCAGTGGTTAGAGTGTTGGCCTGCAGTTCAGTGAGACCTGGGTTCGGTTCCCGCTAAGGGCATGTACCTCAGTTGCAGTTTGTCCCCAGCCCTGGTTGGATTGTGCGGTTGGCAACCACTAGATGTGTCCCCTTCATGCCAATGTTTCTCTCTCTCCCTCCCACTTTATCTGAACAAAAAAAGAAAAAATGTCCTTCGGTGAGGATTAAAAAATGATCTGATAGGGATTGTCATGTGTGGATTTATTATTTATTAATTTTTAAAAAATATATATTTTTATTTTTCTTAGAGAGAAGCAGAAACATCGATGTGAGAGAAACATTTATTGGTTGCCTCCCATATGCACCCTGACTGAGGATTGAACCCGCAACGTGGGTATGTGCCCTGACTGAGAATCGAACCAGCAACCTTTCTTTGCTTCTGTCAACACTCAACTAACTGAGCCACATCGGTCAGGACTATTTATTATTATTATTTTTTCCAAGTTCAGCAAAGAATGAACTCAGAACCAAGGAATATTAGAAAGTCACGGAGGTAGAAAGAAGTGAGTTAGCTGGGCTTTGTGGGCTCAGGAAACAAGTTACTGAGGCAAAAGGAGGGAACTTGGAGCTTAGGAGAAAGAAAGGCAAAGGTAATGTGCCTGGGGAAAGGAGGAGGGTAAAAGGGAGGGAAGGAGAGGCAGAAGGAGAGGGTGAAAGGTGGAGGGGAAAAGGAGGGGAAGGAGAGGAAGAAAGGCACTTTGAGAACCTATTTATTAGTTTTGTATCTGGAGATGCCTATAATTGCCATCTGTAAATTTCTACAAGAAGTACTTACCATTGTAATTGTCTCGTGTAGATAAAATAAATATCTAATGGATTATAGCTTCAAATGACTACTCGATACTTATTAATAGGGCTTATTTGGTAACTACAAAGAAGTAAAGATAAAACAGACAATTTAATGAGGAACAAAAAGAAAGCTTCAATAGGGAAAGCACATTTTAAAAAGGCCGGTGTGGCTCAGTGGATTGAGCATTGTCCCATGGACTGAGGGGTCCTGGTTCTATTCACAGTCAGGGTACATGCCCAGGTTGTGGGCTCAATCTCCAGTAGGGGATGTGCAGGAGGCAGCTGATTAATGTTTCTCTCCCTTCCCCTCTCTCTAAAAAAAAAAACAATAAAAGCAGATACTTAAAAAAATAAATAAAATAAAAACTAAGACTAACTTACCAAAACTGACTTGAAGAAATTGAAAATCTTTATAGTCTTTTAGCCATAAAAGAAATTGAAAACAATCGCAGGCCCATATAGAATTTTAATTGTGATTTACAGCTTAACTATTTTTTTTAATTAATTAATTTTTGTTACAGATGTTTCTCCTTTTTCCCCCATTGATCCTCCCTCATTCTCCCTCCCCACCCTGTCCCCAGCTTTGTTGTCCATGTCAATTGCTCATGCATACATGCATATAAGTTATGTGGTTTATCTCTCCCCCACCATCCCCTCTTCTGGGGATTGTCAGTCTGTACCCTACTTCCACGTCTCTGGGACTACGCCATTCCTCAGACTGTTATGTTCATTATATTCCACAAATAAGTGAGATCATATGATATTTGTCTTTCTCTGTTTGGCTTGTTTCGCTTAGGATGACACTTTCCAGGTCCCTCCATGTTGTCTCAAAGGATAAGAGATCTTTCTTTCTTACAGCTGCATAGTACTCCATTGTGTATATGTGCCACAGGTTTTTTATCCATTCGTCTACTGATGCAGCTTAACTATTTTTAAGTATACAGTTTAGTAATAAGCATATTCACATTGTTGTGGAACATATCTTCAGAACTTCATCTTGCAAATTATACCCATTAAACAACTCCCTTTTCCTTTTCCCCTCAGCCCTTGGTAACCACCGTTCCACTTCCTATTTCTATAAATTTGACTGGAATCATAGTGTTTGTCTTTTTGTGACTGGCTTATTTCAGTTAATATAATGTCCTCAAGTTTCATCTATGTTGTAGCATGTGACAAGATTTCCTTCCATTTCTATTGTATATACATGTAGTATTTTGGTTATTTATTCGTCAGTAGACATTTGGTTGCTTCTACTTATGGCTGTTGTGAATAGTGCTACTATGAATATGAGTGTCCAGGTGTCTCTTTAAGACCCTGCTTTCCATTCTTTTGGCTATATACCCAAATTGGGATTGCTGGATCATATGGTACTTCTATTAATTACTATTATTTTTTAATCCTCACCTGAGGATACCCCTCCATATTTATCTTCAGATAGAGGGGGAAGGAGGGAGGAAGAGAGAGAGAGAGAGACATTAATGTGAGAGAGACACATGGATTGGTTGCCTCCCTCACGACCCTGACCAACTGAGGTACGTGCCCTTGTCTGGAATCAAACACGAGACTCTTCTGTCCACAGGCAGATGCTCTCGCTACTGAGCCAAACCAGCCAGGGCAGTATTTCTATTTTTCATTTTTTGAGGCACTGCCATATCGTTTTCCATAGTGGTTGTACCATTTTACAATCCCACCAATAGTGCCACAGGGTTCCAATTTCTCCAGAACCTCACCAGCACTTGTTATTTATTTTATAGTAGCCACCCAAATCAGAATCATATAGTTTTATAAGTGAGTTCTATCAAACTTTTATGGATAGCAGTAACTTTACATAAACTTTCTGAAGCTAGAAAAATAATTATGAATTTTCTGTTCTAGGTATTTTGTATAAGTAGACCCATAAATTTTTGTCCCTTTGTGTCTGAGTTATTTTACTTAGCGTAATGTTTCCAAGATTCATTCATAATGTAGTGTGCATCAGAACTTTGTTCCTTTTTATGGCAGAATAATACATTATATGTATATACCACATTTTGTACATTCATTGATCTGTTGATGGACACTTGGGAAGTTTTCACAACAAATGTAATTTTATTTTATTTTATTTTATTTTATTTATCCTCACCTGAGGACATTTTTTCATTTTTTGTTCGGATCGTGTGGGAGGGAGAGAGAGAAAGAGAGAGAGAGAGAGAGAGAGAGACATTGACATGAAAGGAACACATTGAGTGGTTGCCTCCCGCATGACCCAACCAGGGCCAGGGACAAACTGCAACTGATGTATGTGCCCTTAGCGGGAACCGAACCGGGGTCTCTCTACTGCAGGCCGACGCTCTAACCGCTGAGCCAAACCGGCCAGGGCTGTACATAACTTTTTATGGAGAAAATAATGAAATTTTATTACAAGGTATTTGAGAAGATCTAAGTAAGCTGGGATACCATATTAATGAAATGGAAGACTCAGTATCATAAGAACATTAGTTTTTTCCAAATTAATTTATAAGTTCAATATAATTCTGTTTAACATAATGATAGGATATTTCATGTGACTTGACAAGCTCTATCCAAAATTTATATAGTAGAGCAAAACTGCCAAGAAAAATTACTAGAATTTACTTTTTCAGATAGCATGAATTATAAAGTCATACTTATTAACAATGTGGTATTGGCACAGGATAGGCCAACCGATGGAGCAGAATAAAGAAGCCAGAAACTGAACTCTTTCATATAAGGAAACTTAATATGGCAGTGAGAGCTTTGCAGATGAGTGAGGAAATGATGGACTTCTACTAAACAATAAATGGTAATGAAATAATTGGTTATCTGTTTGGAAAATAATAAAATACAGTTTCTAGTCACACCATATATAAATAAGTTCCTAGCAATGAAAGATGTAAATATGAAAAGCAAAACTTTTAGAAAATATGGAAGAATATTTTTATGATATCAGGGTAGGGAAGGGAAGGAAGGGTTTCTTTAATAAAATTTGAAATTTGAATTATAAAGGGAAATATTGATAGGTCTAGATCAAAATAAAAATGTACAATTACCACCCGGCCGGTGTGGCTCAGTGGATTGAGCATCATCCCATATACTGAGAGGTCCCAGTACGATTCCCCTTCAGGGCACATGCCTAGGTTGCTGGCTTGATCTCCAGTGGGGGGTGTGCAGGAGGCAGCCAATCAATGTTTCGCTCTCACACTGATGTTTCTATCTCTCTCTCCCTTTCCTTCTCTCTCTAAAATCAATAAAGAAAAATTTATAGATCAATAATAATAAAAAATAGTGGACTGGAAATTCATAGGACAAGAAACACAAATAACCTGTAGACATGAGAAAGTGTTCAGTCTTGTTAGTGATCATGGAAATGCAAATTAAAACACCAAATATTTTATACTCATCATGCTGGTGAAGTGTGGAATAATGAGAACTCTCATACACTGATGTGGAGAGTAGAGTATAATTGGAAACCCACTTTAGAGGATAATTTAACAGTATATGGTAAAATATATACCATAGGAAAACTAGAAAGTGGGAGTTTGTACTTGCCACAAGTACAAGAAAGTTTATAGCAACATTATTTGTTAAAGCAAAAAACTAGAAACAACTCATAAGCCCATCAATAATAGAATAGAAATTGTAAAATATTTATGTAATGGTAGAAAGCCGTGAAACTAACCACAGCTACATGTCAGTATAAATGAACCTTAAAGCATAATGCAGAGTGAAATGCTATGAAATGATTCCTCCTATATAAAAGTCATAAAGAGCCCTGGCCAGTGCGGCTCAGTGGTTTGAGCGTTGGCCTGCACACCGAAGGGTCACGGATTCTATTTCCGGTCAAAGGCACACGCCTAGGTTGCAGGTTCGATTCCCGGCTCTACTCTGGGCATGTGTGGGAGCCAATCAATTGATGAGGCAAGCAACCAGTCCATGTGAGAGAGAGACATCCATGTTTTTTTCCTTTCTCTCTCTCTGCTCCTCTCTCTTCCTTCCCTTCCTCCTCTCTCCCTCCCTCCCTGCTACTTTCTCTAAAAATCATTGGGAAAAATGTCCTCGACATAACAACAACAAAAAAGTCATAGAGACAAAACATGTTTGGGGATGGAGCCTCTGGGGAAAAATAATAAAGGAATTTAGGAGAGGTTAGAAGTGGTGGTAGAGGGAAAAAGTATAGTAATGAGTCTAAAAAGGAGTAGAACCAGGTAGTTTTTCTGTCATATATAAAATTGTGGTACTGGGTTGAAAGTAAGCCCTGAATTGAAATACATCATTCTCTCTGTGTTTGGTCCTTGTGTGTATATGTATTTTAACATTTTCTTTATTATGACTTGAAAAGGTCTGATAAAAGTCTGTTTTAAATAAGGTGGGGTTTTAAAAGTACCTTTGTTTGGCTACTTTTTCTTTTATTGAGCTATAATTTACATGCCATCTTTTTAAAGTACGTATACAGTTCAGTGATTGTCAGTATGTTCACAAAGTTGTGCAACTATATCTCCACCTCTAATGCCAGAACTTTTTTATCACTCAAAAGAAACCCTGTAGCCATTAGAAGTCACTGCCCATTCCCTTTTCCCCCATACTGTGGCAACCACTAATCTTTCTGTCTCTCTGGATTTGCCTGTTCTGGATATTTCATATGGATGGAATGTATATAACCTTTTGTGTTTGGCTTCTTTTATATAGCATAATGTTTTCAAGGTTTATTCATAACATGTATTAGTACAGTAAATCCTCTTTTCTTCAATTTAAATCAAAATGCACAAAATTAAATTTACAATAGGCTAACATATATGCAAGTGTTAAGTTCTTATGGCATATTTCTGGTCACAAAAACATCACCAAACTTCTAATAAAGACCTAAAACACTTCTAATATTAAACATTGAAATAAATGTGAGCTATACATACATTGAACAAAGATTAATAAAAACAAGTAAGATAATTATTTTCCAACCTACTTATTTCAGTTCAGGGTTGTGGGTGGCTGGAACCAATCCTGGCAGTTCAGGACACAAGGCAGGAGCCAACCCTGGACAGGATGTCACTCCATTAAGGGGTGTACTTACATATCTCTCTGTCTCTCAGACTAGGACAGTTTAGACACGCCAATTCACCTCATGTGCACATTTTTGGGATGTGGGAGGAAACTGCAGTGCCTGGAGAAAAACCCATGCAGACATGGGGAGAACGTGCAAACTTCACACAGACAGTGGCCCTGGCCAGGAATCGATTTTTTTTTTCTCACCAGTGTTATAACAAAATGACGTTATTCAGGGACCTGCTGTACTTCATTTCTCTTTATGGCTGAATAATATTCCACTTTATGGATGTACTACATTTGTTTATCCATTCATCAGTTGATGAATATTTGGGTGGCTTTCACTTTTTTTTGTTGTTAATTCTCACCCGAGGATATTTTTCCATTGATTTTTAGATAGAATAGAATGAATGGAAGGAGGGGAGAGAGAGGGAAAGAGGAAGAGAGAGAAACAGAGAAACATCAATGTGAGAGAGACACATTGATTGGTTGCCTCCTGTATGACCTTCAGTGGGGGCTGGGGATCGAACCTTTGACCCTTTTGAGCCTTTGGTCTGCAGACCGATGCTCTAACTGTTGAGCCAAACCGGCCAGGGCTGTTTTCACTTTTTAGCTATTAGGAATAATGCTGCTATGAACATTCATGTACAGGTTTTTGGTGGAAATATATTTTCAATTCTCCTGGATATATATCCAGAGTGGAACTGGTGTATCATATGGTAACCTGGTTTAACTTTTTGAGTAACTGACAAACTGTATTCTACAGTGGCTTCAGGATTTTACATCCTTGCCAGCAATGTATGATCATAGGTTCCATTTTTTTCTACATCATCATCAACTCTTATTATATCTTTTTTATTATAGCCATCCTATTGGGTGTGACATGGTATCTCACTGTGGTTTTGACTTGCATTTCCCTAATGACTAATAATAATATTGAACATGTTTTTCATGTGCTTATTAGATACTTGTATATTTTTGCTGAAATGTCTGTTCAATATTTTATTCTCTATGGGGGCTATTGTAAATAGAATTTGTTTCTTAATTTCATTTTGGATTGTTAATCGCTAGTGTATAGAAACTCAATTGATTTTTGTATATTGATCTTGTTTCTTGCAATCTTGCTGAGCTTATTTATTAGCTCTAACAGTTTTTGCATGTGTGTAGTCCTTATAGTTTTCTATATGCAAATAGAGATGGAAATAGTTTTATTTCTTTTCTTTTTCCTTTATTGATTAATTTAGAGAGTGGAAGGGAGAGGGAGAGAGAGATAGAAACATCAATGAGAGAGAACATCAATTGGCCGCCTCCTGCATGCCCCCCACAACCTGGGCATGTGTCCTGACCAGGAATCAAACTGGTGACCTCATGGTGCTTGGGTCGGCGTTCCACCACTGAGCCACATCGGCCGTACAGTGTATAATCTTTTTTAAGTGTTACTGGAGTTGGCTTCCTGGTATTTTGTTTTTTTTTTAAATATTTATTTATTTATTTATTTATTTATTGTTATTCCTCACCCAAGGATATTTTTTCCATTGATTTTTAGAGAGAGTAGAAGGGAGGGAGGGAGGAGGAGGAGAGAGAGAGAGAGAGAGAGAGAGAGAGAGACTGATATAAGAGATACATTGATTGGTTGCCTCCTGCACCCACCCCAATGGGGGCCGGGGATTGAACCTGAAACCCAGGTATGAGCCCTTGACTGGTAATTGAATCTGTGACCCTTCTGTGCGTGAGCCGATGCTCTAACCATTGAGCCACGCTGGCCAGTGTGGCTTGTTAGTATTTTGTTGAGGATTTGTGTCTGTGTTCCTAAGGGATATTGATCTGTAGTTTTTGTTGTGTTGTCTTTTTTCTGGTATTGATATCAGGATAATACTGGCCTTATACAATGAGTTGAAAAGTGTTCCCTCCTCTGTTTTGCTGTTCCCACCACCCCAAACATCTAATTTCAGTTTTCTTCTGATATTCACTTAAAAAAAAATTAATGTAATTTTTTTGGTTCTGGTTATTATTTTTATGAGTACCCAGAATGCATTGTGGTGTTCATAATTGCATTTAACTTACCAGTTGGGAATATGACTTATGATACCCAGTAAAGTTTTAATGAAATTTCTGTTGTTCCAGTGAAATCTGCTTAGGATACTATCTCTCTTGGCTGGCCATATGCAAGGGCCCATAAAATGTAGAACTAGGCCCTGGCTGGTTTGGCTTAGCGGTTAGAGCATTGGCCTGTGGACCGGAGATTCTGGAGTTCGGTTCCCCCAAGGGCACGTACCTCAGTTGCAGTTTGTCCCCGGCGCAGTTGGGGTCGTGTGGGTGGCAATCATTCTATGTGTCTCTCTCATGTTGATATCTCTCTCTCTGTCTCTTCCTCCCTCTCTCTCCCGCTCTATCTGAAGATAAATGCAAAAAATGTCCTCGAGTGAGGGTTAAAAAAATATATATGTGTGTGTACACACACACACACAACTAGGAGGGACTATTATGTAATAAAACATTTTATTTTAATTAATTAATTTTGTTAATCTTCATTCAAGGATATTTTTTGCATTGGTTTTTATTTTTGTTTTTTGTTTTTTTATCCTTACCCGAGGATATTTTTCGATATTTTGTTCAGATAGAGTGAGAGGGAGAGAGAGAGAGAGAAACATCGACGTGAAAGCGACACATCGAGTGGTTGCCACCCACATGACCCAACCAGGGCCGGGGACAAACTGCAACCAAGGTACGTGCCCTTAGCGGGAACTGAACCCTGGTCTCTCCAGACCGCAGGCCGACGCTCTAACCGCTGAGCCAAACCGGCCAGGGCTTTGCATTGGTTTTTAGAGCCAGTGGAAGGGGGAGGGAGGGGGAAAGAGAGAAACATCAATGTGAGGGAGACACATTGACTGGTTGCTTCTCATACATGCCCCAAATCTGCAACCCAGGTACTTACTTGCTCATGACTGGGAATTGAACCTGTGACTCTATGATGCATGGGCCGACACTCTGACCACTGAACCCTACTGGCCAGGACTATAATCAAATTTTTTTAATCTTCACCCAAGGATATTTTTCTACTTATCTTAAGATTGAGTGGGAAGGAGGGAGAGAGAGGAAGAGAGAGGGACAGAGAGAGAAACATCGATGTGAGAGGGACACACCAAGTGGTTGCCTCCTGCATGACCCTAACCAGGGCTGGGGACTGAACTGCAACTGAGGTTCGTGCCCTTGACCGGAATCGAACCCATGACTCTTTGGTCTGCAGGCTGATGCTCTAACTGCTGAGCCAAACTGGCCAGGGCTGCAATCAAGTAGTTTATAGGTAAGCAGACAAGAGCATTTAAGAGTTTGTCCAGCCCTAGCTGGTTTTGTCCATCCCTGGCTGGTTTTGCTCAGCGGTTAGAGCGTTGGCCTATGGTCTAGAGAGACCCGGGTTCTGTTCCTGCTAAGGGCGTGTACCTCGGTTGCAGTTTGTCTCTGGCCCTGGTTGGTTCGTGCGGGTGGCAGCCACTTGATGTGTCCCTTTCACATTGATGTTTCTCTTTCTCTCTCCCTCCCTCCCACTCTATCTGAACAAAATATCGAAAAATGTTCTCCGGTGAGGATAAAAAAAAAAAAAAAAAGGTTTGTCCAAAGTTACATTGCTAGGTTATGGTCAAGCCAGATTTTATTTTAGACCATTAGTTTTCATTCACCAATGATTAGTAATCTGTGAAAATGATAGGTCTAAAAAATTGTTTCAGTTTTTATATATGTGTTTGTGAGCAATTCTAAGAAGCAGTATTTTTTATTGGGATGGGATAATGTCCAAAACTCATCATGCCTTAATCATCCTATTTTCCAGCTGGAGAAATCCTTGAAAATATAGTAGATTCATTGCTATTAGGAGGAAATGATTATTATTAGCATTTTTGGTATCTCTAAAGCAGTTAACTTTGACTGAAGAAATTGCTGTTTACCTGTATTACATCATGTGAGTGGGCAGAAAAAGACAGTGTCAAAATTAATTGAGATCAGAAGGAACTTTGTCTGTAGCGTGGGGAAAGGCAAAAGGGGAGGGAAAATCACATTACTCTTCCAACCTAAATGTTTTAACTTTTAATTAATTATTTAAATGTCATTTCTCCTAATTGTTGAAATAATTATTTGTTTTGAGACAGTTTTTTAGAAAAACATTTTCAAAGAAAAAATTAGCAATATAATATTAAGAAAATATCATATGTCTCCAAAGATAAAATCATACTTCGATTTTGCTGAGCCAAAAAGCTCAACTAAAACTACCTGCTGGAAATTGCAGTTTTCTGTCATATAGTCAGTAACATATGATACTAAATCTGTGTTGTGATTGACTGTTATACTGTTTTCATTCAGAGATTAGTTTTGCTAACAACATCTGATTTGGAATGTGATTTAGCTCATAAAGCAGGTTGTTTGGTGGGACATAGAAAAGGGTTAGCGTTACTAATGAGCACACTACAGAGAAATCATTTCAGTGGGGAAAAGTAGTATTTGTCCACGCATGAGCAAAATTGCAGTTCAATGCTGCATACCAGATAGTTGGTGAACTCTGCATTTGAAAGTGGCAGCTCACTGATGCTGGAGGGGAATTTTGTTTAATCATTGTCTCTTAAAAAGAAGTTAGTTAAAGCTGTCAGTTGTTTCCCTTTTAGAAAGATGAAATGTTTTTGTTTCTCTCCTCCTGTTTCCGTAATTTTATTTTTAGGGTTTTAAAAAGCTGAAGATGTAATTTAAATGAATTTTTTTCTTTCCCTGAAGACAGTTGTTTTTTCTGAGCATTTTTCTATATCTAAGATTATTACATTATAAATTCCAGTGTAGTTCTAATTCTTTTAATTTTTATTCCTCTAAAATAAAATAGATTTGTGAGTTTAGGAAATGTATTTTAATAAAATTATTGTTTTATTATTTCTGTATTTAAAATCTTGTATAATTTCTGGTTATTCACAAATATGTGTACTGGGAATTTTGTTGTTGTTGTTTGTTTTGTTCCCTGTTTCCTTAGTGGTGGTCAATAGAGGCTGGTTTAATGTTTCCAGAAATTTAGAATACCTTTCTACTAATATGGTCAGAGTACCATGGGTAAAATTTTCTATTCAAGTAGTCAGGATTTATTATCTGATGAAATATTTTAGGTTTTAAAAAAAATGTATAGGTTTGTCATGTGTCTTTGATAAATCATTTACATTTGACAACACTTAACAGGATGATCTCTTTATGTACTTAGTACACAATACCCTCAATACCATATAACAATGGTTTATATGAATGAAACACTTCTGAAACAGAATTTTTTTTCATCCTTACTTGAAGACATTTTTCCATATTTTTGTTCAGATAGGGAGGGAGAAAGAGGAAGAGAGAGAGAGAAACATTGACATGAAAAGGACACATAGAGTGGCTACCACCCGCATGACCCAAACAGGGCTGGGGACAAACTACAACCAAGGTACGTGCCCTTAGCGGGAACTGAACCCAGGTCTCTCTGGACCACAGACTGACGCTCTAACCACTGAGCAAAACCGGCCAGGGCTGAAACAGAATTTTTATGTCAAGGATATTTGTAGAAGATAAGATTTACTATTTGGAGGGTAAATGTTAGAATTTTTAAAAATGTATGAAGTTGAGAAAGACTTGGAGAAGTTAAGAGAGCATTGCCATTTCCCTCCTTTCTTTCTTTTTTTTTTGTTAATCTTCACTGGAGGATATTTTTCCATTGATTTTTAGATATTGTGGAAGGGGGAGGGAGGGAGAGAGAGACAGAGAGAGAGAGAGAGAGAAACATTGATTGGTTGCCTCCTGCACCACCCTGACTGGGGCTGGGGATTGAACCTGCAACCCAGGTATGTGCCCTTGACCGGAAATCAAAACTGTGACCCTTTTGACCCATTGGTCCACAGTCTGATGCTTTAACTGCTGAGCCAAACTGGTCAGGGCCCTTTATTTCTTTCAGTTGATTGAGCAGAACCAGTAACTAAATGTAGTTTAATGAGTTAACTGTGAACAGGAATTAGTGTTTTATTTCTTCTTTTTCTTTGAAATTAAAGACAGTTTCTCATTTACTAGCTTACCATTTCTAGTTTTACTAACCTATCAGTAAATTACCAATAATTAGGCCCAAAGTCAGAGGGATTTTTTTTTTTCCTAATACAGAGATGACTGCTTTTATGCTTGCCATTTTGGTTCTATATATGTTACCTAGCTCTGGTTTAGTGATAACTGAAAGATCCTATGAATGGCTAATAAATATTTTTTGGAGCCTACTCTGTCACCTTTGCTGAGTGTAAGGGAGAAAAAAACGTTTCCTCTATCCTCATAAGTTCAATTACTGGGGACTATAAATTAAACTGACATATAGCAGATTAACAGGAAAAAGGGTGTTTTATTACTCTTATACTTAGGAACTTCACAGAAAAACAGTGAAAATCCAAAGAACCAGTTAGGTGGAATAAGGGGCCTATGACAGACAGGTTTCGACAGAATGGCCAGAGGTAGAAGTATAGAAGAGTATAGGGTTTCAGATACTGAATAAAGAGGGTGTTTCAAAAAGGAGGGAATTATTAGCAGTATCAAATGGTGCAGATAAGCTTAGGCTGAGAAGTGTCTACTAAATTTAGCAACAGGGTTGCTGACCTGGCAAGAATGGTTTCAGTGGAGTTGTGAGGTTGGGAGGCAGGACTGCAATAGATTGAGGAGGGAATTTAAGAGAGAGGCATTGTACAGCTCTTTTTTTTTTTTTTTTTTTTATCCTCACCTGAGGACATTTTTCCATTTTTTGTTCAGATAGAGTGGGAGGGAGAGAGAGGAAGAGACAGAGAGAAACATCGATGTAAAAGGGACACATCGAGTGGCTGCCACCCGCACGGCCAACCAGGTCGGTTGGTCCGGGGACAAACTGCAACTGAGGTACACGCCCTTAGCGGGAACCAAACCCAGGTCTCTCTGGACCACAGGCCAACTCTATAACCGCTGAGCCAAACTGGCCAGAGCTGTACAGCTCTTTGAGAAGCTTGGGTATAGAGGAGAAAAGCGAATGGAAGTTATAGAGTATGGTTTCTTAACCTGGATTTATGGACCCCTCTTCCTCAATATTATGCCAAACTGTGTGTGTATGTACATTTTGTCAGGAGAGAAGTCTTGAAGCTTTTATTAGCTCTTCAAAAGAGTTTATAACCCAAAAGAACCACTTCTGTCATGGGTTATAATTGAGTTATTTGGGCATATTTACAAGCTTGTAGGAAAGGACCCTGCAAAGCAGGAGAGGCTAAAGAGTAGGAATAGGGTACAGGAGGACTGTAGTCCCCAGTGATAAAAGGAGGTGAGATCCAGAATATTTGACAGAGGGACTAATTTAGATAAGAAAGGAGAAATGGCTCTGGCTGTTTTGGCTCTGCTTTAGAGTGTTGGCCTATAGACCAAAGGGTCTTGTGTTCGATTTCCAGTCCTGTGGGAGGCAACTAATCAATGTGTCTCTCTCACATCGACGTTTCTCTCTCTCTCTCTCTCTCTCTCTCTCTCTCTCTCTCTCTCTCTCTCTCTCTCTCCCCCCCTTCCTCCCTCGTTCCCACTCTTATCTAAAAATCTATGGAAACATATCCTTGAGTGAGGATTAACAAAAAAGAAAAAAAAAGGAGAAATGGGTGTAGATGCATATATATTTATAGGTGAATAGCATAAAACTGAAATAGCTCTGCTCACAATCTTTATTTTCTCTGTTGTGTGGGAAGTTAAATGGGGTTTCCTAAAAATGAGTGAAGAGAGGTGGAATATGGTGTTTGAGGAAGATGAGGTTTGACATAGCCATAGTGAGGAGTTAGAGAGAGGGGAATATTAGGAAAATACTTGTTGAGGTACTGTGATTGGAGATCATTACTAGTGAAACCAAACTGAAGATGATATAGCCTTCCCCACCCCCATCTAGTAGCCTAAGAAGAGAGCAGAAAAGGCATGAAAATGGATTGAGCTGTGGTTGTGGCCTTGCTTGGCAGTTGTAAATGGTAGCATAAAAGGGCAAAAGAAATGAGGATATTAGTTGAGATAGAGAGGGAGTGAAGACCAGCATCGCATAGAAAGTAATGAGTTTGAGGAATTGAAGCTGTCATAGAGGTGAAAGAACGGGGAGTACTGGAATAAGCAGGAAAACTGTAGAGATAGAAGTCGGAGAACACTTATGGGATTAGGAACAGGGTTCTCATCCTAGGTTGTTTTTAAATCAAAATGACCAGTTGTGTTTAAAAAAACAACAACCCACAGATGCCCTAGTCTCATTCTGGATCAACCGAACCAGAATCTCTAGGTAGTTGGACCAATACATCTTTATTTTAGCCCTGGCCCATTTGGCTCAGCGGTTAGAGCATTGGCCTGTGGTCCTGAGAAACTTGGGTTCGGTTCCCGCTAAGGGCATGTACCTCGGTTGCAGTTTGTCCCCGGCCCTGGTTGGATCCTGCAGGTGGCAACCAATTGATGTGTCCCTTTCACGTTGATGTTTCTCTCCCTCCCACTCTGTCTGAACAAAAAAATGGAAAAATGTCCTCGGGTGAGGATAAAAAAAAAAAAGAATTATACATAGTAAAATTTATTCTCTTTGGTGTACAGGTCTGTGAGTTTTGACAAATGCATAGTGATGCCCTTTAATAGGATAAAGCAGATAGATAAAAGGAACAGGTTTGGTGAGGAAAATGCATTTGTTTTTGGACACCATTTAATTTCTTCTAACATTTTCTCCATCTCATTCTTAAGTCTAGATCAGGGATGGATACATTTTTTCTGTAAAGAGTCCGGTATTAGTTAGGCTTTGTAGGCCACATGGTCTGTTGCATATTCCTTTTGTGTGCCTGTGTTTCCAACCATTTAAAAATACAAAAACCATTCTTTGTACTGTACAAAAGTAGGCAGAGGGCCATAGTTTGTTGACCCCTGGTAGGTAATCAATACAACAATAAATCAAGCTCTGATTTGTAGGGTTTGATGAATTTTTTTTTTTTTTTTTTTTGGTACGTGCTCCTAGAGGGAACCGAACCTCGGGACACTCTGGTCCGCAGGCTGATGCTCCAACTGCTGAGCTAAACCGGCCAAACTGGCCAGGGCAGGTTTGCTGCTTTTTGAAGTGTAAATAATCCCACTAATCTGACTTTAAGCTACCAATGTGATTTACTGAATGTAAAGTTTGAGAGAGAGGTGCAGTAGCACAAAGTATTTTTACTATATAAATACAATAGATGTAAATAACTTTAAAGGCATAGATTTTTAAATAAAATATAGTAAAATTTAATGAAGTGATGAATTTTTAGTGTTTATTACCTTTAAAAAAATTTTATGTGGTAAACTATTATTAGTGTTTTTCCATTTATGACTTATTGATTTTGTGTAATAGTTGGAAAGGTCTTCCTCCCCTAGACAATATTAAAATGTTATATATACATATATTTAAATTTATCTTTGTTGAATGTATTACAGATGTTCCTCCTTTCCCCCCTATTGACCTCCTCCTCCCTGCTCCTGCCTCCCTCCTGCCTTTCCCCACGCTGTTGTCAGTGTCCATTGGTTATGTGTATATGCATATAAGTTCTTTGGTTTATTTCTCCCCACCCCCACTTCCCTTTGAGGTTTGTCAGTCTAACAACCAATTTGTACTTCTTAATCCCTTCACCTTTTTCACCCATTCCCAAAACCCCCGTCCCATCTGGCAACCAACAAAATGTTCTCTGTATCTATGAGAATGTTTCTGTTTTGCTTGTTCATTTTGTTTATAGATTCAATTGTTGATAGCTGTGTATTCACTGAAAGGTGATAAGATAATGAATATCTTTTTCATTGGTAACCACAAAATATCTGTATTTTTAGGTCTTTTGGGAGGATCTTACCAGTTTTTCCAGAGAAACATCTCCCTCAATTCTGCCTGATGGTATATAAGCTTGGTGGGTCAGTGTTCAGAGAACTGAGGTGGGGGAGGGGGTTGGGACCTTCACCTGTTTAGTAGACTTCTAAATTCTGTTTTCAATTAGGGACTCACCCCTCCTCCCAGCTGTGCTTAATGTTTTCCAGTCCAAAGCCTCTTTAATTGTTTCTCTGGATTGATGAGTTGACAGGCAGCCTTTGTCTAGGGTGGGGGAGGGGTGATTGCCTGGTTGCTTGGGTACTGGGGAGGAGAAATACTCTTTCTATAGACTTGCAGACAATCCTCTTGTTTTCAGCCCCATCCTTCAATCCTCCCTTCAGAGATGCATTGTGCCTCCAGTTCTTGGTCTTTCCAGAGTACTGGAGTGTGAATCAGATTTAAAAAAAATTTTATTGTACTTTTCTCTCTTCAGGCTGAGGTTTCAGTTTTTACACTCCACCAAGTCAGATTCATCTGGTTGCTTTTCCTGTATTAAAGTTCTGTTGCTGTCCTCTGCTGTTGTTTCATCCCTTGATATCTTTGCTATGATATGTTCATAACTTTAAAAATATATTGCCAGTTTGGAGTGATTTAGAGAGGGAGTGAAGAATCACATGTATATATTTTTTAAATTTTCTTTTTCTTTATTGATTGTTATAATGGAAAGGAGAGGGAGCGAGAGATAGAAACATGGATGAGAGAGAACATTGATTGGCTGCCTCCTGCATGTCCCACACTGGGGACTGGGCCCACAACCTGGGCATGTGCCCTGACTGAGACTGGAACTGGTGACCTCTTGGTGCATGGGTTGATGGTCAACCACTGAGCCACACTGGCCAGGCTAAGAATCACATGTATTTAATCTACTGTACTCTAATTGCATTTTTATTTATTTAATCCTCACCCGAGGACATTTTTGCATTTATTTTCAGATAGAGTGGGAGGGAGAGAAGGAGGAAGAGAGAGAGAGAAACATTGATGTGAGAGAGACACATTGATCAGTTGCCACCTGCACGACCCCAACCAGGGCTGGGGACGAACCACAACCCAGGTACGCACCCTTTTTTTTTTTATCCCCACCCGAAGACATTTTTTGATATTTTGTTCAGCTAGAGTGGGAGGGAGAGAGAGAGAGAGAGAGAGAGAGAGAGAGAGAGAAACATCAACGTGAAAGGTCGCCACCCACATGACCCAACCAGGGCTGGGGACAAACTGCAGCCAAGGTGCGTGCCCTTAGTGGGAACTGAACCCCGGTTTCTCTAGACCGCAGGCTGACGCTCTAAGTGCTGAGCCAAACCTGCCAGGGCCAGGTATACACCCTTAATGGGAACCGAACCCGGGACTCTCTGGTCTGCAGGCCAATGTTCTAACTGCTGAGCCAATCTGGCCAGGGCAAGAGAGTCATCTTTAAGCTCCTTGCTACTCAGTTTGGACCAGCAGCATTGGCATCACCTGGAAGCTTGTTTGAAATGCAGAATTCTAGGCTCTAAGCCATACCTAGCAAACCATATTCTACATTTTACAAAATCTCTGGGTGATTTATAACCACATTAAAGTATAACTGTATTAATTCACTGTGCCTGCTCCAGTGCTTGACACATATTCAGTGTCTTCTGTTGGATAATCAGAAATTTAGAAAAGTCTCTGTAGTTAGAAATATTATTTTGGGAGCAGAGTGTACATATTATTTGAAGTTATGGGAGTAGATAAGAGGACATAAAAAAAGACAGCCAGGAAAATATAAGATTTAAGATGCAGATGAAGGAAAAGAGGTCATTTTAGGAAAACTCAGAGCTAAGGAAGAACAGAGATTCAGAGTGCATGAGAAAAATGAGCAGCCTTTCAAGAAAGAAGGCTGCAAGGTTATTAATGACAATGACCTTAATGGAGAGCCAGTTTTCAGAGAAGTCTAGGAAGCAGGGAATAAAACACTTTCTGGGAAGATATAAAAGTTATAAAATAGTTTGTTTAATTAGAATGTGGGGCGAAGGATCAGGGAGGAAGCTCCAGAGGACATAATGGAATGATTAGCAATAAGATGATGGTTTGTTGGGGAGGCAGCTCAGAGCAATATTGGGGTGATTACACAGGAGATGACATGTAACTATAATGAACTACTTTTCTCCACCTCATGCTCCCCATGTGCCAGACATTTCTTTTAATTCTCTCCCGGGCGAGCGCTCTCTCTCTCTCTCTCTCTCTCTCTCCCCCTTCTTTCCCTCCTACCTTCCCCTCCTCTCCCTCCCTTTGTTTTAAATACCCGTTGTTCCTTTAGTCTGGGACGCCATATATCTTGTCTTCCTTGCCTCTCTCTAGATTTAGTGTCCTTATTTTGTCCTCCATGATACCCTGTTGTCTCTCTCTTTAAAAAAATTAAAATAAACATTTAACAAAAATTCACCTTTTGATTTATTTATTTTTTAATGTATTACAGATGTCCCCCCATTTTTTCTCCATTAACCCTGTCCTCCCCAATGCCACCCCTCTCCTGCCTTCCCCACACTGTTGTCGGTGTCCATTGGTTATGCATATATGCATAGAAGTTCTTTGGTTTTTCTCCTCCTGCCTTCCATCCCCCCAGCCCCTGTCCATCTGGCAAGCAACAAAAAGTTCTCTGTATCTAGGAGTCTGTTTCTGTTCTGCTTGCTCATTTTGTTTGTAGGTTCTGTTGTTAATAGATATGTATTAATTGTCATTTTATTGTTCATATTTTTGTTCTCCTTCAAGAAGACCCTTCAACATTTCATATAATACTGGTTTGGTGGTGATGAACTCCTTTAGCTCTTTCTTGTCTGGGAACTCTTTATATGTCCATTGATTCTAAATGATAGGTTTGCAGGATGGAGTAATCTTGGTTGTAGGTCCTTGCTTTTCATCACTTTGAATATCTCTTGCCACTCCTTTCGGCCTGCAAAGTTTCTTTTGCGAAATCAGCTGACAGTCTTATGGGAGCTCCTTTGTAGATTACAAACTGTTTTTCTCTTCTTACTTTTAAGATTCTCTCTTTGTATTTAGCCTTTGGCATTTTTTTTTTTTAATCTTTATTGTTGAATGTATTACAGATGTTCCCCATTTTCCCCCCATTGACCCCCTCCTCCCCACTCCCGCCCCCTCCTGCCTTTTCCCACTGTTGTCTGTGTCCATTGGTTATGCATATAAGTTCTTTGGTTTATTTCCTCCCACCCCCCAACCCCCTTCTCTTTGAGGTTTGCCAGCCTAGCAACCAATTTGTTCTTCTTAATCCCTTCACCTTTTTCACCCATTCCCCCCAACCCCCCTCTTATCTGGCAACCAACAAAATGTTCTCTGTATCTATTAGATTGTTTCTGTTCTGCATGTTCATTTTGTTTGTAGATTCAATTGTCGATAGATATGTATTCATTGCCATTTTGTTTGTTCATATATTTTATCTTTTTCTTCAAAAAAACCCTTCATATTATATAAAAAGACCCATTTTATATAATAATGGTTTGGTGGTGATGAACTCCTTTAGCTTTTTCTTGTCTGGGAAACTCTTTATATGGCCTTCGATTCTAAATGACAGCTTTGCAGGATAACATAATCTTGGTTGTAGGTTCTTGCTTTTCATCACTCTGAACATTTCTTGCTACTCCCTTCTGGCCTGCAAAGTTTCTTTTGAAAAATCAGCTGACAGTCTTATGGGAACCCCCTTGTAGGTAACGAACTGTTTTTCTCTTGCTGCTTTTAAGATTCTCTCTGTCTTGAACGTTTTGCATTTTGATGATGATGTGTCTTGGTGTAGGCCTCTTGGGGTTTATCTTGTTTGGGACTCTGTGCTTCCTGGACGTGTATGTCTGTTTCCTTCACCAAGTTAGGGAAGTTTTCTGCCATTATTGTTTCAAAGAGGTTTTCGATTTCTTGTTCCCTCTCTTCTCCTTCTGGCACCCCCAAGATGCGAATGTTGGCGCACTTGAAGTTGTCCCAGAGGCTCCTTACACTATCCTCTTTTTCTTGGATTCTTTTCTCTTTTTGCTGTTCTGATTGGGTGTTTTTTACTTCCTTATATTCCAAATCGATGGTTTGCTTCTTGGCTTTACCTACTCTACTACTGAATCTGTGTAAATTATTCTTTATTTTAGTTAGTGCCTTCTTCATTTCTGACTGTGCTTCCTTCATTTCTGACTGTTCCTTTTTTATGCTCTTGAGGCCCTCAATAAGTTCATTGAACATCCTTATAAGCAGTATTTTGAACTCAGCGTCTGTTAGGTTGCTTATCTCCATTTCACTTAGTTCTTTTCCTGGAGATTTGTTCTGTTCTTTCATTTGGGACCTGTTTCTTTGTCTCCTCATTTTGGCTGCCTCCCTGTGTTTGTTTCTATGTATTACTTAACGAGAGATATGGGGCTATCTGAGACCAGATGTTGCTTGTTTGAAAGAATTTAGGAAAACCTGAAGCAGGATCCAAGACAGGTCAATCCTATGGTAAACAACTGGGAACAGCTTGGGTAGGCCTGAAAGTTGGGTGGGGCGGGGCCTCAGGGAATCACCAGGGCGGGGCAAACAGTATGAGCCAGGTTGCTAGAGTCCCAGGTAATGGCTGCTGTCTACCGCTGCAGGGCAGAGCTCACCAAAGGAACAAAGGCCTCTGACAGCACGTTTGTCCTGAAGAAAGTCCCCTCTCTGGCCCTCGCTTCAGTGCCAAACAGCTCAGTTCTTCCCTGTATGTCTCTGGCACCCCTCGAGCTGCCTCCCCTCCAAGCTTAGAGGGAGTGAGTCCGTAAGTCCGTGCGCCGGCCCTTTAAGGAGCTGCCTGGGACTCCAGCCGCCTCAGCCTCCCTGAGCTTCAGTTCCCGCTGGTTTTTCCAACCAGAAGTTATGGGGACTTCTCTTCCTGGCACTGGAACCCTGAGCGGGGCACCTGGTGTGGGATGGGGACCCCTCAGTCCTCAGAGAGGACCTTCCCAGCCGAGGTATCCTCCTGATTTTTATCCGCCACATGTGGGTGTGGGACCAGACCGCCCGCCTCCACCCCTCCTACCAGTCTCCATGTGGCTGCTTCTTTAATTTCGTAGTTGTAGGACTTCCATTCAGCTTGATTTCAGGCGGTTTTGAATGATAGTTGTTCTGTAGTTTAGTTGTAACTTTAATGTGGTTGTGGGAGGACGCAATACCGCGTTTACCTACGCCGCCATCTTGACCGGAAGTCTAGCCTTTGGCATTTTGATGATGATGTGTCTTGGTGTGGACAACATTCACCTTTTAAAATAATTTTATCTTTAATGATCAGACAGAGAAAGACAAGTACTATATGATTTCACTTATATGTGGAATTTCAAGAGCAAAATAAGCAAACATACTAAATAGAAACAGAATCAGACATAGTGAGTAGACTGATGGTTTCCAGAGGGGAGGGGGCTTGGGGCAGTGGGTGATAAAGGTGAAGGGATTAAGAAGTACAAATTGGTAGTTACAAAATAGTCACGGGGATATAAAGTACAGTGTAGGGAATATAGTCAGTAATATTATAGTAACTGTATGGTGCCAGGTGGGTACCTGAAATTTTGCAGGGGACCACTTTGTAAAGTATATGATTGTCTAATTAGTATGTTGTACACCTGAAACTAATACAAAATAATATTGAATGTAAATTCTAATTGAAATAGAAAAAATGCTTTCTCTTTTACCATGTTTTTTATTTTTATTTTTTTTGGTACATGCCCTTAGCGGGAACCGAACCCAGAACTCTCTAGTTCACAGGCTGACGCTACAACTGCTGAGCCAAACCAGCCAGGGCTCTTTTACTGTGTTTAACTACTGTTGTAGTATTGTTAATATCTATCTATCTATCTATCTATCTATCTATCTATCTATCTATCTAACTATCCTCACCCGAGGACATTTTTTCATTTTTTGTTCCGGTAGAGCGGGAGGGAGAGAGAGGAAGAGAGAGAGAGAAAGAAACATCGATGTGAAAGGTACACATTGAGCGGCTGCCACCTGCATGACTCAACCAGGGCTGGGGACAAACTCCAACCGAGGTACATGCCCTTAGCGGGAACCGAACCTGGGTCTCTCTGGACTGCGGGCTAATGCTCTAACCACTAAGCCAAACCGGCCAGAGCCAGTTAATATTGATTGCTGTGTGTCATATGCTGTTTTAAGTTCCCATGTATTAACTCTTTAATTCTCATAGGATATATATACTCTTTTAACCCCATTTAAAAAAATTATTTTTATTCTCAATCGAGGACATTTTTGCATTTATCTTCAGATAGAGCATGAGGGAGAGAGTGGGGAATAGAGAGCGAGAAACATCGACAGGAGAGAGACAAATCGAGTGGTTGCCACCCCCATGACCCCAACCCGGGCAGGGATAAGCTGCAACCAAGGTTCCTAGTGGGAACCAAACCCAGGACTCTCTGGTATGTGGGCCGACGCCTAACTGCTGAGCCAAACCAGCCAGGGCTATTTTAGCCCCATTTTATGGATGGAAGATACAAAAACCTTGAATAAGTAGATGCCCAATCAATATTTGTTGAATGAACACATTTATTATATATGTACCGGGCACTGTACTGTATGTTTGGGTTACAGTAGTAAGATAGTCTTTGGTCAGGGTTTCAGACAGAATGTTGGTTAAAACTTGACATAACAATAAGAAGGAACAAATGATTGAACAACTTGGAATGATCTCAAGGGAATTATACTGAGTGAAAAACAAGAGTCAAGTCCATACATATTATATTATTCCATTTATAAAGCATTCATGAAATAAAATTATAGGAATAAAAAAAAAACAAACTTAAAATTTGATCCTGAAATGGGGGAAAGATAGCTGGCTCCTGGTTTTGTGGTATTCAGAATCAAATGGATTGAAGGCCTCACCCTGGCCAGTTTGGCTCCGGGGTTAGAGGACCCATGAGTCTCAGGTTCAATTCCTGTAAGGGCATGTACCTTGGTTTTGGTTCGACTCTGGCCCTGGTCGGGTCATGTGGGAGGCAGCTAGTCTATGTGTCTCTATCACATCAATGTTTCTCTCTGTCTCTTTCTCCCTCCCTCCCACTCTATCTAATGATAAATAGAAAGATGTTCTCGGGTAAGGAATTTAAAAAAAAATGAAAGAAAAAAAAAAAGGATTGAAGGCCTCTGACTTTGCTTATATAACTAGATGTGCCTCATCTCCCCTCAGCACAAACTGGAGACGTGTTCAAATATTCTTTTAGCTTTTCTTTTCTTTCATTTTTGATTTAAAGCCATCCTTCATAAAGTCAAATCTCAGCATGGACTATGAAGGCCGAGATCTGTCATTCTTCGCCGGTTTTAATAAGTACCTAATTTCGAGTCTGTTTTTTTTTTTTTTAATTTTTTTTCCTTTATTGATTTTAAAGAGTGAGGAAGTGAGAGGGAGAGAGAAATAGAAACATCAATGAGAGAGAACATCAATTGGCCACCTCCTGCATGCCCACCACTGGGGATTGGGCCCACAATCTGGGCATCTGTCCTGACTGGGAATTGAACCGGCGACCTCTTTTACATGGGCTGACCTGAGTCACACCGGCTGGACCAATTTTGATTCTTAATTAAAAATAAAAAAAAATTTATTTGGAAATAATTTCTAACTTACAGAAAAGATGCAAAAATAAGAATACAAAGAACGCCCAATATGTCCTTTATTCAGGTTCACCTGTTAACATTTTATTCCATTTACTTTCTCATTCATGCTCTCTTTATATAAAATAATATTCCTTTTTTTTTTCTGAACTGTTTGAGAATAAGTTACATTCATCCTGGCCCTTGACCTCTAAATATCTCAATATATATTTCCTAAGAATAGGACTATTTCTTCACATACCATAGTACACTACAGTTATCAACTTCTGTACATTTAACTTCGATATAGTATTCTTGTGTACTATTTGTAGATTATGACCAAAGAAATAATTTTTTCTTGCAGTGACTCAGTCCCTGAATGCTTTCATTAGTTAAAAAATATCAGAGTGGCCCTGGCTGGCTTGGCTCAATGGTTAGAGCGTCAGCCCCATGGACCGATGAGTTGTGTTCGATTCTGGTCAAGGGCATGTACCTCGGTTGCAGTTTGTCCCCAGCCCTGGTTGGGGTCATGCCGGAGGCAGCCAGTTGATGTGTCCTTCTCTTCCTCTCTCTCTCTCCCTCCCACTCTATCTGAAGATAGATGGAAAAATATTCTTGGGTGAAGATTAAAAAAAAAAAAAATCAACGGAAGAATATCCTCAGGTGAGGATTAACAACAACAAAAAAATCAAAGTGAATTTTTGGAAGTTTTAAAAAAAGTCAGAAAACAGCTTTGGCTGGTGTGGCTCAGTGGTTGGAGTGATGACCCTTGCACCAGAAAATCACAGGTTTAATTCCTGGTCAAGGGCACATACCTGGGTTGCTGGTTCAATCTCCACACAGGTTTGGGAGGCAACTAATCGATGTGTCTCTCTCACATTGATATTTCTCTCTCTCTCTCTCTCCCTCCTCCCTTCCATTCTTTATAAAAAATAAAAAGGAAAAAATATCCTTAGGTGAGGATTAACCAAAGAAAAAAAAGTCAGAAAACACAATAAATTTAAATTAAAAATTACTCATAACCCATTATTTCTGTTTTTGTTGTTAAAACATGCATAAAGGAACCATATATACATAGATAATTTCTTGTGCTGTTTCCCCATCCCTGTTATATATACTATTAACAATTTGTGTAGTCTTCCTGATGTCTTTATGCATATATATTTTATATATATACACACTCACATATACATATACACAAACACATCTACATCTATGTGTATATATTTGTTCATATATGCACATATTAATTATAATAGAATTTAAAATAACTTTCTGTATTGCTAATATTAAAAATCTTACACTAGCCCTGGCCAGTTTTCTCAGTGGTTAGAGCGACAACCCACGGACCAGAGAGTCTTGGGTTTAATTCCGGTCAAGGGCACGTAACTCGGTTGCTGTTGGATCCCCAGCCCTGGTTGGGGTCGTTCAGGAGGCAACTGATTGGTGTGTCTCTCTCACATTGATGTTTCTCTCTCCCTCCCTCCCTCTCACTCTATCTGAAAATCAATGGAAAAATATGCTTGGGTGAGGACTTAAAGAAACAAAAACAAAAAAGCCTTGCACTATAGTTTCTCAAAATGGAAAAAGAAATACTTTTCATTGTCTACTAGAAATAAAAGTGCTAGGTATTTATGGATACTTATCTAGAAAGGTAGGTACTCAGGTCTGTTTAACTCATCACTTAGCATTACAGTCCTCACCCAATTCAAAGACTACTTTGTTAAGGAATTGAAAGGTAATTAACGTACCCTAAGTAGCTTTTCCCTCAATATATTTTACTTGACCTACTTAAAATGTATGTGATTTAGAATTTATTTTTACCTTTATTTATAATATAGTTGGAAGTGACATAGGGATAAGTCTGCTTATCTCCATGTAATTAGAAGGTTATTTAAAGTAAATTTTCATTTACTTTGTCCAGTAAATTCTACAATTTAATTATATGGGGAGGGGGATCAACTACCAGAGAAAGCAAAAACACTTTGTTTGAAGATTCAGGCTAGTTTAGTTGATCTAACTTGGAACATACTCATGATTTTATATAAAAATGTAGAAATAAGTCCAGTATTTCAAATTTTATAGTTCATTATGATTGTGTTCTTTTTTTTTATCCTCACCCAAGGACATTTTTCCATTCTTTTTTTTTTTTATCCTCACCTGAGGACATTTTTCCATTTTTTGTACAGATAGAGTGGGAGGGAGAGAGAGGAAGAGAGAGAGAGGGAAACATCGATGTGAAAGGGACACATCGAGTGGCTGCCACCCGCACGACCAACCAGGCCGGGGACAAACTGCAACCGAGGTACATGCCCTTAGCGGGAACCGAACCCGGGTCTCTCCGGACCGCAGGAGCGTCGAGAGAAACATTGACATGAAAGTGCCACATCAAGTGGTCGCCACCCGCATGACCCAACCAGGGCCGGGGACAAACTGCAACCGAGGTACGTGCCCCTAGCGGGAACCGAACCTGGGTCTCTCTGGACCGCAGGCCGACGCTCTAACCGCTGAGCCAAACCGGCAGGGCTGTGATTGTGTTCTTTTAGCTGCTTTTTTTTTTGGTTAATCCTCACTCGAGGATATTTTTCCATTTATCTTCAGATAGAGTTGGAAGGGGGGAGAGAGAATGAGAGATAAGAGAGAGAGAGAGAAAGAGAGAGAAACATTAATTGGTTGCCTCCCAAATGACCCCAACCAGGGCTGGGGATGAACCACAACCAAGGTATGTGCCCTTGACCAGAATGGAACCCGAGGCTCGCTCTAACCGCTGAGCCAAACTGGCCAGGGCTCTTTTAGCAGCTTTCTGTAGGAACTGCTTTGTAGTCATTTCATTCTTATATTTCTTCAGATGAGAAAAAGCAAGATACAAGGAGGCTATGGGAATCCCTATGTAATAGATGTGAAATGGTCATTATATGTTTGTTGGTGGTAGGGCTATCAGTGAACTATCATCATCCATAAATAGCAGCTTCTCCATGCAGCCTGGTCAACTCAATTCACTATAGAGCTCCTCCGGAGAAGGGTTATAGACAACAGCAAGTCTCTGTGACTCCTTTTGGTGATTAGGTTGTAACCCATCTGCTGATTCAAGGCGGCAGATTGGTTTTTGCTGAGCCCTGCTGGTCATGGCATTCAGTTCAATAAGGACTGGTTTTGAGAAGCTTAGTGTTTCAACTTAAAGTTTCCACAGGAGGGGATCAGTTGCTTCTTTTGCTGGGTTTCCATTACACTTTGCTTTTACCTTTATTGTAGTATTTACCTCGTTCTGCTGAGTATTATGGTTAGCTGTTTCTGTGTATCATTCTTTCTAGATTTTTCTTTTGAATGCTGGGAACACCTTGTCTTTGTACCTTTCATAACTAGCACAGTGCTTTGTATAGCACAAATTTAATCTTTATAAGTGGATAACTAGAAGAATTTTAAATTTTGAAAAATTAGGGTTCCACTCTGGCTACTTTTATAAGCCACATAGAAAAAAAGTATAGATTATGGCAAGCTCTCCCCATCTAGTAATTTCAGAAGTCTGATATTTTTTAATAACAGCTTTATTGAGATATAATTCACATATCTAGAATCCACCCACTTAATGTTTGTATATAATTAAATAGTTTTTAGTATATTCAAAGAATTGTGTAACCAAGCAATTTTGGAACATTTTCATTAATCCCAAAAGAAATCTTGCACACATTAGCTGTCATTCCCTTTTCTCTTTTAACCTACCCTATTCCTAAGTAACCAGTAATCTTTCTGTCTCTAGATTTGCCTCTTCTGGCAGTGGAATCATATAATATGTGGTCTTTCATAACTGGCTTCCTTCACTTAGCCTAATGTTTTCATGGTTTATCCATGTTACAGCATTTCATTATTTTTTACTGCCAAATATTTTATTTTATAGATGATATTATACTGCACTTTTTTTTCCTTATTAAATCTTTACCGAGGATATGTTTTTATTGATTTTAAAGAGAAAGGAAGGGAGAAAGAGAAAGGAAAACATCCACGTGAGAGAGAAACATTGATAGGCTGTCTCCCGCACAACCTATCGAACCCGCAACCTAGGTATGTGCCCTGACTGGGAATTGATCCTGCACCCTTTTTTTTTTTTGTTATCCTCACCTAAGGATATTTTTCCATTGATTTTTTTTTTTTTTTTTATGGAGTGGGAGGAGGGAGGGAGAGAGTGACAGAGAGAAAAATATCAATGCAAGAGAGACACATTCATTGGTTGCCTCCCGCACAACCCTGACCAGGGCCAGGAATCAAACCCACCATTCTTTGGTCCTCGAGCTGATGCTGTAACCACTGAGCCAAACTTGCCAGGGTAAACACACATCCTTTTGATGTACAGGACAATGCTCCAACCAAGTGAGCCACCCAGCCAGGGCTATACTTAATTCTTTTTACCCATTCATCTCTTGATGGACATTTGGGTTGATTCCACTTCTTGGCTATTATAAATGATGCTGCTGTATGAACATTGCTATATACATTTTTGTATGGATGTATGTTTCATTTCTCTTGAGTATATAGCTAGGATTGAAATTGCTGAGTCACATGGTGACTCTGTTTAACCTTTTGAGTAACTGCTACACCTTTTCCAAGCAGTTGTATCATTTTACATTTCTATCAGCAAAGTATGAGTTCCAATTTCTCCACATCCTCACCAACACTGTGATTACCTGTCTTTTTTATTAGAATCATCCTAGTGGGTGTTAAGTGGTATCTCACTGTTTTTTTTTTCTCCTCACCCGAGGACATTTTTTCATTTTTTTGTTAAGATAGAGCAGGAGGGAGAGGAAGAGAGAGAGAGAGAAACATCAATGTGAAAGGTACATATCGAGTGGCTGCCACCCACATGACCCAACCAGGGCTGGGGACAAACTGCAACTGAGGTACATGCCCCCAACGGGAACCGAACCCGGGCCTCTCTGGACTGCAGGCCGACGCTCTAACCGCTGAGCCAAACTGGCCAGGGCTCACTGTGGTTTTGATTTTCATTTCCGTGATAGCTAATGAGATTGAGTCTCTTTATATCCTTGTTGGACATTTGTTTTTTTTTTTTAATCCTCACCCGAGGATATTTTTCCATTTTTTGTACAGATAGAGTGGGAGGGAGAGAGGTGAGAAACATTGACGTGAAGGGACACATCGAGTGGCTGCCACCCGCACGACCAACCAGGGCCGGGGACAAACTGCAACCGAAGTACGTGCCCTTAGCGGGAACCGAACCCGGGTCTCTCTGGACCGCAGGCCGACGCTGTAACCGCTGAGCCAAACTGGCCAGGGCTTCTTGGACATTTGTATATCTTCTTTGGAGAAATGTCTCTTCAGATCCTTTGCCCATTTTAATTGGATTATTTGTCTTTTTATCATTAAGTTACAAGAGTTTTTTTGTTGTTGTTCAGATAGAGTGGGGAGGGGGAGAGAGAGAGAGAAACATCAATCTGAAAGGAACACATCGAGTGGTTGCCACCCGCACGACCAAACCAGGGCTGGGGACAAACTGCAACTGAGGTACATGCCCTTAGCGGGAATCGAACCTAGGTGTCTCTGGACCGCAGGCCGGAGCTCTACCGCTGAGCCAAACCGGCCAGGGCCAAGATTTTTTTAATATATATTCTAAATACAAAATTTTAAAATCACATATATGATTTACAAAGATTTTCTTCCATTCTGTGGTTATCTTTTTCACTTAAAAATACTTACTGATTTTTTTTTAAAAGAGAGATAGAGCCCTGGCCGGTTTGGCTCAGTGGTTAGAGCGTCGGCCTGCGGTCTAGAGAGACCCGGGTTCAGTTCCCGCTAAGGGCATGTACCTCGGTTGCAGTTTGTCCCCGGCCCTGGTTGGTCGTGTGGGTGGCAGCCACTTGATGTGTCCCTTTCACATCGATGTTTCTCTCTCTCTCTCTCTCTCTCTCTCTCTCTCTCTCTCTCTCATCCTCTCTCTCCCTCCCACTCTATCTGAACAAAAAATGGAAAAATGTCCTTGGGTGAGGATTAAAAAAAAATAATAAAGAGAGATAGAAACATCGATGTGAGAAACATTGATTGTTGTCTCCTGCATGCCCCCCCACTAGGGTCTGAGCCCTGAACCCAGCCAGGCATGTGCCCTGACTGGCAATTGAACCAGGACCTCTTAGTCCATGGGATGACACTCATATCTACTGAGCCACACCGGCCAGGCTGTTTTCACTTTTTTGATGGTGTCCTTTAAAGCATAAAAAATTTTTTAATTTGATGAAATCCAAGAAACTGTTGCCTAATCCAAGGTCATTAAAATTTAAGCTTGTTTTCTTCTAAAAGTTTTATAATTGCCTGGTCAGTGTGGCTCAGTGGATTGAGTGTCACCCCACGGACTGAGAAATTCTGGTTTGATTCCCAGTCAGGGCACATGTCTAGGTTGTGGGCTTGCTCCCCAGTACGGGGCATGCAGGAGACAGCCCATAGATGTATCTCTCTCACATTGATGTTTCTATCTCTCCCTCCCCATTTCTCTCTCTCTAAACAATCAACAAAATCCTATTTAAAAAAACAAAACAGCCTGGCCAGTGTGGCTGACTGAGTGTCGACCCATGCACCAAGAGGTCGCGGTTTGATTCCTGGTTAGGGCACATGCCCAGGTTGTGGGCCTGATCCCCATTGGGGGGCATGCAGGAGGCATCCAGTTGATGTTTTTCTTTCACTGGTGTTTCTAACTCTCTCCCTCTCCCTTCCTCTCGCTCTCAAATCAATAAAGAAGAAATATTTTAAAAAACAAAAGAAAAAAATAAAAGTCTTATAATTTTAGCTCTTACAATTAGGTCTTTGATGCATTTTTAGTTAATTTTTGCATACATTGTGAGATAGAGGTCAATTACTTTTTTTTTCTTCTTTTGCATGTGGATATTTAGTTGTGCCAGAATCATTTGTTAAAAAGATTACTTTTGCACAATTGAGTTGTCTTGACACCCTGTTTGAAAATTATTTCACAGTAAAGAGATTCTGTTTTGAAGAATGTTATTCACATTGTTCCCGTTTTCCCTCAATATTATCTCTAACTTTCTGTTAATTAAAAATTTTTTTTGAAACAGTCTCCAACTTATAGAAACATTGCAAGTACAGTAAAAATAACTTGAATTTCTTGAACCAGTGAGAGTAAGTTGCCAACATGATGACCACGTTTGTATTTCTACAAGAACATGCTCCTACATAACCACAATACAACCATCGAAATCAGAACATTGACATTGATGCATTACTATAATTTCATTCTTGGATTCAGGTTTTGTGTATTGTACCAGTAATGTCCTTTAAAACAAGAATTCAGTCTAGAGTTGCACATTGCGTTTAATTGTCATGAATCTCTAGTATTTTTCAATCTGAAACAGTTCCTCAGTCTTTCTTGACTTTTACAACCTTGACATTTTGGAAGATTACAGGCCAGTTATTTTGTAGAATGTCTTTCAGTTGTGATTTGTCTCACGTTTCCTCATGATTAGATTTAGTTTATGCTTATTTGGCAAGAATATCACTGGAGTGAGGTTGTGTCTTTCTCAGTGCATTCTGTTGGGGGCCCACGATTTCATCATTACTGGTGGTTATTAACCTTGATTACTTGATTAAGGTGGTGGTTGTCAGGCATCTCCACTGTCATATTAGTCTTTTTAATATTTTACTAAGTATTTTATGAGAAGGCCCTCTGAGATTATATTATTAATCATTAATCTTTTAATTTTATTCATTCATTTATTTCTGCATGGGCACATAGATTCCTCTTCTTTTTTAATGGCTTATATTCACTTATTATTATTTTTATTGATGCTCCAGTTGTTCTAGATTTGGTAGTGGGTACCCTTCCAACTGGACTCTTTATTCCTTTGTCATAGCCCCTCATTCTTTGAACAGTTGCTTACTTTTTGGCATGATGATCCAGGTTTATTTGGTACTTGGCTCTACTATAGCCCTGGCTCCTTTTAGTAGAGAATGACATTAGAAAACAAGATCTGAGTGCTAGATCTGGCCAGTTTGGCTCAGCAGTTAGAGCATCGGCCTGCGGTCCAGAGAGACCCGGGTTTGGTTCCTGCTAAGGGCACGTACCTCAGTTGCACTTTGTCCCCGGCCACTCGATGTGTACCTTTCACGTCGATGTTTCTCTCTCTCACTCTTCCTCTTTCTCCCTCCCACTCTATCTGAACAAAAAATGGAAAAATGTCCTCGGGTGAGGATAAAACAAAACAAAACAAAAAGATCTGACTGCTAGGTATGCTATTGGGGGTATTGCCAATCTCCAAACTTTTCAACAGAGAGCTATGGAATAGTTATATTCCATATAAATACATCTGTCTGTTTGTACATCTGTCTGTTTGTCTATCAAATTCCATGAGTTCACATCAATAGCTGTAGTTCCGGTCCAAACTAGAGAGTTCATTCTATTTTTTTACCTTTATGTATTTGTAACTTTCTTTTTAGACTATGAGAAACCTGGCTTCTATTATCTTTAATGGTTTTACTTATTTGATCCATTTCTTTGTATGTACCCAATCTCTTATAGGTATTGTTGCATTCCCCCTGCCACCTCCCATCCCCAGCCCAAGTATAAACTCTTTTACCCTTATTTGGCTTTGCCCCACTGCATTGGGATGCCTACCTTCAAAGACTGGGTCTCCAATACTGTGCCACCTGGGCCCCATGCCACTGCCCTTCTTACTTTACTCAACTTTATCATCCCATGCCATGATGCCCCCGCGAGGTTCTCCTCACCCTGCTTAAGCTCTGAGATCTTGTGCTGTGTTTCTGCCCTGCTATATGGACATAGTCCTCCCTCAGCTGCTTCCGACTCTGATACCAACTCTTGGCCATTATGACCAGCCTCACTTAATGACTTTTGGAATGAATTATTTGTGAAGGGGAGCCACATTGTCTTTTGAGAAGCAATTACGTTTTTTTTGGACATATGTTCAAAATTAAAAGTTAGTACCTTATAAGAAGGGAAAAGAAGTTTTGGTTAAGATGGCAACATTAGCCCTGGCCGGTTTGGCTCAGCGGTTAGAGCGTCAGCCTGTGGTCCACAGAGACCCAGGTTCGGTTCCCGCTAAGGGCATGTACCTTGGTTGCAGTTTGTCCCCAGCCCTGGTTGGGTCGTGTGGGTGGCGGCCACTCGATGTGTCCCTTTCACATCAATGTTTCTCTCTCTTCCTCTCTCTCCTTCCCGCTCTGAGTAAAAAATGGAAAAATGTCCTCTGGTGAGGATTAAAAAAAAAAAAAAAAGATGGCAACATTATAAATGTGGTACTTACATTCTACCACAACCACATCAAAATTACAGGACAGTCATCATTCAGAACACCTGAGCTGGACTAGCAGAAATCCTATAACTAGCATATAAAGAAGAAGCCACATTGAGACTGGTGGGAGGTGTGGAGGCATGGAACAGGCTGGTCCCATATTCGTGTGGTGGTTAAAAATAGGTAGGGGTGCCCAGCTGGTATGGCTCAGTGGATTGAGCATCATCCCATGGACTGAGAGGTCCCGTTTTGATTCCTGGTCAGGGCATATGCCCAGGTTACAGGCTCAATCCCCAGTAGAGGGCGTGCAAGAGGCAGCCGATTGATGTTTTTCTCTCACATCAGTGTTTCTAGCTCTTCCTCCCACCCTCCCTCTCTTTAAAATGAATAAAAACATTTTAGAAAAAAGAAATTTAATGTAAAATAACATAATTTGATTCATAATTATTTGAATCTCAGTGTACATTGTAATGAGCAGTTCCTGACTGAGGAAGTTAGAAAACAAATTATAATTTACATCTATTCGTTTTCTTCTAGCGCTTCCACCAAAGCCACCTAAGCCAATGACTTCAGCTGTTACGAATGGAATGAAGGACAGTTCTCTTTCTCTTCAGGATGCAGAATGGTACTGGGGGGATATTTCAAGGTAACTAGAATGTTACTATACTTGAATGCAGTTTTTAAAAATCATCTTTGAGAATTAGTAGTTAAAATAATGTTATCATTCCATTAGTTGTCATTTAAAGATCACCATTTAAGAGACAGTGTGAGGACATTTTAAAAATTTCTAAATGCTTTTCTTCCCACACAAAAAAAAATGACAAGAAAATCTTTAAATTATGGATATGATTTTACTTTTAATACTGTATTGGGGATAGATTTCCGAATAAATGATACATACTCTTAAGATAATTATACATGTTTTAGGATAAAAGATTCTTAGAGGTACTTAATTTTTCTTACCTTTTGTCTCTAAGGCAAAGATTCCACAATCTTTACATATGCAATTGGGTGGAGCCCAAGAATCTGCATTTAACAACCCCTCTAAGTGATTAAAATTTTTAAAAAATGTTTTCATTGATTTTGAGAGAGAGAGGAAGGGAGAGAAACATCAATGAGAGAGAAACATTGATTGGCTGCCTCTTGCACACCCCCTTCGGGGATCGAGCCTGCAACCTGGGCATGTACCCTGACCGGAATCAAACCAGGGACCTCTTGGTACATGGGTTGATGCTCAGCCACTGAGCCATACCATCAGGGTTCCCCAAATAATTTTGATGCACTCTTCACACACTTCATTTCGGGAAATAGGACTCTTGGACAGACTTCTCTTTGGGTAAAATGTGGGTTGGGAAAATTTTGAATCTAGAGAAGAAATACACACACACACACACACACACACTATATATACATATATATATATATCTTAATTTGAATATTGTATTTCCTTGTTTTTAAAAAGTACTACACATTTCTGCCAACTTAGGCTTCAAGATGATAATGTATTCCTCAATATGCTTGTCCTTCTCTTTCTCTTGTCCATTCTTTCCCATTACCATAGTGGCACTTATTTATTTCTTCTTTTTCTTATCATTTTAACTGTCTTTAAATGTACAATTCAATGGCATAAAGTACATTTACATTATTGTTCAACCATCACCACCATCCATCTCTGGAACTATTTCATCTTCCCAAAGTGAAACTTTGTACCCATTAACAATATGCCAACTCCCCTTTCCTCCTATTCTCCTCAGCCTCTCCCTGGCAACCACCAACTTACTTTTGTTTCTATGAATTTGAATACACTAGATAACCTTATATAAGTGGAATTATACAATATGTATCTTTTTGTGACTGGCTTACTTTATTTAGCACAATGTCTCCAAGGTTCATCCATGTTGTAGCATGTGTCAGAATTTTCTTTTTAAAGCTGAACAATATTTCATTTAATATATATTTACTTATTCATCTGGCATTTGGCTTTGGTAAACATTTGGATTGTTTCCAGCTTTTGGCTAGTGGGTAATGCTGCTATGAACATTGGTGTATAAAATGTTCAAGTCCCTGCTTTCATTTCTGGGTCATATGGTAATTCTATATTTAATTTTTTGAGGAAGACAATATAGTTTACATTAAAATTATTAGAAAAATTTTATTTTAGCATTGTACAATAAAAGGATCTACTATATTTAAATACCGTTTATTTATTTATTTTTTATCCTCACCTGAGAACATTTTTCCATTTTTGTTCAGATAGAGTGGGGAGGGAGAGAGAGAGAGAGAGAGAAACATCACCGTGAAAGGGACACATGGAATGGCTGCCACCTGCACGACCCAACCAGGGCTGGGGACAAACTGCAACCGAGGTACATGCCCTTAGCGGGAACCGAACCCGGGTGTCTCTGGATCGCAGACCGATGCTCTACCGCTGACCCAAACCAGCCAGGGCTTAAATACCATTTATATTTTAAGACCCTGTGGTCCTTTAATTCAAAGGTCTTTTCCTTTGAGTGTTCTAGTGTTGTTCCTTAAAGTCCCATACCAGCTCTGCAGAGGTATTTATTATCAGTATAAATTCATATTGGAGGATATTATATTGAAAGATTGTGAATTTAGTGAATTTTCCTCCCTCTGATCAGACACAGCCGCCACTATTGTTTAAATATAACCTTCTTTCTAAACAGCTGCTGGTTTTTCCTGAAACTCTGCAAGTTCAGACCTGCCTAAGGAATCCCTAAAGGCTTAATGGAAACACTGTCCCCTATAGACAATTGTAATCTGGAAAGGTTTAAGAAGCAAACAGCCCTTTCTTAGATTGTGTAACACCAAAAATCAAAACAAAATGAACATACCTAGGGGGAGGAACTAAGTGATCTCTGAAGGCTCCATGATTCTATAACCTTAGACATACCCTCCTCCCAACTAGCCTTAGTAATAATATTTGAAGAGAACAAATGACACTTTTTTCTTTTCATTTTCTTATAATTCTTTAGGGAGGAGGTAAATGACAAATTACGGGACATGCCAGACGGTACCTTCTTGGTCAGAGATGCCTCAACAAAAATGCAGGGAGATTATACTTTGACTTTGAGGTGAGTATTTTTCAGCATTTTAGTTAGTGTTCTAGCATTATTTATTTCTGGTATACAAAGATTTCTGTATTTTGTTTAAATCTTTACATACACATTTTTCATATAGATACATAATTTTTGGTTGGCTAACCTTTTTCTATACATTAAATATTTAAATGTCTTATAAAAATGACAACTGTTTTTATTTTTATGTAGCAATAAAGTGAAAAAGCTTAAATGTAAGGAAATAAGATATATACTGTTGACCTTATGAGTGAAGTAGAAGTCATGTGTACAGCCAAAGGTTGTTCATGATATGTTAACCCTGTTAACCCTCTAATAACCCTATTATTTTCCTTAATGCAGACTTCAGAGTTAAAACTCAACCTTATTTAGGCTGATGATGACATGTAGAAGATAAAGCAACTCCATCTGAATCATGCCATCCATGTGGGCATATTAGAATCTCATAAATGGTGGATGTATCACTTTTTATTATTTACAAAGATGGGACATATATTTTAGAAGATTAGGAAAACTGCTTTAGATATTCCCACATTTAAATTTTTTTTTTTTTTTTTTTTTATCCTCACCTGAGGACATTTTTCCATTTTTTGTACAGACAGAGTGGGAGGGAAACATCGATGTGAAAGGGACACATTGAGTGGCCGCCACCCGCATGACCAACCAGGGCCGGGGGCAAACTGCAACCGAGGTACATGCCCTTAGCGGGAACCGAACCCGGGTCTCTCCGGACCGCAGGCGGACGCTCCAACCGCTGAGCCAAACCGGCCAGGGCTCCCACATTTAATTTTAATTAAAATAGCCTAATTACAATAAAGTCTTGTGATTTTTTAAAAAAAATGTTTTTTATTGATTTGAGAGAGAAAGGAAGGGAGAGGGAAAGAGAGATAGAAACATTGATGAAAAAGACGCCCTGGCCAGTTTTTCTCAGTGGTTAGAGCGTTGGCCCATGGACCAGAGAGTCCTGGGTTCAGTTCTCGGTAAGGGCACATACCTCGGTTGCAATTCGTCCCCAGCCCCAGTTGGGGTTGTGTAGGTGGCAACCACTTGATGTGTGTCTCTCACATCGATGTCCCCCGCCCCCTTTCCTTCCTACTCTGTCTGAAGATAAATGCAAAAATGTCCTTGGGTGAGGATAAAAACAAAACAAAACAAAACAAAAGAAACATCAGTTGGCTGCCTCCTCTATTTTCCCCATACCAGGGATTGAACCTGCAACCTGGGCATGTGCACTAACCAGGAATTGAACTGGTGCATGGGACAATCAGTGTTCAATCCACTGAGCCACACTGGCTGGGCTTGTGATTTTTTTTTTAAATAATGGGACTATCTAAAGGAAAGAACAATAACAACTTCCTGTACTAAGCATTTTACATGTAATATCTTATTTATTTTTCACAATAACCTTATGAGGTGTAGGTATTAATATTTCCATTTTATAGGTGAGGCAACCAAAGCTTAACCTGGTTAAGAAACTTGCCTAAAGACACATAGCTAGTAAGTGGCAGAAGATGGATTCAAATCCAGATTTATCTGGCTCTTTGCTGCCTTCCCATCCTTGTATCTTTTTTTTTCTTTTAAATCCTCACCTGAGTATATTTCTCTATTTATCTTCAGATAGAGTGGGATGGAGGGAAAAAGAGAGAGCGGGAGAGAGAGAAACATCAGGAGGGAGACACAGCGACTGGTTGCCTCCTGCACGACCTGACCAGAGCTGGGGATGAACTGCAACTTAGGTGTGTGCCCTTGACTGGAATTGAACCGAGACTCATTGGTCTTAGGCCGACGCTCTAACTGTTGAGCCAAACTGGCCAGGGCCCATCCTAGTATCTTTCTTTTTTTTTATTCTCACCTGAGGAAACTTTTGTATTTATCTTCAGATAGAGCGGGAGGAAGAGAGAGAGAAACATCGATGTGAGAGAGATACATTGAGTGGTTGCCACCCACATGACCCCAACAGGGGCCAGGGACGAAATGCAGCCGAGGTATGTGCCCTTAGTGGAAACCGAACCCAGGACTCTCTGGTCTGTGGGGTGATGCTCTAACCACTGAGCAAAACCGGCCAGTGTCCATACTAGTATCTTTAAGAAAAATAATCTCCTATTTTATGCTAGAAATTTGGAGTCACTATATTAGTTTCTGATAAAGACATTAAGAAGTAATACCTTAGGACTTCAGTTGTGCTGCGTAATAATCAGTATTTTATATTGATTCAACACAATTATTTCCCACGCTAGTCAGGTTTTGCCTTACCACTCTACAGGAACTACTAAACACTTCTCTCTTCTTACCTTTCCTCTTAGCAGCATTAGTCATAGACATTTCTTCCTAGAAACAGTGTATTGTCTTGGCTGTTGTGATATATGCTCTTCTGATTTTCTCCCTAATTCTAGGCCACTCCTTTGCTCAATATCTAAATGTCAAGTGTTTCCAGATTCAGACTTGGGCCTTCTCTGCCTTGTATTCATTTTCCCTTGGAGAAGCTTGTCCTGTCCCATGGCTTTTATTTATTATTTATTTGTTTGTTTGTTTATTTACTTATTTATTTTGTTAATTCTCACTTGAGGATATTTTTTCTTTTAATCTGGTCAATGCAGAAGTTTTTATTTCAAACCCAGCTCCCCCTACCCAAACTGTTTCTCTTCAAGTTTTACTTTTTTTTTAATCCTCACATGAGGATATTTCTTCCATTTATCTTCAGATAGAGTGGGAGGGAGGGAGAAAGAGAGAGAAACATCGATGTTTAGAGAGAGACACATCAACTAGCTACCTCCCACACAACCCTGACCAGAGCCAGGGACCGAACTGCAGCAAAGGTACGTACCCTTGACTGGAATCGAACTCGCAACTTTCTGGTCTGCAGGCCGACGTTCTAACTACTGAGCTGAACCGGCCAGGGCATAGTTGGTTCCTTTTTGTCATCAGGTCTCTCTCTCTATGCCACCTCTTGAGTTCTTTTCTAATCACTCAATCCAAAGTAGCCAACCAAGGATGTATATTGCCTCAATTTACTTCTCAGTGTGGGGTTGCTCTCTGTTTTCATCTTTTTTCTCATCTTGTGTATATCACCCCACAAAATTTTTCTCCAGGATTAAGGACTTTGTTTAATCATTGCTATGTCCCCAGCATCTAGATTAGTATGTGATAATGGATAGGCATTAGATAATAGATTCCTAATAGATAGTTATTAAATGAATGATGTTCTTATATATCTGGAAAGTGGTTTTAATCCTACACTAAGATGCTATTTTACAATGGCTAGATTCCTATTGCAACTAATTAAAAGCAATAATTTTTATATGTTCAAGAGGAGGGAAAGAACCTGCAGATATTATATAACTTATCTGAAGTTGCAGTGCTCTTCAGGAACAAAGGCCAGTGAGGGGTCCCCCTTACTGACCCATAGTCTAGGGCCACTGTGAGAATTCTTATGTTAGAGACCTACAACTAGAAGGGATCATTTAAAAAAAATTTTTTTTCTTTTTATTGATTTTTAGAGAGAGACGAAGGGAGAGGGAGAGAGAGAGAGAGAGAGAGAGAGAGAGAGAGAGAGAGAAACATCAATGAGAGAGAATGTTGTTTGGCCGCCTCTTGCATGCCCCCCACTGGGGTTCAGGCCCACAACCTGGGCATGTACCCTGACCAGGAATCAAACCAGCGACCTCTTGGTGCATGGGTCAATGCCCAACCACTGAACACATCAGCCAGGCTAGAAGGGATCTTTTTTTTTTTTTAAAGTTTATTTATTTTTTTATCCTCACCTGAGGACATTTTTCCATTTTTTGTTCAGGTAGAGTGGGAGGGAGAGAGAGGAAGAGAGAGAGAGAGAGAGAGGGAGAGAGAGAGAGAGAAACATCGACGTGAAAGGGACACATTAAGTGGTTGCCGCCTGCATGACCAACCAGGGCTGGGGACAAACTGCAACCGAGATATGTGCCCTTAGCGGGAACCAAATCCTGGGTCTCTCCAGACCGCAGGCCGATGCTTTAACTGCTGAGCCAAACCGGCCAGGGCTAGAAGGGATCTTTAATATTCTCTGGTTCATCAGGGTTTCTCCAGATACAGGACTTCTCTGCATCACATTTTCGGAAAGGGTCATTACTGAACTTCCATGTGATCTTTCAGTCATAGGGAGCTAGCATAATCCTTTTGAGGCAGCCCATTGTATTGTTTAGAAGATTATCTTCCTGCTGGATATTGTTCTAGGGCCATGATTATGAACATGAATAAGACATGGTTTTATCCTTAAGAGTTTATAATCTAAGTGTTTAATGGTGGAATAGGAGAAGCACATTTATATTATATTTAATACAATGTGCTAAGTGTTATATTACAATTCTCCCCATTGTCCTTTTCCCAGCCTCTGGTAACCATTGTTCTACTTTCTGTTTCTGAATTTGATTGTTTTAGGTACTGAATATAAATAGAGTCATACAATATTTATTCTCTTGTGTCTGACTTATTTAATGTAGAATAATGTCTTTAACTTTTACATACCTTATAGATATGTCAGACTTTCTTTTAAGGCTGAATAATATTCTATTGTATGTATATATTACTTTTATTTTTTGGTTGATGGACTTTGACAAGAATGTTATAAAATATTCATGTATCTAGCACAAGGACTAACATATAATAGGTACTCAATAACTATTTGAAGGAAGGAATAAATGAGAGAAAGAAAAAGAGAAGGATTCTCAGAGAAAATGAAAATTGAACTGAGCCTTGATAGATTTTGATAGGTAGAAAGTACTGTTCTTGATTCAATTTAGTAAATACTCATAACTCAGTACTAGTTACTCTGCAGAAGATCTAACAGTGAGCTAAAACTTTTGTCTCAAGGAAGACAGTCTAGTGAGGGTAAAAGGAATAAGAAAGCTATTTTGCATTAAATTGAAAGTAATAGGAGAAGTACAAGCATTGTGCTTGGAAGGCTTAAAAGAGGGCAAGACAAGTGTCCATCAGTAGACGAATGGACAAAAAAGCTGTGGTACATATACACAATGGAGTACTATGCAGCGGTAAGAAAGAAAGATCTCCTACCCTTTGAGACGACATGGAGGGACCTGGAAAGTATTATCCTAAGTGAAATACGCCAAGCAGAAAAAGACAAATACTACGTGATCTCACTTATATACAGAATATAATGAACATAACAGTCTGAGGAATACGGTAGACCCAGAAACATGGAAGTAGGGCACAGACTGACATCCCTCAGAAGAGGGGGTGGGGGGGGTGGGAAGAGATAAACCACAGAACTTATATGCATGTATGCATGACCAATGGACATGGATAACTAAGCCGGGGATGGGGCGGGGGTGGGGTGGGGAGGGGGGTTGCCAATGGGGTAAAAAAGGAGAAATATCTGTAACAAAAAAATAATTAAAAAATTAAAAAAAAAAAAAGACATAAAAGAGGGCAAGAAATATCTTGTTGATCTAAAAAGTTGTCCTTCATGGAAGAAATTGCATTTGCAATATATTTTGAAGAAGGGGATAGGTTTGGATATGTAGAAACTGGGAGAGGGGGGTTGCAGGATTCAGTGACAATAGGAAAAAGATGTGGAGGTGAGAAACTATGGAGTCCTGTTCTATGAGATGCAGTCCCAATTTGGTTAGTGGGTAGAGTTTGTAAAGAGGAAAAAGCGGTAGAGGGGATAGAAGGTTGGAAAAGGGTCGTGTTGAAGAGGGCCTTGAATTCTAAAATTTGGAGTTTGTATTTAGTATCATAACTAGGCAGGGGGAACCACTGCATTTTTTTCAGTCCGGGAAGTTATATGATCAGTCTATATTTGAATACAAAGAATAAAAGAGGATAGATACTTACTAGTAGAATTAGAAGACTATTAAGAATTGAGAGGGGCCCTGGCCATTGTAGCTCAGTGGTTAGAACATTGGCCCACAAACCAAAGGATCATGGATTTGAGTCCTGGTCAAGGGCACACACTTGGATTGCAGGTTCAATCCCCAGCCTTGACCAGGGTATATGCAGGAGACAACCAATCGATGTCTCCTCTCCACGCTACTTTCCCCCCTCCCTTCTACTCTCTCTAAAAAAAAAAAAATCAATGGAAAAATATCCTCGGGTGAGGATTAACAAACAAACAAAAAATTGAGAGGTAACGGTGATCCAGAAGAGTATTTATTATTTTTAAAAAATATATTTTTTCTTGCCCTGGCCAGTTTGGCTCAGCGGTTAGAGCATTGGCCTGCGGTCCGGAGAGACCCGGGTTCGGTTCCTGCTAAGGGCATGTACCTTGGTTGCAGTTTGTCCCCTGCCCTGGTTGGTTGTGCGGGTGGCAGCCACTCAATGTGTCCCTTTCACATCGATGTTTCTCTCTCTCTCTCTCTTCCTCTCTCTCCCTCCCACTCTATCTGTACAAAAAATGGAAAAATGTCCTCGGGTGAGGATAAAAAAAAATAAATAAATAAATAAATATTTTTTCTTTATTAATTTTGGAGTGAGAGTAAGGGAGAGGGAGAGAGAGATAGAATCATCAATGAGAGAGAACATCCATTGGCTGCCTCCTGCATGCCTCCCACTGGGGATTGGGCCCACAACCTGGGCATGTGCCCTGACCAGAATCAAACTGATGACCTCTTGGTACATGGGTTGATACTTAACCACTGAGCCACACTGGCTGGGCCTTTCCCCCCTCCCCTTTTGTTTATCTTCACCCGACAATATATTTTTCTATCGATTTTTAGGGAGAGCTTGGAAGGGTAGGGGGGAGAAAGAAGGAGAGAGACAGGCAGACAGACATTGACGTGAGAGCAACACATCGACTGGTTGGCTCCCACATGCGTCCCAACCGGGCCAGGATGGAACCTGCAACCCAGGTATGTGTCCCTTGATCAAGAATCAAACCCAAGCCCTGGCCAGTTTGGCTCAGCGGTTAGAGCATTGGCCTGCGGTCCTGAGAGACCCGGGTTCGCTTCCCGCTAAGGGCATGTACCTCGGTTGCAGTTTGTCCCCGGCCGTGGTTGGTCGTGCGGGTGGCAGCCACTCGATGTGTCCCTTTCACATTGATGTTTCTCTCTCTCTCTCTCTTCCTCTCTCTCCCTCCTGCTCTATATGAACAAAAAAAAAAAAAGGAAAAATGTCCTCGGGTGAGGATAAAAAAAAAAAGAATCAAACCCAAGACCCTTTGGTGCACGGGCCAGTACTGTAACTACTTAGCCACATCAACCAGGGCTATTTAATCATTTAGTATTGAGTGCCCTCAGTGTTATTGGGTACTGCTCTAGGAAAAGGAAATGAAGAACAAACCAGACATAGTCTCTTGTCTGTAGTGTTTATGTTCAGGGGTGAGGGGTAGGAGTGGGGGAGAATGAATAAACACATAAAAAAGAAATGAGATAATTTCAGTTAGGAAGGAATACATTGGGTCTTATGATAGAGAATATGAGGAAAGGAAATTTGAGATAGTTAAAAAAAATTTTTTTTTAAATTAATTTTTAGAGAGAGAGTAAGGAAGAGAGAGAGAGATAGAAACATTGATGAGAGAGAACATTGATTAGCCACCTCACACTGGGGATTGGGCCCACAACCTTGTTATGTGCCCTGACCGGAATTGAACTAGTGATCTCTTGGTTCATGGGTCGATGCTCAGCTACTGAGCCACACTGGCTGGGCAGAACTTAAGATAGTTTTGAGGAGGAGAACCTCTATGAGGATATGACTTATGAAAAATGAAGGATTAGAAAGATCCAGCCAGAAAAGTGTTCCAGGAAGAGGGAACAGAAAATAAAAAGACACTGATTTGGGAAAGATTTGGTGGATTAAATGAATACATAGTCAACTGTGGCTGGTTTACACTGCGACCTACGAGTGGTAGGAGATGAAGTTGAAAGTGGGTAGAAGCCAGATGCAGAGAACCTAATAGCCATGGTAAGAAATTGGAATTTAATTTCTAAGTGCAAAAAAAAAAGATAGAAAAAGGTCAGTACAGGGTTTTAATGAGGGGTATGACATGATCAAAAGATTTAATATACTGAACCTAGGATAGTGGCTCTATGAAAGAAGTTGACTCAAAGTAAGGCTGTGGGGAGCTAAGAGCAGAGGTTGACTCAAAGTAAGGCTGTGGGGAGCTAAGAGGTTGAGAGGGAGTTGAAGGTGATTGTGGTTTGAGCCTGCTGGGCTTAGAATGAATGTACCATTTATAGAAATAGGAGACACTGTCAGGAGAAGTATTTTATTGGGGAATTGGGAAAGATGTTGATTTTTAGCTGCTCCAGAACTTCTAGGTAAAAATGTATCTAGAGCCCTGGCCGGTTTTGCTCAGCGGTTAGAGCGTTGGCCCGTGGACCAGAGAGTCCCAGGTTCGGTTCCTGCTGAGGGTGCGTGCCTTGGTTGCAGTTTGTTCCTGGCCCAGGTTGGGGTCATGTGGGTGGCGGTCACTCGATGTGTCTCTTATGTCAATGTTTCTCTCTGTCTCTTCCTCCCTCTCTCCCTCCCACTGTACCACTGTATCTGAAGATAAAATGCAGAAATGTCCTCAGGTGAGCATTAAAAAAAAAATGTATCTAGAATATATCTAGAAATATAGTTTAAGATGCCTAGGAGAGAGTATAGAGCCAGAAAAAGATTCCATACCATCTACAGAGAATAAATGGGATTTTAAGGGAAGAGTATATAGAAGGAAAAAGGGTATTGGATAACGGCAAATTATTTTAGGGAATGACTGTGCTTAGCAGCAGGAAGGAAGCAAAGAAAGAGCAATCTAAGGGGTTAAGAGAAAAGAATAATGTCATAGAAGTCATGGGAGGATGAAATATTAAGGATGTTGAGGTTGAGGGAGAAGGAAAGGAGAGTAGAAATTTCAGTCACTGTAAAGAATCTGAGCGTGGGGTAGAGGGAGGGGGATAGAGTCTCGATTTGGTAAAAGTCATTGATGACCCTCAAATGAGAGGAATGAAAGTAAAATCAGATTGGAGAGAGTAGGTGTTGAGCAAGTAGAGGTTTTTCAATTAAATAACCACTTTAAAAATCAGTTAATATTCATTTTAGAAAATCTAGATAGTTACCATCTTTAGGAATCTGCTCTATGCTAGGCATTGGGCCAAGTGCTAGGATACAAGAAAGAATATCATGGTTCTTCTGTTCAAGAAGAGTATAGTGAGCTAGGGAGACATATAATTAAAAATTCACCATTTCTCTGTTCCTTCATATCATTACTTCCCTCCTCCTCTGCTTAGAATCCATGGTCCATTGTTAAAGTTATCCTTTTGAATATATCCTCAGCAAACTTGCTCTTTGCTCCCTCCATTGTAGTCACCTAACTGTATTCTAACACTTGTTAAATTCAACTGTCTATTCCTTGCTTATACTTGGACAGCTACATTTGAAGAAAAAGACACCATGCTGACTGGTCTCACATTAAATTTGTGACTACTAATCTTAAGTAGGACTTTAGTACTGCCCAGATGAATTTCTACATTTCCGCATTCCATTTACTCTTCCACTTTTTGTTTTTCCTTTATTGATTTTGAGAGAGAAAGGAAGGGAGAGGGAGAGAAAGATAGAAACATCGATGAGAGAGAACATTGATTGGCCGCCTCCTGCATGTCCCCCACTGGGGATTGGGCCCACAACCTGAGCATGTGCCCTGACCTGCAATCGAACTGGAGACATCTTGTTGCATGGGTTGACAAAGCTCAACCACTGAGCCACACTGGCCGGGCTCTCCCACTTTTTTTTTTTTTTATCCTCACCCGAGGACATTTTTCCATTTTTTGTTCAGATAGAGTGGAAGGGAGAGAGAGGAAGAGAGAGAGAGAGAAACATCGACGTGAAAGGGACATAGCTAGTGGCTGCCACCCGCACGACCAACCAGGGCTGGGGACAAACTGCAACCGAGGTACATGCCCTTAACGGGAACCAAACTTTATGTGATAATTTCACATGTTCTTTTTTTCCTCTTCAAATCAACAACATATCTTCTCCTTTTTAACTAAAGAAGTTGCTTCCTGTTTCACTGAGAACATGGAAGCTGTCAGAAGACATTTAACTCCCTTATGTCTCTGTTGCCACAGATATCAACATATTTGCACTTGACTGTGAAGACTCTGCCTTTCTCCTATTCTAGTGGGAGACTGACTGTTCATGTTCTTGTCCAGGATCTATCTCTCTGCTTGTGGACTGGATCCCATCTCTAATCTGTTCAAGTATATCACCCTGGGAATTATCTTATTTTTTATTTTTTATTTTTTTTGTTCAGATAGAGAGGAAGGGAGAGAGAGGAAGAGAGAGAGAGAAACATCGACGTGAAAGGGACACATCGAGTGGTTGCCACCTGCCCGACCCAACCAGGGCCAGAGACAAACCGCAACCAAGGTACGTGCCCTTAGCGGGAACTGAACCCGGGTCTCTCTGGACTGCAATGCTCTAACCGCTGAGCCAAACCGGCCAGGGCATCTGGGAATTATCTTGTCCTTTTTTTGGATCAACAATTTTCGTGTCTCGAATGAGTCATTTCATTAGCTTATATATAAATATGCTGTACTATCTCCCATTTAAGAATAATAAAATTTCCTTTTATTATTCTGTATCTTTTCCCAGCTATTTCTCTATTTTCCTGCTCTTATTTAGAGCAATATTCTTCAAGACAGTTGTCTATAGGCAATTCTTTTTCATCTTCTTTCATTCTTTTTAATCCATTCCAATTAGGCTTCCATCCTTACCATTCCACTGAAACCATTTTATCAGGATCACTTTGTGATCTCTACTTTGTCAAGCCCCAAGTCATTTACCCAATTGATTATTTCCTTTTTGTTGAAATGCTTGTTTTTTTAGTTTATTTTTGTTACAGATGTTTCTCCCTTTTTTCTTCCCTATCCCTGTTGAAATGCTTTTTAAAAAATTGTCTTTTAGAAATAAATAAATATTTTTTAGGATAACATACTTAGTTCTCCTTTCACTTCAGTAATTGCTCTCTCTTGGTTTCCTTTGGTGCTTCTTTCTCGTCTCCTTAAGCACTAAACATTGATGTACCCCAGGGCCTAGACCTTGGACCTTTTCTGTTATTCAGCTGTGCTCATTTTCGGATAACATCTATAGGGTGATGACTATTTTATACTTCTAGCCCAGACCTTCTACTGAACTTTAGATTCCTAAGAGCTGGATTACCTGCTCTTAGATGTTCACTAGGCATCTCAAACTTAACCTGTCTAAAAGCAAAATGTTTTTTTCCTGTTTAAATATTTTTTTAATTTAGCCTTCTTCATTTAATAGATGACAATTCCATTTTTCTAATTGCTTAAGATAAAAAGTTTGAAATCATCTTAATTTTGTCTCTTTTTTTCATATCCTTATTCAGGCCATTAGCACATCCTGTCAGCTCTTTCTTCAAAATATATTCATAACTCCACCATTTTTCAGTGTCTGCACTGCTATTACCCTTGTCCAAGACACTATCATCTCTGGCCTAGATTATTTTAATAGTCTTCCAACTGATCTTTTTACTTCTTTCTACCCCTGCCTGCTTTGAATTGTCTCTTCTCAACCCAACAACTAGAGTGAGCCTTTTAAAACACAAGACACAAGACAGATGATACTATTCTGCTCAAAACCTTCTTGTGTCTCCCCATCTTACTAAGTAAGAGCCAGAGTCCTTACAGTGGCCTATAGGCTGCTGTTATATCATCTAAGTTCCTTTTACATTTCTTACTTCATCTCCTACTACTCTCACTTCTACTCATTCAGCCCCAACATCACTGGCCTCCTTGCTGTTTTTCGAATATGTCAAGCTTGCTTCTACCTCAGGAGCTCTGCACTGTTGTTCTGTCTGCCTGGAAAACTTTTCCCTCAGATATCTGTTGTGCTAGCTCTCTCATTTAGTTTAGGACTATGAGCAGAATGGTTTTTCTTGTGCAACATATATAAAATAGCATAGTCCTGCTCTGGCCAGTGTTGCTCGTTAGAACATCAGCCCATGCACCGAAGGGTTGTTGAGTTTGATTCTGGATCAAGGGCATGTACCTGGGTTGCATGTTCAATCCCTGGCCCTTGTTGGGGTCTGTTTGGGAGGCAACCAATTGATGAGTCTCTCTCACATCAATGTTTTTTTCTCTCTCTCTTCCTCACTCCCTTTCCCTCTTTTCCTCCCTCTTTCCACCCCTTTTGCTCTCTCCCTTTCTCCCTCCCTTCCACTCTCTCTAAAAATCAATGGAAAAAATATCCTCAGGTGAGGATTAACAAAAGAAAAAATAAATAAAACAGCAATTCCTTCATTCCCAGAACTGTTTGCTCTCTTAATTTTTTTTTTCCATAGGATTTATTACTATTTGATAGTTGTTTATGTTGTATCTTTTTTTTTCTTTTATCCTCACCCGAGGACACTTTTCGATATTTTGTTCAGATTGAGTGGGAGGGAGAGAGAGAGAGAAACATTGATGTGAAAGGGACACATCAAGTGGTTGCCACCCGCATGACCCAACCAGGGCCGGGGACAAACTGCAACCTAGGCACACGCCCTTAGCAGGAACCGAACCCGGGTTTCTCTGGACTGCAGGCCAACGCTCCAACTGCTGAACCAAACCGGCCAGGGCAGTTGTTTATGTTGTATCTTGATGAGAAATTCCTTATCCTCTTTATAAGCTTAAAGATGGACATATGTTTCTCATGCTCCTAAACTGGAAGTTCCATGAAAGCATAGACTGTAGGTGGCTTGTTTATCACTGTATCTACCTAGAGTTACGTAGATCCTGGCACGTAGTAGATGTTCAGTAATTTTTTTTTTCCCAATTCTTACCCAAGGAAACTTTCTTCATTGATTTTTTAAGTAGAGTGGAGGGGAGAGTTGGGGAGAGAGAGAGAGAGAAAGGAACATTGATATAAAAGAGACACACCAGCCCTGGCCAGTTTTCTCAGTGGTTAGAGTGTTGACCCTCAGACCAAAGAGTCGCAAGTTCCATTCCAATCAAAGGCACATACCTTGGTTGTGGTTTGGTCCCCAGCCCTGGTCGGGGTTGTGCAGGAGACAGCCAGTTGATGTGTCTCTTTCACATCGATGTTTCTCTCTCTCTCTCTCTCTTTCTCTTTCTCTCCCTCCCTTCCACTCTGTCTAAAAAAAAAAAGGAAAAATCCTCAGGTGGGGATTTATTAAAAAGAAACAAACAATAAAATTGGTTGCCTCCCACATGACCTGACCAGAAATAGGATCTAACCTGCAACCCAGGTACGTGCCCTTGATCAGGAATTGAACCCAAGACCCGTTGGTCTGAGGGCCAAAGCTCTAATCACTGAGCCAAACCGGCCAGGGCTCAGCAATATTTTTATAAATGAATGAGAGCCTTTTAACTTTTCTCTAGCAGAGAGATCAGCTTGCATTTATTGTGAGTATATGTGTGGGTGTATCCACCGTAGGAACTACATACAATTGTGGGGTCCTTCTAATGTACATTTTTTAGGAATAAGTCTTCATCCATCTAAATACTGACCTTTAGAGCATTATTTAATTTAAATCAATCCATGGATTCCAACCTATGTGTTTGACCTTTCACTGATCCCGATGCCTCATTTATCATGTATAATTGCATGGCATAAAGAGATATAGAGGCATATTTCCCCCCATTAAGTCTGCATGCTGCTATAAGAAGAGTTGAGTGGGAACTGTTCAGTATTTTGCTAAGATATAGTGAATCTACTTGGTTTGGTTTTAGATTATACCTTCTAGGACTTAGAGAACATTGCCATTTTAAGCTTTGGTTATAAATGATCTTTTAAGGGACCATTGGATAGGATTCAATAAACAAAAGTGATCAAAACTATTCAAGAATCAAATTAGCCCTGGCCAGTTTGGCTCAGCGGTTGGAATGTTGGCCTGCGATCCAGAGAGACCCAGGTTCGGTTTCCGCTGGGGGCGTGTGCCTTGGTTGCAGTTTGTCCCCGGCCCTGGTTAGTCATGCGGCCCTGGTTAGTGGCGGCCACTTGATGTGTCCCTTTTACGTCAATGTTTCTCTCTCTTCTCTCTCTCTCTCTCTCTTTCCCTCCCTCCCTCCCTCCCTCCCACTCTATCTGAACAAAAAATGGAAGAAAGTGTCCTCGGGTTAGGATTAAAAAAAAAAAAGAATCAAATTAGACTCATCTAATATAAATGGCTCTTCCAAAACTGTATTTTGTAGAACAGTTGAATAACAGTTGAATCATTTATATATTGTGATGGCCTAAATAGTCATTTCCAAGAGTTATAAGCAAATATGAAAGATAAAATAATGTAAGATGCTAGATAAATTACTCAGTTATAAATCATTCAAGGAGCTTGATTTTGTGTGGCTATAGACAATAAAACCTTGAGTATGTTGGTGATTGTGTGACAAATGTTTATCATCCCCCTTCATACAGAGGGGGCTTCTGCTTCCCTTCACAGACACATAACCACTAAGCTTTAGGTCCTAAAGAGATTGTTTCTAGCCCAGCCGGTGTGGCTCAGTGGTTGAGCGTTGACCCATGCACCAAGAGATCACCAGTTCGATTTCCAGTCAGGGCACATGCCTAGGTTGTGGGTCAAATTCCCAGTGGGGGACATGCAGGAGGTGACCAATCAATGTCCTCTCTCATTGATGTTTCTGTCTCTCCATCTCCCTTCCTCTCTCTCAAAAATCAATTTAAAAAAAGCAAGAGATTGTTTCTATACTTTCTTAAAATATATTGATAAAATTTAAATTAGATAATTCATTCAGAAACAAAACAAAACATATGTATGGTACTTTTCTTAAGTGATTATTTTTGCCAAATTTGTTGATACTGAATGCTTTATAGGTATGTTGACCTTTAGTAAGCAAGATATTTATAGACAAAATAAATAGTTGTAAAAATAACATTACATATATTTTTACACACATAATTATCAATGCCTTTTCACCTGTTCCAGCCTCAACATAACAAAACTTGTTTATTATGTGACATCAAGCTTTTATTTTATTTTATTTTTTAATACTTTTTAAAAAATTGATTTTAGAGAGAGAAAGGAAGGGAGAGGGAGAGAGAGAAAGAAACATCGATGAGAGAGAACATCGATTGGCTGCCTCCTGCATGCCCCCCACTGGGGATCAGGCCCACAACCTGGGCATGTACCCTGACTGGGAATCGAACTGATGACCTCTTGGTTCATGGGTTGATGCTCAGCCACTGAACCACACTGGCCAGGCATGACATCAAGCTTTTATATCTTCATAATGAAAGTCGTACTTCACTAGAATTTTGGGGGGAAAAAATCTATAGTTGTTGCTTTGTTGTTCACAGGAAAGGAGGCAATAATAAGTTAATAAAGATCTATCATCGAGATGGTAAATATGGCTTTTCTGATCCTCTGACATTTAATTCTGTGGTGGAACTCATTAATCACTATCATCATGAATCACTTGCTCAGTACAATCCCAAACTTGATGTGAAGCTGATGTACCCAGTGTCCAAATACCAACAGGTATGATTACACAAGTTCCTTATAGCTATTTGGCAAGTGATTACTTTTTTATTAGAATTTACCAGGCTTATGAGTTAAAAAACAAACAAAAACCTAGTCATTTAAAATTTTATACTGAAGATTTAAGAATTTTAGAACTTATTTTGTGGCAAATATTAATAGCTTGGTTCATGTATTTATTAACTTTATATAAAAATACTTTAATATTTTCTATTTGTACTTTATTTCTTGATCTTTAAAGTATTAACTATTTTGTTGTGATAAGAAGACTGATCTTAGTGTTAACAAAAGGATTTAGTGCTTTTGCATACTTAATATTAATCCAGTGGCTTAAATTTACAGTAGAAATGCAATTTAAAAATAAACAGATGTGAAAATTCATGTCAGAATTGTTGACATTCTTTACATTCTTTGTTTACCTGCACAGGATCAATTCGTAAAAGAAGATAACATTGATGCAGTAGGTAAAAAACTTCAGGAGTACCACTCTCAATATCAGGAAAAGAGTAAAGAGTATGACAGGCTATATGAAGAATATACCAGAACATCCCAGGTTAGTATATTTTTTAAATTTAGGGCCAGTATGCAACATTAAGTTATATCAGATTTTCTTTACTTCACTTGACAATCTTTAGCGATCTTCATGTCTTAAATAGCCTTTTTAAGACTTTGATATAAATTCCTCTCTCATTCATAAATCACTTTTTTATTGGTTAAGGATATATTTTATATCAGTTAGTATTAATTAGAATAAGATTTGCTTGCAAGTGACAAAAAATATAAAACAACAAAGGCTTCAGATAGAAATTTATTCTTCTTTCATGGATAGGCAGTTCAGGGGTTTTATGGTGACTCCACAGTAATAAGGGACTAGGGTCCTTCTGTCTTGATGCTTTACTATCTGAAGAAGTTGGCTTATTCCAATATATAGCCATAATAACCATATTCTAGCAAATGGGAAGGAAGAATAGGAAAGGGAAAGGAAGTTTCCTATTTTTATGTGTTTTTTTAGTTGAATTTTTAGAGAGGAAGTGAGAGAGAAATAGAAACATCAATGTGAGAGAGATAACATTGATCGGCTGCCTCTTACACGCTCCCTACCGGGGATTGAGCCTGAAACCTGGGCATATGCCTTGACCGGGAATCAAACCAGGACCTCGCAGTCCATTGGACGATGCTCAAGCACTGAGCCACACTGGTGGGGCAGGGATGTTCCCTATTTTAAGGCTACTTGCTAGAAACACACACTACTTCCACTTTCCTCCCACTGTATAGACAAAGTTGCAGAGCACAACTAAAGCTGCAGGGGCTGTGGAGAAAGTCTTCTGTAACTATGGGGGGGGGTCTATATTTACTGATTTGGAGTGATTTCTAAGATATAGTAAGTAAAAAAGAAGTAAACTATAGAAAATTATATGTGGTGTACTGTCATTTATGGTTAAAAAAAAAGAGTATAGAGGGTAATATATGTGTACACGTTAATATGTACTCAGAATGTCTCTGTTCAGAAACTGATATATCCTCTGGGTAAGATAATTAAGGCAGTGAGAGTCCAAAAGAAGACTTACTCTTTACTATATATTCTTTAATATTGTTTGATTTATTTTTTCTGTTTGCATGTATTACCTTCTTAAAATATATAAAATGAACTGAATTAGAATTCAGGAGGTTTATTTTCTAATCCTGGTTATGTTGAAAATTACTTGTATCGCTTGAAAGATTCTGTCTATGTTTTAAGTTCCCCAACTGTAAGGTGGAGATAGATAATGGTAACCCCAACTATATTTGAGTAGTGTGTGGGGGAGAGAGAGAGACAGACAGACAGAGGCAGAGAATCTGGTTACAAAGGTCAGTATAACCATCCAAAACTACTTATTGAATACCTAGTCTAGGCCTGATACTATGCTTGACTCCAGAAACACAGAGGGAGAGATGAGGTCCTGTTCTTCAAAAGTTTGAAGTACTCTGACAATATTTGTTAAACACGATGTGAATTAGTCAAAATGTCATACTTTAATTTTTTTCCTCTGCATCAAACAAAGCATTGATGGATTACTGTTCTTGTGTGTGTATGCTTACACACGCAAATATAGTAAGGGCAACATACAACACTATGTTTAATCTCACAAAGAATATTGAATAAAAAATGCAAAAGAATACATATAATACAAGTCTGTTCATATAATGTACAAAACCAGGCAGATGTTAACTTTTTTATTTTGGATGGGAACATAAAGTGGTAAAGAATCATAAGGAAATGATCATCATAAAGGATAGTGTTATCACCAAGTCAGGGGCGGTGGATTGGGAAGAAGCAGAAAGTTATGATCCAGAAAGGATGCACAGGGAATTTCCTGGGTGCTGGTAGTGGATGTTCATTTTATAATAATTTGTTAAGCTGTGCATTTGTTTTATGCACTTATGTTATATCTACCACTAAAAATGATAAGCATTAAAAGCACATGGCTGTATGCAAAGCCAATATGAATATTTCTATAGATTAGAGGTAGAACAGGAATCCATAATAAAAACCATAAATGGAGCTTTCAGATCTGAAAATAAGCAGATGCAATTGAGATTTGGACCTCCCTGATTGTTCCTTCTCAATCTTCTTTATTTTTATTTATTTATTTTTATTTCTCCTCTTTGACCTCGGTTATCTTCTTTCTCTCTCGTTTTTCCCCCAAAATTTATTCCAGTTTTTTTTTTTTTTTTTTTGAGCAAGAGAAACATTAAATTGTTGTTCCATTTATTTATGCATTCAGTGGGACAACGCTATAACCAACTGAGCTATTGGACCAGCATTCTCTTTTCTACTTACTCATTTACTCTCTGGTAATTTCAAACAATCTCATAAGGCTTTACATACCATCTATATGCCAGTAACTCCCAAACATATCTCTGGTCCTTGCAATTTCTCTTAATTCTATATTCATACATCCAACTATGTATTCAACAACTTCACTTGGAGGTTTAGAAGATTTTAATATATACAAAATTGACTCTGATGTTTCACCTCAGACTGTTCTACCCTTAGCCTTTCCCGTTTATTGAGAGCAATCCTCTCCTTCTTACTTGGGTCGAAATCCTTGAAGTCATTCAATAGATTCTTTGTATTATAACTTGCATCCAATCCATCAGCAATTCCTGTTGACTTTATATTTATTCATTCATTCATTTATTTATTTTTACTTTATTGATTTTAGAGAGAGAGGAGGAAGAGAGAGAGAGATGGATGAGATTGGCCGCCTCCTTGTTGCCCCCCACTGGGGATTTGGCCCACAACCTGGGCATATGCCCTGACTGGGAATAAAACCGATGACCTCTTGGTGCATGGGTCGATGCTCAACCTCTGAGCCACACCGGCTGGGCGATTTTACCTTTCGAATATACCCAGAATTCAACCCCTTCTCACTATATTCGTGGCTAATACCTTGATCTAAGCCACTATCATTTCTTGCATTGATTTGCCACAGAAACCTCCTAGGCGGGCTTCCTTTCCTTATTTATCAGCTTCCACTGATCAGTTCTCAACATAGCAGCTAGGTGATACTTATAAAACATAGGTCACAGCACTCCTTTGTTTAAGACCCAGCTCTGGTTCTACATTTTACCCAGACTGAAAGCCAGAGTTGTTTCTGTAATGTCCACTATGATCTGTGTGCCCCTCTTCCTCTTGGACCTCATTTCTTAAACTCTCTTCTTCTTTATGGCACAGCCCACTAGCCTCCTTGTTGTTCCTTGAATATACTACACCTGCTTCCTACCTTTGTGTGTTTGCACTGGCTGTTTCCTTGCCTGAAACACATCCCCCTGACCCCAGATAGTCAAATGGCTAACCTCCTCACCTTCTTGAAGTTTTTGCTCAAATGTTGTCATCAAATTAAGACCTACCTGACAATTTTATTTAAAATTACAACTCACATTCCAACCTTCCTTCCCCACTCTACTTTTCTTTTTTTCCATAACATTTCCTACCTTCTAATAAACTATGTCGTTTATTTATTTGCCATGTCTGTTATTTATTGTCTGTATAATTCACTAAACTATAAGTTCCAGGAGGGCAAAAAAAAAATTTTCTTTTAATCCTTACTCGAGGACATTTTTCCATTTCTTTCTTTTTTTTTTTTTTTAATCCTCACCCAAGGATATTTTTCGATATTTTGTTCAGATAGAGTGGAAGAGAAAGAGAGAGAAACATCAATGTGAAAGGGACACATCGAGTGGTCGCCACCCACATGACCCAACCAGGGCCGGGGACAAACTGCAACCGAGGTATGTGCCTTTAGTAGGAACCGAACCCAGGTCTCTCTGGACCACAGGCAAACGCTCTAACTGCTGAGCCAAATTGGCCAGGGCCATTTTTCCATTTCTTGTTCAGATAGAGCGGGAGGGAGAGAGAGGAAGAGAGAGAGAGAGAGAAACATCAACATGAAAGGGACACATTGAGTGGCTGCCACCTGCACGACCCAACCAGGGCCGGGGACAAACTGCAACTGAGGTACGTGCCTTTAGCGGGAACCGAACCCAGGTCTCTCTGGACCGCAGGCCGACGCTCTAACCACTGAGCCAAATCGACCAGGGTGAGGGCAAAAATCTTTAAGCTTGTTCACTTATGTATCCCAAACACTTCAAATAATGCTTAGCATATAGTTAGTGGTCATATTTGTTGAATTAATTTATACAAGATAATGAACCAAAAGCACTCCCTTTGGCAAGGGCATGGAGTCAGACTTATGGTGTGAAGTGGAATCTAGGGGAGGGCTAACTCTCCTGTGAATAGAGGCTAGAAAAAAAATGGCTATTCTTGCATGTGGCTTTGGCTTGTATAGAGCTACATTTCTCTTTTCTGACACAGCTAGAGAAAGCTCCACATGCTGGAAACATGCTTAGTCATATTAAGGATTTCACAGCAGATTATGAGTTTTGAGCAGCTGATGTAAGACTGGGTTCTGGACTTGGAAGCCCTGGTTGGAGAGCTGGGTGTGGGGGAGGAGGAGCGGGAAGACGGAGGCAACCAAAAAGCCACTAGTAGATCAAAGTTAGAAGAGGGCTAAATTTCTTTATGTGAGAATTCAGAGCAGGACTGAAATGGGGCTGTGTACAGAAAGCCATGGAGACTTCAAGCTTTGGGAGGTGGGGGAGGAGAGGGAGGGATCCAGTAATTAGTAGTACTGGGACAATAAGTGTCAGAGATTAAAGAATTGACCTCCTCTTTGTATAAATGTTGTAGTGTTTATAAATGTTATAGACCTCCATGTGTTATAGTGTTTATAAATGTTATAGACTTCCTCTGTATTTCTATGAAATCTTAGATAAAACCTAATTTGTTTTGATGTAAGTGAATTCTTTCCAGAGAATGGGAAAGAGATTGTGTGTCCTGAGTCAGAGTTGGCACAGGGTGAGAATAGATTGTATGTGGGGCTATTTAACATCTGGATTACAAAAAATTAGGATGAAAAGTGATATGACTTACTGATGGATTGGGATAGGAGACAGGAATTTGGCAATGAGATCATTGGTGACCTTGGAACAGCAGTCTCTGTGGAATGGTGAGTACAGAAGCCAAAACAGAGTCAGTTTGAGTGTGAATGAGAGATGAGGAAAGAGAGAAGCTTAACTGGGACTGGGAAAGAATTTAGGGTTAGGGATTTTTTTTTTTCTCAGAGTAGTGTAACTAGAACTTGTCTGTATGTTGATGAGAAGGAACCATCATTAGACTAGGAGAGTAGTTAATGGTGTAAGAGAGGCTGGCTGATGTGATGGATGAAGTACCTGAGAAAGGAAGAGGAGTTGAGACCCAGAGCACAAGTAGATAAAGAGAAGAGGAAGAGCCATGGCCGGTTTTGCTCAGCGGTTAGAGCGTCGGCCTGCGGTCCAGAGAGACCTGGGTTCGGTTCCCGCTAAGGGCATGTACTTCGGTTGCAGTTTGTCCCTGGCCCTGGTTGGGTTGTGCGGGTGGCAGCCACTCGATGTGTCCCTTTCACATCGATGTTTCTCCCTCTCTTACTTCCTCTCTCTCCCTCCTGCTCTACCTGCATAAAAAATGGAAAAATGTCCTTGGGTAAGGATTAATAAAAAAAAAAGAGAGAGAAGAAGAAGGAAACAGTGTACATACAGGTAGGTTTATAGGTTTGGTGGTTGGTATAGTTGCATTGTTTTTTTCTTTATTGATATTTAGAGAGAGAGGATGGGAGAGGAAGAGAAAGATAGAAACATCAATGAGAGAGAACATTGATTGGATGCCTCCTGCATGCCCTCAATTGGGGATCAGGCCCACAACCTGGACATGTGCCCTGACAAGGAATTGACCAACAACGTCTTGGTGCATGGATCGATGCTTAACCACTGAGCCACACTGGCCAGGTGGTATAGTGGCATTATTTATGGGGGAGCTGCTGCTTGGGCTGTAATATCAAATACTTTCCCATTTGCTGCTCTATCTATCAACACATATATCAGTGTTAGTCGAAGTCTAGATTTTTGGTATTTTCTTTGTAGATACCGGGCCAGAACTTTGTAAGTAATTTCTAAACTTGCAAGGGAGCCAGGATCCTGTACTATAATTTCAGAGTTGTGGAATTTGTAGCTAAATATTTAGATATGGTCATTTTAAGTTTTTAGTACTATTTGAGATATATATGATATAACCTCAATTATATGGAATATCTTAAAGGTTTGAGCTTCTCTCATCAGCCAATCCCCTTATGTTCCAACCCTACTGAGTATTTGCTTATCCCTGAACATCCCATATTTCATATACATGCCATGACAAATATGTGCAATGCTTCATTTTCTCCTACCACAGTTCTTTAATTCTTCAAATGCCGCCTTCTCCATGAGACCTCTGTAAAGCAATTACTTAACTAATTCACCCCACTTGAAATCACCCCACCCCTCCACCATGACGTGAAACAAAACCTATTAGAGTTCAGAAATCTATTTCACCTGTAGTCTAAATCCTGAAAGGTAGGCTCCCTGTTTTACGAATCTCTTTATCACCATATGTTATTTCCTGTATAGTGGATTTTCAGTAATCATTTGTTGAAATCAATCAATGCTGCATAGTTGAGGAATTATCTCATAAGCAACAAAACTTTGAAAATTGTAAACATTTAGGATAGTAATCTTTCTAGACCTTTATATACATTTCTTGAGTTTCTAAAGTAAATTGAACAAAATCTAATCCTCTTTGAAGATTTTAGGCGAATCATGATTTAGATGATAAAGTCTACGAATACCCTCAGAGCTCCATCTAAATGTATAGGACTTCTTACCCTAGTGCTGAATGGCTTAGCCTGCTAGGCTTTTGTTTTGTGGAGTTTTTAGTTTGACATCTTATTCTGCATCTGATTTTAGCAACTGTTCTTCCCCTTTTTATTTTCTGCTTCTAATCAGATTAATCTACTGATGACTCTATTTTGAAAACTGCATGCTTTAGAAATGAAAGTAAGACTAAGTAGACTCTATAGCGTTCTTCTGTGAATAAGGCTTTGCACATTGGTGCATGAACTCCTCAGCTCTATCCATTCACTCCTTCAGGACCTTTTGGGGTCAGCACTACAATAGGTGCAAAGACAGAACTTCATCTTTGTCTTCAAGGTGTTCAGGGTTAATCCTGCTTAGCAACTCAGAGGCTTTTCTGTGTTCTCAGCTATAACTTCATGTAATAGTTCTTTTTCTTTTATTTTAGGGTTTTAATGAATGCTTTGCATATAAGTAATAAGGGTTTTAGCCTATCAATTTTTAACTGGTGTGCTGCAAGAATTTTTTAAACATGCAATACCTGACTATTTAGTTGGGGGCACTGACTTCTTTTTCCTTAGATTGTCAAATTAAAAAAATGACAACAGCCAATGCAACAATAGCCATCTGGTGTTACTTAATCAGAATTACATCTATTTTTTGTCAGATAGGCAGAAAATATATTTTTTGGTGTGCCACATAATTTTAGTAATTAGTTTATGTGTGCCATGAGATGAAAAACATTGAAAATTACTGGGTTAGCCTTCTGAATTCAGTCTTACATGGGATTGTAACAAAGCTACAAAGATAATAAAGTGTGTCTTTCTTTTTCTCTCCTATAGGAAATACAGATGAAGAGGACTGCAATTGAAGCTTTTAATGAAACAATTAAAATATTTGAAGAGCAGTGTCACACACAAGAACAATATCGCAAAGAATATATTGAGCGATTTCGCAGAGAGGGGAATGAAAAGGAAATTGAACGGTAAATCTCCCTAGTACCTCCAAGTGCGTCAGTGAGACAAGATGTCCTTTCTTCCCCAATAATCTCTGTTGTGTTTGCTTTTACCCCTCAAACTGCACAGTTCTTCCATATGGAAATACTTGCTGTTCCCACCAATGGCACCAAACTGAACCTCCTCTCTTCTGCATTCTTTCTCCATCCTCCTAAATGTTAACTCTTGCTCACCCTTTAGGACTCAGCTTTATTTTCTTTTTCTAGAAAATATTCCCTGATTCTCTGGACTGGTTTGGGGACTTTTTGTCCCTACTCCTACAGTATTGGTCCTGATCTCTACTGTAATATTTACTGACTGTCCCACTCACTAGACTGTGAGCTTATTGAAAATAAGGATGTTGGCTTATTTTCCTGATAGTTACAGCACCTGTTATGGTACTGGAGAGTACAAAGTGATACTTGTTGAATATTTGTGGAACTGAAAATCAATAGCAGCAGTCTGAGAATAAATTGGAGGTGGAACAAGACTGTGGGGCAAAAAGAGCAGCCTGACTGTTGTAGGTGGCTGCAGTCTTGTCATCATCAGGTTAAAAGATGGTGAGGCCCTAAACCAGATCAATGGCAGGGAAGGAGGTGGAGTTAATGGAAATGCTGAGGACTTGAGGCCTGACCAGGAATGATAGGTATGGCATAAGTCAAAGATTATTCCTAGTGACTAAGGAATATGAGTAACTAAGGGATGGTGTTATCCACCAAAATAGAGAGTATGAGGAGAGTTTGGGGTTGGAACCAATGAGTATGAGGCTCCTGTGAGAACCCAGTGGAGTAGTCTGAAAGGCTGTTGGATTTGGAGTTCAGATGCTAAGAATGAGATTACACAGGGAGAATGAGCAGCATGAGAAGTATTGGATCCGACAACCGAAGGGTATTGTAAGCCTTTATCAAAGCAAATTTAGTGGGCCCTGGCCGGTTTGGCTCAGCGGTTAGAGCGTCAGCCTGCGGTCCGGAGAGACCCGGGTTCGGTTCCCGCTAAGGGCACGTACCTTGGTTGCAGTTTGTCCCCAGCCCTGGTTGGGTCGTGTGGGTGGCAACCACTCGATGTGTCACTTTCACGTCGATGTTTCTCTCTCTCTCTCTCCCTCTCACTCTATCTGAACAAAATATCAAAAAATGTCCTCGGGTGAGGATAAAACAAAACAAAACAAAGCAAATTTAGTGGAATATTGGAAGACTGAGCCAGATGACAATGGGTTGAGGAGTGAAGAAGTGGATAACAAATAAAAATGAATCCTCTGCAAGGGGAAAGCAAAATTATTTTTCATATTAGCACCAAAGTGTTAGTGAACTTCTGTGTGCAAAAGAATAGGGCTAATGCCCAGCCATTGTGGCTCAGTGATTGAGCATTGACCCATGCACCAAGAGGTCGCCGGTTCGATTCCTGTCAGGGCACATGCCCAGGTTGTAGGCCAAATACCCAGTGGGGGGCATGCAGGAGGCAGCCAATCGATGTTCTTTCTCATTGATGTTTCTATGTCTCTTTCCGTCTCCAAAATCAATAAAGAAAAAAAAGTTAAAAAAAGAAGAATAGGGCTAAGTGCTGTGAGGCAGTATAGCTTAATAGTTAAAACCATGGGTTTGAATTCTTTGTTGACTATTTACTACCTGTGTGACCTTGGGTGAGTTACTTAATTTTTCAAGCCTGTTTTCCTCTTCCATAAACTGTGGATAATGTCTTGTTGAAATGCTATGAGAATTAAGTGATGCACCCACACACATATATACACATATTCTTGATATAGAAAGGCATGTTTATGTGTGTGTGAGTGTATCTTGGTATATGCTGTCAATAAATGGCAATTATTAATAACAAAGAAATAGAGAAGAACTTGTAGTTTAGTTGCAATGGGAGGTAAAGTAACATGATGACATTTTTTTTTTTAATCCTCACCCAAGGATATTCTTCCATTTATTTTCAGATAGAATGGGTGGGAGAAAGAGGGAGAGAAAGGGAGAGAGAGAGAAACATCAATGTGAGAAGGACACATGGACTGGTTGCCTCCCGCAAGGCCCCAACCAGGGCCTGGGGCAAACAACAACTGAGGTACCTGTCCTTGGCTGGAATCGAACCCACAACTCATTGGTCCATGGGCTGAAGCTCTACTGCTGAGCCAAACCGGCCAGGGCAAAAGCTCAGAGATTTTAAATAACTTGCCCATAGCCACACAGTAAGTGTTAGGCCAGAGATTCACACTTAGTCCAGCTGACTGCAAAGTTGCTCTTAATTGCTTTATTGTGTTCTCTTGATATCATCCATATAGTTTTACTTGTTCAATCATGGCTTGATCCAAAGTCCAAACAAGGTCATCAGGATCCTCTCTCATACCCTTTTGGTTCCAATTTTCTCTGTGTTGGCTTCATCCTCAGGCAGGCTTTCCCAGTGAGGTGGAATTACAGCAGCGGGGAGTCCCTAGAATCAAATACAGATTCATAATTCAGCAGTCCCAGTGGAAAGAGAAGCTCTGTTTACAATAGTTCTAGCAAAAGTCCTAGAATTGATTCTTATTGAGTCAATTTGGGTATTACTCCTATTTGTAAACCAGTCACTGTTGCCTGAGAGTATGGATAGAATGGAATGGGATAGTTTTATGGGCCAAGCTGGGTTGTGTGGATGTTCACCTGTGAATCTGAAATGGGGGAAGGGAACCCATACTACAGGGACCATTAGAGTGCTATTACCAGAAGAGTGCTAATGGCTACGGGCCAGGAAAATACAGCAGATGTCGACCACTCTTAAGATATTAGGACTCTGCCCGGCTGGTGTGGCTCAGTGGTTGAGCATTGACCCATACACCAAAAGGTCGCCAGTTCGATTCCCAGTCAGGGCACATGCTCAGGTTGTGGGCCCAATCCCCAATGGCGGGCATGTAGGAGGTGGCCAATTGATGTGATGTGTATCTCTCTCACATCCGTGTTTCTCTCTGGCTCTCTCTCTTTCTCTTCCCATCACACTCTTTCTAAAGATAAATGGAAAAATACCCTCAGGTGAGGATTAAAAAAGAAAAAGATAATAGGAGTCTGTTCACACTATAGAATGCTTCTGCTTGGTTCCTATTTTAGCCTTAATATGTCGAATGTTTTCACAGAATTATGATGAATTATGACAAATTGAAATCACGTCTGGGTGAGATTCATGATAGCAAAATGCGTCTAGAGCAGGATCTGAAGAAACAAGCTTTGGACAACCGGGAAATAGATAAAAAAATGAACAGTATCAAACCTGACCTGATTCAGCTGCGCAAGATCCGTGATCAGCACCTTGTGTAAGTAGTGCGGGCCTTTGTGGGAGGGAACCACTGGCACCAGGTTACTGCTGGCACTAGAAACAGAGGTAGAAGAACAGATTTGTAATTAAGAAATGGCCAGTAAGAATGTAGGAAAGTGTTTTTGTTAGTAGTAGGGGTACTAGAGTTTACCTAAAGTCATTGTGTTGGGAGTATTGTAGGATTCTAATTTGTAAAAATGCTTTGGAAATCTCAGAGGGTGGCTGTGGCATGAACAAAGTGATGTAGCTTAAAAAGTACAGAATAATGTTTGCCTAAAACACAAAAACCAGAATCTTTGGTTATATATTAGAACCACAGAAATGGAAAGGCAAGGACATTTGCCTGTAGAAAAGTATACAGAACAATCTATTGAAGGGTTTTATATTTAATAAATGAAACTCTGTATTTAAGTAATAGAAATGTGTTGATAACAAGCATGAAAGATAATTTGATCTGAAGAGTAAAACTCAATTTTTTAATATTATGGAAAACTATATGATTTAGTTAGATACAGTTGGCCCTCGTTTATAGTGATTAATCAGTTCCAGACTCTACCACGATAAATGAATTTCTGCGAAGTAGGATGCTTTATTTATTCAGTTGTCCCTCGCCACTTTGCGCTTTGCGGTAGAGTGAAGCTGCGAAGGTCGAAGTGCAACGTGGCGAGGGACAACTGTTTTAGGGATATTATCCAAATATGGCTGAAAAGATATCACAACAAATTGTGGGTAGAGAAATGATAGCTTCAAAGAGAAAATACATGAGAAAGGAAAATAAATTTAGTTCTAGGTAATGAATAGACTGTTACGGAATATGTTTATGGGTTTCATGCTTGTAAAACAACTCAATTCAAACTCCTGGCAGGAGAAGACAGAGTAAAGACCTGACTGTTCCATAGACTCAGGCTTTTTTTTTTTTAATTAAATTTTTTTTTCCAATCCTCACCTAAGGATATTTTTTACGTTTATCTTTAGACAGAGTGGAGGGAGGAAGGAGAGGGGGTGGTGGAGAAGACTGGTTATCACCTGCATGACCCCAATTTGTTTTTTATCCTCACTCGAGGACATTTTTGCATTTATTTTCAGATAGGGTGGGAGGGAGAGAGGCAGGAAGAGGGAGAGAGAGAAACATTGCTGTGAGAGAGACACATCAACTGGTTGCCACCCACACTACCCCAACTGAGACCGGGGACAAACTGCAACCGAGGTATGTGCCCTTAGCTGGAACTGAACCCAGGACTCTTCAGTCCGTGGGCTGACGCTTTAACTGCTGAGCCAAACCGTGTACAAGTTTTGTATGGACATAAGTTTTTAGTTCTGAGTAGAAGCTGAGGAGTGGAATTTCTGAGTTAAACAGTGAGGAACTGCCAGACTTTTCTGAAGTGGCTGCACTGTTTTACATTTCCACCAGTGATGGTCTTTTTTATCTTAAGTAGTGGATCACTCCTTAATTTATCTCATAACTTAACTTTTTTTTTTAAACTGATTTTTTATTTCAAAATGTCTTATATGTTATTTTTATGTAGGGAATGTGAAGTTCTGATTATAAAATCTGGTGTAAGACAAGTTGTATTCCTCTTTTTCTTTACATTGAATTAATTTATTCTACATTTCTACCTGACTGGTTATATGAAAAGTATTTTATCTCAGTAATGATTTAGGACTCTTTCTACTTCCTACACATATACACACACTTAGATCATATAAGAATTTCATCATGAAGTACTGCCAGGAAACTGGTGGATCAGAAGTCCCTTGTCCCCCATTACTGCCATCATTGGGTGCTTCCTTTGCTCCTAACCATTGGGTCCTGCCATCTGGTTAAATACTGCTGATCCAGAAAATTCAGAGGTGTACTTCACAGTGATCTCCTTATTGGTCACCAGCAGACTCTGCATCTTTTTTTTTTTTTTAATTTTTTTTTTTTATCATCCTCACCCGAGGACATTTTTCCATTTTTTGTTCAGGTAGAGTGGGAGGGAGAGAGAGGAACAGAGAGAGAGAGAGAAACATCGATGTGAAAGGGACACATCGAGTGGCTGTCGCCCGCACAACCAACCAGGGCCAGAGACAAACCGCAACCAAGGTACGTGCCCTTAGCGGGAACCGAACCCAGGTCTCTCAGGACCGCAGGCCAACGCTCCAACCGCTGAGCCAAACCGGCCAGGGCCAGACTCTGCATCTTAAAACCTTCTTGTCCTTCATCCAAGGTGCTTTGTGCATGGGGCACCCTTTACTGTTACCCCAGCTCGTAATGTAGCCAGGCTTTAGGGAAGCATAACTTCTCCTCTAGGACTTATGCTTCAGCTTCAGAGTTTTTTTGTATTTTTTTTTTTTTTGTATTCCTCTCTCTCAGGGACTGCCTAATTTAATCCTCTTCCTTGGACTGAAATACAAGTTCTTCTTTTAGTGGGTGGTAGTTGGGTAGTAAGGCTAATTAGATCTTTAGAAAGGATACCATATATACATATTTTTTCCCCCTACTTGCTGGGTTGGGGACTAGGTAAATACTCACACCAGCTATTTTTTCTCTTGTTTTCCTTAATATAACTTCATCATAAATTAGCTATGGGAGTAGTATTTTTCTTGTTTTTTTTTTTTTTTTTTTTTGTAAGAAAATACTGAGGCATAAGCAGAGGCTGGTCAAAACCACACAGTTAGTAGGATGAGAACTGGATGTTGCTGTTGTTGCTGGTGGAAGCATTTTGGGGACCATGCATGGGAGGATGGGGTGTAGTGGTAAGGTTTATTGAAGATGGAGCAACACAAAAGACTGTTTCCAGGTGCCTGGAGTCTGTGTCTCATCCATGGTCAGGTGGTTCAGCTGTGGAGGAAGTCTAGCCTTGTCTTCATCAAGCCCAGAAAAAGGACCAGGGTCCAGAAATTCTTAGTTTGGTCCATGCTAAAGCTTAGTCCAGTTCAGTCTCTGTCCCCATTTGCTAGATTAATCTCTGTTCCCAGCTACATTAGGGGGGCACTGGGCTGCTGTATCTAGGCCCATGCTTTGAGCTGCGCATGAGAGGTGCGAGTGGTCAAGTGCAGGAACGAACAGTGAACAGATGTGTGTTACCTAGGGAGGCCTTTGTTAAGCTTTGACTGTATTACCTGGGCTTTCAAACTGACCACTTTCTTTTCTAATCCTTCAGCGGGCTTATGCTGGGTCCTCCCCCTAACCAATCTGGTCTTTTCCCCAGATTAGACACTGCCTCTTCACGGTTGCCATCTTAGCTTCTATTGGGCATTCATCCAGCAGAAGAATTTCCCCTTTATTTTTTATTTCTCACCCAAGGTATTTTTTCCATTGATTTTTAGGGAGAGTGGAATGGAGGGAGAGAGGGGAGGGGTGAGAGAGTGGGTGAAAGAGAAAGAGAGAGAGATAGAAAGGAACATTGATGTGAGAGATACATTGATTGGTTGCCTTCTGTAGACACCACGACTGGGGCCGGAGATCAAACCTGTAACCCAGGTATATGCCCTTGATCGGGAATTGAACCCACAACCCCTTGAAGCTTGGGCCGACACTCTAACCACTAAACCACACCAGCCAGGGCAGGAAAGATCAACTTTTTAAGGATAGAAAAGTTTGGATGATAAGAGTATTTATAAGAAGTTATCTGGTTATTTTGCTAACAGAAGTGATGGTGTAGGAGGGGTTTTGTTACTAAATAAATTTAGCAAGATCATGTTTTCTGGCTTCACTAAGCATATGAAATGAAATCCAGGTTAACTGAAGGATATGTCTTATTTAGAAAGGTTATGAAATCTGTCTAAAAGAACTTAAAAATTAGGTGTGATTTCAAGTTATCTAATGTAGTTGAGGTCAGTGACACAAAATGACCTTAGAGCCGGTCAAGATGGCAGTATAAGTAAACGCTGTATCGTGACTTCCCACAACCACATCAAAGTTACAACTAAACTACAGAACAACCATTATTCAAAACCTCCTGAAATCAAGCTGAATGGAAGTTCTACAACTACAAAATTAAAGAAGAAGCCACATCAAGACTGGTAGGGGGGGTGGAGGCCGACGGGCTGGTCCCACACCCATGTGTGGTGGATAAAAATCAGGATTCCTTGGCTGGGAAGGTCCTCCCTGAGGACTGAGGGGTCCCACCCTACATCAGGCGGCCCTGCTCAGGGTTCCAGTGCCAGGAAGAGAAGTCCCCATAACTTCTGGCTGGAAAAACCAGCGGGAACTGAGGCTCAGGGAGGCTGAGGCAGCTGGAGCCCCAGGAAGCTCCTTTTAAAGGGCCCACGCACAGACTTACCTGGACTTGCTCCCTCTAAGCTCAGAGGGGAAGCAACTTGAGGGGCACCAGAGACATACAGGAAAGAACTGAGCTGTTTGACATTGGAGCGAGGGCTGAAGAGGGGGCTTTCTACTGGGCAGACGTGCTGTCAGAGGCCTTTGTTCCTTTGGTGAGCCCTTCCTTGGGGTGGCAGACAGCCGCCATATCTGGGACTCCAGTAACTTGGCTCACACTGGGTGCCCCGCCCTGGTGATTCCCTGAGGCCCCGCCCCACCCAACTTTCGGGCCTACCCAAGCTGTTGCCAGTTGCTTTACCATAGGATTGGCCTGTCTTGGATCCTGCTTCAGGTTTCCCTAAATTCTTTCAAACAAGCAGCATCTGGTCTCAGCTAGCCCCATACCTCTTGTTAAGTAATACGCAGAAACAAACACAGGGAGGCAGCCAAAATGAGGAGACAAAGAAACAGGTCCCAAATGAAAGAACAGAACAAAACTCCAGGAAAAGAACTAAGTGAAATGGAGATAAGCAACCTAACAGATGCTGAGTTCAAAATACTGCTTATAAGGATGCTCAGTGTACTTAGTGAGAACCTCAGCGAACTTAGTGAGGGCCTCAAGAGCATAAAAAAGGACCGGTCAGAAATGAAGGATGCATAGTCAGAAATGAAGGAGGCAATAACTGAAATAAAGAATAATTTACACAGATTCAATAGCAAAGTAGGTAAAGCCAAGAAGCAAACCATTGATTTGGAATGTAAAAAAGCAAAAAACACCCAATCAGAACAGCAAAAAGAAAAAAGAATCCAAAAAAAGGAGGATGGTGTAAGGAGCCTTTGGGACAACTTCAAGCATGCTAACATTCGCATCCTGGGGGTGCCAGAAGGAGAAGAGAGAGAACAAGAAATTGAAAACCTATTTGAAACAATAATGGCAGAAAACTTTTCTAACTTGATGAAGGAAACAAATATACAAGTCCAGGAAGCACAGAGAGTCCCAAACAAGATGAACCCCAAGAGGCCCACCAAGACACATCATCATTAAAATGCAAAAGGTCCAAGACAAAGAGAGAGTTTTAAAAGCGGCAAGAGAAAAGCAGTTCGTTACCTACAAGGGAGTTCCCATAAGACTGTCAGCTGATTTCTCAAAAGAAACTTTGCAGGCCAGAAGGGAGTGGCAAGAAATATTCAGAGTGATGAAAAGAAAGAACCTACAACCAAGATTACTGTATCCTGCAAAGCTGTCATTTAGAATTGATGGCCATATAAAGAGTTTCCCAGACAAGGAAAAGCTAAAGGAGTTCATCACTACCAAACCATTATTATATGAAATGTTGAAGGGTCTTCTTGAAGAAAACGATAAAAAATATGAACAAACAAAATGGCAATGAATACATATCTATCGACAATTGAATCTACAAACAAAATGAACAGGTAGAACAGAAACATTCTCATAGATACAGAGAATATTTTGTTCGTTGCCAGATGGGAGAGGGGTTGGGGGAATGGGTCAAAAAGGTGGAGGGATTAAGAAGTACAAATTGGTTGCTAGACTGAGAAACCTCAAAGGGAAGGGGGGTTGGAGGGTGGGAAGAAATACACCAAGGAACTTACATGCATATGTGCATAATCAATGGACACAGACAACAGTGTGGGGAAAAGTAGGAGTGCGGGCCACGAGTGGGGAGGGAGTCAATGGGGGAAAAATGAGGAACATCTGTAATACATTCAACAATAAAGATAAGTTTAAAAAATAATAAAATAAATAAAAAGAAAAATAAAACCCAAAAAACAAAATGACCTTAGAGTTGACCATGAAGATTTATTAAAACCACCCCATCAGCCCTGGCCAGTTTGCTAAGTGGTTAGAGTGTCAGCCCGCGGACCAAAGAATCACGGGTTTGATTCTGGTCAAGGGCATGTACCACAGTTGCAGTTTAGTCCCTGGCCCTGGTCGGGGTCATGTGGGAGGCAACCAGTTGATGTGTTCCTCTCATGTGGATGTTTCTCTTTCTCTCCCTTTCTCTTCCTCTCTCTGCCTCCCACTCTATCTGAAAATAAATGGAAGAATATCCTTGGGTGAGGATTAACAAACAAACACACAGAAAACCACCCATCAGCAAATATTTACCGACTATTTATTGAATATCTACTATGTGCTGGCATTCTTTTCAGCATTGGGATTAACCATGAGTAGAGTAGACTCCTTTCTTTAAAGTAGCTTACATTTTAGTGGAGGAGACTGTCAGCTTAAGAAATGTCCAAACCTGTAAGAATTTGTGCAAGTTTATTTGAGCCAAATTGATGACAGTTGCCAGCAAACAAAATTTTAAGGGATTGAGAAAATGCTCCAGAGAATGGTTGTTTTGCACCTTATTTTATACATTACAAAGGAGGAGAGGTATAAGGGGATTACATGAAATTCATTGGAGACAGCGAGGCAGGAGAAAGCAAAGAGGGGGATCTCTGGGATTGGATAAAAAGTAAAACAAGCCGTGGCCGGTTTTGCTCAGTGGTTAGAGCGTCGGCCCATGGACCAGAGAGTCCGAGGTTCGGTTCCTGCTCAGGGCACGGACCTCGGTTGCAGTTTGTCCCCGGCTCTGGTTGGGGTTGTGTGGGTGGCAACCACTCAATGTGTCTCTCTGACATTGATGTTTCTCTCTCTCTCTGTTCCCCCCTCTCTCCCTCCCTCTCTATCTGAAGATAAATGCAAAAATGTCCTCTGGTGAGGATTAAAAAAAAAAGGTAAAACAAGCCCAGCTGGTGTGGCTCAGTAGTTCAGCATCGACCCATGGACTAAGAGGTCGCCTTTCGATTCCCGGTCGGGGCACATGCCCAGGTTGTGGGCCCAATCCCCAGTTGGGGGCATGCAGGAGGTAGCCAGTTGATATTCTCTCTCATCGATATTTCTATCTCTCTCTCTAAAAATCATTAAAGAAAAAAAAATTTTTTTTGAAGTGGAACAAATAGACACATACTTTTTTTACATCGGTGGGTATAGGATAGTTAACAGTTAACAATGAACATGATAACCATGAGGGGATTTGTGGTTTCTGCTCTGGTGTGGTGGTTGTGCTTTGAGGGTTTTAGGGGGAAAGGAAATTAGATATGCTATCATAGACACACACACACACACACACACACACACAAAGACAACAGACAGGATCAGTTAAGGTGAAGATTGACCTTCGTTAGGGAAAAATATAACCCTAGGACATTACTACCAGCAATGAACTGCTTTTAGTAAGTTTTAATTTCAGACCATTCTATGTGCTTACTTTCGATCTCTTGAGTTTGTAAGACCGCCATGTTGGCCTCCCCTGAGCTTGTCAGGTTTAGTATGTGGCCCCTTTTTTGTCCACAAGACAAACATTAACAAGTGAAAGTACAAAACAGTTCCAGGCAAATGCTGTGAAGATGGTAAAGTGCAGAGAGTGACTGGGGGATTGCCTTAGTTGGGACAGTGAGGATAGTTTATGATGAGACTTAAATGATCAGAAGCCTGGTTGGGGGTCGGCAATGAAAGAGTTTTTGTATAGTCAAGTTTTAGACCATCAGCCATCTCAGTGATTTATATCATTTTACATCTAAAATGTTGCCGTATTTTCCTGGCCAGGTAGCTCAATTGGTTAGAGTGTTGTCCTGATACACCAAAGTTGTGGGTTCAAGCACTCGTCAGAGGACATACAAAATCAACCAGTGAATGCATAAATAAGTGGAACAACAAATCAATATTTCTTTCTCTAAAATAATTTTTTAAAATGTCGCTGTATTTTAAAATACTATGATTTGCCTGGTAATGAAGTAAATGTATATTAAGTACTCAGATTGCCACTCTTAATTTCTAAACTCAATGTAGTAGACCACACAGGAATAGAGCAATATGTGTCCCACTGTGTTTGAATGTAAGTATGTGTGTGCTGGTGGTGGTAAAACCTTCTGGAAAAGGAAAATTCAAAGTGAGAGAAGTGTCTCATTTCAAGTAGCTCTTTGTATTTCTACCATTTTGCAGACAGTTGAAGGAAAAGTAATGGAGAAACTAGTTTAGGGAAATCTCTGGCCACTCTCAGTAGGACTGGAAAATAAGTTCATGGACTCTGCAAGTTTGATTGGCTTGGTCGTGTCTACTTTGTCCAAGCAGAATTTGCACAGATACTGACACTGGTGTCTTCCCTCTGGCAGATGGCTCAATCACAAAGGAGTGAGGCAGAAACGCCTAAATGCCTGGCTGGGAATCAAGAATGAGGATGCTGATGAGTAAGTTCCCTCTGTACCTTTCTGTCAGAGGGCTTTGTTTCCAATATAAGACATAGACCTTCTTTATACATGCCAAATGTTGGTTTTCATTGTCATTTGAGGACATTGAATCAAGAACTTTGCTTTTCTTTCAAATTGAATTTTCTAGAGTACCCTATAGGCTTGAGTTCAGAGACCTGCAAATCACATAAAACAAATGCTTTGATCATGGAGACATACACATGTGTTGGATGAGACATGAAATTTGTGCTTTCTGTACCATAGCAAGTAATGAAGTTGTTAAAAAGCATCCAGCTAAATACAATTTCATTTTGTCATTTTATGGTTAAAGATTTAGAAGAGAGTTTTATTTGTGAATTTGCCTTTAGATATAAGTAACCTGATTGTTAGAATAATATTTTAACATTTAATTTTTAGGACCTATTTTATCAATGAGGAAGATGAAAACCTGCCCCATTATGATGAGAAAACCTGGTTTGTTGAGGATATCAATCGAGTACAAGCAGAGGACTTGCTTTATGGGAAACCCGATGGTGCATTCTTAATTCGTGAGAGTAGCAAGAAAGGATGTTATGCTTGCTCTGTGGTGTAAGTCTTCTCTGGGAGTACGACCTTTTGGAAACTACTGCATTGATTAAGAGAGAATCAGTCTCTCATAAAATTCAGATCAAATTAGTTCAGGTACAATAAGGAGAGCCTATGGCTTAGACCATTAATATTTTATAAAAAAAAAACAAAACCACTTGCTTTAAGAGAAATGATATCTGAAATTATTTTTGGGGTTTTAATTTAAATGGTAAGTAGATTAGGCCTTGCAGTGTTGCTATTAGATTTCAGGTATTTGTGAAAAGTAATGTGCAGTCTTTCATTGAAAAGATCAATTAATTCTTTAGCAGTCTCCTGCATGCTTAACTTGTTCTTCATTTTCAGATTTAGAAAGGCTTGATTAAATAGAACTGTTTTTACTTCAGAAGAAAAACTATATAAATTTTGTACTTAAATAGTATTCTGTTGGGGTAGTGATAGAAAATGTTGGATATTTTCCATAAGATCATTTTATGACTTTGTTTGGAAAAGCCTATTTTCCTTTTAATGGAAAGTGAAATTCTGGGGGAAGCTAACTACGCATTGGTCAGATTTTGCCAAAGCATTATGTATATTCCTTAGAAAGGCAAATTTCTTCATTAACAAAGACCATACTTAGAGTGGAGGTTTAGTATGATGATTATGAGAGCAAGCTTTGCTGCCAGATGTATTGGATTCAAATCTTTACTCTGCTTCTCACCAGATATGTGACCTAGGGTAAGATTTTTGTAAGTATAAAATGAGTTAATACATATAATGCAATGTGCTTTGATTAGTGCTGGCACATAAGTAAACGTTACCCACTATATTATTGTGATAATGATGGTACTGATGGACATGACAGAAGGCAAGCAAAAATGACAAAGTGATTTTCCCCTCAAAGAGGGCAAGTTGGTGAGAATAAAAAGAAGACACTCATATTAACAGAGTGCTCATTGCTTTACATGATCATTTTGTCTTTTGTTGGTCTACCTCTGTCATTGAGTCAGAGTTTGAATCCAAGTTTACCTGGTTTCAAAGCCCACATTTTCCTTTTGCATCACACTTCATTTCACAATTAAATATAAGTGGAATCACTGTGAGATAGGAATCATTAGTTGTCTGTACACACGAAGAACTATTCTTGTGGAAAAAGAAAAGATTGGAGGTTTTGTGGAAGAGGTGGCATTTGAGCTGAACTTTGAAAGGATGAAGAATGGGATACTTATGGGCAGGAAATGGGGAAGGAGTTGAAACATTGGATGACTGTTTACCAAAGACAGAGCTACTTGAAAAACATTTCATTTCTCCGAAACATGGACTGCTCAAGTTATATGAGTGGAAATAGCAGGAGAGGATGGTTCTTGCAGTATTTGAGATCTTTTAAGAACAATAAAAGAAGGAAGGTAATAATCCCAGTGCATTGGTCCCTCACCTTCACCTGAGGTCATTGGGTAGGCAGGCTCATAAAAATTCAGGGAGACTAAGGAGATACTTGAATATTTTAGGGAGCTGTATTCTTTTTCTCCTTTCTTTAGCCACAGACTTGACTAGAACTAAAGTCCACAGCAGTGTGGCTTTCCCTTGCTTATTAAATCCAACTGCAGTCATATATCAAATTGGAGTTCACATTGAAGATTTTCAGAAGCAAAAGAGTTTGGCATCACAAAGACTTTAACTTGTTTGCTAGCCACTCTGGCTATAGGAAGCCTGCTTACAGTGATCTCCCAATGTATATAAAATATTTGCTGAAGTAGGGACATGAATAAATTCAGTTTTTTAGGAGACTCTCATAGAAAAATTAAAATGACCATGTAGTAGGAAGTAAAGGCACGGAACTCCTTTGTTTTTCCATTTTAATTTCTGTTAATGACATCATAAAATAGCCTTGGAATAAATTGTTTAACTTCACAGCCTTCTGGGGCTAAAGACCTGTAGCCAGCAATGCACATATTCCATTAAGTTAAGGAGTCAAATTGTGAGCACTAGTGATCCTTATTGTTATTGTCATTTAGGATACAAAATTTGATTAGGGATAGAATAACTAAATAGATAAAGAAGAAAACAGAATACTTGAACAACACTATAAAACAGCTAGAACTAACAGACATCTTTAGAACATTCCACCTAACAACAAAATACACATTCTTCTTTAGTGCACATGAAACATTATTCAGGATAGACCACAGGTTAGACCACAAGTTTCAATAAATTTAAAAGGATAGAAATCATACAAAATGTTTTCTAACCACAATGGACAAGAAATCAGAAATAAAAAACAGAAGGAAATTTTGGAAATTCACAAATGTGGACAATAAACACATTCCTAAATAACCAGTGGAGCCCTGGCCGGTTTGGCTCAGTGGTTAGAGCGTCGGCCCACGGACCAGAGAGTCCTGGGTTTGGTTACCGCTAAGGGCATGTACCTTGGTTTCAGTTCATCCCTGGCCCCAGCTGATGTCGTGTGGGTGGGCAGCCAATTGATGTGTCTCTCTCACATCGATGTTTCTCTCTCTTTCTTCCCCCGTCTCTATTTGAAGATAAACGCAAAAAAAAAAAAAAGTATTTGGGTGAGGATAAAAACAAACAAACCCATAAATAATGAGTGGACAAAAGAAAAAAAAGGGAAATTAGAAAATACTTTGAGATAAGTAAAAACAAACAACATATCAAAACTTATGGAATGCAGCCAAAGCAGTGCTAAGAGGGAAGTTTATAAGTAAACATTTATATTAAAGAGGATCTCATCTCTGGCCAGTTTGCTCAGTGGTTAGAGTGTTGACCCATGGACCAAAGAATCCCAGGTTTGATTCCAGTCAAGGGCACATACCTTAATTGCAGTTTGGTCATTGGCCCTAGTCAGGGTCGTGTGAGAGGCAACCAGTTGATGTGTCTCTCTCACATCGATGTTTCTCTCTCTCTCTCTCCCTCCCTCCCTCCCTCCCACTCTATCTGAAGATAAATAGAAAAATATCCTCAGGTGAGGATTTAAAAAAAAAAAAAGGATCTTAAATTAATAACCTAACCCTCTTCTCCCTTAAGAAACTAAAACAAACAAACAAACAAAAACCCAAAACACAAAAGAAGAGCAAACTAAACCCACACAAGCAGAAGGAAAGGAATAATAAAGATCAGAATGGAAGTAAATGAAATAGAGAATAGAAAAAAGTTGAGAAAATCAATGAAACCAAAACTTGGGATGAACAAAATTGACAACCTCTAGCTAAATTAACACATCCACACTCAAACAGAGAGATGATACAAATTACTAAACTCAGGATGAAAGAGGGGACATTACTTGTAGTCCTTACAGAAATTTTTTTAATTAATTATTTTTGTTACAGATGTTTCTCCTCCCCCCCCCCAGACACCCTCCTTCCTATCGCACCCCTCACCCCCACCGTGCAAGCATTGTTGTCTATGTCCATTGGTTACACATACATGCATATAAATTCTTTGGTTTATCTCATTCCTCCCCACCATCCCCTTCTCTGAAGTTTGTCAGTCTGACCTGTACTCCTTTCTATGTCTCTGGGTCTGTTTTGTTCATCAGCTTTTTTTGTTCATTATGTTCCACAAATAAGTGAGATCATGTGGTATCTGTCTTTCTCTGATTGGCTTATTTTGCTTAGGATAATACAGACATTTTAAAAGATGATGAGGGAATACTATAAAACAGTAATATGCCAACAAATTAAATAACCTAGATGAAACAGACAAATTCCTAGAAGCACACAAACTACCAAAACTGACTTCAGAGGAAATAGAAAATCTGAAAAACACTATAACCAGAAAAGAAGTTGAAGTATTAATTAAAACTAAAACAGAAACTATGCACAAAGAAAAGCCCAGGCCCAGATGGCTTCACTGGTGAAGTCTACTAAATATTTTTTAAAGAATTAACACAAGTCCTTCACGAAGTCTTACAAAAAATAGAAGAGAACACTTCCCAGCTCATTTATAAGGGTAATATTACCCTGACACCAAAACCCAGACAGAGTTATAAGAAAAGAAAACTATAGATAAATGTAGTTGGATTCATCCCAGGAATGCAAAGGCAAGTCGACATAACTCAATTCATGCAATAAACCATGTTAATAGAATAAAGGCAAAAAATTACATGATTATTTCAGTAGACTCAAAAAACCTTTGACAAAATCCAACAACTCTTTTATTTTAAAAAACACTGAACAAACTAGGAATATGAGGGCACTTCCTCAACCCGATAAAGGGTTGTCTGTGGAAAACCCACAGCTAGTGTTATACTTAATGGTTAAAGACTGAATGCTTTTCCCTAAGATCAGGAAGAAGACAAGAATGTCTGCTCTCACCACTTCTAATAATCATTGTACAGAAGGTTCTAGCTAGGACAATTGGGCAAGAAAAATAAAAGGCATCCAGATTGGAAAGGAATAAAATAAAGAGTTCATCGGGGTTGCAGGTTAAAAGATTAGGATACAAAATTTTTTTCTATTTCTATGTACTAGAAATGAACAGTCTGAAAATGAAATGAAGAAGACACACTATTTATAATAGCATCAAAACTAATATACAGGACTAAAACAAAAGAAGTACAAGAGCTATACAAAGAATATAAAACATCATTGAAAGCACTTAAAGAAGATCTAAATAAGTGGAAAGACATTCAGTGTTCATGGAACAAAAAAGACTTAATATTGTTAAAATGGCAGTACTCCCCAAATTGGTCTACATGTTCAATATAATCCCTTTCAAGAAGCCCAGTTGCACCCTGGCCAGTTTGGCTCAGCGGTTGGAGCATCGGCTTGCGGACCAGAGAGTCCTGGGTTCAGTTCCCGCTAGGGGCACGTACCAAAAAAAAGAAAAAAAAAGAATCCTAGTTGGATTTTTGCAGAAATTGACAAGATGATCCTAAAATTCATGTAAAAATGAAGGGATCCACAATAGCCAAAATAATCTTGAAAGAACAGAAAAAAGTGGAAGTACATCTCCTGATTTCAAAACTTACAACAAAGCTATAGTAGTCAAAATTGTGAGGTACTGACATAAGGATAAACATGTAAATCAGTAAACAGAATTGAGAGTCAAGAAATTCTTAACTTATGGTCGATTGGTTTTCAACAAGGTTCTAGACATTTAGTGGCGGAAAAATAGTCATTTCAACACATGATGCTGTGACAGCTGGTGAGCCACATGTAAAAGAATGAAGTTGGATCCTTAACCTCACACCATATAAAAAACATTGACTCAAAATGGATTATAGACCTAAATGTAAAAGCTATAGGCATAATTCTTTGTGACTTTGGATTAGGCAGTAGTTTCTTACAAACCCAAAGCACAAACACCAAAACAAAAAATAAATTGGACTTTACCATAATTAAAAACTTTTTGCATCAAAGGACACTGTCAAGAAAGTTAAAAGACAACCCAAAGAATAGGAGAAAATATTTGGAAATCTTTTGTCTGTTAAGTGTCTAATAAATAAAGTGTCTAATAAAGAAAGAACTCAATAAAAGACAAATGCCCTAATTTAAAAATGGGCAAAGATTTGAATAGACATTTTTCTAAAGAAGATATCATAAGTGGTCAAAAAACATATGAAAAGATGCTCAATATCATTAACCATTTGGAAACTGCAAATCGAAACCACAATGAGCCTGGCCATTGTGGCTCACTGGTTGAGCATCGACCCATGCACCAAGAGGTCACCAGTTCAATTCCCGGTCAGGGCACATGCCCAGGTTGTGGTCCAAATCCCCCAGTGCGGGGCAGGCAGGAGGTGGCCAATCAATGTTCTCTCTCATTGATGTTTTTCTCTTCTTCTTCTCTCTCTCTAAAATCAATAGAGAGAAAATATTAAAAAAAAAAACTACAATGAGATACCACTAGGATGACTATAAAACAAAGAAGATGGACAATAACAAGTGTTGGTAAGGATGTGGAGAAATTAGATCCTCTTATACTGCTCGTAGGAATATAAAAAGATGAAACCATTTTGGAAAACAGTTTGGCAGTTCCTTAAAAAGTTAAACCGTATGACTCAGCAGTTCCACTCTAGGTATACATCCAAGAGAACTGAAAAAAACTCATACACAAATGTTCAGAATAGCATTATTCATAATAGCCAAAAAGTGGAAACAACCCAAATGTCCATCAATTGATGAATGGATAAACAAAATGTGGGATATCCACACAATGGAATATTATTCAAATAGCTATAAGAAAAAATGAAGTACCAATACATGCTACAACATGGGAGACTTTGAAAATAGTGTGCTAAGTGAAAGCCAGGTACAAAAAGTTGTGTGATATTGTATGATTCTATTTATATGAAATGTCCAGAATAGGCAAATCCATGAAGATAGAAAGTATATTAGTTGCTAGGGCCTGGGGGGAGGGAGGAATACAGAGTGATTGCTACATGGTTTCTTTTTAGGGTGAGGAAAATATTCTAGAATTAGATAGTGATGATTGTTGCACAACCTTGTGAATATTCTAAAAACCACTGATTTATACACTAAAAAATATTTTTTTTTGGTTCTGCCCCTCTGCAGTGTTCTTGCCTAATGAAGAGCCAGAGCTGAGTGATTAAATGGAGTCATCTGTTTTAGCTTTACCAGGTCTTGGTGGGAGACGAAGGATATCTTTGTGACAGGTCTATAAGGGAGTGAGGGGGACATACATGGATGTGACATTTTATAAGCTTGATTGACAAAACATTTCTGCTCCTCCTTTACAGAACAATCGCTTTCAGACTTCTGGTCATTTGGGGTCCCTTTATTATATTTTGCCTTAATTCCGTGGTATTTGTGTATTGTATCTTGCAGTGCCGATGGGGAAGTGAAACACTGTGTGATCTACAGCACTGCCCGGGGCTATGGCTTTGCAGAGCCCTACAACCTGTACAGCTCACTGAAGGAGCTGGTGCTCCATTACCAGCAGACTTCCCTCGTTCAGCACAACGACTCCCTCAACGTCAGGCTTGCCTACCCTGTCCATGCACAGATGCCCTCGCTCTGCAGATAAAGAGGGAGTGGGAAGAGAAGTGGCTCTCTAGCATTTTTTTCTACAGTTTTTATTAGACTATGAGGGCATTCTTTCTACGTAGACTGCTTGTTTTGCACAAGAAGTGATTCTGTGAATGTGAAGTGGAGAGTTTGAGCAGCAGCTGGCCAGGACACAGGCGCAAGGGGCCTGAGATTCTCTGGGACCCAGTGGTGCTGCTGCACTAGCATAGGAAGCTGGAAGCAGATGTTTTTTTGGGAAGTCTGTTTCATTGTTTTTTTGTTTGTTTGTTTGTTTGTTTGTTTAGCCAGGCACCCTCAACAGAACACATTAAGCTTGAGGGGGGTGGGAGGGTTGTATCTGGAAGCTTCTTAAGAGTCCATGTCCTCTTTGGGTCTTCAACTCTGAGAACGAGGTAGGGGCATGGCTCTGTGGGGAGCTCTGTTTTGATCTGGCAGTCTGTTTTAACTTTCTCCCAAAGAGAAGGCCGATTTGGTTCTGTGGTAGAATGGCATTCGGTGAAAAAGACAACCAAAGGAAAATGGGGAGGCCTGGGATTTCGTCTATGAACTCTCAGTCAAGGAGGTAAAAACCCTTCAGTGGAAGGCCTTGTATTTCTTAACCAACATAACTTGGGCATCAATGTCTCATAGCTCCTCCCTCTAAAGAAGCATTGTTTAGAAACCAAATTGGTCCCAGCAAAAGTGTTTGTTGCCGGATTGAGGTCTGATGGAAGAAGGCAACACTCGTGTCTGAATGCACACTTATGTACCAAAACTTGAAAATAAAAAGAAAGCTAGAATGTGTTAGTTTTAGCAAACACTAAAATTGGTCAATGTAACCTCTCTGCCCTGTTTCTCAGAGATGAAGAATAGTGTTCTTTTTGTGGGCATGGTGAGCTTTGAATCATAAAATGAAGTTGGTGCTTGTGTGTTGTTTCCTTAGCCTAAAGAATGATCTGTTGTCTAAAACCTTTGTAACTTGTTTGTATGAGTAAAGAAAAGGTGCAATCCAGTGCTTTTAGATGGCTTGATATACCAAATAATGATATAGAACAACAGTCTTATATGTGCTTCCCCAAGTTTAAAGGCCCTGCAGAAACAGTGAACATGGTTAATTGCTCATTGCCTATCCTTTGCTGGGTAGGGCTAGGGTCATACATAGGTTGCTAAGGCTGTAGCAGGAAGGGAGCCAGATTGTGGTCAGGGACCTCAGTAAATCATAGACCCAGGGGCTCTGGTGTCCAGGGCAAGGGTCATACCATATTACCCATGTGCTTCCATATAGTGGTTTCTAAAACTTTTGTAAGGAGAGGAAAGAATGGTTTGGAGTTTGGACTGTTAGTAGAAATCATCTGGAAGCTTTACTCTTTGCCTTTTTTGTGATCCTGATATTAAGAGATGTGCACAAACTGTCCTGATTTTAGGCCAGGATCATCTGCTCCATGTGGTTTAAGCCTTCCAGCTGAGTGGAGCTAGGCAAATGGAGTTGGAGGCAGGCATGTCCTACCTCCATTATGCCCTTCCCCATCAGTCAGCACTCATTTGACAAATAGAATTCAGCTGTCTGAGCCAATCCTGGAACCATAATAGGCTCAGAGTGAGTCAGCTGTTTGAGCCCGAAGCTGTGCAGTCAGGTGTCCTGGCTGAGCTACACAAGAAGCCAATATCTGGGTCTCGGTGCATGAGGCTTATAGCTAGGAAAGCTCTAGTTTTGGGGATGAAAGAAATGAATATTGCTTTTCCTGAGCACTTATCTTGGTGACAGGGTCTAGAATGGACCACGACATAGAAATTAGACATAGAAGAAAGTTTTGGAAAAACTTTCAGTTACTAACAATGAGTATAGGAAGAAAAGGGCATATCTTTGGCTGTTCTGACTTTAAGTCCTTAACTGATAGTGAAGGAGCTGCACATCCCTTCCCCAAATTGCCAGATTGAAATCTTGCTGAAAGTTTTACTGAGTAATGGCAGGCCAGTTGTTGGTACACCTGGTGTTGAACCTGCTTACTCCGTTAGATGCTCAAGATTGGCTGGAAGGAAGTCCTCCTTTCTAGTACTAAAGTTTAGTGTTCTCAATGTCTTAAATGAAATTGGGGATAAGGATACATTGAACTGTGTGTTGCTCCTTGTCAGACAGTCATTAGGGTGTGCAGGGAGAGAGCTAGCATCATCTATTACCTACACTTGGGCTGGCATGTGGAGAAGGGCAGCCCTTTTTCAGTCCTACATTCCTTCACTTTTTGTTTCTTTCCTGTTTTTCATTCTTGAATTTGTTGTTTTGTGGGGACTAAGACCTAGGGAATCATTTGAGAAGTCGAAAAGTTTTTTTTTCTGACTAGTTGCCAGATTTGCTTGATCCTGAGTCAGTGGAAATGGCATAGGAACCAGTCTGTTAACCACTTGGATGGTGGGATGCTACTTCTGTCCTCTGTGGTCTTGGTAGCAAGCCTCGGCCTCCATCTGAATCTAGTTCTGTGTCCTGTCCCATGATCTGGGCCTGAGATTCTCTCTCATGGTATCATAACTGCAGCCTCACTGAAGCAGAGGGTAAAGGGACAAAACAAGACCAGAGTGGTCCATTGTTTTCCTGGCTAGAGAAGCCAGCTACCAACATGGAAGCAGCCTGGGGTTGGCTAGACACAGGTCCTAAGGCCCCTCTATTCCAGGTGGAACGTTCATCACAGAACAATGCTGTCTCCATCTGGCCATAGATGTTAAACCTTAGCCATGGCTCAGGCCTGTACAGGGTAGCTGTGTCCTTACTGCTGATTTGGCCAAGATTGAGGACTTCCTAATAACTCTCCTACCCTATCTCATCTACAAGACCTGATGGGATCTCCCACTTATATTGGGCCTCGTGCTCTAAAGAAGCTTTTTTGAGAGCCAGTGTGGTGTCTTCCATGGGTCTCTTGCTGCAAGGAACCAGCCTGCTAGGCCCTCTTGGGCCAAGAATTGCATTTGGGCAATTTCTGGTTTTCAAGGTGGTCTCTGTTGCCAGGTAAGACTCCAGACTAGTCCTCTGTGAGGCTTTAGTGGCCTCAAAGCAGAGGGTCCAGATGAGGGTCTGGATGGGCCCTCTGTTGCCAGCTGCTCAGCCCTGCTCCAGCCCCACCCACTTGTGACAACCTTGTTTCCTTACAAATTCCAGCATGTGACTTTGGTGCCCTGTTGTTACTTGTGAAGAACTTATTCTGTTGTCTTTGATGTAGTCCAAAAAATTCATGTAGTTCACGTAAAAATATCTGATTCACAGGGAAGCCAACTATGTGTCTTGTGTTGGGACAGTTCATATGTAGTTCCTAGACCACTTTTGCAAATTGTTCTTGTCACCAGATGTGTTCAGACATTGCTGTGCAGTTGTAGGGGAGGGTGGGGGGAAGGTGGGTGAGATACTTTTTGGTCTTTTTGTTTTTTACCTTCCCCAAGAGGGGACAGTTTGGCCAACTTGCTCCAGTAATGCAATAAATACATTGCAGTAAAGTACCATTTTTGTCCTCGTGGTATTGGGGGTGAGGTGGGTTGGGGGCTGGAAGCAAGGGGAAAAGGACTGGGGTGTTGAAAAACCCTGAAACTTCCAAACCTTTTCTCCCATGATCACCAAAAGATTGGTCCTGGGGCTGAACTGGGGCCACCAGAGGCTCTCTTATGCCCCTGAAGAAGAGGAAGTCATCCCTAACAGGTATGATGCCAGAATCCTGTCTGCCCAACACAGGACACAGGGAGACTCAGCACTTTGTTGAGGTTCATTTGTGTTGGAAACCATTGCACAGAACATTGCAGTTCTCACCCATGTCTCCCAGGCCCCACAGATGTGCACTGAATTACAAATCAGATGGGTAGGGGAATAGTGTTCTAAATGACTTTGCCTATGACCTTCTTCCCTTACTACGCTTTAGCACCCCCAAGGCTACTGCTAGGAACTATGGATGATTTCCCCGAATCCCAAGAGTTGTTCCCAGTCTACATAGGACGCTCAAATTCCTAACTTCTGTCCAGTCCTCTCTTCTGGACTCCACCTGCTGGCTGATATGTCCACTTGAGACTTAGGGAGTCTCACAGACACTGCAAACTTTTTGTTTTACAGAGAAAACACATACTTGGTTATGAATTCCCTTATCTTCTTACCACTAAACCTACATACCTATCTATAGTCACAAAACTCCTCTCCCACTCACCTATGAAATTACAAAAGGTAGCCCTCCTTCAGCTAAAGCCAATCTTTCCACATGTATTTTGGATTTTATTGTCTTCCTTCTCAGGAATCTCCCATGATCAGCTATCAGTTCTTTCACTAATGTTTCCTCTCAGTTGGATCATCTATTGGCATTTGAACATGGTTGGGTATTTAGCCTTTATTGGCTAATATAACTAGAAAATCTGAGTATGGGCCTCATATCTTAAGCACCATGTGTCTCTATCTCTGCTGTACCAGCTGATGCTTGGTTTTATTTTGTGTGTGGGCACTCTCCTCCAGGTGGACAAATGGCCTCCAGCAGTGCCAGACTCATAGCCTCTGACAGCTCCCCTGAGGAGAGATGATTTTTTCAGGTACTAGCTGCTTGCTTGTTTTATATATCCATAGTGAATACAGCACAATGTCCATGAGAAGTGCACTTTGAAAGGCTCAGCCTTAACTATGTCCCTATGGTGAGACAAGATGTGTGATTGTTCCACAAGGATGACCTAAAGTGGGAGAGTGGTACTTTTTAAAGTTTTTTTTTTCTTTATTGGTTTTAGAGAGAGAGAAACATCAATGAGAGAGAACATCAATTCGCCCCCTCCTGCATGCCCCCCACTGGGGATTTGCCCCACAACCTGGGCATGTGCCCTGACCAGGAATCGAACTGGCAACGCCTTCGTGCATGGTTCGACACTCAGCTACTGATCCACACCTGCCAGATGAGAATGGTTCTTTTTAAAGGAAGCAATGGTGGCCCTGGTTGGTTTGGCTCAGCAGTAGAGTGTCAGCCCGTGGACCAAAGAATTACAGGTTCAATTCCGGCCAAGGGAATGTACTTTGGTTGTGGTTTGTCCCTGGCCCTGGTCAGGGTCCTGCGGGAGGCAACTAACCAGTCAACATGTCCCTCTCAAGGTGGCCCAGCCAGTATTGCTCAGTGGTTGAGTGTCGACCCATGCACCAAGAGGTCGCCAGTTCAATTCCTGGTCAGGTTGTGGGCCCGATTCCCAGTGGGGGGCATGCAGGAGGCAGCCAATGTTCTCGTTCATCGATGTTTCTATCTCTCCCTCCCCGGTGTTCTCTCTCTAAAAATCAATTTAAAAAAAGGAAGCAGTGATGACCAAGTTTAAAAGAAAACTAGGAAAAATGAGTTATCAGTCCAAAACTTAAATTATGTCAGAATGGTATAACAGAATCATAATAGTCAATGAAATGTTTCATGTTATTTAAAAAATACTGCATACTCATTTTTCCATTAATATATGGTGTAGAAAAAAAAAACACCCCCAAACTTGGTTGGGTGTCTACTTCCTCAACCCTATATTTCTTTCCTTATCTCTTTTCTCCTCTTCAAACCCAAACCTTCTGGAAAAAATGTCTAAATTTGTCTTTGTTGCCTTACCTCAAGCATTTCAGTAGTTTCCACATTATTCTGAAACTGTTCTCCTTGATGTCTTCAGTAACCATCTCTGTTGACTATGCTTCTACATGAAAGACTCTCGTTGGCTCCATGACAACTCATTCATCTAGTTTTCCTCCTCCATCCGTTTAATTCTCCTGGACTCCTGCTGCCTTCCCCTCTGGCAGTTTTATCCCTATCCATGAATTCACCTACCTTGTCTAGACTAATTATGTTCATCTTTGTTTCTCTTGCCCAGACCTCTACTGGGAGGTACACCTCATATTCAGCATGTTGAATGCAGGGTTACCACCTTGTCCTGGTTCTCTTTCATTGTTTCTCATTTCAGTGAATGGAAATGTATAATTCATCTGCTTATGTAAGTCAGAAGTGTAGTCATTATTCTTGACAACCTTCTCTGCTTCATGTCTACATAAAAACCACCACCAACCCATATACCAATTTTACTTCTAAATATTGAAGACATCACTTCTCTTCAACTTCACCTTGTCTAACCTTCATACTAGAAGGCCTCCTGTCTTCCATTCTTGCTTCCATCAAATCCATTGTCATTATAGCAACTGGGGTAGTCTTTTCAAAGGACAAGTCTGAACCTATGTAAGTAAAGCCATTAAATAGCTTTTATTTTCTATTAGGGTAAATTATAAAATTCTTAAAATTGTTTGGCTTCTCCCAAGTTCAGGATACCATTCCCCACTTCAGTTACTCTCTACTGGCTCCCTCCCCTTGGGTTAGTTCGTGTCTTGGCCCTTTTTCCTTTTATATATATTCTCTGTACAGTCTCCATCTACTCCTATGCCTTAACTTACCATCTGTTTGCTGATGGCTGCCAAATCTGGGTGTCAGTGAGGGAGGAAACCTCCTCTCTGTTGACCTAGTTCAGACTACCATACTGGTTCATTACATTATTTGCTTCCTGGTCTGCTTATTCCACTTGAGCTTCTCTATACTGCAGCCAGTTATCTCCCTAAAAACATAAATCTGATTATACCACTTCCCTGTGGTTACCTCTCAGAAACTCCTCACTCCCCTCGGGCTAATCTGGCAGTTTCTCATCTGCCCCACTGGCACTTGGGGCAATTGCCCTATGCTTTACAGGATGCTTAGCATCTCTGTGCCTACTCTTCCCAACCCTCCACTCCCTCTTCACCATTTCCAACCCCCTAAGGGGGCACTTCCTCCCTCCCATAAACTGCTGCAAGATGTGCCTGCCCCAGCCCTGCCACTTGTGTGGTATGGTGCTTCTAACCAGATCCTAAAATATATGGGGGAAGGGGCTCCCCCAGGCAACCAGTTACCTTTATTCCCAGAGTCCAGTACTAGGGTTGGCTATCAATGAGGGAATGAAGAAGTGAGTTCAAGAGGGGACTAGAAGGCTGAGGGGCCAGACATCCCACTTGTGGGCTCTACCACTGTGGGCAGGGCACGCCCTCTGGTGGCCACAGCCTTCCCCATGCAGGGTGACCAAGAACTGCAGGGTGCTTGAACCACCCAGCCAGTGACCCAGAGGCATTTTCCAGTTTCCAGGCTTCTTGATGCCTCTCCTTAGTGCCTAAGCATTGGACCATGGGGCAATTAGTACAAGACAGCAGCTTCACAAGTCCTCTGTCACCCAGAGGCACTCTTCTAGCCTTGGCACTCCACCACAGTCCTGCTCTCTGCTCCTGTGAGGCCATCTCCTGATTCATCCAACAGAGTGGTCCCACAGATGCCTCCCTCTCCCTTCAATACCACCCACCCACCTAAGGCAGTTCCACTCATTGAGGGGTGGGGGCTGTCCAGCTCAGCAATGTCCATCTCCAGTGCAGAGGCCTACCTGACAGTGGCCCAGGAAGGACTCACTGGCTGCAAACATTAATGACATTACTAAACACAGAGGGCAGTTCTCTATTTTCATCTCACCTGGCCTCCCAGCATTTTACCAGGTAACTTCACCCATTTTAAAACTCTTTCAGCTTTTATGACTCTTTTCTGGCTACTTCTTATAAGTTTTCTTTTGCTTTAAATGCTTGTGCTCATCAGTGTATCATTATTGATACATTGATGGCTCTCAATTTTCTATCATCAGTCTAGATTTCTCTACTGAGTTCCAGACCCATACATCCAGTTATCTTTTGGATGTCTCCCAAGTACCAAGTTCAACTCACTTCCCCCTACCATTTTTCCTCATTTTCTGGCTAAGAGGCATTCCAATTTGGGATACATATGTAGGTTCTGGAGTCAAGAGAGAGGTCTAGGTTCTAATCCTAGCTCTGCCCAGGCTATATGATCTTGTTAATATCTGAAAACCTGAGTTCCCTTATCTATGAAGCAGGACTATTAGTCACTACATGGCCGTCTTGGATTCCCCATCACCAACAGAAAGTCTAAATTCCTGCAAGACCATTAGTTATAACCCTTGCCTAACTCACTAGACCCATTTCTACTTTGAATTATTTTCAGTTCCTTGACAATACCAGGTATATAGTTAAGTAACATACTCTGCCTGGACATTCTTTTTTTTGTTTGTTTTATCCTCACCCGAGGACATTTTTCCATTTTTTGTTCAGACAGAGTGGGAGGGAGAGAGAGGAAGAGACAGAGAGAAACATCGACGTGAAAGGGACACATCGAGTGGCTGCCTCCCGCACGACACAACCTGGGCCGAGGACAAACTGCAACCAAGGTATGTACCCTTAGCGGGAACTGAACCTGGGTCTCTCTGAACTGCAGGCCGATGCTCTAACCGCTGAGCCAAACTGGCCAGGGCTGGACATTTTTTCTTTGTATTAATTACTACTCCTATAACCCAGCAAACTACTACCTATTAACTATCCTTCAGGATTGAGCTCAGATGCCACAATCTCTGGAAAGCCAAGCTGGGTTAAATGCCCCTCCCCTGACTGTGGAAACTGTCATAATTCACTCTATCATTAGCAACAACATAGAGGACATTGAATTACATTTGTGTTGACTGAAAGAAAGAAGCAAGCAAAAGACATAAAGATGGTTTCCAAGAGCATGTATTACATAGGTCTGAGTGCAAGAAATGGCAGACAACTGCTATGTTTGCTTTAAAAGCTCATCGGTTAGCAATGCTAAGTCCTGATGCTTGTGAGGGCCCCCTGGATCTTGGCCCCTCTGGAGCAGGCTGAGCCCAGGCTCCTGGGTGAGGGGGCAGCTTCTGCAAGGAACGTTCTGCCTCCTGTCACCTGAGGCATCAGGCACTTTGGTGATGCCCAGGGTTGACTCTTCTTTCTCTATTTGTACATACTCAGGCTCCCATCGCCAGCTTTGGCTGGAAAGATCACATGGTTGGTGGGCCAGCCCAGGGACACTGGGTGACCGTGACTTCTCCTCCTGCCTAGGAGACAGGTTCTCAGGGTGGGCTGGAACTGTGGCTTCCAAATTCTGGGAACTGACCAGCCCACTTTCCATTGTTGCTTTTCTGCTTGAGGATGCCCCCTCTGGGCCCTCAATAAGGAATTTCCAGGACCATGGCTCTCCAGAGGTGGAGGAGAGAGTTGGGCAACTGGTGGGGATGAGTCCTGAAGAGCTGGGACAAAGTGCTGTTAGTGCCTGGGTGTGGAGGAGCTGAGCTTTCAAGCAACCTTCAGGGGGGATGGGGTCTGTAGGTCCAGCCCTATTAAGGCTAGGAGCTGGTGACAAGGAGCTGGCAGCCTCCTCAAAGACTTGTGGGATCCCAAACCTCCTCTGGGGGTCACCTTCCATTCTGGGGTCCCTGGGCAAGAAGGCATCTTCTTCCTCACCCTCTCTTGTTTCTCTGAGGGTTGGATCCTGGCCCACTTCTGAGTTAGGTACCAAGCTTGGCTCCTGCACACCTTGGTTGTTCTCAGGCCCCTCATCAGTGTCATCCTCTGAAGAGTCAACTTCACGGATAGCTTCCTGCTTCTGCAGTGACTCTCGCCGCTCAGCCCGGTCCTGTCGGAGGGTGGCTCGAGCTCGTGAGGGAGCAGGCTGCAGCACCCCCTTCCCTGGCAGCGCCCCCTTCCCAGACAAGACACTCCTGGTTCCAACTACTTCCAGAGGACTGACTTCCCTGGGTGGCAGTTCCTTCTTTACCTCAGGGTGGGGCAGGTCAAGGCTATGTTTTCGAGAAGTGACTAGCTTCTTCTCAGAAGCAAGTGCAGCCGCCAGTTTCTCAGCTGACTGCACCCTCTTAAGTAGTGGTGAGCGGGGAGACTCTGCACTCTTGGGCCGTGAGAGTTGCCTGCCTAAGGGAGGCGACAAGTGAAGCTTGGTGGGGAGGGTCTGGGTTCCATGGCCAGACAGGGGTGATGGGGAGCGCTGGGGTGAAGCTGCTGGTGGTGGAGAAGGGGTGTGGGCCAGTGGTGACAGTGGGATGCTGCCTGCTGACTTGCGCCGTGGAGAGCGGTACTGTCGTTGGAGCTTGGGTGCCAGACCATGCAGGGAGCTGGGCCGTGTGTGCCCAGAGCCGGCTGGAGAGCTGGGCACACTGGAGCTGGGGGAGCTGCTCTGTGACGAATTCCCTCCCACTTTGCACCGACAGACAGAGGTAGAGAGAACAATGTTAGTTGTTAGAAGTGACTGAGGGGCAAGGCAGGGCTTAGCTCTGGAATATCCCAGGATCATCAAGGTTACCTCACCAGTGAACCAGAGCCCAGGCTATAGAAATAAAGTCATCCTCCATCCCTGTCACCTCCTCCCCAACTGTTGGATCTTTCAGGGGGGTGGGGTGAATGAGTTTCAGAGTAGGACCTATGAGAACTACAGAGGGTCCAGGCACTTTCCTACCTCCCAGTGGTGGTTTCTGCAATCTGCAGAGAGCCCTTCCTACCTGAATGCACAGCATCAGGGGTCACCCGGTAGCCCTGAGTGGGAGATCGGGGGGAAAGGCTGTGGCTGTGTGTCGGAGAGCCTGGCCCACTCTCCCCTGATGACAAAGAGCGGTTAAGGGAAGAGAGGCTGCGGCTGGTGTGGAGCAGGGATGCCTGCTTGGTGATCTTCCGGAACAGGGAGCTCCTTTTTCTGCTGCAGAGACAAGAGGCAGAGGCTGTCTAACTTGGTGCACAGGGCACAGCATACATTAGCATCATATACTGGCTCAGAGGAGAATAAGAAAGGCTAAGTAAGTCTGGCTCACCTTTCTTGCCCATCTTTGCCTCGGCTTCGCTTGCTCCTTCGAGCCATCTTGGCCTTGTAGCTGCCCTTCCGAGCTGGCCCCACTTTAATGGATGTGTTCTCCAGGGGAGTTGTTGAAATAGACACCTTGTTTCCACTCTGGGGAACAAAGCGTGAGCTTGGGCTAAGGCAGCGGCCATATTCTTGACGCAACCCTTACCCCTGGACGTGGCTAGACAATAGCTCTAGCCTTTGTCCCTGCATCAATATGTCTAAACCACAGACCTGTCCTCTCTCTTCACAGGTTAGCAAATGGCTCCAACTGGAGCCCAAGTGGTTTAGGGTTGAGAAGGTGGAGGAGAGGCTTACCCATCCTGGTCTCCAACCCTACCCATAGCTCAGGAGTATCCCTGGGCCTTGGTCAGTGAGGGTGCTGCCTTTCAGTGAAAACTCACTGTTATGGCCATTTCCAGGTTTGTGTGTGTGTGTGAGCGTGCGCGCGCGTGCATCTGTTCTCAGTGAGTGCCAGATGTATGTGTGCTCGACTTGCCCATGCCCCTATGGCCCGTCAGACTCACAAGGCTGGGGTTGACCACAGCAGGCAACACACCCAGCACTAACCTTCAAGATCAGCTCCACCACCTCTGTGTGCACCAGCCCATGCACAGGCTCCCCGTTGACATGAGTGATGAGGTCGCCCTGACGAAGCCCTGCCTCACTGGCTGGACCTCCATCCTCCACGTGCTGCCCCAGGGAGAGAACAGTTCTCAGCCTGGAGCCTGAGCATGCCTCCTGAGGGTTGTGTGGGCAGGGACAGGCAGGCCCCAGTAAGGGGAAGGTAGAGTGATGAAGCTGGGAAACAACAGGGCTAGATGGCCAGACATACCCACACCATATGGTGCACAGTATAGATGTCCGAGTCACCCATGTAGACACGGATGGCCCGCAAGGTGAAGCCATACTTCTTGCCAGCTCGGTGGATGATGATGGGGGTCCTTGAGTTGCTGAGGGCTGGCAAGAAGTCCCTGCTTGGAGAAGAGTCCCTGGATGATGGGTTGGATGACTGGGAATGCGGGGACATGGGGCTGGCCAATGGAGAGCAGGTATGGTGTTCTGGAGGAGAAACCAAGACTTAGTGGGTCAGGGGATTATGCTCCTAGACCAGCCCCCTGTCTAGGCTGTTGATCCCACACAGCTCTAGTCAGAGACAGAGCCTGAGCCTGACCTGAGCCTGAGGTATGTCCTCCCCACAGCCTCTGAGCATCAGAGCCCTCTCATGTACCCGAACCCTCACAGACCCCAGGTAATAGGGAATGGCAGCTAGCTTTTACTGATTGCTTGCTTATATGTATCAGGGACCATATAAACTTTTCATAGATATTTAAACTAGAGACCTCTAGTTTCATAACAAAGGGATAGCAATGACAGGTGCTCTCTCAGATACCTGCTCAACATACAACACAGACACATCTGCCCTGAACAGATTCCTGCCACAGGCCCCCAGAGATTCCAAGGCCCTTCCTGTGAGTTTTATCCTAGTTCCCCAGGGCCTCACCTGCAGGAATGAGGAGGGACAGGGCTGTGGCTGAGGCAGACTTGATTACTTTGTTGATGGGGCGAGCGGTACGCTTTTCTATAGAGTCCCCAGAGAGTAGCCGATGGCGGGCCCTGCGCACTGCCAGGTCACTGATGGCTTTGGCTGTGGCTCCCTCAGCCAGCTGTGGGGTTCCACGGCCTCGAGTCTCCATGGCTGTGGGCCCAAATGAGCAATGAGACCTGCAAGGCAGCTGAGCCTCCTCTCCCTGCCTCCCTGCACTATTGTTCAGCCTAGGCCCTTTGGCCACCTGCTGGGCCACACCTGGACTAGAACCACTGCTCTGGCCAACAGGCTCCTCATCCAGCTTCAGCTGCTGCTCCACTGGCCGTTCAGGGATAGGCCCAGACATCCCTTCTCCAGATAGGGGTGTCAGAAGCCATATGCCCTCCTGCTGCTGCCTCCTGGGGGTACTGGTAGCCTCCTCAGGGCCCTCAGGGAAGTGAGGCACATCCAGGAGGCCTGAGCAGTGACGTCGCACTGTCAGTGGAGGGCTTGAGTCACTTTCCGTGTGGGATGATTCAGACACCGACAGCCGCTTCCGCAATCTGTGAGACACAAGGCCTACAGTGAGATGGCCCTGCTTGTCTCCCTCCTCCAGCCCAGGCTTCCTTAGGGGCTCACAGAACTCTTTTGAGACATCCTGAGGACCTGTTCTTATGAATGCCCCTCATTGCCCCCAGCACTCCTCCCCAGCATCTGAATCTTGCCCAGAATCTGACAACTGATGGATGGATGGCTGTGCTGCCTAGTCTGGGTACTCACATCTCAGGGGAGCCAATCACCCAGCTTCGGTCTCGACCCTTCAGCCCTGCCAGGCTATCGGAGCGATCTTCCTTCTCCTCGCTCAGGCTGCGCTTGGTGGGGGGTGGTGTCCGGCGCTCCTCAAGCAGTGACAGTCGCTCCATGCTACTGTACACCTGTGGGCAAAGAAGATGTGTGGAGGATGGGCTCCAACAGACACACCTAAGGAGCAAAAAGTATCCTTGCACCTGAAACCCAGAAGTCTGAACCAGTTCTCCCCTTCCTTCCCCTATACAGTCCATCGAATGTTTGAGGAAACTGATTCTGCTGGGCTGACCTGGCCTCACCCTGGCATCTCATATGTCAGGGCTGGAGTGGTTCTAGAAGTATCTGTCATGTGCAGGCCCAGCCCTTTCCAACTCTTTTTCTTGAGGTAGCCTCATCACCCTCTCCCCTAGCTGGCTCCAGGCACGTCCCTTGACAGGTCCTCTCCTCCCAATCCTCCAGCCTGTACTTCCTAGTCTGGGCCTGCCTCAGTGGTACCTTGCTGAATCTGGGAGAGCAGGAAGAGAACTGGCGGATCTCAAGGCAGCCATCTTCACTCACTTCCTCCTCGTCCTCCGAGTCCACATGGTGATACCGATCTGAGCGGGCTGGGTCAGACACACAGGACAGTTCCCTTCAGAGGCCACTGGCGGTAGCCTCTGTTTGACCCTAACAAACCTCAAGAGGACCTGGAGAAGATGCTCTCCCAATGCCAAGTTCAGGGTACACAGGTATTTCTGAAAAGAAAAACAGGTGGGAGCCTTGCTCCTCCCGTCCTGTCAGTGGCCTTACTGTCAAAGTAGCTGGTATCATCCTCTGACTCCAGTTGAGGAATAAATTCAGCCTTCTGGCGAAGAAGTCCTGTCCAGTCCAGACCGGTAAAGAATGGGTGCTGCTTCACCTCATAGGCGCTGCCTATGGACAGGGAAGGTGTGGGCAAGGGAGCAGGATGAGCTGAGTGGAGTCCATGTCAGCAAGCCCAGTGAGAACCCGGACCTCTAGAGGCACCTGGAGGCCTCAGCTCCAGCACCTTCCAAGCTCCTCTGCCCAGAGGGAACAGGGCAAGTTTCAGGATCCAGAGGCACTGCCCACACTTGAAGTCTGACCCTCCTGGTTGCATGGACTCAGCTTCCCTCCTCCCTCTTCCAAGTGGTGAGAAAAGTCAGTGAGGCCTGTCCTACCTGTACCCAGTCTCTCCAGAGGGTTCTGATGGAGCAGTTTAGAGGTGAGGTCCTGGGCATCTGGTGGCAATGCATCATCCCCCTCAGGCCACACAATCTCATCTGAGGAGTTATTTGGGGTGAGAAAAAAGGAGCTAGAGAAGGGTCTCAGAAGTTGTGGGCAGAATGGGGAGATGGGGAAGATGGTCCTCGGATAGCATAAGGGTAGGGAGGCAAAAAGGGCTCAGCCCAGAACTCCTGAAAACTTGCTTGGGACCCCAATTCCTTAATTTCTTTAGGTTCCAGTTCTCCTAGACCATATACCCTAGAGCATGGCTTGCTCTTTGATCCTGGGTGGACACTGCAAAGCAGTGACTTCCCTGTCCTGAAGCTTCAGCTCACCCTGCCTTCACACTCTAGACATAGGCACTCACATACAAAACTTACTCACAGGATATACACACACAACACAGGTATACCCATGTACATACAGGGGATACGTGAACATAAACAGAACAAGTCCAAGGTGACACACATGCACACACACATCAAAGAAGCAAGCGTACCATCACATGCACATGAACTCAGAAAAGAACTCTTAAGCCTCACAGGTACATGTGTAAATCATATTTGTGGATCCAGACTCTGCCTCCCCAGTGGGCCAGGGTGATGGTACCTACCACTGATCACTTGCCCAAAGAGCTCCTCCGGAGTGTCTCCAAAGAAAGGGACGCAACCCACCAGGAACTCATATAGGATTATTCCCATGGCCCACCAGTCCACTGGCTTCCCATAGCCCTGACGCAGAATCACCTCAGGTGCAATGTACTCCGGAGTCCCGCATACCTGGGTATAGAGAAGCCAGGCTGGCTCAGCATCCTGAGACAGCTCATTGTCATGACAGCTGGAGGGGTGGGGATATTCCCACCTTTGGGATAAAAAAGTCTCTGAATAAAGACTAACGACAGCTAACTTTCGTTAATGATCAAGATCAACCATGGTAACAGAGTTGGAACTATTGGTGGGGTGAGTTTATGTATCTCCTAATTACCCCAAACATCTCATTTTAGCCTTGAACCACCAGTGCTAATTTTAGTAAATGTCAGATCTCAAGTCTCTATGAGACTACAGTGAGACATAGCAGGGTAGCTTCAGTAGGGAGACAGGGAGCCCTGAAGGAATAAACATTTGTGGCTTTGTGAGTACTGCATTCTGCACAAGCACCTGCTTTCTGCCCATTCCCCCAACCCACTTCTGTTTATTGCCCTCACTGTATTCTATACTGGGGGCAGGTATCAGCCAGCTGAGGCACACTTGCTTCCACAGAGTGATCACCCTCATCCTAGGGCTGTAGCCATTCCCAGTCCTCTCTCCTCACCTGGGTGGGTGGCTCAACACTTCTTTCTAGCATCTCTGGTCCCCACTCCACAATGGCTTCTGCCCTCCAGCCTCCCAAAGAACAGACCCTAGTCACATGACTACCATAGGGACTTGCAAATAGTCAATATGAAGTGTCACATCCAGAGGCTAAACTCAGGAAGCTGGGCCACAGTTCAGAGGAAATTTGGAGCTGTGCACCAAGAACAGCAGTTCCAGGAGAGGCTTGCTCTTGACTGAGGCCAGGAGGTTCGGAACTGACCTCACACCAGTCTTTGAGAGAATGTCAATGGTGATCTGACCTAGTTTCTCCAAACTCTGAGGAGGAAGATGATTTTGGATTTTATATCTATATAATTCTCATGGTCCACCCTATTTTCTAAATGTGCTTCCTATCTCAATTCCTCCCTGGAACCAAAAGATGAAAAAGATAGGAGCTCCCAGTCTTAACATGTACCTATTGGGTAAGCATGCGGCCCCCAGTCCTTATTCTGAGGCCTGGAATTCAACCGCCAAAGTCTCAACCATCCTTGCTTACCTGCTTGTCCAGGAACTCCCGGGCATCCTTTTCAATGTGGCCCTCATACAGATTTGTTGTCAGACTCATGAGGCCAATTTTAGAAAGGCCAAAGTCAGTGAGCTTGATGTGCCCCATGGATGTAATCAGGAGGCTGGGAAACCAGAGAAACAGAAGGATGGAGTTATTTCCTAGTTTTCTAAGAGTGCTAATTTTAGTAAATGTCAGATCTCAAGTCTCTATGGGACTACAGTGGGACATAGCAGGGTAGCTTCAGTCGGGAGACAGGGAGCCCTGAAGGAATAAACATTTGTGGCTTTGTGAGTACTGCATTCTGCACAAGCACCTGCTCTCTGCCCATTCCCCCAACCCACTTCTGTTTATTGCCCTCACTGTATTCTTGACTGGGGGCAGGTATCAGCCAGCTGAGGCACACTTGCTTCCACAGAGTGATCACCCTCATCCTAGGGCTGTAGCCATTCTCAGTCCTCTCTCCTCACCTGGGTGGGTGGCTCACAATATCCCTAACTCAGATGCACATACTCTTGTTCCATGTCCATGGTAGGTCTTAGAAGGAGGATTGGTTGGGAGAAACTAGAAATCAGATCTCACAAAGAAATGTCTTTCTTCTCCCTTCACATATTCTGCCTGAGCCATTTCATTTCCTATGAAGGCTATCCCCTGCCACCCCTTTCTTCTGATTCCCAAATCAGTATCTCTGGTCCTGATTTCTAGAGCTCCACGTCCACTAACTGCCTAGATGTCTTACAGGCAACAGAAACTCAACTTGTTCAAAGTGACGCTTCCTAACTGGCCTTCTTGGTGAAAAGCAATAATGTCGGTTACCTACTGAAGTTTGTTGTAAGTGCTTTGTTGATTATAAAAATATTTTGGTTCCTGAAAGGTTTTTATACAGTAACTATCACAACAAAAGTAGGTATTATCCCCATTTTAAAGAGGAGAAATATGAGGCTCAAAGAGGTTTAATACACAGACTCAAGCTCACAGAGTTAATGAGTGATCATTTGAATTCAGGTCTGTCTAAAGTCAAAGACACTTTCCACTTCAGAGGCTTATCACCATGCCCTAGTCACAAGCTAGAAATCTGGAAGATATCCCAGACTTCTGCCTGTTGCTCCTCTCTGCACCCACACCCCCCAACCTTATCGTTTCTTTTCTACCCACCAACACTACCCACCAACACTATCCGCTCTTATCCATCCTGACTGTTCTAGCACAGGCATTGTTGTTTTGGCCTGGTTTGTTGCAATGGTCTCACCATCTCTTTCCACTAGCAGAGTGAGCTTCCTAAACTAAACCCAAAATCTGAACTTGTTGTTATATCATACCTTTGGTTTATAGGCCTTTCAAAGACCTTTAGGACCCTTTAAAATAAAACCCAGATCTAACAAAAAGGCCCTTGATGACCTAATACCTGCTTTAGCCACACTGTACTATTTGTAGTTCCTGAATGGGTCACACCTGTGTGCCTTTGCAAATCCCCGCTCCCTAGTTTTAGAAAGCGTGCCCCCACCCCCACCACCCCACCTTTTTCCAATTCGCTAATGTCTTCAGAGAATCAGCTTGTACACAGATATTTCTGTCTCCCACACTAGACCAGGGACTATTTTATAGCCCTTGGCACAGAGTCGATGCCAGTAAACATCAGAACACTTGTTCAGCCACCTATTATATATGCAATTCTTTTTTTCCTACTTGGTTTCCTGAGTGGCACTCCTCAGCAATTCTCACATGTATGTCACAATGCCCCTGGCAGATCTTGATGGCAGTGGTCTTTGCATTTGGGGTGGTCAGGGGATGGGAGTACTGGGCACAGATGGATACCCACATGAACACTGTTTCCTAGCAGCCATTCTGGCAAACATGCTGTGTCTGCCTCTATTTATCTAGAGACCCAAGATGGAGAACTTGAAAGAAGAGACCCAGATAGTGGGCATACTTGTCAGGCTTGAGGTCACGGTGCACGATGCCATAGTTGTGTAAGTACTCCAGGGCTAGCACAGTTTCCGCAAAGTACAAACGCACCATGTCCACAGGCAGGGCCCCAATGTTCTTCAGCAGAGTAGCACAGTCTCCTCCTGCAACAAGGGCAGGCCACCATTAAGGAAGGACCCAGGTCTCCACTCTCCATGGTCTCCTGTCTCACAGTCTCTAAGACCCCAGAGGAGACAGCCTAATGGAAGACCCTGGTGCTAAAGACTATGATTCTAGCCCCTCTGTTGCTGGCATGGGTGGGAGACAGAGTGTGGAGGAAAGCAGGAGGTTAGGTGAATAGCTGTTTAGGCCATTGTTCAGGCCAGAGAGGGAAGGAACAAAGGCCTCTATGCCTGTGGGGTTGATTTGTAGAGATAGGACTAAGGTATTTTAGGATGTGAATTCTATATATTGTAAACACATCTGGCTGAGACTTCAGTATTGTTCATTTATTTCCTTCCTGATGGCTGTCCTTTATATTTTGAGTGAAGTAACACTAAACTCCCAGCAAGCACCTACTAATTAAAAGGAGAGTTTTGTTCAGCTTCAAATTCAAGACTTAGGCAAAATATCTTTGAAAGCTGTACATAGCAGTGAGAAGGGGAGAAGGAAGGGCACTGGCCAAACTGCTACCTCTGATACTCTTTTGTTCCATCCTGAGAACATTTTGTGTGACTTAGGGGGTTGTCCCCTTCACAAGCCATCAGCCAGGGCAATTGCCTTCCTGTCTTCTGAAGGCCCAGATGCAATCCTCCCAAAATCCAACCCTGGGCTTTTGTGGCTTTGCCACCTCCTTTGTTCCTGCCTGGTCCAGCAGTAGAGGGTAGGCAGGCTTTGGGGTGCAGGATTCAATGGCCACCAGGCTCACACATACTATTCCAGAATGCCTCTCATTGCACCTGACATGGGCAGCCTCATGGCAGCTACTGCTACAGAAGGCTCTTCCTGTGAGGGGCAGGGAGCTTTGTGCCCACCATAGCTAAATGGGCTGAGATCCTAAGGCAGAAAACAATGTCAAAGAGATACTCGGAAGGTGGGCCCTGAAACTTTATCCCTGTACAAGCTATTGGTCCTGGTTCAGGGCTAAGTCTCAGATTGTGCCTTAGCCTCCATGCCAGACCATCTTTCCCTGAGTACCTTCAACATACTCCATCACCATGCAGAGGTGGCGCTTGGTCTCAAAGGAGCAGAACATGCTGACTACAAAGGGGTTCTCAGCAAAAGTCAGTATGTCACGCTCCACGAAGGCCTGCTGGATCTGGTTGCGTAGGATCAGGTTCTGCTTGTTGATCTTCTTCATGGCAAAGCGCTGCCGGGTGGACTTGTGCCGCACCAGGAATACAGCCCTGGGAAACACAGTGCATTCAGTCTCCCATGGGTCCTCAGCGCCTGAGCTGTGCTCTCCCCCACCCAGAGCTGGGTGGCCAAACTGCCTCCTCTCACACCTTAAATATGTGCAGAACACAGGAGCAGGGCTGTGCTTATCAATTTCCTGATATACCAAGTCCTGAGGACATAGCTCCACCCTTCCCCATAGCTCAAAGAGGAGTGCAACGGAAAAGAAAGGGAAGGGAACAATGCTCAGATGTCAGAGGAAACTGAACTCCTGCCCCTCTCGGAGGCTTTGGGGAGAGACAGGGTCCATCCTGAGGCATCTGTTGCCCAGAGGACTGGGCATATCATATACTTCTTAGAAGAGCCCAAGGGCTAATTTAGCTTCAATTCCAGCCACGCCCTGACCCCTGCCTTTACCCATAGGCACCATTGCTGATGAGCTTAATGGTTTCAAAGTCCTCTTCAGAGGGTGTCTTTTTAGATGCCAGAGATATTCCACGGCCCTGGAAGATAAGGAAAAGACAAGAGGCAGGCATGCTTCTCAGGGCCCATACATTTAGGGAAGCTGGCCCCAGCATCATCTCAGCTCTTAGCCCTGTTGCAGCCTCCTGCCCAGTCTCCCCCAGGAGCTGAATGACTTCTCAAGTAGTGTATGCCACACCCCCGACCCCCTCCTCCAGATGTCCTATTCAAGAGAATTCGCAGCCTTCTGCTTTACAGGGCCCAGGCTCCAGGATTGGAGCAGGAGCACAGGATTTTTACCTCAACTGAATCATCAGTCTCTGGAGTATCAGGACTGTCATAGCTGCTCAATTGGGCCATTTCTAGAAACAAAGCAAGGACACAGAAAGAAGTGTGCGTGGCACTGTCAGGCATCCTGGCAGTCCACTCATATCACATGACAGGTGCATGTAGGGAGGCATTCATGTTTTCTGTATCAGTTTGGGATGCAGATCTGGTCCTGTGCCTCTCCTCGGTGTAGTCACAACTTTTGAACGTGTTTGCCAGTAATAACGCCACTCCTATTTCTAGAAGTCCAGTACCATTTATAAGGTCTGGCAAATTCTATAAAGCTTCCCTCAAAGTTGAGGCAATTGCTGGAAAACAGAGCCCAAAGCTGGGCTATTAGTCCCCATCCTGCTGGCCAAGATGGCTGTGCTGGATGGGGCTGGGCAGCAGGGAAGGCAGGGTGATGATAACCAGGGATGTAGAAGTCTACAGTTCATGCAGGGGCTTAGTGTGAAGCCCCAAAGAATGAAGAGCATCTTCTGAAACCAAGTTGGGACCACCCCAAAGACACAGAAGGACTTGTGAAGTGGCAGTTGGAGAGGTGAGCATTTTTGAAAATGTGACTGTGGTCCTTTTGTTGACCTCTTTTGACTTTTGGTTCTAAATTCAATCCAGCTAAGTCCAAGTCAAACCAGGTTGGGCTATGTCAGACAGATGTGAACAGTTCCGAAGGAAGGACAGTTTTATGACAGAGAATACAGGGTCCTCCGATAGCCCTGAGGCCCCTGATGCTCTGCCATGTCCAGGTCTAATCCAAGCCTCTTCTCCAAGTGGTTTCCCTGCTGTAAGAGGTTGGCTGTGGGCCCTTCCGCAGCCACCAGGCAGCATGCTCACCCTCAAGGGGATCCCGTGTGAGGCCCAGTTGGCTAATGATGTAGCGGGGAATGTCACATTTAATCCCTTGTCCCTCTTTGGCATGGCCCTCAGCTGCTTCCAACAGGTGGTAGAACTCTTCAGGGTCAAACTCCTGTACCAGGGGAAAGAGGTAGTCAGTGGTGAGGGCCACAAGTGGAGGCTGTCGGCCTCCCTGATTTTATAGTATACACCCAGCACAGGATGAACAAGAAGACTTTCCCTTGGTGATGGGACCCCCTACCCCTGAATACCAAAATATCATGACTCAGGGATCAGGAGAATGGGAACAAAGCTGTTTTACAGGGCACTTCCAGAATGGATATCCTAAGCATAAGATGTCTCCCCAGCAATAAGAACCAGAGTTGTTGCTTTAAAAAAGGCTCAGCCTATTCACCTGGTCCAAAACCTTCTACCAGCCAGATGGCACTGTCAGGCATGTTCACGTACCCAGTGCACAGGAGCAGTCTTGGCACAAAAACTCAGGTATGGCTCTCAGCCCTGGTGGTGCATGCATGCCTTCAGCTATTTACTGAGCACCTCCTGTGTGCTAGGAGCTAGAGAACCAGGTGGATCAGAGCACAGCAGTCCTTGTCTGCATGGAGCACATAATTATGGGGGTCCCATTTACAAAGTGCCTAGTAAGTGCCACACTCTGGGCTAAATGCTGATAACACTTTTGTGACCTTGGAGAGGAAATGTAGGCTCACAGAGATACATTGATGTGTCCATGATCACAGAGGTAGGAAAGAATACTAAACCAGCACTCAAACCCAGGCCTGACTCCCAACTCTGTTTAACCATGGACTTCAAGTTCTTGTGAAAGAGGCCTGCTTCACCACAACCCCAGCCTCTACTGCTTTCTTTACTTCTGGTCTATTTTAGAGAACTACAGCACTTTCTATCTGGATATGATCTGAGCCAGACCTGGAAATCCTTTTAATTTTGTATTCTTCCTCAGTCCCTGTAGTCCGAATGTGTCCCTCACAAATCCCCTTCTCTGTTCTCCTATTACTGTCCTAGTTCAGGCCACTCCTGTATCTCATGTGAATTGCTTTAAGTGACTGCATTCCTTGGCTCATCCTGCCCTCTCTTTTAATTCACTATCCATGTTGCAGCCAGAGTAATCTTTCTTAGGAGTAAATCTGATGGACTGTTACTCAGAAACAAATAGGAACCAATTACTGACACATGCAACCACATGTATGAGTCACAAAAAAATGCTGAGTGAAAGAAGTCAGAATATACTATATTATTTCATTTATATGAAGCTGTACAAAAGGCAGACTTATCCATAGTGAATGAAAACAGATAAGTAGTTGGCAGGGAGTCAGAGGGGACAGGGACTGACTGCAAAGTGGCAGGAGGGAATTTTCTGAGGTGAAAGAAATGCTCTCTATCTCAACTGTGGTAGTTTCCAGGTTAAAACTCACTGAATTGTGTACTCAAAAAGGATGTGTTCTACTGTATGTAAATTACACCTTTATAAACATGGTTTAAAAAAATAAATCTGGCCTGGCCAGTGTGGCTCAGAGGTTGAGCATTGACACATGCATCAAGAGGTGGCCAGTTTGATGCCCAATCAGTCCCCAGTGGGGGGCATGCAGGAGGAAGCCATTTGATGTTCTCTCTCATTGATGTTTTTATCCCCCCCCCCCCAATATTAATAAAGAAAAAAAAAAGTAAAGCTGACTGTCACATTCTTACCTAAATTTTCTGTTGGCTGCAAGTAGCCTTAAGGATAAAGGCAAACTCCTGGGCCAAGAACCCAGCACTCTGGGTGACCTTGTATGGACTACCTTTCAGGTTATTCCCTCACCAATTCTTCAAACATACTCTGTGCTCCATGCCTCTTACCTGGCAAACTCAATCATCTTCAAGTTGCTGAATAAGCTCCATGCCCCTCTATGGGAGAGCTTTCACTGAACACCCATCCCAAGGAGGACTGGAGCACTTCACACATTCTCGCTGCACCTTGTGCCTACCTCAATTGTAACACTTCTTGCAGTATCATTAATTATTATTTATATGTCTTCAGGCCTTATCCTAAGGCACTAAAAGATTAAGTCTAACTCCACTACAGAGGAAGCATCTTAGGATCAGGAACTCTGCTGGATTTATGTCTACATCTCCAGTGTCTAGCATGAAGGTAACTCAGTAAAGTGTTGCTGAATGACTAAATGAAGGACTCAACTTGTGCAAACAAAACTGGCCTGTGCTTCTCACTCCTAAGGTCCCCACTGACCTGGGGCCTGCTCAGTATGAGAAGTGGGCCAGACTAGTACCTCTCCCTGCCACACCCCTCAGGACCATCCAGTTTTCCTCATAAGATGTTGTTTGGTGCCTCCAGTGCTTGCATATCATGTTTAAATAAGGACTTCAGCAGCAGAAATGGCAGTGGGTGCCACTAGTTTTGCTGATAGCAGACTACTTCTTCTATAACCCCACTCCCACCTCTCCAATTCCCCACTAACCTTTTCCAGAGTACACTCACCAGGCATTCCAGGAGACGAGCTGGGCGGGCGATGACAATCATCAGCTTTTTCACCAACTGCATCACAAAAGCCACTTCTGAACTCTCTGAGCGCTCATGAGCCTACAGAAAAGGCAAAGGTTGCTTAAGTAGCCCATTGGCCCAGTGTGGTTGAGTTAAGGAGGGCTGGTCTGGGCAGAACTAAACTATTGGGAGAAACAATCTGGTGGTAAGGAGACCTCTATAAAGCAAACAACACCGAGAAGGCTGGTGGGCTGTGAGAGGGAGAAGGCTGTTCACTGGAAACCATGTGAGCTTTAGAGCTCTACATGACACCACGTAATGTCACACAGATACACTGCTTTACCAGCTCCTCCATCACTGAGCTTCACTTACCCTCTAGACGACAGCTTACAGGGTAACTCTCAATGGAACCTTCACTGATGTTCACTTTCCACCCCAGAAAAACAGTCAGGAATAGAAAGACCTCCAAGCAGGAGAGTGATGTGACTAGATAGGTGTTTTAGAAAGACCACTCTGGCCGGAGTGTGAATGGTACACTAAGGAGGGCAAGCCTGAAAGCAGGAAAACCCATTATTAGCAGGCGATTGCAATAGTGCAGATGAAAAAGGTGTAAATCCAGGCAGTAGGAATGGAGAGAAATGGACAGATTGGGGCCATTTCATCCACCACTTTGGAAGTAAGATGACCGAACAGACCTCGGGGTGGATGAGCAGGAACAGAAGGTAACTGCAACTATAATTTAGAGGAATTTCAGTGAACCCATAAACAAAATAGGAAATATAAGAAGATATGCAGTTTAGGTGAGGATAGGTAGAGAACATATTACATTTGGTTTTAGAGAAAAAGCAGGTAGGCAAAAAAGTAAGTTTTGCCTTTCTCTTTCTTATGGAAAGTGCTCTGCCTTCTAGGAGCCACATCTGTACTGCATGAATTCACCCACCCCCCACAACCAAGAGCTGACCAGTGTGGATTGCTCTCCTAGGAATTTAAAAATGGACAGAAAGACAGCTGTCACTATTAGTGTGGCAGAACCATATAATCTAATCTTGGGTAAAAAGGGATGGCTACATCTACCAGAGAGATAGAGAAATAGAAGCACAGAGAAAAACAGAGATGAAAGAGGAGGATGAATGCTTCCTGGGCTTTCAGAGGTTCTGGTTTCTAGTTCTGGACGCTTCCTAAGGCCTGGCTGCATTTCTGTCTTCAATTCTCCAAGACCCACCCCTTTTACAATTAGTTTCCCTTTCCTGCTTGAACTACTCTGAGTTAGCTTTCTATTACTTACAACGGAAGACTACTACCCAATCTGGAAAGTCAAAGTGGAAGAGTGCAATGATCAGCTGGAACACTGATCTGGAGATCAGGAGAAGAGGGAGGGAAGCGGCCACAGGTGGAGTCCTTGGCATGTGGATGACAGCTGAAGGTATGGAGTGGGAAAGGATGAAGAAAGGAGAAAGAGGAGGATGGATGCTCAGAATGGTGCCCTGTGGAACATCAGCATTTAAGAGATGGGCACAGAAGGGATTTGTAAAGGGGCAGCAAGACAGCACGACTGGAGAGAACGGAGTCATGACAGCCAGGGGGGAAAGGAGAGGTATTCATTGTGTAAAGTTCTGTAGAGAGCTAGAAAAAGATGTGGATTGAAAGAGGTCATAGGATTTGGCAATTGACCAATTAATTTCTTGGTGACTTTTGCATGAAATCGTTTTTGTGGGATGGTGGGAAGGGAAAGTAGAAGGTAGAAGATTGAGCAATGAATGGACTATAAGGAAAGAAAAACAGCATATGAAGACCATTTGGGAAAAAAACTGGCTGTGAAATGAAAAGAGAGGCTGGACACTTGGTGAAATCTTGTTTATTCTTTTAAGACTTAGCCCAAATATCAACTCTGTGAAACCTTATGTAAGTCCTCTTTCCCCCCCTACCCCCGCCCCTGCACACCCCCTGTTCTCCCAGCTGTTTGCTCATACCACATGGTACTATCATGTTGTCTATAATTACTTGCGTCTCTAGAGCTACACTGTAGGGCCTTGTGAATAGAGAGGCTGTCTTCTTTCTTTTTTCCTTCCCTTACATACTAAACCTTCCCTTACATACTAAACCTAGCACAATGCCTCTTACGTAGCAGGTGTTAGTCAATGTTTGTTGACTAAGTGTTTGAAAATGTATGATCTTAAGCTCTGGAATAAGACAAACCTGGGTTTGGGGTCTAGCTCTGCTATTTAAAAAATTAGTTACCTTGGGCTGACATCCCCTAAAGCTTCAGTTTTCTCATCTGTAGATTTAGGGAAAAATAATAGTACTTTTCTTTAGTATTGTTGTGAAGATTAAGTTGGATAATTAAATGAGATAATTTAGTGTCTAGCATGCATTAAGTGTTCTATAAATGATAGTAATTGTTTTTTTTCTTCTCTTTTTTTTTTGGTATGTGCCCCCAGCGGGAACTGAACCTGGGACTCTCTAGTCTGCAGGCCAATGCTCAAACTGCTGAGCCAAACCAGCCAGGGCAGTAATTATTATTTTAAATCTAAATCTTATTATATTATTTTTCAATTTAAAACCATTCAGTGACCCTGGCCAGTTTTGCTCAGTGGTTAGAGAATCGGCCTGCGGTCCAGAGAGACCCGGGTTTGGTTCCTGTTAAGGGCACGTATCTTGGTTGCAGTTTGTCCCCGGCCCTGGTTGGGTCGTGTGGGAGGCAGCCACTCGATGTGTCCCTTTCCCGTCGATGTTTCTCTCTTCCTCTCTCCCTCCCACTCTATCTGAACAAAAGATGAAATAAATGTCCTCGGGTGAGGATTTAAAAAAAACACCATTCAGTGATTCCCTACTGCCTTCATGTTTACACTCTAAACTCACAAGGCTCTTCAGCCTTTGCTGCCAATACCACCCCCCTATCCTCCAGTCTAACTCTTTAAATTCACCTACAACTCTGCCCTGCAGGTATCCTTCACTTTCGTCATGCCAGATTATTTTATCTGCAGTTCCTGGAATGCACCAAGTTCCTTTACACCTCTGAGAGGTTGTTTATATTGTTTCCTATGTCTACTGAACTCCTCCTACTTACTCATCAAGACTCAACTTTTCCTGAACTCTCCATGTAGCATTACTATATCATTCTCTGTGCTCAGAACTGACCTTTATTTGGTGCTCATCAATCACACTTACTATAATAAACACAAGTGAGATAATTCCACGGAGCATTCAGTGTACCGGCTGGCACACAGGACATTCAATAAATGGCAGTTATTATTTTTACTGTAAGGACATGTTGATAGGGCTGTAACCCCATTACCAGTAAATTCCTTGAGCTAGAACCTGCAGAGAACTTTTTCTACATTTTCAGGGCCCAGCAAATTAGGGAATAGATGATACACTGGCTCCATTTTCAGGGCTCTTCCTACTGCACCAAAAACCAATGCCCAGGAGCAATGAGTCTGGGAAAATGCCTGAAGGTTTTGGGCAGGGCTCTGACTGTAGCATTTCAGATCAACTATAGATGTACAAGCAACTTTGGAAGTCACACTGTGTTGATCCTTTACCTGATGCCACAAATCCCTGATTTCTATCCACTATTAGAGAACTGTTAGGAAGTTATCCTTGAACAGAAACAAATAGCTGCCAATGATTTTCATGAGACTTTAGCTTGCTAAGGTTATATTTATACAAAGGTTTAAATGTAAATATTCTTTTGAAGTCAGAAAATTTATTTTTGTAGAAGGAAGTATTTTCTCATCTATTAAATCAGAACCTTTCTCACTATAACGCTTGCTCACTGGGTTAGTATATGCCTTTTAGGCGACAGAAAAAAATCTGCTACCTATTATACATAAAAAATCAATACTTGACAGCAATAATCATAATCATCTTTAGTCATCCTTTCTCTATTTTTTTGTTAATTCTCACCCGAGGATATTTTTTCCATTGATTTTTAGAGATAGTGGAAGGGAAGGAGGGAGGGGGAGAAGAAACATTGATGTGAGAATGACATATTGATTGGTTGCCTCCAGCATGCTCCCGACTGGGGTGGGGATTGAATCAGCAACCCAGGCATGTGCCCTTGACTGGGAATCGCAGGCTGATTGCTTTAACCACTGAGTGACACCAGCCAGGGCTAGTCATCCTTTCTCTAGATTCAACTATTTCTTATATTAAAAAAATATTCCCTTTTTTAAGACTAATACACTGAAGTCCTGTTTGATCATTATCGTTGGGTTCTCAGCTCAGTTGGTACTCCAGAGCAAGGTCATGGGTAATAGGGGTCTGGACTGGGAAATACTCTACTAACATGAAGAGCCCTGAGAACATAGGAACATCTCTCACTGAAACTACTAATGGTGTAATATGGGGCAAATGTGATCTGAGAGGGAAGGCAACTGCCCACCTTATTGGAGAGACAACAGGAAAGTGAGCATGGAGCATGGAGCAGTGGTTAAGAACTCAGTGTCTGCTCTGATCTTAACCACTTCTGGATTACTTACCGTTAGCCTCCCAGAGACTTCACACTGGGGAGAATCAGGTCTCTTAACACTTAAATCTCCACTAAAGAACTTCTTACCATGCAAGCAGAATGTCAGAGAGAGAAAAACTCATAGAGCAAGCCGTGGGCCTGCTTTCCCTTGGCTGAGGAAAAACAGTCTGAAGGCTCTCCTTACACCAATATTTCTACTAGAAGAGAGCTACCCACAGCCATTGGGGCCACTCTTCGCCTTTGAGTTACAAATCTCCTAGTCAAATACTTAAGAATACTACCAATCAGGCAGAGTAACTGGAATTAGAAGAAGAAAGGACACACAGAACTGAGTTCTTTTGATAATAAACAGGCCTCCTCAGTAATGCAGAGACTGGGGAGGAACCTAAGTCCATCAGCACCATGCTTGAGGGTGGGCTCTGCACACTAGGCAAAGAGGTGCCAAGCAGGCTGAGAAGACTGGTAACCCTATTAATGCTTTAATCTTAGCTTGGGACTACTAATGCACTATCACATGGATGATTCACCAGAGTTCCAGCACAAGGACACTCACATCTTGCAGAAGTTTCTCTAAATTCTCTTGAAGTTCATAGAAGTACTGTGATGTAATGAGGCCACTCCGAGATTTATCCAGGCAGTCTCGGGCCATCTCAATCACTTGATGATGAATAAAGCTCAAGGCTCCATCTGCCAAGGGCAACACACTGTCTGGAGTGTTGCAGGAAATGAACTCTGCTAGACGCTCTTCCATTTGTGCAGTGGCCTGTGAATAAAAATAGGAAAAATGACACTTCCCTTCTAGTTCTAGCTCAGCTGGAGCTAAGCCCGAAGGACTCGGTAATAATCTAAGGATGGGCTCTGTGATCCTGGTTTCCTGATGTTGTATTTGGGGCACCTGATGACTGGAGACATAAGATCACCTTCAAGTCAAATCAAAATATTATAATCAAGTGCCTCTCCCACCTGGCCTTGTCCATCTCCTCCACTCCTTGGTGGGCATGCTCTTTTGCTCTAAGGACACTGAAGTGTTTGCTGTCCTTCTCCTTTATTATGCTGTTTCATGCCTCTATTTATGCTGTTCTGTGTGTGTAGCTTTTCACACTGCCATGACTGCCTGGCAAACTCCTATTATTCTTTCTAATCTCATTTCAAGCATCTTCTCTCCTCTGGGAAGCTTTTTATTCCTTCAGGCAAACTAGGGTTTCTTTCCTCTGTGCTTCTACAGGACCTCTCAACTGTCTAAACTTAGTGAATGGACACGGATGATTTCTAAACCTTCTTCTGAACTGGAAACCCCTTTAAGTCAGAGAAAGCGATTTATCACTTGACCTTAGGACCCAACTGAGCCAAGCAGATGTTCAGAGAATGTTTACTGAATGAATGAACCTGCCTGCTCACAGACCTGGATTCCCAGCAGAGCAGAATGGGAATCTGGCTCAGAAGCTTCTTGGGGACCTAACTGCACAGTCATGTCAAAATGACACATAGACATCAGTTAACAAGTCCTATCTGCCTATTTAGGACTTGACCTTCTTTCCTTTGCCACCAGATGGCAATTTCTGATTTCCAGTGTGTGTTTAGGGGTGTATATGTAAACACAGGCACACACACATATTATACACATACATACATATATGGTATGTATATGTGGAGAGAGTGAGAGAGCAAGAGAGAGGTGGGGGAGAGGAGTTGGGGCAGGGAGATGAAATGGGAAGAAATTTTAACACACTTTCTCTAACAAAACAGCTCGTTTACATGAATGACTTGGAGGCATGCACATCAATGCATGCTAGAATGCAATGCTAGAATGACAATACAACACCAAATATGTGAGGAGAAGGAAACGTGGGATGCATTTCTAAACACTACATACTCCAAAACTTCTTTATAAAAGACCAATCATAACAAAATGATTTCCTAGCTGTTCATTTTGTCCCTCTTCCTTGCTCTTATTCTTCAAGGCTAGACAGCAAAGACCACAGGGCACAGGGCAGCAGAAAAACAACAGCTAACACTTACTGAGTGCTCACTATGTCCTGGGCAGTTAGGAAAGTGTAATGTTCATTAATCTTCACAAATCCCCTATTAGATAGACACTCTTATTATCCCAAATTACAGGTGAGGCAAGTAAAGCTCAGTGAAGTTCAAGTCTCTGTCCAGGGTCATAAGCTAGTAAATGGTAGAAGCAGATTTGAACCCACTTAGTCTGGTTCCAGAATCTGTGCTCTCCTTTACCGCTGTGCTTCACTGTGTGTCAAGAGGGAAAGCACAAGGGCTTCACATCTTTTCCTAGGCCACCCATGTGTGTCCAGGAGACTCTCCCTGAGTCTAGAAAAAGGACACTCTCTAGAGGATCAGGGAACCACACACTGCAGACCCTAAATACAGATGAACAGGTAGACCCAGAGAGGTCCAAACAGATGAAGAAGGTTGAGGATGTCAGTGCCCTGGCTCTCTGTCAGACAGAGCTGGCTATGTGCTGCAGGAACAGGGCCCATCATTAGAAGGCTAGGTCAGACTGTATAGATATGTGGTGTTCAAAAAGAAATATAAATGGGAAGCAAGGTCCTAGTTCCACACACACAGAGGTTTATGGCCAAACTGCAGAGTTGTGAAGACCATTTCTCAATTATCTCAAGATAGTAACTAATTTCCTCCTTTAACATTTTCCTGCTTGAAAACACAAATGCAAATGTGAGTAGGCAACTCTGTATCTGTCTCCCACATTACCATTCCTTTTGGCCAACTTCCCACCAGTCCAGCAAACCTCCCTGTATATTCTCTAGTGCCCGGCAGTGAGATGCTGCTCATGAAATCTGCATGAATAAAGATGTTCTCAGAGTGCAAATCCCATTCTAGGGGAAGACTGACTAGTAGATCCTGATGTGCGCAGTGAGAAATAAGGTCTCCAGTTCTTTCCTTCGACATTAACACATGGTGGGATTTCTTTTTTTTGACATTTCCCTCTAGATACCTCTCCCTCTGGGGAGTGGAGAAATAGAGGCCCTACAAGTATAATCCCTAAGCTCCTAGTGCTCGCACCTTCCACTTCCCCAGTGGTCTGGAAGCCCTTGTGCTGGTATCCTCCTCCTCCTCCTGGTGCCTTTCTGCTCTTCTTCTTGATTACCACTGGAGACAGCATTCCATCCCCTCACCCGTCTTCCCACTGGGGCTGGCTATCAGAAGCCATCCTCGGAGGCATTGCCAGTCTCCTTTAACATGGATCCTTACCTTGGGGAATCTTTCTTTGTACACATGATTCATCATTATTATTTCACTGTCGAAGGAAACTGGGGACCGTCCAGGACTAAATAAGAAAGAAACAATTGTGTTACTTTAGTGCCATGGAACTTTCAAGAAAAAAACAGCCATCCCTGGAACCCCTGCCCTCTCACTGTCCCCAGTACCCACACAACCCCACCTTAATGAGTGCTGAGTTTGAGTCTTCCTTATTCCTGGAGCTGCTAGCACACCTTGTTCAGCTCAAAATGATGGAGCTAGGCTATCTTCCTAAAGGAAACCTGGCTTTTATAAGACCTCTGCCAGGGCCTGCAAAGGAGGAGACCAATCCTGAGCCCACTGTTAGCTTTCTTTTTTTTTTTTTTTTTTATCCTCACCCGAGGACATTTTTCCATTTTTTGCACAGATAGAGTGGGAGGGAGAGAGAGGAAGAGAGAGAGAGAGAGAGAAACATCGACGTGAAAGAGACACATCGAGTGGCTGCCACCCGCACGACCAACCAGGGCCGGGGACAAACTGCAACCGAGGTACATGCCCTTAGCGGGAACCGAACCCAGGTCTCTCCGGACCGCAGGCCGATGCTCTAACCGCTGAGCCAAACCGGCCAGGGCCCACTGATAGCTTTCTTAGGATGACCTCCCACAGAACAAAACTCTCTGGGTCTTCTTCACTTTGGCTAGTGAAGTCAGGTACACCCAGCATGTTCTAGGAATAAAGAAAAATCAAACTACCACCAAAACAACCAGAGGAAGACAGTGTATACCTCTATCTTTTTCCAAACAATGCAGCCAATAGAGATAACTCAGGCTCTGACCTAGGGGATGAATGAGGCTGATCCAACCTATAATAATGTGTTATAGGCCTGGGTCATCTAAATCTTCCCCTTTGGCCCATAAATCCTTTATATAGCCTTAAAGGATTTCAAAGTTAGAGCCACATAATTGAATGGATATTTGGGTTGTGCCCATTTTGGTGCCCCTGACATGTGATCCAAGCTAAGCTAGGTTCAGAACTGTTCTTCTCTGCCCTTTTTCCCTGAAGTGGGCCATGGTCTGCCTGCTGTATTGTTGCATGTTACCAAGTATTTTAAGAATAATACATACAGCAAGGATTTCCTTGAGATACTGTCCTCTCAATGTCAATTGGCTCAAAAGATACCCTTTATTCTGTGTGGATTGTCAAGAGCACCAAGATTCAGGTGTTCCTCTGTGTGAGACAAAGAAAGGCACTGGGATCCACACTCCACATTCACTCATTTGTATTTTTGATCCTTTTCACTTCAGTCCTAGCCATCTTCATCAATCCCTGAACTTGAACCAGGCTGTGCTCACCTTACTCCCTAACACTCACAGTGCCACCATTCCCTCAGCAGATTCTTCCTGGGAGGCATTGCTCCTTTGGGCCCTGACACTCAACATGTTAGCCAGAGTACTGTTTCCCAGAGACCGTGGGAAGCTGAGCTCAGTCATTAAAGCCATGCTTATTTTCACACAATTCAATATACAGATGATGTATTATAGAACTGTACATTTGAAACCTATATAATTTTATTAACTAGTGTCACCCCAATAAATTCAATAGAAAATCTTTAAAAAGCCACAGCCATTTAAATTTATGCCTTCTTTCTTAACCTAGAATTCTGAGAAGAGCCAATTTATCTAAGGCAGTGGTTCTCAACCTTCCTAATGCTGCAACCCTTTAATACAGTTCCTCATGTTGTATGTGGGTGTATCTGCACGTGGGCGGACCTGCCTGGAGATGGATAGAGGAGCGGTGTCTCAGTTCCTAAGACCATCGGAAATATGTGTTTTCCGATGGTCTTAGGCTACCCCTGTGAAAGGGTCGTTCGACCCCCAAAGGGACTGCGACCCACAGGTTGAGAACCGCTGATATGGAATTCACAAATAAATCAGCTGTTCAGGTATGGTTTAATGAGCTCAGGTCATTCACGGAAATGAGACAGAGTCAGATGGACATTGAACTCTGCTTCTGAAATGGGCTTCCTCTCCGAGACAGCCACAAGGAACTTTTTTAGCCGGTTTAGTTCATAAACCATGGGCCTCTGAAATTTGCATCCCAGTAACCATCAGAATGGATGCTATTACTCTCCTTTTACTGAGTGGACTCTAAAGTAAACTACTGCTAACTACTTTCAAAGGGAGAAAGAGGGGGACCACTTGACAGCATCATCAGGTATCTCTTGGGTTGGTGAAATGAGCTGTAGTCAATGCCAAAAAAGCTTGAGCTTGCCCTGGTTGGTTTGGTTCAGTGGTTAGAGTGTCAGCCCACGGACCAATGAGTTGCGGGTTCAATTCCGGCCAAGGGCACATACCTCGGTTGCGGTTCATCCCCGGCCCTGGTCAGGGTTGTGCGGGAAGCAACCAGTTGATGTGTCCCTCTTTCTTTCCCTCTCTCTCCCTCCTACTCTATCTGAAGATAAATAGAAAAATATCCTCAGGTGAGGATTAAAAAAAAAAAGCTTGAGCTTCACTTCACTTCAACCTGAGCCAATGTGCTAAGCCAGGGGTTTACAAACTATGGCCCAAAGACCAATCCTGGTCTACTGCTTGTTTTTGTAAATAAAGTTTACATAATGTCTGAGGATGTTTTCACACTACAACAGATTTAAATAGCTGCCATAGAGACTGCAAAGCCTAAATTAGTTACTATCTTTCCCTTTATAGAATAAACTTGCTGATGCCTGTGCTGTGCAAACTGGCTGAGCTCCACGGATCCTGGGTCTCAGTGAGCAGAGCACCTCTCACCTAAGGCTGCGGGAACGGGGCCGCATGGCTGGGGACTGCCTTCCCTCTTCGTCTGGTACACTCTCTGTGCTGAAATGCTTCGTCAAAAAGTGCAGCTCATCAGCTGTAGGCTGGAAAGGCAACTGGTGCAGCTTTTCCTGAGAGGAACATGATGACTAGAGGGGGAAACATGAAAAAACAACATTAAAGACATGTCTAAAGGGAGTCCAGGAATGAAGAACTGAAAAAGATCAGGGACATCCCAGTCAATGTAAACCCAAAGTCAACCCAAAGTAGGCATTCTTTCCATTGCTCCCTTTTAGCCTTCACTGTGCATTATCTTGTTCATCTCTACCCCTTCAGGCCAGCAGTCTTGAGAAAGCCTAGACACTAGAGTCCTTCACAAGCCTTGCAGAGAGTCAGACCCAGATGTTCGATGTGAGAGCACCACAACCACTTAGCAAGCCTCTTTAAGTGGCGAAAAACATTCTTGTGCATGGAGTCTTTGCTTTCAATGAAGCTTTTGGCTAGCTGGAATGGCAAGTAATTAATAAATCATGCTTTCTGGCTTAGGAAGTTTGTATGCCCAGGTTACAAATGATAACCTCTTAAGTTTTTCTTTCCACAACCTTGGGACAGCCCTCAGGATGGTTCAGCAATGCTTCTTTTGGCTGTTATCCAGAGGACAACTGGCTTTGCTGAGGCTGTGAAGGTTGTGCCCAGACTGTAGGGACACCAGTAAGTAAGAAAATCCAGCAGGAAAGAAAATGACTTTTAGATCTACATTACGTTTAGATTTCTAAAAGATTAGACTTGACCTGAAAACAATTAAGAATTATAAGCACTGGCCCTAGCTGGTGTGGCTCAGTTGATTAGAGCATTGTCCCGTATACCAAAAGGTGGAGGGTTCAATTCCTGGTCAGGGCACGTGCAGTAGGCAACCGACTGATGTTTCTCTCTCACATCGATTTCTCTCTCTCTCTCTCTCTCTCTCTCTCTGTTTCTTCCCTCTAAAAATAAAAAAAAATAATTCTAAACATTGCCCAATGACCGGGACTTCAGACAAGAGCCCACTGCCAATCACAATAGACCACTGAGGGAGTGAGCTGCGCTACTACAGGCATTGTACTGACGTAGCCATTGCTGCGGCAGCCCCCTTCAGTGCCAGGATTAGTGAACTCTCCCTTCACTTGACAAGACTGGCTAAGAGACTAGGCAAGTCTAGCACCATTGGCTCAATTTCTGTTCACCAAATGATAGAGGATCTGGGGTTGAAATATCTAAATCCATTTAGAGTAAGAACTGCAGCACCAGTAAGAACTGAGAGAACTCTGTTGCCAGTGTAAGCCTCAACGTTAAGTGAGAAATCAGATTTTGGCAGGGGAGCTAACAGTGTACACTTCTCTCATGGAACACTATAATACATAAAGTTGTGAACAGCCAGTGAAAGGTTTCCATAGGGCTCTGTCTTGTTCACATTTTTATAAATGATTTGGATAGAAATTGCAAAAGTATCCTCTCCCAACTGCAGCTAACATAAAGCAAAACTGGTAAAGCTAGAGCAATAAGATGAGTCTATTAAAAATTATTGAACAGAATATATATATACATATTTAATATATATGACTCTTACCTTGGGTCTAAAACATCACCTGTTTGAATAAAGGATTATGAGGAAAGGGGTATTTAATAAGGAAAGATCTGAAGCTTAACAACTGTGAAAAGACCAATGAGATCTTTGGATTGAAAGTCATATCAACATCAAGGGGGGGAAATGATACTCCTTTTACCTGCTTAGAATTCATGAATACAGACAAACTGAGAAGACCTAAAGAATGATAGAAGACATGAGGAATGGGTCATCCAAGCCATGGCCTGATTTTACATGGTTTACAAAGCCTAAAATACTTACTATTGGTCACTTTACAAAAAAAGTTTGCCAACCTTGTCATCCTGGCTTCAATTAAGAGTTGTTTAATGAGGAAGACTCATTTTAGGGTCCACTGTGCATAGTAGCATTTAGGACATTTGTTGTGCATTTAGGCTAAAATCTCTAAAAGAAACATCATAATGTTTTTTTGCCAAGACACATAAAATTTAAATATCAAATAACAATTATCCTTCTGTTCTTGTTTTTTTTTTTTTTTTTTTTTTTATGGTATGTGCCCTTAGCGGAAACCGAACCCGGGACTCTCTGGTCCGCAGGCTGATGCTCAACCGCTGAGCCAAACTGGCCAGGGCTTGTTTTTTTTTTCTAAAAGGGCTGGAGAGCACGCGGGGGTCTCGAACCACCCTTGCAGACAAGAGTGGTTAGTGAACTGAAAGTTTGATGTGAAGGAACTGCTGAGCTAAAGCCAGACCTCTTCCCTTCTTTTTTTAAAAGAAAAGGTGAAAAAGGAAGAAGAGGGTCTACCAGGCCTTTGAGACATCTAAGGAGTTATCTGCCGTTAGTTGCAGTCCTAGAAATAAAATGCAGAGAATAGGGGAACCATACTTAGGAGTCCCACTGCCTGGCCTCATTAGCAAAACAAAACTACATCCTCAAGCCCTCCTCTGATTCCACTAGGAATAACTGATGCCCAGAGAATATGCTAGCTAATTCTTTCCAATGGCATTTTTATTTTTAAATGGATCTGGCTATGGCTGTAAAGGGCCACCAGCTCTCTGTCCTACTCAGCCTCATTCCTAAGCAACCTCTTCATGTTTGGCTTTAGAGGAAAAGTTGAGAACTGCTCTGCAACACTGTAGAAATAGACAGCAATAACCTGTTGGGAAGCATTTCCTAAGGGTGAAGGAGGTACAGCCACAGATTTGGCTACTTACTGAGACAGTTGAGCTAGGAGTGTTGGTTCCATAGCCTGAAGAGGGTAAAGAGGCCAAAGACCAGCGCCGTCCATCGGTCCTGTGTAAGAAAAGACTATTAGGCAGTTTCTACAGGACCCTACCCTGAGCCTAGGACCTGCCTGCCTTTCCATCAGCATTGCTTTGGGCAGTTGGTTCACTTCCTTGTCTCAAGACAGCACTGTTCAGTCCAACACTTGCTTTTATCTCTCTCTCCTACATGGGCCTCCTGTATGTTTTCTACTGCAAAGACAGACATGTCTGATTATAAAGGAGTTCATGACTTTGATTACTCTGATAACAGATGAGAACATCTCTTATGCAATACTGTCGTTTTGGAATAAAAATCTTTAAACTTGCAACTTACTCATTTTTAGAGAAGCAATGACAGAGGACACCTGCTAAAGGCATCATCACAAGAAGAGAAATGCCACTGAAATGCATTTATTTCCTCTTTTGAAGGCTCCATGTGAAGGCCTCTTTGGTCTTCCCTAGGCCACTGGGTTGACAACCAGGAAGATGTGGACCATCATCTGGGTCTCAGTATGAATCAACTGACAGCGAATAGTCAGTCAAAGGCTACCTAGGATCAGTGGGACCCACAAAAACCAGTCTTTGAGAATGTTTGCCAAAAGTGACAGTAACTTATGAAATAGGAGTGAGGTGGCATAGCCTTGGCTGCACATGAGATTTTGGGGGCAGGCTTCCTGCTGCTCCTAGGAGAATGCACCCTTAAGCTCTCATCACAGAGAAGCAGTTATGCGCTTTGCTGTAAAAAAGAAAGATCTCCCTGGCCGGTTTGGCTCAGCGGTTAGAGCGTTGGCCTGCGGTCCGGAGAGACCCTGGTTCGGTTCCCGCTAAGGGCAAGTACTTCGGTTGCAGTTTGTCCCCAACCCTGGTTGGTCGTGCGGGTGGCAGCCACTCGATGTGTCCCTTTCACATCGATGTTTCTCTCTCTCTCTCTCTCTCTCTCTCTCTCTCTCTCTCTCTCTCTCCCTCTCTCTCCCTCCCACTCTATCTATACAAAAATTGGAAAAGTGTCCTCAGTTGAGGATAAAAAAAAGAAAGATCAAGCAGGTATCTGGCTTGAAGCTTTTATAACACAAACAAATGATTCTTTCCTGGACTGTAGCTGTGCTGGAACAAGTGTTCTTTCTTGTGGAGCTTGGGGATACAGCCTACTCTGGTTGAAGTCAAAGAAAAACTTTTTTGCTGCTACCCACAGAACTTTAGAACATTAGAAATGGAGGACCTTTAGAAGTTAAATTCAATTAATCTCAATCTTCAGAGAAAACACTAAGACCCAGAGGTTTGGGTGATTTGTTCCAGGCTTCACAGTTAAGGGGAATGGAGGGAGAAAGGGAGAGGAGGAAGAAGAAAAAAAATGGAATCAAGCTGACTAGGACTTCTCCTTTTGAAGTACTCCTCTCTACTCCCACCAATACCTAGCTGCTTTTCCTACTATGTTCTGAAAGGGGACGACAGCCCAGGGTACCATGCCACATGCATGACTCAAACTTCATGCCATCCAGGCAGCCAGCTCTGCTGGAACCTAGTCTCTGAGGCAAAGAAATGTTCAGGAGACTGCTCAAACGTCATGTTCTTTCTGACCTCTTTGTTGGGTCCTGGGAGCTCTACACAAGAAAGTAGGTCAATTCCAGGAAAACAGAGCTGAGCTCGGGGAGAGTTTCCCAAACCCTTCTCAAGGATACTTTTTCACGGGTGACTTTTCCTCCTATAGTTAGAAATAGAAACCAATTGCATGGCAACCATTTTTCTGTAAACTGAAGAGCAGGGACCACTAGAGCCAGAAAGAAACGCCACTATAGGATGCCTTCATTTCCTCTGCCTGGTCATCACACTGGGTGACAAAGGAAAGTTGTGGGGATGAGGGTGACTTGTCCCCAGAGCTCAGAAGCTGTAAACTATTTAGCAAATCCTGCTTCCAAGCATATGAGCTCTGAGCCTTGGTTCCAGCAGGCAGAGGGGGTTCTCTTAGAGTCTCTCTGCTAGTTACGAAAGGCCAAATGTTTCTACCTACAGTCAGAGAAGACTCATCACAACCAGTTCTCACCAAGCACAAAAACAGTTTGTCTGGCCATGCATAGCAGTTTCCCAGCCCCTTGCCCCATCACGTCCTCTATTACCTGTCTGCCCTGTGGCCATGGCTGTAGTGAAAAGACATACATTATAGTGAGACTCAAAGGGAACCAGACAGACTGATCTGTTTGGCTCCTGGCATTTGGTTGAGCTTGGCAAAGGCAAACATGTTTATAAACTTGTGTAGTCTGAAGTAAAATTGTAGGACTGATGGGTCTATCCCTAGCATGTCATTTAAATCTGTTTTTTGTGTGATATTCTAAACAAATGTGATCCTGTAAGGCCCAAGCCTGACCTCAGTAATCTAGGAAAGACAATTACCAAGTAGTTTGTTGGCAGAGTTGAAATCCTCCTCTCCAATCCCACCAATACCTAGATGCTTTTCCTACTAAATCCTATAAGGGGATGGCCCAGGGTTCCACGTTCCATGCATATGACTCAAACTTCATGCCACCTAACACAGACCTGTTTAGATCTCAGTGGTAATACCAGGACCCAAAGCCCCCTGGCTGATCCTACTCCTAAAGCTCAGGGAATGAAGCAGATACAAGAGCACCAATGGAACATGCTATTCATCTGCCTGAAAAGGTCTACATACCTGTGTCATCATTCCTAACATGGCAGGCTCTTTCTTAGCCTTTGGGTCTTAGCTTAAAAGTCAATCCTCCAGAGAGGCCTTATATGACCACCCAGTATAGATTCTCCAGCCCCATTCCCTTCCTATACTTTCATGTAGCTTCCTGTCCTTTCCCTCCATGGTACTTGTCACAGTTTTTAATTATGTATTTATTTGTTTGTTTCCTTATTCATTATTCTTCCCCATCACTCATCCAATCAACAAGCACTGATTGAGTGGTCATTATATACCAGGAGACACATTTTCCAACATATTAAGGTATCTCTATTAAAGGTATTTTGATGCTCTGGCCAGTTTGGTTCAGCGGTTAGAGCGTTGGCCTGCGGTCCAGAGAGACCCAGGTTCAGTTCCTGCTAAGGGCACATACCTCGGTTGCAGTTTGTCCCCGGCCCCAGTTGGGGTCATGTGGGTGGTAGCCACTCGATGTGTCTCTCTCACATCGATGTTTCTCTCTCTCTCTCTTTTCCTCTCTCTCCCTCCCACTCTATCTGAGCAAAAAATGGGAAAATGTCCTTGGGTGAGGATAAAAAAAAAAGGTACTTTGAGTCCAGCTGGTGTGGCTCAGTGGTTGAGCGTCGACCCATGCACCAAGAGGTCGCCGGTTTGATTCCTGGTCAGGGCACATGCCCAGGTTGTGGGCCAGATCCCTAGTGGGGAACATGCAGGAGGCGGCCAATCCATGTTCTCTCTCATCGATGTTTCTCTCTCTCCTTCTCTAAAAAAAAATCAATAAAGGAAAAAAAATAAAGGTACTTTGATTCTAGTTGAGGGAAAATAAGAAAATATCAGGTATTGAAAAGTACTAGCTTGAAAATAAAAATGGATGATTTGGTGGAGAATGATGAGAGGGTTCCTTTATATTGCATGGTTAGGGAAGGCCTGTCTGAGGAGTTGACATTTAAGATGAGAAATGAAAGACAAGAATTAGTTAACTAGGTGAATATCTGAGGGAACAGCATTCCTTAAGAAAGGAATAACTACACAGACTCTATTAAGTCTACTATGTTTCAAGAAAGTAGGGGTTATGTCTATTTTGCTACCACTATATAACTAAATACCCAGAATAATGCCTGGGTATACTAGGTGCTCAGTAAATATTTAATGAATGAATAGGAAATGACTCAGTGCCTCTTACAGAGATCAATCACAGGCCTTGCTGTCCCTGTTCATACCCAATTTGAGGTTACAGTTCACATATAGTCAAGGCAGGAAGTTTGGGATAAGTAAGACTTTCCAGCTGGGCTAGAAAAACAAATGCACCAGTACAGCATATTCCTACACTGTTAAGTGTTCCTGCTTGGATCCTTGGTTAACTAATTAGAAGTTACACAGGGTAGGAGAGACCAGTCCTTAAGACTAACTCAGATTATATTTATTTAAAATAAGGTAACTGGCTCAGAAGGGGCACCCAAATCAGCCATCAGACTTCTCCCAAACATCATGTCTTTTCAGCTACATAGAACCCTAAAGAGGAAGGAGGTGGATTGATTCTGGGTTGTCATTTGAATAGTGAGTTAATGCTATTTCAAGGAATATGCTCTTTTTCTGTTATCTCTTTAAAAAGTAGTCTAAGTATAAAAGATTGGGTCAAGCTGTATATTCATCATTCTCTATTCATTATTATCTGTTTAGTATACATGTTTATTTTTCCAAATCTAGAGCCATGATTTTCTGAAGGTCTTAATGCCAGAGACTGACTCTATCCAAGAATATTTTTTAAATAAAAAATAAAATCCAAGAACATGAACTTTGCCAAGAAATAATTTTAGAAAATGTTCTGAAAAGTAAATAATTTGTATATGGAGCCTTAGTATATGGCTGGGATGGACTCATTTCAGTCAGCTTGGTATTTCTCCAGAGGCCAGGTGATACCTTGGCAATGGGCTGAGCTGTCAGGATTGCTATCATGTGCCAGAGATAAATTTATACCATTCCCAGAGACTTGAAATATGAGAAGGAATATAAGGACGGCTCTGTAATACAACAAATCTTTCTAAATGAATGGGATGGTAAGTGAAGACCTGATAGTCTGTCTCTCTCTCTTTTTCAATCCTCACCCGAGGACATTTTCGCATTTATCTTCAGATAGAGCGAGAGGGAGAGAGGGAAGAAGAGAGAGAGAGAGAGAAACATTGATGTGAGAGAGACACATCGACTGGTTGCCACCCACACGACCCCAATTGGGGCCGGGGACAAACTGCAATCAAAGTTCGTACCCTTAGTGGGAACCCAACCTGGGACTCTCCGGTCCTCAGGCTGATGTTCTAACCTCTGAGCCAAACTGGCCAGGGCCTGGTAGTCTCTTTATCCCCAAGGAGAGGAGGCATACAAGGCCTCTTCCAGCTCCTTGAAACTGGCTCAGTTAGAAGAGTAAAAATATAACTTTGGGTCCTCCTGGGAAAAGAATCCATTTTCTTTCTTTTTGATCATGCTAGAAATAGCTCTCAATCAAGATTATAATGTTTTAACACACCCTTTAAGAAACCAGGAACTTGGGCTTAGAATTATCAATACGAATGCATGCCTAATGTCTCCTTGCCCATTCAAACATTCAAATGCAAATACCCAGAGCATATACCATTCCCAGAGACTTGAAAGCAAAACTTGAACCCGAGTGAGGAAAGCAAGGAAAGAATTTTGGTGGTTGGTATCCCAAAACACACTTGGAAGGGCAGTGCCTCAAAGGAGGGAGCTGACATCAAATGACCTTCACCAAAGTGCCACATACACTAGTCACACAGGAGGTTTTCTATCAACTTACCTACGGGCAGGAACAAAGGAAAAGTGAGCAGGTGCATTTGGAGAGAAATTCCGGGGGCTGTCCAAAGGACTGTTACCTGTGGATGGGGGAAGGAAAATAAATTCGTTGTGAGGTTTGCTTCTGAGGAAGATTAAGAAAACCTTTAGGGCCCAGCTGGTGTGGCTCAGTAGTTGAACAGTAACTCATGCACCAAGAGGTCATTGGTTCGATTCCTGGTCAGGGCACATGCCCAGGTTGTGGGCCCGGTCCTCAGTAGGGGGCATGCAGAAGGTGGCCAATCGATGTTCTCTCTCATTGATGTTTCTACTTCTCTCTCTCCCTCTCTCTTCCTCTCTCTCTCAAATCAATAAAGAAATAAATAAAAGAGAAAACTTTTAGGGAAGAAATCTTCCCCTATCATCAGCAATTAGCACATATGGTTATTTTTTCAGGCTCACTATTAGTTTAATGATTCTCTCTTTGTAAAAGTTTGGCAGCCCAGGTTTCTCCCTTGTTCCAAGTTTAAACATTTTTGTTTCCCAGCCCTGGCCGGTTTGGCTCAGTGGTTAGAGCGTCGGCCTGCTGTCCAGGGAGACCTGGATTCGGTTCCCACTAAGGGCACGTACCTCGGTTGCAGTTTGTCCCCGGCCCTGGTTGGTCGTGCGGGTGGCAGCTGCTCGATGTGTCCCTTTCACATCGATGTTTCTCTCTCTCTCTCTTCCTCTCTCTCCCTCCCACTCTATCTGAACAAAAAAATGGAAAAAAGTGTCCTTGGGTAAGGATAAAAAAATAGAAAAAATAAATAAAATAAATAGACATCTTTATTTCCCAGTCACCCAGTCTAGATCTACTAGCAACTTGCCAATTTTCCTGCCCTCCTAGGAACACCTCTAGTTCCAATATGTCTAGTTGAGTTAACCCAAATTTCAAAAGGCTTGAAGAACGCATTCAGTACAGATGGAATAGCTAAATGCTCAAACATTTCTCAAAGGGCAACAGGACTCCTGGTCCAAAAGTCTCTTGCACATATATCTCTGCACACTGCATCCAAGGGGCTAACAGAGAAATGTGTGTGCTTAAGGGACAATGAAATTCTCAGGTGGGAACTTAGGATAGCAGTGTTTTTAAAAACAGTCCATACACAAGGCCCCCAAGTCTTATAAAGCATGCCCAACCTCCTCATGGTATAGAAATTACCCCCATCAATTTATTAGTTTTCACATGTTCCCTGTAACTTGCTAACTTACAGCTCAGAAGCTTTGAACAAAACTATGTGTTTACCTTTGCACTAATCGCAACAGCCCTCGAACCCCAGTCTGCCATACTACTCTGGTCTAACTTCCAGCCAGAAGCTGGTTATTAGAAGTCCCTAACTGGCGGATGCTATCAACGTATTTCTATCCAAAAGGCCATGCCAGATTATGCGCCATACTCCATAATGTGCTGACCACTCAGCCAATCTCTGGCCACCTGTGCTCAACTCTGTGAATCAACACTGGCCATGAGAAATTGCAGCTACCCAGGGGCCTGGTAGTTCAGCATGCCTTGGATTTTTCTTTGACAGTTTGTTTACTGTATAGGATATAGATGTTTCAAGATGCCATGAAGCTGCCCAACTGTTTACCATTTTCTCCATCCAACAGGGTAGCACTTAATGTTTTTCTGTACTGATAAAAAAAAACAACCAGCCTCTCAAACAATGCCCAACAACCCTATGCAGCAACTCTGTATCAATTTATATATAAAGTACTCTTTGGGATAACTAATTAGGAAGGGGCATTTTCAGCTTTCAGTCATCACCTTGACGAGACCCTTAGTGCACAACCTTTGAAGTAGATCTTCTCTCAACCTAGTACCAACTATAGGTTTTCCATCTGTGGGTCTAGGCCTATGTCCTATGATCTATTTCCATCTTCTATATAGCACAAGCCACCAAAGTGCAAGAGAAGTGATTTAGAGTAGTTGTTTTGCTAGCTAAGACTTAATAAGGATAAGGCCTCCTCGGAATTATCAAGGCCTTTTAAAAAATAGATTATTTTAAACAGTGTCATCTCAAGGACTAATTAACACATACCCTCATTTTGACTCTTGACATGTAAAGCTAGACACCCTTTGTTGGTTCCCAAAACTACCCAGGCAAAAGCCTCAAGGAAATCCTGGACATGGCTTTCCTACAATGACTGGCCTTCCAAGGACCAGGTGTGGTACTGGTTAGAGGGTAGAATATGAAGAATCTTCCAGGTGCTTACAGTAAAGCAAGGGATTCATAGAATATACATATGTCACATAATTAACACTAACAGAAAAACAGCTGCAAAAACAAAAAACAAAAAAAACCCAAAACACATACAGAACATCAATAAGTTGTAAAACAACTTCAAGCAGCCTAATAACCTTAAAAAAGAAGAGAGTGGCCCTGGCCAATGTTGCTCAGTGGGTAGAGCACTGGCCCACGTACCAAAGAGTTGTGGGTTCGATTCCTGGTCAAGGGCATGTACCTGGGTGATCCCTGGCCCCAGTCGGGGCATGTGAGGGAGGCAACTAATTGATGAGTCTCTCTTATCAATGTCTCTCTTTCTTTTTCTCTTCCCCCTTCCAACCTCCCTCCTGCTCTCTCTAAATATCCATGGAAAAAATATCCTCGGGTGAGGATTAACAACAACAACAACAACAAAAACAGAAAAGAGAGTGGAAAATACATATTTGAAGAAATAATGGCTGATAATTTTTCAAATTTGATAGAAAAGGACCTAACTATAAACCCAAATATCCAAGTTTCTCCAAGAACCCTAAGTATGCCCTGGCCAGTTTGGCTCAGCATTTAGAGCATCGGCCCACGGACCAGAGAGTCCTGGGTTCGGTTCCTGCTAAGGGCACATACCTCGGTTGCAGTTTGTCCCTGGCCCCAGTTGGGGTCATGTGGGTGGCAACCACTTGATGTGTCTCTGTCACATCTATGTTTCTCTCTCTTCCTCCTGCTCTATCTGAAGAAAAATGCAAAAGTGTCCTCGGGTGAGGAGGATAAAATAAAACAAACAAACAAATAAACAACAACAAAAAAACCCTAAGTATAAGAAAGAGGAAGAAAATTATACCAAAGCACATTATATTCAAATTGTTCAAAACTCACTGGAAGGAATAAACAGTAGGTTGGATGAAGCAGAGGACTGAATCGGCAATTTGGAAGACAAGTAAGACAAAAACATCCAATAAGAGCAGTAAAAAGAAAAAAATGATGATAGTTTAAGTAACTTGGAACAATATGAATCATAGCATGACAATATCTGCATCAAAGGGGTACCAGAAGGAGAAGAGAGAGAGCAAGGGATCAAGAATGTATTTGAAGAAATAATGACCAAAAACTTCCCTAACCTGGTGAAGAAAAAGACATAGAAATCCAGGAAGCGCAGAGAATTCCAAACAAAATGAATACAAAGAGGCCCATACCAAGACACATCATAATTAAAATGGCAAAGGTTAAAGACAAAGAGAGAATCTTCAAAGAAGCAAGACAGCCCTGGCTGGTTTGGCTCAGCAGTTGGAGCGTTGGCCTGTGGACCAAAGAGTTGCGGGTTCGATTCCAGTCAAGGGCACATACCTCAGTTGCAGTTTGGTCCCCAGACCTGATCGGGGTCATGCGGGAGGCAGCCAATAGATGTGTCTCTCTCACATCAATGTTTCTCTCTCTCTCACTCCCTCCCTCCCACTCTGTCTGAAAATAGATAAAAAAAAAAAAAGAAAAAGAAGAAGCAAGAGAAAAGCAGTTGATTATCTATAAGGGAGCTCCCATAAGACTGTCAACAGAAACATTTCAGGCTAAAAGGGACTGGCATGAAATATCCTAAGTGGTGAAAAGCAAGAATTTCCAACCAGACTACCTTACTGAGCAAGGCTATTCTTTAAAATTGAAGGAGATGCCCAACTGGTGTGGCTCAGTGGATGGAGTGTCATCCCATGGACTGAGAGGCCTTGGTTTAACTCCTGGTTGGGAGGCACATGCCTGGGTTACAGCCTCAATTCCCAGTAGGAGGCATGCAGGAGGCAGCCAATCAATGTTTCTCTCTCACAATGATGTTTTTATCTCTCTCTCTAAAAAATCAATAAAATATATTTTAATATATATATGTTTATCCTCACTCAGGACTTTTATTCCCATTTATCTTCAGATAGAGCGGGAGGGAGAAAGGCAGAAAGAGAGAGAGAAACATTGATGTGAGAGAGACACATCAAGTGATAGCCACCCACACAACCCCAACTGGGGCCAGGGACAAACTGCAACCGAGGTGCATGCCCCTAGTGGGAACCGAACACAGGTCTCTCTGGTCCACAAGCCAATGTTCCAACTCCTGGGCCAAACCGGCCAGGACAATAAAATATATTTAAAAAAAATAAACAAATAAAATTGAAGGAGAGAGCTCCCCAGACAAGAAAAATCCAAAGTAGTTTGTTACCACCAAAACAGTATTACAAAAAATGTTAAAGGGCCCGCTTTAAGAAGTCTAAGAACAACAAAAAGAAAAAAAACACACACACAAAGAAACAGAGTTAAAAGAATAAAATGGCCCTGGCCAGTTTGGCTCAGCGGTTGGAGTGTCGGCCTGCAGTACAGAGAGACCCGGGTTCGGTTCCCGCTAAGGGCACGTACCTCGGTTGCAGTTTGTCCCCCGCCCTGGTTGGTCGTGCGGGTGGCAGCCACTCGATGTGTCCCTTCACATCGATGTTTCTCTCTCTCTCTCTTCCTTTCTCTCCCTCCCACTCTATCTGAACAAAAAATGGAAAAATGTCCTCAGATGAGGATAAAAAAAAAAATTAAAAAAAAAGAATAAAATGGCAATAAATATGTACCTATGAATAATCACTTTAAATGTAAATGGCTTAAATGCTCCAATGAAAAGATATAGAGTAGCTTAGTGAACAAGAAAACAAGACTATATAAATGCTATTTACAAGAGACCCATCTCAGAATGAAAGATACACACAGACTAAAAGTAAAGAGATGGAAAAATATAATTCATGCAAATGAAAACTCAGGTAGCAATACTTATATCTGACAAAATAGACTTAAAAATTTTTTTCTTCATTGATTTTAAAGAGAGAGCAAGGAAGAGAAAGAAAGAGAGAGAGAAACATCAATGAGAGAAAACACTGATTTGCCACCTCCTGCATGCCCCCCCACTGGGCATTGGGCCCACAACCTGGGCATGTGCCATGATCAGGAATCGAACTGGTGACCTCTTGGTGCATGGGTCAACACTCAACCACTAAGCCACACACCCGGGCTTAAAAAATAAGACTTTAAAACAAAAACTATAATAAGAGACAAAGAAGGACACTACATGATGATAAAGAAAGAAATTAAACAAGAAGATATAACCCTTGTAAACATTTATGCACCCAACAAAGGAGTGCCTAAATATATAAAGCAAATCTTGATGGACATAAAGGAAGAGATCAACAGTAATACAATTATAGTAGGGGATTTTAACACCCATTGACATCAATGGATATATCTTCCAGACAGAAAATCAACAAGGAAACAAGCTGCCTTAAATGACACACTAGATCAGATGGATTTAATTGCTACCTTCAGAGGATTTCACCCTAAAGCAGCAGAATATACATTCTTTTCAAGTTTAAATGGAACATTTTCTAGGGTAGACCACAATTTAGGGCACAAACAAGTCTCAATAAATTTAAGAAGACTGAAATCATATCAAGCATCTACTTTGACCATAATGGTATGAAACTAGAAACCAATTACAAGAGAAAAATGGGAAAAATCCCTGGTCAGTTTGGCTAAGTGATTAGAGCATCGCCCTGCAGACCAAAGGATCTCAGGTTTGATTCTGGTCAAGGGCACATACCTGGGTTGCAGGTCTGCCCCAGCCCATTTGGGGTCATGTGGTAGGCAACCAATCGATGTCTTTCTTACATCGATGCTTCTTTCTTCCTCCCTTCCACTCTCTCTAAAAATCAATGGAAAAATATCCTTGAGTGAGGAACAACAACAAAATAAAACCTGAAAAACACACAAAAGACATGGAGGGTAAATAGCATGTCACTAAACAATGAATAGCTTAAGAGTGACATCGAGGAAGAAATCAAAAGGTACCTTAAAACAAATGAAAATGAGAACACAACATCCTAAGTGGGAAATTCATAGCATTACAGGCCTATCTCAAGAAACAATAAAATCTCAAAAAAACAGTCTAATTTTACACTTAAAGGAACTGGAAAAAGAACATCAAACAAAGCCTAAAGTGACTAAAAGGAATGAAATAATATCAGAACAGATATAAACAAAAGAGTCTAAAAAAACAATACAAAAGATCAACAAAACAAGAGGTGGTTCTTTGAAAAGATAAACAAGATTGACAAACCTTTAACGAGACTCCAGAAAAAAAAAAAAAAAGAGGACCCCCCCAAAATAAGATCAGAAATGAAAGAGAAGTAACAACTGACATCAAAGAAATACAAAGGTTTGTAAGAAAATAGTATGAACAACTATATGACAACTAAATATCAATCTGGATGAAATAGATACATTTCTAAAAACATATAATCTTCCAAAATTGAATAAGGAAGAACCAGAGAATTTGAATAGACAGATTACAACTAGTGAAATTGAAGCTGTAAAAAAAAATTTTTTTAAATCCCAATAAACAAAAATCTTGGACCAGATGACTTTACAGGTAAATTCTACCAAACATTCAAACAACTAACACTTATCCTTATCAAACTATTCCAAAAAATTCAAGAGAAAGAAAGACTCCCAAGCTCATTTTATGAGGCCAGCATTATCCTAATTCCAAAACTTGATAAAGACATTACAAAGGAAGAAAATTTTAGGTCAATATCCCTGATGAATATAGATGTTAAAATCCTCGACAAGCCCTGGCCGGTTTGGCTAAGTGGTAGAGCGTCGGCCTGCGGTCCAGAGAGACCCAGGTTTGGTTCCTGCTAAGGGCATGTACCTCGGTTGCGGTTTGTTCCCAGCCCTGGTTGGGTCGTGCGGGTGGCAACCACTCGATGTGTCCCTTTCACGTCAATGTTTCTCTCTCTCTCTCTCTCCCTCCCCACTCTATCTGAACAAAAAATGAAAAAATGTCCTTGGGTGAGGATAAAAAAAAAAAAAAATCCTCGACAAAATATTTGGCAGACCAAATCCAGCAATGCATTAAAAACATCATGCACCATGATTAAGAGGAATTTATTCTGGGGATGCAAGGTTGGTACAATATCTGAAAATCAATAAACATTGTACACAACATAAATAAAATGATCATATCAATAGATGCAGAAAAAGCATTTGATAAAATCCAACAATCATTTATGATAAAAACTCTCAGCAAACTGGAGTAGAGGATGCAAACCTCAACATAATAAAGCTTACTGGGCAAAAACTACAAGTACTTCCCCTAAGATCGGGAACAGATCTGGGATGTCTGTTTTCACCGTTCTTATTCAACACAGTACTGGAAGTCCTAGCCACAACAATCTGACAAGAAGAAGATATAAAAGCACTCAAATTGGAAAGGAAGAAGTAAAACTGTCATTATTTGCAGATGACATGATATTGTGTATAGAGAACCCTAAAGATTCCACCAAAAAATTACTAGAACTGATAAATGGATTCAGTAAAGTAGCAGGATACAAAATAAATATCCAGAAATCAGTTGCATTTTTATACACCAATAATGAACTATCAGAAAGGGAAACTAAGATAACAATTCCATTCACAATTGTTTCAAAAAGAACAAAATACCCAGAAATAAATTTAACCAAGGATATAAAAGAGCTGAAGAAAGAAACTGAAAAAGATACAGCCCTGGCTAGTTTGGCTCAGTGGTTAGAGCGTCGGCCTGTGGACCGGAGAGTCTGGGGTTCAGTTCCCGCAAGGGGCATATACCAAAAAAAAAAAAATAAAAAAAAAAAAACCCAAAAAAAGAAGATAAATAAGTGGAAGCTTATACCGTGTTCATAGATAGAAAGAAATAACATCATTAAAATGTCCATACTGCCCAAGGCAATCTATAGATTCAATGCAATTCCTATAAAGATACCAATGACATATTTCACAGAACTAGAACAAATATTCCAAAAATGTATAAAAACTACAAAAGACACCAAATAACGAGCAATCTTGAGTACAAAGAACAAAGAATCACACTATTTGATATCAAACTATACTACAAGGGCAAGACAGCATGGTACTGGCATAAAAACAGACATATAAATCAGTGGAACAGAATAGACAGCCCAGAAATAAACCCACACCTTTATAGTCAATTAATATTTGACAAAGAAGCCCAACCAGTGTGGTTCAGTGGTTGAGCATGGACCCATGCACCAAGAGGTTTCTGGTTAGATTCCTGGTCAGGGTACATGCCCAGGTTGTGGGCCTGATCCCCAGTGAGGGGCATGCTGAGGCCGCCAATTGATGTTCTCTCATTGATGTTTCTCTCTCTCTCTCCCCCTCCCTTTCTATCTCTCTAAAAATCAGTTAAGGAAAAAAAAAATTGACAACGAAGACAAAAATATACAACGGGGTAAAGATAGTATACTCAATAAATGGTGCTAGGAATAGATACATGCAAAAAAAAATGAAACTACACCACTCAAAATAAAGACTTAAATATTAGACTCGAAACCATAAAAATTCTGGAAGGTGCCGTGGTCAGTTTTTCTCAGTGGTTAGAGCGTCGGCCCCTGAAACAGAGAGGTCCAGGTTCAGTTCCCGTTGAGGGCACGAACCTTGGTTGCAGTTTGTCCCTGGCCCTGGTTGGGTTGTGTGGGAGGCAGCCACTCGGTATGTCCCTTTCACGTTGATATCTCTCTCTTCCTCTCTCTCTCCCTCCCATTCTATTTGAACTAAAAATGCAAAAATGTCCTCAGGTGAGGATAAAAAAAAGAAAGAAAGAAAGAAAGAAAGATCATGAACAACTCTATGACCTAGATTAAACAGACCAATTTCTTAAAAGACAAAATCTGCCAAAGAAAGACTATCTGAATAGATTTATATCTATTAAAAATGTAATAAAAAATTAATAACCTTCCAAACAGAAATTACCAGGCCTAGATGGGTTCACTGATGAATTCTACCAAACATTTAGGAAGAAATTATACCAACTCTTCATTCCACTATCTCCTCCAAAATATAAAAGCAGAGGGAATACTTCCTAATTTATTCAATGAAGCCACCATTATCTTAATACCAAAACCAAGCAAAGACATTACAAGGAAAGAAAACCACAGACAGATATCTGTCATGAACATAAATGCAAAATCCTGAACAAAATAGTAGCAAATCAAATTCAACAATGTATAAAAGGAATTATACACCATAACCCCTGGGATTTATCCTAAGTATTCAAGGCTGGTTCAACATTAAAAAAATTTGTTTTATTCCTCACCCAAGGATATTTTTTATTTATCATCAGATAGAGCTAGAGGGAGGGAGAGAGACAGAGAGAAACATCAATGTGATAGAGCCACATCAACTGGTTGCCTCCACACGACCTGACCAGGACCGGGGACGAACCACAACCGAGGTATATGTCCTTGACCGGAATCGAACCTGTGACTCATTGGTCCGTGGACTGACGCTCTAACCACTCAGCTAAACTGGCCAGGGCCAACATTCGAAAATTAATTAATGTAATCCATCACATCAACAGGCTAAAGAAGCAAAATCAAATGATCATATAAACAGATGAAAAGAAAGTATCTGACAAAATCCAAAACCTGACCTGGCCGGGTAGCTCAGTTGGTTAAGAGCGTAATCCTGATATGCCATGGTTGTGGGTTTGATCTCCAGTCAGGGCACATACAAGAAGCAACCAATGAATGCATAAACAAGTGGAACAACAAAATAATGTTTCTGTCTCTGTGTGTGTGTGTCTCTCTCAAAAAAAATCAATATATATTTTAAAAATCTATTATAGGCTCAGCTGGTGTGACTTAGTGGTTGAGCGCCAACCCATGCACTGAGAGGTTGCAGGCTTTATCTCCAGTAGGGGGCATGCAGGAGGCAGATGACTGATGTTTCTCTCTCATCAATGTTTCTCTCTCTCTCTCTCCCTCTCCCTTCCTCTCTGTCCAAAAAAATCAATAAAAACATATATTTTTTAAATCTATTATAAAAAAATCCAAAATCCATTCACGATTTAAAAGAGTTTTAGCAAAGGAGGAGTAAAAGGGAAGTTCCTCAACTTCATAAAAAACATCTACAAAACCTACAGTTAACATTGTACTTAATGATGAAAAACTGGAAGCTTTCCTGCCAAGATCAGGAAAAAGGCATGAATGAACCTTCTTACCACTGCTTTTCAACATCATACTGGAAGTCCTAGCTAATACAATAAGATAAGAAAAGGAAATAAAAAATATACAAATTGGGAAAGAATAAAACTGTCTTTTTTCGCAGATGACATAATGGCCTATGTAGAAAATCTGAAAATAATCAACAGAAAACCTCCTGTAACTAATAAGCAATTATAATAAAGCTGCAGGATACATGGCTAATACTAAGTCAACACTATATACTATCAAGGAGCAAGTGGAATTTGAAATTAAAAACATATTACCACCCCAGAAAGGAAATACTTAGATATAATTCTAATAAAGTATGTACAAAATCTTTATGAGAACTATCAAAGAACTACATAAATAGAGATAATCCATATTTATTGATAGGAAGACTTAATATTGTCAAGATGTCAGGTCTTCTCAACTTGATCTATAGATTCAGTACAATCCCAATCAAAATCACAGCAAATTGGACTTCCGGTCAAGATGGTGGCATAGGTAAATGCGGTATCGCGTCCTCCCACCACCACATCAAAATTACAACTAAACTACAGAACAACCATCATTCAAAACCGCCTGAAATCAAGCTGAATGGAAGTTCTACAACTACAAAATTAAAGAAGCAGCTGCATCGAGACTGGTAGGAGGGGCAGAGGTGCAACGGGCTGGTCCCACACCCACGGGTGGCGGATACAAATTAGGAGGACACCTCGGCTGGGAAGGTCCTCCCTGAGGATTGAAGGGTCCCCGTCCCACACCAGGCACCCTGCTCAGGGTTCCAGTGCCAGGTAGAGAAGTCCTGAAAACTTCTGGCTGGAAAAACCAGCGGGAACTGAGGCTCGGGGAGGCTGAGGTGGCTGGAGTCCCAGGCAGCTCCTCTCAAAGGGCCTGTGCATGGACTTATCGGACTCTCTCCTTCTAAGCCTGGAGGGGAGGCAGCTCAAGGGGCACCAGAGACATACAGGAAAGAACTGAGTTGTTTGGCATTGGAGTGAGGGCTGGAGAGGGGGCTTTCTACTAGACAGACGTGCTGTCAGAGGCCTTTGTTCCTTTGGTAAGCCCTTCCCTGGGGCAGCAGATAGCCGCCATATCTGGGACTCCAGCAACCTGGCTCACACTGCCCAGCCCTGGTGATTCTCTGAGGCCCTGCCCCACCCAACTTTCAGGCCCACCCAAGCTGTTGCCAGTTGCTTTACTATAGAATTGGCCTGTCTTGGATCCTGCTTCAGATTTTCCTAAAGTCTTTCAAACAAGCAGCATCTGGTCTCAGCTAGCCCCATACCTCTTGTTAAATAACACACAGAAACAAACACAGGGAGGCAGCCAAAATGAGGAGACAAAGAAACAGGTCCAAAATGAAAGAACAGAACAAAACCCCAGGAAAAGAACTAAGTGAAATGGAGATAAGCAACCTAACAGATGCTGAGTTCAAAATACTGCTTATAAGGATGTTCAATGAACTTAGTGAGAACCTCAGTGAACTTAGTGAGGGCCTCAAGAGCATAAAAAAGGACCAGGCAGAAATGAAGGATGGCCCTGGCTGGTTTGGCTCAGCAGTTGGAGTGTCGGCCTGTGGACCAGAGAGTCCTGGGTTCAGTTCCTGCTAGGGACATGTACCCAAAAAAAAGAAATGAAGGAGGCACTAACTGAAATAAAGAATAGTTTACACATATTCAATAGTAGAGTAGGTAAAGCCAAAAAGCAAACCATCGATTTGGAATATAAGGAAGCAAAAAACACCCAATCAGAACAGCAAAAAGAAAAAAGAATCCAAAAAAATGAGGATAGTGTAAAGGAGCCTCTGGGACAACTTCAAGCGTGCCAACATTCGCATCTTGGGGGTGCCAGAAGGAGGAGAGAGAGAACAAGAAATCGAAAACCCATTTGAAACAATAATGGCAGAAAACTTCCCTAACTTGGTGAAGGAAACAGACATACAAGTCCAGAAAGCACAGAGAGTCCCAAATAAGATGAACCCCAAGAGGCCTACACCAAGACACATCATCATCAAAATGCAAAAGGTTCAAAACAAAGAGAGAATCGTCAAAGCAGTTTGTTACCTACAAGGGAGTTCCCATAAGACTGTCAGCTGATTTCTCAAAATAAACTTTGCAGGACAGAAGGGAGTGGCAAGAAATATTCAGCGTGATGAAAAGCAAGAACCTACAACCAAGATTACTCTATCCTGCAAAGCTGTCATTTAGAATTGATGGCCATATAAAGAGTTTCCCAGACAAGGAAAAGCTAAAGGAGTCCATCACCACCAAACCATAATTATATGAAATGTTGAAAAAGATAAAAAATATGAACAAACAAAATGGCAATGAATACACAGCTATCAACAATTGAATCTACAAACAAAATGAACAGAAACATTCTCATAGATACAGAAAACATTTTGTTGGTTGCGAGATGGGAGAGGGGTTGGGGGAATGGGTGAAAAAGGTGAAGAAATTAAGAAGTACAAATTGGTTGCTAGACTGACAAACCTCAAAGGGAAAGGGGATTGGGGGGTGGAAAGAAATAAACCAAAGAACTTACATGCATATGCATAACCAAATGGACACAGATGACAGTGTGGGTTAAGGTAGGAGGGGGCGAGAGTGGGGAGGAGGGGGTCAATGGGGAAAAAATGAGGAACATCTATAATACAGGCAACAATAAAGATAAGTTTTAAAATAAATAAATAAATAATAAAATTTTAAAAAGTGTCCACAGGTGAGGATAAAAAAATATTCCTCACCTGAGGATATTTTTCTATTTATTTATTTTTTAGATAGAGAGGAAGGGAAGGGGGGGAGAGAGAGAGAGAGGAGAAATATCAATGTGAGAGAGTGACATCAATTGGTTGCCTCCTGTATGACCCTGACCGGGACCGGGATCAAACCTTCAATCCAGGTACATGCCCTTGACTTGGAACCAAACCTATGACCCTTCTGTTCTCAGGCTCTAACTGCCGAGCCAAACCAGCCAGGGCTCCATTGATACTTTTATTTTTAATGTTTTTATTGATTATTTTTAGATAGAGAGGATGGGAGAGAGATAGAAACATCAATGAAAGAGAGAAACATCGTTCGCCGCCTCTTGCATGCCCCCTACCGGGGACTGAGCCCGAAACCCAGGCAAATGCCCTGACTGGGAATGGAACTGGAACCTGTCAGTCTATAGGATCATGCTCAATCCCCTAAGCCACACCAGCTGGGCTGATTTTTTTTTTTTTTTTTATAGAGTGGGAGGGAGAGAGGAAGAGGTGGGGAGAGAGAGAGAGAGGGAAACATTGATGTGAGAGAGGCACTGACTGGTTGCCTCCCACACAACCCCGACCAGGGCCAGGGATTGAACCCTTGACCAGGAATCAAACCTGTGACTCTGCTACATGGGCCAAAGCTCTAACCACTGAGAAAAACTGGCCAAGGCTAACCCAGTCAATTTTGTGGGAGAAAGTACCTAAACACAATGAGACTTTTGTTTTAAAGGTCAAGTATTTCTGCCCAGCTGGTGTGGCTCAGTGGTTGAGCATTGATCCATGCACCAAGAGGTCGCCAGTTTGATTCCTGATCAGGGCACATGCCCAGGTTGTGGGTCAAATCCCCAGTGGGGGGCGTGCAGGAGGTGGCCGATGGATGTTATTTCTTATTGATGTTTCTATCTCTCTCTCCCTCCTCCTTCCCCTCTCTCCCTAAAATCATTAAAGGAAAAAAAATGTAAATAAATAAAGGTGAAGTACTGCTTCAATTCCCTGGGTCTCCTCCCCCAACCCCTGTATTCTTGGTGGTGTCTTCTAATGTAAGAGTTAGTGATTGAGAGTTTAATTGATTCTTGGAAAAAGGCCATGAGCATACTGAATAGTTGGATCTGGCCCCAGTAAAGTGAGATCCTTCTATCAAGAACAAATAATTTCAGAATCACCAGTCTCAAGGTGCTCAAACTACTCCACAGGCATCCTCACTTTCTCCCTCCAAAGACACAGTAAACTGTGAGTAAAGAAAAAACCAAATGGAACATATCTGTCTTATTTAGTTTCATGCTGACTATTTCACTACTTTGGTACTCTTTTATTGCTGAAAGACAGATAAGGCCCATGGCTTACCAAACCCAGGCAGCAAGTTCTGAATGGTTTCCTGTGGTTTCAAGCCTGCTCCATTTCCATTACCCCTAGGTCTGAAACTTCCACTGTAAATAGTATAGCAATGAACAGTATAGCAGCGCAGCAACCCTTGCAACAAAGCTGAATTACCTCATCTGGCTCTTCTAGGATGCAAGAACACATGTCTAGAGCAAAATACAGGGCTAACTCAAATAAGGTCTTCTGCCTCATTATTTTTATATATTCCTCAGCCAGAGGCAAGTAAATCAGTCCTTATACTGTCTGGCGGACCCAATATGGAGCAGAGTCTGAATGCATGAGACCATTTGCTTTGATTGCAGTATGTGAAATCAAAGTCAACATGAAACAAATATTTATCTCACTTTTATTGACTCCTGTTCTAACAAAGAGAAAGTTATCAGAAATCCCATGAGGCAAGAAATCATCACTGTGAGCTTTAATCCTAGGGCATGGTAGGATTAAAAGTTAATGGAGCCGTAACACACTTTTTTTTTTTTTTCATCCTCACCTGAGGAAATTTTTCCATTTTTTGTTCAGGTAGAGTGGGAGGGAGAGAGAGGAACAGAGAGAGAGAGAGAGAGAAACATCGATGTGAAAGGGACACATCGAGTGGCTGCCACCCTCACAACCGACCAGGGCCGGGGACAAACTGCAACCGAGGTATGCGCCCTTAGCGGGAACCGAACCCGGGTCTCTCAGGACCGCAGGCCGACGCTCTAACCGCTGAGCCAAACCGGCCAGGGCGTAACACACTTTTAACAATCTGGAACAGAGGCTATGCCCCTAGGATACACACAGAGCTCCAAGATAAGCACAAGACCAAAAGAAATGTGGACAGGTCAAGGCAAAAACAGACTGAACACATTCTCCCATAGAAAGCATGTTCATGAGCTCTGTAGACTTCAATCAGCAAAATGAAGTGACAATGTAATGTGTTGAACTACACAAAGTGAGAAGTAGGCAAGTAATTGGGCATCTTTTATTCCACCTTTCTTAACCTTCAAGCACTCACCTGTATGGCCATGGAGTGGTGAGTGTGGCCGTGGTAGTGTAGGTGATGTGCTAGAAGTCACAATCAAACTCTTGCGGTTACTTGTCCGACAACTGCAATGAAAACAAAAATGTTAGTTATAACAAGGCCACACCATGGGCCCAACGACCTTGAAAGGCTACTGAGGAACAAAAGAATGACACCATTCCATGGACTGAGCAGCTTATTGTTTTAAACAGGGTTAGCAATTACTGTTTGCACCAGTGAGATTTCATAATTCACTATGTTCCACCTTGGAATAACTTCTGTCACTGTTTTAACTTTTACTTTGTATTACCACTACCATTTTAGCTTTTGCTTCCCAAGCAAACACAATGAGCTCCCTAAAAATAACAATCAATTTCTAAACAGTATCTAATGAAGAATAACCACTGCAAATTTTTTTTTTTTTATCCTCACCCAAGGACATTTTTCCATTTTTTGTTCAGATAGAGTGGGAGGGAGAGAGAGGAAGAGAGAGAGAGAGAAACATCGATGTGAAGGGACACATCGAGTGGCTGCCACTCGCACGACCAACCAGGGCCGGGGACAAACTGCAACTGAGGTACGTGCCCTTAGCGGGAACTGAACCCGGGTCTCTCTGTACCGCAGGCCGACGCTCCAACCGCTGAGCCAAACCGGCCAGGGCTGCAAATTTGATTTAAAAAAAAAATCACAAGTCATACTCTCATATCTCATAAAAATTAATGTTCTAGCCATAAAAACAAAACTATTAATCTATGAAATTAATTTTTAAACTGCTTAATCCATGAATTAAGTAATATTCTTATCTCACCACAAGTTTCAAAACAGGTATAGGTTCCTTCTATAAAGTTGGTTTTTCATTACATGTTAATGCCCAAGGCATCTTCTGGTGGTTGGAGAAAATCAGATTATGATGGAAAGCCATTTCATGCTACACCTGCTACTGAAAAGTATGTATATACATTTATTTGAAAGTCAGCCCATCTTCTAAATGCATTAGGGAAGCTTGCCATTTATATTCATCCAAACAAATATTTACTGAACATCTACTATGCACCAGGAACTGTTCTAGGTGCAGAAGGTAAACAGTAAGGAAGAAGGGAAAGTCTCTATCCTCAAACTGGAGTGAATAGTACTATGACTAAAGACAAAGAGAGAGAAAAAGAGAATGTTCAAGAAATAGCAAAGAAGTCAAGTGGGTGGCAGTAGGGGAAAATGAGAGGAAAAGAAGTAGGTTATAGACATTATAGGACAGCCAGACTCTGCAGGCCTGGTAGACTGTCATAAAAAGCAACTGGAAAAGTGATAAGAAACCACTGGAAGGATTGAGATTAATCTCAAGAACAAGATTATAAGAAATGATAAGTATCTTTCCCAAGAAACCATCATAACTAATCTAATCATGAGCATCCCTTATTGCCTGGTCACTATCAAATATGACTTTCATTCTCTAATTCAACAGTCCCCCTCTACTCCTTGATCTTTTCTTTTTCAATCTTCACCCAAGGACATTTTTCCTCTTATCTTCAGATACAGTGGGAGGGAGGAAGGGAGTGAGAGAGACACATTGACTGTTCACCACCCACATGACCCTGACCAGGGCCAGGGACCAAACCACAACCGAAGTACGTGCCCTTAACCAGAATCAAACCTGCGACTCATTGGTCTGCGGGCCAACACTCTAACCACTGGGCCAAACCAGCCAGGGCTCTACTCCTTGATCTTAAAAACAGAGCTTACTCTGTGCCTCCCTGAACTCAGTCCATCTTCTTACCCCTCCCCTTTTTTAAATCCTTACCCAAGGATATTTTTCTATCTTCAGACAGAGTGGGAGGGGGAGAGGAAAGAAAGGGAGAGAGAGAGAAAGAAGAACATCGACGTGAGAAGAACACATCAACTGGTTGCCTCCTACAAGACCCTGACCAGGGTCAGTGACGAACGGCAACCAAGGTATGTGCCCTTGGCCGAAATCAAACCCTTGACTCTCTGGTCTGTGGGCCAACACTCTAACCACTGAGCCAAACCAGTCAGGGCTGTCTTCTTACATCTTCTTATATCTTCGATTTCCTTTCTCAACATTCACTTTAAATTCTAGTTCTAATTGAAACCTTGCTATCCCCCAGGACACCACAATCCTGATGAAATCCCATCCCTTTTAAATCCAACTTGTTATCTATTTTGCAACCTCACTTGGGTAACTGAAGAAAAATCCCAAATCATGCGACGTGAAAGGGACACATTGAGTGGCTGCCTCTCACACGACCCAACCAGGAACGGGGACAAACTGCAACCGAGGTATGTGCCCTTAGTGGGAACCGAACCTGGGTCTTTCTGGACCGCAAGCTAATGCTCTAATTGCTGAGCCAAACCGGCCAGGGCTCATTTAGTATTCTAAGGCTCAGATATGAAATATCTTTTTCTCTTCCTATAGTCATTCTCTGATTTTTCAGTTTCATAGCTTTCAATCTATGATGCTGATGATACTGAGTTTATTACTCTGTGTTCTCTTCAGAGTGCAACACTCATTTACTCAAATGCCTATTGACATCTCCAACTGGATATCTAAATGGCATATCAAACTTAACATTTCCAAAACAGAGCTCTTGAATTTCCCTCTAAACCCTGCTACTCCTCTTTAAGTTGTATTTATCTCATTACATGGCACCACCATTCATCCAGAAGCACAGCAAAAACCTATGAGTCATTGTTGATTCTTTTCTTCATATCAACATCCAAAACAACCAGTAAATTCTGTGGACTGTAACTTTAAAATACATCCTGTATCCAAACAATTATTACTTCCAGTTCAAGTCTATAAACTTTTTCTGGATAATCTTCTTTCTACTTTGGTTCTTCATGCCCACCCCTTACCCCCACCAGTCTATTCTTCACCACCAGTCAGAATAATATTTTTAAAACCAAAGATGAGATCATGTGAATTCTTTCTTAAAAGCTCCCAATGGCTTCCCATCACAATTCAAATATAATTCAAACTGTGTTTTCATGGTTATTCAAAGTAATCCTACTGTAAAGAATCTATTGTTTCTTAGTAAAAGCTCTTAGGTAAAGTTTTGTCTTTTGGGTTGTCTTAAAAAGAATCATACCACCCTGGCCGATTGGGCTCACTGGTTAGAGCGTCGGCCAGCGGGTTCGGTTCCCGCTAAAAGCACGTACCTTGGTTGCAGTTTGTCCCTGGGCCCGGTTGGGATCATGTTGGTGGCAACCACTAGATGTGTGTCTCTCACGTCATGTTTTTCTCTCTCTCTTCCCACCTCTCTCCCTCCCGCTCTACCTGAAGATAAATGCAAAAATGTCCTCAGGTGAGGGAAAAAAAATAAATTATACCTATGCTTATTTAGCCCCTTGGTCTAAGAAGAAATAAGATACAAATATCCTCAAAACAATAACTTTAGGCCCTTCAGTTTTGACCATGAGAAATTTTATAGGATATATATATGAAACCACATTGAAGAATTCTGTACATACAGCTCACACTACTTCCCGCAACAGTTATTTCCTCCCTCCTTACCAAAATCTACCCATTCTTTAGGAACCATGAGTTCAAGTGAGGTTTTATGTGAATTCTCCTTTATTCTCTCAAGTAGGAAGATGTCTTTCCTTTCTTTGAACTCCTTTAGCACTCATGGTTTTATACTACTCACAGCCTCTGTTTCAATGTAGTACAGGGCTTTGTAATTAGAAGATCTGAGTTTGAGATTGGCTATTTAATCTTAAGCAAGTCTCATAAATTTTTATGCTTTTGTGTTCTCAAATATACAATGAAGATAATATAAACCTTACATGTCAATCTAGACTCCTCTCTTGTATTTAAAAAAAATTTTTTTTTTCTTTATTGATTTTGAGAGAGGAAGGGAGAGGGAGAAAGAGATAGAAAGAAACATTGATGAGAGAGAACATTGACTGGCTGCCTCCTGCATGTCCCTCACTGGGGATTTGGCCCACAATCTGTACATGTACCCTGACTGGGAATTGAACCGGCGATCTCTTGGTACATGGGTCAACGCTCAACCAGTGAGCCACACTGGCCAGGCTAGACTCCTCTTTCATATATTAATTCATCATTAACCTTGTTGGCTTCAACATTAAAACATATCCAAAATCTGCCCAGCTGGTGCGGCTCAGTGGATTGAGCGTCGTTCCATGGACTGAGAGGTCCTGGTTCGATTCCCAGTCAAGGCACATGCCCAGGTTGTGGGCTTGATCCCCAATGGGGGACATGCAGGAGGCAGCCAATCGATGTTCCCATCTCTCTCTCCTAAAAAAAAACCAATAAAAACATATTTTTTAGAAACAAACAACAAAATCTAATCATTTCTCACTTCTTCCACCACTACCACTTTGGAATAAGCCACCATCATCTCCTATCTAAAACAGCTTCCTTGTTGGTATTCCTGCTTCTATTCCTGTCCCCCTATAATCTATTCTCAACAAGACACCCTTAAAATATAAAACAGAAAAGACTTCCATTTCCAACCATAATGGAGTAACAAAGAATGGATTTTTACCCTCTCATTTTATACAACTAAGAAACTGGGCAAAACAAAAGAAACCATTTTCAGGCATTGGACAACAGGCAATGTAGGACAGTGATTGCTAAGAAAAGGAAAACAAACAAGGTGAGTCCTAAGACTGCTTGAGTTTACTATCTGGAAAGATTTCCCAGCAATAGCATAGGGAGAAGGTGACCCACACAAAGCCTTGCAGTGTCCCTAAGTTGAGGAAAGCACCAAGAAAACAAGCAGGTGTAATACTCCCTGGTGCTCACACAGGGTCAGGAATAGTTTGTGTTTCCACCAGCCAGAGGGGAAAAACCTGGCAATTCATGGGAAAACAGCAAGGAAAAATTAGTCCCAAATGCTACTTTGGTCGCATCTAACAAAGCTTAAAAGCAATCCTCAAGCCCTGGCCAGGTGGCACAGTTGGCTGACATGTCGTCCCGTACAACAAAAGGTTTGTGAGTTCGATTCCCAGTCAGGGCACATACCTGGGTTGTGGATTTGATCCCCATTTGGGGCACATATGGAAGACAATCAATCAATGTTTCTCTCTTACATCAATGTCTCTCTCTCTCTCTCTCTCTCTCTCTCTCAAATCAATAAAAAATATATCCTTGGGTGAAGATTCAAGAAAATCTCTTTAAAGGATAATAAAACTTTAAAGAAAATGTAATAATTTATTATAATAACATATGTAGATGCAAAATATAGGACAGCCTTTGTTGTACCAAGGCTGGGAGGGAAGAATAGAAGTACAATGTTGTGAGGCTCTTACATTACTTTTTTTTTTTTTTGTTCAGATAGAGCGGGAGGGAGAGACAGGAAGAAAGAGAGAGAAACATCGATGTGAAGGGACACATCGAGTGGCTGCCACCCGCACGACCAACCAGGGCCGGGGACAAACTGCAACCGAGGTACGTGCCCTTAGCGGGAACCGAACCCGGGTCTCTCTGTACTGCAGGCCGATGCTCCAACCGCTGAGCCAAACCGGCCAGGGCGAGGCTCTTACATTAAATGTGAAATTATATAACATTACTTAAAGGTAACTGTGACAAGTTAAAATTTTGTATTAATAAACACTAATGAAACTACTAAAAAAGAAAAATGAAGTATAGTTAATATGTCAACAAAGGAAATAAAATGGAATCATTAAAAGAAAAATCATTCCGCCCTGGCTAGTGTGGCTCAGTTGGTTGAGTGTCATCCTGGTGCACTAACAGGCCATCAGTTCAATTACTCATCAGGGTACATGCCCAGGTTGCTGACTGGCTCCTGGTTGGGGTGTGTGCAGGAGGCAGCCAATCTATGCTGCTCTCTCTCTATCAAAATTGAATAAAAAACATATTTAAAAAATAATACTGCCCTGGCCAGTTTGGCTCAGCGATTGGAGCATCAACTTGCAGACCAGAGAGTCCCAGGTTCAGTTCCCGCTAAGGGCACATACCTCAGTTGTGGTTTGTCCTCGGCCCCGGTTGGGGTCATGTGGCTGGCAACCACTCGATGTCTCTCTCACATTGATGTTTCTCTCTCTCTCTTCTTCCCTCTCTCCCTCCCACTCTATCTGAAGATAAATGCAAAAAATGTCCTTGGGTGAAGGTAAAAAAATAAATAAATACAAATAAAAAATAATACTAATCATTCAAAAAGAAGGCAGAAAAATAACAAAGGGAGGACAAGTGTAGTTGGGCCAAACAGAAAACAAATAGCAAGATAATAGATCAAAACCCAATTACACCAGCCCTGGCTGGGTATTCAACTGGTTAGAGCATCAACCTGATATGCCAAGGCTACAGGTTCGATCTCTGGTCAAGGCAAATTCAAGAAGCAACCAATGAACGCATAAGTAAGTGGAACAACAAATGGATGTTCTCTCTCTCTCTCTTTCTCTCAAATAAATAAATACAAGTTTAAAAGAAACAATTACACCAATAATCACAAAATGGAAATGTTGTAAATACATATTCAACTAAGGCAGAGACTGTTAGATTAAATAATATGGTAAGGCCCAACAATATGCTCTTTATTCTTGTGACAGTTAGAAACTGGAAACCAGTACAGCCAGTGTGGTTCAGTGGACTGAACAACGTCCCATGGACTGAAAGGTCAGGGTACAATTCCTGGTCAGGGCACAGGACTGGGTTGCAGGCTCAATCCCCAGTAGGGGCGTTCAGGAGGCAGCCTATCGATATTTCTCTCTCATGTTGATGTTTCTATTTCTCTCTAAAAAAAAAAATCAATAAAAACATATTTTAAAAAAACAAACAAAAAACTAGAAACCACCTGAAATGTTCATTAACAGGTAAATGACAAACAAATCATAATATATCCATACAATGGAATTCTCAGCAATAAAAAGGAATATCTATTGATTCACACAACGGACAAATCTCAAAATAATTATGCTGAAAGCAAGAAGACAGACATAAAAGACTACATTTTGAGTGATTCCATTTATTTTATTTTATTTATTTTTTTATCCTCACCCAAGGACATTTTTACATTTATCTTCAGATAGAACAGGAGGGAGAGAGGGAAGAAGAGAGAGAGAAAACATCCATGTGAAAGAGACACATCAACTGGCTGCCATCCACAAGAACCCAACTGGGGCCGGGGACAAACCACAACCGAGGTACATGCCCTTAGCAGGAACCGAACCCTGGACTCTCTGATCCACGGGCCGACACTCTAACCGCTGAGCCAAACTGGCCAGGCGAGCAACTCCATTTATATCAAATTCAAGAAAATGCTAACTAATCTATAGTGGCAGATGGCAGATTAATGGTTGCCAGACAGAGGTGGGGTAGGGATTATAAATAGGCATGAGGAAACTTTTGGGAGTTACAGGTATGTTCATTATCTTGACTGTGCTAATGGTTTCACAGATATATGCTTTTGGCAAACCCCATAAAATTATATGTTTTAAACATGTACATTCCATTACATATTATACTTCAATCATACCTCAATAAAGTTGCAAAAAATTATTATAATGTGCCCTGGCCGGTTTGGCTCAGTGGTTAGAGTATCGGCCCGTGGACCAGAGAGACTCGGGTTCAGTTCCCGCTAAGGGCACATACCTCAGTTGCAGTTGGTCCCCAGCCCCGGTTGGGGTTGTGTCGGTGGCAACCAGTCGATGTGTCTCTCTCACGTCGATGTTTCTCTCTCTCTTCCTTCCTCTCTCCCTCCCGCTCTATCTGAAGATAAATGCAAAAATGTCCTCGGGTAAGGATTAAATAAATAAATAAATAAATAATTGTTGTAATGTAAGTAATATCAAAGTCACTCTTCTGCTTAAAATTCTTCGTCTCACTGACAGTAAACATTAATGTTCTTACAACAGCCTATAAGGCTTTACATGGTCTGGATCTCTACTCTCTCTTTTCCTCTTACTTACTCCACTCCAGCCACGTGGGCCTCTTTACTTTTCTTAGAACATGTCAAGCATGCCACTGCTTCAGGGCCTTTACAAATGATATTTCCTATATTTTCCCAGATAGCATCATGGCTTGCACACTCACCTCCATCAGTTCTTTGCTCAAGTACAATCTTCTCAACAAAATTTCCCCTGACATTCTATTTAAAATTGTAACCACCTCTCAAACTCTCTTATCCCCCTTTCCTAATATATTTTTTATCCATAGTGCTTACGATCTAACTGTATATATTTTGCACACTCATTTTGTTTGTTGTCTCTCTTGCCATGAGAATCTAAGCTCTACAAGGTCAGGGCCTTGTGCATACTTTGCAGTATTCTTCAATGCCTGGAATAATGCCTAGCACGTGGTAGGCTCCTAAAAAATATTTGTTAAATGAATGAATGAATAAATGAGTATGATTTGTTAAAAATAAAAGAGAATACCTATACACCTGGTACACGTAAGGCATATCAAAACCATTATGTCTAAAGTCCTTGTGTACAGAAATAAAGATCTCTTAAAACTGCAGGGACAGATAATTGATACTAATTTCATTTGCCATGATCTTATTTAAAATTTAAAATAAAATTCAAAACACTGAAGATCATATGTCCAGGCCACATGCCTTTTTATGAAGTACACATAATCTCACTTGGCAAATCAGCAACAGCTGCCAGGGGAAAAAAAGGTCAGGCACCCCAGTACAGATGCCATGACTCAGCTAAGATCCAAAACTAGGAACTGGATAATTTTTCCATTTCAAAAGACTCTGGCCATTTCCCTAGGATCCTATAAGATAAAAAGTCTTAATTCTTTCTTCTCAGTAAGATGAAAGTACTGGATGTTTATAGCGTCAGGCATACTAACTCTCAGCTAATGGAAGGTAACATGGAAGCCTTCTGAGTTGATCCTCTACTGCCTATTGGTTAAATCAAACTGTTGACCAATATAGTAATCTCCCCTTATTTGCAGGGATGCCCTCCAGGATCCCCAGTGGATGCCTAAAACCGCAGATAGTACCAAACCCTATATATACTATGTTTTTTTTCCTATACATACATACCTATGATAAAGTTTAATTCATAAATTAGACAGTAAAAGATTAACAATAACCAATAATAAAATAGGACGATTATAACATACTGCAATAAGGTACTGTAAAAGGTACTTTTTAAAACAATATACTGTAAAAAGAGGGCCGTTATTACGTAAAATAAGGGTTACCTGAACACAAGCACTGTGATATTGTGAGTCAATCCTAATAACTGAGACACCTACTAAGTGACTAATAGGCAGGTAATGTATACAGTGGAGAGATGCTGGACAAAGGGATGATTCATGTTCTGGGCAAGAGGGAGCCAGAGAATACACATTTCTTCACACTACTCAAAAAGGCGTACAATTTAAAATTTATTGTTTCTCTCTAGAATTTTCCATTTAATGTTTTTGGACCATTGTTGACTAAAACTGCAGAAAGCAAAGCTGCAGATAAGGGCAGACTACTATACCACCCTAGTTACTTGATCACTGAGAGCAAGTCCTGCATTTCATCTTCTTACATCTGTACGATGGTTATCTCAGTGGATAGTGGGATCAAGGACCAAGGCACACTGTGCCAGATCTGTGTTACTATTCAATCATGGCCACATTTGGAGAGTTCCCAGTCTTCAAAATTCCTCCCTTCAGTAACTAGCAGGTACTCAGGAAATCTGAACCCCTGACAGAGCTGACATAAATTTACCTGAGAAGTCTGCTTCTCAGCCTGAAGCAAAATAGGGCATGGAGTAGGATGCATGGTTGCAAACCCTTGAAGCCTCTCCACTCTCCCAATCCTAGGAGTCCAGCTGCTTCTAGGAACTTGAGCACTTCATAATTGGCTAGCATTTCGCTACTTCCTTTCAGAATTCAGAATGGGAAAAAACACACATTTCTGTTTCATTAAGTATGATCGATGAAATAGAGAATCTGGGGCCATTTAAGGTCAAGCACTTCTAGATGTTATTTCAGAATAGCAACCAAGTTGATGACCCTTGTAAAGATCGAAAAGCTAAAGAGGAGGAAAAGACATATCTTTTTAGTTAATTAAGGGTGCTTGAAGATAAATCCATTATTTATCTCTTGCCTGAATTAATAGTCTACTAACTAGTCCCTCTAGTTTACTCTTATCCTCTATTTCCAGTCTGTTCTCAGAACAAGCAGTGACAGTGATCTTTTTTAAAGCATAAATAAGATGATTTCACTTATCTGCCCAAAACCTTCCGAAGGCTGCTAATTTCACATAGACATATCTAGCTACTAGGACTATGCACGAATTGTTCCCTCTACCTGGAAAGTCCTTCCCCCAAAGATACAATGGCAAAAATCCCCATACCGCCTTCAAGACTTTCCTTAAACGTCACCTTCCCAATGTCCTTATACAATACTTCAACCTGTTCTCCCCCAAACACCCTTACTCTACCTTTCTTTCTTTTTTTGGATGGCAGTCTCTTTGGATTAATCAAGTAATTTTTAACCCTTATTCCATTGGTTTGGAAATTATACACTGTTTTATTCTTTTTTTTTTTAAAAGTAGTTATTATTATTAAAGTTTTAACAGGTACTCTTGTCTAAGAGTAACTAGCATCACAACCGTCCTTCTGAACAAAATTAAAAGCTCTTAACTCCAATTCTCCTCCACCACCTTCCAAATTTACATGTCATTGTAGTCCAGTATTTCAGGTCTATCTTGCATTTATATAACCAAATTAGTAATTATTATTGTTCTACAGGGGTTGGTAGGTTTACAGTTATAAGTATGCAAAACACAGCTTATATTATTATTTATTAATTATTGCATTATTTGTGTTAAAACTGTAAACCTACTCTTGCCCACCCCTGTATATAACTGTATATAATAATTGCTTGCTTAGAGTTACTCATGCATTTTCCAATTTCCTTGCTCAGAATTCCCTCTTGGCTCTCATACCTTTCTTCTTTCTTTCTCAAATATATCCCTTAGTAATTATTTCAGTGAGAATCTGATAGTGACAAACTATGTTTGTCTGAAAATGTCTTTACTTTGCTCACTGACTTCCAATGATAATTTAGCAGGCACAGTAGTCCTCACTTAATGCCATCATTAGGTTCTTGGAACTAGGGCAAAAGGAAGTATGAAGAAACCAATTTTATCAGTGGTTATAAACAAGAGTTAAGCTCCAAGGCATCTTATCAAAACTAGAATAAAAGGACGTTAACAAAACATTAATCGAGGACCTGCTGTATTGAATTCCACAGCATCTGTTGAGAATAACTTCTTTCTTCATTCCTTAAAAATATTATCCACTTTCTTATCGTTCCTGTTATTGCTGTTGAGAAGCTGCTCTTAAAATTGTTGTTCCTTTTGCCCTGGCTGGTTTGGCTCAGCAGTTAGAGCGTCGGCCTGCAGAGAGACCCGAGTTTGGTTCCCGCTAAGGGCATGTACCTCGGTTGCAGTTTGTCCCCAGCCCTGGTTGGTCGTGTGGGTGGCAGCCACTTGATGTGTCCCTTTCACGTCGATGTTTCTCTCTCCCTCTCTCTCTCTCTCTCTCTCTCTCTCTCTCTCTCTCTCTCACTCTTTCTTCCTCTCTCTCCCTCCCACTCTATCTGAACAAAACAAAAAATGGAAAAATGTTCTCGGGTGAGGATAAAAAAATTGTTGTTCCTTTTGCCCTGGCCGATTTGGCTCAGCGGTTGGAGCGCTTCGGTTTCCGCTAAGGGCATGTACCTTGGTTACAGTTTGTCCCGGGCCCCAGTTGGGGTTGTATGGGGGGCAACCAGTCGATGCGTCTCTCTCACATTGATGTTTCTCTCTCTCTGTTCCCCCCTCTCTCCCTCCCGCTCTGTCTGAAGATAAATGCAAAAAATGTCCTCAGGTGAGGATGAAAAAAAAAATTGTTGTTCCTTTTAAGTTAATTTTTCTTTTCTCTCCAGTGGCTTTTAAAAAAACTATTAACTTCTTAAACTTTTTAGATATAATTTACATACCAAAGAATTCAACCTTTTGACGTGTACAATTCAGTGGGTTTTTTTCCCTCAATCCTCACCCAAGGATATGTTTTTTATTGATTCTTTTACAGAAAAAAGGGGTGGGGATGGGGGAGAAAAAGGGGGAGAGGGGGAGAGAGAGAGAGAGAGAGAGATGTGAGAAATACCAATTGGTTGTCTCCTGTACATGCCCTGACCAGGGTTCGAACCCATAAACTTTTGGTATACAGGACAAAATTCCAACCAGTGCCAATTCAGTGGTTTTTAATACATTCATGAGGCTGTGCAATCATCACTGCTATCTAGTTCCAGAACATTTCACCACCTCAAAAAAAACATCTGTATTCATAAGTAGTCACACTCACCCTCCTCTAGGTAACCACCAATGTACCATCATCTGTCTATAGCTTCACCTATTCTGCATATTTCATGGAAATATATATATGCATTATGTGGCCTTTGTGTAAGGCTTCTTTTCTTTTCTTTTTTAATCCTCACCGGAGGACTTTTTTTTGCATTTATCTTCAGATAGAGCGGGAGGAAGAGAGAGAAACATCGATGTGAGAGACACATCAAGTGGTTGCCACCCACACGACCCCAACCAGGGTCGGGGACAAATGGCAACCTAGGTACGTGCCCTTAGCAGGAACCGAATCTGGGACTCTCTGGTCCACAGTCTGATGCTCTAACCACTAAGCAAAACTGGTCAGGGCTGTCTGGCTTCTTTTCATTTAACATAACGTTTTCAAGATTCATCCATATTGTACTATTTATCATTACTTTATTTTTTTATGGCTGAAAAATTTTCAGTTGTGTGAATATACCACATTTTGTTTATCTGATAGTCATTGATTGATGGGTATTTGGGTTGTTTCTATTTTAGGGCTACTATAAATTATTCTGCCAATACATACTTGAGCATTTGTGTGAACATATGTTTCAATTTTCTTAGGTGAGCTCCCTTGCTGAACTCATCTATTAGAACTCTTTCAGCTTTTATAGATTCTTAAGGGTTCTCTACTTCCTCTTAAGACTTCTGTTTTTATGGTTCTGCAATTTTACTGCAATATATATAGAGGGGGATTTATTTCTACTTGTCGTGCTCCAAATTATTTTGTTTCTTTTTTTAAAAAAAATATTTTTTCTTTATTGATTTTAGAGACAGAGGAAGGGAGAAGGAGAGAGAGATAGAAACATCAATGAGAGAGAACATCGATTGGCAGCCGCCTGCATGCCCCTCATTGGGGATTGGACCCACAACCTGGGCATGTGCCCTGACTGGGAATCAAACTGGCGACCTCTTGGTGCATGGGTCAATGCTCAACCACTGAGCCACACTGGCCGGGCTATTTTGTTTGTTTCTAATCAATTCTGGAAGGTATTACTCATTATCTCTATGAATAGTACCTCATCCCCATTTCTGTATCTTCTGTTGGGCCATGTTATTGTATCTTTCATATTTCTTAGCTCTTGTTCAAATTTTACATCTTTCTATCTCCAAATAGAAAGTGTTGCACTCCAAATAAAATGTTACAAACTTTGTCCACAGCTTTATCTAATATTTAACATGACTATGAGGTTTTCAAATTCAATGAAACAATAATATTGAGTCTAATTGGCATTTTCCCTAAATATGCCAGATCTTTTTAAGATTAAATTATCTTTTCTCTCATTTTTTCCCTTATTTATTTATTTATTTAAAAATGTTTTTATTGATATTAGAGAGAGAGGGAGGGAGAGACAGAAACATCAATGAGAAACATCAACATTGATAGGCTGCCTCCTGCATGCCCCCTACTGGGGATCAAGCCTGAAACCCCAGCATGTGCCCTGACCAGGAATTGAACCGGTGACCTCGTAGTTCATGGGTCAAAGGTCAACCATTGAGCCACAGTAGCTGGGCTGTTTCCTTCTTTTATATTTTAACTCATTTTATTTATTTTATAGTCTTTATCCATAATAATACTCTCTGAAGGTGTTAAGAGTCTAATCTTATAGTTTCAATTTTTTATTGATTTTCACTTGTGTTGAAGTGTTTCCTTGTACGGTCTATAATCTTTTTTTTTTTTTTTTTATCCTCACCAGAGGACATTTTTCCATTTTTTGTTCAGGTAGAGTGGGAGGGAGAGAGAGGAACAGAGAAAGAGAGAGAGAAACATCGATGTGAAAGGAACACATCGAGTGGCTGCCACCCACACAACCGACCAGGGCCGGGGACAAACTCCAACCGAGGTATGCGCCCCTAGCGGGAACCGAACCCGGGTCTCTCAGGACCGCAGGCCGACGCTCTAACCGCTGAGCCAAACCAGCCAGGGCCGGTCTATAATCTTGTACTGTGAACTCACCTTCAGTCTAGCTCTTTTTTTTTATTATCCTCACCCGAAGACATTTTTTTTGTTCAGATAGAGTGGGAGGGAGAGAGAAAGAGAAACATCGATGTAAAAGGGACACATCGAGTGGCTGCCACCCACACGACCCAACCAGGGCCGGGGACAAACTGCAACCGAGGCACATGCCCTTAGCAGGAACCAAACCCGGGTCCCTCCAGACCACAGGCCAACCCTCTAACCTCTGAGCCAAACTGGCCAGGGCAGTCTAGCTCTTTTTAAAAAGGTTTTTATTGATTTTTTTTAGAGAGAGAGAAACATCGATGTGAGAGAGAAAAATCAATTGGCCACTTCCTGCACTCCCCCAACCAGGGATTGAGTCTACAACACGGGTATGTGCCCTGACTGGGACTGGAACCGGGACTTTTTAGTCCATGGGAGGAAGCTTAATCCATTGAGCCACACCAGCCAGGCAATCCACCTTTATTTATGGGAATCTTGTGCTGCCAGATTTGAGGGTATGACATTAAAATAAATTTTGAATCTGTTTCTGACAGATATGTCAAAGTTATTACCAGCCCAAAACAAGCTCCTAGACCACACAAAAAGTATCAACTCCAGGCCACAAATTCAATTGAATAAAGGCCTAGAGTTAAAAATTCTCAAGGGAGCCCAGCCGGCATGGCTCAGTGGTTGAGCATCGACCTATGTACCAAAAGGCTGCCGATTTGATTCCCAGTCAGGGCACATGCCCAGATTGTGGGCCAAATCCCCAGTGGGGGACATGCAGGAGGCAGCCAATTGATGTTCTCTCTCATCAATGTTTCTCTCTCTTTCTCCCTTCCTCTCTCTCTAAAATCAATAAAGAAAAAAAATTATTTTTAAATTCTCAAGGGAGACTTGCTTCTCTTCTTTTGTATGCAAGTATCTTTAAAAAATTTTTTTCTTTTTTTTTTTCTTTTTTTAATCCTCACCTGAGGACATTTTTTTTGTTTTTTGTTTTGTTTTGTTTTGTTCAGTTAGAGTGAGAGGGAGAGAGAGACAGAGAGAGAAACACCGACATGAAAGGGACACATCGAGTGGCTGCCACCCGCACGACCAGCCAGGGCCGGGGACAAACTGCAACCGAGGTACATGCCCTTAGCAGGAACTGAACCCGGGTCTCTCTGGACCGCAGGCTGACGCTCTAACCGCTGAGCCAAACCGGCCAGGGCTAAATTTTTTTTTTTCAATTATAGGTTACATACAATATTATATTAGTTTCAAGTGTACAACATAGTGATTAGATATTTATGTAACTTACAAAGTGATCATACCAATAGGTAGGCTTTTTTCTTTATTACTAAGAACCCTACTTAAAACCCAGATGAGACTAAAAAACTACTTTTCATCGAGTAGATAAACTGTTTCCCTAGTCCATACTTTCACTAAGGGTAAAGTCCTTTCAGGGTCCTAATTTTATATAGGGCCTCAATTCTACCCTACCCTAGAGTATGGTATCCCTAAGAAAAGCCCAATACCTTATCCCCTTTCCCTTGTCATGGATATCAAGACCAGTACACAACCTCCCTGGCAGCTTGCCTTCCTTGGAAGTTCTAACACTGATTTCCACAGGTCTGAATCTCTAGGATTTAGGTCCCTTGGGATTTTCCTCACATTCTACTGAATTTAGCTAAGCATTTAAAACAATCATCATAATAGCTAATATTTATTAAGTGCTAACAGGGCACTGTTTAAAGCATTATATATGCTATCTCACACTGTATGAAAATTAAAATACAAAGCATAGGTGAGGATAAAATATTTGCAAATCATGTACCTGATAAAGGACTTGAATATGTGAATTGTATCTAGAATATGTGAAAAACTCAAAACTCAAAATAAACGAATCTATTTTTTCAAATAGACATAATATTTGATTAGACAGTACACCAGAAAAGATACACAAATGGCTGACAATAACATGGTAAGATGCTCAAATAATTGGTTAGCAGGGGAATACAAATAAAAACTACAGTAAGCTAATGCTACAAACCCACTAGAATGACTATAATCAAGAAGACAGAATATCTAGTGTTCACGAAGATATAGAAAAATGATCTCTCTTGCCCTGGCCGGTTTGGCTCAGTGGTTAGAGCGTTGGCCTGCGGTCCAGAGAGACCTGGGTTCGGTTCCCGCTAAAGGCACGTACCTCGGTTGCAGTTTGTCCCCAGCCCTGGTTGGGTTGTGCAGGAGGCAGCCACTCAATGTGTCCCTTTCACATTGATGTTTCTCTCTCTCTCTCTCTCCCTCCCACTCTATCTGAACCAAAAAGGAAAAATGTCCTTGGATGAGGATTAAAAAAAAAAAAGAAACAAAGAAAAATGATCTCTCAAATACTGCTAGTGGAAATATAAAAGATACAGAAAAGTCAACTTTTTTTTGTTGTTGTTCAGATAGAGCGGGAGAGAGAGAGAGGAAGACAGAGAGAGAGAAACATCGATGTAAAGGGACACATCGAGTGGCTGCCACCCGCACGACCAACCAGGGCCGGGGACAAACTGCAACCGACGTACGTGCCCTTAGCGGGAACCGAACCCGGGTCTCTCTGTACCGCAGGCCGACGCTCCAACCGCTGAGCCAAACCAGCCAGGGCAGAAAAGTCAACTTTTTAAAGTTAAACATAAACTTACTATACAACACAATTCCATTCCTAGGACTCTGCCCAAGAGAAATGAAAACATATGTCCACACAATGACATGTGTGTAAATGTTCAAAGCAATATTTACTCATAATAGTCCCAAACTGGAAACAATCCAAATGTCCATTAACTGGTGAATGGACTAACAAAATGTGGTCTATCCAAACAATTAAACATTATTCAGCAATATAAAGGAACGAATTTACTGATGTGTACTACAACATGGATAAACCTCAAAAACATCATGCTAAATGAAAGAAGCCAAAAACAAAAGGCTTACAAAGTGTATGATTCAATTTATATAAAATATTCAGAAATGGCAAATTTATACAGCCAAAAGGCGGATCAGTGGTTGCCTAAGGCTGGGAGAAAAAGTAAGATTAATTGCAAATGGGCACAAGGAAACTTTTTGGGTTATGGAAATGTTCTAAATTTAAATTATGGTGATGACCGCACAATTTTATAAATTTAGTAAAAATCATTGAATAATTAATAATTGGTAAAATTTATAGTATATCTCAGTAAAGTTATTTTCAAAAAATTATGCAGGCCCCTGAGATTGCTTCTAATATACTCAGTAGACGTAGGAATCCCTCCTCCTCTCCTGCCCTCCTGAATAATTCATTCTAGAAGCCATTAGATGATGATGACAACAGTCAAGTGGTTGGGGCAAGAGGAGAAGGCACCTGGTATAGGATGTCAGAGACTGATGGGGAGTAAGGAGGTTGTCTGCTTTGAAAGAATAGTGGTATCAGTTTGGCATGGGGTATTCGAGATCCAGCAAAGTAAGGAGGGCATTTACACAGGAGGTCAATAATTGCAAAGGGAGATTGGTTACATACAGAAAGAAATGATCAAATAAGTAAATATACTTAGGATAATGGGAGTCAGGGTTTTCACTATCAAAGAAAATTATAAATGTGGAAATGGAAAAAACAAAAATTAATTTGAATTAAAAGTAGAGAAATAAATGATAGCTTTCAAATACATTTTCTGGGAACCCAAAGATCAGCAATCATGCCTACCATCTGATCTTGGCTTTTAAATACCATTTTCCAGTCCGGCCAATGTGGCTCAGTGGTTGAGCATCAACCCATGCACCAGGAGGTCACCGGTTCAATTCCCAGTCAGGGCACATGCCTGGGTTGTGGGCCCGATCCTCAGTGGAGGGCATGCAGGAGGCGGCCCATCAATGTTCTCTCTCATCAATGTTTCTATCTCTCTCTCCCTCTCATTTCCTCTCTCTTTAAAATCAATAAAGAAAAAAATTTTTTTAAAAAAGAAAAGTAAACTACATAAAAATAAATAAATACCATTTTCCATTAAAAGGAATCATGCTCCTTGGAGAAATGGCTAATTTGAGGGCTAGGGCAAGGGAGGGTACAAAATTAGTAAGTCAGCATTTTTTATTTTAAATCAGGCCAGAAAGTTAGGAAGTTCTCAAAAATGATGGAGACTGTCAAAAAGACACAGAAGACAGCATGAAGAGACAGCCCTTAACAAAATATGGTACAATTTCAGCATCAAAATATATAATGATTTAAGAGCCCACTGAGTTCATGCTGATGTAATAATTGGAAAAAAAAAAATTTGAGAGGAGAAAGCTTTTCCTTACAGTGTAATGCCAATTGATGAGTTACAGAAAGAATGATAGAATTAGCAGAATAACATTTGGCAACCAGCATAGTGTAAAAACTCAGCCAAGGAACACCATTGAATGCTAAACATAGTGGGTTAAAATATGATGATGAATGGGGTAGTTACATAATTTCAGGACCCTTCCCTCAAAATACTTATTAATCACAAAGGGGAAACGAGTAACTTTATAGTAGGGAACCCTAGGAGACACACCTTAACCAAGGAACTCCACAGTAATGAGATAAAATAAAAGCCTGTGTCACCTGATAAAATGCAATGAGAACATAATCCTTTTTCAATATCCTGACCAAAGAGGATGAAGGGGACCAGAATGTGCCATCCCAAAATATGCCACTTTGGCAAAAGCTTTTATTTTAAGCTGAAGACAACTGAGAAACAACAAATGTAGGAAGAGTTCTCTGCCCTTCTTTTTATCTGCCTAAAACCAGGCAAATTTCACTTTGAAGAAGGTGTTTCTCTGTATCAAGGAGAGAAAAGCTATGATACATTTGCATAACCTTCCAAAACAGCCCTTATCTTCCATTAAGTTCCCCCATATATTTCGCAGTTACTTTCCCACAATTTATCATCCCTTTAAGCCCAAACCCTTTCCTTCATTAAAAGGATATATAGGCTTCCACGTTTAACCACTTCTTTGAGTTTCATTTATTTTTCTGTGAATTCCCATGCATGTAAATATTAATAAAAATTATATGTCTTTTCTCTTGTTAATCTGTATTTTGCTAGTTTAATTCACAGGCCCCCAGATACTGAACCAAGAGGGTAGAGGACAAGTTTTCATGCCCTAACAATGCATAATCTGAATCTAATCCTGAGGAAATATCAGACAAACCCAAACTGAAGGACATCCTATCAAATAATTGGCCTGTAATTTTCAAAAGTATCAGGTAATAGATGTTGAGAAAAGACTACAGAACTATTCCAAACAGAAGGAGACAAAAAGAAGTAACAATAAAATTGCAACACACAATTCTAAATTAGATCTTTTTGTTATAAAAGCCATTACTAGGACATGTAGTGAAATATGAATTAAGCATGTGGATTAGATGATGCTATTTATTAATACTAATTTCCTGATTTTTTATTATTATTATTTTTTTAAGCCTCACCCGAGGACATTTTTCCATTTTTTGTTCAGGCAGAGTGGGAAAGAGAGAGAGGAAGAGAGAGAGAAAGATCGAAAGATCGACGTGAAAGGGACACATCGAGTGGTCACCACCCGCACCACCCAACCAGGGCCGGGGACAAACTGCAACCTAGGTACGTACCCTTATCGGGAACCGAACCCGGGTCTCTCCGGACCGCAGGCTAATGCTCTAACCGCTGAGCCAAACCGGCCAGGGCCTAATTTCCTGATTTTAATGGCTGTATCACAGTTATGAAAATGCCTCTGTAGGAAGTACACACTAAAGTATTCTGGAGTGATATCATGTCAGGAACTGATTCTCAAATGGGTTAGGGAAAGGGTTGGCAAACTCTATAAAGGACCAGATAATAAATACTTTAGGGTTTGTGTGGTCTCTGCCACAAAGATCCTTGTTTTATTTTTTTTTTAAAAACATCCCTTTAAAAATGTAAAATCCATTAAGAAGTACAAATTGGTAGCTATAAAATAGTCATGGGGATGTAAAAGTACAGCATAGGGAATATAGTCAATAATATAATAACTATGTATGGTGCCTGGTGGGTACTGGAAATATCGGGGGAAGTCACTGTGTAAAGTATATGATTATCTAACCACTATGCTGGACACCTGAAACTAATACAAAATAGTACAGAAAAAAAAAAGTAAAATCCATTCTTAGTTCATGGGTTACACAAACACAGGCTGCAGACTGCATTTAGCCCATGGGCTATAGTTTGCTGACCACGGGTTTGGGGCAGGGGCTGGCTGCTCTTTGAACTATTCTTGTAATCTTGCAATTATTATTTTTTTAAAAACATTTCTGCTAAAATCCAGAGCAGTTATCTGAAAAGTTCTGAGAATGGATGCAACAAAGGTGACTTATAAGGCTAAAGGCTTACTGGAAAATAAGCATTCTCCCTCACTCCACCACATGCTGGGAACTTTCCTATTGACAATTGGGCCTATTCTCCAGCTAAGGAGCACCTAGTATACAGTTGAACTAATGGATGGATGCATTTCCTAGGACAGGAAAACTAATTCCCTCTACAAAGGTTGAGAAATAAATTCTTTATCCTTAAGGAACATTTTAGAATGACTTTTAATTAACTACTTTGATATGCCATTTCTATCAAATTGGCAAAAATTCAAAAGCTGGTTAATACATTCTGTTGGCAAAATTGTGAACAAATAGACATTCTCTTACACTGCTGGTGAAATGCAAAATGGTATAACCATCATGGAGGGAAATTGGACAATAACTAATAAAATTACATACACATTTATTCTTTGACTCAGCAACCTGATTCTAGGGATTTATCCTAAGATACACAATGAAAATTAATTTTTCTATGCTAAAGATCTATTGTTGAAAATTATTTGTGTCTCTGACTCTTCCCCCAGTGTGCTAGTTCCTTAACAGCGGGACACTCTAGCCCCAAATCTAGAAGATCAGAGAAGGGACTGGCCCTAGTCAGAGACAATCAGGATCAGCATTGGCCCCTCCTCCTGTAGCATCCAGGGGCATGAAAGAGGAGCTGCTACAAAAGGCCATCCTACAGGAACATCACTAAATAACACTTGTCTTTGGGGTTTCCTGAAAAGCTGGTCTCCTGCAGTCTCGATCCATTCTCACCTCTCAAAGCACCTACCTAGGTAACAAGAGTCTATATAATAAGGTACCCCATGATGATTACTACTGAGCCAAAAGACAAGCCAAAGTTTTCCTCAGCTGAGCATTCAGTTAGCAATGACTTAAATGGTAAGCCCCAAGGGCCTTCACAAACACCCCAATATATATATCCTGTTGCATTACTCTGGGTAAACAATCTTTATTACAAAGCAGATGTTAGCAAGTATGAAACACTGCCTAAGGAACTCATTGAAAGCCCAGGAAAAAGTCTAGCTGAGCTAACTCAAGAGTAAGGGTACCTTACTGTATCTCAGGATAACAAATAGATAATGAGGGGAAAATTCTCCTTGTATAAGTACTGTAGCTAATAAGTGGAAAGGGAATGGAAATAACACCCTTTTTGTAAACTCCTAATAAAATATAGGTGATAACTGTCAATGGCCACTACTATTACAACAAAGGAGAAACCTGACCTGCCTCCTGACAGCTATTAAGCATTCTTCCCTAGCCCCCCAAATCAAATCAGATCAAGACCCCAGTTTACAGAAAATACAGAGTCAGAGACCATGTTAAATAACCTCTCAGGGATGCAACAGCATAATCCAGATTGCAGGAAAGTCAGTTTATCAACAAATGAAATGTAAGAAATGAAGAAAAAAAAAAAGAGTGGGAAAACCTAGATTAAAAGAAACTTTAAAAGTAGGGTGACCAGACATATCAATTTGTCCATGACAATCCAGGTTTATGCTTATTATCCCAGTATAATTGTTAATAAAATCCCCTTTCATTATCAAAAGTTTCTTCATTTAGATAATATATAATATTGTCACCCTCTTAAAAGACATATTAACCAAATGAACTGTGTTGGCATAGTTTGAATACTGATTATAAAATCCAACTATAAAAAAAACATTTGAGCCCTGGCCGGTTTGGCTCAGCGGTTAGAGCGTCAGCCTGCGGTCCAGAGAGACTTGGGTTCGGCTCCTGCTAAGGGCGAGTGCCTCGGTTGCGATTTGTCCCCGGCCCTGGTTAGTCGTGCGGGTGGCAGCCACTTGATGTGTCCCTTTTACATTGATGTTTCTCTTTCTCTCTCCCTCCCACTCTATCTGAACAAAAAAATGGAAAAATGTCCTCGGGTGAGAAAAAAAATACACACACAAAAAAACAAACATTTGGCCCTGGCTGGTTTGGCTCAGCAGTTAGAGCATCAGCCTGTGAACCAGAGAGTCCCAGGTTCAGTTCCCGCTAAGGGCACGTACCTCAGTTGCAGTTTGTCCCCGGCCCCAATTGGGGTCGTGTGGGTGGCAACCAGTTGATATGTCTCTCTCACGTCAATGTTTCTCTCTCTCTCTTCCTCCTGCTCTATCTGAAGATAAATGCAAAAATGTCCTCAGGTGAGGATAAAAAAAAAATGTAACTGTTTATGACCCAGAAATTCTATTTCTGGGTATGTATCTGAATAAACCCAAACACTAATTAGAAAGAAAATATGCACCCCTATTGTCATCGCAGCATTATTTACAATAGCCAAGCTATGGCGGCAACCCAAGTGCCCATCAACAGACAAAAAAGCTGTGGTACATATATACAATGGAATATTATTCAGCCATAAAGAAAAAGAATGAAGTCTTACCATTTGCAACAGAATGGATGTGCTCAGTCAAATAAGTCAGTCAGAGAAAACAAATACTACATGATTTCACTGATATGTGGAAACCAAAGAACAAAATAAATGAACAAACAAAACTGAAACACATTCATAAACAGAGAGAACTGGTGGTTGCAGGAAGGGAGGGGGTTTGGGGGGGACTGGGATACCCAAAGATGAGAGAAAGGTTGGGGGATGGGTGAAAAGGGTGAAGGAATTAAGAAATGCACATTGGTAGTTACAGAATAGTCATGGGGATATAAAGTCAGATTGGTACTAGATTTATCGAAGTGATCACTCAGTAAGTTATATAATGTCCAATCACTGCGTTATACACTAGAAACTAATATAATATTGTATGCCAACTGTAATGGAAAAGTAAAAAACTATTTTAAAAAAGACAAGAAAAGCAGGTGTTGGTAAAATGAAAATAGTGTTTTCTCTTTGGCAAAAAACAATTGTGACACTACCAAAAAGGGGTTTCAAAGGCTACCTAGTTTAGGAGAAGGCCCAAAGGAACACCTGTCCTTTGCCATAAAAGTCTACAGGAAGCCTCTCACACACATGACACAGGAGGGACCAGAGGGCTGAATTAATACCAGCTGCAAACTTCAGTAGTGAAATTCTCACTGCTGAAGATGTTCAAGCAAAGGCTGAATACTTTTTGCTAGACCAGTGGTTCTCAAACTGTGGGTTGCTACCCCTTTGGGAGTCGAATGACCCTTTCACAGGGGTCGCTGAAGACCATCGGAAAACACATATTTCTAATGGCGATTCATAACAGTAGCAAAATTAGTTATGAAATAGCAATGAAAATAATTTTATGGTTGGGGTCACCACAACATAAGGAACTGTATTAAAGAGTCATGGCATTAGGAAGGTTGAGAACCACTGTGCTAGACATTGTATGAAAGGAATTCCTAATTGATAGGGAGTTGCCTAGAGCTAGAACCTTTCCAATACAGGCATCACTCTAAAAAGTTAACGTTCCACTTCCAAGAGCTAGCAAAAAATAAAGTGAGAGATGGCTGAATTAAAAAAAAAAAAAAAAAAAAAAAAGCCCTGGCCAGCATGGTTCAGTCATTAGAGCAATGGCCCACACACCGAAGGGTCTTGGGTTTGATTTCCAGTCAAGGGCATGTACCTAGGTTGCAGGTTCGGTCCTCAGGCCAGGTCAGCTTATGCAGGAGGCAACCAATTGATGTGTCTCTATCACACTGATGTTTCTCTCTCTCTCCCCCCTCCCTCCTTTGCACTCTCTCTAAAAAAAAAATCAATGGAAAAAAAAATCCTCAGGTAAGAATTATCAACAAAAAAAAACGTTTTAAAAAATAAATAAACAAAATAGCCCTGGCTGGTCTGTCTCAGCAGTTAAAGCGTCAGCCCTCAGACCAAAGAGTCAAGGGTTTGATTCTGGACAAGGGCATGTACCTCAGTTGCAGTTCATCTCCAGGCCTGGTTGAGGTTGTGCGGGAGGCAGCCAGTCAATGTGTCTCTCTCACATTAAAGTTTCTCTCTCTCTGTCTCCCTCCACTCTGTCTGAAGATAAATGGAAAAATATTCTCAACTGATAATTTAAAATTAATTAATTAAAATAAAAAGGAGTTCTTGCTGCAAATCCTCCTACTTTAGGTCTAACAAAGTCTATGGCAATTCAAAACTGATTCAAATCCTAAGCCATTTTATGTTCCAGAAAGTTGCCAATACCAAACTAATCCCAGGAGGCCTAAAGTTAGGCCAGTGAATAGCCAGTGTCACAACTGCCTCCTCTCTCTTCAGGAACACCAGTTACAACACAGACCATATCGAGCACTACTTTTTTTTTTTTTTTTTTTATCCTCACCCGAGGACATTTTTCCACTTTTTGTACAGACAGAGTGGGAGAGAGAGAGGAAGAGAGAGAGAGGGAAACATCGATGTGAAAGGGACACATCGAGCAGCTGCCACCCGCACGACCAACCAGGGCCGGGGACAAACCGCAACCGAGACACACGCCCTTAGCGGGAACCGAACCCGGGTCTCTTCGGACCGCAGGCGACGCTCTAACCGCTGAGCCAAAACGGCCAGGGCTCGAGCACTACTTTAAAGAGGGTTATGCCAACAATGCAATACTGACATCTGAGTACCAATCAATAGGCCTGAATCATATTCTTAGAAGATGTATACATTAATTAATCATTAGAGGTTAGTTGATGCAACCCAAATCACAATCATATTTATTATTCCTCTTAAGGTAGATCATACCTATGAGGTAATAAGGAGGAGGAAAATATACCTCTCTCTCTCTATCTATCTATCTATCTATCTATCTATCTCTCTATATATATACACACACACATACATACATACATACATAAAATCATACACCAACACCCCAGGTATCTGACCCAGGGATCCTAAAACCCTTGTAAATTCCTAAGTGATAAAAACCCTAGGAGCATCTTTTGTTCTACTAAGGTGACTCTGAGTGGGCTCTTTAATGGCTCTTGGATGGAGGCTGGTCACAAGAAAGAACAAGTGACCAAGTCATGATTAGAAGGTTGGAATTTTCAGCACCCTACCCTCCAGAGAAGGGAGAGGGGCTAGAAACAGACTTAATAAGTAGTCATGCCTACAGGAAGAAGCCTCCATAAAATCCCAATAGTATGGGGTTGGTGAACACATCCATCTGGGAGGATGACGCACCCCTACTCCATGGGACAGAAGCTCCTACTCACGGGACCCTCCCAGACTTCAACCTATGTACCTCTTCATCTGGCTGTTTATTTGTATCCTTTATCATATCCATTAAAAACTGGTAAATGTAAGTAAGTGTTTCCATGAGTTCTGGGAGCTACTTTAACGAATTAATCAAAGCTAAAGAGGGACTGTGGGAACCTCTGATTTATAATCAAATTGGACAGAAGTTGTGGGTAATATGGGGATGTAGTACTTGTGAATGGCATCTGAAGTATGGTGGCAGCAGTTCTCTGGGACTTGGCCCTTAACCTGTGGGATATGATACTATCTCTAGATAGATAATTTTTTTTATATTGCTTAATGTATTATTATTATTATTTTTTATCCTCACCTGAGGACATTTTTTCATTTTTTTGTTTAGGTAGAGTGGGAGGGAGAGAGAGAAAGAGAAACATCGACGTGAAAGGAACACATCGAGTGGCTGCCACCCACTCGATCAACCAGGGCCAGGGACAAACTGCAACCGAGGTACGCGCCCTTAGCGGGAACCAAACCTGGGTCTCTCGGGACCGCAGGCCAATGCTCTAACCGCTGAGCCAAACCAGCCAGGGCTATTATTATTTTTTTAATCCTCACCCGATGATATTTTTCTATTTATCATCAGAAAGAGTGGGAGGGAGGGAGGGAGAGAGAAGGAAAGAGGAGAGGAAGAGAGAAACATGAACATGAGAGAGACACATCGACTGGTTGCCTCCCACATGACCCGACCAGGGCCAGAGATGAACCGTAACCAAGGTACATGCCTTGACCGGAATCGAACCCGCGACTCACTGGTCTGCAGGTCGACGCTCTATCCACTTAGCAATCAGCCAGGGATAGGTAGATAATATTAGAATCCAGTTAAACTGTAGGACATCTAGCTAGTGTCACAGAAAATTGCTTGGTGTGGGGTAAAACCTCCACACATTTGGTGACCAGAAGTATCAGAAATAAAAGGTTCTGTGTAAGTAGTAAGTAAAGGAAACACATAGTAGGAAAGAACTAGGTTTTTCCCTGCACAGAAAGAGGAAAACCTGAGTTTTCCTAATATAATACCCATCCAAGACACTTAAGAGCTAGCATCAAGTCCTGTCTACATAACAGACCCAACAGCCCTTCTCATCAAGGAACAAACAGAAATGTAGTACAGAGTTAGAGTGGGCATCATTTAAAACTGTGTCCTGCCCTGGCCAGTTTGGCTCAGCGGTTAGAGCGTCTGCCTGCGGTCCGGAGAGACCCGGGTTCGGTTCCCGCTAAGGGCATGTACCTCGGTTGCAGTTTGTCCCCGGCCCTGGTTGGTCGTGCGGGTGGCAGCCACTCGATGTGTCCCTTTCACATCGATGTTTCCCTCTCTCTTTCTTCCTCTCTCTCCCTCCCACTCTGTACAAAAAATGGAAAAATGTCCTCGGGTGAGGATAAAAAAAAACAACAACTGTGTCCTGACTGTCCTACAAATTATTATGGGCAACAATTTGTAAGGTCCTAAGTACATCACTAAGTTGTAGTCAATAAAGAAGGTTAACATTCTGTGCAAGGCCAGTTCTAATTACCATGCAAAGGAACAGTTTTCTAGTCCTTTCGGGCAATGCAGCCAAAAGCCTCAATAGTTGAATTAGTTTTTCTCGGGCTGCCATAACAAAGTACCACAGATTGATGGCTTCAACAACAGACATTTATTTCCTCACAGTTCTGGTGGGTAGGTGTCTGCAGGGTTAATTTCTTCTGAAGCCTCACTCCCTAGCTTCTCAAAGGCTATCTTCTTCCTCTGGGCCTATGTTCCAATCCCCTCTTCTTATAAGGATACCAATCATGTTGGATTAACATGTTTAACCTTATAAATTAATCAGTAGGAAGTTGGCCAGAACTAGAACCCTTCCAACACAGACATCACTCTGAAAAGAATTTCTTGCGGCAAATCCTCCCACTTTAGGAGGAGTTATACTCCATGGGGATAAAATACATCCAAATATGGCCTCTGCAAGGTGGTAGGGTGTAGATCCTACTTCCCTCTCTCCTAAGTTGTCTATTTTCAAATAGAGGTCAAATTCACAGCTACCAGTAGCTCTCATTTTTTATTTCTTCACTATTAATATTATCTACCGAAATCATTTTTCTTTTCTTGTCACTTGCTTTGCTCAATTGCTTAATAACAGTAATATTTGATAGGCACATGTACATAGTATGGATTTTGTAAAATTTAGGTTCACCATGTGTTCACTAAGCACTCATTCTATCCTAGACTCTGAATGTGAATACCAAACAAAACTAAGTTAGTGGGACGGCAATGAGCCAAGATAAAAGATAAAATGAGCCCTGGCCAATTTTGCTCAGCAGTTAGAGCATCAGCCTATAAACTGAAGGGTCTCAGGCTTGATTCCTAGTCAAGGGAAAATACCTGGGTGGCAGGTTCGATCCCCCACCCTGGTCACCTCAGTCGACCGGGAGGCAACCAATCAATATATCTCTCTTACATCAACCCACCCCTCCACTCTATCTAAAAATCAATGGAAAAATATCCTTGGGTGAGGATTAACAACAAGAGCAAATGAAATGTCATAAGCCTAAAGAAGAAAAATTTAAAAGAAGACATAAAGGTAATGGCCTAGAAGTGACAATGGACTGTGAAATACCAATTCTCACCCCCAGTATAGGTGGATTTATTACAGGGCTGCAAAATTATTTAGGTTCAGAAAATACTATATTACATAATAGAGTATATTAGATGGAGAAGCAGAACAGTATAGTTGTTAAGAATATGATATCTCCACTCATCCGGTGTGGTTCAGTGGTTGAACATCAACCCATGCATCAAGAGGTCACTGGTTCGATTCCAGGTTAGGGCACATGCCCAGGCTGTGGGTCCAATCCCCACTGGGGGGCATGCAGGAGGCAGTCAGTTGATTGTTCTTTTTCATTGATGTTTCTAGTAGCTCTCTCTCCCTCTCCTTTTCTCTCTCTCTAAAAATCAATGAAGGGAAAAAAATTTTTTAATAAATAAATAAAATCAATAAAGAAAAAAATATTTAAGAATATGATATCTAGAGCCAGACTGCCTGGGTTTTAACCCCAGTTCTGCCATTTAGAAGCTGTGTTATCTTGAGTAATTTATTTAATCTCTCTGTCCCTCTGTTTCCTCATCTGCAAAGTGAGCATTACAATAATACCTACCTCATTCACAGAATTGGGTGTTAGGGTTAAATGACCTACAATTTTTTAAATGTTTAGAATGGTAACCGGGAGCTATTAAGTTCTCAGAGTTTGTTCACTTATAAACTAAATACACAACAGCACATGTTTTATCAGAAACATTACAGTAGAGGGTTTAAAACCACAGACATTGTAGTAAGATTCTGTGGAAGGCAGAGTACCAGAGAGAGAGAGAGGACTATACATAGAGAGTTCAGCAAGGGGCTCTTCTTAAGTTTTTAGCTGAGTACCCATCAGTGCACGTGGGTAAGGAAACTATCCAAGAAAATTAGCAGGTGGTACACTCCCCAGAGCTCACATAGGGCCAGGAATAGATCATGTTCCCACAAGCCTGAGTGGAAAAAACACATAATGCATGGGCATCAGGTAGAGTACTCAAAAAGTGCTGCCTCAATAATAAGGAAAAATGAGCCCCAAATGCTGCTCAGGGCCCATTAACAAGGCCTAAAGTAATCCCTGAAAGCATCGAACTATTTCCATTTTTCTAAATCCTTACCTGAAGATATGTTTTACGGATTTGAGAGAGAGAGAGAAACATTGACCGGTTAGCTTTTGTACACGCCTTCACCAGGGATCAACCTGAAACCTAGGCATGTGCCCTGACTGGGAATCCAATCAGCAACATTTCATGGCACCAGACAACACTCCAATCAACTGAGCCACACCAGCCAGGGCTATTTCCAAATAATTTAACTGTATCCCAGGACAAAATACAAGGAACTTTACAGAAATACAAACATTAGTAGCAAACAAGGTAAAATCATCTTGCCATATCATTAAACTGGTACTTCGTATAGGACAGATATAAAAGAAGAATGGAATGAAACATCATTATAGTGACCAGGCATGTAAACAAGTCTAGGAAAACAAACAAACAGACATGAAATTTAACAAGTTTTCACACCAAATCTACAACAAGACATTGCTTCAAATTGTCCTAAGATCACAGGTTCGAGATAACACTTGAAGCCATGTGCCAAGACAGAGCACACCTTAGGCTGTGGGTTCCACCCAATTTACAATCTTTCTCAACCTCATACCAAGGTCCAGCACATCCAGAAGGGGTAACTTCAGGGAGAAGTCGCCTCTAACATTGCCCTATGTCATTCTAACACTGCCCTAAATTGTGGAATTTGAGCTCTTATATCAAATAATCTCACTTAAGTCTATATAAGTTGTGCTTCTATGTAAACTTTTAGTTTTTCAAGTTATTATTATTTTTTCTTAAAAAAAAAAAAAAGCTTGCCCTGGCCAGTTTGGCTCAGTAGTTGAAGCGTGGGCCCGCGGACCAGAGAGTCCCAGGTTCAGTTCCCGCTAAGGGCATGTACCTTGGTTGCAGTTTGTCCTGGGCACTGGTTGGGGTCGTGTGGGTGGCAGCCACTCGATGTGTCTCTCTCACATCTATGTTTCTCTCTCTCTCTCTCTTCCTCCCACTCTCCCTCCAGCTCTATCGCAAGATAAATGCAAAAATATCCTCAGGTCAGAATTTAAAAAAAAAAAAGCTTAACAAATACCTTCCATCTTGAAAGTTTTTTTCAATTGGTTTCCAACATACCTCTCTGTTGGTTCTTCTTTCTGAAGAGCTGTTCCTTTTCAGTCTATTCTTTGCTAGTTTCTTTTTTCCCCAACCTCTTAAAGTTAGATTGTGCCATGGCTCAAACCTTTGATACTTCTTCATTCTCCATCAATAGTCACTCACTGGAGGATTTCATAAATCTAATGACTTATTTCACATATACATTGACAATTCCTAATTACATATCTTTAGCCCATAGCTCACACACCTCTAACTTAATGTCTAATTAGCTATCACTTGTAATTTCCAAGTCTTAGTTCATGAAAATTCCAACTTTCTAATTGTTCAGCCCAAAATCTTCAGTACTCATCTTTTTCTCAAACTCTGCACCTAATTCATCAACAAATCCCACCAATTCTATCTTCAAAATACATCCCCAAATCTTAGCACTTTTTATCACTTGCACCAACATGGGTTCAAACAACCACTGTCTCTTATCTAGATTATACCAGTAGCCTTCTACCTATAGCCAGTGATATTTTTGATCTAAGTCAGATTGTGACCTCTATTTTAAACCCTTCAAAAGCTTCTCACCTCAGCATAAAAATAAAAATCCTTATAATGGCATTAAATTTCTACTTCATCTGGCTCCCCACTACAACTCAGACCTCATTTCCCACCTCTCACCTCCCAACTTATCCCACACACCAGCTTCACTAAACTGCTGTACAAAGAACACATGAAAAGCTAGCTCTTAGACCAAGCCTCTGGCACTTTCTGTTGCCTCTGTCTGAACTGCTCTATTCTAGCTCCATGACTTCCTTTAAGTCTTTCCTCATATTTCAATTTACCATTGAGGACCTCCTTTCTCCTCTTATCCTACTATATTTTCTCAGTATTACTTTTGTCCATGTGTTCTATAGTTACTCATTAACTTGTTTGTCTCCCTCCACTAGAATCTAAGCTCCCTGATAGCAGGGATTTTTATCTTTTTGTGTTCACTGTTTTTTCCTCCATGCCTAAAACAATGTCCAGCACACAGTATATACTCAAATAATGTGTAACATTTGAAAAGAGAGACAGAAAAAAAAGGCGGGGGGTGGGGGGGGGTGTTATTTTCAGCAATCTGAACAAATCACTTAACCTGTTTTGGAATCAAATTTTCCTGTTGTGTAAAATGTGGTATTTGAACTATTTAATCTTTAGAGAGCTCTAGTATTGTCATGATATGTTTCTCTTATGGGGTGATCACAGTCAGGGTAGGCACACAACTATCTAACTACTAACAGATATCCTACTTTCTCCTGAAATTTTGAGCAGAGATCTGTGAAATTCCTTTTACTCTCCTCTATGACGAGGCCATAACTTTTATTCAATTTCTCCCCACTACTAAGGAGAAAGGTCTGGGTTTTACCCATTAGGCCAGAAGCAATCACCCAGGCCCACATTCACACCACAGCAGGTTTCTTACCTCCACTGCAGTGGGCGGCTGGAACAGGGACTGCCAGGGCTGCTATGGGCTTGTGGGTTCAGGAAAAAAGCAAGAGGAGAAGCAGCCACAGCACAATCAGCACTATATGGGACTTTAATGAGGGATACGGCTGGAGCCGATGTGGGTGAAAACATGTGCTGGTTTACTTCAGATCCTCGGCAAAATGTAGAGATTCTGACAAGGTATCATAGTAGAAAAAAACAAGGTCAGTGATCACTTTTAACCAAAAAGAAACATCTGTCAAGTGGGTTAACTTAGGCGAGAGCCTTAAGAAAAGTGGTCAAAAATCATTCTCAAAGATCATACCTGAGTACCAATGTCAGCATAGAGTGACTATTGAGACTAAAACTTAATCTACAGAATTTAATCCAATAATTCAAGCTTTCGATATTCAAAGAATTTAGAATTGACTTCTGGGAAAATATTGCAAATTTATTGCAATTCATCAATTAGCAAGCAATAGGTAATATTTTGTGTGCAATGACTAAAACTTCCTAGAGAAATGTTTATTTCCATAAAAGTAAAACAGTCTCAATAGTTTATAAATTATTAGATTTTATCTACAATAATAGCAACTTATTTAGCTAACTTTTGTCTAATGAGTATATCAAATAATGTCACAGCTCTGTACAATAAAATTTGCTTCTACTTGAAGTTTAGTTTTTTAGGTTACTTTTTTCACCTAAAAACAATTTAACTATTAAGTAAATAACATCATTAGCCTGAAAACAGACAGATGATTAATATAGATTTCCACTTTGTTGATCATTGACAGGTAGCCACAGATGATGATAAATTATTGACATTCACAGCATTTAATTTGCTATATAGCGGCATGGCTTTCTATAGAAATACCATATTAAACTACAATATTTTACTTTCAAGATTAAAAAAACAAAATGTATCACATAAGCACCTTATTGTTTAAAAATGTTAGTTTCCTGTATTGTTATTGCTTACTGTTTGGATATATGGATATGTGACATTCTACTTGTGTTTAATTACATATATTCAAAGGAAATCTTTACCTTCCTATCCCTCTAGCTGTCTTCAGCATACTTCTCAGATGAGTGTATAATATGAAGATACAATGGTATAGGAAAATGGAGGGCAGACAACTATTTAAATTCCAGGCAGGCCCAAATTTCCATAAACTCAGCATATTTTTTAAAATTATAAGAAGTAAAAATATTAATTTCTGACTCAGAATTTTCACTTTTCTAAAGAACTATTTCAAAAATAAGCTCCCTAATATATATATATATATATATATATATATATATATATATATATATTAGAGCTAATTAGAACATATAATAAGACTTTTAGGTCTTATTAAAATGAATAGTATTACTTATTCAAAGACTTAAATCTTATCAAATAAAATGAAGCTTCAGCCATTTTGATTAATATAAAATTAGAATTATTAAAAAAAATCTACCAAATCATCTCCTTTTGCTCCTAATTACTACTCTGCAAACTGGTTATATACACTGGGGTTAGGGTCTAAAAAGGATTGTTTGAAAAAGTTAAAGTGATTTATAAACTATTCACTAGCTCCTCAAGGAGAATTTTCCTAACCTGAATTCAAAGTCACTAAAACAGTGATTACCAATATGAGTGTACCAATATTTGAAGAGAATGGTTTTTGACCACTTATGCTTTCTTAAACCAAAAACTCAAAAAATTTTCAATTTTGCTAACAAGTCATCATTACTTTAAATGACACTTTAATTGATAAAACTTCTTTTTCATAGTCTTTAACTTCTTAGTCTTAGTATGGAAATAAACCATTTCTTTAAAAGTACAGTTGATCCTTAAACAATATAGGATTAAGGACACCAACCCCTCGTGCAGTAAAATCTGTGTATAACTTTGACTCCTCAAAAACTTAACTACTAATACCTACTGTTGACTAGAAGGAAGACTTACAAATAACACAATTAGCACACATTTTGTATATGTGTTACTATACTGTATTCTGACAATAAAGTAAGCTAGAGAAAAGAAAATATTAAGAGAAAATACGTTTACAGTATTTATTGAAAAAAATCCACATATAATTGGACCTGTGCAGTTCTAAGCCATGTTGTTCAAGGGTCAACTGTATGCCAATCCTTACAATTATATACTTCAAACAAGTCTGGTAGATTCATTAATTCAATTAATGAGCACCCACTAACACAGAAAGGGTAACAACTCAAAGGAAGCCCACTGAAGAAGTCTGTCTTTTTGAGTACGCCATGCTGTCTCTGGGTAAGCACTAACATTCAGGGGAATAAAAGTGCACTCCCTCTGTCCTGTGAGTTACAAAAAGGCAGTTCAAGATAAATTACTGAGGTGGAATGAATTCTAGGGCACTTATATCCCTGGTTCCCCAATTTCCTGATCAAGTCACTCAGCGCACTTCATTAAATAAGCCTGAGCAGCTCTTGGAAAAGATACCCTAGCTTTGAAATACTCACCTAAATACATTTCTATATTGGCCAACACAGAAATAAAATTTAGGTCACACCCTAAAGGGCTCAGACTTGGATCTGCAAAGGCAAATCTGAGATCCTCCGCTAACAGGTCAGGGGCAGAAATAAAATAACCTCTCTAATCATTTGCTTGTCACATTCATGGGGCTTGTACTGAAACTTTGACACTAACTTTAAACATCTGCTTTCAAGGCAGGAAAAAAAAAAAAGAAACAATTGATCTTCATTGTTAACCCAGTTCCCCCAAGTACCTAACAACCCCTAAAATGACATCTAACTCAATTTTCAGAATTAGAAACCCCATATGCCCCCCTGCCAGGGACCACTGTTTTGACCTTGAATATGTGAAGCCAGCTCAGCCCTCTTTCTGACAGACATCTCCAAAGCAGAGTCTTCATCCAAATAAATGAAAGACTATTAGTTGTCATTAGTTCTTTTCCTGAAAACTGCCAGTTTCCACTCAGAGACCCCAGCCTCCTTACTGAATCCGCAGGCATGGTGCTCCCAGTCTCTCTCTCCTCCGTTTCATCATTTTCCTGGCTACTCAAGCTTTTGCCCGCTCACACTGGAGTCTTGGCAGGAAGTTCTCTTACAAAGGGGTATGCAGTCTATAAGCCAAAGGAAACTTACAAAGGCTTCTCAAACTTAAGAGAAAAATTAAAGCACTTTTCTTCAAAAACAATATTCAGGAGCTCCCCCCAAAAGACCTAAGAGCCCAGAAAGCAGCAGTGAGAGTGAGGAGTTCCAGATCCCAAATGAATCAGCTGTCCGTCTTCTGATCTGCCTGACATCATTCACACTGAGCCTGTAACAAATCAGAGCTCCAGAGAGCACCTTGTTCCTCCTCAGTAACAAGCACCAAACTCCCTCCCCCACAAATTGGTTGCAACCCTCAAGCCTAAGGCCTGGCAGCAGAGAACATGCTGGCAGAAACTGTACATACCAACTTGAAAACTCACCCTGTGACAGAAATACTATTAACTAAGGAGGCGTGGGCCAGGCCAGAACAGCTGTTGCAGCGGGCAAGGGATCCCAAAATGTTAAGTTAATGTGCAAGGATATGTGGGTATTTCTGCAATATTATTCACTCTCAAACCCAGGCCTGTGGAAGAGGACAGAGCCTTAAGGTTAGGGGTAAAAGCAGTCATTATTCAAATTCTGAATTTGATCAATTTAAGTGAACTCTGTACCTCTTCTTTAGACAGAGCCATTTTCTATTCAATTTCTACTACTCTCTAATCGCTTGAATAACCTTGTAGTGAGAAAGGCCAAAGAGAAAGGTAAAAAAACAAAACAAAACAAAACAAAAACCCAGAAACTATTTAGTTTAATTTTATTCAGTAACTATTAAGGAAATCATTTATGTGGCAGATATTACAAAAGATATTGAGGTAAGCTGCAGAAAAACTCTAAGGGTAAGTTAATTAATAACTTCTGTATGTGTTGATTTCCCCGTCTGTAGAATGAAAATAATTAAGGTACCTAATATATAGGTTGTGGTGAGGATTAATATATGTGAAACAGAAAAGTGCCTAGCACAGAGGATGTATTATAGAACAGTTAGCTATTATTATAGGTTTTGCCTTCTAGGCTCTCAATCTAAAGGAGGAGATAAACCCAAACATAAGAAACCATCTGACAAAAACAGCCTGGCATGAAGAGAAGAGCCAAATGATCAAGTAAACTATAGAGCTAAACACTGACGGCTAAGGAAACCAAAGAGTAAGCAAAAGTCTTGGTCCCCTGCTCCAGAACACATGACAGTTCTGCTGAGCTCCTCTCATTCATAAAGATGACAAAATATGTCAAATTGTTTTTCTAGAGTAACGTTCAAAGGATTAATTCATACTCTAACCAGTGCTTCTTCAATTGCAGGTCACAACACTTTAGAGAGTCATGAAGTCAATTTAGGAAGTCAGGACTAACATTTTCTTTAAAAAGGAACAGAATGAAATAGAACAGAAAAGAAAATATCAGAGTGCTTCACACACTGTAAGGGTAAGAATCATTTGTAAAATTTATGTTTGTGATATCTATTACTGAAATATGTATAAATATACAAATGCAAACACATGTAATGGGTTAAAATGTAAAGTATATTTGTTATCAAGGGTCATAGTCAGTCTAAAAATTTTGAAAGCCACTGTTCTAATTACTCAAGCAAACTCACTCTATCGAGTAGCTACAGACACTTTTCCTCTCCATGTACCAGCCCAATCACTAGTCTCTCACAGCCCCTATTTCAGAATCTGCTGTTCTCTACAAGTCCTAATGTCAAAATGAAAATGCTCTCTCAGAAATCTAGCACCTCTCAATAAGTACTGAATCCCACTCTAGGAAAGTCTCGTGATGATATCAGGGTCGGTCACCAAAGTATACACTCCCTCAACTAAGAAACCAGTGCAGGCATATCCCCATCCCAAGCTAAGGCCATACAGTTTAGGCAGGGTCCTGAGTTTCTTCTCAATATTCTCCAGTTCTCTAATACCCAAGCCCAGGCTACCAAATAATAGCAACAACAATGACATAACAGCAACCAACATTTATAAGTTCTTACTAAGCACTGTACATGTAATACCCAGGTAGTCCTCATCACAGCCCCGATATATGTGCTGTTATTACTCCCATTATATTATTTTAAATCCTGTCTTCAGCTAAGGCAGTAAATCAAAGCAATCTCTAGAATCAATGTTATAAACCACTGTGCTATAATACCTTTTAGTAGAAGACCCTGACAACAACAGCAAATGGATTTTTCTCTAGCCTGCTCTGCAATAATAAATTGGGAAAGGGAGAGTATGGACCTCCTTAAATAATGCTAAAGTCAAAACATATTTGTCTGATTTTTAGAGAATGAGAGTTATATCTTATGACCTTCATTTGACCCAAGGAAGATAGCACTCTTACTCCCCAGAGTTTAACACATCCCCACACAGAGCACTTTCTTTAAACTTATTGTCATTAAAATCCATTTGTGCCAATATTCCTGGGGCTTTGTCAGCACTAGGAAAGCTTATCATTTCCCCAGTGACAGCACTCAACAATTCATGGTACGGAAAATAAAACAGCCACTTTTTCTTATTCATTCACATAACTATTTGTTGACTGTATTATCACCCTTAGAGCCAGGCAAGAAAGGCCTCTGCCATAAACTTCTCACATTAGAGGTGCTACAAAATAACACAAACACAAAAAAATAAACTCATTAAAGAGATGGAGTGACCTCTGTCACTTGTGATTTGGAGTTCTGTACTGGCAAAGTGAAACCCTAAATATCCATTCTTGTGACTTATACTGTTCAAACCCCAGGAAAACACCTGTCCACATCTTTCTTTATGTCTCCCCCATCCCCTTTATTGATTTTAGAAAGAGAGGAAATGAGAGGGAGGGAGAGGTAGAAACATCAATGAGAGAGAACATCAACTGGCCGCCTCCTGCATGCCCCCCACTGGGGATCAGGCCCACAACCGGGGCATGTGCCCTGACTGGGAATGGAACAGGCAACCTCCTGATGAGTAAGTCGACACTCAACCACTGAGCCACACCAGCCGGACTCTTTATATGTCTTTTTAAAAAAAGGAATTATGTCAGATTGATGTTTATGAATTGTGAAAGTACAAACTTCAGAGAAAACTATCTGAAATTATAAGGTATTTGAGCAGCACAGAGTCTTAGAAGTATGCAAAAGGACAAATTAACCTGTCAAATCCTTCTTCTCAGGTTAACATGAATGTAACAGATTTCTTGGTTAATATAAGTATTGTTTCCAAATACTTGTATTCAAACATCCATTTACATAATTTCTTTCTGTTCCAATTCATGGTTCTAAAAATACTGATAATTTAGCTAAGTATTCATAACAGATCACATGACAGCTGAGGAACATTTTGCAGAATTGCAGAATTTGTATTACTAATAAATGTATTTATGTGCAGGGTTAGGCATAAAATATGTAAGTCCAAAGACCAATTTTTTATACTGTTAGTTGAACAATTACTAGAATTACAATTTTTTTAATAAAAACATATGCTTAGATGTATCTAGATATCACAATTTTAAAATTTAGCTTATTTAAATAATATTTTTTTAAATATGTTTTTATTCATTTCAGAGAGAGGAGGGGAGAGGGAGAGAGTGATAGATACATTGATGAGAGAGAAATATCAATCAGCTGCCTCCCTGCACACTCCACAATGGGGACCAAACCTGAAACCCAGGCAAGTGCCCTGACCGGGAACTGAACCTTGATCCCCTGGTGCATGGGACAACACTCAAAAAACTGAACCACACCAACTGAGTTTAATTAAATAATTTTTATTATTAAAAAAAAAAAGAACTGTAAGAAATAAATAAATCTTTAAGCTCTGATTTGTCCACCTCGTTAGGCAGATTGTCAATGAAGAGGTGATGACAGTGTGTCTCACAATTCTTCAGGGTTCAACATCACCTTGTTAATCCTACCTCATGGAGTGGTCTAGATCTCCTCTAGGGAGGAATATTTATTTGTTGTTCTTAAACTCTTTGATCTCTCTGAGGCCTCTGCAGTGGAATCTGAGATTCAGGCTTAGACTCTAGGTGAGGCTGTGAAACTGGTACTTTAACATAAGATGGTATCCCATTACCTAGAACAGCTCCACTGGATGAAATGTTCTTACTGGTCACAGATGTCCAGGAAAATGTTCTCAAGTCTTCCTGTACTGTCTGGAGAAAAGGTGCTGGAGAAAAACTTCTAAGTATCCTCAGGAGCTGATGGATATAGACTGGAAGCCACCTTCAGCTCCTAGATGCTACTGCAGTTCCTTGCCACACAGGCTTTTCCAACATGTCTGCCTACTTCATCAAGATAGTACAGTCTCTATGGTGAGTCTACTTAACTAGACAAAGTCTTATACTCTATAACATAGTCACAGGAGTGATATGCAATCATCTTTACTATGTTCTATTGGTTAGAAACAAGTCACAGGTACTGCCCACACTTAAGGGGACCAGAATTACCCAGAAGTATGAACACCAGGAGGAGAATATATGAGAGCCGTCTTAAGAGTACGTTTATTATACATGACTATGAAGAAGATTCACCAACAAATAACCCAAAAACTGATTTTCCATAAACTATTTTAGGACCATTACCGATCAAGGTTACGTTGAACATACTGCTATGTTTGGTTTTCTTTAAAATATCTCAACATTGAAAGGATTAATAAAGATTTGAAGAAATGTTATATGGCCCTAGATATTGCAAACAGCACTTTATGAAATAACATTAAAATAAGTGTATTATCTCTGTGACAACAATAATTTATCATGGGACTCATTTACAAAGTTTGATGTATGAGATTCATGGTTTATTTCTAAATCTACATATTGCTTTAAGACATTTTTTTTTTTTTTTTACCAATTCCAATTTTTACTGCTGCATATTTAAAGGATATAGAACTAATATCCTTTAAACAGAACTTAACATTTTTTTAATCTAAGAAATAAAATGACTCAAGAAAGTTTGTTAATTTGGTATTACACTAAAAATAACACAATTTTTAATATATTTTATTTAAGCTAGTATATTCAAAATATAATTTCAATATATATAAAATAATTAACAAGACATTTTACATTCTTATTCCCCAGTTTTGAGATATAGTTCACATAAAATAACACAATTTATAAGAAATCTTGATTACAACATAGTGATTTTGCTGAAATAAAGCCAAAAAAAGCATGAACATTTTAATAACTTATGAATTATTTGCTTTTACTTTGTTGCTCAAACAGATGAACATGTACTATATGATGCAATATTAATTCAACTGTCATCTTTGATATTTTGCCAACTTTCAATCATATAAAAATTGATAATAGGAAAAAAATGATGACTGGTTATAACATCTGTTTGGTTCCCTTATTAATGATGAGGGTTTTGTTAATCTTTAAATGTTTTCAATTTATATCTGGATGAGAGCCATGATTGTCTTTTTTGGAAAATTGCCTGTTAATGCTGGAAGTCCTCCATCAATATGCCCAGTGGCTCCACCTCACAAAACCAGATGAGGGAAGTGCACCTCATGTGGGCTGTTCAGGCTTCTAGAAGTGAACCTGAAGCTTGTTCCCAGAGATGAATCTGAAGTTCACTCACTATCCAACTCTTCTAACTGTAATTGTCCTCTATATAATCGGGTTTTGTTTTAAGTTTGTTTATGGCTGATAAGTTACCCTCTTTGGTGGTAGCAATGACAGAAGTGCTGTTTTATGCACTAACAGGTGGGTACTCAAGAGAAATGAAAACATGTCCACAGAAAGGCTTGTATATGAATGGTCACAGCAGCTTTATTCATATTATCTTAAAACTGGAAACCATCCAAATATCCATCAAACAAATAGTGGTATATTCACACAAGAAAATACTAAGCTAAACTGAAACATGAAGAAAGTCAAATACAAAAAAAGTAGATACTATGATTTTCACATATATTAAATTTTTCTACAGACAAATGTAATTTATAGGGCCATAAAGCAGATCAATGATTGCCTGAAGTCAAGAGGTGAAAAAAGAATTGACTGTAAAACTACACAAGATATAACTTGGGCTAGTAAAAATATTCTATATATTGATTACAGTGATAGTGGAAGACCCCAAAAAGCCCTATGAATGATAATCGTACTACAAATAGAAACAAACATTTTTTATTGGCTTAAACACAACAGACATTTATTTCTCACAGTTCTGGAGGCTGGAGAAACTTATAAGATCACTGTACCAGCACATTTGGTTCCTTATGAGGGCCCACTTCCTGGATTGCAGACTGTCACCTTCTCACTACACCCTCGCCCTCGTGGTAGAGAGAAAGAGGGAAAAAGGGGGAGAGGGAAGGGAAGAGGAAGAAATGAGAAAGAGAGAGAGAGAGAGAGAGAGAGAGAGAGAGAGAGACAAGGCTCACACTCTACTCTCTCTTCTTCATATAAGGACCTAATCTGATCATGGGTGCCCCAACATCAGAACTTCATCTAAATCTAATTATCTCCCAAAGGCCCCATTCCGAACACTATCAGATTGGGGGACAGTGAGACAGCATAGAGACCTGGGCCCGGGATCCCAAGGACATCGAATAAGAAAAATAGCACAGCTGGCACCACTTCACCAACCCCTCACTAGGACCTCAAGGATGCCAGATGGCCAGAAGAAATACCAGATAAGCCCACCACAAAAACGTCACTACCCCTCTACTCCCTGCTCAAAAAAAATTGCAGAATTTTATCTCCCTTCTATTTGCTTCTCCAACCTCCATGTGGAAAATTTCACTTTCCACTCAAATTCTGTGTTAGCCGTCCCCTCACTTGCCAATAAAAGTCTCTCTCCTTGCTCAGCCAATATAGCTCAGCTGGTTGAGCATTATCCCATGCACCAAAAGATCACCAGTTCAATTCCCAATCGGGGCACATGCCCAAGATGGGGTGGGGCGCGTGCAGGAGGCAGCAATGGATGTTTCTCTCTCATCAATGATTCTCTCTCTCCTTCCCTCTCCTTTCCTTTCTCTGAAATCAATTAAAACCTTAAAAAAAAAAAAGCCTCTCTAGCCCTGACTGGTTTGGCTCAATGGTTAGAGTGTCGACTCACAGACCAAAGAGTCAAGGGTTTGATTCCAGTCAAGGGCACAGATCTCAGTTGCAGTTCATCCCCAGCCCTTGGGGTCGTGTGGGAGGCAACCAATTGATGTGTCCCTTTCACATGAATGTTTCTCTCTCCATCTCCCTCTCCCTCCCTGCCTCCCATTCGGTCTGAAGATAGATGGAAAAATATCCTCGGTGAGGTAAAAACACACACACACACACACACACACACACACACACAAAATCCTCTTTCTCTGCCCAGCCGTGTGGCTCAGTGGATTGAATGCTGTCCCATGAACTGAATGGTCCCAAGTTGATTCCCAGTCAGGACACATGCCCCAGTTGTGGGCTTGATCCCCTTTGGGGGGACGTGCAGGAGGCAGCTGATCAGTGTTTCTCTCTCACATCGATATTTCTATCTCTCCCTCTCCCTACCTCTCTAAAAAAAAATTCAATAAAAAGCCTCTCTCCCTCAAATCATTGAGAGCAGCCCAAAATCTTGTTTCTCTTGGGACTGTCTCCCTTGTGCTTGAGCATAAGCTTAATAAAATCTGTCTGGAAAATTCTCTTATGGTTTGTTCTTGATTGCTATCTTGGGGAACTCAAGAACCCTAATGCCAATAACAGAACGGCTTCAACTATGAGCTTTGGGATGACACAAACATTCAGTCTAAAACACTACTTGTAGCAAATAAACCCAAAATGTAGTGCTTAAGTTTATGGTTCAGTAGGTTGACTGGAATTGGCTAGGTGCTCTGACACTTTTTTTTTTTTAAATCCTCAACCGAGGATATTTTTACATTTATCTTCAGACAGAGTGGGAGGGAGGGAGAGAGAGAAAGAGAAAGAGAAAGAGAGAGAGAAACATCGATGTGAGAAAGGCACATCAATTGGTTGCCACTACACAACCCCAACCAGGGCGGGGGACAAACCGCAACTGAGGTACATGCTCTTGGCCGGAATCAAACCTGGGACTTTTTGGTCTGCAGGCCGACACTGTAACCACTGAGCCAAACTGGCCAGGGCATTTTTAAATGCTTATTGATTCATTTGAAGATAGCAATGGTAAATGCATTTCATGTTAATATGATCTTAGTATTACTATAAAATTAAATCTGACCTTGACGACCCCCTAAGAACTATCCTCAAGTAAAGTAGAAGTTCAGAATATGAAGAATAATGAAGAACAAAATTTTGGAAAGTGATCCCCAACCACCATGGTTAATAATATCATGCCACAAGTCTGGAAAGCTATAAATTGGTTAAAATCTTAGCAAAGTTTGCTCAATTTTGATGGTCCAGTCTCCTTGGTTTACTGTTTATTGCCTTTGCCTACAATACTAAAGGTCTTTTATTCCTATGTACTACGCCCATAGCAAATATGTTATGTCTTACTAGAATAATTTTCTTTGCTTTATGCTGTTTATGTCCTTAATTATTTAAAAAAACAAACAAGCTAAGGTTCCTCACCTAAAAACACAAAAACTATAATTATTCAAAGGTGTCCTACCTTTTGTTTATTTTTAAATGTTTTACTGTCACCTTGGTTAAGCAATTGAGTATCATTTCTCAAACACCAACATTCTTATCTTTAAGTGTTTCTACTGACAACTCTTGGAAGTTTTGCCTTATCAAAACTGGGTCCTAAATATAGAAAACAGTAAAATAAAACTTCCAGTATATTTTTTCTACTATCTGTGAGATATCCCAGAGCATCCCTGGAAAAATCACAAGAAATGTTCTTTCATAATGTCAGGGAGGTGCCAGAAATAATTAAGTTATTTGTTATTTTACTATCGATGAGTTGCCTGGGGAAAGTTATCAAATCAGAAATGATGCTAAGCCTTCCCCAGTTTAAATTTATACAAGTAAAATGATATTAATATAGATGTTCTAGAAATTGTGTAATTTATGGGAAGTTCCTAGAGATTTATCAATGCCCTTGTTACCCATGTGTCTGTTTATGAATCCTGACGATGTTTTATCAGATTTTAGGAAATAATAGTTCCTTCTATTTTGTTGTTGTCGTTCCTCACTCAAGGACATTTTTCCATTGATTTTTACGTAGAGTGGAAGAGAGGGAGAGAGAGAAACATTGATGTGAGAGAGACACATCGACTGGTTGCCTCCTGCTCGACCCCAACCAGGGCCAGGGATCAAACTTGCAACCCAGGTACATGCCCTTGACTGGGAATCAAACCCAAGACCCTTTGGTTCATGGGCTGACACTCCAACTGCTGAGCCAAACTGGACAGGGCACAACCTTACTTCTAAAATTTGAATCTAGCATCTTCTAGATTAATAGAGTTTTATAAAAATACAAATGTCTAGGACTTACTCTAGAATCACTGAATCTTTTTACTTGTTATCCTTAGTAGTCTTGTTATGTTCTTGGTATGTACAATACGCCATAAGATTATAATATGTTATATATAAAGGATTTTTTCTTTGTAAAAATTATATCCATCCATGTTTTATAAATCAGATATAATATTCACTGTCTTCTTTGAAAAGAACTACTCTTAGAGACATTTGCTAAAATATTTTGAATTGCCTTTTTGTTGTTACAGTTAATCCTCACCAGGGCATATTTTTCCGTAGATTTTTTTAGATAGAATGAAAGAGAGGAAGGGGGAAAGACACAGAGAAATATGGATGTGAGAGAAACACATCGATTGGTTGCTTCTACACACACCCCGAACAGGGTCCGGGATCGAACCTGCAGCCCATGTGGCCTTTGATGGGGAATCCAACCTACAACCCTTGGGTCCACGGCTGACATTCTAACTGCTGAGCCAAATCAGCCAGGGCTTTGAATTGCTTTTATTATTCTTGTTTTGCATGCCACAGAAACAACTTAATTCCTTGTTAATTGCATTATTCTTGTTATGAACTCTCATCAAAACTTTTACATTAAAAAAAATCAGCCCTGGCCGGTTTGGCTTAGCAGTTAGAGCGTCAGCCCACGGACCAGAGAGTCCTGGGTTCAGTTCCCGCTAAGGGCACATACCTTGGTTGCAGTTTGTCCCTGGCTCGGTTGGGGTTGTGTGGGTGGCAACCACTCAATGTGTCTCTCGCATTGATGTTTCTCTCTCTCTCTCTTCCTCCCTTCCTCCCTCCCACTCTATCTGAATGTAAATATGAAAATGTCCTCGGGTGAGGATATAAATAAATATTTAATGAGATTCTTTTGTTTTTAATCTTCAGCTAGGAGGAAGAGAGGGAGAGAGAGAGAGAAAGAAACAATGATGTGAGAGAGACATATCAACTGGCTGCCACCCGCATGACCCCAACTGGGGCAGGAAAGAACTGCAACCAAGGTACACGCCCCTAGCGAGAATCAAACCCAGGACTCTCTGGTCCACGGGCTGAGCCAAACCGGCCAGGGCTAATGAGATTCTTTATAAAATTTCCAGGAAACTTATGAAGGCCCATAAGGTAAATTAACATTATTGTTACCCCTATGTAAATAACCAGACCAAACTTGGTTTGTAATCAAGAATAATATTTGAGATTAATTTAGATCAAAAGGGTGGAGGAGACTGTAAGGAAACTTGGTATAAGTTAAGGGGAAAAAAAAGATAATCTTCTGATGGAAAACTATGTATTATTTATTTAGAGAATACATTATTTGATTATAGTCTTTTATTGCCTTGAGTTATTTTGCAACCCTGTAAGTTATAGATAGCTGATAGTAATGCAAAATAGTTCTTGTCTATAGACAGACAAATAAATTCTGTACAGTGGAGGTTCAAATGACTTCCCTTCTCCAAAGAAGAAAAATCAGGTTTTTTAACCATTTATGAATTTATCTCAACATTTTTTACCACATATAAATTTGTGCTTCTTTCACTTCTCCTATGAACTGGTTGCAACATATTCTTGGTGCCTTTATTAATATTTAAATAAAATATTTAACATGTTTATTTTTTTTAATTAATGGCTTTACACATATTTTTATAATTTATTATTCCAAAACTATGCTTTTCAAATTAGAAGGATATTTTATTTTACATTAATATAACATTTTATTTTACAGTTTGTTCATTTTACTCAAAAATTCTTAAACATTTATAACTTCATTTGTATTCTTCTTGTCCCAAGCCACACAAATGTTAAAAAAGGACCTAAGTGATTGCCTACTAGGTGTTAAACTCTATACTAGGCCCTAGGGACAGAGTACTTTACCATACAACATGGTACTGACTTTGTGGAGCTTATCATCTGCTATGGACTGAATTGTATCCTCCCCAAATTTGAGTCTACACTTAAACCCCAATGTGACTATATTTGGAGACAGGATATTTAGTAGGTAATTAAAGTTAAATTAGGTCATAAGAGTAGAGCCCTAATCTGATAGGGCTGGTGGCCTTATAAAAAGAAAATATTCCTTCTCTCTCTTCCCCTGTACCCACCCTACACACACACACACACACCATGAGGAAAGACCATGTGAGCACACAGTGACAAGCTGACTGTCTGCAAGCCAGGAAGAAAACCCTCCCCAGAAACTGACCATGCTGGCACCCTGTTCTTAGACATCTAGCCTCCAGAACTATGAGAAAATAAATTTCCATTGTTTAAACCACCCTGCCCGTGGCATTTTGTTATGGCAGCCCAAGAAGACTAGTAGACCACCCAATAGGAGAAGACAGACAAATCATTAATTTACAATTGATGTAAGAGCTATGAAGAAAAACTAAGGGTTTAATGAAGGGACATTCTGGGAAACTCAACTTAGGTTATGGAGAGCAAAGGTGTGTGTGTGTGAGGTCAGAAAAGCCTTTCATAAGGAAGTGAGGCGTAAGCTGAGACTTGATGGATAAGTAGGAGTTAGCCAAGTATAGACGGAGGAAAAAACATCTCAAGTACTGGGAACATACTGTACAAAATATGTAGACAAAGACAGGAATAGGACTGTACAAATAGTTTTATGGGCCATGTTAAGAATTTCAGGTGTGATGTAACGAGTAATAAACTATTAACTAAACAAGTTTAAATAAACAGCTAATAATCAAATATGCACTTTTCTGACTATTGTATGATGGATGGGTGGACTGGGGGTAAGCAATACCAGACAAAGAAAGACCAATTAGGAAGTTATAGCAATAGCAGAGGCAAGAGATCACAATGGCTTGGACTATATGAACATACCAGTGGTAGCAGAAAGAAGTAGAGGAAATTAAGAGAGATTTGACAGGTATAATAGAAAAAAATTGTGGGTGTGAAGAAGAGGAAAGTAACAAGAATAACTGTTTTCTACCTTGAGAATAAGCTAGAGAATAAGAGAGAATTAGGTTTTTAAGAAAGACAATTACTTCAGTTTAATAAATGCTAAAGCTAAATATACAAGCAGAGCCCTGGCCGGTTTGGCTCAGCGGTTGGAGCGTCGGCCTGCGGTCCTGAGAGACCCGGATTCGGTTCCCGCTGAGGGCGCGTACCTCAGTTGCAGTTTGTCCCCGGCCCTGGTCGGTCGTGCGGGTGGCAGCCGCTCGATGTGTTCCTTTCACATCGATGTTTCTCTCTCTCTCTCTGTTCCTCTCTCTCCCTCCCACTCTACCTGAACAAAAAAAAAAAGGAAAAATGTCCTCGGGTGAGGATATATATATATATATATATATATATATGCAGATTATAATGAATTGGGAGTTGTGAGGTCTAGACATATAAATGTGAGGGTGACTGGCATGACAGTAGCTATTCTCAACACAATAGTAATAAAACTGGCTCTCAAGGATTTTCAATTTTCATGTCCTCTGTCCACATACTTATGACTCACTGATAAAACACATACTTTTTATTTTTAACAACAAAATATTTCCTGCTAAGAAATTAGTGATGACAATTGCCAAGCTCTGCCAATTCCTGCTTTCCCACTGAAGAACCTATGCGAGATCTTTCCTATATAAGCCCAATTTAAAAAAGATTATAAAGCCCTGGCCAGTTTGGCTCAGCAATTAGAGCGTTGGTCAGCAGACCAAAGGGTCTCAGGTTCAATTCTGGTCAAGGGCATGTACCTGGGTTGCAGGTTCGATTCCTGGCCCTGGTCAGGGTCATTTGGAAGGCAACCAATTGATGTGTTACTCTTATATCAATGTTTCTCTCTCTCTTTCCCTCCCTCCCTCCCTTCCACTCTATCTAAAAATCAATGAAAAAATATCCTCAGATGAGGATCCAAAAAAAAGACTATTAAATGTAACACAAAGCTATCTTTCTGGTCTTCACAGTCCTTAAAGGCACCAAAATTTTCTGACTTTCAAAGTCCACAGAGAAACTAAAGTCCCGTATCAGGCACCACTGATACCACACAAAGGGTTTACTAAGTGTAGCAGGTGGTATCTCTTTTTAGCACATTCCCCAGAAGCATTTACCCAGGCAAATACCATCAAATTGCATCAGAGTGGGAAAGTACATGACACTGTTTCATATGTCAGTTTCACAGAGACAAAGTTTGACACATCACATCTAAGCCCCAGGAACTCCTCCCTGCCCACTGCCTATCATTGCAGACTCTTGGCATTTACTTTCATCTAATATCTGATGTCCAAGTCCACCACCCAAATTAGTAAGTCTACAATGCAAAAGGATAATTATCCCCAAGGACTCTAAAAATAAAGGTCACCAACAGCAATATTCAAGCCTGTGTGTGTGTGCGTGTGTGTATGTGTGTGTGCACACAAAACAGGTGCTACAACTACCTTTTCACTCCTACAGTCCATTCTTGACCTCCACTGAATGCACACAGCCTCAAAGAAATAAAGCAAAGACATATCAAGAAATATGAGGATAATCACCTTAAATTGATTAGAAAAGCTTAAGTTTCTCGGTAACTAGAAACATAAACTCTATTTACACTGATCTTAGGAGATGTAATATCTATATGGCCTAGGTATTGGTGCTGAAATTCACAAACAAACAAATCCTATTTGAAAGGAATTTCCAAGAGGAGGCCCCTCCACAGAACTGTTTCAACTAAGAAAAAGCAAAATACAATACTCCTATATCTTGGGTAAACAAATAGAAATAGATTTATTACTTCATTTTCTTTCAGTTCGTTTCCATAGTCCAGGCCAGTAGTTCTACACTTTCAACAAGATTATCAGCTCCTCTAGGTCTGATATTCTAGACTCGATTTTTAATGCATGAAAAAATATCCAGATGGTTTTAAACATGATATAGCTTTCTAAAAATGAAAAGGATTTAATTTCAGGAAGCTACATCTAAAATAAATGGTATGAGACAGGCAAAGAAACTTTCATAACCAACTTGCCCCAACAAAGCCCTTATCATTGCAGGCCTGGATGTTCTCATTACCCATGTTGGAATTTAGTTGGTCTCTTCCCTAATGTGATCAAAGCCAACCATAAATATCTGTGGCTTTTCTAAGGCACACTATCATTCATTTAACTTGGCTTAGGAGCTTACTAATTTGTTTTTCTTTTTTCTTTTTTTTATCCTCACCCGAGGACATTATTTTATTTTTTGTTCAGATAGAGCAGAGGAAGAGAGAGAGAGAGAAACATCGACGTGAAAGGGATACATCGAGTGGCTGCCATCCATACGACCCAACCAGGGCCGGGGACAAACTGCAACCGAGGTACGTGCCCTTAGCAGGAACCGAACCCGGGTCTCTCAGGACCGCAGGCCGACGCTCTAACCGCTGAGCCAAACCGGCCAGGGCTGTTTTTCTTTAAAATGTATGACTTCAAAAAGGTAATTATGGTCTGCTAATAATAAAAACAATAATTAACAACTATCATTTTTTGAAAGTTTACTAATAACAGGAATTGGGCTAAATTCCAAAACAATAACAAATAGCTATTTGCTTAATTGCAGGCACTAGGCCATACACTTTACGTGCATAATCCTTTACAGATAAATTGAGGCAACTGAGGCCACTGTGAACAAACTGTCAGTGCTCCTGTCTAAGGCCAATACCTCTATATGTACCTAAATGTCCTCACTTTTTACCTATTCAAGAACATCACACACACACACACACACACACACACACACACACACACACAAAAGAGCATTCCAGCAATTCTTCCCTCCACCCCTGTCAACTTTTCCTTCTCTACTGAATAATTTCACTGAAATACAAACATGATGTAATATCTCCCATTTATATTTTTAAAAGAGGGGGAAAAAAACTCCATAAACTTTTCCAGCTATTACCTACTTTCTATTCCTCTTTTCATCAAAGTTCTTTGAAAGAAAAGTATATACACTCATTAACTCCTCCTCCAAAATATCAGGAAAGGAATAATAATTAAATGAAACTCTATATACCTTTCTCTTAAATTTAACAACTGTTAACATTCTGCTACATGTGCTTTTTCTTCTTTCTACACACACACACACACACACATTTTGTTAACTAGCTGAACCACTTGAAAGTCAGTTGTAAGCATCATTAACACTTCCTCCTGCAAATACTTCCACACCCTTAGCTTAAGAACAAGGAAGACCCACCACACAATTGTCACACTAAGGAAGTTTAAAACTGACACAGTATTATCTAATAAAAGTTTACATTCAGATTTCCTCAATTGTCCCAATAATGTCCTTCAATTGTTTTTTAAAATCCAGGATCCAAACAAGAATCAAGTAATACATTTACTCACCAGGTCTCTTTTGTCTCCAATAATCTAGAACACATCCTTATTTATTTATTTTATTTTATTTTTCAGATAGAGCAGGAGAGAGAGAGGGAGGAAGAGAGAGAGAGAGAGAGAGAGAGAGAGAGAGAGAGAGAGAGAGAGAGAGAGAGATGTGAGAGAAACCCAATGAGTGGTTGCCACCCACATGACCCCAACCAGGGCAGGGGACAAACTGCAACCGAGGTACGTGCTCTTAGCGGGAACCAAACCCAGGACTCTCTGGTCCAAGGGCCAACGCTTTACCCCTGAGCCAAACCGGCCAGGGCTTAACTTTTTTTTTTAAATCTCTCATAACTTTAACTTTTCTTTTTTTTTTTTGAAGAGTCCAGGGCAGTAGTTCCACAGACTGCCTTCTCAATTTGGACTTTTCTGATTATTTCTTCATATATTAGATTGAGGTTAAACATTTTTAATGCAAATAATACATAGGTAACATTGTCTTTCATTCTCTGAATCCATTCTAATCAAGCTTTGGACCAACCTCTCATCAATGTGGCTCGCCAAAGTCACCAATGGGGAGACTTCCTTACAAAGGTCAAGTCTTAGTTGTTCACATTAGATAACCTATCAGCAGTATTTGACACACTTTCTTCTGGTGGTTTGGAAACATCACTCTCTTCTGGTTTTCCTCTAACTTCACTTTGTGCTCCTTGTCAGTCTTTACTGATGGATTCTCCTTATATTCCAAGCAGTAAGTATTGAAGTGCCCCCAAAGCTTAGTCCTTAGATCTCTTTTCTTACATTTATCTGTTTTTTATTTTTTCCCTTATTTTATTTTACCTTATTCCATCTCTTTCTTCTAAATCTAGACTCACTCACCCACCAGGTCAATGCTTCTTCAACTAGTTGTGGTGAAGGACCAGGTGAAAAAAACATTTTAACTTATCTTTATTGTTGAATGTATTACAGATGTCCCCTTTTTCCCCAATGACCTTCTCCTCCCCATTCCCGCCCCCCTCCTGCCTTCCCCACACTATTTTCTGCGTCCATTGGTTATATATATGCGTATGTAAGTTCTCTGCTTTATCTCTTCCTGACCCCCGCCCCCCCTTCCCTCAGAGGTTCCTCAGTCTAACAACCAATTTGTACTCCTTAATACCTTCACCTTTTTCGCCAATCCCCTCATCTGGCAACCATCAAAAAGATCTCTGCATCTATGAGTTTCTTTCTGTTCTGCTTGTTCATCTGGTCTGTAGATTCAATTGCTGATAAATATTATTTTATTACCATTTTATTATTCATATTTTTTATCTTTTTCTTCAAGAAGATCCATCAATATTTCATATAATACTGGTTTGGTGGTGATGAACTCCTTTAGCTTTTTCTTGTCTGGGAAAATCTATATGGCCATATTCTAAATGATAGCTTTGGATAGAGTAATCTTGGTTGTAGGTCCTTGCTTTTCATCACTTTGAATATTTCTTGACACTCTCTTCTGGCTTGCAAAATTTCTTTTGAGAAATCAGCTAGCAGTCTTATGGGAGCTCCCTTATAGGTAACTAACTGCTTGTCTCTTGCTGCTTTTAAGATTCTCTCTTTGATAAAAAAAAAAAAAAAAAAAAAAGATTCTCTCTTTGTCTTTAAACTTTTGCATTTTGATGATGATGAGTCTTGGTGTGGGCCTCTTTAGGTTCATCTTGTTTGGGACTCTCTGTGCTTCCTGGACTTGTATGTTTGTTTCTTTCACCAGGCTAGGGAAGTTTTTTGTCATTATTTTTTCAAACACGCTTTCAATTTTTCACCCTCTCTCTTCTCCTTCTGGCAACCCCATGATGCAAATATTGATACCCTTGAAGTTGTCTCAGAGGCTTCTTACGCTATCCTCATTTTCTTGGATTCTTTTTTCTTTTTGTTGTTCTGATTGGGTGTTTTTTGCTTCCTAATATTCCAAAATGGTTTGCTTCTTGGCTTTACCTACTCTACTAATGATTCCCTGTAAATTATTCTTTATTTCAGTTAGTTCCTCCTTCATTTCTGACAGTGCATCCTTTATTTTTGACTGACCTTTATTATGCTCTTAAGATCCTCACTAAATTCACTGAACATCCTTATAACCAGTGTTTTGAACTCTGCATCTGTCAGATTGCTTATCTCTGTTTCATTTAGTTCTTTTCCTGAAGTTTTGTTTTGTTCTTTCATTTAGGGCATATTTCTTTGTCTCCTCATTTTGACTGCCTCCCTGTGTTTATTTCTATATATTAGGTAGAGTAGCTATGTCTCCTAGGCTTTGTAGGGTGACCAATTACAGTAGGGTCCAGTGGCACAGCCTCTCTGGGCACCTCAGCTGGGCCCTTGAAGTGCACCCTTTGTATGGACTGTACACTCTTCTGTTTTAATTGAATCTTGATTGCTGTTGGCACATCAATGGGAGGTATTTACTCAAGCTGATCAGCTTCAAGGACTAGCTGTACCCACTGACCTCTGATTGCCCTGGAAGATCAGCTGTGCATGAGCCCACCACACAGAGCAAGACTTACTTCAGCAGGGCTCTGGTACCCACTGAGTCTACTCCTTCAGTGTGTCAGTTGTGGAGGTGGTTGGGCAGTGGTGCTTCAACGTGGTCTGAAGCTGTCCACTGGGTGTGCTCCTCTGGGACAAGGCCAGCCACTGCCTGTGTTCTACCTGGGGCCACCAGGCATAAGCTACAAAGTGATCTGCTGATGGCTGCCTCTTGTGCTGGGCTTAGAGGTGCCAAAGCAAAGCCAAGTTGTGAACCAAGACTGGTGCTTCTAGTGACAGGCCTGGCGCCACTTAGTGAGAGGTATGAGGCTCACTGAGGCCAGATGCTGCTTGTTTGAGAGAATTTAGGAAAATCTGAAGCAGGATCCAAGAGAGGCCAATCCTATGGTAAAGCAACTGGAAACAGGTTGGGTGGGCCTGAAAGTTAGGTGGGGCAGGGCCTCAGTGAATCACCAAGGTGGGACAAAACAGTGTGAGCCAGTTGCTAGAGTTTCAGATATGGTGCCTGTCTGCTGGCCCCATGGGACAAAGGCTCACCAAAGGAACAACAGCCTTCACCAGCACATCCGTCTGGGAAAAATCTGCCTCTCTAGCTCTTGCCCCATGCTAAACAACTCAGTTCTTCCTCGTATGTCTCTGCTGCCTTTCAAGCTGCCTCCCCCATGCTGGAGCCTGGACAGTGTGAGTACAAGTATGTCCGTGTGCTGGCCCTTTAAGAGGAACTGCCTGGGATTCCAGAAGCCTCAGTCTCCATCAGCCTCAATTCCCACTGGTTGTTACAGCCAGAAGATATGGGGACTGCTCTTCCTGGCACTGGAACCCTGAGCTGAGGGCCTAGTGTGGGACAGGGACCCCTTGCTCCACACGGATGACCTTCCCAGCTGAGGTATCCCTCCTTATTTTTATCCACCACAGGTGGATGTGGAACCAGCCTGACTGTGACTTCGCCCCTCCACCCCTCCACCCCTCCACCCCTCCACCCCTCCTACCAGTCTCTGTGTGGCTTCTTCTTTAATTTCATAGTTGTAGGACTTCCATTCAGCTTGATTTCAGGTGGTTTTGAATGATGGTTGTTCTGTAGTTTAGTTGTAATTCTGATGTAGTTGTGGGCGGAGGCAAGTGCTGCCTTTACTTACTCTGCAATCTTGACTGCAAGTCTCCCAGGTGAAATTTTTAATCCATCACAAACCATTGCAAAATACAATGTGAATTAACAGAAATAATGATCAAATGTTGGAAGGTCACTACAATGTCAAACTGCTTACTTTAAATTTCTGTACTTAACTAATGCAAACTGGTAACAAACAGTTCATTGACCATCACCAGTAAGCTGATGGAGCACTTCAGTAGTTTATCTCATCCAATCTCATAAGTTTAAATATCATCTATATACCATGAATCTCCAAATGCATATTTCCAGATCAGAGCTCACCACTTTTTAAAATTAAAAAAAAAATTGTTTTTCTTTGATTTTAGAGAGAGAGGGAGAAAGAGATCAAAACATTGATGAGAGAGAACATCAACTGGCCACCTCCTGCGTGTCCCCGACTGGGGATTGGGCCCACAACCTGATTATGTGCCCTGACCAGGAATCGAACTGGTGACCTCTTGGTGCATGGGTCGACACTCAACCAGTAAGCCATTCCGGCTGGGCCAGATCTCACCTTTGATCCCTAGATTCATATATACAATTGCCTTATCAACACTCCTTCTTGGATATTAAGAATCAAGCATCAAAGTCCTGATTCCTCCAACAACCCCCACTCTTGCCCCTCCCAAGAACAAAAATAGCAAAAAACAAAAAAACTTTGCTGCAACCATATTAATCTAGCTAGTCAGCACTAAAACCTTACCATCCTCATCAATTCCTCTTTCTCTCATATACCAAAATTAAGTATTAACAAATGTCAGCTTTTTAAAAAAAATTTATCCAGAATTCAACCACTTCTCACCACCGCAGTTACTACCACTCGGTCTAAGCTGCCATTACCTTGACTGAATTTTTCTTTTTTTTTTTTAATCCTCACCCGAGGATATTTTTCTATTTTTTTGTACAGATAGAGTGGGAGGGAGAGAGAGAGAGAAACATCGATGTGAAGGGACACATCGAGTGGCTGCCACCCGCACGACCAACCAGGGCCGGGGACAAACTGCAACCGAAGTACGTGCCCTTAGTGGGAACTGAACCCGGGTCTCTCCGTACCGCAGGCCGATGCTCTAACTGCTGAGCCAAACTGGCCAGGGCGAATTTTTCTTTTTTAATCCTCACCTGAGGATAGTTTTCCATCTATCTTTAGGTAGAGAGAGAGAGGGAGAGAGAGAGAAACATCTACGTGAGAGGGACACATTGACCGGTTGCCTACCGCACGACCCCGACCAGGGCCAGGGCCAGAACCGTAACCGAGGTATGTGCCCTTGGCTGGAATTGAACCTGGGACTCATTGGTCTGCAGGCCGATGCTCTACCACTAAGCCAAATGGGCCAGGGCTTGACTGAATTTTTTAATGGTTTCCTCACTTCCCTGCTTTCACTCCTGCTCTCACTATAGTCTGAGCAGACAATGACCTAGTTAAACCCTAAAACAACTATTCAATAGGGAAAAAAAGAGCTGCTTCAACAAATGGTTCTGGAAAAACAGCTATCCACAGGCAAAAGAATGAAATCAGACCCTTACTGTATACCATGTAAAAAAAATAAAGTAATAATGAATCAAAGACCTAAAGTAAAAGCTAAAACCTAAAACTCTTAAAAGGAAATAGGTAAATCATCACAGTCATCACTAGTTCTGTGTTTTCTTAGATTCTGTATTTGTCTACTTGAATCCATTAATCACAGGGCCAAACTAACAGCCAAAGTTGTTTATATCTCCCCTGCGATCCAACTTTTGCAAGTGTGCAAAATCCTATTACAAATCTCCAATGAATCCTGAGACCATACTCCCAACCACCTCTTTTCTCAAACTCACACATCAAGCCAATATTTTCCTTGCCCTATATCACTCAGGGCCATGTACCAGACAACTAAAGACCACTGCTATAGCCCAGAGCCTGCTGACATTATTGAAAAGAACCAACTTTAAGCAGTTTCCTCTGCCCTGCCTTGTCTTTCCTACAGAAACTCCAATAAAGACAATGGCTTAGGTTTTTCCCTTGCTCCTTTCTGCCTCCTTTTTGTACTTTCCCCAAATGGCCTTCTGTGGCATGGCATGCAGTGCCCACCCCCTCTTGAGGTAATTATAAGTAATAAATTCTTCTTTCATTAATATTGACCTTTGTGTTATCACTCAGTTACTTTTATAAATTAAGACCCAGGAACAAATCAGACCTTGAATTAGGCAATGGTTTCTTAGATATGATAAAAAAAAGCACAACCAAAGAAAAAACAGATCAACTGGATTTCTAAATTACAAACTGTTATGCATCAAACATCACTATTAGGAAAGTGAAACAGCAACCCACAGAACTAGAAAAAATATTTGCAAATCATGTATCTAATAAGGGTCTAATATACAGAATATATAAAGTATTCTTATAATTCAACAATAAAAAGACAAATAAATTTAAAATATAGGCAAAGAACTTGAATAGACATCTCTCCAAAGATATGCAAATAGTCAACAAGTACATGAAAAGATTCTCAACATCATTAGTTATTAGTGAAAAGAAAATCAAAACCACAAGGAGAAACAAATTCATCAAAGTTGTGGAATAAAAACTGACCAAAAAATAAATCAGTTGTATTTCTATATACTAACAATTAACAATCCAAAAAAATTTAAGAAATAATTTCATTTATAATAGCATCACAAAGAGTAAAATATTTAGAATCAAAAGACCTTCACACTGAAAACTACAAAAAGCATTTCTGAAAGAAATATCCCATGTTCATGGATTAGAAGATTTAATATTGTTAAGATGACAAAAATACCCCAAAGGATCTACAAATTCAATACAATTTCTATCAAAATCCCAACGATGTGTTTTTGTTTTTGCAGAAATAGAGAAACTCAACCTAACATTCAGGAATCACAAAAGACCCTGAATACCCAAAGTTGGTACTTAGATTTCACACTTCCTGACTTCAAAACTTAGTATAAAGTTGCCATAACCAAAACTGTGATACAAGCACAAGGACAAACATAGACCAGTGAAACAGAATAGAGAGCCCCAAAATAAATCTTCACAAATGTGGTCAAATATTTTTGATAAAGGGGTCAAGATCATTCAATGAGGTACAGACAGTCTTTTCAACAAGTGGTCCTAGGAAAACTAGATTTTCATATATAAAAGGATAAAGTTAGGCATTTACCTTAAACCATAATCAAAAATTAATTCAAAATGGATCAAAGACCTAAACATAAGAGCAAAAACTATAAAACTTGTAAAAGAAAACATAGGAAGTCTTTATGACATTGGATTTGGCAATGATTTCTAGGATATGACACCAAAAGCACAGGCAACAAAAACAAAAAAATAGACCTCATCAAAATGAAAAATCTTTGTGTATCAAAGATACTATCAAGAGAGTGAAAACACAATCCTCAAAATGGTAGAAAATATATGCAAACCATATATCTGTAAGAGTTTAATATCCTAGAATATATAAAGAACTCCAACAAACAACAAAAATAAACAACCAAATTCAAAAGTGGGCAAAGGACTTGATTTTTCCAAAGGTTTACAAATGACCAATAAGCACATGAAAAGATGCTCATCATCACTAGTAATTAAGAAAATGCAAGCCCTGGCCGAATTGGCTCAGTGGTTAGAGCGTCAGCCTGCAGTCCAGAGAGACCCAGGTTTGGTTCCCGCTAAGGGCATGTACCTCGGTTGCAGTTTGTCCCTGGCCCTGGTTGGGTCGTGTGGCAGCCACTTGATGTGTACCTTTCACATAGATGTTTCTCTCTCTCTCCCTCCCACTCTATCTGAACAAAAATGAAAAAAAGTCCTCGGGTAAAGATAAAAAAATAATAGTAAAAGAAAATGCAAATTAAAACCACAATGAGATACCACTTCATACCTATTAAGATGGATATTATTTTTTAAGTGAACAATAAAAAGTGTTGGTTAGGCTGTGGGAAAATTAGAACCCTGCTGTGTTGCTGGTGGGAATGTAAAATGGTACAGCTGCTATGGAAAGCAGTGTGGTGGTTCCCCAGGAAGTTAAATGTAGAATTCCCATACGACCCAAAAGTTCCTCTTCTAGGTATCAATCCAAAATAATTGAAAGCAGGGACTCAAACAGATACTTGTACACTCACATTCATAGCAGCATTATTCACAACAGCCAAAAGGTCGAAGCAACCCAAATGTCCATCAACAGATAATGGATAAACAAAATAAATGTACATATATACAAATGAATATTATTGAGCCTTGAAAAGAAATGAAATATTGACTCATGCTAAAACATGGATGAATCCTGAAAAAAATTACACAAACTGAAAGGAGCCAGACACAAGAGGCCACATATTATATAATTCCACTTAGATGTGATGTCCAAAATAGGCAAATCTAGGGACCAGAGGGAGTGTGGAATAGGGAATGACTGCTAGTGAATAGGGGGTTTCTTTTTGGGTGATGAAATGTTCTGAATTAAGACAGTGGTAATAGTTGTAAAACCTGGAGAATACACTAAAAACTAATGAATTATATACTCTTAACTGGTGATTATATGAAATGTGAATTATATCTCAATAGAACAAATACCCCCCCCCAAAAAAAACATACCCTATAACAGAGCACATTATTTCTCTGCTTAAAACTATCCACTTTCTGTCCTAATCAGTATAAAATACAAAGTCCATTCTGTTGTCTACAAGGCACTACAATATCCAGCCCCTGTGTCACGTTCTTTTTTTTTTTTTTAATCCTCATCTGAGGATATTTTTCCACTTTTATCTTCAGATAGAGAGGGAGGGGGAGTGACAGAAAGAGAGGGGGAGAGGGGAGAGACATCAATGTGAGAGAACATCGACTGGTTGCCTCCTGTGACCCCAACCACAGCCAAGGACCAAACCACAACCAGGGTACGTGCCCTTGACCAGAATCAAACCTACAACTCTGGTCCACAGGCTGACGCTCTAACCACTGAGCAAACTAGCTAGGGCACACCTCATATTATTCTATGCTCCTCCGCCCCCTGCAACCACAATACTACTGTTCATTCACCAATAGCCAACCCAGCCTCCTTGCTGTCTTCCAACATGTCAAGCATGCTCCTACCTCAGGACCTTAGCACATACTGTATGTACCCTCTCCCTGAAATGCTCTTGCCACATATATCAACATCACTCACTCTAGATCACAGTTCTTTGTTCAAATATTACCTTAATGAGAAAATTCCTACACAACACAATTTAAAATTTCAACACTGTGCTACAAAAACACATACCCTCATATTTCTCATCTGGCTTTATTTTTCTTCATGTCATTCAATACCATATATATTTTTGTCATGGGAATTCCATGAGAACAGGAACTATTTAAACACTACTGTATCTCCAGTATTTAGGATAGTGCCTGCACATGATAAGAACTGAGCCCTGGCCGGTTGGGCTCAGTGGTAGAGCATCGGCCCACAGACCAATGAGTTGCGGGTTTGATTCCAGACAAAGGCATGCACCTTGGTTGCAGTTCGTCCCCAGCCCTGGCCGGGGTCGTGCGGGAGGCAACTAGTCAATGTGTCCCTCTCATGTCGATGTATCCCTCTCATGTCAATGTTTCTCTACCCCTTTCTCTCCTTCTCTCTCCCTCCCACTCTATCTGAAGATAAATGGAAAAAATATCCTCGGGTGAGGATTAAAAAAAAATATATTAAGAACTGAATAAATATAGTATGATGGTCACATGGATGAATAGATTAATTTGAACAAAAGAACAAATGAATGGAGGCAAATAAACAAACAGAAATATAGTAACTTGTTTTAACAAAATGGTAATGACAAGACCAAAATCCAGGTCTGCCTGACTCTCAAGCCAAAGTTCTTCATTTCTATGATATACTTCCACTTACTAATTTGGAGATACTGAAGGAATTACTTGTTAGATGGAAGAGTGTATATTTTGTATAATGCCAAGATATCACATACATCTAGAACTCCATTATTGAGTTCTGTCCATTTTAATGCAACTGTCATATTGCATGGAAAAGTATAACAATTGAGAGCCTCCAAGATTACTAAACTTCATTTGTTTTACATCATTCGTGTATTTTCAAAATTATGCTAATTAACTGAACCTGACTCTCTCTAAAAGACAAGAACAGTCTAGCTGCAAACCCCAAATTTCTCTGTGCCCATAAAGTATACTAGAGAGAATATGCCAAAGACAATGGATCTTTATACCTGGAATGGGCATACAGTAGCATCTGCTTTGCAAGAGCCATCTGGCACAGAAGCAAAAAGGGATGTAAATAACACCCCTCCCCTTTGGAACAAGACTCAGATGATAATTATAATAACTTTTACAACTTTTTAAACTAGGCTACAAGAACAAGAAACAATGAGGCAAATGGTAAATCATTTGTTTTATTAATATAAGTTTCTCCAATACCTGCTACAAACTTTTTAAAGTACTAATTAAACTTATACAAACATCTTATGCTTTGTGGTTCTTACCTTCCTGGCTTCTCTACTGCAAATGCTAAGCCGTACTTTGCCTCCTACTGCACACTCCCTACAAAGACTTGCCCAGGTCTATGCAGGCAGGTACCATGGAGCTTCGATTATTTTGAGAGATGACTAAGCACAGAGATAATTTTACAATGAGGCAATTCAGGTCCAGAAATGGTCGTTCCTGTTGAAACCACATAGGACTTGTTAGAGGCAAAGCCTAGATTACTATCCATGTTTTCCTGGCTTCCTTTCAGAATAAAACTTTTTCTACTTCTCCAATATTAAAGATTAAAAAATTATTATTTGCACTGAGGAACTTCTGGATTGCTTAACTAAAAGTCTTCAAAATAAAGGAATGTGCCTAATTGAATCTTATAACCTCAGAACTTAGTGCCCAACATATAGTAGGTATTAATGTACATTTAACGAATGATCAATTGTATTAAAAAATTTTTTTTAATCCTCACTAGAGGATATATTTCCATTTATTTTCAGACAGAGTGGAGTGGGGGGAGGGAGGGGAAGAGGGGGAGGGGGAGGCAGAGAGAGAGAGAGAGAGAGAGAGAGAGAGAGAGAGAGAGAGAGAAACAATCCTTGTGCGAGAAACACATCAATTAGCTGGCTGCCTCCCATACAACTCTGACCAGGGCTGGGGAAAGAACTGAAACCGAGGTACATTCCCCTACTGGAATCGAACCCACAACTCTTTGGTCCGCGGGTCGACGCTCTAACCTCTGAGCCAAACAAGCCAGGGCATTTATTTTATGTCATTATTTTTTGTTATTCCTCACTGGAGGATACTTTTCCCGTTGATTTTTAGATAGAGCGGAAGAAAAGGAGGGAGGGAGGGAGGGAGGGAGGAAGGCAGGGAGGGAGGGAGGGAGGGAGGGGGGAGGGAGGGGGGGGAGAGAGAGAGAGAGAGAGAGAGAGAGAGAGAGAGAGAGAAACATTGATGTGAGAGAGATACAAACTGGTTGACTCCAACATGACCCCAACTGTGGCCAAGGATCAAACTGCAACCCAGGTACGTGCGACTGGGAATCAAACCCACGACCCTTTGGTCTGTGGGCCAACGCTCTAACCACTGAGAAAACTGGTAAGGGCTGAATTATCAACTGTTTAAACGTGAGTTACTTTATTACAAAGTATTTATTTCTGATTCTTATTAAATTAATATTTAAGGCAATTAGCGTAGGCCTGACTTTAGATACCACTAAAATGATCAAGAGATTCCTGTAGTTGAAACCTAAAATGATCCAATAATTCCTTCAGTTTCAAATAAAAATCATTTTCCCAAGATATTATTTCTTCCTTCTCTTCCTACTTCTCAGCAAACCCCCTTCACTGAAGGCACCCATTCCTGGAAGAAGCTACCTGCCTCGGGCTTTAATTCATTTCACCTAATCTTAAGTAAAGACAAATCTCAGAGAACTTCCAAATAGAGGAAACCAAAAAGACAAGCAAGCAAACAAAAAGCAGAAATAGTAGGAAAGTGACCAAGTACAAATATTTGCTGAACATGATGTTGAAAAACCACTCCCTTTCAGTTATGTATACCTACACAGTGTATCACTCCGCTAGGAGTCCTGATAGCGCCCTTTTCCAGTTTCTAGAAAACTTGGGACACTTGCAAACCTAGAATTGCGATCCACTGTTAGAACTAAATTTAAAGAAAGAAATGTGGCTTTTAATAAAATGTATCCAAATTTAACCCAATATGTTTACAAGAATTCTAAAACTAACACACCCTAGAACAAAACTATAAGAGATGAAGCACTTCCCATATACTAAATGATCCATTACTGTAATAGCTATAAGAGAAAAAAATCAGTATTATGATTTTTGATGAGATGAAGTGATTTGTCTATGTTTACAAAGCTAATTAAATAACACAGTCAAGACTGAACCCTAGGAGTTTTGATTCATAAAATCCAATCTCTTTATATCAAGTCACAATGAGCTTTCACAAACCAAACAAAGGGCTTTACAAAATTTGCAGAGGGCAACTTAATCACAAGAACATTTTTACAAAACAAAATCCTAAAATGATAGTAACAAAGAATTACTGTGTCGCCCTGGCCAGTTTGGCTCAGCGGTTAGAGCATCAGCCTGCGGTCCCGAGAGACCCGGGTTCGGTTCCCGCTAAGGGCACGTACCTCGGTTGCAGTTTGTCCCGGCCCTGGTTGGTCGTGCGGGTGGCAGCCACTCGATGTGTCCCTTTCACGTCGATGTTTCTCTCTCTCTCTCTCTCTCTCCCTCCCACTCTACCTGAACAAAAAAATGGAAAAATGTCCTCGGGTGAGGATAAAAAAAGAATTACTGTGTTTCATACATTTAAAAAAATGCATATGATATATACATGAAGTATACTTAATAAATAAATATGGATACTGTTGTGTACTTCTCAGTTACATTTCCTGTTTCTGTAAAAAAGTCTCAAAGTCATTGTTTTATCATAGTCCTACTTCCTTAGTGTTTCCTAAATTTGGCTTCTTAGCAAAATCATGGTGGGTGTTGGGTGTAGGTATATCTAGTACAGGTTCCTTGGCCCCAACATGGAAATTCTAGTTTAAATAACTTCAGAATCTGCATTTAAGAAGCATTCTAGCCCTGGCCGGTTTGGCTCAGCGGTTAGAGCGTCGGCCTGCGGTATGGAGAGACCCAGGTTCGGTTCCCGCTAAGGGCACGTACTTCGGTTGCAGTTTGTCCCCGGCCCTGGTTGGTCGTGCGGGTGGCAGCCACTCGATGTGTCCCTTTCACGTCGATGTTTCTCTCTCTCTCTCTCTTCCTCTCTCTCCCTCCCACTCTATCTGTACAAAAAATGGAAAAATGTCCTCAGGTGAGGATAAAAAAAAATAATAATAATAAAAGAAGCATTCTAGATCAGTGATTTTCAATCGGTGTGCAGCAAGAATTTTTAAAACATGCAATACCTGACTATTAGTCAGGGGCACTGACCTCTTTTCCCTTAGATTGTAAAAATAAAAAAAAGACAACACAACGGCCATCCAGTGTGAATGAATTGAAATCATACCTACTTTTTTCTGTCAGATTGGGAAAAATATATTTTTTGGTGTGCTACAGAATTTCAATAATTAGTTTATGTATGCCATGAGATGAAAAAGTTAAAAACTGTTGTTCTAGGCGACTCCTAAATTTGCGGTACTGCCCCAACAGAATTCTTAGAGAAAAAGCAGTTCAAGAAAATATAAACATCATTAAATACTCCATACTACCCAAAGCAATGTATAAATTCAATGCAATCTCCATTAAAATACCAACAACATATTTCATAGAACTAGAATTAGACCAAATACTCCAAAGTTTATATGGAACCAAAAAAGACCCAAATAGCCATAGCAATCTTGAAAAAGAAGAACAAAGTAAATACCAGATTATCAGGTTATACTACTAAGCCATAGTAATTGAAACAGCCTGGTACTGGCACAGGAACAGGCATACAGATCAATGGAACAGAACAGAGAACCCAGAAATCGACCCAAGACATTATGTTCAATTAATATTTGACAAAGGTGGCAAGAGCATACAATGGAGTAAAGACAGCCTCTTTAATAAGTGGTGTTGGGATAAATGGACAGCGACATGCAAAAAAAAATGAAACTAGAACACCAACTTACACCATACATAAGAATAAACTCAAAATGGATAAAAGACTTAAATGTGACTTGTAAATCCATAAAAATCCTAGAAGAAAATGTAGGCAACAAAATTTCAGATATCACACGCAGCAGAATTTTCACTGATACAACACCTAAGGCAAGGGAAACAAGGAAAAAATGAACACAGGAGACTACATCAAACTAAAAAGCTTCTGCACAGCAAAAGAAACAACCATCAAAGTGGAAAGGGAACCCACTATATGGGAGAGCATAACTGCCAACAATATATAAGATAAGAGGCTAATTTCCAAAATATATAAAGTACTCATGCAACTCAAGAAAAGGAAGACAAAGAACCCAATTTAAAAATGGGCAGAGGACCTAAACAGACACCTCTCCAAACAGGACATACAAATGGCCAAGAGACATATGAAAAAATGCTCAATGTCACTAATCATCAGAGAGATGCAAATTAAAACAACAATGAGGTATCACCTCACACCTGCCAGAATGGCTGCCATCAACAAATCATCAAGTAAGTGCTGGCGAGGGTGTGAAGAAAAGGGGACTCTAGTACACTGCTGGTGGGAATGCATAGTACAGCCACTATGGAAAACAATATGGTGTTTCCTCAAAAATTAAAAATTGGTCCAGCCAGTGTGGCTCAGTGGTCGAGTGTTGACCCATGCACCAAGAGGTCGCCAGTTCAATTCCCAGTCAGGACACATGCCCAGGTTGTGGGCCTGATCCCCAGTGCGGGGCATGCAGAAGGCGGCCAATCGATGTTCTCTCTCACTGATGTTTCTATCTCTCTCTCCTCTCATTTCCTCTCTCTGTAAAATCAATAAAGGAAAAAAAAATTTTTTTAATTAAAAATTGAACTTCCATTTGACCCAGTGATCCCACTTCTAGGAATATATCCTAAGAAGCCTGAAACACCAATCAGAAAGAATATATGTACCCCAATGATCATAGCAGCACTACTTACAATTGCTAAGATCTGGAAACAGCCCAAATATCCATCAACAGATGAGTGGATAAAAAAGCTGTAGTACACATGCACAATGGAATACTATGCAGCTGTAAGAAAGAAAGATCTCTTATCCTTTGAGACAACATGGAGGGTCCTGGAGAGTATTATGCTAAGCGAAATAAGCCAATCAGAGAAAGACAAATACCACATAATCTCACTTATTTGTGGAATATAATGAACAATACAAGCTGATGAACAAAATAGACCCAGTGACATAGAAGTAGGGTACAAACTGACAAACCTCAGAAGAGGAGGACAGGGGGAAGAGATAAACCACAGGATTTATATGCATGTGCGCGTAACCAGTAGACATAGACAACAATGCTGGGGGTGGAGGGCATGTGAGATAGGGAGGAGGGTGTCAATGGGGGAAAAAGGAGAAACATCTGTAACAAAAATAAATTAATAAAAATTGCAGCAAAAAAAAGAAAATATAAGAAATTAAAATCCAGGTACAAAGATAATTCACTAGCCCAGAAGCCAGAATAGAACAAATGGGTAAAAGAAAGACCTATGCCAACCCTATCTCCAAACTTAGCTGCTGCCCTTGCCCCAACCTGTCAGAAAAGTTGGACTCTGACCTAATACCATGTTATGAGACAGATGTAAATGCTAGGAATTTTCATTTTAACATTCTCAAAAATCTTATGTTTACTAAAACTCAGTAAATCCCAAAACACAAGTATAGGACTGTGATATGTATTTAAGTGGCAGCTTTTCCCATTGTCATGAAAAAATTGACAGAGAAGAGGATTTGGGGTGGGGAGGGAGGAATAACTTAGCAAGAGAAGCTGATTGGCCCACCAGCTTCCCTGGCCAAGATAGGAATCCACAGGAAAAAAAACAACAAAACACTCGTGAATGAGATTCCTTAATGTAATACTAAGAACAGTCCCCAGGAAGGATTTCTAAGCAGGAGATTATAACCATAATCACAACCATAATGGTAATTATCATCTACTTACAAGCTGCCTCTTCTTGGAAGGCTCAACTCCTTCTGAAAAACAAAACACAAATGTGTTAGAGGGAAAAAAGGACCCATCCGAGTCCTACAGGTCTGCACCAAATGTCCTAGGAAATTTATAGTATTATCTTAATAATGGCAAAGACTAAATATTTTTAAATGATCACCTTTTCCATTGTCTCTTAAATTTTAGTGAAATTTTAAGTATTACCTCTTTATTCTTCCTTCCCAAAAGGAATATCTCTTAAAATACTTGCAACACTTTCCCCACTAGATGGAACCATCTTGCCAGTACAGATAGATATCCAGGCACTCCTTAGGCCAGCCATTAACTGCTGATGAATTGTAAAGCATTCATGCCATTAAAATCGGGGATATAAAAGGAATGAAATGAGTTTTATTTTTTAATTAGAAGCTATTTTAGACAAATAAATAAGTTTTTTTTAGACAAATAAATATGTATAGAAAATAATATAACAAAGAGATGACTACATGTACCACTGTCATGAGAAAGAATCCTTACCAAAAAAGTTGGGGCCCCTGTGACTTGATTTCCAAATCTATCAAGTCCCACCTGCCACTAGTCGCCACTTGACAACTATTCTTAATTTTTGTTTATCTTTTCCATATGTGTCATTATATTTTATTACATCTATATTCATTTATTATAAATACTGTTTTTAAATTATATATACACAAAAATGTGTTCATCTGCTGACATCAATCAACATTATAATTGGGGAAATTCACCTATGTGGATGTACACTTGACCCTTGCCCAAAGCGAGAATTAGGGGAACCAACCCCCACACAGTAAAAAATCTGTGGACAACTTCTGACTCCCAAAATAATTTACAGTTGTCCCTCAGTATCTATAGATTAGTTCCAGGTCTCTCTGCAGATACCAAATTCCACAGATGTTCAAGTCCCTTATATAAAATGACATAGAACAATACATACAGTCGGCTCTCTAAATCCATGGATTCCTGTGGATAAAAAATACTATTTTCCATTGTAGTTGGTTGAATTCGAAGTTAGTTGAATCAACAGATGCAAAACCCAGGAATACAGAGGGCTGACTGTATATGTATTGGGAAAAATCCACATTTAAATGGATTCATGAAATTCAAACTCATGTTGTTCAAGGGTCAACTGTATTTCACTTTAGTTCATTAACCTTCAGTATAGTCAGTCATCCAATCTATAAATACACTAGTATTTATTTATCTGTCTCCAGTAAATGGAAACAATTTTCTTTCTATGTTTTTCTTCTCCATCAAAATAATACTCCTATAAACATGCTTGTATTATTTCATACACATATATTTTTTTGAAGGATTTCTTAGAAGTATATACTAAATGTAGAACTGCTGAGTCATAAAGTATCAGAGACTGTTCCCCCAAACTGCATCGACTTACCCTCCCCTTCAACATTCTAGAAGAGGTCTTCCCAGATCTGTTTCACAAACTCCTTATACTTATAACTAATACCCTACTCAACATTTCAAATACAACATGCCCCAAACTGAACTTGTTCTTTCCACCAAAACTGACTCCATCCACAGCCTTTCCCCATTTCAGATGATGGTGATTCTATTCTCCTGGTTGTTCAGACCAAAACTCTGGATGTCTGAACACTGCTGTTTTTCATGTGCCCACATCCCATCCATCAGGATTTTAAATGGCTCTGATTTTAAAATACATCCAGAATACAACCATTTTCCACTATCTCCACAGACATATGCTTACACTCTTTTAAACAAAAATCTTGGATTTAGTCATGTTTTAGAAATAGGAATTTGGTGGGGGGGATATTAAAGTAATAGCATATACAGGTTATATATTATATAATACTCCAACAAAGACCAGGGCAACAACAAAATACATTAAACATATTAAAATTTCTGTAGCAAGATATATGACAGTAAACATGATAAAAACTCTAAAGAATCTCAGTTCAATTTTGTCACCAGAAGAATTCAAGTTTGGTCAAGGTTTTTTGCTAAATGAGCTATGAAAAATCCTGTTAGTTTTTGAAATTGCAATCTAAGTCACCATGGTCCCTCCCTCAACCATCTCCTAACTAGAATCCCATTCCTGCTTCTACCTTTATTCCTCTATAGTCTATTATCAACATAACAAAGCGATCCTTTTAAAGGTGAGTTAAATCACAGCACTCCTGCTTAAAACTCTCAAATGGCTCCCCATTCCACACAATTAGGAGTGCCATTCGATAAGTTTGATAAAAATGCTGACACTCAGGTAACCCAAATCCCTATTAAAATATAAAACATGTTCATCAATCCAGAAAGTTCCATCATGTCCTTTCTTGGTAAATCCCCAACAAATACTAGTCCCATTTTTTTCACCACAAACTAATTGTGCCTGCTCCAGAATTTCATATGAATGGAACTATTCAAGTATGAACCTTTCTGTATAAGGCTTCTTTCACCCTGTGTTGTTACATATGATGGTAGCAATATCCAATCATTTGACTGTATCAGTTTATTTATCCTTTCTCCTAAAAATGAACATTTGGGTTATTTACAATTTTGAGCTACTAACATCCCTATACCAATTTTTTAATAAAGCTACATTTCATTTGTCTTAGGTACATACCTAAGAGTGGAATTGCTGAATTATGGGATGGGTATATGTTTAGTTTTATAAGAAACTACGATATTTTTTTCTAAAGTGATTATACCATGGTATACTCCCATTAAAGTATGAGTTTCAATTGCTCCACATTGCAGCTAGTATATTACACTCACTAACAAAAAAAATTGCTCTAAATTCACCTCAAGAATTCCAATTGCTCTACATACACGCCAATATATGGCATCAGTATTTAAAATTTTAGCCTGGCCAGTGTAGCTCAGTGGATTGAGCATCGTCCCAAGGACTGAGAGGCCCAGTTCAATTCCTGCTTGGGGCACATCCCAGGTTGTGGGCTCAATCTCTACTGGGGAGCGTGCAGGAAGCAGATGATCAATGTTTCTCTCACATTGATGTTTCTATCTCTCTCTTCCTTTCTCTCTCTAAAAAATCAATAAATACATTTTTTAATAATAAAATAAAAATAAAACGCTTAGCCATTCTAGTAAGTGTGTAATGGTATCTCATTGTTGTTTTAATTTCCATTATCCTGACGAGTTGAGTATCTTTTCATGTGCTTACTAGCCACCAGTACATATTCTTCTATGAAGTATCTTAAAAGATTTTGCCCCTTTTATAACTGTGCTATTTATCTCATTATTATTGAGTTATAAGAGTTTGTCATATATTCTAGATACAGTCTTTTAACAGATATGTTTGATAACTATTTTCTTCCAGTCTGTGGCTTGCCAACTGAAGTCATTAGTACAATCTATTGATGAGCAAAAGTTTTTCATTTTGATGAAGGTAAATTTGTCAATATTTTTTAATGGTTAATATTTTCAGTATCTTTATCTAAGAAACCTTTGCCCATGCCAAGGATACAAAAATATTTCTATTATTTTATTTCTAGAAGCTTTATTGTTTTAGCCTTTAGGTTTAGGTTTATGATTGATCCATTTAGATTAATTTTGAGATAAGATGTGAGATGGAGTTATGGTTCTTTTTTCACATGAATATCAACTATTCCAGCACCATTCATTGTAAATACTATCTTTTCCTCAGCAGATGGTTGAAAATAAAATTATAATAAAATAGGCTATTTCTGGGCTATCTACTGCACTGTACTTATCTATTTTTCCACTCTAGGCCAGCACCACACTTTCTTGATTCTGGAGATTTATATTAAGTATTGAAATCAGATCATTTCTGATTTAGTAGTAGTCCTTTAACTTTATTCTGCTTTTTCAAGACTGTTTTAGATATTCTAAATTCTTCACATTTCCATATAAATTTTAGAATAAGATTATTAATTTTTACATAAAATACCTGCCAGGATTACAGACCAATTTGGAAAGAAATTATATCTTTTTAAAAAATCCTCATCCAAGGATATTTTTTCATTTATCTTCAGATAGAGTGGGTGGGAGGGAGAAAGGGAGAGAGAGAAACATCAATATGAGAGAGACACATTAACTGGCCACCTCCCGCATGACCCTGACCAGGGCTGGGCACCAAACCGCAACCAAAGTTATGTGCCCTTGACTGGAATCAAACCCGCAACTCTTCAGTCCATGGGCCAATGCACCAACCACAGAGCCAAACCAGCCAGGTCAAGAACTCATATCTTAATATTTAGTTTTCCAATCTATAAACACAGTACTGCTCCATTTACTTAGATCTATTTTAATTACTCTAAATAATATTTTATAGTTTTTCAGCAAAAATGATTGTATACTTCTTTTGTTAAGCTTATCCCTAAGTAGATATTTTTGAAATTAATAGAAATAAATTTTATTTCATTTCTAATTGCTTACTTTAGTACAGAAATGCAATCCATTTTTTATCATTATTGTCAAGCATATTACAGATGTCTCCTCTATTTTTCCCCATTGCCCCCGTCAACCCGGTTCCCACCTCACCCCAGGCCTTCACTGCACTGTTTATGACCATGGACAACGCATATATGCATATAAATTCTTTGGTTACTGTCTTCCTACTCCCCCACCCCTCTGAAATTCATTAGTCTATTCCATGCTTCCATGTCTCTGGATCTATTTAGTTCATCAGTTTATTTTGTTCATGAGATTCCACATATAAGATCATATGATATTTGTTTTTCTCTGACTGGCTTATTTTGCTTACCATAGTAATCTTTAGGTCCCTCCATGCTATCTCAAAGGGTAAGAGATCCTTCTTTTTCACAGTTGTGTAGTATTCTTATCCACTCATCTACTAATGGGCACTTGGGCTGTTTCCAGTTCTTAGCTATTGTAAGTAATGCTGCTATGAACATAGGGGTGCATATATTCTTAATTGGTTTTTTGGGATTCTTAGGATATATTCCTAGAAGTGGGATTATTGGGTCAAACAGCAATTACATTTTTTTTTAAATCCTTACCTAAGGATATGTTCATTGATTTTTAGACAGAGAAGAAGAGAGAGGGGAAGAGAAAGAGAGAATGAGAAACATCAATGTGAGAAACATCGATTGGTTGCCTCCTGAATGTGCCCCAACTGGGGATCGAACCCATAATCTAAGTATGTACCCTGACCAGGAATTGAACCTACAACCATGGTATGTGCCCTGACCAGAAATGGAACCCACAACCATTTTGGTGTATGGGATGACACTCCAACGAACTGAACCACCCTGCCAGGGCTGCAATACATTTTTTTTTCTTTATTAATTTTTTGAGAGAAAAGAAGGGAGAGGAAGAGAGAGATAGAAACATCAATGAGAGAGAACACTGACTGGCCGCCTCCTGCATGCCGCCCCCACCAGGAATCGGGCCCACAACCTGGGTATGTGCCCCGACCAGAATCAAACCAGCGACCTCAACCACTGAGCCACACCAGCCGGGCTGCAATCCATCTTTATATATTGACTGTGTATTCTGCAACTTTATTAAATTCAATACTAGTTGTAATGTTTTATAGATTCCGTAGAATTTTTCTATATAAATAAGTATGTTTCTATGAATAATGTTTTACTTTCCACTTTCTAGGATTGTCTGCAGTAGACATCCTTTACTTGTTTCTCATCTTATCACAGAGGTCAATATTTTACCACTAAATACATTAGTTGTAGATGTTTCATAGATAATATTTATCAAATTGATAACTTTCCCTTCTATTTCTAATTTGTTTATATTTTTTACCATGAATGGGTATCGATTATGTCAAGTACTTTCTCTGCATATACTGAAATGATCATATAGTTTTTGTCTTCTATTCTATTAATGTGGTGAATTACAGTGATTGCTTTTCTAATATTAGACTAATCTTGCATATCTGAGTTAAACCCAACTTTGTCAAATATGTTGCTAGATTCATTTTGCTAATACTTTATTAATGATTTTGCACCTATCTTCGTAAGGGATAATGATCTCTAGTTTTCTTTTATTATAATTACATTTGTCAGATTTTGGTAGCACAATTATACTGGCCTTCTAAAACTAGCTGGGAAGTGTTCCTTCCTCCTTTATTTTCTGAAATAGTTTGTATAAGATTGGTGTTATTTTCCTTAAATATAGTTCTTAATATATTCATGTAGCTCTAGAAGTTTTTATTTTGAATTTTTACTTCTTTGTTAAGTTAGACTGGATGCCCTGGTTGGTCTGGCTCAGTGGTTAGAGTGTCAGTCTATGAATCAAAGGATCTTGGGTTTAATTTCCAGTCAAGGGTGTATACCTGGGTTGCAAGTTCATCTTTCTCACATTGATGCTTCTCTCTCTCTCTCCTTCCCTCCCTCCCTCTCTTCCACTTATCTTTAAAAAAAAAAAAAAAAAAAAAATCAATGGAAAAATATCCTCAGGTGAGAATTAACCAAAAATAAATAAATAAAATAACAGGCCTATAGACTTTCTCTTCTCAAATTCTCCTTACCAGTTTTGGCATCACGATGATTCTATTCTCATAAAATGGGCAAAGGAAGTGTTTCCTCTTTTTCTACTTTTTGAAACAATCAATATAAAACAGGGAATATCATTCTTTAAATCTACATGACAGCCCTGGCCAGTTTGGCTCAGCGGTTAGAGCGTCGGCCTATGGTCCAGAGAGACCAGGGTTCGGTTCCCGCTAAGGGCATGTACCACGGTTGGTTTGTCCCCGGCCCTGGTTAGGTCGTGTGGGAGGCAGCCACTTGATGTGTCCCTTTCACGTTGATGTTTCTCTCTCTCTCTCTCTCCCTCCCACTCTATCTAAACAAAAAATGGAAAAATGTCCTCGGGTGAGGATAAAAAAAAAATCTACATGACAGTTTTGGATTCTAGAACAGTTTAAATGAGTAAGGTGATGGATTATATTTGAAGGCAATAATAATAAACAAAAAGTCTATAAAATGCATATGTGACCCTCTGAATCTCTTTAGGGACAGAGAAATACATCCATGGAAATCCATCCCTTCGGCCTTCCTTACCCTCTCCTTACACCTATACAAAAGCCTGCCCTTGCAAGATGGATGCCCAGAGCTCCAGATCAGTACATCCTGTGCCAAGTTGTCTGGTACCATAAAGGCAGACCCCAGGCAAAGTGGAACAAGTAGTTTCCAATCAGATAAAGGTAGTCCAAGTAACAACAATTTCCCAATCCTACCTTTCCCAAGCAATATTCATAACAGGTTGAGAAGGAAAGCTGCACAATCAGAAAGTTTGACTGGGTAAAGATAAATAACTAAATTCTGACTCATCACTTTCTCTTAGAAACTAGAATGGTATTTTATTTATTTGACAACACATTACAGAAGGTGAAACCTGGCCCATTCAGCTTTCTATGATCTACTAGTTACCCCTTAATTCTCCATAATCTTCACAATCTTCCATTAGCTTCCAGTTAGCATTTTAAACATAATCAAATGTATCCTACCTTGAGATAAGGGGGAAATTTTTTCCCCTTAATTACTACACATCCCTCTACAAACACTCCGTTATGAATTCTTTTTCCCTTCACAGCCACTATTCTTGAATGAGTTGTCTACATTCCCTGTCTCCAAATTCTCACTTCCTATTCATTTTTCAACACACTCCAAATATTCCCAGATCTTAGCACCCTATTTAAACCATTCTTGCCAGGTTACCAATGGTCTCCGTGTAAAGAACCTCCACTGTATTTTTAGTCCATCATTTCTTTTTTCTTGACTGCTCAGTAGCATCTGATAGTATCATTCATTCTTCTGCCTTGAAGGACTTTTATTTCCATGTCATTGAAAACATTCTGTTTTTCCTCTTATCTCTGAAAACACTACTCAAACACCACTGCAGGATCTTCCTTCATCACCGTAGACCCTTAAAAGTTGATTGTCCTTAAAGCCCTGCCTAGAAACTCTTCTCTCTACATACATTTTACAGATGACACCCAAATTAATATCTCCATTCTAGATCTCTCTCCTGAACTCTATAGTTTTATGTGCAACTACCTTGTCTGTACCATGACTAAAAACTCAACTTCTCTCTGTTCAGTCATGCTCTTCCTGTTTTCCATTTCAGTGACGGTACTACCAAATCCAGTCATTCTTGATTATTCACTTTCTCTCATCCCATACATCCAATTATTCATCAAGCCCTACTAATTCTACCTGCAAAATATCTATCTTGAGTCACCATTTTCACTTTATCTCCATTGCCATGTCCCCTGGTCCTAGCCAGCATTATCCTGTAACATTCTCCTAATTGGTCTCCCCTTGATTTTTGTTCACCTTAACTTTTAATGTTATGTAATGTAAATATCATGTAATTAATATCTTTCTAGGTAACACTACATGGATTTAATAAAACAAATACTGCAGTCAAAAAGATCTTTTTAAATTGGGTCATTCCTCTTCTTAAAACTCCTCAATGAATAAAGTTTAAAATCCTTTCTGTAGCTAGCCTACAAGGCACCGGCTGCTACTATCTCTTCAGGATCATTTACACAATTCTCCAGTTTTATTTAGTCTGATTTCTTAGACTTGCCATTCTCTCACTTACCTACAGGTCTTCACACCTGTTGTTCTCTCTCCCTGAAATTATTTTCCTTATTATCTCTTTTTATACATTCTTGGACCTTAGCTTAAGCCTCATTTCCTCTGGGAAGATTTCCTTAAACATAGTTTCCCCAGCCTCCCACTATATAATTCCAACTTTTTAAATGTATTTAGTTGCTTTATTGCCTATTTTCTGGGACTGACTATTAGCTTTGAGGAGAAGGGATCAATCAGTCTTGCTCACAATGACATTTCTAGCACCCAGCACAATACCTGGCCTAGTAGGTACCAAATGAATATTTGTTGAATAAATCAAGTAAGTAAATGGTGCTTACTAATATTGTTATCATAATTATAAGGCTCACAATAGGGTTCTGTTGACTGATGAAAACTGTCAATAGAAATTAGGTCAGCAAAAGAGGCTTTCTGGAGAAAAGACATACTCTGTTGTCACTTATTTGTTGACTGTCTTCTGGTTGGCAGCGAGCTGTTACAGTGATCTTTTTAAAAAATTGCTTTCAAGCCCTGGCCAGGTGGCTCAGTTGGTTAGAGTGTTGCCCCACATACCAAAAGGCTGCAGGTTTGATTCCTGGGCAGGGAACAAACATACCTAGGTTGTGCGTTCCATCCCAAGTTGGGGTACATACAGAAGGCAACCGACTGATGTTTCTCTCGCATCAATATTTCTCTCACTCTCTAAAAAAAAAAAATCAATAAAAATATATCCTTGGGTGAGAATTAAAATAAAAAAAAACCTCTCAGGAGAGAAAACCATTACCTACCAAAGAACTCTACATTTTTTAAATATATAGAGAGAGTAAGAGGGAGGGAGGGAAAAAGAGGGGGAGAAAGAGAGAGAGAGAGAAATATCAACTGGTTGCCTCCCGCATGACCCAACCAGGGCCGGGGATGAACTGCAACCAAAGTATGTGCCCTTGACTGGAATTAAACCTGCAACTCATTGGTTTGCAGGCTGACACTCCAACTGCTGAGCCAAACCACCCAGAGCCAAAGAAATTTATTATTTTTTTTATTGATTGATTTTAGAGAGAGGAAGGGAGAGGGAGAGAGAGTCAGAAACATCGATGAGAGAGAACATCAACTAGCCACTTCCTGCATGCCCCCTACTGGGGTTTGGGCCCAGAACCTGGGCATGTGCCCTAATGGGAAATCAAACCGGCAACCTCTTGGTGCATGGGTCGACACTCAACCACTGAGCTACACCGGCTGGGCCAAAGAAATCTACTTTAATGCTATTTATTAACTGGACTTAAAAGAACCATTATCTCTAAGTACAAGTATCTCCTCAGCTCTGGCAGCAAATAAATCTGCTGAAATGCACAAAAGCCTCCCTTTCCCGTGCAGCAAATGAACCATTACTACTGCTGTGGACATTATGGTGTGTTAGTTCTATTTATTCATATTTGAGTGTTAGTCTATCTTGAGGTCAGGAGCCAAGGGGGAAATCAGTGTATATGCAGCTATAGCACTCCCATGAAACTCTAATGTATTTCACAATTCTTGTTTTATTTACTTGTTCCATTAAATTCACGTCATCACCCTGAGAACAGTTCCAAGGATAGAGTATTTACATTATGCAATAATACTAAGAAACATGGGAAAGCACAGAAAACTTGAAGTGCAGAAAACTAGGTTCATGGTATGCCTCAATAATATACCATTTGTGTGACCTGGAATTTCACCTACCTATAAGGCTTGCTATAGTGCTTGTGAAGGTCAAATAAAATAATATACATAAAAGTATTTTATTCTATAAATTGCGAAACAAATGACATATTCTCATATGAGTCTGAAGAACAGTAAAAACAGTTTGATGACACTAACAAGATTTTTTTAGTTACTTTTCAATTACAGTTGACCTAACAGGATATTTCTATATGGTATAAAATACTCAGGGCTCAAGAGTCAGAAAAATATTTAAACACAGTTCTACCACTTACTTTGGTCATGAAATCTTTGTCAATTATTAAACCTTTCTAAATCTCATTTTTCTTATCTGCACACCTGAAATAAAAATACCTACTTTGCCTCTCATAAAAGTTACCCCAAGGGCCTTGGCCAGGTGGCTCAGTTGGTTAGAGCTTCGTCCCATATACCAAAAGGTTGTGGTTCAATTCCATGTCAGGGCACATACCTAGGTTGTGGGTTCGATCTCAGTTAGCACATGTAGGAGAGACAACTAATCGATATTTCACTCTCCCTCCCTCTCTCTCTCAAATCCATAAACATATCCTCAGGTGAGAATTTTTTTAAAAAGTTACCCCAAAGCTAGAATAAGAAAATATATTTAAAAGCTTAATATATTTAAAATATATTTAAAAGAGGTTCTCATATAAAAAGATGCTCCACATTATATGCCATCAGAAAAAAGCAAATTAAAATAATAATGCGATACCACTACAAACCTATAAGAATGCCCAAAACCTAGAACACTGACAACACCAAATGCTGGGAGGGTGTGAAGCAACAGGCACTCTCATACACTGCTGATAGGAATGCAAAACTGTAGAGCCACTTGGGATGACAGTTCGGTAGTTTCTCCCAAAACTAAACATACTTCTATCAATGTAGCAATTGTGCTCCTTAGTATTTACCCAAAGGATCTGAAAACTTATGTCCACACTAAAATCTGCACATGGGTGTTTATAGCAGCTTTACTCACAACTGCCAAAACTTGAACACAACTAAGATGTCCTTCAGTAGGTGAATTGAGAAATAAACTGGAATAATCAGATAATGGAGTATTATTCATCACTAAAAAGAAATGAGCTATCAAGCCATGAAAAGGCATGGAGGGAAGTTAAATGCATATTACTAAGTGAAAGAAGCAAATCCAAAAAGGCTACATACTATATAACTCCAACATATGACCTTCTGGAAAAGACAAAACCATGGACACAGTTAAAGGATCAGTGGTTGCCAGAGGCGGGGGCAGGTGGAGATGAATAGGCAGAGCACAGAGGATTTTTAGGGCAGTGAAAATACTCTGTATTATAATGATGAAATATATGTTGTTATACATTTATTCAAATCCACAGAACATAGAACACCAAGAGTGAACCCTAAGGTAAACTATTAACTTTTTGGGTGATTATAATGTGTCAATGTAAGTTTACCGTTAGTAAAAAATGTACTGTTCTGCCCAACTGGTGTGCTCAGTGGACTGAGCATCATCCCATGGACTGAGAGGTCCCAGTTCAATTCCTAGTCAGGGCACGTGCCTGGGTGGTGGGCTCAATCCCCAGTAGAGGACATGCAGGAGGCAGCCGATCAATGTTTCTCTTGCACATCGATGTTTCTATCCCTCCTTTTCTCTCTCTCTCTAAAAAAACCTATAAAAACGTATTTTTTTTTTAATGTACTGTTCTAGTGAGTGATGTTGATAAACAGGGAGACTATGTATGTGTGCAGGCAGAAGACACATGGAAAATTTTTGCACCTTCCTCTCATTTTTGTTGCAAACCTAAAACTGCTCCAAAAAAATAGTCTTTAAAACAACTGTGCCTAGTCCTGGCCGGTTTGGCTAAAACAACTGTGCCAAAAAAAAAAAAAGCTTAGGGTTTGACAGTTTGGATTACCATTAATACTAAGGAGTTGCATTTTTCTAATCTGACCTGTTTGTGCAAGGCGCTAAAGCTAATGAATGAAGTGCTACTTCTCCAAAAACTAACTCTATCCCTAAAAAACTCAAGAATATATTGCTTAGAGTCTCTAAAATTTTACTATTACCATTTTGGATCCCTCCAACTAACAAAGTTGGTACTCCCTGCCGAAGATGATACTTCCCAAAGAGCTTAAAGTACTGTAGTATTTGACTACAATGAACAAAATAAATTTTGAACTATATTCTGAAGTTGCAAAGAATTAATAAATTCTAGAGACATAACCATTCACTCCCTTTCACTTATCCACAAAGCAAACTTCTAAAGGCATTACATACAAAATGAGATGGTGTTGTTCACATGGGAATCACTGTCTACATATATGCATTACTCATTATTCACATATATATGCATTACTCATTATTCACAATGACTAAACCCATAAAGTATTTCCCAAGAAAAGACAAAGGCCAAGTGTCCAAAGGCAGTAACTACTTCCCCCACAAATAAATATGCAAGCCAAGAGTCACAAGGCTGGTGTTTGTCCTTTATATCAACAGTCACCATCATGGATATGCCTGTGGGTCAAAGCTGTCTCTGCCTAAGGCAGCCCCCTCCCTGAGTCTCCCTCACTCATATTCATTCATTCATTCATTCATTAACTCATTCATTTATTCATTCCTCTTCCATTGCAGTAGCACCACTCTCCCCAGAGAAGGAAATTAACAAGCTCCAAGAAACATAACTCAACCTTCCACTCCACTGGAAGTGAATGAAGAACTAGATTTTGGAGACAACTTCTCAACTAACATTTAAAATTAAATGGGGGACCCTGGCTTGTTTTGCTCAGTGGTTAGAGCGTCGGCCTGAGGTCCAGAGAGATCCGGGTTCGGTTCCCGCTAAGGGCACATACCTCGGTTGCAGTTTGTCCCCAGCCCTGGCTGGGTCATGGGGGAGGCAGTCTCTTGATGTGTCCCTTTCACATCGATGTTTCTCTCTCTCTCTTTCTCCCTCCCACTCTATTTGAACAAAAAATAAAAAAGTGTCCTCGGATGAGCATAAAAAAAAAATCAAGTCGGGGGGGGGGGGGGGAGACGGGAGAGGCATTCTCCACCACTGAAAAACTGGATATTTCTTTAAAGAGCTTATAATAAAACCCATAAAGTGTGACTAACATAAGTAACCGCTTCGGGTGAGTAGGAGTGGAGAACAACATTCTAGGGCCCACTCAGAATCCACTGCTAATGACAATACCATCCTGTACTTCAGTGTCCCACTGAGTGAAAAAAGAAAAATATGTTTATTGAAATACAATACTAATGAAAAAACCATCCTGTACTCCAGTATCCCACTGAGTAAAAGAAGATGAATATGTTTAACTATTTATTAAAATGCAATACAAATACAGAAAAGTATACATAGCATACAACTCAAAAACTGAACACATCAATGTAACCAACAGATTTTTTAAATAATGAATAGTACTCAACCTAGAAGCATTCTGAAGCCTCCTCTTCCAGTCACTACATATATATAATACCCAGAAACCATCATCTTGATTTCTAACTTTATAGATTAGTTTTGCTGTTTTGGCATTTTCTTTACATTGAATACACAGTACATACTTGTGTTCAACGTGTCTAATTCAAATTCCATAAAGCAAAACGTAAACGAAAAAATTATAATATTTGAAGTAATAATGGCTAAGAAATTTCCAAAATTAGTACTAGAAGTGAATACACATTTACAGAAAGCACAATGTACCCCAAGAAGGATTAATTTTTTAAAAAATCCAGACCAGGTAAATGATAGTAACACTGAAAAACACCAAAAACAAAAATCTTAAGAGCCAGAGAATAAGGTCCATAACCTTTGAAGTAATGACAATTAGAGTAGCAATATGTTTCTCAATGATGGAAACCAAAAGCTAGCTAAGTAATAAGTATAAAAGTGTGAAAGAAAATGACTAACAACTAAAACTGTGTACCTATACAAACTATGTTTCAAGGTCAAAATAATAACATTTAAATAATACAAGCATAAGTAATACTACCAACAGACCTATACTAAAAGAATGTCTAAATGATGTACTTCAGGGAGAAGAAATATGATCCCAGCAAGAAAATCTAAGACTCAAAAAGAAATACCAAGAAAGAAAATTAGTAAACTTATGTAAATCTCAAAAAGCACTGACTGTATAAAATAAAAATAGCCAAAAGATCTAATTTATAGAATTTTTTAAAGGCAAGAATTAAAATACTGGACAAAAACAGCATTAAGTTTAGAGGGGGTGATAACAGGGAAGGATTCCTTGTGGTGTTCAGGAGGAGGTTAAAATCTAAATGTGTTATACTTTACCAGTTCAGTTAGAAAAATCGAGTAAGAAAATAAATCAGCCCAGCTGGTGTGGTTCAGTATGGGATTGAGTGTCATCCCATAGACTAAGAGGTCCAGGTTCAATTCCCAGCCAGGGTTTTGGGCTTGGTCCCAGTAGGGGGTGTGCAGGAGGCAGCCAATCATTGTATCTCTCTCATATTCTCACATCAATGTTTCTATCTCTTTTTGCCTTCCTCTCTCTCTAAAAAAATCAGTAAAAACATATTAGGAAAATAAAAATAAATAAAGCTCTATTATTTTTAAATGGCAAAAAAATGAATAAAAGGAAGCAACAAGGCATAGAAATGCAGGACATGAAATGCAAAAAAATAATATGACAGAAACAAGTTAAAACATATCAGTAATCATAAGTTAAAGAGACAAATTGAGCCCTGGACGGTTTGGCTCAGCGGTTAGAGCGTCGGCCTGCGGTCCAGAAAGAGACAAATTGACCAGTACAGAGGGGGAAAAAACACATACTACATGACATTTGCAACAGATATACCAAAAGCAAAATGACACTCTGGCCGGTTTGGCTCAGCAGTGAGAGCACAGGGCGCAGACCAATGATTTGTGGGTTCAGTTCCGGTCAAGGGCACGTACCTCAGTTGCAGTTTGTCCATGGCCCTGGTCATGGTCGTGTGAGAGGCAACCAGTCCATGTGTCTCTCTAACATCAATGTCTGTCTCTCTCTTTCTCTCCTCCCCCTTATCTGAAGATAAATATAAATATCCTCGGGTAAGGATTTAAAAATAAATGACATGGAAAGGTTTAAATAAAGGGATAGTTGGCTTTAGAAAAATGAACTTCTGACATTGATAATGAAAAAATAAAAAGTATGAATACCTAATATCAGAAATACAAAGAAGGATACCATGATGACAGTAAGAATTTGAAAATTAGGTGCTCCATGGGGAGGATGACCAGGAGGTTGATAGGTAGAGAAGAGGGAGAATGATACTCAGGAATGGGAAATGCCAGAGATGATGTGTAAGTATAGAAAAAATGAACAAACAAAAAAAGCAAAAGTTTGGCATGGCTGTAATATAGAATACGAATATATAGAGCGGAAAGAAAAAAAAGAGGAAGAACACAGATCAAAGAAATATATTCAATTTTCTAAGCTATCTAATTTACTCACATGAGAATATCCCGTGGTACTAAGGATTGGTGAGTACAAATTGCAATTTTTCTTTACTTTTATCAAATTTACCTTGGAAAAAAATAACGAAATTTAGAACATCAGAAGAAAATTATTAGGTTACAATTTTATCTATATGTCATCATCTTTTTAAAAATAAAGTAAGTTTCAGGAAGAAATGTAATGTTTGAAACCTAGGGCTAGTTCTTAAAGATTTTGCTTTTAAGGACTAAAATCTAAACTGAATTACATTTTGTACAATGAACATAATTTATTAGGATAGTCATAATTTTCAAAATAAAAAAAAATTCCAGCTCTCGCCGATGGCTCAGTTGGTTGGAGCATCATTCCATACACCAAAACGCTTTTGGGTTTGAATCCCAGTCAGGGCACATACCTAGTTGCAGGTTCGATCCCTGGTTCTTTTTCTCTCTTGCTCTCTCTTCCCCATCTTCCCCCTTCTCTAAAATCAATAAACATATCCTCAGGTGAGGTTTAAAAAAAAAATTAAAGCCTGGCTGGTGTGGCTCGCCAGTTCAATTCCCAGTCAGAGCACATGCCCAGGTTGTAGGCCTGATCCCCAGTGAGGGGCATGCAGGAGGCAGCCAATCGATGTTCTCTCTCTCCCTCTCTTTCTAATATCAATAAGGAAAAAAATTGAAAATCCAAGAAATTTTTGTCAACAATAATGCTTCCCAGTATGCATTATGTTGTTATATGTTCTCCAAAATTACTAAGTACCCCTTGAACAATGGCACTTTAAGTGCTCTCATTTTTTAACATCAAATGCAGTAAAGGGGGTAAGAAACATTGCACAATTCTCCTGACAGCAATAATTTTATGAGCACAACAAATATTCTCAATTCAGAATCTGGGAAATTGAGTTCTCTGTACAATGAAAACTGATTACTGTGTCTGCCTTATAGGCAAATACTTAATGTGAAAATGATGGGGCTAAGAGAGTTGATAATAAAATTTTGTTTTTTATGGCTAATATTTGACTTTTCAAAGTAAAAATAAAATCACCTCCTATAAAGTTGACTGGGAAATAAGGCAAATGTAAAAGTGCCTTCTTCTATTCATAAAAATCTCTCTGGAGATGCTCCAAAAGTAGCAGTAGAATAAGAGTCCATTTTTACCACAAGGAAGTGCCAAACCTCAAATGCTCTTCATGAGAAACAATGTCAATTCCTACATAGAATGGAGGCTCCTCTAGTTTGAAAGACAGATACTCACACATAATCCCCCAGATGCTATAGTGTGTGACTATGGAGGCTGAAATCACCACAGCTTTTTTTCTAGCAAGTAGGAAGCCAGATTGAGAATGAAGCCAATGCACAGGGCAGAGAAATTGAGCAAAAGACACTAGATTATCCAACTCTGAAATCCATCCAAACCCTTTCCATATTTGTAAGTCAATACATTCCTTTAATATTTAAACTACTCAAAGCTGAGTTTTCTGTTACTTTCAGTTCAGAGTATCCTAACCTATACACCTAGCCCAGCCACTCATAAATTGTCTATCCCTGAGGAAGTTACTGAGCTTTATCTGAAATAAAATGACCAATCAGAAAATCTCCCACCACTTCCACTACTATTCTTCTTGCCTTTTTTACCACAAGTCTCATAACTGGTCTTCCTGCTGCAGCCCTTGCCTCTATAGTCTACTTTCATCATGACAGTGGAATACAGAAGACAAAGCATTATGTTTTTCAAAATCTGATTATGTTATATGACTAGAATATGGCAGAACTATAATCTGAACCAAACTTCTCTTCCTTCTTTAAAATTGTTTGCACTTGAAAAATCCAGACAATACCTACTTGTTATCAACATAATGATGATTAAAAGAAAACTACAGCCTAGCATTGCATTGGAGGACACAAAACACAATAAATGCATTATATACTATACTGCCGCCTCCCAGGAAACCTGGCAAAGAAAGTTGGAGTGTCAAAGTAGGTTGTTTCTTGGCTGATTTTCTGGAAAACTATGAGGAAGTCCACCTCACCAAAAAGCAGATAGTGAGGCCCAAACATTTATTTGGATTTTCATCTTCTAATCTGAGGTTACCCAGTAGATTACCTGTAAACTTGGTAAACTTTAGCTTTTGTGTGTTTAATGTACATAAATCTAAAACTAACTTTTAAAGTTTTACATTGTAAGTTACCTGTTTAAAATAAATAATCTAAACTGCTGTTTTTCAAGCATTACTTCTATTTCAGAATGTTCCAATGCAGTCTTCTGGAGAATAAACTTTAAAGTGATAAAGAAAAAAGGGGGGAGGCGGTAGAAAAACACCCTCCAATGCTGTGTAATCCATAATTTGGAACTCCTAAGAGATAGAAACAAAGACTCAGAGGAAGGGCATCAGTAAAAAGAGTAGGAGATACTGGGGACTGACTCAGTACATGGGAGAAAATAATTAATTTAACACAAAACAGGCACAATAACTGAACATATTACTATTCAACAAATAGGATTTCCCTTCCGAATCCTGACATCTAAAGAGAAATAAGGATACAGATAGGTAATGCAGTAAATGTGCTTACAAAACCAGATACATTTTTTTTTTTTTTTTATCCTCACCCGAGGACATTTTTCCATTTTTTGTACAGATAGCGTGGGAGGGAGAGAGAGGAAGAGAGAGAGAGGGAAACATCGATGTGAAAGGGACACATCGAGTGGCTGCCACCCGCACGACCAACCAGGGCTGGGGACAAACTGCAACCGAGGTACATGCCCTTAGCGGAAACCGAACCCGGGTCTCTCCGGACCGCAGGCGGACGCTCTAACCGCTGAGCAAAACCGGCCAGGGCAAAACCAGATACATTTTTAACAGCTACCTGAACATACATCACTATTTATTAGAGGTCTTCTGAGTATTTTATGAATACTTCTCCAAATACCCCCAAGAAATCAAGTGACACATCTAATTGAACCAACTGTATTAACATAAGAAGTTAAAATAAGGCATTAACTTTTTTTTTTTTTTTATCCTCACCCGAGGACATTTTTCCATTTTTTGTTCAGGTAGAGTGGGAGAGAGAGGAAGAGAGAGAGAGAGAAACATCAATGTGAAAGGAACACATCGAGTGGCTGCCACCCGCACAACCGACCAGGGCCGGGGACAAACCGCAACCGAGGTACACGCCCTTAGCGGGAACCGAACCCGGGTCTCTCAGGACCGCAGGCCGACGCTCTAACCGCTGAGCCAAACCGGCCAGGGCGAAATAAGGCATTAACTTTTAAAGCCTGGTCATACTGGACAACTGCTGAATTCAGTGGGTGTTCTCAGTGGGCTCTGAATGGTTACAAAGCCATTAATAAGAAGCACAAACAATAATAGTAACTACAAATCTCATAATTTTTTAAAATTTTACCGCTTCTATACATTTTCTTTTTTATTTCAGTGGTTAGTGTGTTGGCGTATGGACCAAAGAGTTGCTGGTTCAATTCCGGTCAGGGGCATATACCTAGGTTGCAGGTTCAATTCCCAGCCCATAATGGCATCCTGCAGGAGGCCACCAATCAATGTGTCTCTCTCACATCAATGTCTCTCACTCTCTCTGTCCCACCCTCTCTCCCTCCCTTCCACTCTATCTAGGAATCTAAATGGAAAAATATCCTCCTGTGAGGATTAAAAAATAATAATAAACAAGAAAGAAAGAAAGAAACCAAAACAATGTTAGTTCGTGATAATTAAAAAAGACCCTAGATGCTTGGTACAAAAAAAAGTGCTTTACAAATGCCAAACAAACAAAATAAAAACAAAAAAAATAGCTATATTTCATAATGGGACCTTTACAGGAGGACTGTTTTATACTGAAAGCTTCATTATGTCAATTCTTAAAACATTCAATGATGGACTAAATAACGCTTGTTTATTCTTTATTAATGACTAAAATGAGATGATCTACTTTATAAACTGAAAAAATTAATGATCAAATTTAAAAGAATTGTGTGGTATGTATTCTTTTTAGTGCTAAGGGCATTCATTAAAATTCAATTGAAGGTTGTCTATCATCCCCTCTATTTTCCCCTTCATTGCTATATCTTACTTACCTCTTCCTGTGCCAAAATGCCCAAGATTTAAGGAGGAGAATGCTTCTAAAACGAGTGTTAGATATATAGCTATTACATATAGCTATACTGTATGTATATATGCAGTGATCATTTTTAAAAGTTCTTAAGCCCTGCTGGTGTGGCTCAGTAGTTGAGCATCAACTCATGCACCAAGAGGTCACTGGTTTGATTCCCGGTCATGGCACATGTCCAGGTTGTGGGGCAATCCCCACTGGGGGACATGCAGGAGGCGGCCAATCGATGTTCTCTCTCATCAATGTTTCTATCTTTCTCTCCCTCTCTAAAATCGATAAATAAATAAATAAATAAATAAATAATTTTTTAAAGGGAAAAAGAGTTCTTAAAAACTATGTGTAGACAATGGGGGAAAAGGAGAATCATCTGTAACAAAAATGAATTAATAATAATAATTTTTTTAAAACTATGTGTAGAGTCAAACAAATATACTCATATGTCACTTAATTAAGTAATAGGGGCAAAGTAGACAGACAGGCACAGTGTTCAGAAACAAACCATTTACTGTAAACAATCTGCCAGCAGTAGTCTGCTATCCAAAATTAGGGATGCATCCAGCATAGGTCTGATTTAATTGCTCCATTCACTTAATATGATGTTAGCAAGCTCTTAAATAGCATTTTTTTCTATCAAACTAGAAAGAATTTAAGCAATTTTTCTAATTATAACTATACATGATGGAATAAAGAATTCAGTGGCATACTACCCTGCTTCAAATAAAATAAACAAAATTAAAGCAATCTGTTCAGTACATTTTCAAAAACACTCTTAGAGGAAGGAGATCAGTAAAAAGACTCTCTATTACTCACCTGTAACCCTCTCCTTCGTAGAATACTGGAATCATCCATAACAGATATCAGACAAAAAAAAAAAAAAGCCACTCCCCAGACAGTCAACTACTAGTGCCTACTTGCTTACTGCTGGGTAAAAAAGCAAACAATCCTGTTCTCCATGTTGTGCCCACTAACTACCGCTCCACTAAACCAGTTCTCTCAGAGTCCAGCGTGAGTACATAATCACTGCCTCACATCAGTGCCACGTCTTTCTTCACAGCAGTACAGACAGATCTCATCTGAATCACCACCAAAACCAGAGGAAATATTTCATATTTGTTTTTCCTTTCCATACATACCCCTTTGGTTGAAAATATCTGAAGTACCAAGAAAAGGACAAAGGTTCAAAAATCAATTTTCAATCTTTAATATCTTGACTTCACTGCTTATTAAAAAGGTTTGGCAAACAAAACAAGTGTCTCCACCTACAGCTACTAAGCTTATAAAATCCATGTCACGTTTTCCTTTCCAAAAACAAAACCACTCCACATATTTTTAAAAAGACAACAATTCTTCAAACATACAAAGAAAACCATATTATTCCGATGCCTGTATTTTAGACTTCAGCTGATATAAAACCAGTTATTGTTTTGACTAAGTCGGCAAAATTCCTTTCATCCTTTGTACAGCCAAAGCAAATGTCAGATTCTTTCGATACTGTCACAGGCTCTTTTGTTTCTTTATCTCTAGATACGCTGTTCTTCACTTCTTGGACAGCCACGAAAGCCTCTTTCTTCAGAAGCTTAGATCATTGCTAAAGTCAGTTCCCCTGCTCTTTTATGTCTGGAGGGGGCTAGTACATATGTGGTGAGCTCTGAGCACGGACAAAGTCATTCATATATTCATTGCTGATAGTAATGTCACAGGAAAAGCTCCCCATTCCATCAAACTTCCAAAAGGACACAGCATGAAAAAGTCTAGTTTTTCCCAGGCTTTAATAATCTCAGAATCATTTCTTTGGTCGCTGGCTGCCATTTTCAAAGCAGTTCTTCAGCCAAATTTAAAGATGCTTCTAGCCTCTCAATTTATAAGTTAAAAAAAATTTTTTTAGAGCTCAAGAGTGAACAGTTAGCTCTCATGATATGATTTTGAAATTTAAATGCTCCATAAGCAATGTTTTAAACTTTACAATTCTACAGTAATCACCAGAATCCTAGTAAACACAGGGGGGAAATGAGACAAGTGATTTTTCTAATGAGTCACAATTTTAAAAATTGTTAGCAAAGGCAGCACTATATTTTCAGGAACATCTTATCTACCAATACACAATTGTTGTTCTCCAAATTATAGGACATACTGTAAATTATGCATTCACTGAAGGATTTCAAAAGATATTAATTCAAATTTCCTAATTTGAGAAATAAAGGTATGCACAAAGAACCCTGAATCAGGCTGTTATACGTTCTCAGGAATAAATATAGCAATAACTATAGAATGGATTCAGTCTGCATCCAATAAGGGGGAAAAGCTGCCCCTCAAAATTATGGCAGCTGCACCAACAGTCTGGGGCTTAAAAGAAGGTCTATTTACAAAATCTTTTTCTGGTCTTCTTACAGCTGGCTTAGTCACAAGAGCTAGCCACACTGCTGAAAATAGCACAGGAGTGAGCCTCTAATCCATTCATCCCTGTAGAAATATACGTGGTACATTCTGATAAACTATTCAGATCAGCAATTTATAATTCAAATTCTTCATTCATTTCCTAATTCAGGAATCATTTATTATGCCAAGTAATAAGATGGGCATGGGGAAAGATTACCAAGATTAACATTACCCATAAACTAATAATTCTATTCTAGAAGAGCTCATATTCAATAAGAAAGCCAAACACAAACAAGTAATTATGATACAATGTGAAAAGTACGACAAAGTGCTAAAGGAGTGTCAAAGTTGGCTCAATTCATTACATGGGAAAATCTACAAAAACGGTTTCTAATGGAAGTGTCATTTGGTCACTAAAACTAATGTTACAGAATTTATCAGCCCTCAGACTAGACAGTCTTCCTCACCTAAAGTATGCACAGCTTAAAAAATCTTCAAACAGTCCTCACTATCCAAAAATTGAGGTTAAAAAGAAAGGAAACTCCTCCCCTTAACATTGAAGGCATTGCCTAATACAGAAACAACAGATTTCATCTCTACTACTACCTTAATGTAACCTTAGCCTTCCAATGAAAAAAAAAAAAATAGTGCAGTTTCCTGAACACATCCCATCCTTCTCCATCTTATATTCTTTGTGGTTAAATAGAAATACAATCATCAATCTTATAAGACCGTTGAAAGGAATAATTTAAACAACATATATCAATGCTTCTTAACCTTTTTCAGTATCTCTAATGACAGAGTAGAATACACCCTGCCCGAAATTTCCTGCCACAACCTGGTTGGTTTCTTTAAGACCTCATGTTTTATTCTTAAAATTCACACAAATTTTGCATTCTTCTCTCTAATCTAATAAACCTATATTTTAAATATTAAAACATTAATATTAAAAATAATATATTGCCCTGGCCGGTTTGGCTCAGCGGTTAGAGCGTCGGCCTGCGGTACAGAGAGACCGGGGTTCAGTTCCCGCTAAGGGCATGTACCTCGATTGCAGTTTGTCCCCGGCCCTGGTTGGTCGTGCGGATGGCAGCCACTCGATGTGTCCCTTCACATCGATGTTTCTCTCTCTCTCTTCCTCTCTCTCCCTCCCGCTCTATCTGAACAAAAAATGGAAAAATGTCCTCGGGTGAGGATAAAAAAAAAATAATAATAATAATATTTATGAATACTAATTAAGTTGCAGGAGACTGAAGATGAGTAACCACAGAGGTAAAAGGAAAACCAAGACTGTGAATGCTATTAAAGAAGCCAAGAAAAGAGTGTTCAGGGAGGGCTGAATAGTAACAAATGCTACCAAGAAACCCATCACCAAAAAACACTCTTGAATTTACTGACTTGGAAGTCACTGGTGCCCTTTGTAAGAACAGTTTCAGGGGTAGATGGGTGATAGCAGCAGAAGCCCAACTGCAGTGGGTTGCAGAATGAGTAGGACATGAGGAAATAAAGATGGCAAATCTAGAGATCTCTTCCAGCTTCCATTTAACTCTTCTCTATCCTTCACAGACAAATTTCTCGCCCCAAAAAAGTTATTCTTAAAAAGAAATGGATGAGATTCGAAGCATGAACAGGGATAGGAGGAGGAATATTTCTTCCATTATAACAGAAGAAAAGTGGACACAGGTAAATATCTAAATATCTGTAACTTTAATGGTAAAGAAGCTGAATTATAGTAATTTTCTCTGTGATATAAGAAGGAAATCAGCAGAGAGCAGAGAGATTAGAGATTTGAGAAGATCAAAGAAAACTGGAAATAGACAATGTAGAGCACAGGATGAGTTAATTAAAGAAAAAGTAGACCTGGCTGGTGTGGCTCAGTGGTTAAGCGTTGACCCATTAACTTAAAGGTTGTGGGTTCGATTCCCAGTCAAGGCACATGGCCAGGTGTGGGCCTGATCCCCAGTGGGGAGCATGCAGGAAGCGGACAATCAATATTCTCTCTAATCGATGTTTCTAGCTCTCTCCCTCTCCCTTCTTCTCTCTCTAAAATCAATAAACAAAAAAAGAGAAGAAAAAGTAGGATTGGCAAGCAATCTTGAGGACTCGCTGACATTATTCATCATAATTTTATAGGGCCACCTATCTGCTCCACATGTGGCTTTCTTCAGTAGACTACACTAATACAAATGCAAAAGATTCCCAGAAAGATTTACTAGATGGATTAACGAGAAATGGGGCAAAAGATGACACTGACTAAAGAATTAAAGAGTTAATGTTGACCATGGAATCTAATCTAAAAAGGGAAGAAAGATTAAAAAATAGCAACGAATTAGAATGATCGATAGAAGTGTTGATAAGACTAAGAACTGGTATATTTTAAGAATAATTAAATAAGGGAGCTAAAAAATCTATCAAGTTGTAGTAAGGAAGTTATCCAACATTATGATTTTAGTTGGGGAACATTTCAGAAGATGACAAGGCACAGAGTATGGTACTAAAGTGGATGCTTAAGTGGACTATAAATGATGGTGATGAGGTCAAAGTAACTGTGATTTCAGGATATTGGGAAGATCCACAATGGTTGCTGAAGATAAAAACAATAAAGATAATGGCAGGAGTTGAGGGGACTAGGAAGACTTATGCCTGATGACAGTATCTAACATAAAAGGAGAGGAGTAATTAGGAAATTAGTAAATGCAGCAGGCAGGAAGGGAAGGGAAGGGTTTTTTTAAAAATTACCCCAATGGTTCATATTGAATCCTCCTTCAAATAAATTTGATTTGTAAATGATGTGATATTTTAGATGAAATGCCTTACTTTATAACTGGATAAATTAGGACCCAAGAAGGGGGTGAAACCTGCTCAGAAATTGTATAGTAGGAATTTAACTCATGTTTCTGCTAGTACACGCAGCTTTCCAAATAGAAGAGATGGAGAATCATTTCTTGTTCCAGAAAGAATAAGCAGAACAATTTCATCAACTTCTCTAGCATACATTAATTTGGTATTAATAAGACTATTTGACAATGACTAGATACAAATTAGAAAATCGGCAGAAATAAAATTATATACATTAATTCTCAGACTAGGTTGCATCTATACACATTCTCAACAAAAATTATCCTTTCAATTATAAGAAAGTGAATAAAATACCTTATGACTATCCCTATGTAGAAAGCTATGAGGAACTTTACACAGTAAACAATCCAAGCACAATGAGAAAATTAACTTTTGTTACAAAAACTAAGTCCTGAAGATAGTCTCTGAAGGGGCTTTCTCACCAGGTCTGTCACAGTCACTGCATGTGACACTGCACACAGTGCACAACACAGAATCTGGAGCCTCTACAATTCATGGTATCATGGTAGGTTCTCAATAAAGGGTTCCTTTTTTTTTTTTTTAATCCTCACCACTTGAGGATATGTTTATTGGTTTTTAGAGAGAGAGGAAGGGAGATAGGGTAAAAGACACATCAATGTGACAGAGGAACATCAATCGGTTGCCTCCTGTACTCGCCCCTACCCAATGGGGGACAGAACCCACAACGTAGGCATATACGTACTCGCCCCTACTCAACGGGGGAAAGGACCCACAACCTAGGCATATATGCCGACCAGGAACTGAATCCTCAACTTTTTGGTTGGGGGCAGTGCTCCAACCAACTGAGCCACCTGACTAGGGCAGGATTCCTTTTTATTTGTTGTTTAAATGGAAACTCGATCAGGTAAAATTCCTTCAAAAATAGAAAGGACTTTTCATAGAGGAAAAACATGTGTCTCAGGATAAAAAGGCAATGATTTTCCTGATATCTCTTATTTTACAATTTGCATAGGTATACAGTTAAGATTCCTTACTCAAGCCTCATAGGAAATCACTTTTCATTCATTTATTCCACAAACTAAGTATCCTCTATGTACCACGTGTTATTTTGGGTTCTAAACAAACAACTGTTAATAAAGTAGATAAAAATCCTTGACTTTTTAGAGCTTACATTCAAGAACATTAAAGAAAAAAATGAAAACATAAAATATATAGTATGTGAAATGATAAATGCAATGAAGAAAACGAAACAGTTTAGGGGACAGAAACTTGGGAGAAATTTTTCATGCAAATTAAATATTTAAGAAATTGAACATATAGATTAAAAGGCCGTTTTATTTTTTTATTTTTAAAGCAAATGCTATGTATTTATTTATTTATTTAATCCTCATCCGAGGACATTTTTTCCATTTTTTGTTCAGATAGACTAGGAGGGAGAGGGAGAGAGAAAAAAAACATAGACGTGAAAGGGACACATCGAGTGGCTGCCACCCACACGACCCATCCAGGGCCGGGGACAAACTGCAACCGAGGTATGCACCCTTAGCAGGAACCAAACCCAGGTCTCTCAGGACTGCAGACCAACGCTCTAACCGCTGAGCAAACTGGCTAAGGCTAAAAGGCCATTTTAATATTGAAGCAAAATGAATACTTAAAATAGACTCTAAGTTCCCTTGCTAAAGTATTATTTAATAAACATCATCATCATCATCATCATCTCGCCCTGGCCAATTTGGCTCAGTGGTTAAAGCATCGGCAGCCCACAGACCAGAGAGTCCCAAGTTTGGTTCCCACTAAGGACGTGTATACCTCAGTTGCAGTTTGCACCTGCCCGGCCCCGGTTTGGGTTGTGTGGGTGGCAGCTGGTCGATGTCTCTCTCATGTTGATGTTTCTCTCTCTCTCACTTCTCCCCCCCCCCCCCACTATATCTGAAGATAAATGTCCTCAGGTAAGGATAAAAAAAAAAAAAAAAATCTCCCTGGACACTGTGACTTGGTTGGAGCCATATCCTGAACACCAAAATGTGGCAGGTTTGATTTCCAATCAGGGCACATACCCAGGTTGCAGGTTCAATATCCAATCAGGGCACATGCAAGAAGCAACCAATCAGCCCTGGCCAATTTTGCTCAGTGGTTAGAGAGGCGGCCCACAGACCAGAGAGGCCCAGGTTCAGTTCCCTCTAAGGGCACGTACCTCAGTTGCGGTTTGACCCCAGCCCGGCTGGGGTCATGAGGGTGGCAACCAGTCGATGTGTCTCTCTCACATCGATATTTCTCTCTCTCTCTCTCTCTTCCTCCCTCTCTCCCTCCTGCTCTATCTGAAGATAAATACAAAAATGTCCTCCGGTGAGGATAAAAAAAAAAAAAGCAACCAATCAATGTTGCTCCTCCCCTTCCTCTCTCTGAGATCAATAAAACAAATAATCTAACTATCTAAAGTAAAATAGTGTTGCACCCATTAAATTTAAATAAATAAATAAAATAAATAATCTGAGTTCACTCCCCACATATGATACACATTTCTTTCCCAATCCAGCCCATTATCCTACCCCCATAAGAGTGTACAGGCATGAGCAATCAAACATACTCACATAAAGAAGCAGATCTAGAGGTTAAATTCTCCCCACTTAAATACAAAACACTGTCCCAGAACTGATTTTGCTTTGCAACTCCTTAATAAAACTGCTCACTTTTTAAAACTCCCCTAACTTAAAACCAATTAGATAATGGTATCTTTTCAAAAAACAGAAGATACTTTTTTAACATCCAGAAGCAAAGCAAACCAACCAAACTATGTGTAATGTTCAAAGAATATAGTATCTTGCCCAGCTGGTGTGGCTCAGCTGGTTGAACACCGTACCATGCACCCACAGGTCACCGGTTCAATTCTCAGTCAGAGCACATGCCCAGGTTGCAGGCTCAATCGCTAGTGGGAGGCATGCAGGAGGCAGCTGATCGATGTTCTCTCATCTATGTTTCTCTCTCTCTCTCCCCATCCCCTTCCTCTCTCAAAAATTAATAAAAGCATCTTTCTTAAAAAAAAAATATAGTATCTTATGAATGAAGTACAAATAAAAGCAGAGAAGAAAATAAACAAAAATGTTAGATGTCAAAATATATGCATCTGCAAAAAGCCTCATTTTATCAATTCAACTTGAGTTATGATATACATTGCCAGAAAAGGTTTTCCCAAGACTTCTTACAAGAGAAGTCACACATTGGTTCTATTTATTCATTTACATATCATTTACAATCAACCATAGAAGTTTACAATGTACCAGGTCTTATGTCCTCAGAACTGGCTCCCTCAAGAAGCTTATACCCAAGGGAGACAAATAAGTAATATATTGCCTTGGTTTACATTCTCAGAATACAGAGAGAGCTTTTCCTTCCTTCAACAGGAGAAAAATATAAGGCTATCTTCCAGATCAATCTAACCAAAACTTCTGAAGCCCAAGAGAAGCCCAAAAATCAGAAACTTCTGGGAATTAAGAGAGTGTAACTAGTACTGCTAGTCTTAAATTAGGTTCATGAAGTCATTACTACCGGAAAAAAATTTGGTGTTTAAAATAACTAAGTCCACCCGGCCAGTGTGGCTCAGTGGTTGAGCATCAACCCATGCACTAAGAGGTAGCCAGTTCGATTCCCAGTCAGGGCACATGTCCAGGTTGTGGGCCTGATTCCCACATGCAGGAGGCAGCCAATAGAGGTTCTCTCTCACCAATGTTTCTCTCTCTCTCTCTCTCTCTCTCTCTCTCTCTCTCTCTCTCTCTCCCTTCCTCTCTCTCCAAAAATCAATAAAGAAAAAAAAAATTTTTTTTAAGTAAAATAACTAAGTCCAAGCCAGGTGAATAAGGTAAGAAAAGGATATAAAAGACATATAGATTGAAGACATAAAATTGTCCTATTTGAAGATGACATGGTTGACATGTAGAAAATCTCAAAGAATCTACAAAAACCTTCTAAATTAATAAGTCAGTTTGACAAGCTCACAGCATAAAAGACCAATGCACAAAATCAACAGTATTCTTACATACTAGAAACAAACATGCAGAATATAAAATATAAAATACGATAATACTATTTACAATCACAAAAAAGGTTTCAGCTCACTTTTTTTTTTTTTTTCCCATTTCAGCTCTCTTAATTTTCAGCTCCACTTGAAATAAATTACCAAAGCTGAGAGAATAAGATTGCTCCTGGCAAGGAATATAAAAATACAAGGAAATTAAATACTTAGGTATAAAAAATCTGACAAAATATATTCAAAATACATATGCTGAAAATTACAAAATGCTGATTAAAAAAACAAAGATCTAAATAAATGGAGAGACACGCTGTATTATGGGTTAGAAGACTAAAACTAATTCTCCCAAAACTTATCTATATGTTTAATGCAACTCCTATGAAAATCCCAGCAAAATTTTTTGTTGATATAAGCAAACTCACTCTGAGGATAGTCCGATAGATAAACGAAACACAATACAGAACCCAGAAATAGACCCGTACAAATATGCCCAATTTATTTTTGACAAAAGTATAAAAGCAATTCAATGGAGAAAAGACAAACCTTTCAAAAACTGCACTGGAACATCCATAAGTAAGATCAAGCAAGCAAGCAATTCAACCTACATCTCACACCATGTGCAAAACTTAATTCAAAATGAGTCATGGATTTGAATATAAAATTAAAAACTATAAAGTGTTTATAAGAAAACATAGGAGAGAGAGGATCTAAGATGACAAAGGGAGAAGGGGAAAATTACATTTTACCTCCTCCCAGGACCAAATCAGAATTAAAACTAAATTATAGAAGAATCTACCTGAATAACCAACTGAAGACTAGCTGAAGAGAAGTCTTATAACTAAGGACATACAGAAGAAGCCACATTGAGACTGGTAGAAAGGGTAAAGACAGAAAAAGGGCTAGCCCCACACCCACGTGCAGAAGTTGAGAATCCAGAGGGAATATCTCAACTACAAGGGTCAACCACCTATGGATCAAGGGGTCTCAACCCCCAGTGCTGGGAACCCAAAAACATCTAGCTCTGAAAATCAGAGGGAATGCTGTCTGCCAGGGTGAGACGAGAGACTGCGAGAAACCCAAGTGCCCTTTTGTAGGGCCAGTGTACAAAATCTCACTCACAGGCACTCACCCTGGGCTCTGGCAGAAGGATGGTAGCTCAAAGAGGACTGGAGTCATACGGGGAGAGATTGGGTTGTGCAGCATTTGGGAGAGGGCTGGAGGGACAGCTGCCATTGTACCTGTGTTAAGTCCTTTTCCCACAACACCCACAGATGCCATCTTTCCTGGGTCAAGCACTCCCCTCCATAGAGCCTCAGCCTGGGGAGATGTACTAGCCCACCCTCCCGACTCCCTGTGGGCACATGCTGCCAAGCTTGCACCCTGCAGAGGCATCAGCTAGCTGTGGCCAGCCTGGGCTAACTGCCCAGTCTTTCTTGGAAGGCTCTTAAGGAAATACAAGTAGACTCGGGGTATCGAAGACACCACAGGGAGAGACTGAGTAGTGGCTCTAGGGTAAGGGCCATTCTCCATCCCCAGGTGCCCTGACTGGCAAGGCTCCCATGCAGAGCCCTCCTTCTACACAACCAAATCTTAATCTGCTTTAGCCTGATGAACTCTACTGGCCTCACCCTGATGACTAACTGAGACCCCACCCCATTGCAAAGGTCCACAGGCCCCACGAGAAAGGAGGTAGCTGACCTCAATGTACCCTGAGACTTTTGCTCAGTGAGCTCAGGCTCAGCACTGGTGCCAAGTTTAAATCTGTATCAACCTGCTGAACACCACTCACTTACCTGGTGACTCACTGAGAACCTGCCTCATGTAACTCGTGTACCACCAGAGACTCTTTCAATGGCTGAGCCCAATAGGCAGCCAGCAGGTAGAAGCAAATCTTAAGACTTTTGCTGACCTGTCACAGGCTCAATACTAGTGGAAGCCAGGCTTGGTGTAGAACATGGCACCTCCCCCACATACACCCAGGTCCAGCAGAAGCAGCCACAAACTGTGGATCGCTTTGTAGCTCCAAACAAGTAACCTAGGGCCAGTCACAGGCAGTACCTTAATTGACCTGCACCGGAATCTATCCCAAGAGGCCCCAGAACCCACAAACCTGGTGATGGGATTCAGACCATATCAGAGCACCAACCAATTAGTTCCACAAGAAGCACACCCAAAGGGAGATCTCAGCAGGCACCAGACCCTACTGGGGCGAATTTCACTTCATGGTGTCACAAAGCAGCTCCTACACCAAGGCCGGGGTCAGTCCTCATAGTCAACCACCTGAAGGGTCAACCCCACCCACAGATGGGCCAACAACAATCAAGACTCAACTACAACAGGAGGGTTTACATAACCCACACAAGAGATATTCCTGGGAGCACATAGATCAGGTGCTCAGGGAGACTACCCCACTGAGCTCCACAACTACTACATAGGCCATCATACCAAGACTGAGAGGCACAGCAGACCTACCTAATACACAGAAACAAATACAGAGAAAAGGCCAAAACAACATGCCCCCAAATAAAGAACAGGAGAAATCCCCAGAAAAATAACTAAATAAAATGGAGGCAATCAATTCTTGATACACAGTTCAAAATGGTTATAAGAATGTTCAAGGAACTTAGGGGAAGAATGGATGAACTCAGTGAGAACTTAAACAAAGAGATAGTAAGCATAGAAAAGGACACAATAACCATAAAAAAGAACCAGTCAGCTCTGGCCAGTTTGGCTCAGCAGTTGGAGCGTCGGCCTGTGGTCCTGAGAGACCCGGGTTCGGTTCCTGCTAAGGGCATGTACCTCGGTTGCAGTTTGTCCCCGGCTCTGGTCAGTCGTGCGGGTGGCAGCCACTCCATGTGTTCCTTTCACATTGATGTTTCTCTCTCTCTCTCTCTGTTCCTCTCTCTCCCTCCCACTCTTCCTGAACAAAAAATGGAAAAATGTCCTCGGGTGAGGATAAAAAAAAAAAAGAAGAAGAACCAGTCAGAAATAAAAAACAGTATCTGAAATAAAGAATACACTAAAAGGAATTAACAGCAGATTAAATGAAGCAGAGGATCAAGTCAGCAATTTGGAAGACAAAATAGCAGAAAACACCCAATCAGGGCAGCAAAAAGAAAAAAGAATTTTAAAAAATGAAGACAGTTTAAGAGACCTCTGGAACAACATCAACTGTAACAACATCCAAATCATAGGGGTACCAGAAGAAGACAAAGACAAAAGCAAGAGATTAAGGACCTATTTGAAGAAATAATGACTGAAAACTTCCCTAACCTGTAAAGGGAAAAAACACACAAGTCCAGGAAGCACAGAGTCCCAAACAAGATAAACTCAAAGAGGCCCATACTAAGACACATCATAATTAAAACGGCAAAGAGTAAAGTCAGAGACAATCTTAAAAGCAACAAAAAGGAGAACAATTTTGCAAGAAACAAACCTTGCAACCAAGAAGCCTATAATCTAGTGATGGATGGGATCTTCTATCAAGATTCCAGGCAAATATCTGCAGATACTAACCCCATGAGAAAAAAGAAGAGAGAAATGTTATCATGGAGAGAAGGGCTTTGAAAATGCTCTTCATAACTCTTACAGTTAAACAGTTATCCAGGAATTTAGAGATTAACTGTTAAAGGAAGAAATATATCAGAACATTCAAAACCAATTCATGAAAAATGTTTACAGGAAACCCACTACATGTTATGCATTGTGTTGTGCACTGGAATCTCAGTGTAAAGAGAAATAAGTGCTCAAAGACTAGCAGATGATAAAAGTATATACATAATAATAATATCATCACCTAATATTTACTAGAGATAACTGTATCAAGAACTTTACATATACAAATTCATTTACTACTTAGAGTAACAACTTTAGATATTTATTTATTTATTTTATTTTTGTTACAGATGTTTTTCCTTTTTTACCCCATTGACACCCTCCTCCCCATCCCCCCACCCTGTCCCCGGCTCTGTTGTCCATGTCCCTTGGTTATGCATACATGCATATAAGTTCTGTGGTTTATCTCTTCCCTCCCCCCACCACCCCTCTTCTGAGGGTTGTCAGTGTGTACCCTACTTCCACGTCTCTGGGTCTACCCTATTCCTCAGACTGTTTTGTTCATTATATTCCACAAATAAGTGAGATCATGTGGTATTTGTCTTTTTCTGCTTGGGACTTTAGTTTTGTTTTTTTTTTATCCTCACCCAAGGACATTTTTCCATTTTTTCTTTGTTGTTGTTGCTGTTGTTGTTCAGATAGAGTGGAAGGGAAAGAGAGGAAGAGAGAGAAAAACATCAATATGAAAGGGACACATCAAGTGGCTGCCACCCGCATGACCCACCCAGGGCCAGGGAAAAACTGCAACCGAGGTACATGCCCTTAGTGGGAACTGAACCCAGGTCTCTCTGGACCTCAGGCCAACACTCTAACCACCGAGCTAAACCGGCCAGGGTGAGACTTTAGATATTTTTATTCTCATTTTACAAAGAAGGAAAAGAGTTATAGAAAAGTTAAATAATTTGTCCAGTAATGCATCTTGTAATGGTGGCAACTGGTTTAAGCATTCTTCATTTTCATTCACGCTCTTGGAATCTACCACCTACATATAGTAATAAAGGTTGTATAAGGTGTACTGTGTTGTGAATAAGATTAAACAACTCTGTTCAGAATGGGAAATTCATACATTCTTCACAACCAAGGAAATCATTGACCTGGATCTTAAAAGATGCACAGAACTGCCCTGGCCAGTTTGGCTCAGCAGTGAGAGCATTGGCCCTCAGACCAATGAGTCACGGGTTCGACTCTAGCCAAGAGCATGAATCTCGACTGCAGTTTGTCCCCGGCCCTGGTTGGGTTTGTGCAGGAGGCAACCTGTTGATGAGTCCCTCTCACCTCAATGTTTCTCTCTCTCTCTCCTCCTCCCTCCCTCCCCCTCACCCACTCTATCTGAAGATAAATAGAAAAAAATATATATCCTCAGGTGAGATTTAAAAATAAATAAATAAATAAAAGATGCACAGAATTGACCAGGACAATCTAAGCAAAAGAAACAATATATATAATTCCATACCATATTGTAAAAAAGTCATATCAAGCACTTTGTTTTTTGTTTTGTTTTGTTTTTAATCTTCACCAGAGGACATTTTTGCATTTATCTTCAGACAGAGGAGGGAGAGGAGGAGGAAGAGAAAGAGAGAAACATCGATGTGAGAGAGACACATCGAGTGGCTGCCAGCCGCATGAACCCAACAGGGGCCGGGGACAAACTGGAAACAAGGTACATGCCCTTAAGGGAAAACAAACCCAGGACTCTCTGGTCCACAGGCTGATGCTCTAACCACTGAGAAAAACCAGCCAGGGCCATATCAAGCACTTTGATTTCCCACTTTAAAACAGATTGCCCTGGCCAGTTTGGCTCAGCGGTTAGAGCATAGGCCTGCAGTCCAGAGAGACCCAGGTTCGGTTCCTGCTAAGGGCACGTATCTCGGTTTCAGTTTTTCCCCGGCCCTGGTTGGGTTGTGCGGGTGGCAGCTACAGAATAACTATTTGCCCTCTATCTTATTTTCTAAAAGAACTTTAACCTCCTGGTTGGTGTGGCCAGTGGACTGAGCATCCTCCCATGGACTGAGAGGTCCTGGTTCGATTCCAGTCAGGGCACCTGCCTGGGTTGTGGGCTCGATCCCCAATGGGGGGTGTGCAAGAGGCAGCCGATCGATGTGCCTCTCTCACATTGATGTTTCTCTCTCTCTCTCCCTTCCTCTCTCTCTAAAATATCAATAAAATTATTTTTTTAGAAAAGAACTTTAACTTATATTTTATATATACAAATTTTAAATTAAGGTACAATAAATGCTATATTTACATGTATTTTAATGAACCAGAAAACTATGGAATAATAGAATTTCTGAACTACAAGAAATGGTTTCTGGAATAAAGACAATCGCAAAAATAGGTTTATAAAAAAATTAGCAGTGCCCTGGCCAGTTTGGTTCAGCAGTTGAGTGTCGGCCTGAAGACCAGAGAGTTCCAGGTTTGGTTCCCGCTAGGGGCTCGTACCATTAAAAAATAAATAAATAAATAAGCAGTGCTTTGACCAAAACTGCAATATGATTTAACATAAAGTAATTCACAGTCAAAACTATAGTATTGGCCTGTTTGGCTCAGCAATTAGAGCACTGGCTGGAAAACTGAAGGGTCACGGGTTCAATTCCTGGTAAAGGGCATGTACCTGGGTTGCAGGTTTGAACACCAGTCTTGTTCAGGGTCATGCAGGAAGCAACCAATCAATGTGTCTCTTTCATATTGATGTTTCTTTCTCTCTCTCTCTCTCTCTCCCTCCCTCCCTTCTTCCCTTCCTCCCTCTCTTCCTCCCTTCCTCCGTCCCTTCCGCTCTATCTCAAAATCAATGGAAAAATATATGCAGGTGAATATTAACAAAAAAACAAAATAGGCCTGGCCGATTTGGCTTAGCAGTTAGAGCGTCGGCCCACAGACCAGAGAGTCCTGGGTTCAGTTCCCACTAAGGGCATGTACCTTGGTTAGAGTTTGTTCCAGGCCCCAGTTAGGGTCATGTAGGTGGCAGCCACTCAATGTGTCTCTCTCACATCAATGTTTCTCTCTCTCTTTTCCTCCCTCTCTCCCTCCCACTCTACCTGAAGATACATGCAGGGGTGTCCTCAGGTGAAGATAAAAAAAAAAAAACTATATATAGGCCAAGAGACATATGAAAAAACGTTCAACATCACTAACAATCAGAGAGATGCAAGTTAAAACAATGGCTGCCATCAGTAAATCATCACAGAACAAGTGCTGGTGAGGGTGTGGAGAAAAGGACACTCTAGTACACTGCTGGTGAAAATGCAGACTGGTGCAGCCACTATGGAAAACAATATGGTGTTTCCTCAAAAAATTAAAAATTAATCTGCCATTTCGCCTAGTGATCCCACTTCTAGGTATATATCCTAAGAAGCCTGAAACACCAGTCAGATAGAATATATGTACCCCTATGTTCATAGCAGCACTATTTATAATAGCTAAGATCTGGAAACAGTCCAAGTGTCCATCAATAGATGAGTGGATAAAAAAGCTGTGGTACAAATACACAATGGAATACTATACAGCTGTAATGAAGAAAGATCTCTTCTCCTTTGAGACAACATGGAGGGACCTGGAGAGTATTACACTAAGCGAAATAAGCCAGTCAGAGAAAGACAAATTATCATGTGATCTCACTTATTTGTGGAATATGATGAACAAAATAAGCTGATAAACAAAACAGACCCAGAGACAAGAAGTAGAGTACAAACTGACAAACCTCAAAAGAAGGGGGTGGGGGGAGGGAAGAGATAAACCAAAAAACTTATATGCATAACCAATGGACATAGACAACAATGCTGGAGTGGGGACACAGAATGGGGAGGAGAGTGTCAATGGGGGGAAAAGGAAAAACATCTGAAACAAAAATAAATTAAAAAAAAATTTTTTTTTTAATCCCAGCTTACTCTTATTTAACATAGCACTGGAAGTCTTAGCCACAGCAATTAGACATGAAGAAAAATTAAAAGGAATCCAAACTGGAAAGGAGGAAGTGAAACTGTCATTATTTGTAGATGACATGATATTGTACATAGAAAACCCTAAAGACTCCATCAAAAATCTACTAGACTTAATAAATGAATTTGGCAAAGTAGCAGGATACAAAATTAACATCAAGAAATCGATGGCATTCTTATACACTAACAATAAACTCACAGAAAGAGAAACTAAAAAAATAATCCCATTGCCCTGGCCGCTCTGGCTCAGCAATTAGAGCGTCGGCCTGGGTTCCAGAGAGACCCGGGTTCGGTTCCCACAAAAAGCGCGTATCTCGGTTGCAGTTTGTACCCGGCCCTGATTGGTCATGCGGGTGGCAACCACTCGATGTGTCTCTTTCACGTCGATGTTTCTCTCTCTCCCTCCCACTCTATCTGAACAAAAAAATGGGAAAATGTCCTCAGGTGAGGATTAAAAAAAATCCCATTTACCATCGCAGCAACAAAATTAAGATACCTAGGAATAAACTTAACCAAAGAAGTAAAGGATCTCTTCACAGAAAACTATAGGTCACTGAAAAAAAAAATAAAGGAAAATATAAAAAAGTGGAAGTATATACCTTGTTCATGGATTGAAAGAATTAACATCATTAAAATGTCCATACTACCCACAGTTATCTATAGATTCAATGCAATTCCCATCAAAATACCAATGATATACTTCACAGAACTAGAACAAATACTTCAAAAGTTTAGCCCTGGCTGGTTTGGCTCAGCGGTCAGAGCGTCGACCTGCGGTTCAGAGAGAACGGGGTTCGGTTCCCGCTAAGGGCACGTACCTCAGTTGCAATTTGTCTCTGGCCCTGGTTGGTCGTGCAGGGGGCAGCCATTCGATGTGTCCCTTTCACGTCGATGTTTCTCTCTTTCTCTCTCTTCCTCTCTCCCTCCCACTCTACCTGAACAAAAAATGTCCTCGGGTGAGGATAAAAAAAAAAAAAGTTTATATGGAACCAAAAAAGGCCCTGAATAGCCACAGTAATCTTGAAAAAGAAGAACAAAGTAGGAGAGATCACATTACCAGATTTCAGGTTATACTACAAATCCACCAAAACAGCCTGGTACTGGCACAAAAACAGGCATATAGATCAATGGAACAAAACAGGGAACCCAGAAACTGACCCAAGACAATATGCTCAATTAATATTTGACAAAGGTGGCAAGAGCATACTGTGGAGACAAGACAGCCTCTTCAATAAATGGAGCTGGAAAAATTGGACAGCTACATGCAAAAAAATGAAGCTAGAACACCAACTTACACCATACACAAGAATACTCAAAATAGATAAAAGACTTAAATGTGGCTCCATAAAAATCCTAGAAAAAAACGCAGGCAACAACATTTCAGACATCATACACAGCAGAATTTTCACTGATACAACACCTAAGGCAAGGGAAACAAAGGAAAAAATGAACACAGGAGACTACATCAAACTAAAAAGCTTCTGCACAGCAAAAGAAACAACCATCAAAGTGGAAAGGGAGAGCATAACTGCCAACAATATATAAGATAAGGGACTAATTTCCAAAATATATAGAGTACTCAGGCAACTCAACAAAAGGAAGACAAAGAACCCAATTTAAAAATGGGCAGAGGACCTAAATAGACACCTCTCCAAACAGGACATACAAATGACCAAGAGACATATGAAAAAATGCTCAATGCCACTAATCATCAGAGAGATGCAAATTAAAACAACAATGAAGTATCACTTCACACCTGCCAGAATGGCTGCCATCAACAAATCATCAAACAAGTGCTCGTGAGAGTATGGAAAAAAATAGGACCCTAGTACACTGCTGGTGGGAATGCAGACTGGTGCAGCCACTATGGAAAACACTATGGTGTTACCTCAAAAAATTAATAATTGAACTGCCATTGGACCCAGTGATCCCACTTCTAGGAATATATCCTAAGAAGCCTGAAACACCAATCAGAAAGAATATATGTACCCCTATGTTCATAGCACCACTATTTATAATAGCTAAGATCTAAAAACAGCCCAAGTGTCCATCAATAGATGAGTAGATAAAAAAGCTGTGGTACAAATACACAATGGAGTACTATGCAGCTGTAAGAAAGAAAGATCTCGCCCTGGCCGGTTTGGCTTAGAGGTTAGAGCATCGGCCTGCGGTCCTGAGAAACCCAGGTTCGGTTCCCACTAAGGGCGCGTACCTTGGTTGCAGTTTGTCCCCAGCCCTGGTCGGTTGTGCGGGTGGCAACCACTCGATGTGTCCCTTTCACATCGATGTTTCTCTCTCTCTCTGTTCCTCTCTCTCCCTCCCACTCTACCTGAACAAAAAATGGAAAAATGTCCTCGGGTGAGGATAAAAAAAGAAAAAGAAAGATCTCTTATCCTTTGAGATGACATGGGATGACCTGGAAAGTATTATCCTAAGCAAAACAAGCCAAGCAGAGAAAGACAAATAGCACATGATCTCACTTATTTCTGGAATATAATGAACTAAACAAACTGATGAACAAAATAGACCCAGAGTCATAGAAGTAGGTACAGACTGACAATTCTCAGAAGAGGGGGAGAGGGGAGGAAAGAGATAAACCACAGAACTTATATGCATGTACACATAACTGATGGACATAGACAACAAAGCTGGGGATCGGGTGGGGAGGATGGTGTAAATGGGGAAAAAGGAGAAACATCTGTAACAAAAATAAATTTAAAAAAAAGAAAAATCCCAGCTGGTGTGGCTCACTGGTTGAGCATCTGTGTACCCATGCACCAAAAGGTCGCCGGTTTGATTCCCAGTCAGGGCACATGCCCAGGTTGTGGGCCCAATCCCAGTGTGTGTGTTGGGGGGGCATACAGGAGGCAGCCGACCAATGCTTCTCTCTCACATCGATATTTCTCTCTCTCTTCCTTCCTCGCTAAAAAGTCAATAAAAACATTAAAAAAACACAACTTGCAAGATGTACAGAATATCACCCACTTGCCCCTCCAGATCATCCCCTTACCTTAAACTGCAGGATCAGTATTAACTACATCCACAAGTTTCCCTGCACTCTCTGTTCAGATGGGTTCAGCCAGTAGGTAGCACCAGCAGATCACAGAAAGAAAACAGGATAAGAATGTTGGGGAAAATTTATTCTCCTTGGTTGGTCCCTGCTGGGTCATGTTAGGCTACTTGCATTCCTCTACCACGAGGCAGATCAATTGTCAGGTTGTCTTCTACACACAGCCCCTCCTGTCTCCCAAATTCCAAGCATCACTTCCTTCCCTTATTCTTTCCCTAAGTAACAATAATAGGTTATTATTAAGCAGAAGGTACTATGTGTATGTTGCCAATTCACTTTACTCTACCCATATCCCTTCATTAAAATTTTTTTCTTTATTGATTTTAAAGAGAAAGGGAGAGGGAGAGAGAGAGAAAGAAACATCAATGAGAGAGAACATCTACTGATCACCTCCTGCATGTCCCCAACTGGGGATTGGGCCCACAACCTGGGCATGTGTCCTGACCAGGAATCAAACCAGCAACCTCTTGGTGCACGGGTCGATGCTCAACCACTGAGCCACACCTGCCAAGCTATATCCTTTTATTATAAGCTCATAATTTGTCTGTTCTGTTTCCTGCCTGGACCCTCACTAATATGTGAAATAAAACTAAATGTATTTTCTTCTTTATTTGCATACCCTACAGAACAGAAATTCCTTTAAACTCATAGAAAAAAAAATTTTAGAGACAGGGGAAGGAAGAGATAGAAACATCAATGTGAGAGAGATACATCAATGGGTTGCTCCTGCATACCCACTACTGGGGATAGAGACAGAAACCCAGGCATGTCCCCTGACCCAGAATCCAATCAGGCCTCTTAGTCCATGGGATAACACTCAATCCACTGAATCACACCAGCCAGGCTCAAAGAGAAATTTTTATGTAATAAGAACCAAGTAGAACTCTCCCTACATGTAATCCCAATCAAAATCTTCAATATATTAAAAGTTGAAAAATTATCAATAAATCCAGCCAAAAAATGCAATTCAAATAATCCAATCTGCCAAAGACTTTTCTCTCCACTTAATTACAAATCTTATAATAGACTTTACGCCCTGGCTGGTTTCACTCAGCAGATGGTGTTGGCCTGAAAACCGAAGAGTCTTGGGTTGATTCCCCGTCAAGGGCACATACCTCGGTTGCAGGTTCAATCCCCAGTCCTGGTCATGCGGGAGGCAACTAATCAATTTGTCTCTCTCACATAGATGTTTCTCTCTCTCACTATCCCTCCCTTCCTTCCACTCTACCTGAAAATCAATGGAAAAAATATGCTTGGGTGAGGATTAACAAAAAAAGAAAAAGAAAAGAAACTTCAAAGTCAGACCCACCTAGTTTTGAATTCCTGCTCTAACATTCACTTACAGCAAAGTATTTAACTTCGTTTTGTTCACTGTTGTATTCCAGGCACCTTGTACAGTGTTGATACATAGGGGATACTTCATAAATACTTGTGAGATGAACAGACAAATGAACACATTTCTGCAGGCCTGAATCTCCTCACCTGTAAAATAAGATAATTATATCTATCTAACAAAGTTCCTGAGAGAATAAAGAATATATGTATGTGCCCTGGCTGGTTTGGCTCAGTGGTTAGAGCATCAGCCCATGGACCAGAGAGACCTGGGTTCGGTTCCCACTAAGGGCACGTACCTCAGTTACAGTTTGTCCCCAGTCCCGGTTGGGGTTGTGTGGGTGGCAACCAGTTGATGTGTCTCTTCCACATCGATGTTTCTCTCTCTCTCTTCCTCCCTCTCTCCCTCTGCTGTATCTGAAGATGTATGCAAAAAATGTCCTCGGGTGAGGTTAAAAAAAAAAAGAAAAAAAGAATATATGTATATAAAAGAACCTAGGTGGAGGTTCTAGTAAATGTTAGTTCTCTATCCCAACTCAAATATCTCTAATAACTTGACTTTGTTTACATGACAGAATGTACGAATATCAGTACTTTTCAGTCTTTCCTCAACACTGTTAAATAAACCTATGCATAGCAATACACAACATTAATGGCTCAATTAAAAGACTTTCTGTACAAAATTTAAAAGACAGAACCAAACCTAGTTATAAGTTTTAACTAGTAATAATACCATTTTTACATATATAAAACTTTGTGCAAAGCTTGCATAAACTCTGTCATGTATTCTAAACCTCAACAAATTCAATAAGATGTCTTTCAATAGTCCCAGTGAACCAATATATCTTTTAAAAAAATAATTTAAAATGCCTTTTTTAAATATAAAAGCCATGATTTTTAAGGTGATACACCTTAAGTTCTTTACAAATTATCACAGAAGATATAAAAATGTTTAACAATCTAAAATAAAATTCAGCTCCAGTTTATTCACGCAAAATAATTAGTCTGTTCTTTTGCTTCTCTCTTAAGAATCCTCGAGTCCTGGCTGGTTTGGCTCAGCAGTTAGAGCGTAGGCCTGCGGACCAAAGAGCCTCAGGTTCGATTCTGGTCAAAGGCATGTACCTGTGTTGTGGTTTGATCCCCAGGCCTGGATGGGGTCATGCAGAAGGCAACCAATTAATGTGTCTCTCTCATATCAACGTTTCTCTCTCTCTCTCTCTCTCTCTCTCTCTCTCTCTCTCTCTTCCTCCCTCCCTTCCACCCTCACTCCCACTCTATCATTGGAAAAATATCCTCTGGTGACTATTTTTTTTTTATTTAAATTAATTTATTTTTGTTACAGATGTTTCTCCTTTTTCCCCCACTGATTCCCCCTTTCCCCTCACTCCCCGCCCTCTCCTCAGCTTTGTTGTCCATGTCCATTGTTCATGCATACATGCATATAAATTCTGTGGTTTATCCCCCCACCTCCTCTTCTGGGGATAGTCAGTCTGTACCCCACTTTCACGTCTCTGGAGCTACCCCATTCCTCAGAATGTTATGTTCATTATATTACACAAATAAGTGAGATCATATGATACTTGTCTTTCTCTGTTTGGCTTGTTTTGCTTAGGATGACACTTTCCAGGTCCCTCCATGTAGTCTCAAAGGATAAGAGATCTTTCTTTCTGCCCTGGCCGGTTTGGCTCAGCAGTTGGAGCATCGGCCTGCGGTCCAGAGAGACCTGGGTTCAGTTCCCGTTAAGGGGACGTACCTCGGTTGCAGTTTGTCCCCGGCCCTGGTTGGTTGTGCGGGTGACAGCCACTCTATGTGTCCCTTTCACATCGATGTTTCTCTCTCTCTCTCTCTCTCTCTCTCTCTCCCTCCCACTCTACCTGAACAAAAAAATTAGAAAATATCCTCGAGTGAGGATTAAAAAAAAAAAAAGAGAGAGAGATCTTTCTTACAGCTGCATAGTACTCCATTGTGTATATGTACCACAGCTACTATCCTTTTTTTTTGAAAGAATCCTCTTAAGAATAAGCAACTAGGCTGTTAATAGCCTAGCCTGTTCAATATCATAAAACCCAGCTTTTTATTTTAAAATCTCTTATGAAACATTACTCTTATACCTTTGGAAAGAACCTAGGTGGCATTAGAAACATGTTCCTCTTATGAAAAAGAAGTGGAAAGTACAGCAATTCTCATTAATAGACAGTGAATGCACTTAATCTAAACTCCTAAAATTCTTACTAAGTTGAATATTTCACTATCTTACACTATTTGCCCTTTCACATATAAATTGTTCATGCTTCCCTACATTCCTCTTTTCAATCTCTGCATTTTCTTCCATGATGACTTAACCCACAGCTTCCAAATCCCTATCTATAGTTCTAAAATTGATCTCCTTTACTCCAATCATCTATTTCTAAACTCTTTTTTTTTTTATTATTGATTTTTAGAGAGAGAGAAAGGAAGAGGGAGAGATAGAAACATCAATGAGAGAAATACTGATTGGCCGCCTCCAGCATGACCCCACTGGGGATTTGGCCCACAACCTGGGCAAATGCCCTGACCAGGAATCGAACCAGCAACCTCTGGGTGCTGCTCAATGCTCAACCACTGAGCCACACCAGCTGGGCTATTTCTAACTCTTAAAAGAAGGTCTAACAAAAGGATACCCACATGCAAAAGAATGAATTTAGAGCCCCCCCCCCCGACTTTACACCATATACAAAAACTAACTAAAAATGGATCAATGAAGTAAACATGAACGAAAACCATAAAACTCATAGTAGAAAGCATAGGGGTAAATCTTCCTAACCTATTATCTGGCAATGAATTTAGATATGAGACCAAAAGCACAAGCAACAACAACAAAAATAAATCTGACTTCCTCAAAACTTTTATGTATCAAAGGGCATTATAATAAAAGTGAAAAGACATATACAAAATGAAAAAAAATACATTTGCACCCTGGCCAGTTTTGCTCAGTGGTAAGAGCATCGGCCTGCAGACCAAAGAGTCACAGGTTCAATTCTGGTCAAGAGCAAGTACCTCAGTTGCAGTTTGATCCCCAGCCCTGGTTTGGATCATGCAGGAAGCAACCAGTGGATGTGTCTCTCTCACATCAATCTTTCCCTCTCTCTCTCCCTCCCTCCCTCCCTCACACCTATCTAAAGATAAATGGAAAAATATCCTTGGGTGAGGATATAAATATATAGTGGTAGACCATTTGCATGGTATCCATCTTGTTAAAGTCTGCTCTGCTGTCTCTGGCCCCAGGGCGGGGTCTCTCTGAATACAGTGTCTGCATTCTTCTAGATAATTGTTTACTCCATTCTTTGCTTATCATTTGTTCCACCTGGGGTATTTACTGGAATTTGCTTCAGGTGGGATACTCATTAACTGTTTCACCTGTTTTCCCCCTATATCTTGCGTGAACTCCCCCTGAATAAACGAGACTTGATCAGAGCCCTGTCTTGTCTCCATTTCTCGTGTCTCTTGTCCCTCCTCATCCTCACTCCCCCTCTAGAGTCCTCGCTGATTGACCTGCGGGCCGGGTCAATATATATACATACATACATACATACATATATATATGCATATATATATTTGCAAATCATATATCTGATAAGGGTCTAGTATCAAGAATAAGGAACTCTTATGACTCAACAAGAAAAGGACAAACAATATAATTTTTTGTTCACTTCAAATAATTTTTATTTTTCAATTATAGTTGACATACAATATTAGTTTCAGGTGTACAACCCAGTGATTAGACATTATATAACTTACTAAGTGATCATCCCAATAAATCCCATACCCATCTGACACCATACAGAGTCATTACAATATTACTGACTATATTCCCTATACTGTACTTGACATCCCTGTGACTATTCTTTAACTACCAATTTGTACTTCTAATTTTCACCTTTTACATCCATCCCCACCAACCCTTCTCCCATCTGGCAACCGTCAAAATATTCTCTGTATCTATGAATTTGTTTCTGTTCTGCTTGTTCATTTATTTTGTTTGTTGATAGAGATGTATATATAGATATGTATTTTTTCTTCTTCTTTGTAAAGACCTTTTAACATTTTGAATAATAACTGGTTTGGTGGTGAATTCCTTTAGCTTTTTCTTGTCTGGGAAACTCTTTACCTGTCCTTACATTCCAAATGATAGCCTTACTGGGTAGAGTAATCTTGGTTGTAGGTCCTTGCTTTTTATCACTCTGAATATTTCTTGTCAATCCCTTCTGGCCTGCAAAGTTTCTGTCGAGAAGTCAGCTGACAGTCTTATGGGGAGCTCCCTTGTAGTTAACCAACTACTTTCTCTTGCTGCTCTTAATATTCTTTTTTTTTTTAAGTTTTTTTCTTTATTGATATTAGGAGAGAGAGGAAGGGAAAGGGAGAGAAAGATAGAAACATCGATGAGAATGAATATCAACTGGCCGCCTCCTGCACACCCCCCACTGGGGATCTGGCCCACAACCTGGGCATGTACCCTAACTGGGAATCAAACTGGCAACCTCTTGATGCATGGTTCGACACTCAACCACTGAGCCACACCACCCGGGCGCTGCTCTTTTTGTATTATTATTATTAAAGGTATTTTTATTATTTTTTTTCCCTCACCCAAGGACATTTTTCCATTTTTTGTTTAGATAAAGTGGGAGGGAGACAGAGAGAGAGAAACACCGACATGAAAGGGACACATCAAGTGGTTGTGCCACCTGCACAACCCAACCAGGGCTGGGGACAAACCACAACCGAGGCACTTGCCCTTAGCAGGAACCGAACCTGGGTCTCTCTGGACCGCAGGCCGACACTCTAACTGCTGAGCCAAACTGGCCAGGGCCCGGGTGCTGCTTTTAATATTCTTTGACTTAACCTATTGCATTTTGATGGTGATGTCTTAGTGTGGGCATCTTTGGGTTCATCTTGTTTGGATCTGTGCTTCCTGGACTTGTATGTTTATTTCCTTCAATAGGTTAAGAAAGTTTTCCATAATTATTCTTTCAAATGGGTTTTTAATTTCTTGCGCTCTCTCTGTCTGTCTCTCTATCTCTCTTTCCTTCTGCTACCCTCATGATGCAAATGTTGTCATGCTTGAAGTTGTCCCAGAGGCTCCTTACACTATCCTCAACAATTTTTTTAATCTTTATTGTTGAATGTAAAATGTATTACAAGTTGCCTCCTTAGCGCAGTAGGCAGCGCGTCAGTCTCATAAAATGTATTACAGATGTTCCAAATTTTTCCCCCATTGACCCCCTCCTCCCGACTCCCGCCTCCCTCCCGCCTTTTCCCACACTATTGTCTGTGTCCATTGGTTATGCATATAAGTTCTTTGGTTTATTTCTCAACCCCTTTCCCTTTGAGGTTTGTCAGTCTAGCAATGAATTTATACTTCTTAATCTCTTCACCTTTTTCACCCATTCCCCCAACCCCCCTACCAACTGGCAATCAACATTGGGTGGAGGAGGATATAGAAGGGAATAAATGGTGATGGAAGACTTGACTTGGGGTGATAAATACAAAGTACAGTGTACAGGTGATGTATCATGGAATTGTGTACCTGAAATGTGTATAATTTTGTTAACCAGTGTCACTCCAATAAATTCAATTTTTTAAAAAGATGCTTAGCCCTGGCCACTTTAGCTCAGAGGTTAGAGCATCAGCCTGCAGGTTCGATTGCTGGTCAAGGGCATGTACCTAGATTGCAGGTCCCAGGCTCTGTTGGTGTTGTACGGGAAGCAACTGATCGATGCCTCCCCACCAACTGCTCCACCTTCCACTTTCTCTAAAAAATCAATGGGAAGCCCTGGCTGGTTTGGTTCAGTAGTTAGAGTGTTGGCCTGTGGTCCAGAGAGACCCAGGTTCAGTTCCCGCTAAGGGCGCGTACCTCAGTTGCAGTTTGTCCCCAGCCCTGGTTGGATCATGCGGGTGGCAACCACTCAATGTGTCCCTTTCACGTCGATGTTTCTCTCTCTCTCCCTCCCACTCTATCTGAACAAAATATCTAAAAAATGTCCTCGAGTGAGGATTAAAAAAAATAATAATAATCAATGGGAAAACATCCTTGAGTAAAAATTAATACACACACACACACACAAGATGCTCAACATCATTAGGGAAATGCAAATCAAAACCACAAGCTATTACTTCACATTCACCAGGATAATATAATAAAAATAATTTTTTAAAACCAGAAAATAACAAGTGTTGGCAAGTATGTAGAGAAATTGAAACTCTGGTACATTGCTGATGAGAATGTAAAATGGTGCAGCTACTGTAGAAAACAGTAACTAAAGACAGAATTACTATATGACTCCTCAATTCCACCCTAGGTATGTACCCAAAAGAATTGTAAACAGGTATTCAAACATGTACATGTGCACGCATGGTCATAGTAGCACTATTCATAACAGCCAAAAGGTATAAACAACTCAAATGTCCATCAACGGACAAATGGATAAATGAATTTTGTTATATACATACAATGAGAAATTATTATTTGGTTACAAGAAGTAATGAAGTGCTGATACATGCTTGCATATGAGTGACCATCCAAACATTATACTAAGATAAAGAAATCAAACACAAAAAGTCACATATTGTATGATTCCATTTATATGAAATATCTAGAACAGATAAACCAATAGAGACAGAATACATACTGGTGATTGCCAGAGGCTGGGTAAAAAAGGGAAGGTCAGGAGGGCTAAATGGATAAGAGGTTTTACTTTTGGGTGATGTAAAAAGTTTTACAACTAGACAGAGGTGGTCGTTGTACAATATTGTGAATGTACTGAATGCTACTAAACTGTTCACTTTAAAATGATTAATTTTATGTTATTTTAATTTCATCTCAATAAATTATCTTTAAAGGATATCTGCAACAGATGACCCATCATCAATATGCTAAAAGTAAAATTCATTAATTTCCTCTCCCAAACTTCTTTTTTTCCCTGTATGCCAAATTTCAATTAAAGGTACCACAATCTATCCTTCAAAGTAAAAAACTAAAGTTCATTCTTATCCCTTGTATTTTTTTTTAACCCTCACCGAGGATATTTTTTCCATTTATCTTTAGATAGAGTGGAGAGGAGGGAGGGAAAGAGAGTAAGAAAGAGAGAGAAACATCAACGTGAGAGAGACACATCGACTGGTGGCCTCCTGCACGACCCCGACCAGGGCTGAGGATGAACTGGAACTGAGGTACATGCCCTTGGCCAGAATTGAACCCGTGACTCTTTGGTCCACGGGCCGATGCTCTAACCACTGGTCAGAGCTCATTCTTATTTCTTTATTCTCTTTTCTCTAATCCAGAAGTTTACCATGAGTATAAACTATGACGTAAGTAATTGAGACTATTTCCATTTAAAGTACCTAAAGGCATGCAATAAAGATTATCATTTAGTTTATATTTACAACAAATTCTGGAACTATATTATTTTACATGAATTGTCTCATTTTATCCTAAAAACTCTATGAGGAAAGCCCTATAATTATCTTGATATAAAGATGAAAAAATAGAGGATTAAAGAGGTTCAGTGACTTCCCTAAGGTTATGATTACTAAGTGGCAGGAGAAAGAAATGGAACAGAGTTGTACAGCCTGAACAAGTATTTACTTCCTTTGTAAAGTATAAGGCACTCACAATCATTTCATTCAAATATATGTTATTGAGTAGGAAGGGAAAATTAATAGAGAAGCCCATATGAGTTGTTTGCAAATATCACTATTCATGACTTCTGGATTTCTCTCTCTAAAGAAGGTAGTGATGTGTTTGAAAATAAAATAAAAAACAACAAAACCTATTAACACCTCTTTAACAGTTTAACAGTATTGCTTGATACTCACCATTTCATTTCCTTTTAGACACACTTCAATTTGTCCTTATCTCTAAAATTTTTCTTTCTGTTCAAGTTTTATTTTTTCTGCTTATGGCTTATTCTTTTTTCTTTTTTCTTTTTTTCGGTTCTATGAAACCTTTGCCTTACCCAAAATCATAAAGATTTTCTATGTTTTCCCCTATGTGCTTTACAGCTTTAGCTCTTACATTTGGTCAATTATCCATTTCAAGTTAATTTTTGTATAAAGCATGAGGTAAGGGTCAAGGTTCATTTTTTCCCCATGTGAATTGTTCCAGCATCATTTGTTGAAAAAACTATCTTTTTCTCTTTACCTTGGCACATCTGTCTAGTTCTGGATTTTCTATTCTGTTCCAGTGATCTGTGTGTCTATCCTTACCAGTATCACACTGTCTTGATTATTGTACCTTTATAGAAAGTTATAAAATTGGCTGAAATGATTCCTCCAACTTTGGTATTGTTTTTCAATTTATATTGCCTAATCTAGGCCCTTTGCACATCAATATAAATCTAAAATCATTTTGTCACTTTCTGAAAAAGATTGGTTGGGTTTTGATTGGGATTGCATTGAATCTATAGATCAACAGAAATTATGTCTTAATGACATTGAGTCTTCCAATCCATGAACATAATATATTGCTCCATTTGTTCAGGTCTTTTTCAATTTCTCTCAGTAATGTTTTGTAGTTTATTTATTTTTTTTATCCTCACCCGAAAACATTTTTCCATTTTTTGTTCAGATAGAGTGGGAGGAAGAGAGAGAGAGAGAAACATTGACGTGAAAGGGACACATCGAGTGGCTGCCACCCGCACAACCCATCTAGGGCTGGGGACAAACTGCAACCGAGGTACACACCCTGGGCAGAAACCAAACCCGGGTCTCTCTGGACCCCAGTCTGATGCTCTAACCTCTGAGCCAAACCGGCCAGGGCTGTTTCGTAGTTTAAAATGTACTAGTCTTGCAAGTGATTTCTTAAATTTATCTTTAATTATTTCATTTTTTAGGCTACTGTAAACAGTAATATTTTTACTTCATTTTCTAATTGTTAGTAGAGATAAATGCTACACTAACATATTTTTATATTGATTTTTTTAGAAAACACTGGTAAGAAAATATTCACATATTTTTGTATATTGATATTTATTAAATAACACTGGTAAGAAAATGAAAATATGAGCCACAGACAAGAAGAAAATATTTAGAAAGCATATATCTGATACATAACTTTTATCCAGAATACACAAAGAACTCTTAAGACTCAACAATAACAAGAAAACCTAAACATTTTTTTTTTTAATCCTCACCCGAGGATATTTTTCCATTTTTTGTACAGATAGAATGGGAGGGAGAGAGAGGAAGGGAGAGAGAGAGAGAAACATCGACGTGAAGGGACACATCAAGTGGCTGCGACCCGCACAACCAACCAGGGCCGGGGACAAACTGCAACCGAAGTACATGCCCTTAGCGGGAACCGAACCCGGGTCTCTCCGGACCGCAGGCCGACGCTCTAACCGCTGAGCCAAACTGGCCAGGGCGAAAACCTAAACTTTTTTAATGGAAGAAAGATATGAACAGACACTTGATCATAAATTATATATGAACGGCAAATAAGCACATAAAGAGTTCCGGGTAGGGATGGCGGCATAGGTAAATTCGGTATCGAGTCCTCCCACAACCACATCAAAGTTACAACTAAACTATAGAACAACCATCATTCAAAACCGCCTGAAATAAAGCTGAATGGAAGTCCTACAACTACGGAATTAAAACAGCAGCCATATCGAGACTGGTAGGAGGGGCGGAGGGGCGACGGGTTGGTCCCACACCCACGTGTGGCGGATACAAATCAGGAGGATACCTCGGCTGGGAAGGTCCTCCCTGAAGACTGAGGGGTCCCCATCCCACACCAGACACCCCGCTCAGGGTTCCAGTGGCAGGAAGAGAAGCCCCCATCACTTCTGGCTGTAAAAACCAGAGGGAACTGAGGCTCAGGGAAGCTGACGCGGTTGGAGCACCAGGCAGCTCCTTAAAGGGCCTACGCATGAACTTATCAGACTCTTTCTCTCTAAGCTTGGAGGGGAGGCAGCTCAAGGGGCATCAGAGACATACAGAGAAGAACTGAGCTATCTGGCACTGAAGCGAGGGCTGGCAAGGGGCTTTCTCCGAGACGTGCTGTCAGAGGACTTTGTTCCATTGGTGAACCCTTCTCTGGGGCGGCAGATGGTCGCCATATCTGGGACTCCAGCAACCTGGCTCACACTGGTAGCCCCGCCCTGGTGACTCCCTGATGCCCCGGCCCACCCAAGCTGTTGCCAGTTGCTTAACCATAGGATTGGCCTGTCTTGGATCCTGCTTCAGGTTTTCCTAAATTCTTTCAAACGAGCAGCATCTAGTCTCAGTGAGCGCCATAACTCTCGTTAAGTAACACATAGAAACAAACACAGAGAGGCAGCCAAAATGAGGACACAAAGAAACAGGTCCCAAATGAAAGAACAGAACAAAACCCCAAGAAAAGAACTAAGCGAAATGGAGATAAGCAACCTAACAGATGCTGAGTTCAAAATACTGCTTATAAGGATGCTCATTGAACTTAGTGAGAACCTCAGTGAACTTAGTGAGGGCCTCAAGAGCATAAAAAAGGAACAGTCAGAAATCATGGATGCACAGTCAGAAATGAAGGCGGCATTAACTGAAATAAAGAATAATTTACAAAGATTCAATAGTAGAGTATGTAAATCCAAGAAGCAAACCATTGATTTGGAATATAAGGAAGCAAAAAACGCCCAATCAGAACAGCAAAAAGAAAAAAGAATCCAAAAAAATGAGGAGAGTGTAAGAACCCTCTGGTACAACTTCAAGTGTGCCAACATTCACATCTTGGGGGTGCCAGAAGGAGAAGAGAGAGAACAAGAAATCGAAAACCTATTTGAAACAATAATGGCAGAAAACTTTCCTAACTTGGTGAAGGAAACAGACATACAAGTCCAGGAAGCACACACAGTCCCAAACAAGATGAACCCCAAGAGGCCCACACCAAGACACATCACCATCAAAATGCAAAAGGTTCAAGACAAAGAGAGAATCTTACACGCAGCAAGAGAAAAGCAGCTAGTTACCTACAAGGGAGTTCCCATAAGGTTGTCAGCTGATTTCTCAAAAGAAACTTTGCAGGCCAGAAGAAAGTGGCAAGAAATATTCAGAGTGATGAAAAGCAAGAGCCTACAACCAAGATTACTCTATCTTGCAAAGCTGTCATTTAGAATCGATGGCCATATAAATACTTTACCAGACAAGAAAAAGTTAAAGGAGTTCACCACCACCAAACCATTATTTTATATGAAATGATGAAGGGTCTTTTTGAAGAAAAAGATAAAATATATGGACAAACAAAATGACAATGAATACATATCTATCAACAATGGAATCTACAAAGTGAACAGGCAGAACAGAAACATTCTCATAGATACAGAGAACATTTTGTTGGTTGCCATATGCAAGGGGGGTTGGGCGAATGGGTGAAAAAGGTGAAGGGATTAAGAAGTACAAATTCATTGCTAGACTGACAAACCTCAAAGGGAAAGGGGTTGGGGGGAGGGAAGAAATAAACCAAAGAACTTATACGCATAACCAATGGACACAGACAATAGTGTGGGAAAAGGTGAGAGGGGGGCAGAAGTGGGGAGGAGGGGGTCAATGGGGAAAAAATGAGGAACATCTGTATTATATTCAACAGTAAAGATTTTCAAAAATAAATAAATGTAAAAGAAAAAAAAATAAGCACATAAAAAGTAGTTCAATCTCAGTCATAAGAGATATGCAAATTAAAACCACTCTGACATACCCTACACACCCACTAGGATGGCTTAAATTAAAATGGTAATACCTAGCCCTGGCTGGTTTGGCTCAGCAATTGGAGCATCTACCCATGGAACAAAGGGTTCGGGTTTGATTCCCTTTCAAGGGGATGTACCTCGATTGCAGGTTCAATCCCCAGCCCTGGTCAGGGTCGTATGGGAAGCAACCAAGTGACTTGTCTCTCTCACATCAATATTTGTTTCTCTCTCTCTCTCTTTCCCTCCCTTCCTCCCTCCCTCCCACTCTCCTGCCTTCCCTCCCTCCTGCCTTCCCTTCCTTCCACTCTATCTAAAATTCAATGGGAAAATATCTTCAGGTGAGGGAAAAAAATGAAAATAGCCCTGGCCAGTTTGGCTCAGCGGTTGAGCGTCGGCCTGCGGTCCAGAGAGACCCGGGTTTGGTTCCCGCTAAGGGCACATACCTCGGTTGCAGTTTGTCCCTGGCCCTGGTTGGGTCGTGCGGGTGGCAGCCACTCGATGTGTCCCTTTCACGTCGATGTTTCTCTCTCTCTCTCTCCCTCCCACTCTATCTGAACAACAACAAAAAAAATGTTCTCAGGTGAGGATAAAAAAAATAAAGAAATAAAATAAAATAAAATGATAATACCTAGTACTGACAAGGATGTGGAACAACTATTGAGAGAAATGCAAAAATGCCACTATGGAAAAGTTTGGCAGTTTCTTATCAAGATAAACACACACTTACCATGCACCCCAACAATCTCATTCTTAGGTGTTTACCCAGCAGAAATGAAAGCATAAACCCCACAAATACTTGCATGCAAACTATCATAGCAGCTTTCTCCATAATAGGCAAAAACTAGGAACAATGCAAATGATGGCCAACTGGTGAATGGATTAACAAAGTCTGATACACCCATGCCAGTGTCATTATTTCAGCAATTAAAATAATTAATACGTAAAACAACATGGATGAATCTCAAAACCATTATGCGAAGTGAAATAAGTCAGACACAAAAGATATATTGTATGATTCCATTTATATGAAATTCTGGAAAAGACAAAAACCAGAGTGACAGAAAGCAGATCAGCGGTTGCCAAGCACTGAGGCATTGGAGAGAAAACAAAAAGAACACAAGAAAACATTTTGGGGTGATAGAAATCTCTACACCTTGATTTTCTATGTCTATATCATGATTGTGTTGGTCATAACAACTATATACATCTATAAAAATTCATCCAAACTGTACACTTAAAATAGATAAACTTTATTCTTTATAAAGTATACTTTAATAAAACTGATTAAGACATAGATATAGGTATCCTCAGTTCTCACAGTGGAAAATGCAAAGTCAGAGTTGCAGAAAGGAGTAGTTGCTAAATTTACAATCTCTTTATAACACAAAAGTAGGTAAAAGAAATATCGATGGGAGCTTCTCTTTGAAGTCACATGTGGAAATAAAAGAATAATCAAACAGAAGTTAAGAATGATGGGAATAAGTTCTAAGTAATACCTGTGATATTTACTTCCTTTAAAATCATATATGCCATTTCACCCTGGCCAGTTTGGCTCAGCAGTTAGAACGTCGGCCTGCGGTCCAGAGAGACCCAGGCTTGGTTCCCGCTTAGGGCACGTACCTCGGTTGCAGTTTATCCCAGTCCCTGGTTGGGTTGTGCAGGAGGCAGCCATTCGATGTGTCCCTTTCACGTTGATGTTTCTCTCTCTCTCTCCCTCCCACTCTATCTGAACAAAAAATGGAAAAATGTCCTTGGGTAAGGATAAAAAATATAATAATAATAAAAATAGAATAGAATAGAATAGAAATGAAATAAAAAATACTTAAAAAAAAGAGGTAATCAATAGATGTTTCTCTCTCCCACTGATGTTTCTCTCTCTCTCTCTCTCTCTCTCATCCTTCCTCAGATTGAGAAATAATAATCAAAGTCACAAAATTAAAATTAAAATAAGTAATACCACTTAATACCCACTAGGTTTGCTATTATATATATTTTAAAAATAAATAAATAACAGGAATTGGCGAAGATGTAGAAAAACTGAAAACCTCAGGCCCTGCTGGTAGGAATGCAAATGATGAAGCCATTGTGGAAAACAGTTTAGTGGTTCCTCAAAATGTTACATGCAAAATTGCCATGTGACCCAGCAACTGTACTCCTAGGTATATACCCAAAAGTACTGAAACCAGGCCCTGGCCTTGTGGCTTAGCTGTTTGGAGAATTATCTCATACACCAAAAGGTTGCTCATTTGATTCCTAGTCAGGGCACATACCTAGGTTGTAGGTTCCATCCCAAGTCAGGGTGGGTATCGGAGACAACTGACCTGTTTCTTTCTCACATCGATGTTTCTCTCTCGCTCGCTCTGTCCCCCTCCTTCTCTCCCTTCCTTCCACTCTATCTGAAGATAAACAGAAAAATATCCTCAGGAAAGGATTTAAAAAAATTTTTTTTCATAAACACATAACCTATATGCCCTCAAAATGAAAATATTTGCTACGTTAAGGTTTTTAGCTATGCATTCTCCAGATTCTAATCAAGTCTAGCTTCCTGCAAGTTATTGCCCCAATAATTATACCCAGCACAGTTCCTGTCCCCCTTTTGGTTACCTAAGTTATAATTAACATTTCATTCAAGGTTATTTTTTAATCTAAATATTAGTTGTTTTGCCCTGGCCAGTTTGGCTCAGCGGTTAGAGCGTCGGCCTGCAGTCTGGAGAGACCCGGGTTCGGTTCCCGCTAAGGGCACGTACTTCGGTTGCAGTTTGTCCCCGGCCCTGGTTGGTCGTGCGGGTGGCAGCCACTCGATGTGTCCCTTCACATCGATGTTTCTCTCTCTCTCTCCCTTCCTCTCTCTCCCTCCCAGTCTATCTGTACAAAAAATGGAAAAATATCCTCGGGTGAGGATAAAAAAAAAAATAAAAAATAAATAAATATTAGTTGTTTTATGTGAATCTTGTTGACCCAAAAAAACTATTTGGAGGCTGGTCTATGTAAAATTATATATATAAATATATAATTATATATATATATATATATATATATATAAAATCTCCCTAACTCTATTAACAATATTACATTGTAGGGCACACTTTTCAGAAATGTCACAGCCAAAAGCATGCTAAATGAAAGAAGCTGGACACAAGACACACATATTATGATTCAATTTATATGAAATGTATAGAACAGGCAAATCTATGGAGGCAGAAAGATTAGTGGTCACATAGGGCTGGAGGTGCTGGGAGCATAAGGAGGTGACAGCTAAAAAATACAGGGATTCTTTCTAAAGCAATGAAAATGTTCTATACTTCCAGTCAAGATGGCAGCGTAGGTAAACGCAGTACTCGCCTCCTCCCACAACCACATCAAAATTACAACTAAACTACAGAACAACCATCATTTAGAACCTCTAGAAATCGAGCTGAATAGAAGTCCGACAACTACAGAATTAATAAAGGAGCCACACCCTGGCCTGTTGTTCAGTGGTTAGAGCGTCGGCCCGTGGACCAGAGAGTCCCAGGTTCGGTTCCCGCCAAGGGCACATACCTTGGTTGCAGTTTGTCCCCAGCCCCCATTGGAGTTGTGTGGGTGGCAACCACTTAATGTGTCTCTCTCACATAGATGTTTCTCTCTCTCTCCCTCCAGCTCATTCTGAAGATAAATGCAAAACTGTCCTCAGGTGAGGATTAAAAAAAGAAGAAGCAGCAGCCACATCCAGACTAGTAGGAGGGGCAAGGAACAGACAGGCTGGTCCCACACCCACGTGTAGTGGATAAAAATCAGGAGGATACCTGGGCTGTGAAGGTCCTCCCTGAGGAGTGAGAGGTCCCCATCCCATAGCAGGCCCCCAGCTCTGGGTTCCAGTGCCAGAAACAGAAGGCCCCATAACTTCAGGCTATAAAAACCAGCAGGAACTGAGGCTGAAGGAGGTTGAGGGAGGCTGAGGCTGCTGGAACCCCAGGCAGTTCCTCTTAAAGGGACCGCACATGGACTTACTTGGACTCGCTCTCTCTAGGCCACATTGTGGGGGAGGCAGCTTGAAAGACACCAGAGACATACAGTGAAGAACTGAGTTGTTTGGCATCGGGGTAAGAGCTAGAGAGGCATCTTTCTCCCAGACAGGTGGAGGTCCTTGTTCCTTTGGTGAGCCCTTCTCCCACGGGGCAGGCAGACAGCGCTATATCTGGGACTCTATAACCTAGCTCACACTGTTTCCCCTGCCCTGGTTATTCCCTGAGGCCCTGCCCACCCAACTTTCAAGACCATCCAAGCTGTTTTACCATAGGATTGGCCTGTCTTAGATCCTGCTTCAGATTTTCCTAAAATTTCTCAAACAAGTAGCATCTGGTCTCAGCGAACCCCATACCTCTCAAAGTGGTCCCAGGCCCGGCACTAGAAGCAGCCAGCCTTGCTTCACAACTTGGCTTTTCCTGGGCACCTCCAAGCCCAGCACAAGCAGCAGCCATTGGCAGATCACTTTGTAGTTATGCTAGGTGGCCCTGGGTAGAACATAGACAGTGGCTGACCTTGCCCCAGAGTAAGCACATGCAGGAGACAGCTTCAGACCACATCAAAGCACCACCACCCAACCACTTCCACAAGTAACACACTCAATGAGTGGACTCAGGGGGTACCAGAGCCCTGCTAAAGTAAGTCTTGCTCTGTGTGGTGGGTTCCTACACAGCTGATCCTCCAAGGTAGTCAGAGGCCAGTGGTCAGTGGGCACAGCCAGTCCTTGCAGCTGATCAACCTGAGTAAATCCCTCCCACTGACGTGCCAAAAGCAATTAAGACTCAATTACAACAGAAGGGTGTACAGTCCACATGAGGGGTACACCTTTGAGGGCCTAGCCGAGGTGATCAGGGAGGCTGTGCTACTGGATCCTACAGGATACCTGCAATAATAGGCTACCCTAGGAAGCCCAGGAGACATAGCAATTCCACCTAATACACAGAAACAAACACAGGCCCGGGCCGGTTTGGCTCAGCGGTTAGAGCATCGGCCTGCGGTCCGGAGAGACCCGGGTTCGGTTCCCGCTTAGGGCACGTACCTTGGTTGCAGTTTGTCCCCGGCCCTGGTTGGTCGTGCGGGTGGCAGCCACTCGATGTGTCTCTTTCACATCGATGTTTCTCTCTCTCTCTTCCTCTCTCTCCATCCCACTCTATCTGTGCAAAAAATGGAAAAATGTCCTCGGGTGAGGATAAAAAAAACAACAACAAAAAAGAAACAAACACAGGGAAGCAGCCAAAACGAGGAGACAAAAAAACATGTTCCAAATGGAAGAAAAGAACAAAACTCCAGGAAGAGAACTAAACAAAATTGAGATAAGCAATTAATCAGATACAAAGTTCAAAACACTAGTTATAAGGATGCTCAAGGAACTTAGTGAGACCTTCAAGGAACTTAGTGAGACCATCAACAGCATAAAAAAGGACCAGTCAGAAATGAAGGATTCACTAACTGAAATAGAGTAATTTACAGAGAATCAATAGCAAAATAGGTAAAGCCAAGAAGCAAACCATCAATGTGGAATATATGGAAGCAAAAAAAAAACCATAATCACAACAGCAAAAAGAAAAAAGAATCAAAAAAAAAAATGAGGATAGTTAAGAAGCCTCTGGGACAATATCAAGCGTGCCAACATTCGCATCATAGGGGTGCCAGAAGGAGAGAGAGCAAACAAGAAATTGAAAACCTATTTGAAAAAATAATGACAGAAAACTTTCCTAACTTGGTGAAGGAAACAGACATACAAGTCCAGGAAGCACAGAGAGTCCCAAATAAGATGAACCCAAAGAGGTCCACACCAAGTCACATCATTATCAAAATGCCAAAGGTTAAAGACAAAGAGAGAATCTTAAAAGCAATAAGAGAAAAGCAGTTTGTTACCTACAAAAGAGTTCCCGTAGGCTGTCAGGTGATTTCTCAAAAGAAACTTTGCAGGCTGGAAAGGAGTGGCAAGAGATATTCAAGGTGATGAAAAGCAACGACCTACAACCAAGATTACTCTATCCTGCAAAGCTATCATTTCATATCAATGGACATATCAAGAGTTCCCAGCCCTGGCTGGTTTGGCTCAGCAGTTAGAACATCGGCCTGCGGTCCAGAGAGACCCGGGTTCGGTTCCTGCAAAGGGTGCATACCTCGGTTGCAGTTTCTCCCTGGCCCTGGTTGGTCGTGCAGGTGGCAGCCACTCAATGTGGTTGTTAGACTGATGAACCTCAAAGGGAAGGGGGGAGGGAGGAGGGGAATGAGATAAACCAAAGAACATCTATGCAAATATGCATAACCAATGGACACAGACAACAGTGTGGGGATGGAAGAAGGGTAGCGGGATTGGGGAGGAGGGGCTCAGTGGGGGGAAAAAGGGGGAACATCTGTAATACATTCAATAATAAAGATAAGTTTTTAAAAAGATAATAAAACTGACTAAGGGATGGCTGCACATATATGTAAATATATGAAAAATCAATCATACAGTTTAAACGGGTTAATTCTATGTATAACATATAAATTATATCTCAATAAGGTATGTGGTTTTGTGTGTGTTTTTTAAGTAATTCAGGAATACTCTTCTTCAGTTGGTCTAGGCTAAGACTCCAGCCACCTCAGTCCAGGAATTCTTTCTGCAACACACCACCTTAAAAGGAAACATTCTGACCCCAGCTTGGTAGAGCATAACATTCTTATTGAAACATTTAGCTTTAACCTAGTGGCAGTAGTTCTCAAAAGGGTGCATGTTAGAATCCAGTAAAATACTTTAAAGAAAATACAGATGGCCCTGGCCAGTTTGGCTCAGCGGTTAGAGCATCGGCCTGCGGTCCGGAGAGACCCGGGTTCGGTTCCCGCTAAGGGCACGTACTTCGGTTGCAGTTTGTCCCCGGCCCTGGTTGGTTGTGCGGGTGGCAGCCACTCGATGTGTCCCTTCACATCGATGTTTCTCTCTCTCTCTCTCTCTCTCTCTCTCTCCCTCCCCCTCTATCTGTACAAAAAATGGAAAAATATCCTCGGGTGAGGATTAAAAAAAAAAGAAAATACAGATGGGACCACGTCATACCTACTGGAACAAAATCTCTATAATGGTACATGGAGCTATATACTTTTTTTAAATTCCAGAGGTTAAGGTGGGGGGGGGGGGGGGCTTAAACATAAGAACAAGTAGAGAAATCTGAATATGGTCTCTATCTTAAATACTATTAATAAACTGAAATTGAACTTTTTGAATCCAATCATATATTGTAGTTATTTAGGAGACTGTCCTTTGATCTTAGGAGAAATACTTAAGAGTGAGGCATCATAATGTCTATCACTTGCTTTAAAGTGTTTCAGGGAAAAAATTATATACACACAGATAAAACAAAAGCAGCAAAATATGAAACTACAACTGAACTGGACAATCTAAGTAAGCTTTTATGGGTATTCACTGTACTATTCTTTCCACTTTTCTACGGGTTTGAAATGTTCAAAATAACAAGTTGTAGAAGGAGGAAAGTTTCACAAATGACCCCAATTCTTTCTGTGGCCTAAGAGTAACAAACTTCAGGTCATATAAGGAAATCTTTTCGTCCAAAAATTAACTTGCCACCTATTGTAAGAAAACTTCTTCCGCTACTCCAACTTCCCAGAATGGACAAATGAACAAAGCTTTCTACTCCATATATGCCAACCCAAAAGACTTATATTCCCAAAGAGTAGATACAATTATATTTTAATGACAAGTTTCTGTTACTGTACCCTGCAAATTATTAGTGTGCTTTGTTCTATAGATAGAGGAAAGAGTGTAAGATTAGCAGTCAATGAGTGTTATAAGTAAAGAGACAGGGCTACTGAGGGTAAAAGGTTACAAAATGTAATCACTGGCAGAAAACAACCTGCCAGACTACACAGTTTAACCTTTCTTAGGTCTTGTCAATCATACAAAGCCTAGACAAAGAAAAGGATCATTCTTTCACCCAGTATATACTGAAATTCCCACTGTGTGCAAAACATGTTCCTTATCCTCATATACTAAATATATATACCACAGACCTGTACAAAGAAGCAACATGACTTGACAAGATTTAGAATCATTTCTACAAGAAAACTCTTTCTCAGATAATTTATTCATTAAAATTATATTCATACTGAATCTTTTTCATAATCCTCAGTATATAATTAGTATCAGTTACAGTATAAGAGAACAATCTGTATTCAATTAAATTCCATTCTTTTTCTATTCTTCACTTTGAAAAATTAAAAAAGTCCTAAAAAGGAAAATAATAGATGTGACAATGACAAATGACAATCAAAAATTTATCCATAAAGCAAGGGACCAGTTTTATTAACACTCACCAAGCCAGCAGTAAGAGAAGGAGCAGACTGTCCAAGGGACTGATTCCTCATTCGAACCAGGTTTGATGCTTCTCCTGAAGACTGCCAGGTCACCTGTCCCACACTGCTATGTACACTGCTGGACAAGGGGAGCAGCTGCTTACCTTCAAACACAAAGTTTAGGAAATATACTTGTAATTATTTCTTAATTAATTAAGGAAAAAATACAGTGCTATCAAGTGGATAAAAGTATATTGATCCAAAACAAAGTAAAGTTCCTCCATGTCCATGTCAGAATCTGCAGCCCTATAAAAATTCCAACCACCTTGGTGGTGATGAGAATTCCAAATTAAAATTCTCTGTAATATCCACCACCATGCCACCCACTACTCTCCACCCTGAGACCGGATCTAGCAGGCTAGGAGTTTCGAGTTTCTTCCATCCTATTTAGTTTCTCACCAACTCAATGCAACATGAGTGGAGCTGACAGTCTCCCAGACAAATTTGGCCCTTAGATTTCCAGAAGACAAACACTGAATCTATACTATTCTTGTAAGACTCTATGTGTTCAGCCAGGACTGACTGCCTTAATCCCATTAAAAGTCTACAAGAAAGCCCCTTAATAAAGATGGATTATTCTACTATACATTCTTTTACTGTAAACAAAATGTGACACAGGTTATTTGGAGGGTAATTTAGCAAAACTTATAAAAATTTTGCCCTGGCCGGTTTGGCTCAGCGGTTAGAGTTGGCCTGCGGTCCAGAGAGACCTGGGTTCAGTTTCCGCTAAGAGCACGTACCTCGGTTGCAGTTTGTCCCTAGCCTTGGTTGGTCGTGCGGGTGGCAGCCACTCGATGTGTCCCTTTCACATCGCTGTTTCTCTCTCTCTCTCCCTCCCTCCCACTCTACCTGAACAAAAAATGGAAAAGTGTCCTCAGGTGAGGATAAAAAAAAGAAACTTATACAAATTTTAACTTTAATATGTTTGAACCCAGCATACTACTTGTAGAAATATAATATAAAAAAAATAGATCAGAATGTTCTTATTAGTGTCTCTCACCACAATATTACAAATAAGATAAAAGTTCATAACAAGTTAAAGAAATTATATCTCCACATAATGAAATACTGAACCCAGTAAAAATAATGAGGTATCTCAACATGTAGTCGAGAGAAAAATGTTCAACACCACTGCTGAGTTAAAAAAGCATAAATAAAGTATATAGGATATGATCCCAATTTTTTAAAAATAAAAGTTTGGATATATTTATATAAATTTTTTAATGTATGTTTAAATATAAGTGGTTTGAAGGAAGGGAAACAAAAGAAAGTAAAGATTAAAAAACTTTTCCCCTTTTCCTATAGCCTCTGTTCCAAAGGGTGACTAAAAGGAGGCTCAGTACCTAAAAATTCAACAAAGGAAAACAACCTGGATATTTACGTAAATATACTTCAGGACATGAAGCCACAAAGACTACTGATAACAGCCCAACAAGGTACATGCTGTTATTTGTCCAAAGGTCACACAGTGGCTCCAGGAACTATTGCGGTGTTCAGTGAATCTGTCTCCAAAGCTCGTGGTTGGTTCAGGGTTTTCACATATAATGCCCCCAAGTCTTTCCAATTTTCATAAATATCTAGTTGTCTTCTTCAGTCATCAACCTCATTCAGACTAATCTTTCAGGGACTACTGAAATGTCTGTCTTCTTACTTCTACTGCCTTTACACCTATTACAATGCCAAATACAGCCAGTTTGGCTCAGCAGTTAGAGCGTCGACCCAAGAAACAAAGAGTCGTGGGTTCGATTCCAGTCAAGGGTACATACCTCAGTTGCAGTTCGGTCCCTGGCCCTGGACAGGGTCGTGTATCTCTCACATTGATGTTTCTCTCTCTCTCTCTCTCCCCCTCACTCCCTCCCACTCTATCTGAAGATATATGGAAAAAATATCCTCAGGTGAGGATTAAAAACAAAAACAAGTATACATTGAAATTATTTCCAATTAATTAAAAAATTACGACTTCCTGCCAAGATGGCAGCGTAGGTAAATGTAGAACTCGCCTCCTCCCACAACCACATAAAAATTACAACCAAACTACAGAATAACCATCATTCAGAACTGCCTGACATCAAGCTGAATGAAAGTCCTACAACTACGAAATTAAAAACAAGCCACATCAAGACTGGTAGGAGGGGTGGAGGTGAAGATGGGCTGGTCCCACACCCACTTGCGACAGATAAAAATCAGGAGGGACACCTTAGCTGTGAAGATCCTCCCTAAGGAGCAAGGGGTTCCCGTCCCACACCAGGCACCCAGCTCAGGGTTCCAGTGCCAGGAAGAGAAGTTCCCATAAATTCTGCCTATAAAAACCAGAAGGAGCTGGTTTGACTCAGCGGTTAGAGCGTCGGCCTGCGGTCCAGAGAGACCCGGGTTCGGTTCCCACTAAGGATGCGTGCTTCGGTTGCAGTTTGACCCCAGCCCTGGGTGGTCATGCAGGTGGTGGCCACTCAATGTGTCCCTTTCACATGGATGTTTCTCTCTCTCTCTCTTCCTCTCTCTCCCTCCCACTCTATCTGAACAAAAAATGGAAAAATGTCCTCAGATGAGGATAAAAACAAAAACAAAAACAGAGGGATCTGAGGCTGAGAGAGTCTGAGGCTGCTGGAGCCCCAGGCAGCTCCCCTTAAAGGGCTCGCGAACAGACTTACTTGGACCCGCTCCTTCTGAGCTCCAGCACAGGTAGGAGGCAGCTTGAAAGGCACGGGAGATGTATGGGGGAAAACTGAGTTAGTTGGCATCGGGGAGAGGAGTGGAGAGACAGTTTCTCTTGAACAGACTTACTGGTGGAGGCCACTGTTCCTTTGGAGAGCCCTTCACCCACAGGGCAGGCAGAGGGCTGCCATATCTGGGACTCCAGCAATCTAGCTCATACTGTTTATCCTGCCCTGGTGATTCCCTGAGGCCCCGCCCCACCCAACTACCAGGCCCACCCAAGCTGTTTCCAGTGGCTTTACCGTAGGATTGTTCTGTTTTGGCTCCTGTTTCAGATTTTCCTAAATTCTCTCAAACAAGCAGCATCTGGTCTCAGCAAGCCCCATACCTCTCATTAAGTGGCCCCAGGCCCCACACTCTAAGAAGCGGCCAGTCTTGGTTCACAGCTTGGCTTTACTTGGGCACATCCAAGCCCAGCACAAAAATGAAGCCATTGGCAGATTGCTTGACATCTTATGCCTGGTGACCCCAGGCAGAACACAGGCAATGGCTGACCTTGCCCCAGAGCAAGCACCCCCAGGGGACAGCTTCAGACTATATCGAAGCACTACCACCCAACCACCTCCACAAGTGACACACTACAGAAATGGACTCAGAGGGACCAGAGCCGGGCTGAAGTAAGTCTTGCTCTGTGTGGTGGGCCTCTGCACAACTGATCATCCAAAGCAGTCAGAGGTCGATGGTTACTGTGCACAGCCAGTCCTTACAGCTGATCACCCTGAGTAAAACCCTCTCATTGAATGCCAACAGCAATCAAGACTCTATTACAACAGAAGGGTGTAAAGTCTACATGAGGGGTGCACTCCTGAGGGCCCAGCTGGGTGATTAGGGAGGCTCTGTCATTGAACCCTATAGGACACCTATTATAACAGGCCACCCTAGGAAGCCTAGAAGACATAGCAACTCTACCTAATATATAGAAACAAACCAGGGGGGCAGCCAAAATGAGGAGACAAAGAAAAATGTCCCAAATGAAAGAACAGAACAAAACTCCAGGAAAAGAACTAAATGAAATGGAGATAAGCAATTAAACAGATGCAGAGTTCAAAACACTACTTATAAGAATACTCAATAAACTTAGTGAGGGCCTAAAGAGCATAATAAAGGACCAGTCAGAAATGAAAGATACACTAACTGAAATAAAGAATAATTTACAGACTTCCGGTCAAGATGGCGGCGTAGGTAAACGCGGTATCGCATCCTGCCACACCAAAGTTAAAACTAAACTATAGAACAACCATCATTCAAAACCGCCTGAAATCAAGCTGAATGGAAGTTCTACAACTACGGAATTAAAGCAGCAGCCACATCGAGACTGGTAGGAAGGGCAGAGGCAGAGGGGCTGGTCCCACACCCACGTGTGGCGGATAAAAATCAGGACAATACCCCAGCGGGGAAGGTCCTCCTTGAGGACTGAGGGGTCCCTGTCCCACACCAGGCACCCAGCTCAGGGTTCCAGTGCCAGGAAGAGAAGTCCCCATAACTTCTGGCTGGAAAAACCAGAGGGAACTGAGGCTCAGGGAGGCTGGGGTGGCTGAAGCCCCTGGCAGCTCCTCTTAAAGGGCCCGCGCACAGACTTATCGGACTCACTCCCTCTAAGCTTGGAGGGGAGGCAGTCAGAGGGGCGCCAAAGGCATTCAGGAAAGAACTGAGTGGTTTGGCACTGAAGCGAGGGCTGGAGAGGGGGCTTTCTCCGAGACAGATGCACAGTCAGAGGCCTTTGTTCCTTTGGTGAGCTCTTCCCTGGGGCAGCAGACAGCGGCCATATCTGGGACTCCAGCTACTTGGCTCACACTGTTTGCCTGCCCTGGTGATTCCCTGAGGGCCCCGCCCCACCCAACTTTCGGGCCCACCCAAGCTGTTCCAGTTGCTTTACCATAGGATTGGCCTGTCTTGGATCCTGCTTCAGGTTTTCCTAAATGCTTTCAAACAAGCAGCATCTGGTCTCAGCTCGCCCCATACCTCTCCTTAAGTAATACACAGAAACAAACACAGGGAGGCAGCCAAAATGAGGAGACAAAGAAACAGGTCCCAAATGAAAGAACAGAACAAAACTCCAGGAAAAGAACTAAGTGAAATGGAGATAAGCAACCTAACAGATGCTGAGTTCAAAACACTGCTTATAAGGATGCTCAATGAACTTAGTGAGAACCTCAGCGAACTTAGTGAGGGCCTCAAGAGCATAAAATCGAACCAGTCAGAAATGAAAGAGGCACTAACTGAAATAATTTACACAGATTCAATAGTAGAGTAGGTAAAGCCAAGAAGCAAACCATCAATTTGGAATAAAAGGAAGCCAAAAACACCCAATCAGAACAGCAAAAAGAAAAAAGAATCCAAAAATATGAGGAGAGTGTAAGGAGCCTCTGGGACAACTTGAAACGTACCAACATTCGCATCTTGGGGGTGCCAGAAGGAGAAGAGAGAGAACAAGAAATCGAAAACCTATTTGAAACAATAATGGCAGAAAAATTCCCTAACTTGGTGAAGGAAACAGACATACAAGTCCAGGAAGCACAGAGAGACCCAAACAAGATGAACCCCAAGAGGTCCACACCAAGACACATCACCATCAAAATACAAAAGGTTCAAGACAAAGAGAGAATCTTACATGCAGCAAGAGAAAAGCAGTTAGTTACCTACAAGGGAGTTCCCATAAGGCTGTCAGATGATTTCTCAAAAGAAACTTTGCAGGCCAGAAGTGAGTGGCAAGAAATATTCAGAGTGATGAAAAGCAAGAGCCTACAACCAAGATTACTCTATCCTGCAAAGCTGTCATTTAGAATCGATGGCCATATAAAGACTTTCCCAGACAAGAAAAAGTTAAAGGAGTTCATCATCACCAAACCATAATTATATGAAATGTTGAAGGGTCTTCTTGAAGAAGAAGATAAAATATATGAACAAACAAAATGGCAATAAATATATATCTATCAACAATGGAATCTACAAACAAAATGAACAAACAGAACAGAAACATTCTCATAGATACAGAGAACATTTTGTTGGTTGCCATATGGGAGGGGGGTTAGGGGAATGGGTGAAAAAGGTGAAGGGATTAAGTACAAATTGGTGCTAGACTGACAAACCTCAAAGGGAAGGGGGGTTGGGGAGTGGGAAGAAATAAACCAAAGAACTTATATGTATATATACATAACCAATGGACACAGACAACAGTGTGGAAAAAGGCAGGAGGGGGACAGGAGTGGGGAGAAAGGGGGTCAATGGGGGAAAAATGAGGAACATCTGTAATACATTCAACAATAAAGATAAAAAAATAAAATAAAAAGAATAATTTACAGGGAATCAATAGTAGTATAGGTGAAGCCAGGAAGCAAACCATCGATTTGGAATATAAGGATATAAGAAACACCCAATCAGAACAGCAAAAAGAAAAAAGAATCCAAGAACATAAGGACAGTATAAGGAGCCTGTGGTACTTCAAGTATACCAACATTCACATTAAGGGAGTGCCAGAAGGAGAAGAAAAAGAGAAAGAAATTAAAAACTATTTGAAAAAATAATGACAGAAAATTTCCCTAACTTGGTGACAGAGCAGACATACAAGTCCGGGTAGCACAGAGTCCCAAACACGGTGAACCTAAAGAGGTCCACACCAAGACACATCATCATCAAAATACCAAAGGTTAAAGACAAAAGAGAGAATCTTAAAAGCAGCAACTGAAAAGCAGTTAGTTACCTACAACAGAGCTCACATAAGGCTGTCAGCTGATTTCTCAAAAGAAACTTTCAGGCCAGGAAGGAATGACAAAAAATATTTAAAGTGATGAAAAGCAAGGACCTATAACCAAGATTACTCTATCCTGCAAAGCTATCATTTAGAAATCGATTGCCATATAAAGAGTTTCCCAGACAAGAAAAAGCTAATGGAGTTCATCAACACCAAACAAGTATTGTATGAAATGTTGATGGGTCTTTTGAAGAAAATGAAGATTAAAAAAAATATGAATAAAATGTCAATAAATACATATCTATCAACAATGGAGCTCTGGCCGGTTTGGCTCAGCAGTTAGAGCGTCGGCCTGAGGTCCAGAGAGACCAGGGTTCGGTTCCCGCTAAGGGCATGTACCTCGGGTGCATTGTCCCCGGCCCTGGTTGGATCGTACAGGTGGCAGCCACTCGATGTGTCCCTTTCATATCGATGTTTCTCTCTCTCTCTCTCTCTCTTCCTGTCTCTCCCTTCCACTCTATCTGAACAAAACCTGGAAAAAGTATCCTCGGCTGAGGATAAAAAAAAAAACAAAAAACAATGGAATCTACAAAGAAAGTGAGCAAACAGAACAGAAACAGACTCATAGATACAGAGAACTTCTTGTTGGTTGCCAAATGGGAGGGGAGTTGGGTGTAAAAGATGAAAGATTTAGAAAGTACAAATTGGTTGTTAGACTGATGAACCTCAAAGGGAAGGGGGGACATGGGGCAGGAAGAGATAAACCAAAGAACTTTTATGCATATATCCATAACCAAAAGACACAGACAACAGTGTGGGGAAAGCAGGAGGAGGGTAGAATTGGGGAGAAGAGGGTCAAGGGGGAAATAAGGAGGGACATCTGTAATACATTCAATAAAGAAAAGTGTTTGTTTTTTTAATTACATAATCTCCCTCTAATGCTAAAATGGCAATTGCTGAGATTCACAATTCCTAATCTGATAAAATGTATCTTACTCCAAAAGCCTGTGTGATGCTTAATAGGGAAATTCTAGAAGTGTCCCTATTGAAAAAGAAAAAGAACTTTGTTCAAAGGCAATTAGGCAAGACAAAAAAATAAATGTATAAACAGGGGTGGAGGAAACAGGGTAGGACTTTTTCCATAAAACCTTCCACACACAGAAATGCAGGAGACTTCCAGTCAAGATGGCGGCATAGGTAAATGCAGTATCGCGTCCTCCCACAACCACATCCAAGTTACAACCAAACTACAGAACAACCATCATTCAAAACCACCTGGAATCAAGCTGAATGGAAGTCCTACAACTACGGAATTAAAGAAGCTGCATCGAGACTGGTAGGAGGGGCGGAGGCGGAGGGGCGGAGGCGGCGGCGCGGGGGCGGAGGCGCGACTGCAGTGAGACGGGCAGGTCCCACACCCACGTGCGGCAGATAAAAATCAGGAGGATACCTCGGCTGGCAAGGTCCTTCCTGAGGACTGAGGGGTCCCCGTCCCACACCAGGTGCCCCGCTCAAGGTTCCAGTGCCAGGAAGAGAAGTCCCCATAACTTCTGGCTGGAAAAACCAGCGGGAACTGAGGCTCAGGGAAGCTGACACGGCTGGAGCCCCAAGCAGCTCCTTAAAGGGCCTGCGCACGAACTTATCGGACTCACTGCGGAGGCAGCTTGAGGTGCACCAGAGACACACAGGGAAGAACTGAGCTGTTTGGCACTGGAGCGAGAGCTGGAGAGGGGGCTTTCCCCGAGACAAACGTGCTGTCAGAGGCCTTTGTTCTTTTGGTGAGCCCTTCCCTGGGGTGGCAGACAGCCGCCATATCTGGGACTCCAGCAACCTGGTAGCCCCGCCCTGGTGACTCCCTGAGGCCCCACCCCACCCCACCCAACTTTCAGGCCCACCCCACCCAACTTTCAGGCCCACCCAAGCTGTTGGTACTTGCTTAACCATAGGATAGGATTGGCCTGTCTTGGATCCTGCTTCAGGTTTTTCCTAAATTTTTTCAAACGAGCAGCATCTGGTCTCAGCTAGCCCCATACCGCTTGTTAGTAATACACAGAAACAAACAGGGAGGCAGCCAAAATGAGGAGACAAAGAAACAGGTCCCAAATGAAAGAACAGAACAAAACCCCAAGAAAAGAACTAAGCGAAATGGAGATAAGCAACCTAACAGATGTTGAGTTCAAAATACTGCTTATGAGGATGCTCAATGAACTTAGTGAGGACCTCAAGAGCATAAAAAAGGACCAGTCAGAAATGATCGATGCACAGTTAGAAACGAAGGAGGCTTTAACTGAAATAAAGAATAATTTACAAAGATTCAATAGTAGAGTACATAAATCCAAGAAGCAAACCATTGATTTGGAATATAAGGAAGCAAAAAACGCCCAATCAGAACAGAAAAAAGAAAAAGGAATCCAAAAAAATGAGGAGAGTGTAAGGAGCCTCTGGGACAACTTCAAGCGTGCCAACATTCGCATCTTGGAGGTGCCAGAAGGAGAAGAGAGAGAACAAGAAATTGAAAACCTGTTTGAAACAATAATGGCAGAAAACTTTCCTAACTTGGTGAAGGAAACAGACATACAAGTCCAGGAAGCACACAGAGTCCCAAACAAGATGAACCCCAAGGGGCCCACACCAAGACACATCATCATCAAAATGCAAAAGGTTCAAGACAAAGAGAGAATCTTAAAAGCAGCAAGAGAAAGGCAGCTAGTTACCTACAAGGGAGTTCCCATAACGTTGTCAGGTGATTTCTCAAGAGAAACTTTGCAGGCCAGAAGGCAGTGGCAAGAAATATTCAGAGTGATGAAAAGCAAGAGCCTACAACCAAGATTACTCTATCCTGCAAAGCTGTCATTTAGAATCGATGGCCATATAAAGAGTTTCCCAGACAAGAAAAAGTTAAAGTTCATCACCACCAAACTGTTACTATATGAAATGATGAAGGGTCTTTTTGAAAAAAAAGATAAAATATATGAACAAACAAAATGGCAATGAATACATATCTATCGACAATGGAATCTACAAACAAAATGAACACGTAGAACAGAAACATTCTCATAGATACAGAGAACATTTTGTTGGTTGCCAGATGGAAGGGCGGTTGGGGGAATGGGTGAAAAAGGTGAAGGGATTAAGAAGCACAAATTCATTGCTAGACTGACAAACCTCAAAGGGAAAGGGGTTGGTGGGGTGGGAAGAAATAAACCAAAGAACTCATATGCATAACCAATGGATACAGACAATAGTGTGGGAAAAGGTGGGAGGGGGATGGGCAGGGGAGGAGGGGATCAATGGGGGAGAAATGTGAAATATCTGTAATACATTCTACATTCAACAATAAAGATTAAAAAAAAAAAAAATCCTCCACACACTAAATAATAATGGTGCTCTACTCAAAACGTCCATAAACCTAGACTAGAGCCTGCCTGCATTCTTTCCTTCTGCAAATGTTGCCAATTTCTTCAGATGATCTGCCTGCTCCTCATCTATATATTCTAAAGGAAAGCTAGTTTGTTAACTTACCTATCCACATACACAAAGGCTAGTATCATACCTCTATCTCTTTTAAAAATAAGAGACTGCTTGGGAAAGAGGCTTACACAACTGCAAAAGATAACCATTTAAACATATACTAGGTCAGAGCTTGAAGTGTACCAAGAATCACCAAAAATCTGAGGGAAAAAAACATAAAACAGAAGCAACAATATGTACAAATGAAGCAATTAGCTCTTTAGTCAACAAATAATTCAGGAAAAAAACATTTAATTCTAATATTTTAAAAAATTTTTTTTTCTTCATTGATCTGAGAGGAAGGGAGAAGGAGAGAGAGATAGAAACATTGATAAGAGAGAACAGCGACTGGCCACCTCCTGCATGCCCCCTCTAGAGATCAGGCCCACAACCTGGGCTTGTGCCTTGACCAGGAATCAAACTGGCAACCTCTTGGTGCATAGGTCAATACTCAACCATTGAGCCACACCAGTCAGGCCTAATTAATATTCTTAACAATGGTTCAAGAAGCTATTATAGCCCTGGCTGGTTTGGCTCAGTGGTCAGAGCGTCGGCCTGTGGATCAGAGAGTCCCAAGTTCGGTTCCTGCTAGGGGCACATACCAAAACACACACACACACACACAAATTGAGATGAAGAAGCTATTATATAAAATATTCCCAGTTAAGGATGGCTGACTGAGTATACACTTTTATCCTTTGTCCCCCAGGAAACTCTAATAAAATGAGAATAAATAAATAAAATAAATAAACAAAGGCAAAAGAGAAAGAGAGAGAGCGAGAGAGAGAGAGAGAGACCATATATGAGGGGATGAACAAATTATTGTTGGAAAAATCTAAAATAAACAGGTGAATCATAACCAGTGGAAAAGGGTGAAGAAAGACACAAGGTATAATAAGCCTATAGAGGAGGTTGCCGTTAAATGGGGTATCAGGCTGCCCTGCAAAATCTCAGATAAGTTCAGTGCTCAGAAATGCAAGATACCTAAAAGAACATAAAGTAAGATATAGGCTGAAATCAGATTAACTGAAAATCTATAGACAAAACAATCAAACACAACCACAGTCCCACACTGTACCACCCAGTAGCCAGGCTACTACCTCACAGGATAGAAGGGACATTCTGGTTGTTAGGGGCACAAAATAAAAAGTTGACTCATAAACAAAAGAAAACTTTTGCCCAGCTGGTGTGGCTCAGTGGATTGAGCATCGCCCCATGGACTAAGAGGTCATGATTCGATTCCTGATCAGGGCCCATGTGCAGGTTGCATGCTTGATCCCCATTAGGGGGCGTGCAAGAGGCAGCCAATCAATGTTTCTCTCTCACATCAACATTTCTATCTCTCTCCCCCCCTCTAAAAAAAATAAAAAATAAAAACATTTTAAAAAAACAAAAGAAAACTCATAAAGTTTTTCATCCAAAAATCAAAAATCTATTTACTCCTAGAGAAGTAAAAGATAAACACATCTTAAAAGAGCAGAATGCTGCAAAATAAATTAAACAAGAAACAGCTCTTTTTTTTTTATCCTCACCCAAGGATATTTTTCCATTTTTTGTACAGATAGATTGGGAGGGAGAGAGAGAGAGAAACATCGACGTGAAGGGACACATCGAGTGGCTGCTACCCACACGACCAACCAGGGCCGGGGACAAACTGCAACTGAAGTACGTGCCCTTAGCGGGAACCGAACCCGGGTCTCTCCGGACCGCAGGCCAACGCTCTAACCGTTGAGCCAAACTGGCCAGGGCCAAGAAACAGCTCTTTATGATTACATACATGTCTGACAAAATATAAATTTCAATCGAAGAATGAGAAGAAAAAGCCAAGGGAATAGCCCTAAAAAGAGACAAAAAGAAAAAGAAGTTAAAAACTGTTTACTCTAGCCCTGGCCGGTTTGGTTCAGCGGTTAGAGCGTCGGCCTGCGGTCCAGAGAGACCCGGGTTCAGTTCCCGCTAAGGGGCATGTTCCTCGGTTGCAGTTTGTCCCCGGCCCTGGTCGGTCGTGCGGGTGGCAGCCACTCGATGTGTTCCTTTCACGTCGATGTTTCTCTCTCTCTCTCTGTTCCTCTCTCTCCCTCCCACTCTACCTGAACAAAGAATGGAAAAATGTCCTCGGGTGAGGATAAAAAACAAAAAAAACTGTTTACTCTAAGGCCAAGGAATACAAGAGGATTATATTCTCTTCTCTAATGATCTAACATTTTTAGCAGTGGTCACATGGATTTTTTTTTTTTCATACTCTATTGATTGCTTAAAATTATGCCACATTTTAATTGCTTCCTATTTGGACCATGTATAATCTTTTGTATAATATCTTCCCTTTGAATTTTTTAACTTTTCAGTGGAGAAGGTGGGAGGACACTATGGGCACTAGAATGAGTTTTCAAAATGGGGGGGAAAAAGAAAATCAAAAGAAGCAAAGGACATGAAGTCTATAGAAGTAAGCAGAGAGCAAAAATCAGATTGAAAGGAAATAAACAGGGATAGTGGTCAACCAAGAAATATTAGCAGGTTCAGGAGCTTAGTGTTCAGAGATGTCATGAGGAAGTAGGAAAGAGAGGAAGACAGCCTTATCATAAGTGTTCTATACAAAACTATCAGCAGAGAAGAAGCTGTCAAGATGCCAATTCAGTTGTACACATTTATTTATTTATTTATTTATTTATTTATTTATTTATTTATTAATCCAGATAGAGCGGGAAGGAGAGAGGGAAGAAGAGGGAGAGAGAGAAACATCAACGTGAGAGAGACACATCAAGTGGCCGCCACCCACACAGCCCCAAGTGAGACCAGAGACAAACCACAACCAAGGTATATGCCCTTAAAGGGAACTGAACCCGGGACTCTCTGGTTCGTGGGCCGACACTCTAACCGCTGAGCCAAACCGGCCAGGTCAGTTGGTACACCTTTAAATACTGACAACACAGTTCCACATTTCTTAAAAATCAAAATTAGATACTTACCTGACAAAGAACTGGCCATGCTTCCTCTTCGTAACTTACAGTCATCCTGACTAAGTTGTCGTTGAAGCTTAGCTTTTCCAGTGGATGAAAATATATCAGGATTACTAAGCTTCCTGAAGAGCAGGGGACTAAGTCCAGGTATCACATCCTTCAAAGAGAAAAATGTAAAACATAAGTCATTAATGTCTTTTCTAAAAGTGTCTAAGAACTTTATATTACACATCTCTACAAAATTCATTAGTTAAAAAGTGTCAACATTTTATATTTCCTGCTTAACAGATAAAGTCAGAAACATATTTCTTAGTAAAAGTTGTCTGGGTATGCTATGAAGGATGTGGGACGTTGATCATAAAGTGCCAAACAAAAAATAGAGGAGGAGATTCACAAGATGATAAGACATTTTGATAAGATATATTATTCCTGAGTACACATCTAGTTATATTATTTATTTACTTTTTTCCTTTTATTCACACTCTTCCTCTATCCAGTAAAGAAAAGCCTTATTCAGTTTTTTAAAAATCATGAGTAACAAGCCTTCCTTTACCTGTTATACAAAGTTAGAAACACCTTCAGCATTCAATTAATGCTAAAATAAAACTTAGAGTTTTCTTTATATATCTATAAAGAAGCTAAATATATACTTTCAATGAAAAAGTATAAAGTACTATGAAGAAAACAGACAATATGAAACATTGGCAATGCCTCCTCTTTCTCTTTTTTACTGTAGCCCATCCCACTCCATCCCAATACCTTTTCCTCCTCACTTAGTAAAGAATGTCCAACATATCAAAATTCAGACACTTTGAAGTAAACTCACCTAATTAACAGCAATAAATGAGAAAACTATTTTGAAATAAACGGCAAATGAGGCTATCTAATATATATCTAGATGATGGAGGCTAAAATAAACAAGGTAAGTAGCACATTCAAACTGATCTAGAAAATACTAAGACAAAATGAGAAAGAAACATAAGGAGAAATAACTGAAATCTATGTTACGGGCCATTTGAAAAACAAGGTTCAAGTAACTGGTCCCATGACAATACTAAAGCCACAGGGAGCCCTGGCAGTTGTGATTCAATTGGTTGGAGCATCATCTGTGCACTGAAGGGTCTCTCTCATATCAATCTCTCTCTCTCTCTCACTCACTCTGCCCCCTCTCCCTTCCTCTCCCTCTGAAATCACCAAAAACATTTCTTTGGGTGAGGATTAAAAAAACAATAATACTTAAAATAAATAAATAAATGCTACAAGAGAAAAAAATGGAAAAATGCCTACCTCCTTGACAAAAGATTTTTTTTAACGTCCTCTAAGGTCATATACTATGATTGGTGGGTTCACAAACATGGGAAGATACTAATATTGTTGGTGGTGGCTATCCATAATACAATATACAAATACCCAAGCATAAATAAAAGAGTGAAGTTGGTGAAGAAAAATGAGAGAAGGAAAAAGTATTTTTTAATTGGTAGCAAATTAATAAAAGGATAAAGGAGGATATTTAGGCACTGTGTCATTAAAACAACTGATGTGTCCTATCCGGTTTTGCTCAGTGGTTAGAGCGTCAGGCTACAGACCAAAGAGTCACGGGTTCGATTCCCAGTCATATCTTGATTGCAAGTTTGATCACTGGCCCCAGTCAGGGTCATGTGGGAGGCAACCAATCAATGTGTCTCTCTCACATTGATGTTTCTCTCCCTCCCTCCCTCCCTCCCTTCCCCTCCCTTCTCTCTTTCTATCCCTCCCACTCTATCTAAAAAAAAAGAAATCAATGGAAAAATGTCCTCAGGTAAGGATTTAAAAAATGAAACAAACAAACAAAAAAAACAACAATTGGTGTGAGCAGGGAGAAAGAAGAACTAGCAGCAGCAGTTAATGCAAAAAGAGAAGGCAGCAAGGGAGCAGCCTGTATTCCCAGTATTTGGTGTATCAAAGACGAAATACTACTTATGCATCGAGGAGAAACCATGGATGGAAGCAGGATTTGGGCACTAATGCTAGTAACTCACCACAAAAGGCTGGCCACTCACAGAGGCAACTCCAGCAAGAAAATTACCGGTAGAGGAAAATGAGATGGTCTTGGAAGATATCAAGTTTAAGTAATACCCTACATGAAGGCAGTACAGAAAGGGAAAGGTCCCATCCCATGAGAAGGTCAGCATTTGACTGGTGGCTGATACACTGGATGGATGAACAATTAGTCTTTGCCAGAAAAGAAACAACAACCAATAAAGAACTAGGTCAGCACCAATTAAGAAAAAAGTCCTATCGAAGATTTCCACTCAAGATGGCAGTGTAGGTAAACACAGTACTTGCTTCCTCCCACAACCACATAAAAATTACAACCAAACTACAGACCAACCATCATTCAGTTGTAGGATTTCCATTCAGCTTGATGTCAGGCAGCCACAACTGGGGACTCCAGCAACCTGGCTAGCACTGTTTGCCCAGCCCCGATGATTCCCTGAGGCCCAGCCCCACCCAACTTTCAAGCCAATCCAAGCTGTTTCCAGTGGCTTGACCACAGGATTAACCTGTCTTGGATCCTGCTTCAAATTTTCCAAAAATCTCTCAAACATGCAGCACCTCGTCTCAGCGAGCCCCATACCTCTTGTGGCCCCAGTTCTGGCACTAGAACAGCCAGCCTTGGTTCGCATGTTGGCTTTTCCTGGACACCTCCAAGCCCAGCACAAGAAGCAGCCATCTGCAGATCACTTTGTAGCTTATGCCAAATGACCCCGGGTAGAAGATAGGCAGAGGCTGACCTTGCCCCAGAACCAGCACACCCAGTGGACAGCGTCAGACTACACTGAAGCACCACCACCCAACTACCGCCACAAGTGACCCACTCAATGAGTGGACTCAGTGGGCACCAGAGCCCTGCTGAAGTAAGCCTTGCTCTGTGAGTTGGGCCCCTACACCAATGATCCTCCAGGGTAGTCAGAGACCAGTGGTCAGTGGGCATAGCCAGTCCTTGCAGCTGATCAGCCTGAGTAAATCCCCCCCATTAACATGCCAACAACAATCAAGACTCAATTACAACAGAAGGGTGTACAGTCCACACAAGGGGTGCACCTCGAGGGCCCAGCTGGGTGATCAGGGAGGCTGTGTCACTGAACCCTATAGGATACCTACTATAACAGGCCACCCTAGGAAGCCTAGGATACATAGCAACTCTATCTAACACATAGAAACAAACAGGGAAGCAGCCAAAATGCAGAGACAAACATGTCCCAAGTGAAAAAACAGAACAAAATTCCAGGGAAAAAAGTAAACAAATTGGAGCTAAGCAATCAATCAAATGCAGAGTTCAAAACACGGGTTATAAGGATGCTCAAGGAACTTAGTGAGACCTTCAAGGAACGTAAAGGGAACTCTAAGGAACTTAGTGAGAACATCAACAACATAAAAAAGGACCAGTCAGAAATAAAGGATTCACTAACTGAAATAAAGAATAATTTACAGGGAATCAATAGTAGAAGTAGGTGAAGCCAAGAAGCAAATCATCAATTTGGAATATAAGGAAGCAAAAAACACCCAATCAGAACAGCAAAAAGAAAAAAAGAATCCAAAAAATGAGGATAGCATAAGGAGTTTGTGGGACAACTTCAAGCGTACCAACATTCACATCAGGGGAGTGCCAGAAGGAGAAGAGAGCAAGAAATTGAAAACCTATTTGAAAAATAACAGCAGAAAACTTCCCTAACTTGGTGAAAGAAACAGACATACAAGTCCAGGAAGCACAGAGAGTTCCAAACAAGTTGAACCCAAAGCGGTCCACACCAAGACACATCATCATCAAATTGCCAAAAGTTCAAGACAAAGAGAGAATCTTAAAAGCAGCAAGAGAAAAGCAGTTCGTTACCTACAAAGGAGCTCCCATTAGACTGTCAGTCAATTTCTCAAAAGAAACTTTGCAGGCTGGAAAGGAGCAGCAAGAGATATTCAAGATGATGAAAAGCAAGGACCTACAACCAACATTACTCTATCCTGCAAAGCTATCATTTAGAATTGATAGTCATATAAAGAGTTTCCCAGACAAGAAAAAGGTAAGTAGTTCATCACCACCAAACCACATTATATGAAATGTTGAAAGGTCTTCTTAAAGGAGAAGAACCAAACTATGAACAATAAAGTAGAAATAGATATCTATTAACAACTGAATCTAGCCCTGGCCGGTTTGGCTCAGCGGTTAGAGCATCGGCCTGCGGTCCAGAGAGATCTGGGTTCGGTTCCCACTAAGGGCATGTACCTCGGTTGCAGTTTGTCCCCGGCCCTGGTTGGGTCGTGCAGGTGGCAGCCACTTGATATGTCCCTTTCACGTCGATGTTTCTCTCTCTCTCTCTCTCTCTTCCACTCTCTCCTTCCCGCTCTATCTGAACAAAAAATGGAAAAAATGTCCTCAGGTGAGAATAAAAACAACAACAACAATTGAATCTACAAACAAAATGAGCAAGCAGAACAGAAACAGACTCGTAGACACAGAGAACTTTTTGTTGTTTGCCTAATGGGAGGGGGTTGGAAGGATGGATGGAAATGATGAAGAAATTAAGAAGTACAAATTGGTTGTTAGACTGATGAACCTCAAAGGGAAGGGGGGAGGAAGGGTAGGAAGACATAAACCAAAGAACTTCTATGCATATATGCATAACCAATAGACACAAACAATAGTGTGGGGAAGGCAGGAGGAGGGGTGGAATTGGGGAGAAGGAGGTCAACGGTGGGAAAAAGGGGGGGGACATCTGTAATACATTCAACAATAATGATAAGTTTAAAAAAAGAAAGTCAGCCCTGGCCGGTATGGCTCAGCGGTTAGAGCGTCGGCCTGCAGTCCTGAGAGACCCGGGTTCGGTTCCCGCTAAGGGCGCGTACCTTGGTTGCAGTTTGTCCCCGGCCCTGGTCGGTTGTGCGGGTGGCAGCCACTCGATGTGTTCCTTTCACGTCGATGTTTCTCTCTCTCTCTCTGTTCCTCTCTCTCCCTCCCACTCTACCTGAACAAAAAATGGAAAAATGTCCTCGGGTGAGGATAAAAAAAAAAAACAAACAAAAAACAAAATAAAAAAAGAAAGTCATATACTTTCCAATCTCCCTATTCCCTATCATAACATACCAAAGAATAGAAGCCAGAAACAGAGAGAGAAAAAATAAAAGCAGATCATGCCCCTTCTTATTCCAAGTCTCCCTATCAAAACTTGCAAAGAGAAGAAAATATAAATTAAATTGGACATGAAATTTAATATTCAAACTAGGATGTCTTTTTAACTGTTACTTAAGAACCTTGCTCATTTCAGAAAAGTACACAAATATAACTCAATGAATTTTCATAAGTTAAACATATCCATTTAATCAACATTGGAAAAAAATAGAGACATAACCAAGCACTCCAGAAAGTCCCTGTGCTCCTTTCCAGTCACTACCCCAGATACCTCCAGAGTAAGCACTATCCAGGCTCCTAACAAAATAGATTATATAAAGTAAAAACCTTTATATGAATCACTCAGATGAACAGATCTGTGTCCTGCGTCTTTTGCTCAACTACACTAAACTTTTCTCTTTTAATCCTCACCCAAGGATGTTTTTCCATTTATCATCAGATAGAGTGGGAGGAAGGGGCAGGGGGAGAGAACATGGATGTGAGAGAGACACATTGACTGGTTGCCTCCCGCACAAACCCGACCAGGGCCAGGGACCAACCGCAACCAAGGTACATGCCCTTGACCGAAATCGAACCTGGGACTCATTGGTCCAAGGGCCAATACTCTAACCACTGAGAAAACTGGCCAGGGCTACACTAAACTTTTTAAAATAGCAGAACATTATTAAGTTTATCTAAGAAGTCATTAAGAGACAGGATAGGAGAATTAAGCAAATAAGACAAAACCACAAATAGCCCAAGAGAGAAAGAAACGAAGAATGGTCCCTGGCAGGTTTGGCTCAGGGATTAGAGCGTCAGCCTGCGGTCCAGAGAGACCCGGGTTCGGTTCCCGCTAAGGGCATGTACTTCAGTTGCAGTTTGTCCCCAGCCCTGGTTGGGTCGTGTGGGTGGCAACCACTCGATGCGTCCCTTTCACTTCGATGTTTCTTTCTCCCCCCCACCCCCACTCTATCTGAACAAAAAGCGAAAAAGTGTCCTCGGGTGAGAATAAAAGAAAGAAAAAAGAAACAAAGAATGGGAAATAGAACTTCCTTACTGACTTCCATACTAACTTACTTCTTGCAGTTTTCTAGTTCCCATTACTCGTTACTTACTAGGTCCAACCAAACTACAAGTTTTCAGGGTCAATGGGATAAGATGATGCCCTTATAATAAACTCTTTCTTTCTACTTAAACTATATCATATTGGTTTCTATCATTTCTATGATCAAATGATTCCTAATCAAAATAAGGAGTTAACCTTAAGGAGGAGAAGGAGCCTAGAATTACTTCCAGGTTTCTGACTTAGGTGGTATGCTTATCAAGCCTAAGAACACAGAAGGAAAAACAAGTTTACAAAAAACAAAAACAAAAAAAACACTGCTATGGAAAGAGTAAATATGAGCATAACTACAAATTACAGTACTTTTCCAATCACTATTAGGGGAGGGAGTGGGGGGAGGTAAAGAAATAAAGAAAAGGAGACATGAATAACTCTCAGCTACATGAATGCTATCTCCAATATTATAAGAGAATAATCTTCTTACTTCAGAGGCCAGAATTAGAACTACTGGAAGATAATACAAGGGTTAGTTAGAAGAAAGAACTGTCTAACAGTGAATAGGCCACCTTAAAAAGGAATGGACTGTGCCAGTAGAAATAGTGTAAAGGGTATAAGTTGGCCTAAAGCAGTAAATTCTCAAAATGTGGTCCCCAGGCCAGCAGCAACAGCCTCACAAATTCTCAGGCCCCACCCCATATCTACTAAATCAGAAATTCTGAGGGAGGAGACCAGCAATCTGTGTTTTAACAAGCTCATCACATGATTCTAAAGCACACTAACATTTGAAAACTGCAGACTAGATCAAAAACTTTCAATATGACGCCACCAGCACAAAGATATGTTAATCAATTGTGAGGACTGTGTCATAAATTATTTGAAATTTATAATAAAGTACTCAAGTTTGCAACCAGTTTATTTTCTTAATTAAATGAAAGCAGGTTCTTGGTAAACACTATAATAAAGTTAATTCACTTGCATTGCAATATTCTTTCTTAATTGAGATTTTTAAAAGAAAGAATTACAACGAGCATACCAGAAATTGCACATAACCTGTATTTATCTATTGTAGCAATATTGTAAGAGTAATATATCTAACATATGCCACATACATTTCAATTGTCAAATAAAATTTTAAAAGGTGAAAAGTTGCCTCACAACACAATCTCTACCTGTTCCTTCCAACTCTAAGAGAGTATTGTTTTGCCTAGCCAGTGTGGCTCAGTGGTTGAGCCAGTGGTTGAGCAAGACAGTATGCTCAACTAATATTTGACAAAGGTGGCAAGGGCATACAATGGAGTAAAGACAGCCTCTTTAATAAATGGTGTTGGAAAAATTAGACAGCTACATGCAAAAAAAATGAAACTAGAACATCAATTTACACCATACACAAGAATAAACTCAAAATGGGTAAAAGACTTAAATGTGACTCGTGAATCCATTAAAATCCTAGAAGAAAATGTAGGCAACAAAATTTCAGACATCACACGCAGCAGAATTTTCACTGATACAATGCCTCAGGCAAGAGAAACAGAGGAAAAAATTAATATATGGGACTGTATCAAACTAAAAAGCTTCTTCACAGCGAAACAATCATCAAAATGGAAAGGGAACCCACTATATGGGAGAGCATAACCGCCAACAATACATCAGATAAGGAGTTAATTTCCAAAATATATAGAGTACTCATGCAACTCAACAAAAAGAAGACAAAGAACTCAATTAAAAAATGGGCAGAGGGCCTAAATAGACACCTCTCCAAACAGGACATACAAATGACCAAGAGACATATGAAAAAATGCTCAATGTCACTAATCATCAGAGAGATGCAAATACAAACAACTATGAGGTGTCACTTCACACCTGCCAGAATGGCTACCATCAACAAATCATCAAACAACAAGTGCTGGCGAGGGTGTAGAGAAAAGGGGACTCTAGTACACTGCTGGTGGGAATGCAGACTGGTGTAGCCACTAAGGAAAACAATATGGTATTATCTCAAAAAATTAAAAATTGAACTGCCAATGGACCCAGTGATCCCACTTCTAGGAATATACCCTAAGAAGTCTGAAACACCAATCAGAAAGAATATATGTACCCCTATGTTCATAGCAGCACTATTTACCATTGCTAAGATTTGGAAGCAGCCCAAGTATCCATCAACAGATGAGTGGATAAAAAAGCTGTGGTACAAATACACAATGGAGTACTATGCAGCTGTAAGAAAGAAAAATCTAGTATCCTTTGAGACGACACGGAGGGCCCTGGAGAGTATTATGCTAAGCGAAATAAGCCAATCAGAGAAAGACAAATACCAGATGATCTCACTTATTTGTAGAATATAATGAACAGAAAAAGCTGATGAACAAAACAAACCCAGAGACATAAAATGGAATATGGTTCAGACTGACAAACCTCAGAGGAAAGGGGCGGCGGGAAGAGATGAGATAAACCGAAGAACATATAAGCATGTATGCGTAACGAATGGACATAGACAATAATGCTTGGCAGGGAGAGATAGGGAGGAAGGTGTCTACTGGGAAAAAGGAGAAACATCTGCAACAAAAATAAATTCATTTAAAAAAAAAAGTGAAAGACAATCCACCAAATGAAGAAAATATCTATAAATCATATATCTGATAAGAGTATGGTGTCTAGAATAAATATAAAACTGTCACAATTAAACAACAACTCAGTTTAAAAATAAAGGACTTAAGCCCTGTCCAGTTTGGCTCAGCAGTTAGAGAGTCCAGTCAAGGGCATGTACCTTGGTGCATTGCAGTCCACTCCCCAACCCTGGCCCGGGTCATACGGGAGCAACCAATAAATATGTGTGTCTCACATCGATGTTTCTCTCTCTCTCTCTCTCTCTCTCCTTCCCTCCTTCCCACTCTATCTGAAAATAAATGAAAAAAATATCCTTGGGTGAGGATTAAAAAAAAAAAAAAAAAGGACTTCCAGTCAAGATGGCAGCGTAGGTAAACATAGTACTCACCTCCTCCCACAACCACATCAAAATTACAACTAAACTACAGAACAAACATCCTTCAGAACCACCTGAAATTGAGCTGAATGGAAGTCCTACAACTATGAAATTAAAGAAGCCACACTGAGACTGGTAGGAGGGGCAGAGGTACAGAAGGGCTGGTCCCACACACACAGGTGGTGGATAAAAATCAGGACAGCTACCTTGGCTGTAAAGGTCTGCCCTGAGGAGTAAGGGGACCCCATCACAGGCCAGGTGCCCAGCTCAGGGTTGCAGTGCCAAGAAGAGAAGTCCTCATAATTTCTGGCTGTAAAAACCAACGGGAATTGAGGCTGAGGCTTCTGGAGTCCCAGGCAGTTCCTCTTAAAGGGCCTGAGCATGGACTTACTCAGACTCACTCCCTCTGAGCTCCAGGGCAAAGGGGAGGCAACTTGAAAGGCACCAGGGACACACGGGGAAGATCTGAGTTGTCTGGCATCGGGGCAAGGGCTGGAGAGGCAGTTTTCTTCTAGACAGACATACTGGTGGAGGCTGTTGTTCCTTTGGTGAGCCCTTCCCAGGGGGCCTGCAGACAGGTACCATATCTGGGACTACAGCAACCTAGCTCACACTGTTTGGCCCACCCTAGTGATTCCCTGAGGCCCTGCCCCACCCAACTTTTGGCCACACCCAAGCTGTTTCAGGTGGCTTTACCACAGGATTGGCTTGTTTTGGCTCCTGCTTCAGATTTCCCTAAATTCTCTCAAACAAGCAGCATCTGGCCATAGAGCCCCATACCTTTCGCTAAGTGACCCCAGGCCTGGCACAAGAAGCAGCCAGCCTTGGTTCACAACTTGGCTTTGCCTGGGCACCTCCAAACCCAGCACAAGAAACAACCATTGGCAGATCACTTTGTAGTTTATGCTGGGTGGCCCCGGGTAGAACACAGGCAGTAGCTGACCTTCTCCCAGAGCCAGCACATCCAGTGGACAGCTTCAGACCACGTTGAAGTAGCACCACCCAACCACCTCTACAAGTGACACACCCAAGGAATGTATTCAGTGAGTACCAGTGCCCTGCTGAAGTAAGTCTTGCTCTGTGTGGTGATCAGCTCTGCACAGCTGAGGTAGTCAGAGGTCAGTGGTTAGTGGGCACAGCCAGTCCTTGCAGCTGATCAGCCTAAGTACCTCCCATTGATGTGCCAACAGCAATCAAGATTCAATTACAACAGAAAGGTGTAAAGTCCACACAAGGGATACACCTCGAAGGCCCAGGTGGGTGACCAGGGAGGCAGTGCCACTAAACCCTGCAGGACACCTAATACAATAGGCCACCCTAGGAGACATCGCAACTCTACCTAAATCATAGAAACAAACACAGGGAGGCAAGCCAAAATGAAGAGACAAAGAAACACATCCCAAATGAAAGAACAAAACTCAAGGAGATAAGCAATCTAACAGATGCAGAATTCAAAACACTGCTTATAAGGACACTCAATGAACTTAGTGAAAATTTCAAGGAACTTAAGGAGAATTTCAAGGAACTTAGTGAAGACTTCAAGAGCATAATAAAGGACCAGTCAGAAATGAAGAATGTATTAACTGAAATAAAGAATAATTTACAGGCCCTGGCCGGTTTGGCTCAGCGGTTAGAGCGTCGGCCTGCGGTCTGGAGAGACCCAGGTTCGGTTCCCGCTAAGGGCGCATACCTTGGTTGCAGTTTGTCCCCGGCCCTGGTTGGGTCGTGTGGGTGGCAACCACTCGATGTGTCACTTTCACGTCAATATTTCTCTCTCTCTCTCTCTCTCCCTCTCTCTCCCTCCCACTCTATCTGATCAAAAATAAAAAAATGTCCGCAGGTGAGGATTAAAAAAAAGAAGAAAAATTTACAAGGACTCAATAGTAGAGTAGGTGAAGCCAAGAAGCAAACCATCGATGTGGAATATAAGGACAGAAAAAACACACAATCAGAACAGCAAAAAGAAAAAAGAATTAAAAAAATGAGGATAGCATAAGGAGTTTGTGGAACAACTTCAAGCGTACCAACATTTGCATCATGAGAGTGCCAGAAGGAGAAGAGAGTGAGCAAAAAATTAAAAACCTATTTGAAAAATAACAGCAGAAAACTTCCCTAACTTGGTGATGGAAGCAGACATACAAGTCCAGGAAGCACAGAGTCCCAAACAAGATGAACCAAAGAGGTCCACACCAAGACACATCATCATCAAAATACCAAAGGTTAAAGACAAAAGAGAGAATCTTAAGAGCAGCAACAGAAAAGCAGTTAGTTACCTACAACAGAGCTCACATAAGGCTTTCAGCTGATTTCTCAAACGAAACTTTGCAGGCCAGAAGGCAGTGGCAAGAAGTATTTAAAGTGATGAAAAGCAAAGACCTACAACCAAGATTACTCTATCCTGCAAAGCTATCATTTAGAATCGATGGCCATATAAAGAGTTTACCACACAAAAAGGTAATGGAGTTCATCACCACCAAACCAGTATTATATGAAATGTTGACAGGTCTTCTTAAAGATAAAAAAATATGAACAATAAAATGGTAATAAATACATATCTGTCAACAATTGAATCTACAAACAAAATGAGAAGCAGAACAGAAACAGACTCATAGATACAGAGAACTTTTTGTTGCTTGTCGAATTGGGGGGGTGTAAAAAAGATGAATGGATTAAGAAGTACAAATTGGCTGTTATACTGAGGAACCTCAATGAAAAGGGGGAGGTGGGGTGGGAAGAGAAAAACCAAAGAACTTATATGCATATATGCATAACCAAAGACACAGACAATAGTGTGGGAAGGCAGGATGGGGGTGGGAGTGGAGAGAAGGGAGTCAAGGGGGGGAAAAAGGAGGGATATCTGTAATACATTCAACAATAAAGATAAGTTTAAAAAATAAAAAAACAGAATTTATTTATACATATGTAAGATATATAGTAATATGCTATTATATACATTGCTTTTTCAATTCCATTTTAAATATTTTATTGCAAAATATATTAAAATATTAAAAATATATAAAAATATAAAAACACTTTTCAATAAAATAAAATAAAGAACTTGAGCCCTGGCCAGTGTGGTTCGGTGGTTACAACATTGGCCCATGTCCGAAAGGGTAGTGGATTGATTCCCCGTCAAGGGCACATACCTGGGTTGCAGGTTCAATCTCTGGCCATAGTCTGGTTGTGCAGGAGGTATAACTAATCAATGTGGCTCTTTCTCCCCTGCCCCTCCTTCCACTCTCTCTAAAAACCAATAGAAAAAAACATCCTTGGGTGTGGATTAACAAAAAATAAATAAATAAAAATAAAATACAGCCCTGGCTGGTTTAGCTCAGCAGTTAGAGCGTCGGCCCACAGACCAAGGAGTCTCGGGTTCAGTTCCAGCCAAGGGCACGTACCTCGGTTGCGGTTTACCCCCGGCCCTGGTCGGAGTCGTGCAGGAGGAAGCCAGTCAATGTGCTCTCTCATCAATGTTTCTATCTCTCTCCCCTTCTGAATTCCTCTCTCTCTAAAAGTTAATAAGGGGAAAAAAATAATATTTTTAAAATAAATAACTAAAAGATGTTCAACATCATTAACCTGTAAGGAAATGCAAGGGGTGAAGGTATTGAGCAAAAAAGCAACAAGAGAACTCAGGGACATGGACAACATTGTGGTGATTGTCAAGGTGGAGTGGGTAGAAGTGGAAGAGGGCACAGAGGAGATAAATGGTGATGGAAAGAATAAAATTAAAAGCACAATGAGATATCATGTTATCATTTACACCTACTAAGAGGGATATATATATATATATATATATATATATATTTTTTTTTTTTTTTTTTAATGAAAAATTGCTCTAGCCCTTATGGTTCAGTTGGTTGGACATCATCCTGTGCACTGAAAGGTTGCCAGTTCAATTCCCAGTCAGGGCACATGCCCAGGTTGCGGGCTCAATCCTGGGTATGGGGTGTGCAGGAGGCAGCTGATCCATGTTTTGCTCTCACATCAATGTTTCTCTCTCTCCTTTTCAAGTCCTCTCTTTCCAAAATAATCAATAAAAAAATATTTTTTTAAAAATGGAATATAACAAATGTTAGCAAGGTCATGGATAAACTAGAACCCTCATACATTCCTGATGGGAGTGTTAAAATGGTACAGTCATTGTTGAAAACAGTTTGGCAGTTCCTCAAAACCTTAAACATAGAATTACCATATGATCCATCAATTCCACTTATATATATATATATATATATATATATATATATATATATACTCATACAAAAAACTGAAGAACAGGTATTCAAACTAAAATTTGTACACAACACAAATGTTCATAGCAGCACTATACCAATCACCAAAAGGTAGAAATAACCCCATCAACTGATGACTGGATAAATTAAATGCAATAGAATATTAGCCATAAAAATATATAAAGTACTGATAAATGCTACAATATGGGTAACTGGATGCTAAAACAGAATGCTAAGTGAAAGATGCTAGATATAAAAAGCCACATAGACCGGCCAGTATGGCTCAGTGGTTGAACATCAACCCATGCACCAACAGGTCGCCATTTGATTCCCAGTCAGGACACATGCCAAGGTTGTGGGTCAAATTCCCACTGGGGGCATGCAGGAGGTTGCCAATCTATGTTCTCTCTCATCTATGTTTCCATCTCTCTCTTCCTCTCCCTTCCTGTCTCTCTAAAATCAATAAAGAAAAAATATATATATTTTTTTTTAATCCTCATCCAAGGACATTTTTTTTTCATTTTTTATTTAGATAAAGTGGGAGGGAGAGAGAGGAAGAGAGAGAGAGAGAGAGAGAAACATCGACGTGAAAGAGACACATCAAGTGGCTGCCACCCGCACAACCAACCAGGGCTGCAACCGAGGTACGTGCCCTTAGCGGGAACCGAACCTGGGTCTCTCTGGACCACAGGCCGATGCTCTAACCGCTGAGCCAATCTGGCCAGGGCAGAAAAAATAAATTAAAAAAAAATAAATTAAGCCCTGGCCGGTTTGGCTCAGCGGTTAGAGCATCGGCCTGTGGTCCAGAGACACACGGGTTCAGTTCCCACTAAGGGCACGGACCTCGGTTGCAGTTTGTCCCCAGCTCTGGTTGGGTCATGTGGGTGGCAACCACTCGATGTGTCCCTTTCACGTCAATGTTTATCTGAACAAAAAATGTCCTCAGGTGAGGATAAAAAAAAAAAAAAGAAAAGAAATTAAAAGCCACATATTGTATGATTCCATTTATATGAAATGTCCAGAGTCCAGAGCAACAGAAAACAAATTAGTGGATGTCAGGAACTGGGGGAAAGACGAAATGAGGAATAACTACTTACTAGATACACGATTTCCTTCTAGAGTGTTGTGAATGTTCTGAAACTAGACAGTGGTGATGGTTGTACAACATTTGAAGTACTAAATGTTACCAATTATAAATGTTAAGTATATTTACCATATTTTAAAAGTCAAAACACACGTGTAGGCGGGCTCCCTAGGGCCACATTACCTTCCAGGAGCCTATTAAATTAAGAAGAGCTAAGATCCAGTCACCTTTCTCTCTGGCATCTCTTTTGCTTCCTTCGGGCTTTTTTCCTCTTCCACGTGGCTGGACGAAAAAAGCCTAAGGAGAGCTTTCACTGGACACCAAGATCTAAAGGAATGTGGAGATTGCCAAAGATGAGCTCTGTAGGCAGAAGAAAACAAGCTTTTCCAAATCTAGCTTTCCTGAGAAAAGGCTCTTCTTTAAGTGCATCTAAAATGGCTAATTACCCAAAACTCTGTGGGCCTACTAGGAATGACAGAAAATTATGGTAACAGGCTGTCCATACCCAAAATAAGAGAATTTCTACATAGTTCTTTTTTTTTTTTTTTATCCTCACCCGAGGACATTTTTCCATTTTTTTGTTCAGATAGAGCGGGAGAGAGAGAGAGAAACATCGATGTGAAAGGGACACATCGAGTGGCTGCCACCCGCACGACCAACCAGGGCCGGGGACAAACTGCAACCGAGGTACATGCCCTTAGCGGGAACCGAACCCGGGTCTCTCTGGACCGTAGGCCGACGCTCTAACCGCTGAGCCAAACCGGCCAGAGCTCTACATAGTTCTAAGCTGAGGACTATATTGGGGTTCGAGCACTGTGGTAGAGACTACATATACACTGACCAAACATAATTTGCCTTTCTCCTGGGCATAATCTAGATATTTTCCAGCACTCTAACAGTTAGGCATGGCCCTGTGAATGGAATATGGGAGAGGTGATTAAGCTATTTCTAGACCTGGTGCACCAAAACCTCCCATGTAAACACGTGCAGAAAATACTAAAGCCTCCATTAGTCTGGGTTCTTTTGAATATATGTTACAGCACCTATATTCTTTAATATAGAAGACTACTAGCATTAGAGCCCGTAATAAAATTTCCCTTTCTCATATTGGTCAAAAGCAGGACTTACATGTTCCTGAGTCACCTGAACATAATCATCTTGGTATCACACCTTTGAAATAACTTAAATATTTTTAAAATACTATTTCTAAACTCTGTTTGTAAGAACATGCCTGAAGGTCTCAAATAGTCATGAAAATTAGAAGACCTAACATTATTATGTTACCTCTGCTTTGCTGAAATATAGGCACAGAAACTATGTGGCTTGTTAATCTCCAACAAATTAAGGGTTAAAAGATTTGTGAATCTGCTACTCAGGTTCATTGGTAGGAAGTAGGAAGTATTGCTACATTAAAGTTGGTACAACCAAAATATCAGAGAATTTTAAAATGTGGTCTCCTTGGCCTGACTTTGTTCTTAATTACATTCTAAAACCTGGGGCTATCTTCTAAGCCAGTTACTTAATAAAGAAACCCATAAAGTTCTCCCACAGGGAAAAATGCACAAATTAAAGCTTCCTTTTCAAGTTGAACAAAGTAAAAGAACAGTCCAATACCATCCACAAACCAAAAGTCAAGCTATATCTTTTTCTATTATATTTCTTTCTAAAAGTAGATGAGACACTAAAAAAATATGAACTCTAATTTCATACATTCTGTACATTTATCTTTTTTCTCTTAATATGTTTTTATTGCTTTTTTAGAGAGAGGAAAGAGAGAGATAGAAAAATTGATGTGAGAGAGAACATTGATTGGCCTCCTCCTGCATGCCCCCCACTGGGGATCGAGCAGGAAACCCGGGCACGTGCCCTGATCAGAAATCAGACTGGGATCTCTCAGTCCATGGGATGACACTTATTCCACTGAGCCACACCAGCCAGGCAGTGTACATGAACCTTTAAAATATAATTAACCAGCCCGTCCAGTGTGGCTCAATGGTTAAGTGGCCACCCATGCACCAAGAGGTTGCCGGTTCGATTCCCAGACAGGGCACATGCCCTGGTTATGGGACCAATCCCCAGTGGGGGACATGCAGGAGGAGGCCAATCGATGTTCTCTCTCATTGATGTTTCTATCTCTCTCTCCCTCTCCCTTCCTCTCTCTCTAGGGTCAATAAAGAAAAAAAAAATATATATATATATATATATATATATATATATAATTAACCAGCCCTGGCCGGTTTGGCTCAGCAGTTAGAGCATCAGCCCTCAAACCAAAGAATTGTGGGTTGAATTTCGGTCAAGGGCACGTACCTCGGTTACGGTTCAGTCCCTGACCCCACTTGGGGTCATGCAGGAGGCAACCAGTCGATGTCTCGATGTCTCTCTCTCACATCGATGTCTCTCTCTTCCCCCCTCCCACTCTATCTGAAGATAAATGGAAAAATATCCTCAAGTGAAGATTAAAATATACACACACACACACATATATATATGCACACACACACACACACATATATAATTAACCATTGTTGAGCACTTCTTAGTATCAGGTTTTATAATAAGTGTTTTATGTGGATTAATTTATTAAATCCTCACAATAACCCTATGAAATAGGTAATCATATTATCTCTACTATATATATGATAATTGAGGCTCAGAAAACTTAAGTAACTTGCCTCAGGTCACAGAGTTGACTCAACTGCAATCACTATACATTCACTCAAAAGTATTTACTTAGAGCCCTGGCTGGTTTGGCTCAGTGGTTAGAGCGTTGGCCTGCGGTCCGGAGAGACCCGGGTTCGGTTCCCGCTAAGGGCATGTACCTCGGTTGCAGTTTGTCCCCGGCCCTGGTTGGTCGTGCGGGTGGCAGCCACTCGATGTGTCCCTTTCACATCGATGTTTCCCTCTCTCTCTCTCTTCATCTCTCTCCCTCCCACTCTGTCTGTACAAAAAATGGAAAAATTTCCTCGGGTGAGGATAAAAAATAAATAAATAAATAAATAAAAAGTATTTACTTAGAACCTTCTATATACAAGTCTAGAAACTAAAGATACAGCAGTGGAAAAAACAAACCCAAATTCCTCCCCTCATGAACCATATATTCTAATGTGGAAGAATGACAATGAACAACAAATACATGACACTAACTGATGAATAAAAAGAGGGAAAAAGAATGACTTAGAATGTTACTTTAAAAACTGGTCAAGGGCCCTGGCCGGTTTGGCTCAGCGGTTAGAGCGTTGGCCTGCGGTCCAGAGAGAGCCGGGTTCGGTTTCCGCTAAGGGCACGTACCTTGGTTGCAGTTTGTCCCCGGCCCTGGTTGAGTCATATGGGTGGCAAATGTGTCTCTTGCACATCGATGCTTCTCTCTCTCTCTCCCCCTCCTACTCTATCTGAATAAAATATGGAAAAATGTCCTCAGGTGAGGATTAAAAAAAAAAAAAACTGGTCAAGGAAGGCATCTTTGAGGAGGTGATATCTGAACAGAGACCTGAATAAAATAAGGAAACCAGCCATATATATATATATATCTGGAAAAAGAACATCTCAGGTAAAGAAAACTACCAACTGTAGAAATCCTCAAATAATAATTTTTAAAATGTCCTCAGGCAGAAGCATACTTACTATATTTGGAGACCATCACCCTGACCAGTTTTGCTCAGCAGTTAGAGCATCGGCCCACAGACCAAAGAGTCTTGGGTTTGATTCCTGGTCAAGGGCACGTACCTGTGTTGCAGGTTCCATCCTTGGCCGCGGTTGGGATAGTGCATGAGGCAACCAATCATTGTGTCTCTCTCACATCAATGTTTCTCTCCCTCTCTCCATTCTTCCCTTCCACTCTATCTAAAAATCAATGGAAAGTCCAGCCAGTGTGGCTCAGTGGTTGAGTGTCGACCCATGTACCAAGGGGTCGCTGGTTTGATTCCTAGTCAAGACACATGCCAAGGTTGTGGACCCAATCACCAGGGTGGGGCATGCAGGAGGCAGTCAATCGATGTTCTCTCTCATTGATGTTTCTATATCTCTCTCCCTCTCACTTCCTCTCTCTCTAAAATCAATAAAGGGGAAAAAATTGTTTTTTAATAAAAATCAATGGAAAAATATCCTCAAGTGAGGCTTAACAACAATAAAAATATTTGAGACCATCAAGGCAGCCAGTGAGACTAGAACTCAATAAACAAGAATAGTGGAAGGAAATGAGGTTTGAGAAGGCCAAAAGGCAGATCATGTAAAATCTTAGAGGACAAAGCAAGCACTTTGAATTCTAATCTAAATGATGACGGAAAGCCACTGTGGGAGGTGCAGGGGAAACAAACTCTGATTTAAGCTTATACTGACTGATCTTGCTATGTGCAAAATACCATGGGAAGGGGCAATGGACAGTAGGATAATGGAAGGTGGGGTGGGGTGGGAGTGGGGAACCCGAATAGAACCAGACTTTTACAGTAATCCAGATGAAAGATGACAGGTAAGATTAGGGTAGTGATGGGGCTAGTGGGAAAAAGTCTCATGCAATCTGAATGTAGTACCAATCAGACCTGATGGGCTGACTGTGGAATATGAGGCCAAGAAAATAATCAAAGACAACTTCCAAGTTTTGGTCTGAGTAATGTATGGTAGCGCCATTTATGGACATGGGAAAGAAGCAGACTGGGAAGAAAAAAAATCAAAAGTTCAGTTTCAGACACGTTAAATTTGTGAGGTTTATTATCTATTCAAATGGAAATGTTACACAGACAACTAAAAATACGAGTCTAGAGTGCAAAAGAAAGGTCAAGACTAAAGAAATAGTGTGGGAATTATCAGCATACAGATGGAATGTAAAGCAATACAATCTGATGAGATCACATCAGGAGGAAGAATAGACTGTAAATGCAGAGTAAAGACTCAACTCTCTAAAGTACGAGTGAGATAGGAAGAAAAACCTAGGTCCCAGAAGCCAATAATAGAATGATCAACCATGTCAAATGCCATAACTGGTTAAGTGAAATGGAGACTGCTAACTGGCCACTGGGTTTGGCCAATGATGACCTTGACATAAGTGTTGCAGTGGAATGATGGGAGACAAAAGCCTGACTGGAGTGGTTAAAGAAAAATGAGGGGAGAAAAAATGAAAGCAAAATATAAGAACAACTCTTTCAAATAGTTTTGTTATAAAGAGGAGCATTCTCCCATTCATAGACAAGATTATTATATATCACTTGCTCTTCTGCATAATTATTACAAGAGCCTCTTAACTGGTCTCTCTTTCCACATACCCATTCAGTCTCAACAAAATAGCCAAATAGATCAGGTCAAAACAAAAGTTAGTTCAAGTGCTTCCTCTACTTAAAACTTTCCAATGGCTTCCTATCTCGTTTCACGTAAAAACTGAAATCCTTACAATTGCCTTCACAACCTGAAACTCTCCACAATCCAGCCCTCCTCTCCCCAGCTTTCCCCTTTGAGTTCATCTACTACTCTTTCTCTTATTTCATTCCAGCCAGACTAAACTCCTTGCTGTTTCTGAAAAACAAATTTTATTTTTTTAAATATGTTTTTCTTGACGTTTTAGAGAGAGAGGAAGGGAGAGAGAAACATCCATCGGCTGCCTCCCACACACCTGCTACCACAGATCAAGCCCACAACCTGGGCATGTGCCCTGAAGAGGAATCAAACCAGGACCAAAGGACTACACTTAATCCACTGAGCCACAACGGCCAGACTCAAAAACAAAATTTAAAGGTGGGGGTATGCTTCTGGCCCAAGGTACTTCCTATTCCCTCTACCAAGTATGCCCTTCTCCCGATAATCTAAATGCTTCTACCTCTTACATCCCTCAGGTTTTTATTCAAATATACCATTCCAAAGAGATGCCTTTCCTGATACTGCTATTTAAAATCATAATCCCCCATCATTCTATATTCCTCTTCTCTGCTTTATTTTCTTCAAAATATTTATTACCATATAATATACTGCATATTTTACTATCTTTTTTTTTTCTTTATTGATTTTATAGAGAAAGAAAGAGGGAGAGATAGAAACATCGATGACAGAGAACATCGACTGGCCACTTCCTACATGCCCCCCACTGGGGATTGGGCCCACAACCTGAGTATGTGCCCTGACCAGGAATCGAACTAGCAACCTCTTGGTGCATGGGTTGACCTTCAACCACTGAGCCACACCGGCTGGGCACTTATCTTATTCTCTCTACTAGAATAGAAACTTCATGAAAACAGAGTTTGCAATCTGCTTTCTTCACTGCTATAATCTCAAGAGTACTCACAAAAAAAAAAAATTTGAAGTTTTTGAAGATGGAAAATATAGCATGTTTATATGTTGATGAGAATCATCAACAGAAAAGAAAAACTAATGATTTAAGAGTATATCAAGCATATGAAGAAATAATTATAAGAATAAAATTCTTAATTAGATGTAGGGATTAGGTCTAGATAGTCGGAATATATCCATACCAACAGAAGGTAAATGATGTGGGTACAGATACAGGTGAGTGGGTGATTTGTAATGACAAGTTAAAAAAGTTCTCTTCTGCCCTGGCCAGTTTGGCTCAGCGGTTAAAGCGTCGGCCTGCGGTTCGGAGAGACCCGGGTTCGATTCCCGCTAAGGGCATGTACTTCGGTTGCAGTTTCTCCCCGGCCCTGGTTGGTCGTGCGGGTGGCAGCCACTCGATGTGTCCCTTCACGTCGATGTTTCTCTCTCTCTCTCCCTTCCTCTCTCTCTCTCCCACTCTATCTGTACAAAAAATGGAAAAATATCCTCGGGTGAGGATAAAAAAAAAAAAAAAAAAAAGTTCTCTTCTGATTATCTTTATTTTCCCCTCGGTGAAACAGGAAGCAAGAAGATCAACTAAGAGTAAAGATGACAAGGACAGTGTTGAAAGTTTGAGGGAAGAGAAAAATGAAACTACCATTTAAGGGTGAAGGGAACAGGGAAATGTCATACGAATGACTGTCACTGCTGACAGATTCCTTGAGGTCCATGATCATAAATTTTGATATCAACATGATCATGTTTTTCTCCAGCCATAGTCAACTGCCTAAATACAGATGAATAGGCAGAATTGGTTTAATCATGGTTGGAATTTTGTCAAGCATGTATGACAGAAGTGAAAAGAGGAAAAAAAATTGAAGGTACATGCACAGGAAAAATTATGATAGCCCATGGATAAGGAGGAAAGTAGAGGTAATTGACAAAAAAAAATAGTTAAAAAAAAAACAACAGCCTAGGCAATGTGGTTCAGTGGATTGCCCATGGACTGAGAGGTCCCAGTTCAATTCTCCATCAGGGCACATGCCTGGGTTGCAGGCTCGATCCCCAGTAGGGAACGTGCAAGAGGAAGCCAGTAGATTTTTCTCTCTCACATCAATGTTTCTACCCCTCTCTCCCTTCCTCTCTCTCTCTAAAAAAAAAAAGAAATCAATAAAAACTTTTTTTTTTTAAATCAATGATCTGGAGGTTCCAAAGAACTCGAAACAATTTTTAGAGAGAAAATTCTAAAAGGAGTGTGCACTGAAAAAAAAGATGACGATGTAAAGGTCAGAGTGTGTGACAAGCTCAAAATTAAATTTTAGAGGTGAAACAATAATTGGTAAAGATAGAATATTAGCTAATGAACATGGAATTAGAAGGCTCAGGTCGATGTCAATTCTTCACACAAATTATTTACTATACATTCACTGTATACATGGTTGTAGCGCTAAGAAAAGGAAACAGTGTTTGGGAATTAAAATGAGGTACAATGTTAACAAAAAAGTCAAATATGCCTCAGTAACAATGCATTATGTGTAAGTCCTTACTCCCAATAGTAGCCTCTGCTCTCCCTTGAAGATTTTTCCTCTTGCCCCAGGGCTAGCTAGCCCTTGAACTAACAACTCCAATTTGCAAATCCCTTGGGAATCCCAAGTAGGTATATGAATGATAAAAAAAAAAAAACACCTACTGATGAAAAGTAATAATTACCAAGGTACCAAAGGGATTTCACCAAGAAAGTACAAAGCTAGGTGGCAAATTTAGCAGAGAACCATAAAACCAGCAATGAAGGAACTATACTGATTGCAGTATTTGCCTGCCTCTTATAGTCCTGACTGTAGGTCATCATCAGTAACTGGTGGAAAAGCTTTTAGGTTGATCTTTAGGCTAAGGGGCATCCAGTAGAACAAACATGGGAAAACTCTGTAAACAGATATGCCCTACCCTTATCAGGGAACATTGTCCAAGCTGCTTCAACCATCCCAGACTCTCTGCTCCCAGTACCCTTGATGAAATCAAATCTTCCCAAGCTAAAAGGTTTTTAGGAGCTGGCCCGTACCCATATACTTCTGGATAAGAGGGGGAAGGGAGGCTAATAAACTTTCTGTATTAAAAACTCAGAAGAATTCTCAAATGCCCATGTCTCAATCACCATGTCCTATATTCTATCCTCCACACAATTGCCAGAGTAATCTAGCTAAAACACAAGTTAAGACCATCCTGCTTCACTCTTTATTACCTTTTTATTTAGTACTAAAGACTAAGTAAGGAGATTGTGCTGATTTCCATATAAATAATTCTGAAATTTCTCAATGATGCTGAGGGAATTCTAGAAACTAAAACTGAACTGTTTTCCTCCATCCTCAAAAAATGTCTCATTTCCTTTACTTATCTATTTCTATCATAGTACCATTATTACTCCAATTACCCAAATTCAAAATATTTTAATCACTTTCTTTCTATTCAATATATAATTACTTATTAGCACCTATTGTGAGCAAAAACCTTGAATATGCGTTATGGTAAAAAGAAAAAAAAATGAGCCCTGGCTGGTTTTTCTCAGTGGTTAGAGCATCAGCCCACGGTCCAGAGAGACCCGGGTTCAGTTCCCACTCAGGGCACACACCTCAGTTGCAGTTTGTCCCCAGCCCCAGTTGGGGTCGTGTGGGTGGCGGCCACTCGATGTGTCTCTCTCATGTCAATGTTTCTCTCTCTCTCTTCCTCCCTCTCTCCCTCTCCCTCTATCTGAAAATGAATGCAAAAATGTCCTTGGGTGAGGATAAAAAAAAAAAAAAAAGATGACACAGTTCCTACCCTCAATAATTTACAACTTAAAAGCAGAAATGGCCCTGGCCAGTTTGGCTCAGCAGTTAGAGTGTCAGCCTGTGGTCCCGAGACACCCGGGTTCGGTTCCCGCTAAGGGCACGTACCTCAGTTGCAGTTTGTCCCCGGCCCTGGTTGGGTTGTGCGGGTGGCAACTACTCGATGTGTCCCTTTCACGTCGATGTTTCTCTCTCTCTCTCCCTCCCACTCATCTGAACCAACTATCAAAAAATGTCCTTGGGTGAGGATTAAAAAAAAAAAGCAGAAATAAAATATACAAAATATATACAGAAGGGCAGAAGTGCTAAAACACTGTTTCATTCATCCGTTCATTCAGCAAATATTTTTTCAGAACCTACTATATACCTAGGAATGGATAAAACAATGTGTTATACAAACAAAGTGCGATGAGAATATTTATTAAGCACCTATCTACTATGTGCTTTCTAATCCTTATTTCATTAAATCTCATAGAACCCAAGTTTTCACTTTTGTATCATAGAATTTTGAGAACTGGAATTTCAGAAGATTCACAGATCTACTGAAGCCCAATCAAGGATCCTCTTAGGCCCTGGCTGATTTGGCTCAACAGTTAGAGAGCCAGCCCAAGGGCCGAGGGGTCATGGGTTTAATTCCTGGTCGAGGGACAACCTGGGTTGTAGGCTCGATCAGACATGTGGGAGGCAGGCAGTCAATGTGTCTCCCTCACACTGATGTTTATCTCTCTCTCTAGTAAGAATTAACAAAACAAAACAAAAGGAATCCTCTTAGAATCCCACATAAAAATAAATAAAAATCGCACAGAATGGTTTCTGTGGCACTTGAGTTAGGCCTGGAAGCTTGAGTAAAATTTTAATGGGCAGAGGCAGAGAACAAAGAGCTTTTAAAATAGATGATTAATTAAAACAAATATATGAAAGTGGCCCTGGCTGCCCTGGCTGGTTTTGCTCAGTGGTTAGAGCATCGGCCTGCAAACCAAAGGGTAGAGGGTTCGATTCCAGTCAAGGGCACGTACCTAGGTTGCAGGTTCAATCCCGGCCCCAGTCCAGGTTGTATGGGAGGCAACCAATCAATGTGTTTCTCTCTCATCGATATTTCTATCTCTCTCTCTCTCTCTCCCTCTCTTCCTTTCTCTCAAAATCAATTTTAAAAAAATTTTTTCTTTTTAAATGTGAAAGTGGCCCTGGCTGGTTTGTCTCAACAGTTAGAGTGTCAGCTTGTGGACCAAAGGGTCTTGGGTTTGATTCCTAGTCAAGGGCACATACCTGGGTTGCAGGTTCGATCCCCGGCCCTGGTCAGGGTCATGCAGGAGGCAACTAATCGATATGTCTCGCTCACATCGATGTTTCTCTCTCTCTTTCACTCCCTCCTTTCCTTCCATGCCATCTAAAAATAAATAAATAAATAAATAATATCCTTGGGTGAGGATTAACAAAAAAGAAAGAAAGATCCAGTGATCCCACTTCCAGGAATATACCCTAAGAAGCCTGAAACACCAATCAGAAAGAATATATGTACCCCCATTTTTATAGCAGCACTATTTACAATAGCTAAGATCTGGAAACAGCCCAAGTGTCCATCAGTAGACGAATGGATAAAAAAGTTGTGGTACATATATAAAATGGAGTACTATGCAGCTGTAAGAAAGAAAGATCTCTTATCCTTTGAGATGACATGGAGGGACCTGGAAAGTAATATCCTCAATGAAACAAGCCAAGCAGAGAAAGACAAATATCACATGATCTCACTTATTTGTGGAATATAATGAACATAACAGTCTGAGAAATTGGGTAGACCCAGAGACGTGGAAGTGAGGTACAGACTGACAACCCTCAGAAGAGGGGGTGGTGGGGGGTGGGACAAGATAAACCACAGAACTTATATGCATGTACGCATAACCGATGGACACGGACAACAAAGCTGGGTATGAGGTGGGGGGATGGGGAGGAGGGTGTCAATGGGGGAAAAAAAAGAGAAACATCTGTAACAAAAATAAATTAATTTTAAAAAAAAGAAAGAAAAATAAAGTACCTAGCAATAAATAAATATTTATTGAATGCCCATGACATACCAGTTAAAATACTAAAGGCTGCCTGGCAGGTAGGGCTCAGTGGATTGAGCATTGTCCCATGGACTGAGAGGTCCCGGTTCTGTTCCCAATCAGGGCATATGCCAGGGTTGCAGGCTCCATCCCCAGTAGGGGGCATGCATGAGGCAAAAGATTGATGTTTTTCTCTCACATCGATGCTTCTATCTCTCTCTCCCTTCCTCTCTCTTTAAAAAAAAATCAATAAAAACATATATATATTTTTTAAATATATGTATTTATTTATTTATCACTGGAAGTCAGGTAGGCAATGAGTTCTAATTTTTTTTTTAACAGAATGTGAAATAAAACAGAGGTTAAAAGACTAAAAGCTGAGAAATGCAGTTGAGGTATTACAACAACCAAGACAAAAGTTTATAAATGCTGAATTAAGGTGATGAGAGTGAGAATAAATATTTGAAAGATGTCATAAAGGTAGAATCAGCAAAGCCTGGATAAGGGGATTAAGGGAGAAGGAAAAATCAAAGACCATGGATACAATTTCAAGTTTGATGACAAAAACAAAGAAAAGACACAGGGAGAAGCACATTTCAAATGAAAAGTAATAGATTCTATTTTAATGATACAGTAAGCCACTAACTTTCTAGAGATCCAAGTCCTGCATCCTGTTCAGAATTTATTCCTAAATATCAGCATAGTATAAAGTAAAACAAACATTACTCCATGTCATGATAAATGGAGAACAAAGTCATTTGTGAGAGGTGGATGCTTGCTGATAAGCCAGGCTCTTACTCCCTGAATGAATGGAATCCATCCAGCCTCTAATACACACAACTGAAATGTTTACCTAATAATTACAAGTTATGGACTTTCAAAGACATTATCAATTCATAAAAATCATAAATGTTAAGATCACAAATGCTGAAAGTCTATGATGAAAACATTAAGCACAGACATGGAAATGTACAGCTAAGCAAAAAGTCAGGCCTAGAGACTCAGATCACTCTACAAGAAGGTTCTGTGACACAATGCCATAAATAAAGAGGGCCATAGACCCTTGTTCCACATCCCAAGTACTTGCCACGAATAAGAAAGTGCACTAAAAAAGAGTTCAATTAAGGAAATAGCTAAGGACAGAGGACATATCCTCAAGGAACATTTAGGGGACAGGAAAAGAAAAAAAAAAAAAAAAAAGACATACAGGAAGTAGTCAGACAAATAGAAGTGGAATGGATATCATGACAAAAGAAAATATCAAGAAGAAACACATGGTTAATAGTGACAAATAGTTCACAGAGGTCAGAGAAGATGAGGACTAAGGGAAGAGTATGAGATTTAATCAGTTAAAGGTCCCTGAGACTGCTACATAGCTCTCTGTATAATTTTTTCACAATGAAAACATTTTACAAGTAGCCATGCATTATTTTTTAATTTCAAAAGACATTTTAGTGCCCTGGCCAGTTTGGCTCAGCAGTTAGAGCGTCCGCCCATAGACCAGAGTTGAGGATTTGATTCTGATCAAGGACACATACCTCGGTTGCAGTTCAGTCCCCAGCTCTGATTGGGGTTGTGTGGGAGGCAGCCAGATGATGTGCCTCTCTCACGTCAATGTTTCTCTCTCTCTCCCTCTCCCCGCCTGGCACCCAGTCTATCTGAAGATAAATGGAAAAATATCCTCAGGTGAGGATTAAAAAAAAAAAAGAGTCCTGGCCGGTTTGGCTCAGCAGTTAGAGCGTCGGCCTGCAGTACAGAGACCCAGGTTCGGTTCCCGCTAAGGGCACGTACCTCGGTTGCAGTTTGTCCCCGGCCCTGGTTGGTCGTGCGGGTGGCAACCACTCAATGTGTCCCTTCACATCGATGTTTCTCTCTCTCTCTCTTCCTCTCTCTCCCCCCCGCTCTGTCTGAACAAAAAATGCAAAAATGTCCTCGGGTGAGGATTAAAAAAATAATAATAAAAAAAGATATTTTAGTACCCATCATCATGTATTCACACAATGGAAAATTACACAGCAATGTAAAATAACCAACTTTTTCCACAAGCAACAACATAGATGGATCTCACAAACACGATTTGAATGAAAGAATCTAATCACAAAAGAGTACAATACTGTATGATTCCATTTTTAAGAAGCTCAAGAAGAGGCAAAGCCCTGGCCGGTTTGGCTCAGCAGTTACAGCATCAGCCTAAGGTCCAGAGAGACCCAGGTTCGGTTCCTGGGGAGGGCACATACCTTGGGTGCAGTTTGTCCCCGGCCCTGGTTGGTCGTGCGGGTGGCAGCCGCTCAATGTGTCCCTTTCACGTCAACGTTTATCTCTCTGTCTCTCTGTCTCTCTCTCTCTCTCTCTCGCTGAACAAAAAATGGAAAAATGTCCTCGGGTGAGGATTAAAAAAAGAAAAGAGGCAAAACTAATCTGTGGTAATGGAGATTGAGAAAGGGTTACCTTTGGAGGAGGGTTCTAGAGTACTGAAAATGTTCCACATATTTTTTAGAGAGTGATAGAAACATTGATGTGAGAGAGAAACATCAATTGGCTGCCTCCTGCACACCCACTACTGGGAATCGAGCCCACAACCGGGGCATGTGCCCTTACTGGGAATCCAACCAGGACCTCTTAGTCCATGGGACGTCGCTCAATCCACTGAGACAAACGGGCCTGGCAAATGTTCTACATTTTTATCTAAGTAGTGGTCACATGGGTATATTTGTCCTGTAAAAAATTTATTGGCTGAATGAACCTCTGATTTGTACTTAAGTCGCACCTCAATAAAAAAATAAACAAATATACAAAGTTACTGATGACCTTGAAGATAACTGTTTTGAGGCAGTTTAAGTGCAGAAGCCAAACCATAATATGAGAAATGTATACAAGGTAAGGAAGCTGACCCATTTTTCAAGAAGGTTGCTAGTGAAGCAAAGGAGATAACAAAGTAGCTTGGATGGGTTATACAATTCAGGGAAATTGTGTTCTGTTTTTATTTGAAGTTTAAGACAAAGAGAAAATAACGTATATAACAAGGGCAAATGAGACAGAATGAAATCAAGAACGTAAGTAGAGGGATTAGCCTCAAAGAGGAGGATGAATACTTTTCTCTGAGATTGAAGCAAAGGATGAATGAACATAGAAATTCTGATATGAAGAAGAGAAAATCACCCTGGCCGGTTTGGCTCAGCGGTTAGAGCATCGGCCTGCGGTCCAGAGAGACCCGGGTTCGGTTCCTGCTAGGGACATGTACCGCGGTTGCAGTTGGTCCCCAGCCCTGGTTGGGTCGTGCAATGTGTCCCTTTCACATCGATGTTTCTCTCTCTCTCTCTTCCTCTCTCTCCGTCCTGCTCTATCTGAACAAAAAATAAAAAAATGTCCTCGGGTGAGGATAAAAAAAGAAGAGAAAATCAAGTAACCTTGAACTCTACAGTGAAGCATGCAATAAAGTCAACTGGACCAGGTAAATTGAGTAAGGTAAGGATTTGAGCTTCAAATACATTTTTAAAGTTCCAAACAGGTACTGCAGAAAATACAAAAGGCAAGGATGATGGGGAAAATGACAGCAATAGGACAATGCTCAGTGGCCTGTAAGCCGATGGTGCAGTCTGCTCAGGGCTGGGTAGAGAACAAAAGGTGAAAGAACAAAAGGGGAAACAAATCCAAATGCTAGCATATGTATTACTTAAACTATATAATAAGGAATGGCATCTCAGGAAAATACTTATTTAACTAATGGGAAAGACACGAAACCTAATAGAAGTCTTGAAAGATTCAAAGATGAAGTCACTGGGGTCTCTAGTGCAAAAGGAAAGCTGTCACTAGAGTTCATTACAGAATATTTTTCTGCAAATCCTACAAGATCAAAGACCACATAGTCTCCTTTCACTGAACTTTCTACAGTACTAGTGGCAACTTCTCCCTGATTAAACTGACCTTTAACCCCTACTTCTAATTACACCTACACTTGAATAATAAATGATATGAAACACATCCTGTCCATTAAGAAACTCCATGAATATTTTTTTACTGTTTTCTGTGTTCATCAAGATGTTTTCAGTGGAAAACTCCTAGAAGGCAAAGCCTTTAATTCCTTGTTCACAGCATTGGGCTTGGGATCGCACACATGCAGGTGCTTTAAAAGTGCTTTCATGTGAAACAGATCGCTACTGAGAACTCGAGAAATGATTCTGAACACACTCCAAGACTATAATGATGGTCAAATCAGAGAATGCTTAAGAACAACATCCGTTTTTATACTTGTCAAGACAACCTCTAGGTAATAGGATAACATTTACTATATAATATTGACTTTCCCTACCTTACACGGTTTACTCCTCTAGGTAACTTCTCAGTACCTGTTTAGTAAGCCTATTCTTTGCAGTGCATTTACTCTCAACGCACATTCCAGCGTCCCTTCTTCCCATCCAGAACCTCTAACTACAAATGCCAATAGGACCATTTTTTTCATTCCCCTACTCCCCCATTTCCCATTCAACCCCAGGCCATCGCTTCGATTTCTCCACTCCCCATTTCTTCTCCAGATCTCCCATTCCTCTTGCGGAACTACTCAAACCCCACCCCTCAAATGTCCTAGCCCGTCTTCCCGCCTGAGATCCCCCTCCCCCACCGCTTCCATTCAGGCTCTACCTCCATCCTTTTCTTCCACGACCCAGGCCCTCCCTACCTGCTCCTTGACCTCAGGGCCCGTGGGCCCGGTCCGCTCCTCCAGTCGCTGCCTCCCGGGCGGCGCTCGCCGGCGCGGGGGCAGGGGCTGGGGCAGTTCGGCCGCCCGCTGAGCCCCATCCTCCCCGCGGACGGCCGGCAGCGGCGGCTGAGGTCGGTCGCGGCAGCGGCTCCGCTTCATATCTGCGGGTGGGCCGCGTGGGCGTCAGCGTCGCGACTGTCCCGGCCCCGCACAGCTCCGGGCCGCAGCGCTGCCGCGCCAACCACCGCCCGCAGCCACCATGGCCGAGCGGCCGCTCGAGGCCACCGACCCCAGCTCGCAGCTCCTCGGCGCTTTCTGGGACCTCTTCGGCGTTCCTCACGGAGGAGGCAGCATCGCCGCCACCTCGTTTTCTCCCACCCGGCACGCGCTTAGCTAGCCACCCGCCGCCGACGCCGGCGGCTCTATAGCCAGCTGCCCGCCCGCCTCCGGCGGGGCCCCGCCCCGCCCCTCCCCTCCCGTCCCCTGGCGCGCGCGCACGGGGAGCCCGCCCGCCACCTCGGGCCGCGCGCGGTCTCCCGCGCACGCGCCAGCGAACGGTCGCGAGAGACCCGCCCGTGGCCCCTCTGTGTAGTGGAGAGAGCGGAAGGGGGCGGGGCTCCCGGCGCGTAACTGGCTGCAGACACTCATTGATTTTTTCATTCATCCATTCATGAAAATGCGTGCTCTACCAAGGTAAGTAGTAGGGATCCAAAAATGAGTTAGAACTGATCAGTGTCTTCAAGAACTATGAAGAGAGGGACCAAGAGCAGAAGGGATTCAAAATATACAACGAATTTATAAAATACTAATGCTTGCCTTTTTATTGAGCGATTGCCACTGTCACCTAATCTTCACATCACACTTTGGAGGCAGGTCTGCTCATGCTCACGTTACAGATAAGAAGACTGAGGTGAAGTGACATACACTCTGCATATCAGTGAACAAACCAGACAGGACCCAAATTCTGGCCTTTCTGTGCCTTTCCACTGTTTCCTTCTGCTTCCAGAAAATAAAACAGGGTGTGCAAAGTCCTATGAAAGAGGAAGAAGTGATGAATTTCTTCTGGGGGAGGGAAAGGACAAAAAGTCTTCCGGAATGATTCCCATGATTCCCCAGTGGCAATGAAGTCATCATGTTATAACCCAGTCCAGCATGGCCACAGCCAGTCCAGCTATGGCCTGAGCAGCCTGGCCTGTCATCCAGTGACTCATCTGCTCAGCAACGTGGCTGTAGATCAGCACTGCCTGGTGTCCTCCTCTGGCTTCCGCTAGTCTGTCACAACGTTGTCTTTTTCCATCTTTTGACTTAACTATAGTTCTTTCCTTAAAGGCTGCACCTATTTCTCCTGGGCCTCCTCCCTGAATCATGTCTGAAAAATAATAATACGTAGCTAGCATTACAGAGTGCCTACTGGACCTTTAGACACTGCATTCAATTCACATAAAAGATATAAATTGGGCCCGGTCGATGTGACTCAGTAGTGGAACATCGACCCATGCACCAAGAGGTTGCTAGTTGGATTCCCTGTCAGGGCACCTGCCCAGGTTGTGGGCCTGATCCCCAGTGGAGGGCATGCAAGAGGCAGCCAATCAGTGTTCTTTCTCATTGATATTTCTATCTCTCTCTCCCTCTCCCTCTCCCTCTCCCTTCCTCTCTCTCTCTAAAATCAATAAAGAAAAAAAAAATTTTTTTTTTTAAAGATAAGTTGTGCCCTGATACACCAAGGTTTTGGGTTCAATCCCAAGTCAGGGCACATACGAGAAGCAACCAATGAATGCATAGAGTAGAACAAATCAATATTTCTCTCTCTCTCTCCCTTCCTTTCTCTCTTAAAAAAAATCAATAAATAGCCCTGGCCGGTTTGCTCAGTGGTTAGAGCGTCAGCCTGCGGTCCTGAGAGACCCGGGTTCAGTTCCCGCTAAGGGCACATACCTCGGTTGCAGTTTGTCCCCGGCCAGTGATGTGTTCCTTTCACATCGATGTTTCTCTCTCTCTCTCTCTTCCTCTCTCTCCCTCCCACTCTACCTGAACAAAAAATGGAAAAATGTCCTCAGGTGAGGATAAAAAAAAAAAAATCAATAAATAAAACAATTTTTTTTAAACAGAAGTAATTTTTAAATTTTTTTCAAAAGAGGCCTTGGCTGGTTTGGCTCAGCTGTTAGAGTGTCGGCCTGTGGACCAAAGAGTCTCAGGTTCCCATTCCGCCAAAGGCACATACCTTAGGTGTGGTTCATCCCCGTCCCAGTTGGAGTCATGCAGGTGGCAACCAGTTGATGTGGCTCTATTACATTGATGTTTCTCTCTCTCTCTCTTCCTCCATCTTTCCCTCCTGCTGTAGCTGAAGATAAATGATAAAAATAGATAAAAATAAAAAAGAGGTAAGTTGTGTCCTGGCCACCAGTTTTGCTCACTGGTTAGAGCATTGGCCCAAAGACTAAAGGGTCAAGGGTTCGATTCCCAGTCAAAGGCACAAACCTGGGTTGCAGGTTCAATCCCCAGCCCCAGTTGGGATTGTGCAGGAGGCAACTAATCAATATGTCTCTCTCGCATTGCTCTCTCTCTCTCTCTCCCCCCCTCCCTCCCTCCCTCCTTTCCACTCAAAAAAAAAAAAAAAAATCAATGGAAAGTGTCCTCAAGTGAGGATTAAATAAAATTGCCCTGGCCGGTTTGGCTGAGCTGTTAGAGCGTCAGCCCATGGACCAGAGAATCCCGGGTTCAGTTCCCGCTAAGGGCACGTACCTCGGTTGGAGTTTGTCCCCGGCCTCAGTTGGGGTTATGCAGGTGGCAACTACTCGATGTGTCTCTCTCACATTGATGTTTCTCTCTCTCTCTTCCCCCCTCTCTCCTTCCCACTCTGTCTGAAGATAAATGCAAAAATGTCCTCGGGTGAGGATAAAAAAAATAAAATTGTAAAAAACAGGTAAGTTGTGTTATTTCCTATTTACAGCTGAGGAAACTGAGGCTCAAGTTACATAATATGCTAAATATGGTACAGCTAATAAGTTCAAGGCCAGGAGTCAAATCAAGATCTGTCAGATACTGGAGCCTACACACATAACCAATGTACTCTATATCCTATTACAGCCTTCTGTATCACCTGTTTAAGTTTCTCACTATCATCCATCCAGTTGCCTCAACCAGAAACCTCCAAGTCATACTAAACCTCACCCTCTTGCTCCCACATCCAATTAATGAACAAGTTCTTTTGTTTCTGTAACCTTACTATCTCTCCAATCTGCCTCCCTTTCCATCCCACTGGCATCACCTCAGCTCAAGTCCTATCTTTTCTCACCTACTTGACTGAATAAACTTTCTAATTGGTTCACCTATATCCACTATCTCTCTAAACCCATCCTGCAAAAAGCCTTTACAAGACTCTTAATAAAATATGTTACTCTCTAAATGTACTATCCAAAATCTGGTCTCTGCCTACCTCACCTTCTATTAATCCTGCTGTACCAACTATATACAATTATACCAGCTGTTTATAGTTTCCTGAATATACAAGGGCTGCCACATTCTTGGTACAAACAATAGAAACAGCCTGGCCAGAGTGGCTCAATGGATTGAGCATTAGCTCACGGACTAAGAGGTCACTAGTTCGATTCTCGGTCAGGGCACATGGCCAGGTTGCAGGCTCGATCCCTGGTAGGGGTAGTGCAGGAGGCAGTCAGTCCATGATTCTCTTTCACATTGATGTTCTATCTCTCTCTCCCTTCCTCTTTCTAAAAAATGCAATAAAAACATATTTTAAAAAAGAAACAAACTCTGACCATCCTAAGCGTTAGGGAAAATTTATTGGAAGGCTTTATAGAGGGGCTCACAGAATTGAATAGAGATTGGAGAAGTGAGCATATGAAACTGGCAGGAAATGAGTCTCTACAGACTGCAAATCAGGGGCAATTTTAGGACATTGTTGTCACTACTGCTTCCATACCACCACCAGGCAATGAGCTATGTTGCTACCATCCACCTCTACAAAGGGATTCTAACCTCTTCATTATTGCATCACCATTCCAAATTCATAATTTCTGACAAGAGAATCCACTGACTCATCCTTGGTTACTTAGGGATCAGAACTCCATTCTAACTTCTCATCTTTCATTATAGGGACTGGGATAGTCGGAGTGGCACACATACTCTAAAGTGGCCCTTTATGATCTACCCACTCCCCAGTGTTTATGCCTTTATGTGATCCCCTCTTGTTGAGTATGGGTAGGACCTGTGACTTGTTTCTAAATTGAATATATAGCAAAAGTGATGTTATATCACTCCATGATTACATTATATTATATAAGTTTCTGTCTTGCTAGCAGACTCACTCTCACTCTTCTAATGGTCTTAAAGAAGCAAGATATCATGTTCTGAACTGCCTTTGGAGAGGGCCATGTGACAGGAAATGTCAGGCAATCTCTAGGAGCTAGGGGCGGCCTCTGGTCCAAAAGCCAGAAAAAAGAAAAAAAAAAAAAAAAAACACCGAAGTGCTAAGTTCTACAACCATGAAGAAATTAATTCTGCCAGCAACCTGAGTAAGCTTGGAAACAGATCCTTCCCCAAGTAAGAACATAGCCCAGCCTTACCTGGACCCTTGATCCACAGAAACTGTGAGATAAGTGTGTGTTATTTTAAGCTGATAAGTTTGTGGTAATTTCTTGTTGTTGTTGTTTTTTTTAATCCTCACCCAAGGACATTTTTCCATTTTTTGTTCAGGTAGAGTGGGAGGGAGAGAGAGGAACAGAGAGAGAGAGAGAAAAACATCGATGTGAAAGGAACACATCGAGTGGCTGCCACCCGCACAACCAACCAGGGCCGGGGACAAACTGCAACCGAGGTACATGCCCTTAGCGGGAACCGAACCCGGGTCTCTCAGGACCGCAGACGGACGCTCTAACCACTGAGCCAAACCGGCCAGGGCAGTTTGTGGTAATTTCTTATACAGGAATAGAAAACGAATACAGCCAGATACTCAGCCTCTCATCAGCCAGAGATGGCCATGTAACACAATCTGGCCTGAATCCAGTCTTTTTTTTTATCCTCACCCGAGGACATTCTTCTTCCATTTTTTGTTCAGACAGAGTGAGAGGGAGAGAGAGAAAGAGAGAGAGAGAGAGAGAGAGAAACATCGATGTGAAAGGAACACATCGAGTGGCTGCCACCCGCAAGACCAACCAGGGCCAGGGACAAACTGCAACTGAGGTACGCTTCCTTAGTGGGAATCGAACCCAGGTCTCTCTGGACTGCAGGCTGATGCTCTAACGGCTGAGCCAAGCCCACCAGGGCTGAATCCAGTCTTATCCCTTCTTCCTCAGTTTAATAAATGACAAGCCTTTTTAAATTTTTTTCAGTAGATCAGGCCAAAATCTCAGAATGATCCTGAGTCTTCTCTTTCTCATGTTATATCCATTCCACTAGTAAACCCTATGCAAATTAAGAGGATAGTACAGTCCTGGCCTATGTGGCTCAGTTGGTTGGCGCATCATTCAGTGCACCAGAAGGATCGCAGGTTCAATTCCCAGTCAGGGCACATACCCAGGTTGTAGATTCGATCCCCAGTCGAGATGTATACGGAGGCAACCAATTGATATTTCTCTCTCACATCAATATCCTCTCTCTCCCTTTCTCTTTTTCTCTCTCTCTCAAAAAAAAAAAAAGAGGATATAATAATTATCTGGGAGAGAGGTGATGATAACGAGTACTATCAAAGTGATGGTGATAGAAGAAAGAAGATGGATTTTAGAGAGACTCAAAGTAGAAACAGGACTTGTCTGCATCTGAGTGGAGAGAAAGAGAAAAGACTTGAGAATGATTTCCAAAGTTTCTGGCTTGGGTAACTAAGATAGGAAACAATGAAGAAGAAGTCTGAAGGAGATTATAATTAATTGTTTTAGATGTGTTTGCTTTTAAGTGCCAGTGAGATACCCAAGTGATGTCAGTGAGCTATTGATTAAATTGATTTAGAGCTCAGAACTGAGAGCTACCAGTGTTTAGATGTGTAACTAATATAGATTGTTTCATAACCTTAGAGTATAAATGTGATCACATCACTTTTCTTTTTTCTAGTTAGTCACTCAGGCCCCTCATATCATATTATCAGAAAGTCTAGTATCTCCTTATTTATTTTAAAACTCCAAGGTTCTTATATATTCTAAAATGTAAATATAGCAATTAACTATTGTCATATAACCAAACAACCCAAAATTTGTGGCTTAAAACAACAATCATTTATTTAGCTTACAATTCTATGGCTCAACTGGACAGTTCTTAAGGTCTGAGCCAGTTTAGCTGATCACTGCCAGGTAGCTTGCAAATTCAGCTACAGTCAGCTGAGGATTGGTCGGTGGCTAGATAAACTAGAATGGCATTTCTCACATGCCTGGCAACTGGCAGGCTATTATTGGCCATAGCAGTGAGAGCAACAAAGTCACCTATCTCTCATCCAGCAGGCTAGCTTGAACTTTACATGACAGTAGTGGTAGGTATCCCAAGAGCAGAAAAAACACACAAGCCTCAATGTGAGATCGCTTTTTAAATCTTTCTTGGTGTCACGTTAGCAATTGTGTCATTGCCAAAGCAAGGCAGTGTGTGTGTGTGTGTGTGTGTGGAGGTGGTGGGGGGTCACTAAAGTTACATGGCAAGAAGGAATAGATTCAGAGAGGGGGAGATCTTGTGGCTATCGCTGCAGTCTGCTCCAGGAAGATCAGTCCAACTTCCATAGTCTAGTCCAGCTAAAATTAAATTACAGTCATCCCTCGCCACTTTGCACTTGGACTTTCTCGCTTCACCTTATGGCTTTTTTTTCAAATGTGGAAAAACCGCGATAGAGTGAAGCCCTGAAAGTGGAAGCGTGAAGTCGCGAGGGACCACTGTATAAATAGAGTCCTACTTGGCAAAATTCATTTATTACGGTAGAGTCTGGGACTGATTAACCCCCATAAACGAGGGCCGACTATACTTCATTAGCATCATTGCTTCCTGGGACCATGTTATGGACTAAATGTCTGTATTCCCCCTCCTCCCAGCCCTGCCAGTCCTGATTCATATGTTGAAGCCCTAACCCTCGGTATAATTGTATTTGGAGATGGGGCCTCTAAGGAGGTAATTAAGGTTAAATCAAGTCGTAAGTGTGGGATCCTGATCCAATAGCATTATTATCCTTATAAAATGAGACACCAGACAACACTTGCTCTCCAACCACCTCAGGCATGCATGCACCATAGAAGGCCATGTGACTTCAAAGTGAGAAAGAAGCCATCTACAGGCCAAAAAAAGATCTTACCAAAACCAAATGGGCAGGAACCTTGATCTTAGACTTCTAGCCTGTAGAACTGCAAAAAAATTAATTTCTGTTCTTTAAGACACTCAGTCTGTTATTTTGTTATGGCAGCCCAAGCAGACTAAAACAGACAACATAACAAGGCTCTCTCAATCCAACAAGGTTTTTTGAGGGAAGACAATCTCATTACCTCAGGCCAAGTTCAGCCAAAGATGCCCAGGCCACAGTTCCCACAACTGAAGCTATTGTCTTGTACCTTTTCAGGTACCATACATCCCTTAGTCACTTGCCAGAGAAATAAGCAGTCCTAGGATAAGTTTCCCAAGGAGCCCACATCCTAGGGACCTGCAGTTCTTCCTCTAACATTCAAAATAGAGAGGATCCCTAAGCAATGACTGCTTGCTAATCCTCCTAATGGAGGATATTCTCAGTGTTTCTAGGGAGCTGGGGAATGTACACACCTTTTTGGAGAAGGCTGCTTTCAGTGATACTAACATGCTCTATTTTTCTATGAAAGACTCCCTAGGTGATTCAAAGGGGCCCACATTACTCTTCTAAGAGTAAGAGTCAGCGTCAAGGATTCTTTATTATAATTATGGCAAAAACAGATGCTTGTCTCCCAATATCCATTCTCCCATTTTTTTGTTTTTCCACACTACGATAGTTAATTTTATTTGTTCAAGGACTCATACTGTAAGCATTAACCCCACCATGGGTTTTGATTCTGTGATCCCAGATTCACATATTTAGGAAGAGAGAAGCAAACTGTGACCCATGTACATGGGTAAGAACTAAAGGCTCATGGTTAATCACACTGTAGTTTCTGAATCTCTACAGCCTGGGAGCCTGAAGTCACAGGTCTTTGAGGTCCTTCTGGATGTTCCACAGGGTATCTGCGCTCTTCTTGAGTTGAGCAACCTCATCATCCTTCAGTTTCTGGTTGATAACACTGGTTAATCCCCGAGCATTCAAGATACATGGAAGGCTCAGGAAGACTTCATTCTCAATACCATACATCCCCTTCACCATCATTGACACTGGATGAATCCTGGATAGATTTTTCAACATGGATTCAATGAGATCAGCCACACTTAATCCAATAGCCCAGTTGGTGTATCCTTTTAGCTTGATGACTTCATAGGCACTTTCAACCACCATCTTGTGCACTTCCTTCTGGTTCTCACTATCATTGTCCATCCCCATTTCTGGATTCAGTTTCTGCAGAGAAACGCCGGCCACATTCACGCCACTCCACACGGCCACACTTGAGTCGCCGTGTTCTCCCAAAATCCATCCATGGCAGCTGCTGGGATGAATGCCAAGTTTTTCAGACATAAGATAGCGAAATCTAGCAGAATCCAGATTACATCCACTTCCAATCACACGGTGCTTGGGTAATCCACTTAGTTTCCAGGTAACATACGTGAGAATATCCACTGGGTTAAAAACCACAATTATGATGCAATCAGGACTGTACTTGATGATCTGAGGAATAATGAATGTGAAGACATTAAGATTCTTCTGCACCAGGTTGAGACGACTCTCCCCCTCTTGCTGGTGAACTCCTGCAGTTACCACCACAATCTTAGAGTTGGCGGTCACAGAGTAATCTTTATCGGCCACAATTTTAGGTGTCTGAAGAAATAAGCTCCTATGCTGCAGATCCATCATTTCTCCTTTGAGTTTATCTTCCAAAACATCCACAAGAGCAAGCTCATCAGCCAGAGACTTTCCTAGAATGCTGATGGCACACGCCATGCCAACTTGTCCAACACCCACGACAGTAATCTTATTGTTTGGGATTCCTGCCTTTTCTTCTGCAACCGGTGCAATCAGCTTTTCCTTAAGAGTTGCCATTGTGCACAGGGGAGACAAGGCTTCCCGGAGCATAGTAAGAGTGGCTCCAAGAAGACAATGTCTGCTGCGTGCTTCTGCTCTAGCGCAGGATCCCTCCCCCCTTTTTTTTTTAATTATTGGATACATGACCATCTAAAATAAAGACAACTTCCCAGCCTTTTTTGTGACTAAGTATAGTCATGTGACTAAGTTCTTCTCAATGAGGTGTGAGCATAAATAATGAGTGCAATTTAATTATGTTCTTAAAGAAAAAAAGCATGTCTTCCCTTTCTCCTTTTCCCCTTTGTCCAGTCTATTGCTTGGAAAGTGGTCATAATAGAAATTTATCTTGGCCCTGGCCCGTTTGACTGAGCTGTTAGAGTGTCAGCCCGTGGACCAGAGAGTTCTGGGTTTGGTTTCCACTAAGGGCACGTTCCACGGTTGCAGTTTGTTCCCCGCCCCAGTTGGGGTTGTGTGAGTGGCAACCATTCAGTGTGTCTCTCTCACATGATGTTTCTCTCCCTCTCTTCCCCCCTCTCTCCCTCCCACTCTGTCCGATGCAAAAAAGAAAAAGAAAAAGAAATTTATCTTGGACCACAGGGATGAGAAAATATCTTGGGGATGGCAATGCAACAATGTAGAAAGTTCCAAGATGAACTTAAAGAGCAGAGCTGCCATCCTTCCTCTCTGTACTGTTATAAGAGACAGAACAACACTTCTATCTTGTTTAAATCACTGCAATTTTGTGTGTCTGTTAAATGTAACCAAACCTCCATTGTTATCACTTAAAATGAGGATTCTAGTACCTGTTTTGTTAGAGAAGCTGATGGATCACAGATGTAATCTTTGGCAGGGCATGGACTTCAGATGGAAACTGAATCCATATTAAAGACATTAGGATAGCCAGGTCAGTGTGGTTGAGCGTCGACCCATGCATGAGGAGGTCGCTGGTTCGATTCCTGGTCAGGGCACATGCCCAGGTTGTGGGCCAAATCCCCAGTGGAGGGCATGCGGGAGGTGGGCAACCGATGTTCTCTCTCATCAATGTTTCTTTTTTTTTTTTTATCCTCACCCGAGGACATTTTTCCACTTTTTGTTCAGATAGAGTGGGAAGGAGAGAGAGAGAGAAACATCAACGTGAAAGGGACACATCGAGTGGCTGCCACCCACACGACCAACCAGGGCTGGGGACAAATTGCAACTGAGGTATGTGCCCTTAGCGGGAACCGAACCTGGGTCTCTCTGGACTGCAGGCCAACACTCTAATCGCTGAGCAAAACCGGCCAGGGCTCTCTCATCAATGTTTCTATCTCTCTCTACTTTTCCCTTCCTCTCTCTCTAAAAATCAATAAAGAACCAAAAAAATTGTAAATAAATACATCAGGATATATTTGGCATCTCAGGAACATCAGTAATCTCAGGAAAACCCAAAAATAAAAGTATAGCTGGCCTCAGGGAATTTTGATCTAGAAACATCTCTAGAATCCTCAGCAATAAAAGTTTAGAATGTTTTATTCTATGCTGTCATTACCATAAGTTTCTCTCTTGATCTCTGCTTTAATCATGTGTCTTTTTGCTTTTCTTCCAAGAATTAACCAGCTTATTTACCCTCTGTTCTGTATTATTGCTCTATATCATCATTTCTGCCTAACAATATTTTGTACTTAGCCAAAACGTTGTCTTGATCATAGCCTCTTCTCTACTAATTGGTATCTCTATGCAATTTAAACACTTCATTTTGTGCTTCTAATATTTTATTCATTCTCTTCTTCCTAATTCACGTACCTATGGATGAGAAGCTATTTGGCCAAACTTTCTCTGTCAAGTTACTTTCACAACTGCTCGATAACTTACACATTAGTCAGGAATACCTTCCAGGTCCAATCAGCAATGTCTAGGGATTTGAAAGATGGTGTCAAGTGGCACAAAATATGACTGTCTAAGACTGTAAGGGATAATAATTTTCCATAAAGGAGGATGGTAGACTTCTCTGGAACTATGAATAACATGTCATGGACAGATATATTGAAGAGGAATAAAAGTGAAGACCAGAGACCACTTAGGAGTGTATTACAAAAAAATAAGTAAAAGGCCTTGGCCAGTTTGGCTCAGGGGGTAGAGCATCAGCCTCAGGATAGAAGGGTCTTGTGTTCGATTCCCGGTCAAGGGCACATACCTGGGTTGCAGGTTCAATCTCAGCCTCCGTTGGGGGCATGTTAGAGGCAGGCAATTAATGTATCTCTCTCACATCAATGTTTCTCTCTGTCCCCATCTCTTCCTTCCACTCTATCTAAAAAAAAAAAATCAATGGAAAAATATCCTTGGTTGAGGATTAACAAAAAAATAAATAAATAATATTTTAAAATATTTTCATCTTTCTCTCTCTCTCTCTCCCCCTTCCTCTCTCTCTCTCTCTCAAATTAATAAAAAACATATTCTTGGCGGAGGATAAAAATAAATTAATTAATAAATTAAAAGAAATAATAATAATCAATGGTAAATAAAATAAGAAAACCCATTTGACCCTGACACTTACATTTTTGTTGTTAAAGTTTTGTAATTTTGAGGTTAGATTATTAAAAATTAGCTCTGGCTAGTTTGGCTCAGCAGTTAGAACATTGGCCCGTGGACTAGAGAGACCCAAGTTTGGTTCCTGCTAAGGGCATGTACCTCGGTTGCCGTTTGCCCCCAACCCTGGTTGGGGTTGTGTGGGTGGCAACCACTCCATGTGTCTCTCTCACATCGATGTTTCTCTCTCTCTCTTCCTCCCTCTCTCCCTCCCACTCCATCTGAAGATAAATGCAAAAATGTCCTCGGATGAGGATAAAAAAAAATTATAATAGACTTGGGGATATCTTTGTAAACTTCAGCCATTATTAATTGTCTTGGATCCATGTCTTGTCCTTCCTCTACTTTGCCCTATCTTGCAGGGGATTAACTCGTGCAAGCTATATTTCTAAAATTTCCTAGCCTGGTTACTTTTGGTTAATGGGAGAGATATTGGGGAATCTCTGCTTCAGGCAGCATCTCCAACATTGTCTGCATCTTTCCTATGGTTCCAGGTCTCATCAGTCCATTCCTTTCTATCTCAGCTTCCACAGGGCAGTCCTTCCTTCTGTGGTTTCAGTTCCCACTGAGTGTCCCTGCTCATGGTCTCTGTTAGCACTACCTCCTCCTCTGATTCTCTAACCTAGGGGTGGTAGAAGTTTCCTGCTGTTGCTAATTTCTGAGTTGCTTCCCCATCCCCTGTTTCACTTCCAATCTATTTGTAACTAGTTCCCTCAATTAAATTCCTCCTGTTTAATCACTGGCATGGGCTGTTTTTCTAACTATACCCTGACAGATTAACCTAAATAGTGAGAATAAACTCCACTCAATCATCCATCAAAGAACAAGAAAGGAAAACACTGAGACTAAAGAAATCCTGGAGCAGTGAGATAGATGAGAGTTTTTCTGCACAGTTTTCTATGGAATCCCAGAAGGTAAGCTATCTCCCCTAATATAAATCATTCTACCTCAGTATTCAACCATAAATTCTATAATCACCTGTTGAATGTCCGTTCATACTATATCTTGAAGGAGACTCAAAAATGAACTAGACATGATACTTAGCTAGAATCAAGGATCTCTGAGACTAGTATAAGAAATAAAACACTGTCTGGCTGGTGTGGCTCAGTGGTTGAGCACTGACCCATAAACCAAGAAGTTGCTGGTTTGATTCCCAGTCAGGGCACATGCCCAGATTGTGGGCCTGATCCCCAGTGGAGGGCATGCAGGAGGCAGCTGATAGATGTTCTCTCTCATCACTGTTTCTTTCTCTTTCCTTTCCTCTCACTCTAAAATTAATAAAGAAAAAATATTGAAAAAAAAAACAAAAAACGGGTACAAGTGATCAGAAATAGGCAACATTTGTTCTATGAGATTCAAAGAAAGAAAGGATAAATTCTAGCTGTAGATTCAGGAAGCATCTCAGGAAGAAGATGCCATTTGTACAGAACCTTGAACTATTTTGATATCGAGAGATCATAGATGGACCAGCATGAACAAAGGAGTGGACTTGGGAAATGCAGGTGGTTTATAGTGAATGGTATTTTAGTTTCACTCATGCAGTATATGAATAGAAGTAGTGAGAAATATAGATGGAAAAGGCAGTAAGTAAATCTTGGAAACCCTTTGAATACTAAGCTTCAGAATACAGACTTCAGACATTGGGCCATGGATTGGCAAACTACAGACCACAGGCTAAATCTGGCTTGCTGTCTGTTTTGGTTAGGCCCATGTCACAGATCAATATTTGCAATCTATGTGATAATATAAAACACTAATTTTTTTAAAACCCAAATTAAGTAAAATGTTACTTCCCATCAAAAAAAATTTTGGCCCTGGCCGGTTTGGCTCAACGGTTAGAGCATTGGCCCGCGGACCAGAGTGTCCCAGGTTTGGTTCCTGCTAAGGGCACGTACCTCGGTTGCAGTCTGTCCCCAGCCCCGGCTGGGGTTGTGTGGGTGGCAACCACTCTATGTGTCTCACCCACATTGAGGTTTCTCTCTCTCTCTCTCTTCCTCTCTTTCTCCCTCCCACTCTATCTGAAGATAAATGCAAAAATGTCCTCGGGTGAGGATAAAAACAAAAATTCTGTTCTTCTCATGAGTCTTTTTTTTTTTTTTTATCCCATTGTCTGCAGAATTTGATGAGCATTTTTATGACTATTACTTTGAACTCTTTATCTAGTAGACAGCTTACCTTTGTTTCACTTAGTTCTTTTCCTGGGGTTTTGCCTTTTTTTGGGGGGGGGGTTGTTTGGAACATATTCTTTTATCTCCTCATTTTGCCTATTTTTTTTTTCTCTGTTTTAGGTAGGTCAGCTACATCTCCTAGTCTTTAAAAAGTGCCCTTATTTAGAAGGTGTCCTATGGGGCTCAGTGGTGGGATCCCCTCTTGTCAGAAGAGCCATGTACTCCAGAGGTATTCAATAGATGGACTAGTGTGGCCTCCTGTTGTGGTTGGGCCACAACTGCTATGGACACACTGGCAGGAGAGGCCAGTCCCTGGCTGGGCTGGCTGTGAGGGCTGGCTGCAACTGTTGCAGACACACTGCTGTGTCCTGGTGCTAACTAAGGCTGCCCACCAGGTGTGACAGGGCAGGAGCCACTTCGGACGAGTGTCAGCGGTGATGTTCTCCCTCATCAATGTTTCTATCTCTCTCTCCTTCTCTCTTCCTCTCTTTTTAAAACCAATAAAGAAAAAAAATTAAATAAAAAAAGGAAAAGTTCACTGACTTCTGCATTAGGCAATGAAGTAGTCAGGCTCAACGATGTGCTTTGGGACATCTAGTTGTATTTGTATAGTCATTACAAGCAAAATGGAAATTGGTGACAGGGAGACTAGTGAGGACCCCAATATGGTAATCCGAAGAACAACAATGAGGACTATATTAGTCAAAACTTACCTGGTTGCAAATGATCCAAACCTAATGCAAGCAGATAAGCAAAAGTGAACGTGGAACATACTGGTAGTTGCCTATCTAATATTCATTTCTCTATTTTCCATACTAACAGAATTCCAATTTTATATGGAGAACCAATGATATAGTAGCTAAAATTTCTTACCTCTCTATAGTGTAAATGGAGATGACCATATGATTCAGTTCTGGCCAATGAGAAAATTAAAGGAAGTTTCAGAGTTAGGCTTCCAGAGGTATGTGGTTGGTATGCTTACTCCTTCAGTCCTTCTTGATAAGAAAGCAGAGTCTGCTTGGGAGGTAAAGCCACTATCCTGCCTCATATTAAGGATATGAGGAGGAGCCTAATCTTTTATGACATTCTGTAACCTGAAACAGTTTCTTTTACTCTGGAATGCCTATCTCCAAGCATCTTTTTATGGTAGAAAAATAAATTCCTACCTGGTTAAGTCATGTTAATTAGTTGTAACTGAACACATCCCTAACTGATAAAGAGAATGTATTGAAAGGATCCCAAAGAACTCACAGACTGTACATACTGAACTGGAGTTCAACAAACTGTTCTTGGAAGAAGCTGGAATACTGTAGATCTTACCTCTTTATTTCATTACTTCATAAATAGTAAGGACTATTGAATATATCATAACATCCTCTTACAATGTAATATTATATAACCACTATAATGATAGCAATTAAAAAGTATATAGTAGCCCGGCTGGTGTGGCTCAGTGGTTGAACATTGACCCATGCACCTTCCTCTCTCTAAAATCAATAAAGAAAAAGAAAAAAAAATTTAAGTATATAGCAGCATGAAAAAATTTTTTAAATCTTCACCAATATTTTTCTCTTCATCTTCAGATAGAATGGGAGGGAGAGAGAGGGAGAGAAAGAGAGAGAGAGAAACATCGACATGAGAGGGACACATAGACTGGTTGCCTCCTGCACAACCCTAACCAGGGCCGGGGATGAACTGCAACCAAGGTATATGCCCTTGGCCAGAACCGAACCTGAGACTCATTGGTCCAAGGGCCAAACACTCTACCACTGAGCCAAATCAGCTAGGGCTTGAAAAAACACTTTTAACATAATCTAGTTATATTAGCAATACTCCATGTATAAATTCAAATAAAACAAAAGTATTATGTGTCCAGCTGGTGTGGCTCAATTGCTTGAGCGTAGTCCTATGCACCAAGAGGTCACCAGCTCAATTCCCAGTCAGGGTACATGCCTGGGTTGGGGTGCGTGAAGGAGACCACTGATCAATGTTTCTCTCTCATGGATGTTTCTATCTCTCTCCCTCTCCATTCCTCTCTCTCTAAAATCAATTTAAAAATTTATTTTTTGAAAAATGTATGACGGCCCTGGCCAGTTTTGCTCAGTGGTTAGAGCATTGGCCTGCATTCGATTCTGGTCAAGGGCACATACCTCGGTTGCAGTTCGTCCTCGACCCTGGTAGGGGTCGCACAGGAGGCAACCAATGTGTCTCTCTCACATCGATATTTCTCTCTTCTCTCTCTCCTTCCCTCCTCCTCTGTCCCTCCCTCCTAATCTGTCTAAAGATAAATGGAAAAATATCCTTGGGTGAGGATTTAAAAAGTGTATGAAGGGCTCTGGCTGGCTTTGCTCAGTGGATAGTGCATCGACCTTCAGACCAATGAGTCACAGGTTTGATCCTGGTCAACTGCACGTTGTAGTTTGTCCCCAGCCCTAGTCGGGTCATGCAGGAGGCAGCCAGTCAATGTGTCTCTCTCACATCGATGTTTCTCTCTGTCTCTCTCTCTCTCTCCCCCTCCCTTCCTCCCTCCCTCCCTCTCATTATATCTGAAGATAAATGGAAAAATATCCTCAGGTAGGGATTTTTAAAAAAGTGTATGAAATAAAAAATGAAAGTTTACCCCAGGATAACTATTGTTAAAAGTTATTTATTTAAGTATTTATTTTTTTGTGGTACATGCCCCTAGCGGGAACCAAACCCAGGACTCTCTGGCCCACAGGCCAATGCTCATTTTTTTTTTCATCCTCACCCGAGGACACTTTTTGCATTTATAGAGCGGGAAGGAGAGAGGGAGGAAGAGAGAGAGAGAGAAACATCGATGTGAGAGAGACACATCAAGTGGCTGCCACCCACACGACCCCAACTGGGGCTGGGGACAAACTGCAACCGAGGTACATGCCCTTAGCCGGAACTGAACCCAGGACTCTCTGGTCTGCAGACCGATTCCCTAACCGCTGAGCCAAACTGGCTAGGGCTTATTGTTAAAAGTTAAAGTTTTGAATGTTTGCAATATTTTTCTACGCACAGAAAATTGTATGTCCTGATCATTTTACTTATTGTATGTTGAGCATTTTACATGTAATTAAATAGTCCTCTAAAACATATTTAATGGCAGTTTGATAAGCTACTGTTCAAGTAATGTACAGTTATTTACTAAACCATCTCCTTATCTGTAAAACTATGATAAGCTATTGGATGCAAGTAATTGAAACCCACTCAAGTAAGCTAAAGGGGAAAAAATGAGCTGTTATAAGGATACTGGAGTGTTCCACAGAATGAAGAGAAAGGAATGCCATAAGTGTCTAGAATGTACAATGAAATGTTTGTAGTAATATTTTTATTTGTCTTTTTTTTTTTTTATCCTCATCCGAGGACATTTTTCTATTTTTTATTCAGAAAGAGTGGGAGGGAGAGAAAGAGACAGAGAGAGAGAAACATCGACGTGAAAGGGACACATCAAGTAGTTGCCTCCCGCACGACCCAACCAGGGCCGGGGACAAACTGCAACCAAGGTACATGCCCTTAGGGGGAACAGAACCTGGGTATCTCTGGACCACAGGCTGACGCTCTAACCACTGAGAAAACTGGCCAGGGATTTATCTCTGTCTTGTCTGTACTTCTTCCCATATCTTTGCCTCATTCTCCTCTCTCTGACAACTGAAATTCTTTGTCCTACGGTCCACCTTGAGGATAATAGTCTGACACAGTTCCTGAATTTTTATACTCCTTCCATTCAAGATAGCTCAAACTAAACCAGAATTCCTAGGTAAGAAAGACAATATAATTGACCTAGTTTGGACAGGTGTTTACCCTGGTCTAATCAAAGTGGCCAATGGCTGAAGGTCCCACTTGAGGCTGGAGTAAGGAAAGTGATGATATGAATAAGTCCTTCTGTTCTCAGAAAAGGGTAAATCATTGTAAGCTGAGAAGATACCCCAAAAGATATTTATTAATGCCTCCAAAAGTCGATTTCCCTTCTTAGAATGGACAGATAAATGAAATCATCACATCAAATGATATGGGCATTTAAGGTCAATTTGCTTTCCAGAAAAACTATCAATCTACACTTTCACCTGCAGTGACTGGGAGTTCCTGTTTCCCTGCACCCTAACTCTAAAGAAACGCAGGCTCTGCCATTTTCTTATTTTGAAAGGGAAAAAGTGGTATCTCAATGTTGTTTTAATTTTTATTTTAATCACTAGTGGGCTGAGCAGATGGACAGAGCAGAACTGCCTTGGGATCCTCTCCTTGGTGAGATAGTGAAGATTTTCCCCTATAGGGCTGAGGAGTGAGGCTTTCTAATGGGACAGATAAATGGATGGTGCCTCAGGAGCTGTTATGCAAATGTCTGCATTTCTTTCAGGTTACCCATGCCTGCTAGCCAGCCACTACAATCTCCTGCCTAGTTCCCCTCCGCCCCATCAGCAGTTCTCTCCAACCTCACCTACTCCCTAAGAGCTAGCTGTGTTTGGATAGAAGTTCTGGCTGTCCAAGTCTTCCAGCTGTCTTCTGGAAAGTAGTATCTGTAGAGCAAATTCAAAAGTCTCCCTTACCAGGAGTCAACACTGTAGCAATCTGTACTGCAGCAGAGAAGCTGGGTATATGTGTACCAGATCCAACTACTTGGAGAATTTAGCTGTACTATCTTGTGGCTGGAGCATGCAACTATGAAGACTGAAGTTTCATTTCCCTGCCCTCCTTCTCTCCAGGACGGTTCACCCATCCCACCCACAGCCTCCAGTGCACATTTCTGTCATTGTATTATCATTGTTGTGCTTGTGTCTTTTTCTTCCAAAAAGTATCAACTCCTTGAGGACAGAGACTATGTCTGTGTTGTTCATCTCTGTGTCCTCAGTTCTATGAAACTCCTCTACTAGACTTGTTCTGCCAACATTTCATCAGAGCTTCTTGGTTGGGGAGAACAAAAACTAGAGACCAGCCCTGGCCGGTTTGGCTCAGCGGTTAGAGCGTTGGTCTGCGGTCCAGAGAGACCTGGGTTCGGTTCCTGCTAAGGGTGCGTACCTCGGTTGCAGTTTGTCCCTGGCCCTGGTTGGTCGTGCAGGTGACAGCCACTCAATGTGTCCCTTTCACGTCGATGTTTCTCTCTCTCTCTCTGTTCCTCTCTCTCCTTCCCACTCTATCTGAACAAAAAGTGGAAAAATGTCCTCGGCTGAGGATGAAAACAAAAAACAAACAAAAAACAAACCTAGAGACCATATGTTGAGTAGAGGCCCAAGAAGGACCATTTGTTATCCAAAAAGCTAAAGAACAAAAAAATTTTTTTTAATCCTCACCCAAGGATATTTTTTTCATTGATTTTTAGAGAGAGTGAAGTGAGGGAAAGAGGGAGGAGAGAGAGAAATATCAACTGAGATGTTACAGAGAAGCATCAACTGGTTGCCTCCCATACACACCACAACCACGGCTGGGTATCAAACCTGCAACCCAGGTACAAGCCCTTGACCAGGAATTGAACTCGTGACTCTTTGGGCTGATGCGCTAACCACTGAGAACACTGGCCAGGGCAAAACCAAAAAATTTTGACTGAGGACTGAATTAACAAGACTTATGGTGAAGAGAAACTAGAATTTTCTAAGTACCTAGGCATTTGTATGCTTCAGTACCCTCATTCATTTGGTTTCTCGCCTATAGCTGTCAGGTTCCCTGTACTATAAGAAAGATGGGCCCTGGCCAGTTTGGCTCAGCGGTTGGAGCGTCGGCCTGCGGTCCGGAGAGACCCGGGTTCGGTTCCCGCTAAGGGCACGTACTTCGGTTGCAGTTTGTCCCCAGCCCTGGTTGGTCGTGCGGGTGGCAGCCACTCGATGTGTCCCTTCACATCGATGTTTCTCTCTCTCTCTCTCTCCCTTCCTCTCTCTCCCTCTGACGCTATCTGTACAAAAAATGGAAAAAATGTCCTCGGGTGAGGATAAAAAAAAAAAAAAAAAAAAAAAAGATGGTAGCCAGTACAGTGATACCTCGGTTCTCGAACATAATTCGTTCCAGGAGGATGGTCGAGAACCAAATTGTTCGAGAACCGAAGCAATGAAACCCAATAGGAAATAATGGAAACTGGATTAATTCGTTCCAAGCCCCAGAAAATGCCTATTTACTGGCCTAATTTGTATATAATATGTAGAAAAACATAAGTCTCAACAAGAAATAAAAGTGTACAGTATGTCTAAGGGTTAAATTCAGTGTAAAGCGTGACTCTCTCCACAAAGCGTGACTCTCTCCACAAAGCGTGACTCTCTCTCTGCACTCACACTGATGACGCAAGCAAGGCACGCTGGGCCGAATGAACGCCATTCGGCTCAACTCGGCTCATCTCGGAAGTTCGAGTTCCAAATATTTGTTCGGATTCCAAGACAAAAGTTTCTCGAATCTCCTGGTCGAATACCGATTTGGTCGAAAGTCAAGGCGTTCGAGAACCGAGGTATCACTGTATCTCCAGGCTTACATTATCTTAGATAAGAAACTGTAACCAAAAAAGAGAGGGCTTCTCTCCCATAGTCTATAGCTTAAGCAAAGAAATTATTCTGATTAGCTCTATTTTGGTCACATGTCCCCTGTGGGTCAATCACTGAGCCAGGGAGATGGATTACTATGATAGGCTATGGATGAGTAATGTGTCACATGACAAGAGGAACAAATCTTTTTCCCCAAAGAAGGAAAATGGAGAAGTTTACTGGACAGCCAAGAGCCTTAGTTACCAGGAATAAAAAGTATTGGAGCAATTGTCTGCCTTGGGAGCCTTTTCTCTAACACTATACTATAAGGACTGCCTTCTTGTGCCCTGAGGGGATGGAGTCAAAATCTTGAAAGGCCCTTTCAGCTTTCTGGTTGAGAGAAAACAAGTCATTTTAGCCAAGTGTTTAATCCTGGGCCTTGTTTGAAATAATACAGAGAACTGGATAGCCAGCACAACTAGGTGAAACTTCTCCCACTGCTAGGTCTTCAGATAAGAAGTTTCAGGTCTAGGCAGAATCCATATCAGTCCCCAAGCAACTGGAGTTGTTTTGAGACCAAAACACAGTCACACCCCATTTTTTTTGTTCTACTTATTTCCCAGTTCTCCTTCACTAAATGATGACTTGACTTTTAAACTCACTCCTCCTTTAGCCATTTTCTTCACTCACTTTTTAAAAGACTTGCACCTGGCCAGTGTGGCTCAGTGGTTGAGCATCGACCCATGCACCAAGAGATCACTGGTTTGATTCCCAGTCAGGGTACATGCCCAGGTTATGGGACCGATCCCCAGTGAGGGGCATGCAGGAGGAGGCCAATCGATGTTCTCTCTCATCGATGTTTCTATCTCTTTCTCCCTTGCTCTCTCTCTGAAATCAATAAACGAAAAGAGAAAGAAAGAGAGAGAGAGAGAGAGAGAGAGAGAGAGAGAGAAGGAAAGAAGGAAGGAAGGAAGGAAGGAAGGAAGGAAGGAAGGAAGGAAGGAAGGAAGGAAGGAAGGAAGGGAGAGTCTCCCCTGGCTTCCTCATCTTTACTCTGTTTTGTTCTCAGAGAAAGTGATAAACTTAATTTCCCCAGGCTACAGAAAACCACTCCTCGGCCATAATACATTCTGAGTAATAACAGCTGATAAGTTAAGAGATCTCAGGTATTTTTAAGTTGGGCATATTACACTCTCTAGTATCTCTCCAGAACTCAGTGTGAACCATCTCTCAAGCCTGCCCTTGCTGTGTGTATGACAGGAGTACAAATAGCACTAGTTGACCAGCCATGTCTTCTAGGGTGAAACCTTCAACCTGTCGAAATCTTATAAGGGTAGAAAAGATTACTCTGTAATTTTCATGTGTTACAAGACAAAATCTCCCCCAAAACTTTGCCAAAATAGAGAAAAATGCTGAGCCATTGCAGCTTTGCTTTGAAAATCCAGCATTTGGTCAGTGATAGTGAGAGGAAACTGAGATAAGCCTGTAGGCAAGGCAAAGGAAGTAGCCAGAGTAACCTCTTACATAAACCAGTGGCCATTGTATACAGAACTGGCAAAGAGGCTGGACCAAGAAAGAAAAACCAGATATCTGATTGAGATGTCATCTTGTGTAAGTCTCTATTGCTTATAGATAAATTCGAATTATATGCTGTATTAAATAGATATTTTGATAGAGGCAGCAAGTTTGGAAAGTCATAATCAATCACTCCAGTGTCCAGAAGATGGAGAAATTGCAGACCAGCCAGCCTCAGGCAGGGCAGGAGGCAGATTATGCCAAAGGGACTGTTGTCTCCTTATAGAGTGGGTGCCTTAATTTAAATCTCCTGGAAATATACCCTGAGTCAAGGATTCAAGAGTAAGTAGTTTATTAAGTGGTACAGGAAACACTAGCAGGGAAGTGAGGAGTGAAAAAGGGAAGGGAAAGAGGTCAAGAACAAGTTATCAAACCAGCTATCACTATAGGTGACTAGAACATAATCCCACAGAGAAACTGTGGAAATTAAGTAGAATACAGGTCTCAAAGTTATTCCATGTCAAGGGTGAGGAACTGGGGTACATATATACAATTCCCATCAGTCATTTGTTGAGAACTGCTCCAGAGGATATTAAGTCCCTCCATCACCATCTCGGTCACTGCAGATCCAGCCTGCCACATACCTGGACTGAGTGACCTTCAGGCAAGGAGATGCAGATGCAGGCAGATAGAAGTTGGTTAGTGCATACTTAAGTGATAAGGCTCAAAGGGTAAAGGCAGGGTACCAGCAGCATCTGCTACAGAAGGGCTGGAGCATGGTGTGCATCAAATCTTTGTGAGACATGGGGCAGACTTGGAGAAGCTTTGTGATCCTAGTGACAAAGTTAAGGAGCTGATAATTCCTCTCTTTCCCTTTCTCTGCTACAAACTGCAGTGCCAAGGCCAGAGGTGGAGAATGCCTATGCCTTCTGTTGAATTCTGGTGCAGGGCACAAAACAATGGGAAGGTTCCTTGAAGAGATGGCTGGAGCATAAGAATATAAGCAATTTTCTCTCAATTCCTGTGAGATGCCTCTGAGTATTCCTTGGAATATCTGGGGAGACCTTTTTTTTTTTTTTATCCTCACCTGAGGACATTTTTGCATTTATCTTTAGATAAAGTGCGAGGGAGAGAGGGAAGAAGAAAGAGAGAGAAACATCGATGTGAGAGAGACACATCTACTGGTTGCCACCCACACGACTCCAACCAGGGCTGGGGACAAACTGCAACCTACGTACGTGCCCTTAGTGGGAACCGAACCCAGGACTCTCTGGTTCACAGGCCGACACTCTGACTGCTGAGCCAAACTGGCCAGGGCTCTGGGGAGACTTTTGAGGGACACTGAGGTCCTGAATGGCAAATGGGGGCTAAGAACCACTGTGAATGGACATTAATATTAAGATGACTTCTTTTTGCCCTTCCCGGTTTGGCTCAGCGGTTAGAGCATCGGCCCACAGATCAATGAGTCGCAGCTTCAATTCCGGTCAAGGGCAAGTATCTCGGTTGCGATTGTCTCTGGTCTTGGTTGGGGTTGTGCGGGAGACAGCCACTCGATGTGTCCCTTTCATGTCGATGTTTCTCTTTTCCTCTCTCCTCCTCCCACTCTATCTGAACAAAAATGAAAAAATGTCATCAGGTGAGGAAATAAATAAATAAATAATAAATAAAGGCTTCTTTTGAACCTATATTCTGGTGAGGCCTAGAATATTCTGGTTGCATTGAGCTATGGTGAGATTCCATGAGATGGCATATACAAAGGGGCTAAGGCAGTACTGAACACAGAGGCACATTCAACACAAGGCAACTTTTGTGACCTCAGTAATGAAAAGAGTCATCAAAGACAGAAAGGGCAAATCTCTCAGAATTCCAAGTCCTTCTTTATGTAAAGTTTTTATATGTCTGTCTCAGACTTTTGGGAGTAAAAGAGAATCAGAGCCAATTCCCTACCCCATATAAACCTTCTGACCTAAGGTATTTGTGTAAGTATGCTTGTGCATGTGTGTGTGTGTGTGTGTGTCACATCAATATGCATGTCTCTGTGTATGTCCATAATGTACATGTAGAATGTGTACATGTTAGTGTGTCCATGTTTTTCAGGATATGTGTCAGTTTTGGGGGGTTGAGAAGAGGTACCAATATTGCCCTCTTTTCCCCTGTACAACTTGCACCAAGCCCGGGACTCTCCTGCAAACTGCTCTGTGATCCTGAATCTGGGAAAAATTAGAGAGGCAAATTATTCAGATAGCCTATACTCTTAGGGCCAGCTGCAAAGACACTAGGTGGTGGGCTAAATAAATGATTGATGGTCCAACCAGGCACAGCCTAGGCCAGAGCCTACGCAAGAGCACATCTATCAGCATGAAAAGTGGGGGAGCAGAGACAGGAAACAGAAAGCAGAGAAAGATGAAGATAGAAGTGGGATGGGGCAGCTCAAAAGCTGGAGCCAAGAGACGAGAACTGAGAAACCCTTTTCTATGATATACTGGATCCAGATAATGATTTTCCAGCCCCTTATCTCAGTAGGTCCAGATTAGCCAGGCAGAACTTCCTGGACAGTCCCTGTTCGATGCTAGCCCAAGCTGAAGCAGGGCCAAGTTACAAAGTAAACTGTTTGGATGAAGGCAGAAATTCAGCTTGGCTTCTCTGGGACCCAACAAAGCAGCCAGAGTCTGAGCAGATGCACGCTCCATGTACAGGAAATCCACTAGCCTCTTTGGCCATACAGGAAGCAATCATCCTCACAATAACAATGGCGTGTGTTTGCACAGGGACAAATAGTTTATGAGGCCCTTTAACTGTATTATCTCATTTGAGCTTCATATGGGCCCTTTGGGGACACTGTCATATGCATTTTATAGATGAAATGATGTAAGTTTAGAGGTTAAGTAATTTTCCACATCTAGAACTGCAATTCAGGTTTGTCTGACTCCAATGCCAGAAAATTCTGTCTCTTCTGTTTCTTTTCCTAAATTAGTCTCCTAGGTGCTCCCTTCCTGGAGACATACTGTAGAGGCCCCTGGAAAAATAAGGGTCCACTTCATTAGGCTCTATAAAACCCAAGAACCTGTTTGTCTTCAAGCAGATACAGTCCTCAGCTCAGCCATATGATGCTTTTCGTGCCAGTTCACCCAGGGAACCCTGTATGAACTGGGATAGAGGGAACCTGGGAGCAGAATGTCTCATAGTCTATCTTGGTAAATGTTCTATGTGCATTTGAAAACAATATAAATTCTGAATACAGATTCTATAAATGGCAATTAGGTCAAGTTTGTTGATATTATTGTTCAAAGATTCTGCAGGATACACATGCATCAAGTTCAGAGATGATGAATTAACTAACAAGGGTTTCAGTCCATTCTTGTGAGCTCCAACTTATGCTTCTGGCCACTATTTTTATAGTAATTTTTCTTGATATATTTCATTTGGCTTGTTACTATAGCTAATTGATCTTCAGGATAATTGATCTGTAGTATCTAATCTGCTGTTATTCCTATCCAATGTATTGTGCATTTCATTCTCTCTTTTTTTGCCTCCAGAAACTTTATTTGGGACTTTTTCTTTTATCTGTCATGTTTCTGTTTAACATGCTCATGCATGCTTCTTTCTACCTTTTTGAACATATGAAATATAGTTACAATAATTTTTTTAAACTTATCTTTATTTTTAAATGTATTACAGATGTCCCCTCTTTTTTCCCCCCTTAACCCCTTCTCCCCACTTCGAATCCCCTCCTGCCTTCCCCACACTATTGTCTGTGTCTATTGGTTATGCAAATATGCATATAAGTTCTTTGGTTTATCTCATCCTGCCCTCCCTCCCTCCTTCCCTTTGAGGTTCCTCAGTCTAACAACCAATTTGTACTTCTTAATCCCTTTATCTTTTTCATCCAACCCTGTCTCATCTGGCAACCAACAAAAACTTATCTGTATCTATGAGTCTGTTTCTCTTCTGCTTGCTTATTTTGTTTGTAGATTCCATTGTTGATATGTATTTATTGCCATTTTATTGTTCATATTTTTTTTATCTTCATCTTCTTCAAGAAGACCTGTCAACATTTCATATAATGCTGGTTTGGTGGTGATGAACTCCTTTAGCTTATTCTTCTCTGAGAAACTCTATATGGCCATTGATTCTAAATGATAGCTTTGCATGATAGAGTAATCTTGGTTGTAGGTTCTTGATTTTTATCGCTTTAAATATTTCTTGCCACTCCCTTCTGGCCTGCAAAATTTATTTTGAAAAATCGGCTGACAGCCTTATGTGAGCTCCATTGTAGGTAACTAACTGCTTTTCTGTTACTGCTTTTAAGATTTTCTCTTTGTCTTTAACCTTTTGCATTTTGATGATGATGTGCCTTAGTGTGGACCTCTTTGGGTTCATCTTGTTTGGGACTCTGTGCTTCCTGGAATTGTATATCTGTTTCCTTCACCAAGCTAGAAAAGTCTTCTGTCATTATTTTGTTTTTTATTTTTTTATCCTATTTTTTTTATTCTCACCCGAAGACATTTTTCGATATTTTGTTCAGATAGAGTGGGAGGGAGGGAGAGAGAAACATTGACGTGAAAGGGACACATCAAGTGGTTGCCACCCACACGACCCAACCAGGGCCGGGGACACACTGCAACCGAGTTACATGCCCCTAGCGGGAACTGAACCCAGGCCTCTCCGGACCGCAGGCTGATGCTTTAACCACTGAGCCAAACAGGCCAGGGCTGTCATTATTTGTTTTCAAATGGGTTTTCAATTTCTTGCTTCGCTCTTCTCCTTCTGGCACTATCATGATGCAAATGTTGGTATGCTTGAAGTTGTCCCAGAAGCTCCTTATACTATCCTCATTTTTTGGATTCTTTTTTCTTTTTGCTGTTCTGATTGGGTATTTTTTGCTTCCTTATATTTCACATTGATGGTTTGTTTCTTGGCTTCACCTACTCTACTTCACCTATTCTATTGATTCCCTATAAATTATTCTTTATTTCAGTTAGTACATCCTCCATTTATTTTTCTTTATTGATCTTCAGAGAGAGAGGAAGGGAGAGAAAGAAAAAGATAGAAACATCGATGAGAGAGAACATCGATTGGCTGCCTCCAGTATGCCCCCTGACTGGGGATTTGGCCCACAACCTGGGCATGTGCTGGGAATCGAACCAGCGACTTCTTAGTGCATGGGTTAATGCTCAACTACTGAGCCACAGCAGCTGGGCTGCATCCTCCATTTCTAACTAGTACTTTATTATTCTCTTGAAGTCCTCACTAAGTTCCTTGATGTTCTCCTTAAGTTCCTTGAAATTCTCACTAAGTTCATTGAGTGTCCTTATAAGCAGTATTTTGAACTCTGTATCTGTTAGATTGCTATCTCCATTTCATTGAGTTCTTTTCCTGGAGTTTTTTTTTTTTTCTGCTCTTTCATTTGGGACATGTTTCTTTGTCTCCTCATTTTGGCTGTCTCCCTGTGTGTGTTTCTATGTATTAGGCAGAGTTGCTGTATCTCCTAGGCTTCCTAGGGTGGGCCTGTTGTAGTAGGTGTCCTGTAGGATCCACTGGCACAGCCTCCCTGGTCACCCAGCTAGGCCTTCGAGGTAAACCTCTCATGTGGACTTTGCACCCTTCTGTTGTAATTGAATCTTTTTTTTTTGCTGAGACATGCAGAGTAGTTTTATTTATCACACGTTAATGCTTGAATTACTGCGGTCAGAGGAACAGGCAGGTGTTAGTAGGGGAGGGGGTCAGGCTAGCATCTCACACACAGTTGTTCAGTAAGGACTGGTCACTACTCAATGCCAACTTTTGGTACAGTACACTGACAGTCACTTGTTACACAGATGCCTATTTGGGATGTCACACTACATTTGGAACAATTAAGGATTTTATTTCAATTGTGGTTTGGGGGGATTTTTTTTGGTTTTGTTGTTTTTAATTTTGTGTTGTTGTTTTTTTCAGTTATCTTTAGGTTAGGTGGTAGGGCCTCCCCTCCTCCCCCTCCCCCTCCCCCCCAACAGAATAGTATTCTTATTAGAAGTTCCCAAGAAGGGCAATCCCAGCATGCAAAGGGTGACGGGACATGGCCAGGAAGGAGAGAAACGGGAAGAGAACGGGAACCACCATCTAGGGATAATATACTCCATCGCTGTTGCTCCTGGCAGTCTGCGGGTCCTCTTCGCCACCCTCTCCATTAAACCCATTAACATGCAGGATCCTCATCTGCTTCACAATGGTGCTTTTACCAGACTCTCCAGCACCCAGCAGCAGCAGGCGGTGCGTGGCCCGGTAGACCTGCTTGCCCTTCTGAAGCTGCTTCTCGATCTTTTTGTTGGCCTCGCGCTGCGCCTTCTTCTCATTGCGCTGGTCCTTGGTCTTACTGTTTCCGAGACAGCCCATGGTGGCGGTGGCGGTGGCGGTGGCGGTGGCGGCAGCGGGGCATGGGGCGCGACCGGGCTCTGTAATTGAATCTTGATTGCTGTTGGCACATCAGTGGGAGGTTTATTCAGGCTAACTCAGCTGGAGGGACTGGCTGTGCCCACTGCCAACTGACCTCTGACTACCTTGGAGGATCAGCTGTGTAGGGGCCCACCACACAGAGCAAGACTTACTTCAGCAGAGTTCTGGTATCCACTGAGTCCATTGCTTGAGTGTGTCACTTGTGGAGGTGGTTGGGCGGTGTTTCGATGTGGTCTGAAGCTGTCCACTGGGTTTGCTGGCTCTGGGACAAGGTCAGCCACGGCCTGTGTTCTACCCGGGGCCACCAGGCATAATCTACAAAGGGATCTGCTGATGGCTGCTCTTATGCTGGGCTTAGAGGTGCCCGGGAAAAGCCAAGCTATGAACCAAGACTGGCTGCTTCTAGTGCTAGGCCTGGGGCCACTTAGCCAGAGGTATGGGGCTTGCTGTGGCCAGCTGCTTCTTTTTTGAGAGAGTTTAGGAAAATTTGAAGCAGGAGCCAAAATAGGCCAATCTTATGGTGAAGCCACTGGAAACAGCTAGGTTGGGCCTGAAAGTTGGGTGGGGCAGGACCTCAAGTAATCACCAGGGCAGGGCAAACAGTGTGAGCCAGGTTGCTGGAGTTCTAGATATGGCTACCATCTGCCGGCCTGGAGAGGGAAGGGCTCATCAAAGAACAATGGTCTGCCAGCACATCTGTGTGGGAGAAAGCTGTCCCTCCAGCTCTCAACCCAATGCCAAACAACTCAGTTCTTCCTCGTATGTCTCTGATGCCTTTCAAACTGCCTCCACTTTGTGCTGGAGCTCAGAGGAAGCAGGTCCGAGTAAGTCTGTGCGCAGGCCCTTTAAGAGGAACTGCCTGTGGCTCTAGCAACCTCAATCTCCCTCAGACTCATTTCCCGCTGGTTTTTACAACCAGAAGTTATAGGGACTTCTCTTCCTGGCACTGGAACCCTAAGCTGGGTGCCTGGCGTGGGATGGGACCTCTTGCTTCTCAGGGAGGACCTTCACAGCTGAGGTATCCTTCTGAATTTCATGCACCACACGTGGGTGTGGGACCAGCCCATCCGCACCTCTGCCCCTCCACCCCTCCTGCCAATCTGGATGTGGCTTTTTCTTTAATTTCGTAGTTGTAGGACTTCCATTCAGCTTGATTTCAGGCAGTTCTGAAGGATATTTGTTCTGAAGTTTAGTTGTGATTTTGATGTTAATTAAAATAATTTATTTTTTTATTTTATTTCTTTCATTATTCATTTTAGAAAGGAAATGAGAGGGAGAGAGAGATAGAAACATAGATGAGAAGGAACATTGATTGGCCACCTCCTGCATGCCCCCACTGAGGATTGGGCCCACAAACTGGGCATATGCCCTGACCAGGAATCGAACCAGCAACCTCTTGGTACATGGGTCGATGCTCAACCACTGAGCCAAACCGGCTGGACAGTTAAAATAATTTTAATGTCCTTGTCTATTAATTCTATTATCTGTGTCATTTATAGATTTATTGTCTACTGGTTGATTTTTCTCCTTTGTCAGTTGTTGGGTACTGGATATTTTTGTATTTCTATAATATTCCTGAGCTTTATTCCAAAAAAACAGTTTGGTTCTTTCAAGGCTTACTTTCAATATGTATTAGGTGGGACCAGAACAGCTTTTAGTCTAGCGATAATTTTGCTACACAACTGAAGCATTACTCTACCTGATGACCTACTCTGGTTCCTGGGAACATGAAATATTTCCAGCCTGCATGAGGCCAGGATTTTTCCACCTACCTTCTCAAGACTTGGGTAGTTTTCTTACACACATGTACTGATCAGTATCCAGATAAAGATGTGAGGGGAATCTTCTAAAGATTTCCAAAGCTGGGGGGAAAGAGGGTTTTGGGAGGAGGGTGTCAATGGCGGGGGGAAAAAAAGAAACATCTGTAACAAAAATAAATAAGTTTTAAAAAGTTGATTTAAAAAAAAAAGATTTCCAGCCTGGCCGGTGTGGCTCAGCGGTTGAGTATCCAACCATGCACCAAGAGGTTGCCAGTTCGATTCTCGGTCAGGGCACATGCCCAGGTGTGGGCCATATCCCCAGTGGGGGGCATGCAGGAGGCAGCCAATCAATGTTCTCTCTCATCGATGTTTCTATCTCTCTCTCCCTCTCCCTTCCTCTCTCTCTAAAATCAATAAGGGAAAAAAATAAATTAAAAAAAAAAAAAAGATTTCCAAAGCGCTCTTCTCTGTGTTGTTCTCTCCCCTGATACTTTACCCTGTAAATTCTATCAACTTTGGCCTCCTTAAGTTTTTAACATTGTCTCCTGAACTCAAAGAATGCTGGACTTAGAGTTCTCCCTCCTTGAACTGTGGCAGGCAATTTTCTCCATGCAGTATGCTGGGGCAGTTACAGGGCTCACCTCATTTGTTTCCATTCTCTCAAGGATCACTCTCTCTTGTTCTGCCTGGTTTCCAATATCTGAAAAGCATTGTTTCAAATATTTTGTCCAAACTTTTAGATTTTTTTTTTTTTTATCCTCACCCAAGGACATTTTTCCACTTTTTGTTCAGATAGAGTGGGAGAGACAGAGAGAAAGAGAGAGAGAGAGAAACATCGACGTGAAAGGGACACATCGAGTGGTTGCCACCTGCACGACCAACCAGGGCTGGGGACAAACTGCAACCCAGGTACACGCCCTTAGCAGGAACCGAACCTGGGTCTCTCTGAACTGCAGGCCGATGCTCTAACCGCCGAGCCAAACCAGCCAGGGCCAAACTTTTAGATGTTTTATGCTGAAGGGTAAATTATGGTTGGAAGCAAAATCTATGAAGAGAAACTTTGAAATTACATAAATATTCTGTTCTCCAATATATTTTACTTACTGGTTTTAGCATCCATTGATTTTTCTTATGTATATCGTCTATTGCCATGATAGTTGAAAATAGTGATTTCCTGACTATCATTCTCTCTACATTTTATAGTTGTCCTATTACTATGAAAAATAGCTTTCCCTATTCCCTCGTTCATTTATGTATTTCGATATTTAATTCGTGTGGTGGACAGACTCTAGGGTGGTCTTCATGATCCCTGCCTCCTGGTGTTCACTACTTTATGTGGCCCCTTCCCTTTGAATGTGTGAGACTTGTGACTTGATTCTAAACAAAAGAATACAGCAAAGGTGATTATATGTATATGGTTATCTGTGTGTGATTATATTACATAAGATTTAACTGTCTTGCTAGGAGAATCTCTCTCTCCTTTTCTAGATCGGAAGGAAAAAGCTGCCATTTAAAGAAGGACACCTTGCAGAGGGCTGGCCTCTTGTTGACAGCCAGCAAGAAAGAGAGGCCCTCAATCTAGTAGCCTGTAAGGAACTGAATACTGCCAACAACCAGGTGAGCTTGAGAGCAGATTCTTACCCAGTCCCGCATCAGATGAGATGGCAGTCTTGGTAAACTAGCTGATTATAACTTTGGGAAACCATGAAGCAGAGGATCCAGTTAAACCACAGCCAGATTCCTGATTCCCTGAGGTGCCAAGATAATAAGTGTGTGTTGGTGTAAGCCACTAAGTTCATGTTATTATTGCTATATGGCAATAGATAGCTAATATAGTTATGATTAACATCTTTTACCATCAGGACTGAAAGGACTCATGGAACTTTTTCTGAATTACATTTTTAAACTATAATATCCATTAAATCAAGCATAGAAATGAAACTTACAACTAGATCTTCAAATTACTGTTTTATAAGATATTTAAGAAGAATAAAGTCTATTGTCTCATTGCTCTCAATAGAAAGAAGTAAAAGTATATGAACAATATTTCTAAAATAGTTTTTATTTTACTAAATACCATTTTTTAATTTTATGCATTGGGTTATATAATTTACATAAAAATAAATATACATATATTGGGAAGGCGTTTAAAATATTTTACTGATGGGGTATATAATCAAATAGTTTGGAATATACTATCCTCTATGTGTATCTTTTATGCCCTATTATCAAAAGCGACCTTTGTTTTTAGCCCTGGCTGGTGTGGCTCAGTGGTTGAGCAATGTCCCATGCACCCAGAGGTTGCCAATTTGATTCCTGGTCAGGGCACATGCCAGGGTTGCAGGCTCAATCCCTGGTAGGGGGGCATGCAGGAGGCTGCTGAATGATGGTCCTCTCCCTTCCTCTCTCCCTTCCTCTCTCTCTCTCTCTAAAATCAATAAAAACATATATTTTTTTTAAAGCCACCTTTGTTTGCCCTGGCCAGTTTGGCTCAGTGGTTAGAGTGTCAGCTCGCGGACCAGAGAGTCCCGGGTTTGGTTCCCACTAAGGGCGCGTACCTCGGCTGTGATTCGTCCCCAGCCCTGGTTGGGGTCATGTGGGTGGCAATCAGTTGATGTGTCTCTCTCACGTCAATGTTTCTCTCTCTCTCTCTCTTTCTCTCTCTCTCTTCCCCTCCTGCTCTATCTGAAGATAAATGCAGAAAAATGTCCTTGAGTGAGGATTAAAAACAAAAAAAAAGGCACCTTTGTTTTTATTTATATAAATATGTTTTTATTGATTTTTTTAGAGAGAGGGGAAGGGAGAGACAGAAACATTGATGTGAGAGAAAACATCAATTGACTGCCTCCCCTGTGCCCCCCACTGGGGACTGAGTCTGAAAACTGGGCAATTGCTCCCATCAGGAATTGAACCGAGACCTCTCAGGCCATAGGACAAATCCACTGAGCCACACCAGCTAGGTACCCCTTTGTTTTTAAAGAACCCAAAAGCTTCAGGTTTTTCACTTCATTTAGAACAGTGGTTCTCATCCTTAGTTGCATATTAGAACCACCTAGGGAATGTTTAGAACATAAGAAGACTGTGCCCCACCCCAAGCCAATTTAATCAGCATCTCTTGGGGTTAGGCATAGTATTGTTCTAAAAAATCCTCAGGTGATTCTAATGCGCAGCCAGGATTGAGAACTGCTGCCCTTGACATAAGCAATTGTTTTTTAAAAATACTTTGTGAAAAAAGATCCAGTTGGAAAAACATCCTGTTTGAGGTGTGATTCTCTGGCTAAACCCAACTCCTGGAAGCCCTGAAACTGACCCCTAGAGGAAATTTAATCCAGATCACAAGATGTCCAGCCAGCATTCACTTCACTTCTCTTACCCAAAATAAAGTCATGAGTATTAGATAAAGGTCAAAACTAACACATGCAAAATGGTCCTCAACCAAGACTCAAGAAGTTTTAAGTTTTGAGGGAAGTAAGGACAATGGTGAATTGTGAACTTTAAGGTCAGTTTTCTTCTGGAGTGTAAATAAGCAATTTTACTTATCCTTTAATTCTCTGTTGACTTGCTTGCCAAATTAGTGAATACAGTGACTGCATAACAATCGAGCACTTCTGGGCTGGGCACCAAAAAAGAAGCAGTAGGTACTTCACATATTTTGAAGACACTCCTTTTCTTCCATAACCACTGCAATGAAGGAACCACTGCATTGTTTTCTATCTCCTCTGCATTTCAGGGTTACATATTTCTTTGGCTAACCCGAGAAATTCCTTTTTGTCTCTGCCTCTGATAACTCTACAGCAAATTTTCTGTTCAAACATAAAAGCTGGCTCTTTTGTCAAACCATCTTTCTTTCCTATTCCTTATTTCCAACCCAAACTATTATTTTTCAGAAGAAATAGAAAAAAAGAAAAATACAATAGTAAGGTTCTGATTAATAAATTTAGACGATTTCATTATAAAACAGATTGTTTAATTAGAAAGTTTCCATTCTCACCCTGGCCAGTTTGGCTCAGTGGTTAGAGCGTCGGCCCTCGGACAGATTTGCAGGTTTGATCCCCGCCCAGGTAGGAGTCATATGGGAGGAAACCAGTCGATGTGTCTCTCTCACATTGATGTTTCTCTCTCTCTCTCTCTCCCCCCTCCCTCCCTCCACTCTCTTCTCCTCTCTTCCATTCTGTCTAAAAATTTATGAAAAAATATCTTCTGATAAAGATTTTTTTAAATAGGTTTTTAATTTTTTTTCCTTGTTGATTTTAGAGAGAGAGGAACTGAAAGGGAGAGAGAGATAGAAACATCAATGAGAAAGAACATTGATTGGCTGCCTCCTGCATGCCCCCTACTGGGGATCAGGCCCACAACCTGATCATGTGTCCTGACGGGGAATCGAACTGGCGACCTCTTGGTGCATGGGTTGACGCTCAACCACCACGCCACACTGGCCTGACTGTATGTATGCATGTATGTATGTATGTGTGTGTGTGTGTGTGTGTGTGTGTATGTGTGTATTTGTTGTTGTTTTCTTTTCTGATGAAGATTTTTTAAAATTAAAAATAAAATAAAGCCCTGGCTGGTTTGGCTCAGCAGTTTAGAGCGTCAGCCTGTGGTCCAGAGAGACCCAGGTTCGGTTCCCGCTAAGGGCACGTACCTCAGTTGCAGTTTGTCCCCAGCCCTGGTTGGGTCGTGTGGGAGGCAGCCACTCGATGTGTTCCTTTCACGTTGATGTTTCTCTCTCTCTCTTCCTCTCTCTCCCTCCCACTCTATCTGAACAAAAAATGGAAAAATGTCCTTGGGTGAGGAGTAGAAAAAAAATTTTTTTAAAAAGGAAAGTTTCCGTTCTCTAGTCTTTAAACATAATCTTCCAAGGAAAACAGTGATATTTTTCAAACTGTATACTAACAACACAGAATTTTTTTTAAATGATGTATGGTCTAACCCAGTAGCAATTAGCTCCCTCTGGTGTCCAGATTGTGATCTCTAAATACCATTTCCCATTTGGGAGCACCTTTCTTTCTTTTTTTTAATCCTCACCCGAGGACGGGAAGGAGAGAGAGGAAGAGAGAGAAACATCGATGTGAAAGGGACACATCGAGTGGCCGCCACCCACAGGACCCAACCAGGGCCGGGGACAAACTGCAGCCAAGGTACATGCCCTTAGCGGGAACCGAACCCGGGTCTCTGTGGACCACAGGCTGATGCTCTAACTGCTGAGCCAAACCGGCCAGACTAGGCGGGAGCACCTTTCTATTTACTAGATGGGATGCTGCCCCATTCATGAATTGTTAAATAATGCCAATTAGAGATTTATCTATTTAGTTTTTTCAATCCTCACCTGAGGACATTTTTTTTTTCTTTTTTATCTTCAGAGAGTGGGAGAGAGAGAGAGAAACATCAACATGAGAGGGACACATTGACTGGTTGCCTCCTGCACAACCCTGACCAGGGCCTGGAAGGAACCACAACTGAGGTACAGGCTCTTGACCGGAATCAAACCCATGACTCATTGGTCCTTGGTCTGACGCTCTAACCACTGAGCCAAACAAGCCAGAGCACCAATTAGAGCTTTAAAAAACAAGTATTGCCCTGGCCGGTTTGGCTCAGCAGTTAGAGCATTGGCCCGCAGACCAGAGAGCCCTGGGTTCGGTTCCCACTAGGGGCACGTGCCTCAGTTGCAGTTTTTCCTCAGCCCCAGATGGAGTCGTGTAAGTGGCAGCCAGTCGATGTATTTCTCTCACATCGATGTTTCTCTCTCTCTCTTCCCTCCTCTCTCCCTCCCGCTCTATCTGAAGATAAATACAAAAATGTCCTCGGGTGAGGATTAAAAAAAAGTATCGATGTTATCATCATAATTAGCTAGTTTATTAATATTAATAAAAGAAAAGAGCAAAGGTAGAGTCAGATATTATAAGCATGGTCATCTAGGCAGCTTCACCCTCCCCAGGGAACCACCTGTCCATTCCCTGCAGATCACTGGGGGAAAGAGTCAAACAAAGGGTAAGATGAGGCCAAGCCAGTGTGGCTCAGTGGATTGAGCATCAACCCATGGACTGTGAGGTCCAGTTCGATTCCCAGTCAGGGCACATGTCTGGGTTTTGGGCTCGATCCCTAGTAGGAGACATGCAGGGGGCAGCCAATCAATGTTTCTCTCTCACATCGATGTTTCTATCTATATCTCCCTTCCTTTCTCTCTAAAAAATGAATAAAAACATATTAAAAAAAAAATAGGGTAAGATGGGTGCATACACAATGAAGTGAGGTAGGGAAGGTGCTTGCCTGTCAGTCTAGCCTGGGAAAAAGAATCATTGGCTAGGAAAGTGGAGCCACTGCAAGTGTGCAAAATCTGGGAAGGGTAAAATCCCCAAAGAGTTCCCTCTCTCTGTGCTCTTGTTCGCTCTTGCCTCTTGCACCCATGTGCTTACCTGTTCTCTCTCCATAGCCATGTGGCCTTAAGCAGCTGCATTGCCCTTGGCCATGCAGACTCTACACACAATGGACTACAGCTGGGGACTAGCCAGATACTGGACGGGACTGGACTTTAATATGGAGCAGAAATTCTGGACAGTGGCTTTAATTCTAACACTGCTGAAGGCAAGATTGGACTTCTTCCATGGCAACATAGAAAGCGATGGAAACTTGGTGGGGGACTGTCTTCATTTTACATCATCAATAAAACTTTCCATGAAACCCCATCCTCCCACAGGGGCCTCAGGAAATTATTTTCCTCACGGCACCCCAAGAACTCCACTCTCACCTATAGCATCTAGAGCTCTGTGGAGAAATAGCTGATTCCAGACCCAGAACAAGAAGTATCAAGATGGCCCTGGCTGGGTAGCTCAGTAGGTTAAAGCATTGTCCTGATACTCCAAGGTTGCAGGTTTAATCTCCCATCAGGGTACATACAAGAAGCAACCAATGAATGTATAAATACGTGGAACAAATTGATGTCTGTCTGTCTCTCTCTCTCTCTCTTTCCCCTTCCCTCCCTCTCCCCTCTCTCCTCTCCCCTCTCCCTCCCTCTCTCTCTTTCTCTCCCTCCCTCCTCCTCTGTCTGAAGATAAATGGAAAAATATCCTTGGGTGAAGATTAAAAAAAGAAAGAAATGTCAAGATGATCTATGATTTCATAATGATGCTAAAATGTTCTTTTTTGGTCATCTTTGGAGGTTGTTAGGGCACTGAACCATCACTCTGAAAATTGATAAATGACAGAGAGCATCAATCTTCCATCCTGCCTTTAGTATTTAAAATATACTTTAGCAGAAAGAAAAAATGGCGGCGGAGTGAATGGAAGCTACACAGATCATCTCCCAGGACCAAACTGGAATTACAACGAAAATAAAGACAAATCGTCAGGAAGGAGCAACCGAAAGGCAGCTTGGAAGACTGCATAACCAGGGACACTGACTCAATCCTGGTAGGCTTGCGAGGACGCGAGAGGGGGCCGGGAGCCCACAGTCCGCAGTGGCCTGGGCTGGGACCAGCAGACTCGGCGGGGACAAGGGGACTCAACTGGAAGCTGCGCCCTCGGCCGGGTCCTGTGGCCTCGGCTGGGACCAGCAGCTGCATCAGCTGGGTCCTGCGGCCGCCTCAGCTAAGTGCTATGCCCTCCGCTGGGTCCTGCGACCTCGGCTGGGTCCTGCGACCTTGGCTGGTGCTGCAGCCTCGGCCGCCCTTAGCAGGGAGCAGCGCCCTTGGGTTAAAGTCCCAGGCGGCTCCACAACGCAGAGCCCGGACAGAGGCTAAATTGGCAGCAGCCCTCACCTTGGGCTCCGGCAGAGGGAAGGCAGACTGGACTGGAACTGTGGGGGGACACGCAGGATCTGGAGGGTGCTCAGAGCTTTTGCTGAGTGCAGCCACGGAGGACTGTGGTCATCTTACTCCTTCCCAGGGCCCTGGGGAGAGGCGGTGCCCCCTCCCTCAAAGATTCAACCCCACCCCGTGGCAATTGAAATGCTAATTTGGGCCCATTAACAACCAACATCTGCCCCACCCTTGGGAAATCCTCTTACACTGAGCACCTGAGGGAGTGTTTCAGTCAACTCAGAAACCAAGGTTCTTCAGGTGACTTCTACCAATAGCCTTCAGGCAAAAAAGCTAGAGGACAACTACCACTCCCTGGGCTAGCAACTCTAACCAGGAAAGTTAAGACTTGACAGTGGTGTTTAAAGCAGTCCTCCCTGCCTCATCCAAACCCAGAAGAGGGAGCCACAAACAGCAGAATACCAACACCCAAAGGGGATATTTGGCAGACTCCAAAGCCCACTGTCATGGCCAGAATGGTGAAAAACAGAAACAAAAGCCAAATGAAAGAACAAGAGACCTCTACCAAAAATGAGGTAAATGAGGTGCAGTTAAGCAAGTTAACAGAACTAGAATTCAGAGCCATGATCTTGAGGAAGCTCAACAGGATGTATAAGGACATGAGCACCATGAGTAAAGACATAGAAATGTTGAAAATCAACCTGTTGGAAATTGAAAACCACCAAGAAGAAATGAAGAATGACATATCAGAAATGAAAAACACATTGGAAGGTCTAAAAAGCAGAGTAGAGGAAGCTGAGGACCAGATCAGTGAATTAGAAGACAGGGTAGAAAAAATCAACCAATCAGAAAACCAAAAGGAAAAAACAATTAAAAAACAGGAAGACAGCTTAAGAGAACTGTGGGACAACTGGAAACGTAATAATACCCGCATCATAGGAGTCCCTGAAGAAGAAGAAAATGAGCAAGGGTTAGAGAATATATTCAAAGAAATAGTGACAGAAAACTTCCTTAATTTGGTGAAGGAAGAAGGCATTCAAGTTCAAGAAGCACAGAGAGCCCCAAGTAAGAAGAACCCAAACAGGCCCACACCAAGACACATAGTAATCAAACTGCCAAAAATTAAAGACAGAGAGAATCCTAAAAGCAGCAAGAGATAAGCAACAGGTTACCTACAAAGGAAACCCCATAAGGCTCTCAGCTGACTTCTCACAAGAAACACTACAGGCCAGAAGGGAATGGCATGAAGTAATCAAGGTCATGAAAAACAAGGATCTGAATCCAAGACTACTCTACCCAGTAAGGCTATCATTCAAAATAGAAGGTCAAATAAAGAGCTTCCCAGACAAAAAAAAAAAAGGCTAAGGGAATACATGAGCACCAAACCAACACTGCAAGAAATGTTAAAAGGACTACTGTAATTAGCAGTAGAAATGGGAAGAAAAATAGAACCACACTAAACAAAAATGGCAATAAATAAGTACATATCAATAATCACCTTAAATGTAAATGGATTGAATGCTCCCATAAAAAGACACAGAGTAGCATGACTCCTCTTGTTGTTTACAAGAGACCCACCTCACAACAAAAGACCCATGTAGGTTGAAAGTGAAGGGATGGAAAAAAATCTTCCAAGCAAACGGAAAGGAAAAAAAAGCTGGGGTAGCAATACTCATTTCTGATAAAATAGATTTCAAAATGAAGGCCATAACTAGAGACAGAGAAGGCCACTACATAATATTGAAAGCATCTATCCAACAGGAAGATATAACCTTGATAAACATATATGCACCCTACACAGGAACTCCAAAATATATTTAAAATCTTCTGGAAGACTTCAAAGGAGAAATCGACAGCAATACAATCATAGCAGGGGACTTCGACACTCCATGACATCACTGGATAGATCCTCTAGACAAAAAATTAGCAAGGAAACAGAGACTCTAAATGAAGCACTAGACCTAATGGATTTAATAGATATTTACATAGACTTACATCCCAAAACTACAGAATTCACATTCTTCTCAAGTGCACATGGGACATTCTCAAAGATAGACCACATGTTAGGGCACAAACTAAGTCTCTACAAGTTCAAGAGGACTGAAATCATACCAAGCATCTTCTCAGATCACAATGGCATGAAACTAGAAATCAATTGCAAGAAGAACATACAAAGACATTTGAACACATGGAAGCTAAATAGCATGTTATTAAACAATGAATGGGTTACCGAGGAGATCAAGGAAGAAATTAAAAACTTCCTGGAAACAATGAAAATGGACACAACAACACAAAATCTATGGGATGCAGCGAAAGCAGTTCTGAGAGGGAAGTTCATAGCACTACAGGCTTACCTCAAAAAACAAGAAAAATCTCTGATAGACTATCTAACCTCACAACTTAAAGAACTAGAGAGCAAACAAAAAGAAAACCCCAGAGCAAGTAGAAGGAAGGAAATAGTAAAGATCAGAGCAGAAATAAATGACATAGAGTCCAAAAAAAAAAAAAAAATTCAAAGGATCAATGAAACAAAGAGCTGGTTTTTTGAAAAGATAAACAAGGTTGATGGACCCTTACCTAGACTCACCAAGAAACAAAGAGAGAGAACCCAAATACACAAAATCAGAAATGAAAGAGGAGAGGTAACAACTGACACCACAGAAATACAAAAGATCGTTAACAACTACTATGAGCTATTATATGGCAACAAATTCGACAATCTAAGCAAAATGGACAAATTTCTAGAAACACATAGTCTCCCAAAACTGAACCAGGAAGAGATAGAAAACTCGAACAGACCAATAACAACAGAAAAAAATGAAGATGTAATCAAGACTCTCCCAGCAAACAAAAGCCCAGGCCCGGATGGCTTCACGGGGTAGTTTTACCGAACATTCAAAGAAGAACTAACACCCATTCTCCTCAAACTATTTCAAAAATTCAAGAAGAAGGAAGACTTCCAAATTCGTTTTATGAAGCCAGCATAATTTTAATTCCAAAACCAGAAAAAGACACTACAAAGAAAGAAAACTACAGGCCAATATCCCTGATGAACATAGACGCCAAAATCCTGAACAAAATACTAGCAAATTGGATCCAGCAATACACCAAAAAAAGTATCCACCATGACCAAGTGGGATTCATCCCAGGGATGCAAGGCTGGTACAATATTCGCAAATCAATAAACGTGATACATCACATAAATAAAATGAAGAATAAAAACCACGTGATCATATCAATAGATGCCGAAAACGCTTTTGACAAAATCCAGCATCCATTTCTGATAAAAACGCTCAGCAATGTGGTAATAGAGGGATCATATCTAGACGTAATAAAGGCCATATATGAAAGACCTACAGCCAACGTACTCAATGGGCAGAAACTAAAAGCATTTTCCTGAAGAACAGGAACAAGGCAAGGATGCCCACTTTCAACACTCTTATTTAACATAGTACTGGAAGTCTTAGCCACAGCAATCAGACAGTAAGAAAAAATAAACGGGATCCAAATTGGAAAGGACGAAGTGAAACTGTCATTATTCTCAGATGACAGGATACTATACGTAGAAAACTCCAAAGACTCCATCAAAAATCTACTAGACTTAATAAATGAATTTGGCAAAGTAGCAGGATACAAAATTAACATCAAGAAATCAATGGCATTCTTATACACCAATGATGAACTCAGAGAAAGAGAAACTAAGAAAACAATTCCATTTACTATTGTGGCAAAAAAATTAAGATACCTAGGAATAAACTTAACCAAAGAAATAAAGGACCTATTTGCAGAAAATTACAGGTCATTGAAAAAAGAAATAGAGGAAGATATAAAAAAGTGGAAGCACATACCCTGTTCATGGATTGGAAGAATTAACATTATTAAAATGTCCATACTACCAAAAGCAATCTGTAGATTCAATGCAATCCCCATCAAAATACCAATGGCATACTTCACAGAATTAGAACAAATACTTCAAAAGTTCATATGGAACCAAAAAAGATCTCGACTAGCCACAGCAATCTTGAAAAAGAAGTACAAAGTTGGAGGGATCACATTACCAGATTTCAGGTTATACTACAAAGCCACTGTAATCAAAACAGCCTAGTACTGGCACAAGAACAGGCATATAGACCAGTGGAACAGAACAGAGAACCCAGAAATGGACCCAAGGCAATATGCTCAATTAATATTTGACAAAGGTGGCAAGAGCATACAGTGGAATAAGGACAGCCTCTTTAATAAATGGTGTTGGGAAAATTGGACAGCTACATGCAGAAAAATGAAACTAGACCATCAACTTACACCCTACACAAGAATAAACTCAAAATGGATAAAAGACTTAAATGTGACTCATGAATCCATAAAAATCCTAGAAGAAACTGTAGGCAACAAAATTTCAGACATCATACGCAGCAGAATTTTCACTGATACATCACCTAAGGCAATAGAAACAAAGGAGAAAATGAACACATGGGACTACATCAAACTCAAAAGCTTCTGCACAGTGAAAGATATAATCATCAAAATGGAAAGGCTACCCACTGTATGGGAGAGCATAATTTCCAATGATATATCAGATAAGGGGTTAATTTCCAATATATATATAGAGTGCTCATACAACTCAACAAAAGGAAGACAAAGAACCCAATTACAAAATGGGCAGAGGAACTAAATAGACACCTCTTCAAACAGCACATACAAATAGCTAAGAGACATATGAAGAAATGCTCAACATCACTAATCATCAGAGAGATGCAAATTAAAACAACAATGAGGTATCACCTCACACCTGTCAGAATGGCCGCCATCATCAAATCATCAAACAACAAGTGTTGGCCAGGGTGTGGAGAAAAGGGGACTCTAGTACACTTCTGGTGGGAATGCAGACTGGTGCAGCCACTATGGAAAACAATATGGTGTTACCTGAGAAAATTAAAAATTGAACTTCCATTTGACCCAGTGATCCCACTTCTAGGAATATACCCTAGAAGCTTGAAACACCAATCAGAAAGAATATATGTACCCCCATGTTTGTAGCAGCACTATTTACAATAGCTAAGACCTGGAAACAGCCCAAGTGTCCATCAGTAGACGAATGGATAAAAAAGCAGTGGTACATATACACAATGGAGTACTATGCAGCTGTAAGAAAGAAAGATCTCTTATCCTTTGAGACTACATGGAGGGACCTGGAAAGTATCATCCTAAGTGAAACAAGCCAAACAGAGAAAGACAAGTATCATATGATCTCACTTATTTGTGGAATATAATGAACATAACAGTCTGAGGAATGGGGTAGTCCCAGAGACGTGGAAGTGGGGTACAGACTGAGAATCCCCAGAAGAGAGGGTGGTGGAGGAGAGATGAACCACAGAAATTATATGCATGTATGCATGGACAACGGACATGGACAACAAAGCTGGGGACAGGGCAGGGAGGGAGAGGGAGGGGGGAATCAGTGGGGGGGGGGGGGAGAAACAGCTATAACAAAAATTAATTAATAAAAAATAAATAAATTAAAATAAAATATACTTTAGGGCCTGGCCGGTGTGGTTCAGTGGTTGAGCGTCAACCCATGCACCAAGAGGTCAAGAGTTCTGTTCCTGGCCAGGGCACATGCCCAGGTTGTGGGCCAGATTCCCAGTGGGGGGCATGCAGGAGGCGGCCAGTTGATGTTCTCTCTCATTGATGTTTCTCTCTCTCGCTTGTTCTCCCTCCCTCTTTCTTTCTCTAACATCAATAAAGAAAAAGTATTTTTTTTATGCCTGGCTCGTGTGGCTCAGTGGATTGAGCATCGTCCCACGGACTGAGAGGTCCGGGTTCGATTCCTGGTTAGGGCACATGCCTGGGTTTCAGGCTTGATCCCCAGATGGCCGCGTGCAGAAGGCAGCTAATCGATGATTCTCTCTCACATCTATGTTTTTATCTCTCGAAAAAAAAAAAATCAATAAAAACCTATTTTTTTTAAAAAAGTGTGTTTGCCCTGGCCAGTTTGGCTCAGCGGTTGGAGCGTCGGCCTGCGGTCCGGAGAGACCCGGGTTCAGTTCCCGCTAAGGGCGCGTACTTCGGTTGCAGTTTGTCCCCGGCCCTGGTCGGTCGTGCGGGTGGCAGCCGCTCGATGTGTCCCTTCACATCGATGTTTCTCTCTCTCTCTCCCTTCCTCTCTCTCCCTCCCACTCTATCTGTACAAAAAATGGAAAAATATCCTCGGGTGAGGATAAAATAAATAAATAAAAAATAATAAAAAGTGTGGTTTTTTTTAAAGACACCCTGTACCCATTAGCAGTCACTCCCTTTTTACTGACTCCCCTCAACTCCTGTTAATCACAAATCTAATTTTTATCTCTGCAGATTTGCCTATTCTGGATTTTCATATGTGGTCTTTTGTGACTGGCTTCTTTCACTTAGAAAAATATTCACAGTGTCCCATATTGTAGCATGTATCAGTACATTTTCTTTTATTGCCAAATCATATTTCACCGTATGAATATAACACATTTTGTTTATACGTTCGTCAACTGATGGCCATTGGGTTGTTTTTACTTAATGGGTATTTAAACAATGCTGCTATAACCTTTCCTACAAGATTTTGTATAGACACATGTTTTCACTTCTCTTGAGTATATATACCTGGGAGTGGAATTGTTAGGTCATATGGTAACTCTATTTTTAACCTTTTGAGGAACTGCCAAACTGTTTTTCCACAGTAGCTGCCCAATCTTACAATCACACCAGCAATGAATGAGGTGTTCGATTTCTTTACATTCTCACCAACACTTGCTATTGTCTCTTTTTTAAAAAAAATTTTAGCCAGCCTAGTGAGTGTGAAATAGTATCTTCTTGTAGTTTATTTACTTATTTATTTTTTATTCTCACCCGAGGATATATCTTCAGATAGGGAGGAGGAAGGGAGAGAGGAAGGAAGAGAGAGAAACAGACAGACAGACAGACATTGACTGGCTGCCTCCCACACAACCCCGACCAGGGCTAGGGATGAACCAAAACCTAGGTACGTGCCCTTGACTGGAATCAAACCCACAACTCATTGGTCCACAGATGGACTCTCTAACAGCTGAGCCAAAGTGGCCAGGGCTCTTCTTGTAGTCTTGATTTCCGTTTTCCCAATGACAAATGATGTTGAGTATATTTTCATATGCTTATTTGCTATTTGCAGATCTTGGGGAATGTAAAATCAAATCCTTTGTTCATTAAAAAATAGACTGTATTTTTAGAACAGATTTAGAATTACACACACAAAAAAACGAGAAGACAGAACAAAGTTCCCATATACCCGGCACTCAATTTCCCTCATTATTAACATTTTACATTGGCATGGTCCATTTTTAATAATTAATTAACTAATTCTAATACATTAACTAAATTTCATAGTTTTTTCCACAGTTTCTTAATTATTACCTAGTGTCCTTTTTTTTTTTTCTGTTCAAGGATAGCATCCAGAATGCCATATTACATTCAGTAGTCATGTTTCCATAGGCTATGACAGTTGCTTAGACTTTCCTTGTTTTTGATGACTGTAAGAGTTTTGAGGAATACTGATCAGGTATTTGGTAGGATGCCCCTTTACTGGAATTTGTCTGATATGTTTTTCATAATTAGACTGGAGTTGTGAGTTTTGGGGAGGAAGATCACAGAGATAAAGTGCCATTTTCATCACTTTATATAAAGGGTACATACTATCAGCATGATTTATGATCGTTGACCTTTGCCCATTTTTAAGTTTTTTTTTTAGTTGTAAGCATTCTTTATATATTCTAGATATAAATCCCTTACCAGATATATGATTTGCACACATTTTCTCCCATTCTTTGATTGTCTTTTAACTTGGTGTCCTTTGAAGCACAACTTTTAAATTTTTGTTGAAGCTCAATTTATTTATTTCTCTTTTGTCACTTGTGCTTTTTTTTATCCTCACCTGAGGACATTTTTCCATTTTTTGTTCAGACAGAGTGGGAGGGAGAGAGAGAGAGAGAGAAACATCGACATGAAACGTACACATCAAGTGGCTGCCACCCACACAACCCAACCAGGGCCAGGGACAAACTGCAACCGAGATACGTGCCCTTAGCGGGAACCAAACCCGGGTCTCTCTGGACTGCAGGCTGACGCTCTAACCGCTGAGCCAAACTGGCCAGGTCCACTTGTGCTCTTTTAAAATTTTAAACATTTATCTTTATTGTTGAAAGTATTACAGATGTCCCCCATCTTTCCCCCACTGACCCCTTCTACCCCGAAACTGCCCATCCCCGTCACTTGTGTTTTTGGTGTTGTATCTAAGAAGCCATTACTTAACCCAAAGTCATGAAAACTTATGCCTATGTTTTCTTCTAACATATTATAGTTTTGAGTTCTTATGTTTATGTTTTTGATCTGTCTATGTAAGAAATGGCCAAACTTTTAGAGAATTTTTATGAGTTTGAGCCCAAACTGACAACAATCAGGAAGCAAGATCTTAAAAAGAGGATTACTCTAGCCCTGGCCAGTTTGGCTCAGCAGTTGGAGCGCTGGCCCGTGGACCAGAGAGTTCTGGGTTTGGTTCCCACTAAGGGCACGTATCTTGGTTGCAGTTTGTCCCCGGCCCAGATGGGGTCACGTGGGTGGCAACCACTCGATGTGTCTCTCTCACATTGATATTTCTCTCTCTCTTCCCCCCCTCTCCCTCCCACTCTATCTGATGATACATGCAAAAATGTCCTCGGGTGAGGATTTAAAAAAATAATAAAAAAGATTTAAAAAAAGAGGATTACTCTGGCATCTAGTATGTTACCCTAGATGCACAAGAACAATGGGCAGCGCTTGCTTGAGGCAAAGATAACCTTTTAGTAGGGAAGCTGTGGGCCTGCGAAATGACTATCCACCATGACCTCCCCAGTTAGAAATGTATGATCAGATCACTCTGTGAGGTTACTTTAGGTTAGATTTATTACAGCACCCTTTTTTTTACCCACAAAAACATGGTTGAAAGAAACTGAAGGAGAGCTAAATAACAGAAAAGGCAGCCTGTGTTCGTGGATCAAAAACTTAAAATGTTGTTAAGATGGCAATACTGCCTGGCCGGTGTAGCTCAGTGGTTGAGCATGGACCTATGCACCAAGAGGTCACCAGTCGATTCCTGGTCAGGGCACATGCCCAGGTTGTGGGCTCAACCCCAGTGGGGAGCATGCAGGAGGCGGCCAATCGATGTTCTCTCTCATCGATGTTTCTATCTCTCCCTCTCCCTTCTTCTCTCTCTAAAGTCAATAAAGGAAAAAAAAAAATTTTTTTTAATGGCAATACTCTTTATGTAAGAAATGTAATCTTCCTTATATTCCCTCCTTAATTCCAAATGTATAAAAGAAATGGCAAAATAATCATTATGTGGAACATTTATGATCTTGCTTCCTGACACTGTTGTCAGTTTGGCTCAAATAATTTCTTATAAAAATTCTCTGAGCCCTGGCCTGTTTGGTTCAGCAGTTAGAGTGTCGGCCCGCAGACCAGAAAGTCCCGGGTTCAGTTCCCGCTAAGGGCATGTACCTTGACTGCAGTTTGTCCACGGCCCCAGTTGGGGTTGTGTGGGTGGCAACCACCTGATGTGTCTTTCTCATATCGATGTTTCTCTCTCTCCCTCTCGCTCTATTTCAAGATAAATGAAAAAAAAAAAAAATTTTCTGAGCTCAGCCAGTGTGGCTCAGTGGTTGAGCATCAATCCATGCACCCAGAGGTCGCTGGTTCAATTCCTGGTCAGGCACATGCCCAGGTTGTGGGCCCAATCCCCAATGGGCTGCAATAGACAGCCAATCAATGTTCTCTCTCATCGATGTTTCTATCTCTCTCATCCTCTCCCTTCTTCTCTCTCTAAAAATCAATAAAGAAAAAAAAATTTTCTAATTCTCTGTAGGTTTGCCTGACTGGTGTGGCCCAGTGGATTGAGCCTCGTCCCGTGCACCAAGAGTTCACAGGTTCTATTCCTGTTCGGGGCACATGCCCAGGTTGTGGGCTCGATCCCCAGCTTGCAGGAGGCAGCCAGTCTATGTTTGTCTCTTATCAATGTTTCTATTTCTCTATCCCCTCTCCCTTCCTCTCTCTAAAAATCAATAAAAACATATTTTTAAAAAATCCTCTGCAGGTTTAAACATTCTTTTTTTAATTTTTTTTTTATCCTCACCTGAGGACATTTTTGCATTTATCTTCAGATACAGCGGGAGGGAGACAGGGAGGAAGAGAGAGAGAGAAACATAAATGCAAGAGAGGCACATGGAGTGGTTGCCACCCACACAACCCCAACTGGGGCCAGGGACAAACTGCAACCGAGGTACGTGCCCTTAGCGGGAACCGAACTCAGGACTCTCTGATCCGCGGGCCAAAGCTCTCATGCTGAGCCAAACTGGCCAGGGCAGTTTAAACATTCTTACATTGACATTTCATAGTTTTCAGTTACAATTCTTATACTTCTTTTGTTAAATTTATTCCGAAGTATTTTATTATTTTGATGCTATTAAAAGTAGAATTGTTTTCTTCATTTTCATTTCACATTATTTATTTCTAGATTATAGAAATACAATTGACTTTTGCCCTGGCTGGTTTGGCTCAGCAGATAGAGCGTCGGCCTGCGGTCCAGAGAGAAATACAACTGATTTTTGCATACCGATTTTATATCTGTAACCTTGCTGAATTCAATTATTAGTCCTAAGAGGATTTTTGTGTACATGAATTCTGTACTTTTATATGTGTGTGTGTGTGTATATATATATAGATACACACACACACACACAAGATCATGTCATCTGCAAATAGAAACTGTTTTATTTCTTTCTTTCCAATCTGGATGCCTTTTATTTCTTTTTCTTTCTTTAGCCAAACCTCCAGTGCAATGTTGAATAGAAGTAGTGAAAACAGACATCATCATCTTGTTCCTTACCTTAGGGAGAAAAGTATTCAGTCTTTCAGTATCAAGCATGATGTAAGCTGTGGGTGTGTTTTGCAGATTCCCTTTATCAGAGTGGAATCTATAGGAAGGGATCTCTTCTATTTCTAGTTTGTTGTGTGTTTTTATTATGAAAGGGCATCTTATGTTTTAAATGGATCGTTTTACTTGTTCTGTAGAGAATGGAGTGGACAAGGTCTAAAACAGGGAGACCAGTTAGGATCCTATTGTGATAATCTAGGTGAGAGATGATGATGACTTGCAGTTTTCTAGGCAAGAAATGATGAAAGAGAGTGGGAACTAACCCAGTGGTAATCAGAATAATCAGAGATATTGAGACAATAGAATTGATAGAGATTTGGGACAATTGGGCATAGCAGATAATGTTGCTGCTCTGCCCATATTTCTTTACTAGGCTGGTACAACCATCCCCCAGCTACTGTGAGTGTTGGCTGATAATGGCTCACACCTGCAGTTTTCTTCCAGAGAAATCTGGAAGGTTTCCATCTCTTTGAAAGATAATGACTAACTGATGTGAGGCTATAAAAGGCTATCCATCATATCTAAAGGGATTATATATTTCAAGGATTTTGATCCTTGAACTGCCCTCTGGGAATGAAAAGCCATCTCTTTGGCATGACGAATTCAGTTATTAATGGAAGCCATATATTAAATTGTTGAGACTCACTATAATAATTGGTCCCAAAAGTTTACTATGCAATTTGCAGAAGGACTTTGGAGATAATGAAAATACTTGTGGTTAGAAAATAAAAGAAAACAAGTCCTCAAAAGTTATGTTAGTGTATGGAGTGATGGAAATAATTTGTATCTTGATTGTGGTAGGCTACATGACTTTATACTTTCCATGGCCACATGAACGTGCCTCACAGACTTTCAACTACAGGGAGCATAACTGACCAAAGGCCCAAGCTGCTAGGCCTAGAAATCTGTCATCACATTTGAACCAATGCTATATTTTTGTTTTGTTTTTTTATCCTCACCCAAGGACATTTTTGTTTTTTCATTTATCTTCAGATAGAGCGGGAGGGAGAGAGAGAGGAAGAGAGAGACAGAAACATCAATGTGAGAGAAACACATCGAGTGGCCGCCACCCACACGACCCCAACCAGGGCTGGGGACAAACCGCAACCAAGGTATGTGCCCTTTGTGGTAACCGAACCCAGGACTCTCCAGTCCGTGGACCAACGCTCTAACCGCTGAGCCAAACCAGCCAGGGCCCAATGCTATGTTTTAATGGGCTATTCCCAGACAATGAATGAGCAGAGCAAGGATACTAAGGCAGGTCCATTGTGAAAGGTCCTAAGATGATCAGCTTTAGCACAGGCTCCAAAAGGCCTTGCCTGCTGTTCTTTCCTTAGACTTTCTAGCATTCAAGGACACTCTCAACTGTTTTTTCCTTCTCGTTTTCACTTGGATCAGGCTGGCATTATGATTGAAAACTTTCCTGGCTCCCTCCTCATTTCTATGAGGTATTGCTCTAAAAAAAAAAAAATTCTTGTATGTTTGATTTCATATTGGCATCTGCTTTAAGAATAACCTGGACTGCCCTGGCCAGTTTGCTCAGTGGTTAGATCATCGACCCATGGACTGAAGAGACCTGGGTTCGGTCCTGCTAAGGGCACATATCTCGGTTGCAGTTTGTCCCTGGCCCTGGTTGGGGTTGTGCAGATGGCAACCATTCCATGTGTCTCTCTCACATCGATGTTTCTCTCTCTCTTCCTCCCTCTCTCCCTCCCGCTGTATCTGAAGATAAATGCAAAAACGTCCTTGGGTGAGGATAAAAAATTAAAAGAAAAATAAATAAACTTGACTTAAAAATATTATGTTAGTTTTAAATCTTTATCAATAGTAAGTCATGCCTGTTTCTTTTCCATTCTATTTCTACCATCTACTCCCAAGATTATATTGAATCTTGGAATAGGCCACCACTTAGGACTACTACAATTCCACTTTCACAATGACTATATCCACCTAGCCTTGCAACTTGCTTGCTCAGTTACTCCCCACATCTGTCCTAGTTTCTCAGAGTTACCTGGATACACAAATGACATAAGGACTGAAGTTTACAACCAACATAAGAGGAAAAGATGAGAGATCTGGACAGAGGAGAAGAGTGCCTAGGCTAGACAAAAAAAACTGGCCCTAGAGTCCCTCTACTGTCTGACTGCTCTACAATCAGATCTCTAGGGCATACATAATTCTTTAAAGGCTCAAAAGATTGATCTCAAACAACCTGATTGGGTTTTGATATGCAGAATTGGGTAAGAGCCATTTGTCCTTCAAAGAACAAAATAACAACAACAAAAACACATACAATAGCCCGGCCAGTGTGGCTCAGTGGTTGAGTGTCGACCCATGCACCAAGAGGTCAGCGGTTCAATTCCCTGTCAGGGCACAAGCCCAGGTTGTGGGCCAAATCCCTAGTGGGGGGCATGCAGGAGGCGGACAATTGATGGTCTTTCTCATCGATGTTTCTCTCTCTCCCCCTCTCCCTGCCTCTCTTTCTAAAATCAAAAACAAAAAACAAAAGACAAAAAACTAAAAAAAAAAATACATACAATAGGTATTTCACTCAAAAGAAAAGCCAAAACCCTTCTTATGTACAAGACACTACATGATACTGCTTCTAGCTACCTGTCTGCCTTCATATCCAGACTCTTCTTCCCCCTTGCTATTGTTTCTCTAGTAACAATGGATTCCTTGCTGTTTCTTAACATCCTAAGCACACTCTCAAGATAGGACCTTTGCATTTACTTTCTATCTTTCCAGAATTGTCCTCTTCATGGCTCCCTCTCTCCATTCAGGCATCTGGTCAAATACTATTTTCCTAGAAAGGCTTTTGCTGACACCATTGTCTAGAACAGTAGCCTCCTTCCCTAATATGTCATTCTCTGTGCCCTTATCCTTCTTTATTATTTTTTTTTTCAAAATGTTTTTTCCTTTATTGATTTGAGAGAGAGAGGAAGTAAGAGGGAGAGCGAGAGAGAACATCCATTGGCCGCCTCCTGCATGCCCCACACTGGGGATCGGGCCCACAACCTGGGCATGTTCCTGACCAGGAATCGAACCAGTGACCTCTTGGTTTATGGGTTGATGCTCAATAAATGAGCCACACCAGCTGGACCTTCTTTATTATTCTTCATAACACTTATAATACTATGAAATATCATATATTTATTCATTTGTTTATTTTCTGCTTCCCCAACTAGAATGTAAACCTTTAAGAGCAAGAACTTTGTTTTGTTCACTACTATATCACTATGATCCAAAGTGCCTGGCACATTGTTGATACTCATTAAATATGGCTTGAATAAATGAACAAATAAAGTTCTTATCAAATCTTCGTTCTCTTCCTTCCTCAGTTAATCGCAGTAAAAATAGAGAGAAAAGTAGGCAAAAGAAGAATCTCAGCAAACAGTAGACCTCAGCCACAGACTTATCTGGGACCTCAAGCGTGCTGGCACACTCCACTGAATAAGTTCTCTGGGGCTTTTGAGAATGACTTTTTTAGTCCATTCAACTATCTTATAAAATCCTCAAGGTCCTTGACCCACCTTCTTTTTGTGCTACACATAGCCAAACCTTAACTCTGGAGCTTTGGATCAATCCAAATCTTTGATTTCTGTACTCAGGCAGGTTGCAAAGCACTGGTGAAGAAAAATCATTCACTGGGTAGATCAATACCACTATAAATTCATGGTCACAGCCCTGGCCAGTTTGGCTCAGCGGTTAGAGCATTGGCCTATGGTCTAGAGAGACCCGGGTTCGGTTCCTGCTAAGGGCACGTACCTCGGTTGCAGTTTGTCACCAGCGTGGTTGGGTTGAGGAGGTGGCAACCACTCGATGTGTCCCTTCCACGTCGTTGTTTTTCTCTCTCTTTCTCCCTCCCACTCTATCTGAACAAAAAATGGAAAAATGGCCCTGGCTGGTTTGGCTCAGCGGTTAGAGTGTCGGCCTGCGGTCCGGAGAGACCCGGGTTCGGTTCCCGCTAAGGGCATGTACCTCGGTTGCAGTTTGTCCCCGGCTCTGGTCAGTCGTGCGGGTGGCAGCCACTCGATGTGTCCCTTCACGTCGATGTTTCTCTCTCTCTCTGTTCCTCTCTCCCCCTCCTACTCTACCTGAACAAAAAAAAAAAAAAAAAAAAAAAAAAAAAAAAAAGAAAAATGTCCTCGGGTGAGGATTAAAAAAAAAGAACTTTATAAATTCATGGTCACTTAATTTCAACCAATGAAAACAAAACAAATAAGAAAAAGATAGCTAATTTTATTCTTGAAAATGGCATACTTTATATGCATTAACTTATTTAATTCTTATAAACCAACATAAAGTAGATATTCACTCAATTTTACCAATAAAGAAACTAAAGCATAAGTAACTAGCCAAAAGAGATAGTCTGAATGTTCAACTCAGACATTCTGATTCCAGAGCTTGAGCTTTTAACCCCTACTGCCAGACAATTTAATTAGGTTTCCCCAGTCAACTCTATCTCTGCCACTAATGATAACTAACAGGGCTATTTTATTTGCCTAACTCCCAGGGGTACCATTCATGTTTACATTATAAGCAATACACTTACAAGGTAAAGTTATAGCCTTAAACCTGTATTTTAAAAGAAGCCTGAAAAGTCAGGAACTAAGCAATTGAAAAACTTAAGAAACTGAAAAAGCCCAGCAGGTGTGGCTCAGTGGTTGAGCACTGACCCATGCACCAAGAGGTCGCCAGTTCAATTCTCAGTCAGGGCACGTGCCCAGGTTGTGGGACCAACCCCCAGTAGGGAGCATGCAGGAGGCGGCCAATGGATGTTCTCTCTCATTGATGTTTCTATCTCTCTCTCCCTCTCCCTTCCTCTCTCTCTAAAATCAATAAAGAAACATAATAAATTCAATAATAGCTAAAATAAGGAAATAATAAACATTAGAGCAGAAATTAATTAAGTAGGAGACAAAGATGTAATTGAAAAGATCAACAATGCCAAAGTTAGTTCTTTAAAATCAGAAACTATAGCCCTGGCCGGTGTGGCTCAGTTGGTTGACCATCGTTCCATGCACCAAGAGGTCACTGGTTCAATTCCCCATCAGGGCACATGCCCAGGTTGTGGGCTTGATCCCAAGTAGGGGGCATGCAGGAGGCAGCCAGTTGATGTTTCTCTCTCTCCCTCTAAAATCGATAAAAACATATAAAATACAATCAGAAACTAGAAGGATACTTGATATTATTACTATTTTTGTTTTATTAATAATTTAAAAGTGCTAATAGTTACCAGGTACTGTCTAAGTGTTTTACAAATATTAACTAATTTAATCCTATAACGAAATTATATACAATAATTAGACATAGTTTAACTTGAAAAATCTAAGTTACAAGAAAAGTTAAATAGCTTGCTAAAGGTCTCAGAGTGGCAGAACCAGGTTTTGGACTTAGGCATTTGGCTCCAAAGTCTATGCATTAATTCCTAAACTATACTGCTCTGCAATCAACTTCACTCTGGAAATCTTAGTTAGCCAAGTAAAAAAGAAAATAAAATATAAGTTATAAGGTCTGGAAAGAAACAAACAAAACTGTCATATGTGCAGATGATATGATCATTTATACAGAAAAACCCAAAAAACACTAATTAATAAGGGTCAAAATCAATATACAGATGTGAACTTTATTTCCGTACCTAACAAACATAAAGTGTAATTTTTTTTTATCCTCACCCAAGGACATTTTCTATTTTTTGTTCAGATAGAGTGGGAGGGAGAAAGAGGAAGGACTCTTTCTCCCTTAGAGTGTCTGCCTGTGGTCCAGAGAGACCTGGGTTCAGTTCCCACTAAGGGTGCGTACCTTGGTTGCAGTTTGTCCCCAGCCCTGGTTGGGTCCTGCGGGAGGCAGCCACTCGATGTGTCCCTTTCATGTCGATGTTTCTCTCTCTCTCTTCCCCCTTCTCTCCCTCCTGCTCTGTCTGATGATAAATGCAAGAATGTCCTCAGGTGAGGATTACAAAAAAAAAAAAAATGAAAACATACCTTGGGTGGGGATTTTTTTAAAAAGATATAATTTACAATAGCACAAAGATGAAAGTACTCAGGAATAAATTTAATAAAATATATAGAAGACCCTTATGGTAAAATTATAAAACTTTAGCCCGGTTGGTTTGGCTCAGCCATTGGAAGGTTGGCCTGGGGTCCAGAGAGACCCGAGTTCGGTTCCCACTAAGGGCACGTATCATCCCGGTTGCAATTTGTCCCTGGCCCTGGTTAGGTCGTGTGGGTGGCAACTACTCGATGTGTCCCTTTCACATCGATGTTTCTCTCTCTCTCTCTCTCCTTCCCACTCTATCTGAACAAAAAAATGGAAAAATGTCCTCGGGTGAGGATAAAAAAAAATTATAAAACTTTAAAAATTTATAAAGTTTTAAAATTTATAAAATTATAAATTTATAAAATTTATAAATTTTTTATTTTGTTAATGGATAAGAATATTCAATAGTGTAAGATGTTAATTCTCTCTGAGTGGTCCTATAACTTTATTTACATTCTAATATGATCCCCCCCCCCACTGTGTGTATGTTTGTATGAAACTTAAAGGCTGGTTCTAGCATCTATATGGAAGAACCAAGAGTACCAGGAATAGCCAAGACACTGCTGAAGAAGAACAAGATGGAAAACTTGCCCACAGATATCAAGAGTTATAACAAAACCATAGTAATTAAAACAGTGGGGCATGGATGAATAGATCAATGGAACTTAATTCAGAATTGATCCCAGCACAGAAGGAAACATAATATAGGAGAGACCTACCAGTGCAGATCAGTGGAGAAATACAAACTATTCAGTAAATAGTGTTGTGACAATTGGTTATACATATGATAAAAAACAAAACTGGATCCCTTCCTAACCCATTCACAAAAATTGATTCTTGACTTAAAGAATTACATGTGAAAAGAGAACTTATAACACTTTCATAAGAAAATATAATATCTTAATAACATTGGGGAGGGGAAGAATTTCTTAAGCAATGTACCAAATATGCGAAATATAATAGGCCCTAGCTGGGTGGCTCAGTTGGATGGGGTGTTGTCCTGTACATTAAAAGGTGGTAGATTCGATTCCTGGTCAGGGCACATACCTAGGTTGCAGTTCAATCCCAGGTCAGGGCACATTCAGGTGGCAATCAATTGATGTTTCTCTCTCACATCAACATTTCTCTCTTTCTCTCTTTCCCTTCCACTCTCTCTAAAATCAATTTAAAAAGAAGATTTGTTCATTAAAAATAATAAGTAAATAGGTTGATAAATTAGTAAAATTATAAATTTTTCGTCCATCAAGAGACATTAAATAAAAGATATAGATGAACCACAAATTGGAAGAAAACACTGGCAACACATATAATTAAAAACCTATAAATCAATAAAAAATAAAAAAGTCAACACAAAAATAGACAAAAGACATAAACAGCCATTTTACAGAAAAAGAAACTTAATTGGGTTATGTATTAGTCAAATTGGACTTCCATAACAAAATACCATAGACTGAGTTACTTAAACAACACATTTTTTCTCACAGTGTAGGAAGCTGGGAAGTCCAAGATCAAGGTACTGGCAAGGCAGGTTTAATTGAAACTTCTCTCTTAGTTTGTAAGCAGCCATCATCTCCCTGTGTGCTCACATGACCTCTCCTTTGTGTGCTTGGTGGGGACAGGAGGAGCTAGAGAGAGCAAGCTCTCAGGTGTCTCTTTTTCTTTGACAGTGTAAAATTTTTATAGTTAGAATTAGGCAGCTGAACTGATCTTAGATGATCCAATTTTGTTGGCAACATCCAAAGCATCAGTCAGGAGCCAAACATATGCCTTCTCTCCATCACGTCAATGTCATAGAGCTTCTGGTGCTTGTTGGCCTTGACATCCACAATGAACACAAGTGTATTGTTCTCTTCTATCTTCTTCATGGCTAACTTGGTAGTCAGGGGGAACTTGACAACTGCATGTTTCTCCTGGGGGCTCTCTTTCAAGGATATTTAGGCTGCCTTCTGAGCTGCAATGTCTTTAGCCATCAGAAGGTAGGTGACATGTGGATCTTCTTTTTTTGTGGCTGTGGAGGACTTTCAGCACTGCTTTCTTTGCCTTCAAAGTCATTGCTTTGGCTTTGGGAGGGGCAGGGGCTTCCTTCTTCGCTTTCATTGCCATCTTCGTGAAAAGTCAGGTGTCTTTTTTTTTTTTTAATCCTCACCCGAGGATATTTTTCTATCTTCAGATAGAGTGAGAGGGAGAGAAAGGAAGAGAAAGGAAGAGAGAAACATCAATGTGAGAGGGACACATCGACTGGTTGCCACCCGCACGACCCTGATCAGGGCAGGGATGAACCGCAACCAAAGTATGTGCCCTTGGCCAGAATCGAACCCGAGACTCACTGGTCCATGGACCGACGCTCTTAACCACTGAACCAAACTGGCCAGGACAGTGTCTCTTCTTATAAGTGCACTCATTCCATCAAAGGGCCCTTTCCTCACTACCACATCAAATCCTAATTACCTCCCCAATTCCAGATACCGTCACACTGGGCGGTAGGACTTAAACATACAAATTTGGGGGGACAAAATTCAGTCCACAGCAACTTATAAACACCTTTTTACTACCTGATCTCATTAATAAACAAGGAATGTAAATTATTTTTAAAAATGAAATACCATTTTACACTTACCAGGTTAAAATGGAAACATCTGACATTATTAAATAGTGTTGGCAGGGATGTGGAATAAGGGAACTCTTATTCACTGCAGGAATGTAAACTGGAACAAAGAGTTTGGAAAATATGTATTTCCTGGTGAAATTGAAGATGCACATACAGAATGATTCAGCAATTCTGCTCCTAGGTATATACTCTAAAGCACGGGTTTTCAAAATGCTGGATGCAATCCAATAGTAGACTGTGAAATAAATTTTAGTGGTGCTGAAGTATAATTTTCTGAAAGGTAAAAACATGACTTTCATAGAAATATAAAATAAACACGTGTCAAGACATTATCTTATTAATTAACAAGGGAGTCAGAAAATATTACAGGAATGTTGTATGAATTTGCTAAGAATCAGGCATGTTGAAATGAATTTGCTAAGAGAGGCAAAAGTGGTTTTAATATCCCGTAGGTCACTATAAGGTAGTGTTTTAGGGTACCTTTCCTATAAAACAGAAAAGAATTATTTTAAATATCAATTTGTTTGTAAAATAGCTTAGTCAATAGAAAGTCAGAGGTCCCTATAGATTCAAATCCTTCCAGCTTTCTGCTAGATAATGCCGTCTTACACTGAAAGGGCTAACCCTAATCCTGACTAACCCAGCAATTTCCTTCACTCATTTCCAAGCCTTTGACAATTTTTCCTGACAATGAGTCCCTTTTTAGCATTTTTTGTAATGCAACCAAAAAGAAGGAATAGAAATTTAGTGTATTGCCGGTCATAAATATAATAAAGTGTTGTGAATACAGTCAATAATATTGTTAATAACTATGATGCCAGGTGAGTACTTGATATATAGCCCAGGGACCACTGTGTTTAAAGTACATGACTGTCATCCTGGCTGATATGGCTCAGTGATTAGTGTCAGCCTGCAGACTGAAGGGTATTGGGTTCAATTCCCAGTCAAGGGCACTTACCTGGGTTGCAGGTTCAATCAGTGGCCCTGGTCAGGGTTATAAGGGAGGCAACCAATCAATGTGTCTCTCTCACATTGATCTTTCTCTCTCTCCCCCACCCCTCCCTAAAAATCAATGAAAAAAATATCCTAGGGTGAGGATTAACAACAAAAGTACATGATTGTCTAACCACTATGCTGTTCACCTGAAACTAATACAAAATGATATTGTATGTAAACTGTAGATGAAAAATACAAATTTTAAAAACGGTTTAAGTTTCTGTTTCAGGTATATTCATTTATATATACACATATGTGGTATTATTGGGTTTGATGTGGAATGTTTTTGTTCACTCTGGGCTGAGGTCAAAAAGTTTGAAAGCCACTAATGTGACATATGAGGTTCTACAGTGAAAAGAACTGGTGGTTTTGAGTTCTCCATTCCCTGAAAGCAGACATCCATTCACCGTGCCGGAATGAGTCAGGCCTACTCAGAAAATGATCTGGGTGAATGATAAATAATAGAGAAAAGTCACAAATATCACATCATTACCTTGTACACCTGAAACAAGTATGTTATATGTCCATTATATTTCAATAAAAAATACAGAAAAAAAAAAAGATTAAAACTCGCCAGATGTTCGTCTTCGTCTTTCCTTGACAAAGAGGTTCCCTGGATGCCTTGGATGCCACAAGATTGAAGAGAGCGTTGGTGGAGAGGAAAGTGCTAGCTGAGCCAGCCCCACAGGCAGGAACTCCCAGCAGGAGCTGGACGTTTCACAGTGGGAGGAATCAAGCACTAGCCCAGGCCAGCGGCAGCGCGACACCAGGAGGCGTCGCTCCAGGCAAGCGGAAAATCACCGCGCACGCGCAGACCGGGCCAGGGACAGCGAGGGGGCGCGCGAGGAACCCTTCCCCCGGCGGAGGCTCACCTCTAGCCCATCACGGAGCGCACTGCCCAGTCACACCCTGCATCGTCACCCGCGCCGGCTTTCCTCCGCCCCCTTCGTGCCAGTGCTGGTCACGACTGCGCGCGCAGAACCTGAGCGGGCGCCGGCAGCAAGGGGAAGCGGCGGGTAAGAGGGGCCTGCGTCCGGGGTGCGTCTATCACGGGGTTGGGGATTTCCGTCAGGGCTCTCCCCGGCTCTCAGGACCCTCCAGGAGGAGACAGGGGTCTCTGGAACCAGATTCCTTCTGTCGCTTAGGCTTGCCTCTGCTAGTGGAAGTATTTTCACCCTCACCTGAGTTTCGGCTGACCCGGTCTGCTCCCCGCCTCCACTGGGGGCTCCGAAGGCCCAGCCTCTGGCCTGTCCGCTATCCCTACACGAGTCTCAGATGCCTTCCCCGCTATTTAGGTGGCGCCGAATCTTTATCCGCCTTCAGTGTCGCAGCATCTTAGGGGTAACGCTCCAGGTACAGCCCCCGGTGGTTTTGTTTGTGTTGACGCTTGCTTGTCCTGGAATCCTTTCTGACACCTTTGCTGAAGCAGCTTTCGTGCTCTTAAAGGCCACCAAACAGGTCTTTTTTTTTTTTTTTTACTTCCTCTGGGTTGCTCCACCGTTTCCTAATAATGGGTCTTTCAAGTTTGGGTCTCTTGATGCTCCTCTCTTACATCCCTGTCCAATGTCCCGGAATTACGATCTTTCCCTGTGGAAATATGTTCACACCATGTGCGCCTTTTGGAATGAAGTACACAACTGATAGTGGGGTAGTATCAGCAGTTTTTAAGAAGTGTTGTACTAGATTAGGATATCTGCCGTCTGCTACCAGCGTGGAAGGGTATTCAGAGAACTCTTCTAGTAGCTGGAGGCAGAATTTTAGCCCAATGGCAGTGCTTAATGCCCTGAAGGTACCCTGTACTTAAACCATCAGACTCCAAAGGCTGCTGAGAGGAAGAAATGGAAAACAGAGTAAAGCTTGATAGCCAGGTCATATTTAATAATATCTGCAGATTAAGTTTCTTTGTAGAGACAAATACACTGCTTGCTTTATATGCCAGTTAAATGTAATATATTGACATTCTTGTAGATACTGATGTGAAGTTTTAGCAGCCACCTTGCAATTTCTCAAATTTCTCAATAAGTTAGTTCCTAGATAATCATAATAATCAGTTTAGTTATTTTTACTTTGATAAGTTTGAATGCTATAAATGTAACAACTTCTTTCTAACATCGGCCCACGCCATTCCTGTAAGTCCTGTTCCTGTCAGCTTAAATTACAAAACCTTAGTCATCTTAGATTTCCCTTGTGCTTCATCTCCATATCGCTTATATTACTGAATCTCATGGTTTCTTTATTTAAAAAATAACTTGGATTTATATATATATATGTATATATATATATATATATATATATATATATATATATATATTTGTTGTTGTTCTTGTTAGTCCTCACCGGAGGATACTTTTTTCATTGATTTTTAGAGTGAAAGGGAATAGGTAGGGGGGAGAGAGAGAGGAGAGAGAGAAACATCATTATGAGAGAGACACATCGATTGGCTGCCTCCCACACGCTGGGGATTGAACCTGCAACCCAGGCAGGTGCCCTTGACGGGGAATTGAACCTAAGACCCTTCAGCCCTCAGGCCGATGCTCTAACCACTGAATCATGCCAGTCAGGGCTATGTCTTTGACTCTCATTGTGGAAGTGAAAGGCTGTGTTTTAGGACTTGGCTACCTCTTAGCTTATCACTCTGAAGTCTCAGATAACAGTTTTGAAACATAATGTTTACTCTTGAACCTATAAAAGCTCAGGTCAGAATTTCTGTGTTTGGGTGTATAACCTGGTGCAATTATTTCCATGCATGTGATATGGTGGGAAGAGCCCAGGATTTAGAGTAAGAATACCTGGATTAAATTAATGGGACAGTCATTGCACTAACACTGTGTCCTTGGGAAACATTGAGCATGTTTACTTCTCTCTCATGTTGAGTAACAGTATCTTTTCTTCCAGCCTCTTATTAATTGTGAGAATTACAGTTGATATAATGTGTGGGAAAGCTATCAGAGCTATACAAAAACAACCTAAGCTATTGTTATTACTCATTGCACTCTTTCATTTCACCAACATTTGAAAACCTAATATATGTTAGATTCTTGTGCTAGAACTATGAAAGATAGTCCCTGCTGTTAAGGGGCTGTCTTTCAAGGAACTTTCAGAGAGAGAGAGAAAGAGTAGGGAGTGGGATTGATAGTGTCTGACAAGATAGTGTGATGCAGATTGTAAATAGATCAGCTTAGAGTGAGCACCAAACCCAGAGGATAGGGGAACATAAAAGAGTTCCTGAAGGAAATTTTATTTGAACAGTCTTGAATTATAACAAAGATCCAGAAGGAAAGGTGTGGAAGAGTGCCATGAAAGAGTCACTTTTAGAGAATGGCCAATTGTTAGGTTTTGTTGGAGAATTAAGTTAAAAGAGGAGTATAGGAGATAGGACTGGATAGGTAGACCAAGCTGAGATTTGAAGGGCTTTGTGTATTAAGAGAAGTATACAAATTGAAAGATTATAAGCAGGCTGATTCCAAAATGGCAGCAGAGTGAATGGAAGCTATACAGACCATCTCCCAGGACCAAACTGGAATTACAATTAAAATAAAGACAAATCGTCGGGGAAAAAGCAACAGAAAAGCAGCTTGTGAAGACCATGTAACCAGGGACACTGACTCGATCCTGGTAGGATTGCGAGGCATGAGAGAGGGGCTGGGAGCCCATGGACGGCAGTGGTCTTAGCCGTGAGTAGCGCCCTTGGGGGTAAACTCCCAAGCGACTGCACAGCGCTAAAATCGCCACAGCCACTCACCTTGGGCTCTGGCAGAGGGAGGGCAACTGGACTGGAACTGTGTGGGGACACTCGGGATTTGGAGGGCGCTCAGAGCTTTTGCTGAGTTGCAGCCACACAGGATGGTGGCCATCTTACTCCTTCCCAGGGCTCTGGGAAGAGGCAGTGGCCCCTTCCTCGGAGATTCAACCCCACCCGGTGGGCCATTGAAATGCAAATGGAGGCTCATTAACAACTAGCATCTGCCCCACCCTCGGGAAATCCACTTACTCTGAGCACCTGAGGGAGTTTTTTATTCAGCTGAGAACCCAAGGCTCTTCAAGTAACCATGACTAATAGCCTCCAGGCAAAAAGCAAGAGAATAACTGAACCATTCCTGGGCTTGCAACTCTGCCTGGAAAAGTAAGACTTGACAGTGGTGTTTAAGGCAGGTCCTCCCACGCTCATCCAAACCCAGGAGAGGGAGCCACAACTAGCAGAATTCCAACACCCACAGGGGAAATTTGGCAGGCGCCAAAGCCCACAATGATAGCCAGAATGGTGAAACAAATAAATAAATGCCAAATGAAAGAACAAGAGATCTCTGCCAAAGATGAGATAAATGAGGAGCAGTTAAGCAAGTTAACAGAACTAGAATTCAGATCCATGATCTTGAGGAAGCTCAACAGCATGAGTAAGGACATCAACACCATGAGTAAAGACATAGAAATGTTGAAAATCAACCTGTTGGAAATTGAAAACCACCAAGAAGAAATGAAGAATGACATATCAGAAATAAAGAACACATTGGAAGGTCTAAACAGCAGAGTAGAAGAAGCTGAGGACCAGATCAGTGGATTAGAAGACAGGGTAGAAAAAAATCAACCAATCAGAAAACCAAAAGGAAAAAAAATTAAAAAACAGGAAGACAGCTTAAGAGAACTGTGGGACCACTGGAAACATAATAATATTCCCATCATAGGAGTCCCCAAAGAAGTAAATGAGCAAGGGTTAGAGAATATGTTTGAAGAAATAGTGACAGAAAACTTCCCTAATTTGGTGAAGGAAGAAGGCATTCAAGTCCAAGAAGCACAGAGAGCCCCAAGTAAGATGAACCCACACAGACCCACACAAAACACATGGCAATTAAAATGCCAAAAATTAAAGACAGAGAATCCTAAAAGCAGCAAGAGATAAGCAACAGGTTACCTACAAAGGAACCCCCATAAAGCTATCAACTGACTTCTCAACAGAAACACTACAGGCCAGAAGGGAATAACACGAAGTAATCAAGGTCATGAAAAACAAGGATCTGAATCCAAGACTACTCTACCCAGCAAGGCTATCATTCAAAATAGAAGGTCAAATAAAGAGCTACATTAGCACCAAACCAGCACTGCAAGAAATGTTAAAAGGACTGTTGTGATTAGTAGAAGAAATAGGAAGAAAAGTATAACTACACTAAACAAAAATGCCAATAAATAAGTACATATCAATAATCACCTTGAATGTAAATGGATTGAATGCTTTGATAAAGACACAGAGTAGCTGATTGGATAAGAAAGCATGACTCCTCTATATGTTGTTTACAAGAGACCCACCTCACAACAAAAGACTCACATAGGTTGAAAGTGAAGGGATGGAAAAAAATCTTCCAAGCAAATGGAAAGGAAAAAACAAGCTGGGGTAGCAATACTCATTTCTGATAAAATAGATTTCAAAATGAAGGCCATAACGAGAGACAAAGAAAACCACTACATAATATTGAAAGGATCTATCCAACAGGAAGATATAACCTTGATAAACATATATGCACCCTATACAGGAACTCCAAAATATATTTAAAATCTTCTGCCCTGGCCAGTTTGGCTCAGCGGTTAGAGCGTCGGCCTGCGGTCTGGAGAGACCCGGGTTCGGTTCCCGCTAAGGGCACGTACTTCGGTTGCAGTTTGTCCCCGGCCCTGGTTGGTTGTGCGGGTGGCAACCATTCGATGTGTCCCTTCACGTCGATGTTTCTCTCTCTCTCTCCCTTCCTCTCTCTCCCTCCCACTCTATCTGTACAAAAAATGGAAAAATATCCTCGGGTGAGGATAAAAAGAACAACAACAACAAAAAAATCTTCTGGAAGACTTCAAAGGGGAAATCGACAGCAATACAATCATAGCAGGGGACTTCGACACTCCATGACATCACTGGACAGATCCTCTAGACAAAAAATTAGCAAGGAAACAGAGACTCTAAATGAAGCACTAGACCTAATGGATTTAATAGCTATTTATAGGGAATTACACTCCAAAACTACAGAATTCACATTTTTCTCAAGTGCACATGGGACATTCTCAAAGATAGACTACATGTTAGGGCACAAACTAAATCTCTACAAGTTGAAGAAGATTGAAATCATATCAAGCATTTTCTCAGATCACAATGGCATGAAACTAGAAATCAATTGCAACAAGAACATGCAAAGACATTTGAACACATGGAGGCTAAATAGCATGTTATTAAACAATGAATGGGTTACCGAGGAGATCAAGGAAGAAATTAAAAACTTCCTGGAAACAATGAAAATGGACACAACAACACAAAATCTATGGGATGCAGCGAAAGCAGTTCTGAGAGGGAAGTTCATAGCACTACAGGCCTACCTCAAAAAAAAAACAAGAAAAATTTCTAATAGACTATCTAACCTCACAACTTAAAGAACTAGAAAGCAGACAAACAAACAAACAAACAAAATCCAGAGCAAGTAGAAGGAAGGAAATAGTAAAGATCAGAGCAGAAATAAATGACATAGAGACCAAAAAACAATTCAAAGGATCAATGAAACAAAGAGTTGGCTTTTCAAAAAGATAAACAAAATTGATGGACCCTTAGCTAGACTCACCAAGAAACAAAGAGAGAGAACCCAAATACACAAAATCAGAAATGAAAGAGGAGAAGTAACAACTGACACCACAGAAATACAAAAGATCGTTAACAACTACTATGAACTATTATATGGCAACAAATTCGACAATCTAAGTGAAATGGACAAATTTCTAGACACACATAGTCTCCCAAAACTGGACCGGGAAGAGATAGAAAATTTGAACAGACCAGTAACACCTAAGGAAATTGAAGTGGTAATCAAGACTCCCAGCAAACAAAAGCCCAGGCCCGGATGGCTTCATGGGGGAATTTTACTGAACATTCAAAAAGAAACTATAACACCCATTCTCCTCAAACTATTTCAAAAAATTCAAGAAGAAGGAAGACTTCCAAACTTGTTTTATGAGGCCAGCATAATTCTAATTCCAAAACCAGAAAAAGACACTACAAAGAAGAAAACAGCTCTGGCCGGTTTGGCTCAGCAGTTAGAGTGTCAGCCTGTGGTCCAGAGAGACCCGGGTTCAGTTCCCACTAAGGGCACGTATCTTGGTTGCAGTTTGTCCCTGGCCCTGGTTGGGTTGTGCGGGTGGCAACCACTTGATGTGTTCCTTTCACATCAATGTTTCTCTCTCTCTCTCTCTTCCTCTCTCTCCCTCCCACTCTATCTGAACGAAAAATGGAAAAGGTGTCCTTGGGTGAGGATAAAAAAAAAAAACAACTACAGGCCAATATCCCTGATGAACATAGACGCCAAAATCCTGAACAAAATACTAGCAAATCGGATCCAGCAATACATCAAAAAAATTATTCACCATGACCAAGTGGGATTCATCCCAGGGATGCAAGGCTGGTACAATATTCGCAAATCAATAAATGTGATACACCATATAAATAAAATGAAGAATAAAAACCACATGATCATAGCAATAGATGCTGAAAAAGCATTCTACAAAATCCAGCATCCATTTCTGATAAAAACGCTCAGCAATGTGGGAATAGAGGGATCATATCTCGACATAATAAAGGCCGTATATGAAAGACCTACAGCCAACATCATATTCAGTGGGCAGAAACAAAAGCATTTCCCTTAAGAACAGGAACAAGAGAGGGATGCCCACTTTTGCCACTCTTATTTAACATAGTACTGGACGTCTTAGCCACGGCAATCAGACAGTAAGAAAAAATAAACGGGATCCAAATTGGAGAGGAGGAAGTGAAACTGTCATTATTTGCAGATGACATGATATTATACATAGAAAACCCTAAAGACTCCATCAAAAATCTACTAGACTTAATAAATGAATTTGGCAAAGTAGCAGGATACAAAATTAACGTCAAGAAATTGACGGCATTCTTACACACCAATGATGAACTCACAGAAAGAGAAACTGAAAAAACACTCCCATTTACCATTGCGGCAAAAAAGTTAAGATACCTAGGAATAAACTTAACCAAAGAAGTAAAGGACCTATTTGCAGAAAACTACAGGACATTGAAAAAAGAAATAGAGGAAGATATAAAAAAGTGGAAGCACATTCCTTGTTCATAGATTGGAAGAATTAACATCATTAAAATGTCCATACTACCCAATGCAATCCCCATCAAAATACCAATGACATATTTCATAGAACTAGAACAAATACTTCAGAAGTTCATATGGAACCAAAAAAGACCCCGAATAGCCGCAACAATCTTGAAAAAGAAGGACAAAGTAAGTGGGATCACAATACCAGATATCAGGTTATACTACAAAGCTACTGTAATCAAAATAGCCTGGTACGGGCACAAAAACAGGCATATAGACCAGTGGAACAGAACAAAGGACCCAGAAATGGACCCAAGACATTATGCTCAATATTCGACAAAGGAGGCAAGAACATACAATGGAGTAAAGACATCCTCTTTAATAAATGGTGTTGCTCAGTTTTGCTCAGCGGTTAGAGCATCGGCCTGTGGTTCAGAGAGACCCGGGTTCGGTTCCCACTAAGGGCATGTACCTCGGTTGCAGTTTGTCCCTGGCCCTGGTTGGGTTGTGCGGGTAGCAGCCACTTGATGTGTCCCTTTCACGTTGATGTCTCTCTCTCTCTCTCTCTCTCTCTCTCTCTCCCTCCCTCCCTCCCTCCCTCCCTCCCTCCCACTCTATCGGAACAAAAAATGGAAAAATATCTTCAGGTGAAGATAAATAAATAAATAAATAAATGGTGTTGGGAAAATTGGACAGCTACATGCAAAATAATGAAACTAGACCATCAACTCATACCATACACAAAAATAAACTCAAAATGGATAAAAGACTTAAATGTGACCTGTGACTCCATAAAAATTCTAGAAAAAAATGTAGGCAACAAAATTTCGGACATCATACAAAGCAGAATTTTTACTGATAAATCACATAAGGCAACAGAAACAAAGGAACAAATGAACACATGGGACTACATCAAACTCAAAAGCTTCAGCACAGCAAAAGAAATAACCATCAAAATGGAAAGGCTACCTACTGTATGGGAGAGCATAATTGCCAATGATACATCAGATAAGGGGTTAATTTCCAAAATATATAGAGTACTCATACAACTCAACAAAAGGAAGACAAAGAACCCGATTATAAAATGGGCAGAGTTGCTGAATAGACACCTTTCCAAACAGGACATACAAATGGCCAAGAGACATATGAAGAAATGCTCAACATAACTAATCATCAGAGAGATTAAAACAACAGTGAGGTATCACCTCACACCTGTCAGAATGGCTGCCATCAACAAATCATCAAAGAAGTGTTGGTGAGGGTGTGGAGAAAAGGGGACTTTAGTACACTTCTGGTGGGAATGCAGACCGGTGCAGCCACTATGGAAAACACTATGGTGTTACCTCAAAAAATTAAAAATTGAATTCTCATTTGACCCAGTGATCCCACTTCTAGAGATATACCCTAAGAAGCCTGAAACACCAATCAGAAAGAATATATGTACCCCATGTTCATAGCAGCACTATTTACAATAGCCAAGATCTGGAAACAGCCCAAGGTCCATCAGTAGATGAATGGATAACAAAGCTGTGGTACATATACACAATGGAGTACAATGCAGCTGTAAGAAAGAAAGATCTTTTATTCTTTGAGACGACACAGAAGGACCTGGAAAGTATTATCCTAAGCAAAACAAGCCAAGCAAAAACAAATACCACGTGATCTTACTTATTTATGGAATATAATGAACATAATAGTCTGAGGAATAGAGTAGACCCAGAGATGTGGAAGTAGGGTACAGACTGACAACCCTCAGAAGAGGGGGTGGTGGGGGGACAGAAGAGATCAACCACAGAACTTATATGCATGTATGCATCACCAATGGACATGGAAAACAAAGCTGGGGATGGAGTGGGGGGATGGGGAGGAGGGTGTCGATGGGGTAAAAAAGGAGAAACATCTGTAACAAAAAATGAAATAAAATAAATAATGCTAAAAAAAAAAAAAAAAAAAAGAAAGAAAGAACGATTATAAGCAAACAGTTACCCTGATCACAATTGCTTTTTCAAAGTTTATTCTGGACCTGGCTCGTTTGGCTCAGTGGTTAAAGCATCAGCCCGCGGACCAGAGAGTCCCGGGTTCGGTTCCTGCTAAGGGCATGTATCTCGGTTGCAGTTTGGCCCCGTTTGGGATCGTGTGGGTGACAGTCACTCGATGTGTCTCTCTCACATCAATGTTTCTCTCTCTCTTCCTCCCTCTCTCCCTCCCACTCTATCTGAAGATAAATGCAAAAAAAAAGTCCTTTGGTGAGGATAAAAAAAAAAGTAAGTTTGTTCTGGCTGCAATGTACGCTTCCTTATTGCAGTGTACATAAACTTCTTTCTAGCACAGCCAGCATGGCTCAGTGGATTGAGTGTCATCCCATGGACTGAGAGGTACTGGTTCCATTCCTGTCAGGGCACATGCCTGGGTTGTGGGCTTGATCCTCAGTGGGGAGGGGGGGTGCACTCTCACATCGATGTTTCTAACTCTCTCTTCCTCTCTCTCAAAAAATCAGTAAAAACATTTAAAACAAAAAACTTTCTGCCTTTGTGCCTTTCCTTATTTTCTTTACTCCACCCAGAAGGGCTACTGCCCTCTCCTCATACTTACTATCTTTCAGTATCCAGTTGAGGTCCCATTTCTCCTGTAAAATGTTCTCCAGTTATTTTAGAGTCCTTTACTTACTCCCTTCTCTGAAACCCTAGGAATGGTACCACACAGTTTAGTCCTTATTTGTTTCACGTGTGTTTTATGTTCCTAAGCAGATTGTAAGTTCCTTGAGGATAAGGAATGTTTCATATGTATGTGAATAAAAGACATGTTAAACACAAACATATGTTGTTTGGTCTCTTTCTATTTTGTTTTTCAGAGTAGGACCAGATTATGAGCAGCAGTCCTTTAAATTAATTTATCATCATGATGGCTAATGAGGGCTGTCCCAAAGCTGGTGATAGTCCTTTTTCATCAAATAACCATGCCCAACTCATCTTGGCCCAGATCAATAAAATGAGGAATGGACAGCATTTCTGTGATGTGCAGCTACAGGTTGGGAAGGAAACTTTTAAAGTTCATCGGCTGGTTCTGGCTGCCAGTAGTCCTTACTTTGCAGCTTTGTTCACTGGAGGAATGAAAGAGTCCTCAAAAGATGTCATACAGATTCTAGGAATTGAAGCTGGAATATTTCGAATACTTCTAGATTTCATTTACACAGGTATGTTAAGTGAGCCTATAGCTTTAAGTGAAGAATGACGCAATCACTCATGTACTGCTATGGAAATATAAATTGATGTTGCTTATATGGAAAGTAATTCGATAGTTTATTATTATGAGCCTTTGAAATGTTTGTATCTTTTGACCCTGTATTTCTTTTCTAGGAATACTAAGGAAATAGTGATACAGGCAAACATTTATGTACCAGGGTATTTATTGTAACATTATTCATAATAGTATATAATTGATACAATGTAATTGTTTTTTGGTAGGTTATATGCTTAAATAAATTATGGTACATATATAATGGAATGTTTTTTAGTTCTCATAAATGATTTAAATATATATTCTCATGGAAGAATGTTTGTAATAAATAAAGAAAATCTGGATATAAATACCGACTCTTTTATTCTCACTGGAGGACATGTTTCCATTTTTGTTCAGATAGAGTGGGAGGGAGAGAGAGGAAGAGAGAGAGAGAGCAACATCGATGTGAAAGGGACACATCGAGTGGCTGCCTCCCACACGACCCCAACTAGGCCTGGGGACAAACTGCAACCAAGGCATGTGCCCTTGACCAGAATCGAACCTGCAACTCATTGGTCCGCAGGTTGACGCTCCAACCGCTGAGCCAAACCGGCCAGGGCCAACTCATTTTTGTTTAAAAAAAATAATTGGTGTGTATTTGTGCATAAGAAAAAGACCAAGCTCTGGCCGGTTTGGCTCAGCGGTTAGAGCGTCGGCCTGTGGTCCGGAGAGACCCGGGTTCAGTTCCCACTAAGGGCATGTATCTCGGTTGCAGTTTGTCCCCGGCCCTGGTTGGTCGTGCGGGTGGCAGCCACTCGATGTGTCCCTTCACGTCGATGTTTCTCTCACTCTCTCTCTCTTTCCTCTCTCTCCCTCCCACTCTATCTGTACAAAAAATGGAAAAATATCCTCGGGTGAGGATAAAAAAAGAAAAAGACCAGAATATTGGTGTTTACCTCTAGATGATGGAATATGGAAGATTTTTATTTTTCTCTTTTTTTTTTGTTTTTCCCTGAAAATAGTACAATCAACATATATGATTTTAATCAAAACTTTTACTTTTAAAATATTTTAGAAGAGTTTTGATGATATTAGGAAATCCACGTAAAAACTATAAAGTTTTGCCCTGGCCAGTTTGGCTCAGCGGTTAGAGCGTCAGCCTGCGGTTCAAGACAGACCCGGGTTCGGTTCCCACTAAGGGTGCATACCTTGGTTGCAGTTTGTCCCTGGCCCTGGTTGGGTTGTGTGGGGGTGGCAGGCACTCGATATGTCCCTTTCACGTCAATGTTTCTCTCTCTCTCTGTTCCTCTCTCTCCCTCCCACTGAACAACAACAACAACAAAATGGAAAAATGTCCTCAGGTGAGGATAAAAAATAAAAAAAAAAACTACAAAGTTTTAATCTTATGTAATATGTAACATAAATAAATATACATGGAAAGAAGGTTTGAAAGAAATATAACAAAGTGTTAATAGTGTATGTATATGGGGAAGTGTGTGATTTTAATATTTTTATACTTTTCTGTCTTAAAGTTTTTTTCTGTAGTGAATACATATTACTCTTATAATCAAGAAAAAAAGTTTGAAAACAAAGACTGTCTGGTCTAATTTTGAGAATACACCATGCTCTCCTTAAAGGAGATAATTATGTGGCCTGATAAAGTGTTACTTATTTAATGCATCATGTTTAAACCTGGAAAATAACAAAAGGTAATTTTTCTTTGTGTTGTTTTATATTTCTTTTTGGAAATTTTCAGAAAGTAACTCTTAATTGGAGGATTGTAAAAATGACTCTTTTATCTACTGAAAACAATGCAGCTCTGCCTGTTGGCTAATGTACAAATTAACATTGAGAGGTTCTTAATCTCACTTTTCTACTTCATAAATACCTCTGCTCATATTTGCAAGGTAGAAATTAACAAAGATTAATCCAATGGAATTAGTGTTGAGTTATATAAAAACGGAGAAATGCCACAAACTGTCTACTCCACCTCTGTTATCTGATAGTAGCAAGAAGAGATACTTAGTGAAAGAAAATGTTCATGGCATTATTGCCATATTGCTAGAGATTAGCACTCCATCAAAGAAATAAAAAGTGGCCCTGCCCAGCCAGTGTGGCTTAGTGGCAAGAGGTCACTGGTTCGAACACACCCAGGTTGTGGGCCCAATCCCCAGTTGGGGCATGCAGGAGGCAGCTAGTCTATGTTCTCTCTCATTAATGTTTCTGTCTCTCCCTCTCCCTTTCTCTCTCTCTAAAAATCAATAAAGAAAAAAAAACTTTTTTTTAAAGTGTCCCCACCCTTATGGCTCAGTGGTTGAGCATCAACCCATGCACTAACTGAGTCATTCATTCATTTAAAACAAAATTTTTGAGCACCTAATGTGGGCTAGACATTGGGAATACAGAAGGGGCAATCCTTGCCCCAGCAGACTTTATAAATCTAATTGTAAATACAAATTTTAGGCCAATAGTTAAGTGGAGTGAATGGGAATAAAAGGGATAAAAGGAAAGTAAAAAATTGGATGGGGAGCTTATCCTTATTAGGAATAAGAATTATAGTGGTGGGGTTTTTTTTCCCTTTAAAATATAATTGACTATTTGATGTCCTCCCAAAATCACTATATGAAAGTGAAGCCTTCTGGAAAGAGAATGGTATATAGTTACTTAAAAGTTAACTATTAATAGCTTCTCATATGTTGCAGATTCTTGGTTATACCTAATATTAAAATTAACATTTGTATGGCACTTTATCATAATTGGAGATAGAGACCCTGTCTTATCTTCCCCAGTGCCTAAGTAAATGTTAGATGCACATAGCCTTATGTTAAAAACATGGACTTTGGTGTTAATCCCTATCCTCAACTCACTTAAGCATGTGACTTGATAACAAGTTACTTAAACTTTCTGATTCTGCTTTCTTAATACCAAAAAAAAAAAAAAACCTGGCCCATGTGGCTCAGTGGTTGAGTATCAACCCATGCACCAAGAGGTCGCCGGTTCAATTCCCAGTCAGGGCATATGCCCAAGTTGTGGGCCTGATCCTCAACTGGGGGCATGCAGGAGCCTGCCATTCGATGTTCTCTCTCATCGATGTTTCTATCTCTCCTACCCCCTTCCTCTCTCTAACATCAATAAAGACAAACCCGAACCAAAAAACAAAATACACACCAAAAAAACACTATATGGAGTTGTAATCAGGGTTAAATGAATGTATAAAGCAATTAATGCTGTGTCTGTTTCACTGTAAATGTTCCATAAATATGTGTTTTTATCATTTAAGTTTTGTGCTCTTTACACAAATCCTTTGTTGCTTTTTTATTTAGCTATTAGTGGAATCAAATATAATGCTTTTTGAATATAAGTCAAATGTTTGTTTTTATTTTACTATACTGGTGATTTTGTCTCTCTGTTTTCCTAGGCATAGTGAACATAAGTGTGAATAATGTCCAGGAGTTGATTGTTGCTGCAGACATGCTACAATTGACTGAAGTTGTTAATATTTGTTGTGAATTTCTGAAAGGACAAATTGATCCACTGAACTGCATTGGGATCTTTCAGTTCTCTGAGCAAATTGCCTGCCATGACCTTTTGGAATTCACAGAAAACTACATTCACGTCCATTTCTTGGAGGTTCAGAGTGGGGAAGAGTTCCTGGCACTTACAAAAGATCAGTTGATCAAAATTTTGCGAAGTGAAGAGCTTAGCATTGAGGATGAATACCAGGTCTTCTTAGCTGCAATGCAATGGATTCTCAAAGATCTGGGAAAAAGAAAAAAATATGTGGTGGAAGTGCTAGACCCAATTCGATTTCCTTTATTACCTCCTCAGAGGCTTTTAAAGTATATAGAAGGTAATTTTTTGTTGCATATCAAACTAGTCAATTAATTACCAGTGGCTTATCCTCTGTTTGAATTGTGATAGTGTTTTTATTTTTCAGTTCAATAGCAGACATTTATTGAACAATTACTGTATGCAAGATACAGACTTTTGTTTTTGTGGATAGACCATAGTATCTTCATATTTCTACCTTTATTTTAACAAAATCCTATTTACCTTTCTTTTTTTTTAAATCCTCACCCGAGGACACTTTTGCATTTATCTTCAGATAGAGCGGCAGGGAGAGAGGGAGGATGAGAGAAACATCGGTGTGAGAGACATATCTACTGGTTGCCATCTGCATTACCCCAACTGGGGCCGGGGCCTAACCACAAGGAGGTACGTGCCCTTAGCGGGAACCGAACCCGGGACTCTCTGGTCCATGGGTCAATGCTTCAACCTCTGAGCCAAACCAGCCAGGGCCTATTTACCTTTCTTGAGATTAAATACCAATGGAGATGAGAGTTATAGATAGAATTACTGACTGAGCTGAAATACTGCTGTTTTTGGCAATACTAATTATTTCAGTGTAAGATTTCCTCTTGCCACTTTTTAAAAGTCAGCATAACCTAACATTTGAGGAAAATGCATATTCTAAAAACAAAAACAAAACTCAATAAATTCTGCAAGTCCTCTCATTATAAAGAAAATTAAATATTGATATGATATCCTAGCTCTTAAGTAACCTTTGAATCATCTTTATGTTTTAAACTTTGAAAATACTTTTCAACCATAGTATAAATTAGTTTTTATCTTTATATTAGAAAAATGATAATATTTAAATTTATTTTTTAAACTACTTTAGACCTGGTTTCAAGATTTGAAGTTTTTACTTTTGTCCTGCACTGAAACTTTAGGATGTGACTGAATTATAAATGATCTTATTGATTAAATATACTATTAGAATGAAAGGTATAATTTTGTGAAGTAACTATATTTAATTTGGATTTTTATTTTCTTCTCCACTGTAACTTAACAATGTTAACAGGATTTTGTAGGTTTTCTGAGTGATATCTTGTTTTAATTTATGTATAATCAATTCTTGTTATCATATTCTATAAAGTTGCCACGAACACTGAATTGGCAAATACTAAACAGTTGTTCCTAGGGAAAATATGGGGTAAATTATTTTGTTTGTTTGTTTGTTAATCCTCACCTGAGGATACTTTTCCATTGGTTTTCAAATAGAGTGGAAGGAAGGGAGGGAGAGAGAAACATCACTGTGAGAGAGACACATCCATTGGTGCCTTGACCAGAATGGAACCTGCAACCTTTTGGTCCCTGGGCCGATGTTCTAAGTGTGAGCCAAACTGACCAGGGCTCACCAAGTACTGTTTTCAAGAAAGGCTCATGATTATTGTATTTCCTGAATTCTTTTCATATTTGAGAATTTCTGCCTGATGTTTTATTAGTTTAACAGCAGTTCGCATGGGCATAATATTCTTTTTGTTGTTGTTGTTCATTCTCACCCAAGAATATTTTTTTCCATGGATTTTTAGAGAGAGTGGAAAGGAGGGAGGAAGGGGGCAAGAAGGAGAAAGAGAAGCATTGGTGTGAGAGACACATTGATTGACCCCCTCCCAGAGGTGCCCAACCAGGGTGGGGATCAAGCCTGCAACCCAGGTATGTGCCCCTGACTGGGAACCAAACCTGTGACCCTTAGTTGCTTGGGCCGATGCTCTTAATCACTGAGCCACACCAACCAGGACAAGATTCTTAAGTTATAATGATACTCCTCCCTGTTCCCCCTCAAACTTTGTAAGGCATAGTTTGTTTTTTTTAAATGCCTGTCTTTTTCTGCTTGGATGCCTAAAGAATTCTCTTTCATTACTCTTTTTTCTTTTTCTCCAAAAGATTTATTTGTGTCAATTCATATAAATGATTAACACCCAGACGTACTTTTGAACTATGAAAAGTGTCTCATAGTTTTAAAACCCAGCTCTCCTTACATTTTTTTAAGGGAAGTTCCCTATTTTATTTATTTATCCTCACCCAAGGATATGTTTTTATTGATTTTAGAGAGAGAGGAAGAGGGGGATAGACAGAGAGAGAGAGAGAGAGAAACAACATCGATCAGTTGCATCCTATATGCAACCGGCAATCTTTGGTGTACAGGATGAAGCTCCAACCAACTGAGCCACCCTGCCAGGGCTCTCCTTGCTTATTTATTAATTAGTAATAACTGATTAATTATTTCAGGAAGAAGTATAAAGCTAAATATAGTTTCTGAAATATGCTAAAATTAGTAGGAAATGATAATGGCATTTTATTTTTTTCATTCTTAATTTGTATGTTTGTCTTTTTTTTTCCCTCACCCGAGGACATTTTTCTATTTCTTGTTCAGGTAGAGTGGGAGGGAGAGAGAGAAACATCGACGTGAAAGGGACACATCGAGTGGCTGCCACCCACGCCAACCAGGGCCAGGGATGAACTGCAACTGAGGTACGCGCCCTTAGCGGGAACCGAACCCGGGTCTCTTCGGACCGCAGGCCAATGCTCTAACCGCTGAGCCAAACTGGCCAGGGCTAAAAGTTTGTCATTTTTCATATGACTATATCATACACCCTTTCCTTTTAAAGGTTCAATTTTAATTTCATTTAAAGAAAATTTTTGTGTATGAAATTTCTGAATACTTTTAATTTTTTATTTCAGAGTTTTCATCTTTTTTTTTTTTTTTTATCCTCATTCGAGGACATTTTTCCATTTTTTGGTTCAGATAGAGTGGGAGGGAGAGGAAGAGAGAGAGAGAGAGAAACATCGACGTGAAAGGGACAATCGGGTGGCTGCCACCCGCACGACCCAACCAGGGCTGGGGACAAACCACAACCAAGGTACACGCCCTTAGCGGAACCGAACCTGGGTCTCTCTGGACCGCAGGCCGATGCTTTAACTGCTGAGCCAAACCAGCCAGGGCAGTTTTTATCCTTTTATTGAAACTTCTTTGTCTTTTATATTTATCATCTTCTAATGTTAAAATATTTGTCTTGCCCTGGCCGGTTTGGCTCACCGGTTAGAGGATCTGCCTATGGTCCCGAGAGACCCCAGTTCGGTTCCCGCTAAGGGCTTGTACCTCGGTTGGAGTTTGTCCCTGGCCCTTGTTGGGTTCTGCGGGTGGTAGCCACTCCTTGTGTCCCTTTCATGTCGATGTTTCTCTGTCTCTCTCTCTCTCTTTCTCTCTCCCCCTCCCACTCTATCTGAACAAAAAAATGGAAAAATGTCCTCAGGTAAGGATAGAAAAAAATAAAATATTTTGTCTTTTGCCACATTCACAGTTGATTTCTCAAGTCTTCACTCAAAATTGCTGATATGATTTTTAGTCATATCTATTGTGTTTCTTGTTTCTAATTTATTAAATCTGCAATACTGTTATTTCAGTTCTCAACTTTGTTTCCTTATCAATGCATCTCATTCTGTCCTAGAGCTCTTTTTTGTAGGATCTGTATTTTTTTATTTTTTCTGTCATCATTTATCTCCCAATACCCTCTTCCATCTCCACCCCCACCCCCACCCCCACCGTCACCACATTGTTGTCTGTGTCCATGAGTTCTTTCTCTCTCTTTTTTCTTCTTTTTCCGGTATTGGCTCAGTCCTTCCACAGGATCTGTATTCTTAATAATTCTATCCTGTGAAACATTTATGGGGAAGTCTGTTTCCATTTGTGGCTGTTTTCTTCCAGACAAAATTCTTCAATCTCTTTCTCTTTTTTTTCCTGGGATATATTTTAATAACTGTATTGCTATTCTTTGATATATTGCTCATGCTTAACTTGAGCAACTCCATGCAAACCTGTTTGCCCTAATAATGTAAGAACTAATTCTTCTTGACACCCTTTCTACCTTAGTTTAGCTACTATGTTTCTCCTATATAAAATTTGAGAGCTTTGTGTTCTGTTCTCACCATTTCTTTGTAGCCTGAGGCATAAGGGTGATGGAAGAATAGAGGTTTGTTAAGGCTGAGGTCCTTCCTTAGGGACCTAGGCTCTGAGCTCTTTCTTATGAGATCCTAATACGATTTTGTTTCAGGGCCTACTTAACTCAGCCAAGGATGTGTCTCACATAGACTTTGGCTAGCAACATGCTCTCTTAGATGGCAAACCCTGGTGACCCTCTCTGCCTTTACTGATGGTCCTCTAAGGAATTTTCCTTTTAATGGTTTTGTTCTTTGACTTCTCAGTTTGGCTCAATCAACCTCTCCCCAAATTATTAGTTATTAGTAAGAATTCTTAAGATTTTTGTTAGTTGACCTTCTTTCCTGAGTACTGCTTCTAGGATGTAGGGACAAGCCTTGGGACAGTCTCTTGTTAGCATATATGTTAGCCTTTGTGCAAATTTGAAAATAGTGCTCTTTTAGGGTATATTAGAGCTTGCCAAGTGGGATACAGGTTAATTTTCATCCCCAATTCACCTCCTCAGCTAAGCACCATTGAGCAGGAAAAACCTATGCAATCATACTCAAAGTCTTTCTAGGAGATGGATTTCATCCCAACACATCTGTTGTTTCTTGCTTTCACTATCATTTTTTTAAGTTTATGACATAGTTTTATATCCTTTTGTCATTAGGTTCTGTGTATAGAACTTTGGGCTACTTTCTTTATTTTTTCATTTTGTTAGATAATTGTAAGTCTTTTTTCACCTTGCCATCTTTATGTAGATATCCTCATACATGCATTTTCAAATTGCCCATTATGAAGCATTTAGAAAATTTTTATTTATTGATTTTAGAGAGCGGAAGGAAGGGAGAGAGAGAAAAAGAGAAAGAAACATCGATTTGTGCCCTGGCTGGTGTGGCTCAATTGGTTGAGCATTGTCCCATGCACTGATGGTCACTGGTTCGATTCCCAGTCAGGGCACATGTCCAGGTTGTAGGTTCAATACCCAGTTGGAGCGCATATGGGAGGCAACCAATCAATGTTTCTCTCTCACATTTATGTTTCTTGTTCTCTTTCTCTCTCTCTGTCTCTTTCTCGCTCCCTCTCCCTTCCTCTCTCTCTAAAATATCAATAAAAACATTTTAAAAATAAAAAGAGCTCGGCTGATGTGGCTCAATAGTTGAGTGTCGACCCATGCACCCAGAGGTTGCTGGTTCGATTCCCAGTCAGGGCACATGCCCAGGTTGTGGGCCCGATCCCCAGTTGGGGGCATGCAGGAGGCAGCCAATCAATGTTCTCTCTCATTGTTTCTTTTTTTTTCTTTTTTAATCCTCACCCAAGGATATTTTTATATTTATTCTCAGACATAGTGGGAAGGAGGGAGAGTGAGAGAGAAAGAAAGAGAAACATTGATGTGAGAGAAATACATCAATTGGTTGCCACCCACATGACCCCAACTGGGGCCAGGGATGAACCGCAACCGACATACGTGCCCTTGGCTGGAATCGAACCCAAGACCCTGGTCTGTGGGCTGACACTCTAACCGCTGAGCCAAACTACCAGGGATCATCCAAGTTACTCTCTCTCTCCCTCTCCCCTTCACTCCCTCTGAAAATCAATAAAGAAAAAGAAACATCAATTTGTTGTTCCACTTATTTATGCATTCATTGGTTGATTCTTGTATGTGCCCTGATGGGGCATAGAAACCCCAACCTTGGCCTGCTCAGTATGGCTCTGTTGGTTGGGCATTGTCCCGTGCACCAGAATGTTACCAGTTTGATTCCTGGTCAGGATACATGCCCAGGTTATGGGCTTGATTCCCTGTAAGGGACGTGCAGGAGATAGCTCATTGATGTTATGCTCTCACATTGATGTTTCTCTCCCTCTCCCTTCCTCTCTCTATAAATCAATTAAAATATTTTTTTTAAAGAAAGAGCCCACATCCTTGGTGTATTGGGATGATGCTCTAACCAACTGAGCTACCTGGCCAGAGCCATGAAGCATATTTTTAAAAACAATCTTTGATTTAAGGAAAGTCTACTTTTTAGTAGCAATGAAAAAATAATACTTGGTATTGTAGGAAACGAACACCATTGTTTAATCAGTGTTTATTTTTTTATTGTTAAATGTGTTTTATCTTCATGTAAGCATGTCTTTTCAATGTTATCTAAACATTGCTTTAGGAGTATCTGATTTTAATCTTCGTGTTGCATTGCAAACACTTTTGAAAGAGTACTGTGAGGTATGCAAATCTCCCAAAGAGAACAAGTTTTGTAGTTTTCTGCAGACATCTAAGGTTCGACCTCGGAAGAAAGCAAGAAAGTACCTGTATGCAGTAGGTGAGAACCTTTTATTTATTTACATATTTTTCTTTCTTTTCTTTTATTAGAGTGACATTGGTTAATCAAATTATATAGGTTTCAGGTGTACAGTTCTATAATCATAGGTGAGAGCCTTTATTTATATACTTATTTATTTGTTAATCCTCACCCAAGGATTTTTTTCCATTGATTTTTAAGGAGAGTGAAAGAGGGAGGGAAGGAGAGAGGGGGAGAGAGAAACATCGATGTGAGAGAGAAAAACCAATTGGTTGCCGCCCACATGACCCCAAACAGGACCAGGGATCAAACCTGCAACCCAGATACATGCCCTTGACCAGAATGGAACCCTTGACCCTTCAGTCCAAGGACTGACGCTCTTAAGAGGTGAGCCAAACTGGCCAGGGCATAGGTGAGAATCTTTTAAAAAGTAACAGAAATTATTTTTATTTTCAGGGTCAAAACTTTTTAATATTTTGTTGTACATGTCAGAATATTCAGTTGTGTCAAATAAACATTTAATTTTGCATAAAAGCTACAGATTTATAAATTGTGGTTATGTAATACAGTGAACACATCTAAAAATAAAATAGCTGCTCCTTTGACATCTATTATTCTGTGATCTAAGTATTTGGGTTCTTAGATTGTTCAATTATTGTCAATAGCTGACTAAAGAAATATTACTTTAAAAATTGCAAATTTGAAGTCTAGTGAAAAATAAGGAAAATAAACTTCAAAAATATTAACTGTTCACAGTGTCTTAGATGGTCATTAGGGATGATAGGAACCAGTGGTCTCCAAAGTGTGGGTGTGCAGGATAATCCATAGACATATCAGATGATCATATTAAAATCTCTTCGTTTTTATTCTTAATTGTTTTTTTATTCCTCATCCAAGGATATTTTTCCATTTATCAGTAGATAGAGTGGGAAGGAGGGAGAAAGACAGAGAGAAACATTGATGTGATAGAGCCACATCGACTGGTTGCCTCCTGTACGACCCGACCAGGGCCGGGACGAACCGCAACTGAGGTACGTGCCCTTGATCAAAACTGAACCCAGGACTCTTTGGTCTGCCGGCCGATGCTCTAACTGCTAAATCAAACTGCCTGGGGTTCTTTGTTTTTATTTTTAAAAAGCATTAAACAGCCCTGGCTGGTTTGGCTCGGTGGTTAGAGTGTCAGCCTGAGGTCCAGAGAGCCGGGTTCGGTTCCCGCTAACGGCGCGTACTCGGTTGCAGTTTGTCCCCGGCCCTGGTTGGTTGTGTGGTGGCAGCCACTTGATGTGTCCCTTTCGCGTCAATGTTTCCCTCTCTCTCTCTTCCTCTCTCTCCCTCCCACTCTATCTGAACAAAAAATGGAAAAATGTCCTTGGGTGAGAATAAAAGAAAAAGCATTAAACAAATATTTTATATATTTATATTAACAGATCATTTTGACTTATATAGATGATATAATTTATATATAAATGATTTCTGTATAATTTTATATGTATGTAATTATATGTATAATTTTATGTATGCTGTGATATATATAATTTTTGAGTGCATGCTAAACTTTTTTTTTCCTTTATTGATGTTAGAAACAGAGAGGAAGGGAGAGAGAGAGAGAGAAACATCGATGAGAGAGAGCATCGGTTGGCCGCCTCCTGCATGCCCTTCACTGGGAATCAGCCCACAAACTGGGCATGTGCCCTGACTGTGAATTGAACCAGAGACCTCTTGGTGCATGGGTCGATGCTCAACCACTGAGCCACACTGGCCGGGCCATGCTAAACTTTTTAAATGATGAGATGTGCAGTTAAACCAGAATTTCAACTCACTATTTTTAATTGAAAGGGACACTAATAGAAGTTGTAATGAAACTTTTTAACTAGACAGATAACCACCTCCTAGATTTATGTTTTATCAAATATTCTATTATAACCAAGACCAGATAGTAGAACACTGGTTAACTCATTTTATTTAAGCCATAATCTTTCAGGACTTACCACACTTAAGAATAATATCTGTATATATGGCAGGCTCTAAAGCATTTATTCCTTGCTGTGGAATAATTATACCAAATCTCTAGATGTAGAAGGCTAGATTTTTCTCCTTACTACCATTTCCGTATTTAGCGGTGAGGGATTTGCTGTGTTCTTCCTTTCCTTCCTTTGTTCAGGTGGATATACTCGGTTGCAGGGGGGTCGTTGGAGTGATAGCAGAGCACTCAGCTGTGTAGAACGTTTTGACACCTTTAGCCAGTACTGGACCACTGTATCTTCGCTTCATCAAGCTCGATGTGGGCTAGGAGTAGCAGTTCTGGGAGGGATGGTCTACGCTATTGGAGGTAATGAGGAAATAGTCTTATTTTCCTTATTTATTCTCTAGCTATAAGTTGGCTGAATTCTTATATGCTTTATATATATTATGAGGTGCTATGGGGTATACATAGATACTGTTGTGCATAATAAATATTTATTGAATAAATGAGTAAAAGAAAGAAAAAGGAAACAAGATATTGAATATTTCAGAATAGAGGGATACTGTGACTTATCACAAGGCAGAATACTTAAGTTTTTCTTTAAAATTGATTTTTAGAGAGAGAAAGGGAAACATGGATTTGTTGTTTCACTTATTGATGCTTTGATTGGTTGATCCTTATATATGCCCTGACCAAGGATCAAACTCATAATGTTGGCATATTGGGACCACACTCTAACCAACTGAGCTAACCGGGCCAGGACCTTAGATTTGGTTTGAATGAAAAGTTGTTCATAAAATGTGACACTAAAATTTAGGTTGACATTTATGATAGAAAATTTTAGATTATAAAAGCTGCATTACAAATCATTTTTAATTAACCAAGTTATCTGGACATTGAGATATATATAAAACAAGTCCACTAGACCTTAGGATTATTTCTTTTTTTTTATCCTCACCTGAGGACATTTTTGCATTTATCTTCAGGTAGAGCAGGAGGGAGAGAGGGAGGAAGAGAGAGAGAGAAACATCAATGTGAGAGAGACACATTGAGTGGTTGCCACCCACACGACCCCAACCGGGGCCTGGGACAAACCACAACCGAGGTACGTGCCCTTAGCGGGAACCGAACCCAGGATGCTTTAACCGCTGAGTCAAACTGGCCAGGGCAGGGATATATTTCTTGATTGAAATCATTGTGTTTTCTGAAACTATTATTGTGAATTATCAAAAGATTAATGAATAAAATTAAAGGAAATTTGAATATTGGAGGGAAATAATCAGAGAAGGATCTAAAGAGAAGTAAATACTAACACTTTTGTTTTAGTTAATTTTAAATAGAAAGGAAAGGAGAGAAAGCGAAACATTGATTTGTTTTTCCACTTATTTATGCATTCATTGGTTGATTCTTTTATGTGCCCTGACTGGGGATTGAACCGGCAACCTTGGCCTAGCGGGATGATGTTCTAACCAACTGAGCTACTGGCTAGGGCTAATACTAACACTTTTAGTATCAATATTTACCTCTGGATAATTTTTCTTTTTAAAAATATTTGTATTGATTTTTTTTTTTTTGATGGAGAGAGAGAAACATCAATGAGAGAACATTAATCAGCTGCTTCCTGCATGCCCCCTTATGGGGGTCAAGCCTGCATCCGGGGCCTATGCCCTGACCAGGAATTGAACCAGTGACCTCTTGGTACATGGGACAATGCTCAATCCACTGAGCCACACCGGCTGGGCTGGATAATTTGTCTTTATAGCAACAGGCTGAGTTAGATCATCTCTAACCCTTACAGCTAATCTTTTTGCTTTATTTCTATGGGTATTCTAAAACACTACAAGTTATATATCAAAGTTTTTATTATCTTTTGACTATGATACTGTCAGTTTAAAATAAGAGAGCTGTAAGGGAATATTTTTTAAATTTATTTTTTGGAGAGAACATAATTGTCATTCTAAAACTTCATTAAATCAATAAATATCATGGTGCATCTGAAAATCCCGAAAAAGAAATGAGAGTTTTGCCTGGCTGGTGTGGCCCATTGACCCATGCACCAAGAGGTCACAGGTTCGATACCCGGTCAGGGCACATGCCCAGGTTGTGGGCCCGATTCCCAGTGGGGGGTATGCAGGAGGTGACCAATCGATGTTCTCTCTCATCAATGTTTCTATCTCCCTCTCCCTTCCTCTCTCTCTAAAAAGAAATGAGAATTTTAAGCAATAACTTTGTCAACATAAGGACTGTAACTTTTTTTTTTTCTTTATTGACTTTAGAGAGAGAGGAAGGGAGAGGGAGAGAGAGATAGAAACATAGATGAGAGAGAATGTTGATTGGCCGCCTCATGCATGCCCCCCACTGGGAATTTGGCCCACAACCTGGGCATGGGCCCTGACCGGGAATCAAACCAGGACCTCTCAGTCCATGGGATGATACTCAGTCAATTGAGCCGCACCGGCTGGGCTCTAAATACTATTTTTTAATTAACATATAATTCACATACCATAAAATTCATCATTTTGAGTATACAGTTCTGTGGTTTTTAGTATGTTCACAGAGCTGTACACCACTAATTCCAGAACATTTTCATCATTGCAAAAAGTCAATGGGAAATTTTATGTCAGTGTAGGGAACTGTTTACTAGTCATGTTCTCAGACTCCAACTAAAGGTCAACCTTGTAAAGCAAGCCTTTCTAACAATAGGCAGTCTCAGGCGTGCTATGTTAATTCTTTTGTGCACAGTAGGAGTTTTGTATACATTCAGAATTCTAAGCCCTCATAAAATTACATGTGCTGCAAATATCTTTTCTACTCTGCTGCTTCACTTTTCACTGTTTCTATGCTATCATTTTTTTTTAATCCTCACCCAAGGATATGTTTGGTTTTTTTTAATCCTCACCCGAGGATATTTTTTCTTCTTATCTTCAGACAGAGTGGGAAGGAGAGGCAGGGAGAGAAAGGGAGAGAGAAACATTGACATGAGCCCTGGCCAGTTTGGCTCAACGGTTAGAGCGTCGGCCTGCAGTCCGGAGAAACATTGACATGAGAGGGACACATCGACTGGTTGCCTCCTGCACAGCCCAGACTAGAGCCGGGGACAAACTGCAACTAAGGTACGTGCCCTTGGCCGGAATCGAACCCGAGACTCATTAGTCCTCCGGCTGACGCTCTACCGCTGAGCCAAACGGACCAGGACCGAGGATATGTTTTTAATTATTTTAGAGGAGTGGAGGGCAGAGAGAGAAACATTAATGTATGAGAGAAACATGGATTGGCTGCTTCCCATTCTCAATCTCACCGGGGATCAAACCCATGTGCTCTGACCAGGAATTGAACTAGCAGCTTTTCAGTGCATGGATGATGCTCCAACCCACTGAGCCACACTGGCTAGGGCTTTTTATGGTATTTTTGGATAAACAAATAACCTTAATTTTAATGTAGCCAACTCTATTATTTTTTTTCCCTTTCTGGTCAGTGTTTCTTGCTTTATTATTATAGCTCTATTTTTTTTTTTTATCCTCACCCGAGGACATTTATCCATTTTTTGTTCAGATAGAGTAGGAGGGAGAGAGAGAAACATCGACGTGAAAGGAACACATCAAGTGGCTGCCACCCACACAACCCAACCAGAGCTGGGGACAAACTGCAACCGATGTACATGCCCTCAGCGGGAACCAAACCCGGGTCTCTCCGGACCGCAGGCCGATGCTCTAACTGCTGAGCCAAACTGGCCAGGGCATAGTTTCTCATTCTTTTCTGGAAGTACTTGGCTAATCTAGGCCCTTTGTACTTCCCATGTAAATTTTAATATCAGTTCGTTTTTAAAATAATACTTTATGATTCCACTTATATGAAGTACTTAGTCAAAATCATAAAGACAATGTATTACGGTGATTGCCAGGGTTTGGGGGAGAGGAAAATAGGGAGTTTTTGTTTAATAGGTAGAGAATTTCTGTTTGACAAGATTAAAAGAATTATGGGATGGGAGGTTGTGATGGTTGCACCACAATGTGAATGTATTTAACATTACTGAACTAGACACTTAAAATAGTTAAGATAGTAAATTTTATGTTGTGTTAAGTGTAACATAATTAAAAAAAAGTTTTTAAAAAATTATGATACTCCCTGTCTGACAATCTCAGTGGTTAGAGTATTGGCCTAACCACCGGAGGGTTGTGGTTTCAATTCCTGGTCAAGGGCATGTACCTGGGTTTCAGGTTCGATCTCCGGCCCCTGTCGTGGCATGTGCAGGAGGCAACCAGTCTCGATGGGTCTCTCACCTCAGTTTTTCTCTCTCTCTCCCCTCTCTCTTCCCCCCGCCCTCCTCCCTTTCACTCTCTCTAAAACAATTGGTTTTTTTTGTTGTTTTTTCTTTACCGATTTTAGAGAGAGAGGAAATGTGAGGGAGAGAGAGATAGAGACATCAATGAGAGAATATCGACTGGCTGCCTCCTGCATGCCCCCACTGGGCATCAGGCCCACAACCTGGGCATGTGTCCTGACTGGGAATTGAACTAGCTACCTTTTGGTGCATTGGGTGATGCTCAACCACTGAGCCACACAGGCCGGACAAAAACATTTTTTTAATTAAAAAAAAAGTTGGTGCCTGGCCAGTTTGGCTCAGCGGTTGGAGCGTCAGCCTGTGGACCAGAGAGTCCCAGGTTTGGTTCCCACTAAGGGCACCTACTTTGGTTGCAGTTTGTCCCCGCCCCGTTGGGGTCATGTGGATGGCAACCACCTGATGTGTCTCTCTCACATCACTGTTTCTCTCTCTCTCTTCCCCCCTTCTCTCCTGCTCTATCTGAAGATAAATGCAAAAATGTCCTCTGGTGAGGATAAAAAAAAAAGTTGGGATTATATTATATGTATAAATCAGTTTGGGGATAATTATCCTTACATTGACTCTTCTAATTCATGAACATGCTACATCTCTTCACTTATTTAAATATTCCTTAATTAAAAGTTTTATTTAAGTAAAGTTTATAAAATGTAACCATAGAGAGCTGTACAATCTTTAATTAGATTTACTCCTAGGTATAGCATATTTTTAAAAATATCTTTTTGTTGTTGTTGTTAATCCTCACCTTAGGATATTTTTCCATTGATTTTTTTTTTTTTTAAGTTAGTGTGGAAGGGAGGGCCCTAGGGGGGGAGAGAGAGAGAGAGAGAGACATTGATGTAAGAAAGACACATCGATCAGTTGCCTCCCTCATGACTGCAACCAAGGCTCAAACATACAACCCAGGTATGTGCCCTTGACCAGGAATTGAACCTGAAACCCTTTGGTCCGAGGGCCATCACTCTAACCATTGAGCCAAAACGGCAAGGGCTTAAGTAATATCTTTTTTAAATTTTTGTTTTCTGTTTGTTGCTAGATAAGGATTACATTAAAACTCAAATTTTACAAGTGTCAAAATGCAAATTTCATGGATTGTTTGGGTGATAGAATTAGAAACAGATAATAGGAAAATTGTGTCGTTACTTCATTAAATGGACTTTACTAAATGATCGTGCTACAATTTCAAAATAACACTTGCTGGGCAAATGAATTTTAATAAATAGTATAAAATCAGACATAATAGTTGAATTTCTAACTACATGGAATGCTAATGATAGTGATGGTTCTAGGCTATTAGCATTTCTAAACCTCCTCATATGTCTCTTTTTTTTTAAATCAGGTGAAAAAGATTCAATGATTTTTGACTGCACTGAATGCTATGATCCAGTTACGAAACAGTGGACAACTGTAGCTTCAATGAATTACCCACGCTGTGGCTTGGGAGTATGTGTGTGTTATGGGGCTATCTATGCTCTGGGTAATTATTCTGTTCAATTTAAGGATATCTAATACTATTTAAATTTTTAGTTGGATTCTGATTGCTTTAAAAATTTTCCTTCCTTCTCATAGAAACTTGTATCCTCTCAGCTTTATAAATTCTTTTTTTTTTTTTTTTTTAATTTTTTAAATTCTCACCCGAGGACACTTTTTTTCCATTTTTTGTTCAGACAAAATGGGAGGGAGAGAGAGAGAGAGAGAGAAACATCAACGTGAAAGGGACACATTGAATGGTTGCCACCCACATGACCCAACCAGGGCCAGGGACAAACTGCAACCGAGGCATGTGCCCTTAGCGGAAACCGAACCCGGGTCTCTCTGGACTGCAGGCCGACGCTCTAACCGCTGATCCATACCGGCCACGGCTTTATAAATTCTTATTCTCAAAATATTATTACTTGGGGAATGTTGTCAAGTGTAGAGTTCTTAGAAAGAGATGGAAATAAAATAGAGATGTCCAATGAAGCACTTTAGCTGATAGTTAAATCTCATGATTAGTATAAGCATTCTGAGTATGCAGAAGTTGTTTCAAAAGATAGTTTTGCAAAAAAAAAAATAGTTTTGTAAAATATCAAATTTCCTATGCAATATGTTGAAGTTTTGTTTTGCTTTATTTTAAATCTCTAGTTGAAAACAGGCAGAGTTAAAAGATCTGAGTTTTTACTCACAGTCAAATTCTAACTTTTCATGTGATCTTAGACAAATAACCCCTCTGTTCCATGTGATAATCATCCATAATATGAAGTTGTCAGATTAGATGTTTTCTAAGTTGTTTTTGATAAATAAGATTCCTTTATCCCAGACAATATTTTTCTGTTTGGTTACAGGTGGATGGGTTGGAGCTGAGATAGGGAATACCATTGAACGATTTGATCCTGATGAAAATAAATGGGAAGTAGTTGGCATCATGGCTATGTCACGTTACTACTTTGGCTGTTGTGAAATGCAAGGTAATTGCTATATAAAATATTTTCCTGAAAATACATATTTATAAAAACTGAGCTTGAGGCTTTATTTACACAAGAGATTTTATATATATCTATATATCTATATATCTATCTCTCTCTCTCTATATATATATATACACACACACATATATATGTATGTATGTATATATATGTGTGTGTGTGTGTGTGTATTTTTTTTAATCCTCGCCCGAGGATATTTCTCCATTTATCTTCAGATGGAGTGGGAGGGAGGGAGGGAGAGAGAGAAAGAGAAACATCGATGTGAGAGAGACACATTGATTGCCTCCTGCACGTCTCTGACCAGAGCTGGGGACCAAACCGTAACCAAGGTACGTGCCCTTGATCAGAATCGAACCCGTGACTCTTTGGTCCGCAGGCCTATGCTCTAACTGCTGAGCCAAACTGGCCAGGGCACCTCTTACATATTTTATCTTCTTATTTCTTTATTTCTGTATTGTCGAAATAATCTACATTTTCCCAAAATAAAGCTAGAATTTAAAATTCCAGATAGGCGCCCTGGCCAGTTTGGCTCAGCAGTTAGAGTGTCGGCCTGCGGTCCAGAGAGAGACCTGGGTTCAGTTCCTGCTAAGGGCACGTACCTCGGTTGCAGTTTGTCCCTGGGTCGTGCGGGTGGCAACCACTCAGTGTGTCCCTTTCATGTTGATGCTTCTCTCTCCCTCTCTCCTTCCCACTCTATCTGAACGAAAATTGGAAAAATGTCTGCAGATGAGGATTAAAAAAATAATAATAAAATTTTAAAAAAAATTCCAGATAGGCAGAAATACTTGACTAGCAAAATAAGCATTTAAACTGTCATTCTTTAGTTATTTTCTCTCCTGTGCAGGCTTTAATAAGTATTTCTAAGTAGGGAGAGTATATCAAAAACAATCTTCACAGTCTCTTTTTATAGGCTTCTTCAGTGTTTTTTAAAGGCTACATTGTGATTCAGTCCACACAAAATATAATGCTACAGTAGATTTGAAAAATGTTGTACTAAATATTAAAATGGTGTACAGACGTTATTTTAATTGTCCACTATACCCTGAGAAGTAGTAAGCACTGTCAAATAAAATCTGATTCTCTGTTCAGAGTTGGAGAGCAAATTTTTTTTTTCTTTATTGATTTTATAGAGGAAGGGAGAGGGAGAGAGAGATAGAAGCATCAGTGAGAGAGAACATCAATTGGCCACCTCCTGCATACCCCCCACTGGGGATTTGGCCCACAACCTGGGCATGTGCCCTGACCAGGAATCGAACCAGTTAACTCCTAGTGCGTAGGTTGATGCTCAACCACTGAGCCACACTGGCTGGGCTGGAGAGCAAATTTATATGTACCTGCAGAGTAGGAAGCAGTCTGCTTATTGTTATATGACAACTCAGCCTGCTTTGTTCTCAGCTCAAGTTCTTTCTTCTTTGTGAGGACTTTCTCAGATTTCCACTACATTTAAATATTCAAAGTACATGGTGCAGACTATATTCTGTTAATTAATGTTGTAATTTCTCTAGTTGTTTTATATTTATTATTTTTATCTTCCCATCTAAAATCAGAGCTAGTGCGGCATCTTGGAGATTATCTATTTCAACCCCTTTATTTATAAACGGGGAAGCTGAAGATTAGGAAGGTTGTGAGTTTGTCTTTTTTCATAGCTGGTTATTGGCATAGCTGGAGCTAGAACCCAAGTATATTGACTTTCAGCTCACATTTCTTAAAATGCCATTAAAGTGAAGAGTTATAATCTATAACCTATAACTCCTCACTTTATTTTATTTAAAAAAACATTTTGTTTTCTTTATTGATTTTAGAGAGGGAGGAAGCAAGAGGGAGAAAGAGAGAGAAACATCGATGAGAGAGAACATCAACTGGCCGCCTCCTGCATGCCCCTCACCAGGGACTGGGCCCACAGACTGGGCATGTATCCTGACCGGGAATCAAACCGGTGACCTCTTGGCGCAAGGGTCAACGCTCAACCACTGAGCCACACTGGCCAGACTATAACTCCTCATTTTAGAACACGGGAAACACAATCTGCACTCAAAAATAATTATAGATTGTCAGTACCATTAGTTTCAATCAAATTAAAAAATGAACTCTCTGTGAATTACATTCTATTAAACTCTAATGATTGATCTGATATCCTAATCTAGCCATATAACTATTATAATTTAAATTCAGTTATCTATTTTATGTCCATCTGAACAATAGGTAAGCTGTCACCAAACATGTTCATGTCCTTTTTTACCTATACGTGGTAGCAGTGCACCTGGGACTTGAGATCATCAAGCAGATAACAAGATGGAAAATCCTTGTCTGACATTTATTTTGTTATAGCATCATTAGGTTCTTTGAAAATTTAATTTCACTGTATTTTTTTATTTCATGTATTTATTTATTTTATCAGATAGAGCAGGAGGGAGAGAGGAAGGAAGAGAGAGAGAAAAACATCGAAGTGAGAGAGACACACATCAAGTGGTCGCCACCCACAAGACCCCAACTGGAGCCGGGGACAAACTGCAACTGAGGTACGTGCCCTTAGCAGAAACTGAACCCAGGACTTTCTGGTCTGTGGGCCCACGCTCCAACCCCTGAGCCAAACCAGCCAGGGCTAATCCCACTTTAAATTCATACCCCTAATTCTTTTTTTTTTTTTTTTTTGTACGTGCCCTTAGTGGGAACCAAACCCAGGACTCTGGTCCACAGGCCGACGCTCCACCTGCTGAGCCAAACCAGCCAGGGCCATACCCCTAATTCTTTGTAACACGCTTAAATGTGAGCTATGATAAACTAGACAGAAGTCTATTTTCTCTTAAAAAATTGGTAAGCTGTGGCCAGTATGCTTATTGGTTAGAGCGTTGGCCCATGGACTGAAGGGTCACGGGTTTGATTCCTGGTCATGGGCACATACCTAGGTTGCAGGTTCAATCCCTAGTCCTGGTCAGGGTCATGCAGGAGGCAACAAATCAATGTGTCCCTCTCACATCAATGTTTCTCTCTCTCTCTCACCTTCCCTTTCTTCCACTCTATCTAAAAATAAGTGGAAAAATATCCTCAAGTGAGGATTAAGAACAACAAAAAATTGGTAAGCCCTACATTAAATATAACATCAGCATGGCAAACTGAAGTCACAACAGTGACTTTTGCTAATTATTGTATCCTATTTTCTATAGCATCTGAGCAAAAATTTTCCATTTCCAGGTTTAATTTATGTGATTGGTGGCATCAGCAATGAAGGAACAGAACTTCGTTCTTTTGAAGTTTATGATCCATTTTCCAAGCGTTGGTCTCCACTTCCTCCAATGGGAACCAGAAGAGCATATCTTGGAGTGGCTGCACTCAATGACTGCATCTATTCTATTGGAGGGTGGAATGAGACGCAAGATGCTCTAAATACTGTAGAAAAATATTGCTTTGAAGAGGTAGGTTGGATGATTTGAAATATTTAGTATCCTGTTATTATTTTAATGTCTTTAAGATTTGTAGTGATGTACATTCTTTCAATTATATTGATTATTTGTAAGTTTTCTTCTCTTTTCAAAAACTAACTTTTGGTATCATTCTTTTTTTTCCCTACTGATTGTCCACCTTCTATTTCATTAATTTCTGTACCTATTTTTTTTGCGGGTTTTTTTGATTGTTTGTTTTTTATTGTTTGTTTGTTTGTTTTTATTCTCACCTGATGACATTTTTCCATATTTTGTTCAGATGGGGGGTGGGGAGAAGCATTGATGTGAAAGGGACACATCGAGTGGTTGCCACCTGCAATGACCCAACCAGGGCTGGGGACAAACTGCAACCGAGGTAGGTTCCCTTAGCGGGAACCGAACCCGGGTCTCTCTGGACCGCAGGCCGACGCTCTAACCGCTGAGCCAAACAGGCCAGGGCTCTTTCGGGTTTAATTTGCCCTTTTTTTCTAGAATCTTAAAGTGGAGGCTTATATGATTGACTTTTAGACTTTTCTTTTTCTATAATATAAACCTTTAAAGCTATAAATTGTTTTCAAGCACTTCTGTAACTGCACCCCACACGTTTTGAAATCTTTTGTTTTAATTAGTATTTATCTCAGTATATCTTCTATTTTTCCTGGTAATTTCTTCTTTGACCAATGAGTTGTTAGAAGTATGTTATTTAATTTTCAAATATTTGGGGATTTTCCAGATACCTTTGTGTTTTTTATTTTATTTTATTTTTTTTAATCCTCAACCGAGGATATATTTTTTTTACATTTATCTTCAGATAGAGTGGGAGGGAGGCTGGGAGGAGGAGAGAGAGAGAAAGAGAGAGAGAAACATCAATGTGAGAGAAGCACATCAATTGGTTGCCACCTGCACAACCCCCAGTTGGGGCAAGGGACTAACTGCAACCGAGGTATATGCCCTTGGCTGGAATCGAACTGGGACTCTTTGGTCCATAGGCCAACACTCTAACCACTGAGCAAAACCTGCCAGGGCTACCTTTGTGTTATTTCTAATTTAATTTTGTTATCAAAGAGCATACTTTGTATGATTCCTGTCTTGGTAAATGTTTCATGTGCACCTGAAGAGAATTTGTATTCTGTTGTTGTTGAGTGTAGTGTTCTATAAATGTCAGTTAAGTCAAGTTGATTAGTGTTGTTCAGGTCTTCACCAAGTATTTCCAACTTGTCTAATTGTTTTGTAAATTACTAGGTGAGAAATGTTGAAATCTCCACCTATAATTATGGATTTGTCTGTTTTTCCTTTCATTTCTGTCAGGTTTTGCTTTACATTTTGTTTTTTTGTGTTTTTTTTATCCTCACCCGAGGACATTTTTCCATTTTTTATTCAGATAGAGTGGGAGAGAGAGAGAGAGAAACATCGATGTGAAAGGGACACATAGAGTGGCTGCCACCTTCACGACCCAACCAGGGCTGGGGACAAACTGCAACCGAAGTACATGCCCTTAGTGGGAACTGAACCCGGGTCTCTCTGGACCACAGACCAGCGCTCTAACCGCTGAACCAAACTGGCCAGGGAGCTTTATATTTTGAATATCTGTTATTAAGTCTATACACATGGAGATTATTATGTCTTCTTGATGAATTGATCTTTTTATAGTATGAAATTATTTTCTTTTTTAAATTTTTTATCGATTTTTAGAGAGAGACAGACATACAGAAACATCGATGAGAGAGAACATCAATTGGCCACCTCTCGCATGCCCCCCATTGGGGATTGGGCCCAGAACCTGGGCTTGTGCCCTGACTGGGAATCAAACCCATGACCTCTTGGTGCACGAGTCAGTGCTCAACCACTGACCCACACGAGCTGGGCTGAAATGTTTTTCTTTACCTCTGGTAATAAACTTTGTTTTGAAGTCTACTTTGTCTAATATTAATGCAGCCATTAACATAGCCAAGTTAAGTGTTTTCTTTTTTTTGTTTGTTTGTATTTATTTTATAGAGAGAGGAAGGGAGAGGGAGAGAGAGAGAAATATTCATTGGCTGCCTCCTGCATGAGTCCTACTGGGGAGTGAGCCTGAAACCCAGGCATGTGCCTGACCAGGAATCAAACTGGTGACCTCTTGGTGTGTGGGAGGACATCCAACTAATTGAGCCAAACTGGCCAAGCACCAAGTTATGTTTGTTTGTTTTTTTAATCCTCACTCGAGGACATTTTTGCATTTATCTTCAGATAGAGCGGGAAGGAAAGAGGGAGGAAGAGAGAGATAAGCATCGATGTGAGAGAGACACATCAACTGGCTGCCACCCACACAACCCCATGGGGCTGGGGACAAATAGCAACCGAGGTACGTGCCCTCAGTGGGAACCAATCCCGGGTTTCTGGTTCGCAGACCGATGTTCTAACCGCTGAGCCAAAACCGGCCAGGGCCCAAGTTATGTTTTGATTAATATTTGCATGGTATATCTTTTTTTTCCTTCCTTTTTTTTTAAACGTATCTTTATTGTTGAATGTATTACAGATGTCTCCCCTCTTTTTCCCCATTGACCCCTTTCTCCCTAATCCCACCCCCCCTCTTGCCTCCTCCCACTAATGTCAGTGTCCATTGGTTATGCATATATGCATAGAAGTTCTTTGGTTTATCACATCCCACCCTCCCTCTCCCCTTCCCTTTGAGGTTCATCATTCTAACAACCAATTTGTACTTCTTAATTCCTTCATCTTTTTCACCCATTCCCCCAGCCCCCTTCCATCTGGCAAGCAACAAAAAGTTCTCTGTATCTATGAGTCTGTTTCTGTTCTGCCTGCTCATTTTGTTTGTAGATTCAGTTTTTGATAGATATGTATTAATTGACATTTTGTTGTTCATATTTTTGTTCTTCTCCTCCTTCAAGACAACCTGTCAACATTTCATATAATACTGGTTTGGTGGATGAACTCCTTAGCTTTTTCTTGTCTGGGAAACTCTTTATATGACCATCAATTCTAAATGATAGCTTTGCAGGATAGAGTAATCTTGGTTGTAGGTTCTTGCTTTTCATCAACTTGAATATCTCTTGCCACTCCTTTCCAGCCTGCAAAGTTTCTTTTGAGAACTCACCTGACAGTCTTACGGGAGCTCCTTTGTAGGTAACAAACTGCTTTTCTCTTCTTACTTTTAAGATTCTCTCTTTGTCTTTAACCTTTGGCATTTTGATGATGATCTATCTTGGTATGGATCTCTTTGGGTTCATCTTGTTTGGGACTCTCTGTGCTTCCTGGACTTGTATGTCTGTTTCTTTCACCAAGTTAGGGAAGTTTTCTGTCATTAGTTTTTCAAATAGGTTGTCAATTTCTTGTGTGCTCTCTTCTCCTCTGACACCCCTATGCTGCGAATGTTGGTACCCTTGAAGTTGTCCCAGAGGCTCCTTACCTGTCCTCATTTTTTTGGGATTCTTTTTGTTTTACTGTCCCGATTGGGTGTTTTTAGCTTCCTTATATTCCACATCGATGGTTTGCTTCTTGGCTTTACCTGCTCTATTATTGATTCCCTGTAAATTATTATTTATTTCAGTTAGTGCATCCTTCATTTCTGTCTGGTCTTTTTTATTTTTATTTTTATTTTTTTTCGTCACTTGAGGACATTTTTTCATTTTTTGTTCAGATAGAGTGGGAGGGAGAGAGAGGAAGAGAGAGAGAGAGAAACATCGACGTGAAAGGGACACATCGAGTGGCTGCCACCCACACGACCAACCAGGGCTGGGAACAAACTGCAATCGAGGTTCGCGCCCTTAGCGGGAACCAAACCCGGGTCTCTCTGGACCACAGGCCGATGCTCTAACCGCTGAGCCAAATTGGCCAAGGCTGACTGGTCTTTTTTATGTTGTTGATGTTCTCACTAAGTTCCTTGGAGTTCTCCTTAAGTTCCTTGAAGGTCTCACTAAACTCCTTGAATGTCCTTATGTGTCCTTATACCGAATGTTTTGAACTCTGCATCTGACTGATTGCTTATCTCCATGTTGTTTAGTTCTTTTCCTGGAGTTTTGTTCTTTTCTTTCATATGGGACATGTTTCTTTGTCTCCTCATTTTGGCTGCTTCCCTGGGATTGTTTCTATGTATTTGGTAGAGTTGCTATGTCTTCTAGGCTTCATAGGGTAGCCTATTGTTGTAGGTGTTCAATAGGATCCAGTGGCACAGCCTCCCTAATCACCCCAGCTGGGCCATTGAGGTGCACCCCTAGAGTGGACTGTACACTCTTCTGTTGTAATTGAGTCTTTTTTTATACTTTTTTTTTTTTATCCTCACCCGAGGACATTTTTCCATTTTTTGTTCAGATAGAGTGGGAGGAAGAGGAAGAGAGAGAGAGAAACATTGATGTGAAAGAGACACATCAAGTGGCTGCCACCCGCACAACCAACCAGGGCCGGGGACAAACAAACTGCAACTGAGGTACATGCCCTCAGTGGGAACCGAACCCGGGTCTCTCTGGACCGCAGGTCGACGTTCTAACCGCTGAGCCAAACTGGCCAGGGCTGTAATTGAGTCTTGATTGTTGTTTGCATGTCAATGGGAGGGATTTACTCAGACTGATCAGCTGCAAGTACTAGCTGTGCCCACTGACCACCAGCCTCTGACTACTTTGGAGGATCAGCTGTGTAGGGGCCCACCACACAGAGCAAGACTTACTTCAGCAGGGCTCTGGTACCCACTGAGTTCACTCATTGAATGTGTTACTTGTGGAGGTGGTGTTTCGATGTGGTCTGAAGCTGTCCACAGGGTGTGCTGGCTCTGGGGTAAGGTCAGCCACTGCCTGTGTGCTATCTGGGGCCACCCGGCACGAGCTACAAAGTGATCTGCCGATGGCTGCTCTTGTGCTGGGCTTGGAGGAGCCCAGGAAAAGCCAAGTTGTGAACCAAGGCTGGCTGCTTCTAGTGCCAGGTCTGGGGCCACTTAATTAGAGGTATGGGGCTCGCTGAGACTAGATGCTGCTTGTTTGTGAGATTGTAGGAAAATCTGAAGCAGGATCCAAGGCAGGCCAATCCTATGGTAAAGCCACTGGAAACTGCTTGGGTGGGCCTGAAAGTTGGGTGGGGCAGGGCCTCAGGGAGTCACCAGAGAGGGGCAAACAGTGTGAGCCAGGTTGCTGACGTTCCAGATATGGTGGCCTCTGGTGAGGGAAGGGCTCACCAAAGGAACAAAGGCCTCCACCAGCACGTTTGTCTGTGAGAGAGCTGCCTCTACAGCCCTCCTCCCGAGGCCAGACAGCTTAGTTCTTCCCTGTTTGTCTCTGGTGCCTTTTGAGCTGCCTCTGTTCTGAGCTTAGAGGGAACAAGTATGAGTAAGTCTGTGTGCGGGCCCTTTAAGAGGAGCTGCCTGGGGCGCTAGAAGCCTCAGCCTCCCTCAGCCTCAGTTCCTACGGGTTTTTACAGCCATAAATTATGGGGATTTCTTTTCATGGCACTGGAACCCTGGGCTGGGAGCTTGGTGTGGGACAGGGATCCCTTGCTCCTCAGATCCCTACCTCAAAGCCTAGGTATTCTGATTTTTATAGCCCGTCCTCGCCTCTACCCTCTTACCAGCCTCAATGTGGCTTCTTGTTTAATCTCATAGTTGTAGGACTTCCATTCAGCTCAATTTCAGGTGGTTCTGAATGATGGTTGTTCTGTAATTTAGCTGTGATTGTGGGAGGAGGCGATACCGTGTTTACGTACGCTGCTCTCTTAACCAGCAGTCCCCAGTGAGCTTTTCTTCTACTTTAATCTATGTCGTTACAAATTGCATCTCTCGTAAGATAACATATAGTTGTGGTCTATTTTTTATGCAGTTTGACAATCTCTGACTTTCAAATGGAGTCTTTAGAGTTTTTATTATTTATATGTAATGTAATTACAGATATGGTTGGTTTTTAGACTTCTGCTTTGCTGTTCTTTTATTTGTATAATTCATTTTTTATCCATTCCCCCTTTTCTGTCTTTATGTTGGTTGTTTTAGTATTTCATTTTATTTCTTTTATTTTCCAATTAAGTGTATCTCTCTCTTTTTTTTTTAATCCTCACCCAAGGACATTTTTGCATGTTATCTTCAGAGCGAGAGGGAGGAAGAGAGAGAGAGAAACATCAATGTGAGAGAGACACATCAAGTGGTTGCCACTCACATGACCCCAACTGGGACCAGGGACAAACCGCAACCGAGGTATGTGCCCTTAGCGGGAACCGAACCTGGGTCTCTCTGGACCACAGACTGACATTCTAACTGCTAAGCCAAACCGGCCAGGGCTTAAGTGTATCTTTTCACCTTTTTTTTAAGTTATTGCTTTAGGGGTTACATTATATATTATATAATTTTATATTATATACATATACATTTTTAATATATCAAATTTAACTTAAAATAATATTACTTTTTCAATGTACAAAACTTACAAAAACATAGTTTCATTTTCCACTCCCATCCTTTGTGCTATTTTATTTCTGTGTATGTTATAAACCTTACAATATGTTGTTATAGTTACCTAACAGTAAATTATATTTAAAATACATATTTAATGAGAAAGTCCTTGATAATTATGCATATATTTACCATTTCTAGTTTTATTTATTGTTTTGTATAGAACTAAGTTTGCATTTCATATCATTTTTTTCTTAGCCTTTCTTTAATATTTCTTTCAGTGTTGCTTTGCTGACAGTGGTTCTCTTAGCTTACATTTTCTGAAACTCTTTTCTACCTTCACTTTATTTTTATTTTTTTATTAATTAATTTTTGTTACAGATGTTTCTCCTCCCCCCGCAATGGTTTCCCCCCTCCCCTACCCTCCCTCCCTTCACTTTTGAAGATATTTTGCTGAGTATAGAAGTACAGGTTGTTGGGGTTTTTTTTTCCGATTACCTTAACAGTGTTGTTTATCTTCTTGTGTTGTTTCTAATGGGAAGTCAATAGTCATTCGTATCCTGTTCCCCCTGTATGTAATGTGTTTCTTTTTCTTTAGCAGCTTTTTGGTTTTTTTACTTTATTGATTTTTAGAGAGAGAGGAAGGGAGAGGTAGAGAGAGATAGAAACATCTATTAGAGAGAACATTGGCCACCTCCTGCATGCCCCCCACTGGGGATCGGGCCCACAACCTGGGCATGTGTTCTGACTGGGAATAGAACCAGCGACCTCTTGGTGCATGGGTCGACACTCAACCTCTGAGCCACACCAGCTGGACTCTTTAGCAGCTTTTACGATTTGCTCTTTATCATGGATTTCCCGTAATTTGATTGTGTGTGTCTCGTTGAGAGTTTTGTATTTAGCCTGCTTGGAATTCATCAAAAGTCTTGAATCTGTGGGATTATAGCCTCCATCAAATTGGAATGTTTTCAGCCACATTTCTTCAAATATTCTCTTGCTCTCTTACTGGGACTCCAGTATTAGGCATGTAAGATCACTTGATATTGTCCCATAGATCACTGAGGCTCTATTAAAACTTTTTCTATCTTTTTTTCTCTCTATTCTTTAGTTTGTTTTTATTTTCCAGCTTTATTGAGATATAACTGATGAATAAAAGTTGTGTATATTTAAGGTGTACACTGTGATGTTTTGATATACATATACACTGTGACATGATTACCACAATCAAGCTAATTAACATATTAATCACCTCACATGGTTCCCTGTTCCTTTTTTGGTATGGTGAAAGCACTTCAGATGTGCTTTCTTTTTTTTTTTTTTTTTTTTTTAATCCTCACCCGAGGACATTTTTCCATTTCTTGCACAGATAGAGTGGGAAGGAGAGAGAGGAAGAGAGAGAGAGAGAGAAACATCAACGTGAAAGGGACACATCGAGTGGCTGCCACCCGCACGACCAACCAGGGCCGGGGACAAACTGCAACCGAGGTACATGCCCTTAGCGGGAACCGAACCCGGGTCTCTACGGACCGCAGGCCGATGCTCTAACCGCTGAGCCAAACCGGCCAGGGCGAGATGTGCTTTCTTAACAAATTTTGAGTATAGCATATAATATTAACTGTAGTCAGCGTGCTGAATATTATATCTCTAGAACTTATTCATCTTACATAACTGACTGTTCTCTGTGCTTCAGTTTGGATAGTTTCTCTTGCTGTGTCTTTTTTTTTTTTTTAATTTTCTTTTCTTTATTGACCTTTAGAGAGAGAGGAAGGGAGAGGGAGAGAGAGACCGATGAGAGAGAACATCGACTGGTCGCCTCCAGCATGCCCCCCAACTGGGGATTTGACCCACAACCTGGGCATGTGCCCTGACCAGGAATCAAACTGGCAACCCTTTGGTGCATGAGTAGACGCTCAACCACTGAGCCACAACAACGAGGCTCTTGCTGTGTCTTTAAGTTCATGAAACTTATACATATCTAAACTTCTAATGTTCAGTGTCTAAGCTCCTATGGGAATATTTTTCATTTCAGATACTGTATTTTATAACTCTAGATGATCTTTTTGTTTGTTTTGTCTTCCACTTCTATCACCACCATGTTTATGTTTTTCTTTAGAACCTTGAACATGTTTATAATATCTGGGTTTTTTTAAATTTATTTTTCAATTATAGTTGACATACAAGATTATATTACTTTCTAGTATGTACAGATAGTGATTAGCCATTTATAAACTTTATGTTGTGATTACCACAATAAGTCTAGTACCCATCTGATACCATACATAGATTTTACAGTATTTTTTTTTATCCTTACCCAAGGATATTTTTTCCATTGCTCCTTATTGTGGAAGGGAGGGAGGGAGGGAAAGAGAGAGAGAAACATTAATGTGAGAAAGAGACAGCGATTGGTTGCCTCCTGCACACCCCGCAGTGGGGATTGGGCCCACAACCTGGGCATGTGCCCTGACCAGGAGACCTCTTGGTGCATGGGTCAACAATCAACCACTAAGACACACTAGCTGTGCTATTTCCCAGGATCTTTATTACCTTTCCTATTTTCTAGGTATAGACATTTTCCTTGAAGTAGGGCTTTACAATTCATTTTGGCTATAGTAGCTTATTGAAATTTCTTCAGAGAACAATGTATTCCAGGAGTTAGCAAATGTTTTGTTCAAGGGCTACATAAAATCTCTTCTTTTGGCATTTTCATTTTTTTTAAAACATTTTTTTATTATTTTTTTCTTTATTGATTTTAGAGAGAGAGGAAGGGAGAAGGAGAGAGAGATAGAAATATCAATGAGAAAGAACATTGATTAGCTGCCTCCCGCATGGCCCCCACTGAGGATCAGGCCCACAACATGAGCATGTGCCCTGCCCAGGAATCGAACCAGTGACCTCTTAGTGCGTAGGTCTATGCTCAACCACTGAGCCACACCAGCTGAGTTTCATTTTTGTTTTTTAATTTTTTTTTTTTAATCCTCATCCGAGGACATTTTTCCATTTTTTGTACAGACAGAGTAGGAGGGAGAGAGAGGAAGAGAGAGAGAGGGAAACATCGATGTGAAAGGGACACATCGAGTGGCTGCCACCCGCACGACCAACCAGGGCCGGGGACAAACTGCAACCGAGGTACGTGCCCTTAGCGAGAACCGAACCCGGGTCTTTACGGACCGCAGGCGGACGCTCTAACCGCTGAGCCAAACCGGCCAGGGCTCATTTTTGTTTTTTAAAACAACTTTTTAGCCATGGCCGGTTTGCCTCAGCAGTTAGAGCTTCGGCCCAAGGACCAATGAGTCGTGGGTTCGATTCTGGTCAAGGGCACGTACCTTGGTTGCAGTTCGTCCTGGCCCAACCAGGGCTGTGCAGGAGGCAACCAGTGAATGTGGCTCTATCACATTGTTTCTCTCTGTCTCTCGCTCTCTCCGTCCCTCCACTCTATGTAATGATAAATATAAAAATGTCCTCGGGTGAGGAATTTTCTAAAAAAACAAAAAAATAAATAAGTTTTTAAAATAGAAAAATAGTTTTTAGTTTGTAGGCTTACACAAATAGGTTTCTAACCTCTGATCTATACTGCCTTTCTGAAAATATGTTTTGTGGTCACTAACTCCACTAGATGGTCTTTGCAAAAAGGATTACATGGTCAAATAAATTTGGCAAGTGTTTTTTGCTGTATCATTCTCCTGGATATTTTTAAGACTTATTAGCATTTCAGAGACTTAAAAAAAATTTTTTTATCCTCACCTGAGGTTTTATCTTTAGATAGAGCAGGAGGGAAAGAGGGAGGAAGAGAGAGAAACATCAATGTGAGAGAGACACACTGAGTGGTTGCCACCCACAGGACCCCAACCAGGGCCAGGGACAAACTGCAACTGAAGTATGTGCCCCCAGCGAAAACCAAACCAGGGACTCTGTGGTCCGTGGGCCAATGCTCTAATCGCTGAGCCAAACCGGCCAGGGCTCAGAGACTTTTAAAAGTCCTTCTGGCCCTGGCCAGTTTTGCTTAGCGGTTAGAGCGTCGACCTGCAGTCCAGAGAGACCCGGGTTTGGTTCTCGCTGGGGGCATGTGCCTCAGTTGAAGTTTGTCCCCAGCCCTGGTTGGGTCATGCAAGTGGCGGCCACTCGATGTGTCCCTTTCACGTCAGTGTTTCTCTCTCTCTCTCTCCCTCCCACTCTATCTGAACAAAAAATGGAAAAATGTCCTTGGGTGAGGATAAAATAAACAAATAAAAGTCCTGCCCTGGCCGGTTTGGCTCAGTGGTTAGAGCGTCAGCCTGCGGTCCATAGAGACCCGGGTTCAGTTCCCGCTAAGGGCATGTACCTTGGCTGCAGTTTGTCCCCGGACCTGGTTGGGTCGTGTGGGTGGTGGCCTCTCGATGTGTCCCTTTCACTTCGATGTTTCTCTCTCTTCCTCTCTGTCCTTCCCGCTCTATCTGAGTAAAAAAATGGGAAAATGTCCTCAGGTGAGGATAAAAAATAAATTAAATAAATAAATAAATAAATAAATAAATAAATAAATAAATAAATAAAAGTCCTTCTGTATACTGTATATAAGCACTTTTCTTCTTGGAGCCTTGTGGGTTTGTGGGGAGGGTGTGTGTGCATATTACCTACTTGTATTCCATAGAACTAGTTTTTTCAGAATGCCTGCCTATATAGAATTTCTAGATTATTTCCTGATAATTTATAATCACAGATTTTTCTTTCTTTTTTTTTTTTTATCCTCACCCAAGGACATTTTTGCATTCTTTGTTCAGACAGAGCAGGAGGGAGAGAGAGGAAGAGAGAGAAAAACATCGACGTGAAGGGACACATCGAGTGGTTGCCACCCACATGACCAACCAGGGCCGGGGACAAACTGCAACCGAGGTACGTGCCCTTAGCAGGAACCGAACCTGGGTCTCTGTACCGCAGGCCGACGCTCCAACCGCTGAGCCAAACCGGCCAGGGCTAATCACAGATTTTTCAATTATTTTCCTATAAATTTTGTTTGTCTACATCTACTTGAAAGTTTATTTTAAATGTTCTTTATACTGCTCAGCCTGTGTGGCTCAGAGGTTGAGCATCGGACCCATGCACCAAAAGGTTGCCAGTTCGATTCCTGGTCAGGGCATATGCCTAGGTTGTGGGCCAAGTCCCCATTGGGGGGCAGGCAAGAGGCCACCGATCAATGTTCTCTCTCATCGATGTTTCACTCTCTCCCTCTCCCTTCCTCTCTCTCTAAAATCAATAAAGAAAACATTATTTTCTAAAAATAAAATGTTCTTTATACTGATGTGACTGGACTTTGAATTTGAAATTTAAACATGTAAAAAGAACCCCAGTATCTGATTTCTCAGCAGTTTTCTCAATTACCATTTTATGAGACTAACTTATTTTTTTCTCTTAACCAGGAAAAGTGGGTTGAAGTTGCTTCAATGAAAGTGCCTAGAGCAGGCATGTGTGTTGTGGCAGTCAATGGACTTCTGTATGTTTCTGGAGGTCGATCTTCCAGCCATGATTTCTTGGCATCAGGTACCTTGGACTCAGTTGAAGTTTATAACCCCCATTCAGATACATGGACAGAAATCGGTAACATGATCACCAGTCGCTGTGAAGGAGGTGTTGCTGTGCTATGAACTATAAACCTTAAGAGAGCATAAGATACATTTTGAAAATATAGAATCTGACCTTTTGTAAATCAAACACATATTTGGTCATAGGACCCTTTAATACTTTTGTTTTCCATGTATTTGATAGATAAATGACTAAAGGTTATTCTTCTAAGAATTTGAGTGAGAAGGGATATGGAATATATTCTAAATTAATAAAGAACTCACAAAAATTTGCCAAGCTTACTAATAGAAATACTATAGACAATTGTTCAGGTAGAAGTTGAGTCCTATTTGTAAACATGACTTGCTAGAAACGTCTTGGCCAGTAGCCCCTTTAGCAACTTCTCCAGTGCAATTCAAGCTGTAACATGACCCAATGTGATATAAGAGTGTCAATGAAAGTTTAAAGATATCTGTACATTCATGATTCAATCCAGAACACAATTTTCCATGGCCATAGTTTAACCTACAGTGATAAGCCAATGAAGCAATTTTCTACTTATATTTGATGCTAGGAGTTTTACTAGCCCCAAACTTTTCATTGGCAGCAGATATACTGGAGGAGAGATGTGGGAAATATCTAGTTATTTATATAGAGAGGTAAGTTTTGACCTATTGATAACATCATAAAAAGCTTTTGCTCACTTTTTTTTGTTCAGGTAGAATGGGAGGGAGAGAGAGAGAGAGAGAAACATCGATGTGAAAGGGACACATCTAGTGGCTGCCACCCGCACGACCGACCAGGGCCGGGGACAAACTGCAACCAAGATACATGCCCTTAGCGGGAACCGAACCTGGGTCTCTCGGGACCGCAGGCTGATGCTCTAACTGCTGAGCCAAACCGGCCAGGGCTCACTTATGTTTTTTTTGTCTTGATGCTGAGAATGTAGGTAAGTGGAAGTTCTTAGTGACAGTCCTTTACTGCAATAGGATGGTGTAATGGGTGATAGAGTCCAGTAGGTGGTATGCACCTAGTAAATTTCTTGCCTATTTTTAAAAATGGTCACCAGAAATATCTGTTTGGCTTTGGGAAGATAGAATTTTAGTAGATTATCAAACTTGATAAAGCTTACTTCTACTTGAACAAGCCTAAATATGAGCTGCCTGATTTCGAGAAGGTGGAAGTATAGATGCCTGTGGAAATTCTGTACTTATTCTCATAAGTATAAGATGAAAGGCTTCTGATCCAAAACTACTTTTCAAACCATTTTTCCCTTGAGAAGAATTCTAAATAATTGTTCTCTGTCCGATTCTCAGAAGATTCGTGTACATGGTCATCATTTTTGTTATTTCTACTAGTCAGTTGGATATATATATATATATTTTTTTTTAGAGAGAGAGAGGAAGGGAGAGAGAAAAACATCAATATGAGAGACAATCATCCATCAGCTGCCTCCTGCATGCCCCCAACTGGGGATTGAGCCCCAAAACCTGGGCATGTGCCCCGACCACGAATTGAACTGGGACCTCTCAGTCCATGGGACGATGCTCAATCCACTGAGCTACACTGGCCAGGCTGGAGCAATTTATATTAAAGATCTTATATACATTTAAGTTTTTAACCAGCTGATTCAGGATTTGATTATATATTCCTGATCCTCTCTTTTCTTTACTAAAGTCCTTTAGTATATTGTGATAAGCATCAACAGCTTATTTAGATAAGAAACTTTATGTAAGTATTAATGACTCAGGTGGCATTCATATCCAAAATATTTGGATTGGCCAAGGATACTTTTCTTTATAACTTAACCATGTGCTTGTCTTAAGAAAAGCTTATGGCCCTGGTCAGTGTGGCTTAGTTGGTGAGCGTCAACCTATACACAAAGAGGTTGTAGGTTTGATCCCATTAGGGCATATGCCCGGGTTGCAGACTCCATTTCTGGTAAGGAGTGTGCAGGAGGCAGATGAAAGATGTTTCACTCTCACATCAGTGTTTCTCTCTCTTCCTTCCTCTATCTCTAAAAATCAGTTTAAAAAATATTTAGCCTGGTCCGTGTGGCTCAGTGGTTGAACATCAACTCCATGCACCAAAAGGTTGTTGGTACAATTCCCAGTCAGGGCACATGCCTGGGTTGTGGGCCCAATACCTAGTGGGGGGCATGCAGGAGGCGGCCAGTTGATGTTTTTTCTCATTGATGTTTCTCTCTTCCTCTCCCTTCTCTAAAATCAACAAAATTAAAAAAAAAGGAAAAGCTTATGTAGTACAGACAGAAAGTCTGAAGGGTCACATATACCTACTTGGGATCTGTAAAATGTCAAGGGATGAAGTGTCAAGATAATTTATAGACTATTTAAGCTCATGAGCCTTTAATGTTTCCAGTTACAGAGAATCTGCATTCTGATTCAAAAGAGATTTACAAAATGCTCCTATAATTTCTCATTGCCTGGCAACCTAAAATGGCACTGTGAAGGGAGGCATTATGTACTGCTGTGGCAGAAATGTAATGTCAAGACAATCAGTGTTTAGGCTTACTAGGTCCAAATGTTCCCTGAAAAATAGGTAATTATAAATATGTTTATTGTTTCCTAGTTAATGACGGGTTGTTTTTAAAAAGAACTAATAAAGTATTTTGATTACTTTAGTCTTCCTTCTAAGACTGCTTTTCCTTCTGAGAAAGATCTGAAGTGTATGCATATTCTTTCCTTTATTATCATCAGGTTGTGGTAAACCGTTATCTACCTTAATAAAGAAGGACCATGTGTTGGTTTCAGCCAAAGGCTTTAACTGGTAAACTTCTCAGTCATCTGGACAAGTTCTAGCTCTATGGTGTTATATTTGTTTGCTTAGGAGTGCTTTAACAAAGTACCATAGAAATGTAAACAACATAATTTATTGTTTCACAGTTTCAGACACTAGAAGTCTGAACTCAAGGTGTTGGTAGAAATGGTTCCTTCTGAGGGCTAAGAAGAAGGGATCTGTTCTAGGCTTCTCTCCTTGACATATAGACAGGCCATCCGTTCACATGCTATTCTTTCTGTATGCACGTTTGTCTCTAAATTTTCCCTTGTTATAAAAATTCAAGTGATAAGTCCAGCCGGTATGACTTAGTGGTTGAGCATTGACCATGCACCAAGAGGTCGCTGGCAGGGGGGCATGCAGGAGGTGGCCGATCAATGTTCTCTCTCATCGATGTCTCTCTCTCCCTCTCCCTTCCTCTCTAAAAGTCAATAAAGAAAAATTGTTTTAAAAAAAATTCAAGTGGCCCTGGCCGGTTTGGCTCAGCAGTTAGAGCATCAGCCTGCGGTCCAGAGAGACCCGGGTTCGGTTCCCGCTAAGGGCGTGTGCTTCGGTTGCAGTTTGTCCCCAGCCCCAGTTGGTCGTGCGGGTGGCAGCCACTCGATGTGTCCCTTTAACATGGATGTTTTTCTCTCTCTCTCCCTCCCACTCTATCTGAACAAAAAATATCCTCTCAGGTGAGGATAAAAAATAAAATAAATAAATAAATAAATAAATAAAGTTTTAAAAAAAATTCAAGTGATATTACATTATAAGCCTACCCTTATGACCTCATTTTAACCGTATTTCCTCTGTATAAAGACCCTATCTCCAAATAAGGTCATACTCTTAAATACGGGCGATTAGATTTCAACACACAGTTCAAAGTGTAACAGGTGTGTAAGAAAATAGCCCTGGCTGGTTTGGCTTAGCGGTTGGAGCGTCGGCCTGTGGTCCAGAGAGACCTGGGTTTGGTTCCCACTAAGGGCATGCACCTTGGTTGCAGTTTGTCCCTGGCCCTGGTTGGGTTGTGTGGGTGGCAGCTGCTCGGTGTGTCCCTTTCACGTCGATGCTTCTCTCCCCCCCCCCCCCATCTGAATAAAAAATGGAAAAATGTCCTCGGGTGAGGATTAAACAAAAAAAAAGAAAATAAACAGGTTACCAATCTAGACTCTTACCTCTTCCCAGCAAGAATCACTAGAGTGGAGAAAATACATAGGAAATTTACTTAAGAAATTTGGTATTTGAATACTTATACAAAGTAACATACCAGGCAATATCATTTCCTTATATTCTTACATATATTCTTTTTTTGAGACAGAATCTCAAGAGACAAGGTTTTCAAGTTAGAATCCTAAGGTGATGCTTTTACTGTTTTGAGAAAGCTTTCTGTGAGTTAACATGTAAAACTAGATAGCCTTGTTCATTAGAATATCAAGATGGCTCCAGTTTGACTTTCCCTAATTTTATATACTAGTGGCTTTATTCTTTTAAATAATTTTGACCCACTGGTGTTCTGTTTGGTGAGTTATATCTCTGCCAAATATCCTGATAAAAACTGGAAATGAGCCCTGGCCAGTTTGGCTCAGCGGTTAGAGCGTCGGCCTGCGGTCCGGAGAGACCCGAGTTCGGTTCCCGCCAAGGGCACGCACCTCAGTTGCAGTCTGTCCCCGGCCCCGGCTGGGTCGTGCGGGTGGCAACCACTCGATGTGTCCCTTTCACGTCGATGTTTCTCTCTCTCTCTCTCCCTCCCACTCTATCTGAACAAAGTATCAAAAACTGTCCTCGGGTGAGGACTAAAAAACAAAACAAAACTGGAAATGAGTCCAACTTCTCTTTACACATGACTTCCCCTCGTGACACTACTCCCAAATGACTTTAGAGCCACAGATCCTTACAGCTCATATAACTAGATTATACCAGGTAAAATGAGCTTGGAAATGCAATTCCCAGGGGAAACTGCAATGAAAACTCCACCCTAGAACCACTTATTACTTTCAGACATTTATGGATTGAAGTTTTCCTCTCGAATGGGAGAATGTGTATATATTTTCAGTGATCATAGGCTCTAGCAAAAGGGATTTTTCACCTTTTTAAAACATTTTACATTTTCAAAATAATTTAAAAAATTGAAATGTATGAGTGGACAACTTTATAATTCATAAGAATGAATGAGAACTGTAATGTAATATGCCATAAAAAGGACTTGTTAGGGATTTTTAAGTTGTTGATCATATAATTCCTATGAAATAAAGATTTCTAGAAATGAAAAAAATGTGAATAAATTACCTTTGGTAGGAAATAAAAAGCCAAACAGGAGTAGAAGAAAAAGGAAATGCAAAACAACCTTATAAGGCTTATAGCCAACATGCTAACGTCATCTACAGAATAGTTTTGTATTTATTCTACTTGACCAGGTCTCTTAGGTCCTTTCTCTGGATAAATGTCTTTTAGTAGTAAAGTGAGTACAAATGACAACAAGGCTACTAAAGTGACTACTATCCTCAGGGCTTTGAACCAATTGGGATAATGTGGCAAGAGAAAAAGTTCAATATGTAATGCTATTCCCAAACCTATTATTACTGTGACTATAGCTTCACTGAGACTTTCAGAAATAAGGAAGGCAGACCATGCAAACACAACAGGAGCTGTACTACTCGCTAAATTGAGGAAATCTGGTTTGGCTGGACTACCTTCTGGCAGAACAAAACCCCATCTGATCCCTCCCAAGAAAGCTAGGAAACTGGCTCCATAAGCCATCTGAGTAAAAGCTAATATGGGAATATAAGTCTTTGTCATCACCATGACCAGTGGTGGCGCAAAGAAGGGGATTAGTCCCACCAGAGATACATATAATGCTGGCTTTGGGCTGTCAGGCAGGTATGTAATAGTTTTTGGTGGCCTAACTGGAAGTACTTCTTGCTTCTGCTTCTTAAAGCTGCATGGGGAAGTATGATAGTATTGTATCTTGCTCATACACACTGGAAGTGATGAGAAAGACCAAGGCCTTAGAAACAAAGGTGAAAAGTTCTGCTGGAGACATGTCTTGAGAGAAAGTGTTTCTATTCTGCTGGCTCCTAGTCCAACTGTGAAAGGGTACTTCAGCATCTATAGAGAAAATAAAACCAGAAAACAAAAACAGATTTTTTAAAAAGTCACCAAATGCCTTAGTTAATTCCAATCTAGAACAATATAAAATATCTGCTTTCTGTTAGCAGATTGAACTTTACAGAAAAGCTGGACTACAGTACAGAGTGATGTTATTGCTGGCTAAGTGATGTTATTGCTGCCTAAGATTAACAGCTATACAACCTTCAAAAGAAACCACTGAATAGAAGCCAGTTATGTTTTGGCTTACCGCTAATCTTATGCCATGAGAAAAATATCTCAAAGAACAGGTAAAGACGGGATGTTTGGTATTTGTTGTTCTAAACTGCCTCTTCTAGTTATAAATTGCAAGGCAGTTGCACTAATCACTGGGAATGCTATTTTATGTAGAGAAAAACAGTCTACCTTCTAATATAGCTCTATGGACACTGCATACTTTTCACAGCTCCATGCCTTTCTATGTCTCTGCCTAGCATTCTGGCTTACTACTTTTCTCTTTGGGAATTTGTATTCCACATTCAGCTTAGAGCTTTCTTCAATCTGATTTAATGCTCCTATAAGTAAGTATCCTGTGTGCACTTCCATTATAATTCTCACAGTGAATTAAAATTGTGTGTTTACTTGTCTGAGTAGACTCCAGAGCCAGGACCATCTTTTTTTCCTTGCCTTAAAAATAAATCCCTGTACCTTTCATATTATATGTCTAAATAACTTTCTCTGCTGATTCTGTGCTTTAGTGAGCAGATTCCAGACTTCAACTAGTATAAAGATTAACAGTAACTCAAGAAGTGTTAGATGAAAGGAAAAATGAAAGATTTAAGAATCTTGATGTTTTCTCAAAATGCTAGGAATGATTCCATATTCCCTTGCCCTGCTTTATAGTTCTCCACAGCACTTACCACTTGACATATTAAATATTTTATTTATTTGTATTTTATACACACACACCTCCCCCAAATTTATCAGGATAGGATATTGTCTTCTGTTTTGCTGCTATTACACAGCCAAACCATGCCTGGCAAATAGTGCTCAAATATTTGCTGAATAAACCAACCTTTGGAGATGCTTGAGAAAACTTCTGGATAAAGTGAAGCATACTGGGCCCTAATGGAGTCTTGCTCAGGAAGATGCCAAGCAGTTCTGGTTAATGTACTTTTACAGCTAAGTGGACAGGCTGAATCAGAAGTATGTTTCTGTGTACAAAATAAGATCACTTAATTTTCTTCATTTTATACATAATTTTTAAAAAGTAACTTGAGCCCTGGCCAGTTTTGCTCAGCAGTGAGAGCGTCAGCCTGCGGTCCAGAGAGACCCGGGTTCGGTTCCTGCTAGGGGCATATACTTCCGTTGCAGTTTGTCCCCGGCCCTGGTTGGGTCGTGCAGGAGGCAGCCACCCGATGTGTCCCTTTCACATGGATGTTTCTCTCTCTCTCTTTCTCTCTCTCCATCCCATTCTATCTGAACAAAAAATTGAAAAATGTCCTTGAGTGAGGATTAAAATAAAATAAAAGTAACTTGAGGCCTGGCCTGTGTCGCTCAATGGATTGAGCATCATCCCATGGACTGAGAGGTCCTGTATCGATTCCTGGTCAGGGCACATGCCAGGGTTGTGGGCTTGATCACCAGTAGGGAGCATGCAGGAGGCAGCCGATTGATGTTTCTCTCTCCCCCTTCCTCTGTCTCTAAAAGTTAATACAAAACATATTAAAAAATAAAAGTAATTTGAGAATTTCTCTCATATAACAGTTTCCTTTGAAAATAATCATTAATGTTTTCAAAACTCAGTAACATGTTAACAGATCCTTTCTGTCTCTGAAAAGAGTAATGCACAGAGATCTGGATTTTACTGATAACCTCCATCATTTCCCAGCTGCACGACCTTGAATAAATTGCTTCCTTGAAGTGCCAATTTCTTATATTTAAAACTCAAGGTCATAGTATCTCTATTCTCTTTTTTCCCCCTTAGTTATCTATTTTGGGACTTAGGAGTTTGCAGCTCAAAATAGTAAAATAATAATAGTAATACATTTCATCTGTGAACCAGACACTGTATGTGTGTATATGAAAAAGCTAATTTAATACAATAACCTCATCAACTTGGTGCTGAGAGACTGTATAACCTGTTAAGCTGGAGCACAGACTTTGGAGTCAAACTATCTGGATTGGAATCCTGGCTCCACCACTTATTAGATATGTGACTTTGCACAGGTTATTTAACCTATGATGCAGTTCACTAACCTTTGAAAATAAGGATTATAATAACTACACAGGGTCACTGTAAAAATTAGATCAGTTAATACATGTAAAGAGCTTAGAACTGTCCCTGACACAGAGCACTCAAAAAAATATTAGCTATTGCCCTGGCTGGTTTGCCTCAGTGCTTAGAGCGTCAGCCCACGGACCAGAGAGTCTGGGGTTCGGTTCCCCTAAGGGCATGTACCTCAGTTGCAGTTTGTCCCCGGCCGGTTGGGGTCATGTGGGTGGCAATCAGTCGATGTGTCTCTCTTACATTGATGTCTTCCTCTCTCTTCCCCCCTCCCCCCTCCCACTCTGTCTAAAGATAAATGCAAAAATGTCCTCTGGTGAGGGGAAAAGTGTGTGTATGTGTGTGTATATATGTGTGTGTATGTGTGTGTGTGTATGCTATTATTTCTTCCTTACACAAGGGGAAATGGTCAAGAACCCTGTCTAATATAAGTAGCCAGTAAGTGACTGAGTGAAAATATGAATCCAGATGTCTTATGCAAATCCCATTCTTAACCAGGAAAATGAGGTGTCAGAAAAAAAATCTAAAACTCACAGCTGCCTCTCTATTGACAATTTCAGTGAACTAATTTCTTTTTTTTAGTTATTGATTTTTAGAGCGAGAGAGAGGAAGGGAGAAGGAGAAACAACAATTTGTTGTTCCATTCATTGATTGATTTTTTTTTTCTTTTTTATCCTCACCCGAGGACATTTTTTCCCCATTTTTTGGTTCAGATAGAGTGGGAGGGAGAGAGAGAGAGAAACATTGACGTGAAAGGGATACATCGAGTGGCTGCCACCAGCACAACCCAACCAGGGCCGGGGACAAACTGCAACCGAGGTACGTGCCCTTAGGGGAACCGAACCCGGGTCTCTCTGGACAGCAGGCCAACGCTCTAACCACTGAGCCAAACCGGCCAGGGCCACTGATTGATTCTTGAATGTGCCCTTACCAGGGATGGAACCCACAACCTTGGCTATGGGGAGGATGCTCTAACCAGGGCAATAAACTAATTTCCTGATCACAAATCTGAGAATTGTACATTGGTCAATGCCTTCATTCTATACATAGGAAGCAAGTAGGGTTAAGTTATCCTGGGCCTCTGAGTAGATCTTAAAATGACACCCAGCACATACACCTCCTGACTCCCAGATACTCATCTGAAGGGCCCACTTACCTTTTCTCAAAATCACCTGCGTAAGGACCTTCTGGACCATCCCTCCCTCCACCTTCAGAACTCCCTGTCCACTGCAATATGTGCTTTCCAACTCGGGTTAAAGCGAATAATAGCCTAAAACCCGGGGCCCGCCAACTGGTTAGGGAATTAGGACAGACCCAAGGGTTAATCCGCTTTAATTCAGGCGAAAACACTCAGTATTGCCACTGCCAGAAGAAAAAGTTGCAAACTGCAAACCTCAGATCCTACATCTGAGAAAAGGAGGTGGTTTCTAGACGCGGGGATCCTCGGTAAACTGCTCGACAATGCCCGCGACTCTGGTTTACTGCCAACCCTTAGTGCCTCCCTTCCCAACCTGCACTTCTGGCAGTAGCCAGGCTACTCACTTGCCAGTGTCGCGCGCGGAGAGATGGAAAGCAGAGCTGCAAGAACAACCCGGTACTTCTGAAAAGGTACTTCCGGCAAGTGGGGTTGGACAGTTTCGCACTTCCTGACAACTGGAAACATGAATCCGGGTGGGGACTGGACCAGCGCTAAGTGGTTCCTACACCGGGCTTACTTTTCCCGTCTTGGGTCATTCTCTTAATTCTAGTGAAAGCCAGCCTTTAACGTCTATAGGGCACCCGAAGGATACTTGCCTCTCTATTCCAGGTTTCCCAGCCAGTTAGGAAAGGTTGAGTGCAACTACTGAAGTAATTTCAGAGTGATGGTGGAAGAAGGTAGGAGAGATTTGGGGTCTAGACCACGTGGGACTTGGCCAAATTGCGAACTCATCTTTTAGTTTGCATAACAACAGGGTTTCTAGGATCGACGGGGCACATCTCACTGCGCATTAGGGTCCTGAATTGCAAATACTAGTTGAGACAAAAACAAACAAACAAAAAAAACACTTTACTTCCATTCTGTTTGCTGGGACCTGGAAACTTCATTAAGAAATACGGGGAACGGGGTGGAGGGGACAGGAAGAGATTAACCAAAGAACATATACGCATATATGCATAACCCATGGACAATAGTATGGGTAAGGCCCAGGTGGGGTGGGAGCTGGGTGGAGGGGGACAACGGGGAGAGGAATGGAGGACATAACACTGTTAACGATTTGAAAAAAACAAAACGCAAGGGACAAGATCTTCACGCCTATGAAAGGTATGGTAAGAGTTTTGAAGGTGATTCACAAAGTTAGATCCTCCCCTCACCCTTAGCTTTAACTTTTGTCGGCCATGTGACCTTGGGCAAGTCGGTTCCCTTCTCTGAGTCTCCATTTTACAGTCTATTAAAGAGGAATAGTACCAAGCAATTTGAGTGGGTAGCCTTATTAAGACAAGAGGACAGCTCAAGGGACCCACGCTGGCCAGTTCCTCCATCCCTCCGTATTCTAGGTAGCCTAGCTTCCTGGTTGCGGGATATCAAGTGGAATGGCTTCCAGTGCAGGATGGGCTCACAGAAAATTCTGATCGCGCTAGGCTTTCACTTTTATTTCCTTCTTTGTCTGTAATGGCAGCACCGCCCCTTCCCGTCGTGCAATACCCAATGAGACTTTGGGTAGGAGAAAAGCTTCTCCGCCAGGCAGAGGCCAGAAATCCACACTGTGCTGGTCGGGGGCGTGACGCCAGCCTCCGGGTGGAACTACCTCTCCCAGCGGGTAGCGCGTCGCGCCCAGCAGCGCTCGTCTCCAGAGCCCGGTCGTGTGGCCCACTGGTGGCTGGAGTCTTAACGACACGCGCACGTGAAGGAGCGGAAGGTAGGAAAGGGTCGGAAAACGCATGCTCATACGAAACCGGTTTGCTAGTACTCGTAGAGGTAATTTGGGGATGGGTGCTTGCTCAGAGGTGAGGTGTGGGAAGGTAAAGAACGAAGGGGCAGGGAAAACCGGGTACACATATACACACCACCCCACTCATGGACACGCGTCTAGGCCGTAGTGTTGGGCAGGGGGATAAGAAGAGTACCAAACTGGGCTGGCCGCCGCCTCTAGCCGAGGCGAAGGGAGCTGGGGGGTGGGGCAGGGAATAACCGTCGTTCACGCGCCCGAACGTTGGCGGCGTGGGGCGCCGGCAGGGTCATCCGAACAGGGCGCGTGCGCGTGCGTCCCCAGTGGGCGGTGGGAGTGGGTGGGCGTGTGTAAGGCGGTGTTGAATGGGGGCGGGCTGGGCTGGTCATCGCTCCTCCCCCTCCACCCGCTCTGCCCCTCCTGGGCGGTGTGGGCCGGGCAGCCATTTTGGGAAGAGCTTTGTTATGGTTGTGGGCTCTCCACCTCTGCGGGATCAGGAAGCTGAGGACGTGTCCTCAGCCACCACGTCTGGTCCCTAGCTGTAGCCCGGCCGCTGCCCGGTGAGTGGGAGTTTCGAACAGCGGGGTAATAGGAAATCTAGGGTCTTTCTGGCGCGGGACTCCGCCCGGTGCCTGACTGGCCGGCTGTTGAATCAAGTTGAAGGAGGCTCTCATACAGGTGGTTGGGTGTAGGTCGGCCCGAGGAAGGAGAGCGGAGCCTGCGGGTCCTGTGGTTCGCACAGGGCACCTCCCCCCGCGCGTGGCTTCTTGAGCTCGAGCGTCGCCGCGCCTCTGCCGGAGTGCTGCTACTTCAACTTTGGTCTGCGGGTCGGAACGCTCACCTGCGGCTCTCTGGCTCCTCTCCAGGCGTTTCGGCTTGGCGGTTGAGTGACTTGGTTTACGGGCTTCTTTTTTCTTTCCTTCTTAAATTAGAGCCACGGGCTTTTTTCCAATGAAGGAAAATCTAAGGAGGAAATAATCGTGTAAGTCAGATGAGGGGGAAAAAACCTTTAACCCCCAGCGTTCTGGTTCTCCTTGGTAGCGAGAGGTATTTTCGTTAATTTGATTTTCTGTCAAGCACCCACCACCACCATCCCAGAAAAAAAGCTGGTAGTTTTTGAAGTATTATAAGGAGGATTTTTTTTTTTTTTTCCTGTTTTAAATCTACCTCTCAACCACCCCCACCCCCACCCCGGTGAAATTCAAAAGAAAGGCTGAATCTAAAATGGCTGTAGCTTGGGGAAGTGCCCTGAGCTTCAGTAACTTGAAATACGTTAAATCGTCCTAAATTTGTAGTTGTTTCACCTACGGGGACAACAACTGAATCTTTTGGTTTTCTTGCAATTGATGTCTTGTCTTGAAGAGTCCTTGGTAAGTGAAAACAAAGGTTAAGCTAAAGAAGTTTGCTTACTCCAAAAGTTTGCATAAGAGTGGGTGCGGGGTTTACTTGGTTTTGTTTTTGTTTTTGTAATTGCTTATAATTCTGAGATTGTGCTGTGGTGTTAATTTTATCAGCCAGTTTTGTGCTCCGAGTTGGTTTGTCATATTTGTTGAAATACTTGCTCTTAACTTTGATATTTATTGCTTAGGAAAAAACGGAATTCATGAGTGGTTTATGTTTTAGTTTAGTAACAGAAATCATGTTCCTGTGTAAATCCCATCCAAAAATAAAGTGATGGGTAATCTTCAGTAGACTTATATTTGTAATTGGGTGGACTGTTGGCCTTTTCTAAGGCCTTTTATGTGTAATACTTGAGAGGGAGTCAGTGCTGTTACGTTTGGAACATTTATTAGAGGAGTGTAAGACAAGTGAAAACAAACGTTAGCTGTGGAGTGTCTGATTGTTGTGCCCTTTTAAACAAAAGCCTCTCTTTTTGTTTGTTTGTTTGTTTGTTTTTTAACTATAAGATCCAGAAGTCTAACTGAAAACAAAAAGGAGGAGAATGGAAACCAGAAACGGTTAACTTCAGTGTTTGGGGAAGGTGCTTGAGTTTCAAGTTATAATCTGTCTAAAAGATAAAATAATAAAATGCTAATGTGAATGAGAACTTTGGAATTAATAGTTAAATAAACTGTCATCTTCCCCCAGGATTCCGTTTCAATTTACCTTCCTACAGTCTTTTCAACACAAACATTTGTTTTTGTCAATTCTTTTAGGATTTTTTGTTGTTCTTATTTTAGTGGTTTTACAAGAAAAGTAAAACATTTAAAGTGCTTTATAAAAGTTACAAGTCAGTTTGTTATTTTTGTCATCGTTGCCTGCTGGACACTTAGGTGAGACCTTAATGTAATTTTTTTTTCAGGGTACACAAACAGTTTGTACATGTTGATATAAATATTCTTTCAATTGATTCTAGGTAGTATGTTATCAGAGCTCTTGAAATTTTGGAGGGAAATATTATGAAGCCTTTTTTATTTTGAATGACTTCAACTAGTTTTCTCCATCAGTGGCTGTTTAAAAGCTTGGCTGAGGAGGGCACATGCAACCATTTTAATAAGTTTGGAATAGTAAGAGGTCTGGGGCATATTTCTGCTTATAATTCATTTTTAAATGCTCAGTTTAAGATAAAACAATCTGGCCCTGGCTGGTTTGGCTCAGCAGTTAGAGCGTCAGCCTGTGGTCCAGAGAGACCCAGGTTTGGTTCCCGCTAAGGGCACGTACCTCGGTTGTAGTTTGTCCCCAGCCCTGGTTGGGTCGTGCGGGTGGCAACCACTCGATGTGTCCCTTTCGTGTCGATGTTTCTCTCTCTCTCTCTCCTCCCACTCTATCTGAACAAGAAATGGAAAAATGCCCTAGGGTGAGGATTAAAAAAGAAAAAGATAAAACAATTCTGAATCAGACTTCAGTAGATTGCATATCTATTTTATAGTTAAATTGTATACACTTAAAAACAGTGATAACTCTGATGTGCCAGGTACTGACTATTGCTCAAAGTGCTTTATATTTATAGATGTATTATTCCTATGAGGTAAATATTGTTTTACCCCTCATTTTTTAGTTGAGGAAAATAAGTTTAGAGACTCATCCAGCTAGTAGGTAGCAGAGCCTGAGTTTGTTTATTTATTAATCTTCACCAGAGGATATTTTTCATTGATTTTTAGAGTGAGAGGGGGAAAAGGGGAGAGAGAGACATCCGACCATTGAACCTGCAACCAATGTGTGTGTGCTTGATGGGGAATTGGACCTGAGACTCTTCCGTCCACAGGCTGATGCTCTAACGAGTGGGATAAACTGACCAGGATCAGAGCCTGTATTTAAACTTAAGCAATCTGTTTCTAAAAGGCATTGTGCTTAACCATTATGGCTGCTGCCTTGAACCATGAAAAATAAGCCTATTGGAAAGATAAGAGGCACAGACATTTTTAAAGAATCCCAACTGGAAAAGTAAGTAGTTCATGGAAAAAGTAAATTTTAGTGTGTGTGTATTTATGGTTTTTCAACTCAATGGGAAAAAAATTCTAGGTGGTGCATAGATAACACTGCTTCATAAATGATTATTAGTGCCCTTGTCTGGATTTTTTTTTTTTAATCCTCCCCAAGGATACTTTTCCATTTACCTTCAGGTAGAGTGGCGGGGAGGAAGACAGAGCGAGAGAGACACATTGACTGGATTAACTGTACCCAACTGGAATTGGGTCCACCACTCTTCAGTCCGAGGGCCGATGCTCTAACTGCTGAGCCAAACCAGCCAGGGTGGTTGTCTGGAATTTAATGTATGTTTGTGCCAAGACCTAGTTGCCCAAGTCACTTCTAAATCAAATTCTGATTTTTATTTCCCACTGAAGTCTGCCCAAAACAAAAATGACTATAGTCAAACTTGAAAAATAGTTGAATAAGCAGAGCTGAATTTCTTTTGTCCAAAAGTATATCTTAACTGAGGTCAGATATTGTTGTTGTTATGTACATTGGGTTTGTATAGGTGATTTCAAATATATTAGGCAGATAATTAAAGGATTCTAATAGTCTATTTTCTATACTAAAGCAAATCATCAGCCTTTAATTTATCTTTTAGGCAAATTATTTTTATTTTATTTATTTTGTCTTCTATTGCTTTTTATTTTGCTTTTTTAGCGAGAGAGGAAGTGAGAGAGAGAGAGAGAGAGAGAAACATCAATGTATTATTCTACTTATTTATGCATTCATTGGTTGATTCTTGTATATGCCCTTCCTTGGGATCCAACCCACAACCTTGGTGAATCGAGACAATATTCTAACCAACTGAGCTAACCAGATAGGACTATTCTTCGTTTTTTTAGACAAAACAAGTCAATCATTCTCCTTTTAAGAAAGGCTAGAGGCACATGACTTGGAGTAGTGAACACGGTGCAGTATGCAGATGATATAGAATTGTATGCCTTAAACCTGTATGATTTTGTTAACCCCAATACATTTTTTTTTTTTTTTATCCTCACCCGAGGACATTTTTTTTCGATATTTTGTTCAGATAGAGTGAGAGGGAGAGAGGGAGAGAGAAACACCGACGTGAAAGCGACACATCGAGTGGTTGCCACCCACACGAAGGCTGGGGACAAACTGCAACCAAGGTACGTGCCCTTAGCGGGAACCGAACCCGGGTCTCTCCGGACCGCAGGCCGACGCTCTAACCGCTGAGCCAAACCGGCCAGGGCAACCCCAATACATTTTTTAAAGAAGAAAGAAAGATGCATAACCATGGATCTAGACAACAATGCTGGGGACGGGGGTGGGATCAGGAGGAGAGGGTCAAAGGGGGAAAAGGAGAAATATTTGTAACAAAAATAAATTAATAAAAAAATAAAGAGCCAGGCCTGTGTAGCTCGGTGGTTAAGCATCGACTCATGCACTAAGAGGTTGCGGGTTCAATTCCTGGTCATGCACATGCCCAGGTTGTGAGCCCAATCTCCAGTGGGGGGCATGCAAGAGGCAGTTAGTTGATGTTCTCTCTCATCAATGTTTCAGTCTCTCTCTGTCTAAAATCAATTTTTAAAATATTTTAAAAAAATAAAAATAAGAAAGAAAGAAAACTGCTGGAGGCTGTACTATGGTGTCAATTTCAGAATGCTAAGCCCTAGGAACACATAGACCTTAAAATATTCCTGCCAATTCCCTGGCCAGTTTGGCTCAGCGGTTAGAGCATCGGCCTACAGTCCAGAGAAACCCAGGTTCGATTCCCCTTAAGGGCACGCACTTTGGTTGCAGTTTGTCCCCAGCCCTGGTTGGGTCGTGTAGGTGGCAACCACTCAATGTGTCCCTTTAACGTCGATGTTTCTCTCTCACTCTCCCTTCCACTCTATCTGAACAAAAAATGGAAAAATGCTCTTGGAGGGGTGAGGATAAAAAAACAAAAAACATTCCTGCTACCAAAGAACTTAGCAGTTTAACAAATAAGCGCAAAAATATTCACAGGTTAACAACATAGAAAGCTGTCTTGTAAAGTGTTGGGTTTTTTTACATACTCATTTAATTTTACCTTCCTTTTCTATGATAAAACTACTTTGCCTTATATTAACCAGACATCAGGCTAAGGAATCACCAGCATAAACAAAGTTTTATTACACTTTATGAGCAGTAGGTCTATTTGTGGGGAATAAGTTTTGTTTGTTTAAAAAAAAAAGTTGAATTAATTACATTTGGCTGTACTTTATTATTATCTATTTTAATTGTCACTGGAGGATATTTGATAGAGTGGAAGGGGTGAAGAGAGGGAGAGAGAGAGAGAGAAACATTGATTGGTTGCCTCCTGCATGGCCCGGATCAGGGCCCCAAGCTCAAATTTGCAACCCAGGTCTGTGCCCTTGACCAGGAATTGAACCTGATACCCTTCGGTCCTCAGGCCAGTGCTCTAACCGCAGAGCCAAATCGGCAGGCCAAGTTTGGCTATACTTTAAATTTAGATTGCAAACTTGTTTCTGCTGATTATAAGTTCAAATTTTATTATATAAAATATTCTGTTTTGAATTATTGACTTTCTTGAAGTTTATATGTATTTTGAAAAGTTGGTTTGTGTGCTCTTTAGTTAGTTAGTTAGAGTTGTTCTAGTGTTTCTGCTATTTGTTTATGAATTATTAGCTCTACTTTTTAATTAGTCTCACCTGGTGATGGGAAGGGTCGTGAGAACCATTTATTATGGGCTTCATAAGCTAAAGGCTATAAAACAGTCCAATATATAATCTCATTCCTGAAACCACTTTTATTTATTTATTTTTTATGTTTTTGTTGATCCTCACCTAAGGATATGTTTCTATTGATTTATTTTTTTAAGAGTGGAAGGGGGGTAGGGAGAGAAAAAGAGAGGTGGGGGTGGCGGGGGAGAGGTCAATCAGTTGCCTTCCAGACGACCCCAACTAGGGGGGGGGATCAGACTTGCAACCAGGTACGTGCCCTTGACTGGGAATCGAACCCAAGACCCTTCGGTCCTCATACCCACACTAACTGCTGAGCCAAACTGCCGAGGGCAAAACACTTTAAAATAGATATTAACCCTTCTACAAGTGAGTGTACAGAGGTTCTGAGAAGTTAAATGATTTACATAACATGAGGAGAGATGGGGATTCAGGCCATTTTACCTGATTCCAAAGAGCTGTTTCCACTACACCATGTAGAAAGACACTGTGATATGGTAATTAAGGGCTCCAAACTTTAAAGCCTGAGTTTAAATCTCAACATTGCTACTTAGCTTTATGACCATGGGGAAGTTTTAGGCTTCTGTGCCTGTTTCTTCCTCTGGTAAATGGGGACAATAGTACTTTCTCATAAAGTGATTGTGGTTAATAAATAAAATGATATTTATACAGTTCTTAAAACAATGCTTGACATTAGCAAGCACTTCAGAATCATTAAATAAATCGTCTGAAATGAATATCCTTTTACCAGTTGAGTGAAATCTGAACATATCATTGCACGTGGAGTTTTACGTTTTGTTTTATGTTTTTTAATCCTCACCTGGGGATATTCTTCCATTTATCTTCAGAGAGAGTGGGAGGGGTGGGGGGGGGAGAGAAAGAGAAACATCGATGTAAGAGAGACACATTAACTGATTGCCTCCTGCATGACACCGACCGGGGCCAGGGACTAAACCACAACCGAGGTACGTTCCCTTGACCAGAATCAAACCCGCAACTCTTGTAGGATACAGACTGACAACCCTCAGAAGAGGGCGTGAGGTGGGGGATAAACCACAGAACTTATATGCATGTACGCATAACCGATGGACATAGACAACAAAGCTGGGGACAAGGTGGTAGGGATGGGGAGGGGGGAGGAGGGTGTCAATGAGGAAAAAAGGAGAAGCATCTGTAACAAAAATAAATTAATAAAAATTTAAAAAATTAAAAAAATAAGTAAAATCTGGGGAAAAAAACAAAACAAAAACCTGCGACTCTTTGGTCCAAGGGCCGATTGATGTTCAAACCGGCTAGAGCACATGGAGTTTCTTTTGTTTTGTTTTTCTTTTTCTTAGGTATTGTTTCTGTTGACTTTTCTAGTCTGTTTATTTATTTTTAATATACTTTTACTGATTTTTAGAGAGAGAGGAAGGTAGAAGGAGAGAGAAACATCTATCAGCTGTCTCTCACACACCCCCTGAGCCCGAAACTCAAACATGTGCCCCCACCAGGAATCGAACAGGTAACCTCTTGGTGCATGGGTCTGTGCTCAACCACTGAACCACACCTGCTGGGCTCTTTTTTTTTTTAAATAAGAACCCAGGTCTCACATACTGTAATTGACCAAGTTTCTTTCAAGCCTCTTAATTTGTATATTTCTTTGATTTTTTTTTTCCTTGTACTTGTTGAAAAAACCAGGTCATTTGTCCTGCAGAGTTTCCCGTAGTCTAGATTTTTCTGTAGATTTTTCTGATTTCCTGTAAACTGGTAGTTGGATGTAGGTAGAGGCTTAGATTGAGATTGATTTTGGGAGAGGGAGGAGAAGACTTAATTTCATAGGTGATTTTGTACAGTTTGGAAATATCCACCACCCCCCATCATCCCCATTCAATACTAACTTTTCAGGATAGTTTGCTTCCTGTCCTTTTTTGTTTTTCCCCTAGTATATATTTATTGTATTATAAAAATTGAGCTAAGTGTGCGTGGTTTGCAGTGGTTTTGTGTTCTGGTTTTTGTTACTAGTGAATAGTTTACTCAGCCTTTTGGTTTGAAATAACACTGAGTGCTCACTTTTGACAGGCACTTTTCTGTTTTTTTTCCCAGAGGGGTAGCTGTCCTGGTAACTATTTTTAATACTACATATATTCACTCATTTAATCATCAACTTTCCAACAATCTCCAAATTGTAGATAAGGATTTGAAGCAAAAAGAAGTGAAGTAAAAATAATGTTTGGATGGGAAGCAAAGTTTATTATTGAGAAGATATTTTTAGAAATGCTTTTAAGTAAAATAAACTTGAAGTAAAAATGTATGTATTGTGATATACTAGTCACTACTATTGATTCTCAGTTATAAAATTTGTCTAGTTTTTTACGTGATAGTCTATTATAGGATTTGGAGCCTACTGAATAGCCTGTTTCTAGTTGATATAGTGACTTTTGGAGCAAATGTGATAAAAACATTTTTTGCTGGTTCTAAAACCTTAGGTTCAGATACTTGTATAAATCTAATCCACCCTAATTATCTGAATCTTATAGCCAGAATATAATGTGTCAGCTTGCATTAGATAGTAAATGTACATATGTATCATACTATTCTTTTTGGGAACTGCTATGATTTCAGTGAATTCCATTTCTGTTAGTGGGATAGTAAGTGTTTAGGTATGGTTGCAGCAAGTGTGACTTTGAAAGACAATATTGGAAAGTAGATTACCTGATAAAGGTTATAAGTGTTAGTTTTTAAAATTTTTGTACTTTGTAAAATTACTTTCAGGAAATGATTTTTTGAATAATGAAGCGGAAGAAGGCACATATTAAAGTTTATTGCTAATGGGTAGACTGGAAGGATTCTTGTACTCATTGAGCTTTGAAGTGACCCTTTGTTGTTCCTTTTGTCTGTTTACCATTTTAACCACCTTCCAGTGTTGCCTTTTTGTGTCTCTTAATTGGAGAGGAAACTGGAAAGGCTGTGTGCCTATAACTTATACATACACTTTCTGTCCTGGACCTCTGGCATTGGTGACACTCAAAAACACTTGACTGGGTCTTGCATCTGGAGTGAGAGGTGCAAATAAGCAAGGACAGTTTTAGAATTCATTCCATTGGCTGGTGGCAGTGGCAGTGCTAGAGGAGCAGTTTCCTAAGAGGTTCTTCCTGTAGGGTGACCAAGGTTTTGACCTTGGTTGGTGGTTTCTATGTGTTTGCCAAATTAAGGAGATTCTCATTCATTCTCTGAACTCCCAATATCTGATGAATTCCTTTTCTGCTTAATCTACTTAAATATGGTTTCTTTCTTTCAACCAAGGACTCTTTTTTTTTTTAATCTCACCTGAGGACATTTTTTCCGTTAATTTTTTTATTTTAACAAATGAGTTTCTTAAATGTTTTTAATGATTTTTTTTTTATCCTCACCCAAGGATATTTTTTCATTTATCTTTAGACAGAGTAGAAAGGAGGGGAGAGAGAAACTTCAGTGTGAGAGAGACACATCGACTGGTTGCCTTCCACATGACCCGGATCAGGGCCAGGACGAGCCACAACTGAAGTACGTGCCCTTGGCCGGAATTGAACCCGGATCTCCTTGGTCCGCGGGTTGACGCTCTAACTGCTGAGCCAAACTGGCCAGGGTTTTATTGATTTTTTTAGAGATAGAAAAAGGGAGAGAGATATATAAACATTGATATGAGAGAGAAACATCAATCAGCCACCTCCTGCATGCCCTCCCACTGGGGATTGAGCCCGCAACCTGGGCCTGTGCCCTGCCTAGGAATTGAACCAGAACCTCTCAGTCCATGAGACTGACACTCAGTCCACTAAGCCTTCCATTGATTATTTATTTATTTAAATTATTTTTTGTATCTTCATTTGAGGATATTTTTTCCATTTATCTTCAGATTGAGGGAGGGAGGAAGAAAGAGAGAGAGAGAAAGAAACATTGATGTGAGACAGTCACATCGATTGGTTGCCACCCTCACGACCCCAACCAGAGCTGGGGACCAACTGCAACCGAGGTATGTGCCTTTGGCCGGAATTGAACCCAGGACTCTCTGGTTCGAGGGCCAATGCTCTAACCGCTGAGCCAAACCGGCCAGAGCTTTCCATTGATTTTTAGAGGTGAGGGGAGACGTTGATTAGTTGCCTCTTGCATGTACCCCGACTAGGGTGGGGATTGAACCTGCAACCTCGGTACGTGCCCTTGACTGGAAATCAAACCTGCAACCCTTCGATCTGAGAGCCAGTGCTCTCACCACTGAGCAATACTGGCCAGAGCAGGACACTGGTTTTTTAAATATTTTTCTTTTAAAGGAGATTACTTTAGCCCAGTTAGTATGGCTCAGTGGATTGAGCATTATCCCATGGACTGAGAGGTCCCAGTTTAATTCCCAGTCAGGGCACATACCCCGGTTGCTGGCTTGATTCCCCAGTGGGGGGTGTGCAGGAAGCAGCCAATTGATGCTTCTCTCTAAAAAAATCAATTAAAAAAACTTTTTTTAAAAGGAGATTGCTTTATTACTTTTGATTTTATTTTAATTTTTTAAAATATGTTTTTATTGCTTTTTAGAGAGAGAGGGAGGAGGGGAGGGAGAGAGGAATATCAGTTGGCTGCCTCCTGTATGCTCCCTCTGGGAATCAAGCCCACAACCCAGACATGTGCCCTGACCAGGAATCGAACTGGAATCTCTCACTCCATGGGATGATACACAATCCACTAAACCACCGGGGCTGGGCTGTCAAATTGTTTTCTAAAGTGGTTGTACACGTTTATGCTTCTACCTGCAATATATGAGAATTCCTTGTTGCTTTACATCTTTATCAATACTTGATTTTGCAGAAGTTTTTGCCAGGTTAATAAGTTTGAAATAGTGTCTTATGATTTGACTCAGGTTTTAAAAGTACGAATTTGTGAATGGTTAAAGGTAATGATTTCTGTAGTGCTTTATAATATTATTTCAGAGCACTTGCATATCACATACATATCTCTATGGACAGGATAATATATAACATTTCCAGTTACATATTTTTGACAAATAAGTGTCACCATCGAATTTGTACTAGAAATAAATTTTTTGCTTATTGGACCCCAATCATATAATAGTAGGCTGTGTTTCTCAATATTAATAACTATGGTATTACGTATTTTTCTAACGAGCCCTGGCCGGTTTGGCTCAGCAGTTAGAGCGTCAGCCTGCAATCTAGAGAGGCCTGGGTTCAGTTCCCGGTTGGGGTCATGCGAAGAGGCAGCCACTTGATGTGTCCCTTTCACGTGGATGTTTCTCCCTCCCTCCTCCCTCCCTCCCTTCTCCCTCCCTCCCCCCTCCCTCCCACTCTACCTGAAAAAAATGGAAAATTGGGTGAGGATTAAAAAAAGTATTTTCTTAACTGGAAAATGCTGTAATGGAAAAAAAACTTAAAGGTGTCGTTACATGAGCTTTTGGTTCATTCCTGCTCACATTTCATGTCCTTTATGAATTCTTAAATAGGGATTTTTTTTTTTTCCATTTTTTTTTATTTTTTTTTTGTTCAGATAGAGTGGGAGGGAGAGAGAGAGAAACATCGACGTGAAAGGGGCACATGGAGTGGCTGCCACCCACACAACCAATCAGGGCCGGGGACAAACTGCAACCGAGGCATGCGCCCTTAGCGGGAAATGAACCCGGGTCTCTCTGGACCGCAGGCCTCTGCTCTAACCGCTGAGCAAAACCGGCCAGGGCAATAGGGATTTTCTTCTCTGAAAATAAAATAAATACTACGGTAGAAAATGATTTTGGGCTCTTTTGTGCTGAAGTATCAAATGTGAGGATTAAAAAACTAAATAACGGGCCCTGGCCAGTTTTTCTCAGTGGTTAGAGCATTGATTCAAGCATGGAAGGGTCATGGGTTTGATTCCTAGTCAAGGACAAGTGCCTCGGTGACAGATTTGATCCCTGGCCCCTTACGGGGTGTGTTCAGGAGGCATCTAATCAATATGTCTCTCTCACGTCAATGTGTGTTTCTTTCACTCTCTCTCCTCCCTCTTTTCCTCCCTACCACTCTCTCTAAAAACCAATGGAAAAAGTACCCTCGGGTGAGGAATAACAAATAAATACATACGTATATAACAGGCCAGTAACCTTGGTGTTTTTCCCTTATTGAGGACTTAGGAGAGAAACTGATACACAGACAGTACAGACCGTTAGGAAATGAGTATAGACTTTAGAGGGAGGGAAAGCGTTAAACATTTAAACATAAGTAGTGTTCATGAGATTTGGAAAGGAAATATTAGGACCGGTGACTATCTGAATATAGGAGTTACAGTCTTGGGCTCTGCAGTTGAAAGAATAGAAATGTTCAAAGAGAGCTCTTAAGAACAGTACGATGTCCCTGAATAGGCGAAGAAGAGTGGGATTTGATACACCAGCAGAGGCCTTCAATAGGTTGTACATACTTTATTTACATTAACTGTAGGGAAGGTTGAATACCTGGGTACTACTACAATGACAGCTTTGACTGTCTATTCTGATTGTTTCTATCTTCTCAATGAAGTAGAAACAGTCTTCAGCTAAGAGTGAAGATGGGATAGTGAGGGAAGAGAGAGAGCAGGTTTGAGAAGAGTTAGGGTATGAAATGAGAACTGGAAAGTAAATGAACTAAAGTTCATTAGTTTCCCAGCACAGTAAGGGCCCACACTTGTAAGTTATCATGAATTTGAAGTGAGACCAGTTAGCATAGTTCTGTAGTTTAAATTACCTAGTCCATCATTATATACTCCCTGAACTCACTGGCTCTTCTTGAGTACCTGTACCCAATTCCCAAAACTCCAATCTCATAAAATCCAAATCTTGCTTACTCTGTTCATCACCCATGAAGTTGACAGTGGTTGAAGAAACACAGAAAACTATGCTTATCCTGACCAATAAGTACACTCTCAAACATCAGAAACTTGTGACTTACCACCCTCATGGCTTACACTTTTTGCATATACCTGGGCCAAGCCCATCTTAAAATCCCTTGTCTTGGCTTCCGTGACATATCATTAGAGTAGCAGCTTTCAGATTTGGATTGCATCAAGCTATGAAATTTCAAAATGTTTCAATGATACGGGTTGCCAATTTTATGTGGATAAGAACATTAGGAAAAAACAACTAATATTAAAGAAAAAAAAAATTGTCATCCTTACTTGATACTATTCACCAGGAGCTGGGGATGTCTTTTTTTTTTTTATGTTTTGTTTTGATTTTTAAAGGAAGGGAGAGAGAGAAACTGGATGACGCTCAATCCACTGAGTCACAATTGCTGGGTTGGGGAAGTCTATCAGAGAGCAGGATGAATGATAACAACTGCATTAAGATATCCTGGTCCTCTCCCTACCCTGTGATTACTTCTTTTCTGATTTTTTCTTTTGCTCTGTAAATATAACAGCTACTTAAAAGCTTTGATGCAGCATTTTTCTTGGTTCTCTGGAATCTCGCCACTCTCATTCATTTTCAAGCCATCAGTTTTCACCTCTAATTGGGTGACTTAAATTCCTGCTTCATTTCCCCTAAAAATGGGGGGCACTTGGTAGGGATTAATAGCAAATGAGAATCTCTTAGTGCACATAGGATGCTTGTTAAATAATTTAAGAGATGCTGACAGTTTCATCAATGAGTATCTCTTTTATCTTACTGTTCTTTTTTTTTTTTTCCTTTATTGATTTTAGAGAAAAGGGCAAGGAGAGAGAGAGAGGTAGAAACATCAATGAGAACATCAGTTAGCTGCCTCCTGCAAGCCCCCCACTGGGGATTGGGCCCACAACCTGAGCATGTGCCCTGGCTGGGAATTGAACCGGTGACCTCTTGGTGCATGGGTCAGTGCTCAACCGCTGAGCCACACTGCCAGGCAACATCTCATATTTATAATTTTTATCTTGATTTCCCCTCCAATCTACTCTTGCACAGTGAATTTTAAATGATGTATTTTTCCTCCTCAAAATTTCTCAGTGGTTAGGAAAAAGTTACTCCAATTAGTCTGTCTATAAACATGATAGCCCCAAAAGACATCACCAAAGGACTTTATAAAATTTTATAAAACATGGCCCTGGCTGGTTTGGCTCAGCGGTTAGAGCGTCGGCCTGCGGTCCTGAGAGACCCGGGTTCGGTTCCCGCTAAGGGCGCATACCTCGGTTGCAGTTTGTCCCCGGCCCTGGTCGGTTGGGCGGGTGGCAGCCACTCGATGTGTTCCTTTCACATTGATGTTTCTCTCTCTCTCTGTTCCTCTCTCTCCCTTCCACTCTGTTTGAAGATAAATGTAAATATCTTTGGATGACGTTTTTTTTTTAAAAAAAGTGCTTTGGCTGGTGTGGCTCAGTTGGTTGGAGCATCATCTTATGTGCTGGAAGGTCATGGGTTCAATTCCAGGTCAGGGTACATACCCAGATTTTGGGTTCGATCCCTATTTGGAGCACATTCGAGAGGCAACTGATTTATGTAGCTCTCTCACATCAGTGTTCCTCTCTCTCCTTTCCTCCCTCCCTTAAAAAAATTGTAAAAAGTTAGAAAATTATTTTTCTTTAGTTTCCTTTTACGAAACAGTCATCTTCCTACCACATACTCTGCACATACATGCACAAACCATGCTCTTTTTTTTCTTTAAATTCTCGCCCTAGGATATTTTTCCATTTATCTTCAGATAGTGTGTGTGGGGGTGCTGAGAGGGAAAGAAACACTGATGTGAGAGAGACACATCAATTGGCTGCCTCCCGCATGACCCTGTCCAGGGCGGGGGACGAAACCGCAACTAAGGTTGGTCCTCGAGTCAATGCTAAACCCGCGAGGGCCACATACCACACTCTTACATAATTTTACATCCTATGTGTCAGAGGATATTGAGGATGGTCAGTAAATAGTTGTTAAAGGATATATAACAAACAGCTTTAGCACTTTCACACCAATTAGCATTGCCAGTTAGTATTTCCTCCACAATCCTCAACTGGGACTTTGCTAGAGAAATTGAGTGTTAAGATGGTCTGTGTTAATTGGAAAACCAGAACATACCTAGTGGGTTTTGAAATGGGAAACTGTTTACATTTAAAATTGAGACATTTTTCCTTCATGTCTAACAGTTTCATAACCTAGTGGGTAATTCATCTCTCTGACTTGGATTTCAGGTTTTCTGTGTTTAAACTAGAATTCTTAATACAAAATGTATCTAGCAAACAATATGTCTTTTCCGTAAGGAAGCTTGATTTGATTGGCATTTTTCTGTAAGGGTCTAATAACAGGGACATTATCATCATGCATTTATTACTGGGGGTTTCAGGTGTAGACCTATATAAAAATAACTGAATTATACTGAAGGAAGAGTAACCAGTCAGCATTTACTCCCTATATCAGTGAATTCTATGATGGTCATCTACCTAGTTGCACAGCTAGAAACCAGAACATGAGCCTGTATTTCTTCTTTATCCCCCCCCCCCCAATATCCCATCAGTTATAAAGTCCTGCTTGTTTTCCTTCTGAATGTTTGTGAACTGGCTTCTTTTAATTTGTTTGTTTTAAAAGTTTGTCTTCTGTCTGGCCGGTGTGGCTCACTGGGTGAGCATCCACCCATTCACCAAGAGGTTGCTGGTTTGATTCCCAGTCAGGACACATGCCCAAGTCGTGGACCAGACCCCCAGTGGAGGGCATGCAGGAGATGGCCAATCGATGTTCTGTCTCATTGATGTATCTATTTCTCTCTCCCTCTCACTTCCTCTCTCTAAATTCAATAAAGGGGTGGGGTGGGGTTTGTCTTCTCCAGAATGTGCCTTGCAATCAGTCCTGATTTTTTTAAATCTCTAGATTTGATCACAGAACCAATATTGGAATTGTGTTTGATCTAGCTGTTCTTTTTTTTTAAAAAACTTTTTTTCTTTATTGATTTTTAGAGAAAGGAAGGAAGAGAGAGAGAGAGAGATAGAAGCATCGATGAGAGAGAACATCGACTGGCCACCTCCTGCATGCCCCCCACTGGGGACCGGGCCCACAGCCTGTGCATGTGCCCTGACCGGGAATTGAACCAGTGACCTCTTAGCGCATAGGTTGACGCTCAACCACTGAGCCACACCAGCCGGGCTGATCTAGCTGTTCTTTATGCAGGCTGGCCCTGAATTCCAGGCCTGGGCCAAAGTTCTAACCAATCCTTTCTCAGCTCACTAACCAAAGAACCTCTTTGCTGCCCAAAAGAGCAAATTAAAGGCAGAGATTTTGCCTCTTTTTCACCTGGCCAGGATCAAACCTGCAACCTGGGTACATGCCCTTGACTTGGAATTGAACCCAAGACCCTTTGTGGTCCGTGGGTGGATGCTCTAACCGCTGATCCAAACCGGGCAGGGGGACATCCATGTGAAAGAGACACATCAATTGGTTAACCTCCTGCACGTATCCCAATCATGGCCAGGATCAAACCTGCAACCCAGGTACATAACCTTGACTGGGAATCAAACCTGAGACCCTTCAGTTCACAGGCCGACGCTCTAACTGCTGAGCCAAACCAGCCAGGGCAAGAATTACCTTTTTTTTTTTTTTTTTTTTTATCTTCACCCGAGGACATTTTTCCATTTTTTGTTCAGACAGAGAGGGAGGGAGGGAGAGAAACATCGACGTGAAAGGGACACATCAAGTGGCTGCCACCCACATGACCAACCAGGGCCAGGGACAAACTGCAACCGCGGTACACGCCCTTACCGGGAACCGAACCCAGGTCTCTCTGGACCACAGGCCGACGCTCTAACTGCCTAGCCAAACTGGCCAGGGCAAGAATTACAATTTTTAAATCATACTTTTTTGCTTTTCTCTTTTTTTTTTAGGTTTATTTTATTGCTCTTTCTATCTAGATTAAAATGCTTAGGTCAGTTTATTTTTAGTCTTTTTAAAAAGTATTTTTCAAATTTATTTTCTATTTATTTTTGTTTTGTTTTGTGGTATGTGCCCCTAGCGGGAACTGAACCAGGGACTCTCTGGTCCGCAGGCCGATGCTCCAACTGCTGAGCCAAACCAGCCAGGGCCTATTTTCTATTAAGTACTACTCCAGCTATAATGTTTGCAAATTTATTATATTTTTTGTCATTCTATTTATTTTGAAATTTTTGTTATCATTGCCTCCTTTCTCACACAGTAAGAAATCTGACTCCCATTCTCATTAATGTTTTGTACTTTTTTTTTTTAATCTTCACCTGAGGACATTTTTGCATTCATCTTTGGATAGGGTGGGAGGAAGAGAGAGAGAGAAACATCAATGTGAGAGACATCAACTGGTTGCCATCCACACGACCCCAACCAGGGCCTGGAACAAACCGCAACTGAGGTACATGCCCTTAGTGGGAACCGAACCCTGGTCTTCTGGTCCACGGGCCAACACTCTAACTGCTGAGCCAAACCAGCCAGGGCAATTTTTTACTTTTGATCAATTCCCAGTATATGACCAACTTCAGTTACTACATCCTCACTTTCTCAGCATACCCAGATTGGAACACCTGTGCAAGGCACCTTGCTGCATGGAAGTCCTCGATCAATTTGGCCTTGTCCCTCTGCCAGGATGCCCTTCTCATTCCACTCAGGCTCTCACTCTGCATTGGGCTGCCCTCCTGTTGAGATAATGGGCTCTGACATCCTGCACTGGGCTGCTGCCTTACACACACACATTTCTCTATCCTCTACCCCACATGGACACCCTTCACATCTGGTTAGACCCTAGCACTCTGCTGTCTGCCTCTGCAGCACCCACTCTGCCACCTCACAGATCCTTAACTTGCTTGACCCCACCTACTGTCTTTGGACAGGATTTCTTCAAGAAGGGGAAGGAGAGAGAGAAATGCAAGAGAAAGTCATTTTCCAGTTTTAATAAGTGATTAGAGAACATGGAATGTTATTTTTTGTAACTAATTGAGACGTCTTATAACTAGTATAAGGTCAGTTTTTATGACTTCCATTTTTGCTGCAAGTCTGTATATACTATGGGTAACATATTTTATCTGTGTTTCAACTTATAAGTTATGTTATTCAAACCATTTATCTAACTTCATATGTGTGTATTATATTGATATTTAAGTATAAATAATATATGAAAATTGTAGAGACAAATAGTCATGTACACATACTTCAGAAATAATGCATTATATATACAATTGAATTTCCCCATGATCTTTTTTTTATTTCTTTTCCTTTATTTCCCGAAAGTGGTATTTACTATCCTGAATTTGATGTCTTATTTCCATGAACTTAAAACAGTAGAGCAAGGCTCCTCAATTGATTATATGAGTAATATCCTCCAGAGTAGAATTTACCAGAGTATACCAGAATTGCCCACAGATGCAAGCATTCTCTTATATCAAATTTTAATCTAGCCTAGCCAGTGTGGCTCAGTGGGCTGAGCATCATCCCATGGACTGAGAGGTCCTGGTTAGATTACCAGTTGGGGTGTGTGCTCAGATTGCCGGCTCATGCCTTTGTTGGGGGCTGTGCAGAAGGCGGCCAATCAATGTTTCTCTCTCAAAATTGATGTGTATATCTGTTCCTTCCTCTCTCTAAAAAAATCAATAAAAACATGTATTATTTTACGTACATTTTCTTTTTCTTTTTCTTTTTTTTTTTATTTTGTTAGGGAAAGAGAGAGAAAAAACATTGATGTTCTCATCGATGTTTCTCTCTCCCTTCTCTCTAAAAATCAATAAAGAAATTTTTTTAAGAAAACTTTTTTTTTTTTAAACATTTCTAGCCCCTAGAAGATAGTTGGGAATTTGTCAAATATTTGTGTCATTTGTTTGTTTGTTTGTTTGTTTGTTTGTTTGTTTGTTTTTTCCTCACCTGAGGACATTTTTCCATTTTTTGTTCAGGTAGAGTGGGAGGGAGAGAGAGGAACAGAGAGAGAGAGAGAAACATCGACGTGAAAGGAACACATCGAGTGGCTGCCACCCGCACGACCGACCAGGGCCGGGGACAAACGGCAACTGAGGTACGTGCCCTTAGCGGGAACCGAACCCGGGTCTCTCCGGACCGCAGGCCGATGCTCTAACCGCTGAGCCAAACCGGCCAGGGCTTGTGTCATTTCTTACTATAGTATCTTAAGTCAGAACATTAAGAGCTTAAGTCTCTTAGTAGATAACTAGTTATCTAAAAATATACAAATAACCCTGCTGGTGTGGCTCAGTGGTTGAGCGTCAACCAATGCACCAAGAGGTTGCCTAGTCAGAGCACTTGCCCAGGTTGTGGGCCAAATCCCCCATGGGGGGCATGTAGGAGGCAGCCAATCGATCTTCTCTCTCATCAATGTTTTTATCTCTCTCTTCCTCTCCCTTCTGCTCTCTCTAAAATCAGTAAAGGAAAAAAAACAGTTTCTTTAAAAATAAGTAAATAAACGAGGAATGCTATGACAGACATCTTGTTTTTAAGGATCTAGCTGTGATTAATACTAAATAATTAGATGTTGATGGCTGTGGTAATAAATGAGCAAATTACATGGCTCTTTGACCACTTGCGGCAGGCTGTTCTGTGTATGAAAGATATTCTAACAAAGTTGATAATTTATGTTTTGTTTTTGTTTCCATTGAATTAAAAACTTTTTTTTTTCCTTTATTGATTTTTTTGAGAGAGGAAGTGAGAGAGGGAGAGAGAGAAACATCACTGAGCAAGAACATCGATTGGCCGTCTCCTGCATGCCCATCACTGGGGATTTGGCCCACAACTTGGGCAAGTGTCCTGACCAGGAATCAAACCGGCAATGTCTTAGTGCATGGGTTGACGCTCAACCACTGAGCCACACCCGCCAGGTGATTTTTTTTTTTTTTTTAAGGGGGAGAGAGAAACATCAATCAGCTGCCTTGTGCACTCTCCCTATTGGGGCATGTGCCCTGATTGGGAATCAAACTGGGACCTCTCATTCTCAGTCCATGGGACAACTCTCAACCACTGAGCCACACTGGCTGGGCTCTTTTTTTTTTTTTTAACTGACCTTAAAGAGAGGAAGGGATAGAGAGAGAGAGACATCCACTGGTTGCCTCCTGCATGCACTGCAATCTGGGATTGAATCGGCAACCTGGGTATGTGCCCTGGCCAGAAATCAAACCCGCCTTCTGAGTCATGCTAGGCAGAGCATTCATTGCATTTCTGAATTACAACCAATCAATGTTTCTCTCTCCCATCCGTATTTCTCTCTCTTCCCCTTCCTCTCTCTCTAAAATCTTTGAAATCATATCCTCAAGTGAGGATTTAAAAAAGAAAAAGAAAAAAGGCAGACTCACTGTTCAGGTGACTTTAAAATCCATAGAATTGTAGACAATTATGTTGTTGCTACAGGTGGTGACACATTCATGTCTAAATTGCACTTAAGGGCTTTGACTCCTAGGACCTTTATTTGATTGATCATTGACTGTCTCATTTTAGCAATTGTATATAATAATGGTCGCCTTATGATATGTTATTTTGTGTGTGTGTGTTTTTTTTACAGTGTTATATTCCTGTGGCCTTTTAAATGATTGAATAATGATGGAAATGGATCCAAAATAATAAATGACTTCTCTATTGAAGCAGTAGAAGATTCTTCATATCATCTTCCAGGAGCTCAATTTCGATCTTCAGGAAAGGGCGAAATACAGAAAATTGAAGAGAGGAAAACCTCACTTTGGAACTTTCTCCTTGACTACTCCTTAACTCTCGTCTTTCTCTTTGTTTTAATTTTCTTGTGAATTTATAGTGAAGACCAAAGAAATAGAAGACACATTTGGGAGCTTTATACCAAGAAATTTGCCTTGAAAGCTGCTATTCTTTGGAGGGAAAAGTATATCTCAAGTTCCTGATTTTTTTTTTTTTTTAACAAGATTTCTTATATCCTTAGATTTTGAAGGATAAGACAAATATAAATACATATCTGCACACTATTTTTAGCTGTGTAAGAATAATGAGATTTGTAAATTAAGGGCTTTGTCATGTGGATGTTTTGCCACTGGAATTGAGTGCTCAGAAGATCTTTTATAGCTCTTTAATACTATATTTTTGATCTGTCACTTAGATGACATTCTTTGCCCATGCAAGTCCACCTGTCTTTCTAGTTATGACCTTGTTATGAACAGTGTTTGTACTCACTGTGCAAATGCCCATGTATTATCTGTTTAAACAACAAAATAGTGCCATCACTCAAGGAAGTTGAATGAGGTGAACATAGACATAGGTCTTTCCCCTTCCCCCCGTTTTTAAATGTAACAAATACTTTTTTATCTTCCCCTTCCCCCTTCCCCCTTCCCCCTTTTCCCTTTTGGAAACGTATCAGAAACTAGGTAGTTTAAGATGAGCAATTGAGGGGTCTGAGAGAGTGATCCACACAGAGCCTGGCTTCTTTGTGCTTCATCATAAGGTGTGCTGCTGGCCAGCCTTATTAAGCACCCTTCTAACGAGAACCTCGTGGGAAATCAGCTGGCTGACTCAAGGAATTCAGGAAACAGGACCACAGAGGCTACACTCTGGGGTAAATATTCTCCTATGTCTAACTTTGGAAGAAGACTGTGTATATAATATATATGTATCATGGAAAATATACTGCTTTCTGATATGTTTTGGAAAGTTATCAGTGGGTGGTTTGGAAACACTAATGGATCTCTCAGGAAAACTAACGATAGTTGGTATTTGAGGATATTAATGTGAACTAAATAGAACTCTTGAAAGGTTGTATCTTCCTTCTCCAGGAAGATCTTTTTTACTGCTTTTGCCAGCAGTTGCCTGAAGCAGAGTAAATCTCTTTTCATAACTATCTGTAATTTTGAGTAGGTGTTTATTCTTTTTTTTTTTTTTTGGTATGTGCCCCTAGCGGGAACTGAACCCAGGACTCTGGTCCGCAGGCTGATGCTCCAACCGCTGAGCCAAACCGGCCAGGGCAGTAGGTGTTTATTCTTAAGGTTCTTCTGCTATAACTCAAGAATTCATTAGCTTCTTTCATATAACCTTCCAGATCTATGTCACATTTTTCTTTTTATGTCACATTAATTTTCATAGCCATATATTCACAGACCTTTGCTTTGTGTAGAATTTCTTGAAGTATGGATCCTGATCAGTCATCTAGAGAAGCTCAGACTGCAGGTCCTTCTGTAAAGAGGAGAATCTTAAGTAATCAAAGACTCCTTTACACATTATTATCAAGATCTTGTGAGCATAAATGATTTGAGTTTTTTCATTTTCAGATCCTGGCCATGAGGTTGGATGCCTCACCTTGCTGAAAAGAGACACTGGACCTAAATGGCGCAGCATGACTTTGTTCCTGCTTGGCTAAATTTCTCAACACCACAGGCAGTTAAGGTACTGTTCCATTCCCATAGTAACTGTCCAAATGCCAGTTCTTGCATCCCCAACTTGTCTGTGGCTTCTGTTTTACAGGCTAGGTGTTTTTTATATTCAGCTTTGTGTGAGGATTTCAAATATGTCTTCATAGATTAATTACCTTTGTTTTAATAGGATATAAATAATTAGGCAGTCCAAGTAGTGTATACTCTGTTACTGATAAGTGCCATTTTATTATTATATGCTAAGCTTTTCTCATTACATGGCACACTTAAGACTTACTGTTTTAGCTGTAGCACACTTTGGAACTAAAACCTACCTACTAATATATTTATTACTGAGGATAAAGGGGCAGAGGTAAAAGGACAGTGGTTTTGGGGGAAATGGACCTTTGAAATGAATGAATATTTATCTACAGTAGTAGATGAGAAGGAGCAAAATATAGAGAGGAATTGATTTAGAGAGAGGAAGTGAGCGGGGGGGGGGGGGAGAGAAACATCGATGAGAGAGAACATCAATTGGTTGCCTCCTGCATGCCCCCCACTGGGGATCGGGCCCACAACCTAGGTGTGTGCCCTGACCGGGAATAGAACCAGTAACCTCTTGATGCGTGTAACACTCAACCACTGAGCCACACCGGCTGGTCTAATTACAGTATTTTTAATAAAGCTACAGTAAGCAAAGTTGTGTGGTATTGGCGTAAAGATAGGCATATAAAGCAATGGAATTGAATAGAGAATTAAAATATAGTCCTATACATATAGTCTACTGATATTTTACTAAGGTGCCAATGTAATTTAATGCAGAAGTTATAGTCTTTTATAACAAATGGTTCTAGAGCAGGATATCTATATAGGAGTGGGGTGGCAGGGAAAACTTCAATCTTGACTTCATATACACAGAAAATAACTCAAAAGTGGATCATAACCTAAATTAAAAAGTTAAAAACCATTAAACTTTTAGGTGAAGAATAGGAGAAAATCTTTTAACCCACTACAATGGCTAAAATAAAAAAGACCGGCAAGCCCAGACTGGCTTGCATAGTGGTTAGAGCATTGGCCCGAGGACCGAAGAGTCTCGGGTTCAATTCCTGGTCAAAGGCACAATCCCTTGCAGGCTCAATCCCTGGCCCCAGTCAGGGTCATTCAAGAGACAACCAATCGATGTGTGTCCCTCTCTTTCCCTTTCTCCCTCCCACACTATCCTTTTTTTTTCCCCTCTGTATTGATTTTTAGAGCAGAAGGGAGAGGGAAAGAGATAGAAACATTGATGAGAGAGAACATCGATTGGCTGCCTCCTGCACACCCCCCACTGGGGATTTGGCCCACAACCTGGGCATGTGCCCTGACCAGGAATTGAACTGGTGACCTCTTGGTGCATGGGTCAATGCTCAACTACTGAGCCACACCGGCCGGGCCCTCCCACTCTATATTTAAAAAAAAAAATAGACTGGTAATACCAAGTATTGGTTGGTGAAAATATTAATAAAATAGATGTAAAAATGTCTTTGCCCCAATCTATAATTATCCTATAAGCCCTTGTCAAACATATTTATACTTCCAGTGGCTTTTTAGACTTTGATCTCTCTCATTGAGATTAAAGAATGTCATTTTATAAAACTTTCATAAACTGCTTTTTTTGTGTGTGTAACCTCAAAGGCTTACTCTTCCTGACGTCTTTCCTCATGTGTAAATGAGTACAATGGGGATGATGCCAAATTATAGTATAGTTATAAGTATTAAGTAATGTTTGAAAATAAGTGTTTTATAAAACTATAAAAACTTTGTGTAGTTGTTAGTGGCCTACAGAGGTGGTAATTAAATCACTTTTTTTCTCCCAAATTCTGAAATAATAAGTTCTTTGGAATTTTTTTAAGGAACCATCTTAATTTTCCTTCCTATTACAAGACTAACTTAAATTTTTCTTTTCTTTTTTTTTTTATCCTCACCCGAGGATACTTTTCCATTTATCTTCAGATAGAGTGGTGGGGGTTTGGGGAGAGGGAGAGAAAGAGAAAGAGAAACATCAACATGAGAGAGGTATCAGTTTGTTGCCTCGTAGGACCAAACTGCAATATAAGTACATGACCCTGACTGGAATCGAACCTGAGACTTTTTGATCCAAGGACTGATACTCTAACCACTAAGCCAGACTGGCCAGGACTCGCTTAATATTTTTAAGTGTAAAGTTTTTGAACTTATTCTTTCTGGCAGGGTTTCTTGTAAATAATTGTCTTTTCTTCCCTTCTGGGGTAATGTAAATGAGTTAATGATTAAATATGTAACCTAGGACTTCTCTTAGCTCAGAGGCCTGTGAGTACCCTTATTATGGCCCATGTGCTCATAATGGTAGTTTCTGCCATTATTTATTGTTTTCTAAAAGCCTGCTGAAAAACCTAAGAATGAGAGATCTGCTTACCTATTTGCTTCTCTATACTTTATCATCTTAGTCACCCACAGCCACCTTTGAAAAACACGGAGAGCACCTACCCCGAGGAGATGGTAGATTTGGAGTAAGCCGTCGTCGACATAATTCCTCTGATGGCTTTTTTAACAATGGACCTCTACGAACTACAGGAGGTGAGCCATGCCCAACTTCTGTAATTATATTTAAGCTATTCATTTAGGGTAAGCCCAGCATAGGGATGCATGTCCAAATCTTGAAATAATGATCTTTTTTTTTTTTATCCTCACCCGAGGACATTTTTTCATTTTTTTTTTTTTGGTTCAGATAGAGTGGGAGGGAGAAAGAGGAAAAGAGAGAGAGAAACATCAATGTAAAAGGGACACATCGAGGGATTGCCACCCACATGACCCAACCAGGGCCAGGGACAAACTACAACCAAGGTACGTGCCCTTAGCAGGAACCGAACCCGGTTCTCTAGGGACCGCAGGCTGGTGCTTTCACTGCTGTTCCAAACCAGCCAGGGCTGAAATAATGATCTTTTTTGTTAAGCATAGTTCTCAGATCCTCCAATAGTCACTACTCAACTATGCTGGGTTCTAAGTCTAACATTGTTATGTTCTCATGAGTCATTTATTCAGTGGAAGAATTCATACAGAAAATACATTAAAAGAAAAAGATGTATTTTGTGATTTATTTTTTGTGGACTTAATCTTTTATTTAAAAGGTCCTTTTAAAGGGCTTTTGGTAGTACCATAAATCAGATCAGGAAGCATCTTGCCCAATTATTTGTGAATTTCCAGGAGACAAACAGTCTAATATGTTGCTTTTCCTTACTATTGTAGATTCCTGGCACCAGTCCTCCCTGTTTCGCCATGATTCTGTGGACTCTGGTGTCTCTAAGGGAGCATATGCTGGAATCACAGGGAACCTATCTGGTTGGCATGGCTCTTCCCGAGGTCATGATGGCATGAGCCAGCGTAGTGGAGGTGGCACAGGAAACCATCGTCACTGGAATGGCAGCTTTCACTCTCGGAAAAGCTGTGCCTTTCAGGAAAAGCCACCTACAGAAATTAGGGAAGAAAAGAAAGAAGACAGGGTGGAAAAGTTGCAGTTTGAAGAGGAAGACTTTGTAAGTATGGTGGTTTAGTTGTGTAGTTAAAACCTAACAAATATAATGTCTTAAATATAGGATCCTGTTAGTAATGAGAACATTTCAGAAATTACTAAAAAGGGAGTCCCTAAGTTTAGATATTTATTCTTTTTAGAGAGAAAGAGTTGATTAGCATGAAGTTGATGACAAAAATCTTGTGTAACTTTAAGCAGATCTTTGTTTTCATCTTTATGCCTTTGGGACTTACAAAACTTAAAAATTAAGGATTTTTTTAAGGTTCAGTATTCAAATATATAAGTTTGTAAAAATGTAGTCTTGCATGCTAAATTGTCCTCCAACTATCACAAGAGGTTTTTTCTATATAAAACAGTTGTAGTATGCTCAGCCGGTGTGGCTCAGTGGATTGAGCATGGTCCCATGGACTGAGAGGTCTCCGTCAGGGCATATGCCTGGGTTGCAGACTTAATCCACAGTAGGGGGTGTGCAGAAGGCAGCTGATAATGTGTCTCACTTTAATGTTTCTATCTCTCTCTAAAAATATTAGTAAAAACATTTTAAAAAATAAAAACAGTTGTAATAAGTTATAAATGTGCAATTAGTAGTACTCTAGCTATTGCCTATGTATTCAGTAAAATTTGATGCTATTATGCGTTGAAGTACATACCTTTTGGGCTGTAAACCAAAAGTAAACTTATCCAGAAAAGACCATTGGGAATGATGAAGAAACAAAATATCTGTTGTTCATCACATTTTGGAAACTTGTTGAAATCTTCATCAAATCATCAATCAAAAAAATGTTTAATTGTATTCTATTTTTCTTTTTTCAATATTTTTTTTCTTTATTGATTTTAGAGAAGAAGGGAGGGAGAGAGAGAGAGAAACATTGATGAGAGAGAATATTGATTGACCGCCTCCTGCATGCTCCCCACTGGGATGTACCCACAACCTGGGCGTGTGCCCTGATCGGGAATTGAACCTGCGACCTCTTGGTGCACGGGTCTACGCTCAACCACTGAGCCACACCGGCCAGGCTAATTGTATTCTTATTATAAAATGAGTTTCTTTTTATACTTTAATTTCATATAATTAAATGAAACCACTGTAATTATAATTTATGTCTGACATGAATATACTTACCAAAAATACATCTTATACTATGACCACAACCAGCTGAGCATTTAGAAAACAAGTTTATTTGGATCTCTTTAATAGTTTGTTTTTTTATGTGCTTTGGTTTAAAAAAGAGATTGTAGAAAACAAGGAGTAGTGTGGGGTAAAGTGAGTTACTTGGAGTACCTTTTAAACTAGGTATTTTACAACTGATTGGCATAGTTTAATAAGAAACTCCTTTATTAGTTCTGTGGCATTCCAAGTGGGAGATGAATTGACAATGGAAAGAAAAATGCTAAGGTAGCATTATCTTCACCTGCTAAATGGTTTGAAGGAAAGTTTGCTGTCAAACCAAACCTGAACAAGGTCACTAAGGGCAAATTTATTTCGCATTTATGTTTTTATGAAATATTATAAATATATATAACATATGAAGAAAACAGTCTAGTTAGCACATCACCTAACTTTGTGAAATACTAATATTTTGCCAGGTATGCGCTAGACCATTATTTTACAAAAGAAGTAAAATACACAACTTTTCCATCTGGCTTCAGCCATCAGAGCATCTTAAAAGGCTCAGTTAAATGATTTCCAGAAAACATGGAGCCGACTCATTAAACCTCTTAAGATCTAAATTTCTTTCCACTCAGAAATCTTAAACCATCTATTTTGTATGTAGAAGTTGTTCAGCTAAAGGAATAAATATCTGTTAAACTAAAAAAAGGAGGATATAGTTACATTTTTCCTAATCTGTTCTCCTCACTTTCCCCTTGTGTGATTACCATGTTGATTTTTGGTGTTTCTTCATCCACATGCATGTTTTTTTAATCAACTTTTACTATATGTATATATCCATACACATTCTGCAATATCCTTTTGCCTGATTTTGATCTTTATGTGAATAGTATTATATTCTCTTAATTGCTTCAAGTTGTCAGATTTAACTGTAATAATACATATGGCTTTAGATCAGTGGTTTTCAATCAGATGCAAGCCCTCTCTCCCCTATCTTCCCCTGGGGCACATTTGGCAATATCTAAAGAAATTTTGGTTGTCACAACTGGGAATGGTGCTATTGGCATCTAGTGTGTAGAGATCAGAGATGTTTGTCAATATCCTACAATGCGTAGGACAGCCCATAACCAAGAATTAACCAACCCAAAATGTCAGTAGTGCCATGGTTGAGAAATCCTGCTCTGTCTTTTTTACTGCTTTATCGTTAATAATTGTATTGTGTGAATATGATAGATTTATTTATCCATTTCCTGTTGACAGGCATTTAGGTTGTAAAAGATCTTGTTTTATAGAATAAATCTAAAGGATTGTAACTGGGGAAGGAAGAATTAAAAATAAGATTTATTTCCAGAGAAAGTTGAGAGATAATTAGTAATTGATAAGAAAAACTGGAAGAGATGAATTGAAAGAAGATAAATCCTTGGGCCTGGCTGGTTTGGCTTACTGATTGAGTGTCGACCCATGCACCAGGAGGTTGCTGGTTTGATTCCCAGTCAGGACACATGACCAGATTGTGGGCCAAATCCCCAGTGAGTGGCATACAGGAGGCGGCCAATAGATGGTCTCTCTCATCGATGATTCTATCTCTCTCTCCCTCTCCTTTCCTCTCTCTCTTAAATGAATAAAGAAAAAATATATTATTTTTAAGATAGCCCTGGCTGGTTTGGCTCAGCAGTTAGAGCGTTGGCCTGCCGTGCGGAGACACCCGGGTTCGGTTCCCGCTAAGTTGCAGTTTGCCCCTGGCCCTGGTTGGGTCGTGTGGATGGCGGCTACTTGATGTGTCCCTTTCACGTCGATGTCTCTCCCCCTCCCCCCCCATCTGAACAAAATACCAAAAAATGTTCTCAAGTGAGGATAAAAAAAAAGATAAATCCTTGGTACCAAAGACATGCACCTAGAGAATAATAGCTGAGGTTTGTGGATGGGTAGAATCACCCAAGGAGAATAAATAGGGAGGAGAAGCCTAGAGAAGAACCTGTGAAATAGCAGTAAGGAGGAACTGAGCTGTAATTGGTTGAAGAGAGGTTGTATTAAGAAGAAGCAATTAGTCAAAAATAATAAATTAAAGGTCTTTTGGGACCTAATTGTAGAAAGTTATTTTATTTTATCTTATTTTATATTTTTATCTTTTTTTTTTTTTGCCTTCAGATAGAGTGGGAGGGAAAGAGGGAGGAAGAGAGAGAGAAACATCAATGTGAGAGAGACACATCGAGTGGCTGTCACCCACACAACCCCAACTGGGGCTGGGAGCAAACTGTAACTGAGGTATGTGCCCTTAGCAGGAACCGAACCTGGGACACTCTGGTCTGCGGGCCAGGGTGAAGTTATTTTATTTTAAAACAGTATTAGTTTTTAGCCCTGGTTGGGTAGCTCAGTTGGTTAGTGCCGTCCCCATAGGCCAAGGTTTGGGGTTCAATCCCCAGTCAAGGCACATACAAGAATCAGCCAGTGAATGCATAAGTAAGTGGAAAAACAAATCAGTGTTTTTCTCTAATCAGTGAATTTTTTTAAACAAGCAAGATTTGAACTGCTATTTTTGAAGGAAGATATACTAATGGCCAATAGGCATATGAAAAAAAAACAATCTGGAAGTTCAAATTAAGACCACTATGAAATACTGCTGTACATCCACCAGAATGGCTGGATTTAACACTCTGAAAACACTAAATTTGGAACCAGCTGGTGTGTCTTAGTTGGTTGAGCCTCGACCTGTGCACTGAGAGGTCGCTGGTTCCATTCCTGATCAGGGCACATGCCTGAGTTGCAGGCTCAATCCCTGGTATGGGGCATGCAGGAGGCAGTCGATGCATGTTGATGCTTCTCTCTCTCCCTCTCCTTTCCTCTCTTTCTAAAAAGATCAATGAAAATTAAAAAACAAAACAAAACCACTAAATATGGTAACATTTTAGAGCACCTGGAACTCTCTTACACTGTTTGTAGGAGTGTGAAGGAGTACAACCATTTTTGGGAAGGGAATGTCTGGTAGTTTCTTATAAAACTGAACAAACTTGCCGTGGCCGGTTTTGCTCAGTGGTTAGAGCATCGGCCTGCGATCCAGAGAGACCCGGGTTCGGTTCCCGCTAAGGCCGCATACCTCGGTTGCAGTTTGTCCCCGGCCCTGGTTGGTCATGCGGGAGGCAGCCACTTGATGTGTCCCTTTCATGTCTGTATTTCTCTCTCTCTCTCTTCCTCTCTCTTCCTCTCTCTCCCTCCCACTCTATCTGAACAAAAGGAAAAATGTCCTCTGGTGAGGATAAAAATAAATAAATAAACAAACTTACCATGTGGCCTGTTACCTCTAGGTATTTACTCAGGAGAAGCAAAAGGAGATATGTATTTATTATGATTTTTTTAATAATAGTCCCAAATTGAAAATAATTTAAATGTCTGTCAACATAAAAATAGGAAAGTTGTGGTGTAATCATGTAGTGGGAATCTTTTATTTTTTTAATCCTCACTCGAGGACATTTTTCCATTTTTTTGTTCAGATAGAGTGGGAGAGAGAGAGAGAAACATAGGCATGAAAGGGACACGTCAAGTGGCTGCCTCCCGCATGACCCAATCCTGGCTGGGGACAAACTGCAACCGAGGTACGTGCCCTTAGTGGGAACCGAACCTGGGTCTATCTGGACCACAGGCCGATGCTGTAATCGCTGAGCCAAACCAGCCAGGGCATGTAGTGGACTATTTATTCGGTAATAAAAAGGAATGATTGATACAATAACATGATGAATCTCAATGAAGCCTTACGATGAAGGGTACATACTGTATAGTTACATTAATATGGCATTCTATTTTTTTTTTCTTTTTTTTTTTTTTTATCCTCACCCGAGGACATTTTTTGTTCAGATAGAGTGGGAGGGAGAGGAAGAGAAAGAGAGAAACATCGATGTGAAAGGGACACATCGAGTGGCTGCCACCCACATGACCCAACCAGGGCCAGGGACAAACTGCAACCGAGGTACATGCCCTTAGCGGGAACCAAACCCGGGTCTCTCTGGACCGCAGGCCGACACTCTAACCGTTGAGCCAAACCGGCCAGGGCAATATGGCATTCTAGAACAGGCAAGTAGTCTATGGTGGGAAAGGAAATCAAAACAGTGGTTGCCTGTGTGGAGAGGGCATTGACTTGGGGAAAGCATGGGGAAACTTGCTGATTGTAGGAAATAGTTTTTTTATCTTTATAGAGGTTGGCGAGGTATAAGCATTTTTTAAAACTCCTGGAATGGTACCCTTAGTATTGGTACATTTTATGGCATGTAAATTTTATTTTATTAAGAAGTAGATTAGCCCTGGGTGGTTCAGCTGAGCGGTTAGAGCATTTATTTGCCTGTGGACCAGAGGGTTGTGGGTTCAATTCCCAGTCAAGGGCAAGTACCTGGGTTGCAAGTTCAAGAAACTAGTCAATGTGTCTCTCTCCCATCAATGTTTCTCTCTCTCTCTTCCACACCCACTCTATGAAAATCAATGAAAAAATATCATCGGATAAGAATTAACAAAAAATAAATAAAAGTAAACTAGTTAATCCGAGGACATTTTTCCATTTTTTGTTCAGGTAGAGTGGGAGGGAGAGAGAGAGAAAGAGAAACATCGATGTGAAAGGGACACATCGAGTGGTCGCCACCCGCACAACTGACCAGTACAAACTGCAACCGATGTACATGCCCTTAGTGGGAACCGAACCGGGGTCTCTCCGGACCGCAGGCCGATGCTCTAACCGCTGAGCCAAACCGGCCAAGGCTAGTTAATTATTTTTTTAATTAGATTAATGTCAGCCCTGGCCAGTTTGGCTCAGCAATTAGAGCGTTGGCCTGCAGACCATTGAGTCACGGGTTCAATTCTGGCCAAGGGCACGTACCTCAGTTGCAGTTCATCCTGGCCCTGGTCGGGTCGAGTGGGAAGCCGCCAGGTCATGTGACTGTCACATTGATCTTTCTGTCTGTGTGTCTCTCTCTCTCCCTCCCTCCCTCCCACTCTATATGGTGATAAATTAAAAAGTATCCTCGGATGAGGAGTTTTTTTTTAAGTAGGTTAATGTCACCAGTCATGAGACAAGTAGAGATCATAAGCCTTCTGGTGTATTGCATTGAAGATTTGACATTACCTTTGAATTCCTTCCAAAAATTCATAGCCTTGAATCTAACCATTTGGAAACATTATACATACAGTAAACCCTTGATTTTGTAGACCTCAATTTAGTGGACTTCAGATTTAAAGGACAAAATTTCTGGTCCATATGACGTGAACATTAACACCTTGTTCATTTTTTTTTATTTTTTAACCACCTGAGGACATTTTTCCATTTATTGTTCACATAGAGTGGGGAGGAGAGAGAGAGAAACATCAACGTGAAAGGGACACATTGAGTGGCTGCCACCTGCACGACTCAACCAGGGCCAGGGACAAACCGCAACCAAGGTACAGGCCCTTAGCGGAAACTGAACCTGGGTCTCTCAGGACCGCAGGCCAACGCTTTAACAGCTGAGCCAAACCGCCCAGGGCAACACCTTGTTCATTTTTAAATGCTTTTAACCAAGATTTGCTTATAATTAAATTAACAGATACTTTTCTGTCGTTATTGATTCACTGTTATTTTTAACAAATTTTAGCGAATAGGCCATATGCTGGGAAAAAAACACTAGTAATTTCACCAACATAATTACATATCTACAACTATAGTCTACATGTTTAAATCCAAGCATCACTGTTCATAAACAGTTTACAGTGAATGGTTAGCACATGCTCATACCACATCTCAAGCGGCATTTGGTTCTGTTATCTCATGGCCTGACTTTCTGCAGCAGTTTTGTTGTGTTTTATTTTTTTTAATATGTTTTTACTGATTCTTTAGGGGGAGAGAGAGATAGAAATATTGATGTGAGAGAGAAACCGATCGGCTGTCTCTTGCATGCCCCCCACTGGGAATCAAGCCCACAACCTGGCATGTGCCCTGACCAAGAATCGAACTTGAACCTCTCAGTCCATGGGACAATGCTCAGTCCACTGAACTATACCAGCTGGGCTTTATTTTATTTTTTTAATCCTTACCCGAGGATATTTTTCCATTTATCTTCAGATAGAGTGGGAGGGCAGGGTAGAGAAAGAGAAACATCGATGTGAGAGAGAGAGATCGATTGGTTGCCTCCCACACAACCCTGTCCAGGGATGTGGACTGAACTGCAACAGAGGTACGTGCTCTTGACCAGAATCAAACCCGCAACTCCTTTGTCTGATGGCTGACGCTCTAACCACTGAGTCAGACCGACCAGGGCTTTCTGCAGCAGTTTTAATTTGTGCTGGACCGATGTTCCAGTGGGTGCTAAGCTGTGACCCAACCATGTGCATTTGTTTATTCATGGTGACTGGTGAAAACACACATTTGCTAGACCCATTCAGGATAAATTGTAAGTTACAGTAATACATATAAAAAAGTTTTCTGTGAAATTAAACTTTTCGTACGTATTTAATTTTAGTTACACGTGTGTCTACATAAGTAAAAACAGGTAAACTAACTTGTCAATATTTTGACATAACATATTCGGAAAACCTACTTTATTATATAATGGACTTTCGGCTTTAATCGACACCCCCTTGCCTGAATTAGTCCATTATATCAAGGCTTTACTGTATTGAAATTGAGGTTTCTACAAAAGAGATAGAAAATATTCTACAAAAGAAACTAGCCTATACTCTTTTTAAAACATTAAGGTTATGAAAAGACGTTCCAGATTAAAGAAAACCATAGAGAACAAACTAAAGCAACATGTGAACCTAGACTGGGATACTGGATGGGGGAAAAAACAATGTTTTTAAAACTTTGTTTTGCTATAAAAGACATCATTGTTACAGTTTTAGTAAGGGTTGTGATTTAGATAATAGTATTTGTTAACTTTCTGATTTTTACAATTAATACCGTGATCATGTAAGAGAATGTTCTTTTAGGAAAATACATTATAAAGTATTTGAGGGTGATTGACATCAAGTCCTTCATCCTACAAATGGTGCAGGAAAAATATTTACAGAGAATGAATGAATGGTGACGCAAATGTGATAAAGTGACATCACTGATCACTGATAAGAGCAAAGAACAGGTTCTGCCAACTCTGCTTTTGTGGAGCAAGTGCAGAAACAGGGCTTTGAGATAGTGTATTAGATGGAGCTTATTGATGAGTACTGTGCAGCAGCTCAAGGAGTTTGATGGGGAAAACTTTATCACAATTACCAAGGGGGACCTAGAGCCACCTGCAGATGAAGAGGAGAAGAAAATGGAGAAGAGCGAGGCCAAGTTCGAGAACCTCTGCAAACTCTTGAAAGAAATTTCAGATAAGAAGGTTGAGAAGGTGACAATCTCCAGTGGTCTTATGTCTTCACCCTGCTGCATTGTAACTAGCACCTGGGCTGGGCAGCTGACATGGAGTGTATCATGAAAGCCCAGGCACTTTAGGATAACTCTGTAATGAGCTAAAAAGTACCTGAAGATCAACCTCGACCACCCCATTGTGGAAACTATGTGGCAGAAGTCAGAGGCAGATAAGAATGACAAGGTTGTCAATGACCTTGTGCTACTGTTTTAATCTGGGCTCCTCTCTTCTGACTTTTCACATGAGGATCCCCAGACCCACTCCAACCACATGACTGCATGATCAGGCTAGGCCTAGGCGTTGATGAAGATGAAGTGACAACAGAAGAACCCAGTGCTGCTGCTCCTGATGAGAGTCTCCCCATTAATGGTGATGGTGCCTCTTGATAGGGACGAGGTAGATTAAGAGTTTCCTCCTGCAGACCTTGTGCCTTCTGTAGAGTATCTCCATGGCTCCCCCAGCATCCCTGAGTAGCCCCAGCTCACCTGGTTTCCTCTGTTAATGTCTAGTGTTTTTTTTCTCTACTGTTCTCCCTAAGGCAGGATGCAAGAGCCTCAAGCCTTCTCTTCCCTCATTTGCCATCAGATTTGGATGTTGTGTATTGGGGAGGGATGCTTATTTTGTTCTGAAATTAAAGTATGCAAAATAAAAATGAAGCAATTTTTTTTTTGTTTTTGTTTTTTTATCCTCATCTGAGGACATTTTTCCATTTTTTGTACAGACAGAGTGGGAGGGAGAGAGAGGAAGAGAGAGAGAGGGAAACATCGATGTGAAAGGGACACATCGAGTGGCTGCCACCCGCACGACCAACCAGGGCCGGGGACAAACTGCAACCGAGGTACATGCCCTTAGCGGGAACCGAACCCGGGTCTCTCCGGACCGCAGGCGGACGCTCTAACTGCTGAGCCAAACCGGCCAGGGCAAAATGAAGCAATTTTATACAAAAAAATATAAAGAATTAGTTATTGTAATAGGGATGGTGTAGTGAGTGATTGGATAATAAGAAGTAAAGAGTATATGGGCGGGGACTTCCGATCAAGATGGTGGCATAGGTAAGCGAGGTATTGTGTCCTCCCACAACCACATCAAAATTACAACTAAACTACAGAACAGCCATCATTCACAACCTCCTGAAATCAAGATGAATGGAAGTCCTACAACTACAGAATTAAAGAAGCAGCCACGCCGAGACAGGTAGGAAGGGCAGGGGCGCGACAGGCTGGCCCTCCGCCTGTTGTGGATCAAAATCAGGAATGTACCTCGGCTGGGAAGGTCCTCCCTGAGGACTGAGGGGTCCCCGTACCACACCAGGCGCCCCGGTCAGGGTTCCAGTGCCAGGAAGAAAAGTCCCCATAACTTCTGGCTGGAAAAACCAGCGGGAACTGAGGCTCAGGGAGGCTGAGGCAGTTGGAGCCCCAGGCAGCTCCTTTTAAAGGGCCCATTCACGGACTTATCAGACTCACTCCCTCTAAGCTTGGAGGGGAGGCAGCTCGAGGGGTGCCAGGGACATACAGGGAAGAACTGAACTGTTTGGCATTGGAGTAAGGGCTGAAAAGGGGGCTTTCTCCTGGACAGACGTGCTGTCAGAGTCCTTTGTTCCTTTGGTGAGCCCTTCCCTGGGGGCGGCAGAGAGCCGCCATATCTGGGACTCCAGCAACCTGGCTCACACTGGTGGCCCCGCCCTGGTGACTCCCTGAGGTCCCACCCCACCCAAGCTGTTGCCAGTTGCTTTACCATAGGGTTGGCCTGTCTTGGATACTGCTTCAGGTTTTTCTAAATTCTTTCAAACAAGCAGCATCTGGGCTCAGCTAGCCCCATACCTCTCGTTAAGCAATACATAGAAACAAACACAGGGAGGCAGCCAAAATGAGGACACAAAGAAACAGGTCCCAAATGAAAGAACAGAACAAAACCCCAGGAAAAGAACTAAGCGAAATGTGATAAGCAACCTAACAGATGCTGAGTTCGAAACACTGTTTATAAGGATGCTCAATGAACTTGGTGAGAACCTCAGCGAACTTAGTAAGGGCTTTGAGCATAAAGATCAGGCAGAAATGAAGGAGGCACTAACTGAAATATAGAATAATTTATTACAGATTCAATAGTAGAGTAGGTAAAACCAAGAAGCAAACCATCAATTTGGAATATAAGGAAGCAAAAAACACCCAATCAGAACAGCAAAAAGAAAAAAGAATGAGAGTGTAAGGAGCCTCTGGGACAACTTCAAGCGTGCCAACATTCGCTTCTTGGGGGTACCAGGAGAACAAGTCGGAAACCTATTTGAAACAATAATGGCAGAAAACTTCCCTGACTTGGTGAAACAGACATACAAGTCCAGGAAGCACAGAGAGTCCCAAACAAAATGAACCCCAAGAGGTCCACACCAAGACATACCATTAAAATGCAAGAGGTTCAAGACAGACTCTTAAAAGCAGCAAGAGAAAAGCAGTTACCTACAAGAGAGTTCCCATAAGACTGTCAGCTGATTTCTCAAAAGAAACCTTGCAGGCTAGAAGGGAGTGGCAAGAAATATTCAGAATGATGAAAAGCAAGAACCTACAACCAAGATTACTGTATCCTGCAAAGCTGTCATTTAGAATCGATAGCCATATAAAGAGTTTTCCAGTCAAGGAAAAGCTAAAGGAGTTCATCACCACCAAATCATTATATGAAATGATGAAGGGTCTTTTTGAAGAAAAAGATAAAAAAATATGAACAAACAAAATGGCAACGGATACATGTCTATCAACAATTGAATCTATAAACAAAATGAACAAGCAGAACAGAAACATTCTCTTAAATATAGAGAACATTTTGTTGGTTGCCAGATGGGAGGGGAGTTGGGGGAATGAGTGAAAAAGGTGAAGGGATTAAGTACAACTTGGTTATTAGACTGACAAACATCAAAGGGAACAAGCGTTGGGGGCGTTGGTAAGAAATAAACCAAAGAACTTATGCATGTATGTATAACCAATGGACACAGACAACAGTGTGGGGAAAGGCAGGAGTGGGTAGGAGGGGTTCAGTGGGGGAAAAATGAGGAACATCTGTAATACATTCAACAATTAAAAGAAAAAAGAGTATATGGGCGGACGGGATTGGGAGGAGGGTGTCAATGGGGGGAAAAGGAGAAACATCTGTAACAAAAATACTATTTTTTTAAAAAAAACTTTGTAACAAGAAAAATAAGAGAGTACTAAACAATATAGATATTACAGATATAAGGAGCAGTCACTAACCCTAGGGCTAAGATGAGCACTCAAGGACTGAGATCCAGACCTTGTTGCTGAGGTGCTTCTCCAGGAAAGATGCTGGAAATCTGCCTTCTAGCATACTCCATAATGCTGTTCATGGGAGATATCTTCCTGCTACAAAATTACTCAAGTCAGTTCACTTGTACTTCAGAACCTGGTGTAGCAGGAACTGCGTGCTACAGGAGTCTGCTGAATAAGTACACTGGAAAAAAGAAACAAAAGTCTCTCCATTGTTCTACTGATAAACATTAGCATGCAGGCTAACAAGGAGAAAACATTTTTTTTTTAGGGAGCGGGAGAGAGAGAAACATCGATGAGAGAGAACATTGATTGGCTGCCTCCTACATGCACCCCACTGGGGATCGGGCCCACAACCTGGGCATGTGCCCTGACCGGGAATCGAACCAGTGACCTCTTGGTGCATGGGTTGACACTCAACTGCTGAGCCATACCCGCCAGGCTGACAAGGGAAACATTTTGAAGTGCCCAGAAACATTTATACAGAGCAGACGGAACATGACTTTGGAATTAAGAGGCAATGAATTGATAACTACCGCAGGGTTCTATCATTTTTCATACTAACTAGCCAGTATTCACTTTCAGAACAGAGCCCCTAACTGAGGACAAAACTGTTGGAAATAGAATCCAGATTGAGCTGCAGAGACAGAGAGAGAGGAAAAAAAGACAAGGTTCAGCTAAAGGGAGAGAAGGTGAGGCAGGGGAATAACCAAACATCAAAGAAAGTGAGCCACCATTTTTTTAACTCTTCATTAAATCATTAAAACATAATGTTTAAAAAAGCTATCTTAACCTACATTCACAAAAATTAAGCACATACAAATGAAGGAGAAATAGATTTAAAGTTAGAATTGGGAAAAAACGATACCCACATTTTGGCAGGAAAAACCCCAGTATATGTATAATAGAATCCCTGCCCTCCACCTCACAAAAAAGAACCCAAACAAAGGAATAACTTAAATGCTAAAAAGTATAGTAATTCAGGAATAATTTACAATAAGATGGCTACAAATTAAAAGGATAGCCAGAACAGTCAACACCTAGATAGTCCTGAAATACTAGACTCATAAAGACCAAGTGACTTATAAAAGAAAATCAGCCCTGGTTTGGCTCAGCTGTTAGAGTGTTGGCCTGAGGACCAGAGTCCCGGGTTCGGTTCCTGCTAGGGGCAGGTACCCAAAAAAAGAAAGAAAATCAGAGGCACTTTACAACAAAGTTTTATAACACGTCAGTGGAGTAACAGTATAGTATTCAAGAAAAGAAAATGTGAGCCAAGGAGTTTATAGGCAAGTGTCAATGTATAGAAACAGAATACTGTTCCCTAAGGCTTTTCTGAGTAAACTACTGGACAACAGGCTTCAGAACAACCAAACTGACCAGAAAGCAGCAAAAGGAATGGGGTAAATGTTAAATACATGGTTAGTTGTAGAACTAAGACTGAGAGTATGTAATAGCTCTATGGCTCTGATAGTCTAGATACAGCATAACTTTTTTTAATGTGTTTTTTTATTGATTTTTAAAAAATTTTTATTTGTTTTTGTTACAGATGTTTCTCATTTTTCCCCCAATGACACCCTCCTCCCCTTCCCCCACCCCATCCCCAGCTTTGTTGTCTATGTTCATTGTTCATGCATACATGCATGTAAGTTCTGTAGTTTATCTTTCTTTCTTACCGCTGCATAGTACTCCATTGTGTACATGTACCACAGCTTTTTTAATCCACTCATCTGGTAGACGCTTGGGTTGTTTCCACATCTTAGCTATAGTAAATAGTGCTGCTATGAACATAGGGGTACATATATTCTTTCTGATTGGTGTTTCAGGTTTCTTAGGGTATATTCCAAAAGTGGGATCATTGGGTCAAATGGCAGTTTAATTTTTAACTTTTTGAGGTAACACCATAGTGTTTTCCATAGGGGCTGCACCAATCTGCATTCCCACTAGCAGTGTACTAGAGTCCCCTTTTCTCCACACCTTCGCCAACACTTGTTTGATGATTTGTTGATGGCGGCCATTCTGACAGGTGTGAGGTGATACCTCATAGTTGTTTTTTATTGATTTTTAGAGAGAGAAACATCGATGAGAGATAACATCAATTGGTTGCCTCCTGTATGTCCCCCGCTGGGAATTGGGCCCACAACTTGGGCATGTGCCCTGATCAAGAATGAACTGGCAACCTCTTGATGCATGGGTCATTGCTCAACCACTGAAACGCACCGTCTGGGCCAGCATAACTATTTTAATGGAGAAGAGATGTACAAAAAATAAACATTCTTACCCCTGGCCAGTTTGGCGTAGTGGTTAGAGCATCGGACCGTGGACCAATGAGTCGTGGATTCTATTCAGGTCAAGGGCACATCAGTTGCCGTTCATCCCGGCCCTGGTCGGGGTCGTGCAGGAGGCAGCCAGTCAGTGTTTCTGTCTCTCCCTCCCTCCTACTCTATCTGAAGGAAAATGGAAAAATATCCTCAGGTGAGGATTAAAAAAATAAATAAACATTTAAAAATCATATTGGTGGTATAATATTGATATTGTTATCCTGGGACCATTGTAATGGAATAAAGCTATTAACTATGATTTATACCTTGTGTCCTTGAAAATCAGGATTCTTGGTATAGAAAAAAGGAAATACAGGTATAAGATAGAAATATTCTGTAGAGCCCCAAGGTACTCGAGTTGAATTAGAAATAGCAATAAGAAGTACTTATCTTTGGAAAAGTGTGTGTGTGTGTGTGTGCGTGTGTGTGTGTATGTATATGTATATATATATTCCTCTCCCGCATCAGGCTCTGTCCGCTGAAAAGATCAAAAAACAGTGACCAATCCCATAGCAATGATCATCCCTCGTGCTCAGATTATGATCTTGAAATACCATTTCTGGAAAGAACATTTATTGAAAGATAAACTTGGAATATTTTGTCATACTAAGTAGCAAAGAAATAATTGAAGACAACTATGGTTGTATCAAAAGGATTCAGAAGCCAAATTAAGAGGTTCCCACTGGCCAAACATGGGATATTTCATGTATCAAGGATAATCCAACTATAATTAAATTGGTACGTTTACAGTAATACCTCATCTTAGAAACAAGCATGCATTTTATTTTTTCTATGTGAATTGTACCACTTAGTCACCAAATAGAGGAAGTTTTTTTTTATGGAAGTATATTAGTTAATAAAAAAGGAATGATAGCCCTGGCTAGTTAGAGCGTTGGCCTGCAGTCCAGAGAGGCCCAGGTTCAGTTCCTGCTAAGGGCTCGTACCTCAGGTGCAATTTGTCCCTGGCCCTGGTTGGGTCATGTAGGTGGCAGCCACCCGATGTGTCCCTTTCACGTCAATCTTTCTCTCTCTCTCTCTTTCTCTCTCTCCCTCCCGCTCTATCTGAACAAAAAATGAAGAAAAAAAAATTGTCCTCAGGTGAGGATTTAAAAAAAAAAAAAATTAGGTCATTGTTTTACAGCCTGTAGTGAGTTAATAGTTTAAGGCCGTAGGCATCAATGCATGCCACCATCACAAAAAGAAGCACAACCGTACATGTGTGTCTCCTAAAGGAAAAACACAAAATCAGCAAGAAGTTGCCTTGCCGCCCTGGCCGGTTTGGCTCAGCGGTTAGAGCGTCGGCCTGCGGTCCAGAGAGACCCGGGTTTGGTTCCCGCTAAGGGCATGTACCTCGGTTGCAGTTTGTCCCCGGCCCTGGTTGGTTCATGTGGGTGGCAGCCACTCGATGTGTCCCTTTCACGTCGATGTTTCTCTCTCTCTCCCTCCCACTCTATCTGAACAAAAAATGGAAGAATGTCCTCAAGTGAGGATAAAAAAAAAAAAAGAAGTTGCCTTGCCAAAATAAACAGGAGGGAGTAGATTCTGTAACCTCTGGAACCAACTGCCAATTTATAGGAAATACAAAAGTATAAAGTTTTTTCTTCTTTTAATTTTTTTTTTTTTTATCCTCACCCGAGGACATTTTTCCATTTTTTGTTCAGATAGAGTGGGAGGGAAAGAGAGGGGGAGAGAGAGAGAGAGACATCGACGTGAAAGGGACACATTGAGTGGCTGCCACCCGCACAACCCAACCAGGGCCGGGGACAAACAGCAACCGAGGTACGTGCCCTTAGCGGGAACCGAACCCAGGTTTCTCCAGACTGCAGGCCATTGCTCTAACCGCTGAGCCAAACTGGCCAGGGCAAGTATAAGGTTTTTTCAATACACACAAAAGCAAAGATGTAAACACTCTAAGTCAGGAGAGGGTTTTGTTTTTTTTCCAAATGAGGCTTATAAAATGTTTGCAAGAAATTTTGCCTGTTTTATGCAATATTCTGTATGTTAATATTTTTTTAAATCATTGGAAAGAGATCGAAGCTATCACATAAATAGGGGCGGTACTTCTGAAAACCCCTAGATAGAATGTGACTAAAAACAGGAGTTTTACTGGGCAAAGGTGTGATGACCACCATAACGAGAAAGGTATCTTAAGACTGAGAAACAAAACAGGTGAAATCATAGAATTTAATATAGGGTAATTTACTTAATGGAAGTTTGGGTTGAAGACCTAGCAACTCTGCGTAGATTATTATCCACTGCAGTTTTCTGTTACTATACTTTTTTTTTTATCCTCACCCGAGGACATTTTTCCATTTTTTGTTCAGATAGAGTGGGAGTGAGAGAGAGGAACAGAGAGAGAGAGAGAAACATCGATGTGAAAGGAACACATCGAGTGGCTGCCACCCGCACGACCGACCAGGGCCGGGGACAAACTGCAACCGAAGTACATGCCCTTAGCGGGAACTGAACCCGGGTCTCTCAGGACCGCAGGCCGACGCTCTAACCGCTGAGCCAAACCGGCCAGGGCGACATTTTTATAGTATTAACTCAGGTTCTAGTAAGTGACAAGACAAAGGGACAAAAATGCAGTAGCACCAGAGGCCATACCTCCTGGTAGTTTTGTGATCAGTGATTGCGTATAATTGATACAGTTAACCAGTTTGACATTTATCTTAGTTGTCATATCATTTTGGCTGTTAATAACAAATATTTATGGCTTCATTTTAAGGAGCACAGATAATCATCAATTAATTGGAAGGCTTTGATATGCTTGCTAAGGACAGTGAAATTGGTCAAAAGTCACAGCATGAAACTTAAAAATCAAATGAAATCGAGACACAGAGATGGAGTTGGTTTTGTTCACATCTACATCTATAAACTAGGCCTATTAACACAAAATAAGAAAACAGCTTTTATCTGTGGGGGACTCCTACCCGCACTATTCCATCCAGAAGAGCATTTTTATCTGTCCGTCATATTCTGTCACTGTTTTATCAATTTATATAGGGAGTAAGTATTTGTATCTGCTTGTTCTAGTGTAGTGGTTCTTACCTTGACAGGGAGAAATTATAAACCTGCTGGGGCCCTACGCCTGGAGATTTTGATTCAGAAGCTCTGTAGTGGAGTCTGGGCATCTTTCTGTTTGTGTAATGTTTTGTGGTCATTTGTGCCAAAAAGCCATTTCTTACTTTATTACCAGGTTTTAAAGTTTAGGCTTAGACCAGTGTCATTCTCACATTTTCTATGCAGTTAGTTATTATTAAGCCCTGTCTATTGCTCTTAACACTTAACATCCTTTTCCTCATATTTTCCTTTTTACATCTGTTGTCTTCATTACTTTCCTGGACTATGGAATTGGTCTCCTAAAGGTCTCCTAGTTGATGTTTAAACCCCTCAAATACATTCTTCAAGCTGCTTACCAGACTGTTGTAAACTAATGATTGGCTCATTATTATCTTTGTTTATGAAAGATGGATCTTCATTACCTGTAGAATAAAAGTCAGTCTCCCAGAAATACTCCACAATCTGACTCTTAACTACTTTGTCAAATATCTCTTTCCCCACCAAAGGATCCCTTCCTCCCCTGGCATTAATCATGTTGAACTATTTACAGGTTGCTGAATATTCTATTCTTTTTCATGCTTTTCTGCCTTGGTGTTCCTTGAGCATTCTGTTCTTAGAATCGCCCATATTCCAGCTTTGGAATTCATCTTTAAGAACTCTAGTCATTTTCTGTGATTAAACCTTTTCTAATAGCACTTCTCTTTCAAGTGGAATTGACTATTCTTAGTACTCCTTCTTTAATATGGATATTTTTCATAGGCCCTATAAACCTTTTGTTGTACTTTTTTTTTTTTTACAAGTTTATCTTTGTAGTAAAATTGACCCTTGTAGGGACAAGGACTCTTTTTAATTGGCTTACTTGCCTTTAATTCTAGTGCAGTCTGTGGCACATGGTTTGCTTCTGTCCTAAAGCAATCTTAAAAATGCTATGAATACTATACATCTCACTGATAGATTGTCCTCCTTAAATTTGAAAAAAGTGATTCACATTCTTACTCATTCAGCTTTCTGTGCCTCCTTATTTGGCATACATGTTCTATAGCAAGATAAAAACTTGTACATTTAGTCTGTTTTTTTTTTTAAGGAAACAAAACCCAAGAGAACCTAAGATTAATGTAAGACCTGTTGATTTTACATTTCAACGTAAGTGCTGCTGATAGTATTTGATAGGTTCCATGGTGGTGCTACTTTGCAAAAAGTGCCAAAATGATTAGCTTTCTGTATCAACGACTAATATCCCTTTTTTCCTAGCCTTCTTTGAATCCAGAAGCTGGCAAACAGAATCAGCCATGCAGACCTATTGGGACCCCTTCTGGAGTGTGGGGTAGGTAGATTTTGCCATTTTAAAGGCACAACTTTACATTTTTCATAGCAGGGAGAGGAGCAAAAGTTCTTTATCTCTCCTTTTTTTTGTTTCTTTATCTTGTTTCTCATCCCATCCGTTTGCACATAGTAACTAACACCTATTAACTCTTACTCTGCCCCCCAAAATACCATTGAAATGTAATAGTAGTGGAGTCAAAATACAGACTATTGAAAGCTTGTAGCACACTGAACTTGGGAGCAGATTTTAAGCAAAAGAGAATAATATAAAGTTTATAAGCAATTTTTAATTAATATTGCTAAATTGTTTGTAACAATTAAATTGAATTTTATGTGTTATCATTATCTCCTAAATATTTGGTAGGCGTGTATAACAGTGTATTCTAAGCATTCTTCCACATTACTAGTCTTATAAAGTGTTATTTGAAAGGCTATATAATACCACATCCTAGAGGCCATTTTGTTCAACCAGGTTCCAATTGCTGAGTTTTTTGGGTTGTTTGTTATGGCAATTATAAATGATGCTTGTTATATTAGGGGAAGGAGAAAATACATAAATACGTGTGTGTGTGTGTGTGTGTGTGTGTGTGTGTGTGTGTGTGTGTATCTGAATCTGAATAACTAGCCTTAATAAAAAATTAGCAGACAAATCAGTGTATTCAAACCAAACCTGATCTGTGGCATTGGGATCTTTGGTATTTACAAATTGGACTCTCTGCCCTGGCTGGGTAGCTCAGTTGGTTAGAGCAACGTCCCGATATGCCAAGGTTGGGGGTTTGATTCCGGGTCAGGGTACATACAAAAATCAACCAATGAAAACATGAATAAGTGGAATTGATGTTTCTCCCTTCCTCTCTAAAATCAGTCAATTTTGAAAAATAAAAATAAATTGGACTCTTCTAGTCCTTACATTAGACATGTTCGGTAGCCAGGTGTCTTATTGTGCAGGCTTTATCTAAATACTGTGTTTGGATCTTGAGTTTCAGGATTAAGGATGGTTGCTGTACCATTTCCCCTTTGTTGATGATATATAGCTTTGCTTCAGTTTGGCTAATGAGAAGGTCCTGTGGCAGTGTATTCCGTTTCCTCATCTCCATTCCCATGCTGACAGGAGCTGCCACCCTTGGATATATTTTTGTTTGGTCTGTGCCTCAGTGATACACCGTACACTAGGCATGGTATGTCCCTGAAAGACTATTAACATCTTTGGATTTTCTGGTTGATTTATGAATTTAGAATCAAGTGCTTAATATGCTGTCTTTTTTTTTTCTTTCTATAATTCCCAAGCTTTTGAGAATGTCTGTTAAGTGCACACCAGGAAATGTTTGTCCCTCAGTCTTGATTGTCAACTCTGTTGAAAGTGAGGCATTCATATAAACTGTACCTCTTGTTAACTTCTTTTGTTTCTACACTATTGTATTTCACAGAAAATCCACCTGGTGCCAAACAAACCTCCAAAATGCTAGTTATCAAAAAAGTTTCCAAAGAAGATCCTGCTGCTGCCTTCTCTGCTGCATTCACCTCACCAGGATATCACCATGCAAATGGGAACAAATCATCCAACTTGGTTCCAAGTGTCTATAAGAACCTGGTTCCTAAGCCTGCACCACCTCCTTCCAAGGTATGAGTTGAAATCTGTAAAAACTTTATAGGGCAGAGGTTTGGGAATAAATCAGGAAAAAGTAAATTTGTATTTTTCTTTTGAATCATTCACCAGATACTCAGAACTTGTTATACATATTCTACTGTATTCTGTCTCCAGACTACTGCTGCCAGCTAGATTTTTAGTAGGCCTCTTATTCATTACCCTCATTTCATAAACCTGTTTCTTCTGACTTGCTATTTCATCCATTTGATCATTTAGTTAAATTTCTTGACTGCTTCTTTCCTCTTCCTCCTTATTCACTCCCCTATAAAGTCCATCAGTTACTCCTTCTATAATGTCCTATGCCCTTGTCATCTCACCTTTACTATTATTGTATATACTTCTATTTTCTCATCTTTCTATTCATCTTCCACAGAACTGCCAGAATGATCATCCTTGAATATGTCACGTCCTTTCCTAAATCCCTTCAGTGGTTCCCAACCATCTATTTAGTAGGGATTGGTAAACTGTTCTGTAAAAGATCAGATAATAAATATTTTAAGCTTTGCTGGTCACATATGATACATGGTTTTTGTTTGGCCCATGGGTCAGAGCTGGCCAACCCATGATCTTATAAAGCAATGTCCAAACTCCTTAGTAATGGTGTATATAATTCTTTATAGTCTAAGCCCAGACCACCTTTTACATTTTACTGCCCCTTCTTTCTCTTACCTGTGAAATTACTTATCCTTCAGGTTCGTGTCATCTTCTATGTGAATCCTTTTCTATCACATACACCTAAAGATATAATTAACCCCTATAGCTCTATGACTGAATACCCCTCAGTCTCTTACCATGGTCTCTATAACACTTTATTGCTTCTTTTGTATTTCTTCATTTGGTTGTAATTTACTTAAAGGCAGGTTTCAGATCCTTTTCATATTGTATCCCTAATACTCTCACAAAAGCATGTGATAATTGTTTGATTGAATTCCAGCCTCTATAACAAAACAATTGGAATTTACTGTGTGCAAACACTTGTGTTTGATGCTAATGAGAAATACAAGGAAGTATAACATTGATAACATTGGTCATGACCCTCCGTGAACTGAAAGTCTAATTGTGTTAACAAGATATAAACATATAAAAGGTCATGTGATTGTGTATGAAATAAAATGACAGATTCTAATAGCAAATCCTAAACAGACTTGAATAACTAAATTAAACACTATTTATTTACACAATTCAGAAGAGCGAGATCAGTTCAGACTATGACCATCAAGGAAAATTTTACCAAAAATATAAAATTGAATTGATCTTTGAAGAACAGTCCAAATTTGAATAGGCAGAAGAGTCTATAGAATAATACAAATCATAAGAGAAGAGGTAGTTTGCCCAGCCAGTGTGGATCAGTGGTTGAGCGTCAACCCATGCACCAAGAGGTCCACGGTTCAATTCCTGGTCAGGGCACATGCCCAGGTTGTGGGCCAAATCCCCAGTGGGGGACATTCAGGAGGCGGCCAAATCGATGTTCTCTTTCATCGATGTTTCTATCTCTTCCTCTCCTTCCTCTCTCTCTCAAATCAATAAAGAAAGAGAGAGAGAGAGAAGAGGTAATTAAATGAAAGTTCTGAAACCAGAAAACACTAAGCATATTTGAGGGCTAGTGCATGAAACAATTTAATTACTACTGGTATCATTAGAGAAATATCAGGACTAAGAGTCATTATCCTAGTGATAATGAAGCTTTCAGGGAAGATGAGATCTCTAAGAGGAAAGAAGGAGTAAAGAAAGGGAAGTAAGTCCAGCCGGTGTGGCTCAGTGGTTGAGCATCGACCCATGCACCAAGAGGTTACCAGTTTGATTCCCAGGCAGGACACATGCCCAGGTTGTGGGCCTGATCCCCGGTGGGGGGCATGCCAGCGGCAGCCAGTCAATGTTCAGTCTCATGGATGCTTCTGTCTCTCTTTCCCTCTCACTTCCTCTCTCTGTTAAATAAAGGGAAAAAAATTAAAAGAATAGGGAAGTAAGACTTGGGGAAAATACTTATTATTTCATAAATTTTGGGAAAATAACAACATAGTCAGTAGGACCAAGAAGTTGTAATTCAGACAGAAAAAAAATGCTATACTATAAAAGAAATCTTAGGTGAGTGAGTTTAGATAGCAGCCAGGGTGGTCAACACTTGTCAATTGCTAATGAGAAGTTGAGAAAAATAACAGAAAAAATGTTTTTGATCTTAGCAGTTTCTAAGTTTTTGGTAAACTTTTAATTAAAGTTTTAGTAAAGTAGTGTAGGGCTGAAAGAACAATTCAGGAGATTCTAGAATTATGTGGGTTGAAGTGGAGATAGTGGCACCTTCGAGACTTTGACAGTAAAAGGAAATAGAATATAGGTGGTAGTGAGGTTAAGTGAAAGGATGAAGAAAATCTTAAGGAAGAAGCTTCTGGAGATGTGCTTGTGGTTTATAACCATTATAGTTTAAGAATTGCTAACAAATTGCATATTTTTGGGATATGGATAACTAGATACAGCATCTAGGGTTTTTGTTTTCATTTTTTTGCAGTCTGACGTAATATTAAAGTAACTTTATGTAGCCTTCTGCAACTATGAATTCTATAGTATTTTTTGCCTTTAGTGAAAATTTTTTAAATGGCCATGTATTTTGGCACTGTGGTTTGAACCATTAAATAAAAATTTTAGTTAAAATAAATGCATGCCCAGCTGGTGTGGTTGAGTGTTGACCCATGCATCAAGAGGTCACCGGTTCGATTCCTGATCAGGGCAACTTGCCCAGGTTGTGGGCCCAGTCCCCAGTGGGGGACATGCAGGAGGCAGCCAGTTGATGTTCTCATTGATATTTCTATCTTCCTCTCTCTAAAATCAATAAAGAAAAAAAAAATTTAATAAAAATAAATAAAAAGCAGCCCCTTGAGACACCTTGAAATATACTTGAAAGAGGTCATTAAAAGCCCCGCCGTTATGGCTCAGTGGATTGAGTGTCCTCCCATGGACTGAGAAGTCCCGGTTCAATTTCCTGTCAGGACACATGCCCAAGTTGTGGGCTCAGTCCCCAGTAGGGGGTGTGTAGGAGGCAGCCAATCGATGTTTCTATCTCTCCTGTCCCCTCTCTCTCAAAAAGCAATAAAACCCATTTAAAAAAGAAAAACAATATGAGATTCTTTATTTTATTTTTTTTAAAAGGTCGTTAAAGGATTTTATGGTCCAATAAGAAATAGCAGAAATAAAACTGACAGGTGGAATTATTTTTGGAAAGGGTTTAGGATACTTGTTCCTCTGATTTGGAATGTAAAGAATGTGAATTCAACTCAAGAGAGCAGCTTCTATAAAGAAACAATATAGTGTCCAGCCAGTGTGGCTCAGTGGTTGAGCGTCGACCCATGCACCAAGAGGTCGCTGGTTCGATTCCTGGTCAGGATACATGCTCAGGTTGTGGCCCTGATCCCCAGTGGGGGGCTTGCAGGAGGCAGCCAATCGATGTTCTCTCTCATCAATGTTTCTATCTCTCCCTCTCCTATTATATCTCTCTAAAAATCAATAAAGGAAAAAAAATTTTTTTAAGTCAAGAAACAACCCTGGCCAGTTTGACTCAGTGGTTAGAGTGTCGACCAGAGAATCCCGGGTTCAGTTCCTGTTAAGGGCATGTACCTCAGTTGCAGTTTGTCCCTGGCTAGAGTCGTGTGGATAGCAACCAACCGGTGGATGTGTATCTCTCACGTCGATGTTTCTCTCTCTCTTTTCTTCCCTCTCTTCCTCCCGCTCTATCTGAAGATAAATGCAAAAAAATGTCCTCGGATGAGGATAAAAAGAAAAGAAACAATATAGCATATAAATTAATAGCAGGACTCTGGAATAGACTGATTCCACTTTGCACCTTTGTGGTATGACCTTGGGCAAGTTTCTTAAGTTCTAAGTTTCATCTATAAAGTGGAGGTAATAGTACCTATCTTTTAAGGGTTTTTTGAGGCGTCATGAGAAAATTTTGTGAAGTACTTAAAATTAGCATATAGTAAGTACTAATAAATCATAGCTGTTACTATCAACATAACAGCACCTTACGTTTGATTCATTCCTTAAGAGTTTGTGAAGAGTTTTTGTAAGTGCTATTCATTTGAAAAGTCTGCAAGCATTCTGTTAAACAATACAAGAATGTGAAAACGAGTAAGATTACTTCGTGTCCTCGGGTATCTCAAAAATCTTTAGTGGGTGATGCTTGCTTCGGCAGCACAGATACTAAAATTGGAATTACAGAGATTAGCATGGCCCCTGTGCAAGAATGGCATGTAAATTTATGAAGCATTCCATATTTTTGTGTTCAAAATTAAAAATAAAATCTTCAGCAGGTAAAGAAGTGGCAAAGGTAAAAGTCATGACACAGCTTAGGATCAGGTTAGCCCTATTGTGTAGGACTATAGATTGAAGATAGGAAAACTGATGTAAAGGCTGCTGCTGTTGTCCTGTAAAATGTAATGAAGCCTAAACAGGGATGATAAAAGTAGGCAAAGAAGGGAGGTGGTGATGGCACATATGAGAAGGAAACAGTGGACACTAAGTAATCATCCCTGGGAAACTGGAATAACTGTGGAACCATTTCACTAGAGTTAGAGAAGTGAGATCGGTTTCAGGTAAAAATTGATGGGAGTGGTTCTGGGTACCTTGAATGTGAGATGTTAGAGGAAGGAAGAGGTGAAATGACTAGTAGGCAGATGTGGATTTACCCATTCGTTTTTCTCTAGGTGTTCAACAAACAATTATTAAACATTAAGTGTCTATGTACTAAAATCTGTGGGTCACTAGAGGCATAAAATAATCTGAAAGAGTTCATTGTCTAGTACAGAAAGAAACAGGTAAACAGTAATTGTTCCTCTGCCTGGAGAGGGTCCTCAGAGTCTTTTTTTTTTAGAGAGAGAGAGAGACATGCATGCATTCATTGGTTGATTTTTTTTTTAATGTTTTTATTGATTTTTTTAGAGAGAAACATAATCAGCTGCCTCCTTCCTACCCCCTGCTGGGGATCAAGCCCACAACCCGGGCATATGCCCTGTCCGGGAATTGAACTAAGACCTCTCAGTCCATGGGACAACGCTCAATCCACTGAATCACCGGCTGAGTGCATTGGTTGATTCTTACAGATGCCTGGACTGGGGATCAATCCTGCAGTGTTGGCGTATTAGGACAATTCTCTGACCACCTGAGCCAACCAGTCAAGGCAAGGGTTGTCCTCAGAGTTTTTATAGATAAGGTCGAATTTGAACTGGGTTTTGAAGTGGCAAAGGAAACAGTTGGCATTTATTGACATCTTACTATATTCCAAGACATTCACTAGGCCTTTTTCATATATTATAACATTTACTCCTCTAATCCTAATATGTAGAAAATTACGTGGTGAGGTTATATAGCTAATGAAGTCTGGGCTCTTAAACCAGGTCTATCTGACTTCAAATCGGGGTTCTTTCTACTGCCCCAGAAGGATAAAAAGGAGAGGGGAAGTTGAGAATTCAGGTGGTTTTTTTGTTTGTTTGATCCTCACCCAAGGACATGCTTAGAGAGAGAAAAGGTGAGAGAAACATTGATGTTAGAGAGACACATCAATTAGTTGCCTTCCATATGCACTGACTAGGGAATCAAACTGGCAACATTTCGGTACACGGGATAACACTCAACCAACTGAACCACTCTGGCCGGGTAAGAATTCAGGTTTTATAGTCAGGCTTTATACCATTATACCACTCTCTGGGCTTTGATCTTGAGCAAGTTATTTAATTTTTTTTCTTTCCTTTTTTTTTTTTTTTTTTCCTTTTGAAAATAAAAAACAAACCTTTATTTCTCACAGTTCTGGAAGCTGGGAAGTCCAAGATCGAGGCACAGGCAGATTCAATGTTTGATGAGGACCCTTGTCCATAGATGGCTGTCTTCTCATTGGGCCTCCACCTCTTTCTTGATGGTCTCCAAGCATTTGTCTGTATACTCTCACCATCTCCTTTGGTAGCGTCTGATCTCTTATATATCTTTGGATTCCTAGTGATCCACATACTGAAGTAAGCATTCAATAATTGTTTATCACTAGTGTGTTGTTTGAGTCTCCTTACAAAGAAGAAAAACAAAAAAGGGAAGCTTTTCTTTCTTCCTGGAGCTCCGTCAAGACTATTAAGCTAATAGCAGTGGGTATTTTGGCTACAAGTTCTCTGAAATCCTTGCCTCATACTGTTCAGGAGCTTAGGAGTCCACAACATGTCCCAATCCACAGAACTTCCTCTGAAACATTCTCTAGGAAGCTTGGCTTTTCCTAGCAGAACCTGGGTTACCCAGGCTTCTGGAACTCGCCTATTTAATTTTCTTAAACTTACATACTTAAAAATAAATTGGAAATAATCATGATATCTGTCACATAACTGTGATAAAAGAATGAAATTAAAGTTTTCAAAGTATTTGAAATATAGTACTAGCTAGCACCTCCTAAGTAACCAGCAAATGGTAATTTAAAAACAGTAATTTGGCCCTGGCCAGTTTGAGCAGTTAAGAGAGCGTTGACCTGCAGACCAAAGAGTCATGGGTTTGATTTAGGCAAGGGCACGTACCTTGGTTACAGTTTTTTCCCTGGCCCTGGTTGGGGTCATGTGGGAGGCAACCAGTCAATGTGTCTTTCTCACATCAGTGTTTCTCTCTCTGTTCCACTCTATCTAAAAAATAAGTGGAAAAATATCCTCAGGTGAGCATTAACAAAAACAGGAATTTGTTAGGGAGCAAGTAGGTAGGACATTCCAGGCAGAGGAACTATTGTTACAAAAAATAAAAGCACACTATGTTTAACGGTTTAAACAAAAGTTACACATAACTAGTTTTTCTAATGAAGTTCTCCTAGAAATAGATTATAGCAGTAGAGCACCCCTGAGAAAGCATCGGGGAATGGAGACAGTAACATGTAGAGAAAGACTTACTGAAAAGGCTATTTTACTAAAATTGGGATAGAGCTCAGCTGGTGTGGCTCACTGGTTGAGCGTCGACCCATGCACCAAGAGGTCACCAGTTTGATTCCCAATGAGGGCACATGCCCAGGTTGTGGGCCCAATCCCCAGTAGGGGGCATGCAGGAGGCAGCCAGTCGATGTTCTCTCTCATCAATGTTTCTATATCTCTCTTCCTATCTCAAAATTAATAAAGAAAAAACATAGGGATAGAGATGAATATTTCAGGGAATTAAATAGTGACTATAATAATGAGAAAGTGAAAGCAGGCACTGACTTATGCTAAAAAGTTAGACAATATAAGGATGTAGTTTAAGGAAAAATAAATCTGGTTCCCCACCTCCCAGCTTTAATAAGGTGGCTTATCGTGTTTGTAGATAAAAAATGGAGGGACTGCCTGGCCAGTGTGGCACAGTGGTTGAGTATCAACCCATGCCCCAAGAGGTCACTAGTTTGATTCCCAGTCAGGGCACATGCCCAGGTTGCAGGCCTGATCCCCAGTGGGGGCATGCCAATTTATGTTCTCTCTCATTAATGTTACTCTCTCTCCCCCTTTCCCTTCCTCTAAAAATCAAGGGAAAAAAATTTTTTTTTAAGAAAATTAAGATCAAGTTGGAATAAAGTTGGGCAGAAATGTAGGTATCCTATTGCATGTAACACTGCCTGATAAACCTTCCGTACTACGACAGAAACCCAGGTGTTTCTATGTTTCTATGCCTCGCAGATATGTAACCTGACATAAGCAGCCATCTTTAGATATTTCAGCAAGAAAAACAATGTTCTTATCTGTCTTTCTTATCTGCTTGCGTGCTTTTTATAGAGTCGTCTAAAAAAATATCACATACTAGTTGAGTAACCTTGGACAAATTGCATGACTTTCTTAACTTCAGTGTCATTCTCTGTAAAAAATCAACATCATAATTATACCTGATGGAGTTAAGAATTAAATAAAATAAACAGTATGACAAGCATGTGGTACATAGTAGATAATTGGTTAATTTCTTTCCTGAAGACTATTATATTCTCTTTTAATACCAAGAAGGAATTCTTTTCACTCAGACCCTTCCTTTGTTGAAAGCCTCTTGGTTTTCATGGTTTCATTCTGGAAAAAGAGATGTTTTTTTTCTTGTGTCTGCCTCACTCAGTTGACATGCTTTGTCCCTGTTCTCTTCAGACAGTGTGATTGACTGTATTCCAGCTATGCTGTCATCGTAGTTGGGGTCAGGGCCAGAGTGACAGAATGTGCTCATACCCTACAAGGCTGAGCAGAAGAAGGGCCTCTGGACTAAACAGGATTGTCCAGACATTTACATTGCCCACCCTGGACTGGATGGAACTCATCTTCTCCCATTGAAGTTCATGGGAAACAGCAGTTTTTTGGTGTGCTGCTTTTTAGGGTATTAGGGTTACATCAAGGTTAACAACACACCATAAAACATCTCGGGGTCATATAAGTTTGGAAAATGCTGTATATTACATCTGCTTCTCAAAATCACATGTACAGTTAAATGCTTTGCAAAATAGCACAGTAAAGAAACCTGTTGAGCCCGGCCAGTGTGGCTCAGTGGATTGAGCATCATCCCATGGACTGGGAGGTCCCAGTTCAATTCCTGGTTAGGGCACATGCCTGGGTTTCAATCTCGATCCCCGGTGGGGGGCATGCAGGAGGCAGCCAATCTATGTTTCTATCTCTCTCTCCCTTCTTGCTCTAAAAAAAAAAAATCAATAAAAACGTATTTTAAAAAGAAAGAAAAGAAACCTGTTGAACTTGATTCAACCCAGTATCTCCCAGGCTTATTGTACTAGAGTTCTCTTTTTTGAGAAATACCTATTACTATCCTGTGGATCTTTTGGTTCCCATCTGCCTTTTTATTTCAAATGCCTAAGAAGTTGCATACCTCCCAAACATAGTGAAACAGGTAAGCTCTGGGAACTCATGTTCCCACATAACATTTCACTCTTTGCCTTAGGCTCTTACAGGACTGAGTTTCTGTCTGCATGCTTGTTCTGACGGATTTATTCTTTCTTCCCATGTAGCCCAGTGCTTGGAAAGCTAACAGAATGGAACACAAATCAGGATCCCTTTCCTCTGGCCGGGAGTCTGCTTTTACCAGTCCAGTCTCTGTTACCAAACCAGTAGTACTGGCTAGTAGTACAGTTTTAAGCTCTCCCAAAGAGGTGAGTGAGGATAAAGCAGAGGCCTTTACTAAAGTTGCCATTTCCCATTTACTTTAATGAGTTACGCAATGTGACATGTACATCTCTATTCTATTTCCTTTATATCTGTGCTAGTTCAAAGTTATTTGTTTACTGGTGGTTCCCTGTAGCATGCACAAATGGGCAGTAGCTATGTAGTTGCTCTATGGTAGACCAGGGTCAGCCTGTGTTAGACTGATACTGTGCTGGTGTCTGTGGAAAATCAGAGGTACTATATATAAGTTATCCAGTCTTAACTCTAAAAAAACCAGCAAAGCTAAAATCTGTATAAAGGAAAAGGATTGTTTGTTTCGGGGGGGGGAGGGAGGGGTTGTGTTTGAGGGGTAAAAGACAGAATGATAAATAGGCTACCAGATACTGGAAATCAGTATCATGTAGAAATGACATAGAGAATTCCAGTTCTTGCTATTTACTGTCAGGAGCAACCTATTTGTGGTATTTGCGCAGAGTCCCTCCAGCACCACTCCTCCCATTGAGATCAGCTCCTCTCGTCTGACTAAGTTGACCCGCCGAACTACAGACAGGAAAAGCGAGTTCCTGAAGACTCTGAAGGATGACCGGAATGGAGATTTCTCAGAGAGCAGAGACTGTGACAAACTGGAGGATGTAAGAGCATAGGATTTTTCTTTTTCTTTTTTTTTTTTTTTTTTATCCTCACCCGAGGACATTTTTCCATTTTTTGTTCAGGTAGAGTGGGAGGGAGAGAGAGAGGAACAGAGAGAGAGAGAGAGAGAAACATCGATGTGAAAGGAACACATCGAGTGGCTGCCACCCGCACAACCAGCCAGGGCCGGGGACAAACTGCAACCGAGGTACATGCCCTTAGCGGGAACCGAACCCGGGTCTCTCCGGACCGCAGGCCGACGCTCTAACCGCTGAACCAAACCAGCCAGGGCAGAAGCATAGGATTTTTCTGAGGCAACATAGTTGTTTTCCTATGTTATATGTGTGCTTTTTTTTCTTTTTTAGGAGAAAAATGTGGCAAGTTTTTTTAAATGTACAGAGAAGTGTCTGTAGGAGTAAGCCTATGGTAGAGTGAGTTTAATCCCTTGTTCAACAGATTTCAAATTAGAGCTTATTTTAATGACAGTTGCCTTGGAACTCTGAAACCAAGCAGCACTGCTTAAGTCTTGAATTGGTTAGTTCTATAAGAAGTTGGTAGCCCTGTCCAATTTGGCTCAGCGGTTAGAGCGTCGGCCCATGGACCCGAGAGTCCCGGGTTCAGTTCCCACTAAGGGCACGTACCTCGGTTGCAGTTTGTCCCCAGCCCCAGTTGGGGTCATATGGGTGGCAACCAGTCTATGTGTCTCTCTCACATCAATGTCTCTCTCTCTTTCCCATTGTATCTCAAGATAAATGCAAAAATGTCCTCAAGGGAGGAAAAAGGGAAAAAAGAAGTTGGTAAATAATAGAAGCTTTTGTCAGGATTATATTATATTGCAATATAAAACATAGGTATCTAGTAGTTTCTGCCACAGTTGACATAACCTGTAGATGGTTGCCAGTTGGATCTTTTGGAAATCTTAGCAAGTACTCACTTTTAAATGGGAAAAACCTAGGGGTTAAAGTTGTCTTCTGGAAAACACTTCCCTAGATTCTGACTCCATCTTGTAGATTGTTTACCTTGCGGAAAGAATTGTTACACACCAAGTGTGTTCTTTTTCTTATTGCAGTTGGAGGACAATAGCACACCTGAACCAAAGGAAAATGGAGAGGAAGGCTGTCATCAGAATGGTCTCCCTCTCCCTGTAGAGGAGGAAGGGGAGGTCCTCTCACACTCTCTGGAAGCAGAGCACAGGTAAGTAAGGATCAGGTCATAGGGCATGCTGTTTGAGGAGTCCTGCAAGGAGCTGGACAATGCTTAAGACATCTCAGATTGAGTCCAGCATACAGAGAGAAGTCCCATGAGTACCCTAACTTGTTCTCTCTGTTTGCCCCAGATTGGCCTATTACTCAGTGGATGTTCCTTAACAGACTCAACCAGCTTTTTCATACTCCTCTCTAAGGCTTTTGTGTAGTTTAGTTTCAGGCTCAGTTTATGGCTCCAGTTGATGCAAGGAGAGGGAAACCTGTTTTCGCAAACTGTTGTGCTGTCCCCTTGGACCCTCCTGGCCCAGCTGAGCAGCTACCATAAGACTCCTTCAAAGGGCCTTGGGAGACATGAGGCCCCCATGTCTGGAGCTTGTTCTTTACTGAGAGCCTCTAATACAGAGCAGCCAGCTGTCTGGGCACCTGGATGGCACATGGCGCCTGCTAAATGTGATAATACTTTCTTGAAAGGAGGCTCCTGTCCAGAGGAATTTTAGGGATCATAATGTTAGGAAGAAGAACCATAATGCCATGAAACAAAGAAAAGTTCAGTATATGTGGAAACATACTAATTTGCTCATGAGACAAAAGTGAGATATGTTCTGTTTGTCTATGGGACAGAGAGGGCCCTTGCAGTTTGGCTTTTTTTCTTTATGCTGTCTTATTTTCTGATGCTCATACTATCTCTTCTCTGTAGCTCTTATGCTCTGGACAAAGCAACTGTGGAGAACCTTTCTTTAATTATCAGCACCTAAATATAGCGATAATTAGTTATGTTTTCTTTGCTTGACCTGCCTCCTCCAGGTTATTGAAAGCAATGGGATGGCAGGAGTATCCTGAAAATGACGAGAATTGCCTTCCCCTCACAGAGGATGAGCTTAAAGAGTTCCACATGAAGACAGAGCAGGTATGTCATAAACCTTTCCTGGAGACCAGTTAACAAATAGGAGAATGAGGAGTCAGGACAGTCGTTGCCCTTAGGGAGCCCAGCTTAGTGTGAGAAAAGGACCTTGAAAAAGAAAATATAAAGTTGCCATAGTGAAAATATAGAAGAATATGGAAATCTGCCTAGGCAATAGGGATATCCAATGTTGCATAGAAAAACCAGGTCAATAATTATCCGATTTCAGAAGGTAGTATGTTCTTTCATCCTGGAAGCTTTAACCCCTTATTAGAACCACAATGCTGTATTCCAAAGTTATGGGCTGAGCCCTTGGTTCCTAAGGAAGCAGGCTCACCCTTCTCTGCTTTTAGCCCTGTAGGTTTCCTCTCGTACTCTGGCCAAAGCCAAGAAGCCAAATTTGAATGTATTTAAGAAATACTTAGATTCTTGGAGTAAAATACTGCCAGATCTTTGGGGTTTACAGCGATGGACAAGACTCTATAACCCTCATGAAGCTTAAGTCCTGGAGCAGTATATATATATAAAGCATAAATAACAACAGCTGTGTCCTATAAAGTGAAAATGTGGGCTAAAAGACTTTGCTACTCAGAACTGTTTCCCTATCATTGTCATCACCTGCGAACTTGGTAGCACTACTGCATCTCAATCCCTACCCCAGTCATTCTGAGTCTGACACTGCATTGGGAACAGATCTTTTGATGATTCATTTGTGAGCTAAAGTGTGAGAAGCACTGCTACAAGAAATCTTCAGCCTCTTAGAAGGGCCTGCCTAGAATTGAATTGAAGCCCAGTTTTTCCCAGGTCCCAAGGGCCAGTGTCAATATTGATGTTATGTGCCCTGGTCGGTTTTGCTCAGCGGTTAGAGCGTTGGCCTGTGGTCCACAGAGACCCGGGTTAGGTTCCTGCTGAGGGCATGTACCTCGGTTGCAGTTTGTCCCCGGCCCTGGTTGGATCATGTCAGTGGCAGCCACTCCCATGTATCCCTTTCACGTCGATGTTTCTCTCTCTCCCTCCTGCTCTATCTGAATAAAAAATGGAAAAATGTCCTCGGGTGAGGATAAAAGAAAATTATTGATATTATGTTTTATTTTTTTTCTTTGTTTCCCATGCTTACCACAGCTGAGAAGAAATGGCTTTGGGAAGAATGGCTTTTTGCAAAGCCGCAGTTCCAGCCTGTTCTCCCCTTGGAGAAGCACTTGCAAAGCAGAGTTTGAGGACTCAGACACAGAAACCAGTAGCAGTGAAACATCAGATGACGATGCCTGGAAGTAGGCATATATGTTCACAGTTAAATCTGACCCATAAACTCAACTTGTGTGCTTAGGGAATATACAAAAGAAATCGTTTCCTTTTCTTATGTTGTTGAATATTTCATGCACAAGGGAAATAATCATATCCCAAAGAGAGAGCAATTGGCTTGTTTAGCTTTTGTTGTTGTTCTTTCCTGTTATCTGCTTAATAGAGAGAAATATGTGTGGTGGGACAGATTTTTTAAATACACACACAGTATATATGGGGCGATGCACAAGTGGGAGCTGGCAATGCAGAGAGGAGACACTGATCTGCAGCAACAGCTTCCATCAGCCCTTGGGGCACTCACCCCTGTGCTCAAGCAATCATTGTCAATGACAAAGTGACTATTGAAGTTATAATTGTATTAAATTAATGCTAATAATTTGGATATTTTATTTTATTTTTGGCTGCTCGGGTAACGTTAGCCCTTAACAAAGCATATGTGGGTTTCTTTTTTTTCTCTCTCTCTTTTTCTTTCTTTTTTTTTTCCTTTGGGTACAACTGTAAAATATTTGGATATAGGAAATGTGTTATTCTTGCAGCCTTGATATTCAGGGTGGATTGTAAAATATAAATTTTTGTGAGATTTCAAAGATTAAGATTATTTTGATAACATTATTTACAGATTTAAAAGATGTGGTTATCACAAGTCTTGAGGGGGAAACTACTGCATAAAATAACTAACTTGGAATAAATATTTTGCATCAGTTTGGATTGTCTTGTGTAAGAAGTATATTTTCTTTAAAATTAGATGAGTGGTTTCTGTTTTAGGGGAAATACTCTGGCAATCTGAGGAACATTGAATTCACACACCTGTTTCTCCTTTTAGCAGCTACTTTTTTGATGCAGAAAAACCTGTGCAATAAATTACCAGTAATAAAATCAGAAACCCAAGTTTATTTCCAGAAACTTTTGTTCACTGCCCATGTATTTACCAGTGTACGTGTTTTAAGGAAGTTCTGTGCCTCAGTTTTCCTTCTACATAAGATCATAGGAGAAAGGGTTTGACCAATGATGTCTGGGTGATCAGTTGAGGAGGCAGGTTTTTTCATTCAACAAATATTCCCCAGCTTCTTGTGTGTCCCAGGCATTGTGCAAGGCTCTGGGGGATACAAGGAGTGCCCGGCCTAGTAGGGAAGAAGATACTTAAGATAAAAATGAAACCTTAGCCCTGGCTGGTTTGGCTCAGCGGTTAGAGCGTCGGTCTGCGGTCCCGAGAGACCCGGGTTCGGTTCCCGCTAAGGGCATGTTACCTCGGTTGCAGTTTGTCCCCAGCTCTGCTTGGGTCGTGTGGGTGGCAGCCACTCGATGTGTCCCTTTCACACCGATGTTTCTCTCCCTCCCTCCCTCCCACTCTATCTGAATAAAAAATGGAAAAATGTTCTCGGATGAGGATTAAAAAAATAAATTTAAAAAAAAAATGAAACCTTAGCCCGGCCAGGTTGAACATTGACCCATGCACCAGGAGGTCACTGGTTTGGTTCCTGGGCAGGGCACATGCCCAGGTTGTGGGCCAGCTCCCCAGTGGGGAGGCATGCAGGAGGCGGCCAAAAAGTGTTCTCTATAATCGATGTTTCTATCTCCCTCGCCCTTTTTCTCTCTCTCTCTCAATGCAATAAAAAAAAAATTTTGTGGTTTTTTTTTTTTTTTTTTTAAATAAAGACCTGGCCGGTTTGGCTCAGTGGTTGCATTGCTGGCCCTCGGACCAATGAGTTGCGTGTTTGATTCCCACCAAGGCACATACCTCAGTTGCTATTCGGCCCTGGCCAGGGTCCTAGGAGCAGGAGGCAACCGATTGGTGTGCCCCTCATGTTATTGTTTCTCTTTCTCTCTCTCTCTCTCTCTCTGTAGATAAATGGAAAAATACCCTCAGATAAGGATTTTAAAAAAAGAAACCTTAGTCCAACCAGTGTGGCTCAGTCTCATGGACTGAGTCTCATGGACTGAGTCTCATGGACTGAGGTCTCGGTTCCATTCCCAGCCAGGGCACATGCCCGGGTTGCTGGCTCAATCCCCAGTGTGCAGGAGACAACCAATTGATACTTCTCTCTCACATCAGTGTTTAACTTGCCTTTCCTCTGTCATAAAAAAAAAAAAATCAAAACTTTTTTGATGCAATCTTATCCTGGCCGGGTGGCTCAGTAAGCATGTCGTCCCCATGTGCCAAGGTTGCAGGTTCTGTCCCTGGTCAGAGCATATACAAGAATCAACCAGCCCAGTTGGTGTGGCTCAGTGGTTAAGCACCGACCCATGCACCAAGAAGTTGACGGTTCCATTCCCAGTGCCGGGGGCATCCAGGAGGTGTCCAACCAATGTTCTCTCTCATTCATGTTTCTATCCTCTCTCTTCTTCTCTAAAAAAATTTTTTTATCCTCACCTGAGGACATTTTTGCATTTATCTTCAGATAGAGAGGGAGGAAGAGAGAGAGAGAAACATCGATGTGATAGAGATACATTGACTGGTTGCTAGCCACACGACAGGCTGGGGACAGACTGCAACAGAGGCACATGCCTTTAGCAGAAACCGAACCTGAGACTAGTCCGCAGGCCGACGCTCTAACCACTGAGTCAAACCAGCCAGGGTGATAAAAAATATTTTTTTAAAAGAATCAACCAGTGAGCTCTGGCCATTGTGGCTTAGTTGGGCAGCATCTTGAACAGTTTTGCATTTGATTCCAGTTCAGGGCAAATGCCTGGTTCTCAGGCTCCCCAGTAGGGGGCATGCAGGAGGCAGCTGACCTGTTTCACTCTCACATGGGTCTTTCTCCCTCTCTCTCCAAAAAAAAAAATCAATAAAAATATATGTTTTTTAGCCCTGGTTGGTTTGGCTTGGCGGTTAGAGCATTGACTTGCGGTCCAGAGAGACCCGGGTTCAGTTCCCACTAGGGGCATATACTTTGGTTGCAGTTTGTCCCTGTCCCTGGTTGGGTTGTGTGGGTGGCGGCCACTTGATGTGTCCCTTTTCTTTTTTTTAATCCTCACCCGAGGACTTTCTACTTTTTTCTATTTTTCTACTTTTTGTTCGGATAGAGTGGGAGAGAGAGAGAGAGAGAGAGAAACATCGACGTGAATGGAGAGGGGTGTGTGTGTGTTTTACACATGCCCCTAGCGGAAACTGAACCTGGGACTCTCAGGTCCGCAGGCTGACGCTCAACTGCTGAGCCAAACTGGTCAGGGCCAATATGTTCCTTTCACGTAAATGTTTCTCTCTCTCCCTCTTCCTCTCTCTCCCTCCTACTCTGAACAAAAAAAAAAAAACAGAAAAAAGTCCTCAGGTGAAGATTAAAAATATATACATATGTGTGTGTGTGTGTATATATATATATTTTTTTAAATGCATAAATAGCCCTGTCTGGTTTGGCTCAGCTATTGGAGCATCAGCCTGTGGACCAGAGAGTCCTGGGTTCGGTTCCTGCTAGGGGCATGTACCCCCCCCCCAAAAAAAAGCATAAATAAGTAGACCAACAAATTGAGGTTTCTCCTCTCTCTAAAATAAATTAGTGAGTTAAAAAATTAATTTTAAAATCAAGTCTGGCCTGTGTGGCTCAGTGGTTGAGTATCGACCCATGTACCAGGAGGTCACCAGTTCAATTCCCAGTCAGGGCTTATGTTCAAGTTGTGGGCCAAATCCACAGTGTGGGGAATTAAGGAGGCGGCCAGTTGATGTTCTCTCTTATCGATGTTTCTCTCTCTCTCTCTCTCTCTCTCTCTCTCTCTCTCTCTCATCTCTAAAAATCAATAAAAAAATTAAAAGAAGCCATAGTACAAGATCTGATGGACAAGCAAAAGTTAAACAACAGATATGTACTAGCACTGGCAGTCTCCCTAAAATACAGTCCTTAGTGGATATAGAGGTCCAAGATCATACTCTAATGAGCCATAGCAGAGGAGTAACAGGCCTGATTTCATATTAGAGGGATGACTAGCCTGGCCAGTGTGGCTCAGTGGATTGAGCATCTTCCCATGAACTGAGAGGTCCGAGTTCAATTCCTGGTCAGGGTACGTGCCCAGATTGCAGGCTCAATCTCCTGTAGGGGGTGTGCAGGAGGCAGCTAATCAATGTTTCTATCTCCCTCCCTAAAAAATCAAACATTTTTTTTTAAAAAGGATGACTAGCTTGAAGTGGGGACTCCAGAAGGGGTACAGGCTAGGACAGACCAGAAAGATATTTGCTAGATTCTAAAGGTTGGGAAAGCAGAGACCATATCTGCCAATACTGTACTAGAGTCTCTTCTGCTAGTGGTATAAACAGTCCATGTGCAAGCTGTGAAAATAGTGGCTAAGATAGAGCAGTTAAGAACTACAGCGTGGCTCTGGCTGGTTTGGCTCAGCGGTTGGAGTGTCCACACGCAGACCAGTGAGTCACCGGTTAGATTCCAGTCCAGGGCATATACCTCAGTCGTGGTTCATCCCCAGCCCTGGTCGGGGTCATGTGGGAGGCAGGCAGTCGATGTGTCTCCCATATTGATGTTTCTCTCTCCTTCCTTCCCTCCCTTCCTCCCTCCCTCCCTCTCTCCCACTCTATCTGATGATAAATGGAAAAATATCCTCAGGTGAGGATTAAAAAATATTGTATTTCATGGAAATATATACTTTAAGACATTATTTTATGTACTAATAAGAGAAAATTGGCCAGTTAAATTATGACTGCAGCCCTGGCCAGTTTGGCCCTGTTTAGAACGTTGGCCTAAGGACCAAAGGGCCTCAGGTTCGATTTACAAGGCAAATGTCTCTCTCACATTGATACTTCCCTCCCTCCCTCCCTCCCTTCCACTCTATCTAAAAATGAATGGAAAAACATCCTCAGATGAAGATTAACAAAAAATAAATTATGACACTCCATTGGTTGTGAATCTGATTTCAGAGTTTAAAAATATGCATCTTAGCCTGGCCTGTGTGTCTCAGTGGTTGAGCATTGACCGATGCACCAAGAGGTCACCAGTTCAATTCCCAGTCAGGGCACATGCCCCAGTGGTGGGCCTGATCCCCAGTGAGGGGCATGCAGGAGGTAGCCAATTGATATTCTCATCGATGTTTCTCTCTCGCTCTTCCTCTCCCTTCCTCTCTAACATCAGTAAAGAAAATTAAAAAATAAATATGCATCTTAGAATCAATGAAATACATTCTTGTGCCACATAAACGTTTCAGTCACAACAGACCGACTATACAACAGTGGTCCCATAAGATTATAATGGAGCTGAAAAATTCCCATCACCTGGTGACAGCCATCATAAGCACTACATATTACTTAAGTGTTTGTGATGATGCTGGTGTAAACACACCTGCCCAGCCAGTTGTATAAAAGCATAGCACATATGGTTATATGCCATACATAATACTTGATAATAAATGACTCAACTGGTTTATGTAATCACTATACTTTATATCATCACTTCATTTTTAATTTTTGGACCGCTTCATGAATTTGCGTGTCATCCTTGCACAGTGGCCATGCTTTATCATTACTTTGGAATGTACTCTTTCTACATATTAAATGTTTGCTGTAAAGCACTATGCTGTGTTATGCTGAGAGCAGCCTCATATATTATGCTTACCATGTCTCTTGATTATATAAGTTTCTCTTGTGTCTGATTTAATCTGTTTTGCACATGGTGTACAGGCTTGTAGCCTAGGAGCTACAGGCTACACCATATAATCTAGGGGTGTATAGTAAGTTGGCTGTACCATCTAGGTTTGTGAGTATACTCTGATTGCACAATGATGAAATTACCTAGTGAGGAATTTCTTAGAATGGATTGCCATCATTAAGCAGCATGGCTGTATTATAAAATGAACTGCTGCACAAGTATTAAACAAAATGAGAAGTAGGTTGAGATAGAAATAAGTCTACCTGGTTAGCCTTGGGCTTTGCCACTTACTAGCTTTCTCAGAATAAATTTCTAAAAATGTGTTCTTGCCCAGCCGGTATGACTCAGTGGATTGAATCATCCCATGGACTAAGAGGTCCTGGTTCGAATCCCAGTCAAGGCACATGCCAAGGTTGCGGGCTTGATCCCCAGTCGGGGGGCATGCTAGAAGCAGCTGGTCGATGTTTCTCTCTCACAGCAATGTATCTATCTCTCCCTCTCACTCTAAAAAACAAATCCATAAAAATTTTTTTTAAAATAAAAGTGTGACCTGACCAATGTGGCTCGGTGGTTGAACATTGACCAAGAGGTTGCTGGTTCAATTCCTGGTTGGGGCATATGCCCAGGTTATGGGCCAAATCTCCAGTGGGGGGTGTGCAGGAGGCCACCAATCGATGTTCTCTCATCAATGTTTCTTTCTCTCTCCCTCTCTAAAATCAATAAAGAAAAAAAAATTTTAATCAAATAAAAATGTGCCCTTTTTGTCACTTGGAATTAAGCTGGACTAAGATCACATACTTTGAAATACTTTATAACCTGCTGCTGCTGGTCATACCTTGTTTGGCCTTATGTACCAGTGAGTGGTGGGTGGGAGGGCACTACTATAAGTCCATGACGTACTTAGAAAAGGTATCTTGTTTAGAAACCTGGGGCTAGCTCAGAGATCCTGCCTCTGATGTATACATATATTGGGGGTGGGGGGAGGTGATGGGGAGATTTGGCCAGCAGGAAAGGGCCTGCTTAGCCCCTGGCTGGTGTCAAGTACCTTTTTGTACTTGATTCCTTCATCTGATAGATGCATTATGCTCTCCCAGACCTTTCATTCCTTGTACTGCTCTGATTATCTTCCCTCTCTAGTTGGAAAAACAGGAATCAGGGATTGGGAGTCAGGGAGAAACTGCTAGCTTTAATGGGCCTTGGTTATGAAAAAGCTATGGTTGCGCCCTGGCCAGTTTGGCTCAGCAGTTAGAGCATCAGCCTGCGGTTCAGAGAGACCCGGGTTCGGTTCCCGCTAAGGGCATGTACCTCGGTTGCAGTTTGTCTCCGGCCCTGGTTGGTCGTGCAGGTGGCAGCCACTCGATGTGTCCCTTTCACGTCGATGTTTCTCTCTCTCTCTCTCTCTTCTTCTCCCTCCCTCCCTCCCACTCTGAACAAAAAATGGAAAAATATCCTTGGGTAAGGATAAAAAAAAAACAAAACAAGAAAGAAGCTATGGTTGCTTCCAGAGAGGCCTAGTGCAAGGAAAACTTTTCAGTCTAGGTGAAAGACACAGGAGCATGTCAGTGGTCTTGCAGATCTGCCTCTTGCTTCAACAATGTTTGGATGGAACAGACTCAGTGACGCCCCTTCTTCCAGCCTCTCACCACCCTCCAACCTCTTTTCCAGTCACAACTTTCAGAACCATCTCAGTGATCCCCTGCCTTTGGGAGCAGCCCAACACCATTTTGTGAGCTTAACTCCTTTGCTGAGCAACCATGAGCTCCCAGATTTGTCAGAATAATTTCACCAAAGTGGAGGCCACCATCAACTGCCTGGTTAACTTGCATCTGCAGTCCTCAAAAACCTCTTTGGCCCTGGCCGGTTTGGCTCAGCGGTTAGAGTGTCGGCCTGTGGTCTAGAGAGACCCGGGTTCGGTTCCCGCTAAGGGCATGTACCTTGGTTGCAGTTTGTCCCCGGCCCTGGTTGGTCGTGCGGGTGGCAGCCACTCGATGTGTCCCTTTCGCATCGACGTTTCTGTCTCTCTCTCTTGTCCTCTCTCTCCCTCCCACTCTATCTGAACAAAAAATGGAAAAGTGTCCTCGGGTGAGGATTAAAAAAAAAAAAACCTCTTTGGGCTACTATTTTGACCCAAGGATGTGGCTCTGGAGTGTGAGAGTCACTTCCCAAGAAGGCTAGGGAGAAGCACAAGGGCACCAAGCATCTCTTAAAGATGCAAAACAAGCAAGGCAGCTGCACCCTCTTCCACGACATGCAAAAGTCTTTCCAAGGTGAGCGGGGTAAAACCCAGGATGCCATAGAAGCTGCCGTGGTCATGGAGAAGAACCTGAAGCTCGCCGTTTTGGGGCTGCATGACCTGGGTTCAAGCACACAAAGATCATTTGTTAACTTCCTGGAGAGTCACTTCCTAGATGAAGTGAAATTCAACAAGGATACGGGTGACCACCTGACTAACCTCCACAGACCAGCTGGTCCCCAGACTGGTCTAGACAAGTATCTCTTTAAAAGGCTCACCCTCAAATATGACTATGAGCCTTGGGAGCCCAGAGACCTCTGAGGGGCTCCTCTGCATCTTCCTGGTGTCAGGCTTCTCTGCTTGAGCCTCTCCCTGCAGCCACTAGGTAGACTTTTTTTTTTTTTTTTGGTACTTGCCCATAGTGGGAGCCAAACCCAGGACTCGGGTCCTCTGGCCAACACTCCAACCACTGAGCCAAACCGGCCAGGGCAGCCTTTTATTTTTTAATCCTCACTGGAGGATATTTTTCCATTTTTGTTCAGATAGAGTGAGAGGGAGGGAGAGGGAAACATCCACGTGAGAGACATCAACTGGTTGCCTCCCGCACAACCCCTACCTGGGTTGGGGACAAGCCACAACTGAGGTAAGTGCCTTGACCAGAATCAAACCCGTGACTCATTGGTCCACGGGCTGTTGCTCTAACCACTGAGCAAACCGGCCAGGGCTAGGTATAGCCTTTTAACCAACCAGGAGCCCTCTTCCATGCCCTGAACCAAATGATAACAAAGCTTTTTGAGAATAAAAAAGGACATTATTTCTTGGCAGAATGCTCATAAAGGCAGACAAGGCAGAATGGGTGCTCTCTCATGTGTTCCAGGAATGTAGAAAGATACTAACTTGGGTTACATCCACTTGGGCAAAACAAGAATGAATAAGATAACACTTCTCTGCCAGAGGCCATTAGATGGCCAATGATGGAGTGTGTTATATGGGCCCAGTGAGTCTAGGAGGCAGCTCTTTATTCCCCTTTATTTTATTAATATAGGCAGAAAAACTAAGATGTAGTATTAGTATTAGAGACTTACCCATCTCAAGCAATGAGGTGGAGCAAACTCTGTGACACTTTTTCAATCCAGGGCCTCCTCCCAAAGGTGACCAAGCCTTCCACACCCATTCTCCAGACCTGCCTAGGCCTGTAGTTGCTGCCCAGGGAGCTAAGGCTCCTCCCCAAACAAACTTGTTATTGTAGACCCAATAAACCTGGCCTTTCCTCTCTGCCTCTGGCTTTCTGTTTCATCCTCCTCTCCCTTTCTCCTGCTCTCTGTCCTATCTTCTGCAGGTCTTGGCTTGGTGTAAGAGAAGAGGTCCCATCCCATGGCCTCCCACTCTGGGGAGCCAGGGCTCCTGCCCTGTGGATCCTGTGACATGGTTTTCCGCTCCTGGGCCCTATTGGCCACTCATACTCAGCACTTCTGCATTGGCCGTTTAACCCAGGAGGTGACACTTGGAGCACAGCCTTCAAAAGCCTCTGAACCACGAGGCCCCATGGTAAGAGCCTCCGCCATGGCCATGGCTGGGTATTCAAGCTACCCTGACCCTCGGGATTCCTCATCCCACACACTGTGTATAGCTTGTGTCACAGGAACACCAGGGCTTTCCAGACCAGGAGGCCAGCAAATCGGCTCTAAGGAGGCTAACAGAAGAGGTACATTGGGCACTACCCACGGGCTCGAAACTGAGCATCCTCTCCAAACCTTTAGATAGATATTAAGGGTCAGATTACCCCTACACGGGTATCGCGGGTTAATGTTATCTCTAGGTGCAGGGACTGCGGCTGTACTTGCATGAAATGCAACCCTGGATAACAGCAATTCCCAGGGGGTCAGCGGGGCCCTGGGAGCGTTCAGAGGTTCCAACCCAGGGCCCCAATTCAGAGTCTGCTGGGAGCCCCGGCGAGCGGCTGCGGGCCCTGCACCTTACTCACACCAGGCGTGCGGCGGAGACAAAGGCACAGAGCCAGGCTCTGGAGCTACGCCGCGAAGGTGAGGGGAAAAGGGAGGGGAGGGAAGGGGACTAGGTACTCACCCCTTGATCTAAAGTTGCTCAAACACTTGGTCTCTTAGAACTGAAACGGCGCCTCCAAGGTTTGGCCCAGACCCGGAGCGGTATATCACGTCTATTAGGCCTGGAGCGGGAGCTTGGAGAACTCCGGGCCGAGGCTGGGCGAACAAGGGGAGCTCTAGAGGTGTTAGGAACGCGCGTTCAGCAGCTACAGTCCGAGCCCCGGTAAGATCCGGCGCGCGGCTTCCCGGAGCGCCGCGCCGTGGGTCTGCCAGCCCGGCCCCGGGTCTGGGGAGCCCGGGAGGGGCGCGCTGCGCACAAGACGTGGGTCCGGAAATAGCGGGAAGACTGCAAGCGTGAGTTCAGGAAGGGGCGGGTCGGCAGGAGGTGTGGATCCATGACAACGTCTCCCCGCCTGGTGGCCCCCAACTCCAGGACCTGGCTAAACTCGCGAGAGACAGAACTTTGTTGTCCAGTGCTACAGTCCCAACCAGTGACTCTGGCTGCTGAGATCGGGTGAGGTCCGGGGTCTGGAGTCGGGCATGGGTTGAAGCACTGATCAGTCTGGAAAAGACGCTGTTGCCTTCTTGTCCCCAACTCCCTAGAGCCTTGCGTGAGTCCTACATTCGAGGTGGGGGCCAGGACCCCGGCGTTCTGGGCCAGATGTGGCAGATGCAAGTGGAGGCATCAGCCCTGGAGCTTCGGCGGTCACGTACCCGCAGGGGTGAACAGGAGGGGCCAGCCAAGAGGGTTTCTCAGAAGCGGTGGTCTTAATCTTGGAAGGAGAAAAGGGGCGGTGATGGAGGACATATTTGTCATGGGAACCTCCTAAGCAAATGTTAGCTAACAAGTCCACCCTTGTCCAGATGGTCCTACGGCCGGTGAGCTGCTCAGAGCCGGACCAAGTTGATCATCAGAGGTCAGAAGTGACAGGTCAGACTTTTTCATCACAGGAAGGAGGGCAGGTTCCACGTCCCGGGAGCTTCTAGTAGTGGAGGCTGAAAACCGGCGCCTGGAGGCAGAAATCCTGGCTTTGCAGATGCAGAGGGGCACAGGTCAGGCACCCTGGGGTCAGTGAGCACCCCAACCCCACCCTGCCTAGTCCTCGCCAGAAGTCCGGGTTTAGAGGAAGGGGTTGGAAAGACTATGCGTGGGGAATGAGGCGCATGTTTGGGCCGCGACTGTGTCCTTGTGTGCATCTTCAGGTGTCTGTGTATGGAGGTTGGGCTCTCGGGGATATTTCAGCCCAGTTACTTGCTGCTTCCTGCTCAGGAGTCCCTACTCTTCCTCTGCACCTAGGGTCCAGGGAGCCACAATTTGTAGCCAATCCCAGCCCACTCCTGAGGAGGGAAGATCCCCCACGCCTCCCACCACCAGTGGCTCCCCCGCTGCCACCGCTTCTACACTCCACAGACATCCTATTCTTGGGTGGCACAGAAAAGACTGTGAGGACTGAGGGGTTGGAGTGGGGGCAGCTCTGCTCTGTGTAACTCGGGGAGCATAGGCACCTAGCAAGCTTTCTAGAGGACTCAACTCTTCCCCACAGCCACAGCTTCCTGGAGCCATAACCAGAAACCTGGGCTTGAATCCACACTTTGTCCTGCCCACAGATGACATTCTGGGCCCTGCACCCTATGACCCTGGGTGAGACCTACTCCCTCCTTTGACATCCTCTGTGACTTAGTCACCATTGCTGGTTAAAGTCCAGCTAGGGTTGGGGAACTGACTGGGATTTTGGAGGAGGTGCATTGAGATGTGTTCCCAGGGCTGGCCTGGTCATTTTCTATGACTTCCTGCGGGGCCTTGAGGCATCTTGGATTTGGGTGCAACTGATGACTGGCTTGGCCCGAGATGGACAGTATACAGGAGGGACCACAGCTTTGCCCCCAGCCGTTTGTTTGCCCCCTCCTCCAGCTCCTGGGCCCATGGGCAACTGTGCCATCCTTGCCAGCAGGCAGCCTGTACTCAGGTCAGTAGGTGGGAATTATGACTTGGGTGCCCCTTGCTATGTTTTCTTGTTTGTATACAGGGGCACTGGCTCTGAGGGCCAAGTTCAAGAAAGGGAATAAAACCAATTCTAGCTTCTGATATCTATTCATTGTTCTAGACTACCACCCTCACCATCAGTATCCTTAGTCTGTGAGCTACAAGCCTGGCATGGACTGGCTTGGGCTAGGGCACCACAACCAAAGGCCTGGGCCTCGCTGGTGCTCTTTGACCAGGATCAGAGGGTACTAAGTGGCCGTTGGCGACTCCCACTTCGGGCCCTTCCTCTGGATCCCAGCCTTAGCCATGGGCAGCTAAATGGAATTCCCCAGGTGAGTGTGGAAAATGGGAATGACTGGGTCAACTTGAAGGTACAGATACAGTATCACTTCACCTCTCCCCAGGTGGGTCAGGCTGAGCTCTTTCTGCGGCTGATGAATGCAAGAGATGCAGTTATTCAAATGCTGGCAGAGATCAATCCAACCAGTGCCCATGAGTACCAGTACCCACCTCTGGTGAGGGCTCAATTAGAGCTAGGGACACCATGGGTGTTGGTGTGGTAGTAGCCAGCTGTTGTTGACAACTATGTGCCAAGTCACCACCAACAGAACTTAGTGCTGTTAACCTCTACATAAGCTTGTTAAAGACCTGCCTTCTCCATTCCACAGGTGTACAGCTCATCTTCACTGGAAGCCAGCTCACTTGCCCCAAAGGCTGGCTTTGTTGATCCCCCTCCTCCCGCAGAAGAGCCCCTTAGCAGCAGAGTCAAGGGTAGAGATGAAGGTTTGGGCCCTCACCAGCTTTAATCCACCCCCACTGGCTTTCTGAGTCCAGGAGAATGTGGTAAGAATAGTTTTAACACATACAGGATTAGATCCTAACTTAGGCCTATTCCCAGACATGCATTTTGACTACTGTTCTGATGGAGGGTCTAGAAGCAAAAAAGCAGATGAGCACAAAATGTGAGCCCCAACCATAGCTTTACCACCTTCTACAAGTATTTGGCCTTTCTTTACCTGTTTTCCTTTTGTAAAGCAGATTGACGAGAGCATTAAATATTGTCATGTATTTACAGTATTACCTGCTATGTAGAAAATCCTTTGAAAGGTGACTAGAGGTGCACTCTTTAATCACAGCTAAGAAACTTGATAAACTCATGCCCACCCGTTTTTGTTTTTGCCAAAGTCAGTTTCATTGCCATACTTCATTCAAATCTAAGTTTTCTCAGGACATCCCCCAGAAAGACTTCCAGGCTCTCAAGGTCCCCATAAATAGGACCCAAAGCCAATGTTTCTTCCAAGTAGTGTGTGTGTTTGAGATGTGTGAAATCTAGCTGGAATTTTATGTTGGGCATGGCCCGACTCCAGTGTGAACCAAATACCAAAGTCCTGGGAGTGAAGTATGCCGTGACTGTGCTGGCCCACCCACTACTCCCCACCCCCCCACACACAAAGACTTGGAACTTGCAATAGAAGGGCATCTTCTGGAGGGAGGTTCATGGCCAGATTCTACAGCCACAAGTTATAGTAACCATCCCAGAACTCCCCCCTCCAACCATTTCATTTAGAGAACAAAATATAAACTGGAGTATGGGGTTTACACTTGGGGGGTCAGCAGAGCTGAAAAAGCCAGGTTGTAACCTACTGCCTGAATCACCCAGTCAAGTAGCCCTGTGGGTGTCAATTAAATCCCCTTAGATAATTTAGGGCAGGCCATTTGGAATCTGGAGCCAAATAGTTCCCAGTGCCTAACAGGTCAGGGTCAGATGCTGCTCAGCCAGTCTCACACTTGCTCTGTGCCTTGGACATCAGTGAAAACCCAAATGAGACGGCTTTAAGTACCAGATCCTGGAGCACCAGCACCAGCACCCTCAGACTGGGCCATTTTCTGCCTGTCAACCACAGTTCCACACTGAAATGCTCCAGGAAGCCGAGGATCCCACTCTTTATACACAAGATCTTTACATACAAGTCCAGACCAGTTGTGTGTGTTTTTTTAAACATCTTTATTTGAGAAATCAAAACTGTAGACGGGTAACAATTCCAAGTGTTGATACAGTTAAACCTTTCTGTACAGAAAAAAATATAACTCAACCAGTCAGCCTCTCAGATTCTTCCAACCTCATCCAAAGTGTCCATCAGGTCAGTCCCTTAGCCACTTTCAGAGCAGAAGGCTCAATTCACTACAATCAGCACACCAGTTTTCCTCAAGGATCACTCCCCTCAAGGTTTAAGTTCCCACCCCACCCTCAAGGACAGGATTATTTTGGAATAGAGGAATAAAAGACAGGTACCACCCAAGGCCTGGCTTAGAGGCTATTATCAGCTCACAGAGCCCACCACACAAAATCAGCACCAAAAAGCAAGATCTTCAGCGAGTCTTGTTTTTGTAGTCCTCCATCCAGGGACAGCACCACCAAAAGTGTGCAAGACAGATGGGTTCAGTCAAGTATTTAAATCAGAAAAAATATAGCACCACTGAGCCAGCAACCACACTTGATTCGATCACCTCCACATTAAACAGACAAGAATTTGAATTAGAACTTTCAACAGAATCAGTACAGAAAAAGGGGGGAAAGTACCTTTGGCCATTATATAAAACCAAAGTGCTCCAAGGCACAGATTCAGCCAATATTTAATGGGGGAAAAAAAAAAAATCAAAGCCTCAACCTTTGTGTACAATCTTTATTGAAGTTATACAAAAAGATCCCCCAAAAGTGAAAAAATACATTATATACAAAAACACTTTCCCTTGAGAGGAAGTCTCTGTTCCCTCTTAACATGCAGTGCTTTCAACTGTAGCTCCAGCCTCCACTGTCCCCTCCACTGCTGCCCGGCTTTCAGCCTGATTCTCAGCCTGGAAGATAAACAGGGAGCCTGGGCATAAGTAACCCTTGTTCAAGCCATTCTATCTTATACAACTGAGTAGGCCTAGCCAAAACAGGTTCCTACACTCCGCTTTGCTCTCTCTACACTAACAGAGCAAAGACCAAAGTATATTTTCCAGTTTTTAATTTTATTTATTTATCCTCACCTTAGGAAATTTTCCCACTGATTTTCGGAGGGAGGGAGAGAGGAACACATCAATTGGTTGCCTCCCGTACAACCCCAACCTGGGTGGGGGGGATGAAACCACAACTGAGGTACATGCCCTTGAATGGAATCAAGCCAGACTCTTTGGTCTGTGGGCCGCTCCAACCGCTGAGCGGGGCCAAAGACCAAAGTATAAAGCCAATTTCATAAATACTCTAATAGGGCTGACAGAGCCAATGTTCATATATTACATAGAAAGAAACAAGCAGAAATGACCCAATCATCTTGCCAATTGTCTTCTCATACATTCATTAGAGGGGGACCCGTGGCATGTATATAGGTTCCAATGGTCAATGAGATGTCCTATGTTCCATACCAAACTATTTCCTGAATAACCTGTTTTTATGAGGGTTACACTCAAGCAATCCAAACAGGTTCAAGATGAGGAACATGCACTTGGGAGGACTGGTTTCCCCAGGCCCTGAAAAAAAGGGGAAATGAGGCAAGAGTCCAAGCCCCGCTTAACTGCCCACCTCCTCCTCCATGTTTTCTGAAACTTCATTTCCACTGGAGACCGCATCTCCACCACCTCCATTCACTTCCAGCTCTTGTTTGGCTTTCTTTGCATCATCTTTTCGGGGACTCTCTTCCTCTGGTTTCCTCTAAAGATATAATTGTGAAGTCTTCACAAATGTGTTTAATGTTTTTAAAAGGTAACTGCAAAACACATGCTTAACACCCCTTCCCTCCCCTCCCCTATGATGCAAAGATCTGGAACAGGATTCATAACTCTTAAGGGTCTTTCTCTACCCTTAGGAGGTGATGCCCAGTATGTACACTGCAGAATAAATTGTTCTGCCCCAACGTACCAATTCAGCCTTTCTAATGGAAGGGTAGGGTAGGGGTGAGTAGATCAGAACAACCACCAAACCACAAGTTTGAAATCCTACATTTGAATCAGGGAATAAAGGAGGAGTTAAGACTCTTCCACAAAAGAAAACAATTGCAACTAAAGGCAAAAGGCCAGTTCCCGAAGATGGGCTGATCCAACCAATTCTCCTCAGTAGCTTTGCTGATTAAGTCCTTTGGCCAGGTGAGTTTTGCTTCAAGAGGTATGCCAGGAGTCCTGGCCTGTTTGGCTGAGCGGTCAGAGCGTTGGCCTGCAGTCCAGAGAGATCCGGGTTTGGTTCCCACTGAGGGCACATGCCTTGGTTGCAGTTTGTCCCCGGCCCTGGTTAGGTCAGGGCTGTGCGGGAGGCAGCCACTCGATGTGTCCCTTTCACGTCGATGTTTCTCTCTCTCTCCCTCTTCCTCCTACTCTATCTGAACAAAAAACAGAAAAATGTCCTCGGGTGAGGATTTCAAAAAAAAAAAGTGTGCCAAGGGAAAATTATTATTTTTAATTGAATTATGAGACAGAGAGACGACACAGACATCAATGTGTGCCCTGACTGGGGATCAAACCAACAACACTGGCATATTGGGACGATGTTCTAACCAATTGAGCTTCCCGGCTAGGGAGGAAAACTATCTTTATTGCAAATCATCACCACCTTTGCAAATACTTACACAAGGTAAGGAAAGGTATTCGTTATATATTTGGAGCAAAAGAGAAATGACCACATGTAGATTTACCTTCTTTCTGACAAGGTGGGAAATATCAGTCACACAATTTGATGAGGAAGCACCATCTGTTGGTTTTCTACTGGCAATCTGGCAAAATGGAAGCCTTTGTTAGCAATGAATAGCTATCTATGAGTCAAAAGGTGGGGCCTAGTATTAAAAGATCAAAAATAACATCGAAAACAAAAATACTCACCATGGAGACTGAAGAGCCTCCTACACTAGGAGTGAAACCTGAAGTAGCACTCTCTACCTGTGAAAGATGACAAACCCCAGTGGTGGGTCCCAGGATAGAATCCACCAGGTCACCCACAGTCCTACAACAGGTAGCCACCATCAAAGCAACTGATTAAGACCTCAAATATTAGTGGTCTCCACATAGTAGCAACATCGTCTAACACCTCTACCCATACCCACTACCTGCCATCCCCCCACCTGGGGCATAGGCAGAGAGAATGTTAATATTAAATTAAACCCTCCATCCATATCCTATCACCTTGACACCCTAGCACCCAAAGGAAAAGCCAGGCAATCTGGGGTTAAAAGCCTTCAACACCTCACTAGTCTATACAGAGGAGTTCTCAGCGATGGAAACAATAGTTTACAATTGTTAAACAAATACTATTTGTCTTATACCATCAGAAGTATCAGATACAGGCACTATTTTCACCCCTATTTTACAAATTAGACAACTAAGGCAAAGAAAAGTTAAATAAACACACCCATGGTCACACATAGTAAACAGCAAAGATAGATGTCAAACCTAGTCTGGCTCCAGAGAATATTCACTTAAGCATTATACTGTCTGATAGGAATAACTAGATGAGTGCTCACATTCCTTCTGACCTCCAACTCCCTCGAAACCAAGTTATAAATAAGATTCCTAGTAAATAGAGCACAAATACCATGATGCCTTCAATGATATCAAACATGCTATTATCAAAACTTGAAAAGGAAACCAAACCAACCAGAGTTGCTTTCAGAGCCAATTCAGCTACATTCCCACTACGCTGGGACTCCTTTGCATCTTCTATTTTCTCTCGAATTTCAGGTAGCAGTTCCTTCAGCTCTTCAATTTCTTTCTCATATTCAGCAGGTGATCCTTCGGCCACCTTCATCTGCTCATTTAGAACAGCTACAAAGAACAGGTTGAAGTGATCAGTAAGTTACCACAAAAGGATTCACTTTTTTTTACCTTGTCAATTGCTGGATTCATAAAGATCATTGTGAAAACAGCTGAGGCTCACTCACCCATTCTCTTCTCAATGACTTCAACAGATTTGCTGAACTGTGCCACTGCCTCATCATATTGAGAGTTGTACCCATAGGCCAAGCCCAGCTGGTAGTGGGTCTCTGCAAGGAGACGGTCATGGGCTTCCAGGTACTGTTCTTGTAGGTTTAAGCAAGCCTGGAACTCCTCCACAGCTTGGACGTAATTCTCTAATGAAAAGAAAAAGAATAGCAAGCAAATGAGCAACATTTAATATTCTAGTACTTCTAAATTTTGACCATTCTGAAGGAATGCTCCCTTAGTAAATGTTTCATCTTTCTTTGTAGTATCTCCATGACCCTTGATTATAGACTATAGGGAACCCAAATCTACTGTCCTTTTAAAGCCAACTGCCCATAATTTATAAGCAAACTTGATTTTAAGGAATTTGAAAAAGACTAGGTAGGGGTGGGGGATCCATTATGAGAGTAAAATGGAAAATGTATTACCTGATTCAACACTAACTTCTCCAAGTTTAAGATGTGCCTGTGCAGCATAAAGCTGAGCTTCTTTTGTCTCTTGCCTAAAAGAAGGAAATATGATCAGAACCTTAACAGCATTTGTCCAACCCTAACTGGTTTCTATTTGCAACCACCAAGCTCCCACCCAACCTGAGCCTAGAAGCACCAAGAGTTTTACCTTTTAAAAATGATCTTTGCTAAATCCAGCATATCCCAGGCAAGCTCTAAATTCCCAATCTCCTCCTCTTCATTTTCTTGAAGAGACTAAAGTATATCAAAATCACTGGAATTAGTTAGGCACAAGTACAGGACAGGCATCTTTAGACTACAAACCTAATCATATAACTTAGTATGTCTTAAAAAAGAGAGAGAGAGCCCTGGCCGGTTTGGCTCAGCGGTTAGAGCGTCGGCCTGCAGTCCTGAGACACCTGGGTTCGGTTCCCGCTAAGGGCGCGTACCTCGGTTGCAGTTTGTCCCCAGCCCTGGTCGGTTGTGTGGGTGGCAGCCACTCGATGTGTTCCTTTCACATCGATGTTTCTCTCTCTCTCTCTGTTCCTCTCTCTCCCTCCAACTCTACCTGAACAAAAAATGGAAAAATGTCCTCGGGTGAGGATAAAAAAAAAAGAGAGAAAGAGAAAAATGACATAGGATTCAAAATTCAGACTGTCTCCCTAAAACCTTCAGCATGGGTCCCCTACAGTTTCTACTTTGTCGGTGATATTTGACTGGCTATTGGGCTATGTCCTCATAGACAGGATGCTCTGGGATGAAATGGATTTGTCTAGTCTAGGCATTAATAAAGGGTCCACAATCCCTAACCCCAAAACAGCTATCTATAATAATCACACCTATACTAATTACTAAACCACAGTCCTACAGTAAGAAAGCAGGCAAAGATACTTACTGAACAAATAATAATTTACCTTGTTTTCAAGAACTGAATCATTTGGTGTTTCTTCAGCCTTGTCATTTTCTTTATCCTCCTCTTCTGAGCCCTCGGTTTCTGCAAGCAAAAATCCATCAGTATTAAGAATACTAAGAATATCTTCTGATTAGTAAAAGACTCCATTAAACATCTATGAAATAACCTATACTCTGAGGTAGGACAGTCCAGATGCTAAGCCAAATCAGACAACATTTGAACTGGCTGGTATAAATAAGGCCAGTGATTAATCTAATTCAAGTCTAATCTAGACTTAGGTTGCATGATCCTATAGTGTCTATAGTTCAGACCTTCAACAATCAAAGGCTGTTTCTCTTCTAAAAGTCTATCTGAATCACTAAAATTAAGAGATTAACTACTGCCTCTTATTCACTGTCTGAAAGCTCCCATCTACTCAGCCAGAAGCAGATGAAAGCATCCTCAGCCAGTGTTCCTGAAGTCTTTAAATCACTTGTTAGATAATACTAAGCTGAGAAAGTACCAAAAATTAAATTACTCCAGTACATTCAGAGCAAGAATACTGGACTAGCTTTCCCACAATAGAGCTGTGGAGAGAAAAGCATAGCCTTTATCAACTCTCACCAATGAGCACGCCAGACTCCAGCCAGCCCTAGCAAGCACAGAATGTTACTGAAAAGTACTACAACCAGGTACTTCACTCCAGCAACATGTTAAAATCTGTAGCCAATATTTTTACCATATTGACATACACTCACACGAGCCAAAGCCTATTATAAGGACAGGCTGATAAAAATTAGCTCTACATAGCACCTAAAGTACAGAATGTGATGTGATTTTTATGGGGTGGGGGGGGGCGGCAAACAATTCATAAACTGTGTATAATGTGCCTACCACTTGTGACATCTTTTATTAAGCATTGTTAACACCAGCCAGAGCTCAAATATGGTCTCCTAACAACCTACAGTGAGAATGTAAACATAGAAATTAGGCCTTAGAGCCATGAAATCAAGTTAAAGGACTTTTTCCTGTCTAGCAATACTGCTTCAGAACAGTAAAACCCCTATGTATTGTATTATCAGTTAAAAATTATAAGCTAGTTAACCTCTATAGCAACCAAGCCCTGTTTTATCCAGTGGCTTGTATTTCTCCTACTACAATGTAATTTAGTATTCCTTTTTTTATTGATTTTAGGAGAGAGGGAGAAAAATACTGATTTGTTGGTTCCACTTATTTATCCATTCATTTGTTGCTTCTTGTATGTGCCCTCACCGGGAATCAAAGCCATAACCTTGGCATATCGGGATGATGCTCTAACCTTAGAACTAAGCTATCTGGCCAGGGCTAATTTAGTACTTCTGAAATACAAATACCCATCACCACAAATTATCTTTTCATACAACATTTCCAAGTGATTTGTGTATTCAGTTTTTTTATATTAGACTAAAGGAGAGGTTCTTTTGGCTTAACACTGAAGCCTGCTCTCCAATAAATTATGTAACAACAGGTTGTAGATCTATGTATTCTTGTTACAAACTTAAGAAAACACTTTATATTCTCAATTTGCAGTAAAAAAAAAAAAATTATTTTTATTCTATCTGTTCTTAATGATCTAAGTATCTGTTCCTACTTATACCAGATGTTAGAAGGTGACATCTAATTTGGCATAAAGTATCTAATTGTTTGGAATTTTACATCAAAAGTCTTACAACAGTATGAGAAAAATACTGGTTTTTCTTGAGGAATCTGTACTACCATCATAGAATGATGAAGAGGGAGCTAAGTTAATGAGTAACCTGGTAACCTGTACCCAAGTATTAATTGGAATGCCCTGATGTTCGAAGAGCCATTAAAATGTTTTCCAAGCTTTGCCCTGGCCGGTTTTGCTCAGTGGTTGGAGCGTCAGCCTGCGGTCCCAAGAGACCCGGGTTTGGTTCCCGCTAGGGGCATGTACCTCAGTTGCAGTTTGTCCCCGGCCCTGGTTGGTCGTGCGGGTGGCAGCTACTTGATGTGTCCCTTTCACGTCGATGTTTCTCTCTCTCTCTCCCCCTCCAACTCTATCTGAACAAAAAATGAAAAGGTGTCCTCGGATGAGGATTAAAAAATAAATAAATAAATAAATAAATAAATAAATAAATAAATAAATAAATAAATAAATATTTTCCAGGCTTCTTTGAAAATGGAATTTTGTGGTATGCCTATTATCACCCTTCACTGAAACGGGAGACAATACTTTATAACATTTCTCTAATCTTATAGCTAAAGGCAAAGTAAAGGCAATCTGCTGATTCTCTAGTTATTCTAGCATTCTCACAGGATAAAGTCAGATAACCACTAGATTGACCAGTATAGTCCATATGAACATGGCCAAGATTTATGCCTCCAGTATTAAAATTCTGTTCACTTACCAACCATATCTAGCATGACATTAGAAAAAACACCAGACCGCCCTGGCCGGTTTGGCTCAGTGGTTAGAGCACCGGCCTGCGGTCCTGAGAGAGTCGGGTTCGGTTCCCGCTAAGGGCATGTACCTCGGTTGCGGTTTGTCCCCGGCTCTGGTCAGTCGTGCGGGTGGCAGCCACTCGATGTGTTCCTTTCACATCGATGTTTATCTCTCTCTCCCTCCCACTCTACCTGAACAAAAAATGGAAAAATGTCCTCGGGTGAGGATAAAAAAAATAAAATAAATAAAATAAAAAATACATTCCTATTAAAAAAAAAAAGAAGAAAAAACACCAGACCAATAATCTTTATTAGGGACATGGCCAGCCCAAGAGGTGATAAGAAATGGAGTTTTAAGAGAAAACCACAAGATTTCTGCAGACTAATGTTGCTACATAAATTCCTGATAAGAGGTGGGTTAAGGGAAAAGACAGAAGTTGCTTTCCTCAGTGTGAAGTTGCCTGGGAAGAACAATACATTCAAGTCAGATCTCGGGCTGGATTCTAGTAATGACTAATTGTTTGACCCTAAACAAGTCATGCAATCCTATGCCTCATTTCCTCATCACTATAACTGGAGTAATACTACTTATTACATAGCAATTTTTTTTAAGAATAAAAGTTATATATGTGTAAGAGAACTCTAACAATGTTACTTGTGACTCAACTGAATAGTTTTTGAACAAATTGTAAGGAAATATGACATCTCTACTGTAGCTTAATATTCAAAGTCCAACTTAAAGAGATACAGCAGAGTTTCCATATTCTTGCTCACTATCATTAAAGATCAAAACATGGGAGTTTTTAAAAATTGAAGAATTCAGTTCTGTGCTTTTCCACAAAGAACCTCTAAAGCTCCTAATAAACAGCCCATTGTTGCAACCATTTGAAGTCAAATTCACTTCTGGTTACCATTGCCCGTGCTGGCTGGAGTGCAGGGACCTGCACATAGGTAGAAGTTTATCAGAATAAGCTGTAAATATTGATAATGGGACTTTAAAACCCAAAAGTTAAGAGAACTCTTGAAGTAGTCTGTCAATTATATGAATGATTAATTGGTATATACCTGTGGTTATTAATAACAACATTAGATGAAACTTCTAGACAGTAGAATCCTCAAATCATAGTACAACTCAATTCAGACGTGCCAATTACGTAATTATTAAATCAGAGGCTTATACATCTTGGTCAAATTGAATCAAAAGTAGACTAAATAATACTATATAAAGAAAGCACCCACACTTTATAATGTTTTAAGGAACAAGAATTTCAGATTGACAGCCAAAGCAAGCATGAAATGAGAGGAAAAAGCAGCAAGAAGGCTTTTGTTATCTTTTGAAAGAGGCTAGTTTAACTAATGTAAACTTAAACACTTCATGAAGACTAAAATTAAAGAGGGTCACCAGAATTCTTTCTCTGGTAATACAGCCTTCAAGAGTTAACTATCTTCATTTAAATGGCATGCCTGCTTAAGTGTACCAGTTCAGTGGATTCTACTGCTAATCCTGCCTAAAGCAGAGAAAAGGAACCATGTGAATAGTAAGTAAAACAGTCCAAGGGCATGCAAGTGAACATCCATTCAGCATTCTCTGCCAGCCTAGCCCACTATTTCCCTACCCACCCCACCCCCATCCACCTTTACTGGCTAGTATGGTATAAGTTACTAATAGCTAGCCAAGTCTCAGAAATCAGAGGTCTATTTTGCAGTTAGTAAAAGCATTAGTTTATAAGCCAGCTAAAGAAGACCTGCTTTTCATTTAACTTGCTCAACTCATCACAACCTTCTTAAACTACCCCCATTTTCATTTAGCCCTTTTCTAATCCAAAGGCAGACGGAAAATCCTGAATGGAAGGCTGACTTTTACCCATGATTAGTGAGTCAAATCCAGAATGTACTCCACCCACTGTAGCTCTTGCATATCCCTGTTACCTTCACCCTCTTTCATCTGTTCTTCTCTCTCCTGTGTTTCTTCATTAGCAGCTATCTTAACTTTGTCTTCAGGGGATTTCTCAGTAGCCCCCTGGGTTACCTTGGTCTCAAACCCATTTCCAGTTGCCCCAGACTCTTCTACAGACAGCTTAGTCTCCTCCTGGTTAGGAATCAACTCTGCCCTGACCTTCTCTTCTAGTTCTGAGCCATCTTTTCTTTCTGTTAATCCTTCTGCATTAGTCTCTGGTTCAACAGGAATCTGATCTCCTATAGCTGACAGTCCATTGACTGTACCATCCTTAGGGAGAACTGTGGCCTCCTGCCCAGGCTTCTCAGAGACTTGTGACCCATCTTCTACAACTTCTGTTGTCACCTCTGGTAACTCTTCAGCAGGAGGTACTTCTTGCCCTACCAGCTGCTCAAGAACAGCTTTTCCTGGATCCTTTTCAGAGGCAGCTATCTGCTCCTTTGGCTCATCCCCACCCACATCCACTGGCTTGACTGTTGATTCTATAGGCTCTGCTTCTACCTCTACTGTAGAGCCCTGCTTTTCTACAGTCACAGTAGGCGGCTCTTCTGAAGCTTCTTTTGGCTTCTCCTCTATGCTCACAATTGCTTCAGGCTTCTCCTGACCTTTTTCTCTGTACTCTTCTTGGATGTCAGTGGCAGAAACTGATTTTCCTTCCTCAGCATCTGGTGCTTCATTTTCTGGATTCCCAGAAATGACCTCAGCTTCAATCAATCCTGGTGCTGCTGTTCCTTTTGCCCCTTCAGTGGTTTCAGTTAAGTAATCTGGAGTTGATTCAACCTTTTCCTGTAGTTCCTCTGTAGGCTCACTTATATCCATGTCTTCTCTTTCACCCTTCTGCATTTCAGTATCCTGTTCTTTATCAATTTCAGGCTTTACCAAAGACTTGTCTTCTGTTTTTTTTGCTTCTTCTTTTTCTCCCATGGCGTCATAAACCTGTTCTCTCAACTCTTCCCTTGCTTCCTCTACATGGTTAAAGAACATGAAGCATAAACATGTCTTCGAGTTTAATGATAAAGGCATAAATGGAAACTAAAAATACATTCCCTTTAAACCCTTCAAACAGCCTGGCTTAAGTTTTAGCAGATGGCCTACAAATTACTTGCCCCATGAGAAAAGCAAAGACAAAGTCCCACCTAGCAGAGCAACTATTGCGGAAGAAACCCAAGCTCCTTAAATTAGATATTGTTTTACTTGAGCACTCTGATTATGAGTTAGGTGGAGATGCCAAGTTTTACATTCTCCTCTGAACATTAAAAACCTCTCTCTGATATGTAAAACTCTAGAAATCAAACTCCACTTAGAAATTAACATTTAAATTTCTCACACACAAAAAACCTAAAAGGGCTCTGAAAGCATTGCTATCAAAATAACTGAGGTGCAGAGACTTTTTAAATTTTTAAGTTATCCTTTTACAAAAGCCCGCAATCAGTTTTTGTAATCAGCTACCTCCATTGCAGTCTCCACCAGATGCAGGTTGTCACCCAGGCATCTCAGAGAGACCATCCAGGATAGAAAGAGCCTTAATTCCATCACACTTGTACACAAGAAATATGTGTCGCATCTCTTGAATGCCACGTGCTGCTCCACATACCATCTATATTATCATTATTTTCTACCAGAGACTCTTCTTCTGCTTTTTCTCCTTTCTCCTCTTCCACATGCACACCTTCGAGGGCATTCCCCAACACACCATTCTCCATTCTTGAAGAACAAAAGAAAAAGGTATGAAATGTATGATGGCTAAAATCTAACAATTTTTTAAAAGAAATTGCAGTCTTATATTATAAAAGCAATGGAAGAGTAAGCAAATGCAGAGAATATAAACCAGGTATTCCTACAAAACTTTCAATATAAATTAAGGCTGTGAGAACACTGAAGGAAATACGCATACCCTTCATCCAGCTACCTGAAAAGTACTGATGACTCTTATAAAAGAACAAGATAAATATATATTTCCTTTAAAACAGGGCCATAATATTTCCCAAACTTCATACCCACTCATATTTCTCTAAATATCCAAAAACATTCTGGCAAGATTTTCATGACAAATCACCAAAATGCTCCACAAAATTAGAAAACTTAACAGAATTGAGATTAAATAGATCACATGTAATTTGCTAGTTTTGTGAACCCTCAATATATTTTATTCAGGTGAATAAATTCTGATGGAAGACACACAACAACTTTACAAAATTAAGACAACTCAATTACTTATTAGACATATTGATTTGCTAGTGTTTTCAAATTATACTTCATTCAGTCCTTATTAAGGATGATTATTTTGGGCTAGCTAAAAAGATTCTCTATATTGGACTTTAAAAAATTATTGACCATTCACTAAGAAAAGTCTCTGCTTCTAATGACCCCAAAGTCAAAACCTAAGTATAACTTTACTCTTTGCATGAAGTGCTTTTCAAACACTCTATTAATATTTCATGCTCCTTCTAATCCTCCATTTCTTATGCAAACCAGCCTCACTTAGCTCATATGACATCTCAAGCTAATAAACAATCTTAGTAAACAAAACCTCAAGTTTTTTTTCTTTATTGATGTTAGAGATAGAGTTAGGGAAAGGGAGAGAGAGAATAGAAACATTGATGAGAGAGAACATTGATTGGCTGCTTCCTGCATGCCCCTGACCAGGAACTGAACTGGCGACCTCTCGGTACATGGCTCAATGCTCAACCACTAAGCCACACTGCCAGGCAGAAAGTTAAGTTTTTAAATAGACCATTGTGGTGATATAAAACATTCTACTTATAAACTGTGGCTTGAAGATCACTGGTTCGATTCCTGGCCAGGACACATGCCCAGATTGTGGGCCCAACCCCCAGTGGGGGACATGTGGGAGGAGGCCAATCGATGTTCTCTCTCATCGATGTTTCTATCTCTCTCTTCCTTTCACTTCCTCTCTCTCTAAAATCGATAAAGAAAAAATAAATAAAAATAAACTGTGGCTTGAAAGACATACCTTGCCAACTCCAGAAGTGATTTCCCATAGAAGAAGAAAGCTTCTCCACACTCATTAGCCGTCTCTCCATACTTCTTACCTCTATAAAGAGAATAAACACCTAAGATCTGAATTAACATCTAGTCTAAAATATTTATTTCTAGCTCTTTAGTTATGACATTCCTCCAGTAACAACACATCCTTCTAGGAAACCAATATTCTTCTCTCTTGCTTCCCAGTCAAGGTCAAAGGGATCTTGGCCATAGAAACAGTGCATTAAGGTAATGTTGTCTGTTCTTCATCTACATATATATTGTATATTCAAATGACATTAATTTGCTACAGTTATCATATATAACCTATGAGCTAAACTACATTGAGATTTCTTCTGCTACAAGACGGGGGTCAATATAGGCCAAAATAGATAGAAGACTAACTATTAATGTTGGCTGGGACCTAAAGGATGAGCAAGGCCCTCCCAAAGCATCATAATTTAGTTAAGAGCATTTTTTCCCTCTGGATCAAGAATGCCTGAGAAGTTAATCTCACAGCACCTTAGTTTTCTCATCTGTAAAATAGAAATGTTAAGAACGCTCAAAGAGCTACTGTAGGAACTAAATGAATTAATATATATAAAAGCATTTAAAACAATGCTTAGAAATCCAGATTTATATATAAGTTTTAGCTATTATTATCTATACAGGAAAGAGAAAAATCACACAACTATAAATAAATGGGAAAGATGATATACTTCATTGTAAAAAAACCACTTTCAAGGGAGTAAAGGGTTGGCAAAGTCATGCAAATTAAGGCTTGCCACCAGCTTGAGAGTCTAGTGAGAGTAACTAAAGAAGCTATGCAAGGGGGGGGGAAATCTAAGCAGGAAGTATTGTGATGAAAGTCAAGGGTAGTCTACTAGGTTGGGACTGCACTTCAAATTTTCCTCCTAAATACCTTTAAATGGCAGGAAAGTGAGAATATTGATTCCTCTAGAAATCTAGGAGTAAGAGCTAAAAAGCATCTGCTTAATATTAAAAACTTAGATTTTGCCCTGGCCAGTTTGGCTCAGCGGTTAGAGCATTAGCCTGCAGTCCACAGAGATCCAGGTTCAGTTCCTGCTAAGGGCATGTACCTCGGCTGCAGTTTGTCCCCAGCCCTGGTTGGGTCGTGTGGGTGGCGGCCATTGGATATGTCCCTTTCACATTGATGTTTCTCTCTCTCCCCCCCTCCTCCTCTACCTGAATGAAAAATGGAAATGTCCTCAGGTGAGGATAAAAAAAAAAAATAGGCAAAAAAAAAAAAAAAAACTTAGATTTTAGCACTTTACATTGTATCGCCATACATTTTTATACAAAAATACCTAAATACTTAGCATCAGATAAAATGTTCACTCTCTCTTAAAATACCACTGAACACCAGAGCCCCAGTTCTTCAGGCCTGGGTGGTGACAAATGAAGAGGCCAGAGGCCAGCCAAGAATCAGATGAGTTTATTGTAGACACCCAGAAATAGATTGTAGAAAATTCTGTTCTAGATGTTGGGAGGGGAAAGTAAGGAATTAGAATCTATTCATATGATCCTAACTAAACAGAAGGAATGAAGGCTTTTTTAAAAAAAAAATCCTCACCAGAGTATATTTTTCCATGGATTTGTTTAGAGTAGAAGGGAGGGAGAGAAAGGGAAAGAGAAACACCAATGAGAGACACATCAATTGACTGCCTCCCACAGGACCCCAACCAGGGCCAGGGATCGAACTGCAACCCAGGTATGTGCCCTTGACCTTAATCAAACACAAGACCCTTGGGTCCTTGGGCCGATGTTCTAACCGATGAGCCAAAACAGCCAGGGCTGAAGAAGGCTAACCTGAAACCCAGCTTCATTATAAGCATTTATAAGGAAGACTTGAACTCAACTGTAAATAAAGCAATAAACTAATTAAGAAACATGACTGACTTCAATGGCTATTGGTAAAATTATTTCCCCCCACTGATACCCTCCTCCCAGCTCCTGCTCCACTGTACCTTCACTGTATTGTCTTTGTACATTGGTTTTATACATATTAGTTGTTTGGTTTATCTCTTCCTGTTCTCCTACCCCCTCCCTCTGAGGTTTGTCAGTCTGTTCCCTACTTCTGTGTCTATGGACCTATTTTGTCCATCAACTTATTTTGTTCATTATATTCTACAAATTAGTGAGATGAGATTTGTCTTTCTGTGATTGGCTTATTTCACTATTCTCCAGGTCCCTCCATGTGGTCTCAAAGGGTAAGGTATCTTTCTTCCTTACAGCTGCGGAGTATTTCATTGTGTAAATGTACCACAGCCTTTTCATCCACTCATCTACCGATGGACAATTGGGTGGTTTCCAGACAGTAGCTATTGTAAACAGTGCTACTAGGTGGATTGGTAACAGTATGTTAGAGGAAACTATCTCAAACCAAGTCATAGGTTGAAAGGCTAATGCATGAAGATTTAACTTTCTCAGAGTACAGACTTACACTAAAGTCTTTGGTTAAAATAAATCAATCTTCAGGCACTAAAAGTTAACCCTAAGATATACAACATATGGTTACTTGGTGGTAACTACCAACTTCCTAGCAATCTATGGACATGCTAACAGTCTACAGTAGGTTGACCAACCTTCACGATTTGCTTGGGATTGAGTTTCTCCAGACAAAGAACTTCCAGTGCTAAAATTGGACAAGTCCCAGAATAAACTAGGACAAGTTGGTCATCCTAATTAGTAATGACTAGAAAACAGATTACCTTACTCAGAAAAATCTAAAGCTAAAATTGCTCAGTTATATGCACGTTTTACAGTTATAGAACACATACATGAAAAACAATCATATTTTTAAACTCTTGCCTTTACTTTTCTCATAAAACAACTTTTTATGACTCAAATTTATTAGGAACATAGTATCACATCATGGCAAAAAACAGTACTTACAAAAGACTAGCTGCTTCCTGGAATGCATTGACAGCTGCTGGAATATCCCCCATGACCAGATGTTTCTGTCCTAAGCCCAATAGCTTCTTAGCTTCACTATCCACATCCAGACTGAAAGAAAAATATTTTTTTCAAGTGTTAAATACCTTTTTATAAAAAATCCTCACCAAGGATATTTTTCTATTTATCTTCAAACAGAATGGGAGGGAGAGAAAAACACTGATGTGAGAGGGACACATTGACCAGTTGCCCCCACACAACCCCGACCAGGGCCAGGAACAAACCACAACCAAGGTACATGCCGTTGGCCGGAATCAAACCCACGACTCTTTGGTCCTCAGGCTGACGCCCCAACTGCTGAGCCAAACCAGCCAGGAAATCAAGCGTTAAATACTTGCACATGCCCAGGTTGTGGGCCCAATCCACAATGGGGGCATGGAGGAGGCAGCCAATCAATGTCCCCTTTCATCGAGGTATCTGTCTCTCTCTCTCCCTCTCCCTCCAAAAATCAATGAAGAAAAAGAAATCTGTATCTTAAATATATAAAGAACTCTTGCCCTGGCCGGTTTGGCTCAGCAGTTATAGCGTTGGCCCGCAGACTGGAGTTTTGGGCTCGGTTCCCGCCAGGGGCTGGTACCTCGGTTGCAGTTTGTCCCTGGCCCCGGTTGGGGTCATGTGGGTGGCAGCCACTCAATGTCTCTCTCTTACATCTCTCTCTCTCTCTCTCTCTCTCTCTCTCTCTCTTCCTCTCTTTCCTTCCCACTCTATCTGAAAATAAATGCAAAAATGTCCTCGAGTGATGATAAAATATATATATAGAGAGAGAGAACTCTTCCTAAAACCCAGTGAGACAAATAATCCAATAAAAATGGGCCAAAGATATGAACAGAGCCGACTGGTGTGGCACAGTGGTTGGGCACTGACCAATGCACCAAGAGGTCACCAGTTTGATTCCCTGTCAGAGCACAAGTCTAGGATGTGGGCCAGATCCCCAGTGGGGGGCATGCAGGAAGTGGCCAATCAATGTTCTCTCTTACTAATGTTTCCATCTTTCTCCCACTCCCTTCCTCTAAAATCAATAAAGAAAAAAAAGAGCTATGAACATTTAACTAAGATACACAAATGGTATAAATAATAAGCAAAATGTAAAGATGCTTGACACCATTAGTTTTTGAGAAATACAAACTAAACTGATAATGAGATATTACTATAACCCCAGTTAGAATGGCTAAAACATAAAGACTGACCCCATCAAGTCAGTAGGGCAACTGAAACTCTAACTACTCTGATAGAAATGTAAAATGGCAGCATCGCTCTGGAAAATTGGGAGTTTCTTAAAGTTAGATATATACCTATCACATGATAATCACCCATTCCATTTCTAAGTAATAACCCAAGAGAAATGGAAGGGAGAGAGTGGGGGAGGAGGAGGGAGAGAAATATCGATGTGAGCAGCCTGCATGCCACCTGATCAGGGCAGGGATTGAACCTGCAACCCTTTGGTACGTGGGCCCACACCCTATCCTGAGCTAAACGGGCCAGGGCCATAACAGCACTAATAACCAAAACCTGGATCCCAAATGGAAAAACCAATTGTGACACACCCACATTATGGAATATCAACCACTTGGTACACGGGTTGATCTTCAACCACTGAGCCACACTTGCCGGGCTGTTTTATTTTTCATTTGATTTTAGAGAAAAGAGGAAGAGAGAAACATCAACTCGTTGTTCCACTCATTCATACATTCATTGATTGACTCTTGCATGTGCCCTGATTGGGGATTGAACCTGCAACCCTGGTGCACCTGGATGCTACTCCAACCAACTGAACTAACTACCCGGCCAGGGCCAGGTCCAGTATGATTCTATTTAGATAAAATTCTACCAAATGCAAACTCAGAGACAGAAATATCTATCTGTTGCTCTCCCAATGAACCCTAATGGGGGATGAAACCCACAACCCAAATATTTGCCCTGACTAGGAATCAAACCCCCAACCTCTCTGCACGGGACAGTCAAGCAATTGGGCCACTTCGCCTAGACTAGAAGATATAGTTGAAATAACCAAGAAGACAAGGGGATTTAAGACATACCACAAAAACATAAACAAACACATGCAGTGGGCCCTGGCCGGTTTGGCTTAGCAGTTAGAGCATTGGCCTGCAGACCATAGAGTCCCAGATTAGGTTACCGCTAAGGGCACGATCCTCGGTTGCAGTTTGTCCCCAGCCTGGTTGGGGATGTGTGGGTGGCGACCACTCGAGGTGTCTCTCTCACATTGCTGTTTCTCTCTCTCTCTCTTTCCCCCTCCCACTCTATCTGAATATAAATGCAAGAATGTCTTCCGGTGAGGATGAAAAATAAATTAAAAAAAAAAAACACATGCGGAACAGACCCCAGAGATGCCTGATGTGTTCTGAGATGCAGCCAACGACAGCTTACACTTGTGACGGACCATGGAACAGCATGTACCAGAGGTGGAAGTCCAGGTCAATAGGAGGATTGCCTCCCTAAGCAACCAAGAGCATCATCTGTACCCAAGGCAATCTCAGCAGCAGCAAATACCTGTGGTGGACTTCCAGGTAGAATTGAGGCAGGCTTTCTTAGCTGAGACACCAAGAGGTGGTTAAATATGCCTTAGAACTTCCCAGGTAGTGGATTCCAAGAGAAAACCAGACACCTCCTAATGTTAGAAGCTTCTGCCCCAACTTGTATTGTTTGTAGCAGAACTTAGATCATACCTTTATCTGTAGCCTTCCCTTAGATATTAAAGATAACCAAACTTTACTCTGGACATTGGATTTGGAGGAACAGCAATCATGACTATGGGAAACAACAGCATAGTGGTGCTACAGCACATCGACTACAGAATGAAGCATACCCTATAAGACAGCTAGATCTTCATTGGCCACCTTTAAGGCTTTTGACAAGAATATGAAGAACTTGATCCTTTGTGACTGTGATGAGATCATGAAGATCAAGCCAAATAATGCAAAGCAGCCAGAGAGCAAAGAGAGATTTGGGGTCTGGTATTACTGTGTGGGGAGAACTTGGTTTCCATGATTGTGGAGGGAAGTTCTCCCAAAGATACTGGCATTGCTTACATGTCATTTGCAGGAGCTGCAGAAGGCCCTGGGTTTGGCAAGGTCACTGGGAGAGGTGTACCATCTGATATTCCAATTCCACAGGCTCCTGCTGGGTTAGCAGGCACTGTCCATCCAAGGGGTTAGGGAAACTTTCCAGCAGGTAATAACTTCACAGGGGCAAGGCACTGTAACAGCTCCTGCTGTTGCGGCCAGTAGCAGCAATGCTGGAGCCCCAGCTCAGTACTCACCAGGTCAGGGGACTCCGCACACACCTGTGGGTGGGGCACCGCCCCCTACAGGCATTATGGCTTCTCTACCTGGTATGAGACTACCCATAGACACACCAATTGAGCTCCCAAGCCACTGCAGACACACCAATAGGCATTCCTCCTGCAGGAATGAGACCTCAAGGAACCAGACAGAGACCCCCCCCCGCTCCCCCAGGAATACATCCACTAAGACCCTAGGATATATTGGTCCTTAGTCACTCCTTGCCTAAATGCGTCTTGTGAAACTGTAGTGTGTGAGCTTCTGTCCTGTTTACTGCATTAATAATCACTAATAAATGATAGTACAATTTTTTTTAAAAATGCAAATATTCTGCAGAAGAATTAAAAAGCATTTCAAACAGTAACTCTCAACCTGAGTGAATTGAAAAAGTATCAAGAAGCTTTCCCAAAACACAAACCTGAATTCTACATCAAACTAAATGAATAAATTCTCTAGGGAGGAACCCAGGCATCCACCTCGTGTATAAGCTTTCTAGTTGTTACCTCTTCTTATGAACCTTGATTACATAAAGATGGCACAGTTATATGAAAGTAGATGTGGGCTCAATATAAAATTAAAAAATTTTAAACTAAAATAACAAAATTGAAAATAGTAACCTTACCGAAAGAGATCTGTATCAGCAGAAGTATTAAAAAAAAAAAAAAACACACAGGTTATCATTTGTCAGGCATGTTGTATACGGAGTAAGGAGAACCAAATTAACTTCCACTTCTATTATTTTAATCAAATGCAAAAAACCCCAAAGATCATTCTAACAACTCCATACTCTTGAATTACAGACAAGTATCTTAATATTCAGTCTTGTTACCTATTAGAAATAATGAAACTGACTCGTCCCCATGGCTGCCACACTAAAGCCTGGCCCAAGAAGGGGAATTTTAGATTTCAAGAACATTTCCTGTGCACAAACTCAGTATTATATGGTCTGTTAGGATCCATTGTAACTGGCCCTGGACATTTTTTTTTTAATCCTCACCCAAGGACAGTTTTGCCTTTATCTTCAGATAGAGCAGGAGGGAGAGAAGGGGGAAGAGAGAGAAACATCGATGTGAGAGAAACCCCAACCAGGACTGGGGACAAAATGCAACCGAGGTATGTGTCCTTAGCTTGAAACTGAACCTAGGACTCTGGTCCGCAGTCCGACGCTCTAACTGCTGAGCCAAACCAGCCAGGGCTGGCCTTTGACATTTTTTCTTAACTATTAGAATTAGAAGAGCCACATATGATTTTGGAGTAGGAGAATTTTTCTTGGTGACTTTAGGATACTGGTTCCATTGCAGATATAATTATGCAAAACTAAGAATCTAGGAAAGAATAGCCAGAGAAGGAACTAAAATAAGATTTTATATTGAAGTACCCACCTTGATCCTGAAAGAAAAACCAACAGCAACAGCAGCAGCTAAGCAGAGCCTTGAGCATAGAAACCCAAATGCACTCACTGATGTTAAGTGTGAACAAAGTAGAGATCAACTATGTAAAACATATATACCACAGGAAGGCTTTCAATCAAGTAAATAAAGTATGTGTAACTTGCAAAACAAAATAATAATGATAACAAATCTAAATCTAATTAGATATAAATCTAATAATATCATGTAAATAATCTTACCTCTCCACTTTATCTGCAGAGGTAGAAGGAGCAGGAGAATCTTCTTCAATTCTGTAATGAAAAAAAAAACGGGGGTAAGAAATGTAACAATGGAGGTTATTGTAAGCCTGGAAATTAAACACATTAAGAAATATACAGGCTCTGATGGTAGTGTCGTCCCAATACACCAAGGTTATGGGTTTGATGCCTGGTCAGGGTACACAGAAGAATCAACCAATCACCCTGGCCAGTGTGGCTCAGTTGGCTGGGTACTGTCTTGTGCATCAGGAGGATTCCAGCTCAATTTCAAAAGCACATGCCCAGGTTGTGGGCTCTATCCACTCTATCCCTGGTGGGGAGGGAGTGTGCAGGAGGCTGCAGGTTGGTGTTTCGCCCTCACATCTGTTTCTCTCTCCCCCTTCCACTCTCTCTAAAAATCAGTAAACTATTCTTTAAAAAAATAAGTAAAAAGTCTCAGCTTTAAAAATAATAATACAGCCCTGGCCTGGCCGGTTTGGCTCAGCGGTTAGAGCTTCGGCCTACCGTCCAGAGACCTGGGTTCAGTTTCCGCTAAGGTCATGTATCTCAGTTGCAGTTTGTCCCCAGCCCTGGTTGGTCGTGTGGATGGCGGCCACTTGATGTGTCCTTTTCACCTTGATGTTTCTCTCTCTCTCTGCCCGCCTCCCCCTCTATCTGAACAAAAAAGGGAAAAACATGTCCTCAGGTGAGGATAAAAACAATAACAACAACAACAATAATACAGTCCAGGTGGTGTTGCTCAGTGGTTGAGCATAGACCATGCACCAAGAGGTAGCCAGTTCGACTCTGGCCGGGACACATGCCCAGGTTGTGGGCCAGGTCCCCACTGGGGGGGCATGCAGAAGGCAGCCAATCTATGTTCTCTCTCATCAATGTTTCTATCTCTCTTTCCTTCTCACTTTCTCTCTAAAAATCAATAAAGGGAAAAAATAATTCTTTTAAATAGTAATAAAAATTTCCTGGCAGGTTTGGCTCAGCAGTTATGTTAGTGTTAGCCAGACTAAAAGATCTCAGGTTTAATCCCTGGCCCATATCAGGGTGGTGTGGGAGGCAACCAATTGTGTTCTCTCACATCAGTGTCTATCTCTCACCCCCCTCTCCCTCTACACTATCTAAAAATCAATGGAAAATATATCCTTGGGTGAGTATTAACAACTAATAATGATGATAATGGATTAATAACTAATAATGACGATGACGATAATAATAACAACAGCCCTAGCAGCTGTGGCTGGTGTGGCTCTGTAGGTTAGGCACTGTTCTTGTGCATTGAGAGGTCACCGGTTCAATTCCAGGTCAGAGCACCTGTCCGAAATGTGGGCTCAATCCCCAGGGGGACGAGTGGGAGGCAGACAATAGACATTTCTCTTTCTCCCCCTCCCCTTCCTCTCAAAAATCAATAAAAAACATATACTTAAAATAAACAAAAAATTGATCAATTGGACTTCCTAAAAATAAAATCTTAAAAAACAAAAAATCAACCAATGAATGTACAAATAAGTAAAACAAATTGATGCTTCTCTTTCTCTCCCTGCCTCTCTAAATTTAAGCCCAACATGATAGTAAAATCTTAATAATTACCCACATTACCAAATTTAATCCTACTCATTCAAATATCTGGTTAAATGTTTATTTGCTATGTATAAAGTATACTATGAATAAGACAGTCACATGCTAGCTTTTAGTTACGATCAGATGAAAAACAATGCAGTATTTGTTATAATGCAATACATATATATTCATGATAAACCTCATTCTGCAAAAGTGCTCACTAAAAATAAGGTTTGTCGGTTTTGTTAATCATCACTCAAGGATATTTTTGTATTGATTTTTAGGTAGTGGGAGGAAGAGGGAGAGAGACACTGATGTGAGAGACATCCACTGGCTGCCTCCCACAGGACCTGGGTTGGGATCCAACCTGCAATCCATACAGGTGCCCTTGACTGAGAATCTAACCCTTGACTATTCAAGCCACAGGCCAACACTCTAACCGCAGAGCCAAATGGGCCAGGGTAAGGTTGTTTTTTTTAAAGGAAGAAGTAAAGTTTCACAGAGCACTCATTTTTTAAAAGTCCTAATAAATATCATTATTTATGTATTTAATCCACACCCAAGGACATTTTTCCATTTATCTTTAGATAGAGCGGGAAGCAGAGAAAGATCGACGAGACACATCGATTGGTTGCCTCCAGCACCACCCAACCAGGACTGAACTGCAACCTAGGTACCCTGGACCAGAATTAAACCCGAGACTCTTTGGTCCGCGGGCAGACTCTCTAACCACTGAGCAAAACCAGCCAGGGCTAGAAGAAATATTATAAACTGATGTTTATTTCCTATCTGGGTCTTAGACATGTTATCCATAGTTATTTTTTGTTCATCATAATAGCTCTACATTTTAAACTATGAAGCTATCACAGAAATCTGGATTACTGCTTCTCTTGAAAAATCATTATGTAATATATAAATCCAGAAGAGAACTAGAGGAAATTATAGGAGAAATCCTTTGGAACTCAACTGAAGAAATCCTTTTAAAACTCAGAAACCCACGCTGGCCAGTTTTGCTCACTGGTTAGAGCGTTGGCCCGCGGACCAGAGTTCCGGGTTCAGTTTCTGCTAGGAGCATGTACCTTGGTTGCAGTTTGTCCCTGGCCCTGGTTGGGTTGTGTGGGTGGCAGCCACTCGATGTGTCCCTTTCACGTTGATGTTTCTCTCCCTCCCTCCCCGCCGCACTCTATCTGAACAAGAAATGGAAAAAGGTCCTCGGGTGAGGATAAAAAAATATAACAAATAAATAAAACAAAATAAAAAATAAATAAACTACCAATTCTGAATCACTATGATAGGATTAGTGCAAGTGGCATTGCCACTTTGCATGAAATGCTGGAACTTTACTTTTGTGTTAATCCTCATCCAAGGATATTTTTCCAAGTGATTTTTAGAGAGTAGAAGGGAGTAAGGGAGGGAGGGGAGGAACATCAGATTGGTTGCCTCCCACAAGTACCCTGATGGGAACTTGAAACCCAGGTACACGCCCTTTATCAGGAATTAAACCTGAGACCCTTCCGGGTGCGCAGGCTGATGCTCTAACCACTGTGAGGCACACCAGCCAGGGTGATGCTGCAACTGCATTATTGAGCTAAACCTCGTATTTTTGTTTTGACATTTTCTAATTTAGCAGATAAGCAGCTCAGAAATTATGACAGCGAAGCCAAAATTCAATGCATCACATAAGATTTCCTCTTTCTGAAGTTTCTCATTCCTTCTCACCTTTACAACACAAGCTATTTTATATATATATATATATATATATATATATATATTTTATCCTCACTCAAGGACATTTTTCCATTTTTTGTTCAGACAGAGTGGGAGAGAGAGCGAGCAAAACATCGATGTGAAAGGGACACATACAGTGGTTGCCACCCGCAGGACCCAACCAGGGCCGGGGACAAACTGCAACCGAGGTACGTGCCCTTAGCGGGAACTGAACCCGGGTCTCTCTGGACCGCAGGCGAACACTCTAACCGCTGAGCCAAACCGGCCAGGGCCAAACTACTATATTCTTTATATTTTCTAACATAAATAAAACGAGTTAAAAACCAGTAACAGCCCTGGCCGGTCTGGCTCAGTGGTTGGAGCGTCAGCCCGCGGACCAAAGAGTCTCGGGTTTGATTCCCGCTAGGGGCACATACCAAAAACAAAAAAAAACAAAAACCAACAACACAGCCCTGGCCGGTTTCTCAGTGGTTAGTCCATTGGCCCAGGGACCAGAGTCTCAGGTTCGGTTCCCACTAAGGGCACGTACCTCAGTTGCAGTTTGTCCCCAGCCCCAACTGGAGTCGTGTGGGTGGCAACCGGTCCGTGTGTCTCTCTCACATCAATGTTTCTCTCTCTTACTCCTTCTCTCCCTCCCACTGTATCTGAAGATAAGTGTAAAAATGTCCTTGTGTGAGGGTTAAAAACACAAAACCCTAGTTTAAAAGCCCTGGCAGCCCTGGCCAGTTTTGCTCAGTGGTTAGTGTCGGCCCGCAGACCAGAGAGTCCTGGATTCCTTCCTGATAAGGGCACATACCTCAGTTACAGTTTGTCCAGGGCCCCGGTTGGGGTCATATGGGTGGCAGCCAGTCGATGTGTCTCTCTCACATTGATGTTTCTACTCCCCCCCACCCTCCTGCTCTATTTGAGGATAAGTGCAAAAAATAAAATAAAAAAATGAAAGCCCTGGCAGATGTAGTTCAGTAGTTAAGAGCATGGGCCTGCAACCAAGGTTGCAGGTTCAACCCCCTGCCAGTGCAGGAGGCAACAGTGTCTCTTCCACTCTAACAATCAATGGAAAAAATATCCTTGGGTGAGAATTAATAAAAAAAAAAAAGAGGAAAAGTTAGTTAAAAAGATAGCTATAATTAGCCCTGGCCGGTTTGGTTCAGCAGTTGGAGCGTCAGCCCGCGGTCCAGAGAGATCTGTCCAGAGAGATCTGGGTTCAGTTCCCGCTAAGGGCATGTGCCTCGGATGCAGTTTGTCCCCAGCCCTGGCTGGGTCGTGCAGGTGGCAACACTCAATGTGTCCTGTTCACATCCATGTTTCTCTCTCTCCCCCTCCCATTCTATCTGAACAAAACATGGAAAAATGTCCTCAGATGAGGATAAATTTTAAAAAGATAGCTATAATGAGGACTGATTTCACATTTAGACAATTATTATTAAAATCTAAATTGAAGCTTTTTACAGATAACAAAACTGGTCCACCACCATTACTTAAGCAATTAATCTGGTATCAAAAAAAGAAAGAAAAAAGCCCTGGCAGGTTTGGCTCAGTTGTTAGAGCTTTGGCCTGTGGACCCAAAAGTCTCAGGTTAGATTTCCAGTCAAGGGGACGTACCTGGGTTGCAGGTTCGATCCCGGACCAAGACCATTCACCCAAGATTGTTCAGGAGGCAACCAATCATTGTTTCTCTCTCTCTCTCTCCCTACCTTCCATTCTATCTAAAAAAAAAAAAATCAATTGACAAATATCCTCGCTGAGGATTGACAAAAAAAACCTACACTGAATTGAGGTTTTTCTCATTCCACTTTTCTCTCTACTGGTTTGGAAGTTATACATGTTTTTATTCTTTCAATGGCTGGAATTATAATGTGCATTTTAAAAATTATCATTTTTTGTTAATCCTCACTGGAGGATATTTTTCTATTGACTTTTTAGAGAGTGGATGGGAGGGAGAAAAGGAGGGAGAACAAGAAACATGGATGTTAGACAAATCAATTGGCTGCCTCCTGTACAACCCAGACCAGGAGCAGGGATCAAACCTGCAACCTAGGTACATGCCTTTGACCAGGAATCAAACCTGAGACCCTATGCGGTCCACAGGGCGAAGCTCTAACCACCAAGTCAAATCATCCAGAGCAATGTGCATTTTTATTAAAGTCTAAATTCAAAGGGCATTTTCACCCTGGCTGGTGTGGCTCAGTTAGTTGAGCATCCTGTGCACCAGCAGGTTGCCAGCAGTTTGATCCCCAGTCAAGGGCACATACTCAAGTTGTGGGTTTGATTGATATTTCTCTCTAAAAATGAATATACTTAAAAAAAAATCCTGACCATAGGACATTTCTCCATTGATATTTAGATAGAGTAAAAAGGAGGGAGGGAGACAGATAAAGAGAAACATCAATGTGAAAGACTCATTGTTGGGTTGCTTCCAGCATGACCCTGACCAGGGCCAGGGATGGAACCTGCAACCAAGGTAACCTGCTCTTGACTGGAATGGAACCCACAACACTTCAGTCAGTGGTCCCAAGCTCTAACCACTAAGCAAAACCAGCCAGGGCAATACAGTCTTTAAAAAAAAAAAAGGCATTTTCTTTACCCTCCCTTAAACACTTTAGGGACTTTACATCTGAATAGCCCCAACCAACACTTAACTGAGGAATGTTGCCTTTATTGTTCTCTCAGACTAGCTGATTACGTTTTCAAGCAATTTCCTCTCAGGTAAGTAGTTGGGTGGGTAATGAATGACGAATTAAAAACTTGAACTACTGGAGTCTAACACAGACACTACCACTTATTAATTTGGTATTAATTTCTGTATTCTAATCTTGACTTTTCTCATTTACAGAAGAGAACTACTTCATGGTATACTCATGTGACTCAAATATAAACATTGGAAAAAGGCCCAAAAAGTGTTAAGTAGCATAAGTAGAGATAAGTAAACCTCTGGTAACTGTAAATGTGCTAACACAATCTAAGTGTAAAGCTATAGATCAATCATAAAAACCTCACAGCAACCTTTCCCTGTATAGTGAACAAAGCTAACTTTTAAAGTACAGAAAAAGCCCCAGCCGGGTTTGCTCAGTGGTTAAAGCGTCTGCCCCAGGACCCAAGGGTCGCCGGTTTGATTCAGGTCAAAGGCAGGGACCTCAGTTGCGGTTGGGTCCCTGGGCCTGCTCGAGGTGGTGCTGGTCAGTCGATGTGTTTCTCTCTTTCTCTCTCCTCCACTCTATCTGAAGATAAATGGAAAAATATTCTCCGGTGAGGATTACAAAAAAAAAATCAATAAAAACTTATTTTTTTAAAAAAGGCAGTACCTGGGTTCCAGGTTTGTTCCCCGCCATGTCGGGGTAGTGCGGGAGGCAACCAACCAATGTCTCTCTCTCCCCCTCCCTTCCACTCTCCGAAAAATATCCTGGAGTGACGAGTAACAAAAATAAAGTACACAAAGAAAAAAATAACAAGGTCCCTGGAAAAAGGAGGCAAGATTGGAAAGTTGGACCTACTACAGCACTTGTGTTCTTGGGGTATTCCTTTCACTATTCAAGAAATACCTCACATATGAGAGGCACTGTGCCGCTTTCGAAGCAACTGTACCGTCTATCATTCCCTCCATTCTACTACACTTTGCCCATACTAGTGCTCATTCACCTAGCAACCAAACACCTCTGCCAGTGAGGAAAGCTCCAGGCAGCACTAGGCGAAGATGTTTCCCATCCCGATGAAGCCCAAGAAGCAAAGTCTTTCGCTAACACTCCCACAGTCCAAAGAACCACGATGCTCTCTACCAGAGGTGGAACCGGCTAACTGAAGGTAGGAAGGCAGGCAGTGAGCGATGAGACAGGGGGTAACAAGCTTCACCGCGCCCCACTGCGGAAGTCCTAGGCTCTGGCTGCACAGCCCCAAACAATGGAAGTTTTCCCGCCTCCTCACGGTTCCGCCCCCTGGTCCAAAGCTGGTGGAGGCTAGCGAACACCAGCGCCAAGATCCCGCCCCCCAGAGGCCCCGCCCACCCCGGCCCCTCCGGTCCAGCCTCTCCTGCAGGGCTTTTCTTTTTTTTTTTTTGGCGCCAAATCTCTATTGGTTCTTTTCTCGGGTTGTTTAGGGATCCTACTAGAGGCGCGCGGGGACAGCAAGCAGTAGCGACGTGAAGGCACACAGGCGCGCTAGGGCCCCGCCTCCCCGCCGATAGCCCTGGGCCGGGGGAGGAAGAAGAGGGGCTGGCGATGCAGACAGCCGCTGCTGCCCCCGGCAAGATGGCGGCCGCGAAAAGCGGGGCAGGGGGCGCCAGCCAACCGGCGTAACTGCTAAGGCGCGAGGCTCTCTGCAAGAGGTGGGCTTCTCCAGTGTGCAGGCCTCCCGGAACACTAACGGTTGTTCATTGGGAGGCAAGCCCTCCAACCCACCAGTATCCCCTCCAGGGGAGCCCCAGTCTGCCACCCCCTCCCCGCGGACTGGCCAGTGCCTTAAGCTCTCCGTGGTTTCGCTTACTTGTCGGCAGAAACCAGCTCCGCAGCGATGGCGGCAGTGGCTGTGGACTCTGCGTCCATCGTTTCCCTGAGGTGGTGGTTCAGCAGACAGAATGCAGCCTGTGAGAAAACAGGGAATTTGGGACGCCTGAGACTTACACGGGGACAGAAAATGGCAGATTGGAGACCCCGCGCGGCTGGGCCCTCTTATATATCGGGGCCTTTTGCCCCGCCCATCCACTTCCGGATCCTCCCCCTCTAGTTTAAAGGGCCAGCGTTCAGCCCAGTCTAACCCAAGGACACCCCCCAACCTCGCTTCTGGCTCTCCGGGTACCTTTCCTCCCTGGCTTGCCCTCCCCCCAAAAGCAACTTCCAGCAAGTCGCGTAAGAACTGCAATCTTGGTACTACAACTCCTGACTGGGTGCCAGCCAGCGACTTCCACAGAAAGGGAAGCTGGTGCTGCTGCTCTTTATGTTTGGAACGAAGAGCCGAGGGTCTGTTTCCGGCCCGGATAATCCGGAGGTGTCAGAGCCTTTCTGTCCGTCCCCGCAGTCGTAACGGATGGACACGCAAAAGCTGAGCACGGGTACAGTAGTAACGGCTAGAACTGATCTCGGTGGGGGACGCGTGGCTGTGAGCCTCAGCAACAACTGACCGAAGGAGATGCTATTCTAGGATTGGCTAGCGCCGAAACTACCGCGCTTGATTCAAAGCTCAGTACTGCTGCGGGAGGTGGCTGGCTCCTCCCTCTGGGCCCGTCCCCTTCGGCTGGCCCAATCCGCTGACGCCATCCCCTTAAGCCCTACCCAGACTCCAAATCTTAGGGTTCTTTTTTTTTTTTTCCCCAGGGCTCATCTCCTTTATTCTTTTATATATATATAAATATATATATTTATATTTATATATAATTTATTTATTTTTGTTACAGATGTTTCTCCTTTTTCCCCCACTGATTCCCCCCTCCCTCTCCCTCCCTGCCCTGTCCCCAGCTTTGTTGTCCATGTACATTTAGTTTAGTGTTCTTAGCTTTTTCCCCGTCTGCTCATTACTAAGATTTGTTTGCCTACTACGTGTGAGGGTAGTGTGCTTAGACACTTTGAAACTATTAACGGTCTTATTTAATCTTAACAATGCTACTAGTCAGATCGGTGTTATCAACCCCATTAGGTAGAAATACAACCCCATTAGGTAGAAATAGAAACCATGGTTCAGGGAGGGTGTGACTTGCTCAGAAAGTTGCAAGCCAAGTCGGTTCTGGAAAGCAGTGCGCCTCATTTTTCTCAACTCAGTGGAAAGATAACTGGCAAACTAAAATGGTTGCACTTCCCCACACCTGGAGAATCATCCATTGTGATCCACCATGGCCTTGCCTACAGTGATCAAAATACGATTTTATTTACGTCCAGGTTCAGGCACCCTGGTAAAGATTCCAGGGGAGGATTCTTATTTTAGTCTGTCAAGGCTCAGGCAGGTTGAAATCTTTGGGGGTATAGAGCTGAATTGAAAATGCCAGTTCCTGCCCTGGCCGGTTTGGCTCAGCGGTTAGAGCGTGGGCCTGCGGTCCTGAGAGACCCGGGTTCGGTTCCGCTAAGGGCACGTACCTCGGTTGCAGTTTGTCCCCGGCCCTGGTCGGTTGTGCGGGTGGCAGCCACTTGATGTGTCCCTTTCACATCGATGTTTCTCTCTCCCTCTTTCTCTGTTCCTCTCTCTCCCTCCCACTCTACCTGAACAAAGAATGGAAAAATGTCCTCGGGTGAGGATAAAAAAAAAAAAAGAAAAGAAAATGCCAGTTCCTGTGGCAAACAGACATGGGCTCCTCCGTTGTTAACTGGGTGATCTCATCCAAGTCATGTAATCTTTTAAGATTAAATGTAGCCCTAGCCAGTGTGGCTCAGTTGTTTGGAGCGTCGTCCGGTACACCAGAAGGTAGTGGGTTTGATTCCCAATCAGGGCACATACCCAGATTGCAGCAAATTCGATACCATCTTGGGGATGTGCGGGAGGCAACTGATGTCTCTCTCACATCCTCGCTCTCTAAAAATCAATAAATAAAAATCTTTGTTAAAAGATTAAATGTAAAATTAGAACAATATTCGTATCCAACCCTTAAGGATATTGTGAGCGGGGGGATCAGGAGAAGAGTGTCAATGAGGGAAAAGGGAGAAACATCTGTAACAAAAATGCACTAATGAAAAATTAAAAATAAGAAGGATATTGTAAGAATTAGCGGTACTGCTTACTTCAACAGTAAGCACTGTACCTGGCTCATGCTACCACAGTCTGATAACATGATGACTGCAGAGCTGGGGAGAAGGAAGGAGGGAAAAATCTCTCCGGAGTCCTTGAAGCCAGGGCCAAGGCCTGAAAAACAAAGTCCAATAACTTGTGTGACCCCTACATCCATTAAACTAATATTGCCAGCAGGTATAGCTCAGTGGATTGAGCATTGTGTCATGCACCAAGAGGTCATGGGTTTAATTCCAGGTCAGGGCACATGCCAGTGTTTCCCTCTAGACCCCCACTAGAGGGCATTCAGGAGACAGTCAATCAATGTTCTCTCATAGATGTTTCTCTCTCTCTCCCTTCCTCTTCCTCTCTCTCTAAAAAAAAAATCAATAAACATTTTAAAAAACCCAGTATTGTTCTGGCCAGTTTAGCTTAGCAGTTAGAGCAAAGGCCCATGGACCAAAGAGTCACTGGTTTGATTCCCAGTCAAGGGAACATACCTGGGTTGGAGTTTCCAACCCGCCCCGGTGTGGGTTGTACAGGGGGTGGTGACCAATTGAGGTGTCTCTCTTACATCTTTCTCTCTCCTTTCCTCTCTCCCACTCTAAAATAATTAATTTAAAAAAACTAATATTCACTGAGCAATTATGATGTGCAAAACTTTGTACTAGGTCATAAGGACAAAAAGCATTGTCTCTGCCTTTGAGGAACTCAGTCTTATGAAAAATATTTTTATATTGGTTTAAAATCCATCCACTTCTCTCAGTTTTTACTACTACCACTCTGATCCAAGCCTAGCCACCATCATCTTGCCTATACTACTATAGCCTCTGGTTTCTGCTTAACCCTCTCCAGAAAAATATTTTTTTAATGTAAATCAAGTTACTGGCTTTCCATTGCTCTTAGAAGAAATTTTGAGCTCCTTATCATTGCCTACAAGGTCCTACATAATCTGGTTCTATTCACTTCTCCAAATTCATCTCATACTACTCCCCTTCCTTAATTATATTCTTACCATGCTGGTCTCCTTTCTGTTCCTCAGAATGCCCAAGCCCTTTGCACTTGCTGCCTCACTGCCTAGAAAGCTCTTCTCTTAATACTTTGAGTGATTAGTTCCTATTCATCTGTTAGGCCTCATCTTAAACAAAGGGAAGCTCATTTTGATTGAGATCAGGCCTTTCCTGCCCACTCTATCAATATTAGCTTCCCTTTGTTTGTTTCTTCCATTATACTTATCAAAATCTAAAGTTATTTACTTAGATTTTTACCCTCTTCCCCGTCTAAGTATGTAGGCTCCATTTGACCTTTTCTGTTTTGTTTACAGCTAAATCCCCAATGTATACAGTAGTGATTGACTCATACTATGTGTCCAAAGTGAACTTGTTGAATGAATGAATAAAGCAATAATAGTGTAATCACAATTAGAACTGGAAATTTTTCACTCAAAATATATTTACTTAAGCCCTGGCCGGTTTGGCTAGCATCAGCCTGCGGTCCAGAGACACCCAGGTTCAGTTCCCGCTAAGGGCATGTACTTCAGTTGCAGTTTGTCCCCAGCCCTGGTTGGGTCGTGCGGGTGGCAGCCACTTGATGTGTCCCTTTCATGTCGTTGTTTCTCTCTCTCTCTCTTCCTCTCTCTCCCTCCTGCTCTGTCTGAATAAAGTGTTTATTAGTGAATAATTTCATATTATAACCTTTGCTTCCTTATATGGGCTGAATTGTCCTCCTCCCTCAAATTTATATGCTAGTACTCAGAATGTGACTGTATGTGGAGACAGCGTTTATAAAAAGGTAATTAAGTTAAAATGAGGTCATTAGGACGGGCCCTAGTCCAATGACTGGTATCCCTACTAGATAGATGCATACCAGGAAAGACAATGTAAAGACAAGGAGAAGATGGCTGGGCACAAGCTAAGGAGAGAGGCCCTCATGTCTCTCAGAAAGAACCAAGTCAGCTAACACTGTGACCTTCCACGTCTAGCTTCTAGAACTGTGAGAAAATAAATTTATGTTGTTTAAATTATTCTGTGGTATGATTTCAGCAACTAATACACATCATACTCAAACTACCTCATAATTGTGGAAACATGGATCATGAAAGTGTGAAGGAGCTATGGAATCATATAGTAAGCCACCTGGGTAGGGTGAGATCAGAAAAGATGTTCTAGAGAAGTGACAGCTAAACTGAACATTTAAGTAATAGGTGTTAACCCATACAGTGGGCCAAAGGATATAATGTTCTAGATAGAAAGGGCCAGAGACAAAAGACTAACTTCCAATATGCCTCCCTCTATCTACTTATCCTTCTAATCCACTGCCCCAGGGTTGTTTCTAAGACATAAATCATAACAAGTTGTTCCCTCAAAACTCTTCCATGGTTTCCCACAGCATTCAGGATAAAAAAAAAAACAAAACACCAGCCCTAGCCAGTTTGGCTCAGCAGTTGAGTGTCAGCCTGCAGACCAGAGAGTCCTGGGTTCGGTTCCTACCAGGGGCACGTACCAAAAAACAAAAACAAAAAACCCACCAAATCTTAACCCACTCTCCTAGCCCCTCAATCACCAGCTCCTGCCTAATTCCAGCATTACTTTGTCATTCTACTTTTGCTCACTTTCCGTGTCTGTCACACAAACCTTTAGGTTTTCCCACATTTTCTTCATTTCAAGGCTTGTCCCTCAAGCTACTCAATTTGCACAGAATACTATTCCTACTCTCACCTCATTTAACTAATGAATTCCTCTTCATCCTTCAGATCTGTTGATTAAAACACTAGGCTTCTCTGGGACCTGCAGGCTGTGGCGGTCTCCCTTCCTAGCCTGGGAAGAGCATTTTCTTGTTTATTGGCAAAGCTGTCACCATTTAATTGGTATCAGTTTCTGACTTGCACAAGTAACATTCTTCACTCTTAAAACCCTGGAGGATGCGGGGTTGATGCGCAAAGGTCGATTTCTCAAATGTTGTTGGACTCACTGTCCCAATGGGTGATGGAAAACAAGGGATCAGGAGAAATGCAGTGACATGGGTGGAGTCCCCTTTAGCTTCCTGCAGTGCACGCACGGGACAGCCATGATTTCAGAGCTCGGCAGCTCCAGGATTGGGCAAATGATGTTCTGGAGGTCGTCAAGGCAGTATTTTCAGTATAGGCCTGAATGTTGTTTTAAGTAGAGAATAGGTGAGCGCTTCCTTGTTGTAATTAAATAAAATGCTTGGCTCATCCCGAAAAAAAAAAACACTAGGCTTCTCACGGTACTTTTTCACAGCACTATTTCCCATTGTAATTACACTAATTATTCAATTACTTTAAAGTCTCTCCTCAAATAGACTACAGGGACTTACAGATCTTGGTTATAGCTATATCCCCGGGGTCTAGCATTGTGCCTAACCCATATAAGTACCCAATAAATATATGTTCACTAAAGAGCAATGGTTTGATGGGAAAACTAAAGAGTTTGGTGTGACTGGAGTTAACAGGGATTTTCATAAAACCCTCCTAAAATCAGTGGCCTCTAGAACAATGGTTCTCAACCTTCCTCATGCTGTGACCCCCCAACCATAAAATTATTTTTATTGCTAATTCCTAACTGTAATTTTGCTACTGTTACATCTTGGGCAACTCCTATGAAAGAGTCGTTCAACCCCCAAAGGGGTCACGACCCCAGGTTGAGAACCGCTGCTCTAGTGGGACTATTAGTATATAAGATAGGACCTTAGGTGCAGAGTGACAAGCTTTGGGGCTGACTCTTCTTCCTTCAGGTAGCCTATGCACAGACTCCAGTGTCTCAGAGAAAAAGCCAGGCCCCTTTCCTGATTTTTCAAGCTATTAAATTGGCTCTTCATATTCCTAAGCCTGGACACTGACCAGGGTAGGGGATGGGGTGAGAACTCAAGATTCAGGTCCAGCAGTGCACAGGACTCCCAATGCCCTGTTATCAATACCGAGGTGTTCAATTTGGGGGATTCTCAGTAAGAAAGCTGGGGGACCACAAGCAGACAGCATGCAGTGGTAACAGCTGCCAGTAGATGGCGCCAGTCCACTAATGTACCCAATTCAGAAAAGCAAAAGTAGAATCCAGCTCCATCCTGGTTCCTCCAGAACCAAGAAAGACAAGGAGTTTGGGTTCAGGGCAGGTAGTACCCAGTATCCCTAAGGGAAATGGTTTCCATACCAAGTCTGACCAGGCAAATAAGACAATAAACAGTATAGGTGTTCCAATGGCTTTATTAACTCGCTCTTTCTGGGAGTGGCAGGACCTAATAGCTGGAGGGCAGGACAGGAAACCAGGACACTGTGGTTTCAGTATAGGTCATTAAAGGGGTACAGAGGGTGCCCTGCATCTCTTGGAACCCTCTTTCCATCCACCTGGAAAGAAAGACAGACATATGACCCCATTAGGAGTTAACATTTCAAAGACGCAGGGCATCTTTCCCCAAATCTTCCTGAATCTCACTTGTGTATAGCACAATGCCAGATGGTAGTGACAGGGCCCCAGCCTCAGATAATGCCACAGTATTAACAGCATTTCCACCAAACCCATAGCTGGTACATAAAGTTTATAGTCTCAGCTGGGAAGGAACTATTTATTTCCTTACGTGCAACAGGCTTCAACCCAACTTCGATCCTTCTAACAAAGTTGAGAATGCCTTCTACACTCTCCTCATTAATATCATTTACTAAGATTTTTCTGTGTCAGGTACTGGAGTCATTTTACAGATAGAAAGCTTAGGCTTGGAGAAGTTAAATAATGTTCTAGCTTATAAGATATAGAAAAGCAGGACTGGAACTCACAGGCTATATTACTTATCCCTTAGTTATACTACTTCCCCAAGTTGAATAAAAAGCCATTGTGCCCTGGCCGGTTTGGCTCAGCGGTTAGAGCGCTGGCCTGCGGTCCAGAGAGACCCGGGTTCGGTTCCCGCTAAGGGCATGTACCTCAGTTGCAGTTTGTCCCCAGCCCTGGTTGGGTTGTGTGGGTGGCAGCCACTCGATGTGTCCCTTTCACGTCTATGTTTCTCTCTCTCTCCTTCCCGCTCTATCTGAACAAAAAAATGGAAAAATGTCCTCGGGTGAGGATTAAAAAAAAAAAAAAAGAAAGAGCCATTGTGTCCAGAATAGTAATCTACCAACACCATTCTCCCTCTCTCTGACCAACAAGGTTGAAGCCAGACTTGGGCCAGACTGATTTGGGCAGGGTGAAACATACCATAAGCAGGGGCACGATATATCGGCAATTTTTATTCAGGGAATCCAGCTGCTTCATCTCTTCTGGGCTAAAGGTGAAGTCAAATACCTGGGGATGGAGAGTGGGGGTAAGGAAAGCCAGCTTTGGAAGTCGGGGTTCCAGAACACTTCCTTCTTAGCCTGGCAAAGTTGGGGCCAGACTGTGTCCCAAAGGGCTAAAGAAGATAGGACCCATCACCAAGTACCTGGATGTTCTGAAGGATACGGGAAGGTGTGACACTCTTGGGGATGGAGATTACTTTCCGCTGGACCTGCCACCTAAGGTGGGGGGTTGAGGTAGATGAGGAAGGAGTCAGTATTCAAAAGCATTGTTTTGTCTTCTATGTAGCCTTTTCTCCTGGAGTCCCTGAGCCCCCCTGGAATGGGGAATATGCTTCAGAGTGGCCTCCCCCAGATCACATGGCAAGAGTCTCAGCCTCATCCAGACACTTGGATAAGGAACCCCTAAACCCTTGTCTCCCAACCCAGGAGCCCAATCCCTGACCTGGCCTCCTTTCCCCAAGATTGCCTGCACCTGAGCAAGATCTGGGCTGGAGACCGGCCATACTTTTCAGCCAGTGCCAGGACCACTGGCTCCTCAAGCAGGACAGGTTCATCAGGATCACGCCAAGCACGATCAGAGGAGCCCAGAGGGCTGTAAGCAGTCACCTCCAGGCCACGTGCTTGGCAGTGGGCAATCAGCTCGTGCTGAGCCAGATATGGGTGACATTCCACCTAAGCCAAGAAAACAACCCATCACCATAGGGTGGCCACATCCAGCTTGCCTGGCTGCACCATCCTGACCAACATTGCACCACTAACCCCTACTTCCCCTCAGTCCGCTTCTCAACATATTTTCCACTGTCCATTTCATTCTCATCCCACACTTCAATGCCCTTCTTTATTCAGAGGATTCCCGCACCAACATTTCTGACAACTTGCTAGCCATCTCCATGAATTAGACCATCATCTGCTCACTCATGTTCTTGCACATATACACCCCCAAAACAACTGACCTGCTATGCTGTGCTCACCTGCAGGACAGCTGGGCGCACAGAGGCCACACTGAGTAGATCATCAATCTGCCGACTGCTGAAGTTGGACAGGCCCAGTGCCCGCACCAGCCCCTTAGCCACCAGTGCCTCCAGGGCCTTCCAGGTCTCCTTGTAGTCAATGGAGTCATAGCGGATAGTCCCATCAGCATTCTTAGGGAAAGGGTCATCTCCCCGCCTGAGTGAAAGACAGCCCCCCCAGAGTGTGTGGGCAAAATGCCAGGCTTCTGCCATACCTGCCCACCCAGCCACTCTATGCCCCATACTTTAAGCCCAGAAAGGGCAAGGGGCCAAGAATGAGAAAAAAGCATGGTTTTTCACCCTTCCAGATCATGACCCATGTATTAACTCAATATGGAATGGCCATTCCCCCTCTTCTTCCGAGAGGCAGATTATATCTCCTCTCCTCTGGGAAGTCTTCCTTAATGCCTTCCTCCTCAAAGACTTGCATGCTCTTGAGGCCTTCTTCAGGCACAGGTCACAGAGTTGATGGTAAGCTCCTCTCACACCCTCTGCTGGAACTTACTATTTCTTTCTTTCTTTCTTTCTTTTTTTTTTGGTACATGCCCCTAGCTGCTAGGGCCTAGCGGGAACTGAACCCGGGACTCCATGGTCCTCAGGCCGATGCTCCAACCGCTGAGCCAAACCGGCCAGGGCACTTACTATTTATTTCAACCCCAGGGCCTAGTTCAGCAGAAGCCAGTACCTTTCCCGAATGAATAAAGGGAGCAGGAGAACCACTCACGCATACCCTAGATACACCCCATGTGAAGTTGCACTCCTTTTTCTGTAGCTAAACTCCTGGCTGCTGTAGCAAAAAGGGCTGAGTTCCCATGCCAAGCTCCTCAGCTTGCCACACAGATAGTGTTCTTATCCTGCTCTCTACTGTGACTTATGATGTTACTAACATGACTCCCCCAACCCCGAATTCCCTGGATGAAGACCCTGGTAAAGCTCACTCAAAGGCATAAGGCCAGTGTATCAGGTACAGGTCCAAATACTCCAGCTGGAGGTCAGCCAGTGTCTTCCGGAGGGCAGACTCCACATCCTCGGGGTGGTGCTTAGTGTTCCACAGCTTAGAAGTCACAAACAGCTCTTCCCGAGACACTGCCTGGTACAGGGTGCAGGGGCCATAATGAGAAGAGCCATGGGCACCCAGTCTCACCCACCCTCACCTCTGGGATAGGAATTAGAAGGGAGCTGATTTCAGACTCCTCCGGTCAGGCCCCAGCCGCCCTCCCCAGACGCTTAGATCTCTCACCCCATCCCTCTGCGGCCCCTGTCCTCACCTTGCCATGCCCCACATTCTCCTTCAAGGCCTCCCCAATCTCAGTCTCATTGCCGTAGACAGCAGCACAGTCAATGTGGCGGTAGCCTACACTCAGGGCATACTTAACAGCTGCTTTTACCTGCCAAGTGAGAAAAGCAGAGAGTTTCAGCTCTGTTGGTCTGGGCCAGAAACTGCCCTTCTAAGGATCACTGATAGAAAGTGGGGGCGGGAACATACCACTGCAGTCATCCGTGCAGTGGGGGAGACACTATGGAAGATGGTTCTAGTCTTGGGGAAGGGACTAGAAGCCTCAAACCCTTCGTCCCCATCCCACTAAACTCCAAGGTTCTTTCCTACTCAACGAGCTCAGCAGGGCCCAGCAAAAGACTAACAATGTGCTCCCAGCTACATGCTCAGAAGATGAATACATTGACAGAGGACAGAAGTATAGGTCATGGAGAAAGGTTCCCAGCCCTGAGGAGCTGGTTAGGGAAACATGATAAACAGGTAGATAATTACTAGGCCAAGGCCATTTGGAGAAAGACTCCAGGAAGCCATGTAACCATGCAAGCTCTGGGGAATCAGGCAAACAGAAGAGGTGAGATGGGAGAAAATTAAGTTAGGTAGAGAAGTGTGATGGAGGCTGGGCCCAGGGCTTCCTGTCAGAAGAGAAAAATGCAGGTATCAATTACAGGTCAGTTAATTTGCTAAAAACCCAACTAGAAAAATGGCATCAGAAGCAGAACTAGGTACCAGGCCCTTGCCATTCAAGATCCCCATCCAAGACTTCCAGTCAAGATGGCGGCGTAGGTAAACGTGGTATCGCGTCCTCCCACAACCACATCAAAGTTACAACTAAACTATAGAACAACCATCATTCAAAACCATCTGAAATCAAGCTGAATGAAGTCCTACAACTACAGAATTAAAGAAGCAGCTGCATCAAGACTGGTAGAAGAGGCGGAGGTGGCAGGCTGGTCCCACACCCACGTGTGGTGGATAAAAATCAGGAGGACACCTCTGCTGGGAAGGAGGGGTCCCTGTCTCACACCAGGCATCCCGCTCAGGGTTCCAGTGCCAGGAAGAGAAGTCTGCATCACTTCCGGCTGGAAAAACCAGCAGAAACTGAGGCTCAGGGAGGCTGAGGCAGCTGGAGCCCCAGGCAGCTTCTTAAAGGGCCCGCGCACGGACTTATTGGACTTGCTCCCTCTAGGCTTGGAGGGGAGGCAGCTCAATGGGCGCCAGAGACATAAAGGGAAGAACTGAGCTGTTTAGCATTAGAGCAAGGACTGGAGAGGCAGCCTTCTCCAGGACAGATGTGCTGTCGGAGGCCTTGGTTCCTTTGGTGAGCCCTTCCCTGGGGCGGCAGACAGTCGCCATATCTGGGACTCCAGCAACCTGGCTCACACTGGTTGCCCTGGCCTGGTGATTCCCTGAGGCCCTGCCCCACCCAACTTTCAGGCCCACCCAAGCTGTTGCCAGTTGCTTAACCTTAGGATTGGTCTGTCTTGGATCCTGCTTCAGGTTTTCCTAAATTCTTTCAAACAAGCAGCATCTGGTCTCAGCTAGCCCCATATCTCTCCTTAAGTAATACACAGAAACAAACACAGAGAGGCAGCCAAAATGAAGACACAAAGAAACAGGTCCCAAATGAAAGAACAGGACAAAACTCCAGGAAAAGAACTAAGTGAAATGGAGATAGGTAACCTAACAGATGCTGAGTTCAAAATACTGCTTATAAGGATGCTCAATAAACTTACTGAGGGCCTCAAGAGCATTAAAAAAGACCAATCAGAAATGAAGGAGGCACAGTCAGAAACGAAGGAGGCACTAACTGAAATAAAGAATAATTTACACAGATTCAGTAGTACAGTAGATAAAGCCAAGAAGCAAACCATCGATTTGGAATACAAGGAAGCAAAAACATCCAATCAGAACAGCAAAAAGAAAACAGAATCCAAAAAAGTAAGGATAGTGTAAGGAGCCTCTGGGACAACTTCAAGCGTGCCAACATTCGCATCTTGGGGGTGCCAGAAGAAGAGAGAGAACAAGAAATCAAAAACCTATTTGAAACAATAATGGCAGAAAACTTCCCTAACTTGGTGAAGGAAACAGACATACAAGTCTAGGAAGCACAGAGAGTCCCAAACAAGATGAACCCCAAGAGGCCCACACCAAGACACATCATCATCAAAATGCAAAAGGTTCAAGACAAAGAGAGAATCTAAAAACAGCACGAGAAAAGCAGTTAGTCACTTACAAGGGAGTTCCCATAAGACTGTCAGCTGATTTCTCAAAAGAAATTTTGCAGGCTGTAAGAGAGTGGCAAGAAATATTTAGAGAGTGATGAAAAGCAAGAACCTACAACCAAGATTATTCTATTATCCTGCAAAGCTGTCATTTAGAATCGATGGCCATATAAAGAGTTTCCCAGACAAGAAAAAGTTAAAGGAGTTCATCACCACCAAACCGTTATTATATGAAATGTTGAAGGGTCTTTTTGAAGAAAAAGATAAAATATATGAACAAACAAAATGGCAATGAATACATATCTATCGGCAATAGAATCTACAAACAAAATCAACAGGCCGAACAGAAACATTTTCATAGATACGGAGAACATTTTGTTGGTTGCCAGATGGGAGGGGGGTTGGGGGAATAGGTGAAAAATGTGAAGGGATTAAGAACAGCCCTGGCTGGTTTGGCTCAGCGGTTAGAGCATTGGCCTGCGGTCCGGAGAGACCCAGGTTCAGTTCCAGCTAAGGGCACGTACTTCGGTTGCAGTTTGTCCCCGACCCTGGTTGGTCATGCGGGTGGCAGCCACTCAATGTGTCCCTTCACGTCGATGTTTCTCTCTTCCTCTCTCTCTCTCCCACTCTATCTGTACAAAAAAAAAAGGAAAAATGTCCTCAGGTGAGGATAAAAAAAAAAAAGAACAAATTGGTTGCTAGATTGACAAACCTCAAAAAGAAGGGGGTTAGGGGGTGGGAAGAAATAAACCAAAGAACTTATATGCATAACCAATGGACACAGACAACAGCGTGGGAAAAGGCGGGAGGGAGGTGGGCGTGGGGAGGAAGGGGTCAATGGGGTAAAAACTGAAGAACATCTGTAATACATTCAACAATAAAGATTAAAAAAGAAAAAAATAAAGATCCCCATCTAGGTGCAGCTCTTACTATCCAAATATATTTTTCCAGCCCTGACCCTAACCATGCTGCCCCCCTCCTTCTTGACCCTGGCTCTGACCTCCACCCCTAGCTCCTGAATTTGTCCTGGGCCATGTCAGTGCCTGCCTGGAGCACAAAGACCCCGGCTCCAGAGTCCTAGGTAGCTGTAGGAAGAAAATCAAAGGGAAAAAAGGCAGAGGGTCATCCAACCACACCACAAACACTAGTCAAAATCCCAGAGAGGAGCCCAGGAGGTTTGGCTCAGCGCTCAGAGCGTCAGCCTGCGGTCCAGAGAGACCTGGGTTCAGTTCCTGCTAAGGGCATGTACCTTGGTTGCAGTTTGTCCCCGGCCCTGGTTGGGTTGTGCGGGTGGCAACCACTCAATGTGTCCCTTTCATGTCGATGTTTCTCTCTCTCTCTCTCTCTCCCTCCCACTCTATCTGAACAAAAAATGGGAAAATGTCCTTGGGTGAGGATTAAAAAAAAAATCCCAGAGAGAAGAGGCTGTTCTCACTGCCCGAGTCCCTCCCAAACTTAATCCCCAAATTTCTCTAAACTCTGACTCAGATGTCTAAATAAAAATGACAAAGCACTTGGGGAGATGCCCAATGCTAGGTGGATGCTGAATCTCTAGCTGTAAACCCTAGAAAAGCAGGTCTCCGTTCCCAGCCTTCCTACAGCTGAAGGGTCTACATCAGGGGTCATTAAACTCCAGTTCACAGCTGCCTTTTGTTTTTTTTTCAGCCCTGAGCTAAGAATAATTTTTATATTTTTAAATGGTTACAGAAGTACATAGTCACCTCTATTTTGCATCTTGTCCAGCAAAATCTAAATTGTTAACCATCTGGTTCATTAAGGAAAAATTTGCTTATCCTCGGTCTATATACTTGACCTAATTGTTCTTCAAACTCTGACATCTTCTACGTGCCTAACTCTGGAATGAACACAAGTGAGAGAGGCCCACCCTCAAGGAGCCCAGTGTGAGGTAGGAGATATGATCATAGCACAGGGTGATAAATGGCATATTAGGGGTCAGCAAAGGGTCAGACAGAGGGCCCCATGTCTGCCACGGGACTCAGTGCCAATACACTTAGGGAAAGGGTTCCTTCCTATGCCCTTGGCCCTGCTGACACCCTCAGCCCCTCCTCTGAGTCAGCTGGGTAAGCTAAGGGCACACTGTTAGGTCCTTCTTCCCTTGTTTCTTCCCACTGCCCTCCAGGCTCATCCTATTTTAAGTGGAGTACAGAGGTGGGGCTGCTAGGAAAAATGCAGGGCACTCTCAAATACTACCTTTTCCCTAGCAGAGGTGCAGGAAGCCCTCCTCCTTTTCCCCCATCCTCACCTGGCCAGGATTGCTCTTCCAGGTGCCCAGTCCAATCAGGGGCATCTTCTGCCCAGTGTGCAGGAGGACACAGGAAGCTGCCATTGCCTCCTGAAACACAAACAAAAAGAGAATGATATGGGGATCAGTACTGCTTGGGCTTCAGCTACCCACAATTCTCCTCTAAATTGTGAGTAGCAAAAGAGGCACAGAGGTGATAAGACAACAAACATATGGTTGTGTGTATACGCCTGTGAGCAGAGGCAGCTGAGACAAAGTGCCCAGAAATAACCAAAGCCAGTAGCTCCCAGACAAACATTAACCAGACCACCAGCCTGCTGCCCTTCCTTCCACCAGGCTAAAAGTCTGTGTTAAAGAACTCCAGTACCGCCCTGGCCGGTTTTGCTCAGTGGTTAGAGCGTCAGCCCGCAGACCAGTGAGTCTCAGATTCGATTCCAGTCAAGGGCACATACCTCAGTTGCGTTCGTCTCCTGCCCTGGTTGGGCTGTGCAGGAGGCAACCAGTCGATATGGCTCTATCATGTCGATGTTTCTCTCTGTCTCTCTCTCTCCCTGCCTCCCACTCTATCTGATGATAAACAGAAAAATATCCTCAGGTGAGGAATAAAAATTTTTGCAAAAAAAAAAAAAAATTCCAGTACCTAAAAACAAAGGCAGGGTAGCTCCTCAGAAGCACCCAGCCTTAACTACATAAGGTCTCAAGCCAGTGTAAGACAGGTAAAGGCCATTATCAGTCAATGTGAAACCGGGTGACAGAACAGGCTCAGGAAAGGGTCACTTCTCTGAGGATGAAATGAACATTCCCAGGAGACTGTCAGAACTATAGAGACTCTCTGAGTTACACTCACAGAAGTCTGATATACCACGCTGCTAGGCCCGAGTGAGCTCTTACAAGGGAAGTATACCATCTTTTAGATGAAAAAACTGGCTAAGAGAGGTTAAGTTATTTGCCCCAAATCAGCAGCTAAGTGGCAGAGCCAAGGATCCAAGGAGGAGCTAATGGAAAAAGGCAAGAAAAAGGGACCTAAACGCAGTTCTATAAAAAACATGTGCTTGGGGCGGGGGGGATCAAGAGGAGGGTATCAATGGGGGAAAAAGGAGAAACATCTGTAACAAAAATTAATTAATAATAAAAAATTTTAAAGAGTGCTGACAGCCCTGGCCGGTTTGGCTCAGCGGTTGGAGCGTCGGCCTGCGGTCCGGAGAGACCCGGGTTCGGTTCCCGCTGGGGGCATGTACCTCGGTTGCAGTTTGTCCCCGGCCCTGGTTGGTCGTGCGGGTGGCAGCCACTCGATGTGTCCCTTTCACATCGATGTTTCTCTCTCTCTCCCTCCTGCTCTATCTGAATAAAGAATAAAAAAGTGTCCTTGGATGAGGATAAAAAAATAAAAAAAAAATAAGTTTAAAAAAAAAAAAAAAAGAGTGCTGACAGTAGACACATGTACAATGGGCTACAGAAAGCAAGTGCTTTCTGAAGGGCAAGAACCAGGGAATATTGACATTGGTTTTGAAGAAGTTGTTGGATTTTCCCTCAAGTTAAGGGGGAAAGTCTTTCCAGGAAGGAGAATTAGACACAGGACTTCAGTGCAGCAGAAAGCAATAAATTTCAGATGTAAGAAACTTTCCAATTGAACAAAAGCAGGTGGTTGACTGAAGGATTCCTTTTTGGAGCACTATGAAAATCAGAAGTCTCCAAATGGCCTAAGAATGAATACTCATTTAGTCAGCACATGATGAATATTCCAGGCCTTGTATTAGACCACATATTCAAATAGAGTCCCTGCCCTCCTGGAGCTTATAGTCTGGTGGGAGAGGGGGATGGACAGAGGACATGGGCACAATGTATAAGAAATATGACCAGCCCTGGCCAGTATGGTCCAGTGGTTAGAGCATCAGCCCACTGTCCAAAGGGTGGAAGGTTCACTTCCCAGTCAAGGGCACATCGTAGCTGGGTTGCAGGTTTGATCACTGGCCCCAGTTGGGGTCGTGAGGGAGGCAGCCAATTGATTACATCAATGTTTCTATTTCTTTCTCCCTCCCTCTACCCTTCCCTCCCTTCCACTCTACCCAAAAATTAATGAAAAAATACCCTCGGGTAAGAATTAACAACAACAAAAGACCAAAATCTGCACAAGTGCTGCAAGAAAAGAGTAAGCTGGCTAGATTGGCCTCTTAGAGGTGCTGAGTCAAGTCTTAATGAGAAGTAGTCATCCAAGTGAAAAGGAAAAGAAAAGAATGCTCACCCCCAAAGTCAATAAGGTAGAAACCTTTTCACTTGATTTCATCAGTACTATATCTACCATTCTTTTGGGATTGATTTGTCAGCAATATTTTTTAAATATTACCTTTGTTTCCAAGAACATCAAGAGTATTATGGTAGAGCAGGTAATAAAAGCAAGTTGTGTGTACAACCTACACACCAAAATTGTCTTCCCTAATACTTCTGACTCCAAATGATTTTTTTTTTTTTTGATATTTTGTTCAGATAGAGTAGAAAGGGGAGAGGGGGAGAGGGAGAGAGAGGGGGAGAGAGGGAGGGAGGAAGGGAGGGAGAGGGGGGGAGAGAGAGAGAGAGACAGAGAGAGAGAGACAGAGAGAGAGAGAGAGAGAGAGACATCGACGTGAAAGGGACACGTCGAGTGGTTGCCACCCACAAGACCCAACCAGGGCCGGGGACAAACTGCAACCAAAGTACGTGCCCTTAGCGGGAACCGAACCCAGGTCTCTCTGGACCACAGGCCGACACTCTTAACTGCTGAGCCAAACCGGCCAGGGCCCAAATGATTTTTAAAAAAATGGTTTTATTGATTTTTTAGAGAGGAAGGAAGAGAGATAGAAACATCGATCAGCTTTCTCCTGCACCGCCCCCCTACCGGGAATCAAGTCCATGGGACAACATTCAATCCACTGAGCCACACCAGCTGGGCTCAGGACAAATTTTATAGTCCATCTAGCATAACCAGTTATGGAGACCACTCCTTTCTGATTGAACAAAAATGTTCAATCTGAGAAGCAAACCAAAGATCGCTGTAAGCAACCCTCTTTGTTTCCAAAGTTCCCAGGGATCAGGGATGTTTGGACCTCACAGGAGGAACAAGCCTGCCAGCTACCACCAGAATCTGGGGCTGATTTCCTGGACTTGATCCCCAAACAAATAACCTGTTGGCCTCTCCTAGATTTCCCAGCTCACAGGAAGGGCTCTGAAATTATAACTGGGCTGAGAGCTTGAACAAAAACCATACCTAAAGGAAAAGAAGAAACCTGATGCTTGCTTCGCCCTTTCTTTTGTTGGTGAAACTGAAAACCAAAAGGGCTGACGCTTGTGGGGTGTCGGGAGGCGGGGATCGTGCAGGTAGGAAGACCTAACAAAGATCTGCAAAGAATAAAAGCTACAAAGGAGTAAATGGAGGGGTCTCCGTAGAAGACAGATGTTTTTCTCTAGGACAGGAAGTTATCCTCTGCCAGTTCTTGACTTCATCTTCTGCCTGAAGCAACAGCTTTCCAGCCTAGGCCTGCATTAATAGGCTCTGAGCTTGTCAGACACTGACTTGCTGGACCTCTGGCAGCACTCAGAAACCCTCATGTTATGTTGGGAGAGGTTCCAAATGTGAGAGAGAAGCTGTGTGTGTACAAGGAGACAGAGAAGAGGATAGCACCAAGTCAGTTTTTATTATTCCCAAGATGGCACTTACGTTCTTTCACACTGGGGTTGTCTTCCCTTCACAGAGGAGGGCTCTATAGTTGCTGGCTGGATGCGGGTAACTAGAAAACACAAGAAAAAGACGAAGTGGTATTTGGATGAGTGTTCTCTGGCTGCATGGGCCTTTCCTCCGTCTCCCATAAATGTTGGTGTCCCCAATCCTCTTCTCACTCCTTAGTAGGGCTCATGTCTTCAGTTATCACCTTAAGCACTGATTCTTTCCACCCAGTCTGTAAATTCAACTCCCTCTGTGCATCTCCACAAGTGTGTCCTACAGGTATCTGAGACTCAATGTGTCCAAAACTGTATTTGTCAAATCCAGCTGGCCAGAAATTAAACCAGAAACTTCTTGGTGCATGGGTCGACACTCAACCACTGAGCCACACCAGCAGGGCGAGATACTATATTTAAAGCACTTCACACATCCCAGCCAGTATGGTTGAGTGTCGACCCATGCACCAAGAGGTTGCCAGTTTGATTCCTGGTCAGGGCACATGCCCAGGTTGTGGGCCAAATCCCCAGTGTGGGTCATGCAGTAGGAGCCCATCAGTGTTCTCTCTCATCGATGTTTCTCTCTCTCTCCCTCAAATCAATAAAGCCATCTTGTTTCTGTATATTTTTTCTCACCAGGGACTCAGGGCCCTGGATAACAACTGTTAAAACAAACCAGACTTGTTCACAGTATAATCCATTGGGTCTTTTAAAATCCATCTAAATAAAGTATTTCAGTTCATTTGAGGCATTTCTGAGTATTATCACATTATAGTTTTGACAGGTGATGGGGAGGGGAGTATATCTTCTCCTGTACGCCTAAGAAGCCATCATGGAAAGCTACCTTATATATGTAATAGTGACCAAGATTTGGTATATTTGACTGGGTTAAAAATCCTGTTAGTATTTGTATATATAAAGAAAGATACTATTAGCACTAAATTGTAATGTAAAACCTAAAACTGCAATAATAACACTTTACATACTACCTTGTGGGAGACTTTTTGCATAGCATCCATTTTGTTACAATCTGCTCTGCCATCTCCTGCCCTAAGGCAGGGTCTCTCTGCATACAATGTCTCTGCATTCCTCTAGATAATCATTTACTCTGCTAGCCATTCTTTGCTTATCATTTGTTCCACCTGGGGTATTTACTGGAATTTGCTTCAGGTGGGGTACTCATTTCACCTGATTTTTGCCCTATATAGTGTGAACTCCCTCTGAATAAACGAGACTTGATTAGAACCCTGTCTTGTCTCCATTTCTCATGTCTCTTGTCCCTCCTCATCCTCACTCCCCCTCTAGAGTCCTCGTTGCTCGACCTGCGGGATGGGTCACTACCTGATATGAAAAAGCTTAAAAAAAAAAAGTGTATATATATGTAAATATAGATATATATATATAGAGAGAGAGATAGATTAGATAGATAGATATAGATAGATATTTATCTCTAATTCTTTCTCCAGTCCATACACGTTTACCTCCATTGCCACTGCTCTAGTTCTAACCATTCCTACCAGAACCAGGAATCTCTGCTTCCAGTGTGGCCCCTCTCTCCACAATCCATTCACTTAACCTGATCATGTGACTCCCAGGTTCAAACTCTTGCAGCAGTTCTCTCCTACCCAGGGCAAAGTCCAGACTCCTTAGTATACCCTTCAAAACCTGGCTCCCACATTCCTCATTTTTCCTCCTCATTTCAGGCTCCATGTTTCAGACTTTGCAGCGTGAGCCACCATTTACTGATTCCAGGCCTCTGCACACTTTCCTTTCTCAAATCTCAATCTTACCTAGCTAACTGTTGCTCATCCTTCAGCTAGCACATTAAACTTCTGGCTCCTCCCATGCACTGATAGCTTGTGCACACAGCTACAGTTGTCTGTTTATGTAAGTTCCCCCCATAAACCTGGGTACTTCTTGACTTGAGGTAAGAGCCTGTCATCTGTCTGAACCCCTCACACTAGACTGCCTGCCCCATACATACACACACACACACACACACACACACACGGAGGTAAAGGGGGATCTTGAGAGCTAGAGAAGCATTTCAGTCACTGCCTTCTTCCTTTCCTTCTTGGATCACCCAGAAAAATCATTTCTGGAAAATATCAAAGAACTTTACCATCTTCCCCCACTCTCCCCCAAAAATCCCAATGGCTCCAGACGGGATGCTACTGAAATTATTCCTGTAGAGATAAAAATACTGAGACCTTGGGGAAAATAACAAGCCTGATCAGAACCATAAAGACCTTTCTAAGGGAGGTTCTGCAACCCTGAGTATGGTCAAGCTGAAGGAAAGAGTTAATAACAGCCCCATCTGAAGAAGGTTCAGATTTTAGTATCTCTGTAACAGCTCTGAGGCAACTAAAAGGCATGCCCTGGCTTTCCCAAACCCAAAGCAGGCATCTAAGTAAGCAAACTCTACCCCATTCCAACACTTTTAAGAAGCTTCTCTACAATTCCATAGAAAGGCCTGATCTCCTGGAAAAAATCGTGTTGGTGAGCAAACAAAATGGAAGATGGCAACTAAAACTTACTGAGCATCTAATATGTGCCGGGCTCTTCTGAAAGCTTTCTCACTTAATTCTCCCTATAGTTCAGACGTAGGAATTCATTTTACCGATGAAGAAATTGAGGTCCGGAGAAACAATTTATTCCAGATTACACAGAGAATAAGGGAAGAGTTCAAAGCTGAAACTAAGTCTGGCTCTCTCCAGAACCTGCGCTCTCCACTCTTTCCCCGGGGCGGACACCTCAGTAGTGAAGGTTCAAGATCAACTTCTCTGCAAGAAACAGGGTCTCAGCAGGAGAAACTCACCTCCGCACAAGCACTGAGCGTGAAATAGGTGATAAAATCTCAGCTCAATTTTGAGCCCTGCTAGTGATCCAATAAGCCTCGGCTTCCGGGGTTGGAGGGCCGCAAGGGAAGTGGGCCAGATGGTGAAGGCAGGAACCTGGCCCCAGTCTGGTACAAATGCGAAAACTCCTCCCAGAGGAGGGGCGAGGGACGAACATTTGGCCTCACTAGCCGTGCTGGACTCCGCCCCTGCCCCTGAGAAGGAGCTTGGGGGTGGAAACCAGCGTTGGGGGCCTGCACCTCCACTAGGTGCTGATAGTGGGACTGGCCGCAGTTCAGACACAACCGACCACGCGGGCTTGGAGAAGGCGCTGGCCGAGTGAAACTGGAGCCTCCGCTCACGTTGGGGGTTTGGGGGCGGGACCAGGCCACGCCTCTTCTGGCCCACATTGCATCGCGCGCCCCTGCGACGCCGCTCTAGGCCACTAGAACTCCTCTAGTTAAAGGAAGTGGGGCCCCAAGTGCCGCTTTCTACTATCTGTCTCCGACCTGATGGTGGGTTCCAAGAGTACACCTAAGCTGGCCCAGTTATTTGGTCAGGCAAACTGAGACCCAGAAAACGGCCTCAACACAAAGGTTGACCACAAAAAGGAAGATTTTGGTCCCCAGACTCCAAGAGCTAGAAAGTCTGTGGTTTCTGCCTGGCCTGTGGACCCTGGCCACGCATTCATGTGCCGGGCGCTGTGCTAGACTTCATAAACGTGATTTTATAGAATCTTCACAACAGCCCTGGATGGAAAATGTTCTTTATTTCTTGTAAGACTTTATTGAAATATATAGTATAGCATACATACAGAAAAATGTACAAATCTTAAACTCACCGCTCTTAATGATTTTTTTTGATACGCAACTATCTTTCCTGGTGAATGTCCGATGGCCTGGGGAACTGGCACCAGGCAAAGTGCTCGACCATTGTCTCCTTGCTCAGCCTTGTCTCCCACCCTGAACGGCCTGCCTCGAGCCTATAGATTAACTCCCATCTTATCTATTCATATTCCAGAGGCTCCATGCATAACCCCCGCAGGGCCAAACCCTAAGGGACAAATTCCAGCTGCAACAGGCAGATATAAAAGACACAAGCCCCTACATTGAGCGCGGCTTCTAGGACTCGACCCCCGGAGTCTGTGAACCCGCCCGAAGTGTACCCAATAAAGCCTGATCCCTGTTTATTCGGCTGATTGGCTCTCCAGTCTCTTCTCTGTTTTATTTGGCGGCGCCCCCGATTCCTTACAGTGAGGATAACAGACTCTACGAGCACACTGGAAGCCTGTGAGAAGTATTCAAGGTCTAGTTTACAGATTGGACAGATTCAGCAAGGTAAAATTGCTTGCCCAAAGTCACACAGCTGTTAAGTTACAGATTTGAAATTTGAAATAGCCCTGCCTTTTGGGCTGAGGGGTGTCTTGCATTTGTATGTGTCAACATAAACATTCAAACCTGTAAAGATTTTTTGTGATTTTATTTAAGTGAAACTGTTGACAATTGCTGGGAAGCAAAACGTCAACGCATTGAGGTAATGTTCCAGAGAATATAAATTTTGCACCTTATTTTATACATTACAATAAAGAGAAGAAATAAGTAGGTTACTTGAAATTCATTGGTGATAGATTAGGGAGTAGGGAGAAAGCAAAGTGGGGAAACCCTCTAGGATTGGATAAAAAGTAAGCTGATACATCTTCTACATAGGTAAAACAATTAACATGGTAAAAATAACAATGAGAGGATTTGTAGTCTCTGATCCTTTGTTTCTGCCCTGAGGGGTTCCGAAAAAGGGAGGTTACCCTGCCATTCCAAAGATATGTTACCAGATACAAAAGACAATAGATAGGCTGGAGAGAGAGCAAGAGAGAGAGAGAAATATCCACCTGAAAGGGACATTAGAGCTGAGCCAAACCGGCCAGGGCTAAAGACAGACTTTTGTCAAGGAATATTCTAGTTTAGGACATGACTACCTGCCATAAACTGCTATAGTTAAAAAGTTTTCATTTCAGACCATCCTTTGTGGTTACTTTATTTATTTATTTTGTTTTAATCCTCACCCAAGGATATTTTTCGATTTATCTTCAGATGGAGCTGGAGGGAGGGAGAGATAGGGAGAGAAAGAGAGAAACATCTACTTGAGAGGGACACGTGGATTGGCTGCCTCCCGCACGACCCTGGGGCCAACCTCAACCAAGCCTTTTGTCGGAATCGATCCTGAGACTCATTGGTCCAAGAGCCGACACTACCACTGAGCTAAACCGGCCAGGGCCTTTCTGGTTACTTTAAATCTCTGAGTTTAGCTTTGGTTGGTTTAGCTCAGAGGTTGGAGCGTCGGCCTGCGGACCGTAAAGTCCCTGGTTCGGTTCTTGCTAAGAGCACGTACCTTGGTTGCAGTATGTCCCTGGCCCCGGTTGGGGTTGTTTGGGTGGCAACCACTCAATGTGTCTCTCTCACATTTTTGTTTCTCTTTCTCTCTCTTCCCCCCTCTCTCCCTCCTGCTCTATCTGAAGATAAATGCAAAAATGTCCTCAGGTGAGGGAAAAAAAAGTCTCTGAGTTTACAAGGCCACAAGCCTTCCTTGAACTTGTCAGATTAGCATGTGGCCCCTTTTCATCCATATATTTTCCTTGGCAGGAGTGGGCAAAAAGCAGGATTATCCCAGTGTAGCGCTGCCTTTCTCTCCCTACATCTGTCTCTCCTGCTCCTCTTTATTCCCCGAAAGGTGCAAGTCAGTGGTTCACGGTGCATGGGCATGCTAAGTAGCAATCTCAGGCGGTGAATAAAGAAAAACTGAGTTTATTTAAAGAAAAGGGGGTGTAGGGTTACACATCACCGAGCCATGGGCTATTTGGTCTATGATGGCAGCCCCTTGAAGCTGGAGTTTCATTCTTATGTGCATCCACTGGCGAGAAGCTTTTGTCAGTCAGTGGGTTTTGGGGTCTTGTTTGGTGGGTTTGGGCAGGGATTTGGGTCTACGGGAATGCAGATGTGCGATTGGGTGCTTTTTTGGGTCCTGGTGTTTAGTGGCATTTCTCGTCCGGCCAGTTCTCCTGTGGTGGGAAGTTTGGTCTTTGTTCTCCTGGGGTGGGGAGACTTGCCAAATGGCCATTAGGAATTATATTGCTTGTGTAAATCCTAACACTCCTCTAATGACACTCTTCTCTCCCCCACACCAGATTATTCCCTATTGTCTCAATCAGATAGTGTCCTGATGGACCAAATGTCCATCATTTCACACTATCTGTCTCCATAAAGATACTCAGATTCCAGCTTATGTAGTCAAATTTTAGCATGCCTCAAACTCATACTAGCCTAGCAGACTTATCATTTAGAGACACATGCTGTATATCCCATCCTCCCACCATCTTCTGCATGGTCTGATGAGACTCCCTCCATCTTTTTTTCTGCAGAGTCTGACTTCTTAAAAGTTCGAAGTACATGACCAGCCAGTGTGGCTCAGAGGCTGAGCACCGACCCAATGCACCAAGAGGCTGCTGGTTAGATTCCTGCTCAGGGCACATGCCCAGGTTGTGGGCCCGATCCCCAGTAGGGATCATGCAAGAAGCAGTCAATCAATGTTCTCTCTCATCGATGTTTCTCTCTCTCCCTATCCCTTCCTCTCTCTCTAAAATCAATAAAGAAAAAAAATTGGGGGTGATGGGGAGGAGGGTGTCAATGGGGAAAAAGGAGAAACATCTGTAACAAAAATAAATTAAAATATATATATATACACAAAACTACACAAATAAAAAGAACAAAAATTTTAATAATAAAAAGAAACATTAATGAGAGCCCTGGCCAGTTTGGCTCAGCGGTTAGAGTGTCGCCTGCAGACCAGAGAGTCACGGGTTTGGTTCTTGCTAAGGGCACACACCTCCTTACCATTCATCCCTGGCCGTGGTCGGGGTCGTGTGGGAGGCAACCAGTTGATGTGTCTCTCTCACATTGATATTTCTCTCTCTCTCCCCCCCTTCCTTCCCTTCCACTGTATCTAAAGATAAATGAAAGAAATGCCCTCGGGTGAGAATTTAAAAAAAAAGAAACATCAATGAGAGAAAACATCGATTGGCTGCCTCCTGCATGGTCCCCACTGGGAAATGGGCCCACAACCTGGGCATGTGTCCTGACTGGGAATTGAACCAGCGACCTCTTGGTGCATGGGTTGACGCTCAACCACTGAGCCACACCAGCCGGACATAACCATTCTTTTTATAGTTTAATTAAAATGTTTTATTTTGCCCTGGCCGGTTTGGCTCAGCGGTTGGAGCGTCGGCCTGCGGTCCGGAGAGACCCGGGTTCGGTTCCCGCAATTAGAGCATTGGCCCACGAACCAATGAGTCGTGGGTTCGATTCTGTTCAAGGGCATGTACCTCAGTTGGGATTCGTCCCCGGCCCTGGTTAGAGTTGTGCGGGAGGCAGCCACTTGATGTGTCCCTTTTGCGTCAATGTTTCTCTCTCCCTCTCTTGCTCTCTCTCCCTCCCACTCTATCTGAACAAAAAAGGAAAAAAGTCCTTTGGTGAGGATTAAAAAATTAATTAATTAAATGTTTTGTTTTAATATTATTTTTCTTTTTTTTTTTTTTTATTGTTTTTTTTTTTTTTTTATCCTCACCCGAGGACATTTTTCCATTTTTTACTCAGATAGAGCGGGAAAGAGAGAGAGGAAGAGAGAGAAACATCGATGTGAAAGGGACACATCGAGTGGCCGCCACCCACACGACCCAACCAGGGCCGGGGACAAACTGCAGCCAAGGTACGTGCCCTTAGCGGGAACCGAACCCGGGTCTCTGTGGACCACAGGCTGATGCTCTAACCGCTGAGCCAAACCGGCCAGGGCTTAATATTATTTTTCAATTACAGTTTACATTCAATATTTTGTATCAGTTTTGCGTATACAACATAATGGTTAGATAATTATATACTTTACAAAGTGTTTCCCCTGATATTTCCAAGACCCACGTAGCACTATACATAGTTATTAAAATATTATTATTATTATTTATTTTATTTTATTTTGTATCCTTACCCGAGGACATTCTTCCATTTTTTGTTCAGATAGAGCGGGAGGGAGAGAGAGGAAGAGAGAGAGAGAGAAACATCGACGTAAAGGGACACATCGGGTGGCTGCCACCCGCACGACCAACCAGGGCCGGGGACAAACTGCAACCGAAGTACGTGCCCTTAGCGGGAACCGAACCCAGGTCTCTCTGTACCGCAGGCCGACGCTCCAACCGCTGAGCCAAACCGGCCAGGGCTTAAAATATTATTGACTGCCGGCCGGTGTGACTCAGTGGTTGAGCGTTGACCCATGCACCAATAGGTCACCGGTTCAATTCCCAGACAGGGCACATGCCCAAGTTGTGGGCCCCAATCCCCAGTGAGGGGCATGCAGGAAGCGGCCAGTCGATGTTCTTTCTCTTCGATGTCTCTATCTCTCCCCTCTCCCTTCTTCTCTCTCTAAAATCAATAAATAAAAATTATTTAAAAAATAAAATAAAATATTATTGACTATATTCCCTATACTGTATTTTACTTCCCCATGACTATTTTGTAACTGCCAATTCATACTTTTTTTTTAATCCTTACCCAAAGACATGTTTTTTTTTACTTTACAGAGAGAGGAAGGGGGAGAGAGGTAGAGAAAGAGAGCCCAATGTGAGAGAGAAACATCAATCTGTTGCATAACTCTGAGGATTGAACCCACAACTGAGGTATGTGCCTTTGACCAGGAATCAAATCCAAGGCCCTTTGGTCCTTGGGCCAAAGCTCTAACTGCTGAGCCAAATCTGCCAGGGCACCAATTTGTACTTCTTAATTTCTTTACCTTTTTCACCCAGTTCCTGAACCCATCTCCTCTCTGGCAACCATCAGCCTATTCTCTGTGTCTATGAGTCTGTTTCTATTTTGCCTGTTCATTTATTTTGTACTTTAAGTTCCATATATAAGTGGAATCATACGGTATTTGTCTTTCTCTGACTGATTTATTTCATTTAGCATAATACCCTCTAAGTCCATCCAATTAAAACATTTTCTCAGTGTTAGCTTTTCTCAGAAAAAAAAAAAAGTTCAGAGGTAAGAAAAGAAGATTGTTTAAGGGACTGACAAGTGTTTTTTTGTTTTGTTTTGGTTTGGTTTGGTTTTTTTATCCTCACCTGAGGACATTCCATTTTTTTGTTCAGATAGAGTGGGAGGGAGAGAGAGGGAAAGGGAGAGGGAGGGAGGGAGGGGGAGAGAGAGAGAGAGAGAGAGAGAGAGAGAGAGAAAGAAACATTGACGTGAAAGGGACACATCGAGTGGCTGCCACCCGCACGACCAACCAGGAACCAGGGCCGGGTTCAAACTGCATCTGAGGTACATGCCCTTAGCGGGAACCGAACCCAGGTCTCTCTGGACCGCAGGCTGATGCTCTAACCGCTGAGCAAAAGTGGCCAGGGCTGACAAGTGGTTTTTTTATAACTCTAGATCAGTGTCCCTATGGGTAAAGTGTAAGAGATGAAGTCTAAGACATTAAGTTTGGCTCTGTGTGTTAAGCCAAAAGGCTGAGAGTTTATCCTGAGGAAAACAGGGAAAAGGTCTAAGCAGGATTATGCCATGATCAGATATGGATTTTATAAAGGTCATTCTGGTGGTAGTGAAGGGAGTGATTGGTAAAGATGCAAAGAGGAAACGGACATTTGTTAGGAGGCAGTCATCCAGGTAAGAGGATAAGGGTCTGTCCTAGGACAGCATCTAACACTCTCATTATAAATTAGAGAGGACACATTTTAGAAATATTTAGGAGCAGAATTAGCAGCACTTGGTGATCCACTAGATGTGGGAGATAAAGAGAGAGAGAGAAAAAAAATGAAGGGAAGAGTCAGAATGACTCTTTCAGCTTGAGTATATGAGAGGATGGTGGATATAACTATATATTTTGTTTCCCTGAGAGTTAGTTATTGAAGCCATTAAAGCCTTAGCATGTAACCTTTGCCCTGAGCTCTTTGTGATACAAAACTATATTACCTCTATAATAAGTGGAGAGAGAGGATGATAAAAAAGATGGGATACACACACACACACACACACACACACACAAAGAGCCAAAAGTGAGTATAATATTAGGTTATCTAAGACAAATAATGCCCTGGCCAGTTTGGCTCAGTGATTGGAGCGTCGGCCTGCGGTCCCCAGAGACCCTGGTTCGGTTCCCGCTAAGGGCACGTACGTCAGTTGCAGTTTGTCCCCGGCCCTGGTTGGGTTGTGCGGGTGGCAACTACTCAATGTGTCCCTTTCACGTCGATGTTTCTCTCTCTCTCTCTCTCCCTCCCACTCTATCTGAACAAAATATCAAAAAATGTCCTTGGGTGAGGATAAAAAAAAAAAAAAGACAAATAAGAACACTACCATTTTATTTATTTATTTATTTATTATTATTTTTAATTTATTTTTTAATTCTCACCAGAAGATATTTTTCTATTTATTATCAGATAGAGTTGGAGGGAGGGAAAGAGAGAGAACCATTGATGTGAGAGAGATACATCAACTGGTTGCCTTCCGCATGACCCAACCAGGGCCGGGGACGGACCGAAACCGAGGTACATGCCCTTGACCGCAATTGAACCTGAGACTCATTAGTCCACTGGCCGACACTCTAACCGCTGAGCCAAACCGGCCAGGGCTATGTATTTATTTTTACTGATTGATTTTTTTTAGAGAGAACAAAAAATCAAGTTGTTGTTCCACTTATTTATGTATTCATTGGTTGATTTTGTTTTTGTATTTTTGTTTTTTGGTATATGCCCCTAGTGGGAACCGAACCCAGGACTCTCTGATCCGCAGGCTGATGTTCCAAGCACTGAGCCAAACCGGCCAGGGGTGATTTTTGTTTTTTAATCCTCGACTGAGGATACTTTTCTATTTATCTACAGACAGAGTGGGAGGGAGAGCAAGGGAGAGGGAGAGAAATATTGACGTGATAGGGACACATCGACTGGATGCCTCCCGCACAACCTCAACCAGGGCCGGGGCAAACTGCAACCAAGATGCTTGCCCTTGGCCAGAATTGAACCCATGACTCTTTGATCTATGGGCCAATGCTCTATCACTGAGCCAAAATGGCCAGGGCTGTTGGTAGATTTTTTTTTTTAATATGTTTTTATTGCCCTGGCCAGTTTGGCTCAGCAGTACAAAGAGTCGAGGTTCAAATCCAGTCAGGGGCATGTACCTCAGTTTGGTCTCCGGCCCTGGTCGGGATTGTGTGGGAGGCAACTAATCACGATGTGTCTCTCTCTCTCTCACGTTGATGTTTCTCTCTCTCTCTTTCTCCCCCACTCTGAAGTTAAATGGAAAAATATCTTCGGGTGAGGATTAAAAAAATATATATATATGTTTTTATTAATTTTTAGAGAGAGGAAGGGAGAGGGAGAAAGAGAAATATCGATGTGAGAACAAAACATCAATTGGCTGCCTCCTGCAAGCACCCTGCTGCGAATTAAACGTGCAATCTGGGCATGTGCCCTGACCGGTAATTGAATTCTGCAATCTCTTGGGTACATGGAAGGACACTCTACCAATTGAATTACACTGGCCAGGGCTCTCTGACTTAGTGAGCCAAAGCAGCCCAGACTAGGCTTAATTCCTTGCCTAGTCTCTCTCCTGCTGCTTCTTCTATCCTAGGCCCTTCCTTGTTGCACTGTCCCCAACTTTAATAAACATCCTCTAAAAATCACCTGGACTCATTTTGTGAAATCTTTCCTGCACAAAGAAGTGCAGAACCTACATACTATGGGCAGGCCCTAGGCAGACTTCTCAGGGCCAGGTCCCTTTTCTGGTAATAATTGGTGAACTTGGGGAGAGCTGGCTTAATGAAATGGTTATTCCTGAGGAAGATGACCTAGATTTAGTAGAGGAGATGAAGATTTGGAGAACCAGAGAGCAGAATTCTCAAGAATATTGTAAAAAGGAAAGTGATGGGGCCTTGGCCAGGTAGTTCAGTTGGTTAGAGCATTGTCTCAATACACTAAAGTTGCAGGTTTGATCCCTGGTCAAGGTACATATATGAATCAACCAATTAATGCATAAGTGGAACAACAAATGAATGTTTTTTCTCTCCCTTCCTATCTCTCTCCAAAATCAATAAATAAATTTTAAAAATAGGAAAATGGCCGGGCCAGTGTGGCTCAGTGGTTGAACAATGACCCATGCACCAAGTGGTCGCTGGTTTCATTCCTGATCAGGGCACATGCCCAGGTTGTGGGCCAAATCCACAGTGGGGGGCATGCAGGAGGTAGCCATTGATGCTCTTGCTTATTGATGTTTCTATCTCTCTCTCCTTCCCCGTCCTCTTTCTCTAAAATCAATAAAGAAAAAAAATTTTTGTTGTTTTTTTTAAAGGAAAATGATGGGTTAGTGGCTTGATAGAAAGGCAGATGGAGGAAATGTTTTTCACTATGTGGGAAATTTGAACTGAACATGTACGAAGGGGAAGAGTCCAGTGGAAGAGACTACAGATAAGAAAGAGGAGAGAATAATGAAGGGAATCACGCTTTTTTTTTTTTTTTTTTTTGGTATGTGCCCCTAGCGGGAACCAAACCTGGGACTCTCTGGTCCGCAGGCCAATGCTCCAGCTGCTGAGACAAACCGGCCAGGGTGGGAATCATGCTTTTGACTGATATTTACTGAGCATTTACTAATGCTCAGTAGTTTAGAGCATTCAGGCTGCTATAACAAAATACCACAGACTGGGTGGTTTATAAACAGCAGAAATCTATTGCTTACACTTCTGAAGGCTGGAAGTCCAAAATCAGGGTACCAGTATGATTGGGTAAGGGCCCTCTTCCAGGTTACAGACTTATTGTATCCTCACATGGCAGAAGGGACAAATTATCTCTCTGGAACTCTATTATAAGGCACTAATACCATTCATGACAGTTCCACCTTTATGATTTAAGCACCTCCCAAAGGCCCTATGTACTAATACCATCATATTGGGCATTAGGATTTCAGTGAATTTGGGGGATACACAAACATTCAGACCAGAGCACCCAGTCCTTTTGCTAGGACACAGAATGGACCAGCCTTGTTTTCTGGCTTCAAGGTTCGCAGTCCAGAGGGGCTAATGTAGAACAAGTGGAATGCAGACCCAGAAGTGCCAGCACAGAGCCTTTTGGGAAGCAAGGGGAAGAGGCTGAAACAGATAGAGCTGGAAAGTGAGGGGGTCTCCTAGGAAGGAGAAGTGCATGCCCGTCCTTAGGATCAGTAGAGACAAGTTCTCAGCCCTGTCTTATTGAGCATTTCAGCACATGACAGAATTTCTAGTATTGAAGAGGAATGAGATCAAGTCAGAGAGATGAGGAAATGCCTTCTTCTCAAGACTCTGAGTTGGTCTCTGGACTATCCCAGTGTTTTACTTGCTGATACTTCCTGCAAGGTTGGGCTGTCTGAGCAAGAAACCAAGCTTCAGGACCAGAGGACTCATAAGCAAATCAGGGCAATAAAGGGACTTTGCTGCCCCAAGACTTTTTCTTCTCCTTAGTAGGCTGCTTGGCTATGTGTAGCTGCAATCTGGAAGGGTGAGAGAATCAAGGTCTCCAGGGGAAATCCTCAAAAAAAGGAGGGGCAGAGATCTTTGGGCAAATGCCCCAGCCTCCCCAGCTTCCACTGGGACAATTCTGAGGTTTGGTTTTCATAGTTTTTCAGAGGATTCCCTGGGTGGATTAACCCCAGTTGCCCATAGTATTAACCAGTTAACATATTGGCATTTTCCCCTTTTCATTCTCATTTCCCCACTCCCTTCCTTCTGATTCCTGGAATAATATTCCAAATAATTGACCTACCCAACTCTTGTCTCAGAGTCTGACTTTAGAGGGACGACCCCAACTAAGATACTTATCATCTATGTATTTCTTTTCTTCCTGCCCTTGAAATATCAAAGTAATTTCCTGTTTTCTAGACCCCCTCATAGCACAACCACCACACCAGAGCAGAGACCACAAATCCCCTCATTGTTGTTATTATTATGTTAATTGTGGCTGTTAACTATTTTATACCCACAAATGTAAAAGAAATATGTGTCTATTCCTTTTACTTTTTATCCAATCCAGGAGATTTCCCCATTTTGCTTTCTCCCACCTCCCTAATTGATCACCAATAAATTTCATGTAATCCTCCTTATGGCTTCCCCTTTCATTCTTATGTATAATACGTGGTAAAACTGCCATTTTCCATAGTATTTTCTCAACCTTTGGAGATTTTGCTTTATGGAAATTGTTGTCAGTTTGACTCAAATAAACTCATAAAAAATTCTTACAGTTTTGGCCCTGGCCGGTTTGGCTCAGTGGTTGGAGTGTTGGCCTGCAGACCAGAGAGTCCCGGGTTCTGTTCCTGCTAGGGGCACATACCAAAAAAAATAATAATAATAAAATTCTTACAGGTTTGGATGCTTCTCACATCAGCACAATGATTCCTGTGAATGTGGGAAAAATAGATTTAAAAAATATTTCTGTAATAGACCAAGGGTGTTTGGAAAGTGATTCATAGTGATACAGTTATAATAACCTGGTTATTATTTAACAGGAAAGGAGCAAAAGGGGAGACTAGATAATATAGGTATGACGTTTATACAACTTTGCCAGGAAGCTGCAATTAACACCCCAGGTCTTTTTCCCACTAATCCATGGGGGAAGACAGTGGACAGAGGCAGTTTAGACTCATGCCCAGTAAGATGTAGGTGACTTGGGAAGATGCTTACCTGTCAATCACATCTGGAAACAGATAATTGGCCAGAAAAGGCATGGCCACTGCAAGGGCACAAAATCTGAGATATATAAGCTCCTAAACAAAGGAATTGAGCTCTCTGCCTCTTGGCTCTTTTGCACACTGGGTTCCTGGTTCTCCTGCTGCAGAGGGAGCGTTCCCCTGCATTTGCCCACATGGTCTACGGCCATATGGGCTCCACACAATGCACTGATAGACTGAGTCTGTTGTGGACCAACGAGACAGACCAGACTCAGACTCTAAACTGGGTTCAATTAAGAGAGCTTTATTAGCTGCGCGGCGACTGTCCCATCCTACACAGAGGAGAGAGCAGCCCCAAGCTCAGGGGGTGGGTTGCTTATATAGTTGTCTTAGCCCCTGTTGAGGAATTTGGGTTAAGGGTATGTGAGCAAGAAAGTACATACAGAAGCAGATGTTTGCATTTAGCTGTTATGCCTGAGGGAACAATCAGTTTCGGTGTACACAAAGCAGTGGTTATCTATACAATGCAGTGGTTATCTATTAGCAGCTAGTTCTTGCCATTCCCTTAAAATCCAGGGGGTAAGGTCATGTGTTTGTCCTTTACAAATCTAGCCTGATGCCTGATGCTACACTGAACTGAGCTTCACCATGGAAGGGAAACTTTGGACACTGGCCCTACTTTCTAGTGTTGCTGAATTCCCAGCTACCCCTCTTCTAGGACTGGACTAACGGAAGTTGGACTTTAGAATTCAAGAAATGAGCCCGGCCGGTGTGGCTCAGTGGTTGAGTGTCAATCCATGCACCAAGAGGTCCCCAGTTGATTCCCAGTCAGGGCACATGCCCAGATTGCGGGCTCAATGCCCAGTAGGGGGCATGCAGGAGGCAGCAGATGGATGTTTCTCTCACATGATGTTTCTGTCTCTTTATCCCTTCCTCTCTCTAAAACAATAAAAATAAATTAAAAAGTTGGATAGTAGTTATAGAGTACCTAGATTGTCAGGCTGGGGAAGTGGGAATCTCACAACCCTGAATCTCCAAACTGGAGGCAGCCCAATTAGATTGGTTTTGAATCAACCAGGATAGTTGTTTAGATACAATTGTGTTTAAATCCTTGCTGTGCCCCTTAGTAGCTATGTGACCTTGGGCAAATTTCCTTATCTATGAAATAGAGATTTTAACACCAACATTGCTGAGATGTTTTGGGATTTGGTAAAAATAAATTAAGGAAACAAACTTAATTTAAAATGGAGGCAATAAATCCTACAGGGGGAGTTCTCACACACTGCCACCCATACCCCAAACAGGAGAACACACCACAGCAGGAGGAGGGAAGAATTTCTCCCCAGGAAAACAACTCCACTTTTGGCAATCTTCACCTAAACTTCTTTAGCTTGTTGCCTTCAGGTTTGGGCTTTTGATTATAGCCCAGCCAATGAGAAACTGTTACACTCAGCCAGAGAGAATCCATCACCACCCTGAACTCTTCCAAAACAGCCCCTCCCAACTTCCTCTTTCCCTTTATAAAAGTAAATCCCTCTCCTTTGTTCTTGGGACTGGCCTATGATTCCACCATAGTTTGCCTGCCCTCAGTTGAAATTCCTTCACTACTTCAGAATAAACACATTTTGCTGGTAAAATAACTGGCCCTTTGTCTTTTTTAAGGTCAACAGATTAAATGAAACAATGAATGTAAAGTGCCTGGCAATACATAGCAGGACTTTGTGAATGGTAGTGATTATTATCTGTATTCAGAATAATAAATTGTTGCAAACTAGGCTAGGGGAGAAGAACCCTTCCCACCCAGTAAAGCTGCTGAAACTCAGATCCAAGAGAGCTGGTTGGACCTCTGAATGGAGGACTCTGCTGAAGGATTGCTTTCTTTTTTCTTTTTTATTCTCATTTTTTGATACTTTGTTCAGATAGAGTGGGAGGGAGAGAGAGAGAAACATCGACGTGAAAGGGACACATCGAGTGGCTGCCACCTACACGACCCAACCAGGGCCGGGGACAAACTGCAACTGAGGTACGTGCCCTTAGCAGGAACCGAACCCGGGTCTCTGTGGACCACAGGCCGACGCTCTAACCGCTGAGCCAAACCGGCCAGGGCAAAGACATTGCTTTTTCTTTTTTTTTTTTGGTACGTGCCCCTAGCAGAAACCGAACCCGGGACTCTCTGGTCCACAGGCTGACACTCCAACCGCTGAGCCAAACCGGCCAGGGCAACACACACACATTTATGTAGCATTCCAGGTGTTGGTATAGAAACTGTAATTAGCCTGGCCGGTGTGGTTCAGTGGATTGAGTGTTGTTCTATGGACTGAGACATCCTGTTTCGTTTCCCGGTCAGGGCACATGCCCAGGTTTGGAGTTTGGTCCCCAGTGGGAGATGTGCAAGAGGCAGCTGATTGAGGTTTCTCTCTCACATGGATGTTTCTATCTCTCTAAAAATGTTTTAAAAAAGAAACTGTAGTTATATCAGGGCAGGAATCAGCCACACAGATCAATGCTGCAGTAAAGTGGTGGAAATGAGATTACAGCCAGGTGAAACCATTAGTCTGGGGCTGAAAAAGGGAGGGGAAGAGGATGGAGTGATATGGGCAGGGCTGGCAGGGCAAGGCAGAACGACAGCAGGAAGCAGACAGATTAAGTCATGTAGCAGTGTGGATGTCTCCTGTGTACTTTACTTCCCAATTTTTTACATCCTTCCATTGCACATTACCCACAGAGGCCACTCTGTGCTAAAAGTGGGTAGAAGTGATTGATTTATTCATTCAACTGACAAACATTTAAAGCTACCTACCATATGCAAGGAACTTTCTCGAAGAATGAACAGTTGTTGGTTAGGGATTTAAAGGTAGCTGGGAAAGGTAGTCTGAGCAGAGGAACTAACATGTCCCAAGCTGTGGTGGGATGAAGCACGCAGGATGTTACATTCTAGGAACTATATGTAGTTGATAAGAAGGGAGCATAGAGTTCCTGGGAGAAAAGTGGGAGATGAAACTGGAGAGGTAGGATGAGGCCAGTTAATAAAGAGCCTGAGCTCTGGTTGGTTTGGTTCAGCGGTTAGATCTTTGGCCCACGAACCAGAGAGACCGAGGTTCGGTTCCTGCTAAGGGCATGCACCTCTGTTGCATTTTGTCCCAGCCCTGACTGGGGTCATGTGGGTGGCAACCACTTGATGTGTCTCTCTCTCTCTTCTTCCCTCTCTCCCTCCCGCTCTGTCTGAAGATAGATGCAAAAAATGTCCTTGGGTGAGGATAAAAAAATTTTTTAATTTAATTAATTCATTAATTAATATTTCTAGCACAAGGAAATAGGACTTTGTTAGCATTGTTACAGGTGTTGCATTGCATAGGAACTGATCCTTGGCATACACAACACCAACTGAACTCTGAGGAGATAAATCATAGCAGAAATCAAATCAACATGGAATTTCAAAGAAAAGTTGGAAGTTCACCTTAGGAAAAGATCAAAAGAAAACCCCTTTTTACATCTTAACTGCAGAACATTTCAAATTTGAAAGTTTGCCCAATCACCTTCCATCATGCTTGAGTTCTTGATTACACCAGAGATTACCTGATTTTTTTTTTTAACTTAAAGATTTGTGTCTATCTTTTATGACACTTTATATTCTCGTGTTTTATTCTTCTGAATTTTGAATTTTGTGAAAGTGTTAGCAAAAGAATTGTAAAAAAGTCCGGTTGGTGTGGCTCAGTGGTTGAGCATCAACCTATGCACCAAGAGGTCGCCAGTTCGATTCTCGATTGGGACACATGCCCAGGTTGTGGGCCAAATTCCCAGTGGAGGGCAAGCAGGAGGCAGCCAATCGATGTTCTCTCTCATCGATGTTTTTCTCTCTCTCTCCCTCTCCCTTCCTGTCTCTCTAAAATCAATAAAAAACAAAACAAAACATCAATCGACTGTCTCCTGCATTCCCCCCACTAGGGATTTGGCCCACAACCTGGGCATGTGCCCTGACCGGGAATCGAACTGGCAATCTCTTGGTGCATGGGTCCAAGCTCAACCCAACTGAGCCACACCAGCCGGCAGGGCTCACTGTTTTGTTTTGTTTTTCACCCAAGGACATTTTTCCTTTTTTTTTTTTTTTTTTGTTCAGATAGAGTGGGAGGGAGAGGAAAAGAGAGAGAGAGAAACACCGATGTGAAAGGGACACTTCGAGTGGCTGCCACCCGCACGACCAACCAGGGCCGGGGACAAACCTCAACCGAGGTACATGCCCTTAGCAGGAACCGAACCCAGGACTCTCTGGACCACAGGTCGACACTCTAACTGCTGAGCCAAACTGGCCAGGCAGGGCTCACTGTTTTATTCATAGTTCTAGATATTCCCCTAGAATGTGGCCTGGCTACATGGTACTCACTACATTTTAAATATATATATATATATATATATATATATATATATATATATATATATATTTTAATCCTTACCCAAGAACATTTTTCCATTTTTTTGTTCAGATAGAGTTGGAGGGAAAGAAAGGAAGAGAGAGAGAGAGAAACATTGACGTGAAAGGGACACATCGAGTGGCTGCCACCCGTATGACCCAACCAGGACCAGGGACAAACTACAACCAAGGTACATGCCGTTAGTGGGAACTGAACCCGGGTCCCTTTGGGCCGCAGACCAACAATCTAACCACTGAGCCAAACTAGCCAGTGCCATTTTTTAAATATTTTAATTGATTTTTAGAGAGAGAGTAGAAGGGAGAAGGAGAAAGAAAACCATTGATGTAAGAGGGAAACATCAATCAGCTGCCTCCTGCACATCCCCTAATGTGGATTGAGTCTGCAACCCAGGCATATGCCCAACTGGAATTAAACTAGCAACACTTCAGTGAGTGCACAGTATAATGCCCAATCAACTGAGCCACTCCAGCCAGGGTAGGACACTCATTACATTTCTAAAAAGTGAGTAAAACACCCTGGCCAGTTTTGCTCAGTGGTTAGAGCGTTGACCTGTGGTCCAGAGAGACCTGGGTTCGGTTCCCGCTAAGGGCACGTACCTCGGTTGCAGTTTGTCCCTGGCCCTGGTTGGGTCGTGCAGGTGGCAACCACTCGATGTGTCCCTTTCACGTCGATGTTTCTCTCTCTACCTCTCCTCTCTGTCTCTCTCTCTCTCCCCGCCCCCCTTCCACTCTATCTGAACAAAAAATGGGAAAATGTCCTCGGGTGAGGATAAAAAATAAAATAAAATAAAAAAGTGAGTAAAGAAATGCTCAGCCAGCCCTGGCCAGTTTGGCTCAGCGGTTAGAGCATCGGCCTGCGGTCCGGAGAGACCCGGGTTCGGTTCCCGCTAAGGGCACGTACTTCGGTTGCAGTTTGTCCCCGGCCCTGGTTGGTCGTGCGGGTGGCAGCCACTCGATGTGTCCCTTCACGTTGATGTTTCTCTCTCTCTCTCCCTTCCTCTCTCTCCCTCCCACTCTATCTGTACAAAAAATGGAAAAATATCCTCGGGTGAGGATTAAAAAAAAATTAAAAAAAATTAAAAAAAAGAAATGCTCAGCCAGTGGGCTCAGTGGATTGAGCCTTGTCCCATGGACTGAGAAGCCCTGGTTTGATTCCTGGTTAGGGCACGTGTTCAGGTTGTGGGCTCAATCCCCAGCAGGGGGATGTGCAGGAAGCAGCTGATTGATGTTTCTCTCTCTCTCCATTCCTCACTGTCTAAAAAATCAATAAAAACATTTTTAAGAATAAATAAATAAATAAATAAAAATTGAGTGAAGAAATTAATAAATGACCATTGTGTAGGGGCTGGCTCTGAGAAGAATTGTGAAGTAAACCGAGTTTGTTCTTGGGGGACTTCAAGTCCAATGATGTGTGTCCATCCTTCTCAGGGTCACTTTCCTGCCCCATGGCACCTGGTCACAGAGGCTGCATATGACCCATCCCTCCATCCTAAGGTGCTACCTCTGACTTAAATGATGACAGTCAGAGAGAGGAAAAGGTGTCACAGAAGGGAGGGTAGGCAATGGTGGAGTTCCTGTCAAAATATTTGGGGACCAAAGTCTGATTTCCCTTGAGTTTCAGGAAAGGTTGGCCTTGGTATGAATGCATCAAATACTGAAGATCAGGGAATCCAGAGGGTGAGCTGTGAGGGGACCTCAGGAGACTTGAGCTGTGGCCTGTGAGGAGGAAAATGGAGCAGCCAGCAGTAGTGCTGCCTCTTCCTGTTTGGGGAGCAAAGGGCCCCTCTCCTGATGGGTGCAGGACCTACCTTTCTCCCTCCCTCCAGTTGGGGGCCTGGACTCACCTGGCACAGCTTTGACTTCTCATCAGAAGTGGGGGTCCTGGACACACTGGAGAGGACTGAATCTGGTCACACACATACCTGTGCCCAGGGCTTGGCAGGTGATGTGAGCATCCCAACCCCTGGACATCAGGCTCAGCAGCTGCACCAAGTGTTGTCCCACAAACTGCTCACACTTTTGCCTGCCCAGCCAGAAGCTGAGGCAGACCTGGTGCATTGCTTGTGGCACAACCTGCTTGCTGCTGTTCCCTGCCCAGATGGATGTGAACATACAGAAGTGGCAGGGAGCCCTGGCTGGTTTGGCTCAGCGGTTAGAGCGTCGGCCTGCGGTCCGGAGAGACCCGGGTTCGGTTCCCGCTAAGGGCACGTACCTCGGTTGCAGTTTGTCCCCGGCCCTGGTTGGTCGTGCGGGTGGCAGCCACTCGATGTGTCCCTTCACGTCGATGTTTCTCTCTCTCTCTCCCTTCCTCTCTCTCCCTCCCACTCTATCTGTACAAAAAATGGAAAAATATCCTCGGGTGAGGATTTAAAAAAAAAAAAAGAAGTGGCAGGGACCCCAGAGCAATGAGGCCTAGACTAGAAACAGTCAAGTTCATCCTGCAGAGGTATTCAGTTCCTGTCCTCTCTGGGCCAAAGCCATCCTCTCTGGAGCACCGGAGGACAAGGCCACAGACCATCTGGGGCAGCATGCATAGTCCAGTGTTCAAAGGATGACAGTGTAACACTCAGCCTTATTGATTTAAGAGAGAGAGATCGATTTGTTGTTCCACTTATTTATGCATTCATTGATTGATTCTTGTATGTGCTCTGTCTGGGGATTGAATCTGCAACTCTGGGATACAGTATAAGGATGATGCTCTAACCAATGGATTACCCAGCCAGGGCAAAAAGGCCTTTCTTAACTTTGCAACCAAATTATAAAGGAAAATATTGACAGTTTTCACTACCTAAAGTCAGCATAAGTAAGACTTAAAAACAAACGACAAAAAACAAATGACAAAATAGGAAAAGACTGAAATATTTTTTTTTAATCCTCACCAGAGGATATTTTTCCTTTTTTTTTTTTTAGGTGAGAGCACGAATGCAGTCCCCCACTACCACAAATTATGCAGTTGTGTTTTCCACATTTGGGGAAATCACAGGGGTCAGCACATCCGAAGTGCAATGGATAAGCCTGGCCCTGGGGAAACCATCTTTGTGATCATGGTATCTCCCCTGCCAGGTAAGTAAACATTGTTGTTTTGTTTTTTTTTTAGATAGAGTGGGAGAGAGGGTGGGAGAGAGAGAGAACCATCGATGTGAAAGAGACATATGGATTGGTTGCCTCCTGCACAACCTTGACCGGTGCTGGGGATTGAACCCTCAGCTGAGGTACATGCCCTTTAAGGGAAATTCAATTCGAGACTCTTTGGTCCTAGGGCTGACACCCTAACCACTGAGTCAAACCAAACTGGCCAGGGCAAGACTGCAATATTTAATGGTTGAAGAGTTCAAATTTTACTTGGTAAAGAGCTGTTACAAAATCAATAAGAAAAAGACAAATATTTTGATAAAAAATAGGTAAAGTTCTTAACAGGTACTTCTCAAGAAAAGAAAAATGGCTATTAAAAGGCTATTCAAATATACTAATAATGAAAGAAATATAAATTACTGTTCCCATTAGATTGATAAAATTAAAAATATCAAGCTCCAATGTTGGGGACAGTATGAAAAAGGGATCTACTTATACACTGTTGATGGGACTACAAATAGTATAGTACATATCGGGTTTTGTGGGTTTTTTTCCAAACTGTAAGAGGAAGTTTATTTAGAAAATCACAGAGTTAAAAGAAATTGGGCTCGGGAAGAAAGTTGCAGAGGCAAAAGAAGGACCCTTGTAGTTTAGAAGAAAGAGAGAAGAAAAACAGGCCTAGAGGCGGGGATTGGAGAAAGAGGGTGGGGGAAGGGAGAGGAGGAAGGAGGTGGAGAAAAGCCTGGAAGTGCTCCACAGTGAGAGCCACCTATAGTATATAATTTTTATAGGATAATTTGGTAATATATACTAAAATTTTAAGTGTGTATCCCTTCTGATTCAGAAATTTTAAGGTAGTTAGCCAAAGGAAATAATAGAAATGTGACAAAGATACTTACTGGGTTGTTTACAGGAGAGAAAATTTACCCAAATGTTCATAAGAAGGGAATTGGCAAAATAAATTATTGTGCATCCTCATCCTTATAATAAAAACTATGCAGTCACAAGGATAAAGTAGATGTATAAGGGTTGTAGTGGGAAAATGTCCATGATAGCTTCCTAAGTGGGAAAAACAACAACAAAAAATAATAAAGTATACCAAAAGCAGGTTTCGTATTAGCTTGTTCAGCTAATTCAGCTTCAAAGATCAAAGTCCCAGGGTTTCAGAAGGCCAGGGTGCCAGTTCCTGCCCCTGGTTCAAGTTTGTGGAACCTGTGGGAGGAGGCTGGCCATGAGTTCCAGGTAGGAGTAGAGATTTCTTCTCCAGCTTCTACAACCATTACAGAGCCCAAGAGCCAGATCCCTGCAATGGAACCTGGATTTCCTTCTTTGGGCAGAATGTGGGTGAGGGTTAAAGTCTTGTGTAGGTACTGGTGCCCTTCCCACTTCATTAGGGTAAGAAGGTGACTTCTCTGAGTTCTGTTAGTGCTGAGCTTTGGGAATCTGATTTCCTTTTACTAGGGAATCTAGAAGACAAACCTTTGCCATAAGGCTGCCCTTTCAGTCATAGACCAAATATTGACAAACTTGTCTTGATCATGTTCTACTAGAGGAGAGATATTTGAGTCCATTTCTGAAGAAAAAGAAGATCATGAGATTTTAGAGTCCCCAGAAATAAAATAATAGTAGGCTCTTCATAAACATTGATTAAGCTTCACATAAGACTGGGCTTCCATGGAGATTCTAGGAAGCAAATAGTTTCTTTATTATGTGAAATATTTCAGGATCTGAACGTTAGATAGACCAAGCTATTACTACTTAAATGGCCATTAGGAGCAAATCAGAGCTCTGGAATTCCCTGGCCAGGCCCTGTCTAGAAATACTCTTGGAACTAAAGTAGTAAATCCAGTTTATAACACTTACTGATCAAAAACATGTGGCCCTGGCCTGGTGGCACCTTTAGTTGGAGCACCATCCCTTACACCAAAAGGTTGCAGGTTTGATTTCTGGTTAGGCCACATACCTAAGTTTCAGGTTCAATCCCTGGTAGGGTATATATGGGAGGCAACTGATCTCTCTCTCTCTCTCTCTTTCCCCCTTGCTTTCTCTAAGCACATCCTCAGGTGAGTAGTATTTTTTTTAAAAAGCCTACAGTTTTTGTTTGTTTTTTGTTTGTTTGTTTCCAGAAAGGAGGAGGACAGAAGTCACAGTATGATTTTCAGGCCCAGATTAGTGACATATAATTAAAGCCCCCTTCAGTTGGCAATTCCAGGTCATCATACACACCAGAGTGGCTGTGGTTGGCTCTGTTTTAATGGAGCTGACCCATAATGCTCTCTACCCCTAGGGAACACAGAATGTAAACTAAGGGAGGGCTGTTTTTGTTTGTTTTTTAAATAATTTAAAAGCTGAGCTCAACCCTGGAGCTGAGCATTCTTTCATTCCCCCTTTATTGGTTTTAGAGAGAGAGGAAGTGAGAGGGGAGAGACACAGAAACATCAATGAGAGTGAACATCGACTGGCTGTTCCCTGCATGCTCCCCACTGGGGATCAGGCCCACAACCTGGGCATGTGTCCCGACGGGGAATTGAGCCAGTGACTTCCTGGTGCATGGGTCAATGCTCAACCATTGAGCCACACTGGCCAGATGGGAGGGCTGTTTTTTTATATTTATATTTAATCTTCTTGTTAGCATATGGTGGAAGTCAGCAGGAACCTCAATTCTTGAAAGTGGGGAAATTGAGACATTGATTAATTCAGCAAATATCTGTTTAGTACTTTCTCTGCTCCTGATATAAATAAAGGATTTGCACACCTACCTGTGACTGAACCGATACAAGTGAACAGGATGAGGGCTGGATTGCATCATACTCCTGGCTCCAAGTGGTTCCCCTTTGCATCCTCATGACACTCAAAAATATAATCAGCCCTGGCTGGGTGGCTCAGTTGGTTGGAGTGTCATCCTGTGCACCAGAAGGTTGAGGGTTTGATCCCTGTCAGGGCGCATACAGACTTAACCAATCAATGTTTCTCTCTCTCTCTCTTTCCATTCCTCTCTAAAAATCAATAAAACATATCCTTGGGCTAGGGAAAAAAATATGATCACCAAATGTGTGGCTAGCCCCCTGAGAGCAATGCCTGACACATTCATGCATTTATTTCATATTCGTTGAGCACCAAACTGCTTTCAGGCCAAGTGCTGGACACTGGAGATTCAGAGGTGAAGGTGTGGCCCTGCCCCTAAGTAATGTACAGTCTAATGCACTTGTTCTCAATCTATTTTCTCTTCAATGCTATGAGGTACTTACTACTACCAAAGCCTTGATCTATCTTTTTTTTTTATCCTCACCCGAGGACATTTTTCCATATTTTGTTCAGATAGAGTGGGAGGGGGAGAGAGAGAGAGAAACATCAACGTGAAAGGGAAACATCGAATGGTTGCCACCCGCACAACCCAACCAGGGCCGGGGACAAACTGCAACCGAGGTACATGCCCTTAGCGGGAACCGAACCCAGGTCTCTCTGGACCGCAGGCCGACGCTCTAACTGCTGAGCCAAACCGGCCAGGGCGCCTTGATCTATTAAGATCAGTGTTCTTCTAGGAGATAGAAAAAGAATCAGTAATTACAGAATGATGTGATAAGTGCTATCATTGATAGAAGTAAGCACATGGTATAGTGGAAATACAGAGGAAGGACTAGTGTAAATAAGATTGGGAATGGGGAAGGTGTTAGGAAAGGTATTCCAGAATGGTGACACTTGAGCCCAGTTTTGAGAGACAATCAGGCGTTAGGCAAAAAAGTATAAGTGAATAAGACGTGGGAGATCTGGCCCGGCCAGGGAGGCTCAGTGGTTGAATGTCTACCCGTGCACCAAGAGGTCACCGGTTCTATTCTCGGTCAGGGCACATGCCCAGGTTGTTGGCCAAGGGACAGCCAATTGATGTTCTCTCTTATTGATATTTCCATCTTTCTCTCCCTCTCACTTCCTCTCTCTCTCAAATTAATAAAGAAAAAAAAAAAAAGATGTGGGAGATCTGTAGTCTCATGATACACCCAGGGATTTCACACAGTGCTGAATTGTTAGAGCAGCATAAGGTGTATGTGAGGGAAGAAAGACAAGGTGTCAGATCATGGAGGGCCTATGTGTCAAGATAAGGAAGATTATGCTGAACACTTTGCTAAGCTAAATGCTATGGGAGAGATATCAGCAAGGGGTTTGGAAATCATATCACATAAAGAACAGTTGTGGAAATGGAGCTATTTCAACAGTTGAAGAAGAGCCCTGGCTAGGTAGTTCAGTTAGAGCATTGTCCTGATACACTAAGGTTGCAGGTTTGATCCCTGGCCAGGGCACATACAAGAACCAACCAGTGAATGCATACATAAGTGGAACAACAAATCAACGACTTTCTCTTTCTCCCTCTAAAATAAATAAATAAGATATTTTTAAAAATTATTAAACAGTTGAAGAAGAGAAAACTTAGAGGAGAAAAATCTTCTGGTTTATAATATGTGCAGAGTTTTTTTATTCTGTTACTTCAGAATTAGGAAGGGCCAACTTTTATTCTGACTTGGCAAACTATACATGATGAGCCGGTTAGGGGCAGGTTGCCAGACTACGACTAGGCTCTCAGGTCAGGTGCCCAAACTGTACCACCATATGGGATGGCCCTGGCTCCTATTCCACCCTGGTCAGAGTTTTCCAATTATGGTCTACTTTTCAGCCCTGATATTCCTCTGGGGAAGGTGAAAGGGGAAAATGTAGAGAAGCCTCTAGCTGCAGAACTATGGCTTGCAGAGAGCCAAGGCTTTATGACTAAGGGCACCATAAAAGACAGGTTCTCAGCTTGTGACTAGAGGTGTGGTTTAAAAGCTCTCCTTTCCATCTGTATGCTTTCTCAGAGCCTTTTGTCCTTTGTCTCCCTTTCGCTCCCATCTATCAGTATTAGAGTAACCCTCAGAAGAAGAAACCAGAGAGTTTTACAACGGGTGTGAGTGTTTTTAATTCCAACATCATCACTCTCGAAATTTGGTTGAATTGCTGTGCTTCTGACAAGCAAGGCACTCTTTTCTGGAAGTTTTGGCCAAAATGTCTAGAAGTAAAGTATGAATTATGAAAGAATTAAAGAATTTTCCCTTCCTGCTTCCAGGCGGAGAAGACCCTACCAGCCAGGATAAATGGACCAGAAGGTTAGATAGGCTAGGAGTTCTCAAGTCATTTATTTGACTTTCCCATACTCAAAAGTTCTCAACCTGTGGTAATTTTGTCCCCAGGGGACACTTGGCAGTGTATGTGTGGGTGCATCTGGCATCTAGAAGGCAGGATATTGTTAAACATCCTATTGTGCACAGTACAGGCCCCTCCCCAAGAATTATCAGACTCAAAATGTTCATAGAGCCCTGGCTGGTTTTGCTCAGTGGTTAGAGTGTCGGCCTGCAGTCCAGAGAGACCCAGGTTCGGTTCCCGCTAAGGGCATGTACCTTAGTTGCAATTTGTCCTCGGCCTTGGTTGCTCGTGCAGGTGGCAGCCACTCCATGTGTCCCTTTCATGTTGATGTTTCTCTCTCTCTTTCTCCTTCCCACTCTATCTGAACAAAAAAAATGGAAAAATGTCCTCGGGTGAGGATTAAAAAAAAATGTTCATAGAAGTGAGGTTGGGAAATAACTGATAAATCCTTATTTATTTATTTATTTATTTATTTTTGTATTTATCTTCAGATAAAGCGGGAGGGAGAGAGGAAGGAAGAGAGAGAGAAAGAAACATTGATGTGAGAGATACATCTACTGGCTGCCACCCACACAACCCCAGTTGGGGCTGGGACAAACTGTAACCGAGGTACATGTCCTTAGTGGGAACTGAACCCAGGTCTCTCCGGTCCACGGGCCAACGCTCTAACCACTAAGCCAAACCAGCCAGGGCATAAATCCTTATGTTTTTAAGAATTTGGCTGGGGGGAGGAATTTGAGCATTCGTCCCTGAGGCATCAGGTGTCTAAAGGTAAAAAACAACTTTAATTCTATAAACGTAGACTGCAAGTCCCCTGCTAGTATAGCTTATAACTATGCTATGGTTGATCCACTTTGGGCACTTTCCTTTTACTTCTCTGGTCTGGATTGTATCTGTGCATTCGTTCCAGCTCTCCTAAAATTCGAGGGGAAGGAAGATGGAGTAAAAGAAGAGAAATCAACCCGGCCAGTGTGGCTCAGTAGTTGAGCATCAACCCATGCACCAAGAGGTTGCTGGTTTGATTCCTGGTCAGGGCACCTGCCCAGGCTGTGGGCTTGATCCCCAGTAGGGGCATGCTGGAGGTGGCCAATCAATGTTCTCTCTTATCGATATTTCTATCTCTCCCTCCCTCTCAATTCCTCTCTCCCTAAAATCAATAAAGAAAAAATAATATATATATATATTTTTTGGTATGTGCCCCTAGTGGGAACCGAAGCCGGGACTCTCTGGTCCGCAGGCCAATGCTCCAACTGCTGAGCCAAACCGACCATATTTTTTTATAAAAGAAGAGAAATCAACACTTTGATATGTTTCTAATTAGATGTGGGAGAATATAAACTTGAGCCTAAAATCAGGAGTTCAATACCCTAAATGAATGCCTCATTTAATTTTGAACAGCAGCTCAGTATAAAATAGGACAATGACAGAGGAATAACAGATACCAAATCATATTTGAATTTAAGGTAGAAGTTTGATCAAAATTGTAGAAATTGGGATGCTAGATTTATAAAAATAAAAGCATAAATATGAGTGGAAGTAATTTCAAATAATGATCAGGTAAAAAGCTATGTTAAATACATTTCTTTCTTTCTTTTTTTCTTTATTGATTTTAGAAAGAGAGGGAGAAAGAGATAGAAACATTGATGAGAGAGAACACCAATTGGCCACCTTCTGCATGCCCCCCACTGGGGATTGGGCCCACAACCTGGGCATGTGCCCTGACCAGGAATTGAACCGGTGACCTCTTGGTGCATGAGTCGACACTCAACCAGTGAGTCACATCAGCCGGGCTCTTTTTTTTTCTTTTTATTGGTTTGAGAGAGAAAAAGAGAAACATTGATTTGTTGTTCCACTTATTTATGCTTCCATTGGTTGCTTCTTTTTTATTTTTTTAATCCTCACCCGAGGACATTTTTCAATATTTTGTTCAGGTAGAGTGGGAGGGAGAGAGAGAGAGAGAGAAACATCGACATGAAAGGGACACATCGAGTGACTGCCACCCGCACGACCCAACCAGGGCCAGGGACAAACTGCAACCGAGGTACATGCCCCTAGCAGGAACCGAACCCGGGTCTCTCTGGACCGCAGGCCGACGCTCTAACCACTGAGCCAAACTGGCCAGGGCCCATTGGTTGCTTCTTGTATGTGCCCTGACCAGGGATTGAACCTGCAACCAATTGAACTACCTGGCCAGGGCCTAAATATATTTATTTTTCGATGTACTCAAATAATATGTTGAAGTAAAATCAACATTTTTCTTTTTCTTTTTTTAAAGATAGAATGGAGGAGAAGGAAGGGGGGAGAGAGAGAGAAACATTGATGTGATAAAAATACATTGACTCGCTGCCTCTTGCACCACCTCGACCAGGCTGGGGATTGAACTTGCAACCCAGGTATATGCCCTTGACTGGGAATTGAACCTGCAACCCTTTGATCCATGTGCCGATGCTCTAACTGCTGAGTCAAACCAGCCAGGGCCAACAATTTTTTCTAAAGAATAGTTTATTGCCTGGCTGGTGTGGCTCAGTGAGTTGAGCGTGGTCCCATTGACTGAGAGGTCCTGGTTCGATTCCCAGTCAGAGCACATGCCCAGGATATAGGCTTGATCCTCAGTGGAGGGCATGCAGAAGGCAGCCCATTGATGTATCTCTCTCACATTGATGTTTCTAGCTCTCCCTTCCTCTCTCTCTTAAAAAAAAGTAAAAAACAGCATATTTTAAATTAATTGGTTGATTCTAGTATGTGCTGCCCTGATGAGGGATCAAACTGAAACCTTGGTGTATTGGGATGCCACTCTAACCAACTGAGCTACCTGTTCAGGGCTAATATCATAGTTTTATACAGCTGAATAGCTGCCCACTTTTAGTGGTCATGAACAGCCCAATATGAACACCTGGAGGAAGGTGATTCAGACAGAAAAGGGTTATCACTGAAGTGTTCAAGACAAGGCCTAGAGACTATTAGGTCTTTTAAAGAAGGGATTCTTGTAATGAGTAGAAGGTTGGATGTAAAGCTCCATGTTCAATGCAGGGTACAAAGGGCAGGGCCTAGGATAGTACATGGCACATAGTGGGAACTTAATTGTTAAATTAGTTAAGTGTGGTTCCTTCTAACTCTGAGGGTCGAGGGCTCTATATTTGTTGAAGAGGTCATAGTTCATAAGTAAATATTTAATTGTGCAGTAATCAAGAGTTATATAATTTCATAAAAGGTCTAAAATACCAAAAACATTACTACAAATAGGGTTGCTGTTACTCAATTACAAGGATACTGTTCACATAGAATATAATGTGTATATAACCCTTAAAGTTGTGCAACAGAGAGGCCCTTATTATAAATACAAGGCGATTTTATTTATTTATTTTTAAACTTTTTTTTTCCTTTATTGATTTTAGAGAAAGAGAGAGGGGGAGAGGGGAAGAGAGATAGAAACATGGATGAAAGAGAATGTTCATTGGCTGCCTCCTGCATGCCCCTCACTGGGGACTGGGCCCACAACCTGGGCATTGGCCCTGACCTGGAATCAAACCAGTGGCCTCTTGGTGCATGGGTCGGTGCTCAACCACTGAGCCACACTGGTCAGGCAATACAAGGCAATTTTAATAAAACAAACTGCCACCTAGCAATTGTAGGAAAAACAAAACAAGTAGAGTCTCTTAACATGCTTATATGAGAACAGAATCCTAAATTTCTCTTTTCAAATTCCATCTAGGTTAATCACACTAGTTGTCTATCTGATATCCTCCTCCCTTCCTAACAGAATCTTAATTTTGTTGGGAGTGATAATATGCCTAACTAATATAAATAATTTCCAACCTCCCTTATAGCTAGGAGAAGCCATGTGACATGGTTCTGGCATATGATATGCAAACGAAGTGTTTCCTGCCTGGACTATAGGTATAAATTTGTAAGTAGAACAGACATTTTATGACTATAAGTTAATCTTTTTTTTATCCTCACCCGAGGACATTTTTCCATTTTTTCTCCAGGTAGAGTGGGAGGGACAGAGAGGAAGAGAGAGAGAGAGAGAAACATCGACGTGAAGGGTACACATGGAGTGGCTGCCACCTGCACAACCAACCAAGGCCGGGGACAAACTGCAACCGAGGTATGTGCCCTTAGCGGGAACCAACCCCAGGTCTCTCTGGACTGCAGGCCGACGCTCCAACCATTGAGCAAACCAGCCAGGGCTATAAGTTAATCATTTAAGAATAAAAGCTACATATGCTCGGGATTTGGGAACAGAGTTATAAGAAGTGTGAATTACTGACAGAAGCTTGGAATCAACATACCAGCCTTGGACTGACTGCTTGTTAAATGGGAAAAAGTAATCCCCTACTTGGTTAAGCTCGTTGTTTGAGTTTAATCTGTTATTTGCAGCTGTATTAAACTCTAACAACTGTATCATCCTTGGTAATAGTATTTCTCAAATTGGTATCTGTTGTGTCCCAAATATAATTTTATAAATTGAATTTTTGTAAATTTAGGATTCAAGTGTTCTCTGAGAACTGTGAAATGTAATCTTGCCTTTCAGTGATAATTTAAAAAAATTAACATGAACATATTCTGAATTATCTGGATGAAAGCATTTAGCTTTAATGGTTTATAGGTTTAATTTTAATGGTTTACAGGTTTAACTCTAATGGTTTATAAGTATATGGCAGGCTGCGGTTAGCAAGTCCTAATGGTAAAACGATCACTGTTCTAGGACTTCTGTTTTATACTCATATTAAATTGCCTTACCTGTTGTATCTAGTTAGCTATGAAGAGGGGAAATGGCTGTTGATGAGTCAGCTAACTGTCTACCACAGCAAATCAGTGCAGTGTTGTAAGTACTGCTTTGTTAAGTGAAGGCTAGATGATGTCAAAGAACACTGTACTAACAAAGGTTTCATCCTAACTTGAATAGAGAAAGTGGTAGGAGAATTAAATCACTATTAAAGGGCAGAGACAATATAGGTATGAAGAACTCAGAAGAAGATGCACTATAGCATTAGGACTACATTCATGTTCATGGAAGATATTATTTATAGGAAACTCATCTTTAAAATTTATTTATTTATTTATTTATTTATTTATTTATTTATTTATTTATCATCACCCGAGGATATTTTTCTATTTATCTTCAGATAGAGTGGGAGGGCGAGAAAAGGAGAAAGAGAGAAACATCAATGTGAGAACACATCGACTAGTTGCCTCTGCACGACCCCGACCAGGGCTGGGGACAAACTGCAACCGAGGTACGTGCCCTTGGCCAGGATCAAACCCACGACTCATTGGTCCAGGGGCCGACGCTCTATCGCTGAGTCAAATTGGTCAGGGCTTTTTCAAAAAAATCCTCACCAGAGGATATTTTCCATTCATCTTCAGATAGAGTGGGAAGGATATATATATATATAGAGAGAGAGAGAAACATCGACGTGAGAGAGACATGAGACACAGCTATTGGTTGCTTCCCAAACAACCCTGACTGGGCTGGGGACCAAACCATAACCGAGGTACTTGGCTGGAATCAAACCCGGGACTCTTTGGTACCCGGGCTGATGCTCTAATCATTGAGCAAAACCAGCCAGGGCAGGAAACTCATCTTGTATATTTCACCTTACAATACTTCATCAGCATCAAGATTACTAGTAATTAACTGAGGAAACATTTTCATAAAACAGTGATTCAAATTATTTTCAATTCTGCATATGGGGTAACTTATTAAAATATTAAATAGTCTGAATGAAAAAGAAATGAAATACTTGCCCTGCCAGTGTGGCTAAGTGGATTGAGCCTTGTCCCACGGACTGAGAGGTCCTAGTTCCATTCCCAGTCAGAGAAAGTGCCAGGGTTGTGGTCTCAATCCCCAGTGTGGGGCATGCTGGAGGCAACGATTGATGTTTCTCATATCGATGCTTCTATCTCTCTCTCCCTAAAAAATAAATTAAAAATATTAAAAAGATAAATACTTTAAAATTAAAGTTAGCCTTGGCTGGTTTGGCTCAGCAGTTAGAGCATTGGCCTGCGGTCCAGAGAGACCCAGGTTTGGTTCCTGCTAAGGCATGTACCTCGGTTGCAGTTTGTCCCCAGCCCTGGTTGGTTGTGCGGGTGGCAGCCATTTGATGTGTCCCTTTCACATCAATGTTTCTCTCTCTCTCTCTCTCTTCCTCTCCCTCCCATTCTATCTGAACAAAAATGGAAAAATGTCCTCGGGTGAGGATAAGAAAATAATAATAATAAAATTAAATTAAAGTTAATAGCCCTGGCCCTGGCCGGTTTGGCTCAGCGGTTAGAGCGTCGACCTGCGGTCCTGAGAGACCTGGGTTCGGTTCCCGCTAAGGGCGCATACCTCGGTTGCGGTTTGTCCCCGGCCCTGGTCGGTTGTGCGGGTGGCGGCCACTCGATGTGTTCCTTTCACATCGATGTTTCTCTCTCTCTCTCTGTTCCTCTCTCTCCCTCCCACTCTACCTGAACAAAAAAATGGAAAAATGTCCTCGGGTGAGGATTAAAAAAAAAAAAAAAAAAAAAAAAAAAAAAGTTAATAGCCCTGGCCGGTTTGGCTCAGTGGTTGCAGTGTCAGCCTGTTGTCCCTAGAGACCCGGGTTCAGTCCCGCTAAGGGCATGTACCTTGGTTGCAGTTTGTCCCCAGCCCTGGTTGGGTCATGAGGGTGGCAGCCACTCGATGTGTCCTTTTCATGTCGATGTTTCTCTCTCTCTTCCTCTCTCTCCCTCCCACTCTATCTGAACAACAACAACAACAACAAAAATTAAAGTTAATAAATCAAACCAATTGGAGGGTCTTCAAGAATATTTTTCCTTTCACAAAGTACCTTATGCTAATCTCAATGTGAAAACATTACTTTATTTATTTATTTATTTATTTTTATCCTCACCCGAGGACATTTTTCGATATTTTTCGGTCTCTGCAGACCGCAGGCCAACGCTCTAACCGCTGAGCCAAACCGGCCAGGGCTGAAAACATTACTTTAAAGATAATAGACAGATGTCTGGCCAGTGTGGCTCAGTGTATGAGCGTCAATCCATGTACCAAGAGATCGCCAGTTTGATTCCTTGTCAGGACATATGCCCAGGTTGTGGGTCTGACCCCCAGTGGGAAGCATGCAGGAGGCGGTCAATTGATGTTCTCTCTCATCAATGTTTCCATCTCTTTCTTCCTTTCCCTTCCTCTCTCTCTAAAATCAATATAGAAAAAAAAAATTAAAGGAAAAAAATAAAATAAAGATAATAGACGGAGGGAGCTAAATCCTCTGAAGAACTGGGGTAGGAACCAGTGCCTTACCCAGCAGAGAGTTATACTTTTTTGAATTGGGCCAAGAAAAAGATTTAAGGATCTCACTTCTAAGAAACAGAACAAAATGTAATTCATGCAAGCATTTTCTTAGTAGCTTCCCTGATCTAACAAAGCTCCACATAAAGCCCTTAGCAACTAGAAGTTACAATAGATTTTTTTTAATTTAAAGGATTTTAGAGAAAATGTACTAAGTAAAATTTTCAGTTGGCAGTTATGTATATCTACTAATTGATTTCTTGATATCTTAACTCATTCCTTTTTGGTTTTTATTTTTTATTATGTTTTATTATTTATTATTTATTTTATTTATTTTTATTCCTCACCCAAGGATACTTTTCCATTTACCATCAGATAGAATGGGAAGAGGGAGAGAGAGGGACAGAGAGAAACATCGATGTAATACAGCCACATAGACTGGTTGTCCTGTGCATGACTCCACCAGGGCCGAGGACGAACCACAACCATGGTATGTGCCTTGACTGGAATCGAACCCATGAGTCATTGATCCACAGGCCGGCGCTCTGACCAATGAGCAAACTGGACAGTGCGATTCATTTTTTTTTTTTTTTTTTTATCCTCACTCAAGGACATTTTTCCATTTTTTGTTCAGGTAGAGTGGGAGGGAGAGAGAAGAAAAGAGAAAGAGAGAGAAATATTGATATGAAAGGGACACATCGAGTGACTGCCACCCGCACGACCAACCAGGGCCGGGGACAAACTGCAACCGAGGTACGTGCCCTTACGGGAACCGAACCTGGGCTTCTCCGGATCGCAGGCTGACGCTCTAACTGCTGAGCCAAACCGGCCAGGACTCCTTTTTTTTTTATTTCTTGTTACCCTTTCCTAGGTGCAATAAACTTCTATACTGATGGTGGTGACCAAAGGAAATTATTCATGGTAGAAACACTCCATCTTTATGAGTGACCCCTCACCCAGAAAATGCTGTTCTTTTTGAGTTGTCTTTAATTGCTTTTATCCTCTCTCCTACCCGCATAGAAATTATCTGAGGTTCTGGTCTTAACTTACCTATTTCCACTTTCTTAGGGATTTCATTTCCCCCCGTTTCAAGTATCCTTGATATTATGAAAGATGTCAAAAAATATAATTCATGCCCTGGCTGGTTTGGCTCAGCGGTTAGAGCGGCAGCCTGCTATCCAGAGAGGCCCGGGTTCGGTTCCTGCTAAGGGCATGTATCTCAGTTTCGTTTTGTCCCCGGCCCCTGTTGGGGTCGTGTGGGTGGCAACCAGTTGATGTGTCTCTCTCACATTGATGTTTCTCTCTCTCTCTTCCTCCCTCTCTCCCTCCTGCTCTACTTGAAGATAAATGCATAAACCTCCTTGGGTAAGGATTAAAAAGAGAGAGAGAGAGAAGTCAGTATACAGTTTAGCCATACCACTGTAAGGCACAACTCCACTCCATGGGGCACCATTCACATTCATTAGAGTCTCTATAATATCACATTAGCATATTATACAACAGATGGCTCTGCTGCCTGAGAGGGCAACTGGCTCCAACACCCATTAGCTGTGATCTGGGACAATGTACTTAAATTCTTTGGGTATCAGATGCCTCAACTATAAAACACATACTATTCAATAAATATTTGTCATTATTTTTAACCTCAAACCTTCTTCTCCTCTAGTGTTTCCCATTATCACTGGTTAATGACATCCCTCCGTCACCAAGAATAAGAAACCAAGAAGTTAGACTGAACTTCCTCTTTCCTCTTACCCTAAATCCAATGAATCCTGTAGAACTATAGAAATACTCTTTCTTTCCTTCTTCCCATCCTGCTGCCAAGGTTATATTACAGTCCAGAGAATTCTCTTGTCTGGACTATTGCTGTAGCCTCTCAATTGGTTTCTTCAGGTTCTGGTACTGCAAAGGTAAATAAAAGAACTAAAATCCTTCTGAGACTGCTGTTGAATAAATGAAGATAAAACAATGGTATATTTGGCCCTGGCCAGTTTGGCTCAGCAGTTAGAGTGTCAGTCCACAGACCAATGAGTCACAGGTTTGATTCCAGTCAAGGGCTTGTACCTCGGTTGCGGTTCATTCCTGGCCCTGGTTGGGGTCATGTGGGAGGCAGCTGGTTGATGTGTCTCTCTCTTTCTTTCTCTCTCTCCCTCCCTCCCACTCTATCAGAAGATAAATGGAAAAATATCCTTGGGTGAGGATAAAAAAAACAAAAACAAAAAAACACCAGGCCATTGTGGCTTAGTGGTTGAGCATCCACCCATGCACCAAGAGGTTACCAGTTTGATTCCCGGTCAGGGCACATGCCCAGTTTGTGGGCCCAATCCCCAGTGTGGGGCATGCAGGAGGCAGCCAATCCATGTTCTCTCTCATGGATATTTCTATCTCTCTCTCCCTCTCCCTTCCTCTCTCCCTAAAATTAATAAAGCAAAAATATTAAGAAAAAACAAACAACGGCATATATGTAAAAATATAGAAGTCCTATAGAAGGATAAAGGGAAAAAGTCCCTCTGCCCTCATTTCTGAAGTTACTATTCTCTGAGGAAAGAGACTCCACAATCATTTAATTAAACAACAAATATTCAACAGATTTCTTCTCTTTTCAGAACTCTGTTTTGCTATTTCATTTTTTTATATTCCCATGGGATAGGTTATTACTATTTCCCTGGGCCAGGATAACTCTTTTGGTTCTTTTTTTTCTTTATTGATTTTAGAGGGAAAGGAAGGGAAAAGGAGAGAGAGATAGAATCATCGATGAGAGAGAACATTGATTGGCTGCCTCCTGCATGCCTCCCACTGGGGACTAGGCCCACAACCTGGGCATGTGCCCTGACCAGGAATCGAACCCGAGACCTCCTGGTGCCTCAGTGGACAATCAACCACTGAGGGACACCAGCTGGGCTCTTTTGGTTCTTAAATGAGACAAGCTCAAGTTCCTAGTCCAGGCCATGGCAAATGGGAGATATAATAAATGGTAATTTTTTTCATTTTGTTTTGTGTTTTTTAATTCTTACCCGAGGATATTTTTGCATTTATCTTCAGATAGAGTGGGAGATAGGGAGGAAGAGAGAGAGAGAAATATCAATGTGAGAGAGAAATACCAAGTGGTTGCCACTCACACGACCCCAGCTGGAGCCAGGGACACACTGCAACTGAGGTAGATGCCCTCAACGGGAACTGAACACAGGTCTCTCTGGTCTGTGGGCCAATGCTCTAACCACTGAGCAAAACCGGCCAGGGAAATGGTAATTTTCTTTTGAAGTAGGTCAATGTATTGTTAGTTTAATCTGCCTATACCATTAATCATCCTCTGTTAAGCTCTAAAATCTATGTCTCCCCTGCCTCCTCAAGAAGAAAATGAATAATGCCAAATAACTATTCAGCCTCAGGCAGGGATAGAAAAACAAATAAAATAATCACTACTGCTTTGGCTGGTTTAGCTCAGCAGTTAGAGCGTTGGTTGGACGACCAAAGAGCCTTGGGTTCGATTCCAGTCAAGGGCACATACCTCGGTTGCAGTTCGGTCCTAGCCCTGGTTGGGGTCTTGCAGGAGGCAACCAACTGATGTGTCTCTCTCACATTGATGTCTCTGTGTCTGTCTATGTCTGTCTCTCTCCTAACTCTATTTGAAGATAAATAGAAAATATCCTTGGGCGAGGATAAAAAAAAATAATAAATAATAATAATCACTACTGTTGCAAGGTAGGATGATAAATACCAAAAAGGAATTTGAGATGTTCAGTCAGCATGACACAGCACTTCCCCATTTCCTATCCTGCTATAAGGTCTAAAGAAATTTGTAGGATTGTAGGGGGTAGGAGCAGAAAAGGGGAACATAACACTATTTATTAAATGCTCCTATTTTATTTATTTGTATTTTAAAAATATTTTTTTGTTAATCCTAGCGTGAGGATATTTTTCTGTTGATTTAAAAAAAAATTTTTTTAAAAAAATTCCTCACCCAAGGACATTTTTTTGCATTTATCTTCAGATACAGCGGGAGGGAGACAGGGAGGGAGAGAGAGAGAGAGAAGCATCGATGTGAGAAAGACACATCGAGTGGTCGCCACCCACACGACCCCAACTGGGGCCGGGGACAAACCGAAACTGAGATACATGCCCTTAGCAGGAACTGAACCCGGGACTCTCTGGTCCACGGGCCGACGCTCTAACTGCTGAGCCAAACCGGTCAGGGCTCCATTGATTTTTAATTTTTTTTTTCTTTATTGATTTTATTTATTTATTTAAAAAATTTTTTTTTCTATCCTCACTCGAGGACATTTTTTGATATTTTGTTCAGATAGAGTGGGAGGGGGAGAGAGAGAGAGAGAGAAACATCGATGTGAAAGGGACACATCGAGTGGTCGCCACCCACACGACCCAATCAGGGCCGGGGACAAATTGCAACCGAGGTATGTGCCCTTAACGGGAACCAAACCCAGGTCTCTCCAGACCGCAGGCCAACGCTCTAACCGCTGAGCCAAACCGGCCAGGGTTCTTTATTGATTTTAGAGAAAGAGGAAGGTTGAGGGAGAGAGAGATGAAAACATCGATGAGAGCCCTGGCCGGTCGGCCTGCGGACCGGAGAGTCCTGGGTTCAGTTCCCATTAAGGGCACGTACCTCGGTTGCAGTTTGTCCCCAGCCCTCGTTGGGTTGTGTGGGTGGCGGCCACTCGATGTGTCTTTCTCATGTCGATGTTTTTCTCCCTCTCTTCTTCCCTGTCTCCCTCCTGCTCTATCTGAACATAAATGCAAAAGTGTCCTCAGGTGAGGATGAAAAAAAAAAAAGAAAACATCAATGAGAGAGAACATCGACTGGCCACCTCCTTCATGCCCCCCACTGGGGACAGAGCCCACAACCTGAGCATGTGCCCTGACCGGGAATCGAACCCGAGACCTCTTGGTGCATGGGTCGATGCTCAACCACTGAACCACACTGGCTGGGCTCCATTGATTTTTAGATAATATGGAAGGGAGGGAGGGAGAGAGAAACATTGATGTGAGAGAGACACATGGATCAGTTGCCTCCCGCTTGACTCTTTTTTTTTTTTGTACGTGCCCCTATCAGGAAGCGAACCCCAGACTCTCTAGTCTGCAGGCCATCGCTCCAACCGCTGAGCCAAACTGGCCAGGGCCTGCATGACTCTTAACACAGGATGCCCTCGGGGCAGGGGATTGAACCTGCAACCCAGGTACACACTTTTGACCTGGAATTGAACCCTCGACCATTCCGTCCCTGAGCCAATGCTCTAACCACTGAGTCAAACTGGCCAAGGCAAATGCTCCTATTTTAACATCAGGTGCTCTGTTGTTTTCTTTTTCTTTTTTCTTTTTTGGGTATATACCCCTAGTGGGAACCGAACCCAGGACTCTCTGGTCCACAGTCCAACGCTCCAACTGCTGAGCCAAACTGGCCAGAGCTGCTCTGTTGTTTTCTGAGGGGCCCAAAGATAGATGTGATCCAAATTTTACCCTCTAGAAAATCAGCCTAGCAAGGAGAGGCAGACATATAAACAAGTAAAATAGCTTAATGTTTGTTGTTATTATACAGGCTATTGTTTTGATACAAAGGAAAGGATAATGGACACCGGGGATGAGCAAAACTCAGAACAGCTTCAGAGGAATTCTGGGGATGAACCAAGGTCAAGAACAGCTTCAGAGTAAGTAATGCTTTAACTGAGTCTTTTTTTAAAATTTTTTTTTTATCCTCACCCGAGGACATTTTTCCATTTTTTTGTTCGGATAGAGTGATAGGAAGAGAGAGAGAGAGAGAGAGAGAGAAACATCGATGCGAAAGGGACACATCGAGTGGCCGCCACCCGCACGACCAACCAGGGCCGGGGACAAACTGCAACCAAGGTACATGCCCTTAGCGGGAACCGAACCTGGGTCTCTCTGGACCGCAGGCCGACGCTCTAACCGCTGAGCCAAACCGGCCAGGGCCTGAGTCTTTTTTTTTTAAATTTAAGGTCCCTTCTAGCTTTTAAAAAATTTATTTATTTACTTATTTTTGTTACAGATGTTTCTCCTTTTTTCCCCCATTGACACCCTCCTCTCAGTCCTGCCCCCCCCCCCCCCCCCCGTCTCCTTTAACTGAGTCTTTGATGACGTTTTCTCTAGGCCAACTATGTTTCTGAGACAGCACAGGGACCTGGGCTGGGTATCCCAAGGACACTGGATAAGAAAAACCACAGAGCTGCCCCTCTTGGGGATCCCTGGGATGCAAAAAGGTGAAAAAAAAAAAACCCAAAACAAAACCACACACACACACACACACACACACAAACCCACCACAAGAATATAATTATCCCTCCTCTTCCTAGGAAAAATGTCTTATCTCCCTTTTAAGGTCTTGCTTCTCATACACTGATAAGCAAAATTCCACAAGCCTGCCCCCCCCCCCCCCAAAGCTCCCCTTTTCACAAAAGTCTGCTTTGTCCCCAGCTTATAAAAACAGCCAAGCACTGTGGCTGGTTTGGCTCAGTAGTTAGAGCGTCAGCCCTCGGACCAATGAATCTTGGGTTTAATTCTGGTCAAGGGCATGTACCTCGGCTGTGGTTCGTCCTAGGCCCTGGTCAGGGTCGTATGGGAGGCAACCAGTTGATGTTTCCCTCTCACATCAATGTTTCTCTCTCTGCCTCCCTCTTTCTCTCTCCCTCCCTCCCACTCTATTTGAAGATAAAGGAAAAATGTCCTTGGTGAGGACTGAAAAATAAAATAAAATAAAAACAGCCAAGCAGAGCCAACCACCTAACCAGGTCAGAGATCCTTCCTTTTGTCTACCAGAGGTGGGAAACCTTAGAAGGCCTGCAACATCATATGCCTCACCAAATTAGCCTGACCAAATATAGAAGGCTAGTTTTTGTTTTAATCCTCACCCGAGGACATTTTTGCATTTATCTTCAGATAGAACAGGAGGGAGAGAAGGGGGAAGAGAGAGAGACATATCGATGTGAGAGAGACACATTGACTGGTTACCACTCACACAACCCCAACCAGGGCTGGGGACAAACCACAATTGAGGTATGTGCCCTTAGCGGGAACCGAACCGGGACTCTCTGATCCGCAGGCCAATGCTCTAACAGCTGAGCCAAACCAGACAGGGATAGAAGGCTAATTTAAAAAAACGTGTTCAACTTTTATTTATTTATTTATTTTTGTGGTATGTGCCCTTAGCAGGAACCGAACCCGGGTCTCTCTGGACCGCAGGTCAACGTTCTAACCTCTGAACCAAACCGGCCAGGGCTTAAGTGGATAATTTTGTATGGCCCTGGAATGATGTTATAAATATCCAAATGGCCCTTGGCAGAAAAAAGGTTCCCCATCCCTGCACCTTGTGCTCTGGCATAAGCTTAATAAAAATCTGAAAATTTCTCTGGGGGTTCCCCCATATTTCTATCTTAGGGAACCCAAGAATCCCAGTGCTGGTAACATTTCTTCACGCCTGAGCAAATGCCTGAAGGTTTGAAACAGCTACACCCTGTTCTGGGTGTTACAATCAAGAAGCAAGAGCCCGCCCTGGTCAGTTTGGCAGTTGGAGCTTCCGCCGGGTTCGGTTCCCGCTAGGAGCGCGTACCAAAAAACAAAAACAACAAAAAAGAAGCAAGAGCCCTGGCCACTTTGGCTCAGCGGTTAGTGTGTGTTGGCCTGCGGTCCAGAGAGACCCGGGGTTCGGTTCCCGCTAAGGGCATGTACCTCGGTTGCAGTTTGTCCCCAGACCTGGTTGGGTTGTGTGGGAGGCAGCCACTTGATGCGTTCCTTTCACGTTGATGTTTCTGTCTCTCTCTCCCCCCCCCACTCTATCTGAACAAAAAAACAAAAAAGTGTCCTCGGGTGAGGATAAAAAAAAGAAACAAGAGTTATAGTAATAACAGCGAACATTTCTAATGTGTAGTAAGAACCGAGTACCCTGCTAAATAGATGATCTCAAAAAAGAATTAATAGTATTCTCATTTTTTTTCGCTTATCCTCACCCGAGGACATTTTTCCAGTTTTGTTCAGATAGAGTGGGAAGGAGAGAGAGGGAGAGAGAGAACATTCCCATTTTATAGGTAAGAAAAGTAAGGCTAAGTGATTGGGACTCTTGCCTGATGGCCACACATAAAATGGCAGTGAGAAGCTTGAATTCAGGAAATTGCTCCAGTTTTTTAAACCACAAATCAGAGGAGTGACACGGTCAGATTTCAAAAGTCCCACCAGGCACAGTGGAAAGGAAGTATGGGAGACGGAAAGCAGCAATCCTGTAATTATAACAGTGAAGGAGGCTAAGCACTGAGGGGTCCTGAGGGTCAGCACAAAGTCAGAGAATATGGGGACCTGGGTGGAATACTTGGTTAGATAGCTCACAGGTCTTTCTGAGGGGGTAGCGGCGAGGACTTCCTCCCTGGTTTGGGTTTTGAGGGCGAGGCGTGCACCCCTCTACGCCCCGGTTGCCGAAGAGATCCAGGATAATGGAGGCGCTAGGTTTTGGAGAAGATCAAGAGTGTGTGCCTCACTTTCGGACCCCAACCGTCGGTGGCAGGTATGGAGAATCGGTACTTTGGGCACCTGAGCTCGCCCCCTAGGGACTAAAAGCGCTGAGTCATCCCGGCTGGGTGTGTTGGATCTGGGCGGGGCTCCAACCTGACCCCTCTCCCTTCTCCCCCTCGCTCACCCCCGACCCGCTCTGACTCTCGCGAGAGCCCTACAGGCTATAAAGGCAACGCAGCGATTGCGCGCGGGCGCTTCGTGAGTCGTCTTCCTCATTTACTGGTCTTGCTATATTTGCTTCAGTGCTGGTGAGTGTGTGGGCAGCGGGGCCTCTGCAAGCGAAGCGCTCCATGTCACTTCTTACTCCTCCTCCCCGGGGCTCGTGGGGCTCGCGTGGGAGTGCAGTGGCTTGGGAGGCGTCCGGGCTTGGCCTGCCGCCCAACAGTGGTCCGGCGGTTCGCGCACCTTCACGTGGGCCCACCTGTGGGTCCTGGGGTCTGGGTGAACCCCAGGTCTAACATCAGTTCGAATCTCGTCTTTCCCCGGCAACCCGAGCAGAGGGCGCTGATTGGCTTGGTGGGACCGGCTGGTGGTGGTGGTGGGGGGGGTCCCCTCGATGGGTCTCCTGCCGGACGATTCGAGAAGCTTCTAGAATGGACCCGGAAACTGACCTTAGGCCACCCCTCTGTCTTGTGGTAGGCTTAAAGGCTGTACCTGGCCCGGGGCCGTTACTAATTGTGAAGCTTCGGATATTAAGATTCCCTTCCTGCCTTTATTTTTCTATCTGCAGAGTGGGGTTTGTGGTGATCCCAAATGTCCTCGGTGAAGCCTTCTTTTTTTGCTGGTGCCGAAGTGCTAGGGGGGAGTGGCAAAAGGGGGGGTACCTTAAGTGGGGTTTGAGGGCGTGATTTTGCCAGGAAGTTATTGGGCAGATCTGAGGAGTTCCACCCAGGCTAAAAGTCCAGCGGGCTTTACCCGATTGGTCAGGCTTTAGTGGACATGGGGGCCACCTGGAAAAGCAGGTTTGGACGAGGCCATTTATATTAGGGCCACACCCTATATTTGGTAGCCAAGTTGCAACGTCCCTTACTGGTTTTTTTGTTTTTTTTTTTGGTTATTAAAGGTATTAAGTAGTAAAAAGTTTGAGATGCTCAGTACTCAACAACGTTTCTTTCGATTGGGTTGTGGTAGTATGAACCCCAAACCTTTGGTACTTGAAAATTAGCTTCTTGGGGCTTTCAAACCAATGGCTTACTGGGTCTAAATCGAAATCTTTTTTTTTTTTTTTAATCCTCCCCCGAGGATATTTTTCCATTTTTTGTACAGATAGAGTGGGAGGGAGAGAGAGGAAGGGAAAGAGAGTGAGAAATATCTACGTGAAGGGACACATCGAGTGGCTGCCACCCGCACGACCAACCAGGGCCGGGGACAAACTGCAACTGAAGCACGTGCCCTTTGCGGGAACCGAACCCTGGTCTCTCCGGACCGCAGGCCGACACTCTAACCACTGAGCCAAACTGGCCAGGGCTCTAAATCTAAATCTTAATACTTTGGTATTGACCTGGGTGAATCCAGTGTAACATTGCTTTTTAGCAATAAATTGATTCTTGTACTTATTGCCCCAAAATCTTGGCCCCGAGCTCAGAAACCATTTTTTTTTTTTTTTTTTTTTTTTTAATCCTCACCAGAGGATATTTTTCCATTTTTTGTACAGATAGAGTGGGAGGGAGAGAGAGAGAGAAACATCGACGTGAAAGGGACACATCGAGTGGCTGCCACCCGCACGACCAACCAGGGCCGGGGACAAACTGCAACCGAAGTACGTGCCCTTAGCAGGAACCGAACCCGGGTTTCTCCAGACCGCAGGCCGACGCTCTAACCGCTGAGCCAAACTGGCCAGGGCCAGAAACCATTTTTGAAAGGACTTATAGGGCATAAACACAACACCTAAAGTTTTGAAATGAGCAGAACCCAGGTCTTGCCTCTTACAAAGTTGGATTGGCTTTAGTGTATGTGTTCTTGGAAAATCTGCCTGAAGAATATCAAGTGTGCTTCCCACATGAACACAGATGGAAGCATAGTCCAGGGAAAGGATAACATTACCCGATTTTAGGAGTCGGGCACCTGGGCATTGTGCATTTGCGTTTAGGTTTGAGTTTGAGTTTCTAACCCTCCCCCCCTTTTGTTTTTGTGTGAGGAAAATGCCATTTCACAAATGATGGTTCAGAAAAAGTAATAGAGGTTACTTCAATTTATAAAGGAATTGCTATTTTTAAATGAAAACAAAAGCTGATATTCAGAGATGTGTGATACCTGGTTTTGTTTCAAAAATTAGAAAGATAAGCTTATGCTTCTTTTTTTATCCTCACCAGAGGACTTTTTTTTCCCATATTTTGTTCAGATAGAGTAGGAGGGAGAGAGAGAGAGAAACATCTACGTGAAAGGGACACATCGAGTGGTTACCACCCTCATGACCCAACCAGGGTGGGGGAGAAACTGCAACCAAGGTATGTGCCCTTAGCGGGACCGAACCCAGGTCTCTCTGGACCGTAGGCCTATGCTCTAACCGCTGAGCCAAACCGGCCAGGGCAAGCTTATGCTTCTTAACTAATATAAAAGTACACAGGGCCACCAGACAAATCCTTTATTGTTCCACAGCTCAGTCTAAGTTGATGAAGGGTACTGGTTATCTAGGAAAAGAAGACTTGTTAAAAACTTATTTCCTGCCCTGGCCGGTTTGGCTCAGCGGTTGAAGCATCGGCTCACGGTCTAGAGAGACCCGGGTTCGGTTCTCGCTAAGGGGACGTACCTCTGTTGCAGTTTGTCCCCGGCCCCAGTTGCGGTTGTGTGGGTGGCGACCACTCGATGTGTCTCTCTCACATCGATGTTTCTCTTTCTCTCTTCCTCCCTCTCTCCCTCTCGCTCTATGAATGCAAAAAGTGTCCTCAGGTGAGGATTAAAAAAAAAAAAAAAAATTATTTCCTTTTTTATCTTTTCCAGCTAATAGCAAGATGTCTTCAGGACATGCTAAAATTGGTCACCCTGCTCCGAACTTCAAAGCCACAGCAGTTATGCCAGATGGTCAGTTCAAAGATATCAGCCTATCTGACTACAAAGGTAAGAGTAGTTGCATTTCATTTAGGTTCATTGAAATGCAACTATTTTGCTATCTAGGGATGACTTCTTCAATTTTTGTATCTCCGGATGTTTGACTGTAAAATGATTTATGTCTCCTAGATCAAGGTGTTTAGGGTGGTAGGCTGTTGCCTTTAAATTGAAGTGAAGTGGTGATTATCAACAGTTATAACGGTAGTTATCCTAGGTCCAGACTATTCTGGAGAAAGCACATGCTTCATTATGCCTGAACTAATATATTAACTCAGTTATCTTGTCAGTACTCCTCAATTGTATTATTGGAGATAGTCTTATTATCTCAGTCTCTGTTTCACTGTAAGAGGTCTTCAACAATTTATAGTCTCAGAGCTTGTATTTGGAGCTGTGACACTGCTTATTCAGTTTATGAAATATGCGTCATAGTTACTGTATTTATTGTTAGAGGGTGTAGGCAAATTCCCTTGATTGTCTTGCCCTCAGAGGAGATTTGATGTCATTGTTGGAACAGCTCTCCTTTCTGGTAAAGCTTCATGCAGACACTTGTCAAGTTCTAATAAGACTCTCCTTTACCTCACAGTTGGGAGGAGCTGGGTCTTCTGGCACAATTGAATGCAAACCTCAAACTCGTGTCAAATATACTTTTTTAGTGATGAGTAGTAATCAGTTCCTGTAGTCAGCTTTAGGTAGAATATGTAATTAGGTTTCCTAACACATTTGTTGATTGGAATGATAGCAGGTTAGTGGGACCCTATGAAGGGAAGCTTCTGGCAAACAAGGTAAGTAGGATCATAGGGAGGTGACCCTGGCCCAAGGATAAGGGCAGGACATTTAGGAAGGGCTGCTCTCTGCCTTCTAGGGCTTGACCTGCTGAGGCTTCAAAGTGCTTTTTAGGGAAACCCCTGGAGAGGTTCTTGAAGGATTTTCTAGTGATTCTAATTTTCAAAGTGAATGTCAAAGGAACAACTTCTTTTGACTCTCAAACATTGTTGCTGCCTAGAAGTATGTTAGTATTTGGAACTGTTCTAATAGTTCAGCTCATTAGGTGTGAGAGGCTACCTGGCCAGTGGAAGTTCTTCTCAACCTATAATCTGAGTGATTTTAGTAAAATTCCAACCAGAAAGTCCTGTTTCCTACTAGGATTTTTGGAATGTTTGCCATATAAAATTTTTCTTATGAGGCTTGTTAGGAACATATTTGTGATGCTTCAGGTGATCACTTAAACCTTACCTGTTCCATTATTGTGGTTCATTGTAAAAGAAGTGCAACAACGGCTTGGATTTCCTCTTGTTGGTCTCTTACTACCCTGCAGCAGATAATTCAGCATTTCAGCTTTTTATTGGGTACTGATTGTAAGCATTGGCATTGAGCTATCCAGTACATAACTGCATTCTTGCTTTTGTTCCTTGGAGAACACGTCTGTGCTAATTTTAACTACCCAGAAAAGATCGAAATTAGACTGAACAGTGTTTGATCTGTAGTTGGCAGCTAATATGGAGGCAGAAAAATAAAGCATGGACTGAAGGGAGCTTTTTTTTCATCCAGGTCCTTTTGCAAGAGGTTCTGAAAGTAGCTGCCAGGAAACATCTGTGTTTGAGCATCTTGGCATCTAGCAATTATGTCTGGCATCAACTTAAAAAGGCTTTTTTTTCCCATAGGAATATCCATTTAGTTTTCTATTCTGTATAAAGTAAGGATGTCTGTTTTAAAGGTTAACTTGGGGCTCTTTCTTATTTTTTTTCCAGGAAAATATGTGGTGTTCTTCTTTTACCCTCTTGACTTTACCTTTGTGTGCCCCACGGAGATCATTGCTTTCAGTGATAGGGCAGAAGAATTTAAGAAACTCAACTGCCAAGTAATTGGTGCTTCTGTGGATTCTCACTTCTGTCACCTGGCATGGTAAATCTGTTTGTCCATTTGGCATGTGGACTTTTCAAGCAGGAACTGGGACTTGAAGGCTTTGGCAATAGATTTTTCTCAAGGTTCTTCATGGAAGGAGTATAAAGGCCCTGACTTCCTCTTGTTGCTTTCTTATTACTTGGCAGCAGAGGAGAAGGAGCTTGGATTGCAGCTGAGTATACCCTGGTGATCTTAAATAACTGTCCTTAGCCATTCACTTTACTGCTGGAAAAAGTTTGAAGTTTTGGGGGAAGTGAGGTTAGGAATGTTGGAAAGGGGGAGGGTATAGATACAGTTAATGTGTTTGCTACACAAGAGTTTGAACGAATGTGATTTATATGTGTGCCTTTTGCTATAGGATCAACACACCCAAGAAACAAGGAGGACTGGGACCCATGAACATTCCCTTGGTATCAGACCCCAAGCGCACCATTGCTCAGGACTATGGGGTCTTAAAGGCTGATGAAGGCATCTCATTTAGGTATATACCTGCACTGGGGTGGTGTTGGGGGGCTGACATTCATCAGGATCAATATGATTGGCTGAGGACCTTTCATTCAGAGATAGGTAAAGCCCTGATCTGTACAGACTCCTTTCTCATTTCATAGTTTAAATCAGTTTTGTTAAGAAATAATTGATATACATCATTGTATTAAATTTAAGGTATAAAGTATGATGGTCTTATTTCATTCTTTATGCAGGGGCATTCTCATTAAGGGCAAGGCCTGTACAAGTCTGAGCTCATTTCCTCATTTCCTTTACTTCTTTTTAAAAATATTTTATTTTATTATTATTTTTTTATCCTCACCCGAGGACATTTTTTCCATTTTTTGTTCAGGTAGAGTGGGAGAGAGAGAGAAAAGAGAGAGAGAACATCGATGTGAAAGGGACACATCGAATGGCTGCCACCCGCATGACCCAACCAGGGCCGGGGACAAACTGCAACCAAGGTACGTATCCCAAGCGGGAACCGAACCTGGGTCTCTCTGACGCTCTAACCGCTGAACTAGCTCAGCTAAACCTCTAACTGCTGAGCCAAACCGGCCAGGGCTCCACTGATTTTTAGATAGAGTGGGAGGGAGGGAGGGAGAGGAAGAGAGAGAGAAGAAACATCAGTGTGAGCGACACATCTATTGGTTGCCTCCCAAATGATCCCGGTTAGGGTTCAAACATGTAACCCAGGAACATGTCCTTGACTGGGAATTGGACCCAAGACCCTTTGGTCCACGGGCTGATGCTCTAACTCTGAGCCAAATTGGCCAGGGCTCCATTGCTTCTTTATTCTAACAAACCAGTTTTTAATTTTTGAAAATTTACTGATTGATTTTAGAGAGAAATAGAGATTTGTTGTTCCACTTATTTATACATTTATTGGTTGCTCCTTGTATGTGCCCTGACCAGGTATCAAACCTGAAATCTTGGCATATTGGGACAATGCTCTAACCAACTGCTTAACAACTCAGTATTTAAACCGGTGTTGCCTCTTCCTCAAACCTTCAATCTTTTCTTTCCAGGGGCCTTTTTATCATTGATGATAAAGGTATCCTCCGCCAGATCACCGTAAACGACCTTCCTGTTGGCCGCTCTGTGGATGAAACTCTGAGACTAGTTCAGGCTTTCCAGTTTACTGACAAACATGGGGAAGGTAATTCATTGTACTTGATGGCAAGACAACACAGTGGTGGTCAGGTGGGAAAGGAACAAAGTCTACCAAATGAGGAATGTTGATTATGTCTCTTCAAGAAATTGAGGAGTCTGGATTATAGTAGGTTGTGGGGGTGGGGTATTAGAAAAGCTGGGGGAGGAGAATATAAAGGCTTTTTATTCCAACTGCATATTCCCAGCTTCCACCCTGCTCATTTTGAATTACTCACTGCTGCAGATTTAATTAGAGAAGTATAAGAGGATCTCATAGGTGTATAAGGGTGAAATGAAAGGTTGAGAATCACATCTAGAGAGAAAGTGTGCCCTTCTTGACAAGTGTTTATTGGGAGAAGAGTTAATCCCTGTAGTCTGTATTTGTTTTAATGTTTTGTTTTTGGTTTTCAGTATGTTTTTGTTGATTTTAGAGAGAGAGGAAGGGAGAAGGGGACAGAGAAACATCCATTGGCTGCTTTCTGCACACCCCCCTGCTGGGGATTGACCCTGAAACCCTGGCTTGTGCCCTGACCTGGAATCAGGCCAGTGACCTGTAGGTGCATGGGATGACACTTGACCAACGAGCGCCACACTGACCAGCGCTCTTTTATTGGGATTTTAAAAAAATAAAGGTACTATATGACTGGTTTTGAGATTTGGAAAATAAAAGGACTAAGACAACTTAACCAAAGACAATAATAGGCAGATCCAGCTAATACATTTCTGTCTTTCAAAAATATATTTGGCACTGGCCAGTTTGGTTCAGCGGTTGGAGCATCGGCCTGCGGTCCCGAGAGACCTGGGTTCGGTTTCCGCTAAGGGCGCGTACCTCAGTTGCAGTTTGTCCCCGGCCCTGGTTGGTCATGCGGGTGGCAGCCACTCGATATGTCCCTTTCACATCTATGTTTCTCTCTCTCTGTTCCTCTCTCTCCTTCCCACTCTGCCTGAACAAAAAATGGAAAAATGTCCTCAGGTGAGGATAAAAAAAAAAAAAGCCTACTTTAAAAAAACATATATATATATATATATATGTATATTTGAGGAGAGGTTAGAGTTAGAGGATTTCAAATGAAATATCAAGGTTCTTCATTTAGAATTTTCAGGATCAGAGATGCATGTGTGAGTTTGACATTGTAAAATCTAAACATGGCTGAGCAGATTCAATTTAAGATTTTTAATCTGGCATTTGCTAAGAGTATAGGCCCTTTTTTTTTTTTTAATTGCTCCAGCACTAGTACTTCTCTCCTTAAATACTCTGATTGCAAGTAGTGAACTACTTGATCCCAGCTTTCAAATTTGTAAGGCTGTAGCCTTTTTACCCCTCCCCCAACCCCCACCAAGTGCAGTTGTTGCTGGAATGAAATAACCTTATCCCAACTGTTTGTTTTAAGGACTCGGCTCCTGAGTCTGCACATGCTGGGTATGCAGGGAAGAGGACCTTGAACCTCCCCACCCCCAACTTAATGTAGTTGAGAACAAGATAGTTGTGATTAAGTGCTACTGTCAACGGATCAAGTGCACAGGTGGACTTGGACAATTTTTTTTTACTATATTTCATTTTTTCTAGAAGTTAAATATTTCAAACTAGCTTTCTAAGGTGCATTCAATTCTGATACTGTGATTAAAGAAGATGGAAGTTTTAGTTTGGATTAGTGTCGTCTGTTTGGGGAACCCAAAAATGAAACTTGGCTCTAGTGGAAGGCCAAGATGGGTCTGTGAGCACTGATATCAGAAGGCACCATTTGCAGAAGTTCCTGTGGGGGTAGATTGAAGCAGCAGACAGTTACTGAGACTGCCCCCTGGTGGGGGATGAGGTTCAACATAAAGACAGGAGGGTGGGCAAAATTAGCCCTTTACTGGATTTTGGGAAAGGACCTTGCATGTAGGCTAGACTGTTTTTTGTTGTTGTTTTTTTAATCCTCACCCGAGGACACTTTTTGATATTTTGTTCAGATAGAGTGGGAGGGGGAGAGAGAAACATCGACATGAAAGGGACACATTGAGTGGCTGCCACCCGAATGACCCAGCCAGGGCTGGGGACAAACTGCAACCGAGGTATGTACCCTTAGTCGAAACCAAACCCGGGTTCCTCTGGACCGCAGGCAGACGCTCTAAACGCAGAGCCAAACTGGCCAGGGCACATGTGTTGTTTGACAGATAACTCTACCTTCCTGTTTTTTCCTGAGATTTAATTGACATAACAGTTTCAAGTGTGCGATATGATTTGTATTTATATATTCTACATTCCTGTTTGGTTTTTTCCCCTTATTTTTGATACAATCCTGTTTTTAAGGACCAATAAACCAATACTTAAACACAGTACATAGTATACATAGTAAAATATTAGAATAAAAATGCCAAGCCATTTTTTTAGGTAATTATAAAAAGTTGAAAAGTGATGTGTGGGGCCTTTTGTGTTGGGTTCTTCTATGTTGGGGAAGTTCTCTCATACTGAGATTACCATGATTGGTGTCATTTTCTCCTTGGAGAGTCAGGTACTTCCAGCTGTGTTTGAAAGCTGGTTTATGTGGTACTCAACCAATTCTGCTGGATTCCATATTAATTTTGAAAAACCAAAACTTGGATTTGAGTGAAACATCCAAGCGTGGATCTTTCTGATTTATTGGTATGGCCTTCAGTGCCATGAGGCTTTAGTGCCAAGGAGACTAAGATGTTAAGGTCTCTCTATGCTGGTTCATTATTCCTCCTGTCTTTGTGTCATTGTATTTGGGTTGTTCTTCTAAAGCTTTATGTTGTCTTCCTAGACAAAAGAATCTTTTTGATGTCCTGTTAGCCCACTGCCAAATTTTTGGCTGCCAGTGGCCTGGTCTTTGCTTTCATGCTGCTCTTTGTTCTCTGTAGCTTGTTTATGAATAGGACCTGTGTTTTAACCCTTTGGTGCCATTAAAGACAGTGATTGTGTAACAATCAAATGGGGGTTTCAGGAGAGTAATGGCAGCTGAGTCTGACAAAAAAAGAAAAACATTGATCAGCTACCTCCTGCACGACCCCCAACTAGGGATTGAGCCTCTAACCTGGGTATGTGCCCTGACTGGAAATTGAACTGGGACCTCAACAGTGCATGGGACGATGCTCAATCCACTGAGCCACACCGGCCGGAGCCAATTTTTTTTTTCCTTATTGATTTTAGAGAGAGGAAGGGAGGTAGAGAGAGAGAAAGATACATCAATTAGTTGTTCCACTTATTCATGCATTCATTGGTTGATTTTTGTATGTGTCCTGACAGGGACTGAACCCACAACCTTGGCATATCAGGACAGTACTCTAATCAGCTGAGCTACCCAGCCAGGGCGACTTTCACATTTTGAAAAATATTTTTTCAGTTATGGTTAACATTCAATATTGTTTTGTATTAGTTTCAGGTGTACTGCATAGTAGTAAGATAATCTCATAACTTACAAAGTGTTCCCCCAATATTTCCAGTACCCACCTGGCACCATACACAGTTTTTACAATATTATTGACTATATTTCCTATGCTTTACATCCCCATGACTGTTTTGAAAATATATATATATATATATATATATTTTTCTTTATTGATTTTAGAGTCATACTGAGCCCCGCCGGCCAGGCAATTTGTACTTCTTAGTCATTTCACCCTTTTCACCCAGTCCCCATTCCCTCTCCCCTCGGCAACCACCAGTCTGTTCTCTGTATCTGAATATTTCAGTTTTGTTCGTTTGTTTATTTTGTTCACATACAAGTGAAATCATAATGGTATTTGTCTTTCTCTGACTTACTTGATTTCATTTAGCATAATACCCTCTAATTCCATTCATGTTGTCACAGTTGGCAAAAGTGTCCTCAGGTGAGGATTTAAAAAAAAAAGGTTGACCATCAGAGAGGGAGAGAAAGGTGATTTGCTTTCCACTGATTTTTGAATTCATTGGTTGATTTTTGTGTGTTCCATGACCGGGGATTGACTCTGCACCCTTGGCATGTTGGGATGACACTGCAACCAACAGAGATACTTGGTCAGGGTGGTCATTTATTGTTTTGAGTTATTTTTCTGTAAGTTAGGGGTCTAGTGTCATTCTTTTTTTTTTTTATCCTCACCCGAGGATATTTTCCATTTTTTTTTTTGTACAGATAGAGTGGGAGGGAGAGAGAGAGGAAGGAAGAGAGAGAGAGAAACATCGACGTGAAGGGACACATCGAGTGGCTGCCACCCGCACGACCAACCAGGACCGGGGACAAACTGCAACCGAAGTACGTGCCCTTAGCGGGAACCGAACCCGGGTCTCTCCGGACCGCAGGCCGACGCTCTAACCGCTGAGCCAAACCGGCCAGGGCTCTAGTGTCATTCTTTTACTATGGAGGTACAGCTGTCCCAGCACCATTTTTTTTTTTTTAAGAGCATTTAAACTTATTTATTTATTTATTTATTTTTTATCTTTGCCCGAGGACATTTTTCCATTTTTTGTTCAGATAGAGTGGGAGGGAGAGAGAGAGAGAGAGAAACATGGATGTGAAAGGGACACATCAAGTGGTTGCCACCTGCACGACCCAACCAGGGCCAGGGTCAAACTGCAACCGAGGTACGTGCCCTTAGCGGGAACCAAACCTGGGTCTCTAGACCACAGGCCAATGCTCTAACCGCTGAGCCAAACTGGCCAGGGCTAAGCTTATTTTTTAAAAGATGTATTTGAAGCGTACATACAATTATAGAAAACATGAATACGCATTTACCTACTACCTACTGTTAACGAGTCTTGTCTTACATGCTTTAGACACATTCTCAGAACAAAACACATGGTTGAAGCTGTTGCTTAATTTAAAATTGAATTTCAGGTGCTGAATGAATCAAGTAGGTATAATAGTAATAGGGCTCTGATGAAGATTAAGTTGCATGTTTATTTTTAGCCTTGCAGTAAAAGGCTGAATGATCCTACACTGTAGGTTAGGTTTCTTGGTGTTTGAGTGTTTCAGGTCCTTTGGGCCATAGGTACTCACCACTGAGCAAATTATTAAATAATGGTAACTTTCTCTTGCAGTGTGCCCAGCTGGCTGGAAACCTGGCAGTGATACCATCAAGCCGGATGTCCAGAAGAGCAAAGAATATTTCTCTAAGCAGAAGTGAGCACTGGGCCATTATAGGGTTATGAGGCAGTGTACAGCCTTAAGAACAAAACCTCTTTTACTATTGTCATGCTTAAAACATGAGCTCTTAGACTTAGCTTAGGTGTGGCCTTTTATGTAGGGTTTTGGGAGGTCAGCTTTTCTTCATCTGGAGGAAGTAATCTGAACTTATGGAGCAAGCCAACTGATGTGTACAGTAGTGGGACATCACCTTTGATCTTTAGTAGTTTCTATTAAACTTTAACTGAGAGCTTGTTGTTTCTTCATTTTAGGGGGCATTAGTCTTTGATTTATTCTTTCCTTTCCTTCCTTATGGGAAAATGAGAAGAGCTGCTTCAGAATCAGGAAATCATAGAGGAGAAATGCAAGTAGACACAGGGAATGGAAGAATGGAACTGAACAAACATGCTAACATTCTGTAAAGAAGAGCAAGACCTCTCTGATGTTATCCTAGGGTGGTGGGAGAGAGAAACATCAATGTGAGTGAGACACATCAACTGGTTGCCTCCCGCACGACTAGGGCCGGGGACCAAACTGCAACCAAGGTACGTGCCCTTGATCAGAATCGAACCTGTGATTCTTTGGTCTGCGGGCTGACACTCTAACCACTGAGCCAAACCAGCCAGGAGGATTGACTTTTTTTTTTTTTATCCTCACCTGAGGGCATTCTTCCAATTTTTGTACAGACAGAGTGGGAGGGAGAGAGAGAGAGAGAGAGAAACATCGACACGAAAGGGACACATCGAGTGGCTGCCACCCGCACGACCAACCAGGGCCGGGGACAAGCTGCAACCGAAGTACATGCTCTTAGCGGGAACCGAACCCTGGTCTCTCCGGACCGCAGGCCAACGCTCTAACCGCTGAGCCAAACCGGCCAGGGCTTGACTTTTTTTTTTAATCCCTACCTAAGGATGTATTTTTATTGATTTTCAGAGAGAGTGGAATGGAGTCATTAATGTGAGAAAGATTGATTGGTTGCCCCTGTACATCCTGAGTGGGGAACAAACCTGCAGCCTAGGTATGTGCCCTGACTGGGAATCAAACCCTCAACCTTGTGGTGTATAGGATGATGCTCCAACCAACTGGGCCACCCACTCTGGACAAGGTTGTCTTTTTCTGATGAAAACCTGCTATTGAGTCTGTAAACTTTGCATTAGAGACTCTGTAACTGAAAAGGGAAGACAAATACAAGGCTGGTATTTGTAAGATAGAACTTTCAGAATCAAAAGCACAGGGTTGAACACTCTCACCTTCCTTGGGTTCTAGCTTTTATCAGCTACCCCAGCCTACTTATCCCTCCAGTATTCGGACAGCAAGATACGTGAGTAGCAGTACAGAATTCCCAGGGCCTTCAAGAACAGGTGATACGCCCTGGCCGGTTTGGCTCAGTGGTTAGAGCGTCGGCCTGTGGTCCGGAGAGACCCGGGTTCGGTTCCCGCTAAGGGCATGTACCTCGGTTGCAGTTTGTCCCTGGCCCTGGTTGGTCGTGCGGGTGGCAGTCACTCGATGTGTCCCTTTCACATCGATGTTTCTCTCTCTCTCTCTCTCCCTCCCACTCTATCTGTACAAAAAATGGAAAAATGTCCTCAGGTGAGGATGAAAAACAAAACAAAACAAAAAGAACAGCCGGTACACTTCTTACTGTGTGCGAGGCTCAAACACTTCTTACTGTGTGCGAGGCTCTGTTCAGAAATGTTTTATGTGTATTCAGTCCACACAACACTATGAGACATTATTTATTTATACCATTATTTAGAAGATAGAACTTTAAGAATCAAAAGTACATATCAGATAGCATCTTGGAGCACTGTAGAGAAATGCTAACAGGTAATAAAGACCCCTTTGTCCTTGTAACAAGTAGCATCTTCCAGCACTGCAGAGCAATGGTAACAGGCAGTGATTCCATATTCCAAGGCAAGTGGGAATTCAGTATCTGCCTTGGTCTTTTTTTCTATAGAAATATTAACTAACACTGATTTCTTGGTCTTTAATTTCTTGTTGTCTTGATCAAACTTCTCTGAACCTTGTCTTCATTGAAGATCTCTACTATAATGCTTTTATCAAAAGTAATTATCTTTTACCCAAAATAAAACCTTGCCTTGCCAAAGCCAAGTCTTAGCAGGTACCATTGGTATAAATAAGGATCCCACAGGGAGGAGGGTATCAAGGGTCAGGGGATGCAGGTGGTGAGACCTTGGGGCTTAGCCATCCCTTGACTCTGCTGAGATTCTGGGGCTTAGGTATGAGTGTGGTAAAGAGAAGCTCAGGGGATGCAGAGCTAGGCTCCTCTGAGGGTTGGGCCAAGCCCAACAAGGCCAAGCGTTGAGCAGGTGGACTGGAAAAGTAGGCCTTCTGTTCTTCTGAGTAGCGTTCCTCAGGTATCACAGCATCCCTGTAAGCCCAGTCACGCCAATGAAAGTTGAAGCTTTCAAGCAAAGCGATTCGGTCAGTTCTTCTTGGTACACAGTCGAGGGGTTTAGTGGGCAGCAGATGTGGCACCTCTATTCCTGGCAGCAGCACTACGCCTCGGATGGCAAACCAGCCCCCAAATCGGGGATGTATGCACACACCTGATATATGCTGGGGAGAGGGTAAAGAAAAGCAAGGTCATAGACATCATTGTGGCACCAAATTCAACTACTATCACTGCAACTAGGCTTATTCACTTATTCTCAATGGATACTGATTCCACATGTGAGCCTCTGTCACTCTTGTAGCTGAGCTCCCTCATTTCACCTGGACAGCCCTTTTCATGAGCTCACTAGCCATGAGGGTTTCTTAAGCTGAGCCTCAACTTCAAAGCCTCACCACTGATCTAATCACTGCTCTGTCCCCTCCATTCTGTAACGGTTTTACCGACTAGGTTCTCTGACCTGTCCCCAGGTGGGACCAGAAAGCACATGGGGCTGGACCCCTGGGCAGGGAATACCTTTGTCCTGGGTTGTGTACAAACTCCTTTACCCATGGGAAGAGGAAGAATGAGGCTTCACTATTTTCTTAGTGTCTAGTCATTCATACTTGTCCTCTGACCTGGGTCCCCCAGGGGTCAGCCTCTACATCGTGTCGTTGGTAGTAGTAAGCAGCCCCTGCCACATGTGCTGCCGTCTGGGCCAGAATCTTGGGGCGCCGGTTGGGGTGTACCTCATAGTCAGCGATAACTTCCATCTGCAGCTCTGGGAGGCTCTGGGGTGGAGGACAAGATGGAGGCTTTAGCATAAGAGGAATCCTGACCTTTCCTTAAACATCCCTGATTTGTATTAACAAGGTCCTGTCCTTAGAAGTTATGTTTGAAGGGAAACTGGGGGAGGTGTCCCAGTGTGAAGAAAATGATATTCTGTCCAGGAGGGCCCATGTTTGAAGGTCTTGTTCAGAAACCTCCATTATGAGGGGTAACTTGACTCTGCCCTCCAGAGTTGCAGTGTGGAGGAAGACATGGGAGACTCAATGTATGTAAGTATGTACATATGAGTGTGTGGTGGGGAAATATTTTGTCCTCAAAAGGCCCCAAGACAGCATAAAGCTTCCAAGGGCAAAGACAGGTGAGAGATGCCTTGGAGATATTGGGCTTATTTCTATTTCATTTGGAGGTCAAAGGAAATCTAGTCTCAGGTTCATATAGTCACCCATTGGTGTAGGGTGAGTGAGATGGATTTCAGACCTAGAGGGCCTGCTAGGGGAAGGTGGCCAAACCTGGACTGAGAAGGCAGAATGGGGAGAGATCACAATGTCAAGGCTGGCTTTAGGATATCATCCTACCTGGAAAGTGACTCTTAACCCTATGGAGAGGTCTAGATCCTGCATTGAGCTTGGAGGAGCTTGAAGCAGTTGCAGATTTTGAAGCTAGGGGAGGATATGAAAATTGCTCACCTCTCTAACACGGCCCAGGTGGTAGGCTACACATTGGTCCACAGGGTCAGTCAGTGGTTGGAGGCAGCAGCTCTGCAGGAAGGGTTTGAGGGCCCGGTCAAACATAGCAGGTGTGCTGAGTACCAGGAAGGCCAGGGTAGGTCCTGGCAGGGGCAGGTGGAAGACTGGAGGTAGGAGTGCATTGTACCATGCCACCTGGAACAGAGAAAATTCATACCTTAACTTGGCATTCAAGGCCTCATATATCTTGCTCCAGCCTCCATCTCATTCACTCAATCATTTCCTTTTTGTTTTGTTTTTGGTAATCACGTGAGGATATATTTCCATTGATTCTTTTCAGATAGAGTGGAAGGGAGGGAGGGAGAGAGAAATATCGATGAGACACATCAATTGGTTGCCTCCCACACAACCCCAACCAGGGCTGGAGATTGAACTTGCAACTCAAGTACATGCCCTTGACCAGGAATTGAACCTGTGACTCTTTCATCCATGGCCCGAGGCTGTAACCACTGGGCCAAACCGGCCAGGAATCAACCACTGAACTTCTACTGATGCTCTGTTATGTGTATTTACGGGGATACTTGCTTGAATTTGACAGGGAGTTTAGAATAGAGAGGCAGATATTTCACGAACAACTAGGAACAAAAAGAAATTGATTGAACTGTGATTGGTGCAATGACAGAGCCAGGTGAAAGTCCCCTAAAATTAGAAAAGGCTTCTTGGGCCCTGGCCAGTTTGGCTCAGCAGTTAGAGCGTCGGCCTGCGGTCCGGAGAGACCCGGGTTCGGTTCCCGCTAAGGGCACGTACTTCGGTTGCAGTTTGTCCCCGGCCCTGGTTGGTCGTGCGGGTGGCAGCCACTCGATGTGTCCCTTCACATCGATGTTTCGCTCTCTCCCTTCCTCTCTCTCCCTCCCACTCTATCTGTACAAAAAATGGAAAAATATCCTCGGGTGAGGATAAAAAAATAAAATAAAATAAAATAAAAATAATGTGAAAAAAAAGAAAAGGCTTCTTGGGCCCTGGCCAGTTTTTCTCAGTGGTTAGAGCATCGGCCTGCGATCCAGAGAGACCTGGGTTCGGTTCCCGCGAAGGGCACGTACCTCGGTTGCAGTTTGTCCCTGGCCCTGGTTGGGTCATGCGAGAGCTGTCCCTTTCACGTTGATGTTTTTCTCTCTCTCTTCCTCTCACTCTATCTGAACAAAAAAAATGGAAAAATGTGCTTGGGTGAGGATTAAAAAAAAGACTGGGAGGGAAGGTGACAGGTTGATGTGGAGAGGGAGAATCTGGTGTGTATTCTAAACGGAGGTGACAGCATAAACAGTGAGGTCAAAAGCACAGTACATATTTGGAGAATAACAAATTGTCTAGTTTGATAGAAATGAAGGGTTTATGGCCGGTTTGGCTCAGCGGTTGGAGCATCAGCCTGTGTACCAGAGAGTCCTGGGTTCAGTTCCTGCTAGGGGCACACACCAAAAAAAACAACAAAAAAAATCCCCAAAAAACAGAAATGAAGGATCTATAGGGGTCAGCAGAGGGAGAGAAGGCTGTAGAGATCAGTAGGAGTGAGTGAGATTGTGACTGGTATTCAAGAATACCAATTAAACCCTGGCCGGTTTGGCTCAGCAGTTAGAGCATCAGCCCATGGACCAGAGAGAATGGTTCCCGCTGGGGACATGTGCCTCGGTTGCGGTTTGTCCCCGGCCCTGTGTGGGAGGCGGACACTCCATGTGCCCTTTTCACACTGATGTTTCTCTCTCTCTCTCCCTCCCACCCTATCTGAACAAAAAATGGAAAAATGTCCTAGGGTGAGGATAAAAAAACAAAGGATACCAATTAAGGAAGATGGGTCTAATTTAGTAATAATGCAGGGCTACTGAAGACTTGAGTAAACTGACATGATCAGTTTTTAGAAAGATCAATCTGGCTGCAGTGTGGAGGATGGATTGGAGGCAAAATGACAGCAAGGAGGCTATTGCAGTAAATTCAAATGAGAAATGGCCTGGACCAGAGCATAGATGTGTTGGATGGAAGAAAATGGATTTGGGAAATTCAGGAGACAGGTCCTGGTGGCTGACTGGATGGGGCAATGGGGAGGTGAGTGAACTAGGAGCCTAGAATGACTAGCAGGGCTTCAGTACAACAGCTTCAACTACCCAAGTCCACCTGATCTACCACATGGGCATCTTTACTGTCCCCCATACCTGCTATCCACCACTTCCTTCACTCAAGCTGTTCCTCATATTTGGGATGTATATAACCCTCCTTTCTTCCAATCTATCTTTTCATATAAAACTCAACTCAGAGAGACCCGGGTTCGGTTCCTGCTAAGGTCACGTATCGCAGTTGCAGTTTATCCCTGGCCTCGGTTGGGTTGTGCGGGTGGCAGCCACTTGATGGGTACTTTTCACGTCGATGTTTCTCTCTCTTTCTTCCCCTCTCTCCCTCCCATTCTATCTAAACAAAAAATGAAAAAAAAAAAAAAAAATGTCCTCAGGTGAGAATTAAAACAAAAAAACAAAAAACACCTCAACTCCATTTTTTCTGGAAAGTTCTCTCTCAAACTAGTCCCAACCTACTCCTTCCTCCATATTTTTTCCCAGCACTGCTGTGGGCCACTCAGTGGAAGGGGTGAGTGGGCTGTCTCTTAAACATCAGGCAAAGGGTTCAGCTGAGCTGATTTAGCTTTGTGTCTAAGTATACAGCTCAGTGGAGGGGGCACTGGATAAGGAGTAAATGGACTTAATGTAAACGGGAAGGCTGTGGTGCCAGATTTGTGTGTCAGTCGGGTGTAGTTTCTATACCCAGCCCAGTGCTGGTGATTGACAACATTATGAATTATCCTTCTGTTGGTGGATGGAACAAACCAGCAAGTTATTTGCTTGTTCAACACCAGGAATGCCTTTCCCTTCTCAAATGACCTAAATCCTAGTTATGCAAACCTTCCTGGACTTGCCCTCTCCTAACTCCATCAGGAAGCTTCCAAGGTGACTCTGACCCCAAGGGTGCCTTTCTTTCCGTAGATTATGTAAGTGACAGAACCACAAGGTTACTGGATCATATAGTGTCTCTTAGTCTGGCATAGCGGGTAAAAGGACGGACGTGCGACAGCTCCTCCCTTCCAAGCCCCGGTTACATTCTGTCCGGGTAGGTCATATGGACACGGGACCAGAGGAGCTCTGGAAGGACCAGAAGGCTTCCAGCCTACGCCGGTAGCACCGAGGCCAATCATATACCTCACCCTAGCACTACAGGAGAGAGAAACCAACCTGGAAGGGGTAAACCTCGAAGCCAAAAGGGCACAACGTGTCCTCAATCTTCTTCTTCAGCTCTGCGACTTGCGGCTCCATACTGCACGCTACACGCTGAGCTTGCTGGGGAATGGAGTCTCACGGATAACCTGGGCCGTTGATTTTCAGGGTAGCTTGGACTCCATTTCCCAAGAACTTGTGGGACCCGTGGCGGGACACAGTTGACCCTGCGCCATGCATCCTGGGATACGTAGTTCATTTGGTCCTTGGAAACAACCACTACAGAATCAGGAAGACTCGTTTTTCCAGCAAGCTTCACGGTGAGGGTGTGCATACACGTATTGTCTCCAGGGAAACGTAGTTCGGTAGCCTCCATCGCGAGTTGTCTCTGCGGGAAACGAACTCAGTTTCCCAAGTGGCGCTGCGGCAGCCAGTCCAAAGTTAGACTTTCCAGGCCTACCGGAGGTTTTGAACTCTGCAGCGGCAGTAGTAGCTGGGATAGAATCAGCGTGATGGCGCCTATATCCTGTGTCTGGGGAGGTCTCGACCAAGGTTCGCACCATAAACTACTTACTGATATGTGCATATCAGGGTATCCTCGTTTTCCCCCAGTCCCCCAAGAACGCCTCTTCCCTGACTAGTCCCAGAGGCGCAGTTTTGGCCTGATATTGCACCCCTACCCTTAGTATTCTTTCTTTTAACCTGACGTTGTGGTCTTTCCTGGGCTGTACGTCGGTTGCCCCTTGCTGGGAGAGCAAGGGCACAAGACGCCAGGGAGACAGACCCCCTGCCGCAGGCCTGAGCTGGTCTGAGCAGCGGGACGCATTTCTCAGTGCTACTGACAGAAATGTGGCCAGGATTAAGGTACGGGAAGTAAGGCCCGGTGTTTAGGAGTGTGGATTAAAGGACTCTGACAGATCTCATTGAACATGCACGTGTTTCTTTTGTAGCAGCGGTTGGATCACCTTGGCGTCTCTGCTGCTGGTAAGTATTGTCCCTTTTTCTACCCCTTCAGGATCTTTCTTTACCAGTGCCTGTACCATCCACTATTCCTTCCAAGTGTCCAACTATATCCTTCCTCTCCCTCTCTCTCTCTCTCTCTCTCTCTCTCTCTCTCTCTCTCTTTCTCTCTCTCTCTCTCTCTCTCTCTCTCCCCCACCAGGACATTTTCCCATTTTTTTGTTCAGACAGAGTGGGAGGGAGAGAGAGGAAGAGAGAGAGAGAGAGAGAGACATTGACGTGAAAGGGACACATTGAGTGGCTGCCTCCTGCACGACCCAACCAGGGCCAGGGACAAACTGCAACCGAGGTACAGGTACGTTCCCTTAGCGGAACCCGAACCCGGGCCTCTCTGGACTGCAGGCTGACTCTAACCGCTGAGCAAAATCGACCAGGGCCAACTATATCCTTTCTTGAACAAACATCTGTGTCCTCTTAATCCGCGCCTCCCTCTCCCCCAAGTCTTGCACTTGTTCCTTATTTACTCAGCAGGAGACCTGACTGGGACTTGGATTTCTCCTCATCACTTGCTTCCCCAATCAAGAGCCCAAGTTCAACAGCCTTGGGCTCTAGAGACTCCTATTGTCCCAGAGAGACTGAATTGGGTTGAGGCCCATAGCACATCTTCTCTCTGGGATAAGGTACTATTCTTAGATCCCAGGCTCAGGTGAGGCTTGGAATCCTACGTGTGTATGTGTGGTGTTTGTGTGCGACAAGGATACCAGGTGTTGGGGAAGTCCCTTACACAGTAGCTCATGTGGTTTTCTGCCTGGGTAGGTGACTGAGGCATTAAGGCAAGCTGTGCAGGCCTGTTGGAAGAGTAAGAGCAGCAGAAGTACCAAATCTGTTCCCTGGAAGGTATCTGGCCAGTTCTTTTCTTCATACACAGGACCTCATATGTGTGCAGACAATTTTGTTGCACACTTGTTGTTGAGTTTGTGTCTTGATTCACAAGTGGAGTCTCTAGGCTCATGTGTGAAGCTCTGAGAGGGGTTGACCCCCAAACCCCCAACTTGTCTTATAGCATCACTCAGGTTGCTGCAGAGGGGCCCAGAGCTGAAGGTTCTTGTCCTAGAGCAACACCTGGATGGGCTGAGAAGGGAACTACAGGGCCTTGGAAGCAGGTGCAGGAGCAGACCCAAACCCAGATACAAATAGTGCCACAAAAGTGCAGTGCTACCAGTGGCCTTCACCAAGAGCTGCAGAATGAGTAAGTGATGGGCAAGACCTCTCCTTTAGGCCTTTGAACTCCAGGTACTCTGGTAGCCTCCTCTTGGCTTCTTGATTGGCTATTTATTTATTTATTAATTTCTGCCCTCCCAACCTCTCTCTCACCCCTTCCTTTCCCCACCCACTCCTGTCAGTCCCCTTTCTCTCCAAGGCCTTGATTGGCTTTTTAGAATGACAATGCTGTCCACCCTGCAGGAGGCAACTGCTGTGAGAGGAGTCAGAAGTTTTGAGGGAGGAACTGAAGTTGCTGCAGGACCAGCTGAGTAAGTAAAAGACTGAGGGGAGGCTATGGGTCCACCTGTCCCCTTTTCTGGAAAGCCTTTTTGTTCTCTCTGCCAGTAAGTGGCCATAGCTCTATCAGCTTGAGCTACTCAGTAGTCTGGCCAAGTATTTTGTCTTGCCTCCAAAGGTGTGAGTCTACTCTCCCGATTCAGCTTGGAAGTTTCCTATCAGCTAGACCAGAATGCTTCTATCTCAGTTTTCAGCACCGGACTGGGCATAAGGCAGGGAGGAGGAAGGAAAGAAGTTGGAGAACAGCCTTCTTACATTTTCTCTCATCTGCAGCCCAGCATCAGGAACTGATGCTGAAACAGATGACTGAGGGGTGGCAAGCTCAGGTCACAGCTGGAAGGTAGGACCAGGATTGGATCTATCCCTTCATATCTCCTTATTTAGGCCCCTTCCTTTCCCTGTCTTCAGGCAGGCTGGATACTTTCTCTCTTCCCCATCTCTTTCTCTTCCCTGTGATGACTCCACCTCCCTTCAGATCTCTTCTTCCCAAGCCCTCTGCTCCAGGCCATGAGAAACTGTTCTTTCCCATTTGAGGGTTTCAGGTGTGCTGAAGAGGCCAATTATGAGGAGGGGGTATCTCCTGGAGAGGGAGAAGTTTGGTTTTACTTGGGACCATAATCTGGAAGATGTCGGAGCGGCTACAGAGCGGCAGGAGGGCAAGGAGGCTACCAGGACAGAGGTCCAAGATGCCCGGTGGGAGCATGATCTCCTCAGGTTAGGGGGTGTGGGTGCCTGTGACAGTGAAAGGGATTTGTCTTACAGAAGCCAGGCATTGGGGGCCAAAGTACAGCTATCCTATATTTTACATGGACTGATAGGAGCAGTATGAACATCTGGGTCGCAGCCCATAAGGGCATTACTGGGCATTACTTGATATGGAGTCACTGAGGTATCTGTGTATGTTTGGAGGGTAAATGGGGAGTTCTGGCCTCAGGAAGGAGGACAGTTCTGTGTTGGAAGGGTACCCTTGACCCACCATCACCATTTCTGCCTCTGATTTTGTTTCTCTTTCTAGGACTTTCATTCATGTTCTCCAATCTAAGCTACCCCTGGCCATCACCTTCACCATGTTTTTTTCTTCATCAGCTCTGAAGTCAGTTGTCAGGACAGTAACAGTAACTGGGAACTTTTAAGGTAGCTATGGAAGGGTAAGGGCAGGGATCTAGTTCTGGGGTAGGTTGAATCTGAATGGTGCTCGAATGCCACCTGCTTAATTGTTTGGCACTAGATAGAATGGAGTCTCTGCGTTTTTCTTTGTGAATCCATCAACCTCTGTTGCTACTTATCCCAAGTCAGGCCTGTATATCCTTCCCCATTAGGTAGGCCCAGGGCCTAGTTCCGTATATCACAGTGTTGGCTGATGGTTTGTTCTGTCTTTCCTTTCTCTCCTTTTAGATCTCCAGAAGAACACCCTTTCTAACCTGGAACCCATCCGCTTTCAGCTCCAGGTCTAGAGCTTTGAGCAAAAGGACCTGTCCTTTAATGGCCCCAAGATACTTCTGAATGACCTGTAAGGACTTGTTTTTTTTTTTGGTGGTACATGCCCCTAGTGGGAACCGAACCCGGGACTCTCTGGTCCACAGGCTGACGCTCAACCACTGAGCCAAACTGGCCAGGGCTGAATGACCTGTAAGGACTTGTAAGAGTAGTAGGATAAAGTCTTCTTTGCTCCCTTTCCCCTCCAAGGACCTGTTTTTGGGCTCCCTGCATCTATCCTCTTGATCTAGCTGGTATCTGACCTCCCTACTGAGGCTTGTCACTGCCTGCCCACCTGCCCACCAACTGCAGTAAAATGGTTTAACCCTCCCTGATGTGTTTTTTGTGAATCAGCACCCTACATCGGATAGACTGAACTGTACCTTTTCTTCCTTCTATAACATGACTGCTTTCTGCCACCTCTCTCTCTCTGAAATCCAGTTTCATAGACATTTATATTTGTACCTTCTGAGTTTAGATCCTGTGCTCAGTGGAACTTGGAGGAAGGTGGAGGAGCTCCCATTCTGGCAGGTAGAATAAGGTGGGACAGTGCTCTCAGGCAGTATTAATGTAGGGATGCAGAGGAGGGCGAAACATTCTGGTGGGCTCTTATCTCCATCTTCTGCTCTTGAGGCTCACTCCAGCCCTTTCACACCTGCTCATCCTTAGCAGCCCAGCCTATACTTCTGTAGCAGTCTGCTCTCTTCTTTCAGTCTTTCTACCTCTAATCCAGTGGATTTCAGATTTAAGAAATAATAATTTATGTATTTTATTTATTAAAAAGTATTTTTCGCCCTGGCCGGTTTGGCTCAGCGGTTAGAGCGTCGGCCTGCGGTCCGGAGAGACCCGGGTTCGGTTCCCGCTAAGGGCACCTACTTCAGTTGCAGTTTGTCCCCGGCCCTGGTTGGTCGTGCGGGTGGCAGCCACTCGATGTGTCCCTTCACGTCGATGTTTCTCACTCTCTCTCCCTTCCTCTCTCTCCCTCCCACTCTATCTGTACAAAAAAAAAAAAAAAAAAGTATTTTTCTTTATTGATTTTAGAGAGAGAGGAAGGGAGAGGGAGAGAGAGATAGAAACATCTATGAAAGAGAACATCGATTGGCCGCCTCTTGCATGTCCCCCACTGGGGATTTGACCCACAACCTGGGTGTGTGCCCTGACTGGGAACCGAACTGGCGACTTCTTGGTGCATGGGTTGACACTCAGCCACTGAGCCATATTGGCCAGGCGCAGATTTTGTTTTTTACTGTGACCTCCGGTAAGAAACAGTTTATATTATAGCTTAGTAAATACAAATGTATATATTTATTAACTGAAATACATTTAATGATTCAGTGCTTATGCTTACTAAGAGTGATGCACTCGGAGATTTCCTATTTTATAAATATATTATAATATATATATATATTTTTAATCCTCACCTGAGGATATTTTTCTATTTATCTTCAGAAAGAGTGGGAGGGAGGAAGAGAGGGGGAGAGAGAGAAAGAAACATTAATATGAGAGGGACACATCAACTGGTTGCCTCCCACACAACCCCCACCAGGGCCAGGGATGAACTACAACCGAGGTACATGCCCTTGACCAGAATCAAACCTGCGACTCTTTGGTCCTCGGGTGGACACTCTAATCGCTGAGGCAAACCAGCCAGGGCCTTATTATATTTTTTAAAATGCTGTGTGGCTATTGGTTTTGATCCTTCCACCTCTTGGTTGCTCTCTGGAAAATATATCTTCCTAAGTAGACTAAAGGAAACATTATTTTCTCCTTACCTGGATTTTGCATTCTAGACAGTGCAGTCCAGGATTTCCTTAGTAGCAACAGCATCTCACTGAGGTCTCATGAGATCTCTTCCACTGCTAAATATAGCCAAAAGATAATGCCATTCATGCACCAAGTGGATATTTATTGAACATAATACATAATAGTTCTGGTATATATTTACCCTGAGCTAAGATGTACAGTGGGTTCATGTAAAGGTCTTACCTTTTAGCTTAGTACAGTCGGGAAGAGGAGACAATTATCTGAAATAAAAGCATCATAAAAGGCTGATGGGCAAGGCCCTGGCAGGTTTTGCTCAGTGGTTAGAGCGTCGGCCTGCAGTCCAGAGAGACCTGGGTTTGGTTCCCGCTAAGGGCATGTATCTCGGTTGCAGTTTGTCCCTGGCCCTGGTTGGGTCGTACAGGTGGCAGCTGCTCAATGTGTACCTTTCACGTCGATGTTTCTCTCTCTTCCTCTCTCTCCCTCCCACTCTATCTGAACAACAACAAAAAACGGATGATGGCAGGAACTACTTCCTTTATGGGGTGCATTCAGTGCCCTGGCATAACTAGCAGATATGTCATGAAGAGTGGCCTTTTGACACTTGAATAAGGCAGTCCTTGGTTTTTACCCCTCAGCATCTGGGAGACTGCTGAGAGTGGAATGTAGAGATCAGGCCTGGGTCAAACAGAACCTGTTCAAAAAAACAAAACAAAAAAATGTCCCATCGCCCAGGCCGTTGCTCAATGGTTAGAGCATCAGCCCGCAGACCGGGGAGTCCCGGGTTCCAGGCCCGCTAAGGGCATGTAACTCGGTTGCAGTTTGTCCCCTGCCCTTGTTGGGGTTGTGCAGGGACAATCGATGTGTCTCACGTCGATGCTTCTCTCTCTTCCTTTCTTCCTCCCGCTGTATCTGAAGATAAATGCAAAAATATCCTCAGGTGAGGATAAAAAATTTTTTAAAAGTCCCATCAAGGCTCATCTTCCTGATGAGCCATTTGTAAGGAACCCCTGGTTTTTATCCTCACCCGAGGACATTTTTCCATTTTTTTGTTCAGATAGAATGGGAGGGAGAGAGAGGAAGAGAGAGAGAGAGAGAAACATCGATGTGAAAGAGACACATCGAGTGGCTACCACCCTCACTACCAACCAGGGCTGGGGACAAACTGCAACCGAGGTACGTGCCCTTAGCGGGAACCCAACCTGGGTGTCTCTGGATTGCAGGCCGACGCTCTAACCGCTGACGTTGGGCCAAACCAGCCAGGGTGAACCCCTGGTTTTTAAATCTTTTACTGGTCAGGTGGTACATCTGGTATGATGGCATTATTTAGTTAATTCTACTTGCTACCTGTGCTCTACTTATTTATCAGCTACCTTGTATCAGGCTCTGGGAGACAGGTTTGCAAGGGTGCCAGATCTCTAGCAGCAGAAACATTTAATAGCATTGTGAAACAATGGTATTTGAACTGTCACCAGGGGGCAGTACATGCCTTATTTCCAGAAGAAGAATACAGAAATGACTTTGGGCTGTATCCTAGGGGACTGGCCTAGGGTGCTCTCTTCTCCCTTAAGAGATCCTGTGAACTAATAATTAGTCTTCTAAAATCTGTCCTGTTAAGGCTTCTCTTCTTTTATACACAGCATAAAAGAAGAAAAGACAGCCCTGGCTGGTTTGGCTCGGCGGTTCGGCCTGTGATCCAGAGAGACCTGGGTTTGGTTCCCACTAAGGGCGCACACCTCGGTTGCAGTTTGTCCCTGGCCTTGGTTGGTCGTGCGAGTGGCGGCCACACAATGTGTCCCTTTCACGTCGATGTTTTTCTCTCTCTCTTCCTCTTTCTCCCTTCCACTGTATCTGAACAAAAAATGGGGGGGGGGGGAATGTCCTCGGGTGAGGATAAAAAAAAAAGACAAATTTGGCATTGAAGCCCAACCTGCATTTAACCTCTTTTTTTTTAAATTTGTTTTTTATTGATTTTTAGAGAGGAAGGGGGAGAGAGAGAGAGAGAAACATTGATGAGAAAGAACATCAATTAGCCGCCTCCTGCATGCCCCCCACTGGGGATTTGGCCCACAACCTGGGCATGTACTCTGACTGGGAATGGAACCAGTGACCTCTTGATACATGGGTTGATGCTCAACCACTGAGCCACATCAGCCAGGCTAACCTCTTACCTTTCCATTCATTCTTATCTTCTACCATACATCTTCTAAAAACTTTATTGTTACCAGGAATACACACAACCTATACTCCTAACTACAGTAGTTATCCATGGGGAATATGTTCCAAGACACCAAGTGGATGCCTAAAACCATGGAGACTACCAAACCCTATATATACTATATATTTTTTCTATACATATATACCTATAATAAAGTTTAATTTATAAATTAGGCACATTAAGAGATTAACAACTAATAAAATAGAACAATTATGATAATATATTATAATTAAAGTTATGTGAATGGTCTTTCAAGATATCTTATTGTACTGTACTCACCCATTTTGTGATGTGAGATAGTAAAATGTCTATATGAAGAGATGAAATGAGGTGAATTAGACATTATTAAGGGTTACTTGAACACAATCATTGATACTATGACAGTTGATCTGATCATCTAGATGGCTACCAAGTGACTAGCCAGCAGGTAGGTATCATAAGCAGCATGGAAATGCAGGACAAAGGGATGATTCACATCCCAGGTGGGATGTAATGAGACTACAGGAGATTTCATCACACTATTCAGAATGGCTGCGATTTAAAATTATGAATTGTTTATTTCTGGAATTTTTCATTTAATATTTTCAGACCACAGTTGACCACAGGTAACTGAAACAACATAAAGTGAAACCAGGGATACTATATTCAAATTCCACTCATCTGTCAAGACCCTTAACAGCAGGTCTAAGAGACAAGTTTAAATATGTAGGAAAGGGGATCTCTAAACCCAGGGAATGCTGGTGCAGGAAGGCCCATTTCCCACTGTTCCTTTGCCTGCTCTTGCCCTGGAAGCCCTAGTCCTGTTCCAATCTGCTCAGGCATTAAGATTACGAGTGCCCAAGGTCCAGGCATATGGAAAGCATGAAGAAATGTGTGCTGTTGAACAGCTAAATATAATTTTATTATCTACCCAGCTCTTTGAAAGTCTTCTGTTTTCAAGCCGACTCAAGTTTTACCTCCTCCACGAAGCCTTCATCAGAATTAATCTCTTAGCTTATATTAATTTGTCCCTCAGCGTTTTGTTTAATCCTACCCACTGCCGTTACTATTTCAAGTCGTTAACACAGTAATTGTTTATGTAACAGTTTCCCCCACACTATACTGAAATCCGGAAGAACTCTGTGTTCACATGACTTACTTAAACAGTCTTACTCAGCTATACCTTCACCAACCCAAAAGCCCCGCCAGTCGAATCCTTTTTCTTTTGGGTTTGTCAATTACCATTCGCTTATATGTTTGGAATTTTGATTGGTCCATTTTGTGTTTACTGTCCCTCCTCCTGCGAGGCTCCGGGGCTGGGGATTCCACCAGGTGTATTCCCTCCGCCTAGGTTCCTCTTTTGCAGCACACGGCCTCTTGTGTTTTTACCTCCACTCCCTTCCTATTGGTTCCCTTCGTCCTCCAGAGTTGGCGCCTAGGTCTGTTAATTGGCTTTTATGGACGTCCATTGTGCCCACCCTCATACCACGTGGCATTCCTGACCCTAATTGGGCAGTTTCACCAGGTCGTTGATTAAGGATTGGCTATTGATTGGCTGCTATGAGGGAGGGCTTGAGGAGAAGGGCGTGGCCTGTTGAAGCCCCGCCCCCAACCCGGACCGGCTGGGTAGTTGTTTCAGTCGCAGGCGGTTGGGGAGTCCAGCAGGTCTTCCATCTGCCTTTTCTGGCTCGCAGGCCGGATCGTCTGGCCCAGCCAACAGGCTTGGGGAGCGGCCCTGACTGCGGGGCCATGGCAGTAGACTCTTCGTCCTCCGCCGCTGCTAGCTCCGCGGAATCGCCGGCTTCTGCGCGAGGGACCCCCACCGCCTCTGCAGGCTAAGAGCCGCTGCCGCCTCCGAGTTGTGAGGGCTACTATGCTCCCTCTTTGCTGCCGCTTCCCCCTCCCGCTCGCGCAGGCACCCCTCTGGCTGCTCAGTCCCGCCTCAGGTAACGCCAAGAGAGCGCGTGGGGCTCAGGTCCGGGGCACCTCGGCCCGCGCGCGGCTGATACACCGCTTCGGCTCCGGAGCATTGGCGCTTGCGTCTCTTGACACCCACAGGACCTCCTCGCTTCCCAGAGGTGCTCCTCTTAGCCGTTGGGGACACTCCTCAACCCCTTCGCCTTCCCGTTTCACTTCCCTCGAGGTCCCGGGACAACCCCCACCCAACCCCCTCACCCCCGCAACCTCGGAGGCCTGGAACCCATTAGAAATTCCTTCATATCATGGACCTGTTCCCTGACTCCTCTCAGGGACTTTCCTCACTTCAGAGACTCAGGAATCCTTCATTTCCTCAGAGAATTCTTTGAGACCTCCAACTCCACACGGAGAGCCTCCTCCTGTCAGTTACAGCCTCTTTCCTCAAAAATGTGCTCTCCTTCAAACATACTCTTCCCTCGAAAACATCCACTTCTACCCTCGAAAGATAGATACTTCCCTCCCCCTCAGACACTACTGCCTCCCTCACTTTTCTCCCCTGTCATCCCTCTTCTCCGCATCCCTCCTTTTCCCTCGTCTGCCTTTTCCCTTTCACTTTGAAAACTGGACTAAGCCAGTATTCAGATTTAGCTAGAAATGAAACTCGGGTTTGTCTGATTTTAAAACCTTTCCACTTATACCTCTGATAAAACTATGTTGAAAAGTTTGGGCTTTATTCTATAGGTATGGGGAGCCATTGCAGGTTTTGTAAGCAGGACTTTGGTATGATTATCTCTGATGAAAATGTGGAGGAAGGATTGAAAGTGAAGACAGGGTGGAGGCAGAAAGCCTAGGTAGATAGGAGACTAGTGTGCTAATCCAGGTCAGAAGGAATAAACTGGAATAATGGTAGGAAAATTAGGAGAATGGCATGCAATTCTATGAGGTTTCAAAACAGCTGACAATTAGCTGGAGGTTTCTGACTTGGCTGATGGGGTGGATGGGTAGTGTTAATTGAAGTGGGGGAACATAAACAATTTTTAATTTTTTTTTTAACCCTCACCCAAGGACATTTCTGCATTTATCTTCATATAGAGTAGGAGGAAGAGGAAAGGAGAGGGGGAGGAAGAGAGAGAGAAACAACGACGTGAGAGAGACATGAGTGGTTGCCACCCACACGACCCTAACCTGGGGCCAGGGACAAACTGAAACTGAGGTACATGCCCTTAGTGGGAACTGAACCTGGGACTCTGGTCTGCGGGCTGATGCTCTAACTGCTGAGCCAAACTGTCCAGGGCGGAACATAAACAATTTTGAGGGAAGGTAATGAATTTGGTTTTGGACAAATTCAGTTTGAGGTGTTTCTCAGATATTACTACTGTGGGTAGCTGGAAATTTTGTTCTGAAAATTGGGAGAAAGGTTAGAATTGAATATGTAAATTTGAGGGATCGGCAGAGAACATATGAATGATATTTGAAGCCTTAGTATGGATGGTAATACTGAAAGAAGAGAAGAAAAGGGTTGGAGACCACAAGGAACACTATTGTTTGAAGGGTAATAGACACCGAAAAAGAAAGTTTAAATGAATGGGACAAGAACTAGAACAGAATGGCATTATAATAGAAGCCAAAGGAAGAAAGAATTTAAGAAGAGCACGGGTAACCATCACTGTCAGGTGCTCCAGAAGTCAAGTAGAATGAGAATTAGGAAGAAACCACTGAATTTTGCAGTTAGGAGATTACTTGTTTCCTTTGAAAGACACTTTATTTATTTATTTTTATCCTCACCCAAGGACATTTTTCCATTTTTTGTTCAGGTAGAGTGGGAGGGAGAGAGAGGAACAGAGAGAGAGAGAGAGAGAGAAACATCGATGTGAAAGGGACACATCGAGTGGCTGCCACCCGCACAACCGACCAGGGCCGGGGACAAACTGCAACCGAGGTACGCGCCCTTAGCGGGAACCGAACCCGGGTCTCTCAGGACCGCAGGCCGATGCTCTAACTGCTGAGCCAAACCGGCCAGGGCTGAAAGACACTTTAGATAGCATAATAATAGCAATAAAAGTAGTCAGATCATGGTAGATTGAGGAGGAAATGGGAGGCAGCCAGTAAAAATACAACAAGTGTGGTTGTGAAGGGGAGCTGATGGTAGTGAAACATCTTTATTGAGACTATGTTATATACTAGCTACCATAAAGATGCTTTATAGATCACAACAACCTTATGACTTAGGAATCAGTGCCCATCTTACAGTTGGGAAGACCACAGGCAAGATTTTGAACAAGGTCTGTCTAGCTCTGAAACCTGTTTTCTTTCCACTATGGCACATGTGTATTTTTCTTTTTAGCTTGGGTGAAAGAGCTTTGTAAGTTTATGGGAAATTTACCGAGGAAATATGTTGGGCATTTCATTCTTTGACACCCAAAGGATAGAAGTCATGGTGGAAAATGATGTGATAGAAAGGAAAGAAGGTGAGGGAATTTGACAGATGGTCTTATTTTCTTGATGTGATCAGTTATCTATGAAGTCAATTTTCTCTGGGGACAGAATGAACTATGGTGAGTTTATGATTTGAGTATTTGATCAATGTAAAATGAAAGAGAAATGGATTAAGTTGTTAAAACAAAAAGATTGCTGACCACATTTTGGGCCCAGTTAAAATTAGAAATAATATATTTGTAATAGGGCTCAGTAGCATGGATTTTACACTTTATTCAGCAGCCTAAGAGCAGTAGGGCAAAAAAAGATGGTTGAGTTAATCCAGAATTAGAATTTACAAGGAAAAAAAAAAAAAGTAGAGTAACTTGACACTAACAGTAGTGTGGGAGATATGATGGACCCTGAGGTTCCAAGCTGGGATTATAAGAAGTTAAAACCTTCAGAGGGGCTGGTGTATTTAGAGAATAAGAACACAAACAGAAATGTGGTTGAAGACAAGGTTTTCTATGAGATACAGAATGGGAAAGCTGAGAGTTCAGTATTTCAAAGTAAAAACAAAAACAGGGTGTAACTGCCCTGGCCAGTTTGACTCAGCGGTTAGAGCGTCGGACTGCGGTCCGGAGAGACCCGGGTTCGGTTCCCGCTAAGGGCACGTACTTCAGTTGCAGTTTGTCCCCGGCCCTAGTTGGTCGTGCGGGTGGCAGCCACTCGATGTGTCCCTTCACGTCGATGTTTCTCACTCTCTCTCCCTTCCTCTCTCTCCCTCCCACTCTACCTGTACAAAAAATGGAAAAATATCCTCGGGTGAGGATAAAAAAAACAAAAAAAAAACAAAACAGGGTGTAACTGTCTCAGTGCTGTTGAAGGGGAATGGAAGTATAGTTTATTGAAGTAGTGGGAGGTTAAAGGTATGTTGAATATGCCATCATTATGAATGTCATAGTTACCCAATATGATAGCAGGAAATGGAACAGAGAAGATAATGGGTCTTATAGGTGGGGCTGCTCAGAATTGAGGGATTCGGAATAGAGTTGGAGGTTCTTTGGCACTTGTTAGAAAGTAGTATTAGGTGGTACAGATGTTTGTATGTGAATTAATGTCAAGATTCTCAGATGCTTGGTGCCCTGGATTTAGGATGTATTATTCTTTTATACAGATGTATATTTGGGATGGTCTCAAACACATATCCTTTGTGATCTGGCATATGATGGGCCTGCTTAATTCTGTTTAAAAGTATGTTTTGTTAGGCTAGGCTAGGGACTCACACCCAAGGATCCTCAATAACATTTTGTATTTATGTTAATTGTAAACAGAAAATTATATACTTACATGTACTAATTTCCTGTCTTATTTAGAGTAGAAAGCTGACTTGCTTTAATGCTTTTTCCTTATGTGAAAGTGTTTATAGATATGTTCTTAGTGTCATACATTTCATGAAAGTGTTTATAGACACATTCTTAGTGTCGTACACTGTATTGTTCTGCCACATGAATGTTGTGTTGGAATTTGAAACTTCTGCTAAGGGCTTTTATGAGAATTTTGTCTCCTTTCAGTAAATAAAGCCCAATCATTACATTGTATAGTGTGGGTGATAGTGAATGTTTTGGACCAACAATAAGTAAGTATTATACTCTTTTCCAAGTCATCATATGCAGATGACTTTAGTGTGTCTCACTAGTGTTATTTTTGCTGAGCATTCAGAGGGAGTGGTTGTTTCAGAAAAAAAGCCTACTTGTGATAATTTCCAAGTCTTCCATTCCTGAAAATTTCAGAAAGGCAGAGTCATACAAGGAAAAGAAATGGAAATCCTAACTATAATCAACACCTGTTAGCTATATGATTGCAGGCAAATTTCTTATCCTCTGTGAGCTTTTTTTTTTTTTTTTTAAATCCTCACCCGAGGACTTTTTTTTTCCCATTTTTTGTTCAGATAGAGTAGGAGGGAGAGAGAGGAAGAGAGAGAGAAACATTGACGTGAAAGGGACACATTGAGTGGCTGCTACCCGCATTACCAACCCAGGCCAGGGACTAACTGCAACTGAGGTACGTGCCCTTAGCGGGAACCGAACCCGGGTCTCTCTGGACCGCAGGCTGACGCTCTAACCACTGAGCAAAACCGGCCAGGGCATATGAAGAATGATTTTTTGTGTGTGTGTGTGGTACGTGCCCCTAGCAGGAACTGAACCCGGGACTCTCTGGTCCGCAGGCCAATGCTCAACCGCTGAGCCAAACTGGCCAGGGCCTCTGTGAGCTTTATTTATTCTATTTTTTATTTGTATTTTTGTTAATCCTTACTGGAGGATATTTTTCCATTGATTTTTTATTTTTATTTTTCTTTCAATTTTTATTGATTTATTTTTGTTACAGATGTTTCTTCTTTTTACCCCCTACATACCCTCCTCCCCATCCTGCCCTCCCTACCATTGATCTTTTTTTTTTTTTTTTGTGGTATGTGCCCCTAGCAGGAACCGAACCCAGGACTCTGGTCCACAGGCCAACACTCAACTGCTGAGCCAAACTGGCCAGGGCTCATCCATCTTTTTAGACAGAGGAAGGGAGGGTGGGGAGAGAAACACATGGACTGGTTGCCTCCCTGACTGAGGCCAGGTATCAAGCTGTGACCCTTTAGTCCTCAGGCCAGTGCTCTAACCGCTGAGCCAGACCAGCCAGGGCTAGATTTGTTTTTGTTTGTAATTAATCTTTGACTAGGTAGCACATTCAAATGGTTAAATAAATATTTTCATATTTATATTTTATGTAAAAAGTGAAAGTGCCCCCATCTACCTAGTTCCATGGCCATTCCCAACCATTTTTACTAATGTCTTTATATTCTTTTAGACTTTCTTTAGGCAAATGCTTGCATATTATGTTTTTTGTTTTTTTTTTCCACTTTTCATGCAAAAGTTAACCCATGGTTCACCACTCTTCTTGCACCTTCTCCCTCCCTCATCCCCATACTGCCCTTTTTTTTTTCATCCTCACCCAAGGACATTTTTGCATTTATCTTTAGATAGAGCTGGATGTAGAGAGGGAGGAAGAGAGAGAAAAAAATTGATATGAGAGAGAGACATCGATTGGTTGCCATCCACACAACCCCAAGCGGGGCTGGGGACAAACTGTAACTGAGGCACATGCCCTTAGTGAGAACTGAACCTGGGTCTCTCTGGTCTGTGGGCTAATGCTCTAACCGCTGAGCAAAACCAGCCAGGGCCATAATGCTTTTTCACATAATATATCTTAGAAACCTTTCCAGATCAGTATATAGAGAGCTTCTGCTTTTTTAAAAAAAACACCTGCATAATATTCCGTTTAATGGATGTATCATAATTTAACTATTTCCTTATTGTTGGACATTTGTGTTACTTCCAGTCTTTTGATATTATCAGCAACTTTATAATGAAGACCCTTGAACAGATGTTGATTTACATGTGTGCAATGATATTTGTGGGATAAATTTGCAGAAAGTGGGGTTTCTAGGTCAAAGTATCTATCTATCTATCTATCTATGAGAAATATTGCCACATTGTTTTCCTTAGTGATTGTTCCAATATACATTCAGAGGGATGTATATTGGATGCCTGCTCTCTCAAAAACATTAGCTGTATCACAGCTAATACTTATATGGTACTTACTATGTGCCAGATACTATTCTAAGTGATTTATATACGTAACCTCACTTAATCTTAATAACATCCCTTTGAGATAAGTACTATTATAATCTCCATTTTTCAGATGAATAATTGAGGAATGGGGAATTTAAGTGACTTGTCCAAATCACACAGCTAATGTGGCAGAAATGAAAATAAAGCATTTAATTTGTTGTTGTTGTTGTTGGTACATGCCCTTAGTGGGAACCAAACCCAGGACTCTCTGGTCTGCAGGCCAACGCTCCAACCGCTGAGCCACACCGGCCAGGGCTAAGCACTTAATTTTAATTTCAGGATCAGTGTTGTTAATATTATGCTTTGCTGTTATCAAACTTGAAGTTTTGCCAATCTGATGGAGAAAAATGATACCTCAGAATAGTTTTTAAAAATTATGTTAAGGTTAACCATCTTTTTATATTGATTGAGTCACTCATTTTTCTTTTCTGTAAACTATGTTTACATTTTTTACCTATTTTTCTGTTGTATCATAGGTCTCTTTCCTATTGATTTCTAGGTCTTGTTCTCTTTATATGTGATATATAAGTATCATACATAAAAGAAATTTTTTTCTGTGGTATTGCAAATATTTTTTCTATTTTGATATTGTCTTCTGACTTCTTTATTTCATTCCCATGCAGAACTTTTAGATTTTTATGTAGACAAACTTCTCAATCTTTTCCTTTAAACCTTTTGGCTTTTGAGTCATAAATAGAAGGCCTTCTTCATTTGAATCTTTAGTTTTTTAATCTATCCAATAGGAGTGAGAAAACTGAATTATTGTGAAGGTCAAAGTGCTTTGTCAGCTATAAACTGTAAATCATTATACAGATGTAGTATGGTGTTATTTATTAATTATCTTCTGAACAAGTTGTATAGAGGCTGTCATCTCTTCTTCTACATTAAATGTAATAAAATGACATAATTTTCTTTCTTCAATGTGGGAAACAAAGGTGGTATTGATCTTTTGGTCAATGTTTTCCTTGGACAATTTGCATGGGATCTTTTTCAAAAGTAGGGACTATGGAAATTGAATTGTTTTTGCATATTTTAGTCTTGTTCTTTGTATTAGGTATTATTAGAATCTGACCAAAATTTCTCAAAAATTGTTTTGCTCTCAAAATAGCGATGGTCCACTAATTTGCACATTATTTGAGTATTGTATTCCTACTAATGGGTAGAAATTTGTAATTTGGGAGGTCCCCTTATATATGTATTTTTTGTGATTATAAAATTAATGCATGTTGATTAAGGAAGAATTAGGAAATAGAGATGATTTTAAAAGAGAAGATATAATTTTACAATTCTTCCCAAGATTCTAAGAGTTAATAGCCAATTTTAATATTTTGGATTATATCCTCTCAGATTCTTTTTGTGTATGTGTCTTTATTGTCATAACCAATTCGCTAGGGCTTGGCATAGTGCCTGGCCCCTAGGAGGTGCTAAATAAATGTTGACTGAATGAATTAAACAATGAATATGTTTTTACATAGAAAGAATGAAATGTCAATGTCCTATTTATTTTCTTTTTTTCTCCACTGTAAATTTTTATTCCTATAGTAGTATTAAACTTTGTATGTTAACATTTCATTTGGAGGTAAGTTCGAGTCTAAGCCCTCATGGAGCTCATAGTCCAGTAAAAGAGACAGATAAGCAACATTTAAAATATTGTGTTTGTGCAAAGCATTACCAAAGCAGAGAAGGAGGAGACTGAAGGGTCAGAGAACACTTCCCACATGAGATGATTACTAAGAGAACCATGTAGAAGAGGTCAGGAAGGCCCTGGCCAGTTTGGCTCAGCGGTTAGAGCGTCGGCCTGCGGTCCTGAGAGACCCGGGTTCGGTTCCCGCTAAGGGCACGTACCTCGGTTGCAGTTTGTCCCCAGCCCTGGTCGGTTGTGTGGGTGGCAGCCACTCGATGTGTTCCTTTCACATCGATGTTTCTCTCTCTCTCTCTCTCTCTGTTCCTCTCTCTCCCTCCCACTCTACCTGAACAAAAAGTGGAAAAATGTCCTTGGGTGAGGATATAAAAAAAAAAAAAAAAAAAAAGAAGAGGTCAGGAAGAACATACAAGTATGGTGCCAGATGGGTTACTAGACTTAACCAGGGTGATCACTTCATAAAGTATATAAATGGCCCTGGCTGGTTTAGCTCAGCGGTTAGAGCGTTGGCCTGCGGTCTGGAGAGACCCGGGTTCGGTTCCCGCTAAGGGCACGTACTTCGGTTGCAGTTTGTCCCCGGCCCTGGTTGGTCGTGCGGGTGGCAGCCACTCGATGTGTCCCTTCACGTCGATGTTTCTCTCTCTCTCTCCCTCCCACTCTATCTGTACAAAGAATGGAAGAATGTCCTCGGGTGAGGATTAAAAAAAATAAAATAAAATAAAATAAAATAAAGTATATAAATGTCTAATTACTATGTTGTATACCTGAAACTAATATGTCAACTGTAATTGGAAAATACATTTTAAAAAGAATAGTTCAGAGAGAAAGAATATTACATACATAGACATTGAAGTATAAGTAGCCTCTGCAAGTTCTCTATGTTTGAAGTAGATTGTATCTGTGGGTAAAGGAATACAGATTGATAAGGCTGGAGATGTGGGTAGGGGCCAGATAAGAAAGAGAGTCTTTGGCCTGGCCAGTATGGCTCAGCGGATTGAGTGTTGTTCCATTCAGCGAGAGGTTGCTGGTTTGATTCCTGGTCAGGGCACATGCCCAGGTTGCAGGCTTGATCCCCAATATGGGGCATGTAGGAAGCAGTCAGTTGATGTTTCTCTCCATGCTTCTATCTCTCCCTTTCCCTTCCTCTCTATCTAAAAAAACAATAAAAATATATTAAAAAAGAAAGAAAGAGCCTTAGTATCACATATGAAGGGTTCTCAAAAGTGTACTCACCTTGGAGAAAAGATTGGAAAAGGTATGAGAGTGGAGATGATATGAAGACCGAGAAGATATTGAGTACAACTGGAATGAGGTGAACATCACTTAAGCTGAGATAGGAGGGAAAGCTATACTCGACATGTGGGTTAAGTCTGGGAGATAATGATTAGGCCAGTTTTAATGGAGCAGTCTTTGAATGCCAAGCTAAGGAATTTTATATGCAACAAATGTCATCGAAGACTTAAAAAAATTTTTTCTTTCTTTATTGATTTTAGAGAGAGAGAAAAGGAGAGAGAAAGAGAAATAGAAACATCAATGAGAGAGAATGTCAGTTGGCCGCCTCCTGCATACCTCCTGCTGGGGATTGGGCCCACAATCTGGGCATGTGCCCTGACCAGGAATCGAACCAGGACCTCTCAATCCATAGGATGACGCTCAATCCACTGAGCCACACTAGCTGGGCAAAGACAATTGTATTTATTTATTTATTTATTTTTATTTTTAATTTTTTTTGGTACGTACCCCTAGTGGGAACCAAAACCAGGACTCTCTGGTCCGCAGACCAACGCTCAACCGCTGAGCCAAACTGGCCAGGGCAAGACAATTGTATTTAAATAGGAGTAAAATTTGAAAATAAATATATTTATGAATTAAAGACCCATTAAATTAGGCATTGTGTGAAAATGACTTTTTTTTTTTTAATCCTCACCCAAGGATATTTTTCCATTGATTTTTTTTTTTTTTAATCCTCACCTGAGGACATTTTTCCATTTGTTCAGATAGAGTGGGAGGGAGGGAGGGAGGGAGAGAGAGAGAGAGAGAGAGAGAGAGAGAAACATTGACGTGAAAGGGACACATCGAGTGGCTGCCACCTGCACGACCCAACCAGGGCCAGGGACAAACTGTAACCGAGGTACATGCCCTTAGCGGGAACTGAACCCAGGTCTCTCTGGACCGCAGGCTGACGCTCTTACCGCTGAGCCAAACCGGCCAGGGCTTAATCTTCATTTTTTTAAACAAAGCAATACATTATCATTGTAAAAAACAATTGTGCAGAAAATGTATTCCATAAAAAATGCATGTCTCATATAATCACCTTCTCCACCAAGATGATAACTTAGTACTATATGTATTCCTTTGTGTTATTTTTTAGCATATACTAATGTTTACTCTTATTGTATTAAAAAGATCACACTATACATTCTATTTTGCAACTTGCTATAGTCACTTAACAGTAAAATTTAGACATCTTTCCATGTTAGTATATGTATTTTACCTCCTTTAATGACTATATAATGTTAAATTATATGGATGTACTAAAATTTATTTAACCTATCCTTATTGATGGACCTTTGGATTGTTTCCAGTTTTTTTCCTGTTACTAACAACATGTAAGTTAATATTCTTGTGCATATATCTTTGTGTGCTTATAGTAACTGCCATTTTTAATAGCTTTAAAATACTCCCTTTAGTGAAAATAATACATTTGAGAAAGAAACAAGGTTGAATGAGAAATGTTTTTGGTAATTACTTTTATTTTATCCTCACCCAAGGACATTTTTTCATTTTTTGTTCAGATAGAGTGGGAGTGAGAGAGAGAATCATCGATGTGAAAGGAACACATTGAGTGGCTGCCACCCACACAACCCAACCAGGGCCGGGGACAAACTGCAACCGAGGTACATGCCCTTAGCGGGAACCGAACCTGGGACTCTCTGGTCTGCAGGCTGATGCTCTAACCTCTGAGCCAAACTGGCCAGGGCGGTGATTACTTTTTGATAAGTTTATGTTATAATTTTGTTTTCCCTTTTATCAGATTCCTTCTTTGACCTTTGTAATGTAAACTACAGAGCAGCCTATCCTAACTCCAGGAACCTAACTTCCTCTTTCCTCTTGATTTCTTTCTTTCCCACACTCTCTGAAATAGCCTTCTAACTCACTATATAAGAAAAGAGGTAAGTTGCCCATCCAACCTTAGTGATCATGTTCAGATCTTCTTGAAATCAAATAGGAAAATTCATTAAAAGAAATATCCTGGCCCTGGCCGGTTTGGCTCAGCGGTTAGAGCGTCGGCCTGCGGTCCAGAAAGACCCAGGTTCGGATCCCGCTAAGGGCATGTACCTCGGTTGCAGTTTGTCCCTGGCCCTGGTTTGTTGTGCGGGTGGCAGCCACTCGATGTGTCCCTTTCACGTCGATGTTTCTCTCTCTCTCTCTTCCTCTCTCCCTCCCGCTCTATCTGAACAAAAAAATGGAAAAATGTCCTCGGATGAGGATAAAAAAAAAAAGAAAAAAGAAATATCCTGAAAATTCATATCCCCTAGTACTTTGTATCTAGGCTTATTTGAGGAGGTCCAATATTAGTTTATCTAGTGTCAAGTTTCATGTTTCAGCATGCAAAGTTAAAGATACATTTAGTGTACTTGTACTTAGAAGGTCACAAACTATGTTTTTTGTATCCAGATTATGGGAACTAATGGCCCCACTTAGTTCTGTCCTAGTTAGATCATATATGTAATATTGTGTACATTTTCTGTCATTGTGTTTTAGAGAGGCTTTGACAGTTTGGAGGGCAATTAAGGCTAAACTTTGATGACAGTAACCAGGGAGATCTTGGTGCCATGTTTCATGGGAAACCTAAAAGAAGAAAAAATCCATACTTAATTTGTTGTATACTTACAGCATCCAGAAATAGAATTAAGGGTAGGGTGGGGGAGAGAGAGGAAAAGGAACTCATTTGTTAAATGGTTACTGTGTGCCAGGCACCCTGTTTTGTGCTTTATATATGACTTTTTATTCTTTCGTTCCTTAGTATGTTGTCATTTAATTCTTATAATAACAGTAAGATACAGTTAATATTTATCTCTATTTTATAGATAAGGGGAGAAGTTAAATAGCATGCTCAAAATTATTCAGCTACTAAGTTGGAATCAGAATTTTAAAAATCTCATCCTGCCCTGGCCAGTTTGGCTCAGTGGTTAGAGCGTCGGCCTGCGGTCCGGAGAGACCCAGGTTCGGTTCCCGCTAAGGGCACGTACTTCGGTTGCAGTTTGTCCCGGCCCTGGTTGGTCGTGCGGGTGGCAGCCACTCGATGTGTCCCTTCACGTCAATGTTTCTCTCTCTCTCTCTCCCTTCCTCTTTCTCCCTCCCACTCTGTCTGTACAAAAAATGGCAAAATATCCTCAGGTGAGGATAAAAAAAAAAAATCTCGTCCTGTTTTAGTCACATATTTTAAATAATATATAACAATATATTATTTAGAAAAATTGCTTTTTTTCCTGCTCTCATTTCATGAAATTTTATGCATCTTTACATGCTATTTCAGTATCAGTATCTTTGTCATCACTATATCCTTTTTGAATTATCTAGCATAGTTAGCCATCTGCTCTTCCATCTAAGCTGTTTGACTTGCAGAATTTTTTGAATATGTATATGCTGCTTCATTAGAAATTTTTATTCTAAGCAACAACTACTCATTTATATGACATAAGACCAGTTGGTTTTTCCATTTCTAGTGTCGGTGTTTGTGAACTCTTTGCTGTCTTCATCTGCTAGATTTTTTTTTTCTTTTTTGGTTTGTGCCTCTAGTGGAAACTGAACCTGGGACTCTGGTCCGCAGGCTGACGCTCCAACTGCTAGGCCAAACTGGCCAGGGCTGCTAGATATTTTTTAAAAATATGTTTTTATTAATTTCAGGGAAAGGGGGGAAGAGAGAGAGAGATCTGCTGCCTGCGTACTCCTTTCTGGGGATTGAGCCCACAACCCAGGCGCATGCACTGACCGGGAATTGAACAGTGACCTTTTGGTGCATGGGACGATGCTCATATACCTGAGTCACACTGGCTAGGACTGCTGGATATTTTTTTCTTTATTGTTGAAAATATTATAGATGCCCCTCCTTTTCTCCCCTATTGACAACCTCCTCCCCGCTCCCCCATGAATATTTTTATTGAGAAAAGTTCATCATCTTTTTTTCTGAAGCCTTTTTTGCTTTTGTTATTACTATGAGAAAAATGTAACCAACACCCATTTACCCATCACCCATATATGAGTTATTAATCTTTAAAAAAATTTTTTTTTCTTTATTGATTTTTTTTTAAGAGAGATGAAGGGAGAGGGAGAGATGGAAACATGGTGACCCATGCACCAAGAGGTCACCAGGTTGATTCTTGGTGGGCATATGCCCAGGTTGTGGGCCCAATCCCCAGTGGGGGGCATACAGAAGGTGGCCAGTTGATGTTCTCTCTCATCCATGTTTTCATCTCTCTCGCTCCCTCTCTCTTCCTCTCTCTCTAAAAAATCAATAAAGAAAATAAAAATTCCATTAAAAAAAAAAAGATTTCCACAGTTGTCTTTTTTTTTTTTAATTTTTATTGATTTTTTAATTTTTTTAGGAAGAGAGAGAGAGAAATATCGACTTGTTTTACTTATTTATGAATTCATTGGTTGATTCTTTTTTTTTTTTTTATCTTCACCCGAGGACATTTATTGTTCAGGTAGAGTGGGAGGGAGAGAGAGGAAGAGAGAGAGAGAGAAACATCGATGTGAAAGGGACACATCGAGTGGCTGCCACCCGCATGACCGACCAGGGCCGGGGACAAACTGCAACCAAGGTACATGCCCTTAGCGGAAACCGAACCCGGGTCTCTCGGGACCGCAGGCCGACGCTCTAACCGCTGAGCCAAACCGACCAGGGCTTGATTCTTATATGTATCCTGACTGGGGATTGAACCCACAATCTTGACATATTGGGATGCTGCTCTAATCAACGGAGCTACCTGGCCAGGACTCCCCAGTTGTCTTTTATAACTATTTGTTCAAATCAGGATCCAATCAAATATCCTTATTGTATTTAGTTGTTATAACTCTTAGTTCTCCTTCAGTCAGAGTTGGAACATAGTACTGTGCTTTTTCTATGCTTTTCTTCCCTTGGAAAGAAAATGGTTTGTAACATTCAAAACTTTCCAATAATAGCCCTGGCCGGTTTGGCTCAACAGTTAGAGCATTGGCCTGCAGACCAAAGAGTTTCGTGTTCGATTCCAAGGTCAAGGGCATGTACCTCGGTTGCTCTTTGGTCCCCAGCCCTGGTCAAGATTGTGAGGGAGACAACCAATTAATATGTCTCTCTCACTTCGATGCCCCCCCCCCCCCAATCTGAAGATAAATGGAAAAATATTCTCAGATGCAGGTGAGGATTTAAAAAAAACAAACAAGAAAAAAACAAAACACTTTCCAATAATAGAACGGCTGCTGGAGGATGTAGTGAGCTCTTTGTTGTGTTGTAAGTGTGGTGGTATGGTAGGCTGAACTGTCTCTGACCTCCGTAGTGTCCAATCCAGTGGCATTTGATATATTTGTTGTTTCTACCTTTGGTTTGTGTGACATACTTTCTTTTGGTTTATTCTTACTTCTGTTGTTTCTTTTTTGTCCTGTGTATATTGATGTTCCCTTGGCCTCTTTTTTTTTTTTTATCCTCACCGGAGGACATTTTCCCATTTTTTTGTTCAGGTAGAGTGGGAGGGAGAGAGAGGAACAGAGAGAGAAAGAGAAACATCGACGCGAAAGGGACACATCGAGCGGCTGCCACCTGCACAACCGACCTGGGCCGGGGACAAACTGCAACCGAGGTACGTGCCCTTAGCGGGAACCAAACCTGGGCCTCTCAGGACCGCAGGTCGACGCTCTAACCGCTGAGCCAAACTGGCCAGGGCTCCCTTGGCCTCTTATCTGATCTCACCTAAGGACACAATAAAGGAGACTGGGCTTTGGCACATAGTAACAATTCAGTAAATATTATCTATTACTCATATTCTCTACTTTGGGAAACTGTTTAGAATATGTGTAAATGCTAATGGCTTTGAAGTCTGCATCAGCAGTCTGGTCCTCTCTCCTAAGCTTTAGTGTGGTGTTTCCCAACTGTTTCCTATGTGTTGTCACTTGGTTTTCCTTCAGGCACCTCAAACTCAGAAGATCAGCAAAGAATTTATATCTTTTCACAAATCTTTTCCTTTTGGTGACTACCTAGTCATTTTTCCCAATCACCCAAACCAGAAACAAGGGAAGCATTCTAGTTAAACTGGGTGTCATCCTAGGTACTTCTTGTACCTACTACATCATTTCACTCACCTTTTTAAAGTCACTTATCTACTTCCCAACTTCTTTGTCCTTACTGCCAGTGTCTTAATTAAGCCTTTCTTCCTTCTAATCTGTCATTAGCAATTATCACACTGAATTGTACTCATAGACATAATGTGTCTTCCCTGTGAGACTAAGCTCCTGAAAGGGCAGAGTCATTTTTCATTCGATTTTCTACATCCTTCACCCAGAGAGGCAGTACTGTATTAATATAGTGATTAAGAGTACAGTGTCTAGATTTTAATTCTGGCTCTACCACTTCTTGGCTGAAAGAGTTTGGACAAGTTAACTAATTCCTTCATGCTTTTTTTTCACATTTGTAAAACATGTAGTAATAGTATTTATTTTATAGGGCTTTTATGAATATTAAATATAAAATATTTAGAAAAATGTATGGGTTATAGTAAATGCTCAGTAAATATAGCACCTATCATAATGCCTTGTACCTAGGGGGAATGCAATTAACATTTGACTCCATTAATAGAGGGGATTTATGAATTGGCCAAAAGGTTGGACTAGTTAACTTCCAAATGCCTTTATAGCTTTCAACATAGTTTGTTTTATGTCATGACTTAGGGCCTGGTGGATGTGGTTATAACAGCAAATACGATGTTTATATAAAAGATAATATAGTTTTGTCTGACCGGTGAGGCTCAGTGTTTGAGCATTGACGTATGCACCAAGAGGTCGCCGGTTCGATTCCCTGTCAGATCATAAGCCCAGGTTGTGGACCCAGTGCCCAGGTTGTGGGCCCGATCCCCAGTGGGAGGCATGCAGGAGGTGGCCAATTGATGTTCTCTCTCATTGATGCTTCTATCTCTCTCGCCCCTCCCTCCCTCTCTCTCTAAAATCAATAAAGAAAAAAAAAGATAGTACAGTTTTAAGCCCTGGCCTGTTTGGCTGAGCAGTGAGAGCATCAGCTCACAGACTCAGTGGTCTCGGGTTCGATTCCTGGTCAAGGGCACAAACCTGGGTTTCAGGTTCAGTCCCTGGCCCTGGTTGGGGTTGTGCGGGAGGCAACCAGTCAGTGTGTCTCTCTCAGATCGATGGTTTAAAAAAAAAAAAAGCTAATACAGTTTTAAGAACTGGCCTTAATCTGTCTGTCACTAATATATGCCATTGTGTATATTCGTGGCTAATTAAATAAAGATGTCAGATTTTATGTTAGATTGTCTTTGGTTTGAATGGAAATTGCAACTCATGATTTCACAGCAGGATGGCAAGTTCATCAGTATTGCTTATATTTCAGATTAGGCAGTCATCCTGAAATGTATCTGTATTTGCTATGTTGGGCCATAGAAAGAATTAGCAGCTGAGCAGACTTGTCATGTAGATTTGCCATGTGGTTGGTTTTGATACCCATAGCTAATATACTTGTTAGTATTCTTATTGTAGAACACGGCCAGTTTTCTGGGCTGTATCTTATCTATAACAAATCCTTGTTTTATTTTGAATTAATTAGGGACTTGTTATCATTATAGAAAACAAAATATGATTAGGATATTATGTTTGCATTTTTTTCCTACTCTTAATACACATGGGTAAAAGTCCACTGAGTTCTCAGAAATCCTTTATACTCACTTTATGGAACTTCATTACCAACTTTGTGTACATGATTCATATTTGGATAGGTATTGAAGATGTTTGATTGCTGGCTAATACTTTGCCATGTCCTGCTAGTGTTGGTTGATGGCTATTCAGTGCACTGCAGGATTTTATTTGCAGCTACACTATTGTGAAGTTTATCTACTTTAGAAACAATGAATATTATACATTAGAATGGAAAAGAAGGAATTATTAAAATTGGCATATCTTCCCTGTTAGCTTGGCATTCATTCTTTAGACAGTCTGTTTAAACCAGTACTAATCTTAGTCCAGCCGGTGTGACTCAGTGGTTGAGTGTCAGCCCATGCACCAAGAGGTCGCCAGTTCAATTCCCGGCCAGATCACATACCAGGTTGTGGGCCCAATCCCCAATGGGGGGCATGCAGGAGGTAGCTGATTGATGTTCTTTCTCATCGATGTTTCTATGTTTCTCTTTCTCTCCCTACCTCTCTCTCTAAAGTTAATTAAAAAAAAAAGGGGGGGTATTTTTAAGTAGAGTAGAAGGGAGGGGAAGGGGAAAGAGAGAAATATCGATGTGAGAAAGATGCCTCTCACATCGATTAATTGCCTCTCACACAATCCTAACCAGGGCTGGAGATCAAACCTACAACCCAGGTATGTGCCCTTGACTAGGAATTGAACCTGAGACCCTTCGGTCTGTGGGCCAACACTCTAACTGATGAGCCAAATTGGCCAGGGCTAAAATGAATCATTCTTCTTTTTTTATAGAGCAGAGGGAGAGAGGGGGAAACAGAGAAAGAGAAACATCGATGTGAGAGAGACACATCGAGCGGTTGCTATCCACACGACCCTTACCAGGGCAGGGGGCCAAACTGCAATCGAGGTACGTGCCCTTAGCCAGAACCAAACCCGCAACTCTCTAGTCCGCACACCGACGCTCTAACTGTGGAGCCAAACTGGCCGGGGCAAAAATGAATCATTCTTGATCAACAAAGTGTAGTCTCTTGAATCAGGTAGCCTGCCTATTTATTTATTTATTTATTTATTTATTTATTTTCCTCACCCGAGGACATTTCTGCATTTATCTTTAGATAGAGCAGGAGGGAGAGAGGGAGGAAGAGAGAGAGAGAAACATTGACGTGAGAGAGACACATCGAGTGGCTGCCACACACACGACCCCAACTGGGACGGAAGACAAACTGCAACCGAGGTATATGCGCTTAGTGGGAACCAAACCCGGAACTCTCCAGTCCGCAGGCCAATGCTCTAACTGCTGAGCTAAACCGGCCTGGGCTCAGGTAGCCTATTTTAGAGTGAAACCTGAAATTTTTTCAATCATTATATCTTTCTGTTAAATGTGACAATAATTGTAGCTGTCTCTATTTACCCTGAAATTTATACTTCAAGGGGCACTTTAAGTAATAAATATTCTATAAATAAGACCAAGAGAGGTAATCGAGAGGCTGAAAACATCATAAATCTCACACATTTCAATGAATGTATTTTCTGATTTTAAAACTGATCATTTTTAGCCCTGGCCAGTTTTTCTCAGCGGTTAGAGCATCGACCCCCGGATCAGAGAGTCCTGGGTTTGGTTACTGCTAAGGGCATGTTCTTCGGTTGCAGTTTGTTCCCACCCCAGTTGGGGTTGTATGGGTGACAACCACTGGATGGGTCTCCCTCACATCGATGTTTCTCTCTTCTCCCCTTCTCTCCTGGTCTATCTGAAGATAAATGCAAAAATGTCCTCGGTGAGGATAAAAAAAAAAAAAATATATATATATATATATATATATATATGATCATTTTTAGATTTAAAAATAGGGTGTAGTTTTAGACTGTTCATGCACACACCATTGCTTCCTTTTATGACTAATTAAAATTTATCAGATTAAATTGAAAATTGTTTATAGCTTGGTTGGTTTCATTTAAAATGTGGTCTATTAATATGCTGGCCAAGGGAGCAGAAGGCATGGTTTGAAGTTTTCCCATGCTTACCTCTTCTCTGAAGTGTATTAATAAATAATGCTCTTACTCCAGTGAGGGGACTGCACTTTATACCACTCATTTCAACTAGTTAGTAATCAGTATTATTTTAGCATGTAATAGGGGCTCTACAACTAATATCAATCATTGTTTGTCATGTGTGCTTTCACATTTTAAATTTGTAGAATTGAACCAGCCGGTGTGGCTCAGTGGACTGAGAGTTCCATGGACTGAGAGGTCCCAGTTCGATTCCCAGTCAGGGCACATGCCAGGGTTGTGGGCTTGATCCCTAGTAGAGGCTGTGCAGGAAGCAGCTGATCAAGGTTTCGCTCTCACATCAATTTTCTATCACTCACTCTCTTCCTCTCTCTCTCTCTAAAAAAAAAAAAAAAAAAAAATCCATAAAAAATATTTTTAAAAACTCAATAAAAATGTATTTAAAAAAAGTTTGTGGACTTGGGGTATCCAAAAATTCTCTCTTGAGGTTAAAAACTTAAGGCTTTTAGGTTTTTAGCCTAATATGTAAATATTTCTTGGAACAGTACTATAATGGAACTGTTGCAGAATAAAAGTTTGAGAATCTAGAGACTTGGCTTGCACATTGGGATGCTATTTATTTGCCAAATTGTTTTTAATTTTCTTGGCCTAAGCATACTGCATGGCTGTTGTATTGGCAATAGACTTAAAAACAAAACCAAAAAGTCTGGCTGGGTTGGCTCAGTGGTTGAATGTTGACCCCTGCACCAATAGGTCGCCAGTTCGATTCCCGGTCAGGACACATGCCCAGGTTGTGGGCCCAATCCCCAGTGATGGGGCATGCAGGAGGCGGCCAGTCGATGTACTCTCTCATCGATGTTTCTACCTCTCTCTTCCTCTTACTTTCTCTTTCTCTAAAATCAATAAAGGAAAAACTAAGAGTAAATAAAAAAACAAAAAGAAAAAACAAAAAAACAACAACTGTTAAGCCCTGGCTGATTTGGCTTGGCAGTTAGAGCCTTGGCCCATCGACCAAAGCGTCTTAGGTTCAATTCCTGGTCAAGGGCATGTACCTGGGTTGCAGGTTTGATCCCTGGCCCCGGTGGGGATCATGTAGGAGGCATCCAGTCAATGTGTCTTTCTCACATCGATATTTCTCTCTGTTTCTCTCCCTTGTTCCCTTCCACTCTATCTAAAAGGCAATGGAGCCCTGACCGGTTTGGATCAGTGGTTAGAGCGTTGGCCTGCGGTCTAGAGAGACCCGGGTTTGGTTCTCACTAAAGGCATGTATCTTGGTGGCAGTTTGTCCCCGGCCCTGGTTGGGTGTATGGGTGGCAGCCACTAAATGTGTACCTTTCGTGTCGATATTTCCCTCTCTCTCTCTCTCTCTCTCTCTCTCTCTCTCTCCCCCTTCCCACTCTATCAGAACAAAAAATGGAGAAATGTCCTCAGGTGAGGATAAAAAAAATAAAAATAAAAAGACAAATAAATAGCCCTGGCCGGTTTGGCTCAGCGGTTAGAGCGTTGGCCTGCTGTCTGGAGAGACCCAGGTTCGGTTCCCGCTAAGGACACATACCTCGGTTGCAGTTTGTCCCCAGCCCTGGTTGGGTCGTATGGGTGGCAACCACTCGATGTGTCCCTTTTTTTTTTTTTAATCCTCATCCGAGGATATTTTTTCCATTTTTTGTACAGATAGAGTGGGAGGGAGAGAGAGGAAGGGAAAGAGAGTGAGAAACATCTACGTGAAGGGACACATCGAGTGGCTGCCACCCGCACGACCAACCAGGGCCGGGGACAAACTGCAACCGAAGTATGTGCCCTTAGCGGGAACCGAACCCGGGTCTCTCCGGACTGCAGGCTGACGCTCTAACCGCTGAGCCAAACTGGCCAGGGCCGATGTGTCCCTTTTATGTCGATGTTTCTCTCTCTGTCTCTTCCTCTCTCTCCCTCCCACTCTGTCTGAACAAAAAATGAAAAAACGTCCTCAGGTGAGGATAAAAAAATAAAAAAATAAATAAATAAAAGTTTAAAAATAAATAAATAAATGGCAATGGAGAAATATCCTCAGGTCAGGATTAAAAAAAAACTTAAAACTTTTTTTAATTTCAAAAAATTTAATCTATAAAAGAGTACAAATTAATACTATCCAGAATTAACAAATAATAGCAAAAAACAATTAGCAAAGTTATCATCTTGTGTCATTTGCTGTAGGTTTTTTTTTTTAATCCTCACCTGAGAATATGTTTATTCATTTTAGAGAGAGGAAGGGGGAGAGAGAGATAGAGAGAAACATTGATTGGTTGCCTCTCTTGAACATGCCTCATTTGGAAACTGAACCTGCAACCTAGTATGTGCCCTGACTGGGAATGGAACCTGTGACCTTTCTTTGTGAGGGATAATGTTCCAATCAACTGAGCCGCAGTGGCCAGGGCGGTACATTGTTTTTAATCAGTAACCCTATGGTTGTTGTAAGGATTAAATAAATTAATACATATAAAATGTTATAATGTAGTTACTATTTCCATTTCCATTTTACAGATTGTAAACTGGAGATGTAGAGAGGTTTTAAATAACTTGACCAAGTTCATATAGCTATAGAGAGCAAGAATTGGAACTCAGATTGCTCTAGCAGCGGTTCTCAACCTGTGAGTCGTGACCCCTTTGGGGGTTGAATGACTCTTTTACAGGGGTTGCCTAAAACATAATAGTATCAAAATTACAGTTATGAAGTAGCAACGAAAATAATTTTATGGTTGGGGGTCACCACAACATGAAGAACTGTATTAAAGGGTCGTGTCATTAGGAAGGTTGAGAACCACTGGCGGAGGCTATACTTTGAATCAATATGCTATCCTGCCTCTCTATAATATATATTATTTTTATGTTTAAAAATATATATTTTATATTAAAATGATATTATAATGTAGCTATGGTCTTGCATATTTTTTGAATTTTAATGATACACCTAAGTATAACTTGCTGCTTCTCCCTTCTCAATATGCTTTTGAAATACACCCACATTGCTAGATATAGTTCATTCATTGTAAATGCTGTATATTTCATTGAAAACATATGCCACAATTTATCTATTGTGCCTACTGGCTAACTTTGGGTTGTTTTCTTTTCTGCCTTATTATACACAATGCTAAAATGAAATGAATAGTCCGGCCAGTGTGGTTCTGGTTGAACATTGACCCATGCAACAAGAGGTCGCAGGTTTGATTGCCAGCCAGGACACATACCCAGGTTGTGGGTCCGATCTCCAGTGAGGGGGATGTGGGAGGCAGCCAATCGATGTTCTCGCTCATCGATGTTTCTATTTCTCTCTCCCTCTTACTTCTTCTCTCTCTCAAATCAATAAAGGAAAAAAACATTTTTTTAAATGAAATGGATAGCCTTATTCAAGTCTCCTGTGCTTATGTGCAAAAGTTTCTGCAAACATATGCCTTTTTTAAAAAAAATGTTTTTATTGATTTTTCTAGAGAAAGGAAGGGAGAGAGATAGAAACACCAATGTGAGAGAGAAGCATCCATCGGCTGTCTCCAGCATGCCTCTCACGGTCCATACGATGACGCTCAGTCCACTGAGCCCCACTGGCTGGGCAAGCATATACCTTTTTCTAAAAAATATGTTATTATTTATTAATTTTTTTTATAGAGAGAGAGAGGAAGGGAGAGAAAGATAGAAACAGTGATCAACTGCCTCCTGCATGTCCTTTACCAGGGATGGAACCTGCAACCCAGGCATGTGCCCTGATTGGGAATCGAACTGGGACCTCTCAGTCTATGGGATGATGCTCAATCCAGTGAGACACATTGGCTGGACAAGTATATATCTTTTTTTTTTTAAATCCTCACCCAAGGATATATTTTTTTTTTATCCTCACCCGAGGACATTTTTCCACTTTTTGTTCAGATAGAGCGGGAGGGAGAGAGAGGAAGAGAGAGAGAGAGAAACATCGATGCGAAGGGACACATCGAGTGGCTGCCACCCACATGACCAATCAGGGCCGGGGACAAACTGCAACCGAGGTACGTGCCCTTAGCGGGAACTGAACCCGGGTCTCTCTGTACCGCAGGCCAACGCTCCAACCGCTGAGCCAAACCGGCCAGGGCAAGGATATTTTTTTATTTATCTTCAGATAGAGTGGGAAGGAGGGAGAGAGAAGAAAAGAGAGGGAGAGAGAGAAAGAGAAACATTGACAAGAGAGGGACACATTGACTGGTTGCCTCCCGCATGACCCCTATCAGGGCCAGAGATGAACTGCAACCGATGTACGTGCCTCTGACTGGAATCAAACCCGTGACTCTTTGGTCCGAGGGCCTATGCTTTAATCGCTGAGCCAAACCGGCCAGGACATTTTTTTTAAAGCATATACCTTTTAAAAAATACTCTCCCTCTCTCGAAAAGTGCTGTGAACCAAGATACAAAGCTATTTATTTTTCAAAATAAAAATACCCAAATTTTCAATCTTTTGTGCTATTGTGAAACTCAGACTCCACCTAAACCAGCTCAGTTGGACTTAGTAGTTACTTACCTCCTCTCACATAGCTGAGAATGTAAAAACACAACCTGTTGAGCTACAGTGAACAATTCTGCCTTCCAAGCCTTATTATAGATAATAGAGAATGCAATCTGTCAACCCCAGAGCAGACTTTTCTCTTGTTGTTAATCCTCACCTAAGGATATTTTTTCCATTAGTTTTTTTTTGTTGTTGTTTTTAGATAGTCGAAGTGAGAGAGGGAGGAAGGGAGAGAAAAAAAGAGAGAAAGAAAACATTGATGTGAGAGAGACACATACACTGGTTGTTTATCACATGTGCCTCGACCTGGACTGGGGATCAAACCTGCAACCTAGGTACATGCTCTTGATTGGGAATCAAACCCACAACCCTTCAGTTCAAGGGCTGATGCTTGAACTGTTTGGTACCAGCCAGGGCCAGATTCTATTCTTGAGGTCTCTGTGAAGGTTAACAATGTATTTCATTCTAAGTGAAATTTATTTTTAAAAATGAAAATAGTTAATAAGTGGCAAGCCTGTCAAATTGTTTAGTTACTTTAGCAACTATGTTTTATATATTATTTTAACTTTGATGTCTTGTATTTTACTTTTCTAAAGTTAAGGTTTTTTCCCTCCATTTCTATCTCTGTCCAAATTACAGTTAGCTTGGTCTTCCTCTGCACTCAAGTCTTGGTTCTCCTTTCTACCTGGATGACTAGCTTAACTCCTTTACAACTCTCATGGTGATGAAGCACTGAACTAAGTAATAATGATGTGGGAAATGCTTGAGGTTTGGTGGTGGATGGACCTTGGTTTCAATTCTGGTTCTACTACCAGCTATATATCATTAGGCAAGTTAACCTCCTGAGCCTACATTACTTTTTCTGTGAAATGGTGATCACACTCTGGTGGTATATTTTGAGGAATAATGAGAAATTGCATATAAAATTCCTTTAAAAAAAGCTATTAATATTTCCCTTCCCTGCAGTAGAGGATCTTTGACTCTCAGTGTACGTAAGAATCACTGGGGAGGTTGGTAAATTTTCCAGGTCTCACTCTAAGAGATTCTGATTCAGGAGGTCAAGGTTGAGACCCAAGAATCTGTGTTTTAAACAAGAAACTTGGGTATGTTTGAAGCAGATGAGCAATAGACACACTTTTAGAAATGTACTACCACCCTGGCCAAGGAGATCAGTTGGTTGGAACATTGTCCGGGATGCACCAGGGTTGTGGGTTTGATCCCAGGTCAGGGCACATTACAGGGAGTGACTGGTGAGTGCAAGAATGGATAGAACAGGTTGATGTTTTCTCTCTCTGAAATCAATAAATATAAAATAAAAAGAAAGAAAGAAAAGAAATGCACTACGCTTGGTTCCAAGTCTAGCTTTGCTAGTAAATAGCTTATATTTATGGGCAAATTATTTCCACTTTCTGGCCTTATCTTTCCTCAAGTATAAAATGAATGACTGAAACTTTATGGTCTCCACTTGTTGTAAAACTAAAAAACTTTTTAGTTTTATAATCCTAAATTTTTGATCTGGTGATCTGTTACCACTTTTTGGCAGAGGTTCAATAGTGGTACTTAGTGGTTCATTCTCTGGGAACTTGGATCATTCTTCCTTCTGTGAAAGCTGTGGTGAAACCAGCTTAAGCAAACAGAATTTCATTTTGAAGATACTGAGATATCTTCATTGAAAAATTATTTTAAGCCAGGATCAATTGGGCCTTAGGCCAGGATGCAATTGGGTCTCAGGAATCAGGGACTAGTGCACATAGGGAAATCAAGTTCTCTCTTGTCTGTTTTTTTTTTTTTTTTTTTTTTTGGCTAATTGGCCTCAGTCTCTTGGCTTTTTTCTGCCTTCTAGGCTGCATGGTCGAAATGGCTATGGTCAACACTCCTGAGTTGACATGGTTTCCTTTTTAGAAAGCAGTCAGACTGAGGCTGGAATATCTTAATTACAATTGCTAGGGAAAAAAACTGTGATTGGTTCACGTTGGGTAGAGTGGCACCGACTTCTGGCTATTGGTAGGGAGTCAGGGTCATATTGTAAGGATGGCCGCCTTACAATTTGTATTCACCACATTTATGAACGCATTTCATTTATTGAAGAGTCACACTGTTGTATTGTGTATAAGACCCTTAAAATTCATTCTCATGGAAAAAAATACATGTAGGGAGAGACAGGCTAAAAGAAAATGTAGGCTTGTGTTTTTATTCTTACTTATGTACCAGATAGGGTGGATCCTTGTATAGTCACTTCTTTTGGACTGTGCTGTTCAATCGACACTGAATTTAAAGTTGATTTTGGATATAGTTTTCTTCTTTTAAAATTATGTAATTTTATAGTATAAAATCTTTGTCATCTTTGTTTTATATATTTCTTTTCATTTTTCAAATGAAAAGAAAATTGTGTGAGGCTATGCAGGGCATTGGTAAGAGCACAGGCTTTTGAAAAACAGTCTTGCATTTTAATGTTAATGACAGTCTGTCATTTAGTGAACTGTAAGATTACTTGATTGCTCTGTGAAATGAACATAATAATCCTTATATGATAGATTATTTGAGAATCAAATGATAGGACATATTTTGGGCTTTTATGCTATGTTTCCTAGATAGTGGGTGCTAATTAAATGAGAGGTATCGTTACTTTGTTTTTCAGAATGTAATGTGTTCTTCATTGTATTGTACTCATGTTGAAAACTAACTATATCTGAGCTTTAAATATATCAGTGTTTTTGAAGGTAAATTCATAAAGTATTTTTTAGATCTGAAAATCAGGAAGGAAAGGAAATTTTTTTTTTTAATTACCACCCGAGGATATTTTTTCCATTGATTTTTTTTTTTTTTTAGAGACAGTGGAAGGGAGGGATGGAGGGGGGAGGTGGAGAGAGAGAGATATCATTGTGAGAGAAACACATTGATTGGTCACCTCCTGTATGACTCCCACTGGGGCTGGGGATCAAACCTGCAACCCTTCGGAGGGTGGGCCAGCGCTTCAACCATTGAGCCAAACCGGTTAGGGTAGAAATATTTTTAAACTGATAGTTCATTGGTTTGTATGTATTTATTAACAGTTTTAATGAAGTATCTTTTTGATTTCTTATTTAGTGTCAAACTGGAAGAGAAGTAAAACTCAACAAAAATTTATTATGTGTGGAGTTCCTTCTTAAAAGAAGAAAAAAGTGATTATTGTGATTATGGATCGGAGCAAACGGAATTCAATTGCAGGATTTCCTCCACGTGTGGAGCGTCTTGAAGATTTTGAAGGAGGTGGAGGAAATGATGGGAACATGACCCAGGTGGGAAGAGTTTGGCCATCTTCATATCGAGCTCTTATAAGTGCCTTTTCCAGACTGACACGGTTAGATGACTTCACCTGTGAAAAAATAGGGTCTGGCTTCTTCTCTGAAGTGTTCAAGGTGAGTGATGCCTCAGCTTTTCCATATTGTCTTGTTGATGGTCATCTTTTTTTGAATTTTTGATGGTCATCCTCACTGCAGAATTGATAGTTGTGTTTAATTAATTGGGACATAGGCACTGCCTAGGGAGGTGCTGTGGATCTCGAACAGTGTTCTAAACTGTCCCCTCAAGCTATTTATTAATTTGTGACATATCTTATTATTTTAATTATAAAATAATACATGTTGTTCAAAATCCAAATAATATAGGAGTCATTCTACTTCTCCCTCCCCTACTCATGTACATATATATATGCAGATATACAATTATAAGCACTGTTAACAATTTAGTGTGGATCATTTTCTTTGCTTATGCATATATTATATACAATCTTATATACATATATAAAAATTTATATATACATATAAGACTATATATATATACACACACACATGCATTCATATCCACACATAGAGTTGTTGTGTGCTTACTTTAAAAAAATACATATTATACATTATAATTCACATTTAAAGATTTTTTAAAATTGATTTTTAGAGCAAGAGGAAGGGAAAGAGGGAGAAAGAGAGAGAAGTATTGATTTGAGGACGAAAAATTGATTGGCTGCCTCCTGCATGCACACACCTCTACTGGGGATCAAGCCCACAACCCAGGCAGGTGTCCTGACCAGGAATCAAACTGGCAGGCTTTCGGTGCATGGGGCAACGCCTAACCAGCTGGGTCACACTGGTCAGGGTTTGTTTGCTTACATTTATTTATTTATTTATTTATTTATTTATTTATTTAAAATCCTCACCTGAGGATATGTTTTTACTGATTTTAGAGAGAAAGTAAGGAAAAGAGAGAGAGAGAGAGAGAAACACATTGATGTGAGAGAGAAACATTGATCAGTCACCACCTGGATTCTCAACTGGGATTGAACCTGCAACCTAGGTATAGGTCTTGATTGGTAATTGAACCCGCAGCCTTTCAGTATATGGGCTGATGCTCCAACCAACTGAGCCACACTGGCCAGGGCATTTGCTTACTTTTATTTTTTATTTTTTGTTGTTGTTAATCCTTACACAAGGATATTTTTCCATTGATTTTTAGATTAAGTAGAAGGGAGAGAGGGAGAGAAACATCAATGTGAGAGAGACACATGGATTAGTTGCCTCTTGCATAACTCCCATCGGGGCCAGGGATCAAACCTGCAACCCAGGCATGTGCCCTTGATGGAATTGAACCCGCAACCCTTCTGTCTGCAGGCTGATGCTCTAACCACTGAGCCAAACCGGCCAGGGCAGTTTGCTTACTTTTTTTTCTTTCTTTTTTTTTTAAATCCTTACCCAAGGACATTTTTGCATTTATCTTAAGATAGAGCGGGAGGGAAAGAGGGAGGCAGAGAGAGAGAGAACACGACCCCACCCGGGGCGAGGACAAACTGCAACCCAAGCTACGTGCCCTTAGCGGGAACCCAACCCAGGTCTCTCTGGTCTGTGGGCTGTTGCTCTAACTACTGAACCACACCGGACGGGCATTTTGCTTACTTGCCCGGCCGGTGTGGCTCAGTGGTTGAGCGTTGACCCATGCACCAAGAGGTTGCTGGTTCGATTCCTGGTCAGGGCACATGCCCGGGTGGTGGGTCCGGTCCCCAGTGGGGGGCATGCAGGAGGCGGCCAATCAGTGTTCTCTCTCATCGATGTTTCTATCTCTCTTTCTCTCTCTAAAGTCAATAAAGGAAAAAATATTAAAAAAAAATAAAAGTAAGCCTTTAGTTCTCCCAAGCAATCATATTTCCCTAAGTTTATGTACTCTCCCAGAAGATTTCATACTTTTTTTCTCCCAACTCCTAGAATTTCTCTAGTGCTCACTGTCAGTGATGATTTTGCTTCCTAAGACACTGAGAAAACTGAAGCAAGCTGAAGAGAACTTCTACAGCCTCCCATCACCGCATATGGCTACTAACCCACATGTCTACCCACTTACTTGGCCTTTATGCCTGTCACTGTGGATGAACTATCGATGCTGCAATATAAACCACATTTCTATCTGTTGGTATATCCTATTTCCGTGTGCCTACTCAAAGACATTACCTAAGAAATTCTCCCCTTTCCTACATATTTCACTCTCTGTTAAATTATTTCCATCGGCATGTAAACATTTTACTATTTCTCACACTTATAAAGATCTTCTTTAAAGGGAGAAAATCATCCCTTTACACTCCCTCATGTCTTGTTCCCTCTTTTTTAAAAATATTTTTCCTTTATTAATTTTAGAGAGAAAGGGAAAGGGAGAGAGATAGAAACACCGAAGAGAGAAGATCAATTAGCTACCTCCTGCATGCTCCCCACTGGGCATCGGGCCCACAACCTGGGCATGTGCCCTGACTGGGAATCAAACCTCTTGGTGCATGGGTCGACGCTCAACAACTGAGCCATACCAGCTGGGATGACTTGTTCTCTCTCTCTCTCTCTTTTTTTAATTCTCACCCTAGGACATTTTTTGCATTCATCTTTAGATACAGCAGGAGGGAGAAAAGAGGGGGAGAGAGAGAGAAACAGTGATGTGAGAGAGACATATAAACTGGTTGCCATCCACACAACCCCAACTGGGGTCAGGGACAAACTGCAACCTAAGTACGTGCCCTTAAGCGGGAACTGAACCCAGGACACTCTGGTCCACAGGCTGACGCTCTAACCACTGAACAAAACTAGCCAGGGCTGCCTTGTTCTCTTTTGAACCAAAACACCTCCTCAGAGTTATCTCCACTCACCATTTCCTTTTCCTTTCCTTCTATTCTATCTCTCTCTTTTTAATGTGGTAAAATATACATGACATAAGTTTGCCATTTTAACTGGGTGTACAGTTTAGTGGCATTAAATGCATTTATATATGCCATCATCCCAAAAAGAAACTTTGTATCCATTAAACAATAACTCGCTATTTGTCCCTATTGCCAACCCCTGTTAACTCTATTCTACTTTCTGTCTCTATGAATTTGCCTATTTTAGGTACCTCTTATTAGTGGAATCATATAATATTTGTCCTTTTGTGTCTGGCTTATTTTACTTAGCAGAATATCCTCAAGTTTCATCTGTGTTATAGCATATATCAGAATTTCATTCCTTTTTATGGCTGAATAATAACCCATTCTATGTATATACTACATTTTGGTTATCCATTAATCTGTTGATGGACATTTGGGTTGTTTCCACTTTTTTATTATTGTGAATAATGCTACTATGAATTTTGGTGTACAAGTATCTGTTTGAATCCCTGCTTTCAATTCTTTTGAGTATTTACCTATAAGTAGAATTTTGTGTTGTATAGTAATTCTGTGTTTATTATTTTTTTTAATGGTAAAATATACATAATATAAAATTTACTGTCTTAACTTTTTTTTTTTTTTTTTTAACCCTCACCCAGGGATATTTTTTCCATTGATTTTTAGAGAGAGTGGAGGAAGGGGAGGAGAGAAAGAGAAAGAAACACTGATGTGAGAGAGACACATCTAATAGTTGCCTCCCACATTAACCCCATCTGGGACCAGGGATTGAACCCACAACTCTTCAGTGTGAGGGCTGACACTCTAACCACTGAGCAACACCAGGCAAGGCACTGTCTTAACCATTTTTAAGTGTACAGATAAGTAGTGTTACGTATATTCACATTGTTGTGTAACCAATCTCTAGAACTTTTTCATCTTGCAAAACTGAAACTCTATACCCATTAAACAACAATTCCTCCTCTTCCCCCCTCCCCAAGATTCTGGCAACAACCATTCTACTTTCTGTTTCTGAGTTTGACTACTCTGGATATCTTATATAAATGAAATCATGTAGTATTTGTCTTTTTGTGACTGCCCTATTTCACTTAGTCTATGATTAAGTTTTTAAGGGACCACCACACTATTTTCCACAGTGGCTGCACTATTTTACCTTGCTACCAGCAATGCACAAGAGTTCCAATGTCTCCACATTCTCATCAACACTTGTTTTTTTGTATTGTGTTTTATCCTCACCAGAGGATATTTTTCCATTGATTTTTAGATAGAGTGAAAAGGAGGGAGAGAAAGGGAGAAACATCAATATAATGTGAGAGACACACATTGATTGGTTGCCTTCCTCATGACCCTGACCAGGGCTGGGCATTGGTTCTCCTTTCTACCAAACCAGGTGTGGGCTCTTGACCGGGAATCAAACCTGTAACCCTTTGGTACTTAGGCTGACACTCTAACCACTGAGATAAACTTGTCAGGGCTCGTTCACATTTGTAATTTTTCTTTTAATAGTAGCAATACCACTTGGCTAGTTTGGCTCAGCTGTTTGAGCGTCAGCCTGCAGACCAGAGAGTCCCAGGTTCAGTTCCCGCTAAAGGCACGTACCTTGGTTGCGGTTTATCCCTGGCCCTAATTGGGGTCGTGTGGATGGCAACCAGTCGATGTGTCTCTTTCACATCAATGTTTCTCTCTCTCTCTTCCTCTCTCCCTCCCACTCTATCTGAAAATAAAGATGCAAAAATGTCCTCAGGTGAGGATAAAAAAAAAATAGTAGCAATACTGGAGGGTGTGAACTGATATCTCATTGTGGCTTTGACTTATAGTTCTCTAATGATTAGTGATGAGCAAATCTTCTTTTTTTTATCCTCAGCCGAGGACATTCTTTGATATTTTGTTCAGATAGAGTGGGAGGGATAGAGAGAGAGAGAAACATCGACGTGAAAGGGACACATCGAGTGGCTGCCACCCGCACGACCCAACCAGGGCCGGGGACAAACTGCAACCGAGGTACGCGCCCTTAGCGGGAACCGAACCCGGGTCTCTCAGGACCGCAGGCCAATGCTCTAACCGCTGAGCCAAACCGGCCAGGGCGTGATGAGCAAATTTTCATGTGTTTATTGGCCTTTTGTGTATCTTTTTCTGAGAAATATCTGTCCAAGTCCTTTGCCCATTTTTGAATTAGGTTTTATTTGTATATAAGGGATATATATCTCTTATCAGATATATGATTCGAAAATATTTTCTCCTATTCAATAGGCTGTCTTCACTCTTTTGATAGTGTCCTTTGATTCACACAAGTTTTTTTTTTTTTAATCCTCACCCGAGGACATTTTTCCATTTTTTGTTCAGATAGAGTGGGAGGGAGAGAGAGAGAGAGAAACATCGACGTGAAAGGGTCACATCGAGTGGTTGCCACCCGCACGACCCAACCAGGGCTGGGGACAAACTGCAACCAAGTTACATGCCCTTAGCGGGAACCGAACCCGGGTCTTCCGGACCGCAGGCTAATGCTCTAACCGCTGAGCCAAACTGGCCAGGGCACAAGTTTTTAACTTTCTATTTTTTTCTTTTGTTACCTGTGCTTTATGGTGTCATATTCAAGAAATCATTGCCAAATTCAATATCATGAATATTTTCCTTAATGTTTTGTTCTAAGAGTTTTTTTAGTTTTAGCTGTTACATTTAGGTCTTTGATCCCTGTAAGTTAATTTTTTTTTATATGGTATAAGGTCTAATTTCATTCTTTTGCATGTGGGTATATAGTTTTCCTAGCATCCTAGCACCATTTGTTGAAAAGACTGTTCTTTCCCCATTGAATGGTCTTGGCACCCTGTCAAAAATCAATTTAACTTATGTGCTAAAATTATTAACTCATTTTAATTTGTATGCTCCTAATATCAATGAAGTCCTTTTTTGTTGGTCATTTATGTAATATGTTTATAATTTTACCTGTATTTTTATTATTATTGTGTTAATTATTTTATAGTTCTTTATAGTCCTGATAATAATTCTTTATTACAGTGTTGCAGGTATTTTCTCTCTGCTTGTCTTTTGTCTTTTTAGTTTTATGTAGTTAGGTCTGTCATTCTTTTCATTTATAACTTGTGGATTTTATATTTTGTCTAAGAGAGCCTTCCCACTACACGGTTTTGAAAATATTGTACTATGTTTCTTCTAATGCTTTTATAACATATTTCATTGAATTTAAGATACAATTGATTATAAGATGCACCTGTTGCCATTTAAACTGTAACAATTCTTATTACTTAGATGTATTATTTTTACTTAGAGGTTTCTTATAGACTTGATTAGGTAGGCATAGCTTTTTGTCATGTTATACTTTTGAAAAAAGGAAGGTGTATTGGAAATAAATTGGTTAAAGCATTTTTTTTCCCTTTGACCCTCATCCTAGTTAAGACATTTTATTTTTTATTTTTTTATTTTTTATTTTTTTTTATCCTCACCCGAGGACATTTTTCCATTTTTTGTTCAGGTAGAGTGGGAGGGAGAGAGAGGAACAGAGAGAGAGAGAGAGAAACATCGACGTGAAAAGAACACATCGAGTGGCTGCCATCCACACAACCGACCAGGGCCGGGGACAACCTGCAACCGAGGTACGTGCCCTTAGCGGAAACCGAACCCGGGTCTCTCAGGACCGCAGGCCGACGCTCTAACCGCTGAACCAAACCGGCCAGGGCAAGACATTTTAAAATCAACCAATGAGACCAGCTGGTATGGCTCAAGGGTTGAGCGTCAACCCATGCACCAAGAGGTCACGGGTTCGATTTTTGGTCAGGGCATGTGCCCAGGTTGTGGGCCTTGACCCCCAGTGAGGGACATGCAGGAGGTGGCCAATCGATGTTCTCTCTTATCAATGTTTCCATCTCTCTCTCCCTCTCCATTTCCTCTCTCTCTCAAAATCAATAAAGAAAAAATAACAAAAAATAAATAAAAATAAAAGTAAAATCAACCAATGAATGCATAAATAAGTAAAACAACAAAATTAGTATTTCTCTCCCTTCCTCTCTCTCTCTCTCTCAAATCAATGAAAAACATATCCTTGGGTAAGAATTAAAAAAAAAAAAAAAAGGTTTTCTTTTTTATCATGAATGAGTATTGGATTTTGTCAAATGCTCTTTCTGTACTGTTGATATGATAATGTGATTTTGTTTTTTTTAGCCTGTTCATGTGATGGATTATATTAATTGATTTTCAGATCTTGAACTAGCCTCATATGCCTAGGTGGTTTCGTGTCTAACATTAATTTGGGGAATTTCTCAGTTATTGAATTATTGCTTCAAATATTGCTTCTGTTTTTTCTCCCTTTTCTTTCTTTTATTTGTTAATCCTCACCCAAGGATATTTTTCCATTGATTTTTAGAGAAAGTGGAAGGGAGGGAGGGAGGGAGAGAGGGAGAGAGAGACAAACATCAATGTGAGAGAGACAAACATCAATGTGAGAGAGAAACATTGATCAGTTGCTTTCCCAACAACCCTGAATGAGGCTGGGGATCCAACCTGCAACCCAGGGATGTGACCTTGACCTGGAATTGAACCCTCAACCCTTCGGTCCATGGACTGACACTAACCACTGAACAAACTGGCCAGGGTACTTGCAGTATTTTAAAAACTGACTTGTAACAATTTTTGTTTTTTTATCCTCACCCGAGGATATTTTTCCTTTTTTTTTTTTGTGTACAGATAGAGTGGGAGGGAGAGAGAGGAAGGGAGAGAGAGAGAGAAACATCGACGTGAAGGGACACATCGAGTGGCTGCCACCCGCACGACCAACCAGGGCCGGGGACAAACTGCAACCGAGGTACATGCCCTTAGCGGGAACCGAACCCGGGTCTCTCCGGACCGCAGGCCGACGCTCTAACCGCTGAGCCAAACTGGCCAGGCGTAACAATTTTTGTAATGCAGAAATAGTTCATTTTGTTGTTTACTGTTTTAATCTTTTCATTTCTGACATATTTCTTTTATTATTTAGAAAGGTTCTCTGTACTCCTATATTATAAATAAAATTACCATTTTAAAAGTATTTTTATGATTTTACTTTTTTGAAATATGTTTTTATTGAATTTTTTTAGAGAGAGAGGAAGGGAGAGAGAGAAATATTGATGTGAGAAACATCGATCAGCTGCCTCCTGCATGCCCCCTACTGGGGATCAAGCCCACAACCTGGGCATGTGCCCTGACTGGGAATTGAACCAGCAACTTTTCAGTTCATGGGATGACGCTCAATCCACTGAGCCACACTGGCTGGGCTGGAATTCAGTTTTTAGATGCCTGTTCATTTGTTATTAGCAACGTTTTTCTTAAATTTATCTTTATTGTTGAAAATAATACAGATGTCCCTCCTTTTTTCCCCATTGACCCCCTACTCCACACTCCCACCCCACCCCTGCCTTCCCCACACTATTTTCTGTGTTCATTGGATACGCGTATTTGCATACAAGTTCTTTGATTTATCTCTTCTTGCACCCCCACTTCCCTCTGATGGTCGTCAGTCTAACAACCAATTTGTTTGCTTCTTGGCTTCACCTACTCTACTGTTGGTTTCCTGTAAGTTATTTTTATGTATGTATGTATTTATTTATTTATTTATTAATCCTTACCTGAGGACATTTTTTGTATTTATCTTCAGATAGAGCAAGAGGGAGAGGGGCAGGGAGAGAGAGAAAGAAACATCGATGTAAAAGAGACACATTGACTGGTTGCCACCCACACAACCCCAACCGGGGCCGCGGACAAACTGCAACCAAGGTACATGCTCTTAGTGGGAACCGAACCCGGGACTCTTTGGTCCATGGGCCGATGCTTTAACTACTGAGCCAAACCGGCCAGGGCTGTAAGTTGTTCTTTATTTCAGTTAGTACATCCTTCATTTCTGACTGGTCCTTTTTTATGCTTTTGAGGTCCTCACTGGGTTCCTTGAGCATCCTTATAATGAGTGTGCTGGTTCCTTAGAGCATCCTTATAATACATCTGTTAGATTGCTATCTCCATTTTGTTTAGTTCTTTTCCTGGAGTTTTGTTCTGCTCTTTCATTTGGGACATGTTTGTTTGTCTCCTCATTTTGTTTGCCTCCCTGTGTTTGTTTCCATGTATTAGGGACAGTTGCTATGTCTCTTAAGCTTTGTAAGGTGACCTTTTGTAGTAGGTGTTCTGTAGGGTCCAGTGGCACAGCCTCCCTGATCACCCAGCTTGGCATTCAAGGTACAACCCCTTGTGTAGGCTGTGCACCCTTCTTTTGTAAATGAGTCTTGATTACTGTTGACACATCAATGGGTGCGATTTTCTCAGGCTGATCAGCTGCAAGGACTGGTTGTGCGCACTGCCCTCTAATCACTTTGGAGGATCAGCTGTGCAGAGGCCACCACAGAACAAGACTCTGGTACCCACTGAGTCCACCTCTTGAGTATGTTGCTTGTGAATGTGGTTGGGTGGTGGTGCTTCGATGTGGTCTGAAGCTGGCCATTGAGTTCTAGAGCCTCCCAGGATGCACAGGCCAAGAGCAGCCACTGCATGTGTTCTACCTGGGGCCATCAGACATAAGCTGCAAAGTGATCTGCAGATGGCTGCTTCTTGTGCTGGGCTTACAGGTGCCCAGGAGAGGCCCTGCTGTGAACCAAGGCTGGCTGCTGCTAGTGCCAGGCTGGGGGCCACTTAGCAAGTGGGGTGGGGATCACTGAGGTCAGGTGCTGCTTGTTTGAGAGAGATTTTAGGAAAATCTGAAGCATGAGACAAGATAGGCCATTTCTATGGTAAAGCCATTGGCGCAGTTAAGCCTGAAAGTTGGATCAGGCAGGGTCTCCAGGAATCACCAGGGTGGGGCAAACAGTGTGAGCCATGCCCTGGCGGGTTTGGCTCAGCGGTTAGAGCGTCGGCCTGCGGTCCAGAGACACCCGGGTTCGGTTCCCGCTAAGGGCATGTACCTCGGTTGCAGTTTGTCCCCGGCCCTGGTTGGTCATGCGGGTGGCAGCCACTCGATGTGTTCCTTTCACATCGATGTTTCTCTCTCTCTCTCCCTTCCTCTCTCTCCCTCCCACTCTACCTGAACAAAAAATGGAAAAATGTCCTTGGGTGAGGATAAAAACAAAACAAAACAGTGTGAGCCAGGTTGCTGGAGTCCCAGATATGGCGCCCATCTGCTGGGTGCATGGGGGAAGGGCTCACCAAAGGAATAAGGGCCTCCACCAGCATGTCTGTCTGAGAGAAAGCTGCCCCTCCAGCTCTTGCCCCATTGCAAAACAGCACAGTTCTTCCATATATGTCTCTGGTGTCTTTCAAGCTACCTCCCCTGTGCTGGAGCCCAGAGGGAGCAAGTTCCAGTAAGTCTGTATGCAGCCCCTTTAAGAGGTACTGCCTGGGGCTCCAGCAGCCTCAGCCTCCCTCAGCTGCCTTCTGAACACCCCCCACTGGGGATTGAGTCTACAACCCAGGCGTGTGCCCTGACTGGGAATCGAACTGGGACCTGTCAGTCCATGGTATAACACTCAATCCATTGTGCCACACCAGCTGGGCATATTGGCCTCCTTAATGTGGGTTGCCCTCATCTGATCATTTGAAGGCCTAAACAGAACAAAGAGGCTGACCCTCCTATGATTAAGAGGGAACTTTTGGCCCTGACTGGTTTGGCTGAGCGGTTAGAACGTTGGCCTGCTGTCCAGAGAGACCTGGGTTCAGTTCTCGCTAAGGGCGCATACCTCAGTTGTGGTTTGTCCCTGGCCCTGGTTGGTCGTGTGGGTGGCAGCCACTGGATGCGTCCCTTTCACGTCAGTGTTTCTCTTTCTCTCTGTTCCTCTCTCTTCCTCCCACTCTATCTGAACAAAGAATGGAAAAATGTCCTCGGGTGAGGATTAAAAAAAAAAAAGGGAGCTTCTGCCTAATTGTTTGAGAAGGGACATTGGTCTTCTCCTGCCTTTTGCTTGGAACCGAAATATTGGCTCTTCTTGGGCCTTGAGCCTGTCAACTTTTGGACTGGAACTTATATCACTGGCTCTCCTGGTTCTCTGGCCTTTGGACTCAGACTGGAACTTCACCTTTGGCTTCCTGAGTCTCCAGTTTGCTAACTGCAGCTCTTGGGACCTCTCAGCATCCATAATTGTATGAGCCATTTTCTTATAATAAATCTCTATTTGTATATATCATTTTGGTTTTAGTTCTCTAGGAGACTTGAATACATATGGCGATACAAGTATTTTTCTTTTTTGATCTCTTAGTAAAGTAAATTATATCAGTAGGTATTGTAATATTGAACCATCCTTGCATTCCTGGTGTATTAGTCTTTAACATGCTGCTAACTTCTTTTTGCTGGGGTGTTTTTGCCTTGATATTCGTGAGAATGGTGTGTGGTTTTCCTTTTCTTTTTAACTTTATTTTTGACCCTATTACAGATGTCCCCATTTTTCCTCCATTTGCCAACCTCCACCCACCCTCTGCTCCTCCTTTTCTCTGGCCATCACTACACTATTGTCTGTGTCTATAGGTTATGCATATATATTCTTTTTTTTCATTTTTTTTTATTCCTCATCTGAGGATATTTTCCCATTGATTTTCAGATAGAATGGGAGGGAGGCGGGAGAGAGAGAGAGAGAGAGAAAGAGAAAGAGAAAGAAACATCGATGTGAGAGAGACACATTGATTGATTGCCTCCCACACGACCCTGATCAGGGCCAGGGATCAAACTGCAACTGAGATATGTGCCCTTAATCGGAATCTAACCCAGGACTCTTTGGTGTTCTAACCCCTGAGCAAAACCAGCCAGGGCATGCATACATATTTTTTGGCTAATTCTTTCACTTTCTTTCATCTAGTCTCTTCCCATACCCCATTCTGACTTCTGTCAGTTTGTTCCATGGATCCATGCCTCTGGTTCTATTTTTTTTTTTTTTAAATCCTCACTTGAGGACATTTTTGCACTTATCTTTAGATAGAGCGGGAGGGAGAGAAACATTGATGCGAGAGACACATCGACTGGTGCCACCCACATGACCCTAACTGGGCCGGGGACAAACTGCAACCGAGGTACGTGCCCTTAGCGGGAACTGAACCTGGGCCTCTCTCTGGTCCGTAAGCCGACACTCTAACTGCTGAGCCAAACCAGCCAGGGCTCTGGTTCTATTTTGTTGGTCAGTTTATTTTATTAATTAGATTCCACATATAAGTGAAATCATATGGTATTTGTCTTTTTCTGACTGGCTTATTTCATTTAACATAATACCCATAAGGGCCATCCATGCTGTGGTATGTGGTTTTCTCTTTCATGCTTTTATGGTTAGGTTTTGGTAGCAATGTTATGTTTGCCTCATAAAAATAATTTGGAAGATTTTTTTTCCTCCCTATGCTTTGGAATAGTTGAAATAATATTGGAATAATTTATTCCTTTAATATCTATAGAATTCCCTTATGAAATGCCTGGTCAATTACTTGAAAACTTTTTCTGTTCTTCTAGGATAATTGGCTTTATGTATGTATGTATGTATGTATGTATGTATGTATTTATTGATTTTGGTACGTGCCCTTAGCGGGAACCGAATCCAGGACTCTCTGGTCCGCAGGCTGACGAGCCAAACCGGCCAGGGCTAATTGGCTTATTTAGAATTTTATTTCTTCTGAGTCAATTTTGGTAAATTATTATTTTTTTCATTTTTTTATTAGTATGTAGTATTTTTCTCTGACATTTTATTTTGTAAATTATTAGAAAAATATTTCTTATAGGTTTTATAATATACTTGCATAGAGATGAGTACGTTTTGAACATTAAATACTTTTGTTTGTTTAGAATCCCTTTCAGATTATATTGCAACTCTTAAGAGTATGGATCCTGCTGCTATTTGCTCTGCTGGTTATTTTTCATGGTTTTTCATTTCTCCTGTGATTTATCATTTTTTATTGAAAGCCTGTCATTAGTGGGAAATGTTTTTCCTTAGAGTTCTTGTGTTTTAGGTTGTGGATGATGTGTCCCAAAACAGTGGTCTCACATTTGCCTCTGCTGGGATCATATAGATTCTAGATCTGAACTTAAAGGCTTTATTTTTATTTCTTGGCTCAGGCTTTCTGTACAATGTTTATAGTACAAATCTCAATCCTGAACCTGATTATCATAGTTGGCTCTTGTTCCTAATTTAAGGTAATAGAGTCTAGCATTATACCACTGTGAATGTCCCTTACAATATAGGAGAAGGCTAGTTAATTGTAGTTTGTGGTATTTTAGGAAGTAACTACTTAACATTATGGTAAGAACATTATCATTGGGAAAGGAGGAATAGGTCTATGTATTTCTTCTCACATGTAATAGTCTGATACAAGGTTTGGTAAACTATAGCCCTTGTACTAAATCCAGACCGCCACTTGTTTTTTTTTAAATCCTCACCTGAGAATATTTTTTCCCCATTATCTTCAGACAGAGTGGGAGGGAGGGAGAGGGAGAGAGAGAGAGAGAGGAACCTTGATGTGTGAGAGAGGCACATTGACCGGTTGCCTCCCATAGGACCCCTAACTAGGGCCAGGGACTGAACTGCAACTGAGGTACGTGCCCTTGACCAGAATTGAACCCTCAATTCTTTGATCTGCGGGCTGATGCCCTAACTGCTGAGCCAAACTTGCCAGGGCTGCCACTTGTTTTTGTACATAAAGTATTATTGGAACACATCCACACCCATTTGTTAGTATATGTTCTGTGGTTGATTTTTGAGTAGTTGTAACAGTGACTGTAGGGCCTCAAAGCCTAAGATACATACTATCTAAACCCTTTACAGAAAGTTAACCAACCTCTGGTCTAATAACTATAGTGCATAGCTAGGTGATGGTTAGTTTTTATCTTTGATTACAAAGTACACATGATTACAGAGCTTTAAAGGTCAGGTTACATAAAAAGTATATTCATCGCAATAAAAGGAAATATTTGACTTCTGATGTGGGAGATATAAATTATGTAGATAACTTAAGGACTTTTAGTTGCCTTAGCAAAAGAAAGACTGGTTGATGAATGACTTTACATTGAAAAATATGGATTTATGCTGTTTCTTATTTGTAGTTCTTTAAAATAAGTTTGTTTAGAATTTAGGACCTTCTGGTGATTCATCATTTAAAATATACCTTAGTTATGTTATCTGTTCAATTTACACTATTCTTCATTTAGTTCTGAAGCCTGACTTTAGATAATTTACAGACTGTTAGGCTATACTTTATGAAGGATGAAAAACTACAGTTAGCAAAGTCCTCATGATCTTTATTTTACACCGTGTGGGTCAAGTAGCCCCATGATTACAATTAAGATAATTTGTCATATTCCTTACCAAAAGTTATAAAAAATTGTCTTGTGTTGCCCTGGCCAATTTGGCTCAGTGGTTGAGCGTCAAACTGCGGACCAGAGAGTCCCGGGTTGGGTTCCCACTAGGGGCATGTACCACACACACAAAAAATTGTCTTATGTTGCCTGGCCAGTGTGGCTCAGTGGTTGAGCATCGACCCATGTAACATGAACCCATGTCACCGGTTCTATTCCCAGTCAGGGCACATGCCCAGGTCATTGGCACGCAACCTGGTGAGGGGCATGCAGGAGGCGGCCGATCGATGTTCTCTCTCATCAATGTTTCTCTCTCTCTCTCCCTCTCCCTTCCTCTCTCTCTAAAATCAATTAAAAAAAAAAAAAAGAAAGAGAAAACATTTTTTAAAAATTGTCTTGTCTTGCTCTTCCGGGGATGATGACTTCAGGCATTAACAATGGTCCAGATTTTGAAATACTGTTGGAGGCTGTCCTACAATACAGTCTCTAACAAAACTAGGCTGTCCTGGACCCCTGGTAATAGAATTGATTTACCTTTAATACCAAGAAGTTGGGAAAGTACCAAAGTCTGCATGAGGCCTGTGTCCAGGCTGACTTCGTGGAGTTCTCATCATGAGACCTAAAGTTCTAATGAGGTTGTCTAAAACGTAAACACATGTCAGCAGGGCCTATGGTGGATCCATGTGTGCCAAATGTAAGCTTTCCTTATTGAGGAGCAGAAAACCGTTGTAAAAGTGTTGAAGGTACAAGCCCAGAGCTAGAAAGTTAAATTTTAAAAAAATGAAGCTTTGCGTGGCCGGTGTGGCTCAGTGGTTGAGCATTGACCCATGCACCAAGAGGTTGCCAGTTTAATTCCTGGTCAGGGTACATGCCCGGGTTGTAGGCCGGATCTTCAGTGTGGAGCGTGCAGGATGCGGCCAATTGATGTTCTCTCTCATCGATGTTTCTATCTCTCTTTCTCTCTTCCTCTTTCTCTCTGATTTTAATAAAGAAAAAAAAAATGAAGCTTTTTTAGTAAAGAAGCAATTAAAAGGCTAAAAAATTTTCTTACCTCAAGTAATCTTATTTACTTGTATAGCTGTAAAAATATCTGTTTCATCCCTGGCCGGCTTGGTTCAGTGGTTAGAGCATCAGTTACAGACCGAAGAGTGGAGGGTTTGATTCCAGTCAAGAGCAGGTACCTTGGTTGGGGTTTGGTCCCCATCCCTGGTTGGGGTCGTATGGGAGGCAACCAAACGATGCGTCTCTATCACATCGATGTTTCTTTTTCTTTCTCTCTCTCCCTTCCACTCTGTGTGAAAACATTTTAAAACATGGAAAAATATCCTCAGGTGAGGATTAAAAAAAAATATATATATATATATTTTTTTTTCATTCTAGCATTTGGTTTTGGAAGGAACTTGGGCTCCTTTAGATTGTGACCCTCAGAGGTAGAACACATTTTAAAAATTAATCAACTTGGTAATTTTATTGGTTAAACTTGGACTATGTTTATGGATTATAAATGTCTTAGGACCTCAGAAAATGATTCAATTGTTATTGGGTAACATGTATTTTAGGTTGCAATTAATTTATCATCATTCTACAGATTATCATGGTAGAGGTAGAAAGTTTTGAACACAGCCCTGGCCAGTTTGGCTCAGCGGTTAGAGCGTCGGCCTGCGGTCCGGAGAGACCCGGGTTCGGTTCCCGCTAAGGGCACGTACTTCGGTTGCAGTTTGTCCCCGGCCCTGGTTGGTCGTGCGGGTGGCAGCCACTCGATGTGTCCCTTCACGTCGATGTTTCTCTCTCTCTCCCTTCCTCTCTCTCCCTCCCACTCTATCTGTACAAAAAATGGAAAAATATCCTCGGGTGAGTATAAAAAAAAAAAAAAAAAAAAGAAAGTTTTGAACACAAAGTTCCCTTTCATTACCTACATAATTATTGATTATGAGTAGAGACTATTAATACTGATTATAAGAAGAGAAAAAGAGAGAGAGACACAGATGGAAAAGCTGGTACTTTATATATTCTGAGAAAGATATGTGTAGAAGGAAAGCTAAATTCATTCGTTTTAAAGCATAGTTCTATTTTTCCACACTGTATATTTGGGAATATATATTAATACTTTTATTTTTTATTTTTTTTAGATAGAGTGGAAGGCAGGGAGGGAGAGAGACAGAAGCACTGATGTGAGAGAGACACATCAATTGGTTGCCTTATGCATGACCCCTACCAGGGCTGGGGATCAAACCTGCAACCTAGTTATGTGCCCTTGACTGGGAATCAAACCCAAGACTTCCTGGTCTGAGGGCTGACACTCTAACCACTTGAGCAAAACTGGCCAGGGCTATAATACTTTCAGAAATGTATTTACAAGATTGGTTTTATAATCATTCTAGAAATGTATTTATTTATTTATTTAAATATTTTTATTGATTTCTTTTTTTTTTTTTTTTGAGAGAGGGGAAGGGAAGAGAGAGAGAGAGAGAGAGAGAGACAGACATCACTGTGAGAGAGAGACATTGATTGGCTGCCTCTTGCGTGCCCCCTACTGTGGATTGGGCCCAAAACCCAGGCATGTGCCCTGACTGGGAATTGAACTGAGACCTCTCAGTCCGTAGGAGGATGCTCAATCCACTGAGCCACACTGGCTGGGCCAGAAATTGTTTTATTTAAAAAACACACATACTCAACAAAAGGAAAACAAAGAACCCAATTAAAAAATGGGCAGAGGAACTAAATAGACATCTCTCCAAACAGGACATACAAATGGCTAAGAGACATATGAAGAAATGGTCAACATCACTAATCATCAGAGAGATGCAAATTAAAACAATAATGAGGTATCACCTCACACCTGTCAGAATGGCCGCCATCAACAAATCATCAAACAACAAGTGTTGGCGAGGGTGTGGAGAAAAGGGGACTCTGGTACACTGCTGGTGGGAATGCAGACTGATGCAGCCACTATGGAAAACAATATGGTGTTACCTCAAAAAATTAACAATTGAACTTCCATTTGACCCAGTGATCCCACTTCTAGGAATATACCCTAAGAAGCCTGAATCACCAATCAGAAAGAATATATGTACCCCCATGTTCATAGCAGCACTATTTACAATAGCTGAGATCTGGAAACAGCCCAAGTGTCCATTAGTAGACGAATGGATAACAAAGCTGTGGTACATATACATAATGGAGTACTATGCATCTGTAAGAAAGAAAGATCTCTTATCCTTTGAGATGACATGGAGGGACCTGGAAAGTATTATCCTAAGCAAAACAAGCCAAGCAGAAAAAGATAAATACCACATGATCTCACTTATTTATGGAATATAATGAACATAACAGTCTGAGGAATAGGGTAGACCCAGAAACATGGAAGTAGGGTACAGACTGACAACCCTCAGAAGAGGGGGTGGTGGGGGGAAGGAAGAGATAAACCACAGAACTTATATGCATGTATGCATAACCAGTGGACATGAACAACAAAGTCGGGGATGGGGCGGGGGGGATGGGGAGGAGGGTGTCAATGGGATAAAAAAAGAGAAACATTTGTAACAAAAATAAAATAAATAAAAAAAACGCTTTTAAACAAGGATAAAATGTGTTCTGATATGCATTATAATAATAAGATTTTCTGGAAAAAAAGATTACTTTGACTACAGGTTATCAAATTAATTAGAGGGTAAGAATAGTTTCAGTTTGCAATGGTGACTTGTAGCGGAAATGTGTGTGATGGCAATGGGGATGGAGAGGAATGAAATGATTTGAAATGCTGGACATGCTTTTTAATATATCAACTTAAGTATGCTTATAAAAATTGATATATTTAGAAGGTACTATCTGTAGCATTTGGTGAATGGTTGGATGTGTTTGTGTGGGGAAGGAGGAATCAAATATGATTTCAGTTACTAGCCGCTGAATGTTTGAACCCTGAAGGAGGAACACGTTTGATAATTTCAGATTTGGGTTAGAGTGTGAGGTGCTTATGAGACCTATACCTAGAAATGATCAATAAGCAGTTACGTATAGAGATACGGAGCTCAGAAGACAGATCGGGCCTTGAGATGTCAATTTAAGAACCAATAACATGAAGCAACAAAAGCCATGGATATGAATGAGATTATACAGAGACTGTAAATAGACAATAAAGGAAGGCATGGAAACAAACATTAAGGAACTTTAGTATTTTAAGGGTTGCATAGAGGAAGGAAGAGCTGACAAAGAAGCCTTAACAGGAGTAGCAAGAGGGGTAAGAGAACCAGTGTGTGTGTGTGTGTGTGTGTATCTGTGTTAGTGAGTGAAAGAGAGAGACTTGATGAAATTTTAACCTAAGAGCACAAAGTTTGTGTTCTTTTAACTGTACCCTTATAACGATGCCTGCCTTGTAGTGTTGGAAGGATCAAATGAAATATATAGAGCACCTTGTATAATGCCTAGTCCATCAAGCAAATAGTAGCTTTTGTAATCTTATGGAAGCCATCTTTTTCAGATGTGATTTAATTAAACAAAAAAAAACTTTTTAATTAATTTTTCTAGATGGGAAGGGAGAGAGAGAGACATTGATATGAGAGAGAAACATTGATTGGTTGGTTGCCTTCCACACATGCCCCTATTGGAGATTAAACTGGCAACCTGGGTATGTTCCCTTACCGGGGCTCGAACTGACCACCTGTTGATGTATGGACAATAATGCTCTAGTCAACTGAGCCATACCAGCCAGGGCCTATCTACCTAATTGATAAATGGAATAGTACATCTAATTTTGATCCAGTTTATAAGAAAGAAATAGATAATTTTATTCACTTTTTTGGGAGATATCCCCAAAATGTGTGTGTGTATACTTTCTTTTTTGTTTTGTATTGTTAATCCTTACCCTAGGATATTTTCCCATTGATTTTTAGATAAAGTCGAAGGGAAGGAGGGAGAGAGAGAGAGACAGAGAGAGAAAGAAAACATCAATATGAGGGAGGCATATTGATTAGTTGCCTCCTGCATGACTCCACTGGGGCCAGGGATTGAACCTGCAACCCAGGTACTTGCCCTTGACCAGAAATCAAACTCATGATCCTTTGGTCCCAGGGCTGACGCTCTAATCACTGAGGCAAAACAGCCAGGGCTATATATTTTTTCTTATAGAGTTCAACCTGATTCAGTTTATGTGGCAAGTATATAACTAGTTATATAAGATATATGCTTAAATTCCCCCCCCCCCCCCCCCGTAATATTTTCCTAAATTGACAGCACTATGTCTGGAAATGCCAGGCTAAAAGACATAGTAAATTTATAAACCAAAAGAGCCAGATATCTTCCATCTGCTTGGTCCTGAAACATTTATTTATTCACATTCATAGTTATACATTTATTATTTAGTGCCATGGAGCTTGTCATGCAAACTCTAAGTCTGTAGCATTATTAACAGTTTGGTATAAAGAAAGTTAAGGGGAACATTTCAGTATGAATGTTATTTTGTTCTGGGATGTTTTATTTTTGTGCTCAGGAAGATAAAGATTTTGTGTTCTCTTGTAGTCTTGTCTGCTTTGAGAAGTAAGATCCTGGGTCTCAAAATGCTAGTGTTGCTGCAGTGATCTTAGTGTCCCAAATGATTATACTTTTTAGCCTTTTAAACTGTAACTTGTGAAATTTGCGAGAGTGAAACTTTTCTCTGAAATTTTTTTTTTCTGTATTGATTTTAGAGAAGAAAGGAGAGGGAGAGAGAGAGAAACATCTATGAGAAAGAACATTGATTAGCCACCTCCTGCATGCCCCCCACTGGGGATTGGGCCCACAACCTGGACATGTGCCCTGACTGGGACTTGAACCGGTGACCTCTTGGTACATGGGTCAACACTCAACCACTGAGCCACAATGGCCTGGCAAAAACTTTTCTCTTAAAAAAAAATTTTTTTTTTCTTTATTGATATTAGAGAGAGGAAGGGAGAGGGAGAGAGAGAGAAACATCGATGAGAGAGAGCATCAATTGGCCACCTCCTGCACACCCCCACTGGGGATCGGGCCCACAACCTGGGCATGTGCCCTGACTGGGAATCGAACTGGTGACCTCTTGGTGCATGGGTTGACACTCAACCACTGAGCCATACTTGTCGGGCAAAACTTTTATCTTTTAAATGTGATCATGTTGCAGCCTGAATCTACAAATACTCATGGATTTTTCTCAGATTGTTTTTACTTCATGGTTGTGTTTGTCTCTTTATGCTTCTTTGAGACCTCACTGTAAATTGTTTTCATCAACACCAGGTGGTCCTCTTCTAACAAGATGTAATTAATGCCTACATGCTTTAATAACAACTGTGTCAGAAAAGAGTTAAACTGTATGCCTTGGAAGTGTATAAGGAAGCTCTTGTAAGAGGACTAAGAACTTGACAGTGAGGATGATGTAAGGTAGTACATATTTTTTTGAGGGTGAGGTTTAGGAGAGAATCTATTAGGCATTTCTGACATACTAGTTTTCCGTTTTTTTTGCTCTGACTGAGATGTAGTTTATATACCAAGGCCATTTAGGAAACAAAATAGTGAATTCTGGGAGTAATTTGAACCACCCCATCTCCAAAACACCCATTAGCAAGATGTGTGTGTCTGTCTGCTTGTCTGTCTCCTCATATGAAATCAGCCATTTCAGAATTCAACTGCTCCAGGTAGTCAAAGAGTTAAGGTAACCCTCAAAATCAAGAATGGCCCTGGCCGGTTTGGCTCAGCGGTTAGAGCGTCAGCCTGCGGTCCGGAGAGACCCAGGTTCGGTTCCCGCTAAGGGCACGTACTTCGGTTGCAGTTTGTCCTGGCCCTGGTTGGTCGTGCGGGTGGCAGCCACTCGATGTGTCCCTTCACGTCGATGTTTCTCTCTCTCTCTCCCTCCCACTCTATCTGTACAAAAAATGGAAAAATATCCTCGGGTGAGGATAAAAATAAATAAATAAATAAAACAAAATCAAGAATGGCATTAAGGAAGAACAAATATAGAGAAAACCCTTAAGTGTACAGTATTACTCTGGTATGAAAGCAGTGTTATGTAGGAACTGAGCATATTTGTTGGTTTGTTTGGTTAATCTTTACCCAAGGATATTTTTCCATTGATTTTTAGATAGAATGGAAGGGAGGGAGGGAGGGAGAGAGAAACATTGATGTGAGAAACATTGATTGGTTGTCTCCCACATGACTCCCGACTGGGGCTGGGGATCGAACCTGCAACACAGGTACGTGCCCTTGACTGGGAATCAAACCTCAGATCCTTCACTCCAAAGGCTGACGCTCTAATCACTAAGCCAAACCGACCAGGACCAGAACTGAGCTTATTTTTAACCATCAGGAAAATGTTTTCAATGTCAGAAACAGTGATGGAAAGAGTATGGACCGAGCCCTGGCCGGTTTGGCTCAGCGGTTGGAGCGTCGGCCTGCGGTCCTGAGAGACCCGGGTTCGGTTCCCCCTAAGGGCACGTACCTCGGTTGCAGTTTGTCCCCGTCCCTGGTTGGTCGTGCGGGTGGCAGCCACTCGATGTGTCCCTTCACGTCGATGTTTCTCTCTCTCTCTCCCTTCCTCTCTCTCCCTCCCACTCTATCTGAACAAAAAATGTAAAAATGTCCTCGGGTGAGGATAAAAAAAAAAAAAAAGACTATGGACCGAGAAGACTAGAGCAGCAGGGATTGAGCCTTAAGAAGTATTTTTATTTGGGGAGAGTGTGAAGGAAAAAAAGAGACAAACAGCAGCTAGAGATAGGTTCCTAAAGACCAGAGAAACTGCCACATCTACCAAACACAAATTCCAAGGAGCTGACACCTTATTAGAAGTTTAGAAAAAAAGGGTCAAGAGGAAAAACAACTTCTCTCCTCACCTCCCACCCCCCTTTTCAAGGAGTTAGCATTGAAAAGCCTGGCAGAAATAGGATGGTAGCAGTCCAATGCTTCTTAGAACTCTGCGCCTTGGAAATAGTCTTTGTTGCATATCCTTATTGTCTGTCAAAATGGCTTCTTGCTAAATTTCCTATTGTTTTTCTTGTTGCTTTAAACTGGTTTTGCAAACTCTTTGAGTTACAGGGGTTTTCAGAGAGAGAGAGAGAACTCTGACGGGGAGGTTCAGTGTTTTGGGGTTTGTGAAATGTGTATTTGTATTACATGTATACTTAAGGTTCACACACAACGGTGTATGATTGTAGCTTTTGGCCATATTCAGTACATTTAATAATTCTTCCAGAGCTGATGTGGAAAGTTGGGCTGCTAATTAGCAAAGAATTTTGTAGATGTGTCTGTGGGCTGAGCTCAGCACTAGGTGACATCTAGGGATACTTTATCAGGTAGCAAATTTTACTGTGTGCCTATTGCTATAGAGAAGTATCTCCCAAGATCCTTTAATTGATAATCTAGTTGGAAAAGAAAAAACTGGAAGCACACAAGTTGTATGGACAACTTGGATTCACTCAGTATGTAGAAGTATTTCTGTAGATAATGATACATATGTGAAGTCATGTGAAATATTACAAAAAACTGATTCTAGAGTGTATTATTTTTCAGTGAGGAGAGTGAGGTGGTTGCTTCCCCTTTGTGATCTCATAGTACTTGGCTGATTCTTCTGCTTCAACATGTAGTAAACATTGGGACTATTTGCTATCTTCATCATATATTTATTTACTCAGCTGATATTTAGCTAATGCTCATTAGGTGTAGGACTTAGAGCTACATGCTAAGGATAGAGAAATAAATAAAATCCAGCCCTACAAGAGCCCTTTGCTTAGGCTGGAAGACAGGAAATGTATTTAAAACACAGCATTTGTTGAAGTTGAGCCTTTAGCAAGAGCCCAAAGTTGCTTAATACGTAGCTGCTAAATGTGTGAAAATATGCTAAGGAATATAATGCTGGGCACCAGTACAAACCTGTCAATATTAAGAAACGTCCAAACCTGTAAGAATATTTATGGGTTTATTTGAGCCAAACTGACAACAGTGGCCATGAAGCAATATCTTAATGAATTGAGAAAATGCTCCAGAGAATGGCAGTTTTGCACTTACTTTATACATTACAATCAAAGGAGAAGGCCTAAGGGGGTTACATGAAATTCATTGGTGATAGATTAGGGAGGCAGGAAACCGAAAAGCAGGGAAATCTCTGGGATTGGATAAAAAATAAAAGGAATAGACACATACTTTTTTTCCACCTATGGGTATGGGATAGTTAGCAGTCAACAATTAACATGATAATAATAATGAGGAAATTTGTGGTTTGTGGCCCTGATGCTTAATATGTGTCCTGAAGGGTCTGGAAAAAAGTAAATTCCCTTGTATTCCAAAGGTGTGTTGTCTTAGATGGGAAAAAAGAAAAGGCAAGTAGGCTCAGTTAAGGTGAAAATTGACTTTTGTCAGGGAGGATGCTGGCCTAGGACATGACTACCTGCCATAAACTGCTTTTAGTTAAAAAGCTTAAATTTCAGACCATCCTTTGTGGTTACTTTAGGTCTTTGAGTTTGCAAGGCTGTCACACAGGCCCTTGTAAACTGAGCTTGTCAGATGGGCTTGTGGCCCCCATTTGTCCACAGTTTCTTTGTTTTCTATTTCATTAATTTTTGTTTTTATCTTTATTATACTTTCTTGTTTTCTAGCATCTTTAAACTCAAGCTCATTTATTTTTTTAATCTTTTGTAAATCAGTTAGAATTGTCTTGAGCAGTATGTTACAGAAACCTGAAGACAGTGGCTTATCCAAATAAGAAATTAATTTTTCTTAAGAAATCTTGAGAAATTCCTATTCTTGTCTGCTTGAGGAAGTCATCAACAATCCAGTCTTCTAGCTTCCTCTGTCTGTAGTGTGTGGCTTTTGTCCTTTTGGTTACAAGATAGCTGCTTTTGATGCAAGCAATACACATCTTTGCTCCAGTATATAAAAAGGGGGAAGGATAAAGGACAATTTCACTAGGAGAACAGTAGCATTCTCAGAATCCCCACTAGCAACTTCTGCTTAATCTTCTTACTAGGTCTCAGTCACCTGGTGCACCCTAGCTGCAAGGAATATTGCCAAATTGAATGTTTTAACTGAGAACATTGCCATCTAAGATGTTGGGTAAATAATTAGTATTGTTCACTATGTTTTTAAAAAATGTGTTTTTATTGATTTTTTTAGAGAGAAAGGAAGGAAGAGAGAGAGAAACATCAGTTGGTTGCCTTCTGCATGCCCCTACTTGGGATCGAGCCTGAGACCTGGGCATGTGCCCTGACCAGGAATTGAACCTGGATCTCTCAGTCCCATGGGACAATGCTCAATCCACTGAGCCACACTGGCCGGGCCACTATTCTTGTTTTTAATTATCTTTTTGTTGATTTCTAATTTTATTTCATAGTGGTCTAGAAATGTGGGGTTTTTTTGTTTTGTTTTTGTTAATCCTCACCCAAGGGTATTTTTATATTGATTTCTTTTTTAAAGTGAGTGGAAGGGAGAGACAGGGACAGAGAGAGAGAGACAGAGAGACATCGATGTGAAAGAGACACACCAATTGGTTGCTTCCCGCACCACCCAACCAAGGCTAAGAATTGAACCTGGGCCGATGCTCTGACCCCAGAGCCAAACTGGCCAAGGTAGGTATGTGGTTTTTTGAACCACATTAATTCTTTGAAATAAAAGGTCTGAGTCTGCAGAAGATAACATCCACAATGCAAGGCCAATGTAGAGCAAAATGATTTTATTGCATGTGCCTGGGTGCAGACAGGCTGAGCCCGTAGAGGGGTCAGCCTCAAATAACAGTTGAAGTGTGGGTTATATACTCCTAGCTTTTGACATTTTCTGCTGAGGTACTCTGCCTGGCTCATTGTCCACTTTGCAGTTGGACTGGTCTGGTATCACATCTTGTATCTGCTGGGTGATTCATTGTCTTGCGGATAATCAGTAATCCTTACTTAACAGAAGGCTGAGCAAAGGTCATGCAAGCAACGCATTTTTCATGGTTTTCACCTTTTGCAAGCTTTTACCTTTACCCATTGAAATGTTACTAACCTTTTCAGAAATTTTTTGAGAATTAATTTATGATGTAGTACCTGTGCACTTTGGTAAATTTGTTCATGTATACTTGAGAAAAAAAAACAAACACCTGTCTTTGTTGGGACAGCATTAAATCAAGTATGTCAGTTTTATTAATATGTATGATATTCATATTCATTTCTTATCTGCTTGAGCTTTTACTCTCTAAGAAGTAGGTCAAATATCCCATGAAGATTCCAGATTTGTCATTTGCCTTGTTCTTTTTTTGATACATGACTGTTGCTAGAAAGGGGGTCTGCCTAGTGCCAGTGGGTAGTGTGTGGATTCTTGACTTTGTGCAGGAAAGATTTCACAACACAAATCCAGGTGATTTTCAGAGGACATATTAAAGCTGGGGACGGTGAGCCCTGGCCAGTTTGGCTCAGCGGTTAGAGCGTCAGCCTGCGGTCCGCAGAGACCCGGGTTCGGTTCCCGCTAAGGGCACGTACTTTGGTTGCAGTTTGTCCCCGGCCCTGGTTGGTCGTGCGGGTGGCAGCCACTTGATGTGTCCCTTCACATCGATGTTTCTCTCTCTCTCCCTTCCTCTCTCTCCCTCCCGCTCTATCTGTACAAAAAATGGAAAAATGTCCTCGGGTGAGGATAAAAAAAAAAAAAAGCTGGGGACGGTGAAACAAGGAAGGGCCTAGGATAGAAGAAGTAATAGGAGAGAGACTAGGGGGAGAAATGAACCTAGACTGAGCTGTTTTGGCTCACTAAGGAGTCAGATAAGCCCTGGTCTGTGTGGCTCAGTTGGTTGAGTATCACCTGTGCACTGAAGTGTTGCTGGTTAGATTTGGGCAGGGCTCCGGGTCCTAGATCCCCTGTAAGGGGCGTGTAGGAGGGAGCCAATATGTTTCACTCTCACATCGATGTTTCTCTCTCTCCCTTTCCATTCCTCTCTCTTTAAAAGTCAATAACTTATTCTTTTTTTTTATCCTCACCCGAAGGCATTTTTGCATTTATCTTCAGATAGAGCAGGAGGGAGAGAGAGGAGAAGAGAGAGAGAGAGAAACATTAATGTGAGAGAGACACATCGACTGGTTGCCACCCACATGACTCCAGCCGGGGCCAGGACAAACTGTAACCAAGGTATGTGCCCTTATCTGGAACCGAACCTGAGACTCTGTGGTCCACAGGCCGATGCTGTAACTGATGAACCAAACTGGCAGGGCTAAACTATCCTTTAAAAAAAAAAGTCAGCCCTGGCCAGTTTGGCTCAGCGGTTAGAGCGTCGGCCTGTGGTCCGGAGAGACCCGGGTTCGGTTCCCGCTAAGGGCACGTACTTCAGTTGCAGTTTGTCCCCGGCCCTGGTTGGTCGTGCGGGTGGCAGCCACTCGATGTGTCCCTTCACGTCGATGTTTCTCTCTCTTTCTCCCTTCCTCTCTCTTCCTCCCACTCTATCTGTACAAAAAATGGAAAAATAACCTCGGGTGAGGATTAAAAAAAAAAAAAAAGTCTGAGAAAAGGGGTCCTTGGGGATAGGGTCAGGGGGTTAGCCCAGGATAGCTTCTGCTGCCCATTGCTCCCAGGTTGCAAATCTTCTGGGGTCCCTTAGAGATTAGGAGATACATGCCTGTGGGGGAAGAAGAGGGGGCAGGGAAAGGTAGAGAAGTGCTCTAGGAAGAGGGAGAGTCAGTAGTGGGACTTTCATTTTGAGGGTTTTTAAAGGCTGGGGTTTTAGGGGAGGTCTTAGGGGAGGATCTGAATAGAATATTCATCAGTTTTATGCTGATGTGCGAAAATAAGATTTATCCCCTTAACATCATCTGTCCTTGGGTGTGGTTTGCAAATGGCACTAATTGGATTTTTGTTATCTATCTCCCTGAGTAGGGTGATTTAAGCTGTTTACCCTCCAGTTGGGGAGAAGTGTAAACCATTTACTCTTAAGTGTCCTTGGTTACAGACAATAGGATTTTGTGATTTATTAGGTGACTGTAAACTGATTGGCTGTTGAACTATCTGTCTCAGTTTCCCTATTCTGCTTGTCCTGGCTTTTTAGAAGGCTGCTTACTGTTGGAAACATATAAGACCATGATTATTATTTCTTGACACAGTAATTATAATGTAGTGTGCACACAGTGTTTTTTCCTTATATCAGTTGTTCTTAACCCCAATGTCCTTTGCATAATCTAGGCTCAAATTCTGGCTCTGTATGAGCTAGAGAAAGTCATTTAATCCCTCTGTTTCTCAGTTTCCATAGCTGTAAAATGGGGTATATTAATAATACCTACCTCATAGAATTATTTTGAGGATTAAGTGAGTTAATATATACAAAGCAGTTATACGGCAGAACCTAGTATTATGTTACCTATATTATTAATATAACAATTTTTTTATGGTGAAAAAAATCTTTATATTTAGAATTAGCCAGCTGGACTCAGTTTAGGTGACCCCAGTTTTGTTGGTAATATCGAAAGCATCGTAGAAGACAGTTGAATATATGTCTTCTTTTCTCCACTAGGCCTGATCAGGTTTTGACCTTGGCAACGTTATTTTCATAGTTTCTTCACAGCCTGTTTGATCTTGTGCTTGTTGGCCTTGACATCCACAAATGTATTGTTGTCTTCTATCTTTTTCTTGGCTGACTCAGTAGTCAGAGGGCAGAGTGTTCAAGCTTGCTTCAGTTGGGGGTGCTTTTCCAGGGATATTTGGGTTGCCTTCAGAGCCTCTGTGTTTTGGGCTATGGGAAAGTAGGTGATATGTATATCTTTTATGTTGTGGCTGTGGACTCTTTTCAGGCTTGCTTTCTTGATCTTGAAAGTCTTTGCTTTGACTTCTGCTTTGGGAGGGACAGGGGCTTCCTTTGCTTTTGGCGCCATCTTCATGAAAAGCTAGAACAATTTTTAAAAATACAACTCAACTACCATGAAATCAAATTAATAGGCAATTAAGGTTACTGTTGCTCCTAAGTATAAAACATCACCATGATACCCTAACTCTATGATAACAGTAAAAGAAAACTAAATTAGTAAAAATAGAGATTTCAGTATGTACATTTTGGGGCCTGAACATTCCAGAAGACATAATAAAGTAGTCAGATACTAGTTTTAGATTTAAGAGGAAACAATCAGAAGCCACTCCATGCAAGAAAAAAAAATTAAAGATTAGAGATACCAGTGAATATTAGAATAAAAGTATAATAACCTACGAGACTTATTTGTAAACTTAGTTGGAACAAGAATAGTATGCCAAGACAAATTACAGATTGATGAGGGAGAGAAAACAGGGAGGTATGATATATCTTTGTCAACTTTATCAGTGTTTCTTTGTAAAATGTTCATTTAATCTGGAATGTTTCATTAGGGGAAAAGTTGGCAGAGTAGGTGCATTGAGAACTGTATTTGTGGGCAGAGAAAAAGTAAACTTTTAACTTATACTTGATATTTTGAAACAAAGGCTAAATCACCATAAATATAAAAACTATAAATGGATTCTGATACATATGTGTTGAATTGGTATTCAGATACCAGGAGCTGGATTCCATTGGCTGTTGAATTTTCTGAAATGTTGACCAATTCTTTTTTTTTTTTTTTTAATGTTTTTATTGATTTTTAGAGAGAGAGAGGAAGGGAGAGGGAGAGAGAGAGAGAAACATTGATGAGAGAGAAACATCAATTGGCTGCCTCCTGCATGCCCTCCACTGGGGATCAAGCCAGCAACCCAGGCATGTGCCCTGACTGGGAATTGAACCAGTGACCTCTTGGTGCATGGGTCGATGTTCAACCACTGAGCCATACTGGGCGGGCTGTTGACCAATTCCTTTTTTTTCCCCCTTTATTGATTTTTAGAGAGAGAGAGGAAGGGAGAGGGAGAGAGACCGAAACATCGATGAGAGAGAACATCGACTGACTGCCTCCTGCATGCTCCCCACTGGGGATCTGGCCTACAATCTGGGCACGTGCCCTGAATGAGGATGGAACCGGGGATCGAACCGGTGACCAGGTCCTGGTGCATGGGTTAATGCTCAGCCACTGAGCCACACTGACCAGGCTATTGACCAGTTCTTAATGATGTTCTGAACAAACAAAAAAGCAAATTTTCCTCAATTTACAAGGTAGTTGCATTTGGTATAGAAAATTCAGTATATATTAAAACCATGCAAGCCCTCTCCCTCTTCTCCTCTCCTTCTCCCTCCCCCTCCACCTGCCTCTCTCCCTCTCCCTCTCTCACACAGGCACCTTTCCCCACCTTCTTTCCCCAGACATGCTGTCTGAAGCACACCCATGCATTTCCCCCTCTCCATCCCCCAGGCACATTCTTTTTGCCTTTCTTTCTCCTAAGCTTCAAGGGTGCTTCTTTTGCCTCTGTAACTTGTATTCTGAGTTCATGTAGCCCAGCTGGCTCCCTTCTTCTTTGGCTCACTTCTACTATTGGGACTTTCTAAGTAAACTTTCACTAAAAAAATAAAAATAAAAAATAATAAAACCATGCAAGATGACTTTGTTTTTATGTAAAATGGAGTTAGAATTTAAGCTAGAGTTAGGGGTTTTGTGTATATATCAGAGGTAAAATCGCTGGATCATATGGCAATTCTACCTTTACTTTTTTGAGGTCTTACCTTTATTCTAAAATATATTTAGCCCTGGCTGGTTTTTCTCAGTGGTTAGAGCACCAGCCTGCGGTCTGGAGAGACCCCGGTTCGGTTCCCACTCCACTCGATGTGTCCATTTCACGTTGATGTTTCTCTCTCTCTTTCTCCATCCCACTCTATCTGAACAAGATAATAAAAAAATGTCTTAAATGTAAATATATATATATTTAATTTTTTTTATTAAAAATTTTTTTTCATATTGATTTTAGAGAGAGAGGAAGGGAAAGAGAGAGGGAGACAGAAACATCCATGAGAGAGAACAGCCACTGGCAGCCTCCTGCATGCCCCTCGCTGGGGACTAGGCCCACAACTTGGGCATGTGCCCTGACCGGAAATCGAACCAGCCACCTCTTGGTTCATGGGTCAGTGCTCAACCACTGAGCCACACTGGCTGGGCTCTAAAATATATTTAAAGATATCAATCTCGCCCTGGCCGGTTTGGTTCAGCGGTTAGAGCGTCGGCCTGCGGTCCTGAGACACCCGGGTTCGGTTCCCGCTAAGGGCGCGTACCTCGGTTGCAGTTTGTCCCCGGCCCTGGTCGGTTGTGCGGGTGGCAGCCACTCGATGTGTTCCTTTCACATCAATGTTTCTCTCTCTCTCTCTCTGTTCCTCTCTCTCCCTCCCACTCTACCTGAACAAAAAATGGAAAAATGTCCTCGGGTGAGGATAAAAAAAAAAAAAAAAAGATATCAATCTCTTGGGAATTTTCTTACTAATATATGTTTAGAGACAAACTTAAGCAGAACTATACCTTCCTTTTACTATGAGCATTAAGCAGATTTGAGGGCTAATTAATTTTTGTGGTTTTGATAACTTGGAATAAAGATCTTCCAGCATTTAGGCAGGTGCTCCATATTTTGTATACCTCATATTTGATGGTACTGTTTTCTTCCTTTATCACCTGTAGTCTGTTCTGTACTTAAAAAAATTAAGCTATCCAGCCCTGGCCGGTTTGGCTCAGCGGTTAGAGCGTCGGCCTGCGGTCCGGAGAGACCCAGGTTCAGTTCCCGCTAAGGGCACGTACCTCGGTTGCAGTTTGTCCCCGGCTCTGGTTGGTCGTGCTGGTAGCAGCCACTCGATGTGTCCCTTTCACGTCGATGTTGCTCTCTCTCTCTCTCTTCCTCTCTTTCCCTCCCACTCTATCTGTACAAAAAATGGAAAAATGTCCTCGGGTGAGGATAAAAAAAAATAAAATAAAAAATTAAACTATCCAAATCTATTAATCCTTTGAGATTTCACTGAAGTTCCATGGTTTTTCCCTAAGTTCTCATTCTGTCAACATCTATATAAATATCTCGTACTGTATTATTTTATTTTTTTAAATCCTCACCTGAGGGTATGTTTTTATTGATTTTATAGAGGAAGGAAGGGGGAGAGAGAGAAAGAGAAACATTGATGTGAGAGAGAAATACCAGTCCATTGCCTCTCATATGTACTCCGACCAGGGATTGAACCCTCAACCGTTTTGGTCTATGGAATGACACTCCAGTCAACGGAGCCACCCAGCTAGAGTCTATATTTGATTCTTCATTCTCTTTCTTATCTGACTAGCCATTTAGCTTATTTTTTGTCCTTTTCTGGATGGTAATATCCAGAAAATTTTGACCAAATCTTATACTACTTTACTGTTTCCATTCTCTCCGCAACCTCTGCCACCAAAAAAAGAAAAAGAAGTAAAAGCATTCTTTTCTCTGCTGCCCAACCCCAAAGAAATCACCTGCATAAAGAAATGATTTACTGGCTCTGGCCGGTTTGGCTTAGCACATCAGCCTGCAGTCCAGAGAGACCCGGGTTTGGTTTCCGCTAAGGGCGCGTACCTCGGTTGCAGTTTGTCCCTGGCCCTGGTGGGTCCTGTGGGTGGCAGCCACTCGATGTGTCTCTTTCACGTCGATGTTTCTCTCTCTCTCTCTCTCTCTCTCTCTCTCTCTCTCTCTCTCTCTCCCCCCCTCCCTCTCTCTCTCTCTCTCTCCCCCTCCCTCCTCCCTCCCTTCCTCCATCCCTCCCTTCCTCCCATTGTATCTGAACAAAAAATGGAAAAATGTCCTCGGGTGAGGATTGAAAAGGAGAAAAAAAAAAAGAAATGATTCACTGGCCTTTAGAAATTAATATTAGAGGTATCATTTAACTATTGTTGCTGTTGTTTTCACTGTAGCCTTATGATGTGCCAGGCCTTCTAGGTACTGTAAGACAAGAACAAATGACATTATACTTCCTGGTCTCAAGATGCGTCAAATGAGGAGATACATACATTTATATACAGAACTATGTGATGAGTGGTATACTGGTGTTACGAAGATCGTTCTGAAGTTGTTTAAAGAAAGAAACCAGAAATAATTTCCAGAGAGAGTCAAGGAAGGCTTCAGCAAGATATGTGAGTGTAGCTTGAAAGATAAGTAGAATTTGAGGACTAGAACAATATTTTGTGCAGACGAAAGACAAAATACAATGAGTTATGAATATGATCATCATCTTGTCCTCTTGTTTAAGTAAGTAGGGTTCTTTCTGATTAGTTTGAAACACAGATTGTTTATCCCTGAATTTCACACATTATTTTAAGATCAGACATTCTTAAAAACAGATATTTTGTTAAAAACTCAGAGTGATAGTTTCCAGATGATGGAAAAAAAAAGAGTGACTTTCAGAGGAGAGAGCTCTTATCAAAACTCAGATATCTTCTGTAAATAGAGTTGGAAAAATACTGTCAGTGTGTTCTTTTATATAAATGTCTCATTTAACTTATCCATGCAGGATCTGAAAAGGAAAGCTAGTTCTCTTTTATCAGTCACGAGGTACATGACAACAGAGTCATTGATGTACTAAGAAGAGAGTTGGGTTCCAAATCTCACTGTGATCTAGAAGAAGGGAGAGACAGCTAATGTTCTGCCTCATTTTTTCTGACCAGAGTTCCTGGGCTCTGAGTGTTTTCCTTCTTCCTCCCCTTTCTGTCTAGCCACTCTGAAACATTTTTTGACTGCTAACATAAACTGTGATGTATTAATAGATATACTAAACTTTTGGGCCATTGTCATTTCAAGGAATTTCTGTGAAACAATTTTGGTTTTGGGTGGAATAAATTCATCTTCATCAGTGGAACTGAGATTCTAATATAATCACAGAATTTACATAAAATTGTCCCCTATCATGTACGTCTATTTTATCTAAACTGTCACTAAAACATCTTGGCATGTTCTACATGTGGAGACTTTGACCGCATATATTCCTGCTGTCCTTGAGCCTCTTTTCTTGTTCTATTTTATTTTCTAGGTGCGCCACCGAGTTTCTGGTCAGGTGATGGCTCTTAAGATGAACACGTTGAGCAGTAACCGGGCAAACATGCTGAAGGAAGTGCAGCTTATGAATAGACTCTCCCATCCCAACATCCTTAGGTAATGCCTTTTTTTGTCTTCCTTACTAGGGGTCAGTGGGAAAGTTGAAACATTATTGGAAGCTAGTTACAATACCATTAACCGCTAAAAAGAGGGATTCAGGATTTCCTGCTGAATCTATCTTGCTGGGGTTTAGCTGTGCTGTCGGTCTTTTTCTACCTATTGAGACTTAATTTTCTGGTAATTAATGTATTTAATAAAGCAACTTCTTCTGTCTCTCAGATTGTTTTACTCTTAGCAGCTCATTGGAACAGTTGTTTCCCACTGCTGAATGAGTGATTTATCAAAGAGAAAAGATTTTAGTCTTTATATAGTTATTTAATTTTCTTAATTGCTTTGTAAAGCATTGTAATTAAATCAGTGAATGAAAATAAAAATTAAGTTATGCTCCAGGCTATCTATCCTTAACTTTTAGTACTCATTTGAGGTGACATAGTTTACCTTTTTAAAGGAGAATTATTTTTATTTATAACAAGGTTATATAATCATCACTTTCTAATAATTAGTATCTGAATCTTCCTTACTCTAATTATGTTTATTTATTTATTTTTAGTGAGGTGAATATATTTCCAAATGGAACTTTGGGGGAGGAAGAAACTTTTCTTCACCCTCCCACATTCTTTTGGCTGGTCTAATAATTAAATCTACATGAGACAGATTAACAAGAGAAAAATAATTAAATTTAATTACATACATATTCATGGGAACTCCATATATATGAGAGAGTCATATTCCTCCACATACATAAGAGGTTCAGAGACAGACAAGACAATGACACTTTGGTATATGACATTTTGGTTAAGGATGAGGTAAGGTACCATGAGGCTTCAGGTCATTGCAGGGGCATAAGAACAGATGTTCAGTCATCAGTAGTTGTCCTGCCATATACATAAGTCATAAAAGGTTATCTCTGATAACCTCTTATTATGGATAAGTTCCCTAATTCAAATTCTTCTAGGTAATTGGGGGGGGGGGGCAGGCAGAAGTTTCTCTTGAGCCTGCAGGGTCTAAGTTGCCTTTAGATCTATATATCACAGATCTTGGGGTGACTTGTTCTGAACCCCTACAAAACCAAATAAGACAATTTAAGTCAATATATATTTAAGTAGGGCTTATGTGTAAGATACTTTGAAAAGTTAAAAGTGCTATTTACCTAGGGTCATTTTTTGCTAATATTTATATTGGAGCTAGTGATAGATCAGATAGCTTAAGTATAATTTATATGTTTGGTCAGTGGTAATAAATTATGGAATTAGATTATACTGCTTACTTGAAACTTTCTATCTTTATATAGACTTACTGGCTTCCTAGTCTACTACAAAAATGTTCAGCCAGTATTTTTATTGTGATGACTTTCTTTCCAATCCAAAAATCAGATTAACACATTATATAAGCATCTAGTATATGCCTGGTGATATGTCAGATATCAGAAAGGTATAAAGGTATACATAAAATGGAATGTCTCATAGCAAGGAATTGGCACTCTAATTGGAGATCTAGGACTTATATACATGAAAAGAGAACTAATAAGATCAGTGAGGACACTACCACTTGGGTAAACTCTAAATCAGTGGTTCTCAACCTGTGGGTCGGGACCCCTTTGGTGGTTGAATGGCCCTCTCATAGGGGTCGCCTAAGACCATCGGAAAACATATTTCCGATGGCGATTCATAACAATAGCAAAATTATAGTTATGAAGTAGCAATGAAATAATTTTATGGTTGGGGGTCACCACAACATGAGGAACTGTATTAAAGGGTCACGGCATTAGGAAATTTGAGAACCACTGCATAATGCTATTGGCAGAGTCAGGGAAGCTTTCTTGGAGGAGGTTTACTAGAACTAGAACTTAAATTTTAATAGGATTTTAGAAGATAGGGAAGGAACTCTGAAAAGGGCAAAATATTGATAAATAAAGCAGAGGTAAAGGTGCAAAACTTTTTGAAGAGTCAGTGAATTAAAAACCCATTTGGCTAAAAATAACAGTAATGAGAAACCATCACTTACTGAAGGCCTGTTGTATATGGATGTTTAACCTATTTAAAGATTTAATCTTCACAACTATTCTCCATTGAAGGAACTGAGGCCATGAGATTATGTGTTGGCTAAGGGCTGGGACTTTGAGGCCTGGACTCTTTTACCATGCTTCTAGAAGAACTGGGGATTTGATAGGATAGTATTGGTAGATAAAAGTGGGAATGTAGAATTAGGCCAAGTTATTCAGAAATATTTTGCATAAAGCCAAGATTATATTTTATGCTCTGTGTATTGGAGCCTGAGCAAGGACTAGCATGACAGAGGGAAACTGATGACAAACTCAAAATGGTTGTTTAGTGTTGGGGAGACTGGTGGCAAGAGAGCAGTTAGGGGGCCTCTGCAATGTTTGAGAGTGTGATTTGATAGTCTGCTTAAGACTTTTTAAACTGATCATATTTTCATCTTGCTTAAAAAATAATATTTTTAGCCCTGGCCGGTTTGGCTCAGCGGTTGGAGCGTTGGCCTGCGGTACAGAGAGACCTGGGTTTGGTTCCCGCTGGGGGCGTGTGCCTCAGTTGCAGTTTGTCCCCGGCCCTGGTTGGTCATGCGGGTGGCAGCCACTCGTTGTGTCCCTTCACGGCAATGTTTCTCTCTCTCTCTCTCTTCCTTTCTCTCCCTCCCACTCTATCTGAACAAAAATGGAAAAATGTCCTCGGGTGAGGATATAAAATAAAATAAAATAAAAATAATATTTTTAACCCTGGCCAGTTTTGCTCAGTGGTTAGAGCATTGGCCTGTGGACCAGAGAGTCCTGGGTTCAGTTCCCACTAAGGGCATGTACCTCGGTTGCAGTTTGTCCCCAGCCTTGGTTGGGGTCATGTGGGTGGCAGTCACTTGATGTGTCTCTCTCACATCAACGTTTCTCTCTCTTCCTCCCTTTCTCCTTCCTGCTCTATCGGGGGTGTGTGTGGGGTGTGTGTGTGGGGGGAATGAAGGCTCTAGCCTAGGCTGGTGTGGCTCAGTTGGTTGGATTGTCATCCTGTGCACCAAAGGACTGTGGGTTTGATTCCAGTCAGGGCACATGCTCAGGTTGTGGGTTTGATTCCTGGTCAAGATGCATATGGGAGGCAACTGATCAATGTTTCTCTCTCTCTCTCTCTCTCTCTCTCTTTCTCTCTCTCTCTCTCTCTCTCTCTCTCTCTCTGTCCTTCTCCCTTTCTCTCTCTCTGTAATGTCAATTAAAAAAATATTCTCAGGTGAGAATTTATAAAAAAGAAAGAAAAGGAAAAAAAAGAAATGAAGGCTTTATTTATTTATTTTTTAAATATATTTTTGTTGATTTTTCAGAGAGAATGGAAGGGAGAGAGAGAGAGAAACATCAACGTGAGAGAGAAACATGCCTCCTACATATGCCCCCTACTGGGGATGAGCCCCAAACCCCCCAGGCATGTGCCCTGACTAGAATCTCTCAGTCTATGGAACAATGCTCAATCCAATGAGCCACACCGGCCGGTAAGAAATGAAGGCTTTACGTCGACCTGCGGTCCTGAGAGACCCGGGTTCAGTTCCTGCTAAGGGTGCTTACCTCGGTTGCAGTTTGTCCCCGGCCCTGGTCGGTCGTGCGGTGGCAGCCACTCGATGTGTTCCTTTCACGTCGATGTTTCTCTCTCTCTCTCTGTTCCTCTCTCTCCCTCCCACTCTACCTGAACAAAAAAATGAGAAAATGTCCTCGGGTGAGGATAAAAAAAAAAAAGAAAGAAATAAAGGCTTTAGATTCTAGATCAAGCTGCCTGGATTCAAATTCTGGATTTTGGGGAAATTACTTAACCTTTTCAATCTGTAATTTTCCTATCTATAAAATGAGAGTAATGACAGTAAATACCTCATAGAGTTGTTATTGAGCATTAATTACATTAGCACATATAAAGCACATAGAATAGTACCTGGCTTGTGTTAAGTACCCAGTAAATGTTAGCTGTTATTAAGTTTATTTTTCTGTGGCTAGTTCTTTACATGGCCCATTGAAGCCTGTCTGTTTTTTAACATTCATTCACTCACCAAACATTTGTTGTGTGTCTGCTGCTGTTTTTAATATATTCAAGGGTTTTCTGCTTGAGTAATATTGTTGAACAGAACTTTCTGCAGTGATGGAAATATTTTTTATCGCTCTGTCAAATAGCCACAGATGAGCATTGAGCATTGAAATATGGCTGGAGTGAACAAGGCACTAACTTTTTTATTTGATTTGATTTAAATTACCACACGAATCTAGTGGCTGCTGTATTTGACAACACTGGGTTAGAGTTCATCTACATCTTTGCTCTTGTTTCACTAAATATGTGTTCTAGCCTAGAAACATGGTGGTGTGATGAGGCCAATGATACTGTTTCTTTCTTTTTTTTTAAATCCTGACCTGAGGATATTTTTCCATTTATCTTCAGATAACGTGGGAGGGAGGGTGGGAGAGAGAGAGGGAAAAACATCAATATGAGAGACACATTGACTGGTTGCCTCCCACACAACCCTGACCAGGGCCAGGGACCGAACTGCAACCCGGGTACGTGCCCTTGACCAGAATCAAACCCCAGACTCTTTGATCTGTGGGCTGATGCTCCCACCACTGAGCCAAACCGGCCAGGGTGCAATACCATTTCTATTCTGATGTCTCCTTGATCTAATTTCTTAGCCTATCGTTTTTTTGGTTCCATTGCATAAGAATGACACACCCTCCCTTTTAACTTACAGGAGGTAATATTCCTGTTCTCAGCTAAGTTCTCTAATATATAAAAACTAGTGTTAACCCTATCTTGATCTTCACAATAAACCAACAAATGAGATAATGTATAGAAAACCTATAGATCTGTAACCTACGGGTCCGTTATAGTTCACAGTAAGTATATTATACATGAAAATTAATTATAATTAATTGTTAGCCATGGTGGATTTGCACTCTAATGGCCATTTTGTTCTGCATAAGTCACCTGTCTCAAATATACTGAAGCCTGGGAATAGATTACTTCTTTTTTGTTTGTTTGTTTGTTTGTTTGTTTTTTGAATGTTCAAAGCAGCTTTATTGCTGAAAACCAAAAACTAGAAACAACCCAAATGTCTGTCAAAAGGAGAAGAAACAAACTGAAGTATAGTCATACAGTGGATAAGTACACAGCAGTAAAAAAAAATGAACTGATACATACAACAACACGATGAGTTGCAGAAGTATTACATTGGGCAAAACCAGACGGAAAAAAAGGAGAGAGAGAGAGAGAATATATTATTTCATTTACACAAAGTTCAAAAAGAGGCAAAACTAATTTATGTGACAAATATAAGAATAGTAGTTATTTCTGGGAATGGAAAAGTGTTTGTTTGTTTTGTTAATCCTAAACTGAGGATATTTTTTTCCATTGATTTTTTTTTTTTTTTCTTAGAGTGAGAGGAAGGGGGGAAGGAGGGAGAGAAAGAGAGAGAAACATCAATTTGAGAGAGACACATATATTGGTTGCCTCCCTGACCGCACCCTGACTGGGGCCAGGGATGGAACCTGCAACCCCAGGTACATGCTCTTGACTGGGAATTGAACCCTGGACCCTTCAGTGTGCAGGCTGTCATTGTAACCACTGAGCCACACTGGCCAGGGCTGGATTACTTTTTAAAAGAAGCTTCTAATTGTTTATATCTTTTATGTCTTTGTATCTTCACTTTTATTGAGTATTTTGAATACAATGAAAATAAATTCTACCAGTAGCCTAAAGCAAGCAGAGTCTTTTTGGCTTTTGTTACCCAGAGGAGTACCATAGCAGTAGAAACATTTATTATACTTCCTTAGGATGTCTTAAATATCCATCTAAGCATGACTATGTTTCAGTCTCAAAATTCTTAGAATTTTTATTTTCTAAATAACTTTCTAGTTGTCTTAGAAATTTACTAATACTTTATTTTTTATAATGTAACATTTTTGTGACTGTTAGTGTGTCTCATAGTCTGTTTTTAAGCTATAAATACTGTAAATGCTCTTTTATAGATGCAGAAACTGAGGCAGAAGTATAAACCAAACTTTTCCCTTAAATTGAGATTAGATTTTTTTCATTGATTTTTTATTTTTTAGAGAGAGTGGAAAGGAGGGAGGGAGAGAGAGAGAGAGAGAGAGAGAAACATTGATGTTGAGAGAGACACATTGATTGGTTGCCTCCTACACAGGTCTGGTCAGAGCTAGGGAAACCTGCAACCCAGGCACATGCCCTTGACCGGAATCCAACCTGCAGCCCTTCCGTCCAAGGTCTGATGCTCTAACCACTGAGCAAAACTGTCGAGGATCACATTGAGATTATTAGATTTAAATTGGGAAGAATCCATCTCTTTGAACCTTAGGATTTTCGCAGACATGCCTCCTCGGGGCCAACCAAAGGAGGGAGCTTGCTGAGCAGATGAGGCTTTTAGTTCCCTTCTCTTTTTCCAGCTAGAGCTGCTGTACTTTTATCTGTTTTATATTGAACTTCTGTATAAGAGTTTTGAAGTAAGGGTTTCCTGTTTAGAAACAGAATAAATTGGAAATCACTACATTTGTGATTTGGAAAATCCTACTTGAGAAAGAAGGCTATCTGCATGATCAGCCAGATGCAAGGCATCTACTCCTCTGGGCATGCCTTGGTCCTCTGCTGGCACGGCTATTTTGTGTCCAGCAGGAATGAGTGATCTGAACTTTCACAGTTTTATTTTTCTCTTTTTTCTTGACCCCAATCTCACTACTTCCTCTTTTCCTTTTATCTTTCTCCCTCCTAAGATTTCTAATTGGAAGGAAAAGAGTGGGCCTGATAAGTCATAAAAGCATTAGGTTTATATATTTTATTTGTGTGTATATATTTTCATAATACATAGATCCAGTTAAGATTGGTTGTTTTATCATCAGTTGCTCTAAGTTATCAGTTAAAAAAAAGAACAATAAAGTACTTTGTTGAGTGTAGGGACTGATTGTTTGGTCTTCTTGTGAATAAGTTTGTTTATGCCAGGAAGTCTTGTGCTCAAGATCTGTAACCCAATTCTATGCCCTGCTCACTTCCACTCCCAATGGCCTTTCTGAGGACCTGTACCAACATTTGTTCTCAAGCCTCTTTGTTATTCTTTACTCCATGAGAAATTTAATATTTCTTTTAGACTCCTTATTCACATTCTCATGCTTACTTTTTTTAAGGCTACATTCTGAATTTATTTTCCTATCTACTGACTTTTGTTCAGAATTGTTTCATATCAAAATCCATTTGCGCCCTGGCCGGTTTGGCTCAGCGGTTAGAGCGTCGACCTGCGGTCCTGAGAGGCCCGGGTTCGGTTCCCGCTAAGGGCGCGTACCTCGGTTGCAGTTTGTCCCCGGCCCTGGTCGGTGGTGCGGGTGGCAGCCACTCGATGTGTTCCTTTCGCATCGATGTTTCTCTCTCTCTCTCTGTTCCTCTCTCTCCCTCCCACTCTACCTGAACAAAAAATGGAAAAATGTCCTCGGGTGAGGAAAAAAAAAAAAAAAGACTGCTAGGATTATGTCTAAAGGACTTAGCCAAGTTGAAGGGATTTCCACAGACCAAAGATGGCAGAATTTGAAAAAAAAAAAAAATCCATTTGCAACAATATGGTTGTCATTTTGTTAAACTGGAGAATATGCTTTCAATTTTCCAAATATTTATTTGGAACTACTCATACTCATTCTAGCCCCATGCTTGGTAATAATATCATGGTGAATAGAAGAGAAGTAGAGGGCTGTTGTCTTCCAGCCAGTCTCCTTAGGAAGCAAACTGTACATCTAGGAAATAGACTAGTATCAGCTAATACTATGAGAATATGGCAGGGAATTTTCCTAATCTCAGTTATAAAGATTGCTATCTTTTCAGTTACCCATTCTGAAAATCCCCAAATTATCTTTAGTTATTCCTTTTATTTCTTGCTTCTAATCAGAAATTAAGCTCTTGATTCTAAATCTTTAAAGTCTTTTGCATCTATTTCTTCCCTTATATATCTGTCAGTTTAGCCCTCTTCACTTTTTCCTGGAGTTATTTTCCCTATCTCTCCCCTCTACACCTTTTACTCTTTCTGATACACAGCTTTAATTGTAAAATTTCTCCCTCCCTCCCTCTCTCCCTTCCTCCCTCTTATCTTTATTGTTGAATGGATTACAGATGTTCCTCCTTTTTTCCCTATTGATCCCCTCCTCCCTGCTCCCTCCCCCCTCCTGCCTTTCCCCACAGTGTTGTCTGTGTCTATTGGTTATGCATATATGCATATAAGTTCTTTGGTTTATTTCTTCCCACTCCCCACTCCCCTTCCCTTTGAGGTGTGTCAGTCTGACAACCAGTTTGTACTTCTTAATCCCTTCACCTTTTTCACCCATTCCCCTAACCACCCTCCCATCTGGCAACCAACAAAATGTTCTCTGTTTCTATGAGAATGTTTCTGTTCTGCTTGTTCATTTTGTTGAGATTCAATTGTTAATAGATATGTATTTATTGCCATTTTATTGTTCATGTGTTTGTTGTTCTTTAAGAAGACCCTTCAACATTTCATATAATAATGGTTTGGTGGTGATGAACTCCTTTAGCTTTTTCTTGTCTGGGAAACTTTATATTGCCATCGATTCTAATGACAGCTTTACAGGATAGAGTAATCTTGGTTGTAGGTTCTTGCTTTTCATCACTCTGAATATTTCTTGCCACTCCCTTCTGGCCTGCAAAGTTTCTTTTGAGAAATCAGCTGACGGTCTTATGGGAACTCCCTTGTAGGTAACTAACTGCTTTTCTCTTGCTGCTTTTAAGATTCTCTCTTTGTCTTGAACCTTTTGCATTTTGATGATGATATGTCTTGGTGTGGGCCTCTTGGGGTTCATCTTGTTTGGGACTCTCTGTGCTTCCTGGACTTGTATGTCTGTTTCCTTCACCAAGTTAGGGAAGTTTTCTGTCATTATTGTTTCAAATAGGTTTTTGATTTCCTGTTCTCTCTCTTCTCCTGGCATCCCTAAGATGTAAATATTGGTACGTTTGAAGTTGTCCCAGAGGCTCCTTACACTATCCTCATTTTTTTTATTCTTTTTTCTTTTTGCTGTTCTGATTGGGTGTTGTTGTGTTTTTTTGCTTCCTTATATTCCAAATCGATGGTTTGCTTCTTGGCTTTACCTACTCTACTTTTGAATCTGTGTAAATTATTCTTTATTTCAGTTAGTGCCTCCTTCATTTCTGACTGGTCCTTTTTTATGCTCTTGAGGCCCTCACTGAGTTCACTGAAGTTCTCACTAAGTTCATTGAGCATCCTTATAAACAGTGTTTTGAACTCTGCATCTGTTAGGTTGCTTACCTCCGTTTCGCTTAGTTCTTTTCCTGGAGTTTTGTTCTTTTCTTTCATTTGGGTCCTGTTTCTTTGTCTTCTCATTTCGGCTGCTTCCCTGTGTTTGTTTCTATGTATTAGGTAGAGTTGCTATGTCTCCTGTGCTTCCTAGGGTGGCCTGTTGTAATAGGTGTCTTGTAGGGTCCAGTGGCACAGCCTCCTGATCTCCCAGCTGTGCCCTCAAGGTGCACCCCTCATGTGGACTGTATACCCTTCTGTTGTAATTGAGTCTTGATTGCTGTTGACACATCAATGAGAGGGTTTTACTCAGGTTGATCAGCTGTAAGGACTGGCTGTGCCCACTGACCACTGACCTCTGACTACCTTGGATGATCAGCTGTGTAGGGGTCCACCACACAGAGAAAGACTTACTTCAACAGGGCTCTGGTACCCACTGAGTCCATTCCTTGAGTGTGTCACTTGTGGAGGTGGTTGGGTGGTGGTGCTTCACAGTGTTCTGAAGCTGTCCACTGGGTGTGCTGGCTCTGGGGCCAGGTCAGCTACTGCCTATATTCTACCTGGGGCCACCTGGCACAAGCTACAAAGTGATCTGCAGATGGCTGCTTCTTGTGCTGGGCTTGGAGGTGCCCAGGAAAAGCCAAGTTGTGAACCAAGTCTGGCTGCTTCTAGTGGGGCCACTTAACGAGAGGTATGGGGCTATCTGAGACCAGACGCTGCTTGATTGAAAGAATTTAGGAAAACCTTACTTAAGTAGGGTCCAGGATAGGCCAATCCTATGGTACAGCAACTGGCAACAGCTTGGGTGGGCCTGAAAGTTGGGTGGGCAGGGCCTCAGGGAATCACCAGGGAGAGAGAAACAGTGTGAACCAGGTTGCTGGAGTCCCAGATATGGTGGCTGTCTGCCGCCCCAGGGAAGGGCTCACCAAAGGAACAAAGGCCTCTGACAGCACACCTGTCCAGGGGAACGCTGCCTCTCCAGCCCTCACCCCAATGCCAAACAACTCAGTTATTTCCCGTTTGTCTCTGGTGCATTTCAAGCTGCTTCCCCAACGCTGGAGCCTGGAGGGTGCGAATGTGAGTAAGTCCATGTGTGGGCCCTTTAAGAGGAGCTGCCTGGGGCTCTAGCAGCCTTAGCCTCCCTCAGCCTCAGTTCCTGCTGGTTTTTACAGCCAGAAGTGATGGGGACTTCTCTCCTGGTACTGGAAAGGTGAGCTGGGCGCCTGGTGTGGAACGAAGACCCCTCAGCCTTCAGGGAAGACCTTCCCAGCCGAGGTGTCCCTCCTGATTTTTATCTGCCACACGTGGGTGTGGGACCATCCTGTCGCGCCTCCGCCCCTCCTACCAGTCTCAGGGTGGCTTCTTCTTTAATTTCGTAGTTGTAGGACTTTCATTCAGCTTGATTTCAGGTAATTTTGGATGATGGTTGTTCTGTAGTTTAGTTGTAACTTTGATGTGGTTGTGGGAGGACATGATACCGCGTTTACCTATGCTGCCATTTTGACCGGAAATCTCTTTCTTTCTTTTTTTTAAAATTTAGATATTTTATTTCCAGTATGGAGAGGATCTAGAAAATATTCCACAGCATGTTTTAGGAAATATAGGAAGTGAGTGAAATACGTTGGGCATTGGCCACTTTTCAGCCTCAGAGCACATGGTGTACATTTCCTTTTATGGTGCCCAAGCCTCAGGCTAGGGGAGAGTAGTTGTACTTAGGTGGCAGTATTTTAAATCTATAAAGATGTTCATCTGAGTTCTGCCTCTGTCTTATTTTTATTTTATTTTAATATTATTATTATCTTTTTAAATCCTCACCTGAGGACATTATTGCATTTATCTTCAGATAGAGCAGGAGGGAGAGAGGAGGAAAAGAGAGAGAGAGAAACTTTGATGTGAGAGAGACACATCGACTGGCTGCCACCCACATGACCCCAACCGGGGCCAGGGATGAATGGCAACCGAGGTACGTGCCCTTAGTGGGAACCAAACTTGGGACTCTCTGGTCCATGGGCTGATGCTTCAACCGCTAAGCCAAACTGGCCAGGGCTATTTTAATATTTTTTGTTAATCCTTACCTGAGGAATTTTTTTTCCATTGATTGTTAGAGAGAATGGAAGGCAGGCAGGGAGGGAGAGAGAGAGAAACATTGATGTGAGAGAGAGACATCAATTGATTGCCTCCTGAATGTGCCCTGACCTGGTGGCGATTGAACCAACAACCCCGGTATGAGCCCTTACCAGAAATCAAATCCATGACCCTTTGGTACGCAGGCCAGCACTAACCAGTGAGCAATATTGGCCAGGGCTGCTTTATTTTTTAAATTTATTTATTTTTGGTTAACATTATTTATTTATGTATTTATTATTTTATTGACTTTATTGGGGTGACATGGTTAATAAAACCATACAGGTTTCAAGTGTACAACTTAATAAAACATCATCTGTGCCCTGGCTGGTTTTGCTCAGCGGTTAGAGCTTCAGCCTGCGGACCAGGGAGTACCGGGTTTGATTCCGGCCAAGGGCACATAACCTTGGTTGCAGTTTGTCCCTGGCCTCGGTTGGGGTCATGCGGGTGGCAGCAAATCTATGTGTCTCTCTCACACCGATGTTCCTTTCTCTGTCTGTCTCTCTCTCCCTCCCACTCTGTCTGAAGATAAATGGGGAAAAAATATCCTCAGGTGAGGATTAAAAACAAAACATCATCTGGATACTACATCGTGTGCTCACCACCCAAAGTCAAGTCTCTTTCTGTCCCCATTTATCCTCACTTTGTACACTTCCATCTTCTCCTACCCCCCTTCCCCTCTGGCTATCACCAAACTGTTGTTTGTGTCTATGTGTTATATATATATATTTTGTTGTTGTTGTTGTTGTTTAATCTCTTCATCATTTTTCCCCCTGCCTGTCCCAGCTATCAGTCTGTTCTGTGTATCTGTGCTTCTGTTTCTATTTTGTTTGTAAAATTTATTTCTTAAAAGACTTTTGTGATTTCCATTGATTTTAGAATTGAGTCAAAAATTTTTTAGACTCACAATTAAAGTATGATTTGTTTTTCCACCCTTTCTTCCACTAATTTCTCTTATGTGCTTAATACAATTCCATGATTTATTAATTGTGTTCTCTTGGACAAATCATTTGACCTCTAGACTTTGGTTTCTCCTTTTTAACTAGGGGAATGGACCAGATCAGTGGTTAGAAATCACATTAAGTTAATGTTGAATAATTTTTAAAAGATCAGGTTTAAAAAATATATTATCTCTTTGCCCTGGCCGGTTTGGCTCAGCGGTTAGAGCGTCCGCCTGCGGTCCGGAGAGACCCGGGTTCGGTTCCCGCTAAGGGCATGTACCTCGGTTGCAGTTTGTCCCCGGCCCTGGTTGGCCGTGCGGGTGGCAGCCACTCGATGTGTCCCTTTCACATCGATGTTTCCCTCTCTCTCTCTTCCTCTCTCTCCCTCCCACTCTGTCTGTACAAAAAAAATAAATAAATAAAAAATAAAAAAATATATATATATATTATCTCAGAGGTATATGTGTTTCAGAATAAATGGGAAGTGTTTAAAACTGATGGATTGTCCTGGCCTGTGTGGTACAGTTTGTTGAGCATTGTCCCGTACACCTAGAGGTCTTCAGTTTCCATTCCTGGTCAGGGCATGTGCCTGGGTCACCAGCTTGATTGTGCAGGAAGAAGCCCATTGATATGTTTCTCCCTTTCCCTTCCCTCCTCTCTTTCTCAAAGCAAGAAAGGTGGATTAAAGTAGATCTTTCTGGTTTTATCATTGGAATCCTAGTGAGTAACTCGGTGAAAGAGTCTCTTATAGACCTCAACACAAATTTTATAACATGAGCATGATTAACATTTTTACTCTTCTCTGTTCCAAGGTAGAAGGTCTAATGACTTAGGGCTTCAGTGTAAGTTCTAATTTCATATAACCAGAAACATTTTGTAAAATAAAATGTGGAATAAGCTTCAGTAATATTTATGTCATTGTGAGGAGTGAAGTAGAAAGTAGATGATTTTTTTTTAATCTCACCTGAGGACATTTTTTGCATTTATCTTGAGATAGAGAGGGAGGAAGAGAGAGAGAGAAACATTGAAGTGAGAGAGACACATTGAGTGGTCACCACCCACGTGACCCCAGCCGGGGCGGGGACAAACCACAACCAAAGTACATGCCCTTAGTGGGAACCGAACCCAGGCCTCTCTGGTCGGTGGGCTGATGCTGTAACTGCTGAGCCAAACCGACCAGGGCAGTAGATGATTTTTTAAAAATATTTTTAATGAAGTTTAATTGACATGTAATAGAATATGATTTTTTTTTTTTCCTCACCCGAGGACACTTTTTCTTCCCCCATTCTTTGTTCAGATAGAGTGGGAGGGAGAGAGAGAGAGAGAAACATTGACATGAAAGGGACACATCAAGTGGCTGCCACCCACATGACCAACCAGGGCCAGGAACAAACTGCAACCCTTAGCGGAAACTGAACCCAGGTCTCTCTGGAACGTAGGCCGGCTCTCTAACTGCTGAGCCAAACCGGCCAGGGTGAAGATGATTTTCAATACAAACAATGGCCAACATTTATTGAGTACCTGTAACTTCCCTTACTGGCATTTTTGTTTCTCAAACACACCAAGCTCTTTCCCACTTTAGCATCTTTGTACTTTTTCCTTTTCCTATAATGTCTTTATCCCAGAATCATATAGCATTCTTCTGCTGAGATATCCCCTCTTCAAAGAGACTTTTGTTGATTAGCCTGCCTAAAATAGCCATTCATGTCATTATTTGTCTCTTCCCTTTGCTTTGTCTTCATAGCTTATATCATTTCTGAAAATATCTTGTTCACGTATGTGTTTATTTATTGTTTGTAGCCTTCATTATAGGGTGAGCTCCCTGAGGGTAGAACTTTATCTTGTTCACTATTGTATCAGGCTTAGGGTGAAAACTGGAGGACTATTAAAAGTCTTTTTTATTTTTAATTCACCTGAGGATATGCTTTTTAAAAATTTGATTTTGAAGGGAGGTAAGGAGAGAGAGAGAATGAGAGAAAGAAATTTGAGAGAGAAACATAGATCAGTTGCCTCCTGTAAGCACTGGGAATCAAACCCACAACCCGGGTATGTGCCCTGATCAGGAATCAAACCCACCACCTTCCATGTATGGGCGATGCTCCAACCAACTGAGCCACATCGGCCAGGGCTATTAAAGTATTTTAAGGGCCCTTGGCCAGTTTGGCCCAGGGCTTAGAGTGTTGGCCCGCAGACCGAAGGGTCTCAGTTTCGATTCCTGGTAAAGGGCATGTACTTGAGTTGCAGGTTTGATCCTCGATCCTGGTCAGGGTTGTGCGGGAGGCAACCAATTGATGTATCTCTCTCAGATGAATGTTTCTCTCTCTTTCTCCTCATCTCTCCCGCTCCTTCCCTTCCACTTAATCTAAAAATCAATAGAAAAATATCCCTTGGTGAGGATTAACAACAACCACCAGAAGGAAAGTCTTTTAAGGGAGAAACTGGGTCTGCAAGTCACCATCCCCATTCATTTCAACTAATAAGTTAACTCTCATCTACTCTGATATAATGATTTACAATGAGTTTTAATTTTGGAGAAAAATTCAACCAGAAGTACTTCATCCTAGGTAAGCATCTAACATGACAGAAGATAAGGAAGGAGTGCTATACTGAGAAGCGGGAAATAGAGAGTGCATACTGAATAGTGAAGCCTTTGATACTTCTAGTCCTCATCTATCACTCAGCTCTCAGACAGGCAGGCAGGAATCATCTCCATCCCACCCTCATCCTCACCACCTGTCAGGAATTTGGTAGATTTAGCGAAATTGAATACCCCCAACTTTAAAAAGTAACCACCAAAACACCTTATAATTATTTTCTTCTAGGAGATAAAGAGAAGATACTGCATCCATGAAACAAGAATAGTAAACTATAAAATAAAATAATAATGAGAAGCACAGATTCTCAAAGATTCTTGGAAATTAAAAAATATGATAAATAAAACCAATTGATTTAGAAGGTCCAGATAAAGTTAAACCATCCATCAATAGGGAAAAATCAAAGACAGAAAATGAGAGAGAAAAGATAAGAAAATCAAATGATCAATCCAAGAAGTCTATTTTTGACTAATACAAGAGCATTTTCTAGAACTGAAGGTCATGCACTTCCAGGTTGAAAGGGCGTATTAAGTACCCAGCACAATGAATGAAAAAGACCCATCCCAGAGCATATTTTTATGAAACTTTAAAATACAGATAATTAGCCCTGGCCAGTTTGGCTCAGCGGTTAGAGCGTCAGCCTGCGGTCCACAGAGACCCGGGTTCGGTTCCCGCTAAGGGCATGTAACTTGGCTGCAGTTTGTCCCCAGCCCTGGTTGGGTTGTGTGGGTGGCGGCCGCTCGATGTGTCCCTTTCACATCGATATTTCTCTCTCTTCCCCTCTCTCCTTCCCGCTCTATCTGAGTAGAAAATGGAAAAATGTCCTCGGGTGAGGATAAAAAAAAAAAAATACGGATAATTAAAATAAGATTCTAAACACTAACAGAGGGGGAAAAATCCCAAACAAAGGTACCATACAAAGGATTAAAAACCGTTAACTTCTCAATACCAGCTCTGGAAGTTAGACCAATGGAACAGTGTTCTCTGAGAGAAAATTATTTCCTACTTGGAATTCTATATCAAGCCAAACTATCCAGCCCAGCATGAGGGTAGAATAAAGGCAATTTGAAATGCGCAAGGTTTTGAAAATTTTGCTTCTCTTGTGCCTTTTTTAAAAAACGTGTTTTTATTGTTTTTTTTTTAGATTCTAGATATTTTATTATTTATTTATTTATTTTTAATCCTCACCTGAAGATATTTTTCTATTTATCTTCAGATAGAGTGGGAGGGAGGGAGAGGGAGAGAAACTTTTACGTGAGAGGGACACATTGACTAGTTGCATCCTGCACAACCCTGACCAGGGCCAGGGACCAACCACAACTGAGGTATGTACGTGCCCTTAACCGGAATCAAACTCGAGACTTTTTGGTCCAAGGGCTGATGCTCTAACTGCCGATACAAACCGGCCAGAGCAGATTCTGGATATTTTTGAACGTAGAGGCAATGGGATTTCCTAATGGATTGGGTGTGGGATATTAGCACAAGGGAAGGAGGAGTCAAAGATGATTCTTAGAATTTTGACTTAAACAACTGGGAGAATTGAATTGCTGGCAACTATACTGGATAAGACTTGTGTAGGGGACAGATTTTGGGGATAGGAGATCAGAAGATACCAGGTTGGCAGTTGGATAAACAAGTGTGGGATTCAGACAAGAGGTTCAAGATGGTTGTGTCTCTTAAGTAGTTGGGGGCATTAGACAAATTATGTAACCTCTATAATTTCAGTATTCTCATCTGTGTAGTAGAGAGTAATAATAGTAATTCCATATCAGCTTGATGGGAGAATTAAATGAGAATGTACATAAGGAACTTATCACAGTGCAAGGCATTAAATCTTAACTTTATTATTTTTATTGTTAGTATCGTAATCATCTGAAGTATCACATATTGAGGCTATATAGCATAAAGCTTAAGTTAAGGATTCTATCTTGTCTCTGTCATTTGCTAGTTGTGTGACCTTGGGCAAGCCATTTAATCTCTCTTTGTTTTTTAAAAAAAAAAAGTGAAATGGGTATAATAATAGTACCTACCACATAATGTTTTCATAAGGGTTAAATGAAGTACATCTGTGTAAAGTACTTAGAACAGTGTCTGACACCTTTTCAGTGCACAAGAAATGTTACTCATCATTTATCATCGTTTTTAACTCCTTGAATGAGGGACCATTATATTTATTTTCTTTTTTTGTTTGTTTGTTTTAATCCTCACCCGAGGACATTTTTCCATTTTTTGTTCAGGTAGAGTGGGAGGGAGAGAGAGGAAGAGAGAAAGAGAGAGAGAGACAGAGAGAGAGAGAGACAGAGAGAGAGAGAGAAACATCGACCTGAAAAGACACATCGAGTGGCTGCCACCCGCACGACCAACCAGGGCTGGGGACAAACTGCAACCGAGGTACGGGCCCTTAGCGGTAACCGAACCCAGGTCTCTCGGGAATGCAGGCCAATGCTCTAACCGCTGAGCCAAACCGGCCAGGGCTCATGTTTATTTTCTATAGCCCCCACTTAATCTTAACCCTTTGCATAGCACTGTACTTAGAATATATGTGACAGGCAGTAATTTTTTTTTTTTTTTTTTATCACTGGAGGACATTTTTCCATTTTTGTTCAGATAGAGAGGGAGGATGGGAGAGAGAGAGAAGGGGAGAGAGAGAGAGAGAGAGAGAGAGAGAGAGAGAAACATGGACGTGAAAGGGACACATTGAGTGGCTGCCTCCTGTACAACTCCAACCGGGGCCTGGGACAAACTGCAACTGAGGTACGTGCCCTCAGTGGGAACCGAACCCGGGTCTCTCTGGACCGCAGGCCGATGCTCCAACTGCTGAACCAAACTGGCTAGGGCAATATTTTTAAGTGTTCTGTTTATTTATGGAGAGCACAAACCTTGTACATGGTAATTTCTTGATACATATTTGTTAGATTGAATTGTTCTTTTTCCCCATTACATTTCTCTCACTTTGGGAGAGGGGGAAGAAATAAATCATTGTGAGAATGATGTTTCAGAAGTGTGCCCACATAAATTGAACTTTGTGTTTATATTTTGCTATTTTGGTATGAGTTTATGAGTAATCTTAGAATAAAAGATAAATGGGAAGGAGGAGGAAGCTTTTTCAGTGCTTGGGGAGACAATCTAGAGTTTCTGGATATTAGTTCTCTTCTAAACTTCCTGGATAGAACTTTTTAAAGTCACTGCATATATATATTAATAGTTCTGCTTTTGTCAGGAGTCTTGGTATTTTGCTGCTTGCATGGTAGGTTTAAAATTTTCTGTGAATAAAGAAAATACAGAATGAACTCAGTCTCAGTTTACTTTTAGTTGTTATTCAAGATAGAGGATATTTTTCTCTCAGAAATCTTTTTTGTATTTATTAAACTGATTTAATATTTATAAACAAGCAGATCTAATTTTGTTAGATTTTTGTATTGTTTCATTTAAAAAAATAAAATAAAATTAGACCACAAGCTTGATTGGTCCTCCTCTTGTGTAGTGCTGTTGACATGATCAGGTGATTGCTGAGCGATGTTTAGCTGTCTTAAAATTGGACCATAAAAACCAGGGACAGAAAAGAGAAAGCCAGACTGAACCAGCTCTGTTTAGTGTCACCTGTTTAGTGAGGCTCAGGTAGTTAATGTTTGTGCAGCTGAGTTTTCCTTATGAGCCCTCATATCTAGGACCTAGCACAACCACTTTTCCATGACGTAATATCTCTAAAACACATTTCAACAGCAGCAAGCCTTACCCAAGGATATTATTGCTTTCTTTATGGGTCTAGATTCATGGCTCTTTTGGGACTTGAGATCTGAGCCATTGCCCTCTATTCTCATTTTGGTTATTGGTAATTTTTTTCTAGTCTAAAAGAGTGATGGTATCTTTGCTTCATTTGGGAGTAAAATACAAAGCACTTTCTTTTAGTGCCATATGTTAAAGCTTAGTGGAATCTGGTGTTATAGTACCTTTCCTTCCAAAATTATAGGAGGGAATCAGATAAAAAAAAATATCAACTTCTGGAAATACTTTTTCAAAGAAAAGGAAACCATTATAAGTAGGTCTCAGATGTAGGCCTTTTAGAAGCATATTAATATGAAAATCATGCCCATATTTTAATATTTTGTTATAGGTTTATTTCAGGCCTCTTAATTGTTTTTACCATGACTTTGGAGTCAGACATTTTTTCTGGAAAAATCAGTACAAGTCAAAAGAACTCCTACACTATGTATGTATAGTGCTTATTGCTTGAAGTTGGCAGTAGAAAGGCTTGTAAAACAAACCAGTTAGAGTTTCATTGGCTTACAGATAGGCAGTTCTTTTTTATGACTCAAAAATGAAGTTACTATTGAACCACTGGCCTTTTTTCTTCTCTATCTGTTGTCAGAGAACAAAGCATGGATTTTGGAGCCAAACAGATTCAGATTCTAGTACCCTCTCCAACATTTTTGAAGTTGTTTATTTATTTATTTTTTTATCCTCACCCGAGGATATTTTTCCATTTTTTGTACAGATAGAGTGGGAGGGAGAGAGAGAGAGAGAAACATCGACGTGAAGAGACACATCGAGTGGCTGCCACCCGCATGACCAACCAGGGCCGGGGACAAATTTGCAACCGAAGTACGCGCCCTTAGCGGGAACCGAACCTGGGTCTCTCCGGACCGCAGGCCGACGCTCTAACCGCTGAGCCAAACTGGCCAGGGCTTGAAGTTGTTTAAATGCTCTGAACCTCATTTTCCTAGATGATAAAATGGGCGTAACTTCATTTTGGGTAAAATATATAAAACACCCAGCAGTTTCCAGGTATATTGTAGGTGAGCAATTAAGCAGTAATTTTTTTGACAGCTTTGGTATAATGACCACAGGACTCTTTCTCAGTCATGTTATATAGTATCGAGGAGATCCAAGTTTAATACTAGTGTCAGTGTTTTGCTTTGTTTTTCCCAGAATGAAAATAGGTTGTTTTATTTATTTAAAAAAATATATTTTTATTAAATTTTTTTTGGAGTGGGAGAGGGAGAGAGAGAGAGAGAGAGAAACATTAATATGAGAGGGAAACATCGATCTGCTGCCTCCTGCACACCCCCAACTGAGAGTTGAGCTCAAAACCTGGGCATATACCCTGATCAGGAATCAAACCGCAACCCTTGGGTGCACAGGGATCGCATCCAACCCACTAAGCCACACCAGCCAGGGTGCTAGATGTGTTTTAAACTGCTGTCATACCTCTCCCTCACTTTTTTGTTTAGGTAATAAACTTTTTTTTTTTTAATCCTCACCCGAGGATATTTTTCCATTTTTTGTACAGATAGAGTGGGAGGGAGAGAGAGAAACATCGATGTGAAGGGACACATCGAGTGGCTGCCACCCGCACGACCAACCAGGGCCAGGGACAAACTGCAACTGAAGTACATGCCCTTAGCGGGAACCGAACCCGGGTCTCTCTGGACCGCAGGCCGACGCTCTAACCGCTGAGCCAAACCGGCCAGGGCTAGGTAATAAACTTTTAAGGAGGGACAGCATTTAAACTTTAATGTTTAGCTCTGATCTTTATACAAACTGTAAGCTCAATAAATATTTGACTGGATGTAAATGCCACCAAGAAACATAATATTATTTTCCTTATGCTTGTTTAGAAAGTGTCAAAGCCCAAAGTCTATCCAAGATTTGTGAATATTATGACATAGGATAGTGACTCATACATTGTTTTATTACATATCTATTACTAGTTTTCTGCTGCTTCCATATCAAATTACCACAACCTACTGGCTTAAAACAACACAAAATTATTATACAATTTTATAGATCAGTAGTCTGACATGGGTCTCACTGGGCTAAAATCAAGGTTTGGGAGGGCTGTGTTCCTGTCTGGAGGCCCTAGGGAAGAATCTGTTTACTTTTTTTCAGCTTCTAATGGCTGCTTGCATTCCTTGGCTTATAGCCCTCTTCCATCTTCAAAGCTGACAATGACTGACTCAGTTTTTTTTGCATCGTATCCCTCTGACATGGACTCTTCTGCTTCCCTATTCCACCTTTAAAGACCATTTGATTACATTGTACCCACCTTGATAATCCAGGATAATCTCCCTATTTTAAAGTCAGCTGAACACCCCCCCCCCAAAATACCAAATAATCCAATTAAAATGGGCAAAAGGCCTGAATAGACACCTCCAAAGATGACATACGGATGGCCAATAGACACATGAAAAGATACTCAATGTAGCCTTGGCCAGTTTGGCTCAGTGGTAGAGGATTGGCCCGAGGACCAAAGAGTCGGGTTCAATTCCAGTCAAGGGCATGTACCTCAGTTGTGGTTCGGTCCCTGGCCCTGGTTGGGCATGCAGGACGCAACCAATTGATGTGTCTCTCTCACATTGATGTTTCTCTCCCCCCCCACCCCCACTCTATCTAAAACAAACAAACAAAAAAGACACTCAGTGTCACTGATCATCAGTGAAATGCAAATTATAACCACAATGTTATCACCTCACACCTGTCAGAATGGCTATTGTCAATAAATCAACAAACATGTGTTGGCAAGGATGTTGAGAAAAGGGCACCTTCACGCTCTATTGGGAAGACAGATTGGTGTAGCCACTATGGAAAGCAGTATGTAGTTACCTCAAAAATTAAAAATGGAACTGCCTTATGACCCAGTGATTCCACTTCTGGAAATTTATCTGAAGAAACCAGAAACACTAATTTGAAAGAAGGTACGTACTCTTATGTTCATTGCAGTGTTATTTACAATAGCCAAGATTTGGAAGCAGCCCAAGTGTCTGTCAGTAGATGAGTGAATAAAAAAGCTGAGGTACATTTACACAATGGAATATTATTTGGCCATAAAAAATAAGAGCCCTGGCCGGTTTTGCTCAGCGGTTAGAGCGTTGGCCTGAGGTTCAGAGAGATCCGGGTTCAGTTTCCGCTAAGGGCATGTACTTCAGTTGCAGTTTGTCCCTGGCCCTGGTTGGGTCATGTGGGTGGCAACCACTCGATGTGTCCCTTTCACATCGATGTTTCTCTTTCTCTCTCTCTCTCTCTCTCTCTCCCTCCTTCCCTCCCACTCTATCTGAACAAAAAAACGAAAAAATGTCCTCTGGTGAGGATAAAAAAAAAAAAGAAAAGAAAATCTTACCCTTTGTGACACCATGGATGGAACTGGAAAGCATTATGCTAAGTGAAATAAGCCAGTCAGAGAAAGACAAGTACCATATAATTTCACTCATATGTCGAATCTAATGAACAAATGAACTTACAAGCAAAATAGAGACAGACTTATAGTTAGAGAGCAGGCTGACATCTGTTGGGTGGGTGGGGCAGGGGGCAGCTGGCACTGTGTTGGGACGGGTGGAGGGATTGAACAAAAAAAGAAGAAAAAAAAACTCATGGACATGGACAACAGTGTGGTGATTGCCATGGGGCGGGGTTGGGAGGAAGTGAAAGAGTATAGGGGAGATAAATAGTGATGAATGGAGACTTGACTTAGGGTGGTGAATGTACAATATTGTGTACAGATAATGTGTTATAAAATTGTGTACCTGAAATCTGTAAAATTTTGAATTTTATTAACCATTGTCACCCCAATAAATTCAATGAAAAGGAAAAAAAATTTAGTCAGCTGATTAGCAGCCTTAATTTCATCTGCAATTTTAATTCATTCCCTTGTAATATAACATAACATAGTCACAAAGTTCTGGGGATTAGGACATGGACATCTTTGGACATCTTCTGCCTACCATGGTGTCCCATTCTAGAAAACATTTTTGAGCATATTCTGAGGTGCTAGTAGTAATCCATATTAAATATTAGTAAAACTCAATTTCTTTTTTATATGAAAATAATATTTGTAAAAATTCTGGTTTTCTTCCCATACTTTAATGGATAATCTTGCTCATTTACCATTTTGGAGACTGCTGACTAACAACAGGGCCTAGGGAAGGTCCTGCCCCGGAATAAGACTTTTCACTTTTAATTGAATTCAGTAAATATTTACTGAGCACTAACTATGAACAAGGCAATGTTTTAGATACATTTGCAGTGGTTCTCAACCTGTGGGTCACGACCCTTTTGGGGGTTGCATGATCCTTTCACCTAACACATATTTCCGATGGTCTTAGGAACCGAGACACTCTCCTCTATCCGTCTCCAGGCAGGTCTGTCCACATGCAGATACGCCCACATACAACATGAGGAACTGTATTAAAGGGTCACGGCATTAGAAAGGTTGAGAACCACTGATTTAGAGACACAAAACTACATGGTGTATTTAATCCATGTGGGCTAGCTACTGTAGTAAACAGTTTAAACTCTTGTTAGCTTAAAAGCTTGTGTCTCATTCATGTCCTAGTCCAACACATGTTGGGTGGAGGTGGAAGGGGATCTCTCTTTTAAAAAGGACAGGGCCTGCTCTGGCTGGTTTGGCTCAGTGGTTAGAGCATCGTCCTGTGGACTGAAGGGTCGAGGGTTCAATTCTGGTCAAGGGCATGCACCTGAGTTGAAGGTTCTATGACCTGCCCTGGTTGGGGTTGTTCAGGAGGCAACCAATGGATGCATCTCAGATTGATATCTCTGTCTCTCTCTCTTTCTCTCTCCCTCCCTACCTCCCTTCCACTCTCTCTAAAAAAAAAAAAAATCAATGGAAAAATATCCTTGGGTGAGGATTAACAAAAAAAATAAAATAGAAAGGACAGGGCCTCATATTCCTCCACTGGATTTTCTGCATCTGCTGAAAGAATAAAGTGTGGAGAATAATGTTGAGTCTTTATGGAACAGGCTTAGAAATGACATAATCACTTCTGCCCCTATACCTCTGGCCAGAACTCAGTGTTACTAGTTGTAACACCAGTTGTTACTAGGACGTGTAGTCTACTTCAGGGAAACAGTCTCCTTCAGGAGGAAAAGGGAAGCAGTTTAGTAAAAAACCGTAGCCATTCTCTTCCACACATAACATCCCTGCCATTAAGCACCCTTTAATTTAGTAGAAGAAACAGACACAGATAAAACTTGATGTAGAAGGCAGGCCTGGTAAGTGTTACAACAGTGGTTTATGTGGAGTGATATGATTGTAGAGGGAAGAGAAAAAATTTTTATTAGAAAGATTAGGGATATCTTGAAATTATGTCTCTGAGATAGGAATTATTCTAACCTTCCTCAAAGGGCCATTTTAAGATTAAATGACTTAATACATGGCAGTGCCTGGCATACTAAATGGTATATAGCCCAGCCACTGTGGCTCAGTGGTTGAGCACTGACCCATGCACCAAGAGGTTGCTGGTTCGATTTCCAGTCAAGGCACATGCCCAGGTTGTAAGCCAGATCCCTAGTCGGGGACATGCAGGAGGCAGCCAATCAATGTTCTCTCTTATTGATGTTTTTATCTCTCTCCCTCATTTCTCTCTCTAAAATCAACAAAGAAAAAAATGGTATATAAATATTTGATTCTGTTGTTATTATTTGGACATATTCTTGAACTGAGTTTTTAAGGATTGGTAGAACTTTGAAAAAGGAATTCCAAATGGACTCATTTTAACAACTGGAATTCAGAACATAATTAGGAGTGGCAGATTATATAATTAAACCGTAGAGAATGCATGTGGATGTAATAGAAGCTAAGGAAGAAAGGCTTGAGTCAGATCATTCAGACTCTTGAATAATATGCTAAGGAATTGGGACTTTGATCAGGAGCTATGAGCTGCCACAAAGTTTTTGACTAACAGTAGCTTCTTAAGGAAAGGGATTGTCTTGTTCATTTTTAAATCCCTTTTATAACTGTAAGAAGAGGTAATATAACACTGTGATTAAGAGCACAGACACTGGAACCCATTGTTCAGGTTTGACTTCTGACTCTGACTCTGTCACTTATTAGCTATATGACTGTGGGCGAGTTACTTAATTTTTCTGAGCCTCAGTTTCTTCTTAAAAAAAAATTTTTTTTAATTTATTGATTTTAGAGAGAAAGAGGGAGAGAGAGAAAGAGAGAGAGAAAATCATTGGTTGATTCTTGTATGTACCCTGGCTGAATATGGAACCCAGAACCTTAGTGTGTTGGGACAACGCTCCAACCAACTGAGCTACCCAGCCAGTTTCTTTATCAATATAATTGGGATAATAAAAGTACTACTTCATTGGGTTGGTGTGAGGATTAAATGAATGTAACGTAAACTGCTTAAAATAATGCTTGCATAAGAAGTGCCCTTTAAGATATAGTTGTTGTTTTTTTTTTAATCCTCACCTGAGGATGTTTTATTTTATTTTATTTTTTATCCTCACTCGAGGACTTTTTTTTCCATTTTTTGTTCAGATAGAGTGGGAAGGAGAGAGAGGAAGAGAGAGAGAGAGAGAAACATCAACGTGAAAGGGACACACCGAGTGGCTGCCTCCCGCACGACCCAACCAGGGCCGGGGACAAACTGCAATCGAGGTACATGCCCTTAGCGGGAACCGAACCCGGGTCTCTCTGGACCCCAGGCCGATGCTCTAACTGCTGAGCTAAACCAGCCAGGGCGAGGATATTTTTAAAAATATCTTCAGATAGAGTGGGAGGGGAGGAGAGAGAGAGAAAGAGAGAGAGACATCGATGTGAGAGAGACACATTGACTGGTTGCCTCCCGCACGACTGACCAGGGCTGGGGAAGAACCACAACCGAAGTACGTGCCCTTGACTGGAGTCAAACCCTCGACTCTTTGCTCCATGGGCCAATGCTAACTGCTGAGCCAAAACGGCCAGGGCAAGAGATAGTTGTTATTATAATCATTACCAATGCCTGGCACATAGTAGGCACTGAATAATTTTTGAGTGCTCAGAGTTGCTTTAAATTTACCCAGCAAGTGTTTATATACTATTATATGCTAAGCAAGAGAATGCTATTTAGAAGCTTATGGTCCTGCCTGGCCGGTGTGGCTTAGTGGATTGAGTGTTGTCCCATGGATTGAGGGGCCCCAGTTCAATTCCCGGTCAAGGCACTTGCCCAGTTGCCAACTGGATCCCCAGTGGGGTTCCTGCAGGAGGCAGCCGATCAATGTATCTCTCTCACATTGATGTTTCCATCTCTCTCCCTCCCTCTCTCTCTAAAAAAATCAATAAGCCCTGGTCAGTTTGGCTCAGCGGTTAGAGCATTGGCCTGTGGTCCAGAGAGACCCAGGTTTGGTTCCCGCTAAGGGCACATACCTCGATTGCAGTTTGTCTCCGGCCCTGGCAGGTGGCAGCCACTCGATGTGTCCCTTTCACATCGATGTTTCTCTCTCTCTCTGTTCCTCTCTCTCCCTCCCACTCTACTTGAACAAAAAATGGAAAAATGTCCTCGGGTGAGGATAAAAAATAATAATAATTAATAATATATCTTTAAAAAAAAAAGAAGCTTGTGGTTAGTAGTGGAGATATAAGGCATGTTATGAAACATAGTCAAAGGTAGGAAATGATGATGCTATGGGAGAGTGGTGTAGATGGAGTGCCTTGATGGTTCAGAAACATGTTAGTTCAGAAGGGAGCCAAATTTGTTTAATGGGAAAGGAAGTATTTGAACTGGGCTTTGGAGATTGGTAGATTCTATTTGGAAGGGGGGGGGCATTCTAGCCAGTGGAAACGGCCTCAGAAAAGGTGAAGGTGTGGAAAAGCCTGGTAATGACCTTTATGGGAAATGGTAAATCATGCTATAGGAAAGACTGAGGCACATTAAGTCTCTGGTCAAAGTCAAATTGACTAATGGTATCAGAGTTGGGAGTTTTCTATTATAGTCTTACCAACATTAGAGATCAGCTGTCTTTTGTATAGACTGAGCCTTGCTATTTAATGGATGGTCCATGGACCAAACAACATCAGCATCACCTGGGAGCTTTGTAGGGATTCTGACTCTCAGACCCCCCCCATAGAATCAGAGTCTGCAATTTGCATGATTCTTAAGTGATTCATTTCCACATTAAAATTTATGGAGCACTGATCTAAAAAACAAAAGCAACTCTCCCTATTTCTCAACATGAATGTGTATAATATAAAACTAAAAGTAACAAAGTTGAAGAATCACTCTGCTTTCAAGCACATGCATTAAGAAAGTGGTTCTGCCCTGGCCAATTTGGCTCAGCAGTTAAGAGCGTCAGCCTGCGGTCCGGAGAGACTGGGGTTTGTTCGGTTCCCGCTAAGGGCGCATGCCTGGTTGCAGTTTGTTCCCGGCCCAAGTTGGTCATGCGGGTGGCAGCCCCTCGATGTGTACCTTTCACGTCGATGATTCTCTCTCTCTCTCTCCTCCACTCTATCTGAACAAAAAATAGAAAAATGTCCTCGGGTGAGGATAAAAAAAAAAAAAAAAAAAGAAAGACAGTAGTTCCTTCTTGAAAAGTAATTCTAGCTGACATGATTTGGGGTGGTGGTAGTGGGGAATAGGAATCATTCAGGATGTGATTTTTTTTTTAGGTCTTGTCTCATACCAAAAAAGATTTGAGGTTTTATCCACAGAGTTTGATATAATTAGCAATAAATTTTTAAAAAAATTTTTCTTTATTGATTTTAGAGAGAGAGGAAGGGAGAGGGAGAGAGAGACAGAAAAATTGATGAGAGAGAACATCGACTGGCTGCCTCCTGCATGCCCCCCACTGGGGATCGGGCCCACAACCTGGGCATGTATACTGACCAGGAATCGAACTGGTGACCTCTTGGCGCATGGATCGCCACTCAACCACTGAGCCACACTGGCCAGACGGCAATAAAATTTTTAGTGAAAACTTATTGTTAATATTAAATGCTTTTGTAGGCATATATCACTTCCTTGTTAAGGATGAGTAATATTTCCCTTTTAAAGTATATTCTATTTATAGCAACTGGAATGATTAATTCTGCTCAAGCTTTTATTCCAATATAAAGCTAATGCCTGTTTCAGCTTGCCGGCTCTGTAACACCTTTTTGGATGTGGTGGTGGTAGTGGAAAGGAAATGAGGTTGAGGAGGTCAGTCAGAAAAGCTTCATATAGAAGTAGAGTTGTGCAACACCACTCTGATGTGGTGATGTAAGAAGAGGGTGTGGAAAAAGGCAAACAGAAAACTGTCACATGAAGCCCGTGACTCCCTGAATGTGCTGTCTGATACCTCTGTGACTGATTGGTCACAGTGACCATGAGTGTAGGGGGAGGGGAAGCAGGGGTGCATCATACCAAAACCAGGTCTTTTCAGCCTCTAGGAGACCCATTACTTTATTTTTTGTTAATCTTCACCCGAGGATATTTTTTCTATTGATTTTTGGAGAGAGTGGAAAGGAGAGTACAGGGAATGGGGCAGGGGGGTGGGGTGGGGGGGAGAAACATCAATGTTTCTCTCACTTCGATTGGTTGTCTTGGGCCTGGAATCGAACTTGCAACCCAGGTACATACCCTTGGCTGGTAATTAAACCCAAGACCCTTCGGTTTTTGGGCCAACACTCTAACCACTGAGCAACACCATCCAGGGCTATATCATGCTATTTTTAAGGCTTACCCCCTTCCTTGTTCACCATTGCTTTTTACCACTAGGTCTTGCCACAACCAGATGTTTCATGTAAACTTAGAAATTTACCAGCCTGGTATCAAAATTTGAGAGGCTATAAGGTTGTTCAGGAGCCAGGGGGACTTCACAGGTATTAGGTTGATTCTGATGCATAGAAAACTAAACTAGTTTCTCTATATGGCAGTTATATTTATGTTCTTTTCATTTGTTTAAAAAAACTTTTGTTTTATAGGTTCATGGGTGTGTGTGTACATCAAGGACAATTGCATGCACTTACAGAGGTAAGACAAACTTCAATAAATGTTCTGAAGGTGACTTCTTTGCCTTAGTTTCAGCAATTTATGCTTCCTTAGTGATTGTTACTTGCATATGTAAGGAAAATGTATATGCATTTGTGTTCATATAAAAATGGCAGGGTTAACAATGCTTTTTTCTGTTGCCTAGGACAATGGCCATATCTCTTACTACTCTTGGATTCCCTCAAACTACTTGGTAAAGCCCTGGCTCATGTGGCTTAGTGGATGGAGAGTTGGCCAGAGCACCCAAGGGTCACAGGTTCGATTCCCAGTCAGGGGTGCATACCTCGGTTGCAGATTTGATCCTGGTCAGGGCGTGTGTGAGAGGCAGCCAGTTGATGTCTCTCGCTCACATCATTGTTTCTTTCTCTCTCTCCCTCCCTCCCTTCCATTCTCTCTAAAAATCAATGGAAAATATATCCTCGGGTAAGGATTAATTAACCAAAAAATTTAATTAAAAAAAAATACTCTGACAGTATGAGTGCTCAAATATTAAATTGGTTCTTGCTGCCTGGATGACCCCTCCTAAGCTAAGGGATGGCTTTGCTTGGCTGCAGACTCTGGCATGGCAACAGATTCCCAGACTACCCAGAAATGTTTCTTGTCTTGATCTAGAATACCAATGTCACTGCTGTAGTTTCCTGATTGGTCTTATTACTCCTTGGAATCAGTTTACATCCCCATTCTCATTTCATTTTTTGCCTCTTCTAGGGAGATAAATATGTGATAGTCATTACTAAGCCTCTGAGGACCAGAGAATCTTTTCTAGAACAGAGGTTTCCCAAATTCAGGTACTGAGTTATCAGCTTAAGAATTTTCTTGGGTACTTCTTAGAAACACAGATTCCTAGAATCTTCTAGGTTTAGTAGGTCTGCATAACGGCCATATGTATTAAAAGTTCCCCAGATTATTCCAATTTCTCCTTGTACCAAAATGCAAAATGAAGAAACTTAGGAAGGAATTAACAGAATATGCAAGAATATTGGTTTCTGCCCTGGCCAGTTTGGCTCAGCGGTTAGAGCGTCAGCCTGCGGTCCAGAGAGACCCGGGTTTGGTTCCTGCTAAGGGCATGTACGTACCTCAGTTGCAGTTTGTCCCTGGCCCTGGTTGGGTTGTATGGGTGGTAGCCACTCAATGTGTCCCTTTCACGTTGATGTTTCTCTCCCCCTCCCCCCACTCTATCTGAACAAAAAATGGAAAAATGTCCTCGGGTGAGGATTAACCAAAAAAAAAAAAAAGTCTGGGAGAAGGGCAGATTAAGGAGTGGCTAGTGAGGTAAGAAGAAAACTAGGAAAGAAAACCTAGAATGGAAAGGAAGAAGGAGTTTCAAGGAAAAGAGAATAATTAATTGTGGCAAATGCCGCTGCTGCTAAGATGAAGATGACTTCACAAGGATACTGTGAGGATGAAATGTGAAATGCTTATTAAGCACAATGCCTGGTATATAGTAATTGCTAAATACATTTGAACTCTTATAGCTTTTATTATTAACAGTGACTAGTCCCTCTTAAACTCCTTGAAATATCAGTATTTTTCATTTAGTACTTAATTCTATGCTGTTGTTAATGTCATTACATTTTTAAAAATTTTTTATGGCCCTGGCCAGTTTGGTTCAGCGGTTAGAGCATCGGCCTGCGGTCCCAAGAGACCCGGGTTCGGTTCCTGCTAAGGGCACGTACCTCGGTTGCAGTTTGTCAGCCCTGGTTGGTTGTGCGGGTTGCAGCCACTTAATGTGTCCCTTTCATGTCGATGTTTCTTTCTCTCTCTCTCTCTCTCTCTCTCTCTCTCTCTTCCTCTCCCTCCCTCCCACTCTATCTGAACAAAAAACAAGGAAAAATGTCCTTGGGTAAGGATAAAAATAAATAAATAAATAAAAATAAAAAAAATTTTTTTGAAGAAAAGCACATATGAAAAATATACAGCTTACTAAATTTTTATAAATAAAGACACCCTTAACTAGCATCCCAGATCAAGAAACATTTTCTGTGTATTTCTTTTCTCACAAGTGAGTCTATAAATTCTTCAAAGACAACTGTCTTCTTCTCTCCAGCCTTCTATCCCCCAGAACTCTGACACATTAATAATTGTAGAAGTATTTGTTACTCCCTGCTTATATCACTGTTCTCTGAAATGTGAGCTCAGTGAAAGGGATTATATATTGGGTTTGCTGACAAAGAAGAACATTTTTTAATATTTGTGATCAAAGCCCTGGCCGGTTTGCCCAGTAGTTAGAGCGTTGGCTCATGGACCAATGAGTCTTGGGTTTGATTCTCGTGAAGGACACATACCTGGGTTGCTGTTCGGTCCCCAACCTTGGTCAGGGTCGTGTGGGAGGCAACCGGTCAATGTGTCTCTTTCACATCAATGTTTCTCTCTCTCTCTACCCCTTCCTCCCTCCTACTTTATTTGAAAATAAATGGAAAAATATCCTCGGGTGAGGGTTGAAAAAAAAATATTTGTGATCATGTCGCGAATTTGGAAGTGGGTAATAATGGAAATGGCAGAAATGAATGATCTTAATACAACATTCCCTTGGCCCTGTTGCATTTAAATAATCTTTTCTTTTGCTTTTTAACTTGTTTTGTTTGTTTGTTTGTTTGTTTATCTTCACCCCAACGACATTTATCTTGAGATAGAGTGGGAGGAAGAGAGGGAGGAAGAGAGAGAGAGAGAAACATTGATGTGAGAGAGACACATGAAATGGTTACCACCCACGTGACCCTGGGGACAAACTGCAACCGAGGTACGTGCCCTTAACGTAACTGAACCTGAGCCTCTCTAATCCACGGGTCGACGCTCTAACCACTGAGCAAGCCAGCCAGAGAGCTTTTTATAACCTGTTTATAGCACATACAACATACAAGGGGTGCTTTGTCAGAGAGTGTGTATTTCTAGTATCATTAATGAGATATTGATATAGCTTATGATGTTAATACTTTTTATTATGATATTAATAGGCTGATGGTCACGAAGTCCAATTATCCCAAAGGTCTTGGGTATTTTTGGAAGGGGATCAACATAGGTCTCTGGGGACTCTTATATTTAATTGCCTTATAATTTTGACTTGGCAGCACAGTTACTGATTTTACTAAGGATCATAAAAGTAAATTACTAATAACTTCTAGCACAGCACTTGGAACTGGGATGACATTTAGTAACTATTTCTTTTTATTTATTTATTTATTTTTTCTTTATTGATTTTAGAGAGAGAGGAAGGGAGAGGAAGAGACAGATAGAAACATTGATGAGCTCTGGCCAGTTTGGCTCAGCAATTAGAGCATTAGCCCACAGACCAGAGAGACCCAGGTTCAGTTCCTGCTAAGGGCATGTACCTCAGTTGCAGTTTGTCCCCGGCCCCCGGTTGGGGTTGTGTGGGTGGCAACCAGTCGATGTGTCTCTCTCACATCGATGTTGCTCTCTCTCTTCCTCCCTCTCTCCTTCCCACTCTATCTGAAGCTAAATGCAAAAATGTCCTCAGGTGAGGATAAAAAAAAAATAATAATAAAAAAAATAGCCCTGGCCGATTTGGCTCAGCGGTTAGAGCGTCGGCCTGTGGTCCTGAGAGACCCGGGTTCGGTTCCTGCTAAGGGCATGTACCTCGGTTGCAGTTTGTCGTGTGGGTGGCAGCCACTCGATGTGTTCCTTTCACATCAATGTTTCTCTCTCTGTCTCTCTGTTCCTCTCTCTCCCTCCCACTCTACCTGAACAAAAAATGGAAAAATGTCCTCAGGTGAGGATAAAAAAAAAAAAAAGTCTGGCCATTGTGGCTCAGTGGTTGAGTGTTGACCCGTGCACCAAGAGGTCACCGGTTTGATTCCCTGTCAGGACATATGCCCAGGCTGTGGGCCCGATCCCCAGTGGGGGGCATGCAGAAGGTGGCAATTGATGTTCTCTCTCAGCGATGTTTCTATCTCTCCCTCTCTAAAATCTATAAAGGAAAAAAAATTAAAAAAAAAAAAAAAGGAACTGTCTTTAATAAATAAATAAATGAAAGCTCTGTTTATAAAAAGAAAGAAGGGAAGAAAGAAAGAGAGAAAGAAAGAAGAAAGAAAGAAGAAAGAAAGAAAGAAAGAAAGAAAGAAAGAAAGAAAGAAAGAAAGAAAGAAAGAAAGAGAGAGAGAGAGAAAGAACATCGATGGGCCGCCCCCTGCATGCCCCCCACTGGGGATTGGACCCCCAACCTGGGCATGTACCCTGACTGGGAATCAAACCGGTGACCTCTTGATGCATGGGTCGATGCTCAACCACTGAGCCACACTGGGCACCATTCCTATATTTCTTAAAATGGTTTGTCAATAATTACAGTAGACAGGCATAGCTTTTGTTAATGCCTATAAAGTATTGATATTATTAGGAGGAATATTTCCCACATCCAGTAGTGATCTGGACTCTCTGGGCTTGAATCATTTCTACAAGTCTTAATTGGAATTATAGACATTAGTTACATTTGGAACAGTCAGACACTTAGGTGTGTTTTATTTATTTATATATATATTTTTTTCTCTAAATTTTTTTTTTTCTTTATTGATTTTAAGAAGAGAAGAAGGGAGGGGGAGAAAGAGATAGAAACTTTGATGAGAGAGAACATGGATTGACCATCTCCTGCATATCCCTGAGTAGGGTCGGGCCCACAACCCGGGCATGTGCCCTGACTGGGAATCAAACCAGCGACCTCTTGGTGCATGGGCTGATGCTCAACCACTGAGCCACACTGGCCAGCCTATTTATTTATTTATTTTTTTAAGTATTTTTATCTTTATTGATTTGAGAGAGAGAGATAGAAACATCAATGAGAGAGAACATCGATTGGCTGCCTCCTGCATGTCCCCCACTGGGGATCGGGCCCACAACCCAGGCATGTGCCCTCACCGGGAATCAAGCTGACAACCTCTTGGTGTGTGGGTTGATGTTCAATTGCTGAGCCACACCAGTGGGCTATTTATTTTTTCTTTACTGAATTTAGAGAGAGAGAAAGGGAGAGGGATAGAAAGATAGGAGATAGAAACATCAATGAGAGAAACATCGATTGGCCACCTTCTGCATGCCCCACACTGGGGATTTGGCCCACAACCTGGGCCAGGAATCGAATGGGCGACCTCTTGGTGCATAGGTTGACCCTCAACCACTGAGCCACACCAGCCAGGCTGTTTTTAACTGCCTGTAGTAAGGATAGACTTCTGAGTTTTTAAGCAAACACATATTTGTTAAAGAGAACTCAGTTTGATAAAAGATCAGACAGAACTGTTTTTTAAGTTTAATTAGTTGAATTAAGAATTCATATTGTGTTGAGTAGGAATTCTTAAGTATGTCTTCGACTCAGAAGAACTTGTCTTTCACAAGTATCGAGGAAGTGGAAATCTTTGGTTTTTATTTATTTATTTATTTATTTTGAAATTATTTTGTTGGTTATGGTTTAGCCTCCACATCAAACCTATTTTATTTATTGATTTTTTTTTTTCTTTTTAAGAGAGAGAGGAAGGAAGGAAGAAAGAGCAAGAGAAACATCACTACTTGGCCAGATCGGAAATCTTTGGTTTTTAAAGACAGAAAATATAACCCAATATATCAGTTAGCTGTTGCTATTATAACATCCAACCACAAAACTAACTCAAAAGCATACAGCAACAGACTTATTTCTCATAAGTCTGCAGGATTGAGCTGAGCTGAGCTGAGCCCAATTGGGCAATCTGCTGGTCTCACTTGGACTCACTCATGCATTAGCAGGTCAGTGGTGGTCTGCTCTGGGCTGGGCTTTGCTGGGGCAGCTTTGCTCCAGCTGTTTATAATCTTTCCTTCTGGGACTTGTGGGCTAGCCTGGGCATGTTCTTTTAAAGATGATACCAGAATTGCAAAAGTATGCCAGCCATTTGCACAAGTGCTTTCCATAATTCTGCTTATCTTCAAATTTGCTTGGCTAGTATCCCATTGAACAAAGCAAGTCACATGCCTGAGTCCACATTGTGAGCCTACATGTCAAAGGGCATAGATTCAGTAAGGGATGAAGAATTGGAATCATTGCTGCATTCTTCCATACCCTATAAATATCCCAATTATTAAATCATAGTTATTTGTCTTTTGTACCCTACTTGAGGGTAAAGACTTTCTCTCATTTAAAAAAATCATAATTGCCCTGGCCGGTTTGGCTCAGCGGTTGGAGCGTCGACCTGCGGTCCTGAGAGACCCGGGTTCAGTTCCTGCTAAGGGCGTGTACCTCGGTTGCAGTTTGTCCCCGGCCCTGGTTGGTCGTGCGGGTGGCGGCCACTCGATGTGTCCCTTTCACGTCGATGTTTCTCTCTCTCTCTCTGTTCCTCTCTCTCCCTCTCACTCTACCTGAACAAAAAAATGGGAAAATGTCCTCAGGTGAGGATAAAAAAAAAAAAATCATAATTACCAATTATTAAACACTCACTATTGGTTAAAGTGCATTACTTGGTGCTTTTGCATATTAGCATAATTCTCACAATTCTCACAAAATGGAGTCCAATTTCCTCCATTTTATAGGTGAGAAAACTAAGGCTTAGAGAAATTAAATAACTGCTCCTAAGGAGGACTTGGATCCAGGTTCATCTGACTTCCTGGCTATATTCTTTCCATTGCAACATGCTGTCCTTAATTCATTTATGTATTCCCCACAGTGCTAAGCACAGGTTCTTGAATATGTAGAATGTGTATTTGAGTCTTGCTAACTAGATATACATTTGGAAAAGATATTTTCTGGCTATTGGGTATGTTAGAATATGTTTGGATGCACGTAACAGAATATAGTTAAATAGCCTTAAACAAGAATAACTGTAATTGCAGCAGTTTCTTAGGTTAAGGGTTGGTTTGATTCAGCAGTTAAATGGATGTTATCTGGGGACCCCACTTCTTTCTCTCTCTGCTTTGTCTTTACATTGTCAACTTTATCCTAAGGTTGACTGTCATTCATAATAAAAAAGTAGCTTCCACCAGTTTACATGCTATATGTTTTCTCTTCCATATATAAGATGGAGGATGCGGGTCAAAGAAAGAGAGAAGAGAAAGATACTTTTGGACAGATTATGTGTCAACTCATAATGCTGTTCTTTTTTTAGTGTTGTTATTTTTGTTTTATTTTTTCCCAACGCATTTATCCCCTCTATGCCCTCTTCTACCTCCATCTACCCCCACCCCTCTTTAATTTGTTTTTAACCCTGGCTAGTTTGGCTCACGGTTAGAGTGTCGGCCCGAGGACCAGAGTCATGGGTTCAATTCCAGTCAAGGGCACGTACCTTGCTTGTGGTTCAATCCCTGGCCCTGGTCGGGGTCATGTGGGAGGCAACCAATTGATGTCTCTCTCTCACGTTGATGTTTCTTTCTCTCTCCCTCCCTCCCTTCCACTCTATCAAAAAATCAATGGAGCCCTGGCCGGTTTGGCTCAGCGGTTAGATCATCGGCCTGTGGTCCGGAGAGACCCGGGTTTGGTTCCCGCTAAGGGCATGTACCTCGGTTGCAGTTTGTCCCTGGTTGGGTCGTGTGGGTGGCAGCCACTCGATGTGTCCCTTTCACATCGATGTTTCTCTCTCTCTCTTCCTCCCACTCTATCTCAACAAAATGTTGAAAAATGTCCTCGGGTGAGGATTAAAAAAAAAAAAAAAAATCAATGGAACAATATCCTCAAGTGAGGATTTAAAAAAAAATTTTTTTTTAAATTTTCACCCAAGGATATGTTTTCTTACTGATTTTTCTATTTTTATTTTAGTGAGAGGAAGGGAGAGAGAGAGAGATAGAAACAATGATGTGAGAGAGAAACATCTATTGGTTTCTTCCCATATGGGCCCTGACCAGGGATCAAACCCACAACCTAGGTATGTGGCCTGACCAGGAATTGAACCTACAACCTTTTGGTGTATGGGATGATGCTTCAACCAACTGAGCCACCTGACCAGGCCATAGCACTATTCCTTAAAAAAAATTTTTTTTTTCTTTATTGATTTTAGAGAAAGAGGAACGGAGAGGGAAAGAGAGATAGAAACATCGATGAGAGAGAACATCGATTGGATGCCTCCTGCGTGTCCTCCAATGGGGATTGAACCCACAACCTGTGCATGTGCCCTGACCAGGAATCAGACCAGCAAACTCTTGGTACATGGGTCAACGCTCAACCAGTGAGCCATACCAGCCGGGCTAGCACTATTCTTTTTAAGTTTATTAAGAAAGGCACAAAGAGGGAAATATCTTTGTAATTAAACAGTTGGGGAAACCTCTTTGTGCAGATCCTCTCAGTGCCTAGAAGACTGGGAATTTGGAGAATGAGTAGGGTATAAGGTTGTGGGGTAGGGGTCTTAAGTAACAATACTTGAATCAAAGGAGTCAGCAAAAGAATTGCTTGGCAGGTAGGATTTTTGGGGGTCTCTTGCTTTTTCTGCCATGGAGAAACTTTTTTTTTTCCTACTGTGCCACTGAGAACCACCCAGGTATAAACACAGCAATTGCTTGACCTAGTGAAATGATATAGCCTCTTTACAGCAATGTCTTCTCTGTCTGGCATATACTTGGTATGGAAAGAAATGCTTTTGGCTCATGAGGGAATGGATCAACCCTGCAAGGGGACTGAAGAGAATATTTTTATTTACATAGCTTTCATCCTTTTCTCACTCACCATTTCTACCCTCACTCTGTACCTTCTTTCTTTAATAAAGAATAGTTACTTTGGAAATTCCATATGTGGGTTGATACGTGTTGTTTCTGAGTTGTTGTTGTTGTTTTTTGTCAGACCTGTAAGAAGCCTTATATAATCAGAGAGCTTACAATGAAAGGAAACTCTGTGGGTTCAGTGACCAAACTTATACATTATTTATAAAATTGAGCAGCCAGACCCCGATTCCAGTTTCTTGGTGTGCTGTGATATTGCCATTACTTGTGCCTGCTTCTTTTCTTGATTTTTTGTGGCCCAGTACAGAGTATCCTCCTGGCCTTATTTATATACCTTGAGGCAGATGTGAAACCGTCCTGGTTTTGGGTTAACTTTGGCAGCATAGCCATATCTACTTTTTAAGCATAGGGTGGATTTGGGGAAGCTATTACTACCACATGGCAATTAAGAGGACACACCAAAGGTACTAACATTGACTGTCTCTGTGACTCAGGACTTCCAAAAGGAATGGTGAGGAAATGACAAAGAAGTGAACTATCTGCAAGGGAAGAAAGGGATTGACTATACATACCACTTTAAGTGAATCTGCTGTAGGCTAGGCGCTCTGCTAGGCTCTGGGTTTATCAGGATAAAAAAGAAGGCTGCAACCTACTGCTGCAAAACAAACTACCCTAAAACTTGGTGGCTTAAAGCAATCATTTTATTTTGCTTGTGAGTGTATAGGTCAGGAATTTGGAAGGGCTTTGCTGAATCTGATCCACCTGTGTCAGCTGGGGTAGCTGAGCAGGAGGACCCACTTCCAGGATGGCTCTTGCATTCACATGTCTGGTGCCTGTGCTCCTGAGCCCCTCTCTTTCTTTATTTTTTTAAAAACTGAATTTATTGGGGTACAGATTTCAAGTGTTCAACTCAATAAATGTACACTGCATCATACACCCACTGCTCCAAGCAAAGTCTCTTATACAGTTCCCATTTTGCTTCCCTTTGCCACCTCCACCTACTCCCAACCCCCTTTCCTTCTGGCTACCACACACTGTTGTCTGTGTCTATGTGTTATGTGTATGTGTTTTTTTGCTTAATCCCTTCACCTTCTTTCATCCAGTCTCCCATCCCCCTCCCCTCTGACAGCTATCAGTCTGTTTGCTATATCCATGCTTCTGTTTCAATTGTCAGTTTATTTTGTTCATTAGATTCCACATATAAGTGAGATCATATGGTATTTGTCTTTCTCTGACTGTGGGTCCCTCTCTTTTACTGCATGCTATCTCATTCTTTAGGTCATCTCCATATGGTTTGAGCTTCTCACAGCTTGGTGATTTCAGGATAGTGTTAGAGGGACGATGACTGATGAGAGGTACAAACCACCCAAGTGGAAGCTGCAGGACTTCTTGTGACCTAGCTTTGGAAGTTCCATAATGTCACTTAAGCTGCATTTTATTGGTCAGCTTTGATTCAAGGGAAGGTAAATTATTAAATTTTACATCTCAAAGACTGTTTTTATTCCACTGTAGTGTCTTTCATGAACTCGGTGTTTAGTGACTGTGATAATGAGAAATTTCTTACTGTGCCCTTCCTTAGAAACTTTTTTTTTTAATCCTCATCTGAGGATATTTTTTCCATTGATTCCCAGATTGGGGGGAGGGGGAGAAACATTGATGTGAGAGACACACCAATTGGTTGCTTTCCAGATGACCTTGGGGATCGAACCTGCAACCCAGGTACATGCCCTTGAAAGGGAATCTAACTTGCAACTCTTTGGTCCATGGGCTGAGCCAGACCAGCCAGAGCGAAACTGTTTTTTAATATTCAGCTGTTGTTATTCCATGCTGTTAACTCTCAGGTCTCCTATATATTAATGGTTGTTATTCATTATAATTTATATTCTCTATTTCTGTCATCTCCTGTTTTCCACTATTTCAAATACAACTTAGCTCGGTTATGTCACTCTTCAATCTTACCATTTTCTATTGTTAGAATTTTTGTTCAGCCTAATAAAAAAAAGGAAAGTTAGTTTTGATTTTTTTCTCGTATCTTGAATTTAATCATTTCACAATCCCACCCTAATGTTTTTTGTTTGTTTGTTTGTTTTTGTTAATCTTCACCCAAGGATACTTTTCCATTGATTTTCAGATAGAGTGGGAGGGAGGGAGGGGGAGAGAGAGAGAGAGAGAAACAGACAGACAAACAGACAGACAGACATCGACATGAGTCAAGGCTGGGGATCAAACCTGCAACCCAGGTGTGCCCTTGACTGGGAATCGAACCTGTGACCCTTAGGTCCAAGGGCCGACTCTCTGCTGATCCATACCGGCCAGGGCCTAATATTTTCTTTTTTATAGCTATCTGGTTATTTTTTTTCTTTCTGTTCATGCCACAGTCTTATTCCATGGCTGGATTCGTACAAATACTTTGTGGCTGGTTTTCCTGTCTCCAGTCTTTTTTGCTTCTATTTGATATGTTACTTCTGTTTAAATTCGATAATGTATACTTCTGTTTAAAAACTTATTTGCCTTGCCCTGGCCGATTTGGTTCAGTGGTTAGAGCGTTGGCCTGCGGTCCAGAGAGACCTGGGTTCGGTTCCCACTAAGGGCATGTACCTCGGTTGCAGTTTGTCCCCAGCCCTGGTTGGGTCATGTGGGTGGCAACCACTTGATGTGTCCCTTTCACATCGATGTTTCTCTCTCTCTCTCTCTCTCTCTCTCTCTCTTCCTCTCTCTCCCTCCCACTCTATATGAACAAAAACAAAAAAATGTCCTTGGGTGAGGATAAAAAAAACAACAACTTTTTTGCCTTGCCCTGGCCAGGTTTTCTCAGTGGTTAGAGCGCTGGCCTGCAGTCCAGAGAGACCCGGGTTTGGTTCCTGCTAAGGGCACGTACCTCTGTTGCAGTTTGTCCCCGGCCCTGGTTGAGTTGTGCTGGAGGCAGCCACTCGATTTGTCCTTTTCACGTTGATGTTTCTCTCTCTCTCTCTCTCTCTCCCTCCCTCCCTCCCACTCTATCTGAACAAAAAATGGAAAAATGTCCTCGGGTGAGGATAAAAAAATAAAAACTTATTTGCCTTGCCGGTGTGGCTTAGTGAATTCCGTGTCATCCCTTGCACCAAGAAGTCACTGGTTTGATTCCCAATCAGGGCACATGCCTAGGTTTCGGGCTTGATCCCCAGTAGGAGGTATGTAGGAGGCAGCCAATCAGTGTTTCTCTCTCATCAATATTTCTGTCTCTCTCTCTTTCCCTTCTTCTCTATCTAAAAATCAATAAAAACATATTTTTAAAAAATCTTCTGTTTAACATTCTAGACTTTCTCTAATCTGATTTCAGAATGCGAATCCCTCCCTTTAGTTCGGTGGATCTTTTAGCCGACTTCTACACATGCTGGGCTTAGATGTGGCTTCCACGACCTAGAATGCTCTTACTTCTCTTCTCACTCCCCCTTTCCAAGTTTTGTCAAATCCCAGTTTCTCTAATGAAGCTCAGTCTCCCAAATTCCTGACCTACAATCACACAGGGCCTATAATAATACCCTGTATAGCTGTGCCCATAGTATAACTCACCCTTGAACAACATGGATTTGAACTATGAGAGTCTACTTATATACAGAGCTTTTTCAATAAATTTGTAAAATATATTTTTCCTTCTTTTTTTATTTTTAAATAATGTTTTATTTTCTCTAGCTTATTTTATAGTAAGAATACAGTATAACATATAGAATACATGTTAATCACCCTGGCCAGTTTGACTCAGCAGTTAAGAGTGTCGGCCCTCAGGCCCTGGCCGGTTTGGCTCAGCGGTTAGAGCGTCAGCCTGCGGTCCACAGAGACCCGGGTTCGGTTCCCGCTAAGGGCACGTACCTTGGCTGCAGTTTGTCCCTGGCCCTGGTTGGGTCGTGTGGGTGGCGGCCACTCGATGTGTCCCTTTCACATCGATGTTTCTCTCTCTTCCTCTCTCTCCTTCCTGCTCTATCTGAGTAAAAAATGGAAAAATGTCCTCGGGTGAGGATAAAAAAAAAAAAAAAGAGTGTCGGCCCTCAGACCAATGAGTCTTGGGTTCAGTTCCGGTCAAGGGCAGGTACCTTGATTGTGGTTCATCCCTGGCCCTAGCTGGGGTCGTGCGGGACGCAACCAGTCGATGTGTCTCTCTCCCTCTCTCTATCTCCCTTCCACTCAATCTGAAGATAAATGAAAAAAATATCCTCGGGTGAGGATAAGAAATATATATATATATATTTGTTTATCAACAGTTTGTTATCCATAAGGCTTCTAGTCAACAGTAGGCTACTAGTAGTTATGTTTTTTGGGAGTCAAAAGTTACATATGACCTGGCCAGTGTGGCTCAGTGTGTTGAGTGTCATCCTGTGCACCAAGAGGTCACCGGTTTGATATCCTGGTTGGGATACATACCTGAGTTGCGGCTTGATCCCTGGTAGGGGGTGTGCCGGAGATAGCCAATTGATGTTTCTGTCTCTTTAAAAATCAATAAAAACATATCTTAAAAAAAAGTTACATATGGATTTTGAACTGCACAGATTTGGCTCCCATATCCCTCGTATTGTTTAAGGGTCAACTGTATAATTTTAGGATGTGTTTTTAGTTGATTGTTTAGTGTAGACCTAGTTCAAAGAAAGCTGAATTAGCCCCAGTGGAAAGAGCCAGAAGTCAAAAATAGTGTGAATGCCACATTCAAGTCCTTTCACAATTAGGGGTTTGCTTATTTCATTTATACTTGTAAAAATAGCTAAAAGTAGTCCTATAAATATATGTTGACATCTTTACTTTTGAAAAAGTAGCTTTAGTTTTTTGATTTGATCATTTAGTAAAAAAAAAAAAACTCTAAATAAATTGTACATGTTTTCTGCTCTTATTTTAAGTAACTCCTTATGACATTTGAGAAACAAGAATTTTTGATGTTGGCAGTTTAACCCAGAAATAATAGAAGAGTTCATTTAGTTTACTTTATTCTTAAAGCAGTTTTCCCCTGACTTTCTAGTTTACTTCTGACTCATTTATTTATTAAAAAAACATTTACTGGGCTCCACACACAGTGTATCCAGTACTATTCCAGGTACTGAGAATATAATGGTGAACAAATAATAATGTCTGCCATCTTGGAATTTACATTGTAATCAGTAGGGTGTAGGCAGAGGAGTTAGAGTAAATAAGAAAAAAAAAAAAAAAAAAAAAAATATATATATATATATATATACACATACACACACACACACACACACATACATACATATAGTATCAAGTATTGTGGAGTTTCAAGTGTTGTGGAGTTTGCAATTTCAAATATGTGGACAGGGAAAGTCTTATAGAAAGGGCAAAAATTAAGAAGATAAGGGACCTAGCTGTGTGAATATCTGGGGAAAGTGTTCTAGGCAATGGGAACAGCAAATACAAAGACATGGGGGAAGATATGTGGCTGGTGTGGTCAGAGATCTCCAAGGAGGGTGAGGTGGCTACATTGGCGAGAATAAAAGAATGTTCATAGATGGGGGTCGGAGAGGAAACACAGGCCAGATTACATAGTGTCTCATGGATCATTGTAAGAACTTCAGCTTTTACTCATAGTTTTACTAAAAACTATGAAGTTTTTAGAGGTTTTTGAGTGGAAGTATGATGTGATGTGACTTAACTTTTAATAGGATCACCATGGCTACGGTGAATTAGACTGAAAAGGAGACAAGGGTGAAAGCCAGAAGATTAGTTAAGAGACTATTTCAATAGAGTCTGTGCAGTAAATAAAAACTGTGCAACCCTGGCCAGTTTGGCTCAGCAGTTAGAGTGTCGGCCTGTGGTCCAGAGAGACCCAGGTTCAGTTCCCACTAAGGGCACGTACCTCGGTTGCAGTTTGTCCCCGGCCCTGGTTGGTCATGCGGGTGGCAGCCACTCGATGTGTTCCTTTCACGTCGATGTTTCTCTCCCTCTCTTCTCTCCCTCCCTCCCACTCTATCTGAACAAAAAATGGAAAAATGTCCTTAAGTGAGGATAAAAAACAAACAAACAAACAAAAAACTGTGCAAAAAAAGATGAGAGATAGCCTGGCTGGTGTGGCTCAGTGGTTGAGCATCAACCCATGCACCAAGAGGTTGCTCATTTGATTCCCAGTCAGGGCACATGCCCAGGTTGTGGGCCAAATCTCCACTCAGGGGCATGCAGGAGGCGGCCAGTTGATGTTCTCTCTCATTGACGTTTCTCTCTCTCTCTCCGTCCCTTCCTCTCTCTCTAAAATCAATAAAGAAAAAAAAAAAGATGAGAGATGCTGCTCGCTTCAGCAGCACATACACTAAAATTGGAACGATACAGAGAAGATTAGCATGGCCCCTGCGCAAGGATGACAGGCAAATTCGTGAAGCGGTCCATATTAAAAAAAAAAAAGATGAGAGATGTACAAAGGTAACTTGGACCAGAGTGGTAACAGTGGAGTTGGTGGTTCTGGACCTATTTAGAAAATAGAGAAAACAGGCTTTTCTGATGCATTCACTGTGGGGTATAAGAAGATGAAAGAAGTCAAGGATAACTCTGAGATTTTGGGCCTGAACACCTGAAAGATAGCATTGCTGTTAATAGAGACGAGGAAGACTGTAGGAGGTACATGATGGGAGATGATCAAGCAATCAGTTTTGAACAGGTTTAGTTTGAAATATTTATTGGACATCCAAGTGGAGATAACTTCATAGAGCATTGGCATTCCAAGGACTACTGAGTGATACCTTTCTTGTTCAGATCCTGTTTATCAGTTTTTTCACTAGGTAACATTTCATTTACTTGGAAGGAGCCATTTTCAGCTGCTGTATTACTTCCTGAGTAATAATAGTTAAAAATAAGTTGTTTTTTTTCCCTAATGCTTTCTATATGCCAAAGCCTGCTAAACTCCCTACTCCCTCATATATTATTTAATTATTGCACCGTCCGATGAAGTAGATGGTATTTTTTCTGTTTTACAGATGAGAAATCTGAGAGGTCAGAAAGAAATGATCTAAAGTCTCTTAGTTAAGTAGTGGAGCTGGGATTTGAATCAAATTCTGGCTGGCTATAATTGTGTTTACTAGACTTGAAGCTCTTTGGGCTTGGCTGTTTTGTTACTGCTGAGTCTTCATAACTGGCACATAAGGGCATAATATTGTTTGGTGGATGAATAAATGAATACTGCTTCCCAATACTTGAGCTTCCAGCAATTAAACTGTTAGCTACAGTGACATCTGCCTCTTTCAAGGCTGTGTAAACACACACACACACACACACACACACACACACACACACACACACACAGAGCTGGAGCTGCATTTCAGAGCTGCCATCCCAAAGGAAGTGCCTTGTGACCTCTTATGCCTCAAGCCTTTGGTATGTTAAAAGAGGGTAAAATAACCTTTGGACTGGGCCTAAAGCAACCTTGTGTCCTGAAGAACTGTTTGCAGAGATAACAGGAAAGCAGATATTATGACTATCAACTGATGGCTGCTGGATTGAAGATTAGCATTGTTAACAATTAGCATCCCAGTGCTAGCTTGTGTGCACCAATAGAAATAACCTTTTTCATATTGATGTCATTGTTCCCCTTCCCTTTCTCATAAATACCCTTGCCTTTATTTTCTAATTGGAACATTATTAGGGCTTCTGCTTAACTAAGTACTTACCAAATATCTGTTCTTTTTTTTAAATCTCAAATAAATGCATGTTACCTCTCACTTTGAAAGGCTTTTTATTTTTAGGTTATTAGTTGTTTTGGCCATCCATTTAATGAATTTTTTCACAGTGTTGATAGTGATAAGCGGCAGATTTCTCCTAATCCTCTCCATGACTATGAAACTAGTATGGCAGTTGAATTCGTAGAACTTTTTTTTTTTTTATCCTCACCTGAGGATGTTTTTCCATTTTTTGTTCAGATAGAGTGGGAGGGGGAGAGAGGAAGAGAGAGAGAGAGAAACATCGATGTGAAAGGGACACATCCAGTGGCTGCCACCTGCAGAGCTGGGGACAAACTGCAACCAAGGTACATGCCCTTAGCAGGAACCGAACCTGGGTCTCTCGGGACTATAGGCCGACACTCTAACCGCTGAGCCACACCAGCCAGGGCAACTCTTTTTTAAATTATTTTTCTTAATTTGAAAAATAGTGTCATTCACAGGAATTGGGTCTGTGCTGGCTCTTGAGAGCTGTTTCTTCTTTGGATTTAGTAGCAAGTAGGACAATAAAAGGAGAGTGGTCTCGCCCAGCTGGTGTGGCTCAGTGGATTGATGAGCGTAATCCCATGGACTGAGAGGTCCTGGTTTGATTCCCAGCCAGGGCACATGCCTGGGTTTCAGGCTAGATCATCAGTGAGGGGTGTGCAAGAGGCAGCCAATCGATGTTTCTCTCTCATCAGTATTTCTAGCTCTCCTTTTCCCTTCCTCTCTCTCTCTAAAAAAAAAAAAGGAGGGTGGTCTCCCAATATACCTCTCACACAGTTTTACTACTTTTAAGGACATTCAGGTTTCCTATATCTGATAACATAACCAGTATCTGTACTGTACTTTGTGTATTTACTTGCTCTTTATGTTGGTCTTTTCTTGTACTCATGGTCACCATTATTTGATTAGACAGTACATTCTTAGATCAGTGATTTTCAAAGTGAATCACAAGGATCTTACCTTAGCACTCTCATTTTAGCACATTTCACCTTCCTATTGTAATTGTTTGTGTCTGTTTTCTACTCAGCAAATTCATTAAGCAGACACTGTGTCAAGAGAGTAATTAATAACTTGCAAAAAAAGTATTAGTACAATGCTTAGCCTTCCTACAAATGATAGTTCTCTTTTCCTTCACCCTGACTGTTAGATCCCTGAGGGAGGAACACATGAGGCCAAAGTGATGCACGAACAGAATTTTATTCAGGACATCTGTAAAGCGGGTGGGCTGAGTCCAAAATAGTGTCAGCTCTGAACTAGCCGGGGCTTGCTGCTTATAAAGAGCTTTGGGCCTTGGCCGGTATGGCTCAGCGGTTAGAGAATCACCCTGCGGAGCAAAGAGTCATGAGTTCGATTCCAGTCAAGGGCATGTACCTCAGTTGCGGTTCATCCCCGGCCCTGGTCGGTGTTGTGCAGGAAGCAACCAGTTGATGTGTCTCTCTCACATTGATGTTTCTCTCCCCACCCCCAACCTCCTTCCCACTTTATCTGAAGATAAATAGAAAAATATCCTCGGGTGAGGATTTAAAAATAAAAAGGAGCTTTGGGTGGGCTTTTTTTTGGTGGGTGTTTTGGGGCATGTACAGGAACCAAGACCAGGCAAACAAGATAGTGGTTGCTTATTGGAAACTGCTAAGGGTCAGATTCCCATACCAGTCCCAGATAGACAGTGAACAATGAAAGACCATATCTACAGAGGCACTCCTATGGCAGGGTGCTCGCTGGCCTAACACTGACCTATCCTGTTTTTTATATATTATCACTGCTGTGGGAAAGGGGACCTTCTTTGAGGGTATGTTTATTAAAGCTGGGGACACTGGCACAGGAAGGGCATAGAAGAAGCAATAGGAGAGCATAGGCTTTGGCTCACTGGAAAAAGAGGAAAAAGGGGGCCTTGGAGACAGACAGGCTCAAGGAGAGCTGCTGCTGCCCATTGCTCTCCTGGTTGCAAGTCTCATGGGGACCGATGCATGCCTGTGGGGGAAGGAGCAGGGAACGGGAAAGCTGCAGGAGTGCTCCTGGGAGGGAGAGTGAGACTGGGGACCTATTTTGGAGGGGTTTTAAAGGCTGGGGGTTTAGGAAAGGTCTTGGGGAGATCTCAATAGAATATTCATCAGTTTTATGCTGATGTGCCAAATTGAGTTTTATTCCCTTAACTTCATCTGTTTCAGTTTCAGCTATCTGTCCTTGGGTATGGTCGGCAATGACTCTAACTGGATCTCTGCTATCTATCTCCCTGAGTAGGGTGATTCAAGCTACTTACCTTCTGGTTGGGGAGAAGTGTAAACCATTTACTCTAAGTGTCCTTGGTTAGGGAAGGTAGGATTTTTCGATTTACTAGATGGTTATAAACTGCTTGGCCTTTTAACTATCTATTTCAGTTTCAACTATCTGTTTCAGTTTATTCTGCTTGTCCCGGATTACTAGCCTGTCTCATCACCATGTCCTGTCCACTTTACCTCCTTACTATCTCGAATCTATTCATCTTTTACCATTTCTTTCTGTCATCATCATCTCTTGCCACAAACTTCTTACTAGTCTTCCTATCATCTTATTCCTCATCTTAAATCCATATTGTCCATATTGCCAGCCAGAGTGGTCTTTTAAAAATACATATCTACTTTTAAAACATCTTAGCTATTTTAAATATACAGTTTAATAGTATTCAATGTGTTTACATTGTGCAATTAACAGATCTCTAGAGTTTTTTCATCTTGCAGAATTGAAACTCTATACCTATTATATAATCTCCCCATTTCCCCCTCCCTCTAGCCCCTGGTGACCACTATTCTATTCTGTGATTTTGACAGCTCTAGGTAAGTTAGAGAAGTGGAATCAAATCGTATTTGTCTTTCTGTGACTGGATTTTTTCACTTTCCATAATGTTCTAAAGGTTTGTTCATGTTGTAACATGTGACAAGATTTTCTTCTTGAATAATTTTATAGCACATTTTACTTATCTAGTCATCTGTTGATGGACATTGGGTTGAACATGGATATACATGGATATACATGGATATACATCAAACCCTGCTTTCAATTTATATATATCCATCCATCCCAAAGTGGGATTGCTGGATGATATGGTAGTTCTGTTTTTAATTTTTGAGGAACTACTGTACTGTGCTCTGTTGCAGTTGTACCATTTTACTATCCCATCAGTAGTGCACAAGGGTTTCAGTTTCTTCACATCCTCATCAACACTTGTTATTTCTCTCTGTGTGTGTGTTTATAGTAGTCAACCTAATGGATGTGAGGTGATATCTCATTTTGGTTTTGATTTGTATTTCTTATTTGTTACAGAGACTGACTTTTCCCTTTTGATACATAAGGGTTTGTTTCTGGGTATTCTATTCTATTCTATTCTATTCTATTCTATTCTATTCTATTCTATTCTATTCTATTCTATTCTATTCTATTCTAATTCTATTCTAATTCTATTCTGTTCAGTTCCCATTCATTCTGTTCCACTCCATTGTTCTATTTGTCTGTCTTTATACCAACACCACAATGTTTAATACAATTTAATTTTGTTTCTTCCTGCATAAACCCTTTTAATGACTGCTCATTACCCTCAGGGTAAAGTCAAAACATCTGATCTTTGCTCCTGTCTCAACTGAGCACTTTAGCTGTACTTAACCTCTTTCAGTTCTACAAATAGGACATAACTCTTTCCGCCTTTGGGCCTCTACACCAGCTCTTCCCTCTGCCTAGAACACAACCTCTCCATCTCCTTTTGACTTAGCCAAGTCCCACTTAACCTTTAGGACCTGGCTTAGTAAGATATCACTTACTCTGGGAAGTCTTTAATAGTCTCCCAAGCCCTGGCCGGTTTTGCTCAGCGGTTAGAGCATCGGCCTGCGGTTCCAAGAGACCCGGATTCGGTTCCCGCTAAGGGCATGTACCTGGGTTGCAGTTTGTCCCTGGCTCTGCTTGGGTCGTGCTGGTAGCAGCCACTTGATGTGTCCCTTTCACATCTATGTTTCTCTCTCTCTCTCCCTCCCACTCTATCTGAATAAAAAATGGAAAAATGTCCTTGGATGAAGATTAAAAAAAAAAAAAGTCTCCCAAGATTAGTTAGGTAAGTCTCCTGTATGCTCCCATAATACAGTAGTATTTGTCACAATATTTATTATTGATTTTAATTCACTCTTTGTATCTGTTATGCAGATTATAAATTCCTTGACTGTTTTTTTTTATATTCATATCCACTGGTTCCTAGCACCGTGCCTGACAAATGATAGCTGCTTACCACATTTGTTGATTGAATAAATCTGTGGCATTTTCTGGCTCAAAACCTTCAGTGATTCCTTCAGTGATTCCCTCATTGATTGCAGTGTAGTTTTATAACCTTAGTTACTTACCAGAATTATTTAGGAGCTTTTTAGAAAGCACAGATGCCAGAGCCTCACACAGGACCAATTCTCAACTCAAGCAAAGCAGCAGATCTAGATATGATGATCCTCAGAAGGGTTTGGGGGATTATAAATGGTAACAAATGTTTCTCAATTATTAGGAGCAGAGAATAACCATAGCACTGAATTCTGAATCCCTTTCCAAATGAATTCAGAAGGTTTTGACATACAATTAATTTCATGAAATGAATTCATTGAGAACAGGTGCAATGCAATACTTATAACAGTGCCTGGTAAAACAGGCCCTCGATAAATACTTGTTAAATAAATTAAGTAAACTGTCCCTAATCATTATATGTTCCTAACTTACATATAGGAATCCCTTCTCCACTCTCCATTAATCAGCTCCTATCAGCTAACTCAGTCTTCAGAGCTTAAGGTCTTGTCCAAAGAAGGGCCTTAAAGATGCAACAGTGTGTTATTCCTTTTTTTTTTTTTTTTATCTTTATTGATTTTAGAGAGAGAGGAAGGGAGAGGGAGAGAGGGAGACAGAAACATCCGTGAGAGAGGACATTGATTGGCCGATTCCTGCATAACCCCCAAAGGGGATTTGGCCCATAACCTGGGCATGTGCCCTGACTGGGAATAGAACCAGTGACCTCTTGGTGCATGGGTCGACGCTCAACCACTGAACCACACTGGCCGGGCTCAAGCTAACTACCCTTAACTGTGGTGCCCTCTAGCCAACATTCCAGCCTCCCAACATCTAAGAATTTGGAGTTTAGTTTCCCTAAGCTTGATGAAAAAGCAATGTGTGAAGAAGCCCAACCCTACCTCTTCAGTAACCTACTACAAAACAGATAATGGTCCCAGTCTTCATAAAACTGATATACAGTAAGGGAGAGAGACAAAAGAAACATTCAAATAAATGAAGAATGATATGTTATGAGATGTGTTACAATAATAAAGGAAAGGGTGTGCCCGGCCAGTGTGGCTCAGTGGATATGCCCAGGTTGCAGGCTTGATCTCCAGTAGGGGGCATGTAGGAGCAGAGAATAACCATAGCACTGAATTGGCCTTAAACCAGTATTAGATGCTTCCTAGAGAGTCCCAGTGGCTGACAGAGGAAAGATATTTTGAACAAGTTGGTAAAATAAATCTATACTTACTTCACTCAAGATTAACCATCTAATTTTTTTCCTTTACTCTGTCATTTGGGAGGATACATCATTCTGACACTTGAGATGGTCTGAAACTAAGGAAAAGAAGAGGCTCTCTCTCTCTTTTTTTTTTTTTTTATCCTCACCCGAGGACAATTTTCCATTTTTGTACAGACAGAGTGGGAGGGAGAGAGAGGAAGAGAGAGAGAGGGAAACATCGATGTGAAAGGGACACATCGAGTGGCTGCCACCTGCACGACCAACCAGGGCCGGGGAGAGACTGCAACCGAGGTACATGCCCTTAGCGGGAACCGAACCCGGGTCTCTCCGGACCGCAGGCGGACGCTCTAACCGCTGAGCCAAACCGGCCAGGGCAGAGGCTCTCTCTTTTTCCTTGAAGATGTATATATTTAATTTGTACACCAGAGCTCAAATCTTTTCTCTGCAATAGAAGTAGAACTGGCTGGTTCCTCTTTCCCACCCCTTCCTTTGATAGCTCCAAGTAATCTTTGTGAATTTCTGGGTATTTAGTTGCCTATCTGACCCTTAGCCTTCAGAGATTTCTGTCTGCACTTGGAGTGACTGTTGGGTGGCTGGGAAGCTGTCTTCCACAAAACAAATTGAAAATATTTGAAACCTTTTTTCCCTTTCTATCCCTCTGCCTACTGTTTGCCACTAGAAGATATCATTTGAGCTTGTAGTTTGCCTCCTTTAACTTGTACTTCTTTATCCAGAGGCCTAGCACTGTTCTGATATAGGCAGAAGAGGTAGAAGAAATGATTGGTTTATTTGAGGACAGAGTTTCCTTTGATATAAATCACCTTAATTAGAACTTAATCTCTTTTGGTTTCCACTTTTATTTTGTTCACTGTTAAGCCCCTGCTCCTCAGATCTGGTGAGGAAGCAGGGTGCGTTGTCTTCCTTAGCAGATTGCTTTGAGCTCCCTTCACTTTGAGCTTAATCACCATGTGAATGTCAAAGGTTCCTGTCTGGGTCTAGAGAGCGTGGGGTTGTAGCAGATGTGAGTAGCAAGCTGGAGGAAAGAATGCTTTTTTATTATTATTTATTAATACATTGGTTCTGTGAGACTTTTTTATTAATATTGATTTTAGACAAGGAGGAAGGGAAGAGAGAGAGAGAGAGAGAGAGAGAAACATTGATGTGAGAGAGACACATCGATTGGTTGCTTCCCACTCATGACCCACTCTGGGCTGAAGATCAAACCTGCAACCCAGGTACGTGTCCTTGACTGGGAATCAAATCCGTGACCCTTTGGTGCATGGGTCATTGCTCTAACCACTAAGCACACTGGCCAGGGCTACAGATTTACCTTTTTAATGTTTATTTAAACAAATTTGATTTTGATTATGAGATGTTTTATGTAAGAGTTAAAAATCTATGAGGAAGCTTAATCATACTTTTTTGAATCTGTGAGTAAACAATTGTTTTAATGTTTGTAGTAGCTTACATGCATAGAAAAACACTTGTACTGCTTCAAGTACATTAAACAAACCTATGTTCTTTTTTTTTTATCCTCACCCGAGGACATTTTTCCATTTTTTGTTCAGGTAGAGTGGGAGGGAGAGAGAGGAACAGAGAGAGAGAGAGAAACATCGATGTGAAAGGAACACATCGAGTGGCTGCCACCCGCACAACCGACCAGGACCGGGGACAAACTGCAACCGAAGTACGTGCCCTTAGCGGTAACCGAACCCGGGTCTCTCAGGACTGCAGGCCGACGCTCTAACCGCTGAGCCAAACCGGCCAGGGCCAAACCTATGTTCTTTAGGGTGGTGGATGGGTTCGTAGTAACGGTCTATCTGTGGGAAATGTGAGGGACGTGAGGAAAGATATCTTTATATCCTCTTCTACTTGGCTTTTAGCTGCTGATAAAAGAAATATTGTCAGTAATTTCCAAAAGAAGATCTCAGTTATATTTTTTCAGTCCATGTGATTCTGATCACTTGAAGGAATCCAGCTGATAAAGCTGGTGAAAGGATTCTCAGAATTTCATATCATGAGTGACCAAACACACTGTTTAGTATTACACTTTATATCCAATGCTACCATAGTATCTGTCATATACTAGGCATTATTAATATTTGTTTTGCATGGTATTTATCAGAAAAAAGCATATTTCTCTTTTTGATCTTAAATTACATTAAAGACTCAATTGGGAGGGCTTCCAGTAAGAGGGAAGTTAAAACTTGCCTCTATTTATTTAAATGTACTTAATTGTTCATTTGTTCATTCAACAATTTATTCACTCTACTGGCTTACAAAGTTGAGGGACACCTGGTCTCTGCCATCAAGGTTATAGTTCAATGTGATAAGCAACAGTAGAAATACACACGGAGAACCAAAGGGGCACAACGTGTGGAATTGGGGTATTAGGAAATGCTTTCCAAAATAAGAGACTCGGGCTGGGTTTAGGTGAAAGGATGAGTAAGAGTTAGCAAAGCTGTGAAGGGGAAGAAGAGTATTCTGGGCAGTAGCTGAACATACTGTCCAGAAAAAGAATATTCTGGGAAGTATGAAAGCAGAGAGAGTGAAACATTTAAATATTCTGAAACACATTTTGGGTTCTCTTTGTCTTTGAGTCAGTTTATTACTGCTTGACTGTCTCAGTCAGACAGGCCCTGTGGACCTCCTGGAGTGGAGGCTGAACCCATCAAAAACTTGGGCCTGGGCAGATGTACAGATGTATGCTTGTAGTGGCTTGGAACCTCCAGCTGAGAACAGGAGGCTCCTTTGGAGCAAAAGCCTCCCACAGGGTGCTCTTGGGATGCCTGTCCTGGAATTACCCAGGGCAGTAACAAAGCTTTCTATTATTCTTTAAACCAAGTCAGCAGGATGGGGTGTCTGCTAGCCTTTGTGTTCGGAGTGGACCAACAAACATACAGTAGCCAGCACAATGGCATTGTTGGGCTTCAGTGAAAAGTAGGTCAGGGCCCAGGCCCCCTTCTGTAGAGGGCCCATCCAAAGAACAGAGAGGTTCAACAAGCCACTGATTTGGCTGTTTGGCATTGACACTGGTTTCTGACTTACTGATGGCACATAAAATTACAGGATCTTTTCCCATTGCTTCTCTGAACACCTCAGTTTGGAATCTCTTGAGTTGCCTTCAGCCACCCCCACCCCCCACCCCCAGTTCTCATATCTACCATTCAGTTGCCAAATTCTTTAGATTCTACCTCTGCATATTCTAACTCTAGCCCACTTTTTCATACCTAAAATAGCACTTTAAATCAGGCATTTGGTCATCTCTCATGTGGACTGTTACAGTACACTCCCTTCATCCCTTCTCCCCTACTTTATGCAGAAAAAAATAAAAAAGAAATAACTATTAATCTCTGCACTTTATATTTGTGTTTCTTTTGCATAAAATGTCTTCCCTACTCCCAACCCTGCATATGAGCATCCATGAAATGGAAAAGAATTCTCAACAATGAGTGATTAGCCAGGCCTAGGCGGGGGAAGGGTAATCCAGATAAAGGAATCAGCAATGTGTGCAAATGTGCAGGTAAGCAGGGAATGAAACCTTTATAAGCAGGAGTGAAAGACTTTGTTTGCCACGCTGATTGTGGGTTTTATCCTAAGAGTAATAGGGTGCTATTGAATAATTTGAAGAGGAGAGTGGCTTCAAGTTAGCATGTCAGAGGGATTATCTTGGCTGTATTATGTGAAAAGGATGGGAATAAGGGCTAAGTGTATTCAAGATGTACAAAGGAGACCAGAAGACTAGTTAGAAAGCTAATGGAGTAACCCAGGGGAGGAATAATTATGATAAGATATTGATAGCGGGGAGAATGAGTTGTGTACTATGAGGTAAACACTGTGCTGGACATACTTTGTATACCTTATCTCTTTTAATTATTACCTGCCTTTGATGAAACATCGCATCCTGTCAATTCTACCTCTAAGATGTCTCCAGATATTAACCTTCTTCCCATTCTTGCTTTTGTTACTTCCCACCTGGATGATTCCAGAAACCTCCTAATTATTCTCCAGGCCTCAATTCCAGACCTTTCTATACAGTTTTTATATTACTGTTAGAAAGATATTTCTGTGTAGCATATCTGATCGTATTGTTGCCCTCTGAAAAAAAACTTAGTTGATTATATGTCCTCTACCAGACTATGAACTAAGAGCAGAGAGTGGCCCCACTTATTTTTGTGTTTTCACATAGTGGGTTTTTAGTGTTTGGTGGATGGATCTTCCTCAGGACAACCCTGCTGATTAGGTGGCAACAGATCTGCTAGTTAACTAGCAGCACATTTATCTGCCTTGGGTAAGTGCTCCAGCTCCAGTCCGGTCAGCGCTTTTTCAAAAAGGAACATTACAGTTGATATTTTCTTCAGAGCCTCTCAGAATATGGGTTTGAACCACTGTGCAGAGATAAGCTTGTTTGGTTGCAGATACCAGTACATTGATAATAAAGGTTTTTTATTTATTCATTTATTTTTTATTTTTTATTTTTATCTTCACTCGAGGACATTTTTTTGTTCAGATAGAGCGGGAAGGAGAGAGAGAGAGAAACATCGACGTGAAAGGGACCCATCGAGTGGCTGCCACCCCCACGACCCAACCAGGGCCGGGGACAAACTGCAACCGAGGTACATGCCCTTAGCGGGAACCGAACCCGGGTCTCTCTGGACCGCAGGCCGACACTCTGACCACTGAGCAAAACCCGCCAGGGCGATAATTAAAGGTGTTTTTTGTTTTTTTTTAAAGCAACCATTTTGTCTTATTCTTCTTACTGGTTATGATCCAGTGAGGCTTCTGCAGCTGAATGGAATCAGCAAGAATTGGGGATAGGAGCTCTGGGTGTCATGAGTGGTAGGTATTGCCTAGTGCTGCAACAGAATATGCTGTGTGGACATGTTTATGTGTCTATCTGTACCTGAGTTGATACCATCAGAGCCTATAGGGGGTATATGGAAAGAACCATACTCTCAGCCTAGACAACTCCTGTCTTTTAGGATCCAACTCAGATGTTACTTCCACTCTGAAACTTTCCAAACTCCTCAGGCAGAGTCGGTTTCTACTCCATACCCCTAGTATTTACTTCTGCTAAAGGCCTATTGGTATTATTTTCTTACCTATGTGTCTTTCACTGAACTTCTTTAAAGTATAATCTGAGTGTTATTTTTATATACCCAGGTTTACTACATGATAGGCACTCTTCAGTCACTGGGGAACATAATGTTGATGTTCTTATTCTCATATGGGTGTGGCAGGAAGGGGAGGAGTGCTCAATAAATGTAGAAATCACCTGAATTGATATTCCTAAGTGGAGAACTGAGTAGCCACTTGCTGTTCCTTTGGTGATTTTTCAGGGTGTTGGCGTATGATTTATTGCATATATAACGTTTAGTCACCAACATACATTTATCTATTGAGTGCCTTCGAGGAAAAGAGTCTTTTAATGAAATCTAGTATCAAACACAAATGAAATAGCAGAAACTGTTATATATTTTATTAGAAAAGAGACAGGTTTTGATGTAGGTAAAGTTGAGGAACAGTCACTGAGGGTATTGAAGTATCTAAAGCACATTTGATTGCTTAATATCATAGTTTTCTGAATTTGAAAGTTTAATAGAACAACAATTAGAAATGGAAAATGGAAAAACTTTTTTCTCTGGTAAGTTATGTAAATTTATTGCCAGTGCCCTAGAGTGTTTTGTAGGGCTGCCCACGGGAGTGGTCTGGCAGAAAAAGACAGCAAAGCAGCTGTTATTCTCATCCCAGAAAGCTGAGTGTGCTTGTGCACTTGGTCTTGCCTCTACTTCCCGCAGAGGGATTTGCTCAGGACACACCAGCTGAGTCTGCACTGGGAGTTGCTTATGGGGAAGTGAATGTTCCAACTAATGGGCACACAGTGCGTAGCAACTTAGTAATCTTCCTTGTTGGCAGAACTCAAACTTCCTTTCCTCATAGATGCAAAAGGTCTTGGGACATTGACACATTGTGGTTTCTGAAGGCCCAGAGACTTAACAGCCCCAGCAAAGTCTTCACCAAAGGCCCGCAAGAGAGACTGGTCATAACAATAAACTTCATTTGGTTTCCCTCTCTGGTCCTAGTTTGTACTTTTTCCATCTTGCCTGGAAAATTCAGAGCCTACTAGCTAGTGTGATTTCTCACTTTGTCTCACCTTTCTTTTCTGATCTCCACCCTCTAGCTTGGTCTGTGGATTTCTTCAGAGACATGGCTAAACAGAATAAACATGTTTCTCTGAAGGAGAATGAAAAGTCCTGGCTTAGTCTGGTCTACATAATAGTGCACATGCAGCTTTTTCGTCAGTCTTTTCTGCCTGGTCTCAGTTGGGAAACCTGAGTGTGGCTCCTAAAGTCAGGCCTTCCTTGTTACATTGTCACCATGCCAAAAAAGTGGACCCCTTCAGATCTTTCTGACTCTGAGAACTAAAGACATGTGTCTGGATGATTAGGTTATCAGCTTTATTGCTCCCATGTAGCTTGGAGTTTGCAGGTTAAGTTTCTTTTTAGCAAATGAGCATTTCTAATGTGATCTGTGGACAGATTCAACTGGAGTGAAGAAATGAAGGCACTGTGCTGATGCCATCAGTATGCCTCATTTTGAGATTTCCAAAGATGGATTATCAAGCAGGATGAAGCAGATCGACAGGTTTTCCTTTTGAGAACTGAGGAGTATTTTTAGCCATTCTCTCTTGCCAAACCAACCTGATCCGCCTCATCCAAGAATCTGAAGTGCTGCATTGTGCTGCCCCCAACTGGTTCTTTTGGTGCTTAATGTTAACACATCAGAAAATCTCAGATTATGTGGCACTTAAAATTTTTCTAAGCATTTTCATCTATTTTTATTAGATTCTCATAATAATATTATGAGTTATATGGGTCATAGATGATCATACCTACTTTATAGGTGGGAAAACTGAAGGATAGCCTTATTAGTTGATTTGTCCAAGTTAAATGACTATTAAGAGGCAGAATTGTACTAAAATTCCGATCTCTTGCCTCCTATTCCCTCCTATTCCCTCATTAGATTCCCTAGTCTTTTGTAAATTCAATAATACCCCCCCATAATAGGTATTAAGAGCTTAATTTTAGGCTTGGAGGAATTTGCTCCTTTTTCTCCTTTGGAAGGAGGAAGGAGGTAATACTACATCATGTAAGGTTTGCATAAATTCAAAACTTTGAGCTCTTGTACTGCATGAGGCTCTCTGACTTGGATGCTGCAGCCTCTAACTCTTCAGTGTCATGCAGTGGTAAAGAGCATGGATACTGGAGCCAGACTGCTTGGGTTTGAACACTGGTTCTGTTCTCTAATAATTAGGTATCCTTAAGCAAGTTTCTTTTTTTGTTTTGTTTTGTTAATCTTCACCCAAAGATATTTTTCCAATTGATTTTCAGAGAGAGGGGAAAGAGAGAAACATTGATGGGAAAGAGACACATCGATTGGCTGCCTCACACTTGCGCCTCAAATGGGGCCGAGGATCGAACTTGCAGGAATCTAACCTGCAACCCTTCTGTGCACAGGTGGTGCTCTAACCACTGAGTAATACTGGCCAGGGCCTTGAGAAAGTTTCTTAACCTATAAGTGCCTTTTGTAAAAGGAGGATAATAGCACACTTTACCTCATAGGGTTATGTGCAGGTTAAATGAGATAATTTTAAATTCTTAGAATAGTGGCACAAAGTAAGCACTATATAAATAAATATTAGCTGCTGTTATTATCATCTGTATATAAATATACTTATTTGCTCTTTAAAAAATGAAAAGCAAAGCAGCCCTTCATGGGTATGTAGGAATGATGAATAGCCAAATTTCTTTTAAGAGTACATCTTATGTAGTTTCTTCATAACTTTATCTCCTACTCACTCTTCAATTCACTTTGGTCTTTTTTTTTTTATCCTCACCCAAGGACATTTTTTCCAATAGACCGGGAGGGAGAGAGGGAGGAAGAGAGAGAGAGAGAGAGAGAGAGAAAGATCGATGTTGAGAGAGACACATCGACTGGTTGCCACCCACACAGTCCCAACCAGGACCAGGGACAGACTGCAACCGAGGTACGTGCCTTTAGCAGGAACCGAACCTGGACTCTCTGGTCCGTGGGCCGACGCTCTAACCGCTGAGCAAAACCAGCCAGGGCTCACTTCGGTCTTACTCTGGTTTTAACCACTTTAGTGCAAGTGTTCTGGCTATGGTTGCCAGTGACTTCCTAGTTACAAATTCGGTGGACATTTTTAATGCTCATCTTACTTGATCTATAGTATTTGATACTTTTGGTATTTCCTTCTTTGGAATATTCTCTTTGACTTCTGTGATGACATTCTTGCTTGGTTCTTCTTTTCCTGCCTGCCCCTTTAAATGTTAACCTCTGTTAACATTTTAACCCCTGGGCAATTTCATACATTCCTTGGCCTCAGTGACTACTTTAGCTCAGTGTTATTGCCTCATAAATGTTAGTCTCTAGTCCAGACTTTGTTCCTGAACTTTAAACAACTCTTTATAGGACATCTCAACCTTGGTTGTCCCACAAGCCTTTAAACTCAGTATGTCCTAGCTGAACTATTTTTTTTTTTTTCATTTATCTTGAGATTGAGTGGAAGGGAGAGAGGGAGGAAGAGAGAGAAACATCGATGTGAGATAGACACATCAAGTGGTCGCCACCCACATGACCCCAACTGGGGCCAGGGACAAACTGCAACCGAGGTATGTGCCCTTAGCGGTAACCAAACCCAGGACTCTCCGATCCGTGGGCTGATGCTCTAACCACTGAGCAAAACTGGCCAGGGCAAGAACTCCTATCTTTTAACATTGCTTCTTATTCTGAAAACCTGCTTCTCTCCCTGTATTCTGGATATTTAATAATGACATCCAGAGACCAGTAGCTTGGGATCAATTTATAGCTTTTCATTGCCCTCATCCCCCATATCCAGGCAGGCATCAAGTTTAAAAAAATACTTGTGCCCTGGCCGGTTTGGCTCAGTGGTTGGAGCATCAGTCTGCAGACCAGAGAGTCCTGGGTTCGGTTCCTGCAAGAGGTATGCACCAAAAAAAATAAAAATAAATAAAAATAAATGTTTGTATTGATTTTTTTAGAGAGAGAGGAAAGGAGAGGGAGAAACATTGATGTGAACAGGAGCCATCAATCAGCAGCTGCCTCCTGCACGCCCCCTACCAGTGATCAAACCTGCAAGTCCGGCATGTGTACTGACTGGGAATCGGATCAGTAACCTTTCGGTGCATGGGAGGACACTCAACCAACTGAGCCACACTGGCCAGGGCTCTAAGTACATCTTGAATTTTGCTCTGTTCCATTGCCTCCATAATTGCCTTAACTCAAACACCCTTCTTTCACCAGGATTATTGCAATAATATTCTATTTCCCTTCTCCATATTCTCCACTCTGATCCATCTATCATACCATTGCTAAAATAACCTTTTCTTTAAAAAGCAAATATGAAATGTTACTCTTCTGCTTAAAAAGCTTTTCTTTTGTTCCCTATAGACAAGGTAAAGCCTATGTATCTTAGCAAAGCATATCAACCTCCTCTGCCTCTCCTGGCCATATTGAGTACATTAGTTTTCTGTATGCACCATGCACTTAACCTATATCTTTGCATATGCTACTCCCTCTGTGTGGACTTCTTTTCTGCTCCTCCATGTTATTCTTTTGACTTCCTATTTCCTTTGTGACATTTCCTCTGACATGTTCAGATTGAGTTAGTAACTTTATTCTCTACACTGCATAGTGCTGTGGTACATGGACAAAGCTATATTTTAGCACTTACCAAATGATATTATTTTCCCATATCCCTTAATAGATTGTGACCTCCTTAAAGGAAGATATCTTTGTATGTAGCACCTACTGTAGTGTCCAGATGCAGAATAAGCGCTCAGTCACTTAAACGACAACAACAAACAAAACATACAGTCTCTGTCTTCTAAGTGTTTACTTTCTTTTTTTTTTTTAACTTTTTTTTTTATCCTAACCCGAGGACATTTTTTGATATTTTGTTCAGATAGAATGGGGGGGAGAGAGAGAGAGAGAGAGAGAGAGAGAGAAACACTGACATGAAAGGGACACATCGAGTGGTTGCCACCCACACGACCCAACCAGGGCGGGGGACAAATTGCACCTGAGGTATGTTCCCTGTTCCTTTAGCAGGAACCAAACCCGGGTCTCTCCAGACTGTAGGCCGATGCTCCAACCGCTGAGCCAAACCGGCCAGGGCTAAGTGTTTACTTTCTAATGGTTTAACCACGAGCCTAATATTTCTGACAAATGCTAGCTGGGTTTTCCTTCTGTTTTGCAGTATATCAACTCTGGAAACCTGGAACAGTTGCTAGACAGTAACCTGCATTTGCCCTGGACTGTGAGGGTGAAACTGGCCTATGATATAGCAGTGGGCCTCAGCTACCTTCACTTCAAAGGCATTTTCCATCGGGACCTCACATCTAAGGTACGAAAGCTTTTCTTATACCACTCTTGGAGACACTGTCCTTCCTCCATTACCAAGAAAGCTGTGTTAAGAAACCAGTCATTAATGATGGAGCTCTCTTACAGATTTAACATTGAATCACAGAGGATACAGCTTAACCCTTTGTATAGCTAGTCCTTAGAAAATCCATCTCGGCTTACAGCAGGTACCTTTCAGTGTTGAGCCAGGCAACACATATATCTTGAAAACCATCACACTTTATGCAGGAGCAGATGGCATAAGGAGGGTTAAGAGGTTCTTGCCCAATAGGATGATGGCAGTCAAGACAATGTGGGAGCCTGTGTCTTACTGTTCTCTCTCATGGCCTCCAGGAAGTAGCTCTTAACTGAGAGGAGGAGTTGAGAGATTTTTAGTCACTTGAGTTCAGGTTTTGAGAGCCATAATGTAATGACCCATTTTTCTATCTGTGTGATTGAGTTTCTGCCATTCTGCCAGTTCTTCTTTTGTGTCAGCTGGTCTCTGTAGTATTCTCTTGCTGTCCAAGTTGCTGTGTGACCAGGTTAGAAAACAGTTGCTTTTAGAGGAAGTTGGCCATGCTACAGGAAGGCACCTCAGGGCCAAGTGGCCCAGGATACCACTGGGACAAGGCTTATATAAACAATACTGTCTGATCATTGGTGTGGGGTATATAAGTCATCTAAAATGACTTCTGTCCAAGAGCCGATTTAATGTCATCTAGGGAGGGTTTTTTCCCCCACCCAGCCACGGACAGAAGAAGTTGCATACATGCCACTAGCCATGCAGATCATGCAGGCCCAGCCAGGCTTTTTGAGATGCAACAGAGCCTGTAGTTGAATATGACTGAAGTTTGTCATGATGAATATTTTCCACAAAACTTATCACAGAGGATGACTAAACCCCTAGAGCACAACTGCATGTAACAAGCATATAGGTAGCTTCAGATGAATGTTCAAGTTCTTAGCTGTGGTATTAAAAATTCTTCTTCTCAGGTGTGGCATACAATATTTGGAAGGAAAAACAAAGAATTGGTCAAGAAGACATGAGTTGGCCCTGGCTGGCATGGCTCAGTGGTTAGAGCATTGGCCCATGCACCAAAAGTCTTGGGTTTGATTCCTAGTCAAGGGTGTGTACCTGGGTTGCAGGTTCAATCCCTGGCCTGGTCAGGGCACATGTGGGAGGCAACCAATCAGTGAGTCTCTCTCACATCAATATTTCTCTCTGCCCCCCCTTACTCCCCTCCCTTCCACTCTCTCTAAAAATCAATGGAAAAATATTCTCCGGTGAGGATTAAAAAATAATAATAATAACTGCAAACTGGAGACAGGCTAGGAAGTGCATTTTAGGTAATCTCAGGTTGAAGAAAACCAGGGGAATTTTACAAGCCAGATCATCCAGTAGGAGAGACTCTGTGTTCATTGCCCTTTCATTATCTCTTTTTTATTTATTTTTTATTGATTTTAGAGATAGAGAAATGTCCATTTGTTATTCCACTTATTTATGCATTCACTGGTTGCTTGCTGCATGTGCCCTGACCGGAGTTTGGGCCTGCAACCTTGATGTATCTGGACTGGACAACACTCTAACCAACTGAGCTACCCGGCCAGGGCTTCATCTCTGACCTTTTGTCTGACTGTTTCAGCCTCTTTGTAACTGTGTTGCTGGGATTAGGAAGAAGGTTGTATGTCCACACCTAGGCCAGAGCAGCCCCACCCAGAAGACCTCTATTGTGGTGACAGTGACCATAATAATGAGAAGCCTCAATGGAGAAATAAGGCTAAAGGGATAGAGTAGGGCTTTGAGGTTTCCAGATTATCTCCTCATTGCCAACCTTGGGTGTGAGTTTGATTTCCTTAAGTACAATAGAAGGTTAACTTCATATTATTTGTTTTATTGTGTTGTGTCTCACACCTAGCATAGACCCTGTCAGAGTAGGGACTTCCTGGCCCCTTTTCAGAAAATGCTCTTGATAGTACAGAGGCCAAAACATCTGTTCCAGAGTTAACATTGAGTCCCAGACCCAGTTTTTTTGTTTGTTTGTTTTTGTTTTTTTAATTGAGGGAGAGAGAGAGGAGATTGATTTATTGTTCCACTAATTTATACATCCATTGGTTGTTTCTTGTATGTGTCCTGACTGGAGATCAAACCCACAACCTTGGTGTATCTGGACAATACTCTAACCAACTGAGTTACCTGGCCAGGGCCTCCCAGACCCAGTTTTGTCACATCCCTCCGAATGACTTCAATACTCTATGGGGCCTTGGAGTTCCCAGTCTGTAAAATAGATTCTATCCTTGACCTCACAGGAATCATCAGTCTGGACTATTCAGACCAGAGCTCATAGGAGGGATTTAAAGTAGTATTGAGAACATGTTCCAGGTGGATAAACCAGGACAGAGAAGCAGGTGCCTTTTTTTCCAAATGATCTTGAACCTGTAGTAGAGGCAAAGAAGATCCCTAGTTCCCTATCAGAGTGCCTCCTGAAAGTAACATTGCCTTTGCAGGATTCACACGTCAGTGGTAACTGCAGTACTGTTTTTAACAGTGGAAAGTCTGTCAGAGATAGCTGATAAGTCTAATTTTGTAATTCTTCAGAACCTCCCAGTGGACTGAGCTTTATATTTTGTAGTCTGTCTGGGGCCATGTTCAAGTTGAGTGAGAAATGCAATCATTACACTAGATGCCCTTGGATTAACCCACATTGGAGGTAGCATCCCAAACGAAGGGGTCTTATTGTATTGCCTACACAAAACAGTGCTGCCATCTCTGTGGGCCCCAGTACTGCTGCTATCTTAAAAATGCATTGTTTCTGCAATGGCCTTGCTGTCTCCGTGGAAAGCTTTTCAGCCTGTTCCTCTGGAGAGTCCAAAATCATCAGGTAGAACCTTTTAGAATCAGGAGACCTGGGTTTTTACAAATTACTTATAGTTGAAAGCTTCACTTTTCTCATCTTAAATGTAAAAATTTCAGATATGCCCACCTGAAAGTATTGTTTTAAAGAAGCATTGGGATTGTGTTTGTGAAAAATGTTTTATAATTTCTAGGGTACCACACAGACAGAAGTAGGCAATCTTTCCCTTAGCCAAAGGGCTAGGAAATATTTTCTAGACCTCTTTCCTCTTAAGATAGCCTTGCTTTCCTAAAGTTTATAGTTTGTAGTTTACAGTCAACCAAATAATGTGTCTCTCTCTCATCAATGTTTCTCTCTCTCTCTCTTCTCTACCTTCCTCCCTTCCACTCTATCTAAAATCAATGGAAAAATATCCTCAGGTGAGGATTAACCAAAAAAAAAAAGTATACATTTCAGTGGTTTTTAGTTTATTCAGTCATTACCACTATCTAATTCCAGAACTTGTCATTACTCCTAAAAGAAAACCCTTTATCCTATTCCCTTCTCCCCTCAGCCCTTGGCAACCACTAGTCTATTTTTAGTTTCTATGGATTTACTTATTCTGGACATTTCATATGAGGGGAATCATACAATATGTTATTACTGGCTTTTATTATTTTATTTTTTAAATATGTTTTTATTTATTTTTTTAGAGAGATAGAAACGTTGATGTGAGAGAGACACATCAATTAACTGCCTCCTAGACACCCCCCCACCAGGGATGGAGCCCGCAACCCAGGCATGTGCCCTGACCAGAAATTGAACTGGGACCTCTCCGTCTATGGGATGACACTCAGTCCACTGAGCTACACCAGCTGGGCTATTGCTGGCTTTTATTTTTTTTTTTATTTTTTTTTTTTATCCTCACCTGAGGACATTTTTGCATTTATTCAGATAGAGAGGGAGGGAGAAAGAGGAAGAGAGAGAGAGAAACATCGATGTGAGAGACACATCGAGTGGCTGCCACCCACACGACCCCAACCAGGGCCGGGGACAAACTGCAACCGAGGTACATGCCCTTAGCGGGAACCGAACCCGGGACTCTCCGGTCCGCGGGCCAACGCTCTAACCGCTGAGCCAAACCGGCCAGGGCTATTGCTGGCTTTTAAATAGGGAAGTAACACAGTTAGATTTGCATTAGATATGAAGATCGTGCTGGCAGGAATGAGGAAGATAGATTATGGAGATCAAGACTGGACCAAGCCACAGAGACCAGTTAGAAGAGTATTGCAATATTCAGGGGAGGAATGAAGAAGACCTGAACTGGGGCAATAGTAGTAAGGATGAAAAGGGAGGGACTGATTTGAAAAACATTTAGAAGCAAAAATTAGTTGGAGTGAAAGTAAAAATCTAGGATAAATCCTAGGGTTCTAGCTTAGCAAACTGGATGGAAAATGGTGGTACCAGCTGACATAAAAAATATAGCTCGATTTTTAGTTCTTGGGAGAAAATGTTGAATTTAGGTTTGCATGTATGGAGTTCAATATGAGTAACCCAGGAGATGGCCAGAAATAGATGGCCTGTCTAAATCTACAGTTTGAGGATCAAGGTCAGGGCTGAGGATATACATTTTGGAGTCATCAGCACAAAAGTGGTAATTAGAAAAGAAATGTGGACTAGCCTCCACAAAAGAGCACAAGAGCTGTAGGCCTAAGATAGAACCCTGAGAGCATCATCCTCATGTGATGAAGAGCCTGCAATGGAGTCTGCAGAGTAGCCAAAGATAGAGAAGGAAATCCAGAATTGTAGTTGTCATAGAAACCAGGAGAGCCCTGGTCATTTTGGCTCAGTTGGCAGAGTGTCATCCTGTGCACTGAAAGGTCACTGGTTCAATTCCTGTTCAGGGCACATGCCCAGATTGTGGGCTTGACCCAGTCAAGGTGCATGCAGGAGGCAACCAATTGATGTTCTCTTTCACATCAATGTTTCTCTCTCTCTCTCCCTCTCTCCCTAAAATCAATAAAACCATATTTGAAAAAAAGAAGCCAGCCCAGCTGGTGTGGCTCAGTTGGTTAAGCATTGTCCCATGTACCAAAAGCTCGCTGGTTTGATTCTGGGTCAGGACACACACTCAGGTTTTGGACTCTACCCCCAGTAGTGGGTGTGCAGGAGGCAGCTGATCGATGTTTCTCTCTCATCAATGTTTCTTTTTTTCTTTTTTTTTAAATCTCACCGGAGGATATTTTTTCCCCATTTATTTTCAGATAGAGTGGGAGAGGGATAGATAGCCTCTAATAGCTAATCTGTTAGCTCCAGGACCCCAACTGATTATTCTCTGCATTCCTCGTACTAATACAATTCCTGAATGATACCTAAAAACACTGACAGAGGTAATCAGCAATGTTAACAGCAGAAAGATCAAGTATGTAAGCGCTATTTCTGTCTATTAAACTTAATGCCATGAAATTTACTGGGATCCACCATGATAATAATACTTCCAGCAGAAGCCAGTGAAGAATGAATGGGAGCCCAACCGGGTGTGGCTCAGTGGTTGAGTATTGACCAATGAATGCACCCAGAGGTCGCCAGTTCGATTCCAGGTCAGGGCATATGTCTAGATTGTGGGATCGATCCGCAGTGAGGGGTATGCAGGAGGCGGCCAATCGATGTTCTTTCTCATTGATGTCTCTATTTCTCTCCATTTCCCTTCCTCTCTCTCTAAAATCAATGAAAAAAAAAAAAAAGAATGAATGGGAGATTCATTGGGTGTTCATGCTCTTGTGTGAGATGTGCCTCCCACAAACCTTGTTAAGACTTTAGCACATTACCTGTCGTGAATTTAGAAGGAAAAAGAAAAGGATGAATGGGAGATAAAGAAGTAAAAACAGCAGGTGTTGCCAAATAAACCTCTCTAGCCTGGACCCTGTGAAGGGCAGTCTCAGGAGTTTGTTGGAAAAACCAACAGGGACTAATTCTGGTCTTGGTTTCTCATTTTCCTTATTACCTCAGATTCAGACTCCTAAAGTTGGACTCTTTTGGTTTTCAGTATCCCATCTTTGTCTTCGGTTCTAATGCCTTGTTATTGGCTATAGAGAAGCTTTAAGAGGGACTCTGGTTACACTGCAGATTGGAGGCAGATGCCACCTTGCCCCATGTTATAAGGCTCTGATCACCCCTGCTTTAGCCATTTGTCAGCTACTCGGAGAAGACGGTAAAGTCACTCATTCCTGAATGGGTGCAGTGAATGAACAGGTCTCCATGTATGTGAAGATGGAGCAGAAACTGAACAGCTTTACAAGGGAGTGCACTGTGGCCATACTCTGTTCCTCACTTGCTGCTTCCAAGCTGAATTTAACAAGGTTGTTTCTGAGGGCTATAAAGTAAATAGTAAATAGGACTTTAGACAGGAGCCCGAGTTGTTAGTGAAACAGGAGGAGGAGGGGAGAAAAATAGGTGACAGACCTGAGCTGCCACTGATTCATAGGCCAGTTCCCTAAGACTGGGCTTTGGCCATCTATTAGTCAAGCTGGCTTAGGGCCCCAAAGACATTCAAAGTCAAGGAAGGAGCTGGGGATGCTGAGCCAGCAGGACTGATGGGAGGACTAACACCAGTACAGGCACAAGGATGGTCATGCTTAAAAGCCAGAGACGATGCATGTCTACCTGGGATCCAGTGTAGGAGAGGATGTGATGAAATCACAAGCTTATTTTAGTTAGGGAAAAAGAGAATAGTGTGATTGCATCCAGGCCAGAGTAAGGGACTGATTTGTACCTGATGTGGAGTAAGCAGGAGGTGACTTGGCAGTGCCTTGGCAACTGGATGCCAAGGCTGGTGAGGAGGAGGGAGGCTGGTTTGGGTCAGATAGGGCCTTGCTGGCCCCAGAAATGTCCCTGTGAGCCAAGAATCCCTACTCTCTGCTGCCTCAAGTGGGGTAGAGCAAGGTACCTCCTGAGCCAGAGTGGTGTGGCTATTTTGAATGCAGCTATTTTGGGAGAGTTCATTGCTGTTTTGTATTTATTTACAAGCTGTTTGGGTTCATCCTTTCTCTGGAGACAGTAGCATTTGAGCATGACCTGAGCCTCTCTTATGAGTTGAGTACTGTGAAGAACCAAAACTTGTTTCTGAGGAGCTGATAGCCTGCTAGACTGTAAGAGGAAGTGGCATAGAGGAGGAGTTAAAGGACTTGAGATGAGAGAGAAATAAAGGTGAGAGCTGGAGAGGACAGGGCTGGAAAGGTAGCTTGCCTTAAAACCCATAAAATTTTCTGAGGTGCAAAGGAGAATTGGGAGAGCATTCCAAATGGGAGGGAACAGTATAAGCAAAGGCAAAGGCTTGAAGGGCCTGGTAAGCTTCACGAGGACGTCTGTGACAGGTTTGGATGGAGACGTGTGCATAGGGCACCAGGGGCAGAGGGGTAGGGAGTTGGCCAGTTTGGTTAGAGCCAGATCATAGACTTTTTAAAAAATGTTTTTATTGATTTTTTGGAGAGAGAGGATTGGAGAGAGAGATAGAAACATTGACCAGCTGCCTCATGTGCCCTGACCAGGAATCGCACCCAGACCTCTCAGTCCATGGGACGATGCTCAGTCTACTGAGCCGTACCAGCTGAGCAGATCATAGACTTTGTGATTCTCTGGGCAGCGAAAGTTAGCATAGACTTGGCTACTTGTTCTGTGCTTACATTTCTTGCCAAGGTCAGGCCTGACCTTTGGTCTCTACATTTTGAGGAAAAGAAGGAGGAGGCCAGGGGCCTGATAGTCTGTCTTCCTCCACTAGATTGTTAGCTCCAAGAAGACAAGGGTTTCTGTTCATTGCGGTATCTCTGCACTTAGAACCATGCCCAGCACATAGAAAGCAAAGATAAATATTTGTGTTTAGAACATGATATAAAACCTAGGGCAGCCACCCAAGATCCAGGCCTAACTCATCACGTGGCTGTCAGAGCCCCCAAGTCCAACCACTGGGATCAGCCTGAGTATGGCTTCAAGGAGCAAGGTGACAGGAAGGGATGGTAAATTTATGGCTGCCTTGTGCCCACTTCTGAGCTGCACTATCTTCTTTGGGAACCATAGAACTGCCTGATAAAGAGGGATGAAAATGGTTACTCTGCAGTGGTAGCTGACTTTGGCCTGGCTGAGAAGATCCCTGATGTCAGGTGGGTAGCCCTAATGGGTGCTGGGGTTACAGATGGGACAAAGGCAAAAGGAAAACTCCAGCTTCCTCCCCAGAGGCCAGGACTTGGTCACAGCTCAACCTCATCTCCCTAAATTTGGTCAGTCCTAGTCTGTGCCCATCCTTGAGGGATAAGAATTACCAATATTAAGATGTCTCATTGTACCAGCCAGTGGTAAGTTCATTTTCCATATAACCTCCCCTCACAGCATGGGGAGTGAGAAGTTGGCTGTGGTTGGCTCACCCTTCTGGATGGCACCTGAAGTTCTCCGAGATGAGCCCTATAATGAGAAGGTGAGACTGGGGACCCCAAGGTTCAGTTCTCCTTAGAATCCTCTCTTAGCAGTGTCCTGGATCACCCTTTATGTTCAGGGTGAGGATCTACAACCAAGAGCGGGGCTGGTACCTGGCAGCTACCCAGTGAATGAATTGAATGAAATATGGGCAGTAGGGCCCAGGTCTGGGCGGGTGGACATGAGGGGCAGAAACCTCAACTTTCCCTCCCCTGAGAGGGAAACTGAGGTCTTACTACCTACCAGGCGGACGTGTTCTCTTATGGTATCATCCTCTGTGAGATCATCGCCCGCATCCAGGCTGATCCAGACTATCTTCCCCGCACAGAGGTGAGCTTCAGGCATGGGGATCAGTGAACTGGGGTGGGGCCGCTTTTAAGGCTGTGGAACTGTCTTGTTCTTGGAGTAGAGTTGCTGGAACTTAGTCTTTGTGGCTACTTCTCAGGGGACATTCCCAGCCTCTCCTTCTGAGCAGGCCAGGATGGATGGAGGGATTAATGACCTGTCTATCCATGTTCCCTGTTCCCTCCCCACTATATCCATTCACAGAACTTCGGGCTGGATTATGACGCTTTCCAGCACATGGTGGGAGACTGTCCCCCAGCCTTTTTGCAGCTTACCTTCAACTGCTGTAATGTGAGTGTCTCCCCTCGCCCCCAGCTTTGGTCAGGGGGAGCTGGATTCACCTGGTTAGAACTGCAGGGAGAGGCTGATAATCACCCTCACAAGGGGCCTCATTTTCACTGATGAATTACAGTGCCCATGTCCCCTCCTCTGGGGCCTGCCAGACTCTTAAGAGCCCTGGACCAAGGAAAGAAAAATTGCTTTGTAATATCTGATCTTCAGCCGGCAGGGTAGACCCACTACCCCTTGCTTTGGATGCTGGTGGAGCTCTGGTCAAGTTTTAGTTAGAGTGGGTGTGGATCCAGCTGGTCCTAAGGTTGATGGGAAAGACTCTTTTTAGCTTTCATTTTATGCAGCTCTGGGACTGGACCTACCTGTTATGACCAAGTAGTAGCTGGGCTATGTCTAGGTAGCTTTGAGAAACACATTAGCAGCAGCACTCAAGAAAGAATAGAACAAACCAATGTGAACATGCTCTTTTGGTGGGTTCTGTGCCAAACAAGGAGATAAGACACAAAAAGGGTGCTGAGATAGGGGAGGGTATTAGACAATAGCATCTTCGCTGACCTTAGCTCTGGGAATCATCCTCATGGTCTGCAGCCTTCAGAAAAGGTCTCTTAGCTGCACATCTAAGTCTTAAAAGATACTAGAAACAGACTAAAATGCTATCCTTGGGGTGGAAGGTAGGCGGGCAGGGCTAATGGCTGCTGTGGATGACTACAGATGGACCCCAAACTGCGCCCATCCTTTGTGGAGATTGGGAAGAGCCTAGAGGAAATTCTGAGCCGCCTACAGGAGGAAGAGCTGGAGAGGGACAGGAAGCTGCAGCCCACAGCGAAGGGTAAGAGATTAGGGTTGTGGGGTTTCCCCCTCTAGGGCTGTGATTGCAGGATCCAAAAGAAAGGTGGAGGGGCAGGGGGACAATGGAAAAAGTACTGATCTCCAAGAGTTGTGACTTGGTATATCACCTCCCTTCAAGTCTGTTTTCTCACTGGTGAAATGGGGACAACAGTACCTACTTTGTTTTCCCAAATAAAAATACTTTGTGTAGTGCTTCTATTTGTTATGACTAGTAAAGTAACCCTGACTTGATGTACTCTTTTTCAGGACTCCTGGAGAAAGGACCTAGGGTGAAGCGACTGAGCTCACTAGATGAGAAGATACCTCCCAAATCCCCACGCCCAAGACGTACTATCTGGCTGTCTCGAAGCCAGTCAGACATCTTCTCCCGTAAACCCCCACGTACAGTGAATGTCTTGGACCCCTACTACCAGCCACGAGGTGGTGCTGCCAGCACCCCCAAAATCAACCCTTTCAGTGCTCGCCAGGACCTCAAGGGTGGCAAGATCAAGTTCTTTGATCTGCCCAGCAAGTCTGTTATCTCCCTGGTATTTGACCTGGATGCACCAGGGCCTGGAACTTTGCCTGTGGCTGATTGGCAGGAACCCCTGGCTCCACCTGCTCGGCGGTGGCGTTCCTTGCCTGGTTCACCAGAATTCTTGCATCAAGAGGTCTGTCCATTTGTAGGCCGAGAAGAATCACTGTCTGACGGGCCCCCACCACGTCTCAGTAGTCACAAGTACAAAGTAAGAGAGATCCCACCATTCCGAGCATCTGCCTTACCAGCTGCTCCAGCCCATGAAGCCATGGACTGCTCCAGTTCCCAGGAAGAAAATGGTTTTGGGCCCAGGCCTCAGGAGATCAGTCCACGCCTTGCAGGTGCCTCTGAGGAGATGGAGGTGGAAGAAGAAAGGCCAAGAGTTTTGGCTCCAGTCCCCTTCTCTGTCTTAGGCATAGGCCTGAAAACCCAGGGAGAGCAGGATGGGTGAAAGGGGTTAATCCCTACTTTACCTTGGGGATGGACCTTCAGCTGAAGCCACAGGGCCCCCTTGGTGCACAGCCTTGACTCTTCCCTAGGGCCCACAGACAGGCTAGGCCAAGCCAGGCTCAACTTTGGGATTCCCAATGTCCCATAGCTGTGAGAAGGGAGACAGCAATGAGAAGCCTTCCTCGTTAGGGCCAACAGCTCATACCAAGCGTCTGAAATCCTGCAAGGAGCTCTGGCTCCCACCAGCCCCCACCCCCACCCCACCCCCACTTCTGCAGACAGGATCAGAGGACTTCTAGTTCTAGTTTGAGCTGGCAGGCAGTTATTACCCCAGGTCTGTCTCTCACCCTTTCCTGGGGCATATAAGCTACTGGATGGAACCTGGAGCTGACCAGGCCATAAAGAGCATGACTATTTCTCAGACCTGAAGACTGGGGTGCTTCTTGCCAGTTTGTCTAAGACACTTGAATAATTGCTATTTGCACTTACTGCACAGTCAGACCACGTCACTACATTTCTATGCAAGGGGAGGGCAAGGCAGCGTGGTGGTCATGGCTCTTAGCTAACCTATTCAAAGATCTTTTCCAGTTGATTAACCTATTTTCATATTTATGAAGGAGTCTTAATGTTCTGCCCTATAAAGCTTTCAACCTTGTGGTTGGGAGTGGGGCTGGTTTTGTAGGCCCTAGGGCCTGCTCTATGTATTTGTCAACGTGTGATACACCCAATTGGTTAAACGGTTTATACATGGACTGATTTTTCTTCCGTTCCTGCTATGGCTGGAGCTATGGGAACAGTCTATCTTTATAGAACCGCTATAAGAAATAACCAAAGATGAAGCTGGTCAAACATTTTATTTTCATAACTTGTTTCTGCTGATTTTTTTGGTAAAACTTTCCCAAGACATTCTCAGATTTAAAAATAAAGTTGGTTATTACAGGTGCTGATCAGCCTTCTTACTTGTACTTACTTGTTCTTCGGCCTCTGGGGTAAAGAAAGTCCAGGAGCAATGCAGCAGTATCTCTATCGGGAACCTCCCCATCCCAACTCTGTAGTAGTTTAGAGTAGGACATTCACAGGCTAGAGGGACCCAGACCCTTTTGTTCCACCCTCAGCTTCTCTTCTTGGGTTCTGGGTGCTAGGTGAAACAAGTTAGGTCAGCTGCTGCCCCAAGCCAGCTTCATCTTCTGGTTGTGGGCTTTGGAGGAACGGGAGAACTGGCTCTTGACCACCGTGAGGGGTACAGCTTTGCCACTCAGGTATACCTTGTTGTGGCATTCAGGTAGCCAGGGTTCAGAGCTACAGGGCTGGGGTCCTTGGCTCACTCCCATATAGGCCATTATGTAACCTGTCATAAAGGCATCAAAACCAGCCCGATGCAATCCATCTGCAGGCACTGGGTTAGTACTGGCTTGACTCCCTGGTGCTTCTAAGGAAGCTGTGTCAGCTGTTTCAGGCTTTATTGCTTTAAGTCCCATCTCCAAGTCATTTTTGTGACCCTGCTCAGAGCCAGGCTGGTTGCTAGTCTCATCCTCAGCCACCTCCTGCTCAATTTCCTCAGCCTTGAGGCTATCCCCACAGACCTGCTTAGTGGGAGGACCATCCTCAGCTTCCCCAGAGGTCTGTTTCCCAGGCTGGGCCAACAAAGCCCTCCGTCGTTTTTCCTTACGTCGTCGCCTTCGCCGCTTGTCCTTCATTGCAGCTTCATCAGTGTCAATGATAAGGTCAATATCATGGGATTGAGGACACTGTGATCCCAGGGGGCACCAGCCATAGGCCTAGAGGTAGGAAAGAGGCTTAAAGAAGAGTTCCAGGTATCAGAACCTCCCCTCCCCCAGGAAATAGGTGGGTACTCTCACCGAGAAGTTATCACAGACGCTGGTGGAATGAGGACGGTGGGTTGCAGGGGGCATACAGCAGCGGTAGTCTACGTGGGCTCTCATGCTAGAGGGATAGTTGCAGAACTCCAAGATAAGGTGTGGGCTTCCAGCTGCCCGCTGCTTGCCGTTTTCCCGCTCACTGTAAAATCATAAGAGGGTATTGGTCCACTAGCATATAAACTCCACTCCACTGTTTTGTTCACTGCTGAGTCCTCATCACCTAAAACAGTGCCTGGCACATGGCAGGCACTCAGTATCTTAAATGAACGAAATAGTCATGTTTATACCACCCCTTTCCTTCAACCAGTCCCTCACCATTTCCGGAAGGCATATTCTAGGTAGGAGGCCACAAAGCGGGCATGAAACTCAGCAGCATATTTGGTGTCATAAATGCCAGCTGGGAACATTTCACATAGGTCAGCAGTGAAGGTTCCCAAGTTCTCAGGCAGGTGTGCATAGAAATTCTGGTACAGAAACACCAAGTCTATGAGACCATTGTGCAGTATCAGGGGCCGGCGGGCCCGGATTAGCTCCAAGAAGAGTGTTCTCACCGACTGGCTCTGGCTCTCATCACCCTGGGTGGAAAGAAAGGAGTCATCAGGATGGACAGAGTCCCCTAGGGAGCCTCTTTTATATTATATTTATCCCAAGCTCCCCAACCTGGAAAACTCTCCCTCCCTGCCTAACCCAATGCTATTCACCCATGTATTACTCTTGTTTCCTCAGCCCTGTCACTAGTGATTCCCCATTCTCCCTGAGAAGCAGATCCTCCCCTCACATCCAGCCTAGGGTAGGAAGAAAATAAAGTCAAAGAAGGGGCAGTCTCAAGGCTGGAGGCCTACCTTGTCGTTGCCTTTATGGTATGGGATACCCTGGGCATACTGTCTGTTGAAGTTGAAGCCATGCTGTACCAGGAACTGCACAGACTTTGGTTCTATGACATACTCTTCCATGCAGAGCAGGGTCAGATTGAACACCTGGGTCAGGTATAAGTGTTCACCCTGGGAGAGAAAGAGGGTCTGCTTCATCAAAACCTCACACATGATATTTCCCAGATTTCAACACTCCTCCTCCCCCTAGCCAGGAACCTGGAAAGGGGGTGAAATCAGCCCATACCTTGTCTGGCTGCTGCTTGAAGCAGGCAAGGCCCAGGGAGAGGATAGAACGGGTCCTGGCAGCATGACACACGGCCTTATAACGTTCCTCGATGCACCTTGGGGTTGGGTTTGGGGGTGGCTGTGGCTGGGAGTTAGCCTCATAAAGGACCCAAACCACCCAAGACTGTGATCTCCACTCCAGTGTTAAGGTCTGCCCCCACTTCCCCCAGCCAAAGCCAGAACTAAAGAGATCATGGCTTATACTCACTGGTTCAGCAAACTCTTTCTATCCCCAAGCCCACTCAGTTCCTATGGGTGGGTAAAGGGAGAGATGAGTTAGGTCCCCAACACCAGCCTTTTCACAACCACCTGCCCTCCCGGTTTCCCAACCCTCACCGTGTCCACAGCCACAAAGTTAGCTGTCTTTATGGCCAGCAGAAGGGATGGCCACATCTCCTTAAAGTTGTCACTTTGCACATCCACCACTGGAACCTGGACTACCAGCTCCTCCACAGGTTTTGTGCTTTTGCTGACACCACCTGGGAGTGAGGAGGATGGGGGGAGAGAGATCAAGCTAGGCCGTGGCTTGGGGGCGTTTTCCGTTATGGCAAGAAATATCAAGCATTGTATCGGCATGCTCTACACACAGGTCTTGGAGTAAACGGTGCCCTAAATTTGGGAGAGAATTCTGGGTCTTCCAGTTGCTATGTGAGACCTTGGGAAAATCACTTCTCCCTCGGCATCAGTATCTGTATAAGAGGAAGTTTGAACCAGGTGATCTGTGAGGTTCCTTTTTCCCATGTCCTGCAGGAACTATTTGTTACGGCTGAAGAAGTTCAGCTCTAATATCCTATCCGGCTCCATACTATTATTCTCATGGTTCCCTAGCAGCCACAAGTGCCAGTAGCCTGTATGCCCCAGAGCATAGCGATGCCCCAGAGATAAATAACGCCCCGCACCTAGGCTCCCAATACGCCCAACTTCCTTTGGACCACAACTCCCAACCGGTCCCACATAACAGAGCAATGAGTTTCAGACTACATGTCCCGACATGCCCCCAACTATCCTAACACTCCAGGTTTTAGCAGCCCGAGCCGTGGTGCACACTGGGACGTGTAGTCTCCACATAGCTGGTTCAGAAGGAAGAAGCTAGTCCCCTGAAACTTGAGATCGGTTTCTAGAACTGTGAGCCTGAGGCCTTCCGGTCCACTGGGACGCACGGCTTTTAAGGCGGTCCCTGAAAAACCACTCACCGTCAGAGATCGCTGGAGCTGAGGCTGCGCCATCGTCACTGTCGGCTGCCATGACACCGAGCGTCCCTCGCCTGAACAGACTGTTGGTATGGGGGACTTCCGCTTTGTCTCCTGGCGCGACTTCTGCGTTCGCGGGTTGGGGCAGGCCCTCGCCTCCGGAAGTCGCTGAAGGGTCGGAGTTCCGTTCAGACCTCCCGGGCCTGGAGCGGAGGAGTGGGTTCCGAGCGTTCTGGGAGCCTATTGGCTATCGCGGTGCAGCTCGCCGCCCGATTGGCCGGAGCCACGCCCCCTGAAGCGGGACGGCGGACAGCGTGGGAGGTAATTCTTTGTGTACCGCGGGGTGGGAACGTGGGCTTGAGCTTTATGCTGTCTTCAGGGACCCTGCTCCGGGGTAGGGGTGGGTGTCCCTAGAGGAGGTGGCGCTGCCGGAGCTAAGCTTAAAGCAACCGTAGGAGTTAGGCAAAGACGGGAATGTGGGGGAAAGATGTATGTTCTGGGAAAGGTCAAGTTCCCTGGGAGGATGGAGCTCACCGCGTTCCACGAGACTGCAGAGGGGTTAGAGAGACCTACAGCAGGGAAGCTTTTAATATAAAACAGGCAGGTGGTAATAAGGACTTGAATTAAGGCTCCACCAGTAGGGACGATGAGAAAGAGACATATTGTAAGCAACTTGTTGGTACAGGTGATCAAGAGGGTGATTGGACATGACTCCTGCTACGGTAAGGGAGGTGTCCCTACCAGAGAGACCAGCCCTTTCCCAAGACCTCCAGTTTCCATCCTTTCCACCTACCAAGGACTCTCCCCTTTCTCCTTGGTTAGTCATTGTTTCTAATTCATTTTCAACCTTACTCTCTCCCTTTTCATCATTATTCAGAATTGTTTGGATTTCTCCTATTCAAAAAAAAAGGAAAACTCTCATCCCATTAAGTGTTTACTGTGTACTATTTACCTGGCACTGTGCTCAGCTCAGGGGTTACAACAGTAAACAAGAGACCCAATACTTGCTTTCATGGAGCTTTACAGTAAAGTTGGGGAAGGTACACTGATCAGAGAATCACAAATAAATGTGAAATTGCAATTGGTGTAAGAGCAACAATGGAGAAGTATACAAGAGACTAAGACTGGGTGGGGGTGGACCTGATTTGAACATTTAAGTCAAGACCTGAAGAATGAGTAGATGTTAGGTAAAGCATAGGAGAAAAGCTGCCAAGCAGAGGAAATTGATTGGGTGGGGCCTCAAGGTGTACAGACACCTGGTGGATTGAAGCATCTATTTCAGGCGCACATGGCTGGAGCATAATGATCTAGGGGATGAGGCAGATGGGGCCTTGGAGCCTATAAGTCTTATGTTAAGAGGATTGGCTTCTAAGAACAATGGGTGTGACAGCCAAAGTCCTCCAGTGGCCTATGAGGTACTATGTGATTCTGTGTCCCCCATCTTCTTTAGCTCTCTGACCTTATTTCCTACTCCCCATTCCCTCCTCATTCTGTTTTAACCACACTGGTTTCCTTATTGTTCTACAAACACAGCAGGTACCCTCCTTAGGGCCTTTGCACTAGCTCCTTCTTAGTGTGCCCTTTACACAGATATCCACATGGCTAACTTCTTCAACTGCTTTAAGTCATTGGTCACTTTAATAAGGCCCACCATGGCCATGTTCTTTAAAATTGCAACATTCCACTTCCACCCCATCCCAATTTCTTATTCCTTTCACCTGCTCTACTTTTCTCATTATGCTAGTATTTATCACCTAATATCCCATATACTTTAGTTATGTATATTACTTACTGTCTGCCCCATTAGAATATAAACCCTGGGAGGGCGGGAACCTTTGATGTTTTCTTTTTCTTTTTTTCCTTTTTTTTAATCCTCACCCAAGGACATTCCTCCATTTTTTGTTCAGATAGAGTGGGAGGGAGAGAGAGGAAGAGAGAGAGAGAGAAGCATCGACGTGAAAGGGACACAATGAGTGGCCGCCTCCTGCACGACCCAACCAGGACCGGGGACAGACTGCACCCGAGATATGTACCCTTAACAGGAACCAAACCTGGACCGCAGGCTGACGCTCTAACCGCTGAGCCAAACTGGCCAGGGCTGATGTTTTATTTAATGAAGTATTCTAGTACCTAAACTGCTTGGCACATAGTAGACATTCCATAAATATTTGTTCAGTGAATTAATGGGAAGCTATTGAAGGTTTTAAGTAAGAAAGTGACACGATCGTGTCTTAAAAGATTGCTTTACTCTATTTAGAATGGATTGTAGGATGAATTATGGAAGTAAGTGAGTTTGGTGAAGGAAGTTTGGCTGTGAAGGGAAGAAGAGTGGGTCTTGAGGGGATTGAAGGAGCAGGCCTGAGCTCAGACAATTGAGGAAGAAGGATCATTCTTTCATAGAAGGAGTGGGCAGATGGAGGTACGTTTGTACATTTATTCTTTTTTTTTTTTTTCTCAAGAAGGAAGCAAGTTCTTTCGATGAAATGAGGTGATAAAGTCAAAACTTTGAGGAGAGAGTTTGACCCAGAGGTTCAGCAGGGACTGCAGTAGAGCAGAGTGCAAGAGTGTACATTCTAGAAGCAAACCTTTTGGGTTTGAATGAGCAAGTTGCTTAATCTATAAGCCTCAGTTTCCTCGTAACTAACATGGATGTAATACTAGAACATACCTCATGGAATCATCAGGAGACTGAGCAATCTGGTAAAGCACTTAGGGTCTGGCATATAGTAAGTACTCACTAACTGTTAGCTACGTGTAGGTATTAGAAAAAAGGCAGCTACAAGAACAGTAAGGGAGCAGTGAAGATCAGCCAAATGCACTTTCTTGTTTCTAATGGCCAGCTAGCTATGATTTTCTAGATCAGGAAAAGATTAGGAGTAAAAATAGCTTGTCTCTCCTCCCCACCCCCTGACTTGACATCTGCTCTCTGGCAAATCTTTTCACCTCTCTGATCCTTGGTTTCTTCTATAGAATGAAGGTTTGGACTAGATGACTGTTAAAGACCATTTCATTGTTAATGTGCTATATCTCTAAACAAATAAACTTCCTACCCATCCCCATGCTTCTAGACACATCTCAAGAACCTCTGTTCACACACATAGTCACGATAAGCTTTAGGGATACACAACTGCTTCCACACAGGAGGCTTTGGTCCTTGATCCAGCCCAGCCCTGGCCTCTTATTTTGTGTATGTCTCCAGGACTATCCTAATGCTGGTCCCTCTGAGGCCATTTGGAGAAGCCCAGCCCTATTGGTCAGCCTCAGTAGTCAAGAGCAAGCTCATGAGGATCTGGAGGATTCTTGAGAAAAGCTAGACATGCTATATGAATGGTATAGGGAGGGAGGTGGCTCCACTCCCTCTAGGGCCCCAATATTCAGCCTAATTTTGACTGACTACTTTGGCTGGGTCTTTGTATTCTAGGCCATCATGAAGAAGCTACGAGCAGCTGTGGGAAGTCGTCGCAGGAAGCAGGCATCCAGCCAGGAGAGAAGGGAGAAACATGGCCTTAGCAACAGCCAGACCAAGCCTTTTCTCCCTGATGGTGAGGAGCTTGGACCTGGTAAAAAAACTCAGAGGCTGGTTTTATTGGCTATGAAAGGGGACAGATTTAGGCTAGGAAGGGAGCATGGTATATATAAAGGCATTAAGGGACTAATTAAGGATCTAATTCTGACTTTACAGTATGACTGGGATAATTACTCTTAGTGGCTGCTTTCTTACCAGTGACATGGAGCTATAGTCTGTGCGTTTTCTTCCTCGTGTGGCTTTCACGGGATCAAAAGAGGTTATCAGGCCCTGGCTGGTTTGGCTCAGTGGTTAGAGCATCGGCCCCGGACCAGAGGGTCCCGCTAAGGGCACGTATCTCGGTTGCAGTTTGTCCCTGGCCCCGGTTGGGGTCGTGTGGGTGGCAACCACTCAATGTGTCTCTCTCACATCGATGTTTCTCTCTCTCTCTTTCCCCCTCCCGCTCTATCTGAAGATAAATGCAAAAATGTTCTCAGGTGAGGATTTAAAAAAAAAAAGAGGTTTTCAGCCTGAAAATATTTTGTAAATGGGAAAGCTCTGTGCAGATATATGTTATACTTGATTGAAACTGTTGGATTTTTATTATGACCCAGAGACAAATGAACCAGCAGTACCACTCTGGGAAAATTAAAGCTAGAAACTTGGCTAAGGCTACACACAGCTAGAGAATTCTGGTCTGACTCCAGGTCCAAGGCTTAAGCAAGGGGTTGGGGATGCGGGAAGCCCTAAGTGGAAGCAGACTGCAACCAGGCTGCAGTGTCCCAGGTCCCTGGTGCACACCCTATGCAGGGACAACTCTGGAGTTTCCTGAGGCCTCAGCAGGCCTGACCAGGCAGCAGGAGGAGGTGGTATTGCAGGCCTCTGTCTCCCCGTACCATCTATTCAGAGATACAGCTGAGGTCACAGTGTTCCGGGAGAGCCTGCTGAGCTGGTACGACAGAGAGAAGAGGGACCTACCCTGGAGAAGGCGGGTAGGCTGGCGAGGGACAGGGACAGGGGTGGGAGGCTAGCGCCAGCACCCTCCACACTAACTCCTCATCTGGTATTGCATTGGCAGGCAGAGGGTGAGGTGGACCTGGACAGGCGGGCATATGCTGGTGAGTACATCTCCTGAGAGCAGAGCTGCTTTGCCTGTACGCCTTCAGGTCTGGGGCTGGGGACCAGGGGCTAGGAGCAGGGCAGGTCAGCTGTACCCTCATGCCAACCCCTCTCCCCCAGTGTGGGTCTCAGAGGTCATGCTGCAGCAGACCCAGGTTGCCACGGTGATCGACTATTATACCAGATGGATGCAGGTGACTTCAGGGGAGGAAGGGGAGGGTCATGGGCTAGACCCCAGCTGAGCGCCTGTGTTTTGGGGTGGGGGTAAAGAAGGCTTCTTCTACTTCCCTTACCCTTGACCTCATCTAATTTTGCCTACCTTCGGGCTGTAGAAGTGGCCAACACTGCAGGATCTGGCCAGTGCTTCCCTGGAGGTGAGACCCACCCTAGGGGAGGGGGAAATGGGGACAACAGAGGGCTGTCTGCTGATTTCTCTGACCTCTGACCTCACCCACAGGAAGTGAACCAGCTCTGGGCTGGCCTGGGGTACTACTCTCGAGGCCGGCGGCTGCAGGAGGGAGCTCGGAAGGTAAAGGGGTGTTAGGGAGGGTGGGATCCGCAGGGCCTCAGGTGTCTCCTAACTTCGAACCTTTCCCACTCCATTCAGGTAGTGGAGGAGCTAGGGGGCCATGTGCCAGGTACCGCAGAGACCTTGCAGCGGCTCCTACCTGGCGTGGGGCGGTACACAGCTGGAGCCATTGCTTCCATTGCCTTTGGCCAGGTGAGCCCGTAGCCCACCCCCATTTTGTTCATGCCCACTTTGTCCCAGACCAGGCTGACTCATGGACTCCTCTGTATCAGGTGACCGGTGTGGTGGATGGGAATGTAATACGGGTGCTGTGCCGTGTCCGAGGCATTGGTGCTGATCCCAGCAGCACCCTTGTCTCCCAGCAGCTCTGGTAGGATATGGGGGTAATGCGGGATATTGGGAAGTGTGCCTCCAAAGGGTCTTTGGCTCACAGAAATGTTCCCTTCTGATAGGAGCCTAGCCCAGCAGCTGGTAGACCCAGCCCGGCCAGGAGACTTTAACCAAGCAGCCATGGAGCTGGGGGCCACAGTGTGTACCCCGCAGCACCCGCTCTGCAGCCAATGCCCCGTGCAGAGCCTGTGCCGGGCACGCCAGAGGGTGAGCCATCTGTGGAAGGGGCATTTGGGTCCTAGGGAGTGACCCCTGCCCCATGACATCCTTCCCTCTGTCTCTCAGGTAGAGTGGGAGCAGCTTGTAGCCTCACAGAGCCTACCAGGCAGTCCTGACGTGGAGGAGTGTGGTGAGTTCCCGTCCTAGCCCCAGCCCTTCCCTGTACTGTCAAGGAGCTGCCTGTGGAAGCCTCATTCCAGTTCATCCTACAACCTGAGTAAGATTCTGCAGAGCTGGGCCAAGGCCTGCTGTCTGGGCTTGGCACCTAAGCCCACCTGGCCTGAGTGGGGCTTGGGGACCTCTGTTCCCAGCTCTCAACACTGGACAGTGCCGGCTGTGTGCACCTCCTACACAGCCCTGGGACCAGACTCTGGGAGTGGCCAACTTTCCCAGAAAGGCCAGCCGTAGGCCCCCCAGGGAGGAGTGCTCTGCCACCTGTGTTCTGGAGCAGCCCAAGGCCCTTGGGGGTGCCCGAATTCTGCTGGTGCAGAGGCCCAAGTCAGGTACCTGGATCCTGGGAGTGGAGGGCAGTAGCATGAGCGATAGGAGAGAAATGGAGGAGTCAACAGATAAGGCTTAACTCACACCTACTGACCTCTGTCTCAGGTCTGCTGGCAGGACTGTGGGAGTTCCCGTCTGTGACTGTGGATCCCTCAGGGGAGCACCAGCGCAAGGCCCTGCTACAGGAACTGCAGAATTGGGCTGGGCCCCTCCCAGCCACCCGCCTGCAGCACTTTGGGCAGGTGAATGAGCAGTGAGGGGCCAGGAATGATGGCTTTTTCAGCCACATCCACAAGCCTGTTTCAGCCCCTTGGTCCTTCCCTAGGTGGTCCACACCTTCTCTCACATCAAGCTGACCTATCAAGTATATGGTCTAGCCCTGGAAGGGCAGGTCCCTGTGACAGTCACACCACCTGGCGCTCGTTGGCTGACCCGGGAAGAGTTTCACACTGCAGCTGTCTCCACCGCCATGAAAAAGGCACTATCTTTGTTGTCTTTTTTGTGTTTCTACGTGTTCTGCGTGAACCTATTACTATGTATATAGAAAAAAACAGCAAAAGGCACATATTAAACAGAAGTGCTAGGGCATGAAGTTGAGGACAGAACACAGGGTTCTGGCTTTTTGGGAGAAGATGCCAGCCCTTCACTCTCCCCCTCTCTTCTTGGCTAGGTGTTCCGTGTGTATGAGGGCCAACAGCCGGGGACCTACAAGGTGAGTCCTTGGCCCTCACCCAGCCATCCCTCTCCCTAGGCCTGAATCCACAGGTTTTCAGTGAGTTATGTGACACATTGGTTAAGTAACACTTGGGTGAACATTGTCTGCTCCAAGTTTCCCTAAGGGGAGAGGAATAGTCTTTTGTTTTTAATATGTTTTTATTGATTTTTTTTTAGAGAGAGAAAGAAACATCGATGTGAGAGGCTGCCTCCTGCACGTACTCCACTTGGGATCGAGCCTGCAGCCCAGGCACATGCCCTGACCTGGAATTGAACCAGGACCTCTCAGTCCATGGGATGATGCTCAATCCACTGAGCCACACTTGCCTGGCAGGAATAGTTCTTTTTTTTTGTTAATCCTCACCCGAGGGTATTTTTCCATTGATTTCTAGAGAGAGGGAGGGAGGGAGGGAGGGGGAAAAAGGGAAACACTGATGTGAGAGACACAATGATTGGTTGCCTTCCAAATGCAACTTGACAGAGGCTGGTGATCGAACCTGCAACCCAGGTATGTGTCCTTGACTGGGAATTGAACCTGCGACCCATTGGTGTGCAGGCCAATGCTCTGTATACTGAGCACACTGGCCAGGGCAGACCTCAGACCTTATGCTCTGGGGTCCAGGTGGAGAAGGGACAAGAGCAAATAATGGAGACAGGAGTGTCAGGTGTGTGAAATGTTTGTACTAGGTTTTATGAGATATGAGGTGGAGAGTTCTTAGTTCTGTCTGGGAGGAAAGGATCAAGGAAAGGCTGCTTGAAAAAAGTGTCTGGTGATCTGGGTCCTAGAAATGAATAATTTTCTCCAGGATTGGGAAGGGAATCAGCAATAAGGATGTTCCTCCAGGCTCAAGAGTAGTATAAGTAATGGTGGGCACAATGCAGTCTGTACTGTGTGAGGAACTCTGACACAGTGTTGGTTTAGCTGGAGGTAGCAGAGCCGTGAACACCAGGCCACTGAAGCATTCTAGGTGGAGAGAGGAGTCAGATTTATATTTGAGAAAGATTACCTTGGACTGCCTTTTAGAGAGTTGATGGAAGAGATAGATCCTGGAGATAGGTTGGAAGCTTTACTACATTCAGGCTAGAGTCTGAGCTAGATCAGTGGAGGAGGGGTAGAGGTGAAAGGAGAATATTCTTTGCTGCTCCCTTAGTGCCTTCTTTGGCTTCTGAACAGAGTCACAAAAGATCCCAGGTGTCTACTCCATCCAGCAGGAAAAAGCCCAGCCCAGGCCAGCAAGTCCTGGATAGTTTCTTTCGACCCCACTCCCCCACTGATGTATCTAAACTCAACAGTGTGGCCCAGTGACACCTCTGGAAGCTCCCTCCTCTTGAGAATCCTGTTGTTCAATAAAGTGCTTATTTTTATAGTTGTTTTGGAGACCTTCCATCTTCTCCCTAGCCCCCTTCCTCTTCACCTCTGAAGAGGGTCCCAGAAAGTGGTCATGTTCTGTTTGGTCCCGACTTCTACTGGCTGAGCTCCCAGCCAGCCCTGGGCAGATAAAGGGGGGTTGTTCTGTCCAGAGTAATCTGCCCTCCCTCGACCCCTAGGAGAGAGGGAAAAGGCAGCTGCAAGAAGCCACTGCCAGTGGCTAACACCCCATACCCTCATGCCAGGTCTCTGGTCAGTTCTGGAGCAGGTGGTTTGGGTCAGTCCTGACTTAGCCCCTACCCCCTGCTGTGGCTGCTCTCTAGGGGGAAGAGAAGCACAGGGGAAGATTTGTTCTGTTCGAAATTCCTACTCAAATCATTTATTTAGGGATACATTACATATGTAGTGAAATAATGCAGAAAAACAAGGGGTTAATAATCCTAAAATTGGGAGTGGGTGAAGGGAATATGTGATCAGAGAAGGACATAAGTCTTCAAAAGTGTTATGTTCTATTTCCTGAGGGAGTTACATTTAATATTTCCCATATAAGATATAGACTATGTAAGAAACGTTTTATAGTTGAAAACAAACCGACCTCTGGACCCCAGTGAGAGATTCAACTTCTGGCAGGTACTGACGAAATGGAGGCCACACCTGGCCCCTAGGGACAAAGCCTTTTACTCTGGTTCCACCAGGCCCTGTGCTGGACTTCCCAGACCTCCAGGACAGGTGGCTGTCAGCTCTGGCTTTCCTCAGGCTTCCTGACCCCTGGCAGCTTGCTCCACCGACTGCCACAGGGCCCGGATGTTGCCCTGGCCAAAACCTGTAGCCCCCTGCCTTTGAATCAGCTCCAGGAAGAATGTGTCCTCTGCAAAGAGGGACTTGGTGAAGACCTGAAGCAAAAACTTGCCTCTATCACCATCTAGCAGGATTCCCTGTAGGGCCAGACGCTTGGGCTCGTGCCCTGCAGCTAGGATCTGACTTTCCTTGCTTGGCTGCTGGTAGTAGGCCTTAGGGGGAGTCAGGAGCCGGCCCCCAGCCATAGTCACCCCATCAGTGGCTTCTATGATGTTTGGAGTGTACAGCCCTACGTGCTGTAGGCCTGGCCCTCTGTTGTGGGCCAGGAACTGCTCCACCTGGTCCTGTCCACTGGCGGCTCCGGGCAGGGACTCGGCCAGCACGAGAGTGGGGACAGTACTGCATGGCCCGGTCTGCAGGGCAGTGAGCCTCAGCCCCCCTTGCCCGGACCCTGCTGTCACCTGGAGGCCCAGCTCCGGATCCTCACCTGGGCTCAGTGGCAGGTGGTGAAAACCTAGACAGTCGTGGAACCAGCGTATCATAGTGGGGGAGCTGCCGCGGGTGCAGGCCAGGGTCAGATGGTCCACGTGGCTGATCCAGCCCTGGCCAGTTTTGGAGGACAGGGGCCGGAAACCGGGCAAGAAGGGTCCGTGGCAATCGGTGCGCTCCAGCAGCGTCAGGCTGAGGTTGCCGGCTGGCGAGCTGACCACGGTGTAGGTGGCGGCACCCTGTGCATCCTGCACGCTAACAGGGCATACCAGCACGCTGCAGCCCTGCGCCTCCAGCGCCCGGGCAGCTTCGCCCGCGTCCGCCACATCAAAGCACAGGTTGGTGGCGCTGGGCACGGCGTGATGCGGGTCCACGCCGTAGAGCGGCTCCCGGGTGCCCGTGCCCTCATTCACCAAAAAGACCGCATCGCCGCTGCGCAGGGCCAGCTGCCGCCAGCCGTCTGCCTCCCGCACCGCCAAGGGCTGGAAGCCGAAGAAGCGCTGCAGATCCTGGGCAAGGGGCTGCCCTGTGGGCACGTGAAAGGCGATATGGCACAGACGGCGGGCGGCCACGGCCATGGCGATCTGGTTGGTGACCCTGGACTGTCCTTCTCTTGGGCCCACTCACTTGTCGTTCAGGACTCCAGGACTCTGTCCCAAGCTTGTCGTCGGAAGTTGGTGGAGTCCAATTTTGCCCACAGAGCGCGTTCCTCCCGCGTTCCGGTGAGAAGTCACAGACTGACCCACTTGGGGGCTTGCAGTTCTCTCTACGGAACCACCCCACCCTAGAGATGCCTCCGGACTACCAGGCCTGCGGTGAGCGGTGAAAACCACGCGGAGCCAGTGCTGGGCTGAGCATGAGCGAAGGGGCGGGGCCAGTGACTCTCGACTCCCGCTCTCCGCCCAGAGGCTATCGCTGGAGTGTCTGCTGCTGCTCCCAGAGCCTCTACCTAGTCATCCCTCCCTTGGCCTCCCTCCGGAAATCACAATAGCTGCCTTCACTTGCTGCCAGGAGCCTCAGAGCAAAGGGAATCGGTCGGGGGAGGAGCCCAAATTCTCCCACATAAGCAAGGGATTTTTTTTTTTAAGCAATTTTATGTTTTATCTTTTTTTTTTTTTTTTTAATCTTTATTGATTTGAGAGAGAGAGGAAGGGAGAGGGAGAGAGAAACATCAATCTGAGAGACACATTGAGTGGGTTGCTACCCACATGACCCCAACCGGGGCGGGGACAAACTGCAACTGAGGTATGTGCCCTTAGTGGAACCGAACCTGGGACTCTCTGGTCCGCAGGCCAACGCTCTAATTGCTGAACCAAACCCGACAGGGCCAGGTACTTACTGTCTCTGTACCACCTTGATACTGCAATGACCTCCTCATTGCCTCCCTGGCTTCAGGCTTACTGCTCTCCAAACCGGTCTCCACCCCGCAGCTAGAGTTAGCTTTGAGAAATGCAGATCTGGTTTTGTTACTCTTCTGCTTAAAACCATTCACTGAGTCCTGATTACATTTAGGGTAAAGACAAAAAAATATCCTGTGGCTGATTAGGCCCTGCCAACATTTCCAAATTGGTTTCTTGACAGTTTTATGCTCCTTTTCACTCAGAGCTTTTGTCTTTACTGTTCCCTCCTGTCTTGACCTGGCTAATACCTTCTTCTTCTTCTTTTTTTAATCCTCACCTGAGGATATTTTTCTGTTTATCTTCAGATAGAGTGGGAAGGAGAAAGGAAGGAAGAGAGAGAAACATCAATGTCAGAGAGAGCAGTTGCCACCCACATGACCCCAACCCGGGTGGGGACAAACTGCAACGTACGTGCCCTTAGCAGGAACTGAACCCACAACTCTTTGGTCTGTGGGACAATGCTCTAACCACTAAGAAAACCAGCCAGGGCTTGGCTAATATCTTATTTATTTCTTTTTTTAATCCTCACCCGAGGATATTTTTCTTTCTTTCTTTTTTTTTTTAATCCTCACCCGAGGACATTTTTCCATTTTTCACTCACAGCGGGAAGGAGAGAGAGGAAGAGAGAGAAACATCGATGTGAAAGGGACACATCGAGTGGCCGCCACCCACAGGACCCAACCAGGGCCGGGGACAAACTGCAGCCAAAGTACATGCCCTTAGCGGGAACCGAACCCGGGTCTCTGTGGACCGCAGGCTGACGCTCTAACCGCTGAGCCAAACCGGCCAGGGCAAGGATATTTTTCTATTTATCTACAGTGGGAGGGAGGTAGAGGGAGAAAGGGAGAGAGAGAAACATCAACTGGTTGCCTGTTGCATGACCCTGACCAGGGTCAGGGACAAACCGCAACCGGTACGTGCCCTTGGTCAGAATCGAACCCAGGACTCATTGGTCCATGGGTCGATGCTCTACCGCTGAGCCAAACCAGCCAGGGCCTGGCTAATACCTTCTTAATCAGTAGGTCTCAGCATAACTTTAACTTGCTTCTCTCAGCCCCCCACCCCCATCCCAAGACTTATTACCAGTGCCTGACACAAAGGTTGGCACATGTTAAGAGCTCAGTAAATATTTATTAATGAACCAAGTCAGGCTTCCAGGGCTAGGTGGGTAATTACCAGACTGTGCAGTTTCTCATATTACCTCCAGATGTCATCCTTGGCCTCAGTTTAACCAGACTTTGCCTGGGAACCTAGTAGGAGGGAGGAGTGGGTGCCCAGTCTGGTCTATCCATCCCCCAAGCTGGGAAGTGTTATGGAAACCCATCTTCTTATTCATCTGCTCTGGGTCAGCTGCCTTGATAGGGTAACCAACAATCCCAGTTTTCCCAAGAATAAACTTTCATGCTCCTAGGATGTGGAACTCTGAATCCTAAAAATGGGACAGTCGCAGGCAAATTGAGAGGTTGGTCAACCAGCCATAGGCAGAGTGGCCCAAACCCCCCTGTCTGCACCAGACTAAAATCCAGGCCCAATAGGAGAGCTTATTTTCAACCCAGTCAAGCCTTTCATAGCAACACCACTGGTGGGCTGATCCAGTAGCCTGATGGTTGTAAGAAGTTAGGGAGAGAGAGTATATACACTTTAAATGAATACAAAGAGAACTGCCTATGTCTGACAATAACTACCATTTGGTGAGCACTACTGGGTATAACACACCTAATTATATTGTTTCTAATCCTCACAGAAACCCTAACAGTACAGATTATTCCCCTTTCAGAGATTAGAAAAATGAGACTCAGAAAGGTTAAGTCACACAGCTGTTAAGTAACATGGTGAAATTCAAACCCATGTCTGTCCAATGGTTGCAGGAGAAATCAGTGGGCTAGATTTCCCCATTGCTTATGGGAGTGAAGTTATTGGGGTACCACTGAAATAAGCATTTTCAGAAGCCCACAGGAGAATGAGATGTGGTAAAAGATTTTATTTGCATGGAGTTACAGTCCTTGGGTTGCAAAGTCCCAGTTCCCTTAATCTAGCCTTAGAAAAGGGGCAGCAGTAGATTCAGCAGAGCTAGAAGCCGAACCAGTGTCTAGTTTCCTTTCCATGTTGCAGCCAGATCCAGTACAGCATTAATCCATTAGTCTATTGTATGGAGTCCACATGGCTGTAGGCCACGTGGGTGAATGCAGGGGAACTCTCCCCCTGCAACCAGAGAGCCGGGAGCTCAGGCAAGCAAGAGCAGGAACTAAGAGAGCAAACTTCCTTTGTTCAGGAGAGTAAATATTCAGAAGTCACACCCTTGCAGTGACCACACCTATTCTGGTCACTGACTTGTTCCTAGGTGTGACAGACAGGTAGGCATTTTCCCACATCACTCAGACCTTACTGGGCATGCATCTAAACGGCCTTTGTCCAGTCCCTTCTTCCATCAGTCTGCGGGGAACAGACTTAGAGAGTGTTAACTACAGCTTTTTGGCAAAGCTGTATAAATGGTATGACTATATTATCTAGTCTTCCCTTCACTCCTTTCCTGTTAAATAGTAACCAGATTATTATAATGGTATCACAACTACAGAGCTCCTTATATTTTTCACTGAATCTGCTGCCTGGCCATTTCCCTCCTGCTCTGGTCTTCATTTGGGAGTCCCAGGGCTGTGAGTAAGAGGCAAGAAGCAGATGTGGGTAGAAGAGATTGAGGAAGAGGCCTGTAATCAGGGCCTGGGGATGGGGTACAATAGCATTGACAGCTTGCCTGTCCACACATGAATGGGCTCTGCTACCTTGAACTAGGTGTGGATATAGCCTGGGGACCTCTAGGAGGCCCCTTCACAGGCTATTGTTGTGACACCAAGCTGTATCCTCATTGAGGAGCCAGGGCTGTGTTTCCCAGTGTCCAGGATGATCCCAGCCAACTCTTATCTGATTGTAAGTGGACATCTGGGCATGGGAGAGGACCTAGGAAAGCCATCAGGAGCTAGCCATAAACTAGAGGGACAAGTGATGAGTGGGGGATGTGACAAGGGTCACGCTAAGCACAATGCCTTGCCCAAAGTTTGGTTTCAGTGAATGGCTGCAATTAATGATGTAGCCAGCTGCCTCTCTTTCACAGAGATATTGTAAGACTGAGTTTTATTTTTGATCAGAAGGTTGTTTAGGAACTGAGCTGCTTTTTAATATTAAAAATTTTTTATCTTCTTTATTGATTTTAAAGAGAAAAGAAGGGAGAGGGAGAGAGAGATTGAAACTTCAATGAGAGAGAACATCGATTGGCCACCTCCTGCAGGCTCCCCACTGGGGATTTGGCCCACAACCTGGGCATGTGACCTGACCAGGAATCCAACTGGTGACCTCTTGGTGCATGGGTCAATGCGCAACCACTGAGCCATACCGGCCGGGCTGCTTTGTAATATTAACAAAGAGTTGGCTTATAGAAATATGAGCAGAAGACTGACTTTGATTGTGTAGGAGTATAGGCAGAGGCCTGATGGGTTGAGCAGTGGGCACACATTGGTCTGACAACCAGATGTTTGCTTCACAGTAGGTAATAATAATCTAGGTTATGCGATCCTGTACATTAAAAAAACAAAATGCAGCCCAGCGGGTGTGGCTCAGTGGATTGAGCATCCTCCCATGGACTGAGAGGTCCTGGTTTGATTCCTGATCAGGGCACATGCCTGGGTTGCAGGCTTGATCCCCAGTGGGGGATATGCAGGAGGCAGCTGATCGATGTTTCTCTCTCACATCAATGTTTCTATCTCTCTCTCCTATCCTCTATCATTAAAAAAAAATCAATAAAAACCTTTTAAAAAATAATAATAATTCTTAAAAATACACACATCTTAAGAATTTCAAGTTCTCTGACAGGAAGGTGCTTTGGGCCATGCAGTTTCATTTTATTTTCTTGGTAATATCCAAAGACTTTAAGGTACAAGATTTGTCCTGGGTCATCTTGGCCCCAGACCTGCCCAGCTCCTGAACTTAGTGAGGCCTAGTGCTCTGTGGCAAGGTTGTGCCCTATGGCTCTACTCTGCCAGCCAAGTCATCAGGCACATAGAATTTGGTGAGTCCTCACCAGAGCTGGACCATGTTTCTGTTCTACCCTAGCTGGCCTTCTGCCTTGAGAACTGGACTTTATACATTCTAGGGCAGGTTGGAAGCCTTAGCATAAAGCCAGGTGGGAGAGGAGAGAAACCATTGGTTAAGTTGCCTTATATATAGGACTCTTGTGTCCTTCATTCTGAAAATACCTAGTGTATTCCAATTGTGACTAAAATGAGGAGGAATTTGTGAAACGGTCACCAGCAATGTATCATCACTGATGTGGGACCTCTTGCCAGGAACTTATGCAAGACAGTGAGCTGATGCAGTGAAAGCACATGACTTTAGAATCAGACAGAATTGGGATCTGCTACTTTATTGCTGGGTGACCTTGGGAAAGTTACTCAGCCTCTCTGTGTCTTGATTTCCTCAATAATAAGGATAATAATAATAATGTCTATATCACAGGTTTGTTTTGTTTTGAGGTCTAAATTTGTTGATCAATGTACACAATGCCCTAAACTTGTATGTAAAAATAGAATATTTATTGAGTGTTTATTATATGACAGGCTATGTTCAAATGCCTTACAAGCATAGTATGACCTCATATCACCCTATGAGTTGTTTGTGCTTTAGATGCAAAACTGAGGCATGAGGTATTTGAGTAACTTGCTCAAAGTCACAGATCTGGTAAATAGCAGAGCCAAGATCTGGACCCAAGCAGTCAGGCTCCAGCTCACACGTACTTAACTACCAAGCCATGATGCCATATGGAGTAAGGCTGAATAAAGAATAGCTATTATGATAATAGTAATTTAGTTACTAAGTGCTTTTTATATCCATGGTGCTAAGTGTTAATTATTAACATATTTGGATGCAACGTTTATCCTTTTTGTTCCTATTTTTTTTCACAACCATGGCAACAAAGGGCCTTGTACTCACTATAGCAGTGTCCTGCCTTTGTCTGATCCAGCCTGGTGTGTCAGTCTCTGTAAACAACAAAAGATGTGGCCACCCAGCTGTCTGTCCCTGCCCCCACGAGAGCACCGACGGAGGCTGAGACCTCTCCGACTGGACCCGAGCTAGGAGAGTAGCAGACAGGTACAGATCTGCAGACAGGGAGCAGGGCTCACAAAAGAGAGGTCATACTTAATAAACCTGATTAATTTCTTTGAGTGGCAACAATGCAAGCAGACAGGGGTGAAAGGAGGGACAGTAATTCATTCTGATTCCAAAGCACAGGAGTGTATCTAAAACCAACGGAGATTTTATAGAGATGTTGCTGGGTCTGGAGGGGTATTACTCATGGTGACCTAGTGAAGTGAAAACCCACAGTAGGAACAGACCCCAACCTGCCCAAACCATCTAACCAAGACACAAATCTGACCAGGACACTGGCCTGTTAATTCCCTTCCAGTGGTTTCCTACCACCTAAATATAATAACAATGTGGATGATAATAAAATAATAATAGCTTAATTTATTTGATACTCTCTGTGTATAGGGTACTTTATAGAGAGTAAACTGAAGCAGAGAACTTAAGTAACCTGCCCAGTCACATAGTTTTAATGTACAGCTGGGACTCCAACCCAGTCTGCTCTCACAGTCTATGTGCTGACCCCAACTGTAGTTCCAGTCCATTTGTTTAATGGTGAGTCTCTTCCACCAGGAAGCCAGGAAGCCCCTCTGTAGCAGGAACCATAACTGATTCCATCTCTGCTCTTTTGCCCTCAGTAGATGTTGTAGATGTTGAAGCTCCTACATTCTCTGTGCTCCATCATCTGAACACTCTCCCTAGGTGAGCTCATTTATGCTTTTGGCTTTAACTCTTAGCTCCTGGAGGAAGACTTCCATAGAGGTTGACTCCCTAATTAAAGAGGATTAGTCTGAGCCCACTGTATTGATTCCATGCTTCTTGCCAGTAATTGGTTTAGGAATGGGGATGTGCTCTGATCTTGTCCAGTGAGACTAAGGGGACATTTGTTGAGGGAGTCCTTTTTTCTCACTTCTGTGAGAAAGCCACTGGAAGACAGTGTCTCTTCTTCCTGGGAATGTTGTCAGATCCAGCTGTGTCCTGGAACTGTTGTGACTGTTGTGCTAACAGCTAAGGATGGAGCCAACAGCATGGATGGCTAAGTGGAGAGCTGGAAGGAGTCTTTGTCTTTTTTTTTTTTTTTTTTAATCCTCACCCAAGGACATTTTTGCATTTATCTTCAGACAGAGCAGGAGGGAGAGAGGGAGGGAGGGAGAGAAACATCGATGTGAGAGAGACACATCGAGTGGTTGCCACTACATGACCCCAACCTGTGTCGGGGACAAACTGCAACCGAGGTACGTGCCCTTAGCAGCAACCGAACCCGGGACTCTCTGGTCCGCGGGCCAGTGCTCTAACCACTGAGAAAAACTGGCCAGGATGAGTCTTTGTCTTTGACAACACTATCTGCCAACCCTAGAGGTCTCCCTAATGCTGTACTTCCTTATATAAGAGAAATGAAACATTTTCACTGCTGAACAAAATAAACCCAGAGACATAGAAAGGAATATGGTTCAGACTGACAAACTTCAGAGGAGGGGGGCTAGGGGGAATGGATGAGATAAACCACAGAACTTATATGCATGTATGTGTAACCAATGGACATAGACAACAATGCTTGGGGCAGGAGGCAGGATGGGGAGGCGGGTGTCTAGGGAGGAAAAAGGAGAAACATCTGTAACAAAAATAAATTAATAAAAATGGAAAAAAATATATTATTTGAGGAAAGTTGAAAAAAAGAAAATGGGCTTTCTGATATTTGTAGCAGAAAATAGTCTCACTGCCCTGGCCGGTTTGGCTCAGCGGTTAGAGCGTCGGCCTGAGGTCCCGAGAGGCCTGGGTTCGGTTCCCGCTAAGGGCATATACCTCGGTTGCAGTTTGTCCCCGGCCCTGGTTGGTCGTGCGGGTGGCAGCCACTCGATGTGTCCCTTTCAGGTCGATGTTTCTCTCTCTCTCTCTGTTCCTCTCTCTCCCTCCCATTCTACCTGAACAAAAAATAGGAAAATGTCCTCGAGTGAGGATTAAAAAAGAAAAAGAAAATAGTCTCACTAACCAGGGCAGTATTATGACTTTCATGGGCCCCTTCCTACAGAACAATTTCTTCTTAAATTATATTTTATGACTGTAAAGGTGAATATGTTAATATTATACATTAAAACATCTTTGACTTAAAAGTTTTTTCTTTTTTTTCTATTTATATTCAGATAGAGTGGGAGGGAGAGAGAGAGACACATCCACTGGTTGCCTCCCACACAACCCCAACCAGTGCCGGAGATGAACTGCAACTGAGGCACGTGCCCTTGACTGGAATTGAACCTGCAACTCATTGGTCTGCAGGTCAATGCTCTAATCACTGAGCAAAACCAACCAGGGCAAACATTTTTTTCTTTAGATTTAAAGGAGATCACAGCATTTTTTGTGGATTCATAAAAGTAGAAAATAATGCCTAGCTCATTGGTTTGTGGTGAGAATTAAAGAAAGTAATGCATGGGAACCACTGTGAGGTCAGATTGGTATAGTGCTCTGCTTGGGCAATTGTCCTGCCCTCTGTCTAGCTTTCTAGATGGGGGAAGTAGTGAAGAGACACCCTCACCCCCACTAACTCTATTGGGAGTGCTGGGGTGAGATAGGCCCTAAAGTATGAGGGTCTCCAAGAAGAGCCATCTACATAAGGGCACTAAAAAATTTCTAAATGACTTGAATGAAGCCAAGGATCTAATTGTGCCAGGGAGTCATTGACAATGCCTGGGGGTGGGCTGGGGGTATGAAGAGAGAGGGAGAGATCAACAGAACCCACAAGTTCAGGGAGAGAGGGGAGCACCCCACATTTCTGTCAAATCTCCAAATGGCCCCAAGCCCCTAGCATGGACACTGGTTGCCATAGAGTCTGTATGTCAAGCAAACCTGGGCTGCCATCCCTACTCAGTCACTTATGTACTAGAGGATTGGAAAAGTCAGTATTTTATGACTCAGTTTCCTCATCTATAAAATGGAGCTAATGAATTTATTTTGCAGGGTCAGTGGGAGGATTAAATGGAACTGTATCATTTTACTCAGGCTGCCATACAAAGTACCACAGACTAGGTGACTTAAACAGCAGAAATTTATTTTCTCACAATTCTGGAGATTTTCTAGAAGTCTGAGTTCAAAGTTTCTGCAGGGTTGGTTTCTTTTTTCTTTTTTGGTTAATCCTCATCTGAGGATATTTTTCCATTGATTTTTTTAGATAGAGTAGAAGGGAGGGTGGGGGGGGGGAGAGAAAAACATCGATGTGAGAGAGACACATTGACTGTCCACCTCCTTCACGACCCCAACTGGGGCCAGGGATTGAACCTGCAACCTAGGTATGTGCCATTGACTGGGAATCAAACCTGAGGCCCTGCAGGCCGACTTGGCCAACCCTCTAATCACTGAGCCAAACCAGCCAGGGTGGTTTTTAAAAAAATTTTTTTTTCTTTTTTGATTTTAGAGAGAGAGGAAGTGAGAGGGAGAGAGAGATACAAACATCGATGAGAGAGAACATCAATTGGCCGCCTTCTGCATGCCCCACACTGGAAATTGGGCCCACAACCTGGGCATGTACCCTGACCAGGAATCGAACTGGCGACCTCTTGGTGCATGGGTCGACGCTCAACCACTGAGCCACACCGGCTGGATGGTTTTTTGTTTGTTTTTTAATCTTCTCCCAAGGACATGTTTACTGGTTGTTAGACGGGGGGGGGGTGGGGCGAGACATCTATTGATTGGCTCTTATAGGTACCCCAACCAGGGACTGAACCCAAAACCTAGGTATGTGCCCTGACCGGTAATTGAACCCAAAACCTTTTGGTCTACAGGACTATGTTCCAACCAATTGAGCCACCCAGCCAGGGCTTTTCTTTTTTTTTTTTTTTTGGTACGTGCCCCTAGAGGGAACCGAACCCAGGACTCTCTAGTCCACAGGCCAACGCTCAACCACTAAGCCAAACTGGCCAGGGCTCTTTTTTTTTTTTTTTATCCTCACCCGAGGACATTTTTCCATTTTTTGTTCAGGTAGAGTGGGAGGGAGAGAGAGGAACAGAGAGAGAGAGAAACATCGATGTGAAAGGAACACATCGAGTGGCTGCCACCCGCACAACCGACCAAGGCCGGGGACAAACTGCAACCGAGGTACGCGCCCTTAGCGGGAACCGAACCCGGGTCTCTCAGGACCGCAGGCCGACGCTCTAACTGCTGAGCCAAACCGGCCAGGGCTCTTTTTGTTTTTTTGAGAGTACATTTATTAAAGCTGGGGACCGTGAAACATGGAAGAGCTTAGGATAGAAGCAACACAAGAGAACCTAGGCAGGGTTGCTTTGGCTCACTGAAAAGTCAGAGAAAAAGGGCCTTGGAGACAGGTTCAGGGGTTTTGCTGCCTGCTGTCCCCCTGGTTGCAAGTCCCACAGGGGTTCCCAGAGTTTAAAAATAAAATAAGTGCCTGAGAGAAGGGCAGGAGTATGCTCCAAAGAGGGTGCTCTAAGGTTGGTTTCTTTTAAGGTCTCTCTCCTTGGCTTGCTGATGGTCATCTTCCTCCAGTGTCCTAACCTGGTTTTTTCTCTGTGTGTGTCTGTATCCTAATCTCTTCTTGTAAGGACTCCAGTAATACTGGATGAAGGTCCACCCATATGACTTAATTTCACTTTAATTACCTCTTAAAAGTCCTATCTCCAAATACAGCCACATTCTGAAGTGCTAGGGGTTAGGACTTCAACATATGAATTTTGGGGGCATACAATTCAGCCCATGAACAGAAATATAGACATATGTCAAGCAACCAGCATACAAGAGCTTCGTAATGCTAATTACTTTTTCTCTGACATGGGAAGAGCAGATAATGGCAGTGTACTCAGAGAGCTCCAAAGTGCCACAGTTAAACAAACATGGCTTTTAGCTTTTCGGCACCTCTACCTGCCTTTATCCCCACCCGAGGACATTTTTCCATTTTTTGTTTAGATAGAGTGGGAGGGAGAAAGGGGAAGAGAGAGAGAGAAACATTGACCTGAAAGGGACACATCAAGTGGCTGCCACCGGTATGACCCAACCAGGGCCATGGACAGACTGCAACCAAGGTACGTGCCCTTAGCGGGAACCGAATCCGGGTCTCTCGGGACCGCAGGCCAACGCTCTAACCGCTGAGCCAAACCGGCCAGGGCCTAAGGGCAAGGGCTTTTCTCTTCCTTTCTCCTCCTTGGGGTGCAAATTGTAATAAATCACATTATGTCTGAAAACAGTTGGGAACTCTAGGGGTTAATAATTTTATTTTTAGTATATTGACTTAGCTAAAAATATATATAAAACATTACCCTGCCAATCACCAAAGCAATTCAACCCTGAGAACGTCTGCTTGCATACTTTGCTGAAACGGACCTGTCATTGATCTGAGTAAGGGAGCCTAAACTCAACCTACTGATTAATCAGCATTAACCAAGTGTGAGTTTTTGTGCTAGACGCTGTGGAAGGCAAAAAAAAAAAAAAAAAATCTAGGACACAGTACCTGCCTCAGGACCCAGAGGCTTGGATTGGTGCGTTGGCTCCTTCAGGAAGAGACAGTAGAAAGCCTCTGATGTGAGCAAAGTAAGGGGTCAGACAGGATTTGATGTGCTTGTGGGACATCCAAGTAGAGCTTTCCAGGGGCCAGTTGAATGGATATTTGTGGAGTTCCATTGATTAGTCTGTTTTTCTTATTGTTGTTGTTTGTTTTTTAGAGAGAGAGATGAAGGGAGGGGGAGAGAGAGATACACATCTATTTGTTGTTCCACTTATTTACAAATTCATTGGTTGATTCTTGTATGTACCCTGACCAGGGATCAAACCCTCAAACTTGGCATATTGGGACAACATTCTCACCAGCTGAGCTACCCGGGCCAGCACTGGTTTGGTGGTATAGATTTGGGAGTTGTTATAATAGAGATGACGCAGCCCCTTTCCAAAGAATCTAGAGAAGAATTTTTTTTTTTTAATCCTCACCCGAGGACATTTTTCCATTTTTTTGTTCAGATAGAGTAGGAGGGAGAGAGAAACTTGGACGAGAAAGGGACACATTGAGTGGCTGCCACCCATACAACCCAACCAGGTCGGGGGGACAGACTGCAACCAAGGTATGTTCCCTTAGCGGGAACTGAACCTGGGTCTCTCTGGACTGCAGGTCTATGCTCTAACCACTGAGCAAACTGGCCAGGGCTAGAGAAGAATTTTTAAGAAACCGGAAGAGCCCTGACCGGGTAGCTCAGTTGGTTGGAGCATCATACCAATACACCAAGGTTGCAGGTTCGATCTCTGGTCAGGGCATATACAAGAAGCAACCAATGAATGCATCAATAAGTGGAACGATAAGTCTCTCTCTCTCTCCCTCCCTCTAAAAATCAATCAATAATAATAAAAAAAGAAACCAGAAGAATTGTGTTGTTAGCTAATAGCCACTGTTGTAACTATTCCACTTACAGAGACAGAAATGCAAACCCGTAAATGTTGACCAAAAGATAACATTCCAGAAAGGCCCCCCAACAAATGTCTCCTTAGTCTCACTGGGCAGGACCAGAGCATTTCCCCATTCCTAACAGATTGAGGTAGCTGTGTTTCTGACAAGCAACATTCTCCATTCTCCTGGAAGTATGTTCCAGTCTTGGCTAGCCTTCAACTTGGAGGAGCCGATACAAATTCTAGAAATAGTCCTGGCCGGTTTGCAAAGTGGTTAGAGCACCGGCCCACAGACCGAAGGGTCGCAGGTTCAATTCCTGGTCAAGGGCACCTAGGTTGCTGGTTTGATCCCCGGCCCCTGTTGGGGTCATGCGGGAGACAACGAATCAACGTGTCTCTCTCACGTGGATGTTTCTTTCTCTTTTCTTTCTCTCCCTCCCTCCTTCCCTCCCTTTCACTCTATCTAAAAGTAAATGGAATAAAATATCTTCAGGTGAGAATTAAAAAAATGTTTTATCTAGAAATAAAGCAGCAAAAGCATAAACTGATGGTAATGATAGCTCAGAATATAAGACCATTAGGTCTGAGTCAGTTTTGCTCTACTTTTTCCTGAAGGTCTTTTCCAGAAATGAATGCTGTTTGTATTTGAGAGCTGAGAAGACATAATTAATGTATTTGTTCAGTCAGCAAACGTGTAACAGGTGCAGGGGATAGTGATGCTTGAGTAAGACTTGAAGTTGTGTAGGACATGTGTGGGCCATGAGGGGGGTTGGGGTTGCTCCAGGCAGAGGGAACAGTATATGCTGAGGCACAGAGGAGGGGAAGATGTTAATGATAAAGGAATACTTTTCTCTGCATAGTGGAAAAAATTCTCTTCAGAAAAAAATTATGAATAATTTTCTTTCTTTCTTTATTAATTATACAAAACCATGTTTTTCCTACAAAAAAACAAATATTGTGTTGCTCCCCCTAACCTTTTGGAGGGGATGAGGAATGGGCAGAGGGAAAGGAGAGTAAGAGATGAAGAGAGCAGAATTGATCTGCCAAAGAAAGTAAGAAGTGAGGAATTTGGAGTTTGGGGCAGCCTGGGGGAATGGTCCTGAACAAGTTGCAGTGAGAAGAAATGAAAAGATGGGAAGACCAGGGCCAAGGGAAGAACCTTGAGCAAAATAAAGAAATCACTGTGAGCTGGAGAACAGGAGAATCAGTGATAAGGAGAACATGAGTCCTTCCCAAGGACTCTAGAGGGCACAGACGTCTGTATTCTGTGGGACAGTGGCTTGAGTAATTTTTATTTGGGTATTAAAGAGTAACCAACCCCAGCTGGAGGACTCCGGGTGACAGCTGAACTATATCTGTTTTGCTACACTGACATCATCTTCTTATAATTGCCAAGTTTTTCCTGCTTTTACTACCTGGCAAACAGTACTTTGTTCTTAGTTCAGCAGCTTGTGGATTCAATTTTTTATATTTAAAAATAATTTAAATGAGTGATATTGTAATTTATGTTCTGAATGAAAAACATTTTAAAACAAAATATAAAATATAATAATCTTGAACAAATAAAATGATACACAATACAAGTTTATGTTCCTAACCCAACAAAAAAAAATTTTATAAGTTTAAAATTTTCCTCAAAATCTACTTAAAAACCACATTCTCTATTATTTAAATATTTCTTGGAATTTTGCAAGTCTGACCTACAGCTTGAAACAGTTCTCTAATCTAGAGGAGGGGCATTATAGACAAAGAATGAAACAAAATATCTCTTACTGTGTCTCTGCTTCATTAGTCTTTTATTTTATTGATTGATTGATTGTTAATCCTCACTGAGGACATTTTTTCATTGATTTTTTTTTTTTTTTTTTAGACAGAGTGGAATGGAGGGAGGGAGGGAAAGAGAGAGATAGAGAAACTGAATTCGATGTGAGAGAGACACATCAACTGGCCGCCTCCTGCATGACCCCAACCATGGTCGGAATCAAACACACAACCCTGGCATGTGTCCCCGACCAAGAATCAAATCAGGAATCAAATCCAGGACCCTTCAGTTCTTCGGCTGGTGCTCTAACCAGCGGTTTGGCCAGTGCTATTTTATTTATTTAGTTAGTTAATTCTTACCCAAGGATAGTTTTCCCCTTAAGGGGGAGAGAGAGAGAAACATCAATCAGATGCCTCCCAAATGACCCAGACAGGGACTGGGGATCGAACCTGCAACCCAGGTATGTGCCTTTGACTGGGAATCGAACCCAAGACCCTTCAGTCTGTAGGACAACACTAACCGCTAAACCAAACTGGCCAGGGATGCTTCATTAGTCTTAAAGTAGACTGACTGATCCATACAAGCTGCATGCTCCAAGGGCTATAAAACAGTGTATTCTTCAGATTCTTCATCCCCTCCACTCAAAGTCCAACTTATCCCTCCTATTTTTTTTTTTATCCTCACCCGAGGACATTTTCTTGATATTTTGTTCAGATAGAGTGGAAGGGAGAGAGAGAGAGAGAGAAAAACATCGATGTGAAAGGGACACATCGAGTGGTCGCCACCCACACGATCCAACCAGGGCCGGGGACAAACTGCAACCGAGGTACGTGCCCTTAGCGGGTACCGAACCCGGGTCTCTCCAGACCGCAGCCTACGCTCCAACTGCTGAGCCAAACCGGCCAGGACCCTCCCATTTGATTTGGATACACCAGCAATGATTCTCATTTATCTGGTCCTGGATTCTTGATTCTGTCTTCAATGTCATAAAATGAGTAAGGAGACTACATCAAGTAGACAGAAGTGTTGAAGCTCATAAGAGAGGTCTAGATTGGAGACATAAATTTGAATTATAGCTAGTTATTAAGGGTATGGGTGTGGTTGGAATTGTATAAGGAGAGAAGATTGAGTGAGAAATACAATAAAATATTTACATTTAAGGTCAAGGAAAATGAGCTAACAGTGGAAGAAGAAAAGTAGATACAGAGACAGGAGAGTGTGGTACTACAACAAGTGAGAGAAAGTGTTTCAAGAAGGAGGGAGTGACCAGCTGAGTCATATATTCCTCAGAGATCTAATGGACCCTGAAAAGGGTCCGTTGCACTTAGTGATGTGGAAGTTATTAGCAACCTTGGTGAGAGAAATTTTGGTGAAGTTGTGGGGGTGGAAGCCAGGTTACAGAGGATCAAAGAGTGAATAGAATGGAGGAAACAGAGAAAGTAAGATAATACAATTTCTGACAACACTTGGCTGTTGTGGAGAGCAGAGAAATAGGGTGGTAGTTGGAAGGTGATATTAGATCAAGGGAGAGATTTCCCATTTTATGAGGAGGAACCTAGCCTATGTGCAAGTGCTAATGGAAACAATTCAGTAAAGGATGTATTAGTTAAGATAACAGTTGTTGCTATAGAAATCATCCCAATTATGCATAAAGGCTCAAACATGATACCAGTTTATGTCTTGATAACTTAAAATCTAAAACAGTCCTAACTTCCGGTCAATATGAAGGCGTAGGTAAACGCGGTATCGCCTTGGTCCAAAACGACATCAAAATTACAACTAAACTACAGAACGATCATCATTCAAAACTGCCTGAAATTGATGAATGGAAGTCCTACAACTACGAAATTAAAGAAGCCACATCAAGACTGGTAAGAGGGGCAGAGGTGCAGATGGGCTGGTCCCACAACCATGTGTGGAGGATAAAAATCAGGAGGACACCTCAGCTGGGAAGGTCCTCACGGAGGAGTGAGGGGTCCCTATCCCACACCAGGCGCCCTGCTCAGGGTTCCAGTGCCAGGAAGAGAAGTCCCCATAACTTCAGACTGGAAAAACCAGCGGGAACTGAGGCTGAGGGAGGCTGCATCTGCCGGAGCCCCAGGCAGCTCCTCTTAAAGGGCCCGCATATTGACTTACTCTGACTCCCTTCCTCCAGGCTCCAGCACAGCAGGGAGGTAGCTTGAAAGACGCCAGAGATATACAGGGAAGAACTGAGTTGTTTAGCATCAGGGCAGAGCTGGAGGGGCAGCTTTCTCCCAGACAGACTTTCTGGCAGAGGCCTTTGTTCCTTTGGTGAGCCCTTCCCCCATGGGGCTGTCAGACAGCAGCAGACAGGTGCCATATCTGGGACTCCAGCAACCTGGCTCATACTGTTTGCCCCCACCCTGGTGATTCTCTGAGGTCCTGCCTCACCCAAATTTGGGGGCCACCCAAGCTGTTTCCAGTGGCTTTACCATAGGATTGGCCTGTCTTGGCTCCTGTTTCAGATTTTCCTAAATTTCTCTCAAGCAAGCAGCGTCTGGCCTCAGCGAGCCCCATACCTCTTGCCAAGTGGCCCCAGGCCTGGCACTAGAAGCAGCCAGCCTTGGTTCACAACTTGGCTTTTCCTGGGCACCTCCAAACCCAGCACAAAAAGCAGCCATCTATAGATTGCTTTGTAGCTTATGGCTGGTAGTTCCAGGTAGAACACAGGCAGTGGCTGACCTTGCCCCAGAGCCAGCACACCCAGTGGACAGCTTCAGACCACGTTGAAGCACCACCACCCAACCACCTCCACAAGCAACACACTCAAGGAGTAGACTCAGTGGCTACTGGCGCCCTGCTGAAGTAAGTCTTCCTCTATGTGGTGGGCCCCTACACAGCTAATCCTCCAAGGGAGTCAGAGTTAAAAACCAATAGTGGTCAGTGGGCACAGCCAGACCTTGCAGTTGATCAGCCTGAGTAAATCCCTCCCATTGATGTGCCAACAGCAATCAAGATTCAATTACAACAGAAGGGTGTACAGTCCATACAAAGGGTGCACTTCAAGGGCCCAGCTGAGGTGATCAGGGAGGCTGTGCTTCTGCACCCTATAGGACACCTACTACAATAGGCCACTCTACAAAATCTAGGAGACATAGCAACTCTACCTAATACATAAAAACAAATACAGGGAGGCAGCCAAAATGAGGAGACAAAGAAACAAGTCCCAAATGAAAGAACAGAACAAAACTCTAGAAAAAGAACTAAACAAAACAGAGATAAGCAATCTAATAAATGCAGAGTTCAAAACAGTGGTTATAAGGATGCTCAAGGAACTTAGTGAGGATCTCAAGAGCATAAAAAAGGACCAGTCAGAAATGAAGAATGCACAGTCAGAAATTAAAGATGAACTAACTGAAATAAAGAATAATTTACAGGGAATCACTAGTGGAGTAGGTGAAGCCAAGAAGCAAACCATCGATTTGGAATATAAAAAAGCAAAAAACACCCAATAAGAACAGCAAAAAGAAAAAAAGAATCCAGAAAAATGAGGATAGTGTACAGAGTCTCGGGACAACTTCAAGCATACCAACATTCGCATCATGGGTCTGACAGAAGGAGAAGAGAGAGAGCAAGAAATTGAAAATCTATTTGAAAAAATAATTACAGAAAACTTCCCTAACTTGGTGAAGGAAACAGACATACAAGTCCAGGAAGCACAGAGTTCCAAACAAGATGAACCCAAAGAGGCCCATACCAGACATATCATCATCAAAATGCCAAAGGTTAAAGAGAGAGAAAGAGAGAATCTTAAAAGCAGCAGAGAAAAGCAGTTCATTGCCTACAAGGAAGCTCCCATAAGACTGTCAGTCGATTTCTCAAAGGAAACTTTGCAGGCCAGAAAGAAGTGGCAAGAAATATTCAAAGTGGTGAAAAGCAAGAACCTACAACCCAAATTATGCTATCCTGCAAAGCTAATGTTTAGAATCTATGGACATATGAAGAGTTTCCCAGACAAGAAAAAGCTGAAGGAGTTCATCACCACCAAACCAATATTATATAAAATATTGGAAGGCTATTCTTGAAGAAAAAGAAGATAAAAAAATGAATAGCCCTGGCCGGTTTGGCTCAGCGGTTGGAACGTCGGCCTGCGGTCCAGAGAGACCCGAGTTCGGTTCCCACTAAGGGCGCGTGCCTCGGTTGCAGTTTGTCCCCGGCCCTGGTTGGGTTATGTGGGTGGCAGCCACTCAATGTGTCCCTTTCACGTTGCTGTTTCTCTCTCTCTATTCCTCCCACTCTATCTGAACAAAAGATGGAGGAATGTCCTCGGGGGAAGATAAAAAAAACATATATATACACACACACACACATATATATATGAACAATAAAATGGCAATGAATACATGTCTATTAACAATTGAATCTACAAACAAAATGAACAAGCAGAACAGAATCAGACTCATAGATACAGAGAACTTCTTGATGGTTGCCAGATGGGAAGGTGGTTGGGAGATGGGCAAAAATGGTGAAGGGATTAAGAAGTACAAATTGGTTGCTAGACTGACCAACTCAAAGGCAGGGTGGGGGTAGGGGGCAGGAAGAGATAAACCAAAGAATTTATATGCATATATGCATAACCAATGGACACAGACAGTAGTGTGGGGAAGGCAGGAGGGGGGTGGGAGCAGGGAGGAGGGGGTCACTGGTGGAAAAAAGGGGGACATCTGTAATACATTTAACAATAAAGGTAAGTTAAAAAAAAATCTAGCCTGGGCCCTGGCCAGTTTGGCTCGGCAGTTGGAGTGTTGGCCTGCGGACCAGAGAATCCGGGTTTAGTTCCCACTAGGGGCATGTACCCCCCCCCCCCAAAAAAAATCTAACCTGGCCAGTGTGGCTCAGTGGTTGAGTGTCAACCCATTCACTAAGAGGTCGCTGGTTTGATTCTTGGTCAGGGCACATGACCAGGTTGTGGGCCAAATCCCCAGTGGGGGCATGCAGGAGGTGGCCAATCAATGTTCCCTCTCATTGATGTTTCTATCTCTTTCTTCCTCTCCCTTCCTCTCTAAAGTCAATAAAGAAAAAAAAAATTTAAAAAAAATCTAAAGCAGTGTTCCAAATGGTGATTCAGGCCTTAGACTTCTTTCATCTTGTGGCTCACCCATCTTCATCATGGCTTCTATAATTCCAAGCTTGTGTACATCAGTTCATGAACAGTAAAGAGCATGAATGATATTCATGAGATGTTTTTATGGGTCTGTCCTAGAAGTAGCATATATTATTTCAGTGCACATAACAAAAACCTTTCTTGACCAACATTTCACTGATTTAATGATCCTTAAGAGTTTTTACTTTGTCTGCTTTACTTTTCTTTTTCTAATATGTTTTATTGATTTTTAGAGAGAGAGAAGAAGAGAGACATGGAAACATCAACAGGCAGCCTCCTGCACGCCCCCTACTGGGGATCAAGCCTGCAACATGAGCGTGTGCCCTAACTGGAAATCCTACTGACAACCTCTTGGTGCATGGGTCAGTGCTCAACCACTGAGCCACACAGGCCAGGCTATCTGCTTTACTTTTAAGCCAACTAATCTTTGGCAGTGTGTAGTGAAAGAGCAAATATAATTAATTTTTCCTCCTGCTGAAGTCACTTGGCTAACCAGTCTTTCAAGGGCTGGTAGGATGTAACATGCATTCTTCCCTGCTGTAGTTGCAGCACAGAAGCAGTGCCTGGCACACACAAATCTTCAAAAAGTATTTGTTGAGTAAACGTATGAGTGAATAAATCTTTTCACTCATTGTAATCATTCAGATGTGAACAGCTGTTCTAGTTGCCTAAGTAGAAATGAATACAAAACTAACACTATCGGGCAAAAAAGAAAAATCTAAATTATGTGGTATTAATCTGACAAATGCAGTGGACTGCTATATCATTGTTTGTTTGCTCATGTTTACATTTTCTTCACAAAAATATAATTTTTGTTTTACAACTGTGTGACTAATTAGGGGTATGGCTGATTTTGTTTATTTACTCAATATCTGTTTTGGTCTCATTATGGTGTGTCTTCCTGGAATGTAGACACTGTAAAGTTTAAAACTACATTTTCCAGACTCCTTTGCTGCTAGGGTTCTGAATGAGACGTAGGTTCCTTTAATCAAATGCATTCACCTGTGATCTGAAAATGAACTGAGTTAAGAGGAGAAAGAGAGGGAGGGTTTGAAGCATTTGTCTTACTGAGGATTTAGAGCAGCGGTTCTCAACTTGTAGGTCATGACCACTTAGCGGGTTGAATGAACCTTTCACAGGGGTCGCCTAAGACATAACAGTAGCAAAATTACAGTCATGAAGTAGCAACTGTATTAAAGGGTCGCAGCATTAGGAAGGTTGAGAACCACTGATTTAGAGGGGAGCAGTTTGGTCTGGACCTGGAAGAGGAGGTAATGTCTCTCTAATTTGGCAGGTAGCTTCCTGATGTGGAAGAGGAGCCATAATTCCAGAGCTAGTGGGTACCAGTTAGTTACACCTTGAGTCAGCAGGTAGACTCCTTTTTTTTCTTTATTGATTTTATAGGGAGAGAGAGAGAAACATTGATGAGAGATAACATTGATTGGCCACCTCCTGCATGCCCCCCACTGGGGATCGGGCCCACAACCTGGGCATGTACCCTGACTGGGAATCGAACTGGCAACCTCCTGGTGCATGGGTTGACACTCAACCATTAAGCCACACCAGCGGGGTTAGACTCCTGTTTTTGGCAGGAGCAGTAGCCTCCTTCACAGCCCAGTTCTGCAGTGTGGATTGGAGAGTTTTTCCTGGAAGATCAGTCTAGAGTCCTTTTCTTCAGCCTGTCTAACAATATTGTATCATTTAATACTATGCAACAAATCCCTTTTTTGTTCAAAGGAGTAGTTTTTTCTCTGCTACTGACCGTAACCAAAGGAAGGGGCTGAAGATTACTATACAACTGACAAAATGATTTATGACTATGTAGATGATTGGAATACAGATGTACTTTAATATTTATGAAATATCACATACTCTTTTGTCTGGGAGATCCAGTTTCAAACAAAAATACATGCTCCTGCATCAATCTGTATATTGATTTAAAAAAAAAATCCCACCAAATTTGAATTCTATTGAAATACTCTCTGTTATTGCTAATGCTGTTAGGAATGTGATATGCATGCAACAGAATTCTATAAATTTAATCAAAAGAAAAATGAATTTACATAGTAATACAGATCCTCTCATAGAACCCAAGGGCATGGATGCATCTGGACCTCAGGAATGGCCAGAGCCAAGGATCATAGTGCTATAGAGAATCTAGGAAGCCCTCTCGCCACTTCTCACCTTTGTTTCTCTCCCAACATCTGCTTCATTCTTTCTCACTACTAATTTTCTCTGCATCCCAATTGACAGAGTGAAAAAGGTGGGGGGGCTGTTATCTCCACTTATATATCCTCAGTTTAAGAGGAAAGAGACTGAATTAGGAATTTCCTAGACTCAATTCCAGAATCTTAAGGAAAGAGTATGAGTAGCCAACCTCGGTCAGAGTTGTACAACTTAAAGGATGCCATTTCCCTTGTTTTTTTATGCAAAAGGGCATCCCTGAGTACAACATTCTGTGGAATAGAATGCGAATGATTCTCACTGGAGTTGTACCACCATCCTGAGCCAATCAACTGGAGTCTGGAGTCAGAGTCCCATTGTGGGAGCCTGGAAATGGGTGCTCTACTCCTGGAACCACTGTGGGTGGTGAGAGGTGGATCTGCAGGAAGGGCAAGTCACCACATCTGAAAGAATTTTTGGAAGCTCAGGAGACAAGCTCACTGATGTCCATTACAAAAAATTATATACTGATTTTAAATATATTAGACCAGCCCTGGCCAGTTTGGCTCAGCGGTTAGAGTGTCGGCCTGGAACCAAGGGATCACGGTTTTGATTCTGGTCCCGGGCATGTACCTAGGTTTCGGTTTGATCTCTGGCCCTGGTTGGGGTTGTGTGGGAGGCAACCAATCGGTCTTTCTCACATCGATGATTCTCTCTCTCTCTCTCTCCCTCCCTCCCACTCTATCTGAAAATCAATGGAAAAGTATTCTCTTGTGCTTGTGTTGTCTGTGAGTGTTCTTGTTCTATACTGGCAGAGTTGAGCAGTTGCAGCAGAGGTCACAGAGTGCATGAAACTTATAATATTTACTATCTGGCCCTTTACAAAAAAAGCTTGTTGACCCCTGTATTAGACCCTGCTATTCAAAATGAGGTCCACAAGCTAGCAGAAAGCATCACCTGGGAGCTAGTCAGGCTTCTGCTTAGAACTACTAATTCAGAACCTGCTTTTTTTGTTCCCATGGAGGCATTTTATTTGCATGTATGTATTACATCTCTTGAAAAGGAATCATATGATTTTTTCCTCCTTTGTGTTTTTGTCTTGCTTCTTTGTGGTCCATGATGCCAGCTGAAGTTGTCAGCATAGTGAAACCAAAGTGATGGCACAGGGACAGATTATTCTGACATTTTTCTAGATCTTCAAGTTGTGCATCCAATATGGGGCTGATCACTCCATGTCATGAGGTTCACACAATTTTCCCAGCTCTGTGATCATCAGTGATGTCAAATTCTCCATTGTAACCATGTGTCACCATCACAGCTAGAAACTGCATGGTGACTTTGGAACACAGTCTAATAACCTATTATTTACCTCTCTCATGGGCATTTTTGATGCTCTTGAGAGCATTGGCCAGGACATTCATGCTCACCATATGGTGGCACAGAAAGATGGCGGACAGAACTTGCTTTTTAACAGGGTCCCAGGTGACTTGGAGGCACATTAAGGTTTGAGAAGCACTGTATTCAATTCCTCAATAGGGACAATCAATATTATTGAAACTTTTATTTCACACCTGTCCCCACCCCCTTTTTTTTATCCTCACCTGAGGACACTTTTTTTTTTTTTTTTTTTTTTTTGCATTTCTCTCCAGATAGAGCAGAAGGGAGAGGGAGGAAGAGAATCATCTATGTGAGAGAGACACATCGACCGGTCGCCACCCACACAACTTCAACTAGGGCCAGGGACAAACTGCAACCTAGGTACACGCCCTTAGCAGGAACCAAACCTAGGACTCTCTGGTCCACGGGCCAACACTCTAACCACTGAGCCAAACTGGCCAGGGCACACCCGCCCCTTTTTTGATGCAGTTACTCAGGCACTTTAGACTCATGTACCACTATCCCTGGATTTGAAGCAGAGAGTTTTTTTGGACCATGTCAGGGCAGAGTATTATTATCATCAGCCAGAATCAGTCCAGGCAAGGGGATACTGGCTACAATTTGTTAGGTGCCTGCTTATTCATTTAATTATCACATGTATTAATTGAGGGAATATTCTGCCAAGCATTGGACCAAGCATTTGTTCACCAGTGGTGAACAAAGTGGCACAGTCTCAGCTCTCGTAGTGTTGTGGACCTTTCACACATCATATCATTGAATTCTTCCTATAACCTTTGAGGTGGGTACTTTAATCTCCATGAGGAAACTGAGGCTCAGAGAGGCTAAATGACTTGCTCAAAGTCATATGGCTGGTGAGTAGCAGAGCTTAAAATTGAACCTATATCTACCACACCACAGTTTATGCTTTTTTCTATGCAGCACTATTGGACATGATTCCAGGAGATTATAATCTAAATTAGGTCTACAGCCAGAGAGCCAGTGTTTTATAGATAAGAAACAGAATATTCTTATCTCCCACTTCCTGGTTACAGCCATGATGCTGCTGTAAGACTGGCGTGGGCTGGGAACTAGGGGAGTGGAGCTCCCCTCCTAAGACCTCCTCTTCAGAAGCAACAGACCTGCCACTTTTATGTGTGAGAGAGACAGATGATTCTGGTTCAATTTCTCCTTCCAGACACTTGGAATGAGAGATTCACCTGAGGTCCTAGGATAAGAGAAAAGCACTGCCCTGGGGAGAAAAAGGATCAGGGCTAACACTTCTTCCTCCACAGGACTCTCAGGATGAATCCTATTCACTGGGTTACACTACCTGTCTGATCTTCCCTCCCACCTGTTCTGTACAGCCCCTCAACTGACCAGCCCTTCTTCCTTGCCTTGATCCTCAATTATTCCATCAGACCCCTTTAAACTTCCATTCTGCAATCTACTAATAGATCTCTTCTATATACTTATATCCTCGACTGGAGGAGAGAGATGAGGTGGGGAGATGGAGGTATGAGAAGTGGGGGTGGGGGTGGGGGTAGGGGTGGGGGTGAGGGTCCAGGACACAAGTTGCGTGATGGAGAGACATATTGGGCTGGACTCCAGTAGCGAAGGAAGAAGGATGAGGTTGAACCAGTGGCTGGTTAGGGAAAAGAGGAAGGAAGGGCAGGGATGAAAGGCATGGAGTAGGATGCTCTCTGATGGAGCAGGAGGAAGAAGATGGCAGTGAGAAGCCTGCAGGAATGAGCCAAAAACAACAGCAACATTATCATCCCCGTTCCCATCTCAATAACAGCAACCTTATGGGATAGGTACTATGATTATCTCTAGGTTATAATTAAGGTAACTAAGAAATAGAGGGTTTGGATACATTGTTTCCAGTCACCTGGCTGTAAGTGGTGGAACCAAGATTGAAACAGAATCAGGCTGGGTTCAAAATCCATGCAGTCTCATAAGGGCACCTCACTGAAAACAATAAGACATGTTTTTCTTTTGATTTCTCTGGTCCTGGCTAGCCTGCTTGTGTTTATTTCAAGCAATGCATTTTCATTTTATTAATAAGCAGAAATTAATAAACAATTACCTCAGTTTATCTACACAACCTAAGTCAAAGCATCCAACATACACAGGTTTGGTGTTTTTTTTTTAAAGGAACACTGTCATAATTAATATTTCAATCTAATAAATTGTTGGATTTTTCCCCCCGCTGATTTCTGGTTGGAACCAAGGAAGAATTTATTCCAATTTTGTTACAACCTTTGTGTGTTGATTTTAGCACCTGAAAATAGTTCTCAATCTAAGGGTAATACAGGTGTACCTTATTTCTTGGCTTTAAAGATGTTTTATTTTTTACAAAATGAAGGCAAGAACCTCTATCAGCAAAAAGATTATGACTCTCTTTACTGAGTTTGTCGGGAACCTAACCCACAATACCGCCAAGGTATGCCTGTACAAGGTTTCTTGGGAGGTGGTGAGGATTAATCAATTAAAATGTAAGAAGGACTTTCAACAATTCAGCCCATTCAGCAGACATTCGATGAGCAGGTGTGGTGTGTTGCGAGTGAAGACAAAGAACAGGGCGTCGACTTTGAGCTGTTCAAAGTGGGCTAGTCAGATCTACAATGAGAAAGGGTCCGGGATAGTGCGACAAAGCTAAAACGGGGCTAGAGCAACGGCAGTAGAGAGGAGGGAGCATGGATTGTGCCTGGGGCTTGAGGGAAGGCTTTGTGAAGCTGCACAAGGAGGGTCCTCTGTCTTAGTTTGGGTTCCCCTAAGCAGATTCTGAGGCAAACACAAGTAGCTCATTTGAGAGTGACCCCAAGAAGTTTGGTGAGGGAGTAGGAGAGTGAGACAGAAAAAGGAAGAAAGCCAGTAAAAGGTCATTAATGAGAGGGTTACAGCTATGGGCATCTGGGGCTCCATTCTGCTGGATACCCTCTGAGGAAATATGTAGGATGTTCCTCCGGATGAAGAAGCAGCTGGGGTACTTTTCACCAACTGCCACCTCATATTGGTTGAGGATTACTCCTGAGGGTGCTAATTCCCAAGCACATCAGCCCACCTCACCCATGGGCCAAGAGTCCTGCAGCCAGATAAAGCCTTCAAGCCAAGAGATACAGGTGTTTAAGGCATAAGCTATTTCCAGGTGCCTCTAGGCTGGGCCAAGGGAAAATGGGTAGGGCACCAATATAATCTTTTATATCCTCAACAAATGTTTGAATGAATGAATAACTATGAGTCAGAAAATAAAGTTGACATTTGAAGGTCGGAGAACTGAAGTGAGGGCGGGGCCAGGGTGGCACAGGTAGGACAGGCTGCTGTAGTGGAAAGATACTTTAGGGTCAGATGAACATGGATTCAAGTATCAGCTCTATTATTTCCTGAGTGACCTCGAGTTTTGACATTTAAGTTCAGTTTCATCTTTGTAAAATGAGAATAACAATATCTACTTCATAAGTCTGTTGTTTGGATGAAATAGAATAGTATCTGTCAAGTTCCTGACACATGGTAGGTGTGCTATACATAGTGGCCGGGATTGCAGCAGGCTGACACAAAGTGGCAGCTGCACCTGTTAATCCCTGGGAGCAGAACTGATGTAAGCAAATGTTTAGTGGGTTATGTCTAGGGGATAGTGACTTCTTTAGCTTGTCTGGAGGCTGGAATATAGTTTGAGGCCTTGCAAATCCTTAAGACTCAGCTCAAATGGTACCTCTCCTTCACTTCTCACCACTGCATTTTGCCTTTGCTTCCACCAACACTGCTCTTACTAAGGCCAGCTACCCCAATTTAACCATCTGTTCCAAAAGGCCCTGTCTTGCCCTGGCTGATTTGGTTCAGCGGTTGGAGTGTAGGCCGGCGGTCCAGAGAGACCCAGGTTCGTTTCCCGCTAAAGGCATGTACCTCGGTTGCAGTTTGTCCCCAGCCCTGATTGGGTCATGAGGGTGGCAACCACTTGATGTGTCCTTTTCACATCGATGTTTCTCTCTCTCTCCCTCCTACTCTATCTGAACAAAAAATGGAAAAATGTCTGCGGGTGAGGATAAAAAAGAAAGAAAGAAAGAAAATATTGAAATATTGCTACATGCCAAAGAAAATGGAGAATAAAACAATGAATTCCCAGATACCCACTACCCAGTTAAAGAAATAAATTATTACAATACATGAAGTCCTCTTGCATCCTGGTCTTCTCTCAATTTCCTGCTAATTTTTCATAGTTAACCACTGGCATGAATTCAGTATTTTTAAATTTAAAAAAAAATGTTTTTATTGATTTTTTTAGAGAGAGAGAGGAAGGGAGAGAGAGAGAGAAACATCAATTGACCACCATGTATCCTGGCCAGGAATCAAACTGGGACCTTTCAGTCCATGGGCCAGTGCTCAATCCACTGAGCCACACCAGCCGGGCATGAATTTAGTATTTAATATTCCCATGTATATTTTTATAATCTTACTCCATGTGTGCAGTAGTTCCTTCTTATTCATGGTTTCACTTTCCGTGCTTTCAGTTACCTGTGGTCAACAATAGTCTGAAAATATTAAATGGAAAATTCCAGAAATAAACAATTCATAAGTTTTCAATTGTGTGCTGTTCTGAGTAGTGCAGTGAAATCTCACAGTGTCCAGCTTCGTTCCTCCCAGGGCATGAATTATCCCTTTGTCCAACGTGTATGCTACCCGCCTGTTAGTCACTTAGTAGCCATCTGGGTTATCAGATTGACTGTCCCAGTACTGTAATGTTTGTGTTCAAGTAACCCCTATTTTACCTAATAATGGCCCAAAAGTGAAAGAGTAGTCATGCTAGCAATTTGGATACTCCACAGAGAAGCCATTCTGTGCTTCTTTAAGTGTAATGGTGATAGTTCTTGACTTTATAAGGAAAGAAAAAAATCATATGATGAAGTTGCTAAGATCTACAAGTAAGAATGAGTCTTCATTCATTAAATTGTAAAGAAGGAAGACGGAATTTGTGCTAGTTTTGCTGTCACACTTCAAACTGCAAATGCAGCTCATCATGTAGGCATTTCATCATCTCACATCATCAAGAAGGGTGAATATAGTATAGTAAGATATTTTGAGAGAGAGAGAAACCACATTCACATAACTTTTATTCCAGTATATTGTTATAATTGTTCTATCTTATTATTATTGTTGTTCATCTCTTACTGTGCCTAATTTATAAATTAAACTTTATATGTATGTATAGGAAAAACATAGTACCCATTATATATCTACAGTTTCTTTACTATCCATGGTTTCAGGCATCCACTGGGGGTCTTGGACTCTATCCTCTTTGGATAAGGAGGAACTACATCTATACCAAATAATATAAGGTATGTTTTACATATATTCAGACTTCATGTAAACGGTATCATATTATACTTATCCTTCTGCAACTTGCTTTTTTCACTCAACATTTTAGTTTTAAGATTTATCTGTGTTGATATATGTTCCTCTAGCTTAGCCTTTTTACCTGCTGTGTAGTATTCCAAATGTAACAATATTTTGAAAAATCACATTTGGGAGGACTTTTTATAAAAATTGTTTCTTTTTTTTATCCTCACCCGAGGACATTTTTTCCATTTTTTGTTCAGATAGAGTGGGAGGGAGACAGAGAAAGAGAGAAACATTGATGTGAAAGGAACACAACAAGTGGTTGCCACCCGCACGACCCAACCAGGGCCAGGGACAAACTGTAACCAAGGTACATGCCCTTAGCGGGAACTGAACCCAGGTCTCTCCGGACCGCAGGCCGACACTCTAACTGCTGAGCCAAACCAGCCAGGGCTAAAAATTGTTTCTTTATTGTTGAAAATATTGTAGATGTCCCTCCTTCTCCCCCAATTGACACCCTTCTCCCTGCTCCTCCTGCCACCTTCACTGCACTGTTGTCTGTGTCCATTAGTTATGCATATATGCATATAAGTTCTTGGGAGAACATTTTAAAGCAGCATTTATTTTGTTTACCACTGACCTCTTAAATTTATTCTTCAGAGTAAGTTCTTCCCTTGCTCCTAGATAAAATTTTGGGTAGGCCCATAACTTTTCTGATTACTCTTAAGCAGTAAAAAGTCTTCTGGTCTCTTTAAGTTACAAAACACAGTCTCCACAGGTATTTGAATTTGCCTGTGTCATGGGGTGCTTTTGTGAGTTCTTTAGAGACTCCCTTGCCATAATGGAGATCCCTCACTGGCATTTATCTGATGTGGGTAGAGCATCTTTTCCAGCAATCTCTAATGACTCCTGCCTTCTTTAGCCCCTAGGTATCTGAGTTCTTTTACTCCTCTAGGGATCCCTCTTGGACAAGGCTCTACAATGATCCCAAAGCAACTCTCTCTCATGCATGTGGTTTACCTGTGCATCCTTGGCCCTGACGGACTCAGAGAGCACAGGCCCATTCTAACAAGACCTCCATACCTCTCCTCTTTTCATCTCCATCTCCCAATCCTTTAGTGACTCTCAATGTGGTGTGAACTAAAGAATTGTGGACTAGTTTTTAAAAATCTTATTTGTGCCCTGGACAGTTTTGCTCAGTGGTTAGAACAATGACCTGCGGACTGAAGGGTCTTGGGTTCAATTCCCAGTCAAGGACACATGCTGGGTTTCAGGTCCGATTCCTGGCCCCAGTCAGGGTTGTGTGGGAGGCAACCAATCAACATGTCTTTCTCACATTGGTGTTTCTCTCTCTCTCCTTCCCTCCCACTCTATCTAACAAGAACAAAAATCTAATTTGCAAGTCCTGAATAGTGATTTTGCATCTCAATTTGGAATGAGACTAAAATACAATAGTTCAGCCCTGGCAGGTTTTGCTCAGCGGTTAGAGCATCGGCCTGCGGTCCAGAGAATCCTGGGTTCAGTTCCTGCTAAGGGCACATACCTTGGTTGCAGTTTGTCCCTGGCCCCGGTTGGGGTCGTGTGGATGGCAGCCAGTTGATGTGTCTCTCTCACATCAATGTTTCTCTCTCTTTCTTCCTCCCTCTCGCTCTATCTGAAAATGAATGCAAAAGTGTCCTTGGGTGAGGATTAAAAAAATACTATAGCCCTGGCCGGTTTGGCTCAGCGGTTGGAGTGTCGGCCTGCGGTACAGAGAGACACGGGTTCGGTTCCCGCTAAGGGCACGTACCTCAGTTGCAGTTTGTCCCCGGCCCTGGTTGGTCGTGCGGGTGGCAGCCACTCGATGTGTCCCTTCACGTCGATGTTTCTCTCTCTCTCTCTTCCTCTCTCTCCCTCCCGCTCTATCTGAACAAAAAATGGAAAAATGTCCTCAGGTGAGGATAAAAAAAAAAAATACTATAGTTCAATTTTAACATCTGTCCCACATTTGATAAATACAGTATAACTTATTTATCTAGTCTCCTCATGCTGGACATTTAGGTTGTTTCCAATTTTCTATTGTCATGAATAATGCTTCAAGGAATAGTCTTGTCTTCTTTTATTCATATCTCCTCATACACATGTACATATACCTGCAGTTTTAGTTTACATCTATGTTTAAAAGTATAATTGCTTGACCAGAGGATATGTATATCTTTATTTTTACTAGATATTGTCAAATTGCTCTCTTAGATGGTTGTATGAGATTTTACTCTCTGCAGTAATGTATGAGTTCCATTTTCTCTATATCTTCTCCAAAACTTGCTATTACTAGATTTTTACATTTTAGCTCATTTGATTTGCATTTTGATTTTAGATTTATTAATCTTTTATTTTGTGGTTAGAACTTTTGGAGTCTTGTTTAAGAATTCCAACACTATTCTGAAGTAAAAAAAAAGTTCTCCTACATTGTCTTCTAAAAGATGTATATATTTTTTGCATATCAAGTCTTTGATCTACCTAGGGTTGGGTTTTGTGAATGATGTGAGGTAGGGATCTATTTTTCCCCCATATGGGTAACTAATTTTCCCCAAATTATATATTGAATAACTTATCATTTCCCACACTGATTTGTAAGGCTTCCTTGCTATATATCAAGTTTCTGTTTAGGTGTAGGTCTGCTTCTCGGCTTTTTTATTTTTTATTGACTTTTTAGAGAGAGAGGCAGGGAAAGATAGAAACATCAATGTGAGAGAGAGACATTGATTAGCTGCCTCCTGCACACCCCCTACTGGGGATTGAGCCTGCAACCTGGGCATGTGCCCTGACTGGCAATCGAATAGGGACCTCTCAGTCCCTAGGCTGTTGCTCAGTTCACTGGGCCACACTGGTCGGGCTGCTTCTGGACTTTTTATTCTATTTCCTTGTGGACATTTTAGTCCTTACCTTACTAGATTTTTTGGCATTAGATCCTGCTGACCCTCTCCTAAACATTATACTCTTCCCCACTAGACTGTGAGCTCCTGAGGGTAGAGCCCGTATATGATTCATCTTTGTAGCCCGCCCCCCAACTCAGCATGGTGCCTGTCAGTCAGACTGAAGTTGCTGAGAAAGTGTTTGTGACCAAACTGTATGTCCATTGTGCTCCCATGACACTTAGAACAGTCATTACCTCTTACCATAATTATTAGTAAAGATGCCTGGCACGCCACTGGGGAGGTGAGCTCCAGGAAGACAGTCTGAGTCTGATTCATCCTCAAAGGCCCAGCGTTTGGAATACAATATATGCTTAATAAGTACTTGTTGGATGAATGTTCAGAGCAGGAACGTTTAAAACTGAATTGGTGCCCTGGCTGGTTTTGCTCAGTGGTTAGAGCGTTGGCCTGCGGTCCAGAGAGACCCGGGTTCGGTTCCCGCTAAGGGCACGTACCTCAGTTGCAGTTTGTCCCCAGCCCTGGTTGGGTCGTGCGGGGGGCAGCCACTCGATGTGTCCCTTTCATGTCGATGTTTCTCTCTCTCTCTGCCTCCCACTGTATCTAAACAAAAAATGGAAAAATGTCCTCAGGTGAGGATTAAATAAATAAAAAATAAATAAAATAAAACTGAATTGCTTTTTTCATGACTCTTCAACTAAATGTCAGCCAAACCATTCTAAGGGAAGTTTGGTTTTCTTTATCAGGAAGGTGTTACCCAATCTACTTAAGTACAGAAAAAATACATAGCTGATAAAGGTGTAAAAATGACTAAATAGGTAATGTGAACATCACTGGATGAAAAATTTAAAGCTAAATTATTTATCGTAAATATTACAAAATAGGCATCAATTTCCCTTAGCCAGCTACAGTTATACACAATTAAACAGTATTAATCCTATGCCTAGAGCACCACTGCTCAGAAAAAGTAGGATGGGTAACAGAGAAGTTGCAAAATCCTGCAACTAGAATCAGGAGCGCTCCAAGAATTGAATCTAAAGGAGACTGAGGGTCCAGTGCCAAGAAAAGAAGAGGCAGGGCATGAATGGGAAGAGAGAAGGGTAGGGGTGATGTAAGACTAAGTAGAAGAAAGTCTGGCAATTAGGAGAGAAAGGAAATAGTTTGATATTAGAAAGTGCCTGGCAAGGAAGATGAGAACCTGGCAAGAGAAGGACAGGTGACGAATCAATTACAACAGATTTTGCCTGCCATTGTTTGGGCTTTGGAAATAAATTGATGAGGTTTGGATTTAATAAATATTAAAATTCTAAGAACACTTAAGAACTGCCAAGGGAGGCTGTGCAGATCATCATATGAGTAGATTTCTGAGGCTAGATTAGACATCCATCTATTATACATGGTTTGAGACTAACACATCCATCCTCCTACCACAGAGAGAATTTAATGACCCTCAGGCCTTCCTTCCAAACTTCAGAAAGGCTGGGGTAGGTTGGAAGTGAGGTTAAATGGTGCTAACTTTCACTCTGCTATTTCATCACAGATCCCCTGCTGTTAATTTAGATACAATTGACAAGTATTTTCTCTAAACAAAAGAAGAGATTTTATTATCTTTTTATGTACATTGCTGTCCAATCTTTTTTTTTTTTTTTATCCTCACCGGAGGATATTTTTCCATTTTTGTACAGATAGAGTGGGAGGGAGAGAGAGAGAGAAACATCGACATGAAGGGACACATCGAGTGGCTGCCACCGGCACGACCAACCAGGGCCGGGGACAAATTGCAACCGAAGTACGTGCCCTTAACGGGAACCGAACCCGGGTCTCTCCGGACCGCAGGCCGATGCTCTAACCGCTGAGCCAAACTGGCCAGGGCTTGCTGTCCAATCTTTATTCACCTATATATACAGTTATTGCCCTACATTTACATACCCCTAAACACAGTAAAATTCTACTTAATAAGTTGATTTGGAATTTGTAATAACTTGAACAGTGGCTACTCTCCATTTCAACCTGGGGAATGTATCCTTACATGCCTCAGACCACTAGACCTCTGGAAAATTCATCAATGTAACAGTCTCTTAATTTTTTTTTTTTAAATCTTTACCCAAGGATATTTTTCTATTTATCTTCAGATAGAGTGGGAGGAAGAGAGAAAGGGAGAGAGAGAGAAACATAGATGTGAGAGGGACAATCGACTGGTTGCCTCTGGCACGACCCTGACCAGGGCCAGAGACGAACTGCAACCGAGGTACGTGCCCTTGGCCACACTCTGCCGTTGAGCCAAACCGGCCAGGGCAACAGTCTCTTTAATTTTTATGATGTTTATTTCTTACCCTCTGGCATACATGTGTCTTACAATGGCATCTGGAGTATTTGCTAAGTGACTTCTTGTTCATAACTTCTTGTTAGGTACAGTCAGCAAGATGTTATCAAGAGTGGATCAACTATCTATGGAAGCTGGTTAGGTGATATGGAAAGGTGATATGATCAAAGTCTCCACAGTCTGGATTATAACAGAGTTAGAGTTGACACACACTTGAGGCAAGATGTGAAGGTGTCTCTGCTAGTAAAAGTGCACTGCTCTGGCTGTCTTTGTACATGCACACACATGTGTACTCCTCCCACACACATGCACACCAGAGATATAGGTAGAGGTAGAGGTAGAGGTAGAGGTAGAGGTAGAGGTAGAGGTAGAGGTAGAGGTACAGGTACAGGTACAGGTAGAGGTAGAGATGCCTACCTTATCTTGAGAGTTAAGTGCTCCACTTGGCCTCTGACATTCTTATCACACATTGAATTCAGGGAGCCCATTTCAATGGCAGCATCATCTACTGTCATTTCTGACTTGCAGAGAATGGCTAATACAGGCCCTTTCAATTCTAGTGCTCCCTCACCAACGCATTTTTCAAAGTCTGGGTGAAGGGAATGTCCTATATTTTTAGAAGACTGCTGTAAATGATCATTCCTCATCTTCAAACCAGAAGACCTATCCTTTGCCCTTTCAAACCACTTAATCTGGCTTTCATTCATGTTACTCCAATGCTCTTATAGAGAACTAAACCAGTCAGAGAAAGACAAGTACCACATGATCTCACTTATTTAGGGAACATCATGAACAAAATAAGCTGCCGACCAAAATAGATCCATAGTCATGGAAGTAGGGAACAGACTAACAAACCTCAGAGGGATGAGGAGTAGGAGGGATTGGGAGAGATAAATCAAACAACTTACATGCATATATGCACAACCAATGGACACAGACAGTAGGTCGGGGAAAGCAGGAGGGGGGTTGGAACAGGGAGGAGGGGATCAATGGGGAAAAAAGAGGATAATCTGTAATACGTTCAACAATAAATAATAATAATAATGATAATAATAATAAAGATTACAAATAACCGCATGTTGAAAGGAAAAAGGAGAAATTAAAAGAGTTTTGATTTATTATAGTGGTGAGACTGAGTAATTTTTTCTTTCTTTGATTTCTACTAATATTTATATGACTCATAACTGACAAGGGTTTCTGGATGTTGAAAATATCTCAAAAGACTAAAGGCCTCAATAGGCATAGTATTGTAAATGCTGTATATTTACAACATAGCGTTCATTGTAAATATGATGACAGTTCTCTTAATTCTCTTCTGTATTAAGCATGAATAAGTAGGAGGCTCAGTGGTAGACCACATGTTCTCAGAACGAAAGCAAGGCCATTTCACAAGTACATATGAATATACACCTTACCAGTAGTCTAGTATGCAGCACTTTTCAAATCTTAATAGAAAAAATGATATAAGAATTAAATCTGGGTTGATAGATTTTACCTAGTGCCAGTACCATGAAAGAACAGAATGAGACTGCCCATTAAACAGTTTATAAATACGCATGCTTCTTCATTGTTCTCTCAGATCCCTACATTACTGCCCCCTCTGCTGAACACCAACCCCAGCTCTGAGGAGTCAAGGGCTGAGCCTCACTCTCTGGCATTCTTTATGAAGTAGGATGCAAGGTAGTCCCTTACCTCCCTCCACCAGTTGTCAAAGAGCTGCATTTCAAAGATCCTTTTGGTTTCTGACTGTGTAGGAGAAGAGGGAGAATACAAGACAGAAGAAACACTCTGTTCAGGAGGACTGAATGGTGTCAAGAGCCTCTTTAAGTAGAAATGTTTAAAATGAAGGAGACTAGGAAATGACAAAAATATTGAAGTCTTCCAAAAGACTAAACAATTCATAAAGGCACCACAAATATCTCTGAAATGCTATTGGATTTTGTTAACTCTGTCCCAAAAACTCAGTATAAATAAATTCCACTAACAGAAATAACCTGAGGAGTGAAGAAAAGACAAGACCCTGTACTTCCAATTACTCACTTTGTGTGTGGACATTAGTCTGGTGCCTTTTGGAACGCTGAGGAGCACAGCCGCTCTGCCTCTTCTGAGGGCTATGTGTCCATCTCATTTATGGCCATCATACTGAGCATTTTGAGGTTACATTTTTTAGTTTGACCCTATTGCTTTGATTTCAGCACCGAAGCCTTTACCACTTCTCAGTGAATCAATATTTCTATTAATATTTATGTTTAAAACTGTTAAATATTTAAGCTCTATACAAAAAACACATAGCAAAAACCTGCACTCTATTTGAACCAAAATACTGAATCGTTTTAGTCATGGAATTTGGAGGAATCTTAAAATGTGAGGTTTCTTCTGGTCATTTATGAAATTTCATGTTTAAAAAAATTTAAAGAATTGATTTATAGAGAGAGAGGAAGGGAGAGGGAGAGACAGAAACATTGATCTGCATATAAGATATTCTTGTATTTTCTATTCCATCGTTTTTCAAAAAATATATTGTTTTAATGACCCATTAATGGATTTTGCTCCCTCCTGCACACTTCCTCCGGGGGATCTAGCCCGAAACCCAGGCATATGCCTTGACTGGGAATGGAACCAGCAATCTTTCAGTACCATGGGTCAGAGCTGAAGTTTTATGATTTTAACAACATAATTGTATTACCTAGATTATGCCTCCCCTCTGTCCTTCAGCATCCTTATTTCCCCTCTCAAAATAGCACATAACAGCACTTTAGGTTTTATTTAGGTATTTGACAAGCTTTTTTGAGTGCTCATTTTGTCCAGTCCTTGACTTCTCTGTCTGCTGAGGAATGTGGGATAAATAGCCTATGTCCATACAAAGTGACAGAGATAAGAACACTATGCTGTCTTAGCCTACGAGAGGGAAGGCTTCCCAGACCACAGACAGGATAGAATAAATGAGAATTACCCAAATAAGAAACGGAAGAAGGACCTTTGAGTTAGAGGAAGCAGCATGTACAAGACTTGAGAATTAAGGTCACAGAACTCCTGGGTACTTGTTACTAATTTAGCACAGCCAGATCATAGCCCGGAGTGGGGTGGGGGTGGTGGGGTTCGTGGTGAGGGGGTAGGAGGTCGGGGGAAGGATGAGTCAAGGGGTAGTGGCAAGAATAGCACTTTACTCTTTTTTTAAACTGTACAAAATCCATTAATGGGTCATTAAAACAATATATTTTTTGAAAACGATGGAATAGAAAATACAAGAATGTTTTATATGCAGTAAGGGTAAATATTGGTATGTGAATGTGTTGTTTTATAATTATACACATATGTGTATATGTGTATACCAGATTATGATATAAAATACGTTTCTTACTGTGACATGATCCAAAAAGTTTGAAAGTCACCGTTTATAGCATACAATATTTTATTTATAGTTTATAAGGCAAATAGCTTTTAGGTATTCCATTTTTTTTTATTACATGGACCTGTCTCCAGTTTTTATTTGTCATTTATTCATTTCTCAAATATTTATCAAGTGCATATTTGATGCCCAGTGCTAGGAAACTCCCTGAAAGGAATGCACAGTTTATGGGAGACAGACAACTAAAGAGAAAATAATAGCTCCTTTTTATCACAGTCCTCAAAGTATATTTTGTGAACCATCTACTTTAGAATTCCTAGGGGGAAATGCTATTTATTTATTTATTTTTTTATCCTCACCCGAGGACATTTTTTGATATTTTGTTCAGATAGAGTGGGGGGGGTGGGGGAGAGAGAGAGAAACATCGACTTGAAAGGGGCACATCGAGTGGTTGCCACCCACACGACCCAACCAGGGCCAGGGACAAACTGCAACCGAGGTACATGTCCTTAGTGGGAACCAAACCTGGGTCTCTCTGGACTGCAGGCCGACACTCTAACCGCTGAGCCAAACCTGCCAGGACGGGAAATGCTTTTTAAAATATAGGTAATGAATAGGCTTTGCGCCAGGACTAGTGAATCAGAACCTCTGTGTGGGACCCAGGAATCTGTATTTTTAATTAAAAGTCTTACATTCAGTTTGAAAGAAATTATTATTTTTTTAAATTAAATTTATTGGGGTAACATTGATTAATAACATTATATACATTTTAAGATTCATTTCTTGAGTGCATGCTGGAAGCCAACATTGTGTCCTTCAGTTTCTTCAAGGATCCGACACTCTTGCTACTTAGCCCTTCCTTTATACTATTTCTTGATCTGGACTATGCTCTCTCACTCTTCCCTAGCCAATTAAAAAAATTTTTTTGTTAATCCTCACCCAGGATATTGTTTCCACTGCTTTTTTTTTTTTTAGACAGAGTGGAGGGGAGGGAGATAAGGGGAAGGAGAGAGAGAGAAACATCAATGTGAGAGAGACACATCAATTGGATGGCTCCTACATGACTCTGACTAGGCCTAGGGATCAAACCTGCAACCCTGGTATATGCCCTTGACTGAAAACTGAACCCAAGACTACTTTGGTCTGAGGGGTGATACTCTAACCACTGAGCCACATGGGCCAGGGCTCCTTGGCCATTTTTTTTTTAAAATCCTCACCCAAGGATATTTTTCCATTTTTGGTCAGATAGAGTGGGAGGTAGAGAGAGGAGAGGGAGAGAGAGAAAGAAACATTGATGTGAGAGATACATGGACTGGTTGCCTCTTGCATGACCCCAACCAAGGCCCAAAATGAACCACAACCACAGTACGTGCCCTTGACCAGAATCGAACCTGCGACTCATTGGTCTGCGGGCCGACACTCTAGATGCTGAGCCAAACCGGCCAGGGCTCCCTGGTTAATTTCAATCTGTTCAACAGACCTTAATTTAAATGTCATTTCCTTAGGAAGTGTTCCCTAATTCCCTAGGCTTCAGTGGGGCTTTTGTTATATGCCCCCTTGTGGCAGATATGCAATGGCTTCTCCTTAAAAAATGTACTGTTCAAGGAGTAAGGTCAACTGACAACTCCAGCTGTTAACTCCTTCAATCCCACCTCAGCTTAGTCACTGGCCCCAGCAGGTGACTAAGATTGTGGTGTAAGAGCCTGGCCTTTTGGCCCATTATGGGAGTCCTATAAGAATAATGTGCAATCTTTACTCCAGAGCTCCCCATTGGACTGGCAGACTGCAAGATCTGTACTGTGGTCCTCATGGCTCCCCCTGCCCTATCCAGCATCCTCTTTTTTCTTTTCATAGGTCTTATTCCCCAGTAAACCTTTTGCCTTTCTGACTCCATCTCAGCATCTACTTCCTGAAGGATTCAACTGCCAAACTTGCGTTGGTATGGCTGGAAGACAGAGACTGAAGGGGTGAGGCGTGGAAACCATGCTGCAGAGGTAAGCAAAACTAGAGCACGCAGGGCTTTATAGGCCATGATAAGTATTTTTTACTTTACCATTAAGGCAGTCAGAATTCACCACATGTTTTTAAGCAGATTGGGAAGTAGTGGGGAAAGTGATTGAATGTAAGACCACTCCGGCTGTTGTGTATAGGAAGGGTTGGAGGACTGTGAAACCAAAGACAAGGAGATCAAAGGCAAGCTATCACTTGGAGTCTAAGAAGAGGGGATAGTGGCTTGGACTAAAATGAACCAGAGTTCATTTTATGGTTTTAGATACTATTGAAAATTGAATTATTGTAATATCATTTTCTAATTATTTACTTCCATCTCATGTACAGAGTTGATCTGATATTCTGAGGAACTATGGGATTCATACTATGGGGTTGTTTCAGGATCCCATGACTGGCCCAGTTTTAGGAAGGTGGTCTAGATATTGGATATTCCCTAGCCAGCAAGGTATTCTTTTATCAGATTACATGAAATTGGGTCATCAGAATGGTGCTGATATGGTGGTTTTGGGTGAAGAAATTTGTTTATATTGACAGAGGTCCTGTAAAAAACTGTCCCCAGTATCCTGAACACCTTAGGAGCAGCCCTGAAGAGGGGCATGATTGTCCCTTTTAGAGGAGGAGAAGAAAAGCATATCATAGAGTTCTCTTCTCTCTTATATGATATCATTTATTCTGGCAAGAGTACTACTCTCTGTATCTCTCTGAGACCTGAGAGAAAGGTAGTTCACTATTGTTCTCTACCACTGCCACCAACAAAGCCTCTGAAATGGGTCATTGTAGTAAAATAGTTTCTTTCAAGGTCACACTGCATCCTTGGTCAAAAATATGCCCCTTATTTCTACTTCAGTACATATGATAGTGTGGCCAAAATGCATTTCAGGGAAACTGATTCCTTACCCCTGAATCATGTCATCTGTTGAACAGAACTAGTTATATATATATCTGAAATGTGGTTGGGCCCAGATGAGTCTTATTCTGACTTTCCATATCATTGAACTTTGAAGACTTTTGAAGTCTGTGAAGTTGAGATAGAAACCATTATGAAAAGCTAATGTGGCTCTGGCCAGTTTGGCTCAGCGGTTAGAGCGTCCACCTGCGGTCCAGAGAGACCTGGGTTTGGTTCCCGCTAAGGGCACGTACCTTGGTTGCAGTTTGTCCCCGGCCCTGGTTGGGTTGTGCGGGTGGCAGCCACTCGATGTGTCCCTTTCACGTCGATGTTTCTCTCTCTCTCTCCCCCCCACCCCCTCTCTCTCCCTCCCACTCTGCCTGAAAAAAAATGGAAAAATGTCCTCAGATGAGGATGAAAAAAATTAAAAAAAAAAAAGCTAATGTGAATGTTCTGCTTATGCGTTGCTTTTATATAATTTATTCATGCTGTTTTAGGCTAGCAAAACTATTCCAATGTTATTTTAGTATTTCTAATTAACCAAAATGAACATCACTGGTGAGTGGCAGGGCCTCTCAACTGAAGGATGCCTTTATGCTGAAATCAACACCACTCTGCAGCAAAGGAAAAATTCTAAGCCTATTCTTCCACACTGATGAGTAGCCTTCTGGATTCTTACCTGGTTTTGTTCCTGGGAGGAAAGAGATAGTGATTTTCTTTTTCTAGGTCTGAATGTGTCCTCAATCTATATTTTATTTTATTTTTTAAAAATTATGATTATTGTTATAATTTTTGGCTAATCCTCACCCGCGGATATTTCTCTTTCTTTTTTTTTTCTTTAATATGTTTTTATTGATTTTTTTAGAGAGAGAGGAAGGGAAAGAGATAGAAACATCTATGTGAGGGAGAAACATTGATCAGCTGCCTCCTGCATGCCCTCTACTAGGGATGGAGCCCACAACCCTGGCATGTGCCCCCACCGAGAATCGAACTGGGTCCTCTCAGTACATGCCATGACACTCAATCCATGGAGCCACACCTGGCCAGCCCTGATTGATTTTTAGATAGAGTGGTGGAAGAGAGGGAGGGGGTAGGGGGAGAGAGAGAGAGAGAGAGAGATAGAGAGAGAGAGAGAAACATTGATGTGAGTGAGACACATCGACTGGTTGCCTCTTGCATGACCCCAAACAGGGCTGGGGATTGAACCTTCAACCCAGGTACGTGCCCTTGACCAGGAATTGAACCCTCAATCCTTCAGTCTGCAGGACGATATTCTAACTCCTGAGCCTAACCAGCCAGGTATTTTATTTTTCAATTATACTTGACATTCAATTGTATTCATTTCAAGTTTACAGCATAGTCATTAGGCATTTATATAACTTATGAAGTAATCCCCCCACAACAGGTCTAGTATCCATCTGATACCATACATGGTACTTACAATGTTATTGACTATATTCTCTACTTCAAACTATATTTTAAAATGTTGATTCTCATAGAACTTGTGGCCTAAAAAGCAACTGTATTTGATATAACTACAAAGTAATTAGTTGGCTAGATATTTTCTAGTAAGGAATCCTGATGTACTCATAGTCAGCATTCCACTAAACATATGGGTAACATATTGAAAGGATATCTGCATGAGTAAAAGTGAGAGTTATTGTTTGAACTTGAGAAGGACAACTAATTTATAATTTAATTATGGATGGATGTGGGAAGCTGAATAACATGATTTAAGGGCCCAGAAAAGATGCATCATCTAATTTGTTAATCACAGAATGTAATACAAGCCAAAAAGAAGGTTTGAACATACTCAGTTCACATATTCCAGATACACTTCTTATTGTAAAAGTTTTTGATATATTCTTTGATGAATATGTTACTTTCCATTTTTCCTTCTTCAGACCTCTCACTTTAACCCAAGAATAAGAAGTGTGCTGTAAGTACATGACCATTCCTAGAAATTTCACATGATTTATGTGAATTGATTATGTTTCTAATGCTGCTTTTCCCATAGTACTATTCCTCCACTTCTATTTGGACCTTAAGTACCTGCTACTTATCACTAAGAATGATTGCCAGTTAATCTTTTTTTATCCTCACCTGAGGACATTTTTGCATTTATCTTCAGATAGAATAGGAGGGAGAGAGGGAGGAAGAGAGAGAGAGGGAAACATCAATGTGAAAGAGACACATCGGGTGGTCACCACCCACACGATCCCAACCAGGGCTGGGGACAAACTGTAAACGAGTTACGTGCCCTTAGCGGGAACTGAACCTGGGATTCTCTGGTCGGCGGGATGATGTTCTAACCACTGAGCAAAACTGGCCAGTGCACCAGTTAATCTGAATAGCTATCTTTTGTTTAAACGCCTTCCCCAAAGTTTTAGCCATTAGTTCAAAATCAGTGTTTCTTCTAGGGCAACTGAGACAAATTAAAACATATTAGGTTCCCTCCTCCCAAATAAACTTCATGTCCCCTTATATTTTCAGCATTAAAAAAAAAGTCATATTGGAAGCAGCATCTTCTTTCTTACTTACTTCTTTCGTATGAGCTATAATAAATCTGTTGCCTGAGCACTAAAAAAAAAGTCTTATTGACTTGGAAGTGTGTGACCTAACACTTGTGAGGACATCTGGGAAGAGTGAGTACCATGTGTTAGTGACAGTGAGGGACTGCTTTGTGCGGCCTACCTGTTTCTGGTAATGGCATCAGCCTAGAAAGAAGAACCAGAGAGGAAATCTTTCTGAGCAGTGATAAGCCTCCCTTTTTCCTTTGAGAGGGGTGAGCAAAGCCTAAGTCTATGAAATTTTTTTTTTCTTATCCTCACCAGAGGACCTTTTTTGATATTTTGTTCAGATAGAGTGGGAGGGAGAGAGAGAGAGAAACATAGACGTGAAAGGGACATATCGAGTGGTTGCCACCCACACGACCCAATCAGGGCTGGGTATTGAGGTACTGTAACCGAGGTACATGCCCTTAGCGGGAATTGAACCCTGGTCTCCCTGGACCACAGGCCGACGCTCTAACCACTGAGCCAAACCGGCCAGGGCTATGAAATTTTTTTATTTTAAATTTCTTTTTTTTTTTAAGCTACCTTATTGAGTTCAAAAAGTGATTGACATACAAAAACTGTACATTTTTTTTACTGTACATATTTAATGTATACAACTTGATGAGTTTAGATAAATATGCACCCACGAAACCATCACCACAATTTATACCATCAATATGTCTATCACCTGCAAAGGCTGAACTCTGTGGAAACCAGCCTTGTTTTGCTTGAAAGCCCTGCAATAACCTGGGAACAGATACCTTGCAAGAGGATGTCCATCCGTAAGAACCACCACAATCATGCTTGGTTGCCACTAGAACAATAAGCAGGGTCAAATCTCAGTTTGCTCTTGGGAGTTTGGTATGCAATATCATCCAGAAAGGAACAGCTAATACATGAAGTGAATTATTACAAGATTTAGCTAATATATATAGTATCAGCAGAAATATGTGTCAGAATAGATTCTAAGGCAAAATAGAACTAGATCAAGAAGAATTCACTGATATGGTGTTACTTACTAAAGATTCCAGATTCACTGGAATTTGTGTTAATTTGTGCAAATGTAAGTGTCTCTAACAGCTTAATGGATTGGTTGACTAAAATTTTGACTCATTGGTGGCCTGTGTTTAATAAGGGTAAGATAGCACAGTTTCACTGGCATGAAGTAAAGAAGGGAATCCAAAGACATAAGGAGATGGAAAGGTTGGAATAGATTTATCATGTGCAGACTGCATACTCATCCCCTCACTACAATTCCTGAAGAGGCCTAGAAGGCACTCCTGTCACTAAGGCATTGAGAAATACATTAGTGAGAAAGGAATACTAAGGCATTGAAAAATACATTAGAGAGATCCGTGGTTGCTTTCCTTTGTGGGAAATGTATGATTATGCGAGATGCTGCCTTTGAGATGAACTCCCCGATTTCACTAGCAGTAATGGGATCCCAGGTAGCAGAGGTCAAGTGGCAGCACTTAACCATAAAAGACAAGGTGTGTGTGTTTACTCTAAAGGGCAGCAGGGTTTTATCAGTAATAAGAATGCTTTGGCCCATGGGGACCTTTGGTTGTGGCTAATTGATCATGATGTCCCTTGCAGTGAAATAGATGAACAGCCCGGTCTGTTTCTGGTGGCCAAAAACCTGACCTGAGTTACCGCAATAAAAGAGTCATGCTTCTTGCTCAGTTTCCAGACTCAGACCAGTTCACAGATGTTGAGTCCTTGATTGAATGGGAGGCTTCTTTCCCTTGAGGAATGATCCTGCAGCATTGCCATATGAGCACATCATAAATCTTCCTCCAGGCCTTGTTCAAAGATACCTTCACCCATTTGCTAAAGTGGCTGTACATTGGAAAAAAAGGAATATCCAGACCTTTCAGGTATTAATATACACTGCCTCTGAGTTGATGTTAATTACTGGGGATCCAAAATGACACTGTGTCTCACAGTGGGGACTATTGTTGGTAGGTGATAGATGGAGTCTTAGCCTAAATTAAGGTGGGACCAGTTGGTCCACAAATACATCCTATGCTTATTTCCCTAGTTCCTGAATGTATAATAGAAATGAACATGTTTTTGAAAGTTATTGTGGTAGAAAGGCTAACCCTTTCTACCCAAATAGCAATATTGCATCCCTCTAGGAACTGCAGATATTAGTGCCACCACCAAAGACCTGAAACATACTGGGATACCGATTCCTATCACATCTACATTTTACATACCTGTTTGGCCTCTTCAGAAGTTGGATGGGTCTTGGAGAATGACTATGGATTATCAGGATAGAAGACAACACCATAAAAGGATGGGATTCTGTCTTATAGCATGCAGTATATGCTTTGTATCAGAGACCATTATATGGTGCTGTCTCCTCCATAACCAGAGTCTGGAAATCAAGGGGTTGAAGTAGGGGTGGCTTCTCTCACAATTAATACTTAATAGCCCACTCACAGGAGTTTTGCTTCTTCTTTCAGCTACTTTGAGGTCTACAGGTTTGGAGAGCTTTGTTGCTAATGAGATATACAATAGTTCCATTGAATTAGAAGATGAAACTCTATTTGGCTATTTGGGCTTCTTATGTAACTGAACCAGCAGGCAGATAAAAGAATTACTCTACTGGGTGATTACTCACTGATTACCATGGGCACATTAAGTTGTTGCAACACAATGAAGCACACAGAATGATTCTGGGACCAGGAGATTCCCTGGGCTATTTTTAATACTTCCACAATCAAAGTAAAGGTTATGTAAAAACTACAGAAATCAAAAAAAGCTGTTGAGAACCCTTCCAGAATGAAGGTTCAGATCATCCTACTACATAAAAGACCAGAATAGTTAGTGGAATTAATGGAAGTAAGAAGTAAGTCATAGATATCAACTATGGCATCATGACCAATTATCAAAATGAAGGTTGTAGTAGCTTTGCCTACTTCCTCTTCACTTAATCATGTATATATTTATTTGTATATTTAACTATTTTATTATCCTCTCTCTTTATTGTTTTTCTATACAAGTTGCTGGAGGTTACCTTTATAATTGTGTCTTTAGATAGCAGAATATTCAGTGAGACTGTGACTGAATTTGAGGAATAATTAATATATATAGCCAATGATGAATATAATGACCGTTTAGACTATATTTCTCATTTAGGGTACAGGATGAGAATTTCACTTTTAGGAAGAATAGCTATGTCTCGTTAGGTGAAAACATAGATTTGTGCCTAGCTCGTGTGGCTCAGTGGATTGAGCATCATCACATGACTGAGAGGTCCTGGTTCGATTCCTGATCAGGGCACATGCCCAAGTTGTGGGCTTGATCCCCAGTAGAGGGCATGCAGGAGGCAGCCAATCAATGTTTCTCTCTCATATTGATGTTTCTATCTCTCTCTCCCTTCCTCTCTCTAAAAAAACAATAAAAACGTATTAAAATACACACAAACACACCACATAGTTTTGTTTTATTGTTGTATGGAAGTTTGTGTGTAGAAGGGTGCATATGAAAACTAAAGGGATGAACTACGCCAGTTATTAATTTATTGCTTCTCGGATCTAAATGCATTCTTCTTTGTCCTATTTTTGATACTGGACCCTGTAAACATTTCTACTTTGTCAGCTGGCTCAATATTAGCCATTGTCAATAGAGAGTTCTGGAGGGACAGGACACTGCAAGGCCATAAGATAAAGATATTTCATTTCCTAGTTCCAGTGAGCTGTTTTTTGGCAACATGACAGAGGCCTGGTACTGTTCACCTCAGCAATCCTCATGGACCAGCTGTGACCTGCATCCCTTAGCATATTTCTCTTTCACCCAGCAGGCTGCTCCTACTGGTCAGCTACAACCAACCTGTACCCTACCCCAAGTTTACCCACCAATCAGTGGGGTAGTCCTACAGACCAGATCCAGTCTGTTTGCATAGTTTAGCAAGTTGCTCTGCCATCTATTGAGCCTTTCCTATGAACCAGCTCTGATGGACCACCTAGCAAATTCCTTTACCACCTGCAGGCCTCATATTCCTATGGCAGCCACACCCTCTTCAGGTGAGTATTAGGAGCAGGACTCTTTTTAGGTCTTTGTTCTTTCCTGGTCCATTCTTCCTCAACCAGAGATAGCAACGATTTTTGTACCTGTGACTTGTGTACCGCTTAAGTCCTCCTTTATTCTTTTATTAGTTAACCTTTAATTAGTTAACAATTCTTTATATTAAAGTTTCCTTATTCTAATTACTGGTATGGTTTCTGTTCCCTTACTGGACCCTGACTGATAGAGAGAAAGTTGAATTTTTGTGCCCATGTAGTAGCTTGAAATGGAATTCCTGATTCTTAGTCCTTTAATGTGAGATTTTAAATTATTTGCATCTAGCCCTGGCTGGTTTGCTCAGTAATTTAAACACTAGCCTGAGGACTTGAAGGGTCACGAGTTTGATTCCTGGTCAACGGCATGTGCTTGAGTTGCAGGTTTGATTCCCAGCCCTGGTAGGGTTCATGCAGGAGGCAACCAATTAATGTGTCTCACATTGATCTCTCTCTCTCTCTCTCTCTCTCTCTCTCTCTCTCTCTCTCTCTCTCTCTCCCGCCCTCCTTCCCTTCCACTCTACCTAGAAAATCAATGGAAAAATATCCTTGGGTGAGAATTAACAACAACAGCAAAAATAAATAAATAAATAGTTTGAATCCAGCATCATAACTGTTGTTTGTGTCTATTTTGGACACATTTTTTTTTTTTTTTTATCCTCACCCGAGGACATTTTTTCTAATTTTTGTTCAGATAGAGTGGGAGGGAGAGAGAGGAAAAAAGAAAGAGAGAGAAACATCAATGTGAAAGAGACACATCGAGTGGCTGCCACCCCAACGACCAACCAGGGCTGGGAACAAACTGCAACCGAGGTACGTGCCCTTAGCGGGAACCGAACCCAGGTTTCTCTGGACCGCGGGCCGACACTAACCGCTGAGCCAAACTGGCCAGGGATGGACACATTTTTTTATGTGTTTGTTTCTCACTCTTCCTTGACATTTTCTTTATTTACTTTTTTAGTCCTTTTACTAAAGTGAACTTTCTTTCAAAAAGGATAATTGGAACAGAGACAATGTATTTATGTTTTTTTGTTTTTTATTCAGTGTTTAATTCTTCGTCCTTAACCTAGAAAGAACTCTGACTAACTGAATAGGTTCAAATAATATCTGCCATTTATTTTGGGCAAGTTATTTAACTTTTTTTAAAAAAATTATTTATTTGAGAGAGAGAGAAAACATCAACTTTTTTGTCCCATTTATTTATACATTCATTGGTTGATTCTTGTATGTATCCTGACTGGAGATTGAACCCACAACCTTGGCGTATTGGGATGACGCTCTAACCAACTGAGCTACCTAACCAGGGCCTTAACTTCTATGTTGATTTCCTCACCTGTAAAATACATATAAATAATTTAGCACAGTGTCTGATGCTTAGTGAATGTTCATTTTATGTTAGTTATTACTATTTTTCTCCATATTTCCCACCTATCTCCAGTCTCTTATCTGCCATGGGATATTTGAGCACATTGAAAAATGTTTCCACACCCCAATAAATTCAATTAAAAATAAAATAAAAAGAAGAAGAAGCCCTGGCCAGTTTGGCTCAGTGGTTAGTGTTGGCCCTCAGACCAAAGGGTCATGGGTTTGATTCTAGTCAAGGGCACGTACTTGCAGGTTCGATTCCCAGTGGTAGTGTGGGAGGCAACCAATTCAATGTGTCTCTCTCACACTTTTTCACACTGTTTCTCTCTCTCTCCCTCCCTCCCTTTCACTCTCTCTAAAAGTCAATGGAAAAATATCCCCGAGTGAGGATTAACAATAAAATAAAATAAAATAAAATAAAATAAAATAAAATAAAATAAAATAAAATAAAATAAGAAAGAAAAAGTTTCCAGTCACATTCTGAGGTTTACTTTAAGTACAGAAATCTTCTGGGGAGAACATGAATTTGGCTCAAATTCATGTTCTTATCTGTCTGCAGGACAGGATTGGAAAGAGAATTCATAGAGCTTCTGAGAAAAACAGGGGGCTAGACTGAATAACAAGCCCTGGAGAGTGGTGGCAATAGTAGCTGCAGATGTGGGGGAAGTCTGTGCTGACTGTAATTTAATCCAGCCCCCTCCAACCCATTCTGAAGTGCCTATGTGTTCTGGAAAGGAGAGGGCAGAATGGAAGAAAATCTTCCTACTAGGGGCCCATCTGCTCTGCTGAGTTGCTGGTCCTAGGAAGCAGAATGTGTTCTCCTTTTGAATGGGCAAGGGAGTCACGACTGGAGGTTGGGACATAGGCACTGTTGTCTGGGTAGCTTGGAGGAGGCCAATAGTCTGAAGAAAGTCTGTGAGCAGCAGAGTAGAAAAATATATGGATATGTGCTAATACTACACACATACACTTGTATTACAGTTATGTTTACATATCCTCATTTCTTCCCTTCCCATTCAATTCTTAAGAAACTAAAGTCTAGCATATGACCTGCCACAATATTAAAACTGCTTATCTTTTTTTTTTTTTTTAACTGATTTGAGAGAGAGAGAGAAACATCGATGAGAGAGATTGGCTGCCTCCTGCATGCCCCCCACTGGGGATTGGGCCCACAACCTGAGCATGTGCCCTGACCAGGAATCAAAACTTTCATTCTTCATTTTGCTTGTATGATCCTATTATCTGCTTCTTGTATGACTCTACTCTCCTTTGCTTGTTTTTCCCTGTGTGTCTACCTCTTAAAGGCTGATGATCACTTGGTTTCATTCCAATTCATCCCTGTTTGCCCACTCCCCTCTCTATATACTTGCTCTGGGTGATTGTATTTCTTCCATAAGACCTTGACTTTACCCAAACCCTAACCAAATTCTCTCTTGTCCTAAGGTAGTCTCTTCAGTTGCAGTCCATTTGCACCTGGATGTTTCACATGCACCTTAAACCTAATGTTCCAAATGAACTTGTTATCCTTTCCTACTTTCTACTTTATTTTCCATCAAATTTTCTTTATTATTGCAAGCTTGCCTAGTTTATATGCTAAATAGCTTTTAAATCTGCTCCAACATTCTTTTCCTAACCATTTAAAATAATTTTGGGCCCAGGCCAGTTTGGCTCAGCAGTTGGAGCGTCGGCCTGTGGTCCAGAGAGACTCGAGTTTGGTTCCCGCTAAGGGCATGTACCTTGGTTGCAGTTTGTCCCCAGCCCTGGTTGGGTCGTGCAGGTGGCAACCACTTAATGTGTCCCTTTCACGTCGATGTTTCTCTCTCTCTCTCACCCTCCTACTCTATGTCCCACTCCGAACAAAAAATGGGAAAATGTCCTGGGGTGAGGATTTAAAAAAAATAAATAAAATAAAATAACATAAAATAATAAAATAAAATAGCTCTGGGACCATTCATTGACATTATTCTCTCTCCGCTCCACACCATTGTTCATCCTACTGCAACTTCCACCCCACCCCCTTAATATACAATTTAATCTGGTCATTCCCTATATAGAAATATCTGCTGGCTCCCAAGTACCTATAGGATAAAATTTAAGCCCCTTGGAATGGTTTATAAGGTCCTTTACCAGGTAGTCCTAAACTCCTCATTCTCTAGTCACTTCAAACTCTTTGCAATAGCACTTTTAAATCTAGAACTCATGTACCTCAAATCTGGGAAATTTTCTTGAACTATTTTATTAAAGATTCCTTCCTTTTTCTGGCATGCCTATTATTCTGATGATGTACCTTTTGGACTGGTTATCTAATGTTTTCATTTTTTCTTTCTTATTTTTCTTCTTTAACTTATTTGTGCTATTTTTAAGAGCTTTCTTCAACTTCATTAATATTTGGATTTCTGCTATTATATATTTAATTTTCAAAAGGTTTTCCTTTTTTTATTTTTTTATTATTATTATTTTTTTATCCTCACCCGAGGACATTTTTCCATTTTTTGTTCAGGTAGAGTGGGAGGGAGAAGAGGAACAGAGAGAGAGAAACATCGATGCGAAAGGGACACATCGAGTGGCTGCCACCCGCATGACCAACCAGGGCCGGGGACAAACTGCAACCGGTTTTCCTTTTTTTAAATTGACATACAACATTATATTAACTTCAGGTGTACAACATAATGATTTGATATTTGTATATAGCAAAATGATTACCACAGTGTCTAATTAACACTCGTTACCACATAATTACATAATCTTTTTTCTTGTGATGAGAACTTTTAAGATTTTTGCTCTTAGCAACTTCCAATATGCAATCCAGTATTATTCAATATACTGTACATTATATCCCATGACTTATTTATTTTATAACTGGAAGTTTGTACCTTTTGACTTGCTTCCCCTCCAAGAGGTTTTCCCCATTGAAGTCTCCTTTTATTAATTCATTTATCAATGATATCCTATTCTTGTTTTTTGGATGTGTTATTTTTCCTTTTTTCTGAGGAATTTCTTCTATGTGCAGAGGTTTTGTTTTCTTAGATATGTTTTTTTTTTCTATTTGCTGTTTGGTTATTTTGATCTATGTCTTTCATGTCAGAAGCTTTCTTCAGAGATATGATAATTCTTGGTTGTTTTCTCATTATTGCAACCTGAAGAGCTGATTAGAAAGAAGCTTGAGCATAAGATGTGGCTTATTAACTTTGAGTCTTCTTGTGGACAGACCTGGACAAGTCATTTGTTGGGGAAATCCCTAATGTTAGAGTCTTTAGGTCTTTCTCTTAGGATAGTCAGATTCCCAGGGAAGTCTTGCATCTCCTGCCTGAGGAATAGAGTTCCAGTGGCTGCCAATGTTTTGGGAGTAGTGTGGAAGATGGGTTAGAGGATTCTCAGCAGTTAGTATACATATGGTCATTTGAACTCCATGTTTTTACAGGTACCCAAGCCCTTAATTGTGCTTGGCATCCCCAAATCCACAGGTTCTCATATCCTCTCCAAAAAAATCAACTTCCAGACTTTTGTTTTGGCAAGGGAGGGACAGTTATTTAGCCACATGGATATTGAGAGGAGATCTAATAAAGTGATCACTTCTCAAACAGCTTTTATACAATCCTCCTCATTTTAGTCACTCTTCTTTATCCCTAGTTTCATATATATTTGGTGCTGCCATTTTCCTTAATGCCTGGACTCCAGGGCATTAAGGAGAAAGAGGTGAGGAGGTAGAAACTTTCAGTGTATCACATTTATTTAAAACATGTGATTAATGAAAGGAGAGTGTGACATATAACAGAAGTTAGGGATAACTGAGGAGTCAAATGAAGGTTCCTTTACCCTCAGAATAAGAGATTTTGTACACATTGGAAAGCAGAGTGAAAAGACCCAGTGGAGAGAGAGAAATTGAGAGGATACCTGAAAAGTAGAGAATAATTGTGGCAGGGAGATCCTAAAGGACCCAAAGAAGGTGGGATTGAGGGCATGCGCAGAGAGCTTGACCTTGGTAGGAAGCAGGATGAAAGGAAGGCAGAATGCTGTGATATTTAGAAATGGAAAGGAGGACAGGTGGAGACCAATACAATGACCTATTATTTTTAGTAGAATAATAGATGGATAACTCATCTTATGAAAATGATAGGTTGAGAACGTTAAGTAGAGTCTTGATGAAGAAGTTCTAGAAAAGCCACTGTGGGAAGTAGGTCAGAGAATTAACCAAGTTAAAAAGCAGAAATTATTTTAAAGCAGAAATTATGATTAAGAGGTTCTGATCACATATCTGTATAGACTTTCTTAACATATGGAGTATAAAAGAAATGCCACAAATTCCAAAGATTCCACCACCATTGCCATCTTTTAAGAAGAAAGACTAATTTTAGCAGCTATAGTGACAGTTCTTCCTGTTCTCTCATTGCAATCAAGATCTTATTTGAGGATCAGCCAACTTAAAGGCAAAATGAGTGTAGCAATGAGGGCTGTGGTTCACCACACCAACCTTCCTCTTCTGAGTTTCCCTTTAGAAAGATAACTATGGGGGACCTGCTCCCTAATGTTACATGCAGAAATAAATCTGTGAGGTATAAGGGTGGGCTGTGGCATCCTTGAAAATGCTCTTATCAGATCTCTGGTTGTGGGGCAACGTACTTTATTGACCATGTTAACTGTGGTGCTCTAAACTCCATCCCTCCATTCACCCACAGGCTCTAGTTTCCACAGGATGCTCCTCTAACCAAGTACAGAAGGGGCTAAGGTGGGCCTGTTCCTAGGAGATGCAGGACTCCTCTGCCGGTTGATTTTGGTTTTGCCTAACTTTCTTAGAATTGCACTGCAGTCTAAGACTCTTCCACTCAACCTTCTTTTCTTCATCTGCACAGTCATTCCTAGCTCCTAGCTCCCACTCCATGTTCCCTATCAAGTACAACCTCTAATAAATAATCCTTCTTGATTTTTTTTTTTAATCCTCACCTAAGAACATTTTTTCATTTTTTGTTCAGATAGAGTGAGAGGGGGAGAGAGAAAGAGAAACATTGACATGAAAGGGACACATCAAGTGGCTGCCTTCCGCACGACCCAACCAGGGCCGGGGACAAACTGCAACTGAGGTACATGCCCTTAGCGGGAACCGAACCCAGGTCTCTCTGGACCGCAGGCCGACGCTCTAACCACTGAGCCAAATCAGCCAGGGCTAATCCTTCTTGATTAACACACATCCCAAATGTTCATCAAAGGGAGACAGGGTAGACAACATGTGGTACATTTATATAATGGAATACTACTCAGGATTAAAACAAAATGAACAGCTGATACACATAAATAACATAGATGTCTCTTAAAAATATGCTTCGTGAGCCCTGGCCGGTTTGGCTCAGCAGTTAGAGCCTCGGCCTGAGGTCCAGAGAAAACTGGTTTGGTTCCCACTAAGGGCATGTACCTGGGTTGCAGTTTGTCCCCGGCCCTGGTTGGTCGTGTGGGTGGCAGCCACTCGATGTGTCCTTTTCACATCGATGTTTCTCTCTCTCTCTTTCTTCCTCTCTCCCCCTCCCGCTCTATCTGAACAAAAAATGGAAAAATGTCCTCAGGTGAGGATAAAAAAAAAAATGTATATATGCTTAGCGAAAAAAGCCAGACATAAAAGAATTTATACTATATGATTCCATTTAAATGAATAATGTGCATTTCTAGGGAGATGGATATTGACTAGAAAGGGGGTACAAGGGAACTTTCTGGAATGACAGTAATGTTCTATATTTTGATCTGTGTGGTGGCCTCATGGTGTGTACATTTGTAAATAGTCATTAAGCTGTACACTTAAGATTTATGCATTTTAATACACGTAAACTATGTCTCAATAAAATAATGAAAAACAATAAAAGGGATTTATTGGCTCATGTAACTTGATGTAAATAGGTATAGAATGTTTCAAGTAGGTTTGATTCAGTTGTTCAACAATGCCATCAGAAATCGAGTTATTTTCTAATAACTAGACCCAAACCTGGCTTACCCTTGTATTCATAAAATAGTGCCAACAATCTCTTTTATTGTATCAGAGAGCTATGGCTGCTCTTTACTATAAGAAATATGGCGGCCCTGGCCGGTTTGGCTCAGTGGTTAGAGCGTTGGTCTGTGGTCCAGAGAGACCCGGGTTTGGTTCCTGCTAAGGGCACGTATCTCAGTTGAGGTTTGTCCCCGGCCCTGGTTGCGTCGTGCAGGTGGCAACCACTCTATGTGTCCCTTTCACATCTCTCTCTCTCCCTCCCACTCTAACGGCAACTGAGGTACGTGCCTCTAATGGGAACCAAACCCAGGCCTCTCTGGTCCACGGGCTGACACTCTAACCGCTAAGCCAAACCGGCCAGGGCTACAAATATAATTTTAAAGATTTGTTTTTAAGGTTGGCTAAAAATTTTCCCAAGATCAAAAGAGCTGTTGTAAACTGTCAGGTATTGTTCCTGGTCATTGATTTTGGTATTTGTGTTTTCACCCTTGACATTGCAATGCTGTAAAAGAAGTATCTTTAGACCCCCACCGTCTCTTTGAAATGCTTCAATTCTCGCCCTGGCCGGTTTGGCTCAGCGGTTAGAGCGTCGACCTGCAGTCCTGGGAGACCCGGGTTCGGTTCCCGCTAAGGACGCGTACCTCGGTTGCAGTTTGTCCCCGGCCCTGGTCGGTTGTGCGGGTGGCAGCCACTCGATGTGTTCCTTTCACGTCGATGTTTCTCTCTCTCTCTGTTCCTCTCTCTCCCTCCCACTCTACCTGAACAAAAAAATGGGAAAATGTCCTCGGGTGAGGATTTAAAAAAAAAAAAAAAAAAAAAAAAAAGAAATGCTTCAATTCTCTCACCAAAGGAAAAAGATCAGAGTAATACAGGCCTAGAGACACTGCCCATATGGTCTCTTGGTGAGAATCAGAAAAAGGCACCCATATGCAATCCTTTAGGTGCAGGGCTGCACAAGTAGAGTGCAAGCTGGATTTCAGCTCCTATTTGCCCCTGTCTACATGTCCTATGCCTTCTGCAGGACTTTACCACTTCCTTCTCACATGTCACCACGGCCTCCTAACTCGTTCTCTGACTTTAGGCTCTTATTCTCCTTCTCATTGATCCTGCATATTTGTCTGATTAATCTTTTTAAAACACTGCCTTTTATCATATTACTCTTCTGTTCAAAACACCTTTATCAGCTTCCCTCTGCCAACCTAAGAGAATTCAGATTCCTTAAGTTAGCATTTTAAAGGTTTTCACAAGGTCTCCAGTCTCCTTTATAATCTTTTCCTGCTATTTCTCAGCACAATCTTTGTGTTCCAGTTAACCTAGAGTACTTTCTATTCCCAGCCACATTTTACATATTCCCTGAAGTCTTACATGCCATGTCATTACCATCTGTATTTATATATTTATTTGTATAATGTCTGTTTCCCAGACTAGACTAAAAGCTGCACATTGTATGTTGACTTTAGTATTTAAAGCATTAGAACAATTACATTAACATCAACAAACCAGTATTATTTTAATCTGAACCCAAGTTTAGGCTAATCTTGAAAAGAGCTGGCAAATGTCAACAATGGCCTCAAATAGCTCTAAATAACACTACCCTCAGTATTTACTCCACACAAGCCACTTATTAACAAGGCCTTACTTTGGATCTCATTATTATTCTACATGCTGATAGTTCCAGTATATTATGGTTTCTTATCACAAGTCACTGCTGCTTTTCCTGTTTCTTCTCATCTTCTTCTTTTTTTTTTTTGCCTTCCTTTTGTTCTTGCCCCCTTTTCCCTCCCCCTTTCTTTAAGTTTCACTATTTGACTATAGCCAATAGAATGACTGTCATGCTGCACTGAGAAATCGAATTGCTAATTCCATTCTAAATTACTCATATGATAGCTCATTTCTGGCCAAACTTGAGTCCCTGTCCAAGAGACAGAATATATGATCACTTTTTTTTTTTTTTTTAAATGATTACCTGAGGACATTTTTGCATTCATCTTCAGATAAAGCGGGAGGGAGAGCGGGAAGGAGAGAGAGAGAGAAACATGGATGTGAGAGAGACACATTGACTGGCTGCCACCCACACAACTCCAACTGGGGCTGGGGCCAAAGTGCAACCGAGGTACATGCCCTTAGCAAAAACTGAATTCTGGTCTCTCTGGTCTTCGAAACGACACTCTAACCGCTGAGCCAAACCAGCCAGGGCTGATCACTTTAATTCTTTTTTTTACTTTTTATTTATTAATTTGTTTTTGTTACAGATGTTTCTCATTTTCCCCGCATTGACACCCTCCGCCCCCTCCCCCCGATCCCATCCTCAGCTTTGTTGTCTATGCTCATTGGTCATGCATACATGCATGTACGTTCTGTGGTTTCTCTTTTCCCCCATAAACCCCCCTTCCTCTGAGGTGTGTCAGTCTGTACCCCACCTCTATGTCTCTGGGTTAATTTTGTTCAGCAGTTTGTTTAGTTTATTATATTCCACAAATAAGTGAGGTCATGTGATATTTGTCTTTCTCTGCTTGGCTTGTTTCGCTTAGCATAATACTCTCCAGGTCCTTCCTTGCCATCTCAAAGGATAAGAGATCTTTCTTGTTTACAGCTGCGTAGTATTCCATTGTTACATGTGCCACAGCTTTTTATTTTTTATTTTATTTTATTTTATTTTTTTTAATCCTCACCCGAGGACATTTTTGAATTTTTATCTTGAGATAAAGAGGGAGGGAGAAAGGGAGAAAGAGAGAGAGAGAAACATCCACATGAGAGAGACACATCAAGTGGTTGCCACCCACACGATCCCAACCAGGGCCTGGAACAAACTGCAATCGAGGTACATGCCCTTAGTGGGAACCGAACCTGGGACTCTCTGGTCCGCGGGCCAATGCTCTAACCACTGAGCCAAACCGGCCAGGGCGTACCACAGCTTTTAGCTTTTCACTCCACTCATCTACTGATGGATGAGTTTCCAGATCTTAGCTATTGTAAATAGTGCTGCTATGAACATAGGTGTACATATATTCTTTCTGATTGGTGTTTCAGGTTTCTTAGGGTATATTCCTAGAAGTGGGATCACTGGGTCAAGTGACAGTTCAATTTTTAACTTTTTGAGGTAACACCATAACGTTTTCCATAGTGGCTGCACCAGTCTGCATTCCCACCAGCAGTGTACTAGAGTCCCCTTTTCTCCACACCCTCGCCAACACTTGTTGTTTGATATGATCACTTTAATTCTTATAAAATCCTTTGGCTCCTGCGGGAGACAACAATAGTATTGCAAGGACGAGGGGCCCTGGCTGGTTTGGCCAGTGGTTAGAGCCTTGGCCTGCGGTCCAGAGAGAACCAGGTTTGGTTCCTGCGAAGGGCACGTACCTCCGGTTGCAGTTTGTCCCAGGCCCCGGATTGGGTCGTGTGGGTGGCAACCAGTTGATGTATCTCTCTCACATTGATGTTTCTCTCTCTCTCTCTTCCTCCTGCTCTATCTGAAGATAAATGCAAAAATGTTCTTGGGTGAGGATAAAAAAAAAAAGGTTAAAAAAAAAAAAAAGAAAGAAAGGACATGGGGTGGGGTAGGAAGTGATAAACCAAAGAAATTATATGCATATATGCATAACCAATAGACAGACAACAGTATGGTGAAGGCGGGGCTGGGGGTAGTGGTGGGAGAGTGGGGAGGAGAGTCATCTGTAATAAAACAAAATTAATAATTTAAGCATTAAGAATTTTTTTTAAAAAAAGAAAGGACATTTCACTGGATTTATAATTCAACAATGTGGATTGGAATTCTGGTTCTGTCACTCATTTTCTAGTGACTTGATTAAGACAGGACTTTTTTGAGCCCTTCTTCATATGTAAAAATGGGGATAAAGGTGCTAATCAATTAGTGATTAATAATAAATAGGGTTACTAAGCAGCATTTAGGGCCAAATTAAATCAGTATTCTTGGTCAGCATAATTCAGTGAATTTTTTTTTAGCAATGCTTTATTTCCTAGCTGAAAACTGTAAAAAACTGTATCAATTTTAAGTATCATTATTATTAGATGCCCTTGCCTCCTTATCTCCCTGCAACTTCCTCTGTATCAATTTCCAGTCCCAGCTCAGGTCCACATATGATTTTTTTCCATTCTTCTTCTTCTTCTTTTTTTTTTTTTAAATCCTCACCCGAGGATATTTTTCTATTTATCTTCAGATAGAGTGTGTGTGTGTGTGTGTGGGGGGGGGGATTGGTTGCCTCCTGCATGACCCCTACCAGGGCCAGGACCGAACAAAACCAAGGTATGTGTCCTTGACTGGAATCAAACCCAGGACTCTTTGGTTCTCGGGCCAATGCTCTAATCAATGAGCCAAATCAGCCAGGGTGGTTTTATTTCCCATTCTTAATGCGCAGACTGTCTAAACCTAGTATCCCTCACTATATTTAAGTTATAATGCCTCAAAAATAATTTATTTTTATTTGTTTAAAAATGGCAAATATACCAGAAAACACAAAGTGTAACTTGATGCCTATATATGAAACAATTACCCTGCTACTCTAAGTATATGGTAGATGTTAATAAATATTAATTATATCAGTTTTTAGTAACAATAGGGCAGAAGCACTTCATTCAGGGAAATCTTTGTTTTCCTTTTGTCATCTGAGTTGAGGTCACTAAAAACTCATGGCCAGATTATTGGAGTAGGTAGGTACCTAAGAGGTTTCTATATCTCCCATTTCTCCCCTTTAAATAGGTTCTCCACATCACAGCCAGATCATTCATTTATTCATTCATGAAACATTTATAGAAGATTTATTAATGTGCTAAGTACAAAGTACAGACTATTTTGGGCAAAGAGGTGGAAAAAGAAGATTATATTCAGTGTTATAATGCTATATAGATGTCTAACAATTTTCACTGTATTGGTTCCCCATTGCCCATATTGTATATTCATCTTCAGATTCCTTAACCTGGCATTTAAGATTATTCATAATTTGGCTTTAAAAGACCTAATCTTTATTTATTTTTATTTTTAATTTTTTTTTATCCTCACCTGAGGACAGTTTTACATTTATCTTCAGGTAGAGCGGGAAGGAGAGAGGAAGAGAGACACATCGAGTGGTTGCCACCCACATGACCCCAACAGGGCCGGGAACAAACCTCAATGGAGGAACGTGCCCTTAGCGGGAACCAAACTGGGACTCTCTGATCCGTGGGCCAACACTCTAACTGCTGAGCCAAACTGGCCAGGGCCCTAATCTTTATTTACCAGTCTTTTTATAACCAGATTTATTTATTTTTAAAGATAAAAATTTAATTTAATTTAATTTTATTGATTTTAGAGAGAGGAAGAGAGAGATGTGAGAGAGAAACAGGGACCAGTTTACTTCCCACACCCGACCTGACAGGTGATGGAACCCACAACCTGGGTATGTGCTTTGACAGGGAATCAAACCTGCCACCTTCTGGTGGTATGGGACAATGCTCCAACCAACTGATCCACACTGGCCAGGGAAACCATATTTATTTTGAACAGTTCCATGAAAATGTTTTGTATTTTCAGCTTTCAGGTTTTTGCTGAAGTTGTTCAACCCAATTAAAATTCCCTCCTTAAGCCTTTGGCCTATTCGAATTCTATTCATTCTTCAAGATCTAGATGAAATAAGACTATAAAGTTTCCTTTCATAATTTCTATTCAAAGTGATCTTTTTTCTAATTCCCAAAATAATTACTGCTTCAAGTCACGTGACAAGCCTCTGAAGCTACTGCTTTTTTGTATTATTCTAGTCTTCTACTGTTGTTGTTATTTAATTGTCCATGTTACATCTAATCTCGCTAACTAGATGTTAAACTACCAGTGGTGAGATTATTTATTTATTTATTTTTGCGAGAGAGAGAAAGGGAGGTGGGGGGAAAGAGACAGACAGACATAGGTTTGCTGTTCCACCCACTCATGCATTCATTCATTGGTTGATCCCAGCATGTGCTCTGACTGGGGATGGAACCTGGATGACACTCCAACCAACTGGCTACCCAGCCAGGGCCAGATTGTTTCTTGTTTAACGATATTTTGGAAAAGATCTAGCAATCACTAGGGTTACAAAATAAGTGATAAAATATTTAGATATTTTTAAAAGATTGGTCAAGAAGAACCATATAAAGGAAGATATACTATAAAGATTTTAGTTTATAGTTGCCCCCAAATTAATATGCAAATTTACTGTAATTCCAAGGAAAACCCCTGAAGGACAGAAGATAAATTATAGTGAAGAAAACAGACTGAAAATTTTAAAAAGGGATCCTCACTCTGATGGAGTTTACAGTCAGTTGGGCAGTCTGACTTTGCACAAATATATAAAAATATGTGTCAACTTGTTATAACTAATATGAAAGTGTAGAAGACTGAGCCAAGTAAGAAAAAAAGAAAGCCCTAATTTAGATTAGGGACAGGGACTCGGAGAATTCTATCAAAAACCACACAAAATGTTTTTGTTTCCTAGGATGCGAGCTGCTAAACCCTCCAGAACCCTAGGAGGGTGCAGTCGCTGTGGCGGGGAGATCTTGGCGCCTCTCTGTCCAGTCAGGGGCTGGTGCGACTTTGGCTCTGGAGGACACAGCCGCCTGTATTCTACCGTTGTGGCGTGAGGAGTTTTCATCACTTGAGCCTTCAGATTTTTTCCTGGTATCTTGCCAGCATCTTTCTGCCAGATCCTCCGTTCGGCTGTGATAGTCTCCTGTCTCTACTACAGGAGCCTGATTTTGAGTTTCTTTCTCCCGGTGCCTGCAAGCCTAGAACTTCACGGAGGCGGCTCGTCGGATGGCCCAAGGCCGGACCATTTCACTCGGCCACACAGTGCACTCCTCTCTGGCCGGGCGGCAGGTGGGGTGGAGGCGTGCGAACTGGCAAGGGTGCCCCGCGCTCCTCGCCCCTAGGTGGCCGTCGGCCCCACGCGAGCGCTGGGCGCGCGTTCTGGGCTGTCTGCGCCTGGCGCGCGCCGCCGCCCCACGCTCGCTCCCGCCCCTTCTCGCGCTCGCCGCGGCCCGGACAGCGCGCGCCGCTTCGCGCTAGTCCTCAGGCCGCCCCCGTCGGCCTTCGCGGCGCGCGCACTGGCCCGGCCCAAGCACCCCACTCGGGCCGGCCGGCCCGCGGGTTTGCTCGCCCCGCCCGCCCCACCCCGGCGCCGCAGGCTGGGCGCTTGCGCGGGGCGCGTGGCCGTGGCCGGGGTCTCCGCCGCAGTCGGTGCCGCCGCGGCCGCCGCCGCCTCAGTCAGTCAGTCAGTCCCCAGCAATGGCGGAAGGAGGTGAGCGAGAGGAGCTGCTCTCGCCGCCGCCAGTCTCTCCGGCCAAGCGCCTGTGCTCGTGGCCCAGCCCGCGGGCTCACCACACTCGCGGTGCGCCCGGGGCGGCCAGCGGCGGGGTGGGGGGTGTCGGCAGTAGCTGCCTGCCCTCCGGGGCCCGCCCCCACCTGCAGCCTGAGTCCTTGCTGGACTGCGCCGCCAAGACAGTGGCGGAAAAGTGGGCGTACGAGCGGGTGGAGGAGCGCTTCGAGCGGATCCCGGAGCCCGTGCAGCGCCGCATCGTCTACTGGTCCTTCCCGCGAAATGAGCGGGAGATCTGCATGTACTCCAGCTTCCAGTACCGGGGCGGCCCCGGCGCCGGCGCGGCTGGCTGCGCCGCGGGGGCTTCGCCGGCTGAGGAGGGGCCGCCGCCACCCCCCGGGGCCGCCGCTTCGGCCGGCTCCGCCCCCGGGGCTACTGCGGCGGGGGCGTCCCCCGGTCTGGGCGCTGCGGCCGGAGCAGCCCGCGAGGGGCTGCCGTTCCGCCGGGGCATCCGTCTGCTGGACAGCGGCTCTGTGGAGAACGTGCTGCAAGTCGGTAGGTGCTCGCCCGGCTCTTCTCTGGTCCCGGCCTCTTCTTCCGCAGGTGCCTTCTCTTTGCCCGAGCCCGGGGTCGAGACACCGGCTTTCTGCCCAACTCCTGTTCCCCTGCCCAAGGGCAAACTACCCACACAAAAACTTTTCTCAACATTTCATTCGGTTCCACTGCTGCTCTTCCCCCCCTACTGGCCCTCTACCCCCATTTCATTTTGTTTGAAGAGCGAATAGGTCTCTTATTTACTCTTCATTCTATACCCACACCAAAAGCAAAAAGGATGGGAAGGAATGCCTTTTTGGATGTAATAATTTCGGAAATGCATTTTTCTAATTTAAGTTTAGAGAGGAGAGAATTGTTAGTGAATCTGGAGCAAGTGGTCTTAATAGGGAATGTTTGAGGGACAGGCTGTCAAATGCAATCTATAGTTATAGCAGATTGAAGCTGTGTATAATTAACTTTAAAACTGGAAAAAAAATCAACAAAATACAGCGCATTTCAGGCAATTTAAATGTTTTGCTTTAATGTTTTTTATCCTGGATCAGTAGTACTTGGGAATCTAGGCTGCGGACTTAACAATAACCGAAGATGGAAATGTGACAGCTTCGTTTCTCTACACCCCCACCCAAGGAAAAAAGCTACACAATCTGGAGTGGGGGTGGGGTCTGTCTTCCTTGTCACACTGGGGTAAATCAAAAGCTGGTCAAACTGCTTCTCATTTAACAGGTCTTCGTATTTGCTTTTTGTATGTGGGAAGATGATTTCTTTTTCTTTTACTCCTCTGGAGCTTCTAGTCTGTTTGTTAATCTTAATAAATATACAAATACAGTAGTTCTAATTTCTGGAATGGTTAGGGAGAAAGGGGAAAAAATGACATTGTCTAAGATTAAAGCACTGATTTCTTTCTGTTTGGATTATTGTAGCATTCTGGAAGTCCACATTATCTTTATGCATTTTATTGTGCATTATATGCTCATATTTTTTGAAAAATATCGATTTTTTGAAAGGAGTTGGAGAGAGGTTGTTTTTAGAATTAAGCACAGGAACACACATACTCCAAGATCTAGTTCTCTTCTCCCCAGGTAAAACTAACATACGTGATTTTTTTTTTTTTCTATTGAAGAATAATACATTGGGGTGTTTCATGTAAAGTAATCTATTTCTGGTTATTGAGACTCACTGAATCCTGTGTTTCTTTTTAAAACAACAGTATTCCACACTTTGTTTTGCAAATATGAAATGTAAATTTATCCTGTGTCACAATACAGTCACAGTGGATTGAGGAAGTTTTATTTGAAAAAGGCTAGTCCTTTGTGTATTTTTGAAAGAATGAATTGAAAAATCTGATAATTAAGATGTACAGCTTTAACAGTGAAATACTGAAAACATGAAAATGAATATAGGCATTTCTCTATTTTGTAAACTTTATTCTTTGTATAAGCTTAGATCAGTTAACTTTTAAGATTCTTGTTCACAATATTTTAAATTGAAAAGTGTCAATTTAAGTAATCATTATAGTAAGAGATGGATTTGAAAGAATTTTCAAATGTGAGGGGGCAAATGAGGGAGAGGAAAAGTTTTAAAGAGGTATATATTTTTAAAGTGACTATAATGTCAAGTTCCAAATGAAATCAGATTTTGTGGGTGATCCAGGTCATATTTAAATCAGATATTTTTCTTTTATAATGTAATAGTTAGCATGCTTATTGGGAGTGATGAGCTTTTGTATGATAGCTTTGGGGAGGGGAGAAAAGACACATAAAAGTCTCACTTTGGACTTCATAAACGAAGGTAGGTAGGAGAATGAATTAATTACTTTTAGTATGTAATGCTGTTTGAGAATCATGAGCTATGTAATCTTTATTCTTCTGACCTTAATTTATGCTAATGAGTGTGAAAGAAAAGGATGTGCCATTCTGTATCATTATGAGTTCTGTATATGGCGTGAACCATTAAACAAATTCTTTTTTCTTTATTGATTTTAGAGAGAGAGGAAGAAAGAAGGAGAGAGAGGGATAGAAACATCGATGAGAGAGAACATCAATTGGCTGCCTCCTGCATGCCCCACACTGGAGCTTGGGCCCATAACCTGGGTATGTGCCCTACTGGGAATATAACCAATGATTTCTTGGTGCATGGGTCTATGCTCAACCACTGAGCCACACTGGCAGGATGTGAACCATCTTTTAAAATGTAAAATTAGGGACTCATCTCTTAAATTTAAAATGTGAATATGTGACTTAATCTAGAAGATAGGTTTCATAAAAGTATTGTCAAAAGATGAGTGAGAAAATAATTTAGAAAGCAGGATAGTTATCATGTTCTTCAGTTTATAACTTCACTTCAAACTCAATTTAATTACTAATAATTGGTGCTAATGAAAAATTCTACATATTTCCTTACTGTTTCCAAGCCATAGTTATGACCTCCGAATTGGGAAGTTAGTGAAGACTGATGCTTTAGGAAGGAAGGGAAGATAGGATATTTCTATAACAACATTAAAAAAATGTTTTTTATCCTCACCCAAGGATATTTTTCCGTTGACTTTTCAGATAAAGTGGAAGGGAGGGGGAGAGAGAGAGAAAGAGAGAAACATCAATGTGAGAAAGACACATCCATTAGCTGCCTCCCGAATGACCCCTGGCTAGAGCTTAACAACATTTTTTTTCTTTAATTTTTTTTATCCTCACCCAAGGATATTTTTCCATTTTTTGTTCAGATAGAGTGGGAGGGAGAGAGTGAGAGAGTAAGAGAGAGAGAGAGAGAAACATCGATGTGAAAGGGACACATCCAGTGGTTGCCACCTGCACGACCAACCATGGCTGGGGACAAACTGCAACCGAGGTACGTGCCCTCAGTGGGAACCGAACCCGGGTTTCTTTGGACCACAGGCCGATGCTCTAACCGCTGAGCCAGACAGGCTAGGGCAACAACATTTTTTTTAAAGAAAAGATTCCTAAGGGGATTTAAATTATGAAAACAGAAAGACCATAAAATAAAAATAAGTAAATCTTAAAAGGAAAGAAAATAGCACAACACAAAACAAAAATTTTGAAAGGAAACAAATTAGGCAACAATAAAATATTGTACAAAAAGTAGATCTATTAAATTCAGTAACTTCTGATTACTTTTCATATGGAATCTGGTAATGGGAAATCATGGACTGTCTGAAAAGCATCAGATTTTGTTTCTGTAGAAAACATCAGATTTTGAATCTCAACTAAAACTTTCCCAGCTTGATGTAAACAAATGGGAGAACTATAGGTTGTTAAGCTCAAAGGATACATTTATTTTACATAACAGCATTGAATCAGAAGTATGTTTCCTTTTAAAAGGGGAAAATTGTAAATTAGTCTTTTCATGGACATCTGTAAATTTGAAGCGGTGTGAATAGACTTAGAGTCTGATCTCTCAGTATTATGAAGGTAATAGAGTTCAGATGCTTTAAGCATCGTATCTTTTTTTTTTGGTACATGCCCCTAGCGGGAACCAAACCCAGGACCCTCTGGTCCACAGGCCTATGCTCCAACCGCTGAGCTTTGGCTCAGCCAGGGCAAGCATCACATTTTTAACCTGCTTAAGAAGCCCATGGAAATAGCAATAGTATAAACTGTGGGAAAATACTTATTCAGGAGTCTGCAGAATGGGACAACTATAATTTACTTATATGGACCCTTTTTTGCTATCCATCATATTCCAAATTAATTTCTCTTTGTTTGATAAAACTTAAGGAGGTTTATGCCTTTTCAAAGAGATCTGAATAGTTTGGGGAAAAAGAAGCATTAACAGTTTTTATCTCTTAAATACAGAAATATTTACTTGAATATTTGGATTTTAAAAATCTCTTCTGGTAGATCCTAATTATATAAATATTTATTCAGAAATTTTTGTAGATTCTGTCAGTTGATGTCAACAAAACCTTAGACTATTTTCAGTCTACATATTTTCTAATAATTATATAATTTGTCACTGGATACTCTTCCAGACTAGTGGGCCACAATACTAAGAACTACCTTATGTGGAAGAAGTGTAATTAAAAAGTCAATTATAATAAAAAGGTTCATTTCAAGAAGTTATCCATAGTTTAAACATAAAGAAGTATGTTTATAATTATGAGCACTGTATATTATCAATAAATGCCAGTGAAGTTCTGTAGTATAATTTTTGTGAAATGCAGCAGTAACAGTATTACAGTTGTTGAATTTTATTTGGGAGAACAAAAGATATCCTCACCTAAAAAGATATATAGCATGTGTGTTACTTAGAATTGATATAAAATCATAATAAAACTTCATGTGGGGAAAAATTACTTAATTTATATATAAGATACTCCAACACAGAAGGCAGGTGTATATCTTTAAGGGGTAAGCGGTAACATTTTTTTAAAATAATTTTTTAATTGATTTTAGAGAGAGAGGAAGGGAGAGAGAGATAGAAATATTGATGAGAGAGAACATTGAATGACTGTCTCCTGCATGCCCCCCACTGAGGATCAGGCCACTACCTGGGCACGTGCCCTGACTGGGAATCGAACCGACAACCTCTTGGTGCATGGGTCACCGCTCTGAGCCACACCGGCTGGTCGGTGGTAACAGTTTTTAGGGTAGAAACTTACTAAGTTTTAAATCACATTGTTGCCCTTGCTGGTTTTCTCAGTGGTTAGAGCATTGGCCTGTGGACCAAAGAGTCCCAGATTCGATTACGGCCAAGGGCATGTACCTAGGTTGTGGTTTGTCCCTGGCCCCAGTTGGGGTCATGTGGGTGGCAACCAATTGATGTGTCTCTCTCACATCGATGTTTCTCTCTCTCTCTCCCTCTCTCCCACTCTGTCTGACGATTATTGTAAAAATATCCTCCGGTGAGGATTAAAAAATAAAAACAAAATAAATAAAATCCATTTTTTTCTTAAAGCAATGTGTTCTCTACCTCTCCTCACCAGCATGTTACACACAATCCTCAGTAAATGTTTGTTGAATAGTTAATGTTAAGAATGGACATCTCAGTGTAATATAACTAAAATGAAAAAAAAAGAGAAGCCTGAATTTTTAGTATGAATATGATATTAGAAGATATGGAAAAGGCTTCAATCTTGTGCATAAAATAAGCAGGTAGCATTAAGTAGTTTGAGTATTACAACATGCATGTATCTTTTATGTTGACCATCTGTTTTGTGGGAAGAATGATAATTTATCAGCTTTTTCAAATGAAAGCTTTAGTTGAATTCCTATTGAAGATGAATTTCTCAAGGATAGAGCTTTAGATTTTAAAGATAATTAATATATATATTTTAAAAATTTAAATGTCTTTATTCAGCCCTGGCTAGTTTGGCGCACAGGTTATTGTGTTGGTCCATAGACCAAAGGGTTGTGGGTTTGATTCCTGGTCAAGGGCACATACCTGGGTTGTAGGTTTGATCCCTGGCCCGGTTTAGGTCGTGTGGGAGGCAGCCAGTCGATGTGGCTCATATCAATGTTTCTCTCTCTCTTTCTTCCTCCCTCCCTCTAACTCTATTTAAAAAAGTTAATGGAAGAATATCCTTGGGTGAGGATTAACAAAAAAAAAAAAAGTATTTATTCATTTATATGGTAAATACTGCCTCCTACTAAAAAACAATGACATTTATCTTTCAATCTGTCAAGTTTAGCTAAAAAATTCATGTTTCTTTCTTTTTTTTATCATATGTTAACATGATACAGAATGCAGGATAAAAAAATCAAATTTTTTTTTTGTTGTTCATCCCCACCCGAGGATATTTTTTTCTTTTCTTTTTTTTTTTTATCCTCACCCGAGGATATTTTTCCATTTTTTGTACAGATAGAGTGGGAGGGAGAGAGAGGAAGGGAGAGAGAGAGAAACATCGACGTGAAGGGACACATCGAGTGGCTGCCACCCTCACGACCAACCAGGGCCGGGGACAAACTGCAACCGAAGTACGTGCCCTTAGCGGGAACCGAACCCGGGTCTCTCCAGACCGCAGGCCGACGCTCTAACCGCTGAGCCAAACTGGCCAGGGCCCAAGGATATTTTTTTCATTGATTCTTAGAGAGAGTGGAAGGGAGTGTGTGTATGTGTGTGTGTGTGGGACATTGATATGTTGTCCCACCCATTTATGCGTTCATTGATCGATTCTTTTTTTTTATCCTCACCCGAGGACATTTTCGCATTTGTCTTCAGATAAAGTGGGAAGGAGAGAGGTAGGAAGAGAGAGAAACATCGATGTGAGAGAAACATATCGACTGGCTGCCACCCTCACAACCCCATGGGGCTGGGGACAAACTGCAACCGAGGTACATGCCCTTAGCGGGAACCAAACCCAAGTCTCTCTGGTCCATGGGCTGACGCTTTAACCACTCAGCCAAACCAGCCTGGGCCATTGATTGATTCTTGTATGTGCCTGGACCAGGGATTGAACCTGCAACCCTAGCATATTGGGACAACACTCTAACCAACTGAGATACTTGGCCAGGGCGTGGTCAGCATCATTTGACTTTTAAGTTAACATGGGTTAGAGAGATGTCATTACCCTTGTAAACCTGATTTAGGTCAAGGGTTCTTAATCTGACATCAGTAAATGATTTTCAGGGATCCACGAACTTCTGAAATTACTTTCAAATTTTACAAAAACATTTGGATATTTTTGAGGGAAGACACTACATAACTGTCATTTGAGTCTCAAGGGGCCCGTGAGTCAAATAAGTTCATGAACTATTAATTTATGCAAAAGATTTTCCTTTTCTTGATAAAAATTTTACAATTAATTTCTCTATTGCCTTTGAGCCTTGATATATATAATCTAGGTGAATGTGATTCATTAACCTTTCTTATTCTATTTATTTTCAGGTTATACATTGAATACTTTCTTAAAGGTTAACACAGCTCTACTGTTTGCAACTTCCACCAGTTAAATATTTCAGTTTTGGCATCTCTGATATATTAATCTCATCTGCTACTTATCTAAATGCTGCTGTATAAGTTGCTTTTTTTGTTTCAGCGGAATGGTGACTTGACATTATTTTAACCATAGGCAACTGAGTTTTAATGATTTGCCCTAGCTGAAATACAATAATATCCTATGAGGTACTGAACAGAGTAGGTCATAGCTACCTTTTTATTGCATCTTCCTATGGAATCAGGTTTTTTGGGTCATGTTCCTTGGGAAGTAGACTCTGAGATGGAGATTTGTGTGCAGAAAATTCATTGAGGGACTTCTGGTCAAGATGGCGGGTAGGTAAACGCAGTATTGCGTCCTCCCATAACCACATCAAAGTTACAACTAAACTACAGAACAACCATCATTCAGAGACTCCTGAAATCAAGCTGAATGGAAGTCCTACAACCACGAAATTAAAGAAGTAGCGACATCGAGACTGGTAGGAGGGGCGGAGGCGGGTGGGCTGGTCCCACACCCATGTGTGGTGGAAAAAAATTAGAAGGATATCTCGGCTGGGAAGGTCCTCACTGAGGACTGAGGGGTCCCCGTCCCACACCAGGCGCCCTGCTCAGGGTTCCAGTGCCAGGAAGAGAAGTCCCCATAACTTCTGGCTGTAAAAACCAGCGAATACTGAGGCTCAGGGAGGCTGGAGCCCCAAGCAGCTCCTCTTAAAGGGCCCGCGCACAGACTTATCGGACTCATTCCCTCTAAGCTTGGAGGGGAGGCAGCTCAAGGGGCACCAGAGACATACAGGGAAGAACTGAGCTGTTTGACATTGAGCGAGGACTGGAGAGGGGGCTTTCTCGGGGACAGACGTGCTGTCAGAGGCTTTTGTGCCTTTGGTGAGCCCTTCCTTCACGAGGCCAGCAGACAGCCGCCATGTCTGGGACTCCAGCAACCTAGCTCACACTGTTTGCCCTGCCCTGGTGATTCCCTGAGGCCCCGCCCTACCCAACTTTCAGGCTCACCCAAGCTGTTGCTAGTTGCTTAACCATAGGATTGGATCCTGCTTCAGGTTTTCCTAACTTCTTTCAAACAAGCAGCATCTGGTCTCAGCTAGCTCCATACCTCTTGTTAAGCAATACATAGAAACAAACATAGGGAGGCAGCCAAAATGAGGAGACAAAGAAACAGGTCCCAAATGAAAGAACAGAACAAAATCCCAGGAAAAGAACTAAGTGAAATGGAGATAAGCAACCTAACAGATGCTGAGTTCAAAACACTGCTTATAAGGATGCTCAATGAACTTAGTGAGAACCTCAGTGAACTTAGTGAGGGCCTCAAGAGTATAAAAAAGGACCAGTCAGAAATGAAGGATGCACAGTCAGAAATGAAGGAGGCACTAACTGAAATAAGGAATAATTTACACAGATTCAATAGTAGAGTAGGTAAAGCCAAGAAGCAAACCATTGAATTGGAATATAAGGTAGCAAAAAACACCCGATCAGAACAGCAAAAAGAAAAAAAGAATCCAAAAAAATGAAGATAGAGTAAGGAGCCTCTGGGACAACTTCAAGTGTGCCAACATTTGCATCTTGGGGGTGCCAGAAGGAGAAGAGAGAGAACAAGAAATCGAAAATCTATTTGAAACAATAATGGCAGAAAACTTCCCTAACTTGGTGAAGAAAACAGACACACACGTCCAGGAAGCACAGAGTCCCAAACAAGATGAACCCCAAGAGGCCCACACCAAGACATATCATCATTAAAATGCAAAAGGTTTAAGACAAAGAGAGAATCTTAAAAGCAGCAAGAGAAAAGCAGTTAGTTACCTATAAGGGAGCCCCCATAAGACTTTCAGCTGATTTCTCAAAAGAAACTTTGCAGGCCAGAAAGGAGTGGCAAGAAATATTCAGAGTGATGAAAAGCAAGAACCTACAACCAAGATTACTCTATCCTGCAAAGCTGTCATTTAGAATCGATGGCCATATAAAGAGTTTCCCAGACAAGGAAAAGCTAAAGGAGTTCATCACCACCAAACCATTAGTATATGAAATGTCGAAGGGTCTTCGTGAAGAAAAAGAAAAAATATGAACAAACAAAATGGCAATGAATGCATATCTGTCGACAATTGAATCTACAAACAAAATGAACAAGCAGAACAGAAACATTCTCATAGATACAGAGAACATTTTGTTGGTTGCCAGATGGGAGGGGGGTTAGAGGAATGGGTGGAAAAGGTGAAGGGATTAACAAGTACAAATTGGTTGCTAGACTGACAAACCTCAAAGGGAAGGGGGTTTGGGGCATGGGAAGAAATAAACCAAAGAACTTATATGCATATATGCAAAATGGACACAGACAACAGTGTGGGAAAAGGCAGGAGGGGGGTGTGAGCGGGGAGGAGGGGGTCAATGGGGGGAAAATGAGGAACATCTGTTATACATTCAACAATAAAGATAAAAAAAACAAAAATAAACTCTCTAAAAAAATTCATTGAGGCCCTGGCCAGTTTGGCTCAGCGGTTAGAGCGTTGGCCTGCGGTCCGGAGAAACCCGGGTTCGGTTCCCGCTAAGGGCACGTACTTCGGTTGCAGTTTGTCCCCGGCCCTGGTTGGTCGTGCGGGTGGCAGCCACTCGATGTGTCCCTTCACGTCAATGTTTCTCTCTCTCTCTCTCTCTTCCTCTCTCTCCCTCCCACTCTATCTGTACAAAAAATGGAAAAATATCCTCGGGTGAGGATAAAAAAAAAAAAAAAAAATTCATTGAGGAACAACACTTGGAATGAGGGAAGCAAGATTGGGAGGGCAGAGAGGTTGAACTGATGCAGGTGCAACAGAGATTTTAGTCGGTCTTTTTTGGAACTCTAGAGCTAGGATGACACTTCATAGTTGTTTGGAATTAGATGTGGGCTGACCTGAGGGGGAGGAAGCATAACCTTGGGTGAGGCAGTTTCTGTGGTAGAGATGGAGATGAACTTGCATTTCCCCTTACTAGCTGCAGAAGGTGCTTTTAGCAGACAGCTTCCAACTGTCAGCTAGTTCAGCATTTACCTCAGATATGGAGAGCTGCTTCACCTGAGGTCATAATCTTCTAGGAGCAAATGGCTGAGCAAGGTTGGGGTATGAAGGTCCAACTATTTCAGTCTAATATGAGACTCTCTGACAGATGAAACTTGCTTCAGAGAGCTATACCTGGTTGTCAGGCTTGTATTTTTTTGTTTTGTTTTTTCTTCTTTTACTTATTTTTAAAATTATTTATATTAATTTATTTTTGTTACAGATGTTGTTCCTTTTCCCCTCATTGACTCCCTCCTCCCGATTCCCTCCCTCCTCTGCCCTGTCCCCAGCATTGTTGTCTATGTCCATTGGTTACACATACATGCATAAGTGGTTTATCTCTTCCCTCTCCCCTCACCCCCTCTTCTGAGGTTTGTCAGTCTGTACCCTACTTCTGTGTCTCTGGGCCTATTTTGTTCATCAGTTTGTTTTGTTCATTATATTCCACAAATAAGTGAGATCATGTGATATTTGTTTTTCTCTGATTGGCTTGTTTCACTTTGGATAATACTCTCCAGGTCCCTCCATGTTGTCTCAAAGGATAAGAGATCTTTGTTTCTTGCAGCTGCATGGTATTTCATTGAATATATGAACCACAGCTTTTTTATCCACTCATATATTGGTGGACACTTGGGCTATTTCCAGATCTTAGCAATTGTAAATAGTGCTGCTATGAACATAGGGGTACATATATTCTTTCTGATTGGTGTTTCAAACTTCTTAGGGTGTATTCCTAAAAGTGGGATCACTGGGTCAAATAGCAGTTAAATTTTTAACTTTTTGAGGTAACACCATAGTGTTTTCCATAGTGGCTGTACCAGTTCGCATTCCCACCAGCAGTGTACTAGAGTCCCCCTTTCTCCACACCCTCGCCAGCACTTGCTGTTTGATGATTTGTTGATGGCAGCAATTCTGGCAGGTGTGAGGTGATACCTCATTGTTGTTTTAATTTGCATCTCTCTGATGATCAGTGACATTGAACATTTTTTCATATGTCTCTTGGCCATTTGTATATCCTGTTTGGAGAGTGTCTCTAGTTCCTCTGCCCATTTTCTAATTGGGTTCTTTGTCTTTTTGTTGTTGTTGAGTTGTATGAGTACTCTATATATTTTGGAAATTAACCCCTTATCTGATGTATTGTTGGCAATTATGCTCTCCCATATAGTGGACTCCCATTCCATTTTGATGGTTGTTTCTTTTGCTGTGCAGAAGCTTTTTAGTTTGATGTAGTCCCATGTGTTCATTTTTTTTTCTTTGTTTCTCTTGCCTTAGGTGTTGTATCAGTGAAAATTCTGCTGTGTGGGATGTCTGAAATTTTGTTGCCTACGTTTTCTTCTAGGATTTTTATGGATTCACAAGTCACATTTAAGTATTTTATCCATTTTGAGTTTATTCTTGTGTATGGTGTAAGTTGGTGGTCTAGCTTCATTTTGCTCCAGAGAGCTATACCTAGTTGTCAGGCTTATATTGCAGTTTGACTTTTTCCTCTTCCCAGTTCTGCTTCTGCTTCCTTTCCTTCACAGGTGTTGATTTCTAAATAAGTATCTTGCATCCCAAAGTCCATCTCAGTGTCTGCTTTCAAAGAATTCAACCCATAATACTTTCATTGAGGGCAGATCGCGGAGGAAGACAGTTGTGAGCTGTTAGTAGCTAGCTCTCCTGGCAGTTAGAGGAATGAATGCCTTGATCCATAAGGGAGTATCTGGTCACTGCATTCATTATGCTATATGGATTCATTTCATATAGTAAATTCACCCCATGTGAAAGCAACTCCTCTAGCATTGTGTTTTGTCTCTTTCTCTGGGGAATTTACAAGAGTAAGATCAGCAGGTGAATTATAACCTCTGTGACTACAGCTAGTCTCCAGATCACAACTGATACTCCTCTAATCTTCATTCTAGATTCTTGGCCAGAATCTCTGCTTGTCTAGGTGGCTTACCAGATGGGGTGACTGTCATGAGCCTAGTTACATATTATGCCCTATTTAGGTCTTGGCCACTGTACTTGTTCATTTACTGTCAACATTGAGCAGGGGAGTACCAAGTCATGCCCGAGTGATAACCTGGGTGCTAAATGTCTTCTACTCCATGATGTTACTTTTCTTTGTGTTGGTGAATCTACTTTATTTCATAAACACTATATGTTGCTAAGGTAGCACATATGCAGCATTAAAATCAGGTCTACTATGTAGGCTTTAAAGATCAAATAAAATGTGGTTGAATCTGCTTTATTAATGTTTCTTTGATAAGTTATCAGGGTGCTAATTGCAGAGCTTGTAGATTTTTTACCTCTTGTGTTGTCCCTTGCAATTATTATTAATATATCATTAGGATACTTAGCAACAAAAGAAGTCATTCAACCAAAATCTTATGTTTTTATTTCTAGTATTTTAGCATAGTTTTAGGATTTAGAACTTTATTTAGTAGTGAATGTTCTAGTTCCTATTCCCCATTACTGTTTGATTTGAACTTATTGCAATTATACAGCCATGTGATAAATATATCATTTAGCAAACCATTAAGACAACTTAGCATTGCTGGGAGATTTTAGCCCAAAGCTGCCTCGTGAGGCCTTGAAGATGAGTGTGTCAACAGTGTTCCTGAAGAAACTTATTATTTTGGAACTGACGGCTCTCACAGCAGATTTCCTTTTTTTCTTTTTCTTCTTCTTAATACTTTTAGTAAGATACGATTAACATACCAGACCACTCACACATTTAAAATGTACAATTAAATGGTTTTTAGTATATTCACAGATATGGTCAGCTATCGCCACAATCAATTTTAGAACATTTTTATCTCAAAAGAAACCCTGTGCCCTTTAATATCACTCCCCAACCCTCCCATTCCCTCTAGCACTTAAGCAACCACTGATTTTTGTCTCTGTGCCTATTCTGGACATTCTATTTTTTTAAAATATGTTTTTATTGACTTTCTAGAGAGAGAGGAAGGGAGAGAGAGATAGAAACATCGATGAGAGAAACATCGATTGGCTGCCTCCTGCATGTCCTGCACTGGGGGTTGAGCCCACAACCCAGGCAAGTGCCCTGACTGGGAATTGAACTGGGACCTCTCAGTCCATAGGACAATGCTCAATACACCAAGCCACACTGGTTAGGCTATTCTAGACATTTTATGCAGTCATATAATATATGGTTGTTTGAGACTGGCTTCTCTCATTTAGCATAATGTTTTCAAGGTTCATCCATATGGTAGCATGTATCATTACTTAATTCCTTTTTATGGCTGAGTAATATTTCATTATATAACTATACTACATTTTGTTTACTCATTTACTAATTGTTGTATTTTCGAATTGTTCCCTTTTGGTTCTGATTAATACTACTGCAGATATTTACATAAAAGCTTTTTGTGTGGATGTATGTTTTTATTTCTTTTGGGAATAGAATTGTTGGGTCATGTGATAACTTTATGTTTAACTTTTCCAAAGTAGCTGCACCGTTTTACAATCTAACCAGCAGTATATGAGGGTTCCAGTTTTTCTTCATCCTTGTCAACATTTGTTGTTATCAGTCTTTTTCGTTATCATCATCATAGTGAGGGTGAAGTGGTATTTCATTGTAGTTGATTTTAATTTCCAGTTCTTTCATGACTAATGATGTTGAGCATCTTTTCATATGCTAATTGTTCACTTGCATATCTTCTTTGGAGAAATGACTACTCAGATCCTTTGTCCATTTTTAAATTGGGTTAGTTGTCTTTTTATTGTTGAGTTGTAAGAGTTCTTTATTTGAGATACTAGTCCCTTATCTGATGTATGATTTGCAAACATATCCCATTTTGTGGGTTGTTTTTTCACTTTGTTGATAGTATCCTTTGAAGAACAAAAGTTTTTCATTTGAAGTACAGTGTATCTGCTTTTTTTTTAATTGCTTTTCAAAAAAAAAATATTTTAACTGCCCTAGCCAGTTTGGCTAAGCGGTTAGAGCGTTGGCCTGTGGTCCCGAGAGACCTGGGTTCGGTTCCCCCTAAGGACCTGTACCTTGGTTGCAGTTTGTCCCCTGCCCTGGTTGGGTCGTGTGGGTGGCAGCCACTCGATGTGTCCCTTTCACATCGATGTTTCTCTCTCTCTCTCTCTTCCTCCCTTTCCTCCCACTCTATCTGAAGAAAAAAATAGAGAAATGTCTTCAGGTGAGGACATTGATTTTTTTTTAAAGAGGAAGAGAAAGAGAGAGAAACATTGACTGGGAATCAAACCCACAGTCTGGGTATGTGCCCTCACTGGAAATTGAACCGGCTACCAACTTGGCCAGGGCTTAATGCTTGATTTTTTTTTTTTTTAATCCTCACCCAAGGATATTTTTCTATTTATCATTAGATAGAGTGGGAGGGAGGGGGAGAAAAAGAGAGGGAGAGAGAGATACATCGATGTGAGAGAGACACATTAACTGGTTGCCTCCTGCACAACCTGACCAGGGCCAGGAACAAACAGCAACCGAAGTATGCACCCTTGACCAGAATTGAACCCTCAACTCATTGGTCCACTGGCTGATGCTCTAACCGCTGAGCCAAACCAGCCACGGCTTAACGCTTATTTTTTGATAGCATGTCTAAGAAACCATTGCATAATCCAACATCATAAAGATTTACTTCTATATATTTTTAAAAGAGTTTTATAGTTTTGGGTCTTACAATTATGTCTAGGTTCCATTTTGACTTGTATTTGTGTATAGTATTAGAAAGGTCTCCAACTTCATTCTTTTGCAAGTGGCCATCTAGTTGTCCTAGCAGTATTTGTTTAAATGACTATTCTTTCCACGTTGAATGGGCTTGGCACTCTTTTTACATTATCAGAATGTTAATTGCAGAGGTTTTTAGATTTTCACTTTTTGTGTTATTCCTTGTAATTATTATTAATATATCTTCAGGATAATTAGCAACAAAGAAGTCACTCAACCAAAATCTTATGTTTTATTTCTAGTATTTTAGTGTAGTTTTACTTAGAACTTTAGTAATGAGTTTTCTAGTACCTACTCCCCATTACCTAGAGAATATTAAATCTCTAAAAATTAATTGACTATAGGTAGGTTTATTTCTGGACTCTGTTTTTTGTTTGTTTATCCCCACCCAAGGATATTTCTTCCATTGATTCTTAGAGAGAGTGGAAGGAAGGGAGGGAAGGGGGGAGAGAGAGAGGGAGAAAGACATTGATGTGAGAGAGACACATCTATTGGTTGCCTCCCTCATGCAACCCCACTGGGGCCAGGAATTGAACCTGCAACCCTTTGGTGCACAGGCCAATGCTTCAAACACTGAGCCACACCAGCTAGGGCAGTTATTACAATATTTTGTACTATATTCCCTATGCTGTACTTTATATCCCTGTGACTCTTTTTATAACTGGTAATTTTTACTTCTTAATCCCTTTCACCTTCTTCACCTAGCCCTCTAACTCCTCTCAACTGGCATCTATCAATTTGTTCTCTGTATCTATGAGTGTGTTTCTGTTTTGTTTGTTCATTTATTTTGTTTTTTAGATTCCACATATAAATAATCACATGGTAGCTCTCTTTCTCTATCTGACTTATTTCACTTAGCATAATACCCTCCAGGTCCATCCATGTTGTGGCAAATGGGAAGATTTAATTTTTTTCTATGGCTGAGTAATATTCCATTGCATATGTATACCACATCTTCTTTATCCATTTTTCTATCAGTGGACACTTAGGCTGATTTCATATCTTGGTTATTATAAATAATGCTGCAGTGAACATACATGTGGAATTTCTGGGTCATATGGTAGTTCTATTTTAAATTTTTTGAGGAACCTCCATGCTGTTTTCCTTAGTGGCTGTACCAATTTACAATCCTACCAACAGTACACAAAGTTTCCCTTTCTGGACATACTCACCAGCACTTGTTTGTTGATTTATTGACGATAGCCATTCTGACACATGAGAGGCGATGATATCTTATTGTGGTTTTAATTTGCATTTCCCTGAAGATTAGTGGTGTTGACCATATTTTCATATGTCTATTGACCATCTTTCTGTCTTCTTTGGAGAAATGTCTAGTCAGGTCCTCTGGCCATTTTTAAATTGTATTGTTTGCTTTTTGGTGTTAAGTTGTTTGAGTTCCTTATATATTTTAGATATTAATCCCTTATCAGGTTAGCATTTTTTTGTTGTTGTTGTTCAGATAGAGTGGGAGGGGGAGAGAGAGAGAGAGAGAAACATCGATGTGAAGGGGACACATCGAGTGGCTGCCACCCACACAACCAACCAGGGCCGGGGACAAACTGCAACCGAGGTACGTGCCCTTAGCGGGAACCGAACCCGGGTCTCTCTGGACCGCAGGCCGACTCTCTAACCGCTGAGCCAAATCGGCCAGGGCAAGGTTAGTATTTCTTGTAATACTGGTTTAGTGGTGATGAACCCCTTTAGCCCTTCCTTTCCCTCCCTCCCTCCCTCCCTCCCTTCCTTCCTTCCTTCCTTCCTTCCTTCCTTCCTTCCTTCCTTCCTTCCTTCCTTCCTTCCTTCCTTCCTTCCTTCCTTCTTTTTTGATACGTGCCCCTAGCGGGAACTGAACCCAGGACTCTGGTCCGCATGCCAATGCTCCAAATGCTGAGCCAAACCGGCCAGGGCTTTAACCTTTTCTTGTCTGGCAAACTCTTTATCTCTCCTTCAATTCTAAACGATAGCCTTGGTTGTAGGTCTTTGCTTTTTATAACTTTGAATATTTTGTGCCAGTCCCTTCTAACCTGCAAAGTTTCTGTTGAGAAATGAGCTGCCTCTAGAATGGGAGCTCCCTTGTATGTAACAAACTGCTTTTCTCTTGCTACTTTTAAGATTCTGTCTTTGTCTTTAACCTTTGGTGTTTTAATTATGATGTTTCATGGTGTGGGCCTCTTTGAGTTCATCTTGTTTGGAACTCTCTGCGCTTCCTGGACTTGTATGTATATTTCCTTTGCCTGGTTAGGGAAGTTTTTCATCATTATTTCTTCAAATTGGTTTCAACCTCTTTCCCTCTTTCTTTTCCTTTTGGTACCCCTACTGATGTGAATGTGAGTACATTTGATGTTATTCCAGAGGTCCCTTAAACTATTTTGATTTCTTGTTTTTTTTTCCTGTTCCAAGTTGGTGTTTTCCACTACCTTGTCTTCCAGATTACTGATTTGATCCTCTGCTTCATCTGATATGCTATTGACTCCCTCTAGTGTATTCTTCATTCAGTTATTGTATTCTTCATTTCTGACTTGTTCTTTTTTACATTTTTATATCCTGTTTTGTTTTCTGTCTCTTTGTTGAACTTTTCATTGAGTTAATCTGTTCTTCTCCTAAGTTCATTGAGCATCCTCATAACCAGTATTTTGAACTTTGTATATGGTAGATTGTTTGTCTCCATTTCATTTAGTTTTATTTTTCTTGAGGTTTGTCCTTTCATTTAGGACATGTTTCTTTGTCTCCTCATTTTGACTGCCCCTCTGTGTTTGTTTCTGTATATTAGGTAGAACTGCTGTGTCTCTTGGTCTTCACAGAGTGGCCTTATGTAGAAGGTGTCCTGTGGGGCCCAGTGGTGCTGTCTCATGAGCCAGGTACTCTAGGGGTGTCCCCTTTGTGGGTTGTGTGTGTCCTCCTGTTGTATTTGGGCCTCAATTGCTATTGGCATATCAGTGGGTGGGGTTGACCCTTATGCTGACTGGTTGTAAGGCTAGCAGTGACTACAGTGGATGAGCTGTCATTAGGAGGCTGACCCATGGAGTGGGAGTTGCTTTAGTCGGGCTCTAGTGCCAGCCAAGTCTGCCTTTTGCAAGTGTCATTTGTGGAACTGGTTGAGTGGTACTCTGGTGTGGTCTGAAGCAGGCCACCAGGTGTGTTGGGTCTGGAGCCTCTTTGGAGGTGCTCCAGTGCAGGCCAAGGTGAACCGCCACTTATGTTGGGCTTGGAGCTGTTTGGTAGGAGCTACAAAGTGATCTGTGGTTGGTTGCTGCTTTTGCTCAGCTTTGAAGTGTGGTAGAAGCTACACAGTGAGCTTAAGCCAGCTGCCACTTGTGCTGGTCTTGGGATCTTTTGGTGGACACCATGAGGTGAGCTGAGGCCAGTCATCACTTATACTGGGCTTGTGGCCACTTAGTTGAAGATACATTCCAGGCCAAGATTGGTCACCACTTATGCTAGTCTTGGGGCTACCTGATGTGAATTACAGTGCAAGTTGTGCTGGTGGGGCTACCTGGCAAGAGCTATAAGGCACAGCAGGGCTAACTGTTGCTTGTTTGGTGTTTGTGTACCTTTGATAGATTTTAGGAAAGTCACAGCCCTGAGGCCCCTCCCCACCCAACTCACTTGCCCAGACTGAGCCTCTTCCCATGCCTCCAGCCTGCATTGGGCTGGCTGTGTGGGAGGGGAACTCCACAAAAGAACAGTGGCACCTGTCAGCACTTCCAGCTGGGGAGAGTTGCCCCAACCCCTGCCCCTCCAGCATTCTCCCTGAAGTTAATCAATTTAATTCCTCCCTGTATATCCCTAGCACTTTTTGAGCTGCTTCCCTTGTGCTGGAGCTTTTTTTAAAAATCCTCATCCGAGGATATCTTTCCATTTATCTTCAGATAGAGCAGGAGGGAGGGAGAGAGACAGAGAGAAACATCAATGTGAGAGAGACACATCGATTGGTTGCCACCCGTATGACCCCAACCGGGACCAGGGATGAACTGCAACTGATGTACATGCTCTTGGCTGGAATCGAACCTGGGACTCTTTGATCTGTGGCTGATGCTTTAACTGCTGAGCCAAACTCCCTTGTGCTGGAGTTTAAAGCAAGTGAATTTGTGGACAAGTAAGTTTGTGTGCTGGCTCTTTCAGAGCAGTGTGCCTCCATCTTCTGCAGCCCTTTGTCTCTCTGGCACACAATCCCCTCAGGATTTCACAGCCAGATATTACGGGGATTCCTCTTCCTGGCACTGGTGTGGGGCTGGGACCCCTTGCTTCTCATGGGGGACCTTCATAGCCAAGATATCCATCCCGTTTCTTAGTCAGTACACCGTGAGTATGGGGCCTTTTTTTTTTAGTCTCTTCCCCTCCTACCAGCCTCGACATGGCTTCTTCTTCTTCTTTTTTTTTTTTTTGTTAATCTTCACCCGAGGATATTTTTCTATGGATTTTTAGAGAGAGTAGAAGGGAGGGAGGGGGAAAGAGTGAGAGAGAGAGAAACATCAATGTGAGAGAGACACATCAATTGGTTACCTCTTGCATGACCCTGACAGGGTCGGGGGTGGATTGAACCTGCAACCCAAGTACATGCTTTTGACTGGGAATCTAACCATGAGCCTTTGGTCCACAGGCCGACTCTTTAACCACTGAACCAAACTGGCCAGGCTGGCTTCTTCTTTATATTCTGTTAATATAGGGATTCCATTCAGCTAGTCTTCAGGTGATTCTCAGTGATGGTGGTTCTGTAGTTTAGTTGTACTTTGGATGGGATTGTAGGAGGAAGTGATCAGTTTATCTCTTCCACCATCTTGACCAGAAATCAATGTTAAGTATTGTTAACTATAGTCATCATACTATATGTTAGATTCCTGGAACTTATTCATCTTATAACTGAAAGCTTGTACCCTTTGACTAACATTTCCCTATTTCCCCATCCTTCAACACTTGGCTGCCACCATTCTATTTTCTGTTTCTATGAGTTTGATGTTTTTTAGATTCCACATATAACTGAGATCATGTACTATTTGTCTTTTTCTGTCTTTTTTCACTTATCATAATGCCCTCAAGGTCCATCCATGGCAGGATATCCTTCTTTTATGGCTGAATGATATTCCATCGTATATAGACACACACCACATTTTCTTTATCCATTCATCCCTTGATGGACACTTAGGTTGTTTCCATGTCTTGGCTATTGTAAATAATGCTGTAATGAACATGGGAGTGCAGATATCTGAGATAGTGATTTTACTCCTTTGGATAATACAGTGTCCCCCCAAAATGTATACAGGGTATCTGTAGATTCTTTTACATTTTGAAAATGACATGTATTTTTTTTTATCTTCACTTGAAGACATTCCTCCATTTTTGTTCAGATAGAGTGGGAGGGAGAGAGAGAAAGCGAGAGAAACATCTATGTGAAAGGGACACATTAAGTAGCTGCCTCCTGCATGACCCCAACCATGGCCAAGGTATGTGCCCTTGACCAAAATCAAACCCATGACTCAGTGGTCCATGGGCCAATGCTCTAACCGCTGAGCCAAACCGGCCAGGGTGAATATGAAATGTATTTTAATAAATACTGGCTTTATAATTATTCAAAGTTGTTTCTACATTTTTTTGGGGGAACACTATATATGCATAAGTGGGATTGCTCAATCACATGGTAGCTCAATTTTTAATTTTTTGAGAAACTTTAATACTGTTTCATAAAGGCTATACTAATTTATATTCTTGCCAACAGTGCAGCAGGATTTCCTTTTCTCCTTTTTTTTTTTTTTTTTTAATAACCATTCTAACCAGTGTGAAGTAATATCTCATGGTTTTGATTTATGTTTCCCTGATGATGTTTGAGTACCTGTTCATTTGCTTATTGGTTATTTGTGTGTCTTCTTTGGAATATGTCTATTTAAGTCCTCTACCCATTTTTTAGTTGGATTGTTTTATATGAGTTGTATGAATTTCTTATATATTTTGAATATTAACCCCTTATCTCATATATGGTTTGCAAATCTTTTCTCTTATTCTATAGGTTGCCCTTTCATTTATTGATTATTTTGCTATGCAGGAGCTTTTCAGTTTGATATGATCCCACTTGCTTATTTTTGCTTTTATTGCTTGTGCTTTTGGTGTCATATGCAAAAAATCATTATCAAGACGCATGTCAAGAAGCTTTTCTTCTATATTTTCTAATAGGAATTTTACAGTTTTAGGTTTTAAGTTTAAGTTTTGTTAATCAATTTTTAGTTAAATTTTGTGAGTGGTATGATAAGGGTTCAAAAAATTTTAAGGTGTTTTTATTATTGATTTTTAGAGAGATAGGAAAGGAGAGGGAGAGAAAAACACTGATGTGAGAACAAAGCATTAATCAGCTGCCTCCTGCATGCCCCTCTCCCCCAACTTGGGGATAGAGCCCACAACCTGGGCATGTGCCCTGACCAGAATCGAACAAGCAACCCTTCTGTGCATGGGATGGTGCCCAACCGAGCCACACCAGCCATGGCTAGGGATTCAGTATTTGTTTTACATGTGAATATCTAGTTTTCCCAACACTATTTATTGAAGAGATTATCCATTCTCCATTGAGTACAGTAAACCCTCAATTTTGAAGACCTTGATTTAATGGACTTAAGATTTAACCAACAAAATTTCTGATCCATATGTCATATGTGAAAATGAACACCTTGTTCATTTTAAAATGCTTTTAACCAAGATTTGCTTATAGTTAAATTGGCAGGTTATTTTGTTATTAATTTACTGTTGTTGTTATTTTTTTAATCCTCACCTGAGGATATTTTCCCATTTATTTTCAGACAGAGTGGGAGGGGAAGAGAGAGAGAGAGAGAGAGAGAAACATCAGTGTGAGAGAGACACATCGACTGGTTGCCACCCACACGACCCCAACTGGGGCTGGGGACAAACTCCAACCAAGGTACGTGCCCCTAGTGGGAACCGAACCCGGAACTCTCTGGTCCACGGGCTGACGCTCTAACTGCTGAGCCAAACTGGCCAGGGCAGAACATAAATTCTTTAATTTCTTGCTTAAATTTACTCCTAAGTATTATATTCTTTTCCATGCTATTATAAATAGAATTTTTTTTTCTTAATTTTATTTCCAGATGATCATTACTAGTGTATTTAAATACAATTGTGTTTTGTATATTAATTTTGTACTTCTCACCTGTTGAACTCATTTATCAGTTCTATTAATAGAGATAATTAAAAAAATTGTTTTTCTTTATTGATTTTAGAGAGAGAGGAAAGGAGAAGGAGAGAGAGACAGCATCGACGAGAGAGAACATTGATTGGCCGCCTCCTGCATGCCCCTCACTGGGGACCAGGCCCACAACCTGAACCTGTGCCCTGGTTGGGAATTGAACTGGTGACCTCTTGGCGCATGAGTTGATGATCAACCACTGAGCCACACTGGCCGGGCAGAGATAATTTTTCTTCTTCCTTTCTAATCGGGAACCCATGGTCCTTTTTTTTTAATCCTCACCCGAGGACATTTTTCCATTTTTTGTTCAGACAGAGCGGGAAGGAGAGAGAGGAAGAGAGAGAGAGAGAGAGCAACATCAACATGAAAGGGACACATCGAGTGGCTGCCACCCGCACAACTCAACCAGGGCCGGGGACAAACAGCAACCGAGGTACGTGCCCTTAGCGGGAACTGAACCCAGGTCTCTCGGGACTGCTGGCTGATGCTCTAACCACCGAGCCAAACCGGCCAGGGCCATGGTCCTTATTTTTGCAAGTCACAAAACTCAGCATTTTTGTGCCATAGAATTAATTGGGTTAATGGAGATTTCCTGCTTTTTAATGTGCAGTTATGTTATAAAGGAATTCAATCCTGAGGAAAGAAGAGTGAGAAAAAAAGGGAGTGAGACAGGGAAGGAGAGAGAAAGGTGTATAAGGTTGTGTTACAGAGCTGGTTACCATTTTTATCAAGTGGTAACTGATTGCTCAGTCTCCCTGAATTGCTTTATAGAAAGGGCAAGGAGAATATTTTCTGTCTCTCATTTCTCATTTAATAAGATTCAGAAATGTTTTATTATGAAAGGTATATTTTGCACATTCTTGAATTTGGGTTTTAGGGAATTCTAGGATTATAGGAATTGCTCTATTGCTGTTGCTGTTGTGCACAGTCTACAAACTTAAGTACCTTAAATTCCCTGTGGTATGGTGTAGTTTTTTTCAATTACAAGATAAGAAAAGGGATTGGCCATAGTTTATAACCTTGTTATAATCTTTGAAATTCTTAATGGTTAGAAACAAAATAAGTAAGAACAAAGATTTAGTACATTTAAGAAAATCATTTATTTCTTTTTCAGTATCATATTCTTTTCTTCTTTCCTATTATTTTTTGGTATTGTTTATTCTTTATTTTCTGGATAGGTTTTGGGAACGTAAGGAATTGTACATAGTGTAGCAAAATAGCTAATTGTAAGATATCATAAAATGATACTTCCTCTTTCCTCTTCTCTCTTGTCCCAGAACTCTTAACCATTCTCTTTTCTCCTGAGGGAAGCAAGAGAGGAAAGGAAGTGAGACAGGGAAGGAGGGAAAGTGGCAGCACCAAGTGGCAGCAACCTAAAAGGGAGTGTTGGAGCCCAGCAACTCAGTCTCATATGGCCTGTAAAAAATTGTTTGGCAATCTAAGAAAGTCAGACTCATAGAACCAGAGAGTAGAATGGTAGTTGTCAGGGGGCGAAAAAGAGGTTATGTTGATCAAAGGGTATAACATTTTAGTTATAAGATAAATAAGTTTTAAGGATCTAATGTATAGCATAGTAATTACTGAGAGTAGATCTTAAGTGTCCTTCATACACACACACACAAATGTTAACTGTGAAGTGATGGATATGTTAATTAACTTGATTGTGGTGAACATTTTACAGTGTATACATATATATTAAATCATCATGTTGTACATCTTTTAAAAAACCACATTGTACAACTTAAATACAATTTTTTTGGTCAACTATAATTCAGTAAAGCTGGAAAAAAATTAGAAAATATTCCCCCTTCCGAAAATATTTGAATTGTACTTGCAACTTTTCTGTAAATTTGAGATTTTTTTTCATCCTCACCTGAGGACATCTTTGCATTTATCTTCAGATAGAGTGGGAGGAAGAGAGAGAGAAACATCAATATGAGAGAGACACATTGACTGGTTGCCACCCGCATGACCCCAACCAGGGATGGGACAAACTGTAACTGAGGTATGTGCCCCTAGTGGGAACCCAACCCAGGACTCTCTGGTTCACAGGCTGATACTCTAATCGCTGAGCCAAACCAGCCAGGGCAAATTTGAGATTGTTTTAAAATAAAAGGAATAAATATGAGATTTAATATTGTATTAATTTTATTTAATAGGGTTTCCCCGTTACCTACATACTTTTGAGCTGTTTAAGCCAATATATCTTTGTTTTTTACTTTACATTTTAAATCTCCAAAGTTATTTGAATAAGAATAATTTTTAAATGTTTTTATTTTATTTCATGTTCATTTTAAAGGTTAAATTATCAAGACTACAAACATGTAACTCATTATTCATTTTAAATGATACTTGGTTATTTTTACTGAGATTACAAGTTAAAGTTTTGAGTTCTTTTAAAAACAATTATGTCTTTTTTGTTGTATAAACTTACATTCTTATAATTTTAAAAACTTAATAAATATTGGCATTCAATGTTATCTTACTTTTTTTGTTGTTGTTAATCCTCACCTGAGGATATTTTTCCTTTTTTTTTTAGATAGAGTGGAAGAGAGGGGGAGGGGGAGAGAGAGAGAAACATTGATGTGAAAGAGACACATTGATTGGTTGCCTCCCACACAACCTTGGTTGGGGTCGGGGATCAAACCTGCAACCCAGGCATGTGCCCTTGACCGGGAATCGAACCCGACACCCTTTGGTCTGTGGGCTGACACTCTAACCACTTAGCCAAACCAGCCAGGGCTATCTTACTTTTTGCATAACAGTGGCAACAACAATCATATTAATAGTTAATACATAGTGAGCATTTACTATGTGTCAGCCAGCACTCTGCTAAGCATTTAATGTTTTAACTTTTTTTTTTTTAAATTTATCAATTTTTAGAGAGAGAAAGGAAGGGAGAGAGAGAGAAATGCTGATTTGTTGTCTCACTCATTTATGTATCCATTGGTTGATTCTTATATGTGCCCTAACGAGGGATTGAACCCACAACTCTGGTACATCACGAGCATGCTCTAACTAACTGAGCTACCCTGCCAAGGCTGTTTTTTTAAATCCTCATCTGAGGACATTTTTCCATTTTTTATTCAGACAAAGCATGAGGGAGAGAGAGGAAGAGAGAGAGAGAAACATCGATGTGAAAGGGACACATCGAGTGGCTGCTACCCGTACAACCCAACCAGGGCCGGGGACAAACTGCAACTGAGATACATGCCCTTAGTGGGAACCCGGGTCTCTCGGGACCGCAAGCCGAGACGCTCTAACCGCTGAGCCAGACTGGCCAGGGTCCGGCCAGGGCTTTTTTAAAAAAAAAAAAAAAAGAAGAAGAAGATTTTAGAGAGAGTGGTAGGAAGAGAGAGGGAGAAAGAGGAAGAGGGGGAGAGAGGGAGAGAGAGAGAGAAAGAGAAAGAAACACATTGATTTATTGTTCTACATGCATTCATTGGTTGCTTCTTGTATGTGCCCTGATCAGAGTTTGAACCTGCAAGCTTGGCATATTGGGACGATGTTCTAACCAACTGAGCTACCTGGCCAGGGCATTTATTTAATTCTTACATCAATCTTTTCAGGTATGTACTGCTATCATCACAATTTTACAGATGAGGAAATGTTGCCCACCTAAGCAACTTGTCACATAGCTCGTTAAGTGGCAGAGCTGAGGTTAGAATGCAGGCAATCTGGTGCCTGTGTCCCAGATCTTAATCATTAGGCTACATTCAGTTAGGCATAGTGTAAAATAAAATGAACAACTTAGGTCCAAAAGAGTGATTTAGAAGGGTAAAAAATCAGTTAAATGAAGACATTATATAGTGAAATTGTTTCCTTTTCTGCCCATAAATTTAAAAATTTGGTTGTAAGTTTGTATATAGTGTGTGACAAATTTTTATTGCCTTTAATAAAACCCATTCTTGCCTTCTATATTATAACACATCTTTAATGCACAGACTTAAAAAAAAACTAGTGCTGTACTAAAACAATAACTCTATTGTTGATATGTAATATATTAAATTTATGTATCATAGACCTATTATTCATATAAGATTAACTTTTTCTCCAGTAGTACAAAGTGGTTTAAATTAGTGATATTTATAATTTTAATACAATAATTCACTTTGCAGTATAGAGAGAAAAACCAAACAGGTGATTTTATAATTGAGGAACATTGTTGATTTTATTCACCTTATCTTAGTTTGCCTTTATGATTTACCCATAGCAATTTAGATATTCTCAGTTTTTCTTACGTTTTGGAATTTGTTAGAAAGCAGTAGGTTTTTAGACTCATAGATAGAGAGCAGGCTGAGGGCTCTGAGGAGGGGGGTTAGGGGGTGGAGGGATTGAGCAAAAAAGAAAAAGAGAACCCATGGACATGGACAACAGTGTGGTGATTGATGGGTGGAGGGGGATGGGTAGAGGTGGATGAGGGCATAGAGGGGATAAAAGATGATGGAAAAAAATAAAATAAAGGGGGTGGTGGGGGAGGAAAGAGATAAACCACAGAACTTATATGCATGTACACATAACCAATGGACATGGACAACAAAGCCGGGGATGGGGTTGGGGGGGGGGACGGGGAGGAGGGAGGGTGTCAATGGGGTAAAAAAGGAGAAACATCTGTAACAAAAATAAATACTAAAGAAAAGAAAAATAAAAAGTGAAAACGGGGAAAAAAGACAGACAAAAAAAAAAAAAGAAAGCAGTTTTGTTTTTTAAAAATCCGCATCTAAGGATATTTTTCCATTTATCTTCAGATAGAGTGGGGAGGGGAGAGAGAGAATCATCCATGTGAGAGAGGCACATAGATTGGCTGCCTGCTTTCAGGATGGGGGACTGAACCGCAACCAAAGTATGTGCCTTTGACCGGAATCAAAACCATTCCCCACCCCCACCCCCGCCACGAGACTCTTTGGTCCTTAGGCCAATGTTTTGACCCTGAGCCAAACCAGCCAGGGCAAAAGCAGTCAGTTTTTAACAAAAGAAGAAAAGAGGCAGAACATTTGGAAGTTTTACTGAGGAGTAGTTTATAAAACTCATTTTAAGGATGATTTGCATGATGGTTGTGATCTAAATAGGTAGTTCGTTTGGTAAATGCTCTAAACCCTGTGATCCTAGAGGTTCTGGGATAGTTGTAAGGACATGCTATAGAAGAAAAAAGTGTGCAGCAATCTTTGTAGCTTCTTTTAGGGGACGATATTTTTCCCTAGAGTTCACCTGCAGGTGGTAATGTATCTGAAGTGCTTGTTAAAGTACACAGGTCTGTATTGATATTAGTAGTTAGTTAGTAGTGACTTATTTAAGATCATGTGTAAGAAATATGCTGCAGAACTATAAGTTGCACTTTGTTTCAGTTTTCTGAATAGTAAAATGTTTCATTTTTTATATATATATGTATATATATAGATTTAAGCCTCACCTGAGAATATTTTTCCATTGCTTTTTAGAGTGAGTGGAAGGGAGGGAGGGAAAGAGCAATATTGATGTGAGAGAGAGACACATGGATTGGTTGCCTCTCATGACCCTTTGGTCTGCAGGCTGATGCTCTAACCATTGAGAAACCTGCCAGGGCTAGTTTATTTCATTTTTTAAGAACACATTGTGTTCAGTTCAGCTTATTCCACTGAGAGTATTTTTGTAGCACTAATTTGGCACTTGATTGTTCAGGTATTATAATGTTGCCTTTTACCAACATGTATGCTATTTATTACAACTGAAATTGGTATTTTATCTTCTTTTTTTTTGAGCAGATTTTTTTTTATCCTCACCTGAGGACATTTTTGCATTTATCTTCAGATAGAGCCGGAGGGAGAGAGGGAGGAAGAGAGAGAAACATCGATGTGAGAGAGAGACATCTACTGGTTGCCACCCATACAACCCCAACCGAGGCAGGGACAGACTGCAACCAAGGTACGTGCCCTTAGTGGGAACTGAACGCGGGTCTCCCCAGTCCACAGGCCAATGCTCTAATCGCTGAGCCAAACGGGCCAGGGCAAGCAGATTAATTTTTTAAGAGGAAAGTACAGCTTTTAATATTTGTTCAACAAAAATATGGTCAAAACAAGGTAGAGTCAATGTCTAATCACTGTTTTACACCTGAAACTAATATAATATTGTATGTCAACTGTGATTGAAAAAAAAATTAAAAAAATTTTTGTTTTAACTGAAAAGCCCCCAAACTGTAGGGTAGCCTCCAAACAGAATCCTGCTTGTTCAGTTTCAACCATTTGGGTTGTAGTTTGGCTCCAACACTGAAAGGATTGTCTTTCCTTTAGTTTGAACATTACATGTGAGTGCACACCTATAAGCATTCTTACAATATGAATAGATTTCCATTTGCATTTTGAATATGGATTTCAGAAAGAAATTTTAGGCTGAATAATTCTTTTTTTAAATTTATTTTTATTTATTTATGTATTTGTGTATGTATGTATGTATGTTACAGATGTTTCTCCTTTTTCCCCCATTGATGCCCTCCTCCCCCTCCCTCCCCGCCCTGTCCCCAGCTTTGTTGTCCATGTCCATTGGTTCTGAATAATTCTTATAATGAAATTTAGAATGCTTTAAAGCAGCAGGTGAGTGATAAAGGTAAATTGTTACTTGAATAGCCTCAATTAAATCTCAAATGTTTTAAACTATTTTTTTATCTTATAGAAACAATTGTAATTCCAAATAATTGTGTAAAATTTTTTCTAAAATAATTTGTTAGCTAGTTGGTTACATTTCTTTTAAAGTATATTTGTTAAATTATTCATAATAACACAAATTAGTTATAGTACTATAATAATATTTTATACGGTATTCCCTTAGCTCTTTCTTGGTGTTATTGGGTAATGTTTATTCTCACAAAGCCCCTTATATCGTGCTTTATTTCTTTTTTTAAAAATTATTTTTCTTTATTGATTTTTAGAGAGAGAGAAAGGGAGAGGGAGAGAGAGAAACATCGATAAGAGAGAACATCAGTTGGCCACCTCCTGCATGCCCCCCACCAGGGAGGGATGGGGCCCACAACCTGGGAATGTGCCCTGACCGGGAATCAAGCAGGCGACCTCTTGGTGCATGGCTTGATGCTCAACCACTGAGCCACACTGGCCGGGCCGTGCTTTATTTCTTTATAATTATAATTTTGTGCTTTGGTGATTCTTAAAAGGTTGTAGAATATAATAATATGACCTTCCATTTTTATAAAAATAGACTGAATTGTTTCTTAAAGAAGTGTTAATAGTTGGCAGAACTGCAGCAAGAGAGGCTTTTACACAGTTGATAGGCTGTGAAACTATTCAATGGACTTTGGTTTCAGAGACAATATCTGTTTTAAATTAATCTTTGTCAGATACATGCCATGATAGACAATTCAAATTCAATTGACCTTCTGACCTTAAAACAAAGAAATACCATACACTAATTTTTTCAATATAAATTTAATTTTTTGAGTCTTGGTTGCTGTGGTAGTCCTAGAGCTTGTTGCAAGGAAAACAAAGGAGGGTATTTGGCACTTTATTTATTTATTTTTAGAAAACCTGCTTTTAGAAAATTGAAATTATATGTGGAGGAACATGGACCATTCTGGAAGCCAACATGTAGTAGTTGTCCCATTGGCAGAATTTTTCAGTAACTGATGTAAGTTATTTGTTTTAATAAATTCTTGAAGAAATTTTTTTAGTTCTACGCTATTTTTTTTTTTTTTTGGTTGTACATGCCCCTAGTGGGAACCGAACCAGGGACTCTGTGGTCCGCAGGCCGACGCTCAACCGCTGAGCCAAACTGGCTAGGGCAGTTCTACACTATTACATATCTTTTTTTGTTCAAAACTTGTATCTAGAATAGATGTGAAAATATGTGATTTCTAAAAAAAGATTGCTGTATTGTGAGATAAATGTAAATTACTTTTTAACAATCATTATAAATAATGTAATTTCAATACAGTGCTAAATATTAGTAATTCTCCAGTCATTTTTTATTTAAAAAGAAGTTATTTCAGCCCTGGCCTGTTCGGCTCAGCTGTTAGAGCGTCAGCCCACAGACCAAAGGGTTGAAAGTTTGATTCTCACTCAAGAGCACGTACCTAAGTTGTAGGTTCGATCTCCGGCTCTGGTGGGGGTTGGGTGGGAGGCAACCAGTCATTGTGTCTCTCTCACATTGATGCTTCTCTCTCTCTCTCCCTTCTTCTCTTTCACTCTATCAAAAATATCAATGGAAAAATATCCTTGAGTGAGGATTAACAACAACAAAAAGTTATTTCAGGGTCTTTGAGCATTTAAAGTATCTTTCTAAAATTAAAACTTTTAATTTATGTAGTTACCTATTATTAGGAATTGAATATTTATTTCCCAAATGTGATACAGTATGTTTTTGAGTGAGGTAGGAGGGATTGTGATTAATCAATTCCGTTACTATTGAGGATTCAAAATAATTATTTTCTTTTTTTTTTTTTTAACTTATCTTTATTGTTGAATGTATTACAGATGTTACCTCATTTTTCCCCTATTGACCCCCTCCTCCCCACTCCCGCCCCCCTCCTGCTTTTCCCACACTGTTGTCTGTGTACATTGGATATGCATATATGCATATAAGTTCTTTGGTTTATTTCTTCCCACCCCCCAAGCCCCCCTTCCCTTTGAGGTTTGTCAGTCTAGCAACCAATTTGTACTTAATCCCTTCACCTTTTTCACCCATTCCCCTAACCCTCCTCCCATCTGGCAACCAACAAAATGTTCTCTGTATCTATGAGAATGTTTCTGTTCTGCTTGTTCATTTTGTTTGTAGATTCCATTGTCGATAGATATGTATTCATTGCCATTTTGTTCATATTTTTTCTTTTTCTTCACGAAGACCCTTCAACATTTCACATAATAATTGTTTGGTGGTGATGAACTCCTTTAGCTTTTCCTTGTCTGGGAAACTCTTTATATGGCCATAGATTCTAAGTGACAACTTTGCAGGATAGAGTAATCTTGGTTGTAGGTTCTTGCTTTTCATCACTCTGAATATCTCTTTCCATTCCCTTCTGGCCTGCAAAGTTTCTTTTGAGAAATCAGCTGAAAGTCTTATGGGAACTCCCTTGTAGGTAACTAATTGCTTTTCTCTTGCTGCTTTTAAGATTCTCTCTTTGTCTTGAACCTTTTGCATTTTAATGATGATATGTCTTGGTGTGGGCCTCTTGGGGTTCATTGTGTTTGGGACTCTCTGTGCTTCCTGGACGTGTGTGTCTGTTTTCTTCACCAAGTTAGGGAAGTTTTCTGCCATTATTGTTTCAAATAGATTTTTTGATTTCTTATTCTCTCTATTCTCTGGCACTCCCAAGATGCAAATGTTGGCACACTTGGAGTTGTCCCAGAGTCTCCTTACACTATCCTCATTATTTTGGATTCTTTTCTCTTTTTGCTGTTCTGATTGGGTGTTTTTTCTACCTTATATTCCAAATCAATGATTTGCTTCTTGACTTTACCTACTCTACTATTGAACCTGTGTAAATTATTCTTTATTTCAGTTAGTGCCTTCTTTATTTCTGACTGGTCCTTTTTTATGCTCTTGAGGCCCTCACTGAGTTCACTGAGGTTCTCACTAAGTTCATTGAGCATCCTTATAAGCAGTGTTTTGAACTCAGCATCTGTTAGGTTGCTTATCTCCATTTCACTTAGTTCTTTTCCTGGGATTTTGCTCTGTTCTTTCATTTGGGACCTGTTTCTTTGTCTCCTCATTTTGGCTGCCTCCCTGTGTTTGTTTCTCTGTATTACTTAACGAGAGGTGTGTGGCTAGCTGAGGCCAGATGCTGCTTGTTTGAAAGAATTTAGGAAAACCTGAAGCAGGATCCAAAACAGACCAATCCTGTAGTTAACCACCTGGCACCAGCTTGGGTAGGCCTGAAAGTTGGGCAGGGCAGGGCAAACAGTGTGAGCCAGGTTGCTGGAGTTCCAGATATGGCAGCTGTTTGCCGCCGCAGGGCAGGGCTCACCAAAGGAACAAAGGCCTCTGACAGCACGTCTGTCCCTGAGAAAGCCCCCTCTCCAGCCCTCCCTCCAATGCCAAACAGCTCAGTTCTTCCCTATATGTGTCTGGTGCCCCTCAAGCTGCCTCCCCTCCGAACTTAGAGGGAGCAAGTCTGAGTAAATCCGTGCACAGGCCCTTTCAGAGGAGCTGCCTGGGGCTCCAGCCGCCTCAGTGTCTCGGAGCCTCAGTTCCTGCTGGTTTTTCTAGCCAGAAATTATGGGGACTTCTCTTCCTGGCACTGGAACCCTGAGCTGGGTGCCTGGTGTGGGACGGGGACCCCTCAGTCCTCAGGGAGGACCTTCCCGACTGAGTTATCCTAATTTTTATCCACCACACATGTGTGTGGTGGGACCAGCCCATCACGCCTCCACCCCTCCTACCAGTCTCGATCCAGCTGCTTCTTTAATTCCGTAGTTGTAGGACTTCCAATCAGTTTGATTTCAGGCGGTTTTGAATGATGGTTGTTCTGTAGTTTAGTTGTAACTTGGATGTGGTTGTGGGAGTTCACAGACGCCGCCATCCTGACTGGAAGTCTCTCATCTTGATTCTTTAATCAGCCCTTACACTATCAGTTTGTGGCCTCTACTGTAGCTGGGAAGCTATGCAAAATTTTAATAACAAGGTTAGAAACATGACCAAATTTGATTTTAATACAGATTATTCTTGTCTCAATATGGGGATTGGATTGGAAAGAATAAAGACTAAACATAGAAGGGCTATTGTAATAGGTAGAAAAAGTGAGAGAAGAGTGGCTAACCTAAGTGGCATTAGGGCTGGAACTGGGAGTTGGAGATGAATTGAAGAGATAATTTCAGTGCAGTACTTCCCAAAATTTTCACTTTCATGTATCACTAGAAAGATTCATGTTTTGCAAGCAAGCTATATTTATCAGTAATCCTATTAGCATAACAATTTAATTGTCAGTTGGATGAGATAACTAATACATTATGCGTTGAGCTGATGCAATTCTAGTTCATAGTTAAAAAAACACACACCTTGCAGTTGTAATTAACTTTTTTATTTTTATTTATTTATTTTTTAAACCTCACCCGAGGATACTTTATTTATCTTCAAATAGAGAGGGAGGAAGGGAGGGAGAGAAAGAAACATCAGTGTTAGAGAGACACAGAGATTGGATGCCTCCTGCACGACCCCAACCAGGGCCGGGACTGAACCTTAATCGACGTACGTGCCCTTGACTGGAATTGAACCCATGACTCTTTGGTCTGTGGGCTGATGCTCTAAATGCTGAGCCAAACTGGCCAGGAGTGTAATTAGCTTTTACAACCTTACTGTAAGTATAATTACAATAGGGAAAAGTGAATATGTACAATTCTTAATTACTACTCTAATCAATCTAGCTTAAAATGGGAAAATAAATCAATGGGAGGATTGATAGACCATAATATACTTGTAGATAAGAAGAATACACATTTTCTAATTAATTCATTATATCAGTCTCAAATATTTTGGTCTCAGGACCCCTTTACATTGTTAAAAATTACTGAGGACTCCCAAGAGCATTTGTTTATATGGGTCATAGCTATCAATATTTACCACATTAGAAATTAAAATTTAAATGAAGGACCTGCTTTGGAGAGATCACTCCAAGAAACTGACCTTTGCCCTGGCCAGTGTTGCTCAGTTGGTAGGAGCATCATCCGGTACACTGAAGGGTCGCAGGTTTGATTTCCAGTTGGGGCACATACTTGGGATGTGGGTTCATTCCACCCGGGTCCAGCTCATGTGGGAGGCTGCTGATCAATGTTTCTCTCTCACTTACTCACATTGATGTTTCTCTCTCAATCCCTCTTCCTTCCCCTCTCTCTAAAAATCAATGAAAATGCCCTAGGGTGAGGTTTAAAAAATAAATAAATAAAAGAAAAAAAGTGACATTTAAGTTGAAATCTGAAGATTGCAAAATGATATAATTTGTTACTGTTTCCCAGTCAGCTTGACAAATGAATTATGTCACTTCTCCAAATTGGAAAATGTGAAGTTCTGACTCCTCACAGAAACTAAAAAAACTTGACTAACATACTTTAACAACAACAATAATAAATTACTAATATTTCCTGATCACCTGCTACATGCTAAAGGTTTTCTGTGCTAAGGGCTTTATAAGTTTATTTTATTTCATCTTCATTGCAATTATATAAGATGCATAATATCCCCATTTACAAATGAAAGAAATAAGATTTAGACTAGTTAACTAACTTTACTAGTAAATTAAGGGGACAATTTGGATCCAGAGTGTGAAAATTTTATAGCAACAAATAAATATAGGAACATAAAACAATAAAACAAGTTCTTTACTGTATAATACTTTCTTGTAGTAATTACTATAACTTACACAGACTTATTTATAGTAAGTATTAGTATAACTTGTACTTAAAAGTATTATTAATATGTTGAAGTTTTTCCCTAAAAATGCTTTTGGATTAAACCTATTTTTTAATTTGAATTTCTATAGGAGACAAATACAACTAACTCTGGTATAGATAGAATTCAGTACAGTTGTTATTTGCAAAAACATGTCATTTAAAATTGTCTCGTGCTGTAGCAGATGACTATTACCACATAGTTTGAATTTTTCACCTTTTTGTTTTCTTTTCAGTTTCACCTCCAGATGAATTTCATTTGACTACTTTTTTTTATACTTATCTTTATTGTTGAATGTATTACAGATGTCCTTCTTTTTCCCCTATTGACCCCCTCCTCCCCACTTCCACCCCCCTCCTGCCTTCACCACACTTTTGTTTGTGTCCATTGGATATGCATATATGCATATAAGTTCTATGGTTTATCTCTTCCTGCCCCCATCCACCTTCCCTTTGGGATTCATCAGTCTAACAATCAATTTGTACTTTTTTTTTTTATCCTCACCCGAGGACACTTTTTCATTTTTTGTTCAGATAGAGCAGGAGGGAGAGAGAGAGAGAGAAACATCGATGTGAAAGGGACACATCGATTGGCTGCCACCCGCACAACCAGCTAGGGCCGGGGACAAACTGCAACGGAGACATGCGCCCCTAGCGGGATCCGAATCCAGGTCTCTCCAGACCACAGGTCGACGCTCTAACCCCTGAGCCAAATCGGCCAGGGCCAATTTGTACTTCTTAATCTCTTTACCTTTTTCACCCTTTCTCCCAATCCCCTTCCCTTCTGGCAACCATCTATGAGTCTTTCTGTTCTGCTTGTTCATTTTGTTTGTAGATTCAGATGTTGATAGACATGTATTTATTGCCATTTTATTATTCATATTTCTGATCTTCATCATTTCATATAATACTGGTTTGGTGGTGATGAACTCCTTTAGTTTTTTCTAAATGATAGCTTTGCAGGATAGATTAATTTTGGTTGTAGGTCCTTGCTTTTCATCACTTTGAATATTTCTTTTTTTTTTTTATCCTCACCCGAGGACATTTTTCCATTTTTTGTTCAGGTAGAGTGGGAGGGAGAGAGAGGAACAGAGAGAGAGAGAGAAACATCGATGTGAAAGGAACACATCGAGTGGCTGCCACCCGCACGACTGACCAGAGCCGGGGACAAACTGCAACCGAGGTACATTCCCTTAGCGGGAACCGAACCCGGGTCTCTCAGGACCGCAGGCCGACACTTTAACCACTGAGCCAAACCGGCCAGGGTATTTTCATTTTCTTTTTTTTTTTTCTTTGAATATTTCTTGCCACTTGCTTCTGACTGCAAAGTTTCTTTTGAGAAATTAGCTGACACTCTTATAGGAGCTCCCTTGTAGGTAACGAACTGCTTTTCTCCTGCTGTTTTTTTTTAAATATTTTTATTGATTTTTTTTTTCTTTTTTTTTTATCCTCACCCGAGGACATTTTTCCATTTTTTGTTCAGACAGAGCGGGAGGGAGAGAGAGGAAGAGAGAGAGGGAGAAACATCGATGTGAAGGGACACATCGAGTGGCTGCCACCCGCAGACCAACCAGGGCCGGGGACAAACTGCAACCGAGGTACATGCCCTTAGCGGGAACCGAACCCGGGTCTCTCTGTACCGCAGGCCGATGCTCCAACCGCTGAGCCAAACCGGCCAGGGCTCTCTTGCTGTTTTTAAGAGTCTCTCTTTCTCTTTAACCTTTGGCATTTTGATGATGAGGTGTCTTGGTGGGGGCCTCTTTGGGTTCATCTTGTTTGGGGCTCCCTGTGCTCCTGGACTTGTATGTCTGTTTCCTGCAAGTTAGGAAAGTTTTCTGCCATTATTTTTTCAAATATGTTTTCAGTTTCTTGTTCTCTCTCTTCTTCTTCTGGCAGCCCCAGGATGCGAATGTACACTTGAAGTTGTCCCAGAGTCTCCTTACACTATCCTCATTTTTTTGGATTTCTTTTTTCTTTTTGCTGTTCTGATTGGGTGGTTTTTGCTTCCTTATATTCCAAATCTATGGTTTGCTTCTTGGCTTCACCTACTCCACTAGTGATTCCCTGTAAATTATTCTTTATTTCAGTTAGTTCATCCTTCATTTCTGACTGGGCATCCTTCATTTCTGACTGGTCCTTTTTTATGCTTTTGAGATCCTCACTAAATTCCTTGAGCATCTTTATAACCAGTGTTTTGAACTCTGCATCTGTTAGATTGCTTATCTCTGGTTTGTGTTGTTCCTTTCCTGGAGTTTTGTTCTGTTCTTTCATTTGGGACATGTTTCTTTGTCTCCTGATTTTGGCTGCTTTCCTGTGTTTGTTTCTATGTATTAGGTAGGGTTGCTATATTTCCTAGGCTTTGTAGGGTGACCTTTTATAGTAGATGTCTTGTGGGGTCCAGTGGCACAGACTCCTTGATCACCCCAGCAGGGCCCTCAAGGTGTACTCGTGTGGACTGAATACCCTTCTGTTGTAATTGAGCCTTATTTTGTTTTATTTTTGGTACGTGCCCCTAGCAGGAACTGAACCCGGAACTCTGGTCCGCAGGCTGACTCTCCAGCTGCTGAGCCAAACCGGCCAGGGCTGTTGTAATTGAGTCTTGATTGCTGTTGGCACATCAGTGGGAGAGATTTTCTCAGGGAGGAACTGGCTATGCCTACTGACCACTGACCTCTGACTACCTTGGAGGATCAGCTGTGCAGGGGCCCACCGCACAGAGCAAGACTTACTATAGCAGGGCTCTGGTACCTACTGAGTCCACTCCTTGAGTGTGTCACTTGTGGAGGTGGTTGAGTGGTGGTGCTTCGACGTGGTCTGAAGCTGTCCACTGGGTGCACTGGCTCTGGGGCAAGGTCAGCCACTGCCTATGTTCCACCCAGGGCTACCAGGCATAGCTACGAAGTGATCTGCAGGTGGCTGCTGCTTATGCTGGGCTTAGAGGTGCCCAGGAAAAGCCAAGTTGTGAACCAAGTCTGGTTGCTTCTAGTGCCAGGCCTGGGGCCACTTAGTGAGAGGCATGGGGCTCGCTGAGGCCAGATGCTGCTTGTTTGAGGGAATTTAGGAAAATCTGAAGCAGGAGCCAAGACAAGCCAATCCTATGGTAAAGCCATTGGAAACAGCTTGGGGCAGGGCCTCAGGGAAATCACCAGTGTGAGCCAGATTGCTGGAGTCCCATATGGGGCCTGTCGGCTGGTCCTGTGGGAGAAGGGCTCACCAAAGGAACAACGGCCTCCACTAACATGTTTGTCCGGGAGAAAACTTCCACTCCAGCTCTTGCCCTGATGCTGAACAACTCAGTTCTTCTCTGTATGCCTCTGGTGCCTTTCAGGCTGCCTGCCTCACACACGAGCCAGGAGGGTGAGAGTTGGTTGCCCTTTAAGAGGAACTGTCTCTTCCTTCCTCAGCCTCAATACTTGTTGGTTTTTACAGCCAGGAGTTATGGCGACTTTTCTTCCTGGCACTGGAACCCTGAGCTGGAGGTCCTGGTGTGAGATGGGGACCCTTCACTCCTCAGGGAGGACCTTCACAGTTGAAGTACTCTCCCTGATTTTACCCGCCACACGTGGGTGTGGAACCAGCCCATCCATGCCTCATCCCTGCTACCAGTCTCAATTTGGCTTCTTCTTTAATTTGTAGTTGTAAGACTTCCATTCAGCTCGATCGATTTCAGGCCGTCTTAAATGATGGTTGTTCTATAGTTTAGTTGTAATTTTAATGTGGTTATGAGAGGAGGCGAGTACCACATTTATCTACACCTCCATCTTGACCAGAAGTCCCTAATTTGACTACTTTTGGATTCAGTCTTATTTTGAGTATGTTACGGAATTAGAATAAAATAAAGATATTATTCTCCTTCCAGGATCCCCAATTCTTCATGGTCTCCACTATTGCAGTGATTTTTACCATTGTGAAAATCGAAATTTTTATAGTTTTGAGTGTAAGAATTGCAGTTCAGCTGTTTAAGGCAGCTACTGTTGTATTATCATAGAATAGATAGAAAAGAATAGAACTAACACTTACTGAAAACCTTTTACATGCCAAATATGTCAAAATCCATTGTCTAAATAATCACAACCCTGTAAAGGTAAGTATCACCTCTATTTTACCGATGAGAAGAAATGCCTCAAAAGTTAAATACCTCACTCAAATTCCCATAGCTAGTTAGTTATATAGAGAGCAAGGATTTAAATCCAAGTGTATTTGATTTCAAAGAGATAAGTAAACTGTAAATAGTTCAGTCAATAAATACTTGTCCCGCCTGGCCAGTGTGGCTCAGTGGTTGGGCATTGACCCATGCACCAAGAAGTTGCCGGTTCAATTCCCAGTCAGGGCACATGCCCGGGTTGTGGGCCCAATCCCCAGTGTGGGGCATGCAAGAGGTGGCCAGTCGATGTTCTTTTTCATGGATGTTTCTGTCTCTCGCTCCCTCTCCTTTCCTCTCTCTCTAAAAATAAATAAATAAATAAATACTTGTCCCTTGGGTGATAATATTTGCCAAACATATATTTAACAAAAGATTGGTATCTAAGATATGTAAAGAATTCTTGCAATTCAATAATAAGACAAGTAACTCAATATAAAATGAGCAAAAGATGTAGACAGATACATCACAAAGAATTATATACAAATGGCTAACACATTAAAAACAATCAGAGAAATGTAAATTAAAACCACAATGAGATATTACTATATTTCTACCAGAATGGTTAAAATTCAAAGGCAAATGTTGGCAAGGAAGTGGAGCAATCAGAGGTCTTATACATTTTTGTTGGGAATATAAAATGGTATAACCACTTTGAATAAAGGTCTACACATACATCTTCCCTATGATCTGGAAATTCCACTCAAGTACTTAACTTAAGGTAAATGAAAGCACATTTCAACAGTGTCAACAAAAAACCTTGTACAAGAATGTTTACAGCAGCTTTAGTTATAATAGCCCAAACTGAAACAGCCTAGTTGTACATGAACCAAACTATTCAACAATACAAAGGAGCAAACTGTTGACACAGGCAACGTGAATACATCTTAAAAATATTATGCTGAGTGAAAAAGCCTCACTCAAAAGAGTGCATATTATTTTATTTCATTATAAGAAGTTTTAAAATAGCTAAAACTAATTAATGATTAAATCAGAACAGTAGTTATCTCTGGAGGGATTAACTAGTAAGGGGCCTGAGAGAACTATGTTGGGTAATGATTAGGTTCTATATCTTGATTTTTAATTTTTTTCTTTATTAATTTTAGAGAGAGAGGAAGTGAGAGGGAGAGAGAGAAACATTGATAAGAGAGAACATCAGTTGGCTGCCTCCTGCATGCTCCCCACTGGGGATTGGGCCCACAACCTGGGCTTGTGTTCTGACCAGGAATTAAACTGGCAACTTCTTGGTGCATGAGTCGCCGCTTAACCACTGAGCTACACCAGCCAGACTATATCTTGAATTTTAAAAATTTCATATTTAGATTGTTTATTGCAAGTACATATAAGTAGTTGATTTTTGTATATTCATCTTGTAAACTTGCTGAACTTGTTTATTATCTCTAACCGTTTTTGTGAAGATTCTTCAGGATTTTCTATATATAAGATCATGATGTTCTGCCGGTGTGGCTCAGTAGTTGAGCATTGACCCATGCACCAGGAGGTCACCGGTTCGATTCCCAGTCAGGACATATGCCCAGGTTCTGGGCTCAATCCTCAGTGGGGGGCATGTAGGAGGTGGCCAGTTGATGTTCTCTCGCATTGATATTTCTCTCTCTCTCTCCCTCTCCCTTCCTCTCTCTCAAATCAATAAAAGAAAAACAAAAGATCATGCTATCTGTGAATAAAGATAGTAGTTTTACTTCTTCCCTCCCAATTTGGATGCCTTTTATTTCTTTTCTTTGCTTAATTGCCCTTTCTCAGTCAACTTTGCAGTCTAGTTCTACTCTGCCCAACCTTGGTGTAACTAACTGCCTTCTGGGTATATCCACTTACACGTCTCTATAGATCGTCAAACTCACTATGTTCAAGACTGCAACTCACCTTTTCTACCAAAGTCTTCCTTCTTAAGAGTTCTTTATCTTGGTATGATATCACATCGAACTAATTATTTAGCCAGAAAACTGCAAATCATCCTTAAGTCTTGATGGTTCTGCTTCCTAAATACCTCTTGAATCAGTCTTAAAGGTATCCTCCCTGCTACCACTATCCTTCACCAAATTACCATCATTGCTTGCTAGGATTGTTGTATTAGTTTAACTGGGTCCCCCAGAAGCTACTCTTGACTTTCTCATCTATTTTTCACCTTTCTATAAGTGTGATCTTTATGAAAAGACAAATGTGATGATGTCACTACTCTACTTAAAACTTTCTAATGGCTTCCAGGACGAATCTAGCATGGCTTCAGTGCCTGACTGCTTGCTTCCCATTGCTCTTTGTATGAAGATCAAAATATGGTCTGCAAGGCTCCACAAGATATGGCACCTGCCTACTTCCCAGACATTGTTACATTGGCTTTCTTTGCTTCCTTATACTAGACGTCTATTGAATTTTAAGTACTAAAAGGGCAGCGATCACATACCAAAGTATACTCAGGGCCTGACACATGGTAGGTACCAATAAATATTAGTTGAGTAAATATAAATTATGGCCTAGCTGGTGTGGCTCAGTGGTTTGAGTGTTGACCCATGCACCAAGAGGTTGCCGGTTCAATTCCAAGTCAGGGCACATGCCCAGGTTGTGGGCCAAATCCCCAGTGGGGACATGCAGGAGGCAGCCAATTGATGTTCTCTCTCATTGATTTTTCAATCTCTCTCTCTCTAAAAGTCAATAAAAAAAAATTATGTGCCAAGGTGGAGATGGTTATGTTCATTATAGTAATTGTGATGAGTTTCACTCTGTCAAAACTTAAGTCAAATTTAACATACGTCAAAATCTAACCAGTTATTGTGCCCTGGCTGGTTTGGCTCAGCAATTAGAGAGTTGGCCCACGGACCAAAGAGTCGTGGGTTCAATTCTGGTCAAGGGCATGTACCTTGGTTGCGGTTCATCCCCGGCCCTGATCAGAGTTGTGCTGGAGGCGACCAGTTGATGTGTCCCTCTCACATTGGTGTTTCTCTCGCCTCCTCCTCCTCTCCCCCTCCCCCTCCCTCCCTCTCACACTGTCTGAAGATAAAGGGAAAAATATCCTTGAATGAGGATAAAAAAAATGTAACCAATTGTACACTTTAAATACATACAATTTATTGCATGTTTTTTTTCTCAATAAAGCTGCTAAACAAACAACTATGTTCCTTTTTAAAAGGCACCTTCTTTTTGTCTGGAATCTTCTTTTGCTCTTCTTTGCTCCATCTGATTTCCTATTAATTCTTTAGCCTTTGATTAAATATATTTTCTCAGGGTCTAGCCTGGAATCCCTCTTTCTATCCCACTAGATTAGGTCTCTCTATTATATATTCCATACTTTCCTTCAGAGCATTTCTCATAATTATGCCTAATTATGTAATATTTGTTTAATGTTATCTTTTCCCCTAGGCTGTAAGCTTCATGAGGATAAGAGACTATGCCTTTCTTGTTCAATAATGTATCCGAGAGATATATTATAGGCATTCAAATATTTATTGACTGAATTAACAATCCATTAACAAATATCCATTGAGCCCTACCACAAACCAGGTACTGTTCTAAGTTCTGGAGTTACAGCTGTGAACAAAACAACCAAAAATCTCTGTACTCATGGAACTTATATTTAATAGTTAGAACACAGACAATTAGATAGTCAGATAGTGGTATATACTTTGGAGAAAACTAAAGCAGGGAATGGAAATAAGTAGTGCTGATGCATATGGAGAATTTCTCTCATTGCCCATAGAAACAGATAGGGATTAGAATCTTGGCATTGAGGGAGCTAGGAGATCTGGACTGCTTGGAATGACAGGGGCATTATGAGATTAGGCCTAAAGGTCTCAAGGCAATTAGTGAAGCTATGAGTGTTGAGCAAAGGAGGATCCAGTGTCTTGCTAGGATCACACAGAATCCTGGGCTCCTTCTGTACATCCTGCAGGTGAAAGTTTAAGTGATTTTATCTAGAGCACATAGAGCTCTGGATGTTTCCCTGGTTGCTGCTGATACATTTCTAAAGTACCAACCACTGGCAGGATCCTGTGGAACAAACAAATTACCTGACTTAAATCTCTTCCAGGTCTCTAGAAACTCACAATCTAGTTGACAAGACATACATTTAGAATAATAGTTATGATATAAAATAGAATGTAATAAGAGTAATAGTAGAAATGTGCTAAAGGATCAAAAAGAAGATGAGAATAATTTCAGAGGGTGTGTAGGAGCAGAAAGGAAGCTGGAAGGTGAAACCTGATAGAGGAAGGATAAGATTTCAACCAACAGACATGGTAGGAAATGCATTTTAAGCAAATGAGCACCTCTATTTGGATGCCTTTTTTCTACCCCAAACTTAGCCTATGTAAAGCCAAATTCTTTCCATAAACTCAGATCTTGCTCCTAATTTCCTTGTTTGTGATCATTCTCCCAATATTTAGACTGTAAACCTTGCAACTACTTTTGTTCCTCTCTCCTTCTAAAGCAATAACCACAATGACTACAATTTATTGATTTATTATAGTGAGTCAGACTATAATGTTTAGCTGTGCTAAACATTTTACATACATTATGCAACTGGTATGATCTGCCTTACAAAACTCAAAAGTGAAAATGCAGTTCATTTCTTATTTCTTGGATTTAAATGAAAACCAACCTAAAGTCCCTATATGCTGTATTTAGCAGTAAGATCAATATTACCCTTTCACATGTAAAGTCTGAAATATAGGCATTTCTCTTTCTCCTGTATTGTCTGGAAGCTTTAAAGCATTTTTTTTTTTTTTTTTAATCTTCACCCGAGGACATTTTTCCATTTTTTTGTTCAGATAGAGTGGAAGAAGAGAGAGAGAGAGAGAAACATTGATGTGACAGGGACACATCGAGTGGCTGCCACTCGCACGACCCAACCAGGGCCGGGGACAAACTGCAACCGAGGTACGTGCCCTTAGCGGGAACTGAACCTGGGTCTCTCTGGACCGCAGGCCGACGCTCTAACCGCTGAGCCAAACTGGCCAGAGCTTTTTTTTTTTTTTTATCCTCACCAGAGGACATTTTTTTATTTTTTTGTTCAGATACCGTGGGAGGGAGAGAGAAGGGGAGAGAGAAAGAAACATTGATGTGAAAAGTACACATCGAGGGGCTGCAACCTGAATGACCCAACCAGGGCTGGAGACAAACTGCAACCGAGGTACCTGCCCTTAGCGGGAACTGAACCCGGGTCTCTCTGGACCGCAGGCCAATGCTCTAACCGCTGAGCAAAACCGGCCAGGGGCTTTAAAGCATTTTTCATTCCAAACAGAAGGTATATGTGATTCCCATTTCTAAGCAGGGAGGAATCTTGGTGACTGTCAGCCTGCTTTAGTGTTGTTCTCTGTTGCCTAGTGGTACAGATGTCAAATACCTCCATTGCCTGAGGCTGTAGACTCCACACAGCAAAATTTCACTTGCCCAGCCTTTGGCAAAGGCAGGTAAGAGCCTTTCAAATGAGGATGCTTCCATCAACAAGTTTACTCCCTCAGTGCTCCAATTGACCCAGAGTGTCCCTCTTTGTATACTTTTTGTTCCAAATCCCTTCAGGCATATATTACAATTCATTCTTTTATAAGGACCTGCTGTCACAGAGGAGTTGTGCCTAGCTGAGTTTGGGTATCCTCTCACTGCAGAGACCAGTGTCGTGTCTCATTGTGAGAACCCCTCAATAATTAAGCAGTTTTTTTCTACCATCCAAATGCAAAAGACCTTATGTTGTGTCCCTTCCAGAAAGTTTTGGTTTGTTTAAGCCAGTTATTCCTCATGGTAACCAGGAATGGAGGGATCTAGAATGTGGTATCTATTCTTGACTCTCAGAGTATTTTACTAAACTCTAATCACTAAACAAATATCCTGCTTTTTAATATTTATATAAAAATTAAACTGCTTCAGTGACCCTTTTCAGGATAAAGGTTAGTTTCTCTCTTTTAAAAAATGCCCTGGCCGGTTTGGCTCAGCGGTTAGTGCGTTGGCCTGTGGTCCAGAGAGACCTGGGTTCGGTTCCAGCTAAGGGCACGTACCTCGGTTGCAGTTTGTCCCCGGCCCTGGTTGGTTGTGTGGGTGGCAACCACTTGATGTGTCCCTTTCATGTCGATGTTTCTCTCTCTCATCCTCTCTCCCCCTCCCACTCTATCTGAACAAAAAAATGGAAAAATGTCCTCGGTTGAGGATTAAAAAAAATTATCACTTAGAGTTCTCAAACATTGATGTGTGTAAGATCTCTTGGACTATTGCTAAGATTACATATTACTGGGCTTCCAAATTCAGAGATTCTGATCGATTAGATCTGCAATGAGGCCTGAAAACCAGCATATTTTAACCAATACTTACCTGGTGATTCTGAAGTAGATGGTCTGCAGACCACCTTTGGGAATTAGTAAATAGATTCTTTCACACTCTTCTACTATGTACTCAAAATTACTTGTCCTTGACCTCACTCCTACTCTCCCTGCCAATAAGCCTTCCTTCTGTCTTGCACATGCACATTTCTATATCTGTTTGGACACTATCCTCTCACATCTTCATGTGTGTGTTGGGGGGGGGGGACGCTGTAGAGGTAGGGGAATAGTATCCTTAGTATTCGGTCAAAGTTCTCTTCATCCTTTAAAACTATATTCAGCCTGGCTGGTGTGCTCAGTGGATTGAGCATCATCCCATGGACTGAGAGGTCCCGATTTGATTCCTGGCCAGGGCACATGCCATGGTTGCGGCTTCAGTCCCCAGTAGGGGTTGTGTAGGAGGCAGGCGATCGATGTTTCTCTCTCATTGATGTTTCTATCTGTCTCTTCCTCTCTCTCTAAAAAAATCAATAAAAACATGCTTTAAAAAAAACCTATTCAGCCCTGGCCGGTTTGGCTCAGCGGTTACAGCGTCAGCCTGCGGTCCAGAGAGACCTGGGTTCGGTTCCTGCTAAGGGTATGTGCCTCGGTTGCGGTTTGTCCCCGGCCCTGGTTGAGCTGTGCAGAAGGCAGCCACTCGATGTGTCCCTTTCACATCGATGTTTCTCTCTCTCTCTTCCTCTCTCTCCCTCCCACTGTATCTGAACAAAAAATGGAAAAATGTGATCGGGTGAGGATAAAAACAAACAAAAACAAAACAAAACAAAAAAACTATTCAGATGTTACCTCCTCTGTGACTCAGGAGAAAAAAAGAGACTTTTTTCTTATATACTTCTTATATATTGTAAGTACCACTCTATATTGTGTTTGTTTATATAAGACTGTAAATTTCTTGAGGACAGGGACACTATAGGGTGGGAGACAAATGACAGCAGGCCATTAACTATTTTGGCAACTAGGATAAAGCATAGAGTAAGTGATGTTTAATTTGAGACCTAAAGTTTGAGTAATAGGTAGTTAGATTAAAAGGTTTAAGGAAAAGTATCTCAAGTAGAGAGAATAGTGTATGTGAAGTCCTAGAGGTGAGAGAGTGACATGTTTGATACTGAAAGATATTTAATAAAGTTATAAAGTTTGACTAGGGTCAGCTCAAACAGAGCCTTATAAGAGTCTTAAGCCAATTAGAAAACCAACTGCAGTTTGGAAAAGAATTAGAATTAGGGTAAGAGTGGAGGCAGAGAGAGTGGGTTTTGAAAAACTGTAACCATTAGAAAATAATGTTGATATGGGCTAGTGGAACCCATGAAAAAAAGTTAGACGTAGATAGAAAGTAGTCAACAGCCCTTGCATGTTTGGCTCAGTGATAGGGCTTCAGCCTATGGACCAATGAGTTGTGGGCTAGATTCTGGCCCAGGGCACGTACTTCGGTTGTGGTTTGTTCCCAGCCCTGGTCAGGGTCGTGTGGGAGGCAGCCAGTCGATGTGTCTCTCTCACATTGATGTTTCTCTTTCTCCCTTTCTCTCCCTCTCTCTCCCTCTCTCTCCCTCCCACTCTGTCTGAAGATAATAAATTGAAAAATATCCTTGGGTGAGGATTAAAAAAAAAAAGTAGTCAACATGACTTGGTGATTGATTAGGTATTGGGAGGATTATTGTTGAGGCAACAGTTAGAGACATGGATGACTACCAGGTTTCTGGCCTTATGATGATATCATTACCAAGGTAAAGGGGCTGGAGAAGAAGATGGAATGTATTTGGATAGTTGAGGACAAGTATTGGGTGGGAAAGATGTTGAGTTCATTCTTCAGTGTGTTGAATTTGAAATGTCTGTGAGACATCCAAGTGTAGATAACAAATGCAATTTTAAAGAAAGAAGAAGAACTTTGATGTTGAGAATTGGGAGAATAAGATCTGAAGAAAACAATAAGAGTACTTGGCAATGTTGTGGGCCCCCAAAAAATAGGTGAACCTGAATTTTCAATAGCATCAGTCAACCTAATTGTGTATTTTTCGTTCAACAGTGTGTCAATCTGGATACAAGTATAGAGAAGGTGGATTGTCCCATGATTAATGTTTTTTCAGGTAGTTGTCAAAGATTATTGAGTGACAGATTTGGGATATTGACAAGAGGGCAATTAAAATAATGGTCCAAGGAATCTAAGCTGGATGATTATAATAATTTAATTTACCATTATTTATTAAGTGATTACTCTGTACCAGGCACCTAGGAGATGAGTGAAGAATAGGTAGAGAAAATTAATGGACTAGTTAATGGACTGGAAATCCTAGTGAGGTGGAAGAACAACTATAATGGGATAATTGACTGAACACCCAAGAAGGAAAGGAGTTAGAAGAGAGTGGGATGAATGGTTTAGTAATTTCAGAGGTGGAATAGTTTGGGAAGATGATAGGTTCTAAAGTGTGGCCAAGGGAGTGTATAGCTTGAAATGAAGTATAGGATAAGACCACTGGAAATATGAAAGTTAAAGAATTTAGAGGCAGGTTTCCAGTTTGCTTATCAACATGGGTGCTGAAGACAACCACATAATGGCACTGACTTCTAGTAGAATGGAAGGCTGTGGGTCATTATCGATTTTTTCAGTGGATGAAGTAGAGACCAATCATTGGATAATACCAACAGTTTTCTGTGTGACTTTGTGTAAGTTGCTCTAAAATGAGAAGAACACAGTACCTATTTCATATATGTTAGGATGGAACCGTCAGAAAGTAAATAAAAAGAAATGGTACTTTATTTATTTTGAAGGAATTTCAAACATATAGTAAAGTTGTAAGAGTAGTACAGAGATGACAACATCAAATGTGAAGATGTAGAACAATTGACCTCTCCTTTACATTGTTGTTGGAAATGGTAAAAATCACTTTGTAAAAAAGGGATGGTTTCTTATAAAACTACATTTCCACCTCCTTATGACTTATTCATTTGTAGGATTTACCAATAAAAATGAAAATATGTTCACAACAACCTTGTGTTTGAATGTTAATAGCAGCTTTATTCATATTAGCACAAAACTGGAAATATCAGAAGGATGGAACATCAGTGGAATGATTAAAATTATATATTCATACAGTGGGCTACTACTTAGCAATAAAAGGAACTAGTGATATATACAACAACATGGATGGATCTCAAAAACATTATGCCAAGTAAAAGAAGCTTTACTCAAAAGAATATATATGATAAAGTTCCATTCATATGAAGTTCTAGAATGGGCAAAACTAATTTATGGCAAAAAAATAAAAATAAAAATAGTGGTTGTTGCTGAGGCAGGTGGGAGGATGAGGATTGACTGGGAAGTGGCATGAGGGAACTTTCTGAGATGTGGTTGTTATCACTTTGAAATGTTGTTGGGGTCAGCACACTCTCCCTCTGGGGAGCACGCCTGAGCCTTCCCCTTACCCCTCTTTTCTCCTCTCAGGCATCCATCTCCTAAACTGTAAGGGTCTACACAGACTTGTAACTAGGGGAGCAGTGAACAGCAGCAGCTTGTCCTGGGCTAACCCCTGAACCTGTCTCCAGGGCCCCCTTTCCTCTTCCCAATGAGCTAAGGCAGCCTAGCCTAGGCTCTCCTGTTGTTCCTTCTATGCTAAGTCCTTCTTTGTTTCACAGTCCTCAGTTTTAATAAACATACCCTTATAATCACCTGGACTCATGTTGTTAAATCTTTCCTGCATAAAGTCAAGAACCCACACACTTAAAAAAAATACACACACACACACACACACACACACACACAGTCCTCCAAAAAATGTATACATACTTTGAATAATTATAAATTCCATTGGGTTAAATCTGAAAAGAAATGTTAATTGAGCTATCAGCTGTTAAGTGTGTTTGTATTTGTTTGTCTATCTATCTATCTATCTATCTATATCTATATCTATCTGTATATTGTTGGGGTCATTTTTTTTTTCCTGATTGCATTCAGTTTTTCAGTTCCCACTCACTATCTTTTAATTTTGTTTTTCTAGTATGTAGAACATTATTAACATGTGTAATGAAAGCTATACATAATTATATACTTAGAGAGTTATTACTCTCTCTTGCATCCCTTCCACCCCATCCCTCTACTATTGTAGGCAACCAATTTCACTGGTTTCTGATTTATTCTTCCTGTATTTCATTTTGCAAAAATAAGCAGATACATTCATGTGTTTTTTATTTCCAAATTCTTTCTTACACAAAAATAGCATACTTTATATACTCATTTGAAATTTGCTCATTTGCCCCCACTTAACAATACAGGGTAGGGTAGGTTTACAGTTGACCTACTTTTGTCCTACCCTGTGTATCCTGGAAATCACTCCATATCAATTAATACAGATATTTTAAAAACAGCCACATAGTACCTTAATAGAGGTATGTATTATAGTACTATAGTTTATTCAACCAATCTCCTGTGTTTGGTATTTATATACTTTCCAATATTTTGCTGCAATAAATAACCTTGTACATGGTTATGTAGATATTATTGCAGAATAAATTCATATAAGTGGGATTGTTGGGTCAGAGTATAAAACTGTATATATAGCTTTGTTAGATATTGCCAAATTCCCCAAAAGGTGTACTAGTTTGTATTCCCAGAGTAATTTTATGAGTGCCTGTTTCCATATGGACTCACGAAAATAAAGAGTTATCAAACTTTTTAGTTTTTGCCAATCTAATTGGTGAGAAATGGTAGTCAGAATATTTTTAATTTACATTTTTCTTATGAATGAAGTTGAACATCTTTTCATATGTCTGAGGATCATTTAAAAATTGAATGCTTTTTATTATCTCTCTTTGTAAATTTTCTGTTCGTGTCTTTTCCCCATTTTTTCCTCAATATTTAAGAGGATTTGTGAGGGTATTTTGCTTCAAATTTTAGAAGGTTTTTTTCCCCTCTCAATTTTTTTTTTTAATCCTCACCGGAGGACATTTTTTGCATTTATCTTCAGATAGAGCGGGAGGGAGAAAGGGAGGGAGGGAGAGAGAGAGAGAGAGAGAGAGAGAGAGAGAGAGAGAGAGAGAGAGAGAGAGAGAGAGATGTGAGGGAGACACATTGAGTGGTTGCCACTCACATGACCCTAACCGGGGCCGGAGACAAACTGCAACCGAGGTACATGCTCTTACGGGAACTAACCTGGGTCTCCCTGGTTCGCGGACCGATGCTCCAACCGCTGAGCCAAACCGGTCAGGGCTTTCCTCTCAATTTTTAAAAGGATCACTTAAGAAGATGGTATATTTTCTATTATCAGACTGTAGTATTTTATTTATATCTATATAAAGAAGCTATACAAATGGCCAACAAACTCTGTATCAATATCTGTGTCTAGCTCCATAAGATCTTTGTGATAACATTGTTAGAGTTTTTCCATATCCATCTTATTTTTTTGACCATTTCACTTATCCTTTTTTTTTTTTTTAACCTTACCTGAGGACATTTTTCCATTTTTTGTTCAGATAGAGTGGGAAGGAAAGCGAGGAAGAGAGAGAGAGAGAAACATTGACGTAAAAGGGACACATCGGTGTCTGCCTCCCGCACGACCCAACCAGGGCCGGGTACAAACTGCAACCAAGGTACGTGCCCTTAGCGGGAACTGAACCCGGGTCTCTCTGGACCACAGACCGATGCTCTAACCACTAAGAGAAACCCGGCCAGGGCTCACTTATCTTTTATTAAGAGTGGTATGTTAAAGCTTTCTGCTAGTAGCCATTCCTGTCAATTTCTTATTTTGTCTCCTGGTGTTTCTGCTCTATATGGGTGATTTTTGTCTTTTCTGGTATATAAATATAGAGAACTTTTATTTCTTCATTTTTAATTTTGGCTTTTAGCATTATAAAATACTCTTGTTTCATTTAATGAGTTTGGCCTAATTCTATTTTGTCTGATGCCAGGATTGTTTTATTTTATTTGCTTATTCCTTTATTTTTAGTATTTCTAAATCTCTGTGTTTTAGGTATGTCTCTTGTATACAGCATAGATTTAGATTTTCTTTTGAGCCAGTTGAAAATCTCTTTCAGTAAGTGAATTAAGCCCATACCATTTATTAATGTGACTGACATGTTTGGTTTTAAAGCTGTTGTATTATTATTTTATGTTTTAATTATTCTTATATTTTCTGGAAGTTTTTCTATGTCTTTGTTATTCTTTTAAGGTTTATTTTGGCATGTGGAAAGGTCTGCTTTTTGTTTTTTTGTTTGTTTTTTATTTTTATTGTTGAATGTATTACAGATGTTCCTCATTTTCCCCCCATTGACCCCCTCCTCCCCACTCCCGCCCCCCTCCTGTCTCTTCCCACTGTTGTCTGTGTCCATTGGTTATGCATATAAGTTCTTTGGTTTATTTCCTTCCACCTCCCCAACCCCCTTCCCTTTGAAGTTTGTCAGTCTAGCAACCATTCTGTTCCTCTTAATCCCTTCACCTTTTTCACCCATTTCCCCCAACCCCCCTCCCATCTGGCAACCAACAAAATGTTCTCTGTATCTATGAGATTGTTTCTGTTCTGCATGTTCATTTTGTCTGTAGATTCCATTGTCGATAGATATGTATTCATTGCCATTTTGTTTGTTCATATATTTTATCTTTTTCTTCAAAAAGACCTTTCGACCTTTCATATAGTAACGGTCTGGTGGTGATGAACTCCTTCAGCTTTTTCTTGTCTGGAAAAGTCTTCATATGGCCATCGATTCTAAATGACAGCTTTGCAGGATAGAGTAATCTTGGTTGTAGGCTCTTGCTTTTCATCACTCTGGATATTTCTTGCCACTTCCTTCTGGCCTGTAAAGTTTCTTTTGAGAAATCAGCTGACAGTCTTATGGGAACTCCCTTGTAGGCAACCATCTGTTTTTCTCTTGCTGCTTTTAAGATTCTCTCTTTGTCCTGAAACTTTTGCATTTTAGTGATGATGTGTCTTGGTGTGGGCCTCTTGGGGTTCATCTTGTTTGGGACTCTGTGCTTCCTGGACTTGTATGTCTGTTTCCTTCACCAAGTTAGGGAAGTTTTCTGCCATTATTGTTTCAAAGAGGTTTTCGATTTCTTGCTCTCTCTCTTCTCCCTCTGGCACCCCCAAGATGCAAATGTTGGCACACTTGAAGTTGTCCCAGAGGCTCCTTACACTCTCCTCTTTTTTTTGGATTGTTTTCTCTTTTTGCTGTTCTGATTGGGTGTTTTTTGCTTCCTTATATTCCAAATCGATGGTTTGCTTCTTGGCTTTACCTTCTCTACTATTGAATCTGTGTAAATTATTTTTTATTTCAGTTAGTGCCTCCTTCATTTCTGACTGGTCCTTTTGTATGCTCTTGAGGCCCTCACTAAGTTCGCTGAGGTTCTCACTAAGTTCATTGAGCATCTTTATAAGCAGTATTTTGAACTCAGCATTTGTTAGGTTGCTTATTTCCATTTCGTTTAGTTATTTTCCTGGAGATTTGTTCTGTTCTTTCATTTGGGACCTGTTTCTTTGTCTCCTCATTACAGCTGCCTCCCTGTGTTTGTTTCTCTGTATTACTTAACGAGAGGTGTGTGGCTAGCTGAGGCCAGATGCTGCTTGTTTGAAAGAATTTAGGAAAACCTGAAGCAGGATCCACGACAGGCCAATCCTATGATAAAGCAACTGGCAACAGCTTGGGTGGGCCTGAAAGTTGGTTAGGGTGGGGCGGGGCCTCAGGGAATCGCCAAGGCAGGGCAAACAGTATGAGCCAGGTTTCTAGAGTCCCAGTTAATGGCTGCTGTCTGCCACCGCAGGGCAGGGCTCACCAAAGGAACAAAGGCCTCTGACAGCACGTTTGTCCCAGAGAAAGCCCCCTCTCCAGGCCTCGCTTCAGTGCCAAACAGCTCAGTTCTTCCCTGTATGTGTCTGGCACCCCTCGAGCTGCCTCCCCTCCAAGATTAGAAGGAGTGAGTCCGATGCACAGGCCCTTTAAGAGGAGCTGCCTGAGGCTCCAGCCACCTTAGCCTCCCTGAGCCTCAGTTCCCACTGGTTTTTCCAGTCAGAAGTTATGGGGACTTCTCTTCCTGGCACTGGAACCCTGAGCTGGGCGACTGGTGTGGGATGGGGACCCCTCAGTCCTCAGAGAGGACCTTCCCAGCCGAGGTAGCCTCCTGATTTTTATGCGCCACACGTGGGTGTGGGACCAGCCCCTCCGCCTCTGCCCCTCCTACCAGTCTCAGTGTTGCTGCTGCTTTAATTCTGTAGTTGCAGGACTTCCATTCAGACTGATTTCAGGCGGTTTTGAACGATGGTTGTTCTGTAGTTTAGTTGTAACTTTGATGTGGTTGTGGGAGGACGCGATACCGCGTTTACCTACGCTGCCATCTTGACCAGAAGTCGTGTATCTTCTTTATAGTGCTTTTCTTTGGTATTCTAAAAGTTATTATTCATCTGTGTTTTAAAATGATTTATAGGGAAAATGAACAAAAAATTGTTTTGGAAAAAATGTGATAAACTTGAAATAGATTTATTACAAAGATACATGTGATTTTTCAATATAAATAAATATTTAGCTCTGTTTGTATTCTTACTTTCATGTGGGTGTCCTGGGTGGGTGATACACCTGTTATAAATAACTGAAAGCAATATTCAACTCATATATATGGTTATGTATGGTCTTTTATGCTTAAATCCTTGATTTAACTTGGTTACCTTAATGCATTTTGTTAGGAAGGTTTTGTTTTTTGTTTTTATTATTATTTTTTTAAATCCTTACCCGAGGATATTTTTCCATTTATGTTCAAATAGAGCGGGAGGGGAAAGAGAGAGAGAATTGATTGGTTGCCTCCCGTGCCAGAGCTGGGGACTGAAACGCAACTGAGGTACGTGTTCTTGACTGTAATCAAACCTGCAGCTCTTTGGTCTGTAGGCTGACATTCTAACCGCTGAGCCAAACTGGACAGGGCTATTCGGAAAGTTTTAAAAGGCTATATGTTCAATCTCTTATTTATATAGATATTGTTATGTAATGTTTGCCAGTATGTAAAATTACTTTCACCTATAAATCAAGTTTAACAATGGTATTGAAATCGGACAACGAATGGGTCTGTGTTGCCTGCCACTACTTGAGCCAGTTAAGCAGAGACAAGGTTGAATCGTATATGAGCATTTATTCCAATATTGCCCATAGTGTGGGAGAACAGTGGGTCATCCCATAAAATTGGCTCTGTCCCCATCACTTGCCAGCTGCTTTTAAAGGGTAGAGAAACAATGACTATGTGAGAAAGGGCAAAAAGAAAAAAATGGGTAAATTGGTTACAGGCAATGGGAGAGGAATGTTGGGGGAGGGGTTGTAAAATGTTTTGCGCAAAGGGGGAAGGAATGTGGGCTGGGGGCTGCTGCAGAGGCTGATCACCAGTGAGTCAGTCACAGATCCTGTATTCCGATAATCAGGTTGTTAATCTTTCCATGATGTCAGGTAGTCACCCCTCTCATCAGATTGGGAGAATGTACAGCATTCCTGAGGTAAGTTCCCGAGGCGCACACCTCCCAGCCATGTCAGAGTGGGCTTTTCTTTAATCAAAACAAAGCAACTACTATTAACACTGCAAAGGATGATTAACATTTCTTATAACTATGGCTAGTATGCCACTATGATTAGTTCTCTATTCTATAATTCTCTTCCGCCCCTTTCAGAATAGTATTTATAGATGCCTTCTGGAGTATAGCTCCACAAAGATTTATGCTAAATTGTATATTCAGTTAATGACATTTATTATTAAGCCTGATACAGTGGTGTTTATTTTCAGTTAGTACTTATAGGTTATTGTGTTTGTAGCAATTACATATTTTGAAGTTTGTTTTCCTTTGTCACTTCCTTAAGCATCTGTGATGTTGTGGTGTGTTGACACAAATTGAAGGGAGAAAAAATTAGTATAAATATTATAGGACAAGTACTATAAATATTATTTAAAAGGTGTCTATTTGATGTATTATAAAAGGGTTCAATGTCTACCTTTGAGAAATGAAGGGCCACTGAACATTAGCTATATCCAAGGGAGGCTATCACTGTATGTAGCTTTGTCTGTTCCTTTTAGAGAAACTTAATGATGCTCTAGGATAAGCAGTTAGCAAAGCTTTGGATCTCACAAAAGCTTGAATACATCTTTGATTGGTTATATTTTAAAGGAAATAGCCCACAGCATGGTGCCAGACAAGTGTAGAGCCCAACCAATTTGATCCTTAAGCAGGGAGAAGAACTCTATTCATCATTAAGAGGTTATATTGTAAATGCTGTAATTATTTCAGCCTAAATTGTTTTAAAGCTATTTTTTTCCAATAAAACTTCTCTTTAAATTGTGAGGCATGAAGAGACCTTCATGCATTGTATTTTTCTTCAAGTCTTCCCACCCTACCCTGTGGCCTACTCTGTTTAGTGTTGAGATCTGAATCATAATGTACATCTGGAGGGATCCTGAACCATGTGACTGACTAAAATGTCTCCTGTCATTTATTTACATTCTTTGAATATCTAATTTTGACTTAGTATTTGGTTATATCATGAAGAAACTTGCTCTTGCTCTTGATTATTTAAGAGGTGGGTACATAAGTAAAATTATTTTTTCTCTTTTTTTTCTGGACACAATTTTTTTTGTTTTTGATTTTTAATTACAAAATGGAACAAAGAATGACAACCACATTGGGTCTTGAGAGAGATCCTTTTACTTTAAGGACCACTCCTGTGATGAGTGACTTTTATTCAAGTGAATATTCATATATTTCTCTGACTTACGTCTCCCTAATCTGTATGAAATGATAGCCTGCAGACTATTTTATTTGATTGCAATCCCTTAATTATCTTTTATGTCTATTTAAACTGTGGACTTGCCATATCCATCTTGACCCTCCCCCACATCTCTCTGTTTGTATTTTCTTTCATTGTAATTTTCCTCTTTTCTCTTCTGTGGGCATTCACAGATTGTTTTTGGAGTTCATTAAAAAGGGAGTGTGTTGTCTGGGTAGAAAATTACATTTGCATGTTTGAGAGAGGCCTAAGGGTTTTTGTGGGGTTTGGCAAGTATTCTGGCTTTTTTATTCTTTTGGGAGGGAGGAATGAGAAAAGGAATAAGAAGGGATTTTTAGAAAAGAGAAAAGTAAGAATTGTTGAGGTGATTTCTTCTGGCTCCGTATTTTTCTTTCCATATTATATGAATCTTATTTCTTTTTTTTCCTTTTCTGCATGTATAAACCACTTGACTAACAATGGAACAGATTAGAGGCCTTTCTTAGACCTGTTTTTGAATGCACAGTAGAGTTCTACAAAGCAGAAACCTTCCCTGTAATGGTAATTGTACATTTACTAGTGAAGCTGGCAAGTTGAAACACATATATATCTTTTTCTTTTTTGTGATAATTGGAGGGGGTTTATATAGAAAAATTGTTTCTTGAGTTAATACGACATTTTACCTAGACTGGTATCTACATAGAAGTTTAGCCATGTTTGAATTCGAATTTTCTACTTTAAAAATTTAGGGTTTAAAAAAAACTTTCTTAATTTTATTTTAATTATTTGTTTTATTAAAGTATAGCTGGCATACAACATTATATTAGTTTCAGATGTACTACATGGCAATTTGACATTTATATACCTTACAATATCATGACATAAGTCTAGTAATCATCTGTCACTGTGCAAAGTTATTATTGACTGTGTTCCCTGTGCTGTACACTACATTCCTGTGGTTTATTTATTTGTTTATTTATTTTTTGTTAATTCTTACTTGAGGATATTTTGTCCGTTGATTTTTAGAGAGAGTGGAAGGGAGTGGGGTAGAGAGAGAGAGAGCAGGAGGGATAAAAACATCGATGTGAGAGAGACACATTGGTTGGTTACCTCCTGCAAGTGCCCCAACTGGGGCTGGGATCGAACCTGCAACCCAGGTACATTCCCTTGACTGGGCATTGAACCCAAGACCCTTTGGTGCACAGGCTGGTGATTTAACCACTGAGCAACACCAGCAGGGCAGTTTATTTCTTTTATAACTGGAAGTTTGTACCTTTTATTCCCTTTCACCTTTTTTACCCATCCCTTACCCACCTCCCCGCTGGCAACCATCAGTTTGTTCTGCGTCTGTTTCTGTTTTGTTTGTATTATTAATATTTTTTAAGATTCCACGTAAGTAAAATTATGTGGTATTTGTTTTTCTTTGTAAGTTATTTCACTTATCCTCTAGGCCCATCCATGTTGCAAATGCCAAGATTTCATTCTTTTTTATTACTAAGTAATATTCTGTTGTGTGTATAGACACCTATATCTTGGTCATTGTAAATAATGCTTCATTAACCATAAGGGTGCATCTGTCTTTTCAAATTAGTGTTGTGTTTTCTTTGGATAAATACTCAGATGTGGAATTGCTGGGTTTATGGCAGTTCTGTTTTTAATTATTTGAAGAATTGCATAGTGGTTGTACCAGTGTATAATCCCACCAACAGTGCATGAGGGTTCCCTTTTTTCTACATCCTTGCCAACATTTGTTACTTACTGACTTTTTGATAATAGCTATTCTGACATGTTGTGAGGTGGTATCTCACTGTGGTTTTGATTTGCATTTGCCTGATGATTAGTGATATTGAGGATCTTCTTATATGTTTGTTGGCTGGCTATTTGTCTTCCTCAGAGAAATGTTTACTTAGACCTCTTCTCATTTTTTTTTATCCTCACCAGAGGACATTTTTCCATTTTTTGTTCAGGTAGAGTGGGAGGGAGAGAGAGGAACAGAGAGAGAGAAAAACATCGATGTGAAAGGGACACATCGAGTGGCTGCCACCCGCACAACCGACCAGGGCTGGGGACAAACTGCAACCGAGGCACGCGCCCTTAGCGGGAACCGAACCCGGGTCTCTCAGGATCGCAGGCCGACGCTCTAACCGCTGAACCAAACCGGCCAGGGCTCTTCTCATTTTTTAATCAGATTTTTTTTTATGTCGAGTTGTATGAATTCCTTATATATTTTAGATATTCATCCCTTATGGGTTATATCATTTGCAAATATTTTTCCCCAATTTGGTAGGTTGTCTTTTCATTTTGTTAATGGTTTTCTTTGCTATACAGAACATTTTTAGTTTGATGATTATTTTGTTTATTTTGCTTTTGTTGCCCTTGCTGAAGAGACATACCCAAAAAGATAGCCCTAAGAGTGATATCAGAGAGTTTACCCTCTAGCAGTGGCTGGTGGGGTTCAGTGGTTAGAGCGTTGGCCTGTGGTCTGGAGAGACCTGGGTTCGGTTCCTGCTAGGGGCATGTACCTCGGTTGCAGTGTGTCCCCGGCCCTGGTTGGCCGTGTGGGTGGCAGCCACTCGATGTGTCCCTTTCACATCGATGTTTCTCTTTCTCTCTCTCTCTCTCTTCCTCTCTCTCCCTCCCACTCTATCTGAACAAAATATCGAAAAATATCCTTGGGTGAGGATAAAAAGAAAAAAGAGTTTACCCTCTATGTTTTCTTCTAGGAGTTTTATGGTTTCAGGTCTTACATTCAACTCTTCAGTCCATTTTGAGTTCGTTTTTGTGTATGGTTTAAGATAGTGGTCCAGTTTTATTCTTTTGGTTGTGGCTGTCAAGTTTTCGCACCACCATTTATTGAAGAGACTGTCCTTTTCCCAGTGTCTAAAATTAGTAGACTATGTATACATGTGCTTATTTCTGGGTTCTCTATTCTGTTCTGTTCCATTGACCTATGTGGTTGTTTTTATTATAATACTATCTAATGTTTTGATTACTATAGCTTTATAATATACAAAGGGCTGGGTAGAAGTAGGTTTACAGTTGTGAGTACATGAAACAGTATATTTTTGTATTATTTATTAATTATTGTATTTATTTTATTCTTCTTATTATAGTTATTATTTTGTATCCTTACTTATGATTTATGTTTTAGGTAATAATGGCTGGTAACTTAACCTATATTTTGCTCACTCCTGTAGTTTGTAATCAGGAACTCTAATGCCTCCATCTTTGTTCTTTCTCAAAATTGCATTGGCCATTCAGAGTCTTTTATGGTCCCATACAAATTTTGAGATTGTTCTGTGAAAAATACCATTGGAGTTTTTTGGTTTTTTTTTTTATCCTCACCCAAGGACATTTTTCCATTTTTTGTTCAGATAGAGTGGGAGGGAGAGGGAAGGGGAGAGAGAGAGAGAGAAAGAGAGAGAGAAAGAGAGAGAGAGAGAGAAAGAGAGAGAGAGAGAAACATTGATGTGAAAAGGACACATCGAGTGGCTGCCACCTGCACGGCCAACCAGGGCCTGGGACAAACTGCAACTGAGGTACGTACCCTTAGCGGGAACTGAACCTGGGTCTCTCTGGACCGCAGACTGACGCTCCAACGGCTGAGCCAAACTGGCCAGGGCCCATTGGAATTTTAATAAGAATTGCACTGAATCTTTGGGTGGTATGGACATTTTATCAGTGTTACTTCTAATCCATGAGCATGGGATATCTTTTCCTTTATATGTGTCATCTCCTATTTCTTTATCAAAGTCTTATAGTTTCATTGTACAGGTCTTTCTCCTCCTTGGATAAATTTATTTCTAGATATTTTATTAATTTTATGCAATTCTAAGTAGGAGTGTTTTATTAATTTATTTTTCGGATTATTCTTTATTAGTATATAGAAATGAAACCTGATTTATATATTTTGATTTTGTATCCTGTAACTTTACTGAATTGGTTATTAGTTTTAACAATTGTCTGGTAGGGTTTTCTATATATATTGTCATGTCATCTGCAAATAGAGACAGTTTTACATCTTCCTTTTCGATTTGGATGCCTTCTATTTCTTTTTCTCGCCTAATTGCTTTGACTTGGACTTCCAGTACTATGTTGAATAAGAGTTGTGAGAGTGGGCATACTTGCCTTGTTCCAGATCTTACTGTGGAGTATAATGTTAGCTGTGGGCTTGTCATATATGACCTTTATTATGTTGGGGTATGTTTCTTGTATACCCACTTTGTTGAAAATTTTTATCATGAACAGATGTTGAAGTTTGTCACATGCTTATTTTATATCTATTGAAATGATCATATGATTTTTATTCTTCATTTGGTTAGTGTGGTATATCACATTGAATGATTTGCAGATGTTAAACCATCCCTGAATCTCTGGAATAAATTCCACTTGATCATGGTGTCTGATCCTTTTAATATATTGTTGAATTCTGTTAGCTAACGTTTTGTTGAGGATTTTCACATCTTACATTCATCAGAAATATTGATCTGACTTACTATGTTGAGGTGGTTTCCTTTCTATTCCTAGTTTGTTGAGTTGTTTTGTTTTTTTTATCATGAAAGGGTATTAAATTTTGTCATATGCCTTATCTGTATCAATTCCTTTTCTGCATCAGTGAAACAATCCCATGGTTTTTCCCCCTTCATTCTGTTAATTTGGTCTATTATATTGATTGATTTTTGTATGTTTAACCATCCTCTCATTCCAGGAATAAATCCCACTTGGTCATGGTATATAATCTTTTTAATATGCTACTGTATTTGTTTTGCCGTAGTATGTTGAGAATTATTTTCATCGATGTTCATAAGGGATATTGGTCTGTATTTTTCTTTTCTTGTAGTGTTTTTGCCTGGTATTGCTGGCCTCATAGAATGAGTTAGGAAGTATTTCCTCTTCAGTTTTTTGGAAACATTTAAGAAGGTATGGTAATTGTTCTTTTTTTTCAATCCTCACCCAAGGACATTCTTCCATTTTTTGTTCAGATAGAGTGGGAAGGAGAGAGAGAGAGAGAAACATCGACGTGAAAGGGACACATCGAGTGGCTGCCTCCCGCACAACCCAACCAGGGCCAGGGACAAACTGCAACCAAGGTACACACCCTTAGCGGAAACCAAACCTGGGTCTCTCTGGACCACAGGTTGATGCTCTAACCACTGAGAAAAATGTCCAGGGCAATTGTTCTTCTTTAAATGTTTCCTAGATTCCCCCAGTGAAGCCATCAGATCCAGGAATTTCATTTGTCAGATTTTTTTTTTGTACAGATAGAGTGGGAGGGAGAGAAAGAGACAGAGAGAGAGAAACATCGATGTGAAAGGGACACATCGAGTGGCTGCCATCGCATGACCAACCAGGGCCGGGGACAAACTGCAACCGAAGTACGTGCCCTTAGCGGTAACCGTACCCGGGTCTCTCCAGACCGCAGGCCGATGCTCTAACCGCTGAGCCAAACCAGCCAGGGCTGTCAGATTTTTTTTGTATTACTTATTTGACTACCTTATTAGTTATAGGTCTATTCAGATATTCTATTTCTTTGTGATTTATTCTTAATAGGCTTTTTGTTTCTAGGAATTTATTCATTTGGATATAAAATTTGTTGGCATACATTACTCATAATACTCTCTTATACTCCTTTTTATTTCTGTATTAGTAGTAATGTCTCTACTTTTATTTTTAGTATTTTGAGTCTTTTCTCTTTTTTTCTTAGTCTAGCTAACTAAAAGTTTGTCAATTTTGAGATAAACCACAGAACTTACATGCATGTATGCATGACCAATGAACATAGACAACAAGGCTGGGAATGGGGTGGTGGGGAAGGGGAGGAGGGTGTCAATGGGGGGAAAATGAGAAACATCTGTAACAAAAACAAATTAATAAATAAAAAAATTTTTTTTAAAGTTTGTCAATTTTGTTGATCTTTTTAAGGAATTATATTTTGGTTTCATTGATTTTTCTCTAGTTTTCTATTCTCTGTTTTGTTTATTTTTGTTCTAATCTTTATTATTTTTCTTCCTTATGCTAGGTTTGGACTTAGTTTGTTCTTCTTTTTCTAGTTTCTTAAGTTGTAAAGTTAGGTTGTTTATTTGAGATCTTTATTGTTTAGTTATGTAAGCAATTATAGATATAAATTTCCCCCTTAGCATTGCTTTTGCTGTGTCTCATAAATTTTAGTATGATGTGTTTTATTTTCTTTGATATCTAAGTTTTTTCTAATTCTCCTTGCCTTTTTTTTTTTTTTTTTTTTTATCAATTGGTTATTTAAGTGTGTTGTTTCGCTCTGGCCGGTTTGGCTCAGAGGTTAGAGCGTTGGCCCGTGAACCAATGAGTTGCGGGTTCGATTCTGGTCAAGGGCACGTACCTCGGTTGTGATTCGTTCCCAGCCCTGGTCAGGTTGTGAGGGACACAACCAGTTGATGTGGCTGTATCACAATGATTTTTCTCTCTCTCTCTCCCTCCCTCCCACTCTATCTGATGATGAATAGAAAAATATATTCAGCCCTGGCCAGTTTGGCTCAGCGGTTAGAGCGTCGGCCTGCGGTCTGGAGAGACCCGGGTTCGGTTCCCGCTAAGGGCACGTACTTCGGTTGCAGTTTGTCCCCGGCCCTGGTTGGTCGTGCGGGTGGCAGCCACTCGATGTGTCCCTTCACGTCGATGTTTCTCACTCTCTCTCCCTTCCTCTCTCTCCCTCCCACTCTATCTGTACAAAAAATGGAAAAATATCCTCGGGTGAGGATAAAAAATAAAAATAAAAAAAAAAGAAAAATATATTCAGGTGAGGAATAAAAAAAAAAAAAGTGTGTTATTTCATCTAAACAATTTCATGAATTTCCTATTTTTTTATGTTACTGATTTCTAACTTCATCCTGTTGTGATTGGAGAAGATATTTTGTATAATAGCTATCTTTTAAATCTATTGAGATTTAAATTGTGACCTTATATGATCTACCCTTAAAAATGTCCCATGTGTACTTGAGAAGAAGGTGTATGTTCTTGTTGTTGAGTTTAGTGTTCTACATATTTCTGTTAGAACTAGTGAGTCTATTGTTTATTATGTCCTCTGTTTACTTATCTTCTGTCTTGTTGATCTACCCATTATTGAGAGTGGGATATTGAACTCTTCCAATTATTCTTGTAGTACATTTTTTCCCTTCAATTCTGTCAAGTTTGCTCCATATATTTTGCTTGTTTGTTATTAAATTGGTAAATGTTTATAATCGTTATATCTCTGTGCTGAAAGTTTTATTAATATATAATGCCCTTGTTAGTCTCTTGTAACCTTGTTTGATTTAAAGTTTGTTTTGTCTGATTTTAGTATAGCCAGCCCTACTCTCTTTTGGTTACTATTTGTGTGGAATATATTTTTCTCTCCTTTCACTTTTAATCTATTTGTGTTTTTGGATCTAAAATTGGTTACTATTTGTATGGAATATATTTTTCTCTCCGTTCACTTTTAATCTATTTGTGTTTTTGGATCTAAAATGAGTCTTTTGTATATAGCATCTATTTGGATCATGTTTTTGTTTTGTTTTTTAGTCGGCCAATCGTTGTCTTTTTTTTTTTTTATCCTCAGCTGAGGACATTTTTCCATTTTTTGTTCAGATAGAGTAGGAGGGAGAGAGAGGAAGAAAGAGAGAGAGAGAAACATCGATGTGAAAGGGACACATCGAGTGGCTGCCACCTGCTCGACCAACCAGGACCGGGGACAAACTGCAACTGAGGTACGCGCCCTTAGCGGGAACCGAACCCAGGTCTCTCTGGACCGCAGGTCAATGCTCTAATCGTTGAGCAAAACCAGCCAGGGCAGTATGGACCTTTTTTTTTTGGTACATGCCCCTAGCGGGAACCGAACCTGGGACTCTCTGGTCCGCAGGCCAACGCTCCAACCGCTGAGCCAAACCGGCCAGTGCAGTATGGACCTTTTAATGTTTATTCTTCCAGTCCATGAACATGGCATATTTTTCTGCTTATTTATATCTTCCTCTATTTCTTTTTTCAGTGTTCTGAAGCTTTTCTAGGAACAGGTCTTTTACCTCCTTGGCTAATTTTATCTTAGGTTTCTTAATTTTTTTGTTGCAGTGGCAAATGGGATTATTTTTAATTTCTTTTTCTGAGTGTTCATTATTGGTATATAAAAATGCCATAGATTCCTGGATGTTAATTTTATATCCTGCTATTTTGTTTAATTCATTTATTAAATCTAGTAGATTTTGGTGGAGTCCTTAGGGTTTTCTATGTATAGTATCATGTCTTCTGTGAATAATGACAGTTTCACTTCCTCCTTTCCAATTTTGAATGCCTTTTATTTTTTCTTCTTGTCTGATCCCTGTGGCTAAGACTTCCAGTGCTGTGTTGAATAAGAGTGGTGAAAGCAGACATCCCTGTCTTGTTCCTGTTCTTAAGGGAAATGCTTTTACTTTTTGCCCATTGAGTATGATGCTGGCTGTGGGTTTGTCATATATGGCATTTATTATGTTGAGGTTTTATCTTTCTATTCCCACTTTGCTGAGAGTTTTTATCAAAAATGGGTGCGGAATTTTGTCAAATGTTTTTTCTGCATCTACTGATATGATCATATGATTTTTATCTTTCATTTTGTTTATGTGGTGTATCACATTTATTGATTTGCAAGTACTGTACAGCCTTGAATCCCTGGGGTAAATCCCACTTGGTTGTAGTGAATAATATTTTTAATATATAGCTGGATCATATTTACTAATATTTTGTTGAGAATTTCGGCATTGTTGAGAATTTCGGCATCTATATTTATCAGGGATATAGGCCTATAATTTTCTTTCTTTGTAATGTCTTTATCTGGTTTTGGAATTAGTATTATGCTAGCCTCATTAAAAGAGCTTGGCCTAGCCAGTGTGGCTCAGTGGATTGAGCATCGAACCATGAACTGAGAGGTCCTAGTTCGATTCCCAATCAGGGCACATGCCTGGGTTGCAGGCTCAATCCCCAGTGAGGAGCATGCAGGAGTCACCTGGTTGATGTTTCTCTCTCACATCAATGTTTCTATCTCTCTCTCCCTTCTTCTCTTTCTAAAAAATCAATAAAAACATATATATTTTTAAAAAGAGCTCGTAAGTCCTTCTTCCTCTTGACTTTTTCAGAATAGAGTGAGGAGAATAGGTGTCAGTTCTTTGAATGTTTGGTAAAACTCACCTGTGAAGCCATCTGGACCAGGGCTTTTATTTGCTGGCAGTTTATTGACTACTGGTTCAATTTTATAGTTGTCATTGATTTGTTCATGTTTTCTGACTCTTCCTGGTTGAGTTTTGGAAGACTGTATGATTCTAGGAATTTGTTCATTTTGCCTAGGCTGTCCACTTTGTTGCATGTAATTGTTCATAGTATTTTTTTATACTCCTTTGTATTTCTGTGGTGTCAGTTGTTACTTTACCTCTTTTGTTTCTGATTTTATTTATTTGGGTCCTCTCTCTTTGTTTCTTGGTAAGTCTAATTAAAGGTTGATCAATCTTGTTTATCTTTTCAAAAACCAGCTCTTGGTTTTATTGGCCTTTGGTATTACTTTTTTAGCTCTATGTCATTTATTTCTGCTCTGCTCTTTATTATTTTCTTTCTTCTACTTTGGCATTTTCTTTTTGTTCTCTTTCTAATTCTTTAAGGTGTAGGGTTAGATAGTTTATTACAAATTTTTCTTCTTTCTTTTTTTTTAGAATGTTTATTGTGTGTGTGTTTTTTTATCCTCACCCGAGGACATTTTTCGATATTCTGTTCAGATAGAGTGGGAGGGAGAGAGAGAGAGAAACATCGACGTGAAAGGGACACATCGAGTGGTTGCCACCCACACGACCCAACCAGGGCCAGGGACAAACTGCAACCAAGGTACGTGCCCTTAGCGGGAACCAAACCTGGATCTCTCCAGACTGCAGGCCGACACTCTAACCACTGAGCCAAACCAGCCAGGGCTTTCTTATTTCTTGATGTTGGACTTTAGTACTATGATCTACCCTCTTAGGACTGCTTTTGCTGTGTCCCATAGATTTTGGGTTGTTGTGTGTTCATTGTTATTTGTTTCCAAGAAGTTTTTTATTTCTTCCTTGATCTTCATGGTAACTGATTCATTGTTTAATAACATGCTATTTAGCTTCCATGTGTTTGAATGTTTTAGAGTGTTTTTATTATAGTTAATTTTTAGTTTCATGCCATTGTGAGCCTAGTAGATTTTTTACATGATTTCAGTCTTCTTGAACTTGTAGAGACTTAGTTTGTATACTAATGTGTGGTCTATCTTTGAGAATGTCCCATGTGCACTTGAGAAGAATATATATTCTGCACCTTTGAGGTGAAATGTTCTATAAATGGCAATTAATCCATCTGATCTAGTGTGTCATTTTTTGGTCTAGAAGATCAATCCAATGATGTCAGTGGGGTGTTAAAGTCCCCTACTATGATCATATTGCTGTTGATCTCTCCCTTTAAGTTCTCCAGAAGTTTTAAAATATATTTTGGTGCTCCTGTATGGGTGCATATATGTTTACCAGGGTTATAACCTCTTGTTGGATCAATTATTTTAGTATTATGTAGTGACCTTCTTTGTCTCTTGTTATTGCTTTCATTTAAAAAAAAAAAAAAAGACTTTATTGATTTTTTAGGGAGAGATAGAAACATTGATGTGAAAGAGAAACATTGATTGGCTGCCTCCTACACACTCCCTACTGGGCATCAAGCCTGCAATACGGGAATGTGCCCTGGCCAGGAATTGAACCGGGACCTCTCAGTTCATGGGATGATGCTCTATCCACTGAACCACACCAGTTGGGCATGGCCTTCATCATGAACTCTATTTTGTCTGATATGAGTATTGTTATCCCAGCTTTTTTTTTTTTTTTTTATTGCCATTTGCATGGAAAATTTTTTCCATTCGTTGACTTTCATCCTGTGTGAATCTTTTATTCTGAAGTGTTTCTCTTATAGACAGCATATATATGGGTCATGTTTTCTTATTCACCCTATGTCTTTTGATTGAAGCATTAATCCATTTATCTAAGGTTGTTATTGATAGGTACTTGTTCATTGTTATTCTTATTCTTTATGTCTATGTTTCTGTTTTTCTCTCAATTTCTTCTTATTACAGCAGTTTCGTAAACATTTCTTGCTATGCTGGTTTAGTGGTAATAAATTCCTTTAGCCTTTATTAGTCTGGGAAACTCTTTATTTCACCTTCTATTTTGAATGATAGCCTTGCTGGATAGAATAGTCTTGATTTCAGATCTTTGCTTTTTCATTATTTTGAATACTTCATGCCATTTCCTTTTGTAGGGTTTCTGTTGAGAAATCTGCTGACAGCATTATGGGAGCTCATTTGTAGGTAACACATTACTTTTCTCTTGCTGCCTTTAAGATTCTGTCTTTGTCTTTAATTTTTGGCATTTCAGTTATGGTATGCCTTGGCGTGGGCCTCTTTGGGTTCTTCTCGCTTGGGACTCTTTGTGCTTCCTGAGCTTTTGTGACTTTTTTCTTTACCAACTTAGAGAAGTTTTCTGCTCTTATTTCTTCAAACAGATTCTCTATCCCTTGCTCACTTTCTTCTTCTTCTGGAACTCCTGTGATACAGATGTTGTTACATGTGATGTTGTCCCACAGTTCCCTTACACTGTCCTGTTTTTTAATGGTTTTTTTTCTTTTTGTTTTTCTGATTGAGTGATTTATTTTTTCAACCCCATCTTCTGATTCACTGATCCAATCCTTGGCCTCCTCTAATTTGCTGTTTATTCCTTCCAGTCTATTCTTTATTTCTGCTATGTCATTTTTCATTTCCAACTGTTTTTTTCCATAGTTTTTATATCTTTTTCATAGTTTTTAGATATTTTTTCATGCTGTTGAGCATCCTTATAATTATTACTCTGAACTCTATATATGATAAATTGCTTGTCTCCATTTCATTTAACTCCTCTTTGGGAGAACTGCCCATTTGGGTTTGTTTCTCTGTATTAGGTAGATCTGCTATAACTCCCAGTCTTGGTAGGGTAGCCTAAGGTGGTAGGAAACTTGTGGGACCCAGTGGTACAGACTCCTGATGGCCAGACCTGGGTACTCTAACAGTGTCCTTTGTGCGTATGGTGTGGGCCCTCCTGTTATAATTGAGGCTTGTTTGCTATTGGCTCCTCTGTGAGTGGGCTTGACCCTCAGGCTGGCTGGCTATGAGGCTCAACCCCCAAGGCAGCATGCTGATGCTTATCACATGAAGCACAATTCACCACAGTAGGGTTTGGAGCCTGCCAAAATCTCCCTGTGAATATACTGGATGTGAAGCTTATTGGGTCCTGCTCTATTGTTGACTGAATCTGGCCACTGGTTTATTGCTTTTGGGCCTCTTCGAAGTGTCTGGTGCAGGCCAGTGTCAGACTCTGTTTCTGGCCCTGGGTACCCTGTTGGGAGCTATCAGCAATCTTCAGCTTGTAGCTGAGGCTAGGTGCATATGGAAAGGTTGCTGAACACCAAGATCTCTACTTACTAGCCTAGGGTAGAGGAGCAAGTCAGGCAAAGATTCCAAACACCCAGACATCTGCCTCAGCCTGCAGGCTATTAGTCTCAGTCACTTAATGAACCTCAGGTTGTAGACCTCAACCAGCCATAAACTCCACCAGGTGGGTGGGGGAGAGAGTTTCCAGTGGGTGGGGCAGTTGCTTCTCCCTGAGCTAAAGCTACTTTGATGGGAAAACTCTGCCTGAGAAAGATGGCTTCTGCAGCATGTGGGAATGACTCAGCACAGGGATCCTGGCAGCCAGCTGCCTTCCCAGCTCTCTCCCCAGAGCTATGAGCCCCAGACTCTCCTCATGCAGCTCTAGTTCACTCTTTCCTCCCTCTGCTGGAACCCAAGGTAAGGGGGGTGCAAATGAAATTTAGTGCATTGGCCCTTAAAGAGTGTGTCTGGCCCTGACTAGTTTGGCTCAGCAGTTGGAGCATCAACCCATGGGCCGAAGAGTCATGAGTTTGATTCCAGTCAAGGGTACGTACCTCAGTTGCAGTCCAGTGTCAGCCCTGGTCGGGGTCATGCAGGAGGCAACTGGTCAATGTGTCTCTCTCTCATATCAGTGTTTCTCTCTCTCTCTCTCTCTCTCTCTCTCTCTCTCTCTCTCTCTCTCTCTCTCTCCTTTCCTTTTCTCTCCCTCCTACTCTATCTGAAGATAAATGGAAAAATATCCTCGGGTGAGGATTAAAGAAAAAGAAAGAAAGAGGGTGCCTGTGTTTCTAGCTGTCTTTCCCTGCCGGGCAGAACCCCCAGTGCTTTTCACAGCTAGATGTTATGTGGGCACCTTTCCTGGTTCGGTTACTCTGGGCTGGGGAGCCCAGCTAGCCCTCTCACGCCTCCATACTTCCTACCAGTCTCAATGTAGGGGCTTATGTCCCTGGTTATAAGGATTCTCTCCAGCCAGTCCTCAGTTGATTATTCAAGATGGTATTTCTATGTTTTAGTTGTAATTCCAGTGGTCCTGGGAGGAGGTCAGTGTAGCTTCCATTCAATCCGCTACCATCTTACATTGCAAGTCCTGGATATAGGATTCTTGGTTGACATCTATTTCTGTTAGCATTTTGAATATATTGACCCTACTGCCTTCAGAGATGCTGATGAGAAATCTGCTGATAATCTTATTGAGGATCCCTTGTAGGTGGCAGGTCATTTCTCATAGTGTTTTCAAGATTCTTTCTTTTAAATTTTTTGTTTTTTATTCTCACCCGAGGACATTTTTGCATTAATCTTCAGATAGAGCGGGAGGGAGAGGAGGAGGGAAAGAGAGAGAAACATCAACGTGAGAGAGACATATCGACTGGTTGCCACCCACACGACTCCAACCAGGGCCCGGGACAAACTGCAACTGAAGTATATGCCCTTAGCAGGAACCAAACCTGGGTCTCTCTGGTCTGCAGGCCAATGCTCTAACCACTGAGCCAGGGCAATATTCTTTTTTTATTGTTGTTAATCCTCACCTGCAACCCAGGCATGTGCCCTGAACCAGGAATCAAACTGGCAACCTCTTGGTACATGGGATGATGCTCAACCAACTGAGCCACACCAGCTGGGCTAGGTTGTATGTTTTATTTTAAATTTTTCTACTTAAAAAGAAAATCCTCCTAACACTTCATATGCTGGGAAACCCCTCCAAGTTGGACAGCTGGAGAACTAAACAAAAAATCATGAAAAATGTAGATGAATGGGAGGAGCACGTGTCCCAGGGACTGTAAGAATTTATTGTTCTGCCCTGGTGCCGGTTTGACTCAGCGGTTAGAGCATTGGCCCGCGGACCAAAGAGTCCATGTTTGATTTCATTCAAGAGGTATGTAACTACTGTAGTTGCGGTTTGTCCCTGGCCCTGGTTGGGGTTGTGCAGGAGGCAACCAGTTAATGTGTCTCTCTTGTGTAGATGTTTCTCTCTCCCTCCCACTCTATCTGAAGATAAATAGAAAAATATCCTTGGGTGAGGATTAAAAAAAAAAGAATTGATTATTCTGATGATAGAAGATTAAAATACAAAGGAAAGATGGTTTATTGTTTTTTCTTTTCAGTTTTCTTATCAGGATGATTAAATTAACCAATCTGAACTCTTAGTAGGTATGCATCTCTTTAAAGACAAAAGACAGTTTTTCAAAAGTAATTGAGTCATGTGAGATTATAAATGGAGACTATAAATTATACATTTCAATCTGTTTATGCATCCCATAAACCTAGATAACCAGATTGTAAGATCTGACAAATAATTTCAGTCAACTCTTTCTATAAAACATTAGAAAATATCAATGACATGGTAAATTATTTTTTTATTGTGGTAAAAACATAACATTAAATTTACCTTATTAACCATTTTTAAGTATACAGTTCAGTAGTATTAAATATATGGACATTGTTTTGCAACAGGTCTCTAGAATTTTTTATCTTGCAAAACTGAAACTATACCCATTAAACATTAATTCCCCGCCCCTGCACCCCCCATCCGTTGACAGACACTTTTCTGTTTCTATGATTTTGACACTTTAGATGCTTCATATGAGTGGCATACAAGTATTTGCCCTTCTGTGATTGGCTTATTTTACTTAGCATGATGTCCTCGAGATTCGTCCATTTGTAACATGTCAGAATCCTTCCTTTTTAAGGCTGCATAATATTCCATTATATATATACATATCACATTTTCTTTATCCATTCATCTGTCAGTGAACATTTGGGTTGCTTCCACCTCTTGGCTATTATAAATTAATGCTACTGTGAATATGGGTGTGTAAATATCCCTTCAAGAGCCTGCTTTGAATTCTTTTGGATATATACCCATAAGTGGGATTGCTGGATAACACAGTAATTATATTTTTAACTTTTTGATGAATCTTTTCACTGTTTTTCTTTTCTTTTTATTTTATTTTTTATCCTCACCTGAGAACATTTTTCCATTTTTTGTTCAGATAGAGTGGGAGGGAGAGAGAGAGAGAGAGAAACATCGATGTGAAAGGGACACATTGAGTGGTTGCCACCCGCACAACCCAACCAGGGCCGGGGACAAACTGCAACTGAAGTACGTGCCCTTAGCAGGAACCGAACTCCGGTCTCTCTGGACCACAGGCTGATGTTCTAACCGCTGAGCCAAACCGGCCAGGGCTACACTTGTTTTTCTTTTCTTTTTTTTTTTTTATCCTCACCCAAGGACACTTTTTCATTTTTTTGTTCAGATACAGTGAGAGGGAAAGAGAGGGAGAGAGAGGGAGTGGGGGGCGGGGGGGAGAGAAACATCGACGTGAAAGGAACACATCAAGTGGCTGCCACTCACACGACCCAACCAGGGCCAGGGGCAAACTGCAACCAAGGTATGTGCCCTTAACAAGAACCGAACCCGGGTTTCTCTGGATCGCAGGCCGATGCTCTAATTGCTGAGCCAAACTGGCCAGGGCTACATTTGTTTTTCTTCATGGTGTACATGCTTAAGCTCCCAACAACAGTGCCCAAGGATTCCAATTTCTCTGTATCCTCATTAAAATTTGTTAGTTTGTCCTGCCAATATGGCTCAGTGGTTGAGTGTCAACCCATGCACCAAGAGGTCACCCATTCGATTCCCAGTGAGGACACATGCCCAAGTTATGGGCCCAATCCCCAGTGGGGGGCATGCAGGAGGCAGCCAATTGATGTTCTCTCTCATCGATGTTTCTGTTTCTCTCTTCCTCTCACTTCCTCTCTCTCTAAAATCAATAAAGGAAAAAAAATTAAAAACTTGTTATTTTCTATTCTGACAATGGCTAATTCTAATGAGTATGAGATGGTATCTCATTGTGGGTTTGACTTGTATTTCTTTTATGATTAGTGATGTATTGAGCATCTTTTCATATGCTTATTATATATATATTTTTTGGAGAACTATTTATTTAAGTACTTTGCTCATATTTTAATTGGGCCATTTTGTTGTTAAGTTGTAGAAGTTCCTTATTCTGGATATTAAGTCCTTATCAGATATATTATTTTAAAATATTTTTCTCATTTTATAGGTTGCCAGCATAATCTAATTTAATTTACATTTTAAGATCAGTCTGGCTGCTGAGTAGTAAATGGATCAGTGTAGACTACATCAAGAGTGAGAGTAGGAAAATCATTTGGCAGACTCTTGCAGTAAACTAAGTAACAGATTATCAGGGCCTGCTGGTGCTAGGGGATAAAATGGAAGTTGTAGAATATTTTAGAAGTAGAACCAACAGATTGTATGTGAAAGGTCAGAGAGAAGAAAAAGTTAAAGATGACTCCCAGATTTCTGGGTTGGGTACTTTGGCAAATGGTGGTGCACCTTCTTGAGATGGAGAAGATTGGAGGGAAGTTGTGCCAGGAGTAGGAGTGGAAGAAGGCATAGGTTGAGATCAGTAGTACAAATACATTAAGTATGATGTACCGGTGAGACATCTAAGTGGCAAAATCAAGTAGGCAGGTGAATCTAAGTATTTCAAATTTTAAAAGGTGTCCTAAACTATAAATATAAATATTTTGGGATAGTCAGTATACAACCTGGGGCTTCAGTATAAAGCACACAATTCACAGCATAATTTAATAAAATACCTAGCACACTTGTGTACTTCACAAACTTCCACTGTTGTGAGGTAACCTTGGCTTTACTCTGGTTTAACAAAAATTCTAGCTTTTCTTCTTACTTATAAGAAGGAAAAGCTAAGAGAAAGCACTGCTTTTAGTTGCTCTTCTACTATTGAGTCCCACCAGGGACTTTTTTATTCTGCTACCCCAGCTCAGGTTTCACTTACCTCCTAGCATCTTTCAGCATCCTGCTTTTTAAAAATCTAAACCAAAAAGAAAGGAAATAGTTCTGCTTACATATGCACTGTTTTCCTAGGATTACCCTCTGCTGCTTTTTTCCAGCCTGCATGGAAATTCTCTCTTGAATTCTTCTAGGTACTTCCTGTCCTTTGAAGGCTGGAACTGTTATAAAACCTATTTGTCATTAGACACATAAGATTATTCATTAACCTTTTTCTGAGACCCACAACTTGTTCCAAACCTGATTCTTTTTTTTTTTAAGGGACCCATTTCTTTCTTTTCTTCTGAACAGACATTTTATAATAAATTTGAACAGAGCATGCACAGTTTTTAAACAGTTACTTTATTTATTTATTTTTGGTTAATGCTCACCTGAGAATTTTTTTAGAGAGAGTGGAAAGGAGGGAGGGAGAGAGAGAGAGAAACATGGATGTGAGAGAGGCACATCGATTGGTTGCCTCCTGCATGACTCTGACTAGAGCTGAGGATTGAACCTGCAACCCAGGTATGTGCCCTTGACTGGAATCAAACCTGCAACCCTTCGGTCTCTAAGGTGATGCTCTAACTGCTGAGCCGAACCAGCTGGGCTAAACAATTGCTTTATATGATATATTTAGTTAGAAAGTTATTTTCCCAAAGAAACAATGTTAAAATGGTGGTTTGGTTTCCTCAACCTAAGACCAAAGACTTTAAACCAGCGGTTCTCAACCTGTGGGTTGCGACCCCTTTGGGGGTTGAACGACCCTTTCACAGAGGTCACCTAAGACCATTTGAAAACACATATTTCCAATGGCGATTCATAACAGTAGCAAAATTACAGTTATAAAGTAGCAATGAAAATAATTTTATGGTTGGGGGTCACCACAACATGAGGTATTAAAGGATCGTGGCATTAGGAAGGTTGAGAACCACTGCAACTGTACTTCATTTATAACTGATGATAGCTGTAGCCTTGTTTCTTGGACACAGTGACACATTTCCTGTAGGTTATTTCTAGTATTGCATAGGGACAAGGACTGTGCCTACAGGGGCTCCAGTAAGTTGTTTAATTTCCAAATAGAGCAGGAGGGAGAGAGAAGGGAAGAAAGAGAGAAAAACATTGATGTGAGAGAGACACATCAACTGGTTGCCACCCACACGAACCCAACCTGGGTGGGGACAAACTACAACCAAGGTATGTGTTCTTAGTGGGAACTGAACCCAAGACTCTGTGATCTGCAGGTTGATGCTCTAACTGCTGAGCAAAATCGGCCAGGGCTTTGTTGATGTTTTTAAAGAGAGAGGAAGAGAGAGAAACATCAACATGAGAGCAGAACATCAATCAGCTGCTTCTTGCACACCCTCTACCAGGGATTGAGCACGCAAGCCAGTCACGTGTTCTGACTGGGAATCAAACCAGTAACCTTTCAGTTCTCACGGCGATGCCCAACCAACTGAGCCACGCCAGCCAGGGCCAATTTGTACTTCTTAATTTCTTCACTTTTTTCACCCACCTCCACAGTCCCCTCTCCCATATGGCAACCATCAGTTTGTTCTCTGTATCTGTGAGTGTTTTTCTGTTTTCTTTGTTAATTTATTATGTTCTTAAATTCCACATATAGATAAAGTCATATCATAAGCCTTTCTCTGACTTATTTTACTTAGCATCCATGTTGTTGCAAATGGTAAGATTTCATCCTTTTTTTTAAAATCCTCACCTGAGGATATTTTTCTATTTATCTTCAGACAGAGTGGGAGGGAGAGAGAAGGAGAGAAAGGGAGAGAAAGAGAAACTCGAAGTGAGAGGGACACATCGACTGGTTGCCTCCCTCACGACCTGGACCAGGGCTGGAGATGAACTGCAACCAAGGTCTGTGCCCTTGACCGGAATCGAGCCCGGAACTCTTTCTTTGGTTCGTGGGCCGACGCTCAACCGCTGAGCCAAACCGGCCAGGGCAAGATTTCATCCTTTTTTGTGGCCAAGTAATATTTTATTGTATATATATACCACATCTTCTTTATCCATATATCTGTTGATGGGCACTTAGGTTGCTTCCATAGCTTGGCTATTGTAAATAATGCAATGAGGGTGCATATAACTTTTCATATTAGTGTTTTGTACTTTTTCAAATAAATACACAGAAGTGGAATTGCTGGGTCTTAAGATAGATCCACTTTTTATTTTTTTAGGAACCTCCATACTGTTCCACAGTGGCTGCACCAGTTTACAATCCCACCAATAATGCCCAAGTGTTTCTTTTCTCCATCATATCCTCTCTAACACTTGTTTGTTGATTTATTGATGATAGCCATTCTGACAGGTGTGAGGTAATATCTCATTGTGGTTTTAATTTGCATTTCCCTGATGATTAGTGACATTGAGCATTTTTTCATATGTCTATTGATCACCATTTGGAGAAATGTCTGTTTAGGTGTTCTGCCCTTTTTTTAAATTTACAAATATATTTTTATTTAAGTATAATTGGTATACAATATTATGTTGGTTACAGTGTAGTGACTTAACATTTTTATAACTTATAATATGATCACCCCACTGATGCTAGTAATCATCTTGTCTTTATGAATTTGACTACTCTTAAGTACTTTATATATGTCCTCTGCCCATTTTTAATTGGATTTTTTGTTTTTTTGGTGTTAAGTTGTATGAGTTCTTTATAAATTTTGGATATGAACCCCTTATTGGATGTATCATTGACAAATATCTTTCCCAGTTGTCTTGATGGTTTCCTTTACTGTGCATAAACTGTTTAGTTTGCTATAGTCCCATTTGTTTATTTTTCTTCGGTTTCCCTTGACCAAAGAGATATATCATAATAAAAATTACTAAGAGCAGTGTCTGAGAGTTTACTGCCTATTTTCTGTTAGGACTTTTATGGTTTTGAGTCTTGCATTTAAGTCTTTAATCCATTTTGAGTTTATTCTTGTATAAATGGTATAAGAAGGTGCTCTAGTTTTGTTTTTTCATGTATCTGTTTAGTTTTCCCAATATCGTTTATTGAATAGACTATCTTTACCCTATTGTATTCCCTCCTTTGTCACATAAGTGTGGGTTTATTTCTTGGCTCTATATTGTTTCATAGATGTATGTTCGTGAGGGACATTGGCCTATAATTTTCTTTTTTTGTAATGTCTTTATCTGGTTTTGGAATTAGGAAAATGCTGGCATCATGAAATGAGCTTCAGAACCTTTCCTTCTTTTGAATTTTTTGGAATAGTTTGAGAAGGATAAGTTTAATAGTTCTTTGAATAGTTCGTAAAATTCACCTGTGAAACCATCTGGTCCCAGACTTTTGTTTATTGGGAATTTTTTTTTTTAATTTTGTTTTTAATCTTCACCCGAGGCCATCTTTTTGTTCAGATAGAGTGGGGGGGGGGGGGAGAAAGAGAGAGAAGCATCGACGTGAAAGGGACACATTAAGTGGTTGCCACCCACATGACCCAACCAGGGCCAGGGACAAACTGCAACCGAGGTACGTGCCCTTAGCAGGAACTGAACCTGGGTCTCTCTGGACCGCAGGCCGACACTCTAACCACTGAGCCAAACCGGCCAGGGCGGTTGGGAATTTTTTGATAACTGATTCCATTTCATTGGTCTGTTCAGACTTCATGTTTGTACCTGATTTAGTTTTGGAAGAATGTATGTTTCTAGGAATGTTTCCATTTCTCCCAGATTGTCCGATTTGTTGGCATATAATGTTCATAGTATTGTGTTATAATTCTTTGTATTTCTCTGGTGTCGGTTGTCACTTCTCTTTCATTTCTAATTTTATTTACTTGGGTCCTCTCTTTTTCTAAATTTATTGGGGTAACATTGGTTAATAAAATTTTATCAGTTTCAAGTATACAATTTTATATACGTATATCATTTGTATATTGCATTGTGTGTTCACCACCTCCATTACATCTTCCATCACCATATATTTGACCCCTTTTACTCTTTATTACCTCTCCCTCTGGTAACCACCAAACTGTTGTCTGTGTCTACGAATTTTTGTTTGTCTTATTTGTTCATTTGTTGCTTTCAGCTTTATATCCCACATATGAATGAAATTATATGCTTCTTGACCTTTTTTGTCTGACCCATATCGCTTAGCGTGATATTCTCAAGATCTATCCATGTTGTTGCAAATGGCAGTATTTCATATTTTCTTATGGCTGAGTAGTATTCCAGTGTGTATATGTGCCACATCTTCTTTATCCAATCATCTATTGAAGAACACTTTGGTTGTTTTCATGTCTTGGCCACTGTGAGTAATTCTGCAATGAACATAGGATACATATATCTTTATGAATAAATGTTTTCAAAATTTTCAGGTAGAGATTCAGAAGAGGAGTTTCTGTCTCATATGGTAACTCTATTCTTAATTTTTTTGAGGAACCTCCATACTGATTTCCACAGTGGCTTTATCAGTTTACATTCCTAGCAGCAGTGAGGGTTCCTTTTTCTCCACAACCTCTCCAACATTTGTTATTACTTGCTTTGTTGATAACAGCCATTCTAACAGGTGTGAGGTGGTATCTCATTGTAGTTTTTATTTGCATTTCCCTCATAGGTAGTGAAGTTGAGCATCTTTTTATATATGTATTGGCCATGTGTATGTCTTTTTGGGAGAAGTGTCCGGTCAGATTTTTGCCCATTTTTTAATTAGATTGTTTGCTTTTTGTTGTTGAATTGTATGAGTTCTGTATATTTTTTGGATATTAACCCCTTATGGAGGTGGTGTTTCCAAATATATTCTCCCATTTGGTTGGTTGCCTTTTTGTTTTGTCGATGGTGGTTTTGTTTTGTTTTTGTTCTGTGCAGAAGCTTTTTAGTTTGATATAGTTCCACTTATTTATTTTTTGCTTTTCTTTCCTTTGCTTTTGTTTTTTTAATTTTTAATTTTTGTTACAGTTGTTTCTCCTTTTTTACCCCATTGACACCCTCTTCCCCATCCTCCCCGCCCCGTCCCCAGCTTTGTTGTCCATGTCCATTGGTTATGCATACATGCATATAAGTTCTGTGGTTTAACTCTTCCCACCCCCCACCGCCCCTCTTCTGAGGGTTGTCAGCCTGTACCCTACTTCCATGTTTCTGGGTCTACCCTATTCCTCAGATTGTTATGTTCATTATATTCCATATATAAGTGAGATCATGTGGTATTTGTCTTTTTCTGCTTGGCTTGTTTCACTTAGGATAATACTTTCCAGGTCCCCCATGTTGTCTCAAAGGATAAGAGATCTTTCTTTCTTACAGCTGCATAGTACTCCATTGTGTATATGTACCACTGCTTTTTTATCCATTCGTCTACTGATGGACACTTGGGCTGTTTCCACATCTTAGCTATTGTAACTAGTGCTGCTATGAACATGGGGGTATATATATTCTTTCTGATTGGTGTTTCAGGCTTCTTAGGGTATATTCCTAGAAGCTGGATCACTGGGTCAAATGGCAGTTCAATTTTTAATTTTTTGAGGTAACACCATAGTGTTTTCCATAGTGGCTGCACCAGTCTGCATTCCCACCAGCAGTATACTAGAGTCCCCTTTTCTCCACACCCTCACCAACACTTATATTTGACAAAGGTGGCAAGAGCATACAGTGGAGTAAAGACAGCCTCTTTAATAATGGTATTGGGAAAATTGGACAGCTACATGCAAAAAAATGAAACTAGACCATCAACTTACACCATACACAAGAATAAACTCAAAATGGATAAAAGACAAATGTGACCCGTGAATCCATAAAAAATCTAGAAGAAAATGTAGGCAACAAAATTTCGGACATCATACTCAGCAGAATTTTCACTGATATATCACCTAACGTAACAGAAATAAAAGAAAAAATGAACACATGGGACTACATCAAACTAAAAAGCTTCTGCACAGCAAAAGAAACAACTATCAACATGGAAAGGCAACCCACTGTATGGGAGAACATCATTGCCAATGATATATCAGATAAGGGGTTAATTTCCAAAATATACAGAGTACTCATACAACTCAACAAAAGGAAGACAAAGAACCCAATTAAAAAATGGGCAGAGGAGCTGAATAGACACCTCTCCAAATAGGACATGCAAATGGCCAAGAGACATATGAAGAAATGCTCAACATCACTAATCATCAGATTAGTTAATTAGTTAATTAGTTAATCAGATGATGTTAATTAAAACAACAATGAGGTATCACTTCACACCGGTCAGAATGGCCGCCATCTTTCCCTTGCTTTTGAGGTCAAATTCATAAAATCTTCTCTAAGACCAAGGCCATAAGTTTTAGTACCTATGTTATCTCCTATGTAATTTATTATTTCAGGTCTTGTGTTTAGGTCTTTGGTCCATTTTGAATCAATTTTTGTGTGTCCTGAAAAATAGCAGTCAAGCTTTATTCATTTGCATATGGCTTTTCAGTTTTCCCAACACCATTTATTGAAGAGCCTTTCTTTTCTCCATTGTATGTTTTTTGTTCCTTTGTCGAAAATTTGCCCATTTACATGTGGGTTTATTTTTGGGTTCTGAATTTTATTCCATTGGTCTATGTGTCTGTTTTTCTGCCAATAGCATGCTGTTTTGATTATTGTCACTTTGTAGTATAATTTGAAGTGAGGGAATGTGACACCTCCAGCTTTGTTTCTTTTTTTCCTCAGGATTGCCTTGGCTATTTGGGGTCTTTTGTGGTTCCATACCAATCTAATTATATTTTATTCCTGTTCTTTAAAAAATGCCATTAGGACTTTGATGGGGATTGCATTAAATCTGTTTATTGTCTTGGGTAGTATGGCCGTTTTAACTATGTTTTTTCCAATCCATGAAAACAGAGTATCTTTCTATTTCTTTGTATTTTCTTCAACTTCTTTTACTAATGTCTTATAGTTTTCAGTGCATAGGTCCTTCACATCCTTTGTTTCCTAGGATTTTATTAATTTCATTGCAATTTCAAGAAGAATTGCATTTTAAAAAAAAATTTTTTCCTGAAATTTTATTGGTAGTATTTAAGAACCCAATGGATTTTTGTACATTGATTTTGTATCCTTTGACTTTACTGTATTTGTTTATTATTTCTAATGGCTTTTTTTGTGTGGAGTCTTTAGGGTTTTCTATATCAAGATTCATGTCATCTGCAAAAAGTGACAATTTTACTTCTTTATTCCCAATTTGGATACCTTTTATTTCTTTTTCTTGCCTGATTGCTCTCTGGCTAGGACTTCTAGTACTATGTTGAATTACAGTGAGAGTGGGCATCCTTGTCTTATTTCTGATCTTAGAGGAAAAGCTTTCATTTTTTTCACCATTGTGTATATTAGCTCAGGGTTTGTCATGTATGGCCTTTTATGTTGAAGTACTTCTATGTCCATTTTATTAAGTGTTTTAATTATAATTGGATATTGTATTTTTGTCAAGTGCTTTTTTGCATCTATTAATGTGATCATATGATTTTTATTCTTTATTTTGTTAATGTGGTGTATCACATTGATTATTTTGCATATGTTGAACTATCCTGGAATAAACCCCACTTGATTGTGATGTATTCTCTTTTTCATGTATTATTTTATTCAATTTTCTAGTATATTGTTTAGGATTTTTGCATCTATATTCATCAGAGATATTGGTCTGTAGTTTTTTGTGTGTGTGTTATCCTTGCTGGGTTTTGGTGTCAGGATAATGTTGCCGTCATAAAATGTGTTAGGAAGTATTGCCTCTTCTTCGTTTTTTTGGGAAGAGTTTGAGAAGAATAGGTAGCTGTTAATCTTCTTTGAATGTTGGGTAGAATTCACTATGGAAGCCATCTGGTCCTGGACTTTCACTTTTTTGGAGGTTTTTTTTTTTTTTTATCCTCACCCAAGGACATTTTTGCATTTATCTTCAGACAGAGCAGGAGGGAGAGTTGGGGGAAGAGAGAGAGAGAAACATTGATGTGTGAGAAAGAGAGAAACATGAGAGAGAGACATCGAGTAGTTGCCCCCAACCGGGGTTGGGGACAAACTTCAACTGAGGTTTGTGCTCTTAGCGGGAACCGAACCCAGGTCTCTCTGGACTGTGGGCTGACACTCTAACTGCTGAGCCAAACTGGCCAGGGCTGGAGGTTTTTTATTATTTCAATTTCCTCCTCACTAGTGATTGGCCTATTTAGATTTTCCATTTCTTCTAAGTTATTAAATTTGGTGGCATATAGTCCTTCATAGTATTCTTCCAAGAGCCTTTATATTTCTGTAGTGTCCATCATAACCTCTCTTTCATTTCTATTTTGTTTGAGTTTTTTTCTCTTTTTTCCTTAGTGAGTCTTGACAGAGGTTTGTCAGTTGTATTAATCTTTCCAAAGGACCAGCTGTTTGTTGAATTAATTTTTTTCTATTGCCCTTCTGTTTTCTATTTCATTTAATTCTGTTCTATTTTTGTTGTTGTTAATCCTTAGCTGAGGAGATATACACACACACACACACACATATATATATACATATGTGTGTGTGTATTTTTTTTTTTTTTTATTCCTCACCCAAGGATATTTTTCCATTCATCTTTAGATAGAGTGGGAGAGAGGGAGAGAGGAAGAAAGAAACATCGATGTGATAGAGCCACATTGACTAGCTGCCTCCTGCACTACCCCACCAGGGCTGTGGACGAACCACAACCAAGGTATGTGGCCTTGACCAGAATTGAACCCACGACTCAGTGGTCTGCAGGCCAACACTGTAACCACTAAGCCAAACTGGCCAGGGCCTGAGGATATTTTTTCACTAACATTTTTTTTTAGATAGAGTGGAAGGAAGAGAGAGGGAGTAAGAGAGAAAGAGAGAGAGAAACATCGATGTGAGAGAGGCACATCATTTGGCTGCCTCCCTCACAGGGATCGAGCCTGCAACCCAGATATATGCCCTTGACCAGGAATTGAACCCTTTGGTCCACAGGCCGGTGCTCTAACCACTGAGCAACCAGCCAGGGCTAATTCTGCTATAATTAAAAATATATATATGTTTTTATTTATTTTTCAGAGAGAGGAAGGAAGAGAGAGAAACATCAATGTGAGAGAGAAACATTGAACAGCTGCCTTCCGCACACCCCCACTAGGGATTGAGCCTGCAACCCTGGCATGTGCCCCAACCGGTAATTGAATCAAACCAGGACCTTTCAGTCCCTGGGATGGTGCTCAACCCACTGAGCCACACTGGCTGGACTGTGCTCTATTTTTATTATTTTCTTCTTTCTGCTGACTTTGGGCTACATTTGTTATACTTTTTCTAGTTCTTTAAGATGTAATGTTAGGTTGTTTATTTGGGATTTTTCTTGTTTCTTGAGATAAATCTGTAATGGTATAAATTTTCCTCTTATTAAAGCTTTTGCTGCATCCCAAAGGTTATATATCGTATTGTCTGTCATTCTCCTTTGTCTCTATGTATCTTTTGATCTCACCTTTTATTTATTCTTTGACCCAGTTCTTTTTTTTTTTATCCTCACCCGAGGATATTTTTCCATTTTTTGTACAGATAGAGAGGGAGGGAGAGAGAGAGAGAAACATCGACGTGAAGGGACATATCGAGTGGCTGCCACCCGCACGACCAACCAGGGCCGGGGACAAACTGCAACCGAAGTACGTGCCCTTAGCGGGAACCGAACCCGGGTCTCTCCAGACCGCAGGCCGATGCTCTAACCGCTGAGCCAAACTGGCCAGGGCGACCCAGTTGTTCTTTAGTAGCATGTTGTTTAATCTCTGCATATTTGTGGGTTTTCCTATTTTAGCCCCCCCAGTTGATTTCCAGTTTTAAAACATTGTGGTTGGAGAATATGCTTGATATGATTTCAATTTTCCTAACTTTGTTGAGGCTAGTTTTATGTTTCACATATGCTCTATCCTTGAGAATGTTCTATGTACACTAGAGAAGAATGTATAATTTGGTGTTCTGGGGCAAAAGTCTTTGTAAATGTCAATTATGTCCATTTGGTCTGATGTGTCATTTAAAGCTGATATTTCCGCCCTGGCCAGTTTGGCTCAGCAGTTAGAGCGTCGGTCTGCAGTTCAGAGAGACCTGGGTTTGGTTCCCGCTAAGGGCATGTACATCGGTTGCAGTTTGTCCCTGGCCCTGGATGGGTCATGCAGGTGGCAACCACTCGATGTGTCCCTTTCTCTCCCTACCACTCTATCTGAACAAAAAATGGAAAAATGTCCTCGGGTGAGGATACAAAAAAAAAAAAAAAAAAGCTGATATTTCCTTGTTGATTATCTATTTGGATGATCTACCTATAGCTGTCAATGGGATATTTAGATCTCCCACTATAATTGTGTTTTTGTCAGTTTTTCCTTTAGTTCTGTTAGTAGTTGCTTTATATATTTTGGTGCTCCCTGATTGGGTATATGTATATTGATAAATGCTATGTCCTCTTGATATATTTCCCCCTTTATCATTATCAAATATTTTTCTTTGTCTCATTACCGTTTTCGTCTTGAAATCTATTTTGTTAGATGTTAAGTATGGCTACACTGCTTTTTTGTGGATATCCTTTGAATGGAGAATCATTTTCCACTTTCATTTTGAGTCTGTATTTGTCGTTGTAGCTTGAGATGTATCTCCTGAAGGCAGCATATGGTTGGATTTTTTTTAATCCAGTCTGCTACTCTGTGCTTTATTATTGGTGAGTTCAATCCATTTATATTTACGGTGATTTTTTTTTTTCTTTATTGATTTTTAGAGAGGAAGAGGGGAGAGAGAGAGCAAGAGAGAGAAACATTGATGAGAGAGAACATCAGTTGGCCTCCTCCTGCATGCCCCCCCACTGGGGATTGGGCCCACAACCTGGGCATATGCCCTGACCAGGAATTGAACCAACAACCTTTTGGTGCATGGGTCAACGTTCAACCACCGAGCCACACTGGCCAAGTTGTTTAGGGTGATTATTGATAAATGATGATTTTCTATAGCCATTTTATCTTTTGTTTCTGGTAGCTCTGTCTCCATGGTTTTTTTCCCCCTGTGTTTCTGTTTGTTGTTATAGTTTGGTGGTATTCTATGATATTTTTCCTGTTTCCTCTTTTTATTTTTTAATGTAACGTATAGGAAGGAATTGGGAATTGGGACTGCCTCTTGATAGGTACAGGATCTCTTTTAGGGTGATGGTGGTAGAAATATTCTGAATAAGTTTTGGTGATGATTGTATAACATAGTAAGTATACTAAAAATCACTGAATTGTGCACTTCATTTTTTAAATTTTATTTTCCAATTACATTTGATATTGTATTTGTTTCACGCATACAGCATTTTGGTTAGGCATGAATTGCACACTTCAAGATGGTGAATTTTATATTATGTAAATTATTATAAATAAAACATTTAAAAAATAATGCAAATTATGTCAATTAAATATATGTAAAAATTTAATCAATGTAACTTACCATACTAAAAACCATGTGATAGACCATCATCTTAATAGATTCAGAAAAAGCATTTGACAAAATTCAACACCTATTCTTCATTAAACACACACGCACACACAGAAAAAACTAGGATAGATAATGACTTTTATAAACAAATTTAAACTCAGTTTAAAGAAGAGGAAAATAAATTCTATTACACAGAGCATGAGAACCCATAAATGCAATAATTCATGATTTAGATGTCCTAAAGGTGTTCAGGGAGTCTTTATAAAGAAGTATAAATGAAGAGGAACGTTTCCTTTAAAAATTTTGTTCCCTGCCTTTGAGGTTAGACCAGCAAAGAAGTTAAAAGTCATACAAGAGCAGTGGGCTTAAGGAGATGCCAACCTATTATACAGTAAGAATATAATTTTGATTCCGAAGAGTTGCTGACACTAGAGCTTTTTCCAGTGAAGAACTGTTCCTTAGATCCAGTGAATAATGTGAATGTATTTAGAACCCTGAGTGAAGACTTAATGAGAATGCCTTCTATTTGATTGGTGTTTGTATGGTATCAGGTTACTATAGAATGGAAAAATTATTTTGCTCCAGTTTTTAAACAAAATGAAAAGCATTAATTGATCGGTTTAGACATTCTTGTTGTTACGGGTCAAGTTGCAAGATGAAATAAAAGAATAAAACTGGAGGGTAATATGAGGCCTTGACCAAAATGCTTGAAATGTTAGGAATGGCTTCCTACTAACGTATGAAACCTTTAAAGAATGTTATGTGGGATATGCATTCATCTCCGTATCAAAAAGGTTGTGTTAGAATTAAAATGTCATAGAGTTCAGAAAAGATAAGGAATAAGATCACCTGAAAATTAGTCTTTTGATTCCTATACAAATTTGATTATAACAGCGTGGAAAATATAGTCAATAATATTGTAATAGCTATGTATGGTGCCAGTTGGGTACTGGAAATATCAGGGGGAACACTTTGTAAAGTATATGATTATCTAATCACTGTACATCAGAAACTAATACAAAATAATGTTGAATGTAAACTGTAATTGAAAAAAAGTAATTAAAAAAAGAATAGCAAAAAATAATTTGATTATAATTCATAGGCATTCTTTTTTAGATCATTTGAGGTTAGAATCTGCTTATAATTAGATCAGCCCTGACCGGTTTGCCTTAGTGGTTAAAGCATCAGCCCAAAGACTAAAGGGTCACAGGTTTGATTCCCAGTCAAGGGCACACACCTGGGTTGCAGGTTTGATTCTTGTCCCGGTCAGGATCATGTGTAGTGTGGGAGCCAACCGATTGATATGTCTCTGTCACATCCGTGTCTCTCTCTCTTTCCTTCCTTCCTTCCTTCCTTCCTTCCTTCCTTCCTTCCTTCCTTCCTTCCTTCCTTCCTTCCTTCCTTCCTTCCTTCCTTCCTTCCTTCCTTCCTATTCTATCTAAAAAAGTCAATGGAAAAATATCCTTGGGTGAGAATTAAAAAAAATTTACTAAAATTAGAGGGTCTTTCGATATTAGAATAAGGGAACTAGCTACAATTACAGTCAGAACTCTAACATAATAATAACATGTTTGAGTACTTAGGGTATGCCAGACACTATTCTAAGTGCTATCTATCTGTCTGTCTGTCTGTCTGTCTATCTATCTATCTATCTATCTATCTATCTATATATCTATCTATCTTTTTTTTATGTTTATTTTTTGAGAGAGAGAGAAACATTTATGTGAGAGAAATACATCGACTGGTTGCATCCTGCATGACCCTGACCAGAACTGGGGTAGGGATTGAACCCACAACTCAGGTACATGACCTTGACTGGAATTGAACCTACAACCCTTTGGTCCACGGGCTGATACTCTAACTGCCAAGCCAAACCAGCCAGGGCCCAAATGCTATATATATTAATTGAATTATAATTTCAATATATTCTGATGATTCAATTCAGTGCACACAATCTCAGAGAAGTTGCCAGGAAATTTTTTTTCTTGTGGAAAAGAATATCTGGGTAATTTTTTAATGCTTTAAAATAAATGTGAATACTATTTTAAAGACTCTCAAAAAATAAATATTTGATCACTTAATATTGTGGTTGATAAAAAATAGCTACATGTATCCTCTTTCTTTTGAAAAGCAGTTTATTATTCAATTTTTATTTACCCCCACTGATGTAGGCTACTGAATGGAATAGGGTAATTTCTGAAATCATTTTATAATTATATATTTTATTTTTTGCCCTTTCTCTGTTGAAATCAATAACCCATGTATGTGGTAATTACTAGCATAACATCCATTTGGGGAACATGTGTACCTTGTATATTGTATACATTGTTTCTGCAGAGAACTGCCTAAAGAGTGTGGTACTTTTCCCTCAGTTATGTTCAAATTGGTGAACTGAGGAGCAGGTATCTGATCTGCAGTTCTAGAATAGATTGGTTATCCATTAATATACAAGATAATTCGTTCTCTAAGTCTTAATGCTCCACAGAGTAGTTGGGCGGGGGGGGGGGGGGGAATGAAATTGCTATTTTAAAGTGATTGTTTTTTTTTAAATTAAATTTATTTTAATAGCATTGTATTACATTTTATTTAAAATACATTGTATTTTAACTCAGTAATATAAGAAAAATATGGTATAATATAAATACAGTCTTACTTTTCCACCTGCCAGGCTGGAGTTTCTTGGGAACCACAAGTGGGTGGTGCTGGGGGTTAAAGTGATTGTTTTATGCATGTTAGATTTTTAAATGAATTTTACAGACAAATTCTTCCCATTTTATTTTTTTATACATAAAATGTTTCTAAAATAACCCAGTCTTTTAAACTATATACCTACTCCCCTTATAGATCCAAGTAAAAGAGTATTGGAAAACTAGGTAATGCAAGGGCATCTCTGTAAGTGAATGCCTGGGCTTGGGAAGCCTCATTGTTCTTTAACTGGTTGCTGGCACAGATGGAGAGTGGAGACCATTGCTTGCAGAAGCTGGTGCTTGAGAAAGGCCAGAGGTTAATATAAGGAAAACCTCTTGATTTGCCAGAGGAGTCTAGGAGGGGAGCAGATGGCCACAAGAAGGGCCCTCCAGCTTACTCAGCTGCTTGGAGAAGCTGACGGTGACCTCTTTAATACAAACAAACCATGTAGCTCCCAGGGTAATAGGGCAGCATCAGTTGTATCCCCAAATAACAACACTGTTCCTCACTGCAGTCTCTCTCACTGACACCCATTGTTGTGGGCACCATCTGCTTCTTGTGAACTTACGTAGGTGCTGGTCCTGGGATTGCTATTAAATGATATCTCTGGGAAATGTGTTCTTTACAAATTACTTTCACATGAGTCTCATAGGCATATAAGTGTTATTATGTCTTTTTGCATAATTAAGAAACTGAAACAAAGAGGAATTTAGGGATACTGGAGTTAGAATTCAGGCACCCCGATTCTTGAGTTCTTTCTGTCATAGTATGAGCCCACAGAGCTATTCCAGTGCTCTTGTTTAGGGAGTAGTTATCCAGCTTTTGAGTAAGTCTTTCTGGAAAGGAAATTAATTATTTTGAGGATGCCACTATCACTGTTTTATGCCTTTGTGTGGCTGCCATTTTGCTGGGTGATAGAAAGGAGAAAGAGTAACTGCTGATATACTGTTGTGGCCTTCCAGGAGACAGGAATTATGTACAGGAATTATGTGAGAAAGTCTAATTTACATGATGCAGTATCATCAAAACCAAATTTATTCCAGAGGGAAGCATACTCATTCAAAGGAGTTACCTAGTTTATATATAGTGTGTACACACAAACACTATACAGATGCTCTTAAACTTACTATAAGAAAAATAACTCTTTCTGTAAACCACAGCTCTCTTTTCCCTGCCATTGGCCAAAATTACATTCATTTTCATGCATTACCACCTGCTCATGGGTCTGTGAATCAAAGGAGCAATGAGCAAAGTGGTTTTAATTGCTCTAGCTTTACTAGAGCCTTTCTTGCACTCAGAAACACAAAAGACTTTGAATAGTGTCAGAGGGCTGTACTGAGAAGTGCTTTCTTTTAGAACTCTCAGCAGATGATTCACTCACTGTGCTGAGACCTTGTTTTATACAGATGAGTTCATGAGCCCATCTTCAGTCCAACTGTGAGAGCATCACAGAGCAGTCAGTTTCAGTTGCCTTGGACAATTGCCCAGGAAACCAGGCAAACATCAGAGTTTACAGATTTGTCATTGGTGCATTTTTGTAGAATTGTACTTGCTAATTACTTTTATAAAGTTTGGTGTACATAATTTAAACTACATAGTCATATTTAATGTATCGTAATGGTTAAGAACAAAGGCTCTGGAGCCAGACTACCTGTGTTCATATTCCAATTCTAACTTTTTACAGGCTGTGGAATTTTATTTTATTATTATTATTATTTAAAATCGTATTTTATTTTTATTTTTTATTTTTTTATCCTCACCGGGGACATTTTTCCACTTTTTGTTCAGATAGAGTGGGAGGGAGAGAGAGGAAGAGAGAGAGAGAGAGAAACATCGACATAAAAGGGACACATCAAGTGGCTTCCACCCACACGACCAACCAGGGCAGGGGACAAACTGCAACCGAGGTACGTGCCCCTAGCGGGAACCGAACCTGGGTCTCTCCGGACCGCAGGTCGATGCTCTAACCGCTGAGCCAAACTGGCCAGGGCTAAAATCATATTTTATTTTTAAATTAGTTGACATACAATATTATATTGGTTTCAGGTGTATAACTCAGTGATTAGACAAATGATCATCTTGATAAATCTTGTACCCAGCTGACACTATACATAGTTATTAGAATATTATTGACTATATGCCCTGTGTTGTACTTTACATCTCCATGAGTATTCTGTAACATCCAATTTGTACTTCTTGGTCCCTTCACTTTTTCCACCCATCCCCCCACCACCCTCCCATCTGGCAACCATCATTAATGTTCTCTGTATCTGTGAATCTGTTTCTATTCTACTTGTTCATTTATTTTGGGTTTTAAGATTAAATTGTTGATAGATATGTATTTATTGTCATTTTATTGTTCATATTTTTAATCTTTTTTTCTTCTTGCAGACCCTTTAACATTTCATGTAATATGGTGTGGGTAATGAACTCCTTTAGCTTTTTCTTGCCTGGGATGCTCTTATCTGTTCTTTGATTCTAAATGATAGCTTTGATGGGTAATCTTAGTTGTAGGTCGTTGTTTTTCATTATTTTGAATATTTCTTTCCAATCCCTTCTGGCCTGCAGTTTCTGTGGAGAAATCAGCGGACAGTTTTATGGGAGCTCCCCTGTAGGTAACTAGCTGCTTTTCTCTAGTTGCTTTTAAAATACTCTGTTTATCTTTAACCTTTGCCATTTTAATTGTGATGTGTCTTGGTGTGGGCCTCTTTGGGTTCATCTTGTTTGGGACTTTCTGTGCTTCCTGGACTTGTAGGTCTATTTCCTTCACCAGGTTAGGGAAGTTTTCTGTCATTATTTTTCCTAATAAATTTTTTATTCCTTGTTCTCTCTTTTCTCCGTCTGGCATCCCTCATGATGTGAATGTTGGTCTACTTGAAGTTGCCAGAGGCTCCTTAAACTATCCTCATTTTTTTGTGGATTATTTTTTCTGTTCTGATTGGGTGTCTTCTTCCTTATCTTCCAAATCTCTGATTTGATTACTGTACTTCATCTGTTCTACTGTTGATTCTCTGTAATGTATTCATTTTAATTATTGTAGTATTCATTTTAATTATTGTAGTCTTCATTTCTGACTGGTCCTTTATTACGTTTTCTAACTCAATTTTTATGTTTTCTTTCTATGTTTGTTGAAGTTCTTACTGAGATCATTGTGTATCCTTATAACCAGTGTTTGGAACTCTTTATCAGGTAAATTGCTTGTCTCCGTTTTTAGTTCTTTTTCTGGGTTTTGTTCTGTTCTTTCATTTGGGACATGTTTCTTTGTCTCCGCATTTCGGCAGCCTCCCTGTGTTTGTTTCTATCTATTAAGTAGAGCTGCTATGGCTCCTGGGCTTGGTAGAGTGGCCTTATGTAGCAGTGGCAAAGCCTTCTCGATCACTCCAGTCCCCATTTGGATATGTACACCCTTCTGTTGTAGTTGAGCCTTGATTGCTGTTGGCATGACAATGGGAGGTATTTACCCCCCAGGCTGATCAACTGCAAGGACTGGCTGCTACTACTGACCGCCATGGAGGATCAACTGTGCAGGGGCCCATCCCACAGAGCAGAACTTATTTGTCTGGGCTCTGTTGCTGGCTGAGACCACCCATTGTGTCACTTGTGGAGGTGGTTGGGTGGTGCTTCAGCATGGTCTGAAGCTCTCCACGAGGTATACTGGGACTAGACCAAGGTTAGCCACCGCCTGTGTTCTGCCCTGGACCACCTGGCATGAGGTACAAAGCAATCTACAGATGACTGCTATTTGTGCTGGGGTTGGAAGTGCCCAGAAATGTACAAGCTTTGAACAAAGGCCAGCTGCTGCTAGTGCCAGGCCTAGGACCACTTAGCAAGAGGTATGGATCATGCTGAGACCAGATGCTATTTGTTTGAGAGATTTTAGGACAGTCTGAAGCATGAGCCAAGACAGACCATTTATATGGAAAAGCCACTCGAAAAAGCTTTAGGTGAACCTACAAATTGGGTGGAGCAGGGTCTCAGGGAATCACCAGGGTGGGAGGGAACAGTGTCAGCTACGTTGATGGAAACTCAGATATGGCACCAGCTCCTGGCTCTGTATGTATGGGGAGGTCTCAGAAAAGGAAAAATGGCCTCTGCCAGCACTTTCACAGAAAGCTGTTTCCCTCAGTTCTTGCCCTGATGTCAGACCATTCAGTTCCTCTACATATATACCTGGTTCCTTTCAAGCTGCTGTCTAGTGCTGTAGCTCAGAGGAAGTGAGTCCAGCATGAGTCCTTGCAGGGCCCCTTTAAGAGGAACTGCCTGGGACTCCAGAAGCCCTCCATCTCATTCAGCCATAATCCCTGCTGGTTTTTACAGCCAGGAGTTATGGGGACTTTTCTTCCTGGCACTGGAACCCTGGGCTGGAGGACTGGTGTGGGGCTGGGACCCCTTACTCCTCAGGGTGAGGGGGGGGGGACCTCTGTAGCCAAGTTATCCCTGCTGATTTTTATCTATCACATTTGAGTGTGAAGTCCTGTTCTGCTTCTCTGCCTCTCCTACCAGTCTTAATGTGGCTTCTTCTTTAAATTCCTAGTTGCAGGACTTCCATTCATCTAGATTTCAGTCAGTTTTGAATGACAGTTGTTTTATAGTTTAGTTGTACTGTAATTCTGATATGGTTGTGGGAAAATTTGAGTACTGCATTTACCTATGCTGCCACCTTGACCAGAAGTCCAGGCTGTGGGATTTTAGATAATTTCCTTTACCCCTCTGAGCCTCAGTTTTCTCATCTGAAAAAAGGAGATAGTAAATGAACCTATTTTATAGGATTGTTATGAGGATTTAATTAGTTAATACATAGAAAGTACTTAGAACACTGTCTGGCACATGTAAGTATCCAGTAATTGTTAGGTAATAAAACAGCTCATTTATCTATCTATCTATACATACATTTTTTTTTAGTCCTCACTGAGAATATTTTTTACATTGATTTTTAGATAGAGTGGGAGGGCGGAAGGGAGAGAGAGAGAGAGAGAGAGAGAGAGAGAGAGAGAGAAACATTGATATGAGAGATACATCAATTGGTTGCCTCCCACACAACCCCAGTTGGGCCAGGATTGAACTTGGAACTTTTTGGTCTGTGGGCCAGTGCTCTAACCACTGAGCAAAACTGGCCAGGGCAAAACAGCCCATATTTTATATTTTTTTAAATGAGTTGAAAATTGGCAGAAGCACAACAGCTGTCCATTTCAGACATAAATCTGATTTATAAAAAATGATCTTGGTGCTTCACTATTATTAGCTTGTATATAAATTATTGTTACTATGCTCACCATCCCAGTAAAAGTATTTTATTATTGGCTGATTTCATTTTAATCACAAAATCAAAAATTTTATAAACATAACTTAATTCTCTTGTGAATCATGGATATGAATATATATTCAGTTTAGTGTTCATTTATTAATTCATCCATAAATAAACACTTATTAAGCCCTTACAGTGTGCCTAAGATAAAAATATAGAGATGAAAAAGGACATAGAGCTATCCCCTGCTTTCAAGGAGTTCACTATCTAAATGGAAAAGACAAACATAAAACTATTATGACACTGCTGTCAAGTGCTATAAGAAAGATGTGACTGACAGAATAAAGAGAGTGAGAGAGCTCAGGAAGAAGAATTTAATTCTCAGAAATCAGGGGAGACTTCCCAAAGTAGGTATCATTTGAATAAAAAATGAAGGATGAGAGGGTTGCATCTGGTATAGGGAACTTTATATGCAAAGACATAGAGTCTAAAAAAAACCATATTATAGTCAGTAATCTACAAGTAGTTTAGTGTGTTGAAAAGTGGTAGGGAGCAAGTGTGAAGAGATAGAAAGAGGCCACATCAGCCCTGGCCGGTTTGGCTCAGCGGTTAGAGCGTCGGCCTGCGGTCCTGAGAGACTCAGGTTCGATTCCCGCTGGGGGCGCGTACCTTGGTTGCAGTTTGTCCCCGGCCCTGGTCGGTTGTGCAGGTGGCAGCCACTCGATGTGTTCCTTTCACATTGATGTTTCTCTCTCTCTCTCTGTTCCTCTCTCTCCCTCCCACTCTACCTGAACAAAAAATGGAAAAATGTCCTCGGGTGAGGGAAAAAAAGAAAAAAAAGGAAAAAAAAAGAAAGAGGCCACATCATAAGAAGTTTGAACTTTATCCTGTAATCAGTGAGGAACCATTTGATAGCTTTTAAGCAGTTCAGTTCAGCAAATGTTTTTCTATGTTTATTCTATGCCACACTCTGTTAGTTACCAAAAATATAAAATGAATAGGTCACAGTTTGCCCTGGCCAGTTTTGCTCAGTGGTTAGAGCGTTGGCCTGTGGTCCAGAGGGACCCGGGTTTGGTTTCCGCTAAGGGCGTGTACCTTGGTTGCAGTTTGTCTCCGGCCCTGGTTGGGTCATTCGGGTGGTAGCCACTTTGCAGTTTGTCTCCGGCCCTGGTTGGGTCGTGCGGGTGGCAGCCACTCGATGTGTCCCTTTCACATCGATGTTTCTCTCTCCCTCTCTTTCTCCCTCCCACTCTATCTGAACAAAAAATGGAAAAATGTCCTCAGGTGAGGATAAAAAAGAAAATAGGTCACAGTTTAGTAGGAATGACTTGATTTTATTTCTATTTTAGAAAGATCATTCTGCTCATGTTATGGCAGATAGGTAGAGGAAATAAATAAGATTTGGAAGCAGGAATATTCATTATTCCAGGCAGAAGATTATTATGATCTTAGTCTTAGACATTATTAGGGAAGTTTGAAGGTTAGCAGCTATAATGGAGAGTTATGTAGGAGGCAGAATCCACAGATTTAGTGACCTCTTCGATATAGAGCAGAGGGAGAAACTAGGATGAATCCCATAGTCATAGCTCCTATCTGCCTCTCTAGCCTCATTGCATGCTACTTTACTCCTTCCTGTTGGCTTTCTAGTTGCTGGTCTTTCTGTTCTTTGACCATTCATTCCATGTTTCTCTTGGCCTTAGCACCTCTGCATAGGCTTTTTTATCTTTTTGCTGCCTCAGCACTTGTGCATATGTGCCTTTTTTCCCCTGGCTGAAACCCTCTTTATCATTACTCTGCCATTACCCATCCTTTCACCTAATTAATTCTTACTTATTCTGTAAAATTTGCAAAATGTTATTTCCTTAAGGAACTCATCCTTTATCACCCTGGCCCTAAACCAGGTCAGGTTTTCCCTATTATACAGTGTCCTATCATTCTGTACTTCCTCATGGGACTTAATCACAATTTGAATTAATCATCAGCTGTGGACTTATTTCCTCAGTAAGAATATAAATGCCATAAAATTTTGGATTATTTTGTCTTTTCACGGATGTATCATTGGGACCTAACACAAAATAGATACTATTTGATTATTAGTCGAGTGAATGATTTAACCTTGATTTGAGATTTTTTTTTAAAGAGAAAGATTAACATTTTTATGTGTTCGGCTCTTTGAATTTCTTATAGTCCCTAGGGAAAGACATGTGCTATATTTTTTGTTACCAAATTGAATATGACCAGGGGGACCACATGTTGCATATTCTCTGCCATTTGTCCCTATTAGGATTCATTTTTGGATCAGTTTGGTAATTGGGTATCTTAGTAGCTGACTATGTAAACAAAGGATTAAAATTGAGTTAGTATGATTTAGCAATGTCCTTTAAAAAAAATTTTTTAGGAAGAAATACCAAACATCACTCTCATTTTTCTAAGTTAGGAAGATGAGATTGGTGTATTAGAAACATTATAATGGAAAGAAAATGTGATTGTTAGGAGCTTAGACTTTTTGTGTGTTAATCTTCACCCGAGGATACTTTTCCATTAATTTTTTTAGATAGAGTGGAAGGGAGAAAGGGAGGGAGGAAGAGACAGAGAGAAACATTGATGTGAGAGAGATATGTCACTTGGCTGCTTCCCACACGACCCTAACTGGGGCCAGGGATCAAACCTGCAACTGAGGTATGTGTCCTTGACTGGGAATCAAACCGGTGACCCTTCAGTCTTCCAGCTGATGCTATAACCACTGAACCAAACCAGCTAGGGCAAGAGCTTATTAGACTCTTAAGTCAGACTGCCTAGGTTAAAAACTTAGCTCTGCCACTTAATGGCTGTGTAAACTTGGGCAAGTCAATTACTTTAACCCTCAGTTCTTTTTACCTACAAAAAATGGGGATAATAATAGTGTTACTGAATTCAAGAGGTTCACCACTTGGGGTGGTCTATTCAAGAACAAGACATGATTGTCATTAGGTAGTTTTATTTACTTGCAGAAAGTAGTGGAGACAAGTTCACATTCAAAGCTATGTCTCCTTGAAGGAAGGCTTAGCCTTTGCTTATATACACTATTTGGTCAATTACATGATGATTTCTTCTTTGCAGTTGGCTACATATATCTGGTGGAGTTCCTATCAAGGTCATCCTGTTTACAGCTGCATCTGCAAAATATTGTGTTACATTTTAACATTTAGCAAGAATAACATTTTAGTAAGAACCACCCAGACCTTGAGACTTGTTTTATCTAACAATTCTCCCCTGAGATTTTTTACTCCTCATTCTTGAGTTAATGGACACAAGGGTCATATTTCTGCAACTGCTTCTTCCTGAACATGGACAGAGTACCTCTGAATGACAGGAGTGAAATTCTCTGGCTGTCTGACTTAAGAAGGTTTTGGGGTCTCCTAATTTCAGAGATTCTCAAGAACAGTGGTACATAATGACAACACTAATAGGAGACGTGCCATAAAAGGTGAGTCAGAAGCAGGGGGTAAAATCAAGGAGACTGAGAACCTGCCAATCATAAATTCACACTGTGGTAGGGCTCTAATGAGCAGGATGGATCAGAGTGACGGCCTTCCTAAGGACAAAGAGTTCTAAGCCTCTAAGAATTGATGCCAGCAAGAGAGAAGGAGGAAGGTGCTATTATATTTGAATCCTCTTCTCGTATGATTCAGGACACCAAGCCATGATTTTTATTCAGGATTCACTTATTGAGCTTCTGGGTCTACCCCAGGACTTTAAAGGACAGGTAGGATTGCTCAGCTGGTGTGGCTTACTGGTTGAGCATTGACCCATGTACCAAGAGGTCGCTGGTTCGATTCCCAGTTAGGGCACATGCCCGCCCAGGTTGTGGGCCAAATCCCCAGTGAGGGGCATGCAGGGGGCAGCCAGTTGAAGTTCTCTCTCATCAATGTTTCTATCTCTCCCTCTCCCTTCCTCTCTCTAAAGTCAATAAAGAATAAAAATGGGAGACTTCCAGTCAAGATGGCAGCATAGGTAAACGCAGTATCACGTCTTCCCACAACCAAATCCAAGTTACAACTAAACTACAGAACAACCATCATTCAAAATGGCCTGAAATCAAGCTGAATGGAAGTCCTACAACTATGAAATTAAAGAAGCAGCCACATTGAGACTGGTAGGAGGGGTGGAGGTGCGACAGCCTGGCCCCACACCCATGTGTGGCGGATAAAAATCAGGAGGGTACCTCGGTTGTGAAAGCCTTCCCTGAGGACTGAGGGGTCCCCGTCCCACACCAGATGCCCCGCTTAGGGTTCCAGTGCCAGGAAGAGAAGTCCCCATCACTTCTGGCTGGAAAAACCAGCGGGAACTGAGACTCAGGGAGGCTGAGGCGGCTGGAGCCCCAGGTAACTCCTCTTAAAGAGCCTGCGAACGGACTTATCGGACTCACTCCCTTTAAGCTTGGAGGGGAAGCAGTTCCATGGGTGCCAGAGGCATACAGAGAAGAACTGAGCTGTTTGGCTTTGGAGCGAGGGATGGAGAGGGGGCTTCCTCGGGGACAAGTGTGTTGTCAGAGGCCTTTGATCCTTTGGTGAGCCCTTCCCTGGGGCAACAGACAGCTGCCATATCTGGGACTCCAGCATCCTGGCTCACACTGTTTGCCCTGCCCTGGTGATTCCCTGAGGCCCTGCCCCACCCAACTTTCAGGTCCACCCAAGCTGTTGCCAGTTGCTTTAACCATAGGATTGGCGTGTCTTGGATCCTGCTTCAGGTTTTCCTAAATTCTTTCAAACAAGCAGCATCTGGTCTCAGCTAGCCCCATACCTCTCATTAAGCAATACATAGGAACACAGGGAGGCAGCCAAAATGAGGAGACAAAGAAACAGGTCCCAAATGAAAGAACAGAACAAAACTCCAGGAAAAGAACTAAGTGAAATGGAGATAAGCAATCTTACAGATGCTGAGTTCAAAATACTGCTTATAAGGAAGGATGCTCAACGAATTTAGTGAGAACCTCAGCGAACTTAGTGAGGGCCTCAAGAGCATAAAATGGATCAGTTAGAAATGAAGGATGCACAGTCAGAAATGAAGGAGGCACTAACTGAAATAAAGAATAATTTACACAGATTCAGTAGTAGAGTAGGTAAAGCCAAGAAGAAACCATTGATTTGGAATATAAGGAAGCAAGAAACACCCAATCAGAACAGCAAAAAGAAAAAAGAATCCAAAATAATGAGGATAGTGTAAGGAGCCTCTGGGACAACTTCAGGCATGCCAACATTCGCATCTTGGGGGTGCCAGAAGGAGAAGAGAGAGAGCAAGAAATGGAAAACCTATTTGAAACAATAATGGCAGAAAACTTTCCTAACTTGGCGAAGGAACGGACATACAAGTCCAGGAAGCACAGTGAGTCCCAAACAAGATGAACCCCAAGAGGCCCACACCAAGATACATCATCATCAAAATGCAAAAGGTTCAAGACAAAGAGAGAATCTTAAAAATAGCAAGAGAAGAGCAATTAGTTACCTACAAGGGAGTTCCCATAAGACTGTCAGGTGATTTCTTAAAAGAAACTTTGCAGGCCAGAAGGGAGTGGAAAGAAATATTCAGAGTGATGAAAAGCAAGAACCTACAACCAGGATTACTCTATTCTGCAAAGCTGTCATTTAGAATCGATGGCCATATAAAGAGTTTCCCAGACAAGGAAAAACTAAAGGAGTTCATCACCACCAAACCATTATTATATGAATTGTTGAAGGGTCTTCTTGAAGAAAAAGATAAAAAATATGAACAAACAAAATGGAAATGAATACATATCTGTCAATAATTGAATCTACAAACAAAATGAACAAGCAGAACAGAAACATTCTCATATACAGAGAACATTTTGTTGGTTGCCAGATGGGAGGGAGATTGGGGGAATGGGTAAAAAAGTGAAGGGATTAAGAAGTACAAATTGGTTGCTAGACTGACAAACCTCAAAGGGAAGGGGGGTTGGAGGGTGGGAAGAAATAAACCAAAGAGCTTATATGCATATATGCATAACCTATGGACACAGACAACAGTGTGGGAAAAGGCAGGAGGGGGGCAGGAGTGGGGAGGAGGGGGTCAATGGGGGAAAAATGAAGAACATCTATAATACATTCAACAATAAAGATAAAATAAATAAAATAATAATAAAAATAAATTTAAAAAATATTGCATCTTGGAAAAAAAAACAGAATAAACATAAAGGGCAGGTAGGATCTGGGCAGGAAGTGACTGCAGAAAGGGTGAGCACAGTGGATGAAGCACAGTAATTCCAGAGGGGGAAGAGATACCAGATATGACAGTTCTGCACAATATCCAGTCAGTGACCCATGGTTTCTCAAGCACAGTAAAGTGGCCAAGTGAAGAACTGCACTTCATAAAACATCTTGGCCTGGGGAGGAGGGACAGCTCCAGAGGAAGTCCTGACACAGCCCTCTGCATCTGCTCTCTTGGGACAGGTATTCCCACGAAATACAAACTCTGTATACACACACACTCCGGCCCATGTAGCACAAGGCTCTCTATGATCAGACATTATGTTAGACATCATTCTTAGTTAGCCAGCTGCATAGCTGCAGTTCAGAGACTAAAAATAAAGCCCTTCTGAAAATCGGGAAATAGGGGGAAAGCACCGCTTACTTACAGTCTCTTTGTCCCCCAGACCTACTGCCTAATAGGTGCTGGGATGAGCCTTGTGATGAGCAGATCACCTGAGGTCTGTCTTTGGCTCCCATATTCCTTGTTGCATTTGGGGTCTTTTGTGGTTCCATACAAATTTTTAGAATATTTGTTCTAGTTCTGTGAAATATGCCATTGGTATCTTGATAAGAATTGAGTTGACTCTAGAGATTGCTTTGGGTAGTATGGCCATTTTAATGATGTTAAATCTTCCTGTCCATGAACATGATATATGCCATTTATTTGTATCTTCTTTAGTTTCTTTCCCTAGTGTTTTATAATTTTCTGAGTGCCGGTCTTTTACATCCTTGGTTAAATTTATTCCTAGGTTTTTTTTTTTTTTAATGTAATTGTAAATGGGATTGTTTTTTCAGTTTCCCTTTCTGATAGTTCATTATTGGTGTATAGAAATGCAACTGATTTCTGGATATTTATTTTGTATCCTTCTTCTTTACTGAATTAATTTGTTGGTTTTAGTAGTTTTTTGGTGTAATCTTTAGGTTTCTCTATATACAGTATTATGTCATCTGCAAATAATGATAGTTTTACTTCTTTCTTTCCAATTTGGATGCCTTTTAATTCTTCTTCTTGTCTGATTGCTGTGGCTAGGATTTCCAATACTATGTTGAATAAGAGTGGTAAAAGCAGACATCCCTGTCTTGTTTCTGATCATAAGGGCAATGCTTTTAGTTTTTTCCCATTGAATATGATGTTAACTCTAAGTTTGTTATGTTGAGGAATGTCCCCTCTATTTCCACTTTGCTGAGAGTTTATATCATAAATGGGTACTGGATTTTACCAAATGCTTTTTCTGCATCTGTTGATATGATCATATGATTTTTATCCTTTATTTTGTTTATGTGGTATATCACATTTATTGATTTGCAAATATTATACAAACCTCACATCCCTGGAAAATCCCACTTGATCATGGTATATATTTATAATGTATTACTGGATCCGGTTTGCTAATATTTTGTTGAGGATTTTAGCATCTGTGTCCATCAGGGATATTAACCTATAATTTTCTTTTCTTTGTAGTATCCTTATCTGGTTTTGGAATTTGGATAATGCTGGCCTTGTAAAATGAGCTTGGGAGCCTTCCCTCCTCTTGAGTATTTTGGAATAGTTTGAGAAAGCTAGGTTTTATTCTTCTTTGAATGTTTGGTAAAATTCACCTGTGAAGCCATCTGGTCCAGGACTTTTGTTATTGTTAATCTTCACCCAAGGATATTTTTCCATTGATTTTTTTTTTCTTTTCAGATAGAGTGGAAGGGAGGAAGGGGGAGAAAGAGAAACATCAGTGTGAGAGAGACACATCAATTGGCTGCCTCCCACACAACCCCGACTGGGGCCCAGGATTGAACCTGCAATCCAGCCCATGACTGAGAATTGAATCAGTGACCCTTTGGTCCATGGGCTGATGCTCTAACTACTGAGCCAAACTGACCAGGGCCATGACTTCTTTTTTATTGCTTCTTCAGTTTCATTAGTTGTAGTCTGTCCAGATTTTCTGATTTTTCCTGATTCAGTTTTGGAATATTGTTTGTTTCTAGGAATTTATCCATTTCATTCAGATTGTCCAATTATTTCTAAATGTGTCTTTACTGATTTTTTTAGAGAGAGAGGAAGGGAGGGAGAGATAGAAACATCTATGTGAGAGAGAAACATCTATTGGCTGCCTCCTGCATGCCCCACACTGGGGATTGAGCCCGAAACCCAGGCATGTGCCCTGACAGAGAATCGAACTGGGACCTCTCAGTTAAAGCTCAGTCCACTGAGCCACACTGGCCAGGCAAGATTGTCCAATTTTTTTGGCATATAAGTTGTTCATGATATTTTCTTAACAATCCTTTATAGTTCTATGGAGTCAGTTGTTACTTCTTCTCTTTTCATTTCTGATTTTATTTATTTGGGTCCTCTCTCTTTTTTTCTTGATGAGTCTGGATAAAGGTTTGTCAATCTTGTTTGTCTTTTCAAAGAACCAGCTCTTGGTTTCATTGATCTTTTGTATTGTTTTTTAAGACTCTTTTGTTTATTTCTGCTCTAATCTTTATTATTTCCTTTCTTCTACTAACTTTAGGCTTTGTTCTTTTTCTAACTTTATGTGTGAAGTTAGGTTACTTAAGACTTTTATTGGTTCGTTCTTTCTTTTTTGTTTTGCTCATCCTCACCTGAGGATATTTTTTCCATTGATTTTTTTTTTTTTTAGATGGAGTAGAAGGGAGTGGGGAGGGAGAGGGAGAGGGAGAGGGAGAGAAAGAGAGAAACATCAATGTGAGAGAGACACATTGATCCGTTGCCTCCTACACGTGCCCTGGCTGCGGCTGGGGATCAGACTTGCAACCTAAGTACGTGTTCTTGACCAGGATCAAACCCACAACCCTTCAGTGTGTGGGCTGATACTCTAACCACTAAGCAACACTGACCAGGGCAAAATTTCTCGTTTTTTTGAGGTAAGCCTGTAATGCTATGAATTTCCCTCTCGGGACTGCTTTCTCTGTGTTCCATAGATTTTAGGCTTTTATGTTCTCATTTTCATTTGTTCCAAGGTATCTTTGATTTCTTTTTTGATCTCATTGTTAACAATTAATGTTTAGTAACATGTTGTTTAGCCCAGTGTCTTTGCATGTTTTTCAGTTATTGATTTCTAGTTTCATACCATTATGGTCAGAGAATATGGTTGATATTATATCAGTCTTCTTGAATTTATTGAGCCTTGTTTTGTGTTCTAACGTCTCTCCTAGAAAATGTTCTATATGCACTTGAAAAGAATATATATTCTGCTTTGGGGTGAAATACTCTGAAGATACCAATTAAATCCATCTGATCCAGTGTGTCATTTAAGGCTATTATTTCCTTGTTGATTTTCTGTCTGGATGATCTATCCATTGATGTCAGTGGGGTGTTAACATACCCTTTATGCCCACCAAGATTTGCTTTATATATTTAGGTGTTCCTATGTTGAGTTTACAATGGTTATATCCTCTTGTTGGATTGATCCCTTTAGCATATGTAATGCCCTTCTTTGGAAGACCACTCAGAAATCTTAACAAATTTTCCCATCAGACTAAAAGCAGCTCATTTCACTTGGTAGTTACAAAAGAGTCACAGAGATGTAAAGTGAATAGGGAATATAGTCAATAATAATTGTAATAACTATGTCTTGTGCCAGGTGGATACTGGAAGTATCAGGAGGAACATTTTGTAAATATATGATTGTCTAACCACTATACTGTACACCTGAAACTAATACAAAATAACATTGAATGTAAACTGTAATTGAAAAAAATAAATAAAAGCAACTCATTTCCCTGTGCATTTCTACCTTCCTCCCACACCATGTGGCTAGGAATCCTGACATTTTGGCTTCTGTTACTTAAAACATATATATGGTTGATTCTACCTGATTCATTTTGCAAGTCCAGTAAAGCTGACTCAGACTACATTTTTAAATCATAGAAGACTCTTCTTTTTTTTCTGGCAGCAATCCAATCAAGTAATCTTAGTTATTTAGTTTTCAATACCACTGGGATATTTGGCCTGTGTTACCACACACTTTGGTAAAATTTCTGAAATTACACCTGCTAATAGAACATCTCTTTATAGCAGTGAGACTCCTTGAAGACATGTGGTATGTAATTTTTCTCTATCCTTCAGAGGAAAAGAAGCAGTGGCTAAGTTTATGGGTGTTTTTGAAAGGTCATGTATTCAAACAGCCTACAAAAAAAGCAAACTGCACTTAGAAAACAGTGCCTTCCAAATCCACAATAGACTTTCAGCCCAGAACAAGACTGCCTTGAACAAGACAGGCAGTTTCCTACTATTGACACCTTTGTTATGTAAGTGATAATGTATAAGTGCTTAATTTCTTTAAGTATCCAGTTCTGGAGAATTCACCCCAAGGGGCTGCGTTTGGAGATGGAATAGGAGTTTCCTATAACTTGCACATTTTGCATATAAGGCAAACAAGGCAAATGCAAACATACACACAAAGAACAAAAATCAAACTCCTGCAGAACCAGTACAATCATTACCCAAGGATGTCTCAGATTTCCCCATAGGTGTTCCTCAACCCTCCAGAGTTAGACCTAGGTCAGGTCCTGAGTCTGGCGTACCAGAGACAGTTTCTGTCTCAACAACCTGAAATCAAGTGCACACCAGAACTGAAACTACCTTTCTAACAATTCTACACCCCAAATAAGGATAGAAGCAGTAATTAAAGCAACCACAGGGGCTGACTTACCTGCCTCCCTTCTGAAGTGCTGAAAGAATCAGATTCAGGTGGCTATTCTACTTTGCTGTCAAGGTGGTCCAGGCAGCCTTTCCAGTGGTCAGCAGCAAGCAGGAGTCTCCTAAAAGACAGATCCTCAGTCCAGTGGACATGCAGGCAAGTAATCCCCAGATGAGCTGCTGCTGTCCACTGCTTCGCCAAGCATTCACACCAGGCTGAGAGGGGGTCCTTTTTTTTTTTAAATCCTCACCTGAGGATATTTTTTCATTTCTCTTCAGATAGAGTGAAAGGGAGAGAGAGAGAGAGAGAGAGACATCGATGTGAGAGAGCCACATCAACTGGTTGTCTCCTGCACAACCCCCAGCCAGGGCCAGGCACCGACCGCAACCGAGGTACGTACCCTTGACCAGAATCGAACCTGCAATTCTTTGATCCGCAGGCCGATGCTCTAACTGCTGAGCCAAACTGGCCATGGTGAGAGGGAGTCCTTTTACGAGAGTACCATCTGAGGCCCTGGCCAGGTTGCTCAGTGGGTTAGAGCACTATCCTAATAAGCCAAGGTTTTGAGTTCAGTCCCTGGTCAGGGCACATTATGAGAAACTACCAATGAATGCAAAGATGGGTGGAACAACAAATAGGTGGTTTTCTCTCTGTTTCTCTCTTCCCTTACCTCTCTCTCAAAAATCAGTCAATAAATAAAAATTTTAAAAAGAGCGCCTTCTTACCCCTGGCTGGGTAGCTCAGTTGGTTAGAGTGTTGTCCTGATACACCAAGGTTGTAGGTTCGATCCCTGGTTAGGACACAAAAGAATCAACCAATGAATGCATAAATAAATGTAACAACAGCCCTGGCCAGTTTGGTTCAATGGTTGGAGCATTGGCGGGTTCAGTTCTGGTCAAAGGCATATACCTGGGTTGCAGGTCAATCCCCAGCCCGGGGTCGTGCGGGAGGCAACTAATTGATGTGTCTCTCTTGCATCGATGTTTCTCTCCCTCTCTCTCTCCCTCTCTTTTAGTCTCTGTAAGGAAAAAAAAAATCAATGGAAAAATATCCTTGGGTAAGGACTAACAAAAATAAATTAAAAATTAAGAAAATAAAAAGTAGAGCAACAAATCAGTCAGTCTCTCTCTCTCTCTCAAATCAATAAATTGTAAAAAAAGAGAGTACCATCTGAGTCCAAACTTGTTACCAAATTCAAGTGGGTTTGCCTCTTGGGGTGTTCTATTCAACAACAACATATGATTGTTCCCAAGTCATATTATTTACTTGCATCAAGTAAAGGAGATGGATTTACATCAAAGCTCTGACTCTCCAGAAGAGAAGTTTAGTCCATTGCTTCTATATACTGTTTGGTCAATTACACATTAATTTTTTTCTTTGCAGTTCCCTACATTTAGGTTTAGATTCTTATTAAGCTTATTCTATTTACAGCCTTAACTGCAAAATATTGTGCTACATTTTAACATTTGCCAAGAATAGCATTTAATAAGAACCACCTAGATTTTGAGACCCTTGTCCTATCCAACAAAAGCATTTGGTGCATTATTCAGGGCTTGCCCAGTGTTAAAGCACTTGAGGTGTGTGTGTGTGTGTGTTTCTTGTGCATTAAATGATAGGGCCACAAGGAGAGCACAAGGAGAGCAGCTGCCTGATTGACTATTTTCTTCAAAAGCCAGATCTCGACCAGACCCACCACCCCTGACTGCTTTGCACTAAAAAGACATGCTATAGGAAGGAAGAAAACATGGGCATTTGCCCTTTATGGCCTGTTGGAGCCACTACTAAAGCAAACACGTTGTTGCTGTATGCCTGCCTACTCCCTTTCCCACCAATCCATCCATTATCTTAATCATTTCAAGGCCTACAACTGAAAAAAGACACTGTTTTTAACGCCTATAGTTCTTGGGCATTTGAATATTTGATTTTGCAATATATGTTTCTTTTCGTATTTTAGGAAAATATAAAGGATCATCACAAAGATGATACTCAGGAGATCTTTGTGTACAACGTAGTTGTTTTACCCATGAGTTCTAAGCAATTTTTGTGGTTTTTGTTTCTATCACTTTTTTATTTTTTTTTTTAAATCAAGCACCAACTATGTTCCAGGCAGAGCTGACCACTTGATATGTATTTTTTTCCTTGTTTTACAGATGAGGGTATTAAGAGTCAGAAAAGGTGAGAATCAAAATTTAAGTAAAAAATAAACTCACCCTAATGAAATAATAGATTGAGGCAAATGATCCTCAATGACTACTAAAACTATTAGGACAAGGAACTTACTTTTAAAATCATTGGTGCTGTGTACTAGTGAGTATAGATGTAACATTGCATAGTCTCACCTACCACACTGTGTTTTCTGTGTCTTAAGAGGGGCCTTGCTTTTTAGGTATTCCACATGGTCACCACTTTGGAATTAGATGTTTTGAAGAAGAAGTGTCCTTCCTTCTCTTCCTTGTTCTTCTTCCTGTCCCTCCTTGTGGCATTCTTTTGGTTTCTCTTTCATTTATAGCATTTACCTTACTCTAGATTGTTATTGATGTTATTTGTAACTTCTTTTTGCCAGCCACCTACAGCTCAAAATTTATTATAGATATTTTTAACTTATTTGGGTTTCCTTATTAAACTTTTTGAGACTTGTGATGAAAGCTATGAATCATCTCCCCAGAAAAATGTAACATACGCACAAACACAAGTTTTCTTATTATTTCAGGAGGACTTCAGGGTAAAGACTTTCTAGATTGTGTTCTTAAAGAGTAGTACCTATGTTGCATTGACCTATCTTTGGCAGGGCCTACTATATATATATAGGAGATATTCAATAAATAGTATCTGCATTGATTAATTAAAATGCAAGATGAAAACCTTCAAATTTTGTACTACAGAATCTCTAAACACACTTTCTTTGTTTCCTTAGGCTTCCATCTCAGTGGCACAGTGACTGAACCAGCCACTACTTCTGAACCAGCAATGACTTACAAAGTTGCAATCAGTTTTGATCGATGCAAAATTACTTCAGTGACATGTGGCTGTGGTAACAAGGACATATTCTACTGTGCTCATGTGGTAGCGCTCTCACTCTACAGGATCCGTAAACCAGACCAAGTCAAATTGCGTCTTCCTATTTCAGAAACCCTTTTCCAGATGAATAGGGACCAGCTACAAAAGTTTATTCAATATTTAATTACAGCACACCACACTGAAGTTCTTCCTACTGCACAGAAACTGGCAGATGAGATTCTATCTTCCAACTCAGAAATCAACCAAGTGAACGGTAATTGTACAGTATTTTTGTTGCTAAAAATCTGCTTTGTTGCTTTATTGCATGTTTAGAGGTTGGGATATTTTCACAATTATAATCAGTTAACAACTCATTCTATCCAAACTCTGCATTTAAACTCTTTTTTGTTGTTTTATTTTTTAAAATATGTTTTTATTATTTTTTTTAGAGAGAGAGGAAGGAAGAGAGAGAAAAAAACATCAATGTGAGAGAGAAACATCAATTGGCTGCCTTCTGCATATCCCCTACCAGTAATCGAGCCCGCAATCTGGGTATGTGCCCTGACCAGGAATCAAACCGAGACTTCAGACACTCAATCCACTGAGACACACCAGCCGGGCTAAACTCTTAGTTTCCTAAACTAGTCCAGCTGTCTGCCTCAGAAAGGTTTCGGCAAAAGAGGACAGAGAAATTTATATATTGATCATGTGTATGGGCTTTATTTCTCCATGCAATACCTGACCTCAGGAGTCTGGAATATTTAAGAGTGAGAGACAACATAAAAATTTTTTTGTCATTGAGTGAAATGAAATGGATGAGAACACCCTTAACATTTCAGGATCCTACATTCCATCAGGGTTATTCTAAAGTGCATCTGTTAGCATTGTGCTTATGAACTATAGAATGGGGGGAGTACATGGATAGAGCAAGATACTATGTTCACTCACTCGTTCAATAAGTATGTATTGAGTACCTAGTATGTGCAAGCAATAGTGATGATTGTTGAGGGCATAAAACAGACATGGTTTCTGCCTCCAAGTAGCTTTTAATTTAGTAAAAAAGATAGCCAAGTTTGAAATAAATGCTTCCTTTTATAATGAAGCCAGGTTGTAGAGACTTAATCACAGAAAACCATGAAAGGGTTTTGAGAAAAGGAACTATAGAGTCAACTTTTCATTTTGTTTGTTAGGTTCTATTACATTCCAGTCATCATGCAAGTGACTTTATATATGTTAATTTAGTTTTCAAAACTACCCTGTGAGGTAGGTGTTAAAACCATTACCATTTTATAAATAAGGACATTATTTGTAATCCAGGCTTACCTGACTTCAGAACTTCAAGTTTGTAGGCTTGCCTATACAACCTATCTATTTTTAGAAGATAACTATGGTGTTAGTGTTAAAAGATGCAATTAGACCAGGTGGGTGGCCTGTATAATACTGTAGTCCATGTGCCAAAGCCCCACCCCCACCCCTTTCTGTTTGTCAGTAGAACTAATCAAACCCTACACACAACCTTACCACTCCTCAGAAACATGGATAGTCAGACAGACAGGCTTCCAGGAACTCTTGCTAACTAGCAGAAAGAATCTTCTGTTGCTTTATAAAACTCAAGTTATGGTGTGTTACATAATAACTGAGTTCGCTCTATTTGAGTGATACTGTTAAATAGTAGCTGTCTCTGTCTCTTCTTACCCCACACAGAGACTGTTCTATTCCTTTGGCCTTCTTAAGTCTAGAGTTCTTAGGGACCCTAGTTCTGCCCCTTTCCCAGAGAGTACAGCTCTGTACCCTAATAACTGGATTATGGCCTGCATTTGTGCCCCATTCCTACTAGCTCTTTCCCAGAATTTTTGTTTATTTCCAAACTCTCTTGCCTTTTCTTGAACAGCCCACCTTGGTTTAGGACTTATATTGTATCTGTTCTTTTCACCACCACTGTCACCAATGCAACCTTCTTTTCTCTTTTATCCATCTTTTACCCATCCTTCACTACACCTCCCACCTCAGTCTCTTATTATTTGTCTGAAATGATGACATTGAACTTGAGATGTGATTCTCAGCCTTCCCAGGAACTACTACTTCTGTACCTATGTTTATCCCACACTTATATTAGCTTTCTACCCCAGGTTCCATTAGTATTCCGTAAGACCTTACTAATCTATTTCTAACAACCAGTGCTGATATAGAAATGATACTGCAAATGGGATGGGGCTATGAAGGCAGGGGGGTGTTGAGATACATCAGAGGTAACATGGACTGGATTCACCATCCAGCTATGTAGGATGAATGGGGAATTAAGAAGAGGAATATGAAAGAAAACTTAATTCCAGATTATCTAACTAGGATGGCACTGATAAATTTAATGATAATGTTTCCATTCACTTAAGGAACACAAGAGGAGGATTGAATTCAGAAAATGGATGAATTCAATTTAAGTTTGAGGTGCTTGTAGGACATTTAGGTAAAGACTTCTGACAAATACTTGGATATATGGATCTGGAACTCAGAAAAAATTCAGAATTTTGGAGTTACTAGCATAGAGGTGATATTTGAAGTCATGTTTCTGTTCCCTACTGAATCTTTAAACACTTTGAACATTGTCCTTCTCCTCTCTCCCAAACCCTACTCCTTACCAAAACAGACCTAAAAAGCAGGGATAAGATTTCTAAAACTGCTAACTACTTGCTTTTAATCTCAGGAATGCTCTGCTCCTAACTTCCCTGAAAACTTTTCTTGTATTAGGCCCCATATGTGTTATAGCTAGATGTTGCCTTGTCCTCTTTGGATTGGTGATTCAGTTTGCTCTGGTAACTCCCTACCCTGAGATTCCCTGGCATAAACATCCTGGCCAGGTCTTCAGTTGCTGCTTATCCATGAAGAGAAATTGGATACCAAGAGAAAGGTAAGATAACTTAAGGGGTCAAGTCAGGAACCATGTCTTACTAATTTTCGAGACTCCAAGCATAGTACCTGGAAAATAATAAGAGTTTATTTAATGAATAAGAAATAGGCGCTAGTGGAGGAATTAACAAAGTAGAATGAGAAATGTAAAAAGCTAGCAAGTTATTATCAAAGTCAGTATATAGAATTGAGTTTCAAGAAGTGAATAGTTAAGTCAACAGCTTTGAATATTGTGGAGGCTACAGACTAGAACTAACAAACATGGAAAAGCAATTTGGAATAAATAGAGACTATGCATAAAAAAGACAGCTTTGAAAAAGCATTGATATTATTGCCCTGGCTGGTTTGGCTCAGCAGTAGAGCATCAGCCCGCGGACAGAAGAGTTGCGGGTTCAATTTCGGTCAAGGGCACATACCTAGGTTGCAGTTCAGTCTCCGGCCCTGGTCAGGTTTGTGCGAGAAGCAACCAATCAATATGTCTCTCTCATATAGATGTTTCTCTCCATCTCTCTCTCTCTCTCCCCCACTCTATATGAAGATAAAAGTGGAAAAAAGTATACTCAAGTGAGGATTTTTTAAAAAAGTATTAATATTATCATCATAGTGAAAAAAGATATTGCAATGAAATAAAAATCGGATACTATAAAAACAAAATACAGAACAGAAAGACCTAATGAATATTGTAAATATAATAGCAAAAAATTATAAAAGTAATTTTTATAAATGCAAGGGCCCTGGCTGGTGTGGCTCAGTTGGTTGAGCATCATCCTGTACACCAAAAGATAGTGGGTTTGATTCCATGTCAGGGCACATACCCAGGTTGCAGGTTTGATCTTCTATGTGTACAGGGCAAGAAGACTGCAAAGAAACGTACCATAATAGAGGCCTGAAAGATGGCGACGTAGATAAACATGGTATTCACCTCCTCCCATAACCACATCAAAAGTACAACTAAACTACAGAACAATCATCATTCAGAACTGCCTGAAATTGAGCTGAATGGAAGTTCTACAGCTACGAAATAAAAGAAAAAGCCACATCAAGACTGGTAGGAGGGGCAGAGGCGCAGAAGGGCTGATTCCACACCCATTTGTGGCAGATAAAAATCAGTGGGGATACTCCAGCTGTGAAGATCCTCCATGAGGAAAAAGGGGTCCCCGTTCCACACCAGGCACCCCAGCTTAGGGTTCCAGTGCCAGGAAAAGAAGTCTCCATAACTTCTGGCTGTAAAAACCAGCAGGAGTTAAGGCTGAGGGAGGCTGAGGTTTCTAGAGTGCAAGACAGCTCCTCTTAAAGGGTCCATGCACGAACTTTCTCAGACTTGCTCCTTCTGGGCTCCAGTGCCGGGGAGGCAGCCTGAAATGCACCAGAGACATATGTGGAAAAACTGTTTGGTTTGGCAATTGAGCAAGAGCTGGAGGGGCAGCTCTTGTGCTGGCATAGGCTGTTGTTCCTTGGTGAGCCCTTCCCCCATGGGACCAGCAGACAAAGACGCCATATCTGGGACTCCAGCAACCTGACTCACATTGCTTGCCCTGCCCTGGTAATTCTCTGATGCCCTGCCCCAGCCAACTTTTGGACCCACCCAAGCTATTTTCAGTAGCTTTACCATAGGAATAGTCTATCTTGGCTCATGCTTTGGATTTTCCTAAAATCTCTCAAACAAGCAGCATCTGGCCTCAGTGAGCTCCATAACTCTCACTGAGTGGCCCCAGGCCTGGCACTAGTAGCAACTGGCCTTGGTCCACAGTGTAGCCTCTCCTGCGCACCTCCAAGCCCAGCACAAGAAGCAACCATCTGCAGATTACTTTGTAGCTTATGCCTGGTGGCCCTGGGTAGAACACAGGCAGTGGCTGGCCGTGGCCTGCACCTCTGGGGAGGCCCCAGAGCCAGCACACCCAGTGGATAGCTTTAACCATATCAAAGGACCACAACCCAATCACCTCTACAAGTGACACACTCAAGGGGTAGACCCTGTGGGTACCAGAGCCCTGCTGAAGTAAGTCTTCCTCTGTGTGGTGGACCTCTGCACAGCTGATCTTCCATGGTGGTCAGAGGTCAATGGTCAGTGAGCACAACCAGTCCTTACAGCCAATCAGCCTGAGTAAATTCCTCCCATTGACATGCCAACAACAATCAAGACTCAATTACAACAGAAGGTTGTACAGTCCACATGGGTGGTGCACATCCAGTGCCCAGCTAGGGTGACCAGGGAGGCTGTGCCACCGGACCCTATGGCACACCTACTATAATCGGCCACCCTTCCAAGCCTAGGAGATGTAACAACTCTACCTAATACATAGAAACAAACATAGAGGGAGGCAGCCAAAATGAGGAGACAAAGAAACATGTCCCAAATGAAAGAAGAGAACAAAACTCCAGGAAGAGAACTAAATGAAACAGAGATAAGCAATCTAACAAATGCAGAGTTCAAAACACTGGTTATAAGGATGCTCAAGGAACTTAGTGAGGACTTCAAAAGCATAATAAAGGACTAATCAGAAATGAAGGATGCACTAACTGAAATAAAGAATCATTTACAGGGTATCAGCAGTAGAGTAGGTAAAGCTAAGAATCAAACCATCAATTTGGAATATAAGGAAGCAAAAAAACACCCAATCAGAACAGCAAAAAGAAAAAATAATCCAAAATAATGAGGATAGTGTACAGAGTCTCTGGGACAACTTCAAGCATACCAGCATTCGCATCATGGGGCTGTCGGAAGGAGAAGAGAGAGAGCAAGAAATTGAAAACCTATTTGAAAAAAGAATGACAGAAAACTTCCCTAACTTGGTGAAGGAAACAGACATACAAGTCCTGGAAGCACAGAGAGTCCCAAACGAGATGAACCTAAAGAGGCCCCAACACCATGACACATTATAATTAAAATGCAAAAGGTTGAAGACAAAGAGAGAATCTTAAAAGCAATAAGAGAAAAGCAGTTTGTTACCTACAAGGGAGCTCCCATAGGACTGTCAGCTGATTTCTCAAAGGAAACTTTGTAGGCCAGAAGGGAGTGGCAAGAAATATTCAAAGTGATGAAAAGCAAGGACCTACAACCAAGATTACTTTATCCTGCAAAGCTATCATTCAGAATTGATGGACATATAAAGAGCTTCCCAGACAAGAAAAGCTAAAGGAGTTTATCACCACCAAACCAGTGTTATATGAAATGTTGAAGTATCTTCTTGAAGAAAAGATAAAAAATATGAACAAACAAAATTGCAATAAATACATATCTATCAACAATTGAATCTACAAACAAAATGAACAAGCAGAACAGAAACAGACTCATAGATACAGAGAACTTTTGATGGTTGCCAAATGGGAAGGGGGGATGGGCAAAAAAGGTAAAGGGATTAAGAAGTACAAATTAGTTGTTACTCTGATGATATTAGAGGGAAGTGGGTGGTGCAGGAAGAGATAAACCAAAGAATTTATATGTAAATATGCATATCCCATGAACACTGACAATAGTGTAGGGAAAACATGAGGGAGGTAGGAGCTGAGAGGAGGGGGTTAATGGGGGGGGGCATCTATAATACTTTCAACAATAAAGATAATTAAAAAAAAAAAAAAAAAGAAATACACCATAATATTAACAATGGTAATCTGTAGCTGGTGGAATTATAGGGAGCTTTTTATTTTCTTTATGCTTTTGTAGATTTTCTATAATAAGCACACTTTATTTTATTTTTTTGTTAATCCTCACTATAGGATATTTTTTCCATTTATTTTTTTAGAGAAATTGGAGGGGAGGTGAGGAGGAGGAGGAAGAAGAAAGAGAGAGAGAGAGAGAGAAACATCAGTGTGAGAGAGATACATTGATTGGTTGCCTTCTGAAGGACCCCAACCAGGGCCGGGGATTGAACCTGCAACCCAGGTATGTGCCCTTGACCAGGAATCAAACCCATGAACTTTTGGTCCTTGGGCTGATGCTCTAATTACTGAGCAAACTGGTCAGGGCAAACATGCATTATTTTTATCATTTAAAAAAAGGATATTAAAGAATGAAAGAGCCCTGGCTGGTTTGGCTCAGTGCTTGGAGCGTCAGCCTGCGGTCTGGAGAGACCCGGGTTCGGTTCCCACTGGGGACGCGTGCCTCGGTTGCAGTTTGTCCCCGGGCCTGGTTGGCCATGCGGGTGGCAGCCGCTCGATGTGTCCCTTTCACATCGATGTTTCTCTTCCTCTCTCTCCCTCCCACTCTACTTGAACAAAAAATGGAAAAGTGTTCTCTGGTGAGGATAAAAAAAAAAAGAATGAAAGAAAATTTTGTTCCACAGACATAATAGTCCCTTCAGGACAGATCTCATTGTTACAGCATCATACTAACTCAGGCCTCAATCTACATGATATTTTGTTTCACAATCATTTATAAAACACATCCTTTTTATTTTATCTTCCTATGGAAAATTTCACACTATAATGTTAAAGTGTCAGTTACATCCACTGAGTCCACTTTACTACTATTGAGTTTCATTTTCATCCTTTTTTTTTTAAATCCTCACCTGAGGACACCTTTTGCTTAGTTTACCTAGTTAAAATGATAGAGTGGGAGGGAGAGAGGGAGCCAGAGAGAGAGAGAGAGAGAGAGAGAGAGAGAAACATCGATGTGAGAGAGACACATTGAGTGGCTGCCACCCACACAACCTCAACCGGGGCCAGGGACAAACTGCAACCGAGGTATGTGCCCTTAGCGGGAACCGAACCTGGGCCTCTCTGGTCCACAGGCTGACACTCTAACTGCTGAGCCAAACTGGCCAGGGCTCTCATCCATTTTTAATTGTTGTTGTCAATCCTCACCTGAGGATATTTTTTCCATATATTTTTAGAGAGAAAGTGGAAGGGAGGAAGGGGGGCAGAGAGAGAGAGAGAAACATTGATGTGAGAGAGACACATCAATTAATTGCTTCCTGCACAGGCCCGCACCAGGGCCAGGGATCAAACTTGGAAGTCATGTACATGCCCTTGACTGGGAATCAAATCCATGATCCTTTAGTGTATGGGCTGACACTCTAACCGCTGCACCACACTGGCCAGGGTGTACCCCTTTTTTTATGAAAAGACTAAAATGTTTTAACCAGTGAGTATGTATGGGGACATTTTCATCGTTTTTTTTTTTTTTTTAACCAAAAGAGTTTTAAAGAAAGATTTTGCCTTGTAATTAGGGTGGGATAGCTCTCTGGTTGTAAACTCCAAGCTTAGTTTACCTAGTTAAAATGATCTGTGCTCTTGTTTATTCATTCCTGAATGCTGTACCCTCCTATACAATCTGCTTTAATGTTGACATTCTTACAGATTAATCTTAGGTTTTCTCTTCTTATTCTACATGATCTCTATATTCAGTCTTAGCTATATCCTTGATTTGAAAGGTCATCTGTGTACTGACTTACAAATTTATTTCTCTAGCCCAGATCTTTTGAGCTTTAGACTCTATATTAACTAACTATTGCATATCACAAAGACATCTCAAGATCAACATACCCAAATGTGAATTTATCTTCTTCCTCAAACTTGCTTAATAAATAGTACCACCATCTAACCACTAAATCATAATAAGAAACCTGTAGTCATCCCTGACACCTTTTTATCTCTTATAAATACATTCCATTGCAAGACCTGGTAATTACCTGCTAAGTGTATTTCATCATTTTTCACTTCTCTCTATATTTAGGGTGACTCTGCCATCACCCTAAGTCAAACCACTATAATCTCCCACCTAGATTGTTACCATAGCCTTTGACCTGATCTTTCCATATCCACTGTTGCTGCTCCCTTCTATTCCATTCTCCACACAACCATCCAAAGTAACTTTTCTGTAACTACAGATTTCATCAATATCACTTCTTTGCCCTGGCTGGTTTGGCTCAGCGGTTAGAGCGTTGCCCTGCGGTCTGGAGAGACCCGGGTTCAGTTCCCCCTAAGGGCACGTACCTCGGTTGCAGTTTGTCCCCGGCCCTGATTGGGTCGTGTGGGTGGCGACCACTCGATGTGTCCCTTTTACGTCGATGTTTCTTTCTCTCTCTCTCTCCCTCCCACTCTATCTGAACAAAATATATTAAAAAAAAAATGTCCTCAGGTGAGGATAAAAAAAATATTTATCACTTCTTATAATATCCTTCAATGGACTCCTATTGCTCTTAGGACAAAATCCAAATTTCATATGGCCTACAAAACCTTGCATGATCTGGCTTTTTATGACTTTATGCTTTTTTGAACAAAAAATACACACATTATTTTCTCCACACTGTGCCAGCTAACTCCTACTCATTCTTCAGATGTCTGCTCAAATGTCATTTTCTCAGGGAAAGCTTGTTGGCCTGTCTTTCTTTCCACACAAATATTTACATTGTGTGATTTATTTATTTATTTATTGCTTAACATCATTTCCCCAGCTAGTCTATTAGCTCCACAAGGACAAGGGATTATATCTGCTTTGTTTAGCACTATATATTCAGTATTTGTATGAGGCCCTGGCACATAGTATTTATTGATTGATTGATTGATTGATTGATTGATTGAATAAGTGAAAATGTCTTAGAAAATTCTCCTTGGGACCTCTTGCCAATTCATGTTCTCCCAGGTGACTTTGAGTTCTTGAGTTACACCAAGTAATTTGTAACCTGGATGCCTCAAATATTGACTTACTCCCTTTCTTGCAGCAACACCCATTTGGCAGCTCGGTTTCTCATCTCCTGGGACCATTGTACACCAGCAAACTTTTACACAGTTTACCTTCCTTTTTTCCTATCAAATAAACAAACCCTTTTGAAGTTTTAGGTGAAATTTTACCCTTAGTAACTCCCAAGGTTGTCCTTGCCTTATCCTTGTCCTATTCCAGCAGTTTATTTTATTTTATTTCAAAGTAAAAAAATATAATTACAGAGAAGGAAATCTATAAAAGAGGAAACCAAGTCCACATTATTTGGCTGCTTGACATCAGAACCAGGACCCAAACCCGTCTGCTGGTGCTAAATTAAGAGTTTTTTTTCACATAATGCAGTATCTGGTGTGAGTCAAGGAGACAACATGAGTAGAGAGAAGCAGCAGCTCACGAGCCTTCAGATATCCCAGCACTTTTCTATAGTCTGCACACTAGGGTATTTATAAATTGTGCCTACTTCTTCCATAGCTGCTGCCACTAACATCATACCCAGGCCCAAAAGATTCCCAAGTTTTCTCCATACCTTCTCAGATCCTTAGAGGAGATGTCACTGCACACTTCCAGCCAGTTGTTTAAAGTCAGCTCCCGTGGGAGACTGGGTCCTACTTTTTCATATCCTAATTGAACAACTCAAGCTCAGAATTAAATTTAAACCAACTTTGTTCTTTCCTCTTCCTCATCCTTAGCAACAAGGTACTCAGAGGCCTAGTTCTTGGTTTATGCCTAGTTTATCTCAATAGAGCTACTGAAAACTAGGATAATTAAAGGTGAGATCGTCATCTGCATTTTTAACACAAACCCCAAGTGATTTTCTGTATATTAACATTTGAGACTCACTAGTAAGAAAACTCTATTATCCACACTATGTGGAAAATGGATTATTCTGACTAATTCTATACAGGCGTACCCTGGAGATATTGCAGGTTCAGTTCCAGACCACCACAGTAAAGTGAATATCACAATGAAGCAAATCACATAAATTTTTTGTTTTTTCAGTGTATATAAAAGTTATGGTTAGCCCTGGCAGGTTTTGCTCAGTGGTTAGAGTGTCAGCCTGCGGTCCAGAGAGACCCAGGTTCGGTTCCTGCTAGGGGCACGTACCTCGGTTACAGTTTGTCCCCGGCTCTGGTTGGGTCGTGTGGGTGGCAGCCACTCAATGTGTCCCTTTCACGTCGATGTTTCTTTCTCTCTCCCTCCCACTCTATCTGAACAAAAAATAGAAAAATGTCCTCGGGTGAGGATAAAAAAAAAAGTCATGTTTACACTATACTGTAGACTGTTAAGTGTGCAATAGCATTATATCTTTAAAAAATGTATGTACCTTAATTAAAAAATACATTTTTTTTTTGCTAAAAAATGCTAACCATCATCTGAGCCTGTTAGGGAAAAAATGGCTTTGATAGACTTCTTGGTACAAGGTTGCCACAAACCTCCAGTTTTTAAAAACACAATAATCTGCGAAGTACAATAAAGCAAAGTGCTATAAAGTGAGGTATGCCTGTATTCTACGTAGCAGCATAAGCAAAGAAATGATTTGACTATCTTCAGATACACCACCCAACTTACATTCAAGGGCTTGAAACCAGTTGGTAGATCACAGCAGCATGAGGCTAGAGGCCAAAGTAGACTTTGGAGAGAGAACAACATGTAGGTCCTGGCTCATGTATTTTCCATCAGTTATGTTACTTATCTGTATAAGCTTTAGGGTTTTTTTTTATTTTAAAATGTGAATAATAATACTTCCTCATAGAGTTGTTACAAGAGTTCACTGGAATTCACTCAACAGATACTCACTGAACATCTACTATGTGCTAAGCACTGTTCTACACATTGCAAATATACCAGCAAACAAAATAGTTTTTGCCCTCAAGGAGCATACATTCTAGTGGGGATATGTATAAAAAGTGTGTAGACTCCAGCATGTAGGAAGCACTCTATAAATGGTTGTTATTAACAAATATTTAAGGATAAAGAGGACTATATTTGTTTTGCTTTGCCACTGTTGGGATACAAAAGAAGTATAGGATATATTGTTTGCCCACCTGGAGCTTGAATCTAGGTGGTCATGAGACGTATGTTTGTTCATTCTATAAATATTAACTCAGTGCTGTAATGAACCAGGCACTATGATTTACAAATATGAATCCTTACTTCTTATAAAAACTTCAAGTTAGTTGGAAACACATGAAAAATGAAAAATTCAATGAAAAAATGCAACAGGTCTTTAAGAGAAGTGATAATAAGGTGCTTAGAAGAGTATTACTACCTTTCTATGCACATGAGCATAAGATAGACATACGCTAACAGGTGGCAGTGGGCATATAGCTAATTTAGTAAGGGGTTAAAAAAGGAAGTCCCTCCTGCTAAGTGAACTAAGCAGCACATGAACACTGGCAGCATTAGCCTTTCTGTGTACTTGTTATATGGTTTCCGTTTCTCACTGTGGCCCTGATTCTAGAACTGAGGCAGTACTGACAATGAAAAGTGTTTTTGGCCAAAGAACAGGCTAGGAGGACAGGGAGGGGAAGTAAAGGGAACAGCATAACTGAAGTCATAAGGAAATATTGTTGACTTCTGGGAACACTGAGTTTCTAGGTGAAGCATAGCATAAGTATAGGGAAGACAGTTCTAGAAATGAAAGATAGGGCCTGTGCATGGAGGGCCTTGAATGCCCAGCTAAGGCATTAGGACTTAATTTATAAGAATCTGAATCATCACTGAAGACTTTTGAACAGGGAAGTGATATGATCAGAACTGTGGTTGGAATAATACATTTGAAGAAAACTAGCAAATAAATAACATAGTCCTCTCTTATCAGCAATTTCATTTTCTGTGGTCAAATGCAGTCTGAAATATTAAATTGAAAATTCCAGAAACAAAAGTCTTAAGTTTTAAATTGCACACCATTCTGAGTAATGTGATGAAATCTCACTCCATCCTGCTCTGTCCTACCCAGAACATGAATCATCTCTTGTCCAGCATATCCATACCATATACACTACCCATCTATGGTTAGCCACTTAGTAGCCATCTTGGTTATCACAACTTAGTAGCCATCTTGGTTATCACAACTACCCTGGTATCACAGTATTTATATTCAAGTAACCCTTAGTTTACTTAATAATGGCCCCAAGGTACAAGAGTAGTGACGTTGGCAGTTTGGATACACCAAACAGAAGCTGTATCCGAAAAGTGAAAAGGTGAGTACAGTACGGTAACATATTTTTGTTAGAGCATATTATTATAATTGTTGTGTTTTATTATTAGTTATTGTTGCTAATCTTTTACTGTGCCTGATTTATAAATTATACTTTATCATAGGTATGTATGTATAGGAAAAAACATTGTATGTATAGGGTTTGGTACAATCTGTGATTTCAGTTATCCACCGGGGGTCTTGGAATATATCCCTAATGGACAAGGAGAGACTACTGTCCTATAAACTGCAAGATTGTCCTGGCCGGTTTGGCTCAGAGGTTAGAGCATTGGCCTGCGGTCCAGAGAGACCCGGGTTTGGTTCCCACTAAGGTCACGTACCTCGGTTGTAGTTTGTCCCCAGCCCTGGTTGGGTGGTGCGGGTGGCAACCACTCATTGTGTCCCTTTCATGTCAATGTTTCTCTCTCTCTCTCCCTCCCACTCTATCTGAACAAAATATGGGAAAATGTCCTCGGGTGAGGATAAATAAAAAAACAAACTGCAAGATTATGTGTGTTACTGAGTATTTGTAGAATAAATGAATGTGTGAGCCTTCCTGATTCCCTGGGGAATAAGCTGCAGTAAAAAAGCTTTTCTCTGCAGACTTGGATTTCATTTAAGCAGGGCTTTGATATAGGAAAAAAAGAAAAATGTGGACTGATTAAACATGACATAAATTTGTAACCTTTGTGTGACCACACCTATACAGTGTTGACTTATAGTTTATTGTCACTTAGAGGCAACTTTCTAAAAATGTATTACAGTATTCTGTCTTTGAGAAAGTGAGATAAGATTCAGTCTTCCTTTCACAAACAACCGTTGGGTGTCTGTCACATTACCAGCACTTTGCTATAGATGATTTAACCATGAATTCAACTTGGAATTCAACTGTGAGCAAGGAGCTAACAGGCTACTAGGAAACAGGGATGTGTAAATAACTAAAACTGTGTTTTTAGTGATGTTGTTGAGGTGAACCAAGATATGAAAGCTATTTTGAGTATAAATTTATAAAATTATAGGGCTTTTGGTCAGCGTAGAGTAATAAATGTGGTACTCACATTCTCTCACAACTACATCAAAATTAAAACTATACTACAGAACAGTCATCATTCAGAACTGCTGAGCATCTAGCTGAACAGAATTCCTATAACTAAATATACAAAGAAGAAGCCACATCAAAACTGGTAGGAGGGGTGGAGACATGGAACAGGCTGGTCCCATACCCATGCATGGCAGTTAAAATTTGGGAGGGCCCTGGCCGGTTTGGCTCAGTGGTTAGAGCGTCGGCCTGCGGTCCAGAGAGACCCGGGTTTGGTTCCCACTAAGGGCACATACCTCAGTTGCAGTTTGTCCCCGGCCCCATGGGGTTGTGTGGGTGGCAGCCAGTCGATGTGTCTCTTTATATATATATAAAATTGGGAGGGATATCTTGGCCATGCAGGTTCCCCCTGAAGAATTATCTGCTCTGGTCACAGCCAGTCCTTTCAGCCAGTTGACCTGGGGTAAATCCCTCCCACTGATGTGCCAACAGCAATTAAGGCTCAACTTCAACAGGAGAATGTACACAGCCCACATGGGGGGCACACCTGAAACACCCAAATCCAGTGACTGGGAAGGCTGTGCCACTGGGCCCTACAGGACACCGTCTACATAAGACCACTCTACCATGACTGGGAGATAGCAGATCTACCTGATCCATAGAAACAAACACTAGAGGCAGCCAAAATGAGGAATCAAAGGAATAACAGATGAAATAACAGAACAAAACTTCAGAAAAGGAACTAAACAAAATGAAGACAAGCAATCTACCAGATGCAGAGTTTAAAACACTAGTTATAAGGACGCTCAATGAACTTAGGGGAAGAGTAGATGAACTTAGTAAGAATTTCAATGAAGAGATAAGGAAACATAAAGTGAAGTTAGAAAACATAAAAAAGAGCCAGTCAGAAATGACCACAATAACTGAAATGAAGAATATAGGAAATCAACAGTATAGTAGGTGAAGCAGAGGATTAAATCAGCAATTTGGAAGATAAGGAAGCAGAAAACACCCAATCAGAACAGCATAAGGAAAAGGAATCCATAAAAATGAGATAATTTAAGGAGTCTCTGGGACAACTTCTTGTGTACCAACATTCACATCATGGGAGTGCCAGAAGAAGAGAGAGCAAAGAATAGAAAACTCAATAGAAAAAAGATGACAGAAAACTTCCTTAACCTGGTAAAGGGAATAGACATACAAGTCCAGGAAGTTCAGAGTCCCAAACAAAATGAACCCAAAGAGGCTCACACCAAGACACATCATAATTAATATGCCAAAGGTTAAAGACAAAGAGAGAATCTTAAAAGCAGCAAGAGAAGAGCAGTTAGTTATGTACGAGGGAGCTCTCAAAGACTGTCTACTTTCTCCACAGAAAATTGCAGGCCAAAGTGATTGGTAGGAAATATTCAGTGATGAAAAGCAAGGACCTACAATTAAGATTACCCAACAGAACTATCATTTAGAATCAAAGGACAGATAAGGAGCTTCCCAGACAAGAAAAGCTAAAGGAGTTCTCACCACCAAACCAGTATTATGAGAAATGTTAAAGGATCTTCTTGAAGAAAAAAAGAATGAGCCCTGGCCGGTTTGGCTCAGCGGTTAGAACGTCAGCCTACGGTCCAGAGAGACCCAGGTTCGGTTCCCGCTAAGGGCACATGCCTCAGTTGCAGTTTGTCCCTGGCCCTGGCTGGGTTGTGCGGGTGGCAGCCACTCGATGTGCCCCTTTCACATCAATGTTTCTTTCTCTCTTTCTCCCTCCCACTCTTTCTGAACAAAAAATGGAAAAGTGTCCTCGGGTGAGGATAAAAATAATAATAATAATGAAATAAAATATGGAGCGTTGTTTAAAAAAGAAAAAGAAAAAGAAGAATGATAAAAAATATGAATGATAAAATGGCAAAAAATACATACCTATTAACAATTTATTTTATTTCTTTGTTAATTCTCACCTGAGGATTTTTTTAAAATTGATTTTTAGAGAGAGTGGAAGGGAGGGGTAGAGGGAAGGGGAGATCGAAAGAGAAACATCGATGTAAGACGACATGTTGATTGGTTGCCTCCCACACGCACCCCAAATGGGCCAGGGATCAAACCTGCAACCCTTCAGTGCATGGGCCAATGCTTTAAACACAGAGCCACACCAGCTAGGGCTAACAATTACTTTATTTTTTTATTATTATTATTATTTTGTACGTACCCCTGGCAGAAACTGAACCCGGGACACTCTGGTCCACAGGCTGACATTCCAACTGCTGAGCCAAACCGGCCAGGGCCCTAACATTTACTTTATTTGTTTTGTTTTGTTTTTAATCCTCACTGGAGAACATTTTTCCATTTTTTGTTCAGATAGAGTGGGAGGGAGGGAGGGAGAGAGAGAGAGAGAGAGAGAGAGAGAGAGAGAGAAACATCGATGTGAAAGGGACACATCGAGTGGCTGCCACCCACACGACCCAACCAGGGCCGGGGACAAACTGCAACCAAGGTACATGCTCTTGGTGGGAACTGAACCCGGGTCTCTCTGGACCGCAGGCCGACGCTCTAACCGCTGAGCCAAACTGGCCAGGGCTACTTTAAATGCAAATAGATTAAATACCCTAATCAAAAGACATGTAGTAGCTGATTGGATAACAAAACAAGACCCTTATATATATTGTCTGTAAGAGACTTCAGATTGAAAGACACACATGCCCTGCTGGTGTGGCTCAGTGGTTGAGCGTTGACCCATGCACCAAGAGGTTGCTGGTTCAATTTACAGTCAGGGCACATGCCCAGGTTGTGAGCCTGATCCCTAATGGGGGGTATGCAGGAGGCAGCCAATTGATGTTCTTTCTCATCAATGTTTCTGTCTCTCTCTCTCTCTCCCCCTTTCTCTCTCTCTAAAAATCCATAAAGAAAAAAAAATAAAAATGGAACTGTCTTCTGACCCAACAATCCCATTTCTTGGAATATATTCTAAGAATTCCACAATACTAATCAGAAAGAATATATGCACCCCTATGTTCATAGCAAAGTTATTTACAATAGCCAATATCTGGAAACAGCCCAGGTGCCCATCAGTAGATGAGCAGATAAAAAAGCCGTGATACATTTACACAATGATTACACACTGTAAAAATGAAGGAATTCTTAGAACCTTTTGTGACAACATGGATGGACCTGGAGATTATTATGCTAAGTGAAATAAGCCAAGCAGAGAAAGACAAATACCATATGATCTCACTTATATGTGGAATCTAATGAATAAAATAAACTGACGAACAAACTAGAACCAGAGAGGCATAGGTACATGAAACAGACTGACAGAGGTCAGAGGGGAGGGCATGGTGGGGACTAGATAGAAGAAAGTAAAGAGGTTAACCAAAGAACATATATGCATAGCCCATGAACGCAGACAACAGTGTGGTGATTGCCAGAGGGTGGCAGGGTGGGGGCTAGGTGGAGATGGATAAAGGGAGAGTGTGTGTGAAATGGGGAACATTGGTAGTATTTATTACAGGTTTATTATTGTGTCAATAAATTTTTTAAAAAGTAGTACTAATTGTTAGTTAACATAATAGTCATGGGGATGTTAAGGTACAGCATAGGGATTATACAGGGGTGGGCAAAAGTAGGTCTACGGTTCTTCATATGGAAAAAGACATGCAGGTTATTATTATTACAATAGCTTTATTAACTCTGTTTCACATACTCACAACTGTAAATCTACTCCGCCACCTATAGTCAATAACATTGTAATAACCATGTATGGTGTCAGATGGGTATTAGATTTATCATGGTGATCACTTAGTAAGTTATGTAAATGTCTAATCACTGGATTGTACATCTGAAACTAATATAATATTGTATGTCAACTGTAATTTAAAAATAAAAAATGTATTTATTTATTCATTTATTATTTTTTAATCCTTACCCGAGGATATCTTTCTGTTTATCTTTAGATGGGGTGGGAGAGTGGGAGAGAAGAAGAGAGAGAGAAACATCAATGTGAGAAGGACATATCGTCTGATTGCCTCCTGCACAACCTGGACCAGGGCTGGGGATGAACCACAACGGAGGTTCGTGCCCTTGACCAGAATTGTACCTGTGAGTCATTGGTCTGTGGGCCAATGCTCTAACCACTGAACCAAACCGGCCAGGGCTAAAAATAAAAAATTATTTTTAAAAAATGTATAAAATTTTACCACTTTGTATGCAACACTTCCTGTGCTTTATGCGGCAAGTTTCTAGAAATTTAAGTGTTGACTTCAATTGAGAAAGCTGTAATTTTAGAGTGAACTTGAAAAACAATTTTTATTTTCTAAGAAAGTATTCTTTATTTAAAAATAATACATGTACTCTAAAGCTTATTTTAACTAATAGAAAGACAAAAAGATCATAAATGTCACCCTCCTAAGGAAAAAAAATCACTATTTATGTTTGTGTATTTCCTTCCAGGCTTTTTTGCACTAGGATGTTATGTGTTGATCTTGGAAGAGTATACAGCTGAAAAAAAAAATTTTTTTTTAATCCTCATCCAAGGATATTTTTTCGTTTTCAGATAGAGTGGGAGGGGGAGAGAGAGAGAGAGAGAGAGAGAAACATCAATGTGAAAGGGACACATTGAGTGGTTGCCACCCACATGACCCAACCAGGGCCGGGGACAAACTGCAACCAAGGTACATGCCCTTAGCGGGAACCGAACCCGGGTCTGTGTGGACCACAGGCCAATGCTCTAACCGCTGAGCCAAACCGGCCAGGGCAATACAACTGAAATTTAAGTGAACATGAAAGTAGTATTAGATCTCTTACATTTATTCTGGACCACACAATTGAAAAAGTCCAGATTAAAGCAGAATACTCATTTGGTTTTTTGTTTGTTTTTAATTTTTTTATTTAAATATAGTTGGTATGCTATATTATATTAGTTATATTAATTTCATATTACATTATAGGAGTTTGACATTTTTTATACCTTACAGTGTGATTACTCCACTAATTCTAGTAATCATCAGTCACCATGCAAGTTTATCACGATATTATGGACTATATTCTCCTTTACCATTTTTTTTTTCCTTACCCGAGGACATTATTGCATTTATCCTCAGCTAGAGTGGGAGGGAGGGAGAGAGGAAGAGAGAGAAAGAAACATCGATGTGAGAGAGACACGTTGAGTGGTTGCCACCCAAACGACCCCAACCGGGGCTGGGGACAAACTGCAACCAAGGCATGTACCCCTAGCAGGAACCAATCCCGGGACTCTCCGGTCTTCAGACCAATGCTCCAACCACTGAACCAAACTGGCCAGGGCCCCCTTTACCTTTTTCATTTATCCTTCCACTCCTGTCCCTCTGGCAGTAATCCCTTTGGTCTCTGTTTCTGTGAGTCTGTTTTTGTTTTGTTTCGTTAGTTTTTAGATTTCACATATTAGTAAAACCAGAGTATTTGTCCTTCTCTGTCTGACCTATTTCGCTTAGGATAATACCTACTAGGTCCATTCAAGTTGTCTCAAATGCAAGATTTCTTTCTTTTTTATTGCTGTGTAATATTCCATTGTGTATATATACCACATCTTCTTTATCCATTCATCTGTTGATGGACAGCTAGGTTGTTCCATATCTTGGCTATTGTAAATAATGCTGTAATATACATAAAGGTGCATATATCTTTTTGAATTAGTGTTTTCTTTTTCTTTCTTTTTTCAGTTAATCCTCACCTGAGGATCTTTTTTTGATTGATTTTAGAGAGAGTGGAAGGGAGAGAGAGAAAGATGGAAACATTGATGTGAGAGAGACACATTGACTGGTTGCCTCCTACATGACCCCCACCAGGGTTGGGGAATCAAACCCGCAACCCAGGTACACGTCCTTGACCAGAATCAAACCTGAGATCCTTCGGTCTGCAGGCTGACACACTAACCACTGAGCAAAATCAGCCAGGGCAGTGTTTACATTTTCTTTGGATAAATACCCAGAAGTAGAATTGTTGAGTTCAATGGTAGATCTATTTTTAGTATTTTGAGGCATCTCCATACTGTTTTCCATAGTGGCTACACCAATGTGCAGTCCCAGCAACAGTGCACAAGTGTTCCCTTTTCTCCAGATGCTTGCCAACACGTTATCTGTTGACATTTTTATAATAGTCATCATTGTGGTTTTGAATTGTGATGTTGAGCATCTTTTCATGTCTATTGGCCATTTGTATGTCTTCTTTAGAGGAATGTCTTTTTGTTATTGAGTTGTATGAGTTTCTTACATATTTTGGATACTAGCCCTTTATTAGATACATCATTCGTGAATATATTCTCCCATCGGGTAGATAGTCTTTTTGTTTTGTTGGTGGTTTTGTTTGCTGTGCAGAACTTTTTAGTTTACTTTCTTTTTTTTTATCCTCACCCGAGGACAGTGTTCCATTTTTTGTTCAGATAGAGTGGGAGGGAGAGAGAGAGAGAGAGAGAGAGAGAGAGAGAGAGAGAGAGAGAGAGAACATCGACGTGAAAGGGACACATCGAGTGGCTGCCTCCCGCGTGACCCAACCAGGGCCGGGGACAAATTGCAACTGAGGTATGTGCCCTTAGCAGGAACTGAACCTGGGTCTTTCTGGACCACAGGCCAACACTCTAACCGCTGAGCCAAACCGGCCAGGGCAGTTTACTTTTACTTTTGTTTCCCTTGCTCTAGGGGATGTATCCAAAAAAATATTACGCAGACTGATGTTAAAGAGTTACTACCTATGATTTATTTCTCCTAGGAATTTTACAGTTTTAGGCCTTATATTTAAATCTTTAGTCCATTTTGAGTTTATTTTTATATATGGTGTAAGAAAGTAGTCCAGTTTGATCTTTTTGAATATATCAGTCTAATTTTCCCAGCACCACTTGTAGAAACTTCTCCATTGTATGTTCTTACCTCCTTTGTCATAGATTAGTTCATCTTACAAGTGAGGGTGTATATTTGGGCTATCTGTTCTGTTCCATTGATCTATGTGTCTATTTTTGTGACTGTATCATACTGTTTGAAATCAGGGACCATGACATCTCCAACTTTGTACTTTTTCTCAAGATTGCCTTGGCTACTTCCAGTCAGGATGGTGGTGTAGGTAAATGTGGTATCGCCTTCTCCCACAACCTCATCAAAATTGCACGAAACTACAATATAACTATCCTTCAGAACCGCCTGATATTGAGCTGAACGGAAGTCCTACAACTACAAAATTAAAGGAACAGCCACACCGAGACTGGTAGGAGGGGCAGAGGCACAGACAGGCTGGTCCCACACCCACATGTGGCGGATAAAAATCAGGAGGACACCTCGGCTGGGAAGGTCCTCCCTGAGGAGTGAGGAGTCCACATAACACACCAGGCACCCAGCTCAGGGTTCCAGTGCCAGGAAGAGAAGTCCCCATAACTTCTGTCTGGAAAAACCAGCAGGAACTGAGGCTGACAGAGGCTGTGGCTGCTGGAGCCCCAGGCAGTTCCTCTTAAAAGGCTCGCGGGAACACAGACTTGTTCCCTCTAAGCTTGGAGGGGAGGCAGCTTGAGAGGTGCCAAAGACATACAGGGAAGAGCTGTTTGGCCTCGGGAGGAGAACTGGAGAGGCCACTTTCTTCTGGACAGACGGTTGGTGGAGGCTGATGAGCCCTTCCCTGGGGCGGCAGATGGCAGCCATATCTGGGACTTCAGCATCCTGGCTCACACTGTTTGCCCCACCCAACTTTCAGGCCCACCCAAGCTGTTTCTAAAGGCTTTACCACAGGATCAGCCTGTCTTGGATCCTGCTTCAGAGTTTTTCTAAAATCTCTCAAACAAGCAGCATCTGGCCTCAGCAAGCCCCATACCTCTCATTAAGTGGCCCCAGGCCTGGCACTAGAAGCAACCAGCCTTGGTTCACAACTTTGTAGTTTATGCTGGGTGGCCCGGATAGAACACAAGCAGTGGCTGACCTTGCCCCAGAGCCAGCACGCCCAGTGAACAGCTTCAGACCACATCGAAACACCACCACCCAACCACCTTCACAAGTGACACACTCAATGAGTGGACTCAGTGGGTACCAGAGCCCTGATGAAATAAGCCTTGCTCTATGTGGTGGGCCCCTACACAGCTAATCCTCCAAGGGAGTCAGGGGCCAGTGGTCAGTGGGCATAGCCAGTCCTTGCAGCTGATCAACCTGAGTAAATCCCTCCCATTGACATGCCAACAGCAATCAAGATTCAATTACAACAGAAGGGTGTACAGTCCATATGAGGGGTGCACCTTTGAGGGCCCAGCTGGGGTGATCAGAGAGTCTGTGCCGCTGGATCCTACAGGACAGCTACAACAATAGGCCCCCCTACAAAGCCTAGAAAATGTAGCAACTCTACCTAATACATAGAAACAATCACAGAGAAGCAGCCAAAATGAGGAGACAAAGAAACATGTCCCAAATGAAAGAAAGGAACAATACTCCAGGGAAAAAACTAAACAAAATGGAGGTAAGCAATCAATCAGATGCAGAGTTCAAAACACTGTTTATAAGTTTGCTCAAGGAACTTAAGGAGACCTCCAAGGAATGTAGAACATCAACAAAATAAAAAAGGACCAATCAGCCCTGGCCGGTTTGGCTCAGCGGTTAGAGCATTGGCCTTTGGTTTCAAGAGACCCAGGTTCAGTTCCTGCTAAGGGCATGTACCTCGGTAGCAGTTTGTCCCCGGCCCTGGTTGGGTTGTGCGGGTGGCAGTCACTCGATGTGTCCCTTTCACGTCGATGTTCGTTCTCTCTCTCTCTCTCTCTTCCTTCCACTCTATCTGAATAAAAAAATGGAAAAATGTCCTCAGGTGAGGATTGAATAAATAAATAAAAGGACCAGTCAGAAATGAAGGATGCACTAACTAAAATAAAGAATAATTTACAGGGAATCAATAGTAGAGTAGGTAAAGCCAAGAAGCAAACCATCGATTTGCAATATAAGGAAGCAAAAAACACCCAATCAGAACAGCAAAGAGAAAAAAGAATTTTTAAAAAATGAGAATAGTGTAAGGAGCCTCTGGGACAGCGGTTCTCAACCTGTGGTTCACGACCCCTTTCACAGGGGTCGCCTAAGACATAACAGTAGCAAAATTACAGTTATGAAGTAGCAACGAAAATAATTTTATGGTTGGGGGTCACCACAACATGAGGAATTGTATTAAAGGGTTGCAGCATTAGGAAGGTTGAGAACCACTGCTCTGGGACAACTTCAAACATGCCAACATTCACATCATAGAAGTGCCAGAAGGAGAAGAGAGCGAACAAGAAATTGAAACCTATTTGAAACAATAATGACAGAAAACTTCCCTAACTTGGTGAAGAAAACAGACATACAAGTCCTGGAAGCACAGAGAGTCCCAAACAAGATGAACCCCAAGAGGTCCACACCAAGACACATCATCATCAAAATACCAAAGGTTAAGGACAAAGTGAGAATCTTAAAAGCAGCAAGAGAAAAGCAGTTTGTAACCTACAAAGGAGCTCCCATAAGACTGTCAGCTGATTTCTCAAAAGAAACTTTGAGGCCAGAAAGGAGTGGCAAGAGATATTCAAGGTGATGAAAAGCAATGACCTACAATCAAGATTACTCTATCCTGTAAAGCTGTTGTTTAGAATTGATGGACATAGCCCTGGCCGGTTTGGTTCAGCGATTAGAGCGTCGGCCTGCGGTCCTGAGAAACCTGGGTTCGGTTCCCGCTAAGGGCACGTGCCTCGGTTGCAGTTTGTCCCCGGCCCTGGTCGGTTGTGCGGGTGGCAGCCACTCGATGTGTTCCTTTCACATCAATGTTTCTCTCTCTCTCTCTCTGTTCCTCTCTCTCCCTCCCACTCTACCTGAACAAAAAATGGAAAAATGTCCTCGGGTGAGGATAAAAAAAAAAAAAAAAAAGAATTGATGGACATAGCAAGAGTTTCCCAGACAAGAAAAAGCTAAAGCAAACCAGTATTATATGAAATGTTGAAAGGGCTTCTTGAAGGAGAAGGAGAAGTACAAAAACATCAACAATAAAATGTCAATTAATACATATCTGTAAACAATTGAATATACTAACAAAATAAGCATGCAGAACAGAAACAGACTCATAGATACAGAGATCTTTTTGTTGCTTGCCATATGGGTGGGGGTTGGGGGGATGGGTGAAAATGATGAAGGAATTAAGAAGTACAAATTGTTGGTTAGACTGATGAACCTCAAGGAGAAGGGGGAGAGAGGGCGGAATGAGATAAACCAAAGAACTTCTATGTATATATGCATAACCAATGGACACTGACAATAGTGGAGGGAAGGCAGGAGGGAGGCAGGATTGGGAAGAAGGGGTCAACAGGGAAAAATAGGGGAAACATCTGTAGTACATTCAATAATAAAGATAAAAAGTAATTTAAAAAATGACATGGAAAAAAAAGATTGCTTTGGCTATTTGTAGTCTTTTGTGGTTCCATATAAATTTTAGGATTATCCTAATTATGAGAAGAATGTCATTGGTATTTTGATAGGAACTGCATTAACTCTGTAGATCGCTTTGGGTAGTATGGTTATTTTAACAATATTAATTTTTCCAACCCATGAGCATGGTATATCCTTTCATTTATTTGTATCCTCTTCAGTTTCTTTCTTCAATGTCTTATAGTTTTCAGAGTACAGGTATTTTAATTCCTGGTTAAACTTATTCCTTGCTATTTTACTCTTTTTGATGCAATTATAAATGGAATTGTTTTCTTAAGTTCTCTTTCTGATTGTTATTAGTGTATAGGAATGCAACAGGCTTCTGTATATTAATTTATATCCTTTTATTTTACTGAATTCTTTTATTAATCTATTAATTTTGGTGGATTCTTTAGGGTTTTCTATATACAATTGTTCCGCGCCACTTCGTGCTTCGACGTTCGCGGAAATTCATTTATCACAGTAGAGTCTGGAATTGATTAACCGCGATAAACGAGAGCCAGCTGTATAATATCGTGTCATCTGCAAATGTTTTTTAATATACTCACAAATTTCCCTTCTGCTGAATGTGAAGCATATGAACTCATTTCATGGTTCCCATTCCTCACAGGTGCCCCTGACCCCACAGCTGGAGCCAGCATTGATGATGAGAACTGTTGGCATTTGGATGAAGAACAAGTGAAAGAACAAGTGAAGCTCTTTCTTTCCCAGGGTGGTTACTATGGCTCTGGAAAGCAACTCAATTCAATGTTCGCCAAGGTAAGATATGAAAAGGATTTTTTTCTGATGCTTTGGGGTTTTTTTCTTTACTTTTTTTAAGTAAACTGAGCTCACGTTTTGGCCTCATGCATTGAGCCAGCTCACTTGTTCTAGCTGTACCAAATGCTTGAAAACTAATGGGAGAGGTTGATCACAGCAGACCTGAGTAAACTGCACCTAGGGAGCCCTACTACCTCACCCTGGTAGTTCTTTCCTCCTGCTCCACTCTCTAAATGAGTTAGCATTGATGGGATTTTTAGTAATGATGATTTGAACCCAAGACTGCCTAATAAGACCTTAAAGAGATTTTTGGTGCTGGGGGCTCATAGCAGGCTTTCTTTCCTTTTTAAAAAACAAACAAACAAACAAAAAACACATTTAGCCCTGGCCGGTTTGGTTCAGCAGTTAGAGCATCGGCCCGCGGACCAGTGAGTCACGGGTTCCATTCCAGTCAAGGGCACATACCTCAGTTGCGATTCGTCCTGGCCCTGGTTGGGTTCGTGCAGGAGGCAGCCAGTGGATGTGTCCCTTTCACGTCAATGTTTCTCTCTCTCTCCCCCTCTCTCTCCCTCCCACTCTGTCTGAACAAAAATGCAAAAATGTCCTCAGGTGAGGATTAAAAAAAAAAAATTAGAAAAGCACATTTGGTGAGATATGGTTTACATATGTAAAATTGACCAATTGTAAACTGTACAATTCAGTGGTTTTTAGTATATTTAGATATGTACACCCATCACCACCGTCAACTTTAGAGCAGTTTCATCACCTTAAGAAGAAACCCTATACCCTTTAGTTATCATTTCCCTATCCTGCATGTCCCCTCCCCCAGCCCTAAGCAACCACTAATATACTTTTTGTCTCTATAGATTTCCCTATTCTGGGACTTACTAGGAATGGAATCATATAGTATATAGTCTTTTTACAACTGGCTCCTTTCACTTAGCATAATGTTTTGAAGGGTCATCTGCATTAATAGCATGTATCTGTACTTCATTCCTTTTTATGGCCAATAATATTGCACTGCATGGATAACCCATTTTGCTTTTCCATTTGCCTATTGATGGCCATTTGTATTGTTTCCACCTTTTGGCTATTATAAATAATGCTACTAGAAATATTCTTGTACAAGTTTCTATGTGGACATATGTTTTCATTTCTCTCTAGGATGTGAAATTGATAGGTCATATGATTAAACTCTATGTTTAATTGTTTGAGGAACTGCCAGACTGATTTTCAAAGTGGCTGCATCATTTTACATTCCCACCAATGGTGTATGACAGTTCCGATTTCTCTGTATCCTCACCAACACTTGTTGTTATCTGACTTTTTGTCTTTTTTTTTTTTTTTTTGATCCTCACCTGAGGATATTTTTTCTATTTATCTTCAGATAGAGTTTGGGGGTGGGGAGAGAGAGAGAGAAACATCGATGTGAGAGGATCACATTGGCTGCCTCCTGCACGACCCTGACCAGGGTCAGGGACAAACTGCAACCGAGGTCCATGCCCTTGACCAGAATTGAACCTGTGACTCTTTGGTCCACGGGCTGACGCTCTAACCACTGAGCAAAACCAGCCAGGGTGTTACCTGACTTTTTGATTCTAGCAATCCTAGTGGGTATGAAGTGGTATCTCATCGTGCACAGCAGGCTCTCTTGATATATTCAGAGAACTTGCTTACAGAACAAGAGGCCTTCTAAAGGCTCTTTGGAAATGTTGTTCTTAGATACTTCTTCTCCTTTTCTCCTTCCTCTCCTTTCTTCTACTCTTTTATGATGTGCAGTCACCAACCCCTTGCCCTTCCTTATGTGTCAGGTTCGAGAGATGCTGCGGATGAGAGATTCCAATGGAGCAAGGATGCTGACACTAATAACTGAGCAATTTATGGCCGACCCACGACTCACACTCTGGAGGCAGCAAGGAACAAGCATGACAGATAAGTGTAGGCAGCTCTGGGATGAGCTAGGTAAGTCCCCATATCAGAGAAGTGCTATGTCTGTCCTAGTAGCTTGCTCCACGGCAACAGTATTAGTGAACACTTGGCCATCAGTCATTACATAGATCTTGCTGAGTGAACTTTAGCCCAGCGGGTAGATTTATGCTCTACAGAAGCCACCAGAGTAATTCTGAACTCATTTGTGTTGTTTCCACAGTGTTATACTTTGTTACTGACATCAGCATTCTGTTCCAGATGTTATCACATAGAAATCTTTGCTGAGAGAAAACCTCTTCCCTTGGCTTCTGTTGCATGGCACTAGCCTGGCTCTTCAAGTACTTATCAGCCTTATTTTTCTCCCTTTCCCTGGTCTCTTCTTTTTCACTCCTAAACAGACCTCTAAGGCATAGGGCATTTTCCAAGACTTGGGCCTTGGACTTCTATTTTTCTTCTCTATATGCCCTTGAAAACTTTTTTTTAATATCATGGCTTCAGAGCTTACCTCTATGGTGATCTCAGCCTTGTCTTTTTTTTTCACTTATCTTAGTTCCAGTTCCATATTAGCAGCTACCCTTTGATCATTTCCACTGAAAAATCCCTTGATCAATTTAAGCTTGGGGAATCTAAAATGAACTTGAGCCTCCTACAAAAAACGGTTCCCCTAACTCTGTCATTGCTTCCACCATTCCTTACTCTACCAAGCTTATTGTTGAGCACTTATTTTTCTTTCATTCCCTACAAGTAGTCACCAGCTTCATTTGATTCTCCAGTCTTCAAAATGCAATTTAGTGTTCATTCTCACTTTTTATATTCTATCGCCACTGGTCTCGTTGAAGGCCCTGGAACTTTTAGATTAAATCAGAAGTGTAGCCTCCTGAATGGCCTCTATTGTACATTCTTCTTATTAAGGCCATATTCTTCAGTCATCATTTCTCTTTATTATTTCCTTGCACGAATGCTAAAACTTAACTCCTCTCCTTGTTTTCAGAATCTTTTATACCTTGGACTCATCATCTAATCATGTGTTATATTGAAGAAGTTTTATATGACGTATTCTGAAAGTTCTAATACAGCTCCTTGGTACTTCCCCCCACCCCAGAAGCATCAACAAACTTTCCACTTGTACAAAATAGCACAAGAAAAACTGCAGTTTAGGATTTTGGTGAATTTTTCTGGACCGAAGCCCCTAAAGCATATATTTTCTAGTATTAGGGCCAAAGCCTTGGAAAATGAGGTTTAATGACTCTGGGACTGTACTTGGTTACTTTGGGGCTGGTAAGTGTGGGGTTTTGGTTTGGGTGCTGAGGCTTTTTGATATCACCTAGAGAACTAAAGGCTTTGGAGCTTTCATTAATAATGAATAGTTACATTTTTTTTTTAAATTTTTCTTTATTGATGCCAGAGAGACAGAGGAAGGGAGAGGGAGAGAGAGATGGAAACGGATGAGAGAGAACATCAACTGGCCGCCTCCTTCATGCCCCCAACTGGGGACTGGGCATACAACCTGGGCATGTGCCCCAACCAGAATCTAACTGGCAAACCTCTTGGTGCATGGGTTGATGCTCAACCACTGAGCCATACTGGCTGGGCAGTTACATTATTGTTATGTGCCAATCTCCATGTTAAAGATTGTACTCACATTGTTTCATTTAATTCTCATAACAACACTATGAGGTAATTGTGTATTTATTGCAAAGAAACAGAAACAGCTCTGGTTACTTCTGGATACAGAATAAAATAAAGAATTATAGAAAACTCTCTGCCTTGACATAATCACACTGTCTGAAGTACAAGAATGTCACACTATTAGTCTGTAGCTCCTGATCCAACCATTTGTGACGAGGGTCATATGGTATAATGCATAGCATCTTGGGAACTGCTTCTAGACTCTTTCCTAAGAAGAAATTATAAGCACAGACTCCCTTCCAGATTATGATATTGGCATCTACATATATTTATTTTTATTTAATTTAAATTTTTTAAATCCTCACCGGAGGATATTTTTCCATTTATCTTCAGAGAGAGTGGGAGGGAGGGAGGGAGACAGAGAGAGAGAGAGAGAGAGAGAGAGAGAGAGAGAGAGAGGCATCGATGTGAGAGAGAGAGAGAGAGGCATCCATGTGAGAGAGACACATCGACTGGTTGCCTCCCACGCATCCCTGAGCAGGGTCGGGGATGAATCACAACTGGGGTACATTCCCTTGACTGGAATCGAACCCGTAATTCATTGGTCTGGGGGTTGACCCTCTAACCACTGAGCCAAACCCAGCCCAGACAGCATCTATATATCTTTAGAAGAGAAGGCTGAGTTCAGAAAAGTTAAGTATTTCATTCAGTCACACACTCATTAAGTGGTAGATCTAATACTGAAACCCCAATCTCTCTGACTCCAAATCAAACATCCTTCTGCAACATATACCTCAATTCTGTCTTGTTATGTACTTTTTCCCTCAAAGTGCTTATTTCCTAAGAAATTGAAATTATCCTTCTTCAGAGTCAATTTCATCTGAGGTCTAACCCTCTTGGAGTAATATTTATGACAATCATGGACTTGGGCTTGGTCTTTGGGGCAAAGGTAGATGAGAGAAAGTAAGCAGAGCTAGCTCCCAGTGCTTTTATTTATTTATTTTCCTTTATTGATTTTTAAAGAGAGAAGAAAGGAGACGGAGAGAGATAGAAACATCAATGAGAGAGAACATCAATTGACCTCCTGCATGCCTTCACTAGGGATTGGGCCCACAACTCAGGCATGTGCCCTGACCGGGAATCGAACTGGCGACCTCCTGATGCATGGCTTGACACTCAACCACTGAGCCACACCAGCCGGGCTCCCAGTGCTTTTAAAGCTCTTGTCTTATACTTAGGTTTATTATGAAAAGTTCTGACATTTTTATATATCTAAGAAATAGCTGTATCAATCTTAGCATTCTGCAAAAACAATGGTTCTCAGATTTCTCTGAATCACCTGGAGTACTTGTTTAAACAAATTATGGTGCCTATCCCCAGAGTTTCTAATTTATTAGGTTGGAGTGGGGCCTGACAATTTGCATTTCTAACAGATTCCCAGGGGATGCTGATGCTGCTATTCCAGGGACCACATTTTGAGAACTACTACACTTAAAGGAAGCCTTATGGGGTTAGATACTAGAGCACAGTGCATTCATGCTTCCCTAACTACTCTGAGGATTCCTTCCAGGTCACAAGGCCTGCTCATCTGCAGAGGGCCTAGTCAGAGTTTGTGGGAACTTAGAGAGTGGGCTCACTACTTTCAGTTCCTGAACCAGAGAAAATAGAAGCTATCAGATATGAAGTTTTCTCATCTCCCCATATCTGTAAACATATGCTTTACTTTCTCTTCTGTTAAAATCTATAAAGTATCTGCTCCCATAAAAGGCCAATCCTTACATATTTACTCTGGGTCTTATGCCATCTCATTTTCTCAAGAATTTTGCTCTGCTGCCCTGGCCAGGTAGGTCAGTTGGTTAGAGCATTTTCCCTCTATGCCAAGGCTGCAAGTTCTATCCCTGGTCAGGGAATATACAAAAATCAACCAATGAATGCATAAATAACTGGAACAAGTAATTGTGTTTTCTCTTTCTTTCCCTCTCTCTACCTTCCTCCCTCCCTCTCTCTCAAATTAATTTAAAAAAAAAAAGAATTAGGAAAACAAAGAATTTTGCTCCTGCAGTTATCTACTGGGTCAACCCCACCAGCATACAGATACGCTATATTATCTTCAGTCTCAAAAAACGTGCCTTTGATGTTCCCACCCCTCCCTCCAATCATTGCCCCATTTCTCTTCCAAAGCAACAATTCTTGAAAATCTTCTCTGTAATCACTCTTACTACTTGCTCACCTCCAATGTCTCTCTCCCTCTCTCTCTCTCTCTCTAGTCTTCACCCAAGGATATTTTTCCATTGATTTTTTAAGAAAGAGTGGAAGGGAAGGTAGAAGAGAGAGAGAGAGAGGTTGCCTCCCACAAGACCCTGACTGGGGCTTGGGATCACACCTGCAACACCAGGTATGTGCCCTTGACTGTAATTGGAATGCAGGTTCCATCCCCGGCCCCAATCGGGTTGTGGGAGAGGCAACCAGTCTCTCTCTCTCTCTCTCTCTCTCTCTCTCTCTCTCATTCTCTCTCTTTCACCCTTCCTCCTTCCCTCCCACTCTATCTGAAGATAAATGGAAAAATATCCTCCGGTGAGGATTAAAAAATATATATCATCCAGATGCAGGTAAGTCACAAATTAATGTCTCTAGCCCTGACTTTTATCCTGAGTTCTAAGCTCAGTGTCCAGCTTCCTGCCACTTCTAAGAAACATTCACACTTAATGTGACCATCACAGAACTCTTTATTTGGTGCCAAAGCCTGATTTCCCCCTTGTTTTCTCTATCTCAGTATACAGCAGCAAGATTATATAGCTGCTCAAGAAGAAAATCTAAGAGTCATCCTTGGTTCCCCTGTTTCTTACCTTCTATACCCAATCCAAAACCTGTTGACTCTGAGTTCGAGGGCTGAATGAAATAGTGTATATAAAGTGCTTAATATAATGCCTTGCCCATAAAAATAAACATTATAGATATTGTTTTATTATTAAATTTAGTCTATAATAATTAGGTAAATTTTTAACTTTGGTTAGAGTTTTTGACACTTTTTTTTTAATTGCTAGAAAATATGCTTTTGAATATTGATAACACAGTTCCATGAGTGCTATTATATGCAGGCAACTGTGGGATATTTTGCTTTGGTTCTTTCTTATGTATGATAGCCGCTTAGTGTTTTTGAAATAAATTTAAAAGGACTTAATAAGACAGAAAACTCATTTTTAATTTACAGATGAAAATACATGTACCCACTTTCTAGGGATTTCCTTTTTAATATCTAAATACCTGGGAAATAGGAACTTATTGATGACTAGAGTCACACTGTTTCTTTATCTCTTAAGCCTCTCTCTCAACTCACCCAATCTGTTTTCCGTTCCTATAATCCTATTGATTTTGAGATTGATAAGGTCACTAGAATCCCTTTAGTTGTCAAATGTAATGACCTCTTTTTGGTTCTCATTCTACTTGTGAAGATTAAATGTGAAAATCTTTTACTTCACTATAAATGAAAGACATTTTCTTAAACTGTAAAATAAATGCATGTTACTAATATTGACATTCTGCCACATTAGACATTGCTAATTGGCTCATGTGTCACCAGTTTCTCCTGGGTCTTCCATTTATCTCATCTTTCTCTTTCTTTTGTGCTTATTCCTCCTTCTCTGCTCACGACTTAAATGTTGATGTTTTCTCAGAATTCTGTTCTTAGCATTCCTTTCCACTCATCCTAAATGATGAGGTTTTCTTATCTTTTTTTGTTTGTTGGGAGGGAACCTATTCCTCCCTACATTAACTTTAAAAGAACCAGCAAACAGTATAATACAGACACCATAGGGAAAAAACTACAATGTGAAGAAAAAGTTTTTTCTCATTAGGTTTATACAGGTCTTCAGGATTTTTAAATCTTACAAGTGGAGAAAGTAACTGTTTTATGATCTGAATATTTGTACATCTTTCTTAACTGCCACACTGTTCCAGATTTTTACCTCCTTCACTTAATATATTAAGGATATCGTGCCACCTGGTGTTCATAAAGGACACTGTAATTGGTAGACCTCACATTGCCAATTCCCACTTTTCAGAAAGACCAATTTTTAGTTCTTTTAGTTGCTTTTTCTAATATACTTCCCCTTTTCTAAATAACTATTCTTTTTTTTTATTTTTAAATTCTAGATAACATCTTTTCTCTTCTTACAATGAAAAATGAGGATTTACCTTTGTAAGGGTCACACCCTTAGGATTCTTTCCCAAACAGGCTTTCTCATTCTTTTCAATATGGATAAGCTGAGAATGTTCCAAATCTTTAAGTTCTGCTTCATTTTTTATTAATAATTCTGTCTTAAATAATTTCTCTCTTCTTACATTTTACTGTAATAAGCAGTCAAGAGGAACCAGGCTGTTCCTTCAATACTTTGATTAGATACTTCCTCAGCTAATAATCACTTGCAAGTTCCACCTTCCACAAAACACTAGGACATGAACATAATTTATCCAAGTTCTTTGCCACTTTATAACAAGGATTACCTATCTTTCATTTTTCAATCACATATTCCTCATTTCCATCCGAGACTTTATCAGAATGGCCTTTACTGTCCATATTTTGACCAATATTCTGTTCTCTTCATTCTAATTACCTGTATATTCTCTAAGAAGATTGAGATATTTTCTCTACAGGTCTCCTCTTTTCTTTCTGGGATCTCCCCAGAATCATCTTTAAAAATCTGTTCATAGCAGCATAGACTTTTTCTAGCATGCAGCTCAAAACTCGTCTAGCTTTTACCCTTTGGGTACCCAGTTCCAAAGCAGTTTCCATGTATTTAGGAATTTTTACAGTAGCATCTCACTTTTTGGTATCAATTTCTGTCTTAGTCTGTTTGGGCTGCTGTAACATACCATTGACTAGGTGACTTACAAACAACAAATTTATTTCTCACTGTTCTGGAGGCTGGGAAGTCCTAGATCAAGTGACCAGAAGATGTGGTATCGAGTGAGGTCTGGCTTACTGGTTCACAGACAGTCGTCTTTTCGTTGTGTCCTCACGTAGCAGGAGTGAGGGATCTCATGAGAGATCTCATTCTCATTGAGCCTATAGCATCCAATACGTACACACATGTACATACCAATAACTCCTTCCTCATTCTCTCAAAATAGTGATGTTGTGATTTGGGTTTGAATCAAATGTTAAATAATTTTACATTATTACAACTATAAAAATATTTGTAGCACAGTCTTGTGGTGTACTAATGTTACATTCACTTTCTCATACTACTCTTTTTCCTCTTCAGGAATTAAAAATTACCTTTTTTGTTTATTGTTTGGCTTTTAGGGAGGTTGCAAATTTTTCTGTTATTATTATCTTCAAATTGTCCAATCTAAATGTAAAATCTTCATTTAATGTTTGGTCGTATAAAATAATCTATCAATATTACTATCTTTGTAGTATCATCCTTACTGGAACCCTCTGTTTCCCTTTCCTAACCTGCTTCAGAGTAATCATTGTAGATATTACTCTTCATTGTCATCCTAGGACTTCCCTTTTCCTTTTTTTGTGTGTTGAGCCCCCTGTTTTCCAGATCCAATATCCCCTTCTCCCTGGCATTACTCTCTTGCTTTGGTGGAGTACATCTTTGAGTAGCTTCCTAAGATAAGAGTAAATGGGAGATGAATTCAAGATAATTTTGCATTGCTGAATTTCTATATTTCACTCAAAATGTTTTTAAATCCTAACCTGAAGATATATTTATTGATTTTAGAGAGAAGGAAAGAGGACAGAGAGAGAGAAGGGAGAGAGAAAGAGAAAGAGGGAGAGGAAAACATCAATTGGTTGCATCCTGCACACGCCCCAACTGGGGATCAAACCCGCAACCTAGGTATGTGCCCTGACTGGGAATTGAACTCACAGCCTTTTAGTGCATAGGACGATGCTCCAACCTACTGAGTCACACCAGCCAGAGCATCACCCTCAATTTTTTTTTTAATCCTCACCTGAGGATATTTTTCTGTTGATTTTCAGGTAGAGTGGGAGGGGGAGAGAAAGAGAGAAACATCAGTGTGAGAGAGGCACATCAATTGGTTATCCTCCCACACAACCCCAACCAGGGCCAGTGATCGAACCACAACCAAGGTGCCCTTGACCGAAATCAAACCCATGACTCTTTGGTCCACAGGCCAACTAACTACTCAGCCAAACTGAGCAGGCTATTGCCCTCAGTTTTTATTTATTTACTTTTTATCCTTACCCAAGGACATTTTTCCATTTTTTGTTCAGATACAGTGGGAGGGAGAGAGAGAAACATCGACGTGAAAGGGACACATCAAGTGGCTGCCACCCGCACGACCCAACCAGGGCCGGGGACAAACTGCAACCGAAGTATGTGCCCTTAGCGGGAACCGAACCCAGGTCTCTCTGGACCACAGGCCGATGCTCTAACCGCTGAGCCAAACCGACCAGGGCTATTGCCCTCAATTTTTTAAAATAATTTTTTATTTGTCAATTACAGTTGACATACAATATTATATTAGTTTCAGGTATTACAACATACTGATTATATAAACTTATGAAGTGATCACCTCGATAAATCAAGTACCCATCTGACACTGTACATAGCTATTACAATACTATTGACTATATTCCTTATGCTGTACCTTAAATCCCCATGACTACTCTTTAACCTCAATTTGTATTTTTTAATTCCTTCACTGTTTTTAACCCCCATTCCCCATGCTCATCCCCACCCACCATCGGGCAACCTTCAAAATGATTTCTGTACCTATAAGTCTGTTTTTGTTTTGCTTGTTCATTTATTTTGTTTTATAGATTCCATATATAAGTGAAATCATCTGGCATTTGTCTTTCTCTGACTGACTTATTTCACTCAGCACAGTACCCTCTATGTCCATCTATGTTGTAGATTCAAGATTTTATTTTTTTTATAGCTGAGTCATATTTCATTGTATATATGCACCACTTCTTTATTCACTCATGTACTGATGAATACTTAGGTTGCTTTTATATTTTGGTTATTGTAAATAATACTGCAATGAATATATGATAGATATGTATGTGTCTTTTCAATTTAGTGTTTTGGGTTTCTTCAGATAAATATCTAGAAATTAAATTGCTGGGTTCTTCTTTGTCTCTCATCATAGTTTTGTTTTAAAGTCTGTTTTGTCTGGTATAAGTATTGCTACCACAGCTTTTTGTATAATTTTTTTCCATCCCTCAACTTTCAGTCTTTGTGTGTCTTTTGATCTGAAATAAGTCTCTTGTAGAGAGCATATGTAGGTTCTTGTTTTGTTAACCATTCAGCCACCACATGTCTTTTGATTGGAGCATTTACTCCATTGCCAATTAAAGTAATTGTAGATATGTATTTATTGCCATTTTATTATTCATATTTTTTTTCTTCTTGTTTCTAAAGAAGGCCCTTTAACATTTTTTTTCCTCATCCAAGGATATTTTTCTACTTATTATCAGATAGAGTGGGAGGGAGGGAGAGAGACAGAGAGAAACATCAATGTGATAGAGCCACATCGAATGGTTGCCTCCTGCATGACCCAACCAGGGCCAGGGGTGAACTGCAACCAAGGTATGTGCCCTTGCCCTGGCCAGTTTGGCTCAGCGGTTAGAGTGTTGGCCTGAGGTCCGGAGAGACCCGGGTTCGGTTCCCGCTAAGGGCACGTAATTCGGTTGCAGTTTGTCCCCGGCCCTGGTTGGGTCGTGCGGGTGGCAGCCACTCGATGTGTCCCTTCACATCGATGTTTCTCTCTCTCTTCCTCTCTCTCCTTCCCGCTGTATCTGTACAAAAAAGGGAAAAATGTCCTCGGGTGAGGATAAAAAAAAAAAAAAAAAGGTATGTGCCCTTGACCAGAATCAAACCTGCAACTCATTGGTCAGGGGGGCGATGCTCTAATTGCTGAGCCAAACTGGCCAGAGCCCTTTAACATTTCTTGTAATACAGGTTTGGTGGGAAAAACTCCTTTAGATTTTTGTCTGGAAAGCTCTTTATTTGACTCCCCCACCCCCCGACACGTGGGCTGTGTGCTCCCTCCTACTGTAGTTGAGCTTTGATTGCTGTTACATGTCAGTGGGAGGGATTTACCCCCGGTCTGATATGCTGTGAGGACTGGCTATGAGGACTAGCTATGACCGCAGCAGAGGAGCTGCTGTGCAGGGGTCCACCCCACAGAACAGGACTTACTTTAGCAGAGCTCTTGTGCCTGATGAGTCTGCCCCTTGAGTGTGTCTCTGGCAGATGTGGTTATGTGGTACTCTGGCATGGTCTGAAGCTAGTCTCTGAGTGTACTGGCTCTGAGAGGTGCAGGCCAATATCAGCTGCCACCTGCGCCCTGCCCAGGGCCACCCAGCTTGAGCTACAAAACAATCTGTAGATGGCTGATACTTGTACTGGGCTTGAAGATGCCCAGGATAGGCCAAGCTGCAAACCAAGGCCAGCTATCACTTGTGCCGGGCGCTGGACTACTTAGCAAGAGTTGCAGGGCATGCCAAGCCAGATGCTGCTTGTTTGGGGTTTGTGAACCTTTGAGAGATTTTAGGAAAGTCTGTTACATGAGCCAAGACAGACTGTTTGAATGGGAAGCCACTGGAAATGGCTTAGGTAGGCCTGGAAGTTGGGTGTGGCATGGTCTTCGGGAATCACCAGGGTGGAGCAAACAGTGTTAGCCAAGTTGATGGAGACTCAGATATGGCATACGCCAGCTTTGTTAGGTAAGGGCTCAGCAAAGAACCATGTGCATGGCCTGTGCCAGCACTTCTGTCTGGGAGAAAGCTGGCCCTTCAGCCCTCAACCTGAATCCATACAATTCAATTCCTTCATGTATATGCCTGGAGCCCTTCGAACTGCTGCTGCCCCAGCACTGAAGCTCAGAGCATGTGGATTTGAGTAAATCTGTACATCTGGTACTTCAGCAGCCCTAGCTCTCACTCAGCCACTATCCCCTCTGGTCTTTGCAACCAGAAGTTTTGGGGACTTCTCTTCCTGGCACTAGAACCCTGAGCTGGGGGACCTGGTATGGGGCTGGGACCCATCTTTCTTACTGGGGGATCTTGGCAGTCAAGATAATCCCTCACAATTTTTAACCACCACACACGAGTGTGGGATCAACCCATTTTGTGTCTACACCCCTCCTACCAGTTTTGATGTAGCTTCTTATTTATATCCTTAGTTGTAGTTTAGGGATTTCAGATGGTTCTCAATGATGTTGTTTTTTTGTTTTTTTCTGTAATTTTGATGTGGTTGTGGGAGGATACAAGTGCCATGTTTACCTATCTGCCATCTTGACCGGAATTCTTAGTTACTTTTGAGTGATACTTTGATTGGGTGTAAAATTCTGGGTTGGAAATCTTATCCTTTTCTTTAGAATTTCAAAATCATTTCCCCATTGTCATCTATTTTGTGTTGTTAAGTACCAGACTATCCTGGTTCAGGAGGATGTCCTGTTTTTTCTTTGTCCTCAGTAATCTGATATTTCACAATGATTATCAGTTGCAGTTGGTCTTTTTTTTTTTTAATCCTCACCCGAGGACATTTTTCCATTTATCTTTAGACAGATTAGGAGGGAGGGAGAGAGAAAGAAACATCAGTGCAAGAGAGACACCTGATTGGTCGCCTGCCACATGACCCCAACCAGGGCCGGGGACAAACCGCAACTGAGATACATGCCCTTGGCTGGAATCGAACCCGGGTCTCATTGGTCCACAGGCCAATGCTCTAATCGCTGAGCCAAACTGGCCAGGGTTGTTGGTCTTTTAAATAAATAAACAAAGCCCTGCCCTGGCCAGTTTGCCTCAGCAGTTAGAGTGTCGGCTCGCAGACCAGAGAGACCTGGGTTTGGTTCCCGCTGAGGCCATCTACCTTGGTTGCAGTTTGTCCCTGGCCCCAGTTGGGGTCATGTGGGTGGCAACCAGTCGATGTGTCTCTCTCACATCAATGCCCCCCCCCTTCCTGCTCTATCTGAAGATAAATGCAAAAAATGTCCTTGGGTGAGGATAAAAAATTAAAAATTAAAAATAAATAAATAAATCCAATTGCTTAATACCCAATAATCCTTCTTAAATGAGAGACTGTCTTTTAGTTTGAAACCTTTACTTGAAAAAAATTTTTATTTTCTCACTCTTATTTTCTCTCTGTCTGGAACTAGTTCTGTTACTTGGATATTAGTTTCTGGGTTACTATTCACCAGGCTTAGAGGACAGTCTTCACCGGGGATAAGAAAATAGAGGGCTCCAGCAGGGATGTCTCTAAGAAGATAATAAAATTGATAGATGATTTGATGTGACTGAACATATTAAATAGAGAAAGATCCTCTAATTGTATTTTTTTCCTCTCCTTATTTCTGTATCTTTTCTTTTTATTTATTTAGTTTTGTCTTTTATCTTCTGGAAGATTTTCTCAGTTTTATCTTTCAACTATCTTATAAATTTTAATCTATTTTTGTTATATTTTTAATTTCCAAAAGACCTTTATTTGTTGTTGCATCCTATGCTTGTTTCATGGATGTAGTATCTTCTCACTTTGAGACTATCAATTAGTGTTTCTTTTATTTTATGTTTTCACTGTTCTCTCCCTTGTTTGTATTTTCTTCAGCCCAACTTTTTTTTTCTTCCTCTGTTTGCTTCTTCTCTGTCCTTTATATAAGATGCTTTTCTCATACATCCAATGTTCTTTAGCTGTACATTCTTTTTTCTGTTTATCCTCACCCAAGGACATTTTTCCATTTTTTTTGTTCTGATAGAGTGGGAGGGAGAGAGAGAGAAACATCGACGTGAAAGGGACACATTGAGTGGTTGCCACCCGCACGACCCAACCAGGGCTAGGGACAAACTGCAACCTGGGTTTCTCTGGACCGCAGACCAACGCTCCAACTGCTGAGCCAAATGGCCAGGGCTGTATATTCTTATTTAAGAGTAAGACGCTTAAAAGTAAAAAGGAGGCTGTGTGTTTGTGTGTCATGTCTGTCCTTATCAACTAGTCAGCTTAACTAAGGATGATCTGGTTGGGCTTTCACATTGGAGAACCCCAACTATTAGTACTTCAGTGTTTTCTCCCCTTGGGCTGATTTAGCTCCCCAGAGATAAATCCTCCAGTCTCTTGTCTGTGGGTTATAAGCCTGTAACATCTCAGAACCACGTGGGGAAAGAGGGTGGGGTGAGGGGGTATCAATTTGTTCAGTATGTATAGCTTCCCTTAATCCCTTAGTTTTCAGCTATATGTAGTATTCCTAATCCAGAGTCTCTCTGAATTAGCCTTTCCTGTCTTTTTCCAGGAGAGGGAAGGAGTAGGCACTCAGCTACTTTAAATAGAAGAGGAAATCTGGGAGCCTTTGACAAACTTCTAACCATTTCTACTATGTACTTTCAGTCCCACTTTTAGTGGGGTTTTGCAGTATGAATCAGCCTGCTTTTGGGCTTTCCTAACAGCTGATGGAGATTTCAACTTTGTCAATTCTGCTAAATCAGCTATGACTCATCCATATGATTTTCAGATTCCAAAATTGGTGGCTGTTCTGTTTCATCCCTTCCATTCTCTGTGTCTATGTGAGTTTATGCTTGTTTTTATCCCTTTGCTTTCATTTTAGTGAGGTTTCAGGAGGGAGTTGTGATAAACATATGTGTTGAGTTAACCATCTTTATCTAGAAGTAGCTCACGTTTATTCTTCAAGGGCAAACTCAGGTCATTTCCTTTCTATAACTTTCCCTGACTCCATGTGCAAAATTAATTGTTCCATTATATATGTTCTCATAGGCCTTTATTTATGTCTATGATAGCATTTACCAAGCTTTATAATAATTATTTGGATGACTCCTAACTGTAATACCCTTGAGAACTATCATTATATAATATGATTATATTACATAGTATAGTTTCTTTCTTATGGTAGATTTAAAATTGTTTAATTGAGCTAATAGAAAAGAATATTCATCATCTTTAGTTAGTATTTGAAATTGAGACTAAAATGGCTTTTTTACAACATTCTTACTTGATTTTGAGGGACCTCAAAATAGTGTCTGAACATACCTCCATCCATAGAGGTAGCTCCATCCCAAAGGATGTTTAACTTAAGCCACTCTATAATCAGGCTTATTGCTAACTAGAGATTGAGAATATATATAGCTTAGCTACACAGCCAACCTTGAAAAGAAGAAGTGGGTTTGCTTAAAAAGAAGAGCTATACAATCCAAGTCCAAATAAACCATTTTCCCTGGAAAAAGGAAATACTAAAATTTTACTGTTTGCCAAATGATATGCTAGGCCCTTTGCAAATGTTATCTTGTTTAATTCTCACAATATCTCTACAACATAGGTGTTTTTATTATCTCAGTTTTACAGTTGAGGGATTTGAATATTAGTCCAAAGTCAACTAACCAAAAATTGAAACCTTTTCTAGCACCTCCCTTCTGACCCGTCCTTATGCTAAATGCCCTTCCTCTGCGCTGCTCTTGCACGCTGAACATATTTTTATTTTGAGGTGACTTACCATATTCGAATGGCAATCTGTTTATTTATCTATCTACCCCCACTAGACAGCTAATCAAGGGTAGGAGTAGTGTCTTATTCTCCAGTACAGAGCCTTGAACATGGAAAGCTCTCAATAAATGTTTGTTGGACTGCAGATTCAAGCTAAGAATTCAAGCCTAAATCTGTCTTGGTCATTATCACAAGCATAGATCCAGATATCAAGATAGTCACTCTGCTTTAAGGAAGATTTGGGAAGGAAAAATAAGCCAGTTCTGAAAACTTTAGCAGGTCTCATTTTTTTATATTGAGGAACACTGATGTTTGGGAAACTTTTCCTACCAGCTAAAAATGGAAGAAAAGAGTAAGCTGAACAAGAGTAAGGCTTACACATATATCGAAGAACAGATATGAATAATGTGGGTTGTTTTATTTTCCAGGGGCCTTATGGGTGTGCATCATTTTAAATCCACATTGCAAACTGGAGGAAAAATCCTCTTGGCTGCAGCAACTGCAGAAGTGGAGCAACTTGGATGTTTGTCCCCTGGAAGATGGGAACTATGGGCATGAACTGCCCAACATCACCAACACACTTCCCCAGAATGCCAGTCACAGCCCAGGTGAGCAGATATCTTTGTAGGGTCTTTTTGGCTATCAGAATTGTCATTCTAAATAAGAAAAACCAGTCCTTTTGTTTGTCTTGAAACACAAAACTTTAAATAAGGGTAAGCTTTTATCTTTGACATTGGGGTTGCTGTCGTTTTCCACATCTAGAGTGTCATTATAGTGCCCAGCATAAATTCCTAGAGCCCTCTGCATGAGTCTTCTTTACCCTTCAAGTTCTTCATTATTAATGGATCTTGGCCTCAGTTTGGGTTGGTTTTTAGCTCAGAAAACCTGCTTCAATGGAAGGCTGGAATGCCTGCAGAAAACAGCTTTTAAAAATGTGCTGACAGTTGCCTTTCTTATTTTTCTCTGTTTTTCTCAAATGTTTATACAGCAGGTAAGCTAGGAAGGGTCATGTTCCCAAGTTACTTTTAGGACTCTTGACTCATTTTAAGACAAATCCAATACACTAGTACTGTGCCCTCTGCATTTTGAGCCCAGTGGCCTACTGATATCACTGGGCATCAGCATTTGCATCAGTTTTATTTCATCTAACTCAGGCTATTTGATGGTGCCAACCATTGGGAACCTTTATTGGTAGGAGATTTTGATCAGACATTAATTTTACATGGGGGTCCCTTTTATTTTAGATGATAAATCTGATATTTTTAATCTCAAAAAGAAAATTACTTAAATTATTGTTCTTTTTTTTTTATCCTCATCCAAGGACATTTTTCTATTTTTTGTTGTTGTTGTTGTTCAGATAGAGTGGGGGGTGGGGAGAAACATCGATGTGAAAAGGATACACCGAGTGGTTGACACCCGCACGACCCAACCAGGGCCAGGGAAAAACGGCAACTGAGGTACGTATCCTTAGCAGGAACCAAACCTGGGTCTCTCTGGACTGCAGACCAACACTCTAACCGCTGAGCCAAACCGGCTAGGGCAAATTATTGTTCTTGTTTGGTCTTCATTAACTGTACCATAATTGATTGTCTGTGTATTTAAGATAATTAAGGTAACAAGAGGTGAAAAGGCTGCAATTTTGCCACTTCTTTAAGCTACCCTTTACTAGTACTCATCTAACCTCCACAACACAGGCAGTCATCTTTTTAGTATTGGCTTTGGATTGACATAGAGAGAGTGAAATGCATATAAACACATGCCTCCAATCTGGCATTTTCTTCCTTGTTATAGACTATTGGTGTTATTTATTGTTACTGGTTCTCATTTGAGTATATTGCTTCCTCTGCATTCTTTTCAAGTCGTGGCTGATTTATCTCTCACATCTCTTTGCCATTGGACCTGATGGAAAAATAGGCATACTGCTTATTCTTCATTGCCATTGCTATATCAGTGTCCTTCACTCCTTCCTAAAATACCCCCCAGCTTTAAAATTTATACCATCAAAATATACTGTCTGCTACCCTTCTGGTTTTGGTGATTTGTAGACCTCTGGGTCAATTCCCCCTCATTCCATGAAGATTTTTGGCTATTGGCTTATAACACTACTCTCTGTCACTACTTCTATCATAATTTTTAATGATTTCAGTAGCCACATAGGTGATCCTTCCAATATTCTAGCCTCTCAGTTCTTTGACTTCTTCCCTTTTAATAGTCTCATCTTCCAACATAACTTAGCTATAGAATCCCAAGATCCTACACTAAATCTTGTCATTACCAACAACTTTATTCATAATCTCAATTTAAAGCAACTCTAAATACCCTCACCAGTCTTCACTAGCTTATTTTCTTTAGTATCCCAATTCCAGTAATTCTTTGACCCACTAGGAATTTTGATCCAGTTGTTTTTTTTCATTCTCTCGCTAGTTTCATTTTCCTCCTCATCTAGGTCAGATTCCTTGGTGCATCATTATAATCACTTCCTTGCATACATACTCAGTCCCCCCTTTCCATTAGTTACACTCATGTAATAAATCCCTAATTTTAGTAGTTCAGTCTAACTCTAATTACTCGGTGCTCACGCCTCTATAGTTCAACATGGCAGAGAGAAATACAACAATGATAACCATTCTTATTTTAAGTTTAATGACCACTAATCTCACGTGGATCCATAGTACTGTGTAGACTAGACATTCACTGCATTTCTGTAGTCTGTGTGTGCCTTGTTGCACTCTTCTAAATTACTATTTTCTACCATATTTTCACTAAAACTTTTTATATTTCTGTCTTTCTCACTTTTAGCTGATAACCTTGCTTCCTATTCATTGAGAATACAGAAGATACCAGAAGAGAATTTCCAAAATTATATTACCACATCTGCTTCAGTCTATGCTTATCTACTGTGTTTTTTCCACTGTTTTTGTTTGTTCTTTTCTCTAAATCCAAGCCTTCCACTTATTCTAGAGATCCTATTCCTTCTCTCACTCTTTTTTGTTTTATTTCTCACCTGAGGATATTTTTCTGCCTATTATCAGACAGAGTGGGAGGGAAAGAGAGAGTCAGAGAGAAATATTGGCAAAATAGAGCCACATTGACTGGTTGCCTCCCACACGACTAGGGCCTGGGATGAACACAACCAAGGTATGTGCCCTTGACCGAAATTGAATCTGCGACTCGTTGGTCCGCGGGCTGACGCTCTAACCGCTGAGCCAAACCTGCCAGGGCGTATTCCTTCTCTTTTATACATGACATCATTCTGGAATTCTTTCCTCTCTCTCCTGCATCACAGATTTTTGTGGATTATTCCTGTGAGTATACAAGCCTAGTGTTTTCTCTCTCACCCCCAAACAAGAAATATTTGTGGGTCAACATGCCTCTCTGGTACCTCCCTATTTTTCTGAAGTAGTAGAATAAGTTGTAGAGTTAAGAAAATAATTTAAAAAATAATATATGTTGCCCTGGCCAGTTTGGCTCAGCGGTTAGAGCATCAGCCCTTGGACCAAAGAATCATGGGTTCGATTCTGGTCAAGGGCACTTACCTCGGTTGTGGTTCAGTCCCCGGCTCTGGTCAGGTCATGCGGAAGGCATCTAGTCGATGTGTCTCACTCACATTGATGTTTCTCTCTCTCTCTCCCTTTCTCCCTCCTACTCTATCTGAAGATAAATGGAAAAATATCTTGGGGTGAGGATTAAAAATAATAATAATAATATATTTATCATCTCTATCTCTTCTGCTCTGTTCTCCCTTGAACTCACTCTAGGCTTTCATAACCCCCCTTCAACCCAATACTGAAATAGCTCTTTTACTAGTCACTAATGCTAACCATTGCTAAATCTACTGATTAATTTTCAGACATAATCTTACTTGACCTGTAAGCAGTATTTGTCACAATTGAGCTCTCTCTCCTTGAAACACCTTTTTCATTATTTCCAAGACACTACTATTCTCTCTTGGTTCTCCTCTTATCTTACTTCATTGGCCCCTCCTCCTCAGTCTTTTATTGTCTCCTCCCCACTTCCCAACCTAAAATGCTAGAGTTCCCAGGGCTCAGTCTTTTTTTTTTTTTTTAATCATCCTCACCCGAGGACATTTTTCCATTTTTTTGTTCAGGTAGAGTGGGAGGGATAGAGAGGAACAGAGAGAGAGAGAAACATCGATGTGAAAGGGACACATCGAGTGGTTGCCACCCGCACAACCAGCCGGGGACAAACTGCAACCGATGTACGTGCCCTTAGCGGGAACCGAACCCGGGTCTCTCCGGACCGCAGGCCGATGCTCTAACCGCTGAGCCAAACCGGCCAGGGCCAGGGCTCAGTCCTTAAACCATTTCTCTTTCTTATTGCATTGCATTGTTTTAATAATCATCTATATACTAACAGCTCCCAAATTTATACCTCTTTCTTACAGATTTCCTCTCAACTCCAGATTTGCATGTTCAATGACTTTTCAGTATTTAGATATTTATAGGCATCTCATTAGGATTTCTTACCCCTCAAGCCCCACCAAAACCTGTTCTTCCTGCAGTCTTTCCTATCTCTGGATATGGCAAGTCTATCTTAAAAACCTTGGAGTCGTTCTTGATTTTTCCCTTTTCCTTTCACCCCAGATTTAATCCATGAACAAGTCATATTGCCTTTACTTTCAGAATATATCAAGAATCCATCTACTCTCATCATCCCCACTGCTTATTACTCTGGCCAAGTTACCATCATCTTTCACAAATTATTGCAGTGGCCTTCCTAACTGCTCCTCCTGCTTTTGCTCTTCCACCTAATCGTCTGTTCTCAATACTGCTTCCAGTTAGCCTTTCAAACTGCAAATCACGCCCAGCTAGCATGGCCCAGCTGATCATCATCCCATGGACTGAGGTCCAGGTTCAATTCCCAGTCAGGGCACAGGCCTGGGTTGCAGGCTTGATCCCCAGTAGGGGGTGTGCAGGAGTCAGCTGATTCACGTTGATGTTTCTAGCTTAGCCCTCTCTCCCTTCCTCTCTCTCTTTAAAAAAAAAAAAATCAATAAAAACATTAAAAAATAAAATAAAATGCAAGTCATGCCCTGGCTGGTTTGGCTCAGCAGTTAGAGCATCGGCCCTCGGACTGAAGGGTCACAGGTTTGATTCCTGGTCAAGGGCACACACCTGGGTTGTAGGTTTAATCCCTGGCCCCAGTTGGGGTCATGTGGGAGGCAGCCAATCATTCTGTCTCTCTCATACTGATGTTTCTCTCTCTCTCTCTCCCTCCCTCCTTTCCACTCTATCTAGAAATCAAGGGGAAAATATCCTCAAGTGAGGATTAACAAAAAATAAAATAAAATGCAAGTCACATCATGTACTTCCAACAGCTCAAAGCCCTCCAGTGGCTTCTCATATTACTCAGAAAGCCAAAGTCATCTTTCACTCATGGCCTGAAGGCCCTCATGATCTGGATCCCTAGTATCTCTCTGACCTACCTCATCTCCCATGATTTCCCTGCTTGCTCATTCCATTCCAAGTACACTGGCCTCTTTGCTGCCCTCAAACTCTCCAGATATTTTCCCACCTCAGGATCTCAGCACTTGCTGTTTCTTTTGCCTGAAATGCTCTTCTCTTATTATGTCTTGCCTTCAGTTCCTTCAGGTCTCTGTTCAAATGTTACCTTATTAGAGACTTTTCTATATAAAACAATTATCCCCACCTAACAGTAGTTTGTCTTTCTCCCTAACTCTGCTCTCTTTTTGTGTTTTTTGTTTTTAATTTTTATTTTCTTTATTGATTTTAAAGAGAGAGGAAGGGAGAAGGAGAGAGAGACAGAAACATAGATGAAAGAGAACATCAACTGGCTGCCTCCTGCACACCTCCCACTGGGGACTGGGCATGTGCTCTGACCAGGAATCAAACCAGTGACCTCCTGGTGCATGGGTTGACGCTCAACCACTGAGCCACACCAGCCGGGCTTCTCTCATTTTTTTCTATAGCATTTACAACCATCTGATATATCTGATATACTATATATTTATTTAACTGTTTCTCCCCATTTGAATATTAAGGTCCCTGAAGGCAGGAACTTTGTATATCTTTAGCACCTAGAACAGTACCTTCCGTATAGTAGGTACTCCTTATTTGCTAACTTAATGAATTACAAAACATATTGGGAGCCTAATACCCATTATGGGATGGGTAGACCCACAGTGCATTCTTACTTCAGCAGGACAGGGGCTTAGACTTCAGCCAATAGAAGGGCCATTGTACTTCTACTGAGAGACAACATGAAGGACAAGCAATTTTAGTAAATATTGTTGGTGTCATTCTAATTTAATTCTCTGAGCCCATATTCTGTGGAATATATTAAATTCTGAAGAGATGACCAGATTCCAAAGACTTTTGCTTAGTGGATGAATATGTTCATTTCTTTCATGCTCAGTCTGAATCTTTTGACTTTTCCTCCCAATATTTTTGCACAAGATCAGTAGATGCAAATCTCATTTGGGCATCTGGAAAAATTTGTACAGTACTTCAGTTCTTGATCACACAAAAGTTTCAACTGCCCTTAATTTGGCAGAGTCAGTTAAATAATCTTTTACACTTTTTAATATTTTCGTAAATGTTATTTCCATGAGTCCTCCTCTGTCTACAGTTTATGACACTATATCTTCCATTTGGTCTTCATACACACCACTCTTAAGAATTGAGCCTACAAAACAGCCTGGTACTGGCACAAGAACAGGCATATAACCAGTGGAACAGAACAGAGAACCCAGAAATGGACCCAAGGCAATATGCTCAATTAATATTTGACAGAGGTGGTAAGAGCATACAGTGGAGTAAGGACAGCCTCTTTAATAAATGGTGTTGGGAAAATTGGACAGCTACATGCAAAAAAAATGAAACTAGACCATCAACTTACACCATACACAAGAATAAACTCAAAATGGATAAAAGACTTAAATGTGACTCATGAATCCATAACAATCCTAGAAGAAAATGTAGGCAACAACTTTCAGACATCATACACAGCAGAATTTTAACTGATACATCACCTAAGGCAACAGAAACAAAGGAGAAAATGAACTCATGGGACTACATCAAACTCAAAAGCTTCTGCACAGCGAAAGATACAATCATCAAAACAGAAAGGCTACCCACTGTATGGGAGAGCATAATTGCCAATGATATATCAGATAAGGGGTTAATTTCCAATATATATAGAGTGCTCATACAACTCAACAAAAGGAAGACAAAGAACCCAATTAAAAAATGGGCAGAGCCCTGGCCGGTTTGGCTCAGCGGTTGGAGCGTCGGCCTGCGGGTACAGAGAGACCCGGGTTCAGTTCCCGCTAAGGGCACGTACCTCGGTTGCAGTTTGGCCCTGGCGGGTGGCAGCCACTTGATGTGTCCCTTCACATCGATGTTTTTCTCTCTTTCTCTTCCTCTCTCTCCCTCCCACTCTATCTGAACAAAAAATGGAAAAATGTCCTCGGGTGAGGGTAAAAAAAAAAAAAAAATGGGCAGAGGAACTAAATAGACACCTCTCCAAACAGGACGTACAAATGGCTAAGAGACATATGAAGAAATGCTCAACATCACTAATCATCAGAGAGATGCAAATTAAAACAACAATGAGGTATCACCTCACACCTGTCAGAATGGCTGCCATCAACAAATCATCAAACAACAAGTGTTGACGAGGGTGTGGAGAAAAGGGGACTCTGGTACACTGCTGGTAGAAATGCAGACTGGTGCAGCCACTGTGGAAAACACTATGGTGTTACCTCAAAAAATTAAAAATTGAACTGCCATTTGACCCAGTGATCCCACTTCTAGGAATATACCCTAAGAAGCCTGAAACACCAATCAGAAAGAATATATGTACCCCCATGTTTGTAGCAGCACTATTTACAATAGCTAAGATCTGGAAACAGCCCAAGTGTCCATCAGTAGACAAATGGATAAAAAAGCAGTGGTACATATACACAATGGAGTACTACGCAGCTGTAAGAAAGAAAGATCTCTTATCCTTTGAGACTACATGGAGGGACCTGGAAAGTATTATCCTAAGCGAAACAAGCCAAACAGAGAAAGACAAGTATCATATGATCTCACTTATTTGTGGAATATAATGATCATAACAGTCTGAGGAATGGGGTAGTCCCAGAGACGTGGAAGTGGGGTACAGACTGACAATCCCCAGAAGAGGGGGTGGTGGAGGAGAGATAAACCACTGAACTTATATGCATGTATGCATGAACAATGGACATGGACAACAAAGCTGGCGACAGGCCAGGGAGAGAGGGGGAGGGGGAATCAGTGGGGGGAAAAGGAGAAACATCTGTAACAAAAATTAATTAATTAATTAATTAATTTAAACATTAAAAAAAAAAAGAATTGAGCCTAATTTGTCTGCTGTTTTGGTTTCCCTGCAGTATTTTTTTTTTTTAAAGAGAGATGGCATGGTAAGATTCTAATGAGAAAATAAATTAATTAGTCTTTTGTCAGCATCAGTTTTTCTTATTGGAGAACCAGGCTGTAAGCCTGCAATTATCAGTGTGATAAAGATACCAGAATACACAGGGCTTCTGCTCTTTTTCTCAGCTTTTAATATGAATTTCATGGAAGTCCTCAGTCTGATAAGGGCTGTGCTGTGAGAAAGACAGGTTATGGATTGACCAGGGAAATTACCTAACCACTTCTCTCTTCCTCCGACTTCTGTAGAAATAGTTTGTATCCTCATAATTGAGCAGCAGAACACCATTGTTTCTCCTCTTTTTAATGTGGCTCTGGGTCCTAGGAGAAATTAGTTTTCTGTAAGTAGAAAGGCAGCCATACATCTCAGTAGAAAAAATCTTTCCATAGAGGACACAGACACACTAAAAGCTGTCCAATAAACAGGTAACACAGCAAACACCCAGACAGACAGGTGGCAGAGTGGCTGCTCCACATGCTATTCCTCTGTCCACCTGCCAACCCTGAAGACAGGAGTTAGAGCTTCAGATAACCCATCATTGAACTGCCGCATTTCTTTTTTTTCCCAGACTCCTTATCCAGACCAAGACGAACAGTGTTTACTAGAGCCATTGAGGGCCGAGAATTGCATTGGCAAGACAGCCACCTACAACGAATAATTAACAGCGATATATATATAGCTCCTGCCTGTCAGCGGGAAAGTGAGAGACTACTCTTTAATTCCCAAGGCCAGCCACTGTGGCTTGGTAAGTGTACCTCTCCTTTACTCTTAAGATTTTTGGAACCCAGTCTCACCTCTCGGCCTGAGTGAGCCATCTGCATCGGTACTGGCAACACAACTACAATTTTTATAGTCTTCATGCAGATTTTTTGGATCCTTGATTCGGGCCTCAGTATTTATGTGAAGCCTGAGCCTTTGGCATATGTACTCAGCGGAGGTACAATAACCTCAAACACAGGAATTTATATTCTGTATTGAAAGGAGTTAACAAATTTTTCAGAGTCCTACAAATACTCTTAGATATCAGTTCATAGGCTCCTAGTCAACAGTTACTGAGCAACATTATAATCTACTCTGAAATTATGTTTTGCTAAAAAGGCACTATGTTTGAAACTTAAATTACCCTATGCTGATAGCTAGGGCACAATCTGCATTTGTCACCAAGCTTCTTCCTTCCCACCTTTCCTACATTCCTTCAGCATAACAGAATAAAGCTTTTCCATTGTCGGTTTAAACTATCCTCTGGCCTTCTGTCATTCTATTCTTGACTTGATTACAGGATGCCTATTACAAAATAGACATTATTTTAAAATATATTTATTTCCTGAGTTTTACAGTAATGATATACATTTTTATTATCTGCTCCCAATTCCCTGCCTCTATCCCTCAGCCCATTATCTTTGTCTGTCTTGAGATCTTGCCGAATCTGGATATGTCCCTGTCCCTCTCTTTAAAGCCTTGGCCATATTCACTATGGGTCACTACCTGAAGTTCTCTTTGTTTATATTCCCTCTTTTCTGATCCAACACTTCTAATAAATCTAACAAGATTGTGAAAAAAAGACACACCTCATTAATAAACAAAGATGCAAATCAAAATAACATTTAATTACCATTTTTTGATTGTCAAATAGTCAAGGATTTAGAAAATAAAGATAATTACTTTGTGGTTGGAAGAGATTGCATGGAGATAGGTTTTCTCATACTACTGGTAGGGGTATAAATGCTTACAGCCTTTCTGAAGAGTATTTTAGCAACACTTACCAAAGCTTTTAAAACACATTCAGCCCTGGCCAGTTTGGCTCAGCGGTTAGAGCGTCGGCCTGTGGTCTGGAGAGACCCGGGTTCAGTTCCCACTAAGGGCACGTGCTTCGGTTGCAGTTTGTCCCCAGCCCTGGTTGGTCGTGCAGGTGGCAGCCACTCGATGTGTCCCTTCACGTCGATGTCTCTCTCTCTCTCTCTCTCCCTCTCTCTCTCTCTCCCTCTCTCCCTCTCTCCCTCTCTCCCTCTCTCTCCCTCCCACTCTATCTGTACAAAAAATGGAAAAATATCCTCGGGTGAGGATAAAAAAAATAAATAAATAAAAATAAAACACATTCATACCCTTTGATTCAGAAATTCTGCATCTAAGAATTTATCCTGAGCTATAATTACCTTAAAATATGCATAAAACTACAGGGTCTGTTAAAACATGGTTATAAATAGTGTATAGATGAAAAAATTGGAAACAATCTAATATCTAAAATAGGGGATCAATTAACTCAGTTGATAGTACACATAGTAGATTATAATGTTGCTTAGTGTTATGTAATCATTTTTAGTATTATAGAAGTACATTTCGTGACATGGAAAAATATTTACATTGTGTGAAGTGGAAAATCCCAGTCACAAAACAATAATTATAATATCACACCCTTGTAATTAAAACTGAATAGAAAAATCTGGATACATAGATATGAAAGTTGAAACAATGCTTATATCTGATGTTCATCTTATATTTTGCTTATCTATGTTTTCTAATTTTCTGCAATTATTTTTATAATTTTTAATGGTTTCTTTAAAAGAAATCATAAAATAAGCCATAAATCTCATTATATTCACTTGCTCATTTATAAGCCTTTGGTAGTCTTCCCATTATTCCTAAGGTAAATCAAAACTCCTTAGTATGGCATTCAAAGCTCTTTACATTCCAGATGCTACCTTTTTAGGCTATCTTTAGCCACATAACCTAATTCTACACAGAACTATTTATCATACTATGAAGATGCTATATAGAATACTTTTTATGGTTTCACTTATATGTCTTTGCTTACATGTTCTCTTTACCAGGAATGCCTTTCCCCGTTTGTCTACCTAGTAAAAATCTTACTTGTTGTACAAAGTGCAGCTCAAATATTTTCTATCTGTATATATTTCTTTCTTTTTTCAATATGTTTTTATTGACTTCAGAAAGAGAAAGGGAAGAAAGACAGAGAGAGAGAGAAACATCAATGAGGGTGAAACATCTATATTAGCTGCACGCCCCCTACTGGGGATCAAGCCCTCAACCCAGGTATGTGCCCTGACCTGGAATCAAAGCAGTGACCTCCCGGTACATGGGACGATGCCCACCCAACTGAGCCATACTGGCTGGGGTATCTGTATATATTTCTATCATGTCATTTTTTAACTCTTTTATAATTATCTGTTTATGAAACATTTTTTAGCTCTTTGAAGAAAGTGACTATTTCTTATTCATCTTTATACTTTCATTTGGCAAATAATAGGTTCTCAGGAAATTCGGGATTAATAAATGAATGAGCTCTCTCTCTCTCTCTCTCTCTCTCTCTTTTTTTTTTTTTGTTAAACCTCACCCAAGGATATTTTTCCAATGATTGTTAGATAGACTGGAAGGGAGGGAGGGAGAGAGGGAGAGAGAGAGAAACATCAGTGTGAGAGAAGCACATCAATTGGTTGCCTCCCACACGACCCCAACCAGCGCCAGGGATCTGCCCTTGACCAGAATCAAACCATGACTCTCTGGTCTGTGGGCCAATGCTCTAACCACTGAGCAACCGGCCAGGGCTGATTAATATTTCTTATAACTATGGCTAGTACCCCACATGATTAGTTCTCTATTATTCTCTCCCACCCCTTTCACAACATTTTATTATCCTAGTTGTGTGAGCCTTTCTATGCCATAGTCTGAGGCTTCAAGGTAATGCCTGTGACTTACTCAACTTTATATCCTTAAAAGATAAGATACAGTTCCTGGTACACCATAGATGTCAGGTTGAATGTGAAGAACTGAACAGAACACAAACTTCCTTTCTCAAGCATGAATTTTCCTGATTTGAAAATTTAACTCAACCAAATATCTTCTTCTCATTTGGTAGAACATGTGCCTACAGCCTGTGCTCGGGTAGATGCCCTGCGTTCCCATGGTTATCCAAAAGAGGCCCTCAGACTCACAGTGGCCATAATCAATACTCTGAGGTTGCAGCAGCAACGGCAGCTGGAAATCTACAAGCATCAGAAGAAAGGTACAATGATTAGGAGGCATCCTAACTCTTTAGGCTATTAGGAGCCATCTTAACTCCTTAGGCTAAGGCTGGTGAGGATCCTCAGGGGCTACAAGTTGTAGGACTTAATGTTCATTAAGTTTCTTTGTTTGGGACAGGCGGGGATTCCAGGTCATTCTACCTGCTATGTGGAATGTCTCACTTTACCTCTGTGACTCTTTGTCTGTAAAATGGAAATAATAATGCCAACATGCCTCCCTCAGAAGGTAGTTGGAAGACCCACTAAGATCTGATATGAGAAGATCCTTTTAAAACTATAAAGCGATATCTACATATGTGAGCTTCCAGAAACGAGCCTAAATACAGACCAAAAGTCCTTGCAGCTGGCTAATAAGCTTATAACTGGTCCTGTCAACCCAGGGCAAGACAATGAGGGAAGCTTTCTCTGAGTCTCAGGGTCAAGTCCTGAAGGAAACTGATGAGGCGACCCAGGCAGGGATAGAGAACAATGTATCTCTATCTCTCTCTAAAACTTTGACCTGCTTGTTTCCAGAACTGTTGCAGCGAGGAACCACAACCATCACAAACCTGGAAGGCTGGGTGGGCCACCCCCTGGATCCCATTGGCTGCCTATTTCTTACTTTAACTGAGGCCTGCCGTCTGAATGATGATAGCTATCTGGAAGTGTCAGGTATGGGGGTCAGCCTGGCAAGCTAGAATTGCTGTTGGTAGCCCCCTCCTTCCTGCCAGATCTGTTCTACCCTTCCTGTAGTCTTTTCTCTTATCCAAATAGCACCTGCCCTGAAAAGTTCCCTTAGGCTTCCTCTCTTTCCCACCTTCCTCTCTTTCCCACCTTCCTTTCCTACCCTGGACTAGCCCTGTCCTCTCACATTTTACCTTGCCACCTTCTTGCTCCTCCCACTTCCCATGAATACCTAAAAAGTGTGATCCATGCCCGCCTGGTGTGGCTTTTAGTGGGTGAGCATCGACCCATGCACCAAGAGGTCATTGGTTTGATTTCTGGTCAGGTCACATGCCCACATTGTGGGCCAAATCCCCAGTTCAGGGACATGCAGGAAGCGACCAATAGATGTTCTCTCTCATTGATGTTTTTATCTCTCTCTCCCTTTCTCTCTCTCTAAAATCAATAAAGAAAAAATTTTTTTTTTAAACAACAACAAAAGAGTGTGATCCAAGGGAAATATGGGGTAGAGACATTTCAGGAGTCAGAAGCCAAGTCCTCAGAGCAGTCTGGAAGTGAGAAAGAACTTCCATCAGGAGTGTATGTATCCCTTGCAATTGTATAGTACTCTCAGGTTTCCTTTGAACTTTCTTCCTCATGATGGTTTTGTACCAATTTTACAAATGTGAAACAGAAGGGATGTAATTCAGTAGTCTCAAAGTAGCAAGGACTGGAGACAGAATTGATTCTTTTCATTTATGCTGTCACTGTGTTGTATACACACGTCTATTATAGTATTTAACACACTATTACAATTTGTTTACAAGTGAGTATCTCTTACTATGCTGTCAGCTCCTTGAAAGCAGAAATTATGACTGCCTTATTTTTATGATCCCAGCACTTAGTGTAATACCTCTCATTTAGTAATCTTTCATAAATACTTAACAGATGAATGAAAGAGAAAAGGAAAGAAACCAAACTCTGACTTTTAAACCTGTGCTCTTTTCCTGAAAGTTTGAACCTAAAGGTGGAGCATGTAAAGTAATAATAACATAGAAGTTACAAGGGTTATAAAACTATTAGTTATAAAACTAATAGTTTAGCTGGGTGGACTCGGATTTCTCTGGGTGGAGATAAGGGTGGCCCTTAAAAGGGAATCATCATCTTTGGTCTGTTTCATGTACACAGTGACACTTGCATCTACAAAGTCTAAGCTTGCACTGGGGATTTATTCACCACTGACATACACTTAGCTCCTTCTATACACCAGGCCCTGGAAGTACCTAGGGTAATAAGATAAAGTCTCTTTCCTTTAAGATACTGACACTCTAGTGAAAGAAACAGGTACGAAAACAGATAATTATGGTATTACATAATGTGCTAGCAAAAAATTAGTATAATAGTTTTATTCTTACCCAACTGACCCAGCCAGTCATATATTAAGAAGGAGCTAGGAATCTTTGTGGTTCTGTGTAACCTTTTTTCAGTATATTTTTCTTACTGCTGTGGGGTTCTGACTCAGCTTGCCTGTGACAGCTGCTAACCAAGCTGTATTCCAAAGTGAGAGGGAGAGAGGAGCAGATGAATCCACGGGGCCTGACCTAAGGGATCTGGTGACCTGTTGCCCTCAGATATGAATGAAAGCAGACCCTCTGTATACCAGCATGTACCCATGGCAGCAGGCTGCCCAAACAGCAGTGAGTCCTACCTGTCATTGGCCTTGGAAGTTGCTCTGATGGGGATGGGTCAACAGAGGGTGATGCCTGAAGGCCTCTATGCACAGGACAAGGTGTGTCGTAATGAGGAGCAGCTCCTGAGTCGACTCCAGGAGCTTCAGCTGGACAACGAACTAGTGCAAACACTGAAGAAACAGTGCATCTTACTACTGGAAGGTAAGTAAAGAAAGGGCTATTGTCACAGTGTCTTTGACCTGACTTTGGGTGCCCTTCAATAATAGAGCACAGGTACAGAAATATTTTTTGGCATTAAAGTATACTAAAGGTTCCCATGACTAGCAAACGTGGGATCCTAGGGCTCAGGTCTAGGCTGGCAAATAGAAGCATACAGATAAATAACTGGCTGGCTTATCTTCTTCCTGCAGGAGGCCCCTTCAGTGGTCTGGGAGAAGTCATTCACCGAGAGAGTGTTCCCATGCATACCTTTGCCAAGTATTTGTTCTCAGCTCTGCTGCCTCATGATCCAGACCTGTCCTATAAATTAGCCTTACGGGCCATGAGGTGGGTAACCATTTCCTAGTCCAGTTCTCTCCACCAAAGCAGAAGTCTTCGGTGCTCTTTTTCTTTGTTTATCTCACTTTTATCACTTTCTTTTTTTGTCTACTCTATTGGATCTACCACCAAGCCTGCCCTAAATGGCTTAGACATTTTCATATGATCTAGAATTCCTATCTGGGATGCCTTGCTAGTGACCCACTTGGCTCCTTGGCTATACTCTTGGTGGGTCATCTGAGGAAGCCTTGAGTTTTTAATAGAAATGGAGCATCTATGAACTGAGTCTTCCTGTCCTGGGCCAGTTAAGCAGCCTGAGAAGGGGGTTGAGCCTTTCCATAGCCCAACTGAGTCATGGTTCCCAGGAACAGGTCACCAGATGCACCTGGGGAGGTAGAAATAAGTCTTTCTATACCAAAACTTGAAAACAGTGAGCTATAGACATCTTGATCCCAAAGTAGAATAGGATTCTTGGTTCAGGCAAGACCACAAAGATGCAGCAGACCATACAGAAGAATTTTAGTTAAACCATAAGGTTGAGAGAGCTCTCACCTCAACCAGAAAAGAATTGCTGAGTATTCCTTGGTGTATATTTTTTATACTTTTAAAAATAATCTTATGGCTCTTGAACTGCCTTTCAAACCTATTTGCAGTGACTATTCAGCTTGAGTTCTACAAGTGTCCTGGCACTCACCTTATATAGAGTACAATACCCTAGATTTTTAATCTTCAAAGTTCATAGTTAACCCTTTCCTACTCATTTACTTCATTGCAAAGAATAAGCTTTTCTAAGATGGCTCAAAATGGCAAGGGTCTGGATGATGGCTAATAACTCTGAATTTTCTAGGTTACCTGTTTTAGAAAACTCAACTTCTACAGGCGACACTTCCCACCCTCACCATATGGTGTCTATGGTGCCCAGTCGTTATCCTCGCTGGTTCACACTTGGACACTTGGAATCACAGCAGTGTGAACTGGCCTCCACCATGCTGACTGCTGCCAAAGGTGAGCATAGATAGATCTTAGGCTTCAGCACCCCCACTATGCCAGCCCAGTCATGGCCCTGTCAAGGGCTTGGGCTGCAATCTCCTGAAGAAGAGAAGCTGTGTATCCTCCCTTGACCTCTTAGACTGATAGGGATCCTCACTTTGCCGCCATGAGAATGAGCACCTGGGTCTAGTCCAAAGTTTTGCCCTACATACTAATTAAGATCCTGAATACATAAAATAAGATAATTTCTAAGGTAACTTCTAAATCTGCCCGTCCATCTGATAAAGTCTCTTCACCTTTCCAAGCCTCGGGTTCAGAATCTATAAAACAGGGATCATTGTCAATGACCTGTCAGTCTCCCAGGGCCATTGGAAGATTCAGTGAAGTGATGACTAAGATGGAGCTGCAGATCTCTTTACACATATGAAAGTTTGTGAGTTTTCCAAGGTCCTGGTCAAAAGATAGACAGCCAAAGTGACTCTCAGGCTTTCAAGCTCACATGCTCCCTGTTTGCTATGGATGTTTTACCACAAAGAAAAATGAAAATTAGCTTCTGGGAAGCTATAATAAAATACTAACTATTATGGACTGTAAGTATTTTTCTGATACGAGGTAATACATGGACTTTTCAAAGCACTTTTTATTAAAAATAACTTCATGTTGTATCTTCTTATTGCACAAAAAAATACATGCTCGTTTTAGAAAAGGGTAAAAGATCCCTGGCCGGTTTGGCTCAGCGGTTAGAGCATTGGCCTGCAGTCCAGAGAGACCTGGGTTCAGTTCCCGCTAAGGGCGTGTACCTCGGTTGCAGTTTGTCCCCAGCCCTGGTTGGGTCGTGCAGGTGGCAGCCACTCGATGTGTACCTTTCACATCGAGCTCTCTCTCTCTCTTCCTCTCTCTCCCTCCCGCTCTATCTGAATGAAAAAATGTCCTTGGGTGAGTATTTAAAAAAAAAAAATTAGAAAAGGGTAAAAGATACAGGTAGAGTAATATAAAAATGATCAATAAACTAGTCAAAAATTGAGCAAAAACTATAATCAGGCATTTTATAGAAAAAAAGGATACAGATGACTTAAACAATTTAAATGCCTGGCTTTACTTGAGAAATACAAATTAAAATTACCCTGAGATAACATTTTTCACCAAACTTATTAGCAAAAATCAGTAAATTTGATAATAGTCATCCATGCAGAAAGTGGTGGTGGCAGTGGCCTGTTATGGAATGTCAGATTCTGAGCAGGATAAGGATGACTACAGATCCAAGATGCTCAGTGAACCTCAAGCACAAGAAATATGGGGGGAAAAAACTATACCAAGGCACAACACAAACAAATTGCTTAAAACCAGTGATAAAAGAGAAACTCTTACTTAAAAGCAACTAGAGGAAAAAAGACACATTACATACAAAGGACAAAAGATAAGGATGAGAGCAAGTTTCTCATTGGAAGCAGTATAAGCTAGAAGACTGGAGAAAAAGTGCTTTGTAAAAAAACTGTCAATCTAAAATTCTATACCAGTGAAAATATATTTCAAAAACAAAGGTGGAATAAAAAACTTTTTCAGAAAATCACAATTGAATTAGAAATCAATAGTAAAAAGTTATCTGGAAAATCCACCAAAATTTTGGAAATTAAACTGCATACTTTTATATAACTCACTGGACAAAGGGGGGAAAAACACAAGAAAATTAGAAAATGCTTTGATGTGAATGAAAATGAAAGCATAGCATATCAAAATTTGGAATGCAGCTAAAGCTTACTTAGAAGAAAATTTTGGCCCTGGCCAGTTTGGCTCAGCGGTTAGAGTGTCGGCCTGCGGTCCATAGAGACCCGAGTTCAGTTCCTGCTGAGGGCACGTACCTCAGTTGCAATTTGTCCCTGGCCCTGGTTTGTCGTGCGGGTGGCAGCCACTCGTTTCATGTCAATGTTTCTCTCTCTCTCTCTCTTTCCCTCCCTCCCACTCTATCTGAACAAAAAATGGAAAAATGTCCTCGGGTGAGGATAAAAAAAAAAAGAAGAGAAAATTTTGGCACTACATGTCTATATTTGAAAAGAAGAAAGGTTTCAAATCAGTAATCTCAGCTTCTACCTTAAGAAACCAAAAGAAGAAGAGCAAATGAAACCCAAAGTAAGCAGAAGAAAGGAAATAAAGATCAGAGCATAAATCAATGAAATAGAATATAGGAAAACTGTAGAGAAAAATCAATGAAACCAAAAGCTGGTACTTTGGAAAGAAAAATAAATTGAAATCTGTTGAGATGATAAAGAAAAAAAGACAGAAGACAAAAATTACCAATATCAAGAATGAGAAAGGTAACATCACAACAGATTCTAAAGATTTTAAATGATAAGCGAGTATTGTGAATAATATTATGCCAATAAATTCAACAACATAAATGAAATACACTAATTCCTTGAAAAACACAAACTACCAAAGCTCACTCAAAATTAAACAGGAGCTAAGTAAATACTGAAAAGAATTGAAAACTTGCCCTCCAACAGGTTCTTCTACACCAGTGTTCAGTAGCAGTACTATTCACAGTAACCAAAAGTTGGAAATAACTCGTGTTAATCAACATATGAAAAGATAAAGAAAATGTGATATATACATTTAATGGAATATTATTTAGGCATGAAAAGGAATGAAATTCTGATACATGCTAAAACATGGATGAACCTTGAAAACATGCTAGGTGAAATAAACTAAACTCAAAAGGAAAATATTGCATGATTCCACTTATATAATGTATCAAGAATAGCCACAGTAAAGAAACATCAATGGCCCTGGCCGGTTTGGCTCAGCGGTTGGAGCGTCGGCCTGCGGTCCTGAGAGACCTGGGTTCGGTTCCCGCTAAGGGCACGTACCTCGGTTGCAGTTTGTCCCCGGCCCTGGTCAGTTGTGCAGGTGGCAGCCACTCGATGTGTTCCTTTCACATCGATGTTTCTCTCTGTTCCTCTCTCTCCCTCCCACTCTACCTGAACAAAAAATGGAAAAATATCCTCTGGTGAGGATAAAAAAAAAGAAAAAGAAACATCAATGGATACTACATTAATGGGTAAACATTTGGTAATGAGTGGATGTTTTCATAGGCTCAAAGTATCTCTCCACAACATACTTATCAATCATAAAGAAAAAAGTGTAACCCTAATATAGTGGCAGATACCACTTTACTAAAGTGGCCACAGTTAATATCATAAATTCATAGAAGCAAAATGTAGAGTAGAAGAGAAATTTATAGAAACAGGAAGTAGAATGCCGAGGCTGAGGAAATGAGGAATTACTTAATGAATATAGGGGTGTCTATTTGGGATGACAAAAAAGGTCTGGAATTGAATAGTGGTGATGGTTGCATAACACTGTGAATATACTTACTGTAGCTGAAAACTTTTTTTTTTTTTTTAATCCTCACCCGAGGATATTTTTCCATTTTTTGTACAGATAGAGTGGGAGGGAGAGAGAGGAAGGGAGAAAGAGTGAGAAACATCGACGTGAAGGGACACATCGAGTGGCTGCCACCCGCACGACCAACCAGGGCCGGGGACAAACTGCAACCAAAGTACATGCCCTTAGCGGGAACCGAACCCGGGTCTCTCCGGACCGCAGGCCGACACTCTAACCGCTGAGCCAAACCAGCCAGGGCAGCTGAAAACTTTTTTACAAAGAAAAATCCACACCTAGTTGGTAAATTCTACCAAACATTTAAGGATAACATAACAATTATGTACAAACTCTTCCAGAAATTGGAAGAAGAGGAAATAATTCTCAACTCTGTGAAGCCAGCATTAACCCTGATACCAAGCCAGATAAAAATCATTATAAGAAAAGAAAACTACAGACTAATATCCTCATGAAGCATAGATGCAAAAAGTATTAATAAAAATTTAGCAGATCAGCCTGGCCGGTGTGGCTCAGTGGTTGAGCGTCGACCCATGCACCAAGAGGTCTCCAGTTCGATTTCTGGTCAGGTCACATGCCCAGGTTGTGGGCCAAATCCCCAGTGGAGGGCATGCTGGAGGCGGCTGTTGATGTTCTCTCTCATCCATGTTTCTATCTCTATTTCCCATTCCCTTCCTCTCTCTCTAAAAATCAATAAAGGAAAAAAAATTTAGCAGATTAAATCCAATAATATATAAAAAAGATAATACATCATGACCAAATTGGGTTTACCCCAGGAGTATAAGTTTGGTTTAACATTTAAAAACCAAGCTATAGCCCTGGCCAATTTAGCTCAGTGGTTGGAGTGTCAGCCCGCAGACCAGAGAATCCCAGGTTTGGTTCCCACTAAGGGCACAAACTTTGGTTGCAGTTTGTCCCCAGCCCAGGTTGGGGTCGTGTGGGTGGCAAGCAGTCAATGTGTCTCTCTCACATTGATGTTTCTCTCTATATATCCCCCCTCCCCCACTCTGTCTGAGGATAAATGCAAAAATGTCCTCAGGTGAGGATAAAAAAAACAAACAAACTATAATTCACTACATTAATAGGAGGGGTGGGGGGAACACACATATGGATATTTCAATAATACAGAAAACGCATTTAATAAAATCTAGCATTTATTCCTAATAAAAAGAGTAAAACTCTCAACAAACTAGGAATAGAAGGAAATATCCTCAATATGATTAAGGGCATCTATGATACAGCTACCCTTATTCTTAATAGTAAAATATTTAATCCTTTCTTTCTAACATCAGGAACAGGGCAAACATACTTCCCTTTACCACTTCTATTCTAAGTAGTTCTAAGCCAATGCAATAAGACAATAAAAGATAGCCAGATTAGAAAGAAAGGGGTAAACTGTTTTTATCCTCTGATGACATGATCATCTATGTAGAAAATCCTGTGGATTTTCCAAGAAGCTATTAGAACTAATAATGAGCTCAGCAGGGTTACAGGATACAAGATCAATATATAAAATAAATATACCATCACTGAACAATCAGATATTGAAAATTTTAAATTACCATTATAATAGCATCAAGAAAATATGAATACTTGAGAATAAACCTGATAGATGTGCAAGGACCTATATAGTTAAAATCATATTGCTGAGAGAAATTTAAAAAGACCTAAATAAATGGAAAGACATACTATGCTCATGGATTAGAAGACTCAGTATTGTTAAGATGTTGATTCCTGGAAAACCAATAAATGTTAAAGTTAAAAAAAAAAGATGTTGATTCTTACCCAGCCAGTGTGGCTCAGTGGATTGAGCGTCATCCCATGGACTGCAAGGTCCTGGTTCAATTCCCAGTCAGGGCACATGCCTGAGTTTTGGGCTCAATCCACAGTAGGTGGTATGCAGGAGGCAGTTGATCCATGTTTCTCTCTCTCATCGATGTTTCTATATCTCTCTCCCTTCCTCTCTCTCTGAAAATAAAATCAATAAAAATACATTTAAGAAAATAATAAATGACAAATCACAGGCAAAGATGTTCAGCATCATTAGACATAAGGGAAATGCAAGTCAAAACCACAATGAGCCCTGGCCGGTTTGGCTCAGCAGTTAGAGCGTTGGCTTGCAGACCAGAGTCCCAGGTTCGGATGCAGTTTGTCCTCAGCCCTGGTTTGGGTTGTGTGGGTGGCAACCACTCAATGTGTCTCTCTCACATCGATGTTTCTCCCCCCCACCCCACCCCCCTTCTCTCCTGCTCTATCTGGAGATAAATGCAAAGATGTCCTCAGGTGAGGATAAAAAAAAAAAATTAAAAAAAAACCACCACAATGAGATACCCCTTTTCACCCACTAGAGTGGCTGTTATTAATAATAACACACGTTGGCAAGGATGTGGAGAAATTGGAACCTTATACATTGCTGAAATGTAAAGTGGTGCAGCTGCTGTGGGAAATAGTTTTATGGTTCCTGAAATTTTTAAATAAAATTACCATATGACCCAGCCATCCTACTCCTAGGTATATATCTCTAAAAGAATTGAAAACAGCCTAGCCAGTGTGGCTCAGGGGTTGAGTGTCAACCCATGCACCAAGAGGTCGCCAGTTCGATTACCAGTCAGGGTACAGGCCCAGGTTGTGGGCCCGATCCCCAGTGGAGGGCATGCAGGAGGCAGCTAGTCAATGTTCTCTTCATCAATGTTTCTATCTCTCTCTCCTTCTCCCTTCCTCTCTCTCTAAATCAATAAAGAAAAAAAATTTTTTAATAAAAAATTAAAAACAGGAACTCAAACAGATACTTATATACTAATGTTCACTGCAGCATTTTCACAATAGCCAGAAGTTGTAAACAACCCAAATGTCCATCAACATATGAATATATAAACAACATGTGGTATATACACACAATAGAATAGTGTTAAGTCATAAAAAGAAATGATGTTCTGCCCTCTGATGTGGCTCAATAGTTGAACATTAACCCCTGCACCAAGAGGTTGCCGGTTCCATACCTGGTCAGGGTAGATGCACATATTGTGGGCCAAATCCCCAGTGGGGGACATGCAGGAGGTGGCCAATCAATGTTCTCTCTCACTGACGTTTCTCTCTCTCCCTCTCCCTCTAAAATCAATAAAGAAAAAAAATTTTTTTTAAAAAGTAGCTTAGAGCTCTGGCCAGTGTGGTTCAGTTGGTTGAGCACTGAAGGGTTGCTGGTGCAATTCCAGGGCAGGGCACATGCCCAGGTTTTGGGCTCGATCACCAGTCATGGTGTGTGCAGAAAGCAGCTGTTTCTCTCTCACATCAATGTTTCTCTCTCTCTCTCTCCCCATCTCTCCATCCCTCATTTTCTCTTTCTCTTTCTCTCCCTCTCTCTTTCAAATTAATACAGATTTTTTTTAAAAAGTAGATTAGAGATTAACAGGGACTGAGGGAAGAGACAACGGAGAGTTATTGCTTAATGAGTACAAAATTTCTCTTTGGGGTGATGAAAAGGTTTTGGAAATAGATAGTGGTGATATTTACACAGCATGGTGAATGTGATTAGCACCACTAGATTGTACACTTAAAAATGGTTAAAATATGCCCTGGCTGGTTTTGCTCAGCGGTTAGAGCATTGGCCTGTGGACCAAAGAGTCTCGGTTTTGATTCTGGCCAAGGGCACGTACCTCTGTTGCGATTCGTCCTCGGCCCTGTTGGGGTCATGTGGGTGGCAACCAATTAATATGTCTCTCTCACACTGATATTTCTCTCTCTCTCTCTCTCTCTCTCTCTCTCTCTCTCTCTCGCCCTACCTCCTGTTCTATCTGAAAATAGATGCAAAGATGTCCTCAGGTGAGGATTAAAAAAATATATTAAAATACAAAGTTTTATTACATATATATTTTAACCACAAATAAGTTAGTAAGCAAATAGATCCTCAGTATAAACACTGAACAGCACTGGGCTTCATTTTATCTCAGTACTTTAAGCATATATTTAACTTCTCTGTCTAGCTTATGTGATTTTCCTTTCAAAACATTTTTTACAAAAAGAAACTCAGGGCTTAAACAAACAAACCCGTGGTATCGTCACCACTATGACCCTCACTTTTTCCATACCCTTTAGACTCACTACCAGATTAGCTGCATTGAAAACAGGACGACTCTGGAAAAGATACTCCACTGGAAAGCATGCATAGTAGTTTATTTAGCCAGTTAATTATTTTCATCTTTAAAATTATTTCTTAACCATAGTCAGATTTCTACAGCAACAACAAAGTAAAGTGTGGAGAAAGGTATACCATGATGACATAAAAGAAAGCTGGAGTACCTATATTAATTTTAGACAAATCAGGCTTCAAAACATGGGAAATTATCAGGGCTAAAGAGGGGTACTACATAGTGATAAAGGGGTCAGTTTTCCAAGAAGACATAATCCTTGATGTATAACAACAGAACACCAATATGTGAGGCAAAAACTGATAGAACCACCCTGACCTGGTGGCTCCACTGGAGCATAGTCCTGTACACCAAAAGGTGGAAGGTTTGATTCATGGTCAAGGCACACACCTAGGATGCAGATTCGATCCTTGGTTGGGGTGTGTATGACAGGCAACCGATTGATGTTTCTCTTTTACATTGATGTTTCTCTCTCTCTCTCTCCCTCTCTCTCTCTCTCTCTCTCAAGTCAATAACATATTCTCAGGTGAGGATTTAAAAAAACCTGATAGAACTGCAAGGAGAAATGGACAAATCTATTATAGCTGGAGAATTCAGCACACTTCTGTAGTAATTGATAAACTACAGCAGGCAGAAAACCAGTAAGGATATATTTGAACTGAACAGCATCATATTAATTAACTGGATGTAATTAATGTTTCTAAAATACTTAATGAAACAACAGAATATGCATTCTTCTCAAACTCATGAAATGTTCACCAAGATAGACTACCTTCTAGATCATAAAACACACCTCAATAAATTGACAAGAATAGAAATCATACAAAGTAGGATTTCATACCGCAGTGGAATTAAAACTAGAAACCAATAACAGAAAGATATCTGGAAAATCCCAAAATACGTGGAAATCGAACACACTTCCAAGTAACACGTGAGTCAAAGATGTCTCGAGACATCTGTAAATATTTCGAGCTAAATGAAAGTTAAAATAAAACTGATGAAAATGTGTAGGATGCAGCGAAAGCAGTGCTTGGAGGGAAATTTACAGCATTAAGTACATATGTTAGAAAAGAATAAAAATTTAAATCAATAATATATCAGCTCACATGTTAGAATGGCTGTTTTTCAAAAGATGAGATAACAAGTGCTGGCAAGGATGTGAAGAAAAAAGAAAGCTTTTACACTGTTGGTAGGAATGTAAATTGGTTCAGCCACTATAGAAAACAGTATGGAGGTTCCTCAAAAAATTAAAAGTATTTGTGTGGCGGACACACAATGCAATGTACAGATCATGTATCATATAAATGTACACTTGAAACCTATATGACCCTATTGGTCAGTGCCACCCCAATAAATTTAAAAAATTAGAAGTAGAACTACCGTACATGGTCCACTAATTCTACTTCTGGATATATATCCGAAGGAAATCAAATCACTATCTCTAAGAGGTATCTGTACCTCCATGTTTATTGCATTGCAGTATTATTCATTATAGCCAAGATTTGGAAACAACCTAAGTGTCCATTGATGGATAAATGGATAAAGAAAGTGTGGTATACACAGACACACACACATATTATTCAGTCTTTTTTTTTTTTATCCTCACCTGAGGACATTTTTCCTTTTTTTGTTCAGGTAGAGTGGGAGGGGGAGAGAGGAACAGAGAGAGAGAGAGAAACATCGACGTGAAAGGAACACATCGAGTGGTTGCCACCCGCACAACCGTCCAGGGCCGGGGACAAACTGCAACCGAGGTACGCGCCCTTAGCGGGAACCGAACCCGGGTCTCTCTGGACCGCGGGCTGACACTCTAACCGCTGAGCCAAACCGGCCAGGGCTTATTCAGCCATTTTTAAAAAGGGGAAATCCATTCACTTGCAACAGCATGGATGAACCTTAAGAGCATTGTGCTAAATGAAGTAAGTCAGACAGAAAAAGACAGATATGTATGATCTCATTTTATGTGTGGAATCTGAAAAAGCCAAACTCATAGAAACAAAGTAGCTGGTGCTTGGCAGGTGTAGGAAAAATGAGGTGTTGGTCAGAACAAATTTTCAGTTATAACATGATTAAGTTCTGAGGATCCAATGTATAACATGGTGACTATTGTACACTTGAAATTTCCTAATAGAGTAAATCTTTTTCTTCTTTATTTTTAGAGAGAGAGGAAGGGAGAGGGAGAGAGAGATAGAAACATCAATGAGAAAGAACATCGATTGACTGCCTCCTGCATGCCTCCCACTGGGGACCAGGCCCACAACCTAGGCATGTGTCCTGAATAAAACTGGCAACCTCTTGGTGCATGGGTCTACGCTCAACCACTGAGCCACACCAGCCGGGCTTAACAGAGTAAATCGTAAATGTTCTTAACCACACCAAAAAAATATAAATAACTGTGTGAAGTGACAGATGTGTTAAATAACCTTATTGAGACAATCATTTGCAATACATATTTAAAATCACGTTGTATACCTTAAACTTATACAATGTTAAATCTATTATATCTCATTAAAGCTTAGGGTAAATAAAATAAATAAGCTTTCACCTTAGAAAACTAAAAAAAAAAAGAAGAAACAGAAGAGCAATATAAACCTAAAGCTAGCAGGAAAAATAATAATAAAAGAGCAAAAAACAATGAAATTTAAAATAGAAAAATAATAGAGAAAAACCAATGAAAACAAAAGCTGGCCCTGGCCAATTTGGCTCAGCGGTTAGAGCATCGGCCTGTGGTCCAGAGAGACCCGGGTTGGGTTGCCGCTAAGGACACGTACCTCGGTTGCAGTTTGTCCCCGGCCCTGGTTGGGCTGTGCGGGTGGCAACCACTCGATGTGTCCCTTTCACATGGATGTTTCTCTCTCTCTCTCCCTTCCTCCCTCCTCCCTCCCTCCCTCCCTCCTACTGTATCTGAACAAAAAAATGGAAAAATGTCCTCAGGTGAGGATAAAAAAACAAAAACAAAAGCTACTTCTTTGAAAATATCATTAAATTTGATAAACTTCTATCCAGCTAACCGAGAAAAAAGAGAAAAAATAAATGACTAATACCATAAATGAAAGAGGTGCCATCATTACTGATCCCATGGGCATTAAAAGGATAATAAAGGAAAATTATTAACAACTGTATGCTCATAAATTTGATATGTTAGATAACAAACTGGACCAATTCCTTGAAAAAAACAATCTACTAAAACCCACATGTAGCCCTGGCCAGTTTGGCTCAGTGGTTGGAGCCTGAGGCCAGTGGACCAGAGAGTCCTGGGTTCGGTTTCCGCTAGGGGCACATACCAAAAAAAAACACAAAAAACCCATATGTAGAAATAAATAATCTGACTAGGCCTATCTATGTTAAAGCAATTGATTCAGTTATCTTTCAAACAGAAAGCACTTGGCCCAGATGAGTTCACTGGTGAGTTCTATCAAATATTTAAGGGGAAACAATGATACCAATTCTCTACAATCTCTTCCAGAAAATAGAAGCAGAGAGAACACCTCTGAAGTTATCCAGTGAGGCCAGCATTACTGTAATACCCAAACCAGGTAAAGATAATACAAGAAAGGAAAACTACAGACCAGTATCACTCATGAAGATAAATCTAAAAGTCTTCAGCAAAATATTAACTAATTGGCTCGGCCAGTGTGGCTTGGTTGCTTGTCATTCCATGCACCAAAGGTTGCTGGTTTAAGTCCTAGTCAGGGCACATGCCCAGGTTGTAGGCTCTATCCCTGGTAGGGGGCATGCATGAGGCAGTTGATCAATGTTACACTCTCATATCAATGTTTCTCTTTTTCTCTCCTTCCTCTCTCTCTAGAAATCAATAAAAATATTTTTTAATTTAAAAAGTACATTAGCTAGCCCAGCCAGTGTGGCTCAGTGGTTGAGCATCAATCCATGAACCAAGAGGTCACCAGTTCAATTCCCAGTCAGGGCACATGCCTAGGTTGTGAGCCAAATCCCCAGTGGGGAGCATGCAGGAGGCAACCAGTCAGTATTCTCTCATCCATGTTCTATCTCTCTCTCCCTCCCCCTTCCTTTCTCTTCAAAATCAATAAAGGGGGGTAAAAAAGAGCCTATACCTACCATTGTACTTAATGGAGGAAAAATTAGGTGCTTTCCCCTGAAAATCCTGTATGAGACAAGAATGTCCTGTCTTACCAATCCCACTGAACATCATGCTGGAAGTTCTAGCTAATGCAATAAGACAAGAAAGGAAATAAAAGGTATACAGCCTTTTATTTGGGTCAGTGGGTTGAGTGTCATTCCATGGACTGAGAGGTCTGAGTTTGATTCCCGGTCAGGGCACATGCCCGGGTTGCAGGCTCAATCCCCAGTAGGGGCATGTAGGAGGCAGCTGGTGGATGTTTCTCTCTCACATCGATGCTTCTATATTTCTCTCTATTCGTCTCTCTCTAAAAAACCAATAAAAACATTTTTTAGCCCTGGCCGGTTTGGCTCAGCGGTTAGAGCATCAGCCTGCGGTCCAGAGAAACCCAGGTTCAGTTCCCACTAAGGGTATGTACCTCAGTTTGTCCCTGGCCCTGGTTGGGTCGTGCGGGAGGCAGCCACCCAATATGTCCCTTTCATGTCAATAGTTCTCTCTCTCTCTTCCTCTCTCTTCCTCCCACTCTATCTGAACAAAAGATGAAAAGGTGTCCTCGGGTGAGGATAAAAAAAAAAAAATTTTAAAGTATACGGATTAGGAAAGAAGAAATAAAACTGTCTTTGCTTGCAAATGACGATTGTTTATGTAGAAAACCTTAAAGAATCAACAGTAAACTGGAACTATGTGAAGTGATTATACCAGTGATACAAGGTTAAGATACAAAAGTCCATTGCTTTCCTACATACCAGCAATGAACAATCAAAATTTGAAATAAAAAAACACAAGCTCTGGCCTGTACAGCTCAGTTGGTTGAGCATCATCCCATATTTCAAAAGGTCACTGGTTCAATTCCCGGTCAGGTCATATACCCAGGTTGCAGGTTCAGTCTCAATCAGGGCATGTGCAGGAAGCAACCAATCAATGTTTCTCTCTCTGCCCTCTCCCTCCCTCTCAAAAATCAATACGAACATTTAAAAATATATATCTAACAAAATATGTACAATATTTATATGAGGAAAACTATAAAATTTTGATGAAAGAGATCAAAGAAGATCTAAAAAAAATAGATGTTTCATGTACATAGAGAGGAAGACTCAATATTATTTTTATGTCAATTCTTCCCAACTTGATGTATAGACTCAATACAATCACAACCAAAATCCTAGCAAGTTATTGTGGATATTGACAAACTCTTTCTGAAGTTTATATGGAAAAGCAAAAGACCAAGAATAGCCAACACATATTAAAGAAGAAGTAGCTTGGAGAACTAACACTACCCAACTTTAAGACTTATTATAAAGCCCAGCCGGTGTGGCTCTCTGGTTGAGTGTCACCCCATGCACCAAGAGGTCACTGGTTCAATTCCCAGTCAGGGCACACGCCCAGGTTGTGGGCCAAATCCCCAGTGGGGTCCTGCAGGAAGTGGCCAATTGATGTTCTCTCTCATCAATGTTTCCAACTCTCTCTCCCTCTCCCTGCCTCTCTTTTTAAAATCAAAACCAGTTTGGTTCAGCAGTTAGAGTGTCAGCCTGCGGTCCACAGAGACCCGGGTTTGGTTCCCGCTGAGGGCATGTACCTTGGCTGCAGTTTGTCGCCGGCCCTGGTTGGGTTGTGTGGGTGGCGGCCACTCGATGTGTCCCTTTCACATCGATGTTTCTCTCTCTTCCTCTCTCTCCTTCCCGCTCTATCTGAATAAAAAATGGAAAAATGTCCTCAGGCGAGGACATTTTTATTTTATTTTAAAAATAAAAAATAAAATAAAATCAATAAGGAAAAACTATTTTTAAAAAAAGACTTATTATAAAGCTACAGTAATCAAGACAGTATGGTATTGGCAAAAGAATAGACAAATAGCCCCTGGCTGGTGTGGCTCAGTTGGTTGAGTGTCCCATATACCAAAAGATTGCCAGTTGATTCCTGGTCAGGGTGCACATGCCTGGGTTGTGTGCTCAATCCCCTGTCAGGGGTGTGCAGGACGCAGCCATTCGATGTCTCTCTCGCATCTATGTTTTTCTCTCTCTCCCTTCCCCTTAATCTCTCTCTAAAAATCAGTAAAAAAAAAAATTAAAAATAAAAGGATAGACAAATAGGTAAATGGAACAAGATAACGAGCTCAGAAATAGACGCACACAAATACTGATATTTGACAAAGGAGCAAAGAATAGTCTTTTCAACAAATGGTATTGGAAAAACTGGACATCCACACACACACACACAAAAATGAATATAGACACTGACCTTACACCTTCCATAAAAATTAACTCAGAATGGATCATAGACATTAAAATGCAAAACTATAGAACTTACAGAATATAACAGAAAATCTAGGTGGCTTGAGTTGGCAGTGACTTTTTAGATATAATAATAACAACACAATCCATGAAAGGAAAAAAATGATAAGTAGGACTTCATTAAAATGAAAAACTTTGCTCATTAAAAAACTCTGTTAAGGCCCTGGCCAGTTTGGCTCAGCAGTTAAGAGTGTCAGCCTGCAGACAAATGGTCACAGGTTCGATACCCACTCAAGGGTACGTACCCGGGTTGCAGGTTCGATCCCTGGCCCCAGTTGGAGTCATGCAGGAGGGGGCCAAGTGATGTTCCTGTCTCCCATCTATGTTTCTCCCTCTTTCTTTCTTCCTCCCTCCCTCCCTTCTACTCGATCTAAAAAAATCAATGGAAAAATATCTTCCAGTGAGGATTTTTAAAATGTATGAAAAAAGAAAAATACTGTTAAGAAACTAGAAAGGTAAGCCACAGACTGGGAGAAAATATGTGTAAAACACTTATCTGATAAAGGATTTGTATCCAAATATACAATTAATACTTAAAACTTAACAATAAAAGAACATACAACTGAATTTTAAAATCGGCCAAACCCGTGTGGCTTAGTGGTTGAGTGTTGACCCATGCACCAAGAGGTCTCCGGTTCCATTCCCAGTCAGGGCACATGCCCAGGTTGTGAGCCCATCCCCAGTGGGGAGCATGCAGGAGACAGCCAATCAATGTTCTCTCTCATCGATGTTTTTATCCCTCTCTCCCTCTCCCTTCCTCTCTCTAAAATCAATGAAGAAAAAAAAATTTTTAAATGAATAAAATGGGCCAAAAACTTGAACAGATGCCTCACCAAAGAAGATATACAGGTAGCTAACAAGCATATGAGAAAATGCTCAGCATACATCATTAGGGAAAAGAAATAAAAGTGAGATACCACTACATACCTATTAGAAATGCCTATCAAAACCCAGACAACACCAAACATTGATAAGGATGCGGAGCAATAGGAACTCTGTTTGGGAATGCAAAAGTTGCAGTCAGTTTGGAGTATAGTTTGGCAGTATTTTACAGAGCTAAACATAGTCTTACCATATGATCCAGCAATTGCACTCCTAGGTATTTACCAAAATGAGTTGAAAACCTATGTCCACACAAAAACTGGGACACACATATTTACAGCAGTTTTATTTGCAATTGCCAAGCACTGGAAGCACCCAAGGTGTCTTACAAAAAGTGAATGGATAAATAAACTGATATGTCTATACAATGGAATATTATTTACCAATAAAAATAAATGAGCTATCAAGCCACAAAAAGACATGGAGGAAACTTAAATATAGATTGCTTAATGAAGGAAGCCAGTCTCAAAATGTTACATACTATAATTTCAAATACATGGCATTGTACTTGGCAGAACTATAGAGACAATAAAAAGATCAGTAGTTGCAGGAAGAATGAAGAGAAGGATGAAATAGGTAAATGTAGCATAGGAGAATTTTAGAGCAATGAATCTATTCTGTATGATACAGTAATAGAGGATCTGTGTGATACTGTGCATTTGTCAAAAATCATAGATCTGTACAACCACAGTGGACCCTAATGTAAAGTATGGACTTGAATTAATGTATGAATGTTGGTTTATCCAATGTACCACACTAATGTAAAATGTTAATAATAGGGGAAACTGGAAGCGGGGAAATGGGGTATATGGGAACTCTATATTATCTGCTCAATTTTCTGTAAACCTAAAACTGCTTTAAAAACAAAGTCTGTTAATTTTAAAAATTGTTTTTAGAGCTGACAGGAGAAAAAGGTAATCTCTCCCATAATCCCGACACCCAAAGATAACTACCACTAAAACATTTGCATAAATATTCTATTCATTTCTATTCATATGTATGTATACACATACACTATACACACACTGCTACTTAACTTTTTTTTACAATAGTAGAATCATAGAATAGTACCTATACACAAATTGTTTATAACTCTCACAACAACCATAAAAGGTTATTGTTTCCATTTTATAAATGAAGTAACTGAGCTGGTAAATAGCTGAACTAAGTTCAGTTTCCAATGTATTTTATTCCAAAGCATATGTATTCTTACCACTACTTTGTAAAACATAAGACCTACTTTTTGTTCTATCTTTAACATTTTACCCCTTTATAAGATATACCAATCTTTCATACACCATACTGCCTTCATGCAGTGACCTTCACTTCTGATGGTATACATGCTCTTCCTGTGGAATGTTCCTTAACTCTGTGCCCTAGTACTTTGTTTAAAATCCTTGCCTACTGAATAGGAAGTGGTGGCCCACCTTCTTTTTTGCTCCAGGGAGGCAAACAAGGGGACTGGCATACTTTTTTGGCAATAATATGGCTCCTGTCTTCTGTATAAGCAGCTCCCAAATTCAGGTGTTCATGAAAATTATTTCTGAGACCTAAAGATCCTGAGAGAAAGAAGAGTGAGAGGTAGAGGCACATGAAAAGGTGAAGAGAAGTGAATTCATGTGGGTGCCTGGGGGAGGAAGCAGCCTCCAGTGGTGGGGTCAGTGGAGACAGAGCTTGATCATCCAGAAAGGATGGTAGTATGCAGAAGCATTCAGTGAATTGATAGCACCAGTTCAACCAGTATCAGCGGATCTTCGGAGAAGCTTTAAAGAAGACCCTGTTCCTGCTCCTTCTCTTGGTACCTATAGGGGACACTCTGAGGCTCCGAACAATCCTGGAAGCAATACAGAAGCACATCCATTCTTCCTCCCTCATCTTCAAACTGGCCCAAGATGCATTCAAGATTGCTACTCCCACGGACAGTAGTACTGACAGCACCCTGCTCAACGTGGCCCTGGAGCTGGGGTTACAGGTATGGAGGAGTGGGCCATCCCAGCTTTAGGCTTCTGGCCTAGTGACAATTAACAAAAGATAAGATCTCAGGGGAACTGGGCATAGGCCAAGTCTGGTTCTTTCTGTGTCCCCACAACACAACTTCTAGCTTGGCACAAGGTAATAACTCTATAAATTGGGCTCCATTTTGAAGTTAAGTCCAGAAGCAATGTAGCTTTAGGCTCCATGGGGTCCCCATCTTCTCCCCACCCCACTCCCATTCCTCCAAGTTAAACAGGGTGTGGTAAATAAGGACTTTATTTGTTTGAGGTCATCAGTGACACCTTCTATCTGTTTTGTAGGGGGTGTGGGGCTGAAATTAAACAAACCTGTCTGTACTTATTAGGGGAGAGAGGGCTGTTTAAAACACCAATAAATACTTGTTGCTTAAAGAAATGGGAAGGTGAAGTAGGGAGAGGGAGTTCTTAACAGTTATGCTTAACTCACCAGGAATGTCTCTTTTTTGCCCAGGTGATGAGGATGACCTTATCAACCCTTAACTGGAGACGCCGGGAGATGGTGCGGTGGTTGGTGACATGTGCTACAGAAGTGGGTGAGTCTCCCACCTCCCTCTACCCCCAGGGTAAAGGAGTTCCTGGGCCCTGCTCTTAGGACAGGACTACAAATCATTAGAGCTCTCATATTCCTATTACTGATGGCCTAAGAAAGGATGGGGCTACTGGTAGAAGATGGCCTCTGTTTAGCCAGCCCAAGCTTGCCCAAGTTCTGCCATCTCTGCTTGGACTATACCCTAATGTCAGCAGTACTTATCCCTCTGATCAGAGACATCTGAGAGAATGAATTTTAACCACTAGTACTCAAGTACACGCTTGTGAGGTGGTTGACCCAGTGGTTTGGTCCCAGTCTCTGTCCATACTTCTGAGAAACTCCAAACAACTTGGAGGCTCAGAACCCCTTCTAGAGCCCAAAGCCCTAGCACAAGACTCTACCCAGAGAGACCACACTTCAGCTAGAACCTCCAGGCAGATCTGTGACCCTTGCTTTGGGGCAGGCAAACCACAGGCTCTGCTGCTCCATCCTTGTGAGGGGCTAAGAGCACCTGCTGAAACTTTCCATCCTCTGACCTGGGGAAGGAAGGGATGGCAAGAGACCCTAAACAGGGTTTGGCCATCCAGGATGCTCCTCTTGCCATGGTTTGCCTCAGATCATCTCAAGGCTGCTGAGAAGGGAGAACTCATCTCTGCAGGCCAAATTCTGACCCCAAAGGGTAATCTGGGCAGACCTGGATCGGGATCATAATGGCCACAGCTGAGCTCAGGCTCTCCCTGACAGGTGTGCGGGCCCTGGTGAGCATCTTGCAGAGCTGGTACACACTCTTCACCCCCACCGAGGCTACTAGCATTGTGGCTGCCACAGCCGTATCCCACACCACTATCCTGCGCCTCAGTCTTGACTATCCACAGCGGGAGGAACTGGCTAGCTGTGCTCGCACGCTGGCCTTGCAGTGTGCTATGAAGGATCCACAGAGCTGTGCCCTATCAGCCCTTACACTCTGTGAGAAAGACCACATTGCCTTTGAGGCAGCCTACCAGATCGCCATTGATGCTGCCACTGGTGGCATGACTCATTCACAGCTGTTCACCATTGCCCGCTACATGGAGCTCCGTGGCTATCCGCTACGTGCCTTCAAGCTGGCCTCACTAGCCATGAGCCATCTCAACCTAGCCTACAACCAAGACACCCATCCAGCCATCAATGATGTACTCTGGGCATGTGCCCTCAGTCATTCTCTGGGCAAGAATGAGCTGGCGGCCCTCATTCCCCTGGTGGTGAAGAGCGTGCACTGTGCTACAGTGCTTTCAGACATCCTGCGGCGCTGCACAGTGACTGCACCTGGCTTGGCTGGCATCCCAGGTCGCCGCAGCTCTGGAAAGCTCATGTCCACTGACAAAGCTCCACTGCGCCAACTGCTGGATGCCACCATCAATGCCTATATCAACACTACACACTCACGCCTGACACACATCAGCCCTCGCCACTATGGGGAGTTTATTGAGTTTCTGAGCAAGGCTCGGGAGACCTTCTTGCTGCCGCAGGATGGCCACCTACAGTTTGCCCAATTCATCGACAACCTCAAACAAATTTACAAAGGCAAGAAGAAGCTGATGCTGCTGGTGCGAGAGCGCTTTGGCTGAGAAAGCAGACAGCTCACTGCTGGGGCAGCCTGGGATCCCAGGTACTATCAGGTCAGGCAGAGGACACTGAAACACTTGTCCACCCTGAGAGGACTCTAAGCACCTGTGGCTGAACTAAAGGACCACAGGGCTGAGCATGGGGAGAGTCCAACTCTAGCCAATATGCCTGCCTTGGCAAGATTCTCACTATAGCCCACTGTTCCTGGAGGAGCTGGGCCCTGCAGATCGATCAGAAACCCTACAACATGCCACCTCACGCCCCTATATCCTGCGTGTGTCCTGGGCATTGGCCCTCTCTCCCTTGGCAAACACAGAACACTGTTCCATCTCAGGGATTGCTTAACCAGAGAAACAGAAGCATTTATGGTACTGTAAATATTATAGTATATGTGTTGCCAATTACATTGTAAAGTTGTAACTATTTATAATTCTGGTTCTAATTTGATGGGTACTTGAAATAGCTGTGGTTGGGAAGATAGGCTTGTTTTCTGAGGAGACTCATAACCATTTCTCAGGTTTCCTGTGCAGAGTATATGCTGTTGGCAGTGGAAGAGGAGAGGTGGCAGGGAGAAAAATGGCCAGTTAAAATAAATTCCAAGTCTAGTCTATGCAGAAACCCCATTCCACAGACGGCATCTGTAGCCCTGTGGTGGGTGAGGGCCAGGGCCAGGACAGGACTTAGACTTTTGCTGTATAAAGCCATGAGGACGCTGAAGCTCTTGCTCCTTCCTGCCTCATACAGTCTCTAGGAGCCTGCTGAGCTCCTGAGAAGCAAGTGCAGGGAGAAGGTGGAGGACTAGGAGGCCACTGAGCTCATAATATTCATCTGCTCTGGTCACCTTTGTGTTAAAGAGTGTCTTATTTCATCTCTAGTTATGTATGTGTATGTGTATATATCTGTATGGCCAAGTACATATGTCTGTATGCTTAGATATACCTGTGCATGCCTGTATGTGCACATGTGTATCAGTGTCTGTGTGAATACATGTCTGTGTGTTGGACTGTTTCTGTGTGAGGGTATACACATTTGTGAACATGTAGAAATACTTATCAGTATGTGTGCATTCATGTTTGTTGATGCATGTTTAGTGTGTATCTGGGCACACATGAGTGCATGTGTATAAACATGTTTCTGTGTGTATGCCTGCTCTTCATAAATCTGTCTTTACATGTGTAACTGTGTAATTTTCAACATGTAGGTATGTCTGTGAATTCATGTTTGAAGATCTGCATGAATGTGGCTCTTCTTTTTTTGCCAGATCTGTCTTCCCAATTCCTCTTAGTCTCCTTAGTCTCTCTCACCAGCTAAACATGTTCCCCATCTCTGTGCCTCCTTTATTCTCCCACCAAACAAATTTCTAAGCACTAGTCTCCCTCTACCTTAAGAGTGGCTTCATCAGCTCCTCAGTTCTCTTCTTACCCTGTACTTGTTTTCCTCCCCTGCCTCTCTACCTCAAGCTTCCTCTGCCTGCTTTTGTCACAGTCCCATTGGTTGCTGATTTGGAGGCTAGGCTAGGATGCGTTTGGCCTTTCCCTTTCTGACTAGTTTCTAGCCCTAGTGGGCAACCCCTGTATTAGCCCTGGCTGACTGACCTCCAGTGTATGATGTTCCTGCTACCTTCCTGCCCCTATGCTCAACCTGGAATTGTTACAGGAGGTAGCAAGGGCATTCAGAAGAGTCATTTGGATGCCAGTGTCTTGGTGTTTACTATTTTATGTTTTAGTTCCTGAGTAGGGGGTAGGGTGTGATAGAGAAAGGGTGGTATAGCTAGAGTGTGAACTAAGGACTTGTCTGCTCTATTTTCCTTTCTTTTACAAACTATGTCACCTTTTTCCCCCTTCCACTCTAGCCAGTAAATTGTATTTGCTGTTTGTGGCTAATGAAGTCTTACTGTTCAGCCATGGGCCCCTACAACCTCTCAGCCCAATAGGTTGGTTTAAAAAAAAGCCACTCCCATTTCTGTGTCACAATTGCCATTTTTTAGCAAGTATGTGAACTCAGTGCTTTTCTATAAATAAATAATGGATCACAGAAAGGATCATTTTTGTAAAATCAGAAATTGTGTCTCAATAAATGAGGTTTTTCTCTCTCTTCTACATTGCCCTGGCTGGGACAGGGAGCTGGTTGGATGGTGTAAGGAGATGTGGAATGACAAATGAAGAATTTCTTGCCACACTAGACCCCTCTCCAGAGCTCACAGCCAACTCAGAGTCTTGTCCCATGAAATAAGTACCACCATAAAGGGCAGAAACACTAAGATCCTGAGAAAATTAGAGGGTATGCTCAGAAAAGAATGCAGCCCAGCCGGTGTGGCTCAGGGGTTAAGTGTGGACCCATGCACCAAGAGGTCACTGGTTCCCAGTCAGGGCACATGCCCAGATTGTGGGCCCAATCCCCAGTGGGGGGCATGCAGGAGGCAGCCAGTCGATGTTCTCTCTCATCGATGTTTCTATCTCTCCCTACTTCTCCCTTCCCCTCTCTCAAATCAATAAAGAAAAGAAAAATATTTTTTTAAAGAATGCAAAGCAACCCTAAACCCCATAGGGACTTTTGGCTTCAGAGGCCTTCTCATATCAGTGATGCAAGTCTAAGACTCTAATCCTAAGCAACCTAGCCCTGTCTTTATGTCCTCCTATCGTTTGGTATCAAAGCTGAAGGCTTCTCAGCTTCTCCCTGCTAAGAAAGACTCCTGTCTTCCTTGAAAGGGCTCTCTGAGGTATTCTAGCCATTCCTGTGCCACTCTCTGATCTACACTCCCTTCTCTCCCCAGACACAAAGCCCTGTCAGTTTGGCCTCATAAGCTGTGGGAACCCCATTTCTCTTCAAATGTCACAGCTCCAGTTGTTAGGAAGCTCTACCCAAGCCCATGTAGCTCTGGGGCTTGAAGATCTGAGGTCAAGATGATGGTAAGGGCCCTGACAGTACATATTCCAATATCTGAGTTCCCACAACTTTGGGAGAGGATGCAGAAAGAGACCCCAAGGAAGGAACAGAGGCTGAGAAGGAATTGAAGATAAGGCCACAGATCTTTCACTAACAAAACCACATACTAGACTCCAACTCTGAGATTTTTATTATCCTGGAAACAATCTTCTTTGTTGGTAGTACTTGAGGGGGAGAAATGTATGCTCAGTTCTGTCGAAGCACACGTGAGTATCTGTGCACGGCATCCACAAAGGTTCCAACATGTTCTGGGTCCATGTCAGGGTAAAGTCCATGGCCTAGGTTGGCAATGTAGCGCTGTGGCCCAAAGTCATCCAGCATCTGCCGCACCAGCCGCCCAATCTCCTCCTGGGGGACCAACAGGGCATTGGCTACAGGGAGGACCAGCAAGCCTCTGTCCTCCCTATATATAGTAGTAACACACATATATATAGGCATGATTCTACTCAGTGTTATTCCTTCAGTCATTAATTTAAAATATTTTATTGGATGCCTAGAATGGGCCAGGCACTAAGAGAACACAAATAAACAACAATAAAAAGAAATTCTGGCCTCCTTAGAGTTCACAGGGTGTGTATGGAGTAGAGGGGAGAGACAGACATAAAAACACATAATAATACAACTATTCCACAGCCATAGAGTGCACAGAGACAAACTCACAGACATACATAGGGACCCTGGTTGTTACCTCAGGTGCATACAGGGCACAGGGGTCCAGGTTGCCCTGCAAGGTCACGTTCTTCCCCACACGTTCCCTGGAAGCAGAGTTAGTGCTATGTTCTGGTGACTGCACGTATGGCAGCTATACCCCCTCTACTTCACCTTCCATTACTGACCGGGCTTTCTGCGGGGCAACTGTCCAGTCAAGCCCAACCACCTCGTAGCCAGCCTGAGCCAGCTCCTCCAGAGCAAAATGTCCATCCTTAGCAAAGATAATCTGAGGGAAAGAAAGGGTAGATTTCTAAGCCTACAGAGGAGGGCCTTGCTTTGCCTACTAACCTATCTCAGCTGTAGCTTTGCTGCCCTCCAGTGGTCACTTCATTCCATGCAGGACTTAAAAATTCCAGTCACACCTTCACTCTATCCCCATTCTTACCATGGGCACTGGTGCTAGGCCTGCTTCCTGCAGTCTGGCCTTTACTCGCTTGGCCACATCACGGATGTAGGGCAGTGCAAACTTACTGAAGAGCAGTGGGCCAAGGTGCCCTGCGTGGGACTCAAAGAGCTGCAATGCCTACAGTTAGGTAGTGGTGAAGAGAAATACTTAACACACAAAAAGGAAATATCTCAGGCCCCACACAAAGAATTAACCTTAATTTTCCCTGAGTGACTTCAACCCCTGATACTGCCTAAGCCTGAAAACCCAGTTTCAGTTCAAAAGTTTTGTCTTTCCCTCCAGATCCCAGTGCTACTAGCTTTGATCTTTGAACACACAAAACATTAAGCCCCCCTGCCAGTGTCAAAGTGGACTTAGCTCCTCCAGCCAGATCAGTACAAACCAAGCTTCTTTCATGCCTGGCATTAAGACACCTATCCTCTCTCAGGTGTAGGGAACTATGTTGCTTCTGGTCCTTATACACTAAACCCTAGCCTATTTGTCTCTCCCTCAGGACTCACCTGGGCACCAGCAACCACTTGTCCCACCAGATATGGTACCAGAGCATCAGTGAGGATGCGAAGCAGCTGGTGACTGGCCTTCGGTCTCTGGTAAAGCCAGCGCTTGGCCTGAGCCATGGTGCTTGAGCTGCCACCCTCAATCATGTATGTCATCAGAGTCCACTGCAAAGGATACAAAGAGAATGACACAGGTGTATATGTCTGACACTTCCTTCCCTTTTCTACACCAGACCTGCCAGAGTGATTTTCCCTTGCCCAAGTACCTGCCCTATCCTACATTACCGGGGCACCAGCAAAGCCAATCAGTGGCACACGTCCAGCCAGCCGATGTCGAGTGAGGGTGATGGCCTGGAATACATAGGCCAGCTCAGAGACCACTGCTGCTGGATCCCGGAGGCGCTCTAAATCCTGCTCTTCTCTTAATGGCTCTGGGAAACTGGGACCTTTGCCAGGCACCATGGTCACCTCCATGCCCAATGCCTGGAGGGAGAAAAAAAAATCTGTGTTCCCAACCTGTAAGTCTAGGAGGAAAGACTTTGCTCAGACTATGCCAGGAAAGAGGAAAGGAGAATAAAGCTCAGCCTAACTCCATATCTTCCAGCCTAAGTTTTTCCCACTGTCCGATGAGGTTAAGTGTCCATCTTGTACCTTGACTGTCTTTTCCCTTTTTCATTCAGAATCAGGTTTCAGTGGGTACCTGGGGTATAACAAGGATGTCGGAGAAGATGATGGCAGCATCCAGAGGGAAGCGACGCAGTGGCTATAGGAAATAGAAGGCTGGTGGTTAGATGGTGTGCTGAGAGCATAAATCCCTCCCTCTTTTGTGGACCCCTCACCTGCAGAGTCAGTTCACAGCATGCCTCTGGGGATCGACAGGTGCTGAAAAAGTCCTGGGCAGCTCGAGTTTCCCTAAACTCTGTAGACAAGAGAGGGAAGGCAGGGCTCAACCTTGAGGAACTTCTAGAGCCCTCCCCTGCATCTCAAAAACATTTTGCCTTCCAAAGTTTTACCTAGACTCCCAAGCCCTGACCCTGACCTGGTAAGTAGCGGCCTGCCTGCCGCATGCACCAAACAGGAGTGTAGTCAGTGTCTTCTCCCCAGGCTGCTCGCAGGAATGTGTCATTTTTCAGTTCCGGAAAGCCTTGGGGTCTGGAGGTTGGGTGGGGGGTGGGGGTGTAGGTATCAGTAAACTAAGCTAAAGGTTAGGGAAGACTCCGGTTCTTAAGGCGGATTCAGTCCAGCACTGTTATCTGTTTTCCCCAGACCAGCTCCCAAGCTGTGGCTCCCGGCCCATTATGCCTCTTCTCTGCCTATCAGGTAGGGCACAAGACTACAAGGGCCGGCGCTGTGGGGCCTCTACCCTACCTACACACAGTCCCAGCTTCCCCAAGCTCAAAGTCTCTAGAAAGACCGGGGCGGGCAGAAAGGAGAGTTTGAGGGTCTCTGGACCAGAAAATCACAGGAACAGGGGAGTATAACGGTCTGTTCCGGGTCTCGGGGCTAGTCAAGAAGGGATCAGAGTTGACGGTCCGGGAATAGGGGTCCTAGCTGAAGATTAGAAAGTCCTGGGGGCATCCCCCCAATGAAGGTCTGGGGGACGGAATCCAGCTAAGCGGACCCTGGGATGGTCTCAGGAATCCATAGTTGGAGGATTTTTCGGGATTCCAGACACCGGGGTTCGGGTTAGGGACGCTCCAAGGGGAAGGGGATATGGGGTAAGAAGCCTTGCTAGCCACACCGCGCGTGGTTCAGAGAACTCACCCCAACCCGTTCGCCTCCATGATTAGATGCCTGTAACAGCGAGCCAGTCTCACTTAAACCTGAGTCTGAGCCGGCCCCTCCTCAGGCTCCACCCCTTCTTGGACTGAGCCAAGGCGGTGGCCATGTTGAAAGTCACGTGATCAGACTCTAGCTGCGGGTAGGATCTCCTACTTCACTTCACCATGAAGTCCGTTGTAGCGACGCAGCAACAAATACGTACCCCAAAAATAACTTCCCTCTAAACCGCACGTTCCGGTAGCTTGAGGAATTTGCCCTCCTCTAATGGCCTAGGAATCCCAAAGGCTCAGCCTAAGTCTCACTTTCACTCCCACAGTCCATGATTGCAACAATCTTTTATGCCTGGTTGGACCAGGCAAACATACAGTGGATTATGGAACCAAGCTGTACAGGAAACTAAAATCATTACGTTACCTACTAAGAGCCTATAATACGTGTGAAAGTTACAGTGGTAAGATAGCCCCTTCCAAACTGATGGGGAAAAAAAGAAATCAGCAATCACAGTAATAAACGTGTTTTTAAAAAAAATATTTTTAATGATTTTGAGAGAGAAAGGGAGAGGAACAGAGAAATATTGATGTGACAGAGAAACGTGACGTCATTTGGTTGCCTCTGATCAAACCCACAACCTGTTCATGTGCCCTGACCAGGAACTGAACCTGCTACCTTTCAGTCCATGGGACCGCACTCAACCAACTGAGCCACACCACCAGCTGGAGCATAATAATACATGTTTTAAGGAGAAAAAGCTAGCCTTGGCCAGTCTGGCTCAGCGGTTAGAGTGTCGGCCCACTGACTGAAGTGTCGCGGGTTTGATTCAAAGGCAGTACCTGGGTTGCAGGTTTGATCCCCTGGGGCTGTGAGGGAGACAACCAAATCCATGTGTCTCTCTCACATGGATGTTTCTTTTCCACTCTCCCTCCCTCCCTTCTACTCTCTCTAAAAAAATCAACAGAGCCCTGGGCGGTTTGGTTCAGCGGTTGGAGCATTGGCCTGTGGTCTGGAGAGATCTGGGTTCGGTTCCCGCTAAGGGCACGTACCTCGGTTGCAGTTTGTCCCTGGCCCTGGTTGGTCATGTGGGTGGCGGCCACTCGATATGTCCCTTTCATGTCGATGTTTCTCTCTCTCTCTCTCTCTCTCTTCCTCTCCCTCCCTCCCACTCTATCTGAACAACAACAACAACAAAAATGGAAAAATGTCCTCAGGTGAGGATTAAACAAAGAAATAAAGAAATCAACAGAAAGGATTAACAAAAACAAAAGAGGAAAAAGCTAGAAGCAACTAGCAAAGGATCCTTGATTAATTGGGGAAAGCAGTGGGGTTGTTCCAAGCACATGGAACAGCATATGTAAAGTGAAGAGGCAAAAGAACAAATGGCTATTATTCAAGAGGTTGGAGATGTCTACAGTGTTCAGGTTATGCAGGCCCTTGTGAGGTGCATTTGTTCACTTTATTCTGTAGTAGTGCAACAGCATACAAATAGCTTGAAGAGAAGGAAAAAGAAGCACTGTGTTCCCAATTTTCTAGGAAGAAAAAAACTCTAAATTACATGGGATTATTTATTATTTATTTCCTAATAACTTCAATTATTTAAAAACTATATAAAAACAAAGTTTCCACCCTGCCTGGTGTGGCTCAGTTGGTTAGGTGTCTTCCCATGCACCAAAGCGTTGCTGGTTCGATTTCTGGTGGGAGGCATGCAGGAGGCAGCAGATTGATGTTGTGTTCTCATATCTATGTTTCTCTCTCTCTCTCTCCCCCGCTCCCTTCTCTCTCTAAAATAAAACTATTAAAAAAACCCACAAAGTTTCCACCTAAGTGTCCATCAACAGCTAACTAGATAAAATATTGTATATACATACAATATAATTCAGCCATAAAAAGAACTTGTTCTGATACATGCTACAACAATGTTTTCTTTGTTTGTTCGTTTTGTTTAAAAAAATTTTTTTTTCTTGCCCTGGCTGGTTTGGCTCAGCGATTGGAGCATTGGCCTGTGGACCAGAGAGGCCCATGTTCAATTCCCACTAGAGGCATGTACAAAAAAAAATTTTTTTTCTTTATTGATTTTTAGAGGGAGAGAGAGATAGAAACATTGATGAGAGAGAATATTGATTAGCCGCCTCCTGCATGTCCCTCACTGGGGATCAGGCCCACAACCTGGGCATGTGCCCTGACTGGGAATCGAACCAGTGACCTCTTGGTGCATGGGTCGATGCTCAACCACTGAGCCACACCGGCTGGGCACATTGTTGTAACATTATGCTGAGTGAAATAAGACAGACACAAAAAGACAAGTATTGTATAGTTCCACTCTCATTAGAATAGGCAAATTCATAGAGGCAGAAAGTAGATTAGAGTTTACCAAGGGCAGGGGAGAGGAGGCAATGAAGAGTTAATTGCTTAAAGGGTACAGAGTTTCAGTTTGGGGTAATGAAAAAGTTTTGAAAATAAATAATTGTGCAATTAAAGTGGTGAAAATGGCAAGTTTTAAATTTTACCACAATTTTTAAAACTTAATGTAATATATCAAAAACCATTGGCTTGTACAGTTTAAATGGGTGAATTGAATGGTATGTGAATTATATTTCAAGAAAACTTCTTTTAATGGAGGGAAGGGACAGAGTTTCCTTTTCCTCCATGACTGTACTTCATCAACATCTTCTTTCCATCTTTTTGCCTCCTCCCTTCCTATCTAGGCTTTTCCTCTCATTTGGTTCAGAATTACTGGGAGAAACTGGATAATGATCACCAGTATCCTGGGATTTGGAGTAACAACCAGGATTAAGTTTGAGTGACTCAAGACTGTCAGTGGCAGGGCTGAGGAGGAGTTTATTCTCCCAATCATTAAGTCACACTGTCACTAGGATGGGGAGCCAGAGAAGGATGTCTAGAAAATTTTAAAAGATTCTTCTGGTTGTAGTATGACTTATTGGTGAGGAGGCAAAACAGAAAGCCAGAGGACCAAAAAAATGGCAGTTGCAATAAGAGGGTAGTGGCTTGAATAAGGGTGGTACTAGTGGGGATAAAATGGTAGTAGAAATGGGGATCACGAAGGGGAGATTGATCAAACAGAAACTACTGAACTTGGGTCTAGTTGGCTGGGTGGGAGACACAGGGGCAGGTAATGTGTATGGTTGAAGATCCGAGTACTACAGAGGGCAATATGTGAGGTGCGCTTAGTCCAGAACATACGGTGAAGGCTGGCCGAGGGCGGGGCAGAGCTTAGTGGGAAGCTCAGTCAGCCGCTGCTCCTAGAGCCGGGTCGGGTCGTTCCTGCGCTTCCTTCTGCCACTTCGCCATGGCGGGCCCCGGCCCGGGCGCGGCGCTAGAGACCCCACGGCAGCTGCTGGGTCGAATACGCTTCCTGGCAGAGGCAGCGCAGAGCCTCCGCGCTGGACGGCCGCTGCCGGCGGCGCTGGCTTTCGTGCCGCGCGAGGTGCTCTACAAGCTTTACAAGGACCCCGCGGGACCCTCGCGTGTGCTGCTGCCGGTGTGGGAGGCGGAAGGCCTGGGGCTGCGCGTGGGAGCTGCGGGCCCGGCCCCCGGTACCGGCTCAGCGCCCCTCCGTGCTGCCAGCAATAGCATCGAGCTCCGGCGCGGCTCCTGCGTGCGCACCACCGGCGAGGAGCTGTGCAACGGCCATGGGCTCTGGGTGAAGCTGACCAAGGTGCTCCCTGGCCTGCCCTGAGCCCCGCAAAAGACCCCCGGGGCCTGGGAAGCCCCTGGCTGTTCCTCTCCCCTCCTTGTATTCAGTTGGCATTGCGTTCGGTGCCCTTTGCCTTGGGCTGGGCAGTTCCCTGACACCTGCCCATCTGACGCATCCCGGTAGGAGCAACTGGCAGAACACCTGGGCGACTGCGGGCTGGAAGAAGGCTGGCTGCTGGTGTGCCGCCCGGCAGAAGGCGGGGCCCGCCTCGTACCCATCGACACTCCTGACCACCTCCAGCGGCAGCAGCAGCTTTTTGGCGTGGACTACCGCCCGCTACTCAGGTATTACAGTCGGAAGAGCAGGGCTTGCTATCAGTCGTCCGGGCCCCCAAGGGTTGGAAAGTAGTCTTGCACCACCCTTCAGTGAGATAGAACTAAGGCAGGGTTCAGAGCAGGAAGGGGTGTGGTCTGAAGAAGTTGGGGTGGGGCTTCTGGTGGTGTAGTTTGGAGGAGATAGAGCTCTGGATAAGGTTCCAGGCCTTGGGGGACATTGTCCTGCTTCGAACTGATTTATCCGCATCCCACCCCACCCCCCACTCTGCCCACAGATGGGAACAGGTGGTGGACCTGACATACTCACATCGCCTTGGATCCAGGCCTCAGCCCGCCGAGGCATACACGGAAGCTGTGCAAAGGCTACTGTGAGTGAGCTGAGGTGGGATGGGGAGGAAGAAGCCCCAGGTCTGTACACGACCTAATTAGGGATTTGGGATTGCTTAGCTATGTGCCCCCGACGTGGACCTACGAGTGTGACGAGGACCTGATCCACTTCTTGTATGACCACCTGGGCAAGGAGGATGAGAACCTGGGTAGTGTGAAGCAGTATGTGGAGAGCATAGACGTTTCCTCCTACACGGTGAGTGCTGGGACTCCTCTCACCCCAAGCAAGAGGAGTCATATCTTGCTAGATTCAGAACCCTCACCTCTAGACCAGGGTTAAACCTGAATCCCCATAGGCCAGACTCAGTCCAGCCCCCCATATTGGAAATCCTATAGGAACCCTTAGACAATTCCATCCATACCAGCTGCTCATTTAACCCAGATCCTCTGTGTTTTCTCTCCTCCCTGACCCAAAGCACACTCCCAGTGCAAGGAATGGGGGTAAACACTTATTCCACCTCTCTACCCCTCCCCAGGAAGAGTTCAATGTGTCCTGCCTGACAGACAGCAATGCAGACACCTACTGGGAGAGCGATGGGTCCCAGTGCCAGCACTGGGTGCGGCTTACCATGAAAAAGGGCACTATTGTCAAGTGAGTGGGCTCTAAGTCGGACAGGGTGGTGGGCCATGTGTCCGTGGATGTACAGAGACCCATGTGCATATTTTGACCCCCTAGGAAGCTGCTACTCACAGTTGATACCACAGATGACAACTTTATGCCTAAGCGGGTGGTGGTCTATGGGGGTGAAGGGGACAACCTGAAGAAGCTGAGTGACGTGAGCATTGACGAGTGAGCAAGCTGGCTTGGGTAGGAGGTGGGGCATGATCTTAGCAATGAGGACTGGCCCAGCTTGGAAGGTTGGGTTAGACCCCAGCAATCCCTGAAGGCAAGGAGTATCCAAAGTGTCTCACATCTCTCCCCTCAGGACCCTTATTGGGGATGTCTGTGTCCTGGAGGATATGACTGTCCACCTTCCAATCATTGAGATCCGCATCGTGGAGTGCCGAGGTGGGGCTTAAGCCTATAAGGAGGGAAAAGGAGACCTATTGTGTAGGTGATGGCTAGCTGGCAGTTTGTGAGGAGACAAGGGGGTGGGCTTGGAGTTGAGATGAAAGTGATAGCTGAACTACAGGATTTGGCACTTTGGGGCCTGAGCCAGGTAGAAGGTACTGTGCCTTAAAACCATAGAGATGTTAAGGCTCATCTGGAAGAGGAACTGATTTGGGACCCTCAGGCATTCCAACAATTATAGTGGTGGACAGAAGAACCAGCAAAGACTATAATAATCAGAAATAGGTGAGTAGAAGGGGATCCCAAATGTCCCAAGTGTCTAAGGGCAAAAGGTGATAAAAGACTGAGCATTAAGGAGACTTTCTCAGGTCTGAGGATCAAGGAGGCAACAGGCACAATAAGTAATCTCGCTCTGGCTCCTTCCTCCAGATGACGGGATTGATGTGCGTCTTCGAGGGGTCAAGATCAAGTCATCTAGACAACGGGAGCTAGGGTTGAATGCAGACCTTTTCCAGCCCACCAGCCTGGTGCGATATCCACGCCTGGAAGGCACAGACCCAGAAGTGCTATACCGTAGAGCTGTTCTCCTGCAGAGGTGGCTGTGGTCCTGGGCCTGCCAAGCCCTTCCTTTCCCCCTATCCTGAGCCTTGTTTCTCTATGTGGAGGAGGTCCTCAAGGTCTTATACTATAAGCTGTTGCACTTCAAGTGTCAGAGCAGCCCCTGGGCCCTGGCTGCTCCTGTACCTGTGTGTTGGGGATTGAGGGGATCTGACACCATGCCAAACTCTTTAGCTGCAGTTACCTTTACCCACCCACCCCAGATTCATAAAGATCCTAGACAGCGTCCTGCACCACCTGGTACCTGCCTGGGACCACACGCTGGGCACTTTCAGTGAGATTAAGGTGAGCCTGGCCCATCCAGTGCTGATCTTGGCAGTGGGCTCCCCCTTTCTGCTCATGCAATCATTCACTCTTCAGTAGAGAGTTCTTAAAACCTACTGTAGTCCTGGACCTTTGCTGGGCTCTGGGTACATAGGAAGAAAGCCAGATGTAGTAAAAATTTAGTCTTTCTGGTGCTATTCCCCAGATAGTGTGTGTGAAACACTGGAAAGAGCTGGAGGAGGAACAGTGACAGCATGGATAGAACAGGTTGCATAAAATGTGCACACTAGGAGTTACTAGCAACTCTACATAATGTGAGAGAAGAACACTAGCAGCATTTTTAGACGGGAGACGGTGTAATTGTGGCATGGGGATGAGGCTGGGAGGGAGTGGGCAGGTAGCAGAGGGCACTGTGGCTGTGATGCAGGGACTTTGTCCCAGGTCAGTGGAGCCATTGAAGGTTTTTTGTTGTTTTGTTTTTAATCCTCACCCGAGGATATTTTTCCATTGATTTTTTTTTTTTTTTTTTTAGAGAGAGAGGAAAAAAAAAGAGAAACCTGTATATGAGAGAGACACATTGATTGTTTGCCTCCTGCAAGGCAGGGCTGGTGCTGAGCCAAACTGGCCAGGGCACCATTGAAAAGGTTTTAAGTAAGGTAATGATAAAGTTGGATTTGTTTGTTTGTTTGTTTGTTTGTTTGTTTGTTTTAGAAAGCTCCCCCTGGTGGCTGGCCTAAGGCAGGGACTGGAAGCAAGGTCAGGGATGGACTAGACTTGGACTAGAATGGTAGCATTAGGTCCAGGCATAGAGGAAGGTTCCAGGGCCTGGACAGAGACTGACTGCCTACCAGTCTACTCTGGCCACCTTTTCTCACCAGCAAGTGAAGCAGTTCCTGCTGCTGTCACACCAGCGGCCAAGCCTGGTGGCCCAGTGCCTGCGTGATTCAGAGAGCAGCAAGCCCAGTTTCATGCCACGCCTGTACATCAACCGGCGCCTTGCCATGGAACACCGTGCCTGCCCCTTAAGGGACCCTGCCTGCAAGAATGCTGTCTTCACCCAGGTCTGGACTACCTTGGGTTGTACTGAGGGAGGGTCAGTAAGGGGCTCAGGGGGCTGGGCCAAGAGGAACCTGAGCAAGGTCATTGGGCAAGAGTGGGGCCAGGTCTTGACACAGGCTTTCCTACACCTCCTTCCTCTTTCCTCTGCTCCAGGTTTATGAAGGTCTCAAACCCTCTGACAAGTATGAAAAGCCCCTGGACTACAGGTATGGGATGAGGGTGAGGGGCTTACCCAGAGCAGACATGTACACATATATACCTACACACTGCCTGTGTCACCCTTCACCGTTACCCCTCTGTAGCCCTACTCCTGGCTGGTGTCTGGGTTGGTGAATAGTCCTGAACCCCAGCCCAGCATGATGACAGAGGTCCATCCCTATTTACAGGTGGCCCATGCGCTATGACCAGTGGTGGGAGTGTAAATTCATTGCAGAAGGCATTATTGACCAAGGTGAGGCCCTGAGGGAGGATAGTAAGCGTCCTGCCCTAGTTAGAGTGGTAGAGGCTTCTGGGGTCACCAGCTAACCAAGATAGGGAACCCACTTTTATTTTTCCATTGTTTGGGCTAGAGGTCTTGAGTGCCCCACCTGAGGGCATCTGTCTGTCATTTCAGGGGGTGGTTTCCGGGATAGCCTGGCAGACATGTCAGAAGAGCTATGTCCTAGCTCGGCAGACACCCCTGTGCCTCTGCCCTTCTTTGTGCGCACAGCCAACCAGGTAATCTCTCACCCGTACCTCCCAAGTTGTTTCTGCTGTCTTGTCTCTGCAAACCTCCCAGATACCAGGCTGAGCTAGAAGGGGAGCAGAAGAGGGTCCAAGTTGCCCTGGGCTAGCCTCTGGGCAGATAGGGAAGAGGGAGCCATTATACATTCAGAAGGATCATTCAGGGCCCCCAATGGAAGGTGTTCAGGGAAGTCTTTGGGAGACTCTCAGGCAACAAAGTAGTAGGTCCATCCTATGCCATGCTGACAACTCTGTCTTGGGGGCAGGGCAATGGCACAGGTGAGGCCCGGGACATGTATGTGCCCAACCCCTCCTGCCGAGACTTTGCCAAGTATGAGTGGATTGGACAGCTGATGGGGGCTGCCCTTCGGGGTAAGGAGTTCCTGGTGAGTAGTCTAATCTCCACCCCATCAAATCAGCCCTGGCCCCTGGAAGGAAGAAGGAGCAGCCAAACCTGGGCAGCTCAGTATGAGAAGACGTTAATGAATATTTGTCCCATAGGTCCTGGCTCTGCCTGGTTTTGTGTGGAAGCAGCTGTCAGGTGAGGAGGTGAGCTGGAGCAAGGACTTCCCATCTGTGGACTCTGTGCTGGTGAGTAAGGCTTGGAGCTAGTGTTTCCTCTGCCCAGCCCCTGAAGCTTGCTGTTCCCCAGGGCTGTCCTAAACTCTCTTACTACACACATGCTCCCTCTCCAGTCCCATCTACTCCCATGGTTTCAACTACTATCCATATTCTGGTGACTCCTAAATCTTTACCTCCAGCCCCAGCCTCTCTCTGAAGCCTAGGACCATCTATACATCTGCCTGCTGGATGTCTGCCCTGAGATGGCACCTTAAGTTCAGCACACACTTCATCTCCCCAGTCTACTGCCCTCTAGAGCTCCCTGTGTCAGAACTGCACTGCCACTCACCCCTTTCCCTGCCAAGGCCCTCAGGCTCACTCTTCATTTCTCCTTCTCCTTTGCCTCTCACATTCTGTCACATCTCCTTCTGGAATCTGTCTACTTTTTCCATCTCACCACTATCCCCCGGTTCAAGCCACCTTTCTTTCTAACCCAACCACAAACTACAAAGGCTAGTGTCCCTGTCTGTTCTTACCTATCTGTTCTCTAACAGCTAGAGTAATTCATTTCAGACTCCTTATTTAAACCCTTTAATTGTTCTGCCCTGAGCTTAGGATAAAATGCAAAATCCTTACATGATCCATGTATATGTGGCCACTTGGTTCACATTCAGGTTCCAGCCAAACAGATTGCTTAGGCCTTTTGTTCTTCCCATCTTTTTTCCGATATTCTCTCTCCTGACTTCCTTGTAGTCCAGCCAATTCCCAGCCACCTTTGGGTCTCAGCAAAGATGCCATTTCCTCCAGGATGCCTTTCCTGGCCTCCAAGCCTGATTACATGTTGTCTTGTTGCTTTCACAGCCCTTACACTGATCCCCTCACCTCTCTTGTGGCCTGGTTATCTGTCCTGCTTCCCTGTGAGCATCTTGAGGAAAAACAAAGACTGTTTCCACAATGAAAAGCTGGCCTTCCTGCCTCTCTCCAACCCCTAGGTGAAGCTCCTGGAAGTGATGGAAGGAATGGACAAGGAGACATTTGAGTTCAAATTTGGGAAGGAACTAACATTCACCACTGTACTGAGTGACCAGCAGGTGGTGGAGCTGATCCCCGGGGGTGCAGGCATCGTGGTGGGATATGAGGATCGTTCCCGTTTCATTCAACTGGTGCAGAAGGCTCGGCTAGAGGAGAGTAAGGAGCAGGTACTGCCCAGAGACCAGAACAGAGAGCTTTGGACAGCTCCTAGTAGCCAAAGCCTAGCCTGATAAGCCACCAGTACCCAATCCCAAGAACAATGGCCCCCATCATCCCTCTGCCCCACTTTCCTGTCGATCAGTGGAGTGCAAAGATACCCCTAGTGCTTAGCAAAGACCATGTCCCATTATCTCCATGAGTGGAGACCAAGTAGCCCACCACACAGTGAGCTGGAACTTGTACCCTCTTCTTCAGCCAGGCCTTTTCCTTTCTCCACAGGTGGCAGCCATGCAGACAGGTCTGCTGAAGGTGGTGCCGCAGGCTGTGCTGGACTTGCTGACCTGGCAAGAGTTAGAGAAGAAGGTGTGCGGGGACCCAGAGGTCACTGTGGATGCTCTGCGCAAGCTTAGTGAGTGTGGGACAGGGCAGGGCACTGCAGCACCAGGTAGGACTTAAGGGTTGTGTCTGTCAGGACACAAAAATGAATTCTGGCCTTGTCCCTACCAGCCCGATTTGAGGACTTCGAGCCATCTGACACACGCGTGCAGTATTTCTGGGAGGCACTGAACAACTTCACCAATGGTCAGTGGTAGAGGGCAGAGTGATACCTGCGTTCAACTCCACTTGTGGGATACAGAATCAGGCTGTAAGTATAGGCACTGATTTCTTGCTCCATTCAGAGGACCGGAGCCGCTTCCTGCGTTTTGTCACGGGCCGAAGCCGTCTGCCTGCACGTATCTATATATACCCGGACAAGCTGGGGTGAGTGTAGAGTGGAGGTCTAAAGGAGCTGTGGCCAGACTTCTGCTCAGCCCCTCCCCCCCCCACATACATGTTAAACCCTTGCCCTGTGCCCCTACAATTCTTCCTGATCTGTGGTTACTCTACGCCTCCAGCTGTGAGACCACAGACGCACTGCCCGAGTCTTCCACCTGCTCCAGCACCCTCTTCCTACCACACTATGCCAGGTGGGTTTCCTTGGTTCCAGCCCAGAGAGTGGGGAGTGGGAGAAAGGTGATATTCTAGGGTGAATGAAATGCTGAAGTGTACTATTTGGAGCCCCATCCCCCCTGGTAGTGGTAGGGGCCCTCTACACCTGGCACTGATCAACTCCCTGCACCCTACCTCCGGCAGTGCCAAGGTATGTGAGGAGAAGCTCCGCTATGCGGCTTACAACTGTGTGGCCATTGACACCGACATGAGCCCTTGGGAAGAGTGAGTCGGCACCAGGGGGCAGCTGTGGGCCTGCAGTGTCCCACTCACCCTTGCCTAGGGCAAGACACCTCGCCTAGACCAGCTGCGGCAGGATGCAAGCTGATGCACTCAGAAAAAGCCAGCACACTCAGCCCCTGTGTGTGGTTGCTGAGGGGGCAGTGAGTTGACACTGGTGGCCCAGCCCCGCAGACACACAGGCCCTGTGTGTAATGGGGCTTGCTTCCTGAGTTATTTAGCCTTTGTGAGAGGGAACCTTCCACAAGCCCAGCACAAGCTGCCAGGCCTGAGTTACTTGAAGGAGGCCTTCTAGCTCCCTAACCTCCATGGACTTCGCTTTAATTTTTGGCTCCTCTTTTTTTTTCAATCTGTGTTTTTCTCCGGCTTCAGCCTGGACTGAAAACAAAAACTACAGAGAGTGGTGGAATCTCCTCCCCAAACAAGGCGTCAGGGATAGATAGAGAGTGATGATCTTCCTCCTTAGTTACCTGCCCCAAGAATGAAGACCCCTCCCTCATATACTGGTCTTTTCCTCCTCTCCCTCAATACCCAATGTGTGAGCTCTCTCCTTCCTCCAACCCAGTCTCAAGTGATGAAGCACCACTACCTTCTCTGGCTCAGAACCTACATTAACTCAACATTAAATCTTTACTGCCACTACTGTCCAGTATTAATCACTTCTACATCACCACCAGCCTGACTCCCTGTCTGCTGTCTCACTCCCAAGATTTTGCACAAGTTAAGGCCAGTTATGTCCTCTCTGAAATCTTCAATAGCCCCTCTTTACCCAACTCAAAAATAAAGCTTAGACTTTAAACCTACTTCTAGGCCTTATCCATATCCCTGCCTCACCTCTTCCTCCCTTAAGGGCCTCCATGACACTCCATCTAAGAATGTCTTGCATGTGGGAAAAGTTCAATAAATGGGTGAATTCATTCCTTTAGAATGTGTTTATTGGGCTCCTGAGGGATGTTAGAAAAGGCTTTTCCAGGACTTCAGGGTCCTGCCAGGAGCCAAGGAAATGTGTGTCAAGTGGGAGTAGTGGGCTTCTTCGTGGCAAACATTAAATCTGGAGCTGAGCAGGGAAATAAAGACACCCCCCCCCACACACACACACACACACACACTACCCAGAAGGGAAAAAAAGCTGGCCTGGTATCATCTGGGATGGGTGTGGTGATTTGGAGGATGGGAGTCTTCCTTCAGGAACCAAGTGGGCAGAAGAATTTGACATCTTATAGGGCAAACCCTGAGGTGGCTGATAAACCACCCAGGTAAGGATTTTGACAGAAGAGGAGGCAGCAGCATTGCTACCCACACCATGCCGCTTTCAGTTCCCACACAACTAAGGTGCAGTCTTAAAGAACAAAGTACCCAGTGAAAAAAGTGTGGATACAGCCCCCTCACACAGTGGGCAGTCACCCTCAAACAGTCCCAAGTAGCATGCAGAGAGAGGGAGAAGGGACAGGAGGAGGTATCGCTCCCACTGAGCCCTGAAGCTGCTATGGCTGGAAACTTCAAATGGTGCACTGGGCCCCTCCCCGCCCCCGAGGCCTGTCTCCCATAACTCTGAGTCTAACATGCCAGGGGAGCCTCCCTGGCAGCTCTCTTGCTGCTGCCCAATCCCTGATTGGTTTGTTTGTTTGTTTATTTGTTTGTTTGTTTGTTTGTGGTACGTGCACCTAGCAGGAACCGAACCCGGAACTCTCTGGTCCCCAGGCCGATGCTCAACTGCTGAGCCAAACTGGCCAGGGCCCAACCTGCAGGAGGCAGTCCTTTTCTGTGTCTGTTACCAGCCATATGAGTCTTTGGTCCATCTTTTAACAAATTGGACTCCAGTTATGTAGTTTGCAGCTTGCAAACTACATTTAATCATTCATTCATTCAAAGAATGCATCGAGCACATATATTAGGCATCATACCCCTTTGTTGTGTCAGGTATTGTCATTGTTTTCCCAGTCTGTACTTTGCCATTTAATTTCATAAATATTCTTTCCTAATGTACAAAATTTTTAATTTTTATGAATTCAAAATCTTTATGGAAAAAACCATTTATTGAATATATACCATGGGAAGGCAATATGGAATATTAGTTAAGAGCATTCTCAAGAGTTAGCTTGCCTTTATTAGTATCCTAGCTTTACCATATCCTAGCTGTTAACCAGTGTCCTCAGCTTCCTTTTTTAAAGTACCTATCCTTTTACCATTGATTTGAAATGCTACCTTTCACATACTTATCATTTTATGCTAAATTTTTATAATAAGCAATCCTCATTTTGCACTGTACAGTAATGTCAAAACTGTAAAAATGATCCTGCAAGTTGAAACCAAGCAGAGATCTTAACCAATGGGAGAAATTACCATCATTCTCTGACCTTTAAAAATTTTTGTCAAATATTAAAAGCTCTCCTACTGTTGCCCTGGCCAGCTTGGCTCAGCAGTTACAACATTGGCCCGCAAACCAAAGAGTCATGGGTTTGATTCTGGTCAAGGGCATGTACCTCGGGTTGGGTCTGGTCCCTGGTCAGGGTCATGCCAGAGGCAACCAATCAATGTGTCTCTCTCTCCCTCACTCCCTCCCCTCCTCCCTCCCTGTTTGAAAATAAATGGAAAAATATCCTCAGGTGAGGATTAAAAAACAAAAACAACTCTCTTACTGTCAATTATAAAGGTATAGGGAAATGGAAAAAAATAGTAAAAATATTAATTTAGTACATTGTAATCTGAAAAATTAAGAATTAAGATTATCACAATGAAGTAAACCAGTCACTTCAAGGAAAACCACTAAAGTATTTGTTGCCAATGATAATATTTGAGCTTTCAAAAGAAAATCAGAAGTTTGGGAAAATTGTATTTGTCGTTATTTTTTTACCAGCTTTCCAATATCTACAGACTTGTCTAGTGAGATTAGGGTGGTAGTAATAAATGTGATTTTAAAAATATTTTTAATACATTTTCATTGATTTTTTTTTTTTTAATCCTCACCCGAGGACATTTTTGCGTTTATCTTCAGATAGAGTGGGAGAGAGAGAGGGTGGAAGAGAGAGAGAGAGAAACATCATGTGAGAGAGACACATCAACTGGTTGCCACCCACACAACCCCAACCGGGGCTGGGGACAAACTGCAACCAAGGTATGTGCCCTTAGTGGGAACTGAACCCAGGTCAGTAGGCGTATGCTCTAACCACTGAGCAAAATCGGCCAGGGTGATTTTTAAAATATTGTATAAAATGAGTCCACATTGGGAAGATCTGCATAAATCAGTGAACCAATATATTATAAATGATCAGTGCATCAAGTTGCAAACTCATGCATGGGTAGAATGTTCATTCAAAGTGCAAGTATTATAACAGAGTACAAAATGTTCATTGATATAATGATTCTACATTGCAACTAATCTTTACAAACTACCACTTACTGAGTTTTGGTGTATGTAGTATGTAGAATACCTATAACTATCTGACAAAGCTATTAAAAGATCTCTTTTCCAATAACCTATCTGTGTGAGGCCAGGTTTCATCACATAATTCACCCAAAACAATGTGTCACAACTGATGGGAAAATCCAACTGTTTTCTACTTAGCCAGACATTAAAGAGATTTGTAAAGTCAAAACCATGACATTCTTCTCAGTAAATGTTTTATTTTGAAAACAAAAATGTTATTTATGTTACCATGTAATGATTTGATTATTTAAATGAATTATTTTTATAATTTCTCAGTTTGAATTTTAATATGGCAAATGTCAATAAATATAATCCATATAAACAAACGTTCTTTGGGGGTCCCAATAACTTTTAAGAGTGTAAAGGGTCCAGAGACCACCCTGACAGCGGTTGGAGAGTCAGCCCGTGGACCAGAGACTCCAGGGTTCGGTTCCCGCTAAGGGCACGTACCTCGGTTGCAGTTTGTCCCCGGCCCCTGTTGGCGTCATGTGGGTGGCAGCCACTCGATGTGTCTCTCCCACATGGATGTTTCTCTCTCTCTCTACCTCCATTTCTCCCTCCCTCTATCTGAAGATAAATGCAAAAGTGTCCTCAGGTAAGGATTAAAAAAAAATGGCCCAGAGACCAAATAAGTTTAACAACTACTTCCCTAAGGGAATAATTTAAAGTGAGTTTAAATGAAGCAATCCCTCAACTACTTTTCTTCAACTAGAGGAGGAAGTTGAACTCCTCTAGTTCCCTGAAAACATTTGCTAGTTTAAACATGAGCATTTAAAATGAATACTAGATATGGGTTTGAATGCTGTTCTTATTTTATAACTAGATCTTACTTAAAAACTGTGCTAAAATTCCAAAGACTTCTGCTTGCCTGAGCATATATCAAGGAGAGAGAATCTTGCTGCAGAAGGAAAAAGTAGTCAAATTTCAGGCCTTTTGTGGCCAAATCAATCACTCCATGGCTCACTTTTACCAATACACTCGGTGTTATAGTTTAGTTAAAATAATTATTCAATAACTGATCACCAGCACCATAAAGTGAAGGAGGGGCAGTGCTGGAATAAGGCTGCTTTTATGGATATGGTCTCAGTGGAATCGAAGCTGAGCTTCTACTCTACTGGGTAAAAGTCCTGTTTTTCTCATTGATTGTTATATCCCCATCATCTAGAATCTAAGACATTTCTTGGTACATATTAGGTACTCAATAAATACTGTTAAATGAAGTCAAACTCCTTTATTTTTATTGCAGAAATTAGACTCTGCCTCCTGCCTGGCAGGGAGCTAAAGCAACTCAACGTTTAAGAGATAGATATAAAAAGAGGAAGCTTCCAAAAGATTGGGAAATTATAGGAATGTGTAGGAAAGAGAACGGCCACTGTTCCTGTAGTCTACTGCAACTTAACAAACCACCCCAAAACTTACTGCTTAAAACAATTATTTTAACCCTGGCCATTTTGGCTCAGCGGTTGAGCGTTGGCCTGCAGACCAGAGAATCCCGGGTTCGGTTCCTGCTAGGGGCACGTACCACCAAAAAAAAAAACACAATTATTTTATTACCTCTCATAATTGTTGGAGTTGTCTAGAACCAGGTGTTTGTGGTCTCTCCTACAGTTGCAGCCTCTTAAGTGGTCTCCTTGTTTCCAGAGTCTATAATTACAGCAACCAGAGTGATCCTTCCAAAATCTATCATATTATGTCCCTCCTCTACTTCAAGGTCCTCACAATGGCCTACAAGACCCACAGGGTCTGAATTCTCCACCTTTTCTTCCATTGCCTCTCTGACCTGTGCCATCATTCACTCTCCCAGGGGCTTACTTCTCTTCAGTAATATTGGCCTTTCTGGTGTTCTTGGAACATGCACTCTTCAGGGCCTTTGCACTTGCTGGCTAGTCTGCTTGGAAGGCTTTTACCCAAGATCTCCACCTAACACTCTCTTCAAGCTGTTTGTTCATTGTCACCGACTCAGTGAGGTCTTCATTGTTTTGATGACTAAATGTGGATGTTTTCCGTACAATAGTAGTCTGGTTCTGAAAGTCGATGTGAATCACCACATTAGACATCGTCGACATAGAAAGCCCTGGACTGCAAAAAACATTTGGTGATTTCTCAGCCTAGCTCAAAACTGCGGTTCCCAAATGAGCTCTTTTCACAGAGTGGTGGTCGGAAGCAGGTGCTAGAATGAGAACTCCCTGAAGGAAAACTTACTTTTTCCAATCTAGGTTCCAAGAGCCCTGCACTGGGAGGGGTTGGTGATACGTGAATGAAGAGCAAGGACGGCCCCGCCTACTTTTCTCCTAGAGGTGCGCGCGCTTCTGGCCCTTTATCTACCAGCTCGGCGCTCGTGCCTTCTCCACAGGCCTGCCCCCCGCGTCCCATCGATCGGCTCGGTCATCGCGCGCCTGCGCCTTTGGGCTGTCAATCGGAGGCGGCGTGGGGATCGCTGGGAGCGGCAGCAGCGCGGGGAACCGAGGTAAAGCTGCGGCTTCTGCGCTGCCAGGCCGCCTTGGAGCTGACTGGCGGGGTTGAGTCGCCCTGTGGTGGTCGCCCGGCCCCGCTTCATCTGAGGGAGGTGGCTCCTAGAGCCTCGCCGAGGAGGGCCTGAGGGTGTGCATGGGGGTACAGAGTCCCAGAGTTGCCAGCTCGAGTCCTGCGATCCGGCTGGGAAGCCAAGTGTTCGAGCTAGAAGAGAGCTTGGGGAGAATCTGAGCCAACCACACGTGCAACAGATGGAGAAACTGAGTTTCAAGGAAGGGAGGATCTGCTGGAAGTTACAGCGAGTGAGCGCACCAGACTCAGGACCATACGCTCTTAGTAGTGCAGTGCCTGAACTCTTTCCCCTTAAGCCCTTCATTCATTATTCTGCCTATTTTTATGCGTTTAGGTACAAGGCAGTGAAATATGGAATGGAATACAATAAGGTCCACATGAGAGACCAATTATGATACTGTGTTTTACCTTACCAACTTACAAAGGGAGAAGGCAACAAGTGCTGTGATAGAGGCATGACTGAGATGCTGTGACGGCCCCCTAAAACTTGGAGGCTAACGACTCATTGCCTTGATTCCCAACACAGAGTCGTGGCAGTGACTTTGAGGCATTTGTCAGTCCGCCTGGTATCATGGTTAGTTATGTTCATGACTATCACCCAGAGCCTCACTGAGAGCAGGAACCTCAGATCCTAGTGGTCTGGATTCCACTGTCCCTCAGCACATGTTTGAGCTCGACTCTTCCATGGGGTTGTTGTGAAGGACACAGATGCTCATTCCACAAACATTGAGTGCCTGGCATCTGGTGGGAATTGTGTTAGGTACTGGGAATACAGTTCCTCCTTCCAAGGAACTCACAGGAAATAGACATTTAAATACACGAGCATTAAAACCTGTAAAGGCAGAGGTGATCTATCTGTATGTGGTAGAGTGCAAGCACCTAAGGGGAAGGAGTTGCTTCTACCAGGAGAGTGAGAAGGATTAGGAATGGCTTTTTAGACAAGATGATTCTTAGAACTGAGTCTTAAAAGTTTAATAGGTGATTACTAGGTACAGGAGAAAGCAAGAATAGTAACACAGAGACCAGAATTATGCAACAGCATGGTTCAGTTGGCACAGGAGGCTTTCCATTATCTAGCCTCTAATAATATCAAACACTTTTATAGTGCTTGCTCTGGGGTTGACATTATTTTGTGTGCTTTACATAGCTTAACTCATTTACTCTTCACAACAACTCTGTGAAGTAGAAACTATAATTATCCTCACTTAGAAAATGAAGAAAACTGAGGCATAGAAAAGTTATGTAGCTTGCCCTAGTTCACACAGCTAATATGTGGTAGAACCAGAATTCAGACCCAGTCAGTCTGCCTCAAGGGTCTATGAAATTAAGCTCCAGGCTTTTTTCTGGGAAATGAGGACACTGAGAGTTTTAAATGTCAGGCCCCTGGTCACGTCACCCATAAGTGTCAGAACCAGAAGTCAGACTCAAGTCTTTTGATTCCAGAAGGTCCAATGCTATTTTCATAATAACATCAGATGTTATAAGAGTTATATCAAATTGAAGTTAAATTCCAGTCTAAGTCGATGCTTGCTGCAGTCGAAATTACAGCATCTTTAAGTGTGGATATTGTTCAAAAACCTTCACTTTGTGCCTTGGGTATACTGAGTGTAAGTGCTGCAGTTTAGATATTAATGTGAGATGCCCAGGACTGACCATAATTATGGTAAAGGCGCAACATTTTGCCAATTTGATGTTAAATACATTTCTTTTTATGAACATTGCATTTCACACTTGTATTAAAAAGGTTACATCGCCCTGGCCAGTTTGGCTCAGTGGTTAGAGCGTTGGCCTGCGGTCCAGAGAGTCCTAAGGGCACATACCTCGGTTGCAGTTTGTCCCCGGCCCTGGTTGGTCGTGCGGGTGGCAGCCACTCGATGTGTCCCTTTCACGTTGATGTTTCTCTCTCTCTCTCTGTTCCTCTCCCTCCCTCCCATTCTACCTGAACAAAAAATGGGAAAATGTCCTCGAGTGAGGATAAAAAACAAAAAAAGGTAACATCATTTGTTGTAAGTCAAAGAGTACTTTTAAGGAGCATTGGTGGTTCAGTGGTAGAATTCTCGCCTGCCAAAGAGTACTTTTATTTATTTATTTTTTAGTCCTCACCTGAGGACATTTTTCCATTGATTTTCAGACAGAGTGGGAGGGAGGGAGAGAAGAGAGAAAATCGGATCTGCCTCCTGCATGACCCTAACCAGGGCCAGGGATCAAACTGCAACTGAGGTATGTGCCCTTGACCGGAACCAAACCTGCGACTCTGGTCTGCAGGTTGATGCTTCAGCCGCTGAGCCAAACTGGCTATTTTTTTTTTAAATCCTCACCCAAGGATATATTTAGAGAGAGGAAGGGAGGGAAAGAGAGTGAAAGAGAAAATGTCCACACTAGAGAAACATTATCAGTTGCCTCCCATACATGCCCAACTAGGGATCGAACCTGTAACCTAGATATGTGCCCTGACTGGAATCAAACCCAGAACTTTACCCTGGTCAGTTTAGCTCGTTGGTTAGAGCATTGGCCCACTGACCAAAGAGTTGCGTGTTTGATTCTGGTCAAGGGCATCTATCTTGGTTGCAATTCAGTCCCCAGCCCTGGTCGGGGTCATACCGGCAGCAACTAATCAATGTGTCTCTTTCACATCAATGTTTCTCTCTCTATCTGAAAACCAATGGAAAAATACCCTTTAAAAAAAAAAAAAACAGCCCTGGCCGGTTTGCCTCAGCGATTAGAGTGTCCGCCTGCAGTCCAGAGAGACCCGGGTTCGGTTCCTGCTAAGGGCATGTACCTCGGTTGCAGTTTGTTCCCGGCCCTGGTTGGGTCGTGCGGGTGGCAACCACTCGATGTATCCCTTTCACGTCGATGTTTTTCTCTCTCTCTCCCCCTCCCACTCTATCTGAACAAAATATGGAAAAATGTCCTTGGGTGAGGATAAAAAAAAAAACAGCCCTGACCAGTTTGGTTCAGCAGTTAGAGTGTCAACCTGCAGACCAGTGAGTCACAGGTTTGATTCTGATCAAGGGCACGTACCTTGGTTGCGGTTCCTCCCGGCTCTGGTCGGAGTCATGTGGGAGGCACATATTTTCCATACTTGCAACTGTAAACCTACTTTTGCACTATCCTGTATTGGTGAATAAGAGAATATGATAAAGGTATGTTTATACGCCAGCTAAGGAACCTTTCTTACCTGCTTATTAGAGTATGAAGTGATGCATTTGATGTAATGGGTATCAATAACCTAAATAGAAATACCATTATTGCTGTGTATGCTTCGGGTTTTGTTACTTTTTTTCCTGTTAATTGTTTTTCTCTGTAATTGCAGTTTGTAAAAATGGAATTTCAAGCAGTAGTAATGGCAGTTGGAGGGGGATCTCGCATGACAGACCTGACTTCCAGCATTCCTAAACCTCTTCTTCCGGTTGGGAACAAACCTTTAATTTGGTACCCATTGAACCTGCTTGAGCGTGTTGGATTTGAAGGTGAGTTTTGGTAATAAGATGCATTCATAAAACTTTTACTGTGTCTGATCCTAATTTATTGGTTTTATGAAGGTAAAAGAGGAGTGGATAAATGAGAGAAGAGTAGGACTCAGTGTTGGCTGGAGACTGGCCTCTTCATTTTATGTATGTATGTATGTATGTATGTATGTTAATCCTCACCTGAGGATATTTTTCCATTTATTTTTAGAGCAAGTGGAAGGGAGGGGGGGAGGGTGAGAGAGAGAAACATTGATGTGAGAGAGGCACATCAATTGGTTGGTTCCTGGATCACCCCAGCTGGGTCCAGGGATTGAACCTACAACCCAGGTATGTGCCTTTGAATGGAATTGAACCTGTGACTCTTCAGTCCAAAGGCTGATGCTTTAGCTGCTGAGTTAAACCAGCCAGGATAAGACTGGCCTCTTTAAATTAGGAAATAGGGCCTGGCCAGTGTCACTCAGTGGATGGAGCATCATCCCATGGATTGAGAGGGCCTGCTTCGATTCCTGGTCAGGGCACATGCCTGGGTTGTGGGCTCAATCCTCAGTAGGGAGTGTGCAGCCGATCAGTGTTTCTCACATCGATGTTTCTATCTCTCTCTCTCTAAAAAACAAAAACATATTTAAAAATAAATAAATTAGGAACATAGGAGTGCTCTATTGTGTGAAAAAGTTTGAGAAGATAGGACTAAGTATTATTGTTTTAAAACTGGTCTCCACAATGATCTAAAATGAACCCTGCAAGGATATCAGAAAGAACATAATGGGGATCCATGTGCCTCATACTCAGTACTTACTGTGAATCTGTATGTGCCAAGTAATATATTAGGCACTGGGGTACAGAACTGAAAAGATAACTCAGGTCCTGATCTCCATTAGATCTTTAAGTCTAATGGAGAGATATACATATATGTAAATTATCATTGTGTAATATAGTAAATGTTATAACAGTGGTACATTATAAGTGCTTGGGAATACAGAAGAAGTTGCTGTTTCTGCTTGAGGGATTCAGGGAATGTTTCACAGGGAATGCTGACACTTGAGTTGAGTCTTGAAAAGTAGATTATCAGATTGACAAGTGAGGAGAGAGTATTCTATGCAGAAGAAATGATATGAAGAGATACAGACTCATGAATAGCACAGCATGTTTTGGCAACTGCTATTCATTTTGTGTGTCTATAGTATAAAGTATAAGGGGGATGAATAGATGTAGTGAGAGAGATAAACAGGGGTCATACTATAAAGTACCTTGTATTCCATGCTGAGGAATTTAGATTTTTTTTTTCCCTGAAAGCAGTGGGAAACCAGTGAAAAGTTTAAACAAAAATATAATGTGGTTAATTTCATATTTTAGCTATTCTATGTCCTTTACGTCTTTTTATAAATTTTAGAATTAGCTTATCAGTCTACAGAAAGGGTTGCTGGGATTTTTATTGTGATTGAATGGAATCTATAGACCTGTACGAAGAGAATTCACATCATAACAAAACTGAGTCCTCTCATCCATGAGCATGGTATATTTTTCTATTTATTTATGTCTTCTTTAATTTCAGTAGTTTTATAGTTTTTAGTGTGTAGGACTTACACATATTTTGTTAAATTTATCTCTAAATAGTTTATATTTTTGATGGTATTGTAAATGGTAATTGTTATGTTCTAATTTCCAGTGTTTGTCACTGGCACATAAAAATATACTTTTTTTTTTTTAATCCTCACCCGAGGACATTTTTCCATTTTTTGTACAGATAGAGTGGGAGGGAGAGAGAGGAAGAGATAGAGAGAAACATCAATGTGAAAGGCACACATCGAGTGGCTGCCACCGCACGACCAACCAGGGCCGGGGACAAACTGCAACCGAGGTACATGCCCTTAGCGGGAACCGAACCCGGGTCTCTCCAGACCGCAGGCCGACGCTCTAACCGCTGAGCCAAACCGGCCAGGGCAAAAATATACTTTTTTTTTAATTTTTATTTTTTATCCTCACCCAAGGACACTTTTGGGTTTTTTTTTGTTTTTATCCTCACCTGAGGACATTTTTCTATTTTTTGTTCAGGTAGAGTGGGAGGGGGAGAGAGGAAGAGAGAGAGAAACATCGATGTGAAAGGGACACATCGAGTGGCTGCCACCCGCACGACCAACCAGGGCTGGGGACAAACTGCAACCGAGGTACATGCCCTTAGCGGGAACCAAACCCTGGTCTCTCGGGACCGCAGGCTGACGCTCTAACCGCTGAGCCAAACCGGCCAGGGCGCAAGGACACTTTTGTATTTATCTTCAGATGGAGCAGGAGGGAGAGAGGGAGGAAGAACGAGAGCGAAACATCAATGTGAGAGAGACACATTGACTGGTTGCCACCCACACTACCCCAATGGGGGCAGGAGACAAACTGCAACCGAGGTACATGCCCTTAGCGGGAACCAAACCTGGTACTCTCTGGTCCACGGGCTGACGCTGTAACTGCTGAGCCAAACCAGCAGGGTAAAAATACACTTTTTTATACTAACCTTTTATCCTGCAACTTTGCTTAATACATTTATTAATTCCAATAGCTTTTTTTGTAGATTCCTTAGGATTTTCTACCATTTGACCTAATTGACATTTATAGAACATTTCACCCAGTAAAGCATAATATACATCCTTTTCAAGTACTTTTACCTAGACTATATTGTTGGAAATAAAACAGGTTTTAATAATTGTATAAGGATTAGAATCATACAAAGTATATTTTCTGGCCATGGTAGAGTTAAATTAGACATTAATAACAGAAAGATAGTGAGAGAATTCCTAAGAATTTGGAAATTAAATCACACACTTCTACATAACCCATATATCTAAGAAAAAATTACAAGTGAAATTAGAAAATCTTTGACTTTACTGAAAATGAAATACACTGGATTAAAATTTGAGGGATATAGCTAAAGTGCTGTTTAGAGGAAAATTTATAGCATTAAGCACTATATTAGAAAAGAAGAAATGTCTCAAATTATCAAAGTTCTGCTTTCAGAAAGTAGGAAAAGAGGAGCAAATGAAACCTAAGTAAGTAGAAAGGAGGTTTTAAAAAGATAAGAGCAGAAATAAATGAAATAGAAAACAAAAGCATTAGAGGAAAGTCAATAAAACTGTTAAATCTTTAGTTAGATTGATCTGAAAAATAAAAGAGAAGAGAAATTACTAGTAACAGGAATGAGAGAAGAGACATAACTATTGATCCCATAGACATTAAAAAGATAAGGAAATATTATGAACAGCTTTATGGTAATACATTTTATAACTTAGGTTTGCATTTTTTTAAAATTGCTTTGGAAGCTAGATGAGGAATGGATTTGAGGGAGTCAAGACTATAAACAGGAAGACGAGGTAGGAAATTGATACAAAAGTCTACATTAGCAATGGAGAGGGCCTGAACTAAAGAAGTAGCACTGCCCTGGCAAGTTTGGCTCAGCCGTTAGAGTGTCGGCCTGCGGTCCAGAGAGACCTGGGTTCAGTTCCCGTTAAGGGCACGTACCTCAGTTGCAGTTTGTCCCCGGCCCTGGTTCGGTCGTGCAGCCACTCAATGTGTCCCTTTCACGTTGATGTTTCTCTCTCTCTCTCTCTCTTCTTCTCTCTCCCTCCCACTCTATCTGAACAAAGAAATGGAAAAAGTTCTCGAGTGAGGATTAAAAAAAAGAAGTAGCACGAAGGAAGGAGAAGGGGGAATATTTAAGAAAGTTGATGATTAAGAGTAGGAAAAGTAGGAAAAAAGGGAAGAGTTTCTTCTTTTTGCTTGAGTGACTATCTGATGCTATTAACTAGGAAAGGGAGTAAGAGACAAGGAACAGGTTTGAATGAAGATAATGAGCTCAGCTTTGGCCACAATGAGTTTGAGTATGTTGAGTATGTAGTTATATATGGCAAATCAGAGAACGAGATGGAGGTGCTAGAAGGGGCCCAGCCTTGTGATCCAGTGATCATTCCACTATGAGAACTGCCATCTTAAAACAGACCCATAGCATTTCTATGAAGTAGTCTATGTGACATTGATGTTAAGAGAGATGTTTTAGAAGAGATTTTTAGCCCTGGCCGGTTTGGCTCAGCGGTTGGAGCGTCGGCCTGAGGTACAGAGAGACCCGGGTTCGGTTCCCACTAAGGGCACGTACCTCGGTTGCAGTTTGTCCCCGGCCCTGGTTGGTGGTGCAGGTAGCAACCACTGGATGTGTCCCTTCACATCGATGTTTCTCTCTCTCTCTCCCCCTCCCACTCTGTCTGAACAAAAAATGCAAAAATGTCCTTGGGTGAGGATAAAAAAAAAAAAAAAAGAAGAGATTTTTATTTTAGAGCTCAATCTTACAAGTGAAGAACACACCTTAATATACTTTAAAATTTCTTAATTTTCTTTAATTACTTTATAGAATTTGTCATCTGTAACTTTTTTCTTTTTACTTTTGCTATATATATCTTTAGTTATGCTTGGGGGTGGCCTTTTTTTTTTTTTAATCCTCACCCAAGGACATTTTTTGATATTTTGTTCAGATAAAGTGGGAGGGGGGGAGAGAGAGAGAGAGAGAGAGAAACATCGATGTGAAAGGGAAACATTGAGTGGTTGTCACCCACACGACCCAACCAGGGCTGGGGGCAAACTGTAACCGAGGTACATGCCCTTAGTGGGAACCGAACCCAGGTCTCTCTGGACCACAGGCTGACGCTCTAACCGCTGAGCCAAACTGGCCAGGGTGGGGGTGGCCTTTTGTGGTATATTTATACCTACTACATAAAAGATTCCTTCTCACTGAGGATTACTCAGAAATTGGAGAGTGCTGCCCTGGCCAGTTTGGCTCAGCAGTTGGAGCATTGGCCTATGGACCAGAGAGTCCCGGGTTCAGTTCCTGCTAAGGGCACGTACCTCAGTTGCAGTTTGTCCCCGCCCCGGTTGGGGTCGTGTGGGTGACAACCATTCAATGTGTTTCTCTCACATTGATGTTTCTCTTTCTGCCCCCCGCCCCCCACTATCTGAAGATAAATGCAAAAAAGAAAAAGAAATTGGAGATTTCCTTCTAAACATAGGATTATGGAGTTTAATAACCAAGTCATGATTTTAGAGGAGTTAGCATAGCCCTTAGTTTTTGTTTCTCTCCATACAGAAAAGTCTTGGTCCAATTATTAGACTGACTTTTGCGGTTAAGTTACTCCCTTCACTCTATCACCTGTACCTAAAATGTCGTCTCCAACCTATGGAAATGTCACCTTCTCTTTGAGATTCTGAACAGCATCTGTTACCTTGTCCTCTATGCTTCCATCACACTTTGTTTTCCTATCTCAGTACCTCTCCAAGCCTGTTTTATGCTGTAGTTAATGGTATGAGAGACTGATCTCCCTGAGAGCAGGTACTATGTCTAATTAATCTTTGAACATCAGCATTTTACATACAGTAGGTACTAAAGAAGTAAAATTTTTTAATCCTCACCCGAGGGTATTCTTTTTTTTTTTCTTTATTCATTTTTAGAGAGAGGAAGGGAGAGGGAGAGAGAGATAGAAACAGTGATGGGAGAGAACATAGATTGGCCGCCTCCTGCACGTCCCCCACTGGGGATTAGGACCATAACCTGGGCATGTGCCCTGACCAGGAATTGAACCAGCGACCTTTTGGTGTATGGGTCGACACTTAACCACTAAGCCACACCAACCAGGCTGAGGGTATTCTTTCCATTGATTTTTTTAGACAGAGTAGGAGGGAGGATGTGAGAGAGACATATTGATTCATTGCTTCCTGCACGCACCCCTACTAGGCTAGGTAATGAATCTAAGATCCAAGTACATGCCCTTGACTGGGAGTCTAACCTGTGACCCTTTGATGTGTGGGCTGGCGCTCTAATTACTGATCCACATTGGCCAGAGCTAAAGAAATTTTTGTTGTCATATTTCAGAATTGTATACCTTGCCTGGCTGGTGTGGCTCAGTAGTTGAGCGTCAACCCATGCACCAGGAGGTGGCCAGTTCAATTGCCAGTCAGGGCACATGCCCAGGTGGTGGACCCAGTTCCCAGTGGGGGGCATGCAGGAAGCGGCCAGTCAATGTTCTCTCTCATAGATGTTTCTATCTCTCTCTCACTCTTCCTTCCTCTCTCTCTAAAGTCAATAAAGAAAAAAAATTTTTTAAATTGTATACCTGAAACCTGTATAATTTTATTAACCAATGTCACCCCAATAATTTCAATATCATTTTTTTATTTTATTTTATTTTAATCCTCACCCGAGGACATTTTTTCATTTTTTTTTGTTCAGATAGAGTGGGAGGGAGAGAGAGAGAGAGAGAGAGAAACATCTACATGAAAGGGACACATCAAGTGGTTGCCACCCGCACGACCCAACCAGGGCCGGGGACAAACTGCAACCGAGGTACGTGCCCTTAGCGGGAACCGAACCCCGGTCTCTCTGGACCACAGGCCGACACTCTAACCGCTGAGCAAAACCAGCCAGGGCTCAATAACATTTTTTAAATTTATTTTTTAAATGTTTCTTTCTTTTGTTTGTTTGTTTATATCCTCACCCGAGGACATTTTTGCATTTATCTTCAGATAGAGCTGGAGGGAGAGAGAGAGGAAGAGAGAGAGAGAAACATTAACATGAGAGAGACACATCGACTGGTTGCCACCCACGTACCCCAACCGGGGCCAGGGACAAGTTGGAACCGAGGTACATGCCCTTAGTGGGAACTGAACCTGGGACTCTCTGATCCGTTGGCTGATGCACTAACTGCTGAGCCAAACCAGCCAGGGCTCAATAACATTTTTTAATTAAAAAAAAGAAATTTTTGTTGTAGTTAAATTTATCATGGCCTGCCTCAAAGGCCATCCGTTCTATGATACCTTTCTTAACCATTTCCACATCTAATTTCTTAATGTATTTTTATGGATTTTAGAGAGGGGAAGGAGAGGGGAGAGACAGAGAAAGAGAGAGAAACATCCATCAGTTGCCTCCTGCATGCCCTGACCCGTCCCGCAGGTCGAGCAACGAGGACTCTAGAGGGGGAGTGAGGATGAGGAGGGACAAGAGACACGAGAAATGGAGACAAGACAGGGCTCTGATCAAGTCTCATTTATTCAGGGGTAATTCACACAATATATAGGGCAAGAAGCACCTGTTGCCAAGCACCAGGCTTGCCTGAAGCAAATCTAGGAAATACTACAAAGGAACAAAAGGTCAGCAAAGACTGGCTTCTTGAGTAAATGGTTACTTAAAGAAATGCAAAATGCAGAGATAAAGAAATGCAGAATGCAGAGATATCCTGCCTTGGGGCAGGCGATGGCAGAGCAGATTATAACAAAATTGACGCCATGCAAAAAGTCTCCCACAATGCCCCCTACTGGTGATTGAGCCCACAACCTCGGCATGTGCACTGACCAGGAATCAAACTGGTGACCTCTTGGTGCATGGGACGATGCTTAACCAAATGAGCCATACTGGCCAGGCACATCTGATTCCTTTATGTTAAGTTTCTTAAAAATAAAAGAACCAGCCCTGGCCAGTTTGGCTCAGCCATAGAGAGTCGACCCATGGACCAATGAGCCTCGAGTTCTGTTCTGGCCAAGAGTACATTCCTTGGTTGTGTTTTGTCCCCGGCCTGGTCAGGGCCATGCAAGAGGCAACCAGTGGATGTGTCCCTCTCACATCGATGTTTCTCTCTCTCTTCCTTTTTTTCCCTCTCTCCCCTTCCCAGTGTATCTGAAGATAAATAGGAAAATATCCTCAGGTGAGGATTAAAATAAATAAATAAATAACCATGTTGTGTTTGTTTCTGAATTCTTAGTGCTTATTTGTCCTTTACATATTAAATGTATTTGTATTTATTGGATTATGATTAGTGACTAAAAGAAAGCAGAGTGAGGAAAGGAAGAAGAAGAGAAAAATAAAGAAGGAAGTTTAAATGATTTGAAAAAGAAAGAAAAGAGAAGAACGTTTGCAGTGAAAGGGAGAGAGAATTGTGACCTGGAGCACTATCATGGACCAAGTGGAAATTGTTCCACTTTAGAGATGCTAAAATTCAATCTTCAGATATCAACAACACATGTAATGTTACAGTGGATTACATTACCCTACCAAAGATTCATGACAGAACCCCAGGTTTTCTATCATTGGTTGATAGCTACATGGATAAGGCATGGATAAAGACATCTGTTATGTGGAAATTGCCTCTTACCACGGTTCATTGTGATCCTTAGTGAAACACACTAATGGATACTTGGAGGGAATTGGTGATAGTTCTTTCTCTGTAGTGAATGAAGATTTAAAATGTGATCCTATTTGTTGTATATGCTTTGATGAATACTCTTCTGAATTTTTTTTTTCTTCCAGTTATGCTTTATACTTCATTTTAGATAGTCTAAAGGGAGACTGAAATTTGGGGAGCCAAGCTCTCTCTTGATACTTAATAATTTCTAGTTTATTGTTATAAAATAGCTAAAACAATGTCTAGCCCAGAAAGGCATCCCCCTACCTCTGACAGAATCTCAGACAGTGAACAAGCCTCAAAACCAGTGTACTTTCTATTATAGTTCCTTATTAAGGGTGCAAAAGAACTCTAATCATTGTTTTGTTGTTGTTTTTTAAAAAATATTTTATTTTTAAATTAATTAATTTATTTTTGTTACAGATGTTTCTCCTTTTCCCCTCACTGATTCTCCCCTTCCCCCCACCTTGTCCCCAGCTTTGTTGTCCATGTCCATTGTTCATGCATACATGCATATAAGTTCTGTGGTTTATCTTTCCCCCACCACCCGCTTTACTGGGGATTGTCAGTCTGTACCCCATTTCCACGTCTCTGGGACTACCCTATTCCTCAGACTGTTATGTTCATTATATTCCACAAATAAGTGAGATCATATGATACTTGTCTTTCTCTGCTTGGCTTGTTTCATTTAGGATAATACTTTCCAGATTCCTCCATGTCGTCTCAAAGGATGAGATCTTTCTTTCTTACAGCTGCATAGTACTCCATTGTGTGTATGTACTACAGCTTTTTTATCCATTTGTCTACTGATGGACACTTGGGCTGTTTCCAGATCTTAGCTATTCTTAGCTATTGTAAATAGTGCTGCTATGAACACGGGGGTACATATATCCTTTCTGATTGGTGTTTCAGGCTTCTTAGGGTATATTCCTAGAAGTGGGATCACTGGGTCAAATGGAAGTTCAATTTTTAATTTTTTGAGGTAGCACCATAGTGTTTTCCATAGTGGCTGCACCAGTCTGTATTCCCACCAGCAGTGTACTAGAGTCCCCTTTTCTCCACACCCGCGCCAATACTTGTTGTTTGATGATTTGTTGATGACGGCCATTCTGACAGGTGCGAGGTGATACCTCAATGTTGTTTTAATTTGCATCTCTCTGATGATTAGTAATGTTGAGCATTTCTTCATATATCTCAGCCATTTGTATGTCCTGTTCGGAGAGGTGTCTATTTAGTTCCTCTGCCCATTTTTTAATTGGGTTCTTTGTCTTCCTTTTGTTGAGCTGTATGAGCACTCTATATATATTGGAAATTAACCCCTTATCTGATATATCACTGGCAATTATGCTCTCCCATACAGTGTGTTGCCTTTCCATTTTGATGATCGTATCTTTCGCTGTGCAGAAGCTTTTGAGTTTGATGTAGTCCCATGAGTTCATTTTCTCCTTTGTTTCTGTTGCCTTAGGTGATGTATCAGTGAAAATTCTGCTGTGTATGATGTCTGAAAGTTGTTGCCTACATTTTATTCTAGGATTTTTATGGATTCACGGGTCACATTTAAGTCTTTTATCTATTTTAAGTTTATTCTTGTGTATAGTGTAAGTTGATGGTCTAGTTTCATTTTTTTTGCTTGTAGCTGTCCAGTTTTCCCATCACCATTTATTAAACAGACTGTCTTTACTCCACTGTATGCTCTTGCTACCTTTGTCAAATATTAATTGAGCATATCGCCTTGGGTCCATTTCTGGATTCTCTGTTCTGTTCCACTGGTCTATATGCCTGTTCTTGTGCCAGTACCAAGCTGTTTTGAGTACAGTGGCTTTGTAGTATAACCTGAAATCTGGTAATGTGATCCCTCCAACTTTGTTGTTCTTTTTCAAGATTGCTGTGGCTATTCGAGGTCTTTTTTGGTTCCATATGAACTTTTGAAGTATTTGTTCTAGTTCTGTGAAGTATGTTGTTGGTATTTTAATGGGGATTGCATTGAATCTGTAGATTGCTTTGGGTAGTATGTACATTTTAATGATGTTAATTCTTCCAATCCATGAACAAAGTATGTGCTTCCACTTTTTTATATCTTCCTCTATTTCTTTTTTCAATGACCTGTAGTTTTCTGCGAATAGGTCCTTTATTTCTTAGGTTAAGTTTATTCCTAGGTATCTTAATTTTTTTGCTGCGAAGGTAAATGGGATTGTTTTTTCAGTTTCTCTTTCTGTGAATTCATCATTGGTGTATAAGAATGCCATCGATTTCTTGATGTTAATTTTGTATCCTACTTTGCCAAATTCATTTATTAAGTCTAGTAAATTTTTGATGGAGTCTTTGGGGTTTTCTACGTATAGTATCATGTCATCTGTGAATAATGGCAGTTTCACTTCCACTTTTCCAATTTGGATCCCTTTTATTCATTTTTCCTGTCTGATTGCTGTGGCTAAGACTTCCAGTACTATGTTAAATAAGAGTGGTGAAAGTGGGCATCTTTGTCTTGTTCTTGTTCTTAAGGGAAATACTTTTAGTTTTTGCCCATTGAGCATGATGTTGGCTGTAGGTCTTTTATATATGGCCCTTATTATGTCAAGATATGAACCCTCTATTCCCAGATTGCTAAGCGTTTATATATGGCCCTTATTATGTCAAGATATGAACCCTCTATTCCCAGATTGCTAAGCGTTTTTATCAGAAATGAGTGCTGGATTTTGTCGAATACTTTTTCAGCATCTATTAATATGATCATATGATTTTTATCTTTCATTTTGTTTATGTGGTGTATCACATTTATTGATTTGTGAATATTGTACCAGCCTTGCATGCCTGGGATGAATCCCACTTGGTCATGGTGAATAATTTTTTGATGTATTGCTGGATCCGATTTGCTAGTATTTTGTTCAGGATTTTGGCGTCTATGTTTATCAGGGATATTGGCCTGTAGTTTTCTTTCTTTGTAGTGTCTTTTTCTGGTTTTGGAATTAGAATTATGCTGGCCTCATAAAACGAGTTTGGAAGTCTTCCTTCTTCTTGAATTTTTTGAAATAGTTTGAGGACAATGGGTATTAGTTCTTCTTTGAATGTTCGGTAAAATTCCCCTGTGAAGCCATCTGGGCCTGGGCTTTTGTTTGCTGGGAGAGTCTTGATTACATGTTCAGTTTCTTTTGTTGTTATTGGTCTGTTCAAGTTTTCTATCTCTTTCTGGTTCAGTTTTGGGAGACTATGTGTTTCTAGAAATTTGTCCATGTCCCTTAGATTGTCGAATTTGTTGCAATATAATTATTCATAATATTTGTTAACAATCCTTTGTATTTCTGTGGTGTCAGTTATTATTTCTTCTCTTTCATTTCTGATTTTGTGTATTTGGGTTCTCTCTGTTTCTTGGTGAGTCTAGCTAAGGGTTCATCAATCTTGTTTATCTTTTCAAAGAACCAGCTCTTTGTTTCATTGATCCTTTGAATTGTTTTGTTTTTTTTTTTTTGGTCTCCATGTCATTTATTTCTGCTCTGATCTTTACAATTTCCTTCCTTCTACTTGCTCTGGAGTTTTCTTTTTGTTTGCCTTCTAGTTCTTTAAGTTGTGAGATTAGATAGTCTATTAGAAATTTTTCTTGCTTCTTGAGGTAGGCCTATAATGCTATGAACTTCTCTCTCAGAACTGCTTTCACTGTATCCCATAGATTTTGTGTTGTTGTGTGTTCATTTTCATTGGTTTCCAGGAAGTTTTTAATTTCTTCCTTGATCTCCATGGTAACCCATTCATTGTTCAGTAACATGCTATTTAGCCTCCATGTGTTCAAATGTCTTTGCATGTTATTGTTGCAATTGATTTCTAGTTACATGCCATTGTGATCTGAGAAGATGCTTGATATGATTTCAGTCTTCTTGAACTTGTAGAGACTTAGTTTGTTCCCTAACATGTGGTCTCTCTTTGAGAATGTCCCATGTGCACTTGAGAAGAATGTGAATTCTGCAGTTTGGGGGTGTAATTCTCTGTAGATATCTATTAAATCCATTTGATCTAGCGCTTCATTTAGAGTCTGTGTTTCCTTGTTAATTTTTTGTCTAGAAGATCTATCCAGTGATGTCAGTGGGGTATTGAAATCCCCTGCTATGATTGTATTGCTGTTGATTTCTCCTTTGAAGTCCTCCAAAAGATTTTTAATATATGTTGGTGCTCCTATATTGGGTGCATATATGTTTACCAAGGTTATATCTTCCTGTTAGATAGATCCTTTCAATATTATGTAGTGGCCTTTTTTGTCTCTAGTTATGGCCTTCCTTTTGAAATCTACTTTATCAGATATGGGTATTGCTACCCCAGCTTTTTTTTGCTTTCCATTTGCTTGGAAGATTTTTTTCCATCCTTTCACTTTCAACCTATGTGAGTCTTTTGTTGTGAGGTGGGTCTCTTGTAAACAACATATTTGTGAGTCATGCTTTCTTATCCAGTCAGCTACTCTGTGTCTTTTTATCGGAGCATTCAAACTCTTCTGAATTCTTTACATCAAGAAGTATCATGTAATATATTAAAGTGTGGGTTCTAATCAGATAGAACTGAGTTTTATCTTGAATCCATTGCTTATTAGTTGTGTGACCCTGAACAAAGTCAAACAACTTACAGTCTAAGTTTTCTAACTTGTACAATGAGATTGTTGTAAGCACTAAGAGAACTCATGTAAAATACATTGAAAGGCTCAATAATATTAATTGTTAGAAACAGACCAGATCTAATTGAAACAGACAAATTATTATCTAAATGAATACGAGTTTTTGTGTTTTTCTTTCTTTTTTTCTTTTGTGCTATAGAAGTCATTGTTGTTACAACCAGGGATGTCCAAAAAGCTCTATCTGCAGAATTCAAGATGAAAATGAAGCTAGATATTGTGTGTATTCCTGATGAAGCTGACAAGGGAACTGCGGATTCTCTACGCCACATATATCCAAAACTTAAGGTGAAAAACTATTTTTTTGATTTTTATTGTTTATATAGGTAAATGTCATCTTATGTTTTTCCAGTGCATTATAGTTTACAATGCTTTTTAAGAATATTCTTTTTTTTTTTCTTTTTCTTTATTGATTTTAGAGAGGAAAGGAGAGGGAGAGAAAGAGAAATATTGATGAAAGAAAACATTGTTTGGCTGCCTTCTGCATGCCCCAAACTAGGGATTTGGCCCACAACCTGGGCATATGCCCTGACCGGAAATCAAACCGGTGACCTCTTGGTGCATGGGTCAATGCTCAACCACTGAGCCACACCGGCTGGGCTAAAAAAATATATTCTTGTATAATACTTTTGCCCATGTAGTCTTCAACTGTTTTTAGTTTAATTACTAGTGAAGATTTAGACATTTAGTTGTCATAGCCACTGATTTCCAATATTTTAAAATAATAGTACATCTCTATAAAAAAATATGTACAGTACTTCAAATTTACTTTAGAAGATTCCATTTAGCCCAGCCGATGTGGCTCAGTGGTTGAACATCGACCCATGCACCAAGAGGTTGCTGGTTTGATTCCTGGTCAGGGCACATGCCCAGGTTGTGGGCCCAATCCCCAGTGGGGGGCATGCAGGAGGCGGCCAATCGATGTTCTCTCTCATTGATTTTTTTTTTTTTTAATCCTCACCCAAGGACATTTTTTGCATTTATCTTCAGATAGAGCGGAGTGATAAGGAGAGAAGAGAGAGAGAGAAACATCCATGTGAGAGAGACACATCAACTGGTTGCCACCCATACAACCCCAACTGGGGCCAGGGACAAACTGCAACCAAGGTACGTGCCCCCAGCGGGAACCGAACCCTGGACTCTGGTCCACAGCTGATGCTCTAACCACTGAGCAATACCGGCCAAAGCTCTCATTGATATTTTTATTTCTCTTTTCCTTTCCCTCCCTTTCTCTCTAAAACTAATAAAGAAAAAATTTTATTTTATTAAAAATATTTTTTTCCTTCATTGATTCTAGAGAGAGAGGAAGTGAGAGAGAGATAGAAACATCAATGATGAGAGACCATTGATTGGCTGCCTCCTGCATGCCCGAGATTGGGGATCGGGCCCATAACCTGGGCATGTTGGTGACCTCTTGGTGCATGGGTCAAAGCTCAAACACTGAACCACATCGGCCGGACAAAAGAAAAAATTTTTTTAAAAGTTTCCATTTCGCCCTGGCCGGTTTTGCTCAGTGGTTAGAGCGTCGGCCTGCGGTCCAGAGAGACCCAGGTTCGGTTCCCACTAAGGGCATGTACCTTGGTTGCAGTTTTTCCCCGGCCCTGGTTGGTTGTGCGGGTGGCAGCCACTCGATGTGTCCCTTTTACGTCCGTGTTTCTCTCTCTCTCTCTCCCTCCCACTCTACCTGAACAAAAAATGGAAAAATGTCCTTGGGTGAGGATAAAAAAAAAAAGTTTCCATTTATATGAAGTTCATGAACAAACAAAATTATTATGTAGTGGTAAAAATCAGAGCAGCAGTTGACTTTGCAGATGGCATATTAACTGGAAAGAAGTACAAAGGAACTTTTTAAAATTCCAGATCCCTCACATGATAATATTTAAACTTTCAGTCTCCTTTGATTAAGAAACTAACAAGGGCATATAAATATGAAGACATAGTCTTCCCAGGGGCCTATAGCCCATAAACTAAGAAAGAGCCATCATAAATTATTCTAAAATTGAAGTGTTTGGAAAAAATCCAGTCAGTGTGATAATGTTGCCATCTTGTTTGAATTGGAGTGTAGACTTTCTTCTGCTATTTTTGGTGACTACAAACAGATGTGTTAATATGTTCAACATACCTATGCATTAAAGAATAAAAAAATTGCCCTGGCCGGTGTGGCTCAGTGGTTAGAGTGTTGGCCTGAGGTCCAGAGAGACCCGGGTTTGATTCCCACTAAGGGCACGTACCTTGATTGCAGTTTGTCCCCGGCCCTGGTTGGGTCATGTGGGTGGCAGCCACTTGATGTGTCCCTTTCACGTCAATGTTTCTCTCTCTCCCTCACTCCCTCCCACTCTAAAAAACTTAATTAATTAATTAATTAATGCCGAAATGTACATGGTTTTCCCTCCCCTTCATTGGGGAATAATTTATACACAGTAAAATATGCGAAGATATTAAGTTGTGTACCGTTCAATGAGTTTTGACAGATATATACATCTAGTTCACCATTACTCAAATCTAGAACATTTCCATCACCTCTAAAATTTCCTTTGTGTTTCTTTTTAGTCAGTCACCCACCTATAGAGTCAACTGCTATTCTGATTTCTATCGCCATATATTTATTTTACTTGTTTATGAACTAAATATAAATGGAATCATACAATTTTGTTCTGGTTTCTTTGTTCAACATAATATTTTTCAGATTCATTGATGTTGCAGGTATAACTAGTTTGTTCTTTTTTATTGCTGAGTAGTATCCCATTGAATAAATATACCACTCTTTACCCATTTTCCTGTTGATGGTCATTTGGATTGTTTCTAATTTTGGATATTTAGAATAAAGCTGTTAACATTGTTCTACACATTTTTTTGTGAAAATATTCTAGGTGGTAGGGTTTACTGTATTAGAAACTGCCAATTGTTTTCCAAGTGGTGTACCATTTTACACTTCCATCAACAATGTATAAGAGTTGCTTTTGCTTCACATCTTTATCAGTGCTTGATAATTGTCAATCTTAATTTTAATCATTCTAGTGGTGTTATGTAGTGATATCTCATCCTTTTAATTTACATTTCCCTGTTAGTAATGATGCTGACCACCTTTTCACGTGTTTATTGGCCATTTGTATATCTTCATGGAGTGTTTGTTCTAGGTATTAGCCTATTTTTAATTGGATTACCTTTTCATTATTAAATATAAAAATTCTTTACATATTGTAGATGCAAAGTCTTTTGTCAGATATGTGTTATGAAGATTTTCTGACAGTCTGACTTGCCTTTTCACTTTCTTAATGTTGATGAAATACAGATTACTGATTTTTTTTCTTTTATGGTTAATTTGTGTGTATGTGTGTGTGTTGTCTAAGAAATCTTTGCCTACCCCAAGTTAGTGAAGATATTCTTTTATGTTTACTTCTAAAATATATAACCCATCTTGATTTAACTTTGTAGATGGTGTGAGATAGGGATAAAGGTTTACTTTTTTGTATATGAATATTTGCTTGTTCTAGCACCATTTGTTAAAAAGACTTTCTTTTCACCATTGAATTGCACTGGTGCCTTAGTTGAAAATCAATTAGAAAAAAAATCTGTGTGTGTGTGTGTGTGTATAAATATTATATATATATATATATGTATATATTTCCATTTCTGTCCCCTCTGTTTTGTTCCATTGGTCTCTTTGTCTGCATTTACTTCAGTACCACATTGAATAATGTCTTGATTATTTTAACTTTATAGTAGGTCTTGAAATCAGGTAGTGTAAACCTGCCAGCTTTGATCCTTTATTTTAAGATTGTCTTGGCTATTGTAGGTCCTTTGAATTTCCATATAAATGTTAGAATTAATTTATCAGTTTCTACCAAAGAAACTTTCTGGAATTTGTACTGGAATTGCATTGAATCGATAGATCAATTTGGGAATAATTAATACCTTAATATTGATCTAATTCTTGAACATCTATTTATTTAGGTTTCCTTTCATTTCTATCAATAGTGTTTTATAATTTTCAGTTTAGAGGTTTTCAACATCTCTTGGTAAATTACTCCTAGGTAAGTGTTTTTAATGATATTATAACTGGTATATTTTACTCTAATTTTTAGTTGTTTATTGCTTGTATATAGACATAGAACTGGTTTTTTTATATTGACTTTGTACCTTGTAACCTTGTTAAATCATAGGTTCCTTAGGATTTTCTATATATATCATCATGTTCCCTGGAAATAAAAACAGTATTACATCTTCCTTTTTAATCTTTATGCTTTTTATTTATTTATTTATTTTTAATCTTCTTTTCCTCTATTGATTTTTAGAGAAAGTGAAAGGTTGGGGTGGAGGCGAGAGAGAAATATATATATAGAGAGAAACATTAATGTGAGATAGACACATCAATTGATTGCCTCCTGCAGCACCCTGGCAGGGACCCACTGGGGCCAGGGATCAAACCTGCAACCCAGGTACGTGTCCTTGACTGGAAATCAAACCTGCGACCCTTTGGTGCCCGGGCTGAAACTCTAACCACTGAGCAACACAAGCCAAGGCTATTTATTTATTTTTATCCTTACCCAAACATATGTTTTTGTTGTTGTTGTTGTTTTAATTTTAGAGAAAGAGAGAAACATCGATGTGAGAGAGAAACATCGATCAGTTGCATCCCATACACAACCCAACTGGGGATTGAACCTGCAACCTAGGTATGTGCCCTGACCAGGAATCCAACCACAACCTTTGGTATAAGGGACAATACTGCAGCCAACTGAACCACCTGGCCAGGATACATTTTATTTCCTTCGTTGTTTTATTGCCCTGGCCAGGGCCTCCAGTGCAATATATATAGGCATTTCCATTTACTTTCTGGCCTCCCTTTTTGTTTTTCTAAGCTTTCACTCAAGTTGGTGCTTCTGATAGGCTGAGGATTTCCGATGCCATATGTTGGGTGTGTTACTTTCTTGAGTGCAGCTGCTTATTTCTATAGAGAAAATGTGGGGAATTTTATTAAGATAATAAAATGAGAATTCTGTTATTTTACAGGCCAGATGCCAGGTTTACCCAGAAGCTTAGGGTGTTTGGTGGTCTTCCCAGGTGCTGTTTTAACTACTGTCTAAAAGTTTAGGATGAAGATGTGAACCCTCATTGTTCCCTAATTTGTAAATCTTAGAAATGTTATTTTTACCCTAGCCTGGAACTGGAGAGAGATCCTGGAAGTCTCATGCAAATGAATTCCTATAACTCTTAGGGGCTTGAGAAGTAATAGTGACAACTATTAATAGGAGAGGGCATGAGGAGGAGAGTAAAGTGACTGCCAAAAGGACATTTTACTCCGAAGTTACTACCTCTTTTTATGACTCCCTTCCACCTTACCTTATTACTTCTTCTTCCAAGTTGTCTTGACTATTCTTCACTCCTTATCATATACTCCTTATTTTAGGGCTTCCCCTTGCACCTAAGATCAGAATTCTCATGAAGTTATTTGGCACAGTCTCATTTCTTTTTCTCCTTTAACCTTTGTTTCCACATCATTTACACGGGCTCCTACCTCTGTGCCTTCTTCTCAAGCTGTGACTGACTAGCAAGTCCCTGCTAACTTTGCTATCTCTACTTGGTTTCTCCCATCCCAGTGGCTCCTGAAATCCTGGTTTCACATCAGTTTTTATTCCAACCTGGAGTAGAAGGCAACAAAGCTAATCTGTGGAGAAATATAAGTAGACTCCTAAATAGCCTTTAAGAACAAAGTAAAACCTGGGCTAAGCCAAAATTCAGAACTTTCCGGTTGAGGTCAATATAAATTTGTAGGAAGGGCAGTAGAAATATGAATAAACAATCGAAGGAAGTGAGAGAGCCTGAAAAGGCAGTTAGTTTGTCAGTGTTTGCTAAGGGATAGCAGGTACCTTTGTAAAGTAGAAAGTTATACCCCCAGGTTATGCTGTGGTTTAAAAGCAATGCCCCCTTAAGGCAATTTATTTCTCTTCCCTTGTGCCTACAAAGCAGTTTCCTAAACATTTGGAGACTGTCTTTTGGTCTGTTTTCAATAAGGTTTTAGGTTAGATAAGAATATTCCCTTTGAAACTTTTGGGTTTATTAGCTTTTCATTCTTTTATCTTTACCTACTTCTTCCAAATTGAGTTCCCCAAATATTAATGTGAGGTTATCCCATGTGGCATCTTTTCTCAGAGAAAGACCACAGTAGCATAAAAACTTTATTTGGCTTTTTTTTTTTTTTTATGAATTTTTTTTTATTTTTTTGTTACAGATATTTTACCTTTTTACCCCATTGGCACCCCCCACCCCACCCCACCCCTCCACCCTGTCCCCCGGCTTAGTTGTCCATGTCCATTGGTCATGCATACATGCATATAAGTTCTGTGGTTTATCTCTTCCCACCCCCCACCCCACATCCCCTCTTCTGAGGGATGTCAGTCTGTGCCCTACTTCCATGTGTCTGGGTCTACTGTATTCCTCAGACTGTTATGTTCATTATATTCCGTATATAAGTGAGATCATGTGGTATTTGTCTTTTTCTGCTTGGCTTCTTCCACTTAGGATAATACTTTCCAGGTCCCTCCATGTCGTCTCAAAGGATAAGAGATCTTTCTTTCTTACCTCTGCATAGTACTCCATTGTGTATATGTACCACAGCTTTTTTATCCATTCGTCTACTGGTGGACACTTGGGCTGTTTCCAGATCTTAGCTATTGTAAATAGTGCTGCTATGAACATGGGGGTACATATATTCTTCCTGATTGGTGTTTCAGGCTTCTTAGGGTATATTCCCAACAGTGGGATCACTGGGTCAAATGGAAGTTCAATTTTTAATTTTTTGAGGTAGCACCATATTGTTTTCCATAGTGGCTGCACCAGTCTGCATTCCCACCAGCAGTGTATTAGAGTCCCCTTTTCTCCACACCCTCGCCAACACTTGTTTGATGATTTGTTGATGGCGGCCATTCTGACAGGTGTGAGGTGATACCTCATTGTTGTTTTAATTTGCATCTCTCTGATGATTTGTGATGTTGAGCATTTCTTCATATGTCTCTTGGCCATTTGTATGTCCTGTTTGGAGAAGTGTCTATTCAGCTCCTCTGCCCATTTTTTAATTGGGTTCTTTGTCTTCCTTTTGTGGAGTTGTATGAGCACTCTATATATATTGGAAATTAACCCCTTATCTGATACATCATTGGCAATGATGTTCTCCCATACAGTGGGTTGCCTTTCCATTTTGATGATTGTTTCTTTTGCTGTGCAGAAGCTTTTTAGTTTGATGTAGTCCCATGTGTTCATTTTCTCCTTTATTTCTGTTGCCTTAGGTGATGTATCAGTGAAAATTCTGCTCCGTATGATGTCCGAAATTTTGTTGCCTACATTTTCTTCTAGGATTTTTATGGATTCACGGGTCACATTTAAGTCTTTTATCCATTTTGAGTTTATTTTGGTGTATGGTGTAAGTTTATTTGGCTTTTTTGTCTAAAATATATTTTACCATTTTAATTTATAATCTTTTAAAAATTTACATTGCATGTGTTAAATATATTGCAGTCCTACTATGTAGAAACTTCCATCATGTGTGCTTTTAAGATACCAAACCTGGTCCCTGGCCGGTTTGGCACAGCGGGTAGAGTGTCAGCCCACAGACTAAAGAGTCAAGGGTTCGATTCCAGTCAGGGGCTTAAAAAAAAAAAGATATTGAAGCTGGACATCATATTTGTTATTGTTATTTTTTTCAACTAAAGGATACTTTTTATTTGGTTTTATTCTTCTGGCACTGTTTTCTACTTCATTTTATGTTATCTCATCTCACAATTTTGATGATTTACTGGCATCTCACTTTTTTTTTTATCCTCACTCAAGGACATTTTTCCATTTTTTGTTCAGATAGAGTGGAAGAAAGAAAGAGAGAGAAACATCAACGTGAAAGGGACACATCAAGTGGCTGCCACCCACAAGACCCCACCGGGGACAAACTGCAACCGAGGTATGTGCCCTTAATGGGAACCGAACCTGGGTCTCTCTGGACCATAGGCTGATGCTCTAACCGCTGAGCCAAACCGGCCAGGGCTGGCTTCTCACTTTTTTTTTTTAATCCTCACAGGAGGACATTTTTCCATTTTTTGTTCAGATAGAGTGGGAGGAAGAGAGAGAAACATTGATGTGAAAGGGACACATCATGTGGCCGCCACCCAAACAACCCAACCAGGGCCGGGGACAAACTGCAACCGAAGTACATGCCCTTAGCAGGAACCAAACCTGGGTCTCTCTGGACCGCAGACCGACGCTCTAACCGCCGTGGCTTCTCACTTTTTATTTCAGCTGCCCAAACCTCTTTCCCTGACTTATGAACAGAGAGTATTGGCTCATTCATTCTCCCAGGCCCTGGGTGAGTGAGCCCTATTCTTATAACTGCTGTCGATAACATAAAAATTCTTAGATTTTATATTTTCTCTATAATAGTGTTTCATATTTGTTGATTCAGTCTTATCTATGTCTGAACTCATTCATTTAGTGAATATTTATTGAGAGTCAACTAATAATAATGATTACAGTTGTTATTTATTAAACACCAACTGTGGACCAGACATACATAGTTTCTTTTTAAAACTTTTCATTACGGGGGGCCCTGGCTGGGTAGCTCAGTTGGTTAGAGCGTGGTCCCGATACTCCAAGTTTATGGCTTCCATCTCTCATCAGGGCACATACAAGAGTCAACCAATGCCCCTGACTGGTATTGCTCAGTGGTTAGAGTGTAGGCCTGCAGACCAAAGAGTCAAGAGCATGTACCTCGGTTGTGGGTTCGATCCCTGGCCCTGGTTGGGGTCATGTGGTAGGCAACCAATCAATGTCTCTCTCTCTCTCTCTCTCTCTCTTTCTCTCTCTCTCTCTCTCTCTCTCTCTCTTTTCCTTCCTCTCTTCCTCCCTCTCTCCCTCCTTCCCACTCTATCCGAAAAAAAATCAATGGAAAAGTACCTTTGGGTGAGGATTAAAAAGTATGTGTGTGTATATATATATATATATCTTCTGGTGAGGATTAACAACAACAACAACAAAGATAGACTGCTGCCATCTAAAAGCTTTTTAAATTTTGTTTTTCATATTTGGATCTTAAAACTGGCATTTATATTTGTATATGATATGAGATAGATATCTAATTTTATCTTTTTCCAAATGAATAGTCAGTTATCCCAATACTATTTATTGAATAATTTGTCTTTTCTTCCCTGATTTATACTAAACTCCATATATACCTGGGACTATTTCTAAACTTATTATTCTGTTCCCTGGTGTAGTTCTCTTTTTCTTCATCTGTACCTTATTGTTTTAATTACCATAGCTTTATAGAAATTCTGTCTAGTAAGATGACTCCCTTCTACCTCATCTTATTATTACTTCTTCAAGTTGTCTTCACTATTCTTTACCTTTGACATATGAATTTTAGTATCAGCCATGAAAAATCTTTTTTGATGTTTGATTGGAATGACAGTGATTTTCAGATTAATTTGGGAGAGTTGGTATTTTGTAATACTGAGTCTTTCTGTTCCTTAGCCATAACATAGCTCTTTTTAAGATTATTTTTGTTTCCTATATATACATTTTGTGCTGAGCTTATTAGAAGATAACTTTCTAGTTCCGTTGTTGTTGCAACTGGTATTTTCTTAAAGGTCCACACATTATATTTGATTACGTCTTTTTAGTCTCTTACTCTATTCTTTTTTATTATTATTATTAATTTATTTTTGTTACAGATGTTTCTCCTTTTTTTCCCCATTGACACCCTCCTCCCCACCCCTCCCACCCTGTCCCCAGCTTTTAGTCTCTTACTCTAAAACAGTCTCCCTTCCAACCATTTTTTTCCTTATGCCACTGACTTTTCAAAAGAAAACAGGTTGCCCTGGCCGGTTTGGCTCAGCGGTTAGAGCGTCGGCCTGCGGTCCAGAGAGACCTGGGTTCAGTTCCCGCTAAGGACATGTACCTGGATTGCAGTTTGTCCCCGGCCCTGGTTGGGTCGTACGAATGGCAGCCACTCGATGTGTCCCTTTCATGTCCATGTTTCTCTCTCTCTCTCTTCCTCCGCTCTATCTGAACAAAAAATAAAAAAATGTCCTCGGGTGAGGATAAAAAAAAAAAAAAGAAAACAGGTTATTTGTCCTGTAGAACATCCCACATCTTCAGTATGTCCAATTGCTTTCTACTGATGTCATTTAACTTGTTTTGTTTTCCCAGATTAGATTCAGTTTCAACATTTTTGGCAATTATATTTCATGTGTACTCTCTATTGCATTGTATCCAGATCTGAAATCAGATGATTTTTTTTTTTCTAATTCTCACCTGAGGGTATTTTTCCATTTATCCTCAGAGTGAGAATGAGCAAGAGAGAGAGAGACAGAGGCATAAATGTGAGAGAGACACATGGACTGGTCGCCTCCCACTCGACCCCTACCAGGGCTGGGGACTGAACCCGGAAGTCAGGTACATGCCCTGACCAGAATCGAACCCCAGACTCTTTGGTCCAAGGGCTGACACTCCAACTGCCGAGCCAAACCAGCCAGAGTAGACATTTCTTTAAAAAGCCCTGAGTTTCCTCTGTACAGTTTTTTAATATGTCACTCATACTTCAAAAAGGTGGTTTAAAGCCCTTGCCAGTTTGGCTCAGTGGCTAGAGCACTGCAGACCAAAGAGTCCAGGTTCAATTCCAGCCAAGGGCACATACCTCGGTTGTGGTTTGTCCCTGGCCCCAGTTGGCGTCATGCAGGTGGCAACCAGTCGATGTGTCTCTCTCACATCGATGTTTCTTTCTCTCCCTCCCACTCTGTCTGAAGATAAATGTTAAAATATCCTCAGGTGAGGATTAAAAAATAAATAAATAAAGTGGTTTTAAAAAAAGGCTTATTTTTTCCTTTGAGACAACCTTCCTAGTAATCATCCATTCTCTCTTCAAATCTCTCTACTGGTTGCTCTCTAGGCTGTTGCAGAGCTGTCATCCTGGGACTTCTCTTTACCATCATTCTGGGAATTCCCTTCTCCTTTCTGTGTTAGATTCCCAGCTTCCTGGATCCCATGTTTTCCTCTTTCTTGGTTTACTTCTTCATTTCAAAGGAACCCAAACTTTATTGGCTTCTTAAAGAGAGAGCACAAAAGGTAAATATTTTGAGAACTTGCATGTTTGGAAGTGTTTTATTTCATCCTCTCCTTTAATAGTAACTTACCTTTGTATAGAATACCAGGTTAGAAATAATATTCTCCCAGAAATTTGTGTCACAAGCCCAGAGACAGACAAACCTCCTTGATGACTCCCTGTGCTATAGGTAATTTTTTTTTCCTCCAAAGTTTACTGTTTCACTGAGTTCCCATTTATATAGGGTCTCAGTTCAAACTTCCTGCTTCATACTAGCTTCAAGCCACATCTTTTGGCCCCATGAAGCCTTTAAAAACTTCAGTCAGGCCCCGGTCAGTTTGGCTCAGCAGTTAGAGCATCGGCTTGCAGTCCAGGGAGACCCGAGTTCAGTTCCCGCTAAGGGCATGTGCCTTGGTTGCAGTTTGTCCCCAGCCCTGGTTGGTCCTGCGGGTGGCAGCCACTCGATGTGTTTCTTTTACCCCCTCTCTCTCTTTTCCTCTCTCTCCCTCCCACTCTATCTGAACAAAAAATGGGAAAATGTCCTTGCCACTTCAGTCAGGGTAGCTGAGGTTTCATCTCAGTTTTTACTTTCATCTTCAGTTCTGGCATTTGGTATTTTCCTTTTCTTTCTTGTATATTCAAATATATTTGCAATAATGTTTTATGTTTTATCCAAAGTTTCTAGGCATTTGTAACAGAATATTTGGGTTCTTAGTCCACCAGAGGCCTACATACTAGACACTTAATGTACATTATTTCATTTAGTCCTCCAACTACACTCATGTAGATACAATCTTTATCCGCATGTTACAGATGGTAAAGGTAGGGCTCAGAGAGCTTGCGTAACTTGCCTAAATTTAGAAGAAAGACAGACTATGCATTAGGTGCCAAAGTCTCAGTAAATGCATTGAGTAATCAATGGATTGGTCAGATAATACTGGCTAGGTACAGGCAGATGGCACATGTTTCAATGAACATTGAATTTTTATCTGAGAGTGCAGTAGTGGAGTGAGTTAGGGATATGCATGGTAAAGAAGAGTTAGGAGAGTGGTTGTGCCCTGTAGAGGAGTATCAGGAAACACAGCTTCAACTTGCTTCATGAATGTCACTTTCTAATGGAGTCTTATAAGAAGAATTGGAATTTGTAATGGTAGAAGGATGTATAGGGATAGGTATTCCTAGTGTGAAGGAAATAGAATAGCTCCAGAAAAAGCATAAAAGTGTTGGTAGATCCTGTATTTTAGCAGTTGAAGAATTACTACAAAGCTGAGATATGACGAGATATTTTAAGCTTCAAATTGTGTCATCTGAAGGCCTCAGTCGGTCGAAGCATATACCTTTAAAATGTTTACCTAGGTCTATATTTCTTTGAGATACACTGAAAAATAAAACATATCAATTAAATAACTTCACTGTAGTCTTTTCTTTCTGAGTGGCAGCCTGAATTATATACATTTAAGATGTAACAGTATTTTATTTAGAAGTTAACAATTTTGAGGAGAACAGAAAGGCAAATGAAAATAAAATTGAAAAGCATTAGATACCTGCTTTGCAGTAATAGCTGATTATTTACACAAGATCTCTGTCTGTAGCTAGTTGAGTACTTCTGAGGATACTTAAATTTGCAAAACTTTTATAAATGAGTACATTTGAGAAATTAATTAATTTACTTCACAACATGAGTTTTTGTTCTTAGAGACTACCCTAAAGTAAGGAGTTACTTTGTTAGCTGATTATGAGGATGTAAATTTAATTTTCCTTGGAATGTTTGCTCTCATGGTCACAAGGAAGATTTTTTTCATATTTACTATGTATGTCTGGCTTTGTAGATTTTTTAAATACCCACAGCAACTTTAAAAGGTAGGTGGTATTATTCTGTTTTGCAGTGAGAAACCTGACACTCAAAGTTTCAGTAACCCGCCCCAAATCCCACACCTGGTTAGGTGCTGAGCCAACACTAGAATCCAGTCCTGGGTTGTGAGATGCATTTGTGCATCTTAAATACCCATGGGTTTTTCACTCTTATCATGTTGCCTCTCATGTTACAAGCATCAGCAGTCCTTATAATCTACTCTAATTCTAGACCCTTGGCTTTAGAACAGGTATAGATGATCTAATATTTCAAAATTACATTTTTCTTCTCTTTGTGAGTCTGTGAGATTCATGTTTGTGGAATTTTTTGTGTACATTAGATAGTTGTATATATAAATGGTGGGGCAAAAGTAGGCTTACAATGTTTATTCTTGTATTATTTATTCATTATATTACTTTCCATATGAACAATTGTAAACTACTTTAGCATTTCAATGGTTCTTAGTACATATAGAACTCTTTTTTCTTTCTTTCTTTCTTTATTGATTTTAGAGAGAGAGGAAGGGAGAGGGGGAGAGAGATAGAAACATCCATGAGAGAGAGCATCAATTGGCTTCCTCCTGGATGCCCCCCACTGGGGATTTGGCCCACAACCTGGGCTTGTGCCCTGATCAGAATCGAACTGGTGACCTCCTGGTGCATGGGTCGACGCTCAACCACTGAGCCACACCGGCCAGGCACATACAGAACTCTTAATTAAATATTTTTGTATAAAACATATTTTAAAATTCTCCTATCTCTTAACAAGACTCAGCAAACTATGAAGTGTCCTTTTACAAGTGGGCAGCTGTTGCTTGTTGATATCTTTCTCTAAGTGGAAGGAGATTCATTGTTGTAGGAAGACTTTTTATCCTGTCTAGAGCCATATGAACAAGAAGCCTAGCTCTTCTTGAGTAAGAACTCTTCTTGTTAGAAGTTAGGATGCAGTCTGTGATCAGCACATAAAGCAAAGCTGGCTGACTCCTTGGACATTGAACCTGACCCACTCACATTAGATGCTCCTCTGACTGGCTGAGGTAATCTGACATTGTTGCCATTTTTGTGCTTTAGAATCAATGTGATTATTCCTTAGATAAGTGTTTTGAGAATAGGCTAGTGAGGTATATTAAGAGGCCTCAGCAGACTAAATCTACAATTGATTTCTGTAGTCTATGTTTAAGGCACTTATTTTTATATTGCAGGTCTCATGGCTTCTCTTAATTTAGAGATTAAGAGCTAATTTATATTCAATCTAAACAGGAATCTTTGGCTGCAGGCAAGCCTCATTTTTCTTTGCCTCAGTTTCACAACCAAGAAAATAGGGATAATGATACCAACACATTAGTTAGAGGTTTAGTTATTTAAATCCTTTGATGTAGGAAAAGGACTATTGTTATCTATCTTATGAAACAGTTAACATGCTACAACAGAGAACAAACTATGCCGATGAAATCCCCATCCCAGAGACAGCTTATTAGAAAGATTGAGCATACGTGCTATTTTTAGATGTTCAAAAAGCTAAGTGCAAATTCTTTTCAGTTGAGGTGTTTGATGTATTTATCAAATTACAAATCGTTCTTTCCCGGAACCTTTCATTTTACCCAGAGACTTGATTTGGTAGATTTCTATCTGCTTGAAAAACAATTTGGTCAAGTGAAGATCTGAGAACTTGGTCCCAACTTGCTTGAAGACTTTTAAGTGGCAACTTTTTTCTTATGACTACTTTGGTGGGCTGTGGTTGCCTAGGAGGACCTCAGTATATCCCCAATGATGCTTTCTTTGAGCCTGTTGGTGGCATAGTGAAAAGCCCAGCAGTTATAGCAGAAACAAGTTAAGCTGAATGAAGGGATTTTTTTAACCTTTTCCCCTCAGAAATTGCTACAGAGCTTTTCTGTTGAGTGTTCTAACCAAGTATATGTATGTGCAAGCTTGAAGTATTTTCATCTTAACCTCTCACAGATTGCAACTTGTTGGAACTCTGGCCTTTGGGATGGTATTTCTGCAGCTCTGTGCCGCATTTAGTATCCAGAAAACATGCAAGCTCTATGTGAGCTCTATTCTTTTAAGTCACTTTCCTTCATCTATAGGGACACTTATGGAATGAAGGGTGATCGGGTAAGAGAGAAATGTGATAGATAGGTAGAAAGTCCCAGCTGTCATCACAAACTCTCTTTATCTTTGAGTGACAAACAGCCCACATGGCTTAGATTTTTGGAAACTCTTGGCTGGGCCCCCTATCCTGCTCCAAATCATAATGTAACAGTACAGCCTGACTAATGGAATGGACCATACAATTTGTGGGAAGTCAGTAAGCATTTTTGTTATTGTGACCCAGAAGCTCACTTGAAGTAGTAGCCTGTAGCTATCCAGACTTTTTTTTAGCTCTTAACTTGGGCGTCATCTGCTCCAACAAGCCTTCCCTGACTTTCTAAGATTAGATTAGGTACCATTTTTTTGTACTTGTACAGAGGATTAAAATTATCTGTTGCATTATCATCTCCCTGCACAAGACTATGGGAAAAGAATCATATTAATTCAACCCCAACCTTTTTATTAGTTGTCTTATCTCCTCTTGAGATATTTAGACTCATCAGCTATTCTATCAGTTTCATCTTCCTAAAGAAGTTCCCCCAGAGCATCTGATATAATTCAATCTGTAGTGATTGCCTATTGCCTTCCATGCCTGGTACACAGCTATCATGTCATCTCCCTTCACCATCATGCGGATTTACTTTGCCTCTTCAGTTTGATGTCCTATTCCCTAGAATCCACATTTTTCTTTTTCTTAGCTTCTGCCATTGTTTTTATGGGAAACATACTAGAGCTTCCTAACAAAATTTGTAAGGAAGCTAAAGTTTTTGAGACATTGCATGCCTAAAAAAAATACCTCTTTTCCATATTCATACTTGATGCATAATTTGAGTAGGTATAGAATTCTCAGTTGGAAAGCTGGTAACTAAAAATTTTGAAGGTGTTACTCTATTGTCTTTACCTTCCAGTGTTCTTGAGAAGTCCCAGTCTTCTGTGATTACTAATCTTTTGATTGTAACCAACTTTTTCTTGGAAATTTATAGCATCTTCTCTTTGTCCCAAGTCTTCTGAAATTTCATGATGATGTACTTTTATGTGAATCTGTCTTTATCCATGTGAGCCCTCCACTCATAGAATGGATATTCGTGTCCTTCAGTTTAAGGAAATTTAAAAAGTAATTTTGTTGATAATTCTTCTTAAATTTTTTTTCTGGAAACTTCTCTTTTCTTATAATGGATTTTTTAGACTGGTCCTCTAATTTTCTTATCTTTTCTCTCATATTTTCCTTTATCTTTTTGCTCAAGTTTTTTTTTTTTTAATGGTCTTTATATTGGGCAGCTTCAGATATTAGATTTATTTATTTATTTATTTATTTATTTATTTATTTGTTTATTTTTTATCCTCACCCTAGGACATCTTTCCATCTTCTTTGTTCAGATAGAGTAGGAGGGAGAGAGAAGGAGAGAGAGAGAAACATCGACGTGTAAGGGACACATCAAGTGATTGCCACCGGCACAACCCAACCAGGGTCAGGGACAAACTGCAACCGAGGTACATGCCCTTAGCGGGAACCGAACCCGAGTCTCTCTGGACCGCAGGCCAACGCTCTAACCACTGAGCCGAACCAGCCAGGGCTGCTCAAGTTTTATATATAGCTGGGACATGTTGACTGTGAGCTTCACTATAGGGTGATATGATGATGTGGTTGGCCTCTTTTGGGGGGAATCTCTTATATCTACATCGTTAGTTTTTTTTTTCCTCTAAGTTTCCCCAGAGAAAACTATTAAATTCTTCTTTTTAAAAGGTAAAGACCTGGCTGCTGGCATTCTAGGAAATGAATGTGGGTCAGGGTTAGGGGATGTCTCAGATTTCCATATGCATTCTTTTTTAAGGGCTCCCTTTTCAGTAAGGTACATCCTCCTCCCTTCTCCCAGCTGTGATTATGCTTTCCCAGAAAAATATCCTCTATTTTCTCTCCTCAGCACTCTGGTAGGGTGGGACCTGTGTAACATTTGAGTTGCATAGAGTAGAAAAGAGGGATATTTTAACCAGCCTTCTTTTTTTTAACTGCTTCCTCCCCAGGTTTCTACCCATATCAGTTTCTGAGCCTTTTGGGGGATCAGGTATAAGTTGAGTTGGGTCTCATTTCCTATGACTGACTCAGGAATCATTTTTTCAATGTTGCCTCCTCTCCCCTTCTTCCTATTTTTCTGGGTTTATACCATTTTAAAAATCCATTTACTGTTATTTTGGTGATATTTTGAGAAGGGGAAATATAGTTCTGTATCTTCAATCTATTGTCTTAAAAATTTTACAGTTTCTAAAGGAAAAATAGTAACAGTTCAGTAGCTGACTACACAAGAAAGAATAGATGGTTTTGTCTGTTGTCATGTGCTTCAAATGAGCTGAGGTCATAGAGTAAGAGAAATGGCCTGGAAATTATGAGAATCAAGGGCCCTAGGTCCTTTTTTTGGAGTCCAGTAGAAAGGACAGAGAAAATGTCCTAAACAATTTTTTGGGTTCTGTTAAAATCAAGAGTGATACTAAGGACCTTAGAATTAGAAAAGATTTATAAAGATAGCTAATCTAATCTTTTACCCTGCACAAGAATCTATTCTTGAGTATTTCCCATAAAGATTATGCTAGGCTGTGTTTGAAAACCTCCAGTGGGAATTTCTCCTGAGGTTCTAGATATTAGAAAATTCTTTGTAATGTTGTACTCATCAGTGCTCCTCTTAAATTTCTGCTTTTTGATCATTTTCTGTCCTTGAGCAATCAAAATATATTATCTTCCTCTTCCTGTGACAGCCTTTCTTATTGGGTCCCCACGTTCTTTTCTTCTGTTTGAGGATCCCTGGCTCCCATGATTTTCAGATCCTTCACCATCCTTGTAACTTCCTCTGACTTCTCTTTTAAAATATGATGTTCGGACATCTGGTTTGAACAGTACAAGTCACAGTAGTATTATTACATTCTATGATCTGGAAGCCATTATTACAAGAGATTTATTAATTTCGTGGGGGTTTTTTAATCCTCACCTGAGGATATTTTTTCATTTATCTTCAGACAGAGTGGGAGGGGGAAAGAGAAAGAGAAAAACATCGATATGAGAAAGACACATTGATTGGTTGCCACCCGCAGGGCCCCACTGGGGCCAGGGATGAACTGCAACCAAGGTATGTGCCCTTGGCCGGAATCGAACCTGAGACTCTGGTCCTCAGTCTGATGTTCTAACTGCCGAGCCAAATTGGCCAGGGGGAGATTTATTAATTTCAATAAAAGCAAAGTTATAATCAAACAGTACTTTTTTTTCTTTTTTACTGATTTTTAAGAGAGAGGAAGGGAGGTGGGGAGAGAGAGAGAGAGAGAAATATTGATGAGAGAGAACATTGATTGGCTGCCTCCTGCACAACCCCACTGGGGATTTAACCCACAACCTGGGCATGTGTCCTGACCAGGAATCAAACCAGTGACCTCTTTTGGTGCATGGTTTGATGCTCAACCACTGAGCCACACTGGCTGGGCTCAAATAGTACTTTATAATTTTCAAGTATCATATGTTATTTTTAAGTACAATCTGTTTTGCCCAGCCAATGTGGCTTAGTGGATTGAGCGTTGTCCCATGGACTGAAAGCCCAGTTCGATTCCCGGTCAGACCACATGCCTGGGTTTCGAGCTCGATTTCCAGTGAGGGGTGCATTCAGGAGGCAGCTGATTGATGTAGCTTTCTCACACAGATGTTCCTATCTCTCTCTCCCTTATTGTCCCTAAAAAATCAATAAAAACTTATTTTAAAAAAATACACTCTACAGCCTGCGGTCCGGAGAGACCCGGGTTCGGTTCCCGCTAAGGGCACGTGCCTTGGTTGCAGTTTGTCCCCAGCCCTGGTTGGGTCGTGTGGGTGGCAACCACTCGATGTGTCACTTTCACATCGATGTTTCTCTCTCTCTCTCTCCCTCTCACTCTATCTGAACAAAATATCAAAAAATGTCCTTGGGTGAGGATAAAACAAAACAAAACAAAAAAAATACACTCTATCTTCTGGTTTTTCATCAATGATGAATTTTGTTTGTTTTTTAGAACAATAAACACTTTTACTACATGAACTAAGATAGGTGGGAGGAGCATTTATTTGCCTTTCTAGACCTTGATTTTCCTCAGATAGAACTCCAGCTCCTTGCCCTCTAGCACATAGCCATCTGCTCGGCCACACTGACCTGGTCCTGAAGCAATGCATGCAAGAAACTTGCTCTGCTGGAACTGCTCCTTGAGAAGACTGCTGGTTTTGGCATTCTTTTACCTTCCAAAATATTTCTTATGAATTTTCTTTTATCGTTCTTCATTTAAAATCTCTTCTTCCTCGGGAGTCATCTTAGTCCCCTTCTTGTGGCCCAGGGCAGTGCACAGTGGGACTTTTACCACTGTCCGTACATTGTGCTGTCAATGAGCATGAGGCAGTTCTTTAATAGGATGTTGGTGCAGACCAGGTCATTGTTGGATGCTTTGCAGATATCAGTAATTCTTTTTTTGTGTGTACAACACTAGTCCCAGGAAAAGTTGCCCACATCCATCCTCAAGGCACAGTACTTCGTGTTGCCACCCTGTGCACAAACTATGTGTATGCGGTGGGGACCAATCTTAGTGTTGGCAGCAGGACATCTTAGCTCATATTTTTGCTTCTTGTAGTAGGGATTTCTCTTACCCCTGGTCTTGCAGCGCTTGTGCCAGTTGTCCCAAGAGATGCCCATGGCTCAGTGCTGGCTGGAAAAAGAGAACTATGATTTGGGTGTTGTTTTGTTTTTGTTTTGTTTTCATTCCTCACCCAAGAATATTTTCTGTTCATCATTAGCTAGAGTGGGAGGGAGGGAGAGAAAGAGAGACAGAGAGAAACATTGATGTGATAGAAACACATCGACTGGTTGCCTCCCACACAACCTGACCAGGGCAGGGGACGAACTACAACCAAGGTACATGCCCTTAACTGGAATTGAACCCTCCACTCATTGGTGCATAGGCCAACATTCTTTAACCGCTGAGCCAAACCAGCCAGGGCTATGATTTGATTTTAAATAGTAAGGTGCCTGACCAAATTTAAATGTAACATGAGTACATTTAAAGAGGGCCTAAATGCATTTAGCACCACCACTAATGTATGTATTTTAAAAAGGCAATGTGAGCCCTGGCTGGTTTGGCTCCGTGGTTAGAGTGTCAGCCCTCGAACTGAAAGGTTGCAGGTTCAATTCCTGGTCAAGGGCTCATACCTGGGTTGTAGGTTCGATCCCCAACCCTGGTCAGGATTGTATGGAAGGCAACCAATCTATGTGTCTCTCTCACATTGATGTTTCTCTCCCCCCCTCCTCCCTCCCTTCCACCCTATCTAAAAATAAATCAATGGAAAAATATCCATTGAGGATTAATAATAACAAAAAGACGATGTGGTGGCAAAGGGGCAGATCACATAGTATTTCTGAGCCTCTGTTTTCTTGTCTTTAAAATGGGTTTAACTGTATAGATATTATAGAATTATGTGAGAATTAAATGAAATAAAGTATGTGTAAGAGCTTTGTAAACAGTAAAATACTGTCCAATTTTAACTTAATTGTTTGTTCCATCAATTTAAAGATTGCATAGCCTTACTGAAGCAATTGAGCTGATAATAGCAGGTAGAATGTAACCATTGGTTCCAAACTGGAATCTTCATGGATTGGAACCCTACAAGTGTGATTACTTAGGCCGTTGCTGAAAAGGTATTCAGAGACACATCCTTTAATGAATGAACTTGGATAGTAACAAGATGGTTAACTGGTTATGGATTTTTGTGCTTGATTTCTCTGATTAACTGAGAATTGCTATATATGCCATACATGGAATATTATTTTTGAGAGAATTAATTTACTTAAATGTGCTGAGCATCAAAACTATACTTAACATGATTTAATTTCTCATGTTGATTCCCAAAGTGGATGAGAAAACTCAGGACTTTAAGGGTCATCACCATTATTAATGCCACTGAACCCACAGTATAGTTCTAGATAAAGAATTCAAAATAACTTTCCTCTTGTAATCATACACTTTTATGCCATAAATGACTTTAGAGATAATGTATCCCTCTTACCTTATAAATGGGGAAACTGAGGCCTAAGAAGGGAGTGATTTATTTATTTATTTATTTATTTTTTAATCCTCACCCAAGGATATTTTTACATTTATCATGACATAGAGTGGGAGGAAGGGAGAGAGAGAGAAACATTGGTTTGAGAGAGACACATCGACTGGCTGTCCCCCACACAACCCAACCAGGGCCGGGGACGAACCATATCCGAGGTACATGCCCTTGATCAGAATCGAACCCTCAACTCATTGGTCCGCAGGCAGACGCTGTAACTGCTGAGCCAAACCAGCCAGGGCAAGAGTGACTTATTTAAAGTCACATGTGGAATTAACAGGAAAAGAAAACATACCTAATCTTAGGAGTTGCTTTTGAAGACTGATAAAACCCTGATTTTAGTTTAGTGTTGTTTTTTTTTAACTTGTTAGTTGTCTTTTTTTCATGTTGTTATAAACTTCCCTTTGTCATAGCCCCTAACTACCCCCTCTACCCTCTGTTGATCTTCTCCCAAGCTTTCTGGTTTCCAAGTAAACTGGACAATATTTCCATGTCTTACTTAAGGATATAGATATAATTACAATGACAAGTATAGACAGAAAATATATAATATAATTATAAGAACACATCCTGCCCTGGCCAGTTTGACTCAGCGGTTGGAGCATTGACCTGCAGTCCAGAGAGACCTGGGTTCAGTTCCCGCTAGGGTCATGTGCCTCGGTTGCAGTTTTTCCCCAGCCCTGGTTGGGTCGTGTGGGTGGCAGCTGCTCGATGTGTTCCTTTTGTGTTGATGTTTCTCTCTCTCTCTCTTCCTCTCTCTCCCTCCTGCTCTATCTGAACAAAAGATGGAAGAATGTCCTCAGGTGAAGATAAAAAAAAAAAGAACATGTCCTATGGTCTTGAATGGGACAATTAAAAATTTTTGTCCTGTGGCATATTAATGTCTGACCAAAGAAAAATAATAAAAATATTTAATATAAAATCAGAATAATAAATTATTTCAAAGTGAAGGTTTGATTTGAGAGAACAAAAAGCCTTTGTTATTTCTCCATTGATATCAGTGCATTGATAATTAAAATTAATTGCAGATATCTATTATCCTGGAAGAGAAGTGACTAGCATTTTTTTTTAATCCTTACCTGAGGATATTTTTCTGTTTATCTTCAGCCAGAGTGGGAGAGAGAGAGAGAAACATCCATGTGAGAGGGACACATTGACTGGTTGCCTCCTGCATGACCCAGACCAGGGCCTGGGACAAACTGCAACCAAGGTACATGCCCTTGGCCGAAATCGAACCTGCAACTCATTGGTCTGCGGGCTGACACTCTACCACTGAGCCAAACTGGCCAGGGCGTGACTAGCATTTTTAAAAAATATGTTTTTATTGATTTTTTTAGAGAGAGAATAAGGGGAGAGAGAGATGGAAACATTGATGTGAGAGAGAAACACATCATGTTTCTCCCTCACTCCCCCTACTGGGGATCAAACCGGCAACCCTGGCATGTGCCCTGACCGGGAATCAAACCAGGACCTCCCAGTCCATGGAGGATGCTCAATCCACAGAGCCACACTGGCTGGGCGTGACTAGCATTTTAGAGAACTCATTTAACAGAGTTAGAAATTAGCACATTCTCAATTACTTCTTAGCTTCACCCAGGAAACATGAGTGGAATTCCTCTATTTGTTCTTGACTTGAAGAGGAAAACTGTAGAACTATAAATTATGGGCTTCCATTTTAAAATTATAAATCTAGTCATGCCCTTCAGGACAGTTGCATCTGATTTCTTTCCTTTCAGACATCTCTGTCTTTTTCTTCTTTGGAGGCAGCAGGTTTATTCCTACCACATTGCTTTAGAGAGCTGCAAAATTACCAATATGGTCCCTCTCCTAACTCTGAACAGTCAGTCTCTATAAAGGGGGTACTCAGCTCCATCAGAAAGTATGCTATTTCTAAATATCTAAAATTGTATGATTTAACCTTTGAGTCATTTCAAACAAGGAGGAGGTAATAAGAAGAGTGCTATCATATACTAATTCTTGTTTGCCAGCACTAGATTGAACTCTGGGGATACAAAGATAAGAGAGTCTGAAGCGTAGAGTCTGGATGGGAAAGAAACCATGTAATCCAGTTTAGTGATTTAATGTCTGTAATGGATCAGAAAAGACTTCATCTCTAGAGGAGATAATATATTGTCTCTGCCCTTTATAATAACTGTTACAAGATCTGAATCTTGATAGATGAATGTGTAGTGAGTAAAAAGGGAGAATAGGGTATGCATTATTGGCAGTTTACTCTAGCAAGTTAACATTAGTTATATGGAGGGTAAATTGTGAATTGGGTAGGTGGAGTCATATTTTGAAAAATCTTAATGTCATGCTAAGGAATTTGAACTCCTGTAGAGAAGTGATCTCCAAATTAGGGTGTTCTCAAAGCTAGGGGCTGTGATGGACTACCAGAAGAAAATATTAGAATTTCTAGTTCTTTTAATTTTGTCTCTTTTAAAAATGTCTATTCTTGGGTGTTATATAAAGAGCATATTATAAAATGTATTTTAAAATAAATTTTATTGATTTTGGGGGGGGGGGGTTTGGTACGTGCCCCTAGCGGGAACCGAACCCAAGACTCTGGTCCGCAGACCAATGCTCCAACCGCTGAGCCAGGGCTGTATTTTAAAATAAATTTTAAAAGTAAGGAATAGGCCCTGGCCGGTTTGGCTCAGCGGTTAGAGCGTCGGCCTGCGGTCCTGAGAGACCTGGGTTCGGTTCCCGCTAAGGGCATGTACCTCGGTTGCAGTTTGTCCTCGGCCCTGGTTGGTCGTGCGGGTGGCAGCCACTCGATGTGTTCCTTTCACATCGATGTTTCTCTCTCTCTCTCTCTGTTCCTCTCTCTCCCTCCCACTCTACCTGAACAAAAAAAAAAGGAAAAATGTCCTCGGGTGAGGATTAAAAAAAAAAAAGAGAGAGAGAGATATAAAAAAAAAAAGGAATAGGCCTGGCTGGTTTTGCTCAGCGGTTAGAGCATCGGCCTGCAGTCCAGAGAGGCCCGGGTTCGGTTCCCACTTAAGGGCGCATACCTCAGTTACAGTTTGTCCCCGGCCCTGGTTGGGTTGTGCCACTCGATGTGTCCCTTTCACATCGATGTTTCTCTCTCTCTCTCTCTCTCTCTCTCTCTCTCTCTCCCACTCTATCTGAACAAAAAATGGAAAAATGTCCTCAGGTGAGGATTAAAAAAAAAAAAAAGTAAGTAGGAATAAATGAATATGTTCAACATTTTTGTTGTGGTGGTGGTGGTTGTATGTGCCCCTAGCGGGAACTGAACCCAGGACTCTCTGGTCCGCAGGCCGATGCTCAACCGCTGAGCCAAACTGGCCAGGGCTCAACATTTTTTTTAATGTATGGAGAATACTATTTTTTGTTTGTTCTGTTTTGTCCCCCCACCTTTTTCCCTGTTCTACCTCCCCCAACCCAGGAGAACACTATTTTAGTCTTTCTTTAAGCAGGGAAATGAAATATGTAGTGGAATTGGAGTATAGATTAGAAATAAGGGAAAACTGGAGTCGGAGAGAGATCAGTTAAGAGGCTGAGAAAATATTTCAAGGCTTGATCTAAGGTAGTGCAGTGGAGGTAAAAGAGGAGGACTTGGGGCCCAGCTAGTGTGGCTCAGTGGATTGAGTGTCAGCCCATGGACAGAGGCCTTGGTTCAATTCCAGGTCAGGGCACATGCCCGTTGCAGGCTCGGTCTCCAGTAGGGGGCGTGCAAGATGAGGCAGCAGATCAATGTTTCTCTCTCACATTGTTTCTGTCTCTCTCCCCCTTCCTCTCTCTCTAAAAATCAATTTAAAAGTAAATAGAGTAGGACTTGGAGACAAATGAAATGTTGAGTAGGAGACTGAACAAGAAAGGGAAGACATTAGTCCTAGACTGTGGCCAGATTTCTGACTTCAAATTCTGGATGGTGTCCTGGCCGGTTTGGCTCAGCGGTTAGAGCGTCAGCCTGCGGTCTGGAGAGACCCAGGTTCAGTTCCCGCTAATGGCACGTACCTCGGTTGCAGTTTGTTCCCAGCCATGGTTGGGTCGTGTGGGAGGCAGCCACTCGATGTGTCTCTCTCACGTTGTTTCTTGTCTCTCTCCCTCCCACTCTATCTGAACAAAAAATAGCAAAAAATGTCCTCAGGTGAGGATTAAAAAAAAAAAATTCTGAATGGTGGTGACACTATAATTAAGCTAAAGATTGCAGGGAGGATATTTAGTTCTCAGCCTAAACAGTATCACATTTGTTAACAGACTGAATTGGTCATTTCATTCTGCACCTAATGCCCTAAACTCAGTAAAAATAAGATGGCAGTTGGCTCTTTGCCTAATTACACTTTGGACACTGCAGATTGGGAATCTTTTCCAAAGCATTTTCAACCAAAATTGAGCATGGTGAAGTTTCCATTGCAGTTTGCCACTGGTGTTTATTAAAGTACCAGTCTACTCTTGGGTATCGGATTGGGATTGGACCACATAGGAAAATATGAATTGTGACCATTCATAGTCATAACCAAGTAACTGTATTCAGTACTTCCATATGGGCAGGGGTGGAGTACAGGGTGGTGATTTGGATCATAGCCATGGTTTTTAGAAGTGCTGGGTGGGTAAAAGCATGTTAGTTACCTTGCCCTGACTGTTTTTTCCAGGGGAGTAAGTATGTTTTCCTTTCTTCTTGCTGTTGGAAATTATTTGCCAGATTGTTATTTATAACAATCTGTCATGGAACAGCTGCCAGGAAAAGAAAAGAGGCAATTCCCAGTAGCTCTGTCTACCTCCCACCCCACCATTAACCACTACACACACATATATCCGGTGTTCTGATTTAACTTTTTTTTTTCTTCTAGTTTTACTCAGTGGTTTTGGCTTGATTGAAAATATTCTTGTAATGAGAGATTTCTGGGCTTTGCCATGGCTTGATAATTGGGTTTGCTCAGTTTATTTTGTTTGCTTTAGCCAAAACTAACTGGCAGCAGTTTAGGTTTGAATTCCTGGGTGTCTTGATATTTCCCCAAACACTAAAGCGCTGTCTTCTGCCTTCCCTTGAAGATCTTATATGTTTCCACTGTGTCAAAAATACACACATTTGCTGTCCTTTAGAGAGCTGTGTTTTTCGCCCTTGACATTGCCTTGGCTTCTCTAGAGAAGAAGCCTTGGGATAAGGCATATTGAGGACTGTTAAAATAGTGAGTAGGGAGATCTGCAGGGATTCCAGTTGCCCTCTGCAGAAGAAGAGGTGTACTGTTGGTGCTGGAAAAGAAGTGGTCTCCCAAACACAAGATAGTGAGGGTTGGTGTGCCCAGGGCACTTTCAAGTCAATTGCATTTCACATATACTGTACAGTTGCTTTACAGTACAGTCTATGTACAGTCTTTCAGCTTTTGTCTCTGGGCTCCAATTAGTAGAAGAACATTTGCATTTCTAGAATGGGCTTTACATTTTAGATTAAAAATTAAACAATAGTCATTTATTTTCTTATAGCTTATAACTGCAATTTTCAACTTTTTTCATCTCATGGCACACATAAACTAATTACAAAAATTCTGTGGCATACCAAAAAATATATTTTTTACCAATCTGACAAAAAAAATATTAGGTATAATTTTGATTCATTCACACTGGACAGCTATTGTCTTATTGGCTATTGTCATTTTTTATTTTTTTTTAATCCTCACTGGAGGACATTTTTCCATTCTTTGTTCAGATAGAGCGGGAGGGAGGAAGGAGGGAGAGAGAGAGAGAGAGAGAGAGAGAGAGAAACATCGACATGAAAGGTACACATTGAGTGGTCACCACCCGCACGACCCAACCAGGGCCGGGGACAAATTGCAACCGAGGTACATGCCCTTAGCGGGAACTGAACCCGGGTCTCTCCGGACCACAGGCAACGCTCTAACCGCTGAGCCAAACCGGCCAGGGCTATTGTCATTTTTTAAATTTGACAATCTAGGGAAAATTGGTCAGTGCCCCTGACAAAAAAGTCAGGTATTGCATGTTTTAAAAACTCTTATGGCATGTCAGTGTGCCTCTTGTGGCACACTGGTTGAAAATAGCTCGCTTATAAAAATTTAAAGGAAAATGGGTAGGATTACAAAGATGTGAAACAAAGATGTAAAGATTATTTTCTTTTCCTTTTAGACTTCTGTTTCTTCTTCCAGGGTTTCCAGCTTTGGAAACAAAGTATATTGATCAGATAGCAAAGACTTTTCTTTGGAAGTGGTGGAGTTGCAAAGAGGATGGGATGTGTTTGGTCTCAGTGAGTCTTACATGGTGCATTCTTTGGGAACAGAGACAGGAGAGAGCCTGACAGATAGCACCTCCATCTGTATCCCAGACCATGACCTTTCAAACTGATGCCTTTCTTTTCACACTGAGAACAGATGGCAACCAGACATTGGGAGGAAGGGTCTGTTCCTTGTGTTCCTTGGGGATTTTGCATTCAGCTTAGCAAAAAGTCGTCTAAAAGCAAAGAGAAAATGAGGCTATGGACTGTTCACAATTATGCAGGACTTGTTTGCCATTCACTATACTGACGGATTTACTTTATGCAGATATTGAATGATAACAGCATTTATTTTCCAAGACAACATTGACACCACTTCAGAGGCAGCTGCGTTGGGGTCATTTTCTTCACTTTGGAGTATACTTAAAAATTGAATTTATTGAAGAATAATCAGCTTGTAAAACTCAGCCATCTTATCGGAGAAACTTAGCAAAATAAAAAGGAGATTTTTTTTTTCTCAGCAAACTGTCATTTTCATTATAATGAAATGGGGCAACTTCTGTAATGACATGTCTTTAGTAATGGCCCAGCTCCCTGTCTTTCTAAGCATTGTTATAAGAAATAGGATTCTGCAGGCTGTTTCTTTCTTAGCTTGTATGTACGTGGGCTGATTTGTTAATGTTTGGTGGTTCCTGGATGGTGAGCATATAAATTTTTTTCCTAAAAAGATGATGTTTATAGGGACCTTTTTTTTTTTTTTTTTGCTCAGAGTTAAAAGTCCAAAAAGAGCCCTGTCCGGTTTGGCTCAGCAGTTAGTGTCAACCCGCAGACAAGAGAGACCCAGGTTCGGTTCCCACTAAAGGCACATACCTCCGTTACAGTTTGTCCATGGCTCTGGTTGGGATCGTGTGGATGGCAACCAGTCGATGTGTCTCTCTCGCATCAGTGTTTCTCTGTCTTTCTCCCTCCCTCTATATCTGAAGATAAATGCAAAAATGTCCTCTGGTGAGGATTAAAAAAAGTCCAAAAAGAATTGAGCGAGAAGCAGAGGGTAGAAAAAAAATCTGAATTTGAACTTCTAATCTTACGATAAGGCCTTCAAAAGGAATTGTTTAGACTATAAATAACATTTTATGTAGGAAAAGAAATTATGGTACTGGTACAGTTTCTATACAGATAGTCCCTGACTTACGATGGTTTCACTTACGATATTTTTTACTTTACAATGGTGCTAAAGCAATACACATTCAGTGAAAACTGTACTTCAAAATTTGAATTTTGATCTTTTCCTGGGCTAGCGATATGCAGTATGATACTCTCTCAGTTCCCAGTCAGGCACACAATCATGAGGGTAAACAACTGATAACCTATGGTGTACTGTTTCCAGTGTTGTTTGGATATTATGTTCTGACCAAGTTTAAGGTAGGCTAAGCTAAACTATGATGTTCAGTAGGTTAGGTGTATTACATGCATATGCAACTTACTGATATTTTCAACTTATGATGGGGTTATAAGGACATAACCCCATCCATCCTAAATTGAGCATGTATATTCAGAATAGGAAATTTTAGTCAGTAGGACAAGACATTCTAATCATTGAGCCTCATGTTCTGAGCAAACATAACCCTTTGCTATAGTAGAATGTGAGTTAAAACCATCCATTTTCCCACCCAAAGCAGGAATCTTCATTATAATGAAATGGGGCAACTTATGTAATGACATCTTTAGTAAAGCTTCCTGTCTTTGTTTGTTTGTTTTTTGGGATAAATACCTTTATTACATGAGCTAAGACAGGAGGGAAGAGAACTTATTTGCCTTTCTGGGCCTTGATTTTCCTCAGATAGAACTCCAGCTCCTTGCCCTCTAGCACATAGCCATCTGCTCGGGCACACTGGCCTGGTCTTGAAGCGATGCATGCAAGAAGTTTGCCCTGCTGGAACAGCTCCTCGAGAAACTGCTAATTTTGGCATTCTTTTTCCTCTCATCATATTTCTTCTGAATTTTCTTTGATTGTTTTTTGTTTAAAATCTCTTCCTCCTCAGGAGTCAGCTTAACCCCTTCTTGCGGCCCAGGGCAGTGCATAGTGGGACTCGTACCACTGTCGGTATGGTGTGCTGTCAACAAGCATGATGCAGTTCTTGACTACGGTTTTGGTGTGGACCAGTTCGTTGTTGGATGCATTGTAGACAACATCAATAATCCTCATTTTGTGCGTACAACACTCTGAGCCCCAGGAGAAGTTGCCCACATCCAGCCTCAAGGCTCTGTACTTCTTGGTGCCTCCCCACATGCAGATCGTGTGTATGTGGTGGGATCCAATCTTAGTGTTGGCAGCAGGGCATCCCAGCTCGTATTTTCGCTTCTTGTGGTAGAGCTTCCTCTTGCCACCAGTCTTACGGTGCTTGTGCCAGTTGCCCCGAGAGATGCCGTGGCTTGGCACCAGCTGGAAAGAGCAAGCTCCCTGTCTTTCTAAGCATTGTTACAAGAAGTAGGATTCTGCCCGGCTGGTGTGACTCACTGGTTGAGCGTCGACCGATGCACCAAGAGGTTGCTGGTTCGATTCCTGGTCAGGGCACATGCCCAGATTGTGGGCCCGATCCCCAGTGGAGGACATGCAGGAGGTGGCCAATTGATGTTCTCTGTCATCAATGTTTCTATCTCTCCCTCTCCCTTCCTCTCTCTCTAAAATCAATAAAGAAAAAAAAATTAAAAACAAAACAAAACCTGTTTTCCCAACCAGCGCTTATACAGAAGCCTAGACGATAAAATTAATAAAAGAGGAGCTGCCTTGGTCGACTCAGGAAGGGCAGTAAGAAACAGCCTTTTTCTGAGGCACCTCTGGTAAACTGTAGGTGTGGTACTGAGAAACCTTGATGTAGTTTATTTAAATTACAATGTAAAGAGACTTCCGGTCAAGAGGTCAAGATGGTAGTGTAGGTAAACTTGGTACTTGCCTCCTCCCACAACCACATCAAAATTACAACTAAACTACAGAACAAACATCAGCCTGACATGGAGCTGAATGGAAGTCCTTTCAACTATGAAATTGAAGAAGCCACATCAAAATGGGGAGGAGGAGAGGAGGCACAGATGGGCTGGTCCCACACCGACCTGTGGTGGACAAAAATCAGGAGGATACCTCGGCTGTGAAGGTCCTTTCTGAGGAGCAAGGGGTCCCCATCCCACACCAGGCTCCCAGGTCAGGGTTTTAATGCCAGGAAGAGAAGTCCCCATCGCTTCTGGCTGTAAAAACCAGCGGGAACTGAGGCTGAGAGAGGTGGAGGCTGCTAGAGCCCCAACCAGTTCCTCTTAAAGGGCCCACTCATGGACTTACTCAGACTGGCTTCTTCTGGGCTCCAGCATTGGGGAGGTAGCTTGAAAGGCACCAGAGACATACGAGGAAGAACTGAATTGTTCAGTATTGGGGTGAGAACTAGAGAAGCAGCTTTCTCCTGGACAGACTTTCTGTGAGAGACTGTTTTTCCTTTGGTGAGCCCTTCCCTGGAGCAGCAGACAGCAGCCATATCTGGGACTCCAGCAACCTGGCTCACATTGTTTGCCCCCTACTGATTCCTTAAGGCCTAGGCCCACCCAACCTTTGGGCCCACCCAAGCTGTTTCCAGTGGCTTTACCATAGGATTGGCCTGTCTTGGGTCCTACTTCAGATTTTCCTGAAATCTCTCAACAAGTAGCAAGTGGGTCCTAGAGCAAATTAACTGAAAACATCTCTGGAAGCAAAAATGATAGAACTGAAGCTGTCCTATTTCGTCCTCATAATGAAAAGGCTGGGAAAAATAGAAGGCATCAGGAAAAGAGAAAGACCAAATATGAGATGGATTGACTCCATAAATGAAGCCATAGGCACGAGTCTAAAGAAGCTGAGCAGGGATGTTGAGGATAGAACATTGTGGACATCGCTCATTCATAGGGTCTTCAGGAATCCGAGCCAGCTGATGGCACATTAACACACAGTCCAAGTTTCCTCCAAGTTCCAAAATAGGACCTGGCTGAACATAGAGTAAGAGCTTAGTAAATGTTAGATAAATGAATCATTACAAGCGCTAATCCAGTTTCTGCCTGAGCATTTCTGATTCATTACCTTACAAAATTATCTTTTTTACTAGCTCTGTTTGACATAAACTAATATGAAAACCAAAAGTACTTTCTGTTCATGTTTTACCTGTTTGTTCTTAGTTTTGGTCATGAGCTATTCAGGTAAAAATGGTTCTTCCTTAAGAACTGTCAAGTATTTGAAGAGTGCCATTATCTCCTCTCCCCTCCCCTCCCCTCTCTTCTCTCCTCGAGCGGGAGGGAGAGAGGGAGGAAGAGAGAGAGAGAAACATCAGTGTGAGAGAGACACATAGACTGGTTGCCACCCACACGACCCCATCCGGGGCCGGGGACAAACTGCAACTGAGGTACATGCCCTTAGCAGGAATCGAACCCAAGTCTCTCTGGACCGCAGGCCGACGCTGTAACTGTTGAGCCAAACCGACCAGAGCTCGAACCCGGGTCTCTCTGGTCCGCAGGCCAGTGTTCTAACTGCTGAGCCAAACCAGCCAGGGCTATAGTTGACTCTTAAACAATGAGCTTGAACTGCACAGGTCCACTTATACACGGAATTTTTTAAATAAGTACATACAATACTGTAAATGTATTTCCTCTTCCTTATGATTTTCTTAATAACATTTTATTTTCTCTAGCTTCCTTTATTATAAGAATACACTATATAATGAATTTAACATACAAAGTATGTGTTAGGGGTAGGGAACTTTTTTCTGCCAAAGGCCATTTGGGTATTTATAACATCATTCTTGGGCCATACAAAATTAATCAACTTAAAAATTAGCCTGCTAGCCCTGGCTGGTTGCTCAGTAGTTAGAGTGTCGGCCATAGACCAAAGAGTGTCGGGTTCGATTCCAGTCAAGGACACATATTTCGGTTGCAGTTCATCCCCGGCCCAGGTCAGGGTCGTGCAGGAGGCAACCAATAGATGTGTTTCTCTCATATCAATGTTTCTCTCTCTCTCCCTCCCTCCCTCCCTCCTACTCTATCTGAAAATCAATGGAAAAATATTCTCAAGTGAGGATTTTAAAAAAAAAATTAGCCTGCTATATTTGGTCAGGCTAGTTTGGTGAGGTGTGTGATGTTAGTTGGTATTGATTTCCCAGGCCTTTTATGGCTAGAGGGCCAGATGTTCCCCACCACTTATGTTATCAGTAAGACATTCAGTCAACAGTAGACTATTAGTAATTAAGTTTTTGTGGAGTCAAAAGTTATATGTGGAGCCCTGGCTGATTTGGCTCCGTGCTTAGAGCATTAGCCCGAGGACCAAAGGGGCAAGGGTTCAATTCCAGTCAAGGGCAGGTACCTGGGTTGCAGGTTTGATTGTGGTAGTGCAGGAGGCAACCAATTGATGTGTCTCTCACACATCTGTGTCTCTCTCCCTCCCTTCCTCCCTTCCACTTTTTTTTTTTTATCCTCACCTGAGAACATTTTTCCATTTTTTGTTTAACTAGAGTGGGAATTTTTAAAATAAGTACATACAATATTGTAGAGTGGGAGAAAGAGAGGGAAAAAGAGAGCAACATCGATGTGAAAGGGACACATCAAGTGCCGCTACCTGCACAACCCAAACAGGTCCGGGGACAAACTGCAACCTAGGTATGTGCCCTTAGCGGGAACCGAACCCAGGTCTCTCTGGACTGCAGGCCGACACTCTAACTGCTGAGCCAAACTGGCCAGGGCTCCCTTCCACTTTCTCTAAAAAGCAATGGAAAAACATCCTTGGGTGAAAATTAAAAAAAAAAATTATACATGGATATTTGACTGCACAGGGGAAGCAGGTGGGGGGAGTGGTAAGCATTTCTAACCCCTACATTGTTCAAGGTCAGCGCTATTTCTTTAAACACTGTTCAGTAGTGTAGATATTTTAGTTATATGAATAGTCATTATTAGTTGTTAGATTTAATTATATAACTACTGTTAACCTGTGTCTTAGTCTGTAAAATACAAATAATAATAGTGCTTACAGCATAGAGTTTGGAAGATGGAGATAATGGGTGCAAAGTGTTACTATAATTCCTGGTCAGTTATAAGCATTCAATAAATGTTAATTATCATTATTAGTTATTGTAATTAATCTGAACATTGGAATTGCAATTAAAAAAACCTACCACATAAGAAAATATTTTTTTACTGCATGGATTTATTTCTTTATTCATCAATTTACTAAATGCCTATTATGTGCCAGGCACTGGGATAGGTAGGCCTCATATTTCTTATTCACAAAAATTGGTGCTAGCCCTGGCCAGTTTGGCTCAGCGGTTAGAGCGTCGGCCTGCGGTCTGGAGAGACCTGGGTTCGGTTCCCGCTAAGGGCACGTACTTCGGTTGCAGTTTGTCCCCGGCCCTGGTTGGTCGTGCGGGTGGCAGCCACTCGATGTGTCCCTTCACGTCGATGTTTCTCTCTCTCTCTCCCTTCCTCTCTCTCCCTCCTACTCTATCTGTACAAAAAATGGAAAAATATCCTCGGGTGAGGATTAAAAAAAAAAAAAAAATTGGTGCTAAGCCTTGGCCAGTTTGGCTCAGTGGTTAGAGTGTCGGCCTGAGGTCCAGAGATACCTGGGTTCAGTTTCCACTAAGGGTACGTGCCTCGGTTGCGGTTTTTCCCCAGCCCTGGTTGGGTCGTGCGAAAGGTAGCCGCTTGATGGGTCCCTTTCACATCGATGTTTCTTTCTCTCTCTCCCTCCCACTGTATCTGAACAAAAAAAATGGAAAAATGTCCTCGGGTGAGGATTAAAAAAAAAATGGGTGCTAATAACAGTAACAATTTCTTCCCTGTGGTATTATCAGGATTAAATGGGTGCTTTTATACATACCTGAGTTTGTATTATAAGTGTTTACTAGCTAGCTAGATTTTCCAAAGAGAAGGGCATTATAATTATATTCATCCTCTTATTTCCTAGTACTGTAGCAAGGACAATAGATCACACAGATCATCACAGGACAAATTACAGGCTTAGAAACATGCACAAATAGAACCCTTTTCAACATAGTTATGTTCAATAATCAAACTATGTGAAAATGCTTTTTAAACTCTAAAGGGATGTATAAATTTAAGATCATTAATTCCATAGTCATGGAAATAGACAATGTAGTGGTTTTCAGACTTTGAAGAGCCCAAGATTCCAGAGATGCCTCAGGAATGGCAACAGTAAGGCACACACAAAGGGGAGGTAGATATTCCAGACCCTCCCCCAGTACAGTTCAGTTGGAACAACCCCATTTATTTTACTTATTTTGTTACTATAAAAAAAGGTTTGAGCCCAGCCGGTGTGGCTCACTGGTTGAGCATGGACCCATGCACCAGGAGGTCTCTGGTTCAATTCCCAGTCAAGGCACATGCCCAAGTTGTGGGCCCAATCACCAATGGGGGGCATGCAGGAGGTGGCCAATCCATGTTCTTTCTCAGCAGTGTCTCTTTCTCTTTCCCCCTCTCCCTTCCTCTCTCTCTAAAATCAATAAAGAAAAAAAATTTTTTTTTTTAAAGTTGTAAACATCAGTACTCAATTTGTGCATGTTTCTAAACCATTGTAATTTATCCTATGCTGATTTGTGTGATCCTTTGTCTTTTGTGATATTTACTTTCCCCTTTTCCATTTGACAGACAGACGTACTGGTACTGAGTTGTGATCTAATAACAGATGTTGCCTTACATGAAGTTGTGGACCTGTTCAGAGCTTATGATGCATCACTTGCCATGTTAATGAGAAAAGGCCAAGATGGCGTAGAACCAGTTCCAGGTCAAAAGGGGAAAAAAAAAGCAGGTAAGGAGACAGAAGTTTGATTTCTTTGTTTGTTGGGTTTTTATAATTATTATTGTCATTCATAGTTTCTCTTAAGAAACATTTATTGACGGTTGATGACATGAAGTCCAGTAAGACACAGTTGCTGACTTGAAGAGGTTTATAGCGATTGATTAGATTCTGTAAGATCCAAGAGGTGTATATATGCAAAGCAAAACACTCAGAACTGTTTGCATTGTGTTTACAGCTCAAATATTCAAATGCATATATCTAAGAAACAAAAAATTTAATTTAAGAACAAATTTTAAAAAATATTTTAAGTTTGCTTGCAAATTTAATTAGATACCTTTAAGTGATTAGAATTACTATTACAAATGTAGTATGGTTGATATTTTTGAATGGTCCAGTCACCGTAAATAAAGAAGATAGTCATTAACCATGCTTTGTCTTCTTGGGATTATCTTTATATTTTCCTGAGATTCTAGTAGTGGGTTAATTTTTTTTTTTAATCTTCAGAGAATTATAGTAATCTTAATGGACCAAAAAGAAGAAAAATACTCTAGCCCTGGCCAGTGTGCTCAGTGGTTAGAGCGTCGGCATGTGCACTAAAGGTTTGTGGGTTCAATTCCCTGTCAGTGGCACATACTTGGGTTGTAAGTTTGATCCCTGGCCCCAGGTGGGGTGTGTGCAGGAGGCAACCAATTCATGTGCCTCTCCCACATCGATGTTTGTCTGTGTCTGTCTATCTCTCTCTCTCTCTCTCTCTCCCTCCCAGAATATTTCAAACCTGAGCCAATAATTCTGTGACTGGGCTACTTTTAATAACTAAACTTATGATCAAAAAGCTAAGTAAGATCATACTTTTATATAGATCTTAGTTTTTCCTGGAATGATGTGTTTTTACCCTGGAGTTTTTCCCAGGAATGACAAGTTCTTTAGATTTTGCTTATCCAGCATTATGTAACCCATTATTGTCCTGTCATTGTTGTATATTGATGTAGTCTCTTACAATTACTAAAAGCTATGTATGGCTTATTAGTATCCTACTATTAATAGAGCCACCTAGAGCTTTCATTTCTAGGATTTGAGTAATCTAGTCTGTACTTTTAGCTCTCTTATTTAGGGCATTTGGTTAACATAATTTTGGATTATAGCATTGAAACTTCTTTCTAGTTGCTTTTTGTGTTCAGGTGATCATTGGTGCAGATTAATTGTTGGATCTTCTTTCTACCTTATTATTATGTATAGTCCTCATGTCAATTATTCCTTTTATTCTATATATATATATATATATATATATATATTTTTTTTTTTTTTTTACAAGGTCTGGTTTGCTTACTTATAATTCCCTGTAATCAGCCTTTTCGGTTTACACAGATAGAAACACTGTATATCCAGGCTTTATAAACAGGTGTATATTTTTTAGTTATAATTTTTATATACCTCTCTATTTATAATAATTTTAAAAATCAAATACTCTGTTATAGTTATTCTTCTTGGTATTAGAACATTTTAGTACATTTCATATTAACTTTTATCTCTTAAGTATTATTATTAAATGCATAGCTTTTTACAATTTTATTTTAGAAGTACTGTAACTATTATCTATTTGCCCATCCATTTTTAAATGTTTTGATGCTTAAGTTGTCACAATTTGGCAAGTGGAAGTTGGCTTTTCTATCCTCTTTGAAAAAGTATGATGTATACTGGTAACTTGCTCTTTAACTGGAGTGTGAGCATAAAGGGCAGGGAAACAGGAAATGGGAGTGGAGAGGAAACAGGGATCATACTAAAGAGTTTGAACTTTATCCCCAGAACAGTGAGGAGTTATTGAGGAATTTTAAACAAGAGAATGTCATAATTAGATTTGTGTTTTAGAAAGACTTTTTATTCTTAACATGAAATTTTGAACTTCTCATTTTCTTTTTTTTTTTTTTGGTACATGCCCCTAACGGTAACCAAACCCGGGACTCTCTGGTCCGCAGGCCGACGTTCCAACCACTGAGCCAAACAGGCCAGGACTCATTTTCTATATTTTGTTATGTTTGAAGACTGAAGAATCACTTAAATACCTGAGTTTTTAATTCCTCCCATGGGATGCTATGCATTTTAGTGATAGCAGATTTTAAAGAATCCTAAATTTCTCAGACTATATATTTGGTCTGCTTCTTGGCTGCTATTGTCTGACAGAACAGCCAGCAGTCCCCTCTTCCCATATTTTGTTTAAAAGTCTAGATCCTCTAGGTCCAAGTTTCCCAAATTTGGACTTACAGGAAAATGACTATGGCTAGATGTTTCAGGAGACATCTTTCCCCCCCTTGCCACTTTCTTGAAAGATTTGTAGGAGTTGTGGATACTGAGGAAGGCAGGATCAAATTAAAGTTTGGATTTTTTTTGGACTATTTTTTTTTTCCTGCTGCAGGATGTTACACATGTTCTTTGTCTGAAATGCTATCTATCCCCTCTTCTCCCACAACACATGCACTCTAAATCGAGCTTAGCCTTCAAGTTATTTTCTGAGCAAGGCCTTCCTTCACCCTCTAATGTGAAATTATATACCTTTGTTTGCCTGCATAGGTAACCCTGCCCTCTTATTTACTCTCTCCTCTACTGGACTGTAAGCTCATGAGAGCAGGGATCATATTTATTTTCTTTTTTTTTAATCCTTACCTAAGGATATATTTTTATTTATTTATTTATTTATTTTATTCCTCACCCGAGGATATTTTTCTATTTAGCATTAGATAGAGTAGGAGGGAGGGAGAGACAGAGAGAAACGTCGATGTGATAGAGACACATCAACTGGTTGCCTCACACATGACCCGACTAGGGCCAGGGACAAACCACAACCCAGGTATGCAACCAAGGTATGTGCCCTTGACCGGAATCGAACCCACAACTTATTGGTCCATGGGCCAACACTCTAACCGCTCAGCCAAACCAGCCACAGCTGTTTTTATTGTTTTTTAGAGAGAGGAAGGTGGGGGGAGAGAGAGAGAGAGAGAGAAACATTGATTGGTTGCCTCCTGCACAACCTCTACAGGGAATTGAGCCTACAACCCAGGCATGTGCCCTGACTGGGAATTGAACCAGTGACCTTCTGGTGCATGGGACGATGCTCAGAAACCGGAGCCACACCAGCAAGAGCCAAAACTGAAATTCTTGTGATTGAAGAAATAGTATTCAGAAATATGTTCAAATGTGCCTAGAATTCATCAGTCACAATGTGATAAGTACAATAATAGGAGCATGTGGAAAATACAGGGAACAATTTAATGTCTCAGTTGTATGAAAATATATTTTAAAACACGATATTTAAAAAGAAAGAGGGAAGCAATTTACTTATATGCAGACAGGGTAATGGATATGAAATCAGATCCCCGACCTACAAATGCATTATATTGTGATGTAATCATTGCATTTAGGACATACTGTATATATAATCTGTGCTAAACTAAGCCCTATGGGGGGAAAATAATTAAGATTTGCTGTCAAGCTAAAATCCAGCGAATGGAGCTAGGTAGTTTTGTTATTTACCAAGTTTTTATATCCATTTATGTATGGCCTAATAGCATTTTATGAATAGTTGCTCAGGATCACATCAGTCATAAGTGGTAGAATTCAAACTTGAACACCTTCCACCTCCATAGGCTGGGCTTCTTTTTGTTTTTAATTTAGTTTTTATTTTTATCAAGGTTTTATATGTCCATGATTTAAAGAGTGATGTAATTATCCAAAAATGTTTCACACAGCTGAAATCAGGGTGTCATCCAGGACTGAGGTCTCATCTAAAGACTCAACTAGGAAAGGATTTCTTCTAAGCTTACTTGTTTGTTGACAGAATTTCAGTTCCCTAAGGACTGTTGGACAGAGAATCTGTTTCTAGCTAGCTGTTAGCTAGAGGCTGCCCTCATTTTTTAAGTTCTTTGAAACTTTTGGGCCTCTCTCCACATAGCAAACATAATGCCTGTCACAGGGGAGGTGCACAAACGTATATATTAGTTGAATGAATGAATGGATAAGTAAATGACTATAGAGGAAACAGAAGGGTTCAAAGAAGTAAAAATAAAGTAAAAATAAAAACTAAGCCATGGCCAGTTTGGTTCAGTGGTTAGAGCGTCGGCCCACGGACCAGAGAGGCCCGGGTTTGGTTCCTGCTAAGGGCACCTACCTCAGTTGCATTTTGTCCCTAGCTCTGGTTGGGGTTGTGTGGGTGGCAACCAGTCGATGTATCTCTCTCACATCAATGTTTCTCTCTCTCTTCCTCCCTCTCTCCCTCCCGCTCTATCTGAAGATAAATGTAAAAATGTCCTCAAGTGAGGATAATAAATAAATACTAAAATATATGAATAGTTGAGTATGACAGAATTTTAAAAAATGGAACTTTATAGTTTTAACTGCTTTCTTAACATTTTTTGTGTGGTTTTTCTTCTTAGGATGAACATTCTAATGTTACCTACCCTGCTTTCAAAGTGAAATTCACTTTGTTAAAGCAGAGTAGAAACATTTCCAAGTTCTTATAATTTGGATCATATTCTGAGGTCCCAGTTACTATGGTAGTTACAAAGAAGCAAATACAAAAAGTGGGGCATGAGAATGAGGAGAATGTGACAGAAGTGCATCATAACTGAAAAATTGACTTGTGAGAAATTATTGCTCCCAGGACATTCAGTAATTCAAGGTTTTTGTGGGCCTAGGGACTTGGATAGGGTAAGCACTTCAAATTATATTAAAAAATAGCATCTCTGTGTTTCTTTTTAAAATATTGGTTCATAATTAGACCTTTTCAGACTTTGTTATGTTCTCAAGTTTTCATGTAATGGATGGATGGATGAATTAATTAGTTAATTAATTAATTGATGTATATCAAAGCTGCTGTATGGCATTTGAAATTCTCTGCAGTTTTTAAAAATTATTTAAATATGTTTTTATTGATTTTTTTAGAGAGAGAGGAAGGGAGAGGGAGAGAGAGATAGAAACATCAATGAGAGAGAAACATTGATCGCCTGCCTCCCGCACACCCCTCACTGGAGATCAGGCCCACAACCTGGGCACGTGCCCTGACTGGGAATTGAATTAGTGACCTCTTGGTGCAAGGGTTGACGCTCAACCTCTGAGCCACACCAGCCGGGCTCTCTGCAGTTTGTAGCTTTGATTGAAAGTCTCTGTAAAACTTACCATCAGATTGCCAATATTTACCCTTCCTTCTTTGGAGTTCACTAATCTTAGATAGTGAAAAAAATAACATAACTTTTTATGATAGTTTCTCCTTATTCAGATTCAGACACTGCATATGATGAGATGACCAGAGACCACCCAAAGAAATGAATGTTTTATCCCCTGAGCTAATTATGCACTTGAGTAATACGTTTTGTTCTAGGTATAGAGGCAGCTGACGCCGACAGGGAAGCATGTTTAATTATATGGTAGTCATTGCATGTTAGTGGGAGACAGATAAATTCATCTTTAGAGATAACATTTTTCCTTGAGTTCAACTTTCACTTTCTCTTTTTCAAAGAGCTGTTAAATCATTGCTTTATTTGATTTTTGTGAGGATCAAATGAGAGGATGTATTAACTTATTTAGTCTTTATAACAAGCCTTTGAGGTAGGCACTATTATCCCCACTTTACAGATGAAACTGAGAAACAGAGAGGTTTAGTATCTGGCTCAAAGACATACAACTAGTAAGTGGTATTCATACCCAAGTGGTTTGGCTTCAAAGGCTCTCTTAACTATATGCCACCTCTATGTGAAAATGCTTTTGTATGCTATAGATAGATACTATACAGTTCTTAGCAGATTTTGTTAAGTGTTCAACACTGCACTGGATTTATATCCAAAGGAATCATAAGCCTGCATTTGGAGAGCTTATACTGTGGTTGGGGTGAAGAAATGTAACACAGAATACAGCAATAATAGGCCGTCCTGTAAAATCACCGTCTACTAGACAACTCTGTACATTTAATAAGTATGTACTTATTTTCTTTGAATGCTCCCATACACAACATAAAATCTAGTGCATAGTAGACATATAGTTAATGTTGGTTGAATTTGGATGTCCTTAAATAATGCTATTCCCATTTTCACAATGAGCAGACCTAAGTGATTATTGACAAAGAAATCCTTTCTTGTGCTTTCTTTTTGTGTCATGTGGTGGGCTTGTGGTTCATCCACTTAACTGGTAAAGCAGTATCTTGACTGCCCCTCCTTTTAAAACTTTATTGCCCTGGCCGATTTGCCTCAGTGGTTAGAGCATCAGCCCATAGACCAGAGAGTTCCAGGTTCAGTTACCGCCAAGGGCATGTACCTTGGTTGCAGTTTGTCGCAGGCCCCAGTTGGGGTTATGTGGGTGGCAACCAGTAGATGTGTCTCTCTCACATCGATGTTTCTCTCTCTCTCTTTCCCCCTCTTCCTCCTGCTCTAACTGAAGATAAATGCAAAACTGTCCTCGGGTGAGGATAAAAAAAAACCTTTTTATTTACTTTTTATTCTTTTTATTTTAAATACGTTTAAAATTTTTTTCTCTTTATTGATTTTTTTAGGGATAGGGAGAGAAAGAGAGAAACATCAATGAGAGAGAAGCAGTTGGCCGCCTCCTGCATGCCCCTCACTGGGAATTGGGTTCACAACCTAGACATATGCCCCGACCAGGAATCAAACCAGTGACCTCTTTCTTTTTTTTTTAATCCTCATCTGAGGACACTTCTCCATTTTTTGTTCAGATAGAGTGGGAGGGAGAGAGAGGAAGAGAGAGAGAGAGAGAGCAATATCGACACGAAAGGGACACATTGAGTGGCTGCCACCTGCACGACCAACCAGGGCCGGGGACAAACCACAACCGAGGCACGTGCCCCCAGCAGGAACCAAACCCGGTTTCTCTGGACTGCAGGCTGGCACTCTTTACAGCTGAGCCAAACCGGCCAGGGCAAACCAGTGACCTCTTGGTGCATGGGTCGAAGCTCAACCACTGAGCCACACCGGGGGCTTAAATATGTTTCTATCGATTTTTTTAGAGAGAAAGGAAGGGAGGAGAGAACATAGATTGGCTGCCTCCTGCATGCCCCCCACTGGAGATCGAGGCCGAAATCCAGGCAGGTGCCCCTACTGGAATCAAACCTGTGACTTCTTGGTCTATGGGCTGATAGACAACCACTTAGCCACATCAGCTGGGCCATTTCTTTATTATTTTTATTTTTATTTTTTTTCTTTATTGATTTTTAGAGAGAAAGGAAGGGAGCGGGAGAGAGAGATAGCAACATCAATGAGAGAGAACATCGATTGGCTGCATCCTGCATGCCTCCCACCTGGGCATGTGCCCTGACTGGGAATCAAACTGGTGACCTCTTGGTGCATCGGTCAGCGCTCGACCACTGAGCCACACCAGCTGGGCTCTTTATTCTTTTTCTTTTTTTTTAGAAGTTCAAATTTTTTTTTTTTTATTATTAATTAATTATTGTTACAGATGTTTCTCCTTTTCCCCCCACTGATTTCCTCCTCCCCCTCCCTCCCTGCCCTTTCCCCAGTTTATTTTCCATGTTCACTGTTCATGCATACATGCATATAAGTTCTGTGGTTTATCTCTTCCCCACCACCCCCCTATTTAGGGGATTGTCAGTCTGTATCCCATTTCCGCATCTCTAGGACTACCCCCTTCCTCAGACTGTTATGTTCATTATATTCCACAAATAAGTGAGATCATATGATACTTGTCTTTCTCTGTTTGGGTTGTTTCACTTAGGATGATAATTTCCAGGTCCCTCCATGTAGTCTCAGAGGATAAGAGGTCTTTCTTTCTTACAGCTGCGTAGTACTCCATTGTGTATATGTACCACAGCTTTTTTATCCATTCATCTACTGCTGGACACTTGGGCTGTTTCCAGATCTTAGCTATTGTAAATAGTGCTGCTACAAACATGGGGGTACATGTATTCTTTCTGGTTGGTGTTTCAGGCTTCTTAGGATATATTCCTAGAAGTGGGATCACTGGGTCAAATGGAAGTTCAATTTTTAATTTTTTGAGGTAACACCATAGTGTTTTCTATAGTGGCTGCACCAGTCTGCATTTCCACCAGCAGTGTACTAGAGTCCCCTTTTCTCCACACCCTCTCCAACACTTGTTGTTTGATGATTTGTTGATGGCGGCCATTCTGACAGGTGTGAGGTGATACCTCATTGTTGTTTTAATTTGCATCTCTCTGATGATTAGTGATGATGAGCATTTCTTCATATGTTTCTTAGCCATTTGTATGTCCTGTTTGGAGAGGTGTCTATTCAGTTCCTCTGCCTTTTTTTTTTTATCCTCACCCGAGGATATTTTTCCATTTTTTGTACAGATAGAGTGGGAGGGAGAGAGAGGAAGGGAGACAGAGAGAGAAACATCGACGTGAAGGGACACATCGAGTGGCTGCAACCCGCACGACCAATCAGGGCCAGGGACAAACTGCAACCGAAGTACATTCCCTTAGCGGGAACCGAACCCGGGTCTCTCCGGACCGCAAGCCGATGCTCTAACCGCTGAGCCAAACTGACCAGGGCCCTCTGCCCATTTTTTAATTGGATTCTTTGTCTTCCTTTTGTGGAGTTGTATGAGCACTCTATATGTATTGGAAATTAACCCCTTGTCTGATATATCATTGGCAATTATGCTCTCCCATACAGTGGGTAGCCTTTCCGTTTTGATGATTGTATCTTTCGCTGTGCAGAAGCTTCTGAGTTTGATGTAGTCCCATGTGTTCATTTTCTCCTTTGTTTCTATTGCCTTAGGTGATGTGTCAGTAAAAATTCTGCTGCATATGATGTCTGAAATTTTGTTGCCTACAGTCTCTTCTAGGATTTTTATGGATTCATGAGTTACATTTAAGTCTTTTATCCATTTTGAGTTTATTCTCGTGTATGGTGTAAGTTGATGGTCTAGTTTCATTTTTCTGCAAGTAGCTGTCCAATTTTCCCAGCACCATTTATTAAAGAGGCTGTCCTTACTCCACTGTATGCTCTTGCCACCTTTGTCAAATATTAATTGAGCATATTGCCTTGGGTCCATTTCTGGGTTCTCTGTTCTGTTCCACTGGTCTATATGCCTGTTCTTGTGCCAGTACCACGCTGTTTTGATTACAGTGGCTTTGTAGTATAACCTGAAATCTGGTACTGTGATCCCTCCAACTTTGTTCTTCCTTTTCAAGATTGCTGTGGCTATTCGAGGCCTTTTTTGGTTCCATATGAACTTTTGAAATAATTGTTCTAATTCTGAGAAGTATGCTGTTGGTATTTTGATGGGGATTGCGTTCAATCTATAGATTGCTTTGGGAATTATGGACATTTTAATGATGTTAATTCTCCCAATCCATGAACAGGGTATGTGCTTCCACTTTTTTATATCTTCCTCTATTTCTTTTTTCAATGACCTGTAGTTTTCTGCGAATAGGTCCTTTATTTCTTTGGTTAAGTTTATTCCTAGGTATCTTAATTTTTTTGCCGCAATGGTAAATGGGATTTTTTGCTTAGTTTCTCTTTCTGTGAGTTCATCATTGGTGTATAAGAATGCCATCGATTTCTTGACGTTAATTTTGTGTCCTGCTACTTTGCCAAATTCATTTATTAAGTCTAGTAAACTTTTGATGGAGTCTTTGGGGTTTTCTATGTATAGTATCATGTCATCTGCAAATAATGACAGTTTCACTTCCTCCTTTCCAATTTGGATCCCTTTTATTTTTTCTTCCTGTCTGATTGCTGTGGCTAAGACTTCCAGTACTATGTTAAATAGGAGTGGCGAAAGTGGGGCTCCTTGCCTTGTTCCTGTTCTTAAGGGAAATGCTTTTAGTTTTTGCCCATTGAGTATGATGTTGGCTGTAGGTCTTTCATATATGGCCTTTATTATGTCTAGATATGATCCCTCTATTCCCACACTGCTGAGCGTTTTTATCAGAAATGGATGCTGGATTTTGTCGAAGGCTTTTTCAGCATCTATTGATATTATCATGTGGTTTTTATTTATGTAGTGTATCACGTTTATGGATTTGTGAATATTGTACCAGCCTTGCGTCCCTGGGATGAATCCCACTTGGTCATGGTGGATAATTTTTTTGGTGTATTGCTGGATCCGATTTGCTAGTATTTTGTTTAGGATTTTGGCATCTATGTTCATCAGGGATATTGGCCTGTAGTTTTCTTTCTTTGTTGTGTCTTTTTCTGGTTTTGGAATTAGAATTATGCTGGCTTCATAAAACGAGTTTGGAAGTCTTCCTTCTTGAATTTTTTGAAATAGTTTGAGAAGAATGGGTATTAGTTCTTCTTTGAATGTTCGGTAAAACTCCCCCGTGAAGCCATCCGGGCCTGGGCTTTTGTTTGCTGGGAGAGTCTTGATTACATCTTCAATTTCTTCTGTTGTTATTGGTCTGTTCAAGTTTTCTATCTCTTCCTGATCTAGTTTTGGGAGACTATGTGTTTCTAGAAATTTGTCCATTTCGCTTAGATTGTCGAATTTGTTGCCATATAATTGTTCATAGTAGTTGTTAACAATCTTTTGTATTTCTGTAGTTTCAGTTGTTATCTCTCCTCTTTCATTCCTGATTCTGTGTATTTGGGTTATCTCTCTTTGTTTCTTGGTGAGTCTAGCTAAGGGTCCATCAATCTTGTTTATCTTTTCGAAAAACCAGCTCTTTGTTTTATTGATCCTTTGAATTGTTTTTTTTTTTTTTTTGGTCTCTATGTCATTTATTTCTGCTCTGATCTTTACTATTTCCTTCCTTCTACTTGCTCTGGGGTTTTCTTTTTGTTTGCTCTCTAGTTCTTTAAGTTGTGAAGTTAGATAGTCTATTAGAGATTTTTCTTCTTTTTTGAGGTAGGCCTGTAGTGCTATGAACTTCCCTCTCAGAACTGCTTTCGCTGCATCCCATAGATTTTGTGTTGTTGTGTCTTCATTTTCATTGGTTTCCAGGAAGTTTTTGATTTCTTCTTTGATCTCCTCGGTGACCCATTCATTGTTTAATAACATGCTATTTAGCTTCCATGTGTTCAAATGTCTTTGTATGTTCTTCTTGCAATTGATTTCTAGTTTCATGCCATTGTGATCTGAGAAAATGCTTGATATGATTTCAGTCTTCTTGAACTTGTAGAGACTTAGTTTGTGCCCTAACATGTGGTCTATCTTTGAGAATGTCCCATGTGCACTTGAGAAGAATGTGAATTCTGTAGTTTTGGGGTGTAGTTCTCTATAGATATCTATTAAATCCATTTGGTCTAGTGCTTCATTTAGAGTCTCTGTTTCCTTGCTAATTTTTTGTCTAGAAGATCTATCCAGCGATGTCAGCAGGGTGTTGAAGTCCCCTGCTATGATTGTATTGCTATCTGTTTCTCCTTTGAAGTCCTCCAGAAGTTTTTTAATATATATTGGTGCTCCTATATTGTGTGCATATATGTTAATCAAGATTATATCTTCCTGTTGGATAGATCCTTTCAATATTATGTAGTGGCCTTCTTTGTCTCTAATTATGACCTTCATTCTGAAATCTGTTTTTATCAGATATGAGTATTGCTACCCCAGCTTTTTTTTCTTTTCCGTTTGCTTGGAAGATTTTTTTCCCTTCCCATCCCTTCACTTTCAATCTATGTGAGTCTTTTGTTGTGAGGTGGGTCTCTTGTAAACAACATATAGATGAGTCATGCTTTCTTATGCAATCAGCTACTCTGTTGGGCTCTTTATTCTTTACAAATAAAAATTATATATATTTGAGGCTTACAAGGTGATATTTTGGTATATGTAGATATTGTTAAGTGATTGCTACAATTTAATTAACATATCCACCAACTTCTTAGCTTTTTATTTTTTAAATAATTTCAAAAACTGCATAACCAATGGACACTGAAAATAGTGTGGGGAAGGCAGGAGAGGGGCTGGAATGGGGAGAAGGGGGTCAATTGGGAAAAAAGGGGGGACATCTGTAATACATTCAACAATAAAGATGAGTTTAAAAAATAGTAATAATTTCAAATTTACAGAATGGTTATAAGAATAGTATAAAGAACCTCTATAGTCTAGCCGGTGTGGCTCAGTGGTTGATCGTCGACCCGTACACCAAGATGTCACCGGTTTGATTCCCAGTCAGGACACATGTCCAGGTTGTAGGCCTGATCCCCAGTTGGAGGCATGCAGGAAGCGACCAATCAGTGTTCTCTCTCACCAATGTTTCTATCTCTCTCCCACTCACTTCCTCTCTCTGTAAAATCAATAAAGGATAAAAAATGCCTATATCCTTCACCCAAATTCCCCAACTGTTAATATTTACTTTATCATTCTCTCTCTCTCATAATATATATTCAATATCATATGCATATACAATGTATATACAGTTGTTATTTTTCTGAGCTATTTGAGTATAGACTGCTGGCACCATCATTCCCTTTGCCTTTAAATACATGAATGTGTATTCTTTCCCCTCATCCTCCACACCCCCTGAAAAAGGACAGATCTCTTAAAATAGGAAGTTTACATTGACATAGTACTTTAGTCTATAGAACTTATTCAAAATTCACAGTTAACCTAATAACATCCTTTAGAGCAATAAAAAAAAATCTGACTGCCTGTGTTTTAAACATTGTAGTGAGTATGTGCTATATAACACCCAGTTCTGTATTTGGTTCCAAGAGAAACCTGTTCCCTGACTTAGTCATACAGGCAAGGCAAATGTCTTTATTTGATTTCCCTTCTTTTATATAATTCAGTGGAACAGCGTGACTTCATTGGAGTGGACAGCACAGGAAAGAGGCTTCTCTTCATGGCAAATGAAGCGGACTTGGATGAAGAGCTGGTCATTAAGGGATCCATCCTGCAGAAGTAAGCCCTAGGGTTTTTCTTCTTGGCAATTCTTCTTGTCTTAAAACAAAATAAAACCACCCAGTGGATGGGAAAGAGGGAATGAAAACTAGATTATACTGTGTGAAATTAACAAAAGTATGTGAATGTTTTCCCATGAGATAAATGAAAACTTTCCTTCACCACACAAGCTTAGCTTTTCCCTGTGTCTTTTCTTGCCAAGGAAGAGTCAAATCCTGCATAGGAGTGGGGCAAAGCAGCTGTGGGGAGAACAGGGAACAAGACTTTTTCTGACAATGTTATAGAACTTCCTTTTTCTAAAAATTGTGGTTAAACTCACAACGTAGAGTTTACTATCTTAACCATTTTAAAGTATATATTTTAGTAATGTTAGTATATTCACATTGTTGTGAAACAGATCTCCAGAACTTTTTCATTGCAAATATAAAGTTTGTATCTATTAAACAACAACTCTTCTCCTCTCCTCAGCAGGCCCTGGTAACTTCCATTCAACTTTCTGTTTCTATGAATTTGACTGCTTTAGGTACTTCATATAAGTGGAATTATAAAGTATTTGTCTTTTTGTGACTAGCTTACTTCATTTTGTCTATTGTCCTCAAGGTCCATCCATATTGTAGCATGTGCTAGAATTTCCTTCCTTTTTAAGGCTGCATAATATTTCATTGTATGTCTATACAACATTTAAATTTTTTTTTTTTAATTTTTGTTAATCCTCACCCGAGGATATTTTTTTTTTTCCATTGATTTTTAGAGAGAGTGGAAGGGATGGAGGAATGGGGGGCAGAGAGAGAGAGAGAGAAATATCGATGCAAGAGAGACACATAGATTGGTTGCCTCCTGCACACGCCCTAACCAGGGCTGGGATGGAACTTGCAGCCCAGGTACATGCCCTTGACCAGGAAGGAATGAAATCTGAGACTTTTCAGTGGGTAGGGTGACGTTCTAACCACTGAGCAACACCAGCCAGAGCAAGAATTCATCTAAATTATGTCAAAACAAATAAAACAAGCATGAACAAGACCAAAAGAATCAGCATGCAGCTGTGCAAACATATAGCAAAAAAAAATGAAAGCAAGAAAAATGCCCTGCAAAAGACAAAGGGCCTATCCTGAAAAAAAAAACTCAAGGAATAGAAAGAATTTCTTTACAACTCTACAACTATGAAACAACTCATTAAAATGTAGATTTCGAACAGAGCATCGGCCCACGGACTCAAGAGTCCTGGGTTCGATTCCCCTTCAAGGGTATGTACCTTAGTTGCAGGTTCAATCCACAGCCCCAGTTAGGGTCATGTAGGAGGCAACTAATCAATGTGTCTCTCTCACATTGATATTTCTCTTCCCTCTCTCTCTCTCCTTCCCTCCCTCCCACTCTATCTAATAAAAAATTTAGCCCTGGCCAGTTTGGCTCAGCGGTTAGGGTGTCGGCCTGCGGTCTGGAGAGACCCGGGTTCGGTTCCCGCTAAGGGCACGTACTTCAGTTGCAGTTTGTCCCCGGCCCTGGTTGGTCGTGCGGTGGCAGCCACTCGATGTGTCCCTTCACGTCGATGTTTCTCTTCACGTCGATGTTTCTCACTCTCTCTCCCCTCCTTTCTCTCCCTCCCACTCTATCTGTACAAAAAATGGAAAAATATCCTCGGGTGAGGATAAAAAAAAAAAAAAAAAAATTTAAAAATCAATGGAAAAATATTCTTAGGTGAGGATTAAAAATAAATAAATAAATAAAATGAAATTTTTAAATGTAGATTTAGCCCTGGCTGGTTTGGCTCAGCAGTTAGAGCCTTGGCCAGTGGACCAAAGAGTCATGGGTTTGATTCCAGTCAAGGGCTCGTACCTTGGTTGCAGTTTAGTCCCGGCCCTGGTCGGATTCGTACAGGACGCAACCAATCGATGTGTTTCTCTCTCTCTTTCTCCCCCCTCCCCACCTTTGACTCTCCCTCCCACTCTATCTGGAGATAGATGTAAAAATATCCTCAGGTGCCCTGGCCGGTTCCACTCAGCGGTTAGAGCCTCGGCCTGCAGTCCAGAGAGACCCGGGTTCGGTTCCCGCTAAGGGCACGTACCTCGGTTGCAGTTTGTCCCCGGCCCTGGTCGTTCGTGCGGGTGGCAGCCACTCGGTGTGTTCCTTTCACATCGATGTTTCTCTCTCTCTCTCTGTTCCTCTCTCTCTCTCCCACTCTACCTGAACAAAAAATGGAAAAATGTCCTCGGGTGCGGATTAAAAAATATATATCCTCAGGTGAATATTTAAAAAAAAAAAAAGGTAGATTTCGCTCTGGCTGGTTTGGCTCAGCAGTTAGAGCATCAGCCCACAGATAGAAAGGTCGTGGGTTTGATTCCTGGTCAAGGGCATGTATCTGAGTTGCAGGTTCAATCCCTAGCTGAGGTCAGAGTTTTGCAGGAGGCAGCCAATCAATGTCTCTCTCACATCGATGTTTCTCTCTTTCCTTCCCTTCCTTCTACTTTATCTAAAAATCAATGGCAAAATATCCTCCAGTGAGGATTAACAACAAAAATAATGTAGATTTGCCCTGGCCAGTTTGGCTTAGCGGTTAGAGCGTCGACCTGCGGTCCTGAGAGACCCGGGTTCAGTTCCCACTGAGGGTGTGTACCTCGGTTGCAGTTTGTCCCCGGCCCTGGTCGGTCATGCGGGTGGCAGCCACTCAATGTGTTCCTTTCACATCGATGTTTCTCTCTCTCTCTCTGTTCCTCTCTCTCCCTCCCACTCTACCTGAACAAAGAAGTGGGAAAATGTCCTCGGGTGAGGATAAAAAAAATAAAATAAAATAATGTAGATTTAATAAATAAAATTTTAGTGATAAGATGATAAAACAATAAAATGAGATAAAAGAGTATATAGAACTAAGAAAATAAATTGAGGACCAAATAACTTAATTACAGAATTAACTAATAAATTTTAAAATAACAGATAGTAGACACCAATGAAAATCAAATTATTGACATAAAGGAAAGGTTTGAGATATTCAGTGATTGAGATGAAAAGGAAAATGATTAAAAGTTACGGAAAAGCCCTGGCCAGTTTGGCTCAGCGGTTGAGCATCGGCCTGTGGACCAGAGAGTTCCCGCTAGGGGCACGTACCACCAAAAAAACAAACAAACAAACAAACAAAAAAGTTACAGAGAATCTAATTGAAATAACACACAAAAATAATTCAATATAATTGATGTCTCTGAAATAAATAACTGACCAGGTGGCCAAAAGACATATTCAAAGATATATGGACTTCTTGGTAAAGTAATTTCATTTAAAGATTTTAATATAAAAATAGGACTAGCACCCTGGCCAGTTTGGCTTGGCAGTTAGAGCATCGGCCCATGGACCAATGAGTCGTGGGTTTGGTTCTAGCCAAGAGCGCATACCTTAGTTACAGTTCATCCCTGACCCTGGTCAGGGCCGTGCAGGAAGCAACCAGTTGATGTGTCCCTCTCACATTGATGTTTTTCTCTCTTTTCTTCCTTCCCTCTCTGTCTGAAGATAAATAGAAAAATGTCCTCAGGTGAGGATTTAAAAAAAAAAAAAGGACTAGCCTTGGCCAGTGTGGCTTAGTTCACTGGCCTTCATCCCATGTACTAGAAGTTGCTGGTTGGATTCCGGGTCAGGGTACGGGCCCAGATTGTAGGTTCGATCCCCCGTAGGGGGCATGCAGGAGGCAGCTGGTCGATGTTATGCTCTCACATTGATGTTTCTTCTCCCTTCCTCTCTCTCTAAAAATAAATATTCTTAAAAAAAAAATAGAAGGACTAGTAAATATGACTTCTGAAACCCACTAAATCAACAGTAAAGGAATTTTAGGAAGGTGTAAATCCAGAAGACGAAAGAACATGAAAAAGGAAACAACAACAAAAAAGTTTAGAAGAAGGAAAGCAGGACAGTGTAACATACCTGAGAAAGCTGAATGCTAAGTTAGCGGAGAGGAAAGCTAAGATGCAAACTGATTTGTACTACAAAACTCATAAAAGAGTAGAGATTCAACAGCACCAAGGTAAATCTAGAAGTTAGGCTAAAAACAGGATCACTTTAAAGTTTGTCCAAAAAGTAGTTAGATCCTCAAATTTCCTCTTTCAAACCTCACAATTCCAGCAAGAGACTGGATATTATTCTCAAATAGAAGATCTCTGGCTTAGAACACCAAACATAAATGAGGTTGGCAGTATAATGCAAAAAATGGGGATTAAGCCTAGCCAGGCTCAGTTGTTGAGTGTCTACCCATGCATCAAGAAGTTGCTGGTTCGATTCACAGTCAGGGGACATGACCAGATTGCAGCTCAATCCCTGGTAGGTTTGTGAATGATGGGAGCAAAGAAGATAGACATGGCCAGGGGTAAGGTGAAAATGAAGAGAAAATGGAGGTGTATTTTTCCCTACGAGCTGTTGGGCTTGGGGTCTTGGGTAGGCACTGAGGCCATTAAGACCAGATCTTCTACTGGTTTCCTAAGACTAGATTGCATTTTTGGTTGTTGGCAGGCTTTTCCCTCTACTCTTCTAACTTGTAATCTACATCCCAGTGATTCAGGATCTTTGGAGTATAGTTGGAATAGGGCAGCTGGCTGGATAAATAAGCAATAAAATGTTCTTCCCCCTATTTGTATGACCCTCTGGGGCATTGTGCTCCTTCTGGCCTCAGTGAGATGGTGGGTAAAAGCTAATTAGATTCAGATTTTTAAACACTTTTGAATATGAGAATCTAATACTTCCTGTCCTTCTTTTAAACGGAATTCCCAAAAATGGGAAATAGTTTCTATTGGGCAAACACTAAATCTTGAAAAAAGGCCTTTGTGTATATATATCTAGGAGAGCCAGAAACCTGTTGCTTAGTTTTCTTACCTTTGCAGTGGTTGTGGGAGAAAAGGACAATGGTGATGGAATGTACATCTCATTTGTTTTCTCCTTTCTGAGAGAGAATGAAGTGTTTGCTTGATTGCAAAAGAATGTTCTGTCTTATTGGGCCTCAGGCATATTTGGTCCTGGAAAGGGAGACAGTGTAACACGTCTGTTGGAGTAGGAGTCCTGCTAAGCCTATAATCAGGTACAGAGGCAGTCTCCCCAGCAAGCTGTCTAGTCATCAGGTAGTACTGGTAACTCGACTCTAATGGGCCCAGATTCTTACTACCTCAGTGCATTTAGAGAAAGCAGAAAACCTTTGCCAAGTGTTAACTTGATGCTGACTTGAAGAGGTGTTACAAACAGTAGAAATGAATGTTGCTGGTAGAAAGAGCATGGCACTGGAAATTCAAGTCCAGAGAATTTGACATTTAGTCTTGAGACAAACCAGCAATATGACCTTCAGCAAATCACTTTGCTTCTCTAAGCCTCAGTTTTCCTAACTAAAATTGACTTAGTTCTTTAAAGACCCCCAGCTCTAAAATTCCTGTTTTATTTCTGAAAGACATGTGTTTTTAATAATTCATAAGTAAAAGGTGTTTGTGCCAAATATTTAATAAGAAAATCATGTAGCTTTTCTTCAGTGTTATGTTGCTTTCTTTTGAATACTAGTCAAGGTTGTTGTTTTTTTACTGAAAGAGTAATGAAAAATTAAAACAAGCTTCTAAAGGATATCTTTAAAATGGAATAAAATGTTTACACCTTAATCTTGGAAAGTTTAGACATTTATATCTGGGAAGACAGGGACTTGAACTAAATCTCAAAGATCATGGCCAGATTTGTATTTCTGGGATGAGATGATAAGAAATGGATATACATTCATTTTTTTCATCCTCACACGAGGACATTTTTTCATTTTTTGTTCACATAGAGTGGGAGGGAGAGAGAAGAAGAGAGAGAGAGAGAGAGAGAGAGAGAGAGAGAAACATCGACATGAAAGGTACACATCGAGTGGCTGCCACCCACACGACCCAACCAGGGCCAGGGACAAACTGCAACTGAGATACGTGCCCTTAGTGGGAACCAAACCCGGGTCTCTCTGGACCGCGGGCCTATGCTCTAACCGCTGAGCCAAACCGGCCAGGGCATGGATTTACGTTCTTGATTATTTTCCCAATGGTATGGAAAGTCTTGAAATACTATTTATTTAAATTAATATCCCCATTGCTGCAAATCAGCCATAAATTCCTAAAGGGCTTCTTCTCTAATTTTGCAGTTTTGGGGGAAGGAGTGCAGAAGAACTTATAGAAGTCAGGATCAAGAACCTTTCCTGGGATATCTTGTCCAGCATAGGCAGTGAAACTTTTATTCTCATTTTTCTATATATTAACTCTCACTTCTATAAAGTCATATAGATAGGTTATTTGTAAAAGAACACCCCCACCTTGTCAGCATCCTTAAGCCTTTTCCTTAAGCCAATTCCTGATCATTTCAGGACTTCTGCAGTACAAGTCAAGTTGCTACTCAGCTTTCCATATAACTGGTTTAGATTTCAGCTTTCTTAGATATGCTAAATCTGTTACCACCATCCTTCTGCTTTCCAGCTTTCAAAATTTTTTTTCTGTCCTCTCTTTTCCTAATCTTTGTCCTTAGGGGTTATGCCTTTTTTAAAAAATATGTTTTTATTGATTTTTACAGAGGAAGGAAGGGAAAGATAGAAATATTAGTGTGAGAGAGAACATTGATTGGCTGCATCCTACAGATCCCTCCCTCCCCCACTGGGGATCCAGCCTGAAACCCCGGCCTGTACCCTAACAGGGAATCTAACCAGGACCTCTCAGTCCATGGGATGATGCTCAATCCACTGAGCCAAACCAGCTGGGTGGTTATGCCTTTTTAAAAACAATAAAACCACCCTGGCTGGTTTGGCTCAGCAGTTAGAGCGTCGGCCTGGGTTTGGTTCCCACTAAGGGCACGTACCTTGGTTGCAGTTTGTCCCCGGCCCTGGTTAGGTCGTGTGGGTGGCAGCCATTCGATGTGTCCCTTTCACGTCAATGTTTCTCTCTCTCTCTCTCTCCCCCTCCCACTCTATCTGAACAAAATATCGAAAAATGTCCTCCGGTGAGGATTAAAAAAAAGTAAAAAAAAAAAACACAGCAACAACAAAACCCTTTACTGAGCTTTCAAAAGGAATGGGGCTTTATGCCTCTGTTTAATCTGCCAACTTTACCTAGAATACTGTTTCATTCATTTTAGTCCCATTACATCTTTCATTTCCTCACCAACCCTTCCTTCCTGCCTTTCTCTCTTTCTCTCTCTTTTGTTCCCTCCCTCGTATTTTTCTTCATCCAGTCTTATAAACTATGGTATATTACTTTAAGCATTTCCCTCCATATCCTCACTCATTGTCCTTTTGTTGTATCTGCCCTCGTAATGTTCAACTTTGGATTACTCTAACATATACTTTGTCTCCTTCTACATCTGTTCTATTAAAGACTTCAGGAGAAATATTATGCAATGTTGTAAATTGGCACCACTATAAATTTATGGTTCCAATCTTAGCTGAGCTCTCAGACCACTCCACATTCTTACACCTGTCCTGGACCACCTTCTCACTTCTCTCAGCAGCTATTCTCAACCATTACCTGTCTCAGAAAATGACCCTGCATCCTCCTGCAAGAAAATCCTGGCTACCAAATACTTACTTCCCTAGTATATTACTCCTACTCATGATTTTATCTTTACTCAGACCCACTTTCAGTTGCTTTTCTCTAGCCTCTGAGGAAGAAGTTTCTGTCCTATTTAGCACCAGTCCCCTCACTCATGTCTTTTACCCCATTCTCCTCTGCCTGCCCTAGAACCTTGTTCCATCAGTTTTTCCAACACTCTCCAGAATTTCCAACTTTGCTTTCTACTACTTCTTTCCCCTATATCTATAAACACATTGCTTATAGGATAAACTACAAATTTCTAAAGCCCTCAGTCATCTAACCATGCTTACCCTGCTGGCCTTATATTTCACCATTTCCCCCATGCGACCCTCTACTCAGCATCTATGGAGAGTTGCTTATAGTTCCCTGACTTCTGCATTCCTTTTTACACCTCTCTCCTTTTGCTTTCAGCCAAAGTTACCCTTTCTCCCTGGCTAACTACCTGATCTTCAAGACTCAGCTCATGTAGCACTTCTCTGTGACACTTTTTCTGACCCTTTTTGCACTAGACAGAATTGAAAATTAACTCTTCTTCTTTCGTGCTCTCCTATACACTGCAGAGGTTTCTAGATAACATCTATAACCCTTTATTGCTCTGGACTATAAGTTACATGAGGACAGTGATTATATTTTATTTGTCTTTATAACCTTAAATACATGGCCTAACATATAGTAGGAGCCAATAAATATGTTGGAAGAGGATATTAATGGAGCCAGAGTGTCATCTGTGTTTGAATGTACTCTGGCATGGAGTTTTTTAATCTTGTATATTGGAGAAATCGCTGAAACAGCATCATTCCTACCACATTCTCCCCCCACCTTCTTTTTCTTTATTGATTTTAGAGAGAGAGGAAATGAGAAGGAGAGAGAGATAGAAATATGGATGACAGAGAACATCGATTGGCCGCCTCCTGCATGCCCCCCACTGGGGATCAGGCCCACAACCTGGGCATGTGCCCTGCCAGGGAATTGAACTGGCGACCTCTTGGTGCATGGGTTGATGTTTAACCACTGAGCCACACATCTGGGCCCTACCACACTCTTTTGGTCAAGCAGTGTCAAGGCCAACCCAGATTCATAGATTGGAAAAAAAAAACTTTACCTCTCAATAGGAGGAGCTGCAGATCACTTTTTAAAGGGGTGTGGGTACGGGGAGGGGAATAAGCGTGGACATTTTTGAAAATTATCTACCACAGTTCTAACTACCAAAGGGTTTTAAGTAGGTAAATGGCATAATCAAATTTGCCTTTCAAAAGATGACTCAATTCTAGTGTGGAGAATGGATTGGAGTTGGGTAAGAGAGAGTGTGGAGAGACCAGGTAAGAGAGGGTATTGTAGTAATCCAGATGAAAATAATGGTAATTTGGTTAGGATATTAACAGTGTTGGGTTAATGTGCACACATGGTGATATACTGAGAACAGATGAGTATTCAGAGCATAGGAGAGTTCTGGGTTAATCATTGTGGTACTATCTGAGCCACAAAAATCATGTGCTACCTCCTGACTGACTCAAGTGACTCAAGAAGAAATAGAAAATCTGAGTAGGACCTATAACAAGTAATGAAATCAAATTTGTAATTAAAACTCTTCCGCCTGGCCGGTGTGGCTCAGTGGTTGAGCTTTGACCCATGCACCAAGAGGTTGCTGGTTTGATTCCCAGTCAGGGTACATGCCCAGGTTGTAGGCCCGATCCCCAGTGTGGGGCATGCAGGAGGCCGCCAATCGATGTTCTCTCTCATTGATGTTTCTGTCTCTGCCTCTCCCTTCCTCTCTCTCTAAAATCAATAAAGAAAAAAATTTTTTTTTAACTCTTTCAACAAAGAGAAGCAAGGCCCAGATGACTTCTTTGGTGAATTTATCAAACATTTAAAGAAATAATGTCAGTTCTTCACAAAGTCTTCCAGAAACTGAAGGAGGAGGGAATGCGTCCCAACTTATTCTGTGAGGCCGGTATAACTCTAATACCAAAGCTAGACAAAGAAAACACAAGACCAAGAATCCTTCATGAATGTAGATGAAAAAGTGTTCAATACAATATTAGCAAATTGAATCCAGCAATATATGAAATAAATTTACACCATGAGTGAGATTTATCCCAGGGATGCAAAGCTGATTTAACATCTGAAAATCAGTTAATGTAATATACCATATTAATAGAATAAAGATAAAACCTCATGATTATCTCAACAGACAGAAAAAAACATTTGACAAAATCTATCACCCCTTTATGATAAAAACTCTCAATAAACTAAGAATAGAAGGGAACCTCCTCAGCCTGATAAAAGACATCTACAAAAAACTTACAGATAACATTATACTTAATAGTGAAAGATTGAATGTTTTCCCCTAAGATGAGGCTTTGGAGCTAATGCCTGCCAGGTAAATCATGCCACCTGAGAAGTCTGCCCCTGCTGAGCTGAGAATGAAGTCTTCACTCAGGTAGTGTAGTACACAGACTTGGGTGGTCATGTGCCCTTGGTTGTGAGGACTGTCAAAGCCAGAGCTCTGTCTGGCAACTGAGGGCAGGTATAGACAGGTCTATTATAGATACAGGCTGAGGACTTTCATGAAGATGCCTCAAAAGCCAGTGATCTTTGTGGTTAAACAGTAAATGCTTATTCTTAGATCTTTTTCAGTATTTATTTATTTTTTTTCTAATTCTCACCCAAGGATGTTTTTCTATTTATCTTCAGATAGAGTGGGAGGGAGAGAAAGGGGGAGAGAGAGAAACATCTACGTGAGCGGGACACATCGACTGGTTGCCTCCTGCACGACCCTGACCAGGGCCAGGGATGAACTGCAACCAAGGTATGTGCTCTTGGCCGGAACCAAACCTGTGACTCATTGGTCCGCGGGCCAATGTTCTACCGCTGAGCCAAACTGGACAGAGCTTTCAGTATTCATTTTATATATACATTTCTTATTAATAATTATTATAATTCACCTATTGATTTTGTTACTTACTTTAAAAATTGATATTCCTGGCTCAGCCAGTGTGGCTCACTGGACTGAGAATCATCCCATGGACTGAGAGGTCCTGGTTCGATTCCCAGTCATGGCACATGTCCAGGTTTCAGGTTCGATCCCCAGTAGGGGGCATGCAGCCTGCAACTGATTGATATTTCTCTCTTACATCAATATATATATATATTTTTTTCATCCTTACCTGAGGACATTTTTCCTTTTTTTTTTGTTCAGAGTGGGAGGGAGAGAGAGGAAAAGAGAGAGAGGGAGAAACATCGATGTGAAAGGGACACATCGAGTGGCTGCCACCTGCACAACCAACCAGGGCCAGGGACAAACTGCAACCGAGGTACATGCCCTTAGCGGGAACCGAACCCGGGTCTCTCTTGACCGCAGGCTGACCCTCCAACCGCTGAGCCAAACCAGCCAGGGCTTACATCAATGTTTCCATCTCTCTCTTCCTTCTTCTCTCTAAAAAAAAATCAATAAAAACATATTTTTTTAAAATTGGTATTCCTATTTTTAAGATGATAAAAACATGCTTTATTTCCCTAAAAGTTTTAAACATTATAAATTCTAATTCTAAAATCTACAATTTACTCTTTTAAAAATAGGTTTATATAGATGTTTGCCAGAGATGAAGGGTGGGGGTTGGAGGACTGGGTGAAAAAAGTGAAGAAATTCAGAAGTACAAATTAGCCCTGGCCAGTCTGGCTTAGCAGTTGAAGCGTCCACCCAAGGACCAAAGAGCCACGGGTTCAATTCCGGTCAAGGGCATGTACTTCAGTTGCAATTCATCCCCGGCTCTGGTTGGGGTTGTGCAGGAGGCAACTAGTTGATGTGTCCCTCTCACATTGATGTTTCTCTCTTTCTCTTTCTCCCTCCCTTCCTCCCACCCTTCCACTCTATCTGAAAATAAATAGAAAAAATTAAAAGAAGTACAATTTAGTAGTCAGAAAATAGTCATGGGAATGTAAAGTACAGCATAGAGAATATAGTCAGTTATATTGTAATAACTATACAGTGCCAGGTGAGTACTTGAAATATTGGGGGGACCACCTTGTCTAACCACTGTGCTGTACACCTGACACTAATACAAAATAATATTGAATGTAAAATGTAATTAAAAAATAAAAATAAAAATAGGTCTGTAGAAATAACTCAAAGATATTCTTTATGGTTTATGTGTGGAATGTGTGTGTTTTGGGTGTGGGATAACAATTCTGACTCCTCTGTTTTTTTAAAAGAATTTTGTTTAGCCTTCTTCCAAAAGAATGGAAACCCAGAGTGGTGCACCTTAATTTATTTGATAAATTTCTTCTAGGGTATCTAGATCCTATGAGAATAATTTTTCTTAAAGATATAAGCCAGTCAAAGCAAAGTAACACAGAGTAGAAGAAAGATGACAACCAGGTAGTTATGATTGGAATCTTCATTTTCCACCCTTCTTTTCTCTCCCTCAGCTATCTGTATTAAATAAAATGATCTTGGAAATTATAAGCATGACTTTATTAAATCCTCACCCGAGGACATACTTTAATTGATTTTATAGAAAGAGGAAGGGAGAGAGAGAAATATTGATCAGTTGCCTCCTATACGCACTGATCATGCCATATGCGCCCACACCAGGGATCGAACCCACAAACCAGGCAGGTGCCCTGACAAGGAATCGAACCATGACCAAAGAGTCCTGTGTTCAGTTCCGGCTCGGGGCACGTACCACAAAAATAAATAAATAAATAAATAAATAAATAAATAAATAAATAAATAAATAAAGTGCCACCAAAATAAATAAAATAAAATAGACAGCATTCAGCCTGGCCGGTGTGGCTTAATGGATTGCACATTTGCCCTGGACAGAGAGGTCCAGGTTCGATTCCCTGATGGGATACATGCCCAGGTTGTGGGGTCGATCCCCAGTGGGTAGGCATGCAGGAGGCAGCCAATCGATGTTTCTACCTTTCTCTTTCTTCCTCTCTCTCTAAAAAATCAATGAAAACATTTTTGTTTTTGTTTTTTGTTTTTTTTATCCTCACCCGAGGACATTTTTCCAATTTTTGTACAGATAGAGTGGGAGGGAGAGAGAGGTGGGGAGAGAGGGAGAGAGAGAGAGAAACATCGACGTGAAAGGGACACATCGAGTGGCTGCCACCCGCACGACCAACCAGGGCCGGGGACAAACTGCAACCGAGGTACGTGCCCTTAGCGGGAACCGAACCCGGGTCTCTCCGGACCGCAGGCCAACGCTCTAACCGCTGAGCCAAACCGGCCAGGGCAACATTTTTAAAAATAAATAAAACAGACAGCAATCAGGCAAATGCCTTAATTTGACCTAATTTATTCATTTGTTTTTTTCAACAACTATTTATTAAACATTTACTCTGTGTGAGATACAATGCTAAAAGCTCAATCTATAAAGATAAATTTCTGCCCTCTGGGAATCTTTAGTCTAGTAGGAAAGAGACAAGTAAATAGGCTGGTATCTTAGTATATGATAAGTTATCTGATACAGGTAGACATAAGTGTGGGAGCATAAACTTTGGTGTTAATTTCCTGGAGGAAGTATAATTGGGGAAAGTCCTGATGAATAAATAAGAGTGGGAGGTAGAGAGTATTCATAGAATTTTACTTCACCTTCTGTGGAAATGCAGTAATACATGCCAAATCCTGGAGGAAAGCATGGCTAGAGTATGGCCTACAGGAAGGTGGGCAGTTGGAGTGGAAGCAGGAAAAGGTTAGTGACAGATTTGTGGGTAGGAATGATAGAATAGAGGGTGGCTTGTCTGTGATTTGATGGCTTATCGATTTTGGTTTAATGTCTTCAAAAGCCAAAAAGCCTCAAAGTGTGAAATAGGGTTTTTATAAAAAGAAGACCTGTTCTGTGGTTGGATCAGAGCTGGTATCCACCATCTTGGTCTCCCTAGAGTGGGGTGTAGGCAACATGGCTCTTAAAATTCTTCTAATGCCTACTACCTAGTAAGAGGATAGAACCCATGTTACCTGATTGTGAGCCTCTTCTCTCTTTTCTTTTTGCAGGCACCCTAGAATACGTTTCCACACAGGCCTTGTGGATGCCCATCTCTACTGCCTGAAAAAATATGTTCTGGACTTCCTCATGGAAAATGAGTAAGAAAGAGGGAGGTGGAGTCAGACACACAGTGCTTAAGCTACTGTCTGATTTAGTTAACAGTTTTAAACCTTGATAATATTAGGTAACCAGTTTATATAAATAACAATTTATTTTTACCTTTGTTCTAGAAATGAAATCATGTTACCAGAATACTGTTATTTTGTCTGTACCACAGAGTTCCCCACTTGTATTTTTGGGGCCTATGTTAAAATAAACCAGAAAAATATATATTTTTTTTATCCTCACCCGAGGACATCTTCCCATTCTTTGTACGGACAGAGTGGGAGGGAGAGAGAGGAAGAGAGAGAGAGGGAAACATTGATGTGAAAGGGACACATCGAGTGGCTGCCACCCGCACAACCAACCAGGGCCGGGGACAAACTGCAACCGAGGTACATGCCCTTAGCGGGAACCGAACCCAGGTCTCTCCAGACCGCAGGTGGACTCTCCAACCGCTGAGCCAAACCGGCCAGGGCCAGAAAAATATTTTTATAAAACTAATAGTAACCTATGATGCCTCTTTGCACAGCTCCAAGCTGTTCTTATTTCCTTCTGCAAGGGTGAGCTTCCCAGCTCTAGTGCTATTTGTCTCCAAGTAGATGTCCTTCCCCTAGGCAATTATCCTATAGATGGGCCCTCTTAGCAAAGGGCCAGCAAATTTCCCAAGAGGAGGAAGAAATGAAGAGCAAGTTTCTCTCCAGTTTTGGAAAAGAAATCCACCTCACTGAGTGAACTTGCATGAATGCAGAGAAACAAATTTTTGTACTTTTCTGATTTTGCTTTGAGAACAGAACTGTGGGCTTTAATAATTCCAAGAGACTGGCAAATCACAGAACTTAGGTTTCCCGAGGGAAAACTTCCTTTTGCTATTGATCTCAAGGATTTTTTATAGGAAATGCAACTAGAGTCCTCAGAGGAACAGGTGGGAAAAGATTTAGTAAGTGCATGGGTAAGAAGAGGAGCAGCTCTCCTCCCTTGATGGGTGCTGAATAAGTTTCTGCCTTGATTAATAGCACTGATGGACTGGAAAGCAAGCAGGCTAGTGTACCACAGCAACAAGTTTCCTCAGACCAGCTGAGGAAGGGAGACGGAAAACCTGAATTTAAATGGCAACATTCCCTGGGCTGATGGACTTGGATATACAGGAGAAGGGGAACTATTCCTCTGTGCCCCATATAGTATTTCTTGCAGCATCCTAACCCTCATCTCCCACAACACCTACTAAACCCTTGTAGGAAGGCTTATGTAGAGCCAATAAAAAAAACAAATCATTTGGACTCCCTGCTTTCCCACGGATTGTTGTTTCTCTATTTTTCCTCCCAGAACACTGTTCCGCTGCTCTCTTACTTACTATTCTGTTTTTTGTTCAATCAACAGGTACTTATTAAGCATCAGTTATGAGGCAGGCATTGTGCTAGATCAATTTGTAGCTCATTTGGCCACCACCAGTAGCTGTTCCCACACCTGGCAAGGGTAGTGCAGTGGTATGTCCCTTAAGAACAAGCCTGGATTTGGTGATTCTGTGGCTTCTAGCCAGAAGCTCTTCCAAATAGGACTTTCTCAGAACCTGCTGCAATAGAGAATGATACAGCGCCTGAATTCAAACTACTTCTCCATCGCAAGATCTGTTAAACAGACCCTCATCTCTTTTTTCCCCATCTATCCTTCACTTCTCAGAGTTGTTGGAAATAAAGGCATTATATTGATAATTGATAAATTTCAATATATTAGGAAAAAAGTAGAGACATAGGGACAAATTAGAATGGCGCTCAAAGGAACTTCTTAATTCCTGGCTGGAATAGTGGAGGTCTTGTCCAAAGTTGTGGATGACAGGATTGAGTAGGTTGGTGGGAGCAGCATGTAGAAGGCCTTGACAGCTGAACAGGGAGTTATAGACCTTTAAACAGAATAGTCCCCTGTGGAACCAGCAATGATATATAACCTGGCAGGAGAACATAGATGATTCTGGGTGGGAAAGAGACTCCTTCAAGGGAAGGAGTCATTTATAATAATCTGGTTATGGAATGATGACTTCTTTAGGGATGGAAAAGAAAAACTAAATCTAGGACATGCAACTTCAAGAAAAGACTGCTGCCCTGGCCGGTTTGGCTCAGCGGTTAGAGTGTTGGCCTGCAGTCCGGAGAGACCCGGGTTCGGTTCCCACTAAGGGCACGTATCTCGGTTGCAGTTTGTCCCCGGCCCTGGTTGGGTTGTGTGGGTGGCAGCCACTTGATGTGTCCCTTTCACGTTGATGTTTCTTTCTCTCTCTCTCTCTCTCTCTCTCTCTCTCTCTCTCTCTCTCTCTCTCCCCCTCCCACTCTATTTGAACAAAATATCGAAAAATGTCCTCGGGTGAGGATAAAAATAAAAAAAAAGACTGCTGCCCTGGCCGGTTTGGCTCAGCGATTAGAGCGTCGGCCTGCGGTCCAGAGAGACCCGGGTTCAGTTCCTGCTAAGGGCATGTACCTCAGTTGCAGTTTGTCCCCAACCCTGGTTGGGTCATGTGTGCGGGAGGCAGCCACTCGATGTGTCCCTTTCACATCGATGTCTCTCTCTCCCTCCCTCTCTCCTTCTCTCCCTCTCTCTCCCTTCCACTCCCTTCCACTCTAGCTGAACAAAAAATAGAAAAATGTCCTTGAATGAGGATTAAAAAAAAAGAAAGAAAAGACTGCTTTAGCAATCCTTTGTTATTTTTCATTTATGAAAATTAACATATTCTGCCCTCTGCCTTTTTTAGTTTTTTACATGTTAATTCTTCCACCAAAATTCTTTGAAGTTAGATACCTTTGGTAAGGCATTGGTGGGCAAAAATAAGGTTACAGTTATGAGTACACAAAACACAGATTTTATTCTTGTATTTATTTATATATTATTTTTCATACAGACAACTGTAAACCTTCTTTTGCCCACCCCTGTATGTTTGGTGAATGGAAGGAAAGGAGATATTGTGACAGTTCAAACAGCAAACGTAATTTCCTACATCAGCAGTGAAAAAAAAAGAGAGAGAGATGAATGCCCTGGCCAGTTTGGCTCAGTGATTAGAGCGTCGGCCTGCAGACCAGAGAGTCCCAGGTTCGGTTTCCGCTAAGGGCACATATTTCAGTTGCAGTTTGTCCCCGGCCCCGGTTTGGGGTCGTGTGGGTGGCAACCAGTCGATGTGTCTCTCTTACATCGATGTTTCTCTCTCTCTTTCCCCCTCTCTCCCTCCAGCTCTATCTGAAGATAAATGCAAAAAAATGTCCTCAGTTGAGGATAAAAAAGAAAAGAAAAGAAAAAAAGAGATGAGGATTGCCCTGGCCGGTGTGGCTCAGTTGGTTGGGCATTGTCCTATGCACAGGGTTGTGGGCTTGATCCCCGATAGGGGCCGTGCAAGAGGTAGCCTGTCAATGTTTAGCTCCCACATTGATGTCTCTCTCTCTCTCTCCCTTCCCCTCTCTCTCTAAAAATCAATAAAAAATATTTTTTTTAAATCTGCTAATTTGATTGAGGATTAGAAATTGTGTCTCTCATATCTATGTTTTCATCTCTCTCGCACTCTCGTTCTCTCTCTCCCTCACACTCTATCTGAAGATAAATGGAAAAATAGCCTCGGATGAGGATTTTAAAGTTTTTAAAAATTTTTTGAACATTTTTATCTATTTAGGATATTAATCTTTTGTCCTATTTGTAACAATTATTTTGTCTTTTTAAATTTTTTTTTTTTTTTATCCTTACCCGAGGACATTTTTGCATTTGTCTTCACACACAGCAGGAGGAAGAGAGAGAAAGAAACACTGATGTGAGAGAGACACATCGACTGGTTGCCACCCACACGACCCCAACCGGGCCCCGGGTACAAACTGCAACTGAGGTACGTGCCCTTAGCGGAAACCAAACTCAGGACTCTCTGGTCCGTGGGCTGATACTCTTAACTGCTAAGCCAAACCAGCCAGGGCTATTTTGTCTTTTTAATTTGATGGAGTTGTTTGTTTGCTGCTAGTAGTGAAGTCTGTTGTTCTTTGTAATTTCTTATTTCTTAGGAGCTTATTAATTTCTTGAGGCAGGTGTTTCTGGGAAGGCTGTGTATAAGAGAGAAGGGAGAAAGAGAGGTTGCCTGGGTCCAAGGCAGTGAGTGGATCCAGCTGCTGGTCTTTGACCCCAAGGTCAGGATGTTCACAATGCTTCACAGTGGCCTGTCCTACTTGTTAGCACAGCTTTGAGCTACCTCTACTTTGAGTAGGAAACAGGAAAAGTAATTTTGGCCTCCATTATGCTACTAATCCAACAGCATTATTGGAATTGACCTGATGTTCAGTGCCAGCAGAGGCAGGTGGGATCTGCAAGGACTGCTTCCTGTTCTCTCCTCATATCACTGCCTGATCTCCTTAAAGGGTTCTGCCTAAAGGGGCTGTGTGCCAAGGCTTGTTTGCTTGCCTCTTGCAGTGACAGTTCTGTTTGGTTTTGGTCCATAATTTAAATATCATGGCTGTGAAAACCCCCATCTGTCCATGCTTTGTCATTTCTTCAAAGGGAACTGATTTGTTTTCCACCAGAGGGAGCCAAGGAACATTTGCTACCCACAACTGATTTGATGCAGTAAAAGGATAGAAAAAAAGAGCTAAAAGTAAATGTTGTTTCGTTCTTTGTATTCATATGGAAATTTTTAATCTCCATCAAAGGAGCAGAAGACAAATCACATTGAAATTCAATACAAGAGCTTCGAGCTTACACAGAATTTTTCAAAGATGTTTGACTTAATTTTTGAAACATGACAAAAACCATGAACTGTGTAGCTCCAGGATTTCTAATTTGCTTACCCTCCTCAGCCTCCATCTCTGTCTTGCCTTCCTACCTACACTCCATCTGTGTGGTCCTGTGTCAGTCTGCAGAGCTTCTTTGAATGGGGGGGGGGGGGGGAGTATACAGCAGCAATCAGGTTTATAGGGCTGTTTTTACAGTCTTGTTACTGGTCTCCCTGACTTCAGTCTTCTTATTCCAGGCCTATTTCCACTGCTACCAGAATTATCTTACTAAGAAATAAAACTGATCGTGTCGCCCTGGCCTGTTTGGCTCAGCAGTTAGAGCATCTGCCTGCGGTCTGGAGAGACCCGGGTTCATTTCCCGCTAAGGACACCTACCTCGGTTGCAGTTTGTCCCCAGCAATGATTGGGTCATGTGGGTGGCGACCACTCGGTGTGTCCCTTTCACATCGATGTTTCTCTCTCTCTCTGTCTCTCTCCCACTCTATCTGAACAAAATATCAAAAAATGTCCTTGGGTGAGGATAAAAAAAATCAAATAAATAAATAAAACTGATCGTGTCATTTTCCACTTAAAAACTACCACAAAAGGCTTACATGATCTGGCTCCCTGACGACCTAATCAGCCTTATTTCCTTCTACTGGCCCTGGGCAATATGGCTCAGCTGGTTGAGCTTCGTCCTGTGCACCTAAGGGTTGCTGCTTCGATTCCTAGTCAGGGCACATGCCTGGGTTTCGTGTTCAATCCCTGGTCGGGGTGCATACAGGCACAACCAATCGATGTTTCTCTTTAACTTTGATGTTTCTCTCTCTCTACCCCCTCTCTTCTCTCTCTAAAATCAATAAAAAACATATATTTTTTTTAAGTTATAAAAAAATTCATAATCGCCCTAGCCAGTTTGGCTCAGCAGTTAGAGCGTCAGCCCCGCGGACCGAGGAGTCGCAGGTTCAATTCCAACCAAGGGCACGTACCCTGGTTGGAGTCGTGTGGGAAGCAGCCAATCGATGTGTCTCCTTCACATCGATGTTTCTCTCTCTCTCTCTCTCTCTCTCTTCTTCCCTCCCTCCCTCCCTGCCTCCCTCCCACTCTATCTGAGAATAAATGGAAAAATATCCTCGGGTGAGGATTAAAAGAAAATCGTGCTGCAATATTTTTTGCTTCTAGAAGTTCTTTTACATGCACATTGATCTTTGATCTTATTTTCTATAAGTACTGTCCTAGACTAATAAGATCATATAAAAGTAAATTGAAATGGACTTTGTTGTAGAAATTTTCTGATAGCCATTGGTAGATAAGTACAACTACTATAATATGAGGGAGCCCACTCTTAAGTAGATGGAAGTGTTACTGGATGGGGACAGGCCCAGAGCTGGTCTGCCTCAGGTTGGCTTGTCGTGTCTGGGTTCTTGACTATATGCAGGAAAGATTTTACAACACAAGTCCAGATGATTGAGAGTACATTTATTTATTTATTTGTGTGTTTATTTTTACTTTTTTTCTTTATTGATTTTAGAGAGAGAGAAAAGGAGAGGGAGAGAGAGATAGAAATATCGATGAGAGAGAACATCGACTGGCCGCCTCCTGCATACCCCCCACTGGGGATCGGGCCCACAACCTGGGCATGTGTTCTGACCGGGAATTGAACTGGCGACCTCTTGGTGCATGGGTTGACACTCATTCACTGAGCCACACCAGCTGGACAGAGAATACATTTATTAAAGCTAGGGACAGTGAAACAAAGGAAGGATTTAGTGTAGAAGAAGCAACAGGAGAGATCCTAGGCGGTGCTCTGCTTTGGCTCTCTAGAAACTTTATAGGAAAGAAGTGAGCCAAGGCGGGGCTGCTTTAGCTCACTAGAAAGTCAAAGAACCATGAGGCCTTAGAAATAGGATCAGGGGGTAAGCCCAGGACAAGCTGTCACTGCCTACTGCTCCCCTGGTTGCAAGTCTTGTGAGGACCCTTAAAGTTTAGGAGGAAGTAAAAAGTTCATTCCCAAGAAGGGCCATGGGCATGCTCTAGTCTAGAGGGAGCCCATAACTGGTTTTTGTCTTGAGGGTTTTATCTTTCTTCTGGGGCAAGAATTTTAGGGGAGATTTTCAGTAGACTATTTATTAGTTTTCCAGGTGCATTTTTAATATGCGAATGCATCAAAATGAGTGTATAGGGGAGTGTGGGATTATTTTTTGGTCTGCTTTACTGTTTCACTTTTATCTTGAACCTGTCTGGCTTTAATGGGGTTCTGGTTATTTGTTTCCCTGATTTCATCTGTGCTTGGGTTTGGCTGGCACAAATGACATTAATTGGGTCTCTGTCCTCTTTCTCCTCGATCAGGGTGATTTAAGTTATGTATTCTCTGGTTATGGAGGAGAGGTATAAGCCATTTGCTCTCAAGTACCCTTGGTTGGGAAAGATAAGGTCTTGCCATTCACTAGCTGGCTATAAGTTATTCACATTATTTGGCCTTGCCCTGGCCAGTTTGCTCAGTGGTTAGAGCGTCAGCCCTTGGACACAAGGGTCTCAGGTTCGATTTCCAGTCAAGGGCACATACCTGGGTTACAGGTTCCATTTCCTGTCCTGGTTGGGTGTGTGCAAGACGCAACCATTCGATTTGTCTCTCTCACATTGATGTTTCTCCTCTCTCCCTTCCTCTCTCTAAAAATAAATGGAAAAAATATTCTCTGTTGAGGATTAACAACAAAAAAGTAATTTACAAATTATTTGGCCTTGTTTAATTTTATTGTCTCAGTTTCCCCATTCCACTTGCCCAAGAATTTTCCTAGCTTCTTATTGCCCTGCCTCAGAAGGATGAAATCTGCATGGAAAGTACTTAGTCATTAAAATGGATTTTAAACTTACAGAATCTGAATCAAAGTAGGAGAGTAGTTTCATAAAGTTAAGAAAAATGAGAGACAAGAAACTTAAGAATGGCCCAAAAGCCTGGCCAGTGTGGCTCGGTGGATTGAGCATCATCCCATGGACTGAGAGGTCCCTGTTCGATTCCCAATCAGGGTATATACCTGAAGGGTGTTTCCGCTGGGGTTTCCGCTCAATCCCCAGTAGAGGGCGACGTGCAGGAGGCAGCTGATCAATGTATCTCTCTCACATCAAAGTTTCTATCTCTCTCTTCCTTCCTTTCAATCTAGAAAATCAACAAAAACATATTTTAAAAAAATAGAGTGGTGGCCCTAGCCGGTTTGGCTCAGCGGTTAGAGCGTCGGCCTGCGGTCCAGAGAGACCCAGGTTCAGTTCTCACTAAGGGCATGCACTTCGGTTGCAGTTTGTCCCCAGCCCTGGTTGGTCGTGCGAGTGGCAGCCACTCGATGTGTCCCTTTCACGTCGATGTTTCTCTCTCTCTCTCTTCCTCTCTCTCTCCCTCCCACTCTATCTGTACAAAAAAATGGAAAAATGTCCTCGGGTGAGGATAAAAAAAAAAAAATAGAGTGGTGCCCTGGCTGGTTTGGCTCAGCGGTTAGAGCATTGGCCCACGCTTGACCAGAGAAACTTGAGTTTGGTTACCGCTAAGAGCACATACCTCGGTTGCAGTTTGTCCCCGCCCCAGTTGGGGTGGCAACCAGTCGATATGTCTCTCTCACATCAATGTTTCTCTCTCTCTCTTCCTCCCTCTCTCCCTCCCACTCTATCTGAAGATAAATACAAAAATGTCCTCGGGTAAGGATTAAAAAAAAAATTAGAGCCCTGGCCGGTTTGGCTCAGCAGTTGGAGCGTCGGCCTGCGGTCCAGAGAGACCCACCCAGGTTTGGTTCCGCTAAGGGCACTTATTCGGTTGCAGTTTGTCCCCGGCCCTGGTTGGCCGTGCGAGTGGCAGCCACTCTATGTGTCCCTTTCACGTGGATGTTTTTCTCTCTCTCTCCCTCCCACTCTATCTAAACAAAAAATGGGAAAATGTCCTCAGGTGAGGGGAAAAAATAAATAAATAAAAGAATGGCCCCGGCCGGTTTGACTCAGCGGTTAGAGTGTCAGCCTGTGAACTAATAAGTCGAGGGTTCGATTCTGGTCAAGGGCATGTACCTTGGTTGCAGTTCGCCCCCGGCCCTGGTCTGGTCATACAGGAGGCAGTCAGCTAATGTGGCTCTATCACTTCAATGTTTCTCTCTGTCTCTCTCTCTCTCCCTCCCTCCCACTCTATCTGATGATAAATAGAAAAATATCCTCAGGTGAGAAATAAAAAAAAGAATAAAAGAATATCCCATAGTCTCTCTACTATAAGGAAGTATAGAGTAGAAATCTTGTATATAGTCTTTGAATAACACAACTGTTATTATTGGGGTGGGGAGGAGTCAGCACCAAACAGATTAAAGGAGAAAAAAATATGATGAGCTTTATAGATGCAAAAATATTTTTTAATAAAACTCAATGCCCATTCATTGATGAAAATTCTTAACAAATTAGGAATGAAAGAGAATTTCTTTAATCTGATAAAGGGTATATACAAAAAAAGCCTATACCATGCTGACTATTAGCTATAAAGCATGAAGCCCAATATCTGCACATAAAAGACAATAAATGGTGGCTTTGATGATGAAAAATGTAACTACAACAATCATCAGTCTAAGTGATAAAATATTAAAAGAATTATTTTTAAAATCAAGAACAAATAAGTATGATTTCTATCAGTGCTTCTATTCAGCATTATATTTTGGAGGTCTTAGCCAGTCTGATAAAACAGAGAACATAGCCCTGGCCGGTTTGGCTCAGCGGTTAGAGCGTCGGCCTGCGGTCCGGAGAAACCCGGGTTCGGTTCCCGCTAAGGGCGCGTACCTTGGTTGCAGTTTGTCCCCAGCCCTGGTCGGTTGTGTGGGTGGCAGCCACTCGATGTGTCCCTTTCACATCAATGTTTCTCTCTCTCTCTCTGTTCCTCTCTCTCCCTCCCACTCTACCTGAACAAAAAGTGGAAAAATGTCCTCGGGTGGGGATAAAAAAAAAAAAAAAAACAGAGAACATAAAATATATAGGGATTAGAAAGGAAGAAAGAAAATTGTTGTTTTCACAGTTGGTTTGATTGTCAGAATGTACAGATAAATTATTAGAATTAATAAGATTTTTTAGCAAGACAATTGCTATAAGATCAAAATAGAGAATAAGTTGAATTTCTATAAACCAACAATAAAAAGAAAATAATTGTTTAAAAGATACCATGTATGCCCTGGCCTGTGTGGCTTCAGCCTTCAGGTTAGAGTATTGGCCTACTGACCAAAAGGTCGAAGGTTCAATTCCCAGTCAAGAGCCTGTACCTGGGTTGCAGGTTAATCCCTGGCCCTGGTAAAAGGGCTGTGTGGGAGGCAATCAGTTGATGTGTCTCTCTCACACCAATGTTTCTCTCTCTCTCTCTCTCCCTCCCTCCTTCCCTCCCTTCTACTCAATCTAAAATTCAATGAAAAAATATCCTCAGGTGAAGATTAACAAACAAAAAACAGATACCATTTATAATACCAACCAAAAAATATAGGACACTAACAGAAGATAAGCAAAACATGTATGGAGAAAGTATTTTAAACAACTTTTTTCAAAAGATCAGAGCAGCCCTGGCTAGTTTTGCTCAGTGGTTAGAGCATTGACCTGCAGACCAGAGAGTCCTGGGTTCAGTTCCCACTAGGGGTACGTACAAAAAAAAAAAAAAAAGATCAGAGCATTCTACTTTCTCATGGGTTATTGCCAGTTAATAGTCAAGGCACCATGTTAAAATACACACACGCATACATGCATACCATGTAGATGGAGCTTTGTGAAAGACTGTTTTCTACATAGATTATGGGACAGGAGTCCCAGATTCACTATACTACCCTCTTACCTCCAGCCTAAAGCTGATAGAGAACTTAGATCCACTGCTTCTCCAGAATTGCCAAATTCATGACACTTTTGATCTCTATCAGTCCCAAGGTGGCCTGACAGGAAGGAATTTAGCTCTTTCTTGGATGTAGTTTTTGATCCCTATATCATCTAGACAGTTAGATTTCTCATATTTGACCACTCTTTCTTCCTAGGTCAATCACTTCCATCCGGAGTGAACTGATTCCATACCTAGTAAGAAAACAGTTTTCCTCAGCTTCTTCACAAGGACAAGAAGAAAAAGAGGAGGATCTAAAGAAAAAGGAGCTGAAGTCCTTAGGTCAGTGCTTGGATTGGTGCAATAAGGTCAGGGTAGTAGCGCCTTTGGAAAGAGGCTGGGCAGCTTAGCCCAGCCCAAGATGCCTGTCTTACGGCAGCAGATTTTTGTCCAGCGGCAAGACAAGCTAGCTGACGCCACTCGCTGAGCTCTGGGTAACATTGCTCAAGCAGATCCTATCACTGTGCTCTTCAGGGATAGGCTAATCATGCTTTGGGTTCAATTCTCTGATTCTTAGCTCTGGTTTGGCTATGTTCAACACTAGACCATTTTAACTTTAAACTCTACCCACCACTTCTTAGTTCCCCTGTTTTCTAGATTCTGGGCAGCCCCACTCCTGACTAAACTCAGCCTCTTCTGTCAAGGGAAGAAAGGTGTACAGTTACAGTCCAACCACTGGTCTCCTTTCCAGGGTGTAGTGGCGAGGTCAATCTTGTTTGCTGTCTAAAAATATGTATATTTATCAAATGAATTATTAACTCTGTGATCTGAGGGAGCTTAGTCAGTCTTCTTTTTTTTTGTTTTAAACCGGTACATTTTATTTGACCTTAGACAACATACTCCCCAATTGTCTCAGTTGTAATATGTAGATGGATTTAGATTGCTTTCTGGTGTACTCAGTCTTCTGAACCCCAATTTTCTTATTGTAAAATAAAAGACCCCAAATGATTATTATTTTTTCTTAACTTATCTTTATTATTGAATGTATTACAGATATCTCTCCTTTTTCCCCTAATGACCCCCTCCTCCCCATTCCCATCCATCCTCCTGCCTTTCCCCACACTATTGTCTTTGTCTATTGGTTATGCATATAAGTTCTTTGGTTTACCTCTTCCCTGCCCCCCTCAACCTCCTTCTTTCCCTTTGAGGTTTATTGTTCTAACAATCAATTTGTACTTATTAATCCCTTCACCTTTTTCACCCATTACCCCATCTGGCAACCAAAAAAATGTTCTCTGTATCTATGAGTCTGTTTCCGTTCTGTTTACTCATTTTGTTTATAGATTCAATTGTTGATAGATATGTATTTATTGCCATATTTATCTTCCTTTTCTTCAAGAAGACCCTTTAACATTTCATATAATACTGGTTTGGGCCCTGGCCAGTTTTGCTCAGTGGTTAGAGCGTCAGCCCGTGGACCAATGAGTCACGGGTTCAATTCCCCTCAAGGGCTCATACCTCGGTTTTGATTCGTCCCAGGCCCTGGTCGGGTTGTGCAGGAGGCAGCCACTTGATGTGTCCCTTTTAGGTCAATGTTTCTTTCTTTCTCTCTCTCCCTTCCACTCTATCTGAACAAAAATGGGAAAAGTGTCCTTGGGTGAGGATAAAAAAATTTTTTGGTGGTGATGAACTCCTTTAGCTTTTTCTTGTCTGGGAAACTCTTTATATGTCCATTGATTCTAAATGATAGCTTTGCAGGATAGCGTAATCTTGGTTGTAGGTTCTTGCTTTTCATCACTCTGAATATTTCTTGCCACTCCCTTCTGGCCTACAAAGTTTCTTTTGAGAAATCACCTAACAGTCTTATGGGAACTCCCTTGTAGGTAACTAACTGCTTTTCTCTTGCTGCTTTTAAGATTCTCTCTTTGTCTTGAAACTTTTGCATTTTGATATTGATGTGTCTTGGTGTGGACCTCTTGGAATTCATCTTGTTTGGGACTCTATGATTCCTGAATTTTTATGTCTGTTTTCTTCACCAAGTTAGGTGAAGAAACATTTTTTCAATATGTTTTCAATTTTTTGCTCTCTCTCTCTTCTCCTCTGGCACCCCCATGATGTGAATGTTGGTACACTTGAAGTTGTCCCAGAGGCTCCTTTTTGGATTTTGGATTTTTTTTTTTTCTGTTCTGATTGGGTGTTTTTTTTTGTTGTTGTTGTTGTTTTGCTTCCTTATAATCCAAATCGATGGTTTGCTTCTTGGCTTTACCTACTCTACTATTTTTTTTTTTTTTATCCTCACTCGAGGATATTTTTTTGATATTTTGTTCAGATAGAATGGGAGGGAGAGAGAGAGAAACATCGATGTGAAAGGGACACATTGAGCGGCTGCCACCCACACGACCAACCAGGGCCGAGGACAAACTGCAACCAAGGTACATGCCCTTAGCGGGAACCGAACCCGGGTCTCTCCAGACCGCAGGGCGACACTCCAACCGCTGAGCCAAACCGGCCAGGGCTACCTACTCTACTATTGATTCTCTGTAAATTATTCTTTATTCCAGTTAGTGCTTCCTTCATTTCTGACTGCGCATCCTCCATTTCTGACTGGTCCTTTTTTATGCTTTTGAGACCCTCACTAAGTTCCTTGAGTATCCTTATAAGCAGTGTTTTGAAACCTGTATCTGTTAGATTCCTTATCTCCTTTTTGTTTAGTTCTTTTCCTGGAGTTTTGTTCTGTTCTTTCTGTTTTGTTTCTTTGTCTCCTCATTTTGGCTGCCTTTGTGTGTTTGTTTCTATGTATTAGGTAGAGTTGCTATGTCTCCTAGGCTTTGTAGGGTGGTCTATTGTAACAGGTATCCTGTAGGGTCCAGTGGCACAGCTTCCCTTGAGGTGCACCCCTTGTGTGAACTGTACACCACCCTTTTGTTGTAATTGAGTTTTGATTACTATTGGCACATCAATGGGAGGGATTTACTCAGGCTGATCAGCTTCAAGGACTGGCTGTGCCCACTGACCACTGACCTCTGACTACCTTGGATAATCAGCTGTGTAGGGGTCTACCACACAGAGCAAGACTTACTTCAGCAGGGCTCTGGTACCCACTGAGTCCTCTCCTTGAGAATGTCACTTGTGGAGGTAGTTGGGTGGTGGTGCTTCGTCATGTTCTGAAGCTCTCCACAGGGTGTGCTGGCAAGGTCAGCCACTGCCTGTGTTCTACCCGGGGCCACCAGGCATAAGCTACAAAGTGATCTGCTGATGGCTGCTTCTTGTGCTGGGCTTGTAGGTGCCCAGGCAAAGCCAAGCTGTGAACCAAGCCTGGCTGCTTCTAGTGCCAGGCCTGGGCCACTTAGTGAAAGGTATGGAGCTCGCTGTGGCCAGATGCTGCTTTTTTGAGAGAATTTAGGAAAATCAGTCTCGATGTGGATTCTTCTTTAATTTCGTAGTTATAAGACTCCCATTCAGCTCAATTTCAGGAGGTTCTGAAGGATGTGTATTCTGTAGTTTAGTTGTAATTTTGACATGGTTGTGAGAGGAGGCGATACCGCAGTTGCCTACGCCGCCATCTTGACCTAAGAAACCTTTTTTTTTTAAATTATTGTAAGAGTTGAAAAACTGGAGCCTAGCTACTCTGTCTCCAAATCCTGTGCTGTTTCTATCCTGGTACAACTATCAGATATAGTAATAGAGGCTAGCCCCACAATATGGCGGGTTGCTAAAACCTAGACACTTGCTTGTGTTACTTCATGGTTTACAAGAGTCACCTATTTTATTTTCCCTAGTAGTACTTCTTTATTGGTCAAACTTCCTTTAGGGCCTCTTTTTAACTATTTTGGTATCATAACTATTTCAAACATATAAGAAAGCACATTGCCTCTTTTCATTGCATTTAGTCAGTCAGGTTTTAGTGGATTTTCCCAAGGTCCATGATGCATGGGTGAGTTCCAGAGGGAGAGGTGTGAACCATACCCTCTCTTTTTTTTTTAATCCTCACCCAAGGATATTTTTCCATTTATCTTCAGATAGAGTGGGGGAGAGAAAGAGAGAGAAACATCAACACTAGAGAGACACATTGATTGGTTGCCTCCTGCACAACCCCGACCAGGGCTAGGGACCAAACTGCAACCAGAATCAAACCCACTACTCTGGTCTGTGGGCCAGTGATCCAGCCGCTGAGCCAAACTGGCCAGGACTGAACCATACCCTCTTTCAAAACTTACTGAGTCTATATCCCCTCTATCATCTCTCTCATTTACTTGCTTGGTTTGGGTGTTTTTTCTGAAGATATTTACAGTTTTATAAAAGAAGCCAATACACTGACCTTTGCTCCCTATGATGGCTGCTGGAATGCCTGTCGAGGAGACAGGTGGGAAGACTTCTCCAGATCACAGGTGCGCTGCTATGTCCACATCATGAAAGAAGGGCTCTGCCTTCGATTGAGCACCTTGGGACTCTACATAGAAGCAAACAGACAGGTGAGAAGAGGATAGGTTTAGAAGAGAAATCATGGGAGCTCCTTATCTAAAAATAGCCCGAGTCTTTTGTCTTATTTCTTCATTACATAGACAGTGACTTTTTCAGAATCCCTTTCATTCCTAAGGTTGAGAAAGACCTGGACTGTCAGGGGAGACAACTGGGGTAGCCAGTACAGCAAAAGTGGCAGCAGAGGGCCTGATCCATAGAAGCAGAACCTCTGTGACTCTAAGGAAAGGCTAAGATCTCCAGGAAGGCTAATTTATGACCTCTGGGTTCAGCAGCTTTCCCCTATTCTGCTCAGTATGGGGATATCTACTTCATAAATAAGCAGATAAACTGCATAATCATTACTGTGGTGAAATAAACTCAGGCACACAGAGGAGGCTTTCCTAAGAAAGTGAAGGAGCAGAGTGTAGCGTAGGCAGGTGGCAAAGCCTCAAGGAAGGAATGTCTGTGAGAAAGAAATGTCTGGAAACAGCATTTGAGGGTAAGGAGTTTTGCTAACCCTTTTTTTAACCCTGAGTCTTACGAGAAATGGAGACTGAGTAGCTTCTATTGAAGGGGAAACAGTGCCATGAAAGACAAGCCAGGCTTTAGTTTAGTTAAGGGATGCAGAGGAGGACAGTGAAGAGGTTAAGGGTATAGAGGAGTTCTTTATTGTGTAGCAGTCACAGGAGGAAGGTTTTAGGAGAGAGAGATGATGAGACCAAGAAAAGGAAATGAAGAGCAATAAAAGGTTGAAATGAGAATAGGAAAAGATACATGACTGAGGGAATTACATTAGCATTCAAGGACAACATGGATGAGATGATGAAAAGATTAGCTGTTGACATGGTTCCTGGTAGTACCTTGTGAAAACTGTCAGTGCAGGTGTAAACTGGGGAGCGGAGTGGAGAGGTCAGGTAGAGTGATTAAAGATGTTGAAAATTGGGATCAGCATTGAGTCCTTGAAGAAACACTGGCTCAGGAACCTTCAGAACCCACACCATACGGTGGGTTTAGCTCCAGGCCCAGACCCCAAGCTGGCCTCAATGTGAATTGGTTATAAATCCAGGGGAATCCAGGCCACAGAGTTTATGAGAAATCACAACTAATCCCATGTTTATTCAGGGAAGTCCTGGTTAAAGTTAGCCCCAGCTTAGGGTCAGAGCTATTAGAAAGCTTCTTTAATTTGACTTTTAGTTCTCTTTCTTCAGTTCTATGACTAGAGTCTATCAGACTGGTCAAAAGCAGGTCCATGAGGCTAGAGAAGTATCCTCTGAAGTGCCAGCAAGGGCTGTGTAGGAAACCAGGCCTGCATGGCCTTGGTTTTGAAGTGTAATAGAGGAGATCCTAGGGACAGGGACTGAGGGATTAGCATTCATATTGCCAGTGTAGCCAGTCCTAGCAAGGCCTACCTCAGCTATTGTGGCCACAACACCCAGTAAGATATCATATCATTCTGCCCATGCTAGAGTCACAGATAGGCACACTATCTGTTCCTTCTTAAAGGGTCCAAAGCTAAAACTCTCTATACTAACAACCTTTTCAGATTTCTCAAACTGGAGAGAGAATGGTGGGAACTTTCCCTTCAGCACTTTATTTTGGCTGGTGAAGAACATGTATGCTTTCTCAGGGTCTGTCCTGATTATGGAATTTGTTTAACATTTCTCCCATCCTCACTCCATGCATGGCCACAATGATCATAGGGTGAGCAGGAACCTAGGATGACTATGATCAGGACTCAGGATGCTCCTTTTCCTACTTAGACCTCCTGTTCCAAGTGCTCTCTGTATATCTCAAAGGTTTATTTCAACACCTCCCATCTGAGGGACATGGCATTACTTTCTGGGATGATACTCTTAGCTCAGAAACAGGATAAGACCATTTAGAAGCTGCTTCGTAAATAATCCCTGTACTAAAGGAAATGCAACAGCCTCCTGCTCTGCCTCATCCATGTAGGAAGCCGTGGCTAAAAACTCCCCACGTCTCTGACTGGGCATTGGGTTCTACCTAAGGTGCTTTCAGGTGTTTTCTGGTCTTACTTTAATGACGAAACCTCTTTCTTCAAGGTGCCCAAATTGCTACCTGTTCTCTGTCCAGAAGAATCACTGGTCCATTCATCAGCCCAGATTGTCAACAAACACTTAGTAAGTACTGGCTTGGGCATGGCAGATATGGGACAATTTCTGGGTGTGTTGAGGCTTGTCCTTGTGAAACTGGATTGGGCTCTCAAGCCCAGAACCTCATTAGCCCCAGGGTAATCCCAACTGGGTTCTAGTTATAAAATGTCACCTTCTAGCCCAGGTACTCTAGAATCTGCTTGGATAGGTGCTGACCCCAGCTACACAAACCCTATAGGAAAGGCCCATTATAGTCCTAGGACTCAGACACAGGAACTTTCCATTTCTCTCCCTCTTCTTACCCCTATCTGAGCACTGTCTTCAAGAGAGTATATCTCTATACGTAAGTGCGTAAGTGTGTAAGTTTGAGTTGGTCTCAGAGGTATTATCTGACCTTGTGGCTCTGAGAAATACTGATGATGGTTTTTCTTGCTGAAGTGTCTCTGGGAAAATATCCTATTAGACCCCAGCTCAAGGAATCTGGGGGGTTAGTTTGCATTTGGCTAAGATGAATGGACAAGTTTTTATATTTGCCTTTTTCAGGTTGGAGTTGACTGCCTCATCGGGCCAGATACACAGGTTGGAGAGAAGTCATCCATTAAACACTCGGTCATTGGTTCATCCTGTGTCATAAGAGATAGAGTGACTATCACCAATTGCCTTCTCATGAACTCAGTCACCGTGGAGGAAGGGTATGTGCCCACTTGAGACAAGGCCCCTGGTACCTCTCAGAGGCTTTGGGGACCAGTACATCCTAGGAAAGGGCTTAGCTTGGGGAAGAGAAGAAAGGGAAAAGGATCAAGAAAGGAATAGTTCCTAGGCCCTTTGAGATCTTAGTTTTGGTTCCATAATGAAATGGTCTCTGAAAGTATTTCCAGCGTCCTTCTAACACTTATGATAATTGGTTCTGGAAGAAACTGCCCTCTCTTGCTTTGATATCCTGCTTGATGGGGTGGCCTCAATAGTGAGCACTGGTAATGCTGGAATGACACTGTACCAATATCTAAGATCACCTTCTCTTATCTCAGTATCTAGAGCAGCCCTGAAGAAGGCAGAGGCCTTAGGAGTGTGGACATATAAGTCACGTACTATTTTTGAGGAAGAACGTCTCTGTTATTAATTATAGAGAATATTCCCCCATTTTGAGATCCCATAGTGTTCTAAAATCTTGGTTTATTAATAGCCTGTACTTAGAGTAAGAAAACTTGAATAATGTTTAATAGGATTCTTCCTTTGTATGGACCTCAGGTTTTTTCTTGTATAAAAAGCAAGCATAGCCCCGGCCGGTTTGGCTCAGCGGTTAGAGCGTCGGCCTGCGGTCCTGAGAGACCCGGGTTCGGTTCCCGCTAGGGGCGCGTACCTCGGTTGCAGTTTGTCCCCGGCCCTGGTCGGTTGTGCAGGTGGCAGCCACTCGATGTGTCCCTTTCACGTCGATGTTTCTCTCCTCTCTTCCTCTCTCTCCCTCCCACTCTACCTGAGCAAAAGATGGAAAAATGTCCTCCGGTGAGGATAAAAAAAAAAAAAAAAAAAAAGCAAGCATAGCTCTGACCGGTTTAGCGTAGAGGTTAAAGCATTGTCCCAAGGACCAAAGGGTCTTGGGTTTGATTCCCGGTCAAGGGCATGTACCTGGGTTGCAGGTTTGATCCCCAGCCCTGGTCGGGGTCCTGCAGAAGGCAACCAATCCATGTCTTTCTCACATCAGTGTTTCTCTCCCCCTCTCTCTCGCCTTCTCTCCTTTCCACTCTATCTAAACACCAAAGGAAAAATATTCTCCAGTGAGGATTCACACACACACACACACAACTGTCAGCTGATTTCTCAACAGAAGCATTTCAGGCAAGGCTAGCATTTAAAATTGAAGGTGAAATAAAGAGCTTCTAGACAAGAAAAAGCTAAAGGAGTTTATTACCACCAAACCAGTATTATAAAAAATGTTTTTAAAAAAGTCTATAAAAAGAAGAAATTTTTAAAAAGAGGAACATAGTTTTAAAGAATAAAATGGCACCCTGGTCAGTGTGGCTTAGCTGATTAGAACATCGTCCCATACACTGAAAGATGGTGGGTTCAATTCCCAGTCAGGGCACATACCCTGGTTGTGGGTTTGATCCCCAATGGGGGTATGCAGGAGGTAGGCAACTGATGTTTCTCTCTCATCGCTGTTTCGATCCCTCTTCCTTCTTCTCTCTGAAATCAAATTAAAAAATATTTTTAAAATAGAAGAAACTGCCAATAACTACATAACTACCAATAACCACTTTAGCCCTGGCCAGTTTGGCTCAGCAGTTAGAGCGTTGGCCTGTGGTCCAGAGAGACCCGGGTTCGGTTCCCGCTAAGGGCACATACCTCGGTTGCAGTTTGTCCCCGGCCCTGGTTGGGTTGTGTGGGTGGCAACCACTCGATGTGTCCCTTTCACGTCGATGTTTCTCTCTTTCTCCCTCCTACTCTATCTAAACAAAAAATGGAAACATATCCTCGGGTGAGGATAAATAAATAAATAACCATTTTAAAATAAATGGCAAAAACTGAGCTACTCACAGGTTTATTAGGATTACTAAATGAGTTAACAGACAAAAAACACTTGAAACAGTGCATGGCACATAGAATGTTAGCTATTATTTTATCATCATCATCATCATTACTTTATCTCATTTCATATGTTGCCAGCATTATCTTCCTAAAGGATATCTCTAGTCATATCCCTGTTCTATTAAACAACTTTTGAAGTCTCCATTATCTTCACAGAATAAAGTTTGAACTTCAAGGTTTCTCAATCTAACTCCAATACTGAGTCCTAGAATGTTAGAGTGAGATGGGGCCTTAGAAGTCATCCAGCTTAACTCCTGCATTTTTACAGATATATAAATTGTGGCATTCCAGACTTTTTTTCTTTTACACCCTTGCTACTCTATGTCCCAGTCTAATTTCCTGTGTGAGAATGACAGACTTCACCATTCTCTTGAAAACCAGAACTACACTTGCCTTTATCCATTTGATCACCTGGTTCCAGAGTAGTTCATGAGGCTTTGTGACTTCCACTCTGTCTCATCTTACCTTAGACCTTCCAGGGAAGACAGTGCCATAACTTTCCCATTTACTCTAATTAGCAACCTCTCTCTCCCTTCCTGTGGGTGAGCAGAAGAAGAACAGCTCTGTAGCACCTTCGTAAAGTCCAATGTTAATGTCCTGAGTTGACATGAAGAGACTTGGTGAGAAAATCAAGACTAAAACTCCAGCCTGATTTATATGAGAGAAGTTCATGGAAAAGGCCTAGCATAATATCCCAGAGTCAATTACTATTTTGGAAGAGGTATAATCTTGGATGGCCTAATAAGGTTTTTAGCTGGGGAAACAATAAAGGTTCAGATGGTGGCTGCTGCTATTTTTCCAACTAAAAACTTTGAGGTAAATCTATGACCTATATGCAGTTAATGACCAGGAAGGCCCAACCCTGCATGTTAACTCCTGATGATAAGATCAGACGTCCTGAATCCCATATGAAGTTTTTCCCATTATTTTCAGGTCATTTAGTTTTAATTACTTACTTTGTTTTTTGTTTTTTGTTTTGTTTTATCCTCACCCGAGGACATTTTTTCAGATAGAGTGGGAGGGAGAGAGAGGAAGAGAGAGGGAGAGAAACATCGACATGAAAGGGACACATCGAGTGGTTGCCACCCACACAACCCAACCAGGGCCAGGGACAAACTGCAACTGAAGTACATGCCCTTAGTGGGAACCGAACCCGGGTCTCTCTGGACCGCAGGCCGACGCTCTAACTGCTGAGCAAAACCGGCCAGGACAGTTTTAATTACTTATGGTAAATTTGGTAAAGGTAATTAAATTTCAGTCATGTTAGACTTGATTATTCTGCTGCTATTACATCTAGGCTAAGTAGTAGAATAGGAACATGAATTTGTCCAAAGGGATTTTCTCATATTCTTGGTTTGCTTGTCTCTATCAGCAGTGGTGAGATGCTGAGGCTTTCTGGACAGTGACTTGGACACCTGCCCTAGGTCCTTAGGGCTTAAGTTATGCTAATAGGACCACCTTGGGGAAGGTATAGGCGAGACTATGCAGAGACGGCTCCTGCCTGTCCTCCTCATTTTCTACCACTTCTAATTTATATGACAGCTGATGTTCAGCAATCCAAAGTCTAGTGAAAACTTCACTGTCAGTCCTGTGTTCTGTATCTTTGGCCTTGTAGTGCTGAGCAACCTCTCCTGCATTTCCTCCTAGTCCAAGGTGAATGCAGTCTAGAGTAGCACTTTCACATGTAGGCAGGCCAGGAAACCAGGTTTTCACCTAGATTTCTTATGCTTTCTGCAAGCAGCAAGTACAGTCCTCAGAGCCAAACAAGATGATGATGCTGTTCATTGTTACCCTGAATGTTCTCTTCAACTACTCTCAACTGACTGCCCTGCCCACTGGGTCTCTTACTTTTCTACTACCCTTTATTCCTGACATTCATTCTGCCTGAATTACCTCTCTGTAGAGCTCTTTGCCTGTAAAAATCCTACCCATCTTCCAAGGTCCAATACATATTCTAGCTCCTACATGAAGCCTTCTCAAATTGTCCTCGCCAGAAATAATTTTCCCCACTTCTGTGTTCCCTGTGTGTGCGCCCATAACACTTTACTTATGCTCACATGGCGCTTATTGCACCTTTCTTTTTTCCTCAATAAGACTATACATTCCTTGCCCTGGCCAGTGTGACTTAGTGGTTAGAGCGTCAACCGGGTTCGATTCCTGGTCAAGGCACGTACCTGGGTTGCAGGTTCTATCTCCACCCTGGTCCATGCACGGGCAGGAGGTAGCCAGTCAATCTGTCTCTCTCACATTGATGTTTCTCTCACTCTCTCCCCGTTCCTTCCCTCTTTTTTTCTTTTTCCCTCTCTTTCACTTTCTCTAAAAATCAATGGGAAAAAAATATCCTCTGGTGAGGATTAACAACAACAACAAGAAAAAGACTATACATTCCTTGAATACAGAAATACTTCTCATATGTATTTGTATTCCTTAACTGCTAATACTGTACATTTTATTTACTAGATACTATATAAGTATTTACTGAATGAAAAATAGAGATCCCTGATTTAAACCCCTGTACTATAATTGGCTGAGTATCTGTCAAGAGACCTCTGTCTACTTCTAGAAAAAAATCTTAGAGTGAGTACTTCACTCCTTGAAACTCAACAAAATGAAAATAAAAACTAGATAACTGCCCGGCCAGTGCGGTTCAGTGGATTGAGCATCATCCCATGGACTGAGAAGTCCCGATTTGATTTCCAGTCAGGGCACATGCCCAGGTTGTGGGCTCAGTCCCCAGTAGGAGACATGCAGGAGGCAGCCAATTGATGTTTCTCTCTCACATCACTGTTTATATTTTTCTCTCTTTTCCTCTCTCTCTCTAAAAAATCAGTAAAAACATATTAAAAAAAAAAACTAGATAACTGCCACATACCCATACACAGACTAAAGAATATCTGCCAGACAGAATAAAATTTAGATCATATCCACCCTGACCAGATGATTCAGTTGGTTGGAACATACACCTTAGAGCTGCAGGTTTGATTCCTAGTCAGGGCACATACTTAGATTGTGGGTTCAATCCCTAGTCGAGGCTTGTATGGGGGGCAGCCAATCGATCTTTCTCTCTTACTCTCTGTTTCTGTCTCTGTCGATCTCCCCCCGCCCCCTTCCTCTCTCCTTCCCTTTCTCTAAACATATCCTCGGGTGAGGATGACTGCCACCCGCACAACCCAGCCAGGGCTGGGGACAAACTGCAACCGAGGTACATGCCCTTAGCGGGAACCGAACCTGGGTCTTTCTGGACCACAGGCCAATGCTCTAACCCCTGAGCCAAACCGGCCAGGGCTACAGCTTAATTCTTTAAGGTCATTCATTACATCTTTACTTTAATTTTCCCCAAGCCCTTCTAAGGATATATAAGGACTTAGATTTCTTAGCAGGGAGACATTTCTCATTACTACACCTTTATATAGTGAAGGGAGGCACACCGAACTACAAGGAGGAATTTTTCAGCCTCTCACTGGAGCCAGTACACTTTAATCTAGAGGACCCAAGAGCAGGAGTGACCAGAGACAGGGAGAAGGCGAGATATTTCTTCAAGTATTGTATCTCATTACATGAATTAACCTGGATAAATTCACAAATACGATGTTAAAGAAGGGGAAAGCAAGTTGCAGAAGGATCATAGAGAATGGTAGTATTTATATAAAAGTTTGAAATAAGCAAAATAATACTGTATATTGTCTACTAACATGTAGTAAAAGTGCTTAAGAACAGTAAATATCAGAGTCAAATAGTGGTTACTTCTGGTGGGAGACAGAGGGAAATGTGACCAAAGAAAGATGCACAGCAGGCTGTAGTGTTTGTTTCTTGAGCTGGTTGGTGGATACACAGGTGTTTTTTATATTTTCTAGACTTTCTATGCCTGAAATATTTCATTAAAAATAATACATGGTTCTTCATCTAGAGCAGCAATTTTTAACTGGTGTGCAGCAAGAATTTTTTTTTTGTTCAGGTAGAGTGGGAGGGAGAGAGAGGAACAGAGAGAGAGAGAGAGAAACATCGATGTGAAGGGACACATCGAGTGGCTGCCACCCGCACAACCGACCAGGGCCAGGGACAAACTGCAACCCGAGGTACGCGCCCTTAGCGGGAACCGAACCCGGGTCTCTCAGGACCGCAGGCCGACGCTCTAACCGCTGAACCAAACCGGCCAGGGCGCAGCAAGAATTTTTAAAACATGCAATACCTGACTATTTAGTCAGGGGCACTGACCTCTTTTTCCTTAGATTGTCAAATAAAAAAATGACAACAGCCCTGGCTAGCATGGCTCAGTGGTTAGAGCATAGGCCCTCATACCAGAGGGTCTCGGGTTTGATTCCCGGTCAAGGGCACTTACCTGGGTTGCAGATTTGATCCCCAGCCCCAGTTGGGGCACATGCAGCACAACCATAGCCGTGAGGTGCAAATGCCCTATCTTGAATCATAAATATATAGGTCATATAATAGAGTTGTATCTTATTGGGCATGTCACATAATAAGGTTGCATCTGATTTGACAATTTGTTAATCCTCACCTAAGGATATTTTTTCCATTGATTTTTAGAGAGAGTGAAAGGAAGGGAGTGAGGGAAAGAAAGAGCAAGAGAGAAACATTGATGTGAGAGAGACATATTGATTGGTAGCCTCCCATACAAGCCTCAACCCAGGCTAGAGATCAAATCTGCAATCCAGGTACATGCCCTTGACTGGGAAGTGAACCCAATACCCTTTGGTGCGTGGGCCAATGCTCTATCCACTGATCCACTCCAGATCTGGTTGGTTAATTTTTGGTACCAGAAATCCTTATATACAAGTATAGGCACCAGATTTTTTTAAAAGTCACTTTGGAGCAAAAAGGGTAGATTATTACTGCTTTTTATTTTTGTAAATCAATCAAAATTATACCTTTTTTTTTGTCAGATCTGCAAAAAATATATTTTTTGGTGTACCACAGAATTTTAGTAATTATTTTACGTGTGCCATGAGATGAAAAGGTTGAAAATTACTGGGCTCTGGCAAGGTGGCTCAATTGGTTGGAGCATCGTCCCATACACCAAAAGGTTGTGGGATTGATCCCCGGACAGGGTGGGTACAGGGTGGCAACTGATTGATGTTTCTCTCTTACATCAATGTTTCTCTCTGTCTCTCTCTGTCTTTCTCTCCCCCTTCCCCTTCCTCTAAAATCAATTTTTAGAAAAACATATCCTCGGGTGAAGATTAAAAAAAAATTTGCTGGGCTAAGGTTAGGAGGCTCTGGCATCTGGGAAGATATGGATGACTCAGCCATAATCTTTAGGCTGAAGTAGTGAGTCAGATATTTAGTCACAAGCCTAGAAAAGGTTATGAGTAAATTTAGAAAGCCTGCTAACTAGTCTCCAGAGAACTGCTTGTCCTCAGAGTTACTGAGAAGTTTCATGGCTCTTCGCCAGATACTGCCGAGTCAATAGCCGAGGCAGAAGCCCATGACACAATGGAGAGTCACCACTGTATAGGCTTGGACACATTGCTTAACCTCTGTAAGCCTCAATTTTCTCTGTAAAAATTAGAATTTTTATAGGTTTGCTAAAATGATTAAGTTACATAATAAATATAAAGTTGGTTTGTGTAATCAAGATGTGTCAGACATTCGATTTATGTGAGTTCCCTTTCCTCCTGGAATAAACTGAAGGAAGTCCAGAAGAGGAGTAAGAATTTGGAGGCACTCTTGCTTCCCAAGTCAGGGCTTCTTCCTCGTGGCTTTTTGTTTGTTTGTTTTTGTTAATCCTCTCCAGGATATTTTTTCCACTGATTTTGGGGGGCGGGGGGGGCGCTTTTGAAAACAAATATATATTGATTTAAAAATTATCTCAAAGTTACAAATTGCAAGTTCAGTACACAAAATTTTTTTCACACCTTAACATTTTAGTGTGTATTTCCTACAAACAAGGAATTTCTCCAACAAAACTACAATATAACCATCAAAATCAGGAAATTAACATTAATTCATTACTACTTTTTTTTTTTTTTTTTTTTTTAATCCTCACCCGAGGACATTTTTCCATTTTTTGTTCAGGTAGAGTGGGGGTGGAGAGAGAGGAACAGAGAGAAAGAGAGAAACATCGATGTGAAAGGGACACATCAAGTGGCTGCCACCCGCACAACCGACCAGGGCCGGGGACAAACTGCAACCGAGGTACATGCCCTTAGTGGGAACCGAACCCGGGTCTCTCAGGACCGCAGGCCGACGCTCTAACCGCTGAGCCAAACCGGCCAGGGCCATTACTACTTTTGTACTCCTTGTTTCCACCGATTGTCCTAATTTCATTCCCACAGTAACAGGGTCCCATTTAGTTGTCATGTTTCCTTAGCGTGTCCTCATCACTGGAACAGTTCTTCAGTCTTTCCTTGACTTTCATGCCATTGACATATTTGAAGACCACCAGTTATTTCCACTGATTTTTAGAGTGGAAGGAGGGAGGGAAGAAGAGGGGGAGAGAGAGAGAGAGAGAAACCAATGTAAGACACATCAATTGGTTGCCTCCCACACCTGCCCTGACCAGGGCCAGAGATCAAACCTGCAACCTCCCACACCTGCAACCCAGGTACATGCTGACACTCTGAACACTTGCTAGAGTTTCTTCCTCAGGTTGTATGCCATAATGTATGGCGTGGTGTGCCTGGCCAAACAGTAATCTTATCGTAGACCTCTGTTTTCTCATGGCCTCCTCTCCATTGAAGCATTAGGGTTTGCAGGGTACTTTACCAAGACGTACAGCTTTGCTTAAAATTTAACACCACCACTACCCAGTGTGGCTCAGTGGATTGAGCATCGTTCCATGGACTGAGAGGTACCGGTTTGATTCCCGGTCAGGGCACATGCCCAGGTTGCAGGCTTGGTCCCTGGTGGAGGGCAATTGATCGATGTTTCTCTCACATCGATGTTTCTATCTTTCCCTCCCTTCTTCTCTCTCTAAAAAATCAAATTTTAGCCCTGGCCGGTTTGGCTCAGCGGTTAGAGCGTTGGCCTGCGGTCCGGAGAGACCCGGGTTCGGTTCCCGCTAAGGGCACGTACTTTGGTTGCAGTTTGTCCCCGGCCCTGGTTGGTCGTGCGGGTGGCAGCCACTCGATGTGTCCCTTTCACGTCGATGTTTCTCTCTCTCTCTCTCTCCCTTCCTCTCGCTCCCTCCCACTCTATCTGAACCGGAAAAATGTCCTCGGTGAGGATAAAAAAAAAAAAATCAAATTTTAAAAAAATGTTTAAAAAAAAATTTAACCTCACCAAAGAGATATGAGGACCAAAACCCATTCATCTTGACCATCTCTGAGTAGCTTCTTAGAGAACACAATCAGACATTAGCACAGCAGAGTCCTTAGTACCCAGTTGAAGGTTAAAACTAGATGCAAAAACTGTAGTTCAGGCATTGGGGCCAGTTCTTTTCTTGAGTTATATAGGAAGCTACCTCCCCTCCCGCTTTAAGCACTGAGCAGAAAAAGCAAAGTCATTACTGTGGATTGGCAACCTGGAGATGGCTTGTTTCTACAGTAGTATCTGTCCTTCCCCTATACACACTTCCAGTAAAATCCTTAATCTTGGATTTCTTTCTGGACAGAGGGAAGGGTATATTGACTTGAAATTTTTCCAAAGTACCTCTCTGCCTTGCTAATGGAGGACCGCAGCATGATAATGGGGAACAACTGAAGAAGCAAGTGGTAGAGAAGAGTTTCACACTCACTGAGCATTTTGTCAGGTGTTCATCTCAAAGCCTTCCACAGGTCCACTAACCAAAAGCCTCAGGAGAGCCCCCAGCTTCCCATCAATCAGCCCACTTTTTCCCTTTCACATCTGCAGACTCCACAGTACTAGTTTATGTGTCTCAGAGGGTGTTACACAAACTAGATGAGAAAAGCAATGTGGGAGGTTCTGAGACCTCAATCACACCTGTGAAACATAAGAACTCAGGCTATGCATTGCTGTAGGACTCTGACCTCAGACATTCCAGCCTCCTTCCTTCAGAAATGGTCCCACTTATAACCCAGCTTCCAAAATGGCTGTTAGTAGTCTCTAATTGTGGCTGCTTGAGTTTCTGTTGGCTGTTTTTTGTCTGCTGACGATGTTTACCTCTTGCCTAGCTCTAGAACATGCTTTCATAGGCTCTTAAAACTACTGAGCAGGAAGCATCTCTCTACTTCCACCTTGGAAAAAGAGAAGAGACTTTTCTGTGACAAACTAGTAGCCAATTGCAAGCCTGCTGTGTCCCAGAATCCTGTGTATCTGAGGCTTTCTATACTTCATTACTATTCTTCTTGGGAAAATTTTCCCCAAGGAGCAGGAACCACTCTAACTTCTGACTGGGCTGCTCGGTCTAAAGCAGAGGACAAGTTGGAAAGTTTTGGAAGATCCCTTAATATCTGGCCAGTGAGTGTATCCTGAGTTTAAGCCAATAAAAAAACAACAAACTAATACTGTCTCTGCCCATCTCTAGCCCATACCACAGAGGTGTTGTGGCTTTGGCCTTTTACTACTTTCTGATAGGCTTGAAGAAGAATAGATATAAAGAAGATTCTGGAATGCCATAAAGTGTTAGGTTTTTGTTTTGTTTTTTGTTTGTTTTACTAACGTTTTGGCATTTGGGAGAATCTTTTTTTAATGGCCTGTGCATCTTTAGTTTCAGTTTTTGGAATATCTCTTCTTCATTCTCCATGTCTCCTAGGTTATGTGGAGATTTTTTCTTAGCTGGTGTTTGGTTTTTGTTTGTTTTGTTTAAATGGATGTTCACACCCTTCTTACTCACCTCCTCCCCTCCAGCTGCCCTTGACTCTTTTTTTTTTTTCCCTGCATTTATCTTCAGATAGAGCGGGAGGGAGAGAGAGGAAAAGAGGGAGGAAGAGAGAGAGAAATATCGATGTGAGAGAAACACATCGACTGGTTGCCACCCACACAACCCCAACTGGGGCCGGGGACAAACTGCAACCAAGATACATGCCCTTAGCGGGAACCAAACCCGGGACTCTCTCTCATGGGCCAATGCTCTAACCGCTGAGCAAAACTGGCCAGGGCTGCCCTTGACCCTTTAGGGTATTGAATATTCACTTTTTTTTTTTTTTTTTTATCCTCACCCGAGGACATTTTTCCATTTTTTGTACAGATAGAGTGGGAGGGAGAGAGAGGAAGAGATAGAGAGAGAGAAACATCGATGTGAAAGGGACACATCGAGTGGCTGCCACCACACGACCAACCAGGGCCGGGGACAAACTGCAACCGAAGTACGTGCCCTTAGCGGGAACCGAACCCGGGTCTCTCAGGACCGCAGGTCGACACTCCAACCGCTGAGCCAAACCGGCCATGGCTGAATATTCACTTTTTAAGACACAACTCCTTCCAGAGCCATCTTGGCTCAGGAAAGCAACTCAGCAGTTCCAGGCTGGCTTCCTCCCGTCTTTTCTCCCCTTAATTTCTTTCTATGGCATTATGGTTAGTATGGATTCTGGTGTCAGGTAGACCTAGATTTGGACCTGCTATTGGACAGTTATGTGGTTTTGTGAAAATGGTTTAACTTCTCTATTGCCTTATCTACAGAATGGGGTTATTTTTACTACATCTGAGGTAAAAATGATACTCCCACAATCATCTAGGAAGTTTAGTGGGGTTTTTTTCCTAATTAAATATATAAGGCCCTTCATCCTGGACCTACCAAAATGATTAATGGAAGCTGGGACATTGAGAGTGTTTTTGTTTGCTATTTTTAACACTGCCCAGGTGATTTTTCTGATGAAATAGCTAGATTTGTAAGTCACTCCTATAATATACATAGAGTTTTAATATAGTACCTGGAATAAAGTAGTTATGCAATGAATGCTAGTGAAGATTTTTTTTTTTTTTAATCCTCACCCAAGGGCATTTTTCCATTTTTTGTTCAGATAAAGTGGGAGGGAGAAAGAGGAAGCGAGAGAGAAAGAAAAATGTCAATGTGAAAGGGACACATCGAGTGGCTGCCTCCTGCACAACCCAACCAGTGCCGGGGTCAAACTGCACCCAAGGTACATGCCCTTAGTGGGAACTGAACCCGGGTCTCTCTGGACTGCAGGCTGATGCTCTAACCTCTAAGCCAAACCAGCCAGGGCGAAGATTTTTTTTTTTAATTGATTTTTAGAGAGAGAGGAAGGGACACGGGAAGAGAGATAGAAACATCAATGAGAGAGAACATCAACTGGCCAACTCCTACATGCTCCTAACTGGGGATTGGGCCCACAACCTGGGGATGTGCCCTGACCAGGAATCAGACTGGTGACCTCTTGGTGCATGGGTCAGTGCTCAACCACTGAGCCACACCGGACCCATGCTAGCAAAGATTTTCAAAAAGACCTTTTCTCTCACCCACCAGACTTCAGGAGCAGGAAGATGCTCTTTAAACATATTTAAATGTTAAGAGCAATCGGTGCTACTCTTGAGGGTGTGGCTTTAGGGTATGCAGTAGTCCTTTAGGTGACATGGGTCTGGTTTGAAAACATTCTTTTATTCCTAAATGAGTATGGTTTTAACCAGTCTGTAATGAGAGCTGTGGGGCACCAATTATTTCCACAGCTGATCTCCTAGAAAGATTCATGGGATCTGAGCTACAAATGAAATTTTGTATATATTCCCAGATGAGAAGTGGGAGGGATGGGTCAGCCCAGGGCCCAGTGCCAGCTTCCACCCCCAAATAAAAGAGGAAAGATTGGGTGGAATTTAGGTCTGGGGTGCCTAAAGAACTGAAGTCAGAGTGTCTGCTCTTTTCAGGCTTTTAGAGAGAAGATCATTGTGAGGATATCCAAATCGGACTTCCCTAAAGCCAGGTCCTCCCTTGATCCAGCTGAGCCATTCTGTCTTCTAGTAATAACTCCTGGCCTGTAGCCATTAACTGGACAGCCCACAGTGGTGAGGATGGTGATGAGAGACGTAAGCACTTCATAACTTAGCACTGTGTTATGTTACAGAAGCAACATCCAGGGCAGTGTCATTTGCAACAATGCTGTGATCGAGAAGGGAGCAGACATCAAGGACTGCCTAATTGGAAGTGGCCAGAGGATTGAAGCCAGAGGTAAACAAAACCCAAATTACAATCACAGATGCCACTTTTTACCTATCACAATAGCACAGATAATGCTCAGTGCTGGTAAGGATTGGGGAACAAGCACATGCATACCGCAGGTGAGAACATAAACCGATGAAGCTATTCTTGCAGGGGGGTTGACATCATTGTCAAATTTTTTTAATTTGACTAAACAGTTCCATTTTAGGAATTTTTCTTATAGTTAAGCTCATATATGTATGCATCCTTACTATCAAAAAATTTAAAACATATCAAAAAGATGGAATGGCCCTAATTAGCACTAATAGTTTACGAGGACTCTTGGACATTAGAGAGAAGGGCCAATAATCCAACAAAGGCTCTGGCCTCCTGAAGTCCCTGAGCACTTTGTCTGACCTGATATTTAAGGGAAGTAGTCCCACAGATTCCTAACATGGAAGAAGGTTAGCAGCTTCTTCAAAAACGATAAACTCAGAGCAATTCTCAACCACTTAGAGGTGATGGTATGAGCTGTACTGTTGGCTCTCTCTGCTCTAAAGCTGTAGAAAGAGTATATAGTGCTTGAGAGACATAACAAACATTAGTGTTTACCTGCTGGGCTGGGAAAATTTGAATGGTCCATAATTTAGCTGAATGGTTTTAGCCAAAAATTAGACAAAGCTTAAGATCAGTAAGAATAGCTAATCCCTTTTGAGATTATTCCTAAACCTAAAATTGGGTGGGGTAAGGGAGTTGCTGAAGGAATAAGCCCACCACTTCTGTATTGGTAGAAGCCACATCATTTTCCTTCCCCCCAATAAATAAAGGCCTTCTTTACTGTTTTTCCCCTTTCCCTTTATAAAGTCACATACCTCCCTTTTGAGCTTTAGAACCAAACAGATGTTGGTTCAGATCTCAGCTATGCAACTCAGTGGATGTGCACCAGGTTAAATGTTTAATCTTTAGGCCTCAGATTTTCAAAGCTAGAAAAATTGAGACAATAATACCTATCTTGGAGGGTTTTTATGAGAATTAAATACAATTAAATGTAGTGAGGAATACACACAACTTCTAGAGCATACCAAGGGACTTAGAGTTCACATATACACCATGCTGCTGTGCCTCCCCCTGCCTTTGCACATGTACCCGCTCTGGAATTTCTTTCTTGAAGACTTTGCCCAAGTGTTTTCTTCTCTATGGAACCTTCCCTGACTCTTCCCCTGACTCCTTACAGCCAAACCAAGCATTCCTTCCTCCTCTGCACCCCTGCACTTTGTCAATATGTTTATTAAAGTACTTTCACAAGTTATGGCAGTTATCTATGAATCTACCTTCCTTACTAGACTGAGATCCTCAAGGCCAAAGATTGACTTATTCCAATATATATCCCTAGCTCTCAGAGCAGGTCCTGATTTATAGTAGATATTTAGGAGGGGGTAGAGGGTAGAAGATAAATGAATCCATCTTGGATCCATATAGCATAATTTGTGGGATTTCAGGGCAGAAAGGGCTCCCAGAAAGGCATGTGTGAGATGGTTGCAATTATCATGAGATCTCTCCTTGCTTTTTTCTAAACTTATGCTAATAAAAGAACCATATGCAACACTGATAACTGAACTAGGGAGATGTAGCCTTGGTGTGAAACCATCCCTCGCTCTTATTTCTCCTCTTGAGACTGGATGCAACTCTCCTCACTGTCTTTCTTTTCACATTTCAAGCACTTTCTTCCTCTATGTGTGGGAATTGTCATTTCTGAGAAGCCTTTCCTGTGTGTCACTAGTTTACCAATAAGGTTCTTTGTTATAAGCATCATAAACTAACTCTGATTTAAGCTGATACAGAATTCATTGAATGCCCCAGCCGAGTGGCCCAGCTGGTTGGAGCATCATCCCATACACCAAAATACTGTGGGTTTTATTCCCTGTCAGGTCACATACCTAGGTTATGGGTTCGATCCCCAGTTGGAGCATGTATGGGAAGCGACCAATCAATGTTTCTCACATTGATGTTTCTCTCTTTCTCTCTCCTCCCCCTCCTTTAAAAATCAATAGAAAAACATATTTTTGGGTAAGGATTAAAAAAAAGAATTCATTGAAAAGATACTAGCTCACAGTGCTATAATGGCTGCAGAATTAAGCTTAGAAAATGGGTACAGCCAAGATTTATACCCCAAACCATTCTGGCGTAGACACTGCTGCCATCTCACTGAACACTGGAATAGTTTGCACTGCTTTTCTGTTGAGCAACCCCAAAGTGGATGCTATCTGGTTCCTACTTCTTTGTATCACTAGTTCCAAGCCCAAGGTTTGGGGTGGCTGCACCTGATAGGTCAAGCCAATGTCATGCCCACACCCTAGCTGCAAGGAAGGCTGGTATTTTTAGTTCGGTTACTGGCAGACAGACTACACCCAGTGTCTCACCAGAAAACTTTTGAGCAGGAGTGTTGGTCAGCTGCAGTGCCCTAGCTATTGGTATCTTCTGCTGTGATCACATACAAGCTGAGGGTATGAGTCTAGGTGAGAGGGCTGGGACACCAACTGAAACTCCAGCACCAGAAGCATGAATGGCACTGCCCTCCTGGAATGCATGGGTCAACCAACACTCAACCACTGAGCCACACCAGCCGGGCCCAAATAGCCTTTAAAAAGACCAAAGGAAGAAGACACTCCTGGCTTGCCCAGCAGAATTTGATCAGTGATACTCCATTTCTCCTTTTAGTCCATCTTTCCTAGACCAGTAGGAAAAATGTATTTGGCCTCTGTATCCAAACTCTTTGTGATCTGCAGGAACCGCAGGTCTTAGCTCTTTCCTCCTGCTCAACCTATGAGCTCACTGAGGCCTACCCTGAAATTGCAGAGAAACTTGTTTATTTTGTGGTGTTTTTTTATCCTCACTCGAGGACATTTTTCGATATTTTGTTCAGATAGAGTGGGAGGGAGAGAGAGAGAGAAACATCGATGTGAAAGGGACACATCAAGCGGTTGCCACCCACACAACCCAACCAAGGCCAGGGACAAACTGCAACCGAGGTACGTGCCCTTAGCGGGAACTGAACCCGGGTCTCTCCAGACCACAGGGCTATGCTCTAACCGCTGAGCCAAACCGGCCAGGGTGAACAACTTGTTTTTTGAGCAGCTAAGGGCTATTGGTAGTTTCTTTAAAATAGGATTTAGAACCCCCAGCCTTTTCTCTGACTCCATGGAAGGCCTTGGAAGGGGTCCCCACAGTTTCAAAAGCAGCTGTTCAGCTAGTCTGTGGAGCTGCTTTGTTATCCTGTCCCCTCCCTGTCTCTTCATTGTATTTCTCTGTCCTTTGTTCTCTTCCATTTGGGTTTGTGACCCCCACACAACATTTCTTCCACCTCCTTCCTGCCTCTTTGTCTTTGTGCACTATCTCCTGCTCAACAAAAAGAAGGAATATTCCCTAATGCTTTCTTCTTTTCAGTCCCTCCTGGAACCAGGAGCAGCTTCCTTTCGTTGTTTTTAAGAGTTTACTCTATAACCCGACTGGTGTGGCTCAGTGGTTTAGTGTCAACCCATGCACTAAGAGGTCACAGGTTCAATTCCTAGTCAGGGCACATGCCCAGGTTGTGAGCCAAATCCCCAATGGGGGGCATGCAGGAGGCGGCCAATCAGTGTTCTCTCTCATCGATGTTTCTGTCTCTTTCTCCCTCTCATTTCCTCTCTCTCTAAACTCAATAAAGAAAAAAAGGAGGGGGAGGGAGAAATGGCACTGTCTTCAGAACAGTCCAGTATCCGTGGAGACTAAGAAGAGAAGGAAGAGCAAATGTCAGAGTCTGGATATGAGCCAATGAGGCTGACTCATGACTATAGAGCAGTGGTTCTCAACCTTCCTAATGCCGTGACCAATACAGTTCCTCATGTTGTATGTGGGCGTATCTGCATGTGTGCAGACCCACCTGGAGACAGACAGAGGAGCGGTGTCTGGGTTCCTAAGACCATCAGAAATATGTGTTTTCCAATGGTCTTTGGCAACCCACAGGTTAAGAACCGCTGCTACAGGGGGATAAAGGGTAAAGTAGAGCTTTTCGAAGTGCCCTGGGAAGCTAGCCAGAGCAGCATTTTGTTTGTTCTTTTCTGGTCAGTCTTATCTCAAGGGTGGAGTCTGATTGACATTCACACTCCAGGACTAGTCCAGCCCTAGGGAATTTGGCAGCCTGAGCACTGTCTGGGCCTCCTCCCCATTCCTATCACTGAAGGAAGCAGATGGCTATGAAGTGTAAAAAGGAGCACCTCCCAGGAGGGCAGGAGTACTCAGACCAGACCCAGCCCCATTCTGTGCTTTCTTTTTTTTATCTTTATTGTTGAATGTATTACAGATGTTCCTCATTTTTCCCCCATTGACCCCCTCCTCCCTACTTCCGACCCCCTCCTGCCTTTTCCCACAGTTGTCTGTGTCCATTGGTTATGCCTATAAGTTCTTTGGTTTATTTCTTCCCACCCCCCCAACCCCCTTCCTTTTGAGGTTTGTCAGTCTAGCAACCAATTTGTACTTCTTAATCCCTTCACCATTTTCACCCATTTCCCCAACCCCCCTCCCATCTGGCAACCAACAAAATGTTCTCTGTATCTATGAGATTGTTTCTGTTCTGCCTGTTCATTTTGTTTGTAGATTCAATTGTCGATAAATATGTATTCATTGCCATTTTGTTTGTTCATATATTTTATCTTTTTCTTCAAGAAGACCCTTCATCATTTCATATAATAACGGTTTGGTGGTAATGAACTCCTTTAACTTTTTCTTGTCTGGGAAACTCTATATATGGCCATCGATTCTAAATGACAGCTTTGCAAGATAGAGTAATCTTGGTTGTAGGTTCTTGCTTTTCATCACTCTGAATATTTCTTGCCACTCCCTTCTGGCCTGCAAAGTTTCTTTTGAGAAATCTCTTATGGGAACTCCCTTGTAGGTAACTAACTGCTTTTCTCTTGCTGCTTTTAAGATTCTCTCCTTGTCTTGAACCTTTTGCGTTTTGATGATGATGTGTCTTGGTGTGGGCCTCTTGGGGTTCATCTTGTTTGGGACTCTCTGTGCTTCCTGGACTTGTATGTCTGTTTCCTTCACCGAATTAGGGAAGCTTTCTGCCATTATTGTTTCAAATAGGTTTTTGATTTCTTGTTCTCTCTCTTCTCCTTCTGGCACCCCCAAGATGCGAATGTTGTCACACTTGAAGTTGTCCCAGAGGCTCCTTACGCTATCCTCATTTTTTTGGATTTTTTCTTTTTGCTGTTCTGATTGGGTGTTTTTTGCTACCTTATATTCCAATTCAGTGGTTTGCTTCTTGGCTTTACCTATTCTACTATTGAATCTGTGTAAATTATTCTTTATTTCAGTTAGCGCTTCCTTCATTTCTCACTGGTCCTTTTTTATGCTCTTAAGGCCCTCACTAAGTTCGCTGAGGTTCTCACTAAGTTCATTGAGCATCCTTATAAGCAGTATTTTGAACTCAGCATCTGTTAGGTTGCTTATCTCCATTTTGCTTAGTTCTTTTCCTGGAGTTTTGTTCTGTTCTTTCATTTGGGACCTGTTTCTTTGTCTCCTCATTTTGTTTCTATGTATTACTTAATGAGAGGTATGGGGCTAGCTGAGACCAGATGCTGCTTGTTTGAAAGAATTAGGAAAACCTGAAGCAGGATCCAAGACAGGCAAATCCTATGGTTAAGCAACTGGCAACAGCTTGGGTGGGGCGGGGCCTCAGGGAATCACCAGGGTGGGACAACCAATGTGGGCCCAGGTTGCTGGAGTCCCAGATATGGCGGCTGCCCCGGGGCAGGGTTCACCAAAGGAACAAAGGCTTCTGACTGCACGTTTGACCCGGAGAAAGCCCCCTCTCCAGCCCTCGCTCCAATGCCAAACAGCTCAGTTCTTCCCTGTATGTCTCTGGTGCCCCTCAAGCTGCCTCCCCTCCAAGCTGAGAGGGGGAGAGTCCGATAAGTCCGTGCGCGGGCCCTTTAAGGAGCTGCCTGGGGCTCCAGCCGCTTCAGCCTCCCTGAGCCTCAGTTCCCACTGGTTTTTCCAGCCAGAAGTGATGGGGACTTCTCTTCCTGGCACTGGAACCCTGAGCAGGGCGCCTAGTGTGGGACAGAGACCCCTCAGTCCTCAGGGAGGACTTTCCCAGCCAAAGTACCCTCCTGATTTTTATCCTCCACACGTGGTTGTGGGACCAGCCTGTCTCGCCTCCGCCCCTCCTACCAGTCTCGATGTGGCTGCTGCTTTAATTCTGTAGTTGTAGGACTTCCATTCAGCTTGATTTCAGGCAGTTTTAAATGATGGTTGTTCTGTAGTTTAGTTGTAACTTTAATGTGGTTGTGGGAGGACACGATATTGCATTTACCTACCCGCCATCTTGACCAGAAGTCCCCATTCTGTGCTTTCTGTTTAATACTTATCAAAGCACTACGCTGACTCTTTACATCAGTTATCTTACTGAATCCCCACAACTTTGTGAGGAAACTAAAGCCCAATGACGTGGAATAGTTTGCTCAAAGTCAAATTAGAATTCAGGTCTTTTTTTTTTTTTTAAATCCTCACCCGAGGATATTTTTCCATTGATTATTTTTCAGATAGAGTGGGAGGGAGGGAGAAAAAGAGAAACATCAATTGGTTGCCTCCCTCACAACCGGGGGGGGGATCCAACCCACAACCAAGGTATGTGCCCTTGACCAAGAATCAAACCCATGACTCTTCAGTCCACGGGCCAACATTCCAACCGCTGAGCCAAACTGACCAGGGTTAGAATTCAAGTCTTTATGACTCAGAAGCTCTTTCTTGTCCTACATTGTCACCTTTTCTTCCCTTCTTTCCTATCCTTTTCACATGAGATTGCCTCTGTCCAATGCGGTGCCACAACAGCAAACTTTGTGAAAGACCTAGACCTAGGTTTCTCTTCACACTGGAGAAAGTTAGAGAAATAGTCCCGAGGATTCTGGATCCCCACGCACTGTTGCTCTGCTGCACCAGATGAGTCAGTTACATTCTCTTTAAGAAGAAGATTGGAGGCCTCCTCTTCTATACATGCTTTTATTCCTGCATCTGTACTCTCACTTAACCCCGCCCCAAACACCCACACATTCAACAAAGAGTTACTGCCTACTATATTCTAGGCTCTAGGGGGTGCTGTCCAGCTGCTCACAGTGAGACAGATGAGCCCTGGCCGGTTTGGCTCAGTGGTTGGAGCATCGGCCTGCGGACCAGAGAGTCTAGGGTTCAGTTTTCGCTAGGGGCACGTACCAAAAAAAGAAAGACAGATGAGTAAAGAAATAAATACAGTAAAATTTCACAGGTATCATGGTAGAAGACTACTAGGGTTAATTAAGGGCATAAAAAAATTGCTCAGTTTTTGGCACAAGGGGCAAGAACACCATCTTAAAGGAAGGAACTAAGACTAAATCTTGGAAATGTTGGCTATTTGCCAAATATACAAAAGGGAAGAACCTCTCAAGTAAAAGGGAACCATGTAAGCAAGCATATGAAGGCAAAAAAAAAAAAAAAAACCCAATCTGATATGTTGGAAACTGCAAATCATTGGAAAATCTAGAATATGGGGTACAGGGGAGATGTAGCAAGAAGCAAAGCTAGAAAGGTGAGCAGAACAGAAGACATGTCTGAAATCTCAAGGTCTCCAAAGCTTCCATCAGAAACACCCTTTCTGGTGGCAAAGCAGAAGGAGGCTCTAGCCATGGGCCATATGAACACACCCAAACATCTCCCATTATCAGATTTGGGCCCATCATTAAGGATCTTCATTTTGCTGAGGCTGAAGTAGAGCCTCAGGAAAGCCAAAGTTTCTGCCTTACCTATTAGGGTCACACTCAAGCCCCCAAGTGTGACAAGAAAAGTATTACACCTTTAGAGGCCATGGGAAGCCAGCCCAGAAAGAATGTATATTCAGCCAGCTGGTTAGCCTTTTCTGTCCGAGCCAATAGAAGATTGAAAAACTCTCCTGTCTCCTGCAGCTGCCCCATATCTATAGGCAAGAAATAGACAGTGTGCCCCTGGTTCCCCCTATCCCTTTCAGACCATTGGTTCCCTTCCTCCTTTCTATAGTTCTTATTCCTTGAAAGCTAACCCTCTTCTTACCTTTCGTCACATCACTGATCAGCTTCCAGGGCACTTCCCTAACATATTGAAGGTTCAGAGTATTGCTCTTCCCTCCCTCTTTTTTTCAGAACATCTTAGACAACTTAAACATATTCATCAGTGAACCACCCAATGCCTCAACTTAATAATTTCCTGAACTTCTTTACTCACCTTCACCTCCTTTCAACTTTAGCTCTCCACTTAAATAACCATACCCTATCCTTGTCATTACCACAAATCTCTGAAAACTTTCATGTGCCAGTAGCTGTGCTAGACACTGGGGTATGACTATAAATACACTGCCCCTGCCCTCTTACAGTGTAGTAGAGGAGAGTGAAATGATGTAGAGATAGAGATAGGTATTAGGTAGGGTGTTTTCACAAAGCAGAAACAGGACAGTTCAGAAGGGAAGGCATCAATCACATAGTGGAGGTGCTTGATTAGGGCATTTAGGGTAAGAGTGTGATGGGGGGAAATGGCAGGTTGGAATAGTATGTGCTGAGGTCTAGAGCTGTAAAATGGTATGGCTTTAGGTACAAGTGGAGAATGGTAGAAGATGGAGCTAAAGAGGTAGGCAAAAGTCAGGTCATGGTGCGGCCAGTGTAGCTCAGTGGTTGAGCATCGACCCATGCACCAAGAGGTCGCCAGCTCAATTCCTGGTCAGGACACGGGCCCAGCTTGTGGGCCAGATCCCCAGTGGAGGGCATGCAGGAGGCGGCCAATCAGTGTTCTCTCTCATCAGTGTTTCTTTCTCTCTCTCCCTCTCCCTTCCTCTCTCTCTAAATTCAATAAAGGGGGGGGGGGATTTTTTTAAATAAATAAATAAATAAATAACAGAATCAGGTCATGGAAGGTCATATGGGTTTGGACTTTATGAAAGTAATAATGGCCACTATTTATTGAGCACTCAGTGATTTGTTAACTCATTGATTCCTCACAACAACCCTACATAGTTAGTGCTATTATTTTAATTTTACATATGAGACATCTCCCTTTTGTCTTTGGATATCTCCATTCAACCATTTAGTCTCATTTCTCCTTGCTCTTTCCCCCTATTCTCTATCCCCAGGCCACAGCACAGTATTTCATGATTTTCTTTCATACATCTTTATGTTTCTGCTCATATTGTTCTAATAGCCTGGAATGCTTTCCCTTGGATACACTGCCTGAAAAACCTCTATTCATCCTGTAAACCCCACTCCAGTACCCTCCTGTGTGAAGTCTCCCTTAGAGCCAGGTGTATAGAATCAGTCCCTCCTGCTGTGTGGAAAGATGCTATCTCTCCGATAGTCCCCTTGGCAAGTTGTATTCCCAAGAGCTTCTCAAGAGCAGAGCCACATAGGAGAGGAATGAATGTTTACGAACACAGAATTAGAAGTAATTGAGTTTAAAATGATATCTTTTGCTGACAGTTCTCAAACAACCTTTTTCTTTTCTTTTGTAGCCAAACGAGTAAATGAGGTGATCGTGGGGAATGACCAGCTCATGGAGATCTGAATTCTGAGCAAGTCAGATGCCTTCCTCTTGGCCCCCAGAACTACAGATGTTGGCTGGCCCACCTGTTTGACTCTGTATTTATTTCCCAATAAAGAAGGGCTCCCACAGGCATGCTGGAGACTTATGGAGTAGTAGCTCACCTTTTGTCACATCAGGGGGGCTCCAGGGATGCACGGTGTATGTTCATGAATCATGTGATAAAGACTATCTAGACCCAGTGTATAGAACAAAATAGGATACAATGGCCTAGCTCCCGCATACTGAAGTTAACAGGTAGGGGAAACAGCCGTCCAATGGTAAAGCCCCTAGGAAGACTACTTTCTGACTGTCTGGTCTAGCCTAGTCAATAAAAGCATATCCCACCTGAAAGGATCTGGAACTACTTCAGTCCCTGGCCCATAGGCCTGGTTGCTGGTAGTGCCATTTCCACATATTATGCTCCCTCTACAGCTGCCGATTTGGGCAGCCTGGCCCCTAAGCCTCAGCCCAGGACTTACCACTCTGCCCCCATAATACCTGCCACACACATTCCCAGCCCCTGCCATCACCCCACCACCAGCTTCACTCTCTAACCCCTGCCCTTCCCTCCCTACCATCCCAGTCTATAGTCAGTTTCTCCAGCTCACCTTTTGTCCTTTGGAGACTCTTAAAGGACAGAATGCAGCCCCTGCCTAGCCATCAATGTCCTCACCAGTTTTAGTGGAGGCAAGAGCAATAAAATAAGGCCATGGTCTGAGAAGCCAGATCGCTTCCCACCTTCCCTTAGTGAGGCCTGTTCATCCTGGCAAGGAAAAGCCAGAAACTATATCATGGTTTGAAATTCTTTCCGACTTCTCCAGCTGCACTCCTTTATATCCTAATTATCAGACTCTTGCTTCAGATAATTGAGACATGACATTTCCATACTCACAGCTCTTCTGGAGTCCTATCCACCTTCCCTTCACCACCCCACTCCCAAATACACATACATTCTGAGGCTCTTACTGCTCCCTGTACTGCTTTTACAACCTGCAGGAGTTTGGTGGAAGATAAAAGTGGTTCCTGTTTCTCTTGATGTGCTCACTGTGGGTGGCAGTAATTATAAAAGTACTAGTTTCTACCTTGCTTCAAAAATCTGGTCTCTCAAGTTAATTTGAGTAATCTTGCCTGAATCTTAGTGTTGTTCTCATTGAACTTGTGAGAGACTGACTAGATGAGCATTCCTCCCCTGGGGGATCTCCACCTCCACCAGCTTTCTTGGGAGCTCTAGAGCTCCACATTCTTCCCACTAGTCAGAACAAGGTTCCTGAAAGTTTGCTGAAGTGGCCCAGTAGAAGTGGTTGAATTAACTGCAGCGGAGGTGGGAATAAAGAGCTGTGGTGGTGGTGGTGCCCAAGATGGTCCCCTTTGGCACTGGAGTTAAATCTGTGGGGCCCAGATGATGCTGGAGACAGTCCTGACCTGGATGGAGGAAGACCTGCCCTCTGTAATGTTGTTTGGCTTTGGCCAAATCACTGCCTCTCCTGTCCCTGAGTTACCCTATCTACAAATTGTAAAGGTTGGACCAGGTAGCTTTTTGTTTGTTTAATCTTCACCCGAGGACTTTTTTTTTTTCCTTCATTTATCTTCAGATAGAATGGGAGGGATGGAGGGAGGAAGAGAAAGAAAGAGAAAGAAACATCGATGTGACAGACACATCGACTGTTTGCCTCCTGCAGGACCCCAATCAGGGGCAGGGAACAAACTGCAACCAAGGTATGTGCCCTTGACCAGAACCGAACCCACGATTCTTTGGTCCACAGGCCAGCACTATAACCACTGAGCCAAATCGACTAGGGCTGGACTGGGTAACTTTTTTTTTTTAAATACGTTTTTATTGATTTTTGAGAGAGAAGAAGGAAAAGAGAGAGAAACATTGATTGGCTGCCTCCTGCATGCCCCCCACTGGGAATTGGGCCCACAATCTGGGCATGTGCCCTAACCAGGAATCAAACTGACAACCTGCATGGGTGGATGTTCAACCACTGAGCCACACCAGCTGGGCTGGACTGGGTAACTTTTTTTTTTTTTTTTTTTTATCCTCACCCGAGGATATTTTTCCATTTTTTGTTCAGGTAGAGTGGGAGGGAGAGAGAGGAAGGAAGAGAGAGAGAGAAACATCGACGTGAAGGGACACATCGAGTGGCTGCCACCCTCACAACCGACCAGGGCCTGGGACAAACTGCAACCGAGGTATGCGCCCTTAGCGGGAACCGAACCGGGGTCTCTCCGGACCGCAGGCCGACGCTCTAACTGCTGAGCCAAACCGGCCAGGGCTGGACTGGGTAACTTTTAAAGGCCCTTCCTATTCTCAGGTTGTCACCTCTCAGAACTTTCTGACCCTTGCAGTCTGGGTGGCCCAAAAGCTCAGAAGACTGCTCCTTGACCACAGAAAGGGGATGGAGCTGGGTAGGTTTGGAGGGAGAGTTGCATGGGGGAGGAGAAGGGATTGATTAAACATAACACGGTCCCAGAGCCTTCGCCTGCCTCTCCCTGATCTTCCCCGCTGAGCCCTTGGAAGCCCTGACAGTAAGAAAAACTTCTCTACCTTCCCTTGCACAAGCTCATGAGCAGCCTCTACTCCAGGAAACCGACTAAGCAAGGGTTCCCCAGGGGAAGGCCTTGCTGAGTTTGAGTCCCAGCTGGGAGCAGCCTCCAGCTTAGGACACTGCTGCCATTGTCTCTTAATAACTCCAGGACTGGCTGGGTGCCCAAGATGCTTTGATTTCTCTTCTCTTTGCTCTATTTGTCTGCCAGAAGGCAGGGACAGTTTTTGTTTCCTTTTGGCAGCAGCTACAGAGAGTTTGAGCACGTCTGAAATATAGTGCACAACTGAATGCCCACTGGCCAGCTACCTCTCTGTGGGACAGAAGCCAGAAGAACCAGGCAGGAAAAGAGTTGACAGGGCCTAGCCAGTGTGGCTCAGTGGTTGAGCGTCGACCCATGCACCAAGAGGTCGCTGATTCGATTCCCAGTCAGAGCACATGGCCCAGATTGTGGGCCTGATTCCCAGTAGAGGGGCATGCCGGAGGCTCCAATCTCATGGATATTTCTCTCTCCCTCTCCCTTCCTCTCTCTCTAAAAATCATTAAAGGAAGGGAAAAAAAGAGTTGATAGAATCTGCCCTGCTTCTCCCAGTGATGCCCCATGAGGGAAGTGGAGGAGAGGAGGAAAGGGGCCTTCTGTGCCAAATTAGGGAGGACTCTGGGGAGGTGTTGAGGGACATGGTTCTGGGAGCTTGCCAGGTCAGACAAAATTCGATGGCTACAACTCCAGGAACTCTTTCTCCGCTATCATCTCACCCCTACCTGCTGGCAAGACTGCCAAGGTTGCCCTGCAAGTTTTTTTCCAAGGCCAGAAGCTAAACTCCATAGTCCTTCCCCACATTATTCTTCCTACTGCACTCCCATCCACAGTGGGGGAGGAAGGCGGGTGTCTCTAGCTGGAGCCCCAAGAGCAATCCAGGGGCCTGTACAGCCTAGTTTAGAAGCTGTTTCTATTTCCAGAAAATTGCAGAGAGTATACTTTATCCATAGCCATCCCCTACCCCAAGGAGGTACATAAGCCAGGCCTTTGTGTGCTGATTTCTAAATAAATGTGTTTGAGGAGTGTGGGAAGGACCACCCAGACAGAAGGTCTAGAAAGCTCAACTCTAGTGGAGCTGACAGAGAGAAAGCGCCTGGGCAGGAGAACACATTCTACTGAAGGCCAGGATGACCTGTCCTCAACCTGAAGGATTGCATCATGGGCTCTTAGCCTCTCTCCTTCCCCCACCCTCCAGGTGAAAGAGATTCTCTGATCTCTGATTGTAGCCTCTGGCACTAGAGACTTGACAGGCAGTACTATTGACCTAAAGCTGCCAACTGAGAAGGGGCATATATTCCCAGGCTTGGCCCCTAAATGTAATGGGTGACAGTGGGGACTGCCAGGGCCCCTCCACATCTTAGGGTCATTGACTCTGCCTGGCCCAGATAACAGAAGCTAGCCCAAAGCATGGTGAGTGAGAAGCCTGGGGGCGTTCCAAGGAAAGAAGGCCTGCCCTGGCTCCTCCCACATGGACCCTACCCTGAAGCCAGGCTGGTCACTTTACCCAGTGTGTGTGTGAGTGAGAAAGAGACCTCACTTTTCCTGGCACTGTTCCTCAGCTGTATATATTACCCCATTTAATCCTTATGTCAATGTCAAAGATTATTTGAGTTGCCCAAGATCTCATGGCCAGTAAACTAAAGATTCAGACCTTGAATCTTATCTTCTTTTAGATTAAGTCATCCTCCCACCTCTCCAATCCAATTCCTCACTTCTGGAAACCTCCCTGAGTATTCCAGCTCACAGTGGTTTTTCCTGTGGCCTCTGTGCTCCCCCTTAAGCTATGAGTGTCCAAAAAGCACGTACTCTGCAACCCCAGAGTTTAGCGAAGGGGTAGGACACATGAGAAACCCTAAGGATCCGGCCACTGTGGCTCAGTGGTTGAGCTTCGACCCATGCACCAAGAGGTCACCGGTTCAATTCCCTGTCAGGACACATGTACAGGTTGTAAGCCTGATTCCCAGTGGGGAGCATGCAGGAGGCAGCCAATCGATGTTCTCATCGATGTTTCTGTCTCTCTCTCCCTCTCATTTCCTCTCTAAAAATCAATCAATAGATTTAGTCTTTGGTGATAATGAATTTAATTAGACTGCTTTTCTCTTGTTATTCTTTGTACAACTTCTCTAGTTTGAGCCCAAAGCACATACCTAGGTCCAGTAGAAGTGACAGTGAACCACACTGTTCTACAGTGAAGCAGGCTGCTTGCAGACAGAAAAGAGGGGCTTCTACTTCCCTTTCTGTTCCCTGAGGTCTATGGCTTTAGCTCACCCTGGCTGAGCTTAGCTGCACTCAGGAAATCACTTTGTTGGGGAGAAGAAAGGTCATTTTGGAGCTTGTAGCAGCCAGAGAGCATTAGGCCCTGGGTTGGGAGAGTTGGAACTGCAGGGGAATTTCTCCCACTCTGGTCTTTGAACTACAAGGCAGTTTTCTCAGCAGGCAGGCTCTACCCTGGAAGCATCCATAGACATGCTGGACTTCACCACAGTTGTTAGCAATGGTAGACCTGCTATGGAAGCAGAATCCCAAGGCCTTGGCAATTACAAATCTATTTCTCCATGGATCTTATGTCTTGCAGAGTCTGATAAGGGTAGAGGTCTCAAGAGCTACTTACAGCAAATTCTCTCCACTTGCAGTCCTGGTGACACCCAGCCATACCCATCTTTGGCTGTAACCCCAATAGGAGCCCATAAAGCCTAGTTTAGAGGCTATTTCTATTTCCAGAGAATTGTTCAGGGTATAGTATTTGTTGTTAATTCTCATCGAAGAATATTTTCCCATTGATTTTTAGATGGAGTGGAAAGGAGGGAGGGAGAGAGAAAGAAAAAAGGAAAAATTGCCCTGCCCGGTTTGGCTCAGCGGTTGGAGCGTGGGCCTGCGGACCAGAGAGTTCTGGGTTCAGTTTCCACTAGGGGCATGTACAAAAAAAAGAAAGAAAAAAAAAATTGATGTGAGAAAGACACATCTATTGGTTGTGTCCCCCATGACCCCGACTGGGGATTGAACCTGCATCTTGACCAGGAATCAAACCTGAGACCCTTTGGTCTGCGGCCAGATGGGCTAACTGCTGAGCCAAATTGATCAGGGCCATATGCTTTTAATGTGTAGTTACTACTTGGCCAACAGCATCATACATGTTGCTCCACAGGCATTTTGTTACATGAATGGACCAGTGGAAGCCGCAGACCTGTTCACCCCCTCAGCCTAAAATTTCCCTTTCCCAGGACTGAGGCTCTGGAGCTGATGACAGTTGACACAAGTTTTTGAAAGCACTTTGGCAATCTGAAGCAAGAGCCATAAGAATGTTCTACTTTTTTGGTTTTTTTGTTGTTGTTTTTTTATCCTCACCCGAGGATATTTTTCCATTTTTTTGTACAGATAGAGTGGGAGGGAGAGAGAGACAGAAACATCGACGTGAAGGGACACATCGAGTGGCTGCCACCCGCACGACCAACCAGGGCCGGGGACAAACTGCAACCGAAGTACGTGCCCTTAGCGGGAATCGAACCTGGGTCTCTCCGGACCGCAGGCCGACGCTCTAACCGCTGAGCCAAACCGGCCAGGGCTGTTCTACTTTTTGACCCAACACCCCCACTTCTGGGAATCTGTCCTAAGGACAGTCTCCAAATGATTGATACAAAGACTATGTAGTAACATGAAATATTTATGATGTAATGATAAACAAGTCTAGAAGAACTGACCAAGAAATTGGCTGGACATAGTACTAATTGTATTAGAGTAATGAATTTATTAGAGATTCTTTTTCCCAAACTTTACTTTAGAATATTGATCTTACCCTCCTCTGCCACTCAAGGTTAGTCAGGAACCTGGCAGGAACAGCACACTCAGATGAGACAGTTGAAAGTTTAATAAAGGGACTATTCCGTTTCCAGTCCTTTCCACCCTGGTCTCCGCAAAACTCAATGACTCACTCAACAATTATCGAGCATCTACTTATTGTCTAGTGAGGGAGGCAGGCTTTCAAGTACATAAATTATCATAAATGCAATAATAAATACATGAGTTGAGTGCTATAGGAGTGCAAAGGAAGAAGCAAACTGTCCAGAGGAAGGTGTGAATCAAAGAAGGCTTCAAAGAGGGGTGATTGATGCATGTTCAGTTTTGAAGATTGTCTGCTGAAACAAGGTTGTCTGCCACAACATGTACAAAGGCAGAAACGCAAGGCATAACATGGTGCTTTTAGAAAATTACATGTGGCTCTGCAGGGCTGGAAGAAACATTGAGTGGGTGTGAAGAAACTATAGCAGATAGGGCTTTAGTTAGGTCATGCTGAGCGCTGTGCTCCAAGTGGGCTTTGTGTTTTGGAGTTGGCAGATTTGCATTTGAGAGAGATGACTCTGGCCTCAGTGGAGAGAGTGGACTGAATGGGGCAAGAATGGAGGCAGAGAACAGTGAAAAGAAGGGTTTGTGTCTTGGCTGGGTCAGCCAGCAAATACCCTTTCACAGCATTGGCCTCTCCTGACTTATATTTGGCTAGCTCCGTGCCTCCCTGGGACCTCCCTCCCTTCTCCTCTCCAGGGCCCCGCAGGCGGGGAGGCGAGGGGTGGCCCTGCCTGGGTGGTCTCGGGCGCTACCCCCCGCGGCGCCGTTGCCTAGCAGCGGATCCGGCCCCGCGGATCCCGGTAATTTGCGGGCTCTTCAGCCAATGGGAGAGCGTCGCCCCTGCCCTCTCTCTTTTTGTGGGGCTACAGCCGCCTTCTCAGCACTGCTGTCGCCACCTCGAGCAGAGCCGCGCCGGGCGTCGGGGGCTGGTGGCTCTGCAGGCACGCGGGACTCATTCCGGCCACCGCGCGCCCCGGGCCGGCGCCGTCCTGCACTCTTCTGGGTCACAGCCACCGCGGCACGCCTGCAGCCGACCCTCTCCCGAGCCTGTGCCGGAGTGGCCCCGCTGAATCCCGACGCGGGGCCCCGCGGTACAGGGGGATCAGGGCAGCCTATGGGGGCTCCCAGATAACGCGGGTTGGGGGCGCCCAGGGCCCCCATCCCCGCCAGCATGGCTCGGCCGCCACCCCTCGGGGAGCTGCCCCCGGACTACGTACCCCCAGCTAGATCCGCGGCACCCCAGGTGAGTGGAGGGGAAGCTGGAAGAAGGAAGTTTGGGACAGGGTCTGTCGCTCAGGCCTATGCAAGGTGGGATACCTCCAAGTGCCTTGTGTTACTGCCTGCCTGGGAAGTGTGTGTGTTGGGGTGGGGGGTGGGGGGTCAGTTTTCTTTGGCATGTGGCCAGGGAAAGTGTCTGTGGCTTCACCTCTCTCCACCTGAGAACAGGTGTGCATGTATGTAACCTACTCTTAGAGAACGGGTCTCTGCCTTCCTCAGGTGTGTATTGGGTGGGAGGACAGGGAATGGAGTTAAATTGTATTCCATGTTTGGCCCTATGTCTGTGTAGGTCCACCCTGTCCTGCATCTAGAAACAAGAAGATTGGGCTTGTCATAGGGTGTACATAGGGAGACAAGGGAAGGATTTCATGCCTTATTGCAGTAATGCCTACTGACCCTTCTCTTTCCATCCCAGATCCTAGCAGGGAGCCTGAAGGCTCCGCTCTGGCTTCGTGCTTACTTCCAGGGCCTGCTCTTCTCTCTGGGCTGCAGGATCCAGAGACACTGTGGCAAAGTGCTCTTCCTGGGACTGTTGGCCTTTGGGGCCCTGGCACTAGGTCTCCGCGTGGCCACCATTGAGACAGACCTAGAACAGCTCTGGGTGGAAGGTGAGTTGTGGATACTGACCATAGCTGCTTGGGTATGGTGAGCCCAAAACAAGAACAGAGGGTGAAGAGCTGGCTACTGAGTTCTAGTGGGTTTGGCTCTTGGTCTGTAGGGGGCACCTACCCACCAAAGCTTGGCCTCTGGGAGCACTGCTCCCTCCCACACCCATAAATGGATATCTGCAGTTGATGGAGTCTTATGAATAGGTATATAGAATAGTCATCTATAAGTGTGTGTGTGTGTGTGTGTGTGTGTGTGTGTGTTTAGCATTTACTGCCACTTTTTATGTGTATTTGCATGGCAGGGTTTGCAAAGACAACTTTTTAAAAAAGACCCACCTTTTAGTAGCAAGAAAAGTATAATATGTACTGGAATATAATATAAAATATAATACAAAATAGCCCTGGCCAGTTTTGCTCAGTGGTTAGAGCGTCGGCCTGCAGTCCAGAGAGACCCAGGTTCGGTTCCCGCTAAGGGCGCATACCTTGGTTGCAGTTTGTCCCCAGCCCTGGTTGGTTGTGTGGTGGCAGCCACTTGATGTGTCCCTTTCACGTCGACGTTTCTCTCTCGCGCTCGCTCTTCCTCTCTCTCCCTCCCACTCTATCTGAACAAAAAATGGAAAAATATCCTCGGGTGAGGATAAAATATATATATATATAATACAAAGTAGAATGTGATGATGTTGTGTAAGAAAAGACAGGGAGCCCTGGCTGGTTTGGCTCAGTGGTTGGAGCGTCGGCCTGCGGTACAGAGAGACCCGGTTCGGTTCCTGCTAAGGGCACGTACCTTGGTTGCAGTTTGTCCCCAGCCCTGGTTGGTTGTGTGGGTGGCAGCCACTCGATGTGTCCCTTCACATCGATGTTTCTCTCTCTCTCTCTCTCTCTCTCCCTCCCACTCTATCTGAACAAAAAAAAAAGGAAAAATATCCTCAGGTGAGGATAAAAAAAAAAAAAAGAAAAAGAAAAGACAGGGAGAGATCACATCTGACCAGGAGAACCAGAAAAGTTAGAGCTGGAGGGCTGGGGAAACTAAGTAATACCTGGCAGGGCTCCAGGGAGAGGTCCTATGCCCCCAGGGCCTCTGCAACCATTTAGTGCATCTGCACTTTGAAGCAACAGCAGGGTCTGATGGGACCAAATCCTTACTTCCTAGTGGAAGTATTACATAAAAACGATTTCTTATTAATAATTTCAGCATAACTCTTTTCTTTCCTGGGGTCTGGTTTCATATGGCAGCCTTTTAACAGAGTCAGACTCTCCTCTGTTCTTGCCTAAAAATTTGCATTTATAGGTTCCCCCAAACCTCCCCCAGTCCTGGCCCACACCCAAGGGCAGGGCCCAGGTTAGAGTCTCACACCCTTGAGTTATTTCAAATGCTGGCAAGTTCTGGGATCCAGAGCAGATGTTTCTTGGAGCTGGCCTGCCTGCCTGTTGGGCTTCCACACCCCATTCCCACCCTATCCCCAGCCCTCTGCAGACTCTCACATACAAACACACTCCAGGCCAGCCCTGGGGTCCAGGGCAGATGTTTCTCTGTGCCTGCCTGCCTGCCCCCAGCTCCAGGACACACATGTGCATACATGCATATACACACATCCCCACCCACACCACTGCTGCCTGGGTGGTCCCAAATTACTCTCGAATTTCCTGCCAGAATAGAGGCTGTCTCCCCCCTCTTTCTCCTTCTCCATTCCCCAGATCTTCCCCATCTCTACACTGCTTAAACTTCCATATTTCTTCATCTTCTCTCTTACACTCCAGCATAGGACAGGCTAGATCCCGCCAGATTTGCTGCTGTTGGTGGGAGAGTAGTGTAAGAGAGTGGTAGCCAATTCCTAGGACTTTTTCCTTTATTTCAGAACAGCATTCTGTCCTTTGTTGGCTAGGGCTGGGGGTGAGGTAAAAGCAGTGATCTTGACCTGATCTTTTCTCTGTACTTCTGTAGTTGAGGCTTCTCCCAGCAGTGTCCTAAGCAATGAGGGGCTAATCAAGGTGAGGATTGAAAGGTATGCCCCATCCCAGTGGTTCTCGACCTTCCTAATGCCGCGACCCTTTAATACAGTTCCTCTTGTTGTGGTGACCCCCAACCATAAAATTATTTTTGTTGCTACTTCGTAACTGTAATTTTGCTACTGTTATGAATTGCCATTGGAAATATGTTTTCCGATGGTCTTAGGCGACCTCTGTGAAAGGGTCGTTCGACCCCCAAAGGGGTCACGACCCACAGGTTCAGAACCGCTGCTCTATTCTTTTCCACTTTGCTAATACAGAAAGCAAAGAAAGAAGCAAGGCATTGGCTATCAGAGTTCTGAACGGAGTTCAGGGTCCTCTCCAGCTTTGCCACGGTGAGAGTTGGCATGTGACTTGTCCTCCTTGATCAATTTTAAAACAAAGCTAAAGGGCTCAGAAATAGATTGTTAAAATAAGAATCACAACATACAGCCCAACTCGTACTTACAGAAACAGTGCTAGAGATGGTTTGAAATTGGAACTGTCCATGAAAATAAGAAACATAGCCATTCTATCTAGCAGGTAGGGTATGGTCACACATCAGCAGCTGGTGGGATCACCATCCCCTGAAATATTCAAATTTTCTTTCTAAAACCTTGGAGGTCAGCCTCAGTTCTCCTTGCTCACCTAATTGGTTGCTAAACCAACAAACTCTTCCTCCTTACCTTTTCTCATTACAGACTCTCCTTCCCACCTTTGCAGCCACTGTTCTAGTTGAAGCCTTTTTATTTTTAAATTTATTTTTGTTACAGATGTTTCTCCTTTTCCCCCTCAGATACCCTGAAGCCTTTCTTAATGTCTGACAGTGCACTTCTGATGGTATCATTTAGAATGCTTTTATTTTATTTATTTATTTATTTATTTATTTTGGTTCATGCCCCTAGCGGGAACCGAACCCAGGACTCTGTGGTCTGCAGGCTGATGCTCCAACCACTGAGCCAAACCGGCCAGGGCTAGAATGCTTTTAGACACATGAAAGAAAGAAAGGAAAGGAGGGAGGGAGGAAGGGAGAAGATTGACTTCTTATTCCCTGTAACAGGGAATCTGGCAGTAGACAGAAGTTCCAGAATGGTTAATTCAGCAACCTGAGGACATCAGCAAGGACCCAGGTCCTTGCTATCTTTCTCCTCTGCCTTCTTCAGCATGTTGGGCTTTTGTCCTCAGGCTTACCACCTCCTTGTCCTGGCTGCTTCAGTGGCAGAAGAAAGAAGTCAACCCTCTCTTGCATCCCTTTTTGAAAGGGAGGAAAAATTTACCAGAAGCCTCCCAGCTGACTTACCATATGGTCCCTGGCAAAAATGTGCAGCACCCTATGCCTAAATTCTTCACTGGGCAAAGGCAATGGAATTACTGTGATTGATTTCTTAGACTAATCAAATCAAATTTTACCCCCTGAGGCTGAGGAGGGAGGGGCCCAGCTGCCCTGAATCACAAGGCCTTTCAGAGGATGGCCACTGAAATCAAGGTTCCTTAGAGAGGTAACTGATCTGTCCCCCTCACCTTCAAATCTGCCTCCACACTGCCCTCCTGTGGTGTATCTAAATCTTGCCAAGTCAGTCCCCTTCAAGAGTCCTACTGCTTTCTACTACAGTGGTTCTCAACCTTCCTAATACCGCCACCCTTTAATACAGTTTCTCATGTTGTGGTGACCCCCAACCATAAAATTATTTTTGTTGCTACTTCATAACTGAGATTTTGCTACTGTTATGAATTGCCATCGGAAATATGTGTTTTCCGCCCTGGCCAGTTTGGCTCAGCGATTAGAGCGTCGGCCTGCGGTCATGAGAGACCCGGGTTCGGTTCCCGCTAAGGGCGCGTACCTCGGTTGCAGTTTGTCCCCGGCCCTGGTCGGTTGTGCAGGTGGCAGCCACTTGATGTGTTCCTTTCACGTCGATGTTTCTCTCTCTCTCTCTGTTCCTCTCCCTCCCACTCTACCTGAACAAAAAATGGAAAAATGTCCTCGGGTGAGGATAAAAAAAAAAAGGAAATATGTGTTTTCCGATGATCTTAGGCGACCCCTGTAAAAGAGTTGTTCAACCCCCAAAGGGGTCGCGACCCACAGGTTGAGAACCGCTGTTCTACTAGGTTCTGTGGAGGCTCCAGAATCCATTTCAAGCTTCTTACACCCTTTCTAGGCCCTCCACAATCTAACTCTTGATCGTTCTGCATCACTCCCTCTGCCTCCCTCTTAGCAGTCCAGGAACAAGCGTGTGACAGCTCCCTGCACACGCTTGGTCCAGAATGCCTTTTCCTGACTTCTTCGCCTGGCCAACTTCTATTCATCATCCACAACTCAGCTCCAGTATATGTTATTGGGTAGTGAAAGACTCGGGTCATCTCACTTCTCTGCTCAAACCTGCCATGGCTCCTGTTTCACTCAATGATCACCTGAGACCCTACAGTAGCTATATGTGAAATTTCTGGACCAAAGATTATGAAAATTTCTGAGGGTCTTGATATATATTGCAGTATTGCTTTCCCCCAAATTTTGTACCAAATTACACTCCCATGGTAGGTTAGAGTATACTCTTGTAAGCCAGTAATGATTGCTATCAATTTTTATTTTTGCTAATTTGATAGAGTAATTTATTGCTATTTTAATATGCATTTATGGGATTAGCTATAAGGTGAGCTCTTTTTTTTTTTTTTATCCTCACCTGAGGACATTTTTGCATTTATCTTCAGATAGAGTGGAAGGGAGAGAGAGAGAAACATTAATGTGAGAGAGACACATTGAGTGGCTGCCACCCACACGACCCCAACCGGGGCCAGGGACAAACTGCAACCAAGGTACATGCCCTTAGCGTGAACTAAACCTGGGACTCTCTGGTCTGCGGGCCGACGCTCTAACCACTGAGCCAAACCTGCCAGGGCATTGAGCTCTTTTTTCATGCTGGCTAACCAGTTATATTCTCCCTTTTGTATGCATACAAGTTTTTAACAAATGTTGGTTTTGATGTCTCCTCCCATACTCCTACTTCCTCCCCACTCACTTATATTTTTTCTCCAGTTCTTTCTCATTTTTCTCTCCCAGCAACGATTGAATACGTATCAGTGCCTACTACGTGCTGGGCAATTTCCTTCACTGATTCTAATTCTACCAGGGTAGGCATTGTCTTCATTTTACAGATGAGGGCACTGAGGACTAAGTAATTTGCCCCAAGCAGACTGTGTCAGAGCCAAGGCTCAAAGCCAGGTCTCCACAGAGCCTCGTGCTCTCCCTACACCCGCTGCCTGTTCTCGCCCATATGTACATCCCAGTTCATCTGTCCTCCTGTCTGTCATCATCATTGTCAGCTGAGGTTTATCTTTTTCTCTTCCTTGTTTTTTCTGAGGATTCTTTATTCTCTTTGATGTTGTATTTTAAGTTGTCAGTGTTTCTTTCTCCTGCTTTCTTATTAGTTCTCTCTGGGTCCGTCTGCCATGCCTCCTTCCCCTCAGCACACTCGCTTACTGTGGGGAGATTATCTCTGCCCTCCCTCCTGTCCCTCCTTGTGGCCCCTCTGGCCTAAGCTTGGTGAACTAAGCCCTGTAGTGCAGGCGTGGGAGAGCAGTGGGAGTCAGGGAAGGAAGAAAAAGAGTAGGTGGATGCTGTGGCCGGGTGGCTCAGTTGGTTGGAGCATCACCCTGTATACCAAAAGGTGGTGGGTTCAAACACTGAGTAAACTGATCAATGTTTCTGTCTCTCTCTAAAAAAAGAGAGAGAGACAGAGAGTAGGTGCAGGAGGCAGGGTGGCTGTGTGCATGAGGGGAGGGCCAGGAATGTGATTTGAGTTCGGAAGATATGAGCATATAGGTAAATCTGTTTTGGGGATTACCAAGGGTGGGGACTGTCATGAGTGAGAAGATTATGTGTGTTTGAAAAAGAGACTGGAGAGCATGATGATCCCAGGTGTGGCTGGCATCTCAGAGAAGCAGTGCATGTGGGCCCCAGGGGTGGCAGTGACCAACAGGAAGGGGCCCCAGACAGGTAGAGGCAGAAGTCTGACCCAACCATGTCCACAAAGCCTCTGGGGTGGTTTGGCAGTGTCCCTCACCCTCCTCCAACCAGGCAGGTCATATTCCCTCACAGTGGCCTCGTCTGCCCAAGCCCCAGTGACAGATGATCATGGGAGCATAATGCAGGGCGTGAGGAGCACTGAGGTCGAGGAGACTGAGGCAGGCCTGGCACTGGGATGCCCTGTTGTCTAGACAGTGAGACTGGTGAAAGGGATCTGGAACCCTTCTTCCCCTTGGCCCACTTTGCTGTCACCTCTGCCAGGGTCCATGAGCTGATTCCAGGTACCTGTGTGAGTGGACACTGAATGTTGACAGCATTACACTGAAAGACTGTCTGATCCTCCCCTCACCTGCGCCTCCAGTACTCCCATCCCTACCCTTTTGGCAGAATAGTTCACAAAACAGTGGATGGACATAAAATCACTGCCTGGGGCAACTTGAGCTAGGACCCAGCCCCAGCCCAGGTGTGTTCTTTAGGACACCCTCCCACTGGCAGCCTCCCTAATGGCCCCTTTGTCCCTCTTGTCTTTCCTAACAGCTCAGAGAGGAGCCGAGTGAGGGCTCCCTCACCGGGGTACACCCATAACCCCAGCCCTGGCCCAGCTCATACTTAGCTCTCATTTTTAAGTTATTTGCCCCAAACCTAGCCAACCTGGTTTGTGCTTAAATCTTAGACCACACAAGAATTCCATAGGGCCAAAAACTGAGGCTCTGGCTTTCCTGGCAGAACTCCAGATTCTGAGCGGAGAAACAAGCCTGGGGAGTCAGTGTGCCCATCAGGGAGAAGGCGGGGGTTCCCCTTCGCAGCACTTCTCCCGCTTGTCCTGGGAGGTTTCTGGGTTAAAGTCCCACACCCCCTCTTTCCCCTGAGCCTTCTCTTTCTGCTCTGGCAGTGGGCAGCCGGGTGAGCCAGGAGCTGCAGTACACCAAGGAGAAGCTGGGGGAGGAGGCTGCTTACACCTCCCAGATGCTGATACAGACCCCACGCCAGGAGGGAGAGAATGTCCTCACACCTGAGGCACTTCGCCTCCACCTTCAGGCAGCCCTCACTGCCAGTAAAGTACAAGTGTCACTCTATGGAAAGTGAGTCTGGCTGGTCCCCCGAGCAGCTGGGGTGAGGCATGCTGCAGCAAGGCTAGCGTGGGAATCCCCATCTTCTGCTGATTTCCTGTGCCCCTGGCTACTGCAGGTCCTGGGATTTGAACAAAATCTGCTACAAGTCAGGAGTTCCCCTAATTGAAAATGGAATGATTGAGCGGGTGAGTATCCTGAGCTGTTCTCCGAGACTGGGTGGAGGTGGGACCTGTTCTGCAGTAGGGAGGGGCTCAGAGAGACTCTGGGAGGCTAAAGGTCAGGAGATGGGGGGGTTGTAGAGGCATTGTACAAAGGTCATGGAGAAAGGAGCCCAGAGACAAGACTGATGTGGCCTGGGGTGTCCCTGGCAGATGATTGAGAAGCTGTTCCCGTGCGTGATCCTCACCCCCCTCGACTGCTTCTGGGAGGGAGCGAAACTCCAAGGGGGCTCTGCCTACTTGCCGTGAGTGCCACCACAGCTGCTCCCGGGGCCCCGCCTTGTCTCGTGCAGGGACTTCTCCAGCAGAGAAGAGGAGTGGGAGTAAAGATGATCAAAACCTTACCAAGGGTGCCGTGACCTCCCAAGGCAGGGTCAGAACACCGCTGCCCTGGGCTCGCTCCATGTCCCCTGTCTCCTCACTCCAAAGGAAAGGCAAACCTCTTATTTAGGCAGAACAAAATACAAAGATCTGTAAGACCTGAGCAAAGGAGAATAAAGATCCCCAGAAATAGACTGTGCCAGGGAGCGTTAGCTAGTTATCAGCTAAGCTGTTGCCCAGGACCGAAAGAAAACCTGTTAGAAGTAGCTGCCTGTATGGTCATGTGTTAGAACTAAGAGTAGATGGCTTGGGAAGGGACTCAGTGGGGCTTTTCCGAGCCTTTCCCATCTGTCCTGGTGTCCATCTCAGCCCCTTGCATCCACGCACAGCTGCCTGCAGCAACCTGGTGGGCTGGTGCAGCCCGGGAGCTCTCAGGAGCTGAGCTTTGCATTCCCCCCACATGGAGGAGGGTGGGGTACAGCACGGGTCCCTTAGCAGCAGTTTGGAGGATGGGGATTGATCCCTGATTCTCACCAGCCATGGGCTCTCCCCTCAGCGGCCGTCCTGACATCCAGTGGACCAACCTGGATCCCCAACAGCTGCTGGAGGAACTAGGTCCCTTTGCCTCCCTTGAGGGCTTCCGGGAGCTGCTTGACAAGGCACAGGTGGGCCAGGCCTACGTGGGGCGGCCCTGTCTGAACCCCGATGACCTTCATTGCCCGCCTAGTGCTCCTAACCATCACAGCAGGCAGGTGGGTTCCAGCCAGGTCTGCCAGGGAAAGGCCTTTCCCTTTGCCTTCCCCTCCTCTCCTGTTCCTGTCATGGAGAGAGCAGACTGTGCTCTGGGCTCTGCCCTCCATTTCCTGGATATCGTTACCTTGTCCCCACTGTACTAGACACCTAGATGGTTCCATTTTTATTCAGTTCTCCTAAGGAAACCTCAAGTGGCATTTGAATCCCTTTGACCTTTTCTAAACCAGAAAGGCTGGACTTTATCAAAATAGACTTGTACAGGGAAACAGAACAACTTAGCTAAGCACGAGTATCCTACCTAGTTTTCTGAGTGTCTTTGTGGCCTGTGAATGTGAACCTTTTTCTAAAACTAACCTTTTTCGCCCTGGCCGGTTTGGTTCAGCGGTTAGAGCGTCCGCCTGCGGTCCGGAGAGGCCCGGGTTCGGTTCCCGCTAAGGGCATGTACCTCGGTTGCAGTTTGTCCCCGGCCCTGGTTGGTCGTGTGGGTGGCAGCCACTCGATGTGTCCCTTTCACATCGATGTTTCCCTCTCTCTCTCTTCCTCTCTCTCCCGCCCACTCTGTCTGTACACAAAAATGGAAAAATGTCCTCGGATGAGGATTAAAAAAATAATAATAAAACTAACCTTTTTCTAAAACCCACCAGCAGCCTATGCCCAGGCCTCTGCTCCACCTTGTGGCCTCGTCTCTGCAGGACACTAGCTGTTCACTTTGCAGGGGCGGGAACCTTTTTCCTGTCAAGGACCATTTAGATATTTATAACGTCATTCACGGGCCATACAAAATTATCAGCTTAAAAATTAGCCTGCTATATTTGGTCAGGCCAATTTTGTGAGGTGTGTAATGTTAGCTGGTATTCATTTCGTGGGCCTTATATGGCCCTCAGGCTGGGCGTTCCCCACCCCTGGTAGGCAAGAGGCTAGGGGACAGTTATCTATTCCTCAGGTCTGCAGAGCTCTGTAGTTCCTGAAGGTACCAGCCAGGGACACCAGTAATCCACAGCCAGGGCCTTGAGTAATAAACCCCTCCTCTGTCCCCCTCCAGGCTCCCAATGTGGCTCAGGAATTGAGTGGGGGCTGCCACGGTTTCTCCCACAAGTTCATGCACTGGCAGGAGGAATTGCTGCTGGGAGGCATGGCCAGAGACCCCCAAGGACAGCTGCTGAGGTAGGGCCTCCCCTGGGGCTTGGCAAGGAGACCCCAGGCTGGGAACCCACACTCTGATTCCAGACAATTCTGTCAAAAGCCCCCTGCACACCCCACACTGGGTGTTCTGGCCAGCTCTGACACCTGGTTCTCCTGCACCCTCCCCAGGGCAGAGGCCCTGCAGAGCACCTTCCTGCTGATGAGTCCCCGCCAGCTGTATGAGCACTTCCGGGGTGACTACCAGACACATGACATCGGCTGGAGTGAGGAGCAGGCTGGCACAGTGCTGCAGGCCTGGCAGCGGCGCTTTGTGCAGGTCAGTGTGGAAAAGCGCAGGGCGGTGCCTCAGGCCACGCCCTCCTCCCCGCCCTCAATCCACTCTGTCTCTCCAGCTGGCCCAGGAGGCCCTGCCTGAGAATGCGTCCCAGCAGATCCATGCTTTCTCCTCCACCACCCTGGATGACATCCTGCATGCTTTCTCTGAAGTCAGTGCTGCCCGTGTGGTGGGAGGCTATCTGCTTATGGTGGGTCCCACTCCTGGCACCTCGTCCCACCTCCACCTGGTGCCTACCCTGGGAACCCCTGTCCAAGACAGTGTCCTTTCTCCCCACAGCTGGCCTATGCCTGTGTGACGATGCTGCGGTGGGACTGTGCCCAGTCCCAGGGTGCTGTGGGCCTTGCCGGGGTGCTGCTGGTGGCCCTGGCAGTGGCCTCAGGCCTTGGGCTTTGCGCCCTGCTTGGCATCGCCTTCAATGCTGCCACCACCCAGGTACACCAGGACAGCAGGGCAGACTTGGGTGCCCACAGCTCAGGCTACTCGGTTCCTCCAGCTGCCCACCCCTCTACCCCTCCAGGTGCTGCCCTTTTTGGCACTGGGCATCGGCGTGGACGACATATTCCTGCTGGCACATGCCTTTACAGAGGCTCCACCTGGCACCCCTCTCCAGGTGCGGCTTCGCTCTCTAGCCTTGGACTCATCTGAGTCTAGCATAGGGGTTAAGAGCCTCTTGGTTTGGGTGACCTTGGGCTGATAATTGACCTCTCTGTGTCTCAGTTCCCTCACCTGTAAATGGATGTAATAATGGTGCTTGTATTGTAAGGGTCTGTGTGAGCATCAGTGAGATCATTTGAGTCAGGTGCCTAGAACAGTGTGTGACACGCACATGACTCAATGGATGTTAGCTGCTGTGTGGTTATTGTTCCTCCTCTGCCGTCCCGAGTTCGCAAGCCTCCCCTTCACTCTACCTGAAGACTCACGCCCGTCCCCTGTCCTGGCAGGAGCGAATGGGTGAGTGTCTGCTGCGCACGGGCCCCAGTGTCGCACTCACATCCATCAACAACATGGTCGCCTTCTTCATGGCCGCCCTAATTCCCATCCCTGCACTGCGGGCCTTCTCCTTGCAGGTGAGGCTGCACGAGGGCCCAGGCTCGGGGTGGGCATGGAGCTGGGGGCATGCGTCATGCAGCCTTTGCGCCCTCCCTGTCCTTCCCCCAGGCGGCCATCGTGGTTGGCTGCAACTTTGCAGCCGTGATGCTTGTCTTCCCAGCGGTCCTCAGCTTGGACCTGCACCGGCGCCACTGCCAGCGCCTTGATGTGCTCTGCTGCTTCTCTAGGTACTGTCCGTGCACCCTAACTCCCATCCCACCAGGCTTTCCTCCCTAGGCTCCACCCATCCTGTCCCCTCACTAGCATTTTCAAGCATAGACCTGTCACCCCATCTCTCTGCCTCTTTCAGCCCCTGTTCTGCTCGGGTGATTCAGATTCTGCCTCAGGATCTGGCAGACAGGACAGTACCAGTGGGCATTGCCCACCTGACTGCCACCATTCATGCTTTTGCCCACTGTGAAGCCAGCAGCCAGCATGTGGTCACCAGCCTCCCTCCCCAAGCCCACCTGGTGCCCCCACCTTCTGACCCACTGAGCTCTGAGCTCTTCAGCCCAGGAGGGTCCACAAGGGACCTTCTGGGCCAGGAGGAGGGGACAAGGCAGAAGGCAGCCTGTAGGTCTCTGCCCTGTGCCCACTGGAATCTTGCCTATTTTGCCCGCCACCAGTTTGCGCCCTTGCTGCTCCAGTCCCACGCCAAGGTAAGACTCCAAGCCTGGAGGAGTGGGGGTGGGCCAGGGCAGAGGTTTAGGTGTCTCTGGGCCTCAAGAAGGGCAGGGGGCCTAGCCCACCATCTGCTGGCTGGGAGCATCCCTGGGCCTCCACCTGAGCTGCCATTTCCCACAGGCTGTGGTGCTGGTACTGTTTGGGGCTCTTCTGGGCCTGAGCCTCTACGGAGCGACCTTGGTACAGGACGGGCTGGCCCTGACAGATGTGGTGCCTCGGGGCACCAAGGAGCATGATTTCCTGAGCACCCAGCTCAGGTACTTCTCCCTGTACGAGGTAGCCCTGGTGACACAGGGTGGCTTTGACTACGCCCACTCCCAACGCGCCCTCTTTGATCTGCACCAGCGCTTCAGTTCCCTCAAGGCCGTGCTGCCCCCACCTGCCACTCAGGCACCCCGCACCTGGCTGCACTATTACCGCAACTGGCTACAGGGTGAGAGGCAGGGAGACTGGCAGGGAGGGCTGCTGCAGGCAGAAGCCGCAGAGCCACAGGCTAACTGCACCCTTCCCTGTTCTCCCCTAGGAATCCAGGCTGCATTTGACCAGGACTGGGCTTCTGGGCACATTACCCACCACTCATACCGCAATGGCTCTGAGGATGGGGCCCTGGCCTACAAGCTGCTCATCCAGACGGGTGATGCCCAGGAGCCTCTGGATTTCAGCCAGGTTGGGAGAGGGCTGGAAGGGTCTGGGAGCACAGAAGGTTTCCAGGCCTCACAGGCCCAGGCCTTCAGCCCTCCCTGCCTCTGCAGCTGACCACGAAGAAGCTGGTGGACAAGGAGGGGCTGATTCCACCCGAGCTCTTCTATGTGGGGCTGACCATGTGGGTGAGCAGTGACCCCCTGGGCCTGGCAGCCTCGCAGGCCAACTTCTACCCCCCGCCTCCTGAGTGGCTGCACGACAAGTACGACACCACTGGGGAGAACCTTCGCAGTGAGTCCTGGGGGGGCCAGCAAGAGCCTCGGCCTGGGCCCACACTGGCCCTACTCTAAGGCCCTGCCCGCTGCTCCCTGAGCTCACTGGCCACCCCTCCCTCTCCTTGCCACCCCCTCCCCTCCACAGTCCCGGCGGCCCAGCCCCTGGAGTTTGCCCAGTTTCCCTTCCTCCTGCGTGGCCTCCAGAAGACTTCGGACTTTGTGGAGGCCATCGAGGGGGCCCGGGCAGCGTGCGCCGAGGCAGGCCAGGCTGGGGTGCGTGCCTACCCCAGCGGCTCCCCCTTCCTCTTCTGGGAGCAGTATCTGGGCCTGCGGCGCTGCTTCCTGCTGGCTGTCTGCATCCTGCTGGCGTGCACCTTTCTCGTCTGTACGCTGCTGCTGTTCAACCCCTGGACAGCTGGCCTCATAGTGAGTCTTTGTCAGGTGGGGGCCAGAGGGACCCATGTCTTCCCCATCCTCTCCTGTGCATCCCATCCTCCTTCCTCCCGGGAGCCCTCGGTGAGCTCTGCCCTCCCCAGGTGCTGGTTCTGGCATTGATGACCGTGGAGCTCTTTGGCATCATGGGTTTCCTGGGCATCAAGCTGAGTGCCATCCCCGTGGTGATCCTGGTGGCCTCTGTGGGCATTGGTGTCGAGTTCACAGTCCATGTGACTCTGGTGAGCACAGGCATTGGGAGAGGGGTGAGCAGCCGTTCGGAATGCAACAGATGTTTATCAAGCACCTACTGTGTACTGGGGGCTACTTGAGAATTTGGGATATAATAGCAATACAGGCTTTACCTTCAACAAGCTTATATTTTAGAGTGTAGTGGTAAACAAGTGAGCAAACAAATAAATAAGCAGCCATTTCAGTAGAGGAGAGGGACAAAGCCCTGACCAGAATGGGATGAGAACAGAATGGAAAGAGAGAAAATGGGAACCATTGATTCTTTTGAGTGGTTTTACTGTGAAGGGGATCAGAGAAGCGGGATGGCAGCAGATGGCTGTGTGGGTAAAGGAGGGCTTCTGCCAAGCCTGAGGTGGGAGAACTGAGGCAGGCACAGGCCTGGCAAAGCAGAACAGGAGTGGGAGGTAGAGGAGGCCACAGACCGGCTGGAGGCACCAGCACAAACCTGGCCAGACCCCACAAACAGCTCGTTTATTCCTCCTCCTATACTAGGCCGATTATTACTCTGAACAATCCTTTGCTGGGGGCAAGGGGATTAAGTCAGCACGCAGAAAAGTACAAAGAATAGAAATTCTTTGAAATGCCACCCTGAGAAGTAATGTATTACTCTGGTGTCCGTCCTCCTAGACCAGGGGACATCAAAGGACAGCAGATGTTTTCTATAAAGGTCCAGATGGTAAATATTTTAGGCTTGGTGGGTCATATAGTCTCTATTGCAACTCTGCCATTGTAGCATTAAAGCAGTCACAAACAATACAGAAGTAAATGGGTATGGCTATGTTTAAACAAAATTTTATTTACAAAAATAGGTGATAGGCTGTAGTCTGCCAGCCTATTCTAGTCTTTGCTCTGTGTCTCACCAGACACATCTGCAGTGTTACCTAAATGGACTCATGCATGCTGCCTGGACAGTTCCCAGGAACTTAGCTCACCTGGCCTTCTGTGGGCCAAGACATGGGTAACGCCCAGGGACAGCTGAGCAGAAGTTGGGGACATAGAAGCTGGCTGTGGTTGGCTGAGGAGCAGCTCCAGGACCACTTTATTCCCTCAGGGCTTCCTGACCACCCAGGGTAGCCGGAACCTGCGGGCTGCCCGGGCCCTAGAGCACACATTCGCCCCGGTGACCGATGGGGCCGTCTCCACATTGCTGGGTCTCCTCATGCTTGCTGGTTCCAACTTTGACTTTATCGTAAGGTAGGGGAGGGCTCCGGACAAGGAGGCAGGGTATGCCTGTGCTGACCTCAGGGCCTACCCAAGCTGACCTCCCATCCCCACCAGGTACTTCTTCATGGTGCTGACAGTGCTCACACTCCTGGGCCTCCTCCATGGGCTTGTGCTGCTGCCTGTGCTGCTGTCCATCCTGGGCCCCCCACCAGAGGTGACCATACCCTCCCTCTGCTCCTAGCCCAGGGGGCGAGATGGGACACACAAGGGAAGGGACAGAGCCAGGACAAAATGACTTCAGTGGCCAAGGACCCTCCCCGGGAAGGGCTACCAACTGAAGGTGGCAGCCTCTCACTTTGCCCAGACATCATGCCCCTACCCCTCATCTTTCCTGGCTTCTTTATAGAATCCATCTTAGCCTTTAGGGTCCAGAGCAAAGTGCATGGTTGGTCCTGGGCCTTGGCATCCTATCCCTTGGCAGCTGTCACATCCTGCTGGAGGCCGACAAGAGCCCCAGCTTCCCAACAACCATGGGGATGCACCAGGGAGGTGCTGACAGGGATTGAGGCTCTGGCTCCAGCTCCTGGGCTCACTGGGGCTGGTGTCTCCCACTAGGTGGTACAGATGTACAAGGAGAGCCCGGAGATCCTAAACCCCCCGCCTCCACGAGCAGGAGGGCTCAGGTGGGGGTTGTCCCCCACCCTGCCCCAGAGCTTTGCCAGAGTGACTACCTCTATGACCATGGCCCTCCACCCACCCCCGCTTCCTGGTGCCTACATCCACGCAGCCTCTGATGAGCCTACTTGGTCCCCTGCTGCCACACTGGCTGCCAACGGCTCCAGCAACCTCACTTCTAGGGGACCATGTCCAGCCACTGAGTGAAAGAGCAGCTGAAGCATGGAGACCCTGCTTGGACCCCATGAAGTCACTGGAAAGCAATGGGTGGGTTTCTGAATGCAGGCGGACTCCTGGGAGCTCTGCTGCTGCTGCCTGCCTGCACGCCCTCCCTGACTCGCCATCGCAGACCTCCCTGATAGCGATACAAAACCAGCGCCCTCTAGGCTGTGAGCAGCCTTCCACACCAGGTCCCGTGTGCCTGTCCCTGTGTCTGGGTAGGAGTAAAAGCCAACACTCAGGCTGCCACCCCACCCCCACACTGCTGCCCCCAGCAGACCAAGCTTGAGGGATCCTCTAGCACCCTTTGCCAGTCCTGGCCCCCCACTGCTTGGTGACTCCTGGGTAGGTTCTCTGTATCCCTGCCTACCTCCTACCACATAAATTATTTATATGAAGATGTTTATTTTTGTAGTTTGTACAGAAGTTAGCTATGCCGAAAGTTTTAAAGAGTGAAATATATTCTATATGAACTCATCTTAAATGACTTTGATGCTTTTCTTTCCAAGTTGGGGGTTTGCAAGTAGAAATGTCAGAACCTAAGGTCCTAGGGCTACTCTATTCCTGGGTGGGAAAGGCCCCAGGTTCAAAATTTTTGTCACATGACTATAGTCTTTTTTTTTTTTTAATGTTTTTAGTGATTTTCTAGAGAGAGAGGAAGGGAGAGAAAGAAACATCGATGGGAGAGAGAAACATCAGTCGCCTGCCTCCTGCACGCCCCCCACTGGGGATCGAGTCTGCAACCCAGGCATGTGCCCTGACTGGGAATCTAACCGGGACCTCTCTCAGTCCAAGGGCCGATGTTCAATCCACTGTGCCACACCGACCAGGCTGTAGTCTATTCGCTTGTAAGTGAAAATGATGTTCAGCAAACATTGTGTTGATCATATACTTGGTAATGGTCTGGGTTAAGTGCTTAGCATATAAAGTGACGTGTTTTTGGTGACTTTCAGAGCCATCATAATCCAGCCCTGATGTTCAGAGGGCTGAACTTCATCAAACTCATCGCCCACCCTCCTGTTTCAGCAGCATATGGGGCATGGGTGAGGGGCACAGCCCTGCAGCAGATGGGAAGTAAAATGGAAGATCAGGAAAGTAACCAGTTGAAGAGATGGAACAGCAGGGTCTGGGGAGATATTTTAGTAGTTTTGTGCCCAGACCAACCTCCAAGACAGAGGCCTCTGCAAGTCAGCAGTCAGCCTGGCGCCCCAGAGGCATCTTTGGCCAGACACCCAGGGGATCAGTACAGGAACTGTTCAGAAATTGTGCTAGGAACCAGTGAGGCACTGTATTTAAACTGTTTGTTCTGTGAAGGTTGAACACCCCCACTGCACAGAGGTCTTGAAGACTCTGGCACACCCCTGGGCTAGAGTACAGTGCCTCACCCCATGGGGTGAGGGGGTGAGGAGTCTTTTACCGCCTTTCCCCAACTATTCCAGGGCTCAGTCTCAATTGACACACGTGCACACCCGGGTTCCAGTCACCCATTCACCAGGAACAATCCCACCCTGAGAGCACTGCCTTCTCATACCACCCCACCACCCCAAAGGCCAATCATGTTCTGACCAAAAGCAAAAAAATAACTAAATAGGCCTAATGCAGCTGAATCAACACTAAAAATACCTTACAAAAAAAAAAGAAGTGAGTAGTTGGTTTTGAACCTAGATTAGGAAGTGCATCCAACACGTCCAAGGGATGGAGGTTGGCTGGATTTTGGTCCAGGAGTGTTTGGGTCACTAGGAAGGGCTTTTGGGCCGAGCAGGAGAGCTCACCAGGCTGGAACAATGTAAAAGCTGTCAGCCTACTGTGCCTCTCAACAGCCCAGTGACCTGTGAAAGTTCACTAACCTCACTGAGTCTCAGCATCTTCCTGTGAAATGGGAAGATGAGTCTATTTTGTAGGGTGCTTTCTCAGAATTTTAAATTAAATTCTTTATTTAAAAAATATAATAATTTTTCACCCAGCCGGTGTGGCTCAGTGGTTGAGCATTGACCCATGCACCAAGTCGCTGGTATGATTCCTGGTTGGGGCACATACCCAGGTTGTGGGCCAAATGGAGGGCAAGCAGGAGGCAGCCGGCCAGTTGATGTTCTCTCTCATCGATGTTTTCATCTCTTTCCCTTTCCCTTCCTCTCTCTCAAAAACCAATTTAAAAAAAAGTTTAAAAAAAATAATTTTTCTTTATTGATTTGAGAGAGAGAGGAAGGGAGAGTCATCAATGAGAGAGAACATTGATCAGCTGCCTCCCTCACAGCCCCCACTGGGGATCAGGCCCACAACCTGGGCATGTGCCCTGGCCTGGAATCAAACCTGCAGCCTCTTGGTGCATGGGTCGAAACTCAACCACTGAGCCACATCAGCTGGGCATAAATGAAATTCCTTTTGTAAGAAATGACCTAGCATTCATAAGTTCTCTCTATTTTGGTAGTTTGTTAGCTTTGTTGAAAGATTTTGCTCTGATTGCATGCTTAGCGAAAAACTCTGAAACGGAATGAAGGGTGTGTCCTGGTATGGCAGCAGCTGAAGGGATTCCAGCCAGTTGGAGCTCCACCACCGCAGGCGTGGTCAGCCCTGGGGCACTGACCACATCCAGTCTCTGGGACACGTCCCACTCCTTTCAGGGCAGTGCACCCTTTGGGACACCTCACACTGCTCAGCCCTCTGCCTTCAACACCCTTTCACCCCTCTCCATCACTGACAAGATGAAATCCAAGCCATCTCCAGGCCCAACTCCACTGAGCCTCTGCCTCACCCCAGCTCTCTGTGACCGCCCGGCCGGACACGCCCTCATTCAGACACACCACACTGTCCATAAACTGAGTTACTTTCAGTGCTCACCTCCCATAATTTCACACACGCCATCCCCTCTGCTAGAACACTGTTCCACCTCCCCTTCACTGAACTACCCTTCAAGATAAATTGAACTCCATCTCCTTCAGGAGTGGTGGTGTTGCTATATCTCTTACGTGGTCCTACTGCCCTGAGTGTCTGTGCTGGACAGTCTCTGCTTCTGACCCTAGAACTAACTGTGGAGGCCCTGCGTGTATTGAATGAGAGGACTGAACCTCAACGATTGGGATTTACTTAATCCCAGCCTCGTAAGGAACTAGGCACCCGGCACTGGCGGGAATCGGCCTTCCTCTTCGAGCAAACCGGTCCGGGCTCCCGGGCGGACCTGCGCTGAAGCGAGGAAGAGCTGCGGCGCCGGGGTCCCGACGGCGCCGCCCCGCGGGGACAGCTGGTGTCGCGGCCCAGCCCGGAGCTGCCTGTGATTTGCATACCCATGGTGCACCACGAAAAACAGTTCCCGGCGTTTTGTCCCAGCCCCTCGGGAATCTGCCCACTGTTGCGAGGCACACTGCCTGCTAGAAATGTACGGTCTCTGGAGCGCCAGGCTGGGAGCGCGGGCCGCGCAGGCACTAAACAACCATAAGTGTTCTGAGGGATAGCTTGCTCTAAGCAATTCGAGCTGAAGTTGGTAAACATACTCTGGTTTCTCTTCAGATCGCATAAATCTTTCGCCTTTTACTAAAGATTTCCGTGGAGAGGAACAATTATGAGTTTATACTCAATTTTTTGAGGCCTCGCTTACGCGAGGCTATCTAAGAATGGTTTTAAAAAAAGAATTTGCAAGTTAATCTTAACAGTTAAGTTTTTAATATCATTGAGACAACGTGTCTTGTTCCTGATAAATTCAGGTTATACACTTTATATGCTTTTTAACAGTACTACTTGTAGGTCCCACAGAAAATAAACCCAAATTCATTCCAGTCTGCAGATCCCATTCCTGTCGACTTCCACATTCAAACCATGCTTCATAAAGCCACGTGTTATTTCCTGGGTCCAAGAGTTCTCTTGATGGATTCCCGCAATAGGCTTCTCTGTAACAGGTCTCTTTAGCTGCCCTATATTTCCCCATTTCCCCAGGCTGGGATTGAGCCTGCAATCCAAGTACCATTTCCTTGCGACCCTTGGTGGGGGCGGGTGGGCTGGGGGCTCTAACCATTGAACCACATTGGCCCGGGTATAAAGAGGCACACTTTTAAATATATATTGACTTTAGAGAGAAAGGGAGAGGGAGGGATTAGAAATCATGCCCCCTACTGGGGATCGAGCCTGTAACCCAGGCCTGTACCCTGACCTGGAATTGAACCAGTGACCTCTTGGTGCATAGGACAAAGCTCAGTCCACTGTCACACCGGCTAGGCAAGAGGCACACTTTTTTTAGAGTGGGAGGGAGGGAGAGTGAAACATCCTCGTGAGAGGGATACATTGATAGGTTGCCTCTGGCAGGACCCTGACCACATGGCAACAAAGGTACGTGTGCTTGGCTGGAATCCAAACCGCTACTCATTGGTCCCCTGGCCCATGCTCGAACTGCTGAGCCAACCCGGCCAGGGGCATGAGGCACACTCTTAATCATTGTGCAACTGGTGGAGTTCAGGACATGCAACCCCAAAATAGAACATGTGGGCATATTGAATATCTTAAACTGAAGGAATTTGAAAAATAGGAAAGTCCTTTTGACCTTTCCTGTGCTCACTCTACTCCCTTCTCCCTAAAAACAGGTCATAAAATCCTCAAGTGAGAGGAACCCTCCCTGTACCAGGAGGAAACGTACCATCTTTATCTCCAAAGACAAAGGGAGTCCCTCCAAGAAGAATCCTAACCAAAAGGTCTTGCTGTTTCTCCTAGTTACACTTACCTCATACTCTGTAACCTATCATATTTCTCTACAACTATCTGCTCTTCATCAAAGATAGCATAAAGCCCTGGCCGGTTTGGCTCAGCGGTTAGAGCGTTGGCCTGCGGTCCAGAGAGACCCGGGTTTGGTTCCCGCTAAGGGCACGTACCCGGGTTGCAGTTTGTCCCCGGCCCTGGTTGGTCGTGCGGGTGGCAGCCACTCGATGTGTCTCTTTCACGTCGATGTTTCTCTCTCTCTCCCTCTTCCTCCCAATCTATCTGAACAAAAAATGGAGAAATGTCCCTGGGTGAGGATAAAAAAAAAAAGCTAGCATAAAAATATTCAGGTTTAACCTTTTCTTCCAGTCTTCATTTCCTTAGGAAGGCTCCTGTGTCATGTAAAACTTAAATAAATTTGTATGCTTTTCTCCTGTTAACCTTTGTCAGTTTAATTTCAGACCCAGCCAGGGACCCTACGAGGGACAAAGGAAACTGTTTCCTCTCCAACACTACCTTTTATTTTAGCAAAAGAATTTGTAAATGAAAAGGGGGCACCATAATAAATCTTACTGAAAGTAACCTGACAGGGTGATCTGGTCATAAAATCCTAACTGGGCAGGTCAGTGTAGGTAGTCACGCCCCAGGCCCATTCCTCTAGTAAAATGCATATCTTGCTCTGGCCAGTTTGGCTCAGCGGTTTGAACGTTGGTCCTTGGACCAAAGAATCAAGGGTTCAGTTCTGGTCAAGGGCATGTACTTCAGTTGTGGTTTGGTCCCCAGCCCTGGTTGGGGTCGTGTGGGAGACAACCAGTTGATGTGTCTCTTTTATATCGATGTTTCTCCCCGCCCCCCTCCACTCTATCTGAAGATAAATGGAAATAGATCCTCAGGTGAGGATTAAAAACAAAACCAGCTTATCTTTTTCCTTAAGCAAGTCCTGTCTCCATGTTTCTGTACATCTAGGTTAACACAATTTTGAAATAAGCTGTAACCACACTCAAGAACTCACATAGCCCGGCCAATGTGGCTCAGTGGTTGAGCATCAACCCATGCACCAAGAAGTCACCAGTTCAGTTCCCAGTCAAGGCACATGACAGGGTTTTGGGCTCAATCCCTGATGGAGCGGGGTGGGGTGCAGGAGGCAGCCTATTGATGTTCATCTCTCATCAATGTTTCTATCTCTCTCTCCTTACTTCATCTCCCTAAAAAACAATAAAAACATTTTTTTAAAAAAAGAATGCATATAATCTAAACTATCCTGTAATCCAGTTCCCACCTTGCTTTCTCTCACTTTCTTGCAATCTTCCTTTAATTCCCTCGTTGCCCAGCCCAAGTGGCTCACTGGTTGAGCATCGACACATGCACCAAGAGATCATCGATTCAATTCCCCGTCAGGGCACATGCCCAGATTGTGGGCCTGATCCCCAATGGGGGACATGCAGGAGGTAGCCAATCGATGTTCTCTCTCATCGATGTTTCTATCTCTCTCTCCCTCTCCCTTCCTCTCTCTCTAAAAATAAAAGAAGGAAAAAAAATTGTTTAATTTTCTCCTTAAATCCAAATGTGGCTCAAATAAAATCTTATAAATTCTCTACAGGTTTGGACATTTCTAACAGTGACAGATCCACGCTCTACTTGGTCTGCACTATTTTTTTCACCAAAGATCACGGATATCTTTTTTTAAAATGGTATATCCACTTTATTTTATTTTTATCCTCACCCAAGGGCATTTTTTGCATTTATCTTCAGATAGAGCGGGAGAGAGAGAAACATCGACGTGAGAGACACATTGACTGGTTGCCACCCACGTGATCCCTACCCGGCCAGGGACAAACTGCAACCGAGGTACATGACCTTAGCGGGAACCAAACTCGGGTCTCTCTGGTCTGTGGGCTGATGCTCTAACCGTTGAGCCAAACCGGCCAGGGCTAGATATCTTTTTATACCATTATAGGAATATACCATAATTAATTTAACCAGTCCTCTAGGTTAAACCAATCCTCTAGGACATCTAGGTTGTTATCAGTTCTCATCACCTAAACACTGCTGTCATGAAGTGGTACTGTTTTGATTTTTGTTTTCTTTATTGATTTTAGAGAGAGAGGAAGTGAGAGGGAGAGATAGAAACCATCACTGAGAGAGAACATCAATTGGCTGCCTCCTGCATTCCCCCTACTGGGGATTGGGCCTACAACCTGGGCATGTGTCCTGATCGGGAATCGAACCTTCGACCTCTTGGTACATGGGTCGACACTCAGCCACTGAGCCACACTGGCTAGTACCGTGAAGTGGTACTCTTTTTTGTTTTGTTTTTTTATAATAAGGAAACTGATCAATTAATTTTTATTTTATTTATTTTAGTACATGCCCTTAGGGGGGCTGAAACCGGGACTCTCTGGTCTGCAGGTCAACCCTCCAACTGCTGAACCAAACCGGTTAGGGCTGAAGTGGCACTGTTAATCGTGTGCACAACATTATCTTTTGTACAAAAATCCCTGAGATAGAAGTCTAATTTAATTTTCTTCCAAATAGTCTATTCTCCTTCATTTTAGATTGACAATATTTTGTTTCACAGCTCTTTTAAACTATGGAATAAAATAACTTTTAAATTAAAAAATGTCATCACTGAACATTTACAGACTACTGTTTAAGTGATAGGGACTGGGACACAGAAATTAACAAAGCCCCACTCCAGATCCCAGGGATCTTTCTCCAGGGAGATTCAGGCCCTCAGGAAGACCAAAATTTGTAATGCATGAAAGACTAGCATGGCCCTGGCCGGTTTGGCTCAGTGGTTAGAGCGTCGGCCTGCGGTCCGGAGAGACCCGGGTTCGGTTCCCGCTAAGGGCACGTACTTCGGTTGCAGTTTGTCCCCGGCCCTGGTTGGTCGTGTGGGTGGCAGCCACTCAATGTGTCCCTTCACGTCAATGTTTCTCTCTCTCTCTCCCTTCCTCTCTCTCCCTCCCACTCTATCTGTACAAAAAGTGGAAAAATATCCTCGGGTGAGGATAAAAAAAATAAAATAAAATAGACTAGCATGGGGAGTCTTCAATAACCAAGAGAGTAAATCCAGAGCTAGAGGACTAGTGCCTTCAGGGCCAGTGATAAGCAGATAGTTGAAAGAAAAGCTGCTATTATTTGAAACCACTAGTAAAATTTGAGTACCCTGAAAGCAAAATAGATTATATTTTGTCCTGAGGGCAATGGACATGATGAGCGACTCAATAAGGGGAGTGAAGGCTGACAATCTTAGCTAAGTCTAGCAGCAGAGTGGGAAATGAATTTGGGGAAAAGGGGGCGCTAGAATGAAGGCAAGAAGACTAATTAGAGTCTGTTGCAATAAATCCTGCCAAAGATAGGATTGAACTGGGGCTGAAAGAGTTAAAACAGCTGTAGAGATATTGGAAAGAAGGAAAAATAATTTTTCCTCTACTCTGAGGTCTTGGCTGAGACCCCTGTAATAAAAAACAGATTAACAAGAGAAAAACAAACAAGTTTATTAACATATATACTTCATGTATACATAGGAGATAACCAGGGAAAAATTAGTAACTTCCTGGTGTGGCCTAAAATGCCCGCTTAGAAACCATCTTCAACTAAAGACAAAAAAGAAAAGGGAGGTAAGATTCTCTTTTTTCTTTTTTGGTACATGCCCCTAGCGGGAACCAAACCTGGAACGCTCTGGTCCGCAGGCCTATGCTCCAACCGCTGAGCCAAACCAGCCAGGGCTGATAAGATTCTCTTGAGTTAGTCATCCTTTTCCTGGTACTAAGAGGGAGGCACCCTTACAAATGAAGATTTCCTTTATGAATAGAAATTTCCCTTACGAAAAGGGTTACTTCTACTCTGTTTTCAGAGCTTCTCCTGTTTCTCAAAATAATCAGTTTAAAATAATCCTTATGCCCAAAAGGCATATTTTGGCTTGGCATATTCTGCTACCCTTCAGTCTCTTAGAAGGTAGAAGCCAGGAGAAGCAGATGGGAATAAGACCCAGGTTTCTGGCTTCGGCACTCAGGGAGATGAGAAACACCGCGGAGTCAATACTGGGGAAAGATGAGAAAGCCCAATTTTGAACTGAGTCTGAGGTGTTCGTGGGGCATTTACAAAGCGAACTCCAGGAGGTAGGTCTGGAATTAAACAAGGGGCTGAGCCGAAAAGCTAGGATATACTGTAGTTATAAGAGTAACTGGGGCGAGAATGCCCAGGGTCCCAGTGTAGAGTCAGGTTGTGGTGGGGGGGAAAACGACTTTGGTTTTTAACCTAGCTTGGACGCTGGGCCCAAGCCCACGCCCTTTCCTCCCCCTCCACCCTCCTCCCCCTCCTCCCCTCCTCCCCCTCCTCCCGTCCAACCGTCCGCCCGTCCTTCTCCCTCCACCCCTTCCTCCCCCTCCACCCTCCTCCCCTCCTCCCCCTCCTCCCGTCCAACCGTCCGCCCGTCCTTCTCCGCCCCAACCACAGAGCTTCTGGCCAGACAGCAGTTCTTCCCGCGCCCCGCTCGCGAAGCATGCTGGGAGCGGAAGCCCGCACAGAAGACCGAGCCTGTCGGGAGATGTAGTTTAGGACAGACCCAGAATTCCTCGCAAGACTTGGTCTTTGGTCACTTAAAGGGCAAGTCCAGAAAGCGGTGATGCTCCCGGGGCAGGGTGCCCCTGCGGCGGCGGCACGAGGCACCTTGGGCCGCATCTCCTCTCCGCAGAGCGTGGCATTTCCACGCCTCCACGATCTGCTCCACCTGCAGGGGAAGGAAAGTCACCGTGGAGTCCCGCAGTGCCCAGCTCATCCCGCAGTGCCCCTCACCCCGAAGAACCTGCCCCCCCCCCCCCGCGCCTTCCCCCCTCGCCGTTGAGTGGATCTGAGCCTGGTTCCTCGCGTCCGCACCGGGATGAGCGGCTCCCTCCGGTTTTGCTCTTCCAGGGCACTCAGCTCCGCCGGGGCCAGCAGGGCCAGTCTCAGCTCCCGTACCACCGGGGCCGCTACCTCGGCCACAGGCCTCTCCAGCACCGCCTGCGAACACCAGCCCTGAGCGCCGACGGGCGGGGGCTCCTGGCCCGCCGCCTGCCGCCTGCGCAGGCTTCCTGCGGCCCGACCCTTCAGCCCCCTCAGCCCGCGCTCCCCTTCGCCCCACTCACCGCGCCCACGCGCGCCCAGCTCCGGGCCGCTAGGACGAGTTCAGCCTCGTCCACGCAGAGCTTGTCACTGCGCAGCAGGGACAGCAACGCGGGCGCTGACAGCTCCAGGAAGCCTTGGGTCCGAAGTACCTCCTGTGGGCCCGAGAATGGGTCAGGGAGGAGCAGAATGAGGTGTGTGGAATTGTGAAGATGAAAATGGGGAGCTGGCCCGGCTGGTGGTTGAGCGTGGACCCATGCACCAAGAGGTCCCGTTGGATTCCCGGCCAGGGCCCAGGTTGTGGGCCCAGTCCCCAGTGGGGAGCGTGCAGGAAGCAGCCAATCAGTATTCTCTTTCATCGATGTTTCTTTCTCTCTCTCTCTCCCTCCCCCTTCCTCTCTCTAAAAATCAATAAAGAAAAAAAAACATTTTTTTTTTTAAGGAAGAAAAGAAAATGGGGAGTGGTACCTGGCAGTGGGCCTCTATGAAACGTATGCAACGCTCATGCAATGGTCCCAGGCCAAAGGTTACAGCCACCTGGGTGTTGAATATGGGAGATAGAGTTCGAGATGAGAGCCCAGCCCTCCACAATGGCGACTACCTGCCTGGTCCAGCAACACCCACCTGCAGGGCCTCACAAACCAGCTCCACGTCCAGCACTTTCACCACAAATTCCAGGCATAGCTGGGAAGAGAAATGAATGTGGGTTGTGCAGAGGTATCCTTGCTCCCAGACCCAAACCCATCCAGAAGCAGTGGGCAGGCTTGGAGCAATCAACCACCCAGGCTCCTAGTAGGCACAGGTCCATTGACTTCCAGGCCAGAAGAGACAGGGAATCACCAGGGCCTAAACCTTGGCAAGCCAAATCCACGAGCCCACCTTCTAGCACATTCCTCACTAATCAGACTAGATAAGAGCCATGCAAAAATTCCACTCTCCCTTTCACTCAGGAAGCTTATCTTACTCTGCTTGTCCCCCTCGTGACTTAAAGACACTCAAAAACAGAAGTAGAAACTTGAATTTCATCCCTGATAGCTCCCTCTCATCCTTACATCCAGAAAAAGCACTGAACTGGTTGGTTGAGCATCAACCCATGCACCAAGAGGTCGCCAGTTCAATTCCTCCTCAGGGCTCATGCCTAGGTGGCAGGCTCAGCCCCCAGTTGGGGGCATGCAGGAGGTAGTTGATAAGTAGATATTTCTCTCTCATTGATGTTTCTATTTCTCCCTCTCCCTTCCTCTCTCTAAAAATCGATAAAAACATATTTTAAGTCCTGGCTGGTTTGGATCAGCAGTTGGAGCGTCAGCCCAGGGACCAAAGAATCTCGGGTTCAATTTCAGTCAAGGGCATGTACTTTGGTTGCGGTTTGGTCCTCTGGCCCTGGTCTGGGTCTTGCGGGGAGGCGACCAATAGATGTGTCTCTCTCACTTTGATGTTCCTCTCTCTCTCTCCCTCCCCCTCCCTCTCTATCTGAAGATAAAATGGAAAAATACCCTTAGGTGAGGATTAAAAACAAACATATTTTAAAATAATAATAATAACGCACTGAATCATGCCACTTCCACTTCTCTCAAAGCCATGAAATGCTCCCTCTCCCTTCCTCTCTCTAGAAATCAATAAAGGAAAGAAAAAGAAACATCGCCCTGGTCACTTTGGCTCAGCGGTTAGAGCGTGGGCCCCGCGGACCAGAGAGTCTGAACTTCAGTTCCCACTAAGGGCACATACCTTGGTTGCAGTTTGTCCCTGGCCCTGGTTGGAGTTGTGTGGGTGGCAACCATTGGATGTGTCTCTCTCACGTCAATGTTTCTCTCTCTCTTTTCCTTCCTCTCTCCTTCCGGCTCTATCTCAAGATAAATGCAAAAATGTCCTCGGGTGAGGAAAAATAATAATAAAATAAAAATTTTTTTAAAGAGCCCTGCCCTGGCCGGTTTGGCTCAGTGGTTGGAGCGTTGGCCTGCGGACCAGAGAGACCCGGGTTTGGTTCCCGCTAGGGGCACATACCACCAAAAAAAAAATTTTTTTTTAAAAAAGAAACATCGATGTGAGAGAGAAACATTGATTGGCTGCCTCCTGCATGCCTCCTACTGGGGATCAAGCCTGAAACCAGGGCATGTGCTCTGACCAGGAATCGGACCCGGACCTGTCAGACCATGGGGTGACACACAATCCACTGAGCCAAACCAGCCAGGGTGCAGAAGTCCAAATTTTTTTTTTTTTTTAACATCCTCACCCGAGGACATTTTTCCATTTTTTGTTCAGGTAGAGTGGGAGGGAGAGAGAGGAAGGGAGAGAGAGAGAAACATCGATGTGAAAGGGACACATCGAGTGGTCGCCACCCGCACAACCAACCAGGGCCGGGGACAAACTGCAACCGAAGTACGTGCCCTTAGCGGGAACCGAACCCGGGTCTCTCCAGACCGCAGGCCGATGCTCTAACCGCTGAGCCAAACCGGCCAGGGCAGAAGTCCAAATTTTTAAAGGTTCTTCATGAGCCAGTCCCTGGCAACCTCTCCAATCTCATCTCTCCTTCGTCTCCTCTCACACTGTTAGTCCAGCCACACTAAATGTTTGTCTCGTCAGCTACTTTCATGCTTCTGTGACTAGAATGCCATCTTTCTTTTTTTTTTTTTTTTTTATCCTCACCCTAGGATATTTTCCATTTTTTGTACAGATAGAGTGGGAGGGAGAGAGAGGAAGGAGAGAGAGAAACATCGACGTGAAGGGACACATCGAGTGGCTGCCACCCGCACGACCAACCAGGGCCGGGGACAAACTGCAACCGAAGTACGTGCCCTTAGCGGGAACCGAACCCGGGTCTCTCCGGACCGCAGGCCGACGCTCTAACCGCTGAGCCAAACCGGCCAGGGCTAGAATGCCATCTTTCTACTTCCTCCTCTGAGCAAACTCCTACCCATTCTACCTGACCCAACACAAGTGTTTCCTCCTCCAGGAATTCTTTTCCTCCTCTCTCCATGGTGGTGAGACTAGAGAGAGAGGCCCTCTATACAGATTCAGCACCATTTCCTCTCATTTATCACACTTCTTATGCTACTTGGTTAAGAGAGGTCAAGTGGAGACTGAAGAGGCCATGTAGCCCAGCCCTCCACACAGGAGAGTTTTCATGTTTATCTCTCTTTGAAGAACAAGGATCAAGGCTGACTTATTTGGTATCTACAGCTCCAGCCCAAAACAGTCTATATGCCCTCACCACACACATAAGGAATGCACGTATCCTTTGGCACACAGGCACACATACATGCCTATTAACACAGAAAGATAGCCATACTTTTCTCTGTATTGGTACATGTTCCTCTTCAGGACAGAATAAGTGTGAGGATGGGTATGTATGAGTCCATAAGAGGTAAAAGAAATGGGACAGGGGACTGCCACATAAACCCACCTCTCTCAGTTCCTCCAGCCCATACTCCACAGCTGCTGTCAGTACCTCCAGCACCTGCAAAGTGGGTGGTTGTAATGGAAGAGTTCCTTCTGCCCTTCAACCACCCTCTCCCTCTCCCACCCAGACCTCTACCCAGTGGGCTCACAGAATGGCGGTGCAGCTTGACACTGTTGGTGTACAAGAACTCCAGCACTGCCAGGAAGGCCTCAGCTGGTACGGTGCTTAGCACCACCGGGCTGGGCACCCCAGGGCCTGGCTCTGGGCCCAGAAGTCGCTGGAAAAAGTTGCATCTACAGGCCAACAAGCACCGGTGGGCAAACACCTCCTGCCGTTCTTGACCGACCACAAAGCGAACATCACTGTGGGAGAGACAGGCAGAGAGCCAGGGGAGAAGAGGCCAGAGTCTAGGGTGCAACTCTAGGCTTTGCCTTTGCCCATTCTGGGCCTTTGTTTCCTTATCTGTCCTAGAGGAAACAGGGCTTAGTCCTTCCAGCTGAAGGTCTGGGACACGCAGGCCTGGGTTCTAGTCCCAGCTCCACCCTATAGTAGCTCAGGCAAGTGACTTTCTACCTTTGAATCTCAGGTTTCTCCCTTGTGAAATGGGCTGATAATCCCAAACTCTCAGGTCTCAGAGGAGGTGGCTATGCCTGATCGCTGAAGAGCTCCAGGGCTGATGCAAGATTGATGGCACATACCCCTCTCCTCCCCAGCCTGAGTCGTGGGGGGAAGGGAAGCCCTTCTTGGCTACTCCACAGACTGCAGATTCAGCTTTTCTCAGCTTCCTTCAGGCAGGAGGGTGTAGGAGGATGGGGGTACAGAGTGCACTGACTGCAAACAGACACAGCAGTAATGCACCATCAAGAGGCCAGACCACATTTTCCATCTTCATGATCATTTCCGGCCCAGACTCTGGGCCTCTGACAACACAGTGTGTAGGAGGCAGGAGATGAAACTTGAGTTTCTGGAGCCTCTTAGTCCCTGTTTCAAGGCTTGGGGTTCCTACCACTCAGACTAGACTGTGATCCCCAAAGCAGTAAGATTATGGGATTCACCAACCCTTGTGGAAGAGTCCAGCTCTGAACCAGTGAGGACAGAAAGCTACATTCTCGTTCTCTGGACCAGCCCTGCTCCCATACTCTATCCCTGGTTTCAGACACCACTAGTATCCTAGGCAAACACTGAACCCCAGGCAGCACTCTTGAACTACTTCTTGTCTGAGTCTCTGGCTCAATCCCTTGAACTTTGCAGGATCATCTGCTCCTCTGCCTCCCCAGGGAAGGACTAAAGTTAGGCCCCATCTCTCAGTATCCAGAAGAGAAGGCTCTTCTTCTCTGCCAGAAGCCCAAGATCCAAAAAAGAAGACCTTTGCTTGAGGTCACAGTCACCCACTGCCCTCCACCTCTGGCTCTCAGGATATCATGGCCTCTTAATTCAGCGAGAGGGTCAAGTCCTAATTCCCCACCTCTTCTGTACCCAGGGCTTCCTCAGAGTCATGGCACCCAGCAGAGCCAGCTATAACCCACTGACAGGGCCAACCCCCTCACCTGTATAGGCGGCTGTTGACGAGGCTTCGGAGTGCTTTGGAAAAGGGCTCAGCCTCCCCATGCACCAGTCCAGGGCCCTCCATGGTTGGGGTGGGGCAGAGGAGTTAAGTGGGTGAAATAGCCTAGTAAGCCTTTGTCAGTTGGTATGTGGGAGGCAGGAGTTCGGAAAGAGCAAGAGGCCTAGCCAGGCCTTACAGCTGGTACGTTGACTAGAAAGGCCTGAGAGGGAGGGGCAGGAGCTTGGGAGGCCTGTTTGCTGAGAAGCTGTTTAGGGATGGGGCAGGAGAGGCCCAGGTTCCTGAAGAAGGCATCAGAGTCTGGTGGAAGGGGCAGAGCCCGGCTTGGGGATGAGGACTCAGGGAGGGGACCAAAAGAGGCCAAGTTGGAGCAGACCAGATGGGGGAGGAGAGGCTAGCTGCAAATGAGGCCCCAGCTGGGAGCCTGTCCAGGCAGCTGCTAGGGTGGGAAGCCTGTGGGTTTCCAAGGAAACTAGAGCCTGGTCTGAGGAGGCCCCGCCCATCTCCCACAGGCCTAGGGAAAATTTCAGACCGCAGAAGGGCCCTAAGCAGAGTCTTAGCACCCTGGCCCCTGCCTGTTCTGGGTTCAAAGTTTAAACTCCCTGCCCTTCATACCTACCCCACCCACATGCACACAGGGTTTGGATCAAGTTAGCCAGGTCTGGGAAACCCCCCTCAATAAAGAGGGGAACCAGGACAGGAGTGCTTACCTAGCAACCCATGGCAACTTCATAACACAGACAAGGGGCCCTTACCCAGGGAAAACCCTGAACAGTTTTCAGGGCCCAAACAGGGCTTATTTGGGGCGGGGGGCAGTCCTGTCTCTCCCAGGGGGTGTCAGGTGAGGAGATGTCAGCCCTGACAAAGGAGTCATGGCCACTGGCATCCCTGAAATGCAACACAGGTGTGGTAAGGACAAGCCCCAGGGTACTTGGGTCAGGAGGCTGGATGCCTAGTTGAGTGTGAGCGCACCCCCCACCATGTGCTAAGGCATGAGTTGACGAAGTCAGCCAAGCCCCACCCTAGCTCAGCTCAGGGAGCGGAAATATTTGTCCTTGTTTAGACTGAAGGAGACGATAGAGTCATGATGTGCTCCTTCCTGTGGGCCCAGATCCTGACTTTTTTTTCCCCCTAATTGTTATTGGTCTGTTTAAGTTTCCTCTCTCTTAGTCAAGTTTTCTGACTCTTGAGCAGCCATCCCCTGCAGCAGCCTCAGGGTCTCCCCACATCCCAGGCCTCCGAGACTGCTCACAAGGGAAGTGAAAAGCCATTCTTCACAGGGGGAGAAATGAGGAGTGGCTTCAGAGCCCTGGAGTAGGGACACCTTTCTGATCAGAGCCCCTCTCTACATCTGCTCCTTCAGTTGTCCTTTCCAGGGTAGACTGTCCCTGGGCTCTAGGCCCTTGTTGTCCCCTCTCCCCTGATGACTCAGGCACCCTGCGCTCAGCATGTGCGCTCAGCATGTGCTCCGTAGTTAACACTCCCGGGTTAAGTCAGAGCCAGGTTGGAGGGAGGGAACCAGGAAGGGAGGAGTGCTTGCCCAGCAACCCATGGCAACTGCCACAACACAGGCAAAGGGCCCTTATTTTCCCACCTGCCCGGCAGGCCAGCCAGGCTGTGAGAGCTGGAGGCCAAAGGCGGCAGGTGACTCAGGGTGCCTGCGGGAGTTTCGGGAGAGGAGAGCAGCCATCCCGGAACTGTTTCTGGAGGTAGGTCCAGAGGCCAAAAGCAGAGGGTGGAAGGCGCTTCCTGAATCACCTGCCCCCGGCCAATTGTGGGGAGAAATTTGTGCCCACCATTCTAGGGGTAGGTAGGGGTGGAAGATGATGGGCTATACCCACAGGGCTAGATGGACCCATGGAGTTGGAGTTGGGTCTGTCTGTTCCTCCTTCTGGTTAGGGGTTGGAGGCACCACTGTCTAGGCAGAGGCAAAGGGCAGATACCTCTCCCTTCTCCTGCTGGCTAACCTCCACAGTGCCCTGGGGAAAGTGGAGCCATGGGACAGGGACTAGCCTAAGATGATAGTCTAAGCAGCATCTCTTTCCTTGTTTATGTTCCTAACAACCCTTAACCCTCTAAGCATCTAGGAATCCACTCAACCCCAGACTATTTGATTTACCTGTCTCCAAAACACAGGTAAGAAGAGGTTAGGGGGTAAAAAACCCTTATTACCAAATAAGAAACTAGATGGTATTCAAAGGTGGCCAGTGAAAGCCAATCCAAGTGTGGGTCTTTCAGCCAGCAGGTCCATGGCTGGCAGGCCTGTGCCCCCCGGATGCCAGGAGGAGGAGACTACCAAAGACCCCGGGTTGAAACTAGCACCAGTGCGGCCTCCAGGCCACCTGCCCAGCATTGATGAGGCCCGACCAGCAGGTCCTGGCCCAGGCTCCCGCCGTGGCTCCGTGCTGGGCCTGGCTTCATCCTTTTCCCACCGCAACTCGCTGGCTGGACTAGGTATGGGTCCTGGGGGTAGGCGACCATCCTTGGGCTCGGTGCCCCCTTTAGGTTCACGGGTCAGCTTCACTGGATTGTCCCTGGGACCTCCCCGGCGGATGGCGCCCTCTTATCGCACTGAGCCAGCGTCTGGGGAGCGCTGGGAGGCCACGAGAGCACAACGTGCCCTGGAGGAAGTGCTGGCCACAGGACTGCAGGACACAAGCTACTCTGGCACCAAGGTGGGGCTGCTGGTGCGGGAGCTGTGTGAACTGGTGCACATGCGTCTGAGAGAGCTCAGCCCACCGCGCTACAAGCTGGTGTGCAGCGTGGTGCTGGGGCAGCGCAGTGGCCAGGGTGCGCACGTGGTCAGTCGCGCGCTCTGGGACACGGCGCATGACGGCCTGGCCTCCGCCACCTTCACCAACGCCTCACTCTTTGCAGTGGCCACAGTCCACGGGCTCTACTACGAGTGAGGAGGCATCCAGTTCTGCAAAAACGGTTTATTATTCCAGGAGGAGGTCCTCCCTTGGGCGCACATCCCAATAAATAAATGTCAATAAATAAAAATGGTCCATAAATAATGCCCCCTAGCTGGGGGCTAAGGCTCAGGCTTTTCTTGGAGAAGGGGTAGGAGGCAGCTATGACAAGCAGCCTCCAACCTCAGTAAAGCTGGTCCCTGATTCCCTGGGGGATTAGGCCCAGAGCCCCTAGTGAGGCACCAAAGGGACAGGGAGGGTCACAGAGGCAAGGGCCAGAGCCTTACAGACACAGGCCTCAGGCCTAAGGGCTTAGGTCATAGCCCGCTCTGCAGGCTGGGGCCTAGGCCGAGCAGCGGTCCCGGAGCAGGCGCAGAGTATAGCGGAGCCGCTGCCGCAAGTCTGGGGAGCAGCCCAGCTGCCAAAGATGAGAAGCAAGGTAAGTACAAGCACTACGATTGCGGGCTACGAAAGTCACAAGGAGGGGCTCCCAGCCACTGAGGATCAGCTTGGTGTGGTCTCCATAGAAGTTCACCTGTGCACAGGAGGGTGGCAATGATCAGCGCGTAGGCCCACCATCCAGTTTCCTCCCAATCACCCTGTGCCTCCCAGACCTTCCCCCAATTCCAGGAGAAGCTCTTACCTGGACTGTGCCATCACTAAACAGCATGAGTAGCGCCTGATCAGTCTTGACCCACTGCAGCAGGAGTGGGGGGACAGGTACTTCCACTTCTTCCACACTGGGCAGATCTCCACCCTGGGGGCAAGGGTAAGTCACTTCTCTGACGAATAAGGCCCCTCCCCACTGGTCTCCTTTAGAGGTTCAGCCTTTGGCTTTGAGTCCTTCCACGAAGGAGAATAAGAAGGGACCAGGATGTGTTAGTCTGCAATGTGCCCCACCGCAGTCCACACACCTTCATGAGGTGTTGCTCCATGTAGGAGGCGAAATACCGCAAGACACCCAACTGAGGCTGCAGGCCCCGAGGGACAGCATCCACAGAGAAGGAAAAGTGCTTTGTGCTGGTGGGATTGTAGTGCACAGTCCTGGAGGGAAGGAGACAGAGGTCAGAAGGAGCCCTGCACTGATGCCCCTCCCCTGAGAGACCCCAGGCCCCAAGCCCAGGAGCAAACACCAAGGTGCAGCCCTGCTGGGTACAATGGCCTGGATACAAGGCACCACATAATAGCACTTACTTTCTGTTGGCCGACAAGGCCATGTGTGTGCCATTGTTGAAGAGCACGGCCACTCGGTGGCTGGACAGCTGATACCCAAAGCCAAACTTGTTTGAGTAGTCAACCCACTTGCTGACCCACACCAGAGGCTCTGGCTGTGCCAGGGGAGCTGGGTTCTGTTCCACTGTCATGGGAGAGGAAGGAGTAAGGACATGTTTCTGGCCTCCCAGCCAAAGAATTCCCACCACCATTCACATGTATCAGACCCCAACCTTACCTGGGGGCATGAAGGCCAGGCAGTTTCTTAAAGCACAGAGGGCTGACTCCACCACTGTGGCCACAGTCAGACCTTCTTCAAACCCTAAAGGGAACAGGTACTCAGAATTAGGCATTAGTCTCCTAGGACCAAGGTCATGTCCTTCTGCCCAGTCCTTCCCTCTGGTCCGTGGTCTCAGCCCCAGCAACCTCCAGCACCTCTCATACTCCGGCTGCTCACCATCTCCACTACTCGCCAGTGTCCCACGGGGTGAGCTGTCTTCAGGTGCTGTCTCTACCAGGCTGAGTGGGGCTGGACCAGAAGCTGCTGGAGCCTGGAGGGTTAAGTAGAAGAAGGGAGAGAAATAGGCCCCAAAATCCAAATCCTTGAGAGTCCATGGCCCAGCCCTACCCTGGCACCCAGGGCACCCCAGGTCAGCCCTGACTGGCTAATGAGACACAGCCAATTAGGCCACCACGAGGCTAGATGTTTCACCAGCCTCTTTTATCCCGAGCTTCCTGCAGCTGCTAGGGTGGGGGTGAGTCAGGGGAATACTGCCCACGTGAGCACCTCACCTCGGGCCTGGCATCCTGATGGCCAATGGACGTCCGAGTGAGGCCGCTCACCAAACAGGAAACCTCGTCCCGCTCCTTGGGATGGTTCTTACCTGGATAGGGGTGGATATAGCCCTCAGTATCCTGCTTCCCACAGGGATAATACAGATAGGCACACCTGAATGCCTATATAACACACACTCTCCCCAGGGACTCACAGGTACTCACATTCATACCACCACAATGTATGTAACAAGCCCCCCTGTTGCTCTGTACCCTCAAAACCACCAGCATCCCAGACTCACTCTTGTTCTTCTTCCTGCCAAAGAGGCTTTTGGTAACTTTGACAAACAGAATCCTAGCTGGGTTAAGGGGTATCAGGTCTGGGACTGTCACACAGCTGTTGATAGGGAGCCGGTCGGGGGTGTAGCCCTGAGGAATGGAACCATGTGAGCAGAAAAGAGAGCCAAAGGGGGTCCTGCACCTGTCCCCATTCAGTCCCCTGGGAATGGGCAAACTGAACTTAGGTGTCTGGTGAGCCACAGACCTTGGTAAAGAAATCATGGCGCAAGATCTGGTCAATTGAGGGGCGGTCCTGGGGCGAGGCTCGAAGGATGGCAGCCAGGAGCTGCCGGGCAGGCAGTGAGAGGCTGGCAGGCAGAGTATAGTGAACCTGTTTGATGCAGCGGTACGTCTCCTTCAGGTCAACTGTCTCAAACGGGGGGCTCCCACATAGCAGCGTGTACCTGTGGGGCAGAGATAAGGGGTCAGGAATAAAGTGGAAGGTATGCCCCACCCATGCACCTATCTGTGTACAGATGACCCTGGGACTCACATGACACAGCCCAGGGACCACACATCTGCCTCTGGGCCGTGGCCCTGTCTCTGCAGCACTTCTGGAGCCACATAGTTAGGAGTGCCACAGATGGTCCTGAAAAGGGGTAGGGAGGAGAGGGGAAGGTTTAGACCCAGCTCAGCTAGTCCCCACCCCATCCCTGCCCCCGCTGTGAGTCCAGACAAAGCAGCTGCCTGTCACCAAAGGCCAGAGAACTCTTGCTTGTCCTGGGACAATGGATGCTGGAGATGGCAGCTGAGTCCCCGCCCACCTGCCTGGCCCAGCTGCTCAGCTGCTCTGTAGCACAGAGGGAGGGAGGCCCTGGACCTCAACCCAGCCCCCTCCTCCAGGGTCAACAGAGGGTACATCACTGATCCCTTCCTCCTTCCCCCACTCCCGTCTGTCAGACACCCATACAGGCTGTCACCTCCTATGGTCTGTGCCACATACACACACCAACACCAGCTGTCACATCCCCCACAGACACTCATCTGTCACACATGCTATCTGTGTCACTCACACCCAGTCATGGCCACAGCAGGGTCTTCTTACACACATTCAGGGTGTCATGTCTTACCATTCCCATCCTCTCAGTCTGTCTCATACACACAATCCTTATGTCACCTTCCCCCATCCACACAGATCAGTCATACACCTCCAAGAACCCTTATACCTCATTTGTCTTGGGGACTCAGACATCCGTAGGGCCCTCAGCCTCTCCACCGGTCCCAGTAACCCAGGCTGCCACCTCCACCTTCACATACACAAACAGCTCATTATCTCTCCCCCATCTATCACACACACACACACACACAGACACACACATCAGGAAATCACCATGCTTCCCACATACTGTCTGTCAAATACATCATCTGTGTCACACACAGACTTTGGCTACCCCACCCCCCTTAAATACTCACTTCTTCCTATGCTCTGGGGGCTCCAACCGGGTTGCCAGCCCAAAATCCCCCATCTTCAGTTCCATGTTCTCAGTGATAAAAAAATTTCCTGGAAGGGGGCAGAGAGGTGTGTCACACTCCTTCCTATACCTCCCCACCTCCACGCCCCCCCCCCCCCCACGCTGCTTGGCCCAGGAGTCTCACCCAGCTTGAGGTCTCGGTGCAAGATGCCTCGCTGATGCAAGTACTTGAGTCCGGAAAGAATCTGTCGCAGGTAGTAGCGCACCTCTGGCTCCAACAGGGTGTGCCGGGCCTTCCAGATGTGGGCCAGGGACTACAGACAGCCACTGCCTCAGTCCCTGGTCTACCCTCCCTGACCCTCCCTCCATCTGTGCTTGATGAGGAAGAGACAGGATCTCCAGCTTTGGATCTTAAGGCCCCTTTACACTTCACCCCACATCACCACCCACCTTTCGGCTGCAGAGCTCCAAGAAAATGTATATGTTGTCAGCATCCTCAAAGTGATGTGAGAAACGTACGATGTGGCGGTGCTGCAGGCCGCGGTGCAGCTCAATCTCATTGAGGATCTGCAATAGGAGGGCAGAGTTGTCATCCTTCAGAGGCTCCCATGCCACTGTCCTCACCCCACCCCTTGTCCGCTGGGCCCGGGCCCGAGCCCACCTTCTCGCGCTGGTGCGGCTTGGTAATGCGGCTCTGCGAGATGACTTTGACCGCGTAGGCGTTGCCGGTCTCTGTGTCAGTGGCCTCGTAGCAACGGGCGAAGCCCCCCTACGAAGAGAGGGCATCAGGGCTGGTGCTCCAAGGAAGGCCGGATCTGGTCCACAGAGGTCTCAAGCACCCTCACCGCGCCCGGCGCGGGCATAGAGGCTGGCAAGGGGCCCCCTCCACTCTCGCTAGCACCATTCCCAGCTCACCTTGCCCAACAGGCGGCCTTTGAAGTAGGTGCGGCCGCTTTCTGGGTCCGTGATGAGGCGCCCGGGATCCGGCGCCGGCGGCCCGGCCAGCGTCTCTAATTCAGGTCCCGGCACGGCAGTCGGAGGCGGCCCGGGCCCGGCGGGGGGCGCGGGTGGAGCAGCCGCACGCTGGAAGGGGCGCGGGGACAGGACGCCGGCCGCGGGCTCCATGCGGACCGTGAGTCGCAGCGCAGGTCCGGCTTGCTCGCGGTTCCACCCCACCCCGGCCGCGCGTGGCGCTGTCCGGACTTGCTACGCTGGGCTCGCGCCCGAGGGAGCCCGGCGTTTTTATCAATGAACGCCTGCCCCTCCTGGCGTCTCGTCATTGAGAGCCCGCCCCCTTCCTGGCGGCGAGGCGCCGGGAAGCTACCGCCTGCCCCAGGCCTTACATCACCAGGAAGCTCCTCCTCCCACCCAACCCACCTCGTGGCCCAGCCTCCAGCTCACGTCTTAAAGACGCAGCCACACTGCTAGTCGCCATGCGGATTCCACCAGGATGGAGCAATCGTTCCTCCGTCCCTACCCAACCGCCCCGGTGACTGGGCGCCCATTTCTTTCCCAGTCCTTCGGGGTTCATGCTGAAGTCCGAGTGGGTTCTGGGCATCTGCGGAGTTTCTCCAGCAACTAGGTAGACCAGCGTTCCAGCAGGGAGAGGAGAGGCAGGGCCAAACCTTGCTTTCACCCGGTCGCCTCACCAACACTCCCCTTTAAGTGCTTAGGTCCCTGGCCAGAGCCCACAGGCCCAGCCCAGTGCTGCCCTCTACGGACCTGAGAGGAATTGCAGACTCCGGAGCTGAGCCTGGCTTGCGCCAGGGGAGGGGGCAAGAACCGGGCGGGGCCCGGAGCTGCCATGCTGTTTCGGGGTCAGAGCCTGGCATTCAAGGCTTTTACCATGCTCCCGGCCACATCTTTTGCTACCCACTTTCACACGCGAAGGGCAGATCTAGGGTTCCGGCGGGGTCCCCTGTTCCCTTTCCTAGAAACACCCACTGACCTGAGCCAGCAGCCAGTGTGCCGGGGTCTGAAGGCCAGAAAATGAAGAATGGGAACTGGATTTTCTCAAACCTAGCAATGGACCCCTAGAACCCTGGTACATGCCCACCCTTCCCAGGGCCAGAGACAGAGAGGTGCGGTCATAACCCCTCTGGAGTATTTGTCCCAGGATCACAAGTGTCCTCCTGGCCTTGTCCTCCTCACCTTTCTACCCTCACTCTGTACAATCCAATCAGTGATTAAGCCATTCAGTTCTCAAAGATTTATTGAGAGCACCTTCTAAGTGCCCAGCACTGTCTGAATAAGACTGGTCAAGGATACAGTCCTCCTTTAATTTATAATCGGCTTGACGGAAACACAACAGGTAAATATGTAATTAAGGTAATTGTAAGCTGTGAAAAATGCTATGAAGGAAGTAAACAGAAGAGTAACCAAAGACCCTACTTTAGAAAGAATAGTCAGGAAAGTAAACAAATATTTTTTGAGTACCCAAGTCATGTCAATTTTATCTCTCAAACATCTCTGAAATCTATCCACTTCACTCCATTTTCCCCTACACCCTAATCTGGGTCACAATGTCTCTGGCTGGGATTACTGCTATAGCACCTTGCTGGTCTCTGCCTTTAGTCTCACCTCCATTTCATCCTCCTTCCATATAGCCATCCTACCCAATCTCTCATCAGGTCCTCAAGGGCATACTTCTCTAACCTTGCCCTTCACAGCCAGTGAAGGGAGAACCAAAACAGCCTGAGATATGGAGAAATACTAGTAGCTCAGATGAGGGGGAGTGGAAGATGGGGCTGGCAGGAAGGCCTTCAGTGCGAAATTCAGAAATTTGGTTTTTATCCTACAGATCAACAATTTTCCCTGGGGGAGATGGTAGCGCTAGGGCCAGAAGGGACAAATCCACAAGGAAACAGGACTGAAGTATGTATACCTTGAAAAGGCATATTTGATATTGCAGTTTTATTTTGGAAAATAAAGCAAAATGTATTTATATTAGTCTACTGGGTTTGCCATATCAAAATACCAGAGAGTAAATGCCTTAAATTACAGAAATGTGTTTTCTTACAGTTCTGGAGGCTGGACGTTTAAGATCAAGGTATTGATAAGGTTTATTTCTTCATAGACTGAAGATGCAGTCTTGTCCTTCTAACTTTTTTTTTTTTTTGATACGTGCCCTTAGTGGGAACCGAACCGGGACTCTCTGGTCCACAGGCCGATGTTCCAACTGCTGAGCCAAACTGGCCAGGGCTTGTCCTTCTAACTTAACATGATCTTTTTCTTTATGTCCTAATCTCTTCTTCTGATAAAGGCATCAGTCAGTGAGCCCAGGCCAGGTAGCTCAGTTGGTTAGAGTGTCCTGATAAGCCAAGGTTGAGGGTTCAATCCCCAGTCAGGGCCCATACAAGAATTAATCAATGAGCCCTGGCCTGGTGACTCAGTTTGTTGGAGCATCATCCAATACACCAAAAGGTTGTGGGTTCAATTTCTGGTCAGGGCACATACCTAGGTTGTGGGCTTAATCCCTGGTCAGAGAGTGTATGGGAGACAACCAATCGATTTTTCTCTCTCTCTAAAGTTCAATGGAACCCTAGCCGGTTTGGCTCAGCGGTTAGAGTGTAGGCCTGCGGTCCAGAGAGACCCGGGTTTAGTTTCCGCTAAGGGCATGTACCTTGGTTGCAGTTTGTCCCTAGCCCTGGTTGGTTGTGCCGGAGGCAGCCACTCGATGTGTCCCTTTCACGTCGATGTTTCTTTCTCTCTCTCTCTCTCCCTCTCACTCTATCTGAACAAAAAATGGAAAAATGTTCTCGTGTGAGGATAAAAATAAATAAATAAATAAAGTTCAATGGAAACATATCCTTAGGTGAGGATTTAAAAAACAAAAGAGCCCTGGTTGGTTTGGCTCAGCGGTTAGAGCATTGGCCCACAGACCAAAGAGTTGCAGGTTCGATCTGGTCAAGGGTACGTATCTCAGTTGCAGTTCATCCCCGACCCTGGACGGGGTTGTGTGGTAGGCAACCAGTCAATGTGTTCCTCTCATGTTAATGTTTCTCTCTCCCTCCCTCCCACTCTATCTGAAGATAAATGGAAAAATATCCTTGGGTGAGGATTTTAAAAAAGAAAAAAGAATCAGCAATGAATGCATAAATAAGTAGAACAACAAATAGATGTTTTCCTCTCTCTCTAAAATCAATAAATAAATAAATTTAAAAGGCACCACTCAGGCCCGGCCAGTGTGGCTCAGAGGTTGAATGTCGACCCATGCACCAAGAGGTCACCAGTTCGATTCCCGGTCAGGGCACATGCCCAGGTTGTGGGCCTGATCCCCAGTGGGAGGCATGCAGGAGGCGGCCAATCAATGTTCTCTCTCATCGATGTTTTTATCTCTCTCTCCCTCTTCCTTCCTCTCTCTAAAAATCAATAAAGAAAAAAAACATTAAAAATGCACAGGGTACCTGAATAGACATTTTAATAATAAAAAAAAAAGGCACCACTCAGGTCAGATTAGGGCCCACCTAAAGGCCTCATTTCATAATTCACATACCTCTTTTTTTTTTCAATCCTCACCCAAGGGTATTTTTCCATTGAATTTCAGATAGAGTGGAGGAGAGGGAGGGAGAGAGAGGGGAACATCGAACCGCAACCAAGGCACGTGTCCTTGACCAGAATCGAACCTGTGACTCTTTGGTCCTCAGGCTGGCACTCTAACTGCTGAGCCAAACCAGCCAGGGCTAATTTACATATCTCTTTTTTTTTCCTTTATTGATTTTATAGAGAGAGGAAGGGAGAGGGAGAGAGAGATATAAACATCAGTGAGAGAACATCAATTGGCCATTTTCTGCACGCCCCCCACTGGGGATCGGGCCCACAGTCTGGACGTGTGCCCTGATTGGAAATCGACCAGTGACCTCTCTTAGTACATGGGTCGATGCTCAACCACTCAGCCACACTGGCCGTGCATACATACCTCTTTAAAGGTCTTTTCTCCAAATATAGTCACAATTCTAAGGTACTGTGGCTTAGGACTTTGTAGAGGAGTCAAAACTTCCTTCACCCATCTTAGGCTTTCAGATGCAAGCAAAAAAACAGATTAACAAAAGAAAAACAAACAGAAATTTATTAAGATGTATAACTTATGTATACATGGGACATACCCTGGGAAAATGAGTAACTCTCTCATGTGGCTTAGAATTCAGGTTTAAAGATCATTTTAATAGGGAAAGGGGAAGAGGAATGTAAGCCTTTTAGGGTAGAGTAAGTGATTTCTAGTAAAGATGAATGAAACAATAGAATTATGGGAGACAGGATAACTTGCGACAAAGTTTGTCTGGATGTGATACAGACTTTTAGTCTCCTCTCCTGTGATATGAAACTCCTAGGAAGGGGATTTATGCCCATTGAGTTCCTTTTGGAGGATCTGTCTTTAGGCAGATAAGGGAAATTCAAGGAAAGCCTCTCCCTGCATTTTCTGTTTTTCAAGTGCCTACAGCTCAAAGTAATCAATATACCAAAGTGGCATATTTTGGGGTATTTTATTATTTGGGCATATTCTGTTACCCTTCACTGTCTTCTCCCCTTGGAGGTTAACAAGGTTCTAGAGCCCTCCTCTGGGAGCCAGGACACCAGGAGGCGATCCTCCCAGGTGCTGTAACTGAAGGGCCTGGCAGCCTGCTCTGCCTCCTCCCTCAGTGCAACACATGCCACCATTAATGGGCCTATGCACCTGCCAAGCGCCAGGCACCGGGCTAAGCATTCACCTTATTGACTGCTCACAGTAACCTTATCATGTGGATATGATTGTTGTCCTCATTTCACAGATGAGGAAACTGAGACTCAAGGGTTTAAGCTTCTTGCCCAAGGTCACATATAGCTAGCTACCAAGCGGCAGAGCCAAGATCTGAACCCAAGATGTCTGACTCCACTATTAGCCTTTGCCCGAGCTTTCTCGGGGTCACTGGTTCTCTGTCCTTGCATCTGCCCTCCTACACTACTCTGTCTCCATGTCCCTCTTACTAGTGCCCTTTCTCCGCCCACAACCTTTGCCCCTGATGAGGTTTTTCTGAGCTCTCTGAATCTCCATCCCCAGAGGATGTTGTCAGGCCCACAGATGCTTGTGAGCACGTGTCCACACTCTATGCCCACTTGACAGCTCAGTCAAGAATCTCTTGGAAAAAATTAAAATTCAAAACAAACAAAAACAAATGGGCAAAAAAACAAGGAAAAAAAGAATCTCCTGAGGGCTTGCTTTGGCAGCACATATACTAAAATTGGAACTATACAGAGATTAGCATGACCCTTGAGCAAGAATGTCACACAAATAAATGAAGTGTTCCAATATGTTTTTATTGATTTTTTAGAAAGAAAGGAAGGGAGAGAGAGACAGAAACATCAATGTGAGAGAGAAACATCAATCGGCTGCCTCCTCCTGCACGCCCCCTTCTGGGATCAAGCCCACAACCCAGGCATTGAACCGGGCGGGACCTCTCTGTCCATAGGATGATACTCAATCCACAGAGCCACACTGGCTGGGCAGTGTTATATACATTTAAAAAAAAAAAATTCCTTGCCCTGGCCAGTTTGGCTCAGCGGTTAGAGCGTCAGCCTGCAGTCCCGAGAGACCCGGGTTCGGTTCCCGCTAAGGGCACGTACCTCGGTTGCAGTTTGTCCCCGGCCCTGGTTGGTTGTGCGGGTGGCAATTACTCGATGTGTCCCTTTCACATCGATGTTTCTCTCTCTCTCTCTCTCTTCCTCTCCCTCCCACTCTATCTGAACAAAAAATGGAAAAATGTCCTCGGGTGAGGATTAAAAAAAAAAAATCTCTTGACAGCATCAGGTCACAGAGGCTAAGGGAGTCTTACAAGAATGAGAGATGCCGCCCTGGCCGGTTTGGCTCAGCGGTTAGAGCGTCAGCCTGCAGTCCCGAGAGACCCGGGTTCGGTTCCCGCTAAGGGCACGTACCTCGGTTGCAGTTTGTCCCCGGCCCTGGTTGGTCGTGCGGGTGGCAGCCACTCGATGTGTCCCTTTCACATCGATGTTTCTCTCTCTCTTCCTCTCTCCCCCTCCCACTCTACCTGAACAAAAAAAAAAAAAAAAGAAAAATGTCCTCAGGTGAGGATAAAAAAAAAAAGAATGAGAGATGCCAAGTAAGGCTAGGACTCAGGAGGGGCTGTTGGATTCAGCCATAAAGAGACCTCAGGCGGTCCTTGGTGGTTGCAGAGGCAGAATTGCTAAAGCTGGACCAAGAAAAGAGAGGTGCTAATAGCTACTGTAGCATGTCATACTTACCAAGTGCTTTGCTATTCTGAGCACTTTATAAGTATTAATTCATTTGATATTTACAACTCTATGAGATAGGTATTATCATTCCCATTTTCCCATGGGGAAATTAAGCACAAAGAGGTCCCATGGCTTGCCCAAGGTTACAAAGGTAGTTACAAAGGTGGAGTCTGGATCTGAAAATGTTTCCAGTCTGGCTCCAGACTCCGTGCTGTAAACTGCCAAGCCATAAACCCAGCTCTGGGCTGCGAGGAGGGAGAGGGCCACACTGGTGGTTAGGACCAGAAGAGAGGAAGCCAGGCAAGAGGAGAGGCAAGAGCTAGAGGACGATAAAGAAGGGTGGACCAGATGATTTACAGGTGGAGTGTTTCCCTCTCCTGGACCATAAACCAAAGGGACCTGTCAGCAGCTGGGAAGGGAAATAAGCAAACTCAGGAGGGAGGGGCTGGATGGGGCCTGGGGACCAAACCCTTCCTCTGGCAGAGGCTTCAGGTCCTGTTCCCCTATTGGTGACCCTGTGGGAAATTCACAGCTCAGCAATCCAGAGTTAGTAGAAGGCAGAAATATTAGAGCCACAGGTGGGGATGGAGGTGGAGGGCTGAAATGCAGCCAGTTGGGTTGCCTTCAAGGACCACAGTCAGAGAGAAGTACCAAGGACCTCAGGGCCTGAGCTCCTCCAGTCCAGAGCCTGGCTTCCCAGGTATAAGATACTCTTTAAGTGGTAAGCAGCCTAGAATGTTCTAGAAAAGCCACAGTGCCCAGCCGGTGTGGCTCAGTGGTTGAGCATCGACCAATGCACCAAGAGGTTACTGGTCTGATTCTCAGTCAGGCACATGCTTAGATTGTGGGCTCAGTGCCCAGTGGGGGTCATGCAGGAGGTGGCCAATCAATGTTTTTGCTCATCAATGTTTCTCTCTCTCTCTCTCCCTTCCTCTTTCTCTAAAATCAGTAAAACAAAACAAAACAAAAAAACCACAGATCAAAACTTGGGAAAGGCCTGCATGGCCATGGTGGCCAGAGGCCCCAGCGCTGGTATCTGTCCTCTCCGGGTCAGGTCATGGGTCTTCCAGACCTCTGAGATGGACGCACATACACAGCGGTCCTGTTCTCTCCTCGCGCTGAACCTGGGCTCTGGAAGGAGAACATAAAGTGTCAGGCCATGAGTAGGTTTCTAGACCTTCTTCACCCAAGAAATTGTTTATGAAAAACAATTTGGCTCAGTGGTTAGAGCATCGGCCTGTGGACCGGAGAATCCTGGGTTCGGTTCCCACTAAGGGCACGTGCCTCAGTTACAGTTTGTCCCCAGCCCCAACCAGGGCCATGTGGGTGGCAACCACTCCATGTGTCTCTCTCACATCGATGTTTCTCTCTCTCTCTCTTCCTCCCTCTTTCCCTCCCACTCTACCTGAGGATGAATGCAAAAATGTCCTTGGGTGAGGATAAAAAAAAAAAAAGAAGAAGAAGAAAAAGAGGGAGGTGAACCCTGGCCGGTTTGGCTCAGCGGTTAGAGCGTCCGCCTGCGGTCCGGAGAGACCCGGGTTCGGTTCCCGCTAAGGGCATGTACCTCGGTTGCAGTTTGTCCCCGGTTGGTCGTGCGGGTGGCAGCCACTCGATGTGTCCCTTTCACGTCGATGTTTCCCTCTCTCTCTCTCTCTTCCGTTTTCTCCCTCCCACTCTATCTGTGCAAAAAATGGAAAAATGTCCTTGGGTGAGGATTAAAAAAAAAAAGAAAGAAAAAGAGGGAGGTGAACCAGATGTCTTTCAGATTAAAAGGAACCAAAAAAAAAGAAAAGCCTGCCTGTGCTCAAATCCTCTCCAGCTTTATCAAGATGAATCAGATCCAATGCTGTCCTCAAGGGTCTCATGGGCCAGAGTGGAGCTCTCCCTGTAAACAGATCACAGACCAGTATGATTATCTGCTGCAAGAGGAGAGAGGAAACCTAGAGGGTTTTGAGGAGTGACCTGGGAGAAGATTATGGCAGGCTTCTCAGAGGATGCTCTGAGCTGGACAGTGAAGGAACAGTGAAAAGGAGCTGGGTAGAGGCTGGTGATGCAGGGTAAAGATGAGATGAGGGCATCTCAGAGGGCCTTGCGTATCCAGCTTAAAAGCCAAGCCCTGGCACTGTCTGGCTTGAGGACATGCTGGTGAGGCATCAGGGGAAAGTTCTGTCTCTTCATCTCTGAAGGATTGCCTGGTTCTAGGATGCAACAGTGAACCAGTAGGTAGAAACAAAAGGGAACATATTTGGCTTTTCAAGGTAATAGCAGCCCCAGGCTAAATACCCACAGTGCTCCAGGCTCCATCTGGGCATCCTTTCTTTGAATACTCCCAATTGCCCTGTGAGGAAGGTGTACTGATCCTCTTCTGCAGAGGAGGAAACTGAGATTCGGAGAGATTAGGTAATTTGTACAAGGTTATGGAGAGCTAGAATTTAAACCCAGGTTTTCTGACTCCCAAACTTGGGTTCTTGCTCCCATGCTTTAGGAAACACTTGTGGGTGGGAACCAGCTCACAGTGTGGGGGAAGAACTCCCCAGGATAAGTCAGAAGCGGGACCACCACTCCTGGGTTTCTGTGGGTGACACTGGCACTGGATGGACAATTGACCTGGTGGCTGAGGTATTATGTCCTCTGTTTGAAAGACAAATTGAAACCCAGAAGTGGAAATGCCACTCAGGATCCTGGGCACCCCTAGGGGTCAGAATGCTGGACACAGGCTGGACATCTCTAGGCCTGAGTCCCAGATCTGTGGCCTCAGCAGCCCTGTGAAATGGGAATGGGGAAGGGCCAGGCTAGGTTCCCCCCAGAGCCTGGACTAGAGGCTTGGCAATGTGACTAGTGACAGGACCGTGATCCCAGGGTACCAGCCCTTGTTTAGGCCCAGGTGGGCCAATTCCAGCCGTTGAAGTCCATCAACTACAACTTTGAATCCTGCCTCCAGCACATCCCAGCTGTATGATCTTAGGCAACTCATTTATTTCTTGGAGCCTCATCTGTGAAATGGGGATGATTCCTACCTCCTAGGGTTGCAATGACAATTCTAGGAGAGGATGGTATAGTGGGACCTTTGGCACAGTGCCTGTCACTCAGTCAGTGCTCTGCGATCAGCAGCTGTTATAATTGTAACAATTTATCATGCATCTGTTTTCTCACCTGGAACAGCATGGGAGAGTAATCCCTGTCATCCTGACTTCAAGGTCATGATGTCATCTGTGTGAGCTGTAGGGTCAATGCCAATAGCACTTTTGCCACTCAAAGGCCAGCCCAGCCCTGCAGTGGTAGGGAGACATGTCCAGTTCCCAGGGTGAGGGGAAGCGGGGTGACAGTCTCAATCCATCAATGATAACCTCAGTCTAGTCAAACTTAATGGACCCAGGAGGTACTTAAATGTGTGTGGGGAGAAGCCTAGCCCAGTTCTCCTTCCTCAACGCCAGCTGCTGCCCAGAGCAGGTAGGCAGGTGTGGGGTGGGGATGAGAATGTCCTGGGCCTCAGGAGACCAACTATCAGCTTTGAGAGCAAGACCCCAAGGGATAGTAGTGGGTCTGGGCTAGAGTTGAATTCCTGTCTTCAGCGGTTGGTTCAAGATCTGCAAGTAGAAGAGGAGCCTGTATGAGAGGGCCTAGATCTCAGCTCTCTTTGTCCCACCCCACCCTGGCATGACCCCTGCACTGCTGAGTTCTGGAGGGAGGGGATGGGGTTGTGTTTGGTCTGCTCTGCAGCTTCTTCCCACTTTGTCTACTGATACAGGGTAAAGGCTGGGGTGTGTATGACCAGAGTTGAAGGAAGGTTGCCTGGGGAACTAAACTTGGTGATAAGGCAAGCTAAGACAGCTTGCTGGGAAAAAGGGACAGCTCTGGGGACAGCTCTTGTGACCTCCTACCGTAGGCCCCCAGCGCCATGACCGTTTCATACACCCTCAAAGTGGCGGAGGCCCGCTTTGGAGGCTTCTCTGGGCTGCTTCTCCGCTGGAGAGGAAGCATCTACAAGCTTCTTTACAAGGAGTTCCTACTCTTCGCCGTCCTTTATGCTCTGCTCAGCATCACCTACCGGTGCGAGGGTGGGGTCTCAGGGCTGGTCTGAGGGGGACTAGGCTGCCCACCTCCTTCTAACTCAGGCCTACACTGGACCTTCCCCAGGCTGCTGCTGACCCCGGAGCAGAGGCACGTGTATGCTCAGGTGGCCCGATACTGCAACCGCTCTGCGGACCTCATCCCCTTGTCCTTTGTCCTGGGTAAGACTCCTTCCAGTTCTCCCTGGTATCCTCCTCACTGTCTCCCCTGACGTTTGGGTTGGGTTGATAGCTCTGAGGGTCAGAATTACCCCAGCAGTGCAGCCTGGAGGTCAACCAGAGCAGGCTCAGAAGACATGGCAGCTGCATGCCGGGTCCAGATTTCCAGAGGGCTAGGCCCTGCCTATTACTTATCACTTGCTGGACCCTCATTCCAAACAAGGCCCAAGCCACCTGCTGGCTGGCATCGCCAACCTCTGGGTACTGGAGGAGAGCTAAAGAGAGATGACACCCCATTCCCACCCTCACGGGAAGCAGGGCTCAGAGTTAACCATTACCTGGCCTGGAACCACCACTTCTCTGCCTGAGGAGGGCTGCATTTCTTCCTCCCAGCTCAGTCTAGTACATCAGGTTGGGCCCAGAGGAAGAGGTTGTCCTCTTGACAGAAGGCAGGGCTCCGGAGCCAAATGTGTCCCTTCCTCTGCCTTGGTTCAACCTGCCCTGGACCAGGCACTCTGGCTGAGGGCAGGACATGCTGACTCCCAGGCCTTCCATCTTTCCATCCCATCCCTGCTACCCTTGGTGGCAACCAGGTTTCTATGTGACATTGGTGGTGAACCGCTGGTGGGCCCAGTATACAAGCATCCCACTGCCAGACCAGCTGATGTGCGTCATCTCGGCCAGCGTGCACGGCCTGGACCAGCATGGCCGCCTGCTGCGCCGCACCCTTGTCCGCTATGCCAACCTGGCGTCAGTGCTAGTGCTGCGCTCAGTCAGCACCCGGGTGCTCAAGCGCTTCCCCACCATGGAGCACGTGGTGGATGCAGGTGCCTCATGTGCCTCCTGGGAGGGGAGGTCTGACCCCCGAGGGAAGCTCCAGGGCCCCGGGGTCCCAGCTTTTAGAGGCAGAGTCTGTGCTCCACTCACTTTATCTCTGCAGGTTTCATGTCTCAGGAAGAAAGGAAAAAGTTTGAGAGCCTGAAATCTGACTTCAACAAGTACTGGGTCCCCTGCGTCTGGTTCACCAACCTGGCGGCCCAGGCCCGGAGGGACGGGCGAATCCGTGATGACATTGCACTCTGCCTGCTCCTGGAAGTGAGTTAGCCTAGGACCAGGCCCATCTGCCATCCTTCCCGAGCTTTGCAAACTGGAATAATAATTTTAGTACTTAACACTTTCATCGTGCCAACTACGTACTATACATTTAGAAAAAATATATATGGTTTTATTGATTTTTTTTAGAGAGAGAGGAAGAGATAGAAACATTGATGTGAGAAACATCAATCGGCTACTTCCTGCATGCACCCCACTGGGGATCGAGCACGCAACCTGGGCATGTGCCCTGACTAGAAATCGAACCAGGACCTCACAGTCCATGGGATGACACTCAATCCACTAAGCCACAATGGCTGGGCACATACTATACGTTTTGGAAGCCCTGTATTTATACTAACTCATTTAACCCTCACAATCCTTGATATAGGTACTATTATTACCATCCCCATTTCGTAGATGAGGAAACTGAAGCATAGAATAGAAAAGAAATTTGCCCAAGTCACACAAATAATTAGGGAAGCTGGGGTTCTACTCAGCCATTCTGGCTCCAGGTTCTGTGCTTACAATTACTTTGCCAACTTGCTTCTCATCACAGGCGCTCCAGCCTGGTAACACCTCTGAGAACAGAATGAGCCTCCAGACCTGGCCCATTCTTCATTCCTCACCTTCACTGACTTCTCTTCCTGCTGTACCACCAGGAGCTGAACAAGTACCGAGCCAAGTGCAGCATGCTGTTTCACTATGACTGGATCAGCATCCCTCTTGTCTACACCCAAGTAACTACCTCTTACCTCCCCAGTCCCGGTGCCTACTGTATGTCCTGCGCTGTGTGAGAGACACTGAGAAGAATTAGAGATGGTACCTGCCCTGGGGCAGTTCAGTCTAGTGAGACACTGAACAGCTAAGGGTTCATCCTCAAAGTCTCCCTGGACACCCACTAAGATGGCCCCATTCTCTGGTGCTGCCTCATCTTGCTACATGTTTTCATCGCTTGTCAGACCTCCACACTCCCCTCTTCATCAAGCCCTTAGGGACAGGGACAGCATTTCTCCCTGTCCCATTCAGCTAGACTTGCCCTTCTCCAGGTGGTGACCATAGCAGTATACTCCTTCTTTGCCCTTTCCTTGGTTGGCCGCCAGTTTGTGGAGCCAGAGGCAGGCGCTGCCAAACCTCAGGAATCTCTGGAGCCAGGGCCAGTGTTGGGGGACCTGGACATGTATGTGCCTCTCACCACTCTGCTGCAGTTCTTCTTCTATGCTGGCTGGCTCAAGGTGGGCACTCCGGGTGGTCATGCCAGCATGCTCTGTAGAGACATGAACCCAGAGTCACTTTGGGGACAGAGAATGGGGCAGAAACCACTGTCTTACAACCTCAGGTAGCTGAACAGATCATCAACCCGTTTGGTGAGGATGATGATGACTTTGAAACCAACCAGCTCATTGACCGCAACTTGCAGGTGAGCAGTGGTCTGGGGGCAGAGCCCCCCGTGTGGAGGGGAGGAGGGTTTTTATGACTTGCTGCCCACCCCAGGTGTCCCTGCTATCTGTGGATGACATGTACCAGAATCTGCCCCCCGCCGAGAAGGACCTGTACTGGGGCGAAGACTCGGTGCAACCGCCCTACACTGTGGCTACGATGGCTGAGTCGCTGAGGCCTTCCTTCCGGGGCTCCACTTTCAACCTCCGGTGAGTGTCCCCAGCACGCAGGCTCCAAGTCCCCGCCCACTGTCTGCGGGGCCAAGGACTTGGTCCCTCCCACCCGCTTCTGGAACCAGGCCAGTCCATCCCACCGCTTGCGCGGAAGCTCACTCGTGGGTCCTCCCGCCCGCAGCATGAGCGACGACCCGGAGCAGAGCCTGCAGGTGGAGGTGGCCCCTGGGTTGGCTCGGCCGGTGCCCGCCGCGCAGACCCCACTGCTCAGCCGCGTCCTGGGCGCAGGAGCACCCTCCCCCGCCGTCAGTCTCCGGAACTTCGGCTGCGCACGAGGACCTCCCCGGACCCCTCGTCCGCTGCGCTCCCAGGCGGAGGAGGGCGGCGACACCGAGGCCGCGGACTGCATCGAGGAGGTGGCGGGTCCTCGGGGTTAGGCCTGGGAGCCCTGAACAGAGACAGCCGGGGCCTAGGCTGCCCTCAGGCCTGACACCCACCTCCCCGCCGCCCCCACCCCCCTTCCGCCTCTCGCCCCTCACTGCTCACTTCCTGGGCAGTGCCAGTCCCGCACCCTGTTAGAGCAGCACTTTTTGTGCTCGGAGCCGGAGCATTTAGGGGCGAGGAAGATGAACGAGGAAGATGGTGGTAAGGGCCTGAGCCAAGGCTGGGAATGTGTCCACTTTGGCGGGAGAAGGTAGGACGGATTGTTTGGGGAGGTGAAGCTGGAAGGATACATGGGACGAGGCGCAGAGGACTACAGCCCAGGTGCAGTTAATTTCATCGGCATTGGGGGGCCAGGCAAGTTCTCAGGCTTGCAGGAGCATCAGCATTGCTGAAGGGCTTATTAAAAAGTTCCAGGTACCACTCCCAATGTTTCTGATTTATTAGATGTGAAATGGAGCTCAAGGATTACAATTTGAGTCATACATAAGATATTTAGTATATGCCCTATCCTGATCACCTTACTTTGAAAGAGAGATCAAAGTGTGTGGGTTGGGCACTTTTGATCTGAAATGTTCAATTTTCTTGTTTACAATGATAATATATTTATAATTTGTGAAGTTACAATTGTTTAAAACTTAATCGGCATGCTATGTGGTGAGGTAAAGATAAGGGTTTAGCCCACCGGTGTAGCTCAGTGATTGAGCATGGACCCCTGCACCAAGAGGTTGCCAGTTTGATTCCTAGTCAGGGCACATGCCCAGGTTGTGGGCCAAATTCTGTGTGGGGCATGCAGGAGGCAACCAGTCGAGGTTCCTCTCTCCCTCTCCCTTCCTCTCTCTCCAAACTAAAAAAAAAAAAAAAAAAGGGTTTGGGAATCTGCCCTGGAGGCTGATTAAACACAGTGTGAAGGCAGTAATACATACACCACCCAGCCTAGACTTTCAGCATTTGGACTTGAGAGTGCAGTCTTTTGCCACTCCCACCAACCAAATGGGGAGAATGGATAATTTTTTTTTTTTTTTAAATCCTCACCTGAGGACATTTTTGCATTTATCTTCAGATAGAATGGGAAGGAGAGAGGGAGGGAGAAACATCAATGTGAGAGAGACACATCAAGTGGTTGCCACCCACACGACCCCAACAGGGCCCGGGGCAAACCACAACCAAGGTACATGCCCTTAGCGGGAACTGAACCCGGACCTCTCTGGTCTGTGGGCCAGCACTCTAACCACTGAGCCAAACTGGCCAGGGTGAGAATGGATAAATTTAAGGGGTGAAAGCTACAGTCTATCTCCATGGCAGGACTGCAGTGCTGGGAACACGGTCATGTAGAACCTTACGGAAAACAGCACTAGAGCCCTGGCCGGTTTGGCTCAGCGGTTAGAGCGTCAGCCTGCGGTCCCGAGAGACCCGGGTTCAGTTCCCGCTAAGGGCATGTACCTCGGTTGCAGTTTGTCCTCGGCCCTGGCCCTGGTCGGTCGTGCGGGTGGCAGCCACTCGATGTGTCCCTTTCACATCGATGTTTCTGTCTGTCTTCCTCTCTCCCCCTCCCACTCTACCTGAACAAAAAATGGAAAAATGTCCTCAGGTGAGGATAAAATAAAAAAAAAAAAAAAAAATTAAAAAAAAAGAAAAAAAAGAAAACAGCACTAGAGCATTAGATTGGAGTCATTGCTGGACTGAGCTCCTCTTAAGGTTCCTGTTGTCTAAGCTCAGCCTCCAGTAAATACATCAGTGAATGTTAAAACTGAACATAAGGCCAAAGGATGACAAATGCCAGAACTCAGGGGGAGACAGGAGTTTATAGATAGAGGTTGGGTGCAGCCTCTGGCATTCATTGACTGACTAGATTATAATGCTTGTTTCGCTGCTTTCCTACTGGGTGCCCAGGGGACCTTGAACATTTCCAAGCCTCGCAGTGGCCGAAATCTTTAACATGGAGACATCACCTCTCCGTAGCTGTTCACTGAGAAGGTATCTGAGTTTTTTTTGCTGGGTTTACAGGGGAAGATACCCTTGTTCCAGGGCAAGAATTGTCATCTGTGAAGGCGGTGGAGACTCCTTAGAACCTACTGGTCCTAGCCCTGGCTGGTTTGGCTCAGCGGTTAGAGCGTCGGCCCGCAGACCAGAGTCCCAGTTTGGTTCCCGCTAAGAGCACATACCTTGGTTGCAGTTTGTCGTGTGGGTGGCAACCACTCAATGTTTCTCTCTCTCTTCCTCCCTTTCTCCCTCCTGATCTGAAGATAAATGCAAAAATGTCCTCAGGTGAGGATAAAAAAAAAAAGAACCTACTGGTCCTATTGACAGATTAGAGATAGAAGTTAAGAGGAATAAAGATTAGTGCCTTGCAGAGTTCAAATTAGAAGGTATAGTAGTGCTTACAGCTTTGAATTTGTCTAGTAGGTCTTCTGGTCTTTACCGGAAGGCCAAAAGAAAAAAAGAAGAAAGGCAGTGTTGAGTGTTGCTTTGCTGTGCCTGACAGAGCTCTCAGTAAACATTAACTATTAAGGTGATGCATGAAGACCCTCACTGGGTAGGAAGGCTGGGGCCAGGTCTCTCCAGAGCCAATAGTAAGGTTTTAGAAGGTTGATTTATTTTTGTTCTCAAAAAGGGGGTACATCTTCTAGTTCACCTTTCCCAGTTGGACTGCTCACCTGTCTTCAATTTAGCCAAGGTGATGAACCAATTCAGTTTTGGACTTACTTGGCTCTACAATATGTATTTGCACCTTCCATCAACTTTAAATCGCTCTACAATATGTATTTGCACCTTCCATCAACTTTAAATCGGATCAAAGCCTTCAGGAACTCATTAACAGCACATATTTGTGTGTCTAGCACACTATCATGCACTTTTCCAGATGCTGGAGACACAGAAGAAAACAAATAGCCCTGTTCCCCTTGAGTTATATTCTGAGAGGAGTGGGGAAAAAAAGACAACCAAATAAAACAAAATGTATGCCAGGTTAAGGGATAAGGGGAAAAAGGCAGACAGTGTGGAGGGAACTGCAATTGAAAATTTTGTGACCCACCCTGCCGGTGTGGCTCAGTTGTTGAGCACCAACCCGTGCAACAAAAGGTCACCAGTTCGAATGCTGGTCAGGACACATGCCCAGGTTGTGGACTGAATCCCCAGGGGATATTGATTTGAGAGGGAGAGGGAGGAATAGAAACATCAACGAGAGATAACATCGATCTGCTGCCTCCTGCATGCCCTCCACTGGAGATTTGGCCCACAACCTGTGCATGTGCTGATTGATGGTCAACCACTGAGCCACACAGGCCGGGCAAGAAAAAAAGATGTTTAAAAAGAAAAGAGCCCAGGCCAGTTTGGCTCAGCATTTAAGAGCATCGGCCTGTGTACCAGAAAGTCCTGGGTTTGGTTCCTGCTAAGGGCAATTACCTCAGTTGTGTTTGTCCCTGGCCCTGGTTGGGGTTGTGTGGGTGACAACCACTCGATGTGTCTCTCACATTGATGTTTCTCTCTTCCCCCCTCTCCCTCCCGCTCTGAAGATAAATGCAAAAATGTCCTCAGGTGAGGATAAAAAAAATTAAAAAGAAAAGGGAGAGCTGAGGAATGTGATTAGTTTTGAACATGCTAACATCAAAGTCCAGGTGTCAAATAGGTTTAGGCTAAAGTCAGAAAAATGAATACAAACCTTATTTAATTTTTAAAATCCTCAACCAAGGATAGTTTTCCATTCACTTTCAGATAGAGTGAGAGGGAGGGAGACAGATCAGCTGGTTGCCTCTTGCACAACCCCAACCAGGGCCAGGGAAGTGAACAGCAACCGAGGTACATGCCCTTGTCAGAAATTGAACCCGTGACTCTTTGGTCCTCAGGCTAATGGTCCAACCACTGAACCAAACGGGGCAGGGTCACAAACCTCATTTAAAGGCTGGCAATAGAGAAGGCAGCCAAGCTGAATAGAGCTCTCCCTCAGATATAGCAACGCAGAAATCACTGGTAATCTAACATACACTCAAAAATATATTTTTTTAGTCCTGGCATTTGGCTCAGCTGTTAAGAGTGTCAGCCTGTGGTCCAGAGACCTGGGTTTGGTTCCTGCTAAGGGCACGTACCTCAGTTGCAGTTTGTCCCCGGCCCTGGTTGGGTGGTATGGGTGGCAGCCATTCCATGTGTCCCTTTCACGTCGATGTTTCTCTCTCTGCCTCTCCCTCCCACTCTATCTGAAAAATGGAAAAAAATTTTTTTTTATCCTCACCTGAGGACATTTTTGCATTTATCCTCAGTTAGAGCAGGAGGAAAAGAAACATCAACTGGTTGCCAACCACATGACCCCAACAGGGGCCGGGGACAAACCACAACCACTGATATGTGTCCTTTGCAGGAACCGAACCCGGGACTCTCTGGTCCGCAGGCCAAAGCTCTAACCAGTTAGCAAACCAGCCAGGGCTAACATACTTTTTAGTGTGGGGGAAGGGGCTAGGGCTCAAGAGAAAATTATAACTTGCTTTAAACAATGCAGAAATGTGGAACAAATTTCAAGATTTCTAGACCACTAAAACCAAGGTTCAAGGGGTACAGGATCTCTCAAAGAGCCAACTTTAGAGGCAACATTGTTTCAAGGTTCCAATCATGGTCCAGTCAACATCCTAATATTGTTGGGGGCCCCAGTGCTGCGATACCTCCTTCGTATGGTCTTTGCTTGGCCTGCACGCAACATCCGTCTCCACTTTGGAGTGAGAAATGTTCCCCCTATCATATTAAGGTACAGGCCTGGCCTCCAGGGAGAGGGAATTAAAGACACTCTAATAGTGTGCTGATCAAGTAGTCAGACAACATGGACACAAAACCTGGGATAAACACCTTTATTACACGAGCTAAGACAGGAGGGAAGAGAACTTATTTGCCTTTCCGGGCCTTGATTTTCCTCAGATAGAACTCCAGCTCCTTGCCCTCTAGCACATAGCCATCTGCTCGGCCACACTGGCCTGGTCTTGAAGCGATGCATGCTGGAAGAGAGTTCATGGTCCTCAGCAAAATAATAATGTGGTCCTATCCATACCTATGTGCCCTTAAAAGCACATGGTGGTTCAAGTATCCTTCGGGGGGGGGAGCAGGCATGAAACCTGCTGTCTCCTCAGATACACTTTATCGTCACTTAAAATCAGTAGCAGAACTGGACAAAGTTTTCATCACCGAGACAGCCCCCTTAGTCTGGGAACCGACTTCTCAAAATACTGCTCCTGAAACTCAGAGGCAGAGTGAGGCTCAGGCCGAGGGACTCCTGCCCACCATTTCCTATTTTAGCTCCACACTAATGGGTTGACCAAATGTTGATTTGTATGCTGTTATCATTAAACTTCCCTGCTGAACCCTCTAGACCACATGGCTGACAGTCAAGGGTAAAATGCAGAGGGTACATGTCTTATGACCCACCCCCACCCCAATGCAACAGCCATCTTACCAAGAAGCTTGCCTTGCTGGAACTGCTCCTCGAGAAGACTGCTAATTTTGGCATTTTTTTTCCTCTCATCATACTTCTTCTGAATTTTCTTTGATCGTTTTTTGTTTAAAATCTCTTCCTCCTCAGGAGTCTGAGTAGTGGAGACACATGGGTTAGTTGGGGTCCCCAAACCCTAGTTCAAGTAAAGGATCACCATACATAGCCCTGAAGCCCACACACCCCAACTTCTGCTGCCTTCCTCAGCACTAAAGGTTTTCTTCTCTCTCTCTTCAGTAGCAGAACTGGACAGAATTTTCATCACAAGAAGGCTGGAAATCAGGTTTGCCTCCTCCCACCCCTACAGTGAGGTTGATTCCCCAAACACAAACACGTACCAGCTTAGCCCCCTTCTTGCGGCCCAGGGGCAGTGCATAGTGGGACTCGTACCACTGTCGGTATGGTGTGCTGTCAACAAGCACGATGCAGTTCTTGACTAGGGTTTTGGTGCGGACCAGTTCGTTGTTGGATGCATTGTAGACAACATCAATAATCCTCGTTTTGCGCGTACAACCTGCTTACAGGAGAGATTCAGAATCAAACCATGTAAACCACAGGCCAACTGGCCTTACCCTCCCATCACGGGCTTAATAGGGCCTAAGGAGAAGCTAGGGAACTCTAAGCCTTTACCCAGCCACAGGGCATCAGCTCATCTTCCACAAGCCCATCTTTCCATAGGTGGCTGACAGCGGCACATAGTCTCTAGATTCAGCCCCCTCCCTGAGCCTACAGAAATTGAGAGAGAGGACAGGCTGAAGAGACCACTCTGGTTACAACCTCAGGGTCTTTCAGAATTAAACTTCAGTATCTGGGTGGAGGCCAGGGACTTCCTGCTAAAAGCTTACTGAAGCTTAGAAGGGTTTAGGTGCTGAGTTCCCACCCCCTTCTGGAGGGCCTCACTCACACTCTGAGCCCCAGGAGAAGTTGCCCACATCCAGCCTCAAGGCCCTGTACTTCTTGTTGCCTCCCCGCACTCGTACTGTGTGTATGCGGCGCGGTCCAATCTAGAAAACACAAGGAAACAGAAACTAGATTATGAAGGAAAGCAAAACAAAAGAGGAAAGGAAACCTGGGCTAGATGGAGGAAACAAGTCAGTGTAACTATGACAAATCCTAGCATTGGCAAGTGGCACACAGGTGACCAAGACGATCACACCACGCCTAAGGGTATTTTTTCATCACTCTAGTTACCTCCAAGGAAAAAAAACCTGGTTCCAAATAGTGCAAATCAAGTGTCCACGCAACAGAAACACCAAATTTCTCATTTCTAGCTATCATGTGCAGAACCCACGCCCTCCAAAAGCCCTTCAATCCCTAACACATAGCACGTCTCGGCGTAATCTCTTTAGTCTTTACCCAAAAGCAAAGGTGAGGAAACCGTTCACTCCCAGAAAATCACGGAGCCCCACCAAAATTCAGCCGCCACGCGAAGAAGCCGGGCCACGGAGCCCAGCCAGAGGCGACCTCCGGAACGGCGAGACGCCGCACGCACCTTAGTGTTGGCAGCAGGACGTCCCAGCTCATATTTTCGCTTCTTGTGGTAGGGCTTCCTCTTGCCCCCAGTCTTACGACGCTTGTGCCAATTGTCCCGAGAGATGCCTGTATGTGGGAGCGGGGGGCGGAAGCTTAAACCACTGGACGCGGGGACGGACCTCGCCAGCTCCAGACCCCACGCAGGGCGGGCAGCACGCTCAGTTCTCCAAGGTTGGCTTCCCCACTGAGCACTCGGGAATTTTTACAGCAGTACTAAGGTGTCATCATACACGTGCTGCCCAGCCCGCACCCTTTCCGCGGCAGCCATGTTGGTGCCGCTTGCAGCCCCGGCTCGGGCTCGGGCTCGGGCTCGGGCACGGGCTCCAGCGCCGCCTCGGCGGCCCAAAACAGAGCATCACCCTCCTCATGGATGTTCGTTGCCGAGGGTCAGAGTGCCCACCCTCCTCACTTGACTGTGAGGCAGGATTGCGCCGGATTCAGTTCGCTCCTCTACCCCAGCTCCCACACAAAGCGACACTCACCCATGGCTTGGCGCCGGCTGGAAAGAGAAAACGCAAAGAGTCACGGTCCGGTTTGTAAAACGCAGTCCCGCCCCAAACGTAGAAAGTGGCAGGCAGTTACGACGGTTTTGCGACTGCGTCTTAAAGGAACTGCAGTTAATACGTGTCTCCGACCGCGCCAAAGCCTCCCCTCCTGAAAGGTTTTTCTGAGCTCCGAAGCCCTGGGGGACGTTTGGCTGGGGAGTCTCGCGGCGACAAGATCTGTGCAAGCTTTGGTGCAGTCTGAAGGCTCTATGTAGGGCACAACCGAGGGGGAGTAGCCTGGCTTTGTTTACCACTTGAAAAGCCTTGTTTTAGAAGCTTTTGCAGTGGTCCAGGATGAGGGATGTGGGTGCGGGTACGGCTGAAAAGGGTGAAAGGCAGTAGAGATGGAGAGGGGTGGGCTGGGTTTTGTTTTGAAGGATTTGGTGAGAGGTTGGATGTAGAGGTTTAGGGGGAGGGAGGTGTGTCAAGTGTTTCAATAACTCACTTGATCAGTTGGATGAATATTGGTGTCATCTTTATTGAAGTGGATGGAGTAGGCTGAGGAAGGAGCTTTGTGACTCAGTTAAGTGGTACTGATAGTGTTGAGGCCCAAGAAGGCCACCCCACAATATCACATAATGGTATATTGGTTATTTTAATTAGGTACTTGAGAAGCAGAATTGCACCTTTATTTTCCCGTCTCCTTGAATGAGGAAATAAATCTCCCATGTGAAAGGTGCCCTCCCTGCACCTAAAAGACACCCCTTATTGATAGAATTAAACAGCTCAGAGCTGAACAATCTGTATAAACAAGCATTGGTCCTTACTAATTTACTACCCGAACCAGGCCGGTGTGGTTCAGTGGTTGAGTGTCGACCCTGCACCAAGAGGTTGCTGGGTTCGATTCCCGGTCAGGGCACAGGTCCAGGTTGTGGGCCCAATCCCCAGTGGGGGCGCATGCAGGAGGCGGCCAGTGGATGTTCTCTCTCATCCATGTCTTCCTTCCTTCCTTCCTTCTTTCCTTCTTTCCTTCCTTCCTTCCTTCCTTCCTTCCTTCCTTCCTTCCTTCCTTCCTCCCTCCCTCCCTCCCTCCCTCCCTCCCTCCCTCCCTCCCTCCTTTCTTTCTTTCTTTCCTTTCTCTCTCTCTCTCTTTCTTTTCCTCACCCGAGGACATTTTTCCATTTTTTTGTTCAGATAGAGTGGGAGGGAGAGAGAGGAAGAGAGAGAGAGAAACATTGACGTGAAAGGGACATGAGTGGCTGCCACCTGCATGACCAACCAGGGCTGGGGACAAACTGCAACCAAGGTACCTGCTCTTAGCGGGAACCGAACCTGGGTCTCTCTGGACCACAGGTCGACGCTCTAACTGCTGAGCCAAACCGGCCAGGGCTCTCATCCATGTTTCTATCTCTTCTCTCTCCCCCTCCCTTCCTCTCCTAAAATAAATAATAATAATAATAAAAGAGCCCTGGCCAGTTTGGCTCAGCGGTTGGAGCGTCGGCCTGTGAACCAGACAGTCCTGGGTTCGGTTCCCACTAGGGGCACGTACCAAAAAATAAAAATAAATAATAATAATAATAAATACCTAGTTCGATCATTTATTCGAGCCTCATTTTATTATCTGAATAATCATATTGTGATTCTCCCATGTGCACATGTACATTGCTTTTTCTTTTGTTAATCTAGTTTTATATCAATTTTTTTTTTTAATCTTCACCCAAGGACATTTTTTTTTTTTTTGCATTTATCTTCAGATAGACCAGGAAGGAGAAAGAAGGGAAGAGAGAGAGAGAGAGAGAGAGAGAGAGAAACATCGATATGAGAGAGACACATCAAGTGGTTGCCACCCACACAACCCCAACCGGGCCAGGGACAAACTGCGACCGAAGTAGGTGCCCTTAGCAGGAACCGAACCCGGGTCTCTACAGTCTGCAGGCCGGTGCTGTAACCGCTGAGCCAAACTGGCCAGGGCTAGTTTTATATCAATTTTATTATTTTGTTGCTAGTCCAGTCATGAGAACTAAAGAAGGTAAAAGGGGGGGGGATAAGATAAAATAAAGAAGGTGAAAGGGGAATTCTCCCTCTCTCTGACAACAGGCAGCTGAATGTTCATGTCTGGCCATCCTTATAGAAGAGATCTGGACAGAAGTTCTAGGAATCATTGATATATAAATAGTAATTAATGCTACCAGAATGAATGTAATCTAGGGGGACAGCATAAAGCGAACTTTTCTTATAAAGGGTAGATAAATACTTGAGGCTTTGTGGGCTATAGGGTCTGTGTCACAGCTACTCATCTTTGCTGTGGTAGTGTGAAAGCAGCCATAGACAAAGGCAAACAAATGGATGTGGCTATGTTCCAATAAAACTTTATGGATACTGGGATTCATTTTCATGAAATACTATGCTTTTGAATTTTTTAAAATCAATTTATTTTATTCATTCATTCATTCATTCATTCATTTTTTTCAATCCTCACCTGAGAATATTTTTGCATTTATCTTCAGATAGAGCGGGAGGGAGAGAGGGAGGAAGAGAGAGAGAGAGAAACATTGATGTGAGAGAGAGACATTGAGTGGTTGCCACCCCCACGACCCCAACCAAGGCCGGGGACAAACTGCAACCAAGGTACGTGCCCTTAGTGGGAACCAAACCCGGGTCTCTCCAGACCGTAAGCCAACGCTCCAACTGCTGAGCCAAACCAGCCAGGGCTATTTTTTTTCTTTATTGATTTAGAGGGAGAGAGAGAAACATTGATGAGCGAGAACACGGATTGGCCACATCCTACATGCCACCCACTGGGGTTTGGCCCACAACCCGGGCATGTGCCCTAACCGGGAATCGAACCGGCAACCTCTTGGTGCATGGGTCGATGCTCAACCATTGAGCCACATTGGCCGGGCAGGTTTTGGGGTTTTTTTTGTTTGTTTGTTTGTTTAGTATGTTTTTATTGCCTGGCTGATGGATGTAGCTCACTGGATTGAGCATCCTCCCATGGACTGAGAGGTTGAGGTTCAATTGCTGGTCAAGGCACATGGCAAGCTTCAGGTTTGATCCCTAGAAGGGGGCATGCAGGAGGCAGCTGATTGATGTTTCTCACATTGATGTTTTATCTTTCTCTCTAAAGAATCAATAAAAACATATTTTAAAAAAATATGCTTTATTATTATTTTATTTTTTTTGGAGAGAGAGAAACATCTGTTGGCTGCCTCCCACACGCCTCCCACTGGGGTGCATGGGGTTGATGCCCAACTACTGAGCCACACCAGCTGGGCTAGAGGGTAGTTTTGTTTTGTTTTAATATGTTGGTTTTATTTTATTTTTTATATATTTTTCTTTATTTATTTTAGAGAGAGGAGGAAGGGAGAGGGAGAGAGGGAGAAACATTGATGACAGAGAACATCAATTGGCTGTCTCCTGCATGCCCCCCACTGTGGATTGGGCTCACAACCTGGGCATGTGCCCTGACCAGGAATTGAACTAGTGACCTCTTGGTGCATAGGTCAATGCTCAAACACTGAGCCACACTGGCCGGGCTGATTTTTTGTTTTTTTAAGAGAGAGAAGAAGGGAAAGAGAGATAGAAACATCGATGTGAGAGAGAAACATCCATCAGCTGCCTTCTGCATGCCCTCTACTGGGGATCAAGCCTGCAACTCAGGCATGTGCTCTGACTGGGAATTGAACCAGGACCTCTCAGTCCATAGGACAAAGCTCCATCCACTGAGTCACACCGGCTAGGCTAGAGGGCAGTTATTTTAAAGGAATAAACTGTCTGATGGATAGGCCCTTTCACACTTGGTTCCAGATCCTATCCCATTCATTGGAAGGGATTCTCTCAACATTATCCCTTCTTCTCTATCTTCAACCTTTCACTGGCTTCCAGAACATTCAGAATAAAATCTAAATTTCTTTTTATTTTTGGTGTGTGTGAGGTATGTATATGTTACCCATAAAATAAATTTGATCCTGTATGGGCAGTGCTTAGGCTACTAACTATAGGCCTTGGGATGAAAGGGTGTCATGGGCTGAAGCCTGGTTTTATCTATGTATTTTAATTTGTTTTTATTGCGTTTTGTTTGTTTGTTTTTATAGAGAAAGAGGAAGAGAGAGAAACATCAATGAGAGAAACATTAATTGGCTGCCTCCTGCATGCCCCCTACTGGGGCTGTGCTCTGAGCAGGAATCAAACCTGGACCTCACAGTCCATGGAACAACACTCAATCCACTGAGCCATACCAGCCAGGCTGAAGCCTGGTTTTGAGGGTCTAACAGCTTCAATGCAGTGCTCCCATGTGGATTTTCCTTTCCTGAGCCACTCTGTGGGGACTACAGCACCCCTAAACTGGCCTGATAGGAGAGGCCTCCAGAAATGTCCCAGGCTAGGTGATTGTTTTGGGCATAGATGTTGCTTATAGCTGGAGTGCATGTGTCTGCCCCCAAAGCTGTGTGTGCCATGGTGGGTGTGACTGCCAAGGGCCCTGGGAGTGTGGAGCTGGTGACATTCCTTGCCGATGACCCTGTAGAATAAAATCTAAATTTCTTTTTTTTTTTTATTCTCACCTGAGGACATTTTTCCATTTTTTGTTCAGATAGAATGGGAGGGAGAGAGAAAGAGAGAAACATCGATGTGAAAGGGCCACATGGCCGCCACCCGCACGACCCAACCAGGGCTGGGGATAAACTGCAACCGAGGTACATGCCCTTAGCAGGAACCGAACCTGGTTCTCTCTGGACCACAGGTTGACGCTGTAACCGCTGAGTCAAACCGGCCAGGGTATGTTTCTTTCTTTCTCTCTCCCTCCCCACTCTATCTGAATAAAAAATGAAAAAATATCCTTGGGGTGAGGATGAAAAATAATAATAATAAAAAATAAATAATAAAATCTAAATTTCTTACGAGGGACTGGAAGACCCAGGAATAGGGACTATAGAGTTCCATGTCATCCTGGAGAGATCCTCTTTTCTGCTCCCCTTTATACCCCCGCCTGGACACCATTTGCTTTGAGACCATTAACAGTGATCATATTATGCCTTTGGCCCTTTTTTTCATTAGTTGCCTTAAAAATTATCTCCTAAATTATTCCTATCACCCACATTCTAATCCTGACACAGGTTATTATATATATGTACAGATTTCTCACTATCCATTTAAATCTTTTTACTGGTTCCTGTGTCATTCATCAGGAAAAAAAAAATCCTCTATTTTCGACCTGTTCTCTAAATTTTGCCTTCTAAATGTTTCCCTCACCTTCTGACAGAAACCTGGTTCTCTCAGAGGACTTTTCTTGGTCAACCTTCTCAAGTGGAGGTGATTACACTCTTATTTTCTAGATGGGAGACAGGTGTGCTCCATGGTCTTTGCCAATTTCAGGCCATTTTTACGCTATCTTCCCTGAACAACACAAACTTTGAATGTTATGCCATAAGACTATAACATTCACTACCCCTCTTTACTGCAGTTATCCATAAATGCTGGTTCTTACCAACTTATGCCTAGAAGATTTTAAATACTGACTCACTGTCACATTCTCTAACACTACTCTTATCATATAGTGGGTGCCTACACATGAGCAACACAGATGCCTGATGCAGCATTACCAGTTGGGGCTAAAAGACTGACTTAAAAAAGCCCACAAACCAGCCCTGGCCAGTTTGGCTCAGCGGTTAGAACATCGACCTGCGGACCAGAGACTCCTGGGATTGGTTCCCGCTAAGGGCACATACCTTGGTTGCGGTTCATCCCCAGCCCTGGTAGGGGCATGCAGGAGGCAACCAGTCAGTGTGTCTCTCTCACATCAATGTTTCTCTCTCCCCCCCACCCCCTCCTACTCTGCCTGAAGATAAATGTAAAAATATCCTCGGTGAGGATTAAAAAAAAAAAATTGTCCAGCCAGTGTGGCTCAGTGGTTGAGTGTGGACCCATGCACCAAGAGGTCGCTGGTTTAATTCTGGGTCAGGGCACATGCTCCAGTTGTGGGCCCGATCCCCAGTGCGGGGGCATGCAGGAAGCGGCCAGTCGGTGTTTCTCTTATTGATGTTTCTATCTTCCTCTCCCTCTCCCTTCCTCTTTCTCTAAAAATGAATAAAAATGTATTTGAAAGAAAGAAAAAAAAAAGCTACATATCATAAGCAAATGGGATTTATCCCAGATTTGCAAGGTTGGTTTAACATCTGAAAATCAATTAATCTAATATAGCATTATTGATGAAATAAAGGTGAAAAACACAACACACAGAAAAAGCATTTTTTTCCGCCCGACAGTTGCCGCCAGCATGGACACGAGTTGTGTGCAACCTATCAAGCTAGCCAGGGTCACCAAGATGCTGGGCAGGACCGGTTCCCAGGGACAGTGCAGGCAGGTACGCGTGGAATTCATGGATGACACGAGCTGCTCCATCATTCACAGCATGACAGGGCCATGTGTGAGGGTGACGTGCTCACTCTATTGGAGTCAGAGCCAGAGGCTCAGAGGCTGCGCTGAATTTGTGTCTGGGTCCTGGTTGAGTGGGTGGACCACATGGCCCATGGGGAAGATGTTCCACTGTTAGTAAAGCATTTATGTAAAAAAAAAAAAAAGAAAAAGCATTTGACAAAATCTAATACCCTTTCATGATAAAAATACTGAACAAACTAGAAGCAGTTGATCCACCAGATCAAGACCATCTACAAACATCATCCTTAATAATCAGAAATAAGGTCTGGCTGGTGTGCTCAATGGTTAGCGCATCAGCCCATGAAATGAAGGGTCACGGGTTCAATTCCCAGTCAAGGGCACGTATCTGGGTTGCAGGTTTGATCCCCGGCCCCAGTCTGGGTGCTTGCGGGAGGCAACTTACCTATGTCTCTCTCTCACATCGATGTTTCTCTCCCTCTCTCTCCCCCTGCCTCCCTCCCTCCCTTCCACTCTCTAAAAAAAAAAAAAGGAAAAATTATCCTCTGTGATGATTAACCAAAAAAAAAAAAATCAGAAATAAGATAAAAATGTCACTTTCACCACTTCTATTTGAAATTGTATTGGGTATTCTATCCAGGACAATTAGACGAGAAATACAAGGATTGGGAAGGAAGAACTCAAACTCAAACTATATTTATAAATGACATGATCTTATAATAGAAAATGCCAGCCTGGTTGGTGTGGCTCAGTGGATTGAGCATCGTCTCATGCACCAGAAGGTCACAGGTTTGATTCCTGGTCAGGGCATATGCTCAAGTTGCAGGCTTGATCCCCAGTGGGGAGTGTGCAGGAGGTGGCCAATAGATGTTTCTATCTCTCCCTCCCTTCCTCTCTCTCTAAAAAAAAAAATCAATAAAAATATTAAAAAGAAAATGCCAAAGAATATACAAAATACAACTGTTACTTAACAAATTCAGTAAAGTTGCAAGGTGCAAGATCACACAAAAATCAGTTGTGTTTCCATACACTAGCAATGAACAATCTGAAAAGGAACCTAAGAAAAATAATTCCTTTTGCAATAGCATCCAAAAGAATAAAATATCTAAGAAATAAATTTAACCAAGGAGGTGAAATACTTATATACTGAAAACTATAAACATTGTTGAAAGAAATTTAAAAAGACCTAAATAAATGGAGATTTTGTGTTCATGGATTGAGAGACTTAATATTAAGATGGCAATACTGCCTGGCCAGTGTGGCTCAGTGGTTGAGCATCAACCCATGCACCAAGAGGTCCCTGGTTCAATTCCTGGTCAGGGCACATGCCCAGGTTATGGGCCAAATCCCTGGTGGGAGGTATGCAGGAAACAGCCAATCGATGCTCTCTCTCATCGATGTTTCTACCTCTCTCACTCTACCTTCCTCTCTTTCTAAAATCAATAAAGAAAAATAAAAGATGGCAGTACTATCTGGTTCTGGATGCATTGCTCGGTTGGTTAGAGTGTCGTCCTAATTCACCAAGGTTGCAGGTTTCATCCCTGGTCAGGGCACATACAAGAAGTAGCCAAAACCCTGGCCAGTTAGAGCATCGGTCCTCAGACCAAAGGGTCATGGGTTCTATTTCCAGTCAAGGGCATGTACCTAGGTTGCAGGTTCAATACCTGGCCCCAGACAGGGTCATGGTCATGCGGGAGGCAACCAATCGATGTCTCTCTCTCATATCAATGTTTCTCTCTCTCCCTCTCTCCCACTCTATCTAAAACAGAAAAACAATGGAAAAAATATCCTCAGGTGAGAATTAACAAAACATACTAAGTGGAAGAGGCCAGATACCAAAGAGCACACATTTATGAAATATCCAGACTAGGCAAATCTATAGAGAAAGGTTAGTGGTTTCCTAGGGCTGGGGGAGAAATGAATTGGGGGGTGAATGTTAATGGGTATGGGATTTCTTTTGGGGTGATGAAAATGTTTTGGAATTAGTGGTAATTGTTGCCCAATTAAATGAGTATACTAAAACCCACTGAACTGTATACTTTAAAAGGGTGAATTTAAAAAAAAATAATTTCTTGCTTTTGTTTTGTTTTTTATCCTCACCTGAGGACATTTTTCCATTTTTTGTTCAGATAGAGTGGGAGGGAGATAGAGGAAGAGAGAGAGAGAGAAACAGCGATGTGAAAGGGACACAGAGTGGCTGCCTCCTGCACAACCCAACCAGGGCCGGGGCCAAACTGCAACTGAGGTACATGCCCTTAGCAGGAACCGAACCCGGGTCTCTCTGGACCACAGGCCGACGCTCTAACCACTGAGCAAAACTGGCCAGGGCGAAAAGAGTGAATTTTAAAAAAGATTTTATAATTGATTTTTATTTATTTATTTATTTTATTTATTGATTTTTTTAGAGAGAGAAAGGGAAAGGGAGAGATAGAAACATCAGTAAGAGAGAACATCGACTGGCCACCTCCTGCTTGCCCCTCACTGGGGATCAGGCCTACAACCTGAGTGTATGCCCTGACTGGAATCAAAAGAGCAACCTCTTGGTGCATGGGTCAATGCTCAACCACTGAGCCACACTGGCCGTGTGATTTTTTTTTAAATCTTCACCCGAGGATATTTTTACATTTATTTTCAGGTAGAGTGGGAAGAGAGAGAGAAACATTGATGTGAGAGAGACACATTGACCGGTTGCCTCCCATACAACACCAACCAGGGCCGGGGACAAACTGCAACTGAAGTATGAGCCCTTGGCTGGAATCGAACCCGGGTCTCTCTGGTCCACAGGTGGACACTCTAAATGCTGAGCCAAACTGATTAGGGCTTATAATTGATTTTGAGAGAGTAGAAGGGAGAGGGAGAGAGAGAAACATTGATGTGAGAGGAAAACATTGATCAGCTGCCTCTTGCACACCCAGCTGGAGATAGAGCACGCAAAAAAAAAAAAAAAAAAAAAATGAACAAAAACAAAACAAAACACCTTGACATATTCAAGAAATGAAGGCCAGCCCTGGCTGGTGTGGCTTAGTCGGCTGAGCACCATCACAATGTCACATGCACCAAAAGGTTGCTGGTGACATTCCAGGTCAGGGCACATGTCCAGGTTGTGAGCTTGATCTCCAGTAGAGGGCATGCAGGAGGCAGCCAATCCATGTTTCTCTTTCTCTCCCTCTCTCCCTAAAACAAAATTTAAAAAGTAAATAAAAAGAAAAGAAGTAAAAGCCAGTATGGTTGGAAAACAGGGAGTGGTAGGATTCATTCATTCATAAACATGTATGTGTGCTTAACATATATTCTAGACACTATGTATACAGTATCAAATATAACAAAAAACTCAGTAAGTCATAATAATTCTATACCAGTATTATCCCTATTTCACACAAAGAGGTTAAACAATCCACTTAAGCTTCTGCAGTCACAGAGCTAGGATCCCATCCTGCAGTGTTGGCTTCCCAAGTTGGGTTTTTAGCCTCTAAACTGTTCTGCCCAAATTACATTCCCACTGGACCCATAGGGAGCTGACTGGGTAGAGCCTAATATGTCACAGTAGGGGATTCAGAATTTATCCTTTGTGCAAGGAGATGTTATTCAAGGGTTCCATGCAGGGGATAACTTATAAGGATTGCTCTGGCTGGTTGGTGAGAATAGGCCCCTGGAGTTGAGAATTCCATCAGGAGACCAGTTCTATCAGGTGTTCCAAGTGAAAAGGTGGGCAGGTCCAAGCTGGTGGCCTTTTTAAAAAAAAATTTTTTTATTGATTTTAGAGGGGAAGGGAGAGGGAGAGAGATAGAAACATTGATGAGAGAGAACATCAACTGGCCACCTCACTGGGATCAGGCCCACAAAAACTGGGCATGTGCCCTGACTGGGAATCAAACTCTTGGTGCATGGGTCACACCACTGAGCCACAACGGCCAGGCAGCATTCTTTCATTTAATCTTTTCAGTTCTGGGATGTGGGTAATGGTGTCCACATTTTATTTATTTATTTATTTTGTACAGATAGAGTGGGAGGGAGAGAGAGGAAGGGAGAGAGAGAGAGGAACATCGACGTGAAAGGGACACATCGAGTGGCTGCCACCCACACGACCAACCAGGGCCGGGGACCAACTGCAACCGAGGTACATGCCCTTAGCGGGAACCGAACCCGGGTCTCTCTGGACCGTAGGCCGACACTCTAACCGCTGAGCCAAACTGGCCAGGGCGGTGTCCACATTTTATAGATGGGGGTAAAGTTAGGTATCTGGAAGCCTGAAAGACCTTAGAGCCAGTCCTGTTTCTGTTCAACATCTGATTCAGCTGAACTTCTGAATCCAGGTCTTATATTTGATTATTTAATAGTACCTCAAACTCATGTATTCTCTCACCATGAGGTAGAGAATACCCTATTTTAAAAATGAAGTAACGAAGGCTTCGAGGGCCAGAACTTGGTTTGTTCAATCCCACCCTTCTGAGCTCCTGCGGGAGCCCACGTGCCCCTGCTTCCCTCCCACCTCCCCGAGTCCTTTCTAAATCACATTTGACTGTGTGGCTCCGAGGCTAATTACCAACTAGATAATTCATGCTCCGTGATACTGAATCTGGAGTCCTCCGGTTCCCAAAGTGTTCACACCCCATGTTTGGTCCCTCAGTCTATCTGGAAAACGTCTACTCATTTTTCAAGACCAAACTGGTATTGCCCATCAGATCCTTTCCAAGGCCAAGTGCTTTCTTGTCAGTGTTCCACAGACTCTCTTCACATGCCCTGAGCAGACTGTACCTGACAGCGCCGTCTCCTTCCTGCTTATAGCTGGTTCCCAGGAGAGGGCCTGGGACCTGGTGAGCATACTGAACAAGACAGGTTGGAGTCTTGAGCATGTCCCCTAACCGCAGGTGTGGATTTGGTCTCCAGGTAGAGGACAGAATCAGCACTACCCAGAGGTGCAGCAGCACCTAGTCCAGAAGGCTCAGACACATCCCAGGCCCTTCACACACGCCACTCAACAGGCTCATTTTTTTCTCTCTTTCTTTATTGTTAGACACAATGTATAAACACAAAACAAAAAACAGCAGGGATCCTCTCTGACCTCAAAAAACAGCAAGGAAGGAAGGAATTCCAGAAACTTTTTAAAAGTACAAGTCACATTAGTGCCCAGACCAAGGGTGTGGCTAGCAGGCCACAGCCAGCAGAGCCAGGACAACCCCACGGAGTCCTGCACCAGCAGCCAGCCCACACAGGAAGAATGCCGACCAGGAGAAAACTCTATGCCAACAAGCCTTCTCCACTTGCAGAAAAGGACAGTTAAAAGTTCCCTCCTCCCACCCTTGCTCCCTTCAGGGCTACAACTGAGGAAAAGGAGTGCCCCATGCTACTCCGATCCCCTCCCCTGCTGCCCTAGCTCTGCTGCCTCAATACCTGGCATTAACCAAAGCCTGTCCCAGCTCCGAAACTGACTAGACCCACCAGGTGCCCAAAGTTCACCAGGGAGGAGTGGGTTGGTGAAAAGGCTGGGTGTGAAACCAAACTTCTTTATTTGAAGTCATCACTGGGGCCGTTTCCTGCTGCTTATTTGTTTGCTGGCCTGTTCTTCCAGCTGCATGGCCAGGCGCAAGGCCTTGATGACATCTGGAAGGAAGGGGAGGTGGTACACTAGGGGTTAGTGGGTGTCTCAGAGGTCCCATTCCCTCAGGGCAGAGCTGCCATCACCAGCAGAGGCCCCATCCTGCCACATCCCATCCAGTTACACCCACCTTGCAGCGCTGAGAAGTGCTTGGCTTGCTGGGTCAGAGCAGACTCAGTCTTGTTAACAAAGGTCTCCAAGTCATAGTCTGGCTGCTCGGTCATCTCAGAGAGCTCAAGCCAGCCTGGCCCTTGCTGCAATGACACAGGGAGAACCCTGTCAGTTCAATGACCAAAGCAAGTCACTCCCGAGGCCCCACCAACTGCAATGCCGTTGCCCATTCCTCTAGGCATGGCCCACACCCTGCCTCCTGAGCATCTCCCGCAGAAGTCCACAGACTGAGCTCATCCTCTTTCATACTCCAAACCTGTCCCTGATACAACTCCCTTCAAAGGCATCCACTGTCCTCATAATGAAGTCTAGGTCTCTGGTATGAACCATAAGGCCCTTTAGTATCAACTTCCTCCTGACCTATCCACAGCTTAATCTCCCTCCATCCATCTTTTGCTCTCACTTTTTGCTCTGACCAGAGTGAACTTCTCAGTCTTCCTAAAAGTACCATGTCCTTTTAAACGTTTGTACAGGGAGGACATGCCTAAGCAATTATCCTTCATATTCCCTCCTCGTTTCCAGGGGCCCTAAGCTCTTCCTTTCTGCTCTGCACTGAGGACCCCATTGTTACGATGCACTTTTGGGCTGCTCTTCCATAACGGGGATCATGGCAGTGCTAGTTCAAAATAAACACTTCCTAAACACTGACCACATGCTGGGCACTACTGAGCACTTTATTTTTTATTATTTTTTTTTAATCCTCACCTGAGGTTATTTTTCTATTTATCTTCAGATAGAATGGGAGGGAGAGAGAAGGACACATTGACTGGTTGCCTCCTGCACGACCCCAACCAGGGCTAGGGATTAACTGCAACTGAAATACGTGCTCTTAGCTGGAATGGAACCCACAACTCATTGGTCGGCAGGCAGACACTCTACCGCTGAGCCAAACGGGCCAGGGCACTGGGCACTTTAAAAGCACATCACTTGCCCCGGCCAGTTTCGCTCAGCGGTTGGAGCGTTGGCCTGCGGACCAGAAAGTCCCGGGTTCAGTTCCTGCTAGGGGCATGTACCAAAAATAAATAAATAAATAAATAAATAAATGCATGCACGCACGCACGCACGCATGCACATCACTTAACCCTCAGATAAAATCATCCTGTCTTAGTCATTTTAGGGATGAAGAAACTGAGGTCCAGTGAGGCTAAATGACTTTCACAAGAAAATCGGCTTACAAACAAAAGAATCAGGATTGAATAAGTCTTACTTTAGAGCCTACTATTCATACTTCATGTTTTTGATCGTTGGTCTCAGCACAGAACTGGCATATAGAAAGTACTCACTGAACATTCACTGAATAACAAGGTCCCTGCATATAAACCACCCTCCAAAACCCCCAATCCAGAGCACGGTGGAGCAAGACTAGCTCCAGCTAGGGATGGAAGAAATCTTGTGTGCGCCAGGCTAAAGAAGGGGGTGTGGTATTAGCTGCCTTAGAAGAATGGATGGGCCCTGGCCAGTTTTGCTCAGCGGTTAGAGCTTCAGCCTGCGGTCCAGAGAGACCCGAGTTCGGTTCCTGCTAAGCACACGTATCTCGATTGCAGTTTGTCCCCGGCCCTGGTAGGGTTGTGTGGGTGGCAGCCACTTGATGTGTCCCTTTCACGTCAATGTTTCTCTCTCTCTTCCTCCTACTCTATGTGAACAAAAAAGGGAAAAATGTCCTCGGGTGAGGTTAAAAAAAAAGAATGGATGGATAAATAAGTAAGAATTAAGGAGCCCTGGCTGGTTTGGCTTAGCGGTTAGAGTGTTGGCCCTTGGACTGAAGGGTCCTGAGTTCGATTCCTGGTCAAGGACACATACCTGGGTTTGATCCCTGGCCCATATCTGGATTGTGCAGGAGGCAACCAATCAATGTGTCTCTCTTACATAGATGTTTCTCTCTCTCTCTCCCTTCCTTCCACTCCATCTAAAAATCAATGGGAAAATATCCTCAGGTGAGGATTAACCAAAAAAATTAAAATAAAAATTAAGGAATGTTAGGGTAGCGGGCTGCCTCTTGCAATTTCAATCTGAAGATGTATAGGAGCAAAGCCCGGGTCATATTCAAAGAATGGTGCTGAGCACAGCTGCGGGCCTGTGCTAACGTGGATCTTCGGTCCCTCTCTGGACAGGGCCAGTTTCCCACCTGTACAATCTCCTTGAGCTCTTCAATGGCCCTCTCCTCCAGCTCCCTGATCTGAGTCATGGCTTCATTAAAGCTGGACATATGGGAAGACAGTTCCTCTTCTTCCTTGGAAAACTAAGGGGAACAAAAGGAGAGACACAACTGTATGGCCAGGTTCTCATCTCAGCAGGCTATGTTTCTGTCTTGCTAGGCCCCACCCTGCCCCTTACATTGCCTGTGATTAGGGACGCATGAGAGCTGACTTCTGTCTCTTCTGTTTCCATTTGAGTTGGCTGCTCCCCACTGGGCCCACTGTGGGGGCTCAGCTCCTTGACCCTGAGGAAACAGGAAAGTCTCAGATCCCACAGCAACCTCCTCGGCACTCACAAGAGTGCTGTACCAATAAGACTCCAGGCTTGAGACTTCAAGGGGATGGAGTAGCAGCTTGCCTTTGGCCTAGGAAACAACCTCATGCACACTGACTCCCTATCAAGGCCTGGAGGGCACTGGGAGAGACCTCCAGCATCATGTCCAAATTCCTGAGCCTCAGGTTCACTGACTCTCAAAGAATAGACAATAGGTACTGTGCCCCAGAGCCTCCTCCCTCTTTCATCACTGCCATTCCTTTCTCCATTCCCACACCCTGTTCCCCATCCCGCATGGTCGTAGGTACTAGTACCTGTCTGCGTATCTTAGTGTATTTAAAGTATATTCACAGGAGCTTATGCCTGGTGAGATCATGGCAATCTGAAAAAGAGGGAATGGTAGTTAAAGGTTGAGGATCATGGGGTAAGAGAGAGAGAGGTCAAGGATCATGGGGAGAGGCTGCCAGGAGGAGTTTCTCTGAGCCGCTGAACCCACATGGTATTGGGGGGAGGGCTCGTTAAGCACCCACTCTGTGCCAATCAACTTGCTCCATGGGCAATGTAATTAAGGCTCCTTAAAAATTGATTCCCTGCCTTTAAAGGCACATCTTACTACTCCCTGATTTTTTATCTCTTTACTACTGATCCATTCCTCACATCAAGGTCACACCTTAAGACTCCTGCTGGAACCCTCATTTCGTCCAGGCTCAGGGAGAAGGGTTTGGAACTTAATCAGAAACCCCCATCTTCCCCCGCAGACAGGGGAGGTAGAGCAGACCCTAGCTAGAAGGGCTTGTGGATAAAAATAACAAAGGGACAAAAGCCACTAAAGGCCATAGTCCTTTATTTTCTAAGCTGGGAGCCAAGGACTCTGAGGGAAGTCACAGAAGCCAGGATTTCTCTCTCCTGCTTCCCCAAAAGTCCTCCTTCTGAATTCTGGAGCCTCCTTTCCACCCGGTAAGGGAGGAATGACCTCCCCCAAATCCAAAGCTGCAGGGACATACAGTAAAAAGAGGACATCTTTTCCTCCCCTCTTGAGTAGTCAAAGAGGAGCCTAGAACTGAAAGGCAGGGATGAAGCAAAGTTAAGTTAGAGTCTGGAAACCCAGACAGCCAAAGGCCCCAGGCCTCTTGCCCAGGACAGGACTAGACGTCCTGCTGCGCCATCTCCAAAGTGCCCCTACTCACCATACAGGTCCTCGAGTTCTCCCCGATAAAGGAGTCCCGCAGCACCTGCGTCAGCTTGCTCTCGCGGAACGGGGTGTGAGCCTTGTTCTGTCCCAGGGCCCTGATGCACTCCTGTGGGGCAGCAAGTGCAACTGAGGTCTCTTCCTTTCACGCTGCCCACTTCCTCCGTCCACCAGCAGTCCCCCAGACCAACCACCTCTAGCTAGCCCCTGCCACCTTCAAAGCCAGGAGACTCTTGTTGATTTCTGCGCCTTCCATGCGGGTCTGTCGGTCAGCACTGGAAGTGTCCGCACCTCGCTCGTTCCCTGCCAGATCCACCAGGGAGAATTTCCCGTGCATTCTCCCTTTGGTTCGAAGAAGAATCTGGAAGCAGGCATGGGAGCGTGAAGAGTTGGAGTTGGCAAATGTCTGCCCAGAGGTCCTGTGGTAAAGGAGGGCAAAGAAAGGCTATGAGCCTCTGAAGTCACCAGCCACCATAGTCCATAGCAGTGACATCTCTGGTAAGAGAGGGACATAGGTTACGACTCTTAAGAATTCCTGTCTTTTTGTCCCAGATTTCTGTTCTGCCTTCCCTGGGCAGAAGCTCTCTCTCTAGCTCTAAGTAAGTATTCCTGGCAGCCAAAGTAATTGGATTCTGTGTTAGGGGTGTGGCCCGACATGGGGGCCTATGAAGACGTGGGAAAAGATGCGCTCCTCTGTTGCAGGGCACACAGGGAAGGAAGGGTTATCATAAACCACTTGTCAAAACTTGAGGGCAGCTTGCTCCCCAAGCCTCCATAAGCTGCCCAACACTCCAATGCACCACGCCGAGGGCCCTAGAAGAAGAGCACTTCCTACCTCCATACAGGGGCCATGGCCCCAGCCCTTCCAGCCTAGAACAGACTCAGAGCTTCTGTCTCCCATCACAGAGGGAGGGATTGGCAAAGAGAAACCCAGATAAGTCAGGAAGCCTTCCTTGGTTCGAGTTAAGACATTTTGAGTTGTTCCTGATGAGCCTCTTTGAGACTCCTTACCAGAGGCCTCCACAGTCCTCCACAAGCCTGGGAAAGTGGGCTCTGTGGAACCACGAGGAGCTCAGAGCTAGTCTCTGTCACCTGAACCAGGCATCAGAAAGTGGTCCCTTCCCTCTCGCCAGGATTCTGACCTGCAGGCACTGCCCATGTCGATCATCTTGATGACGTCGTCAGCACAGTTAACCAGGTGCTCCTGCAGCCCCAGCACCTGCACCTGCTGCTTCCCATCCTCCAGCACGCGCAGCTTGGCCTTCTTGTTCAGCAGGTCGAACAGCTGTGCCGGGAAGGGGAACAAGGCTAAGGCCACCAGGCACCAGGTACCCGGCCTAACTCCTCCCTCCCTCAGGGCCTGTCCCAGCTTAGACAAGGGCAGGCAGCAGGAGAGAGACAGACAGACAGAGGCTGAGCTGGGCAGACTAGCAGAGGGCTTGGGTTCTGAACTGAGCTGCCTCTGTTTGATGTGACCCTGATACTTCACCAGCTGTGTGAGCCTGAATAAGTACTTAACTACTCTAGGGTTATTTCTCATCTGCACAATAGTGATGATAATACTTCCTTGTAGGGTTGTTGTGATTAATAAATTAATTGAAACAAGTGTTTAGAATAGTGTTTAGCACATGTCACATTAATAATCAACATTAGCAGCTCTGGCCAGGTACCTCAGATGGTTGAAACATCATCTCAATAAACCACGATTGCAGGTTCGATCCCTGCCAGATCAAAAGGGACACATACAAGAATGACCCTGCTTTGGCCCTGGCTGGTTTTGCTCAGTGGTTAGAGTATTGGCCCAAGGACGAAAGAATCACCTTGCCCTGGCCAGTGTGCCTCAGTGGTTGGAGTATTATCCTATGCTCCGAAGAGTCTCAGGTTTGATTCCCGGCCAGGGCACATACTCAGGTTGCAGGTTGGATCCATAGTCGGGGGCACGTACAGGAGGCAACTGATAGTTTATCTCTCTCACATTGATATTTCTCTCTCTTTCTTTCCCTTTCTCCCTTCCTCTCTCTCTAGTTTTTTTTTTTTACATTTTTATTTATTGATTTTTAGGAAGAAAGATCGAGAGAGAAACATCAATTTGTTCCACTTATTGATGCGTTCATTGGTTACTTCTTGTATGTGCCCTGACAAGAGATTGAACCTGCAACCTTGGTATATCAGAATGACTCCCTTCCTGTCTAAAATTGGTGGGGACATTTAAAAAAGAAAAATAAAGAACAAAAGAAAAGAATCACCAATGAATGCATAAATAAGTGGAACAACAAACTGATGTTTCTTCTATCTAAAATCAATGAATAATTTTATAAATATTAAAAAAATAATAATCAGCATTAGCTATTATTATCTAGATCCTGCTCTGAGTAAAGCAACTCTGCAAAATCATAGAGGGGTAGGGGTGTGTGTGTGTGTGTGTGTGTGAGAGAGAGAGAGAGAGATTTATACACATACGGGGGGGGGGGTTGGGAGGGAGAAAGAATGAATATGAATGAGAATAAATATGTATGCTCAAAGGAAAAAGAGAATTATGAAGGAGGTGGGTCAAAGGAGCACAGGGCACATTCTCCTCCTGAGAAGGAGCCCTGAGGAGTATTCTTGGCATTCTTACTGAGCTTGAGTACCATCCCACCATCAAATGAAAGCCCCCACACATATCACGGCAGAGTGGCCCAAAAGCTTCACAGCCCACAGATTGTTTGGTTTCTACCATTTTTGGCAAACCTCAAGGTTTTACAGTTCAGGGGCCCCAAAAGCATAAACAGGGTCTCCTTGCCAGCTACCTTCCCATTATAGATCTCAAAGAATGTCACATAGACTTCCAGGCCCAGGTTTCGGTAGCGGGGCTGATTCTTCAGGAGGAAGACGTCCCGGGCTATGGGAGAGAGTGTGGATTAAGTAAGCGACCTGCTTTCTGTACCCAACCCCACTGTGGCAGAACACATTACTTACAGGCCATTGCATAGATTCCTTTGGATGCATTCTGGGCTTTTCCTCCACCCATAGTCTGCAAAGGGAAGGGGCAAAAGACCTTGGTAAAGGACCCTTGGCTAAGGCTAGAGCACTACTGGCTCCATCACCCCAGTGGGCCATACCAAAGTAGGAGGCTGGACCTCTTAAGGCCCTTCCCTGCACCTGGCACAGCAAGCATATCCGGTGATGGACATCTGCACTGAGGGGATTTTCTACAAGAAATTCATTGTCGCCCTGGCCGGTTTGGCTCAGCGGTTAGAGCGTTGGCCTGCGGTCCAGAGACCCAGGTTCAGTCTCCGCTAAGGGCATGTACCTCGGTTGCAGTTTGTCCCCGGCCCTGGTTGGGTCATGTGGGAGGCAGCCGATGTGTCCCTTTCACGTCAATGTCTCTCTCTCTCTCTTCCTCTCTCTCCCTCCTACTCTATCTGAACAAAAAGTGGAAAAAATGTCCTCGGGTGAGGATAAAAAAAAAAGAAATCCATTGTCTTCCTTTCCAGGGTCCCTGTTGCACCTCCATGGGCACACTCACACCCTGCCATGCCTGAGTACTCACATGTGTCTTGCCACTTCCTGTCTGGCCATATGCAAAACAGGTGGCTTTTCCGCCTTGGAAAATTGTGTGTACCAGTGGCCTTGCTGTGAACCTAGGAGAAAGGATAGGGAAGAGTGTACATCTCTGACCAGATTGTGCCCCCTGGAACATGGTCCTGCTGCCCTTCCACTGCAGAATTCCTGGGTCCTCGATTTCTCCTTCCAAGCACTAGTACTCCTCTCCTGCAAAGGGGTCCCATCTGAACCCAGCCCCACTTACAAATCTGAAATTCTCCTAGTTGACTGGAAGGGGGCTGGGCTGACTTGCCAAGAGCAAGCTGATGGCCTACACTCTAACGGAGCCACCAGCGCCTGCCCCCGACTCTGGAGCTATAAGATGAAAGCCTGAATTTAGCAATCAACTTCCAGCATAAGATACACTACAAAGATGAGAGGAAACCCTCTCAAGTAGGAGCCTAAAATATTTTAGTCTCTGTGGGCCATGCAGGTCTGTCATATTTTGAAAAACAAAACAAAACAAAACAAAAAACCCCACAAAACAATCCTTTAAAAACATAAAAACCATTCTTGGTTTTAGAGACATATAAAAAGGGATTGTGGCCCAATTTGTCCTAGAAGTTTGTCAACTTCTGGTTTGGAGCATGTTGTCCAATAGAACTTACTGTGATGATGGGAATGTTCTATATCTACATTGTCGAATAGTAGCCACTTCCACATGTGGCTACCAAGCACTTGAAATGTGACTTGTGCCCTGGCCGGTTTGGCTCAGCGGTCAGAGCATCAGCCTGCGGTCCTGAGAGACCCGGGTTCGGTTCCCACTAAGGGCGCGTACCTAGGTTGCAGTTTGTCCCTGGCCCTGGTCGGTTGTGCGGGTGGCAGCCACTCAATGTGTTCCTTTCACATCGATGTTTCTCTCTCTCCGTTCCTGTCTCTCCCTCCCACTCTACCTGAACAAAAAATAGAAAAATGTCCTCGGGTGAGGATAAAAAAAAAAGAAATGTGACTTGTGTGATGGAAGAATCGGATTTTTAATTTTATTTAACTTTTATTTATTTACTTGTTTTTATTTTTTTTAATCCTCACCTGAGGACATTTTTGCATTTATCTTGAGATAGAGAGGGAGGGAGAAAGAGAGAGAAACATCGATGTGAGAGACATACGTTGACTGGTTGCTACCCACACAACCCCAACCGGGGCCGGGGACAAACTGCAACTGCGGTACATGCCCTTAGGGGGAACCAAACCCGGGCCTCTCTGGTCCGCAGGTCGAACCTCTGAGCCAAACCAGCCAGGGCTATTTAATTTTTTTTTTTTTAATCCTCACCCGAGGACATTTTCCCATTTTTTGTTCAGGTAGAGTGGGAGGGAGAGAGAGGTACAGAGACAGAGAGAGAAACATTGATGTGAAAGGGACACATCGAGTGGCTGCCACCCACACAACCCAACCAGGGCCGGGGACAAACTGCAACCGAGGTACGCGCCCTTAGCGGGAACCGAACCCGGGTCTCTCAGGACCGCAGGCCGACACTCTAACCGCTGAGCCAAACCGGCCAGGGCTATTTAACTTTTATTAAACAGCCACATGAGGCTAGTGGGTGCTTTATTAGACAGAGCAGTCCTAGAGTTTGCTGAGTCTGCAAAGCCCAGTGGGTAACGGGTGGCTGCACAAGACGCTGGAAGAACCGCTGAAGCCTGCCCAGCCCAGCCTCAGAGAAGCAATGGGTAATACCTCACTTCTGGTCCACTCAAGGATGCACTGCTAATGCTGCCAAATGGCATATGGCAGCCCAGGAGCCAGAGCCAGAGCCAATTCCAGCTCTATGTGATAGCTGATCCAAAGGAAACACGAGATGAGGCCAGGAAGGGATTTAGAGTTCAGCATGTCTGTGAGCAGTGTTACCACAATGCCTTGCATAGAAAAGACCAAACCGGGGGGGGGGGGGGGGGGGGGGAGGATGGGACACGGACGGACAAGGGACTAACCTATAGATGACTTCATTTGAAGCTGTTTCATCAAATGCAAAGTCAAAGCAGAATGCCTGATTCTCCAGATACTTTGTTAAGTCCACTTTTAACTTGGGCTCATGTACGAAGAGGAGACACTTGCTAGGAACGGAAATCACATCAATTTCTTTCTTGGCCAATTCTGCAGAACGAGAGTATTTTCAGGGGATGCTCCCTGGACACAAGAACCCCCAGTCACTCCAAAGCCCCTGACTGAATGGAGTTTACCTTGTTTATTCAGCGGACGTTTCCTAACACAAACGCATATCCTGTGCTCTTCGATCTTCAAAATGATGAGAGGAGACAACCAGCCAACAAAAGGTTAGGTCAACATTAAAGAAGGCTTCTCCAGAACCCCTTCCCTCTAATCCCATGTCTGGCCCAGTCAGGGGCCAAGATCTAACACTAGGACCCTGCCTTCCCATTAGTTAGTCAAGAGCACAGAGAGCGCTGGCCAGTATGGCTCAGTGGTTAAAGTGATTCTTTGGTGCCTGGGTTCAATTCCTGGTCAAGGGCACGTTACCCGGGTCACAGGCTCAATCCTTGGCCCCGTTGGGGCATGTGAAGGAGGCAACCAACTGATGTGAGAAAGACACATCAAGGTTTCTCTCTCTCTCTCTCTCCACCCCCTTCTCTAAAATTCAATGGAAAAATATCTTCAGGTGAGGATTAACAACACCAACAAAGAGCACAGAGGGTAGCTCTGAATTTTCTTCCCAATTTTCTCACTCTGCTGCCTACAGGTTTCAGCTCCCTTTCATGATTATTAGTAAGAATTTTGCTAACCTATGGAAGTGGGGAGAGTGGGGCTAGAGGGGAGTTTATAAAAATCAGACCCTCCCATCCATGTCTCACTAACTCCAGCCCACCAAAGGATATTAAAAATACCCTCAAAGGTGAGTGAAGATTTCTCAATACTCTCCTTTAAAGAGAAGTTTTCTGTCTCTTAATTGTACACCTACTCAGGAAGGAAAGGAAGAAGCCCTTTGGGTTTACCTACAGGATCAGTCATAGTAAGTGGATGACAATCCAAAGTAGCCCGAAATTCTTTAATCATCCGGGCAAACTCCCAGTTTGGAAAGCTGTTATCATATTCCTGTTTGGGACAAGAACAAAAAGAAACTGACTGCTAAGAGGTAAGTGCTCTTAGACTTCAATACTGAGCAAAAGTAACATTTCTTCATGTGCAACCGGCCCATCAGTTGACAAAACACCCATAAGATCTCACTTTCTTCCACCCTGGCTCTAGGCTGAGAGCCCAGGAACAAAGAACTGGCAGGGGGGCCTAGGCATGCATCCATCCACACTAGGAGCTGGGGTGAGGGCCACTGTCCCACATCTTAGATCAGAAGGCTGGGATTCCCCAGAGCAATGAACCCAACTAAGGGGAAGTGCTCCAATCTAAAACTGCATTGCAGCACCTCCACCCCATACACACAGCGAGGAGGTTGGGGGAGAACAGGCAACTGTGCCCAGCAGCCCGTGAACCACTGTCCTGTGATGGGCGTGTCCACTGGACAGTCAGCATGAAATTGCCCTCATCTGAAGGCCCTCAAAAAAAATATCTCACTTATTTGTTCTCTGAATCCTGATAAAATACCAGTTAAACTTCCTGGATATCAGAACTGGAGCCTCAGTAATGCTAGGGTCCAAACCATATCTGTTTTGCCATTAACACAGCAGTTAAGGATACCTGTCCAAAAACCCTTGCCCTAGTTTCCCAAGAAAGGTACCTGAGCTCGCTTTATTCTCATTTCAGAGATCTGGGCCCTCTTCTCTTCTCGTTTGTTCTTCATTTTTTCCATTTCCTTCACAATACATGATTTCCTCCGAACTAGGGGGAGAAAGTTCATTCTTTCACTTGTTTAGGCCAGCCGGCCTGCTCTTCTCCAGCTGTTGTAGTGATTCCTGGGCCTTTCCCAGGACTAAGCCTTTTCTAGACCCCTGCAGTTACATCACCATATGCAAGGGGAGGAAGCGGTAGATGTCACTCTTGGGATGGCCAAACCCACAAAGTAGATTTGCTAACGTGAGTACTCCAGGTCTGACCCAAGCTCTCCCCGTACTTCTGTGGCATTTTCTAATCAACCAGAAGAGGTGGGACCAATCTCTTCTTGGTCTTATGGTTATTCTGGGCTGTTCTTCATGTATCAGCCAGGACACTATAGTTGCGACAACACTTCAATTACATCAGAAGGTTCCTGCCAGCTTAAGGGGATATGGGGTCATCTCTTGGAAAAAATTAATTACATGGCCACAGGGAAACGTGCCCCCAAGTGACAAATGCAGTTTGAACTCAGGTGCCAAGCCAGGCCAGGTTTGGGACAGGATGTACTATTTGTCCTGCACTAGGAACAAGGCAGCAGACAGCTCAGCATGTCTACCTGAGTTCACAGGGTTTGCAGAAGAGCTGCCTCGCATGGAATGGACTTGCTCTTCCACCTCCTCGCTGACCATCGTGAAAGGTATTTCAGCTACTGCAGGGCAGGAGTTCCTAGGGGGGCCAGCTGTGGGGGAACAAGAGTCATTGGAGAAGCAGGCAGGCTACCACAGCTGTACTCAGCTGAGCCCGAGAGGGTCATGGCCCAGGAGGAGCGCTACTGACCTAAGCTCAGCAAGGGCTCAGGCTCCTACAGTATGAGCAGAGCTTGGGCTTTTCTCTTCACCACAGCCCACACCCTGAACCAGACCAGTATGTCTTCAGGGGCTGGCTCCTGGGGTCAACAAATCATAAAAGGCTGTGTGAGTACCTCAGTATGGGCTTCACCATGAAGGGAAAAGCCTTTCAAGGCAAGAATTCCTTAGGCTTGACCCAAGCATGGGTTCTTAGGCTAGGCCTTTCTAATCACTGGGAAAAAAGCCAAGCCTTTCTGACTTCTCAAAAGCCTTGGAACTCAGGTGGTTAAGAGGAGCAAAGAGTGAAAAGCCAGCAATAGTGGAAACCTGAGCAACAAGTAACAATATTAAATCCCGAAGGGCACAACCCGTGATGACTCATTACTTCCCACACTTGATCGAGATCCTTTTGTTTACCTTCATTTTCTAAGAGCTAAATTAGATATATGCAAAATGTAATGACTGTGTATCTTACAAAGTCTGCATCTACTTTATATATCTAATAAAAGTTGACAATTAAAGGTAGTTTTAAAATGCCAAATATATAAAGTTCAAAAAGAGAAAAAGCTAATTCATGCCATTACAAGTCAGGATTAGCCCTGGACAGTGTGGCTCAGTTGGTTGGGCATTGTCCTATGCACCGAAAGGTTGCCAATTTGATTCCTGGTCAGGGTACATGCCCAGGTTATGGGTTTGATCCCTGGTAGGGGGTATGCAGGAGGCAGCCTATCAATGTTTCTCTCTTACCTCTATGTCTCTCTCTCTCTCTAAAAATCAATGAAAAATCTTAAAATAAAAAGAAGTCAGGCCTGGCCAGTGTGGCTCAGTGGCTGAGCAGCGACCCATGCACCAAGAGGTCGCCAGTTTGATTCCTGGTCAGGGCACATGCTCAGGTCATGGGCCCGATCCCCAGTAGGGAGCATGCAGGAGGCAGCCAAGTCAGTTTTCTCTCTCACTGATGTTTCTGTCTCTCTCTCCCTCTCTCTCTAAAATCAATAAAGAAAATGTTTAAAAAAAAAAGTCAGGCCCTGGCCAGTTTGGCTCAGCGGTTAGAGCGTCCGCCTGCGGTCCGGAGAGACCCGGGTTCGGTTCCCGCTAAGGGCATGTACCTCGGTTGCAGTTTGTCCCCGGCCCTGGTTGGTCGTGCGGGTGGCAGCCACTCGATGTGTTCCTTTCACATCGATGTTTCCCTCTTTCTCTCTTCCTCTCTCTCCCTCCCACTCTGTCTGTACAAAAGGTGGAAAAATGTCCTCGGGTGAGGATTAAAAAAAAAAAAAGAAAAAAAAAAAAGTCAGAATTAGCCCGGCCGGTGTTGCTCAGTGGTTGAGTGTTGACCCACGCACCAAGAGGTTGCAGGTTCAATTCCTGGTCAGGGCACACACCCAGGTTATGGGCTAAATCCCCAGTGGGGCGCATGCGGGAGGCGGCCAGTTGATGTTCTCTCATTGATGTTTCTGTCTCTCTCTCTCCCTCTCCCTTCCTCTTTCTCTAAAATCAATAAAAATGAAAAAAAGAAGTCAGGATTATAGGTTCCGTTGGGGGCTTAGGAACTGGATGACTATGGGGGACTTTTGGGTGCTGGTAATACTCTGTTTGATCTGGTGTTAAGTTACATGCATGTGTTTGAGAACTATATACTCATATTATGTTCACTTTTCTATATATACTGTATATTATGTTTCAATAAAGTAAAAAAAAAAAAAGATATTTTCCAGATAAGGGAGCTGTGGGACAGGGGCAGAACCGTACTAAGCCAGGGGAGTGCAGGAATCAGGATATTCCAGGACAGGTTCAGGCACTGTGTAAAGAGCTGCTGCAGAACCTCCAATAGGGAGAACAGATTCATTACTCACTAGGCACTAAAAACTGCTTGCGGGAATTAGCAGGCGCGGGCAGCTCCACCTCCATGCCATCCTCCTGAGTGGTGATGCGAACCTCTGAGAGAGTGGACATGCGAGAGGAGCGGCTTCGGAGACCTGAAGAACCAGGGGGCAAACAGTAGCATGATCAAGAGGGCTGATGGGGGCAACCCTCCAAGATTCCAAATAGTATGAGATGGGTCCTGACCACCAGAAAAGGAAAAATTAGACAGGCTAAGTACTAGTGACCGCAAAACTAATTTGTTCATAATCTGCAAACCTGAGAGCTCCTGAGGACAAGGATATCTTCTATAAGAGCATCTTGAGTAAATGGGGGGACCTACAGCCTATATGAAATAATTTCTGGAGAGACCTAATCCCACACCTACCATTCTACAACAATCTTCCCATATCTCAAAACAACATTATAAGGTAAATATCAGTATTCCCATCTGATGGAAGGAAACATTAAAGTTAAAAGAAATTAAGCAACTTGCCCAATGTCACTCAATTACAAGTGTCAGAGCCAGGACGTGAACCAAGGACTGTCAGATTCCAGAGTCTGGGCTTTTATCACAGCTTTAGGAAGCATTACAGAGCCAAGCCTGGGCCACATCATCAGAAACCCAGGGAATCAGCTACCCTATTCTGGAAGAATGCTTAACTGAGAGAAAAATGAGTTATATTTGAATTATTGTCCATTTCTACCTATCTGTGTAGCTTCCCTCCATAAGAAAGAAACAATTCACCTATAAAATGAAAGAAGTCATAAATTTGGAAACAGAACACGTGGTTTCATATGGGCAAAGATCAACTTGTACTGAATTTGAGTCTACTAATTTAGGCTGATCTGATGGCTCTATATAATCCATGTCTTTCATAAAGAGCATGAATTATTACAATTTTCCTATTTCCCAAAAGATTTGTAATCTTGTGTTTCATTTATACTATTCAATAACATGCACCTTTATTAAGATTTTTTTCCATTACAAGGCGCTGTGGCAATACCCCTTGGGGTTGTGCATGTGAAGTGAGACCACAGCCACTCCATCTCTCCTGCGTGCCAGCAAGAGAGGGCCAGCACCACAACCCTCCTGCCCAGCCCAAGCTCACAACTGCACCACCTTCTACCCTGGGCCCCCAAGAACTTGAAGCTCCAGCCAAGTAGTTGTCTTGGCCCCTGAGGGAGCTAGACCACGTAGGGCAATGATATTCTCCGCACTGGGATAGGCCATGCAGGTACAGCTGGCTCTGAACAATAAGCTGGATTTCTTGGGCAGTTTGTGCCAATAGCCACCCACTATGGTCACAGACTACTATAGTCAAAGTAGGCTTATGCTGACTTCTGCAGAGAAATCCCAGCCATCCTACCCCACCCCCAGATCTCCATAGCACCATCGACTCTACTTCTAAACAGTCCAGACCTAGCTTTTCTCACAGCCTGCTCACCACCTCACTCCAAGGCATATTGTTCCCCCGAGAAAAGAAAAGAAACGTGCCAATGGCTGATTACTGTTCTGGATTCTACAACAAAGACTTCTAGACCAGTCAGCAAATTTCCCAGATGCACCAGGTCCCTGAGATGTTTGCCCAAGAGCTGTAGGCTAGATGGCTGGATGATTTTTTTTTTAACTGCTTTGAAGAATGACTGACATATAAAAGCTATAGATATTTAATGGTTACAACTTAATGAGTTTGGAGATAAGTATACACTCATAAAACCATCACCACAATCAATGCCAAAAACTTACCCATCACCTCCAAAAGTTTCTTCCCACTCCCTTTATGTTTTTTTTTCTTTTGAGATAAGAGCACTAATATAAGATTTACCCTTACATTAAAATTTTAGTAGACAATGCAATATTGTTCATTATAGGCCCTATGTTGTGCATTAGATCTTCAGAAATTATTTATCTTGCATAATTGAAACTTTGTACCCTTTGACCAATACCTCCCCTTAGGTTGGCTTCTTCCTCACTGAGGAAGATAGGGCAAAACTCAGCTCACAAAGAAGCCACCTGCTAAACTGGAACAATAAGACTACTTCACAGTGTCCTGAGCCCTAGGAACATCATTCTGGGCACAACCCATGACAATAAGCCAATAAAAATGCATTTACCTTCCTTCGGAGCAGGAATTTTGGAGTTAATTGATCTGCGTTTTTGTTTCTGAAAAACAAAACACACCACCACCATTTATGGCTCTTATTAATTCTGAAGAGCCCATAATGCTGTGATGAAGTCCAAGGCAGTCTCAGAAAACAACCCAGCAAAGAACCAACAAGCCAACGAAATCCTCTGGGGCAATGGCTACAGCCAGATGACAGGCACCTACCATTACATTCACCTGCAAGGGCAGATTATCCTTCGGGTGTAAGGGAAGAGGCTGTAAAAGTTCTGGGTTTATTGCGGCCACATCATCAAAATCAATCTGCAAGGAGCAAATTAAGTTTCAGTGAAATAACATAGCTTGTTTAATCCAATTGCATCTCTGCAGTCAAGGTTACTTCTAGATTCAGACTTTACCAACTTTAAGTTCCAACAAGTATTAACAGCTATAAACAAATATTTATTCCTTAGTTGTAGTTTACCATCTAGATGGATATTGGTTTCTGATTTCCAAGCTAATGGTAGATGTCAGTGACGAGAACGAGGTGAAGAGGAAGACAGGCAGGCAAACAGTCAGGTAGTCCACAGTAGATCTAGGGCACCTGGCACCCCTACTGTTATGCTGGGCAGTGGGATCCTGCTGGGCAAGAACACTAATATAAGATCTACTTCTTGCTGGCTGACACGAAGGAGGAAACAAGTTCTAACTGTCCCAGTGATAGTCAAAATGAAGGCCCTTTCAGGATCTTATGGGCAGGGACAAGTTCCAGAGAGCTGCTACCTAACCCTAAGTTTACCTACATTTTCTAATAGGCCCAGAAACTCCTTCCCAAGTCACAGTGTCCTGCTCATGCCTGCAATGAGGTCACAATTCTAGGTTTACATCACCAGAGTCCAGAAACTCTCTAGGAACAACTCAAACACACCAGGGTGAGAGCTTTACCCCTGCTTATTAACTGGCTTATTCAAAAATTTATTATGCATAAGTAAGGCAGTAGAAAGAAAGCATTCGAAGATGAATTAAGACGTATATCGCCCTTGCCTTCAGTGAGCTCACTTTCTAATGGGGGGAGAGAAGTCATATGTACAAAGGGCTAGAAACCAAAACAGCATGAGATAAACAAGAAAAACAGAATGACCAAATGCAAAAGCTGGCAAGTGCTTCAGTGACCATACTTCTATCCACTTTTTTTAGACAGCTACAGACCCTTACTACACACCCCTCCCCCATTTCCAATCCCTAAACTACAGAGAGCATAGACAACACAGGAGACCAGAGCCATAATCCTACTTCTGACATGAACCGATTTTCACATTGATGATTAAGGGTGAACATCCAGAGGAAGCAATGAGTGTGAAGGCAGCAAGGCACTAGGCATGGGCAGAGTGAGGAGCTGCCCCATTTGCCCCTGGCACAGAATACTTTGTGTGATACAAAGAAAAAGGTTGATTTCAGATCTTGAAAAGCTTTAAATGCCTCACAAGAAGTTTGGACCTTATTGCACAGGCAATATTAGAGCTGGAGTGAGACCCAACATGAGCTTTATTTCTTTAAAAAAATTTTTTTTTCATTATTGATTTGAGAGGGAGAAGAAGAGAGAGATAAAAACATTGATGAGAGCCCTGGCCGGTTTGGCTCAGTGGTTAGAGTGTTGGCCTGTGGACCAGAGAGTCCAGGTTCAGTTCCTGCTAAGGGCACGTACCTCAGTTGCGGTTTATCCCCAGCCCCGGTTGGGGTCGTGTGGGTGGCAACCACTTGATATGTCTCTTACATTGATGTTTATCTTTCTCTCTTCCTCCCTCTCTCCCTCTTGCTTTATCTGAAAATAAATGAAAAAAAAAAAAAAAAAAAAAAAATGTCCTCAGGTAAGGATTAAAAAAAAAAAAAAGGAACATGGATGAGAGAGAACATTGACTGGCCGCCTCCTGCATGCCCCCCACTGGGGATTGGGCCCACAATCTGGGCATGTGTCCTGACCCGGAATCGAACCAGCGACCTCTTGGTGCATGGGTCAATGCTCAACCACTGAGCCACACTGGCCAGGCAACAGCTTTATTTCTAAACAACCCCCGCCCGAGAAAAGTCATAATTTTAGGAACTTCTTTATTCAAGGGCAGATAATGTAAATTATTCGGTTCTTTTATTTCTCAAATATACCATCTAAATATCTGCATACCTACCACAAGACACCTTGCTAAGTAAGCCCTTTACATGTGTTATCTAATTAAGCTCCATGAAATAGGGTCCAGGTCTGTCTTACCCACCCCGTTCTGTATCTCCAGCACCTAACATACTGTCTACCCCTCCCCTCTTTTTTGGTATTGTATTTTCTCGTCTGGCATTTTGGAACTGGCACAAAAGGATTAGTTGAATAAATCCTCACAACAACCCTATAAGGTAGATACATCATCCTCATTTTATAGATGAGGAAACTGAATTTCTAAGAGGGGCAGAAACATGCCTGAGAACATATAAAGTTGTGTCAAGAGACAGACTAGAATCCAGGTTTTCATACTCCTAGCCTGGTGACCTCTTCACTGCACTGCAATGCGTCTAAAATATAAAGGTCTTAGACATAGCTCTCCTCTCCACAAAATCCTTCCAAGGCACCACACTGGTTACAGAATAAAATCTCAAATATCTTATTGTCAAAGATGAAGACCCAGCAACCTGAGCCTTCTACTGCCTAGAGCAAGCTTCTTCACTAGTCCCCATGAGGGCCATCTGCTAAACTTGCCTGCCCACTCCCACAAGTCTAGCTCATCCTCAATGAGTTCCACCTCCGAGCTGCTCTAGCACTATTCACCTGTGCCATTTATCACAAGTAGTGTTTCAGAAACATACTTTTGTCTTCTCAACTAGGTTATCCATTTTGCTCCCCAAACAATTATACGCATTAAGAAGCTAGCTTGGGCCCTGGCCAGTTTGGCTCAGCGGTTAGAGCGTCGGCCTGCGGTCCGGAGAGACCCGGGTTCGGTTCCCGCTAAGAGCACGTACTTCGGTTGCAGTTTGTGCGGGTGGCAGCCACTCGATGTGTCCCTTCACGTCAATGTTTCTCTCTCTCTCTCTCCCTTCCTCTCTCTCCCTCCCACTCTATCTGTACAAAAAATGGAAAAATATCCTCGGGTGAGGAAAAAAAAAAAGAAGCTAGCTTGGGCCCTGGCCGGTTTGGCTCAGCGGTTAGAGCGTTGGCCTGCGGTCCAGAGAGACCCGGATTCGGTCCTTCCTAAAGGCATGTACCTCGGTTGCAGTTTGTCCCCGGCCCTGGTTGATCGTGCAGGTGGCAGCCACTCGATGTGTCCCTTTCACATTGATGATTCTCTCTCTCTCTCTCTCTCTCTCTTCCTCTCTCTCCCTCCCACTCTATCTGAACAAAAAATGAAAAAATGTCCTCGGGTGAGGATAAAAAAAAAGTAAAATAAAAAAACAGAAGCTGGCTTGGGTGAGCGAGGTTTTAGGATTCTGCATAGTTTGCTTTCTACAAACACCAGAAACTGTTGACTGTTTCAAGTTAGAACAGGCTTTCCTAAACAAAATCCCAATGCATCCAAAGAGGTTTTTGAGATCAGAGAGGACAACACAGCATCAAAAACAAGGCTCTCAGCCAAGGTTGTGGGTTCAATCCTCAGTCAAGGCACATAAAAGAAACAACGAGTGTTGTTTTTTCTCTCTCTCAAATCAATAAATAAAGATGTTTAAAAGAGGCTCTCATACCCGGCCAGTGTGGCTCAGGATTGAGCATCGACCCATGGACCCTGGTTCAATTCCTGATCAGGACACATGCCCAAGTTTTGGGCTCGATCCCCAGGGGGGGGCGTGCAGGAGGCAGCCAATCAATATTTGTCTCTGACATCAATGTTTCGATCTCTCTCTCCCTTCCTCTCTCTCTCTCTCTCTCTGAAAAATCAATAAAAACATATGTAGTCTAGCCGGTATGGCTCAGTGGTTGAGTGTCGATCCATGCATCAAGAAGTCGCCAGTTCGCCCTGGCCAGTTTGGCTCAGCGGTGAGTGTCAGCCTGCAGTCCAGAGAGACCCCAGTTCGGTTCCCACTAAGGGCATGTACCTCGGTTGCAGTTTGTCCCCGGCCCTGGTTGTGTGGGTGGCAGCCACTCGATGTGTCCCTTTCACGTCAATGATTCTCTCTCTCTCTCCCTCTCCCTCCTTCCCACTCTATCCGAACAAAAAAAAAAAAATAGAAAAGTGTTCTCGGGTGAGGATTTAAAAAAAAAAAAAAGATGAAGTTGCCAGTTCGGTTCCTGTCAGGACATATGCCCAGTATGTGGGCCCGATCTCCAGTGGGGGGCATGCAGGAGGTGGCCAATGTTCTCTCTCATGGATGTTTCTATCTCTCTCCCTCTCCCTTCCTCTCTCTCTAAAATCAATAAAGGAAAAATAAATAAATAAATAAATAAATAAAAACATATGTAAAAAAAAAAAAAAAGGCTCTCACAAGTTCCATTTTCACACAGACCTTTTATGTAGAACCTACCTCTTTGCCCTTTGTGGCACCTCCTTCTATCCATTCCACTGAAACACAGGCTTTCTCCAAGTCCACAGTCCTTACATTGGCACTGTGAATTAAGCCTATAATATGAAAAAGCCAGAGTTATCCATCATTTTCACTTTTAAGATCCCACGGAGATTCAATGTGGAGTTGACCTGAAGAAAAGGATAGCTGCCATTCTCTTTTTAACAGTAGGAGACAAATAAAGCTCCTAGCATTTCGCCCTTAGAACATCCCATAGTGAGGTAGGCAGAAAACAAGTCTTAAAACCGAGTTGCGGGGATAAGGATTCAGTTTCACTCAAAAGGGAGCCTACAAAGTAGAGTGAAGGTATTTTGGGGCAGGGGAGTCACTCTAGTCCTTGGGTGAACTGTTCCTCAACACAGCACTGAGGCTCTAGCGGCCTCGGGTTTCTCTACTTCACTCCTGACGGTTCTTCTAATGACACGGGTATTAGACCTGCCAGAGCTGCGGTAGCTGCTTAACCAGAGAGAAAGAATTGCAAGCTCTTGAAGTGCAGAAATCTGGTCTGTCTTGTTACACTGAATCCCAGTACCTGACATATGGCAGGTGCGCAATGTTTATAGAGAGTAGAGAGGCAAGGAAGCCGAGGTCCCTGCAAGACCACGGCAGTTTCAGGGGAGAATTTTGGAAGGAAAATTACTTTGGCAATCCTAACTTCCCTGGAAGGACCACAGTCCCGGTGGAGCCCCGCCTACTCCCAGGGGACAGGGAGGGCACCAACCGCCAGTGCAGGGGCCCCTGACCCTGGCTAGTGAAGACCGATTGCCAGTGCACAGACCCGGATCTGTGGGGTGAGGGGAATCCCTAACAGTGTCTCAGGGCCCTGCCGTTTAGGGAAGGGGAGTAATTTCAGCAGTCTCACAGCACACGGGTCCCCTGGTCTCGGGGCCCCGCCTCTTACCATTACTGCGTTGGATCTTGATGTCGAGACCGGGAAACAGGCGGGCCTGAAGCGACGAGTCCATTGGGCAGTCGGCAGGTGCACCGGGGGGGGAAAAAACCACCAAACTGTAAGAATCCACAACTCTGCTAACCCTACAAAGTCTTAACGCCGCGTAAACCGCCGCAGTTTAAATCCCGCGCGCCAGCGTCGCTCAACGTCATCACGCTGTCGCCAGCCTCGCTTCCGCCAATCAGCAGCGCCCCGCGGAGCCTTTCGGGATTCGTAGTCTCGGTCGGTTTTCCGGCACCTAGGACCGCCCACCTCCGAGAGCAGAGCCTGCTGGGAACTTCCGGAGCCTTCGGGCTGCGTGTTTGTTGCTATTGGCGTTATGCCAGAGGACTCCAGTATTGCTGGGTTCCACAAAACTGGAAACATCAGTACGGTGTTTGAGTGAGGGCTCTGGGGACCTACAAAGGTGGGTTCCAGTCCCGACACCTTTAGTTCTAGCTCAGTGACCGCGGACACAGAAACTTCACTCTCAGTTTCCTTCTTTGCACATGGGAAGCATGTGTCCTCCTTCGCTGAGTTATTGCTAAATATAAAGGAGCGACTAAGGTTAAAGTGCATGGAAGGCCCTGGCCGGTTTGGCTCAGCGGTAGAGCATCGGCCTGCGGTCCGGAGAGACCCGGGTTCGGTTCCCGCTGGGGGCACGTATCTCGGTTGCAGTTTGTCCCCGGCCCTGGTTGGTTGTGCGGGTGGCGACCACTCGATGTGTCCCTTTCACATCGATGTTTCTCTCTCTCTCTGTTCCTCTCTCTCCCTCCCACTCTACCTGAACAAAGAATGGAAAAATGTCCTCGGGTGAAGATGATAAAAAAAAATAAAGTGCATGGAAGGCACAGAGTCACTAGGTAGCTAATGTGTCTGCCACGGTATTGTGTGCTAGAAATGGTGGTAGGTGCTGGAGATAGCTCTTTTTGTTTGTTTGCTTTTTGGAGATAGTTCTTGCCCTTCTTGATTTAACATTCTAATATGAACAGAGAACAAAAAGAAGTAAAATTAAGAATTGTGGTAAGTGCTCTGAGGGAAACTGAGGGCTGGAATAGAGAATAATGGAGGAGCCTACTTTAGAAAAAGTGGCCAGAAAAGAAATATTTGAAGTGATATTTAACTTGAGTCTAGAAAACAAGAACAGGCCATATCAAAATGGAGGGCAGAGAGGTGGAGAGCCTTCCAGACTAATATTTGAGAATAGAGTCTGCAAAGGCTCCGAGGCAGGAAAAAACTTAGTTTGGAAGAACTGAAAGAAGCCATTGTGGCTGGAAGGCAGTAGGTAAAGGGGAGAGGAGTGAAATCATTTAGCATCTGTCTTGTACCTTCTAGTAATAATTTTGGTTTTTATTCTAATGAGAAGTAGTTGAAGTTTAGGCAGAATGACAAGATCAGAGTTGCGCCCTGGCCTGTTTGGCTCAGCGGTTAGAGAGTCGGCCTGTGGTCCCGGGAGACCCGGGTTCGGTTCCCGCTAAGGGCACGTACCTCGGTTGCAGTTTGTCCCCGACCCTGGTTGGTCGTGCGGGTGGCAGCCACTCGATGTGTCCCTTTCACATCGATGTTTCTCTCTCTCTCTCTCTCTCTCTCTCTCTCTCTCTCAACGGAAAAAAAAAAAAAGATCAGAGTTGCATTTGATGTTATGTATATCCGGCTTGCTGCTGTGTAAACTGATTTGAAGGGAACAAGACTGGAAGTGAGGCCATTTAGAAGGAAAGAGTATGCCCACCTAGCCTGGGGTAGTGACACTGGAAATGTAGTTGAGAGAATGGACTAACAGTGTATCTTGTTTGGGAAATGGAGTGAATGGGTCTTGCTGATGGGTTTGTGAAAAGATTTCAATCTAAAATGAAACAGGGGGCCTTGGCCTGTTTGGCTGAGTTGATAGAGCATCCCCTGGCGCATGGAAGGTCACAGGTTCAATTTTCAGTCAAGGGCGCTACTTGGGTTGCAGGTTCAATCCCTGGTTCTGGTCAAGTGTGTTGTGGAGGCAACCAATTGATGCGTCTCTCACGCTGATGTTTCTCTCCCTCTCTCCTTTCCTCCCACTCTATCTAAAAGTCAATGGGGAAAAATGTCCTTGGGTGAGGATTAACAAGAAAACAATAATAAGATGAAACTGGAGTATATGAAATGGAGAATCTCACACCTGCCCTTGGAGGAAAGGAACTTAACCGAGAGACTGATTTCCCATAATTGCCTGATTTACAGAAGATGGAAAGACTTACTCCTGACCAGTGAACACCCACTAAGAATCTCTCCTCATCCTTAAGCCAATGAAATTACTGCTTAGACTCTGGCTGAATTTCCCCCTCTGTGCTGTTTGCCCGAATCTACATCCTGTCCCAAACCCTCAACAGACTAGCCTCTAGCCTGCTATAGCATGGGTTTCCAAAACTGCAACTCCTCTGCTGTTCCCAAACATTCAATTTCTGGTAATCTGAGTTTGCTTCATTTTACCTCTTTGTTTAGATCGACAGATTGGGTGTGGGTGTGAGGAGAAGGGGTAATCATGGATGACTCTTGGTTTCTGGCTAGAGACACTGAGTGGATGATGAGCCATTTTCCTGAACTAGGGGAATGAGGTTGTGAGGCAAACGGTGGGAGTGGGGTGGCTGAAGGATTCATTTTGGTCATGTTGAGTCAGCTATCCAAAAGACTTCAGAGTGAAGATATCAAATAAGCAGTTGGATATACAAGCTAGGAGCTCAAGGAGAGATCAAGGCCAGAGATAAAGATTTGGCAGTCATTTTATCTCATTTAGAGTCAGGGAACTGAAGGAGATATTCTCGGGTGAGAGCATGGAGGTGAGAAGACCCATAATTGAGCCATAAGGCATACTAACATTTTGAGGTTGAGCAGAGGAAGAGAAGCAAAGATGAGATTAGAGTTGTTTGAAGGGATGAGGAAAACCAGGGAGTGGAAGCCTGGGAAGAAGTGAACAAAAAACTAACTCTACAGAAGGCAGTTAAAATGAAGACATGGAAGTTTTTATTTTTTAGTTTTTTTAAATTGATTTTGGGAGAGAAAGGAGTACTGATTTGTTGTTCCACTAATTTATGTATTTATTGGTTGCTCCTTATATGTGCCCTGACCAGGGATCAAACCTCCAACCCTGGCCTATTGGGATGATGCTCTGACCAACTGAGCTACCCAGCCAGGATCATAGAAGTGTTCTTTAGATTTGTCAGCACTGCCCTGGCTGGTGTTGCTCAGTTGGTTGGGTGTTGTCCTGTGCACTGAAAGGCTAAGGGTTTGATTCCCCATCAGGGCATATACCCAGGTTTTGGGTTTGATCAGGAGGTAACTGATGTTTCTCTCTCACATTGATGTTTTTCTCTCTCTCCCTCTCATCTCCCCCTTCCTCCCTCCCTTTCACTCTCTCTAAAAATCAATGGAAAAAATATCCTCAGGTGAGAATAAACAACAAAAGGATGGTGCACTGGTCAGTGTGGCTCAGTTGAGTGTCATCCCATGCACCAAGAGGTCAGCTAAACTTGGGGCATATGGCTGGGTTTCGGGCAGTCCCCATTAGGGGGCATGCAGGAGGCAGCCAATCGATGTTCTCTCTAATCACTGTTTCTATCTCTCTCTCCCTTCCTCTTTCTGTAAAGTAAATAAAGAAAAAAAATTTTTTTAAATAAAGAAAACAAATTAAACACACACACACACACACACACACACACACACACACACATCCCTGAGAAATCTGCCTCAGTGGATTGAGCGTCATCCCATGGACTGAGAGGTTCTGGTTGGATTCCCAGTCAGGGCCCATGCTCAGGTTGCAGGCTCCATTTCCTGTAGAGGGTGTACAGAAGGCAGCCAACTGATATAGCTCTCTCACATGGATGTTTCTATCTCTTCCTCCCACCCCCCAAAAAAATAAATAAAAACACATTTAAAACAAAACAAAACGGAGAAATCCATGAGACAGAAGGTGGTTGGGAGCCAGTTGTGGGGAGACTAACTGCAGCCAGAGTGGAAGAGGGTCAGGTGCCTTGAGATGGGGGTGAGGCTGAGGGAGAAATTTTTTTAGTTGTGTTCACCACTGCCCCTTCCCTCCCTGCCCCCTCCCCAAGGTCCTGGGTGGATCATCACCTGATCCATTGCCTCAATCCATACATGGGTTGAATAGCAGAATGATTACAGCCCAAATGAAAGGATGAGCAACAAGACCAGGGTGAGGATTCATCCAAAAGGCATCAGGAAGTGATAATGAAAACAAGGAAGATAGAAAACAAATGAGCCAGTTGTTTGTGACACACGCTGTTGGTGGATAATCCAATAGCCATTCCCAGGCCCCTTCTTCCTTACTCATCTCCACATTGGAGACTGAAAAAGCCACATACTTGCTTTCCCAGATTCCCATGCAATTACACCTGGCCATATGACACAGTTCTGGCCAATGAGATATATAGCAGGAGTGTTCTGGGGGACTTTCTGGGCAGTGTTGTAGACCAACGAGACAGACCAGACTCAGACTCTGAACTGGGTTCAAATTAAGAGAGCTTTATTAGCCGTTCGGCAACTGTCCCATCCTACACAGAGGAGAGAGCAGCCCCGAGCTCAGCGGGAGGGTTGCTTATATAGTTGTCTTAGCCCCTGTTAAGGAATTTGGGTTAAGGGTATGCGAGCAAGCAAGCACGTACAGAAGCAGATATTTGCAGTTAGCTGTTATGCCTGAGGGAGCAGGCAGTTTCTGTGTACACAAAGCAATGGTTATCTATACAATGCAGTGGTTATCTATTAGCAGCTAGTTCTTGCCATTCCCTTAAAATCCAGGGGGTAAGGTCTGCCTAATGGAAAAATTTTCTGTACATTCACATAGCATGTGTTTGTCCTTTACAGGATATGTTGTTTATTAATAGAAGGGAATGGCATGAGGATGCTTTGCTTATAACATCTCATCCCCTTTTTTTTTTTTTTTTGCCTTGGACATGGATGTTGTGTTTGGAGGTGTGACAGCTGCCTCTGATCATGAGGTAGGTTGATAGTTATCAGATAAAAAAATCCAACACACACTCTGGCCGATTTGGCTCAGCGGTTGGAACGTCAGCCTGCGGACCAGAGTCCCAGGTTCGATTCCAGCTAGGGCCACATACCAAAAAAAAAAAAAAATCCAACACACTCAGGAGCCAAGTAAGAAGGTAGGAAGAGCCCAAGAAGGTTCCTGGCTAAACAATTGAGCCAATGCCAGCAACCACCTACATCCAGACTCCTTGCTGTATGACATAAAACAAAGCAAAACAAAAACCCACCTATTGGTTTAAGCCACCTTTATTCATGTTTTGTTTAACCGGAAGCTAAAAACATTCCTAACCAAAAATATTCCTGATACTTTGTTTAATAATTTAGGTAAAAAAGCTAGAAAGTTGGAATTCAAAGAAATAAAAAAAGGGGTGGAGAGAAAGGCAGAAGCCAGAGAAAAGAGATTTTAAAAGAATTTTTTAAAAATTGTCTTTCGGCCCTGGCCGGTTTGGCTCAGCGGTTAGAGTGTCAGCCTGCGGTCCAGAGAGACCCAGGTTCGGTTCCTGCTAAGGGCATGTACTTTGGTTGCGGTTTGTCCCCGGCCCTGGTTGGGTCGTGTGGGTGGCAGCCACTCGAAGTGTCCCTTTCACGTCGATGTTTCTCTCTCTCTCTCTCCCTCCCACTCTATCTGAACAAAATATCAAAAAATGTCCTCGGGTGAGGATAAAAAAAAAAATTGTCTTTCGGCCCTGACCGGTTTTACTCAGTGGTTAGAGCATCAGCCTGTGGACCAGAGAGGCCCAGGCTTGGTTCCTGCTAAGGGCATGTACTTCCGCCTGGGTTGGGATCGTGGGTGTGGCAACCAGTCGATGTGTCTCTCTCACATCTATGTTTCTCACTCTCTCCCTCCCGCTCTATCTGAAGATAAATGCAAAAAAGTCCTAAGGTGAGGATAAAAGTAAATTAAATAAATAAATAATTTAATAATTGTCTTTCACCCTGGCCTGTTTGGCGCAGTGAATAGAGCGTTGGCCACGGACCAAAGAGTCCCAGGTTCGGCCCTGGCCGGTTTGGCTCAGCGGTTAGAGCATCAGCCTGCGGTCCACAGAGACCCGCTTTCGGTTCCCGCTAAGGGCATGTACCTCGGTTGCAGTTTGTCCCCGGCCCTGGTTGAGTCGTGTGGGTGGCAGCCACTCGATGTGTCCCTTTCACATCGATGTTTCTCTCTCTCCTTCCCGCTCTATCTGAGTAAAAAAATGGAAAAATGTCCTCGGGTAAGGATAAAAAAAAAAAAGAGTCCCAGGTTCGAGTCCGGCCAAGGGCACATACCTCATTTGCAGTTTGTCCCTGGCCCCAGTTGGGGTGGTGCGGGAGACAACCAGTTGATGTGTCTCTCTCACATCGATGTTTCTTTCTCTCTTTCTCTCTCCCTCCCTCCCACTCTGTCTGAAGACATATGGAAAAACACCCTCGGTGAAGATTTTTAAAAAAATTGTCTTTTTGACCTGCTGGTGTGGCTCAGTGGTTGAGCATCGACCCATGCACCAAGAGGTTGCCAATTTGATTCCCGGTCAGGGCACATGCTCAGGTTGTGGGCCAGATCCCCAGTGGGGGATATGCAGGAGGTGGCCAGTCGATGTTCTCTGTCATAGATGTTTCTATCTTTCTCTCCCTCTCCCTTCCTGTCGCTCTGAAATCAATAAAGAAAAAAAATATATTTTTAAAAATGTGTGCTCCTCAGGCACTCGAAGAGATCTGAATTTTGCCATGAAGGAGATGGGGAACTCCAGATGTACCAGGCTCAACAAAACTGCCTGGGCCAAAGGAATAAGAAGTGTTCCAGCCCTGGCCGGTTTGGCTCAGCGGTTGGAGCATTGGCCTGTGGACCAGAGAGTCCTGGGTTCAGTTCCCGCTAGGGTCACGTACCAAAAAAAAAGAAGTGTTCCATACTGAATCCTGGTGTGGTTGTCCAGAAAATGTAATGAGGATGAAGATTCACCAAACAAGGTCTATAAGTTGGTGACCTATGTACCTGTCACCACTTTCAAAAATCTAGTTAAGCCCTGGCCGGTTTGGCTCAGCGGTTAGAGCGTCGGCCTGCGGTCCTGAGAGACCCGGGTTCGGTTCCTGCTAAGGGTGCGTACCTCAGTTGCAGTTTGTCCTCGGCCCTGGTCGGTTGTGCAGGTGGCAGCCACTCGATGTGTCCCTTTCACATCGATGTTTTTCTCTCTCTCTCTCTCCCTCCCACTCTATCTGTACAAAAAAATAGAAAAATGTCCTCGGGTGAGGATAAAAACAAAAATCTAGTTAATGTGGATGAGAACTAACTGTTCATTGCTAACTGTTGATTGCTGAATAAATTTATAAAACTGCAAAAAGTAAGTTATTTGAGAGTCTTAATGAGCTAGACAAACCTGGTGAGTGATAAAAAATTAAAAATATGCAAATGAACAAAGAACAGAATGAAAAAGGGGAAATGGACAGACCAACATAGATAAAAATATATACTGTTAATTTTTTCTTTATTGATTTTTAGAGAGAGAGTAAGGGAGAGGGAGAGAGAGAGAGATAGAAACATCAATGAGAGAGAACATCGACTGGCCGCCTCCTGCATGCCCCTCACTGGGGATTCGGCCCAAAACCTGGGCATGTGCCCTGACCGGGAATCGAACTGGTGACCTCTTGGTGCATGGGTCGATGCTCAACCACTGAGCCACAGTGGCCAGGTGATGAAAATATTTTTTTAAAAATTAATGAACAGTCCTGGCCGGTTTGGCTCAGCAGTTAAGAGTATCTGCCCGTGGACCAGAGAGTTTCGGGTTCAGTTCCCGCTAAGGGCCCATACCTCAGTTGCAGTTTGTCCCCAGCCCTGGATGGGGTCTTGTGGGTGGGAATCAGTCAATATGTCTCTCTCACATCGATGTTTCTCTCTCTGTCTCTCTTCTTCCCTCTCTCCCTCCCGCTCTATCTGAAGATAAATGCAAAAAAAAGAAGTCCTCAGGTGAGAATAAAAAAAAATAAAATAATGAACAGCCCCGCTGGTGTGGCTCAGTGGATTGAGCGTCGCCCCATGGACTGAGAGGTCCTGGTTCCATTCCCCAGCAGCGCACATGCCCAGGTCTTGGCCTTGATCCCCAGTAGGGTGTGTGCAGGAGGCAGGCGATCGATGTTTCTCACATCAATGTTTCTATCTCTCTCTCCCTAAAAAAATAAAAACATATTAAAAATTAAAAAACAAAAAACCATACTGATATACCAACTTTCCAGCATTTAGGTGAATAGAAATTTAAAAACTTGACAACAGCCCTGGCCGGTTTGGCTCAGCAGTTAGAACATTGGCCTGTGGACCTGAGAGTCCCGGGTTCGGTTCCCACTAAAGGCACGTCACATACCTTGGTTGTAGTTTGTCCCTGGCCTCGGTTGAGGTCATGTAGGTGGTGACCACTCGATGTGTCTCTTGCATCAAGGTTTCTCTCTCTCATTTTTTACTCCCTTTCTCCCTCCTGTTCTATCTGAAGATGGATACAAAAGTGTCCTCAGGTGAGGATAAAAAACAAACAAACAAAAAACTATAACCTGTTGGCAAAGTAATGGGGAAACAGACACCCTCATATATTGCTGGCTGAAGCACACATTGTATAAAACCTATGGAATTTGGCCCTGGCCAGTTTGGCTCAGCGGTTAGAGCGTCGGCCTGCGGTCCGGAGAGACCCGGGTTCGGTTCCTGCTAAGGGCACGTACTTCGGTTGCAGTTTGTCCCTGGCCCTGGTTGGTCGTGCGGGTGGCAGCCACTCGATGTGTCCCTTCATGTCGATGTTTCTCTCTCTCTCTCCCTTCCTCTCTCTCCCTCCCATTCTATCTGTACAAAAAATGGAAAAATATCCTCGGGTGAGGATAAAAAAAAAAAGAGAAAAAAATTTAAAACCTATGGAATTTGGCAATATTTATTTTTATCCTCACCTGAGGACATTTTTGCATTTATCTTCAGATAGTGCGGAAGGGAGAGAGGGAGAAAGAAAGAGAGAAACATCGATGTGAGAGAGACACATCAAGTGGTTGCCACCCGCACAACCCCAACCAGGGCCGGGGACAAACTGCAACTGAGCTACGTACCCTTAGTGGGAACTGAACCCGGGACTCTCTGGTCCGCAGGCCGACGCTCTAACCACTGAGCCAAACCGGCCAGGGCTGGCAATATTATTTATTTATTTATTTATTTATTTATTTATTTATTTATCTATTTTAGAGAGGAAGGGAGAGGTAGAAGCATCAGTGTGAGAGAGACACATCAATTGGCTGCCTCCTGCATGCCCCCCACTGGCGATCGGGCCCACAGCCTGGGCATGTGCCCTGACTGGGAATCGAACTGGGACCTCTCTGTCCATGGGATGACATACACATTTACTCTTTGACCCAACAATTTACTTCTGGAAAATTTACCCCAAAGATTCACACCCACAAAGTTATGAATATTATTTGTAGTTACAGTATTCTCTGTTACAGCAAAATTGTGTAAACAACTTAAATTCCCACCTATGGGAACTGGTGAATAGTGTATCCAATACTATGCAGCCAAAAAGGAATGAGGACAATCTCTCTAAACTGATATGACGTGATGTCCAGGATATGTTATGAAATGAAATAAGGTGTATATTATGTTTTGTTAAGGAAAATACAATGTGATTACAATGTGCCCTGGCCAGTTTGGCTCAGCAGTTAAGAGTGTTGGCCCTCAGATCAAAGGATCTTGGGTTTGATTCCTGGTCAAGGGCTTGTACTTGGGTTGCAGGTTCAATCCTCTGCCCCTGTCAGGTCGTGCAGGAGGCAACCAATCGATGTGTTTCTCACATCAGTGTTTCTCTCTCTCTCTCTCTCTCTCTCTCCCTCCCTCCCTTCCACTTTACCTAAAAAAAATCAATGAAAAAATATCCTTGGATGAGGATTAACAATAAGAAAAAGGTGATTACAATAATAATATTGTATCATATGTCATTTTTGTCCCTAAACATTTTTTTTAATCCTCACCCAAGGACATTTTCCCATTTTTTGTTCAGATAGAGTGGGAGGGAAAGAGAGGAAGAGAGAGAGAAAGAAACATCGACGTGAAAGGGACACATTGAGTGGCTGCCACCTGCACAACCCAACCAGGGCCAGGGCCAAACTGCAACCGAAGTACATGCCCTTGACTGGAACCAAACCCGAGACTCATCAGTCCACGGGCCGATGCTCTAACCGCTGAGCAAAACCGGTCAGGGAACTAAACATATTTTTAATTCGATGTGTCATCTAATACATTTCCAACTGTTGTACAATAGTACATTTTATCTACTAGTCTCCCAGTTTCCCAGTGATGGACATTAGGTTGTCTCTGACTCCTTGCAATCACCAAGAATGTTGCCAATAATGCCCTATAAAATAACATTACGTCCTTCACATCATACAGAGAAGAAAATCTAGATAATTAGGAATTCAATTGTAAAAAAATTTTAAACTTTTAGAAGAAAATATAGAAGCATAGTTTTATAATATTAGAGTAGGGAAAGATTTCTTAAATTCTAGAAAGCTATACAGTGAAAATTGATGGATTAAATATATTCAAACTTCTGTATGATAATAAATAACAACAAAAAAACCTGACAAATTATAGGAAATAACTAGCAACATACATAAACTGTCAAAAGTTTAATTTCCTTAATATAAAAAGTAAGAACTGCTCTGGCCCCTGTGGCTCAGATGGTTGGAGCATCCTCCAGGACACCAAGAGGTCTCTGGTTTCATTCCCGGTCAGGTCACACACTCAGGTTGTGGTTGGATCCCCCAGTCTGGGCACCTGCGGGAGCAATGACCCATACATACACCAAGAGGTCACTGGTTGGATTCCCAGTTTGGGGCACATGCCCAGGTTGTGGGCCTGATCCTCAGTGGGGGGCATGCAGGAGGCGACCAATCTATGTTCTCTCTCATAAATGTATCTATCTCCCTTTCTCTTCCTCTCTAAAAATCAATGAAGAAAAAATATATTTTAAAAAGCTGTACACCAGAAATTTATATAATTTATAAATTTACCAATGTTAGTTACAATAGATTTAATAAAAACTTAAAAAATAAAATTGTGCCCTGGCTGATTTGGCTTAGGGGTTAGTCGCGGTTTCAATTCCAGTCAAAGGCAGTACCTCGGTTGTAGTTTGGTCCCCTGGCCGCGTGGGGGTTGTGGTCTGCAGGAGGCAAGCACTGGATGTGAGACACATCCACGTTTTGTTTTTTTTTATCCTCACCAGAGGACAATTTTTGCATTTACTTCCAGATAGAGCGGAAGGGAGGTAGGGGGAGAGAGAAACATCTATGTGAGAGAGACACATTAACTAGTTTCCACCCACACGACCCAACCCAGCCAGGGACGAACTGCAACCGAGGTGAGTGCCCTTAGCCTAAGGGAACTGAACCGGAGACTCTTTAGTTAAGGGCTAAGGGAACTGAACAGGAGACTTTAGCTCGCAGCTGACGCTGTAACTGCTGAGCCAAACCGGCCAAGGGACCACATTAACTTTTTTTTTTTTTTACCTCTTCCACTGTATCTTAAGATAAGTAGAAAAAATTCAAGGGTGAGAATTTAAAAAAAGAAAAATTATGTAGTTAAGGAAACAAAGCTAAGCCCTGACTAGTTTGGCTCAGCGGTTGGAGCGTAAGCCTACGGCTCAGAGACCCGGGTTCGGTTCCGCAAACAAAAATAATTAATAGCACTGGGGGCAGGAAAAATAAGCCACCTCACAATAAAAACATGAGAAAAACACATTTTTAACTTCTTAATGGTAACTCCTAAGGGTAGTGAAGCTACCTATTTCCACTCACATGTTAGGCGGGATGAGATGGTTAAGTTAAAGACCACAAATGCGGTTTTAGTACGTAGCTGCGTTCTAAGCACAAAGCCCATCGAGAGTTGTTCGCCGTGTACAGAAATACCTCGAACCTTGGCGAAAAAATTTACCTCTAAAGGCAAAAATACCGTAGCGCGATAAAGTAAGCTCCTACCAAGGGAGCCTCCAAAAAAGCACCATATATTCTCTTATTCAACAATTAAAAACGAAAGCCACTCAGAACGCGTTCTCCCCCTCTCATTCCCTCCGAAGAGAGAAAAAAGAACGATCATCAATGGCAAATAGCAGTTGCCGAAGCAACACTAAGAGCCGGCTTCACGCTCAGGAGAGAACGCTGTATCTCCTCCTCGTGGTTTCGGGTGCTCTACACGATCAGAGAAACTTCTCTAGTAACAAACTATAGAAATGATCCCTGAAAGTATAGTCTTAACTTCCAGCTCGCTGCCTCTGCCAGGTCTACGGCAGCCGTGAACTTTTCAGTCATGGTAACATAGTTGCCCTCTTTCTGGTTCCACTGATAACGAGAGAGGCTTTCTAGTACGTACAATCATTCAAATGCTATCATTCAACAAAGAATTTTTACACTTCAAGTGGACAAAAAATGTAAAAAGTTTCTTTAAAAACAGCAACCTCATTAACATAATCCTGAATGACAGCCAATCACAATCTGCATCGATAGAGCCCACGAGGCGTTACCTCCGCAGTTCCGGCCAAGCGGCCTGGCCCCAGGAACTAAAGGAAAGGGCGGGCCTCTCCTTTCTTACCGAGCAGCGAGCGGACGGTGATTAGTGAGCTGCGCACGCAGTGGCTGTTTGACCCTCATGAATTGCCAAGACTGTGTGGCAGGGAGGGGAACTGGTGGTTGGGAACCAGCCCTGGGAAACAGAATCTTTTGGTTTTAGTATCATATTTGCAGTATCTGTTCACGCTGTTTGAGTTGCTAAAATAAAGCTAGTTGGTGGCTTTAACATCAAAAAAAAGAAAGAAAGAAAAAGTAAAAACTTATTGGAGCCCGGGCCTGTTTGGCTCAGCGGTTAGAGGGTCAGCCCACGGAGACCGAAGGGTCGTGGGTTCGATTCCCCGTCAAGGGCAGGTTCGATGTCCAGCCCTGGTCGGGGTCCTGCGGGAGGCAACCAATCAATGTGTCTCTCACATTGCCGTGTCTCCCTCCCACCTTCCCTCCCTTCCACTCCAGGAAAAATCAATGGAAAACTGTCCGCTGGTGAGGATTGACAACAGCAAAAAACATTGGGAATGCATTTCCTAATAAGACGAATAAACTGTTTATCAATTTGGTCCACATGGAGTAACACAGTTTGTCACTAATTCTATTCCCGTTTTTGTTTTAAAAAGTAAGATCTGAGAAACCTTAAACAAGTAGATGGGAATTAGAGTTTTTTGTTTGTTTGTTTGTTTGTTTTTAGTAATGGCACTATTTCCCTCTGTTGACTGTCCCCAGCGGTTGTTACAGTAGAGGGTTACTTAGATATTAACATAAAGGAAGGGAGCACAAACTGGGACCTCTCTCTTGTGCTCCAGGGTCCTTTCTCTCTTGTTAACCTCTCCTACGGCCTCTCCCCAGCCCTTGCCGCCTTGGCTGCCGTCCTCTTGCTGCCTGTTCTGCCCAGCTCCGGATCCGAACTTCCCTGGCTCTGCTTTCTTCCAGTCCCTTCCCTCGCGTCGTCCCAAGCCCTGCATCCCTGGGGCTCTCACCGGGCTCCAGCTTCTCTTGTGCTCCTCTCCGCCTCCACACTGGCGGTGCCCCTGGCACGCTCTGCTCCCTCCCTGTAGCTGCTGCTGCTAGTCAGGGACCCTGGGCCATGTGGGCTCCAAAGTCTCTGAGCTGTGCCATGAAAACATGGGAAATCAGCCCTGGCCGGTGTGGCTCAGCGGTTAGAGCGTTGGCCTGCAGTCCCAAGAGACTGGGGTTCGGTCCCGCTAAGGGCATGTGCCTTGGTTGCGGTTTGTCCCCGGCCCTGGTTGGGTCCTACGGGAGGCAGCCACTGGATGTATCTCTTTCACGTCCATGTTTCTCTCTCTCCCTCCCACTCTATCTGAACAAAATATGAAAAAATGTTCTCGGTGTGGATTAAAAAAAACCAAAAACATGGGAAATCATGCCTCCAAGGCTAAAAATTCCCAGACTGCAGCCCTCATTAATAATCCTGCAAATATATAATAAATAGAAAGCCTTTACTTACAACTACATACAGAGATAGAAAAGTTAATATAAAACTAATTAGGAAGATAATTTTAAAAGAAACTCCTCAAAAGGAAACTAATCTTTTTATTTTATTTTTTTTATCCTCACCTGAGGACATCCTGAGGAAGAGAGAGAGAGAGAGAGAGAGAGAGAGAGAAACATCGATGTGAAATGGACACATCGAGTGGCCGCCACCTGCGCGACCAACCAGGGCCGGGGACAAACTGCAACCGAGGTACGCTCCCTTAGCGGGAACCAAATCCGGGTCTTTCTGGAAGGCCAATGCTCTAACCGCTGAGCCAAACTGGCCACAGCAGGAAACTAGTCTTAAGACTGAACATTTGTTAACTTTTCCCACAACTCCTGCACCCTCTCATACCTAGGAGTACCCAGCAATTTATGATCTCCCTAGAGAAGGCAGGATAGGATTTGCCCCCAGGGCCCTAGCTAATATACATAGATCACCAGGGATCCTCTCTGATCCTTCCCAGGTCCCCTGTCTTATTTTTTTAATTGATTTTTAGAGAGAGAGGGAGAGAGAGAGTGAAACATTGACCTGCTGCCTCCTGCATGCCCTCTACCAGGAACTGAGCACACAACCCAGGCATACGCCCTGACTAGGAATCAAACTGGCTACAAACAAACAAAAGAATCAACCAATAAATGCATAAATAAATGGAATAAATCGATGTTTCTCTCTCTCTCCATCTCCCTTCCTTTCTCTCTGAAAATCAATATTTAAAAAAAAAGACATTTTTGAGGCCTTGAGAACTTGAGGAATTCACCAAAACCTATAGATGTTGCAGGCAAAGCCTTGGCTTCTCCAGTCTGAGGGACTAATTAAAGATCAATCTGATCCGGCCGGTGTGGCTCAGTGGTTGAGCATCGACCCATGCACCAAGAGGTTGCCGGTTTGATTCCCAGTCAGGGCACATGCCCAGGTTGTGGGCCTGATCCCCAGTGGGGGACATAAACATGCAGGAGGTGGCCAGTCGATGTTCTCTCTCATCAATGTTTCTGTCTCTCCCTCTCACTTCCTCTGTCTCTCTAAAATCAATAAAGAAAAAAAAATTTTTTTTTATCCTCACCTGAGGACATTTTTTTGCCTTTATCTTCAGATAGAGCGAGAGGGAGAGAGGGAGGAAGAGAAAGAAACATCGATGTGAGAGAGACACATTGACTAGTTGCCACTCACACAACCCCAACCAGGGCCGGGGACAAACTGCAACCAAGGTACGTGCCCTTAGCGGGAACCAAACCCGGGTCTCTCTGGACCTCAGGCCGACGCTCTAACCACTGAGCCAAACCAGCCAGGGCAAGAAAAAAAAAATTTAAATAAAATCAATAAAGGAAAAAAATTTAAAATGAGGGTGATTTTAGGGGGAGAAAGTGTTTCAATGGAAATCATAATGCCCAGTTGTGGATATTAGACTCTAGTTCAGTGAATAATCTTCACAGTTTTATTTTTCACCTATCAACTAAACTGAACCCTGAATTCTTCTAGTTTAGTTCAACCCTCCAAACTAATGTTTTCTTTTTCTTCTGTCCTTTGACTTGGAATTATTGAGAACTAAACCTTTTTCTAAGGCTGTGTATGCTGTACAGAATTTACCTGAGCACCTGGTAACGCCACCAGAGGTATTCAAACTGCAGATAAAGAGGAACTATCAAATTGTCACTACTTGCTTTCATTCCAGCAACTGAAACTTTAAGCCTTACATCTAAAAATCTCACACTACAGACTCAAAAATTGGTTTATAATTTGCTGTAACCATCAACCTTTGTTTTTCCTTGTTTTCATAGGCATACACCTTATTTAATAACTGTTTGCTTGCCCTGGCCAGTTTGGCTCAGCGGTTAGAGCGTCGGCCTGCGGTCCAGAGAGACCCGGGTTCGGTTCCCGCTAAGGGCACGTACTTCGGTTGCAGTTTGTCCCCGGCCCTGGTTGGTCGTGCGGGTGGCAGCCACTCGATGTGTCCCTTCACATCGATGTTTCTCTCTCTCTCTCTCTCTCCCTTCCTCTCTCTCCCTCCCACTCTATCTGTACAAAAAATGGAAAAATATCCTTGGGTGAGGATAAAAAAAAAAAAAATTAAAAAATAACTGTTTGCTTGCCCTGGCCGGTTTGGCTCAGCGGTTAGAGCGTCGGCCTGTGGTCCTGAGAGACCCGGGTTCGGTTCCCGCTAAGGGCACGTACCTCGGTTGCAGTTTGTCCCCGGCCCTGGTCGGTCGTGAGGGTGGCAGCCACTCGATGTGTCCCTTCACGTCGATGTTTCTCTCTCTCCCTCCCACTCTACCTGAACAAAAAATGAAAAAATGTCCTCCAGTGAGGATTAAAAAAATAAAAATTAAAAAAAATAACTGTTTGCTTGTTTACACAATATAAGTCTCACTTTGGGAGCCCATCTGCATCACCACCTCCTGATATGAGACCCAACAATTTAATTGAACTAACTTATTTTCAGGACTAAATAACTGAGTCAGTGAAACAGCTGTGAAACTCCAAGGACTAACTAGCTGGGTCCACCTGTCTAGGATTAAACCTTTTTCTTCTGAGTATTCCCACCAGAATCCAGAAGAGGGAGCATGCCCATGACTGCCAACCCCAAGAGGACTTGAAGTTTCTTTCTCGGAAGAGAAACCCTGGAATCAGCAACCAGTAAAATCAGAGCCTCCCATCCAGAAGCTGTCATGCTGCAGATGACCCCACAACAAAGGTGTCAACTTGTCTAGTAGCGCCACCTTCTAAACATCACATATGCTGCCTTCCAAGGACAGCGACAGACTAACCCTGACTTTACAAAATCCTCCCCACGTAGTCTTCCCTCCTCTGTTGGTACCCTTCTTCTTGTTGGCAGATAGCAAGGATCTCTGTCTGGGACAGGCAGGACTATGCCTCTTGACAACTGGAAGAAGCTACAGAAAATGAGACCTCCGTCCATTTACCCTTGTAAGATTACAAGGGCCCAGAATTCTTGAGAGAGGAATGTTACAATACTTCGTTCGTTCGTTCGATTGATTATTAACAAAAAGGAAGGTCAAATGGGACCAGCCAGATTAACTAGGAAAGGCCGGTTTCACCGTTATTCCAAGCATCTGAGGAGGCAGTAAAAACACTTCCTAGTCATCTCCAGGCCTCCACCCCCCTAATGGGGGTGAAGGAGAATGGCTCAGAGGAAACTCCATTACTGAGTGCATGCCCAGTAGAAGCCGGAAGGATGACCATTAAAGAGGAGGAGAGAACCTGGGGGAAAGATGGATAGGATAAGGAGTAAGCCTGGGAAAAGCCAGGGAAGGGATTGGATAGTTTGAAAGAAAGTCTGCTCTCTTCCAAGCCCAAGGACATAAGGGGAAGTTTAACAGACCCCAGTCTTTTTTAGCAGTTTCGGGGCCAGAGCCCAGCACCAATCATAGCCCAGGCCGGTGGAGCCCCAGCAGGGGACGTACAGACAGGGAATGAGGCACAGGGAAGTTAAGTAAGTTGCCCAGGGTCAGCCTCGTGTGCCAGGGTGATGCAGTTCTGGGCCCTGTTGACCCTCCTGTGCCTGGTGGGCTCAAGTGCAGGCCTGTGGCCCTGGAAGCTGGACTTCTTCTATGAGCTGAACTACCTGGTCGTGGATGAGGCATGGGGTGTAGTGTTCTGGGGGCAGACAGACAACATAGACAAGCTTCTGCTGCTCCTGTACCCTGGGGAAGGGCCTCCTCGAGTGTGGCAGCCTTTTCAAGGCGCTGTAATAAATCTTTCCACTATCGCTCAAATTCTCCTGCAGTGTTCCCCTGAATTTCCTTTCCTGTGACACTGTGGAAGAACTATTTCCAGACCAGTCTTCCTCCAGTAAGTTTTTACATCCCAGGCACTGTGGTTTATTTTGCAGAAAATAAAATGCATGAACTAGATTTACAGATACCAACATCAACAAACCTTGAAAGCATAATGTTGAATTTATTTATTTTAAAAAAAATGTTTTTGTTGATTTTTTAGAGAGAGAGAAAGGGAGAGATTGAAACATCGAGCAGCCGTCCCCTACTGGGGATGGAGTCCACAACCCAGGCACGTGCCCTGACCGGGAATCCAACTGGGACCTCTCGGTCCATGGAACGACGCTCAGTCCGCTGAGACACACCAGCAGGGCCATAATGTTGGACTTGAAAAGTAAGTTACAGAAGGATGAATAGATATGGTATTTACATACATTTTAAAAACACACGACCAAGGGTAGATGGAGGACATAACTTCAGAATAGTGGGTATCACGGGAGACTAGGTGCAGTGAGTGGTATTATGGATGTACAAATGCAGGCTTCAACTGTAAATACAAGGTTTTGTTTGTTTTACAAGAGAACAAACCCGTGCTTGCTTCGGCAGCACATGTACTAAAATTAGAACAATACAGAGATTAGCATGGCCCCTGTGCAAGGATGACATGCAAATTCGTGAAGCATTCCATATTTAAAAAAAAAAAGAACCTACATTTTTATTTATTTATTTAATTCTCAACCAAGAATATGCTTTTCTTTGATTCTAGAGAGAGAGGAAGGGAGAGAGGGAAAGAAATGTCAATGTGAGAAACAATGATGGATTGCCTCACTACACACACCCAACTGAGGATTCAACCTGCAACCTGGGTATGTACCCTGACCAGGATTCGAACATGTGACCCTTCGGTGCACGGGAGGACGCTCTAACCATTGAGCACACTGGCTGGGCTCCATTAATCTTTTGACAGACCTCATCTCTCTTCGTCTTCTTCTTCTTCCTCTTCCTCTTTGTCCTCCTCCTCTTCTTCTTCTTCTTTTAAAAACTATTTACTCCACGTCCCCACATTCACAATACAGAGCAGGCACAGGGCCCGGGCTGAGGTGTACATAGGGTGGGTTTACTCTGCCTCCTTTCTGTACAGTGAGAGTGAGAACACAGCCTGTGGTAAGCACCCGGAGCACCACTCCCATCTTGAAACTTCTTTTCTGCTCTTGATTTCTGTGCTGCCCTCACTCCTGGTTTTCCTCTAACCTTCCTAATTTCACACGTTCCTTCTGCCACACACACCCCCTTTAGGCCAGTGTTCTAGGAACCTATCCTAGATGGTTTTCTCTCCTTGCTCTACGTTCTTTTCTTGGACAAATCCAAACCACCACTTAGTATTTCCCTCTGGCTTGACTGCTCATTGTCCTAAATTGTCTTTGAGGGGAGCAGAGGTTGCCACCCCAAAACATGCCAGTCTGGCTTCAGAAGCCTGCCCAGTGTGGATTTGGCGACTGGGTAAGTGGATGAAGGATGTATGGGTGCATGGGTCTCCCTACTAATGCTCCAGGGGCCCCAAGGTCGCTCACCTTGGCAGCGTTACATCCCTGCCTACTAGTGTTACTGGAGGGGTCTGGGAGGGGGTGGGGCAGGTCTGCCTAGGGCCCGCCTAGTGCGGGTTCTTGACTTCGTGAAGTAAAGATTTCACTATACGAGTCCAGATGTTTTTGAGAGTATGTTTATTAAAGCTGGGGACAGTGAAACAAAGGGAAGTCTTAAGATAGAAGAAGCAACAGGGAGAGAGGAAAAGTCAGAGAGAAGGGGGCCCGGGAGACAGGTTCAGTGGGTAAGCCTGGGATGAGCTGCAGTTGCCCACTGCTCCCTGGGCTGCAAGTCTCATGGGGTCCCTTGGAGTTTAGAAGATGTATGCCTGTGGAGGAAGAAGTCTAGGAAGGGAAAGATTCAGGTGTACTCCAGACGGGGAGAACGTGCCTTGGATTCTTTGTCTCTAAGTTTTTTGTGTTTTTTTTTTTTCAGATAGAGGGGGAGGGAGAATGGGAGGGATAGAGAGTGAAAAATCGATGTGAGAGAGACACATGGAGTGGTTGCCACCCACACGACCCCAACCAGGCCAGGGACAAACTGCAACCGAGGTCCCTGCCCTTAGCGGGAACTGAACCCGGGACCTTCTGGTCCGCGGGCTGCCGCTCTAACCACTGAGCCAAACCAGCCAAGGATGCCACAAAGCTTTTTATCTCTCTTTGGCCAGGAATCCTAGGGGAGGTCTCTGGGGAGGGTCTCAACCGAATATTCATTAACTTTTCAGATGTGTTCTTCAATATGTTGATTCATCAAAATGTGCGTGTAAAGGAGCCAGGGTTATTTTCATTTTTATTATTTTTTAATCCTCACCCAAGGATAGTTTTCCATTTATCTTCAGGTAGAGAGAGAGGGAGAAAAAGGGAGAGAGAGAAACGTCGATGTGAAAGGGACACATTGACTGGCTGCCTGGCTGCCTCCTGCATCAGACCTGGGTCGGTGATGAACTACAACTGAGGAATGCTCTTGGCCAGAATCGAACCCAAGACTCTTTGCTCCGTGGGCCAGCACTACTGCTGTGCCAAACCGGCCAGGGTATTTTAATTTTAGTTTTTTGGGGGGTACATGCCCCTAGCAGGAACCAAACTCGAGACTCTCTGGTCCGCAGGTCGATGCTCCAACCGCTGAGCCAAATCGGCTAGGGCTTAGTTTTAGTTTTAAAGAATGTTATTGAAGAGAGACTGGGACTGAGGCTGGTCTGCCCCCACAAACAGTCTGGAATGTATCAACCATTTGCTCCTAAGTGTTCTTGGTTAGGGAAGATAAAACCTTGTGATTTATTAGCTGTGATTGCTCAAATTGTTTGGCTGTGTCTAATTATTTTGTCTCAGTTTCTCTTATCCTACTTGTCAATAAATTTCTCTAGCTTCTTACTATCCTACTGCAGGCATGCTTGGAATGGCAGCTTGTTCTTGCAGAATTGTGTGTTTTTGTTGGAGTGGCGATGGTGACCCTAACTGGGTAGCTTAAACAACAGAAATGTATTGTCTCACAGTTCTGTAGGCCTCACGTAACTAATTACATCTGCAATGACCCTGTTTTCAAATGAAGTTGTTACAAACCCAAGGAGTTTGCTGCTTGGGGTATTCTATTCAAGAATAAGATGGTGCCCTGGCCGGTTTTGCTCAGTGGTTAGAGCGTCGGCCTGTGGTCCAGAGAGACTTGGGTTCGGTTCCTGCTAAGGGCGCGTACCTCGGTTGCAGTTTGTCCCCGGCCCTGGTTGGTAGTGCCGGTGGCAGCCACTCGATGTTTCTCTCTCTCTCTCCCTCCCATTCTACCTGAATAAAGGATGGAGAAGTGTCCTCGGGTGAGGATTAAAAAAAAAAAAAGAATAAGATCGTTGTTGTTAGGTAGTTTTATTTACTTCAACAAATAAAGGAGAAGAGATTCACATCCAAAACTTTGTCACTCTGTTCTCCCCAAGGGAGGCTTAGCCATTGCTTATAACACTATTTGGTTAATTACATGTCGATTTCTTCTTTGCAGTTGGCTACACTTACCAGGTTCCTGTCAGGCTCATCCTATTTATAGCTGCGTCTGGAAACTACGTGCTACATGTTAACATTTAGTAAGAAAAGCATTTAGTAAGAGCCACCAGACCCTAGGACCCTTGTCCTATCTAACAAAGGTTACATTCTGAGGTACTGAAGGTTAGGACTTCAATATGCCATTGGGGGAGGGGGAGTGCAATTAAACTCATAACACCAAGCAACGTTGATGATGCTTTAAAACACTAATCTGATCATATTCTCTAATGAAGCTTTTCAGTGGTTCTCCACTGCTCTCAAGGTAAATCCAGGCTCTCAGCTTGGCACTGAAGGCCCATAAAATTTGGTCCCTGCCACTTAAACCCTTGCCCTTTCTTCACCACTCTGCTCACACTGCTCATGGTGCCTAACTGCCTAGAATGCCCTACTTCTGTGGGTCCTTTAATGCTCTGCCGGTGAGTTACTGAAGATTCTGTTACCCGGGCTCATCACACATCCTGCCTCCTAGGGCCTAGCACAGGGTTTGACACAGTGCTCAATAAATTTTTGTTGAATGAATGTATGAAGGCAATTATTTTCAAGCGTTTTTATAAAAATTCATTTTAAAAAATCCTCGCACGAGGGCATTTTTCCATTTTCGTTCAGGTAGAGAGGGAGGGAGAGAAAGCGAAACATTGATATGAGAGACACATGGACTGGTTGCCTCTGGTGCCACCCTGATGGAGGATGAACCGCAACCAAGGTACGTGCCCTTGACTGGAATCAAATCCGCGACTCATTGGGAGTCCGGGGGCCATAGCTCTACCGCTGAGCCAAACCGGCCGGGGCTAAAAATTCATTTTTTTAGAAAATTCAAAAGAAGTGTTAGCTTGGCGTTCCATATATAAAAGACTTTCTGGTTGGACCAGGCTTCTGTATTCCTGCAAATCTGGTTTCTGCTCTGCCCCCTAGTGGTGGCCCTAGGCGGCGCAGGAAAACTAAAGGACTATTTAAGGTATTTCCGGAACCGGGAGTTGGTGCTTTATCTCATTTATATACCCACAATGCATTGCACATAGTACCTTTTCTACTTTAAAACGGCTGGATTCTTTTTCTTTCAGCATCTCCCCCCCACTAAACATGAGACTGCTTTCACAGAATTGTCTGAACTAAAGGAAGAAGCCACTAGCTCTTTTGTGGAAATAGTTACCATTGCTTTTCTAGGAGTTACAGTTACCCGAGGACTGTGTGAAAAGGTGTACAAAACATACTCTGGTTTCTCTTCAGATCGCATAAATCTTTCGCCTTTTACTAAAGATTTCCGTGGAGAGGAACAATTCTGAGTTTTTACTCAATTTTTTGAGGCCTTGCACTTGCAGGGCTTACAATAGTATACAAAAGAAAGAGGTGGTCTTTATTGTGCAGATAATGAGTTTGCTTTTAATATGTGCATTGAGTTATCACTGTAGGTACTTAACACTAAAGACAAACTAGGTGTTAGAATATACAAGGCAAAAGTGTAGTTGTTATTTTGGGGTAGCTTTAGTTTTATGTTGAGATTGCCCCATCATCTAATGTGTGCAATTGAAAATAGCATTGATTGTTCTTACTAGTGGTCCAAGGGGGGGGTGACATCAATGTGAGAGACACATCAATTGGTTGTTTCCCGCAGGACCGACCAGGACCCCAACCAGGGTGGGGGATGGAGACTGCAACACAGGTATGTGCCCTTAACCAGAAATCAAAACCCCACCACCCTTGGGTCTGCAGGCTAATGATCTAACTGCTGAGCCAAACCAGCCACGGCTAAGGTTTCATTTTTTTAAGTTTCATGGTTTTCATTAAGCTATGATTGCCTTAGACTAGTGTAAGATTTCGGAATTTCCAATTATTAAAATTTTCAAGATATTTTTGGGGTACTATTTTTACCACTGTTCTGCAAAAGAAAGGCCATTTCAAGACTAAAAACAGTTAAGAATGACTTGACATCAAAGGACAGAACACCTTTTTTTTTTTTTTTTTTTTTTTTTTGTGGAACATGCCCCTAGCGGAAACCGAACCCAGGACTCTCTGGTCTACAGGCCAATGCCCAACCGCTGAGCCAAACTGGCCAGGGCAAGAACCCTTCTTTTTAAAAAAGTTTTTCTTTTTTTAAAAAAAATTTCTCCCCCTTTATTGATTTTAGAGAGAGAGGAAGGAAGAGGGAGAGAGAGAGAGAGAAACATCGATGAGAGAGAACATCGACTGGCCACCTCCTGCATGCCCCTCACTGGAGATTTGGCCCCACAACCTGGGCATGTGCCCTGACTGGGAATCAAACAGGTGATCTCCTGGTACATAGGGTGGATACTCAACCACTGAGCCACACCTGCCGGGCCAGGACACTTTTTTGAAATAAAAAATCCATTTAATGGAAATATAACTATATTTTGTTAACTTTGCTCTCTTCCCTCAGCCCAAATAGAGGAACGCTGAGGCTCAAAAATCAGTTTAGGGGAAAGCTGAGTTGCCTTAGTCTGACAATATCAGGGACAGTGATGCCCTCTTGTGGCAGTCTGGAGAATTAGGGCCATCTGACTTCCTGTCCTCTGACTTGAGGGACAGTTCCTTCACAATACCACCATTATTCATTCATGCATGCCAGGCATTGATCTCAATGTTTCATTGATCTCAATGTTTGGGATATATCAGTAAAGGGAGTGGCCCACCCCCTTTACATACATATATATATGTATGTATATATAGTTTATATACCTCGGTTCTCGAACGCCTCGGTTTTCGACCAAATCGGTATTCGACCAGGAGATTCGAGAAACTTTTGTCTCGGAATCCGAACAAATATTTGGAACTCGAACTTCCGAGATGAGCCGAGTTGAGCCGAATGGCGTTCATTCGGCCCAGTGCGCCTTGCTTGCGTCATCAGTGTGAGTGCAGAGAGAGAGTCACGCTTTGTGGAGTCACGCTTTCCTATTGGTTTCATTGCTTCGGTTCTCGAACAATTCGGTTCTCGACCGTCCTCCTGGAACGAATTATGTTCGAGAACCGAGGTATCACTGTATATATGTGTGTGTATATATATGCATATATAAATATAATCTCTATATCTATGTCTATCTATCTACCTACCTATCTATCCTTGCCCTGGTGGAGCTTACATTCAGGTGGAGAGACAATAAATAAATAAGCAAATGAATACTAAAAAAAAAAAAAAAGAAAGAAAAGGAAAATAATGGCTGTTATAGGGGGCTGGGGACCACAGTGTAGGGAGTGGTATGGTGTGGGCTGCAACTTAAAAAAGAGTAGCCCTCAGCCCTGGCTGGGTAGCTCAGTTGCTCAGAGCACTGTTCCAAAATGCCATGGTTGCAGGTTTGATCCCTGGTCAGGGCATATACAAGAATCAATCAGTGAATACATAAGTGGAACAACAAATCGATATTTCTTTCTCTCTCTCTCTCTCTAAATCAATCAATAAATTAAAAAACAAAACAAAACAAAAGAATAGCTCTCAATGAGAGAGTGACTTTGAGTAGAGTTGAGAGGAAATGAGGGAGTTAGCCATGCACCTAGATATCTGGGGTGACAGGTTCTAAGAACAGAACCTCTCTTACTGTTCAGCAGAAAAGTCAGCACAAAAGTCCTAAGGCTTGTTTGGCATTTAAGAAACACACAGCAAGTGTGTCTGGAGCCGGTGAAGGAGAGACAGTTCAGAGGTGATGGGAGACTAGAGTACTGTGGGCCCTGCTCTCATTTAATCTCCCTCTCCCCTCCACACACAGAGAACAGAGAAATAGCAAGACTGTTTATTGAACTCTTCCCAGCCAACAGCTCTCCCTCTCCCCCACTGGTGTGCCTAACCCACAGCCTGCAACCTAGGGCCAAGTTGAGTTGCCCTGAGATGGACTCTGGGCTACTTCTGCTAGACTTTCTGCCTTGGCCTTCCTGGCTTGCCTCAGAAGCTCTGTCACTCCTTTCCTTCCATATCCCCTTGGAAGCGAGGGAGGTCTACATCCTGATCATGAGAGCCAAAGTAAAAGCTCCTGTTGCCGTAGAAGAGGCCACTGCGGTATAATTCTGGAAACAGGGAGGTGAGCCTGAGTATGGGTGCTGGCTGCACCTCTGCTTCAGGTCCCCTCACTCCCCACTCACCTGTGGTAACATTGACTTTGTTAGTTGCCAAGATGTCCACCTGAACGCTATCTATTTTCATGTACAAGTCCTCTGCGTTGCTCTGAGGACAGAAGCAAGGGGAACCCAGTTGAGGTGCCAGGTGAGTCTAGGGATGTTGTTGCAGGCAGGAGCAGGAAAGGGAACGGGACATGCCGGGAGGTCCTTCCCTGCAGCTGGCCACCAGGCCCAATTTGTGTGAGGATGTACCAGGGGAGGGACAGTGTGGAGGAGACACCATTCTGTTTGGGCCACTGCTCTTTGTGGCGCAGGAGAGGGGGTGGTTGGGCGCACTTACGAGGAAGAGCTTGTAGAGTTCCTCCCCCATGGACCGATGCACACGCTCCTCCACCACCGGGAACAACCCCACGAAGTACTGCGACAGGCAGGCGGTGTGACTGCGGAGCCCACACCCAGTGCCCACCGCCCCAGCAGCTGCCGCCCCGCGCACCTCCAGCGTGAGGCTGGCCTGCCGCTGGCTGTTGCTGTGGTCTGTGTTGCCCATGGCGGCCATCAGGTTGTGCACCACACGCAGGTGCAGCATCTTCTCGGCCAGGCTCGTGCTGCTGCGTGCCAGGACCCTGGGCCCCGGATTCGAGTTGCAGTGACCTCTGGGCACTCCCGGGCGCAGGCCAGAGCGCTCCCTGGCATGCTTGCTGCATCCACCCACTGGCCCCTGCCTGCTTACCCGATGGCCTTGGCCGCGGCGGCCTGCTGCAGAAACACCGGCAGGTGGGTGTTGAGCTGGAGGACGGTAGAGTCTGGTGGAGAGAGGGCCGTGGGCCGTGAGGCAGGGGCCCCTCCCCTCACCGGGTGCCTTCCTCCCAGTCCCAGGGAATCCCTACCATTGAGGATCTTGGGCTGTAGTGTGCTGGTCTCCTTGACAGATGGTATCAGCAGGTCCACCAGGCCCTTGAGCAGCTCAGAGCACACATCATAGTTGACCAGGTCCTTGATCAGCTCGATGGCTGAGGAAACACAGAGGCAATGGACCTGCAGCTCCAACACTCTCCACCCCCACTGAGGAGGCTCTTGAACCAAGTTGCTTCGTTTTACCTCCATCCTCTTCATTGAGTTTTCCTTACCTTTTTTTTTTTTTAATCCTCACCCAAGGGCATTTTTTCGATATTTTGTTCAGATAGAGTGGGAGGGAGAGAGAGAGAGAGAAACATCAACGTGAAAGGGACACATCGAGTGGCTGCCACCCACACGACCCAACCAGGACCGGGGACAAACTGCAACCGAGGTACATGCCCTTAGCGGGAACCGAACCCGGGTCTCTCCGGACCGCAGGCCGACGCTCCAACTGCTGAGCCAAACCGGCCAGAGCACTTTTTTTTTTTAAATCCTCACCCAAGGATATTTTTTCCATTTATTTTCAGAGTGGGAGAGAGAGAGAGAGAAAGAGAAACATCAAAGTGAGAGACATATCAGTTGGTTGTCTCCCGCACTACCCGGCCAGGGCCCAACCGAGCCTCCACGTTTCAGACCACTGGTGGGCCCTCTAACCGCTGAGCCAAACTGGCCAGGGCGACTTTTCCTGACTTTTAATTGGCCAGCACTGCACAAAATGTGGGGAGAGCCGGGCACAGGACATCTCAGTTCTTTCTTCTTGGAGCTCTCGCTTATAGAGGAGGTTTAGAGAAACCATAGTTTCTGATGAACCATTATTGAGCCCTTCTTTGCCTTGGCTCTGTGCTCAAGGCAATGCGATTCCCTCTGCAATAACACTATGACTGTTATCCCCATTTTACATGAGAGGGAATGAGGCTAGAGAGGTAAAGCACTTTGCCTGAGGTACCACATCTAGCAAGTGGTGGGAGCAAAAGGAAGGAAAGATTTTCTTAGGAGGGAGGAGGCAATTAGAATTTATTGAAGGGATTTTCTTTTCTTTTTTTTTTTTATCCTCACCTGAGGACATTTTTCCAATTTTTGTACAGATAGAGTGGGAGGGAGAGAGAGAGAGAGAGAGAGAGAGAGAGAGAAACATCGATGTGAAAGGGACACATCGAGTGGCTGCCACCTGCACGACCAACCAGGGCCGGGGACAAACTGCAACCGAAGTACGTGCCCTTAGCGGGAACCGAACCCAGGTCTCTCCGGACCGCAGGCCAACGCTCTAACCGCTGAGCCAAACCGGCCAGGGCGAAGGGATTTTCTGTATATATTTTCCAGTTATTCATTCCTCCCAACATTCACTCAGCCTACAGAACACGTGCTGTGCCAGGTGCACAGCATGGGAAGGAGCGTCATAAAAGGGGCCAGTAGGCTGTGGGAGTGCCTGGGCAGGTGGGGAGGACTGCATATATATATATATTTTATCCTCATCCGAGGACATGTTTTTGCATTTATCTTCAGATAGAGCGGGAGGGAAAGAGGGGGGAAGAGAGAGAGAGAAACATAGATGTGAGAGAGACACATCGACTGGTCGCCACCCACATGACCCCAACTGGGCTGGGAACAAACCGCAACCAAGGCCTGTGCCCTTAGCGGAAACCGAACCTGGGACTCTCTGGTCTGCGGACCAACGCTCTAACCGCTGAGCAAAATTGGCCAGGGCAGACTACATATTTTTATAAAGAGAGAGGAACCATAGAGAGGCAGAGGCAGAATGGAGCTGGTTGAGGTGGATAGTACACCATGGTATGCCCGCTGTAAATATTATTCTAAACACATGTGCTTGCTACACGGTGACAGGATTTACAACTGTGCTGTCCCCAGCAGGAGCCAAGTGGGACCTATCTCTCCATTTACTCCTGGGGAGACTGGACTTAGAAAAAGTTCTTGTTTCTCTGACAAGCTCATTTGCATAGTGGAATGCAATGTAGACACAGACCTAATGTATTGACAGAATTATCTGTCTGAATAATGAAAATTAACCATTTATTTCTTTGTCAGGAGATTTTATCCAATAAGAACATGTTTGGGATAGTTCTCCACAATGTAAGAAGAGCCTCCAGTTGCTCTAATTTGGTTCTAATTATTTTTTAATCCTTGTCAGAGGATATTTTTCTACTTATCATCAGATAGAGTGGGAGGGAGGGAAAGAAAGGGAGAGAGAAAGAAATATCGATGTATGAGAGATACATCTACTGGTTGCCTCCCACACGACCCGACCAGGGCTGGGGAAGAACCGCAAACAAGGTATGTACCCTTGACCAGAATCGAACCTGCAACTCACTGGTCTGTGGGCTGACGCTCTAATTGCTGAGCCAAACTGGCCAGGGCCTGAGGATAAGCTTTTATTGATTTTTTTAGAGAGAGAAGAAGGGAGAGGGAGAGAAATATTGATGTAGGAAACATTGATCAGTTGCCTCCTGTATGTGCCCCGACTGGGGATTGAACCCACAACCTAGGTATGTGCCTTGACTGGGAATTGAACCTGCAACCTTTTGGTGTATGAGACAATGCTCCAACCAACTGAGTCACCTGGTCAGGGCTAATTTGGTTCTCATTTGGAATCACAGAGCCAGCATTGTGGAGGGAAAGGGACCAGTCCACCAAGCTTCCCTGGCTACCCCCAAACACTCTCCCACCTGCACAAAAACGCAGCCTGGGATGCACTATCTGCACTGGCTGGTGCCTGAAATCCTCAAGTCTTTCCCACTTGTTCTCTTATTGTTTGGTTATGAAACCTTTTCTTCCTTGCTCTTGAATGAGTGCAGCTTGGTGTTTGGATCTGAGTAGTCAGCTCCTCCTCACACCCAGTACTCTGGGCCTCGTCAGCAGCAGCACATCTCTCAGCAGCACTGGGCTCTTCCCAGGCACAAGCTGGTAGCACCTTAACGTGAGGACACAGTGGGAAAAATGCCTGCCTGTGCCTCAGAGAGCTCTTCCTGCAGCTAGAAATGACTCTGAACGTTCAGGGTAGAAATGAATAGGTGAAGATATTTTATGAAATTTTCCTGACCACAAATGGCATTCTCTACCTACACAGGACCAAGTACTCTAGGAGATGGATGGTTCTGTCTATTCACTTTACACTAAATGCTTGATCCTTCATTGATTATGTATCTGCAACACTTGGAGCTCCTCAGAAAAATGAAGACTTATTCACTGAAATCTTTTTTTTATCCTCACCCAAGGACACTTTTGAATTTATCTTCAGATAGAGTGGGAGGGAGAGAGGAAGGAAGAGAGAGAGAGAAACATCAATGTGAGAGAGACACATTGAGTGGTCGCCACCCACACAACTGCAACCAGGGCTGGGGACAAATTGCAACCGAGATACGGGCCCCTAGCGGGAACCGAACCTGGGACTCTTTGGTCCACGGGCCAATGCTGTAACCGCTGAGCCAAACCGGCCAGGGCTCACTGAATCATTTTTGATTGAGTTTTAAAATTCACAGCTGTCATTATTTATACACAAAGCGAAAGTGCTTGTCCCTGCTAAAATATCTCCACAAGAACCACAGCCAGTTACAACTCTATACACTGTGCTAGTTACTAAGCATAGCAGATTCATTCAGAAAGCAAAGGACAACAGGAGACTACCTGCCATCTTTGGCAGCTCTGCCTCAAGCCTGTGGTGCTGATGACACCCTGTCCTACATTGAAGCAGTCCCTGATTCATTCATTGATGCATTCATTTATCTGGCAAATACTTATTGAGCATCTTCTTCATGTCAGATCCCTGTGCTAGGGCAATGAGGAGGACTAAGATACAGTCCCTGCCCTCAGGGATGAGACATCTAATGGGATACCAGGAAGGAAACTGGCATTTATGATGCCGTGTTATAAGAGCCGTGGGAACACAGAGGAAGTGAGGTTGGTGTGAGGGCATGTTGAGGGGGTGGCGGTGAGGTAGAGAATCAGGCTTCCTTGGAGAAGGTAATGAGTGAGTTGACAGAGCCATAGGGAGAAGGGAGGGACTAGAATGAAGAATGTGGCAAGTGTAGCCCTGGCCGGTTTGGCTCAGCGGTTAGAGCGTCCGCCTGCGGTCCGGAGAGACCCGGGTTCGGTTCCCGCTAAGGGCATGTACCTCGGTTGCAGTTTGTCCCTGGCCCTGGTTGGTCGTGCGGGTGGCAGCCACTCGATGTGTCCCTTTCACGTCGATGTTTCCCTCTCTCTCTCTTCCTCTCTCTCCCTCCCACACTGTCTGTACAAAAAAAAAAAAAAAAAAAAAAAAAAAAATATATATATATATATATATATATATAGAGAGAGAGAGAGAGAGAGAGAGAGAGAGAATGTGGCAAGTGCCATGTTGGAAAGTGCATGCCATCCTTGTGGCCAGGCAAGCAGGAAGGTCTGGTTGGGACACAGGGTGTTGGTGAGAGCTAATCCTGTGCAGGCAGGCCAGCCCCCACTTCGGGGGGGTTTTGCATATGCCAACCACCCTGTAAAGCAGGTGTTTTCTCATCTTTCATTTCAGAGAAAACTAAGACTCAAAAAGGTTGAGTAGCTTACCCAAGGTCAAACAATAAGTAGTAGAATGACTCTGTTAGATTCCAAAACTCATTTTCTTCACCACTAAACTCTGTGGAGAACGAGAAAAATAGACTGTGTGTGGGCACCATACTGGAGAGATGGAGTTTGGTTTAAAGGTAAGAAATACAAAGACCTCAATTACAGGAGACAGAATGGAGAATAGGGGACATATGTGAATGATATTAAGGAGTTAGAGTTGACTAGTCTTGTTGGAAATTGGCCAAAGATGGGAAGCAGGAAGAAATGATGATGGTCCCCGTTTCTGGGCGATTAGGTGTTTTTCACTGAGGTTAGGACCTTGGAAAATAAAAGGTTTGGAGCTGGAATATCAGGAATCCAATTCTGATCCTGGTTAGTGACATCCAAGGGGAGATGTTCAGAAGGCAAATGGAAATAGGGTCTGGAGCTCAGGAGAGAGGTCTGAGCTGTAAAGAGACCACTTAGCCACTCTGCCCGTCATCCATGAAATGGGAATAGCAATACTGCCTACCTCATCAGCTTGTTTTGAGGATTAAATGAGAAAAGAGCTACAGCAGTACTTAGCATAGAGTAAATACTTGATAAATATTATCCATTATTGTTTCTATTATTGTAGGTGGATAGGTGGTAACTAAAACCATTGGAGTGGATGTCACTGGAAGAAAAGAAAGAGAAGAGGACCTGGGGTTGACTCAGAGAAAAAGAAAGGGAGTGGAGGAGGATCAGGAATGTACAAAGGAGTAAGGAATGGTCTCCAGAGAGACGGGAGGAAGCCAGGCTAGCTGGGTCTGCGAAGGAAGAGAAGAGTAATCAGGGAAGAGGGTGGATCAGGAGTTTGAGCAGTTGAGAGTTTATGCCCAGTGAGGCCGAGAAGCAGCTTGGCAGGGCCCATGCTTATTCATTGGACAGATATCAATTGAGTAGGAGTCAGCTACAACGCCAGTGCTGACTGAAACAGCAGGAAACGCACAGACGCAGGAAGTGGGCCACTGGCACTTGGTAGAAACTTTAGTGCAAGAAGAACGATTCCTTCAATCCAAAGAGGAACCATAACCCACAGCCTGTCAGCTCTGTGAGGTGACCACCTGCCTGATAGATGAAGGAACTCAGAACAAATGATTTTCCCAGGGAATGATTTTCACAGTAAAAGAGGAGCCAGAGCTGCAGCAGCAGGCTTGGTATGCTTTTGGAAGAAGGAGCCTTATAAATGGGATAGCACCTGGGAACTGTGGCTGTGCCATGCAACCATTTCCAAGTCACTCAGCATGGAAGAGTTTGTTTTACAATTCTTTGCTCCTAGAGCCTTGGAAAACCAGTGTCCAGTTCTTTCTCTTCACTTCCAGACAAGACTGTCACCTGCTGGCCACAGGTGGGAAGTGCGCTTCAGTGCGTGTCCATACACAGGTTTGCTTCCTTTTCCAGCAGGATAAGAGTACTGTATATTTCGCAAGTTGTGCTGCCGTAAGGAGGAAACCTGTGTCAGGCATCTTCCTTACCAATTACATCGACTTTTCTTCTTCTTTTTAAAAATCTTAATTTTCACCCGATTTGAGAGAGAGAAAGAGAGCGAGCAAGAGATTGATCGGTTGCCTCCTTTATGTGCCCCAGCCCCGACCAGGGATGGAACCCACAACCTAAGTGTGTGCCCTGACCTGGAATCGACCCTATAACCTTTAGATGTATGGATCCAATCAACTGAGCCACTCAGCCAGGGCTATATTGTTTCTTATTTCTGTACATTTCACCACATCCTGTTCAATGCCCAATGTTGAAACATTAAAATTATATTTTATGCACTATTCCATTTAAAAAATCCAGGCAATAGCCCTGGCTGGTTTGGCTCAGTGGTTAGAGCATCAGCCTGCGGACCAAAGAATCTTGGGTTCGAGTCCAGTTAAGAACACATACCTCGGTTGCAGTTCATCCCAGGCCCTGGTTGGGTTGTGCGGGAGGCAACCAGTTGATGTGTCTCTCTCACGTCGATGTTTCTCTCTGTCTCTCTTTCTCCCTCCCTCCCACTGTATCTAATGATAAATAGAAAAATATCCTTGGGTGAGGAATAAAAATAAAATAAAATAAAATGTGCTCCATAGCCCTGGCCGGTTTGGCTCAGTGCTTAGAGCATTGGCCTGCGGACTGAAGGGTCTTGGGTTTGATTCCCGGTCAAGGGCATGTACCTGGGCTGTAGGTTCGATCCCCAGCCTTGGATGGGGTCATGCAGGAGGCAACCAATTGATTTGTCTCTCTCACATCAGTGTTTCTCTCTCTCTTTCTCTCCCTCCCTCCCTTCCACGCTCTCTAAGAATCAATGGAAAAATATCCTTGGGTGAGGATTGCTCCCCCCCCCAAATGCTCCACAAAGTTTTTAGTATATTTTCTCTCAAGACCTGGAGCCCAATTCTCTTCCCCTCGAGTGTGGGCTAGACATAGTGACTGGCTTCTAGTGGCCAGAGTAAAACAGAAGTGGCAGTGTGCAATTTCTGAGGTTAGATTGTAAATGACATTGGGGCTTCCTCTGCTCTTTCTTGGGCCACTTGCTCCAGGAGAAGCCAGCTGCCATGTTGTGAGGACACTCAAGTAGCCCTACAGAGAGGCCCATGTAGTGAAGAACTGAGGCTCCTGTCAACATCCAGCACTAACTTGCCCAGCGTGTGAGTGAGCCACACTGGCCTTCGGGTGAACACAGCGCCGGCTGACCGCTGGACTGCAACCTCATGACACTCCCTGAGCCAGAACCACTCAGTTAAACTGCTCCCAGATTCCTGACCTACACAAAAAAACTATGTGAGATCATGTTAATTTTTTTGACCATTAAGTTTTGGGGTAATTTGTTATATAGCAATAGGTAACAAATATAGATGACTGATTTAACAGCTTTTGTAGATTTCTGCAAAGTCTGAGTATAATGGCTTTCATTTTGTCTTTATAGCAGGATTTTAAGGAATCTTCATTTGTCTCTGCCCAAGTTCTGTGGAGCTGCAGGGGCAAGGAGTCGGGCAGGGAGGGGAACCTGCCATAGGTCGCCATACTGCATGGCTTAGACTGCCCATGTTTGAGAAGAGGGGGATGGGGAGGGTGGGGCAGAGAAAGGGAGACCATGAGCCACAGAAGAGGGCCAACAAAGGGCAGAAAGGGGGTACTGAGGGGCAGAGAGAGTCTGAAGTTCCTGAGAACTCTGAAATTCTGACTTCTCCCAATTCTCTTATACCCTACCAATACAACCAATAGGAACTGCTATAAACTTTACAAATATTTAAAGAAAACATGTTTTCAGTAAATTGGTAATTTGGTGAACTGGGCACTCAGCAAATTGGTCATTTGGCCAGTTGAGTTTTGGCAAACATACATTTGGTAAATTAATTTACAATGATTGATCTGCTTCTGATGAAGTCAAATAGTAATTTTTATGTTCCTAATGTAACAATTTATTTGTAAAAGATAGGAATATATTTATATACGCATATATATTTCACATCCCCAACAGAACTCATTAATTTATCCTTCCAAAAAACTTTATGACTTTGAAATTTCTTTTCTCTAGGGAGAGAGATGGTGAGCAAATACTTTTGTGGCTTTAGACAACTTGTCATGATTAAGTCCCTGCGTGGCACTAATTCCTGGAATAGCAAGCCTCCCTGGGAGGAAACTGTCATTTTTCACTTCACAGCAATTATAAATGGAGATGAATTCCAGGCAGGCCCACTTTGGAGAAGTCCTCCCTTAAATTTTGGCTCGCTTAGGTTAAGTGGGATCATCGTTGAAAGAAATTCTAAAATCTTAATTCTATAAAAACAAAAAAACCCTCAGAAATTAGCGGATGAAGACATCAGTACCCTTCCCCTGGTCACTTCTCCTTCAAAGTGAAGATCAGACAAGAATGGACCATCCGAGTCTCTTGCAGTGGGGACCGCAAAGCCACTGCTTGGTGCACAGGTTTGCTCCCACTCTCTTTTAAGAGCCCAGAAGGGCAGGGCGTTCCCAGAACCTGTAACACAGTGCTCCCTGACCCTTCCCTCCTCCGGGGCACTGGCACAGGTGTGAGGGAAACGTCAGTTCATGAGACCCAGCTTTGCCAGACAAACATATTTTAGGAAACTGTATTAAAATATTGAGAAAGGGGAGAGAAAGGAAGACAGAGAAGCTTATCCCACTTGGACAGACACAGAGCTACCACACACATGTCCTCCAGCTTTCACTTGTCCCACTGTTTTAAAATGTGGCCACAAAATTATTTGACCCTCCCCTCACTGGGATGTGGGGTCTGTGTGCTTCCCCTCCAGCTGGCCAGGGAACGATGCTGTGTGACTTAGAAGGTTAGGTCAAAAGAGGCCATGCAGCTTTGGTCTGGAATGCCTTGGAATCTCACTCTCGGTTGCCTTCTCTCGCCATCCAGCTTCCAAGCTGAGAAGCCTAAGCTACGAGGAGAGGCCACATTACGTGCTGTAGTAACAGTCCCAGCTCTGAGCCACATGATTCCAACCCTCTCTACTACCCAAGGCTGGGACTCGGGTGAGGCAAGTGAGGCTTTTGCCTCTGATGCAAAACTTAAGGGAGAGGCCAAGAAACTCTGTAATCTTAAAAAACAAACAAACATCCAATGCAATCTTTTTAAAAATAAAAAGTTAATGGAAAATAATTTATGATAAACAGCATATCAAAATGGTAAGTTAAAACAGGATCAACCTGGCCCTGGCCGGTTTGGCTCAGTGGTTGGAGCATCGGCCTGTGGTCCAGAGAGACCGGGTTCGGTTCCCGCCAAGGACACGTACCTTGGTTGCAGTTTGTCCCTGGCCCTGGTTGGGTCATGTGGGTGGCAACCATTCGATGTGTCCCTTTCATGTTGATGTTTCTCTCTCTCTCCCTCCCACTCTACCTGAACAAAATATCGAAAAATGTCCTCGGGTGAGGATATAAAACAAAACAAAAGAGGATCAGCCCAGCAGGTGTGGCTCAGTGGTTGAGCATTGAGTCGATGTGTCTCTCTCACATCGATGTTTCTCTCTCTTCCTCCCTCTCTCCCTCCCACTCTATCTGAAGATAAATGCAAAATGTCCTTGGGTGAGGATTTAAAAAAAAAGAGGTTGCTGGTTTGATTCCCAGTCAGGGCACATGCCCAGGTTGTGGACCCGATTCCCAGTGGGGGACATGCAGGAGGCAGCCAATCAATGTTCTCTCTCATCGATGTTTCTATCTATCTCTCTCTCCCTCTCCCTTACTCTCTCTAAAATCAATAAAGAAAAAAAATTTTAAAAAACAGGATCAGTAAGAGTGCTGTGGGGAGCCATACTGGAGTCTGAGGCAAAAGGGTAAGTCAGTAGTAGTGATCCTCACTAGCATCACTCTAGTTCCAGCTGTGGCTCCAGCTGTTTTCCAGGGAGCAGAGATAATCCATCTCTGCTGTGTTCTGTTCAAATTCCTGACCTATATCTTATGTTAGTTTTATGACACTAAATTTGGGGTGGTTTGTTATAAGCAATAGGTAGCCAAAACACCCACTCTCTGCTCGAGAGGCCTTACCATCTCCTACCTTCCTCCAGAAACCTCTTTTTCTTCCTTCTCCAAACCCTCTTCTTTGGCCCTCAGGAAACAAAGGGTCATTTAAGACACACAGCCTTCACTTAGCCATCTGGACTGAAAAAAACTAAGTGTTTCAAGTTCTATTCCCAATATGATGACTGTTAGTACAAATTAGGGTATACATAATTCAGTCATCCCAATTTGTTCACTGAACAAATACCTAAAAGCTTAATTTTGCCATGACTGTTTAGGCACCAGGAATACAATCGTAAGCAAAGAAGGTGCAGTCTCTCTTCTGGAGCTGACTTTCTAACAGAGGACAGACAATAAACAAGTAAACAAAGAACAAACAAGGTAATTTCCAAAGGAGATCAGTGCTGTGAAGTGATATGATGGACAGAGACCTAGGTGGGTGCTGAAAGGGAATGAAGAAGCTTTAGAGAGAGATGGGCAGGAAGGTCTCTTTCAGAGGTGATATCTGAGCCAACACCTGAAGTTTGAGAAGCTGTCCATCAATCCAAGGTCTGGGGAAGTGCCTTCCAGACTTCACTGGTCATGGCAGGTGTTTGGATTTCAGTCCAGGTGCAAGGGGAAGCTAAGGAGTGACACTGTCTAGTATATATTTAAAAAATAATAATTCTGGCTGGTCTTCTGTGGGAGAATGGATTACAGGAGCCAGAATGGAAGCAGAAGGTAAGCTAGGAGACAGGATGATGGATTAGCCTAGGGTGATCACAGGGGGGCGGTAAGTGGAGACAGAGTCCAGGGACTTGGCAAGGACAGGATGGAGTGTGAGGTGAGAAAAGGAAGGTCATCTGGTTCTCATCTTACATCTTTCACTTGAGCAGTTGGGTTGGTGGTGGTACCTTTTACTGAAAACAGGAAGAAGAATAGGTTTTCCGAAGGAAATCAAGAGTTATGTCTTGACTTCCAGTCAAGATGGCGGGTAGGTAAACGCGGTATCGCGTCCTCCCACAACCACATCAAAGTTACAACTAAACTACAGAACAACCATCATTCAAAGCTGCCTGAAATCAAGATGAATGGAAGTCCTACAACTACGGAATTAAAGCAGCAGCCACATCGAGACTAGTAGGAGGGGCGGAGGCGGACGGGCTGGTCCCACACGTGTGGCAGATAAAAATCAGGAGGACACCTCAGCTGGGAAGGTCCTCTCTGAGGACTGAGGGGTCCCGTCCCACACCAGACGCCCTGCTCAGGGTTCCAGTGCCAGGAAGAGAAGTCCCCATAACTTCTGGCTGGAAAAACCAGCGGGAACTGAGGCTCAGGGAAGCTGACACGGCTGGAGCCCCAGGCAGCTCCTTAAAGGGCCCGCGCACAGACTTATCAGACTCACTCCCTCTAAGCTTGGAGGGGAGGCAGCTCGAGGGGCGCCAGAGACATACAGGGAAGAACTGAGCAGTTTGGCACTGGAGCGGGGGCTGGAGAGGGGGCTTTCTCCGGGACAAACGTGTTGTCAGAGGCCTTTGTTCCTTTGGTGAGCCCTTCCCTGGGGTGGCAGACAGAAGCCATATCTGGGACTCCAGCAACCTGGCTCACACTGGTAGCCCCGCCCTGGTGACTCCCTGAGGCCCCGCCCCGCTCCACCCAACTTTCAGGCCCACCCAAGCTGTTGCCAGTTGCTTAACCTTAGAATTGGCCTGTCTTGGATCCTGCTTCAGGTTTTCCTAAATTCTTTCAAACAAGCAGCATCTCGTCTCAGATAGCCCCATACCTCTCGTTAAGTAATACATAGAAACAAACAGAGAGGCAGCCAAAATGAGGAGACAAAGAAACAGGTCCCAAATGAAAGAACAGAACAAAACTCCAGGAAAAGAACTAAGCAAAATGGAGATAAGCAACCTAACAGATGCTTAAAATACTGCTTATAAGGATGCTCAATGAACTTAGTGAGAACCTCAGCGAACTTAGTGAGGGCCTCAAGAGCATAAAAAAGGACCAGTCAGAAATGAAGGAGGCACTAACTGATATAAAGAATAATTTACACAGATTCAATAGTAGAGTAGGTAAAACCAAGAAGCAAACCATCGATTTGGAATCTAAGGAAGCAAAAAACACCCAACCAGAACAGCAAAAAGAAAGAATCCAAAAAAATGAGGACAGTGTAAGGAGCCTCTGGGACAACTTCAAGCATGCCAACATGTGCATTATGGGGGTGCTAGAAGGAAAAGAGAGAGAACAAGAAATCGAAAACCTATTTGAGATAATAATGACAGAAAACTTCCCTAAATTGGTGAAGGAAACAGACATACAAGTCCAGGAAGCACAGAGAGTCCCAAACAAGATGAACCCCAAGAGGCCCACACCAAGACACATCATCATCAAAATGCAAAAGGTTCAAGACAAAGAGAATCTTAAAAGCAGCAAGAGAAAAGTAGTTAGTTACCTACAAGGGAGTTCCCATAAGACTGTCAGCTGATTTCTCAAAAGAAACTTTGCAGGCCAGAAGGGAGTGGCAAGAAATATTCAGGGTGATGAAGAGCAAGAACCTACAACCAAGATTACTCTATCCTGCAAAGCTGTCATTTAGAATCGATGGCCATATAAAGAGTTTCCCAAACAAGAAAAAGTTAAAGGAGTTCATCACCACCAAACCGTTATTATATGAAATGATGAAGGGTCTTTTTGAAGAAAAAGATAAAATATATGAACAAACAAAATGGCAATAAATACATATCAATCGACAATGGAATCTACAAACAAAATGAACAGGCAGAACAGAAACATCCTCATAGATACAGAGAACATTTTGTTGGTTGCCAGATGGGAGGAGGGTTGGGGGAATGGGTGAAAAAGGTGAAGGGATTAAAAAGTACAAATTCATTGCTATACTGACAAACCTCAAAGAAAAAGGGGTTGGGGGGGGGGTGGGAAGAAATAAACCAAAGAACTTATATGCATAACTAATGGACACAGACACTAGTGTGGGAAAAGGCGGGAGGGGGGCGGGAGTGGAGAGGAGGGGGGTCAATGGGAGAAAAATGAGGAACATCTGTAATACATTCAACAATAAAAATTTAAAAAAAAAAGAGTTATGTCTTGGCTATAAGCTTCAGATGTTTATTAGATGTCCACATGGGGATTTCAGGGCAAGGTCAGGGCTGGAGACATAGATTTGGTGTCTGAATATATAACATGACATGATATTTAAAGCCAAGGGACTAGACAAAAATCACACAGGGAGAAGGTGTTGGAAAAGATGAGAAGTATGTTGACCTCACAGTCTGGTAGAGAAACATGAGAAACTAGCAAAAACCAGGAGGCAGGAGGAAACCTGGAGGTGGTGTTACAGAAGCCAGAAGAGAGGGAGCTGCTATTGACCAAAGGGTCAGAAGTAGCTGAGAGAGCCTGGCCGGTGTGGCTCAGAGGTTGAGCATCGACTCATGCACCAAGCGATCACTGGTCTGAATGCCGGTCAGGCACATGCCCAGGTTGTGGGCCCTATCCCTAGTGGCAGGCATGCAGGAGGTGGCCGATGAATGTTTTCTCTCATTGATGTTTCTCTCTCTCTTTCCCTTCCTCTCTCTCTAAAATCAATAATAAAAAAAAAAGAAGTAGCTGAGAGATTGAGCAGGAAGAAAATGGGAAAATGAGTAGCTGGAGGGAAACCTGGGGTCAAGGAGGGGTATGCATCCTTAAACACTACGACTGGATTTTACCCTTTTGCGGGAACGTGTCTTTTAAATCTCTTTTAATCCACAGATTACAATGGAGGCCTCTTTATTAAGGTGGGAGATACAGAGCACATTCACATGTCAATGGAGAGGACTCACTGGAAGAAAAGGGAGTGGGGAACTGTAGGAGAGAAGTCTGAGGGAAGGTGCCTCAGAGAACCAGCAGAAGAAGAGGTGTCTGATGGGACAGGGACACTTCACTGGAATGGGAAAGAGCAGAGAATGTGGGTCAGGCAGGTGGTAGATCTGGAAGTGGGAAGGTGGAGTTCTCAACAAAAAGAAAACTCCTCCACTACTGACACCCAAGGCCATGAAAGGAGTCCCCAGACCCCCCTAAGCCTCTCCACCTCCTGTTTTCTTTCTTTTCTTTTTTTTTTATCCTCACCCGAGGACAGTTTTCGATATTTTGTTCAGATAGAGTGAGAGGGAGAGAGAGAGAGAGAAACATCGATGTGAAAGTGACACATCGAGTGGTTGCCACCCACACGACCCAACCAGGGCCGGGGACAAACTGCAACCGAGGTACGTGCCCTTAGCGGGAACCGAACCCGGGTCTCTCCGGACCGCAGGCCGACGCTCTAACCGCTGAGCCAAACCGGCCAGGGCTCCACCTCCTGTTTTCATGGGACTCTGCCAGAGAATTCTGCTTTCCCTGTAGCCTTCTCAGGGGAAGGATGTCACCCCCACTCTGCCACGCACACAGCATGGGAGGTAGAGTGCACATCCTTTTACTCTCCTCCTTCCAAACCATTAATTTTTCTCAATACAAACAAGCACAAAACTCCAGTACTTGGTGTAATACTTGGCACATCACAGATGTTCTATTAACATTTGTTTTAAAAACCCTGGCTGGTGTGACTCAGTGGTTGGAGCATTGGCCTGTGCACTGAAGGGTCATGGGTTTGATTCCTGGTCAAGGGCACAAACCTGGGTTGCAGGTTTGATCCCTGGCCCCAGTTGGGGTCATGTGTGAAGCAACCAATCAATATGTCTCTCTCACATCAGTGTTTCTCTCTCTCTCTCCCTCCCTCCTTTCCTTCCACTCTCTCTAAGAATCAAAGGAAAAAATATGCTATGGTGAGGAGTAACAACAACAAAACAAAACCCCAGTCCTGCCCTTTTAAGGTTAGTCCATTCAGCTGTACCACCCGCTCCTCTTGGTCACAGGCTTCTCTATCCTGTTGCCATCATCCTGTGGGTAAGGGCGAAGCTTTATCTTGGTCTTGCAATTTAGCGTCCTCAAACTCAAGAGAAATTCATGTCTGATCCTCTTTGCTCCCCACTGTTAGGACCACATCTCAGACCTGTCAGAACGTCCCTCCCCTGCCTTTGGAGGGATGCGAGTAGAAGCTGAATAGTCTTCTCTCCCTCAACCTCCACGCCATCGACCCTGTGAAATAGTTCCCCCCGGTGGACAATCATTCCGGGGCACTTTCTATATTCCAAGTTACACGAAGACTATTTTGAAGTGCCTGGTGAAAAATAATATTCATTCATTCAGCAGACATTTCTTGGGCACCTGTTATGAGTCTGGCATCTCTGAAATTATTTTGAGGTACAGAATTTCACTGTGCTCACATGAGCTCACATCAAACCAAAAGGCAGTGATAAAGCTTCATGCTCTGCCTGCCACAGTGGCACTTGTCACGTAATAAATGCAGAGGACTCTAAACTGGGCCCAATATGGGAAGAAGCCAAACCAGTTCCAATGCAGGAGGGGTTCATCAGCATAAATAAAGCTAAGTCATTTTTCATAAATTTATTCAACAAACTTCTACTGAGTACCCATTATATTCTAGGCCCTGAGCTGGAAAAAGATGCCAGACCCAGCCCCCTGCCTGAGGTTGCTCACAGGTCTGGAAGAGAAAGACACACAAGCAAGGAGTCACTAATGGTGTATATGTGCAGTACTTACTCGCTCCCTCACTCATTCATTCAACAAAGGTGGATGGAGGACCTAACATATGCTAGGGATGACGATGAGAACAAGAACGAAAACTACGAGAGTTGCACTGGGACTGTGCACAGTCTTTGTAAAGGGCAGTTACTATTCTGGGGATAACTGCACCAGGAGGGAGATACTAGCGGGGAGAAGAGCTAAGGGTGGTACTAAGCAAGGAGGGCCGACATTTGGGCAGGGGTGGAAGGCAGGTCAGGGAAGGCCTCAGAGCAGAACTGCATAAGCTGAGAAGTGGCAGTTGAGTGGGAGTGGTCACGCCTGCCATGAGGAGGAGGGGTTGGGGAGGGAGGTCTCACTGTCAGTCAGTTCAGTCTCCTGGGGGTTGTTTGATTAAGTTTCCTAACATGATTTCACTGCCAGGTCACTTCCTTGGTCCAGTGCCAGCACAATCTTCTGACCTTCATTTAGGTGACTCTACCACTCCACCCTCTCCCTGGCAACTCCACCCCAGCTAGCAGACTCTGCTTTAGCTGGTAAGTGATTTCAACATATCATTATTTCTCAATATACAAGGTTCACACACCCACACATACTTGCAGGGGTCAAACAAATACAAAATCGACAATGCTGCTGAAGGAAAAATACAACTGACATTCAATTTCAACAATGCCTCCAAAAAGTAACTGATAGCAGTGAGCCATCTGACCTCTGTTGATCTTCCACAGGATCTCACTTGCACACCTGAACCCCAGGACCTGCCTGCTCCTTCTGCCCCTCCCAGACTTCTTGGACTTGGGTCTCAGCCTGTCACTCTGGACACAGGAGTCCCTATATGTTCTGATGCCCAGACTTCTCACGCTGTCCTGGCCTCTCGGCCCTGCCCATTCCCCCTTCCACATGCCATCTCATTCTCCACACCCAGGCAGTTCTGTCTTGTCCATTCTTTCTCTTTTTGGGCCTCTGTATTCAGCTAGATCAGTACCTTCCCATTTTGTTGTATGAACAACCCAAAAGGCTTCCCAACTGGCCTCCAGCCTCAAGTCTCCCTGTGACTCTGGCCCATTTAGCATACCACAACCCAGACCATCCTCCTGAGACGGTGCTTTGCCATGCCATTCACCTGTTCATGGTTCACTTTTCCGTGGCTCCACTCTGCCTACTGGAGAGAGCGCCCACCACTCGACCTGGCACTGACGGTGCTCTGCAATCTAGCCTACCTTTCTAGGTCTCCTGGACTGAGATCTCTACCAAACCTCCACCAAATGACCTACCTGTCATTCCCCACATACACCCTGCATTTCCAAATGTCTAGGTCTTCATTTACACCATTCCCCTTTTCAGAATGTCTTCATCTGCTCCTACATCCTTCCCACGTTCCAAATCTCAGCTCAGATACCACTTTCTCAGCAAACCCTTCCTTAACCCTCCTGTTGAAAACACAATCTCCCTTCTCTGAATCACTACAGGAACAGGGAAGGAAATATCCTGTAAACACTTGCCAAGTGCTACATGTTAAAAGCACATGCTTTGGCCCTGGCCCATTTGGCTCAGTGGTTAGAGCGTTGGCCTGCGGTCCGGAAAGACCCGGGTTCGGTTCCTGCTGAGGGCATGTATCTCGGTTGCAGTTTGTCCCCGGCCCTGGTTGGGTCGTGTGGGTGGCAACCACTCAATGTGTCCCTTTCACGTCGATGTTTCTCTCTCTCTCTCTCTCCCTCCCACTCTATCTGAACAAAATATTGAAAAACGTCCTCGGGTGAGGATTAAAAAAAAAAGCACATGCTTTGGAGTCGGACAGATCTGGTGTGGATCTAGTTAGCTGGGTAACCTCAGAAAGCATAATCTCTCCCTGCTTCAATGCTTTAGCTTGAAAAATGTAAAAATACCCCCCCCCCCCATTCATCCATTTGAATATTCAAATACCTAATATGTGCTTGTCCTGCATTCTTGTGGTTATTTTGAGAATTACATAAAAGGATGCATGGAAAGTGTCTGGCACATAGGGGTACTCAAGAAATGAAAACTTACTAATACTACCATTACCCGACTTCTGTTTAGAGGGGAAGCACCACCTAAGACTGGGAACCAAAGCCAGCTCTGGAGCCAGGCGGATTCTAAACAACCGTTAAAGCACCATGTGGTTGATTCAAAATATAGAATGTGGCTGTCATTTTCTGAATAACTTGCCCATCAGTACCGGATCAGCCTCTTCCATCTGCTGAGGCTCTCCAGGACTCCACAAGGCTCTTTGTGAAGAGGAAAGAACTTAAAAAAAAATTTTTTTTTTCCTTTATTGATTTGAGAGAGAGAGGAAGGGCGAGGGAGAAAGAGAAACATCGATGAGAGAGAACATTGATTGGCTGCCTCCTGCATGCCCCCCACTGGAGATCTGGCCCACAACCTAGGTATGTGTCCTAATGGGGAATCAAACCAGCAACCTCTTGGTACATGGGTCAATACTCAACCACTGAGCAACACTGGCTGGGCGAGGAAATAACTTTTAAGAGCAAATGTGCTGCCCTGGCCAGTTTTTGCTCAGTGGTTAGAGCGTCGGCCTGCGGTTCAGAGAGACCCGGGTTTGGTTCCCGCTAAGGGCACGTACCTCGGTTGCAGTTTGTCCCCGGCCCTGGTTGGGTCGTGCGGGTGGCAGCCACTCAATGTGTCCCTTTCACGTCGATGTTTCTCTCTCTCTCTCTCTCCCTCCCACTCTATCTGAACAAAAAATGGAAAAAAATGTCCTCGAGTGAGGATAAAAAAAAAGTGAATGTGCCTAGCTCTCACTGCTACCTTCTGTGCTGCGGAGCAGACCTGGCCGCCTCCCTTACCTTCGTACTGGACTTCCAGGTGCATGGTGCGCAGCACGTTCAGCACGCAGTACACGATGCTGGGGTGAGTGGTTCCAACAATTGACTGGCAAGACAAAGAGGACAAGGTGGTTACTCTTTACATCTTGTCTATCCGGGAGGAATGAAAGCAGCCTTCCAAGTAGCTAGGCAAGCCTGGCGGAATGGGGAGAGTGAGGGCAGTGAGAAGTTACTAGGCCTTGGCCCTTGAGAGGAGGGGCAGAGATAGAAAGCCAAGACTCTGAAGGAGAATCTGCCACCGAATCCTCTAGCTCAGGAGGTGCTATTTCAGAGTGAGAGGGAGGGAGGGAGGGAGAGAGAGAGAGAGGAACATCGATGTGAAAGAGACACACTGACTCGTTGCCTCCTGCATGAGCCTGACCAGGGCCAAGGACCAAACCACAACCGAGGCACATGCCCTTGACCGGAATTAAACCCGCGACTCTTCAGTCTGCAGGCCGACGCTCCCACCACTGAGCCAAACCGGCCAGGGCAGTGGTGGTATTCCTTTTCTTCTTTTTTAAAAAAATTTAATTTTATTATTTTTAATTTTTTTCTTTATTGAGTCTAGAGAGAGAGGAAGGGAGAGAGATAGAAACATTGATGAGAGAGAACATCGACTGACCACCTCCTGCATGTCCCCCACTGGGGATTGGGCCCAAAACCTGGCCATGTGCCCTGACCAGGAATCGAACCAGTGACCTTTTGGTGCATGGGTCAACGCTCAACCACAGAGCCACACCGGCCGGGCTCCTTCTCTTCTTACTTGGAACATTTTACCTGGTGATCTTATTTACTTTCATAGTTTCATTTATCACTTCTCTGCTCGTGAAATTCAAACTGGCATCCTCACCTCAGGTCTCTTTCCGCAGCTTCAGCTTTTATTTTCTACTGTCCAATGGGCATCTCTACTAGATTTTCTGAACAGTGATTCCTCAATTGAGCTAAGGATCAGAATTATTTGGGGAGCTTAAAAAGAAAAAGCATTACTAAAGGATGCCCTAACTCCTTCCATTCCAAAACACCAATCAGAAAGAATATATGCACCCCTATGTTCATAGCAGTGTTATTTACAATAGCCAAGATCTGGAAACAACCCAGGTGCCCATCAGTAGATGAGTGGATAAAAAACCTGTGGTACATTTACACAATGGAATACTATACAGCTGCAAAAAAAGAAGGGTCTCTTACCCTTTGCATGAATAGCATGAATAGCATGAATAGCATGAATAGACCTGGAGCCCTGGCCGGTTTGGCTCAGCGGTTAGAGTGTCGGCCTGCAGTCCGGAGAGACCCGGGTTCAGTTCCCGCTAAGGGCATTTACCTTGGTTGCAGTTTGTCCCCAGCCCAGGTTGGTTGTGCGGGTGGCGACCACTCGATGTGTCCCTTTCACATCGATGTTTCTCTCTCTCTCTCCCTCTCACTCTACCTGAACAAAAAATGGAAAAATGTCCTCGGGTGAGGATGATAAAAAAAAAAAATAGACTTGGAGATTATTATACTAAGTGAACTAAGGCAGTCAGAGAAAGTCAAATATCATATGATCTCATTTATATGTGGAATCTAATGAACAAAATAATTTGACAAACAAAATAGAACCAGAGGCGTAGATACACAGAATGGTCTGACAGATCCCAGAGGGGATGGAGGTGGGGAGAACTGGATAAAAAAAGGTGAAGAAAGTAGCCAAAGAACATATATACATAGCCCACGGACACAGACCATAGAGTGGTAAAGGCCAGGGGAGGGGTGGCAGGGGCTGAGTGGAGGTGGGTAAAGGGGTGCAAAGTGGGGGACATCTGTAATAGTGTAAAAAAAAAAGAAATCCTAACTCTTTCCAAATGAGATAGGTTTTTCCCACTCTCTAGATGGCACACAACTCACCCTGCTGTCTAAGTTCAAAGCTGGGTATCATCTTTGACTCCTTTCCTTTTACTGCCCCAAGTCCCATGCATTCTACCTCCAAAATGTCTGTCCAACCTGGTCACCTGTATTCCTATTGCCACAGTTCAGGCCTTATCATGTCTTTGATCCCTTAACTGTCTCCTTGCCTGCAGCCCATCCTAGAGCTGTTTTGAGAGCTTCTGCTGGTTCATCACAAGCATTCTTTGAGTCTTGAATTCCCCCCTTACTAGGCAAGTTGTCTTCCTGTGGTCACCATGCCCCAAATCTGACTTTGCTCACCTTCCAGGGTACTGTCTGAGAGGAAGGCAGAAGCCAAGAGAAAAAAAAGAGTTTCCCGAGCACCGGAGATCTGGTCTTTTCACTCGTACGCTATCTATAAATGCACCAATTCTTTCCCCATCAAATTGACTCCTGTAATCTTTTCTACAGTCCTTTCCTCATCCTTGTGGCTTGTCTCAAACACTTTTAAGTATGCCAACATCTTTCTGATCCTTAAGTAAACAGGACGAATCACTCTGACAGGAGACATGAACTCTCTGCCCTGCCTTGGCCTTCTAGAAGTAACGCTGATTGAACAGCACACATGCGGTGGGAGGCTGAGCTCCTTTCTCACGCCTGTGAGGAGGCAACTGTGGAAGGTAATTGTGAGATTACTGTGTGCGAATCAGAACCACAGGAGCATGCAGCCTGGGCTCACCTGGGCAGTCCTGAGAGTCTGCAGGGCCAACTGCTGAGCCTTCGGGGATACAGAGGGCAGTAACGCTATCAGGCCTTTGTACACTTGATTCTGGTATTTGGGATTACCGTGGACCAAAGAATCCAACAGAACCTGCACTTCTTCCTGGGTCTCTTCTGACTCAGACTTTGCCAAAAATTCTGCTATAGCCCGTACACCTGAACAAAGGAGAGAGGAAATGCTAAATTGAAAGGGACTTATGAAAACAATCCTCATTCAAGATTACATAATATTGGATGAAAGAAGGTGAAGGGATTAAGAAAAAAAAAATCATATATATGTGTGTGTATACACACACATACATACACATAGACACATATCCCTGTAGTGATAGCCAGAGGGAAAGAGGGGCGGGGTTTGGTAGGGGTGGGAAGAGGTGGGAAAATGGGGATGGAAAGAGACTTTGCTTGGGGTGATGTGCAGATGATGTTTTATTGACTTGTACACTTGAAACCTGTACCTCAATAAATTCAATTTAAAAAATTACATAGCCTTGGCCAGTTTGGCTCAGCAGTAAGAGCATCGGCCTGTGGTCCAGAGAGACCCGGGTTTGGTTCCCGCTAAGGGCACGAACTTCGGTTGCAGTTTGTCCCCAGTCCTGGTTGGGTCATGCGGGAGGCAGCCACTTGATGTGTCCCTTTCACGTCGATGTTTCTCTCTCTCTCCCTCCCATTCAATCTGAACAAAAAATGAAAAAATGTCCTCGGGTGAGTTAAAAAAAAAAATTACATAACACAAGGTAATGGGATTAAGATGTATTTAACCAAGCCCATTCAATCAGAGCAAAATTGAGGCTTAGCCTCATGTTGCACCATTGTCTTGTTCACCTCTGGCTATGTGGCTTGCGGATTTTGTTTCAGCATAGGCATCTCAGCTTATTGAAATGTTTTAAAATTTAAAATGGCTCTGCCCTGGCTGGTTTGGCTCAGCAGTTAGAACGTCGGCCTGCGGTCCAGAGAGACCGGGTTCGGTTCCCGCTAAGGGCATGTACCTTGGTTGCAGTTTGTCCCAGGCCCTGGTTGGGTCGTGTGGGTGGCAACCACTCAATGTGTCCCTTTCACGTTGATGTTTCTCTCTCTCTCTCTCCCTCCCACTCTATCTGAACAAAAAATGGAAAAATGTCCTCGGGTGAGGATAAAGGGAAAAAAAAAAATTTAAATGGCTCTGCAAAATGCACAAATTAAAAAAATATGCATTTTTTATTGCTATGTGATAACTAACTGCATAGTGCTCAGTAGTTTACAAAATGTTTTCACAAATACTATGTCATTTAATCCCAGAAACAATACTGAGAGGTGGTGTTAGTCCCATTTTATGGATAAATACACTGAGGCTCAAAGAGGCCATGGGGGACACAGAGAGAAGCACAATTAAAGTGCAGTGAGGGAAGTGCTTTGACAAAGGGATGTGTAGGGGATGGCATCTCCTTTACATGCCTTAATCAGAGCACCTGATAGATCATATTGTAAATCCTGCCCGGCCAGTGTGGCTCAGTGGATTGAGCTGCGGTCCATGGACTGAGAGGTCTCCGTTTGATTCCTGGTCAGGGCACATGCTCGGGTTTCAGGTTTTGGTTTCGGGTTTTGGGTTTCAGGCTCTATCCCCAGTAGGGGGTGTGCAGGAGGCAGCCGATCCATGTATCTTTCTCACATGGATGTTTCTCTCTCTCTCTCTAAAAAAGCAATAGAAACGTTAAAGAAAGAAAGAAAGAAAGAAAGAAAGAAAGAAAGAAAGAAAGAAAGAAAGAAAGAAAGAAAGAAAGAAAGAAAATCCTGGATTATTTACCTTTCTCACTACACCGTAAGCTCTTTAAGGACAGGGTATTTTATTCATCTTTGTATTCCCAGCACCTTAGCATATACCTAGCACTCACAGTCAATGATTTTATTTTAATTTTATTTTTAGAGTTATTCATAACTCAATTTCACAAAGGATTTTAGGCAATGGCTCAATAACTCTTTGTTGAATGGATGCATGGAAAGGATATATTTAAAGTAGAAAAAGTATTTCCAAAACCATAATAGAAAGATTTGAGCAGATGATGAATCAGGAAAATCATAAATCTGGTCTGTGGGTGGTGATATGGATGGGAGCCAGCTGAGTCCACTGGACAACGTGCTTCGAGTGCACCCAGCTCATTGACATTTTCCTGCAGCAGGGCTGAGTGCGGCCCCATCTTACCCAGGCCCCAGGGAGATGTGGGAATTCACCCTTGTCATACACAGTACCCACCATAGCTTTCACAAATGAGCTCCTTGTACTTCCTGCCAGAGTTTGCAATAACCTGAAGTAGCTTGATGGATTCCTTCTTGTCCTCCTCTTTGACCTTCTCCAGCCCAAGTATTTCCAAGAGTGTTAGGACGCCTCCAACCTCAAGAAATTCTGTAAGGTACCGATTACTGTCCAGAGGGAGAAAAGAGTAGACATAAGACACTTGTCACGTTTCTTGGCACTAAACTTTCTAAGGAATCTCAAGGTCCTTTCTTCACATACTTTGTCCTCCTGTCCAGGAAATACTCATGGGTGAAGTGACACAATAGTTGGGAAATTCTTTCTTTTGCATTCATCAGGAAGTGCAAACGGTCAACACAATGAACATTTCTTGTGTTTGGTTTTCTAGCACCTGTTCTTCTTTTTGTAATAGCACCTCAACTGTCCCTTGGGCATTCACCCCTCCACCACTCACGAACCATGTGGTTTTGATAGGGTAAGTAGGTGACAAGGTATGTCATCCTTCTGAGTGTAGCCATTGGTTTGGGGCCAGGCATGTGACCTAAATTGATCCATTGAGGCTCAAAACCTGAGGCTTTCTTGGGAACCCTTGGGAAAGATATGCTCTCTTTTTGGTGTGGTGGATACAAAGATGCATGTCTGGAGCTTCTGATGATCTCAGCTCGATGAGGCCTATGAGCACAGAGGAAAGCAGGGCTGAGAAACAGAGAAAAAGGGAAGGGGAGACCACGTGCCAATGACATATTTTGAACCACTGGATCTAGTCAGGCTTGAAATATGGATTTTACCCAGCCCTTTTTCCTGGTCCAGTGTGAGTTGATTTTCTGTATTTCACAACCAGGGGGATGCTGACTAGTAGAGGGTCACTGGAGAACATGGGATAGGGGAGCAACCAGAACAGGATCACAGCTGACACTACCTCTGGGCCCATCCTGGGGGCTACTAGGTACCCAGATATAACTAGAAGCCCTGGTCCCATATGGTGTGAATGCCAAGGACACCACGAGCCCAATGTGCAACTGAGAACCCAGAATCTCTCTAGAACAGAACTTACCTGCTTACAGATGATAAGAAGATGCCAATGGACCTTAAAAGCTTCTCTAAGCACGAGCCAGTCATGTAACTGTATGCCAAGTTAAAGAGTGAATTTCAGGTTGCTTTTCCACACAGAAACCATATCCTGTGTCCGATCCCTGACCAATGACTCAGATGAGCAACAGCTGAATTGAGCCCTTTATCTGAGAAGGGCCACTAGGTTGAAAGAGAAGGAGCAACACACATGGTGGTGGTGGAGGTGGTGGTGATGGGGGGCGGATAGGAGTGCTGGCAGGCATGTTCATGGTTCACCAGGAAGCTCTTCTGGAATAGTTCAGCTCCCTTGGCGTTGACTGGCTCCCCAGAGAGCAAGGAGGCTCTGATGAATAAAGGGTGCATGGAGAAAGCTGGTGGTCAATTTTCCAAGCCCTCTCTATGCTATGGCCATTGCACCCTTGGGTCTCAGCATAGTTCATTACTTTGTGCTTCATTCTTAGACTCCTCTAAAAATAATCAGCTTCATCATTAATTCCCAATTTTGTACTTGTTCAAAGCTTTACACTGGAGGTCACTATCTTTATGAAGAATTGCATGTCTTCTTAATAAGAACAACAGGAGATAGCGGAAAAATTAAACTCTGATTTAAAACAACCTCAGTATTTAATGTTATTTTTAATGTGAGCTTTTGCAAAAAGCTTCATTGTAATAAAGCACCCAGATCACGCATCTGCTCAGATACAAGGTATGAAATCAAACCACAACAGAAAAGGAACCAGTCAACAATTACTAGGCTCATAACACATCACAGGCTCTTAGAACACTTAAGAAATTAGCTGAAATTATTGCAGCTCATGGAGGATGACTGAGAGCTTCCAAGACTGATAAAGGCTAATGTAATGGGTTGGAGGTAATGGTGCTTTGTTGGGGGGGAGGGTGCATCAGGCAAATTATCTCTGCTGCACCCTGGTTCCCAGGATGCCAATAGAAGTAGAGACAGATTGGCTCATTAGGAAAGGCTCTTTACTGCAAAAACAGTGTTTGCTGAAGCCAGGCTCCTCTGCCTGTTGCCGCTACAGCTGGGGGCTGGGGAAAAGTGGGGTCACTCATCTGGTCTATTTTCTCTGTTGTATGACAAGGTCACAAAATGGTAGGAAATTATGAACAATTTCAGGTGCAGAAACTGAATATACATCTGTGTATTAAAAGTGTGATTCATTCAGTCGTTCAATAAGCACTCTGATTGGCACTTACGATATGGAGAAGAATACTGGTAATAAATGCAATGATTGGGTGAGAAAAGAGGTGGGCTGAATACAGAGTTCTTGGAAACACTAACATTTAACAGGTGGGTAGGAAAGATGCCGCAACAGTGGCTGGGAAGCAGACATGGAAGAAGGTGGAGGAGAGAAGAGCTTGGGAAGGGGCAGTGGTCAGGCAGGGGGCTGCAGCGGGGTGAGGCGAGAGAAGCACTTGCTTCATTATAAAACTTAAGGGGCACCAGAAAACTCAGTGATCAAATAATACTTCAATGCATTATTAAAAAAATAAAAATTAGCCCTGGCACATTTTGCTCAGAGGTTAGAGCGTCAGCCCTTGGACCGAAGGGTCACAGGCTTGATTCTCAGTCAATGGCACGTACCTGGGTTGCAGGTTCGATTCCTAGCCCTGGGGTTGGGATCATGTGGGAGGCAACCAATCAATGTGTCTCTCTCACATTGATGATTCTCTCTCTCTCTCTCTCTCTCTCTCCCCCTCCCTCCCTCCCTCCCTCCCTCCCTCCCTTCTACTCTCTCTAAAAATCAATGGAAAAATATCCTTGGGTGAGGATAAACAAAACAAACAAACCAGCAAAACAAATATATAAATAAATATTAATATAAAAATCCACGATAAAGAAAATATCAAAGTTTTAAATAAAGATAGGATGTGACCCTGCACATGTACGATTCTGTCTCACATACCCTATGCTGTGGTCAAATGGAAAACGTCAAGTAAGACAAGGAGGGAAAAGAGGACACTGGTGTCAAAGAGGTGCTGATGACCTTGGTGAGGTTAGCGTCATGAGTTGTGGGGACAGAGCCAGATTATAGGTGCTGATGTTTCTCAAAGCACCACGTGTGAACCACCCCACCACATCGAACTCACCCAATGCTTGTGGGAAATAAAGAGCCCAGAGACCGTTCTTCATTCTACTAAATCAGGATCTCAAGGTGGAGGTGGGGAGGTGGACTGGCAGTTTACATTTTAAGCCTCTTTCATGCACACTGGTATCTAAGAACATGCGGGTCAACCTAGTGATGTATTCAGTGGTATTTCCTTTGGCCTGTGTGCTAGGCCTGAGTCTGATTAATAATTTTATCAATGACTTAACTGTAAGAAAAACAGCTGTGTTTACTTAAGCCTTTAGTTCTGTGTAGCTGCAGACTCTCTGGCTCATTCTTTCCCTTATTTAACCAACATGTAGTCAGCACCCATTATGTGCTAGACATTGTGCCAGGTGTTAGAAACACGGAGATGAGTAGAGCAGATGCAATTCCTGTCCTCATAGGGCTTACAATCCAGTGGGGGAAGAGATATTAAGAGATATTAAGTTATGACTATTAAGATAGAAGTGCTATGAGGATATACAACAGGGAACCTAACCAGTCTGGGGCTCAGAAAAGGACTTCCTCAGAAAGTGATGTTTAAATTGAGACCTGAGCCCTGGCCGCTTTGGCTCAGTGATTAGAGCGTCAGCCCATGGACCAGAGAGTCCTGGGTTCGGTTTCTGCTAAGGGCACATACCTCGGTTGGAGTTTGTCCCCGGCCCCGGTTGGGGTTGTGTCGGTGGCAGCCAGTCGATGTGTCTCTTTCACATCAGTGTTTCTCTCTCTCTCTCCCCCCCCCCCTCCTTCCCGCTCTATCTGAAGATGAATGCAAAAATGTCCTCAGGTGAGGATTAAAACAAAAAAAGAAGAAAGAAACTGGTCATCTCCTTTAAAAAAATAAATTAAAAAAAAAAATCGAGACCCAAATAATGGACATGGAGTAGGAATTAGTCAAAAAAGGAGGGACTTTAGCCTGGCCAGTGTGGCTCAGTGGCTGAGCATTGACCCATGCACCAGGAGGTCGCCAATTCGATTCCCGGTCAGGGCACAGGTCCAGGTTGCGGGCCAAACCCCCAGTGGGGGGCATGCAAGAGGCAGCCTATAGATACTCTCTCATCGACATTTCTATCTCTCTCTCCCTCTCCCTTCCTCTCTCTCTCAAAATAAAGAAAAAGAACCACTAAAGAAAAACATAATTTTTTTTTTATCCTCACCCAAGGACATTTTTGCATTTATCATCAGATGGAGCAGGAGGGAGAGAGGGAGGAAGAGAGAGAGAAACATCGATGCAAGAGAGACATATCGAGTGGCTCCCACCCACAAGACCCCAACTGGGGCCGGGGACAAACTACAACCGAGGCATGTGCCCCCAGTGGGAACTGAACCCTGGACTCTCCGGTCTGCAGGCCAACACTCTAACCACTGAGACAAACGACCAGGGCATGATTTTGTTGTTGTTTGTTGTTCAGATAGAGCGGGAGGGAGAGAGAGGAAGAGAAAAAGAGAGAAAGATCGATGTGAAAGGGACACATCGAGTGGCTGCCACCCGCATGACCCAACCAGGGCTGGGGACAAACCGCAACCCAGGTACGTGCCCTTAGCGGGAACCAAACCCAGGTCTCTCTGGACCGTAGGCCGACGCTCTAACAGCTGAGCAAAACCGGCCAGGGCCATAATTTTTTTTAAAGGAGAAAAGTTTAGAGAAGGGGGAGGGTTCAGGGAAGGAGAAAAATGTATAATAAAAGGGTCTGTGATAAATCCATAGAGTGTTAAGGGCACACAGAGTAAGACTATGCTCAAATCCACCCGTAACTCAAACTATCACCTTGATGGTGACAAATCTTCAGCCCCAATCTGTTTCTAGGGCTCCTGAGCATAGGCACTTCACACTCAACGTGTCCCAAACCAAACTTATCTATGCCCAAACTTGTTTCTCTTCTTGTATTCTCTTCTCACAGAATGGCACCCCATTCACCCAGTTTCCCCCAAGGCAGAAATGTGAGTCACCCTGGAGGATATAAGTGGAGATAGTAGTTGGATAAATGGGTATGGAGCTCAGATTCCAGAGGTAAACGTATGCAGGGGTACACACTTGAGAGTCCTGAAACTGAAATGGTGCTGACGTCATGACAATGGATTAGATCACTCGGGGGCAATCTAAGAGTGATTAGAGAAGAGGGAGGTGAACGGAGTCCCAAGGAACGCCAACATGTAAAGGGCTGGCTGAAGAAGAAATGGAATGAACAGAAGGAAAGGAGAAACCAAGAGAACTGGTATCACAGAAACCAAGGGAAGAATGTTTTGAGAAGTGGAAATGGTTGACTGACAAATGCAACTGAGAGGTCATGTATAGAGACTGAGGATGTAGTCACTGGGTTTGCAGTGGAAAAATCATTGGTAACCTTGGCAGTTCTGCATAGTGGAGCGGAGGGGACAGAAGTCCGACTGCAGTGGGTGGAGGAGAAAAGAGGTGAGAAAGTGGAGAGAGACCATAAACCTTTCCTAGACGCGTCACCATGAAGTGCAAGAGCTGGGAGGATTATAGGTTTGAGACAGGGATTTAAATAAGGTAGAAGAGATTTGAGCAGATATAAATGCTGATGAAAAAAGCTGGCAATGAGGCAAAGGTGGAAACTATAGGAGAAATGGGAGATGGGAGGGGATTCAAGTGCAATACCAATAGAAGATGAGTTCTAGACAGAAGGAATACCAACTTCAACTCTGATGGGCACAAAAAGCTTAGGAGTGAGAATGAGGATATATTTATAGGTTGGAAAGACAGGAAGTTGAGGGAGTTCTTGACTTTCGGGATGATATTCTGACCACCACATGTCCTGTTCTAAAATCTTAGAATGGAGAGAAGAGCTCCCTCAATAATCTCCTCTCCTTTTATATTTTGAAAATGGCCTACTTTTTTTTTTTTTCCTGTTCAGCAAAGGATACGTGAGTCTAAGCCAGGTGGTCAAGCGTACCAGGAACAAGCTGGCTCCCTGGGAAAACTCCTGCTCCAGTTCAGGGGCAGTCTTGCCTTGGTTTGTTTCAATGAAATTGTTGAGGATGTGACTCCTTGCGACTTTTCCGGCATTGTCCCAGTCCTGTAAAAAACTCAAGAGCCGGCTAATTGCTGCCTGCTCCTTTATGGAAGTCATGGCCAATCAGTCCTGAAGTTGGCTACAGAGGGAAGGAAAACAGACAGGTTACCAATGTGTTCAGAACCATGGAAGTCCTGTAGGTTACTCTAGGGGTTTTGTTTTTCAGGCAGTCAGCTGGAAGCAGGTGAGCCTGTCATCCACATGGATATAGTGACATTCAAAATACACCTTTACGACTGGTCACCTGCTACTCAAACAGGGAAAATCTAGCTGTGCTGTAATGGAATTAAGAATATTAAGGAAGTAAATGCCTGCCTCAAGTTTAAGGGCTAAAATTTTAGCTCTCTGGTGTCTCTGCTGATGCCAGCAACTAAAAGGACCACAGGCTTTAGCTGAGATGAAGGCACTTGCTAAAAACATGGACCTCTCTCACCCTTCACTTCACCGGGTCAGAGATTTAGGGACTTTAGAGACCTGGTCCTGTCTTATGCCAGTCAGCCAAGGTAAAGTACTTCTTAAACTTGTACCTTGGGCTTTTATACTAACTCTCTTAAAAACAACCTTTAAAAAGTCCTCACCCGAGGATATGTTTTTATTGATTTTATTTTTTTTTAATTTTTAAAAATCCTCACCCAAGGACATGCTTAGGGAGAGGAAGGGAGAGAGAAAAACATTCATCGGTTGAACTTCTCTGACTGGGGATTGAACCCACAGCCTTTTGGTGCATAGGACCACACTCCAACCAACTGAGCCACTCCAGCTAGGGTGTTTTTATTGATTTTTTGGGGGGTGGAGAGAGAGAAAGAGAGAGAGAAAAGGAAACATTGATGTGAGAAACATCTATTGGTTGCCTCCTCATATGTGCCCCAACCACCGGGGATCGAACTCACAACCTTTCCAACCAACTGAGCCACCTGGCCAGTCTTAAAAACAACTTTTAAAAAAAGTTAGTGGGAAGAAGTTCCCATTCCATAGTTGGATTAATGGGCTGTGGTTTGTAGGAGCCTGTGTCCTTGGGAGAGTGTTTTCAGTGGGGGGAGGGAAGGTTTAAAATAAACCCGTTTTCCAAAAATAGTTGTGATTGAAAGTGTTATTATCCATAACAAATGTTAGTGCTGATGGGAGAGAGGCATGTGTGATTCTTTTGTCTAACAGACAAGTGAAAGTCATATTTCACATTATCATGGGGTTTTCTGTGATTTACAGAATATTTGTGAAACATTACTTGCAGTGGCCATGATTGATATGGAGAGAACAGCTTGTGTGTAGGGGAGATGTGTATTTCACAAAGACGGTTCAACATGAAATTTACAGTCCCATAAAGTGCTTCTACATCTTTGCCAGAGATCTAGTTAAAAGGACTTTACAGTCTGAAACATCCTAAAATTGATTCTAAATTAACGTTTCCTCACATGTGTTTGAGATATTGATGGGGCCCAGTTATCAGAATTTTATTAGGAAGCAATAATCTGAAGCATGCTGAGACAGACATACATACACACCAACCTCCTCTACTCCCCAGAGGACACCGGATATGTGCTCCCAGGAAGGGCGTCACGTAGCCTCCGGGACAGAGACAACTGCGAAATCCTGTCAGCCTGAACAGCCAGATGAGTAACTGTGGATCAACCTAAAGACAAAAATGACCAAAACCCTTCATGGGATCACGCATCAATCACTGTGAATAATACTACAGCCCTGAATCTGAGAATAACTCTCAGAGCCCATGGCCATCTTCATCAGCCAAACTGGCCTCAAGAAAATGGGGATGAGTGGCTGTTCGGGACCCCAAGGAGGAGGGGTTAAAACACCACCATTAGCTTAATCAGGCAGGAATGCACCCGGTGCCCCTGCCCTGCTGTGGATGGACCCATTCTAGGGTCAAAACTTAAAGTGCTATCAGAGATGCACCCAGCAATTCTAGGATTCCAAGGGCAGGAAACTGTCAGCTGGATATTCCATATTGTGGCCCCTTGAGGTTTCCTCGGATCTCAATCTCCTCTATCTTCTTTTTTATTTTATTTTATTATTATTATTATTTTTTATCCTCACCCGAGGACATTTTTTCCACTTTTTTTTGTTTTGTTGTTGTTCAGATAGAGAGGGAGGGAGAGAGAGGAAGAGAGAGAGAGAGAGAAACATCGACGTGAAGGGACACATCGAGTGGCTGCCACCTGCATGACCAACCAGGGCCGGGGACAAACTGCAACCAAAGTACGTGCCCTTAGCGGGAACCGAACCCGGGTCTCTCTGTACCGCAGGCCGACGCTCCAACCGCTGAGCCAAACTGGCCAGGGCATTCTTTTTTAAAACAGAAAAGAAAACCAACAAATGGCACAGTGACACAGCTGTAAATCACAGGGCACTGTGCAAGGTGCTGTGGGAGATGCGGAGATGAAGCGATGCTGCAGGGCCCCGAGGAACTCCAGATCTTGTGGGAGAGTGAAGAACATCAGATTTGACATCAGACCGAGTTCAGCCTTGAATTCCCCATTTGCTCCAGTAAAACATCACTAGTATCTGCCTTATTCCTTCCATTCTCCAGTCTCTCTAGAGGCAGCCACTTTTGGCTATTTCTTCTGGTGTCCACCTCTCTATTTCCAAATAATGAGTTTATACTACTTGTTATGAACTGGATTGTGTCCCCCTCACCCCCTAACTCTCAGTACCTCAGAATGTGAGTTTGGAGATACGGTCTTTAAAGAGGTAATTAGGTTAAAATGAGGTCATTAGGGTGGACCCTAATCCAATATAATTTGTGTCCTTACAAAAGATTAGGGCCAGATGCATAGACAGGAAAGACCATATGAAGACAACAGAAGTCAGCCATCTACACGCCAAGGAGAGAGGCCTCAGAAGAAACCAACCCTGTAACACTGAGTCTTGACACCTTGAACACCTTGATCAGAGCCTCCAGAACTGTGAGATAAGAAGTTTCTGCTGTTTGAGCCACCCGGTCTGTGGTACTTTGTTACGGCAGCCCTAGCAAACTAGTACATTACTACTACTTGATTTATCAGTTGTAGACAATATGTATATTCTGGCAATTGAAGAATTAGCTCTCTTGCCCCACTCTAACCCCTATTTTTACCCCCTTATCCCCACAATACTTTATTTTCCCACAAATTATAGTTGAATCAATAGTGTTTACATTATTGGCCAAGTAAATAAACATTGTGCACTGAAGCTGTAGCCTATTACATTTTCTTTCTCTTATAAATTGGTTTTACCTGGAGTTAATTTCTTTTTCCAATTGTTTAATTTTCCATGTACCTAGAGCTATTTTCTTCCAAGTGTTCCAAACATGCAGCAGTGATTTTTCCAAATGTTCAGTGCTAAGTGATCAGTTCCATCTTCTCCCTGGAGACCTCTGCCCAGTCTTTCACTGCTTTGGACCCATTGCTTGCTAAGCCTGGTGCACAGATGTCCTGGGATTTCCTTTAGACAGTCTTCTCTGTTGATCGCCCTATGTCCTGGATTCACTCCATCCTTCTTCTTGGTTTATGTTTTCTTTTTGTTGAAGCACATTCTCCAGTAGCTTCCTAAGAAACAAAAATTATTTGTGTGTGTGTATCCTTGGAAGTCTGAAAATATTTTTGACCTCACGTTAAATTGTTTGGGTGTATGATTCCACGTTAGAAATAAGCTTCCCTGGGATTGAGCCTCCCAGTATTGCTGTTGAGAAGCCTGACTTCATTCTCATTGCTGTGCCTTTGTCTGTGGCCTGCCTTTTTCGCTCTTGATGCGTTAAAACCTCTTCTGAAATTGTATGATTGTAGGCCTTGGTGCAGGTCCTTTTGCCCCGCGGGTGTGGCTCAGTGGTTGAGCGTTGATCCATGCACCAAGAGGTCACCGGTTCAATTCCTGGTCAGGGCACATGCCCAGGTTGTGGGCCTGATCCCCAGTGGGGATCGATGTTTCTCTCTCTCTTTCTCTCTCCCTTCCTCCCTCTCTGAAAATCAATAAAGAAAAAAATAAAAAATAAAACCTCTTCTGAAATTGTATGATTGTAGGCCTTGGTGCTGGTCTTCTCATTTATTATACCAGGTCCTTGGTGGGCTCTTTTAATCAGGTGCTGTGACCTTCAGTTTTCAGAAATTTCTTTGTTGGGCAACAATTAGTTTTTTCACTGAGGAACTCATAAATGTCAATCAGTGGAGTTTTTTTGTTTTGTTTTGTTTTGTTCCTTCTTGGGTTCTCAGGGTCTCCGGAGAAGACTTTTCTATTTTCCCAGGGAGGGTGAGCAGGTGAGGTTGATAAGTGCCTGGCTATGGCACCCTAGGGGTGGGGTGGGGAGGGCCTGGGCCTGGGCAGCCCCAGTGCAGTGTGCAGCCTTCCCTCTATCACTGTTTTCTTTTTTTTTTTTTTTTTTATCCTCACCCGAGGATATTTTTCCATTTTTTGTACAGATAGAGAGGGAGGGAGAGAGAGGAAGAGAGAGAGAGAGAAACATCGATGTGAAGGGACACATCGAGTGGCTGCCACCCGCACGACCAACCAGGGCCGGGGACAAACTGCAACCGAAGTACGTGCCCTTAGCGGGAACCGAACCCGGGTCTCTCCGGACCGCAGGCCGACGCTCTAACCGCTGAGCCAAACCGGCCAGGGCCCTCTATCACTGTTTTCTACCCAATATCTCATCCCTGCCCTTAAAACCATGTCTGAGGTCCCTGAGTATAGAGACCCCCAGAGTTCATTTTCCTTTCTCCTTAAGCAGCAAGAGTTTAGAGTAGTTGTTTGGCTGTTGAGAGAGGAGGTCTGGGGTGGGGGCAAAGTGCTCTCCCTACAGACATCAGCCAATCCCCATGTCTAGCTCTAAACCTCATTTCTGACCTTCTATGGTAACCTGTGATTCCAAACACTAAGCCTCTTGAAGGGTAAACTCGGTGAACTGGCTGGCTTCTTCTTGGCAATTTCCCCTTGCTGGCACTTAGTTTGTCATTTCTTAGGATGCCTCGAGCAAGGTAACATTCCCCAACCTGCCTTCTACCTTCCAAATACATATTTTTTTTAATCCTCACCCAAGGACAGTTTTCGATTTTTGTTCAGATAGAGTGGGAGGGAGAGAGAGGAAGAGAGAGATAGAGAAAGAGAAACATTGATGTGAAAGGGGCACATCGAGTGGCCTCTCGCATGACCCCAACCAGGGCCGGGGATCAATCGCGACTGAGGTACGTGCCCTTGGCAGGAATCGAACCTGCAACTCATTGGTCCGTGGGCTGACACTCTGACCGCTGAGCAAAACTGGCCAGGGCAACCTTTCAAATATTTGTTGAACTTTTATCTGCTGTTGCCTTCCCACCTTCTCTGAACTTTTGTGACTTGATATATTTTTATATTTCTTTAGTGTGAGGTCAGTGAGGTTTTGATGTAGGAGGAGATAAAAGGTCATGTTCAGTCAAGAGTGTCCAACCTCTTATTATTTATTTTTATCTCAACTGTTTTTCAAAGTAAGATTTGGTGAGAATTGAAAAAAACCCATAAGTACAATTTTATTTTATTTTTTATTTTTCTAAAATGTTCTAAAAACATTCTAAAATGTTTTTTTAAATTGATTTTTAGAGAGAGAGGAAGGGAGAGGGAGAGAAAGACAGAAACACTGATGAGAGAAAAGCATCAACATCGACCAGCTGCCTCCTGCAAACCTGATGTGCACTAAATGGAATTGAACCAGTGACCTTCTGGTGCATAGGATGACGCTCAACCATTGAGCCACACCAGCTGGGCACAATTTTAAAAAGAATTAAAAAGAAGGACAGCCTGGCCAGTGTGGCTCAGTGGTTGAGCATTGATCCATGCACCAAGAGGTCGTCAGTTCAATTTCCGGTCAGGACACATGACCAGGTTGTGGGCCCGATCCCCAGTGGGTGGTGTGCAGGAGGCAGCCAATCAATGTTCTCTCTCATCGATGTTTCTATCTCTCTCTCCCTCTCACTTCCTCTCTCTCTAAAAACCAATAAAGAAAAAAAATTAAAAAAAAAAAAAAAAGACAGTGGGAAAGGAGAGAAATTCACCAATTTCAAGAGTGGGTTGCTGGGATAAATTCTATATCTAAGATTCTTCTTGACTACCAAGATAAAAAGGGAAATATGGTAAAGGGAGGAGAGAATGATGTCAGGGAGAAGAAATAACATTTTTTGAGTGTTTATTAAGAACAAGTGCCCGGCTGGTGTGGCTCATTGGCTGAATGTCGACCCATGCATCAAGAGGTTACCAGTTTGATTCCCGGTCAGGGTACATGCCCAGATTGTGGGCCTGATCCCCAGTGGGGGGCATACAGGAGGCGGCCAATCGATTTTCTCTCTCATCAATGTTTCTATCTCTCATCTCTCTCCCTCTCCCTTCCTCTCTCTCTAAAATCAATCAAGAAAAAAAAAACTAGTTATGCCCTGGCCAGTTCTGCTCAGTGGTTAGAGCATCGGCCCACAAACAAAAGAATCTCGGGTTCATTCCAGTCTGGGGCATGTGCCTTAGTTGTGGTTCAGTCCCCGGCCCTGGTCAGGGTTATGGGGGGGAGCAGCCAATCGATGTGTTTCTCTCGCACTGGTGTTTCTCTCTCTCCCTCTCCCATTCTGTCTGAAAATAAATGGGAAAGATATGCTCAGGTAAGGATTAAAAAAAAAGAACTAGTTACATACCATAATATACATTATATATATTATTTGTTTAGTCTTCTAAAGATCCTGAGGAGTCAATTATTATTCACAATTTTCATGTTTAAAAAGGTTTGCTCATTTATTGACTGTCTCACAGCTAAAAAAGGGGTGGAGATGAAAACTGAACTTAGATTTGTGTATAATTAGAGTCCAGGTTCTCGCCATTTAATCAAAAGCACTAATTCTGCTCTCCCCTGTGCTCCAAAACGTCACCAATCACCTCTTCTTATCAAATTCGGTGGCCAGTTTGCAGACCCACCTTGCTTGACCTCTGGTGGATTATGGATGACTCTTTTCGGAACTCCTTTCCTGACCTCCCTCTCTCTTGGTTTACCCCCCTCTCTGGATCTCCTTCAAACTCCTTTGCAAGTCCTTTTCCTGTTCTCAGTTTTCTTCCCATGCCGTGAATTTCCTGGGTGATGTCCTTCACCCCCATTAATTCACGTTACATCTGTAGGCTTTATGACTCCCAAATTCATGTCTCACTCAGCCTGGGACTCCCTCCTGAGGTCCAGATCCCTGCATTAAATGACTATTAGATGTCTCCATTGGCATGTTTCACCTGTTCTTCCATGAAGCCCCAACAACTGCTCCTCCCCCTGTGTTGGTCCTGTTTCTGTGATCGGGTTACCACTTTCCTGGTCATACCAGAGCTATTTGATGTATATGCCTCTCCCTTGCCCTCCTTATCTGACTGTTGCCAGGTTCTGCCAAACATATCTTCGAAATCTCCCCCAGATCAGTCTATTTATCTTCCTCTCCTCTGCCTGTTTTCATGTACCCCTCAGCCCTCACACGGATTACTGCAACAGCCGCCCAAGCGATCATCAGTTTTACCCCATCCTAATCTCCACAGTGACGTGAGTGTTAAAAATGCAAATCTGACAGATCTCCTGTTTGAAATTCTTCAGTTGTTTTCCATATTACCCTCAAGATAAAGTTTCAAACATCTCAGCCCAAAGAACTTTCATCTAAATTCTGTCACAACTGAAATCTGACTCCTCCCGCCCTGTGTCACTGCTTCCAGTGGGAATTAAGAGGAGGTTGCCAGCTTTCCCACACGTCACAAACCACTTTCTAAATCCCCTGTTTCTAAACCACTTCTTTTCCTCTGAGGTCAGACCTCCTATTCTTCCCCCTCTACCTGGCCTCGTTGCTGATTTATTGGCCACCTCTCCATGCTCATAGACGACTTCCACCCATAAGTCTCCCTGTTTACCCAAGATCTGATATGCAATTTCAACATCGACATGTTTCATCTTCATATTTTGGGTGGCTAGCATCCTCCCTGGCATATATGGGTGCACAAAAACTATTATTTAAACTGACATCCAACACATTGTGCTTGTAATGAGCACTTTGATTTTCTGACTCCACACAGTAATTAATTAAACAGATGTCCTGGATGCCAGTAGACTTACAGGATAAACTCCGTGTGGCATATAAGGCCCTTCAACACGTGGCTCTAGGCTAACCTCATCTGGCCATTTCCACATTACAACAGGCCTTGACTGCTCAACTCTCCAGGTCCTTCCAGGGCCCTTTGCATCTCAACTGCGGCTCTGCCATCAGGAATGGCCAGCCTCCTTTGTGCCCTTTGGCTAATTCTCCAAGACAACTAGGGGCTCTCGGTTCTGTGGTCCCACCCATGCCACCTCTTCCCCTACTATGCTATAAAACTTAGCCATCCCTCCCACTCGAGTGTACTCTGTGTGCTCAGGGCCTGGCATAATGCCTGATACAAAATAGATATTTAGTAAATGCTCACTGGGTGAATGAGAGAAGAAATCAGCCAGCTCCTGTTTAGATGGTTATATCTGAATGTCCATGATATGTAGGTCCATAAAATGACCAACTTCCGAAAGCTGCCATGTGCAGAGTGGCAGAGTCTCCATCCAAGAAGGCCAGTGCAGTCTATGAGGCATTTTACAGCTATGACAGGAAATAGCAATGTCAGCAGTGGTGTCATCTTTGGACACTAAGGACAGGGATTCAGTGCCATGGACGGTCAGTTAAATTGTAATTGGAGTGAACTGTTCCTCTGCAAACCATAATGTTCTTTAGCTGCAGCCAAATGGCATTCAAGAAGGGGAGAAAATTTTTTGAAATGTCAAAGAAATGATTTCCAATTTGGTGCTCACAACCAGAGATTCTAATGATGAGTGGAAATGAGAAGCAAACAAATTAGCACTAATGGAAAATGGCTTTTGGAAAAGGGGATTTAATTTATAGTCAACTGGTCATGGCATGCAGCATGCAGTAAAAGTCAGCTTCACCAGCTTGATCGTAAGAACTGGAGCATACACGGAACGCCAGAGAAAAATATACGTATGCCATCATGCTTATTGGAATCTCTGTGTAAGTGGCAGCCAATTAAAATAGTCATTATTTTACCTTGGAGAGAAAATGGTATGAATAATCAAAGCACATGAAATTAAAATCCGGATTAGGAACCTCGGTCCAAATTGGTTTGTTTGTGGCCTTCTGACCTTGGCAAGGTCTTCTGCAAGGACGACAAACCTACTTTGTCTCCAGCCCAGAGTGGACACTCTGTTTTTAATTTCCTTTCCATCTTCAGAGGTGATTAATAAACCTGGATTCATCTATAAATCATTTCTATAGCAGCCAAATGGTTCTTCTTCATTCAGGGAAACTAAAATGGCAAAATCTCAAAACCTCAGCTCTTGTATTAAGCCAAAGGTCCTTAGCAATGAGCGAGAAGAAGTATTATAAAATCTAAAGGTTACTAGGTCTTGTTTCTTAAAAAATTTTCTCTTCCCCCACCCTCCCTAAATCAAAAGACATGTTTCTAAAAGCAAGAAGCCTCCAGGGCATGGGCTGCTAGCCTGGCTGGCTCACTGTCCCCAGATGGCCTTGGAGACAACAAGGCAGTCACTGTGGGCTATTCCTGCAAGTTCCACCTGTAGAATGGGACAGAGCCCTCCTTCTTGGCTCCCATCCCAACTCCTCACTCTCAGCTCCCTATTCAGGGAAGGAGGGAGAAGAGAGATGGAGAAAGAAAGAAACATTGTCCTTCCAAACTTTAGGCCGAGCTAAGGAGGGTGTCCTGGTCCATACTTCCACCTCAGGACAAATGCACTACAATTTGTCACTTCCTTCTCACAGACTCCTTAACTTCTCACAGACTCCCTAACTTCTGCTCCCTACTCATACCCTCTTTATAGATTCCTCTTGCCACACATCCCTTCCCTGCAGACACCAGCTTCCCCATCTCTTCCCCACAGTTGCCTTTCCCTCCATCCTTTCCTCATAGACCATCTTTATCTTCCCCCATCTCTTTCCTGCAAAACCCTCTGCCTTCATCCTCTCCCCAGACCTACCCTCATTTTCTACCCACAGCCCTACATTTCCTCTCCCGTCTCACTTCTGCCCCCAACTCCACTCCACAGATCTGCCCTCAGGTTTTTCCCACAAAATGTAATTCTCTAGGTCAACCATAGCCGCTCTACCCACATTCTCCTCACCCCTTCCTTGCTGTATGCTTCATCTTCCTTGACCTGATTTCCTACCTTTCCTTCCTTTTCCAACGTTCTTACTCTGCCCTTGAAATCCTTTGTTCCTTATCAGGAAAGGCTCCTCCACCCTGAGCCTCTACACAGTCTGTCTGCCTACATTCAGCCTGCCCTCAAAGCCGCCTCGATCCTAGGGTGCCACTTCTGCATAGCCCTCCCTGGTGCAGGCTGCGGATACTCTTATACCACAAGGTTGTCAATGGGTTGGGAGTGGGGCTAGTGTCTCCTCACCAAAGCCCAACCTAGTTCCTTATTCCACCATCTTTAAAAACGTTTGCTACTTTGAGGGTCATGCCATTCAGCTGTTTTGGCCTTTTACCCCTCCTCATGCTGTCATCTATAAATTCCAGAACAACCCACTTTATTCATCAAGAACTTCAAGGGTACTTAGTTCACAAGTATCCTTTTCTCTTTCCCCTCAAGTTCTGCCATCATCAAGGAGCATTTCAATGGCCATGTTTACAACTTGAATGTCCTCTGTACTCCTCCTCCCATGGCCACACCCTGGAGCTTGTCATCACCTGGAGCTAATCAAACATCATTGCTCCACTTTCTGATCATAACTCTCTCATCCAACTATTTTCAAGATATGGGACCCCAGTCCATAACATTTTTACATTCTCCTACGCAACTTAGGTTCTAAGGTCCATCATCTCAATCTTTCACCAGGATCTCAACTTCCTTGCCCTTTGTCCTTCTACTTCACCCACCTGATAAAACCCAAACCTGGATCAATTCAACAAACCTCTCTGCACCCACCACTAAATGGCTGGATATTGTTGGGAGAAGATACATATCACATAATGGCAGACCACTGGTGCTACAGATTAATGGTCATCCACCTCAATAGGCCTCATAACTACCCAGAAATCTGTATGCTGCCGTGGTGATCTTGTTCCCATTCTCCACTGCTGCTATTTCAATCTCTCTCTGCTTCTCTCAAACCTTGCACACCATCTCCAACTCTACTCTCACCAACTGTATCAACTTCCTATTTCTTTTTTTTTTTTTTTATCCTCACCCGAGGACATTTTTTCCATTTTTTGTTCAGGTACAGTGGGAGGGAGAGAGGAAGAGAGAGAAAGAGAAACATCGACGTGAAAGGGACACATCGAGTGGCTGCCACCCGCACGACCAACCAGGGCCGGGGACAAACTGCAACCGAGGTACATGCCCTTAGCGGGAACCGAACCCGGGTCTCTCTGGACCGCAGGCCGACACTCTAACCGCTGAGCCAAACCGGCCAGGGCTCAACTTCCTATTTCACAGAGAAACAGGAACCTGATATCAGTTTCTTTTTCCTATATAATTTTATCTTTTTCTATATAATTTTATCTTTTTCCTTTTGCTGAATCCATGCCAACAGAATTTTTCTCCTCTGAATAAACACCTGTGTCTCCTTCCAGCTATTGCCTTGTTTCCTTTTCCTCCTAAAGAGCCAACCGTCTTGAAAGTGTACCATACATGCAGTCTTCGCTTCCTCACTTTCCCACCTACTTCTCAACTCACTGTAATTTGACCTCTGCTTCCAGCACTCCACTGAAACTGCATTTGCAAAGGTCACCAACAATTTCCTTGTTTCTAAATCCAGTGGATTTTTCCAAATCCTATTTTATTTGATTAGTCATTAGCCTTCAACACTTCCTCCCTTGGCTTCTGAAATAACCACATTCTACTACTGATTATCTTACCATTCTGGACACTTCATCTCAGTTTCTTTGCAGATTCATTCTCCTTTGCCAGAGCCTCAGACTTGAGTGCTTCTCAGCGATCTGTCCTCAGCCTTCTTCTTTTCTTATTCTACACATACTCTCTGGGCCAGCCCAATAAATCAATCCAGCGGTGTGGCTGCCATCCGTAATGTACTGCAGAATACCACATTTCTATTTCCAGTTTAGATTTATCTTGCAAACTCCAGTTGGGCATACTCAGCTGCCTCCTGGACACCTCCACTTGGATGTCCTGCTGGCACCTCAAATCTGGCCAGGCCCAGAACTTACCCTCTTCTAAAAACCCTGCTTCCTTTCCTTTCTGTTTGCCCAAGCCAGACATTTAGAAGTCACCCTTTCTTTCTCCTACTTGCCCCACCAGGTGCCAAGTCTAGTTCTTTTTAGCTCATAAGTGTCTAGGAATCCATCTCTTCCTTTTTTTTTTTTTTTCCCCCTCACCTGAGGACATTTTTGACATTTTTCCATTTTTTGTTCACATAGAGTGGAAGGGAGAGAGAGGAAGAGAGAGAGAGAGAGAGAAACATCGACGTGAAAGGGACACATCGAGTGGCTGCCACCTGCACAACCAACCAGGGCCGAGGACAAACTGCAACCAGGGCTGCAACCAAGGTATGCGCCTTTAGTGGGAACCAAACCAGGGGCTCTCTGGACCGCAGGCCGACGCTCTAACCGCTGAGCCAAACTGGCCAGGGCCATCCCATCCTTTTCATTCATGCTACCTTTTCATGTTTTAGGACACTGTAACCTGTATTATTGAAACAACTTCCTGAATGGTCTCCCTCCTCCCAATTCCCCATCCATTCTCTGCATTGATCTTTTTAAAAAACAAACAAATGATTGTTACTCTTTTGCTAACGCTGTGTAATGACTCCCCACTGTCCTCAGGATAAAATCTAAGCTCTTGCACTCATAGGAAACACACTGGAAAATTTTTACCATCAGTAAGATTTACCTATAAATTCAAAGCTGAGCTTGGCATCAAAGACCCTCCAAGATTGGGGCCTAACTATTCTTCCAAGGTTACTTTCACATTTGTACCTCCTCTGGCCAGAAGATGTTCACAATTTATGGTACTCCTCAGTTTCCCCTTTTTGAGCTCCTGCAAAGAGTCCTTTCTCCTCCATATCTCCACAAGTCTTTCAAGAGCCATCCCCACAGCCATAAATGTCTCTTCAACACTTTCTGAGCGCACACAGAATTAGAGTTGGTTCAAGAATGGTTTTTCTCCTTCTCCTATTAAGGCTTATGGAAGTCAGTGTCAACAGCTTAATCCTCACTAGAGCCCACTTACATAATAGATGCTCAGTAAATATTTGTTAAATGCATGGATAAATGCAAAACTGTATTCCTTAGCTCCTTTGTGTCCCCCTTGAACAGAGCATCCTCTAAAGTCTTCCCCTGCAGTTTTCACCACTGCCTCCTACCCCATCAGTCAGAATATGCCTCGCCTCACTGGGTGGTAATGGGCCGGCACGCCCCCTAGGCAGTTTTGTACGGTTTTCTATCTCCGACCTTCGAAGCTGCGGTGGTATGAGATAGCTGAGATAGCTAGATGATGTAAATCAAAGAGAACTGTCGTCAACCCCGTAGGAAAACACGCAGTTGAGAAGGGAGACCAGAATACAACAACTCTCACACAGATCCTCTTACCTACACAGGAAGGTGGGGACTCTTCCTGAACGGCGTCCCCGCTGACCAATACCTGACCCACATCAAGCAAGTTAGCCAATGGATGCGGGCCAGGGATAGAGTGGGGCGGGACATGGTTGCTAGGGCCGAGCTAGTGGGGTGCGGCGAAAGGCTCCGAGAGAGACTCGGTGGTTGCTAGGGTGGGAGGTCACAGAGTACGCTCAGGGATTGGGCAGCGCCGGGGGAGGTGGGTGGTGATTGGGCGGTGCCAGGAGGCGCTCGGGTGAGTCGCAAGCGCGCCAGCGGGAGTTCCGGCGGGAGGCCCGTGCTGTGGACCGGCACCTTCATCATGCCCTCGGCTGAGCTGGATTACACCATCGAGATCCCGGATCAGCCCTGCCGGAGCCGGGGTATGGAACGAGGGTTGGGTCCAGTCGTGGGGAGATGACTTAACGAGTCTGTGGGTCGCAAGCACAGCTGTGGCTCCGCCCCCTCGCGTCCCCGCCCCCTTGCGGCCAGCCCCTCGCAGGGTCCCGCTTATTTTACACTTAGTCTGGCCCGGAGAGCCCCGCCCCCTTGTAAGCCCCGCCTCTGAGTGCTCAACCTGTCGGACCCCCTTCCCTTCCTTGCGTGCTGTGCTCTGTTGGGGCCTTTTTTGTGTTTTCAGTAGGAATTTTAAAGGCCATACCCTCGTTTTTCTCCTGGTAGCCGACGGCTGGGAAGGGCAGAGGCCCTCCTGATTCCTTTGTTTAGGGTCGGGTTTCCCACTTCTAGTCTCTTTTAGGCAGTTACGTCTAGGAGTCCCGCTCACTATTTTCCCGGGGTCTTCGCGGAAGCCCAGGACACAGAACCCTTCTCTCTCCCACCTCTCCACAGCTGTGGTTAACACAGCAGTCCCTGCCCCCTGCCGTCAGATAGACGTCGATTCGCATCCAGACTCCTCCCTTTAGTAGCTTTGATGACCTTTGGCAGGCAGCCCCCTCAGAACTTCAGTTTCCTCATCTGCAAAACGGGGATACCGATAGTGACCTCCCTCACAGGGTTGTTGGTTGCACAACTGAGATTGTGTTAAGGACGCTGCATAGTGTTTGGCATGGAGCAAGTTTAGTGATTAGCATTATTTTCCTCCCTACAATCATACCATTAAAGAAAGATGTGTGGGAGGCTCCCTAAAATTAGAAGCCTGGCCCTGGACGGTTTGGCTTAGCGGTTTTAGCTTTGGCCGGCGGACCAAAGAGTCGTGGGTTCGATTCTGGTCAAGGGCACGTACCTCGGTTGCGGTTTGGTCCCTGGCCCTTTTTGGGGTCGTGTGGGAGGCAACCAGTCGATGTGTCTCTCTCACATCTATGTTTCTCTATCTCTCCACCCCCGCCCCTTCTGTAGATAAATGGAAAAATATTCTTGGGTGAGGATTAAAAAAAAATTAGTAGCTTGTAGAGCAGGCCTGGGTCCCTGGCAGTGTGAGTAAGACTGGAGGTTTGGGGACCCAGAGAATGGAAAGTTGGGCCCTGACTAGTAATTATGGAGCCTTGAAGTCAGCCTAAACCCAGCATATATCTCCCCTGAATTACTCCACATTGCCTTCATGTGTCTAGTCTCACTGCCAGCAGCTCAGCCTCATATCGCTAATACAGTGATCCTCCTAATGCAAAGGTTTGGTCTTATCAGGGCTCTGTGTCAAACCCTTCAGTGGCTCCGTATTGCCCTCAGGATAAATCAAGTTCAGATTCCTTAACATGGCATTCAGAGTCCTTCATAATTTATCAGCCTGGGCTTACCTCTTTGGTCACTATGTCCTTTCACTGTTATTATTTGAATTTTATGTTCTGGCAACCGAACTGCTTGTGATTCTCCAAACATTTCTTGCTTCTCTGCCTTTGCTCATGCTGTTTCCTCTGTCTGGAATGCCCTTTCCCCTCTGCTGCCCCATACTGCCCCCTCCTTGTCTGGCTCATTATGCAAGGCTTAGCTCAGATGTTGCTTCCTTCAGGAGTCTTCCTAGACCCCTCCCATAGCATCTTGTGTTCCTTGGTTGAGGTCTAAGAGAGGAGGGCAGCCCCTGGCTCCCACAGAACAGATGGCTCTAGACCAGCTATATTTCCCTAGAGCTGGGCTCAGGGAAACCTGATCTATTGGCTTAGGGCTCTTGGGCTAATGGATGTAAAAGTGCTTTTGGAAAGTTTTGGTATCAGGAGGAGGTGAAGCCAGTTAATATTCTTGTCCTTGGAGAGCCTTCAGCTGCAAAGGGCTGGAGCTGTCTTCTGCATGGCCAGGAAGGCAGACGTTCTCTCTCAGCCCAGTTGGGCAGCCTGGTGGTCTTGGTTTGTGTTTCAGATCTACCTCTTACTGATTCTATGGCTTGGCAACTTGTTGAACCTCTCCGAGCCTCAGATTTTTCCACTGTAAAATGGGAATAATAATAATGCCTACTCCAGGGATTGTGAGGGTTAACAAGACAGTGACTGGATGTGTGTGCCAGGCACATTGTTGGTGTATTTTTTTCTGCTTGTGGCTCCCCTCACTGCTTGAGGAGACTGGATCCTAGAGTTGGAAGAAATCTCGGGGCCATTTTGTTCTGCATTCTTCTGCTAGCATGAAGGCATTCTGTTGCTGTCAGACCTTTCCCTGACGGGATGCATCTTCCCAAACATCCTGGCCTGTAGGGGACAACTGGGATTGTTAGAAAGCACTTCCCTTTCTTGAGCCACAATAGGCCTTCCTGTTGTTTCCTCTTTCAGTTCAGCATTTTCTGTATCCTGGCCATGCATTAGCTGCTGGTGCCTCAAAAGTGACTCACACATAGGCTCCCTTTAGGGAGCTGTGATTTTGGGAAGGGGTGAGGTTTATAAGCAGCTGGTTTCACAATGATGTGGTAACTGGAAGGCTAGAGGGTTGTGGTAGGTACAACAGTAATCTTCCTCTCTTAAGAGGACAGCTTCATGCCTTCCTCAAATCTCTCTTTTCCAAGAGAAATACCTCTAGGGACTTCAGAATATCTCTCCTCTGATGTAATTCTAATAACCTCCTGATTGCTCCTCCGGACTGGCTTCAGTTCGTTGTGCTTTCTCTCAATGTGCATACCCCAGATCTGAGCTGGAGGTTTTAGGTCTCTTCAGAAGGAGGTAACAATACTGTGATCACCTGAATCTATTTGCTTCCATCTGCAGAGAGCTCCCCTCAAGGCTGACATGGCTTCACACAGTGACAGTCTTTTGGGGACCCCGGAGAGTGTCCTTCAAATTTTGCATTTACTGTTTAATGGTGGAGAAGTATGTAGGACAGTCATATTTGGACAGTCATATTTGGTTTCTGGAATTGCTTTCCCCTCATATTTGAACATCACAACCACAGAGCCCAGCATTGCTTAGTTGACAGAGAGGTGAGCAGCTGCTGCTGGCTCATCAGTTAGTGGAAGGCAGCTCCAGGTCTGGGGTCATTCAAAGCCCAGGCTGGGGAGGGCAGGGCAGCTCAGGACCCCTGTCCTGGGAATCCCACCACCAGTGTCTGTGGCTGCCCATGCCGAAGATAGTTTGTCTGTTTTTTTACTGAAGTTGTTCCCTTGACCTGGAATCTTCCCCAACCCACCCACTCTTCTCTGACCAGTGATCCCCTCCACTTCCTGATACTCTGCTCTCATCTCATTTCCTTGGGGAAATACCTTGTCCCAGGTTATCCCAGATTTCAACTCAGAAGCCTCACTCCTAAACTTTTGCATGCAGATTTCACTTGCCTTTAGGAAGTGTTGCTTGAATACAGTTCCATTTCTAGGAAACAATTAAGGACATACACAAAGAAAGAGCTGTCCATTAAAGTATTTTTATAACAGCAAAAAATTGGAAACAACATCACATCTAATAATGGGAGATTGGTCACCATAAATGATGGAATATTCTGTAGCTGCTCTGCGGCCACTAGAAAGAATGGTGTAGAAATATATAAACTGACAGGGAGAGGTGTTCACAATATATTGCTAAATTGAAGACAGCAGATTACGAAACAGTATGATTCCAATTTTATTAGATATTCGTTTTTTCCTTTCTACAGTGAACATGCATTCCTCATGAAGTAAAAATAATAACTTCTATTTATTGAACTCTTTCTTTATGCCAGGTACCATGCTCCTTTGTATTATTATCTCCATTTCACAGATAAGGAAATTAAAGCTTAGAGAACTTGCTCAAGATCTGTTTCCTAGTTATTAGTGGCAGAGCCAGACATTTAAACCCAGTTATGTTTTCATACAGTATATACTCTTAGGTACTATGCCACATTCCTATGCTGTTATTTCAAAAAGTTAAAAAACAAAAAACAAAACGAAAGTAAATTCAAAAAATAAAGTAATTTTGTTTAAATATAGGAACTGTGAAACTTTAGAAAGTATTTCTGGGGAGTAGAGGAATTTGAGTATCCTTTTATTCTTCACATTCAAAAAGAAAACAGGTTCTTTGTATTTTGATTCAGGCGTACAGATCAAAAGCACATATTGTGCCACAGACTCTTATGCCTTGTCAGCTCTTTCCTTTGTCGCCTCTGTCTGCCCCTGGGGTATACACAATCTAATTTACCTTTCAGTTTTATGACTTGAACTGTTGTACAATATATGTATCTGTAATTCTTGTATTATTGATGTCAGTATTGTTTTGTTGAGAAATTCTAGAAGACGGAGCCTGTGAGATTAAATTGTTTTGTGGGGGTGCCCGGAAAGTGCCAGGGTAGAAAAGAATACTTCTGTCTTGCCAAGGGGCTACTGGGCATCCAGGCGTGACGTCTGTGACTTCTCAACTGCTTTGACTCTCTGGAACACCCTCCCCCCCTTTTAAAAAAATAACATTTTAACTCATTGTGAAAGTGATACATATTGATTTTAGAAAATGGATAAAAAATATAATGAAAAAACAGTTGCTTCTAATCTCAGAAATAATTGCTATTAATGTTTGATGTATTTTTTGTATGCACACTTATGTTTGTATATATATACATATATGCAATATAAAAATATATACGTATTCTGTTGTTCATACCGCTTTTCAGCTTGCTTTTTCACTTAATGTATTGGTGTTACTTTTTAAAAATAATAGCATTATTGAGATGTAATTCATAAAATTTGCCCCTTTATAGGCTTTTTATTTTTATTTTTTTTGGTACGTGCCCCTAGCGGGAACCGAACCTGGAACTCTCTGGTCCGCAGGCCATCGCTCCAACCGCTGAGCCAAACCGGCCAGGGCAAAATTTGCCCCTTTAAAATGTACAATTCAGCCCTGGCCGGTTTGGTTCAGCGGTTAGAGCGTTGGCTCGCCGGCCAGAGACTCAGGTTCGGTTCCTGCTAAGGGCATGTACCTCGGTTGCGGTTCATCCTTGGCCCCGGTTGGGGTCGTGTGCGTGGCAACCAGTTGATGTGTCTCTCTCACATCGATGTTTCTCTCTCTCTTCCTCCTTCTCTCCCTCCTGCTCTGTCTGAAGACAAATTAAAAAAAAAAAAAGTCCTCAGGCGAGGATAAAAATAATAAATAAATAAATAAATAAATAAATAAATAAATAAATGTACAATTCAGCCTGGCTGGTGTGGCTCAGTGGATTGAGCATTGTCTTATGGACTAAGAGGTCCCAGTTCAGTTCCCCATCAGGGCACATGCCCTGGTTCTGGGCTTGATCCCCAGTAGGGGGCGTGCAGGAGGCAGCCAATTGATATTTCTCTCTCACATTGATGTTTCTATCTTTCTCTTCCTCTCTCTCTAAAAAAATCAATAAAATCGTATTAAAAAATAAAATGTACAATTCATTGTTTTTTGCTATAGTCATAGAATTATGCAACCCTCACCACTGTCTTAATTCCAGAACATTTTCACCACCTTAACTTGAAACTGTGTTCCTGTTAGTACTCCCCATTTCCCCTTCCCTTCAGCTCCTGGCAACTACTGATCTACTTTCTGTCGATGGCTTTGCCTATTCTGGGCATTTCACATCAATGGAATCATACAATACATGGTCTGTGGCTAGCTTCTTTCACTTAGCATGTTTTCAAGGTTCATCATGTTGTAGCATGTGTCAATACTTCATTCTTTTTATGACCAAATAGTATTTCATTGTATGGATATATCACATTTTGTTTATCAATTTACAGGTGATGGACATTTGCATTGCTTTTTTTGGGCTATTATGAATAATGTTGTTATGAACATTTGTGTACAGGTATTTTTGTGGACATGTTTTCACTTCTCTTGTGAATATATACCTAGGAGCAGAAGTGCTGGTTCATATGGTAACTCTATGTTTAATTTTTTTGAGGAACTGTCAAACTATTAAAAAACATTTTTCTTTATTGATTTTTTTTAACTTTCAGGATTTTTTTTTAAATTATTTTTTCCTTTATTGATTTTAGAGAGAGAGGAAGTGAGAGGGAGAGAGAGATAGAAACACTGATGATGAGAGAACATCAGTCGGCCGCCTCCTGCATGTCCCCCACTGGGTATCAGGCCCACAACCTGGGCATGTGTCCTCCCTGGGAATTGAGCCAGCGACCTCTTGGTGCATGGGTCTATGCTCAATCACTGAGCCACACCGGCCGGACTCTTTATTGATTTTTAGAGAGAGAGGAAGGAAGAGGGAGAGAGAGAGAGAGACATCAATGAGAGAGAACATCGATTGACCACCTCCTGCATGCCCCCCACTGGGAATCGGGCCCACTGGGCATGTGTCCTGAGCGGGAACCAAACTGGCGACCTCTTGGTGCATAGGTTGACTCTCAACCACTGAGCCACACCAGCCAGGCTCAAACTATTTTTTGAAGTACCTTTTTACATTCTCGCTAGCAGTATATGAGGGTTCTAATCTCTGCACATCCTCACCAGCACTTGTTACTATCTGACTTTTTGATTATAACCATCCTAATGGGTATAAGGTGGTATCTCATTGTGGTTTTGTTTTTCATTTCCCTAATGCCTATGATGTTGAGCATCTTTTCATGTACTATTGGTCTTTTATATGTCTTCTTTAGAGAAGTATTTCTTCATATACTTTGCCCATTTTATTTATTTATTTATTATTTTGTTATTCCTCACCTGAGGTTATTTTTTTCCATTGATTTTTAGAGAGAGTGGAAGTGAGAGAATGAGAGGGAAGGAGGAAGGAAAGGAGAGAGAGAGAAAAATATATCGATGTGAGAGAGACACATTGATTGGTTGCCTCCTTCAGTGCCCCGACCAGGCTGGGGGATCAGACCTGCAACCCAGGTAGGTACATGCCTTTGACTGGGAACCAAACCTGCAGCCCTTTGGTGCATGGGCTGACGCTGTAACCATTGAACCACACTGGCCAGGGCCGCTTAGTGTGTTACTGAATATTTCCATCCAATGAAATGTTTTTCTTTCTTAGAATTGGAATTACAGAGTCAAAGATTGCATGTTTTTGAGACTTTTGATACATGTTCTAAAATTGTTATGACTCTCTTCTCTCTATCATTTTCCTCCCCCTTCCTACCCGTTTCCCACTGCTCTGGTTCAGGCCTTTGCCATCTTTTGCCTTGTATGTTACAGTAGTCTCCTACCTGTTCCTAATGGACACTTTCAGGGCAGTGTGATTAGTGTAGTGACATGGTGATGGTGGGTGCTGTGACAGTGCAGAGGAGGGCCATCTAGCCCGGTCTGGTGATTTGGGGTGGGGGGTGAGAAGAGTTGGGGAAGACGTCAAGCAGGGGTCTTCCTGGAAGTGAACAGTGAGCTGACTCAGGAGGTGGAGTGGACATGGAGCCTCAGCACTAGCCAGGGCGTTAGGAGCATGTGCCAGGTCCTGGAGGTGGAGGCAGTGCGGCACGGTGGTCCAGAGATGGACGCTTACTGGCTGCAGGTTCTTGGGGAAAGAGATTTATCCTCTCAGTGTTTTAGATTGCTCATCTGTAAAGTGGAGAGAGTAGCTAACAGTAGCAGCTAACACCCAGGATGGTTGCAGGACCAAATAAGGCAGCAAACATTGAGGTTCTGGCTGGTGTGACCAGTTCCCTGAGGAGGAACATGTGAAGAGGTCATTGTTGGATCTGTTGATGTACAGAGGCAGCCATGTGTACAGGTTTGGAGCTGAGGCGACAGAGATTTGGGTAGACTGGGGCCTTGGGTTTTGTTACCCAGGGAGCCGGCTGAGAAAGCGTCTATAAGCTGGACTCTAGACCACTTGGGTTTGGATTCAAGCTTCACTGCTTAGTTGCATAATCTTGAGTAGGTCATTTCCTATCTCTGTGGCTTAGTTTCCATCTGTAAAATGAGAATAATAACAATTCCTTGTTCATAGGATTGTTATGAAGACAAAGTGAGTGGATAGATAAAGTGCTTAGAATAGTGCCTGACACATAATGCTCTTTTTGCTGTTACTGTTTTTCTTGGTAATGGGAAAGAGGGGGAGGGGAGGAGCTGGAAGGAGATGTGGACTTCAGAGAGTTTTATGGTGGTTTGGGAACAAGGTGGGTCATCATAAGTCTTGGAGTGTCCTTGGAAGACTGAGCCAGGCCTGTCATCGGTGCCTGAGGGGAGAGCTGTCAGCAGTGGGAGGGGAGGGGGTGATATGACCAGTGTAATGAGCCTAAAGGGAGCAAGGGCTTTTACAAGAGGGTGTAGGAATCATGATCCCTCTGTGGCCATAAATAACAATAGCCATAGCAGTTACTTTTATGCTCTGGAAAGGGCATGGGGTAACAAGAAGAATGCCAGCTCTTTCTCCTTGGATCCATCTCTCACTCCACAGCCACGTGTTCATTCATTCAGCATATGAGTGCCTGAGTATGCCAGCTACAGTGCTGGGCACGGGGGATGTGGCGATGAACACGACATGCCCACTTTCTGCCTTCATTGAGCCTGCTGGCTGAGGTAAGAGACAGACATTAAACAAATTGTGCAAGTCATTAATCAGTACAGGTTGGATCATGCCACTGCCCCAGTTCCAGAATCTTCACTTGTTCTCCACTGCTGTGGAATAAAATCTGGACTCATGAGCACGGCTTCAAGGTCCTGCAGGATCGGGCCCCAGTCCACTCTTGGCAGCTCTCAGGACCATTGGTGCTCCCTCACCTAGGCTTGCTGTGCCCCAGACCAACTGTAACGTCTCCATAGTCCCCTGCCCCTGGTCATGCCTTCTCTGTACCTGGCATGCTCCTGCTAGTTCTTCAAGGCCGGAGCAGCAAATGCATCTTCCTTTAGGAGGCCTTTCCCAGTCACCATCACTCTCAGCCACGCTCCCAGAGCACGTTGGGCTTTTCTGGATTATAGCACTTCATGTAAATCAAAAGGGCCAGTGTGACTCCAGTGGGAGGAGGCCATGACATAGGCTCTGAATTAAGAGTAGGTATGGAAAGTAGGGCACCGGAAGGAGAATGTGCCAGGGAGTGGGAGGTGCCCACGGGTGCGTAGCACCTGTGGCTCCGTGGGCAGCCTTGAATGCCTGGCAGGAGTGGAGGGACCAGTTCCCCGCCTTTAGGAACAGGACGGAAATCTCGGGCTCTGGGAGTAGGCAGTGTGTTCAGGGTGTTCACATGCTAAGTTTCTTCAGATGCGTATTTGGGGGAGAGTCAGTTTTACCTGAGCTGGTGAAGCCCAGGGTACCTGTATAACTTACAGTGGAGCAGAATGGAGTCAGAAATCCCATGGGGGGGGGGGCATATCTAAGGCCGGGCAGAAGCAGTCTGAACCTTCCCCTACTGGGAATGTATCATCACTGCTGGTTGGGGTGGCCTTAACTTTGGGCAGCCCCCAGGGTATGTGACTTCCCTTGGCTGCCTTCTCTGTATTTGAGATAAATTCCAAAGCCCTTTGCTGATGTCTTGGTGGTGACCCATGGAGGGGACCCAATAGGCCAGAGGAAGGGAACCTATGCTCAGCCAGCTGCACAGAGGTGTGGGAGCCTCCCTGGGGCAGGTCTCAGAAATCCAGTTGCTGGATCACAGAGGTTCAGAGGTAGATCTCTAATCCATAGCTGTCGATTACCACCCATGAGGCTGCCGCTGCCTGATCTTGCTGGCAAGGTTGGACTGGGCCCCAGTGAGGTCCAGATGTGGCCTCTTTACCAGAAAGGCCAGTGCAGGCAAAGCTCTCTGGCAGAGGACAGGGGCACACCAGGCGAGAAAAGGAGTGAGAATATTTGGAGTGGCCCGAGTTAGAGCTGTGGGCTCTGACCGAGCCTGAGAGGCCTGGCAGGCATGAGCAAGGGGCCGAGGTGCTGGCAGCCCCTGCTGCAGGCCGAGCTGCAACCCAGCCTGGGATCCCCGTGGGTGCAGGCAGTTAATCTCGCAGGCTGGAGTCGCCACTGCTGGAGAGCAGGAACATTGAACTTTTCAATCACATTAATTTCCACAGGAAATTGTTGTCTTCCTTTTGTCCAAAGGTTAGTGATTTATATTTACCATCCTCTTAACTAGCCTTAAAATTTACTGTTGCCAGGTCACCACCAGCTTCCATAAATCTCAGGGTGGCAGCTGAGCATAGCCAAGTGGCTTGATCCTTGGAAAGGTACACCCCAGCCCTCCCAGCCCTTTGGGAGGGCAGATAACTAGCAGTCCCTGCACAGAAGTCCCCCTGAGGGGGTGGTCCTCACTTGGCAGGGGAAATGAGATGGGCTCTGACCAGCAAGGTTGCAGGGAGGCCTCTTCCATAGCAGACACGGAGGCCTCGGAACGTCACTAGAGATGTGCTTCTAGTGGACAGGGCTGGTGGCACAGAAGGTCTCGAGTGGCTTAGTCAGGATTCAGGATGCAGAGCAGGGTCCAGTGTGACCTTAGGCAAGTAACGTAACCACTCTTTGCCTCAGTTTCTTCATCTGTAATAATATTTCTCATAGTGTTAGGGTTGAACCTCAATAAATATCAGCTAATGTTATTCACTGGTAGGACAGGGTGGGTACTTTGGCATGAACCTGAGTTGGTCTGCTCCCTCTCTCTGCTTACACTGTCCTATCCATTTATCTTTCTAAGACCCTCTTCTTCCATCTGTTTGTGGAGTTAGAATAGGGGCTGGTAAACTTTCTCTGTAGGGGACCAGTAAGTATTTTAGGCTTTGTGAACCTTTTGGTCTTTGTTACAACTACTCAGTTCTGCTGTTTTACTTTTTAAATCCTCACTGGAGGATATTTTTCCATTTTTGTTCAGATAGAGTGGGAGGGAGGGAGAAGGAGGGGGTTGAGAGAGAAACATCAATGTGAGAGGGACACATTGACTGGTTGCCTCCTGCACAGCCCTGCACAAGTAGGATGAGGGCGAACTGCAACCAAGGTACGTACCCTTGACTGGAATCAAACCCGTGACTCACTGATCTGCGGGCCAATGCTCCAGCCGTTGAGCCAAACTGGCCAGAGTAATTCTGCTGTTTTAGATGAAAACAGCCATATACAAGAAGTAAATGAATGTAGCTGTGTTCTAATAGAACTTTATTTGATTTTAAAAAACCATTTAAAAATGTAAAAACCATTTTTTTTTCCTTTATTGATTTTAGAGAGAGAGGAAGTGAGAGGAAGAGAGATAGAAACATCGATGAGCGAGAACATCAATTGGCCACCTCTTGCATGTCCCTCACTGGGGATCGGGCTCATAATCTGGGCATGTACCCTGACCAGGAATCGAACCGGTAACCTCTTGGTACATGGGTCAACACCACTGAGCCACACAGGCTGGGCAAAACCATTTTTGTTTTTTATCTTCACTCGAGGACATTTTTCCATTTTTGTTCAGACAGAGTGGGAAGGAGAGAGAGGAAGAGGGAGAAACATTGATGTGAAAGGGACACATTGAGTGGCCGCCTCTCATAGGATCCAACCAGGGCCAGGGACAAACTGTGACCGAGGCACGTGCCTCTAGTGGGAACCAAACCCGTGTCTCTCTGGACCGCAGGTCGATGCTCTAACCGCTGAGCCAAACCGACCAGGAGGCAAAACCATTTTTATTTTTAGCTTACAGGTCATACAAAAACAGACCATGGCTAGCTTTGGACCATAGTTTGTAGTTTGCCGCCCCTGGATTAGAAGGTGAAATTGCATGGAGGATGTATTTACTTTTCTCAACTGGGCTTTGTCTTTGAGTCACTAAAGAAAGGTGCCCTCACCCTGGCTGGTTTGGCTCAGTGGTTAGAGTGTTGGCCCATGGACCAAACAGTCGTGGGTTCGATTCTGGTCAAGGGCATGTACCTTGGTTGTGATTTGGTCCCTGGCCCTGATTGGGGTCGTACAGGAGGCAGCCGGTCGATGTGTCTCTTTTACATCAAGGTTTCTCTCTCTCTCTTCTTCTCTCCCTCTCCCTGCCTCCCACTCTATGTGAAAATAAATGGAAAAAAATGTCCTCAGGTGAGGGATTAAAAAAAAAAAAAAAGAAAGAAAGTTACCCTTGCCCTGCTGGTGTGGCTCAGTGGATTGAGGATCGTCCCATGGACTGGGAGGTCCCAGTTCGATTTCTGGTCAGGGCACCTGCCTGGGTTGTAGGCTCGATCCCAAGTAGGGGGCGTGCATGAGGCAGCCGATCGATGTTTCTCCGACATTTCTATCTCAAATTGATGTTTCTCTCTCTCTAAAAAATCAATAAAAAACATTAAAAAAGCAAAACAAAACAAAACAAAGAAAAAAATGTGCCCTCTTGTGGGTTTTCCAATGACCCTGTAGTGCCTGCCTCCTGAGAGGCCTAAAAGCCACCCGAAGCAGAGGACAGAAGGAGCCCCTTGCAACCTGAGGCAATGGGGCTGGCCTACTAATGCCTGGGCCTGCAACCAGAGTGGTGCTGACTCTGGATTGGCCAGTCACCCCCACCCTGCACCCCAGCTCCAGTGCTCACAGTTTAACCTGTCTGTTTCAGAGAACAGCCCGAACCAAGGTGGGAAGGAGCCGGGGACTCGACAGCCTTTGGTGATTCTCTTGGGCTGGGGTGGCTGCACTGACAAGAACCTTGCCAAATACAGCGCCATCTACCACAAAAGGGTGAGTACTGCAGGCTGTAGACACCCGGCTTGCTGGGGCCCTGCCACCTGTGACTGCTCTGCTGGGGGTGGGGGTGGGGTGGGGTTCTGAGCCTTGGCTGCCCTCATCTCTGGGCTGCGGCGAAGGCAGGCCTGGGAACAGCACCAAGAATGGCCTGTGAGGAAGATCCTGGGGTCATGGGTCTTTGGCAGGATTATCCCCTGCATGCTGCCAGCTTTGTGGCCTCGTCTGTCCCCTTCAGCCCCCTGACCTGCTCCCCCTTCCTTTCCCCTCATACCCCGCAGTGGGTAGCCCAGCCCTGATGTGCTCCCAGCTGTGGGGTCAGCCCAGATCTCAAGTTTCTGTTGGCTGGATACTGCCTATCTGGGCAGCAGGAGCCTGGGCCGGTGTGCTGGGCACAGTCTGCACTCCCAGGACTTTCTCCTTTTCTGACCAGGTGAGGTTCTCTGTCTTGGGTTGACCATGGCACCTTCACTTTCCCAGAGTGGAAGGGCCTCTTGGAAAAGAGATTCAGGTTTGAGGTTTCTTTGCTTCTTCTCAGGCTGCACCAAGAGTTGGATGTGAGAACCTAAGGAAGGCCGGGTTATGTTTTAAAAGCTCCTTTCACATCTTTGGTCTCTGGCCTGGCCCTGCTCTGCCTTCCTCAGCCCAGACCTCCCAACATAGAGAGACACCAGCACAGATAGCCCAGCGCCAACTGGGAGCCCTGGACTGAGGAGGAGTAGGAGTCTCTTGGGAGAAGGCCAGCTGGTGTCTCCTCCCTTCAGTGTCCCCCCACTGACCCATGTCTGCATTGTGCTTGGGGGGTGTGGTCCTGGGATGGGAGAAGGGTTGGGAGAAGAGGTAGTTCTGAGCTTGAGGCTCCTGGTAACCGACAAGGCTGGTCCTCTGGCATCACCTTTTACAGATTGCCTTATTCTGCAAGCAGTTTCAGCTCCTTTTTTTAATTTTTAAATTTATTTTCAGCTCCTTCTGAATTCCACTCACTGGGCTAGGCTTGTTTGTCTGGCTCCGCCATTAGACTAAGATCCATGAGGGCAGGTGGAGGAATAGGAATAGGTGAGTGTGGCTAGAACAGAGAATGAAATAAAGGGCACCTGTCCAGCTGAGGAGGGTCCTTAGGGGATTTAAGCAGGGGTGTGCAGTTAGGTTTGTGCTTCTGAAAGTCCCTCATTCCAGAGCAGGGGAAGGATCGGAGGGACCAGAACTAAAAGCCAGGAAGTGAGTGTGTTGTAGGGGTCAGGACCTTGGGGTTGGGGGTGCCGGTGGAGGGAAGTTGATGCATCAGGGAGCTTGTTAGTTTCCAGTCCATATTCAGATTCTCTAATAGTCCCCAAAGTGTCCTTTATAGCTGATTTTCCCAAATCAGGATCTAATCCAGAATCACCCATTGCATCTAATTCCTTGACCCTCTTTTAAATCTAGAACAGTCCCAGTTTTCATGATAACAACTTATTGAAGAGCCCGGGCTACCAGAGAATATATCTAGGAGTGTATGATCCTGAATGCTGTTGGAAGGGAAGTATGATGGGGACTGAAAGCCATCATGAGATTTGACTGTTTGGGAGAATATGATGACCTTGAGAAGAGCAGTGCAGTTGTCATATTGGAGCCAATGGGAGGGGATAAGGTGGTGAGGAGGGTGGTGTCAAAGTGTGTTTAGGAAGGTGAAGAGAAGGTTGGATAGAGTTAGAGGGGAGCATGATGTAAAGTAGAAGCTTTAAAAAAAAAATGAAATTGGTGCCGCAGCCAGTGTGGCTCAGTTGGTTAAGCATCATCCCACGCACCAACGGTTGCTGGTTCGATTCCCGGTCAGGGCACATGCCCAGGTTGTGGGTTCAGTCCCTGTTTGGGAGGCAACTGATCAATGTTTCTCACATCGATGTCTCTCTCTCTCCCTCTTCCTTTCTCTCTCTCTGAAATCAATAAAAACATTTAAAAAATGAGATTGGTCTGTGTGGAAAATATAGAGAGATGGAAACTGAAAATACAGGAGAGCGAGGTGAGGAAGGACAGAGCAGGGCTTTGTCCTGGGACTGAGGATGTGCATAGATGGAGAGATGGTGGGCTTTGGTGGAGAGAAGAGACGGATCTGACATGCAGTCAGACCTAGGTCCTTGGTGCAGGGACTTCTGGGAGCATCTGACTGGAGGTGGCAGCAGAGATGCCAGGCACCTTGGAAGCCTCCAAGTGAGGCCCAGGCCTTTGGACACAGGGAAGCTCAGTGTGTGTGGGCCCTTCACAGGGAGGGTTGGGCATTCCCAGGGGATGTGGAGTTAGAGGGAACACTGTGTGTGCCCTTAAAGATGGCGTGTTCACAGGAATTGCTGAGGTTATGTCTGAACCAACAGGTAGTTCTGCATGTGAATGCTCCCGGGGAGGAGGGTGTGTGTGTGTGTGCGCCTGAGTGTGTCCTTATATGCTCATTCAAGGTAGTGCCCCATGAAAGTGTGTGTACTCGCCAGTAGTATATGTGCTTGTGGGTATGTGTTGGCAGCTGTGCTTTTTGTGCACTCACAGCTGGTGCAGTGGGTGCATCCTGGTGTGCGGCGGGCGCCTTGCGTGTCTGCGTCTGTGGGACGTGAGGTGGACCGGCTTTGTTTAGTTCGGGAGTTGCGTGCGTGGTAGTGAGGTGAGAGTGTGTTTGCATTTATGGACAATGCTGTGTGTGGTTGGGGGTGGGTGGGAAGACATTTCACATTCTACTGGGGAATAAGAACAGAGCACTCTGTGCAATTTCCAGAGCTAAGGGCCCAGGTGGCATCAGGGACCGCCCTCTGCAGTCTCGGGAGGAGTGCTTAGGTATGCCAGGGCCTTGGTAAGAGCAGCGCTAGGAGCAGTTGGGGCAGATGTCAGATTGGCGGCATGAAGTCAGGGGTTAACCTCAGCTGGCCATCCCTGTTTGGCTGTGGGGCACTCGAGTAGTGGTCCTTTGCTATTACTCCTACCGTCACTTATTACTGCCACTAGTAGTTGAGAATTTACTTTCTACCAGGTGCTGTTTGGGGCACTTGAGATACATTTTTTCATTTAATTTTCAACATAACCCTATGAAATAGATGGAGACACAGATTCAGAAAGATGAAGTAAATTGCTCTTAGGCTATACTGTCAAGAAGTGGTGCCAGGAATTGAACCCAGCCCTGTCTGACCCTAGAGTCTGCCTAACTCTGAGTCCCTTAACAAAGGGCCCTTTGTCTCTAGCACAAGTTAATGAGAGGGGTTTAGGACTCAGGTCTGGTCCCTTTGGCCACCTTCTCTTTTTCTCTTTTTGTTAATCCTCACCCGAGGATATTTTTTCCATTGATTTTTAGAGAGAGTGGGAGGGAACGAGAGAAGGGGGGAGAGAAACACCAATGTGAGAGAGACATATCGATTGGTTGCCTCTCGCATGCCCCTCAACCAGGGGCCAGGGATCAAACCTGCAACCCAGGTACATGCCCTTGACCGGGAATCGAACCTGCGATCCTTTCGTGCATGGGCCAATGCTCCAACCACTGACCCACCCTGGGCAAGACAAGTGGCATTTTTTAACTGACCTAGAAGAGGATCTGTCTGGAGACTTTGAGGTGTACTTGACCCAGGTATTGAGGGGTACAGAATCCTAGAGAGAATTTGACTCAGATTTTAGAATTTGAGGAACAACAGCCTTTACTATATATGGAATTTTAGGGCTAGTGGGAGGAATGATCTCAGGCCTTGGAGCCAGACAGATTTGGGTGCCAGGTGCCTGATGCCAGAAAGTATGGACTGCTCTCAGGACGCTGTGGGTCGGTAGCAGTGCCCAGAGACTGACCTGATGCGGGTCTGACTCTCGAGTGGCCTCTGGTGGTCAAGTCTGGGGCAGGCTGTGTCTCGGGTCCTGGGTCTCGTCAGGTACCTCCTTGTGCCTGGGAGGTAGAGAGTGCAGAGGGGAGTCACTGTGCAGGGTAGAGCCAAGCAGCGAGGCCTCAAATGTGCTAGAGTTGAGCAGATGAGGATGCAAGGTCACGGGTGGGAGAGAGACAGGAAGTGGACCAGAGTGAGGAGACTTCCTTCTGATCAGCCCAGATGTCTCCAAAGCATGCTCTGGCTCCAGGCCTCACATACCATCATCCCAGGCTGAGAGGGCTTGGCCAGTGTGAAGTGATTATTCTTCAACCTTCCACTCTGGAAGGCACTGTGTCTGTGAGCGGTGAGCTGGTGCCCAGGCTGCAGCAGGGCTGGAGCACTGCTAGGCTACTGGGCCTGTGGAAGTTGGAGCTGCTGGACCCTCTGACCTTAGTTTATACTCACCTCCACCCCATCCCTGAGGACCGACCAGGCCTGTCTCCTCTCCACAGGGCTGCATCGTGATCCGATACACAGCCCCGTGGCACATGGTCTTCTTCTCCGAGTCCCTGGGCATCCCTTCACTTCGTGTTCTGGCCCAGAAGCTACTTGAGCTCCTCTTTGATTACGAGATTGAGAAGGAGCCCCTGCTCTTCCATGTTTTCAGCAATGCCGGTGTCATGCTGTACCGATACGTGCTGGAGCTCCTGCAGACCCATCGGCGCTTCTGCCACCTGCGGGTGGTAGGCACCATCTTTGACAGCGGTCCTGGTGATAGCAACCTGGTGGGGGCTCTGCGGGCCCTGGCAGCCATCCTGGAGCACCGGCCTGCTGTGCTGCGCCTGCTGCTCCTGTTGGCCTTCGCCCTGGTGGCGGTCCTGTTCCATGTCCTGCTTGCTCCACTCACTGCCCTCTTCCATACCCACTTCTATGACAGGCTGCTCGATGCAGCCTCTCGCTGGCCTGAGCTCTACCTCTACTCAAGGGCCGATGAGGTGGTTCTGGCCAGGGATGTGGAACGCATGGTGGAGGCACGGCTGGCACAGCGGGTCCTGGTGCGCTCTGTAGACTTTGTGTCATCTGCACATGTCAGCCACCTCCGCGACTACCCTACTTACTACACAAGCCTGTGTGTCAACTTCATGCGCAGCTGTGTCCACTGCTGAAGTCCTTGTCCCACCCGCCTCACATCTGCTCCAGAAATAAATGCCTGTCACCTCCTCACAACCTGTATCCACGATGGTCCTCTTCAGGTTCAGCTCCCTTCAGCCCTTTGGGACTTCGTGGTCTCCCAAGTAGAGAATTCCTTTACTGGGAGACTGGAGGTCTGCTTATCCCAGGATCCTTGGCGGGGGAGTGCCTGGGCATGTCTCTGCAGGAGCCTTACAGTGGTTGTATTTGGACAAGTGTAGCATCAGGCTGCGGATTCCTGCGGCATTTAGGGTTAGGGTTAGGGTTAACCAAGTGGGGTGTGGGGAGGTTGATAATGAGCCCCAGGGTTGATCTCTGATTCCATGAATGGAAAGTGAGTTTTGTGAGGAGGTGCCAGAGGGTAGGATCAAGCTGGGGCAGGAGCTGTGGTCTCTGTTCCAAGGCCCTGGAAGGTCAAAGCCCTCTGGCATGAAGCATAATTTCTATGGACCCAACTTTGGCAATTGATGCGGTGACTTCTGTGATCTCACTGCCTGGGAGTCCGAAGTAGAAGCCAGATGGAGAGCTGAGATGCAGAGGTGGCGGACCTGCCCAGGTCCACCACTTTGCCAGAAAGCCACTGGATCCAGGGAAGCTGAAAAGTGTGTGTGTAATGGGCAGATGGAATAGGGAGCAGAAGGAAGACAGTAGTGCCATGTGGCAGCTGGGACAGGTGAAGTAAGGACCCTGAAGACCAGCACCAGGGCAAGGGGCCATTTGTCTGAAACAAACTCCCTCATCTCCTTCGAGTCCCACTTGGATCCTCTCTAGGCAGGAACGGTGGCTTTAGCCTTAGAGTTCTGTATCATCATCTATCATTCTACAAGTCACTGCTGCACAATGCTTGCACATAGTAGGTATTCAAGAAATATTTGTTACTGTGGTGATCAAGGGACTTGGGCAGTGATGAGCTTTGAAAATTTGACAGGTAGTGAAGGAAATGGCTGGAAAAGCTCTAGGCGGGAGCTGAGGGCTGATAATCTCAGGGCTGATGGACCCTCAGCGAACTTTACTTGCATCCTGTCAGTCCTCTGGGACCTCTGGGGACTGGGACTATTGGCAGCTGTGTGGCTGCATTCCTAGCCATGGCCAACAGGTGGCAGTGCTGCCTGTGCCATGAGATGGAGCTTAAGAATCCTACAGCAGGGTGAGCTTCAGGCCCCTATTAGAGAGCATATGGCCCCCAGGGCGGGAGTCACCAGCCATCAAGGACCTATTGAGTCCAAGGCAGGGAGAGGGGAGCATTGAGACCAGAAAGGAGCCAGCCTGATGGAAACTGGGCATTGCCCACTTGTTTTCCAAACCCTTAACCATCACTGTGGTTATTCCTCCTGGAGAGGCCACATACATTCCCCTAGAATCTCGGGCCTCAGGATCCTGGGTTCAGGATATTTGGAGCCATCAAACTGGGCATGGGGCTTTGAAGGGCTTCCACTGGGCTCCAACCAGGGTGATTTGGGTGTAGGAGGCAGGAGTTTCCAACTGGACCCAATTCTGTAGTGTACACAGTGGGCATGTCAGAGATTGGCATGTCTAAGGGGATTTGGGAAGATGGAGGGTAGACCTGGAGTGTGAGAATTTGTAAATAGAGTCTGGAGTTATGGAGATACTCTGGGGTCTTGAATTTTAGGATCTTATTTCCTCAAAACAAGCTCTGTGGTGGGGAAGGACTCATCTGCAGCTTCGAGCACTGGCCTGATCACTCACTGGCAGTCGGCAGCCATGGGGATGATTTGACAAAATACTGTCTCCAGTGCACTGCCCAGCCTCAGTTGCCTGACTTGAGGGTCCATCTTGGATAATAGGGGTTTCTACTGTTCCCATTTGATGATCCTGGCAGTAGCTATACTGGGCAGTTGGTTACTAGGTTGGAGAACAGAAGAAAGCCACAGGGGTGCTGAGATGGTGGTTCCCTTTTTTTAGTCCCTGGCTTGTTTCAGAGGACTGAAAAGGAACAGAGGCTTGGGGCTTGTGTTTTTATCCAAGCTTCTAGCTACTCCTGCCTTAGATTGGGGGCTAGAGCTTGCATCCCCTCTGTACCCCCAAGCTCTGACCTCTTGTATGATTAATGAGCTGACGATTCCACATCGATAAGGAATTAACCTGGAGCCCCCACCCATCAATAGTCAGGAATCTAGGTCCCTAGCCCCACCCCCACAGACGTAATGCTCCAGGGTCCCTGAGCAGACCAACCCTGCACTGCTTTCCACACCCACAGACAAGTCCTTTCCCCCCACCGCTGCCAGAAATTAACCCCTTAACTGCCTCTGTCCAACCCCATCATCATCCATCCCTCCCTACACATACTCACAGACAGCAGCTGTTTATACTGGTTTAATCCATGTCAAACGTAGTTTACAAAGGGAAAGGACAAGTACCTTTGTATAGAATATACAGACACAGCATCACACCATGGGGCCCACAGGAGGGGCAGGGAGACAACATTTTAACCTGGGAACAGTAGCTCGAATCCCAGGAATGGTTCTTGGTAGAGGGCTGGGCAGCCAGGAGCACCCTCGTCCAACCCCAATCAGCCCCTGCTGTAGCTCGGTTCCCATTTTTGTGCCTCCCCCCTCCAACTCCTTATAAAGAGCCCCAGGAGCTAAGACTAAGGAGAGGACCACGTCCCTTGGGGCATGTGCCCCATGTCTGGGAGAAGAAATATACACCACTGAACACCGAGCACATGGGAGAGGGAAGGGACACCATGGGAGAGGGAGAGGCAGGCACCCCACGAGGTGGATGGGCCGAGCTCCCAGCCAGCCCTGAAGGAGGCACTGCTTCCAGGTGTTCTTAAAAAAAGGAAAATCATACAACCGAAGGGCAGGGGAGTGGTGAGGGTGAGGAGTTATCCCATTTATACACAACATTGTAAACATACACGTCTATATTACATGTGCTTCAGTCTGGTGTTTGCATGTCTGTCTGTCTGTCTGTCTGTCTGTCGGTTGGTCTGGGGGCTAGATCTCAGGAGCCTTGCCCTGCTACCCACCCCACTTACACCTCCCTGCCACACCCTGGGGGTACAGTCCCCAACTTGGTGGGAGCCTGGCAGGGCCTGGGCCTCAGCATCCACTCTGGCTCCAGAGGCCTGTCTGTGTGTGCGCGCGAATGTATGTACACGGGGAACCTGTGTGCAAGTATGTACAAGGGGTAGGGCCATGTCAGAGGCGGCAGGTGGGGCTGCTGAAGGCAAGGCCTGCCTGGGGGGCTCGCTCACAAGTAGATTCTCCGAAGGTCTCCAGGCGCTGTGATGGTGTTGCACTGAGGGCAGAGCTTCTTGGCACCCTGCAGGGAGAGCAAGGGAGGGCTTCGGTTATGCATACAGTGCTGCGCGTTCGCTCATGTGAGAACCTGGGCCTGTACCAATTGTGTGCTGGGACCCTGGTCCTGTCAGCCTAGGTTGGGATGCATGGGCAGCCCCGAGCAGGCAGGCGCGCTCCTGTGTTGGGGGGATGCCAGGATCAAACCGCCTGGCCAGCCCCGCAGCAGGAGCCCCAGTAATGAGAACAAGGCTGGGTCCAGCTGTGGCTGCCTCGGCCCTAACGAGATTACATGCGGCCTTTGATCAGGACACAGAGCCCACGTCCGGGCCTTTTATTGCTGTCTCCGGGCGACATTTTAATGGCTGCTCCTGAGCGAAGAACAGGGGCAGGAGCAGAGGGAGCTTAGTAATGGGAGGGGGAGGGGCTGAGGCCCTGGTCCTGCTTACCCACACCCAGCCTCCTCCTGACCTGGGATCTCACCAATATGTGTGACACAGTGGGCCTTATGGGGGTGGGGTAGGCAAAGGCCAGGGAGCAGGCAGTGAACCCAGAGCACGGAGGCAAGAATGTGGTGAGCTTGGGGAGGGGGCGGGGATCCTGGTTTCTGGCTGTGTTCTGTGCTCCTGCCCCCCGTCCCCCCTCCTCGTCCCTCTCCCAAGCAGGCTAAGGCATAAGCAAGGAAATCTGGGCAGTACCCAAGGCAGCCACCCACTCCACAATCCCCATGCCACCTCACCAGGGTCCGCAGCCAGCACTCCTCACAGTGCACATGCCAACACTGGATGGACGTTAGGGGCATCGAGTATGAGTCCTAGGAGGAGGTGGGCAGAGAAGGGGTCACACTGAGGCTGGCCCACCCTCTAAAGAGGTCAGATCACAGCGCAGAGACCCTCTCCAACCCCTAGGGGGCACTGAAGTCTGACCAAGGGCACCCGTAGGTTCCCTTCCTCTCACCATGCAGATGAGGCATTTGTAGCGGTCCCCACGGGATAGCTGCCGTTCAAGTTCCCTGACCCGAGCCTTCAGGGCCTCAAACGTGGTCACAGCCGAATCTTCGGTTATTCTGTAAAGAGGAACAGCATAGTTGGGCAGGCAGCAGGCTGGCATTCTTAATCTGAACCTCCATTCCACACCTCCCTTGAATTCCAGAAACACAAATAAATATATCCGAGGTGCCCTGCCACCCACCTGCCCATATCCTATATCTGCAAACTCCACACTCCACAACTGAACTCCTCACCCTCCTAGTTCGTCCACTTCCATCCTGGTGAATTTCTAAACCGGATACCTGGGAACCAGTTTCAAACCATTCCTTCTCGAAACCATTCCTGTTACCCCTGACATCCATCTACTTGATCTTAACCAAAAGGCTGAGAAGTGATACTCCTGACATCCAAAACTGGTCATCTAGTTCCCATTACCTCTGGACTCTCTTCACTTCTTTCCACTTCTGCCATCACTCACCCAGGTCCTCGTGATTTCTTCTATGGATTGCATCGCTACCCTGAATGGCATGGCTGCTTTGCCTCCAGTACCCTCATTCCATCCTATTCTCCCAGCACCAAGAATTTTACAAATTTGACCATTTCTACTTTCAACAGTTCAATGTCTCCCTCAGAGTAAAACTCTACCAAATTCCTCACAAGTTTACAAGGGCCTCCTTGGTCCATCCCCAACCAGCCACATCCCTCAGCACCCTGCCACACACTTTAAGCTCTATCCACACCGGAATATTAACTTTGCCCTATACACCAGTTTTTTTTTCTTTCTGTTAATCCTCACCGGAGAATATTTTTTCCATTGATTTCTAGAGAGAGAGAGAAAGAGGTAGGGGGAGAAAGAGAGGGAAACATCAATGTGAGAGACACTGACTGGTTGCCTCTCGCACTCACCCTGATGAGGCCTGGGGATTGAACCTGTAACCCAGGTACATGCCTTTGACTGGGAATTGAACCCTAACTCTTCAGCGTATGGGCCGATGCTCTAACCACTGAGAAACACTGGCCAGGGCCAGCCACTACATTTTTTTTAGCCCCTTACCCAAGGATATTTTTTCCATTTATCTTCAGATAGAGCGGGAGGGAGGGAGGAAGAGAGAGAGAGAAACATCGATGTGAGAGAGACATATCAATTGGTTGCCACCTGCACGACCTTAACCTGGGCTGGGGACGAACCTCAAACCGAGGCACGTGCCCTTGGCTGGAATCAAACCCAAGACTCTTTGGACCACAGCCTGATGCTCTAACTGCTGAGCCAAACTGGTCAGGGCCAGGCATTAGATTTAAAAAAAAAAATTTTTTTTTAAATCCTCACCTGAGGACATTTTTGCATTTATCTTTAGATAGAGTGGGAGGGAGAGAGCAGGGAAGAGAAAGAAACATTGATGTGAGAGAGACACATCGACTGGTTGCTACCCACACGACCCTAACCGGGCCAGGGACAAACTGCAACCGAGGTACGTGCCCTTAGCGAGAACCGAACCTGGGACTCTCTGGTCCGTGGGCCGACTCTCTAACCACTGAGCCAAACCGGTCAGGGCCAGGCATTAGATTTTGTTAAAAGCTCTAACCCATCAGGAAATTCCAGGTCCTGGAGTCCAGGTTGAAAACCACTGAGTTAGAGGGCTTCTGCAATAGTCCAGGTGAGGGATGACAGTGGTCTGAACAAAGGTCGTGATAACAAGGATGGGAGGGAGAGGACGTCTGAGAACTTTTTCTCTTACAGCTATTTTTAACCATTAACATTGGCTGGTCGCCCATGCGTCCTCTACTCCACGACTCTTAGCAGATGATCTTACTTAGAACTTCTGTTGTAAGTAACCGAGGTCACTGGGTAACAATCTGTGGGATAAGTCCTCGGGGGTAGGCACCAGCTCTGAATCCACAGGGGCCAGTAGAGTTCTCACAGAAGAGATATGTAATAAATGTTAAACGGAAGCTAGCGGGCACCTAGAAACGTGGGTCTCCAATTCAGGAGGGAGATGTGAGGAGAAGATCCAGATCCAGGGCCGTCAGCCCTGAGGAACACTGGGCCCGTGGAAGGAAAGGAGCTCAGAAATAAGACTGAGAGACAAGGCGTGGAAGGGGGCGGGGCACAGACCAAGGAACCAGCTTTCTGGCAACACTGCCCTGGTTGCCTAACAGCTACCATCTCATCTGAACTTCCTGACAACCCTCTGAAGTAGGTGCTCTATCTCTATTTTACAAGGGGAGATACAGGTTCAGAGGGTGTAACTTGCCTCAGAGGATTCTAATTCCAGAGCTAAGATCGGAAACCACGTCTGTCCAATCGAAAGCATCTTTGCTCTACGTCCGACTACAGGAAGCAGTAGAGTCACAGAACCCAATGACAAGGAATTTCAAGGACGAGGGAGGAGTCAATAGTCAAATGCAGCAGCTTCCCCTCTGTCCTGTTCACCTGGCCCCACTTCCCTGGGTGGCCTGCAACAGGCACCATCGGGTCTGGGAGGAAAGCACTGTGCCCCTCAAGTCGTTGACTGTTTAGGATGGGCCCCTTTCTCCAGTCACTGTACCGCTTCAGCCACCTCCTGCAGCAGGGGGCCCAGTGGCCCAGGTGGCCCTGCTCAGCCTCAGCTCAGCACAGTTAGAGCATGCCCAGCTCAGGTGAGCCCAGCCTGGCTTTACCCCTGCGGACCGAGGACCTTGCCAGGAAAGGGGAGAGTGAGAGATGAGGGGACTGGATGAGTCCTACATGATGTAGGTCCCTGAGGTACAGTCCTGGCCTGCCTCAAGGGCTCCTGTTATGTCTTTGGATGCACATCAGACGCCATAGTGGTTGTCGCCTGTTGGCAAGCATTGTACAAGGTCTCTCCAACCTCTTGAAGATTCTTCAGGCTGCAGCACTGACTGGGGAATAGCTAGGACTATCTCAAGGAGTGATCCCCCCACCTCTCCTAAACGAACTGAGCAGAACCCAGAGGAGCCCACAAAGGGAAGAGACTGCTTCCTGGAGGAATAGACAAGATGGTGCTAGAGAGAGGCCTCAGGGAATAAAGATGATAATCCAAACAAAAGAGCTACAAATTATTAAGCACTTACTAAATGCCAGGGATTGTACTGAGGGATTGAAAATGATATTATTTATACCTCACAGAAACCCCATGAGGAGATTATAATATTCCCATTTTATACACAAGAAACTAAAGCAGAATAGAAACAGCAAGTAGCTTGCCCAATGTTCACAGAGTGAGGGAGATGGGATTTAAATCCCGGTAGACTGATCAACCAATAACTGTGTGACTGGCCACTATTTACACTGACTAGACCCAGGAGGAGACAGGTCTCCAGGCCGAGGGAACATAGGAACAAAGGCCAAGAGGTAGAGCCCCATCGGGCTGGAAAGCTCACCTGTGGGTAAGCAGAAGGTGCTAAAGTGGGAAAGGAGACTACCTGGGAAGACCTCAGATGCTGCACCCCAATGAGGAGAAAGTAAAGTTTATCTTACACAGAACTGGAAGTTGTTGAGGATGTTGGAAGAGGGCTGTGATAGGATAAAACTGAGATTTAAAAGATATATTCAATCTGGAGGCAAAGAGTGGTCTAAGGTAGAATCACCAGAGCAGCGTGTTGTGGGCGAGGACGATCTCCCAAGGATGGCCTGTTCTGCCAGTGAGGGGTAGGCAACTGGCTCAGAAAGCTTCTAAGCTTACAGGTGGTCTGTCCTTGCTGGGTTATCAGTATAATGGGGGCAGGGGGATACCGGGAAGATGGTGTGTAACAGTCCATAGAGAGCAACAAACTTTGATCTCTGACCTTTCCCTCTTAGGGTAGTAATAGCAACGTGACTTCCTGATGGCTGTATCCCTTGATCAGGGATGCTCTAGATCCATCACCCCATGGGTCCATGATCTCTCTGCCCTGCCTCTCTCCAGGGAAGCTGAGAAAGGCTCTGGCTGACTCCCTGAGAGCATCCATTCAACTTTCCAACTCCGGAAGCCTTCACCACCCTCTCTCCTTACTAGAACCTGCACAGCTGGCTACTCCTCTGGCATTCTGCCCAGTGCCATATGTATTATCCCCACCTGGACTGCTATTAATGCCTGACAAGGAGACAAGGATGGGTAGCTATGCTCCCTGGCTCTCTAAGGACAAGACTGGGCATTTGCCTGGTCCTATGTGGTTATTTCAGAAACTAAGGCATGGAGCTGGGGACAGCTTACCCCAGAGTAGAAAACTAACTTTCAAACCCCAAACCACAGAATGAGCTAGAACTGGAAAGGCAAAAAGGATGGGGCCAGGAGGGAGTGAAACCATTTCCCACTCCATCTCCAAAAGCTCCAAGGCCACACCTAACCCCAGAGCCCACCCTATCCTAGATCTGCTCAGCACATACCAGGTCTACTCTTTGCCTCCAGTCCCTGACCCAGGTTGGTTGTGAGCTATTCCTGAGGCCCTCCAAGGTATAGGCTGGAGAAATTCCTAGAAACAGCCATGGCATTCTGCCTTCCTCCTTCCCTGGGTTGGGAAGTAGATCTAGGGAGGGAAACCACATTGTGTACAAGAGAAAAGTCATGGGGACCAAAGGGCCCCAACCTGGCAGACTCAGATCCAATGACTAAGCCAGTCCCCAACTTGTTCCAGAGCCCTGCCTACTGGTGTCTGTGCTCACACAGGTGGGACAGAAATCCCAACTTCCCCCAGCTTTGGGTGGGTAGTACCTTCATGGATGGTCACTGGCTCTGGCCCCCACCTCCCCCTCGGGCGCCATCCCTGATTAATGATCTTGTCTTTCTGATTTATGAGCAGCCCCTTCAGACGAGGGTGGGCGCCCCTTATGGCCCCGCCCGCCCCGCTCAGCTGGAGTAGAAGAGAATTATTAAATAAACATCCATACGTCATTCCCCGCCCCCCCCAAGCTGGTTGCGCCGAACCCGTGCGGCCCGCTCCGGCGCTGACACAGAGCAGCTGCGGTGATTCATGGGCAGCCGGGCCCTGCGCCGCGGCCCATACATCATGCCAGCAGCACTCGCGGCCCCGGCCGAGATAAACTGATCAACCACAACGGGCTGGAATGAATTTATGACAACACAAAATGGAGGGAAACAAATGGGAGGTGACCCTGGGCCACCGACCCGGCCCTGCACTGGCCTGCAATCCACTCTCCTGGCAGGAGGCAAGATGGAACACTGGTCCTGGAATGAAGAGGCTGCCTTTTAACCCCAGGCAACCTAGCCCAGTGGAGGGAGGGGATGGGTGTGGGGAGTTAAGCAATGGCCAAAGGCAGCAGCACCAGACACTCTGAACTGGACACCACCACCTCCTAGGGCTAGAACTGGCCTTGCTTGGGTTTCTGAAAAGGCAGTAAGGTGCTCAGATGATTTCAAATCCTTGTGGCTCCTGGGAATCTAGGCCAGAACTGCCCAGCCCTGGGTTAAATGCCAAGGGATCCCCCTTTCCCCTGCCAGAGAACCCAGGCCAAAAATTCCAACCAGAAGTGATGAGACCCAATGCTCCTGCCTAAAACCCACTGCGAGCGCCACCCGGGACAAGAAAAATGAAACCAATTTAGCTCCCGATTAAGAAACAGAAACTGGAGATGAATCAAGTGTGCCGGCTGGGCTGGGTGGCCATACATCACATTCCCCGGGTGGAGGCCGCTGTAGCGGGCGCGCAGGCAGGCAGGCGGACTGTTCCGCCCTCCGTCAAGGCTCCCAGGGCTGTGGCCCAGTGATCAATTCAGAGTCATGCTTAGCACCAGCTGGGCCCCACTGTCGGCTGTGTGCCCAGGGCTGTAGGACTAAGGGAGGGTCGGGAGCCCTGGCAGCCCCTCTCTTCCCACTGAACTGCTGTCCCAGGGGATCCCTCATGGACACTCACTTCTCGATGTCGCTATTCTTGCAGGTCTTCTGCATGGCCTCCTGCTTGCTGCTCTCCCCATTGCTGGTAGATGGCATCTCTGTTGGGATAGAGAGGCAACTTATACTTTGGCCAGACTGGGTAGCACAGGTGAAGGACTGGGTCTGAGTCCCACTACCACCCAAAGGATGTCCCCTTTTCCCAACTACTCCTAACCTGGGTTAAGACTTACCATCACTGGCCCATTTAGAGAACTCAGGTGTGATGCGTGTGCTGGGAGGGCCACCACTAGAGGAAAGAAAGAAGAAAAAACAAAATGAGCCCTGAAGGCAGGCAAGGACAGCCCTGAGGCTGGGTATCAGGTTGACCCCTGCCTCAGGGCTTCCCATCCCTCTCCTCTGTCCCACCCCCAAGCCTGTGCCCACACTTGCTTTAGGACTGCGCCCCGGAGTGCCTCTCTCTCCTTGGCTTCTCCAGGCTCCTCGCCTGTGCAGGGGATGACATCAGCTTCCGTGTATCTGGCATGATGGTCAAGGACAATGGAACCTAGTTTGCAATAGGCCTTGAGGGTTGAATCTTGGCCCAAACTGAGACACTGTCCCCGGGGGTCGGGTGATTACCAGAGGTGTTAGCTACTTTTCTTTTCCCTTTGGCCTATCCCACAAGCCCCACCTTGTCCCACAGTGCCCCAAGGATACTGTGGCTTCCCATACTCCAGAGTGTCATCCCCATCCACATCCAAGTCAGCATCACTGTCCGGATTCTCTTTGCCGCTGCACATGACGAAGCCAGAGCCTGTGGGAAGCAGGATGTGAGGATTGGGGGCCAGTAAGATTAAGCCAAGGGTGCCTCTTCTGTTGCCTCTGGGTAGTGGTCAACTTTTGGGCCACATAAGGCCCAGACAGAAACTTGGGCCTGGAATCTAGAAAGCCAGATACTTAGGTGCTTTTGACTTTGATCTTTTAGTCCCTTTCACTCTGCATAACTCATCCTTCTCAGCCACTGCTTGCAGCTCCAAGTGATTTCATAAACTAGCCCATTCAAATACTGTCAGGTCTTCAGGAGATACCCAGGCCTGCTGTCCACCTGTCTTCCAGGTCTAGGAAGAGAACAGAAATTCAGGTTTTCCAAGATCACCCCATCCAGGACCTTGGCATTCCCTCAGTTCCATGATCCAGTCAGACAAGCCCATCAGAGGGGAGCACAGGCTGGCTAAGGCCAGTCAGAGCCATACAGCGGGACCCCCAGTCAGCATCCTGATTTTGGCTGCCAGGTCCCTGCCAGCAAAAACACTAGGCAGCTGTTCAAATATTTGGTGTCTGAAGCGACTGACATTAATTATTCATCTCCACCTCACTCAGCCCAGATTCCTGGACAAGTGCAGTTATAAAGGGATTAGGAGGGGACAGATGAGAGGATAGGCATGCACACCTGCTTCTCAAAGTAGTCCATGCAGGCAACCAGGCTGGGTGAGGCAGAGCCAGGCAGGTGGCTGACCCCACCAAGGTACAACTGGCCTAGCCACAGGTAGACTCTCGGCCAATGGGGAGGGAGGGCTGCTGAAGCTACACTAGGCCCACTCACTTATGCGGTCTGACTCCCAGGACCACTCTTCCTGATAACCGAGGGTCAGAAGCCACGAAGCTGCTCCTCCCTCCCCACCCCTGCCTTCTCCCAGTGGTCTCAGACCACTTCTCACTAGCCACAAAGCAGCCCTTCTACAACAGGAAGTGATGAAAGTGATGGAATCTGTTACAAGTGGAATCAGCAAGGAAATCCTTAAAGAGGTGAGGAAGAAGCTCAGACATTTCTTTCTGTCCTTTTCTTTCCACTCCCAGGTTCTTATACTCTCATCAGGGTAACAGTCCTGTAATGGGTCCTCAAGCCTCTTGTCTGTTCCTTCACCTGCTTACCACAGATCTGACCCTTCTTTTCCTTGCTTCAGAACTATGGCTCCCACTACATGCACAGTTCAGTCTGGCTCCTCAGCCAGATCCACTAGAATCTTTTTTCCTCACTTCATTCCGCAAACCCTATGCATACAGACAGACTACTTATTGCACCTTAAATATAACCCTGTATGTCCTGCTCTTAAGACTTTGCTTGTGCTATTACGCTATCTAGAATGTTCTCCATCTTTCAAGACCATTTCAAAAGCATTTTCTTCCCGGTTCTTTTTCTCCCCTATATGTCTCCGTTCTCTGGCCTGACAAAGGCTCTACCCATCCCAGAGATAAGCAGCACCAGAGAAAGAGAAAGGCTAGGCACTGACTAGGCTCCACCCCTCACTGACAGTCCTCATTTGACCTCCATACTCGAGGCACCAACAAACTCAAGGCAGCAGGCAGGTCAGCAGCAGGGCCATTAAGCTGAGAAAACACCAAGTTACAGCTCTGTCTCCTATTCACGGCCAGGTGTCCTGACAAGCAATTCCTGCCTTGTAGGTGAGTGGCACCTCTATAAACCCTCTGACAGTTTGGGAGACAAACTCTGCCATCAATCAGAATGTAGCTATCAGGTTCACTTACAGCATGTACCCCCGAGCCCTGCCTACCCCCTCCCCCAAGTACACACAGCTCAGCAGCCAGCCTCACATCTTTGGCTCAGCCTGGCCCTACCCAGCCCTGCCTATGGGTGGGCAAAAAGGAAATCAAAGAACCCATGGCAAAGCTGAGAAAACGGCACCCCCAAACCCCGGCTTCTCAACACCTAAAGCAGCCTGTGGCCTAAAGTCCTTTCCTCTTCAGACCTGCCTGCCAGACTTAGAACAGGGCTCCTATGTTCCTGTGGAACACAGTTATTGTAGTTTCCCAGATCCTACATGTATTCTCTTGCCCCCATGCCTTCATACCTCCTATTATTTCTGCCTAGAACCTTGTCCCTCCTGGTCTACAAAACAAATGCTGCTCATTCTGCCAAGTCTGGCTGGCTCAACCATGACTTCTACTATTAACCCACAGTGCCTACACACAGCAGCTGCTCTACAGATACTTCCTGAATGAACTCCATCTCAACGATACTCCCTCAACCTTTACTGATCTCATCCTCTGCCTGGCTTGGCACCGAAGACCTAGAATTTCAAGATCTGATCGCTACCCTCAAGGTGCCGAGTATGGACCAGATTTCTCCAGATATTTCTACAGGTGCTCCTTCCTGTGCAACTCAAAAATCATATTTATTACTATATATTGCCATTCTCCCTCGTCAGATTGAAAACCCAAGTACGACTCACTCCTGTGATTTCAGCATCATCCAGCAGAGCTGGCCAGGCCCACAACAGGTACCACACAACATACCCGAGCAATAATGGCTAAGTGCTGCTCCAATAGGCCCTGGGAGTCCTGTGCTAGAAGGAAGGCCAAGGCCTGATTAGCTGGTGGCCTGGAGAAACCTCTCAGGACAAATCTTCCCTACCAGCCCCCAGCCAAGCTTCTGCTCCTCTGACCATTCTGGCAGGATACAGAGCACGACACATCTTATTTTCCAAGGAAAGGGACTCTGTCTCTGCTCTTAGCAGTTTACTCTGACCCTGACACCATCCCCCAGTGGAGACAGATGTTTGGGAACCTCTCCCTACCCCCACAGGTGTTCAGAACAGGCTGCCGCCGCCAATTTCACTTCTGTGCTGCCCCAGCCTGCTCCAACCTCCTTCCCAACGCATTAAACTTTATTTTCTTAATGAAATGTCACTTGCTGACTTCTGGCAGAATCATAATAAAAAGAAATGGCCATAAAGCCGTTTTATGCAGACAGTGCCCCCGCCAGCTTGCCCCCCCACCCCCGTGCTTTGAGAGGAAGGCTCCACAGTCGTTTTATGTTCTCAGCTGCTGGAACATCCCAAGCCAGTACTCAGAGGCAAGATGGCACAGAGAGCTCCTTTCCAAGCCTCTGGCTCCTGTTCCATGTAGCTTCAGGGGATAATAGGCAAGCTGCCACTCCTGCTGCTGCTGTATCTAGGGAAGGGACTCAGCCCCAGAGTATGACCTCCAATATGACCCAGAGTACCCTTTAGTCACCAAGGAGGTCCCTTGTTATGGTTTGGCCCCACCTTAGAGTAGCACAAAGGGCTGGGCTGCTGCCCATAGGAAAAAGAAGCCTGGTGGTCAATGATGCTCAGGAGGGTGGGCAATGCGAAAAATACCTTCCTACCAAGTGAACTCTTAGCGACAGAGAAGGAGAGGGTTAAGCGCTGAAATGATAGACAAGTCTAAATTTTATAAAAACGACCCCTCTACCATAAACTCATTTCTTCCTGGGTCACTGGGGGGGGGGGGGGGATCAGTGTTAATTTAATCAATTGATCAGATAATCGATTGAGAAACTGGAGACACCCGTTTACTGGGGGCTGTAATGTCCTGGAACCTGAAACCCACAAAAATGGAGCCATTGATTTCCTCACCTACTGCTCCCAACAAAACCAGAGCCTAGAGAGAAAGGAAAGTCTTGGGTCCCTCCAGAGGTCTGTGCTCTCCAAAGGGGGGCGGGGGCAGGGGCAGCAGCTTCCGGAGAGTTTTACACTGGAATTAGTTACAGATGCAGTTACGGTGTCTTGTGTAAACGCCATCGATTGGGGAGCTGACAGTCTGGGGAGCTGCGATGCGGGACAATCAATCGGCCTGCAGTGTCACCTGCCACCTCGCTGAACAGTTGACAATGCAATTATCCAGTGTGGAGGCAGGGAGTTGGCGTGTGTCAAACGCACTTAGCCACTTTCCGGGCCTCCTCGATAACGCGTTTCACTGCCTCACGTCAGGAGAGACGCATAGAGACAGACACCGTTTAAAACCATTGATACTTGCTCCTTCTGCCTGCACTCCCTCTGTCCCAGCTTAACAATTGTGTTCCAAAAGGCGATTAAATCCCGTCAGTCGTCACAGAGGACAGAAGGTGCCCTGCTCCTTGCCATCTCTCCAACCCCTCCCACCAAGCAACAGTTATAATTAAAGGTGGTAAGGAGTTCAAAGGCAGCAGCCCGAATCCTCTCCATTCCAAGACTGCCTCCAGCAGCTGGCAGTTTCAACACCTGCAACTGACTGGACCAGGCAGCAGGGCTGTGCTGAGGGACATTTTTAGCACCTGGGGCTCCCATCTTTTAGAAACCAACATGGCAAAGTTAGATGGCAGCTAGAGAAAGGCCTATTTCTCTATGCCCTTGGACGCACAATACCTCTCACCCCATTTGACTCATAACCTGGCTCTGATGTTTTACCAAGCAATAACCAGTTACAAAATCTGTACCTAAGCTGCCCTGCATGTTCACTACATACCTCCTGCAGGCTTCTCGGAACCAGCCTAAAGCTAAGATGGGAACTCCTGAAAGACGCAGTTCCTCGGCCAGGATCTGGACAGAGCAAAGGCCCTGCACAGCTGGTTCTTGTAGTGCTCTTCCTGTCACCTGTTTGATTCAAAGGTGCTTAATGCTGGCTTCTAGCAATGCATTTCCCTTCAGGGTTCATAGGTACAGCTGCAGCACCTTCCATTTCCTATGCAGCTTCCTGGGAAATTAATTCCTCCATCATGCCACTCGAATTCCCCACATCACCCTATATAAAACTAACCATTTGCCCTGGCCGGTTTGGTTCAGTGGTTAGAGCGTCAACCCGCAGACCGGAGAGTCCTGGGTTCGATTCCTGTTACGGGCATGTACCTTGGTTGCAGTTTGTCCCCGACCCCGGTTGGGGTTGTGTGGGTGGCAACCAGTAAATGTGTCTCTCTCACATGGACGTGTCTCTCTCTCTCTCTCTCTCTCTCTCTCTCTCTCTCTCTCTCTCTCCCTCCCTCCCTCCCTCCCTCCCTCCCTCCCTCCTGCTCTATCTGAAGATAAATGCAAAAAATATCCTCGGGTGAGGATAAAAACAAACAAACAAAAAACAAAAAAACCCCCAACCATTCCCATGTCCTCTCTCCAGCCTGTCCAGTTCAGATATGATGAGCTCCAGGCTCCTCAAAGCTGCTAAACTTTCACTGGCAACCAATACAAGGGAGGAATCAAAACTCACAACCTTAATTCTCTTCTCCAGAATCCAGGAGCCAGAGACAGGAAATGAGGAAAGGTGTGGCTCACTGATCATATATCTCATTGACTAGAGTTAGGAGTAGGTTTGCCCGAAGGGCTGTATGATTAGGTTTTCCCTGTGGCCTACTGCTCTAGCCAAGAGGCCCCTTGCTCTGCCCAGGGCTGGCATGGTGCCCAGAAGAATGTCTTTTTTTCCTAACTGCTGAGCTCTTTTAGGGGAACACTGGTGAAGCAGTAAGCCCTGTGTGCCACCCTTGAAGCAATTATAACCCTGGGTGGGAAGAAACAGCAGTAGCAGGTTAGCAAACCTAAGGTTCTGAGAGAACAATCATCAGCCCAGGACTCCTAGAACTGGGAAGGCCAGAGTGTTTCCTAGACATGGAAAGTTTCTTCTAACTTTCTTGACATCTTTACCTATTTCCTTCATCTCTAAAAGATCTACTTCCAGCTGGAACTTATTTCAGTGCTTACCTGCTCTGTCTGGTCCTTCATTTTGTCCTAAAATACCAACTTGTAGCACTCCCAGGCCTGAGCCTCTGGGCCTCACACTCAGTAACCACAGGTCCTATCTCCAAGGCCTGCTCCCCTTAGTCTCTTGGCCAAGTGTCTCCACCAAAACTACTGCTCGCCCACTGGATCCACAGCTGATTACATTCCAGGTAACCTCTTTGCTCCATCAGACCAGCTCCCACTGGGCCTGGTGGGAAGCTTTACTAAGGATGACGAAAGGGCCCTGGTCTGGGAGGAGGGGTAGGGAATGATCAGATACAGGAACTTATCTGCAATTCTTCAATTCTTTCATATCTAACAAGGACAGCAATCTCTGTTCTGTCAGCACGCACAGCACAGCTTAAATGGGCCTCACTGCTCGCCTGCTCATCCTGCCTCTGCTCCCTCTCTCTGAAGTCGGCTGGGCAGCTTCTTCAGCCGGTGTTATCACTCCCTCTAACCGGTCTTGGCAGGCAATCTAATTCCTCCTGAAAAGGTCACCGCCATTTTAACTGCCTTTCAATCACATTAAGCACGCGCTGCCCAGCTTGCGGCCCGGCCCGCCCGGCGGGCGATCAATGCGATGCACTGACACCAGCCCGCCTGGCGGGGCCACACCCAACCCCCCAAGAGTTGGGGCCTTTTGGTCCTGGCCAGAGAGGGTAGACTGACAGATGGTCAGCTTCTGCAGACAGGGTTTCGGGGCAGGGGCAGTCAGGATCAGCCAGGGCTTCCTTTGATAGCCCCCCACCACTGAGGAGCCTCAGCCGCCTCCGCTCCACTGCGCCCAGCTCTCTGCCTTGTGGCCCCCGCTGATCTCACTGTAAAACAGCCTTTCAAGTCTGCCTGTCTTTTGACTGCACTAAGCTGTTTAAGAGGCGGCAGCAGCTTCTATCAGGAAAGCTGGAGCAATTCTCTGCAGATAAAGGCACCTCCGGCCCCTGTTCCCTCTTCAAGTCTCACTCTCATTCTCGCTCTCCAAATCGCTCAAAGAAAAGCCCCCTTTGAACTCCCCTCAGGAATTCTTGAAAGGAACAACCTCACAGTGTAAACACTCAGGGAAAACTGACACCCGCACAGGGCCTAAGAGCCCCTCACACCCGCTCTGTAAGTGCATCCCAGTGCAGGGGAAATACTCTGTCAGATCATCAGGCCCTGTGCAGCTTTATCTCCGTAAGCCCTGCCTGGTGCCCAGAAGCCATCAGGTCCAGTTCTGTGCCAAGAAACCTGACTAAGAAGTTGCCACAGCAATGGAAGATGTGAATATTTGCAGCAGTCAGTGAACCCAGAGCAGCATTGTGGAACTGACCCTGCATGGGCTACCACCTGTGTACAATTCATGGGCTCCTGGGCTTTGCTGCTCATCCTCTAGAACTGAACCAGAGTGAAATGGCAAGTGAACATTCCCCAGCTCAGTGCTCAGGCTTGGGAACCAGTGTGGTCTGATTAACCTTCCTGATTTACTCTTTGGCTTGACCCCAAACACTTGGGTAATGTGAGAGAAGCCCAGAGGCATAATGCCCCACCTGGGCTTGGAGCACCTTTGTGTAGCCAGTCTGCACTGAACAGCACTGTGAAAACCATGCCTCAACATCAGCCCTAGCAGCAGGACCCCAAAGAGGCAGAGACCCTCTTCCCAGCTGCTATGAGATTCCCCAGGGACAGACACAGCAGTATTCCCAAGGGTGATGCCCAGGGGCAGATGGGAAGCAGACTGGCTCACTTAATGATCACAAGCTATAGTGCCAGCTGTGCTTGAGCAGAGAGAGAGGAGAGAGAGAGAGAGAGAGAGAGAGAGAGAGAGAGAGAGGAGAGGAGAGCTTGAGGCCAGGAGGCAGATAGCTCCCTCTTCCCCTGCCTAAGGCAGGAGAGTTTGACAAGAGGACACTGACCCTGGGCACCAGTTTGTTGTCTGACCTGATGCGAGTGGGGGACTTCCACTGGGCTACGCCATATCCTTCAAGGAGCTGGGATGGGAGGGCAGTGGAGCTGGTCAGGGCCCTGTAGACCTCTCTGCAGCAACTGAGGAGAGCCCAAGGGAAGCAGAGAGCAGCTGGGCCCATGCCTCTCTTGCTTCAGGGCAGAGGAGCCCATGAAGGAGGGATGGAAACAGAGCTAAAATTAGATTCACCAATGAAGCTCATGGGAGGTCAGATTTTGCTATAACTCACTCTTGCCTCTGTAACTGATTTCTCTGACATGGGCTGAAGAGGAAAAGGAGGAAGAGTAAAAGGAGGAGGAAAAGGAGGAGGAAGAGGAAGAGGAGGAGGAGGAAGAGGAGGAGGAGGAGGAGGAGGAGGAGGAGGAGGAGGAGGAGGAGGAGGATCCAATGTGTTTGCCTGGAAGCCCTCAGGGCCCCCAGTGCTGGAGGTGTACATCAGGTTGCTGGATTCTCATTTATCAGCCTTAAGAGGGATGGAGTGATAAATGCATAACCGTCCCTTTAATATTTTATGCAGGTGCTAACGCGGCTTGGCTGTCACCTTCAATGTATCACCCGAGGCCTAGAGCCCCCCTCGTCACTCCTAGCTTGCAGCCTCACAATTCCATTTCCCCACCCAAATACTTCCACTTTAATATGCACATCACAGGCAGGCAGCACAGTCACAAAGAAACCCTGCCAGCAGCAGTTCCCATGTGGTGGAACGGATGACCGGCCACCAGCCCTGGCCTCTTGGCTCCCAACAGATGGATACCCAGCACAGGCTGGGCCACCAGAGTGCCACTGCCTATGTGTCAGCTGTTTGTACCTCGAAAACCACCTTCCAGGAGAGTGGTGGCCCGTATCCGTTTCTGACCGCACCACTCATATTCCTCAAAGCGGTTGCTGTTCTCATGCTCGATGTCCACAGCATCATCCTCAGCCATGCAGGAGCCTTCCCTCTGTGAAGAGCAGAGCAGGATCATGCGGGGTCCAGGCCACCCCTACCTGCCCCCCAGGGCCTACAAGGAAGGCATAACCCTGGCCCCCAGCTGTGATGTGCCAACCCCAGCTCTAGGGCTCCTGTGAAGTAAAACAATCTAGAGGTCAAAGACCTGGGTCTCTTCCCAATCATTTTCCACTGGCGCCCCAGGGGAGGAGTGGGAGAGTGAAAGCAAAGGAGAGAGCAAAGAACAGAGAAGAAGCTGCTGCTGAGACTACATGAAGACCCCAACAGCCCATGGGTCTGGGGCAGTCAGCAGCTAGTGTCAGAGGAAGGGGGGAGGGTGAGGGAGATAGGTGGTGATGGCCCCTCTACCTTAGAAAGGCAATGCTCCACATGCCTACTCATCTCCTGCTCCGATCCTGCCAGGGGGCGGTTGCACAGGGGACATACCTGCCCTTCATCTTGCTTCCTCCGTTTCATTTTTCCAATCCGAGCTGCATGGAGAAACCGAAAACAAAGCACAGAACAGGCAGACGGTCACTGTACCTCCCAGGGTCCCAGTGGAGCTGATACATCCTGACCTCCTGGCAGCCATTAGCCCCTTTGTTTAGTGCCTGATCTGGCCCTCATTATGCAACACCCTCTTCTCCTTTGGGGAATGGGACTTGCCATGAGCACCTGGAGAGGAGACTGGAGCTAGGCCAGGAAAGTGTCTACTTACCACATCTGGCTCAAGCTCATCCCATACCTCCCTACCTGCAGAGTTCAAGAAGTCTATGTTGCTAGGTATCTCCCTAGAAGGCCAAGACTATGGGCTCTTTTGGTGTCAAGATATACAACTTTAGAGAACATTTCTTGGCTAGAACTCAAGGTCTCTCTGGGGGCCTGATGTGGCCTGTTTTTCACTCATCAGATAAAGCCCCCTTTGTTCCTGGGTCAAGAGTCCTTAAATAGCTTACCTAGAATCATCCCAGGAAGGATTTCTCTTATGTCCATTGGTCCCATTTTACAGAAGAGAAGACTGAGGCCCAGTCATAAAGATATCGAGTCTGAGTCAGAAAGCCCACAGTACCTTAAGAGGGCAGCCTTTACTGTGCCTACCCAAACCTGTTCCATCATTTCTAATCAGTGGAGAGGGGCTGGCAGGCCCCTGAGGCAGAGGGCTGCCTGCCCTGCTGTCCCGAAGGGGGCTCAATTCCAAAGTGCACACTGCGAGCCCACAGCACTGCTAATTAATGCTGAGAGATGCAATCATTTCTAATTAGCTCACTAATCTGTCTCTGCAGCCCTCCTGTCACTGAAGCAGGAAGGGGTCAAAACAAGGGACTCTTTCCTCTAGCCCCTCCCTGGATGCAACAGCAGGCGCAGAGGTTGCTACTCTGAGATCAGGTAGATTGGAGTGAGGAGAAAGGAGAGGTAGCCAAGGAGAGAACGGTTCCCCCCTGCAGGACCAGGACGAACTTTCTCATGGACACTGACCCTGGGGGGAAGCTCATGAATTCAGTTTAGGGAGGGGGACACAGTTGAGAGGTGACGTGACACAAGTGACAATTAACATGTTACAATTTAGAACTTCAACTGTGTTAGGCTCAGAGCCAAATACCTTACACAAGGTAGTTCATTTAATTCTATATCCCAAAAGCAGGGTACTAAGCAGGGTACATTATCCATTTTAACAGATCAAGAAACTCGAGGCTTAGAGAGAAAAAGGTACTTTTCAAATAGTGAAAAAGGGGCAAAGGCAGGATAGGAAACCATAGCCTAGAATGCTCTCCTGTTCTAAAAGTCCTCCTGACTGATCAGCATTGACAAAGATTGATCCCGTGAAGGTGCTAGGGCAGTTAAGAATGTGCACTGGGGCCCAGCTCCTGCTTGTTGAAGGTCTGAGGCAGGGAGCGATTCCAGCTCCAAAACAGAGTAGTCCTAGAAAGACCCAAATCAATAGGAAAGTCACTATTCCATCAGGACTGAGCATGGGCTTTGAGAAACGGTGGTCTATACGCTGGTCCATCCCTTCAATTTCCTGTGCTTCTGCTACAGGAGATGTGATTATGTTGGGGTGTCCACTTGATTTTGTGGACAAAGATCTAGATTTCTTTGCCTTGACTGCCCTAACCATTGAAATCTCAGGCTCAAGCCACCTTGACACTCTAAAGCAGCAATTTCAACAGGTGTGATCCAAGAATTTTTAAAATATGCAACACCTGACTAATTTAGTCAGGGGTACTGCCCTCTTTTTCCTTAGATTGTTACATAAAAAAATGACTACAGCCAACACAACAGCCATCCAGTGTGAATGAATCAAAATTATACCTATTTTTTGTCAGCTTGGCAAAAAATCTGTTTTTTGCTGTGCCACAAAATTTTAGTAATTAGTTTATGTGTGCCATGAGATGAAAAAGGTTGAAAATTGCTGCTCTAGAGCCAGGGCTGGGCTGAAGGGATGCTAGACATCAAAAAGGCACGGAGCAAGGGACCCTGAGAGTGGTAGAAGCCTGTGAGAATACAAAGGTCCTTCACCTATCCCGCCTAGAGCCCAAGGGAGTGCTTCCCTGGTAAGAAAGGGACTATGAGAAACATTGTTTGATGATTGAATAAAAAAATGAATCTCACAGAATTGCCGAAGAAGGTGTGATACTGAATACTCTCCTTGCCTAGGCCACCCAGACCAGAAGATCCCATGTAGTACCAGGAAAGCACCCTGAAGGATTAAATGTTGCCTGAAAATTCTCAGATAAAAAAGGTAGGTTTGGTTATCTTCTTATCAAAATAAACAAAGTGTGGCAGGAAAAGTTTTGCTCCCTATCCAGAGGCAACCTGAGTAGGTAAAGTCAAAGGATTTGCCATGGAGGTAGCATGGTACGGTTGGAGAAGCCTGGGCTTTGGAGGTAAACAAACTTCAGTTTAAATTATGGCTCAGTTACATCCCAGCTGTGTGATTTTAAACAAATCAGTGTCACCTCTGCCAGCCTGTTTCCTTATCTACAAAACATGTGTTAACATTTTCCTCTTAGAGGTGTTATGATGATGCTTAACATGGTGCCAGCCCATAATGAATGCTTTCCCTTTCCCAGGAGGCTCAGACTGGCAGCAGAAACTAAGTGGCGGGAGTTGGGGATCATTTACCAGCTGGCCCAGAGACCTTAAGCCCCTTACAGCCAACCCCCAGACATACCACTCCCTAGTCAGTATAAAAAGCTAGGATCATTCAATTGTGTTCAGCAAATAGGAATGCTCCAGAGGTTTGAATCCAAAGCGGGGTGGGGGTGGGGGGGACCAGGTAGTACATACACCGTGCGCTTTCAGAGAAGGCCTCTAAGAGCTGTCGAACCCACGCTGATCACCTTTGTGAAATGTGGGGCGACTGATAACTCAAAGAGCCCTGGGATGAGTTAGTTCCTGTTGCCGTGGGAACTCCAGATCTCATTGCATTGTCAAGTCTCAGCAGAGAGGCTGTATTCACACTACTGGCCACTGATTAAAAACTGGAAGAAAAACATTCTCTGCGCCCTGCCGGCTTGTACAGTGAGGTCCCAGCAGTTTGCAAATTCAAAGCTGAGCTCCCGAGGGGAATTGTGTAGCTTGTTCTTCATTCTCTGGCACTTATTGCCCCCCCAGGGTTCTTCAAGGCCTTTAGAGAGGCTTGGGCAAAAGTTGGGAACCATAACCTCCATTAGACAGACGGGGAAACTGAGGGCGGCCACCTTGGTTAGCACACACCCAGGCACTGTGACGGTGAGAAAGCCAATGGGCCCTCATGTCGACGAGACCCAGGCAAAGCCAGGAGCTGCAGGCAGTGAGGGAAGGAGGAGGCCGGGGGTGGGGCGAAGGGAGGGGCCGAGCAAGACTCACCATTCAGTCGGGTTTGCCGGTTGGCTCGCACTCGCAGGAAGGTCTGGGGGAAGATCCCCGGCAGATGCAAAAAAAGAGAAGAGCGTAAACTGCGGCCTGGAGTCCTGGCCCCCGCCCCAGCACCGACCCAGGTCCAGGCCTGTCCCGCCCCAAACAGCCCGTAAACAAACCTACTTCCTCCCTCCCGCCGGCCCCCCTGCTCCGCCGGCCGCTCCGGGCCCTCGGCATAGCCGCCGGGGGCTGCTCTAACGGGACCCCGTGGCCACCGCGCGGTGCTGTCCCAGCTCCGGCTTCGGCGCTCCGGGCCCCGCGGCCGCCTGGCCGGCGAGGGCGGCGATGCGAGCGGATTCCCCCCGGCTGCCCGGCGGCGGCGGCACTTCAGCTCCCAGCGGCGGCGGTGGCCATGTTGGCCCTGATCACGTGACGGCCGCCGTCGCGCGCCGAGGGTGAAAGTTCAAGATGGGGGTGCGGCCGGACCGGGACCAGGAAACAGCTGCTCGCACACAGTAGCAACCGGCTGGGCCCGCCCTTGGGTCCCTCCCACCACTGGCAAAGCCTACCCGCCCCAGTTGGCAGCTGTAGGGTCCTCCCGTCCCGCTCCACGCCCCTCCCAGCGCGGGGCTCCTAACGCCCAGAGCCCGTGGGCCGCCGGCCGTGCTGCGGTCCTAGGGCAGCCAGACTGTTCTGCGGGGAGGAGGCGTCGGAAAGCCAGATCGCCCGTGGGCGATCCCTCCGTACGTCTCAGCTGCCCCAACCCCACCCCTAGCTCTGCAGTCCCGCTCTTAGAGGATCCCCAACTTTTCAGCTGTCGGCTGGACAGCACTGGAGCTCGCACAGGCACCGCACACCCAAGGGTGCACGTGGCTCTCGACGTCCCCCAAACAGGGGCCTTATTCCTGGGTTCCAGTTCATAAGGGGATACCACTGTCCACTCAGGTGTGCTCACCCCGGAAACGTGAGAGTGTTGTTCACTCCACCTTCCTTCATTCTAACACAACCCATCTCTAGATCGCAGAATCTACCTTTAAACTTCTCTTAAAAACAACTTATTTCCGCCTCTCAGTGTCCCCCACTCAACCTTCCAGGCCTAACCAAAAAATAGCTTTTCCTCTGTCCCTACTTTCGTTTTAGCCCATACACATTTTTATCCGTGTACTGACCATTCCAGGGTTGGGGCCATGTGTGAGTCTTGTGGGTAAACCTAAGGCCAGCATAGCGCTTGGCAGAGGCAAGCTATCCCTGAGTGTTTCATCAGTGGCTGTACCTATCTTGGATGTTACTGCTCCAGTTCATAATCTTAAGAACTTTTTAAATTTGCAGCTGTCTCCCATCTGGCATTCTGGTCTCCAGTCACTCCCTGTAACCCATCCTCCACACTACACACAGTGTGTTATCTTTGTATTGTTCAAAATTGACCCTGTCTCCCCCACTTCTCCACCTATAAGATCTACAACATGGCATACAGGCCTTTTCTGACCTGCTCTACTCCAAACTCTTCTAGCACTCCTGCTCTCTCCCTTTGTCTTTCTGACACTCAGCTTTGCAGAGCTTCCTATAGTTCTTTGAGTACTCCATGCTCTGGCTAGATTATCCTCCATGCCTCCATATCCACTGCTTGGTTAACTGATGTTTATCCTGCAGGACTCTGGGAAGGCTTCACTTTCTCTCAAGGTTGGGTTAGTTGCCTCCTCTGAGTTTTCATAATCCCTTGGCTTCCCCCTGATCTTACATATTTTGATTGTTTACATATCTTTCCCTTCTTCTTGGGAGGTCATCTCATTTAGACTCAGGACAGGGCTTAGCATGCAGGAGTAACAGTGGGAAGGGGAGGAGTACATGTATGAGGGAAGTCCCTGAGCCCAGTGCAGGGCTGAGAAACCATCTAGGATTCAGGGCTAGGCAGACTCAAGTTCAAATCCTGACTCTGCTACTCTTAAGAATATATGTGTTTTTGGAAAAGCCTAGGCCTGTTTCCTTAGCAACAAATTGGAGGGCAATGAATCCTAGCTTGTACAGTTGCTATGAGGGTAAAGTGAAGCAATGGTTAAGAGGTTAGGTAACCCAGCAGGGGCTAAGTAAATGGGAATCCAAGCGAGAAACCAATACTTTCTTGATTTTGAGGTTGAGTTTGATGATTATAAAAAAATCCAACATAACTGAGCAACTACTACATGCCAGGCATTGTGTAAAGATCTGGGGATGGAATACCCAGCTAGTTCCTAGGGCACTTTCCAGCTTTATCTACTACCAATTTTCCTGTGTTTTACATTCTAACAAAACTGAACTGGCACTGGTCAGCATTGCTCCATGGTTAGAGCATCCGCTCCTGGACTGAAGAGTTGCCGGTTCAATTCCTGGTCAAGGGCACACACCTGGGTTGCACGTTCAATCCCTGGCCCCTGTTGGGGCATGTGCGGGAGGCAACCAATCAATGTGTCTCTCTCACATCCATGTTTCTCTCTCTCTCCTCCTCCCTCCCTCTCTTCTACTTTCTCTAAAAATCAATGGAAAAAATATCCTCAGCTGAGGATTAACAAAAACAACAACAAAAGTAACTGAACTGATAGCAGGTCCCCAGATACTCTTTGAACATAGTGTTGCCTTGATCTGGAGTACCCTTTTTACCTTGTTCACCAAAGTGAACTCCTACTTGTCCTCTGAAACCCTGTTCAGTCATTACCTCTTCTGTGAAGCTTGCTCTGATTATCTCCTGAGGTCACTGTGCAATCCCAGAATCTTATTTATACCCCTGTCATAGCACTTAGAACACTGGGCTATAATTTATCTGTTTGCAAATGTAACCCCTTGAAGGCAAGGACACTGGGCTGAGCATGAGTGAGTACAGATAAATGGAAGGGAGTAAAGAAGACTAAGACAAGGTCCTTGCCTTGGAAGGACTCCAAGTCTAGTGGGAGAATTAGGCTCATTGTGATAGATAAAATGTGGCCACAATTCTTTGCACCTGTTCCTATTAAGAGCGACATTTACTCATCCCTTGGATCATGGATTAGCTTTGTGATGCTTTGCCAAGTGATGTGTGAATTCCAGACTCTGGGCCTCAAGAAAGTTTGTAGCTTTGTACTCTTGGTATAACACTCCCCTGAGACCGCCAAGTAAGGAAGCTGATCTAACCTACTGGAGGATGAGAGGCCATGTGGAAGGGAACCATGATCCCCCAATCTTCCAGATATGTGGTGAGGCCATTTGAGACTTTCCAGCCCAGCCAGTTCTCCAGCTGAATGAGCTACATGAGTAAGGAAAGGCCTAGTCAACCAACAGAATTATGAGATATAATAAATTGTGCTAAGTCACTAATTTTTGGGTTGGTTTGTTACACACCAGTAGAAAACTGAGAAACATACCTAAAGGGGTGATCACAACATAAGATAAGGGCAATAATAGGGACACATCATGTCGTGAGAAGAGATAGCTAACCCAGAAAGGTTTTCTGGAGGTGATGGGATTTGGGCAGGTTGTTGAAGGATAAATAAAAATTGGATGAGGTGGTAAAATAGTCCTGTTAGAAGAAACAGCATGTGTATAACATGGAAGCAAGAAAGGAATGGCAGAGCCAGGGAGTGGTTAGCATTAATTCGGTGAGCATAGCCCAGAGGATTCATGGAGAGCAGTATTAGGAATGGAAGCTGGGAATATGGGTTGAATCTAAATCACAGAAGGCCTTGGTGCCTTGCCTAGCATGCCATGCCTATGCCTGATGGTTTCTCTTTTCCTAGTTCATCAGACGGCGAGGCTGAATGCTGTGACTGAAGTAGAGAAGATGAGTCCCTGATGGCAGGGCTGTGTCTGTACCTTTGAGTGAAACTCTCTGGGACAGAGCCTTGTCTCTATATTAGACCAGAATTCTCTAGGGTTGAGTCATTCCTCCATCTCAAATCAGGGTTGTCTGGGGGAGAGAAATGTCTCCCAGGCACTGGACTGAGTGCCTCTCTCACACCAGGGTTCATGAGAGGGATCCCTCTCAGAGTTGGCACTTTGGGTTATGCATTTTGAGTCCCATACAAAGGCATCCAGTGGAGGAGATGCCAGCGGAAGCTGGTGTCCAGCCCACCCTTGGCACTCCACTCTCCAAGATCTGTACCCTGATGCCAGGCTGTGTCATCTGGAAGAAGGGAGTATTCAGAGAGAACACCCTTAATTCCAACAAAGGTTTTACGTGTGCCAGAGTGACACTGGTTCTCTACCCCAGATTATGGGCCCCCACTGCCTTGTCTTTCTGCATCAGGTCAGGGCTTCTGAGTTAGAGCTGTTTTTCCCTTTTCACACTGGGGCTCCTGGAGAAGGCCCATTGCCATTTAGACACATGTTCCTTGGAGCAGGGCCCTGTTTCCCTCCATCTGACTGGGGCTCCCAAAGGCAGGGCCCTGTCTTTTTTCAGAAGGAGAAGCTTTTGAGGGAAGATCTTTCTCCTTTCTTCCACAAAGAAGGTCAAAACAGAGGTAGGGTGTTACCCTTAAGCCCCATTCCTGCTCTGTTGGTTTAGGATTGTGTGATTATTTCCTTCCCCGTTTGCTTATGGCACTCAAAGGCAATGTCTACCCTCCCTCCCTTCCTCCTTCCCTCCCTCCCTTCCCCTCTCTTCTACCAAGGTTTGGCAGGATTGGTATTTGCTTAGGTGATCATTTGCTCAGAGGATCAGTTTTGAAATGTGAAGTCTTCAGGTGATTTGGGGCTGTATCTCTGGGTCCGTCATGAAACTGAACCCTATAGGATACCTCCTGGTGGATGGGATGCTTCAGAGGTGCTTAGAGCCCACTAGAGCTCTGGTGACCTTGGCTATCTCTCCCCAAAATCCATCTATTTAAGGCACATCCCCTGACACCTGTGCCTTCTGGGTTCAGTTAGGGGCGCTAGACACAGAGGGAACCAAAAACAGTTCAGGCCCCTCCCCTTGCCTCCTGAGGAGGGAGTAGTTAGCACCAGGCATGCCCTCTAAGCCCTCACCCCAGTGAACTGCCCACGTCTATCCCACCCACTCCTCACCTGGTATCTGTCTGAGTGGTGAAGGTCATCAGTGGCAGATGAGTGTGGTGAGGCTGTTGGAGACTCTCCTTCTCTCTTGATAGAAGCAGACAACAGGAGGGACTGGAAGAAGAAAAAGGACATGTGCCTCAGGCAGAATGAGACCTATAGTCAATCCCCTAGAGTTCCTATTCCTGTGGAGCTTTTGGGAGAGAGGAGGATGGAGGGATAAAGGGACCACTTGAGATTCTGAAGGCATGTGGTCAGGTCCTGGGAGTGTGGTTGTGGGAGAAGATGGCTTGATTCTTAGGATGGGAAGAGACACCCCCTCCCTCAGAGGGCCTAAAGCTCCTAGATCCCAGCTAATGTCTACTCCAGTGGGGCAGACTCCAAGCCTACTCCCAGTGGGCAGAGACGATGCATGCTGTATCCCTTAGTGAGCAGAGACTCTGGGACCGCCCCCTGAAGGGCTGGGGGTAAAGCCACATTCTGGCCACCCTGCCTGCCCCTAACAGGCTGATGGCAGCCCCACTATGGAGACAGTAAATTAAATAGTATGTATGAGTTTCTTGCATGCAGCTAGGGATGTACACTGGGTCCATTTATCCCCATGCTGTGACAATGACCCTAGCAAAACCCCCAGCAAAACTAATCCCCCCATGTCAATCCTACACGGCCTCTTCTACATACGCCTGCAGTTTAGATTAATAAACTGTCTGCTTTAAATTGTGTGCGAGCATCACCATTCTAAATACCACATGGCACGTTCAGCCTGCTCTTGCTGGCTCTTGCCAAGGCCTGTTCAGCTGCAAACTGGGGGCCTGGAGGCCTGAAAGCAATCCATACTTCCTCCCCCCACCTTCTCCAGCCTGTACAGCTCTGAGCCAGAAGCATACAATTCCCTAGGAGGCCTCCCCAGCCTAGAAAACCATGCCAAATCGCCAGTGACAGCCCAAAGAAAGCAATTTGGGAAAGATGGAGCAGCCATTTATCCTTCATCTCCGACTGAGCCGTAGGATGTGACCCGCATGCGGTGGCCATGCTGCACATCCTCAGGCAAGGGCCCTGGGAAGGGAGGGGGCAGCTGCTGGTTGGCAGGGCTCCCTGACTCGGCCTCACCCCCAGAGCTGCAGGAGGAAGGCTGGGAAGGGCCTGGGGTGGGATTCCCTGATACTTGGAGCCCCTTCTTCCCCACTCAAGCCCAGTGGGAGACCTTCTTCCCCACTCAAGCCCAGTGGGAGACCTGGCCCCCAGCTCAGAAAAGAGGTGGGCTTTTGGGCAACGTCCTTCCCCTTCTGGGGTCCCAAGGAGGATACCTAGGAGGGAAAACAATGTATCCCTGCCCGCTGCCGTAAGAAAGCTCCCGCTCATGTTCCCTTTCTCTCAATCTCTCTAGGTTAGAAGCCCTGAGAGGCCTCAGCATTACACCTGGGGCAAGCGGAATAAAAAAAGGTCACTGGAGCTTTTTAAACATGGACCAAAAAGCAGTAAAATGTGTTTTGAAAAAAAAAATCCCGGCATTAAATCATGACTTTTTGCCTGGCTCTTCGCCTCATTAAAAGTGGCCTTTTGGAAGGTAAAATTATCATTGTAAGCGATAAGATCTTTAAGAAAATAATTCACGGCTTCTTCACCCTTTAATATGATAGCCGCCACCGGCTAATTTTTTTCTTAATGGCAACGAGGCCATCAATCTTGTCGAAGGCCCCCTCGCCCTCTCCTCCTCCTCCCTCCCTCCCTCCTTGTCCCCGTCTTCTCAGTCTCTTGCTTGAACCTTCTACCTCATGCCTTTTCAATCCATGACCTGCTTCTCTAAAGCCTCCGCCAAGGCAGAGGACAGACCCTGAAATGGTCAGCTCCGGGGGGAGTGAGCCCGTGTCTGGAAGTGGCTCTGCAGTGGCCCTTGCCTCAGAATCTGGCTATCAGTATGTGTGGGTGGCTGCAGGAATCTGCATGTTTCACCTTCCTGGCTGTGTACTCTGACCTGTGTGTGTGTACATTTGTGAACATGGGGACTAGGTATGGACATGGACTGCGTCTGTTTGTCCTTAGCACACCAGCCTCGCTGGGGTCCACTTATCTGCCCCGCCAGCCATGCTGACGTGCCAGTGTTTGTAGTGGCCAAACTGGCAGCTTGTCTCTGGCCTACCTTCTTTCATAACCACAACCCTAAATGACTCGGGCTGGGCCAGGCTCAGAGAGTGTGGCTCCCCACCTCTATGATCCACAGCTGCCTGTCACCCCCCACCTTTTCTCTGAGGGCTGAGAGGGCTTTGCTTCCTTGGCCAGGGCCTGCACTGATCCGAGTCTGGACCAGCTTGCTGTGTGTTAGGTGATTTCTTGATGAAGGTGCAAAGTCCACTCCCACCCTTTACAAAGGCCTGCAGAGGAGTTGGGCCACTCCCTTGTCACTCTGGATCCTTTTCCCAAAACTGCCCTCTCAGAGGTCATCAGTGCTTTTAAGGTGTCTTAATACAATGGTCTCCTTCTCCAACTTTTCTCTGACTGCTGACCACACCACATGTTTTGGAAATTTTCCCCTTAGGAATCTGGGATAACATGCTTCCTGTGCCTCTTCTAACTCGTAATTGTTCCTCCTCTGTCCCTTTCCTGTCTCCTGTACCTTATTTTTAAAAATTGATTTTAGAAAGAGGATGGAAAAGAGAGAGAGAGAAACATTGACATGAGAGAGAAACATCAATCGGTTGCTTCCTGCACGGGATGGAACCCACAATCTGGGCATGTGCCCAATTGGGAATCGAACCCACCACCTTTTGGTGTACGGGATGATGCTCCAACAAACTAAGCCACACTGGCCAGGGATCCTGTACCTTATCTTGACCCCAAGGCAGGAGTCTTCAGATTCTCTTCTTGGCTTTTGCTCTAATCTCTTCATACATTCTCCCTGACTGATTTCATCCATTCCCAAAGCTTTGACACTCACTCACTCCTTATTCCCTATAAAAAGGGGTAGGGATTCCTGACTTTCCAAGTCATGTGACAACTTATGAGAAAGGAGGCTCAGGGGTGGGGATGGGACACTCACTGAGCGAGGGTTTAGTCTTCCTCCCGAGGTCCCCACTCCCTCAAAATCATCCCCTTTGGGGAAGCAGTACCATCTGCCTCTGTGGACACCTACAGGGAGTTCTGTGGTACAAATTATGTCATTATGCTGAGGCCTCTTTGGCCCCTCCTTTGAGCCAGCTACTTGCCCTTCATTTTTCCTTTCTCCATCTGATGCTCTCAAGCTTCTCTTCCATAGTGTCTGTTCAGAGGGGATACTGTCTCCCCAAATGTGTCCAGCATCCTCCCTGGCTCCTGTTGCCCTCAGGACAAAGTACACACTCTCTCTCTCTCTCTCTCTCTCTCTCTCTCTCTTTCCATGGACTGGCTTCTAAGGTCCTGTACTATCTGTTCTAACCTGCACTTCTATACTTTCCTTTACTTGCTACCATCCTCCTTTGAGTCTCCCAGCCTGAGAGTTTCGATCCTCCACACCCTCAGGTCATTCTTGGCTTTGACCCCTGTCCTGACTGGAAGAGGAGGAAGTCAGATGAGCATACTCTGGCTCACACTCGGATGACACACATACACTCAAGAGCACAGGGACGCCCTAGGTCTCAGGTCAACGTTGAAACTAGAGACAGTTGGGCTTCCAGGAAGAGCCCCTTTTATCCTCAAGAGGAACCAGTTCTGGGTGGGCTTAGGTTAGGGTGGACAGGAGGAAAACACACAATTGGCTACTTACCTTGGGAGTACCTGGAGCCATGGCATCCTTCAGAAGTGAATTCTTGCTGCCAAGAAAGAAGAGAACAGGGTGACCATTCCACTTGCTGCCCAGGGCATGCAAGGGTAGAATAGCAAGAAGACCCCAACAAGAGAAGGCATAGCCAGCCTAGCCCAGCCCAGCCTGGCCAAGCTCCACCCAGTCCATTCAACCCCAGCTGGCCCTGCCTAGCTCAGCATCCATCAGGGGCTAAGGGCCAGAGCTGGTTCCTGGGAATGAATACAGACACTAGACATGGAAGGTTCCCGGTGGAGCCTGGTATCAGCCCTGAGGATTTCCACCTGCCCTGGATACCCCATTTCCTCCACTGCCTGTCCCCAGCCTGCTCTTAGCTCCTATGGGATTGGGGTGAGGGAGCTGACATGGCTCTTGTCAATTCTCCCTCCAACACGCTGCAAACTGCGTTAGGCCAGGAATGATCTCCCCCTGATTCAATTTGTCAGCCCCAGGCCCTCCGGCATCGGGCGCGGCAGGCGGGCGGGAGCTGGGCCCTGAAATATGGTGGGTGGCTTAGAGCAGGCAGGGGAGGGGGCGGGAGGTGATGGATGGGCTGTGGGGGAGGCAAGGACTGTGTTTAATAACAAAATTGGTATGCAAGGCCACATCCCGCGCTAAGCATGAGTGATCCAGAGCCACAAAGTATTACAAATCCCCGCTAAACAGATGCTGACAATGGAACAAGACGTATCAAATCAGATCCACTTCAGAAACATTAATATCCCTGTTCCTGTCCCTCCCTCCCTGCTGCCCCCACTATGCTCACATCTGTGCTCACACATTCACGCACGGCACGTGCACTCATTCAACCCCACACATACAAATACATGCACACACAGGCACTGGCTGATACACCCATGGAGGCAGACAGCCCATTCACATGGGGTCCCTACATAGACATATATACACTCTGTCCAGGTAAAGCAAACCCACAGATAGACAGAAAAGCACAAAGACACACAAATACATCCAAGCCAGAGCACACGGTGGCAGACATGGACTCACAGGGTACATATACAAGGAACACCCTTAGGGTCAGACAATGACACACCCAATACACAGGCAAAGGTATAGGCTGATGCAGAATAAGTAGTTGTTGTCACTCAGGGCCATTTTGCCCCCATGGGACATTTGGCAATGTCTGGAGACATTTTTGATTGTTACAACCTGGGGTGGGGAGTTTGCTATTGCCATTTAGTGGGTAGAGGATATTAACCATCCTACAGTGTGCACTGGGTAGCCCCTTACAATAAAGAATTATCCAGCCTAAAATGTCAATAGTGCTGAGATGGAGAAATCCTGGTATAAAGGCAGATACACACATATCCATTGTCTCTCTATCATTCTGTCAACAGTCTCGTAGATACATGTGGTCACACCCGATGGCTCAGACAAACAAACAGATGCACAGGCACAGAGTCCTATTCCCAGAGACATGGCCATAAAGACACATCCACAACAGTCACCCTTCCTGGATGAAGAGTTGCTCCCCAACCTACACCCACATAAATGCATGCCTAGATACAGCCACCAGCATGAACCGACACACACCCAGACACTCATGCACCGACAAACACAGACACATGGACACACACCTACACAGACATGTATGTCACGGTGCAGGAGCCCCAGGCTCGGCAGCAGGGTGAGGCTAAGGTCTGAGTGTAAAAACAGAGCTGTCTGCCTGTCTTATCACACAGTGGGCCATCAAAGACTGGGAAGGACGGACAGACCAGGTTCCATTCAAATACACTTTGTTCATAAATGGTCCTTGTATTCCTGCTCCATGCCTGGCCCTGAACTAGGTACTGGGAATCCAGGCAAGACACCAGGCTGCTCTTGAGGAGCAAGTAGCTTGTGAGTTCATGACGTTCATCCTTCTCCACTCTTTCATTCCCTCAGTCAACAAGTACTGACATTACCATTGTGCCGGGCGCTGTACCTGGACCTACAGGTACAGAAATGAAGCATCCCCTGTACAACACTGTTCTCACCGGACCCCTAGACTGAGATCTGAGTATTACCTGAGCAGGATCAGGTGAGAACAGAAAAGGAAAAAATGAACAATTACTGTGCTCCCAACACATGTGGCAGGTGTGGGCTAGGTACTTTATATGTGTTATCTTGATCCTCGCAGAAATTTTACGAAGTTGATTAACAGAGGTTAAGTGACACGTCTCTGCTCAAAGAGTCCAGGTTTGAGTGCATGTCTGATAGAGTCCAAAGTGCTGCTTTTTCACTGCCCACCTTGCTCCCCTCATGATACTCAGGGGTTAGGATGGAGGGCAGAGCTCTGAGATCTTTTTCTCTCTGTGCTTTGGGGAGGGTCCTGCTGACTCTGGGCTTTCGTTTACTCTGGTGATGAATAGAAACTGGGACATTGAGGGTCAGAATGTCCAGTCTCCCTGGGTCTTTTCCTGGCAATTCTCTTCCGTTTTCCTCATTTGGACTGCTACTAACGCAGACTTCTCCCCTCTCTCTGAGCTTGCACCCCCACCCCCTACCTTTCCTCCAACTACCTGATCACCTCCAAATGTGCCTGGTTCCCCAAAGACAGGAATCTGGCAAAGGACCTGCCTTGGAGAGGAAAGGTCTGAGCCCCAGGGCTGCAGGCAGCCCGCCTTCTGCCCAGCCCATGCGCTCAGCTCTGCCTTCTGTCCCTCCCTGTTTCCACAGCCCGCCCCCAACAATTTCCTCCCTTGCTCAGTCACTCGCTGCCTAGTGATCCATGGGTTTTAAATTATAACTGGGACCCAGGAAATGCGTTCCTAAGTACAATATTCATGGGCTGGGCTGACACTTTTAATTAAGGTGATTTACACTGAATTATCCTTGGAAATAAAGAAATGGTGCGCTGCCCGGGAATAAACCATCATCACTAGCCGCCTTTGTAAGTTACACTTCGTTTTAATCTATTTGGGGAATTGTTTATCTAGTTCATTACCCAACCAAACACCGAGGCCGGCCTTAAATAAGGCTTAAGTGGGGGTGGGGCACTGCCATCTCCACACCCCGCCTCTCCTCCACAGTCACCCAGCCTCTCTCTGGCTCCTTCCAGTCCTTTTAAAGCACTGACCAGAGAGCTAGCTTCTCAGTCTAGAGGCCAGAACTCAAAGTGCCTCTGGAAGCCTCCCAGAAGAGGTGTCTGAGCTCAGGCTAGGTGACGCCATGCCTCGTTTGCAGCTTTGTGCAATCTCTCTATGTCCAAGGCCTTTTTCTCTGGGTGGAAACTCCTGCCTGAGGGCCACAGAGAAGTCTGGGGCTACCCTTCCTTCTACCTGCCCTTCAATCTTCAGCTTCCATCTGTGCTCCTACCTATCAGTACACATCCAGACTCCACCCCATCGCATCTTAGCTTAGCATGCCCAGAGCCCTGTCTATCATCTCCTTCCCTCACATGGTTGCTTCTCTGTCATCCTGTTATCCAAGTCAGAAAGCTCTTCCTAGTAAGTACCCAAGAAGTCATCAGCTAAGTTCTCTTGCTTCTTCCTCCACCAGTCTCCCATCATTCCCTCTTCCCACTGCCACTACTCTTGTGCTAGGTCAGCCTCATCATCTGCCCAGAGAGCTAGCTTCTCAGTCTAGAGGCCAGAACTCGAAGTGGCTCTGGAAGCCTCCCAGAAGAGGTGTCAGAGCTCAGACACCTGTCCCATGGACCGGCCCAACCTCCTCACTTGCCTCCCTGCTCCTCTTTCCAACTCATGCCCCACACTGGACTCCTACAGCTCAGCTCCCTCCTTCTGGCTCACCAATGTTCTAATTCCCCACTACCTTTAGGACAACCTCCAGCATCGAAGGCCCTACTCTATCTGTCCTCAATCTAACTTTGCCCTCCTTGTTCTGACTAGCTGAGTCCTGGGGTCTAGGAACCCTGAGCAGGACTGAGAGGGGACAGAGAGAGGATGGGGCGAGGGAGGGTGCATGGGCATAGCCTCTGGGAAGTGGTTCTCTCAGGGTGTGTGAGCACATGTAGGGGTGCTGGAATGGGGATGTATGTACCTGTACATCATGTACATATGTTTGCACCTGTGTCTGTGAAAAGCAGCCAGCCTTAGTTTGGGAGTTGGAAGGTCCCCGCTTCTCTGTGTGAACCCTGGGGGGTATCTGAAATAGAAGCCTGCTTGAGGTGGGAGTCGAGGGAGGCTGAGGGTACACCACCAGGCCCACCCTGAAGGGCTCCTTGGGAGCAACCCTGAGGTGGGCTGAGGGAGGATAGGGAGGGCAAAGGAGGCGAAGGCAGGGTAAGACAGGAAAGGGTTAGGAGAGAAGAGGAAAGAAGGGGGATGGAGCAGAGAGGAGAAGGGATAATGGAGACGAGGGGAAAGTGCTGGAGAGGAAGCCTCTAGCTATGTGGCATGGATAGAGGAATGCCCTCATTTAGGCTCCACCCTCCTGCAGGACTCAGTTTCCCCATCTGTGAAATGGCTGGTAGAAGGCCCTCTCAGCTCAGGTTGCCGAAGGCGGGGAGAGGAGGGGCGAGAACCAGGTGCTACATCTTTTTCCAGCCTCCTCGGCCGGCCGTCCTGCCTCCCTGAGAGCGGGCAGGGGCGGGGCAAGGGCAGCCAAGGCTGGAGCCCTCCCCAGCTAGCCCGCAGGGAGCTGACACGGTCCTGGGGAATTTATCACGCACCCAATTACAATGTTAATTGGCAAGTTCCTGAAATCAATTAATTCGCAAATTTTTTCCAATTAAAAATCCAGATAAATCACGAGGGCGGCGGCGGGCCGGTCCAGCCTGCAGTCCGGTGGGCGCAGCGGCCGCAGGGAGGGAAGAGGGGAAGGCGAGGGGAGGGGGCAGCGGGCGCGGCTGCCCTTGAACGCCTTTGCCGGCCGGTCGGACTGTCAGCGCGCCGGGCTCAGCGGGGCCGAGACAGATAAAACCATCGACCCGTCGCCGCCAGCGCTTCGGCTTTATCGATCCGACGGGAATTTCACTTGCTGTGCAGATCCCGCTGTCCGGCTGTCAGACATTGGGTGGGGGTGGGGCGTGCCAGGGGTTAGGGGGTGCTGGGCTGGGCCTGGACGTGAGGGCACAAAAGTGGGGGAGGCAGCACACAGACGTGAGAGGTGGCGCAGATGTGGGAATTCTGGGTGGGGAAATGGCCATGGGAGTAAGGGTGTAGAAGTAGGGGATGCTTTGAGGGGATGTGGGGGAGGAGGGACAGGTGCAGGGTCATGGGTGGGGGTGGAATAAGAAAGGCTGTGGGCAGAAGTCATGTCCTGGTCAGTGCAGGGGCGGGGCCGTGGGGACAAGGCTGTAGTGTGGCCCCCACTGAGGAGGCAGAAAGAAAGCTTGGACCCCCATTCTCCAGACCCTTAGGGGTGCACTGCTTTTACAAGGTTCTGCAGGTCCCTCCATCTCTGCCTCTATTCTCTGTTCCCGTTGAGGGGAAGTCCCTCATTGGAATCAAATTACCCAGAAACCCTCCTGCACAGCCAAGGTGTGGAACTCAACTGTAGAGGACATTTCTTTCACTCTCTGCCCCTTCCAGGCCAGTCCTAGGTGTGGACGTGCACATTTGGGGTTAAGAGCATGGACACTAGAGTCAGATTGCTTGCTTGAGTGTAAATCTTATCTTTACCACTTTATTAGCTGTGCAACCTTAGAGAAGTCACTTAACATCTCTGTACCTCAGTTTCCTTAACTGTAAAATGGGGTTAATAATTATTACCTACCCTAGGGAGTTGTGAAGATTAAATAAATTAATGCAATATAATAAATACCACTATATGCTTTGGCACATAGTGAGAGTGAGTGTTCAACAGGATTGCTATTATTCTCAATAGTATAGTCTTCTGTGGTAGTTTTAAATACTCACACAAATTCTTTGATACTCTTCCCTTCAAGAGGTAGAGCTTATATAGTTTTATTCTCCTCTCTTGAGTGTAAGCTGGACTTGGTGACTTTCTTCTAATGAATAGAGTAGAATATATGGGAAGAAATAGCGTATGACTTCTGAGACTAGATCATAAAGGGCATTGTGGCTTCCTCCTTTGTCTCTCTCTTAGATCACTTCCTCTGTGGGAAGTCAGCTGCCACGTCATAGGAAAATTCAAGCAGCCTGTGGAGAGCCCCACGTGTTGAGGACCCGAGGCCCCTGCCGACAGCCCTGTGAGTGAGCCATCTTGGGAATGGATCCTGCAGTCTCCGTCAAATCTTCAGATGACTGCAGCTTTGGCTGACATCTTGACTGCAGCCTCATGAGAGACTCTGAGCCAGAAGCTGCAACTCCCCTCAACCTCCCAACTAAGCCTTTCCTGAATTGGCCCATTGAAACTGTGAGATGATAAATGTTGTTTCAAGCTGCTCGGTTTAGGGGTAATACAGCAATAGGCAAATAATTCATCTTCCTTCAAAATTAAGCTCGGGCCTCACCTCCCTCAGCAGGCCTTCTGTGCTCTGTGCTGGGATTGGTGCCTTGCTGCAGCTCCCACAGCTCCAAGGCCTTCCCATAAAGCAATCGCTATCCCTCAGGGTTTCTATCGCCCGGTCCTCCTTACCCCCATGCAATGTGCTTCAGAGGGTGGGGCATTTCTCATTCACCTTGGGGCCCCCTGCACCCTGCACAGGGGATTAGGTGAGAGGGTAGCAGGAAGAAGGATCAGTCTAGTCCGATGACTTGAACTGAACTGGTGGGGCAGGTTGTTCTCCTGTGGCAGATTTTATTTTCCGAAGATGGCTGCAGCCACATCCCCCATCACACGTGCTTTTTTACAACATGAGTTCGCCTTTCTCCCATCACAAGGTGGGGTGAATGTCCCTTCCCTTTGAATCCGGGTGGGCTAATACTGCCTTGACCAATAGAGTACAGCAGACGTGACATTAAGTGATTTCGGAGGCTAGGTTAGAAAAGGTGGTGCAGCTCCATGTCGTTGGTGAGAACATTTGTTTTAGAGCTCCAAGCTGCCCTTGGAAGTCCAGCCGCCACAAAGCTGCCATGCGACAAGGAAGCCTGGGCCACATGGAGAAGCCATGTGTAGGTGCTTTGATCACAGCCCCAGATGAAGTCCCAGATGACAGCCAACATCAACCGGCACATGTGGGAGTGACAGAACTTCCAGAGGACCCCAGCTCCCAGCTGTTGAGTCTTCCTAGGCCCTAGACATCCTGGAATAGACACAAGTCATCCCCTCTGTGCTCTGTCTGAATTCCCAACTCCATAGATTCCATGAACATAATGAAATGGTTGCTTTAAACCCCTATGATTTGGGGTAATTAGTTATACCCCTCCTCTGCTCTGTTTGATAACCTGGCTCCTCCACAAGGCTGTCCAGCAGGTTCTGCCCAGTTCTTGAGGCAGGGGCAGGGGAGGTGGGGTGAAGCAGTGAGGGACACGCCTGGACACATTCTCAAGATTGTCACTTTTCTTTTTTTTTTTTAAATTTTTTTATTTTTGGTATGTGCCCCTAGCGGGAACCGAACCTGGGACTCTGGTCTGCAGGCTGATGCTCCAACCACTGAGCCAAACCGGCTAGGGCAAGATTGTCACTTTTCAGACCTGGAGATTCATAGAAAAGGTACTGTTTACTCCCCTGGATGGCAGCACTGGGCTGCACTTCTGGTGGGGCTGCCAGGCCCAGTCCCTGCTGCTGTTATCCTCCCCGAGGCAGTGCAGGGGCTGTGGCAGTGGTTTATCCCTTCCTAGCTCCTCTTGTGCCCTTTAGAGACTGAGCCTGAAGAGGGGCCACTCTCCTCACATCTCTAAAAATAGAGCAAGAAGAGAAAGGCAGCACTATTCAGCGGGAGGACTGAAAGCAGAGCGGAGGAGAATGGCGGCAGGGCCTTGTCTTCTACCTAGAGGCTGGGGTGCGGGCCAGGAGGCTCTTCCTGGGACTTGGCAGCTGGAGCCCCGAGTGGAAGCCTCCTGGCAGGCAGCTCTCCTGTTAAATGGCTTACCTGGTGGGCAGTTGGGCCAGCTGTTCCAGTTCTTGCTCCATGTGCTCCTGCAACTCGCTGGGCCTCAGCAGGACCTGGCAGATGGGGCAAATAGGGGCCTGGCTGTCAAACAATGCTGCTGCCTTTTTCTTACCTGGCAAGGGAAGAAGAACAGACAGAAATATAAGCTGGTCTGGTCTGTGCAGGAAACCAAGTGTCCTAATCCTTCAACCCAAGTCAGCTGGCGCTTCCTAGGTGAAAAGTGAGCCTGAGGTTCTCGGAGCTCATGAGCATCTCTCCTCTTTGCAGCTCCAGAAGCTGGGGCCATGAACGGCGCCTCCTCAGCCAGCTGCCCCTCAGAAATCTACCGGAACACCATCTATCCTCTGGGCCAGCGATTTTCAACCAGAGTGCTGCGTACACTGGTGAATTTTTAAAACATGCAATACTTGACTACTTAGTCAGGGGCACTTTTCCCTTAGACTGTCAAATGAAAAAATGACAACAAGCAACACAACAATAGCCATCTGATGTGAATGGATCAAAATTATACCTTTTTTTTTTTGTCAGATTGGCAAAAAATTAATATATTTTTTGGTGTGCCGCAGAATTTGAGTAATTAGTTTATGTGTGCCATGAGATGGAAAAGGTTGAACATTGCTGCTTTAGGCAATCAAACCTTGATCACTTCATTTCGCATAGGCTAGTGAAGGTCTCAGTTTAATCATACCATCACCCAGAATATCCAGGGCCCCCTCTCTCTGTTTCTCCTTTCTCCTCGCTGCTTTCACACTCCCCAAATCTGGAGAAGGAAGAAAAGAGAAAGCATTCTTCCTGCAAGCATTCAACAAACACTGTCTGCTGTCTACCCTCAGCAGTGGGACCCGACTACAATCAGATCTGGTCCCTGCCCTTGAGGCACTCACAGTCGAGTAGAAAAGACTGACAAGGACCGGGGTGAACGCCATCTTTCAGGGTGGCTCTCTCTCAGTTCCTCACTTTTCCTCAGCCTGTTCTCTCCTCGCTCTGCACACTGGGTGATCTTGTTCCTGTGCCCTCCAGCATCTGTATCTCACCCCCAGGTCCCTCCCGTGTTCTCCAGGCCCCTATATTCAAAGGCCTTTGGGACACCAATGCCTGCATGTCCCCAGAGAATCTGAAACTCGACAATCCCCAAACTAGTTTTTTAGCTTCTTCAACCCTCCCCAGACCTGCTTCCCTATAGTAGTGCCCCTCTCAGTTAATGACACCTGCATTCACCTAGTCACCCAGGCCAGTAACATTGGCCACCAGTCCTGTCTGTTCTCACCTTCAGTATTGCTGGAGTCTTTACCCTCCCTTTCCAGGCTATGCCACTCGCTGGCCTCTGTGAGTTTCACAGATTCTGGACTTTCCCCTCCAAAACATCCTTCAAAATGTGTGCTCCCAATACACAAGTGCACATGGGTACAGTGCTGGCTCTACTGGCTTGGGGGCCAGCTGGGAGCCTAAATTCTGTCCCCACTCTGTTCCTGATGGCAACGAGAACACACCATACTGGGAAGGAGCCTGAAGGTTGCCCAGTACACCCTCTTGGGATGCCTAAACCCCTTCCCTTGCACTTTCCCCACCCAGGCCTCCCCGGCCTCTGCTTGTAGGCACAGGGTTGAGGAGTCCTGTTCCTCTAGAAACATCCCTGCCTATCCATGTGAACTCTGACTGCAGAAAGGAGTCTTTTAGCTTAAGCCCAGAACTTTCTCGCTGTTTCTTCTACCTACTGGGGCCCGGGGAAGGTAAAAGTCCGTTTTAAGAGAGACTAGCTGTGCCGGTGACGATCAAGATGGTTGCTTGAGCAAGGTGCCAGATTAAAAATACAAATGCCCAGTTAAATTTTAATTTCAGATAAACAATGAGTATTTTTTACTGTAAGTACATCCCAAATGCTGCATAGGATATACTTAGACTAAAAGTTATTTATTGTTTTTCTAAAATTCAAATTTACCTGGATGCCCTGTAGTTTAGCAACGCTGCTTGAGGAGCTCCCAGCTCTGGCTGAGCACAAGGACCCACGCCCCTGTGACACAGACAGAATGACCATGGCTCTCCACGGAGCCCGACCGAGTCCTCTGAGAGCTCAAAGGAAGGAGTAATTTATTCTGGGTGTGTGTCTTCAGGAGTAGAAAAAAGGCTTAGCCAAAGAAATGAAATTTAGGTTGTGACTTAGAAGTGTTCCAGGCAGAGAATGGGAGCGAATGAATGAATGAATGGGTTGTGAGGTCCTTGTGAGCAGAGAACATTTCTTATCCATCTTTATATCTACAAACAATTGAAAACAGCCCTGGCCGATTTGGATCAGGGGTTAGAGCGTCGGCCCATGGACCAGAGAGTCTCGGGTTTGGTTCCCGCTAAGGGCACGTGCCTCGGTTGCGGTTTGTCCCCGGCCCAGGTTGGGGTCAGGTGGGTGGCAACCACTTGATGTGTCTCTCTCATGTGGGTGTTTCTCTCTTTCTCTTCCTCCCCCTCTCCCTCCCTCTCTATCTGAAGAAGATGAATGCAAAAATGTCCTCGGGTGAGGATAAAAAAAAAAAAAGAAAGAAAACAGACCTGACACAGGCTAGACGCTCAATGGAAGCAAGGGAGAGGAAAAGAGGAAGGGAGGGAAGTGAGATAGGAACCAAGAGCAGGTTGTCCTGGAAGCCAGATGACCTTTGCAGAGTTGGGGTGTCAGCTGTGGAAGCTTTGTTTGTATCAGGGTGGGGTAGGTAAGGCTCTGTCTAGCCTGTGGCTAGGTCTCTGAGGAAGGATAGAGGCCCTACTGATCCTGTGCCTTGGTGGCTGTGCCTCAGCTGCTCAGGGGACAGCTCAGGTAGGCAGCTCTGAGTAAAAGCAGATGTAGCTCTGGTCTGGGAGTGAGGAGATGAGGATTTGAGTCTTAGCTCTGCCTCTAATTTCACTCAGCCAGAGAATCACAGAGGTGAGTGAGACCCTAGACAGTCTCCAGGCCATTATCTTTATTTTACAGATGGGAAAACTGAGGCTCAGAACTGGACAGGGACCCCTGTACTTGGCTCTTGACCTCATTGCCCCATTCATTTTTACGTTCAGCAAACATTTATTAACAGTTATTCTACTTTAGGTATTATTCTAGGAGAATCTGGGATTCACAGATAAATAAAACACATCCTTGGCCTCAAGGAGGTCACAAACTAGTAGGGAAGCCAAGAGGGAAAGTTAGTGATTCCAATCAGTGCAGCCCTGGTCAGGGCTGAGGGAGGGCTGCTAGGTCCAGGGAAGGGTGAATAAGAGTTGACAAGGCTGTTGAAACAGATCACGGAGCCCAGGCCTGCGTTTAAGGGGGAAGATGGTGAGGGAGGAGACTGGAGAAGGAGGAGGATCCAAGGCATGGGGTTTGAGCTAAGGTGGAAATATGAAGGTTTAAGCCCCGTTAGCCTGGGATGCCAGCTCTGGTTCCTAGGGCTCCCAGAGCCCAGATTCCTCTGCCAAGCCTGGCACCAGGCTTCAGCATTCCCACATACCTGTTCTCAGTCCATCTGTCTTGCTGCCATAGAGATCTATTTTCTGAAACTGAAGCTTGGCCTCGGTTTCCCTGTCAGGACAATGGGCCTTCTCCTAGCTCCCAGCTTCAGGAATAGCACGGGGAGGAATCTGAGGAGGAACTCCGCAGCCTACGTTTTCCATCCCAACCCCATTTTCTCAGGGGCTGGAGTGGCAGGTGTCAGCATGGCCATGGGCCTCCTGCTTCCCCTCCCCCGCTGTGTTCCCTATAATTTTATATTGAGACCTGTGGTCATGACGTGGGTTTTACTGCACTAACGACATGGCCTGCCTAGGTTTAATGACAAAATCCATACTCTGGCCCTGGGCCTGCTCCTCGTTTGCATAATTCCCAGAATACAGCTCCCTGAAGCTTTTGACCTGGGCCATTACAGTGGCCATAAAATGGGCCATAAAAGCACTGGGGATGGCCAAGAGGAGGGGGCTTTGGTCTGGTGGGGGTGGGAATGAAGTCCTCAACCCCCTACTCTTCCTAGGCCTGGGAGGACGGCTCTTCCTCATCCTCTGGCTCTTCCTTTCCACAGTTCCCAGGCTGGAGAGGCCTCCAGAAATCCTTAGCCCAGCTGCCCATCTGATGCAGAAATCCCTTCTTCAACACCACTGCCAGCAACATAGGTAGGCAGACCGAGCCCACCAGCGGCAGGCTGTCAGAAAGCATCTTCTCCGTGAGCATCCCTTACTCCTGCCCCTGACCTCCCACCCCATAGCTGGCCAAGCCCTTTGCCACAGGTGGGTCTAGGTCATTCGGGCCTATGTTGTATCTTGTCCCTCTTTGGAGTCCTAGCTCTTTAGGGAGGTCAGGAGCCAGTCTGAGCAGCACGGTGGGGAGACATGGGAAGCCAGAGGGGCTGGGGACAGGGACTGGGACGGGCTGTCAGTGCTAAAGATGATGAATGGGGGAGGTGAGGCGGGAGGCCCGGTGTTATCGGCTGTAGATGGAGGGTGCGGGCGCTCGCCGCTCCTGCTAATCCCCGAGCGCTGCCTCAGCCCTTGCACTGATAACGAGGAAATGGGACTGACAACAATTTTTAGCTGAGAGATTCTTCACCAAAATGCCAGGCGGCCGGAGGTCTGACAGCGCCTGATTGAGTGTGTGAGTGTGTGGGGGGAACGCCTGCAGCCCCCTCCCCTCCCATGCAAAGATGGATCGCTCATTCCGCCTCCCGTCCACATTCATTACCGCACCTCCTCCCTCCTCCCAGTTCCCACAGCACCTGCCACCTCCACTGCTCTGCCTGCCGCAGGTATCCCCTGAAGCAAGAGGAGAGTGGGGAGCAGAGGGGCCCTGACCTCTCCTCAGCCTTAGGTAGGGCACCTCAAGCTCAAAGAGCTGAGAGGTGACTGAAGAGTCAGGGCTGAGAGTCAGGCCCTGCCTGGAGGCTCCCTAGCTGTGTGGCTCTAGAGGGTCACTTTCCCTTTCTGAGCTGCCGGAATACCTTCCCTACCAGAAATTGTCTTCAACAGGAAGTGACTGACTGGGCTGTGAGGGGGGATACAGACATGTTGAGGAGAGAGGAGAGGTCAAGCCAAGTAGCCTTTTCCTTGCCTGGGCCAGGCTTTGGCCAGTCCAGCCCTCAAGCCTTGCAACCAGGTCTGGAGTACCGGGGTCCCAGATCAGCCCTCTGCTGCCCCCCTCTGTTGGGAACTGCTGACCATTGGGAGCAGGCAGCTCCAGGGCTGGCCCAGCTGCTCCTTCTAGGTCATTTTCCACAGTGAGGCCTGCAGCAGTGGACACTGGAGGAGGAGGGTCTCACTCAAAGGGAAAGTCCTCCCTTCCTAGGTCACTAACCCACGTTTGGCCCTGCAACTCCCCACCACGTGATGGCCTCTCTGGCTTGGCCTGTTTGGTTTTGTCCCAGCTCTGTTGCTTGTGGTTCCATTCTTTTTTTTTTTTTGCACAGATAGAGTGGGAGGGAGAGAGAGGGAGAGAGAGGAAGAGAGAGAGAGAGAGAGAGAAACATCGACATGAAAGGGACACATCGAGTGGCTGCCACCCGCACGACCAACCAGGGCCAGGGACAAACTGCAACCGAGGTACATGCCCTTAGCGGGAACCGAACCTGGGTCTCTCCGGACCGCAGGCCGATGCTCTAACCGCTGAGCCAAACCGGCCAGGGCTGTGGTTCCATTCTTGCCTCTCTGTTCAAGCAGCAAATCCCAGCTCCATGATCTTTTCTCTACAGACCTATAAGGCAGGGCTTAACTGCCTGGTGTCTGACATAAGAAGGAGGAGGGTTAAAATGAGGGTGAGGGTTAACTCTAATGACAGATGGCAATGGAGGCGGAAACTTTTAAGAGTAAATACGTGTGTCTATATGTGTGTTTGTGTGTATACATGTGTGTGTCCTGCCCGTCCTCTCCTCACACCTCTGACAGAAGGGCTTTCATTTCCTAGTGACCAAGACTTAGAAGAGCCTTCAAGCAATATTCAACAGAGTTACCTCTTACTAGCCGTGAGACCCTGAGCAAATCACGAAACACTTCCGAGCTTCAGTTTCTTCTTGTGTGAAGTAGGGATAACCACTACTAACCAATTAAATGAAGGCTGTGTACAGGTGATGAGTCATTATTATCTCTGGTAGGACACTAGCACAGTTTGTATTTGTGCCTGTATTTACCCCATCCTGATACCAGCCTGGCTTTGCCCTGCACCTGACCTTCTTCTCTGCCATGATCTAGGTTGTGCATCACTCAATAGGCAGGTACCCTGGCCCTTTTTGTCCTCCATGGAGTTCCTTCTTCTTCTACATGCACCTATATATCTATTTATTGGTTTGTATGTCAATATATCTGTCCATCTACCTACTTATCCATAATAATAACTGTTTATTGAGTGTTATATGTTAGGCTGTAGGTTTAGTGCATTTTATCTCATTTAATCCTTACACTATTCCAGAGGTGAGGTGTTATTTATCTTTATCACACTGATGAGGAAAAAGGGAGCTCAGAACAATGAAGTGACAGAGCTAGAAGGTTCAGAGCAGAGATTTAAATCCAGGTACTTCTGTCTCCAGAACGAATGCTGTTAACCACTGCACAACACCCAGCTACCTACCCTCCCATCCACCCACCTCAGCAATGATTCAAATATTCAACAGATGGCCACTGGGTCAGCTGGTATGGATGCCATACAATAATGAGGAAGACAGATACACTGCCCTCAGGAAGTTTAGCACCTAACTGTGGATTGAGATATTAAACCAACGTCCTCAGAGTGGTCTTAGAAAAAGGGAAGTACATGGAACTTGGGAGTATACCATCTACTGCGGGAGGTGAAGGAAGTGATGTTTAAGCAAAGACTTGAAGGATGCGTGGGAACCAGTTAGGCAGTGATGGTGGAGTGGTGTTCTGGACAGAAAACAGCAAGCTTAAAGGCACAGAGGGGAGGAAGCCCAAGTGAAGACTCGAAAAGAGTTCAGTGTGGCTGGAGCAGGAACAGTGAGGGGCAGAGTGTTGAGATGTGATGATAGGCCAGACCCTGGAGGATTTTAAAAATTACATTAATAATTTGGTGTGTTTAAAAAAATTTTTTTTCTTTATTGATTTTAGAGAGACAGGAAGGGAGAGGGAGAAAGAGATAGAAACATCGATGAGAGAGAACATTGATTGGCCGCCTCCTGCATACCCCCCACTGGGGATTGGGCCCACAACCTGGGCATGTACCCTGACCGCAAATCGAACTGGCGACCTCTTAGTGCATGGGTTGATGCTCAGCCACTGAGCCACAGTGCCGGGCTGGTATGTGTGTGTTTTTAAACATACAAGTGAGAAGCCATTGAAGAGTTTTAAGCAGGGAAGTGATGTATCAGGCTTGCATTTAAAAAAGATTGTTCTAAAATGCAAATGCAGGAGGGCTGTTTAGGAGGTTATCTTACTAACTCAGGTGAGGCATAATGGTGACTTGTCCTAGCACGATGATGATGATGATGGAGATAACAGAGGTAGGTGGATTGGACTTGGGGAAAAGGACAGAAAGGAGTCAAGGATGACTCCCAGGTTCCTGGCTTGTGCAACTGCTAGATGGTAGACCATTTACTGACTTGTGGAACAGGAGGATGAGCAGCAGGCTTGGCAAGGAAGATGAGTTCAGTTTTGAATGTATTCAGTGTGAGGAGCTAAGCCATGTTAAGACATCCATTTGAAAATGCTGAGTAGGCACTATATGTAAGTCAGAGCTAGAATTATGGAACTGGAGTTCACTACTGCATCTTCTGTGACTAGAACAATGTCTGGCATTTGGTAAATATTCAGTAAATATTTCCTGAGTGAATGAGGAAAGGAATGATGTTAAGAGTAGGTGAGATCACTTGGGGAGAGAGTGTACAGTAACCCTAAGTAACTCCAACAGGTGGAAGAAATTTAAGTCATCAAAAACTAAGAAGGAACAGACAAGAGGAGGATGAAAACAAGTGTGACGTCATAGAAGCCAAGAAGGGAAGAATTTCAAGGAATGGGGGGAATGTTATGGATAGGGTCACATGCTACTGAGAGGTCAAGAACAGAAGGTATGAGCAGTGTTCCAACCACCCATCATATCCACAGTACGACTTCCCCCCACTTCATCTATTCTTCATCCATCCAAACCACCTAATTACTCATCCCCTGTCCCCTCTCACGCATCCCCTTCCTCCTCTTCTCTCCAGAAAACCATGATTGGCGCCTCTGCTGTGTGTGGAACAGGAAGAGTTAACATGCTGACAGACGGCATTTTTTACCTTCAGTCAATATGAACAAGGCCCCAAGACTATGATTCCAAACATCTGGATTTCATCAATATGTGATCTGTCATCGTATATTGGCATTCCCCAGTCCCTGCGCCAGAGCAATGCGGCTGGTTTTATTAATACGTCAAATACATTATCCGTGTAATACACTTGTCTGGCTGGGGCCTCCCGCTGGGGCGGGGCGGTGGATTTGAATGTATGATGAATCAGTTTGCATTACATGTTCGTAAGTCATCATTTGTCAGGATTAATAGGCATCCCTGGTCGAGGAGGTGGGGGTGGGGTGGGCAGAGGAGAGACATGTATTTAGCTGTGGCCCATACTTATCTGCCAGTGCCCAGAGAGGCCCTGCACCCTCCTACCCAGACCCCACAGCAGTGGCTGGTGCTCGAGGGGTAGAGGTGACATTTTTTAGCAGTTTTAGAGGCACTTAAAGCCAAATAGACCTATCTGTCTCTGCATTGGGCTTACCAAGCAACCAAAAGGGATACGGCAGGGACCATTTGCACAAGCTGGCTAACTCCTACTCATCCTTTAGGACTCAGAACTTCTTCTCCTAGGGATTTTCTCTGACTTCCCCAGACTGCTCTAGGTGCCACCTTTGTGCTTCTGTGCTACTTCTAGTCACACAGTGTTATAATGGTCTAGTACGTGTCTGTTACCCTCTTTAGACCATACATTTCTTGAGGGCAAGGAGTAAATTGTTTACTGCTGCAGCCCCAGCATCTGGCAGATGGCATAGCCCAAAGTAAGACAATAGTACTGTAGTAGTACAGGCAGAAATCAATAAATATTCTTTAAATGAATGAGTAATGATCACGGGCCTTGCTAAACCCCCCAAAGATGCAGATGCTAGCTGGGAGAGGTTGTGGTTTCTTTCTAAGTCCTTGTCCTCACCCTGACCCTGGTCTGGTTGTCTATCTTACTGTATGTACTTTTCTTCACTTGCTCCTCTTCCTTCCGTAACACGCGTGCAGGCCTCCTCACACAGCACCGGGTTTCTTTTTTTTTTTTCTTTTCTTTTCTTTTTTATTTTATTTTTTTATCATCAGATAGAGTGGGAGGGAGGGAGAGAGACAGAGAGAAACATCAATGTGATAGAGCCACATTGACTGGTTGCCTCCTGCACGATCTGACCAGGGCCAGAAACGAGCTGCAACCGAGGTACGTGCCCTTGACCAGAATCGAACCCGTGACTCATTGGTCCGCAGGCCAATGCTCTAACTGCTGAGCCAAACCGGCCAGGGCAGCACCGGGTTTCTTACATGTGATATATATACTCAGCTAAAATACATAGGGGTGACAGGTCATGCCCACATGCCTTTGCCATCTTCCAGTCTCCTTCTACTCTGCTGGCAGAAGCTCAGACTGGCACTGCCACTCCACTTGGCTTCCTGCTACCTCCAGGTCCTTGTGCAACAAGAATCTGGCTGGTGCCCTGACCCCTATTGTGATGGATGCTATTTACTACCTCTGGGCACAGAGGGGGCCCAGACTGAGTCAGGCATGGCTCCTGGGTGGCCAAAGGCAAACACCTGCAATGCAGGCAGGTGGAGGTCAGCCTGTGTGAATAGGTTTAGGCTCAGACTTGGGCTTGAGTTGGAGCCAAGAGCTCTGGACCAAGGCACAATCATGCTCACTGAGTCTTGGGCATAGACTCTGAAACCTTGGCCCCATGAACTTTTGCTCCAGCCAAGTATACCAACCAACCTGTTTGGAGGCTAGTGGGCCTTCAGGGGTCACCGCTGACCTAGGCTGTCCCAAACACAACTGTAGCCTCTGTCCTCTTCTGGAGTTACAATTCAGTTCCCCTCCTTCCTCAGCTAATAACTTCCAGACAGTGCCCTGGGCTGGGCCGGGCCAGTGGTGGGTGGGGCAGGTGAGGTCTCCCAGAGTTCCCTTGGAATAGGCTTCATAAACTCCAGAAAAGGGCCCAAGTCAGGAAAATATCCACAGATGGACATACACATATGTCCTCTCAAACATTTACGTATGTGCACATGTGAGCATTGGCGTACACAGGTGCTCAGACAACTGTGGATATTTTTTCACATCTAGACAAACACACCTGAGCACCTATGCATATATGCAAATGTAGACTGAGGAGACCTGTATCCTCGTGCCAGCATGCCCACACACTTCACTTTCCCCTAGTGCCTTCCTCGCTGTGGAGCCAAAATGCTAGGACTGTACTGTTTAAAGTAAAGTAAATCCAAGTGTGCTTTACCCCCTGCTGGCTCTGACTATGGGCTTATAAAAACGAAGTGGGAACCTCCGCAGCTGTGGGCAATAAATCGTGAACCGCTAAGGAGGGCAGTGTTACCTGCTTCCTCGGCTGGTGGGTGGAACTTGGGGCACTGGTTACAAGTGCCTGCAGGGCTGATGGCAGTGGGCCAGCTGCTTGGCCTCAGGCACTGCCTGCTAGCCCAGCCCGAGCCACCTGTCTCCAACAGACCTGCAGGGTCAACAGCCCTAGAGCCCCAGAGGGTGAGCCAGGGCCGAGAGAGAAGCAGAGAGAAGTTGAGGAAGAGAAGGGCTGGGGTGGGCAGAGTGAGCAGGACAGCCACGTGCTGCTGAGGCTGAGGGGAGCCCTCGCATCTGGAGATCAATTAGCATCAATTACTGACTTCATTTAATTGTCGTCCAAGATGAATTTGTCATTTTTAGCTGGGAATTAATGGGAGACCTTCACCTCTCCCTGGCAGCAGCCGAGGAGCCAACATCGGTCACCTCAGCCTCCTAGGAGCCCTGACTCCTGCTTGGAGCTGGGGCCAGCAGGGGCAGGCAGCTCGTGGGGCTCCTGCTCCCTGGGCACGCTCTGGCCTGCCCCAGGCTCGGCCGGCCTGGCCCACTGCAGCCCAGGGCTAAGGTGGGGGCCGGGGTCCAGTGTAGCAGTCTTTTGCAGCCTCTGGCTTCAGCCAGAAATTAATTTGCTGGGCTGAGCATGTTTACCTTTTCCCAGCAAAGGCGAGACAGTAAACAGCGGACCAGCGGCTGAAATTGAATTGATAACTGCATCAACGTGCCAGATAACGCCTAAAATAATACGCCGATAAGGAAATTCGATTTGATTTGCTGCTGCGCATCAGATTGGCCCCATCTGTAGCTGCCTGTAATCATTTTCAATTGCGTTGGGAAACCTTATTTGTCCTTAAATATTTCTGTCATTTTTCATTGCTGGCGACAGATCCTTGGGCAGGTGGCAGGGGTGCGCTGCCTCTGTGGGCGAGGGGCGGCGGCCGAGGAGGAGGGGTAGTATGGACTCGAAGGAAGACGGGAAGGAGGCAGGGAGCAGGCAGCCGGGCCGTGACAGCTGTTCCTCCAATCAATCACGCTGTCGACAGGGAGGGACGACTGGCTGGCAGAAATTGAGTTTGCCTCACAGGGGACGATTGAGCAAATTAATAGCCCATTAGCCAAGCAGTGACCTGAGAAATGAAGGTGCAGGGGTTCCTGCTCACTCAGGCCGGCTGGGGTGGGGCAGGGCAGGAGGAGGGTCTGGGGAGGCAGGAACCGGGAGGAGGGCTCAAAGAGGAGGGAGGGATGTGCTGATGGGATGGGGAACATGGGTGTGGGAGTGGGTGATGAAAGAGCAGAGATGTGAAGTTGGGGGAGGTGGGGGAGAGATGCAGACAGTTTAGGAGAGACGTCAGGGAAGGACAGGTGCAGAGGGGGCTCCACCGGTGTCTCTTTACCATCTTCCCATCATGCCCCGTGGGACTGAGTGCCATGTCAATAAAGTCCTCTCCATCAGATGTCCCTGGATACTCCCTTTATTACTCTCACGGCTTTTCCAAAAACCTGCACATCCCCTGGAGACACGACTCCCTGCAGAACTAACTCTTCAGCGCAGGCTGTTGATCCTCCCAGTTGCAGGTTCCTCAGGCCAGGAGGTAGGGTCAGTGTCTCCCTAGTGCTCACTGCCACTTGCAGACCACCGCTTCTCCACCCTATGGGCTCTGAGGTCGCGTGCCACCCTGCATCCCCGTCACTGTTATCCCCCATTCTCCACATTCACTGAGGACTCTGACACTCACCTGCTACCCCAAACCTTGTCACTGCCCTGACCTCCTCCAACCCTGGTTATTTTTCCCTGAACTCCACTTCCTCCTGGAGGACCTTGTCAACAACCGAGACTGCGCTGTGACAGAGCTCCCTCTCCCCCAAGCCCTCTCGCGGCCGGGGACCCATCAGACTTGCTCCTCACTTTAGTTTCCCATCTCCCAAGATACAATTCTAGCCTAGGGCGCATCACTTCAATACTTGCCAACATACTCAACTCTGGTACTTTCTTTGCCTTTCCCACAATCCAACTATTCTCCTTTTTGTTTCAGACATGTAAGCAGCTGGGAAAAATCACCAAATCACAAAGATATGTGCCAATAAAAATCCATAGTGCCCAGTGTCAGCACCACTAAGCTATCCTCTCACATGCCCTCGGTCAGCTCCGGCTCCCCTTTCCCACAGCGACAGGCCAATAACATTTTAGTATCTTGAGTCCCCTCCTCATCTTCAGTCTCTCTCTCTCTTACTAGGAGGCCTTGCTTCCTACTTCACAGAAACGTGAAGTTCTTGGGCATGAATCCCCTCAATTCCAGATCCACACACCCCTTCCTTCTGATTTCGGTGGAAGAGGTCCGCGCCCTCTCCTGTTTCACCTAAACCCCTTCGGCTGCACTCAGAACCCCACTCCTACCCACGTTCCTTGGGAAAGCTGCTGTGGTCCAGCCTCTCTCCTGCACCCCTTCCCTCCTCATGCGCCCCTCTATCAGCATATGCGAGAGTCTCCCCCCTTACACAACAACACTTCATTCTGCTCTTCTACAGGGCACCTGGGAGCTAAGGCCCTTTCCGGCTCCCCTTTTCACCGAAGATGCTCCAGAGTCTTACTGCTGTCTATAGTCCTTTATCTCCTAAACACGTCTTCTTTTTTATTGTTGAAAGTATTACAGATGTTCCCTTCTTTCCCCATGACCCGCTAAACACTTCCTCACTCGTTGCAGTGTGATTTCACCCACACTCTGCTCCCTCAAGCTGCTCTCAGGCAGGTCCCTGAGGGTCGCCGTTTGCCAAAGATCATGGCTACTCCAGCTGTATTCATTTATTTGTGAATTCAATAAATATTTATTGTCTTCCATGTACTAGGCACTACACCAAGATCTAAGGATATAATGAAATGTATTGCTTTATGGAGCTTACAAAGGAGTGAGGCAGTAAAATAATTATTTAAAAATTGTAAAATTGCGGTTGTTCCAAAGGGAGGTAAATGGGGAGATTCGTCCTGTTCAGAGGAACCCAGAAGGGATTCCCTGACGATGATACACCGGCTGAGATGTGATGGACAAGGAGTTGAACAGATGAGGAGGAAGTGCTAACATTGATCAGCTGCTTACTCTGTGCCAAGCACTGTAGTATTCGATCCCCATCTTATAAATGAGGAAACAAAGGCACACAAACGTTCAGGCGCTGGCCCTGGTACCCCGGTGAGTGGTGGTGCTGGACTTTTCACACAGGCAATGTGATGCGAGTGCCCACACTCTTCAGGGCTCCATGCGACTAACCTGACACTGGCTGTTATCCTTGTAGTCAGCCACCCCTCTCTCTGTGAACTCTGTGTGCTCTCTGCTCTGGTTCCATCTCCTCGGTGTGTACCTTCAGTCCTGACCCTCTGTGTTGCTGTGTACCGGATGCTTTACTTGGATGTCCCACAGGCTCTTCAGGTTCAACTGGCCTGAAGTGGGACTCACTATCTCCAGACCCGCCCTCCTGCTTTTTCTATTTTGATGAATGGCACCACCATCCACAGACCTCCCTACACCTGTCACCTGGACTCTTAGTCTTGACTCGGGCTCCAGCAAATCAACATCTTAGCTGTTTTTACCTCCTAAGTATCTTTAAAACCAACTTCTTTTCTCCATTGCTCTAGTTCAGGCATCATCATCTCGTCTTTACTATTAAGTCTTCTAACGCATCTCTCTCCTTTCTAATCCATTTCAATCTCCATGGCTAGCAGGAGCTTCCTAAAACACAAATCGGATCCTGTCATTCAGCCACTTAAGACTTCCTCAGCCCCCAAAGCCCACAGCACGAATTCTGAACTCCTCTCCCACCTCGCAGCTCTTCCAGCAACGCTGTGCGCTATGGCTGTACAGGGCCCGCCTCTTCGCTTCACAGTCACTGCCAATAACGGCCACACCCATCTCCCAGGGCCAGCTCGTGACTCCTAAGACCACACCACACAATGCTTCCTCTCTGAAGCCTTCCCTGATAGTTAATTACGCTCTTTTCCATGCTATGTTTCTTGTACGTCTATACCTTTGTTATTGCACACATCATATAACACTGCGATTCATTGTTTATCCATCTGTCTCCCCTTGTAGACTCTGAACTCCTTGAGGGCAGGGAGGTCATCTGATTCATCCTGGTACAGGGCCTGGCACAGAGTGGGCAGTGGTGACTGCTGAATAATTCAGGGGCCAAGTCAATGGGCGGAGGACTGGAAGGGACTGTAGGAGCGTGTCCAGAAAGGTGAACGATGACGATGGGTCCGTGGTAGAGGTGTGGGGGTGAGGAAGTGGGGATCAGGGAAGGAATGCAGTCGAGGTAATGTTGAAAAACCCATTTGCTTCAATGAAACCTGACTTCACAGTCGATTAGAGGCAGAGATCCCAAGGGTTTCAAAAGGTAGAGGCTCTGAAAGGACAGAGGCTCCATTACTGCTGTTCCAGAAAAATCCCAAGTGTTCACAGACCTGCTGAGAAGAGGGTGGGCAGCGACCACCATGCGAACACCACCAGACAGCAAACCCCACGCCTAGAAACACTGACAGACAGACACACCCACCAGGACACCCACGTGCTCGGAGAGGGTCCCGGCAGCCTCCCCCATCACTGAGCCCTCTGCAGGCCTCTAGGCGGGCCCACCACCCCACCCGGAACCCCTGGGCTGCTCTCCCTCTCTCCCTCTCTCTCAGCAATTTCCCTACCCAAGAAAGCTCTAAGGGTTTCAATTACCGGCGCATGGGATTTAGTGCCCTGGGCTTCTCTGACTGGAGGAGATTTATTTGAAGGTTTAGTGTCGTGGAGAATTCACGTCTTCACTCCCAGGAGCCCAGCTTCCGTCCTGAGCCCCTAAATCAGGAACCAAGATGGGCTATTGTCACTTACCGCATTAGCCTCGTTAGCGGACCAGGAGGGGTGATTAATAGCAATGCACACACAGCCACCCTGCTCCTGGCCGCCCTGCCTCCGCGTGTGACCTGGGGAGGGCTGGGAGTGGCTGAGCCTGCTCTAGGCGCCCGGGCTGGAGCCCCGGCACCATGGCCAGGCAGAGAAATCCCTGCGGCCCTTCCAGATCTGGGGACAGCTCAAACATGAGCAAGCCTAGTGGGAGAGAGCCCGGCTGGAGGCCTCTGGGGCCTGACTCCTGGAGGGGGCAAGAAGGCCGGAGAGCATGAGGGGGCTGGTTCTAGGATAAGACCAAAGGGTAGGCCTGTGTGCATGAGAGATGTGTGTGGTGCGGGGTGGAGTATGAAAGGGAGGAAGTGGTGTGTGTGTGTGTGTGTGTGTGTGTGTGTGATATTCTAAGAGCTGGAGATACAACACTGAAGAGGACAAGGGCCTTGAAAGAGAGAAGGTATGTGTGAGAGAAAGAGGTAGGAGTAAAAATGGGAGAGAGGAGTGTGTGAAAGAGAAATAAAAGTGTGGTTGACAGAGACATGTGAATACACGAGGGAGAGAGCGGCTTGTATGAGACGGAGGGAGGCCTGTGTCTGTGCGCAGGAGGGGGAGAAGGCAGGTGGGGGGCGCGTGAGAGGTGTCTGCGTGAACTAGGGGGTGTGGGAGAGTGGGCGTGTCAGGACCGAGAGCAAGGACTGTATGAAGGAGTGTATGACAGAGATGTAGTGTGAATGAGGACAGGGTGAGGTGTGAGAGGGAAGTATGGGGGAGCAAGGGGTGCATGATGGAGGTTTCTGTGTATGACAAGGGAGGGGGAGAAGGGTGTGATTCGTGTGAGGAGAGGGGTGCCCTGTGACAGAGAATGGACTGAGTAAGAGGGAGCGTGGTGAGGAGAGTGAATGTGTATTTTCTCTGCTAATTCTTCCTTCCATAGCAATTTGTCCCCCAAATGTTTGGAGTCAGGCTAACCTAGGTTTGAATTTCAGTTTGGGGAACAAGCTTTCATTCATTCACCAAATTGTCCTGCGCGTCTGCTAGCTTTCACCGTCCTGTGCCCCGTTTCCCTCAGCTGTAAAATGGAGACTAACAGGCTGCTAATGATGGCACGGTGAGGTCATGTATTAAAATGTCTAGCACACAGAATTAGGAACTAGACACACGTTGGCACGACACCTGGCATGTAGGTCAGGGAACGGTGGCCACGGAGCCAGGGCTCTTCTGCCAATCCTGTCTCCTGTTTCTCCTTTTCCCATCTCCCTCACCTCTCTCTCTCTCTCTCTCTCTCTCTCTCTCAGCTGAGCCGTAGTATTAATTATTAGAACCAATTGACTGTTTAGACTCTGATGTTTTAACTAATCACTACTAATGGCAATCGCAATCACCTAGTTCTCAGGCAAACCCCTCTCATAGCTGAGAGCAGACTAGAGTGGGGTGGGGGTGGCCCAGCAATAACCTGGGGGCGGCGGCAGAGGGGATACTGCACCCAAGAGAGGCTCCTCTCTCCTCCTGGTGGCCCCGAGCAGCCAGGTCCCCTGGGGCGAGTCAGCTGCGCCCTGCCTGGCAGGTGGAGGTGGGTTGACTTCCTTTCCCTCCCTCTCACTTCTCTTCCCTTTGGCCTCAGTCTCCCCTTTTGACTTAGAATTCTGTCATGGGAGTCTCCAGCAACCACCACCCTGGACCAGAAGTATCCTAGCTGCTCTCCTTCCCTGAATGGTTTTTCAATTGTTGAAGTTCTTAAAAACCCACTTCCAGGAAGAGTTGTGTAGACATAGGTTCAAGACCATCTCCTTGCAGGGCATTGGCCGGATGCTGGTTGGGGTGGGAAGGCGCACCCTGTCCATTCTGGCTGAGGGCTTAAGTGAAGAGAGCAAAAAAACTGCTGTGTGTCGCTGAGTATGAGAGAACCAGGGCTAGGGACGTGACCTGGCTCTGTGCACCTGAGAGGACACCTGCTCCAGCCTAGTTGGGGCAGCCAGACCCCAGAACTCAGGAAAGCCAGCTTTAGGGGGAGGCCAGGCAGGGCGGGACCATATGTCCTGGAGGGGTGGCCTAGGTGCCCATGGTCAGTAGGTGTCGCTGTGGCTCCAGCACTGGGAGGGGGGTGTCAGGCAGGAGGCCCTGGAGCAGGCTCAGGTGCAGGGTGCCCCTTGGCCTCCCCTGGCTCCCTTCCCCTGTCCCATCCCTGCCTCAGGCTTCCAGCCAAGAAAACTTCCCCAGTGCTTTTCACATTTGAAGTGTACACGTGGAACACTTAGGCGGTTGTGTCAAAATGTAGATTCTGATTGGGCAGCTCTGGAGCAGGTCGCAAGATTTTGCATTTCTAAAGAGCTCCTGGGGGAAGCTGCTGCTGCTGGTCTGTGGGACACCCTTTGAGTAGCAGGGTCCTAACTTAGCCGGCTTCCTAGTCGGGGACACGGACTCTGCTCCCTTCCAAAGCCAATCCTCACCCTCGCTCCGATTTCCTCAGCAGAGCTCCCAGACCAGAGGCTTTGGTTAACCATTAGGGATTCCTTCTTTTTGGAGATGGGTTCAGCTAAGCACAAAGCAGGCAGTTTCTAGGGAAGCTGTGAAGCAAAACTAACCTCAGTCCTCTTAGCCTACCCAGCCCTCCTATCCTAAATGTCAACCTAAACCTGAATCCCATCCTAACTTCCCCAAATAACCCCAGTTCCCACCTTTGGAGCTATATCCCGATGCTAACCTCAGCCCAACTCCTGTGTCCCCGTAAGTCCCACACTTGAGCTATTCCTTGCTTCGGTCCTGTTTCAAGACTGAATGCCCCCCTCGGCCTCTCCGATAACCTTCCGGGTCCTTTGCCCCACTCTGTTCTTGATACCAGCCTGAGCCAGGACAGCGGAGCTGGAGGACCTGGGCCCTATACCTCATCCAGCTCATCCAGCTCATCCGGGCCTCACACTGGAGCTCAGGCACTGGCCGGGCAGAAGGAAAGCAATCGGCAGTCTAGCTGCGACCAGGCATTCCCACGCTCTTCCTGGAAGGCCCATTTGGTGTCCAGGGAAAGGAGGGAATCTTATATTTACTCCATGTTCTCCGTCCTAAGGGCTCTATTTCCTGGGACGTGGGACAGGCAGCAAGGAAGTGTGTGCGTTAGTTCAGCCCTGATTGCAGGTGAAAAGGGACGGTGTGTGTGTGTGTGTGTGTGTGTGTGTGTGTGTGTGTAGTGGGGGGTGGGGACAGACAGAGCACCCTCCAGGGCTTTACTCTCTAAACCAAGGTTTGTCTGAGGGCCTCCTCCTTCCCAGCCCTGTCCGCTGCCTGGCCCTCCTGGGTACTACAGAAGCTGATTGTTCTAGGAGTGATGGGTTATATGAGCTGGGCTATAAGAATTTATCCCTTCCAAGTCTGACATTTTGTGATTTTTAAGTAGGAATGCTATTCTAAATAGGAGCAATTTGGTCTTGTCCTGGTGGGCTACCTACTGTGATACACCCACTAAGTCTGCAGTCTAGGAGACGGGTCCAATCCGAGAAGAACCATCTCTTACACTGTGCAGCATTGAGTAATACAAAATATCCCTCATATGCCAAACACTTCTGCCTTTATTTTGTTTATTTTTTTAATCCTCACCTGAGGACATTTTTCTTGCATTTATCTTCAGATAGAGCAGGAGGGAGAGAGGGAGGAAGAGAGAGAGAGAAACATCGATGTGAAACAGACACATTGAGTGGCTGCCACCCACACGACCCCAACCAGGGCTGGGGACAAACAGCAACTGAGGTACGTGTTCTTAATGGGAACCGAACCCGGGACTCTCTGGTCTGCGGGCCGATGCTCTAACCACCTAACCAAACTGGCAGGGCAACACTTCTGCCTTTAAAAAGCACCCACCTCCACTTAAAAATTCCTCTATTTAGGAAAACTACCTCTGCATTTATAAAGCACTTCAACCTTTACAAAATAGCTCTACAGTGTTAGAAATCACTTTCTCATCAACCATTTAAATAAAAGGATCCTGCCCTGGCCGGTTTGGCTCAGCGGTTAGAGCGTCGGCCTGCGGTCCCGAGAGACCTGGGTTCCTTTCCCGCTAAGGGCGTGTACCTTGGTTGCAGTTTGTCCCCGGCCCTGGTTGGGTCGTGCGGGTGGCAGCCACTCGATGTGTCTCTTTCACGTCAATGTTTCTCTCTCTCTCTCTCTCTCCCCCCCTCTCACTCTATTTGAACAAAATATAAAAAAAAAAAAAAAAAAGTCCTCGGGTGAGGATAAAATAAAAAAATCTTTTTGAATACCTTAGAAAAGTTAGTTAACTTCTTTGTGCCTCAATTTTCTCATAAGAATAAAAGTACCTACTTCACAGGGTTACACACAAGGTTTTTAAATAACACCCTGCACAAATAAGCCCTTTATGTCAAGTGTTTGCTATTATTGTTATTAATATCCTGGGATATTTAGTACCTTAACAGAGAAAGGTAAAAGTACTTGTCCAAACTTGTCTCTGGTAAGCTTAAAAATGAAACTTTTGGCTTCTGCAGTCCAGTGCTGTGTTCTGTCTGCTACACTAAAAACATCTGGCCAGAATAGTCATTTCAGGAGCAAAGACGGGGCAGGATGGGAGGTCTGCTGGTCCCCTGCCCTCTGCTAGATCTAAGGCAGGGACCAGGGAAGGGAGCCTTACCTCCCCTTGTTAAGTCCTGTAACAGATAGGGGTCTGCAGGGAGGGAGAAGACTGGGCAGGCTCTGCTCCTGGTCTGTTCTGTGGCCACATATTGGGCTTCCATGACTCGGGGAGACAGCCAGAGAAGACACCACAGCAGCTCTGGACCCAATCTCCCCACCAGAAACATTTCCCTCTCCCCTCAAACTTGTGAACTTCTTGTTTCTTTCCACACTGGCATTTCCCCACCTGCACTTCCTACATTCTGTCCTAGTGGCTCGGTCACCGACAGAACCCCAGGGCCAGGGTGGGGCTGAAGGTAGGGAGTGGAGTTAGGAGGGAGCCAGGGAGGGTGGAACATGAGTTTTGGAGTCACAGGCCTGGTCTTGTCACCCAGTTTAGCATTACTAGCCATGCATCTTAGGGGCACGTGCCTTAATCCACCTGAATCATCATTTCCTCACACCTAGACACAGGATAGTAACTGTCACAAATGAGAGAGACAAGCATGTACAGCCTGAAGCACAGTGACTTGCACAGAATTTGTCCAATGATGTCTCCCTGCCCTGCTGGGGAAATTGGGGAGCAGCTGTGGGTCTAGGAGTGCAGGGGGACCAGGCTGACAACAGGGGGCCCTTAGGAGACTCTGCCCACAGGCCCCAGGGTTCCTTCTTCCACACAGGCCTGGCCCTCCCCCAGGACAGTGGACAGTGGTCATCAGGACAACACAGGCCAGTGTTACGAGGAAGGCAGCTGTGAGGGGGGTTGGGCTGGAGGTTATGTGCAAAGAGGTCCTGAGACAGGGCAGCAGGGAGGCGGCCAGGCACGGCCTGTTACCACCTGTGCCACGGTTCTGAGCCCTGCCACTAGCTAAAATCCCCAGCCTCCGGTTCCGTGTCCTGGTCCTCAGTTTGAACTGCAGAGCGGGGCTGAGGGAAAGAATCTGGGTGAAGCCTACCATGGCTCAGGCTGGCCTGAGCCCTCTCTCTCCATTGTCCATTGGTCTGTCTGTCCCTTCCTTTCATTTTTATCATGAGCTGTTCCAAACTTAATCCTGAAACATCCTCGAAGTGTGGGGGCCAGTGCTCTGGGGTGTGGAAGAAGTGTGGCCCAGGCTCAGAAGCTTACAGGCGGGGCACAGAAGGTACTGCTAGGAGGCTGACGTGGGAAGGAGGAGAACAAAGTTGGGGTTCAGAAGAGGAGAGGGCTTCCTAGAGCAGGATCCCCAGAAGTCTGGAGTGTAGGATGGCCGGAGAAGGAGGTCGGGAGCGATAACCAAGGCAAAGGCAGAGACGGCCCAGCAACCGGTGAGCGTGGCTGGAGTAGAAAGAGGCTGGAGGGAATCCTAGGGCCTGTGCAGGAAAGGTGGGTGGGGGCCCCCCTGGGCCCTCGTTCTGTGGGCAGTAGGAGCCAAGGGTGTGTTGTGAGCCTGGAATAACATGGCCTCGGCATTTCGGAGCTGGGAGGATTTACAGAACCCTCCCTGTCTCTGCCCACTTCTCCCTGTGCACACCATTGTTCTGGGTGGACCATGTTTTCTCAGTTTCTCAAATGGGCCGTTTTCGCTCACCTTTAGGCCTTTACATATGTTGTTCCCTTTGCCTGGAAAACCTCCTTTTGGAGCTCAGCTTCCAGGAGAACTCTTCTAGGAAACGGTACTATCTGAACCTTTAGGCCAGACTACCTGTTCCTACAGTCTCCAAGCCTTACCTGTCACATTGTAATTATACTTTACTTGTCTATTTCCTCACCAGGGCCTGGCACAGTGAGTGATGTCAAAAGAACGAGTGTGTGGAGGCGGAAGCTAATGCCACCCCAGCCTTCCTGTTCACTGACTGTCTTAGTCAACGGCATCCACCCCCCTGGGCTCTGAGTGAACAGCACTGGGAGAGAGCGCGGGCTCAAAGAGCGAAGAGAGTGCTGAGTCCGGCCAGGAGCAAACACGACAATCCGGAGGGGCAGGGGAGAAGGCAGAGACTCGTTCAAGTTAAGTTCAGTGTAAGGTCTGGCCCGCAGCAGGAAGTATTCAGGACTCTGGGGGCAGGCCCCATGGAGCTGGGAGAGCTCCAAGGAAGACGGAGGCTCCTAAAGGTTGGGAAGGTGCCGCTGGGAGGAAGGCCCTGGAAGGACTGGAAATACCGAGCTAAGCGGAGGACTACAAGCCTGGGAGCAGGGGGACAAGTGGGAGCAAACATGGGCAGAGGCAGGAACTCGGATCCCTACATAGACTCTCCTTGCCCAGCAGGGCCTGGGCTGCCTACCTCACCAAAGGACATCACTGGGTGATTGCCCAGAAGGCTGGCCCTTCTAACACGCTGAGTGGATGAGCTAGGATGTCATATACCAGGTGCCTGCCCCTCAGCTCAGGGCTCACCACAGAAAGTGCATTCTCGAAGGACCGTAACTGGGTCAGCAACCACAGAGGTACACATATCAGCCCCCGTCCATCCCTGGAGCTCCTCAAGCCTCATACCTGGCTTTGCCTTGGGCCCATGGCTCACCCATTTCTCTTAAAGCACTGTGCATCTTCAGCTGCACCAGGGCCCACAGCCTGCACACCTCTCCGTGCTGCCTTAATTAAACAGCTGACTGTGTGTACCCTTCCCTGCACTGTGCCCTGTGCAGCGGAGCTCCCTGAGTCCAGGGCCCTGGTCTCAGAATCATCTAGTTCTTTGTCGCTCCCAGCGTAGGTGTTGTTTATGTAAATGAGTTTAATTAAGCTACTGGGAGGGACAGAGAAGTATAAGACATGGGGATGAGGGCCTGCCTTCTTTATACCTGTTTATAACATGTAAAATGGAGACAGTAACTCCCATCACCTGGGACTCCTGGGAAGCATCAGTGAGATTAAGATTGACATTACTCCACCTTTTGGAGGTGGATATTCTCATTATCTCCATTTCACAGACAAGCACACAAGGGCTCAGAGAGGCTTGGTGACTTGCCTAAGGTCACACAGCAGGGAAATGGAGAGGCTAGGGTTCAAATGAGTGTTCCCCTCACTATACCACTCTCCAGCTTCCTGGGGGATGTGAAGTTTGGTTGGAAGTAGGGAGCTATAAGTCAGGTAAAGCTTCTTATCTGGCCAGCTGGATTTCGAGTTTAACCTGAAGCACACAGTTGGGATCAGAAACAGTGGGAAGAGGCATGCCTAAAGCCAGGGGCTCCTCAGGGAGAAGACATGGCCTTGTCTTCCAGAAGCTGATGGAGTCCAGGAGGGGACGCAGGCCTTAGGCACAGGAGGGGCAGTGTGCAGGCTGTTGTAGTCGTGTATAGTGGGAAGGGAAGCCTGAATCACAGGGTCTGAGGTGGGAGAGCCACTGTAGACGAGTGGCAGAAGCGAGCCCGCCCAGGCTGGTACTCTTCACACCCTGGTCCCCCAGGCAGGGGTGGGGATTGGCCACCTGCCATCCTCCTCACACCTGCGCTGGGGCCCGGCCCACAGGCAGCCCTAGGCTCCAGCTACCTCTGCCCCCTGGCCCAGCAGCAGGCCCAGCTGGCTCACCTTCTCAATCAATACTGCGCTCTTAATGGGCCCAGCCACCAGCACCAACCAGGGGCATTAAATGTTAATTATATCTATTTGGATTTGAAAAATTTTATTACTCGAGTTAATTATGGTTGGAGTCATAAAAAGGTTTCAGAGTGAAAGGGCTGCCTTATTGGGGCCACTTTCCCCAAGACAGATTGAAAAGGAAAAGAAGAAATAAAAGCATCTGGCTCAAAGGGCCGGGCGCTCCACATCCACCAGGCTAAGAGCCTAGGGCCCGGGCCTGCATCCTTCAAGGCCTGGAGTGCAGCTCACCCACCAGCAGTGCTGGCGCCCAGGATGCAGGAGAGCCTGTCCTGGGAGGGCAGGGGCACAGCCCACAGCCCCCGTGTGTGGTGCTGTCTTAGAGAACGGTCCCCACCAGTGGAGGCTTCTGGGAAAGTGCATTGCTAACAGCTGGGCTCCCAGATATCTGGGATTGCAGGCGATGCTCAGGGCTTCTCTCCAAGTGGTCCCAACACTGGGAACTCCTCCAGCCCAGCTCCCCACCCTGGCCTGGCCCCACCCAGCGCAGCCTGATTGCTTCCTGCCAGCCCCACTTATGATTCATGGGCCTGACCTTGGGCTATAAAGTGCTCACTCTAGCGGGCATAGAGGCAGGATTTATAGCCCTGGGGTCAGCTGTAGGCAATGGCACACACAATAGCTGACTCACAAAGGTGCCCCATTCCCAGCCCACACATAACTCTCTCTTGCACACACAGGTAGGTACACACACACACACACATCTTGACAGACACAAATGAACATTCTTGCCCAGGAGCTAGCCTAGTGATGCATCCAGTAATCACTAGATTACTAGTGAGTCCCGTTTGTGGAGCAAGTGCTTAGTATAAGGTACTTTACAAGCATCTGTCTAGTCCCCAATGCTGACTGTGTAAGGTGGAAGTCAGTGTTGCTCATTTATAGAAGAGGAAGTGAACGAAGGCTCAGGCAGGTTATTTGAGCACCTGTGCCCTACAGGGGAACCAGCTCTACAAAGAACCCCAATGCCCCAGCTATTGGCCAGGAGAACAGTAACTCCACCAAGAGCTGGAGCTGGAGCTGCAGCTGGGGGAGGTAAGAGAAGCCATCCCACCCCCTTCCTCTCTTCCCCATCAGGGGAACTGGACGCTGGTTCAGAGGGAGAGGGGAACAAAAACCAGAAGAGGGGTGCTTTAAACCAGATATGACATTGGAATTTCAAACTGCACAAAATCTTTTATTTTTTAATTTTTTTTTTTTTTTTTTTAATCCTCACCCGAGGACATTTTTGCGTTTATCTTCAGATAGAGCAGGAGGGAGAGAGGGAGAAAGAGAGAGAGAGAGAGAGAGAGAGAGAGAGAGACATCGATGTGAGAGAGACACATCGAGTGGTTGCACGACCACACAACCCAACCAAGGCCGGGGACAATCTGCAACCAAGGTACGTGCCCTTAGCGGGAACCGAACCTGGGACTCTTCGGTCCACAGGCCAATGTTCTAACCGCTGAGCCAAACCGGCCAGGGCAATCTTTTATTTTTTAAAAGATTTTGTTATTGATTCTTTTTAGAGAGAGAGGGAGGGAGAGGGGGAGAGAGAGAAACATTGCTGTGAAAGCGAACATCGATCGGCTGCCTCCTGCACGCCCCCTACTGGGAATGGAGCCCAAACCCCAAATGTGCCCTGACCGGGAATCTTTTGGTGCACAGGACCACACCCAGTCAACTGAGCCCCACCGGCCAGGGCAAAACTGCACAAAGTTGTAAAAACCTGAAGTAATTGGGAATTAGAGGGGAATTTGCCCATGTTATTAAGGGATCAACTACTCATCCAAGAAAGACTACTTGACAAAGTATAGTTGGTAGAGACGGGGGTGGGGGAAATTTCATTTTACTTCCCAAGCTGAGCTACTCAATGAACTGTTTTTATTATCATTATCATTATCATTATTGTTACTGTTATTATTCTATTAACTGAGAAGACCACATGAAAGGAGTCTGCCACTCTTCAGCTCAAATACCACTTGCCTCTACTTGGTCCCTTCCACTTGACCAGTTCTCAGAATGTTTGCCTTTTCCCCAAAACCAGCCCTACTGTCGTTTAGGCCAATTCCCTTGGTCCCAGCAGGGACTTCACTCTCACGTCTACACCTCTTACTCTGCGTTTCTGGCCCCTAGATTAGTTCTTTCTCTTCTGTTTTCAAATTTGTGTGTAACTTCTGAACTCTTACAATGGCCAGCCCTTCCCTTGACCTTGCTACTTCCTATGCTCCCCTTTCTAATTTTCCTGTCTTCTAATTTGCCTCCTGAAACAAGGGGCCTGTACCTGTGGTCTCATCACCTTCACCCTCTGGGATGGAGCTTCTGTCACTGACGATGTCACTGTGATGCCTCATCCTCAGCTGTTCGGCCCCACGGAAGCCGTGGCCCTTAGGTCCTCCATGGCCTCCTTCTCAGGACATCTGTGGCTCTCCCTCAGGGCTCCTGCTCTGTCCTCTCCCTGTTCCTCCTTCCTCTTCAGCTGACCTGACACCAGCAGCTTGTCCCCTCTCCCCAGTTCCTCGAAGGCTCACTCCTGTGCTCTTTGCTCTCAGAGAATTTATCTTGTTACCCTCACAGATTTCAACTTTTCCCTCTCTTCTTGACTCTCAAACCTGCCTCTAATTTGATGTCTCTCCTGAATTCCAGTCCTGAACTGTCAACAGCCCAAAGGACATATCCATTTAAATGCTCTATCCTCACCTCAAATGAAACATGTTGAAATTGGAAATAATTATCTTCTCTTCAAAACGGCTCTTTCCTCCACCTCATTTCTATCCATTAAATAACTATTGTTCTGGTCGACGAGCTTTCCCAAACACAGAGCCACTGATTAAATTAATATACTGAGCAAATATTTTCCAGGTAACTAGCATGTGCAAAGCCCAGCTAGCCCAGCGTGGAGCGGCAGATGTGGGAGATGGAAAGAGCAGGGAGGTAGGCAGCAGGATGTCACCGAGAGTGAGGACTCTGCAATCAGGTAGATGTGGGTCCAAAGCCCGGTCCCACCACTTGCCAGCTGTGTGGTGTTAGGTGAGTTACTTAAAGAAAAATGGACAGAGCACTTGCTATGTGCCACACACTGGCCGCAAGGCTACCTTTACAGTTCACTTCATCCTCACAACCGTCTGCACCACAGTACTAGGATCATCCCATTTTAGAGACTGGCAAACCAGACCCAGAGAGGTTAAAAAACTTGCCCAAGGTCACATAGGTTAGTGGGTGGCACAGCCAAGGTAGGAAGGCAGGCAGGCTGGCAGGCTGTGCTCAGGACCACCTGGCTGGGTTTAACCTCTCAGGGTCTCCGTTTTGTTCTGTTTTGCTGACTTTTGTATTACCAGCACCTAGGAACCCACTAAATATCTGTTGAGTGAAAGAGTACAAATAAATGACTAATATGCACCTATTGGACTCGATAGTTTGAGTAGTTGCTGACCTTGGCAAAGGCTGCAGAGTTTTAAGGGGTGATGGGGGAAGGAGGATAGATAGGTGTCAAGTGTGCACAACCCACTCAAGGACTGGAAGAGAAGAGCGGGCGGGGCCCAGGTTCTGGTTCAGGACAACGGTGTGTTCCTTTTAGTGCATGGAAGAGGGTTGGGGCTCCAGGAGAGAGTCTTTGCTTGAGCCAGGTCTCAGAGATGACATGAGGAAATGGGATCCCAAGCACCAGGGGAGGAAACCATTCCTGCCCGAGAAGGGCACTCATTTGTTGGAGGGAGATGGGTTAAACAGACAATGGCAGCCCCACTAGGAAAATCTGAGTTGGGGAAACCCCCAGGGCTGGGGAGCCAGGAGAAGGGATATGCCGCCTTCATACCATCTTCGCTGGGAGAGCCAGGTGACCCGGAGGGCGAGTGTCTGAGCTTCCTTCTGCTTTTCCTCAGGATGCCTAGTGTCAGTCAAGAGAGATGGGCTCAGGTGGATGGATGCGAAATGGCTACTTCTGGCTGTGCCAACACAAGCCAGGGCAGCGTGGCGATGGCAGCTCCCGGGCCACATACACTCAAGCCCCAGTCTGGTACCAGCACCTACTAAGGAAGGGCCAGCTGGCATTCCCTCAACATTCTCCCTCCTGCTGGAGACCAACACCGAGCAGGAGCCAGCGAGGCTTTCCTCCAGTGAAGCAATAAAAGGGGAAAATCAACATCCCAATGATCTTGTTTATGGTGCTAAGTAAGCTGTACAGCTTAATCCGTTCGAGGTTAATGAATTTACGATTTGCGTTGGAATTTGACAAGGGCTGTAAAGGGGAATGAAAGCTTGGGAAGCTCCTTTCCAAAGGCTACTTAGGGTTAGACTCGCCTGGCCCGGCCTGCCCCGGTGAAGGAGGGGAGGAGATTTAAGTGGTAGGTTCATGGCCGATTGTCTGGGCTCTGAACTGAGTAGACTAAAGGAGGAACATTCCAAGGGCTGAAGGACCCCTTCGGTAACCCTATGGTAGGCCGGAGTGAGCTGGAGCCTTGGGCCCTCAGGACCTGTGCACCTTGGGTGAGTCATTTAACCTCTCCGCGCCTCATCTGTGAGAGGGACAAGCCCTATCTACCTGATGGTGCGGCTGGGAAAATGATGTGAAGTACACATGCAAAGAAATCAGCATTAGTCCTCAATAAATGTTCGCGGTGGTAATTATCATTGCATTCTGGCTTACATCGTAATTTGCTGTTTACTTGTCTTTGTCCCTCACCATTTATCCATTCATTCAGACATCCAGGAAGTCCTTATTCAGAAGTGGCGCTGTGCACCAGGCCCTGTGTTCAACACAGTTTTGGCGAGAGGCACACACCTTAAACTCATGAAACATAAAGGGAGGCGGCGCCCCGAGAGCAGGAAGGTGGTGAGGTCTGCCCCCGAGAGTCTAAGTCCGTTTGAACGCTGCCCTGCACTCATACAGTATTTGACAGGTCACAGAATATTTTCATGTGGTTAATTCTTTGGATTCTCACAACAATCCTGTAGTGACCACATTTTCCTTCTTCCCTCCCTCCCTCCCTCCCTCCCTCCCTCCCTCCCTCCCTCCCTCCCTCCCTCCTTCCCTCTTTCCTTCCTTCCTTCCTTCCTTCCTTCCTTCCTTCCTTCCTTCCTTCCTTCCTTCCTTCCTTCCTTCCTTCCTTCCTTCCTTCCTTCCTCCCTCTCTCTCTCTCTTTCCCCCCACCCCTCACCTGAGGATATTTTTCCATCTATCTTCAGATAGAGTGGAAGGGAGGGAGAGAGAGAAATATCGATGTGAGAGAGACACATCGACTAGCTGCCCCCTGCACGACCCCAACCAGGGCCGGGACGAACAGCAACTGAGGTACATGCCCTTGACCAGAATCGAACCTGTGTCTCTTTGGTCCGTGGGCCGACGCTCTAACCACTGAGCAAAACTGGTCGGGACAGTGACCACATTTTCTAAATAAAATATTAGAACCTAGAGTGACCACCTGGTATGACAATAGGTCAAAACATTTGGAATTGGGCAGTTGAGAAAGACTGGAACATGCCAAGTTCCATACACAGAGAAGGCAGGGATTTCTAGTATCTATTTAAGAAAATGAAGTTAAAATAGTCAGTGGGAGAACTGAGGCTTCATCTCATTCACTTACCAATTACTCTGTGAGGCTGCCAAGGTCAAGGCTGTGCTGCTTACTTCTGGGTACGTAGCGCCTACTACAGAACCGCACAGAGATTAGGGCCCTGGCAAATGTTTCTCAAATAAATAAATGAACCTTTGTATAAATGTATATATCTGCTCCTGGGAGCAAAACTCCTCAAAAGAGACGTCATCACTCATCATTTTCTCTTCTCTCTCTCCCACCCTCTCTCGAAGGTGCTCTTGCCAGGGTTGCGAAGGATGCCCAGTCTGCTGTGGTTAAGTCTCAGTAATCCTTATCTACTCTCCCAGCAGCAACTTGAGCACCGCGGGTCACTCCCTCCTCCTTGAACACTTATTCTACTTGGCTTCCCGCACAACACGCTCCCATTTTCTTCTTGCCTCACAGAAACTCCTTCCTAGTCTGCTGAAAGCCCATCCTCTAAAGACTGGAGTGGAGGAACAGACCTGTAAGAAGGGGTACATGAGTGTGTGAGTAGATCGACACCACAGAGCAGGACCCAGGGCCCCCCTGCTTATGCTGGGGTGCTGGGTTCTCAGACTTTCCCTCTTACAGGGAGTATCTTATTCCGTCCCCTTCCCCCCAGCTCACTGGGCCCCAGTTCTAGTGTTTTCGAAGTTGTCTCTTTTACTCTGACCTCATTCTTCTAGTCTGAAACTAGGCTCTGTGAACCACTGGCAACACCCAACAGACCCAGAGCCTGGATCAGGCAGCCCCACTTAGCTGATAAGGAGACCACCTCCCAAGAGGAGTGCTGGGTGTTTCGTGCAGACCCCATGCTGGTCACACACAGGAAACAGGAGGCAGGGATGCTGTGCTGGCCGGCTCATCCCTGGCCCCACCGGTGCCGGTCCTGACAAGTGCTGCCTGTTCCCATGCACCTGGCTAGGGCCACAGCTGCTTTGTACCTAGAGATGAAACCCAAGGACGCAAAGGGCACAAGAGTAAAATAAGAAGACCAGGCTTGGGCCCCAGCTTTGCTGAAGACGCATCAATAAAATACTGGGAGATCCCAGGTTCTCCCCAGGTCCCCCAAAGGAAGGTCCGGGATCCTGGCCACCATGGCCTTCCAGGCCTCTTTCTTCCCCTCATCCTTCATCTCCTCACGGCATCTACCCCGCTCTCTTTCCAGAGTCTCTCACATTTCCTTCCCTCTGTCCCAAATGAGACTTTTAGGAAAACACTGAGGCTTTGGTTCTGTCTTCCCTTCCAGATCCAAAAGCCACGGTTGCCTGGCCAGAGGCTTCCTTTTCTCTGGATACCACCCCTCCCTACTTCTCAGGCATGTGTGGGAAAGAGCTTGGCCAACGCAAGGATTCCCTGGCTAGCACCCTGAGGAGTCCTTTAGCTCTCCAGGGAGGGTCCCTGTGGGTTCCACCTGTCCAGCTTGCCCCACTGCAGGGGACAGGCAGCTGGGACCCACGCTGCAGGCGTAGAGGCTGAAACAGGCTAATGAATCCTGATGGGAGAAGTGACCTTTTCCAAATGCCACATGTCATTGGATTTTATATCACACAAGGACAATGTGCCATGGGTATTAAAATCGTTTTTCCAATAGTTATATATGTGTGTGAGTGTGGAGCAGGATCTGTGTGACGAGAGGAAAATCCTAATGAAGATGTCATCAAACGACTCCCCTTCTCAGCACCAGACAGGCAGTCCTTCAGGACACTCCCTCTCTCAGCCAGGATTTGGCCTAGACCTCAGCTCTTGAGTACAGATACGCATTTCTCTCATGAAGTTCCCCTGGTCTGGGCCCGGCCTTGGCTCCACTTCCTGGTCTAAGAAGGTCTACCCGACCTCAGAAGAAAAGCAACTCCTGGAGGAGGCAGTCGCCAGTGAGTTGGGGCCCTCGGCATACTAGTGTCCTCTCCTCAATCTCCTGGAGAAGCTGCAGGATACTTCAGGAAGGAAGGCTACTCTACTCAACCAGAGGAAGTAGGCCAGGTGGCAAGTATGGGGCTCAGAGGCTTCCAGAGCTCTGACCGCCAAGAGCACTGGACTTGGAGCCAAAAACCCCAGACCACTCTGTGTAAAGCCTCCAAGTTCTCATGGTCCAGACTGTCTACAATATTCCAGACGGGCGGCCTGCCTAAACACTTCCAAGGTCAGGAGACTTCAGACATCCCCAGGCAGCGTTTCTGCTCTGGAGAGCTTTGGCTGTTTAGAAAGTCCACACACAGTTTGAGCTAAAAAAATTATTTCCCTGGAATTTCTGCCTGTGAGTGTGTTTAACCTCTTGGGCCCAGACAGAAAAGGTTTGATCTCTGTCTCACACAATAGCCTTTGGGAATCTGAAAACACTAATAAATGTCCCTTGGAATATTCTGTTGTCTAGGTTGAGCATTTCTAGACCATTTGATGATTTCCAATGTGATGACCCCGCTTCAGGAATCATGACTCGCAGACACTCCAGTTCTGTCCCACTGAGAGCATTATGCCCATTTCCCACCGTCACGGAGGAAAGGAAGTCTGTGTGATCGGGGAAAGCAAGCATTCAGACCCAGACACAGGTCATAGTTCCAGCCTCACTGTTTCAGGGCATTATGAATTTGAGTCAGCTATTCTCCTTTTGGAGATTCAGTTTCCTTATCAAAACATTAGATGAAGGGACAACTTCTTCACTAGAACAACTTCTTCAGGATGTGGTCCAAGGACAGGCCAGGACCTCAGTGGCAACCTTCTCAATCAGAGGAGGTCGGCAGAGGTCTTAGGATGAGGAGAGGCAGAAAGAGTAAACAACATCCACAAATAGCTGCGTGTCCCGAACTGTCCCCAAATCCTACTAAATGCCTTCAAGCCTGCAGTTTGTCCCCATTCTTGCCCTTCATGTCGAACAAACAAGCCCACATGCAAGAGTCTGCTTGTCTCAGTGACGGAGCCCCTCCCTTTGTAAGCCCCACAGCACCAGACTCAAGCTGCGGTACCCCAACTCTAGGGAGAGGTTGAGGTCCAGTCTTGCGCTTCCCATGGAAGTAACAGGTGCTGATGATTCCCAGAAGGCCTCTGTATCCAGTTTTGCTCAGACTCTGCAGTAGTCTGGGTTTGAATCTTGGTCCAACCACCCACTAATTGTGTGACCTTGACCCTCTGTATTTGTTACTTCATCTGAAATATGCAGATAATTTACCTACCTCAGGGCTGTTGCAAAGATGATGTCACCTTATATGTGTAACACACTTAGAACAAAGAATGTTGGGCACACGGTAAGCACTTATAGATATTAGCTATTATTATTATCTCACTCCCAGGGCCGCTGTGAGGTCAGGGTGCTAAATCATAGAAACATGTCATTCTTTTCTTTCTTTCTTTCTTTCTTTCTTTCTTTTTTTTTTTATTGATTTTAGAGAGAGAGGAAGAGAGAGATAGAAACATCGATGAGAGAGAACATCGATTGGCCGCCTCCTGCATGCCCCCACTGGGGATCGGACCCACAATTTGGGCATGTGCCCTGACCGGGAATCGAACCCAGCAACCCCTTGGTGCATGGGTCGACGCTCAACCACTGAGTCACACCGGCCGGGCAAAACGTGTCATTCTTGACAAACTGTCAAGCTCTGTGTTCTGTGGGAGCACTCCAAGTTGATCTGCGCTTATTCTCCCCTTAGACGCAGGCCTGACCAGTGCAGGCTGGAGCAGAACTATCTGTCTCCTCAGTTGTTCTGGGATCCAAATGATACCAGATGCTTGGAAGTAGCCATAGCACTTGCTGGATTCTTCTGAATTACCATCCAAAGCCTCTCTAGCTGTGTCTCCCTTCCCTCTGCATGTGCTCAGATTCAAACATTCATCCTGCTTGTATTTCATCTGGCTGGAAAAGTCTATGTATTCTTTGATCCAATCAAGACCACTGGCTACTCTGATTCAGTCATTTCTCTTCCTAGAATTGTGTCTCATCGACATGGTTCTAGGTCCTTTGTGAAATTCCCTAGCTCAGAGCCAGCAGAGAGAAAACATCCCCTCTGCCGGGCAGCCAGCTGTCTCATATCCTCCTATTCACCTGGTAAATTCACTCATTTAAAAATTTTTTTTTCTTTATTGATTTAGAGAGAGAGGAAGAGAGAGGGAGAGAGAGATAGAAACATTGATGAGAGAGAACATCGATTGGCCGCCTCCTGCATGCCCCCCACTGGGGACTGGGCCCACAACCTGGGCATATGCCCTGACTGGGAATTGAACCGGTGACCTCCTGGTGCATGGGTCGATGCTCAACCACTGAGTTACACTGGCCTGGCCATTCTTACTCTTTAAGCCATAACTCCAATGTAAACCTTCCTTGAGCACCCCTGGGTTAATATTTAGTTTAAAAAAAATTTGTCAGAACACTTCATACACACTGGGAAGTTATAATAAAAAGACAATAACAAGTGTTGGTGAGGATGTAAACTGGAACCCTCACTATTTGCTGGTGGGAATGTAAAATGGTACGGCTGCTTTAGAAAACAGTTTTCCTAAAAATATTAAATATAGACTTACCATATGACTCAGCAATTCCACTGCTAGGTATATATCCAAGAAAACAGAAAACATGCTTCCACACAAAAATGTTTATATGAATATTCATAATAGCATTATTCATCATAGCCAAAAAGTGGAAATAACCCAGGTGCTTTTGAAACGATGAAAGGATAAATTGTGGTATATCCACTTAATGAAATATTATTTGGTTATGAAAAGGAATGAAGTACTGACACATGCTATAGTATGAATAAATTTTGAAAACATGCTAAATGAAAGAAGCCAGTCACACACACAAACACCTTTATTGTAGGATTCCATTGATAGAAACAGGAAAATTGATATAGTAATTTAGTGGTTATTTAGGGCTGGGAGGGGAGGAGGAAGATTGACTGCTAATGGGGTTTCTTTTAGGAGGGACAAAAATGTTGTAAAATTAGATTGTGGTGATGGTTGCATAGCCTGTAAATATATTTAAAAAATTAAATTGGCCCGGGCCGGTTTGGCTCAGTGGTTAGAGCATTGGCCTGCGGTCTGGAGAGACCCGGGTTCGGTTCCCGCTAAGGGCACGTACCTCGATTGCAGTTTGTCCCCGGCCCTGGTTGGTCGTGTGGGTGGCAGCCACTCGATGTGTCCCTTTCACATCGATGTTTCTCTCTCTCCTTCTCTCTCCCTCCCACTCTATCTGAAAAAAAATATCGAAAAATGTCCTCGGGTGAGGATAAAAAAAAAAAAATTAAATTGCATACTTTAAATTGTATGGTATGACTTATATCTTAATAATGCTGTTTTTTAAAAAAGTTATGAGGGATCCACTACATGCTAGATATTGGTAGCAGTAGGGCTAGGGGCTGGGAGAGAGACCGAAGAAGGCAACGTTTCCTGGAGTAAATGATTCTGGAGCTCAGTCTTTACGGATGAGTAAAAATTAGGCAAAGAAGTAGAGGTGAGGGTTGCTTTTAGCAGAGAAACAGTAGAGCAAAAAGCATGAGCTCTACAGTCAGACTGACAGGATTTGAATCCTAACTACCACCTACCAGCTGTGTGACTTTGATAAGTTGTTCAGTCTCTCTGTGCTTCAGTTTCTTCATCTATAAAGTGGGTATAATTATAGCATAGTATGTATAGAATAATATGGGTGTGATGGTGATGAAATGAGTTAACATATGTGAAGTGCTTAGACTAGAGACAGGTACATAAGAAGGTCTCAGTAAGTGGTATCTATGTTGGCTACTGGGTACAGCATGGTTTGATGTTAACACAGAATGAAAGGAGATGAGAAATCAGATCATAGGGGGACGTGTATGGGCAGAGAAGCCTGGTACTGAATAAGAGGAGACAGGTCTCTGTGAAAAAGAGAAAGGGAGAAGAAGGGTTTAACAGGAGTTATAGGGAGAGGCTCCAGGTTGAGGGGTATCATGTACCCTGGTTTCTAAAGTAGGAAGTGAGAGTGCTCCAGGGATAGAAGAGGGTCAACACAGAGACAGATGCTTTGGAGGACAGGTCTGCAGAGCTGTGTAAGTTTGTTCAACAGCTCTCAGCTATGGGTGTAGAGATAGATCATGGCAATTATAAAGAGTTAAGATTTTGATGAATAATATTACAGGACAGGTGCCGAGGACTTGAGGATTACTGGTGAGAAAATAGTTCAGGGGCTGAGTCTGGGTAAAGAAGTAAGAGCAGAGTGTGTCAAAGACAATGTTACATCTGGGTACTGGAGGTCTTGATGAGGTCAAAGGGGAGATGTTCAACTGTAAATTAATTTATTGAATTATTATTCCCCCATGTAAACAACATTTATTAGAAACCAACCATGTGCTAGGGATACAGGGTGAAACCTGATGGATGCTGTCCTTGCCCCTCCGATGGGAAGGGGGTGAAATGTAGTGGGAATATGGGTGAGAGAGAGAGGAAAGCATAGGTGATGGAGTGAACATGTTCAGAAGTAATGCAGTCCGAATGCCTTAAAAACCTTTAAATAGCTTCCCATTGTACTTAGAATACATCCAAACTTCTTACCATAGGCTGCAAGGCCCTACATATTCTGGCTCTTTCCTGTCTCTCTGACTTCTTGTACCATTTTCCCTTAATACATTCGAACCACGCTGGCCTCCTCATGTCTGTGATCACTCCTAATCCCTTCCTTTCTTAGATCCTTCTTTGCATGTCTAACTCCATTTCATCTATCAGTTCTCAGCTCCGATATGAAGTGGGGGAGTCCTTTCCCTATCATCCTCTATAAATAGTCCCTCCCACCACATTATTTAAGTTATCATCCTGTTTATTTCCGTCATAGTACTCATCACTCTTAATTGTATTTTTTCATTGTCTGTTTCTTTTTTCTAAAGCAAAAGCTCTTTGATAACAGAGTTTTGTTCAGCACTCTATCTCCAGTGCTGAGAACACAGAGTTGGTGCTTAATAACTATGTATTAAATAAATGAATGACATTGGGTCATGGATGGACAGATAAAGACCTGAGAACTGAGGGTACTGGATGACTCGTTATTTTGTGGGCCCTAAAATCCCTAAGATGAGGGAATGAGATAGAGTACAGAAGACTGACACAGATACATATGTTGAGGAACAACAGAGGAGCCAGGAGGTGACCCAGATAGCAAGTGACAAATGCTCTAGCCAAATGTCAAGAGCTTGAAGGGAAAGGGGATTATTTTTACATGAAGGTAGACTAGTGACAGCCCAGAAGTGGGGCCGAGAGGAGTGGCATCTGCTGAAGCGAGCTGTAGATGAAGTAGAGGCCTTTGCAGGTAGTTGAATTTCAGTAAGTTGGGAAGTAGATGGAATATTAAGTAGAGAAGCTCAGCTTGTTGGAAAAGTTATTTGAGGCTTCAGGTGGCAGAAGGGAGAAGGTGGGAGAGAGGTGACAGTGGGTAAGGGGAGGAGGGCAAAGCAGTGTGGACATGGCAACACTGAGGAGAAGGAGTCAGGGGCTTGCACTTGGGCAGTGACCAAGGATGACTGAGATATGACACTGTAAGAATGATAGTCCTAGGGTTCCAAATGGAAGTTGGGGATCAAGATCATTGCAAGGTTAGAGAGACTTTACTTTGCAGAGCCAGAGTGGGGGTGTCTGAGACAAGGTTGTTCAAGCTGTCTTAGCTACTTGGATCTCTGCTTTGTTCTCAGAGCATCTTAAATACACCTCCATGTAGCACAAGTACTTGGCAAATGCCCAGTTTCTTACCCTCCCATCATCTCCTGGAGTCTGTCCCCACTTGTCTGCAGTCCCCATCTTTGTTCCCTTTCCCAGAAGTGAGCCTGGAGTAGGGAAGGCAAAGGGAGCGGAGGTGAGGGGAAGAGAGAAGAGCTGCAGTAAGGAAGGTTACTGAGACTTTACGTGGGCCCAGTTCAACCAAGCCAGCCTGGCCCAGGCCAATTCCGCCCGCAGTCAGCACAGCAACTGTCCGGCTGAAATAACAAGTCAGAGACTAAAAAACTGGCCAACTCTCTTTGTTTACTCAGCTTTTTCCACCCTTTTTCTTTGGACAATGTCCTGCTGAGCTGGGGCTGTCCTGCTGGGTTGTTACTGGGGCTCCCCTGCCAAGATGGAGCCCAGCTGCTCAGCTGTTTACAAGGCGGATCCGGTTTACACTGGGGCCCATCCTGTCCTGGCTGGGCTGGGAGCTCAAGTTAGAGCCTAGCTAGTGGCCTCTCCTAGCCCAGAGCTCCTCAATTTCAGTCTGGGGAGCAATAGTGTTGGGGGGACCAATCCTACATGCCCAAGGGCTATGGGAAGCACCAGCTCCAGATGGAGTAAAATGGTGTAAGACCTGGCCCCATAGCCAAACTTCTGCCCTTGGGAGCTCCAGAGAAAGGAGAAGTGCTGGAATCCCATGGCCATCATCCCTGTTCTTTCAAGTGGGGAACTTGTAACAACAAAGATGGCAGCCCCCTCCCCTGTTCTTCCTGGTAGCTAAGGTCTGGGAACAAATCTTTGCCTTATCTCCCCTCCTCCCCCCTCAAAGCTGCTGTGAGGATCAAAGAAAATTATGTGTATCACAGACTTGAAAAGCATTTGTTATTATGATGAAGTGATCTATGGTAATTCATTGAAGTGAAACAGCTGATGTCCAGGGATGAAGATTGAGTCCCTAGATTGGCAGAGCCCTTGTCCTAGTCAACTTGGTGGCCCCAGGTCCCATTATGGAACATGACACACAGTGGGGGCACAATTATTTCATTTATTAGACAAATATTTCTCAAGAGGCTCTCAGACTACTGGGAGAAATAGACAATAAAAACACAATGAGAGCAATGACATGACAGCAATAAGTAGGGGGAGGCACCTCCCAGCCTGAAGGTCAGGGAAGGTGTCTCTGAGGCAATAGCATTTAAAATACAGTAAACAAATGTGCCTATTAAATGAGGGTAGTATGAACTCGCAGCATCACTAATGTCAGTGTAAGGACAGGCTCACCTGGGTGATTTCCCTTATTCTCGTCTTCCCAAAATTATACCGAAGGGCCAGAACTTAGGCTCTCGGGCACTGAGGCCAGGGTACCGTCTGGATCTGGCTTCCCTAAGTAAATTTATTAGGGAATCATGTGAGGCCTTGGGAGGCTTTTGTCTATGCTACCCAAGCTTCTTCCCTGGAGCATGATGGGGAGTAAGATGGTACACTTATGGGCTGCAGGAAGCATAGGATAAGCATATGTTCTCGTAGACTTAGAATATTAACCTTTCAGTGGTAAACAATTTAAAGGTTGATTCTGAAATATGGTCTGAAGGACAAGTAGGAGTTAGTCAGGTGAATTGGTAGAGGGGAGAACCCAGGAAATGGCCTGCAGGTGAAAGTGCACAGCCCATCTGGGAAATCCAAGATGGCCTGAGGGGAGAGCAGCTCTGAGGGGACACTGAGGGACAATTCCCAAGAGGTAAGCGAGGGTTAGGTGATGACGGGCCTAGCAAGCCCAGTTCTTTGTCCAGAATGAAGATACATTTCTATGGAATCAACTGCCATCTATATACACTGTTGATTCTAAAATTTTATCTCTACCCTTGAGCTCTATTGGGAATATTGGACTCTTACATTCAACTATCAGTAGATGTAAACTCCTTAAACGCCAACTATCCTAAAGAACTCCTCCTGATCTCCTTTCAAACTTGCTCCTGATCCTAGTTCAGGCCTCTGCCCTGGCTCATGTCTGCTTTTCATGATGCCCATCTTTAACTTCCTTCCATGGATTCTGGTCCCTTTTTTTCTCTCCGGCCTGATGTCTCTATGGACATTAATAATGACCCCATGGTTTTCCTGATCCTGACACCTATTTTTGTGTGTGTAGCATTCCATGTGAAGGCCCTAGACAAATCTAACCATGCAATTCTCCTCCTTCAAAGTCTTCAATGGATCCCCATGCCCTCAAGATAAATAACATGGAGGTCAAACTTCTTAGCATCTAACTCGTAGAGTTCTAGTAAAGAGTAAATCAGATAATGCATGTAAAACATACCACCTGTGACATTTTAGGCATTCAAATAATAATAACTATTATTACTATGATAATAATTTAATAATTGTATGATTTAGATTCTATCATATTATAAGTATGTTATAAACTCCCACCTCACCCCAACCCTTCAGTCCTGGTGCCTCTCACTCTCTTGTTTCCTTTCATGCTATTCTCCTACATGCTTTCTTCTGTGAGGTCCTAGAGAACTCCTCTGTCAAGCCTCCATGGCCTTGTCCATTTCATTCAATGTGGTTTCCGTCTGGAGGACCCTTCTCTTCATTGCTTACTTGGTGAACTCCCCATCATCCTTCCTTAGGAGCATCCCTCCCCAAGCAGAGCTAACAGCAAAATTCTACAGACAAACATTCCTCTTAGACAGCATTGGTTACTTGGTATTTTACTGAAGAGGGGTGAGAAAGGCCCAAATCCTTAGTGGCAGTAGCTGATGGGAGAGATCAAAGCTACGAGTCACAGACACCAAGAAAGCTGAGAAGTGGCTCAGCCTGTAGAACGGCTGGCCTTGCTGCTGTGGGGGCCGCTGGTCAGGACAGGTGGAACCAGTGCATAGTGGGTATCAGGGAAACATTCAGTCTATGGTTGGCTAACAAGCATTATTGAGCACCCACTTTGTGCTGTGAAACAAGGGTTCTTCATTTAGTGAGGAATCAGGGAAGTCAACAGTAATCACAGTACAATGTGATAAATACTATAATCACAGTGGTGAGGTGCCACTGAGGTGTGAATTTCAAAAAGAGTCCCTTCCCTAATGATTTTCAAGGTGACAATCACATGAAATAAATTTTCATGAGCACTTGCTCTGTGCCAGGCACTGTGCTGGTGTGGAGGACACAGAGGATACAAAGATGAATGAGATGATCTCTGCCACCTAGTGGGAGGAGACAGCCAAGTTGAACAATGCCACAAAGGCAGTCAAATGTCACATGTCCCCAGACTGCCTCCTCTTGCATTTAATGTGATAGGAGTCATTATCATCTAATTCCTCAAGCTAGAAGCCTGGACATTATCTCTGACTCTAAGATTTATATTGTAGATAAAACATAAAACATCCTGTAGAGGATGGATTAGAGGGAAAGGCAACTGGAGGCAGGGAGACCAGCTGGAGGCTGATGCAGTAATTCAGGGATGAGGTGGTGGCCTGGATTAAGTAGGAGCCTTGAAGATGGTGAGAGGGGGTAGATCTGACAGCTATTTAGGAATAGGGTCAACAGAATTCGGAGAACAAATGGACGTACAGGTGAGAAGGAAGGAGGAGTAAAAAATCATCCCAGGTTTCTGGATTGGACATCTAAGATGGTGGTGCCACTTAATGAAATGGGAACTAAAGGAGGGAGAAAAATGATGTGTTCCATTTTGGACATATCATGCTTTATTATTCTTTAATTGAATTTACTGAGGTAACACTGGTTAATAAAATCATATAGGTTTCAGGAGTACATTTCTATGATACATCATCTGTATACTGTACCGTGTGTTCACCATTGGATGTATCATGCTTTAGATATCTTTATGGGGAGCTATCCAGTAGGTGAGTTGGAAGCTCAGGAGACTGACTTGAAGTTAAGATTCGGAAGCCATTGGCATACGGTAGTACCACTTACATGGGAGTAGATGAGATCATCCAGATGGAGCGTGTGCAGAGAAGAGCTGCTCACAATTCATTTATTCATTCTATAAATGTACTGAGCACTTACCATGTTCCGGTGCTAGAAATAGAAACATGAACATGGAACTTGCCTTGTGTTGGTGGTAGACAACCACCAAATAAAAATACAATAGGAGGTCAGAAAGGGACAAGTGCAATGAAGAAAAATAAAGCAGGGTAAGAAGATGCTGAGAGTGATAGTAGCTGGTCAGGGAAGGGCTCTCTGAAGAGGTGACATTTGAGCAAATGTCTGAATTAACTGAGCAAGAAAACCATAGGAATTTGTGGGAAGAGTGTTTCAGGCAAAGTGAACAAGTTCAAAGTCCTTGAGGGAGAATGTACTTGGTGCATTAAGGAGCAGCAAGGCTGATTTGGCTGGTGGGAGACAGCGTGTGGGAGAGGGGCAGGAAAAAAGCCGGGGCCAGACCATTTGGTCCTATAGGCCAGGATAAGGACACTGCATTTTACTCTATGTTTGGTAGAAAGCCCTGGGAATTTTGAAGCAGGGGATTAGTATAATCTGATTTATCTTTTAAAGGATTACTTTGGCTGTTGTGAATCGATAGCAGGAGGGCAAGAAAGGAAGCAGGAAGACTATGCAGTAGTACAGGTGAAGGTGCTGGTGGCTTGTATCAAAATATAAGCAATGAACATAATGAGTAGTCTGAACACCTTCTCATGGCTGGTATATTGGGTAAGTAAGATAAAAAGAGATGCCAAGAATTGTAGGTGAATTAGAAAAGAGGACTAGACTGCTTGGACATAGCTATGTGGTCTCAGGTATATTATCTGACCATTTTATACTTCACTTCTATTAACCCAACAAGTATGTATGGCGTACCTACTGTATACAGGCCTTGTTCTAGGGCATTCAACATGACAGAGAGTGTAAATTCTGATAGGAGAGCCTAGCCGGTGTGGCTCAGTGGTTGAGCATTGTCTCATGCACCAAGAGGTTGCCAGTTCGATCCCCAGTTAGGGCACATGCCCAGGTTGTGGGCCTTATCCCCAGTGGGGGGCATGCAGGAGGCTGCCAATTGATGTTCTCTCTCATTGATGTTTCTATCTCTCTCTCCCTCTCCCTTCCTCTCTCTTTAAAATCAATAAAGAAAAAAATTAAAAATAAGTATATAAATTCTGATAGGGGAGAAAACAAGCAATTTTAAGAAGTTATAAATGTTACAAAAGTAATCAGTCAGGGCACTGTCATAGAAAGGGGCAAGGAAGCGGGGAACATGTAAGCAAAGCTCCTATGCAAGCGACATTTGAGCTGAGTCAGGAGCAGAATCTGCACCCTCACTGGGTCTGCCTCCTGGCTTTACTGGGTTCTCATGGAGACAATGGAGAGAAAGGCACAGACTGAAGCAGTTACAAATGATTTTCTTAATTTGGCTCAGTTCTCCTCCCCAATACCCCAAAATATACATCCATCATTTTTGTTAAGACCACACACACACACACACACACACACACACACACACACCCCTTCTTTCTTTGTGCTAGGGTGGCCCTTAGAAGTACCACCTTCTCCAGCACCTGTCTCTAGGGGCCTTCACAGGATTATCCCAAGGATGCCAGATCTTCCAGGAATCTCTTGGTGTCTAGAACCACCACCAAGTGCCATCCCACAAACCACTATAGGTCTGAGGTCCCCTGAGGCCCAGGACAAAGAAGGCAGAAAGCATTTAAATAAATGACTATTGAAGGAATGGTCTCGAAAGAAATGCCCCTTCTGTCTCTTTCCTCTCCTCTCCTGTCCTCCCCTGTCCTGTTCTCTCCTCTCTTCTCCTCTCCTGATGGACTCCCTTCTCCCTTTTTCTTGTTCCCTATAGGTAACCCCTTATACTTTCCCACGGGTCCTGGGCAGCTGCTGCCTCTGGAGGTAGTGCAAAGATCCTGGGCTCTGCCAGGGTGGGGTCTAGGCTAGCCTGTGCCTAAGTCGGCAGCCTTTGCCTGCAGCCCACCCTGACAGGCGGTGCCTCTGGCAGCAAAGTCATGGCCCTGATTCCTCTGTCTCCACATTTAAGAACATCTCTAACTGCTCCTTGGATAGCTCAATTAGTAAAGTGAATATATTATATAAAGTCTAAAAGATTAAACTATCATCGTCAGCCCATAATTTCATGAAGAAGTCAGGGGACCGTATCCCTCTTATTAACTCTATAACAAATGTGATGAAAATGTTCAAATAGAATGTTAATGCAATGTTACGTGTAATTTTCCCAGGCGATTTTCTGCTGAAATATTTCTTTATTAATAGTAATTGAGGGTATAAATTATGAATGAGGCGATTTTCTCCTTTCAGTAGGAAAGACGTACTAATGGCAATAATTCTTTATAATAATTTTTTGGGAGAGTGGGGCGGGAGAGAGGCTAGTCTAAAAACAGACAAAGCCCCTTCCCAAAGTCTCCCTTGGGGAGACAATGCCTTTGCCACAGTCTCCTCTCTTGAGCTCTATACCCCCCAGACCACCTGCAAGTGAAGTCTTTGTTCTTTATCAGTTTTCCAAAAACCTCAAGGTCTGTGTGGAAGGCAGGACGAAAGTTTTTGCCTCTAGTTCTGAAGTAGACCAAGTCCTGACGCCAAACTTTCCTGCCTAGAAACAGTTCTTCCCACAAGACCAAAGCCAGGCTTCTCTGCCGGGCTTCCAGACCCAATCAATCTGGACCCAAACTGTTTCTGCAGCATCCCAGAGCATTCAAGAAGGAATAGCCCTCAGAAAGCTTTCCATATAACATCCCCATCCCACTCCACAAATGAGAGAAGTATAGGGCAGAGAGGAGGGGGAGGGGACATTATTCTAAGCCACACAGTGTGTCTACAGCAGAGCCAGGACTCAGCGCAAATGACCTTCTGCCCGCCTCTGCAGGTGGACAGCCTCCAAGCCTCTCCTCTCCTGCCTCTACAGCTCCATCCTCCATCCTCACTGGTTCCCAGCCTGGGCACTCTCCTCATCCATCAAGACCCAGCTCAAAGAAAGGGGATGGGGGAGGTAGACGAGGGTATGGGGGGGATAAATGGTGATGGAAGGAGACTTGACTTGGAATAGTAAACACATAATACAATATACAGATGATGTATTATAGAATTGTACACCTGAAACCTATATAATTTTATTAACCAATGTCATCCCAATAAATTCAATAAAAAAAGACCCAGCTCAAAATGCTGGGGGACCCATGAGCAGGGGGCACCTTGCTCATCAGTCTTAGTCACATGGCTTTGACTTCTCTCTGTCTAGGATTGTCACAGGTTTGGAGAGTGCTCCCGGAGGGCAAGGGCTATAGAGGACACCATGCAAATTCTGCAGAGTGGTTGGACTGGTACATTTCTCCAGGGTCTTTCTCTATTCAGGGATATCCCATTTGCATTTGCCTATTCATTTATTCAGCAGACATCAAACAAACATCTATCATGGGCCAGGCACTGTGCTAGGCACTGGGGTTACAAAGATGAATTTATCCAATAGGAATTAAGATAGACTCAGTGTTCTTAAGATCACAGGTGGGAAAGACAAGAACAAGTGCACAAATGCCTACGTGAAATAACACATATCTTTTCATAGCAAGGGTTTATCATTGCTATTGAGTGTTTGAGGAGCTGCCAGGCAGCCGTGTGGCTGGAGGAGAGTGACAGCAGGGAGGTGGATTCTGCAGGACCCTGTGGCCACAGAAAAGATGTTATCTTGAGTGGGAGAAATGACACGGGAGGATGCTCAGCAGAGGGGTGGCACGGTGCTACCTACATTGTTAATAGGGACACTCTGACGGGTCACTGGGTGGAGATGGATGGTGAGGGTGAGGGTGAAGAGGGAATCTAGTATGAGCCAGAATTTTGCCCATTCACTGTGGTGCCACTGACTGAGTTAGGGACACTGAAGTGGGGACAGATTTGGGGGCAAGATGACAAGTTAAATTTTGCACAAATTGAATTTGAGGAGTGTGAGGGTCAAAAAGTGGGACTATCCAGGAGTCCACATGAGTCCGGAGCTGCAGGCAAGGTTGGGCTCTCCAGGCTGGTTTTAAGCAGGGACCTCTGGGCTCCCATAGCAAGAGCACACTGGAGTTCACCATCTGGGTGTACAAGTCTGTTTTTCCTCCCTATACTTGAGCTCCATGCGGGGGAAACGGCCTGGCTAATTTCTCCACCTTCAGTCACTAGCACAAGGCAGGTTACACAGTTGATGACAGTGAGAGTGCCCTGAATGAACAAATGAATGAGTGAGTGAATGAATGAAGGGAGGGAAGGTGAGAGGGAGGTATGGCAATGCTTATGCTCTGTAAGGCTCCCCTGGGGTCTCTGGAACCACCTCAGAACATACTGGATTGCTCCTACACAAAGGCTGCCCCCCCCAATCCAGAAAGGGTAGGCTCTCTCTTAAAGATCACATGAGAAGTGCTATTGATGACCTTAACAGCAGCTATGATGTTGGGCATTCCTGATGTCATTGATAGGGCTCAGTCTGTCACTGCTATGGATGCTTGGCCCTTCCCTGGAGCAGAGTAACAGACTCAGGTTCAAGACTGGCTGGGGGCTAGAAGGCCAACCTGTGTCCCTGAGCCAGTATCCCACACACCTGGGAATCTCACCACATGCCCTTCCCTTCACCTTCTTGCAAAGTCCTTATCCCCAACAGCTGGTCAGAGTCACTGTAACATGCAAATCTCGTTTTGTTCAAAATAACATTCCTCCAATCCTGTTTGGACTCTTCCTGATTCCGAACCAGAGTCCATAGAAGGAACGTCCCACCTCCTGATAAGGACCCTGACTGATCCACCCACTTGATGCCATTTCCAAGAACCCAGGTTTTGGGAGAAAAACCTGACAAGTGCCTATGGACACATTCCAGGATAATCCTCCTCTAGTTCTTCCCTGCCTATCACCTCTGGCTTTTCCTCTTCTTTAGACACAATAATCTTAGCAGGAATATTTTAGGTATCATTGGCAGGGGGTAAGGGCCTGTATAGCCAAGTTGGCTCAGCTTTCTGCCCTCTGAAAACAGAAGGAGGTTGGGGTGGGAAATAGAGCTATATTAGTGATGTTCTCTGAGTGGCCACAGTGACTGACCTCTTGACCAGAGGACACTGGTGTGACCTACAGGGGCATCTCTATGTCTCCCCAAGCAGGGCCCTGGAGCCAGGAGGCCCAGCAGAGCTCCAGAGGTCTTTTCTCCCTCCCTCAGGGAAATCTATCCATTAGCAGTTGCCCTCCAAATTAGGGTAATGTGTGTGCTCCTGTACAGACCCCCTACTGAATAACAGTCAGCCTGAGGCCTCCCCAGCTCCTGTCTCAGATCCATACTATTTGTCTGGAGAGACCCCAACCCCTATTCAAACAGGTCATTGCTAGACAAGAAAAGCTCAAGGCTAGCCCCAAAGCAGCCTTGATGGGAGGGGGAGATGTATCTGACAGTCAGGATGAAGACCCCCAACTCGAGTCTATCTTCTGGTCCCTTTCATGACCCAAAGGCTGGGGCCTTGGAAACTGGCCGGCTTAGCAATAGGGGCTGGGACTTCATTTCCCCCTCCACACTTAGTCTCCGCTCCCCTGGGCACCCTCCTCCCACCTCGGCCCCCTTCCTTGTTGAGCCAACAGCTCGATCTTGATCTCTTGAACGGGAAGGTCGACTCCAGAGGGGCCTTCTCTGAAAGCCAATGCTAATCCGGTTAGAGGCCAGGCTGGGCGCTGCACTCCCTCTGTAGGACCAAGTGCAAGTGAAAAAATGCCAATTACCAGATGACAAAAAGGGTCCCTGCCCCTGGGGAAGGGCAAGCCGGGGGAAGGGACGGGAGGGGCACAGTAACTGAACACCTTGCCGGAAATAGCTCCTATCAGTCCACTTAGGGAGCCATCAGCTCCGGCAGATTTATGGGCAGCGTGTGCCCCTCTGATAGATCGGACTATTTAAAGGCAGCTGAAGCCTCCATTTATATCAATGTGGAACAGGGAGGGAGGGTGAGAGGCTGTGAGGTGGGGAGTGAGGAGCAGCAACGGGGGCCAGCCCTGAGGTGGCGTGTTGACTTCAGAGGAGAGGTAAGGCTGCTGGCCAGGAGAACTGGGTCACACTGTGGGGATAGGAGTCTCCGGATCAAGTCCCATTGGTGGCCAGGGAGGGGCGAGGAATGGGGGCGTCACAGATCTAACTCCCAGCAGCAACTCTGTCCTGGTCCTAACCCAGACTCTATGCTAGCCCCTCCGGCTAAAATGGGTAGCTCAGGCTAATGCTGAAGTAGAACTCCTGATTGGATTTCTAGCCATGCCCCCCACCCTCCCCAGCTGCGGGGCATGCTTGCCCTCCATGCAACCTCCCCCTTGCCTGGGCTGAGGGAGAAGGAAGGGGTAATTGTGTTAGGCAGGGGGCATTAGCTGCTGAGGAATGGCCTGCTGCCTTCTGCCTGCTTGTCCCCAGCCTGCACTTCCTGGGGGCAGATTAAGCTGCTCCCATCGCTCTCTCTGGCCCTGCCTGGGCCTTCCTCCCTAACTCCATTACTCCCTGGCTGAGGTGCTTGCCCGACCCATGGCGGTCCCTCTGATAATTCACCTCTCAGGAAACTCTGCCTTTCTGACCCCTCATTGCCTCTCGCCTACACTCCCTCCTGCCCTGCTTTCTCCCCAGGCTTCAGATCTGTACCCAACTGGCTTTATCCTCTTGGCTCAGTGGTAAACTGCTATAATCCCACCACATTCCTAGGAACAGAACCGACAGCTATCTGTCAGTTTGTTGGGTACTGATTCATCAGTTCGTTCACTCATTCATTCACACATTCACTGAATGCCGACTGAGCACTCTCTATAGAGGGTCCTGTGCTGGGTACTAGGGGTACAGAGCTGATTCAGGAGTAGGCTCGGCTCCATAGGAACTTAAAGTCTAAGGGCAGGTGAGCAAGAGAATACCATGACCAGATATGCATTTTATCAGGATTACTCTGATCACACACTGGTGGAGAGTAGGTTAGCAGGGATGAGAACAGAAGCAGGATGGTGGTTTTCAATCTTGGCTGCCAATAGAATTAACTGGGCAAGTTTTAAAATGCTGATGCCCAGGCCACATCAAGATCAATTAAATCCGAATCTTTGGGGAGAGAATCAGGCATCTCTCTCTCTCTCTCTCTCTCTCTCTCTCTCTCTCTCTCACACACACACACACACACACACACACATTTTTGGTTAATTCTCACCTGAGGATATTTTTCCATTGATTCTTTTCTTTAAACATTTTATTTATTGATTGATTTTAGAGAGGAAAGGAGAGAAAAAGAGAGAAACATCAATTGGCCACCTCCTACATGCCCCCCACTAGGGATCAGGCCCACAACCTGGACATGTGCCCTGACTGGGAATTGAACTGGCAACCTCTTGGTGCATGGACTGACACTCAACCAGTGAGCTACACTGGCTGGGAATCGAACCTGTGACCCTTTAGTGTGTGGGCCGATGCTCTAACCACTGAGCCAAACGGGTCAGGGCCAGGCATTAGATTTTGTTAAAAGCCCTAACCCATCAGGAAATTCCAGGTCCTGGAGTCCAGGTTGAAAACCACTGAGTTAGAGGGCTTCTGCAATAGTCCAGGTGAGGGATGACAGTGGTCTGAACAAAGGTCGTGATAAAAAGGATGGGAGGGAGAGGACGTTTGAGAACTTTTTCTCTTACAGCTATTTTTAACCATTAACATTGGCTGGTCGCCCATGCGTCCTCTACTCCACGACTCTTAGCAGATGATCTTACTTAGAACTTCTGTTGTAAGTAACTGAGGCCACCGGTAACAATCTGTGGGATAAATCCTCGGGGGTAGGCACCAGCTCTGAATCCACAGGGGCCAGTAGAGTTCTCACAGAAGAGATATGTAATAAATGTTAAACGGAAGCTAGCGGGCACCTAGAAACGTGGGTCTCCAATTCAGGAGGGAGATGTGAGGAGAAGATCCAGATCCAGGGCCGTCAGCCCTGAGGAACACTGGGCCCGTGGAAGGAAAGGAGCTCAGAAATAAGACTGAGAGACAAGGCGTGGAAGGGGGCGGGGCACAGACCAAGGAACCAGCTTTCTGGCAACACTGCCCTGGTTGCCTAACAGCTACCATCTCATCTGAACTTCCTGACAACCCTCTGAAGTAGGTGCTCTATCTCTATTTTACAAGGGGAGATACAGGTTCAGAGGGTGTAACTTGCCTCAGAGGATTCTAATTCCAGAGCTAAGATCGGAAACCACGTCTGTCCAATCGAAGGCATCTTTGCTCTACGTCCGACTACAGGAAGCAGTAGAGTCACAGAACCCAATGACAAGGAATTTCAAGGACGAGGGAGGAGTCAATAGTCAAATGCAGCAGCTTCCCCTCTGTCCTGTTCACCTGGCCCCACTTCCCTGGGTGGCCTGCAACAGGCACCATCGGGTCTGGGAGGAAAGCACTGTGCCCCTCAAGTCGTTGACTGTTTTGGATGGGCCCCTTTCTCCAGTCACTGTACCGCTTCAGCCACCTCCTGCAGCAGGGGGCCCAGTGGCCCAGGTGGCCCTGCTCAGCCTCAGCTCAGCACAGTTAGAGCATGCCCAGCTCAGGTGAGCCCAGCCTGGCTTTACCCCTGCGGACCGAGGACCTTGCCAGGAAAGAAGGGGCTGCCTCCCTCTGCCCCAGCTCACAAAGTCCTTCTTACTCGGCAAGGCCCAGGCCCATCGACCCTCCTGGTGAAATATTCCCCAGCTATTCTCCACTATCCTGGCCTCATGAAGTGCTTCATTCTCTCGGTTCCCAGCACAGCACTTCATTTGTACCTATGAGAATTTGATCACAATGCATTTTAGTTACTTGGGAGGTATCTGTCATTCCCAGCCCCCGTCAGGTCACCAGCTCCCCAAGGGCAGGGAGCAAATATGATTCTTAACTGGACCCCGGCATCCTTCTGTGGTGGCATTGGATAAATACATACTGACGGAATGAATCGGGAAAGCAAGACTCTAGGACAAGGCTGGAAGGGGAAGTGTGGGATGAAAGAGGGGAAAGTAGGACACACGAGGCCACTTTTATGTATAATGACCTGGGCAGTGAAAATAACGCCAGGCTTTCCAGTGACAGTTTCCAGTCCTTAGGAAGAACCACTGGAGGCATAGAGGGAGCTCGTGCCTGCTTCCGTGAGCTAAGTGTGTTTCCGTCTCCTCCAGCCAACCCCACTGAGCCTCTGCAGTTGTCTGGGACCTGCTGCGGCTGAGGCACAGGCTGAAACAGTGGCAGCAGCCACATGGCTAGGAGAGCTGAGGCGCTCCTATATCTTTGCTCAGGAAATGGCCTCATAAAAGTGACAGGGAGACGCACCTATGGATGCTTGTTAAAGTTTTATTACTAATCACCTCCAAAGTCAGCGAGGCAGAGGGAGGGAGCTGGGCAATGGAGCCATCAAGGCTGGGAGCAGGTGTCAGTGCCTCAGCCTCAGAGGCAGGGACTGCCATGTGCGCTGGAACAGCCACAGCTCCCTGCAGCACCCTCAACTCCCCACCCTGCTCTGGGTCCGCCTGGATAGGCACTGTCCTTGTGCTCTCCCCGCCTTGTGAATGGAAACCGCCTCCTTCGTTCCCTAAACCTAGCAGGTCTCTGAGCCATGCCTGCTTTTCTCAGGACCACTGCCCTATCAGCCGGCACCATCTCTCACTTAGCCCTTGAGACAGCCCCCATGAGCCCTGCGTTTGGTTGGCCCCTCCAGGCAGGGGAAGGGGGTCTTTGCCAGAGAGAAGGTTCCCTCAGAGGGGGCAGGGATGGGGAGCTTCACCATGGTTCTCTGTACAGGCCCCATTCTTCCTGACAAAGCACAGGTCACTCTCCTGCCTTCACAGCAGGAAAACGAATAGGGTCAGAGTTCTTCAGAAATGATGTGCCTGGGACAAAGAGAGCAACCTTTGATGCAAAGAAGTGGGCATTCCCGAAAGAGGGCCAAGATGCCTCAACCCCCTTGGGTCAAGTCCCCTCCATCTACTGTCCCACGGAGACAGCAGCTTCAGCTGGCATAGCTCCCTCCTGTTCTCCTTCCCATGAGTCAGAGCTGTGGCCCCTCTCCCTCACAGGCCGCACCACCCACCTGCTCCCTCACAGGTGCCGCACCACCCACCTGCTCCCTCACAGGTGCCGCACCACCCACCTGCTCCCTCACAGGTGCAGCACCACCCACCTGCTCCCTCACAGGTGCCGCACCACCCACCTGCTCCCTCACAGGTGCCCAATCACCCACCTGCTCCCTCACAGGTGCCACACCACCCACCTGCTCCCTCACAGGTGCCGCACCACCCACCTGCTCCAGCCCACTCCTCTTCCTTCTGGACTAGGCCAAGGTCTCCCATGAGATACCTCCTGCCTCGTCTGATCCCCTGTGCTGCCTGCCCTCCCTTCCTCCGTCTCATCTCTATATATCTGTCTAATGAACATTTCAATAAGCCGAGCACAGCTTTTTCCACTTAATAAGCAGAGTGCTGACTTCATTGCGGGTTTGCTCTTCACTTATCTGTTCAGGGCCTTAAATCACTCCTAGGAAAAAGCTTAGCAAAGGGAAACCTTGTATCCTGGCTATTGGCTACTCCTGTCAGCACCCTGCCCTGCTGGGCTGCGGGGATGCCCTGCTTCCACAGAGCAGCATGGAAGTGCAGAGAAAACTCCTGGATAGCCAAGAGACAAGGCCAAAGACTGAGGCTGGGGATGTTGGAGCCGTGACCACTGAAAGAAGTTCTCGAGGCAAGGTGGAGATGGCAGAGGAGGGCTGGCCTGGGGTGTCCTGCTCCAAGCTGGAGAGGAGGGGAGGGTTGGAAAGCCAGTGAAGCTCCAAGAGGGAGACATTCAGAGCAAGGTAAGTTTAATGAACATCTACTATATGCCAGGTACTGTGCTAGCTACTAGGGACAAAATGGTGAACAAAATTGTCACAGGCCCTGCCCTCATGGACTTGATTTCCAACAGAAAAGGAAACTATTAAGCAATTGTCTATATATGGCTGTAAGGGACAAGGACAGGTGTTATGGGAATAAATAATGAGGGCTGGGGAAAGCTTTCCTCAGGAAGTGAGGTTTAAGCTAAAATCTGAAAATATCAACTTGAGGTAGGGGACAGACAACCTGGAAGAGGCCAGAAGAGTCCAACAATGAATCACGTTCCCCAGGACGACTACATGCTGTGTAACTGTCAATTGTTGAGACCATGAAATGTAGTGATCAGGGAGGGACACAGATATTGGGGTAAGACACACCTGAGTCCGAATTTTAGCTCTTACTAGCTGTGTGGTCTTGGGGAAGTTATTTAACCTCTCTGTGCCTCGGTGTCTTCATCTTGTACTATGGAGTTAAAATACTCACCTTGCATGGCTGTTGTAGGGATTAAACTTGATACTCAACATAAAGAATATATATAAAATACCTGATATGTAGGATGTGCTCAATAAGTAGTAGATGCTACTAGTAATCATATGTGCCTTTTTTAATAAAGGAGTTTTTTTGTTTTTTTTTTTAATCGATTTTTAGAGAGGGAGAAAGGGAGAGGGAGACAGAGAGAGAAACATCAATGTGAGAGTGAAACATGGAGCAGCTGCCTCCTGCAGGCCCCCTACCAGGATCAAGCCCATAGCCCAGGCATGTGCCCTGACTGGGAAGCAAACCGGCAAGCGTCTGGTGCATGTGACAATGCCCAACCAACTGAACCACACCAGCCAGGGCTCATGTGTGCCTATTTTTATCCCCTAAGCCTCCTGTGAGGTCCTTGAAGGCCTAAAGTCTCATACATTTTGTGTCTGATTAGACAGACAGGGAGAAATGGAAGAGATGGCTATCTCACACAGGGTAAGGACTCTCCCAGAAATGAGCCCAGGCATCCAGCCAAAGAAAGATATGACCCTTGGTGTGTATCTGTATTTATGGTAGGGGACGGGCCATGGGATGTTTTCCTGGATCCTTCTGAATCCAGTTGGCAGGAAGATTTCAGGGCAAAAGGGTACAGACTCAATTAAATGTGGGCAAGTGCAAGGCAGTGCCTTTTGTGATGAACACATCGAACCCCTCTCCAGTGCTCAACTCAGCATGGTCAGCCACAATTGGCAAAGGACCTGGAAATCCTTCTTCATTTAGACAGTCCCCGAGGCTGTTGGCCAAAAGACTAAGAGAGCTGTGAATTAGATATTTAAAAAGGAGAACATACTCCTCGAGGAGTCCAGCTGGAGCGTCCTACCTGCAGGCTCCACTGTGTCGTTCTGTCCTGTCCTGGAGAATTTCCAGGGGTGCAGAATCTCCTTAGTAGGAAAGGCTAAAAGACACTTTCAAGTCTGCAAATGTGAAGGCTGCTGGGGGACGTGCAGGAAATCACAAATGGTGCAGAGACGGTGACTAGAGACTTATTCACAAAATCCTGGAACTGGCAAAGGGGGCTTGCTCGGAGACTTGAGCATCTTTGGGATGAACAAAGATCGCTATTTAACACAGTTGCCAGTAAACGTAAGAAATTCATTATCCCAAGTGATGGGTTTAGCAGAAAAATAAATGAATTAAAAAGTATTTGGACAAAGTTATGAAAGACAGAGTCATATATGTTCCATAATCAGGGTTTGTTTGGTGAATGAACGGATGAATATGGATGATCTGGGCTTTCAAGGTATTTCAATTCAATGCAATAAATATTCATGGAGTACCTACTATGACAAAGCACTGTGCAGGGTGTAAACCTGAACAGTTCCTATCCAGAAGCTTACACTTTTATAAGAGGATTAGAAAGAACACTGTCAACATGGGTGGACACTGAGTGCTGTAAGAAAAATGCAGGAGACTGTGGGCATTCAAAGAGGGGAGAGATTCTGTAAGGTTTAAAACAGGGATCAAAAAAAATTTTTATGGAGAAGGTGATATTTGAAATGGGCCCTGAAGAACAAGTCGGTTTTTAGTAAGTGGTAAAGGAAATAAAGGTATTCCAGAAAGAGGGAATAACGAGTAACCAGATTGGGGAGTGGAAAAATAAAGCACATGTTTAGGTACAGGTAATAGGAGGGAGAGGGGGCAGGGAGAGAGAAGAGGTACTTGGAGGAGAAGAGCGGTGTCGGACAGAACACCAAAGGAAAATTCAGGATACTTAGGGAGAGTTAAAGCTGGTGAGACTTCCCAAGGCAAGGCCCTCAAGATCCTGTGACAATCAGAGCCTGAGAGGAAAAGGGGCAGGCAGGGATTCTAGTGGCATTCACATTTCAGACTCAAAGTAACTGGTAGATTTCAGAGTTAAGCAGAAAGAAGCTCCTATGGCTCAGCCCCTAGACAGATGCAGAATGAGGCCCCGAGTTTCCCCATTAGCACAGGGATTGTCTTTGCTTCCTGGGGTTCTCAGTGGCCAAGGACATTCTGCTCAGTCATGCTGTGAGCTCCCTGGGTAGACCTTCCCTTTCCAGCAACATCTGTGTAAAGAAGAACTTTGGTTGAAAATGAACATGAGGAGCAGCCAGGAGGAGACAAGAGAGGAGAGGAGCTCTCCAGCCTTTCTGGGGAGTGGCATTAGAAAGAAGGGGTTTACCGCAGGACTGCAGCCAAGCCTCAAGACAGAAAAGGGAGTCATCAGTTGGTTTATCCAGGTCGTCATTAACTGGCTATTTATGGAGCATGTTTTGTGTGCCAGGCACTGTGCTACATGTAATGAAATACAGTACCTCTCTTTAAGAAGCTCACAGTCTAGTAGGGAAGAAAAACATGTGGACAGATAATTAGAAAATGGTTTGACAGAAATAAGTTCTGGGTAGAGGCACAGAGGAGGGAATGATCAGCAACATCAAGGAAGGTTTTAAGGAGGATGTGTCCCTGGAGCTGGATCTTGGAAGATGAATATGAGTTCAGCGGTGGATGAATGGACAGAGGGTATTCTAGGCAGAGGGAAGGGTATGTGCAAAGTCATGGAGGTAAAAATAAATGGGTACTTTCACAGGAGGTACTTCAGTACAGCTGGAATCTAGGGCACGCATAGAGGTGCCACAGAGGCTGAGGCTGGGGAGGTAGGTGGGTCACATCATAAGGGGCTTTGTACAGCATACCAAGGAGTCTGGACTTGACCCTATAGGCAAAAAGGAGCCATTGAAGGCAGTTAAGAAAGGGGTAAGACGTGGTCAGATTTGCGGTTTAGAAATATTACTCTCAAAACAGCGTGGAGCCCCTGGCTGGTTTGGTTCAGTGGTTAGAGTGTCGGCCTGTGGACCAAAGAGTTGAGGGTTCGATCAAGGGCACATACTTTGGTTGTGGTTCGATCCCTGGCCCCGGTCAGCATCGTTTGGGAGGCAACCAGTCAATGTGTCTCTCTCACATTGATGTTTCTCTCCCTCTACCATCGATGTTTCTTTCTCCCTCTCTTCCTCCCTCCCTCACACTCTATCTGAAAATCAGTGGGAAAATATCCTTGGGTGAGGATTACAAAACAAAAGAAAATAAAAACAAACAGTGTGGAGGAGGAATTAAGGAATCAGAATTGTTGGCCAGGAGACTGGCGAAGAAGCTATTGCAGAAATCTAGGAGAAAGGATGAGGACAGGTCTGAGCTAGAACAATGGAAACAGCAAGGATAAGGAATGAAGGGATGGGTGGGGAAGGTGAACTGGGAAGGCCATGGCCTTCTACCTGCTCGCAGTGAAGTTCCAGCAGGGACCTAGGCTGGCTCCCCACAGGGTTGCAAGCAGGAACTGCTCTGTTACAGAGCCCTGGGCCCTCTGGACCAACAAGTGCCTCAGACGATTTCTAGGGAAAAGGTAGATCTTCCTGTCTCCTCATTCTCTTCTTAGCTGATTCTAAGACTCAGATCAATGACCCCACCTCAGCCCAACTGTTTCTGGTCCTTGGGTCTAATATTGGAGTTCTTTGCTCGGTACATACACACTAAAGAAACTGTTGGCAGGTTCTCAGCTCGTTAGGACAGAGTACTTTGTTGAGTGTGAATAGATCAGGTAGTGTAATCTTAAGATACATGGTAGGACTCCTATTCTGTCTTAGTTTGGAGCCAGGTACTATGCTAAGGGAGTGAGACAGCAGAGGAGTGAGGGCAGGTAAGAAGGATACTCTCCACACAGTGGTAAGAGTTCCTCAAGTTTTGGGCCAAGTCTCTTCTCAATGATCACCATGTTGCCAGCACCCCAAATTCTGGGCTTGGCCTCTTCAGAGGCTCTTGTTCTTTGTCCTGGGCAAAGCTTGAGTGGACAAGGAGACCCAGTGCCCTCATCTCCAGCCTGCCTCAATTCTCAGGGGCAGGAGCTGGTTGGATGTCTGTTGGCGCCTCTAGCTCCACACACCACACTTCTCCACCCTGACTTACACCTGGGAGCCAGCTTCTATGGATCGTGTCAACCAAGTTCCCTTGCCTTTAGGGTTCCTATTGGGTTCCTATTGGGAGGACAGGAGGAGAGAAGCAGTTGGGATAAATATTCCCCTGGCTCCTTCTTCCTCTAATGAAGGTCACAGCTCCTAAGCACAATCATAGTCACAGCCAGGGCTCTTCCTGGAATCTGGTACATTCTCCCTCAGGCCCAGGGGTGGTAACAGCTCCCCTGCTGTACTTCACCTTCTCTTTGTAAATAGTCATTAAACTTTCCTCAGTTACTCTGTTTGTGGACTTCTGTTTCCTGCCAGAACCCTAACTCTTACAATCAGGTATCCTCATAGATAAGACACTAGCTGGACATAAACTTGTTCTAGCAAGTCTCTTCAGTCCCATCCTACTTTGTCTACCAAGGGCCTTTCAGTATTGCATTAATAAGCACCTCTTCCCACTGGACTGATGGGCAGACTGTAGAGAAACCAAACAGAAATTTAACCCCATGCCCCTGGCCTGGGCAGCGTCTCACAGCTCTAATTAGATGTTCATGCCTACAGCTTTGCAGAGAGCACTATAGCTAAAGAGAAGTTAAACAGACTCAGAGAATGCCACTCAGAGAATATTTGTGGAGCACTTACCATGTTCTAGATATTACACTAGGCACCATGATTATGCAAGGTGGTGATGTGCAGGAGGAACTGGAGGTAGGAATGGATCAAAGGGGAGGTTGTTAAAATGATGCAGAAAGTGGCTTTTTGTTTTGGGGGTTTTTGTTTGCTTTTGCTAATCAAATTAGTGAAGATTTAAAAATTGATCATATAGATGGTGGTTTAAGAAAATGAGTTAGCCCTGGCCAGGTAGGTCAGTTGGCTGGAGCTTCATCCCGATGCATCAAGGTTGTGGGTTTGACTCCTAGTCAGGGCACATACAAGTACCAACCAATGAATGTATAAATAAATGGAACAATAAACCGATGTTTCTCTATCTCTCTTTCTCCCTTCCTCTCTCTCTAAAATCAATAAAAAACACATTTAAAAAATGGGTTAATCATTCACTACTGAGGAGACTGTGAACTGGTATAATAACCTTTCTGGAAAGCTATCAATATGTAGCAGCAACTTTTAAAAAGTTCATACCTTTTGAGCCAATAATTTATTTTCCAGGATTCTAACCTAAGATAATTATCAGAAATTCTCAAAAACATATATGTTCAAAAATTCCCATCAGTGTGTTATTAATAATAGCAAAGAAAAAAGAAAGAAACCATCTAAGTATCCATCAAAGGGAGCATGGTTAAATATATTAAAATGCACTAAACAATGAAAAACTTTAATATCATTAGAAAAAGAGTTTTGGAAGCATATCTAATGGAATTAGAAAATATGTATGAAATAATGATAAGTGAAAAAATCATGACACAGATGTAATGTAGTATCCTGGATTAAATCCTGAAACAGAAGAAGGGCATCAGTAGAAAAATCTAGGGAAACTCAAATACAGTAATTTAGTTAATGGAGGTTTCATAGTTTATATAACAACACTGTACCAATGTCAATCTCTCAGTTTTGATAAATGTACTATAGTGTTATAAGATGTTAACATGAGGGGAAGCTGCCTGGCCGGTGTGGCTCAGTGGTTGAGCGTCAACCCATGCACCAAGAAATTACTGGTTCAATTCCCTGTCAGGACATATGCCCAGGTTGTGGGCCTTATCCTCAGTGGGGGGCATGCAGAAGGCGGCCAGTCGATGTTCTCTCTCACTGATGTTTCTATCTTTCTCTCTCTCTTCCTTCCTCTCTCTCTAAAATCAGTAAAGAAAAAAAAAAAAAGACATTAAGGGAAGCTGGGTGAGAGGTATAGAGGAACTGTATACTATCTTTGTAATTTTTCTGTAAATTTGCAGCTAACATTTCTTTTTAAAATTTATTTTAGAGAGAGTAATATTGACTTGTGGTTCCATTTATTTATGCATTCTTTGATTCTTGTACGTGCGCTGACCAGGGATCAAACCCACTACCTTGGTATATCAGGACGACGTTCTAACCAACCAAGCTACCTGGCCAGGACTGCAGTTAATATTTATTGGGTATTGTGTTAAGCACCTTCCTTACAATATTTCATTTAATCCTCTCTACTATCCTATAAAGTAGATACTATCATAGCCCACTTTATAGATGAAGAAACAGAGGCTCAAGGTCATACAGTTTTTAAGTGGAAGAGCCAAGATTCAAATTCAAATATTACTAATTCTAAGGTCTATGCTTTTTAAATTTTCCATTGAAAAAAGACAATTAATAGTGGTTATGTCTGAGAGGTGGACCATGGTTTTTCTTCCCCTACTCCCTTGGGGGTGGTTGTGGGAAGGGGAAAGATAAGGGGAATAAATGGATAGGACTTGCTATCTGATTAAGTATGGTGATATAAATAAAGTCAAGAATTGAAGATGACAGTAAACTTTGGTGCTCCTTCCAGAAGCACTGAGGTTAGGAGAAGGGCCAATTTGGGTGTGGTGTTTAGGGGAAGACAGCTTCTGTGCTGCTGAGACAGAGGCACGAAGGGTCTCCAATGTTCCATGAGCAGCCTGGGTGACGGTTCTGGGAACCATGGCTCAACTGTGCCACGTGAGTAGGAGAATGCACATATTCTGGGCTGGGGGGTGGGAGGTGGGATGAGATAAATAGGGGTGAGTTGCAGCTGGCCACTCACAGGCTCAGGACTAGAGGAGTTAGATGAAACAGCCATTCATAGCCAGCTGTGTTATACCTCAGAACACCTCCCGTGGCCTAACTTTGGGGCTGGGACCAAGCGGAGAATGAGTCTGGGGCAGGTCTGAACAGGCACGATTTTGCTCCCTGGAAAGGTTCTTACTCCTAAGGGTGGAAAAGCAACCTTTCTACAGATCTTTAGAATCTTGGGCTTTCCTGATTCCCCCATTTCTTCTTCCTCCCATCAGCTCATGATTGATGATAAGCCCTCAGATTCTCCCTGTGCACCCAGGGTATGAGCTTTGCCCTGTTGTCCCTGAGTTCAGATGACTGAATGCTGCCAGAATGCGGTGAAACCAAGGGCCATTGCCTGGCACTCAATGGCCTTCCCAGCTAATGCACCCCTCGATTGGCACATAGTAGGTTCCCTTAGCAGATATATAACCCCAGACATCTCCCCTCCACACCTGCCTCATTCAGCTGTGTTGGAGAGTTAGACCTGGGATGTCTGGATTTCTTCTCTGGAGCAGCCTTGGGCCACCTCTCCAATGACCCCTGGACCTCCTGGCCTTGTTAAAGGGACTGTGGAGGGACACCAGTCAGCAGTCAGGAGGACTCAGGCCTGACTTATGCTCTCTTTTTATCTCTCTGGGCAACTGGGCCTTCGGGCCTGAAGCCCTCTCAGGCCTCCGCCCTCTAGGAAAAAAACCCCAACATTCTCAGCTTGGCTTCAGGTCCCTGCAGAGCTGCAGGCTGAGGACAGGGCTCCTATGGTGGCTTGGAGCCCTTGCTGTTTCTGTCTTTGGAGGTCGGACAGATGGATAGGATAGGATAGATAGGATAGGATAAATAAACCAATTAAATATGAGAAAACAATGTCCTGCTACTTCTCTCCACAGTCATTGTCTACCCCATCCCCCTTCTGGATGAGGGTGGGTCTATCTGCAAACTAAGAGGCTGGAGTGGGGACTCTCCATGGCTGGAGATCCCCCTCTTTCAGGCTGGCCCCTGCAGCTTGGCATGTTTTCCTAACGTGGTGAACACATGCTCTCTCTGGAGGATCACTGTTTTCCCTCTGAGGTCCTCAGACACATTGGAGGGGAGGACTAGGAGAGGCTAGGAGTCCCCCAGCGAAGAGCCTGCGAGAGGAATGGGAAGGGGCACTATACTGGGGAGGCAGACTGGGAGAGATGACAGATCAAGCTGGTGAAGGCTAGAGGAGTCACAAGACTCAGGAACCCGAGACTGGTGAATACCTCATGCCACTGGACAGAGGGATCAATCTAGGACAAATGTGATGCAAGGAAGAGATGATCACTCTTGGAATCTACCCCTTTGAGAACCACAGAAAAGGTGGAGAGAGAAAAATCCCACTCGTAGATGAAGTTTCCTTGGGTATGCTGTGCCTCCTTTACCTAAATTTGACCTGTGTTTAGCAACCATTCACAGAGAGCTTTCTAGTTGTAAGGCATTGTGCTAGGTGCTGGGGCTCGTGAAACAAGTAAGATGCTGCCTGGTTGGGGCAGATGGCCATGGATACTGGACATGACTAGGCTACATCATATCTATTCTGATAGTGGCATGAACAAAGTGTCTAGTGGAAAGAAAGGCTCATTTATGCCTGGAGAAGTTGGGGAAGACTTCACAAAGAGAGGACCTCTGAGCTGAGTCTTACAGAATGATCTGGAGTGTAACAAATAAAGGCTGAATGAAGGAGAGGGGGAGATTGGGTGGAGAAGAGCTTGCTAGGTAAAGGGAATAACAATGCAAATGCTTGCAGGTATTAGAGAGCTTGGATATTATCCTGGGAGCAATAAGGAGCTGCTGGAGGATTTGGGGCAGGTATGAGAATAGCATTTAAGCAAGATCATGCTAGCAGCAGGGTGAAGGATACGTGGCAGAGGGAAAGACTGGATAGTGAACACCAGCGGGAAGGATTTTTAGATAATATAACTGAGACATACTGAGGACCTGAACGAAGACGGTAGCAGGGGCTGGAGAAAAGGGAACACATATAAGGGATAATGAAAAATCTATTGCATTTAGTGACTGACGGGTCAGGGGGGATCTGGGGCCAAGATAAAAGAGAGTGAGCAAGCCTAGGTTTCTGGCTTCGGGGCCTGGGAAGAGTGTGGTGCTGTTCATGCCTAGAGAGAAATAAGGGAAAGAGAACAAGGGTATTTGTATGTCTTTGTGTGTCCAGGTATAATATGGCTGTGTTAAGATCGAGGTTTGTCCAAGGTGGAGATATATGCAGTATTCAGTCGGTATATGAGTCTAGACTCTAGACTCTAGAGCATCTGTACCAAAGATCACTTCAAGATTTCATGACTGGGTAATTGAAAGGATGATAATGTCATCAACAGAAATAAGGACCACTAAAGCGAAAATATGATGGGGGTGGGGGCTAGAAGCTGCATAACACTGAAGATATTCACCAGGCAGTTGGAAAAATGGGATCGGAGCAGTAAGAGGTCAGGTTTAGAGCTTTATATTCAGGAGTTCTCTAAATAGAGATGATAGCTGCAGCCGCAGGAACGGATGAGATCATCAGATTAAAGTGTGCACCGAGAGAAGAGGGTCAAAGACAGAACACTGGAAAACACCTACTTTTATTTAGGGTGGGAGGCGGGCACGGAGCAGAGGAGGAGCTGTTTGCGAGGAGAACGAGGATGGTACCAGAGACAGAAGAGTGTTTGCAGATAGGTGGCCAGCAGGTCAGCTGAAGAGATGCTGAGAAGGGCGAGGACTCAGACTTGGGGATTTGGATTAATGACCTTTAAGAGAACAGATTCAATAAAGAAGTAGGATGGTGGCAGAAATAAGCCAGTGGTGCAAAGTAGAGGTAGTTAAATATAAATACACTTTTGAACAGTGAGACACTGAAGGGGACAAAAGCTCAAGGAATGGTGAAGGTGGTTTGTGTGGTTTTTTTACAATGGGGAAAACTTGGTCCATTTGTATTTTTGCGGTACACACAAGGAGACGTATCCACTGCAGCTGTCTCACAGGTGCTGGCGAGGCCCTTCCCCTGTCCTGGGGCCTCTCGTGTTCAGAAATCCCCAGGGCCCTGGAGGAGGGATACCTTCCAACCTATGACATTCATGAACACCTTGATTCTTTTCTGCCTTATTTTAGCCCTGACTCCTTCTCTTCCTTTCCCAAACAAACATTTATTGAACACCTATTGTGTGTCATCTGCATTAGGTGGTATAATACAGGGGGGACTGGGGAGGCTGCTGTAGCGATGCCGTGGTTTGAACTAGGCAGTAGCGGTGGGGTGAAGAGGAGGGTGGATTTGAAAGATCTGTTTGAGATACAGACTCCAGGGCTTCAAGACTGACTGGAAGTGGGCTGAGGGGGACGAAGGGGCAGAAACTACCTTAGAAGTCCCAGCTTTGGGGCTCCAGTGAAGGGTTGGGAATGATCGCTGAGGCCTGTCTTGCCTGCTCAGAGCTGGAGCTGGGCGTGTCAACGATTCTGAGGCAAGCACTCCATCTCGGGGTAACATGATCCTGTAACGCAGGGCTCCTCTGATGTGGGCTGCTTGCCTTTTACAGCATTAGGGGAGCAACATTTCATGGAAAATTCAATAAATCCCCCTGTACAGCCAGACGTCTGTAAACAATGGCTTCCAAATTCAATCAGGCTGGGGACCCGCAGCAGCATTTATGAGCTCTAACGTGGAATATTATATAGGGGAGTGAGTGGCAGGGGGGCTGGGGGGAAGGGACTTCCTGGAAGATGAAAGCTCCTGTGTAGATCCCGCTCTCAGATCCTTACAGCACAAGTGATTCTCCAGGTAGGAGTCCTGCCCATGGGGCCATCGGGCCAAGGCCTAGGCCTTTGGTACTGGCTGTGACGAGGTTGAATGGTCTGAGAGTGAACTCCCCAGTTCCTCCCACAACCTACGTCAGATGCCCATCTGGTCATGCACGTGAGCCGTCATGGCGTGCTTACCGCCTCTGTCACCTGTGAAGGCCCTATAGCCTGCAAACCCCCTTTCAACAAACCCTCCACCCCTTTGGCTCTATGGTGTGGCAAAGAGCTACCGAGAACTAGTTCCCCTCTGTCTCAGGATCGGGTGGTGCCTCCCCTAGCACGGAGAGATTTGCGCTGAGGTAGGGTCAAGGACAGAGACTGTAAATGTGACTGGTTTTCTGATGAGGAGGTTGCAACATGCTCTTTTATGGAGGCTCCAGGTCTCACCCACTCTTTCGCCCTCCTTAGATTTCTCTCTCCTTTGCCCTTTTAACACCTCGATGCAAAGCTCTGGCCGGCTCTCCCTGCCTCTGCTTCCTCCAACAAGCCAATGCAGAGCATGATGGGGCAGAGGAAAGAATAAGACTCTGCATGTGAATCCGGTTCTCATTATTCACAAGCTATGGGTCACATACTCCTCAGAATCTCAGTGTCCTCATCTGTACGGCGAGAACGAGAGGAACTGCGGGGTGCCTGTGAGGATGAAACCGGACAGTGTGTATCAAGTGTCTGGTGTTCTGGCATGGAGTAAGCTGGCAATAAAGGCTAGCTTCCTTCTCAATTCTCCTCCTCCTCTCAAACCTCTCTTTAATGAAGCTTCTGTTATTCATCAGAAACTGCCCTCCTCCAACCAATGGTGCCAGATGTTCCCTCTGCTCTTCTCTGGAGTCCCGCACACCTCTCAGGCCCCTTTTGTGGCTGGCTTTCCCGCAGGCCTGGTGCAAATCCCACAGGAAGAGCATCAACCATCACCAGAGGCCATGGCCACACTGAAGAGCGCAGGCCAGGAGAGGAGGCGGCTCTAAGGTGTCCCTACTCAGAGGTGCCTTTCTTAGAGACCTGCCGTGTATGCTTCCGGAGGGCAGGGCTTTTTGCCTGCTTTGTTTATGGGTCAGTCCCCAGTGTCTAGAGCAGTGCTTGACTTGGTAAGTGTTCAATAAGTATTTCTTGAATTAATTAATTACTTCAGCTTCTCTCACCATTTTCCTGTGGTTTATCTCTGGTCCCACAGGGAGAATGCAGAGTATGCCTTCCAGAAAAACAAACCACAAATTCTCCAGAAGGTCAGGAATCTTCTCTTCCCTTTAAATGTCCTTGGAACTGGCCAGGCTCCCCCCATGGAACCGGTAGGAAGCAGAATCACTGCCAGCGAAGATTCTCCTTGCAACCTATTAGAAACGTGAGTTTTGTAAAGACATTTTTACATTTATCTTCAGCTAGAGCAGTAAGGAGAAAGGGAGGAGAGAGAAACATGGGTGGGAGAGAGACATATTGAGGAGTTGCCACCCACACGACCCCAACCGGGGCTGGGGACAAACTGCAACTGAGGTAGGTGCCCTTAGTGGGAACTGAGCCCAGAACTCTCTGGTCCACAGGCCGACACTCCAACCACTGAGCCAAATCGGCCAGGGAAAAGGGGTGATTCTTCTTCTTCTTCTTCTTCTTTTTTTTGCCCCCCGCCGCGTATGTGCCCCTAGCAGGAACCGAACCCGGGACTCTCTGGTCTGCAAGCAGAAGCTCCAACCGCTGAGCCAAACCGGCCAGGGCAGGAAGGGGCGATTCTTGCAGACAAGGTTTTATTAAGGCTCTGGGCTATCTGCTTAGCCTTTGGAGATAGTGGAGGTATAATTCTGTGAAAGTGAACTGGATATGCATTTCCTCCCTCTCCGGAGGACAGTTCCATAGAATCCCTGCCTGGTCAATCTTAAAACAGAGGGCAAAAGGGAGAAGGTTGGCTATCCCCAGCAGTACTAAGTAGCATTTATAAAGGATTATCACGTGCAAGACTCTGTGCTCAACAGTTCATGCATTAACTCATTTACACCTCCCACTGGCCTATGTGGAAGGTTCTGTATTATCCCCATTTTACCTATAAGAACGCTGAGGCTTAGAGAGGTTAAATAACATGTCAAGACCACAGGGCCAAGAAGAGGAGGAACAGGAGGGGATCCAGGTCCATCTGACTCAGGAGCTTGAGCTATGAACCACTATACTCTGCTACCTCAGAAAAAAGACGAAGGAGAGTGGCCCCTGGCTTGAATGGTTCTGGGGCCCTGGCAAACATCAGGCATTCTCCATCTGCTCCTGCTCTGTTCTGCCCCGCTCCTCACCGCCTCCAATTTACAGTGGGGCAACTGAAATTGTTTGAGAGAGGTTATCTCCTCTGGGCCTCCAGACCTCCTGCTGGACACTCCCTGGGGAAGAGAAAGGGGTGGGGCGAGGCCAGGGGAGGGCTGCTGCCCCCAGACCCCAGCTACAGACACCAGTGGGGCTCTGAGCTGCCTGGCTGGGACCAGTTCCAGCCAACTGGGCATACGTGCTCTGCAGTCTCAGGCTTGAGAGGTGTTGCTTGCTCACTACTTTCAGCTGCCCAGTAACTCCCTCCCATCTGGAGGGAGATCCTTTAGGATCAGAGCCAATGTTGACCTTTTGGTTTTCCATTTGGCAGGAGCCGGGAGGGGTCCAAGGAGACAGATCCCATGGGTATCTCCCCCTACAGCCAGATACTCAGCTTCTGGGGCTCTGGAATTTACTCCTGAGGCAGTCACACAAAATTCTTTTTTTTCCTCAACTATCCAAAATATGATGCCATGCCCCCTGTCTACCCCAGTCACGTACCCATGTCCATGCACACGCGGCGTCCACTCTGGTGACTAGCTTGTTCTGTGCTCCAGCTTGCTTTCTCTCTCTCTCAACTCCCCCTCCCTCTCTCTCTCATTCTCCCTGCTGCTGTAAGGATCAGTCCCCAAAGAAAAATGCCCAATTTGTCATGTCATGTCCAGCTGTTAACCTCCCGTCGGTAAGCCATGGGGAAGACTTACTTTCTCCTATTTATTTATTTGCCACTTGGACAATAGAAGGCCCCAGGCCTGCTGAGTTCTCCATAATAAAGCCACCAACGATCTCCCCCATCACCCCTCCCCTCCCCCCACCCCCATGTCAACAACACTAGCCAACCTGCAGGTGTCACTGGGCATTAACCCCGGGCTTAACTCTGGCTCTGCTGAACCAGAGGGAAGGGGGAGGGGGTAGTGAGCAAAGGTGGGGGGTCTGACGGGGAGGTCTCTGCACAAAGAGGAAGGCCTGGGGATGGGCTGGCTCATAACCATCCCTCCGGAAAGCTCACTGTGCTGAGGCTGGGGGAGGGAGGGAGGGATCAACCAAATAATGCAACCCCTTCTTCCCAGCCTCCCCACTGGTCTCCAGGCAGAGCCTTGGCCAGCCGGTGGCAGGCGCCTGGCTCACCGCACCTAGCAACACTGCCGAGAGACGGGGCCTCCAGGAATGAGGCCCAGCATGGCTGGCCTGGCCTAGCACAGGCCTTGGAGGGGTTGGGGTAGGGTGAGAGGCTCAGACCCTTCCACCTCCAGGCGCCTCAGGGTGCCCCTACTTTCTCTAGCACTCCCTTGCTCCCATCTCCAAACTCGAGAGTCCCAATCCAATTTGCCAAGGGAGAACCAGTGCTCAGGAGAAAATGCTAGCAATACTTCAGGCTCCCTGCTCTCCTGGGGATTAAATGGGGTGTGTGGGGGGGTGCTCTTTAGTCCCTGGCCCTTCCTTCTGTGCAGATGTCAGAGTGAGTTAAGGAACACGCTGAAGTGCAGCCCCCATGGCCTTTCATCTGGGGCTCCCAGCCCCGTGTTGTCAATAGCACCAGCCTCTCTTCCCGGGAGCCTAGCTTCCCCTGGGACAAGCTGTGGAAAAAAGAGCACAGATCAGGATTCCCTGGGACTGTGCCCTGAGGCTTTTTCCACTGGAGTCCCCTACTTCCTCCCTGTCCCACGGGGCGACCTGAAATACAGAGGCATTAGCAGGGCCTTTTCCAAGCTGGTCACTCAAGGCTAAGTTTGTAACCCACCACTGACTGTATCCTCAGAGGCCACACCTTGGGCCAGGGCACCCACATACAGGTGAAAGACTTGGTCAGCACCTGCCCATCGAGGTTTCTCACGCGTCTTTGTTAACTATGTGCTCCACTGACGAGCTCACTGTTTGACGAATCAGAATGAAAATAACTAGGAAAATGATGGTTACTATAGCGTTGCCTTGAGGGTTCACCAGGGGCTGCACTGGTACCCACTCTGTTCTTGGCTCAGTGCTGCCATCACTTGTATGATGAGCAGCTACAGAGACTCTAGGGCCTAGAGGACAAGAGTGCAGAGAGAGGTCAAAGATCACAGAGACCAGGCAGAACCAGCGCTCAGGGTTAGCTGGATCAAGTCCAGACACAGGTCCTGGTCGCCTCAGCAAGGGAAGCAAGGACTGCACTCTAGCCAGGGACTTCATCAGCTAAAACTTTTCTTAAGAGGAATTTCTCAAGATTTGATTTTGTAAAATTGCCTACATCCAAGAGCTGCATGGTAAGTGGGATGCTGAGTGACAATGTTCCAGAGAGAGGTGACCAGAATGGGCAAGCTCCTGACAACTGGAAATGCTTGGAGCACTCTTCAGTGTGAGAAGCACTTGGGACCATCTAGAACTCTTCCACCGTGCCCTGGGCTGCCTTGGAAAAAATACCTTCCAGCAGGGGCTTGGTGGTGACCTGTCCAGGACAGAAAAAGGGAAGCTTCTAAGGTGGGCAGATGATGGGGCTATGAAAGAGGTCTCCAAGGAACCTTCTAATTATTGCTCAGAAGTTAAGATTCTAGAGGCTTCATGATTCAATCTAGGAGACAACGTGAACAGAGGGAAAAATACAGACGATGGCATGAGATGGGCCCGGATTTTAATCGCGGCTCAGTCAGTTACTAGCTGTGTGACTTTGGAAAAGTTACTTGACTTTCTGAGGTTCAGTTTCTTCTTCCATAATGAGCAGTTGTTAGGAAAAGTAAGTGGGCTAATGTAAGTGAGAACACCTAGAATAATGCCTGACATGCAGCAAATGTTAATTACTGTCTCCCTTCCTTGTCTAAAACTTACTTGGTTCAGTCTCTGCCTCCACAGGAAACCTGATTACTTGTACCCAGTGGCCACCACAGAAGGCAGAGATGTGTTAAGTGCTCCTATTCATGGCACAGGGCTTGTCCCCTCAAAGAGTTTGGTCTTCCTCCCCCCTTCCACATCCCCCTCAGTTCTGGACCGAGACACTGAAGTGGCTGGTTTGTGTGGGAGGCATACACACATTTCTTATCTGGCCTGAAAAGCAGGCATTAAAATGCATTTTGGTTCACCCAGGACAATAAAGAAAAAAAAGGAAGCTTTAAGTCACTAATAAAAATCAAATGTAGGCAGTTTGCAGGAGTGATCAGCTCAGAGCTTTGCTGTTCTCTTGTTAAGGGTCTGGAGCCATAAATAACTTCCCCATAAGAAGGCAGAGACGAGGGGGAGTGAGTGAGAGGGAACGCAACAACACAAAATTTTTCATTTTTCTCCATAAATCATTTCAGCGTGCGATAATATTTGTTTTTTCTAATGAGTCTCTTGTGATCCATTCCAGGAGCTAACATCAGGGCCTGTCAGGGGGTGATGTGTGGTACAGTTCAACGCTTTACAAAAACTGCCTGCTATACAGATTTTTTTCCTTCTCTTCCTTATGCTGAGTATTCATGAAGCCCATTATTCTGTGCTCATGCTTTACAGATTCTTCCTTTCTGATCTTTTTCTTTTGGGCTGCAACTGCCCTGCTCACTCTTCTGTCTGCCTAGATTGTAGGGCTTTGCTGCAGCCTGGGAGAGCGTTGTAGGCAGCGGGACAGGAAGGTGGCTCAGAGGGATTCTTGGGAGGCCATCAGGTGTAGACTTTGAGCTTCAGTGGGTAGGGGGAGACTTCCTCAAAGTTCAATTGGTGCCAGTGTGGGAGAATGTCTTCAGTAGGTTGGATTTCTCATGATCAACTGAGATGGACCCTATCACAGTGGGCAAGACCACCTGCCAAGCAAAAAGTCCCTCCAAAGAGCTGGCAGGTTAAATTGAAGCCAGATTCATAAGAAAGACTGTGTATATCATGCTGAAGAGTTTGGGGTTTATCCTACAGCAAAGGACATCAATAAAGTATTTTACAAAGAATCAGGTTTGCATTTTAGACTTTTCTGCACCATCAGTGTGAAGAATAGATTGAGGAGGGGTGCAGGTTAGAGGGAGCAAGGAGTGAGATGGGAATCAGAAAGTTTTGGAAGTATGTTGCAGTGATACAGATGAACAATGATAAGGTAGCCCGGCTGGTGCGGCTCAGTGGCTGAGCGTCGACCCATGCACCAAGAGATTGCCGGTTCGATTTCCGGTCAGGGCACATGCCCAGGTTGTGGGCCCAATCCTCAGTGGGGGGGCATGCAGGAGGCGGCCAGTCGATGTTCTCTCTCATCAATGTTTCTATCTCTCTCTCTCCCTTCCTCTCTTTCTAACATCAATAAAGAAAAAAAATTTAGAAAAAAAGAAAAATGATATGGTAGTGGATTCAGAAATGAGAGATTTTTAGGAGAGCTTAGTAAAGCCCTATTCATCCTTTAAGACTGATTTTCATGTTACTCTTTCTGTGAAACCATTTCCACCCTCTCCAGACTGGCTCACGCATTCCTCTTGGCTCCTTTATCTTTGTCATATTTCTCTTCTCTGCAAGCACTCATCACATTGTCTGATGCCTGAGCTCTTTGAGGGTAGGGACCGCACTACATAAATGGTTGTATCTTACCGTCTAATATGGAACATGGCACATAAGATTGTTTATTTTAAAGAAGCATACAAACAGATGAATAAACAAAATGAAGTGGGAAGACAGAACGTAGGTAGAAAGCCGAGGTTTGGGGGCGGGTGAAAGAACAGGAGCCACCCAAGGAGACCGAGAGGAACGCTCAGAGGTAGAAGAGCTCGTGGCGAGGCAGGGGGACAGAGCTTTTTAAGAAGAAGGCAATGATTTTTGGTGCCAAATGCAAAAGAGAAGTTAAATAAGACAAAGACAGAAAGGTGTGCACCGGATTCGGCAGTTCAGAGGTTGTTACTGATCTCTGTGAAAGCAGTTTACTTGGAGTTGGTGAGAGCAGAAGCCAGACCAGCCAGTTTACCTTTTTTGGATGAGAAGTGCAAAAGTGTAGATTGGGCTTTCATGAAATGTAGCTAAGAAGGGAATGCGAAAAATAGGGGCAGCTTCAGAGGAAAACACAGGATCAAAGGGGGATATTTTCAGGAAGGAAGGTGGTTTAAAAAATGTTTGCTGCCCTGGCTGGTTTGGGTCAGTGGTTAGAGTGTCGGCCCCCAGACCAAAGAGTCTCAAGTTCGATTCCGGTCAAGGGCACGTACCTCAGTTGTAGTTCGGTCCCCAGCCCTGGTTGGGGTCGTGCGGGAGACAGCCAATTGATGTCTCTCTCTCACATCAATGTTTCTCTCTCTCTCTCTCTTTCTCTCACACACTCTATCTGAAAATAAATGGAAAAATATCCTCGGGTAAAGATTTAAAAAAATAAATAAAAAATGCTTGCAGGGTAAACCAGACAGAAATGAGAGGGTGAAAGAAAAGACACAGGAGAGAAAGTTGGGTAGATCCAGAGCTGGCTGGATAATCATACCCTAAAGATATTGATCAGTGTTTGAAAAAGAGGTCTCCAGTGACATATGACAGCATTTTGTCCTTTACCCTGTTCAGCATTTTTATCAACAACTTGAAGCCAGAAACATTATGGCTAACAAATTTACAGTGAGACAAGACTAGGGACAGCCAACAAGATGTAATACAGAATCGGGATTCAAAACTCACTTCCACAAGTTGGAATGCAAGTGAAATTTAACAGGAACAAGTAAGTGTTCTACATGTAGGCTAAAAAATATATAAATTCTGAAAGTATGGGTTGCAGGAGTTATGCCTTGAGAATAATTCTTGGGAAGAATACCTGGGAGTTCTGTGTGAATGTACATTTGCCAAAAAACTTCTGAAGACTTTAGCCACATTAGCAGAAGTACAGCGTATGGAACAATGGAGGGCTGGTCACACGGTAAGTGCAGAGGGAACATTCTGCTTTGATTTGGGCTTCGTATTGTTTGGGGGACATTGACAATGAGGGAAGATTTGATCAGGATAAAAAGATGTCTTGAAATTATGACTTGTGATCATTGATTGGGGAAGCTGAAGGAAGAGTCATCAGAGAAATGTGACAGAAATTCTTAAATATTTGCCAATTTATCGTAGAGCAAAGAGAATAGATTTCCTCTGAAGAGATTCAAAGGGCAGAGCTTTAATCCCAGGGTGAAAATTAAATAAAAGCAACTTTTGGTTCAATAGGAGGTAAAAAGTCTATGGCTTCCCCCTCTCTGCATGGGTTCTAGGATCCCTAAAACTAAATATGAATGTTATATGTATGTGACTACATATGGGGTTCATGGCTTTCAACAATTGTTAAAGGGTCTGTCACACACACACACACACACACACAGAAAAAGGGAGAAATTTTTTCTCAGTGATGGCAACTGGAATGGAACCATGGCTTCCAGGAGGAGCAGATTTCCCATTACTGAAGGCAGAAAGACCTAGTTAAGCCTCTATTAAGTTTGGAGGTCTGATTCAGGAAGAGGTTAGTTTTAGACCATGCAAAAGAAGGGGTGTGTGTGTGTGTGTGTGTGTGCACGTGCGCACACGCAGAGGGGGAGAGAAAGAGGGAGATGGATAGATAAAGGGGAAGGCAAGACAGAGGTAGTGAGATAAACACTGTCATGGGCCGTTTCCATCATGTACTCACAAGAGCATAATAAAGCCCTTGTAATATACTAGAACTTGTGTGGTCCCAGGGCCTAATTTGCATACTAATTACTGAGTGCAAATGGGACCGAGGGGTAGGGAGGGAGGGTGGGGAGGCATGCAGGGAGCGAGGGGCCTGGACTGTTTGCTCTGCCATTTCATATCATGCTAACAAGCTAATCCGGCGTGCAGTTAGCTCCTGATATATAACTGCTCATTAGTATTATAATAAAGTACATGAAACAACCATAAAACGTTATATACTGCACAAGTGTTGTTTTCTTGCCAATTATCTGCAGGCGGATTTATCACCACAGTTGTTTCGAATTCCCCTTGGTGAGGTTTGGGCGGAATAAAGAAAGGTGTTGGTGGCGGCAGCAGCAGAGGGGGGCCTTTTCGAGGGGCAGACCATGTGTTTTCTTAAGTAGCACTTACTGATGCGCCATTTCATGAGAGTGAAGCAAGGAGATCCCATCCTTCTCCATCTCGGCAGCTCAGGAGGAAAGCAAAGAGGGTGAGAGCTGGGGAAGGCTGCAGGCCTACGGTTGTGGGACCTGAAGACACAGGGCCCACAGTCCTCTGGACAGCTCACAACCTCACCCTCGGAGGCTTGTATGAAGCCTATGGCTCTGTTGAGTGAGATTCTGTAAATCTGCACCACTTGCTCTCCAATCTTCCAAAGTAGCCCCTCAAGTAACCCAGTTCAAAGCAATACTACATCCTCCCCAGAGGGCTTCTCCAATGAGTTCTAGTTAAGACAGCCTTGTTGTGGGGAGATGTTCTAGAGATCAGTGGTTCCTGCAATCAGTTTCTTTCTGCCCTTGTGCCGATATTCCCACAACCCAGCCTCCCACTCGGTGCTGTGGGAGAAGCTAAGAGAAAGTGAGGGAAGCCACACCTCTTAAGGTCACTCTACTCCACCATCACCAGCGAACACAGAATAGTGCTGGGATTGGGGAACAGAGAATGCCCCTTGCTTAGTTTTTCTAGGTCAGATTTTAAGAGCCTCCTTACTTGGTAATGAAGTAGGAAGAGGTTTCAGGGCCCTGTCCCACTTCTTCACCCCTTCTCACTCCTCCTCAGGCTGAAGGAGAATCTGCCAAGTTCTCACTACGTTCTCCTAGCAAGATCTCTTCAGCTGCCTACACCCACAGCATTTGGCCCACTCACTACAGCTCACTGTCAGGAATGGGCCACAGGGTTGGAGAAGCCGATTCTTACAAGGCAACTCTCAGACCAGAAGCCTCAACTAGGCCCCATATGTCCTCCCAGACCTGTAAGGAAACATCCACTTTCGCAGTTTCCCAGAAGCTGTGTCAGGACAGAGTCAACTCCACCTTGCTCTGTGCTGTCTCAGTGTACCAAAGGGTGCATGTGGAAATGGATGTCTGCTGCAAAGGCTGGGGCTGTACCCCCAAAAATCACACTCCGTTTAGTGATACATAGTGGATCTGCTTATTCATGAATTAAGTACAAACTTTGAACACATCTGTCCTGGACTCTGGGCTCCTTCCAAAGAACCCTAATGGTAAATAAGACAATACCAGTAGGAATTCCACACATTTCTCAGAAGCTGGGGGCTCCAAAAGGAGAATATATCAGAAGCCCCTTCCCACCTGGAAGGAAGGAGATGTAGAGAAGCCGTTCTCTCTGTACTCCCCCCCCCCCCCCCCCCCCCGAAGCCAGCTTTACTCCTCCTGACAAGAGAGATGCTCAACCACCCAAAATCAGGTACAATCTGGACCACTCAACAGCTCACCTCTCCCCCCTATGAGTTATATCTCCACTTGAAAAGCTTAATAATATGTCACAACTTTCTGTTCTAGATATGTTCTTTGTTGTCTAAATTCTCTACAACCTTTAAATGTCTGAGTCAGACTGCAAATGGCCAGAGAAGTGACCATGTAACTGCTTGTGAACGCCAGCAGCTCTGATGTATCACAGACTGTAGGCTGATGAAACGGAGGATCACTCTTCTCTCCCAGATGCAATTCCAAGTTTTATGATTTGGTTATCAACCATGATGATGGCGATGGCTATGATAAGGAATGACCCCCTTATTTTGAAACTTGATAATCCCAAATCTAAGGAAAAAACGGTGGGCCAAAGGGTGATTCATGTATCTAAACCAGACTAAATACCAGTGCTCTGGCAGAGTCCAACGGTGAATAAATGGTATTTGACATTTAGATGCAATTGTTATGTGAACTGACTCAAGAATCAAATTCAAGCTCTTCAGCAAAGGCTACAAAATCTTTGGTGAACTGGAACCCACTTCCCCCTTGAACCTTATCTTCTACACTCTGTCCCTCACCCAGTATTTGTGATACTGAATTGGGTCTAATTGCCCCTAACAGAGGATGCTTTCTTGTTCCTCTCTGTTTTGTTCATTCTGATCCCACTGCTTAGAATGTCCATACACTTTTTTCCACTGCTGACTTCCCATAAGGTGGGTCGGGCATTGTCACCTGTGGAAGCCTTTCCTGACACTCCACCAGAGTCTGATCCAGGTGACCTGTACGGTGCCTGTACTTACCTCTATCAAAGTGTCAGTCAGTAGCTTCTGAACCTCTTCAGAGCAGGTGCCTTATTCTTTGCAGTCTCAGCACCTAGTATAGAGCCTGCCAGACCAGGCACTTAATACATGTTTTTACTTATTGCACAATTTGAGAGAGTCAACTTGGACTGAACCTTTAAACTCTTACCAATACGCCAAACCAGAGCCTCCGCATAACTTTCGTTTACTCTCTAGGCAAAGACTGCTAATTCAGCATGCATTAGGCACTCAAAGCCAGTCAACCCCCTCCAAAAGCAGAGACAAGGGCAAACCCTTATTTCTGAGATATTGATATTCTACTTTTTTGTCATCTACACTCTCCTTCCTTTGAGTCTAGTACTTAAAGGTGCAGATCCAGAGATAGCTCCACCAGGGCTCAGTCCCATCAAGCCCTGCAGGCCAGCACTCCCATTCCCCCAGGACTTTGGAGTTCCCCTCTTCCTCCCAGGCTGTGGTGGTTGGGTCTTCAGGGGCTGTTCAACAGAAAGTCCCAGGAGACACCCCCTCCCCCCCTGCTTTGGGCTGTTCCCATTTGCAGGGGACTTAGCTGGAGGGCAACTAGGCTACTGATGTCTTCGCAGGACTGTTGTGAGGATTAACTGAGATAATTGTTTCAGTGCTGCTAACACTGTGTCACAGATACAAACACTCAGCCATACCGTGCGATTCCATCTTCCCCAGTGAAAGGCACACTATTATAATTAAAAACAAAACATGGGCTATTGAAGTCAATAAAATTCTGCCTCTATAATTGGGAAAAATGCTTACCTTTCTTAGCTTCAGTTTTTCTGTCTGTAAAATGGAAATAATAATGCTCACCCATAATTTTAATAAGAAATGAAATATTTGATAAAAGATATGAATATATGCATATCTGAAATGTGTACCCCCGGTATAGAGTAGGGACTCAATAAATAGTAGCAGATAATAATGACAACAAATGTAAAGGTCTGAATTTGGACCTAAAAAATCCAAAGCAGAACAGGATGACAGAGACATGACTCAGCAGTGAAAAGAGTTGGAGGTCTTAGTTGATAACCTCCATATGAGTCAGCAGCTAATGTGACAGCTGCATTCACAAAGCAGTGACAGGCTGATCCTGCTCAGCCCTGGTTCAGTCATCCTGGGCAAGGCAGGACAGGGCACCACCCTTTGTGAGCCCAAAATAACAATATATGTGAAGGCAATTGTAAAACATAGAGCTTTTACACATGTAAAGCACTATCAACGAATGAATCATCATCCGCAGAATAATAACTGAGATAGAGGTCATCTGTACTGACTTCAGAGGGGAATAAACAACTGTCATGGAAGGTGGAGACTCGACATGATAGAAAGAAAGGGAATCACCAGTTTGTAAAAAGGAGGCGTATAAAGGGCTGATACAGGCCGAGGAGGTGAGTCCTGTGTGTCCCCCATGAAGAAAACCAAGAACTATGGGTGAAAGTTAAAGCTAACTTAGGCCGATTATAAGATTTGAGCTCATTTTAAGAAAAGCATTTTCTGCCCTGGCTGGTTTGGCTCAGCGGTTGAGCATTTGCCTGCGGACCAGAGAGTCCCAGGTTCGGTTCCCGCTAGGGGCACGTCCACAAAAATTAATAATAATAATATTAATAATAAAAAAAAGAAAGAAAAGCATTTTCTAACAATCAAAGATTTCCAAACAACTGCTTCTTTGAAAAGAAATGAGCTCTCCCTCACAAGAGGTACTCAAGCAGAGATGGGATGAGGATCATTGGTCCTAATGGAGGGAATTCAAATATGGAGTTCGGGACCAGAGCTCTTCTGACCCTGCAATGCCATGGCTCGAGGGGCTCTCTTCCTGCTGTTCTCTGCTATCAAAGGGCAGGGAAGAGTCAGAAATCCTCAATTTAATTACTCATCTGATATTCAGAAAACATCTACTATATTCCAGGCATTGTGCTAGGTGCTGAGAAAGTAAGGAAAAGTCTTTTGGCCTCTGAGCTCTTAGAGTCTAATGGAATTAACTGCTATGAGGTCTGGCAAAGTGCTTTGGGCATACATCAGCAGACATAACGAAGTGCTTGAAACAGGGAGAGTCTTTGAGCTGAGTTTTGAAGAAATACTCTTACTAGATGGAAAAGGGAAGTAAGAGTACAACAGGTAGACAAGACAAGACGAGCAAAGCCATAAAATCGTGCAAAGGCAAGGTATGTTTAGGGAAAGACGAGGTAGGTATAATGGGAAATGGGACTAAGGGTATAGGCTGAGGCTGGAACGAGAAGCACTTAGTACCATTTATTGAGGCTACTGAATGTACCTTTAGGATTCCAGGAAGCCTGGGAGGAATCTAAGAAGAGTGACATACAGTCACACCTGTGTTTTTATTTATTTATTTTTTTAATCCTTACCCGAGGACATTTTTCCATTTTTTGCACAGATAGAATGGGAGGGAGAGAGAGGAAGAGAGAGAGAGAGGGAAACATCGATGTGAAAGGGACACATCGAGTGGCTGCCACCCCCACGACCAACCAGGGCCGGGGACAAACTGCAACCGAGGTACATGCCCTTAGCGGGAACCGAACCCGGGTCTCTCCAGACCGCAGGTGGATGCTCCAACCGCTGAGCCAAACCGGCCAGGGCCACACCTGTGTTTTTAAAAGATCACTGGCTGAGGTTGTAAGAAAGGATTGAAGTGAAAGGAGGTTATTGAAAGTAGAAGTACAAGCATTGAAGGATAACTGGTGACTATATGATCAGAATTTCTAAAAAGTGATTCTTTTTTTCTGATTGTAAAAATAATATATACCTATTATAGATAATTTAGAAAATGAAGAGAACTCTAAAGAAGGAAACTAAGTAACCTACAATCCCACCACCCACTATAATATGTTGGTGTAATTCCTTTTATTTTGTTTCTATGCATAGTTTTTACTTGACATTACTGTAGGATCTCTGCTGAAATATTCTTCAAAAAATGATTTTTTAATGACTGCACAATAGTCCATGATATGTTTATACTATAATTTATGTAACCATTTCCTTGTTGTTGAACACTTACGTTTTTTTTTTTCAGATTTCCCCTGCTATAAATAATACTGAAATGATTAACCTTATGCATAAATCTTTGAGCACGCTTCCAATTATTTTCTTAGAATATATTCCAAAAAGGCAATTACTAAAATAAAGAATGTAAATATCTTAAGGCTTTTGCTATGTATTACAAAATTGCTTCCAGAAAGATTAAACAAATATAAGCTTTTACTAATAGTATATAAGAATGTCTGTCTAATGCCACCCTTATTAACAATGGCCTTTATAATTTTAAAAGTTGACAGTTTGTATAGGCAAAATGTTATCTTATTTATATAGTTTAATATTAACTATAATAACTTGAAGATTTTCATATTTCTTTTGCGAATAGCTTGTTCATGCTTTAGTTCATTTTATATTGAGCTATTAGGGCTTTTTATTGATTTGTAAGTGCTCTTTATATATTAAAGATATCAAATGTTCTGCTATGTTCACTGCAAATCTTGGTTTCTCAGGTGGCATTTTGGTATGTCCCCTTTATTTTTGTTATGGTGGGGCTTTTGTTGTTGTTGTATAGAAATGTAAACATTTTGGTGACTTTTTCCACTGTGTTTATGCTAAGAAGTTCCTTTCCTAACCAGATACATATTGTAGTCCCTCCTTATCAGTGATTTAGCTTTTTGTAGTTTTAGTTACCTACAGTCAACCACAATCCAAAAATATTAAATGAAAAATTCCAGAAATAAACAATTTATAAGTTTTAAATTGCATGCCATTCTGAATAGTGTGATGAAATCTGATGCCATCCTGCTGTGTTCCCCCTGAGACACAAATCCTCCCTTTGTTCAGAGTATCTGCGCTGTATATGCTACCTGCCTGTTAGTCGCTTAGTAGCCATCTCAGTTATCAGATCGACTGTTGTGCTCTAGTCACCCTTATTTTACTTAATAATGGCCCCAAAGCACAAGAGTAGTGATGCTGGCAATTCAGATATGCCAACGAGAAGCCATAAAGTGCTTCCTTTAAGTGAAAAGATGAGTTTTCAACTTAAAAAGGAAAGACAAAAATGTCATATGCTAAGGTTGCTAAGATCTGTGGTAAGAACGAATCTTCTATCCATAAAATTGTGAACAAGGGAAAAGAAACTCATGGCAGTTTTGTTGTCACACCTCAAACTGCAAAAGCTATGACCACAGTGTGTGATAAAGGTATAAAGAGGGAAAGGCTTAGAACAACTGCTTAGTTAAGATGAAGAAAGCATTGAATTTGTGGGTGGAAAACATGAACAGAAAACAAGTTCCAGCTGATGACAACATGTTGCGCCAGAAAGCACTGAGCCTCCGCGAAGACATTAGCAAGAGACCCCTTGAAACAAGTGACACTCTGCCATTTACTGCAAGAGAGACAGTTATACAGATTCAGGAATAGATTTGAACTGAAAACTATAAAAATTACTGGAGAGAGACTGCATTCACATAACTTTTATTACAGTCTATTGTTATAATTGTTCTCTTGTTGTTATTAATGTCTTACTGTGCCTAATTTATATATTAAATTTTGTCATGGGTATGCAAGTATAGGAAAAAATATATGACATGTAGGGTTTGGTACTGTTCGTGGTTTCAAGTATCCACTGGGGGGCTTGGAACACAAACCCCGCAGATAAGGAGGGACTAATGTACTCATATCTGATACAGATCCCACTATGACGCTATCCTTTGCATTTAACTTTTAAATTCATCTTGAATTCATTTCGATATGAAGTACAAGGCAAGAGACTTACTCCCCACTCATCCTCCCCCTACCCCCAATTTCTTTTCTTTTTAGAATAGACAGAATGAGGGAAAGAGAGGAAAATCTATGTTGAATCAGGTTTCTGCTTCTGTGTTTGGCTGGATGGTGCTTAAGGATTATTTTAGTAGCAGGCTTAAAAAATATGCAATGATGTCAGTTTTGAATATATTGAGGCCAAGGTGCTCTGCAAGGGTTCAAGGGGAGATAGGAGTGGGCAGCTGGAATATGGGCATGAAGCTCAGGAGAGAGGTTGAGGTTGAAGCTGTGGATATAGGAGTCATCAGTGTTTAGATGACAAGTGACACCACAGGCGTGGGCGAGTGCACCCAGGGCAGATGTAAAGTGAGAAGAGAGGGAGTGAGGCATCGTCCTCTGGGCAGCAAACATGTAGAAGGGCACACAAAAGGAGGGGAAGCTAGGGAATGATATGAGGAGTAGTAAAACCCAAAGATATGAGAAGATAAGGAAGAAGAGAATCTGAAGAAGGTGATTAAAATATCAGTACTGTAGAGACAGAACATAGTCTATAATGGGCTGCATGAATTGGAGATGGGAAAGTGGAGATAATAAGAGCGATAATAAGAGCAAGACGGCTTTTGAACAAGTTTATCAGTAAAGAGAAAGAAGAAGATGGTGAAGTCACGTGCTTGGAAGATAACATCAAAAGAAAGTTTAAAGGGGGAGATCTGAGGGTGTTTGAAGGCAGAGGGAAAGGCACTGGTAGGAAGAGCGACATTTAAAATGCAAGAGAAGAGATGGTGGTGCAAGGTCTCAAGGAGCAGGAGTGATGAGCAGTTGAGGTGAAGGATTAGTACTGAGCGAGGATGTCAGGCCGTGAGGATGACAGCCAGGGTCAAGGGGAAGGTGAGGACGGGAGAAAAGTTGAATCCGTTGGCCTCTATTCTCTCTGTAGAGCAGGAAATGAAATCATCGCTGGAGAATGAGGTAAACAGAGGCAAGGAAGGAAGGACATTTTTTTTTTTTTTTTTTTTTTTTTTTGCGGGAAAGGCTTAAAACAACTGCTGTGGGAAATGGGAAGAGAAAATTGATTCTGGGACAAGCCCAAGGCCTGGTCAGAAGCATTCGGGGCCTGGCTGAAGTTGATGCCGGGCGGAATGGTTATGTGGTTCTCTCAGTCAGGCATGGCAAACCCGATGTCGAGGAGGGAGCAATGTTCACGTGGATTCCGATCGGAGGTAGGCAGATAGGTGGGACAGAAGGCAAAGGGGTAAGCAATCTGAGCCAAGAAATTCTTCAGAGAGATTGCTCAAAGGATCAAAGTTGGGTAAGAAAGGAAGTGAGGCTAGGAAGGAATGACGGGCTTGTAAAATTAGGAATGGTCCAAGGACTGAAGGTCTCCATGAGGTCGCACGGCAGATTCAATGGCAGTGGGAACTAGAATGTCCTTTGGGGGAATACCCTCAGATGTGAGGATAGACGGTGCTGGTTAGAAAGTGGGATTTCTGAGGTAAAGAAATTCTAGGAAACCAGATGGAGGGGAGGGCCCCGTTCCTGTGGGCTTCTGCTGCAGGAGCGAAGGAGACTGGAGCAGAGAACCCCAGGATCTGGATGGTCCACATGGGTGTGGAAATTCCCAGGATGAAGGCAAGAAGAGGGGTGAGCAGGAAGATATTGAGCCAAGTGACCAAGTTCACACCAAATAGCGGATACCGTCAGCAGATGACAGTGACAGAGGCTGCGGATGGCATAGCCTCAGAGAGCGGGAATGATCGTGGGAGGGCGAAGGACCACGTGTGTGAACCAGAGGTGTCACTGCCTCCAAAACTCGGGGGTCAACACGTACAGGGCACAGTCAGGCCAGCCAAAGTGAGGCAGGAGCTTAAGGCTCCACTTATTTTGTTTGTTGGTTGGTTCAATCATCGTTCATTCAAAAAGGATTTGATATGTGTCTGATGAGCCCCGAGCGCCGGCTCAGTGTTGTGCTGAGGCCGCCTCTTCCAGCGAATGCACCGGAGCCAGCAGCCCTTTCCCCTTTTTGCCAAAGGTGGCCCCACTCTCTCTCAGCAAGCCCCCCACACCAAAGTCCTGCCACCAAAGCCAGGCAGGCCCTGACATGGCTGATGGTCGGTAGGGGATCTTCTTGTTATAGCTTTTCCCCCAGAGATAAATAGGCCACAGTAAAAAAGATTGCTACATCCTTTCAATAAAGATTTTTTTTTTTCTTTTCCAGACAGCTTGAGAAATGTTTTAAAAGCTTCTCACATTTCCAGCGGAACCCACAGAGAAGAATTTTGCTTGTTATCAGCCCTGGAAGCCTCTGATAGACGGGTGACATTTTTTTTTTTCTTTTTCTTTCTCTTTTTCTCTTTTCCTTTTTTTCACCAGCTGAAGAGAGAGTCACAGTGTGTTTTATAACTGGCTCTCTGCATTTCAAAAGCTCAACGAGAGCTCTCTGCTAACCCCGATAAGCCTTGGGCTCTTAGCGTCTTAAATACCTCTGACAAGCTATACATTACAGCGCTAATAATTTGCCAAATTTGCGCCCATAATATGATATCTGTAAAACGTCAAGGGCAGTAATGCGATTAGCGGTCTCAAATGAAATATCGAACATTCAGCGTTTAGGTCCTGAATAGGGGGAGAAAGGAAAGGAAATCAATTTCAAAAGCAGGAGGGAAAAAGGCGATAAGCGTGTAATAAAAATAGAGAGAGACAGAGGAGAGATGCGGAGGAAGAGAGACAGGCAGAGCAAGATATACGCGTCTTGTATTCGTTTTTTTTAGTCAGGTAAGAGATGTAAAAAACTTTTACAAATTAGTTTGAATCCGAAGCTAAGAAATAACATTTGGTCCCCACAGCAACCGGGTTTGGGTAGAAGGAGGGAGGTGGGGGCTGGGAGCTGAGCAAGGGGTTGGCCAAGCCTAGGGAGGGCCTTTCACTCTCTGCCCCCAACAGCCTGCTTCCATAAAACACAGGAAGTTGAATTACAAGGAGTCTGAGGGTGGGCTCTCACCCTGCCCCCACCCACCCGAGGTGGGAGAGTCGTAATGGACTAATTATCTGGCCAGCAGAGGCGGTGGCGGCGGCAGTCGCAGGAGAGACGGCCCGGGCTGTCACATACCAGGCTCTAGACTAAATAACAACATCTCACACCTGCAGCTTTACGAGCCCTTGCCGAGAGGAGCGCGAGCCCTCCCCTTTCCTCTGTCCGCTACATTTTCCCCAAGCACTTGGGGGCCCCCGACTTGAGCCAGGCTGCTGTGGGGACACCAAACCGAGGGGGTCTCACTCTGGCTGAAGCCATGCCCATTGCTCAAGCCTTGCAAACTGCAGGTATCTCTACATTTGATGCTCCTTCTCTTGGGTCCTCTGGGTCATTCTCCAGGGCTGTCAGCAAGTCAAGGGGACCATGCCATTAAAATACGCCTTTCCCGAGTTTCCTGGTGAGCAGGTTTGTCTGCACCTGCGTTTGCCTGTCTCAGGCTGAGGGACAGTTTCTAGGATGGGGCTGCACTGGAGCATGAGGGCAGAAGTCACTAGTGGGTCCTCTTAGAGCTTGGGGGACAGCAGAGGCAGAAGCTCTGAGTCCCCTCAGCACACCTGTCTTTTTTGCCTCTTTCTTAGCTCTCCCTAAAACCATGTAACACAGGGAGAAGCGGTTCTTTCAAAACGTGCAGTGCCTACCCTTTGTGCACCACTTGGTCTTGGACATGACCCCATAACCCCGAACTTCCCTCTTTTGCAAAGATTTGAGACAGTTGCATCAAAAGAAGAAAGAAAACCATGATGGACATAGGGGCCAGTGCATTATCAAGGGGATGGCAGTTGGAAAGAGTAGGACCAAGCCCTTTCCCCACTCTGAATGTCCTCTAGTCCCCTTGGATGGTCACCCTACATGCAGTCCAAGACTCCCAACCAGGATGTAGGCAGCTCACCTAGGCAAAGACGGGTTGAAAGGTAGTGGATGGCCTGGGGTGGGAGAAAAGCAAACAGGCTGCCTGGGGCCTGCCCCAGACCCTTCCCCAGGGCAGCCTGGAATGGCCATTACAGGGCCACTTCTTGCGGCACCACGAGCCATTAAAACAGGAGAGCTCAGGGAGCCATCAGCCCAGCACAGATGACTTCCCCAGATGTGCCAGTGGGGCAGGATGTGGAAGCCCCCAACCCCAACTCTACAGACAAAACATTCCCGCACTAACCATCCTCGGAAACCCCACAGCCCAGAGCCCCTCTTACAGATGCTTTCTAGACCATTTAGCAGGAGGCAGTGTTTATTTTTGAACATATGTTCTTTCCCATCTCTCGCCTCCCTTCTCCCTGACTAGCCTTTCCATACCCAAAACTGTCCTCTGGGTGGGGTGCTGTTGGTTGTTACCACCAAGCTCCAAGGCCAGTGTGGGGAGAATGATTTGTTTTGGCTTTGTGGCATGCTTTAGCACATGCACATGCATACACACATGGGTACACACACACACACACACACCCCTTGCTCAAACCTCCATCAGTGGAGTGTACGTACTGCACACGCTCAGAGTGTAGGCTCTGAGAGGTTGTTTAAGCCTGCAAATCCTAAACCAGGCTGTAGGTTCCGTACTTTCCAAGACAGGCACACTAGTCAGAGATGATTCCTGGGCATTACATTCCAGTTGGGAAGGTGAGATAAGGGATAAAAGGTCCCTGACCAGGAGGGAAATTCTTGGCCTGGAGCTTGGACTGGGCTCTGCTTGGTTTTCTGTCCATGCATAGAGCCCAGCACAGTGCTATGCTCAGTTATCACCCATTCCCTTCAACTAGAGTCTCGCTCTTCAAAATAATAGTAACCCCTGGACCTTAAGTGACCAGTTCAAATTTTGCCCCATTCAAAAAGTCTTCCTTTACTCAAATCGCCCAGAGTTCTTTTCTTTCTAATGGATGTGAGGGCTCATATTTACTGGGTGCCTACTCTGCTGGGCACCACATTAGGCATTTTACATGTTATGTTATTTAGCTTTCAGAACTCTGGATATTATTATTTCTATGTTATAGACAGGGAAACAGGCTCTGAGAAGTGTAGTGATTCGTCCAATTACGCTAGCAAGTGGTAGAGCTGGAATTCAAACTCAGGTCTGAGTCAGAAATCCTATCATCTTTCTGTTATGTAATGGAGCTTCCCACATGGAAATGTTTTGCAAATATTTGTCACAGTCCTTTCCAAAGTGTGGCCCCTGGGAAAGGAAAGAACAGCTCCGTTTAGTCTGGCCGGGGCAGAGTAGAGAGATTTCCCTCAAGGAAGCCCACCTAGGCTTGCAGCCCTCTCGTTGTTTCCTATGGAGCTGACAGTCAACCAAACCCTCAGATTCTCTCAGACACTTGGTCTCCTCCTCACTCTGTTCCCAGACACGCTGGTCTTTGGCTCTCCTTTCTGTCTGGAATGCCCACCTCCTCATTCATTCACTTGCTAATCCATTCATTTATTTTTTCATTCATTCAGTGAACAGTAATTGAGAACCTATTGTATACCAAATTCTGTACCAAGTACTGGGAATACACAGGTGAGCAAAAAAAGACAGGTCTCTCACTGTGTATACAGTCTAGTGGGGTGATGGGCATTCACCAAGTAATGAGAGAAATAAATTTGAATCTGCAACAGAGATAAGTTCTGCAAAAGCGATCCATGTGGCTATAGGACATGTGATCTAGTCAGGAAAAAGAAGGAAGGCTTACCTAAGGAAGTAATAATAGAGCTGTGATCTGCTGAGGACCACATCTCTCACCCCACCCCACCCCACCCCACCCCACCCACCTTGGACTTCGCCTAGAAAACTCTGGCAGTCTTTCAGGTCACCTTGTCTATCACTTCCTCATAGAGTTTTCCTTGATCCTTCAGACTACGTTGGCAGTCCATTGCTCTCTCTATTCTTCTGCACAGCATTTTACTTACATTTATTACTTGTTTAAAATCTGTCATTCCCGAAGATGGTAAACTACAAGAGGGCAAAGAATGTGTCTCTCTGGTTGCCTGCTTTATGTCCAGTGTCAAGCACAGTACCTGGCATGTACTTGATATTCAATCGATGCCCGCTGAATGAATAATCTTGCTTTCCCATTCTGTGCTGGTGCAGCTGGAGTTTTTGATCCAAGTGCAGGAATTTACAACGAGTAAATTTCACATTATTAGATCATCCAAGTTTATTGGTATTACAATAAATTTCAACCCATCCAAAATTTATTGAATACCTACTGTTTGCCATGAACCACACCCAAACGATGTAGGGGGATACAAAGACACTGGCAGAGTCTTAGCCCTTGAGGAGCTTATAGTCCAGTTTGGGAGCCAGATGAGGAAAACAGTGAAGTCCAGAGTGATATGGTAGCCAGGAGCATGGAACTGTTAAATATGCCAGGGAAAGAAGGGCGGAAAAGGCTTGAACTGAGACTTAAAGTTTTAGTCTAAGATGGACAAGAGGAAGGGAGGATCTTTCAAGATAAGGAGGCAAAAATATGCCTGGGCACAGAGGCAGGCAAGCACAGGACAGTTGGGGCAAATGGCAAGTTGTTCAGTGGGCTCATGGTCAGAATCGGGACTCATGTAAATAGCTTCTTACACACACACACACACCTTGGACTTCAGTATTTTTTTTCAATCTGAAGAATGTCTGCTTGACAGAAAATTGTGGTAGCTTCCGGTCATGTCCCTACTAGCCATGTGTTCTAATACATGTATCTGATCATATCACCACCGCCACACTTCCCAATTAATGTTTTTCAGTGGTTACCAATTCCCCCTAGAAGTCATACTCTTTATTATGGTAAACAAAGCTCTTATCAACTTGGTCCAAGGTTCCGATTTCCACTCCACTTTCAATCTCTCCACTTCCCCCTCACACAGATGCCTGTGAGCCACGTGACTTACTAACATCTATTCAGTTCTATCTATTCTCTCTAAATGAGAGATGGGGAGGTGGGATGTTGAGGTGGTCCAAAACTTGTGTCTCTTACTACTCCCCATGGAGCACCCTGCTCCCAACACCACGATTACCACCTACAAAACTACTTATAGTTTCCTGAGTGCTTTTCTTTCTCTTTCCACTGGGCTTTTGTGCATGCTACTTCCTCTGCTTGCCAACACCCTTTGTCTGGCTTTCAGGCAGGTTGGTGCCTACTTCCTTTATTCTGCAGGATGCGATCAAGGTGTTCTTTCTCCACGAAGTGTCTCTGCCTTGCTGCTGAAGTCCCATAGCACTATGTGCTCACTTTTACAGGGTCACTCACCACTCTACGTTTGAATATCTGTGTTCTTATCCCGTTCCTTTACTTGACTTCATCTGATTTATTGTCATATGTTCAGCACTTAGCATAGTGCTTGATATATACTAAGTTTTTTTTTTAAATCTTCACCCAAGAATATATATATATATTTCCATTTATCTTCAGACAGAGTGAGAGGGAGGAAGAGGAGTTGGAGGAGGAGGAAGAAGAGAGAGAGAGAGAAACATTGATGTGAGAGGAGGAGGAGGAGAAGGAGAGAAAGAGAAAGAGAGAGAGAGAGACAGACAGACAGACAGACAGACAGACAGACATTGATGTGAGAGAGACACATCAACCAGGTGTCTCCTGCATGACCCCGACCAGGGATGAAAACTGAACCACAAGCGAGGTATGTGCTCTTGACAGGAGTCGAACCTGTGACTCTTAGGTCCTGGGCTGACACTCCAACAGCTGAGCCAAACCGGTAAGGGTGACATATACTAAGTTGGTAATAAATATTTGTTGATTAAATGAATGACTGATTAAGTGAATAAATGACTGAATGAATGAACTCATTGTTCCTGAAACACATACTTATTGATGACTATGCCTTTCTCTGCATGTCATTTAAAAATAAACTCATTTCTCCCCATCCCTCTCCAACTGCTAATAAATCTGTCCTTTCTCCTCTCTACCACAGTGAGTGGTACCTCTGCCCATTGGCTCATATTAGAAACCTTAGAGTTTCTCATGGTTCATTTGTTTATTCATTCATCATTCACTGAGCACCTACCCTGTGTCAAGCACTTTACTAAATAGTGAGGACACGGCTGCTAGCTTCAAAGAGTTCACTGTCTAGTCAGGATTAAGTTTCTGGAGGCTCTCCATCCTGCCTCTAAAACAAACTCCGGGAGGGCCCTGTACCACCTCTCCCAGAGCTGCATCTCACCGCGGGAAGGCAGGACGATGGACAGGAAAGCGCATGGGCTTTGGTGTCAGGAAGAGGTGGGTTTAAATCCAAGCTCTTTTTTATCCTACAAAGTTTCATTTAATATTCCTTCGAAACAAAAATATATAGTATTTTAAAATGTAACATACTGAATGCCTACTCTATGCTCGGTGCTGTGCAAGGTGTTGATGATTCAGTGGTGAACAAAAGAGAGAGAGTGCTATCCTCACAGAGTTTATGCTTAGTAGAGGAGACAGACATTAACCAAACACACAAATAAGTCATAAAAACTTAAAGACAAAAATAATAAACAGAAAGACAGGGGAAATCTTGGCTAGACTGGAAAGAGTTCTCTGAGGAAACAGCATTTAAGCTAAGATCTAAAGGATGAGAAGGACCCAGCCATGTGAAAAGGTAGGTGAGAGTGAGCTGAAGGGGATGTAAAATCCCAAAGACAGGGGAGAGGCAGGGCAGATAAGGAGCAAATCTTGCTGGGTTAAGAATTTCAGGCTTGACTCTAGGGGACATGCATCTTAAAAAGATTCCTGGGTTGCCAGGTGCAGAAGCTGGATCGGGAGGTGGCAAGACTGGAAGAGAGACATCAAATAAGAAGACTATTCTGACAGTGACAGATGACAGGTGGTGATGGTCTGATTGAGGGTGGTGCCAGAAAGGCTGGGCATGAGTGAATGCATTTGAGATGTGTTTCAGAGGTAGAATGGTTGGGACTCAGTGGCACATCCAATGTGGGACTACGGACGAGGGAAAGGTCAAAGAGGGATTCTGGGTTCAGCTTGGAGCTAGTGGATGGAGAGGAGGCGTGGGAAGAGTGGAGAAAGAGCAGGTTTCAAGGGGGAAGTCATTAGCATTTTGGACAGTTGAGTTGGTGGTAAGCAGAAGTCAGCGGCTTCAATGAGAGGTCTTGAGGTGGAGTTACAGGGGGATGGAGGATGGGAGAGGACTAAAACGTGAGGACAGGTGAAGGAATTTATTCCTCTCTAGGAACCACATTTTCTTAACTTCTAAAAAGGGAACAGAAACATGAACTGAGATCATGTAAAACCACAGGGCACATCATAAGCACTCAATACATATTGGTTTCCTTTCTCTTCTTCTTTCCCTCTATTTTATTCCCATTTCCCTTTCTTTGGTGGCTCTACATTGCAGACAATTGTCACAAAAATGAGGAGAGTCAACTTCTTAGAAACTGTTAAGCAGAAACTGCTAAGGAACGAAGGGCCAGGATTAGTTGACTTAAAATTCATGCTCTCAACAAGTATGCTATGCCTTCTGCTTGGCACACCCTTCCCTTTGCCCTTTCGCTGTGCTTTGCCAACTCTGTGAGGCTTCCCCCGAGATCACGAGCGGATTTGGGTGCTTGCTTCTTTCAGGTGGTGCTGCAACATGCCTACAATATCTACCTTTGCACCTAGCAGAGTATACCTACTGAAATGATCCCTGTGGCAGGGCTGTCTCCTCGGTGGATCATGAATTCCTTAAAGCAGGAACTCTTTTTAAACCTTTGTATCTCCAGCATTTAGCTTAGACTAGGCAGTCTAGAAAAAAAAAATTGCATGACCTCCAAGGCTCTGAGATTCCATAATTTCAAGCAAAAAGTTTAGATGAGGGAAAAAGCAAACACTGCCCACAGCTTCTTTACTATCCTTTCAGGAGGGTATGAGCTAAGATCATGTCCAAGGGAATCAGACTGGAAGGTCTTAGCATCTCATCTTCAGATCAACGCACCACGTTGACAGGGAGCCAAGTTGTTACTCTAGATCCCAGTGAAAGGGCTGCAGTTTAGGAAATGAACGCAATTTACAACTTTAATATTCCTACACAGAGGTAATACAGGGGGACAAGGTTACCATCTCTGTGCTAAATGCTGAAGGAAGAAAATTCTGTAAATTCTGCAGGTTTCTAGACTCTTGGAATGTCTGCAGAGCTGGAGGACCTTGAGGTTGCCAAGAGAACCTTCTCATATTTTGTGATTTTCCTAGATGGAATGTCAGCCATTTTTTTTCTTTACTCACAATCCCAATTCAGCAGATAAAGAGAAAATAATAGGGAAGTGACTCAAATTAAATAGTAGGTCTGAAAGGCTTGGACCAAACATGATGCCTGGAATAGAGTAGGCATTCCATAAATGCTGGTACAAATAAATGGTTCCAAGACCCCAGATGCCTCAGTTTTTCTTTAGGAGCCTGTATTCTGACCATAAGGGACCACTCAGTCCTCTCTAATCCTAGAGCACGTCAATCCTGTGAATCACTTACAACATCACCTGCTATTGCTGTCCCCAACTCAGTACTGCTTACATGGACCACACCCTGTGCTAGTCAAAAACTGCCCACTGAATTGTACCGATGCACCATCAGGTGGTCTCAGTGATTTGCACAGCTGTAGGAACATCATTTCCATCTGATTCTAGACACAGCTGCCCTTCTCCCACCCTTAGAAACATCCACCCAGTGTTCAGGATTCCCCTGGAGATCTTGAAACCTCCTGGTTTTCCTGTGCTAACATGTTCTTCAGACACTGAGGTAAATTGGAAAGGACTTAGAATGTTGCTTGGTATCTGTTGCTGGTACCTATACCTCCCCATTCCACACCAAACTCCTGGACTCTCAGAGTTAATTCCTACATTCACAGCAACTGCCTGGCATAGTCCTTGCCAGGTCTTCCCTTTCTTACTGTTTGTTCCTCATATCGGACTCATTCCCAGGGACAGGCTTTTGCCCAGCCCAGGTCCTAGCCCCTCCATTTCTTGACTCTCGCCAGACATGCCACTCTTTGTAACTGGAGCTTGGGAGTTGACTGTAGAGGTTATGCATGCAACTAGTGAAAGATGGACTTCAGAACCTCCGAAGCCACGCCCCAACCTGAGATTCTGCGATTCTGATACTTCACCTTGAGCTCATGTGAATAAAACATTGAATTTAGTTTCATTTATGTGTTTTGTTCCTCTGTTAGTCAAAGGGTATATCTTCTTTAAAAATCTAAAAAGTAGACCGATAGCTGACTAGTTCTCAGTTTACCCATACATCATGCCCCAATTCTAGGTAAAACAGGGAGCTGCAGTACATCTTGCACGCCCCGGGAAGACCAGCCTAACCTGGAGATGGTCATTAGCATCAAAGAGTTGATGGGAGTTTGACTGCAGAGCTTCTAGTACAGTTCACAGTGGAGAAAGTCTTAACTACTCTGAGCAAGGGATGAATATCTAATATTCTAGTTTCACTGCCATCGCTGAAGTTTTCCCGTCAGGCCACATTTCCAATCAGCAATGAAGAACCAATTACCTGAATATTCTAGTACCCAAAACAAAAGTCTGGCTTATCAGCATTTTATACTCAGGAAGGTATGGTCTCTGAATACAGCTACTTTCGCAACGTATTCTGTTATTCTGGGCCACCCAGGTAACAACTACTGAAAGCCTGCGATGCGCCGGGCACTGTGCTCGGTGCTGGGATTACGGCACCGAATGAGACAAACAGGCCTGCACTCAAAGGCTGCACAGTCTGGAGTGGGAGTCAGACACTAAGCAGATATAATTACCCCATCTATTACTTGGTTATGTTTAGGACTAAGTGCTGTAATGATAAATACAAGATGCTAGCTGATCACATCTTGAGTCCAAACAAGCACTGCTCTGGCAGAATTATGAAGGGTGGCCTAATATACTATTACTCAAATGGTTTTCTTTTTCTTCCTCCCTTTTAGGGCCTCTCTACTTCTGAAGGAGAGATTTCCAAAGTTAACCAATGCTTCCATATAAGTAAGGGAGAAAACAGAAGGCTTTGACCATGCAGGTATAAAATGCACATATACTTGGAGGTACAGATGCATGGCCGTGTGTGCAGACACATGTACACACACACACACACACACCCAGCAGAGGAAGACCCACGAAACGTCCTGGGGGAAGAAGAGGAAGATAAAATGAAATCCAAACAATCGTTTTCACCCCGAAAACATATAATTTTGTGTAAATTTTTACTTTAAACATCTCTCTTATCCTGAGCTGTGATATGGGCCCTGTCAAAGCCAGGGCCAATTACTGCCATTAGGTTCCCATCATGTCACCGCTTCTCCCCCCCATCAAGAAGGCCCTCGCCTCACAGGCCTATAATCTGTACTCACTTTCGCTCCATCACTTTCAGAAGGAACAAAATTGTTTTGTGTGTGTTTTTTTAAAAGGGCCTTTATTTGGCCCCTGTCAACTCTGAAAAGAAAAGAGAGAAACAGAGAGGGGGAGAAAGAAAAGAGGAGAAAGAAAGATTGTTTAAGTGTTTAACTGTGAGACTGCCAACAGGAAGCATAACAAGAGGCAGCTCAGCTCTCCCCAAGGTCCAGGTTCGGGGACCCCTGGGGCCCCGGACCTGGGCCTTGCCACTTGTTCCCCTTTTTGGAGAAGTTGTTTCTGTTTCTAGAGAACCCTTCTCACAGATTCTGATCTCACAGCTTTGGAAGACTAGCTGAAGACGTCAAACAACAGCCTGGCTGTGAATCACCAAACCAGCTACTAAAAATGTCAAAGGCCAAAAAGTGGGGTAACCTTTTTGAACTCCAAACTCTCTAAGGCACTGGCTGTGGTGGGGGCACTGGGCCAGAGAAGACCCTCAGGAACGCTGAAGATGCTGTTAACAGAAGGCAAAATGAAAGCTGGTCCATCAGGATAGTGCCTGCTAAGAAGGTGGGTTGGCCTGGTCCCTCCCTGAGCTTAGCCAGGAAGTTCCCAACCTGGCACTCTTCTCCTCCAGGTCAAGCGACTACTCCACCGGCTGTGGAGCTCGCTGCTGGGACACTCTCCGGGGTGTCCTCCCGCGGCAGAGGCTGCGGGCCCTCGCACCACCTGGGACAGCGCTCTTCCTGCACTGGAGTTACACCTTTCTGAAATCTGCAGACAGTTATCACACCCCTCGGCTTGGCCAGGCAGGCCCAGCATGCCTCTCCACTCCCGCCGCCTCAGTCGTCACTTAGCCAAGCTAAACAGATTTAGCTCCTTTAATCTTTCCTCATTAGCTGGCAATCTGGAAAGGAAACAAATGCTCACCCCATACAGGTTCAAGCTGTTGCTTTAACCTTGTAAAAGTGTGCAGGGCGCTGGGGCTGCGGAGTCAGTTAGGATCATTACCATGAGAGGCCACTCCCTCTCGGCTAGCCCCTTAGGGGCCTTCCCCGCTCTTTTTAAAACCACTCCAGGGTGTCACCTCCCTTCTAGGCCCGAGAGCTCCATACCCACGTTTTGTGTGCACAGCTCCAATGCAAGGCGGCTTCCAGAGCTCTTCCAAGAGCAGGGGAAGTTTTTCCCTCAAAAGTATTAATTTGCTCCCCCACCACCACCACACACATGATCAGGCACTCACGTCGATGACTTCTTCAGGTTCCCATCTTATTCCTCAGCCACACCTACCTATCAGCTTCTCCAGTCACACAGTTTTCTCCCAGTCCAAAACGAGACCCTGTTCAACAGGCTCAGCTCCTCTGTTCATTGGGAGGGTATCCCTCTCCCTGAATGGATTCCCCGCCACTGATTTTTTCTTTCGGTACAGTTTTCATTTACATACCTACACCACGGGCAAAAACCTGAACCTGTTTAACAACAGCCACTTGTGGCACACCCATTACAACACATCTGTTTTTCTGTTTCCAATTTGATCCCTTAGTGCTATTCTGTTTGGTGTGGTTTGGCCCTTAGGCGTACACACACACACACACACACACACACACACACACGCACGCAGAGTCCTCAATTCTATCTTCCTCCCGAAGACCAGATTTTCCCTCTTTCATTGTATCTAGCTCCAAACCAGACTGGATGAACATTTTTAGGAGTGTTGTACCACTTTTTAGAAGACAGGAGGCACATCTGTTTTACTTCCCCAGGCTCCTGATTGCCCCTTTTACTTTCTATGATTTTCCAGACATAATTATAAGTGGCTCAATCAGCTCCCCGCTTAGCATGTTCCCAGAACACTAGCCTTAATACCTTGTGATGGATGTCATCCTGGCTTGCTGATTTGTGAAACCTTTACATTTTCTGAGTATTCTCCTACCTGCTTTCTATCAGTAACGATTTTTTGCACAGTCTGCATTTACTTCCTAATTATCCAAATTCCTTTTTGTCATTTTTCTTCTTAAAGACGGATCTAAAAAATGAGCTGAGTATCTCTGCCCCGTAGGAGGTAAGATGAATCTCCCACTTCTCTTCATTTATTAGCAGTCTATAGGCTCACTGGTCTTTCCCTCACCATTCCCTTCACCTCACCCTCAATATATTGCTAAACGTGTTTATTCCCTTTAACCCTTCACTAGTTCAAGTTCCTCTCCACTTCCTCGGATTCATCCTCTAGCCCACAGGCCCCAGGATCTGTCCTCTGCTGCCTCCTGAAGATGATCCCTTTGTTTTGCAGAAAACTAGGTTGGGCTCACCCAAAGCTATGCCAGCAGGCAAAGCCTTTTCTTTTCTCCTTTTCTTCATCAGAATTGGTTGCAGTTCTTAGCGTTCTTCTTCTAGCCATGTCCTCCTCAGGGTCCCAAAATGGACTGCTATCTTTGAAATACAGGGGAAAACTGCAGTTGGCTGCCTGCTTTCCTTGCCTCACCTAAGAAACCTCAGCCCCGATCCCCGTTCTCTTTCACCCCCACCTCTCTGCACCATTCAGGCCTGCTGGCTTCCATGATGGGGTTCTAAGGAAATCTAGATCTCAAAGCGATAGTCAGTCCTCACCTTTACCTCTGGGAAAACCTGGTTTTCATTTTGCTCATTTTTTTCTCTGAGTTGCTACCTTTCCCCCTTCTCCTTTCATTCATTCAACCTGTATTAAGTCCTTGAGTGCCTACCCCAAGGACTGGGAACAGAATAGTGAACGAAGTGTCAGGATACCAGTGTTTAAGGTCTAGTGGAGTACAGACATTAAATACTCTCCACCTCTATGTATAACTATAAACCACAATATCATATCAAGGAAGTAGAGAGTGCTGTGAGAACACATAACTGGAGAACATTTACATTGGGAGGACCGAACAGCTTCTTTGAGCAGAAAAATTCAATGATAAAGGAAAGATGGGTAAGAGTTGGGTGAAGTATACACTAAGATGTCAAAAATGAAAGCTTGCACATTTGATGAACCAAAGGAAAAACAGTTTGACTGAACATAGGCAGGAGAGGGGACAGTGCCCTGAGCTGAGTCTGGAGAAGAGTGTCCTTAACTGAGCAGGAAACACAAGACCCGGAACAGTCTTGGGAAGGAGGATCACACTCCACTGTGCCCTAGAAGAGTTCAGGGACAACTCATTTCCATGTCTATTTTCCAATATCACCCTTCCCTGTTGCTTTGTTGAAAACCAGGGCTGGTGAAAAATTAAATGAAACCACCGGGGATATTTCCTCTATTGCCTTAGCTAACGCAAGTGGTCTTCCTGATTTTCTCACCCATAACTGGGACTCTGTACTTAGCTAGAGGAAGAGGCAAAAGATACAATTTCATGAAACCATTCTACTCTGGAGTGAAGGCAGGTTGGAGGGTGAGCGTTTTAGAATCTTGGGTTGCACTGGGCAATGTGAAGGGGCCCCTATGTGATGCTCATGTGCCATCCAAGGGATGCCCATTTTTCAAAATTGATCTCTCATGAGTCTCGTTTTTGTCATCATAAAAAAGGGATTAATCCTATCCATCTCTCCTCACAGATTAAGAGAAGACTCACATGAATCCTTTGAAAACTACAGAGTGTTCTTCAGGCATTAACAGTGATAATGGTGAGAGAAGACTTCACCACTGGGATGCAGGAAGAAGTGAAGGCCCTGTAGTGGCTGTGTAGCCTGAAGTGAGGAAGAAACCAACAAAGCCTCAGGAAGATCTGCTCCCAGATCCCAGGGAAGATGGAGAAGGCCATGAGGATGCAGCTTTGATTACGTGAGAAGAGTCCAACCTGGACTCTTGGATTCTGATTTCTGGCCATGTTATATTCTATATGTTAAATTAATATTATTTATTTTTATTTTTTGTTAATCCTCACCCGAGGATATTTTTCCATTGATTTTTAGATAGAGTGGAAAAAAGGGAGGAAACAGAGAGAGGAGAAAAAAGAGAGAGGGAAGGAGAGAGAGAGAGAAACATTGATGTGAGAGAGACACATGGATTGGTTGCCTCCCTCATGGGGATCAAACCTGCAACCCAGATACATGCCCTTGACCGGGAATCAAATCCTCCACCCTTTGGTCCTAGGGCCAACGTGCTAACCAATTAGCCAAACTGGCCATGGCTATCTATCTGTCTATCTATCTATCTATCTATCTACCTTTTTTTCCTTAACTGACTTTTAGAGAGTGAGGAAAAGAGAGAGAGAGAGAGAGAGAGAGAGAGAGAGAGAGAGAGAGAGAAAGAGAAACATCAATTTTGTTGTTCCACTTATTTATGCATTTGTTGGTTGATTCTTATATGTGCCCTGATGGGGGATCGAACCCACAACCGTGGTGCATTGGGACGATGCTCCAACCAACTGAGCTACTTGGCCAGGGCTTCTAGTTATATTCTATATTGCCAATGGAACAGGGTTGGAAAAGCCTTGGAGCACATCAAGGTTAAACATGACCTGAGGCAGGATCCTTTTCACAAGTGTTCTCCTGTGTCCTGGGATACCCATCCTAAGAGATAAAACTAAAACTCAAGACTTCTTGAGACAAAGAAGGGAAGATGTGTAGAGAAACAAGGAAAGTCATTAAGAAATAATCAGGGGATAAAAAGGGTTCTTACTGCTCAGCAGTGAGTGTTCATTCCACCTGCTGACCCCATGCAGCTAGCTCCATCTGTCCATAGAGTGTGCACTCTGGAGATGCATGCACACCCCAGTTTACACAGGTGGGACCTGTGTCAAGAACACCAAGAGCTTCTCGAAATATTCACCAGAGGAGAGGGTCCCTGCCTGGCCTGAGGAAACAATCCCACCCCCCCACCCCTACCCACCCCTGCCTCAGGAAGAAAGGTCATTCCCTCCTCCTTGTCTCCACAGCAGCTTTTCAAAGGTTAAATTCAACCAGCCTGCTCTGCCACCCCCCTCACGCCCACCCCCAAACAAGAGAGGAAAAGTTAATTGAAAATGCTGTTTAATTTTTCAGCTCCAGTGGATCCTACCCCAGCACAGATGGCTCCCCCAGGACTGTCTGTCCCGAGCCCATCTCCACCACTCCACCCAAGCACGGGGGGGGGGGGGGGGGGGGGGGGGGCGCGCAGAGGCGCAGGCAGCAGTGGCTCAAAGGGAGAAAAAAGAAGGGGGAGGGTGTGTGTGGGGGGGCCACCTCCACACAAAAGAGCATTCTGAGCCCTTGGTCCCCTGGCCCAGAGAACAATACTCCCGACTTGATCCTTTCATAAAGAGAGTTTCTGGTGTCAGGAGACAGCCGCCCAGCGCCCACGCCGCCCACACCGGCCACTTCACTGCCCACCACCAACGGCTGTGCTGGCTGGGCTTCATTCCGCACCCCCCTCTGCGTCCAGCTGGAAATGAGTGCGGTACCAACCCCCACCTCACTCGAGCCTGCCCGCTACTTGTTGCCCCTTAAAGGCTCTGACAGGGCCCCAGAGAGGCCAGCCAGCTGAGATGAAAGGGAGGACTCTAACTGGATTACCCCAACCAGCCCCAGGACTAAAGAGGCCAAGAAGCCCTAATTAAAGCCATCCCCCTGCCCCCTTCCCCTCCACCCCAATCACCACAGTATTTCTCCTTTCATCCCAGGTTCTCCACTTTGTTCAAATTTCCGCTATTGATGAGTTACTAGGCTCTGGAGAGGTGGGGTAAGTGGAGAGAAGTACAAATCCCCGCAGCCTCCTGTAGCTTAAAGCCACTGGCTGCCAAGGTGCTTGGACTCTGTTGTAGCCAAGAGAGAGAAATCCTAGAGGAGGAAGGAAAAGAGCGGGAGGCAAGAGAGCCAAAGAAGGAGAAGGGGTTGGTCCTGGAGGGAGAGAGGAGATCCCTGCTGCCCGTCGAATGGCGTCCTGCTAAGTCGGAACACAGCCTGTGGTCGCCCTGATGACTATCTAGATGGAGAAGAGCAACAGTGATTCCTTCTCCAAGGAGGAGCTCTGCTTCTTTGTACCACCTCACCTCTCCCCCTCCCACCTCCTCCTCTCCTTACCCAGAATCAGCCGCTTGCCTTTGGCCAGAGAGCACCAGGGGACATGGAGCTTCCCTGAGAACCCTCCTGCGCCTGGTTCTGGAGTGCGTATTCATCCAGGATCTGCTTCTGATCTTCATAATCACCCACAAGGCAGGTCTTTTTGCCATCACTTTACAGATGAAACCAAGACGGAGAGATTCCAAGGAAATTCCATTTCTACAAGTTTGCTAACACTTGGCAAGTCGTTGGGAAAACTAAGACGAGAGCCCAGGCCTCCTGCCTTCTACTTCAATGTTCTCCCCTCTGCCAAACTCCCTGAACTTCAGCGAGGCCCACAGAAAGCGGGCGTGCCCTTGCTGGGTGATTCTGGGCGATTCTGGGTGATTCTGGGCCTGCTCTCTGACAGAGGGGGCAGAGGTTTTATTTGGCTTTTTATTTTTATTTTTTTTCTTTATTGATTTTAGAGAGAAAGGAAGGGAGAGGGAGAGATCGAAATATTGATGAGCAAGAACATCAACTGGCCGCCTCCTATATGCCCCCCACTGGGGATCAGGTTCACAACCTGGGCTTGTGCCCTGACCGGAAATCGAACCGGTGACCTCTTGGTGCATGGGTCGACGCTCAACCACTGAGACACACCAGCCGGGCGGTTTTACTTTTCTTGGACCATCCCAGCCTATGAGTCAATACCAGAAGCTGAGAGGTGACGCGTGGGGCAAACAGATGAAGCACTCACCTCTGGGAAATCAAAAGCCTGACCCTAAAGGCTCCACAGCCCATCTCCTGCTCCATTCCATGGCCTGTGATGACAGCCTTCCTCTGCAGACCAGGGAAATACAGTAGGACACATGGGAGGCAGTGCCAGCAGGCTTCCCGTCCTGGTGTGATGGCACAGGGAGGTGGAGAGTCTTCATTCCACCTGCTGACCCCATGCAGCTCGCCCCATCTCTCCTCAGGGTGTGTGCTCTGCGGATGCATGTACACCCCAGTTTACACAGGTGGGACCAGTGGCCACCGGAGACCATTTCCCTGTCCCACTCCCAGGAAGTTGCTGGCAGACCCAGCCTTCAGACCTCTCACACACTGCAGTACTGGGTGGGACTGTCACATTGATGAGATGGGCCCGAAGGAAGACAGATGGGCCCTGTCCTCGCTGATGCCAGGAATTGTACAAAATGAAGGGACAACATCTCTTGGTTGAGATGCCCGGGCATTGCTTGGTACTGGGTCCATACAAAGGAAGGCTCCTTGTTAGTGTTTATTTTTTTGTGTTGTCTTGTTTGCTGCCCAGAGAAGAGGTAAGGAATAGGAGTGCTCTATTAACCTATTTTTCAAATTCAGGGAGTAAGAGGGGATACCTTCCTGAGGTGGGGGAGAATGATTCTACCAACCAGGGTAGGGCGGAGACTGGGCAGGGCATGGGGGGAGGGGAGCGGAGAGGATTGGAGGGAGGTCAAGGGAGAAACGAAGAAAGAGGAAAAAAGAAAAACCCAGCAGTGCACCATGTCGCATTGTTCATGCTCAGCCCTTCAATTTGCTCTCTGCATTCTCCTGCCGTGGGGAGAATGTTACGCTGGCTTAAGGGACAAATCAGACACAAAATAAAGACCAACACTCAGCAGTAAAGCAATTATCGCAACATTTTATGCCAGGACTGTTCCTTTTGAAGGCAGCCTGGTGCTACCCGCATGTACCTTAACCCGTTCCTAATAACCATAAAGTTACCATTATTTACGGTACAAGACATTAAATAAATAATGCAAACTCAGGCAGGCGAGCAGTCTGTGCAGTCTAGGCAAGAGGGCTTCCCTGCTGTGGGCCCGCCGCAGGGGTTAACACTGGATGGAAGGCATCCTCATAGCAACCTGTCTAGGCTTTACTTTGCCCTCTCCCCCAGGGAGCCATGCAGAGCCAAGAGGGCGCAGAGCCCAGCTGGCCAAGAGAGGGAAGGACAGAAATTAGGTGAGACCTGACCCTGAGCCTAACCAAGCGGGAACTCAGCCAGAACTGACACAGTCCATGGACTTGGCCAGAGTCCTGTTTCCTTGGTGTTGCCTGGGAGGGAGCCAGGACCTAGAGTAACTCTCCGAAGAAGGAGTGGTAAAGTGTACTCTGAAATCAATTAGACCCAAGTTCAAGTCCTGCTGTTACTTAAAAGCTATGCAACTCCACAAGGTGACAAACTCTCCAAACTCCAGTGTCCTTATGGATAAAACAAGGTAAATAACATAGTTTATGGGGTGTCTATGAGGATAAACAAAATGAATTATGTAAAGCTAGGAGCACATGCTTGGCGCCTAATATCTACTTAATGCTGATTTTTCTTTCCCTCTGAAAAGAATTCTTAGTCTCACTTTTATATTTCCAAACTAGTTATTTGATCACAGCAACCTGAAATGGTCCTGAGGACACCAAAAGTCTCTAGCTCAAGGTGAAAGGGAAAACTGGGAGGGGGTAGAGAGGTCGGAGAGACAAATTTGAGAAAAGATCAGATGCCAACTTCCTAATGGCCACATGGTTTTGGCAAAGGGACCTTCCCCAAAGGACACTGTCAATCTATGCCAAAAAAGATCCTGATACCAAGGAGACCCAGGTGCTTGGCTCTCTTGAGCTTTCGGATACTATCAAATATGGAAGAGAGGACTTTTTTCTCTCTCTCTTTCCCCTTCCCAGTTCTAAGCAACCCTTCATAATCCATGCCCATCCAGAATCCCCAGAGAATCAAACTGTGTTATGTGTATTATAAGCTGGATTCTTGAAAGAAATCTCAAAAAGACCAGACATACTGGACTGTCACTTTGCACCTCCACCAGCATCTCCTTCTGCTGCCAGGTCCTATTCTCTGACCACAGGAGGTCAGTGGGGATCAGAAGGGTCTGGGCCCCAGGTATCCAGAATAATGTGGTCCTTAAAGCTTCTGTGTGTCTGCCATTCATATCCGCACCCTTGAGCAGATGAGCTCAAGAACTAATAGGTGCTGAGCTGTAGCAGCTCAATGGCTTGGCTTCTATTCAGACAAGTTATTTTTAAGGAACATCAGGATTATCTCACCAAGAGCAGCAATGTGATTAGCATGCCTAGAACTTTAGGGAGCATCAGAATCAGCTGGAGAGCTTGTTAAAACACATATTGCTGGGCCCATGCCCAGGGTTTCTGATTTAGTTGGTCTGGGGTGAGGCCTGAGGATTTTCATTTCTAAATTCCCAGGTGCTGCTGATGCTATTGGTCTTTGAGAAAACTGGCCTAGAAATCTTCCTCTGGTTCACTTCCCCAGTGCCCTCTCTTCACCTCAGATTTGTCCCTGAAAGATGAACTGAAAGACCTGGTGAGGTGGTGGTGGAGGGGGGTTTAAAAGTGTGTGTGTGTGTATGGGGGGGGGGGGGGTCTGGGATTACTTTTGGCTAAAAACCAGACAGAGAACAAAATTTAAAACATACTTTCTGTGTGGCCCTGGATGAAGGGAGCAGTTACAGATACCTAGCACATTAATTTGTGTGCGCACCAAAATGGACACACTCCTCATTTTTCCTTTAGCCTGGATTTGAAGTCCAAGCCTCTTCTTGCTTGCTGGGGTAAGTTTTCACCTCAGCTTTTCCAGATGCATCAAAATGAAAGATAAAAATGCGAATGTTCCCTGGTCTAGTGGCTCAGTTGACTGGAGCGTCATCCTGTACACCAAAAGGGTGCAGATTCAATTCTCAGTCACGGTACATACCTAGGTTTCAGATTGGATCCCCGGTCGGGGCACATGTGAGAGGCAACCAACTGATGTTTCTCTTTCTCTCTCTCTCTCTCTTTCTCTCTCTCTCTCTCTCTCTCTCTCTCTCTCTCTCTCTCTCTCTCTCCCTTCCTCTCTTTCTAAAATCAGTAAACATATCCTCGAATGAGGATTAAAAAAAGTGAATATAATCTTAAAAAATAATTCACACATTTTCCCATATTATTCTCTAGTCAAATGAAGTTAGATGTGGTTTATGTTACAGTGTATTGTGTAGCATGGTGATATTATTATCTCATTGGATTGTAATTATTTGTGTGCTATTTTTGGGGGGGTTTCCCCCTCTTATTCTAGACTGTGAGCTTCTTGAGAGCAGGGACAATTCTTATTCCCTCTGTGTCTCTGAGGCTTGACACAATGTCTGACACCCTTGTTATGCTTAGCAAGTATTTGAGGAACAAATATAGCCCTGTGAAGATGAGGCCTAAGCTTGTATGCAGATGTTTGTCAAGTATAAAATAAGAATAACCCCATTTTACAATTCTCTTTTGTTCATCCTCAGACCCTATCCCTTTCAAATATTTCTAGGCTGGAGTTCAGAGATTAGTCTGGGGGCATCCTCGGCAGGTCGCTATCCCATGGTACTAAGAACACTAGTGATTCCATCTGGAGAACTGACCACCCCAGATTTCTCCACAAAGTCTCCCAGGACATTGGATCATGCTTCAGCCTGAGACTTATCAAGTATGTGTAGGGTGTGTGTGTGTGTGTGTGTGTGTGTGTGTGTGTGTGACAAACTTAGAGAGGAGAAAGACCAGAGGATCTCGGGTATCTGTGATGGCAGTGGGAAGGGCAGTGGGACTAAGTTGGGGAATGCTGGGTCCCCACACCCTGACCTGGAATTGCAGGTCTTACGTGGCTCTAGCTCCCTCATCCTGTCTCTTTTTCTCCTGTTTAAAACACTACAATAATAGCTCCAAGTTTTCATGTTTTATTGTAGGAGGAGTTAGGGTGCAGGGGAGGGTCACCAGAGGCCAAGAGCAGGGAAATCAGCTGATTCCTTACCACCAGGAGGTCCTAAACTACTCTGGCCTCCCCTCCAAACCTAAGGCTGCACTAGTCACAAAGTCAGTCCAGGCAAATTCGACAGCGCAGTGATTGGATAGGGTGGAAAGGATGGGGGAGAGGGAGAGTACTTCATTGTTTACAGGCTTAAAAAGTCAAAGGCCCTGGAAGGCAGGCCAAAGGAAGAAAAGTGGACCTAGTGGCCCTGCCGCACTTCTCTTCCCGACCAGGTTCTTCTGCTCATTCCCAACAACCCGGCTGCTTCTCTGATGGGCACATTTCATTCTGGTCCCAGTGAAGGGAGAGAGGACCCCTGCTCCTTCTCTGGTCCCCCATCCTAGCCTTTTTGCCAGCCTGGATGTCCCAGAGCTGACTGGCCTGCAAACAGGACTGTATCTTCAGCATCTACCCCCTCCCCCTAAACTTTAGCATTAACCTTTCTCTCTCTTTCAACAAAAGCCAAACTCTTTCAAAGCCAATCTGATTGAAATTCAAAAACTTTCCAGGGCCTCTGCACCACTCTCTACTCCTCCCCATATTGACAGCCGCTTACGACACCCCCCCAACCTTCCAACCCCTTACCCCCACAGCAATGCATAAAATAGAGAGACAAAGGGCTCTCCCTCATCCCTTCCCCCAAGCACAAGACTCTCCTTTTGTATCATTGTATCACTTCAGGCTGGTGGAAAAGGAAGGCTGGCTCTGGGCTCTCCATTGTCTCCCAGCCACCCCCACCCCCCACTGCCTTCTGCAGCTTGGAGGCCTAAGCTAAGCGCAGAGTTGGTCAAATCAAGAGAAGTTGGGGTGCCTTTTGGGGTTCAAGGCCCACCCTTTGACAGGAAAGGAAAAGAGCCAAGAGCTAGTCTAGGCCTTAAGAGGGCCTGGCCCCATGGCTCCCTAGCCCCGCATTGAGGATTTGAGAGTGGACCTGGAATAACTGACCCAAACTTGCTCCAGGAAAATAATCCTGGACACCAGATGGAGCTCCTCCCCCCTCCTCCCTCTGCAGCAATAGCAATTAGAATGCTCTGTCAGGCTCTGGGGAGGGAGGGGCCCAGGTGGTGGCCAGAGGCTGTTGGAGAATGGAGACAGGCAGCCTGGGGACACCACCCTGAACAAGGCTGCAGCCCCTGGGGAGAAAGACCTAGACAATTTTCAATTAATTAATTCAACAAGTATTTATTGAGCATCTACCATATGCTTATTGGGAAAATGGCAGTGAACAAGATAAAGTCCTTCCTCACAGAGCTTACATTCTGGTGGGCAAGACAGACAATCAACAAATTTATAAATCAATACATAATATTTCAAGGATAAGTCTATATAGAAAATTAAAGCAAGGAAAGGGACTAGAGAGTGCCAGGAGGGGTTATGTTATTTGGGGGTGATGGTGGGCATGTCATGAAGGCCTCCCGATACAGTCAACATTTAAGCAGAGACCTAAAGGGAGGGAGTGTCTGGGAAAAGAGAATTCCAGCCTGAGAAAACTTAAGGGCAAAGTCCTCAGCTGTTGATTAAGGAACAGAAAGGCTGAAGCAGAGAGCTTGAAGGGGAGACCATAGAGCGTGACACCAGAGAGGAGCAGGGAGGCCAGATAATGTAAGGTTGCATAAGCCTTGATAAGAGGTTGGATTTACTTTGAATAAGTGGGAAGCCAAAGGAGTCATAAAATGTGATTTTTGTTATAAAAGGTCCCAGAGCAAGGGTAAAAGTGGGGAGACCTTATCTAGGTGAGAGATGATGGTGGCTAATGAGAGATGATGAGGGTAATGTGGTAGAGATGGAGAGAAGTGGTCAGATTTTGGATATACCCTGATGGTAGAGCCCACAGGATTTATTGAGAGTTTGTATAGAAGGTGAGAGAGAAGGGATCAAGGATGACTTCAAGGTTAGGGCCTGATCTAAATGGAAGACTGAAGTAGCCATTTACTCACATGGCAGAGATAAGGGGGAGAATTATTATTATTATTATTATTATTATTATTTTTATTTTTTATCCTCACCCGAGGACATTTTTCCATTTTTTGTTCAGGTAGAGTGGGAGGGAGAGAGAGGAACAGAGAGAGAGAGAGAAACATCGATGTGAAAGGAACACATCGAGTGGCTGCCACCTGCACAACCGACCAGGGTCGGGGACAAACTGCAACCGAGGTACGTGCCCTTAGTGGGAACCGAACCCGGGTCTCTCAGGACCGCAGGCCGACGCTCTAACCGCTGAACCAAACTGGCCAGGGCAGGGGGAGAATTATTTGAACCTGTGCAGGTAGAAGAATCAGGAGTTTAGTTCTGGCTTATAAATTGGAGCAGCTTATTAGACATTCAATTGAAGATGTCCAGTAAACATTTGGGTCCATGAGTGTGATGTTCAGGGCAGATATCTGGGCTAGAGATATAAATCTGGGAGTCACCATTACACAGCTGGTATTAAAGCCACAAGACTGGATGAGATAATATAGGAGGAGTGTGTAGATAGAAGAGAGAAATCGGTGGACCGGACCAAGTCCAAGGGTAGTACAAAGTTTAGAGGTCAGAGAGAGGAATAGGAACTAGCAAAAGAGGAACAAAAGAACCAAGAAGAAAGTGGTGTCCCAGAAGCCAAATGAAGAAAGTCTAGGAGGAGGGAATGATAGGTCAAGTATAATATGGACCAAAGATGGCACTGGATTTGGCAATAGGGAAGTCACTAGTTGTCTTGACAAACGCCATTTCAGAGAAAGGATGGGAAAAAATATGACTAGAGAGGGCTCAAGTGAGGATGAAAAGAGAAGAGGGTGACAACAAGTATAGATATAAGGGGAATGAAGAAATGGAGAAGTAGCTGTAGGGGGAAAAGGGACCAATGAAATGTGTTTTTTTCCTTTTCTTTAAAAGATGGTGAATAATAGTGTTTGTATGCTGACAGAAACGATCCATTAGAGAGATAACTTGATGATGAGATGGGGGTTGGGGGATGCCGCTGCTGGAAAGTGTCCTTCAAGAAGTGAGAGGGAGTTGGATCCAAAGCATAAGTGGAGGGGTTCTCCTGGAGGAGAAGCATGACAAGCCACCCATAGTAACAGAGAGAAAGCTGATTAATGGTACAGACAAATGGGTTGGTTCATTAGACGGTGGGAGCAATTAGAAGTTACCTTTTGATTGCTCCATTTTCTCAATTAAATGAGAAACCAGAATCAAGCAGAGAGAAGGCAAGAGATGGACTTAACTTGGGTTGGAGTTTTGCTTGGAGAGCATAATGAAAGAAAGAGGGGTGAAGAAATTGGTTAAGGGTATATGCAAGGAACATAATAGTGGGCCATGGAATCTAAGCTGGGTTAGGCGAGAGGTTAGGGACGAGGGACAGTGACAAGCTGGTAGGATCAGTGGAGTATAGTCCCACTATGGTTGGAAATGGTGCACTACAAGAACTGAATTGGTGGCTGGAGGGCAGGATGATTTCAATGGATATACAAAGGGGTACAGTTATTGATAATGACAAGATTTTGGGGATGAATATCAGAGACCCTGATTGAGGTAGGGTGGAGGACAAAATCACTGAAGGAGAGAAGGTCAAGGAACCAAGAGAGCAGAATATTGAAAATGGTTCTCCAAGTGGGGTCCTTGGACTAGCAGTATAGGTAATAATCAGGATCTGATTAGAAATGCAAATCTTTGGACTGCACTCCAGACCTACAGACTCAGAAGCTCTGGGATTAGGCCCCAGCAATCTGTGTTTTAACAAGCCATCGCGGATGATTTGACGATGTTAAAGTTGAGAATTATTGGCATAGGAGACTTTGATGGATTGCGGGAGTTGAGGAGAGGTGAGAGTGGGTCAGATTAGGGCAGTGATTCTCAACCAAGGCTGCACAACATTAGCATCACCAGGAGAGCTTTAAAAATCTCAGCGCTGAAGCTGCACTCAAGAATCAATGAAATCATAATCTGGCAAGGAGAGTTTTCCTGGTGATTCCAATATGCAGGCAAGGTTGAGAACCACTAAATTATGTGGCTTCTTGGGAGTCTGAATGCTTCTATAGTGAATGAAACAGAGAACACGATGACATTGGTCTGGTAGACTCGGGGGCAGAATTTGGTGGTGAGGCTGTGTATGACAGACCTGAAGGTGTGACAGTATTATCAGGAGCATGTGGACCTCTGGGGTTGCCACTTCACACCTGCCAATGAGTCTTTCCCTTCTGGGAACCCAGAAGAAATGAAGTTTGGGAGAACAGATCTATTTGGGATGTTCATTATCTATCAAACACTCCACAGTAATGTTGGCTTCCTTCTGGCATGCCTGGGTCTAGGGGAGCAGCTACTGTCAGAGCCAAGTTAGGGCCAAGCCACAGCTGGTCCACTGCTTCCAGCCAGCGAGCTCCTTGGCCAGGCCAGGCCTTTCTCCCGCTAGTTTCTGTTTTCGTGGAAGCACAAGCAGCTTTTCATGTATCAAGCATCTTGGTTTCCAGGTCCAGATGCCTTAAGAATTCAGATAAGAGAAGGAACATCATTAGCTTTGGAGAAAATTTTATCCTAAGAATTTGGGAGGCAACTTCTAGCATAAAAAAAGGGAACACAAGAAAGGAGTTCTTGGGAGCATTATAATATGTGCTCAATAAATGTAGATAGTAAATGAACCCAGAAATGAGGGCAACTGTTAAACTTGGGGGAATGGGTGATTATCATGGGAGTGGGGTTGATCGTATATTCATGAGGTTTGACCTTTATGCAAAAAGGTTGGGGCAGAATATCTCATATAATAAAACAATACTAAAGCCAAAGAGAAGGATTATCACATAGTGGTGTTGGGGCAATAAGAGATGATCACATACAGGTGAATGAGAAGAGTCTGATCACACTCCAATGAGACCTAGTGTTATTTAAGATTCTAGGAAATTATCCCAGACAGATGGATAAGGGTCCGGTCTCTAATCTTAAAGTGGAATACAGGTGTGAGGGTGGGGAGGGGTGGGGTATGGTGGTGAAATTCTTATATACTTCTATGCCAAAAACCAAGACCCTTAAAGTATCTGGACTGTGGATAAGGTGAGCAGAATAGGAAAGGATGAGACAGACATATCAAATATGTCTGTCATAACAGCATTGTTTTAAAGGAACCTCCAGAGATGCTTCAGGAATTCTTGGCTCCAAGACCCAGAATTTATTTGAATGGTGACACTACTCTAACTCCTTCTGTATCCAAGGAAAGGGAAGAACTGGCCAGAAGAGAAATTGTTCAGGTGGTCCTTCTCCCATCCTTAGGCCAGGGTCATGGAGGAGATGTTACTGGCCAGGACTCTTCACCTTTGAAGTAATAGACAGGTGAGCAGGAGGCACCTCTGTTTCTCTGTCCATCAGGAGTTTTGGAGGGGGACCACAAGGAAATGGAGGTGTTTCTTGTAGCTCTCACATGGTGATTGTATGACCCAGCAGTTCCCTGTTCTCTGAGGCAGGCTGCAAAATTATTCAGCATCCCCAAGTGAATATGCTTGATTAAGTTTAATTTTATCAAGTTGCTAGGTGAACAGGGGTGACTGTTTCATTGTTGGGGGGAAGGGAAAAGCCAGAAAAAGAGCTGTGCTCTGGACCATTGGCCCACATCACACAAATTTATTACACAGTAGCACCACACTGGACTAGAAAGTCATGCTACCAGGCAGGTAGCAGAAGGGCAAGGGTGAAAAGTAGGAACTGCTGATGTGGCAAGTTACCCTTGCCTACTCCAAGGCACATGGCTTTCTTTCCTGACACCCAGCTCTTGGTGTGGGGTTGGGAGGGAGTACTGCTTCATTTATTTAAACCTTCCCTTCTTTCCACAGCAATCTACAAGTTTCTACCCAAACCTATTCAGAGAATGATTTTGCATTTCATTCTTTCATTGACTCATTCATTCTCCTGCCAATACATCCCTCTTCCAGGGCTATGTCATTTACTCCCATAGCTTTAGTTATCATATACATGTTCGTGACTCTAACTCTATCCCAGCCCAGACTCCTCTTCTGAGTTCCACCCTGGTAAAACTGCCTGTATCCTCAACTTCACCGGAATTTTCCACTGGGACCTGAAATTCAGTATGTCAAAAGCTGAATGCTTCTCTTTCCCCTTCGTATTGATTTGTCCTTCCATCTCAGTGGACGGTCCTCTGTTCACCCTGTCACCCAATCTATGTCAGAGTTACACTTTATTGTCCACTCAACAGCCATACTGCTCCTCCTAAAATACAAATCTCTCATATTTCTGATCCACTTAAAACTCTTCAATGGCTTCCCATTGTCTTTAGGATTCAGTATAAGCTGTTTGATGAGGCTTATAAGAGCCCCACATGAGCCTGGCTGGTGTGGCTCAGTGGATTCAGCATCTTTAATGAACCAAGAGGTCACTGGTTCAATTCCCGGTCAGGGCACATGCAGGCCTGATCCCCAGTAGGGGGCGTGCAGGAGGCAGCAGATGGATGTTTCTATTTCTCCCCCTCCTTTCCTCTCTCTATAAAAAAATCAATAAAACATATTTAAAAAAAATCTTGCCCTGGCCAGTGTGGCTCAGCGGTTAGAGTGTTGGCCTGCGGTCCAGAGAGACCCGGGTTCGGTTCCCGCTAAGGGTATGTACTTCGGTTGCAGTTTGTTCCCGGCCCTGGTTGGGTCGTGCAGGTGGCAACCACTTGATGTGTCCCTTTCATGTCACTGTTTCTCTCTCTCTCTCTCTCTCTTCCTCTCTCTCCCTCCCATTCTATCTGAACAAAAAACAAAACAAAAATGTCCTCAGGTGAGGATAAAAAAAAAAATCTTTAAAAAAAAAAGCCCCACATGACCAGCCCTTGCCTACCTCTCCAGCATCACCTCTTGCCACTGTTTAAAAAAAAATTTTTTTTTCTTTATTGATTTTGGAGAGAGAGAGAGAGAGAGAGAGAGAGAGACATCGATGAGAGAAAACATTGATTGACCGTCTCCTGCATCCTGCATGCCTCCCACTGGGGATTGGGCCCACAACGTGGGCATGTGCCCTGACCGGGAATTGAACTGGCAACCTCTTGGTGCACGGGTTGATGCTCAACCAGTGAGCCACATCAGCTGGGCTCTTGCCACTGTTTAATTCATTTATTCATGAACATGAATTGAGTGCATGTTATGTGCCAAACATTATTCTAATTGCTGGGCTACAGCAGTGAAAAAAATGGATCTCTCCTTTCCTGGAGCTTGAGCCATCCTGATCTGTTCCCCTTCATCTCTGGGCCAATATGTACAAAGTGTATTCTGCTTAGAAAGCTCATTGTCCTCCTACCAAAATCTCTCCCTCCCCAGTACTTCCTTGCCTTGCTAATGTCTATTCATCGTTTAGGTCTTCCTTGCTCGCCACACTAGGTTAGGTTCCTCTATGCACTACATGCTTCTAAAGCAACTTGTACCTGTCCCGTCAAAACATTCACCACACTTTATGTAACTACTTTTTTTTAATCCTCACCTGAGGATATTTTTGCATTTATCTTCAGATAGAGTGGGAGGGAGAGAGGGAAGAGGAGAAAGAGAGAAACATCGACGTGAGAGAGACATATCGACTGGCTGCCACCCGAGGGCCGGGGAACCGAACCCAGGAGTCTCTGGTTCCTGGGCCGACACTCTAACTGCTGAGCCAAACTGACCAGGGCTCTGTAACTACTTTTAAAGTTGCCTGTATTCCCATTAGAATGTATTCCCATACATTCTTTGAAAGCAATCTTTGATATCATCTTGTTTCCTTAGTGCCCAGCACTGTTGAATTAAGTAGACATTTATCACCTACTCTGTGCCAAGCACTGTGAAAGTCTAAAAATAATTATCTTGCCATTCAAAGCTACTTTTAAAATTTGGATTTCCTGTTAATGATGTTACCCATTACTCCCAGTCACCTAACTTAGAAATTTTACCATGAACTGATTTCTTCTCACCTGCACATAAATCAAAATTTTAACCAAGTGCTGTAGATTCTCCAGCTCTACTTTAATCCCCTTTTCTCCATCCTATTACTTTTCCAGCTCACGATTTCTTTTCTTTTTTAAAGACATCTTTATTGAGATATAATTTATATACCATACAACAGACCCTTTAAAAGTGTAAAATGAAATGGTTTTGATATATTCAGAGTTGTGTTACCATCACCATGGATAACTTTAGAACATTTTCATCACCCACCCCAAATCTACACCTTTAAGCTGTCACCCTAATCCTCCTATCCCCCCACAGCTCCAGGCAACTACTAATCTACTTTCTGTCTCTATAGATTTGCCTATTCGGGACATTTCATATAAATGGAATCAAGGAATACGTAGCCTTTTGTGTCTGGTTTCTTTTACTTAGCATGATGTATTTTTCAAGGTTCATCCATGTTATAGCACGTATCAGTACTTCGTTCCCTTTTTTTCCAGCTTTTTAAAGCTATAATTGACATATAACACTGTGTAAGTTTAAGGTGTACAACATGTTGATTTGAAACACATATGCACATATTTGATTTACATATTGTGAAATGTTTACCATAGTAGAGTTAGTTAACACCTCCATCAACTCACATAATTACCTTTTTTTGTGCTTAAAACATTTCAGATTCACTCTCTTAGCAACTTTCAAGTATATAATACAGTATTGTTAACTATATTCACCATGCTGTACATTAGATCCCCATAACTTATTCATCTTATACATCTGAAAGTTTGTAGCCTTTGACCAATAATCTCTTCACTTCCCCAATCTGCCAGCCCCTGGCAACCACATTCTATTTTCTGTTTCTCTAAGTCCAGCTTTTTTTTAGATTCCACATATGTAAGTAAGGTCATAGAGTATTTGTCTTTCTCTATCTGACTTATTTCACTTAGCATAATGCTCTCAATGCATACATGTTGCAAATGTCAGGATTTCCCTCCTTTTTTATGGCTGAAAAACCTTACATAATACTATATATACATATATGTATATGCATAGCTATATACTGTATATATATATATACACACACACATATACATATACATGTATATGTATACACCACATTTTCTTTATCCATTTGTCTGCTGATGGACACTTAGGCTGCTTCCATGTCTTGGCTACTGTGAATAATGCTGCAATGAAAATGGGAGTGCAGATATCTCTTCAAGATCCTGACTTCATTTCTGGATATATACCCAGAAGTGGAGTTGCTAGATCATATGGTAGTTATAGTTTTAATTTTTTGAGGAACCTCCAAACTGTTTTACATAGTGGCTGTACCAATTTACATTTCCACCAACAGTGCACAAGAATTCCTTTTTCTCCACCTTCTCATCAACACTGTTATCTCTTGTCTTTTTGATAATAGTTATTCTAACGGGTATATAATGATTTCTCTCTCTCTCTCTCTTTCTTTTTAATCCTCACCCAAGATTTTTTTTTTCTATTTATCTTCAGATAGAGTGGGAGGGAGGGAGAGAGAGAGAGAGAGTAATATCGATATGAGAGGGACACATTGACTGGTTGCCTCCCACATGACCCCGACCAGAATCAAACTGCAACCGAGGTACATGCCCTTGACCAGAATCGAACCCGCAACTCTTTGGTCCATGGGCTGATACTTTAACCACTGAGCCAAACCGGCCAGGACAGATATCTCATTGTGGTTTTGATTTGAATTTCCCTGATGATTAGTGATGTTGAACACCTTTTCACATACTACTCAAGGGCCATTTGTGTCTTCTCTGGAAAAATATCGATTTAGTTCCTCTACTCATTTTTCAATTGGATTGTTTGGGGTTTATTTTATGATTGAGTTATAGGAATTCCTTATATATTTTGGATACTAATCCCTTATCTAATATATGATTTGCAAATATTTTCTCCCATTCAGTAGGCTGTCTTTTCATCTTGTTTTGTTTTGTTTTTTTCCTTTTGCTGTGCAGAAACTTTTTAGTTTAATGTAGTTCCACTCATTTATTTTTGCTTTTGTTGCTTGTGCTTTTGGTATATCCAAAAAAATTGTTGCAAGATCAATGTCAAGGACATTTTTTCCTGTTTTTTTCTGACAGTTTTACAGTTTCCAGATTTTACATTTAAGTTTTAAATCCTTTTAGGGTTAATTTTTGTGAGTGGTGAAGATAGAGGTCCAATTTTATTCATCTATATGTGATTTTCCAGTTTTCCCAGCATCATTTATTGAAAAGACTATCTTTTCTCCACTAAGTATTTTGTCAAATATTAGTTGACTGCATATGTGAGGGTTTATTTCTGAGCTTTCAATTCTCATCCATTGCTCTGTGTGTCTGTTTTTTTTTATGCCAGTACCATACTGTTTTGAATACTACAGCTTTGTAATATAGTTTAAAATCAGGAAGTGTGATGCCTCCAGATTTGTTCTTCTTTCTAAGGATTGCTTTGGCTATTTGGGGTCTTTTTTGGTTTCATTCAAATTTTAGGATTTTTTTTCTATTTCTGTAAAAAATGCATTAGAATTTTGATACGGTTGCACTGAATCTATAGAGGGTTTTGAATAGTTCAGACATTTTAACAACATTAATTCTGATCCATGAACATGCAATATCTTTCCATTTATTTGTGTCTTCTTCAATTTCTTTCATGAAAGTATTATAGTTTTCAGTATACAGATCTTTCACTCCTTGGTTAAATTTATTCCTAAATATTTTATTTTTTATGCTATTGTGAATAGGGTTATTTTCTTTATTTCTTTTTCAGATATTTCATTGTTAATGTATAAAAATGCAATTGATTTCTGTACGTTGATTTTGCATCCTACAACTTTACTTAATTTGTTGATTAGTTCTAAAAGTTTTCTGGTGAGGTCTTTAGGATTTGCTATAAATAAGACTGTATCATCTGCAAACAGACAATCTTACTTTTCCTTTTCTCATTTGGATGATTTTATTTCTTTTTCTTGCCTGATTGCTATGGCTAGAACTTCCAGTATTATGTAGAATAGGAATGATGAGAATGGGCACCCTTGTCTTGTTCCCAATCTTAGGGAAAAAGCTTTCAACCTTTCACCATTTAGTATGATGTTAGCTGTGTGTTTGCCATATGCTGTTTTTATTATGTTAAAGTATGATCCTTCTATACCCAATTTGTTGAGAGTTTTAAATCATTAAAGGATGTTATATTTTCTCAAATGCTTTTTCTGTATCTGTTGAGGTGGTCATATGATTTTTAATCTTTCATTCTATTTTTTTATTGTTAATCCTCACCAAAGGATACTTTTCAATTGGTTTTTAGATAGAGATAGAATGGGGGAGGGGGGGAGAGTGAGAGAGGGAGAGAGAGAGAGAAACATCAATGTGGGAGAGACACATCAATTGGTTGCCTTCCGTACTACCCTGACTTGGGTTGGGGTTCGAACCTGCAACCCAGGTATGTGCCCTTGACTGGGAATCGAACCTGTGACCCTTTGGTTCTTGGGCTAATGCTCTAACCACTGAGCAAAACCAGCCAGGGCATCTTTCATTCTATTGATGTAGTGAATCACATTTATTGATTCATGTCTGTTGAACCATCCCTGCATCCCAGGGATAAATCCCACTTGAACATTGTGTATTATCCTTTTAAGTGTTGGTCAATTCAGTTTACTAATGTTTGACTGAGAATTTTGCAAATATATTCTTTAGGGTTATTGGCTTTTAGTTTTTTGTTGTTGTTGTTGTTTGTTTGTTTTTTTCTTCTTGTAGTGTCCTTATCTGATTTTGGTTTCAGAGTAATGTTGGCCTCATAGAATGAGTTTGGTAGTGTTGCCTCCTCTTCAATTTTTTTGGAAGAGTTTGAGAAGAGTTGGTACTTCATTCCTTTTTATGACTGAATAATATCCCAGTGTATGGATAAATCATAATTTGTTTATCTAATCACCAGTTGATGGTCCAGCTGATGTGGCTCAGTGGTTGGGCATTGACCCATGCACCAGGAGATCACTGGTTTGATTCCCAATCAGGACACATGCCCAGGTTGTGGGCCCAATCCCCAGTGGTGGGCATGCAGGAGGCGGCCAATCGATGTTCTCTCTCATTGATGTTTCTATCTCTCTCTCCTACTCATTTCCTATCTCTCTAAAGTCAATAAAGGGCAAAAAAATTAATCATCAGTTGATGAATATTTGGGTTGTTTCCACCTTTTGGCTATTATAAATAATGTTTCCATGAACATTAGTTTTTGTGTAGACATATGTTTTCAGTTCTCTTGGTATCTAAGAGTGGAATTGCTAGGTCAAGTGGTAGCTCTGTGTTTAATTTGGGGGGAACTGCCAAACTGTTTTCCAAACTGGTCACACCATTTTACATTCCTATCAGAAGTTTAGTGTTCCAATTTCTTTTCACCAACACTTATTATCTGATTTTTTATTACAGCCATTCTAGTGGGTGAGAATGGAATCTCACTGTGGTTTTGATTTGTAATTGCCTGATGACTAATGATGTTGAGCATCTTTTCATGTGTTTACTAAGCATTCATATATCTTCTTTAGGGAAATATCTATTCAAATCTTTGCCAATTAGTTTTTTTATTATTGAGTTTACTTCTGTCTTCTCAATCTGGATGCCTTTTATTTCATTTTCTTGCCTGATGGCTCTGGCTAGAACCTCCAGCACAATATTGAAGTAAAGACAGTGTATCTCTTTTCTTGTTCCTGATCTTAGGGGGAAAGCATCCAGTCTTTCACCATTGAGGAAGTTCCATTCTATTCCTAGCTTGTTGACTGTTTTTTTAATGAAGGGCTGCTGAATTTTGTCAAATGCTTTTTATTTATTTATTTTCATCTATTGAGATGATCATGTGCTGTGTTCTATTGATATGGTATATTACATTAATTTATTACATATATTAAATCAACTATGCATTCCTGGGGTAAATCCCATTTAGTCGTGGTGTGCATGATCCTTTTTAGATGGTGCTGAATTAAGTTTCCTAGAATTTTATACATATATTCATAAGGGATCTGTAGTTTTATTTTCTTGTGATGTATTTGGTATCAAAGTAATACTAGCTTCACAGAATGGTTTGGGAAGGGTTTTCTATCCTATGTTTTGGAAGCATTTGTAAAGGATTGGTATTAATTATCTTTTAAAAGTTTGGTAGAAATCAGCAGTGAAGCCATCTGGGCTTGGGCTTTTCTTTATGGGAAGTTTTAAAATTATTAATTCAATTTCTTGTCATAGGTCTATTCAGATTTTCTTCTTGATTCAGTTTTGGTAGTTTGAATTTTTCTAGAAATCTGTTTTCTCTAAGTTATATATATTTTTTGGCATACAGTTGTTTATAATATTGTCTTACAATACTTTTTCATTTCTGAATGGCTGGTCGTGATGTCTCCTCTTTCATTCCTGATTTTGGTAATTTGAATCTTCTCTTTTTTTCTTGTTTAGTCTAGCTAAAGATTTGTCCATTTGTTGATCTTTCCAAAGAACCACCTTTTGGTTTTGTTAATTTTGTCCTTTGTTTTTCTAGTCTATATTTATTTTATTTATTCTCTAATCTTCATTACTTCCGTCTGCTTGCTTTGGGTTTACTTTGCTCTTCTTTTCCTAGTTTCTTAAGTTGGGAGGTTAGGTTATTGATTTGAAATATGTCTTCTTTTATAAATTAAGGTGTTTACAGCTATACATTTCCCTCTGAGAATTGCTTTAGCTTCATCCCATAAGTTTTGCTGTATTGTATTATCATTTTCATTCATCTCAATTTCTCATTTCCCTTTTGATTTCTTCTTTGATCCCTCATTATTTATGCTTGACTGTTTCTTTTCTTTTTTTTTAATCCTCACCTGAGGAAATTTTTTCGTTTTTTTATTCAGATAGAGTGGGAGGGGGAGAGAGAGAGAAATATCGACATGAAAGGGACACATCGAGTGGTTGCCACCCGCATGACCCAACCAGGGCCGGGAACAAACTGCAACTGAGGTACATGCCCTTAGCAGAAACCGAACCTGGATCTCTCTGGACCGCAGGCCAATGCTCTAACTACTGAGCAAAACCGGCCAGGGCTATGCTTTACTATTTCTAAGAAACATATCCAATATTTCACTTTCTAGGTAATATTATATTTTGCTGCAACTAGTTAAATAAAGAACAGTTTAGTTTAATGAACATTTTTTGAGTATCTACTATGTTCAAGCTGAGTGTTGGGAATAGAAATATGTTTAAGACATATTCCTGCACTGAAGTAATTCACGGTATAGTGGGAGAGATGACCCTGAAACAGACAATTATAGTATTGGTTGGTACATTTAATGGCATACTTATGTTTGAAGTACAAAAGAATATAAAAACAGAAAGTAATTAGCTCTGTCTAGCAGAGTAAATTTTACAATGGAGATCATTTCTGAGCAGGGTTTCAAAGGATGAATAGTAACTTATTAGTTAGGCAAAATTATGAAAGACCTTTTTCCAGGCAGTGGAAAAAGCATATATAGAGATTTAGAGTTGTGAAACAAAATAGGGTAGTCAAGACCACCCTTTACCTCATCCTAAGTCTGAGATTCTGGTGAAGCAGATTCTACCCCTCACTCTCAGGTAATGGATGTGACCCATCATGAAACAATTTGAGCATTATGTTGCCTTGGTTACAGCGATTGGTTCAGGAATGGGCACAAATCAAAGCCAATAGGATGCACTGGGACTTTAAGTGGGATTTTTGAGAAACAAGACTTTTGTTTTTTCATGTCAGAAAATGCTTAATAGCCAGCTGAAAAATCCAAGTCATCCTCATGTAGTTGAAACCAGGGAGATGGATGAGAGCCAAGGGAGAGTGCCTGGGCACATAGTAGAAACTCAATAAATATTCACCGAATAAGTGAATCAATACTGTGTAGAACAGAATCCTGAGGAACATCAGAATTTGCCAGTTGAAAGCCATCTCATATTCTTCTGAACTCCCTTAACAACTCAGAATTGTCCTTACCTTCTATTTTATAGTCTATATCATCTCTTCCTTTAAGATCTAACACTTTTCTCTCCGTGGCTGGCTTGCTCAGTGGTTAGAGCACCAGCCCGGGGACCAGAGAGTCACAGGTTCGATTCCGGCCAAGAGTGCGTAGTCGGTTGCAGTTTGTCCCCAGCCCTGGTCGGGATCATGCAGGAAGTGACCAGTAGATGAGTCTCTCTCATGCCAATGTCCCCCCCTCCCCACTCTATCTGAAGATATTTTTAAAAATATCCTTGGGTGAGAATTAAAAAAAGAAGAAAAAAAATATCTAATGCTTTTCTGATCCTACTTACTTGTATTATAGATAAGATTTTATATTATCTGGCCCCTTGCCTACCTTTTCAGCATCAACTTTATTATTCAGTAGTATTTAAAAACTTGCTGTAGCCTGAACATGCCATGCACGCTTGTCCTTTCCATATTCTACCCTTTCCTCCAGAATACTTCAACTCAATTCAACAAACACTTTTTGAGAACTCACCAAGTGCCCGTCACTTAAGAGTGATGATCAGCACTTTTTAATCAAATACAATAGAATAGAGTAGAACAGAAAACGGCAGAGTGCATCTCATAAAGTACTGTTTTTGTGAGACTTTTGCTTTAGTTACAGGGGTGTACTGAGTCACATTGTAAAACATGTATCTTACTGTAGATCACAATGGGAGAAAGTATGAAGGCTACTACTCTAAGATACCCCTGTTACCAAGGTGAGCAGGTCCTTGGTTTATATTATAACTCAAACAACTAAGAATGCCCATGGGCTTCCTTCCCTGTATCTCCAACCTAAAATTTGAAGCCCATACTCTAAAGAACGGTCACAAATTAGGTTATAGTCCTTACCTCTGTTGCATCAACCACAGTTTTTTTAACTGTCTCTTCAAGACTAACACGTAGCCTGGCTCATAGCAGTTTGCTGCTAACTCTGTTTTTATAATAATAGCACTTATTGAGTACTTCTTTGCTAGACATTGTTCTAAACTCTTTATATGGATTATCTCACTTATTCCTATAACAACCTTAAGAGTAAGTAACATCAGCCCTGGCCAGTTTGGCTCAGTGGTTGGAGCACCGGCCCGCGGACCAGAGAGTCCCGGGTTCGGTTCCCACTAAGGGCACGTACCTTGGTTGCGGTTTGTCCCCGGCCCGGTTGGGGTTGTGTGGGTGGCAGCCAGTCGATGTGTCTCTCTCACATCGATGTTTCTCTCTCTCTCTTCCTCCCTCTCTATCTGAAGATATATGCAAAAAATGTCCTTGGGTGAGGATAACAAAAAAGTAAGTAACATTAATACTAATTTCATTTTATAGATTGGGGAGATTGAGGCATGGAGATATTGACTCAACTGTCTCAAGGCCACACAGCTAAGAGGTGGTGGAGCTAAGATTTGAACCATGCAATCTACCCATGCTATTTGACCACTAAGGCCTACGGCTTCCCAAGTGGGCATTATTGTTGAACACACAGATGTATATTTTATAGAACAGCTCTTCTGGAATGGTACTAGTAGCTATTGTCTGAAGAATGTTGTCTACATTGTAGCTCCTTTCTTTCCTAATCATCCATTTTGATAAAGAACAGCCTAATTTATTTGGCCCGGGGTCTGTAGTTCAATCTTAAGCTGCAGGTTGGTTTAAACTCTCACTAGTTCCCTTGGAGAAAAAGAAAAGAAGGAGTAAAATAAGGCCAAAAATCATTTCAATTTTTAAAGTTATTTTTAAAGAACAAGATGATAGGGGAAGGCAGCATATGTCTGTCTCTTGAAAGGAATGAGCCTCTATCTCTCGTCCATGATTTTCTCTCACTTTGAAGCTCTGCTCCCTGCTGGAGCCTCTGAGCTCTGTCTGCTCTGGGCACTCAGTCGGCCCATGTGCTCCTGTGGAAGGTGAAGAGGACAAAATTGGGACAGGTTGCCAAAAAGACCCTCCTTCCTTTGTTCTGAGTGAATGCTCTCTCTTTCTGAAAAATTTCAGCTTTATCTTGGAAGGGGAAAGGGCAGACTCTATTTCATAAGAAGAAAGGAAGAGGATCTGGGAGTCTGTTCCTTCCCCAAGTATTCAGTGAGTTGCTGAATAACAGGGAGAAAAGAGTCAGAGAAAGGACAAAAAAATAAAATAAATAATAAATAAAATGACACAGCACAGCTCCGAGCCCTTCTCCTATCAAGTTTTACAGAGGGGCAATAGATTTTCTTCATTGCCAGTCCTGACTTATCACAGCCTTGTTTTTAATGAGGTATAATAAGGGGAACATTTTGTAACAACACGGTTCCCCTATTTTATCCTGCAAACAGCTGTGTCATGCTTGTGGCTGAAAGAATGAATCATATCTCTGCCTGCATATGCTAACTCCCATGTAATTACCCCAGCATCTTAAATAAAGCAGGTCCTAAACCTGTCGCTCACATTACAAGCAAACGGTACAGACCTCGTAACTGGGGCCTCTGTCATTACAATTAATTTATCACAGAAGCAACTGAGATTAGAGGCTGGAATTAAAACCCAGAGCATGGAGAGTCACCGCAGTGACACTGAAAAACAGGTTCTTGAGAGGCGGCTGGCTCCAGCAGCTGCCTGACTAATGCCTTTCCTGGGGAAAAGCAGCCTTAGTTACATTTTGTTTTCTTTACATTTTTCCCACTCAGAGATTTTACTAAAGTGATTTCACTGCCTCTCTTGATTCAAAATGATGTTGGAAACATTCTACCGGATACTTAACCAGAACTCTGAGCAGGAATCACCATTTTCTTATTCTTAAAAGACCACTGTCCCTCTATGCAAACTATCCCCTGAGACCTCCCGTTTGTTTTTGTTATTAGAAAGGAATTTCTCATGACATCAGTGTGTTTCCTTTCAGGGGGCAGGAGATTGGGGGGAGGGGGAAAAGAACCCAGAGCATTTACCTCAAATATAAAAAATGCTGTTTGTATCTATCTCCTCAGGCAGTGTTTTTCAGCCAGGGTTCCTCAACTGAACCAGAGACAGAAAAATTACTTAAGTAACTATTTTCTTAGTTCTCCTAAGGGTGGTACAATTAGTTCATCTAGACCAGTGGTTCTCAACCCTCCTTATGTTGCCACCACCCTTTAATACAATTCCTTGTGTTGTGGTGACCCCCGATCATAAAATTATTTTCGTTGCTACTTCACGACTGTAATTTTGCTATTGTTATGTCTTAGCCGACCCTTGTGAAAAGGTCATTCGACCTCCAAAAGGGTCGCCACCCACAGGTTGAGAACCACTGATCTAGAGGGTACCTTCTAGATGCATAGAAGAGAAGTTCATTCATTCATTACATTCAAGGTGTGATTGAGGGCATTCATGCTTACCCTGGTTGAAAAGGCTGAAGACACACAGATTGACTCAGTTACAGCATTATTCACCAGAGAACCCTCTTCCAGACCACGAATCAGTTCCCATCCCATTGAAAGCAGGTCTCACTCATCCCCCCACCTCCAACGCATGGGATCCTTTCATTAATGGGGTGCACAGTGCTCCCAGCACTGTCCTGAAGTAGAATTTGCCTGGTCTCCAGACATATTGTTGTTGTCATTGTCATCACCACCAGAGCTCAGTAACTACTCTTTTTGTTAGTTCTACCCACTGTGCAGCAGTCTACTGTGTGCCCACTAAAATCTGTTTCCTCTTCTTCCCAGGCACACAGCCTGACTGCCTTTCCCAGTTTCCTTTGCAGTTAGATATGACTGAATTCTGGTCTTTGGATTGTAGGCAGAGGTGAAGTATGCTATTTTCCCTGGGCCAACAAAAATCTCCTACTTGATCTTTCATGCTGTCTTTCTTTTCTCATATGCCAGCTAAAACACTGGCAGGTAATTCTGAATCCTAGTGGTTGAAGAACCTGAATTCCAAAATCAAGACTATGTAGCTGCCTTTTTTTTTTTTGGTACATGCCCCTAGAGGGAACTGAACCCCGGACTCTCTGATCCGCAGGCCAACGCTCCAACCACTGAGCCAAACCGGCCAGGGCTGTAGCTGCCTTTTTAACCAGGTTTTGCTTGATGTAGTAATTACCTACCTTGACTGATAAACCCTGGAGTCCAAGGCTGGGAAAGCAGATTTTGGAAACATTTAAGTGCTTGGATAGGATAAGGGGCTTAAGCCAGCTGTGGGTCCAGACTCTTGACCTGGAAAATAGAGCTCAGAGCTTACGGGGTTCCCTGGTTCCTTACCTACTTAACCAGCTTCATTCTGATAGCCTTTGGAAGGCTCAAGGGAGAAAAGGTAATAAGGGGGCAGTCTATGAAAATCTGATTCAAATATAATAATAAACAAATATATGAGAGCAAACTATAAATTATCATCTCTCTAATTAGATCGAGTTGCACCACTGCTTAAACTTTGGCCCTCTCTGAGCAGGTTCCTCGTCTACCCTGGCACTACTTGTTCTTACAGCTCCTTAGACATATCTTCACTGAACAACTTTTCAGGGTAATCTGCTCACCACTAGCTTGGGAGTTCTTCAAGGTCAGGAAAAGAGCCTCATTCAACTCTATTTCCTTTCAGCCAGCTCAGGGCCGGGAACCCAGTACTAGCTCAATGTCTGCAGAATGAATGGGCACAAAGCATTGTACAAGTTAATGTGAAGAGGATATTTTCTGACATAGGCATGGCACTTCTCCCTCTTGTACTCTACACGCTGGGATGCTTTCTAAAGTAGTGCTGTGGAACTGGAGATAGTTCCTCCACACGCTCCATCCAGCTTTCTTTCTGTTCAGGAGTAGGTGTTTGAAAGCTGGACTCTGGCGCTGAGCAGGGTAGAGCAGAGCTAACTGGCCCACAGGTGATGAAATTCATCCCCTTGAAAGGTACAAGTTAACACTGTGCTTGAATTAGCCACAGGCCATATCGAAGGCTAGCAATGTGAAAAGTAAAGAACCCCATTTCTGATCTCCTAATATTCAAGTACCTCATGGCTGTCTGAAAATAGTTCCTTTTCTTCCTGTAGAAAGATTTCTAACCACATTTAAGCTATTTATTACTCACTAAGAGAAGGAATACAAAAATGCCTGGAAAAATATGCAGTACATAAAAGGAGAAAAATTGATATTGGTATTAATATGATTTCCTTCCTTCCTTCAAATGCCTTTAGTGCGGCACTTTCTCCCCATTCCTCCTGCCCCTTGAGAAGGGAGCCTACAGAGATCTAGATTAGATCAGTTCTGGTCCGGTGTGCAGTGCATTCTTGTCTTACCTCATTTTAAAAAATATTATTCTTCTATGTAAAAATGAATCTAGTGAGTTTGGAGTAGAAAGTTAAGAGTGTGGGTTCAGGGTCAGACTGACTGGGTTCAAATCCCAGCTCTGGTGTTTATAAGTTGAGAAATCTTAGGAAAATTACTTACCCTCTTTAAGCCTCTGCTTTCTTACCTATAAAATGGGGATGAAATAAAACCAGGTTCACAGAACTGAAGTACTACATGCCAAACATTTGGCACAATGCCCGACAAATAATAGGCACCCAGGAAATGTTAGCTGTCATTGTTTTGGTTTCCTGTCTGTGAATTAACACTATCTTCTTCTTGTTCTCTCCTATTACAACTGAGACATTGACCCCCTTCCTATTAAAGTCTTGTCTTCCACATGTGCTCTGAATCCCATCACTTCTTGCCTTTTAAAAACTGCTTCATTAATCATTATCTCTCTTTCTTCCATTACCAGTCTTTTTCTTTGTCTGGATCCTTTCTACCAGCATATGCACTAGTATCCTCTATCAAGACAACATCCTCCATGTAATCCCACATCTTTTCCACCTGCCATCATATTTTTATGCTCTTCTTTATAACCAAACATCTCCAGAGTGTTGTCTATATCTGCAGTATACCATTTCTTACCTCCCATGAAATCTTCCATGCATGTTAATTTGAATTTGCCCTGCCAGTCCACTAAAATGGCTCTCAAGGTTACCAGTCACCCTCCATATTGCCAAATCCCACAAACATCTCTTTTCTTGATCTCTCACCATTTGCTTTTTCTTAATCCATTCCCCCTTCTGCTCCTTTGTTATATCATCTCTCTGTCCTCTCCTTTCTTCGTTTGTTTTACTGGAGCTTTAAATGATAAGAGTTCTCTAGGGTTTGGGTATATGCCCTTTTGTTATCTTCTTTTTACATGATTTGCCTTGGTAATTTCATCTTTTCCAATCACTTTGAAGAGTAAGATGCTATTATAACCAAAACATCTGCCCTAGCTGTGTGGTTCAGTTGGTTGAGCATTGTCCCATGCACCTAGTCACTGGTTTGATTCCCAGTCAGGGCACATGTCCAGGTTGTGGTCTCAATCCCCAGTGGGGATTGTGCAGGAGGCAGCCGATTGATGTTTCTCTCATTGCTGCTGCTCTCTCTCTCTCCCCCTCTCCCTTCCTCACTCTCTAAAGACCAATAAAAATGTATTTAAGAAATAACAACAACAAAAAAAACATCTAAATTATGTGACTCTGGCTTTGCAACTAGACAGTGGCCAGCACAGAAGCTGATATGAAAGACTGGTATTATATAGTGGTAACTTGTATTATATAGTGGTAAACATTTGGCTGAATTATAATAATACAGAAGTCAGAAAATGTATCTAATGAACTAGTAGAGTTGGAGGAGGAGATCTTATGGCAAAATGCTGAAAGCATAATCTAGTTGCTTTTAGCTACCTTTGATGAGGCACTAGCAAGAAAGATATAAACTCGGAACAGAACTAGCTAGTTTGCAAGTAGAATTCAGTGGGAATGAAGAGAACCCAGAATTCACTGGGTTAAAAAAAATAAATCTTTCTTATCTCCAGCCTGTCCAGTAAAAGATTTTCCAATTAAGATCCATCCTGGGGCTAAAGATCAAATCCAGAGTACTGTCAGAAGATATAGTTTCAAGGTGAAGTCAAAATCAAGGGTCTTCATTAAGATCTGAAGGAAAAAAAGGTAGCATCTGGTAGGTTCTTACAGTTGGAGAAGAGGCCCTAAAAATCTTATGAACATAATTCTACAGCAGCCTGACATGACCAGAGTACCAGTAATTAAGTCTGGATAGATCATACCTTGTAAAAATTGTGGGTATGGCTTGTGACCCATAGAGTTGACTAGTACCAACTACACAGAAACCCACAAAGTTTGTGAAAAAGATATATTGCCAAAGCACTGCCAGCTCCAACTAAAAAAGATAGAGACTGTTCAAGATGTAAAAAGATATAAGTCCCTAAATTTCTATATGCAGGCAGTCAGTTGAAAAACTGCTCAGCCACCAAAAAAGGATATTATTTAATGCCCTCTTCAGAAGTATCCAAGGATGATGGAAAAGAAAGGACTTCTAGAGGACAGAACAAACAGCCATGGAGAACAATGGATTGTAGACCCACTCCCAGGAAGCAGAACCAGGGCCTAATCAGAGAACATTCCCAACTCCGAGGATGGTGGGACCTTACATTTATTTGCCCAGTAAAATTTCAGAACTGCTAAGGACCAGTGATTTCTATGTGCATCTAGTTCTTCTCCTTTATGAATGGCATAATTTGTTGCTGTAATCTTCTACCTATTCCACTACTGTATATTAAATGTGTGGTGGGTGGTTTTTGTGTTGTTTTTTCAAATTTTTATTTAGAAGGCCTTCATATTGAGTGAAACCATATTTAGGCCTGATATAGAGATTTAAAAAACCCTGGACTTCTAGCCAGGTGACATGACTTGATAAAGTTTGAGGGAGTCTTGGGATTTTGCAGGTGAGAAGGATGTGAATATTCATGAACAAGAAGTAGACTGTAATAGATTAGATTATGTCCCAAAGTATTTACTCATTCGCGCCCTGCATGGGAGAGTTTACTTCCCTGCTCCTTGACTTTTAGCTCATTTATATGAATGTTTTGGCCAATGGTAATTTGGGTCAGATATAAACCAAGCATGGGCTTGAAATATGCTTGTGTGGTTGGTCCTCCTGAGGAGAGTGCTCCTCTGGTAGTTTCTCTCTCTTCAGCCCAAACTACAGAATGAACATCGATCAGACTAGAGCTAAACCTACTGCAAAGAGCAGAGATGCTTGGCCAAGTTAAACCTAGATCAGCCAACCTATGGATGCATGAGAAATAAATGCTACTATTGTGTGCACTTGAGACTTTTGTTTTTTGTTATGTAATGAGAACTAACTGGTTCTTTCTCATTCTTCAAATGTGACAAGCATTTTCCTGCCTCAGGACTGTTAAAATAACCTGTTCCTTTTTTTGAACATGCCTTTGCTCATTGCAGGTTTAAACTTCAAAGCATTATTTAAATGGATTTCTTCAGAGACTACCCTTAAGTGATCACCTGATTATTTTATATTGTTGTGCTATTCATTTCATAGCACTCATTCCCATTTGTCACAATAAATATTTATGTTTACTTGTTTGTTTTCCCCACTGGACTATAAGCCTTATAAGGGAAGGGACCATATCCATTTATTCACTAATGCATTCTCAAAGTCTAGAATGAAGGCTAGTGCATAATAGGTTATCAGTAAATATATGTTAAATAAAGGAATTTTTTAAGTGAGTAAATGAACATATATGTTGGGAAATACTTGGAACACTTTGAGCTACTCAGAAAGCAGCTTTAGAAAATGTAATTAAATTTATTTTCACTCTTCTTATTTTTAATAATAACTGTTTTGTTCCATTTCTAATGAGCTGTGCTTCACAAGGGAATAGGTTGTCTTCTTGGTAACCAAACCAACCAACCTAGCCAAAATATGTAACTGATGGGCTCCTTGCTTATACTATGTCTGATTGCTTCTGTACAAATATTATGACTCAGGGTCAGAGGTACAGGTCAGGTCATCTGCTGTTTCAACCAAGGCCAGAACAAATTTTTTTCCCACAAAGTTCATTTGGTGTATTCCATTCCCTCCAAAAACATAAGCATACCCATAAAAATACATGCAGACACACAGAGCTTGGTTCAAGACTAAAGGATATCTTCTGCCTGATGGCTCCAAGCCCACAGCCTGACTACTCTAACATATACCTTTCCCAAGTTACCTCTAGCTTCCTCTCTGTAGTGTTTGTTGCTCCTGCTACAAGGTTCCAATGTCAATCCCTGCAATGTTTCTGAGCCACAGACCACACACTGTGGAAAAAAAGAGGGGTTCCAGAGCATGGAGATCCTCCCATAAAGTAGAGGTGGAAAGAAAAACCAGGGCCTGGATCATGGTACAAGTTACCAAGCTAAGCGAATTGTTTCTGGAAGCTTTCTGGCTTTTCTAATCCCAAGTTTATCCAAGTCAAGATCTTTGACTTTAATCTCTACGTTTCCTACTTCCTTTTCCTTCTTCCAGGCATTAAAATTTTATTAAATATTATATGAGTTTTATGATATGGAGATATATGAAGATATGAAGCATAATAAAATGAACATTTGTGAGTCACCATCCAACTTAAGAAACAGAACATAACCACTAACAGTTACATGTTCCCTCTGGATTCCATCTTCCTCTCTCTCCCATCACACCCTTGTAACTACCATCCCAGACTTTTTTCCCCTCAGTCCTTACTTTTCTCTCCAGTTTACCAAATATGTATGTTTTTAGCAATACATTGCTTGTTTTGGAACTTTATGAGTGTATCACACTGTATATATTCTTCTGCAACTGTTTTTCTTTTTAATTCAACATTATAGTTCTAAGAGTTCCCTTTGTTGATTCATATGGTTATAGTGTTTTCATTTTCATCACTTTATAGTATTCAATTATATGTATATACCACAATCCGTTAATCCATTCTCTTGTTAATGGACATATGGGTTATTTACAGGCTTTGTTTTATTGTTATGAAAATTTCTGCCATGAATATTCTTTTATAAACATCTCTTGGAGTATATGAGCAAGATTTTCTCTAAAGAATATACCAAGGTATGGAACTGCTAAGGCATAGGATATATGCATGTTCAGCTCTACAAGAATGTAAGCTACAATGCATCAGGTCAGAGCTTTTTGTCTGTTTTGTTCATTGCCATATCCTCAAAATCTAGTACAGTGCTTGGCACAGAGTAGGTGACTCAATAGGTATTAATTGAATAAATGAAGATAATGCTATGTTTTTCCAAAGCAATGATACCAGTTTACATTCCCAACAGCCTATCAGGTCCTACTTATTACTACTTTTTATTTATTTATTTATTTTTTTGTTTTTTGTTTTTATCCTCACCCGAGGACATTTTTCCATTTTTTGTTCAGACAGAGCGGGAGGGAGAGAGAGGAAGAGAGAGAGAGAGAGAAACATCGATGTGAAGGGACACATCGAGTGGCTGCCACCCTCACGACCAACCAGGGCCGGGGACAAACTGCAACCGAGGTACGCGCCCCTAGCAGAAACCGAACCTGGGTCTCTCGGGACCGCAGGCCGACGCTCCAACCGCTGAGCCAAACCGGCCAGGGCTATTACTACTTTTTAAATCAAATACAAATACCTCTTTCCCTGTTCCATTTGCTCATGTATTCCACATGAGACCTTTCCTTTTCTTCTTGGTTCTATAACTAACACACCTTGAATAGTCACTGTCTCTGTGTGAACTAGGACAAGTTTGACTGATCTGAGCCTCAGTCTCCTCACTTATAAAATGGGGACAGCAAGGCTTTCCTCTGTAAAGATTTAACACACTCAAAAACGGCACCAATAAATAATAAATCCTATTACAGAGAAATCCTCTTATCCAATGCACTGGTTGATTATCCCAAAAGTCCTATAAAGCACACTATCATTTGAAAAAGATATAAATTTACCTTGAACATTTTATTTTAACTTAAAAGATATAAATGTAGATTCATTCTCCAATTTTTTGATGTAAGGCCAAGGAATGTGTCTGCTGACTGGCTTTCCAGATCTTTCCAACATAAATCACACTCATAATACATTGTCTACAATTCTTGGTTTTAGTTTTCTTTTTATAGTGGAACAAGAACTTAAGGAGATTAGAGTGCAGATTTCTAGACTGTTGTGATGTTTTCCCTCAATCAGTTCTACCCACACCTCTTTCAATAGCAATTATTTAAAAAGCTCACCTTAGTTTTCAACATGTTTTTCATAAAACAACAACAAACACCTCTACGATTTTATATTGTTGAGTTTACAGAATATTTAATGAAATTAAGCAATTACAATAACAACTAGCACTGGCATAACCAGACGTAGGGACAGGCACAGCCAAGTCTTGGTAAGCACGCAAGTCAGCTGGTGGGAGCAGCAGTGAGTGGCCACACTGTGTACAGCAAAATCAAGAGCAACCGTCAGCTGAGTGCACATTGTGGGATCAGAGTGTTTCTACACAGGGCATAGACATGTTGGTTAACCTGAAAAGTAAGTTAAATGGAAATTGGTTAAGAGAGCTACTTACTATATTATTATTCTCTTTGTTTCTACCACTGACCTAGTTCCAGGGCCCACCTGTCTCCTTAGCTGATCCCCCTGAAGGAAATCATCTTCCAGTTAGACTTGGTTCACTGTTTAGGTTTGCCCTTCGGGACAAAGAAAGACATGGATTTCCCAAGGAACAAAGCCTGACAGGTTGGAGGAGATTCTAAAATATTTAGTTACTGAAAGGTTACTTTTGATTTCTAAGATTTCCTTGTCCCCGATAAACTGAAATAGAAACAGAGATAGGGAGAAAAGTACTGCCTTTCTACGTTGCCCCTCTGACAGGCACAGCACTGTGTCGAGGAAGAAGGTCTGACTTTAATTAGTCAGACCATCACCCTACTAAACTCCACTGAAACCAAAACAAACCAGGCAGTCCCATATGTCATAAGAATTAAAGGCATGGTTCCCACTTCCTAACGATGCTTTTACAGAAACCGTTCCACTGTAAAACTTTATGATTTGAATCTTTATAGCCGCCAGCAGAGCACATGTTCACTGCCTTAAATTATAACTTAATCACAATAGAAGCTGACTTTCCAGCCCTTTGCAGTCAAGACAAGAGAGGGAAGGGGCCTACAGAACAAATTGCCTGCTGTATCTCACCCACCTGCCTCTTCTTGGGTTGTCAAGTCCTGGCAAAGTGAAGGGACCTGAGGAAACCACACCTCACAGCCCAGGAAGAACTAAAAGCTAGAACCGTTCAGTAAGGTCTAGAGACATGAATCTCGTCCTGGCTTCATCAGGGCAAAGTGAGTGCTGCCAAGAAGGGTAAGAGTGAGAAAGGCAAAACCAGCATGGATTTGCAGGTGTTCTAATCCCACCTCCTCACTCCATTGGTCAGAGGACTCTTTTCCTTAACTTTAGTTGAGCATCCTCTATTGTTGGAGACTGGGTTGACAAAAAAGGAGATAAGAGTAAAATCCCCCTTACCTCTCTTCAGTTCCATATGGTTAAAACATAAAGTGTGAAGAGGAGAGTAAAATAAGATGTTGGACAGGCTGAGGCTAGATTCTGAAGGGCCCTGTATGCCACACTAAGAAATTTAAATTTTATTATTTATGCAGTAGGGAGTGATTAAACATTTTGAAGATTGAAGTGCCATGATGAGATCACTTCTTAAAAAAAAGACTCAGGCCCTGGCCAGTTTGGCTCAGTGGTTGGAGCGTCAGCCTGCGGTCCAGAGAGACCTGATTTCGGTTTCCGCTAGGGGCACGTGCCTTGGTTGCAGTTTGTCCTCGGCCCTGGTTGGGTTGTGCGGGAGGCATCCACTCGATGTGTCCCTTTCACGTTGATGTTTCTTTCTCTCTCTCTCTCTTCCTCTCTCTCCCTCCCACTCTATCTGAACCGAAAAAAGAAAAAGAAAAAGACTCAGCTTTGCCCGGCCAGTGTGGCTCAGTGGTTGAGCATCGACCCATGCACCAAAAGGTTGCTGGTTGAATTCCTGGTTAGGGCACATGCCCAGGTTGTGGGCCCAATCCCCAGTGGAAGGCATGCAGGAGGTGGCCAATCGATGTTCTCTCTCATCGATGTTTCTATCTCTCTCTCCCTCTCCCTTCCTTGCTCTCTAAATTCAATAAAGTGTGTGTGTGGGGAGGGGGACTTAGCATCTAAAGAAGATACACAAATGGCCTCATAATGAAAAGATGCTCAACATCACTAGTCATTACAGAAATGCAAATCAAAACCGCAGTGAGATACCTCTTCACACCCACTAGGATGGCTATTGAAAACAAACAAACCAACAGACTAGAAAATAGCAAGCACTGGCCAGGATGAGAAGCTGGAACCCTCACAAGCAGCTGATGGAAACAGTGTGTGTAAACGGTGCGGCCACTATGGAAAATTGCATGGCAGCTCCTCAAAACATTAAACCCAGAGTTATTGTATGACCCAGCAATTCCAGTCCCAGGTATATATCCAGGAGAAATGAAAACAAACGTTCACACAAAAACCTGTACACTAATGTTCATAGCAGCATTAGTCATAGTAGCCAAAAAGTAGAAACAACCCAAATGTACATCACTGATGAATGAATAAACAAAATGTAGTGTATCCATTTGATGGAATATTATTCAGACATAAAAAAGAATGAAGTACTGATATATGCTACACTGTGGACGAATCTCGAAAACATTATGCTCAGTGAAGGAAGCCAGACACAAAATGCCACATATTGTATGATTCCATTTATGTGCAATGTCCAGAATAAGCAAATCCATAAAGACATAATGTAGATTAGTGGTTGGCAAGAGATGGGGGTAGGGAGGAGTTGGAAAGTGCAGGGTTTCTTTTGGGACTGATGGAAAGTTCTAGAATTAGCCCTGGCCAGTTTGGCTCAGCGGTTAGAGCGTCGGCCTGTGGACCAGAGAGTCCTAGGTTCGGTTCCCGCTAAGGGCACGTACCTCGGTTGCAGTTTGTCCCTGCCTGGGTTGGGGTCATGTGGGTGGCAACCAGTCGATGTGTCTCTCTCACATCAATGTTTCTCTCTCTCTCTTCCCCTTTCTCTCCCTCCCACTCTATCTGAAGATAAATGCAAAAATGTTCTTGGGTGAGGATAAAAAAATAATAATAATAAAGTTCTGGAATTAGATAGTGGTGACAGTTGTATATTGTTGTGATTATACTGAAAACCACAGAGTTGTATACTTCAAAATAATTTAAATGGCCCTGGCCGGTTTTGCTCAGCGGTTAGAGCATCGGCCTGTGGACAGAGAGTCCTGGGTTCAGTTCTTGCTAAGGGCACGTATCTTGGTTGCAGTTTGTCCCCGGCCCCAGTTAAGGTCATAAGGGTGGCAACCACTCTATGTGCCTCTCTCACATCGATGTTCCTCTCTCTCTCTTTCTCCCTCTCTCCCTCCTGCTCTATCTGAAGAATGCAAAAATGTCCTTGGGTGAGGATTAAAAAAAGAAAGAAAAACAAAATTATTTAAATGATGAATTTTATGTTATGTGAATTTTATCTTAATTAAAAAATAAAAAAAAAGACTGGAGGGGAGCAAAATAAAGGCCAGAGAGACTAGTTGAGAAACCTGTGGGAATGGTCTAAGTGAGTTATGGTAAGAGTGAGAAAGGGGAAGCCAGCAGGGATCTGACGAGGGCCTGAACTAGGAGAGCAGTAGTAGGGATAGAGAAGATACAGATGTAAACCTAATTAGGGGTAAAAATAATCATATCGTGGTGTTTAATGTGAGGAGTTTAGATGAGCAGATGGGCAATGTTAACATCAATCAGAATAGGGAACATAAAAAGAGGAGGGGTGTATTGGGAGGAAAAGATGATTTCTTTTTTGGACATGATAACCGTGAGGTGCTTTCAGGTGCTTCATTCATTCAACCAATATTTAATGAATACCTAGTAGGCGCCGTAGGACTATCCAGTAAGCAGCTGGAGACACATTTTCGGAATTTGATAGAAAGTTCTAAACTGGACATAGGTATTTTGGGATTAACAACATAAAGTGAGGATAGGACTGTTTAGGGAACCTATGTAGATGAGAGTGAAGAAGGCTGAAGACAATTTTTGAGGGTTAGGATTACTTAAAAGAGACAAAGAAAGTAGTCTAAAGGGGAGAAAATACAGAATTCAAAGAAATATAGAGTTTGAAAAGGAAGGAAATGATATCAGCAACACCAAAGTGAGGTCTGGTAAAATAAAGGCTTAAAAATATCCATTGGATTTGGTAATTAGGAAGCCTTATTGGCCTAAAGGCACAGTGATTAAGGTAAACACTGGACTACAAAGGGCTGGAAATAAATGGGATATAAGGAAGTGAAGACAACCATTCTCTCAACAAACATTTATTGAATGTGTGCTATGTGTCAGGCCATGATAGGGAGGAAATCCTTCTGGGAGATGTGGAAATAATGGGAAGAAAAGAAATAGGACAGTCAATGACGGAGAACATGGACATAGAGAAAAATGGGAAAGCTGGAAGAACAGACAGTAAGAGAAGTTTAAGGTGGATGAGTTCTGAGTGATCAGGTTCCTGGTTTGACCATGGGACTAGATATTGAAGTGGAGTGGTGATAAAGGTCTTTAGAAATTAATAGGCCAAGAAACTATAAATGTAAGATATTGAAACATCCCATTCAATAAATGAGGAGTGAAGAGTCAGAAAATAGACTAATGACAGAAGTAAGACGGAAAAGACCATAGAGTAGTAAAACAGCAAGGGCCTCAAAGAAGGAGGAATTGTATTTATCCTTTTTCTCCTTTTATTACAAAGAAGCAAACCTGTATATTCCACTGCCAGCTGCATAGTGGACCCTCCATAAATAAATGTTGCTAACCGATGTGTCTTCTCAAAAGCATTTCATAATTGGCATTTTCTAAACTGAACTCCAATTTCCTCCTAAACTTAGTTCTCTTCCACTGTTTTCTGTGTTAATGAATGGTACCATCACCTACCCAGTTAGTAAATACTACCAATGTATTCCTTCCTCTCTGTCACTCTTTTTTTTTTTTTTATCCTCACCTGAGGACATTTTTTTGTTCAGATAGAGTGGGAGGGGGAGAGAGGAAGAGAGAGAGAGAGAGAAACATCGACGTGAAAGGGAGACATCGAGTGGTTGCCACCCGCATGACCAACCAGGGCCGGGGACAAACTGCAACCGAGGTACATGCCCTTAGTGGGAACTGAACCTGGGCCAACAGGCCAACGCTCTAACCGCTGAGCCAAACCGGCCAGAGCCCTCTCTGTCACTCTTTAGATCTAATTCATCATTAGGTCTTGTCCATTTTACTTCCTAAATCTCTTTCACATTTGATCATATTGTTCCACCTCCAACACTCTAATATAAGCAGTCTCCTCTTTTGTCTATGGTACCTGCTTCCTAAGTCACCTGAGCACATCTGCTCTTGCCTCCTTCCATCCCATTCTCCACTTTGTAGCCAGAATAATAGTTTCAAAATGTGAATCTGATCAAAGCACTGGTTCTCTTCCTCTCTGTCCTCAAACCCTCTGAAGGCTTTCCATTGCTCTTAGGGTTATGACTAAAATCCTTAAGGTTAGACTCCTTTCTCCTCAGCCTTGCCTCATATCACACGTTCATCCCATCCCCAATCTTTTACATCGTAGGCCTTGTCATGAGTCTCCCTAAAGGGCCTTTGCACATGCTGTTGCCTCTGACCAGTGTGTTTCCTGGTTGTCTAGTTAAGCTCCTATCATTCATCCTAATTAGTTTCATTTTTCATATCATATCCTTAGGCTTTCATAGTCTGCCACTGTTGCAATTTTATATTTGTTTGAATAAATATTTAATTAATGTCTCTCTCTGTGACAGGGGCTGTGCCAGATACATAGAAGAAACTCAGTAAATATTTATTGAATGAATGAATGAATGATATAGTAATAAACTTGCTTGATGTTATTAAGTGGCAAATCTGGGACTGTCCCAAGAGACGATGTTTTAGGTGGGAAGTTTGAAAGATGAGCTCCAAGATCCCTGCTATTTCTGAGATTTTATGCTTCCTAGGTGAACTTTCATTATTTTCCTTTCTCTGCTTTCCGTAGGTCTTGTCAACACCCCTTCACTGGGTACCATGGGAATTAAAGACCCTAAGGATGGGAAAAAATTAGTTCTTTCAGATGCTAGAAATCTTTCCTTTGTTAGATTAGATGCTTGAAAGAAACCCCTTGACAATAACCCCTTAATAATCAGTCACTTCATCTCTTCTTAAACAATTCTAATAATAGAGCTACATTTTTCTCTGATTTTTTTCTTTAATAATTTATGAGTTAAGCATCTTTTTCATATACTTATTGGGCATTTGTATTTCTTTCTAAAACTAGTGCTTATATCCCTGACCTACTTCCTCTGTTATAATTTAACTGATTTATAAACTCTATAGATTAAGAAAATTAACCCTTTTTCCATATTATGTTGCAAATATGTTTTCCAGTTTGTTGATCTTCTGATATTATTTCTGTCATCTAAACAATTCTATTTCATATGGAATAAAACTTAGAAGATACAAAAGAATACACAATGAAAAACAAATCTTCCTCTCACCCTTGTGCTCCAGCTCAATTCCCCTCCCAAAGGCAAGTGCTATTAACAGTTCCTTATGTATCTTTCCATAGCTGGCCTGAGCAGTCACAACATATATGCATATCTGCTCGTCTTCTCCCAGCACACAAAAGTTAACAGTGTATTCCATGTTCTGCTTCTTCCCTTTTCACTTACAGCACAAGGTATCCTGGAGACCTCCCCCTATCAGTATATAATGAAATGATAGATATTGCCAAATTACCCTCCACTGAGGGTGAACTAAATTACCCCATCAGCAAAATATATGAATGTCTCTTTCCACATCCTTCACAATTATAATGTTAAAACCATTTTTGATCTCTACCAATCTGATAGGTAAAAAAAAGGAGTGAAGTTGAGCCTCTTTTCATATATTTAAAGTGCTTATGGCCATTTAAAAATTTTTATGGGTTCTAGACCTTTCCATTTTAAAAGAATTAGGATTAGGAAGAATTACTGTGATAATGAGAGAAAGATCTTTAGTTAATCTAGATCTAGTAGCCTGCTTTCCCACTGGTACTGCAGTGGGAGGGTTTGAGCTTTATCCTTATTTTTATCAGCAACACATCTGTGACTAAGGCTAAATTGTGGAGAAGAAAGAGTTTAGGCTTTAGGATCATGCAGACTTAAACTGGAATCCCATCTTCCTTCTTTCCATATTCACTTATTGAAGTTTTACAGTGTGTTAGGCCCAGCACAGGATGCTGGCGATTCAAAGATAAATAAAACACAGTTCTTGCCATCCAGAAGCTCTCAGTAAAATGAAGGAGTGAGGCACATAAACCAGTAAGTGTAATGCAAAATACATAACAATAATGCTGATGCTGATGAGATACTAATAATAGCTGGCGGCTCTGTGGATGATGAATTGGGAAACAACAAGACCAGGGACAAAAAGAGCAGTCAGCTGGCTGTAGCAGCAATCTAGGCAAGAACTTCACTGGGGATGAAGAAGAATCCGATTCTAGATACAATGAGGCAAAATTAGGAAGACAGTAATTTTGGTAAAAGCAAGGAATGAAGGTAGACTATAGTGGGTTGAGGACTGAGAGGTGAGGAAACCTGCTCTTTCTTTGACTTGACAGTTTTGGTGGACTATTAGATTGTTCATCAAACGTTCACTCCCTCCATTCCTATACGTCCATCTTCCTTTTCCCGCTGATGTTGCCTTGCCCATATAACTTGATTTGTCTTCAAAGCGGGGTAGAGTGATTCTCCTACCCTGCTCTTTCCATTGACGTACTTCATCCAATGGAATGCAAGCAGAGGCTTCAAATGTGTTTGCAAAGTTGTCCTTGGATTCTTGGGTTCTGCCTTTCACCATGAGAAGAACATGATGACTCTGGTAGCTGCAGGTTCGAGGAGGAATAAAGAACACATGAAGCAGACCTGTACCTAACCCACAGCTTGGAGCCAAACGTGGCTGAACTCAGTCTAGATCAGCTGAACCTCAGCTGATCCACATATCTGTGCATTCAAGAAATAAAGACCCACTACCTTAATGACACTGAATTTTGAGTGGGTTTGTTATGCAGTATTGTTGTGGTAAGAACTGCTAGTGAAAGTCTCCAAAAAAAGATATCTCTTCCTTAGTTTAAATATCCCCACTTTCTTCAACTGGTCATCATATGCCTTCTCCTTTCTCATTTCTGCCAGATTTCTTAGCAAGATATACCAACCGGGGCCAATTAGGAGGCACTCCCCCAAAGAGTCACCGCATTAGAATTCAGCATGCATGTGGTCCTCCCTTCAACTCTGCCTCCGTTCTAGAGCTAGCCAAATGGCCAAGGAAAAAGAAATCAGAGGCTCAGTAAGATTAAAACTCAAATTCCACAAGTGAATCAGAAGAAGTGGTCCTCAGATCCTGGTTAATTCTAGAAACACAACTTATTCTATAAACCAAAGAAGGAGGCCAGGAGTCATCTAAAATGTCTACATGGAAACTTTTCATATACCAGTTATCTATAGTTGAGACTCTAAAGATATTACTTTATATGCAAAACCACCTAAAGACAGGAAGAAAAAAGGACACAGGGCCAGAACCATGTTTTGTGGCATCTGAAACCTAACATATACAACTTTGAGGGCCTTCTTAAACAAACAAAATTACAAATATTAAGTTAGTTTTCAAAGTGAGTATTTATTTAGAATGACAAATGATAGCACAACAAATTACAAAATTTTAAAAGTTGAGAAAAACCACAAACATCACAAAAATTTTTAATAACAAATTTAAAAATTAATTGTGTGATATACCCATAAGTGTTTATTTCCTACAATTTTTGAGCTGTAGGCTCTTTGATTGACTCTTCATATGAACAACCATTTCTAAATATCATTTTCTATAAAGAAAATAGGAATATAATTGTCTTTTTCTATCATTGCTTATCAAATTTTGTTTATAACTGATAATTTAGAAAAGTTTCTTCTTCAAAAATCCCTATTAGTATTGTTATGTAAATTTTTTCTTTTTAAATCCTCACTCGAGGACATTTTCCCTTTTTTGTTAAGATAGAGTGGGAAGGAGAGAGAGGAAGAGAGAGAGAGAGAGAGAGAGAGAGAGAGAGAGAGAGAGAAAGATCGACCTGAAAGGGACACATCGAGTGGTTGCCACCCGTAAGACCCAACCAGGGCCGGGGACAAACCGCAACCAAGGCACGTGCCCTTAGCGGGAACCGAACCTGGGTCTCTCTGGACTGCAGGTTGACGCTCTAACCGCTGAGCCAAACTGGCCAGGGCTCTTATGTAAATTTTTGAGGACTAGTGTGAAATTTGGGGAAACATCCATGACATTTCTTTCATATAGGATTATAAGATTTCAGGCCATTTCAAATTTTCCTGAATAGTCTTGGACTTTACTGATACTCTTTTACCATTTTATTATTGATGTCCTAGTAATAGTGGCATATTAAGAGTTTTATGTTACCTTTGGCAATGTCAATATTTTGGGGCTGTATAAAATATAAAACTTCACATAAGAATGCACTCATTATTAGTAGCTTTGCTGCAGGTTTATGCTCTATAAACACAGAAATTTTAATAAACTCTCTCATGTGAGTCCCAATAAAAAAAGAAAAAAATATACGACACATCTATCATTGTATATAGTGCATTAAGAAGTATATTACCGATAGATGAGAGGTTCTGTTTTGACCAGGCATTAATAAGAACCAAAATTTCCACTTATAATTTTTACATATGTGATGACTAGTTTCTGGACCCATACATTTTAAGCCTTGTTTCTCTTCATTGCAGGATGTCAAAAGGCAGTTATGTCTCCTACAAGCTCTGGCCACTCACCTTCTTATTTTGAGACCCAGTGAGTTAGCACAGTGGGCAGAAGCAGTATTCCTAACAGCCATTTGTATACCAGGACAGCCAGGAGTAAGTTAACTCTACACAGAATAGGCTGTGAACCACATAAAGAGATCCCATTAAACCCAAATAAATGAAATATATTCCCAACTCAAACTTCCCTTAACCAGGTCCCCAAAGCACCCATGGCCACTCTAAGCCACTCCACAGGAGCAGAAGTACAAAGTCAGAGTGGAAACAGTGGTCTTATTCAACTCTGATTAAGGTATATTAATTTTGAAAAATTTTAAAATGTTACCATGTGAAAATACTGCTAAGGCCTCTCCCAAGGTCTTGAAAGGAGTCCATGCAAGTAAGGGGCCCTTCAGTTTAAATTTCATTAGCTTCATAGAAAATTCACTTCTAGGGGGATAAAAATCCCAGCTGTTTCTTGGTCTAGACACCATCAATAGACAGCATTACTGGTTGCCCGCCCTGCGGCATCCCCCACCCCATTAAGCAAATATCTATTGAATGACTATGTGCCAGGCCCTAGGAACATGATAGTGCTAAAATGAATACAGTCCCTGCCCTCATAAGCTTATGCTTTAGTTAAGAGATAGACATCAATCAAGAGTCACAGGAATGTTTCTTTTGAGGTTATGCCTGTTATGCCCCAACCAAACTGATTATTGTAATTTGCTGACAAGTCTCCTGGAAAGTAAGGAGCCACGTAGTGGAAGGGTCTTCAGGAGCAGCTCCTCTCTGACCTTGTGGTTCTCTGTGGGCTGAGTGGCCACTAGGCTCTACCGCTGCCCTGACTATTCAGCACCTGCAGTAAGTCTAGTCCTCTGGCTCTAGAGGCTTAGAATTGCTGGGACCTTGGGGCCAGAAAAAGCTAGCTCAGCAGGGGAACCCAGGTCCTAAAGCCTAGCGGATGCTGGTCCAAGGGAACTGAAGAAGGACTTGGAGGAGGAGCTTCTTACTCTCACTAAAAATGTGAAATATTGTGAATTTCCACAATAAACATCACCAGGAGGTTCTGATCTCCCATTACATCCTGTCCTTCTTTCCTACCTTCCACTGAGTCAGCCTACTGACTTATCTTTTATCTTCTTTTTTCAGTTATGCATCTTGTAATACACTCATTATCTCCATTTCTCACCTCCATTTTACTCCCAATCCACAGAAGTCTACCTTCTGCCACTGAAACCGCAGGTACCAAGAGTTACAGGTGCTGTTACTGTCCTGTCCATATCCTTGCCCTTAGTACTTGAATGCACACAGACTTCCAACTGCCAGAACCTGCATTCATTTGCTTCCTCATGCAACCAGAGTCTGCTGTGCTGTCCAAGGAGCAGGCTGGAAATGTCAGTGAATTAATGCCCCCTAAAAGCAACCAATGACCTGCAGGAGCTGGTATGTAAATACCCCAGCTCCCTCAACCCTGAAGAGTGGTAACTATGAGCTGTGTTCTGCATCCACTTCCAGAGCTTTCCCAATGAGATTAAGCTCTAATTGCCCACAGTGGTCACTGGCTTGATAACTTATCATTCACTGGCCATTCGCTGGCCCTGTTTTACTACCTCCCAGTGTTCCTTTAGCTTTCAAATAAACTAACTCTTGTCTCAGGGTCTGCTTCTATGGAAACCCAAGCTAGCATCAAGATCACCAAAAGCAAACTAATTATTTCAGTCCAAATTAGTCAGTTAAGTGTACACCGAGTACATACTAGGTGCAAGGCTCTGTCTAATCTTAACCTCACTTATATATGTTTGATACTGGTAACCACTCCTTCTTGAGACCCTTTTCTGTTGGATTTAGGTTTCCCCGCATGTGGAGATTCCCTATTTCACCGGCAGCTCCTGCCCCCACCCACCCCTTACACAGTGATGTCCCCCCGGGTTCTCAGCTTCGCCATTGCTCTTTCCACTCAACATGCCCCTTTTTTAACATGACCTCCTTGCATAGGGTCAAATGCCACTTATTTGTTAAATATTTCTAAAACTCTATCTACTCTTACTCTCTCTCCTGGGTTCCAGACTTTTATGTTCAACTGCCTATTGGACAGTTCTACCTGGTAGGGAAAAATTCAATATATCCAATGTTTGGGGTGGGTGGATATTGAATGGGTTATGTGTAAGGAAAAGTATGTAAGGAAATAGGGTAGAAGATATTGGCATTTAAAAGTGATGGATCATGGAGTCTAGGTTCTATAGGGAGGGAAGTGACTCTAGGAGGAGGCTGAGAAATTGGGGGAAAAATGGAAGAGTTGAAGGCAGTACTAGGTTATCCAATAAATAAAAACATTTCCAGGACACCAGCAAAGGGAACCCCTACAACATTTTTAGGGAAAGAATTTTAAATTTAAAAAAAAGGCACTAAAATAATCACCATGGGGGAAGTCAGAACTTTATTGGACTTCCTTACACTTAATTTTACAAGTTAGTATTGTTTGTATTTTAAATTCCATAGGGGAACATTCTCCTTTTTGGTGCTTAAGAAGATTAAAGGTCTGACCTGGGTCTAGAAAGTTGGTGAGATTAAAACACAGCTATAATAAGAGAAGACACTGGGAAGATAAAGGTTGTCATCCAAGAGTAGATGCTCTCTTAACTGACCTCCTCTTTACTGACCTACTGGGTTCACTGAAAGTTTGCATTCCCACCATAACACACACTAGTGAATGGCCACAGCACCCTGAATGTTCCAGTTTAGTGGGCTTATTCTCTGGCATGTCCACATCTGTTTCCACCAGCCGAGTGTGAGTCATTGTGATTGTTCCAGAAATTGTGCATGCCAAAGGTACTAGTTACCATGTTTACATAATCTAATTAAATAGTATGTAAACCCATGATGTAAAAAGTAAGAAAACTGTTATTCTTAAGAACACTAAACCAAATGCTTTGGAAAGTCTCAATGAAGGTACATTTCTTTATAAAAAGATGTTGAATTGGGTGTGGGTGAGACAACTAGAAAACAGTTAATATCCATTGAGTTTTTACTGTGTATCAGGCACTGTATTAGGCCTTTATATAAAATACCTATTTGATCCTCACAATAACAAAGAAGCTAAGCAACTCGCCCAGATTAGGAAGTAGTACAGAGGATTTAAATCTGGACAGTCTGTTCAGAGATTGTGTTGTTAACCATCATGCTATCATGTAAAAAAAAACCAAAACAAAACAGAAAAAAATCATAATAATGGAGTCTGTGCTGAGTTTATTTAACAAGAAATATTTATGTTTCTTGTTTTACTTTAAAGAAACTGAAGCTGAAATCCATGGACAATTCAATATGAATGTGGTCATTCAAGAATCAAAGGCTCGCCCTGGCTGGTTTGGCTCAGCGGTTGGAGCGTCGGCCTGTGGTCCAGAGAGACCCGGGTTCGGTTCCTGCTAAGGGCATGTACCTCGGTTGCAGTTTGTCCCCGGCCCTGGTTGGTCGTGCGGGTGGCAACCACTCGATGTGTCCCTTCACATCGATGTTTCTCTCTCTCTCTCTTCCTCTCTCTCCCTCCCGCTCTGTCTGAACAAAAAATGCAAAAATGTCCTCGGGTGAGGATAAAAAAAAGAATCAAAGGCTCTTTAAGGAAAGACCTTGGCATTCTCTCTACCTGAAGATTAGCAAGTGGTGGTATATTTATATGTTGTAAGTTAGAATAAAATGTTGAAAATATATATGTAACATTTTTTTATGATTTCCCACTTTAACTGACTTTGATTAATCAACCTAGCAGCAATGTTGAATGAGGACTTTCTCTGCTTTAGAGTTCAAAAGTTCAGAGATGGAATAGGAATAGATGAAGAATACATTATCTAAAACACAGATCTGAATGTAACACTCTCTTGCTTTTTAAAAAGCTTTGATTTCTGAAAGGGGGATAAGGGTAAATAAGAGAGGGTAAAGGGGGTATAAATAGTGATGGAAGGAAACTTGACTTAGGGTGGTGAACACACAGATACAATATACAGATGATGTATTATAGAATTGTACTTCTGAAACCTGTGTAATTTTATTAACCAATGTCACCTTAATATAGTCAATAAAGAAAACAACAACATATCTTTGATTTCCACCACCTACCCGCACTCCCAACTAGAAAAATATCCAAAGTCACAAACAGGATCCTGCTTACCTTTATGATCTTATCTTCAGCCAGTCCGTTTACCCATATTTCTGGTCATTTACCAATTACTTTGTGCCCATGCATGCTTCTGTATCTTTGCACACCATTTTCTTTGCCTGGAATTCTTTTTACTACCTCCTCTGATGGGAGAAACCTTACTTATAATTATTCTTCATTCATTTATTCAACAAATAATCCTGGATATCTATTTGTATGATAATAAACTTGTATATATAATATAAAAATATATGTCCTTATCGAACTGCTATAAGCTATTCTTTCAAAGCATTTATTATAATTTGCCATTTTCTATTTATTTTGCATTCATGTTTTTAATGTTTGAGGGAAGGAGAAGAGGAAAAGTGGATGAGGGGAAAGGAGGAGAGGCACAGGTTGTCACAAGAATACATGTGGCCTGCAGGAAAAGGGAAACGGTCAGAAACAATGAGGAATTAACTTTTGGAGCTCAGATCTGAGGGATAAGTGGGATTAACTGGACAAAGTGGGTTAGAGGCAGGAGTGGATAGAGGCAAAGAGTGGGGTGGGAGGATGTGTGTTCCAGGTCAAGGGAACAGCAGCTGCCAAGACCCTGAGGCAGAAGGAGGGTGTCCTGTTTGAGACACTGAAAGAAGGCCATGGTGGCAGGACTGCAGAGCCTAAGGGAGATTGCTGGGGGATGAGACTGGAAAAGGAGAAAAGCCAGGTTCCTCGGGTCCTACAGGCCACACTAATGCAAATTGGAACTTTATCAGAAAAACAAAGAGACAAAGCAAGGGAATAAGGTTTTTAGGTTTGTGATTTTTTTATTTTTTATCCTCACCCGAGGACATGTTTCCATTTTTTTGTTCAGATAGAGTGGGAGGGAGAGAGAGAGAAAGAAACATTGACGTGAAAGGGACACATCGAGTGGTTGCCACCCGCACGACCAACCAGGGCCGGGGACAAACTGCAACCGAGGTACATGCCCTTAGCGGGAACCAAACCCGGGTCTCTCTGGACCACAGGCCAATGCTCTAACCGCTGAGTCAATCCGGCCAGGGCTAGGTTTGTGATTTTAATATATGTACCCCAATGTTCATAGCAGCACTGTGTACAATTGCTAAGATCTGGAAACAGCCCAAGTGTCCATCAATAGATGAGTGGATAAAAAAGCTGCGGTACAGCCCTGGCATTAAGTAGGACTGGCATTAAGTAAGCACTGTTAGAGCTGTGAATAAAAATCATATAATCTGAAGGGAGAAGACATTCCTATCCCCTGATTTTTTTCTTCTCCTAAAACATGTAGCAACCATACTCATTATAGAAGCGTTGGACAAAAAATTCCACAAATTCTGCAGTGGAAAGGAGCTTCATTCTCTCCTAAGTGAAACACCTCCAGAGATTAATGGTAATTGTCTTGGCTTGAACTACCCAATAGCCTTAACTTGTTCTTTCCCACTGAAGATCTTAGAGCCCTTCTCCAAGTCAAGAGAGTCCTTATTCTTATTCTGGGAATATTTTTTTAACTATTTCACTTTATATTTTTAAGATTTTTAAAATTGATTTTAGAGAGAGGGGAAGGAAGAGGGAGAGAGAAACATGGATGTGAGTGAAACATGGATCGGCTGCCTCCTGCATGCCCCCTACCGGGGTTCGAGCCTATAATCTTTTGGTGCACGGGAAGATGCCCAACCAACTGAGCCACACTGGCCAGGGCAACACTTGAGCAATATTTTCACTGGACACCCAAGGTCCTAAGGCTAAAAAGTGTTTTTAGAGTCATTTAATCTACCCCTCACCTATACCCCCTCCTCAAAAACACTCCTTACTCATCACTGGCTGTTGGGCTTCAGGGTGTCCCTAGACAAACTCAGATATCAACCAGGGAGAGATGGCAGGTGTTAGAGATAGAGAACTCAAAAAGTCATTCTTGATCTTCACAAGTTTCCGTGTTTATTCAAAAAAGTTGGTGTTACATGCATAGCTTTCTGACTAGTTGATTCTCTGTCTCTGTTGCCAACTCCTTTCCTGACCCTAGAGCATTAAATTATTTTTCTGAATGCTTTTCCCCTTCTCAACTTACTCATCTTTCCATATGATTTTCAATATTTTCCCTCTCTCCAGCTCATTCATTTGCAGTTCTAACAAACCTTTATTTCTTGCAACAAACTTAAAATATGACGCTTCTTAATTAATTAAACAAGTATATATCGCATACCCACCACATTTCCCATTCCACAAGTTTCCCTTTCCTTAGATAATACCCTGAGCTCCCAAGACTTTCACAGCAGCCTCACTGCTGGCCCCATCTCCAGCCTCTCTCCTTTTCCAAACCCCAGTCCCACCACAACAACCACTGTGATCAGATCATTCCCTTTTCCAAAGCCCACAATGGCTTGCCTCTCTACTCACATTGAATCTTGGAACCACTGGCTTTCAGGATCTGGATAAATGGTTTCTGGACCACTTCCTCTTACCCCATGGCCTTCAAAGGCTTGTTTTTGGCACTCCACCAAGGACATCATGACCTTAGCACTCACCATTCCCCTTTTATGTATCACTTTGTGTTTATTTCTGTTCTTCCCCTTCTTTTGCTCTCCCTTTTTGTCTTTCCCATTTTCCTCCACTACTACTATGATCCCCATGGGTGCCTCACTTGGGAAAACTTAATAGCATGTTGCTCAACTGCTCTCCAAGTCTTGTCACTGAGGTGCCCTTCCTGGCACTTTGTGTCTGAGGCACTGGGGTGTGCCCCAGCCCCTTGCTAAGGTGAATCAGAGCAAGGAGACCAAACTCATATTCTAAAAAAAGATAGTTGACAAAAGCAAAGGAAATAATAAAACAAACAGAAATTCAATAAATAGAAAGTGATAGGAAAACAATTTGGGCCCTGACCGGTTTTGCTCAGTGGTTAGAGTGTCGGCCTGTGGTCCCTAGAGACCTGGGTTCGGTTCCCACTAAGGGTATGTACCTTGGTTGCAGTTTGTCCCCGCCCCTGGTTGGGTCATGCGGGTCACAACCACTCAATGTGTCCCTTTCACGTCGATGTTTCTGTCTCTCTCTCTCCCTCCCACTCTATCTGAACAAAAAATGGAAAAATGTCCTCAGATGAGGATAAAACTGATTCACAAATGTTTACAGTGGTTTTATTTATAATTGCCCCAAACTGGAAACAACTCAAATAGCCTTCAACTGCTATATGGATAAACTAACTGTGATACATATAATGGAAAACTAGTCAGAAATAAAAAGGAATAAACTACTGAAACAGGAAACAAGATGCTAGGAACTGAAGATCAAAGGAAAGGCTGATGAAGGGAATGAGGGAACTTCTGAGTGTGGTAGACTCTTCTATATCCTGATTGTGTTAGTGGTTATGCAGCTGTATGTATTTGTGAAAACCCAGAACTACACACTATAAAGGATGAATTTTACTCCAAGTAAATTATACCTCAATAAATATAACTTAAAAAAAAAAAGAAACTCCACCCCAAATAAAAGGGATTAATAGCCCTGGCCGGTTTGGCTCAGCAGTTAGAGCGTCGGCCTGTGGTCCAGAGAGACCTGGGTTCAGTTCCCGCTAGGGGCGTGTACCTCGGTTGCAGTTTGTCACCAGCCCTGGTTGGGTTGTGCGGTTGGCAGCCACTCGATGTGTCCCTTTCACATCGATGTTTCTCTCTTTCTCTCCTACTCTATCTGAACAAAAAATGGAAAAATGTCCTCGGGTGAGAATAAAAAAAAAGGGGGGGATTAATAAAGACATATGCACAAAACCTACAGAACACTTAATTAGTCATACAAAAAAACTGGTTCTTTAAAACATCAACACGCAGTAATAAAATAGATAAACCTTTAGCAAACCCAAATGAGAATAAAAGAGAAAGCAGGCAAACAATACTGAAAATAAAAAGATTTATTTTTTGACATAAAGAAAATCTGAAGACTGTAATGTAAGCACGGCTTTATATTTAAAAACTAAAACCCTACATAAAATTGTATGATTCTTCTAGGTAAAAATAAATGAATGCATGAAGAGATATAGAATCTGAGTAGGCCAATAACCATAGGGGAAATTGAAATGATAGGCAAAGATATACCATTTCCAAAACCAATAGTTCCAAGTAATTTACAGATGAGTTCTACCTTCAAGCCATTAAGTAATTTCTATGTGATTTATATTAGTCAGAGGCAAAAATGGAAAACTTAACAACTCACTTTGCTAGACCAAAAGTTCTCAAAGTGTGGTCTAGGGATCCCTGAAGATCCCTGAAGCTCTTTCTGGGAGTCCATAAAGTCAAAGTTATTTTGATAACAATACTAAGATATTTTTACTTTTTTATTCTCATCCTTCTACACAGGTACAGTGGAGTTCCAGAGACTACTGAAGTGCCATGTGATTGATGGTGTCATGACTCTGGCAATTAATGAAATGTATGCTTGAACACATTTGAGTTTTAAATTTTTCTCCATTTTAGTTTCTAATACTGACAGAAAACTTACATAACCAAAAGTTATTTGAAAATCTTCAATAATTTTTAAGAGTGCAAACTGGTCCTGAGACCAGAAAGTTTGAGAACTATTGTACTAAACTAATATTACTCCAACGTGAAAAACTGACAAAGAAGAAAATGATTAGCTTACGTAAGAACATCAATGTGAACATCTTAAACTTAATTGTTCTTAAAAGAACATTTTTCTTGACTAAATAAGATTTATCCTTAAATGTAAGAGATAATTTTATATTAGGAAATCTAATAATATAATCTATTACATTAATAAAGTGAAAAACTTCATAATCATCACACAAAAAGATACTTTAAAAAGTAATATATTTTCAATGTCTATTCCTGACTTTAAGAAGCAAGTACATAAACAAACAAAAATGTAAAAACTCTTAGCAAGCCAGTAATGGAAGAAAAATTCTTTAATTTGATAAAGGGCATTCACTATTCCAGTAAAGTTAGGAACAAGACAGAGATAACTCCTTGCTACTATTACAGCTATGAAATGGCACTGGAGCTCCAAGCAGCGCAATAAGAAAAGAAATAGGAGTATTACAAAGGCAAGCATGAAACAGTCAAATGTAAGTGACTTAATTTTCACCATAGCAAATCTAAAAATTAACTGTAAAACTTCAAAACATATTAGATATTAGTAAAAAGAGCACTAATAATCACTCCTTTTGCTATATACTAACTATAACTAAATAGAAATAAGTGTGTAATGGAAAATATAGCAAGTAAATTATAAAATACATGTGACTAGACTCACCAATATGTCCAAGATTTATATGAATAAACTATAAACTTTATTGAAAGATATGAAGAGAAGACAAAAATAAATGAATAGGGGGGTCAATGGAGGGGAAAAGGGGGGACATCTGTAATATTCTCAACAATAAAGATAAAAAATAATAAAATTTTAGAAAATGAATAGATCATGTTCTTGGATGAGACTCAAATTAAACTATAAATTTAAGGAAATTCCAATCAAAATACTTATAGGATATTTTATGGGACTGGGCAAATGTATTTTAAAGATTACCTGGAAGAGAAAATGTACAAAAGCAGTAAAAAAAATTATGGGAAAGAGAAGTGATATGACAAAGAAAAAAAGAAAGATAATAAAAAAGTAGAATATGTAGTTTGGGGTCCCATTTGATATAAAATCATCTTATAATGCTACAATAATTTAAACAGCATGGTGTTGGCACAAAAATGGACCCAAAAAATCAAGGGAGCAGGATAAAATTCAGAAGCAGACCCATATACAACTTGGCTTTTCAAATCAGTGAGAAAAGGCAGACTGTTTCACTAATTGTGTTGGGACAACTGGAAATTCTCTCAGAAAGAAACTAAATTTATAACCTAATTCACATTATTGATAAAAATTCATTTTAATTGTACTAAAGATCTAACTTGGACAATATAACTATGAGAGTATTGAAAGAAAAATGATTATATAAAATCTTCTGGGAGTAGGAATACTGTTCTAAGCAAAAACAAACCTTGAGGCCATAATAGAAAAGACTGACAGATTTTACTACATAAGAAAACCTTTTGTGTGATGTAGGACAATGTAAATAAAGACAAGCAATAGACTTGGATAAAATATTTGTAACATATATAACAGAGAAAGAATTAATATCATAGTGCAATGATGCAAGCCTTCAAATCAATAGGAAAAAGACAACAATCTAGTAGAGAAATAGGCAAATAATATAGACAGGCAATTCACAGAAGAAATACAAATGATCAATATATGTATGAAAGCATGCTCAGAGTCACTAGTAACCACAGAAATACAAATCTATAAAAGATTAATATAGCTTTTTTTTTTTTAACTTATTAGATTTGCAAAAATTGAAGACTGATAATATCCGATGTTGGTGAGATGTGGAGAAATGAGTATTCTTATTCACTGTTGAATGGGAGTATAAACGGATACAGTCTTTTAGGAAGGTAACTGAGCACACTTTAACAAAAATTTAATTCTCAAATCTTTTTTTTTAATCCTCACCTGAGGATATTTTTCCATTGATTTTCAGATAGAGTGGGAGGGAGGAAGAGAGAGAGAGAAACATTAATGTGAGAGAGACACATTGATTGGTTGCCTCCCACATGACCCCAACCACGGCCGGATTGAAATGCAACTGAGGTATGTGGCCTTAACCAAAATTGAACCTGTGACTCTTTGGTCTGAGGGCCAGCACTCCAACCGCTGAGCCAAACCAGCCAGGACAAATTCTCACATCTTTTATCTATCTATCTATCTATCTATCTATCTATCTATCTATCTATCTTTATTGATTTTACAGAGAGAGAGAGAGATAGAAACACTGATGAGAGAGAACCTCTACTGGCCGCCTCCTGCATACCCCCCAGTGGGGATTTGGCCCACAGACTGGACATGTGGCCTGATGGGGAATCAAACCGGCGATCTCTTGGTGCATGGGTCAAGCTCAACCACTGAGCCACACCAGCCGTGCAGATTCTCACATCTTTTAAACCAGCACTTCTACACCTAGAAACTTGCTTGCAGAAATAATTGTCTATGTCCATAAAAACGTGCAAAAAGTTCACGGCAGTATTGCTTGTAAAGTGAAAATCTGGAAGCAACTAAAAAGCTTCCAATAGGGAAATAACTAAATAAATTATGGTAGTTACAAAATATTGAAGAGCTTTTAGGACTTAAAAGAATAAGTAATTCTATTATGTAGTGACATGGAAACATTTTAAAGATACATTGTTTAAAAGTCATAAAGATATATTGTTAAGTGAAACAAGCAAGAAGTATGTTTATGGTATGATCCCATTTGTGTAAAAAACTGTATTTTTACCTACATAAATGTACACATGTATAAATAGGAAGAGGTCTGGAAGGGTATATACCAACTATAAATAGTATTTACCTTTGTGGAGGGGAATAAGATTAAAGAAGTGGAGTAAAAAAGACTTTTACTTTGTAATTATATTGTGTTTTTTTTTTAACAATGAGCATGTATTTCTGTTTTACCTGTACATTTTCTAAATCAATTTAAAAAAAAGAAAAAGAAAAACTTCTGCAACAGCTATAGTAAGATGATGCAGGCTTAAGTGACAGCATTGGTTTTGGAAGGAGGAACGGATCTCTCTTCCAGGCTCTTTTGTTTTTTTGTGTTTTTTTTTCCTCACCCGAGGATATTTTTCCATTTTTTTGTACAGATAGAGTGGGAGGGAGAGAGAGAGAGAAACATCGACGTGAAGGGACACATCGAGCAGCTGCCACCCGCACGACCAATCAGGGCCGGGGACAAACTGCAACCGAAGTACGTGCCCTTAGCGGGAACCGAACCCGGGTCTCTCCAGACCGCAGGCCGACGCTCTAACCGCTGAGCCAAACTGGCCAGGGCTCTTCCAGGCTCTTTTGAACACACTGTGCATTTCCATTATGTGGGTCATCTGAAGGCTGCAACTATGTATTTGCCTCCACAAGCCCACAAAGTGGGAAGTACCAGCTCTGTGTCTTCTGTGCCTAGCAGTGTGTTTGGCATTCAGCAGATGTTGAACATGTGTATGTTGAATAACTCATAATCTGAAAGATAAAATCTAGAACACGCAGTTTTTTGATAATTAATTAGATGAGATGGGATGAAGGAGAGGGTTGGGAAGGATAATGTCATCACCAAAAAAGGAAAATAGGAAGTTTGGGGAAAATTATGACAATAGCTAACATTTAGTGATTACTGACTATGTGCAGGTACTGTGTTGTATGCTTTGTGTCCATTATCTCATCAAATCCTAAGAACCTTATAGTCCCTCACACAATGAAAGACAAGTTAGAGACTTTCCCAAGGTCATTCAGTCATTAAGTATGGGAGCTGTGATTCAAACCAATATCCCAGACTCCATGCTCTTAACCTCGAGGTTATATTGCCTCTCCAAAAATGGCAAGTTAATAAAATCAATTTTGATATGTTGTGATTGAGATGCTGATGGGATACTCATTGAGATGGAGCTGTCCAGTGAGTAGCTGGCTATCACAAGTCTGCAGCGTCTTAGGGAGGTCACAGCTAGAGATAAGGAGTGAAAACTGTCTATGAAAGAGTGATATCTGGGAGGTCAACATTCAGTAATCATTCAACACGTATTTATTGAGCTCCCATATAAGCCCCAGTGACACATTATATCCGTCATGTCAAATCAATCTGATTCATAGAATGCTTATTATGTGAAAGTATTTTGATCTGGTACTTTTAATTGTTGGTCATTGTTTTCTTTCTTTCTTTTTTTTAATCCTCACCTGAGGATATTTTTCCTTTTATCATCAGATACAGTGGGAGGGATGGAGAGAGAAAGAGGGAGAGAGAGAAACATCGATGTGAGAGAGAGACATTGACTGGTTGCCTCCCACATGACCTGACCAGGGCCAAGGACAAACTGCAACTGTGGTATGTGTCCTTGACCAGAATCGAACCCTCAACTCACTGGTCTGCAGGCCGACGCTCTAACTGCTGAGCCAAACCGGCCAGGGCGATCATTTTTTTTTTTTTCATGTCCAATGCTCCCAATTACACTATAAGTATCTTAAAATACTAAATTTCTTTGTATTGCCCCTTGTTCTAGAGATCAAAACATGTTTATTGATTGAATGCTGGAGAAAACATTAAAAAATGAACAGCCATTCACAAAGTTAGCCTAAGTCTCAGGAAACCCAGTGTAGACAGTCTGCATCTCTGTTATTACCTAAAAGTCTATAAAAGCAGTCAAGTTTCAAACCATATAAAAGGTTTTTCATCAATGTCATTAAGGTTAATTGTAGGCATCAGAAAGTTGTAGCTTGGAGCAGTAGGCTGGCTGCCAGAAGACTCACACCAGGTGGAATTTCCCTTGGCAAATTTATCAAAGTCCAGAATCTGGCCCTCTGCCTTGCTGATCCTGAAACTCAACACTCTCAGAATTGAGGAAACCCAGGGAGGCTCATGCATGTCCACTATATCATAAAAACTGAAGCATAAAACTAGAGTGTCAATTTATTAACATATGACCAGATATTTGCATCCTCTATCATCTTCCTGCAGCCAAGTGACATGTAAAATCAAATGCCTAGGAGACTGTATGGTAAACCCAGAATTAGCACACAAAGAATTAATGATAGAATTAGGATGTTTAACTGCACCAGGATCTGATAATTCGATGCAGAGGCAGTCTGAAACAGGAACAGAGCATCATCTTTGAAACATCAACCTGGACACATGCAAATTCCATGATCCTAGAAGAGTGGCCATGGGCCAGTCACTCAATCTCTCCAACCCCCAGGTTTTATTTTTATTTATTTTTAATCCTCATCCAAGAATATTTTTTCATTTATCTTCAGATAGAGCAGGAGGGAGGGAGAGAGAGAGAAACATCAATGTGAGAGAGACACAGTGATTGGTTACCTCCCACATGACCCAACCAGGGCTGGGGACGAACTGCAGCCAAGGTATGTGCCCTTGACCAGAATCAAACCTGAGACTCTTTGGTCTGCGGACCGATGCTCTAACCGCTGAGCCAAACCGGCCAGGGCCAATCCCCAGTTTTTAAAAGGCAAATGATGTTACCTACTCCACAGGCTTACTATGAGGATTAAATGAGATAATGGATCACATGCTAGACCAGCCCATCATATAATAGACACTCACTAATGGCAACTACATATCTGTCTCCATACCAGGGACATACCTATTTAGGGTTCAAATCAACCTTTCAGAATATCCTTTGCTCTGAACAAAACAGGGCAAGCAAGAATGGGAGCAAAAGATTAGTTAGAAGGCTGCTGTTATAATCCAGAACACAGACACTATGGCTTAAAACAAGGATGCAGCTAGGGTGAGATGGAGGCGGGGACAGATATGTATACAAATTTGAAAGATATTTAGGGGCTAGGCACTTTGCTTTACATAACTAATTACAGTTCTGACAGCAATTTATAAAGTAGCCCACTTTTCAGATGAAAGGCAGAGATATTAAGCAACTAGCTCAGGATCACATGGCAGTGACTAAACTGCATATGACTCACTATTGGTGTGACTCCAAAATCTTCTTTCTACAAATAAAATATACCACTGTATACATCTTGTTTCTCAACCAAGATGTCAATTGTGAGTGATATAGTAATTTCTTACCACTAATAATTAAAGTTTTGAAGTTTAGAGAATTGATTGACTTTTAGAAAATATAACTAGGACCAGATCCAGGTTATCATGATAATAACATTACCATTGCTCACTTTCATTATAATATGCTTTCTCGAGGGGGGGTAGAAAGAGGCGGAGGCAGAGCTTGTGGACCAGAAATGACATCACTACAGGTTCGTCTATGACAGAGTGCTGTGCATGGGAACTTCATCCATTGTGTTGTGTTGAAAACAGTTTAAAATGGTTACTCCAAGGAACAGGCATTCTTTTTGAGCCAAGAAAGTCAAGGAATTCACAATCTAATAAGGAAAACAGATAGACATCTATCACAATACTAGTTATAATATTAACAATAATTTCTACTATTTACCACTGCGTGCTCTGTGCCAGGCACTGTGCTAGGCCCTGAGGAAAAATAAAAACATGGAAGAGGGCTTGGTGGGGGGAGGGAAGAGATAAACCACAGAACTTATATGCATGTATGCATAACCAATGAACACAGACAACGAAGCTAGGGACGGGGTGAGGAAGATGGGCAGAAGGGTTTCAATGGGGAAAAAAAGGAGAAACATCTGTAACAAAAATAAAATAAAATAAAAATAAAAACACGAATAAGAAATTTTCCTGCCTTCGAAAGGCTTCCCAGGCCTTTGGAGGGCTTATGTGCAGTCTGATGGGAGAGGCACATATCTTAACCTATATATGCAATAGAGTAAACAGGTGCCCTACTAGAAATAATACATAGTGTATTCAATGGGCCAAAAGGTAGAGAGTTAATGAGGGATGAGGAGTTGAAAAGGTTTTACAGAGGAAGTAAACTTTGAGTTGAGTAAAAGATCAGTAGGTATTCTCCAAATTAAAGGCAAAGGGAAGAAAAAGGGCAACTCTGGTAAAGGCAGGTGTAACACAGTTTTATGTGTTTAAGGAACTGCAAGTAGTTTGGTAGAGATGGAGTTTGCAATAAATTAGGAGGGAGGAGGGGGTCGAGAGGATCTAGCAAGAGCAGGCTGATTAGGCAGAGAGCAGATGATGGAGAGCCTTCCATGCTGTGTTGTCCAGGAGGCCAAGGGGAGTCGCTGAGGGGCTCCAGGCATAAGAATGATAAGAGCAGGGTTTGTCTTAGGAACAGAACTCTAGTAGCTGTGAAGAAGATGAAATAAAAGAGTTTGAAGTTAAAAAGGATATATTTATAGGAGATATTTATTCATAAGAAATAATAGTTGAATAGAAGGAGAAATACTAAGCCTATCTAAAAAAATCAGGGAATAGACAACCCCACAGAAAATGAGCAAAACCCTGAGAAAATGTAAATGGTCAAGAAACATATGGAAAGGTGCTGAACCTTACCAGTAACCAGGGACATGTAAATAAGAACCACACTGAGAAATCATTATATATCCACAAAGCTGGCAAAAATCAAAAGGTCTCATAATACAAAGTACTGGTGAGAATGTGAAGCAGTAGAACAAATTGGTAGACGCTCTTTGGAAAACAGATGTTAGCCCGTAAAGTTGAAGAGGCACTTACCCTAAGACCTGGCAATTCTACTCCTAAATCTCTACCCTAAAGAAATGTGCCCTGTACAGCAGGATACATATAAAAAAATGTTTATGGTAGCATTTTTCTTAAGAACAAAAAATTAGAAATAACCCAAATATGTATCACCGCTAGAATGGATATATGAATCAGGGTATATTCATACAATGGACTATTACACAGCAATAAAAATGAATGAACACTAGCTGCAAGCAATAATATGGATGAATCCCACAAACTTAGTAATGAACAGAAGAAACAACACAAACACAATTTCACCCACGTAAGTATCAAAGAATGCTACACTAAACTATATTGTTTAGGGATGCTACATAGGTAATAAAATTCTAAAGAAAAGCAGGAAAATAATCATCATAAAAGTCAAGATAGTGATTATCCAAGTAAGGGAGGGATGGGTTGTGATCAAGGAGAAGCATACAGGGACTTCTGGGATGCTGGAAACGTTCAGTTTCTTTAGCTGGGTGTGATTTCATGAGTGTCCACCATATAATTAATTATTTGTTTAACTGGATAATATGTTTTGTGCACCTTTCTTTGTGTGTTGTATTTTACAATATAAAAAAAAAATAATGTAATTGGGGGAAAAGACAAAAAAGCACATTAACAGCTGTGTAACACTAGTTGTGTTTAAAAATGAAAACCTGTTTTTGTTGAAAATAAAAAGAAATCAGAGAAGGTTCCTTAGGAGCTATATGTGAATTGAAACATAAAAGGCTGGTTGGAATTTGCCCAGCCAATACAGGAAAATGTAAAAAAAAATGTATGTCCAAAATTCACAGAAGTATGAGAGAACAGAGAATAATCAGGGAAATGAAGGTTAATTTGGTGTGAATGATTAAGACAGAAGTTAAGAGAAGGATAATGGTGATAAAAGAGAGGCTGGAAAGAGAGGCTGCACAGTCTTAGCTATTCTGTGATAGGAATGAGGGGTACTAGGTAGGAGAACAACACGAATAGCTTTGCTTATTAGAGAGAGCCTTCTCAGCAGTATATGGGATGAATTGAGAGAGAGATAACACAAAAACCAGAGAATGTTGAGAACCTGGTTGTATACTTTGGTAAGATATCCTAAGAGAAAGACCTAGGGAGAAGGAAGAAGGGACAGATAAAGGTATTTAATAAGTAGAATTGTTAGACCATGTAAATTGATTAGTTAGAAGGAGTGAGATAATGGAAGGAGCCTAAGTTTTGAATTTGAATAATTGTTAGCATAATCAATCAAAATAGGCAATACAGGGGGAGAAGTAGGTTTCATGGGAGAGGATAATAAGTTCAGTTTTGGTCTTATTGCGTTGGAAGTGCCTTTATGACATCCAAGAGCAAATGTCTAGGACGTAGCTAGATATATATGTATAAAGCTCAGCAGCTGAGATATTTGGTCTGAATCCTGGTCATTTCAAACCTAGGTCTCAAAATTGTGAATTTGTTCAATGTGATTTGAACTACTACTTACCTGATATGCCTTACTTCTACTGGGTGTGAGAAGAGTAAGAGGGTACTTGGGTGTAAGGGTAAGAGAGGAAACAGGGATGATTCTTAACTTTTTGGCCAGAGCAACTGGGTAAATGATGATGCCATTACTTGACATGGGAAAAACCAGTGAAGAAGCAAGATTACTTTTAATTGTGTTTATTTTTAAAGAGGAAAGGAAAATCAAGAGCTCTCCTTTAGACTCTTTTAGATGTCCAACTGAAAACATCAGGTAGGCAACTGTGCCTACCAGTGTGGAGTTCAGAGGACAAGGTCATGGTTGGAGTTATAATTTTGGGATCCAGTGGTATAAAAACCGCATTTAAGGCTTCCCTGCTTTCTGACCTGGGTCTGGCAGAATGGCTCCTCAATGAAGGGCAGCAAGAAGAAGGGTCGTTCTGTCATCAACAAGGTAATGACCAGAGAATACACTGTCAGCATTCACAAGTGCATCCATGGAGTGAGCTCAAAAAGCATGCTTTTCTGGCACTCAGAGAGCTCTGGAAATTTGCCATGAAGGAGATAGGAACTCCAGATATGAGTATTGTCATCAGACTCAACAAAGCTACCTGGGCCAAAGGAATAAGGAATGTCCCATCTGTGTGTGTTGCCCAGAAAACATAATGAGGAATCTTGGAGATCCACCAAACAAGCTCTATGCATTGGTTACCTATGTATCTCTCATCACTTTCAAAATCTGCACACAGTCAGTGTGAATAAGAACTGACCGCTGATTGTCAAATATATTATGAAACTGGAAGAAAAATGTAGTCCCTGACCTAATTCTAGGCTGTGTGCTATTCCTGGGAACTACACCATCTACTTATCCCTGTTAAAATACTTACCTCAGTGTAACGTATTAGGCTGCTTACATATCTATGCCCCACCCCCCAAACTGTAAGCTGCTTGCAGGTAGAAGTTGGGTCTTGTTTACACTGAATTCTGATTACCTAATGGTTCAAGCATATAGCAGGTACTAATAAATTCGTGGAATGAATGAATGAATAAATGATGAAATGCTGCTAACGCCTGTTATCACGTCTTGATTATTCTCTGCACTACATTCAACAGAGATTTTTAATTGTGTTTGAGATAACAAACCTTCATATACTAAGTTTCCACCTGTTACTGCCTTTCCTGCATAGTTCTCCACAAAGTATCTTGTTTCCTACTTTTTTTTTTTTAATTTATTTTTTTAATTCTTACCTGAGGATATTTTTCTATTTATCTTCAGATAGATAGGAGGAAGAGAAAGAGAAAGAGAAAGAGAAAGAGATAGAGATAGAGATAGAGAGAGAGAGAGAGAGAGAGAGAGAGAGAGAGAAACATCAATGTGCCTGGTTGTCTCCCGCAGGATCCTGACCAGTGCCGGGGACAAACTGCAACTGAGGTACATGCCCTCGGCTGGAATCAAACCCACAACTCATTGGTCCATGGGCCGATGCTCTACCGCTGAGCCAAACCGGCCAGGGCTTACTTCCTACTTTTAAGATCAAGGTCATTAGCATCTTTCTCCCCATCCATTTAAAATGTTCTCTTCTACTTTTCTTAGATTTATGCTCATCTCCAAGGCTAATCTTTTTATTTATCACCTTGACAGTATCTCTTGTATATCCTCAGATCTGCATCCTTCATTATTCCCGATCTGTATAACCATACATTTTATCTTCCCCTTCATTCATTCACACCAGTTAAAGAGATTGTAAAGGTACCATATTCACCTTAGAAAAATACTAGATATTGGACTTAGGGAAGAGGCCATTCCAAAGTTCACATTCTAATTGTAATATTCTCTTTAATATCCTGCCAGGCATGACTTTCCCTGGTTCAGAAAATGCCTGAGCTGTGGCAGAAAATTAACAGCTTCATTTTCTGTGACTGCTTAGGGCTGAGGCTGGCACGGCCTAACATACTCTTCTCTCAACTGTTGAACAAGATGACATGGTATTAAAGCGAGGACTTCCATCCTTAATTGGGCATTAGTACTCTTTCTTTTCAAAGACAATATCCTAAAAGTGGCCACCACAATAGGTTCTAGGTCAGGGAATGAGTTAAGTCAGATATTCTGATATTTTTCTATTTATCTTCAGATAGATAGGAGGAAGAGTGCCCCTGACAGGTGTCAGACGGGGTTTTTCAAGCCTGCTGTCCTTGGCAATGCAGTCCTAGTCCTGAGGGTCAGCCCCTGGGCAGAGCTTCCCCTTGAATTTGACTAATAAGTTCTCTGGGGCAGCTGAAAAAGTTCTCTTTGAGACTCAAGAAACAGGAGGCCTAAGGCTCCAGAGAAAGTTCTGCCTAAGCTCTCTCTTATACTTCCAGGTTGGGTCCCAAGCTCACCCATGATTAATACACCCTCAACAGAAGAAGTACCAAATTGAGAAGGAGTCTAAGTCAGTACCCCTCAACCCTGATCTAAGAGATCAGTCAGTAGAGCTTTCTGTAGTCTATTGAAATGATACAGGGAACAAACACAGGTTTTTGGACTCAGACAGGTGTGGCTTTGAATCCCAGCTCTGTCACTAACTAGCTGTGTATTAGTCAATGTAAGTCTTAAACTCTCAGAATCTCAGCTGCATTGCCTGTAAAATGGAGATAATATCTAACTGTAGGGCTGTTGGATAATAAAACAAATTTATTTCCCTGCTTCCCTTCCAATTCCTCTATAATAGGCTAGGAGCATCAACCCCAATACCAGGGTCAGCTTTGGCTAAGTCCCTCCATTCTTTGCTATATCCTCTTCATCTTTTCCCACTCCCCTCCCTTGCACATTATGTACCTGCCAGAGTGAACTCTTTTTAGTTCCCTGAATACGTCAAGCTCTTTCTCCATAGCACTGTTCAACAGAACTTTCTGCCATGATGAAAAGTTCTGTGCCTGAGCTTCGCTATACTAGCCACTAAATCACATGTAGGTAGTTCGCATTTGAATTGTAGCTAGTGGAACTGAGGAAATAAAAATTTAATCTTATTTAATTTTAATTAACTTAGGTCTAAATAGCCCCCCTGTGGCTAGTGGTTACCATAACTTACAGTTTTAGACTGTAGGTCTTTGCATTTGCCATTGTCCTATAGGAAATATCTTTCCTCACTCTTCACTTAGCCAACTTCTACTTAGTCTTAAAATCTCAACTTGAAAATCTATTCTTCTAGCATGCATATCCTAAGACCCTGGAGTCAGTTAGATTTCCCCTTTGTTACCTTCCATAGCATCCTCTACATTTCTCCTATATCTCTCAGCATACTTTATTTTAATTATTGTCTGTCTGGGTTTTCCATTAGGTTGTAAACTTCATCAGTTATCGTAGGCTCCTATGGACCTCCTCTCTCAGGTCTCAATGACTCCTATCTTCCCTTTGAATGGATATCCACAAGAGTTTAGGATTTAGACTTACTCCAAGTTGGGTACTGCAATCTTTGAGATAACTACTACATACAGGGTGGGCAAAAGTAGGTTTACAGTTGTGAGTACACAAAACACAGTTTATCCTTGTATTATAAGTTATTAATTATTGTATTATTTCCCATATAAACAACTGTAAAACTACTTTTGCCCTACTCTTTATTTAAATAATGTTAGGGGTTGATTAGGAGTGGCCTTATACCTTTCTAAGGATAAGCTAAAAGTAGGAAAATAAAAAGGAGAGGAATACTAAACTGCCTCATTAAAAATGAAAAATTGACACCCTGACCAGTGTGGCTCAGTTGGTTGAGCATTGTTCCATGCATGGAGAAGTGGCTGGTTCAATTCCCAGTCAGGGCACAAGCCTGGACTGCAGCCTTGATCCCCAGTGGGGATGATCAGGAGGTAGCTGATAGATGTTTCTTTTTCTCATAGATGTTTCTCTCTCTATCTTCCTCCCCTCCTTTCTCTCTAGCGTCAATAAAAACATATTTTATAAAAATAAGCAACAGCAAAAACCTACCATCATAATATATCAAGACAAATAATAAACTGGGGGAAAATGTACAATATATTTTATAGATAATAAAGGATGAATATCCTTCTTATAAAAACAGCTCTTATAATAAACAAGAGAAAAATGGACATCCCATGGATAAAGAACATAAACAGGCTATTCAAAACAGATCAGCCCTGACTGGTTGTGCTCAGTGGTTAGTGCATTGGTACATGGACCGAAGGGTCACAGGTTCAATTTCTGGTCAAGGGCACGCACCTGGGTTGCAGGTTTGATCCCCAACCCCTGTTGGGGTTATGCAGGAGGCAACCAATCGATGTGTCTCTCTTGCATCGATGTTTCTTTCTCTTTCACTCTATCTAAAAAGGGGCTGCTTTAAAAGAAAAAAATCAACTAATCTCAATAAACATTTTAAAAAATGTTTAACTTCACTGCAGTATCTAAAGAAATGCAGATTAAATAAGCAAAATACCATTGGTACCAAAATACCATTTTCTGCCTATTAAGTTGACAAAGATTTAAAAGTTTTATCATAATGTGTTGATAAGAGCATAAAGAAATAGGTAATTTGCTTAAAATGGCAATAAACTTAAAATTTAAATATGCATACTGTTTATTCAACAATTCTTGTTTTAGGAATATATCCTAAAAAAATGATCAGACACTTGACAAAGGTGAACTTACAAGGATGTTCTCTGTAGTGTTGTTTATAATACTGAAAACCATTATTAAAGAAAATGTGATACATACCTAAAATGGAATAATAAGTATCTATTAAGAGTGATACAGATCTATATTTATTGATATGGAGCATTACCTATAATGAGTGAAAAAGAAAGTCATAAGCTAACATGTTAGTATGATTCCACTTTTATAAAAAATATTTGTCGCCCTGGCCAGTTTGGCTCAGCGGTTAGAGCGTCGGCCTGCGGTCCGGAGAGACCCGGGTTCGGTTCCCGCTAAGGGCACGTACTTCGGTTGCAGTTTGTCCCCGGCCCTGGTTGGTCATGCGGGTGGCAGCCACTCAGTGTGTCCCTTCACATCGATGTTTCTCTCTCTCTCTCCCTTCCTCTCTCTCCCTCCCACTCTATCTGTACAAAAAATGGGAAAATATCCTCGGGTGAGGATAACAAAAAAAATATATATATATATATTTGTCAACTTATCTTTCTATTCATAAAAAGGAATCTGGAAGTATATATGCCAAATTATTAATAGTTCTCTCTGTATAATTCACTCTCCCCACTTAAAATCATGGCAGATAGCCAGTGAAAAGTCCTCCTTCGTATTCCCTGGATGGGATTTGGTGTCCCCTCAAATGGGTCACAGGAAACCTGAGAAATATGGAATACTAGGTTTTCCTGGTTGATGTAGCTATAACCTCACTGGGAGTCAGGACCCTACCTATCTTATTCATTGCTTGGCACATTGTAGGCATTCAATAAATATGTGCTGAATTAATGAATCATATTAAAACACCAATTTTACTTAATAATAAGAGTATATAAACATTATTTTGATAAATTAAATCCAGAATGCAAAATTCACCAAAAAATTAAGATAATATAAGACTCCCAAATATGTTATACTTTCTATACACCATTACAATGCTGGGGACAGAAGTTTATTTTCTCCTATCATTTGTGTATTTTTCCAGAAGAGTTTGAGAAACAGTGAATAATACCTTTGTGCAAAGCCTTTCCTCCCACTTATGAGGCTAGATGTGACAATCTCTGACTCACAGATGAGAGAATGAAGGCTCAGCAACTGCTCAAGGTCACACAGTTAAAAAGCAGGGGAATCCAAATCCAAATACAGACTTGTTTTCTCCCAAACTCATCTGTGGCTTTGAGAGGTGCATAGTAAGACAATGAAAAGAACACTGCAGGTCTGTGACAGCTAATGTCTGTGCTTCCTAACAAGTCATCACCACTTAGCCCTGAGCTCCCATGTCTAAGAGGTGCTTTTTCTTAACCCTTGGAGAATCCAGAGGACGATTTGTCACCAGGGTTATTAGCATTTCTCCCTAGATATCGACAGCTTGTCTTTCCTCCCTCCAACCAGTGACTGATTTCTTCAAATGCTCGCCAAATACAGCCCAAGTCACCATGGTAAACGTATTGACAGAATCATATTAACAGCTACTGAGCATTTACAGGGTTGTAAGTTATGCAGAGGGGGAAAAGATAAGAAAAAACATAGGGAAATAAAACAAGTTCAATCAGCAGTGACAATTATTTATTTAGAAGCTGCTATTTGGAACAGTTTTTAAAAAATATATCTTAATTGCCAATTATGGTTTCTTCAGGAGAGTGGCCTCAGTCAGAATTGCTCCACCTTAAAGTAATCATTAATATTTCAGCTGCTCAGGTCAGAAACGGTTTCACAGACAGCTGTGTCTATGCAGTCGACTTTAGCTTCAGCGGCTCTCTCGGTAACAGAAATTCTACTGCACTGGTTGGTTTGCTACACCAAAATCAAAGACTGCTAGTCCATTTACCATGAGGCAGCAGACATTTAAGTCCTTATTTCTCTAAAGATTGAAGCTGGTTCAATAAGCAAAATTCTGCTCTAAGCCACCAAGACAACTGACGATTTTTCAAAGGAATGACCTATCTTTTTTAAGTTAATTTACACCTTTTATTGGGGAACATAAGTGTTGCCTTAGGCAAGATAGAGAATACAGAAGAGTTTGTTTTCAGTTTCTAATTCCCTGGGTACTCCTGTGTGAACCTTATAACAAATAAGGTCAGCCTCTGGGCCCAGGAGGTACCGGGGTAAATAGGCACAAGGGCACGCTGGGGTCCTCGCATGTGAAGATGTTTTGGCATGGCTGCATCTCCCGTGTTTCCAACTTCACATGCTTCTTAAGGAGAATCTAATCCTCACAGGAGAATTTAATCTGTTCATTTGCACGCATCTCATCAGCACCCTGCTTTGTTGAGGATTGTTTGATGTCCCAAGGAAAAGAGTACGAAGTTTTTAAAAGCCTTTTTGATGTGAACCAGAAAATCACGTTTTGTCAAGAGTGCACTCAACTTGAACCTCAAAAGGTTCAGGACTCAGAAACCACACAGTTCAAGTGGGATTTAAACTGGGCAAAATCACTTCCTTGTCGTCCCCCTGCAAGTCCCTCCCGGGCCTTTGTGCTAATAGTTTCTATATACTGTTGGGCCTTTTTCCCTTTCTTTTTATTCGCTCTCTTTCACTAACACACACATATCTTGACAAAAAAACCTTAAGAAAAATGTATCACCCCCCAAAGAAGTAGCATAAAATCTGTCTCTAGCTTCACCCTCATGGATTCAGAATGGTCACTGCTGGGGTCCCAGAGGGCTGAGTGAGCTGCTCTAGGTGAGGGTCAAATGATTTACAGAGCCAAACAGCAATGATTGCATCCTTAATCGAGGCATTTAACTAGGTACAAGACCAGAGCTCCCTATGCTCCAGGGATCGTTTGCAGAGAAAACTAGAAACTTGCTTCAAGGAGTAGCTACTATGTGTGTGAAGGAAGCACATACCTAAGGTCTTCACTGTTCAAACTGAAAATGAAGGGACAGGAGATCTGCCTCCTTCTAAAATCAGGGGGAAGAACTGAGCTGAGAGAGAATACTCTAACCCTAACTTTCTCTTTCCAAAACTCTCTTATATTTTTACCTCTTTAAACTAAAAAATCCAGTTACTCAAAGGTCAGCAAAAGTTTAGATTCAGGAGACAGAATCCTAATAAGGTGCAAAGTGTTCCTGATATCCTAAGGAACACTGGATGCTTGTTCCCCAGGGCTGTAACCATATCAAAGCTTCACTGACCACTATCTCGTGTTCTACTAACCATAATAGTCACTGTTTATTGAGTGGCTACTGTGGATTAGACATCATGCTATAAATACATTATCTCGTTTAATTGTTCAATAAAACAGAAAGGTAAGTTGGCTCATTCCCATTTTGCAGACAAGGAAACTGGAGCTCAAGGGGCTTAAATTACCTGCCTTAAAGCAGCACAGCTACTAGGTGTCCGAGCTTCAGTGAAAGCCGAAATCTGTTGAATGACAAAGTCAGTGTTCTTGGCTTAAGATTATGTTGTTCAGCACCAGCTCTGTTGCAATTTTGTTTTTGTTTTTTATTTTGTTTTGTTTTAGGCACTTATTTATTTCATATTTATTGAGTACTTACTATGAGAAAGGCACTATGGATATTTTTAAAAGTCTGAGAAACTATTCCTTTCCCCTCTCTCACTGTGACTACTGCAGTGGCCTTTTTACAAGGGTCTTCTACAATTAAAAAAATTTTTTTTTATTCCTCACCCAAGGATATTCTTCTGTTTATCATCAGATAAAGTGGGAGGGACAGAGAGAAAGAGAAACAGAGAGAAACATTGATGTGATAAGAGCCACATCGACTGGTTGACTCCCACACGACCCAACCAGGGCCAGGGACAAACTGCAACCAAGGTACATGTTCTTGACCGGAATCAAACCCGTAACTCACTGGTCCATGGGCCGATGCTCTAACAGCTGAGCCAAACCAGCCAGAGCTACAACGGTCTTCTTTTACTAACACTTACCCTACTTCAATCTGTTATTCACACAGCAGCCTAAGTAATCTTTTTAGATGATAAATCACAACATGGTACATTTAAACATTTCTATTTAAAACATAATGTGGCTTCCTGTTGCACCTAGAATAATATCCAAACTCTCTGTGACTCAAAAGATTCACAGAGGTCTGGCCCCTTTCCAGTGTACCCACTGCCACATTCTCTAAGCTCACGCCATCTCAGCCCTCAGACCTTCTCTCTGTAACTCAAATATGCCAAGACGACCTTCTCCCAAGCCCTTATGTGGTTATCACCTGCTCATGATTCATAATTTAATTCAAACATCACTTTCAAGGGCATACTGGGCATACCTGACACAGTGGATTACGATAAATAAACAATCATATCGTAATTAGTCATAGTAATTATTTTCTTGATTCTTTAGTTTTAACATAAGCAATTATCAACTTTAAAAGAATGTTTTATTTTTAGCCCTGGCCGGTTTTGCTCAGTGGTTAGAGCATCAGCCCACAGACCAGAGAGACCCGGGTTCGATTCTGGCTAAGGGAACATAACTCAGTTGCGGTTTGTCCCCAGCCCTGGTTGGGGTCGTATGGGTGGCAACCAGTCAATGTGTCTCTCTCACATCAATGTTTCTCTCTCTCTCTCTCTCTCCCTCCCTCCCTCCCACTCTATCTGAATATTAAAAAAAAATGCAAAAATGTCCTTGGGTGAGGATAAATAAATAAATAAATGTTTTATTTTTAAAGATATTCTAATTCAGTAACCTACTAGATAAACTAAAATTTGCACATACCAAACAAAGATGTCACACCCCAAAGTTCAGTTTGTTCCAGTGTTTCAAAATTTAAACACAAATAAGAATTCCAAGTGGTCACAAAAAATGGCTGGACTGAAATAACTCAATTTATGTTTCTTCAGCTCTATAATCATTGTGTTCTCATTGTTCATTTTGAATCTACTGTTCACATGCAGTAATATGTAGTTTTACAGGAGTTGGAGACAGAAACTGTGCCCTAAGTGAGCTCAACTGCTTGGCACTTATTCTTGAAGCCAACTGAGTCTGCAGATGTCAGGGCCCACAGTATAACTGGAAGTTCGCCCAATTCTTCTTTACAGAATACAATGTTTGTTAAAGAAAAAAAATATTTTTTTAAAAAGTGCTCATTTGAAACTTACATATGTATTATTAAAATTTAAAAGTAACCACGGCAATTTTTTAGAACTTAGACCAACAAAAGATATATTCAGGGAGAAATATTTTATACCTGACATTGTTAAAAATTGCCAGCACATGATGGTATTGAAAAGCAGACCAACTTTTAGTTGATTGTTTTAAAGTTCCTCTATGGACTAACACAGCTCCCTGCTCTCCTCACCAATGTATACTTCATTCTCTATCACAATAAAAAGAATTGTAAGTGCTGTGATAGGGAGAACAAAAACAGGGTCGAAGAAATAGGAGCAAAACAGTGGGAGTATAATGTCCCAGAAGCCAAGGGAGGGAAATTCCATACTAGAGAGGTCCCTCCTCTGAATTGGGTGCAGGACCAACTACATGGGAAGGTGAAACTAAGTCTGCCTTTCTCTGGCTAGCATATAAATTCATGCACGGGGAAAATAATACTTTGTCTTGACCATTTATTACCATCAGAGGCGGTAAGACAAATGAGAACATATCATATTGAGCCAGTAGTGTTCTCTAGACCTTAATCCTGCAAAGTCCTCAGCAAATGCCCATCACCAGCCCTGACAGTACACAAGGTGGGAAGAGACACCACCCAGAAAATGGCCAGGATGGAGCATTCTGGCCTGCTCCTACTTGGCTATAGTGCTAACTTGAAAGAAAAAATCTCATAGGAATGGCCACAAACAGAGCTGGTTAAATGGGATTCCACTTACCCCTCACATCTGCTCTCTCCACCCCATCTTGCTTACTTGAAGAAACCTTTGACCACCTTTCAGTCTCTCTTCATTTTCAAACTTCCTTTACTATATAGCTCCCAGACCCGGGCCAGTCTGTACTTTCTGGATGGTAAACTGACATAACAATCAGTTAACCTTTTTTACAAACTAATTCAGAAAAAAATGTATTTTTTGGTAAACAACAACAAAATCAGACATTTTCCCAGCAATTGTGACGTTACATCCTATCCTGCCTGGCCATTTGAAAGAAATGGAACCAATTCAAAATATGGTCCTAAGTCATTTTTAAAAACCATTGCATGCTATTCTATTATATAGATGTACTATAATTTATTTTAATAATTCCTTATCAATGTACATTATGTTGCCTCTGTTTTTTAATTATTGTACAAACAATACTATCAAGTATACATACATCTTTATGTTCTTGATCAAACATATGTAGGATAAGTTCCTAGAGTTGAATCCTATCAAAGGATATTTGAATTAAAATTTTTCATGGATAGATATTGCCAAATTGCCCTCCAATGAGACTATACCACTTTACATGCCCACCAACTTTATGTACAGGGCCCCACTTCCCCATACCTTTATCAACAATGGATATGTTATCAAACAAATCATTTGTAATTCCTTGAAATGCTTCATGTCATCTTTCCACCTCCATGTTTGTTTTCTTTTTTTTATTAATTTTCACCTGAGGATATGTTTTTATTGATTTTTAGAGAGAAAGGAAGAGAGCGTGAGAGAGAAACATCAATGTGAGAAAGAAACATCAATCCTTTTCCTCCCATATGCACACCGTCCAGGGATCAAACCCACAACCTGGGTATGTGCCCTGACTGGAAATCGAACCCACAACCTTTTGGTGTATGGGACAACGTTCCAACCAACTGAGACACCAGGCCAAGGCTTTTTCCTTCCTTTGAGCTTTCTAGTCCCTTCTGGTTTTCTTCCTGCCTCCTCTGTGAAGCCTGTCCTGTATTTTTTTCTACACTATACTCCTGAATCCTTTCCTTCACGTCTCCAACCACCTCATTTTTCCTGCTCACAAATTTCCCTTACAGTTTCTCAGTGGCTCAACATGATTTAAAACACACACACAACAACAACAAAAAATAAAACACTCTTCTTCTATTCTCCCAACCTGCTGGCTCTCCTGAGCCAAGAAGGAATGTTAATAGGGAAACCTGAAAATCTTTAATCTGGGTCAAAATATCAGAAGGGATAAATTCAACGTGGGGTAACTGAGGGAAAAAAACTGAGAAAATATCTGCAGTTTCCTTTGTTAGAACTGAATCGGTTATCTTTATGTTTTACATTCCACACCTGGATTTCTTACCTGTGAATCAATAGCTCATAATTTTTATTTTATTTTATTTATTTTTTTGTAGCTAGAATTGGAGTGGAGGCAAAAGTAGGGGTGGAAGAAAAAAAAGAAAAAATCCATTAAGTGTCTGATTGAAAAGCAGGAAGAAATGGGGAGGATGGGTAGAGGTGAGGAGGAAAATCACAGCTTAGGAAAAAGGCCAACTTCTTAAATCCTCTAAGAAAAGTTCTTTACTTTAGCTCTGTCACCACGCCCTTCATTCCTGAGCTCTAAAAACAGAGTCATAGGGCAGGAATGGGTGAGAGGATGGGACACAGTGGAAGAGGGACTGAAAGTATCCTATTCCTCTAAATGCAACCCCCACCCCCACCCCCAACTTCTTATCCAGCAAAGCTCTATCCACCACCAAGAATCAGCTTAATAGAATAAACCACTTAGGGCTGAGGCTCAGAAAAAGTCAAAGACCCCACAATCTCCTTGCCTATTAAGCTTCTTAGAAGTTAGAATGCTGCTAAAGAAAGTGATATTATGGCCAAGCTACTTAGAAGGAACACAAGGATGCTAAGTTGGGAAGGGGGAGGCCAGTTTGGGGGTTTATGAGCATCTAACTTTAACTAAAGACGAAGTGGCAGGGGTGGATATTGGAGTGGGAGCAAAAGTAGCCATCGGTGAGAACGGGTGCTCTAGTAGATCTTCAAGTTGAGGTTTAAAAGAAGGGTATTTGAAGAATGTACAAGAATTAGAATAGAAAAAAAGTAATGTTTTTCTTAAGATAAAGGGAAAACACAGTCTTATGCTTCATGGATGTAATTAGAAAATAAGCAAAATAAAGCAACATGCAATAGTTCCTTCTCAGCTCAAATGTCCCAAATATTCTAGGCATTCTGCCACTTCCTTATCCTCTCCCTAATAAAGCTGGCAAAGTAAATGGTACAGCCTTGCTATCTCAGTGGCTGGCAAGGCTGGGGCAAATAACAGGACAAACCAAACCCTTCATCTCCAAATAAAGTCCTGATGGCTCACTGTCCTTCCCCAGGTAAGAGGACTGTGTAGAATTCTGGTTATGTCCACCCTATTTCTTTTAGGGTAGTTAAAAGGGAATCATCAGGTGAGCTCTAGTCATTTTTGCTCTAGCCCTCATTTAATTGAAGCCATTAACAGACTTTATAGGTACCAGCTCCTTAATATCAATTGATAAAAAATATTTTTTGGCTATAGAAAGACCTGTCACATACTGCACAAACCCTGTCAGAGACCAGGGCTCACCAGAGCCTTTGCCTCTGTAATATAATCAAGAGTAGAGGTGGGGGTTAGATCCTGGTTCAGTAGATTTCAAATCTGTGCCCAAGCCCTAATAATAGTGATTATTGCTAACACTTATTAAAGACTCACTCTGTGCCAGGTACTGTTCTTAGGACTTCACTTGTATTTTACAATAACTCATTTACCCTTATAACCCTAAGAGATTTGGTACTAGTGCTAGTCCCAGCTGACCCTGAGGAAACTGAGGCACAGAAAGACCCGATGCATCTCGCCTGTCTCACAGAATTAGCACTTCTTGAACTGCTATATCCATAAAATGCTGACTATCTCAAAGACAGGCACTGCACCACGTGGAGCATAGGAGATAGCAGATGCTAAGCCGCCTTCCCCCTCCCGTCAAGGGCTATGTTTGACAAAGTTGTTTAGATCAAAACTAGTGGTAAGTTGTAGGCAATGCATGAATAAGACAGTCCCACCTCAAGGCACTCACAGTGTGGGTGATGAAGGCTTGTGAATGGGCCAAAACAGATCATGCCTAAGGGCTGCTACACTTCAACAGGCTCTCACAACTTCTTCGAGTATGGACACAACTTACACACATACGTGAAATGCTGAGAACAGTGTCTGGCACACAATCAGCAGGTACAAGTATTATTCTTATTCTTATTACCTCGAGAATCTGCCCCATAGGCCTCCCTCTCCTGGGTTTTCCTCTTTCCCATTGACTCTGCAGCCAGATTGCCTGGGTCTGAATCACATCTCTGCTATTTCTTGTTTTCGTGGCAATGGGCACATTGCTTAAACATTCAGTGCCTCAGTTTCCTCATCTGTAAAACGGAGATAATAACAATACCTAGCTCATAGGGACTTTAGGAGGATTAAATAAATGATTACCTGTAAAGCAGTCAGAATAGTGTCTGACACAGAAAGAGCTCAGAAGGTGTTTGCTATTCTTATTAGAAGTAGTGCTATGTTCCTGCCTTGGCCCGCAGTCACTTTACTTGCAATAAAAAGACTGAATTTAAATGCATCTGGTATGGTTAGTTTAAGGATAGGAAGTCTCTGGGACTAAATAGAAGGAGAACAGTTCCCCTGGGAAGTTGGAGGAATAACCCTGGAACTTGTTAATTAAGATCTTGTTAATGAATCTGCTTGTTAATGGTCTATTAAATAATCACACAGTGAAGTTTACCGCACAAGTAAAGCCTTCTTCAAATGCTTGCTCTTTCCAATCCTCCTGGCCCAGCTCTGACATCTAAAGATCTCTCCTAAGGGCAAGTCCTTCCAAATCCTTCCAAATCTGACACAGCCCTCTTCATCTTGTCACACTGGCCTGTAGAGCATGGCTATTCTTGCAGCCTAAGGAAGGTCTCTGGGGCAGAAAGCCCTCTTCATCTTGATTCTGCCTATCATTCTTTAGGCTGAGGCATTACACCTCTGAGCCAAAACATTTCCGTACACCAAGTAGAAATAGAGTCACTGGCCCTGGAAACTAAAAAATAAAGGCACTCTGAACTTTGCTGAGAAGAAAGGCAGAGGGTAAATTCCTTTCAGTGGGAATCTGGTAATATAAAATTTCAGCTGAGATGCCACAGATCTGTATAGGAAGTGGTCTGCCAAGCTACATTCACTAAGTCAGCCAGTGTCAGGGAATGCAGACTCTTCTGGAGCCCGACTTCAGGATGAAACAGCACGTAAGAGGGCTCCCTCTAGGTTGCACACTCGGGTATTTCATAAACTACGTTAGTCTCCTAAAACCATTCTGCTGTTTAGACAGAAGTTCTTGGAAGACAGTATTGTGTGTGTGTGTGTGTGTGTGTGTGTGTGATATGTGTGGTGTGTGTGCGGAGGGGTCGGGAGGGCATTTATATGATTACTTTTACATTACAAAACACATCTGTGTTATCTTTTTTGATTCAACAGCTCCCATTTTAGATATGAGTTGCTGGGACTCAGAGAAACAAAGCAACTTACCCAAAGTTACACAGCTAGTACATGACAAGCCAGAGCTTCTGACTCTGTGCTCTTGTCCTGTCACTGAACTGTTCTCAACACCCCTATTTCTGGTCATCACTCCTACTTGTAAATGTGCCAGGAGGTGCCCAGCCCTGGGTGGTCCTTCAGACTAAGTCAAAGTGGGTAGAGCCAGCACAGCTCAGCCAAGGAAACAGTGGCTCTGGGTTCACTTATTCCCACACATATTTTTTACCTTGCTGCTACATGAGAAGAAACACTAGATAATCGTACAAGGAGACAGACATGAGCCCACAGAAGAGGGACAATTCAGCAAATAATGCAATACAATGTAATGAGTAGTCGACCCTCATTTAGCATGGTTAATCAGTTCCAGACTCTACCCCGATAAATTAATTTCCACGAAGTAGGATTCTTTATTTATATACAATCGTCCCTCGCCACTTCGCACTTTGACTTTCACTGCTTCACTCTATCTAGTATTTTTTAAAACTGCGATAGAGTGAAGCTGCGAAGAGTGGAAGCCCGAAGTGGCGAGGGACAACTGTTTAAAAGGGGGGAAATACGTTGGGGAAAAGATACCACTTCAAGTCCACTACCAAGATTGATGAGAGCATCCACTAGTGTACATACAAGTGTCTGAAGCCACCTGAACGTAGCACCAGGTTCATTTCTACCTTCTGGCAGCTGCCCCCAGAAGGGTTAAAATTTAAATTAGATTGACAATCTGCAGGTGTTGGTGAGTAATTCTGCCAATGAGAGATTCCTCTAATTGTCCAACCCTTATTTCTTTACAAAAGAGCATTTTAGCATAAGAAGACAGCTTAAGGGTTGGGGAAGAGAAGAGAGGAGGCTGGCAAAAAACCCTCTCCAGCCCCTTCTGGGCAGTATAACAGCAGTGAGAAGACAAGCTAGCTGGAGCCCCAAAGAGCACCAAAGCGCGACTGGCCTCCCTCACATCTGGCTAAGCACCGCGAACCCCTCCGCTGGGCTGCCTCATAATTATAATATCGTACCAAGAAAGGGGCCATCTGAGTATATACAATCAGCTGATCAGCAATCAGGGAGGAAAACGGAAAGAACCCGAGGAGGATCAAGGGCAAAGGGGGGAACAAGATAGAGGCAGCTGGAGAGATCTGACCCCCAAAGGGAGACTGGAGAATAAAGGCATTGTCATGAGCAGACCCTGTGTCTTTATTCAGACCATTCCTGGGCTCCTCGGTGGAATCCCAGACTTTCCCTCTCTAATGGCCTAGTCATAACTCCCCTTCCTCCAAGGCCATACTCCTCTGTGAAAGCTTGCCTCTGAGACTTTCATGAAGATGAATGATTCATAAACTTTAAGGAGCATAAGAATCTTCTGCTTACTACATCTACACATTTCCAGGCCACATTCCCTGTGATTCTGATTAGGAGATCTGGTGTGGGCCCTGGGAATCTGCATTATAAATAGCATTCTCCATCCCGACCCTCCTCCACGACCACCACAAGTGATCAGAAAGCAGATGGTCCTTAGATCACATTTTAAGAACCCAAGCCTTGGGGGATTACTCCTTCTCCTGAAATCCTTGAGCACTTATAGTCTGGTTTGTTTCTTTTTTTTTTTTTTATCCTCACCCGAGGACATTTTTCGATATTTTGTTCAGATAGAGTGGGAGGGAGAGAGAGAGAGAGAGAAACATCGACGTGAAAGCGACACATTGAGTGGCTGCCACCCGCACGACCCAACCAGGGCCGGGGACAAACTGCAACCAAGGTACATGCCCTTAGCGGGAACCGAACCTGGGTCTCTCCGGACCGCAGGCCGATGCTCTAACCGCTGAGCCAAACCGGCCAGGGCTGGTTTGTTTCTTTTTTAATATTATAATTTATTTTTCATATATATATATATATATATATATATATATATATATATATCTCCTATAAGTACTCACCTTAACCATAAGGCCCTCAAGAAGAGGAAGTCTCATCTCCTAGTTCTTTGATGCCCCTGCAACAGCACTGAGAACAGTGCTCTACACACAGGAGCTCAGGAAATGCTGTGAATGTGGAGAGATGATGATGATAAAGAGGCCAGGGGAAGGAAAACCACAAGAGGAATGGCGGAGTACCGAGGCACTGGCTGGAAGGAACTGTTTTTAGTATGCCTACATGTGCCAGGCTGGAACAACAGTTTGCTTTTCTTTTTTTCTTTCTTCAATAGCCTTGGCACTACACGCCTACCTCCCTCATGAAAGTCAAGCCTGAGCAATGCACCTCCCATCAGAAACTTTGCCAAGAAATCCTGCCAAGAATCCCGGGTGCTATGTGGTTTAGTTTAGTGGCTAAGGGAGGGCTCTGGGTCCTGAGACCTATCAGATCTCTGTGCAGGACAAAATATAGAGCTGAGCATGAACTTTGGTAAAGAGACCTGAACCCTTGGTCTACCTCACTAAACATCCACAGGATAATAGCCTTCCTTCACTTTAATAAACATTTCCTGTGTGTCTACTTCATGCTAAGCATGGTTCTGGGTGCTCATATGATATCCAATGTCGTCAGAAAGTATTTCATAGTGACTTATCTTTAGAAAGTTACTTTAAAAGTAAGACCCTAGCCAGGCTGGTGTGGCTTAGTGGATTGAGTGTCACCCCATGGACTGAGGGATCCCAGTTCGATTCCCAGTCAGGGCACATTCCTGGGTTGCAGCCTTGATCCCCACTGGGGGGCGCGCAGGAGGCAACTGACCGATGTATCTCTCACATCAATGTTTTCATCTATCTTTCCCTTTCTGTCTCTCTAAAGAATCAATCAATAAAAACATATTTTTAAAAAAGCAAGATCTTATATGATGCTGGGCCTCATAAACACTAAGCATCAAATGGGCATTCTCAAGAATGCCTGGCTACAGGACGAAGTACTGTAGAGATCTGAGGTCAGGCCTCAGGTCCTGGCAGAGAGAAATTTTATTCTTACTTTATCATGAGCAATCCTTGGAAGCTCTGCAATTCTCTCTTCCACTCTCAGATGCCATACTTTGTCCAGAAAAACAAACGGCCACATCTAGCCCCTTTGAATAAGCAACTCCTTCTTGATTTTCAGTTATCAGCTTAAAACTATTCCTGACTCCTAGACAAGATTAAGTGTTCCTTCTTCTAACCCCATGGCATTTTATTCTTCCTCTATTATAGTACTTTTCACAACATCCCACAGTTGCTCCCTAAATATTAACCTCCAGTAAGGTTGGGGACTGTAATCTGTCTTGCTTATCACCATATCCCCAGCACTAGCATGATGCCTGGAACAATACATGTATTCAGTAAATACTGGATAAATGGTTAAACTAATGACTGCATCATATTATCTACCAAGATGGAAACTTAGTCATGCCTCATGTACTCTGCCACAGTTGTATCTGCAATACCACCAATAAACACCTAAGATGCAGCGGCACCATTCCTTCTGAAGTACCAGTTTTATATAGAGGCAGAACTGAGGCTCACAGAATCACCCCAGTACAGACTCCAGGACACAAGGCTCCAAAGTCAATATAATATCACCAAGAGCCTGAGAGTTACACCAGCTACACGGCACAATGCCAGCTCTGCCACAAACTTGATGGTAGGATCTCTTACAAGTCACTCAACTTCTCAGACTCAGCTTTTTCATGAAGAGGGTATTAGGTCCTTTAGCAGCAGGTACTCTCTTTCAATAAAGAACAAATGACAATAAAAAGCTACCCACGTCACGATGGGAGGATGGAAGAAGAAGAGAGCATTTGCAGTGAGATATCTCTGCGGTTAGGAAAGGGTTAAGCCCACCCGTCTGTCTGGGATCTCTCTTACCCGTAAATCAGCCTTGACTGCTGCTCAGTCTGAATGAAGCCCCACCAGGTTGGCCTGTCAGGAAGGAAGCCCATGCGTCCAGACTTTTGTTGTTCTAAGGATTTTTTTAAATTTTTACTGCTCAGGAAGGAAGCCGAAGCCTAGGCCCTAACTGCAGTCCTGCTGATTACTTACCCTAGCATGTGCTGCTGCCTTACTTCTCTCTACCTCTTAGACCCAACTCTTTCCTTTTCTAGAATTCTTTCATAACTATGATTTTGGCATTTGGGCCTAAATCCCAGACTTTCTCCTCTTCTTTAAAAATTAAAACATTTCCCTTCCTACCTCTCATATACCTTTGTGCCTTTATGTGGCAAAGACTGGGGATAGGGAGAGAGGAGAAGTGGGTGGTCTATGATCTAGAGACACTTTGTCCCTAGCACTGACCTGAACTCCTTCTCTTAAAGGAAGTCATGAAGGAACTGATAGCAACTGAGGTATCAAACAACTTGCTTCCAATGGCTACTTCTGCTACACACATATATGAAGAGGAGACTTTTCAAATATGAACAACTATATTTAGCTAACAGACTGAAATCCAAGGTCCTCAGGCAGAGGGTCAGTCTTTTCCACCCCCATCCTACTTCCCACTTCTCCCACTAGCATGCAGTCATTTTTTAGTATTCCCAAGCCCCATGGGGCTTTCTCTCTACAAAGAGAAAAACACTGAGTTTATTTGTGCACTCAGGGTAATGGACAGCCCTCTTTTACTCCTAAGAGAATGCACACAGACACTATGGAAGAGGCCCATCCCCGCCCAACCCTGCCCTCCCCTTCCCCTGCTAATCCCTCCCCAGCAGCCCCCCCCCCCCCAGCTCAGTCCTGCTGCTGTATTTCTCTCCTGACCTACAAGGCCCCTTCAAGCCCCGTCCTAAGCCTCCCCCAAGCAGAGACAATCCATCATGCTGTGGGACTGTGACACGCACAGATGGGGGAAGGTTCACAGATTTCTCTCACATAGGCAAGAGGGTAAAAGTGCCTGTATAACTTAAAATCTAAGGACATACTTGAAACTCTGGGACTTTGAATTCTAATACTAGTCAAATGCCATTATAGCAAATCTGATTATATGCAGTCTAAATCTGTATCACACACAAATTCTAATGGCCCATTTATTTCAAACAATATCTGATAATACAAAATTCCAGAATAAGAAAATATGATGAGATTCAAATTTTCTAACTTGAGTCACTGCCTAGATATCTAATCTTAGTCAAGTCCCTTCCTGACTCAGAGAGATTGGGTTTCTTGAACTCTAATACTACCTTGCTTCTAAATAAAATGAAGAGAGAAGGAGGTCAGAGGGATACCAGGGCTAATCCTGGTGGATGGATAATAATGAAGGGAAGTAAAGCAGCTGGTTACCACAGAAAAAAGGTTCTGAGCCTTTCTCCCTTCCTCTTTGCCATAAGGCATGGGTGTGTGAAAGGATCCTACATAAATGCTAGTTGTTAATGACCCTGTGTTGGGCTATATCAGTGCTTTTAACGAAGAAGATTATACCACCAGATTGTTCTTGAAATAATAATAGTCATTATGTATTAGTATGTGTAACTATTCTAAGCATTAGAATAGTTATTTAATCTCATTCAATCCTTCACAACAACCCTTTATAGGCTGTATAATTCCCACTTTACAGATGAGAATACTGAGGCCCAGAAAGGTTAAATAGTTTGCACAGGGTCACAGAGAAAGTCAGCTAAAGGGTCAGGATTTTATTCCAGAGGCTGAACTCATAATTATTATGTTGCACTGCCTCCCCACCTTTGATCTGAAACACTTTAAAGTTGTGGCTCACAGGGGGGCAAATACAGCATTTATTCTTCTAACAGGTATTTATTATGCTAGACAAATCTGACTTGGTTTAAATCAAACTCTCAAAAGCAAGGTCAAATGAGAGCAGTATAGGATTAGCTGGCACCTAAATGGGAATCATATACCTGAAGATAAAGCAAAGGTCTCTCCAGGGCTGGCCCTTTCCCCCTCCCTACATCTTTCTGACTGTCTGCTGTTCTAAGATGGATGCAAAGCCATACATCTCAGCCTGCAAATGAATTTCAGTGGAAAAAGACAACCCTCATCTGGTGAGTCACACTCAGGCTTACTGGGCTTGATTTCTCATGAGACTGTACCAAAAGGTTCCTTCTTCACAGACACAGCTCTAGACTCTCCTAAAGCGTGTGTCTGCTAAACAGAATGTACTGGATGCAGCACCATGTCTCCCCCTAAAAGCATAACTTTCATTTCCTCTAGGTCATCTTCAATCAGAACACATTCTACAGAGAAAATGGATGGTCAAATGTCTGAATTGTCAGATGGTTATATGTGTCTACAAAACCCCAACCTCACTTGTCTGCTTCCAGCTTCAACCAGGATGTAGGTAGGAACTTTCCCCTCCTAAAGTACACACCAAAAGCAGATCTGTACTTGTGGACTCCATGATGGGGGATGTAATGCTGTGGAGAAACATTTAGGAAGGGAAAAAAATTCCAATTTTAGGTTTCTAGAGTGTTAGAAAATAAAAGCAAGTTTTAGATTAAGTTATGATTTTTTAGTGCCCAAAATAATCAACAATATAAGTCCATATTTGAAAAAGGTAATTTCAACTTATGTCTTAAAAAACTCCCTACCTACCTTGCTATTATCAAACCTCAAGGCATAAATAAATTCTTCCTTTCCTTCCATAAACCTCTACACCTTTGGGGTAGCAGTCTTATAGATACTATCTACTGCAATGCCGAAGAATGGCAAATTGATACAAACTTAAAGTAAAAATTAGATTATAATCACCACCAAAAATTTATTCAATACTCAACTAACACTTACTAAACCCTTTGATGTGACTGGCACGAATGCAAAAAAGAATTCTAATACTAAAACTAAAATGTTATTAAGATAATAGAAAAGTTTGATCTGTTGGGTAAGGCTGGAAGGGAACAAATTATTCCTATTTACTTAGCATCTACCAGGTTTACTGATTCATACCACAGCCTATCTTTTCTCCTAACCACACAGTCTTAATTCAGGACCTTTTCCTGGAAAAGGCATAACAGAGAAAGTAGGTGAAAGTTCTTTTGCAGAAAATTCTCCTCCTTGCCCCAAAGATAGAGATATTCACAAATTCCCACCCTGTAGCATACACTTTGAGGTTACTAAGGATAAAAACACACTCTTTTCAGCCACAAATGTCAAAATTTATATGGTACTTTTAAAAAATTTAAAGCATTTAGCTGATATATAGCAATAAGTTATCCTTAAGTCTGTAGTTCATCTCTTTTTTAAGGGAATAAAATGGCACTGAGAAATGCTGTCAAACTGCTGGAAGATCATATTCAAATCCAAAACTTATTGCTATTTTGGTGTTAAAATTATGTGGACTATACAAAAAAACGTATCATCACTCTAAATCCCATCTTTATAAAGAGTACGTTCCAACATGTGCTCTGGTATTTACTAACCAGATAAATGTGGTTAAGAATAGTTAAATATAAAAATATGAAAAACATTATAAAAATATAACTATTAAATGTATTGTCACTCCAAATCCTCAGTACTCACAAAGAAAAGATTTCAATGTGTGCTAATATTTATTAACCAGTTGGGTGTAGTTAATAACGATAAAAAAAATAAGAAAAAAACACAATATAAAAATATAATTCTATTTTTCAGTTTCCTTTTCCCTGCCTAGTGAGGAAAGGAGGTGGGGAGGGAGAGCAACTTTTGTTATTTGGATACAATGTGTGTTTTTTTGTTTTCAAACAAAAAAGGGCCACCAAATAATCAACCTGGGGCCGCTGACCGGAAGACAGCCCCGGAAAACTTCCCGTGGGAAGAGTTCCAGAAATTGCCCAGACTTGAACAAGCCCCGCTGTGCTAGCTGCGAGCCTCTGCCGGTCATAGGCGACCGGGACTCGCCTCACCCGAATACCAGCCATCCTCCCGATTCATAAAGCCCCGGACTCGGAAACGTTCCCCGGAACGTTTTACAGATCTGAATTACAAGACGGGGAAAACATTTCGAATTCACAGTGCCAAGGGAACAGCTTGCTCCAGATGCGCCAGTACACGTCCATCCTCCCTCATCAGCCTGCCCTGGGCCCTCCCCAATCCCTCCTCCCATTCCGGTGCCCCCCCCCCCCCGTGACCACCCCCACGCATGACCCCCCGACCGCGTCCCGGTCGCCTCCTCACTCCGACTCCCGCCCACCTGCACCTCCCGCAGGGTCTCACATCGCCCCGGCATCCGCGTGGGCGTGCCCCCTGCCGGGTCACCCTCCAGTCCCCACACTGTCTCTTTGGCTCAGACGACGTACAGGAAACCGACCGAAGGCTCGGTTCGGAGTGCGACCTGGGAGCGAGGGACGCGGAGAGCGGGGCGGGACGGGGTTGGGGGACGAGATCCGCCCTCGGCCGGGGCCGCAGGAGCGGCTGTGGAGCGGGGCGCGCGGGGGAGCGCCGGGAGTTCTCTCGCCGCCTCCAAGTCCGGCCGCGACGGCCAAGTCACCAACATTTCTGGAGCCACTTGAAAGCCATTTCAGTGGCGGAGGCTGGGGGGTTCTTTTCAGGCGAGCCAGCCGGGCCCACTCTGGTCCTCGCTCCCCCGGCCCGGCCTCACGCCTCTCCGCACCCCCTCCCCCAAACGATCAATTACCAGCCACCCTTCTGCCGGAGCGGCGAGGGGCTGGCTGGCGGCCGTGAGGAAACGGCAGCCCGGATCACTTCTGCATGACAATTGATGGGAGGGAGGGCGCGAGGCGAGGAGGGAGGACGGCTGCGGTGTCCGTTTTCTCACCATGGTGATTAGGCATTCCGGCCGTGCGAGGCGGCAGCCGCCGACGAGCGGCGCGGAGGAGCGAGGACCCGGAAGACAGCGAGAGCTGGAGCGGGAGCGAGCCCAGCCGCGGGGCTGGCGGGCGGGCAGCGCGCTGAGCCAAGCCAGGCCAGCTGGCTCGACAGCCATCAGGGACTGCTCCCGTCCAGCCCGGCCCCACTTTAGCTGTGCAAACATTTCTTTATCCCAACAAGACAATTAAACCCAGCAGCATGAAAAGGAGTCTCCGTGACTGTGTTGGGAGTGAACAACCAGAAACAACCACACACATCACAGGAGTTCTTAGAGGAACTCCGGGAGAACCCGGGGAGCAGCTGAGCAACAATCAGGCTAGGTCTGGGCAGTCAGTACAGAAGAAACCATCTGACCCATCTAGGTCTGGTGATTTGCTGACCCTTTCACAGTGGTCATCTGCTTCAGCTACAATCCAAGAATTCAGCCCGGTGATCTGCGAACTGCCCCAAACACTCTTTCCAGCAAGAGCAATTCTCCTAAACGCCCAAATTAGGGTCCCTGTCACCCCAGTCCCAAACCCCTAGCAACACCCCCATGATGTAGCTAGCCCTCCTCATTCTGGGCTGCCCTGGGCCTATGTACCCTCAGTTATTTCTTAGAACACAGGGTCTTAAATGGCACATGCCTTTATAAGGCACATTTCAAAGTACAAAATACCATCTAACTCAGGGCTTTTGGGACCTGAGAATGAAAGTAGAATATTCTGGAGCTGCTGTGAACTACCAGTTTCCCACCTACCTGTGAATCTGCCTAACCACAGGAAAGGGTCAAAATAAGAGGATCACTGATGGTCAGTGCCCGGTGCCCATCCCTGAGGTGAGCCAGAAGGCAGGGCCAGTCATTGCTTCACAGGGGCAGTTCTGGTCCTTCTCAACCCTTGAATAAGCATGCATACTAGCCAACTCCAATTTAGGCTGAGTGGACAGACTGGCAGGCTGGCCAATGACTATGTCACCCAGACAGAAATCTAGGCACAGGAGTAGTCCAAGGAGAATAATAAGGAAATGCACATGATAAGAGCCAGAGTGCCAAGGGGGTAATAAATGTATAGATTCTAGCACAAGGCAGCAGACAATATGTATCTTCCCTTTGTTGTAAAGTTTCCTTAATGAGGAAATGTTTATTTTAAAAGCCCTGGGAAACATATCTGTAGACACTTCATATGTAAGACACACGTGGACTATTTGTAATTGGTCCATAAATTTTAGCATCATTTCCCTGGACAAGGAGCCCTGGGAGACTGGTTCAGGGAGTGACAATAAACAGGAGTTACCTCAGTCCCCTTCCTGGGGAATTATGCATCCTTCACGAACGGCTTCTCACAAAATACTTCTCCCTTTTTCCAGGGCAAATAAGTCAGTCCTGTAGAGTAAAGGCTTCTTTTTTCCATAGAGCCCAACACCTACCTCAGGAATCACCTGTGATGCCAGGTAGATGAACAGGCAAGCAAATAGGAATCATGTACTAGGAGAGACAATACTTTACCCAAATAGCTATATTTCTTTCTACAAAAATGCATTTTTAATCACAAAAGAAATCCTGCCTATCAGCACCCAGATTGAAGGAAAGAACACGTGTACATTACACCATGTCTGCAGGCCCCTCTTTCAAATACTCGCACATGTGGACATATCTGCATATGGATACAGTGTGTGAGCAGGGGGTGGCTGCGACAGTAAAAACTGTCAGTGTTTCCATTGTAAAACTTATTTTTCATTGACCTAAAACTCAGTCATAAAACTTCTACTCTATGTAAGGGACACACACACACACACCCAGTACCACCACCACCACCACCACCACCACCCCCGCCGTGATGGCTGGGAGGAACCCTAAAGCTAAATGCTTATTTAAGAGTTGTACTGTTATATTTAATTAAAAAAAATTATTTTTGCACTTTATGAAAAAAATGTATTTATATGAGAACTTAAAAATGAGTCAACCATATCAGAAATTAACTCTAAATTTTAAGAATAAAAAACTAAAATAGCCCTGGCCAGTTTGGCTCAGCGGTTAGAGTGTTGGCCTGCAGTCCAGAGAGACCCGGGTTCAGTTCCTGCTAAGGGCGCGTACCTCGGTTGCAGTTTGTCTTCGGCCCTGGTTGGGTCGTGCGGGAGGCAGCCACTTGATGTGTCCCTTTCACGCCGATGTTTCTCTCTCTCTTCCTCTCTCTCCCTCCCACTCTATCTGAACGAAAAATGGAAAAATGTCCTCGGGTGAGGATAAAGAAAAAAACAAAACTAAAATATATGTGGTTTATATTGGCAGTCTGGGCAAAAACCACTTAACCTATTACTTCGCTGTTTTAAACACTTTCTATTCTCTCTTCTCTTGCCTTCCCATCCCCCTCCCTGCCCCATCTGCCCCTCAAGCTCTCCCTTTGGAAACGTCTTGTGTACTGTCACTCGATTATCTGAGAAATATTACTTATTTCAAAACGGTTCTGTAGGGAGGAACTGAAAGGCATCTAGTGGGAATAATCAGGCCTTCTAACGGCCCTTAAATATGTATTTACATAAAACAGACCATAAATATTCTGACATACATCGGCATATGACAGGAGCCAAGAAAGCTGCTGCAGACTTTGTTACAGTGCCTCTTCAACCCTTCCCGACAGAAAAAATGTTTCTCCTGCTTTCCAAATCCTCAAAATCAAAAGCACAGATGCTTCGCAGTACAACCCTGTGCCGGCTGCCACACCGCCCAAGGAAAGGAAAGAGGAGCACGGATCCAGGGTTATCACCGGGCAACAGTCTCCTCTTCACTTTGCACCTTTGTTTTTTGCTAAAGATTAGCCCTAAATGCAACTCTAGATAATAATGTGGGTGTACAAACATCCCACACTCACATGCACACCCATAGGTTGAATATTTGTGTAAGAGAAAAAAGAGAACCCAAACTCTCTAAAGGAAGAATATTTTAAACAAATAGAGAGAGAATGGGCTCCAATTTATGTAACAGTGCAATTTGAAATAAAGAAGTTTCCCCACCCTTCTGATCAGAATCTCATTAATTTCAAGGTCAGAATTCCATTTCACTTTGGGAGACAGACTCATTTAATTTTTCTCCACCCAGGCGTATTCCTGTGTGAGGGATCCATCTCCATGGGGGATGGCACCACCACACAATGCAAACCAGGCAAACAGAAGAGTTATGGCTTTGACACTCGGAAGGGAATGGATATCCACATCTATGAGTTCTGACTTGACTAACAAGCTTCCTCCTGCTCTGGGGGTCTGATATAGGTTTGGGCTAAAAAGATAGATGGAGACAAGCTGGATTTGTTAGGAGAGAAAAAAGGAATCTTGATCTGCAGATGTTACTTTGTGGCACATTAGTTTTGAAGAGGATTTCATTTTCAACTTGTATTTGGAGAAAAAAGGGGCAGAATTTGTCACACCCTAATCCAGGGCAGTTTTAGCCAGAGATAAGATTACAGCTAGCCTTGAGCATTTGCCCATTAACAAATGAAAACTAAACTAGACCCACACAAAACCAATCCATGTTCAGCAGGTACAGCCAAAAAGCAGGATCATAGCACACCGGTCAGCTATACAGAAAGGGAAAAGGTGAAAGAGGAACTAAAGCAAAGTGAGAGAGCACACAGGCAGTTGTGCTGTCACATAGCAGCCTCCCTTAAGTGGGGAGGTCTCGGGCTTACCGACGCTGACATAAAAGACACACTCGCAACATATTTCAAAACCAAAGAGCGATGGATTTACAAGGCAGGTTGATTTTATGATGACTTTTATTGAAAAGGTACGCTGGGTTTAGGCAGATGCCTTTTAGCGCAGGAAAGTTAACACAGTGCCTAATTCAAGGAGACAGCCTGAGGAAGCAGTGCCGACAGGGGAGAGAGCAGCAATGTCTCTATTACTCTCCTCGGCATCATAAAGAGAAGAGAAAAAAATGGTATTCGTGTTGGTAGTTATAGAGAGGACAGGAGCACAAAAAAATTGAGAAGAGGGGATAGCAAACCTCAGATGTAGTTTTCTTAAGAAAATAAAAAGAAGCAAACCTTAGAACAAAGGGTTGAGTGGAAAAACACCCTCAGTTCATAAATTTTCACCAGGCTTGAAGAAAACTGCTCTGTATACTCACAGCCCAAAAGCTTCAAAACACAATTATTTTCTGATTATATTATATTAGATGAGAAGATTGCAGGGTTCAGCAGTCCTAGTCTACAAGTTCCAAAACAATGTTTAGTTCCAACTATTAGGGAGGGTAGCCAGAGCCCAAGAAGGCACTTGGAGAACTTGAGAAAGCTGTTCCTTAAGCAGAAATTAATAATAGTTGTGAACATCAAATATCGAGCAGTCATATAGGCCAACCATGTCTAGTCCTAAAAGTGGGCCCCAGGATAAGCATCCAGCAAACCTGTTAAATCCCAAGAGAAGTCGGCTTTCTAGTCTTGCGATTGCAAGGAAAATACAGCTGTTTGAAATGCTTTATGGTGATTGACGACACCTTTGTCCTGCTCTGAAAAATAGCCTGATGTGGACAAGGCCTAAGAGTTGTGACAATAAAAATCACGTGGAGTCCATTGGATGTGATACAATAGGAAGGCTAAAATATAATACTGAGATCAGAGAAACATAATGAGGATAGCAAAGAGAGGAGGGATGGATGAGTTTCTTCAGTCCCCCCAAATTCCCTAGGAACCTACACTTTCCAATGAAATGACATTCAGTCCAGTACCTATATGGCACCCCTCTTCACTCCAGAGTCCCCAGGGAATAAGCCAATCATGCCCTGGAGAGAAAGGCAGTGTGGAGGTCAACTTGCCTCTGGCTACCTTCAGAAAAACATTTCGCACAGAACTCTCAATGCTTACTGACAGACAAGTAAATGTTACTACTCCATAGCTATGGAATTGGCCCTTCCCATTATAGGAGCAGGAAAAAGGCCACCGACCTGTTGAACACTACTGTAAGGCAGGGATTATGGGGGGTAGAGGGGCTCATACCAAAGTACTTACATCTGTCATTCCGATCCTCTGGGCTAGATGAGGCTTCTCGATCCGAAATGAGGCCAGAGACAGCAAAAATCTTCTTCCCAGTGTCATCAACCTTAAGTGAACTGGGGGAACTAGATGGCAGCTGTGTCCCAAAGTCATATTCCTTGCCATCTGCATCTGAGAAGCGCAAGTGGGGAGACTCTGTGTCATGGCAGTTCTTCAGTCTCTTGGCCGGCGTAAAGGCTGACTGATAACTCTCCCTGTCCTCAGTGGAAGCAAAGGGACGGAAAGCCCCGACACCACTGTGATTCAGCATACTGATTGGAGTGCAATCTAGATTTGGGGGAGCAAACTGGGGATGGAGATGTAGTAAAGAAGGGGGAAAATCACGATTGGCAAAAGTGCCCGGCACCCCACCCTGCCGATGGTACATAGAGGCAAAGGTGTAGGAACCGTTGGTGAACGGAATATGCACGTCCTTGTCTACTGAGACAGGTACACCAAAGGGTCGTGGCTGCTGACATGGGATGGAAGCATCTCGGCTGGCCTCAGCCGTGGATGCCAGGACCATCAGTGCTGGGGATGCCAGTGGGTTGGGGAGGTAGGACGAGTTCTCCATCTTGAAGGCTGCCCGGTGTAAGTCCATTGGAGTTTCTTTCTATGGCCCGCGTCACACAAGAAGCAGTCTTCCCTGGGAGGGAGGCTGAGGGGCACCTTGGATCAGGGCAGGGAATGTTACTGGGGAATCATCCCCTTCTAAGACCTGCAGAAACAGCGAAGAGAAAAAAAGAGGGGGGAGGAAGGTTAGGGGGAGAAAAAAATGGGAAACCCCAAGTGATCGAAACACCATCCTTCTGGATTACAGATGCTCGGGCAAGAGACACCACAGGCTTTAGGAGCCAGTGGGCAGCAGCATCAGACCATTTTCATTCAGGAAAATCAATAGACAACTTACTGTGATGTACGCGTAGCTGACTTTGGTCCCTACACGTTCCGGGTGAAATGCGCCTGAGCCCAGCAAAGGAAAAAAAAATCATAAAACCTCCACATACAATATTCTCTGAACAAATGAGCTTTGGAAGGCCAAGACACCCAGTAGATTAGGTGGGGTCCATATTTTAAAGGGCTTCCAACTGCATATACCACTCTTGGCAGGCTCGATGTTCAAACAGAGACCAAGATCCACCTCTATGACCCCCTATGTGTGAGTCCTCTCTTCCCTTAACAACACCCTGATAATGAAAAATCCCTAAATCAAGCACATCTAGACCATGAACATCTGTACACGTTAGGTGGTACAAAGTGTACGTGTGAATAAATCACACATTGGCACATGCATAAACACACATCTTCATGTATCATCTAAGACTGTTTCCAGAAAGAAGTGCTGTGTGAACAAATAACAGCAACATTACTGTTGCTGCATACCCCTCTCTAATCACACAGGCTTTCTCTTTTCTGAGAAGGAACAAAACCTTCATCAATAAAATGCCTGGCGTCTCTGACAATATTTAAAACCATAATGGGTACCTTTGGCATATGTTCTCTAGCAGCGTCTGTCTTCCAGGGGCAGCAAAGAACGGATCGGTAATTTTAGTTACTAACGCACTCACTCTTAAGTAGATTTGTAAACTGCCTTGAATTTGCCATTAACATTTAGAGCAAAATGTTAACAAAATTTCTGACTTATTTTGCTCTGCTTATTGGCCCAGTCAGAGTTGATGTCCAATGAAGGCCTCTGGAACAAATTGGAGTTTGACGAGACTTCTTTCAATTTCTTTTTTAAATTTAGGTTGTACATTTTCACAGCCACTAATTCCATTTCAAAATTTATTTTTAGTGAGAAGTGGGAGAAGGACCATATATCAAAAGTCCAGATAACACAAGATGAATAGGACTTATTAACTTCAAATATATATACTAAATAAAAACTTAAATGAAACTCAAACAGTAACCAAAAATCACCATCTTCTACAAATTATAACATTTAAATTGAAAGTCCTGTCTCAAATAAAATTTACCCCCTCCCTTAAAAAAACCCCACCTAGATAATGGAGTATCTATCTTTGGTATTCCCTCAAATAGAGAAACCTCAGTTAAACTGTAGATGAATCCTCCTGGCTTAATGCAGTGCAAAGAGAGTATTTCCTTCTCCCATCCTGTAGTAGACGTGTCAATGACTGTTATTAATTGGGAAGATGAGTGCACACCATCAGACTGCTTCCTCATTTGGCATCTTTCCTTATAGACATCATTGCTAAATTACCAGATTATGTATCTCACATTAACGGATTTTTCTCTCTTCCAAATTTTAAATAACTTTCCTGTCAAGTTATAGCAGTGCAGGGAATGATCTGCCAAGGACAACCAGTTAGCCTGACAAGTCTGGGAATCCTGTTCTTGGCTGTTTTCAAGTCAGATTAATAGCCACACAACATGGATGCTCTAAAAGTGGGTCTAGGGCTGTTTCAAGGGATCTAACCAGCTTTCACAACAGAAATAACTGCTTGTCCATCAACAAGCAACGTTATATGAGGTGAGCTGGAGAAAAGAGCAAACATAATACACTGGGCGTGAGGGGAGAAATATTTCTCCCCAAAATAACCAATCACCCAGAGGATTCACTTTCTATTTTTACTTCCTGGATCACCTCATTATGTTAAATGAGTTTCATAAATTAGTAATCTGGCGACAGCACCGGACACTCCAACAGAACATGGTGAATCACTCAAACCTGGTTATTCATTTGAAACTTCATTATACTGAAAATAAATCAACAATATTTTTCCAGGCCACATCTCTTTTACTCCACTGTGTGGGCGTTGGTTTCTGTGGGGGAAGGGGCAGTGTTTTTCTTTTTCTTTCTTACCCCCTACTCACATTAACAACTTGTATAGATGAGGCTTCAGCAGACCACAGTCATTATGAAAATCTATAGTTAATACACTCCCAATGTCAAAATGTCATGGGTTTAAACACAGAACCCAAAATAAGAAAACTAACTGACCCTCTTAATTAAAAAAATATGGATTGTAAGATAATCAGCTTGATGGAGCCTTTGGGTGACTGTAAAGAACCGGGCAAAGGGAAAGTAAGTAACTGTTACTTTTCTGCCTCTATGCTGATTTTTTTTAATTTAGCACTTCGTGCAAATCCAGATTAAAATAACTCCAGCTATTGATCCGAGCAGTGGAATTGACATTAATTTTAGTTCACTTCTCACTTTGCAAAGGGATCAATAGGAAGTAATAACAGCTGACATCCCTGCTGAAAGGAGGAGAAAGAAGGGCTGAAGACAGAAATCGAAAAGCAACCAAATAAATCATCAGCTACTTTTCCACGGCATCAGACAAACTCCAAACAGATTGCAAAAAGTCTTTGTTGAATTAACTAAACAAGGAGGAGGGATCAATCTACGAAGCTAAATAAATTGTCTGGCAGGCAGTGAGGTTGGACGGAAGGACTAACAAATATTGAGTTTTAAAAATTTCAAATCCTTGACGTGATGGGTTTGGTTCAGGTCTGTATGTGTGTGGGAGTTTGTTAAATCACACACCCAACCCTGGTTTAAAGTGATTACAAAACGCCAACTAACTGAATAATTAGTGAGATCACTAATTGCGTAGTTAAACATGCCAGAATCAGGACAAATGAAACGAAGAAGCTGGCGTTCGGAACGTGAAAATATCTGTGTCTGGGCTGATGCGCAGGGCTCCCCGCTATCCGCGCGAACTAGTCACTTTCGAATAGAAAAACTGAAAGCCAGAGACAAAGTCTCTGAGAATGGGCAATTTCCTACCCCAGCCTCTGACCATCCCTGTCCAGGGTCTGGGCTTCTTGACCCCTGACGAGTTTGGGTGTAGAAGGAAGCCACACTGCTGCTGCTGCTGGGAGCCAAACCCACTTGCAAATGACTGCCACAAAGAAAGCTGCAAAGCCGCTCTCCCGGAGCTCGAGCTCTGAACGCCCACCAAACTATGATTCTGCTGGCAATTACAATGCACACACAACACTCTTATGCTTATTACAACAGGTGACATTTTTGTGGTCTCTGAACCGTTTCCAAAAGCCAGGAATGAAAATAATAGAACAAATTAAACGATATTTTTCCTTTGCATAAATAAACTTTTAAAAAATTAACAGGCAACTTAAAAAGCAAAGAACAATGGGAAATGGGGCCAGGGTAATGGGGGGTTGTGAAGAACTCAGAAAAGAATTTTTTTTTTTTTAAGTTCACAGACTTCTTTCCTAGAAGAGAATTCCCCCCGCACACCAAATGCCCAGGGGGGTATCTGGAAACACCACTCTTAACAGAAATTTTACCACCATATGCAAGGAAGCATAAGGCTAACACGGCTCCAGGGCTGGGGCCAAAGCCTACGAATCAGACCTGGCCAGGTGTCGGTCCCAGATTTGGACCCTGACCCAGGCCTAGCTTGGCTAACGGGTGCGAATCCGAGACAGCCCGGCCTATCTAGAGTGCGGGGCTGCCGGACTGCCGACTCAGCGAGCAGTGCAGAATTCTGCCAGTAAGAGTGTTAACCAGGAAAAAAAAACAACTCTTAGGGAAAACGGAGGAAGAAGTGAAGGCGAAACCTACATCAACTTCGGGCCAAGGTAGAGCCGAGGCCGCCACTCCTTGTCCTGACCTCTCCTTCCAGCTCTCGGTTGCCTTTGCACAAAGAATACTTTTGGTCCCAACAACCTCCTCCCGAAACAATCTGCTTGTAACTTTGGGGAATGAGGGCGCCGGCCGGCCGGCGAAGAATGGACAAGTGCGAGGGGCCCTGGTCCGCAACCCGACAGGGCCCGCGGGGCAGAGGCTTCGTAGGATGCTGCCTTCGATCAAAGTCCAAGTACCTCATGCCCCAAAACAGCCCCGCCCCGCAGGTCACCCGGGTCCCGTCGCAGCGCGCCATCGCTTCGCCGGGCAGCCACGGGGCTCCTAGATTCCCGTTCTCCTGCAAATGCGGGCCGAGGCGGAGTGGCCGGGCCCTTCCCGTTCCGGGACTGCGGCCTGGGAGGGAGGTTCTGCCTCTTGCGCCGCGGCGGCCCGGCTGCCGCTCGCCAAACAGGTGTGAGTCCCCGCTCGCTCAGTGCCCGGCCACGGCCCCGTCGGTCACTGGAGGCGCGGCGCCGCCCTGCCCTCGGCCTTCCCCTACACCTCGCCCCGGAACGCAGCGAGAGAACTAACGCCACTTTTGCAGGGTTCCCGCGGGCCAGGAGGGATGGGAACGGAAGACGGCCGTTTGGCTTTTCCTCGACGCTCTTTCTGCCTCTTCCCTCCACCCACCCTCGGCTCATTTTCCATTCTCAGGAAGAACCCCGAGACAGGGACAGGAGGAGGCCGGACACCCCAGCCCGTCCCGCTCCCTCCATTCTGACCCGCCGCTTCCTCACTGCATGTCTCCCCCCCCTTTTCTCTTTATTTTCCCTTCGTTCCCCTTTACCCCCCTCAAGTCAAATCCAGAACCAAGGGGAGAGGCGAGGCGTGGCTGGTGGGCATCGTGGGCAGAGAGCGCCCGAGTCTTCCCTCCTCAGCGGCTGCCGGGGCAGGGAGGCGGCTCAGGCCAGAGACGGCGGGCTGGCCGGGCCAGGCAGGGCACAGCTCCACACCCAGCGCCCCCACCCCAAGCCTCCTCCCGGAGCGACGCGCATCCAGTTCGGGGCCCGGGCCCTGGTGCTCCACCGGAGCCGCGGCCAGGGCCCGAGAACGCCCCCCGTTCTCCACGGGAAGCGAGAGCTCTTCCTCTGCCTCCCAGCAGCTCGAGCCCCCACTACTTGGGGGCTCCTGCGCGCCCTCGCCGGCCGGGGTCCACTCGGGCCTCGAGCTCTGGGAGCGGAGGACAGAGCGGGCATCCCCTCGGATGGCCGGCCTCACCGCCGTGGGCGGCCTCGCCCGGGGGGCCACACGGAAGCTCTCCGCCCAAGTTTGTGTGCCCTGAAAGAAAAGGCTTTCCCTGACAATGCACAAAGGCGAAACGCTCAGGCCGAGCCCTGAAAAGCCCGGGGTTGAGGAGGGGGGTGGCTGGAGTCTCGGGAGCTCGGGGCCGGGCTCCGGGCAGAGAAGGTCGCTTGGCGCGGCTGACGAGCGCGGCGCGGATGGCTGCAGTACCGCAGCGACCAGCGTGTTCGCTGAAAAGTTTTGTTCTCAAGTCGGAGGAAGAGAAATTGTTACTCAGTTTAAGGCAGGTAAATCTATGTTTAAAATAAAACTACAAAAAGAGGAACATGCCGCTGTCTATATGGTGGTCCTCCCATCCTGCTCCGTTGAATCGCCGGGAGAGGAGTCCCAGCCCCGAAAATCCCGGGAGACCCCCTGCGGGTTGGGCTGCTCTCAGGCCAGACGGGTCCAGCCGAGCGGAGCGGGGAGTTTACCGGTGGCATTAGAAGGGTCCACCTCTGTGCCAGCACCTGCCTCCTTCCAGCCCGCAGCGGCTCTCCCATCCCACCCTCCTCCCTCCACGCCCTTCACACCCGCCCCCGCCAGAAAAGTAAGCCGACCAGCTGGGGGCCCAAGGCTCCCAGTCTCTCCTCGGGTGCCCCACCAGGCGGATAGTGCGTAGTGTGGGGGCAGTCGGGGTCCTTTCTCATTCGGATCGCCCTTTCCCCATCCTGCCAGCCGCTTCGGGCTCCCCACTCAGTACCACCCGTCCCGGCCCCTCCAGAAATCACCGCGGGATAGACTGGGAAGCCCGGCGAGAGGGTATTCTCGCTACCGACCCAAACAAAGTGGGGATGGGGCTTATTAAAAGATGGAGAAAAGAAGTCATGCTCCTTTCCCTTGCTGTCCCCTCACCCTCCCTACTTGTCCAATTCCCGCGTCTGGTCCCTCCCCCTCGCACCCCCCAAATAAAACACATTAAGGAAAACTCAAGACGGAAAGTTTGAGTGAGGCAGCGCACGGAGCGCGCAGGGCACAGATGCTGGGAGGCTCTGTGGCTTAGATCTAAGACGCGCCAGTACAGGTCTCAGCCCCTGCCCCTGCCGGGGGTTAGCTGCCCAAATCCCTAGGAAAAGAACCCGGAAAGTTAGCCAGGTTTCTGAGCAGCCCGGCGGCCCTCGCACCCACCCCTCTGGTGTGTGCACACACACCCACACACTCCTTTCTGTTCTCCATACTTGCCGTGGAAATTCCTTGGGAGAACGGTCGCACTTTTCAGGACACGGAGGGAAGAAGGCGGTGAGTGTGGTGCATGAAAAGTCCCGGGTGCACAGGGCCGGCGGAGGCAGCGGCGGCGGCGGCGGCGGCAGCGGCAGCAGCAGCAGTAGGCGGCTGGCCCCGGGTTTGTGTTCGCGAGCTGCCTGGGATTGCATGTACAGATTAAGAGACTCGGTTGGTGTGAGAGAAGGAGCAGTGCTGCCTCTCAGCGCTGGCTCTAATCAGTGAATGAGCCTCCACTCTCCCAGGGACTCGAAGACACACACACACACTCACGGGCGCACGCACACACACGCACATTCTCTCACACTCACACACATACAGGCACTCTGAGCACTGAATACATTAGGGCACTAAGGGACTCTGGGAAATGGAGTCCAGACCCAGGGCACTTCTGGAGAACAAACCTGCTGGCCCTCAGCAAAGAGTTCCAAAGTCTTGGAGTGGTGAGACACTGTAAACTGAAGAGAGTTCTTGTTTTTGCTCATCGCCAAGATTTAAATAAATGGTTTGGTGATCTTCTTGCTTTCTTGACCCAAATGTGACCAAGAGTAGATGAGTAAATCTTTAAGACTGACACCCACTTAAGCAAAATGACCCCTAAATCCTGGCTCCTTCATAAACTCTGCCTTTTTTTTTTTTTTCCAGAAAAAGAATCTTACCTACTGATGGGCTCCTGGAATGCTTCTCTAGGTGTTTGCCTATAATAATAAGATAATAAATGAATATAAATAAAACGAATACTTTTAGAGGGAGTGGGGAGGGCCTAGTTTAGCACTCAGGTGTGAGCATTAAATTTTTTATTGGTGTTTATATTTATAGTTCTTTCTTTTCAAATCATTTTATATCATCATTTAATTTACCACATACATAAGATAAATAGGGTAAATGGATGGAGAACTAACATTCCCTGAGTTCCTCCTAGGAGCTGGGTTTCAGGACTAAATGCCTTACATAATCTAATTTTATCCTCAGATTAATTCTGAAGATAATATTATCACTATTTTAAATATAGAAGAGGAAACTGAAGTTGAAGGCGTTTTTTAATTTGTCCATGGGAACATGGTTAAAAAGTCTAGAATAGCAGGTAGTCCTAGCTCTAAAAGCAAAGCCCAACCCAAATCTAACCCTGGTTTTAAAAAATCAATCTTTTTTTCTGTGGTTCACTGTCTGTAACTACAGATTTCTCATCTGGAAAAAAAATGGGGGTGGGGGGAATAGTATATATTGATAATCCACCCTGAAAAGAACCATATGGGATTACAAATTGTCTGAAAACACAGAGCCCTGGAAGTCTCATTCTTGCTATTATTTCATAATCCTTTTTCTTACGCTTAACATTAGGTAGCATCTAATTATTATGTATGTGTTGTTTGTATTTTAAAATTTTAGTTACAACTCTTGTAAGTTAATGGTTAATTTGACCAACCTAAATTTTTTGTTTATGACTATTTCTGTCTCTGTAAATCATAGGATTAGGGCTGTTTGTTTAGGAACTTCTAAGTCTTTATCCATTCATTCGTACAATAGCATTTATTGTTTGAGGCACTACTCTTCCCCGTAGATTATTCTTTCCTGCTGGATTGTAAACTTCATGAAGCCCTGGCTGGTGCAGCTCAGTTGGTCATGCATAGTTCCATGTATCAAAGGGTTGGCCCATGCCCATGGTTTTGGGGTTTCGGGATGGATCCCAGGTGGGGTAGGGGGGCGCGAATGTTTCTCTCTCTCCCTCTCCCCTCCTCTCTAAGAAAAATAATAATAATAGTAAAATAAAGAACCCTGTTCTCTTTCCCTTTTTTCTGATGATTAAATAAATAAATAAATATAAATAAATAAACAAACAAACTTCATGAAGGTAAGGAACCCTGTTTGCTTTATTCAGCATTGTACCTCAACATCTAACAGTGTCAATCTTAGTTGAATAAATAGATGAGGATATAAAAGTAAAATGAACAAATAAAATTTCTGCCCCCAAAGAGCTCAGCATCTAGTAGAGAAGACTAGAGTTAGAAAACAATTTGATGACTGTGATAATTTAGTATGACCATGAAATGCATTGATCTAAGACAAGTTTGACAGTGAAAAGAAGAACTATTAGTAATTACACTGGAATGGCAGGTGTGAACAAGAAACATCTGAGCAAAGAAGGTTGACTGGGCACTCTAGCTACATCAGGTGTTTCCTTGATTCATTTAACAGGCTTTTAGAGAACTCTAGTGTGGTGGATTGAAGGAACTAGCAAGCCACTTGATTTCCCTAGAAATTAAAGTATGAGGCATTGAGTGCAAGACATAGAAGAAGTGGGGCAAATCACAAAAGGCTATGTATACTAAGCTAAGGAAAGTGGACTTTATCCTACAGATGACAAGAAATCCCTTGAGGGTTTTTCAGGGGTGTGACATAGTAGGATTTCTGTTTTAAAAAGAGCACTAGCTACTGGGTGAGCAGGGTGGAGCTCTCCCTGACAAGAGGCAGGAAGCTTTAAGAAGTCTGTTACAGGTAATTCAGTTGGGATATAGTAGAGCCTAATCCAAGGTACTGGGGCAGTAGGAATGAAAAAGAGAGGATACACTACAGTGAGATCTAAAATGTGAAATCAACAGGATTTAGCCACTTATGGCAGATGAAGGCAGAGGGAAGACCCTATATAAATCCTAAATAGGATTTTATTATTTATAGGGACAAGATGCTGTCAGTACTTTAATGTTCATTAGTAGTAAAAGGCTTCCTCAAATTAGTTTATAGAGTTCCCATAAATCCAATGGACATTCACAGGTAGATGATATAGATAAGAAGCCCTATGCCAATCATCAAGCCAAACATTTTTAACTGCTATCATATGCAACAGTTTGCAATATGATTCAAGCACCTAGGAATCAGAAAAAATAATCACTGTCTATAAAAACAATCTAAATGAAAAATTAAGTGCAAAAAACCCCACAAAACCATAGCAAAATTATATAATGCAAAATTGAATATGTAATACTTCACTAATTCACAGGTCATGTGTCCAGCAACCTCAGCTATCCAAAACACAATGAACTAGGAAATAAGCAAAAAGGGTCCAGAATAAACAAAATAAACATTACAAAGTCCATGAACTAAAATCCTCAAGAATTCTTCAAGCCTTCACTCAGAGGCTGATTTACTCTTTCTTAGGTACAATTCTAATAAGCTTGATTATTTGGCTTTCCCACTCATAGCTGATTAAGATTGTCAAATTAAAAGGGGGCAGCCATTAAAAAGAATTAGATAGACTTGGATGTACTTACATGCAAGAATACCTGTTGTATATTGTCCAGTGGTCATATAATGGTATGCATGGCATGATTTGATATTTGTACATACATGAGTAGACACACACATTGACAGAAAATGACCTGTAGAAATATACATTAAACTGCTAACAATGGCTATGCCTAGAGAGTGAGAGTGTGGATGTGGGTGAGTGTTGGCGTGGGGAATGAAGGGAGGACTTTGAATTTTCACTTCAAATACTTCTGTTTGTTTGTGTTTCAATGAACATATATCACTGGGATCTGTTGGACTGAATTGATTTAAATTTGAGGACAAGACTCAAGAAGGATTACCTGACTTCCCAACACAGGACAAGGTGCTCCAGTGTATACCCTCATAGAATTGTGTGCTTACCCATCAAAGCTAGTATTAAACTATACTGAAAGAGTCTGCTTACTTGTCTGTCTCTCAGTCTAGACTTTAGGCTTTTTTGTTTTTCCAATTAGCAATAGTCATGCCTTGGATAAACTTCATTGGCTACGATACTGCCACTGAGCAAAGCTAGATTCTAGGCTTCTTGCAGGGAGGGACTGTTTCCTCACCACTGCATCCCAAACACTTAACACTAGTCTGAAATAGCACAGTAGGTGATTGATGAATATGTAGAACGAATGAATGAGTAGCCATTAAAAATTCTTAAGACAGGAATGACATGTTCAGATCAAGGTTTAGAAATGACTTTGGAGGCAATTTTAAATGTAGACTGAAAAAGGATAAGACTGGAGATCAAAGAAACTAGGGGGGAAAACTGCAAAAGAAACATAGGACATACTGGTAAAAGACTGTCTTTTCTTAATAAATGTCTTTCTGATTGGTTAATTTGATTAGATATTTATGTTTATTTTACAAGGCTGATCCCTTTATTCTCGTAGAATTCCTGAACAGAGGATATTCAGTTACCTTGTTCAGGAAGCCTTCCCTGACCCCAACCCCCATCAAGCTGGTGCCTTCATGTACATCTGGAGGTCATTGAGGGCAGCAACTACGTCTTATTCATCTTAGTATCTCCAATGCCTAGGACATGCCTGCTCAATAAATGTTTGCTGAATGAATGAACACATAAATTGATCTATTAGTATACTGTACTCAGGCTCCGACCAAGACACAGAGGACCTAATGATCCCCAGTGTGCAGGTTTCTGGATACAGGAAACAGAACAAATAAAGCAAGACTGGATATGGAGGTACACCTATTCCACAGGTAACACAGGGTAAATTTCTCTCTCTGACCCCTCCATCCTCATTCTGAAGAATAACTCTCATTGAGTGAAAATCAATAAAAGTCATTTTAAGGGAAGTAGGTTTAGAAAAAGGCTCTGAAGGAAGAGAACGGAGGAGGGGAACTTCAAGTTCAACCAATTTGGACTTTTTTCTTTTGTTATGAGAACTTGTATGCTTCAAAAACCTTTTCAAAATAAAAAGTCTGCGTCTCCACACTCCCTTTCAAAAGAAATTCCCTTGCACATACATATAAACCAATAGTCTTTTTGTGATTCCCAGTTTTATAACCAAAAAAGAAAAATATAAATCTGCAGCAGAAATAATAAAGCCTCCATTTCTCAAATTGACATCAACAAGAAACTTTCTGAAGTAATTGCAGACAGCTCTCAGAGACATTCAACCAATATGGATGATAAGAATAACCCAGCAATTTATCAACAAATATTTATTCACTGCATACTAAGGACAAAGCATTAGGAAAAACTTTTAAAAGATGTTAGAAATAAAAGACGTAAGATGCACTTTCTATCTTCTACGAAGCTTGTGGATTTGTGGTGTTGTCATAATCAATAGAGAAGTAAATAATATCCAACTAAATTATAATGCAGATAAAATTTACCAAATGAGCAACATAGACAAACTTGTGGGATTTTAAAAGCCAGAGAGACCATCAGGGTTTGAGGTGTCCTGAAGTGTTTTGGCAGAAGGTAGGATTCAAGCAGGGTGTTGAAGGAGATAAGATTTGAATATTAAAGAATGGAACATATCACAAGAATAATGCCCACGGCATGTCAGGGTACAATTTAATTGTGATTGCACCATGAAGAGTATTTACAATAGCAGGAGTTATTAAATTTGAGATGGAAATGTAGCACTGCAGCTAAGAATGACTGGAGGAAGATCAGGGTTTGAATTCTGTTTCTACCATTCACTACTTGAGTGATGTCACATTTATCTTTTCTGAAGCTCAGTTTTCACAACCTTAAAATGAAGACAGTGTTAATTATACCTACCTATTAAGTTGATATGAAGATTAAATGATACTCACCACAGTTCTTGGCAAATAATAAGTGCTCAGTAGGTGATGGTTCCATGCTCTCCTCTTAAGGTCTGTTTGTGGCCTGAAACTTACAGAAATTAAAAAATAATTTTTAATTACAAAAACTATAGAACAAAATAGACCTGTATAGAACAGAGAGCCAGCCCTTTCCCTTTCACTCCATCCAATATGGCAGCAATTTCCCTTCGATTTCCATCTGTAGGATCCTTATTGTTTGATTTGGAAACATCCTTCCTAAAAGTACTCTTTCTGAAGATATTCTCCCTAAAAGTACTCTGAATCACGCTCATCTCCACTATCATCCCCAGGCTTTTCTAGATAATAGAATGTGGAGGAAAATAAGGAACTGTGCAGATTTTAGATTTGCGTTATTTATTCATTCATTGATTTAATAAATATTTATTAAACACCTAGCTTTGAAAGATGAGAAGCCATCAAGTGGAAATTCCTTTAACTTTCCACGTCTTACTTGCACCTGTACCTCACTTTCCTTGTTCTCTCCTGCTGCAGAGAAGGAAGAAGAGGCCCTCGTATTAAAGGCTGTACCCTCCACCTGTGCTATGGAGCTCTGGCCTTCCTTGAGGGCCTTTGCACTAGGATCATCTCTTTCCTGTTTCCAACCTCTTCCTCTTTAATGGTTCCTCTTTATTCAGCATTTAAGCAGCTCTCATTTTATCTTATTTAAAAAATTTTTTTAATCCTCACCCAAGGATATTTTTCTATTTATCTTCAGATAGAGTGGGAGGGAAGGAGAAAGGGAGAAACATCAACACGAGAGGGACACGTTGATCAAGGTATGTGCCCTTGACCAGAATCGAACCCGTGACTCATTGCTCTAACCACTGAGTGAAACTGGCCAAGGCAAATAGCTCTCATTTTTAAAAAAGAAAAAAAGAAAGAGAAAGCCCTGGCCGGCTTGGCTCAGCAGTTAGAGCGTCAGTCTGCGGACGGGAGAGTCCCGGGTTCAGTTCCCGTAAGGACATGTACCTCGGTTGCAGTTTGTCCCTGGCCCGGTTGGGGTCGTGTGGATGGCAGCCACTTGATGTGTCTCTCTCATGTCGATGTTTCTCTCTCTGTCTTCCTCTTTCCCTCCTGCTCTATCTGAAGATGGTACAAAAGTGTCCTCGGGTGAGGATAAAAAAAAAAAGAAGAGAGAAAGGAAGAAAGAAAAAAGAAAAAATCCTTCTTAGTTCATCCACATCCTTCTCCAGCTCTCACTCTCTCTCTCCTGCTTTCCTTCCTAAACTTGTAAAGTGTTGCCTACACTCTCTGCCTCTATTTTTTCACTTCCCACTCACTCCTCATTCCATCAATTTGGATTTTGTGCCTGCCATTCCTCCACGCCTCAAAAACTGTTCTCAATAAGATCATCATTTTTTTTTTTAATCCTCACCCGAGGACATTTTTCAATATTTTGTTCAGATAGAGTGGGAGAGAAAGAGAGAAAGAGAGAAACATCGACGTGAAAGGGACACATCGAGTGGTTGCCACCCACACGACCCAACCAGGGCTGGGGACAAACTGCAACTGAGGTACATGCCCTTAGCGGGAACCGAATCCGGGTCTCTCTGTACCGCAGGCCGATGATCTAACCGCTGAGCCAAACCGGCCAAGGCAAGATCATCAATTTTTTAGTTCTCATTTTACTTGACCATTCCCTCTTTGAAATGCTCTCAAATTTTTTATTTCATTATTTTTTCCTAGCTGCTCCTTGGCCATCTTTGACAGATATTTCTTTTCTTTCTTTTTTTTTTTAATCCTCACCCAAGGACATTTTTCCATTTTTTTGTTCAGATAGAGTGGAAGGGAAAGAGAGGAAGAGAGAGAGAAACATCGATGTGAAAGGGACACATCGAGTGGCTGCCACCCGCACGACCCAACCAGGGCCAGGGACAAACTGCAACCGAGGTACATGCCCTTAGTGGGAACTGAACCTGGCTCTCTCGGGACATCAGGCTGACACTCTAACTGCTGAGCCAAACCGGCCAGGGCGACAGATATTTCTTTATGTGATTACTAAATGTGTTTCACATTCTGTTCCAATGCAAACATCTCTTCCTACTTTGGCTTTTTCCTAAGGTAAATGCATTCACTCCCATGGCTTTATTACCATTGATATATTTAAAACTCTCAAATCTATAGCTCCAGACCCACCTATCCAACTGCGTACTTCATAAGCTCTCCACCTGAATATTTCACTGGCACCTCAAACTCGGCATATCCAAACCTGAACTCATCATCTTTATTTCCAAACCTGGTCCTCTGGTGTTCCTTAACTCAGTAAATAACAGTACCAGCTGCTTTGAGCATCATCCTCAAACATTCCTTCTTCACCATTCATAACAAATCAGTTACTGAATCTGTCATTATACTGCCTAGATATTTCTAAAAACCATACTTTTCTCCATAGCTGCCACCACTATTTTGTCTAAGCTACTGTAACAGCCTCCTTTTAAAAAGGGCAAATCTGTTTATGTCACTTTAAATGCTTATATTATGACTGCCCATTGACCTTAGGATAAAGTCCAAATCCTTAATATGACCTACAAGGCCTTATATATTCTTATCCCTGCCTACATTTCCACCTTTATTCCATGTCCCTGTCCCCCTTCTCTTTCATCTCAGCCATGTTGGTCTCCTTTTAGTGCTGTAATACTTACCACTCTCTCCACCTGACCACCATGCCTCTCCAGTCAATCTCTGCCCTTCACCTAACTACTCCTATTCATCTTTTCAGGTGTCAGCTTAACTGTTCTGCACTTGGAAGCTGAGTTGGTTAGTGCTCCCTTTATATGTTCACATCATGCCCATCTTTTACTTTCTAACACTCCTCACTGTATACTGTTGGCCTTCTCTCATAGTCTATAAGCTCCAAGAGGACAGGGGCCATATTTGTCTTGCAGTACTGAGCATAGATATTGATAATGGTGGTGATAGAGGGAAGAATTTATACTGAGTAAGAAGGTCAATAAAGCTATGAAGTCCTGGAAAGGGAAACATGAAGATAATTCCCAGGGTAGGAAGTAGTCTACTATAGCCAGGAGAGGACTAATGGATAAGATACAATCTAATTTGCCTAGGACAGTCCCAGTTTACACCTGCTGTTGTAGCATAATAATTGATGGTGTCTGCCCCCTTATATCCTCAAAAGTGTTCAAATAAATTATATGGCCAGCCTCCTAGTAGACCACAAAATTTGGAAAAGTTGACTGAGTTAAGAGCAAGAACATTTAGGACAAGCGCATGGAAAAGAATTAGAATTATTTCAAGTTGTAAATAGTTTAGGGATATATTGAGCTGGATAACAGTTTATGAAGAGCTAACTACGAAATGAAACAGCTAGCTACTTTTAAATAAGTGATGTCACTTAATTCTCACAAAAACCCTGATAGTTGGCATTTTCATCCATATTTTGCAAATATAATCATTGAAGCTCAGATTTAAGTAACCTGCTCAAAAAGTCAGCTAAAACATGGATAAAAAGCAAAACATAGCTAGAAAGTAAAACTAACTAAATATAAATAAGGGCAACCACTACTATCAAGATCCATCATTGTAACTTGTAAACTTAGTGCCCACTATTTTTGGGAGTAATGAGCTTCATTGTAAGGCACACTTCTTTTCCCAAGAGAGAAGTAATTCCAGGAAGTAAGTTTAGCAAAATAAAAAAATAAATAAAAAACACAACTTCCAACTGGGACACACCTGGCTTCAAAATAAGTCTGTAGGCCCTGGCTGGACAGCTCAGTTGGTTAGAGCATGGTCCCCATATGCCAAGGTTGCGGGTTCAATCCCCAGCCAGGACACACACTAGAATCAACCAATGAATGCATAAATAAGTGGAACAACAAACAGGTGTTCCTCTCTCTTTCATTCTCTCTCTAAAATCAATAAATTTAAAAAATAAAAATAAAATAAAATGAGTTTGTAAATAGAGAAAAATAAAATATTCAGGGGCAAAAGGAAGTTAATCTTGGCTAAAATATATCTCAGATGTATTTGCAATGAAAGCAAAAGCAGGAAAGGGATAATCTAAGGAGAGCCCTGAAATTTATGTGTAGAAGTGAAAAGTCAAACAGAAGCTAAGCAGTGGAGTGACACAATGAAGGAATGTGCAGACAAGGAGCCACGCAAGACAAAGGAATATAAACATTTCAAGAGAATGACTTAAAGGTTCAAAGTTGGAAAACGAGTTGACTCTTGTGATGGTTCCTTCAAAGTGAGTGAAAATTGCATTTTAGCAGTAAATATCCTTCAATCTTTCCCAAGAGTGAAATAAGTGCTCTTTACTATGCAATAATAGTAGTTTCACTTTTTACTGCCTCCCTCATTGAACAATGCCTAATAAGCAATTATACTTTAGCTCTGCTGCATCCTTTCCCTCCCTTTCTTTTGAAGACGAGAAAGAGATGAATGCAATAGCACATATGCAGTTAGAATTCACTGCAAGGTGATCAGTTTTAAAAAGCCCTTTGCAAAAATGGGCTGCATTTAAGAATGCTTTTGGTACCTCTGCCTTTCTATGGGACGACACAGCCCAGTGAAAAGAACAAGTACTGCAAGCCAAGAAACCAAGACATTGACTAGTTGTGGAACTTTGGTAAATCATATACTTTCTCTATTAGTCTTCTTTTTTTTTAAATCCTCACTCAAGGACATCTTTTTCCATTTTTTGTTCAGATAGGGTGGGAGGGAGAGAGAGGAAGAGAGAGAGAGAGAGAGAGAGAAACATCGACGCAAAAGGGACACTTCGAGTGGCTGCCACCCGCACGACCAACCAGGGCCAGGGACAAACCACAACTGAGGCACGTGTCCTTAGTGGGAACTGAACCCAGGTTTCTCTGGACCGCAGACCAACGCTCTAACTGCAGAGCCAAACTGGCCAGGGCTCTATTATTCTTTTTAATTATTTTTAAAATTCTCACCCAAGGATATGTTTTTATTGATTTTAGAGAGAGGGAAGGAGGTGGAGAGAAAGGGGGTGGAGAGAGAGAGAGAGAGAGAGAGAGAGAGAGAGAGAAAGAGAGAGAGAGAGAGATATTGATGCAAGAAACATTAATCGTTTTCCTCCTATACACACCCCAGCTGGGGTGTGACCAAGATTTGAACCCATGACTTTTCACTGTACAGGATGCCGCTCCAATCAACTGAGCTAAACCGGCCAGTTCATCTCTATTATTCTATATCCATTTTTTTCTACCCATATTATATTGCCAGGGCCCAGGGAGGGGATGTGGGGGAGGTGTTTGGACAAATTCTACACAAAGGTAAGGTAGGTATTATTAAGAAATGCCTTTTAAATGTTAAATCCATATTTAAATCACTATAAAAGCAGGTAAATAATTACGCTTTCCTTATTCCTTTCTTCTTTTTTGTAACAATCTAACATTTTATTGAATAAAAACTTACGAACCTCAAGAGTTTGAAGAAATGCTAGAGGTCAAGTTAAACTTTGTGTTTAAGAAATAATTCAGCCCGTCAGTGTGGCTCAGTGGTTGAGTGTTGTCCCATGCACCAAGAAGAGGTCACCCGTTCGATTCATGGTCAGGACATGTGCCTCCTGGGTTGTGGGCCAAATCCCCAGTGGGGGGCATGCAGGAGGTGGCCAATCAATGTTCTTTCTCATCGATGTTTCTCTCTCTCTCTCCCTTTCTTTCTCTCTAAAATCAATAGAGAAAGAAAAAAAGAAATAATTCAAATTACATGGCCTCTTCTTTATTTACATATCAGTTGATCAATAAATAAACATTTGTTCAGTGCTCATTGTTAGGCAGTGTGGGGGAGTGATACCAAGTACTATATTTCATCAAATCAAAGCCAATTTGGATTATAAGAAGCATCCTAATTTCTGAACTGTTAAAATGCGGAAAAATATGCATCTAAGAAGTAATTATATGTGGGTAAAAGGCAAAGCTTCTACAGTGAGAAAATAATGGAATACATCCATAAAAAGTACAAAATCATGTTAGAGACAAAAAAGATCTCAGAGTTTGGTGGAACAAGTCACAAGGTGCTGAAGGTGGTGAAGGAAGTGCACGTGTATGATACTGGCCTAGTTCTGCTCATGTACTTTCTACGGATTCTATAAGGCACTGGCAAGAAAAGAACAAATTAAAAACTAAGCTCTATATTTGTCCTCCTTACATGTGACAACTTTAAGTTTTGTTAGGACTTCTGAATTCTATCATTATACCAATATGAAGACATAATTTCCCTTGTGTTGGAATTTAACTTAACAAAAGCAACTATGTACATTAAAAATTAAGCAAATACACTATATGCTAAAATAAGAATGAAATTTGGGAGAAATGGCTGAAACTATTTAAAATATGAGCCTGCAAAAACAGGTGAAAATATTTTGAAATAACAGTTTAGACATCATTTCTATACTTGGGGAGTGAAAATAAAAATTGTGCCCCAATGGAAATTCTAAACTATATTTTCACCTCTAAATCTAGCCTGGATTCCTGGGCCACAATTAAGTCCATCCTTCCATACACCCAAACTCAAAGTATAAGCACCAAGATCTCCAATCCTGGATTAAATAAGACTCCAGTGGATGCTGAGCCTACGAATCCAATCGTATTAGGAGCACTGTTTATCCTTCACTTGTAAGAACCTTGAATTTCAAGCTTCTTTGTTCCCACTGAAGTCCTCTGTTGCATATACTGTGACTAATCATACTTCTTCATGAAAATATTTTCAGGACCTTCCAGATCACAGCTGACTTTTATTAGCCCTGTGTCCACTGTTCTCCAAGGGTCAGTTGGAACTAAACTTGCCAAGTTTCACTCCTGTTTTCATAGGTCAAAGCTCCAAATATAAATACCTGCTCCCTTCCCATATTTGTCCTGTAGGGAACTGTTATTCCTAAAATCTCAAAAATTTCTTAGATTTAATCTAATCCTCATCTTCTCTCTTTACCAAAACCTTACATTTGTCCTCTGGAATTCCATCTCCTCTATGCCCTCAATAACTTATCTGAATGTTCCTTCCACTTCTTGACTTATCTAAACCTGGCTCTCTCTATGCTCTTTCCCTCCAGCACCCTCCAGTGAAGTCCGCTCCTGTTCTCACACCTATGTAGTGCAGGAGACGAGGACACTCCCCAGTGCTATTCAGAGTCCACTGATTCTCTGCCCTTTTATAAAACCCCTGCCACCCTCTCCCTGATTGGTCATTGTAATCTACCTGCTGTGTACCCATGGTTCACAGAAGACACTGGAATGTGGCTTCCTGTTTTCTCTCTTTTACCACAAAATCCTAAGTGGCTTCAGAGAAAGACCCACCTAATCTCCATTGTCCTCCTATAATGTTAATGCTACCTGACCACCTACCCCCACAGTCACTTCCTGAACCTTGTCATTATCACCTGAAACCCCATTACTCTCTATACCTTTAAAATCATTAATTCTAAAAGTCCACTTTCTGACCACAATCACCTATCCTCCCAGCTCGTTTATGAAACTAGCCTGACTGCAATCATATTCCCTTTCATTTGAATATCAGGTTATTGATCCCTTCACCTTCATTCCATTACTCCCTTCCTGTCTTCCCTTCTCTATTTCTCCAGCTTAGATAAAAAACATTTCATTCACTCTCTTAGAATTACCCTGAACTCTCTCCTTGAACACACTCTTTTCTTGTCTTCTAAGAAGACAGTTTATCTTACTTTCCAGCAGCCCTTTCACAGACATTTTAACTGGCTCCTCCCTCCTGTGCTATTAAACCTGTATCAGTGTTTCAAAGATCTGCCCTAGGAGCTCTTCTCTTTTCTTTTTTTGTTTTTATTTTTTTAATTAATTTATTTTTGTTACAAACGTTTCTCCTTTTTGCCCCACTGATTCCCCCTCCCCCTCCCTCCTCGCCCTGTCCCCAGCTTTGTTGTCCATGTCCATTGTTCATGCATACATGCACATAAGTTCTGTGGTTTATCTCCCCCCACCCCCTCTTCTGGGGATTGTCAGTCTGTACCCCACTTCCACATCTCTGGGACTACCCCATTCCTCAGACTGTTATGTTCATTATATTCCACTAATAAGTGAGATCATATGATACTTGTGTTTCTCTGTTTGGCTTGTTTCGCTTAGGATAATACTTTCCAGGTCCCTCCATGTCGTCTCAAAGGATAAGAGATCTTTTTTTCTTACAGCTGCATAGTACTCCATTGTGTATATGTACCACTGCTTTTTTATCCATTCCTCTACTGATGAACATTTGGGCTGTTTCCAGATCTTAGCTATTGTAAATAGTGCTGCTACGAACATGGGGGTACATATATTCTTTCTGATTGGTGTTTCAGGCTTCTTAGGGTATATTCCTAGAAGTGGGATCACTGGATCAAATGGAAGTTCAGTTTTTAATTTTTTTTAGGTAACACGATATTGTTTTCCATAGTGGCTGCACTAGTCTGCATTCCCACCAGCAGTGTACTAGAGTCCCCTTTTCGCCACACCCTCATCAACACTTGTTTGATGATTTGTTGATGGCGGCCATTCTGACAGGTGTGAGGTGATACCTCATTGTTGTTTTAATTTGCATCTCTCTGATGATTAGTGATGTTGAGCATTTCTTCATATGTCTCTTAGCCATTTGTATGTCCTGTTTGGAGAGGTGTCTATTTAGCTTCTTTGCCCATTTTGTAATTGGGTTCATTGTCTTCCTTTTGTGGAGTTGTATGAGCACTCTCTATATATTGGAAATTAACCTCTTATCTGATATATCATTGGCAGTTATGTTCTCCCATACAGTGGGTTGCCTTTCCATTTTGATATTGTATCTTTTGCTGTGCAGAAGCTTTTGAGTTTGATGTAGTCCCATGTGTTCATTTTCTCCTTTGTTTCTGTTGCCTTAGGTGATGTATCAGTGAAAATTATGCTGCATATGATGTCTGAAATTTTGTTGCCTACATTTTCTTCTAGAATTTTTATGGATTCACGGGTCACATTTAAGTCTTTTATCCATTTTGAGTTTATTCTTGTGTATGGTGTGAGTTCATTTTTTTTGCATGTAGCTGTCCAATTTTCCCAACACCACTTATTAAAGAGGCTGTCTTTACTCCACTGTATGCTCTTGTCCCCTTTGTCAAATATTAATTGAGCATATTGTCTTGGGTCCATTTCTGGGTTTTCTATTCTGTTCCATTGATCTATCTGCCTGTTCTTGTTCCAGTACCAGGCTGTTTTGAGTACAGTGGCTTTGCAATATAACCTGAAATCTGGTAATGTGATTCCTCCAACGTTGTTCTTCTTTTTCAAGATTGCTGTGGCTATTCGGGGTCTTTTTTGGTTCCATATGAACTTTTGAAGTATTTGTTCTAGTTCTGTGAAGTATGTCGTTGGTATTTTGATGGGGATTGCATTGAATCTATAGATTGCTTTGGGTAGTATGAACATTTTAATGATGTTAATTCTTCCAATCCATGAACAAGGTATGTGCTTCCACTTTTTTATATCTTCCTCTATTTCTTTTTTCTATGTCCTATAGTTTTCTGCAAATAGGTCCTTTAATTCTTTGGTTAAGCTTATTCCTAGGTATCTTAATTTGTTTTGCTGCGATGGTAAATGAGATTGTTTTCTTAGTTTCTCTTTCTGTGAGTTCATCATTGGTGTATAAGAATGCCATCAATTTCTTGACGTTAATTTTGTATCCTGCTACTTTGCCAAATTCATTTATTTAGTAATGTTTGATGGAGTCTTTGGGGTTTTCTACGTATAGTATCATGTCATCTGCGAATAATGACAGTTTCACTTCCTCCTTCCCAATTTGGATCCCTTTTATTTTTTCTTTCTGTCTGATTGCTATGGCTAAGACTTCTAGTACTATGTTAAATAAAAGTGGCGAAAGTGGGCATCCTTGTCTTGTTCCAGTTCTTAAGGGAAATGCTTTTAGTTTTTGCCCATTGAGTATAATGTTGGCTGTAGGTCTTTCATATATGGCCTTAATTATGTCAAGATATGATCCCTCTATTCCCAGATTGCTGAGTGTTTTATCAGAAATAGGTGCTGGGTTTTGTAGAATGCTATTTCAGTGCCTATTGATATAATCACATGATTTTTATCTTTCAATTTTGTTTATCTGGTGTATCACATTTATTGATTTTCAAATATTGTACCAGCCTTGCATCCCTGGGATGAATCCCACTTGGTCATGGTGAATAATTTTTTTGATGTATTGCTGGATTCGATTTGCTAGTATTTTGTTCAGGATTTTGGCATCTATCTTCATCAGGGATATTGGCCTGTAGTTTTCTTTCTTTGCAGTGTCTTTTTCTGGTTTTGGAATTAGAATTATGCTGGCCTCATAAAACGAGTTTGGAAGTCTTCCTTCTTCTTGAATTTTTTGAAATAGTTTGACTAGAATGGGTATTAGTTCTTCTTTGAATGTTCGGTAAAATTCCTCCGTGAAGCTGTCTGGGCCTGGGCTTTTGTTTGCTGGGAGAGTCTTGATTACATCTTCAATTTCTTTTGTTGTTATTGGTCTGTTCAAGTTTTCTATCTCTTCCTGGTTCAGTTTTGGGAGACTGTGTTTCTAGAAATTTGTCCATTTCTATTAGTCTTATTTGTTGCCATATAATTGTTCATAATACTTGTTAACAATCCTTTGTATTTCTGTGGTGTCAGTTATTATTTCTCCTCTTTCATTTCTGATTTTGTGTATTTGGATTCTTTCTCTTTGTTTCTTGGTGAGTCTAGCTAAGGGTCCATCGATCTTGTTTATCTTTTCAAAGAACCAGTTCTTTGTTTCTTTGATCCTTTGAATTGTTTTTTTGGTCTCCATGTCATTTATTTCTGCTCTGATCTTTACTATTTCCTTCCTTCTACTTGCTCTGGGGTTTTCTTTTTGTTTGCTTTCTAGTTCTTTAAGTTGTACGGTTAGATAGTCTATTAGAAATTTTTCTTGTTTCTTAAGGTAGACCTATAATGCTATAAACTTCCCTCTGCTTTCGCTGCATCCCATAGATTTTGTGTTGTTGTGTGTTCATTTTCATTGGTTTCCAGGAAGTTTTTAATTTCTTCCTTAATCTCCATGGTAACCCATTCATTGTTCAATAACATGCTATTTAGCCTCCATGTTTTCCAATGTCTTTGCATGTTCTTGTTGCAATTGATTTTTAGTTTGATGCCATTGTGATCTGAGAAGACACTTGATATGATTTCCATCTTCTTGAACTTGTAGAGACTTAGTATGTTCCCTAACAGGTGGTCTATCTTTGAGAATGTCCCATGTGCACTTGAGAAGAATGTGAATTCTGTAGTTTTGGGGTATAATTCTCTGTAGATATCTATTAAATCCATTTGATCTAGCACTTCATTTAGAGTCTGTGTTTCCTTGTTAATTTTTTGTCTAGATGATCTATCCAGTGATGTCAGCGGGATGTTGAAGTCCCCTTCTATGATTGTATTGCTGGTGATTTCTCCTTTGAAGTCCTCCAGAAGATTTTTAATATATGTTAGTGCTCCTATATTGGGTGCATATATGTTTACCAAGGTTATATCTTCCTGTTGGATAGATCCTTTCAATATTATGTAGTGGCCTTCTTTGTCTCTAGTTATGGTCTTCATTTTGAAATCTACTTTATCAGATTATGAGTATTGCTACCCCAGCTTTTTTTTCCTTTTCGTTTGCTTGAAAGATTTTTTTCCATCCCTTCACTTTCAACCTATGTGAGTCTTTTGTTGTGAGGTGGGTCTCTTGTAAACAACATATAGGTGAGTCATGCTTTCTTATCCAGTCAACTACTCTGTGTCTTTTTATCAGAGCATTCAAACCATTCACATTTAAGGTGATAATTGATATGTACTTATTTATTGCCTTTTTTGTTTAGTGTGGTTCTATTTTCCTTCCTATTTCTTCTACTAATTACAGCAGTCCTTTTAGCATATCTTGCAGTGCTGGTTTGGTGTTAAATATATTCCCTTAGCCTTTTTTTTGTCTGGAAAGCTCTTTATTTGACTGTCTATTTTGAATGATAGCCTTGCTGGATAGAGTAGTCTTGAATTCAGATCCTTGTTTTTCAAGACCTTGATTACTTTATGCTATTCCCTTCTGGCCTGCAGTGTTTCTGTTGAGAAGTCAGCTGAGAGCCTTATGAGGTTTCCTTTGTAGGTAAACTATTGCTTATCTCTTGCTGCCTTTAGGATTCTCTCTTTGTCTTTAATTTTTGGCATTTTAATTACCATGTGTCTTGGTGTGGGCCTGTTTGGGTTCTTCTTACTTGGGGCTCTCTGTGCTTCTTGAACTTGAATGCCTTCTTCCTTCACCAAACTAGGAAAGTTTTCTGTCACTATTTCTTCAAATATATTCTCTAACTCTTGCCCATTTTCTTCCTCTTCGGGGACTCCTATGATATGAATGTTATTACGTTTCCAATTGTCCCATAGTTCTCTTAAGCTATCTTCCTGTTTTTTTTAATTGCTTTTTCCTTTTGGTTTTCTGATTGGTTGATTTTTTCTACCCTGTCTTCTAATTCACTGATCTGGCCATCAGCTTCTCTACTCTGCTGGTTAGTCCTTCCAATGTGTTCGTTATTTCTGCCATGTCATTCTTCATTTCCACTTGGTTGACTTTCAATGTTTCTATAGCTTTACTCATAGTGCTGATGTCCTTACTCATGCTGTTGAGCTTCCTCAAGATCATGGCTCTGAACTGTACCTCTGATAATTTGCTTAACTGCATTTCATTTATCTCATCTTCGATAGAGTTCTATTATTCTTTCACTTGGGATTTGTATCTTTGTTTCACCATTTTGGCTATCTCAGTGGGTTTTGGAGCCTGCTAAATTTTCCCTGTGGGGCCCTGGCTGGTTTGGCTCAGTGGTTAGAGCGTTAGCCTGTGGTCCAGAGAGACTTGGGTTTGGTTCCCGCTAAGGGCACGTATCTCAGTTGCAGTATGTCCCCGGCCTTGGTTGGGTTGTGAGGGTGGCAGCCACTCGATGCGTACCTTTCATGTCGATGTTTTTTTCTCTCTCTCTCTCCCTCCCACTCTATCTGAACAAAAAATGGAAAAATGTCCTCAGGTGAGGATAAAAAATTTAAAAAAAATTTTCTCTGTGGGTGTTGGTGTTCTGCTGTTTGTGGCTCCCTCTTCTGGGTTTGGATGAGCCTAGGTGGGCCCACATTAAACACCACTGTCAAGTCTTACTTTCCCGGGTAGATTTGCAAGACCAGCAAAGGTTCAGTTATCCTCTAGCTTTTTCTTGGAGGCTAGTAGTCTCAGTTACTCAGTACCTTGGAATGTAGCCCTGGTATTCTGAATAAGAGGATTTTCAGAGGGTGGGATAGATGCTGGTTGTTAATGAGCCTCAATTTGCATTTCTTTGCCTCACCTGGGAATGGCTGAATTGGGGGCAGGTGGCGGGGGGCTGCTGCTTTTCCCCACAGCTCTGGGAATGAGCACACTGGCCACCATCCTTTGTGGCCTCAACTCAGCAAAAACTCTGAGTGCCCTCCAAATCCCGGGTGTCCCCACAGAGTTCCAGCCCAGTCTGCCCTCCCTCTGCCGTATCCCCCAGGTTAGTGGCTGTGGCTATTTTAGCCCTCTGTCCCGGCTTTCTGGGCTGTGGAGCAGGCTTGGTCTTTATTCCCCAAAGGCATTGCTCACAGCTAAGACTGCTGCTGTCTGTGGGCTCCCAGCCCGCCACCCTCTTGCACCTCTGCAGAGCCTACTAGTGACCCTGGTAATATGGTCCTCTTCTGCTGCTTTTCTGTTGCTTTTTTCCGAGTATTTGTCTTTATTTTTGTTGTAATTCCTGTTTGGTCCTGTGTAGCTTCCATTAACTCCGCCTCCATTTTCACATCCTCTACGCCTATCGTGTGCATAGCTGGGTTGCACAGGACTCTCTGGTGCTTCAGCACCCCACAGGACCTGCGGGTAATTGGACTGCACAGTCCCTACTGGGTCGCAGAGGCCTCTCTGGTGCCTCTGCACCCTGCAGGTCCCACGGGCAGTCAGTTGGATCACACCAGTCCCTCTCAGGCTCTGGCTTCCCACTGTTCTTGTGGGCTGCTGGATGGCACAGGCCTCTGTGGAGCCCCAGGTCCCACCGCTGGTGGCTGGGGAGTGCTGCTGCCCCGTGGGGCTCAACTCCTGCTCAGCTTTTGCTGTAGTTTTGGGGGATGAATCTCAGCTGCTGGTCTGTGCTTCTGTTGCCTGGGGATGTATGTCTGCTCTCCAGCCTCTGTTGCTGGGGGTGTATCTTGACTCTGATCGGGCTGCTAGTATGGGGGATGGTGCTGGGCTCCTGGGTGTCCACGGCTTCTGCAACTGGCACCTTGGCAGCTCCGCTAGTGTGCACTGGTCTGTGTTGACACAGAGTGTCCACTGGTCTGATGATGCCAGGTGTGCTGGTGGGCTCAGGTTGCTGGGCCCTAGCTGCTCCCACTGCCTCCTCCCAGGGAAGACCTGAGATCTTCCAAAATGGTGGGACCTTCCCGCGGTGCAGGGAGAAGTGCCCTGGAGAGCCGCTTACTGTAGCTGGCTGCTCTTGTCCACAGCACAGGAACCTTCTGCTCTGCGGCTCTGCACTGCAGGAGTTTGGTCGTCCACCTTCACGTCCACTCACACTCTCTCACACACTAGTTCACTCTCTCACACTCACCCTCCCTCCGGTCCTGCCTGCCGCCATCTTCACTGTTCCAGGTCTTGTTTTTCGCTCTCCTCTTTTCATTCAATACTTTCCTTAAGTAATCTCAACTCTTCCCATGGCTTCAATTACTACCAGTATGTATTTGCTTCTCACATTCATACCGTGAGTTAGAATTGTTGTTTGAGCTCTGGAAAGATGCATCTTGACTGCTTACCTGACATCTTCAAATGAGTATCTCCAAGGTACCTCCAATTCAGCATGTTCAAAAGTAAACTCATCACTTTCCCATTAAACCTATTCCTTCCAGAAATCTGAGTCATCTTTGACATCTCCCTCTCTCATATCATATTTAAATAATCACTAAGACCTGTTCATTCTATTTCCTAGCTATTTCTCAAAATTTGTCTACTTTTCTTTTACATTTCTGGTCCACGTCATTATCATTTTTTCATTTAACAAGTTTTACTCACTGGCTACCATGTGCCATAACCTGTACTAGAATATAGACCTTCAAAGGGGCCTCTTGCCTGGGTCACTTAAATAACTGATCTTCTTGCAGCCATTCTTTTCTCTTCCAGTCTATTTTCCACCTTGAAGACAGACTGTGGGTTTTTTGGTAAATGCATAATTTAATTATGCTACCTCTGATGTAAGGATTAAACTCGATTATGTATGTAAGGGATTTAGTAAGTGTCTGGCACATGATAAATAATCAATATATGCTAATCAGTGCAGATATGTGGAATAATTCAGTAAATGATTTTGGAATAACTGGCCAGCCATTTAGAAAAAGTACAGCTCTATCCCCACCTCACTCCTTAGACCCAAAGAGGGGGAAACAAAAAAGGAACCATAAAAATACTTGAACAGCCTAGCTGTTGTGCTCAGTTGTATTGACCATCGTCCCATGCACCTAGAGGTCACTGGTTTGATTCCTGGTCAGGGCACATGCCTGGGTTGCGAGCTCAACCCCCCAGTAGGGGCGTGCAGGAGGCAGCAGATCAATGTTTCTCTCACATGGATGTTTCCATCTCCCTCTACCTTCCTCTCTCTCTAAAAACCAACAAAAACATATTTTTAAAAATACTTGAAGAAAACATGGGAAAATATTTACATAATCTTGGAGGTGATGAAAGCCTTTCAAAATATTTCCCAAAGCCAGAAGCCATAAAAGAAAAATATTAACCACATACAAATGTAGAGATTTTACATAACAAGAAAGGCTGAAAAATACATAACAACAAGACTGAAAGATAAATAACAATAGGGAAAAATATATATATTTAATTGAAAAGAGCTAATAACAAATATCTAACTAGCTCTCATAAATCAACAAGAAAATATTAGCAACCCAATAGAAAAAGGTCAAACTACATGATTAGACAATTCACAAAGTAAGAAATACAAATGGCTAAAAGAAAATGTGAATAAAACAATGAGCTATTATATTTTACCTATAGGTTGGCAAAGATTAGGAAGATTGACTAAACTCACTAAGGGTAAGGGAAATGGGCACTCACCTGCATTTTTGGTGGGAGTATAAATTTGAACAACCTTTCTGGAAGTAAATTGGCAATGGATAACATAATATAACATGTGTATACCTCCTGATAGCATAATCCTAATTCCAGAAATTTACTTTAAATAGATAATTTAAGTGGTTCAAAAATATGTATGCTCAGAATGTTCACTGCATGATTTATAAAAGTGGAAATACATATTTATTGCAACAGCAATGGTCTTCTTTGGCCCTGTTCTTGATGCTGGGGATACAGAAATTACAACAGAGATAAAGTTCATTTTCTTGTGGAGTTTATATTCCAAGGGTCAGAAAGACATTAAACTAATAAACAAATAAGATACTCTTAAATAGTGACAAATGCTTCAAAGACATAAAATCAGGAAAAGTAGGAAGAGGAAACCACTCTGAGGAGGTGACATTAGAAATGGGATTTGTTTATTTTCTCCTAAAAGCTACAGTTTGATGGTGGACTAAGGAAGCCTATATATCTGTATCCTGAGGATATACAGTAAGGATAAGGAATGCTTAGCTGCTATGATTGCTAGCCCAGTATTTTATATAATACTCTCTTTGTAATTCTAAACCAAAGCAATAAAATATAAAAAAGAAACAAGAGACATCATTTATCAATTGTTCTAAGACATTGTATGCATATGTGTCCACTCCTTGGATTAATAAGGTTGGAAGGTATCATGAAGAATTTCCTGCATAGTATTAGCATGATAAATGTGTAAGCATAACACAGCAAATGAGAGAAAAAAAAAGAAGAAACAAAGTAAGAAAAGAACATGGCATGCAAAAAAAATAGATAAAGAATGCATTGCTGAGCTCTGGCTAGTTTGCTCAGGAGTTAGAGCTTTGGCCCATGGACCAGAGAGGCCCGGGTTCAGTTCCTGCTAAGGGCATGTACCTTGGTTGCAGTTTGTCCCCGGCCCTGGTTGGGTGATGTGGGTGGCAAGCACCTGATGTGTCTCTCTCACATCGATGTCTCTCTCTCTCTTTCTTCCTCCTGCTCTATCTCAAGATAAATGCAAAAATGTCCTCGAATGAGGATTAAAAAAGAATGCACTGTTGAGGTTATAAATAGAGGAAAAGAAAATTGTCCATGAATGGTTTGGTGCTATAAAAGAAAAATTTTAAAATATGAATTAAATAAAATAATTCAAAGACAACATGATATAAACAACATAATGAGATGAAAAGAGATATTGTAGGGCAGAGAAAATGAATTAGGGACTCAATCAACACTATTGCATAACATAAGTTAAGTAAAACAGCAAGGAACAAAATGATTCTTGGTTTAATTATAGTGAATCAGAGAAGAAAGTCATTTTTCTAAAAAATTTGAGAGAAGATTTTTTTTTAAAGGAAGACATATAAAGATGATACAGCCAAAGGAAAATTGGTGTCCTCAAAGAATGCAAAGAATACAACAAATTAAAAAGAAAAGGTGCTTAAATACATAACAGAAGAAAATTTTCCTGATGTGAACTTTGGAGAACTGAATCTACACATTAAAAGGACATACTGTGTTCCAAGAAAAACCGATAATGAACAATTGAAAGCAAGCTATAATCTGATTAAGTTCTGCAGTTTTAAGAATGAAGAAAGAATTCCTCAGTAATCCAGGCAGAAAAGCAGGTCACTTAAAAGAAGGAAGAATCAGACTGGTTTCAGAATTCTCCACAACAGCATTTAATGGCTACAAGGTTTCATGGGAAATAAAGTGAGTCCAAGAATATTACATCTGGTTAAGTTGTCATTTAAATAAACAAGCCAAAGGTAGACATTTTCAAACAAGCATGAATTCAGGAAACAAAGAATATAAGATCCCTTCCTGAAAACAAAACAAAACAAAAAACTTAAGACGAATAAAAACAACCAAAAGATTAATGAAAATGCTAGGGTAAAAGAACATTCAATATCAGAACAACGAAGCAATGACCTCAAAGTTCCCAGGGGAAGAAAATGCAACCTATGAATTTTATTCTTATCCCAGTTGTTTTTCAAGTATAAGAGCAAGAGTCACATTTTGATAGATATTTCCAAATGATTCTACAAAAGAAGCTGTATCAACATATATCCCATTAACAGTATTTGAGAATATTTGTTTCCCCACAGCATCATCAATTACATTAAAGACTATCAGTTTTTCAATGAGATATCCCTCTCATGTAATGTATCTTTTTAAAATTATATCAATCTTATGGAAGGGGTGTGTCACTGCTATTTTAATTTCATTTCCTTACTTAAAAGTGAACTTGAACCATTTTTCAAATGTTTATTAGACATATTAATATTGGACACACTTTGTGACTTTCCTAAATCATATCCTTTGCCCATTTTTTTCTGTTGGGTTGTCTTTTCCTTATTCATTGTTAGGTTCTCTTAATACATCGAGGATATTAATTCTTTATTTATTATATATGTTGTAAATATGTGATCCCAGTCTACATGTCTTTCAAATTTGTTTATAGTGTTTTTCACTGTATAGAAATTGAAATTTTTTACTTTGTTAATGTTTTCCTTTACAATTCCCAGATTTTATGTCTTACTTAAAAAAAGCATTTCAAACACAAGATTTAAAAACTATTCTTCAATATTTTCTCCTGACTTGTAAGTTTCATCTTTTTCACTTAATCTTTACTTATTTATCAGATTCACATAAACTAATATTACCTGACTTTGACTATCACACTCACATAAACAAAAGAAATATAACTTTCCATTGACTAGTATGCTTGGGACCCTAGCAGAGGCACCCCATATCAACTTGTAGGTACCTAGGAAGCAGAATTAGTAAACCAGTACCCTGATGGTATTCCCAGAACTAGTCATTAAAAGAGGGGAAGACTTCATCCAGGAGATCAAAATGAGAAGAATGCTGGATAGCTTAACTATAGAAGTAGAATGTACCATGGAGCAGGACCTCTTCTGGTCAGAGGAAATAAATAGCCCTGAAGACTAATGATTGAAATGCTCAGGTACCCCTGTTTCCAATATCTTTCTCTCAGGGACAGTGCTGGATGCATTCAGCTAAAGTTTATCTCTCTGCCTTTCCTCTATTTTCAGCTGTGATGCAGACCACACTGAAACTTTCTTTCCTTAGATGTGTTAATACCACTAATTAGTAGTCAAGTAACCAGTCCCAGGGGCCTTGGAGACACTGGGTTCCTTTCATCACCTGCTGATTAAGTTAAACTCTCTCAAGGGCAACCTTATTTTCCTTATTTGTAAGTTCTAAGTATTAACTACTACAGTTTATCTGGGAAGAGAAGTCTAAATTGAACAAAAAGTACCGAACAATACAAGATAGTATATAACAGATACAGAACTGTATAGTAGAAGAGAATTAGTGAAAGTTTTTAGGCATGGAAATAAATGATGAAAGTGATGAGGAAGACTGATTTATCAGTCACACAGAAGTGGATTTTGGAGTTAGAGAACAGAGGAGGACCATGAAGACAGAGAGACTAGTTAGGAGGCTGTTGTAGTAACGTAGACAAGGCCAGCTCTAAATTCTAGATTATAGGGCCTGTACCAAATTCATCTCTGTATCTTTGGCCCTTTCCCCAAAGTGAACTGGAACTTTTAGGTACTTTAAAAAATGCTGTACCAAAATATTGTCTAACCTGTTAATTTATTAATATACTTAGTTTGGCTCAGCAATACCTTTCTTTGTAATAATATCAACCATTGATCAAAGGACCAAATGTAGCAGACATTTAAACATTTTGTATATAATCCTTACAGCAACCCTATAACAATTTACAGATAAGCAAAGCAGAGTTCAGAGAGTTGTAAGACGTGACTAAGAGCTCCTACTAGGAGTAGAAGTGATTGTTGCGCTAGCAATTTTTGTGTATTATTTAAAAGTCATGTTTTCTTTGAAGGAATCTTTTTAAATCATCTGTCTATTCTATAAAGATGTTTAGCTAAAACTTGTTAATATAATCAGTAAATCCTTTAACCGGCCATATGTTAACCACAATATGTCATCAACACCACTGCCAACCCCCAATGTTGTTGAATTCCTTGTCTCATCTCAGCATGTATCATGTACCCTACATGACAGGTGACCAAGTGACTTACCGAGTGAGGGTGCCTGTCTCAATATGTATGTCAAATAAACTTAATTTCTTTTTTCTCTCATTAAAATACATATAAATTATATTTCAATTATTATCTTCCTAAGGAATCATCTCTGAAGAGCCCTAGACTAGATTGCTTTAAGTAACAAGATCAGAACATTTTAGGTAGCTTTCTAATTTTTAATCCAGTATCTCTATGAAAATACTGTTCCAAGGAAAAAACACTTGGATCTTCTTTTTTTATTTTTTATCCTCACCGGAGGACATTTTTTCCATGTTCAGATAGAGTGGGAGGGAGAGAGAGGAAGAGAGAGAGAGAGAGAAACATCGATGTGAAAGGGACACATTGAGTGGCTGCTCCCGCACAACCCAACCTAGGCCGGGGCAAACTGCAATCGAGGTCCGCGCACTTAGCAGGAACTGAACCCGGGTCTCTCTGGACCACAGGCCGACACTCTAACTGCTGAGCCAAACCGGCCAGGGCACAACTAGATCTTTTGTTCACTTGCATAGTGATGAGCATAGTCTGCCCTGAAACATGGGAAAGAGCTAAGGCTTGGCCTGGTCATTTCAGTTTTAATGTTTCAGGGCCTAGAAGAGTCACGGCAAAACTCTAGAACTCAGCTCAGCTCTTCCCTATTCCTGGTGGAAACCACAAGAAGAGACAGAATCTCAAATGGGCTTGTTGATGAAAGGCTTCAGGGGAATCTTGTCAGGTGTCACTTGTCTCACTGAAGAAGGAGGGTCTGGGGCTTTCTGGGACTCAGCCAGGGGCCAGGTATCCTTGCCTGCTGGGCTCATCTCCATCCATCTCATTACCACTTTGAGTCAGGTCCAGGAACCTGGGCATCCCCCTTCCGTGGGAGGCCAGAGCCTGGGAAACAGAGGCTGGCTGATTAGCCCACAGGACAGCATGGGGCAGTAGTGCAGGGCAGCTTGTCCACTCCACAGATGTCCTCCTCCACCCCAGACTCTCCTGTATCTTCTTCCCTCCCACTCCACCCCCTTCTACAGGCATCCCAGACTGTGCTCGGAAAGGCAAGAGAATACAACATTCTCCCCATTAGTCTCAGATGTAACAGCTAGTCCAGTCAAAGTGGGTGTCAGGCAGCCTCCACCACCTAAGGCAAACCAAAAGACTGAGAGTCTTTGATTACATGGAACCTAGCCCTCTTCCTTCCATAATCCTTTTGGGATTCTCTGGGCTTTATCAGGAATTTCCTCAGCACCCCACCATATATACCACTCCTAGCCTAAATCTTGAATCCCTTTCCTTACCTGCCCTTCACTTTGAACGACTTAGAAATTTACTCCCAAATATCTGGTTTGGGCACTACAGGCACCGCCAGGCCCTCCCAAGTCTCTTCCCAGTAAGTAATAGTAACTAACCCTTAATGAACACTTACTATATTCTAAACACTTTATATGGATTAACTCAATCCTCACAGCAAGTCTGTGACGTACATACTATAATTATCCACATTTTATAGGTGAGGAAACTGAAACTGAATCACAGAGAAGCTAAAGTCCTTACCTGAGGTCTCCTAGCTGATTAATGGTGAAGCTGGAATTTGCACCCCAGCAATCCGGCTCCAGAGTTCTGCTTTTAACCACTATACTATGCATGAAGATAAACTTTATACAGAAAATTGATGTTTTCCCAACTTTGTAAAGTATGACTAAAAACATGCTAACAAATGTTATTGGTCTGTATCATACAAGCTATACAAATGCAATTTTAAGGTGAGTTCCCCCAGGTGCCTTCCAGCCAAACTGTTGCTGCCCCAAAGACCTTCTTACATAGAAATTCTGGAACTGCTGCTACCATGCCCTTTATTTTGCTCCTCCTTGAGACCCCTGATATCTCTGTGGACACCGTCTTTGGTGGTCTTATCTGCTCTCAATGATATTCTTTTCTACTCCTCAAGGGAACACCTGCAGTGCTCACTAGCTGAATGTTTACTCCTCTTTCTGGAAGGAAGATGAAAGCAAGCAAGGAGAGCTGGGTACACAGACATCCATCAACTGCGCTTTTGATCTCTCTGCCTGGGAAGCAGATTTCACACCCAAGCCAACTGCAACAAGTTTTCCTAGTAAAGTTTCCTGTAAAATCCCATTCAGTCTGGAATTGAAACTTCACAATGGTGAGTTCCCTCAATGCTGTGCCCCCTACTCCAAGGGCCCAGGGCTTGCTTTGGTATGGGTGCAGTGAACACTCTGCAAATGATATAACATAACATGCAGTCAATTCCTGTGGAGTTTGAGCAACATCAGGCTCCAAACTCAGAGTTTCTACTATGTATAGAGCCCATCGTGTATCCATAGTTGCAGCCACAGCCAGCAGAACGGGAGAGAGACTTGCTAGACACCATGGCCACCTATGCCCAGGGATGCTGCCCTTGACCTCTCTAATTCTTATGCAGGATCAGCTAGGTAACCTGGGCACAAATAAAGAAACTGTCTTATGGCTCTTAAGTAAAAGGGATGTGGTGAACAGATAAGGGGGCTGCCAGGAGGAGATGCCAGGTGGTAGCTGGAGAAGAAGAAAAGCAGTCAGTGAAGGCAAGAAGGGCACGCAACCAGCTGTGGCAGAGGCCAGACAGCTGGCTGGCCAGAAAAAACCCTTTAGGATGTCGTTCAGGGACCAAAATGCACCCTCAGCAGGGTAAGTTATTGCAACGCCCTTGCAAATATAAAGTGCTGTACAAACACTAAATCTAGAATGGCTAATAATTTTGTTATGTTAAAGCATTCGTGTCAGGTAATTAATGTACTCATTGTGATCATTTAATTTTATGGCAGGTAGTGTAGAGCTGGACAGAAATAGGGCTCTTTGGCCCAGTACTCTCATTTCTCTTTAGATAAGCCAGCACCACATTCTCCCTGATCCACTTTGCCGAGCTCCTGCTGGAGGGAGCTGCTACAAGGAGCTCCGCACCTGGACCTGGGGCCTTCACACTTCTGGGATTTCACTTTCCTTGGCCCCTGGTGCCTAGAAGCCCTAGTGCCCCCTAGTGGTGTGTGGGGCACCACCATTTCCTCAAAGGAAATTCGTAGCTTAGTTAGTGGGGAAATGAGAAAATTGGTCTCCTAATGGAAACTTCTCCCTTGACAAGTATTCCTCAAAGCCACTAGGTAAAGGGGCAGTTGGCACTGCTGTGTGGTGCTTCTTGGGGGATCAGCAGAGCAAAGGCTTTGTAGCAGTTGGAGCACTTGAAGGGAGACTTCCAGCTAAATTGCTCCAGAAAGCCCTGAAGGGATGCTGTTCAGGTTCCTGTCCACAGCAAAGGCCACCATAGTGCTCTTGTGGAGGGAGAAGCTCTTCTTGTTCCTTGCCCAGGTTACTGAGGGCCCAGCTTGCAGCAGTGACTACATCTTCCTACTTCTTTCTCTTCCTTCTCCCCACACCCCCATCATCCCTTTATCTCCTCAATATATCCTGAGCCACGGCAACTACTCTCATTCCTTTTCCAAAACCGTTGCATAATCCCTTCCACGGGAGCCCTCTCTGGTTAAGTAGGTCCCAGAGAAGAACCTCACCTTCTATCAGCTCTCAGGTCCAGTCTGTATGCCAGCCTGGAACAGGGGTTAAAGACCTTGCCATGTCCTGAATGAGCCTCCAATATCAAACATGTCTATATTCACATAAATGCACAGACAGCTATATCCATATTGACCTTCTTATTTATCCCTGTGTGACTAGAGGTGGTGACCAAAAGGCTTCTCCAAGCTCGCTATATTAAGATTAGCTTGGCTAAAAGATTAAAGACAAAGAGTCTTAAAAGCAGCAAGAGAAAAGTAGTTAGTTACCTACAAAGGGAGCTCCCATAAGACTGTCAGCTGACTTCTCAACTGAAATTTTGCAGGCCAGAAAGAAGTGGCATGAAATATTCAAAGTGATGAAAAGCAAGTGTCTACAATCAAGATTAATCTACCCAGCAAGGCTATCATTTAGAATTGAAGGAAGACCAAGAGCTTCTCAGACAAAAAAGCTAAAAGAGTTCATCACCACCAAACCAGTATTGCAGGAAATGTTAAAGGGTCTTCTTTAAGAAGAAGAAGAATAAAAAAGATAAAAATATGAATAATAAAATGCCAATAAATAAGTATCTATAAACAGTTACTTTGAATGCAAATGGATTAGCCCTGGCTGGTTTGGCTCAGCGGTTGGAGCATCTGGCCTGAGAACTGAAGGGTCCTGGATTCAATTCCCGGTCAAGGGTACAGGCCTGGGTTGCAGATTTCATCCCTGGTCCTGGTTGGGGTTGTGTGGGAAGCAACCAATCAATGTGTCTCTTTCACATGGATGTTTCTCTCTCTCTTTCTCCCTCCCTCCCTTCCACTGTATCTGAAAATCAATGGAAAAATGTTCTCAGAAAAGGATTAACCAAAAAATTAATTAATTAATTAATTAATTAATTAATTAATTAAATGCAAATGGAGTAAACGCTCCAATCAAAAGACATAGTGTAGCTGAATGGATAAGAAAACAAGACCTTTACATATGCTATCTACAAGATACTTCATTTAGAAAGAGATACATAGACTGAAAGTAAAGGGATGAAAAAAGATATTTCATTAAAATGGGAAAAAAGCTAGGATAGTAATACTTGTATCAGACAAAATAGACGTTAAAACAAAGCCTATAACAACAGATAAAGAAGGATCCAGCAATTCCACTTCTGGGTGTTTATCTGAAGAAATTCATATCACTAAATGGAATAGACATATGCATCCATATGTTCATTGCAGTACTATTTAAAATAACCAAGATATGGAAGAAAACTAAGTGTCTATCAATAGATGAATGGATAAAGAAGTGGTACGTATATAGAATGGAATATGACTCAGACATTAAAAAGGAATGAAATCTTGTCATCTGTAACAATATGAATGGACCTAACAGGTATTGTGCTGAGTGAAATAAGTCAGACAGAGAAAGACAAATACCATATGATTTCACCTATATGTGGAATCTAAAAAAGAAAATAAATGAACAAACAGAAAACAAACAGACTCATAGATACAGAGAACAATTTTGACGGTTGCCAGATGGGAGGGGAGTTGAAGGGATAGTGAAAAAGGTGAAGGGATTAAAAAGTACAAATTGGGTAGTTAGAGAATAGTCATGGGGATGTAAAGTACAACATAGGGAATATAGTCAATAATACTGTAATAACTACTTATGGTGTTAGATGGATACAAGGTTTATTGAAGTGATCACTTTGTAAGTTGTATAATCACTATATTGTATACCTAAAATGAATATAATATTGTATGTCAACTGTAATTTAAAAATAAGAAAATTATTAAAGATGGAAATAAAAAGATTAGCTTGACTAGATATGGAGTTATAACATATGAAATCTTTGTAGTCATTGTGCTCTCATTCTCGTTTCCTCTCCCCTCCCCCCATTTCTGTTGGACATCCACATGCCAGGAAAATTAAGGGCATAGCAGCCTGCTTGCTCAATAACTAATATATTTATTACTGACCTAGAAGGGCTTGGGGGTACAGCCTTTATAGTGGCTTTCTTTGCTAAAGTCAGCAACAGCTTCCTGGATGACCCATAAACTCCAGTTTACTTGTAACCTGGTGGGTGGGGACACAGGAAAGGCAGTGGGTCCAGCCAGTTGACCATGGCCCTGTCAGCCTCAGAATCAGTGTGTGTTTAGGAAGCTCTCTACATGGTAGGACCCTACCTTGCTCAGTTGAGGGTGGAACATGACTATTGCCTTCCAGACCAGTTTTTAGCCAAGAGCTTCATGCTTACTAGCATGAGTCTCACAAAGGAAAATAACAACACTACTAGCTATTGAGATATCACCATATGCCAGGGTCTGTAGAAAAGTACTTTATGTATATTGTCTTATTTAATGCACCCAATACTCATATCGGGGTAATTTGTGGTCTCATTCTGCAGATGCAAGAACTAAGTCTCAGAGAGGTTAAGTAGCTTGCTTAAGGACACATGGTTGCTGGGTGACAGAGCAGGGATTTGAACTCAAGTAGTCTATGGCATGCAAAACCACTTCTCTATACTGCTTTCTTCGGTGCTGTCTGGATATACTGACCTTCCATTTCAAAATAATTATTCTTGTCTATTTTGTGCCAACCACTGTGCTAGGCCCTTGGGAGGGATGGGCTTTATACAAGATGGATTGACTTATTGATCTTTGCCACTGTCAGTCACTGTGTTAAGCTGGAAAGGAATCTGTACTGGAGAGTTAATAACTGCCACATCCAGAGCTCCTTGTCAGAAGGGACTCTTGGTGCTTCCTTATGCATAGATGACCATGCTCTGTATCAAGCAACTTTACTACTCTGCTCACTGCTGACTGGATCAGGGATGGACACTTGACCCAGAGGCAGATGACCTATTGGCTGACCAGGAGTCCATGAAGTAGATGGGCAAGAAAGTTCTGCTCAACAAGTTATTGACTAGGGTGTGGCCAAACCAATTAGATTTTTTTCTTAGGAAATGTAAACTCATGTTGGTTGGAAGTGTTAGGTGCTGTAGAAGCAAGGGCACAGTACTAAGTGACTATAACGGTAAATACAAGAGTGGAGATCAATGAATTCACATTCAGAGGCAGCAATGAAAACACCTGATTTCTAGAACTGTGCTATATCCTGAATAACCTTCCAGTTCTCAGTTTTTATGGTCTCTGTGAAGACTCACTGTGTGGCTGCTTACACATCTTGACTTCCTTATTTCCATCTACATCCTCACAATGATCCCCTATTACCACTGCAATCGCAGTGTGTCCTTATTGAGTTCACGATTAAGGGGTAACACAGACAGACAATGAAGCGATTATAATAAAATGCAATACATGCAACCCTGGTGGAAGCCCAGGAGGTTGTGAGAGCACAAAGGAGGCACCAGAGAGAGTGCATCTAGCTAGAGAGTGTCAGGGAGGGTTTCCTGAAGGAAGCGGAATAAGATACAGTCCCCATTTTATTCAATGCAAAGCCGTTATCCTTAAAATGGCCCTAAATAATACTCTCTATCCCCACATTCCTTTTCCAGTTTCTATTCCTGTCACTGGATTCCCCTTTTGCTCACCCTACTCTATCCTCACTGGCCTCCTAGGTGCTACAGAAACACATTGGCTCCTACCTTAGAGTCTTTGCTCTTGCTACTCTCTTTACTTGGAATGTTTCTAGATGCCCATTTGTGCAACGTTCTCACCTCCTTAATATTTTTCTCAAATCTCATCTTCTCAATAAGGCCTACTTTCAAACCTGATTTAATATTGCACCTTGTCTGTCAGCTCCTGCACCCAGTACCTACTGATCACCTTGGTGTGCTCTGCTTTTTTTTTTTATCCCTTAGAAATTATCATATTCCGACATACTTAATGATTTACTTATGTTTATTGGTTTTTGCCTGCATCTTCCACTAGAATATAATCTCAACATAAGTAGAGATCTTATTTTGTTTGACACTCATAGGTTGTATTCCCCGGAAAACAGATCTGAGACAAAGATTAGCATGCACGATATTTATTAGAGAGGGATCTTGGGATCAACATCAGTGGAGGGAAGCAGGTTAGGCAGAGGAAGAAGCTGAATTATAATGCAGTCCCAACAAAGGCCTCAGCCTGTCCTATAAGGAGCTCTGAAGCTGGGATGGTCTTTCAAAATTATCTGGAGTTGGAATAAATGGGCTGGATCTTTATGTCCCACTGTTGATCAATGAGTCATTTATGTGACTTGTTCCTGGAAAGAGATGGGATCTTAGACAAAGAAGTTTTCTTCATCTGCAGCAATCCCCCAACAAGGCAAATAGTTGAGGACTATTTGCTAGCAGCACTCCAGCAACTGGAGGAAGAAGTCCTTCATTCGTGAAGGAGGGTCTAGGCAGCAGATCACAGCATCCACTGCAATCTACCCTAGTACCACTTGGATTCACTTTTTATATAGATTGTGAGGGCATCTTCTCCAAGGTCTCAGTGAGCCTCTCTTCCTAAGGGAAATTTAGAAGAGGCACTTAGAACTAACGATCCCACTGTTGCAGGTGATCTTGGAGTCACCACTTATGTCCACTACATTCTTCTACTCACAGTTCTAGATTCCTTTCCCCTCAGCTAGTATATCTGTTGGTCTTGGTAGTTGATCTGGTGTCATGACCCAGACTCTTATCCCTAACGGATCTCAGACTGGTCACCATGCCCTTTTCAGGCTGGGGTTTTCGCTCTTGTTCTTATACCATCAAATTAGGGGAAGGGAGTGCCAAGAGATGCCCAAATATCAAGTGGATCACCTGAATGCTCCCACTGTGTAACAGCGCTATTGCCTCCTGATGATCAGACTCAACTACCTCTGCCAAGATATGGTGACTTTCTTATCTTTTGGTCCCTTGGCATGAAGAACCTGAGGAATCCAGGCATCAGCCATATCACAGAGTTCAATGGGACTCTTGCTATCTACTAACAGAAGTGTTTCCCCTTTGGAATCAGCTCCTCTAAATTTGCAAAGTGCAGAGTGGCACATACTCCACAAGTGGATCACTGGGAGTAATCATAAGTGGGGGCTTGGTTTCTGGAGCCAGCTGGGTACATGTCTTTTGATTTCATGTATACTGTGTCCTAGAACAGAGTTTCTCAACCTTGGCACTATTGACATTTTTTATTGAATAATTCTTATTTGTGTGTGTGAGTGTGTGAGTGAGAGGGTGCTATCCTATGCAGTGTAGGATGTACACCAGGCTTCTACCTACTAGATGCCTACTAGTAGCACTATCTCTTCCTCCCCCTTCCCCAGTTGTGAAATGAGAAATGTCTCCAGACATTTCCAAATGTCCCTTATGGGGCAAAACTGTCCCCAACTGAGAAACAGTATCCAAGAAATGTGCCCCACTCTCAAAAAACATCACCTCTTAGCTGGTGTTTCAGCTGTGCCTTCAAAAGGGCATTCCATTGCTCAATTAGATTGACAGCTTCTGGGTTCTATAGCATGTGATACCACCAATGGATCTCATGTAATGAGCTTACTCCTGTACCTCCTTTGCTGTAAAGAGGGTCCCTTGGTTTGAAATGGTGGATATTATATGGGATCCTAAACTGGTGGATCAAACACTCTGTAAGACTTCTTTTGGTGATGCTGCCTAAAGACTTGCAGGTAAAAAAGGCAAACTCATACCAGAATATGTGTCTATTCTTGTCAAAGTGAATTTCTGTTCCTTCCAGAATGGAAAAGGCCCAAAATAGTCATCTTGCCACCAACTGGATGATTGATCTCAATATATGGTGCCATACTGGAGATTCAGCATTTAATGGCAGTATATAGATCAGTCTTGGTAAGTGGGAAACCATGCTGTTGGGCCTGTACACAACTTCCATCCATCTCTGCCATCATAGCCTACTTCATTCATGCATTCATTGGGCTGATATTGGAGTATTCAATGACATAGGCTGGCTGATGTCAACAGGCTGAGTCATTTTGTTTACTTGATGATTTGGTGCCACTCCCATGATGGCACTCTCTGGTGGGCATTAACATGTGATACAAAGATCTTCACACTTTGTGCCCATTCTCATGTGTCCAATAACTGGCCTCCTTGTCTGTGATCTTCCAATCTTGCTCCTTCTGAGCCCCTGAGCAGTTGGCTCAGTCATTAACCACTGCCCACATGTTCATATACATTCTACCTTTTTTTCCACATAAAGTTTATGACCAGTGCTCTGCCCACTGGGAGGATTTTCCTCACTACTGTCTTTTAGGGTAGCCACTGTCCATTTTCAGCATGTACCCACATATGTCAACCTATCCATAAACCAAAGTAGGGCTTTCCCTCCTATTCTTTGGTCATAAAAAATCCCTCCAGGCAAGCTAGGTGTGAGCTGGGGAGAGACATGAGTGTACCAGTGGTAGATGACATGTGAGTCTGGGATATCTGTTCTGCACGTTGCTTCTGCTCTCCAGTCCTGCTCACGCTCAACCTCACAAGTATCTCTTCCATCTTAGGATGGATTGTTACTGGGCCTGTCTAACCTTATGACTTGGGTCTCAGAACCCAGTTTTTATTAAAGAATAAAGTTATAGGACCTGCCTAAAAACCATACAACAGCAGTAGGGGGAATACAGGCCCACCGACAAGGTTTGAAGGAATACAAAGTAGAGGTGAAAGAAAAATTAAGATATTTTCTCTAGCCCTGGCCAGTTTGGCTCAGCGGTAGAGCTTCGGCCTGCAGACCAATGAGTCGCGGGATCGATTCCAGCCAAAGGCATGTACCTCGATTGCAGTTCATCCCTGGCCCTGGTCGGGGTCATGTGGGCGGCAACCACACATCAATGTTTCTCTCTCTTTCCCTTTCTCTCCCTCCCACTCTATCTGAAGATAAATAGAAAAATATCCTCAAGTGAGGATTAAAAAAAAAAAAAAAGATGTTTTCTCTACTACTGTTTTAATTTTATGGAATCTTTTTTTTTTTTTAATCCTCATTCGAGGATACTTTTCCATTTAGCTTCAGATAGAGGGGAGGGAGGGTGGGAGAGAGAGATACACCGACGTGAGAGACACACACTGACTAGCTGCCTCCGCAGGACCCAACCAGGGCTGGGGATTAACTGCAACCAAAGTATGTGCCCTTGACCAGAACTGAACCCACAACTCTTTGGTCCGCGGGCCAACACTCTAACCACTGAGCTAAACCAGCCAGGGCGAATTTTACTGAATCTTATTTTATTGGTATAACAGTTACTTTCTGTGTACCAGGCACTGCACTAAACTCTTTACATGAACTATTATTAATTATTAATTTAATCCATACAACCTATGAAATAGGTGGCATCATTATTATTATTCCCATTTTACCGAGGAGGCAACTGAGACTTAGGGATGTTAAGTAACATTCTAAGGAGCACAGAGTTAGTGAGTAGCATAGCAAAGTCTTGATCCCAGGACTATCTTATTCCAAAGTCTATTCTTTAAGCAGCCACACTGTTAGCCATTTTCTTCATGCTAGTGCCCATGAGACAGAATGAGGAGAGTGTGTGTGTTTGTTGTGGTGGGGAGAGACTTTTCTAGTTATGACTGTGCTATGCTATGCTGAAGAACTTTAAGATTCTTGCTAGTTCATTCTGTCCTTTGTCCAACAAATGCTCACTGAATACCTAGTTACTATAAAAAGTAGTGAAACAGATGTCTTGCCACTATACTCTTGGCACTTCCCTTAGGGAAGGCTCTCCTACAAGGGCAGGGCTGCTCAGGACAGGAGTAGAGAAGGTAGGGCCTCTGTAGGGAAAGGATTGCTCTGAGGGTTGGAGGAAGGATGAGATGGCTCGACTGTTTGCCCCAAGATGCAAATTGCTCTCTTTTGCTTCCAAGAGCTCTACCTCTGGGTAGAGGTGTTGACAGTCTGGTCCTCAAAGTTCCTTTTGATATAGCCTTTGTGTCAGTCGTCCCCTTCTCGGGGATCTCTGGTCTCTGATGTTTCAGCAGCACCCTATCCCACTTCATCATTAGAACGATTAATTACTTTCTGCCTTGTGGGCCCAAGTTTCTACTTATCAAGTAGCCATTTCTCTGCTGGTTCCCTGGGTGCATTTTGGAGCTGCAGGCCCCTATGACTGGCCCGGTTTTTTTTAGTTTAGCCAGGAAATGTTAACAACCATAATAATAATGACTTAAACTTTAGTAAACACTCACTGTGTCCCAGGCCTTGTGCCAAAAGCTCTATAGATGATTATATTTAATCCTGTGTCAACCCTATAATGGAGGTCCAGGTGTACTGTTAGAGAGAGCATACAATTGGCAGGCATAAGCAGCTCTCCTGGCCAGGTTCTGCTTCCCCCACGCCTGCCCTGCACATTTAGACCACTCTAGGACCTGGGCCTACCACTCTGGTCTCATATGGCATAGACCAGCCTCTGCTGAGCCCAGTGGTGTAGCAGACAGGGCTTTTGGCCAGTTTTCCCTTGCTCATTCCCTTCCCTGAATAGGCATCTCTGCCAGGTCAGCTCTCTTCCCCTCGGCTTCCCTTGTGTTTTTCCTGGCCTTGGCTCATGCTGTTCCTTCTGCCCAGAATCCCTCTTTTCCCTTTTCTGTCTGGTAAAATCCTTATTTTTCAAACCTTGCTTTAATGTCATCCTGACCTCCCTGCCCTCCCCTGTCAGAATTAATTGCTCCCTCCTTTGTGTTGCTCAACAGCACTTATCACTGTGAACTGCAGTTACTTGTTTCTCCACTCAGCCCGGGGGGAAGCGCCAGCAGAGGCCCTGTCTTATTCACCTCCTTGGCTAGGGGCTCAGGGGCCGCCCAGTAAGTGTTTGCTGAAGCCCCTTGGGATTGGGGCAAGAGGCTGTGAAGCTTGACTAGGGATGTGCCTGGGACAGGACCTGGGTTCTCCCTGCATCCCTGCTGTCTGTCTAACCTTTTCCTTCCCGACTGGTTAGAACTGAATTTCAGGGACTATGATAAGATTTCCTTCAGCAAGAATATGTCTATCTTCTCTCCCCTCTAGATGAATCTCCTTCAATGCCTGCCTCCCTCCTGGTATCCTCTCTAGTACAGTGCTACCAGCTCTCCCCATTTAGCAGCATCTGCGGATTTCATTAACTTGCTACTTAACCCCTCTCACTCAGATCAGCTCTGAAGATGATAAATCAGGCCTGGGGCTCATCCCTGCCGTGGCCATCCTCTCCACACCCTCCTCTAACGAGGCTCTGGCTGCCCCTATTCATCACTGGCTGCCCTCTCTTTCTCCCGCAGTTTCATTGCCAGTACCCCCCACGCCAACATACAGTGTCAGTGTTGTTATAGCCCAGACACTTTGGACTGAATCCTGGAATCAGATTCTGGAGCTGGTGGGCTTCCTAAGCCAGACCACCTCTGACCCTGGGAGACTGTGGGCCTTGGCTTCCCTGGGCAGTGGGGTTAAGCCAAAGGCAGCAGGGGAGGGTGGATCCTGGCTGGGGAAAGGATGGAGAGAGGTAAAGGAGCACCGGGCTCCCTTTCTACCCATAAGGCCATATTCATTTGTGCATTACAGGGAGTGTGGGCAGGAGCTATAGTGGATCTGTATTCTTATTCCCTTACTTTCTTCCTCAAGACCCGCCCCACCACCTTCGCCTTGATTTTCCCAAGAGCCCGCCTTTAAATCTCTGTGACCCTGATAGTCTCATAGGCACCCACTGCGCCCCCAGCTCCTCAGAGTGAGTAGGATAAGTACTGCTGTCCCAGTGACCCTGGGTGGGGGACACGCGGAACAGCATGCAGATTTCCCCTTCTATCACCTTGCTCTCTCTGTGGTGGCAAGGCTGCTTCTTCTCTGGGACTTCTTTCCCACCTTCATATTTTTAGCTCACCCTTCTTTTATTTCTCAAAGCTCCCCTGCTACAGCCAACCTGTGACTCCTCTCCCATATTGCCACTTGTCACTGAGGCTGCCATTCTGCTCACAGGGTGGGTCACCTGGGCCTCAGTGGAGTGTTAGAGCTGGAAAGCAGTGTGTTTTCCCCCCAACTTAGCAGAATGACCCTTTTCCCTCCCACTGTCCTTGCTGGCTTCTTCCCTAAGCCCTGCCCAAATACCATCTCTAATTTTCCTTCCTCTATATAAGTACCTTGTCCTCTCTCCTTCAGGCCCCAAATCTCTTCTCTCGACTTCTTTTTCCTTCCTTCCCATGCCTCCTCTCCTGTTACCTTCTATTTATAGACATAGACTCCCTAAAAGGCACCACCCCAAATGTCAGGGGCCTAGCCTTTTTGTAGTTCTAATCAGGGTCCTTCTGCTTTTTCTCTGCCCTTAGTAATCTCTCTCTCAGGTTCTCCTCTATCACCTCCATCTGCCCTCATTCTGTCTCTCTCTTTATCCCCCACCCCCATTCTCACCTTCATTCCATCGTTCCAGTAGGCTCCCGAAAAGCATTAGTTAAGCCCAGATTGGAGTCTGCCCATCCTAGTTCTTTCCCTACCCCTCCTCAGGGCCTGTAATGATGCCCTGTTCTCTTCTCCGTTGGCACTCTTCTGGGGCAGAGGTGGGGAAAAGGTCAAGGCCATTGGTATTCACTCACTGCTTGTCCCCCTCACCCCCCACACCAGTGTGTTTTGTCAGATGTTATTTCTACAATGTCTTCATTACCTCCTAATTGGCCAAATCTCTTTTCTTTATTTTTCTTGTTAAAGACAGATTTAAAGAACGAGTTCAGTAGCTCAGCCATTTTCAGACTATCATTAATTTCCCGCCTTCTTATTTATTAATGGGGCAACTTCCTTGCTGGTATTTCTTGTTCCCTGGATATCTCTGTAAAAGCCTGCCTGGCTCATGCAGCCCCTGGGACCAGCGCTAACTCACTCTGACTTTGTGCTGCCCTCAGCTGCTCTGGCATTCCCTCCACAGCCCCCTGCTCTCACAGCCCTTCGAGGTCAAGGCCCCTCTACCTAAGGCCTGCTGAGAGGAGAACAGGGTACACTACCTACATTCTAGGCACAGAAGCCTCCTTCCTTTGCATGAAAAGGACTGCGATCCCCAGTTTTCTCCTCCATCCCATCTTTCCTTCCACTGTGTTCCAGGTCCCACACTAAGCTGAACACATGCCGTCACACTGACTTCCCAAGACCTTTAGGAACTAAGAGGAAACAAGTTTAGGGAGCAGCAGGGTGACTTGCCCAGGGTCACTTTGCTTAGAAGGGCCCGGATGTTGTGACTCTAGTTTTACTGGCTCCACAGCTTGAGTTCTTTCCTTTATGCCAGCCTGCCTGAGGGAAGCCTATGTAGAAAGGTCATGTTTAGGACAAGTCTTGATTCAGAGGGAGAAACCAGGACCAGAGAGAAGGCAGCAGCACAGTGGGAAACCAAATTCAGTGGCCCGAGGATTAGCAGGCCTGTGATCAGCTAACTGTTTTGGGTGAACCATCTCTCTCTTCTGAACCTTGACCTCTTTGTATTCCATGTTCTTATCCTTCCATGTTAGTGAGCTAAAGGACTCATGTTCTTTTTAAAAATAATTAATTACTTTTTTGTTAGTCCTTACCCAAGTATATTTTTCCATTGATTTTTAGATAGAGTAGAAGGAAGGGGAGGGAGGGAGAGAGGGAGAAAGGGAGAGAGAGAGAGAGGGAGGGAGGGAGGAAGAGAGAGAGAGAGAGAGGGAAACATTGATGTGAGAGACACATTGATTGGTTGTCTGCTGCATGACCCCGACAGGGACTGGGGATCAAACCTGCATCCTAGGTACATGCCCTTGACTGGGAATCAAATCCAGGACCCTTCGGTTTGTGGGCTGACGCTCTAAACATTGAGCCAAAGCGGCCAGGGCAAGGACTCATGTTCTAATGGTGACCTTACTAACATGTGGGAAGTTAGTTATCTGAGGATTCTTTCCATGCCTCTGAAGGGTGGGTCTGTGCACATGGCTCCCTTTGAGGCCTTCTGAATGTGTTGTGTTGATGTCTTTTGATACTGGTTCTCTGGGAGCTCCAAACTTTCTCTCCAGGTGAGGGGGTTGGCCCTGCTGCTGCCCAAATGCCTGCCCATGCATGGGTATAGGTAAGAGTTGGTAAGCCTTGGGCTCCTTGGGCCAGCAGCTACTGCCCCATAGCCCAGGCCTGGTCTAAGCATATATTCACTCCACTTGGCTCCTAAACCTCTGAGTGATGGGGACTTGTGGTATGGTCTTGTTAGGATTCTCCTTGAGCTTTCCATAGTCAGGAATACTGTTATCCCCTAGGCTCTAGGCTCTGAGCCCAGACTCCAGGTAAGGCCCTATGTTGCCCTGGGGCCCAGTTGTAACTGCTTCCACTTGCTTGTGAGAGATGAGATAGTGATGAGGATAGTGATCCCAAGTCAGGGTGCAGGCATAACACAGATAGCCTTGGGACCCTGTGGCTGCCACCAAAGGCCAAATCATTGCTCTTTTCTTTGAAAATGAAAGCTTTGGGTAGGCCTTTGGAAGGCTCAAAGGAAGTGAGGAGAAAAAACTCAGGGTAGACTCCTCCTGTCCAATCTGGTGCGTCGTCTGCCCTCCAACAGCAGTAGCTGGGAGCAGCAGCGGTGCTGGAAAAGAGTCCCCTGGGGCCAAGCCCTGGGAGCTGTGTTTTTACACTAAAAGACCTTGTTTCTTGTCTCGTCCTGGTCATAACCCTACTTAATAGAGACATTAAGATGAATGATTGAAACTGCCTCTTTCCCTGCAGCCGGAAGGAGGGGCAGCCTGAGTGACCCTGGCTAGAGGGGACACTGTGGGGATGGGTTGAGGTAGGAAGGGATCCACAAAGCATCCCCCTCCAACACGGAGCCTCAGCTTTGGTTGGCTGGAACCTCCTGCTCCGAAGGCTGCATCATCCATCAGAGCTTGTCTATGCCGACCATCCAAGGCTGCGTTCTGCCTCCCCAGCATTAGGGAGGCAAGAGTAATTCAAGCAAGGAAAGCTATCATAGGTGGACAAGGGATGACAGGGACCTTTACTTATACAAGCTTTCGAAGGACTTTGATGAGCTTCTATGCACACCGGTTTTCATACTTATAAAAACAATAGCTAACAATTGGGTGCTCTCTGTATGTTTCAGGGGCCGTGCTTTATTTGCATTGCCACATCTGATTCTCAAAACAGCCTCATGATATAGGAAGAATTATCATTCCCAATTTACAGATGAGAAAAGTCAAGCTTAGAGAAGTTAAGCCACTTGTCCAAAGCCACCCAGCTAATAAGTAGTGCAGTTGGGCTATGAACTCAGGCAGTCCGACTTCAGAGCCTGGACTCATAACCCCTGTCATCATATGCTGCCTCCAGTTTTACAAATTGACATTGCCTGGAATTGGGAGGAGGGCCGGGGAGGGTCACTCAGTTTTTGTATCAGAAAGGAAATTGATTTAGAGGTCAGAGACAATGGTTAGGGATAAACAAGCTCATCTCTGGATGGGGCTGCAGAAGTGGTGGGGCCCCAGGGAGCACCACTGACAAAGCCCTCATTTACCATGTTTATGACAGGTCTGGCGGAGGGCAGCTCAGGGATGATGCAAACACTTTGGGCAGGAAAATGTCTTGCTTGATTTTAGTCTTTCCCCAAACCACCCTGCCCCTTGCACCTGGTACTTTGCTGGGCATGGAACAAACACTCAATAAACAGCTTCTAAAATATAGATGCTAAATACACACCAAGAGCCACAGCCGCCTTGAACCAGTTTCAGTGGAAAGAAGAATGCTCAGTGCCTGCCTGCAGATGTGAGTGGACACAATTGGGGAAGGTGGGCCGGAGAGGTTGCACTATCTAAAACCTTGCCACTCCGAGTGTAGTCTTAGGACCAGCAGCATCAGTATCACCAGGGAACTTGTTAGAAATGCAGAATTTGAGGCCTTTCCGAGACCTACAGAATTTGCATTTTTCTTTTAATCCTCACCTGAGGAGATTTTTCCATTTTTTGTTCAGGTAGAGTGGGAGGGAGAGAGAGGAAGAGAGAGAGAGAGAGAGAGAGAGAGAGAGAGAGAAACATCGACGTGAAAGGGACACATCGAGCGGCTGCCACCCGCACAAACTGCAACCGAGGTACGCGCCCTTAGCAGGAACTGAACCCGGGTCTCTCAGGACCGCAGGCTGATGCTCTAACCTCTGAACCAAACTGGCCAGGGCTCACAATTTGCATTTTAACGAGGCCCCCATGTAACAGGAATGCACATGGAAGTTTGAGTAGCACTGCTGTAACACAGAACTGACCTAGTCACTGCCCTGTTTAAACCCTTCTGTGGTTCTTTACTGCCCTGAAATCATGTCCAAACACATTACGAAGTCTTGCTTATGAGACTATACATGATTTAACTCTTGCCTATTTCTCCAAACTCCTCTTTCACCACTCGCTTTGCCTTACTTTCTGCTCCAAGAGTACTCAGTTGCTTTCCATCTACATGTGGGCCATTTCTTTGCCTCGTCTCTTTGCTTATGCTATTCCCTTCGTTTGGGATGCTCTCTCCTCTTTTCTTCCCCTCCTTAAATCTGGGAGATTCCTACTCAACCTTTCAGACATCCTGTTCTGGGAAACCTTTCCAGCTATGATCAATGCTTCATCTTCAAACCTTCATTGCAAGTGGTCTCTATGGTTACAGTTATCACTCTCAGTGACACTTAGTTCTTTACCAGTGTGTCTCCCTCATTACAGTGTAAGTTTTGTGAGGGCAGGGACTGTGTCTGTTGCTCATGTTCCTGTCTGGTACTTTTAAGGAACCCAGCACAAAGTAGGTATTCAAAGAATGTTAAATCTTTAAAAAGTATATACACTTGGAGAAGGATGGGGTGAAGCTCTTAGTTACAACCCAGGAAAAGTGAGTGCTGGAGCTGCTGCAGGAAAACCCCTGAAGGCTTTGGGTGCCCTCCTAAAAGCCCTATAGCATTCTCAGGTCCTAGGGGCTGTGGTCAGGCACTGCCTAGAGATTAAGAATGTTGAGCAAGCCCCTGCCCTGGGCACTAGTGAGTACAGTGCAGAGCTTTGGGGCTCAGAGGATAAAAGGGAACAGCCACTTGGGGGAGTAGGGCACATTGCTCCAGGCGTTCTGCAGGTAGAGAGGGGAATGGGAAAGGTATCCCAGTTAAGAGACCACTACCAGCAAAGGCTTGGAGACAGAAAAGTGCAAAGCACTGTGATGTGCTCTGGAAGAGGGAGGGAGTTAAAGAACTACTAGGAGATAAGGCTGGAAGTATAGGTTAGAGCCCAAGAGCAGAGGACTTGAATGCCAAGTCAAGACCAAGAAGGAGTCTAGTGTAAGGACAAGGCCCCACTAGTCTGAAAGAGCAGTAAAAGGAGTTTATTTACTAAATAGTGAGGAGGAAAAAGGTAGTATAATGGAGGTCCTAGAGGGTTTGGAGCTGATACTTGTATATATCCAGTGTGGGGTGTTAGTTAACATCCCCTGATCAAAATATCTATTCGATCCACTGTGTTACATGGGGCTGAAAAGCCTCTTAGAAAAAAAACAAATAAATTTGAACAAAGCCCATAACTGGATCAGGTATATACCAGGATGACTAGAGTAGGGGTATATGGACAACTCAACGAACCATATTGCTGGCAGGGCCAGCAGAGTTTTAGAGAGAGACCTAATGATAGAGGAGGGAAGAGTCTGGCATATGTCTGCCAGTTTCCACAATAGGCGTAAGGATTGAAGAGGGATCATGGATCTGGTTCAGTATGATGGTTCTTATATAAACCCATATCTTGTGGTATTTGGTGTGCACAATGAGAATAAAATGGACTGGTTGAATAAGTGGAAAGAGCTGTCTCTGAAACACTTAAGAGCTAAAACAACTCTGCTGAGGGGCTCCACGTTCCCCTAGCTGAATGTGATATGGAATGCCATGCTTTCGCACTGTCATGGCATCATGAGAACTGAGCACATTACTATCTACAGTACACTAAGCAACACAAGACAGTGGAACATGGTAGCTTGGATTGGTCCATGGGCAGAATTGAGGCTTTAAAAAAGAAAAAGGAACATTGTTAGAGACTGGTATTTCTTCAGGAGCAGGTGGGGGCCTAGAATTAGCAAGACTGGCATAGTAATTAATGTTAATGTAAACTCATTGGCACCACCAACTGGTATAGATGGTGGGGAACATGTGCATTGCTACAGGCAATCTACAAGGCAGCCCAGGGAATAGAAACAGAGCCACTGGGAGGCAGAAGTTTGTGAGTGGATTTGGAAAAAATGAGGGAGTGTGGCGGCCTTGAGGAGAGAAGCTGGCACCACTCTAAGGGAGCCAAGGTGAATGCTGGCATCTGATCAGTGATGGGAAAGCTCCAGGAGACAACAGAAGAGAGCTGAACTTGAAGCTGTGATGGAAAGAGGCAAAAGGTAGGAGTGCTGGTGGCTGATGACAAACCTCAAGAGAAAAGTAACGAAGAAAACTTCACTCACTGAGCGCCTACCTTACATGGGTGGGCACTGTGGTAGATGCTTTCTTCACTTTATTGGTTATGCAGGTATTATCTCCATTTGATAATGGAGCCCAGAGAAGGGGCCTTTACTTATTTATCAAGCCCAGAGAAAGTGACTTTACTTATTCATCAAATATATGTACTTAGAATATAAAGATGATTAAGACACAGACCTCTTCTTTAAGGATCTATTTTAGGTGAGAAATATAGAAGCAAACCATTTTATTACAGAGTAGTCCTTAGACAAGAGTAGATGTGAGCACAAGGTGCAATGAAACCACAAAAAGTTTCCCCAAATCACAGGATCAGTAAGTGTCAGAGCCGATTCAAATCCTGGACTGTTTGAATCTAAACCTCTGCACCTTCCACCACTCTAGCTGCATAGCTATAGTTGTCAGGACCTTAGTCACAGTCTGAGTTCTGAGGATGGGCGGTAGCCCTTGCTACTGGCAGGAAATTTTTAAGAGCAAGGAAAGGACACTGGGAACTGGGATGCAGCATGTACAGGTGACCCAGCAACACCTCAGGCTCAGAATAGGAGATGATGGTGACCTAATGGTTACCAGGTTATGGAGACCCTCCACGGGACAGGACTGATTCCAGAGCCTAGTGGTGGCGGTCAGTGGTTCTAGCTTGGGAGCTACTGGAGGCAGGAAGCCAGGCTGGTTCTTAGAGAAGCGGATTGAAACCGGAGAATGGAAGGTCTCAAAAATCAAGTTGGGTTTGAGAGAAGAGGGCATAGAGGAAGTGGCAGTGAGGATATGAAAATGAAATCAGACAAGTTTTGGGTTGGAAGAAGAACTTGCCCAATCTCTAGGATCATCATCTCCTTTTTGCTCCTGTTATATTCAACAGATCCTGACAGGATTGTCTGCCTTTTTGAAAATAACTTTTTGCTTAAAAAACACCCCCCTTCTTAGCACTGGATCTGAAGAGGCCTGGGGCCCCAGTCCTTTCTAGGGATGTTTTCCTCTGACCAGTGGTCGGACAGCCTAAGCCAACCTTCCACAGTTGGGAAAGGGCTGAGCCACATCTCAGGGGCATATGAATGACAACTCTCTCTGGAACAGTGGGCAAGGCAGGGTGAAGTCAGAGGATCAGAGTTGGGAAGGTTAGGACTAGAGGGGACAGAGAAGGCAGGGAGTGAAGCAGCTTGTGGAAGAAAGCCTCTCTGGGCAGGTGGCTCCATTTGATTTCTGATTTAAAGGGGGAGGCTTAGATAGCCAAGAAGAAAAAGGCTAATAAGAAAAATATTAAACTGCAGTGTGTGTTTCCCCAGGGAATTCCTGTTGCCATGACTGACCTCCTGGAGAGCGCCATTCGTTCCCGAGCATGGCAGCTTTATAGGCACTTGTAGGCCTGCAAAGAACACCAATTTGCTGCTGCAGTTTGTTTTGATAACTGAAACTTTCAATAAATCTATATTAAAATCAAAGGGAAAATTAACTAGGCCCCAGTGAGGGGCACGGAGATAAGGGAGCATATTACCACCCTGGCCTCAGCCACCCCACATCCGTCTCTTAGTTCAGATTCAGGTCACCAGGGAGATGAATGGCTCAGGCTTATGGAGAACAGCCCTGGGGACAGCAAGGCAAAGATGTGACCAGGTCCAGCCCTCACTGCTCCTGGAGCAGAGAAATCTGTGGGAGTAGGATGGGGGGTGAGGAGGTGTGGTGATGGTGGTCATGGGGAAAAGGTATTGGAGAGAGGGATGGGAGAGGGGCAAAAATAATAGAGATAACTAATATTTACTGAACTCCAGATATTGTGCTAAGCACATTTGTATTTCATTCTAATTACAATAGGTACTAGTATTATCTCCACTCTATTTTTATTTTTAAATTAATTTATTTTTGTTACAGATGTTTCTCCTCCCCCCTCCCCCCCCATTATCTCCACTTTATGGATGAGAAAACTGAGCCTCAGAGAGGCATGTGACTCGTCTAAGGTCAGGCTGAGCCAGGACTCAAACCTGAACAGGTTCTCTCTGAGCTTGTACTCCTCGTAACTGCACTATGCTGTCTTATATAACTTACAGAGACTGTGAATGGCAAAAGCAGTTTTTCCAGTTCTGAGATAAAAATGTTTCAGACCCAGTTTGGGTTCTCTCAGCTGTGCCAAGTTTAGGGGCTGCCATGTACAGTCCTTGGGTCCTGGGTTCTCTGCCCTTTGATTGCTGGTTAAGGTCCCAGCTTTGATGGCCTCCTTGCTATTTTTCCTGGTGGTTTGACAAGGCAGTAGAAGAACCAACTTGGTCCTCTTTTTGGTCCCTGTTCTCAGTGTTCACTTTAGTCCAGTAACTTAAACCAGCAGCCAAGAGGTTGCTCAGGATATATTTATGTCTGAGTATTGGATTCAGTTCATCTGCCTCCAAAAATTCACTTGCCCTGACTCCACCCCCGACCTTGGGGCTTGGCCACTTGTTTTTTGGACAGCCCAGCTCCATTACTATCACTCATTTACTAACACATTTGGTTGTCTTAGCCTCCTCTGGGAGGAGGATTAGGTTCTGACAGAGCCCCCAATGTACCCACTGTGGTTGGACTGAAATGAAGTTAATTTGACCAGAGGCTATGTATGATTCCTCCCACCATTTCTAGTCTCAAATGAACCACTGTGCTTTAGGGTGTGGGTGTGGGATCTGGCGCCCCCTGTGGCTACCCGAGTAGTGGGATAACACAACCCTCTCTCTCTCTCTCTGAGAAATGATGGTTCTATATAACCTGTATGACAAAGCAACTAGCTGTGTTTTCTTTGAAGCTCTGGTCAACTTTGTACTACCTTATATTTTTTTCCTTCCTTCCCTGTCTCACTTCCCTTTTCCTCCTCACTCTGGGCTCCTACCCTGGGATTATACTTCCTAATGAAGTTTTACCACATAAGCTTTGCCTCAGGCTCTGCTTTCTAGAAAACCAGAAAACAAAGGGAATCACAACAGTCAAAGGCTTGATGGAGCCAAGTACTGGGTTAGCAGCAATATAAGGTAGAGTGAGCTTTTAAACTGTTCTATTATTTGAATGTATTTTGCCTGGTCTTTGTCTAAATAGAGCTTACTATCTGGTGAAGTCCTAGAAGCTATACAGTTGGACTCCAAAGCACCAAGGAGGAAAAAGCACATTCTGGGGAAGTCAAGGGGACTGTGGAATGTTCCATGGAGAATACTGAGACTGGGACTTAAAGCCTCCAACCCAGATAGTGTAGGTTTACTTAATTCTTACAGCTAAGAAGGTTGGCTGTGCCCTATTCTCAGGCCACACTCAGGATATAATAAAGTCAGAGACAAGCCATCTCAGGTCCTTTTATTTGTCTAATTTTATTTATCTACTTACTTACTGTCTGTTCTTCCTCACCCTTCCACTTGCCAATATCAAAGCTCCCTGAAGATACAGGTTTTGTGTGTCTTATTCACCAATGAATCCTTAGCAACAGAAACAGTGCCTGAAACTTAGTAGAGGCACTATGAATACATGTTGACTGATTGATCAACTGGGATGAATATTTAGACGATATTAATGGAGGAGGAAGACCCAATTCCAGATCTAAGAATCAGAGGATACAGGCAGATATGCCTCCACTTACTGATCTTGGGTTAAGTGACATCTATCCCTGCTGATGTTTATTCGCCTCATTTTTCTACAAACATTTACTACATGCCTGCTTTTGCCTAGCACTGTGGTGGGTATTACAGATACAGCATGAACAATATGGAAATAATGCTTACCTTAAAGAAGTTTACAGCCCTGGAAGAGAGACAAAAAAGGACACAGATAAGTATAAAACAATGCGATAAATTCTATAGGTGCAGAGCAGAATCACAATAAGAACCCATTCTGTGGGATTAAGCAAGGTATTCCCAGCTCAAGTGGGAGTCATTATGTAAAGGCTATGACTGCAGCCAGATCCAGGAGATGGTTCCTGACTGGGAGGCTGTCAAAGCCATCATTGGTTTGGCCAAGGCTGGGGTTTCCCACCTCAGAACCCGGTACCCATGACTCCCCAGGAGCCATCACCTGGATGAAGAAACACATCTCTGGCTTTGGCCCAGCTGATGGAAGAGACTGGAGGAGACAGAATCCTTTTAACCCTTAAGTTCCCTTTGGAGCCAACCTGAACAGGTCATTTCCCTCTTCCTTAGGAAGGCCCTTGAGAAATCTTAGAAAGAAACCTAAGCATTTTCTTTTTACCCTAAAACACTCCTCCTCTTGGTTCTCCCACCACAGAGAGTGGATAGTAACAACCTGTTGAATGAACAAATCATAAGAAGGTGTCATCTAAAAATAATGTCACCTTATGAGCCTATATACTCCCCTTAATGAATATATTTTAAGATGGGAAAACGAAAGTGGGACTTGATTCGCTCTAGGTCTTGGAAAGTTTTCGTTTATTTAAAAATATTTTTTCTTTCACAGTCGGAAGTGAGCCCCCCTTTACCCTCTTCTGAGTACGTGCAACCTCAAAACTACAAGTCCCATAAGGCCGGCCTCGGGGAATCACCATTTTGACATACCTTACCGCGCATGTCGGCGGGAGAGCGAACATTTGGGGAGAAGAAGCCCCGCCCATTTGCATCCCATTGGTTGAAGGAGCCGCTGGCGGACTCAGCGGTTGGCCACTGCGCCCGCCCGTCCGTCGCGTCTGCCGGGGTCAGAGTGCGCGGAGGTGAGTCGGTGTGTTGTGGACTCGTGGTGCTGGCTGCTGCTATTGAGGCGGCCGGGAACGGGCGGTGGGGAGCGGGCGGAGCTGGCCCTGCCTCTGTCCGGCCGGCGCCGCAGTCGGCGCGGGCCGCGCCCGCCGCCGTAAACTGCCCTGAGCGCCTGCTGAGGCCGAGGGAGACGTCTGGGCCTGCACCTGGAGGGAGCCTGCCGCGCTGGCCCCAAGGAGCGGGCGTTGCCATGGCGACAGCCTCTCCCGCGGCTGACGGGGGGCGGGGGCGGCCCTGGGAAGGAGGACTGGTCTCCTGGCCCCCTGCCCCTCCTCTTACTCTCCCCTGGACTTGGATGGGCCCGAGTTGGGGACAACACCCCGGGGTGGGTGATGTGGAGAGGCTCCCCAGATTGGGCCCTGGTTGATGCATGCGGGGTGAGGGTCGCGGCGCGCACAGTTTGTGCAGCTTGGGTGCTGGCCCATGTGCTCATCCTGGATGCATGATCTACTGAGTAACGCTCAAGCGGAGAGGGAGTGTGGGGCAGGGCTCTGCAAGACAGACTGGATGAGGTGACTAAGGGTACTTACTTCTAACATGGGATTACCAGGAAGGAGGAAGAGAGGTTTGACCAGAAAGGGTGGAAATCCAACCAGGAGATGATAGATAGAACACCCCTTTCCCGCTCCCGAACTCCCAAGTATACACACAAGGTTAGCAGTTTACCTCTTTGTAAATCCTTAGCGGTGGTAGTAGTGATGGTGGAAGGAGTGAATAAGAGGCCTAACCGGGCTAGCTTTCTGTTTGTTTTTCTTGCATATGTTACAGCAACAGGTGCTTTCTTAAAACAAAAAAGCATAAACTAGGATTGGGGCTTGACTTCGAGTTCTTGCAAAATATAACCGCTCCTGTTGAATTGAAAGATGCTGAATGTGGCCCCTTATTGGTTGTTTAGATTTTGTCTTTAGGGCTGGATTTTGCAACTGATGGTTCTCTCATTGCCTCTGCTGTAGGTGTCTGGCCACTTCTATGGCATTAGCTCTTGTCAGACATTTTATCAGTCTCCCAGCTGAAGGGCAAAAAAACACGAATCCCATTGGCTAAAGACTACACTAGTTTAACTATAGTAGGTTGTGATTGGCTGAATGATTTTTGATTGTAGAGTTTTTAGATTATAGAGTTTCTACTAGAAATTGGCTTCATCAAATTCTGCTTTATTCTGACTTTATCATACACAGCATGCCTTGTTTTAGTGGGTTCCTGCCTGGAGCTTAAGTATATTATACCTGAATCCCCTACTATTTAAAAGCCAATTTATAAACAGGGACTTGGAGTGTGACTCCACTAATGTGTGTGTCTGTGATCTTGGTTAGAAACCCACTTGACTGCCTTTTCACAGAGAGGTGGGGGTATGGGGGAAGGGAGCTGCCGGGAAGTGATTGATAAGGTTTCCTTTATGGATTCTGTGGTGCTTCACTGGAGCTCAGAGCACTTTGGCAACTTAAGCACTCCAAATTAAAAGCTCATTAACAATTCCTGCCCAAAGATCCTGTAAATAATCGGCTAGCTAGGTCATAGAGCTTGGCTGAGCGCTCTCCTTCCAACTTAAAATTCCAAATAAAAGTGCTTTTATTTCCTTTCATCTTGAAAAGTTTTGTTTGTGGTGGGCTAAGTTGATTAGTGGCATTTTCTCAAGGCATCTGAGTTGAATACAGTCTTAAATGTGTGTAGAGTGGTAAACAGGAATAGATTGATTCCAAACCTAGGTGTTTCTTTGTGCAAAGGTCATTGCTGGCTTATAAGGGCACCTCTGCAACTTCTAGTCCTTTGGAAGATCTGAATAGGTGATAAATGTGATAGGTGTCCACTGATGATTTGATTTGGGATTTGTTTATCCTGACTTTCTAAGAACTTGAGGCAGACCTGGAAGTAGCCTGCAAGTATTTCCTGGTTTATGTGGCCATTTGCAATATAGCTTGTGGGTTTGTGGCAACCAGCCCCTCCTCCAATCCTGGCCTCAGTTCTTGAGTTCTGAATATTGTCATCCTAACTAGTATCCTCTCCTTGACTAGACTAGGCTTCTGGGATTATCCAGAGAGCCACCATTTCATGGCCCTCTTTCTCAGTCCAAATTTAGATATTATAAATGTTTAGTGTTTCTAGGAGGTAAGCCTCCTTAGGAAGAAAAATATATTACTAGAGAACATAAAACTTATCATCGCAAAATTATATAGTACCTAGTAGCTTCTGAAACCTCTGTACAGGCACTGTCCTTCCACATAGGTGGCTGTTAACACAAAGTAGTTTGAGTTTAGGAGTTTGAAATATACTGTTGGTCCTTAAATTGTTTCAAACAGCAGCCCCCTGAGGATGTAATACTTTGTATTGAAATAGACTTGTTGCAGAGATGTGTATTTATCCACAGCATTGGGGCTTTCCAGCTCTCACAGAACCTTCGGCATCCCCAGCTACCAGCCTTGGCATCTTCGAAGTGAGGAGAGGTGAGAATTCTTTTGCGTTGTCAAGTTTGGCTTGACTTCTTCCTTATGGGTATTTGGGTTTGGAGGGTGAGGGGTGGGGGCCAATGCAGATTGTAATTGTCTATAGCTTTTTCTGATAAGACACCATATGCTCAAAGACCACTGAAAGGTGCTCAAAGACCATTCAAAGTACCCAAAGTTTGTAAGTGTGAGAGTTGGAGGTAGGGTATCCAGACTCTAAAGTTCTGTCATTTCTTTGTGGACATTGTATGAACAACTACTTCAGGTTCAGGAAGGTTTAATAGAGCTGTAATAGTTCTTTATTCTGAGTAATACATATCTTTAATCTTTAGACAGTAGGAAGGAACACATTCATTTGACTTTTGATAATATAGTTGACCAAGGCCTTTGGAATCTTGGTTGAATTTGGGTTGTGAGTCACCTTTGGCTGGATGGTTAATCCCAGCCTATCTCCATTTTACAAGGATTGGAGCTAGCTAAAAAGGTGAATTCTGATGATTGATATCCAGGATCTCAGAGGTTGTTTCTTTAATAACTAAGGGCCAGGAACTTTGCTAGGTCCTAGGACTATGGTAAATAAGACAGCTACTGCCCCTGACACCAAAGAGCTTACAAATTCACGGGAAAGACAGATAGTAAAGAAGCAATTATAATATACTCTATATTCTATAATAAGGTAAATGTAGTTACTTTGGGAGTGCTCAGAAGGGTCCCTCATCCAGACCAGTGGGCTTAGGAAAAGCTTCACAGAGGAAGTAACCTCCTCATCTGGAATTAGATGAAAACATGAGGGACCAAGCATGAAGGTCGGAACTTTGCTGAATTTGAGAAACTGAAGTTTAGTGTGATCAAAACAGTACTCTGTGGGCAGGGGCAGGGAAATATGGTGAGAGATGAAGCAGGAAAGGTAAACAGAGGCCAGTACTTTATAGGCTCTTAGGAGCAGATGGTGGGTGGGAGAAAAAAAATTGGACTAGATCAACAAACTTTTTCCTCTGAAGGACCAGTGCATATTAAGGCTTTGTTCAGCTCTACTCAACTCTGCTGTTACAGCATGAAAGCAGCCATAGTATGATCATGAATGAGCATGGCTGTGTTCCAGTAAACTTTTATAAAAACAATGGCTGCTGGATTTGGCCTGTGGACCATAGTTCGCCAGCCCCTGTATCAGACTCGCATAAGAGCAGTAAGAATCCATGAGAAGGTTTTAAGCAGTGGACTGATAATAGATTTGTGTCTTGGAAAGTTTGCTCTGATTTCAGTGTTAAGAATGGATCAAAGGGGACAGTACTGGAGCAGAGAGACCAGTCAGGAGACTGTGGCAGTTACATGGGTAGCATTTTATATTTCCCTCTCTGAGGCAGCATTTTGACACTTAAAGACTGACTATAACTGAGTCTTTGCATGTATGTATATACTTGTTCTCTTTACTAATTTCCAGGCCATCTACTGGAGCTTAAAATATGGCTACCAAAGAATTTGTTGGTGTTAACCAGCTCCTATTTCACAGACTAGAAAAGGTGTAGGAAGGGAAAGTTGGCGTCAAATGATTGAAAAGACTTTGGGAACTCTTTTTGCTATTTAAAGAAGTAGGGAATAAATGGAGCCCTGGCAGGGATCTTGTTTTATGGCTCATAGCTTAATGTCAATTGCTTTGAACTTCTTGAACTATACACAAGAGGAGGACCCATTTTCCTAAGTTTTCCAGGAATTGTCCTCATTACATGTCCTACTCAGTCTCTCCTTGATTGTGGCAAAATGATGCCCTTTTTTCTGGTTTTGGGAATATCTTAGTCAGGCACAGGGACTAAATAAAGTGGGGTGTTTGATGAATAGTCTTCCTCCTCCTACAAGCCTCAGTATACTTGCATTGCTGAAGGGAAGCCTATAGGTTTCTGATAACAGTGTTATGTCATCTTGGTTAAGTGACTTACCTCTCTGAGTTTAACATTCCTACCTGTAAAATGGAGATAGTGGAACTTAATAGGGTTGGTTAAAGGATTTAATGAGGTAATGTATGTAAAGCTCTTAGCACAGTGTCTTTAACTTTTGTTACTGACAGTACTTTACTCATACTTTTTTAAAAACAGCCAGCAATTGGGTGAGTTGGCCTTTGGCTTAGTATGTTTTGGGTCCTTACAATTGTAATTGTGGCCATATGATAGAAACATAGACCCTGGCAGAGGCAGTCAGCAGACAGGAGGAAGTTACCACTAAAGCAAGGCACTGCTCTTCATAATGGAAAATTTTCACACAGCAGGAGTCCCATTTAGAATCCCAGAACTTTCGTCAGGGTGGACCTTAGTCCCAATACCATCAAGGAAGCGAATTGAGAGAGCAGCTACTCAAAAGAAATTCACTGAAGTGTGACCAGTCATCTCTCCCAGTCCGTCAGGGTCATTTATTAGTGTTGCTACCCTTGTGGCCTTGCATCTTTGTAAAGTGCCTCTCGAACGTCTTTTATTACTTTTCACCACCACTCTGGGAAGTGGGTCAGGTGATCAGCATTATTACTCATTGAGGAAACTGAGGCCCAGTAAGGTTAAGTGTGTTGCCCAAGGTATTGTGAGAGCTAGTACTGATTTGCCTCCAGATGAAATGATGTTAGTTTATTGCTGTGATTTCTCTTCTGTTGAGTGAGAGATATATAGTCATTGCAGAAATGCATTCTGATGCATGCCTTATCCAGATCTGCTAAGCCTGATTCGGGTCCCACTTGATCCGCTTGGTCCTGTTGGGTTTTAATTGATGGCTGCTAGGAACAGGCTTGTTGAGAAGCAGATTTCCCTTTGGGTCATTGTTTTTAGTCCGTCCTCCTTTGGGGACATTCTTGGGGGAGCCTTGGGTTATGAGAGATTGCTTTGATATGTTCAAAATTGTGCCTTGTGCCCCACAGCTACAGGTAAAATCAAAAGGCGGATAATTTATGGGAGTGTCAGAGCTGGCCGCTGGCACCTCAGGAGGCCATTAGTATGCCTGTTCAGACCCTCTATGTCCTTGCAATTGATTCCTCTTTGCATGAGCTTGATTTGGGAAGCTGTAGATCTGTGGGTAGTGATTGGATGTGACAGTCCAAACACTGGTCCCTAAATTAATCCTTTTAATAGTATTTCAGCACCAAGGCAATGTTTCTCCTCTCTCTCTAACTGGGAGGACAGAATGGGGTGGTTTAGGAGGAAGGAGAGAGAAAGAGAAAGCGAGAAAGCTTTAGTTGGTGCTTAGGTCCTGCTCTGCTCTAACATGTTCTGATTCCAGAACAGTTGACATCATGACTGGGCATATATATTCATTCAGCAAACATTGACTCACACGTACTTGTGCCTGGCTCTGGGCTGGGAATACAGAAATGAGTAAAATGTGGTCCTTGCCCTTAAGGATCTATGTCTAACTCAGTGGTTTCAGACTTTTTAAACTCATGCACTATTTAGATGGAAAAAAATTAATCGTATGCTTTTCTTTAATGCTACTTAAATTTTAAAATGCATTAAAGTATCTGACCAAACACAAGTCAAAGAAATTATCATGTCAGATATGATTTTTTAAAAATTGACTTTAGGGATAGCCCTGGCCAGTTTGGCTCAGCGGTTAGAGCGTCGGCCTGTGGTCTAGAAAGACCCGGGTTCAGTTCCCGCTAAGGGCATGTACCTCAGTTGCAGTTTGTCCCCGGCCCTGGTTGGTCTTGCGGGTGGCAGCCACTCAATGTGTACCTTTCCCATCGATGTTTCTCTTGCTCTCTCTTCCTCTCTCTCCCTTCTATCTGAGCAAAAAAATGGAAAAATGTCCTCGAGTGAGGATAAAAAAATAAATAAATAAAATAAAAATTGACTTTAGGGATAGAGATAGAAACACCTCTGAGAGAGAAACATCAACATCAGTCGGCTGCCTCCTGCACGCCCCCTGCTGGGGATTGAGCCAGAAACCTGGGCGTGTGCTATGACCTGGAATCGAACTGATGACCTCTTGGTGCATGGGTCGATGCTTGACCATTGAGCCACATCTGCTGGGCTCAGATATGATTTTTAAACACACAAGTGCACACACATACAACTATACCTGTTACCTTCCATCTTCACTTTCTCCCTGAAAATGATTGGTAGGAGGAGAAACAGATAACTAAAATCTTTTAATATAGTGAGATAAAAGTTATGGAGTAAGGATAAACTGTGCTACTGGATCATACTTAAGCAGTTAACTTTATGATGGGGTGTCAGAGAAAGCTCCCTAAAGGGGGAGATTTAGCTGGATTTTGAAGAAGGAGCAATAATTTGCCTGGTGAAAATAGAAGCACATTTTAAAACAGAGGAAGGAGCATTTGCTGAGGCACAGATTTGTAAATGGAAACATTGCATTTGGGGAACTGAGCAAGAGCTGATTGTCACCTTGCCTCCTGCCAGTTTCTCCGCTCTGCGATGGGAGGATTTGTTCCTCTGGAATTGTGTTTGAGAAGAGGCTTTGAGTTCCTTGTGCTGCAGTTGTTTTAATCCAGGATACCCCTTCCTTGTTTCTCCTTTTTGTACATAAGGCTGCAATTTGTTTCTCTCGTTAGAATATAAAAATAATTGTTGTGTAAACAAATTTGGATGAATTGGACAAATTTAATTATTGCTTGTGGTTTAGTTACTTTGAGTTAAAAATCACACCTTACCTGAAAAGAAAAACTGAAGTTAATATGCATTGTTAGCCTTACGGCTGTTGGGGAATCAGTCCAGTGGGGAAATGTGGGTCCTCAAACATGGGAGAGGAGAACAGAACTCTAACAGAGCTAAGTGCCTCTGAGCCTTAGTTTTCTCATATGTAAAATGGTAATACTGTTACCCATTTTGCTTGATAGTTCAGAAGATTAAATGAGATGAAATATGTAAATTCCTAATAATGCTTGGCTTATAGTAGATTTCTTCTTTATCAAGTATTAACAACAATAGCTCCCTGTTACTGAGTACTTACTATCATGCAAAGCACTGGATATACATTACGTGTACAGGAGCAGAAGCAGCTGTAGCTACATGCCAAGGGAGTGACAGGTTATACAGAGGAGGATGTTTTGTTGAGTTGAGGACCCAGCTTTAGAGTTCCTTTTCCCATTCTACTTTGGAGCCATCCGGAAGTTGTGTAGAGGTTTCAGGGCATGTCAGACTTTGTTGTCTCACGCTCTACCTTTCAGCACACTAGACCTAGCCCTTGGCCTCCACTGTGAGATTGTATAGAACTTTGGGGGACAGGTGATGAGGCCTTGTGTTGGGGCAGTGGCCCAAGGCCCTGAACTGGGAGTTGGGAGCTCTGGGTTCTATTCTTACTCATACTTGCTATGTGAATCTTGTGCAATCGTTTCTCTTTCTGGGGCTCATTTTTACTGGCTGGCTGGGCTGTGTCGCCTCTTAGGTTTTCTTTCACCTTTGACAGTCTGATTTTCAAAGAAAGTGCTCTCGTAGTAAGGATGCATTCATTAGATTGAAGATTCTGATTTTTGAAGGTAATGAAGTTTATTTATATCTTTCCCAGGCTATTTTTAGCTGCCTAAGATAGAGTCTGTGACCAAGTAAGTTCCAGACAGGGATTACGGAATTCTCTGTTGATGCTTCTGCGACTCAGGTGCCTGAGCAGTGTGGCACTACAGGTCAGACTGGGACAGGGGCTTGCCCCAGGACTGGGAACTGGGGAAGGTGCAGCTGACCCAGATGATTCCAGTCAGCTGGACTCAGAATCTGCCTCGGGTGCCTTGGAGTTTCCCTGGAATCTTCTGCCTCCCAGTCTGGCTTTTAATGGAATGCCTGAATTCAGGGATGTACAAACCCATATCCTCCCCCTTCCCCGATTCCAAGTGTATGTGGTTGGGGAGATAGGGTGGGAGTAGATCCCATATTTCATGATGCACTTTACTTCTTTTCCATCTCCCAGGCTCCCCTGGCCTGTGTATGTGGATATTAAAGGATGGCCCCCGCTGCCTTTGCCCTCCCTTCCCCCCTCCAGTAATGGAAGGCTATAAAATGTCTATTTACCCAAGACACCAGAATGACTCCTCTGTGGTTCCACTAATCTGGTGATTTGGTGCTTCTCTGGTCTCTCAGGTAAATACAGATTGAGGCTTTTTATAAAGGCATATTATTTCCCTCATTAAATGTGTGTTTTGGCACATGTGTTATTTACCTGACCGACAGTAATGGCTGCAGAGGAGCCATTGGTGTCTGTTGTGTAAATACTCTGCACAGAGACCATCCTCCAGGGGCTGTGGCACAGGCCTATGTCTCCAAATCTGACTGGCCCTGTGGCAGCCCTGTTTACCCCTCCTCTGCCCCTGGGGGGCTGGTCCCTTCATTTTGAGAAGCGAATCATTCATTTCCCTCCTTGCCATAGGCTACTTACTACCATTAATTTGCTAGGAGAAAGAAAAGGGTATCTGAGTTTAAATATGTATTAATCTTGGTCTGTGAAGAAATACGCAGAATCATAAACTGTTCCTTTTGTGTTCTGCCCCTCAACTAGATACCCAAAGTCCCAGTTGATAATATAAATTGTAGGCTTAATATTTGCAAACTTGTGACTAAAGTATAAAAACATAAATAGAAAAGAGAAATCCCTAAGATGCCAGCGGAAACAAGGGCAGGTGAAGCTCCTGCACTGAGGGCAGGGGTATTTCCTGAGAGGGTTTTAATGGCAGGAGTGCCCAGTGAGGGGGCACCAATTGGGGGCTCTTGAGATGGAGACTCGCCAGCTTCCCTGCCAGAGGGGAGCATGCAGCCTACCTTATGTGGACAGTGCAAGGAGATTACTTCCTTACATACTGTCTGTTCTCGGTTTTCTTCTTTTTTTTTTTTAATCCTCACCTGAGGATATTTTTTCACTTTTCTTCAGATAGAGTGGGAGGGAGACAGTGAGAGGGAGAGAGAGAAACATCAGTGCGTGAGAGACACATCGACTGGTTGCCTCCCACATGACCCCAACCGGGGCCAGGGATGAACTGCAACCAAGGTACATGCCTTTGACTGGAATCGAATCCACGGGCTGATGCTATAACCGCTGAGCCAAACTGGCCAGGGTTCTTTTTCTTTTTTTAAACCACATTGCATATGGATTAAAAAATAATTTTTTAAAAGTTTGAAATAGACCAAATATACATAAAAGTTGGAAATTTAATACAAAGAAAAAATTTCGGAACCATTTGAGAGTTGCGTTGCTGACCTAACACCCTAACACCCTGAATGCTTTGCATGTATTTCCTACATGTAAGGACATTTTCCTACCTAACCACAATGCAGCCATGAAAACTAGGAAATTAACATTGGTAATGTTACCTCTATTTAATCCTCAAACTCCATTCAAATCTTGCAAGTTGCCCTAGTAACGTTCTTTTTATCCAGTTCAGAATTATGCTTTGTATTTTGCTATCAAATCTCTTTAATCTCCTTTAGACTTACCTACATAGCTATACCTTGACCTTTATGACCTTGGTACTTTTAAACATTATAGGCTGTCCCTCAATTAGGGTATTGTCCGGTATTTCCTAATGATTATATTTAGGTTATGCATCTTTGACAGGGATATCACAGAAATGATGCTTTGTCCTTATCATTGCATCCTATAATGTGGTGCATGATTTTGATTTATCCCATTACTAATGATGTTCATTTTGTTCAATGGATTAATGTCTGCCAGGCTTCCCCATTGTAAACTTACTCCCTGTAGTAATAAGCATTCTATGGGGAGATACTATCAAAAACTATGTGAATGAATATCCCTCATCAAACTTAAATTTTATTTACTTATTTCTTTGTATCTTTTCGATTCATAGGTTTTCTTTTTATTCAGTGCATTATAATCTATTAATATCATTATTTTGCCAGTGGGAACCCCTTGAAGCTGACTTCTGCATCCTTTTGATATGTTCCTATCATTGATAATTTCCGTGCTTTCTGCCACAAGATGATCCAGGTTCATCTTGTCCCTTTCCCTGCCACAGCTTTGGAATCAGCCATTTCTCCAAAGAGCTCTGGAGAATATTATTTAGAAGGCGACTGGGTGCTATGTGTGCTCATTGCTACTGGAGTGCTGCTGCTCCCTGGCCCTTCGGCAGACAGAGCTAGAAATATATATGCATGTGTTTATATATTTGTGTATATATTCATACTCATATTTGCATCTAGCTTTATTTTTATATATTATATATCAGAAATGAATTTTTTTTCTTTTCTTATTATTTTCTATCCTCTAGTAGTAAGAAACTTGGTTTCCCTTAATATATTACCCTTAATATATGTCTTTCTTTAATTAATTCCTCTATATGTAGGTAATGTCCCATTGTTGCCACTGCTCTTTCCCCTTATTGGGTGCCTTTTTTTTACCCTGCCCATGGCTTCCCACATCAGACCTTTCCACCACTCCACCGTGGATGCCCTCCATACCCCACATGGACTCTTACTTGCTATATCACACCTTCCTGCAACTTCGCCTATTTGGGCTCTCATACTAACCTCCAGACCCTTCTGCTTCTCACACTCCAACTGTTGTTGACATCTACCTAAAGCCATTAGATTGAATTTTTCAGTATGGGAAGGGGAAAAGGTGCTCTCTGTTTCTTGACTTGAGTTGAACTTGGTTTTTATTTTTTTTTAATCTTCACCTGAGGACATTTTTCCATTTTTTGTTCAGATAGATGAGGGAGAGAGGAAGAGAGAGAGAGAGAGAGAGAGAGAGAGAGAGAGAGAGAGAGAGAGAAACTCGATGTGAAAGGGACACATCGAATGGCTGCCACCCACACAACCCAACCAGGGCCGGGGACAAACTGCAACCGTGGCACATGCCCTTAGCGGGAACCGAACCCGGGTCTCTGTGGACCACAGGCTGATGCTCTAACCGCTGAGCCAAACTGGCCAGGGCTGAACTTGGTTTTTAGAAGTAAAGGAAGTTTAGGCTGCTAACATACGGAGGCCTGGTCTACTATCTGCCTTTGAGACTTCCTACAAGGAAGATGTTTGATGTGGGTGAAACCAGGTGAGGAAAGCAAGGCCTGCAGGCAAGAGGACCTCTGGCCATCAGTATGTTGTCCATGGAAGGGGATGGGGCATATATATATATAATATGCTATATGAGAGGTCTAGAGCATTCTAGGGTGTAGGAGACATTAATGTTACTCTCTGAGGGTGCCTTATGCATTAAGTGGATTTATAGGCCCAAAATATGGGGATCCAGGTTTGACCAGGTGGGCATAGCCCAATAGGAGAGTAGTAGTAATAACAGTAAACTAATATTGATCTATAATTTAGTTGTAAGTCTGGTTTGGCACTGGGAGGAGGTGAGTGTAGCTTCTACCTATTCCGCAGCCATCTTGGGTTCTCCCAATAGTAAGCTAATACTGAGCCCTTATGTACCAGACATGGCTCTTAGTGCTTTACATGTGTGCTTTCATTTCATTCTAACTTAAGGACTAGGAGCTGTTACTGTTGTCATCTTACAGGTGAGGAATTGAAGAACAGAGCTTGCCCATTGTGCCATGGATTCAAACCTGGAAGCCCTCCTTTAATCACGACACTTAATTGCCTGTAGCATCTGGCAGATGAGGTCTGGTTGACTATATGTACACTTTATACACTATATTTACACACTGGAGAACATTAAGATTTTCAAAAGTCCTTATGCATGGCCTGACTTTGAGGGGTTAGAGGAGTATTCTAAGGTCCCGAGGGACTTTAGATCCAAACTAGAATGCATAATCTGAGCAGACTGGTGTCTCCCATCAAGCCTTCATTACTGTTCAGGAGTGGGTGATGTGAAGAGTTATTTTGGATTCCAGATTTCAAAGGGATATTGACCCAATTTGTCTTTCCAAGGGATTCCCTAATGAAACTCAAGCCAGCCTTTGTCTACCCCAGGCTGAGTTTTGGCTGCATTTTTGGAGAGGCTGTGAAGCTATGGTGAAAACAAGCACTGTGCTTATGCAGGAACCATGAAGAATTAAAAATACTTTTCAGAATTAGTTCTGCTGAATCCACATGGAATCTTACTATAGGAATAGGGAAATTGAGAACGCACAGTAGCATATACCCTAATAAATGCGCAGGCAGGTTATTATAGCTCATTCAGTGAGTTGGGAGAGTCAGAATGAGAAGTGATACTTGGTATTGTCCCATGTTCACTCAGGTAGTAGTGACCTCATTGCCTTTGAGTATGCTTTGGACTTCACAGACTGCTCTCCCCCTCCACCCTACTGAAGGAGCAAGTGCCCCTTTGCAGCGTTTCAGAGGCAAGCTTTTGGCTGTAAGAATGGGATTCCAGCCCTGGCCGGTTTGGCTCAGCGGTTAGAGCGTCCACCTGCGGTCCGTAAAGACCCGGGTTCGGTTCCCGCTAAGGGCACGTACCTCGGTTGCAGTTTGTCCCCGGCCCTGGTTGGTCGTGCGGGTGGCAGCCACTCGATGTGTCCCTTTCACGTCGATGTTTCCCTCTCTCTCTCTTCCTCTCTCTCCCTCCTACTCTGTCTGTACAAAAAAAAAAAAAAAAAAAAAAAAAAAATGGAAAAGAATGGGATTCCAAAAGGCATAAACCATGGCCATTTCTGTATTGGCAGTGAAATTTCTTGTTTGACTTTGAGGGAATTTGAGAATTTGGTTTAAAGGGGTAAACACCAAATTTCTTTGTTCCTTTTTTTTTTTTTTTTAAAGGAAGCTTGAGTTATTTAAAACTTAGGCTTTGATTTTTATATTTAGTTAGCCCTCTAAGGAGCAGACATTCTGCAAATTTAAAGGGAAAACTTGAAAACTCATTTGGATTTTTTTTTGCACATGTTCACTCAGAAACTTTACTAGACTTTTAGCAATGCTTCCATTACTGCCACATCTGGGTTTTCTCTTTTTCTTCCCTATTTAAAAAAGTCCTGCAGTCATTCAAGGCCTCTAGTAGAGAGTGAGTGATTCCAAAGGCAGCAAATAGGATGGCCTAAGGCTGTTGCCAGCTGTGCTCTGCAGGCATTTCATTCTCCCAGGGTGCCACTTACTGGTGTGGGGGCTGGGGAATCAGCAGGGTATCATGAGCAAGCTCCCCTGTGATTGGCTCTGCTTTCAAGTTGGAGAAGGGAGCAAGGTGTGTGGAGATGTCAAGATATAGACAGGAAAGCTAGGGTCAGATGGCTTGGAATAGAACTGAGGAGAGAATCTTGGGTGTTTTCTACTGTCTGTGTCTACTTAGCTCCCAGGTCTGATTGTGCAACTGGGTTTCCTCATGTTACTTTGGGAACCTTAGCTTTAATGTTAACTGTTGCTACCTGAGGCTTGAGCACAGAATTTCTCTCCTCTCTTTTGAATTTAAGAGCTTCATTTAAAGATGAAGGCCAGTGTTGCATGTTGTTTTGAGAATGATCTGGGAAACTCCAAGCTGTCATAATGCTGCAGGGGCCAGTATTAAGGTCTTGAACTTCAGTAGAGAAAATGGTGATATAGAAAAGGGGCCCAGAAACAAACTGGGGAGTGGTTCATGTTGTGTGACTATTCCTGAAGACTAGATGGGATAGGGCCACAGTGGGAGGGGAGTAACCCAGGCTCTCTGTTTTTTTTTTTTTGTTTTTTTTTTAATTTTCCTCCCCTAAGTTTTAGATGCTTCTGGATGTTCAATGCTAGCACCTTTGCAGACTGGAGCAGCTCGATTTTCTTCGTATTTACTTTCAAGAGCAAGAAAAGTGCTGGGCTCCCACTTATTTTCTCCCTGTGGTGTTCCGGAGTTCTGCTCCATATCCACCAGAAAGCTGGCGGCCCACGGCTTTGGCGCATCCATGGCGGCAATGGTGTCCTTCCCTCCCCAGAGGTATCACTACTTTTTAGTGCTGGACTTTGAGGCCACGTGCGACAAGCCACAGATTCAACCTCAGGTAACTGTTGCATCATTGCTTCAGATAAGGTGGGGTGGTAAGGAGGGAGGGAGGATAGTCTTGCTTCCTGGGACCCAGAGGAACTTCCTCATGTCTTCCTGGCTTTTTAGCTACTCATCTGGAGTTCCTGCCTAGGAAGCAGGACTTGGTTCAGGCATGCTAGGGTAAGTAAGGTAGACCTGAGAAGTCTCTGGAGAGAACTGGGTACATTGTTTCTCTCTGGCCTCAGCCTTTGGGAATCAAAATATTTCCTTTTGTCCCACCCATCCTCTCTCCTTTACCTTTTCTCCTTCCTTCTGCTACTACTGCATACTCTTTAAGGAATACTGTGGTAGTTATCCTCCAAGATGTTCCCCAGCACTCGTTGCCTCTTGATATTCATACCCTTGGTGGTTCCCCTCCCACACTGAATCAGAGCTAGCCCTACATAACCAGTGCAATATAGTGGAAGAGACATTCTGAGGCTAAGTCATAAAAAGAATGGCAGTCCTCTTGCTCTTTTGGATCACTTGTTCTGGAGGAAGCCAGCCACCATGCTTTGCTGACACTCAAGCAGCCCTGTGGAAAGGCACATGTGTACAGGAACTGAGGTTCTTAGCTAAAAGCCAGTGCCAACTTGCCAGTCATGTGTCTTGGTGCTGTCTTAGAAGTGAATCTGCCAGCCCCACTCAAGTCTTTAGATAACTCCAGCCCCAGTGGACATCTTACTTCAACCTCAGGAGAGACCCTGAGCCAGACTGGCCAGCTGAACCACTCCTGAATTCCTGGTGTACAGAAACTGTGAGAGATAATAAATGATTATGAATGTTTTTAACCACTAAACTTTGGGGTGATTTGTTATGCAGCATGTACCACTGAACAAGTACCACTGTTGGTCTGTTGGAAAGAAACTTTTTTTTTTTTTTTGCTTGTTTTTTTTTTTTTCCCCTTAGTCACCGACTATATACAGAGACCTTTTAAGGTAGTGCTACTGGGCAGCTTGGGTTAGCAGCAGAGGGGCACCTATGCTAAGTGAACGTGGGGTGCTTGGTCTTTGCTTTGGAGGAATGTTTGGGATGTGATACGGCAGTTCATTGTAGTGTGGGGTCCTTGGGTATACCTGGCTCTAGGACTGTAACTCTTCCCTGTGGACCTGAATTATCAGGTGTGAAGTTCTGGGATATATAGAAATGCTGATCCTGGGAATAGTAAGGAGAAGGGGAAAAGAGGACTTTTGGTATTTAGGAAATGGAGGAGTGGGGTCCATTCAGAGATAAACTGGGTTCATTGCTGATGGTTGATCCCCCCAGGAATGTGTTCTTTCTTTAGAATAGTAGATTGTTTTCCATAAAGCAGATACCACAAACCATTTTCCTTCCCATCTCTTCCCTTCTCTTCTCTCTCTCTTCTCCCTGAAAGTAGTGTCTGCCTTCGGGGCATTGGAATCAGGCCTACTGAGGTTTGGGAAGACAGGAGCAGATTGAGGAGTATGTCCTAAGGGAAGGAACTTTGTATGAAAGGGAATACAGCTTGGAAGCTACCTGAGCCTCATTTACTTTCTCAGCCTGCTGTAGGGTCTTCTCTATCTCCCAGGACTACTGGAGATTCTGTGGTGGGTGTGCCTCAGTGGTAAGTGAGGATTTTGGTTATGTGGATTCTCTTAGGCTGGGAATCAGGGATCCATATCTTAATATACCATATTATTTCCCTTATTGTTATAGAGTCTGAAATCCAACACATCCCTGTTGCATCCCTCTTCTGAACCTCATGATTGCTTGGCACCTTATGGCCTTTCCTGCTTTCTGCCTTCTGGCACATGCCAATGTATGTTTGTTTCTGAACTTCTCAGTTAGATTATAAGCTCAGATAGTTATGTAGCTCTGTTCTGTTGTCCTACAGAGGGTCCTACCAATGTTGCTGAAGGTGAAGCCTGATACATGTCTTAATTTGGTCTGTCAGTATCACCTTTCATCTCTCTTTCAAGGGCATTATTCTTTTTATTTTTAGGTGTTTTTTTAAAAAAAATTATTGCAATGCTGAAGACATAATGCAGTACAGATTTAAATCACCTGTATCACCAACTTCCTTCCCAGACTTAGGCACCAAGGCCTTTCAGACCTAGGCTAAGCTAGAGCTTCATGCTGTTTACCAGGATCTGGGCCTGATTAAAGATTATCTACAGAATCAATGAACCCTGATGATGTGATTCCAAGGGCACTTAAGGAATTGGCTGCCCTGGTTCATTATTAGCAAAGTGTTAGCTGCTGCTTTAGAGAACTCAGGAAGAAGCATTTGCTGTCTTGCTTATCTTTAAAAGGGGAATACGAATGATCTTGGAAATTATAGACCCGTTAGTTTACTGTGATTCCAGAGAAGATACTTGACCTGATCGTCAGATAATCAATCAACAAACAGCTAGAAGAGCATAGGGTACTGAGTAATAACTTACATGGGTTTGTGAAGAAGAGCAAATCCTGTCAGATCAATCTAACTTCTTGCTGTGACATAGTGATGGATTTGAGTGGATCTAGGGCAAGTGATAAATGTAATGCATCTCTACTTCATTAAGCCTCTACAATGCTGTGATCAACAGGTAGGATAGCGAGTTTGGGACCAGGCAGCTCTGATGGACTACCCATTGAACCAGTCTCAGGAAAGGGATGGGCAGCTCAGGGGAGACTTGGGACTTACTGTTTGTGGCAACTTAAAGCCCCCTCTTCCTCTCTTTTAAAAAAAATCTTCCCTAAAGTTTGCAGGTAACAAGATCCTGAAAGGATTCAGAGGAAGTTTGGAAGATGGACTGGCGAAGTTGTCAGTCCAGATAGGACAGCATCCTTCCGCTGAAGTCCTCATAGGTCAAGTTCTCATTAGAGCCTCAGTGCTGTTTTGGTCTTCTGGTCAGTAAGGGCATTGGAGAAATGGGAACAGCTCAGGAGAAGAGGACTAGAAATTATTATAAGCACAAAAATAAGACTTAGGAAGAAATATTGAATATGGTTTTAGTGACTGATTTCTTGTTCAGACTAAATAAATTCATCATATGGGAAGTAATTGTTCCAAAGAGTGTGATAATAACTCGCTCTTCATTTTAATAAGGAATGAATTTAAATGGAAGCAGGAAAGATTGAGACTTAAGATGAGAATGAACTTCTAAGAGAGACAGTAAAAGGACTAGAAAATGGTGTGCCAGTTAGATCAGCCTTCCCTTGTGCTCTCTCAGAATGGCTTGATGGCTGTCCACTTGACAGAGGCTTTATGGGCAGGTCTGCATGCTTTCTGGAATGGGTTTGGGACTGTGAATCAGAACCATCCAGCTCCCCCCGCCTGGGTCCCAGGAGCCTTCAATAGTTAAGGCCTCTGCATAGTAGTACACTTCTGATTCTTATGAAAATATGTCATACCCCTCAGTTATGTAGGTGGCAGAAACAAATTTTGAGCCGGGGCCTATCTGGAGGCTTAACATTGGATTCATTCTCTCATTTGTCTTTGGTTTTCAGAAGTCCCTGAATCTACTTTTTGGGACTATTCTAACAGAATGCCACTATGAAAACTAACAGGTGTAAGTTCTGTTGTACTTAGGTGAATAACAATACTGGTTATAAACATGGTAAAACGTGGTACTTTCCATTTGTCATCATTTCTGCTGTTTATTTTTGTACTTTGTTCAGTTAGGTGAAACAAGTGGTCAGTTTGCCAGTAATAGGCTTTCATTTTCTGGTTTTTGCACTCATTTTGTTTCACATGTTTTGATTCAAATTAACCTAATAGGTATTCGTTGAATATGAGACTGTTTTTCCATTTGAAAACTTTTTCTCACTTACATTTTAATTTAGGTGATTTAAAATGCTTTATAGTTTCTAAATTTGAGGAATACAATTCCTTTATTGCTTTAGGAATTGTTTCCTGATATGGAAATAGGTTTTTATCTGGTTTGGGAGAATCGTAGCTCCTTTATCCTGCTAGCCAGAGGCTCATGTTGCTCATTTTGGTGTGGATGTATAAGGAATGGTGGTGGTTGTGACCCTTGGAAGCTTTGGTAGGATTTTAAATTGTGTATCTTTAACCTAGGGCTAGTTCTCTCACCACCTCAGTGTTTAGAAAAGACCAAAGCAAATGCAAGTGAGGAAAATGAGGTATAGGCTATACCACAAGAGGTGAGGAGGAGGTAACCTGAGCTGTCCTGATGGCCAGCGATGGGGCAGCCCAGCTCTCCTTCTCCTTTTCTGGGGATCAGACGTTCTGGCTGCTGCCTACCCTCTCTCCCTGAGTTCCATCTGGCCATCCATCAGTCTCCCAAGTATAGTTTTTCTCACTGCTCTGTAGCAGCCCTGCTGACTGTTGCCCTTCTTGTCTGTGTCCAAGTGCCCATAACTTTAGAGAAAGATGACCTTTGGGGTTGGGGTTTTTCTAGTGTTTGGTCTTTGTCCACAGGGGCTTTTTTTTCTTTTTCTTTTTTTTTTTTAAGGAAACCTTAAAGAGACTCCATCTGTATTTTGAGTTAGAACTATGAGCAAAGGAGTTTCTTTTTTATAGAAAATTGTCCAGGTGCTGGGTTATTTTGAGGGTGGGGTGGGGGAGGGTTGATGGTGACATGAGAAGGAATAATATGGAAAAGAAGCATTTGGAAACTTCAGTATAACTTAGAGCTGGAACATTATTATTAGTCTTTTGTGAGGGAGACATTTTGGAAAGTTTTATAGGAAATTGGTTAAGATTCCTACAAATTAAACTACATTGATTCCCTTCTCCACCATTCAAGGCTGAAAGACGGGATCCCCCTACCCTCTGTCCCCCACCCAATACATGCATATTGCTCTTGCAGTGTATTCAGCTTCTGCTTCTCTTCTTGATTCCTGCACACACCAAGTAGACGGAAGGCAGTTCCTTAGAAAAAGAACCCACCCTTCCCTCCCTGCTTCCTTGTCCTGGCTGCAGCTCCTCTAAGTGGGAGGGGTAGGGCCAGGCTTTGTAGCAGGAGAGCCCTGTTGTTGGGTTGTGGCCTGTCTGACTGTGGCCCCTGTCAGCCTACACTTCTTTCTGTACAGACAGGCGAAGGCGCTGATGCTATTCTTTTAAACTGGAAAATGAAATGCAAAACCGACGTTAATGTAACATTATGGTTGAGATTAAATGCACCAAAATCAGGAAATTCAAAGTTATGCTTCCCACAGCAACTATAACTCAGCCTCATCTGGCGTGTGTAGTATTTTGTGTTAGTGCGGATGGTGTTATATGTTAAGACATTAAAGTTAACACCATAAGCAGAGCACAAAATGCTTGAGGGGGCTGAGTTATGACGACTATGTGAGCTGTAAGTGTTCTTGCACAGGCTCCCGACTCCTGGAATAATTTTTCCCCTGCCCATCAGACCAATTATTGCCTTTCTTTTTAGTTATATCTCTTCTTTAACACATCTCTTCTTCCAGGGTCACTATAAATGAATTTCTCAATTGGTGGCCAGTGATGGTGGTGGGAATGGGGCAGCTCACTAGCCCCTTTTGTCCTTTTTGTTGCTGCCTCCATAAATGTGGTACTTCCTTCCCCCCTAAAGCCCCCCTCCTCCACCTGCTGTTTCCTGGTGGTCTCTCATAGGATTCTCACTGGCTCCTCACCACTGCTTCCTGAATGGGAACAAGCATTTGCTGTGTTTGTAGTTTGGCCCCGTTGTAACTTCATGTGAAAGCCAAAGGGCCCTTCTTTATTTGGAGCAGACATAGCAATGCAGAAGCAAAATATATATCTCAGGGAGTGGAGAACTGATGCGTGGTGGTGTTACATGATCGAAGTGGGTTTATTTGCGCTATTCAGACAGCTTTTCTGCCCTCTACCTTTAAGCTGCCATTGTGTGTAGTTAGGCTATGGAGTTGCCTAGGGGTGGGACTAGGAACTTTCTTTGGGGAGCACTGGGTCACTGGTAACAAAATCACCACATAATTTAGTGCAAATCAAGAGGCATTTTCCCCTACTCCCAGCCTCTTATTATCCTGGTGGCCTCCCCAAGGCTGAGATAGCTGTTAGAATGCAGATTTTGTTAGACACTGGGCTAAGGTTGGTGGTGGGGAAGAGCCTTAAAGAATAGGGCCATTGATAAATGGTGAATGAAACCAGGGACTGTAAACTAACGGTGACACTGAGCTGCCTTTTAAGGTTTTTGTTGGACATGACAAAACCAACAAAGTAGGCAAAGGAATGGGAGGACCTTATTCTAACCACCTTAGGAACAATAAAAAGGCCTCTTTTTACTCTTTGGATAGCAACTTCAAGCCTGTGTTAGATGCTGGGATATAAAGACAAGTAGAAAATGGTCCCTACCCTCAAGGAGCTCATATTTGAGTGAGGAGAGTAGACACCATTTAGCAGTATAACTACAGTCACATAGAGAAGTATTTGGTACAGTGGGACACAGAGGAGGGCATTGATCAGTCCTGCTCACATTGTAGGGAAGGTCACATAGGCTTCCTAGTAAGAGAAACTTAGGAGACTGGAAAGGGCCAAGTAGGTCTGAGGCTTCTCAGAACTGTTATAGAAGATGCTCACATAGTTAGCCAGGAGGAATTGACCTAACTCTGAAAAACCTGACCTGGATTGCAGGCTTTTTTGTGGGAATATTAAAGATGAGGAAAAGGGAGGATGAAGACTTTGAACCTGGCAGATATTTCGCCATTTGGTTAGTAGGTTTATCTACTAACCTGTTACATGGTATTTCTCACATTCAAGTTAGAAGCTCTTATTGGGATACTATGAGTGAGAGTATGAAGGCTATAAGAGGTTTAAGATCATTTTAGCCAATAAAGTGTGGGCAAAAAGGGTGAAAGTCAATGTAGAAATATGTGAGCTGAGGCCCTGAGGCATCCTTGCAGAGGTTTTATCTGATACCTCAGCTGTCATTGAAGGCAGCACTGAATTAGGCTGCTGGTCTCTAGAGAGAAGCAAGGGCTCGAGAATTACATGACACCCTGCCCCCACCTCCAAAAGTACTGGCAATTTGGATCTGTATCTACTAGGCACCCCTTGGGAAGACCCACCTTTTATAGATCTAGGGAGGTTTTTATACCTTTCAAACAGATAATGTTGGGAAGGCTGGGAAGGAAGGATTAATGAAGAGGAAGGAGGCCTGGGTAACAAGGGAGGATTTGCTACAGTGGAGATGACCAGAAGGCATGGGGGTGGGGGTTGAGCTCTCCTGAGCAGTCACAACAGGTACACAGCCATAGAGAAAAAGGAGTAGTTTGGATAAGTCAACAGGCTTCATTTTTCCCTGCCCCCCCATCCTGTCTTGTTTTTTTTTCCTCCCCAGTATTGATTGCATTCCTTACTTTGTAGACTGATTTCAGTTGTTTGACATGAGGAAACTGATGTTAGGAGGTGCTTTCTCCATCTCCGTGTCTTGCAGGGAGAAAGGATCCTGCATCATTTTGATTAAGATGACATTGGGATGATTATTTTTATTCTCTTATCCTGGGTGCTCACAATACTTAGAAAGCCCCCACAGTCATACGTTTATGTGATGTTTTGAGCTCTAGCTGTGAAAATTGAGTCATAGACTAACAGCCTGAAATAAGAGTGTTCCCAGATTGACACGACACCCTCCCTCTTCCCCCCTCCCCCCAAGCTGGCAGGTCTGCAGCAGAAGGGCAAGCAGGCTGGGACAGGCAGAGAAAGGTTTGCGTGTACTGAGTGCTACCATAGGCAAAGCCCTGTTAGTGCTGGGAGAATCAGAAAGGAGGTAAGTAGACCCTGGAGGGAGAGACAGACAACAGGGAAGCTTTCAGTCTGAAGGAGTGGTACCTTGGAATGGACTGCTGTTTTGGTTCCATCCCTGTGTGTAGTTGGCCAGTGGAGGATCTTGGTCTGTGGGTAGCAAAACAGACCTTTTACATGAGTGCTCCATTTCTGTTCCAGTGCTGTGGTCAGTATCTAGTCTTGGGGAGGCTCTTCTAGCCAAGGCCTGATATGAAGGCTAAATGTTGGCAGAGGCTCTTAGTTGGAGATGTTGAAGTTGCTAAAAGGAAAGGAACATGCAGGGTTCACAGTGAGGTTGGGGGCAAAGTGGGTGAGCCAGAAAAAGAAGTGTGAATGTATTGTTGAGTGGGAGGGAAGAAAGAGAAATAGATGTTGCAAGCCAGAGTTCGTGGGAATGGAGGGAGGGGAAAGTGTTCCATAGGGTTAAAAATGGACATGGGAAACTGGTTAGAAGGATTTATTTGAAAGAGATGTTAGTGGGTTAAACTAAGGTGATGGTGGAGATGGAGAGAAGTTATGTGTTGTAGCCCTTACATGTGCTGGGAAAGAAATGAGCTTGAGAACTATGCTCTTAAATAGCTCATAGCTCCTGTGGATACTAGTGGGCTCCTGGGAGTCAGTGGTGCTAAGAAATTTGGTAAGAAGTGGAATGTGGAACCGAGGGTGGTTGTAAATGGAGTGCTCTGAGCTGAAGGTCCGTATCAGGGAGAACGGATATAAGTGAGTTCCTTACTGGTGATGTAGGTGGTTGCTCCTCTAGGATCTGATTGATAAACTGTTTGGCCTTTGGCCTATGGGAGGTTGGTAGTGATGATTAGGTAGATAGGATGGTAACTGGCTAGAAAACTTGGAATCTTGCTCTCCAAAACTGTGATGCAAACTGAGAGCCATGGCTTGAGATTGTGATGTTGGAAACGGAATCCAGGGATTATCTGCATTATTAGTGTTTTCTGTTTTGTTTTTGTTTTTTTCCCACCACTAGCAACATTTGCATGGACTGAAAATGACTGGTAGTTAGTTGGGGATGGAGGTGTCAGACTGATGATTGGGATGAAACATGCCATTTTGATAAGGTCTACTTTCACACTACTAGAGAAACAGTGCTGGGGCCTTAAAGGAAGTTCATGATGATGGTGTGGAATGTGGCAGTTGGTGATGTTGGTGAGGAGTCCCCAGCTTTGTGCCTCAGAATGTTGCACAAACTTTAGCAAGCATCAGAGTCACCTCGAAGGCTTGTTAAAACACAGATTGCTGGCCTTACCCTCTGGGTTTCTGATTCAGAATATCTGGGGTGGAGGCCAGGAACTTGCATTTCTGTTAAGTACTCAGTTGATGGGATACTGCCTGTGAGGGAGCATGTGCTGAGAACCATTGACTTGCCTTGGCTTTCTCCTCTATAGACTAGGGTAGTAATTCCTGCCTGCCTTACAGAGATGTGGAATCAAATGAGCCAATGCATGAGAAAAGTGTTCAGCACATTGTGGGCAGGATGTCAGTCTGTGTATTGCTTGCTTACTGGTCAGTGATGTTCAGATCTGTCATGCTAGCACAGTCATTTCCCTGTCCTGGTGTCTGGTGGTCAGGTGTGGACAGAGGACGGGAATCTATGAAGCACCTCGTGGGAATGCAGTCTTGGACAAGACCAGCAGCCTCTGGAGCTGTGGATGGGGTTCCTGAACAAAGCCTGAAGCCCAGCCAGCAACCTCTCTGAGTTCTTATCCAAGTTACCTTTTCAGAACCCTCTGTCTGCCTGAGTGGGCCTGGTCCTGTCACCTGTTACTCACCCCCACTTCTTCATCCCCAGCTAGTGGATCTTTAGTACAGTATCTGCCTTGTTTGGAAAAATGGTCTTTGTCTAACCAAGCCTCTGATTCATCTTGTGATCTCAAGCATGTTGCATGACTTTTCCCTACCTTGTTAGGTAATTAACTGAACAGGCTTTGGCTGCATATGCTCAAGTTCTAGAATGTGGAATCTGGACCTCCAAAGTGGGGGGAGCTGGATAGACTCTGTTCAAATGAGAAACTATATAGCATAATGGTTCAGAGCATGGACTCCAGAATTGGAATCTTTGGATTTGAACCTCGTCTCCACCACCTACTAGTAGTATGGCTTGCCTTGGGCAAGTCAGTTGTACTCTTTATGCCTCTCTTGCCTTATTGGCAAAATGGGGTTAACAATAGTACCGATCTTATAGGACTGTTGGGAAGATAAATATAAGTGCTTAAAATAGTGCTTGGCATGTAACAGCTTATGTGTCAGCTCTTATTAGTCGAATTACTACTAGTATTATTCTGACTCATGGCCTCATAGTAAGGTATTGGGGTACAGCAGGTGAGTGGGAGGCAGGCCCTTCTCTGGGGAGCAGAGAGAGAGCCTGCAGGCCCTTTGTCAACATAGGGGTCAGAGTCAGGCAGTACCTGGAGAGATTTTTTTTTTCCTCCAATGAATGGGAAGTTGGACTTGGCACCCTTCCACTTCCATGCCCTCCCTCCTTAGTGCTGCCTCCGGGTGCCTCTCCTGCACACAGCCTGAGATTTGTTTAAATTAATTCCATGACAAATGTATGTATAAGGTAGCTACAAAGAAATCATTTGATTGTTTTCTGCTCTAAAGGGTCAGCTTCACGGAGGCCACTAATATTGAAGTTATTACAATTGAATATCTAAAAATGTTTGAATTGAGGCTGATCCACTCATGTGCACGTAGAGGTAGACATGGGCATGCACACCCCTGAATGAGGATGCAGTTTCTAAGACTTTTGATTTTCTTCATCTATTGATATTTTTTATATATATTCAGATTTCAGGAAAGTAAAAATTCACTGTGCCCTGCCCTCAATAAAAATAGTGGTATTCATTTTCCGCCTCTTTTCTACATTTTAATTGCTTTGGAGTCTGTGGGGATGGGTAAAGAGGGACATGTAGGTGAAAAATCAGCCTTTTAAAGCTCTGATTTTTTTTTACCCTTCCTTGTTCTGAAACTTCGAGCATCAGCTCTCATCTGTCAAAGTGTAAATCAGCAATTAAAACCCAAACAGCCAAATGCCAAAGATGACCCGAAGCACAAAGCAACTGACAAACAAGTCCGGACAAATCGACGGGTAATTTATAAGCTTTGCCCTAAAATCTAATTATTTGGCAATTCGAATTTGCAGCCAGCTAGGGCTCGGCAATAAATTTAACCCGCCATAAATTATTTAGGAGCAGGCTGTGGTGTAAATCAAAACCACGAGTGTTTGTTTAAGAAATAAGCTCCTTGTGCATAAAATGTCTTTTTTTCCCCCAAAGAAGAAACTGTTAAGCAAACCATGCCTCATTCATTGCCCATGCAGCCTTCACTTCTCCCTCTCAACTTCCCCTCTTCACTGGGGCCAGGAGACTCCTTGATCCCTTGGAGAAAGGACCTGCCTTTGCATGGAACTTTTATCCAAAAATCAAGTATTTGGATAAAACTCATGTTTTTGCCAGGTACTACTTTTTCTACCTTGTGGTATGATGCTGCTTTGGGATTTTTATCAAACCTTTCTGTGCAGGGGAAGACACTTTTTAGAATTTTCTTCAGATGGTGAAGGGAAGGGATAGATTAGTTTTTATTCTCTGTAAATTGAGTGAATGCCAGTTCCTAGGTTGAGAGAGGGAAGCCATAAAAATGATCTGCTCATTCCCTTATTTCAGACAGGACCATAGAACCATCAGCTCAGGCAAAGGAGAATCTGCTTTGGAGAAAAGGTCTGTAGAACGCGACACTATTAAACCCTCTGTCCCATTGTCAAAAATTCCAACAGTCTAACCTAAGTCCCTCCTGCTTAAAATCCTTTTGTTGCTCTTCTATCTTCAACTATAATCTTATCACTGCAAACACTTTAGTTGAAGGGAGTTTGAATACCCTGTAAGCAACCTACACATTTATTTCTTGTAATCTGCTGATTGTGGGTGTGAAGTTTTATTTGAAATGCTGTTGCAGTTTTGTCCTCAGTTGATCAAGAAAATCTCTGGGGTTCCTAGTTGAGCAATTAGAAAGCAGATGCATTTTAGAACCTTTGCTCCAACTTAAACCTCTGCTCACTTAAAAAGGTAAAAGAATATTTACTTAGTGCTTCCTTTTTATCTCTCTGTCTTCCCTCCCCTTAAAAAAATATTTGCAGCAGGCATTCTATTGAGGGAGACAGCAGATAAAATCGGTTTAGAACCATGGATGCTTTGAAAAAACCGAGTTCTAAGGTTTTGTCCTTAGTTGTCAAGTTGTGGCCAGTTCCCATCCACCATGGGTTTATGGTGCTCTTTTGGGTTTATGGTGCTCTCCTCTTGGACAGCCTAGTGGTGCAGGCTACTTCTAGGTGGTGTAAGGTGACCAACTCTCCCAATTTATGCCCTGAAAGTCCTGTGTTCCAGGAAACCCTTGGCCTAGACAAACAGAAAACTGGGACATTGGTGGTTTTTAGCAATTGAGGGAGGATGAGAAACCCCTTAAAAATGAGAGGCAGGGCATCTGGTAGAAAGTGCTTTGGAGCAGTCCATATCTGGATTTGAATTCTGGCTTACCATCTTTGTCACCTTAGGTCGATCACTTCACCTCTCTGGTCCTGTGGAGAGCTCTGTTAAAGCAGAGTGTTTTCTCTTTGAGCCATGTGTTCGGCGTCTGTTTATCAGCCCCGTCATATGTTTACTCACCAAAAGTTGAGACAGTCAAGTCTGAACGCTAGAATGGAGCTGGGTGCTGGAGAGGCAAACTGAAGGCTCATGGTTCCTGCCTTCCCCGAGCTCGGAGCATAGCATCGTCTGTGTCACTGCAGCCATAGTGGAGGCTGTTCAGTAGCAGTCCTCTAGGACTTGTTGCCTGGATAGTCCACATTTATTTCTCTGGTAACTTGAGAGCAGTTTCTCTTCCTAGGAGATAGTAGACTGATCTCCCTAAAGACAACCTTTTAGGCTAAAAAAAATCAGATCTTTCTTGACCCTTCAGATTTTGAAAGCGCTAGTCCTACTCTAAGTCTTATTTTCCCCATTTGAAGTCCCAGCTCTGTCCCTTACTAGCATTGTAACCTTGAGCACGTGACTTCTTTTTGGGCCTTGGTTTATTTGTAAAATAGAGATAATAATGATTCCCACCTCATGAGTTATTAGGAGGATTCAATGAGATCATCCTGTTAGCATTTAGCAGAATGTCTGTCACATAGTAAACAACAGATATAGGAATGAAATTATTCCATTTTTCCACATATCTCCAAGGGTGTTGGGGTCCTTTCTACCCTTTACCCAGACTCTGAGTACCTCATAGAGAGGAGGCACATCTCATTGTATTTATCTGTGTCCATACCCAGCCCCTGCCTAGTAAATAATAGGTGGCTTAATAGTATTGGTTTATGACCTGATGGTGATATGACCTATCTTCCAGGATTAATAAGGGTAAAATAAGAAAATATATTTGAAAGCACAGTGTAAACTGAAAAGTCTAAAACTTGGTATGTTCCTCCACTAAGATATTTATCTAAGTGCATTGTTCATCATTTGTTCATGTATGTTTTCTGCTCATTAGTCTGTGGACTTCTCCAAAACGGAGTCAACATCTTAACTCTAAATCCCACTCTAACACCTGCACTGTGTCCTGCACACAGTAGATGCTCAGGTGGTTTAGTTGAATGCAAATGACATACAGGTGTAAGGAATTATGAAACTATTACTAGGGGAGGAATAGAGGGCTGGTAAGTGCAAACTAGTTCTTCTTTCCTTCTTGGTGCTACCTTTATACCAGCAGACCCTCAACCACTTCTTAAAAACAAAACAAAAACATGTCTTCCATCATTGAGGGAGGAGAAAGGAGAAAAGGCAGGATTAAGTTTCATTCTTAGCAACTGGCACTAAGCAGATCTTCATAAGCTCTTGAAATTAATGTGATCAACCTATAACTTTGGGGTAACCTCTCTGAGTTAACCCTCCTTTTTCATGGAGATGAGACTGGCTTGTTCCTCCTTTCTAGGAAGGTGATAATGAGTGTAAGTCCTTAATTTGGCTCCATTTCCCCAGAGGTAAAGAAGCCAACAGCAGGAAAGTTTGAAGATGGAGCTACAAGGGGGAGACACACAGGCCAAGTTATCAGGGAATCTACTGGGGATGCTGACTTGGTGCTGGTCAGAGCAGGAGCTGAAGCGCTTACTATTTTATAATACATACTAATGAAATTTAGATCCATAATAACATTTCACATATCTAAAACAAACCATGTGCTTGTAAAAAAGTGGAAAGAGATCAACTTTAAGCCATAAATTCTTGGTAATAGAGGTTTTTTTTTCTATTTGTGTTTGATAGATATTTTTGTTTCCAGAGGAATGTCAACTCCTAATTTCATAATGTATCATGGGCTTAAGAAAATTGAATTTAATAAAAGCCAGAGATGAATGGCATCTTTAAAGGTCCCAACACTTGTCTTTATTAGCAGGACAAACTGCAGGTCTCCAAACACTGCTTCTCTCGAAATGAAAGTTTAAATGAAAAGTACAGTTGTGTCACAGGTTAAATTTCATTGTGGGCCCAGCTAACATTGTTAGTGAGGAGCTGGCTGTATTTGTTTCCTGAGACACCAGGGCAGCCAAACTCACCAGGCTATGGGGCTTTTTTTGTTGGGGAAGTATTTTTTCTGCTTAGTGGGAGATGAAGGATACATCAGACATTGAGTTGAATGAGCTTGACTCAGATGAGCCCCACCCCAGAGTAAGCTCTTGGAGATCTTGGATATCTGATTTTTCAGGGGGACCAATATATATATATATATATATATATAATGTGTGTTTGTGTGTGCCTCAATTTTGGTTTTTAGCACAACACTCTTTTCACCTGGCCAGTTTTGTAGTGCACTGTAGGGAATGAGAGGCCTGGCGAGTTGGGGAATATGTTGAGGAGAAGCATCACCCAGTCTAAGCAGCAGCCTGGGCCTCCTCTCTGTTACCCCTTGGCTTCAGCCTTGCAGCCTCTTCCCTTCCTATTTTAGGGGGCTCCTGTCTGCTTCTCCCTGGGGATCACTCCAGGGAGATCAGGCAACCAGCCCCTTTTAATTTCCTCAACATGAAATCTGACTGGCTTGATTTGATCTTCAGTCCTGCTGTAATGTAGTGGCTAAAAATAGGTGCTTTAAAACCAAACCTGAGCCCTGGCCAGTTTTGCTCAGTGGTTAGAGCGTCGGCCTGCAGAACCCAGGTTCGGTTCCCGCTAAGGGCATGTACCTCCGTTGCAGTTTGTCCCCGGCCCTGGTTGGTTGTGCGGGTGGCAGCCACTTGATGTGTCCCTTTCACGTCGATGTTTCTCTTTCTCTCTCTCTCTCTCTCTTCCTCTCTCTCCCTCCCACTCTATCTGAACAGAAAATGGAAAAATGTCCTCAGGTGAGGATAAAAAAATAAATAAATAAAATAAAACTAAACCTGATAGTAGTAGGCATGTTTAGGGGGCTGGAGGAAGGATACCTGGCTGCTCTAGGTTATCAAGGAGATTGGCCATTTCTCCTGTCCTTCCACACTCCACTTTCCTGAGTGTAGTTAGGTGTCAACAGCTTCACTGTTGCTTCTCCAGGCTGCCCCTGGACAGAACCAGTTTGCCTTGATTTTAGTGACACTGGAAAGATCCTCTCCAGAATGGGGGATGTGGGATAGGGATGCGCTAGAACTGACTGTTGGGACCACTGAGTGGGCAGTGCCCCCCTTCTCTCTCTCTCTGCAGTGGAGGCCTTTTTCACATGCTAATTTTACTTGGAGGATTTGCTTTTATTTATTTTTTTTATTATTTCCTATTTGTCTCTTCCAGATGTTTTCAGGGCAGTTTTTTTTTGTGTTGTAAACTAATTCCATTCATGTTTTAAAAATTTATGAAAGCGCTAATAAAAATGTCAAAGTGGTAAAAATGTTAGCTTTTCCTCTGCTTTGATTAAATTTTGCAAACTGTTTTTGAATATTAAAAAGCAATAATTTTTTTTATTCTCTCTGCTCTCTTTCCTTCTTCTCTCTGATGCGTGTGTGCTCTCTCCTGCCCTCTCCCCCCTCTGGTGCGTTCCTCCCTTCCCAGGAGCGATGTATGAGGCTTGCTGCACAGCCAGCGTTCTGCAAGCCTGTTTGCACACCAGGACCTTGGTGCTGTGCATCTCTATTAAATATCGGAGACAAATTAATCTTAGAGACACCAAACAAATTGTCACTCCTCCTTCTCTTCCATTACGTTCCAGTGGGTTGGGAAGGGCTGGTTAAGCATTTTGGGGTTTGTTGGGGGGGGCTGCTATGGTGAGGGCTTACTGCATGAAAGAAAGGTGGGAGGCTCTAGCTCCTATTACTCTTATTCAGTTTTCTCTTTAGTATCCCCTTTGGCTTTATTTATTGTGTATCTTTTTTTTTTTTTGTAAAAACTAATGAAGAAACTCCTTAGCTCTGTTTAAACTTCATATATAGGAGACTGTGCATTGGTCTGGTGGCTAATTGGATGGCTGGAGATCCAGACCATTTCCAGGGCAGGGACCTGGGTTAGGGGAAGAAGGGGCCTACTTTTAGGGGTTTGAGTGAGCAAGCCTCTTCTAGAGAACCACTTGGGGCAACTGGGGCAGATTGTATTATTGTGTTCCTTCCCCTTTCCAGAGACAGTGTGGATGGGGCATGTGTGTAGTCCCTCCAGCCTGTGAGCATATTCCCAGAGGGAGGGTTAGGACTGTAGCTGAGTTAGCATCATTTTGGATTTGGCCTGGCAGCAGGTAATGAGTTCAAAACACTCTCTCATTCTTGACTCTGAGTAATTATTTGAAATGGTTGATTTAAAAAACAAAACACTTCTTCTGTGTCTTTGCCATTCCAGGAAATCATTGAGTTCCCCATCCTGAAGCTAAATGGCCGGACCATGGAGATTGAGTCTACTTTTCACATGTATGTCCAGCCTGTAATCCATCCACAGCTTACTCCCTTCTGCACAGAGGTAAGGGCCCTGGAGCTGGGCAGCAAGGGCTACTGGGGCAGGAGCTTTTGCATCATTGATATACAGGCTGATTAGGGAAAGTTAGGTCTTATCAGCAGTTAAGATAGGTGCACATTGGACCCAGAAGTTGGCTCTTTACAAAGGCTGCCACTCTACTTGAGCCACTCTGCTCATTGGAGACCCAGGGAGAGCAGTGGCACAATCTATCCGACATTTTCCAACATTTTCCCTTCCTTGTAATCCCTGCCTTTCCTGGTACCTGGGTACTTGGAGTCAAGGAACAGGATGATGCTTCTGGGGCACGAGGTGAAGATTTCAGCTTCTTAGAAGGAGAGGTTTAGCCTTTCTTAGATTTCTCGTGATGTTTCTCTGTCCTTGAGGAAAGTGGCCCTCTGTTTGTGAGAAGCACACTGTATCACTGGGGAAAGAGAAGGGCACTCCAAGTGGGGTATGAGCACAGCCTGGCCAAGGCTGAAATGTCCTTGTCCCAGGCCGGTACTGTACTCAGCCACCTTGTCAGCAGGTTGGTATTGGCACCATTTTACAGACTGTGAAACTGGGATTAACTGAGATCTTGATGCTTACTGGAGGCTCAAAGGAGCCATTGGCAGAGAAGAAGCACTCTTAAGAGTTCTGACTTTCACGACTGTATGGAAAGCCTCCTGTGGCTGCTTTCCCTGTGCTGTGTTATGTTATGCTGTCAGTGGTGGCCACAGGCTGTGATGAAATCACAAGAATGGTCAAGAATATGTAGTAACAGAGGTGAAGGGAGAACATCAGTGCTTCTAGAATCCTTTCAGAATTTGGGGCTGGGGTATATTAGAGACTTTGTGCCTTCATTTAGAGACCTACTTTTACATATGACTGAAACCAGAGGAAAGAAGTTCTTGGTAATCCCCAAACCATCTCCTTGGTGTGGAAGAGGCAGAGGAAGGGGCTGCCTACCATGGGTGAGAGGGTCCAGTGGCTACTGAGGCTGACTTAGCCCAGATATGAGGTCCCAAGGGGCACTCCTGGCCTCCTCTTCTTTGTGTGACTTCCTCTTGGGGATCCAGCTTCAGCTAGGCTGCTTGGCACAGACAAGGAGGCCTGACTCAGGTGGGTTTTTTGTTGCAGGCATCCATCTGCCAAGGTGTCTAGTCTCTCAAGCCTTTTGTTGTTCCAGCTTAGAATATTGAGGTTCTTTTTCTCTTTGGAGTCTACTGTTTTGTTCCCTCCTTCCTTGGGAATTCCCTATACCACCAGAGGGTGCTACTCTGTCCTTTTTGCCCCTTTTGAAAAATCAGCATTTTAATGATGATGAAAATCTCCTTATGGGAGAAGGGAGAAGGGAGAAGGGAGAAGGGAAACCTTTCCTTAAACCAGCCAGTTACTTGAGCTCTCCACTGGCCCGAAAATGTAGTGTCCTTGGTCCTTCTCTTCCTCTTCTTTGTGTGACTTCCTCTTGGGGATCCAGCTCCAGCTAGGCTGCTTGGCACAGACAAGGAGGCACAAATTTGTCAACGGTGCTCCCTGTTTAGGGATGGAGCATAGTGCTGCTGGAGCTTGGCTGGGGCAGGAGTGTGGATGCTCGATAGTATTGGGGAAGGGGATCTTTTTTAGAGTAGGGCTGCTGTTGGTTCATTTATTTATTTATTTTTTGGAGGGGGGAGGGATTGCTGGACAATGATGAAAACTATGTTTCTTTTTCTAGAAAGTTTCTCTCAAGGCCAGATACACATAATTTGAATGGTAGTAGGCATGGTGGTGTTGGTAAATCCTTGTTATGAAAGTGAAGGTGTAGTTGTGCTGCTGCAGGCATTGTGTCTGCATTTTGTCTTAGGCTTCCAGAGTTCAAAACTCTGTCTGCCTTTTTGTCCAGCCTCAAATCTCCCTGCTTCATCTTCCCCTCACTTCCCTCATCCAAAGGTCACCCTGTCACAGTCCGCCTCTGCACATGATAGCCCTTTGCCTGGATGATGCTCCCACTCTCCTCCCCTAGCCCTACTTGTCCTCTAGGACTCAGCTTAGGGTCACCTTCTCTGGGAAGCCTGGGAAGTCTGGGTTGTGCTCACCCCAACATAACACTGATCATATACATTATACTGTACTTACTTATCTGTCTCCCCACCAAACTGAGTTCCTTGAGGGAAGAAACTAGATCTGATCCTTCTGTGTCCCATCATTAGGGCCTGATACCAAGCAAACACTGAATGTTTGTTCCTTAAATGGGTAAATATTGTCAAGGAATTATTCAACCTTGCCTCCCCTAGAGTAACTGTACTGTTGACTTCTCTTTTGAGTAAGTAAAGTCTTTGGAAAACCTCAGATCATCTAAATATTGCCCTGTCTCCATACCATATACTGCTCTGCAGAGAGAAGCATGGGCACAGGATGGGTCCCTTGTTCACAGACCTCATCCAACCTGGCAGTAACTATCTTTCCAGCTAGAGGGACTCTTTCTTTAGTAAGTGTGAGGAACAACCCCAAATCTCCTGGTTGTGCCTAAGCAGCTCCTCTGATGGAACTTTCTCTCATACACAAGAAGTTATTAAGAACTCTGATGTGTGTGTGTGTGTGTGTGTGTGTACACACACATAACACGTGAATATACACATGAGCACATGCTTGTTGGGTGGAAGAGGTAGGCTCAGTGTTGGTAGCAGGAAGAGGGATTTTGCTCTGGGTGAGTCTGTAGCGCACATGCCAACATTCTCACTGCTCTCTGTAATGAACATGTTATTGGCCTTCTTGAGGTTCTTCCTTAGTGTCAGTTGATAGTCAGCCTGGAGACATGGTTCTGACAGAGATAGGATAGGATATATTTCATTCCTTTCCAGACTCTTCCTCTACCACCTCTAGAATCTGCTCCAACTCATCAGAGCTCTGTCTCTAGCAGCTGGACTGCCACGTAGTCCCAGACCATAGGCAGTCTTTTGTGTCATTGTTACTGTCATGAAAAAACTAGAAAAATACCTATTTTGCTAAATGCCAGTAAAGTGCTTTGTCTTGCACCTGTACTTATGAAGGGTGAGATTTATTGGTCTTTTTGTCTGAGGAGAAAGAGTGGGTCTGATTATCAGATTGCACACCAGAGACAAGTGCTTATATAATCAACAAACTGTCTTGGTGTCAGAATACGATTGTGTTGGAGATAAACTGTGAAAGGAGAAAGTGCTGGATGCTGACATGCCATTGGCACCAAGTGTCCTGGGCTGCTTCCTGTAGTTGCTAGTGTTTATAATGAAGCCAGCTCATTCCTGGACAAAGCCCTTGTGTGGGTAGGGGATCTCAGTAACCAGCCATGTTATCAGTCAGGGTCAAAAGCCCCTCGCTTTGTGGTTTCCGAGTCTGGAAAAGCGGGAGTTAATCTGTAATCCCTCAGTGAAAGGAGCCACAGAGCACACATTAATTCTTCCTCTCACCTCTCCTGCTTTAAGTGGTTAAGGTCTCTGAGCTCTGTTTAGCCTGTGAGCTCTGGTTCTCAGCTTAATAATACTTGGCTTTGCTCTAGTACCTTTCATTGTGAGAATGTGAAAGCTTTTTACAAATATATATTAACCCAAGTGTAACATTAAACTGTAACATGAAAGATTTAAGTTATGCCAAAGGGAGAACTTCCCAGTAGTTATTTTATTAAATTGTCTCCCTCACAACTTGTGGTATAAGTCTTACAGGTGTCTTACTGGTTGTCAGTGTCAGGTAGAGGGACTAACTTTCTTAATTTCACCCCCTCTTCATCCAGTGCCTTGGCAGAGCTAATAAGATAGTAGTTCATCCTTGGAGGAATTAATACAGGGCAATGAGGCCTCCTCCTGGAAGGCTGTTTCTAGTTGAACCAAGAGCTCAAGCTCCTGTGTCTCTGGGGGCTGAATTTAAGCCCTTTAGGAAGTCAGCTGTAAGCCATGTCTTGCTGGACCACAAGTGTGGTATGGGAAGCATGGAGAGAGAGGGAGCTGAGCTCACTAGGTTTATATCAGGCTGATGATTCTAGGATTTCTGACCACTAGAGAGGAGTTTGAGAAAGCCCCAGGATTCTAGAGCCCCCAGAAAGAGGCAGGCCTAGTCTGTAGTGAGAGCTCCTACAGAGCAGCAACCCTAGTTTTCCTTTTGGTAGAGTGATTTTCTCTCTTAAGTCAGTGATTTCCCTAGGGTTCAGAGCAAGTGCTTCTGGGGTACACAGATGCTTATCTGAGTTCCCTCTCCAAGGAGGGAGGGTTCTTGGCAAGGGTGCCATTGATTTCCTGTGTGTCTGGAAGCCCTTTGGCGTTCAGCTCATCTGGGTGACCCAGCCTAAAGTTGGTGGGAGCCAAGAGACAGAATAGTCCTACCCTTGTCCCAGAAACTCAGACGAGATGTGAGAGTGGCATGCAGACCCTGGAGCTTTCCAAGAAGTAAGAATGGCTGTGGGCCCTCTTTTCCAGGATAGTCCTGACTCAAAGCCCCAGCTCCAAGCTTGAGGATATATTCCTGGAAGAACTAAGCAGAAGAGAAGCTGGGCCAGAAAGGGCAGCCAGTGGTGGGTACATGAGGAGAAGTTAGTCATCTGGATATGGGAACTGGAGTTGGTAACAAGTCTACTCTGGACTTGGGCTCCTGCATGCTTGAGACAAAGCACAGGGCAGCTGCCGCTCAGTGTGTGGCTCTGTAAGGTGTGCAGGCTCTGGGTGCTAGCGGGGCTGGGCATAGGAGAGGGCTGCCAAAGAGAACACAGATTCGATGAAGGTTTTCAAGTTTTTCTTTACTGCTGACTCCCTGGTTCCTAGAATGGGGCCCAGCATGTTGTGGGCACTCCATGAATAGTTGTTGACCAAATAAAAGGAGTCTTAGCACTCTAAGATTAAAGCTGCTGAGCCCACCCCCACCCCCACCCCAGCCCTTAGTAGACCATCTTTTCTTCTCGTTGGCTCAGGCCCTCCCTCTGCTGGGCAGTTCTTTGGTCTCCCAAGCAAGGAAAGGGTGTGGAGGTGCCAGCCGGGTGGGCATGCTGTGGGTTAAAGCCTTGTGAAACAACAGTGTAGTTAATCTTTCTAATTTATTTTCCTTTTAGACCATGGGAAGTCTGTAGGCAGCAGCTGTTACCCAATTAAAATACAGATTAATATAAAAACAGTTTCTGGAATATAAAATAGAGTGGCTGTGTCCTTACACTTCCTTAAAATACCACCTAATAATGACTTGATGAACTACAGAAACCCACCTAGAGGAACTCAGCGTTCTTAAAATGAAAATTTCTTCCCTGAAAGGTGTGTATTACCATTCCATGTAAGTCGCTATGAGAAAATAACTTTCCCTCTTAGTGCCAGCGGTTTCTGTGAGTTGGGTATTTGGTATTCATTAAATGTAATTATAGTTTAATTGGAGTTTAATCTGCACCCCCAACACTTAAAAAAAAAAGAAGTTTCCAGGCAAACCTTCGATGCTCCTCTCTCTGGAAGTAGCCAGGGGCACAGTGGGCATGGTGATTTCCAGCTGAGTCCAGTTCTGTGGAAGGGGGACCTGCTGCCTCAGATTTCGAGGCAATATGTTCTAGTCTGTGCTTGAGGGATATTTTCACTTCAAAACAAGACAAAGGAACAAGCTTGTTTCAGAGCAACAAGCCGAGCCTGCCCACAGTGGAGCATAGGCCTGTGAGTCAGAAATTATCTAGATCAGGTTTGTACCTTAGGCCTTTTTGCCTGAGTTTCCCCATCAGTTAAAGGTGCCTGTTTCCTGGTTGGTTAGTTGGTATTGAGGGCCTAGATATGCGGGGTGAAGGTGGGTGCCTGTGGGACTCCCCTGACCCTTCACTGGTGTTAGAGGGGGAAATGCTGGACGTTGAGGCCCAGAGAAGGGGTGGACTTGAAACCAAGTGTGCCTATCCTGTGTGGTTATTCCCTGAGTCTGACAGGAGCATCTGTGAAGCTTGGAGGTAAATTTACTTTAGACTGTAATTTGTGGAGAGTTGTTGAGCCTATTGAACACAAAAGACACGTAAGACCCCGCCCCCCCCTTGCAAATGAAAGCTGAAACAGGTATGAGACATACCCTGTGATCAGCACATAGATGTGTATGTATCCCCATTTTCAGGGCAGGATGTTGTTGGGAAGTTTACAGAGTGTCTTGGGACTTTATTCCCAAGGCCTCTGTCAGGTTCTCAGCCTAAAGTAGTGCAGGTTAGAGTTCTTAACAGTAGAAGGAAAACAGAAAGGAAAAGGTTCAGCCCAGCTTTGAGTTTTCCATTCATTCGCTCTTTATCTTTCCTTTCAGCTCACCGGGATTATTCAAGCCATGGTGGATGGTCAGCCAAGCCTGCAGCAAGTGCTGGAGGTGGGTTATGTGACCTTTAATTCCTAACCTCTGACCCCTTCCTGCTGCCTTTCTCTTCCTCCCCTCCTGAGAATGTAGCTGTGTAATTTGACTATGATTATGGCTTGATTAGAATAACATTTGCTGTCACATCAGTGACATGCTGTTGAGAGTATTGAACCATTGATCTGTCATCTCCAGCTGTTCCTGTCAGGGTTACTGACAAGATGTCCGAGTGCTGCCAGAAGGCTGGCAGAAGGCCCCACCCCTTCCCGTGCTGGCCAGTTCTGGCAGCCTGTGCTGGGCAGGTTGGGGAGTAGGGGAAGTGAGCTGTGACACGATGGGACTGGCCCCGGGGATTGGAGGTGTTTTTGTTTAGCTTTAGTGTTGGCTTCTTGTGGCATGTGAGCACTTCATTAACTCACCCAGAACTCCCCATCGATGGCTTTTGTTTGCTGTTGGCTCCTCCAGGAGGTGCGGCTGGGCCCGCCTGCCCCACTGCAGCTTGCCGCCGGCCGCATTGTGCTGTCGGGTGCAGAGGCTGTACTGGGTAATGATTCCTAATCAGAATAATTACAACAATTGCCTGTGTGAGGGAAATCAAATTAAAGGCTTTAGAACCCTTGGCAGAGACCACACTTTTAGGGTGTTCTCCTCGGGGAGCTGGAAAAGGTTAAGATGCAGCTTCTTGTGCTCCAGCCTAAGGGAACGAGGAAGGGCAGTGCTCTGCCTCGGCTTGTCTCCCAGCCCCCTCTGCCTGGGGTTTTCCAGAGAGGGAAACATTCCCCCTCTCAGATCCTCCTTCCACTCCCTTCTCTCTAGGGAGAGGGGAGAAGATAAAAAGCCGGTGGCTCTCCTTAGGTGCTTTATTTATCTGTAAGACCAAAACACCCAAAGTTGAGCCCCTGTCAAAGCACAGGAGAAAGCAGAATATCTGGGGACGCGCAGGGCACATCTGCATTGGAGGTAGTTAGCTTAGAGGAAGGAGGGTGGTGGCAAGGAGAGGGAGGAAGAGCTGTTTATTTAGCCAAGAGGGCCTGTCCCACAGGGTAGAGAAATGCAGACTGAATTTCCGGGGGCTCGTCAGGATAGAGCCAGGGACAGAGAGACGCATTTAGGCTTACCCAGTAGCAGAATGTGCTTCCTGTCCCTGACAGTGTGCAAGCCCAGGCTCTGTAACACTCAGGCTCTGGGCAGGGGCAGGGTTAGGGTACCTGCAGTAGTTTGGGAGAAAATAAGATGAGCTCTGAGGTGTCTCCCAATCCCACTGACCCTCTTTTTTTTTGACAAGATCAGTCTTATGACTGAAGGGCCTCCTCAGCATGGACTGCTCCCCAAAGGACCAGACTCTAGGAGAAAGAAGGGACATGTCTTTGCCTATTTCACAGCCAGCATCCCCAGATAGGGAAGCTGTAAGACAGGCAGCTTGTCCCTGGAATGTCTCTGTTTGGGGTCCTGGGAGGAAGAGGCTTGTCTGGGCTAGCACCAAACCAGGGCTGGTGGAGTTGAGAGGTTTTCCCTGGTGGTACTAGTTGGGGGGAGATGTGATCTTCAGGAGGCACCCTCCTGCTAACCCCAGGCCAGCCCTGGAGAGGAGTACTCAAAGGGTTCTGGTCTCACCCAGGAAGCTCTTCCCACTACTTCAGCACACTTTGTGGGGAAGAGGGAAGATTTCCAGAATCGGCCTGAATAGGGAGTCTCTGGCAAGATAAGGAGACCAGACCAGGTTCTGCTTTGTCTCATTAGCTCTAAGTTGGCTATAGAGCTAAAGAGCTAACTTTTTATCCTAACCAAGGCCCCGAGCAGGTGGCTCGCTAAGTGTTTGCTTGACTCATTTGTTTGTTTATTTTTTTCTCTCCTACACTTAACTCATCTGGCATGGCCAGCTCCTCTCATCTCCCTTGTCCAGCCTACAGCCATTAGAGCTAGCAGGGAGAGAGAAGATATAGGAGTGAATGGTGGTCATTCCCTCATTCCAAGACAGGGTCAATGGATGGACTTTCTAGGCTCCTAAAAACCCATCTATATATTCATCCACATAGCCATGCACACATTCATCCCTCACCCATCTACTCATGTATTTATCCATCCGTAATCCACCCATCAACCGATCCATCTATCCATCTGACTTATTTGTTCTAAGAAGGCTCAGGCTGGGCTCCTCTAGACATTCAGTAGCTGGAGGGATTTGGGGGGGTTGGGGCTGGCTCAAAGATTGAGGTTGTCTTGGTGGTTCCTTCAGTCCTTTATCCATTCAAGCAGAGAGGGAAGGAAAAGGACAGGCCTGATTCAAAATGTGGTATCACTTCCTGAACAGGCTCATAGTAGAAAGTGCTCACAGAATATTTGCTGTATGAGTGAATGGCCTAGGCCCTAAACTTCTAAGGACCCTAGTGAAATATTTTTTTTTTATCCTCACCTGAGGACATTTTCCCATTTTTTATTCAGGTAGTAGAGTAGGAGGAAGAGAGAGAGAGAAAAACATCGATGTAAAGGGACACATTGAATGGCTGCCTTCCGCGTGACCCAACCAGGGCTGGGGACAAACCGCAACTGAGGTACGTGCCCTTAGTGGGAACCGAACCTGGGTCTCTCTGGACCATAGGCCGACGCTCTAACCGCTGAGCCAAACCAACCAGGGCCCTAGTGAATATTAAGTGCTTCTCGTGGTAAAAACCTGGTCTTGGCACTGCCTCCTGACAGTTCTGTCTTATTCTGCTGTCTTTTTCAGGATCACTGTGCAGGTGTTGGGGCATTGGGGAGCCAGCCCCCTTGTACATGGGGCACTTGGGGATTTAAGGCCAGTGACCCAGAGTGTTAGGTGACTTAGGGAGCTCCAGGTTGCCTTACCTCTTTTTATGTAAAGTCTACCTTAACTTTCTTTAGGTGACCTTGGGGAAAGGATGTGTGTGTGTGTGTGTGTGTGTGTGTGTGTGTGTGTGTGTGTCTGTCTATGCAAAGGGTTGGGCCAAAGTGGCTGGGAAGACCAACCATTCATCAGTGGAAGGTCCAGAATTTAGCTACAGGGGAGACTCTTGGGCTGAGGAGGATTCTCTGATATACTGATTATGAAGAGGGTTTGCAAAATCTGACACTGGGAGCAGTTCTGATGTTCTAGGAGATTGGACTGCTGTAGCCATGGGACTGGATGGGGTCCTTGGCCCTACTGAAGAACTGCCTTAACATGGGCCAGGCTTCCAGGATCTCTGAGATGTCCAGGGAACCAACCTACACCTGCCAAAAGTAATCTTTCTTTAAGATTTCCATGGGCTCTCCATTACCTGCCAGGCACACAGGGCCCTTCACAGTCTGGCCTAACCTAGTCTCCAACCCCAGTTCCTGTTCCTCCTTTCTATATATTGTGGACTGTGGTCACATTACTTTCTACTCATATTTTAGTTGGCCTGAAACTATCTATTGAGAAGACACTGCTGAGTTAGAGATTAACACAGTGAATAAGACAGGTAAGAGTCCCTGCCTTCATGGTGTTTATAGTCTTGTGGGGAAGGCAGATATTAAACAGATAATTGCTTCTCAAATACAAAATGATTGGGCCTGTGTCTCTGCCTTTAATATCCTTTTCTCTGTTCCACCCTGTCAAGCATACACAATCACCAAGCCCCTAATTCAATTATCTTCTTTATGAAGCCTTTCTGACTCTTCTCCCTGTAAATGGTAGAGCTTAGCTGCTTCCTTCTTTGGTCCTATAGCGTTCTGGTCACTTCTTTCTTGCTGTATCGATTATATTGTATTATGATGACTTGCCTCTCTCCCCTTATCAGCCTACTGTCTATTTTGTGGTAGGCACTTAAATACATTATTACATTTAATTCTCAAAACAACCTGTAAGGTTAGTTGTCCTACCTCATTTTACAGATGAAGGACACTGAAGTTCAGAGGGGTTAAATGACTTAGAACAACTTCCCATCAGTGACATAGCCAGGATATTGAAGAACCAAGGTTAGAACCCATATGTGTCTGACTTTCAGTCCTGTGTTTCTAACTACTATGTCATAAAGCCTTTAAAAGTAATCCTTCTGTGTGAGTGGAGCAGTGGTGTGGTCTGCAGCACTCCTATCCCATGCCTGGGATCGTCTGAAAAGTAGGCAATGCTTCATGAATTCTTTATAATAACTCTGTCCTTATATACTTATTTTAGTATTTGTACTTCCAGTGTGAGTGCAAATAATAAAACCCATCAAAGGGATGAAGGGAGAAATAGACTTAAAGTGTGTTTAGGGGCAGTTTTTTTCCTTGCCTTCGAAGTGAGCTCAGCCTTCAAAAGAATCCACTGAATTTGAATCCTCAATGAGGAGAGGAGAAATACAAAGTTTGGGGCCGTTATGAGCTTTGCTCCCGCCCAGCAAAAGAGCCTCTTCTGCTAGACTCTAGGTAGAAATTAACTTCACTTTCATTTGAGAAATAACCAAATTCATAAGTTTGGTTAATAAACATTTTGTCGGGAGTGGGGCGTACAATGAATAAGTCAACGAATGAACCTGTGGTTAGGAGTCCCTGCTTGAGGATCCAGCCTGTTCTCATGGCCCAGGACAGCTAGGCTCTGCCTTTAGGACTAAAGGTATGTGGCCTGACTTAATGGGATCCTGTCCTTATCCTGTCGGGCAGGCTGCCAGGTAACAGGGGCGTGGAGGAGCTCCATCCTTCCACCCCAACACTTGGGGGCTTCTGGGACTTTCCCACAGGGATTGTCCTGCAAGTGCCTCCATAGTTTTGAGTCAAGGCTGAAGGCTGAGAGCCCAGAGTAGAGCCATAGCTGGATAAGATTACAGTTTTCTCCTGCTCTGATTACAAGCAGCTTATCTGCGTTTCACTGTTGTGGCTCTTCACAGACTCAGGAAAAAAAAAAGGAAAATCTCATCTGTTCTTGTTGTGTACTTTTCAGAGAGTCGATGAGTGGATGGCGAAGGAAGGCCTCTTAGATCCAAACGTCAAGTCAATTTTTGTCACCTGTGGAGACTGGGACTTAAAAATCATGTGAGTATGAGATGGGCTACTTTGCTGGAAGGGCTTGGAATGTGTGGGACCATTTCTTGCCTTTCACAGAAATAAATGCCTAAACCTACAGCCAGCTGGGTCAGGGAGTCCCTGCATTTGGAGGGGGGCTGTCAGCATGAGAATAGGGCTGGGAGCCCTGCCTTCTGCCTCTGGATCAGGGAGTGGAGAGATCAAGGACTCTGCTGGGACTGCTGTTGTTAGGCCTTCCTGACTTTGCCAGGTCTTACTGCTTAGGACAGTGCTGCAGTTGCAGGGCTACGTGTCATTGACCTGAAAGGAAGGAGTTAAAAAGATGGTCTTTATTTTTTAACCAGATGCATAGTATTTATTATTCTAAGTGCATTAGAAATAATAACTTATTTTATAACTATAGGTACTTTTTTGTTTTTTAATCCTCACCCGAGGACATTTTTGCATTTATCTTCAGATAGAGCGGGAGGGAGGGAAGGAGAAAGAGAGAGAGAAACATTGTTGTGAGAGAAACACATCGAGTGGTTGCCACCCACAAGACCTCAACCAGGGCCGGGGACAAACCGAAACCGAGGTGCGTGCCCTTAGTGGGAACCGAACCCAAGACTCTGGTCTGCAGGCTGACGCTCTAACCGCTGAGCCAAACCAGCCAGGGCTAACTATAGGTACTTTTATTATTTCTATTTTTATAGATGATAAGATTAGGGCACAAAGAGGTTAGGTAACTTGCCCAAGAACACAGAGGACCAGGATTCGAACCTAGGCAACCTGGCTCCAGGGTCCTTTCTCTTAACCATTATACTGTGCTATCCTCTTATCTGGGATACCAGGCCCTGATGATCCCACTGAGAGTCCAGTGGTGGGATGAGAGAGGGCTGCTTTTAGGAAGCTGCCCAAGTCACCAGCCTCCTCTGTTCTCCTTTGTCCCACTGCTTTTTCTCCTTTGTCTCCTGATCCTGGAAGACAAACCTGGTTCCTTTGCTGGGCTGACACTTCTGTCTCTTGTCTATCCTCATGGATACCTGGCTTCAAACAGCCCCCAGGGAACTAAAGTGGGGTGAAGGTAGTGGGGGCACTGTTTGCTGAGGATTGATAGAATCAATAACTCTGTGTTCTTTGTGACTGAAGGTGGCAGCAAGCTGTGTGTGTGTGTGTGTGTGTGTGTGTGTGTACACGAGTGCACGCGCATGTGCCTGCGCTTTTGCGCATAGGGCGGGGTGTTGGTGGGGAGTGAGGAATAGTGTTTCTGGAGTGACATTTCCTATCAAATCAAGCATTATCTTCTCACCAAGGTCTTTTTTTATGCCTTTTGGATGCTGGGCATTGAGGGAAAGTTTTGCACCTAGCTTGGTGGGTGTCAGGCCTGCAGTTGGACACCAACTCTCTAGGTAAGACAGGAGAAAGAAGAACAAGTCCAGGTCATATACACACCCACACACCTCATCTCCTACATCCCTTAGGTTGTGTGCACACACTGAGTGCACACCTGCAGGTTTGCACACACAGCTCAGAGCCCCAGAGGATCTCTGCACTTCCAGATGACACTTGTTTGTCAGGGAAATGAAACAGGCTGGGCTGATGTGAATCAAAGGAGGCCTCCATGGAGAAAACGAGGAGGAGGAAGGCTGTTGTTTTTGTTTATGGTGTCCAGGCAGCTTTGAGCACTTGAAGCAGAGAAGGGACTTGAATGGAGCTCTGCAGCATAGGAGGAGCTGTCTGGGGCGGGGCAGAGTGCAGGCTGGTACCCAGAGCTCTGAGGCTCCTGTGGGTCCAGAGGCCTGGTTCCTCCAGGCAGGCTCCCAGGATTCCCACTCTTCTAGTGGTTTTCCGTCTTTGATGTGTTCCTGTCACAAGCACCCACATTTCAGAATCTTTTGTGTTAACTGTGACTCGCGTACACACACAGGATGGGGCAAAAGTAGGTTTACAGTTATGAGTACACGAAACAGTTTATTCTTGTATTATTATTTATTCATTATTGTATTATTTTCCACATGAACAGCTGTAAACTTACTGCCCCATCCTGTATGTGCATATGAAAATTTTCCTGAGCATGAGGTTGGGGACTATGTGGCTTGACCCCTCAAGCTTGGAGTCTGGCCCATTTGAGCCTGCAGCGCCAGGTCAGCTGTTGGCACAGTGGGCTCTGGCAGAGTTTGGTGACTCAGGAGGCTGCTCTATATCTTCACAAGAAATGATGTCATCAAGAAGATGTGATCAAGAGGAGGGATAGGGTTGTTGAATCCAAGAATATATGAAAGGGAACCAAATTTTAATGAGCACGTAACTGTATGTCATTCAGTCCTTCTATCTTCTCTAGTAGGAGGTAGTATCCTTTTTATATCTGGAAAAAAAAATGAAAAACTGAGGCTCAGATTGGTAAAGACTCATAGCTAGACAGAATTGAATTCTGAGACCACGTGGCTTCCAAAAAGAAAAAGGGTTGGGCAGACTTGGGATGCTGGTTTGGGTTTGGGTTTGGGTTTGGGTTTGGGTTTGGGTTTGGGTTTGGGTTTGGGTTGGGAGAGCCAGTGAAGCTCCGAAGGAGTGTGCAGGAGGAAGCAGATGTCAGGTGGCAGGGGTTGGGGGGAGGAGAGCTCTGTGGCTGTCTTTTAGAAGCAGGACTCCGCATAACTGCTGGGAAGGCTCTTAATTAAATGTGTAACAAAATAAAAACAGCCAGAGAGGAAACCTAAGTAGTGCTGCGTGACAGCGCACAGCTTATCGTTGCTCCCGGAGCCTCTCGTCAGATGGCTCTCGTCAGAGCCCTCACCTTTTTATGCGCCTGGTAAAGGCTGGTGATGAGCCTGACAAGGGTGGTGTTAAACTGACACCCACAACTTGTTAGTATTTGGCTTACTTCTTATTTTGACATCCATTTTCAGATTTAACTAAGTCTAAGGAATTCAGCAAATATTTTCATTTCCCACTCTGGTTTCCCAGAGCCATGGCTCCTCGCTGCTATCCTTCCTCTCTTCCAACCCCTCTTCCCCCAGCCAGCTTTACATCACTTTCGTTGGAAAGGGCCTGATTAGTGAAGCACTGAGAAATGGGAACTGAAGTGGCAGCAGAAATCCCACTGGAGAAAAGAAATCTCCCGTCCTGACAAAATCATTTTGTGTCCATCTTTTGTCAAAACTGGATGAGCTGATACTCCAGATTTATGTGGGCTTTGATGCTATAGTCACAGATCCTGCTTAGGTGGGTTTTAATTTAGTAAGTGCAGATTTAATTTTCTTTGTAAACATGTTTAAGATCTGACACTTGTTCTGGCATTGGCCCCTTGGTCGGCTTGCCTTCCCTACCTGACCTGCCTTTGCTTTGCCTTACCTGGTGTTTCTGGAAGCTCCTCCCAGGGGTTAGTGTTCTTGCCCCTGTCTTCTCTCCTTTTCTTACCCAGGCAGCAATGTCTCTGTACAAGGACAGGTTTCATCTTTGGAGTGGTGGGAGGGGAGGGCTGGTGCAGGATGAGGAATGATACCTACATAGGTGCCACCATCAAGGAACTCAGATTTCAGCCTGGAGCTTGAAGATCTGGGTTCACCAACTGAACTGCACAGAGCAGCCGAGAAGCTAGATTGGAATCTTTCTTTCCTAGTGGCCTGTGAGTCTGAGGAGAGGGTAGATCAGGAAGAGAGAGAGAGATGGTGGTGGGGGTAAGGGTGGAGCGGGGCAGGGAAGAGCTGACATGAAGGAAGGCCTGGCCCTCAGTACAGGCTGGGAAGAGGACCTTTGGCAAGGATCAGGATAATCAGACTCTGCTCTGGTGAAGCAGGGTATAGGGCCTGCTCAGAGTCTGTTGTGAGGACCCTCAGCTAGCTCAGCCTCAGCTCTAGGATAGGGTTTTCCTTCCACTGGAGGTTGAAAGTGTAAATGCAGGGCTGCCTTCCTCATGAGGTGTGCATCCTCACCTCTGCTGGTGCTGTGCAGTTGTGAACCTGGAACACTTCAGGTTTTAGAAAGTCTGGAGATCAAAAGATACTTGCTCAGATTTCTCTACTGTTTTGTTTAGGGAATGTGCACTCAGTGAGGGTGCCCTCAGGGCTGCAGTCAAGTGGCCAAGACTCTTGAAGAGCTATAGTCACCTAGAGAATAGTCTCGTAGTGATGGGATCACACACCTGGGAGCGAACTGTGGGGTAGTGATGATGTGTGTGTATATGGGTGTGTGTGTGTGTGTGTGTGTGTGTGTGTGTGTGTAGGATATAGATGAAAAGCTGGGACTTCTTGGCATCATTTAGCAGAGATGACCACTTCATCCTTCCTAAAATGCTGTTTATCTTTATTTTTCTGTCTCCTTTTTCTCTGACTTTTCCTTCACAGTGCTTTATGGATGCTTTCCCTTTCTTTCTTAAAATTTGTGTTTCTTAAATATTGGTGTTTCTTTTATCTCTATCCTAACTGTCTTTTCTTTTTATTCTGCACTCTCACACTTACCAGAGTGATCTCATCTTTTGCCATAGCTTTAACTATCCTCTGTATACTGATGTCTTCTAATCTTTTTCTGCAACTGAGAAGTGGAAACTGACATGGCAGCAGAGATCCCACTGCAGAAAAGACACTGTTCCATCTGCCATCTGAACCCCAAGCCTTCATATCCAGCTCCTATTCTCTATCCCCACCTAGATGTCCGTAGGCTGCTAAAAGCTCAAGGCTTATCTTTCCCTCAACACTAGACCTCCAACATTCCCTCAGATAATGACTCAGTAGTTCTGTCAGAAACCTGAGAATCATCCTTGATTCCTTTCACTAGCTATAACCAATTAATTGCCGCATCCTGTTGAGTCTTCCTCCCAGAGCTTTCTCAGAGTCATTGCCTTCTTTCCATCCCCATGTACACTGTCCTAGTTAAGGTCACAATACTCTTTGTGTATTATTAGAAAAGTCTTCTAATTAGTCTTTTTTGACTCTGGTCTTGCAGCTTTTATTCCATTCTCCTAATTGCAGCAGATTATGTGACACCCCTCGTTAATACCCTCTCCTTTGTTTGCACTGAGTAGCAGAGCCTTGGGATGTTCTCTAATTTCTTGGCTGCTGGTACCTGGTCTGGTGGTGGTGGTGGTCTGGACTCTAATGTTCATTTGATGCGGGGACATGGCTGGCTAGGAGGTGTGGTGGGGGACAACTTGGGGCTGCGTGAGAGACTCCTTGCAGAACTACAAATAAACAAATCCTCAGATCTGTTTTAAGAAAGCCACTGCCAGGCCCTGGCTGGTGTGGCTCAGTTGGTTGAGCATCATCCCATGCACCAAAGGTTGCCAGTTCAATTCCTGGTCAGAATTGCGGGCTCAATCCCTGATAAGGGGCGTGCAGGAGGCAGCCAGTTGATGTTCTGCTCTCACATCAGTGTTTTTTTTCCCTCCCTCTCCCTTCCTCTCTTTCTAAAAATCAATAGGAAAAAATCTTTAAGAAAAAAAGAAAAGAAAACCACTCTGACTATTGTTTGGGCACCCCTGTCCCTTAGTACATTTGAAAGCATGTGGGCCCTCTAAGCATGTGGGGCATCTTATGTCACTAAGCCCGTGAGATGTGCCAGAGGGTCCCTTGCTCGTGGATGTGCCAGAGGGTCCCAGCACAGAGCTGTATCACCTTTGATTAGCAGCCTGCTGGGGGAAGGGTTTTGAGTCAGAACTCCCTGGCAGTCCTGACTTGTCTCATTTCCCGATACTTTTATCTGTCACTGCAAGCGCTTGGGCTCTCCTCCTGAACTAATTAAGTTTGCATGTGTTTAGACACATTGCCAAATAGGGCTTAGCAAAGCGGAACTGAGCTACATCTCTTTCTGAGTAGGGAAGGAAGGGTATATGAATGCTCCCCCATGAGGGCCCCGGAGAAGCGTGGATGACATGGAGTGGGAGTATGTACAGATGATAGGCATTTTGCCCTGGCCCACCTAGGGCAGCAGGCCTGAAAAGCAGCCTTCTGATTGGCTGGCAGGGCAGGTGAGGCCCACCCGCCAGCTCTCCTAGTGAATGGGGCATTCTAAGAGGTCTGAGAATGGATAGAGGGCAGGCTCTGAGGTATGATTTTTCTCCCCAGCATAAGCAAAACTAAATGTCAAGTTTAGTGGGATTGCTGGGGGAGTTTGTAGGGCTGTGTGCTGTTTGCTGCCAGCCTGAAACCACCTGTGTGGCTAGCAGAGTGCAGGTGGCTTTTTTCCTAAGGCTGTGAGAAGTACAGTGGAGAAACACAGACAAACAGAAGGCCCAAGTTTCCTTTTTGCCTACAAGACTCCAGTTTCCCTGCTCAGTCTCATGATCTTTGTGAGGTGGCACCAGGCGGAGATGGAGAGAAGGAGAGTAGTGTTGCCCGGAGGTGGGGTTCAGCCTAATGGGTCACCATAGTGAGGTGACAGTGACAGTAATTTTTGTGTCAGACTGATGCCTGCCTATTCCTGGCACTGGGTGGCTTGAGTTCTGAGATGTACTGTGTCAGTACATACTTGGGTCCTATCCAGACAGCAGATGTGGGGGCATTCCCATATTGTGGACTCTCTGAGGTAGGGAGTAAGGCTCTTTTCTACAGAAGACAGGAGAGCTGGCTGACAGCCACACTCAGAGCCTCAGTTCTATAGCTCTGAAGCCACTGGGTCAGCTTCCTGGCCACGAAGAGGCTCAGTCAGGCCAGGCTCCCAGTGCACACAGACTCTGTGTGTGTGTGTGTGGGGGGGGGGGTGTTCTGGAGGTTGTATAGGAATTCTGGGCCTTTGAGCTGTAGCCAAAGCCCAGAGAGAACAAGAACCAGACCTTCTGCCCTCCCTTCAGCTTCCCTAGAGCCCTCTCGTCAGCAAAGGTGCGTCGGGTTAGCCCCAAGAAGGCAGCTTGAGTTGATGGGGTCATGTTTCAGCTGCAGCTAATCCAAGTCACTCGATATAAATCTGTCCCTGCTGCCTCTCCCCTCCCTCCCATCCCCAACCCTCAGACGGGGAAATGAATCTTGGCCCTCACCCTGAATACATCATGGCAGGCTTGCCTCTAATGAGAGAGGGCCATTCATTGTGGGGTGAAGCTCCCTGCAGAGCCTGGGATGCCATTAATTAAAGAAGAGCCACCTGAAGCCAGTCGTGCGGTACAGCCTGCCACACGCTCAGATGGAGTGGTGGTGGGGTAGCCTCGTTAGCCTGACAGCTTCTTGGGCTGAGAGTTCACAAGCTTGAAGGAACGAGGGGTGCCCCACTTCCACCTGAGAGCTCAATGCTCTGTGCTTCTGGGTCCCGCATCCTCACAAATGCAGGACCCCCCCCCCCCGCAATTGTCTTGGGGCCTAGAACTGGCATAAAGGGGCTCCTGATTGTGGTCTTGGCCGGGGACTATTTCCCATGTTTCCCATGGCAGGCCCTAGGGCAAGAGCAGGTTTCTCTGGAGACCGAGCAGGCTTCTGGTTCCCTATCTGTGCTCCCTTCCCAGTCTTCTCCATGTTCTGTGACTGCAGGTCAACAGGCAGCTCATCTTGCATCCTTCCCTCAGAGCCCGAGTTTGTGGAAGCTAGTCGGCTCTGGGAGGACTTTGGGCCTGCAGGGCCACTGGAGGAGATGTTCGTAGTTCCCTTGGCAGACGGCCTTGGGTGTTGCACCTCTGAAGGGTGAAACTTCAGTGGCAGCCTCATCTCACCCCCTGGGAAGGTGTCAGAGGTCTAAAGAACATTAGTGGTTATAGGAACCCCTGGAATGGAAGGTTTGCTCAATTAAAATCCCAATAAAAGATAAAGATATTTGTATAGTAAATAATCAGGTTTTGAGATGTTTTGGCAGTGGGAGCCTCGTGCTTTGGTCTACTGTAGAGCTGCTGACAGGATGGTTCTTTAGTGCTTAACTGATCCTGAGGCAAGTGTTGCTGCCTAGGTTCTGGTCCCTGGACTTATATCTGGAACTCCCCTTGGCCATCTGTGAGGGTCTTACTGCCTCTTCCTTGCTGGCAGGAGGGGCTCTAGGCTCTGAGACCTTTGCTGTAGCCCAGAGTTGGGGTAGCTTAGCCATTCTCTGCCTGGGTTGTCAAGAAGACAGATTGGTCTTATGTCTGTGGCTCTTCAGAGCTGTCTTTGGAAGTCTAGTTCTATGCTCTGTGGCAGAATTTGACAGACAGTCTGCTTCAGAGAGTCTCAGAAACAGCTGGGGGCATGACTTGATCATCTGATCCATCTCTGCTTCCCTGGAGCTCGCCGGGTGTGAAATAGAGGCTGCATGGGGCCTCCCACCAGGCCATGACACCTAGGACTTGGGCTACACTCTTTTGTGATTTGAACATTTTTGGATCTTTCAAGGCCCTGGCCAACTGCATGGGTCCTCCGTCCTCTTGCAGATAGAGAGTGAAGGCTGAAGGGCTTGTGCCCTGAACTAAAGAAGGAGCTGCTGTTGCTCTTGGGTATTTTTTTCCTTTACGTGAGATATTTTTGTTTTTTTAAAATTCTTTGTGTGACTCTTGAGATCCAACTTTTAAAAAAATCTTTCTAGAAGTTAAGGTATGAAATAATTATAGTGGGGTACATAGAGTATACAAATGTGAAATGTATAGCTCATTTTATTTTTGTTACATACCTACCTGTGTAACCACCACCCAGAGCAAAGTGAAGGAGCTTTTCCATCATCCCAGAAAATTTCCCTGTGCCCCTTTCCCTGCTAGGTAAACACTGTTCTGAATCTATTACTTTTGCTTGTTGTTGACATTCATATAAATGGAATCATACAAGGTGTATGTGTCTGACTTTCTTTGCTCAACATAACGTACAAGAGATACATCCATGTTACTTTATGTATCAGTTCAACCTTTTTAATTGCTGTGTAATATTCCATTGTGTTACTATACTATAGTTTATTCTACTTTTGTTGGACTACTTACTTTTTTTTTTTAATCTTCACCCAAGGATATTTTTTTCCGTTGTTTTTTTTTTTTTTTTTAGATAGAGTGGGAGGGAAGAAGGGAGAGAGAGAGAAACATTGATGTGAGAGACACATTGATTGGTTGCTTCCTGCATGACCCCAACCAGGCTGGGGATCGAACCTGCAACCGAGGTAGTGCCCTTGACCAGGAATCAAACCCACAACTTCAGTCTACGGGCTGTCACTCCAACAGCTGAGCCAAATTGGCCAGGGCTACCTACCTCCTTTAGTCCTTGAATATATATTTGTTGAATGAGTATGTGAATGTTCAATCTGTTATGAGAATTTCCCTAGGTTATCAGCTTGTTCAAAACCCACTTCATCTTTTAAAACCTGTTTCCAGTCCCTTGGGCATATGTTCTTTCTTGTTTCTTCTGAAATCCACACAGGCCTCCATCTTCTTTGAATTTCTGTGATAGGGAGAGGATGGGCTGACCCCAGGCCTGTGGAAGTGGCTTTGGAGCTATACTGACCCATGTATTTATTCTTTCAGCAGATGTTTATTGAATACCCATTATAAGCCTTGCACTGTTCTAGGTACTGAGGATACAGAGAGCTCAAGCTTCCAAAACCTTCTCCCTTTGTGGAGTTTATATTCCAGTGCATGCATCTAGCACTGCCCTCTGCCTACCGAACCTCAGTGCCAGAAGAATCTTAGTCTTGTCCAGGCTCCTCTTCCTGTGGGGTTCTGCAGGAGCTAGGTGGCATTGGCCCTTGTCACCTTGACAAGGCCTCCCTAGGACTTGTGGGCTTTGGTCTCCCTTTTCTGCTACTGTTGCTGCTTGGCATTGAAAGGGTTTCTCAATAGGAGTCTGATTCTCTCTGTGAGGGGAGAGAATTAATCTCCCAACTTTCCATGCCTGTCAGGTGAGTGACCTCTGTTTTGTCAGCGCTTGCCAGTCTGTCCTCTAATTCCCAGCCAGGGTAAAGGAGACATGACTTTGTGCTGAAGCAAAGCACCAGTCTTTGAGCGCAGATGCTGCACCCATCCAGGCACTGGGACCATCGAGGAAGCTCTGTGGGGATCTCCTCGCAGGTACACAGGCACCGGGAGGTCACCAGGGCATTGGCACCTGAGCAGCTTTGGTCCTGAACTGTGGTTGGCAGAGTCAAGGAAGGAAGGTGCCCTGCCATTGTATTCTCCCTAACCACCATCTGTGCAGAGGGACAGCTGCTTCAGTGGGGTCTAAAATAGTTTTCTTTCTGTCAGGCTCCTAAGAGCACGCGAGAGTCTGTGAACACCAGAAAGGAAGAAGAGTCGGGGAGCAGGGGTTGGAAAATAAAGACCAGGGAGCTCCAAGGCTGTGGTTGGCATGGTGGCCCCATGGTTCAGTGATCTGTGGACTTGAGCTCAACTCTGTAGGGCTTTGGGAACGGTGGCTGTGAGTGGCTGGGATCAATTCTCGGTGTCCCTGGCTAAAGGGTAACATGATTCAAACTTGTTAGTTCTGTAAAACTGTTTCTTCCAAAGCCTGCAAGGATGTTGGTTTGGGGAAGAAAGCCAGCCAGTCCAGAGAATCCCAGGAGCCTGACAGCCTTTTTCTCTGCGATTCTTTCTTGCAGGCAGCCTGAAGCAGCCTGTCTCTTTGTTAACAGAGTGACAGCAATGTGACACCATGGAAATAATTACTAACAAATCACGGTGCTGACTGCAAACAGCTCTCTGTCTTCAGAGGCATGTCAGGGTGCATTAGAGCAGGACTGGAGGAGCGGCAATGTGGGGGCTGAGGCGCAGCCCGCACTCAGACACTCTCTTCTTCTTCCCCCACCCTGACCCCTTTCTGCTATGTCTGACTTTCCTGCTTTTTCCCACTGGGTCAGCTAAGGGACCAGCTGAATAAGTAGCATGTGGCTAGTCCCACTTCCTCTGGGAAGGTAGCGAAGGCACCCGTCTTTCCTAAGGAACACCTGAGTAGTGATAAGAACCAGGAATTTTTCCATTGCAGAGCCTCCGAAAGGTAGAAGCATACTCCTGTTTCTGATTTACTCTCTGCCAGTTAGGACCAGCTTCATCTGCCAGTAGTTTGGGGGTGACAGTACTTTCTTCAGCTGGACCCGGAATGTGGGAGATGCCTTGCATCTCAGTGTTAGTTCAGCTCCCTTCCCCCACTAGCCCTGGTTTCTTCTTCAATTGCCATAGTCAGTTTTTGGTTAGTCGACTCTGTCCATTCCCTCTTGGTTAGCAGAGTGATCGCTTTGACTGTCAGGGCTGTAAATAATGTTCCTGGTGTGTGTGGCTGGAGGCAGCTGCATGGGGTGGGGAAAGGAGTGGGAGGAGGAGCAGCACTCCGATGGCTCCCTAGCTCGCCCCCCTCCCCTCTCATACAATATTTATCCAGGGATGGGAGTCAGATGCAGCGACCTCAGGGGTCACCCAGTTAAATAGCTTCTGAACCTCCCTGCATTCTAATTGCTGCAGTTGTCCTTTGCTCTGGAGACTTCTCCTCCCCATTGTCTGCTGAGGCACACACTAATGGCTGTCCTCCCTGGCCCTGCTGGGAGGCATGCCTGCATGGGGGTGGGGTGAAGGGCTCATTGCTACCTTCCTTTCCCCAGGGATAAGGGAATCTAGGGCCTATTAACAAGTGGCTTTAGCCAGGAGGAGCACAGAACCCTACCTCCCCCTTGCTCCCTCCCCAAGCTGGCAAGAGAAGGAGGTCCAAGCCATGGGCTTAGTTAATGGGGCCAAGGGGCTTCACCCATTTCCAATCCTCGTGACTCATCATAGGGGAACAGACCTTTGAGTACTCTGCTAAGTACCATGTTCATCATCCTATGTTCTCATAGTCCCACATTCAGGGTTTAGAAACTTCTTATGTGTGATATTTCCTATTGGAATATTTTGCCCAAAGATTGGCCACATGTAAGTCTCTTTGGTCCCTGGCAGGCCGGTATAGATGACTGATGATGGTAGCAGTCCCTGTTGAAAGCTGCTCTGGGCCCAGTAAGTACTGTGCTGGGAGCTAGAGGGACCACCGGGTGATCAGGGCAGAAAGAGCAGTATGTGCATAACTAATCACAGGCTAAGCAAAGTAGAATATGAGTACGCTATGAAGAAGATAGAAAACAAGTAGTATGAGAACCCAGAGGAGCATAGTGGAGAGACCGTATGGATAGTATTTGTTTTTAGCAGTAAACTTAAAAACAACAACAACAACAACACACCAACATATTAAAGAAAGCCCAATATTACAAAATATACAAAAGTTGAGTTGTTCTGGTTGAAGCTGGGACAAGGCCCAACCCATTCTTCCTCCTCTCCCAGTCCACAAAGTGTCCTGACATCCCTCCTAGAAGCCTAGAGCTCCACGGAGCACCGTTTAAAAACCACCAACTTGTTCTAATGCCAGAAGTGTGACTCTGTGTTGAATGTGTGCTCACATATGTTGAAGGATTCAGTGGAGCTGGGATCAGGGTAGACAAGATCAGCCAGAGGTTTAGAGGGAACAGGTGTGTCTCTGAGTGTTTTGGAGCAGAGGTCAGACTGTATCCCAGACCTGAACGCTTCAGGATGCCTCTCTGTGGAGCCTCCAGAGGGCAATGTAGGCCATACAAAGGCAGCCCAGGCAAAGGGTCAAGATGGTCACAGGCCAGGTAGAGACTAGTAGGGGATGAGTGAGCTGACTTGGAGCTCCTAATTTTCCTGGCCAAAAGGAGGATAAATAGCTCATCAGCTGAGACATTGACCAAAGTGCCCTGGAAACTTCCTGCTCCACCTCTTCCCTTGACCCCACTGCCTGCTGAGGCCTCTTCCATTCCACCTAGAAAAAAGAGCTCTGGCTAGGTCCTGGTAGCAGCTCCAACATTTCCTGCAGTCACAGCAGGTGGAAGAATTGCCCTGGGAGGGTTCCTGGAAAGACACTTGTCTTGTTTCATGGAGAGGGGCTGGGGAGAAAAAAGTTATTTGATTTCATGGGAGTATTTGTGGCACTGGGAAGATGCATGTTATACTGTTCCATAGGATGTCTGTAGCACTGTGTGCTTCATGTCATTTATGTGGGCTCTGAATAGGAGAAATGGGAGTAGAGATAGTTGCTAGTGGGCCAGAAAGCAGTGGAGCAGAGAGGCGTTATATACGTGCCTTTTGGAAGCTTCGAGCAACTTCCTGGCAATGGGGATTTGAGGTTGGTTTTCTCTGGGAGGACTGGCAACCTGGCCTATGGGGCGTCCCTCTGCACCAGCCTGTGTTCTGGTTTCTGTTTGGGAACTCTCCAGAGCAGCATGTCTGGGAACACTTCCAGCTGTGCTGCCAGACCCAGACGCAGGTGACGGCCTTTCGTCTGTACCATAGGGAAACCAAGAGGAAATTAAATGTCATTTGCCCCCTGCATAGCAGGTTGCTGCCAGATCAGACACTGCTGATCAGAGCCGTGCAGAGGGCACCCAAGGGAAAGCTTATGCCTGCAACCATGCCCTCTGAGCTGTGGAGACTCCCAGGTGATGGCCTGGCTCACTCCCAGGCCTTTCTCTGCCAGTCTGGGTTCACCCTGGCCCAGAGCCCAGCTCTGTGCTACATGACAGCTGTGTCCCATGCCAGGCCAGAGGTGTATATGTACCAGTGGGAGGGAATGGAGGGGAAGGGCAGTAGAGGACATACAGGAAACAGTGAGGTGATCAACCCTTCTTCAGAGGAGCTGCATGGTATTGTGGAAAAGAGCAGGGTCTTTATTAAAAATTAAGAGACCCCACCCTGGCCAGTTTGGCCCAGCGGTTAGAGCTTGGCCTGGGGACCCAAGAGTCATGGGTTCGATTCCAGTCAAGGGCACGTGCCTCAGTTGCAGTTCATCCCCGGCCCTGGTCAGGGTCGTGTGGGAGGCAACCAATCGATGTCTCTCTCTCACATTGATGTTTCTCTCTCTCTCTCTCTCTCTCTCCCCCCACCCCCCCTCCTGTTCACTCTATCAAAAAATAAGTGGGGGAAAAAATATCCTTGGGTGAGGATTGGAAAAGAGAGAGAGAGAGAGAGAGAGAGAGACCTGGGTTCCAGTCCTGGCTCTACTACTTACTAGCTGTAGAATCTTGGGAAAGTCAAATTACTACTCTGAACCTCCCTTTTCTCATCTGTAAAATGGAGATTATAATAAGCTCTAGCTCCTGACATCTGTAGAGGAAGTAGCTTCCTGTTGGGACTGGTGCTAGAGTTTCCTCACCCCACCTCCCCTAGGTCTGAAGGATGATCTGGAGCCCCTGCCTGTCTGTGAAGTGACTTGGCTGAAATTGATGAGAAGTGGGGTAGGTAGTAAGTCTGCCCAGGAAGGCACAGCTGGTAATCTCCCCCTGCCTGAGGCCTTTCCTCCGTATCCTGGTTCTCTCAAACAAGCATCATAGGCCGTTATGAATGAGTATGGGTGATGGTGGTCACCCTCCTATCTGTGGGTCTCAGCAGGCTCCCTCCAGCCTCACACTTGCACTGCTCTTCCTGTTTGGGAGGATTTTAGGGCTTGTCCAACCCCTCCCTTGCCTTGAAGTCCTAGTGGCAGACCCTCTGCAATGACATTTATTAACAGGGCTTTGGGAAAGATGTTTTAATACTGTGAGAGTTCTCCCTAGAAAACTTCCCCCCATCTGAAGCATAGCTTGCTGGTAGTGAAATTCATTAGTGTTCCCTGACAGGCAGTGGCGACAGAGGCACTCGCTGTCTGCTTCCCGCTCCCTCGCTCTTGTGCTCCTGCTTCACGCACACTGATATTTAAAGCTGATGGGATGCTTATAGACTTCTTGTACCATGACAAGTTTGGGGAGGAGGGTGGGGGAAGAAGAGACAGACAAGGAGCCAGCTGTCACACTGGTATTTCAAACAGTACTCTCTCCTGACCCTTTGCAGGCTCCAGTGAGTGTATCATCTTTCTGAAGCCTGTGGTTGGAATTGTAACCTGCAGCTGTCCCAGAGGATGGGGGCATGTGTGGGGCAAAGTGAGCTGAGAAGTCAGTAGTGTCTTCTCCCAGGGCTGTGGGCAGACAGAGAAGCACAGAGTGACAGCCTGTGTGTGTGTGTGTGTGTGTGTGTGTGTGTGTGTGTGTGTGTGTGTGTCTTTTCAAGGAAAGGTCTTGTAAGTGCCCCCTAACTTTGTCCTTCCATCACCAGGAATGAGATGGCCCTTACTCGGTAATCTGTCCTGGAGCCATCATTACATTTCATGCTGTGGCTGTCTTCTGGGTTGACCTGGAAGCTACCTGAGTATGGGAATCAGGCTTGATTGGCCTCTGCCCCTTGAAGGTCCTGGGTCTCAGTGATACCTGTAAATAGGTGGTGGCAATTGAGGTAGGAAGTTCTCTCATTTTGTGTCTAGATCGGGGCCTTAACTTTTGTTCCCTGATATTTGGATTTGAAGAATGACTCCCAAGGTGCCTCCTCCATCCACAACTTCTCCTCTCATCCCCAAGCTTCTTGGAATTCATTTTTGCAACTGTTGAGTGGTTCTGGAACTTCCCCTTTGACTGTCATCCTCAGTAGTTTCTCCAGTATCCAATACCTGACTAAGGCACTGTCTTCTCAATGCAGGTGGCCTGGAAGCATCTTCAAAAGTTGTTGCAGGTTTGGTCTCAGCTGACCTTCTTACAGCCAGAATCCTTCTGTGCATGCTTATTTATACAATGTTTTCCTTGGCTGGCTCCTTGAACCATCACAGAGTAGGGCAGAGAGGTGATGTAACCTGCCTAAAGACACATGGTCACTTGACCACATTCTCTTAGTGTGGCAGAGCCATGTGCTGGTTGGGGGCTGTACTGCACTCTTTCTTCCCCACCCTGCCCCTCATCAGGGGCTTTTTTGGCCCCAGGCTCTGCAGTGGGGGAATCACTGGAGATTAGACCAGGCTACTCCACTCCCTGCTTTTTCAGCCTTGTCAGTGCCATCAGTGCTGCCATTGGCTTCCTCAGTTTCAGCACAACAGTGTGTGTGCATCTGGGGGCAGAGAGGGGTTGCTGGTAAAAACACCCTGGACATCTGGTGGAGGGTGGAACCAGAATGCCTTTTCTGCCTATAGACTCAAGTGTATTCTTGAACTGTCCAGTGTTGTCTTTAATGTGATCACTTCCTGTAACCCCCTTCACCCCCATCTTATCCCACCCTGAATTCTGTCCTTTGGGCTTCTAGAAGGGGTTGCTGGCATGAGGCTACTGTCTATGGATAGTGCCTTTATCTCCCTTCTGTTGTTGCCAATCCTGCTATGGCTGATAGCACTGGAGGCTCGGCCTACCAAGGGTGGCCCAGGCTGTGTCTTCCACCATGGTGCCATCTCGCAGGTGAGATGGAAACTAACTGACTTTGATAAGTAGGAGGCTCAAGCATTAATTTTTTATACATCAGCAGCGGCCAAGTGAGTGAATTCAATTATGAGTCTGCTTTCTCTCTACCCTCCCCCCCCCAATATGCTGGTTCAGAGCAGAGACTAAGGAACCTGTTGAAATGAGAAACCCCTATTTCCTGGCTTGACCCCCTCACTAATTCGGGTTAAATTGCTACGCTATTGCAGTGGTGACACATTGTGCCTGCCTCTGTTTGTATAAGAGGCTGCAGTGGGGGAGGAAGGACCAATTTGTGCAGAGATAAAAGGTGTCACAGGCAGATAACTAACGTCCCAGCCTCGTGCCTGCTCTCATTGTTGCTCAATTTGCTTCATGTAGAAGCCCAGCCTTCCCTCTTTATCCCTTCCCTCCCCTTGCTCATATTTTACGTCGATGCCACAGTGTAATGATGCCCTGCGTGGTGGGGGAGGAGATAGGCACCTTTGGCTGACAGCCCTTCCTGATAACCAAATTCCAGCCCATCCATCACCAGCTACTCTCCTCAACTTGAGGAAAAGTGATCGTGAAAGGTGGGCCGTTTATCACCCGGGTCTGTTTATTTCCTGTGGGTGGGGGAACAGAAACAGGAGGGACAAAGAGCTGTGTCCCAGCCCAGTGTGGCCTCAGCTGGGACTGCCTGCTCATGCTGGATGCAGACTCACACCCTGCTAACAGGAGGCGCTGACTAGGTAGGAGTCCCAGACTGAGACCCAGTGGGAATGGAACCTTTCCTGAGGCTCAGCTTCAGGACCTGGGAAGAAGCCTAGGAAGTGTGGCAGTTCTAAGATGTAGGGCAGCCAGCAACAACATTCTGTGGGAATGTTCATATTGGAATGAGCAAGTGGAGAGACCTTGCATGGAATCATACCCCACCCACCCCTCATATGTGTCCCCTTGTGGAGTTTCCATTTGGCTGTTTAGCTGGATCTATTGGCCAACTCCTTCCCCAGGCTAGGCATTCCCTGCCTCAGTGGTCCGGACCTTAAAGAAAACAGCCTTTCTCCCTGTTCTTCTCCTTTGCTCCTCAACACTCCCCTTTTTCTGCATATCAAACTGGACAAAGTAGATTACCCTGGCAGGTGAGCAGTATGTGCATGTCCTAGAGCTTTTGGACACCAAAACTGACAGCCTATGTCACTCCAAGGTTTGGGTCCCACGGCCTTTTCAGAGAGGCAGAAAGGGGTCAAATATGGCTCCAGATTTGGCTGACCTCCTCTTTACAGGCTTGAATCTGCTAAAAGTTAGAGCGGCATGCATCTCCCTGATTTGGGGTTGCCTCTGAGACTGGCATAGAGGAAACACAGAAGGAATAGTGCCCATGACCTTTTCTAGTACTGGTGCCTGCTCTCCTGTGGTCCTAGCTGTTGGTGTCTGCCAGTCTGTCTGTCAGACCTCCATGGATGCTGCTGGCCTCCTTGACTCAAGACTAGCAGTTCTAGCAGAGCCCCCCAGCTCTGCTTGACCTAATCTTCAAAGCTGAGCTCCTGCTCACAATGGCTTCATCCTGCGCATACCCATTAGCGCGGGTGGCGTTCCCTTAATGAGCTAGTCCCCTGCCTTGGCTGGCGCCCAGCTAGTCACACCTGTTTGCCATCAGGGCTGTCTGGACCGAGCCCGAGTGCTGGGCTGCAGGTGGTGGGGCTGGATGAGGGGTGGGTAGGGAAGGCCGGGCTCCTTTTGCTTTGTGCTGTACACTTGTTGGGGGGCAGTTTTTCACTCCCCTGTCCTCCCACTGTTCTCTTTTTTCTGAGCAGGGAGGGCTCTCTGCTTTGTTACTTGAAAGGATAATAAGAGAACTTGAGGAATATCCCGTCTTTCCCAACTTTTCTCCTGGATGGAGTAGCAAGGAGCCAATCAGGTGTCTGAGGGCAGGGTAGGGTTTGATGTTCTGTTTTGATGACTCTAGGGGTCTAGTGTGATAAGAGCAGGGCCATATGTTAAATACCAAAGGCGGAGGTCTGGCCCTAAACCCCACAGTATTTGGAAAGCGATCATATCCCTCAGTTTAGAGTCCACAGGCAGGATTGGGGGCCCTTCCTTAAAGGGAGCCCCTTGCATTCATGAAACTGAAGGAAGTTTTGATTTGGTTGAAAAAAATCCCATTCTTTTTTATGGCCTGGACATAATTGGCTCTTTTCTATTGGCTATCAGTGATGTCATTCCGACCCTCATAAAGAAGGGGAAATCACACCTGTGGACTCGGTGCATAAAATTTCATTGGGCAACAGTAATAAGTATGGCCAGATGATGTTTGGGCAGTTGAGGAGCTTTGTGCCCAGTGATTCCAGCTGCATGGGGACCTGGGCACCATAAACCTGCCTGCACGTTCATGCCCGCAGGCTAGTCCAGGGCCCACTGCCAGTGGCTCTTTTCTTGGGATCAGTATCTGGTAGGAACTCACAGCATTCAGACCCCTTGGCCAGGGGGATTTTTACTCTTTTACTTTCCAAATTGGTGGACCCATGTACCCACTGGCCCTAGCTGTAGGATCTGAAGAACCTTGGACCCAAGTGTGACCCTGAGCAGTGACCACCATGCTTACCTGCTTCTCTAAGGCTCTAGGGACTGTGAAGAGCTCTGAGTGCGTCTACATACCTGATGCCTTGTGTAATCAGAAGACTTAGATTCCATTTCTAGTTCTTCCCTTGGCTTGTTTTATGGTCAAGCAATCCTTTTTCTTCTCTGGGTCTCAGTTTCCTCTTCTGTGTAGGGGATAGTGACTTCTCAAACCCATCTTCTTCACAGGTTCCTCTCTTGGTGCACTCTAAGCTGGGATAGGGTTCTGTCATAGAAATGTGTAGCTGTCTTCCCATGAGGCACCTGAGCATTCAGGTTGACATTTGGCTCTGTGTCTCTTGTGAAGATGATCATGGGCCCTGCTACATCTGTACTGCTTGTGTCTTGAAGTCATAGGGCTAGGACCAACTACAGGCTAGAGGACTCAACAACTGAATGCTTGTGAGTCTACAAACTGTGTATATAGCTGCAGGTGACTGGAGCCCTGAGTGAGTGATAGTCCCTTCTCCTCTGCCTCAGTCAGCCATGGGGCACAGACAGCACTGAGGATTGCTGCTGAGCCATACTTGAAGCTAAATATCCAACATGACAATCTGTCTGTCTAGTCTGTCCTCAGTGTCCCCAGGAGCAGGCAGAATTCTGCTGAGCTAGAGAGACCCTTATTACTTGGATAGGAATGTGTATAGCTGATAACTACTTTAGAAATCTTGCCAAAGTAGCAGCCTCCCCCTACCCCAGGGCTAGGTGTAGCCAATAAGATTCCTGGCCTGTGTCAACTAAAAGAATCAGGGCACCGGGGTTAGCTAAGGGAGAACACAGTTGGTGCCCCAGGACCTCTGCCCTTTGCTGGCTAGTCCGCCTGACTGTTCCTTTGCAGATTCTGCTGATTCCAGTGGCCCCCCTCACTTACAGTCCTTAATGTGATTTTTCAAAAGTAGCTGAGCTCAGCAAGCATTTTCACAAATAGTAAGAATAAGGAACATGAAAGAAAAATGGAAGGAAATAAGAAAATTACCCAAACATTACAGTTCTGCTTCTTAGGCAATCTCATTCTAGCTCCTAAGGCTACCTTTCCTCCTTCAAAACCTTGCCTGATTTTCTTGTATTCTTTGTTCTTGGCTCCCACACGGGCACTTCCTACCTAGATACCCCTTCATCATCTTGACCTCAGCAGAATTTCCCTTCTAGGAAATTGACTGGTTGTGGTTAATGTCACTGTGCCTCCTGGATGTTTGAGAAGAACCTTCCCTTCAGGTAAAATATCTCAGGTCTTAGAAAAGCAAATCCTTACTATACTGCTTGACACATGGGGATCAACTTCCTGTTAGTGTCTGTCAAATAACTGAAGAGGAATGGAGGGAAGACTAAACTGTCCTGAAACTTTCTGGGGTGGAATCAGTCATCTCAACTGGATTCTCATTGCCAACCCTCCTAAAAAAAAGGAGTTTGCTCTTGTAGTTTCCACTTTCTTATCTCTTACTCACTCTTAAACATGTTGCAGGCTACCTTCTGTTCCCACCACCCCACTGATGCCAAATTATTGGGGTTTGTCTCAGCTCTCATCTTACTTGACTACTCTATGGTATTTGACACTAATGACCTGCATTTTAAGCTAAAAAATCAGTTATATACAGGATGGGACAAAAGTAGTTTTACAGTTGTGAGTACACAAAACACAGTGTTTATTCTTGTATTATTAGTTATTAGTTACTGAATAATGAACAACTGTAAATGACTTTTGCCCGACCCTGTACAGAAGCCCAGAAAGGGGAAGCTCGCAGCTTGCTTTCACTGTAGTTTAGGTTGACCACAGGGGATGTGACATGGAGTCAAAAGAGCATGTGTGACTTTGGGTAACTTATACCCTGAAAAAGATCCAACAGTCCTTCCCTCTAGGAATGGGGATGGGTTGGGTGAGTTCTAACTCATGGTACATTATCTCCTGTGGATTTTTTTTTTTTTTTTAATTTAAAGTGAAAAAGAGTTTATTAGTGAAGCAGTGAGACAGAGAATGGGCTACTCCACAGACAGAGCAGTCTCCTGCGGAATTCTTTTTTTTTTTTTACCCTCACCTGAGGACATTTCTCCATTTTTTTGTTCAGATAGAGTGGGAGGGAGAGAGAGAGAGAGAGAGAGAGAGAAACATCGACGTGAAAGGGACACGTCGAGTGGTTGCCACCTGCACGACCCAACTAGGGCCGGGGACAAACTGCAACCGAGGTACGTGCCCTTAGCGGGAACCGAACCCGGGTCTCTCAGGACCGCAGGTTGACGCTCTAACCGCTGAGCCAAACGGGCCAGAGCTCCTGTGGAATTCTTAAAGGAGCTGAGGGTGTGTGACCTGGAGAAGGGAACTCTGGGGACAGCTTCCTGGACTTTCAGATCTTGGGAGGGTTCTACACAGCAGAGATGGAAGTCTCAACCTCTGTGGCTTCTAAAGACATACTCAGGGTGGAAGGTACAAGCAGACAGATTTTAGTTTACTATTAAGGAAGGATTCGCTAAGAATGGAAGGAGTCCAAAATTAGAGCTGAAGCAGTGAGTTTCTTGTTTATGGTAATGGTCTGGTAGGGTTGGCCTGGTTTCATTTTAGCTCAGTAAAACTAGGAGACATGGGCCCTCTGCTCCTCTCATTCCATATTCTTCTCAGGTAACTTAATCTATTCTCATGGCTTTAATTTTACTTAAATTACATTAATGATACAGCATTTTGTATGTCCAGTCCAGACCTCTCTTTAAAACTAGATATCCAGCTGCCTCTTAGGCATCACCCTACTGCCCAAAGTCTCCTAGGCACCTCACACTGAGTGCTTACCATGTGTCAGGCAGGCATCTACCTAAGGCTGCATTCCCAAACTCATGTCTCCTTCCAGGGGTATACTGGGGTGAGATAGTGGGAGCAGTCCACCCTGGTTTGGGCAGAAAGAGGGTACACAGACAATTTAAAAACAATAATAAAATTGGCTAAATGTTGGTCTGCTCTGGGTGTCCAGTATGCTCTCCCTACCCCTGTCTCATCTATCTTAGCGAGTAGCATGAAGCTAGCCAAGACATAAACCTTTGAATTGGGTTCTACTGCTTTCTCTCATTTGGCCCCACATCCCTTCAGTCATCCTTTACATCTCCAGTATCTATTGCTTGCTTGTTATTTCTATGACTACTGTCTAGTCTCCTGGCTACTATCTAGCTTGTTTTAGTGTATTGTTTTTGTTGTCTCGGAACAATCATTGTGTACCACAACTCTTCAAAGGTTCTTTATTGCCTGTGGCTAATCTCTTCTCTTAGCAAGAAAACTCTGTGACCTTCCCCATCTGCTATTTCTAGTATCTTCCTCCATCCTTCCATGTACCCCAGTGCTCCAAGTTAAGGCTGTTTTGTTTATTTCTCTTATTGTCCGTTCCACTGAACAAACTGTGAGCTCTATGGGCAGGAGTTACATTTTACTTTTTGAGTCCTAAGTTCCTGACTCTTACTAAACATCAGCATATGTTTGAGTGAATGGATTTGTGTGAGTAAAGTGGCATCATCAGCTAGAAGGGGAGACAGTTTATAAATTATAATTTAAAGAAAAACAAGAACTGACTCTTGGCTTAAATTTTGACCTCTTCTCTTCTTTTGCATGGTCTGTATCTGCAGAAAGCCTATTGCTAGAGACTTAAATGTGAATGGAAGTCCCTGCCCAGCTATTTCTAAATCATGTGCTCTTTCTCTCGTCATGAATTATATCTCTGCCTCTCTGCTGTAACAAAATGAGAAGCTAGTGCACTGGGGAGAACATAGGCTTTGGAGTGAGACAGACCTGGGTTCAGTTTTTGGTACTGCCATTTTTTTTTTAGTTGTGGGATCTTAGGTAACCCTCTGAGTCTCATTTTCTCATCTGTAAAATGTAGGCCACAGTACCTACCTCATAGCACCATTCCGAAGAATAATGTGAAATTTTTTGTAAGATGCTTCGCATATTGTAGGCCATCAAAAAATAGTAGCTGCTGATGTTATTTTGAATAGTCTTCAGGTATTCGCATTTGGATCTGAGATCCGGATCTGGAGCCCGGTGGCCAGGGTGCTGGAGGTGGGTTGCCTCTTTTTGCATGGTTGGACCCATGGCTAATGGGTTAGCCTTTTGAGGTCTATTTGTCTATAGACTCTGTGTTGAATTTCCTAGCTTAAAACTCTATACCTGGAACATGGGTGTGCACAACTTCTTATTTTCTCTTCCTTTCTTGTAGGCTTCCGGGCCAGTGCCAGTACTTGGGCTTGCCAGTGGCAGATTACTTCAAGCAGTGGATTAATCTGAAAAAGGTACTGTGTCTGAGCTCCACTTGGGTACTTCCATCTGGTTCTCCTGTGCCTCAGATCTCCCATCTCTTGCTTTCTTTTCTCATTTCTATTCTTTTTTGTTGTTGTTGTTCTTGTCTCTCCTTTTTGTTTTCTCTTTTCTCAACATCCCTCTTTCCTCTTCCCTAGCTAATGTGCACTGGGACATTGTGGTTATTTCTGGGAGTGGAGAGCTTCTTGGGGGAACCAGGCTGCTGAGTGGAGTGTGACACTTTCCTGTTTGGTATCACCCTGATGTGCAGAGAAGTTCTAATTAAGGATATTTTCCAAGTTCTTGCTCAGAGCTGAATTTCTGGGCTGAGCTATATTACCTGTAGGAGAGATGTGGTGCTAGCTGAGTCCCTGGGAAAGTCCCCTTTGATGTGATCATGAGTGTGGCCTCTGACCCTCCTGACTGGCCTGGTCTCTTCCTCTGGTTGGGAGGCAGAGGTGGTTCAGGCTGGCTTTGGCCCTGCCTAGCCACAGCAGAGCCTTGCTCACATGAAAAGGGCCACGGAAACTACAGCCCAGTTCCCTTTGAGCATGAAGGAGGATTCTAGCACTGATGTAGCGGCAAGCACCTGGGGAGGGCTGAGGCGGTGGGCTGGGAGGGACCCCATGTAACTGGGAAAGTGGGCTGTGGCAGAGAATGAATCACTCAGAAAACTGTCCTATCCTAGTGTGTGCTATAATTCCTAGGTAAGCAGAAGAAAGTAGGTGTAGAAATAGACTCCCCAGATCCTTGCTCAAGTGGGATCCTGGCTCTAGGAGGCCCAGTCCACTAGGGAGGCTCATCCCCATAAATCCTTCTAATGTCAAAGCAATAGCCCAGGGGCAGTCTTAGGAACCCCATGCCACCAAGAAGTTCAGAGAAGGGAGAACACATAAGGGGTTGGAGTAGTGGCTCCCAGGGGGCTCCGAGAAGAGAGGTTATTAGAGGGTCAGGCTGGGATTGTAAGGATTTGGGTCTTGAACTGGGCATACTCAAGGGAAGTGAGATATGGATTTGAGGAACAGAAGCTTTCCAGGCAAGGGGAGCGATGTGCTTTTGGTGTGTGTGGGGCTGGAGCTAAGTGAGCGTGTGAAGGAAGAGTGAGAGAGAATGACCTTGGACTTTGTTCCATAGGTCTCAGGGCAGCCGTTATTTGTGGCAACATTTGTGAATTCCTTTGCTTTTCCACAGTATGAAGGTCCTCTACACTCTGGTTTGTTTGTACTTTTTAAAAAATATGTTTTTATTGATTTTTGTTAGAGAGGAAGGGAGAGAGAAATAGAAACATTGATGTGAGAGAGAAATATCAATCAGCTGCCTCCTGCACGCCCCCTACTGGGGATCATGCCTGAAACCCTGGCTTGTGCCTTGGATGGGAATCGAACTGGGACCTCTCAGTCCATGGGACAACGCTCAATCCATTGAGCCATACAGGCTGGGCAGGCTTGTTTGTACTTTGACCCCTTATCCACCTCTCTTGCCTATCCCCCGTACTCCTGAACAACAGCTACTTACCACCACCTGTCACCTTTGGCTGAGGAGGCCAGGCTCCGTGCTAACTTTGGCATTTGGCCTGCAACCTTCTCTCTCTCTGAGGTGCCCCCCAGTCATCTTCATCAGGCATAGTCCCTCTCCTTGAAGATTCAGCCCAGGTATCACCTCTGCTGAGCAGTCAGTCTCTTCCCTTGAGGCTCCTTGAAACTTTGGGTCTTTGAGTGTTGAAACAGAGTCTGTGTGTGTTTCCTTGCAGACCTGTCTGTCTGGAGCACAGAGACTGAATCTGGTTCTTTTCTGTGTCCCCAGTGGCCAGATCAGAATATGTGCTCTGTGAATGATTGCTGGCTGGCTGACTGGTTGTTGAGAGCTGGCTCTATAGAGGCCTGTGACAGGGACTTGACAGGGTTGCATGTGCGGGTGTGGTTAGGCCAGAGCTCCCAGAAGACAGCGTGCCAGCTGTCAGAGTGCATCTGAGGCTGCTTGCTGGCCTTGGCAAATGCAATGTGAAGGCCCGGCCAGGCAAGGCAGGCGCTGACCATGAACAATTGCTCTGTGAAGTTCACTAGACTTTTTGGTATATGGATAGCTCCCTGCCTTTAGGTTCCTTGGCAGAAAGGCAGGAAAACAGCTGACCTGTGTGGTAATCTTGCCACTTAGGGCTAACTTGGTGCTGCTGGAGGTGGAGGTGGGCTGTCCTGAGCCTGTTCAGCTTGGTTCTCAGCCATAGAGTGGGAATGGGCACAAGGAGAAACTGAAGACTCTGTTCCCAGTTGACCTTGTGATTGCCTCTTAGGAGGTCAACTTAGGAGGTTGAAGAAAAATAAGAGGTCTAACCCCTTCCTTTCTGCCCTTCAGCTCCATCATGTTGCAGCTTTGCTTGAAAGCCCAACAGGAGAGATGTCTTAATTCCAGACTTTGGTTCAGTCCTTGCTAGCAGCCATTCAAATTAGGGAGGCTGCAGGCCCTGGAGGTCAGGGACATGGTGATCTTTCTGACCTTTATACTATATTACTTAGTGTAGGCTGTACAAAGATACCTGCTCCCTTGAAAAGAGTAACAATAAGCAAAGCCACAGGGGTCATTGCCAAGCTTGTGGGGGTATTATGCAAAAGCCTTACTCCACGCCTTCTTTTTTCATATGTGACCCACACTCTGGTTGCCTACGGGGTCCTGTCCTGTCCTTCATCTTACTTTGTCCCTCCTTCCTTTCCTTCTCCTCTCCTCCTCAACTCCTCTACAGAGCTTTGCTCCATTAAAAAAGTGGGGAGGGTTCTGGTCTGTTTGGCCTCCTAGACCTGCCTAGTAAATGAGCAACTGGGACTGAATTCACCATCCCCATTTCCTAAGGCCTCTAATCTGAGAAGAGGCAAAATGTTGTCTTTCAGCTGCCCTCTCCTGTCCAGAAATGGTGTGGATTACATCAGGGAAGAGCAGCTTTTCAGTGACCAGGTTTCCATATCGCCTGCCTCCACCTACTTCCCCTGTAGCAGAGTGGAGCAAGCCAATGTTTGCTGACATTTGGAGTGTCATTGAATGATCTTATATTCTTATTGAACTGTCAGCTTAGAGAGGACTTGAGGCCCTGCTCTTAGCTCCCTCCAGGAGGTTAGAGCTGACACTGAGGGGCCAGAAGAAAACACACACACACACAAATGTGCACATGTGTGGTCATGCAGATGCATACATCCAAGTGGGCATACCCAAAAATATTTATAGGTACCCATACATAAGTACACACATATTCACCTCCTGCAGGAATATATGGAAATACACAGACATAAATGTGTTTGTACAAACATATTCATAGGGTGTAAAGACACAAGCATATAAATAAACATACACATCTTCATCAGTAAACATATTCTTGAGTGCTTCTGTGTTCCAAATACTGTGCTAGGCCCTGGAGATATAACAGAAAAGATGGATAGTAAGTAATTTTCATTGTGTTGTAACACTAAAAAGTTCAGAGTCATGGGATTGTTTCATAAAGCGAACCTGACCTATGGGATCAGAGAATGGTTCCCTGAGGAAGGGTGGCTAAGCTGAGATATGCAGGGTATCTCAGGAATTGGCTACGTATGTGGCAAGACTCTGAGGTGAGGAGAAGCCTGGCAGCCTCATGGAACTAGAGTGTAAGTGCTGTGAGAGCAGAGAACTTTGTCTCTTTGTTCACTGTTCTAGTTCTATCCTCACCACTAATCATTATTTGTTGAATGAATGACTGCCCGAAGCATAGTGAATGGGGGGAAGAGGAGCGCATGAGGTGAAACTGGAGGGGGAGCTTGTAGGCCACACTTTAGCTTTGATCTTTGTCCTTAGGGTAAGGGGAAGCTATTGAAGGGCACTAAACATCAGAGAAGCTTCAAAGGAGAGAGGAAGGGCAAGAGCTGCCATGGGGCAAGTGGGGTTGAGGCAGGTTTTTGGCTTAAGATGGAAGACATATGTACTTGTTTGTAGGCACTATTAGAGAAAGAATGGTTGAAAATATAGGAGTGAGAGAGGTCTCTGAAAGGGAGAAAGGAGATGGGATAGAAAGCCCAGGTTCTTGAAATTGGCTTTCTTCCACTGTGACAGTAGAAGGAGAAGATAAGTGCACATAGATGCAGGTATAGGCTTGTGGGTTTGATGATGGCAAGTTGAAGTAGTTCCCATCTGATGGCTTTTCTTTTTCTCTATGAAGTAGGAGATGAGTCATTTGGTGGTAACTAATAAGGGAGAAATGGGAAGGTTTGCAGAATGTGGAAAAGGATTGCTATAATTTTAGTAAATAGAAATGTTAGCTGACTTGAGAAGAATAGTAGGATTTTAGGCAGTGCTGAAGGTTCAGTTGAGGCTGACGACATTAATTTGTAGTGGAACTACTCTGTTCAGTTGCATGCCTTTTATTTAGCAGAGCTCAGCTGCTTGGCTGTGGGCATACAGAAGACAGACATTTAGATTCATCCAGGGTAGATATTTTCCCGTGAAGTGTGATGAAAGGAACAAAGGAATTGAAGATATTGTTAAGACAGTTGTTGCCTAGATGGACTCTGGGATCTAAGCTGGTTATTGAAGGAAGAGAAGACAGCAAGGGGCCTGATAGAAAAAGTAGATAGGTCCTAGTAAGATGAGGAGCAGTTATATCCAGTGTAGTTGAACATGCCAGATGAAGGATAATAGATTATGGTTAGACAGTAGGATGTCCGAACTAGTGATTTCAGAGATGGGGCAGTTATAGGTGTTGGCAAGTTCCAAGGTATTCCCATGGAAATGGATAGCTAAGGTTGGATAGAGAAGACTATTACTGTAAATAAGAGGTTAAGAAATGAATAGGTCAGATGAGTCCTTCATAAGGATGTGAATTATTGGACATATACATGCACACATTATACACACACACAGACATATGCATACACTCACTGTATATGCACAGATACATAGGTATAAATGTATATACAAATGCATGCCTGCACATATATATACACAACTCATGTCCATTCAGACTAAGCCACGCAAGTTTGTACACATACATTCACAAATGGTCTGGAATTCCCTCCGATGCCTGAACTGTTCAGATAGGCTTTTGGAGAAGGAGGCATGCAGCCTTAGGAGGATTCTGAGTCAGTCCAGGCAGACGGAGCTCAGCCAGTCATGCTTAGAAGTTGTAGGGATGGGGGTCACCTAGAATTTCACAGACCCTGCTGTACCAGGGCATGATGATTGCTGCTCCACTTTTCTTCTGGCTTCTGTGCTGTATGCCCTGCAGAAATTTCTGTGTGCTCTGGAGGGTGGAGCTGGGACCAGCTGGGACAGAGTAAGGAGGAAGAGACCTTCTTGGGTCCCTCCAAGAAGTATTTCTGCTTCCTCCCCCTCCCCTGGGAGTGGCAGCAGGAAAAACTGCTGAAGGGAGGGTTGGTGTCTGCGATTGAGTACGACTTTTCCTGACCTTGGAGCATTCAGAGTCCCAATCAGTGCAGTAATAAATTAAGGGCTTATGGAAGAATAAATTCTCAGCCTTAATGAAGTTCTTTGCTGGGGGCCATAGGCAGGTCAGCAGGTCGGGATGATGCAGATTGGAGGCTCCAGCAAGTGTGCTAAGCTAGCTGGGAAGCCATCAGAAGTGGAAGGATCTGAAACTCTGTCAGTTGGGTCACTTTTTGGTGGTGTGGGGATCAAACTGCATGAGTGATAGGCAGCCTGACAGAAGCTGGGACTCTACAGAATGGGAGCTGCATGGTGCCTGCTGCAGAGCCCCTCTGCTGGGGCCATTCAGAAGCTAATTTGGAAAAAACAAGAACGAAACAAAAATGAAAATCAAGAGAGGTGTGAAGATCTAGGGGCTCTGCAAAGTGTTTGGTTATATTTTGGAGGGGGGAGGACCACTCAGTGGTAGGAACCAGACTGGGACTCTGGTCCAGGTCTTTGGCATCTGAAGTACAGAGCGTTGTCTGTGGGGTAGTAGGCAATTATAGGCTGCTCTCCTGATAGGAGCCAGTTCTGAGGCCAGGAAGATAGGGCTTCTAGCTGTCTTTAGGAAGAAATACATGCACAGGGGGCAAGATACAGGCACCAGGTATAAATGAGGGAGAGGTGGGGGCACAGGCATGTGACAAGGAGAGGGCAAGTGGGAGAGCAGCTGGAGCTTGCTGCTGGGTTTAATGCTGAAACACTGGGAGGGGCTGGTCTTGGGGGCTGGAGGCTACTGAAGTGTAGAGCTGAAACTAGAACCCAGGCCTCTAGACTCCACACCGTGAGCTCTTTCTCTTTTCCTCCCACCCTCAGCAACATCTGCCCTTGGGGATGAGCTCTTGGGATATAGTCCCAAGAGGTAGCAGAGGGAACAGTGCTGCATTTGAAGTCAGGGGCAGTTGGGGCTAGAGAGAATGTCTCCTTTCTTCTCATCTTCCTGTCCCCATGGTGTAGTGCCCTGCCTGGGCTTTTCCTTTAAATATGTCTTACAGCTGTCTGAACTCTGAAATTTCTTTCACTCCTTCCCTCGCCTTGTTAACATGTGTTGCCTTTGGGGTAATCAGGGAAAAAATATTATGTCCTTTTACAATTACCGGGTTTTGGAATATTAAAATGTCTCGCTGCATCGGCACTGTTATTTTGATTGGTATTCTAACCTTTGACTAGCCCATAAAGCGCGCCGCTCCTGAAGCCAATATTGCAGGACTGAAATTTAATTCCGAAATGATTCCAGATAATAGGGAGACAGATAATATATGCATGAAGGATATTATGTTTGGACTAACTGCAGCAGGGCCAGGGCTGGGGAGCTGAATAATAGCCCAGAGTGAGTTATAATCTGTGGGACAGAAATGCCTTACTGTCAGGGCCAGGAGAGGAACTCTTAAATCAAAGGCCTGGGAAAGGGTGCCATTGCAGTGTGCTGATTTTGACAGGAAGAACATCAGAGCCAAGAGGATAGGTATAGAAGGCGACGGCCCCCCGTCCTTTCTCTTGAGCAAGATACCCAAGGCCCTGGTTGAACTAGCTCATCGTAGCATCCCTATCTTCACATCTCCTGTCTCTCTAACATTCCAGCCATATCAAACTTCTTGCTGCTCTTCAAATATACATAATTGTTTCACTTCCCTTTGCTTATTCTGTTCCCTTTGCTTACATTGCCTTTCCCCTTTTAACGTGTTGGAAAAACTGCTGTTCATCCTTCAAAACCCTCTTCTGTGAAGCCTTCACTGATGTTCCCTCACCTCTGGTAGACATAGTTAATCAGCTCCTTCCTTGTATGACTTTATTACTTTGTATTGAGTGTCTCACATGCTCTTGTGAATATCTGCTTACATGTTTATGTTTCCTACGAGACTGAGCCGCTTGAGGTCTACACACTACCCATCTCTGTATTCCATTGCTCAGCACTGGGCCTGGCGCACACTAGGGATCAACAACCATTAGTTGGACCCATACTGAGTGTAGGACTTGACTGCAAGCTCCAGAGTCCAGATGTCTAGTCCCCTGCCTGATTTCCTAGACAAATAGACTTATAGAAGTTAAGAACTTGCCTAAGGGCACATAACCAGGAAGAGGTAAAACCAGGATTTGAGCCCAGGTAGGTGTGTGTTCTTTTCCCAAAACCATGTATCTTTGGCAGGTGAGCAGGCATGGAGTTGGAGGCCAGGACAGGAAAGACAGAAACTCACTTCCGACTCCCTCCTTCCATAGATCGGGACTTGAGTCCTCTTTGCTGGAGGCTGCATTGGTTCTTAGCATTCATGGGATTCAAGTCCTGGAAGGGATTGTGCCTCCTGTTGCTACTAATGACCTTCAGACAGTTATTTCACACAAAAGACACTTCTCTATTATGACTTTGTAACTAAAGATCAAGAAAGTACCTTGAGAAAGGTACTTAAATGTGGTTTTGGAGAACTCTTAGGGAGGTAGGCAGGCAAAGTACATGGAACTCTTAGTAATGTCTGAAAACTTGACAGACATTCCCTTCCCCCTTGAGCACTTGGTGGAACTTATATTTTAGATGTATGATGATAAAGAAAGTACATAATGAAAAAAAGCTACAGTAAATTTGGTTGGCTTTTTAAATGGATTTATATTTTATTAATTGCAGTACTATCTATCTGTTCATAAGCCTGGACATATAATAAAGCTCTGTGTGAGAATCACTCTCACTTGGTCTTCAGGTGATGCTTGGTATGAACACTGGACTCTGGGGATATGGCTCACAGGCTGGAAAGCACTGGTATAAGAGAAAGAGCTTTGGAGCCAGATGAGCCTGGTTCAAACTTCTGATATTGCTGTCAACTAGCTGTGTGATATGGAGCAAGTTCCCTAACCTCTCTGAACCTATAAAAAACGAGTAGCCTGGCTGGTGTGGCTCAGTTTGTTGAGCATTGTCCCATGCACAAGAGGTCACCGGTTCAATTCTCAGTCAGGGCACATGCCCTGATCTGGTTGCGAGCATGATCCCCAGTAGGAGGTGTGCACGGGACAGCCAATTTATGTTTCTATCTCCCTCTCCCTAAAAATTAATAAAAGCATATTAAAAAAAAAAAAAGATCACTGCCCAGCTGGTGTGGCTCAGTGGATTGAGTGTCATCCCGTGGACTGAGCGGTCCTGGTTCTATTCCTAGTCAGGGTACATGTCTGAGTTGCTGGCTTGAATTTCAGTGGATGGCGTGCAGGAGGCAGCCGATCAATGTTTCTCTTGCACATCGATGTTTCTCTTGCACATCGATGTTTCTCTTGCACATCGATGTTTCTATCTCTCTCTCCCTTCCTCTCTGTCCAAAAAGTCAATGAAAACATATTTTTTTTTAAAAGATGATTAATATCTCACACACAGAACTTAGTCTGTAGAGTCCAGTAGGCTTTGTTTAGAATTTTAACTCTGGACTTACTAAGTGTGGAGTTTTAGGAAAGTCACTTCACTTCTTTCAGCCTGTTATTTTCCTCTGTAAAACAGGAAAAACAATACCCACTCCTAGACTTATCCTGGGCCTGAAGGGATAGCACTGTGCCTCTGCTCCTCCCTTGTCCTCGCACTGTCATCTCATCTTGGCTACAGGGGTGAAGGAGACAGGAGCTCAAGGTAGACATACATGCCTTTGTGGGCAGGAGCTTGGAAAAAGAGGCTCCCCAGCGGAATAGAAGGGAACACCAGGGAGGAGGAGCCTAATCCCATCCCAGGACTAACCAACCCTCAGCTCACTGAGGAACAGTGTCGATCACCTCATTGTCTTTCATGGCAGCTGCCATCAGCATGCGTGTCTGTCCAATGGAGTACAGTCACATTTACTTTCGGACAATTGCTGGCTCTGTCACCTACCTGTGTTATGACGTTGGGCAAGTTACTTTTCTTCTCAGAACCTTGGTTTCCTCATGTGTAGAGATATTAACAAACAGGTGCTGCTCTAAATGCTTTATATACATTAACTTCAATCCTCAAACAACTCTTTAAGTGCAATTACTAGCCATCTTACATATGAGGAAAGTGAGGTACAAGATGTTACATACCTTTCACAAGGTTCAGCAGTCAGTGTGGAGTAGGCACACTCGCCTAGGCAGTAGATGGCAGAGATCATGCTCTGAACTTGTGTGCTCTGTGGCCTCCAGTGCAAAGGAGAAGGAGAGAGCGTCAACAGAGGTTTCATTAAGGAAACACTTGATTTGAGCCTTGAGAGGAAGTTTTCAGGAGACAGGGTGGAAAAGGCATTTCAGGCAGGGGGCACAAGAACAAAGGCCTGGAGGGGGAAACAACTTGCTGGATTGGGGAACTACAAACAGTGCTTTTCGGGTTTTTTAGGCTACTGATGTAGGCCAGCTGTGTGTATGCCTCTTACCAGAAGAAAAGCAGAGTAAGCAAGCACACTAAGGGACCATTGCCCAACATCTAGAGAGGAGCCAGCCTAAACTGCCTTCTAAGAATGAGGCAGTAGCTCCAGAAAACTGCCACGTTTATGTCCACGTGAGGAAAGACTCAATGGGCCTGGGATGGCAGGGAGGGAAAGAGACCACTATCTCTTACAGCATTATTGGCTGTGGGCAGTCTGAGACTGCTATGCCTCAGTATCCGTACAGCAAGATGTGGCAGATTACAGTGTGAGGAATCAGGTAATGTTTGTAAAGCTCTTCAAGTGCTGATGCTTGGTGTGTGGGTGGGCAGCCTGGCACAGCCTCAGCCAAGGAGCTGAGCTGCCTTGTTCTGCATTCTAGGTAAATGTCGCCAAAAGGGGGAGGGGGAAGGGGAGGGAATCAGTTCAAGGCAGCTGGGATTCTTTTATTGTTGTTGTTAATCCTCACCCGAGGATATTTTTCCATTGACTTTCTAGATACTGTGAAAGGGAGGAAGGGAGGGAGAGAGAGAAAGAGGGAGGAAGGGAGGGAGGAAGGAAGAGAAAAATAGATATGAGAGAGTCACATCCATTGTCCACCTCCTGCACGACCCTGACTGGGACTGAGATTGAACCTGCAACCCAGGTATAGTGCCCTTGACCAGGAATTGAACACCATAGCCATTTGTTCCGAAGGCCGATATACTCTGACTGCTGATTCAAACTGACCAGGGCAGCTGGGATTCTTTCTACCTTCACGAGGTTCCCTGCAGCTGCTACAAGTCAACCTCTACCCCGGAGGTGCTTGCAGTGCCCTCGGTGGCAGGTCTTAACAAGGCCTTCCTCATGGTCTGCCTGCTCAGAGTCTGTGCCATCAGGTGATGCAGCCTCTTCATCCTGGTTCCACTGTGAGCCCCCTCTGTCTCTTGTGTCCTTGAGGAAGTGAATTTTGAGCTCACTCAGGAGCAGGGGAGAGAGTGGAGCTCTCCTCAATTTGTTTAAGGCCTGGATTTAAAAGCCAGGCATCCTGTCCATAAAACCCATACTCTAACCTTGGGCCAGGTGTTAGGGCCTACCGTAGTCCAGGGTCCGTGCCTCTTAGTTATTGTGTGTGGCCTGCCTGTCCTTGTGCAGGACCACAAGCCGCTTAAGGAAAGGGACTAGATCTGCTTCCTCTCTGAATCCACAGAGCTAGGCAAGCAGAGGCTAGTAGAGGCATAGAAGCTGTGGAAGAGCTGAGGGCACTTTGGGAGAGAGGCGAGGCGGGGTGAGGCAACAGGGGGACGTGGACTCATCAGTGTCCAGTATTAAGTCTGAAAAAGCTAAAAGAACCCTTAAAAAATCTTCTCCCGCCCTGGCCGGTTTGGCTCAGCGGTTAGAGCGTCGGCCTGCGGTCTGGAGAGACCTGGGTTCGGTTCCCACTAAGGGCACGTACCTCGGTTGCAGTTTGTCCCCGGCCCTGGTTGGTCGTGCGGGTGGCAGCCACTCGATGTGTCCCTTCACGTCGATGTTTCTCTCTTTCTCTCCCTCTCTCTCCCTCCCACTCTATCTGTACAAAAATTGGAAAAATGTTTTCGGGTGAGGGGAAAAAAAAAAAAAAATCTCCCAGGTTTTTTGTTTGTTTGTTTTGTTGTTGTTGTTGTTCTTTTTGTTGTTGCTACTGCTATTCTGGACCCTAGCAGCAGAGGGTAGTTACATAAAAGAAGAGAAAAGGACCAAGAGACTTCCTTGAAGGCAGGAGGCATAACCCTGCCTCCCATCTCCCACATTGCCCTGCAGACCACTCTGGAAAGGCAGGTTTGACGGAGTCTATGGGTAATAATAATAGAGCATCAACATACTGAGCCCCAGTTGGTGTCGACCTCTGTGCTAGGTATTTTTACACACATTGTTGCATTTAATCCTCACACCTACTCAGCAAGGAAGGGGCTGTTGTCCCTAGTTTATGGGTGCTGAAATAGAGACCTGGAGAGATTAAGAAGCTTGCTCAAGGCCACATGACCAGGATATAAATCCAGTTTCTCTCCAGGGCTTTCTTCTTGTCACTTGCTCCACTGCAGATACCACCTGAAGGCAGTTCCTCTGGTCTGGCCTGGTTTAAGCTGGAGGCCTGGGCAACACATACCAGCCATTAGTAGTAGTTTTATGATCAATGAAAGCTGGTGATTAGGGAGGGATAGGAATTGGCCTCCCAGGTCTCATGGGAGTGACATCTGTTGTATGGAGACTTGTGTGTCTAAGAGGTTATGCCCCTGTGTACATGCATGCCTATACATATTTAAAGAAGTGTATCTTTGTGTGGGGATGTTTGTGCATACTTAGGTGTGTGCACATGCCCACCCATGGGAATATGGGTGAAGATGTAGGTATGGGATCTGTGGTTTAACTCAGGTACCTGGAAGTGGTCATATGAGGCCCTTGTCTCTAAAAAAACCACATGGTACAATACAAAGAATCCTGGACTGAACTTGAAGCTAGAAGATCAAGACATGGGCTATGGTGTTGGGTCACTTGCCCTTTCTGAGGTCTCAGTTTCCTCATCTAACAAATGAAGTGATTTCTTCTACCTTTGCCGTTCTTGGATCATTCATAGTACCTTAGGTTTCCTCTTTTTGCTCTCAGCAAAAAATGAGACAGATGCAAGGAAGGTGACCTACTTTTACCCTGACCTACTTTGATCTTTAGCCTTGGGACTACTCTGCTGTTCCACTGGAAAAAGTTGAGGGTTCCTGTGAAGGCAGGGTATTGTCTGGCATCAGGTCAGGAGAGCTGGGGGCTCAGGTGTTGGGGAGGCATTTGGACAACTGGTACCTGTTGCATTTTGGGGTGGCCTGGAGTAGAGCTGCATGCCATTAGGCTTTGGGCTTCTCTATGAGAATACGGAGTAAGGAGAAGCTTGTTGTCTCCCTGTTTCTTAAGACAGGCTACAGCCCAGGCCCTTCCTCTGGCCTTTGATCCCTTTTGTTGATGGTCTTGGCAGATGCAGAATGATGTCAGGTAGACCAGGATAGGAGCTGGACATGTGTTCACATTCACATGGGCCTGCCCGCTCAGTGCAGCGTCTGTCCGTGAGCTCACTGGTCTGCTATCAGCTCTCTTGGGGAAAGAGTGGTTTAGAGTTGGGTCCCTTCATTTTCTCTGGCTGACTCTTCAGGGCTGATCTGCGTGGTTCCTAGAGATGGGACTTTTTTGTCTCTCTCAGTCTTCAGGTGGGATTATAGCAGGGTTTTGTGTGTTATGTCCCATTAATTAGCCATCAGTTCCCTAAAATTTCCAAATTTGACTCACTGGGTCACTAGAAGGAATGGGCATTATGTGGACTCGTAATGCAGTTCCTTCAGTGCTGGTGAGGACTTCTCGCTATTAGTCTGGTTGGGCTTAGATCAGCCAGAACCTAAACCTCAGGAGCAAATGACCTGTGTTATGACTGTGTCAGGACATCTAAATTAAACATCCAGCCACCAGTCACTCACAGAAGCCCTGTGTGTTAAACAGTTTAGACTCATGTAAATCAGGTCTGTTTTCCACCTGTCTAGCAGGGAAGATGGGTGGGTCAAGGCAGATGTGGGGAAAAGCACAGTAGAGGTCGTAGTAAGTGCAGTGATAGGAATATGTGTATGGTGTAGGTAAGTGTAGTTTTTATTTTTTTATCCTCACCCAAGGACATTTTTTTTTTTTATTCTCACCCAAGGACTTTTTTCAAATTTTGTTCAGATAGAATGGGAGGGAGAAAGAGAGAGAAAGGTCGATGTGAAAGGGACACATCGAGTGGTTGCCACCCACACGACCCAACCAGGGCCAGGGACAAACTGCAACCGAGTTATATGCCCTTAGCGGGCACCGAACCTGGGACTCTCCGGACTGCAGGCCGATGCTCTAACCACTGAGCAAAACTGGCCAGGGCCCGAGGACAGTTTTGCATTTATCTTCAGATAGAGCCGGAGGGGGAGAGGGGGGAAGAGAGAGAGAGAAACATTGATGCGAGAGAGACACATCGAGTGGTTGCCACCCTCACAACCCCAACCGGGGCCAGAGACAAACTGCAACTTGAGGTACATGCCCTTAGCGGGAACCGAACCAGGGACTCTCTGGTCCACAGGCTGACACTCTAACCACTGAGCCAAACTGGCCAGGGTGGTGAGTGTGGTTTTTAAAAATAATTTATTTTAAATTCAGTTCCTTACTGAATTGGAATTTACAAGACACAGAATTTTTTTTTTTTTAATCCTCACCCGAGGACATTTTTGCATTCATCTTCAGATAGAGTGAGAGGGGGAGAGAGAGAAACATCAATGTGAGAGAGACATATCAACTGGCTACCACCCATACAACCCCAACCAGGGCCAGGGACAAACTGTAACCGAGATATGTGCCCTTAACATGAACCGAACCCAGGTCTCTCTGGACTGCAGGCCAATGCTCTAACCACTTAGCCAATGGCCAGGGCTGAGACAGAATCTATGTAAGCATGTCTGTGTACTCATATGTCCCCTGTCTGTACAACTCGATCAACTCAGAGCTACCCAAATGAGCTAGCTCCTGCTGTAGCCAGCCCAGTGACTTTGTCAAGGACCTTAAGTCAGGGCCCTTGAAAAATAATAGACCATAGACTTGGAAAAGAGGAGTGGTCTTCCTAGGGAGGTGAGATCCAGGCCACCTGCTCAGAAAGTGCTCGTGTGTGGGTGTGGGCAGGTGTGCTTGTGAGTGTGCACAGGCATGAGTCCAAGTGTGCATATGGCAGTAGCCAGTGGTCTGTCCTCACCACCATGACCAGATCTTATGGTGCTAGGACTAGGCTTGGCTGCAAGCAGGAGCGAAGGCTATAGGCATATCCCAGGGCAGCCATGAGGTCTCCCCAGTGGTGTGTTTGCTGTGCCTAATTACCCGGCAGTTGTTTAACTATGCAAGCCGCATGCCTGCCTTTATTGCGCTGTGATTGCCGAGCTGCCTATGGGGAGTGTCATAAAAAGATATAAAATGCCCATTATCTGTCTGACACCCTCCTCCTGGACTGTGGGTGTTTGTGTTTTATTTTATTTTTATGGCTCGAGGGAAGCTCTGCAGGAAAGAAAGGGAGGGAAGAAAAGGGAGGGAAGGGGAGGCCCTACAGGAATTGAAGAAGCCCCCTTCCTACTGTGGTCAGCCTTGAGCTGAAGGGGAGAAGCAGGAATGGCGGATCTCCAGGCTCAGGATAGTGCTCAGGAAATAAGGCCCAGATCTTCCCCTCCTCATTCAGCTGCAAGTCCTGCAGCTTATTTCCACTCTGCCAACATTAGCCTCCTCCCTACACAGAAGTCTGCTGCCTAGGTGCAGGGCAATCCACAGAGGGTTCTGAAAATGATCTGTGGGAATGGTCTCTTACTGGCACTCACTTCTTTACCAGCTTTGAAGACTCAGATGACCTGCTGGCCTCCTAGAGCTCCATGGCTTGCTTTGGGACAAATACTGTGGGCACCACCACCTCCTGCTCCTGAAGCCTTCCACCTCTAAAGCTTCAGTTTCCCTTTCCTTGCCAGCCAGTGATGTGTTCAGGCCAAGCCTATTCAAGAATTCACTGGGTCTTAAGGAAATCTCTTAGACCAGGCGAGGGAGGGGAATATGATTTGAGCACCTGCCCTGTGCCAAACAAACCTGTGTATGGCACTGAGGCAGAGATCAGAGATCAGACAGGGGTCCTACCCTTGAAGAGTTCACACTATGTAACCAGAGTTCCAGCTTCACAGTAGGCATTGAATAAATGTTTGTCAAATGGTACTGAATTCATCATAGTCATTCATTCTCATGCAGTAAATGGTTATTGAGCACCTACTGGGTCAGGCACTCTGCCAAGCACTGGAGATAAAATAGTGAACAAAACAGACAAAATTCCAGCCCTCATTGGTCATTTGAGTTTATAGAGAGAAGGATTAAAAGATTTAAATCTTGGATATCTAACTCCAAAAACCATGCCCTTTCAACTATGACATGTTGTTTCCCGCGCCCAAACCATCAAACCCCAAGCTATCCCGTACTGATCATCTGACTTCTCTACTTGAAAAATCTTAATGTATGTTGAATGAAGTATCAGCTCCTCTAGCTCATCCTTTGAGATGCCCAAAATGCCTTTCCAGTTATACCAAAATAGTCTGTAGGGTCCACTTCCAGGCCTTACTCATATTTGTTTCATTTTTCTTTAATGCCCTTTGCTACAATCCTGTCTACTGAACTCCTACTTATCCTTCAAGACTCAACTCCTTTATGGCCTCTGTGAAGAGTTCCAGTTTCCCATTGGGACTTCCTTCCTCTTCAGACACCTACTTTGAGTGCCTGAACACTGCTAGGTCTTTCCCTGGCTTTGTTCACTGTTGGTGAGCCTGCTGTAGGCACTTTTTCTGTTGTAATACTTAAAACATTTCATTGAGATATAATTCACATACCACACAACTCACCTATTTAAAGTGTACAATTCAAGCCCAGCCAGTGTAGCTCACTGGTTGAGCATCCACCGATGCACCAAGAGGTTGCCAGTTTGATTCCCAGTCAGGGCACATGCCCAGGTTGTGGGCCCAAATCCCAATGGAGGGCATGCAGGAGGCAGCCAGTCGATGTTTCTAACTCTCTCTCCTTCACCCTTCCTCTCTCTCTCTAAAAAAAAAAACCAATAAAAAAATTTTTTTTTAAATAAAGTGTATAATTCAAGTGTTTCTTAGTATATTCACAGGGTTATACAGGCATCATCACCATCTAAGTTTACATTTTTGTGTGCCCCCCCCCCACTCCCCACAAAAGAAACTCCATTAGCAGTCACTTTCCATTTCCCCCAAATACCCTAGCCCTAAGCAACCACTAAGTTAATTTCTGTCTCTATAAATTTGCCTATTCTTGCCATTCTGAGAATTTCTAATGTGGCCTTTTGTGACTGGGTTCTTTCACTTAGCATAATTTTTTAGATTCATCCATGCTGTACCATGGATCAGTACACTATTTCTTTTAGTTGCTGAATAATATTCCATTGTATGGATATACCACATTTTATTCATCTATTCGTCACTTGGTGGGCATTTGGATAGTTTTCACTTTTGGGCCCTTACAACAAATGCTGCTATGATCATACCTGCACAAGTTCACTATTATTTTTGCTTTTTATCCTCACCCGAGGACAGTTTTGCATTTATCTTCAGATAGAGAGGGAGGGAGAAAGGGAGGAAGAGAGAGAGAGAAAAGGAAGGAGAGAGAGAGAGAGAGAAACATGGACGTGAGAGAGACACATCAACTGGTTGCCACCCACACAACCCCAACCGGGGCCAAGGACAAACTGCAACCGAGGTACATGCCCTTAGGGGGAACTGAATCTGAGCCCTCTCTGGTCTTCAGGCTGACGCTCTAACCACTGAGCAGAACCAGCCAGGACACTTTTATTTTTTTTATGCTTGTCTGTCTTCCCTAGTAGAGTGTGCGCTCCTGCCCCTGAGAGCAAGAGTCACTTCTTTGTTGTTCACGGCTCCATCCCCACCACTGCATAGCCTATGGTTAGCACTCAGTAAATGTCTGAAGGAATACATGCATGCTTTCTAATAGTTTGTACCCCTCGGGATGTAATAGCAGATTTGGGGGACCTGTTTTAATTCCATAACTCACTCTTCCCTGAGTATAACTGCATACACATATCCACCACCCATGTTGAAACACGAGTTCATTCGTCAGTACCCTGGACCATGTCCTTTTTGTTCCACTGTTGACCTCTCTGGTGTAAGTCCTTTCTCAGCAACAGCTGATCTGAGACATTTTCCTGAGTTGCCCCCATGATGACAGATACAGCCTCTATTAACCCTGAGGCAGAGCCTGATGTTACCTTTCCTTCTTCCCTCTTCTCCGGAGGAACCTAGATTGTTTTATACAAGAAAGATTGAACCTGTGGGAGAACCCTGGAGGGAGTGTTGGGCTTTCACAGGCTGGCTTTGTGACAGCTCCAAATGCCTGGGCATCTGGGGAGGAGAAGATGCTACCCCTGCCATTCCATTCAGTAGCCTGTATAAACCAGGTCTGTAGAAGTAAAGGAATTTCTAGAACCAATAGCTCTGAGAGATTAGTAAAACTAATATTTCTCTTTTCTTTGTACTTACTCACCCTAATAGTTTGAGCCCATAATTAGCAATGGGCTTTATTACGCTAATTAGGATGTAGGAATGATGGCAGGAGGACATGTGGAGATGCATCAGGGTGGTGGGCAGTAAATCTAGGGTTTTAATAGGTTTGTTCCATAATCAGGTGGTCTGGAAGGCTGGGTGGCTGGGCCCCTCCCCTCCCTTCCACTCCCATCACTCCTTGAAGTGGCCTTCACACTTTGCCGTCCTTGTCCTCGATACTGGCAGCAGCTCTGGGGTATGGGGGACTGGGGAGGGAGGGAGGAGACCCCACCCGGAGCTTCATTGCCTATGCACACGCCGTCCAGCCTGGCGGCATGATTACCTTGCTGAGAAATCCGTCCAGGCGCAGGGCTGCTGATAGCAATCATTGATTAAGAGGGTAATTGTCCTGAAAATTCAGATTGATCAGAAGGCAGAAATGATAACTTGTGTAACTGTGTTTAAAGCCACGTCCTGTCAATAGAGAAGACTGAGATGTATCGCGCCAAGAGGGGGGCAGAACGGATGGGTGTGTGTGGGCGGTGGGCGCTGCCATCCTTCTCTCAGGGCTGAGCAGGATGTTTCTTGTCAGTAACCTGGACTATTGGAGATTCAATCACTTTTATCTCCCCCTCTCTCTCAATCCAAATGCCTTTTCATATTAGGAAATTAGAATCGGCCCTGCTCATGCAAGATTTATTAGCTCTGCTGAGCAGTTGCACCGAAGAGTAAATGATTTTGCTTTGCTGGAGCTTTTTACACATTAGGACCCAACTTCTTCCCTGCTCTGTGCCAATTGCTGCCTGGAGGAGTGGGCTCCAGAACCAGGTACTCCGGGAGTGAGCTTTCAAAGTCTGGTTAGGGGGAAAAGCATCACTTGGGTCTGGTTTCTTGATCTGCCAGAGACCCTGTTGTGTCTGGCTTCCTTCTATCTGATCCCCAGACAGCTCCGTTACTGGAGTGTAGGTAGTCTTGCTCAACTGAGGGGGCCAAGCCCCCTGAGAGGATGAGGTGCATCCCTCAGAGTTGGATGACCTAGTGGAGGCTCACCTTGGGAGGAAGCACTGATACGTGTATTAGGTTGGTAATAGAGACAGAAAATAGAGGGGCCGCCATGACCTCTCCTCTCAGAGCCTGGGATTGTTCTCCTGTCAGGGGCAGGGATGCAAGGGCTGGAGCAGCTTTCTGAGCCTCTGGGGAAGCTGTCCAGGAAGTTGCCTGGGAGTTTAGAGTGTGGAAGCTAGTTAGAGTAAGTTTAGGGGTGTCTGGGCCTGCTGGCTGCCTGTGTCTAGAGGGCTGTAGGATCAACTGGCTGAGGCTATCTGATCTGCCAGCAGTGCAGGTTTTTAGGGAAGAAAGGGCCTGGGATTCATGCTTTTGGAACTCTACTGTGGCCTTAGACTCAGAGGCAGTGTGGGCCTGTGTGGCCAGCTGGACCTAGCCTGCCCAGTGGGCTAGATTGGTTGTAGGGAAAACCATTCTTCACTGAGGCTGTCATTATCTCTCCTTGCCTTCCCTCTTCAGCCCCTACCTCCTTGGGCCACTTGGACCCATGAACAAATGTCAGTCACTGTCTTTCTTCCACCCTCCCTGTTTGCAGGTGTCTATTCCTAGAGGCCTGGTGGAGCAAGTGAAAGTGTAGAGAGTCCTTCTGATATGGGGCTGAGGAAAGGTTAATGGAATTTCTGGATCTTTTGTGAAAGGGATGTGATCCCAAGGATTACCTTCTGCCCACTTTGCTCTTTTGCTTAGCCCTGTGAAGCCTCCTTCTCTATGAACTTTTGAGTTATTTCCCCAAGTAGAGATGTAACTAGGCTACCTTGAGAGTTGGGGCTGGAAGTGATGGAAACCCCAGGAGTGAATAGTGGGAGTAGGCAGCAGCCATTTTGATCCAGAAGTAGGACTATGTTTTGTGGTAAGGGGTAGGGGAAGGCTTTTGGGGGGAAAGAATCTGGCAAGTGTCTGCAAGAAATTCCCTAGATGGAACCTGCTTCTAAACAGACCACCAGGCCACCAGCTTCCTACTAAGGATTAGCTTCAGGTCTTTTTTACCATTGCCAGACTCTGTCCTTGGAGAAGCCTTGACTTTCTTGGGAAGCTCCACCTACTAGGCTAGATTGGGCAAGGCAGGCCTTCTTTCTGCACATGTGCCATCATCCCCTCCCCTCCGCTCCCCTCTGAGGGTATGTTGAGGGATAGAGTAGGAGGTGGGGGCTGGTACAGCCTGCCTTTCCCCCTCGCTCACTCTGATGGATTGTGAAGGGAGTGGATGCATAGGACCAACTCAGCTTCCCAGTATGAAGTGCCTCTGCCTCTGCCCCTGCCTCTGCCCCTGCCCCTGCCCCTGCCCCTGCCCCTGCCCCTGCCCCGCCAGCTGCCCCTGCCCCGCCAGCTGCCCCTGCCTCTGCCCCTGCCCCTACCTCTGCCTTGCCAGCTGCCCCTGCCCCTGCCCCTGCCTCTGCCCCTGCCTCTGCCCCTGCCCCGCCAGCTGCCCCTGCCTCTGCCCCTGCCCCTGCCTCTGCCTTGCCAGCTGCCCCTGCCCCGCCAGCTGCCCCTGCCCCTGCCCCGCCAGCTGCCCCTGCCTCTGCCCCTGCCCCGCCAGCTGCCCCTGCCTCTGCCCCTGCCCCGCCAGCTGCCCCTGCCCCGCCAGCTGCCCCTGCCTCTGCCCCTGCCCCTGCCCCTGCCCCGCCAGCTGCCCCTGCCTCTGCCCCTGCCCCTACCTCTGCCTTGCCAGCTGCCCCTGCCCCGCCAGCTGCCCCTGCCCCTGCCCCTGCCCCTGCCTTGCCAGCTGCCGGGGAATAGGTTGCAGTCTAGAGGGAGGACTGAGCTGTGTTTGGTTTAGTCTTCTACTAGGGCTAGTTAGGGCAAAGTCAGGAAAAAATGGAAGTGCCATGGGCAGCTTGGACTTGGGATTAGAGAACTTAGAAGACAGACTTCCAGTGGAGTGAGGGAGACAGGTAGTCACTACAGGGTAATAAATGGTGTTGCCTTCTAGAGCCCAGAAGAGGGAGTGCCTCAATTCTGGAAGAGCTCAGATGGGCATCCAGAACAGGAGCCCCTTGAACTGAGTCTGTGAAGAATATGGAGACAAGTGTGGGCAAGCATCTGGGCAGAGAACAAGAAGTATCAGATCAGTTGTGCTAGGACTAAGGCTGGGGGTAGTGGGGTTTATTTTCTCTGGCACACTTCTTCATCATAGTTCGGAAGTATGGGTCACCTCTCTGTTTAAGCAGGCCTGAGGGTAACCTACTTTCACCATCTACTGGGCTGCTGGGGGCTACAGGCCTTAGATGGGACCAGCTGGAGCCTTAAATTGGAAAGATGTTCTGAAAAGAGCCTCAGGAAATGGACCCCAAACTCTCCTTTAGCTCTGTTCCTTCTCTCATTCTGCCTCAAGAGCAGGGAAGGGAGCAGAGATTCAGGCTAAGGAAATGGCTCTGGCGAAGCTTTAGGCCAGCTTGCTCCACCCTTGCTAAACCCATTCCCAGCCCTGCCTTGTGCCGAGATCCAGCTCTGTTGCCAGGGCCTGGCAGGGAGGCTAGGAGAAGACCGGGAAGCCAGAAGACTCATTTTCACTGGAATTTGACCTAAAGTAGGATTGGAAGGGAAGAAAAGAATTTGAACAAAAGTGCAGGCAGGAAGGAGCTGTTAATGAGCCTTTCTTTCTCTTGGGGACAGAGCAGAGCGCATAGCGGGGCGCAGCGCCTGCTCTCCTCAGTGGCTCTCTAAGGTAGCTGTAGTCTGTGGCCGCTGCCTGCTCTTGCTCTCTCTCCTTTTTTCCCTCTCCTCTTTCTCGGCTCTCTCTATTATGGGGACTTGCTCCAGCTCTTTCTCTCTCTTCTGTCTCTCCTTTTGTTCTCTCTTTGTCTATTTATCACACTGTGAAGGTTGAAAGAGATGTTATTAATCTGGGAGAATGAAGGCAGGATTAGTGGTATGAATCGGATTTTGAGAGGTGTAATGATAGAAAGACTCGCTCGGCTGGCGGCCTGCGTGAGCTTGATAAATGGGGAGCACTCCAGACTGACTCGCGCCTTCCTCCGCGCTGTGTGCCCTGCCCGCTGGGGCGTGCCGCGCTCTCAGATCTGCCAGCCGGCCCACCCCGCTCCTACCTGAACCGGAGCAAAAAGCCAAGGGTAAAGCAGACACAAATATCTCCCATCGCACTTGGAGACATCATTGCTTTCAGCACCCTTTTCAAGTGGAGGCCTGTCGAGTTCTCAAAAGGGTATGGGCAGAGGGAGCAGGGACCTAGAATTCTGCCTGCTTCTAGAGCCTATGAGAGTAGAGCTTCCCTCCTACCCTGACATAGATGTCAGGGGTCAAGAAGTGATAAGGCAGTCCATAGACCAGTCACATAAGAGTACCAGACCATATGTAATATGCAATTAAGCCAAGTGTTGGGAGAACTGTGATATGAACTGTAGAGGTTGGGATTGGACATGGAAGAGGAAGAAAATCAGAAAGGGCTACCTGAAAGTGGTGTCCTGGCAGAAAGGTAGGAGTTGGAGAGGGTAGAGGAAGGCTAGTGTTGTAGGTGGGGAAATAGCTTAAACAAAGGTGTGAGGATAGAAATAAGCCTAACTCCTATGGGAGGTCAAAGAGCCACAGATCTGGTGAATTTCAGATCAAGAAGGGACGTAAGAAATCAAGCAATTAAGTCTCTCACTTTCCAATGGGGAAACAGGTCTGGGAACTAGGGTTGCCATTTTCTATTCAAGTCCTGTTGTTAGATCTAAAACTAACATCGTCCTGGGACTATACAGTGAGCCTTTCCCTCTTCTCTCTTCTGTGACTTTGGTTACAGGTTACAGCCTTACAACCTTCATCTTTTTTGTTGTTGTTGTTAATCTTCACTCTAGGATATTTTTTCCATTTTTTAGAGAAAGGGGGAAGGGGGCAGGGGAAGGAGAGAGAGAAACATCGATGTGAGAGATACACATCGATTGGTTGCCTCCCACACATGCCCTGACCAGGAATCGAACCTGCAACTCTTTGGTGCACGGGCCAATGTTCTAACTGCTCAGCCACACCAACCAGGACACAACCTTCATTTTTGCAACTACAAGATCCTAGCTTAGGTCGCGGCTTCTTCATCTCCAACCCTTTCATAGCCTTGGCTCAGTGTTCTCACACTCCTGCCCCCAGCCCAATCTGCAGTCTGCATGGAGAGTCTTGTGCCAGCCAGCTGACTGCTGCTTGTGTGGTAAGGAGCAGGAGGCAGTCCACCCCATTCTGGGCTCCAGATGCCTGTGAGCCTGAGTACTTTCCTCCTTTATATCCCTCGATTGGGGTGATTGGGCACTTACTGGTGTCCATGTCTGTTTCTCCTCAAAAGACAGTGGTTCTTTGAGGACAGGATCTACAAGTGATTCATTTGAATTGCCAGGGGCTGGCAGGCCTTCAGTGAATGCATATAGCCTGGCATATAACTGGTTCTCAGTAAGTGTTTGTTGTAAATGAGTCAGTGTGATTCCAAAGTCTATACTCTTCCATTATATCACACCTGAGTAGAGTGGAGGTAAAGCTGACAAAGGAGGTATGGGGCCAGGATGTCCGGCGTGCCTAGAGAAGAGGCTCTTTGAGCCTTCGCTCTGGAGGCTGTAGTCTGTCAGCCTTCCCTTTTCTCTCTAAACATCAGAGAAGAGGAGGGCCTCATCTAACCATAAAGGCATTTATTCTTTTCCTGGGTGATGTTATCTACTCTCTATACATGTATCACCTATACACTTTCTTAGGACTTTCTTGTCTCAGCTCAGACCACTGAACTGAGCTCCCAGTCTACATGTCCGCCTTCTCTAGGCAGCCCACCTTGGATGTCCCGCTGAAGGCCATCTTGGTCCTTCTCAGTGATTTTCCTCCAAGCCTGGTCAGGGTTTCTGCTCCTGCAGGGCCTCAGCCCCTCATTGTGTGTGAGTTTACATGCATGTTTACATGTCTTTGCTTCTAGTTTACTTGATGTGTTTGTCTCCAGCACCTAGCACATGGTAGTCACCAGTGAAGAGGGAGGGCGTCTGGGATGGAGGTTTTGAACACCCTTTTTATTTTTCCAGGGAGCATGAAGTGAAGGTGCATGTGTTGTGCACAAGCATGCACATGCCTTCGTGTTTGAGGGAGGGTGGCAGTGGTGGTGTCACATGCTCAATAAAGGCGTATATTTTAATTTGGAAAGCACTTTAGAAACTTAAAGTGCTTTGCCTAAGTGCTGACTGCTATTAGTGTCTCCTTTTTATTAGGAAAAAGGACATGATTTTTCTCTTTTATCTTCAGGCCTGTCCAACTTCTGAGAGTCAAACTTAACAAAATGCCTGCCCCTCACTGAGGACTAGTTACATGCCAAGTTCAAAGCTTTGGACTTGAAACACAGAATTTTGCTTTGCAGACTGGTTCTGACACCCCTCAGGGGATTAGCCCAACAGCTCAGTATCAGGAAGGGGGTGGGAGAGACAGGGTCATTTGTCATAGTTCAAGCTGCAGTCCTGAGCCCCATCCCCTCTCCATATAGGCCTAGGTCGGAGGACATAAGAACTTGAACCATTTTGGGGAGATAGGGGAATGACCCCAATGATTATCAAAAACCCACTTGTCGCACAATACGAAGAATCAGACTTCAGAGAGAGCACTGGGGAGAAATAGCCCCAGGAAGAATTGGGTTTGTGTAGTTCCGGGATGATAGGATCAAGAGACAGAGACATCACATCTGCTGGACCTGGTGATGTTGAGAGCTGCCACCACAAAGGGCTAGGTCAAAGGGAGAGAGTGTGTGTAGCAGTAGCAGGAGGAATTCTTGGCCAGGCCAGGAACTTGCCTTGTATCTTGTCTTATAAGAACCTTCGAGGGCTTTGCTGGTTTGAAGGAAAGGTAACCCCCTCTCTATGGAGAAGACGGTGCTGCAATGGCAGGAGGTCTGGAAGGCTCAGCTGAGCTTTGTCATTGGGCTTCTCTGTGTGGCTTCTGCTGAGATGTTCTCCTGAGCAGCCACAAGACAGATAGTACTCTGGTCTTAGTCTGGCCTATTTCTGCCAGCTCTGGATGCTGAAAGCTTTGCCCATGGCTGAGGTACTGGGAGGTGGGGGCATTGGCCCATCTTGCTAGTGCCCTGCAGTACCTATCTCCGAATCGAGCCTAATCTTGGGGAGCTAGGGCAGGGGTGGGGTGGGGGGGAGTACATTGAGGCTTCTGTCTTAACTGAATTTCCATACCTCCTGTTGTTAATTATAGAGATGTAATAATGCAATTAGTGCACGATTAAAAAAAAATCCCTGATATGATTACCATGGATTTAATATCACATGATATATCATTATATCGTTATGCAGTGACAGATGTAATTGAAATACACTTATTGGAGCCAGGGGTGGTGTTTCATTCAATCCCCAGCACCCCAGGGAGGAAAGGGCTGGCTAAAAAGAAGCAATGGGAGAGGAAATTGGAATGAAAACAAAGAAAACTCACAATGTAACTCTCAACCCTGGGCAGTTGGCTCAGACTGACCTGCTGCCTTTGACTCTGAGACAGTGCACGCAGATCCCCAGACAGGCTAGCCTCTTCTGTAGGGCTGAGGCGCTCCTTTTCTGGTTCTCATCCCAGAAATCTCAGTGTCCCCAGGTCCCATCTGACTTGGTAATAAAGCTCTGGGAACACCTGAAAATAGACTCAGGACTCTCAAGGGATCAAACTGAGCTGGCAGCTGTTCTCCAAATGTTGTGGCCCCCAGACCTGTGGTACAGCCCCTGCCTTTGCTGTGGTGGTGGTCCAGTGCACTAGAGGCAGCTGTCCTATTGTAGGCGGTGAGCAGGAAGGTTAAGTACACAGAGATGGTAATTATCCCACTCAAGTTCTGTTGATGGACAGAGGCAGCAGCTCTGAGGCCCTGAAGTATGCTGGTAGTCAGGGAACACTGTGAGCATGCAGAACTACAAGCACACCTAGGTTGCTGGTTCAATCCCCAGTTGGGGCACATATGGAAGGCAACCGACTGATGTTTCTCTGTCATGTTGATGTTTCTCTCTCTAAAATCAATAAAAATCATATCCTCAGTGAGGATTTTAAAAATCAAAGAAGGGATGAGTCAGGACATGTATGGGAGGCAACCGATTGATGTTTCTCTGTCACGTCAATGTTTCTCTCTTTAAAATCAATAAAAATCATATCCTCGGTGAGGATTTTAAAAATAAAAGAAGGGATGAGTCAGGAAAGACTTAGTAAAGGAAGGTACTTCTGAGTTGAATGTTGAAAGAGGAATATGTGTTCATTAGGACAAAAAGTGGAATAAGTCAGAGGGCATTCTCAGTAGGCTGAAGGAATATCTTGAGTCAAGTCTTACAGGCATGAAACAGCAAGCCCAGGACTTAGTGGGTGGAAAGGAAAAGAAGGAAGCAAGAATGATCCCCCCTTTTCTGGTTGACCAGGTAGGTCGTGACAGCTTTCACTGGGTTTGGAAACCCAGGAAAAGGGGCTGTTTGGAGAGGAGATGTTAAAATGGATTTTTAAACATATTGAGAATGAAGTATCTGAGTAAAATCCAGGTGGAAATGCCAGGTAGGCAACAGAATATATATGTTTGACACTCATGTAGAGGCAAGAAATATCAATTTAAAAGTTGGAGAGGTTAGCCCTGGCCGGTTTGGCTCAGCAGTTAGAGTGTCGGCCTGCAATCCAGAGAGACCCGAGTTTGGTTCCCACTAAGGGCACGTACCTCAGTTGCAGTTTGTCCCCGGCCCTGGTTGGGTCATGCGGGTGGCAACCACTCGATGTGTCCCTTCCACGTCGATGTTTCTCTCTCTTGCTTTCCCTCCCACTCTATCTGAACAAAAAATGGAAAAATGTCCTCGGGTGAGAATTTAAAAAAAAAAAGTTGGAGACGTTAAAGATGAGGAAGTTGAAGAAATCACCCAGGGAGAATGGTTGATTATAGACAAAAACAGGAAGAGAGAATGCATGAGCACACACATCAGATGACCAAATGCAGATGAGACCATATAGGAGATTGACGAGAAAATGTCAGACTCATAAGAAAACTCAAAGAGTAGGATGTTGAGAAAACCAAAGAAGATTTTTAAAGATGAAGCAGGTTGCCGAGTGGTGAAGGCAGCAAGAACCTGAAACTGTCCATAGATGTGGGCAGCGTGGTGAAGACGTGACTTCAGCAGGAGCTAAGTGGCATGTTAAGGCTGGAAACCAGTCTGCAGGAGTTAAGGAGTGATGGGGGAGGTAAGTGGAGGTGAATGGAGAAAACCTTGAGAAATCTGGCTGTTAACAGAACAGGCAACAGCTCTGGATGGGGATGTGAAATGAATAGAGAACTTTAAAAATTATAATCTAGGGGGGATGGGGAGGAGGGTGTCAATGGGGAAACAAGGAGAAACATCTGTAACAAAAATAAATTAATAAAATAAAATAAAATAAAAATTATAATCTAGCCCGGCTGGTGTGGCTAAGTTGGTTGAGTGTCATTGTCCCATGCACCAAGAGGTCAGGTCACCCGTTGGATTCCCAGTCAGGGCACATGCGGGCTTGATCCTCAGTAGTGGGGTGTGCAGGAGGCAGCTGATCAATGTTTCTCTTTCATCAATGTTTCCAGCTCTCTCTCCTTCTCCCTTCTTTTCTATCTAAAAATCAATAAAAACATATTTTTAAAAATTATAATCTAGTACATAACTTTGAAAGAGCATTGTTTTAAGCACTTTACATGCAGTAACTCATCTCTAATCCTCACATCAACTCCGTGGGGTTTATAGTGGTTTTCCAATTAGTATTGCTTCATAACACCCTAAAACTTAGTGACTTAAAACAATAACTATTTTATTAGTTGATGATTTCTGTAAGTCAAGAATTCATTAAGGGCTCAGTTAGGTGGTCTGCCTCAAGTTCTCTCACACATTTGTAGTCTGTGACTAGAGCTGCCACAGTGCGTGGTTGGAGCAGCTGGAACTGACTGGGTATCTCTCTTTCCCTAGTCTCGTGGCTTCTCTCGGCGGTCTCTCTGCAAGGGCTTGTTTGGGTTCCTTACAACATGGCTGCCTTGGAGCAATCTGACTACTTTAGGGCAAGTGTTCCAGTGAATGAGGAGGAAGCGTCTCTGAAATTATGTAGCATTTCTTGAAGTTATATAGCATTACTTCTGCATTACTTTGTTGATTGAAATAGTAAAAAAAGGATAAAACAAGCCCACCCTATTTCAAAGGCAGGTGGCATAGACTCCCCCTCTTAATTTTGGGTATATCAGAGTCACATTGTAAGAAGAGCATGTGAAATGGGAACTAATATTACAGCCATCGCTGGAAAATAAAATCTGCCACAATTGGTGTGTTAGACTGAGCCCAGAAAAGGGAGAGGGAACAGCATTCTCAAAGGCAGTGTGCATTTTGAGTGACAGCACCACGGATATTTGGAGGTGGCAGTGGAATGGGCGTTGCTGATACACCTGGAGGAAAGAACTACCATTCCATTTTGTAGTACAGGAAACTAAGGCTCAGAGAGGTTTAGTAACTCATCCGAAGTTACAGTGCCAATAACTGGCAGAACTTGGAACCAAATCCTGGTTTGTCTGACTCCTGAGCCCACAGACACTGCCCTTATTCAAGACTGGGCTCCTGGGCATGCCACCCTCATGTTTACCTGTGGCTTCAGTACTTGGTTCACCAGCTGTAGAAGTGTTAGCCAGTTAGATAAAAAGGTTAGGTAGTAGTTAAGTCTGTCAGACTTTATCTCCTCCATCCTCCAGAGTATCACGTTTATAGCTTTGTCTGTTGGGTGTTTATAGGAATAGCAGTTGGTTTGATTTGGTTCCTCATCTTGGTAAATGGCCCATCAGCCTTAGGCCCAGAGGATGACAGTCATTCAGAAAGCTGGTTAAAGAGGCTAGCTCACCCCAACTTGTGGAGAGGCTGGATAGGCAGGTCAGATGTGCTGGTGTTGGCTTGGAAGCTCTGGGTTTTCTGGAAGTTTCAGGGTGGTCTCTGCTTCTGTCTGCAGTCTGAACTGGGTTCTTGTTCACTCTGTGTCCACCCCACTCTCAGGGCCCTGGTAGGTAGTGAATGGGTGGGCAGAGACACCCCAGCAGATGTCGATGCCTATTCTTTCCTCTTTGAAGGATGCTGCTGCCGATGAGGGCTACTTCATCTATTAAACCCAATACACTTGTCGCAGCTGCTAAGCCCCGTAAGCCGCCGGGCGCCGTGTTTGTGATGGGACTGACAGTGCATGGAGGAGGCTGATTATACACGATTCCATTTCGCGGGCCCAGCAATGTAATTTCACAGGGCGATCAGCGTTTGCATGTAATAGCAGGCTGTGCTGAGGTGTCAGAATATTAAAGGCGCTAATGGCAAAGCTCCCTGTTACACAGGGGGCCACCCGCCGCGCCTACAGCAGGGCTGCGTGGCAGGCCTGTCGCAGATGGCTAGCCACTAAGCTAATGGGGCAGCAGCCAAGGCGGGCAGAGCCGCAAGAGGGGAGAGCCAGCCGGGAGCAGCTCGGCACCTGCTTCCTTACGCATGGAAATTACAGCAGCCCAGGGGAAGGGAAGTGTGCGTGCCTGCCTGGCACAGGGCTGGGATGGCGCAGTTTGGTAGACCAGCATCTCTCACCCCAACTCCACCTGCCCTGGATAGGACTTGGGCTCCTCAGACATCCTTCCACCTACCCCACCCTCTGGTCAGAAACCATCAGGTGGGCCCCGATGGCTGGGAGAAGTGCAGCTGGAACAGTGGCACCTAGAGAATTTGGAAGCAGCATGGAAAAAGGGCTCAGGCACAGATGTTGGCAAGAGCTCTTGAAACAGATTTCTGCCCCACACTGATCAAGGTCAGAGAGTTTCTGGGTCCCTTGCCCCCACACCGCACAGGCTGACAGGAGAGAGAAGGGGGATAGGAAGGAAGTGGGGGAAAGGGTGTAGACTATAATTAGGGCCCCTTGATTGATGCCAGTTTGCACAGAGCTGGGAGACAGCACCTCAAGATATGACTCCTGTCCATGTTGGCTGCCCCAGCAACATCCAAGCCCTTGCCTGTGTGCTTGCTAAGCTAGCCCTGCCGTTCTCCTTTGCCTTTCCTATGTCTTCTACCTGGTGCCCTCCAGTACCACTCCCTCCAGGAAGCTTTCCTAGCTGCCTCCAATCCCACATGGGCCTGTCTGTCTCCATTGTCCCTCCCTGTAGCAACCCACAGGGGACAGCCTCCCTGAATCCTCCTGCTCTGATGGTTCCCTGGGTCCCAGACTTAACTTCTCAGCCAGAATCTGAGACATAGCCCACATCATCCTCTCCTGAGCTGGACTCCCAGGAAGGCTCTGCTAAGAATCCTGGATGGATGTAATCTCTTAGGGAGGATGTCAGGGGGGAGTGAGGAATGGAAGGAGGGGCATGCTTGTGTGGGTATGCACCCTCGATGGTGTATATATCTGGGGGGAGGGCAGGGGCTTTAGAAATGTGTGCTGGGGTGATGGGCATGTGGGTACAGGTACACAGGGCAGCAGGTGTAAGTATCCAGACCACACATTGGTAGGAACACAGGTTGCTGTAGGATCCCGTATTCTCTGGGTGGCTTTCTCTGTCCACTGGCTGTGCCTGAAGGGTACCCGAGGTGGCAGGGGTAGCTTGAGATGCTGGTCCATCTTCCTGTACCTGGAGGATTCCATGAGTATGAAGGTTCAGCTCTGCAGGGGTGTGTGGCAGCACCTGGAGGAGACATGCCAGGGTTCTCAGCAGGGCAGCAGGGGGAGAGCCCAGGCTGAAGGAGAGCAGTTTTAATTAACCATTTTTAATATCATTTTGGACTTTGGCTGGTATGTGAAGGCCCCGCTGGAAGCAGCATTTGTAAAAATTAAATCCCTCTTATTAGGAGCTTGCCAGACCCATATGCACGTGCTGCCCCTCCCTCCCCCCGCGCCCCTCTGAGGAAGTGCTGGATGAGGCCATGTCACGGCAGCAATTGGTTATCACGCCTTATCTGGGAATATGAAACTGTGCGGCATGACACCCGCTGCCACGGTGGAGACGCCAATTCATCTCGCCCTAGCTCTGACAAGCTAGACTGCCCTTCCTGAAAGGCATCCGTCAGGCGGGACCGGGCTGCCGCCTTGCTTGGTGCCCCTGCTTTCCTGCATGGGTTCTGGCGTGCCCTGGTCCAGCCTGGTCTTCCCGGGCTCTGCTGCCCTCCACCCCCCTTCCACACATCCCAGTCTAACTTCTTGGGGAGTCATTATTATAATAATAATCTAATCATGCTGACACGCTTTGGGGCAAGCGTCTAATGTTATCTGAAGTGGTCTCCCCGCTTAGCTGCGATAAGACTCAGGATGACGTGCAGATAACGTTGAGCTGCCCTGTCCCTGAGCGGAGAGCAGAGCAGAGCAGAGGGGCCTCAGCAGCCCTGCCGCCCGCCGCTTTAAGCCGGGAAGCGGCAGCACCTGCTAATGCAAGTGTTTAATATTTGATGGGCTGGGATAAAGCAGGATCACCTTCGAATTGAATTGAGTGTCAGCCGAGAATCTATTACTGAAATTCGGGTGTGATTTGACAGCAAAGTAGACGATGTTATTCTTCACTAGTTACTGCAATCTTCTCCCCGACATCACTTAAATATTTTTTTCTTTGCTTGAGTAAACACACATTATCCTTCTTTTTTCCCCTTCCTTCCCTTTTTCCTTTTTAGAAGGGGGAAAAAAAACCATCCAGCTTGCCTTCTCCAGGCTGATAGAGTAGATTGTTATTTCTTTATTTGTCCTATTAAATGGAATTTCTGATCGTTTAATCCGGCCTTTGTAAGTGATTTTAAAGTACTTGAAAGCCAGCCCGCCACTGCTCTCTGGCCCACTGCACTCCAGCCGTGGCCCTGGCCATGCATAGCAGCTTCTTCAGCTATGCACCACCCACTGGCTGCTTTCCCTCCCTGCCTGTGTTCCCCTGGCTCCAGCTCCGCCCTGGCTCAAAGCCAGCGACCTGTCCCCTGTCCTTGAGTCTCACACTCAGCCCCCAATTTGTGGTTGCAGCTGTGACTTGGGAAAGGGTGGGAGGGTTGTCTGGGAAGTTGGGCTGTGGCTAGTACCTCTGTGGTCAAGGAAAATGGCTTTGGAGGGTGCTGAGGGGGAAGTACACTGGCTCCCAGCCATTCAGTGCCCGTTGGGCTGAGGCTTGGTTCCTGCAGCTGGGAACGAAGGATACTAGCCCTCTGCCCAGCTCCTTGGCCCTGGCACAGACTCTGTATCCAGCCTCCCATCTTTTGTTTCTGAACCTAGGCTGGGTGCTCTCTCTTGTGAAGGAGTCTATAATGGGATGGGGACCTCCTGGGCCCACTGATGGGCAGGGGCACTTCAATGCCTCTCTGACTATGGCTGCAGTCACTTTAGTATCATCAGCAGTCTCACCATCTAACTTCTGGGAACTCACCCAAACTTCGCTCCACTGACCACTGTCCCACACGCTTCTTGCCACTGGGAGAAGGGCAGCCTGATGTTTGGGGACTTCAAAAGTGAGGGAATGGGTAATGTTTGAAGTGTCAGCTAGCTACACTAGCCCACTGGTAGAAGCTAAGGACTTTGCTAGCAGGCAGAATAGGAATTAAATTCCTGTTTGGCCACTTAATAGTGTTCTAACCCTTGTATGTCTCTTCTTTCTGAGTCTCAGTTTCCTCACCTGTGACATCAGGTCATCAGGCCTGTAAGGGACTGTAGGAGAAGGTGCCATCCCTGGCCTGCCATGTGCCCTATCTCCTTCCCCCACCGTGGAGGTTGGCAGCTGCCAAGTGACAGGAGTAGGGAATGGAGGGGGGCAATGAAGTGCTGGGGGTCTGAGCAGATCGATGCCCCCAGCACTTCCTTCCCCAACCCCAGGAAAACAATTAAGTACAGATCGATGGGTGGCCGCTTTGAATATGCATAAGTGAGCACTTGACCTTCAGCAGAGATCTGCTTCCCCTAACACACACACACACACACACACACACACACACACACACACACCACCCTTCATGTGCTCCCTTCACAGCTGTTTTAGTCAGCCTGATGACTTTACCCCTCCTCAGTTGGGTGCCTGCATGGCAAAAGCACTTGCCCACAGGCTGGTGGTTGGCCCCCTCTCACTTTGATTTTCCTATCCTGGAAGTTTGTATACATTGGTCCCCAGCTCCTACCTGACACCAGTCTCTGTTACAAGTAATACTGTGGGGAAGGGGCCCAGCAGAGAGCTGGGGACTCTGGAGAGGAGAGCATTTAAGGGTGGAGGGGGTACCCTGATGAGAGGAGGGGTCCTGACAAGGCGGGTCTTAGTAAATGGGAGTGCTCTAGAGGGGCTGGGGAGGGGGCACCCAGTGAGAGTCAAGGGAGATGCCCAGGAGAAAGGGAGCTGTGGAGGAGGAAGGGGTTTCTGGTGGAAAGGGGACCCATTGAGGGGATTCTCATGAAGTGGGATGATGAGAATAAATCCTTGGGGGGAAGATTTGGTATGGGGAGGGTGAGTGGGTTGGTTCAGGGGTCAGGGTCTCTGTTAACCATTCTTGCCTCCTGTCTTCCAGGCTTACAGCTTCGCCATGGGCTGCTGGCCCAAGAATGGACTTCTAGACATGAACAAGGGCCTCAGCTTGCAACACATAGGCCGGCCCCACAGCGGCATCGGTCAGTCCTTCCACATGTCCCCCTGGCAGCTCGGTCAGGCCCCTGCCCACATGCCCCAGTCCCCTGGCACACGGAGGGGCTCTGTGGCTCTTTCAGTGCTCTAACAGGGTGCTCTCTGTAGCTGAGGAGAGTGGGAAAAGGGGGTGGTATGAGGGGAGAGTGGAACCAGACCATCGGAAAAGGTCTCTCAGAACAATATTTAGGTGGAGGCTGGGGTCTGGGCTTTGGGTGGGTCACAGGTGGCCTTGGATTCAAGGCAGGGTACCCTTGTCCCTGGCTGTGTCTCTGGTGGGTGATGTCCTCAGAGGGGTGGGCACATGTCAGCTTCCCCACCCCTCATGGGGCTGGAGGAGGCTGTTTAATATTGTTTCAAGTCTGTGGCCACTAAACTGGGCGATCAATGGGAGTTAAGGAGATGAATTATTTAAACCTCACCAGCTTTTAATTAGTCGGGGTCCTTCTGACCGATGGCTCCGTCCACAGGGTATTGACTCCCCCGCAGGAGCAGCAGCCTCCATTGAGCGGTGCCTGGGTTGGGAGAGGCCACTTGGGGTACCAGGTGGGGGTGCACCCTCAGGGGTTGCTGCTTGGAAGGGGGCTAGAGTGGCTGTGGTCCTAGGGATTGGAGGCTCAGCTAGCTTCTGATCTATTAGTATGGATGTGTGTGTGTCTGACAACTGCAGCTTCATGTCTCTATGTCTAAGAGTATGTATGTGCCCTTGTCTATCTACAGCTGAGCGATGCATGTGTGTGTAACTATATATTTTTTTCCTGAGGGCACATGTCTGTCAGGAAGTCTGTCTGTCCATCGCTGCAGATCTTGTTTTGTGAGCATGTGCATGCAGACGCTTCAGAGCAGGCACAGCTCTGTTCTGAGTGGGGTGGAGCGAGTGTTCTTGGGTGGCGCTACAACATTGTCATGACCTATGTACCTTTGGGGAGGTATCAGGGATTGAGGGGAGAGGACTGGCAAAATAACACCAAAAGGACCCAGTTGCTGGCTACAGATGAGCCCCTCTTCCTTTCCACAGTCATCACTGGTGCCTGGTGGGCGCTGGGCACTCTGAGTAGAAGTTCCTGTCCTCATGGAGCTCACATCCTGGGAGGAGACAGAGACTGAACTGGGCATTTGCCACCCAGGCCAATAAGGGCTGTGATAGAAACACTTGGGTTGCTCTGTCCTCAGTTGCCAAGGTGGCTTCTACGCCTTTATTTACACCTCACTCACTTCTGGGATGCCCTGTATCATTCTTGTTGGGTGGGGGAAGAAGAAGCAGTCCATGGGCCTGAGGGTTTGGGGGGTGCCCCACAGCAATTGCTGTTCCCTCCCAAATGCTGTTCTGTACAGTCTAGAAGAGACTCCAAACCTAGCAAGGTGATATGCCTGGGATGTCAGCAGGAAGTTTTCTAGAGAAGAGGACACTTGAGTCGGGAGATCGTTGAAGGATGAATAGGACTTTGCTAGGCAGAAACATGGGAAAAGAGTTTTCTTCTTAGGAGGAGGTGTGTGTATAAAGCCAGAGGGCATGAGGAAGCCTGGCATGTTGAGAGGACATGTCCAGACATCTACAAATAGTTCCCAGTGACTGTAGTGGGACCTTTGGGTTAGAAAATCCATGAGGAAGTAAGTAGCCTGGAATGCCAGGTTAAAGGGGGTAAATTTCTCATGAGGTTTTGATGAGACGGAGGAGGTTTGTGAGTGAGAAAACATGATCAGAGCTCTGAGTCAGAATCACTGAGGCACTTTGTGTTGCACAAACTAGTTCTTAACAGGTGCTCGATAAATGCAGTCAGGTGGATGAATGAACAAGTGAGTAGATGAGTCAATGAAAGAGTGATGGGAAAGGGAGAGACCAGAGAATGAGGACCAGTGAGAGCGAGAGGACTTGTGTTGGCCCAGGGGAGAAGGAACTAACTGCCTGTAATTGAGTCTGGCCCGTGGGAGGGACCAGCGGACTGGGTTAACTCACCTTGCACAGCCTGGAGCTGGCCCGTGGGCGGGACCAGCGGACTGGGTTAACTCGCCTTGCACAGCCTGGAGCTGGCCCGTGGGCGGGACCAGCGGACTGGGTTAACTCGCCTTGCACAGCCTGGAGCTGGCCCGTGGGTGGGACCAGCGGACTGGGTTAACTCACCTTGCACAGCCTGGAGCTGGCCCGTGGGTTGGACCAGCGGACTGGGTTAACTCGCCTTGCACAGCCTGGAGCTGGGTGCCCTGCTTCTGCGTGTCTGTCCAGGGTGTGTTTTAGAGAGGAAGGGCTTCCTTGTTTCTGTTCTTTGTTGCCTCCTGGGACTCAGTGGCAGCCCTCTTGTCTCTGCTCATGTGATTCTGGGTTAGGACCCCTGAAGTGTTCCTTCCTTCTTCATAGGAGAAGGTTTTCTATCTGGGTGGGCCCCAAGAGGACAACCCAAGGCTATGAGTGATAACAGAGTAAAGGCTTTGGAGCCAGAAGATGTTCTAGTTCTGTCATGCAGAGCCCTGTGACCTTAGACAAAGGACAGTGCCACTGCCTCTCAAAACTGTTGGGAAGGTTCAGTGAAGTCGGTCGTGTGAAGGGCTTGTGCAGTGCCTGGCACACAGTAGGTACTCAAGGACACTGAGGGTTCCTGGCATTTGGTGTTTGTATTTTGAGTGAAGAGGGCTGCCCTGCCAGCTCCTGACTCACTCTGAGGTATGGGTGAGGGTGCTTGGAAGGGAGGGAGGATGCAGGGCATTAATTGGGCTGGGAGAGGCGGGGAGGGGAGACAAGGGTTTTGAGCAGTGAGGTTAATGGCCCTCGCACCAAAGAGACAGCTTTAATGAGCTTCAGCTGGCGGTGCCCCGAGTTACTGTGCGTGCTAAAAGGGTCGCGCTGTAAGAGTTTGATGTGGACTATTTCCCAGCCCTGGGGTCAGGGGTCAGCTCCTGTCACTGGCCACTCAGGCTGGTCCTCAGTGACATGGTGCTAATTAACTGTGTGAGGAGCTGCCAGCCTGGAGTAGGGAGTGGTATGTATATTGGGGGGTGGGAGTGAGACAACATTGGTTATGCTGGGCAAGGGTTCTGCAGGTCCCACAGCTTAGCCATCTTCAGGATCTGCTTGGTTCTCCCACAATGCCGTGGGGGTGGGCAGTGGCTCAGTGTGCAGATCACCAGTGACCCTAGGCACACCAATGATCCTGAGCCTCTCTCTAAGGTATGTGTGGCAGGGGGAGCCTGTGGGGCCTACCTGGTGGGAACTCCTGCTGAGCATTGGTGGTGGAGGTGCTGAGAGCAAGGGAGCAGGCACACTGGGGGGGTGGGCTGATGGGAGGGGCCGAGAGGTCCAGCAGGAGAAGGGGAGAGGGCCGTTAGGGTGGATATGGGTGGCTGAGCTGTTTGAGGGGAAGTGTGGGAATGTTCAGGCAGAGGAGCGACCTGGTCAGAGTTGGGCTTCAGACAGAGCAACCCGAGAGTGTGTGCAGGGGAGACGAGTGAGGAGAAATGGCATACGGGAGGTACGGTGAGGTATGTGGGGGTGATGGCTAATTCAGAGCCCACAGTGACTGTGGGAATGGAGTCGGGACTGGGTCAGTGAACGTTTACCTTGCTCCTGCTATGTGATAAGTGCTAGAAATGTACTGATAAAGATGACAGACACATGCCAGCCCCCACAGAGCCCACTGGCACAGTCCAGGGTGGGGTAATGGCTTGGCCCTGGGGACTGGGGGAGAGAGGGCCCAGTGATGGAGGCAGCGAAGCTTTGGGAGGAAAGGGGGTACAGGGCAGTCAGCAGGGCCACTCAGTCAGACACTGTCTCCTGGGAGAGTGGAGTTGGCCTTGTGAGTCCACTAGGGACTGCTGAGTGCTGTGTGGTTCTTTCCTTTCAGCCGAGGGTCAGCAAGGCACTCCCATTATTTTGGGGCACTTTGTGTTAACTAATTTAATTTTCACACCAGTATATGAAGGCAGGCATCATCATTCCTATTTTATAGGTTAGGAAACTGAGGCTTAATTAAGCAACTTGTCTGAGGTCATACAGCCAGTTGACTTGAGGAGTCCGGATCCAAACCCAGGGCCATCTAGATGCAGAGCCTGTGTTCTTACCACCGTGCTGAACTGGAAGTACCTTTTTTGTGTCAGGCTTTGCACTACTGAGATGATGAGGAAGAAGACAGCTCACTTCCCTCAGGTCCTTCAGTGCCATGTGAAACATGCAGGCCCTGACAGAGCTTCAGTAGCAACAACAGAAGAAAGGAAAGGAGGCGTTGCCCCCCTTCACTCCTGCTGCAGCTGCGCTCAGAGCCAGGGCCCCGCAACCACTGGCTCTGACCTTCTTCAGATCCCGACAGTTCTTCCTCTGAGTTCCGTTTGCTCTCTGCCTCTTGGCTCAGGAAGTCCCATCTTCCAGGGGCCACCTTCTCCGGGAGTCTTGCCTGGCCTTCCCGCTGTAGATGTACAGAATACACCTTTAGGCCCCGATTATAACTTGTTTGCTAATGATCAGTCCCCATATAATGTGACCTCTCTAAGGGTAAGACCCAGGCCTCCTTTGCTTCTTTCTCTTTGGAAATCTGCATAGGAAATGTTAGTAAAATCTCACCACTTGTGACACAGAGGCCCCATAGACTGCTGGTTTCAGCTGGCTGGGAGAATAATTGAAACCTTCCCTGTGCCCAGCTGGGTGGCCCTGCCCTGGTTGCTTAGGCTCCCGGTAAGGTGGAATGGCCAGACAACAAGTGGATTCTCCCAGGAGTTTGTGGCCCAGCACAGTTTGGCCAGAGAGCTGGGTTGGCAGGTGGCAGGATGGGGGTCTGGCCCCAGGAGGGCAGTACAGGCCTGTGGTCTCCCCTGAAGGAGTGGGGTGTCTATCAAGAGTCTAGTCAGAGCGCATTAGCTCTGTGACATGGATCTCATTAGTGCCCGTGAGAGGTGTCACTGCGGGAGAATCGTCAGCTCAGGGAGACTCTTGTACCAAAAGGAAGAAAGGACAGTGACAGCCTTTTCTCTGCCGCCTCTGCCACCAGCTCCCTGGGCCGCCCGCCCTCCTCCTCCTAGTGGGGGTGTGGGGGTGCTGGCTAATGAGCTCGTCTACTGTACAGCTTTGCCTTCCCCTCCTTGAAGTTCTCCGGGTCCCTCTGAAGACCTCAGGCCTAGGATTAGCACACACCAAACAGCAGCCCCCCTCTTGCCCAGCAGGGAGTTCCTTCTGATCACCCTGCCTCTGCTACCATAGGCAAGGGAAAGGAGGTGGGGCCAAGACAGCCACTGTGGCCAGCAGGAAGGGGCTTTCACCTTTGGAAGGCTCAAGCCCTCTGCCTCTCTTGACCATGTCTGCTCCGCAGTGGGCTCTTTCTTCTCTGCCCCCTCCCTTTTCCCCATGACATCTCCCATCCTGGCAGGGTCTCCATCCCTATAATGTCCCTCCTCCCAATGCAAGGAAGACCCTGGGGACTCTGGCCCAGGGTTCAACAGAATGTGGGATTTAGATATGATCTGATATAGGACTTTCTGGCTCAGCTAGGACTTCAGAATTAGCGAGAGCCCAGTATTTGGGTTTCAGATGACCTGATGGTGGTGAAGTATTGATATGAGGCCCCTGCAGGCCTGATAGCCTTCTCCCTGGCTGTCCTACAGGGGCAGAGAGGTACCTTCCCAGTTCCTCCCTGCTTCAGCCATCTTCAGGGCTGCGAGGGGAGGATTCAACACAGCTGCCTTAGGGGTAGGGCACGGAGACAGCTCAAGCACATGCTTCCCCAGGACTACCCCCACTCCTATCTGCTCTTTGTAGTGTAGCCCAAAGAAAGTGGGGGGGATCGATAGCCATGAGAAGAGAGAATTCTCCAGGCATCCACAGTCTCCACTGGCCTTCTTGGATAGTGCTCAGGAAGAGGGGTGCACACCTTCCTCCCTGAGCTGGTACCCTGGGAGCCCCAGGGACACCTGAGGACTTGGTCCTTGCCAGATACCCTGCTCTAGTCTTCAGTAGCAACCACAGATGGAAAATGGATGGCTGTATGGACGAATGGACTGACGGATGGATGGAGGAAGGTTCTGGTATATGTACATATGTGTTTTGTGTGTGATGCACTGGAAAGTACAATCTTTGTTTCCCTACCTTCCTAGCCCTGGGCCCCAGCCTGGCCTCCCCTTGTCTCTCTCTCTCTGTATCTCCTGTCAAACCATCGCAGACGTAAATGACAAAGAAATCAGAAAGACAGATCAATGCTGGCCAAATTAGCACTTGCAGATAGACTGTGCGGGGATGTCAGCGCCCTGACCCCTGGTGATCTTGCAGCCTCCGCTGCTGATATTATGCAAATTGCATCCATCTGGCAGGACCCGTGTGCTTGCTGCTCCTACTCAGAGGAGTAATGGGCTGGGGGTGGGCGGGAGTATTGGAGCAAGAGTCGGTGGAGTGAGTGTGTGCGTGTGTGTGCATGTGTGAGCATGTGCTTGAGTGTATGTAAGGGCGTGCAGTGCCCACCAAGCACTGGGTGGTGATGGAGTGATTGACAGGGCAGATAAGGGGCTGCATTGGATTCCTTTGGGCTGGGGGATTAGGAGCAGCCACAGATGGGAGATAACTGGACTTCATTTCAGTTTATTTTCCTTCTTATCCCCTCTCCCCACCTTCACTCCCCGAAAAACACAATCTCTCTAGTTTGCGTTTTCATCAATATTTGCAAGTCATTACCAATGGTTTAAGGTGAGAGACAATGTCAGGGCCAGACTAGGCCAGCCCCTCCCCCAGTCTTGTACAGGCTGCCTGCACTCCAGTGGTGTTCACAGCAGCCCTCCTCCTTTGCCCCCAGTATTCATGGGCAGTCCATACCTCATGGACCAGTCCTCCTGACCTATCTCATCTGACAGTCCTTAAGCTGGGCCCCTGCCCCTCCCACCTGTTGCTGCTGTGTGACTTCCTTGCCTCCAAGTTTAGACTTCAGCTTAGGCTCTTCACCCCTGGTACTACCAGCTGTGTCCCTGGGAACTGTTCTTCCTCTTCTACGGGACTCTGGACCTTTCCTCATGTGTCTTCCAGTTCTTAACACTATTGACCGGGGCCCAGAGCCCAGCTGGGCAAAGTGGAGCCTGGGGCCTACGGAAAGGGGAATGTGTTTGGTCTGGCCTGAATCCCCATCTACACCAGTGTCCTTCCACATTTGCTGAGTGCCCGCTGTAGAAAGAGGACTTTATGTCTGTTATCTCACTGAACTCTCAAACCCTGTGAGATACCCTCCAAGATAGGAACTAACACCAGGCTCAGGAAGGCTGTCATTCACCCAAGGCTACAGAGCAAGGAGGTGGAAAGTCGGAATTTAAACACACATCTCTCTAGGGTCAGAGCTCTTAATCAGCAAGCGGTACTTACTACCTCACTGCCGTGCCACCAACCCCAAACGCTCACACGTCACCACCCCCGGATTCATTTAAAGGAACCATCCATGTACAGTAGGCAGACAAGTTCCTTCAGCTTGTGTGTAGCCTCTGAACACAAACCCTGACCCAGACCAGATTCCCTGCCAGGCTGAACCAGACAGAAGGGAACAGAATGCAAACATATCCTGCTCTCAGTAGCTGTGTGTCTGAAACAATTGGGCTGTAGCAAGAAGGACACACAGAGGACAGAATGTACCCAGCAGCTGAGCCTGCCCAGGGATGTCAGAGCACCTGGTATCTAGGCTCCTGCAGCTCAGGGACAAGGGCTGAGTAGCTCAGGCCAGCCAGCTGTGGTGGCTGCAGGTACAGCTGTCCCAGAGGCCCCTCCAAAACTGGGTTCCAGCTGTACCCACCCACCAGGCATGGTTGGGAGCTGGGAGTGTTGGGGACATGTCCGGGGACACGTGTGCAAGGGGAGCTTGTTCTAATGAGGAGAACATGGCTGCTAGTTAGGCGAGGGGTGGGCGGGGAGCCTCAGAGCTGATTGAAGGCAGGGGCAGGGGTCAGACAATTAGGCCCAGATCCGGCCGTTTGATGTGAGTTCTGAGGCCTCAAAGCCTCCCTTCAGCCCGCTCCCTCCACTCCCTCCTCTCCCTCCTCTTTCCTTTCTTCTTCTGCCCAAAGGCAGGAAGGATGGAAATGCTTACTCTCACTGTTACTATTATTAAACTCTGTGGCAGGCCAGCCAGACCCCAGGACTCCTGCCCACAGGGGGCCCCCCAGATCCCCCAAGGCTCCTTGGACCCCAGGGGGCATCTGGCCAGTAGCCAAGGCCAGCCTGAGGGTAGGGACAAGGTGTGACACAGGCAGGGTAACCCTTCTGCCTCTCTTGCTTCAGAGACAGTAGTGAATGGGGCCTCCCAGTGGAGATTTGGGCCGGGGCCTGCCAGGGCCACATCCCAGGCCTGCCTTGACTGTCACCTCCTGCAGCTACCTAGTTCTTTTCTGTTCTGTCCTGGGATTAGGGGGTGAGGGCATGGTTCATTCACGCTCATACCCACCACACACACAGTTGTTTGCAGCAGTCACACCAAAACATAGAGCCCCACAGTACTGTCACACTCATACACCAAACGGTAGGTAGTGTCCCCTGCCCCCAGGCTAAATGTTATAACCCACTGTTTTCACAGGGTCCTACTCTAGTCATACTTACACTGGCTTATGCAAAAGCCGTGCCTGTGCCCTAGGCAGGGCCCTGGGAGCTAAGCCCCTCCCCCAAAGTGGCTGGGAACTGCAGTAAGATCTTGTGTCCAGGTGGGTGGGGAGCGGGTCCTTCCAGTTCCCCATCCTAGGAAATAAGCCTTTCGAGCTGGTACTGACCAGAGAGCAGGAGGAAGCCAGATTGGGGGGGCAGTAGGGAGAGGGAGGGTGGGAGCAGAGATAAATGTTAGCTCATTTCTTCCGTAATTAGTTACTCCCTCATCCCCGCGTTGTAATTGTGAACAAGCTGTAATGTTTAATTAGTCTGTAAATGAAACCCCAATTTCATAATGGCCTGGCTGACAGGGCTAAGTGAGCAGGGGAGGAGAGGAGGGGAGGTAATAGGGAGGGCTTGCAGAGGGGGGGGGAGCGGCTGTGGGATCACCTCCTCTTCTTTTCAGCCCCAGCCTGGCCTCTGTGGGGGTTAAGCCGAGGGACTGGGTTCAGTACTTGCCTCTGCCTTTACTAGCCTCTCCACTGCCCTTCTTACCAGAGAAAGGAGAGGGAAGGGAAGGTTCCTGGCATCCTTATTCCACCCTCCCTACCTCCCCTTCAGTTCTGTGCTTAGGATACCACAATCACAGCCCAACCTAGATGCTTCTGGTTGGGGAAGCTGACCTTGGAGGCCCAGGCCTGTGACCCCAACAAGAAGGATGCTTCCTCCCCTTGTCCAACCTTTCCCCTCCCAAATCACCCTGCTAAGAGGTCTTTGCTTAGCACCTGGACCTCAGGATCTGGTCCTACACCTAAAGGAGCCAGTGACTGGAATAGGATAGGCCCCTCCCCATCCACCCCCACTGCCAGTGGAATCTAGCATCTGTGCTATGCTGACCCCAGGCCAAGCCTTATCTCAGTAGGTGTCACAGCAGACTGTGATAAACTGGAGCTGCCGCAGGGGGGAGCCCCTGGCCCCACCGCTGCCTCATCGGTCTCTCCCTGTCTCCCCCACAGCATCCTCACTGCCTGCACACACCCCACCCGCCTGCCGCAGCCATAAATCTCAATTTACGAGGGTGGCTCTGGTGGGGGAGGGAGGCAGCACCACTAATGACGGCTCCTCAGCCGGATTTTTCATGTTGCACAGTCATAAATTTTTAAGAACAGTATGGGCAGCACGTTAGCGAGTTATCGAGGCTGCCTCTGTGCTAGCTGCCTAGCTTCAAGAGAGCAAGCAGAGTCTGGGTAGGGCAGAGGAGGCATTTGGGGCAGAGCTGCGGCCCAGCAACTAGACTAGTGCGGAGGCAAGGGTAAGGCTGGGCCAAGCAAGCAGCTAGCATGAGCTTGGCACAGAGCAGCTGGGAGCCAGGGACAGGCACATGGTGGGATCAGGCATGTGGGCACACAGACCATGGTGTTGGGAGCTGCTGACCATGCCTCTGCTCCGGGACTTGACACCATGATGTACAGGGAGCCTGAAGACATATGGATTTTCAAAGTGGCCACTTTGAATAGAATTACAAACCCTGACCATGTGCACGAGGCAACTGCCCTAGAAGGGCTGTACTTGATTCACAAACCAGGTGTCTTTTAGGATTGTTCTTGGGAGCTACGGTCCCTGGAATCACCCTGAGGGATTCCTAGGGAGATGCCCATAGAGTGGGTGGGTCTGTGTGTATTCTGGAGCCAGGTACCTGGAACTCGGCTGGCCTCATTCTAGTTCAGGTTCATCACTTCCAGGGCACGGGTCCTGGGGAAGTCACTCACCATCCTGGGCCTCTGGTTTCTCCCCTTTAAAGTGGGGTTGATGGTGCTCCTACCTCTCCAGGCTTACTTTGCGGATTTGAAAGTGCAGGCAAACCCTGAGTACAAGTTAGCTGGTTGTCTGCTTGAATCTCTGGGAGAGTTTTGAGTGGTGTGTCTGGGGAAAAGCATTGGCTTTTGTTCTTTCATTCAGAAGATGTATGTTTGCTGAGGTCTTCTGGGTGCCCAGTCCAGTACTGGGTTTTCAGAGGCGAGGGAAGTCCCTTCCTAGGGGGAGGTGTGAGCACTTGTGGCTGAGATGGGTCAGTGCTCCCCACCCTGTGCCTGACGTCCCCTGGGGCCGTGGGCTGGATCCCGTGCTGTTCTGCCATGGCACACCTAAGCCTCAGACTGCTGAGAGGCCCACACTGGCCCCTCCACCCCACCCCCCACACCCCCGGCCATAGCTCCCCTGAGTTTCCTGTCTGTGTAGTTGAATCAGGTTAATGGTCTTGACCATCTCTTGGGAGCACAAAGTCAAGAGACCGGATGTCACTCCAGTCAGCAGAGGTGGTATGAGTGTGTGTCTGGGTGTTCAGGGTGACTCCGTGGTAATCCACTGGGATGGGTGCTGGTTGTTCAGGGAGAAGAGCGTCCCCAAACTGGGCCTTGTTGGTATAGGGGCAGTCCCCTGCTCCTCTCAAACCACTCTCATTTTACCCCAGCACAGTGCCCGCTCTCATTTCCTGGAACCTTCCATGCATGCCTTCTCTCACCTTAAGGCCTCCCACATTCATTTTTCCCTTGGAAGCCCCCATTCCCATCCCTTGGCCTAATAAATACCCTCTCATCCTTCAAGCACAGCGCAGGTTTTTGCCTCCCCAGCGAAGTCTTCCTTGCTCCCCCTGTGTACTCCATTGCACCCTGCACTCTCTATACACTCTGTCACAGTCATCATTAAGACATGAGTTGTTTAATGCCTCTCTCCCCCCAATGGACTGTAAGTTCCCTGAGGGCAGGAACTTAGATCTGTTTTGTTCAGCTTGTATCCTCAAAACATAATATAGCATCTGACTCTTGTAGGCAGATAGTAAACAAAATACTGTTTTGAATTGAGTTGAGTGGAGATGGCCCAGGCCCACCCCTGTGTGCCAGGGCAAGAGGAGGCGGATAGAGAAGTGCCTGGAGCAGAGGTGGTTCCCATTAGTCCTCATGATTAATTCACAGCCACACTGTGATGGAGTGGGCTTGTCCCCAGTCAGCGGCTCCGCTGGGGCCCACCTGTTAGCGACAAACAAACAAAGGGGATAAATAATGCATTGGGAGCTGAGCCAGGCAAGGCGGAGGTATTGAAATTAATAGGGATTAGCTGAGCAGCTTGAGGATGAAATATTTACCAGGTGAGACTGGGCTTAGGGAGGGCAGCCCCGCTCTGAATCCCCAGGCATAGCCAAGCCCGTCTCTAGGGCATCACTGGCTAGGGCTGGGGAGCCCCAGCACCATTACTACTGCCCCCAGTGCCTTGGTCTGCAGGACAGGCTGGCCAGACTGCTGAGAGCTTGGGTCCCAGCCAGCCTCCTGGCACAGCAGGTTCTAGAGAAACCAAGAAGGGGTGGAGATAGGGACGGACATGGAGCCCCACAGCACTTTGCAAGCTGGGGACAGGACCATGACTGATTTTCAGGGCCTGGGTATGTCTAGGCTTCGGGTGGCAAGTGTCAGGTTCACCTGTAGTCTTGTCACTCCCCCCGTCCCTCTCTCGTTTCCTCCACCCTTCCATCCTTCCACTTAATACGAGTAGACTGAGAGGCCTCTAGCACTAGTGCCCTTGAGGGGTTTGTCGTCTAGCAGGGGGTGAGCGAGGCAATCGAAATGGGGAAACACATAGAAGGGGTTTCTAACACAAATGTGGGGGCCCAGATAAGGCACCCCACAAAACAATAGCAAGCCCAGGTTCTGAGGGACACAGAGGGGCACCAGCAGAGAAGTGGAGGGAGAAGTTCCAGGCAGAAGGAAAAGCATGTGAAAAAGCTGAGGCCAGAGGGTCTGAACTGCCCCCCAACTTCATCCAACAGGAGAGTGGGACAGAGGGGGCACCTGGGAACACCCCTGGGACTTTGTGAAGGAATTTGGACACTGGCCTGAGAGCCCTGAGGCCCTGTTGGAGGAGGTGATGGTGGTTTGTTGTTTTAATTATTAAGTCAAACTTTTTACTTTGAACAAATGTTACATTAGCAGAAAAGTTTTTATATATCTGTTACTCAGCTATCCCTAGAGTTAACATCTTACAGAATCACAGTGCAATTATGAGTACCAGAAAATGAACATTAATGCTGTACTCTTAACCAAACTAAAGGCCTTATTAATTTCACCAGTACTTCCACTAATGTCCTTCTCAGATTATTGAAGGGTTTTACAACAGGTAGTGAAATGACCAGATTTGTGGTTTAGATGGACACCATGGAGGTGATTGTGGGGGCACTGCCGTCACCTCAATGAAAGATGGTGGTACCCTGGACTGGGATAGTAGTAATTGGAATAAAGCTCAGACATTATTGGAAAATATATGGTAATTAAAAACTCAGGGATAGCCCGACTGGTGTGGCTCAGTAGTTGAGCATTGACCCATGCACCAAGAGGTCACCAGTTCGATTCCTGATCTGGGCACACGCCCAGTTTGTGGGCCCGATCCCCAGTGAAGGGGGCATGCAGGAGGCGGCCAATCGATGTTCTCTCTCATCAGTGTTTCTCTCTCTCTCCCTCTCTCTAAAAATTAATAAAGAAAAAAAATTGTTTTATCCTCACCCGAGGATATTTTTGCATTTATCTTCAGATAGAGTGAGAGAAAGAGAGGGAGGAAGAGAGAGAGAGAAACATCGATGTGAGAGAGACACACTGACTGGTTGCCACCCACACGACCCCAACTGGGCCCGGGGACAGACCGCAACCGAGATACATGCCCTTAGCAGGAACCGAACCCGGGTCTCTCTGGTCCACGGGCCGACGTTCTAACCGCTGAGCCAAACCAGCCAGGGCAGAAAAAAATTGTTTTAAAAACCTCAGGGATCAATAAGATTGCCCAGGGAGGGAGTGGAGAGTGAGAAGGGAAGAGGGCCAATGACAACTCTGAGCGACACCCACATTTTAGGGGTGGTCAGAAGCAAAGGCATGTACAAAGGAACTGGAGGAGGGTTGGATGGAGAGACAAGATGGTGTCCCTGAAGCCAATAAAAGAAGGTTTCAAAGTGTGAGTCCATTGGGTCAGATCCATCTAAACCTGAGAAGCTTCCATTGGCTGTCACCCTGTGAGGTCATAGGGATCGTTAGAGAAAGCGGTTTGGTAAAGCAATGGTGAGAGAAACTGCAGGGTGGAAGATGAGTGGATGAGACCATAAGTGTTAACAACTCTGAAGTTTGACTATGAAAGGAAGGAGAGATTGAGTACTAGCCATATGGGCAAGGGGATTAAAGGGAACTTATTTTTAAAGATGGGAGAGATTTAATATATTTACATGCTAATGTGAAAGAACCAGTGCAGAAGAAACAATTGGGGTTACTCGTAATGTAAGGGCCCAGATGGAGTGAAGGGATGGGCTTTAGAAGTGGCATCAAGCCCTGGCCTGTTTGGCTCAGCGGTTGGAGCATTGGCCTGCAGACCGGAGAGTCCTGGGTTCGGTTCCCGCTAGGGGCATGTACCCAAAAAAAAGTGGCATCCAGACAGGTGCTCTCATAATAGGATTAGAGGAGAGAACTGGTACAGATGTAGCCGAGAGGCTTCTGTGTCTCCTATGAAGTAGCAGACGAGTGGGTGAGGGGTCAGGGCTGATGTTGGGGTAGGGCACTTGAGTTGTGGCAGGAAAATAAAATTTGAAACTGTCACTAGGGAGAAAGGGACAGAGAGCGTGCACATTGACCAGATTGCTGGGCAGTTTTATACACCCAGTTGAGGTTGATGACTATGATTTTATGAGTGGGGTGAATCTATATGGTGTGATTTTCTCTAATTACACTCAACCCAAATGCAGGCATAGAGAAGGCAGAGTTTGGGTTTTTCCAGGCAGGGGTGATAGAAGGAAAGGGGGGCAAGAGAGTTGGGTAAGCAATCAAAAGTGCACAGGGAAAAAGGTGAAGGCAGGAGGGGTGATGTCTGTGGAGAAGCAGAGTTATAAATGGTTTCAGGTGAGATGAAAGAAAAAGTGTATTATCATCAGAAACTGAGAATATTTGAACTTAATATTTCAAAGGAAGAGCAGTAGAGGATGTTAAAAAGGTTAAAGGTACGATTGTGGAAATGGTAGAAATAGGTATAAAAGACAAGGTCATTAGTGCTGAGGTCAAAGAACCAAGAGGCTGGCAGCAAGTTTCTCAAAGGGCAGGATGTAGAAGCGGCCACAGGCAGGGCTGGGGACGGAGATGGCCACGTCTGGACTGATAGCACTTGCTCACAAGAAACTCTCCAGGTAGGCTGCTGGCACGTGGGGCCGGGGCCCACACAGGCAAGCAGCCTAACCTCTCCATATCCAGTGTCCCACTTTGGAAAAACATCTGCTCTGACTAGTCAGCCCACTTAGGAGAAGGGGTGAGGCCCTATCACCTTCCTATTGGAGCCACAGACCCCCAGAAGACAGTCCCACAGGAGACTCCATAGGGACAGATTAAGATGGTAGCTTGGTTGGGGCAGAGGTGGCTGCCAGGTACAGCAGGTGTGCTCAGCTCGTCTCAGTAGCCACCTCTTCCCCTCCCTGTCCTTGGCCAGATCCCCTACATGCGGCCTCAGCGTATGTGGCTCTCCTCTAGCACTTCTAGCTATGGCATCCCAGAGCCAAGAGGAGGGTGAGGTTTCTTGGCCCCTCTACCTGGATGAGGCCTTGGCTAGAAACGGGTCGGGGGGAGGAGGGAGGCAGGCATCCGTTATAATGGCCAGAGCAGCCTCCCTGTTACTACGGCGTATTTCACTTTTAATTCTGACATATAATGTAATGATCTTTTTTAAGGCCCGATGATATTATCTGCCTGACTAGATTATTGAGTCTTCATCATCTCCAGATAAATTTATGGCCAGGACGAGGCTCAGGATTTATCATCAGTCAATAGAGCTCGATACTCTAACAAGGCGTGTAATAAGATATACATATTTAATGATCCAAGGGGAGGAGCACTAATGGGAGCCCAGAGTGAGTGGTCCACAGGGCTGGGGCCCTGCCCTAGGGCTGCCATAGCTGTAGCGGCATGGATGTGGTCTTTGCCCTGTCCTGTAGTCCCCAACTCTGGCCTTTCTCAAGGACTGCCTCAGTCTCCTCCTTGTCAAGACCCTGAAGGAGAGGCAGACAGGGACAGGGAGAGGCAGCACTAGGGACAGGATCAAAGCTGGGGCACACCTCTTCAGCCCAAAGGGTGCATGCAACCCACTGGGGAGCTGTCTCTGTTTCTGGGCCATGGAGGGGTTGGGGGTATCCTTAGACCTGTACACCCAGGCCCCTGAGCACGAGGGCAGGCCCACAAGGGGAGGGAGTGCCGGGGCTGCGTGCCCAGGCCGCTGATGGTGACGGATGGTTTTTCATTACAGCCTCTCAGGTCCTGCCCGCGCCCTGTGTGGAAATTCTATTTATTCCCTAATTTGTAAAAATTCCCTCTTTATCTGATCCCAATCAGGGCGGGGTAATTGGCTCTCTGGGGCAGCGGCTGGGGTCCTTGATGAAGAGCTATGTGGATGTACCCAGCCTGGCCCCCACCCGGCCCACCACCAGGGCCCACAATTAATAATGATTTGCAAATGGCAGACAAGCAATAACACAGAAAGATGTGGCGTCCGCGCTGCCTCTTCATTTCCTCCCCTCGCAGATACAAATGGCCACAGAACAAAAACCCAGCACTATAAATTCTGGAATTAGTTATTCACTGGGATAAATGGGGCCTGGAGCCACCAGGCTCTTCTCCGCCACCCTTCTTGCCCCTTCCCTGAGCCAGGTCTCTGTCCCAGGTGTGTTCTGAGCTTGGCCCCTGGCTTCTCAGCACCTTTAGCTCCTAACTCAGTTCCCCAGCTTTCTGCTAGCCCCTTCCTGTGTGGCCCAGAGAGGGAAGTGGTCACTTTCTCTGGGTCTGTAGGTTCCTCAGCCTTCACCTTCTCTCTCACTGACCAACCTGGCTTCTGTCCCCGCTCTGCATTGGGATTTGAATGGAGTTGATGTATCTTGCCAGGCCTGAGAGTCTGGATTTAGGTTGGTCTTGGGTATCTTCTTTGGCTTTTGGGACCAGTCTAGTTATTTGCCTGGTCAAGTTTGAGTTGAGCCCCTCATGGCCAAATGTGATGTAAGTAACACAAGGGGTGTGATGCTGTGCTTACTGGTCAGGCTGTTGTGGGAGATGTTGGCACAGGCATTTCCGGGCACTCTGCCCTCTCGGCCAGGCGCATCCTCTCCCCACCCCCCAAGTGGCTGTGAGCTGGCGGGTAATGGGCGTGTAATGGCCTCATTTCCATGCCCGGCCTCCAGGAGCAGCGGTAAGTGTTTGATTGCCTTAATTTCCAAACACATCATTATCCCAGCTTTACCAGCGCTTAATAAACACTTTATGAGGATTTTTTTAAAAACATCTTCGGTCCGCATACTTCTCTGAAGTGATAAACTCTAATTAAGTCTAATATTTAAAAATATGGTAATGGTGAGTTGTTTGAATAAGTGGACTGCATTTCTGTAATTTCATTATTACGTAAAACACGCTAATTATTTGGAGCGCGCTTATTATGGAGAGAGAAATCGCCTGCTAATCAAGATGAAATTGCCTTTTCTCCTTATTGTGGAGCCACCGTCATCCTTCACCATCAGCCCTGTGGCACCTCAGGCACCTCGGTGGGATGGAGGGCAGTGAGGGGGGCGCCGAATAAGGGGTCACTTTGGAGGGAGTTGAGGCTCTAAGGGCCCTGGCTGGGGGCAGGGAGCTGTGCCTGTGGAGAGATGGAGTCTACATCTGGAGGGGCGTGGTAGGTGGGCCTAGGTGGCACTGTCTGGGGGCCATGTCTGGGACAAGAAACAAGGCTTAGGAAATATCAGCGTTACTGATGGAATGACAATATTATTATTGGATATTATTAGAGTAATAATAACTAACCCAGACACTGTTTTAAGCACATCACAAAAACTTATGTCATCTTTTAACAACCCTTTGAGGGAAGTAATTACTGTAATTATTTTTATCCCCATTTTAGAGAAAAAGAAATCAAAACCAGAGAGGTTAAATAAAGTACAGTAACTTGCTCAAGTGCACATAGTTATTAAGTGGTAGCATTTGGATTTGAACCCAGAATGTAAGGATATATAGGGTCCCTCTGCTGGTCCAGTACTAAATTCACTGCCTCCCCTCTGAGATATTATTTGCTGTTGTATCCTGAACTGCACCCCCCTGTAGCTTAGGATACTAGCCCCCAGCATAGAGTTGCCAATTTAGCAAATAAAAATATAGGACACCAGTTAAGTCAGAATTTCAGATAAACAGCAGTACTTTTTTTTAGTGTATATATGTCTCAGGCAGGGCTGGAGACACATTTAATCGGGCAAGCCTATGTCGAGCAGGCTAGGATTGACCCACAGGCCCTTTGCTCTCAGGCATGCTGCTGCCCAGATGTCCAAACAGACAAACCGAAAGATGTGGTAATAAAATGAACTTCTAGCCCTGGCCGGTTTGGCTCAGCGGTTAGAGCGTCCGCCTGCGGTCCGGAGAGACCCGGGTTCAGTTCCCACTAAGGGCATGTACCTCGGTTGCAGTTTGTCCCCGGCCCTGGTTGGTCGTGTGGGTGGCAGCCACTCGATGTGTCCCTTTCACATCGATGTTTCCCTCTCTCTCTCTTCCTCTCTCTCCCTCCCACTCTGTCTGTACAAAAAATGGAAAAATGTCCTCAGGTGAGGATAAAAAAAAAATAATAATAAATAAAATGAACTTCTAGAGTGTCTGCATACTCGGGTTCCTTGCTCTCTCATTCTTATCATGGTTCCTGCTCCTCGCACTGTTCTCCCCACCCCTCCTTTGCTGGCCCCTGCTCCATGGGTTCTGGCCCCACTTCCAACCAGCTCCTGGAGATCACTAATAAGGTGTGTTACCAGGCTGAGGTTTTAGGCAGGAGGCCTCAAGTTGTGCCTGAATCATTTTTTTAGGCCACACTGCCTCATGTTTCCAAAGGTCATCAGCTTGTCTCCCTGCTGCCCCCGATGTCCCCCCTTTGCATCTTTGTTTCTGATTCATTCTCCTTCCTGGCTCCAGTAGTCCCATGTATGGGCCTGTGTATATGATAGAGGCATCATCTCAAAGGGGTGAGGAAAGGGCAGATGGTTCGGTCAGTGGTGGTAGAACAACTGGCTGCCCACTAATGAAAAAATAAAGTTAGATCTTCTATTTCTCACTGTATACAAAATACATTCTAGACAGTTTTAAAGGTTATATGTAAGAATTGAGAATATTAAAAGAAAATATATGATAGTTTTCTATAACACTGGGATAGGGAAGGCCTTTCTAAGCAAGATCTAAAGCCTAGAGACCATAAAGGAAATGTCTGATAAGTTTACTTTTTTTTTAATCCTCACCTGAGGATATTTATCTTCAGATAGAGTGGGAGGGAGAGAGAGAAACATCGACATGAGAGGGACACATCAACTGGTTGCCTCCCACACGACCCTGACCAGGGCCAGGGACGAACCGCAACCAAGGTACATGCCCTTGACTGGACTCAAACCCGAGAGTCATTGGTCTGTGGGCCGACGCTCTAACCACTGAGCCAAATGGGTCAGGGCTGTCTGATAAGTTTAGATGTCCCATAGGAACCTTAAGACAATACATCTGGAGCTAAGTTCCTCTCTGCCCCAAACCTGCACCTTCTCTTGGTTTGCCTTATCTCAGTGGCACTAAGTTCCTAGACTCCTCCCTTCTCCAGTCCTTCTGACTCCCTCATTAAGGCTTGCTCATTCTATTTCCTAAAAATCTTTTACCTCATTCACTTCTCCACATCTCCAGTAGACCTTCACCTCTGTCTCCACCGCCACTGGCCTAGTTCTGGGCCATCATTTCTGGCCTGGACCATAGTACAATCTGCTAATGGGTGTTAATCCCTCCCATCCTCAAATGATTACTCTGAAACACAGATTTGGTTCTGTCATGTTTCTCCTTAAACATGTTAGTGTCTCCCCATTCTAAGAATAATAAAACCTTAAGCTCCTTAGCTTAGTATTTGGGGCTATTCGGGGTTTCCTCTAGCCAATCACTCCTAACTTCATTAGCTTCATCTCTTGCCATTCCCCTGTCTCTTATTCTTCGTCACCCCACCACCACCACCTGCTAAACTTAATTATTTTGGACACTCCACATTTCCCTTTCAGAACATGCCTATGCTTTTCATTATGCAAGGACACCTCCCCTACTTCAGTCCCAACATTCTGGCTAGCCCACTCCCACCTGCCCCTCAGACCTGTGCTTAACTTCGTCCTCCCAGGAACCCTCTTCTGATCCTCAGACTGAACAAGGTACCTTTTCTGTGCCTCCTTTGCTCATAGCACTGTTCACACTGCACCACCTACAGGTCTGTCTCTGAGCTCTTTGAGGGCAGGGAGCTACAGAGTCTGCAGCCCTGTGGCCACCATGGCCCATGTGCACCCAACACACAGAAGGTGTCGGTGTGTTTGCTGAAGGAGCGCACAAATGAATGGCCCTCCAAGACATCCCTTGGCCCCCCCGCTCCTGTCCTCTCCTGTTCAGTTTCTGAACAAGTGTAGCTAACTGGAGCATGCCAGCCTAGGGTGGTTGCGCCTCGTGAGCTCTCACTGGGTGTCCTGAGTGATCTGAGCTACCCTTCCACCAGCAGCTCCTTTGCCAAGCAGATACAGGACTTCCCTTGGGCCCAGCCAACAAGCTTATCCTTGGTTAGGTGCTAGCTCCACTCACCTGTCTGAGGGATTTATGCCATAGCACCCCTCCATTATGGTCTTGGCAATATAAAAATATTTTCAACATTAATATTAATTCCCATAAAAAAGAGAAGAGGGCCATTTTTTCACAAGTTGATGACCCTGCAAGAACATAAAACCAGTTAGTCTTCTAGAATTTGGAGGTGAGGAAGACCTATTCTTGGGGGCCTTCAATATGAGCACAAGGCTGTGGCCCACCCCATAACAGCTTCAGGCTCACCTCATTAGCTCAGTGATAGGTGCCAGAAAGTGGGGCTGCTGATGCAGGTGGCCCCAGGGCTTCAGGCAGAGGACTCGGAAGCGCACGCTGCTGCTGTCCCTCTGACCGTATGGGCCGTTAAAAGACCCAGGTCTGTCTCTGCTTCTGCCCAGTTTCCTCATTTTCTAACTGTGCCATTAACTGTTTAAACTGATCAGTAAGTAGGTTGCACGGACTCTCAGGAAGTCTTCAAGGGCTGGAAAAAGCCTGTGCTGGAAGCCCGTAAGGGCTATGCCACTTACTTGCTGGGTGAGCTGAAGCAAGTGTCTCCCCCAGTCTGGGTCCCTCTTTCTTCACTGTAGTGGAGCAACTTAGACTCCACAATCCCCAGTAAACAGGACCAGTAGTCAGTCAGTGGAGTAAATGACAGTTGGTTTCATCGAGTGTGCCAGCCTGAGTTGTGGATGCCATAGATTGTAGTCTACACTTCCTCACCATTTGGACTGTCCAGAAAGCTAGCATCCTTGTCTTCCCTTCAAGAAGAGGGGGTGTTCCAAACAGAAAGTTTGTACAAAGACACGTGGGTGCATCACCTGTTCAATCCTCATAGCTGATGGCAGCTCCCATTGTCACTCCAGTGGGGGAGCCTGAAGTTCAGGGACACTAAGCACTCACCACAGGGCATGCAACCAGTGGGAAGTTCAGACTGCGCACAGGTCTAACTCCAGAACCTACTTTGTCATTTTCAGAAAACAGTGAGTGTTTCCTTGACATTGGAAGATTGGAAGATAGAACTTTAAAGAGGAAAGGATGTGATCAGATTTGTGTAAGAAAGATCACTTTGGCAACAAGACAGTGGGTTAGAGGGAAAAAGAGGACAAGTTATTGTTGAAAAAGCAAGAAGTGATGAACTGGCCAAGGGGGTGACTGCCAGAGTGACAGGAAGATGATTAGACAGCAAATATACAATCTGTAGTTCACGCTTGATTCAATTTGGGAGGCGAGGGAGAAGGCAAGGTGTCAGGCCTGACTCTTGGGTTTCTTGTTTGGGCATTTAGGGGTGCCTTTCTCTGGGATGAAGAACAAGAGGAGTAAAGAGGCTTGGGGAAGAAAATCAGTTTATTAATGAGTGTTTTGAGTTTACATGGATGTCTAAAAAGAGATGTCCCAGAGCATTTGGGTCTGTGGTCTGGAGCTCAGGAGAGAAGTCCAGGCTGGAGACAGTGGTCCTCAGGGGTAGCTGAAGTTCCTGATGTGAATGAAGCCATCTTGTATGTATGTAGAGTCAGGAGAGGTCAAGGACAGACGGGACCCATGGATCTTCTTCCAGCTCAGGGCCAGACATAGGTGGGAGGTCAGTGCTTGCCCTCTGGATGGCTGGTGGCCTGAGGTGGGGGTGGGGGAGGCAGATTGAGTGATTTGGCCAGCAGTGAGGGAGGAGCCAGATGAAGTCGATAGAAAACTAATTTTCTTTTCTGCTGGAAGAAATGAGGTGTGTGGCCGCTGGGTAATTGCAGATAACGAGGGGACTTATTCTTAATATGCAGAGCGGCTATGGTCCCCAGAGTGCAGGAGACAGGAAGGATTGGAGGTGCCCTGACAAGGCCAGACTTCTTTGGGAAGAAAGTCACCCTATCAGAGTCCCTCTGATGGTGCTATCACAACCCTGGGCCCTATCATGAACCCTCCCCCTCCCAGGGTCCTTTCTGCCCCAACCTCACCCTTGACCCTCCTGCACAGCCCTTCCTGCCCCATTCCCCTTCCCTTCATCTGCCTGCCTCCTCCTGTCATAGCCCCTCCCTCCACCCACCACCCCCACAGCACGGGCATGCACACTAAGGGAGACAAATGACAGGGCCTCAGATGAGCGGGGTGCGTGTCCGGCCCATAAACCACGGGGATGGGTCACGTCTAGAGTTGCCATGGCCGCCAGTACCCACCCATCTGTCTTCCCTCCGTTGTGCCTCAGACCAGCCCTTGTGGCTTCCTGAGTCTCTGGAGGAACAAGGTATCTAGGTCCTGGGTCACCTCTCCATGCTGATATCTACCATCAGTACACTCATGTTGAGCTCTGCAAGGTGGGGCCTTGTGTGACTTATCTGGTCTAAGCAGGGGATGCAGAGCTGGTGTCTGCCTGAGGCTACTGGCCCTGGGTTGACCAGACTTCTCCCACAACCCTCTTCTAGCTCTGGTGGGCCCCCTTTCCTAGTCTAAGGTCCTGGCAAGGGCAGGTTGGGGAACTCAGTGGAAGCAGTTGGTCCTTGGCAATTGTGGAGGCTTCCTGACCCCACTTTGACCTTACCACCCTCCATACCTGACTATGACATTACATTGATGTACAGTACTTCTGCCATCACAGCCATCAATCTCATGAGGGCTGGTGGTGGCTGAGGCCCTGGTTGTGGCCTTGAGCATCTATGGGAGATGGGGGAGGGGTGGGAAGAAAGGCTGGTGGCTGCTATGGGCAGTGGGAAAGAAAAACCCTGGCATTTGGGCCATTTCTGTCCGAGGCTTACTATAGTGGGACAACCTCTGGGCAGTTGTTACCTCCTGTTGCTGGTGGCAGAATACATCCTGGCCCATGTCCATGATACTGAGGCTCCAGAGTCCCTGTTCCTGTGGCCACCAGGGTTCTAGGACAGCTTTGAGCATGGAGAACAATACTGGTGAAGTCTGTCTGGCAGACACAGACAGATTTAACATGAGATACAGCCAGACAGGGCTAAAGCCCTACCAGCACCAGCTTTGAGTCTACTGGGGTGGGAGAAGCAGGGCTTGGGCTCAGGTGTGTCCAGTAGAAAGTGCTGGCCAGGGTGTTAGGAAACCACAAATCTGGACCCTCTCCACTGGCCTGGGACTGCGCAAGAGCAGGTGTCCAGGTAGGTTGCTGTTTGAGCACATAAGCCTGGGGCCCAGGGCAGGTGTTTCCCAGGGCCCTAGCCAGAAGTGCCAAGGCTTGTGCCTTGTCACCAGTGATTATGGCCTGGGCCACATCTCCCACATACTCAAGTGCTGGCAAAGTCACCCTGGCCGTGGGTGTGATGAATGGCCACACAGTAATGAAATGGAGACATCAAGGCGGGTGGCGGGAAGACGGAGTGTGGCGGACAGGCCATCCCCACGCGGCGGCAACAAGAAGGATCGCCCAGCAGCCGGGGGCCGTCAAGGGAGAAATTACACATTTACTCTGCCTTTTTCTTACTGCGACGGCGCCCATACATCACCGCTGGGGCCGGGGCGAGACACGCCGGCCAATTTCCAGCATGAATTATGGGACTGAGAAGCATTGAGACCAGGCTTCCTGCTGGGCCAGTATCACCCAGCCTGACCTAAAGCTGGAGATGCTGCCACAAGGGGATGAGACCCCCTAGTTTAGAGTCTGGCTCCTGAATCTGACCTTGCTTCCCATCCCCACCCATGTAAAAGCTCCTATGGGCATGGAGGTGAAGGGTCTGGGGCCCATCTAAGTGTCTTCTCTTTCTTTTTAGATGACTGCAAGAACATTGCCAACATCATGAAGACACTTGCATATCGAGGCTTCATCTTCAAGCAGACCTCGAAGCCGTTCTGATTGGCCGAGGACGGGATGGGGCAGTACAGGGTAGCTGCTTGGCCCAGCCCAGAACCCTCCTCTCCCTCACCAGAGGGAAAAGGGAGAGTGGCACAACTCTACGTTGAGTGTCCCCCAGCCTGCCCTGTGGGCTGTGCCCTAGGTAAGGGCTTGGCCACTTGGTCCCTCTGAAGCAGATACTTTGTGGCCCCCACCCCACCCCCGCCCCCAGCCCAGTATTAGCCCCTCTCATTATGGGCCTGGGCTAGGGGAACCCAGGCACTCACTGCCTCCTCCCTGGTACACAGGCTTCTGCTGGGGCCACCAAGCCCCCCTGTGCCCCTTCCCATCTGTAGTGCATGGTGTGTGGTGCCCCCAGGGCTCCAGGACAGATCAGGCCCCACCTTGTGTCTACCCCATCCCCGCTGTGAACGTGCCACTGAATAAAGTCGGGGAAATGAGGCCCTGGGTGTGTGTGTGGACCAAGTGTGCTGTGCCAGACATGTCAGGAAGGGGAGGAGTTACAGCGTGGTCCAGGCTGCTCTGTGCTCAAGGCCACTAGTGCAGCTAGTTGTCACTTAAGTACCTGAGACCCTCACTGAACATGCACAGGGCCACAGCGACAGCATGAGGCTGTTTGAAGCTGCTGGTGTCTGAGACCATGGCTACATGTGAACCATCTTGAGTGTAGAAGCACAGGTGTTCCTAGGCACAGGGCTTTGGACAACATGGGCAGTGGCTAATGGTTAGGGGGCTGCTAAGGGCCTCCATGCAGGCAAGCCCCAATACCACCCATTAAGTGGGTGACCCCCTTCTACCCACCCTCCCAGCCAGGGGCAGCAGAAGTGATGGGAAGGAAAAGGAAGCAGCCCAGTCCAACTCGGCAGCTCTATTTACACAGCAGCATCACCCACACCCCATGTGGCCCCTCATGGCTTCTTGGCTTTCTTCACAGAAGAGGAGCTGGAGGCCGATTCCCGTCGCTTCCTCTGAGGAAAGACAGAAGGTGTTGAGGTCAACGGCTGGCCCCTGAGCCTGATTCAGGCTTGGTGCATGTGTTTCACACTGGCCACCCACTCCTGCCCTCAGACTCAACCCCTTAGAGCGACAGTCCCGTTGCAGGCACTTGAGGGAGCAGAGCCTATATACACATGTACACATGCTCACATGCAGGACCAGTTCATACTCTTCCAGCCTGTCCAGGCTCTTACCGAATTGGGCGTGAGAGGTGCTCCCACCACATCAATGATGGTGTCCTTGGTGGGGTCAGGGCCGAGGCCGGATTCAGGTAATGCTGACTCAGCTGAGGCTGGGGCCGGGCCTGATGCTGGCGTTGCTGGGCCTCCCAGCACACCAGCCCGGGCCAGTGCCTCGTGACGGTGCCGCAGCATCTGTAGCTCATACTCGCAGTTGGCGCAGGCCTGCTTGAGCTCGTAGAGCAGCACCAGGTCACTCCGCAGCTCATTGAACATGTGCACCAGCTCCTCTGTAGGTGTGGGGCTCAGCTCTGCAGGTGGGTGGGTGGAAGGCACAGGGACAGCCAGCATGCGCTGAAAGGCTGGCAACAGGAACTGCCCTCCCCCGACCTTTATCCACAACCTCGGGTGGGTCCATTCTGAGGGGCCCATGCTTCACACTCACCCACACCCAGCTCCAACAGCATCTGTTCCAGGGCCTTGATCTTCTTCTGTCCCACAGAGCTTGGCAGCTTCATCTGCAATGACCCAGCAGCTTAGCCCTCTCCCCCACAAGCACTTAGGATGAAGGGGACTAAAGGCAGTGGTGGAGTAGAAGAGAAGTTAACCCATGGAGGCAGCTCTGGGTCAGAAAAGGAAATGGCCAGCAAGTGGAATGGAGTGAAAGCTGTGACCTCAGCCTGGCCACATCCCTAAGGCCACCTCAACCTGCAGCACATGGCACAACCACTCCTACTGCTTCAGCCCTATGGCCTGCAGAATTTGGGTCACAGAGCACCCAGGGCCCAAATACAATGAAGGAAGTGACACACATACCCGCTGGCTCCGCAGCGTGACACCTGCAGATTTGAAGTCTGGAAACTTGATGCCTGCAGTCTCAGGAACAGCCTGGGGGAGGAGGAGTTATGAAGACCAAGGTATCACAGGGAGAGGGCCTAGTGTTAGTCCCAGCACCCTGCCGGCTCTGGGGGCTCTCAGAGCCTTCCATCAGGGGTACTCTATGCCAGGCAATCCCTCCACCCTGAGCTGGGTTGGTTTAGTCTCCGCACCGGCTTCTCAGCCTCCTTTTTCTGGGGTAGCTTCTTCTTGGGGGCCTTGCGTTCAGTGCGCCGCTGCTCTGCAGTGGTGTCTGCCGCCGTTATCAGCTTCTGCAGGTCCTGACTGCGCTTCTCCCGCTCCTTCTTCCGGGCCTCAATCTTGCGCAGCTCCTGTAACAGGTACTCCTCCTCTGCCACCTGGGAAAGTGAGAGATGCTAAGAAGGCCCATGGGGGAGTGAGGGAATCTGAAAAGTAAGGAGATCATGAGCGAGGTGAAGGGCTATGGAGAGCAGGGAGGGTGGCACACAGATACCAACCATTGGAAGGCAGGGGGGCCTGGGGATGAGAGAGTTGAGGGTTATTGAGGATGGAGGCAATGCGTTTTGGGGCATGGAGAGTTTCTGGGGCTCGGGGCTCACCTGCTCTGGAGTCCGGTTGTAGAGACGCTCCAGCTGTTCCTTCCTCCGTCGCTCATGCCCAGCATCAAATACTGGTATCTTAAGGTCTGTGCCTGGCACAGCCCGCACATTGGCAAGCTTAGCACAGATGTGGTAGTACCGTTCCTTCAAATCCTCCACGGAACGCTTCTGAAGATAAAGACGTGGGGGAGGGGTGGTGGGGACACTCAGAGGCATGTGGAAGGGATGGCATGAAAGTATTGGGCCTGCTAGGCCTGGGGATAAGGCACACATGCAAATGCACACCAACTCACCTTGAATTGCTGGTGGTCATACCGGTCATGGATAACTACAAAACGAAGGTCAAAGCGCCGGCTGAGATCAAAAAGGTGATCAGTTTCTGCTTTAGTCCAAGCGTCGTCATGAAGATAGAGCTGGTACTCCTGCTCTGAATACACGGGCACCTGCACTGTCTACTGGCACAGAGGGGCAGAGTTGGGGCAGGCCCACGTTATGTCATGTCCAGTGGGCTCCAGTCTCCTTTGACCCCCCTGTTTATTGCCAATCCCTGGGCTAGACAAAAGCAACTCCTCTGCCTGGGGCCTTGCACAGGACAGCCTGGAGACGGTGTTTCCAGAGTGAGGAAAGAAACACACTTGACCCAGAGGCCCTGGCTGGTCTGGAACTGCAGTCTGCCTCTGCACTCACTCCAGGAGCCACTTCACCGTGCCTTCAGCTCCAGATCCCTGGTAACGGCACACATGTTCCTGCCCCCATGGTTAGGGTGAGAGGACCACATGTAAGCACTCCTGTGGAGTCCAGAGGTCAACTCTGGAGTAGATCAGATGACTAAAGACTGGAAAAAGGCCCAGACTCCCGTAGTCCATGGAACGTTTGTGTGAAGCACTTCTGCCATCCAGTGGTGACAGTGAGACTTGCAGCTCACATAGCTCTACAGACAGTGCACCTGAATCCCACTTCCAACATATGCACCCCACCTGTGCCTGTCCCCTACACCTCCTTCAGGGACAAGCAACACCACCACCAGCTGGGTCTGCCAGTCAGAGACCTCAAGAAGGAGTCAATGCTAGGCTGGGTCAGGGAAGTTTCTCTATCAAAAACCACAGGGCTCTGAACCTGCTCTCAAGACCCTTAATTCCAGCTGCTTCGTGAACATCTATGGAGGTTCCACATACAACTTAACATGTTCAGGTGACAGACATTAACAACACTTACTGTGGTGATCATTTTGCAGTACATAAAAATATTGAATCATTATATTGTATACCTTAAACTAATAATGTTATACACCAATTATACCTCAATTTTAAACTACTAAGAAAATAATATGTTTAGTACTGAGTTCATCTCCCTTCCTCAAACTTACATCTCCTCCAGTCCAGGTCTCAGTTAAAGTCACCATCATTCAATCCAGGTAGGTGCCCATACCAGAAACCTGGGAGGCATCTTTAATTCCTACCTTTACCCTTGACCCCTCCTCCTCCCACCCAAATCTGTGGCTTTTACCTTGGGAATCTCTCCACTGCCACATCCCAGTCCAGATCACCACTACCATTTTCCTGGATCAGAGAAACAGCCTCCTGTGGTCTCTCTGTCTCCATTCAATCCTCCCCCAAGCAATTCTCCATCTGCAGCCAAGATAGGATCTCTGTTTTGTTTTTTGTTTTTTATCCTCACCCGAGGACATTTTTCCATTTTTTGCACAGATAGAGTGGGAGGGAGGGAGAGAGAGAGAAACATCGACGCGAAAGGGACACATCGAGTGGCTGCCACCCGCACGACCAACCAGGGCTGGGGACAAACTGCAACCGAGGCACATGCCCTTAGCAGGAACCGAACCCGGGCCTCTCCGGACCGCAGGCTGATGCTCTAACCGCTGAGCCAAACCGGCCAGGGCCAAGATAGGATCTCTGAACAGTGCTACTTAAAGGACAGCCTACAGGCCAGTGCTGCTTGCAAACACATCCATGGAACCTTTGTAACAATTTTACAGTCATCACACTGCTGAATCTAATATAAAGAAATACGAACTTGTATTTTGTCTTATAATTTTACTATATCAATCTCTGATGGATTGGATTTTTTTAAAAATGTCGTTATCATAGATAATTTCAGAAGCACTGTTCTAGAATATATATCTGATCATGTCACCAGCCATCCATTTTAAACCCTTCAAAGGCTCCCCACTCGTCTAAGAATACCCTACAGATAATCCGCAAACTCCTCAAGAGCAAGGGTTGTTTGGTTCCTTTCCTACCAACAGGGTTCAGCCCAGGGCCAGGCACTCTACAGGTATCAATGACTGTTTACTGAATCAATCAGTGAACACAGTGATGAAAGACCTCTCTATAGACATTGTTCCTCCTGGACCGTAAGTTCCAAAAATGACTATCTGTCCCCCTCAGCCTTTGTTGTTCTTGCCTGAAATGTCTTCTCATTTCCACATTCCTTCTACCTAGATAATTTCTCATCTCCTCTGGGATGTCTCTGGTTTCCCAGGCTTAGTTTATCCCTTCTGTGCATTACAATTCCATTTAATTAAACAACAAAACAACTCAGGAATCGTGTAGCCAGTCCTGCTGTCAAGGAGCTCACAGTTAAGTGAGGAAGCCATTCATTCCTTTAACAAACATTTATCATGGGCCTACTAGACCTATGCTGGGACACAGTGCTGAATAAGATGGACAGGGATCACAGTCCAGCTGAAAAAACAATTTAGTACAGTGTGGCAAGTCTGATGACAAAAGTATGCCTAGGGTGCAACGAGTGTCACCTGATCCAGCTTGGGGTCAGAGTTGGTCAAGAGAGAGGCAAATGAGGCCTGGTTCCATCCTAAGGTCAAGCAGAAGTGAACTGGTGAGAGAAGATGATGGAGAAAATCCTAGGCAGAGGGGTGACACAATCACAGTGATGAGAGAGAAACAGCCTAATGTGTGTGAGCTTGGCAGTTAGGGACACATTAGGGAAACAAGGGTGACACAGGGAAAGGTGTGAAGAGTCAGCAGAGGCCAGCTGCTGCCGGCCTTGTGTGTTCTGAGAGTGACTAGAGCCAGTAAGTTTAGCTTTAAAGAAAAGAGTGAAACTGTCATGATTCTCTTTTGCAAAGAGCACTGTGGCAGCAGTGAGGACAGATGGGGCAAAACAAGAGCCTGGGAGACTAGCTGGCAGGTTTTAGAAATAATCCAGGTAAGAAGGAGGCCTGCTCACAGAAGGAGAAACTTAAAAAAAAAAAAAAAAAAAAAATCCCATTTACCATTTTGGTAAATTAAGATACCTAAGAATAAACTTAACCAAAGAAGTAAAGGACCTATTTGCAGAAAACTACAGGGCATTGAAAAAAGAAATAGAGGAAAATATAAAAAAGTGGAAGTATACACCTTGTTCATGGATTCAAGAATTAACATCATTAAAATGTCCGTACTACCCAAAGCAATCTATAGGTTCAGAGCAATCCCCATTAAAATACCAACAACATATTTCACAGAACTAGAACAAAAACTTCAAAAGTTTATATGGAACCAAAAAAGACCCTGAATAGTCACAGCAATCTTGAAAAAGAAGAGCAAAGTAGGAGGGATCACAATACCGGATATCAGATTATATTACAAAGCCATTGTAATCAAAACAGCCTGGTACTAGCACAAGAATAGGCATGTAGATCAATGGAACAAAACAGAGAACCTGGAAATTGACCCAGGACATTATGCTCAATTAATATTTGACAAAGGTGGCAAGTGCATACAATGGAGTAAAGACAGCCTCTTTAATAAATGGTGTTGGGAAAACTGGACAGCTACATGCAAAAAAATGAAACTAGACAACCAACTTACACCATACACAGAATAAACTCAAAGTGGATAAAAAGACTTAAATGTGACTCGTGAATCGCATAAAAATCCTAGAAGAAAATGTAGGCAACAAAATTTCAGACATCATAGGTAGCAGAATGTTTACTGATACAACACCTAAGGCAAGAAAAACAAAGGAAAAAAATTAATACTTGGGACTACACCAAACTAAAAAGCTTCTGCACAGCAAACGAAACAACCATCAAAATGGAAAGGGAACCCACTATATGGGAGAGCATAACTGCTAATGATACATCAGATAAGGGGTTAATTTCCAAAATATATAGAGTACTCATACAACTCAACAAAAGGAAGACAAAGAACCTAATTAAAAAATGGGCAGAGGACCTAGATAGCTACCTCTCCAAACAGGACATATAAATGGCCAAGAGAGCCCTGGCCGGTTTGGCTCAGCGGTTAGAGCGTCGGCCTGCGGTCTGGAGAGACCAGGGTTCGGTTCCCGCTAAGGGCATGTACCTCGGTTGCAGTTTGTCCCCAGCCCTGATTGGGTCGTGTGGGTGGCGACCACTCAATGTGTCCCTTTCACTCGATGTTTCTCTCTCTCTCTTTCTCTCTCTCTCCCTCCCACTCTATCTGAACAAAATATCAAAAAATGTCCTCGGGTGAGGATAAAAAAAAAAAAAAAAAAATGGCCAAGAGACACATGAAAAAATGCTCAGCATCACTAATCATCAGTGAGATGCATATTAAAACGACTATAAGGTATCATCTCACACCTGTCAGAATGGCCGCCATCAACAAATCATCAATATAAGTGCTGGCGAGGGTGTGGAGAAAAGAGGACTCTGGTACACTGCTGGTGGGAATGCAGACTGGTGCAGCCACTATGGAAATCAATATAGTATTCCTCAAAAAATTAGAGATTGAACTGCCATTTGACCCAGTGATCCCACTTCTAGGAATATACCCTAAGAAGCCTGAAACACCAATCAGGAAGAATATATGTACCCCTATGTTCATAGCAGCACTATTTACAATTGCTAAGATCTGGAAACAGCCCAAATGTCCATCCAATAGATGAGTGGACAAAAAGCTGTGGTACATATACACAACGAAATACTATGCAGCTGTAAGAAAGAAAGATCTCTCATCCTTTGAGACGATGTAGAGGGAGCTAGAGAGTATTTTGCTAAGCGAAATAAGCCAATCAGAGAAAGACAAATACCACATGATCTCACTTATTTGTGGAATATAATGAACAAAAAATGCTGGAAAAACAAAACAGACCCAAAGACACAGAAAGGAGTTCGGTTCAGACTGACAAACTTGTGTGTGGGGGGGATGAGATAAACCAAAGAACTTACATGCATGTATGCGTAACCAATGGACATAGACAATAATGCTTGGGAGTGGGGCGGGATAGGGAGGAGGGTGTCTGGGAGGAAAGAGGAGAAACATGTTAACAAAAATAAATTCTTAAAAAAAAGAAGAAAATCCCCCAACAATCACAAAAATAAATAAATAAATAAAAAGGAGGAGGCCTGAAGCAGCACGAGTGGAATGTAGAGAATAGGGCAGTCTTTTTTTTTTTTTTTTTATCCTCACCCGAGGATATTTTTCCATTTTTTGTACAGATAGAGTGGGAGGAAGAGAGAGGAAGGGAGAGAGAGTGAGAAACATCGACGTGAAGGGACACATCGAGTGGCTGCCACCCGCACGACCAACCAGGGCCGGGGACAAACTGCAACCGAGGTACGTGCCCTTAGCGGAAACCGAACCCGGGTCTCTCCGGACCGCAGGCCGACACTCTAACCGCTGAGCCAAACTGGCCAGGGCTAGGGCAGTCTTGAGAGGCTTTAGATTAAAAACTGGAGGACTTGGTAACTGGACATGAGTGGGGAGGGAAGTGCTGTCATAGATGACTCCTGTTTCTGGCTTGAGCAAGAGGGCAGCAGGGGAGCCTCGGAATAAAGGCGGGACTCCAGAATCAGTAGCAGTAGAGGGAAGATCATTTGTTCACTTAACTGACTTCATTCTCCACATGTGGTCACCATGTTCTAAAACTGAAATCTGATCCTAACACTTAAAATGTCAATGGCTACCCAAAGACATCAGGGCAAAGCCCAAATTCCTGAGCCTGGTTGCCAAGCCCTGCCTTACCTGGTCCCTCATCTCCCACTGTGTTCTACCCTGGGCTTTAGGCTTCATCTACAGAAAATGCCCACAGCATCCCATGCATGTGCCTGCTTTTTAATTTGTGCCTCTTCCTCATGCTGTCCCCTCTGACTGAAAAAAAATCACTGTACTATTTTCCTAATATCTGGTAACATCCTTCAAGACTCAACTCAGCCCTGGATGGTTTGGCTCAGCGGTTAGAGTGTCGGCCTGCGGTCCAGAGAGACCCGGGAATGATTCCCGCTCAGGGCACGTACCTCGGTTGCAGTTTGTCCCTGGCCCTGGTTGGGTTGTACGGGTGGCAGCCACTTGATGTGTCCCTTTCACGTCGATGTTTCTCTCTCTCTCTCTCCCCCTCCCACTTTATCTGAACAAAAAATGGAAAAATGTCCTCGGGTGAGGATAAAAAAAGACTCAACTCAAGCTCTAACTTCTCTAGGAAGCTTCCACAACCTTCAGAGCCTCCCACTATAGCATGTGTCCTACAAAATCGTAATTGCCTGTGCCTTCCCTAATCCCCTCCCCAACAGTATGGAGAATTTCTCAAGGGCAGACATTGTGTCTGATTCATTTTTGTGTCCTCATGGAGCAGTATTTACTAAATGCAACATGAACATTCTTTTGTCTTCACTTTGAATTGTCCCATCCAACCTTTCCTCCCATTCCCTCAAATGCCTCACTTCTTGGTTGTCCCTTCTCAATCTTACATCTCCAGCCTCTCCCTCCACTGGACTTGCGGGGCCTAAGGATGGTGGTGGTAAGATGCAAGAAACCAGGTTTGTGGCACAGGAGAATGATGAGTCACACCTGGATGTCTGACAAGCCTGTGAGCCATCATGGGGAGGTATCCAGGTGCAGTGGGATATATTGGGCTGAGGGAAAAGAAGTTGGTACTTGGGATTCCCGGGTTTAAGCCCCTAGTGCTTTCAGGCTCAAAGTCTAGGCTGCTCCAGACTGCAGGGACCAAGGTCATATTGTACCTTGGCTTAAACAGTGGCCTAGAATATCCTAACTCAGCCTGGCCAGTGTGGCTCAGTGGTTGAGCATCGCACCCATGCACCAAGAGGTTGCCAGTTCGATTCCCAGTCAGGGCACATGCCCAGGTTGTGGGCCAAATCCCCAGTGGGGGGGCATGCAGGAGGCAGCCAGTCCATGTTCTCTCTCATAGATGTTTCTATCTCTCTTCCCCTCTCCCTTTCTCTCTCTCTCTAAAATCAATAAAGAAAACAGTACATTTTTTTTAAAAAGGAAGAAAATCCTAACCCAGCCCAGCTCTCTCTCTCACTGGCTGGCTGAGTCTGAATAAGGCCCTGCTCCGTCTGAGCCTCAATAATCTAAACCAGAGATAATTCAGGTTGGACTAGGGTGCTGACATTGAGGATGAAAAACAGGAAGATGTGATTTATTATGGAAACAGAACCAGTAGCACTCAATGATTATCACTCAGGTTTGGTTCAAATGCCACCTTCTCAGAGAGGCCCTCTCTGGCCACCCTATGTAATGAGGCCACTCCTACAAGTTCACTCTTTATTTCATTTCATATCCCTTTAATATCCTACTTTCATTTTGTTGATGGCTCTTATCTGAAAGAATCCAATTTATTTGCTTGCATGTTTCTGATCTGTCTTCCCCTACCTTCTTTGTCCTGTTGTTGATTGAAATAATGTGAGAGCTAAGGGAGAAACTAATTCAAGAATGATTCCCAAGTTTCTGGTTTGGGCAACTGCATAGATAGTGATACCATTCACTGATATGGGGAACAGGTTTGGGGGTAGGGAAGAGAGAGAGCCTGCTTGAAATGAAGCACTTGTGGGAGCTTCAGAGAGAGACATTATGTAAAATATTGGCTATGTGGGAACTGTTGCTCTGGACTGGAGATATTAAGTTGGGGCCAATGGCATACAGAGGGTGACTAAAGCCACAGCGTAAATAAGACATAACTAGGGGAAAAGTGTAGAGGGAGAAGAGTAGAACACCTAAGACACAGCTCTAAGAAATAGCAACATTTGAAGGGTCAAGAGAAGCCACTAAAAACCTGAGCAGGTCCGGGAAAGGACAGGATCCCATGGCACAAAAGACCCAGCGAGTCCAACCCTGCAGTATTTGCCACAGGACTGAGTGGGTAACCATTGTTGAAACAAAGGCTTGAGCCTGCCTCTAGAACCCACACAAGTAGCTCACAGTGTGGACAACCACGGCCTATGTCCAAATGGTGGTGGCTCACCTTATTGAACCTGGCGAAGGGGTAGTCTTTGCCCTCCTCAGCTGCTCGTCGCCAGTGGAAGAACATAGCTCCATCCTTGCGGGCTGGGTTAGTGAATGGCATCCACTTCCAGGGCCGTACCTTCTTGGAGCCTAGCTTGGCCTTTACTGTCCGGTAGCCTTGACCAGTGTCACTGGGTAGCAGTGGGGGAGCATCCCTGGCAGCACAGTTTAGGGAGGTGGGAGGTTAGTGTCAGAGGTGTGCAGAGAGCCTTTGGGCCCAGGTCCACCCAGGAATTCAGGTCCTGGAGAGAGATCTCCTGCCTCCAACTAAGTAAGCAGGAGGTGGCTGGGGCAGAGATACAGGAGAGAAAACTAAAAATTAGGGACATGCAGGTGGGTCAGAGACCAGAGCGTGGGGGACTTGGGATTCTAATACTTGCTTCTTGTCAGAGTAAAGCAGTGCATAGACCTCCCGGTGCATGCCCTCGGGCCTCTTGAAAGTCAGCGTCTCGGAAGACTTCTTGGACTTTTTCTGAGAAGGAAAACCACAGGAGAGGAACCACAGCCTAGACTCCCTTTCCTGAAAATTCTTTATCCCAGCTCAATCCCTGAACAAAGCAGCACCTACAGGTATAATGACACACATACGCACTATGACAAATAATGAAGGCACAGAACGACACTATGAAGGCTCAGAAACTCACTCACAGGTCATTCCCCTCCCCAGGGTAGAGTCCCAACCTGTCAGAGTACAAGATACTTTCCCACCATCTCTCAGAATATCACACAGACGTGGTACCCCCACCCCAATATTTTACAAGTGTCACACTCTCTTGGTCCTCTCATCTCACAAGTGTCACACCCTCTTCGTCCCCACCATTTCCCACGGGTGTCCCACCTCCTCCGTCCTATCTCATTAAGATAGTACATAATCTCTGTCCGTTATGTCACAGTTTCACCAATCATCTCGTCCATCTCTCTTCCGTTGCCATTGCTCGCCACCACTTCACTCCCGCTACCCAGCGCTCTCAGGCGGCCCTGCTACCTTGTCCGGGTTGATAATGTCCTTCTTGCTGATGGTCCCGGAGGCTGCATCCCCCTCTGGGCCCCCAAGTTCTAGAATGTCCCGCACATCCGCGCCGGTAGCCATCGCGCCTGATGGGGAAGCGCCCCAAGGTCAAGGGGCAGTGCCTGAGGAGGGACCAAGCTCAGATCAGGGGGCTGAGCCACTTCTGCCCAAGTGGGGGCGGGTGAAGAGGCGAGCCGCGAGGAGGGTGGCCCACGCCAGGTCGGGGTTCCGCCTGTGTTCCTCCGCTTGGGTCTCCTGAACGCCCCATCTGCCCCCGAAGCCCCAGCGCCTCCGCACCTGTAGTCCCCAGCAGCCGCAGCCGCCGCTTCCCTCCCTCCAAAACCGTGGACTGAAACTTCCGGTCGTGCGCAGCGCAAACGCCGCCGACAGGAACACTTCCGGTATGTGCTTAGCCACAATGGAGCCCTTCGGCGGCGCGCTGAGAAAGCTCCTGACCGCGGGGAGCGTGTCACCGCCCTTATAAGCTCCACCAGCCCGCGGGTGTTCCTGCACTACTTGCTTTCTGGCATTTTCTCTCTACGCTGCTCCGTTGCATTTGGGGCAATGAAAAGAGTGCGCAGAACTTTGTGACCTTGGAGGTCGCTTAATTTCTCTGAACCCATTTCTTCACTTGTACCTGCTTAAATGAAGTACAGATAGCTCGTGTAGAACTTTAACACCGTGTCTGGTACATAATTATTTTATTACATGAATTAGCCCTGGCTGGTTTGGCTCAGCGGTTAGAACGTCCACCCGCGGACCAGAGAGACCCAGGTTGTGTTCCTGTTAAGGGCACATACCTCGGTTGGGGTTGCATGGGTGGCAACCAGTCAATGTGTCTCTCTCACGTGGATGTTTCTCTTTCTCTTCTTCTCTCCCTCCTGCTCTATCTGAAATGCAAAAATGTCCTCCGGTGAGGATAAAAAAAAATTACATGAATTAGTGTATTACTTTCTGCTGTTCCTTAAGTGCTAAGTATGTACCAGGCACTTTGCTAAGCATTGGAGATGAAGAGACGAAGCCCTAAACCTGACAAGGCGGGGCTATGCAGGGGGCTGCGGCGATGGAGTGCAGTCTGGACCCCCACTTGCACCATCTTTGATGGAGGTGTCTGTGGGCCAGGGCCTCCTGGGGCTTTCCAGGAGCCCAGCTTCCTGAAACTTCACTAGTCCAGGAGCTAACTGCATTAGTGTGGATTACAAAGAGGACCAAGAACACAGCCCCTAGCAGGGAGCAGCTGGAAGAAATATCTCTCTCAAGGGAAGAAACTTGCTGATCTCCCTAGAGAGAGAAACTTCTAGAACAGAATGTCCTGAAGAAGAGCAGAAGTGATGGCAGAAGCAGCTCCCAACTTCAGCTTCTGCAAATCAGCCTGCACACAAGGAGTATACAGTGGGCATTGAGAATGGGGAATGTAAAGGGGGGGTGGGAGAGAAAGTAGGGCTTGTAATGGCATTAAGGAGACCAGACCCCCAAGCCCAGGCTTGCTAAAGATCCAAGCAGGAACTGGAGGAGCAGACGACCCACACAAGTTGGCTATCAGTGCAGCCTGTTCTAGCTTGGGGGATACAGGGACACAGCAGTTGCAGTCACAAGCCTAGCTAGACCCCAAAACTTTGGAGAACTGGGTCTGGAGGTACAAACCTTGCCTTGTTCCCAAGGCCTGATTTCTGGGTGAATCCTCTGAGTTCTAAATAAATTCCAGAGGAAGCCAGGGTCTTGCAGCAGAAATTACCTGCAGGGTAACAGAATGGTCCTTGGAGCCAGAACTGGACAGAGCAGGGGAGAAGGACCTGTACTTCTGCCTCAAACACTTGACTATACTTGTAGTTAATTCATTGTGTAATTATTTGTCTAATACATATGACCCTTAATAGACTCATTTTTGTGATGACAGGTATCATGGTACATAAATATATGTATTATCAGGCATAGTTCTAGGCTCTGAGGATGCTGTGGGTGAATGACAAACAAATGTCTCCTGGTGGGCTTATATCTAGTGGAGGAAGAGAAACATTAAGCATATAAACAAAACAGATAATGTAACTTGATGGTGACAAGAGTTATGAAAAAATAAAATAGCATAATAGGGTGGGGTCAGAGAATGTTTCTCTGAGGAACTGAAATCTGAGCTGACTTTAAATGATGGACACAGCCACACAATACCTGTGGAAGGAATATTGCAGACAGGAGGAATAGCAAATGCAAAGTACCTAAAATGGAAGGAACTCTGTATGTTGAAGGGACAGAAATAAAAAAAGGACAGTGTGGTTGGTGTTGGGTGAGGAGGGGGAATATCGGAAGACTTAATATCAGGGGTAGGTGTCCTGGCCGGTGTGGGTTAGTTGGTTGAGCATCATCCCATGCACCCAGAGGTCACTGGTTCAATTCCACATCAGGGCACATGCCCAGGTTGCAGCCTTGATCCCCAGTAGGGGAGTGCAGGAGGCAGCCTATTGATGTTTCTTTCTCTTTCTCGCACTCTCTCTCCCTCTTCCTTCCTCTCTCTCTAAAAAATATAAAATAAAAATAAAAATCAGGCGTAGGCATTGGGAGCCATGGTCAGGTGTTTGGGTTTTACCCTAAGGACAATTATATGTCGTCTTGGTTGAGGCCTGGATTCTATCCCCATCCTTGACTCCACTTTAGGTACTATCATTGGAAATTCCCCCAGAATGACTTTTCCAGAGCTTCTTATCCCTTGAGGAAACTGAGTCAGGGACTGGAGAAAAGGGGGTGAAAGAATGATGCTCCCCAGGACCTACTGCCTGCACTTCCTCTACCAGACTGCAGGTGGCATCAGGTCCCACTGCCAGTCCCTGAAGGAGCTTGCTCTGCAGTGCTTACCCAGGGTCCACTCTGGGAACCCAGCATAATTTCTGGAGACTCTTGTACTGTAGTGAAAGTACTAATAAGGGGCCTGGGAGAGGGACTTAAGGCTGGAGCACTCTGGGGCTTCAGAGCCAACTCTAAAGAAGTTTTTACTTCATCTTGAGAGCCATAAGAAGTCATTGAAGGGCATTGGGGGTGGGAGTGCAGGAGATTTAGTAAGAAGGCTGAAAGAGTCAGATTCATCTTTTAGGAAAATCACTGACGGCTTGCCAGTGGAGTTGGAGGCAGGAGAATGAGGCAGGAGGCAGTGGAGGGTCAGCTGGGACTAGAAACTGACTAGGTGTGGCTATAGGAAGTAGAATCAAAGGGCACCCCTCCTCAGCCTGTCTGCTCACAACTGGCCCCAGAAATAGTAGACTGGAGCTCCGAAGAACCTGGCCTGGCTTCTCTCCTGCCTTTCCTCCTCTCCATTCTTCCTCTCCCTCTACCTTCTCACCCTCCTCCCCTCTGCCCACCAAGACTGTGTACTCCTTAAGAGTGACAGTGGGTCTTCTCATCCTCTGCACTAGCCAAGCACTGGCATGCATGTGCCCTATTTGCAGGGGCTCCTTAGAAACTTTGGGAAAGAGGAGGTCATTTGTATATGGTGTGACCAAGGTCCAGAGCATCTCACTCTGACCTGGTCTTGCTCAGGTTAATTATAAACAACATTATCCAACCAACAAGGACAAATTTCTTATTTATTAAAATGAGCAAAGAATATGATTAGCAAAACCACAGAAGAGCAATAGCCATAAATGTACAGGTAAGCATTCAGCTTCTCTGATAATCAAAGAAATGAAAAATTGAAAACTATAATTGGATACCATTTTTGCCTATCAGGTAAAACTTTAAAATAGTTATGATATGTATCATGACAAGGATATGGATGATAGGCAACCCAGAAGAACACCAAGTACTATATTTCAACTAATCTAATCAACCATCAACTGAAAGTTACACCTTCTTTTATTTTCCACTATGAAGAATTTTTTTTTAATTCTATCAATTAAACCATAACATACCATTGATTATAAGATGACTTCCCATTTCAGAGATGTTTAAATATGGGGGAAACATTATGAATGTATTAATGTCATCAATTTGTTTCCTTTAAAATGGGTTAATTTTGCCCTGACTGGTTTGGGTCAGTGGTAGAGCATTGGCCTGCAGACCAATGAATCACAGGTTCAATTCTCACCAAGGGCATGTACCTCAGTTGCGGTTCATCCTTGGCCCTGTTCAGTGTCGTGCAGGAGGCAACCAGTCAATGTGTCTCTCTCACATCCATGTTTCTCTCTCTCCCTCTCTTCCTCCCTCCCGCTCTGTCTGAAAATAAATGGAAAAATATCTTCAGGTGAGGATTAAACATATTACTAATAATAAAATAAAATGGGTTACTTTTTTGAATTTTACCTCAATAAATTATTTTTTAAGTGAACCAATGAAATATGGTATTCTCTTTTATATGACAGGAGGGTGTAAGGTGAAGCAACTTGCACTTAGGAAGGGACATTGTACCACTCCCTGGGACATCAGATCTCCTGAAACATCACTGAGATGTATTTCGTAGGGGTTACTTTATTTCATTGAATCGAAGATACTTTGATCCTGGTACATTCTTTTTTTTTTTAGTCCTCACACGAGGACAATTTTGCATTTATCTTCAGATAGAGCGGGAGGAGGGAGAGAAGGAGGAAGAGAAAGAGAGAAACATCGATGTGAGAGAGACACATCAAGTGGCTGCCACCCACACAACCCCAACCAGGGCCGGGGACAAACTGCAACTGAGGTATGTGCCCTTAGCGGGAACCAAACCCTGGACTCTCCGGTCCGCAGGCTGACCCTCTAACCGCTGAGCCAAATTGGCCAGGGCTCTTTTTTAAAAATATGTTTTTATCGATTTTTTAGAGAGAGAGGAAGGGAGAGAGAGAGAGAGAAACATCGATGTGAGCGCAAAACATTGATCGGCTGCCTCCTGCACGCCCCCTATTGGGGATCGAGCCTGTAATCTGGGCATGTGCCCTGACTGGGAATTGAAACCGGACCTCTCCGTCCACGGGACAGCACTCAATCCACTGAACCACACCAGCTGGGCAATCCTGACACATTCTTGATTTACCAAAAGGTGTCAACAGAGGCTTTCATAGATCTCTGTCTCTCTTTCCTCCTGCTGACCAGATGGTCAGAAGTCACTCATCAGTTGCAGCAGAGGAAGAAATGCCACTTGTGCAGGCAAGGGAGTTTCAAGGGTGTGGGACTTTGTGTCCTCAGGGTCCTGTGTCACCTAAATGCTTTCTTTTCTGGTCACTGCTCCAACATTCACATAAGAGATGTGGCAAGGCTGTGAATGTAACTGATATTGTACTACAGTATCTCCATATTGCACCTTGGATTTTCAGTTATAATCAGCTCCATGGCTACAAAAAATAAATTATTTTTAGCATAGACATAGAAAGTCAATGATTTAGGACTTGTCTGGAGCCAAAATTTCAGGGCTTTGAGCTTGACATTCTTTTATTTTTTAACTCTAATCAGAAAGACATTCCTCTTCATTGCAGTTTGCAAGTCCCTTCGGCCCTCCATCTGCCCTCCATACTGTTCGGTGGTAAAGGCCATTTGGTTCATTCCCCAAAGCTTTGCCTTCATTGCATCTTTCATTCAGGTAGTAACTGCTTTCAGGTAATAATCTATTAGCAGCAGGCCAAGAACTGCCTTTAATATTAGCTGGATTTTCACTGCCCAAAAATAAATACAAAATTCACATCTATCCTGATGCTAGTTTCTTCTTCTTTTTTTTATTTTTTAATCCTCATCTGAGGATATTGTTCTATTTATCTTCAGATGAGATAAATAGATTGGGAGGGAGGAGGAGATCGAGAGAGAAACATCCATGTGAAAGGGACACATCAACTGTTTGCCTCCTGCACGACCTGACAGGGCCGGGGACAAATCGCAACCGAGATATGTGCCCTTGGCCGGAATTGAACCAGCGACTCTTTGGTCTGCAGGCCGACGCTCTAACAGCTGAGCAAAACCAGCCAGTTTCTTCTTTTTTTAATATGTTTTATTGATTTTTTAGGGAGAGATAGATAGAAATATTGATGTGAGAAACATAAATTGGCTGCCTCCTACACACCCCCCACTGAGGATCGAGCCTGCAACCCAGGCATGTGCCTTGACCAGGAATTGAACCAGGACCTCTCAGTCCATGGGACGACGCTCAATCCACTGAGCCACACCGACTGGGCTTCTTCTTGTTTTTTGTGTTTGTTTTTTTTTTTTGCTAATCCTCATCCAAGGGTATTTTTCTATTGATTTTTCAGATAGAATGGAAGGGAGGAGGAGAGAGAGAGAAAAAAACATCAATGTGAGAGAGACACATCGATTGGCTGCCTCCCACATGACCCTGACCAGGGCCAGAGATCAAACCTGTAACCCAGGTATGTGCCCATAACTGGGTAGTGAACCCATGACCCTTTCGTTTGTGGGCCAACACTCTAACTGCTGAACCAAACCAGCTAGGGCCTGATGCCAATTTTTTATTTTTTATTCCTCACCCTAGAATATTTTTCTACTTATCAGATAGAGTGGGAGGGAGGGAGCGAGGGAGAGAGAAAGAAACATCTATGTTATAGAGCCACATGGTTGCCTCCCTCATGACCCAACCAGGGCCAGGGACAAACGCAACTGAGATACGTGATGGCGAATTGAACCCACGATTCATTGGTCCTCCGGCCGACACTGCAACCGCTGAGCTAAACCTGCCAGGGCAAATGCCAATTTCTTTATCAGTTTAAGCTCATAATTCTTAGTTATGTTTTCTTATTGTTGAGCTACAATTTAAAAGGTAACATGCTGAGCCCTAGCCGGTCTGGCTCAGCGGTTAGAGCATCAGCCTGCAGTCCGGAGAGACCCGGGTTCAGTTCCCGCTAAGGGCGCAGTTTGTTCCCAGCCCTGGTTAGTCGTGCGGGTGGCAGCCACTCGATGTGTCCCTTTCATGTCCATGTTTCTCTCTCTCTCTCTCTCTCTCTCTCTCTCTCTCTCTCCCTCTCATTCTACCTGAACAAAAAATGGAAAATGTCCTCGGGTGAGGATAAAAAACAAAAAAAGGTAACATGTTGAAAATTACAAACAGGTGAGTTTTCACTGACCTTCAAAGAAAATATTATTTCTCATTTATTCCCATTGACTTTAGAGCATATAAGAATTTGAGCCCAGCTGGTGTGGCTCATTGGTTGAGCATTGAGACATTTACAAAGAGGTTGCCAGTTCGATTCTCAGTCAGGGCACATGCCCAGGTTGTGGGCCCAATTCCCATTAGGGGGCATGCAGGATGTTCTCTCTCATCGATGTTCTCTCTCTCTCCCTCTCCCTTCTTCTCTTTCTAAATCAATTTTTTTTTAATTTTTTAAAAAGCTGAAATTTTTTTCAGTTCAATTTATGAGTGTAGTACAGTAACAGAGCCTAATAAAGAGAGAAAAACCTTTAAAGAATACGTAATTCTCACCGTATAAAAACTACTTAAGAGGCCTGGCCGGTTTGGCTCAGTGGTTAGAGCATAAGCCCACGGTCCAGTGAGACCCAGGTTTGGTTCCCGCTAAGGGCATGTACCTCAGTTGCAGTTTGTCCCCAGCCCCAGCTGTGGGTGACATGTGGGTGGCCGCCAGTTGATGTGTCTCTCTCACGTCAATGTTTCTCTTTCTCTCTTCCTCCCTCTCTCCCTCTCACTCTATCTGAAGATGAATGCAAAAATGTCCTTGGGTAAGGATAAAAATAACAACTAAAGAAAATAAGAAAAGGCCAGAGCACCTTGCTCACAGATCAAGGTGCATAACACGGTGAGTCTGGAGGCAGAGACAGACAAGTACACCAGGCAAAGAACTTGCATGAAGACCAGAACTGAAATACACTCACATGGGTGATTTAGCTCGAGAAGTCTGATCACCGGGTATCATGAAGTCTAGCAAGATGGCTTCTCCCAAGAGCATGTGAAAGATGCACAGATGATAACACAAATCCTGAAGGATGTGAAGATTATAGTATATGAGGCAAGAGTTATAAGTCAGATGTTGGAGTTTGCCTTCTAATTTGTGACCACAATTCTTTTTATTTATTAATTAATTTATTTTTGTTACAGATGTTTCTCTGTTTTCCCCCCCTAGACACCCTCCTCCTGATCCCCGCCCCCCACATTGTTGTCTATGTCCATTGGTTACGCATACATGCATACGAGCTCTGTGATTTATCTCATTCCTCTCTCCCACCCCCTCCTCTGAGGTCTGTCAGTCTGAATTGTACTCCTTTCTTTGTCTCTGGGTCTATTTTGTTCATCAGCTTATTTTGTTCGTTATATTCCACAAATAAGTGAGATCATGTTGTAACCACAGTTCTAAATGATGCAAAAATGTATTCAAGCCATGCTAAGAAAGCTACTGTTGATACAGATGATGTGCTGTTGGCAATTCAATGTTGCACTGACCAGCTTTTAACCTCTCCTCCCACAGGAGATTTTTAAATTTGATTTTGCAAGACAGAGAAATCAAACCCCTTTGCCATTGATCAAGCCCTATGTAAGCCTTAGATTGCCACTTGATAGATATTGCTTCACTGCTCCAAACTATAGACTTAAGTCTTTACAACATCTTATTAGCTCTAATAGTTTGTCAATTGACTTTTTTCTTCCTATTTCTGAGGGAAGAATAACAATTCCATGGTTAAGTGTTGGTTCAGTTACTAGCAGGCCAAGTCCACTTTAGGCAGACAAGCCATGTCTGATTCAACTAAGGTAAGGACTCCAGTGTCCTTCACGGGGCAAAGGTTCACAGCACAGATGACCACTGCAGACCCCCGCTGTAAAAGCATCAATTCCCGCAACCTCAGCAGTTCAAAATGTTCTTATTAATCCATCATTAATAAAGTCAAAAAACATTCTTATTGTCTCTAACATGGTATCATCACAAAATACTTCCAATGAATCATCAAACCCATTAAAAGAAAACACAAATATGGTGATGATGATGATGACGACGACGACTAAGATAATTTGTAACCTAGCCTTGATGCATATAACATGTATACTTGGTCTTGAATCCATTGTTTTGAAATTAAACATTCGTGCTGGAAGTTTTCAAGCTGTTTTAGAAAACTTAATAGTATTTAATGAGTAAATATAGTTACGATATTTTTCAATTCAGATGTTGAATTTTCCTTGGTAGGATTAAAATTTTTCATTAGCCTTTAAGTGTAAAAAAAAAAAAGGTTGTCATTCATCAAAAACAAAGAAAGGAAAGATGGAACACCACCCAACACATTTTACTGACTAGCAGGTCCTGAAACCAAAGCTAGATAAGAACAGTAAGGGAAAAAATATATACATGATTCCACGTATGAACAACAAAGCAAAAATCCTAAATAAAATGTTAATAAATTAAATTCAACAGTGTATTAAAAGAATAATTCAACAAGATTTACTCCAGCATTGCTAAGATGGCTCAGTGTTAGACTATATATCCATTGAACTTATTAACATATTAAAAATAAAAATATGCTCTTAAATTCAATACCCATTAATGGTATAAAAAAAGAAAATCTCCTACCAAAGTAGAAAAAGAACAGCCTTAATTTTACATATTGTTTGTTTCTCATGAAACAATGATAAAAACCTGCAGCGATGGTCATAATTAATGGTGAAACAATAGCCACATTCCATCAAAGTCAGAAACAAGACAAGAATGACCTTTATCATCACTACTATCCAAAATGGTATCAGGTACTCTAATTCAAGATGAGAAAAAAAAAGCAACAAAAGTTATAAACATTAGAAAAGAAAAGGAAAATTGTGATTATTTGCAGATGACACTATCACATTGAAAAACATAAGAAAATCAATTGACAAACTATTAGAACTAATAAGAGAATTCAGCAAGGTGACCACATATAAGATCAACATACAAAAATCAATAGCTTTCCTATATACCAGCAATAACCAATTAAAAAATGTAATAGAAAAATAAAACTCCATTCACAACAGCAACAAAAACTATTAACCACCTAAGAATAAACCTAAAATAGAATTTATTTTGGGCCCTTAAGGATAGTTCAAAATTAGGACATTCATCAACCTAATTAATCACATTGATAAAGTCAAAAAGAAAACTATATAATTATATAACAGCTGAGGAAATTCAAGAACCATTTTTGGTAAAAACTTTAAGTAAAACAAGAAACAAAGGGCATTTTCTAAGTTGGTTTGTTTTCCTTTTCTGAGAAACTAAGAGCAAACATCATAATAAATGGCTAAATATTAAATGTACTGCCATTAAAGTCAGGAACAAGGCAGGACCATTGCTATTCCTCAAAATTGTTTTGTGTAAAAATGAAATAGAGGATTTGAAAACGGGAGTAACAACATATAGCAGACTCCATTCCAAAGTCTGCCAAAATATAAAGGGGAATGACCACCTTTATAAACAAGCCTACTGTGATTTCATATTACACAATAGGATGAAAATTGAAACCTCACCCAGAGACAGAAACTTATTAAAGGGTTTTAATTTCCTTTTTCCCTATCAAAGCTATGGCCAAACATTACTCATACTGTTCTGTCCTCTGCTTGAAGGACAGTTTGGGTTTGTTTGTTGTTGTTTTTTTCCTTTATTAGTTTTAAAAATAGAGGAAGGGAGAGGGAGAGAGAGATAGAAATATCAATTGGCCGCTTCCTGCATGCCCCCCACTGGGGATTGGGCCCACAACCTGGGCATGTGCCCTGACTGGGAATCAAACTGGCAACCTCTTGGTGCATGGGTCGACGCTCAACCACTGAGCCACAGCAGCCAAGCAAGTTTGGGTTTTCTAAATCCTCACCCCAGGATATATTGATCCAGAGAGAGAGAGAGAGAGAGAAATGTGAGAGAGAAACATTGATTGTTGTCTCCCATATGCACCCTGACTGGGTGTACAGGATGACGCTCCAACCAGCTGAACCATCCCAGCCAGGGATGGTTAAGGATTTTGAAAAGCGTACTCTGAAACACAGATACTCCAGTTTCTGTTTAGGGAGGACTTTGGTACCAAAACCTATAGAAGTAAAGGGAAAAGCAGATTTGGGCTTTTCTTTTACTAATATTATTGTACTAGTCAGAGGGAGAAGTTGGAATATGATCTTTATAAAGAGATTGATAAATAAATAGAATATATTATTGTAAAGGTAACAAAAGTTCCTGAATTCCAAGAGAAATAGTTTTTAAAAGATCTAGAGAGTCAGAGAGAGAGAGAGAGAAGAAGCAGCCCTGGCCAGTGTGGCTCAGTTGGTTAGAACGTCATCCAGTACACTGGAAGGTCATGGGGTTTGATTCCCAGTCAGGGCACAAATCCAGGTTTCGGGTTTGATCCATGTGCCGGAGGCAACCAATCAATCTGTCTGTCACTCTCTCTCTCTCTCTCTCTCTCTCTCTCTCTCTCTCCTTCCCACCCCTTCCCTTCCACTCTCTCTGAAAATTCAGTAAAAAAAAATATCCTTGGGTGAGGATTAACAAAAAAATAAAATAAAACTGCATGCATCTTTTTAAAAAAGTATTATCAGGAAAAGGATAAGGATGAAAGCTGTATCTCTCTGCATATGCCTTGTTTTATAGTTTTGATATAATCAAATACACACCTAAAAAAATAAAATATACGCCTTGCCATTGTGGCTCAGTGGTTGAGCATTGACCCATGCACCAAAAGGTCACCAGTTCAATTCCTGTGAGGGCACATGCCTTAGTTTCGGGGTCCATCCCCAGTAGGGGGCATGCGGGAGGCAGTTGGTTGATGTTGATGTTTCTCATCGATGTTTCTCTCTCTCCTGCTCCCTTCCTCTCTTTCAAAAACCAATAAACACATAAAAGATATACAAATAATTTGAAAAGCAAATTTTTAAAAATTTTTTTATTTATTTTTGTTACAGATGTTTCTCTTTTTCCCCCACTGATTCCCCCCACCTCCTCCCTCCCCACCCTGTCCTCACCTTTGTTGTCCATGTCCATTGTTCATACATACATGCATATAAGTTCTGTGGTTTATCTCTCCCCCACCATCCCCTCTTCAGGAGATTGTCAGTCTGTACCCCACTTTCACATCTCTGGGACTACCCCATTCCGCAGACAGTTATGCTCATTATATTCCACAAATAAGTGACATCATGTGATATTTGTCTTTCTCTGATTGGCTTGTTTCACTTAGGATAATACTTTCCAGGTCCCTCCATGTCGTCTCAAAGGATAAGAGATCTTTTTTTCTTACAGTTGCATAGTACTCCATTGTGTATATGTACCACTGCTTTTTTATCCATTTATCTACTGATGGACATTTGGGCTATTTCCAGATCTTAGCTATTGTAAATAGTGCTGCTACGAACATGTACATATATTCTTTCTGATTGGTGTTTCAGGCTTCTTAGGGTATATTCCTAGAAGTGGGATCACTGGGTCAAATGGAAGTTCAATTTTTAATTTTTTCAAGGTAACACCATATTGTTTTCCATAGTGGCTGCACCAGTCTGCATTCCCACCAGTAGTGCACTAGAGTCCCCCTATCCTCCACACCCTCGCCAACATTTGTTTGATGATTTGTTGATGGCGGCCATTCTGACAGGTGTGAGGTGATACCTCATTATTGTTTTAATTGAAAAGGAAATTTAAATACAAGAAAATAAAAATCAGTTGCTTTAAAAAACTGAATAATAACAAACCCTTTTTTCTATCAAGTTGTATCATAACCATACAAAGAAGAAATCTTTCAAGTGACTTTGAAACACAGTAAATTAGCCGTACAATGTATAGAGAGATAAATGTGAAGAACAAAAACAACACAAAGACATCTTAAACAGTACTCAGTAGACTTACTGTTAATAATAATATTGATATTTCAAAACTACTATATATAGTAAAATAAAGTGAATGTCATTAGGATCCAAGATTTTCAGTATAAGAGGAAAAAAGGAGAAACATCTGTAACAGAAATAATTAATTAAAATAAAACTGGGCCTGGCCGGTGTGGCTCAGTGGTTGAGCATCAACCCATGTACCAAGAGGTCGCCGGTTCGATTCCCGGTCAGGGCACATGCCTGTTGTGCGCCAAATCCCCAGTGGGGGGCATGCAGGAGTCAGCCAGTCGATGTTCTCTCTCACCGATGTTTCTCTCTCTCTCTCCCTGTACCTTCCTTTCTCTCTAAAATCAATAAAGAAAATAAATAAGTAAAGCAGCCTCCCCAAAAAGAAAAGTATATATGCTTAAAATCAAAGAAGTAAAAACTGTATACTATTTAATGTGAATTAAACACATCAGTTTGAACTCTAGATTGTTTACTCTTTCTAAAAAATAACTATTTCCCGTCTCTGTTCACTGGAGAGTCCTAGAATTGATGACTCTAGTAGTGATGAATACCCCTAATGGTCAGACTGTGGTCTCTAAAATGCTAGTTCCCTCTAAAAGTAACCAAGGCTCCTTGGAGAAGTAGCCAATTCCAACACTGGAGCAGGAAATATGCAGAATGAGCCTAAGATACCTTGTACCTGAAAGTGAAAGAACTATTCAAGACAGGGGCTCATGTCAAAATGACAAAGGCACCAGCTGGAAGAGGCTCTCATTGGCCAAATACAGGACCATTTCGGCACCAAACCGAATTATGACTACAATGAATGATAACACATGGAATATATACACATTCATGAGTTCATGGTGATAATAATTTTTTGAACCCTCATTGCTACATGCTGATCTTTTGTGACTCATGGCTTTGAGTATCCATTGCTGCCATAATAAGCCACCCAAAACTTAGTGGCTTAAAAAAGACAAGAACCTCATTGATCACCTCTGGATGTTTAAGTCAAAACTATAAAACAAGATATATTCATCTCATTATTCTGAAAGTTGATTTTTTTCCCCTAAAACGAAAGGACCTAGATGCCTTTTCTTCAGGTCCTATATTTTAGGCTGTCCAAATCAATGGTGAGAGGAAGTTCTTTTTATAAAACCACATCTAAAACATGCAAAAGAAATAACAGAAATAGAAAAACCACTATTTTGCAATCCCTTATGAAATAATGGATCTAGGCAATGATCATCAATTACTACTAAAATTGTTGGATGAAAAGTTGATGGCAAACTTTAAATCAGACTGAAAACACAAAAACCCACTTATCAATCTCAACATTACTAAAAGCTAGACAATGTCATGTGCCTCCTGATATGATGTAGTAGAACATATAGAGTGCCACTTTCAAAGTATTCTTGACAAAAGGAAAAATTATGAAGCCCCTAGATATAGGTATAGTTACAGAGAATGTGGGGCATAGAAAAAATATGTTAAATGGCATCACAAGGTTACAAATCCAAATTCAGAATGTGCCAAATCCCATGTGACAAATTACCCAGTTTCTTCAACAAATGAATGTCATAAAACTAAATCAAAGGGAAACTAGTAAAAAAAAAAAAAAAAAAAAGAGAGAGAGAGAAGGCATTTTATTGATTAAAAGAGACTTCAGAGTAGCAACTTTGGGCCCCAGCAAGATGGTGAGGGAGCCCAGTTACTGGGAAGGCAGCTGGGGGCTCCCATCATGCACAGTGAGTCTGTGGTAATAATAGTTCATGCCAGTTTGTTTCTGGTGCACTCTTTTTGTTTTGTTTTGTTCATCCTCACCCTAGGTTTTTCCATTTACTTTTTTTTAGAGAGAGTGGAAGTGAAGGAGAGCGAGAGAGAAACATCCATGTGAAAGAGACACATGGGTTGGTGGCTTCCCTCACGTGTCTCCTCCAGGGTGGGGATTGAACCTGCAACCCAGGTACGTACACTTGACCAGGAATCAAACCCAAGAACCCTTGGTACTCAGGCCAACACTCTGAATACTGAGCCACACCGGCTAGAATATCTGGTGCACTCTTAAACATCGATGTCATTAAAAACACATGGAGAAGTTCAAGAGGAGATGTATCAATTTGGACAACAGATGACATTGTTTCTCAGCCAGCAAAAAAAAACTAAACTGTTTAAGAAAACAGAAATGTAATCTGATATGAACCCTCAGCCAAACAAGGGGTAGATACGCAGGCCTACATTGCTCTCCTTGAAAAGAAGCTGCTCCCTGCAGTGCTTCTACGTTCTCGATTGAGAGTAACAGCTCTTGACTGTGACAAAGCCATGGTTTGGGGTTGCTCCATGACTTCCTCTGAGAATGGGAAGCACAGGTATAGAGAGATGGCAAGGAGTACCCAAACCCTCTGTCCAGCAGATTGAGGACTCCTCGATTTCCTTTGGAGACACGCTTCTACTTTGGCTGCCTATGTGTTTGCTTTTCTTGCACCTCTTCATAAACTCGCTTTCCTAAAGGTAGGTTTGAAACAGTGTTCCAGCTTGTGTGCTTTAGTGATGGCACCTAAAACAGTTACTCCAGGCTTCATCTTGGAGATGGATGACAATCTCCACCAAAGCCCTCAACTCCCTCCTCAGTTTTGGAGGAGGTCATGAAGAAGATGTGACTGCAGGTTGACTGCTGAGCTGGACCCAGGCAACTGGAGGCTCCTCACTGCATCCCCTGTCCTTGGGGTGTACACTCTCCCCACCATTCCTACACTAGGAGCCTTTCAAGGACAAAGTCTTAGGAGGGTAATGTGTTGTACAGACGATCTGGACTGGACTCCTCACTACCCTAGTAAGGGCTATATATAAACTTTTAAGATTCTAGTGGGTGGGTATAGAGATCTAGTTGTCTGTGAGCTGCCCAAGACAAGCCTCTTATGGAAGTTCCCTTGCTTATTAACACTGCTGCCTACCAATCTAAAGTGGTCTGCCTCTCTCTTCAGTCACTCCATGGTGTGGGGTTGGAGGTGGGGCAGTTTTGAATGTATCCCGGGAATTCTCCAGGTTTCAAACCAACACTTGGAAACTCCCAACACTCAAGTTGAATCCAACAGATTCAAGTAATTCCTTACAAAGGCCATCATCCTGACAGTTGTCATGCTTTGTGCCCAAACTTTATCTCTTACACTAAGTAAGGCAAAAATAAAATACTATTAATAGGTATAAAGAAGACTGTAAAATATAGGGACATTTTAATGCCATCTTTTTTTATTAAATTAGGAAGCTTCTATTCTATCTTTGCAATGCACTTTTTCGAAATGCGTTTATTGCCCTGGCCGGTTTGGCTCATCGGTTAGTGCGTCAGCCTGCGGTCCAGAGAGACCTGAGTTCAGTTCCCGCTAAGGGCACGTACCTCGGTTGCAGTTTGTCCCCGGCCCTGGTTGGGTCGTGCAGGAGGCAGCCACTCAATGTGTCCCTTTCACGTTGATATTTCTCTCTCTTTCTCTCCCCGCCCCCTACTGTATCTGAACAAAAAATGGAAAAATGTCCTCGGGTGAGGACAATGCTTTTATTGCTTTTTTTTTTTTTTCTTCTTTAAGAGAGAGGGAAAGGGAGGGGGGGGGAGAGAGAAAGAGAGAAACATTAATCGGCTGCCTCCCGAGTACAGCGAGACCAGGGATAAAGCCTAAAACCTGGGTATGTGCCCTGACCAGGAGTTGAACCAGAGACCTTTCAGTGCCCAGGATGACGCTCAACCAACTGAGCCACACCGGCCAGTCTGCAATGCAATTTAATATCAAGATGAACACTAAGTGAACTTGGAGGAAATAAATACATTATGCTGTAAAAATTTTTAAAAGAACAAACCTGACATAATCTTGGCAGATTTTTGCCTTTGTTCCACATGTTTCTGACTAAAAGCTACAATTCTGTTCTGAATATGCACCGTTAATTTATTCAATTTACTGGTTTTCTTAGACCAGTATGAATATCTGATGTGTGGCTGTTTGGCTAAGGCTCTTTTCTTTTGTTTAGAAACCTGATGCCTATTTTAGGAGCTAGGAAAAATATAAATCACTTCAATAGAAAAGACTGTATTTAACTTTGAACAGAGACAGAGAGAGACTCAAGAAACATACCAAGCAAATGCAATATGCAGATCTTGTTTAGATCCTGATTTAAATAAACCTATTATAAAAAGATACTTTGAGCCTGGCCGGTGTGGCTCAGTGGTTGAGCGTCGACCCATGCACCAAGAGATCGCCAGTTCGATTCCCGGTCAGGGCACATGCCCAGGTTGTGGGCCCGATCCCCAGTGGGGGGCATGCAGGAGGCAGCCAATCGATGTTCTCTCTCATCAATATTTTTATCTCTCTCTCTCTCCCCTTTCCTCTCTCTCTAAAAAAAAAATCAATAAAGAAAAAAAAATTTTTTTTTAAAAACACAAGACCTATTTATTTATTTATTTATTTATTTATTTAATCCTCACCTGAAGACATTTTTTCGTTTTTTTGTTCAGAGTGGGAGGGAGAGAGAGGAAGAGAGAGAGAAAGAGAAACATTGACGTGAAAGGGACACGTCGAGTGACTGCTTCCCGCACGACCCAACCAGGGCCGGGGACAAACTGCAACCGAGGTACATGCCCTCAGCGGGAACCGAACCCGGGTCTCTCTGGACCGCAGGCTGACGCTCTAACGCTGAGCCAAACTGGCCAGGGTGAAAAAAATATTTTTTTAAAGATTCTTTGAGACAATTAGGAAAAACTGAACATGGATTGATTATTAGATAATATTAAGGAATTATCCATTTCTCTGGGTATGATTATGAAACTGTGGTTATGTTATGATTATATTAGTCTATATGTGATAGAAATTTTTACTGAAGAATTTACAAGTGAATAATATATCTTGGAAAGTTTGTGTTTTTATTCTTCACCCGAGGATACTTTTCTATTTATTATCAGATAGAGTGGGAGGAAGGGGGGAGGGACATCGTTGTGCTAGAGCCACATCAACTGGTTGTCTCCCACATGACACAACCAGGGCTGGGCGAACTGCAACCACTGAGCCAAACCAGCCAGGGCTGCCTTGGAATGTTTTAAAAACCAGCCCTGGCTGGTTTTCTCAGTGGTTAGAACATTGACCCGCAGATCAATAACTCTAGGGTTCGAGTCCAGTCAAGGGCACGTACCTCAGTTATGGTTTGTCCCCAGCCCTGGTTGGGGTAGTGGGGAGGCAGCCAGTCGATGTGCCTCTCTCACATCAATGTTTCTCTCTCTTCCTTTCTCACTCTCTTCCTCTCTCTCCCTCCCTCCCACTGTATGTGATAATAAATAGAAAAATACCCTCAGGTAGAGATTAAAAAAATAAAATAAAATACTCCAGCAAAAGAAAATAGTAGTGGTGGGAGGATAGGGTATAAATAAAAGCAACAGAATGTTAGTAGCTGTTGGAGCTGAGTGATGGGAGCATGGGGGCTTATTATAGCACTCTTTCTTTCTGCTTTATGTATGTTTGAAATTTTTCATAATAGAAAGGTATGAATACCCTCACTCATGTCTCCCCAGGTGAAGCCACTGAACTCAAAAGAGAAAGATCAAGTATTAGATCAAATAAAAATTGTGTAATATAAATTACTTTCTTTAAGTTGATTTCTTTGGTCTTAAAAGCCTTTTAACAGATAGAAGTTAAAATATTATGGAAAAATAAAAGACCATTGTCACAGTCTGTTAATCCCATATGCTTCCCATGAGAAGGATAAATAGTTATATGGCAGTTTTATGGGATCCAGGGCTCAACATAGAGAAATTTCCCCAAGAGCTCTCTAACACTCCCTTCTTCCTTTACCTTTTGTTTTTTGTTTTTTTTTCATTCATTTTATTTATTTATTTTTAAATCCTTACCTAAGGACACTTTTCCATTGATTTTCAGATAGAGTGGGAGGGAGGGAGAGAGAGAGAAACATGGATGTGAGAGAGACACACTGATTGGTTGCCTCCTGTACGACCCCAACCAGGGCTGGGGATCAAACCACAACCGAGGTACGTGCCCTTGACCACCAGAGTCTAACCAATGATCCAAACTGGCCAGGTGTTTTTTTAATTAATTTTAGAGACAGGGGGAGGAGGGGAGAGAGAGAGAGAGAGATCGACATCAATGTGAGAGAGAAACATCCATTGCCTCCTATACACACCCTGAATCAAACCTTTCAGTTCATGACCTTTCAGTGCACAGGACAATGCTCAGCCAACTGAGTGACGCCAGCCAGGGAGTAAATGGCTCTTCTTTTGAGAACTAGCACCTAGTTTGCTCCCAGAGTCCAGGAACAAATAAAAAACACTTAACAATGAAATACTTGGTGCTATGCAACCCAAACTGATCCCAAACCAGAAGACATAGAGCACTCCATCCACCAGGTGGGAGTGATACAAGACCAGGCCCAAGTCTGAATATACAAGTAAGTTGCATGAGCTGGCTGCTTGCATTCACAGTATGTCTACTCTTATCAAATGCCATTTGTCCCTCAGCTATACCTATGACCTCAAAGTTTCCTATGATCAGTAAGGATGGACAACTTTTATCCTTTTTACAGAATACTCAGCACAGTACACTATCGTGTTATTATGTTCAGAGTGCCCCTGAAGGACCATAAAGAAGAGAAATTCCCCCTTGCCGGTTTGGCTCAGCGGTTAGAGCATTGGCCTGCGGTCCAGAGAGACCCAGGTTCGGTTTCCGCTAAGGGCACGTATCTCGGTTGCAGTTTGTCCCCGGCCCTGGTTGGGTTGTGTGGGTGGCAGCCAGTCGATGTGTCCCTTTCACATCGATGTTTCTCTCTCTCCCTCCCACTCTATCTGAACAAAAAATGGAAAAAAAAATGTCCTCGGGTGAGGATTAAAAAAAAAGAAGAGAAATTCCCCCTGGCCAGTTTGGCTCAGCGGTTAGAGCGTTGGCCTGCGAACCAGAGAGACCCAGGTTCAGTTCCCGCTAAGAGCACGTACCTCGGTTGCAGTTTGTCCCCGGCCCCAGTTGGGGTCATGTGGGTGGCAACCACTCAATTTGTCTCTCTCACATCAATGTTTCTCTCTCTCTCTCTTCCTCCTTCTCTCCCTCCCACTCTATATCTCAAGATTAAAAAATTAAAAAAATGCAAAAATGTCCTCGGGTGAGGATAAAAAAATAAATAAATAAAAAAGAAAAGAAATTCTTCTCGTGGGTAGAACTTCAAGTAGCATAGCTTGTTGTCCACCTTCCCTATTAGGGAAAATGTTCTAAGGTAAATTTGTATGGTGATACATAAAAAGTGGCAAATTGTTAGGTTGTTTGGTCAGGGACTTGGAAGAGGCAAGATCAGAAGATTGAGGACGAGGAAGATCAGTCCCAGACTATGAAATTGAAATAGTCCCAGACTATGAGAGTATTTATTCACCTTGTGAATCCTCAAGGTGGAGGAGGAGCTCCATTGTCTGGCAGACAAGACGACTTGTTCTGTGGGTGTTAGTCAGACTCATCCCCTGGCCATCCTGGTTTGCTCCAGGGATTCATAAATACAAGGGACTCGACAACATGGACTTCCCCTTTCCACGGTGACACACTTACTGCCATTGCTGCTGCCCAATTTGTGAGCAACGTAACTAATTCTTAGCCCCTTGCACTTGGGGCCAGCCAAACACCTGGAGGCAAGATGATCACATCATAAAGTGGTAGTGATTTGACCCCCACTAGACTATTCTGATTTGGATTTATTTCCCCTGCTCACCTCGGCTGTCAGCGCCACTGCCCGAGGCTGGTTAAGTGCCCGATGCACAATTATGGTAGCTCACGGTCAGGAACAGTGTTCATGTCAATGCAAAAAAAAAGACACCCATGCACATTTTGAATATGAAATTCCATTAGTCATAGATTTATTTTATTCTTATGCATGAAAGGAAAAGAAAATTTTCAATCATGCCCAATAAAGAGTACATCTGTGAAATTATAGTATGAAATTTAAAATACATTTTTCGTGACTGTTGGGAGATGCTGTTCCCCTGCAGAGATATTATGTTCTAGGTAGTGAACCCAGGGCACAATAGCTGTATTTTCCCCCCACAGAAGTAGTGGCTCTTTTAGGCTATACAGGAAAGATGTTTTATTTGCAGGCATCTACTGAAGAAAAAGAATAGCAACAGATCATCACTATGTTGAAAAGACTAAACAACCAGGAAAGAATATTGTTTATACCATTTTAAATAATTTAGTAAAATACAGTCGTACACCACTTAACATTCTGAGAAATGCATCATTAGGTGCCTTTGTTGTCATGCAAACATCATAGAGTACACTTACGTAAACAGATGGTATAGCCTGCTACACACCTAGCTTATATGGTCTAGCCTATTGCTTCTAGGCTACAAGCCTGAACAGCATGTTGCTGCATAAAACAACATGATATTAAATCAAGCACAAGAGAAAAATGATGCAATCAGGAGAAGATAAACATGAGATGTATGAGGCTGTTGCTGGTGTAACATAGCATATTGCTTTACCACAAACTTTTACAAATAAGTAGAAAGAATACACTCTAAAATAACTATAAAAAGTATAATATAGTATAGTAAATACATAAACCAGTAACACAGTCATTTATTATCATTATGAAGTATTATGTTCTGTGCATAAGTGTAGGTGCTATGCTTTTATACACCTGGCAGTGCAGTGTTTGTTTACACCAGCATCATCATAAACACCTGTATAATGCATTTTACTACAATGTTACTATGGCTACAACATCACTAGGTGACAAGACATTTCCAGCTCCATTATAATCTTATGGGACCAGCATCGTATATGCGGTCTGTCACTGGCTGAAACCACATGCCGTAGACAGGCCTTGGAATGTTTCCTATGTAGACTGGAATAGAGAAGTAGGTGGTACCCAAATCTGTGACTGTGAAACATTGAGCAGTAGGTGGTATGTCAGTGTTGTGGCTGGATTAGGGGCAATTGGAAATGAAGGCAACATTGATTCATTAACAGAATGGAGATCTCAAATTAAAAGAGAGGTGGTTTTTTTTTTGTTTGCTTTTTGTTTTTTTTTTTAATAATTTTGTGTCCTCCCTACAAGGTGTCCAGGCACAGAAAGCTTTTGTTTTAAAAATAGTTTGTTTAAAAAGTGATATAATTACAAGAAGGAGACCTTCTGCTTTTAGATGCAAAGGATACTGTATTAGTTTGCTCCAGCTGCCATAATTAAATGTTACAAACTAGGCGGCTTAAACAACAGAACGTCATTTTCTCACAGTTCTGGAGGCTAGAAGTACAAGATCAAGGTGTTGGCAGGGTTGGGTTCTTCTGTGTCTTCACAGAGCCTTCCCTCTGTATCCGTCTGTGTCCAAGTGTTCTCTTCTTATAAAACACCAGCTAGCCCAGCTGTCGGGCTCAATGGATTGAGTGTGGCCCATGGACTGAGAGGTCCTGGTTCAATTCCTGGTCAGGGCACATGCCCAGGTGTCGGGCTCAATCCCAAGTAGGGGGCGTGCAGGAGGCAGCAGATCCATGTTTCTCTGTCACATCGATGTTTCGCTCTCTATCCCTTCCTTTCTCTCTAAAAAATAAAAACATACTTAAAAAATAAAAATATAACACCAGACAGACTGACCTCTCTAACAACCTCATTTTAATTTAATTGCCTCTTTAAAGACCCTATCTCCAAATATAGTCACATTCTGAGGTACTGGGTGGGGGTGGGGGTATTAGGAATTCAACATATAAACTTGAGGGGACACGATTCAGACTATAACAGGTATTTTGAGAATGGATTTACCTGCAGGAAGTGATCAGTGCAGGGCTCCTAGATCCCCTTTATCAGCTCTATGCTCCCTTTCCCAGCTTGTGCGTGCCGTGCTGCTAGAAGCTTACACTTGCAGCCTTCTGAGGATTGCTCTTGGGCACTGGAGCCCACCTCCATGCCTCCATACAGAGGGCTGGAAGTGCCTGGAATTGTTAGAAGTCCAACTGATCCCCACCCCAAGGGGGCCCTTAGCCAGTCATTGGCCAGGAGTGCAAGAGCTGATTCCCTGATGCAGGGCAAACTTTGAAACCTAATTCCTGCCCCAGAACTCCCAGCAAGACCAGGTGCACCTAGGACATTACCTGCAACCTTGCCCTTGCCTGGCTTCTGCCCTTTGAAATACTGCTTCCCTATTCCCTCACTGGTTCTCCTGGGAACCTTCTTCAATAAACCACTTCCACATGGGTCCTTGGCTCAGAGTTGGCTTCTGGAAGAATCCTACCTAGAACCCATCTTCACTGGCTAACCGCAGTGAATAGTCCAATCTACTAAGCCAAGACCAGAAGGCAAAAAGTGCAGAAGCAAGAATTCTTGTTTAGAAATCACTAAAACAAAGTTTTCAGAGCTGGACATTGGCGATTTAGTCAGAGCTACTAACATAGAAACATTCTGCACTGTGGAAACAGTGTCCCCCAGAAACTCCCTATTGGATCTACTGATAGGGATTTTTTTTATCCTCACCCGAGGACATTTTTCCATTTTTTATTCAGATAGAGTGGGAGGGAGAGAGAGGAAGAGAGTGAGAGAGAAACATCGACATGAAAGGGACACATCGAGTGGCTGTTACCCGCACGACCCAACCAGGGCCGGGGACAAACTGCAACCAAAGTACATGCCCTTAACGGGAACCAAACCCGGGTCCCCCTGGACCGCAGGCCAGTGCTCTAACCGCTGAGCCAAACCAGCCAGGGTGGGATTTTTTTTTTTTTTTTTTTATCCTCACCCGAGGATATTTTTCCATTTTTTGTACAGATAGAGTGGGAGGGAGAGAGAGGAAGGGGGAGAGAGAGAGAAACATCGACTCGAAGGGACACATTGAGTGGCTGCCACCCGCACGACCAACCAGGGCCGGGGACAAACTGCAACCGAAGTACGTGCCCTTAGCAGGAACCGAACCCGGGTCTCTCCGGACCGCAGGCCGACACTCTAACCGCTGAGCCAAACTGGCCAGGGCGGATTTTTTTTTAATAGTGGAGATTTTTAAAGGGAATTATGACCCAACAGAAATATTACTGTGGCTGACAGAAAAGGAAAGATTTAATTTAAAATGCAGAATGACCATAACATTTGCAGGGAGGGAGGTAGAAGTCAGTTTGATGAGAAATCCCCATCTAGCTGGTTGGTTCAGTGGACTCAGCCTCAGCCCATAGACTGACAGGTCTTGGTTAGATTCCCAGTCAGGGCACATGTCTGGGCTGCGGGCTCGATCCCCAGTAGAGGGCGTGCAAGAGGCAGCCAATTGATGTTGATGCCTTGATGTTTCTATCTCTCCCTCTCCCTTCCTCTCTGTAAAAAATCAATAAAAACGTTTTTTAAAAAAAATAGAAATCCCCATACTGAAAAGAAAAAGAGAGAGAAATTTGTCAAAATTTATCAGAAGCAGAACCAGAACTTGGGGACAAGCCCTTGATTCGGGTGCCACCTGGTGTGGAGAAGACACTTCGATCATAGTGACTCAGCATTTCTGCAGGCTTCCATAAGAGTACTGATTTGGAGGTGCAACTTGATTCTGAGCCCACTTAGGGGATAGGTCCAAGAAATTACTTCCATCTGAAGGTCAATATAGGTATTTATGTTTTCTAAAGATCTCTTTGCCTGCAGAAATGAAGAGTTTCCCACTCAGGAGCTTTGTTAAAAGCCCTTCCTCCCTTTTCCTTTGTAATTACACTGTCTCCATCCAGCATTTTCATTTTTAAATTTCTAGAGCCAGCCCTGGCCGGTTTTGCTCAGTGGTTAGAACATCGGCCTGTGGACCAATGAGACCCAGGTTCGATTCTGGCCAAGGGCACATACCTGTGGTTCATTCCCTACCCTGGTCAGGGTCATGTGGGAGGCAACCAGTCGATGTGTCCCTCTCACATGGATGTTTCTCTCTCTCCCCCTCTCTCTCCCTCCCTCATACTCTAACTGAAGAAAAAATAAAGAAAAAAATATATACAAGCCTTATTTTATCCAAATAAAGATATCTTGCGTCAGAAATAAGATGGTAAAAGAATTATGGGAATATGTCAAAATTATCTCAGAAATTAAAACTAAATTACAGGGTATCCAAGGGAGAACAAATAAACTGAAAACACAGTAAAGGATATAGAGAAGGGAAATAAAAAGGGCCAAGAAAATGATTCAAAAATAAATAAAGTTTTGTCCAGCTAGTGTGGCTCAGTGGTTGAACATCGACACATCCACCAAGAGGCCGCTGGTTCAATTCCCAGTCAGGACACATGCCCGGGATGCGGGCCTGATCCCCAGTGGAGGGCATGCAGGAGGCAGCCAATCGATGTTCTCTCTCATCAATGTTTCTGTCTCTCTCTCCCTCTCACTTTCTCTCTCTCGAAAATCGATAAAGGAAAAAAAAACTTTTAAATAAATAACGTTTTAAAGGGGGATCAGAAAGAAAGTGATAGATATAGGCAACAGGAAAGGAAGATTCGACAGATGTATAATTAGAGTCTCTGCGAAATAAAATCAAAACAGTGATAAGAAACTAATTTTTAAAATTCTAATTCAAGCCCTGGCCGGTTTGGCCCAGCGGTTAGAGCGTCAGCCTGCGGTCCAGAGAGACCCAGGTTCGGTTCCCACTAAGGGCATGTACTTCGGCTGCAGTTTGTCCCCGGCCCTGGTCGGTCGTGCGGGTGGCAGCCATTCGATGTGCTCCTTTCACGTCGATGTTTCTCTCTCTCTCTCTCTTCCTACCTTCCACTCTATCTGAACAAAAAATGGAAAAAAAATGTCCTCGGGTGAGGATAAAAAAAAAAAATTCTAATTCAAGAAAAATTCCAATTTTGAAATTAAATAGAATCCAAATACATATTTACTGGCACAAGAACAGGCACATAGATCAATGGAACAGAATAGAGAACCCAGAAATGGACCTAAGACAATATGCTCAATTAATATTTGACAAAGATGGCAAAAGCATACAGTGGAGTAAAATTGGGAAAATTGGACAACTACATGCAAAAAAATGAAACTAGACCATCAACTTACACCATACACAAGAATAAACTCAAAATGGACAAAAGACTTAAAAGTGACTCATGAATCCATAAAAATCCTAGAAAAAAATGTAGGCAACAAAATTTCAGACATCATATGCAGCATAATTTTGACTGATACATCACCTAAGGCAACAGAAACAAAGGAGAAAATGAACACATGGGACTACATCAAACTAAAAAGCTTCTGCACAGCAAAAGATACAATCATCGCCCTGGCTGGTTTGGCTCAGCAATTAGAACATCGGCCTGTGGTCCCGAGAGATCCGGGTTTGGTTCCCGCTAAGGGCATGTATGTACCTCAGCTGCAGTTTGTCCCTGGCCCTGGTTGGGTTGTGCGGGTGGCAACTACTCGATGTGTTCCTTTCACATAGATGTTTCTCTCTCTCTCTCTCTCCCTCCCACTCTATCTGAACAAAGTATCAAAAAATGTTCTCGGGTGAGGATAAAAAAATATATATATACAATCATCAAAATGGAAAGGCAATCCACTGTATGGGAGAGCATAATTGCCAATGATACATCAGTTAAGGGGTTAATTTCCAATATATAGAGAGTGCTCATAGAACTCAACAAAAGGAAGACAACAAACCCAATTAAAAAATGGGCAGAGGAACTAAACCTCTCCAAACAGGACATACAAATGGCTAAGAGACATATGAAGAAATGCTCAACATCACTAATCATCAGAGAGATACAAATTAAAACAACAATGAGGTATCACCTCACACCTGTCAGAATGGCTGCCATCAACAAATCATCAAACAACAAGTGTTGGCGAGGGTGTGGAGAAAAGGTGTCTCTAGTACACTGCTGGTGGGAATGCAGACTGGTGCAGCCACTATGAAAAACAATACGGTATTACCTCAAAAAATTAAAAATTGGCCCTGGCTGGTTTGGCTCAGCGGTTGGAGCGTTGGCCTGAGGTCCAGAGAGACCCGGGTTCAGTTCCCGCTAAGGGCATGTACCTCGGTTGCAGTTTGTCCCCGGCCCTGGTTGGGTCGTGCGGGTGGCAGCCACTCGATGTGTCCTTTTCATGTCGATGGTTCTCTCTCTCTCTCCCTCTCTCTCCCTCCCACTCTATCTGAATAAAAAATGGAAAAATGTCCTCGGGTGAGGATAAAATAAATTAATTAATTAATTAATTAAAAATTGAACTTCCATTTGACCCAGTGATCTCACTTCTAGGAATATACCCTAAGAAGCCTGAAATACCAATCAGAAAGAATGTATGTATCCCATGTTCGTAGCAGCACTATTTACAATAGTTAAGATCTGGAAACAGCCCAAATGTCCATCAGTAGAGGAATGAATAAAAAAGCTGTGGTACGCCCTGGCCAGTTTGGCTCAACGGTTAGAGCGTCGGTCTGTGGTCCAGAGAGACCCGGGTTCAGTTCCTGCTAAGGGCGCATACCTCGGTTGCAGTTTGTCCCCGGCCCTGGTTGGTCGTGCGGATGGCAGCCACTCGATGTGTCCCTTTCAAGTTGATGTTTCTCTCTCTCTCTCTCTCTCTCTCTCTCTCTCTCTCTCTCTCTCTCCCCCTCCCACTCTATCTGAGCAAAAAATGAAAAAATGTCCTCGGGTGAGAAAAAAAAAGCTGTGGTACATATACACAATGGAGTACTATGCAGCTGTAAGAAAGATCTCTTATCCTTTGAGACGACATAGAGGGACCTAGAAAGTATTATCCTAAGCGAAACAAGCCAAACAGAGAAAGACAAGTATCATATGATCTCACTTATTTGTGGAATATAATGAACATAACAGTCTGAGGAATGGGGTAATCCCAGAGACGTGGAAGTGGGGTACAGACTGACAATCCCCAGAAGAGAGGGTGGTGGGGGAGAGATAAAACACAGAACTTATATGCATGTATGCATGAACAATGGACATGGACAACAAAGCTGGAGACAGGGCAGGGAAGGAGGAGGAGGGGGGAATCAGTGGGTGAAAAAGAAACATCTGTAACAAAAATTAATTAATTATAATAAAAAATAAAATAAAAGGTCAGACGAGATAAAAAAAAGATTTTGGATGCTGCCCTGGCCGGTTTTGCTCAGCGGCTAGAGCATCAGCCTGCGGTCCAGAGAGACCCGGGTTCGGTTCCCACTAAGTGCACATATCTCGGTTGCACAGTTTGTCCCCAGCCCTGGTTGGGTTGTGCAGTTGGCAGCCACTCGATGTGTCCCTTTCATGTCGATGTTTCTCTCTCTCTCTTCCTCTCTCTCCCTCCCACTCTATCTGAACAAAAAATTGAAAAATATCCTCGGGTAAGGATAAAAAAAAAAAAGATTTTGGATGCTGAGAAAGAAAGAAAAAGAAATTTTTCTACCCAGCACCCAATTTTTGTTTTCTTCAAGAAAGAAAAAGAAATTTTTCTACCCAGAGCCCAATTTTTTTCCTTCTGTTACCAGTCTCTTTTATATAGTTCTTATATTTGTTAACTTTATTATATCTTGACAGTTAAGTATGTACAGCTACACATATTTATCAAGTCACGTCAAATGGTATGTTTAAATGATGATATCGTGTAAAGCTTCAAACTGTTTTTTTAAAACAAAATTAATCCAATCAGTCTCCTTCTGGGCCACAGTTACACAGAATAGTCTATTAATCTGCAGGAGCAGCATCACTGCAGAGCTGGTTAGGTTCACATTCTCTGGTCCTACTCCAGAACCACAATCTCCTGAGGTGGGACCCTGAAATATGGATTTTAATAAGCTCTCCAAGTGTTTCGTATTAACTACAGCTAATGCAAAGATGCACTATCTTAGGGCAATGATTTTAGGTCAGATTGACTTTATATCTTTTTTTTTTTAATCCTCACCTGAGGACATTTTTCCATTTTTTTTGTTCAGATAGAGTGGGAGAGAGAGAGAGGAAGAGAGAGAGAGAAACATCGACGTGAAAGGGACACATCAAGTGGTTGCCCCCCGCACAACCCAACCAGGGCCGGAGACAAACCAACCGAGGTACATGCCCTTAGCAGGAACCGAATCCAGGTCTCTCTGGACCGCAGGCTGATGCTCTAACCGCTGAGCCAAACCGACCAGGGCTATGTCTTAATTTGAACATTATGAAGAACGATAGTCAAGAATACATGGGTCCCCCTGGCTGGTTTTGCTCAGTGGTTAGAGCACTGACCTGAGAACCAAAAAGTTGCAGGTTCGATTCCTGGTCAAGGGTACATACCTAGGGAAAATGTCTGTGGGTGAGGATTAAAAGATAAAAAATAAATAAAAATAGCCCTGGCCGGTTTGGCTCAGCAGTTAGAGCGTCCGCCTGCGGTCCAGAGAGGCCCGGGTTTGGTTTCCACTAAGGGCATGTACCTCGGTTGCAGTTTGTCCCCGGCCCTGGTTGGTCATGCGGGTGGCAGCCACTCGATGTGTCCCTTTCACATCGATGTTTCCCTCTCTCTCTCTTCCTCTCTCTCCCTCCCACTCTGTCTGTACAAAAAATTGAAAAATGTCCTCAGATGAGGATTAAAAAAACAAATAAATAAATAAAAATAAAAGCGCTATGCTTTAAAAAAAATTCATTGGTTAAAAATTCACTTGAAGATTAAATGGCAATTAAGAATATTATTTTCTGCCCTGGCCGGTTTGGCTCAGCGGTTAGAGCGTCCGCCTGCGGTCCGGAGAGACCCGGGTTCGGTTCCCGCTAAGGGCATGTACCTCGGTTGCAGTTTGTCCCCGGCCCTGGTTGGTCGTGCGGGTGGCAGTCACTCGATGTGTCCCTTTCACATCGATGTTTCCCTCTCTCTCTCTCTTCTTCTCTCTCCCTCCCACTCTCTCTGTACAAAAAATGGAAAAATGTCCTCGGGTGAGGATAAAAAAAAAAAAAAAAAAAGAATATTATTTTCTCCCCTTCTCTGAATTTTAATTTCTTTGGAGGCTTCCAGGTAAACAATGACTACTAATTATCTCAATATCATATTAGTCCAAGACCCTAAAGTCAGTTAGCAATTTTAGACAACATAATTAAATAATCATTAAAAAGTAATACAGTCACCGTTAATAATAAGAATCTGACAGAGAAATAGGATCCCTTAAAACTTTACCCAGTTAATATAGTTAGCATAACTCCATAGGCTCATATAATTTTCAATTTTGTCTGAGATTTACAAGGACTAAATTTATAAAGATACCAGTTATTTGAATTATGAGTCAACTTAATTGTACACCCATGTTTACATTTAGAATTCTTAAATATTAGTGTAAATAATAAACTATATGACTCATAAGGCAATTTTAAGGACTTTAGGTGATTTTTTTTTTTTTTTTTTTTTTTATCATCCTCACCCGAGGACATTTTTCCATTTTTTGTTCAGGTAGAGTGGGAGGGAGAGGGAGGAACAAAGAGAGAGAGAAACATCGACGTGAAAGGGACACATCAAGTGGTCGCCACCCGCACGACCAACCAGGGCCGGGGACAAACTGCAACCGAGGTACGTGCCCTTAGCGGGAACCGAACCCGGGTCTCTCCAGACCGCAGGCTGATGCTCTAACCGCTGAGCCAAACCCGCCAGGGCATAGGTGATTCTTTTAATTTAGCCTTTTTATTTAAACCAAATCCAGAGTCTTACATAAATCAAAATGACATATTTGCATGTTTATTTCTCACTGTGGTAAAATCAAGAAGCCTGGCTTATAGCCATCTTTTAAGCCCCAGACTCCCCCCACCGTTTAATTTATCAAAGGGTTTACCTTATTAGGTGTATTAAACTAATTTTGATGAAATTTTGATTTCTTCGATTTAACTTTCTTTTGTTGTTGTTGTTGGCCCGAAGGTGTTTATTGAAAGGGGAGGGCTCCAGTATCCAGCATCAGCTACAACCGAGTTTGGGATGGCCCGGGGTCCCCGTGGATGCCACCGGGAAGAAGGGGGTGTCATCCTCCGGATCTCGGAACACCCGCTTCTCCACGAGCTTCACTTTGAACTTGGCTCTTCCCGGGGCTCGATCATGTTTCTCTAGAAGCTCTTGAACCGATCGCCGAGGACGTTGCCCTCAAGCTTCGGGGTCCGGGGCAGTCAGACAGCTCTGAGCTGAGCCGCACGTCGATGTCGGGGGCCTGGTACCCAGCCCTGGGGCTCGTCGGCCTCGGCCAGCCGCTGTGCCCTCGTCGTGCCCGCCGCTGTGCCACCCGGGCCGGGATGCCACGCAGCCTGAGGGGCTCCCGGGGCCGCAGCCGGCGCCCGCAGCATCGGGCGGCCTTTCTCGCCGACGCTGCTGCCCGGCGGGCGGGTGTGCCTCCCGGGCCTGGTCTCCGCCACCTCAGGCCCCCGTCCTGGCCCTCGCCTGGCCGCTCCCCAGCTGCCTTCCAGCGGCCCGGGCACATCTCAAATGCACATTCCGCCTCCAGCTTCTCCGCCTCCTTCGGCCGCTGCAGCTCGACCGCGTGGGCTTCCCAGAGCAGGGCCTGGGGGGCCTCGAAGGTGGGGTTGCAGGAGGCTCCGGAGGGTGTCCCCTGCTCGGCAGGCACCTGGGACGCGGCGGCCGCTTCGCTCCTTCTCGGTCCGCTCCAGGAAAGGCGCATCCGGGCCACCAGCCGCCGCTCCGGGCTCATCTCTGGCCCGGGGACCGCGGAGGGGCCGCCCCGCGGCGTCCTGGGGCCCAGGTTCGGTTTTGGCCGCAGGAGGGCCGCGCGGCCGGGCCTGCGCCCTGCGCACCTCGGGCAGCTCGCCCCGCTCGGCCACCTTGTCCCGACTGCTCTCCGCTCGGGCTCCTGGGCGTCGGGGCCGGGCGCGGACGGCTTTGGGGGCAGGGCTCCCGCATGTGTTCTCCAAAATGAGGTCGACCCGAAGTGGTTTCTTGAGGAGCAGTGGCCTCTTCTGGCCTTTGGTCCTCTTCTTGTACAGCTGCCTGTCCTTGGAGCCTGTGCCCACGAAGGAGTGTTTCATCGGGGCCTCGGAGATCAAGCCGCCGCCCTGGCTCCTGCGCCATCTTGCTCCCACCCTACTCCCCAAGCTGTTGGAAGGGTTGGGAAGCCCTGGCAGGTGCCGGTGAGCACGGTCCGCAGCAGGTCCGGTCCGTCCTGGCCAGGGTACATCCCTGGGCTTGGGGCTCGACGCCCAGGAGGCAAATGATTGATGTTTCATTAATGTGTCTCTCTCTCTTTCCCTCTCCCTTCCCCTCTCTAAAATCAATAGTACATTTTTTTTTAAACGCTTTCTACAAAATAATTTCTTAAAACCTGTTTTACGACTATCAATTGTTGACTTGATGTCAACTTTCATGTCTTCATTCTTTTGTTTTTTTTTTTAATTTTAGAGAAAGAAAAAGGGAGAGAGAGGGAGAGAAACATCAGTGTGAGAGAGAAATATAGATTGGTTGCCTGCTCAGTATGTACCCCCACAAGGGATTGAACCGGCAACCTGTGTATGTGCCCGGTCCCGGAATTGAACTGGCCACCTTTTGGTGTGCAGGAGGATGCTCCACCAGCTGAGCCACACTGGCCAGGCAGGGCATGTCTTCATTCTTTATCTTCAAGGATACTAGAATCAACGTTAGCTTTTCTCTTTGTTATCTAACAAACTCTTTAGGCAAAGGAATTATATTAGGGAAATACTATTTAAAAAGTTGCCAGTAACTTAGTTGTTTACTTGGTTATTTACACAAAGTTCTAAATTTTTATTAGAGTGTAATCTTTACCTTTTAACCAAAGTTGTACAATTCATTCAGGTCCAATTTAATTTTTTTCACTTGACAAGCACTTTAAAAAAAATTTTTTTTTTTTAAATTCTCACCTGAAGATACTTTTTTAAATTTATCTTCAGATAGAGTGGGAGGAAGAGAGAGGGAGAGAAAGGGAGAGAGAGAAACATCGATGTGAGAGTCACATCCACTGGTTGCCTCCCGCAGGACTCTGACCAGGGCCAGGGAAGAATTACAACCGAGGTGTGTGCCCTTGGCCACAATAGATCCCGGGACTCATTGGTGTGCCGCCCACGCTCTGCCACTGAGCCAAACCGGCCAGGGCAAGCCCTTTTTTTTCCAAAGAGAAAATCACCATAAGATTCAGACTACTAAAGACTAATTTCTTCAAGCTATTTACTACGTTTCTTTAACCAATCAATGTAAATTCAGTCAGTGACACTGAATTTGAGAGCCTTACACCCTTTATTTTCTACACCTCTATGAAGTGTACCTTATTCAAAGGTAATTTCCCAATTTATTCAAAGGTAACCTGAAGAGGAACCAACTTTCCTTTGCCCTGATGATGGTGCACACCAAAGGCTTCCTTACTTGTGCTGTTTCAGAATCTGAAAAGCTACTCTCTCCTGGGACCCAGAATCCTTTTGGATGGTCCCTCCTCATTCTCTCTACTCACATAAGGGAAAATGCATCAGTTAAAAGGAGCACACATGAATAGTTCTCAAGACATACATCTGGTGACAACAGGAAAATTTCAGAATAAGTGCTGAAAAATGCCATTTATATAAATTTAAAGTCATGTAAAACACTGTACTTTGACATTTCTGTGCATGGAATAGTGAAAGAAAGTAGATCAGTGGCTGCCTCAGTGGGGGTGAGAAAACAGTCTGGATTATAAATTTATCCCATGATAACAGCTGCCTCTGAGTGAGGGGAGAACAAGGCAACCGGAGATGTGGAGCCGGACATCTTCCAGCAGCGGAGGGGCCCTGGCCCCATCAGGCTCCTATTGATCCACTGGTCTCACCAAACCCATCCTGGCCCCAGGCAAGGGGATGTAGATGGCTAGCATTAAAAATTGTAGAAACACTTTTTTTTAACACTATCACCATTATATGTTTGTTCTACTCTGCTGTTAACAATTACATAGATAGATTCATATTTAACATATGAATATACAAGCTATAGGTGTCACTGCTCATTATGAAAATGGCTTTGGTGGCCAGGAGGGGGAAAAAACTAAGGTAAAAATATAAAGGAAGCCCTGGCCAGTTTGGCTCAGCAGTTAGAGCATCGGCCTGTGGACTGAAGGGTCTCAGGTCCTATTCCAGGTCAAAAGCCTGTACCTGGTTTGCAGGTTCAATCTCTGGCCCCAGTCTGAGTCCTGTGGGAGGCAACCAATCAATGTGTCTTTCTCACATAGATGTTTTTCTCTCTTGCTCTCTCTAAAAATCAATGGAAAAAATATCTTCAAGGGATTAACAAAAAAAAACCATTACCATTTCTAGGGATCTGATCAAATTCTTACTGTTTCATCCTAGAAGTAATTTGATTACATTTATAATGAGCAAAGGGATGGTTATCTATAGAATGATCCGTTTATTAGATTTAGGGATTTAGGTCTGTGTGTGTTTATTTAAGGACTTCTGGAAAACCGTTGGAGTTCAAATCTATAATCCAGGATTAACTCTTTGTGGCCCCCAGCAAATTAACCTCTCTGGGCCTGTTTCTGCATCATATGATGACAATTACAAAGTCCACTTCAGAACTATGTAGAGGAGGCAGTGGGCTAATTCATGTAAAATGCATCCTCCCACAGTAGGAACACTTGGGAAATTATTGCAGTAATGTCCTTGTAGGTAGCATAATCAGTCTGTGTTCTGAGAGGTGGAAAGTATAGTGGACGAAGCCCTGGGCTCCGCCCTGGAGGGCGTGGCAGACCAAAGGGCGAATGGGCACCCCAGCGCATCTGGCTTCCGGCTCTATAAGAGGCCAGGCCCTGCACCGGGCAGCTCAGTGCTGGCTCAGCTCTAGCCCGAGGCAGAATAGAGTGGTTCCTGACCACGCCAGATGAACTAATGGTGAGTCTGCGCCGTTCAACTCGGGGGGCCAAAGTCCTTCCAACCAGTGGGGTGGAAGGTCAGAAACCCCCAGGTGGGCAGTCAGAATCCTAGCGGGGGATCCACTAGGGAGAAAAAGGACTGAAACGTTGACATAATTCTTTTCTTTCGGCACGTGTTCATCGAGCACGCCAGCGTGCCTACCCCGCATTGCCCAGGGGTGCCCTCCTCTAGGTATACGCAGCCCCTCAGAGGAGATAGTGGTCTGGCTGGTCCTGCCGGCTGCTGTCCCCAAGGTTTCTCGAGGGAATGGCCACTGACCTGGTGGTCCGCTGCCATACCCAAACCACTGGTTCGTCCTGGGCAACTGGGAATGTCTGTGAAAGGGATGGAAGGATGCTCAGAGCCCAGGGTCTGGGTGGGATGGGTTAACATTAGAGATCAAGAAAGAAGGACTGACTTCCTTCCATCTTCCATCCTTCCTTCTTTCCATCATTCCGTCTTTTCTTCCCTCCTTTCCTTTTTTCCCCGGAAAATCTTTTTATTTTCTTTGTTGATTTTTAGAGGGAGGGAGAGATAGAAACATAGATGAGAGAGAACATTGATTGGCCGCCTCCTGCATGCCCCCCACTGGGGACCGAGCCCACAACCTGGGCATGTGCCTTGACTGGGAATCAAACTGGCAACCTCTTGGTGCATGGGTCGACACTCAACCACTGAGCCACACTGGCCAGGCAGGAAAACCCTTTTATTTTTATTTTTCTCAGTTTTATTGACAAAAAAAACTCATATATATATATATATATATATATATATATATATACACACACACATACATATACATATACACATACACACACATATATATACATGTATATATATATAAAATACATATTTCTCTCTCTCTCCCCGCCCCCTTTCCACTCTATTTTTTTTTAAATCTTTGTTGAATGTATTACAGATGTTCCTCATTTTTCCCCCATTGACCACCCCCGCCCCCCTCCTGCCTTTTCCCACACTGTTGTCTCTGTCCATTGGTTATGCATATAAGTTCTTTGGTTTATTTCTTCCCACCTCCCAACCCCTTTCCCTTTGAGGTTTGTCAGTCTAGCAGTGAATTTGTACTTCTTAATCCCTTCACCTTTTTCATTCATTCCCCCAACCTCCCTCCCATCTGGCAACCAACAAAATGTTCTCTGTATCTATGAGAATGTTTCTGTTCATTTTGTTTGTAGATGCCATTGCCGATAGATATGTATTCATTGCCATTTTGTTTGTTCATATATGTTATCTTTTTCTTCAAAAAGACCCTTCATCATTTCATATAATAACGGTTTGGTGGTAATGAACTCCTTTAACTTTTTCTTGTCTGGGAAACTCTTTATATGGCCATCGATTCTAAATGACAGCTTTGCAGGATAGAGTAATCTTGGTTGTAGGTTCTTGCTTTTCATCACTCTGAATATTTCTTACCACTCCCTTCTGGCCTGCAAAGTTTCTTTTGAGAAATCAGCTGACAACCTTATGGGAACTCCCTTATAGGTAACTAACTGCTTTTCTCTTGCTGCTTTTAAGATTCTCTCTTTGCCTTGAACCTTTTGCATTTTGATGATGATGTGTCTTGGTGTGGGCCTCTTGGGGTTCATCTTGTTTGGGACTCTCTGTGCTTCCTGGACTTGTATGTCTGTTTCCTTCACCAAGTTAGGAAAGTTTTCTGCCATTATTGTTTCAAACAGGTTTTCAATTTCTTGTTCTCTCTTTTCTCCTTCTGGCACCCCCAAGATGCGAATGTTGGCACGCTTGAAGTTGTCCCAGAGGCTCCTTTCACTGTCCTCATTTTTTTGGATTCCTTTTTCTTTTTGCTGTTCTGATGGGGCGTTTTTTGCTTCTTTATATTCCAAATCAATGGTTTGCTTCTTGGATTTACGTACTCTACTATTGAATCTGTGTAAATTATTCTTTATTTCAGTTAAAGCCTCCTTTGTTTCTAACTGTGCCTCCATCATTTCTGACTGGTCCTTTTTTATGCTCTTGAGGCCCTCACTGAGTTCATTGAGCATCCTTATAAGCAGTATTTTGAACTCAGCATCTGTTAGGTTGCTTATCTCCATTTCGCTTAGTTCTTTTCTTGGGGTTTTGTTCTGTTCTTTCATTTGGGACCTGTTTCTTTGTCTCCTCATTTTGGCTGCCTCTCTGTGTTTGTTTCTGTGTATTACTTAACAAGAGGTATGGGGCTATCTGAGATGAGATGCTGCTTGTTTGAAAGAATTTAGGAAAACCTGAAGCAGGATCCAAGACAGGCCAATCCTATGGTTAAGCAACTGGCAACAGCTTGGGTGGGCCTGAAAGCTGGGTGGGGTGGCGCCTCAGGGAATCACCAGGGCGGGGCTACCAGTGTGAGCCAGGTTGCTGGAGTCCCAGATATGGGGACTGTCTGCTGCCCCAGGGAAGGGCTCACCAAAGGAACAAAGGCCTCTGACAGCACGTTTGTCCCAGAGAAAGCCCCCTCTCCAGCCCTCACTCCAATGCCAAACAGCTCAGTTCTTCCCTGTATGTCTCTGGTGCCCCTCGAGCTGCCTTCCCTCCAAGCTTAGAGGGAGAGAGTCTGATAAGTCCGTGCGTGGGCCCTTTAAAGAGCTGCCTAGGGCTCCAGCACATCAGCTTTTCTGAGCCTCAGTTCCCGCTGGTTTTTCCAGCCAGAGGACTTCTCTTCCTGGCACTGGAACCCTGAGCGGGGTGTCTGGTGTGGGACGGGGACCCCTCAGTCCTCAGGGAGGACCTTCCCAGCCGAGGTGTCCCTCCTGATTTTTATCCGCCACACATGGGTGTGGGACCAGCCTGTCGCGCCTCCGCCCCTCCTACCAGTCTCGATGTGGCTGCTTCTTTAATTCCGTAGTTGTAGGACTTCCATTCAGCTTGATTTCAGGCGGCTTTGATGATGGTTTTTCTGTAGTTTAGTTGTAACTTTGATGTGGTTGTGGGAGGACGTGATACTGCGTTTACCTACGCCGCCATCTTGACCGGAAGTCTCCCTTTCCACTCTATCTGAAGATAAATGGAAAAATGTCCTCGGATGAGGATTTAAAAAAAGAAAAAGAATCTTCCTTTTGGGACAAGTCACTTCCCTTCCCAGGACTTCTGTTTTCTCTTTTTTGAAATGGGATTAATCTTGGCTCTATCTTGTATTTTAAAGTTCATTAATTTAAATGAACTTCTATTTTAAAGTTTATTAATTTAACCAAAAATCCAGTGCCATGTCTGGGAGGCAGGGCATCTTTGAAAAAGTCTCTGGGGCAAGATCTCTACAGAGGATGGTGGAGTATTCATTCATTCATCTAGAGTCCCATCTCCACTGGTAGATAGGAGGAGTGTAATAATAGTTTACATTTTAGAAATGTTATTCTGGCCCTGGCCGGTGTGGTTTAGGTGAGTGAGTGTCAAGGCACATGCAGGAGGCCACCAATAGATGTGTCTCTCTCGCATGAATGTTTCTCTCTCTCTCTCTCTCTCTCCCCCCTCCCACCCTCCCTTCCACTCTCTCTAAAAATCAGTGGAAAAATATCTTTGGATGAGCATTAACAACAACAACAAAGAAATGTTATTCTGACTGTGGGATGGGGTGGTAGTGGGGCACAGGTGCACTGAATGGAGTTGATTCCAGACTCAGGCTAATTAAGAGGCAACTGCAGGCTTTCAGGCAAAAGATGATGGTGTGCTAGATTAGGATAGGATCAGCAAGGATGGAAAGGAAGGGTATGTGGGGTTGGGATTTGAGTTGGGTAGGATCCCTAAACTCACAACTTTTTTGCAGGATCTCATGGCTGAAGGTCCAGTTCAGTTATCAGGCAACTGCAAAGAGACTTACTCTTTACTTCAGAGACTCGAGGACATTGAGGAATTTCTCCAGGAACAACCTGAGACACATGAGGCAAGAACACCAGCTGCACCAGAGCCACAGCTTTATATGCCTCTTTCTGTCCATGGTGAAGACAGCCAACATGAATCCATTCAGAACCAGGTGATGACTCCCTTGAAGCCCACAATGATGAATTCTGCGTGTTCTAACATCCCTGGGACAGTTCTTGACCAGAACTCAACAACACTCCCTGTTAAAGCCTTTGATATGCCCCCAAGAGAACTAAGTGCGCCTTTCTTCATGGACCAGAAGGTGACCTCCTTTGATCAGAGAAAACCCACAGCAGCCTCCTGCATGATACCTGTCACTGAAAACCCAAAGACATCATTCACTGATTGCCAAAAGACAACCATCACTGCAAACAACATGACAATTTCCAATGCAGGCAGCCAGATGAAGACCCTCAGTGAGGAACAGACCTTCTACAGAGGCCAGATGACCTTCAGTGGGGACCAGACCCATTATGGAAACCGGATGACCTTTGGTGGGAACCATACCCGTTATGGAAGCCAGATGACCTTCAGTGGGGACCAGACCCATTATGGAAACCGGATGACCTTTGGTGGGAACCATACCCGTTATGGAAGCCGGATGACCTTCAGTGGAGACCAGACCCATTCTGGAAACCGGATGACCTTTGGTGGGAACCATACCCGTTATGGAAGCCAGATGACCTTCAGTGGAGACCAGACCCATTCTGGAAACCGGATGACCTTTGGTGGGGACCATACCCATTATGGAAGCCAGATGACCTTCAGTGGAGACCAGACCCATTCTGGAAACCGGATGACCTTTGGTGGGGACCATACCCATTATGGAAACCAGATGACCCTCAGTGGGGACCAGACTCATTATGGAAGCTGGATGACCTTTGGTGGGTATCAGGCCTATTATGAGTGCCAGATGACCTTCAGTGAGGACCAGGCCCTCTGTGGGGTCCAGATGAAGAACCTTAGTGATGAGCAGACTCTCTATGGAAGCCAGAAGACAGCTCTTAAAGGGGACTACACAATGACCTTTACTGGTGACCAGACCTTCACTGCGGGCCAAATGACAACATACAGTTGTGACCAGACTCTCTATGGGGGTCAGATGACAACCCTCACTGATGACCACACTCTCTATGGAAGCCATATGATGCCATGTCAATCATCATCATTGCCATACCCAGGATTCCTGTACTTTTCAAATTCCCATTTGACCCAAGGACAATCCCAGAGAAGTCAGTTCCAAAATAATGTTGACATTTTGAAGCCCTACATTTGCACATACCAGGACTGTGGAAAATCGTATTCAAAGCGTTTTCACCTCCAAGTCCATGAGCGCAAACACACTGGTAAGTGAGGGCTGAGGGTTAGGGGTAACAAGTAAATCTAAAGATTTGTGCCTTTATAAAAATTTGAGATTGTTGTCCCTCTAAGACTGGGACCCTAGTAGACCCTAGAAAAGGTTGGCAAATTTGAAAGGGTGGATATAGCAGTCCTAGGAACAAGTCTAGTTCTGGACCAGAGCCAGCCTGGCTGCAGCCTTTTTTGTTGGCTCTGCTGGGATGATGAGAATAAGTGGGGAATTGTTTAAGTTCTTACTGATTTGACACTACCTCTACTGGGACTGTCACTCTACTGGGACTCTCACTTCATGGACCTCTCCTCAGATCCAACAGACCCTCTCCCTCAACTTCCCTATCCCTCCTTATCCTCCTGACCCTTCTCCTATTTTCCTTTTTCTCTTCCTTTCCTTCCTTCATAGCTTTGTTCTCAGCCTTCCAGCTCGTGCTGCCTGCCTTCTTTTTCTCTTTCACTCACCCTCTGCAGTCTCCCTTCCTCTGGCTCTCCCTCTCCCACACCAACACACTCAAAACATTTTTCTTCTCCATTCACTTTCAGCTTCTTTGTCCCATGCTCCCTGAAACATGACAAGTCTCTTTCTCTCGGTCTAGGAGAGAGGCCCTACAAATGTGATGTGAAGGGATGCACCTGGAAATTTGCCCGTTCAGATGAGCTCAACAGACACAGCAGAAAGCACAGTGGGGAGAGACCCTACCAATGTACTTCGTGCGACAGGAATTTCACACGATCTGATCACTTAAAGCAGCATCAGAGAGTCCACAGCCGGTGACTATGAACCCATCAGCCCATGAGGAAATGAGCACAGCCAAAAGATTCTCCCTTCCAAGCCTTTGTCTGCTCAGCATCTAGCACCATGCTACTACATAGTGGGTGCTTAATATTATTTGCAAACTTTTTAAGGTTTTTATTTTCTAAAACATAGAAGGAACATATGTATGCATTTCAATAGAATCAGAAGCACTAAATCTGTTCAAAAGTTGAAACCTCCTGCCCTGGCCAGTGTGGCTCAGTTAGTTGAATGTCATCCATGCACCAAGAGGCCACTGGTTCAATTCCGGGTCAGGGCACATGCCTAGGTTGTGGGTTCGATCCCTAGTCGGGGTGCATATGGGAGGCAACTGATTTATGTTTTGCTCTCTTGCCCTCTCCCTTTCTCTCTAAAATCAATAAAAACGTACTAAAAAATAAAGTTGAACCTTCTGTCATGGCTGCTACTTCTCTCAGGCAAAGTGTCTCCTATTCCCCTCAGGCTTCTCAATATGCTGTCAGAATACAGAGAGTGGTGGCGCTGGAGGAGGGACGGTAGGTGCTGACCAAGAGGGGAAGGATCTATGTTTTCCACTAGGCCCTGAGCCCTTTTCTTCATTGTTTCTGCTTACATGTCTGCAGCGGGGCGACCTGTGGCCTGTTTGTCTTTGCATGGCCGTGGCTTGATAACTGCTTCTGAGGGGTTTAGCCATTTTCCCTGCTGACTAGGTCCTTCTCCCAGCTCTTGCAGGTTTTGGCCTCTTAAATCTGGCTTGAACCCCCATCCAGTCCCCCAGCTTGTGTAATATCCTCCCTGGCAAAAAACTCTGGGTAGAGTCAAGGATGTGATCTATCCCACTTCTTATTTCCAAGGGGGCACTTTGAGGGCTTGTTTGGCGGTTCTAGCAGGGGAGCATAGCTACTTGTATACCCTTGACTGAAGACTGGTCCTCTCCTCCAGGGGGGAAGGTCATCCTCTTCCACTGAGCCTGCAGCCTTGGGAGGGACATACATGGATGGGTGAGGGAGGAGGGGACACCTGCCTAGGCAGCCAGATCAGCTGAATCAACCCTGGCTATCAATGGGGTGACATGTCGCAGCCAGATCACCCTCACACCCTCCAAGGGGGGGCATTTTGAAAAGCTCTTTCCACATGGAGCTCTAAGGGAATCCCCAAGCCTTCAGTTTGCTCTGCAACATTCCAGATTCTTCCTGACCCACCCACTCTCACCTTACAAATGCCCCAAAAGCTACATCCCTGAGTCTTTGAAGGCCCCAGACAGCATTCTAAATCAGCACTGTGGGCAGTTATTTTTTCTCCCCCAGTAGCCATTATAGTTTTGGGTAGACGATAGTATTAGCCGTTGGTAGGTAATTAGGTAGGTTCGGGGTCATCCACATGGCCCACTAAAATGCAGCAGTTATCAGAGATTTTGGGCAAAGGTCAGTAGTGGTACACGTAGACAATACATCTATACCAATAATACATTCAATGGGGGAGCCATACACAGTGAAGGAGGTGTGACAAGACCTGAAAGGACCCACTGGGCTTGGGCAAGAACACCAGTGGTAACGGCCTCAAACCCGGAACCAAAGAGTTTTATCTGCTCCCCCCTCATCCTAGAGCCAGATTTCAGGAGTCACAGTCACCTGTGCACAAGCAGCCACAACCCGAGCAGTACATTCCTCCCTTCCATACTCATTAACCCCTGACCTTGGCGTAGGGTCTCCGGTTCCCTCTGGGGACAGAGGGACCTTGGACTAACCCTTAATCTTATTTATTTTTTAATGCCAAGAGGTTCAGATAAGATTGGCAGTATTCTCCAATCATTGCCAGGGTCACAGAGCCCCATCAAGTGTCCTGTGGCCTGGTACTTGGCCCTGAATTCCTTGGTCTATCTATCTCCTCCTTTGAGACTGCCAATAATCAAATTCAGGGATCTTTTGGGGAAGGCCTTTGCCCAGGTTGGCCAGGAGAGGGCACTAGGTTATTACTCTGAGCTGCTCTTTCTCCTAGTTAGTCTGCTATATTGCCTGTTGTCACTGTTTTGTTTTTTTTAATCCTCACCCAAGACATTTTTCCATTTTGTGTTCAGATAGAGTGGGAGGGAGAGAGAGAGAAACATCGATGTGAAAGGGACACATCGAGTGGCTGCCACCCACACGACCCAACCAGGGCCGGGGACAAACTGCAACCAAGGTACGTGCCCTTAGCGGGAACCGAACCCCGTCTCTCCAGACCGCAGACCAACGCTCTAACCGCTGAGCCAAACCGGCCAGGGCAGTTGTCACTGTTTTCATGTCTGGGAATTTATCAGTTAAGGCTGGACTGTGTCGTGGACCAATTTACCTGACTTCACATGGAGGTGTTTTTTTTAAATTCTCACAAGAAGATAGTTTTCCATTTATTTTCAGACAGCGTGGGAGGGAGAGCTAGAGAGAGACAGAGAGAAACATCGATTGGTTGCCTCCCAGACAACCCAGGGACTGAACTGCCACCCCAAGGTACGTGCCCTTGACAGGAATCAAACCCACAACTCTTTGGTCCATGGACCAGCACTCTAACCGCTGAGCCAAACTGACCAGGGCTAAAGCTTTTCTTAAAATAATTTTTCATTATTGATTTTAGAGAGAGAGGAAGGGAGAGGGAGAGAGATAGAAACATCAATGAGAGAGAACATTGATTGGCTGCCTCCTGCATGCCTCCCACTGAGGATCAGGCCCACAACCTGGGCATGTGCCCTGACCAGGAATCAAACTGGTGACCTCTTGGTGAACGGGCCAACGTTCAACCACTGAGCCACACCAGCCAGGCTAAGCTTCTTCTTCTTTTTTTTTTTTTAAATATGTTTTTATTTACATTTTAGAGAGAGATAGAAACATCGATGCGAGAGAGAAACATTGATCGGTTGCCTCCGGCACATCCCCCACTGGAGATCAAGCCCGCAACTGGGCATGTGCCCTGACTGGGAGTCAAACTGGGACCTCTCAGTCCATGGGTCGATGCTCAAATCACTGAGCCACACTGACAGGGCTCACGTGAAGGTTTAACGGGACCCAGTGACCAGCACCAACAGGAGCAGCATGGACAAACTTGGAAATTTGAGTCTGGCTAACAGCCTTATATCCACTGTTTTCAGTCCCTCACTGTAGACCCAGGGGATCACAGGGATGACTCGCAGAGATGTTAGAGTCTCGCCCTGGCCGGTTTGGCTCAGCGGTTAGAGCGTCGGCCTGCGGTCCGGAGAGACCCGGGTTCGGTTCCCGCTAAGGGCGCGTACCTCGGTTGCAGTTTGTCCCCGGCCCTGGTTGGTCGTGCGGGTGGCAGCCACTCGATGTGTCCCTTCACGTCGATGTTTCTCTCTCTCTCTCTGTTCCTCTCTCTCCCTCCCGCTCTACCTGAACAAAAAATGGAAAAATATCCTCGGGTGAGGATAAAAAAAAAAAAAAAATGAGAGATGTTAGAGTCTCTGCAAGTGTGTTCCACACAAAAAACTTGTCAAGAGTGGTTCAAACTTCGAGAGTCTAATAGTACCCACAGAAGAAAGAGGTCTTAGATGTTCACACCCTCTTATCTACCTCTTCCTCCTCCTCCTTGGGCAAAGTGGCCTCTGTTAGGGTTCTGTAGTAATGCACCCCACAAAGCAACACTCTCCATCACTAAGTTTAACAAGATGATCTTTTTCATTGTGGAGACAAACTAACCAAGTCACTAAGGTCTCTTTGGGCCACTGGACAAAGTGATTCCAAGAGACTCTACACTCCCACTGAAGGCATGAGTTGCAATAACACATGGAGTCACAGGATATCCCTTGGTCCCAGGGACCTGCTCAGAGCCCCTGGTTATTGGGTGTAATTCAGCATGTGAGGTCTCTGGCAATTTGTGGTCCCATTGTTGCAGGACCACGAGCAGCAGCCAGAGAATTGCTTCCGTAGCTTTCTTAGAGTCCCTTTGTTGAGTTTCTAATTTGACCCAGTGGGCGAGCCCAGACGGATTTGGGGGTAAATGGCTCCCCTTAGAACTGAAGGATTTCTGTAACTAATCCCCAGCACTCCCCAAGGCCATAGGCATGGCTGTGAGAGTGCCCCCGGGGACCCCCAGCCGTTCCTTCTTCCAGACAGCTTTGTGCACAGTTGGCCACCCTGCTCACTTAATCAACTTGTTGAGTTGCCAGGTGCCAAGATGGTTAATTAGAACAATGGGTCAGGCTGAAGGTAGAAATCAAAGCTTTATTCACTTTCTGTGACAGTGGAAGAAGAGGTGAGAAGGAGAGATGCTGGCTCCCTCGTGCTCCGTTTTCTCCAGGATGCAGGCAGACGGGAAGTATCTCACTTCCCGCAGCCCCAAACTAAACGTTTCTGCCTTCCATGGACCTGGAGAACCCTGGGAGGAAAAGGAGAAAGGGCTAGGAGAAGAAAGTACTGAGTCAGAATGAAGTGTCTCACCAAGGACCTCAGAAGGAGGTCTCTGATGGAGGTGACTGGCTATAAACACCAATATGCATAAGAGTGTGTCTGGCCCAGAGGGCCCTGAGTCCATGCAACTCCCTTCAGAAAACTCAGTGCCCTGGCTGCACACCATCTGCTGTGGGGAGGGCAGCCTCCTCCGTGAGGCCAACCAGGCCAAGCCTTATGTCAGGCCTAAAAAAATCATACACAGGATTTGGGCCCGGAGCCAGACTACTCACTCAATTTAAGAATTGGAATATTATTGCCCTGGTCAGTCTGGCTTAGTGGTTAGAGTGTCCATGATGGAAGAGCTTTGGAGTGGGGAAGAACAGGGGAGACAACCCTGGTGGTTAGCAGACAGACTGAATGCACTGGTGTGGGTAGGAGGCCTGGTGTCTGCCTCGGGAGGGCTACATGAAGGGGATCAGCAGGCTGGGCTGGGGCTGCAAGGTCAGTGAATAATGTGGATCTGGTGAATGAAGAGGCAAAAAGACCAGTGGAATAAAATAAGAAGTTCATAGACAGACACAAGTACATATAGAAAATAAGTATATGGCCCTGGCCAGTTTGGCTCAGCAGTTAGGGTGTTGGCCTGAAGACCAAAGGGTCACAGGTTCAATTCCAAGTCAAGGGCACACGCCTGGGTTGCAAGTTCCTTCCCTGGCCCTGGTTGCGGTCATGCGGGAGGCAACCAATCGATGTGTCTCACACATAGATGTTTCTGTCTCTCTCTCGCCCTCCCTCCCTTCCATTCTATCTAAAAATCAATAGAAAAATATCCTCAGGTGAGGATTAACAAAATAAATAAATAAAGCACTAAATAAGTCATAATATAAAAAAAGAAAAGAAGTATATGATAAAAGTGACAAAGCACTTGGAGCACATAAACTTGAAGAAATTGTGCTGGGCCCTGTCCTGTTTGGCTCAGCAGTTGGAGCGTCAGCCAGCAGACCAAATGATCTCAGGTTTGCTTCCGGGTCAAGGGCATGTACCTTGGTCGCATGTTTGATCCCTAGCCCTGGTTGGGTCATGCAGGAGGCAACAAATCGATCTCTCTCTCTATCTCTCCCTCCAGCCTTCCCTTTCCACTTTATCTAAAAATCTATAGAAAAAATATCCTTGGGTGAGGATTAAAAAAAGAAAGAAATTGTGCTGGGTCAGCTACTTAACTGACTAGCAAAAGTTAAAATTAGGTTTGTAGCTCGTCCCATACATAAGAGTAAACTCCAAATGAATCAGGTATCTAAAAGTAAAATATGAGGCTCTGGTCAGGTAGCTCAGTTGGTTAAAGCATCGTCTTAATACACCAAGATTGGGGGTTCCATCTCCAGGCCACAAACAAGAATCAACCAATGAATGCATAAATAAATGGGACAACAAATCGATGTTTCTCTCTCACACTCACCTTCCCTTCCTTCCTCTCTAAAATCAATCGATAAAAAAATAAAAATAGCCCTGGCCAGTTTGGCTCAGCGGTTAGAGCGTTGGTCTGCGGTCCGGAGAGACCCGGGTTCGGTTCCCGCTAAGGGCATGTACCTTGGTTGCAGTTTGTCCCCGGCCCTGGTTGGTCGTGCGGGTGGCAGCCACTCGATGTGTCCCTTTCACATCGATGTTTCTCTCTCTTTTTTCCTCTCTCTCCCTCCCACTCTATCTGTAAAAAAATTTTTAAAAATAAAAAATAAATAAAAATAAAATATAAAACCATACAAGTATTAGAAAAAATATATGAATTTCTTTATAACCAAAATTTAGAGAAAGGATTCTAACTACAATTCAAATCCAGATGCACTAAAAGAAGAGGGTTGGTAAAATTACATGAAAATAAAAATCTTTCACATGGCAAAAAATACAGCTAGTTAGCCCTGGCCAGGTGCTCAGTTGGATGGAGCACTGTCATCATACATGAAAAAGGTTGAGGGTTCGATTCCTGGTCAGAGCACACACTTAGGTTTTGGGTTCAGTCCATAGCTGGGGTCCCTACAGGAGGCAAAGGATCGATGTTTCCCCCCCTCTCTCTAAAAATCAACAAAAACACATCCTCGGGTGAGGGTTAATAGATAGATAGATAGATAGATAGATAGATAGATAGATAGATAGATCAAAAGACAACTGGCAAACTTTTAAAAATTGAAAAATACACCAAAACCCAGAGGGAAAAAATGGACAAAGTCATGGACAATCACAAAAAATAAATTTAATAGCCCATAAATATATGAAAAGAAATCTAGAGGGGAAAAGGAGAAACATCTGTAACAAAAATTAGTTAATTACTTAAAATAAATAAATTTTTTTTTAAAGAAAAAAATTTAATTATTATTCATAATTTGCAAAGAGCAAATTAAAACTACAATGGGCTTCCTTCCTGCTTCGTTCGCACGTTTCGGGACGTGGGAAAGAGCGTCCAGGCAACCAGCACCACCTGAGGAGCCCGGGAGCCCCGCCGTGGACGAGGACCAGCGCTGGAGAGGAAAATGTCTGGGTTGAAGACCTCAAAGGCTGAAGGCGAGAGGAAGACAGCCCTGGAAATGGTCCAGGCAGCTGGAACAGGTGGACACTGTGTGACATTTGTTTTGCATGAGGAGGACCATACCCTAGGAAATTCTCTTCGTTACATGATCATGAAGAACCCGGAAGGGGAATCTTGTGGATACACTACAACCCATCCTTCAGAGAGTAAAACTAATTTACGCATTCAGACTCGAGGTGGTCTTCCAGCTGTTGAGCCATTTCAAAGAGACCTGCATGAGCTCATGAACGTCTGCCAACATGTGCTTGACAAGTTCGAGGCCAGCATAAAGGAATATAAGGACCAAAAAGCAAGCAGAAATGAATCCACCTTCTAGTCCCTTGTGCACTATACAGGGAGGAACATTCTCTAGGATGTTCTCTTCGTGATCTTGTAAAACCCAGAAAAAGAAGTTTGTGGTTACAACATGATCTGTCATTCAGAAAGGTGTGATTCTAGCTATTAACCCGTTACCGCTATTGGAATCCCTGCAAGAACCTTTGCATTCTTCAAATAAATTCCCTCTTTAAACTAAAAAAAAAAAAAAAAAAAAAAAAACTACAATGAAAGTGAAAAGAGTGGAGTAGGGACCTCCAAAATTTTTCTCCTCCGTAAGAGCAACAAGAAGACCAGCAAAGCCCTGGCTGGTTTTGCTCCGTGGTTAGAGCGTCGGCCTGTGGACCAAAGGGTCTTGGGTTCAATTCCAAGTTAAGGACACGTGTCTGGCTTGCAGGTTTGATTTTATCCCCAACCCTGGTTGGATCTCTCCTTTCTCTCTCTCTCTCTTCCCCTCCCTCCCTTTTACTCTCTCTAAAAATCAATGGAAAAATATTCTTTGGTGAGGATTAACAAAACAAACAAACAAAAAACACCAGCAAAATTGTTAGAATCAACTTTTTCAGAATTCAGGAAATTCATCAAAGGGTTGCAGCAATCTGGAGAGCATTTGTTCAAGAAAAATGACTGAATATCAGTAAAAACAGTGAGCTATGTGGTATTTCCATTTGTCCTATTCCCATCTACCCCAGCTCCATGGTAGCCTTGAAAACCACCATCCTGAGGGGGTCAATGGGGACTAAAGGGGGGTGGGCATCTGTAATACATTCACAATAAAGATGAGTTTAAAAAAAAAGAGCCCTGACTGGTTTGGCTCAGCGGTTAGAGTGTCAGCCTGTGGTCCAGAGAGACCTGGGTTTGGTTCCTGCTAAGGGCACGTACCTCAGTTGCAGTTTGTTCCCAGCCCTGGTAGGGTCGTGTGGGTGACAACCACTCGATGTGTCCCTTTCACGTCGATGTTTCTCTCTCTCTCCCCCTCCCACTCTATCTGAACAAAAAATGGAAAAATGTCCTCGGGTGAGGATTAAAAAAAAAAGAAAAGAAATCACCATCCTGTAGTCACAGTGAAAACTAGCAGCCCAGCAGCTACTAGAGGCAAAACAGGATTGAAGTCTCTTTAATGCTCCATTTCCAGAAACAGAGCATGGAAGTCTGAGTTGAAACAAAGACTAAAGTTTGAGAAGACCAAGGTGGCTAGAATTTGTGAGGCAGAATACTTGAGGGGATAAAGTTTTTCAGAGAATACACTCAATATCTTGAGGGGTGTTCTTTGGAAGGATTTTTGATTGAGCACTGACAAAGCATGAGAATTATCCAAGACTAGGAAAAATATCACAAAAAAGAAATAGGCAGGCCCTGGCCAGTTTGGCTTAGCGGTAGAGCATCGGCTCGCGGACCAATGCGTCATGGGTTCTATTTCGGTCAAGGACATGTATGTTTGGTTTCTGTTCATCCCCGGCCCTGGTCAAGGTCATGCAGGAGGCAACCAGTTGATGTGTCCCTCTCACATCAATGTTTCTCTCTCCCTTTCTCTCCCCTCCACTCTATCTGAAGATAAATAAAAAATATCCTTGGGTGAGGATTAAAAAAAAAAAAGAAGTCCTGGTTGGTTTGGCTCAGCGGTTGGAGCGTCGGCCTGCGGACCAGAGAGTCCAGGGTTCGGTTCCCGCTAGGGGCACGTACCAAAAAAAAAAAGAAGAAGAAATAGGCAGAACAATTCCTGGAGCTCACACAGGACTGGAAAAAGTTTGTTTTCACTAGCCAGAATGTAAAGACATAATATACAGATCAGGCAGAATCCTTGGGGATTTTTGTTGTTGTTTATTTGTTTGTTTTGCACATATATATAGTAGTTAGGCTAAGTTAGCTCTAGAAAAAAAGAAGTTTCGGACCTGTCCTAAAAAAGCTTAAAAGTAAGCCTCATATAAATAAAAATTTCTGAGGAAAAAAAAAAGTAAGCCTCAAAGGGATCCAACAAATTCTAAGAAGTAAACGCCAACACTATTTAAAGGAATAAAACAAAACCCAACAATCAACAATGTAAATTCACAATTGTCTGGCATCCAATAAAAAAGTATCAACCATTCAAAGAAGCAGGAAAATAAGGACAATTACCAGAATAAAAATCAATCAATACAGACCCAAAAATGACAAACATGGTAGAACTGAGACAGGCTAGTAAGCCAAGACAAGCAGAATAGGGAAACTGAGACAGCAGTTTGCAGCCATCTAGATGCCTAACATCTAGACAATCTAGATGCCAAGCAGTTTGCAGCCATGCAGAAAATCCTATCTTCCCTAACTCAGGGACACTTAAGAGTAAATGGTTTGTGCTTATCCCCAACCAGGGGGTAAATAGCTTACATCACGGTACTCAGGGAGACAGATAGCAGAAATCTAATTAGGGCTATTTGCCAACCACACCCAAGGACAGATAAAGAGAATAAATCTCATTTTGGCACATCAACATAATGAATACCCTATTGAAATCCTCCCCTAAACAACTTTTAAAACCCCTCAAAACAAAGGTCCCAGTGCACGCTCTCCTTCCAGGGAGGACACCTGCACCTCCCCTCACCCCTTCTTCCCCCACAAGTATGCATCTCCTAAACTCTAAGGGTCTCACAAGGTTTTCAACCAAGGCAGCAATGGGTGGTGGCAGTTTATCCCAGGCAAACCCCAAGGACCTCTTTACTCTGACTTAGTGAGCCAAAGCAAAGCAGCCTAGGCTCATTTCCCCAGTCCTTTCTCGTTTCACTGTCCCCAGCTTTAATAAATGTCCTCTAAAATTTACCTGTACTCATGTTGTGAAACTTTTCCTGCAGAAAGTCAAGAACCCATACACTACAGGCTGACCCTAGGCAGACCCACTCAGGGCCAAGTCACTTTCCGGTAACAGAACTAACTTAGGAACAGAACTAACTAACTTAAAACAGCTATTGTAACTATGCTTCATATGTTCAAAAATATAGAGGAAAGCATGATCATAAGAATAGAAATGGAAGATATGAACTACTAGAGATGAAAAATATAGTATCCGAAATGAAAAGCATACTTTTGGGAACTGATTAGATACTGTAGAAGAAAAGATTAGTTAGATTGAAGATATCTAAAATGAAGTAGAAAAAGAAAAAAGACAGAAAAAAATGCACAGAGGAGCATCAGTAAACCATGGGACAACATCAAGCAGTCTATTTATTATATGAACAGACTGTGTGTCAGGAGAGAGGGGACAAAAAATTGACAAAACAAAGGCTAAACTTTTTACAAATTTTACTAAAATGATAAGCTTTTGGATTGAAGGTCAATGAGCCCCAAACAGAATAAAGTTCAAAACCACATTAAACCAATCACTATATTGTTTAAGAATAGATACATATATAGTAAAAACAAATAAAAGCAAAGACAAGATTAACCAACATTCAGGATAGTGGTTACCTCTATGGAGGATGGGGATGTGATCAGAGAGGGGAGCACAAAGGTTTCAAAGGTATTAGTATGTACTTTTTCTCAAGTGACATAAATGTTAGATGTTTATTTTTTATTTTTATTTTTTAAATTATTATTATTTTTATTGTCACCCAACGACATTTTTGCATTTATCTTCAGATAGAGCAGAAGGGAGAGAGTGAGGGAGAGAGAAACAGCGAGGCGAGAGAGTCACATCGACTGGTTGCCACCCACACGACCCCAACCAGGGCCAGGGACAAACTGCAACCAAGGTTTGTGCCCTTAGCAGAAACCGAACCTGGGCCTCTCTGGTCTGCGGGCCGATGCTCTAACCGCTGAGCCAAACCAGCCAGGGCTAGATACGTTTCTTTTTGTTTTATTATTTAAATTGCATCCATACAAAATAATGCTTTTTGCATGTATAATAGAGATCATAGTAATAGAAAATTAATTTCTTCTGTGCTACCTATAACACAGAGTCAAAAGCCTGGGAGTCATCCTTGACCACACCCTCAACCAAATCCAGTTAGTTATCACTACTAAATCTTCCTCATCTTCGACTTCCACACCCTGGTCCAAGCCTCCTTCACCTGACCAGGAGCCCTGAGACCGATTCCTCTCCCTTAAGGCAGTCAAAGAAACCATTTTAAAAATGTGCTTTATTTTATCTTTTTATCTTGAATCTAATCTCACCCACTTGCTATCAAAAGCAACAGATAAGTAAATTGTCCAAGACCACACAGCTAGGAAATGGCAGAGATAGGATTCAAGAACGCACAATGTCTTTCCCACCCACTTATCCTGCCTTGTGTTGAACAAGATAAAACTGGGAGAGGCTTGGCCCAAAGTGGGCATAGGGTAATCACTGGTTAAAGGATAGATTGATTTATTCTCCTCCAATCACCCCCTCATTATGGATGGGACCTAGTGCCCGGGTGGGAATAAAAGAGATCTTCGTTATTCAAAACCTGAGTCCTTAGGGCCACTAATTGGGTCACAAATAAGCAAGTGCCGTTTTGTCCCTACTTTAAAAAAAAAAAAAAAATCGCCCTGACCAGTTTGGCTCAGCGGTTAGAGTGTCCTCGGGTGAGGATGAAAAAAAAAAACACATCCCCTCCCCTCACTTGGAATTTGGGTGGCGGGCACCTGACAGCCTGGCCCAGGTACACTGGGGCCACTAGGAAAACATCCAAGCGGCCATGCAGAACAGTTAGGGAGGGGTGAGAGAGGAGGGCATAGCGAAGGCTGTGGGACTTCCCCAGCTGCCCATAAGTTGAGTTCAAGGAGGTTCAGCCTTCACCTTGGTAGCACTTGAAGTGCTGCCCTACAGCAGGCGCCATCACGTTCTGAGTTCTTAGTGTCCAACACCAAGCACGACCAAGGGTAGACATCCAGAAAATGGGGAGTCAGGCCGTGATGCTCTCTGAATTGTGAGTCAAAAATATTTGCCCACCCTGCCAGTGTGGCTCAGTTGGTTGAGCAGAGTCCTGTGCATGGGAAAGCTGCAGGTTTGATTCCTGGTCAGGGCACGTATCCAGGTTGTGGGTTCGATCCCTGGTCGGGGCACGTATAGAAGGCAAACAAATCAATGTTTCTCATATCGATGTTTTTCTCTTTCTCTCTCCCCCTTCCCCTGTCTAAGCTTGTCCTCGGGAGAGAATTTTGAAAAATAAAATTATGGCCCTGGCCGGTTGCTCAGTGGTTAGAGCATCGGCCTGCGGTTCAGAGAGACCCGGGTTCGGTTCCCCCTAAGGGCACGTTCCTCGGTTGCAGTTTGTCTCTGGCCCTGGTTGGGTCGTGCGGGTGGCAGCTACTCGATGTGTCCCTTTCACGTCGATGTTTCTCTCTCTCTCTCTCCTTCCCACTCTATCTGAACAAAATATGAAAAAATGTCTTCGGGTGAGGATAAAAAAGAAAAAGAAACAGAAAATTATGCCCGGCTGGTGTGGCTCAGTGGTTGAGCATCGACCCATGCACTAAGAGGTCGCGCATTCGATTCCCGGTCAGGGCACATGCCCAGGTTCTGGGCCTGATCCCCAGTGGGGGACACGCAGGAGGCGGCCAGTCAATGTTCTCTCTCCTCCATGTTTCTATCTCTCACTCCCTCTCCCTTCTCTCTCTAAAAATCAAGGAAAAAAAAACATTTTTTTAATTAATAAAAAATAAAAGTTTGTAGGCTGGTTCTCCTCTGAGCAGTTGCCAGGTAGAGTGTTCTCTGCCTAGAATTCTCTCCTTTTCATTCACATGCTCAGTTTATTTTAACATTTAAGGCAAATTAATTTTTATATATACTTGCTTATTGAGCTCAAAGGTCACCTCCTTCAAAAAGCCTTTCTGACCTGCCCCGTTAGGTGTTCCTCCTCCCCATGGTCACTGCACCATGGGCACCTCTCAAGCCCCCAGACAAAACGGTTCCTGGACCACAGGAACCAGGCATCTCGCTGTGGCCATCGACTGGCAGAGCTTGGCATCAGACTAGGTCCAGGCAGCACCTGTACAAGGCACCATGTCTCAGTTAAGAGATCTACCTCTGGAGTGGACAGATCCTGGTCGGATCCCAGCTCTGCCACTTGAGAGCTTGGGCAAGTTCCTTCCTATTCGCTTGCTGGTCGGTAAAATGGCTGGCTGACAAGTCCCGAAATAAGGTTTTGAACTACCTGGCCGAGTCGTCGGGCTGGCCACTATGCCCTCAACCCAGGGAGAGGGGCAGAACAGGCCCTTTAATGCATGGTACTTGCTACCTGAGCTCTGTGAGGAGGAGGGGAAGATATAGTGGGGTTCATCTTCCTCACCCTGTCTTATGTCCGCCACCCCAAAGTCACCTAGAAAACACAGCCTAAAACAAGATTTAAGTACCAATGTTTTATTTGGATGGTGTGAACCCAAGACAGAGAGAAAAGAAAAGCAAGGCGGGGAGAATGGGAGGGAACGCAAGGCGACAGCGGGTGGGGTCCTCCTTCACAAGCCTCGAAGCACAGCACGAGATCGCTGGCTACTGGGAGATCTCCCCATGGGCTGTGCTGTTCGGAGAAACGGTGCCTTGCAGCCACTCAGGAAAGGAAAAGAGGGAATTTATCTGCCCGGGTCTCTCCCGACTCCCATTAGTCACCAAAACCCCAGGAGTATTAATCCCCCACACTTCTGTGTTGTGGTGGCTACTTGAGATGCCAGAGCCCATGCCCGTGGGCGTGCCTTCCAATCAAGTCTGGAAGCGCTGGGAGGAGACAGAAACTCCGGGCATGTGGCTGGTGAGCGCTGGACAGAATCCGATTCAATACCTAAGATATGCCCCAAACAGTCCAATGTTTTTCTCATTTACCAGAAGAGGAAACATGTCATAGAGATCACAGACCTTTCCCCAGGTCGCATGGCTGGTCGTGGCGAGTTCAGGATTTGAACCTAGCCTGGCTCTGGAAACCGTGGAAGGCCGAGTAAGGAACCTGGATTTTGTGCAGCAGGTAAAGGAGAGTCACTGAAGGGTTTCAAGTTGGGGAGTGACAGAAGAGAAAGAGCTTTTGAATAAAGCTCCCATCTCTACTTTGCTCCACCTTTCCATGTGGCTAAATTCAGCAAAAGAAGGTGGCCCAGAGTGGTAATGGCATCCAAGACAGTTTTTGAAGAGTCCCTGACGGGGAGTCCCAGAGCTCAAATGGGCTTCATTCAACACTGTCTCATAATCTTTCTCGGTCTGCTTCTAAGCCTACACCTGCCAAAGACACTAGCTGGTCGAAGGCAGGAAGGACTTGGGTGGAGAAGCCAAAACGAGGGGAAGAGGAGATTGACCTAAAGACCGGGAGCAGGAGGACCAGCCATCTGTTCACTGTTGGCCCGTGGATTGGGGGATCCTGACATGTGCAGATGAGTCCTTCGGTGTTGCCTGAGATGGTCAGATCGCATGAATTTTCGTCCGCACTGATCACATCTATGGGGTCGGTATTTGGTATGTATCCGTTTATGTCGTCCAAGCTCATCAGAACGGAAGAAAGACCATGTACAACCTTCCCACGTACATTTATAGGGCCTCTCACCTGCAAAGGGAAAGTGACAAGGGAGAAAAGAAATTAAGTAAAGGAATTGAGGCCAGCAGGTGGGAAGGAAGGGGTTTGACTGAGGCAGAGCAGTCTAGGTTGAGGAATCAAAAGGGAAAACAGGGAGGAGGCATCACAATCAGCAGTCTCCATCACCCTGGTACAGTCACACTGGACCGTGGGAAAGCACGTTGGTGACAGTACAATGGGTCCAAAAATTGAAGGATGACGGACTAATCACCAGCCATTACAAACCAGTGGTCCACCACCAATCTAAGACCCAGAGACTCCCCCATCCCACCCCACCTGTCTGACACCTCATTCACCTGTATGTTTGCGTTGGTGGCTCACGAGGTGGGAGCGCTTAGTGTAAGCTTTTCCACAGTCCTTATACTGGCAGCAGTAAGGCCTTGCAACCGTGGCTCTCCTCCTGGGAGCCCTTTCCGGGGCCCTGCAATTCTGCTCTGCTCTTTGTGGAGCAGGTGTGGGCTGCTCAGGTAGGAAGGAGTCTTCCTGGAAGGCTGGCTGGCTAACAAAAGAGCCCTGGGATTCTAAAGCCAGCAATGATGGGGACCCAGCCGGGGGCATTCCGCAGTTGTGGGGATCACTAGGGGACAACATCTGAGCCAAAGAGGGAAGCAATGCCTGGTCCTCAGCAGAAGGCATGGTTGGGGACAATGACATTATAGGTGTTAAAGAATCTCTATTAGAAGATAGTGTAGGGGGGCTAGAATAAGGCATTGTTGGTGTCCTAATGTGGGACATCACTGGGATTTCACTGGGAGCTGTGACTGGTGGCCCATTGCGGGACATCCTTAGATTCCCACTGAAGGTCATGGCCACCCCTGGAATACTGGGCTCTCCTAAAGACATCATGTGGGGCCCCTTGAAAATCATCATTCCTGGTTGAGAGGGAGACATTCCCTGACAGTAAATCATTTGGGAAGGAGGGAGAGTCACTTGGGGGCAGTAGTTCCCACCACACTCAGGCAGCAACACACTGAACTGTGGCCCTATTTCATTCACATTCTCCCTGGGAGTCTCAGCAGAAACCAAGGGGATCCTCTCCAGTTGTGGACACTGAAGGATGTGTTGAGTGCCCGCTGGGCCATGGGTCCAAGAGGTGTGCACTCCACTGCTTCCAGGAGACGGAGACATGTCCAAGATGCACAAGGACTTCTCAGTGTTCTTGGAGAGAGAGAGAGAGAGTCAGGTTAAATTAATCCTAGCTCAAATTCCAGTTCCACAAGGCCCTCCTCCCTATCTTTAGACCACACCCATATCCAGGCCTCCATCATCTCTTGCCTGAATTATCCTACCTCCAAGCCATTCTCTAGTTTGGGCTTTTGTTTTTCTTCTTCTATTTTTTTAAAATCCTCACCTGAGGATATGTTGTGGATTACTGTTTTTTTTTTTAATTGACTTTAGAGAGAGCAAGGGGGAGAGAGAGAACGCGAAACATCGATGTGAAAGAAAAACACATTGATTCCCTCCCAGACGTGCCCCAACCAGGGATGAAACCCGAAACCTTTTGGTGCACGGGATGATGCTCCAAGCAACTGAGCCACCTGGCCAGGGCTCCAGTTTCTCTAAGATACAGGTCTGGCTGATAGAATAGTGGAAGCTTAGGTGTGACTCATACCAGTTTTCCTCCTTGGCATGTTTTTATTATTTCATAAAAAGCAACAAAGAGAGCAAATAAAATATTTCACAAACTACACCTTGAACAAAACTCTGAGAAAACCCTCAAACTCTAAATTACATGTAAGCATGAGGGTGAAAGAACACCCCAAACCAGCCAAATGGGTACAGAAAGCCACAAAGAAAAATAGAGGCTTCAGATGAGACCTGGCTTAAGCAAAACTTAGAAATTATCTGCAAATTTTACATATTTACCTACAGAAGGAGGTCTCACTTGAATGCGAACTGCTGTGGGCAGGTCTGAGATCAAACATTGGTGGAGGTAAGAAAAAGAAGCAGGCTTTAAAAAACACCTTTAGAAAAAGTGGGGGCCCTGGTCGGTGTGGCTCAGTTGGTTGGAGCGTTATCCGGTGCACCGAAGGTTTGATTCCTGGTCAGGGAACATACCCAAGATGGGGCGCATACTGGAGGAAACTGATCAACATCTCTCACACCAGTGTTTTTTCTCTCTCTCCCTCTCTAAAATCAGTAAAAAACATGTGCTCAGGTGAGGATTTTAAAAAATAATAAATAAATGTAGATGGGGGATTGTCTTGGAGGTCAGGGGCAGTAGCCCTTGCTTGATGGCAAGCTGATGTGAGGAAAAGAAAAAAAGGGCTTGGTGGCAGAACCTCTTGAAACAGGATAGGATGTAAAAATCATTTTGTAAACTGTCCATTATGTGGCAATAGAGAGAGCTCTTGAGCTGGGAAACTGGGACAGCTACCCCATCATCTCCCATCCACTCCTCCGTTGGACCAGTGCAGAAAACACCAATCAAATATGAAAAACAAAATATAAGTTAAAAAATACACTATCCATAAAAGATACAAAAAAAAAAATCAAAACAGAAATTAAAGATTGTAATTTTCTCTCAAAAGAAAAATAAAATTCATCAGAAAAATGCTGCTACAGATCAAAGAAAAATTAGCAACATTCAAACACAACTTAAAAAAAGAAAAAGAAAGCAGGACTTAAGAAAGCAATTGCAGCTTTTACACCAATTACAGAATCCAGCAGCAGTGGAGGAATTCAAGTAAATTATGTCCTGTCAATAGGCTACGAGTTATATTAGAGGGGAAGGAGGGGGCCCACCCCCGGAGGGGCTTCTGTGGTATGGCAATATTTCACAAGTCTTTACTTTGTGATAATTCATTAAGCTGCACACTTGAAATGTTTATGCTACTAAACATTTAAAGAACATCAATGGTCTTCAAATTCCTCCCCAAAATGGAAGAGGAGGGAATACTTCTTAATTCGTTCTATGAACCCATCATTGCCCAAATACAGAAGCCTAACAAAAACATCACAAGAAAAACAAAAAGACTGACTTGGGGTGGTAAACACACAATACAATATACAGGTGATGTATTGTAGAATTGTATATTTGAAACTTTATATAATTTTATTCACCAATATCACCCCAATAAATTCAATTTAAGAAGATATAAAAATAAAATAAAAATTAAGCTACACATTTAATGCAAGTCCCTCCCAGAAATGCAAGGGTGATCCAACATATAAAAATCAATCAATATAATGTACTACATAAGTAAAATCTAGGGGGAAAAACATAATTTCAATGCAGAAAAGCATTTCAAATAATTCAACACCCTTTCACGATTAAAAAACACTCAAAAGCTAGAAATTGAAAGAAACTTCCAACACAATAAAGGGTATTCATGAAAAACCCACTGCTGACATCATACTTAAGTGAAAGACGGATGGCCTTTCCTCTAGGGTCAGGAGCAAGCCAAGGAGGCCCATCTTCACCACTTCTATTCAACACAGTGTTGGCAATTCTAACCAGAGCAATTAAGCAGGAAAAGAAATAAAATGCATCCAAATTGAAAAAAGAAGTAAAACTATTTATGTTTTCAGATAATACAATCTTGTGTGTAGAAAATCCAAGACTACATACACACTGACACAACCTGTTAGAAATAAACAAATTCAACAGAGTAGCAGGATACAAATTCAACACACAAAAATCCGTTGTTGCTACACCCTGTCAACGAACAATCTGAAAAGGAAATTAGGAAAACAATGCAATTTATGATAGCATCAAAATGAATTAAATACTTAGAAATACCCAATTCCTGAAAACTACAAAACACTGCTAAAAAAATATTAAAGAAGACTTAAATGGAAAGTTTATAGGTTGGAGGGCTTAAGAGTTATGATGTCAGTGTTACCCAAAGCAATCTATAATCAATACAATCCCTATCAAAATCCTTTTTTGGCAAAACAGAAAAATCCACCTTAAAATTAATATAACATCACAAGGGACCCCAAATAGCCAAAAAAAAATCTTGAAAAAGAACAAAAATTGGAAAATTCACACTTCTTGATTCAAAACTTACTACAAAGGAACAATAATCAAAACAGTATGGTACTGGCAATAGGAATAGACCAACAGACCAACAGGAAAAAAACAGAGCTCAAAAATAAACCCTAATATATATGGTCAAATGATTTTCAGCATGGTTGCCAAGACCATTCAATGGAGGAAAAGACAATCATTTTAATAAATGATGCTGGGCCCTGGCCAGTTTGGCTCAGCGGTTAGAGCGTCGGCCTGCGGTCCGCAGAGACCCGGGTTCGGTTCCCGCTAAGGGCACGTACTTCGGTTGCAGTTTGTCCCCGGCCCTGGTTGGTCGTGCGGGTGGCAGCCACTCGATGTGTCCCTTCACATCGATGTTTCTCTCTCTCTCTCCCTTCCTCTCTCTCCCTCCCACTCTATCTGTACAAAAAATGGAAAAATGTCCTCGGGTGAGGATAAAAAAAAAAAAAAAATAAATAAATAAATAAATGATGCTGGTATAACTGGATATCCACATGCAAAAGAATTAAGTTGGAACCTTAATACTATATACAACTCAAAATGGATCAAGACCTAAATATAAGAGCTAAAGCCATAAAACTCATAGAAGAAAATGGGGAAGCTTCATGATATTGGATTTGGCAATGATTTCTCTGATATGACACCAAAGGCATAGAAAACAAAAGATAAAATAAACAAAATTCGATTTCGTCAGAATGAAAATTTTTTGTGTATCAAAAGGACACTATCAACAGTATAAAGGCAAACAAGGGAATGAGTTATTACTAATATTCAGAATATATAAACATCGATGTGCGAGAGACACATCGACTGGTTGCCACCCACATGACCCCAACCGGGGCCAGGGACAAACTGCAATCAAGGTACGTGCCCCCAGTGGGAACCAAACCCGGGACTCTCTGGTCCACCGGCGGACACTCTAACTGCTGAGCCAAACCAGCCAGGGCTATATTTTAAAAACTCTTAAAACTTAATGGAAAAACAAATAACCCAATTAAAAAATGGACAAAGAACTTAACTAGATATTTCTCCAAAAACATACAAATACTTGATAAACACATGAAAAGATGTTCACCATCAGTAAGCACTAGAAAAATGCAAATCAAAACCACAATGAGATACTACTTTACACCCATTACAGTAACTATTATCAAAAAACAAAAGTGTGCCCTGGCCCGTTAGACTCAGTGGTTGGAGCGTCGGCCTGTGGTACAGAGAGACCCGGGTTCGGTTCCCGCTAAGGGCACGTACCTCGGTTGCAGTTTGTCCCCGGCCCTGGTTGGTCGTGTGGGTGGCAGCCACTTGATGTGTCCCTTCACATCGATGTTTCTCTCTCTCTCTCTCTCTTCTTCTCTCTCTCTCCCACTCTACCTGAACAAAAAATGGAAAAATGTCCTCGGGTGAGGATAAAAAATAAATAAATAAATATAAGAGAGCACCGGGCTGTGGACTGGTAAGTCGCAGGTTTGATTCCGGTCCAAGGCACATACCTCGGTTGCAATTTGTCCCCGGCTCTAGTTGGGGTTGTGCAGGAGGTAGCCACTCAATGTGTCCCTTTCACATCGATGTTTCTCTCTCTCTCTCTCTCCCACTCTATCTGAACAAAAAATGGAAATATCGCCCTGGCCGGTTTGGCTCAGTGGCTGGAGTGTTGGCCTGCAGACCAGAGCCCCAGGTTCGGTTCCCACTAAGGGCACGTACCTCAGTTGCGGTTCGTCCCTGGCCCTGGTTGGGGTTGTGTGGGTGGCAACCACTTGAAGTGCCTCTCTCACATTGATGTTTCTCTCTATTCCTCCCTCTCTCCCTCCCGCTCTATCTCAAGATAAATGCAAAAATGTCCTCAGGTGAGGATAATAAAAAAAAAAAAATGTGGAAGCAACCCAGTGTCCGTCGAATGATGAATGGATAAACAAATGTGGTATGTCTATGCAACAGAATATTATTCAGCCTGAAAGGGGAAGGAAATTCTGACACATGCTTCACCCTGAATGAACCGCAAAGACATTGGGAAGTCACTGTTCAATGGTTAGGGAGTTTCAGTTTGGGAAGATGAAAAAAGTTCTAAAGATGGATGGTGGTGAGAGTTGCCCAATAACATGGTTATGATGATATTTTCATTTTACATAGATTTTCCAATTTTTTTTTTGTACGTGACCCTAGCAGGAACCGAACCCGGGACTCTCTGGTCCGCAGGCTGACGCTCCAACCGCTGAGCCAAACCGGCCAGGGCAGATTTTACAATTTTAAACAATGTTTTAAAAAAGGACACAGAAAGGGTTCCCACTGGCCAAATTTGTGAAAATTTAAGAATCCAAAATAATGATTGTTGATTTTATTTTTAATTTTTATCCTCACCCAAGGACATTTTCCATTTTTTGTTCAGGCAGAGTGGGAGGGAGAGAAAGGAACAGAGAGAGAGAGAGAAACATCGACGTTAAAGGGACACATCGAGTGGCTGCCACTTGCACAACCAACCAGGGCCGGTGACAAACTGCAACCGAGGTACGAGCCCTTAGCAGGAACCGAACCCAGGTCTCTCTGGACCGCAGGCCGACGCTCTAACCACTGAGCAAACCGGCCAGGGCTGATTGTTGATTTTAATAGAAATTAAAATGACATCAAGTTAAATGATACCATAAGAAAGGAACTTGATAGCCCTGGCCGGTTTGGCTCAGCGGTTAGAGCGTCGGCCCGTGGTCCAGAGAAAGGAACTTGATAAATCAAAACAAAAAAGAAAAGAAAAGAAAAGGAACATTTATAAGACAAAAACCAGTATCACAAAAAAGGAAAGTTAGGAAAAAAGAAATCTGAAAATTCATGAGCCAAAAGTGACAATGGGTCAACTCCTATCCCAGCTTCAGACTTGTGAATTGACGTGAAAGAATTAAGTAATTATTCTATCTTTCCGGTAGAAAACTGTTATTTCAAAATCTCCAAATGATTCTAGTTGTTTAAGAAAATTTCTACTTTATAGCAGAATACAAACTAATAAAGGTAGAAGGAATGGTGGAATTAAAAAAGCATTATTTTACAGCACCTTAATGAAACTTTTGATTGAGGAAAAATTAATATTTGGTTGAAACCAATAAAGTGAATCTTGGTGGGAAACTGGGACATTTGGATGCATCCAAGGTAACAGCATACAGATTACTTTCTGACTGCAAGGCTAAAGGTAAGCTTGAATAGAGAGATGGATCATTAGACTTTTTGATACCTCAATCCAAGGGCCAAGCCTCGTGTCACCGAATGTGAACCAGTTGAGCCTCCAGATGTAATGCATGATAAAGCTTAATGTGCCTATGAGACATTCTTACCAAAATCCAATTAAGCTTAAGATCTAACTCTAGCCCCTAGCCAGTTTTGCTCAGTGGTTAGTGTTGGGCTGAGGACCAAAGAATATCAGGTTCAGTTTGGATCAAGGGCACATACCTGGTTTGTAGGTTCGCTCCCCTGCTCTGGTCGGGGTATGTGTAGGAGGCAATCAGGCGATGTGGCTCTCTCATGTCGATATTTCTCTCTCACCTTCCCCACTCTCTCCAGCTCTCTCTAAAACAAACAAACAAAAAAATAGAGGTAATACAGGAGACAGAATATCGAGCTAAATGATATCATGTGAAAGAAATCTGGTAAATCCAGAAAAAAAAAACATTATATAAGGTAACAATCAGGATCATGAAAAAAGGAAAAGTTACTCAGGAAAAAAAGAAAACTATTCTAATTTCAAAGAGACCCAAAGGACCTAATAACCAGATGCAGTGTGTGGTCTTAAATTGGATCCTGGTTTGAACTTATCAACAAAAAACATTTTAGGGACAACTAGGGGAATTTGAATAAGAATTAAGAATTGCAATATTGCCTGGCCAGTTTGGCTCAGAGGCAGAGTGTCGGCCCCATGGATCAATGAGTGGCAGGTTCAATTCCGACCAAGAACACGTACCTTGGTTGTGTTCGTCCAGCCCTGGTTGGGGTCCTGCATGAGGCAACCAGTTGATATGTCCCTCTCATGTTGATGTTTCTCTTTCTCTCCCTCTCTCTTTCTCCCACTCTATCTAAAGATAAATAGAAAAATATCCTCGGGTGGGAATTAAAAAAAAAAAAAAATTGCTATATTGCCCTGGTGGGTTTGGCTCAGTGGTTGGGAGCATCAGCCCAATTGGAGCGTCGACCTGCAGACCAATGAGTCGAGGGTTTGATTCCAGTCAAGGGCATGTAGCTCGGTTGCGGTTCATCCCTGGTCCCCAGCCCTGGTCGGGGTTGTGAGGGAGATAACCAGTCGATGTTTCTCTCTCTCTCTCTCCCTCTCCTCCATTCTGAGGATAAACGGAAAAATATCCTTGGGTGTAGATTATAAAAAAAAAGATTTGCCCTGGCCGGTTTGGCTCAGCAGTTAGAGCGTTGGCCTGTGGTCCAGAGAGACCCGGGTTTGGTTCCCGCTAAGGGCGCGAACCCTAAGGGCCGCTCAGTTGCAGTTTGTCCCTGGCCCTGGTTGGTCGTGCAGGTGGCAGCCACTTGATGTGTCCCTTTCACGTCAATGTTTCTCTCTCTCTCTCTGTTCCTTTCTCTCCCTCCCACTCTACCTGAACAAAAAATGGAAAAATGTCCTTGGGTGAGGAAAAAAAAAAAGAATTGCAATGTTATTAAGAGATGAATTAGTATTAATCTTTATTTATTTAATCCTCATCCGAGGATATTTTCACATTTATCGTATGATAGAGTGGGAGGGAGGGAGGGAGAGAGAGAAATATCATGTCAGAAAGACACACTGAATGGTTGCTTCCCGCACGACTCTAACCAGGGCCCGGGACGAAATGCATCCGAGGTACTTGTCCTTGACTGGAATTGAACCTGTGACTCATTGGTCTGCCGACCGACGCTCTAACCACTGAGCCAAACTGGCCAGGGCAAGAGATTACCTAGTATTAATCTTGATAGATTTGATAATGTTTTGACTATGGAGAGAGAAATAAAATTTTAAGCCCCACAAGTGTTGGGGAGATCCTGTTTTATTCACCACTCTATGCTCAGCAACTAACTTAAGTAGACCCCAGATATAACAGGCCCCAGATAAATGCCTATTGGATGGGTATTTCTGGGGTGCTCATCCCCCTTTCCCTCCCTCTCAGTTACAGCCCTATCTTCCTGATCCTTCACAGGCAAACATCTTGGAAAATGTCTAAACTCACCTTTACCACTTCCTCATCCATTATTCCCTCAAATTCACTCTGGTCCCCATCACTTCACAGAACCAACCTGCATTTAAGGTCACTGAAGACCTCTATGTCACTAAGTCCAAAACCTTGTCAGACTCCTCTCTGCTTGACCTCTCAGGAGCTTCTGAAACTACTGGTCACACTCTTCTTGAAATGTTTCCTTCCCTTGGCCTCAGGAACACCTTGACACACTTGCCTAGTTTTCTCCTTCCCTTCTGTCTGGCCCTCCTCCTCCTTAGTCTTCTTTGCAGGTTTCCTGGTTCTGCTCTGGGTACCTTTCTCATGCTAATGATCCATTTCAGTTTATATTCCAATTATTCTTAAAACAATAGCTCCAGGGCAGATCGCTCCAGAATCTGCCAGCTGTCTAAGGCTCTGTCCATTTGGATGACCACAGGCACTTTGGACTAGTCCAAAACTCCTGATCTTCCTTACCCACTTCCGAGTCACCCCCAGGGAGGAAAAAAGCAACAACTTAATCCTGTTCTTCTTCTCATCCTTTCCTCTCAGAAAAAGTCACCACTATTCTCACCCAATTTTGCAAACCAGAAATCTGTTAAAATCTTCTTGGATGACTCCCTCACCACCTAGACCCAAGTAATTACTAATTCTTGTGGCGTCCACCTCCAAAACACATCCAGGATCTCCATCTCCACTGTCACCTCTAGTTGGGCCGCCATTTTCATTTCCACTTGGATTATCACAATAGCTTTCTAACTATACTGCCTCGAATTCTGCCCACAACTGTTAAGAGAACTCGTTAAAAAAATAAAAATCGAGCCCTTGGCGGCATTGCTCAGTGGTCAGAGCATGGGCCCACGAACCAAAGGGTTTTGGGTCTGTTCCCCAGCTCCACTGGAGCTCATGAGGGAGGCAACTAATCGCCATGTCTCTCACATGGACATTTCTCTCTCTCCCTCCCTTCCACTCTCTCTAAGAAAGATCAGTGGGGAAAAAATATTCCGGAGTGAGAATTAACAAAGACACAAAACAACAACAAAAAACACACACAAATTTAGGTTGAAAAAAAATGCAAATCTATTATGACTGATCATAGTTAAACTCATTAATGGCTTCCTAATGGTCTTGCAATAACTCACTCAAGTCCTGCATGACCTTGATGCTGGAATCCCTGCCTTCCATCCCATTGGGCCACTCTCCCATCACTCTCTTGTCCTGGTCTCATACTCCATCTTTCACTTCCTTCTAGGTGGGGGCATGCTGTCTCTGGTCTCAGAACCTGCAAACGCTTCACCTAAACAGTTCTCAGTCCCAGAGCAAATCTGGTCTTCTCTCAGTCCTAAACCAGATCAAACATTTCTTCTATTTGCTCCTCTGCCCCCTGTACTTCTCCAACACAATTTGCAACTTCCAAATCATTCCGTACTTTATTAATAAAATGGTATAACGTCTCATGGAAAACTCACATGTATTCCCATGGTTTGGCAAAGGCCTGCCACTTTGTAGGGTTCTAATAAATATTTAATTTTTCCTCCCTGCATGTGCTCCACTGACTTCCTAACTTTGCCTTCTTTCCTCAGTACTCAGTCCCTCTCCTGGAAGCTACCTGGAACCTTTCTACCACCAGCGCCATGAATATTAATTTAATAAACGACACGTGGTTTTTTGTTTTTTTTCTTTGTATGCGGTATAATGTTCATGTTGCAGGAACACTGCATTTTTTTTCAATTAACAGTTTACATTCAGTGTAACAAACAGCACAGGAGCTAGCATCCTCCCAACCTCATCCCTCGAACTTCTAGAGCTCCAGCCTCGCACACTCCTCCAGCCTCCCTTCCCGCGGCCCCACGCCCTGCCCTGGGGCTGACGCCCGACCCACCTCTGCGAGCTGAGCTGCCCGCCACTGGCTCAGCACCTCGTCCTCACGCTCCATCTCAGCCTGGGATCCGCTGCACCTCGGAGCTGTGTGCGGGTCCAGACCACATCGGAGCAGAGCTGAGCCCCGCTGCCTTGGCGTCGCAGGTCGGGTGTCGCGCACCTTCACGCCACAATCCCCGCGCTCCACTTCTACTTCCCGCCGCGCTGGGGGCGGGGCCAAGGGCCACACCCACCGCCGCCCCGCCCCGCCCCGCCTTCCCCGACGCTGCAGGTCCAAGACTTCAGACCTTCATCACTTCTTACATCTTAAATCTGACCCTCCCACCTCCCCATCCACCCTTCAGTCCGAGTATCTCTCTTTGGCCCAAATGGGACTGGGGACACTGAGATTTCAGACTCCGGTCTGGTCTTGTTGACCTCTGAATGGAGAAACCCGGAAGGAGGCTGGAGAGAGGGGCAGATCTGGCTGTAGGGCTCCTGCAGACAGGAGAGCCTCCACCACCACCCAACAGGTCAGGGCTCTGGCCATAAGCTCCCAGAGGCCTGGATCTTCTCCGCCAGGTACTGCTGCCCCACCAGCGTACAAACCCAAACCTGGGAGTTCCGTGGTACAATGTCTTGATTCTGCGATGCACACGGAGTACCTATTAGGTATCAGACACTGCTTTTTGGAACTAGGGATACAGTGGCAAATAAGACGGAACAAAGTCCTTGCTCAAGGAATTTTCATCTCAAATGGACAGACAATAAATGAATATAATAAAGTCAATAGTATACTTTTAGATGGTGGCGATTGCAGTGGAGAAAACATAAAAGAGGAATGTGAGCTGACGTAAGGGCCTAAACAGAGCCATGTATTAGAAGATTGAAGGACTCCGAGGCAAGAAAGAGCTTGGCATGCTAGAGGCAAAGTGGACAACCAGGCGACCTCACTGAAGCGAGCAGTGGGGAGAGAGGAATGACATGAGGACAGAGATGGGCAGGGTCTTTCTAAAAATTATTAAATAGGTTTTTATTGATTTTTTAGAGGGAGAGAGAGAAACATCAATGAGATACAGGGCATGTGCCCTGACCGGGAATCGAACCGGACCTCTCAGTCCATGGGTCAATGCTCAACCCACTTAGCTACACCAGTGGGCAATGGTCAGGGTCTTGAAAGTCATGGACAGTAGTTTGGATGTTGTTCTAAGTGTGATGGGAAGCCACTGAAAGATTTTAAGCAGGAACTTGATGTGATTTAAGTTTTTAAAGTAATCATTGGGCTCCTTTGAGACTTATGGATTATAGGGCATGAGATGGAGGCAGGGACGCCAGTTAGAAAGCAATCCAAGAAAAAGATGTGACTGTTTGGTGGGGTTGATGATTGTAATTAGAGAATATTTTAGAATTACATAGGACAAACTCGGTGATGGGTTGTAGTGCTTAGGGCTAAGAGGAAAAGAGAAATCAAAGATGATCCCTCGATTTTGGGCTTGAGCAACTGAGTGGTGACTGCACCACTTGATATGGAAAAATGAGACGCGGAGCAGATTTCCAAGCAGCTGAAACAAGAATTCCACTTTGGATATGTTGATTTTGAGATGACTATTAAATATGCTCAGGGAGAGGCCAGGACTGTAAATGTAAATTTGGGTGTTGTCAGCATAGACATAGTGGTTATAAGTCAAAGAAAGCCTGGAGACCTCTTACCTTTAAGGCCCAGCAGAGCAGTGAGGTCATCCAAAGAGACTAAAAATCACAGCAAGAGAAGCAGCCCATATTTAAAAGAGAGACTGTTGCCTGGCCAGTGTGGCTCAATAGATTGAGTGTCACCCCATGGACTGAGCACATTCCCGGTCAGGGCACATGCCCAGGTTTCGGGCTCGATTCCTGTCAGGGGGCGTGCAGGATGCAGCCAATGGATGTTTCTCTCTCACGTTGATATTTCTCTCTCTCTCTCTCCCCTCCCCCCAAATCAATAAAAACATAAATAAATAAATAAATAAATAAATAAATAAATGGCTGTTCACCTGCATCAAATGTTGCTAAGAATCAGGTGAGTGCCCATTGGATTTGGCAAGATGGGGTCACTGGGTGACTTTGACAAAGGCCGACCAGAGGAGACAGAAGCAGATGGGGTGGGGAGAAGAGGACAAGCACTGCTGAGATAGAGACACTGAGACACTGTAAAGAACTCTCTCAAGGAAGTTTTGCTATAAATGGGGACAGAGAAATGAAGTGGTAGTTGGAAGGGGAATTAAGGGAAGCTGATGGGAATCAACCAATAAAAAGAAACCAATGCTGAAGCAGAGAGAGGGCTTAATTATAGCAGTGACATTGCTCAGTCAAGAAAGAATAGGATCCAGGATACAAACAGACAAATGAGCCTTTGGTATCACCTCTTGGGGCCATGTCTGACTCCCATTTGATGCCTCTTCTAGTTACTATGCACTTAGTGTGTCTCCCAATGTGGCACTAAGCAAATATTTGTGGAAGGAATCATATTTGACACATGGAGCACATCATTTTTTAAATACTTTGCTCTTCTATATGATAAAATTTTTATAATTCAAATTTCAAATGATCATGAAATGAAATGAAGAATAATAATGGCCAGAATGCCCAGCCGGTGTGGCTCAGTACTTGAGCAACCAAGAGGCTGCTAGCTTGATTCCTGGTCAGGGCACATGCCCAGTCTGTGGGCTGATCCCCAGTGGGGGGCATGTAGGAGGCAGCCAATCAGTGTTCTCTCTCATTAATGTTTAATCACTCTCTCCCTTCCTTTCTGTTTCTAACATCAATAAAGAAAAAAGTTTTTTAAAACGGCCGGAAAAGAAATGTAGATGTCAAAATGTTATTTTACAAATCTTTGTATGTATACTCATGTCAGTAAAATAAATATATACAATTAATATATGGTAAAAAAAAAGTACAACTATTTATTTCAATAATTTTGTTTGAATTTTGATCCTTTCATTATAGACGGATATAATATCTTATGTAAATGATCCTCCAGTAACTAACATGAAATTTATTCACAAAACTGCTCAATTGCACCACTGCTGCTATATTAATTTTCCTGATTCATTTCACTTTGAAACAACTAACAATTTTTTTTTTTATCCTCACCCGAGGACATCCCTCCACTTTTGTTCAGGTAGAGTGGGAGGAAGAGAGAGGAAGAGAGAGAAACATCGACGTGAAAGGGACACATTGAGTGGCCGCCTCCCGCATGACCCCAACCGGAGCAGGGGACAAACTGCAACCGAGGTACATGCCCTTAGCAGGAACTGAACCCAGGTCTCTCTGGACCGCAAGCCGAAGCTCTAACCACTGAGCAAAACCGGCCAGGGCAAACAACTCACAATTTTTAAAGAATAAATTTCCATGTCAAAAGTATAATTCACATTCAGTAAAATATTTTATGTATGAACTAAAATTTGCACTTAACCAAACAAAAATAATTTGTCACTCATTTTGCACTCTGTTTCATTGTTTTAAATTTGAACACAAAACTTCAACTGGTTGTTTTGAATGACAGAATTAAAGTAAGTCAAATTCTATTTCTTTGCCTTTATAATCACTAACTGTAAATCATGGTTGATTATTTTGAAGTTACTGTGTAAACCACAGGTGTTGAAGACATGACCTTGCCTAAAGTGAGCTCCAAACTAGGGTGGCTGAGCTTGTGTGTTTCTGTGACCATTTAACTGGGCATTCTTCAAATTAACTTCCATATAGAATACAATGTTTATGAAAGGGCCTATGATAAAAAATATGCTAATCTAAGCTTACTTATATACTTTTTTTTTTTAACCTTCACCTAAGGATACCTTTCCATTTAGCTTCAGATATAGTGGGAGGGAGGGAGAGAGAGAGAGAGAAACATCAACGTGAGAGGGACACATTGACTGGTTGCCTCCCGCATGACCCGACCAGGGCCAGGGACTGAATTGCAACCGAGGTACGTGCCCTTGACCGGAATCGAACCCGCGACTCATTGGTGTGAGGGCGGACGCTCTAACCACTGTGCCAAACCGGCCAAGGCACTTATATACTTTTTATGTGCTTTTTTCTTTCATTTTACTGAGATATAACTGACATATAACATTATGTTAGTTTCAGGTGCATAACAAAAATGATTTGATATCTATGTATATTGTTAAATGATCACCACAATAAGTCTAGCTAACATTTATCATCAAATGTATTTATAGATTCTTTTCTTGTGATGAGAACTTTAAGATCTACACTCCTAGCGATTTTCTTTTTTTTTTTTTATCCTCTCCCGAGGACATTTTTCCACTTTTTGTTCAGGTAGAGTGGGAGGGAGAGAGAGGAACAGAGAGAGAGAGAGAAACATATGTGTGAAAGGAACACACCGAGTGGCTGCCCCCGCACAACCTACCAGGGCCGGGGACAAACTGCAACCGAGGTACATGCCCTTAGCGGGAACCGAACCCGGGTCTCTCAGGACCGCAGGCCAACATTCTAACCGCTGAGCCAAACCGGCCAGGGCGCAATTTTCAAATATACAATACGGTATTATTATCTATAGTCACTATGTTATACATTATATCCCCAGGACTTATTTATCTTATAACTGGAAGTTTATACCTTTTAACCACCTTAACCCATTTTACTCACCCCCACCTCCCACTCCCACCTCTGACAACCACCAAGCTGTTCTCTGTATTTATAGGTTTAGTGTTGTGTTCTGTTTCCTTTTAGAGTCCACATATAAGTGAGATCATACAGTATGTATCTTTCACTTATTTTACTTAGTATAATGCCATCAAGATCCATCCATGTTGTTGCAAATGGCAAAATTTTTCTTCTTCTTTTTTTAATCTTCACCCGAGGATACCTTTCCATTTATCTTCAGATATAGTGGGAGGGAGGGAGAGAGAGAGAAAGAAACATCAACGTGAGAGGGACACATTGACTGGTTGCCTCTCGCATGACCGCGACCAGGGCCAGGGACTAACCACAACCGAGGCACGTGCCCTTGGCAGGAATTGAACCTGTAACTCTTTGGTCTGTGCTCTGAAGCCAAACAAGCCAGGGTAAGATTTTCTTCTTTTCTATGGCTGAATAATATTTCATTGTATATATGTAGCACCTCTTCTTATCCATTCATCAGTGGAAAATTAAGTTGCTTGCATGTCTTGGCTATTACTAATAATGCTGCAAGGAACTAACTTCTCAAGTTAGTGTTTTCTTTTCCTTCAGATAAATACCCGGAATTGTTGGATCATATGGTAGTTCTCTTGAGGACTCCCCACACTATTTTCCATAGTAGCTATTCCAATTTATATACCCACAAACAGTGCACAAGGTTCCCTTTTCTCCACATCTTCACCAACACTTGTTTCTTGTCATTTTTTATGATAACTATTCTAACAGGTATGAAATGATATCTCATGGTGGTTTTGATGTGCATTTCCCTGATATTTAGTGATATTGAGCACTTTTTCATGTACCTGTTAGCCATCTGTATGTCCTCTTTTAAAAAGTATCTATTCAGATTCTCTGCCTGGTTTGTTTGTTTTTTTATCCTCACCCAAGGACATTTTTCTATTTTTTGTTCAGCTAGAATGGGAGGGAGAGAGAGAGAGAGAAACATCGACGTGAAAGGGACACATCGAGTGGTTGCCACCCACCTGACCTAACCAGGGCCAGGGACAAAACACTACCAAGGTACGTGCCCCTAGCGGGAACCAAACCTGGGTCTCTCTGGACTGCAGGCCGACTCTCTAACAGCTGAGCCAAACCAGCCAGCGCCTCTGTCCATTTAATTAATCAGATTTTTTTTTTTTGCTATTGAGTTGTGTAAGTTTCTTATCACGTTTTAATATGAACCCCTTATCAGATATATGACTTGGAAATATTGTCTCCCATTCAATAGGTTGTATTTTTATTATTTGATTGTTTCCTAATATTTATATATTAATAAAACTAAATAAACTCAACAATATTCACAGAAATTGTTTAGAATTTACACTAACAAAATACTTTTTTAGAGAGGAGTATTTTATCATAGACATTATTTTATATTTCTGGGGCGGGGTGAAGGGACTGAACAAAAAGAGAAAAAGAAAGAAAACACATAGACATGGACAACAGTGTGGTGATTGGGAGGGTAAAGGGCATAGAGGGGATAAATGGCGATGGAAAAATTATATCAAATTAAATTTTAACAATTTCTGGCCAAGGGTAATAATAAAAAGCAGATCAACTTTTAGTTGGATACATTAAAAAAAAATACTTTTTCTTTATTGATTTTAGAGAGATAGGAAGGGAGAGGGAGAGAGAGAGATAAAAACATTCTCTCCCATTGACGAGAGAGAACGTCAACTGGCTGCCTCCTACATGCCCCCCACGGGGGATCAGGCCCACAACCTGGGCATGTGCCCTGACCCAGAATCAAACCGGCGACATCTTGGTGCATGGGTCAATGCTCAACCACTGAGCCATGCCGACCAGATGAACACATTATTTTGAAGCTCTCTACAGATATACACTCCCTCATAGCCTGCACCTGAGACAGACTGCTGCTGTTCCAGTTCTCCCATCTACTAACTATACATATATTTGGGATTGTTTTTATTTCTTTATTTTTTCATTTAATCAAAAGTATTTATTTTGTTACATTCAATATTATTTTGTATTAGTTTCAGATGTACAGCATAGTGGTTAGACAATCACATACTTTACAAAGTGTTTACCCAACTAATTCCACTTTTTAAATCAACATTTGATGAGTGCCTACTATAGGCTCCTCTCTTACTCAGCTTGCAGTCACCTCCTCCAGGAAGCTTTTGCTGCCCCCCCCCCCCCACACACACACACACTTTCCTGCCCTTCTTTCCCTGGTGGTCCTTGCGTGAACCATAGGGATCAGTTGGAATTCATCTCCACGTAACCACTGAGTGGTCAGGAAAGTTTTCTAAATGCACCATCTGGTTAAGAGATGAAGTCTGGAGTTAGGCCTGGGTTTGAATTCCAGCATTGGCTCTGGTTCTGAGATTTGGAGATCTGTGATTTAATCTTCCTGATTCTCCCATCCAAGTGCTAAGCAGGCCCCGACACTGCTTAGCTTCGGAGATCAGACGAGATCGGGAGCGTTCAGGGTGGTATGGCCGTAGACTAATCTTCCTGATTCTCATTCTTTATTAGAAGACAGCACCTGAGCCCTGGCCAGTTTGGCTCAGCGGTTAGAGCGTCGGCCTGTGGTCCGGAGAGACCCGGGTTCGGTTCCCGCTAAGGGCACGTACTTCGGTTGCAGTTTGTCCCCGGCCCTAGTTGGTCGTGCGGGTGGCAGCCACTCGATGTGTCCCTTCACGTCGATGTTTCTCTCTCTCTCTCTCCCTCCCACTCTATCTGTACAAAAAATGGAAAAATATCCTTGGGTGAGGATAAAAATAAATAAATAAAAAAAAAATAAAAAAAAAAGAAGACAGCACCTGAAAGGGTTGGCTTTGTGATTTATGAATGATCCAATTCCATTCGTAAATAATCCATTTATTCCACTAAACTCCGCAGGGCAAAGCAGGACAGGTCAGAGCCAGCCCCATCCTTCAGCTTTTCTATCTAGGGCCTGTTACTGTTGTGGACATCTGGAGCGCCAGGGCGCATGGGGAAAGAGTTACTCTGGGATCCTGCTTCTTGCCCCAACCTAAAACTACACTCCATTATCCACTGACTGTCCTACAGAAACATGCCGGGGGCCTGGAAATGGCTCAGGGACAGGCATGTTCCCTTGTTTTCCCTGTCACCCTCCCAGAACCTGGGTCATTCTGGGCTCTAGTCCTGGGTCAGTGAGCTGTCCACTCACCTACTTCTCCCAAGGAAGGAGGGGTCATGAGAACCTTCAGTCTATACCAGTCAGGCAGAAGCATAGGCAATAACTTGAGCTTACTACTGGCTTCTGAAGTGGGGGGCAAGGGAGTCTTGTAGAGGTGAACCCTTAACTGTGGAATCGAATGCTGTCTCCAGGTAGTGTCAGAATTGAGTTGAACTGTAGGACACCATGCTTGTATTACAGAATTGCTTGTTGGTACGCACATACACACACATTAGAATTGGGTCCAAGTGTATGATAAAATGTTTGTTCATGATAGATGATTCTTTTTTTTTATCCTCACCCCAGGACATTTTTCCATTTTTGGTTCAGATAGAGTGGGAGGGAGAGAGAGAGAGAGAGAAACATCGACGTTAAAGGGACACACATGATAGATGGTTCTTAATGTCTTACCTCCCCATTCTCTCTCTGAAGGAGAAACTAGTTACTTCGGTAAAAATTATAATGAGTTGAATGAGGCTGCAGCAATGGCAGAGTATACTGTGTATTAGAATGTTCACATCAACTGTTCTCTTCACGAGAAAACAAAAGCAAATCTTAAAAAGTCAAACTAAAAGGCATGCTTGTATTTATTCTACACGGGTAAACTCAGGAAAAAGACAAGTTTGTTTTTAAGACAAAATTTCAGATCAGTCTAAGGATTACTCCTGGCTTGACTACATGGACTTGGGTTTTGTATAAAATTGCTTCTGAGCTAGTAGTGCCTATGAGAAAGGGTTTTTGTTTTGTTTTGTTTAACCCATATAAAGTGTTAGGCCAGCTGCTTTGTTTTCTGGGAGTTTGGGCAATACAGGATTTGTGTAAACTCTTGTTAGTCTCGGTAAACTAATCAGAACAAATCAACTTTATTTTTTATTTTTTAATTTATTTATTTATCCTTACCCAAGGACATTTTTTTCCATTTTTGTTCAGATAGAGTGGGAGGGAGAGAGAAAGAGAGAAACATCGACATGAAAGGGACACATCGAGTGGCTGCCTCTCACACGACCAACCAAGGCCGGGGAAAAACTGCAACTGAGGTACGCGCCCCCAGTGAGAACCGAACCCAGGTCTCTCTGGACCGCAGGCCAACGCTCTGACCGCTGAGCCAAACCAGCCAGGGCAAAAGCTCACATTTTTAGATTCAATATACAATTTCTATATATAAAGAACAAATAATATGCAAGATTTTATAACACTGCACATGGCTCATTGGTGTGCTCATTGAGCACTGGGAACAATTTATAAATGTCCTAATGTGAGGACCCAAACCACCAGGAGTACCACTGGCAGACGCCTCCCATAGGGAACCATCACTCTTGCCCAGTGTCACTAGTAGAACATCAGCTACCTCTGAGAGTTTCCTCTTCGAACTTGGCTTTGAATCTTTGTAAGTTCCTTCCAAGAGCACACTGAAATTTCTAGAATACCCACTTTAATAAAAATATGTATACAAGCCCAGCTGATGTGGCTCACTGGTTGAGCATTGACCCTTACACCAAGATGTTACCAGTTTGATTCCCGATCAGGGCATATTCCCAGGTTGTGGGCCATATCCCCAGTGGGGGGCATGCAGGAGGTGGCCAATTGATGTTCTCTCTCATCAATGTTTCTATCTCTTTCTTCCTCTCTCTCTAAAATCAATAAAGAAAAAAAATTTTTTTCAAATATGTATACAAATAGAACATAGTTTTTTTTTTTACTAATTTTTATTTGACAAAGCTTCCCATGTAATTTCAAGTGTATTAAATAGGCCTGATTAGTTTAAAAAAAAAAAAAAAAAAACTGAGCAGAGAGAATAACTCCTTGAGGTATTCCAGGGCCCATAGGAATAACTAAAAGTCATTTCTAGGTTAAAAAAAAGTCTCTTAAAAGCTAAACTTTGGGAAGATTGTCAAATATACTTAACCAAAAGATCATGGCATAAACTCTTTGTCAATATAGGTAAAACAAACACATTTTATTGTAACAACTCTAAAATACATCAAACTTAAACTAGTTTTATTTTATTTTATTTTTTTAAATATGTTTTTATTGATTATTTTTTAGAGAGAGAGAGAAACATTGATGTGAGAGAGATACATCAATGGGCTGCCTCCTGCACACCCCCTACTGGGGATCAAGCCCAAAACCAAGGCATGTGCCCTGACCAGGAATAGAACCAGGACTTCTCAGTCTCTCAGTCCATGGAACGACACTCAACCCACTGAGCCATACAGGCCAGACTTAAAGTGGTTTTAATATCAAATATCCAGACCGCAGGATCCTGTTTAATCTATAAGTATTTCATCTTTTTAGGCTAATAAAATATCACACCCTTGTAATGCCATCTGGAGGCAGAAGACACACCACATATAATACATGGACAAACACGGGTCACATAAAGACCGTATACATGAAGACTAAACTCATAAAGATCATACACATAATCCAAATTACTAATTTTTGTAAAGATGCAAGATTTTTCTCATTTGCTTTTGATGACTTTTAAGAAGTCTGAAAAAGAGAGACTTTCCTAAATATCAAGCAGGAAGACTTGTTGAGACTTTCAGTGAAGGCTTCAAGGGCTGGGAATGATCTGTGGAAACAAAAGAAGTCTCCAATCTAAGGGATTAAGCAACAGGAAAGAGCCTGGGAGGGGCTGCTTCAGCTCCCTAGAAATGATAAAGAAAAGAAGTGAGCCTGGGTGGGGTGACAGAAGATGTGACATGACAAGAGTGGTTTGTTAAAATTGATGTAATACATGCTCCAGATCTAAGTAGCCTGTGGACGCATTTGTCCTGTGTCCTGAGGGTGGTCTTACCAAGGATCAAGGCATTATATGCCCTGAGGTTGGATTTAACCCACTTAGACCAGGGACTTAATCAGAAATCTCATTTGACAGAGAGAGAAAGCCAGTTTGACCTGTGGACTTGTTTACCCCATGCCCTGAAGGTGGCCTTACCAATGACCAGAACATTAGCCAGGTGCCCTGGGAATGGCTTACCCCACTCAGGAGGGGACTCAACTCCACACGGGGCAAGCAATCAGGAAAGGAAGGGTCCCTTTGGACATCAGGAGTGATCAGGTCCTGACTCACCAGACCCTCATCACCCAGGTGTCACCTGGGGACAGTAGTGTGGGCGGGTGACTCCATGTCCAGAGGGCAGGTTTACCTTCTATCTCAGTGTTGAGATACTGAGGATACCAAGGATATTTTTCTATTTATCTTCAGGTAGAGAGAGAGAGAGAGAAACATCCACATGAGAGGGACACATTGACTGGTTGTCTCCTGCATGACCTTGACCAGGGCTGGGGACAAACAGCAACCGAGTACGTGCCCTTGGCTGGAGGTGAACCTGGGACTCATTGGTCCTCAGGCTGATGCTCTACCACTGAGCCACTGGCCAGGGCAAGGGGATGCATTTTGATGAAGGATTTACTCCGTAGTTGACAGGTAGGTTTCCCCGACACTAACAGTGAAAAGAGAAAATGTAATGAAAACTCCAGTTCCCAGAGTCACATAATGTCACCAGAGAAAATCAGGTCAGGGAAGGAGAACTGGAGCCTGACTGGGTTTTTTTTCTACAAATGTAAAACTTTCAGAACAGTGAGGCCGGGAAGAGGGCTGGGTGGCGCTGCCCATTGCGTCCGCCCTCTGCTGGAGCCGGGCCCTTGGCCTGGGGCCTCCGACACTAACAGCCGCTCGACCTCAACCCCGAGGTAAATGGTTTGAGTCTGTAGTCAACTGGGATCAACTTTGTGTTTGAACCTTCCTCAGCAAATCTGTTTTCATTAAAGCATGGAATACAGAAAACAACAAAGAACTTAAGCTAGTGTTTGGTCTCATCTGAAATTCTACAGGTTCTATAATTGGCACGGTAATTGAGCATCTACACACTCTGGGAGTGCAGACTCAGCTCCCCACCCTGGAGGCTGGCCACTAATTTGGAGACATTTGAGGAGGGAGGTCTCCCTTCATCTTCTCCAGCCCCAGCCTCTGACACAGGTCCAATATACTGAACGAAGCTTCCTCCCGTTGGGAAAGCTGTACCAAAGAGTCAGGAAGTCCAGCTTTCAAGTCCGCCTTCTGCTGTTCCGCCTGATAGGTGTGATCTTTGCTTTGCTCCAGTTTCCCTCACTTCTCCAGATCCAGCCATCCTGTTGCTTCTTCCCCAGGCTGCTCTGTCATGGCATTCTCTCAGAAGGCCCACCCCTGAGTGCAAAGAAATTTCAAACATCATTATTATTTTTTATTGATTTTTTTTAGAGAGAAAAATGGAAACATCGATGTGAGAGAGATACATCGATTGGCTGCCTTCTGAATGTCCCCCACTGGGGATCCAGCACCAAACCAGGCATGTGCCCTGACCAGGAATTAAACCAGGACCTATCAGTCCATGGGAGGATGCTCAATCCACTGAGCCACACCGGCCGGGCTCAAGCATTGTTTTTGACTACTACTTACCACTGAATGTTCAGTTGGTTAAATTGAAGAAATCAATCAAGAAGAACCTGAGCCACTTGCTTCTGAGCTGCTGTGGATGGCCCTGGCTCTCTTGACCACCCTTCCCAGTAGGATGTCACTGAGATCCCTCAAATGGAGCCTCCTGTCTCTGTCACTCCAGAGCTTCCCCGTGATGTGGTACCTCAGCCTGCCCCACTATAATGTGATAGAACGTGCAAACTGGATGTCCTTCTATGAGTACGAGCCCATTTACAGGCAAGACTTCCGCCTCACACTGCAAGAGCATTCAAACTGCTCTCATCAAAACCCTCAGATGTGAAAGCCATACAGGCCATTAGCGTTATTTGGGGTGCAAAAAGTCTTGGTGGGGATATGAAGTTCTTACGTTTTTCTTATTAGGCCAATAGGCTGAAAGGGAAGATATAAAGTGTTAACATTGTCCCTAGAGGATGAACAGCTTCTTTACAGTGACTTAATACAACAAGATTTTTTAGACACATATAATAACCTGACCTTGAAAACAGTATGGCATTCAGGTGGGTAACTAAGTTTTGCCCCAATGCCAAGTATGTCATGAAGACAGACACTGATGTTTTGTTTTTATCCTCAACCGAGGACATTTTTCATTTTTTTGCATTTATCTTCAGATAGAGCGGGAGGGAGACAGGGAGGAAGAGAGAGAAAGAAACATCGATGTGAGACCCCAATCGGGGCCGGGGACAAACTGCAACCGAGGTACATGTCCTTAGCAGGAACCGAATCCGGGACTCTCTGGTCCGCGGGCTGCCGCTCTAACAGTTGAGCCAAATTGGCCAGGGCCGGACACTGATGTTTTTATCAATATTGGCAATTTAGTAAAGTATCTTTTAAATTTAAACCAGTCAGAGAAGTTTTTCACAGGTTATCCTCTAATTGATAATTATTCCTATAGAAGATTCTACCATATTTCATAGTAGGAGTATCCCCTCAAGGTGTTTCCTCCCTACTCAGTGGATTGGGTTACATAATGTCCAAAGATTTGGTGCCAAAAATCTATGAAATGATGAGTCATGAAAAACCCATCAAGTTTGGTCCTGATTGATTTGCTCAGTGGTTAGAGCATTGGCTCACAGACTGGAGGGTCATGGGTTTGATTCCCAGTCAAGGGCACGTACTTCGGTTGTGGGTTCTATTCTCGGCCCTGGTTGGGGTCATGTGGGAGGCAACCAATTCCATGTGTCACTCTGACATCAGTGTTTCTCTCTCTCCCTCCCTCCTTCCTTTCCACTCTATCTGAAAAACTCAATGGCAAATATCCTCAGGTGGGGATTAAAAACAAAAATTAAGTTTGAAGATATTTATGTTGGGATCTGTTTGAATTTATTAAAAGTGGACATTCATTAAAAAAACTTTCACAAACTTCCACAACCTTTTATAAACCTTTCTACAATTTCCATAAACCTCTTTATCGATTCAGAAATAACCATCATTAGAATAACTCCATTTCAATTTTTGTCCTGAAAAATGTATTTTTATACCTTATGTCTTCTATTACCAAAACCATACAATTTCTTTCCAGTTTAATTGGAACTTTTAACTCGTAGAAACCTCAATTTCCAATGATAACCAAAAAAAGTAAACAACCAGTATTTTTTTCTGTTTGTTATCCTCAGAGGATATTTTTTTCATAGGTTTTTTTAGATAGAGTGGAAGGGAGGAAGGGAGGGGGAGAGAGAGAGAAACATCAATGTGTGAGAGACACATCAATTGGTTGCCTCCCACACGACCCTGACTTGGGCCAGGGATTGAACCTGCAACCCAGACACGTACCCTTGACCAGGAATCAAACCCATGACACTTTAATCCACAGGCGAACGCTCTAACTGCTGAGCCAAACTGGCCGGGGCCAGCATTCTATAGATTGATGTTTATGAACACATTTTTAACACATTCTCACTTTCAAGAAACACACCTGCAACAAAGCACAAGACATTACATCAACAGTTCCAAATCCACTTTACAGACTTTCTGCAATAAAAAGCCAAAAGCAGGCAGACTTAAGATTTGTCTAGCAATCAGTGTTTCAATATTTCATGTAATTTCAAAATATCTATAGATATCCAGTCGTTTTTATCAAAATTTACTAATTTAGCCTGGCCGGTATGGCTCAGTGGTTGAGTGTTGACCCATGCACCAAAAGGTCATTGATTTCCTGATCAGGGCACATGCCCAGGTTGTGGGCCAAATCCCCAGTGGGGGGCATACAGGAGGCAGCCAATTGATGTTCTCTCTCATTGATGTTTCTATCTCTCTCCCTATCCTTTCCTCTCTCTCTCAAATCAATAAAGAAAAAAAATTTTTTAGTTTACTAATTTAGAAAACAATGTCTGAAATACATTGATCTGCTCAGATGGCTAGAGTTTTTCCCTTTTGATAAAAATCACCTTCCAGAAATTTGCATTTTTTTTTGAAAGATAAATATTTCATGATCTCACTTATTATTATTTTTTCTTTATTGAGTTTAGAGAGAGAGGAAGGGAGAGGGAGAGAAATAGAAATATCGATGAGAGAGAACATCAATTGGTTGCCTCCTGCATGCCCCTCCCCCCCCCCCCCCCCGGGGATTTGGACAACCTGGGCATGTGTCCTGACTGGAATTGAACTGGTGACCTCTTGGTGAATGGGTCAATGCTCAACCACTGAGCCACACCAGCCAGGCCAGAAATTTGCACTTTGAAGGTCCTAGGCTGGTCTGGCTCAGTGGTTTGAGCATCAGTCTGTGGTCCAGAGAGACCCGGGTTCGGTTCCTGCTAAGAATACGTACCTCGGTTGCAGTTTGTCCTCGGCCCTGGTCGGGTCATGCGGGTGGCAGCCACTCAATGTGTCCCTTTCACATAGATGTTTCTCTCTCTCTCTCCCCCTCCCACTCTATCTTAACAAAAAATGGAAAAATGTCCTTGGGTGAGAATAAAAAAAAAAAAAAAATTAGGTCCTAGGACTTTGGTTTCATAAAGTCAATTATCTATAAACCTTTTGAAATGAATAGGGGAGGTTTGGAAAGGTAAAATGATTGGTGGGCTTTGAATTGTTTCTGGAGCCACACCTCAGACCCTGTGAAGACTTCATTTGTAAAACAAGGACATTCATTTTCAATACCTTAGGAACTAGATTGCCACCCACATGTTGGCAACAGACTTTCAAATCCATTCATCAATTTTTAAGATGTTTCTTTTTATTTGGGTATATTTTTTTAATTTACAGAAAGTACATGGCTTAGGGTCACCTCTGACAGCCATAAAGGCTTGGATATATGGGACCTCCGTCCATTTCCCTTGAGAATGGTAAAACAGATCTAGTTGCAAGATAGTATTAAAATTAATGGTGTTATTAATGTTTTGGGCCATTCTGAGTAGAGCCAGTATCCTGCTAACCCATCCCCGAGGCTCTCACGATGAAGAAAAGATGGTTAGCACACATTCAGTCAGTTTCAACATTAGTTACCTCCTGTGGAGGTTTTTTAAAAAAATTATCAGTTTTCTTCTTTGGTTTAGTATATGGTTCATTTGATTCTAAATACATATTACCCTTCTGGAAAAAGGATATGTGGGCATCACTGATTTAAAAAAAAAAAAAAAATCCTTGCCTTATCAGGTGAATTGGGGCAGATTTTATTAGGGAAGATATATATTGTCCCATAACATTCCTTAGTTGGAATGTTAAAAACAGACATTGATTAAATATCCCTGCCATTTGTACAGAAATTTTATTCCTAGAAAGGAGACAACTTAGTTGGATGTGGTTAAGAACAAAAAAAGTAGCCCCAGTTATCTACAGGGACCTTAGTGGCTTCCCTTTTTATGATAATTCCAATCTCTCCCAAACTATCAGTGAGCAGAAGGGGAAATACCCTTGGAGCAATCCTATGATTGCTTTTGGTTTCTTTTGTAAGTCCAATTTTGATTTTCTATAATCCTTTTTAAGGTGACCTGGGGGCTTTCTACAATAGGAACACACTCCTCTCCAGCTTCCCAGCAGAACTCATTCAGCAATCCTGTTGCCTTGCTCCTAGAAACCAGTAGGTATACTAATTGGAATAGGTCAGAATCACCAGCACTATATTCTTTAACAGTAAATAAAATTCATTTGCAAACCGTTCAGGGTCCTGGAGAAAGGAATGGATACAACCACTGTTCCCTCTTGCCTGAAACCAGCCTTTCTGATTTTCTAAGTAATTGACCTGTGCTCCATCTAGGAGCTTCTAATTTTCAATCAAGAAAAGCTTCCTACTCATTCAGATTTAATTCTAAAGCTGCCTTTTCTAATCTGCATGCAAAAAATTGATTTAGGCATCAAAAGTTACATTTTAGCCATCTTAAGTCGTTATCACTTCTAGTTAAATTTTCCATTTCTGTAAGTCAGGAGTGTTAATGGGTACTAGGAGTTTCTGGCCTTGGAGGCCCCGTTTTCCATGTTGATTTTAGTTTTAGTTTGAGATCTGCAAAGTCTGAATAAACCTCCAGATATAATGTGTACTGGAGGTGCACTGCCTGTGGGTTGAGCTCCAAGTGATCTCAAACCTTCCCATGTGTCTTGGCCTTCTCTACCCCCTCCACAAAGCTTCTCAGTTGCCTAATAATGCCTGAGATTTAAGCCGGAGAGAGTAAGTGCCCAGAAAGCAACTTCAATAGACAAGCCAAAGTTAAAAATCAGTCATCCATTGTTCTCTTCCCATACTGCCTTAACCTGGCTTTTTCACAACCTTAACTTTTGGCTCTACTTCAAGGATTTATAAAAAGACACATCAGTCCGGCCAGTGTGGCTCAGTGGTTGAGCGTCGACCCATGCACTAAGAGGTCGCCAGTTCTATTCCCAGTCAGGACGCATGCCCAGGTTGTGGGCCCTTCTCTAATTGATATTTCTGTCTCTCTTTCCCTCTCACTTCCTCTCTCTCTAAAATCAATAAAGGGGGAAGAAGAAAAAAAAAGACACATCAAAGAAATTCAGCCTCTTACCTTATAACAACAGGGAGGTCTGGAATTCCAAGGGAACTCACCCAAGCTCACCTGATGCAAACTGAGGAGCTAGTGGTGCTCAATGGGCCCCTCCTGGTACTGAGCAGGATCATGGTCTTCAAGGTGGTCCTGGGTGGGCTCCTCTTTGAAGTCTTGCTATTCTACACCACGATAAGACAATCCAAGTCACTACAAGTTCTAGCTGAGCTGCGTAGGCTCAGGAAAGAAAGTCCTATCTGTGGGTTGCCAAAATGTTACTGGAAAGGGAACCTGGCCCTGAGTGGGTCTTGCCTAGGGCCAGCCAGTAGTGCGTGGGTTCTTGACTTCATGCAGGGAAAGTTTCCTAAGACGAGTCCAGGTGAATTTTAGAGGATGTTTTTAAGACAGGGACGGTGAAACAAGAAAGGGCTGAAGAAATGAGCCGAGGCTGGTCTGCTTTAGCTCACTAAGACAGATAAAAAGGGGCATCAGGGACAGGTTCAGGGGGTTTGCCTGGGATGAACTGCCACTGCCCCTTGTTGCCCTGGTTGCAAGCCTGGTTGTGTCCCTTAGAGTCTAGGAGATGCATGGCTGTTGGGGAAGAAGGGGGGGAGGTGCTCCTGGGAAGGAGAGCATGAGCTGGGTTCTTTGCCTTGAGGCTATTATTTCTCTCTTGCAGGTGGGAATCTTAGGGGTGGTCTCAGGGGAGCGTTTCAACAGAATATTGATTAGTTTTCTAGGTGTGCGCCTTCAGGGTCCTGGTCTTCACTGATCGGTCAGTGTCAGGGCAGGGGGTCCTTAGTCATTGCAGATGGTCCTGGTGTAGTCTACCTGGTTTGCTGCTTTTCTGGGTCTGGAGCTGAACTACAACTGAGGCCTAGATATTATTTCTAGGGAGGTGGACTTCTGTATCTGCTATGAATTGCTGTCAATTTGTTCAGCTCTCTGTCTCCGTTTCCCCATTCCACTTGTCTTGGCTTACTGGCCTGTCTCAGGAGAATGTTCCCACATGCTTGTAGCCTGAGGCATTCTTCCAACTGTTATTCAGGGCACTTTTTCCAGTCCTTGATACACTTCTTTTTAAATATTTTTTTATTTATTTTAGAGAGAGAGAAGCAAAGGGAGAGAAAAAGAGTAATATCAATAAGAGAAATATTGATCAGCTACCTCCTGCACACCCCTACTGGAGATCAAGCCCACAACTCAGGCAGGTGTCCTGACCAGGAATCGAACCAGCAATCTCCTGGTGCATGGGGCAACACTCAACCAACTGAGCACCAGGGCCTTGCTATACTTCTTGAACGAAACTCTGGCTCCAGACTTTAGAGAACAAAGGAAGGTAGTGGTCTATGTGAGAAGGTACCCAAAGTCAGCTGGACCTCTTGGACAGTAGGTAGGTATGGGCTTCCTTTATCCAAACCCACACTTTTCCATTGGCCAGCCCTACACTATACCATACTGTCTTAATTGCAATAGGTTTGTAATAAATACTGCTTCCTGACAGTGTAGGTCCTGTTAAGACAGGACAAGAGCTCAAGGTCTGGGTCACTCTTACTAAATGGACACTATTCTTGCTAAATGTTAAAATGTAGCCCAGTATTTTACAGATCAGCTGTAAACAGGATGAGCTTGACAATGACTCAACCTGATAAATGTAGCCAACTGCAAAGAAGAAATCAATGTGTAATTGACCAAATAGTGTTTGTAAGCAATGGTTAAGCCTCCCTTCTGGGAGACAGAACTTTGGATATGAATCCCCTCTTCTTCACTTGCTGTAGAAAATAAAACAACTTTGTGACAACCACATCTGCTCTTAAATAAAACTCCCTAAGCAGTGAACCCCTTGAGTTTGGTAATAGTCCTACTTACTTGTTTTTCTCAGGAAGTAATTGGTAATTCTTAGCCCTTTACATTTCCACAAATATTTTACAATAGTCTTGCCATATTGGAATATTTTTTAAGATTGCATTGAATCCATTTGGAGAAACTGACATTTAAAATATAGACGTTTCCAATTCATAAACATATCTTTCCATCTATTTAGATCTTCTGTAATATCTTTCATTCGTTTTATAATTTCCCCTCAGGAGGTCTTGCACATATTTTGGTAGACTAATTCCTGGGACTTCATTTTCTTTATGGTATAAAAAAATTTTTTTTTTATCCTCACCCGAGGACATTTTTTCCATTTTTTATTCAGATAGAGTGGGAGGGAGAGAGAGAGAAGAGAGAGAGAGAAACATCGACGTGAAAGGGACACATCGAGTGGCTGCCACCTGCACAACCAACCAGGGCCGGGGACAAACTGCAACCGAAATACATGCCCTTAGCGGGAACCAAACCTGGGTCTCTCTGTACTGCAGTCCAACGCTCTAACTGCTGAGCCAAACCGGCCAGGGCTACAATTTTTTGTTGTTGTTGTTTGTTTGTTTGTTTTACAGGGATGTAGAAATAGATTGGTTTTCTTAATGTTGATTTTATATCTAGAAACTGTGCTAAAGTTCTAGTTATTTTTTTAATTGATTTTTAATTATTATTTTTTTTTATCCTCATCCGAGGACATTTTTCCATTTTTTTGTACAGACAGAGTGGGAGGGAGAGAGAGGAAGAGAGAAAGAGGGAAACATCCATGTGAAAGGGACACATCGAGTGGCTGCCACCCGCACGACCAACCAGGGCCGGGGACAAACTGCAACCGAGGTACATGCCCTTAGCGGGAACCGAACCCGGGTCTCTCTGGACCGCAGGCCGACGCTCTAACCGCTGAGCCAAACTGGCCAGGACTTTAATTGATTTTTAGAGAGGAAGGAAGGAAAGAGAAACATCAATGTTACAGAGAAACCTTCCTCCCTTCCTGGCTGAGCTGAAACACCACAGATGTCATGGTCGTAATTGTGGTCGTGTCTCCCCTCCCCACCCGCCCAGCAGAGAGGAGCAGACCTGCACAGTGCAAAGCAGAATGGCAAGGAGCAGAGCAGAGCTGTCCTGCCAGACAGGGGCCTGGCCCCAGGGTTGCCTCACAGCCTTGCTCTGTCACAACTGAGCCGTCTACAGCCCTGCAGCCATGCTTCACCGCACCCCCAACTGGGGATTCCTGTTGGCACTGAGTTGGTGCCAACCACCATCGGTGGACACTAGCAATTAACATAGCTTTTACCCCCTCTTATTTAAAAAAAAAAAAAAAATCTCAAGTGCATATTTTTCCTTTAGCTTAAGTAAACAGATTTTTTTTTCCTCACCCAAGGACATTTTTCCATTTTTTGTACAGATAGAGTGGGAGGGAGAGAGAGGAAGAGAGAGAGAGAGAGAGAAACATCGATGTGAAAGGAACACATCGAGTGGCTGCCACCCGCACGACCAACCAGGGCCGGGGACAAACTGCAACCGAGGTACATGCCCTTAGCGGGAACCGAACCCGGGTCTCTCTGGACCGCAGGCCAACGCTCTAACCGCTGAGCCAAACTGGCCAGGGCTAAACAGATTTTTTTTGAAAGCAGAGCTGAACCAGGCTGCTCAGCTTGAATTAGCAGAAATCCTGACCTCTCTTTTCTCCAGCGACCACACCCAGCAGTTATTACAGAGCCACTGAAACAGCCCGAATCTCGCCAGCTCTTTAAACACTTTGTATATCTCAAAAGTTTTAAATTTGTGAAGGGATAGACAAAATGTGGTGTGTACATACAACGGACTGTTATTCAGCCTTAAAAAGGAAGGAAAAGAGGGTGGGGAATAGTATGAAAGTGGTCAAAAGGTACATGAGTACTGGAGATGTAGCGTACAACATGATGACTGTAGCTGACACTGACGTATGGTTCATTTGAAAGTTGTTAAGAGAGTAGATCCTAAAATTATCACAGGGGGAAAAATTTCTTTTGTAACTCTACGAGGTGATGAATGTTAACGTATTGTGGCGATCATTTCACAGCATATGTATGTCAACTCATTATGCCGAACACCTTCAACTTATACTGTGTTGCACAATTTTATCTCAATAAAACTGAACAAGTTAAATTTTATTTTTTAAAAATAATTTTTATTTCTATTTTTAGAGGTAGAGGAAAAGAGAGAGGGACAGAAACCTTGATGTGAGAGAGAAACATGGATCGGCTGCCTCCTGCACGCCCCCTGCTGGGGACCCAGCCTGCAACCAGGTGCTCAATCCAGAGTCACATCAGCAGGACTAAAAAACTTAAATTTTAAAAGGACGGGCTTTCCACTCAAGATGGTGGCATAGATAAATGCGGTATTGCATCCTCCCACAACCACATCAAAGTTACAACTAAACTACAGAACAACCATCATTCAAAGCTGCCTAAAATCAAGCTGAATGGAAGTCTTACAACTATGAAATTAAAGAAGACTGGTAGGAGGGGCGGAGGCACAATGGGCTGGTCCCAAACCCACGTGTGGCGGATAAAAATTAGGATACCTCGGCTGGGAAGGTCCTTCCTGAGGAGTGAGAGGTCCTCATCCCACACCAGGCACCCGGCTCAGGGTTCCAGTGCCAGGGAGAGAATCCTCATCACTTCTGGCTGGAAAAACCAGTGGGAACTGAGGCTCAGGGAGGCTGAGGTGGCTGGAGTCCCAGGCAGCTCCTCTTAAAGGGCCCACACAAGGACTTACTTGGACTTGCTCCCTCTAAGCTCAGAGGGGAGGCAGCTCGAGAGGCACCAGAGACATACAGGGGAGAACTGAGTTGTTTGGCATTGGAGCGAGGGCTGGAGGGGCAGCTTCCTCCTGGACAGACGTGCTGTCATAGGCCTTTGTTCCTTTGGTGAGCCCTGCCCTGGGGCGGCAGACAGCCACCATATCTGGGACTCCAGCAACCTGGCTCACACAGTTTGCCCTGCCCTGCTGACTCCCTGAGGTCCCACCCCACCTAGCTTTCAGGCCCACCCAAGCTGTTGCCAATTGCTTAACTATAGGATTGGCCTGTCTTGGATTCTGCTTCAGGTTTTCCTGAATTCTTTCAAACAAGCAACATCTGGTCTCAGCTAGCTCCATACCTCTCGTTAAGTAATACATAGAAACAAACACAGGAAGGCAGCCAAAATGAGGAGACAAACAAACAGGTCCCAAATGAAAGAACAGAACAAAACTTTAGGGAAAAAATTAAGCGAAATGGAGATAAGCAACCTAACAGATGCTGAGTTCAAAACACTGCTTATAAGGATGCTCAATGAACTTAGTGAGAACCTCAGTGAACTTAGTGAGGGCCTCAAGAGCATAAAAAAGGTCCAGTCAGAAACGAAGGATGCACAGTCAGAAATGAAGGAAGCACTAACTGAAATAAAGAATAATTTACACAGATTCAATAGTAGAGTAGGTAAAGCCAAGAAGCAAACCATTGATTTGGAATATAAGGAAGCAAAAAACACCCAATCAGAAGAGCAAAAAGAAAAAAGAATCCAAAATAATGAGGATAGTGTAAGGAGCCTCTGGAACAACTTCAAGCTGCCAACATTTGCATCTTGGGGGTGCCAGAGGAGAAGAGAGAGAACAAGAGATCTAAAACCCATTTGAAACAATAATGGCAGAAAACTTCCCTAACTTGGTGAAGAAAACAGACATACAAGTCTAGGAAGCAGAGTCCCAAACAAGATGAACCCCAAGAGGCCCACACCAAGACACATCATCATCAAAATGCAAAAGGTTCAAGACAAAGAATCTTAAAAGCAGCAAGAGAAAAGCAGTTAGTTACCTACAAGGGAGTTCCCATAAGGCTGTCAGCTGATTTCTCAAAAGAAACTTTGCAGGCCAGAAGGGAGTGGCAAGAAATATTCAGAGTGTTGAAAAGCAAGAACCTACAATTAAAATTACTCTATCCTGCAAAGCTATAGTTTAGAATCGATGGCCATATAAAGAGTTTCCCAGACAAGGAAAAGCTAAAGGAGTTCATCACCACCAAACCAGTATTATATGAAATGTTGAAGGGTCTTCTTGAAGAAAAATATAAAAAATATGAACAAACAAAATGCCAATGAATACATATCTATCGACATTGGAATCTACAAACAAAATGAATAAGCAGAACAGAAACATTCTCATAGATACAGAGAACATTTTGTTGGTTGCCAGATGGGAGGGGGTTTAGGGGAATGGGTGAAAAAGGTGAAGGGATTAAGAAGTACAAATTAGCCCTGGCCGGTTTGGCTCAGCGGTTAGAGCGTTGGCCTGCGGTCCTGAGAGACCCGGGTTCGGTTCCCGCTAAGGGCGCGTACCTCGGTTGCAGTTTGTCCCCAGCCCTGGTCGGTTGTGCGGGTGGCAGCCACTCGATGTGTTCCTTTCACGTCGATGTTTCTCTCTCTCTCTCTGTTCCTCTCTCTCCCTCCCACTCTACCTGAACAAAAAATGGAAAAATGTCCTCTGGTGAGTATAAAAAAAAAAAAAAAAAAAAAGAAGTACAAATTAGTTGCTACACTGACAAACCTCAAAGGGAAGGGGGTTGGGGGTGTGAACAAATCAAATAACTTATATGCATATATGCATAACTAATAGACACAGACAACAGTGTGGGGAAAGGCAGGAGGGGGGCGGGAGTGAGGAGGAGGGGGTCAATGGGGGAAAATGAGGAACAGCTGTAATACATTCAACAATAAAGATAAGTTAAAAAATAAAAATAGAAGGAAGGAAAGTCTGACACTCTAACATGGGTTAAACCTTGAGGACATTATGCAAAGTGAAATAAACCAGTCACAAAAAGACAAATACTGTGTGTTTCTATTTCTATGAAGTATCCAGAATAGTCAGATTCATCGAGACAGAAAGTAGAATGGTGGTTGCCATGGGCTGGTGGGAAGGGGGAAATGGGGATTTGTTTAATAAGTACAGAGTTTTAGCCCTGGCCGGTTTGGCTCAGCGGTTGGAGCGTCGGCCTGCGGTCCAGAGAGACCCGGGTTCAGTTCCCGCTAAGGGCACGTACCTCGGTTGCAGTTTGTCCCCAGCCCTGGTTGGTCGTGCGGGTGGCAGCCACTCGATGTGTCCCTTCACGTCGATGTTTCTCTCTCTCTCTCTTCCTCTCTCTCCCTCCCGCTCTATCTGAACAAAAAATGGAAAAATGTCCTCGGGTGAGGATAAAAAAATAAAATAAAATAAGTACAGAGTTTCAGTTTACCAAGATGAAAAGTTCTGGAGATTGGTTGCACAACAACGTGAATAGATTTAACACTACTGAACCGTACACTTAAAAATGGTTAAAGATGTGCCCTGGTCAGTTTGGCTCAGCGGCTAGAGTGTCGGCCTGCGGTCCGGAGAGACCCGGGTTCGGTTCCCGCTAAGGGCACGTACTTCGGTTGCAGTTTGTCCCCGGCCCTGGTTGGTCGTGCGGGTGGCAGCCACTCGATGTGTCCCTTCACGTTGATGTTTCTCTCTCTCTCTCCCTCCCATTCTATCTGTACAAAAAAAAAAAAAAATGGTTAAAGATGTGCCCTGGTCAGTTTGGCTCAGCGGCTAGAGTGTCGGCCCTCGGACCAGAGAGTCCCAGGTTTGGTTCCCACTAAGGGCACGTACCTCGATTCCAGTTGGGGTCGTGCGACTAGCAGCCAATCGATGCGTCTCTCTCACATTGATGTTTCTCTCTCTCTCTTCTTTCCTCTCTCCCTCCAGCTCTATCTGAAGATAAATGCAAAAATGTCCTCGGGTGAAAATTAAAATAAAAAAAAAAGGTTAAGATGTGTTAAAAAGAAACAAACCCACATTGGAGTCACTTTTGCTAAGCCCCACCAAGAGGCGATACCTAACCTCAGTGGAGTTTTAGCCTCTTCTGGGAATGGAATTTTAAACCAGTCTGGAAACAATCCACTCTTTTAACATCTTTGTCTCGCCCTCTTTCTGCCTATAAACCTCATTTTGTACAATCCCTCAGAGCACCGTTTTACTTACTAGCTGGGATGCTGCCTGATTCATGAATCGCTGAATAAAGCCAATTAATCTTCAAATTTACTCGTTTGAATTTTTGCTCTTTAACAGATAGTAAATTTTATGTTATGTGTGTTTTACCACAAATTTTTTAAAAATTAAAATCATCCTGGCCGGTTTTCTCAGTGGTTAGAGCATCGGCCTGCGGATCGAAGAGTCTTAGGTTTGATTCTGGTCAAGGGCACATACCTCGGTTGCAGTTTGGTCCCTGGCCCTGGTCAGTGTTGTGCGGGAGGCAACCAATCCATTTGTCTTGGTCACATTGATGTTTCTCTCCTACGCTGTCTAAAAATAAATGGAAAAATATCCTCAGGTGAGGATTAAAAAAAAAATTAAAGTCTATAGCTCTATTAGTGCATCTGTCTGTTAGTTAACAAATCAGGTGTCTGAAGTTTTTGTTTGTTTCCCCTGTGGCATCATCAGTATTTTTTTCATTTTTTATTTTTATTTATTTATTTTCAATCCTCACCAAGGATATTTTTACATTTATCTTCAGACAGAGTGGGAGGGAGAGGGAGAAAGAGAAACATCGATGTGAGAGAGGCACATCAATTAGTTGTCACCTGAACACCCCCAACTGGGGCCAGAGAAGAACCGCAACCAAGGTATATGCCATTGGCTGGAATTGAACCCAGGACTCTTTGGTCTGCAGGCCGATGCTCTAACCACTGAGCGAAATCGGTCAGGGCTCATCAGTATTTTTTTTTTTATCCTCACCCGAGGACATTTTTCCATTTTTTGTTCAGATAGAGTGGGAGGAAGAGAGAGAGAGAGAAACATGACATGAAAGGGACACATCGAGTGGCTGCCACCTGGACGACCCAACCAGGGCCGGGGACAAACTGCAACCAAGGCACGTGCCCTCAGCGGGAACCGAACTCGGGTCTCTCTGGACCGCAGGCCAATGCTCTAACCGCTGAGCCAAACCGGCCAGGGCTCATCAGTATTTTTTTTAAAGACACGAATCAATTTTAAAATAATGACAGGAGCACTTAGAGGGATAACAACAGAGAAAATCTTTTAGTGGTAGGGTTTCCCTACTGAAGATGAGGATGTGAATTCTGAACCCAGTGTATACGTGACTGATTTCTTTGGGAGCCGTTGGAACTGTGTTTCTCTTGGGGATGAATGAGGAGGTCATGATCCATCTCCAAACTCCTTCCCTGCTCAGAGCCACATCTCAGCTACCTCAGCCTGGACAGCTCCTCCAGTTGGATCCAGGGTGAAACCCTTAAAGCCCAGTGTCCACTAACGTAATAGTTTGGTTTCCTACTTTGTTGTCCCAATGTCCATCATTATTTCCTTTTTCCTATCTTCGCTAGTGTCATCTGAGACTGCAAATGTGGACAAGGATTTGTCAGGCTTTTTGTTTTTTTCTATCAGTGTAATTATATTTTATTTAATATGATTTTTACATAAACAAAAAGTACCTTTAAGAAAAATAGTACAGCCCTGGCCAGTTTGGCTCAGCGGTTAGAGCATCGGCCTGCGGTCTGGAGAGACCCGGGTTCGGTTCCCGCTAAGGGCACGTACCTCGGTTGCAGTTTGTCCCCGGCCCTGGTTGGTCGAGTGGGTGGCAGCCACTCGATGTGTCCCTTTCACGTCAATGTTTCTCTCTCTCTCTTCCTCTCTCTCCCTCCCACTCTATCTGTACAAAAAATGGAAAAGTGTCCTCGGGTGAGGATAAAAAATAAAAAATAATTTAAAAAAAAGAAAAATAGTACAGCCCTGGCCGGTTAGGCTCAGTGGTTAGAGCGTCGGCCCGCGGTCCAGAGAGACCCGGGTTCGGTTCCCGCTAAGGGCATGTACTTTGGTTGCAGTTTGTCCCCGGCCCTGGTTGGTCATGTGGATGGCAGCCACTCGATGTGTCCCTCCACGTCGATGTTTCTCTCTCTCTCCCTCCCACTCTACCTGAACAAAAAATGTCCTCGGGTGAGGATAAAAAACAACAACAAAAAAAAAAAAAGAAAGAAAGAAAGAAAAATAGTACAAGACCTTACAATGATAAGCTTCAGAGAATATCTCACTGTAGTTTATGTTTGTTATAAGTCAGAGTTGCCAAGCTCTTTAGACTGCTGCTCAAACTGCACAGTTCTTTTGCTTATATTACCTGGGAGGAAAAAAAGGGCCCTTCAGTGACATCATCAACCAGATCTATGACCACCAGACTGAGCAGCTGATATTCCTCTTACACGTTCTCCAGTTCTACATTAACAAACAGCTTCTAGATTTTAGCATGTTACATTTTTGGCTGCAGTGTTCACATTTTCTTCTTTTTTTAATTTTAATTTTTATTGATTTTAGAGAGAGAGGCGGGGGGAGAGAGAAAACCATCACTGTGTTGTTCCATCTACTCATGCATTCATTGGTTGATTCTTTTTTGTTGTTGTTATTGTTAAGCCTTACCTGAGGATATTTTTTTTTATCCTCACCTGAGGACATTTTTCCATTTTTTGTTCAGATAGAATGGGAGGGAGAGAGAGGAAGAGAGAGAGAGAGAAACATTGATGTGAAGGGACACATCAAGTGGCTGCCACCCGCACGACCAACCAGGGCCGGGGACAAACTGCAACCGAGGTACATGCCCTTAGCGGGAACCGAACCCGGGTCTCTCAGGACCGCAGGCCGATGCTCTAACCGCTAAGCCAAACCGGCCAGGGCACCTGAGGATATTTTTCAATTGATTTTTAGAGTGGAAGGAAAGAGAGAGAGACACACACACACACACACATTGATAAGAAAGAGACACGTCAATTGGTTGCTTTCCGCACAACCCTGACCAGGGCTAAGGATCAAACCTGCAACCCAGGTACGTGCCCTTGACCAGGAATTGAATCAAATATGCTTTGGTCCATGGGCTGATGCTCTATCCTCTGAGCCAAACCAGCCAGAGCCATTGGTTAATTCTTTTTTTTTTCCCCCTTTATTGGTTTTAGAGAGAGTAGGGGAGAGGGAGAGATAGAAACATCAATCAGCTGCCTCCTGCATGCTCCCCACTGGGGACTTGGCCCCCAACCTGAGCATGTGCCCTGACCGGAATCGAACTGGTGACCTTTGGGTGCATGGATCGATGCTCAACCACTGAGCCACACTGGCCAGTTCTTGTATATGCCCTGACAGGGGATTGAGTCTGCAACCTTGGGATATTGGGATGATGCTCTAACCAACGGAGCTGCCCAGGCAGGGCCAATATTTTCTTCAATACAGAACATATATAGGCAAAGCAGCCCTCATCTAGGACACACTACTCATGTTCTGGAGGCGGAACCACACAATGACTCCTAAAGCTTCCACTTGAAATTGACATACGTCACTTTTACTCACTTTTTAAAAAAAGAATATGTGTGGGGAGTGGTTAGCCCTGGCTGGGTAGCTCAGTTGATTACTGTGTCCTCGCCATCCGCCAAGGTGTGAGTCAATCTTTGACCTGCTGTTGGCTGCCCCCACTTCTCTTCTACAGTTTCTCCATGAAGATTTGCAATAAGATTGTGAAACATCTCACTGGGATACGGTGTTTATTTTTCTACTTACAGGTAATTTAAAGCTTGGGCAATTTAAAGTAGACTTCTCAAACTTCAGATTCCACCTCAGCATCTGCTTCTGAAAAGTCCACCTGTGGTTGGGATGGTAAATATCTTCCTCTGTGACTTATGTTTAATTATGCTACAATTTTTCCCCCAATAGTCCTGCCTTATTGCCATCGTCTGTTACTGTAGGCTATTCTCCCTCCTTCCTTGGAGAGTTGATGCCTGGCTCACTGTCACTCTCTGCAACACTGCTCCTGTGATAATAACCTGATACTGCAGTACAGAGAGATGGTCCTTCTTTTTTACTTTTTTTATCATTATTTTTTTTCCTTTATTGATTTTTACGGAGAGAGGAAGTGAGAGAGAGAGACAGAAACATTGATGAAAGAAAACATCTATTGGCCGCCTCCTGCATGCCCCCCACTGGGGATCAGGCCCACACCTGGGCATGTGTCCTGACCCAGAATGGAACCGACCACCTCTTGGTGCATGGGTCGACGTTCAACCAGTGAGCCTCACCGGCCAGCCTTTTTTTTTAAGGCAGTTTTTTGTTTGTTTGTTTATTTTGCATTTATCTTCTGATGGAGCGGGAGGGAGAGAAGAAGGAAGAGAGAGAGAAATTTTGATGTGAGAGAGAGACACAGAGTGAACCACCCACATGACCCCGACCAGGGCCCGGAACAAACTGCAACCGAGGTATGTGCCCTTAGCGGAAACCTAACCCGGGATTCTCTGGTCTGCAGGCCGACTCTCTTTTTTTTTTTTATCCTCACCTGAGGACATTTTTCCTTTTTTTTTTCAGATAGAGTGGGAGGGAGAGGAAGAGAGAGAGAGAGAAACATCCATGTGAAAGGGACACACTGAGTGGCTGCCACCCGCACAACCCAACCAGGGCCGGGGACAAACTGCAGCTGAGGTACATGCCCTTAGCGGGAACCAAACCCGGGTCTCTCGGGACCGCAGGCCGACGCTCTAACCGCTGAGCCAAACCGGCCAGGGCCAGCCAGACTTTTTAAATTTATTTTTAAATTAAAACAACTATATTTACTTAGAAACATTCAGAATGTCAACAAAACAGCTGCAACTTTTTTGGGGATTATTTTTTGCAATTACAGAGTGGTATTCAGTTAACAGAACAATTATTTCATATAAGCGGCATCAGAGACAACCGAAGATGAAAAAACTACCATCCCCATATATAACTAATTTGTGCTGAGCATCAGCAAGAATCTGCTTTCAATTTGCATATCAATTTAGAACCCCCATACTGTTCCAGGTTAGTGGCTACTGAAAATACCACCAGGACCGGGCTATCTAAAGACACATTCGTAGTGTATTAACTAAAGACACTGTATAGTTTAAAAATCAACCTTACACAGCCTTACAGTTCAACCCTGGCCGGTTTTGCTCAGTGGTTAGAGCGTCGGCCCACGGACCAAAGAGTCATGGGTTCTACTCGGTCAAGGGCACGTACCTTGGTTGCAATTAGGTCCCCGGCCCTGGTCAGTTCTCTCCGGGAGGCAACCAGTCGATGTGTCTCTCTCACATCAATGTTTTTCTCTTTCTCTCTCTCTTACTCTCCCACTCTATCTGAAAATAAATGGAAAAATATCATCGGGCGAGGATTTAAAAATAAATTTAAAAAAATGAAAATATCTTACACAGCCTTACAGTTCTTTTTTTCTTTAAAAGAAGTGAGCTGTGTACAGGGGGGTTAAATACTTTATAAACAAGAAAAAAAACTTCGCTTCAACCAACTTACTCATCATCTTCTTCATCGTCACCCTCCTCCTCTTCCTTCTTTCCTTGCTTTTTTCAGCCTGGATGGCTACCATTTTGATTGCATCAGGCTGACCTTGAGCTCAGTGTGCAGCGGTATCCTGTCCGTATGTCCCTCATCAGCAGCCTTCTTTTCATCAGGCTGCCTGTTGTCTGCAGCAGTGTGACCACATCTGTCCCGGCTCCTCTGCGGGACCCAATGGACAGGCCGGGACGCTCCCCTTTATTTGGGGGCAACACTCAGAGTGAAACAAGAAGAAGGCCGAAGGAGGCCTCTTGAGTGCATTGGGATCCTTGGGCTTCTTTTGTGTTTCACCTTTAGGAGGAATATCCGTTTTCATTTCTCTGTCATAACGGGCCCTGTCCGCCTTTGCCCTATCTTCACATTTTCCTTTCTTTTTTTTTTTTAATCCTCACCCGAGGACATTCTCCCATTTTTTGTTCAGACAGAATGAGCGGAGGGGGCAGAGAGGAAGAGAGAGAGAGAGAAACATCGACGTGAAAGGGACACATTGAGTGGCTGCCACCAGCATGACCCAACCAGGGCCGGGGACAAACTGCAACCGAGGTACATGCCCTTAGCGGGAACCGAACCCGGGTCTCTCTGGACCACAGGCCGGCGCTCTAATCGCTGAGCCAAACCAGCCAGGGCACATTTTCCTTTCTTGTTGGCACTCATGGTCTTCCACCTCTCTGGGCACTTAGAAAACTCCGACGGAAGCATCTGGGTGCTTCTTCTTGTGCTCCTCCTGGCAGGTCCGCACAAAGAAAGCATGTGATGGCATTTTGCCTCTTGGCATCTTAGGAACCCCTTTGCCCATGTTTAATTACTTTTCCTCAGTGAGCAGATGGCCCAGTGCCCCTGTGCTCTCCATGAGCTCGGGCACTGCCACAGCTGTGAGAGTGGGAGCCGGACCCAGATGTTCCTTCTCGTGCTTTGGCCTCAGTTCCCTGGCATCCTCTCCTTCAGTGGTCTTCTCCTCCATCCTGCCTGGACATACCCTAGCTGTTGTCATTACGAATGATGGCAACCGCTCCTTAACCTCAGTTTCCTACACTCTACTCTCCAGGCAGCTCCTCCTATGTGTCCATTTCACACCGCCTAGCACCCCAGCTCCAGTGACCCTTTCTGGTGTCACGATGACCTACAAACCGTTAATATTACCACCTTCCCACTGTCCCAGACCCCCTCACGCACTTCCTTCCTGTTGTGGACTGAATTGTGTCCCTCCAAAATCCACATGTTGAAGTCCTCTTTCCAACATGACTATCTTTGGAGATAGAGCTTTTAAGGGGATAATAAGATTAAATGAGATCATTGGGTGGGGCCTTAATCTGGTAGGTTTGGTGTTCTTTTAAGAAGAGAAAGACATTATGCTATGTGAAATAAATCCGACAGAGAAAGTCTAATACCACCCTGGCCGATTTGGCTCAGCAGTTGGAGCGTTGGTCTGCGGACCAGAGAGTCCCGGGTTCAGTTCCCGCCACGGGCACATACCAAAAAAAAAAAAAGACTAATACCATATGATCTCACACATATGTGGAATTTAAAAAGCAACAAACGGCCCTGGCCTGTTTGGCTCAGCGGTTAGAGCATCCACCTGCGGTCCTGAGAGACCCGGGTTCGGTTCCCGCTAAGGGCACGTACCTCGGTTGCAGTTTGTCCCCGGCCCTGGTCGGTTTTGCGGGTGGCAGCCACTCGATGTGTTCCTTTCACATCGATGTTCCTCTCTCTCTCTCTGTTCCTCTCTCTCCCTCCCACTCTACCTGAACAAAAAATGGAAAAATGTCCTCGGGTGAGGATAAAAATAAATAAATAAATAAATAAATAAAAATAAAAAGCAACAAACGCCCTGGTCGGTTTGGCTCAGCGGTTGGAGCGTCGGCCTGCGGTACAGAGAGACCCGGGTTCGGTTCCCACTGGGGGCGTGTACCTCGGTTGCAGTTTGTCCCCGGCCCTGGTTGGTCATGCGGGTGGCAGCCACTCGATGTGTCCCTTCACGTCGATGTTTCTCTCTCTCTCTCTTCCTCTCTCTCCCTCCCGCTCTATCTGAACAAAGAATGGAAAAGTGTCCTCGGGTGAGGATAAAAAAATAAAAATAATAAAAATAATAAAAATAAAAAGCAACAAACATGCAAAGAAAAAACACACACACACAAGCTCAGAGATACAGAGAATTGAAGATGGGTAGTTGCTGGCGGTAGTCTGCAAAATGGGTGAAGAGGTCAGAAGGTACAAATTTCCAGTTATAAAATAAACAAATTATGGGGATGTAATGTACAACATGATGACTCTAGCTAATAATACTGTATTGCATATTTGAAAATTGCTAAGAAAATCAATCTTAAAAGTTCTCATCATAAGAAAAAAATTTTGTAACTATGTATGATGAAGGATGTTAACTAGGCTTATGGTGATCATTTTGCCTTATATGCAAATATGGATCACTGTGTTGTACACCTGAAAATGACTGTAATGTTTTTTTGGTTTTTTGTTTTGTTTTGTTTTTATCCTCACCCGAGGACATTTTTCCATTTTTTGTTCAAATAGAGTGGGAGGGAGAGAGAGAAACATCAATGTGAAAGGGACACATCGAGTGGCTGCCACCCGCACGACCCAACCGGGAGGGGGGCAAACTGCAACCGAGGTACATGCCCTTAGCGGGAACCGAACCTAGGTGTCTCTGGACCACAGGCCGACGCTCTAACCACTGAGCCAAATCGGCCAGGGCTTGACTGTAATGTTTTATGTCAATTATACTTCGAAAAAAAGACGTGATACCAGATCTCTCTCTCTCTCCTTCTCCCTCTCCCCCACTACCCCCTACTCTTGCTCCCCCTTTCCCCTCCCCTCCCCCCCCTCTGTCCCTGCACACAGGAGAGGCCTTGTGAGGACACAGCGAGAAGGCAATTGTCTGCAAGCCAGAAAGAGAAGCTTGACCAGAAATCAACCCTGCTGCCACTTTGATGGAGGACTTCCAGCCACCAAAACTGAGAAAATAAATGTCTATTGTTTAAGTCGCCCAATCTGCGGTATTTTGTTATGGCAGACTGAACTAAAATGTTTTCTTATCCAGTTCTACCCTAACCAACCATTGCAAACACCCTCAACTCCCTTGGCCAGATCTCAGTTCACATTACTTGCTGGTGACACCCAGCCTGGTTGAACTCCAGCTCTCCCAGCTACTCCACGTCTGCACCGGGGCTGTCGAACATGGCTGAAGAAAACCAGCCCTGTTGACTGGACTACTTTAAATTCATGACCACTTACCTCCAGTGGGCACTTCACTTCCTAGCAATTAGTCTACATTTTTCTAGTCCATTAATTCTCTTAGTTAATTATTTCACATCTTTTCCTCCTTTTTCTTACAGGTTCCATCCTAACTTCCTGCTGATGACCTTGCTTCTTATTTCACTAATAGATGCCACCAGGAGAGAATTTCCACAGCTCCCGCCATCAATTCCAGCAATTTACCAGAATTTATCCACCAGCACTCCGCCTCCCCCCTGGGCTGTGCACTCATTTGGCCCCTGCAATTTCCCTAACTCTCCCATAGCACAGCTCTTCCCTTACTTATCCACATAGCACAATATTCACTCTCTAATGGATCATTGCCACCAGCATTAGGAGATGTAGTATTATCTCCAATACCCACCCCCAACAGGAAACAGTAAAGCAAAGAGTTCCCTTTACCCTCTTTCCCCTTCTAGCTATTGCACTATTTCTCTGCTTTAAAGCAAAATCCCGCCCTGGCCGGTTTGGCTCAGCGGTTAGAGCGTAGGCCTGCGGTCCGGAGAGACCCGGGTTCGGTTCCCGCTAAGGGCATGTACTTCGGTTGCAGTTTGTCCCCGGCCCTGGTTGGTCGTGCGGGTGGCAGCCACTCGATGTGGCCCTTCACGTCAATGTTTCTCACTCTCTCTCCCTCCCACTCTATCTGAACAAAAAATGGAAAAATGTCCTCGGGTGAGGATAAAAAAAAAAAAAAAAAGCAAAATCCCTCAAAATGATAGTCAATGCTCACAGCTTCTCTCCATCTATTCTCCCCAGAAGCCCTTTGGCCAGTTTTCACCCCTTTCTTCGCAGAGCTCCACTCTCTGCCTCATCTTCCTCAACTCACTCAGCAGCAGCATTGACACCATTGGTCAGCACCCTCTGCTCCTCGAACACCTTTTCTTCACTTGGCTTCCCAAATAATAGTCTCCTGTTTATCTTTCCACCTTCCTCCTGTTTATCTTTTCAGTGGAGCTTTTACTGGTGCCTTCTCATCTCCCATACTTCTTTTTTGTTTTGGTTTGGTTTTTATTTTATTTATTTTTTCATAGTTATTATAATATTATTTACTATATTCCCTGTGCTGTTCTTTCTTTCTTTCTTTCTTTCTTTCTTTCTTTCTTTCTTTCTTTCTTTCTTTCTTTCTTTCTTTCTTTCTTTCTTTCTTTCTTTCTTTCTTTCTTTTTATCCTCACCTGAGGACATTTTTGCATTTGTCTGCAGATAGAGTGGGAGGGAGAGGGGGAGGAAGAGAGAGAGAGAGACATTGACGTGAAAGGGACACATCGAGTGGCTGCCTCCCACATGACCCAACCAGGTCCAGGGACAAACTGCAACCGAGGTACATGTCCGTACTGGGAACAGAACCTGGGACTCTCTGGTCTGCGGGCCGATGCTCTAACCACTGAGCCAAACCAGCCAGGGCTGTACTATTTATTTATTTATTTATTTTTTAATCCTCACCAGAGGACATTTTTTCCATTTATCTTCAGATAGAGTGAGAGGGAGGGAGAGAGAGAGAAACATAGATGTGAGAGAGACACATCAACTGGTTGCCGCCTGCACGACCCCAGCCAGGGCCAAGGACGAACCACAACCACGGTACATGCCCTTGACCAGAATCGAACCTGAGACTCATTGGTCTGAGGGCTGATGCTCTAACCACTGAACCAAAGCAGCCAGGGTACATTTTTTGTTTTTGTTTTATTTTAGAGAGGGAGAAGAAGGGAGAGAGAGAAACTTCAATTTGTTGTGCCACTTATTTTGGTTGATTCTTGTATGTGTCCCAAGAATCAAACCCATGACCTTGGTGTATCAGAATGATGCTCTAACCAGATAGAAACATCGATGAGAGAGAACATCGATTGGCTGCCTCCTGCATGCCCCCCACTGGAGATCGGGCCCACAACCTGGGCATGTGCCCTGACGGGGAATCGAACTGACAACCTCTGTGCATGGGTCGACACTCAAGCACTGAGCCACACTGGCCGGGCCATTTCTCTCTTTTTTAATGAAACTTAGTTGTATAAAACTTACTACCAATCTTGGAAAACTCTTCCCTCACATATCCACAAGGTCTTTTACTTCCTTCTAGTCGTATTGAAACCTTGCCCTGACCACTGTATCTAAAATTGCAATTCTCTTACCATCTACCACAAACACACTTCCTGTGCCCTTCTTTTGCTTTATTTTTCTCATTTTCAGTAAGTACTACCTAATGTAATATATATTTTTTATTTCTGTACCTTGTTTGTTTTCTGTCTTCGCCATTGGGACGTGAGCTTCATGCAGGAAGGAATGTTTGCCTTCTTTTTTTAATCCTCACCCGAGGACATTTTTTTCCATTTTTTGTTCAGATACAGTGGGAGGGAGAGAGAGAGAGAGAGAAACATCGACGTGAAAGGAACACATCGAGTGGCTGTCTCCCACACGACCCAACCAGGGCCGGGGACAAACTGCAACCAAGGTACGTGCCCTCAGCGGGAACCGAACCTGGGTCTCTCCAGACCGCAGGCCGATGCTCTAACCGCTGAGCCAAACCGGCCAGGGCGAATGTTTGCCTTCTTTACTCACTACTTTATCCTCAGCATCAGGACAGTACCTGGATTAGAGCAGGTGCTCCATAAATACTCATTGAATGAATGAACAGTAACACCAACTTGCCCATAAATACAAGTAGCTCATCTTCTACCATGGGGACGTTTGTAAATATTTTGGTTATTTCTACCATGCAAAGAAATGTTGCTCATTTGATTATGACTTGGTAATTCATGTATGTTTTTAGAACAGAGAAAAACTCAGCAATGAGCAAAGGCTTACGGAGTCACCATTAATCAAAGGCGTCTAAAGAGCTTCCCTTCCGGTTTAGGCAACTTGATCCTTCCAGTGATCGGGGCCTCCGTTTTCAGGTCAAACTGTAACGAGAGTATGCAGAGCCTTCCTGACTCCAATGCTTTCACTGCTCAGTCACCCACAATTAGCTCAGGATGGTCAAAAGCCAGAATGATATTTCAAAAAGTAAATTGGCCAAATGTGGGTGCCAAAATGGCCAAGTGTCTTGCTCATAATTCTCAAGACCATGAGATACATAGCCCAAAGAAATACTGGATAGGTTCATGGAACTTTCTGCTATATTTCCAGTGGCCATTCACTTGGAAGACAATTATGTATTAAATGGCATTTTTTTTTTTTTTTTATAATATTACAAATCATTACTGAAGTGCCCTGGCCAATGTGGCTCAGTTAGTTGTGTGTCATCCCATGCACCAAGGGGTCGTTGGTTTGATTCCCGATCAGGGCACATGCCCAGGTTTGAGACTCAATCTCCAGTAAGGGGTGTGCAAGAGGCAGCTGATCGATGTTTCTCTTTCTCTCTAAAATCAATGAAAAAAAAAAGTATTTTAACTCTGGCTGGTGTGGTACAGTGGTTAGAGTATTGACCCTCAGACCAAAAGATGCAGGTTTGATTCCAGGTCAAGGGCATGGACCTGGATTGTGAGTTCAATCTCCGGCCCTTGTCGGGATGCATGCAGGAAGCAACCAACTGATGTGTCTCTCTCACATCAATGTCTCTCTCTTCCTCTCCGTTCTCCTTCCTCCCCCTCCCTCCTACCCTTCCACTTTCTCTAAACAGTAATGGAAAAAATATCGTCAGGGGAAGATTAACAAAAAAACCACAGCCCTGGTCAATTTTTCTCAGTGGTTAGAGCGTTGGCCTGTGGTCCAGAGAGACCCGGGTTCGGTTCCTGCTAAGGGCACGTACCTTGGTTGCAGTTTGTCTCTGGCCCCGGTTGGGGTTGTGTGGGTGGTAACCACTCAATGCATCTCTCTCACATTGATGTTTCTCTCTCTCTTCCTCCCTCCCTCCCTCCCTCCTGCTCTATCTGAAGATAAATGCAAAAATGTCCTAGGGTGAGGATTAAAAAACAAACAAACCCACAAACATTTTAAAAAATTATTATTGAAATGTGTTAAAACTTTCTATTCATAGGAATAAGAAGCCTGAACAATCACCCTGGAAAAACTGAGCTATGATCTACAAACTGAAGACTGAATGCAAAATAAGAGTCATCAGAGGAGAGCAGCAGCCCTTGGACTTCACTGGAGGGGACCAGCCCAGCTTGTACTCACTACCTGTGTCCTGGTCCAGGCCTCCCACCTCAGGGAGACGCCTGCCCAAGGGCACGGCAGCTTCTTACACCTATTTCATGGACTTTTAACCTTAAGAACAACTTGGTGGGTAGTTTATATAGGTTCATTATTTGCTCTCTAGATGCCAACTGACACTTATCCTAACAAAGGGGACTGGAATGGGCCAGTTTGTGAACAATATAAGAGGTTACAACTTTATTTATTTATTTTTTAAAATCTTCACCCAAGGATATTTTTCCATTTATTTTCAGAGTAGGAGAGAGGAAGGGAGAGAAAGAGAAACATTGATGTGAGAGAAACATCAATTAGTTGCCTCCTGCACCTGACCAGGGCTGGGGACCAAACTGCAACTGAGGTACATGCCCTTGACTTGAATCGAAACCATGACTCTTTTGTCCACAGGATGACGCTCTAACTGCTGAGCCAAACTGGCCAGGGTGAGGTTACAATTTTTTTTTTTATCCTCACTCGAGGACATTTTTCCATTTTTTGTTCAGGTAGAGTGGGAGGAAGAGAAAGGAACAGAGAGAGAGAGAAATATCGACGTGAAAGGGACACATCAAGTGGCTGCCATCCGCACGACCAACCAGGGCCGGGGACAAACTGCAACCAAGGTACGCGCCTTTAGCAGGAACCGAACCCGGGTCTCTCCAGACCGCAGGCCGATGCTCTAATCGCTGAGCAAAACTGACCAGGGCTACAATTTTAAAGAGAATAATTCTGTTACTAACCTCTCTTCTGCAAGAAAAAAAAACAAAAAAACTTTTAAAAATTAGTGATTTTTCCTCCACTGTACAAAGAAAAAGGCCTTGCTCAATTCTTTTTTCTTTTATCCTCACCTGAGGACATTTTCTCCATTTTTTTTTTTTTCAGATAGAGTGGGAGGGAGAGAGAGAGAAACATTCATGTAAAAGGGGCACATCGAGTGGCTGCCTCCCACACAACCCCAACCAGGGCCAGGGACTAATCGAAACCGAGGTACATGCTTTTGCCCGGAATCGAACCCTGGACTCATTGGTCTGCGGGCTGACACTCTAACCACTGGCTAGTGCTCAATTCTTGTTTTTGAAATTTTTATTAATTTATTTTTGTTACAGATGTTTCTCCCCACCCCCCAGACACCCTCCTCCCGATCCAACCCTCCCCACCCCCACCCTCCTCAGCGTTGTTGTCTATGTCCATTGGTTACCCATACATGCGTATAAATTCTTTGGTTTATCTCATGTCTCTCCTCCGCCCCCCTCCTCTGAGGGCCTTGCTCAAATTCTTATGTCAAAAACGTATAGACACAATGAGTGTGCTGGTCCCCTCTCCTCTGGCAAAGAGACCAAACAATGAGATCAGCTCCACCAGGCAGTCACCACCACAGCACCAAGTGTTGGATCAGTTCCCATGGGACACCGTGATACCAGTGTCCCTCTTGAAGAAAGGCATTTGGAGCCCGAGGACTCAAAAGAGTTGTTCCTGATAGCTGCTGGAAGGGGACCAGCAAAGCCTTCCAAATGTGCCCTGTCCCCAGTGTGATTTCAATACTCCCATATACTCATTCCACAAATAGCTATCACAGTTAAAGGGTTTTAATGTTTCATTCAAAATGGATTAGTTCCTGTGGCCAGTAGCCAATGTAATTATAATGAATGTTGTATTAATTCTTACGATATTTCCCTGAATTCAATACATCACTCTATCTTAATCTTCCGCTATTCAGTTGCTCAATTGCCCAATTAGACTGTTGGTGATCATTTATGGAGACTTATTTCATCTGTGGTACACGAGCTTACTTTTGGCACCCAAGGAATTGGTCTGGCGTATGTCATTATGGGGATATTATCCCGGTTCTGCACCACTTCTAGTCTCTCCCCTAAGCAAAATTATAGAATCTCAGAGAAACAACCGAAATGGAAAGGCTTTGGACATTAACTTTCCCAATATATGGTACTGCCAGGTCCATTAAGAAAAGTTATCTAACATTTTAGAATAAGTTGGTAATGTCACATATAGTAACACTCTAGAAGACATTACAACAAAAAGGCTGCATGGCTCACTAGATATCGTAAAAATCCCTCCTGCTTAAAAACATACTAATACTGAATACATTTCAACAAACACACACTCATTCACTTTGCTAGAACTCCCGGACGTATGGAAACAGATACAAGGAGGTGGACTCAGTGCGACGCCAGCGTGGAAGCTCGGCTATCGCAGGGAAACTGCCAAAACCAGAAACCTAGAGTTTGGGGAGTAAATAGACATTAAGGGAATTGGGAGGCAAGTCTTGGGCCCGGACAAATCAGGGTGATAAGGAAATCCTGTCTGTCTCAGTTGTGACTTTCCATGAAAGTAGTAGTAATAATAATAATAGTCTCCCGGAGAAGATTTAACTATGAACCTGCCCTCTCAGAAGTCTGGGGTTCAGCCCTGGCCAGTTTGGCTGAGCGGCTAGAGCGTCGGCCTGCGGTCCGGAGAGACCCGGGTTCAGTTCCCGCTAAGGGCACGTACCTCGGTTGCAGTTTGTCCCCGGCCCTGGGTGGGTTGTGTGGGTGGCAGCCACTTGATGTGTCCCTTTCACGTCGATGTTTCTCTCTCTCTTTCTCTTCCTCTTTCTCCCTCTATCTGAACAAAAAATGGAAAAATGTCCTCAGGTGAGGATAAAAAAAAAAAAAGAAGTCTAGGGTTCAAATTTATATAATCTTAATCTTACAGATTGTTTAGCCAAATATTAGCAAACAATAAAAAAAGAAAATATGAGCAAATAAAGCACATAAAATAGATTCAGCAGAAACAGTAACAAGACAGATTCAGAGTTTAACCTTTAAAAACCGTCAGTATGGCCAGGCCAGTGTGGCTCAGTGGTTGAGTGTCGACCCCTGCACCAAGAGTTCGCCAGTTTGATTCCTGGTCAGGGCACATGCCCAGGTTGTGGGCCTGATCCCCACTGGGGGGCATCAGGAGGTGGCTAATCGATGTTCTCTCTCATCGATGTTTCTATCTCTTTCTCCTCCCTTTCTCTCTCTAAAATCAATAAAGAAAAAAAAAACAGTATGATTCGTCATAGACTAAAGAAGAAAACATAAGATAACCTCATTAAAAGCAGAAAAAAAGCATTGGATAAAAATCCAACATAACTGTGAAAAAATTTTAAATGGTGGAAGGATATGCTTTACTAGATACCAAGACTTATCATAAAATACGACGATTACACATGAAGGCATCAATGTAGGCACAGACAAATAGAAAAATGGGACAAAATATCCATCCAGAAACAAACTGAAGCATATCGGAACTGTTGATATGGGACAGAGCAATTGGGTAAAGATGATCTTTTCACTAAGTGGTGCTGAGGCAATTGGTTGTCCGGATGGAAAAAGTGAAGTTGGACTCTCCCTCACACTGCGTCCCACATCTTTTCCAGATAGACTACCTCCTTAGGTTGCTGTCAGGCAAAAGAAACCATACCAGTAACTCAAACTGGGAAAATTTAACACAAAGAATGACTACCTAGTGACAAGGGATTAACTATTTAAAGGAGAAGAGAGCACAGCAGATGCAGGGAGCAGCCATCACCGCTGTGGCTAACGACAGTACCCAAGAAAGGAGCCAGCTGTGAAGAGAGCCCCACGGAGGCTGAGATGAAGACCTTGTTGGATGGGGCACAGTCAAGCTCTCCTGTATGGGAGAGGAGTTGCCACAGACCAGGACTGGCATGCAGGAAACCGCCCACTGTGGTGCTGGTGAAATGGGCTAGGAAACTGTCTTTCAGGTGCCAGCAGAACTCCCTGAGAAGTCACCCCGCAGCCAGGAAGCCCGAGCTGGCAGCCACGCCCTTGGAATAAGAAGTAGAAGCGGTCAACCCAGCAAAAGTACCTTCCCCTTGCAGTGCCCCGCCAGCACCCTCTTCTGGCAAGACCCAGCATTGTGTCCACATCATTTATGAGATCAGCTCCAGTATTACAAAGCAGGGCCAAGGAGGGTGGATTTGGAGCTGAGCAGTAATAAATTGATAACTGCATAAATACTTATTTGTGAAAGGCAGAATCATAGATCTTTTAGAAGATATTATAAAATAATAGCTTCATGGCCTCAGTGTTCCTAAGACAACTATGTCACCAACCATAAAGAAAAAGATTGATCATTTAGTAAAATTAAAACAAACGTTTATTCAATAGAAGACATCGAGACAGTGAACAACTAATCCTGCAAGTGGTGGGAGAAACTTGCAGCATTTATAATCAATGAAAGACTAATATCCAGAAAATATAAAGAACTCCTATATGTGGCTGACATATTTTCCAAATATGCATTTTCTAAGGATTGCACCATCTCCCACCCTGTGTATTCCTATCAATCTGACTTTCTACTCATCCAATGATAGGCCAGGTCTAGGTCCCCTCCTTGTAATCAATAGAATACAAAAGAAGAGACACTGCATAACCCCCAAGGCCTTTCCATCCCTGCTGGGTTCACTCGGGACACTTGCCATTGGAACCATGATCTGACTGACATATAAAAATTATGACTCTCTTGAGGCCTGTGTTTGAAGAGGCTCAGGTCACATAGAGAGGCCCCAAGAAGGTGTTCCAGCCACTGCCCCAATCAACAGCCAGCATCAGCCACCCACATGTAAAGGAAGACACCTCCGGATAGGTGTACCAATCTTGCATCACTGAGCCATTCCCAGCCTTTGAGTGTTCCCAGTTGAGGCCCCAGACATCACAGAGAAGGAAGAGCCATACCAATATTATGTCCTGTTCAAATCCATGAACCACAGAGTCCATGAGCAGAGTAAAATGGTTGTTCTATGCCACTAGGTATTGACGTAATTTGCTATGGAGCAATAATTAACTGGAACATCTTACAAATCAATAAGGAAAAAAACAACCTCATAGATATGGAGAACAGACTGATGATTGCTAGAGGCAGGGTGAAGGGGGCGAAAAGAAAAAGACACATCTCTATAGTAAATTAGTATAGTATATAGTAAAATGCAAATTAAAAGCCATAATGAGATGCACCCAATAGAATGGCAAATTTTTGAAAGTCTGACAATTTCCAGAGTTGGTAATGGGAATTTTCTTAGGCTGGACCCTCTAGAAATCAGAGCCTGAGACAAGGATTAAGATGCTGAAGCTATGCCCTGGCTAGTATAATTCAGGATTAGAGCATCAGTCTGCGCATCGAAGCGTCTTGTGTTCGATTCCCAGCCAAGAGCACATACCTGGGTTGCAGGTTCAATCCCCGGTTGGGGCGTGTGCAGGAGGCAACAAATCAATGTGTCTCTCTCTCACATCGATGTGTCTCTCCCTTCCTTCCCACCCCCAGCCCCACTTCCTCACTCTCTGAAAATCAATGGTAGCCTCCTGTGAAGATTAAAAGGGGAAAAAAAGATGCTGAAGCTTTATTTGAGATGTGCTGGCTAAGGGCAATATGGTAAGGGAGGGAGAGAAGAGAGGCAAGGAGAGACAGACCGCAGTGTGGTGTTCTTGTTATTACTGCCTGATTATTGCTTTGCAGCGGGCTACAAAGAGATATAGCAGGTTGTTCATTAAACGTGGTCATTCCTCATGTGCAAAGGGTTGCAAAGAGGAGCTATACTTCAGAAGGGAGAAAGCAGGCTGCTGGCTCCCTCCCACTTCCAGTGTCTATCACTGAAGGTTGTGTCACATGCAGTTAATCTCCTGCCCTTCCAGACTGCTTCCCACGGCTCTGGCAGATCTCTGTGTGGATTTCATCCCAATCTGGAAGTGGCAGGTGGCCGGGTGTGGTTCAGGTGCTCAGAAAGAGAGAAAAGGATGTGGTTGAGGGAATCTGAGAGAGCACAGGATGTTTGTATCACAATAAAAGACATTCATAGACCTGGCTGGTTTGGCTCAGCGGTTAGAGTGTCAGTCCTTGGCCCAAAGAGTCAAGTGCTTGATTCTGGTCAAGGGCACGTGTTTCTGTTGCGATTCGATCCCCAGCCCTGATTAGGGTTGTGAGGGAGACAACCAATCAATGTGTCTCTCTCACATCAATCTTTCTCTCTCTCTCTCCCTCTTTCTGTCTCCTTCCCCATCCTCCCTCCCACTTTATCTAAAAATCAATGGAAAAATATCCTTGGGTGAGGATTTAAAAAAAAAGACATTCATGTGCACTGCCAACAGGATACTGAATTTGTATGACCACTTCAGGCAAAAGTTTGGCAACCCACGTACGTGCCCTTGGACTGGGAATCGAACCTGAGACCCTTTGGTCCGAAGGCCGACGCTCTAACCACTGAGCCAAACCAGCCAGGGCCATTTTTTTTTCCCTCTTGTATGTGCCATGACAGGGGATCAAACCCACAACCTTGGTGTATCAGAACAATGCTCTGACCAACTGAGCTACCTGGCCCAAATATTCTTTCTTTCTTTATTTTTTTCCTAACCCGAGGACATTTTTCCATTTTTTTGTTCAGGTAGAGTGGGAGGGAGAGAGAGGAACAGAGAGAGAGAGAAACATCGATGTGAAAGGAACACATTGAGTGGCTGCCACCCACACAACCAACCAGGGCCGGGGACACACTGCAACCGAGATACGCGCCCTTAGCGGGAACCGAACCCGGGTCTCTCCAGACCGCAGGCCGACGCTCTAACCGCTGAGCCAAACCGGCCAGGGCCATTTTTTTTTCCTCTTGTATGTGCCCTGACAGGGGATCAAACCCACAACCTTGGTGTATCAGAACAATGCTCTGACCAACTGAGCTACCTGGCCCAAACATTCTTTAAGTCAAAGTTATATACAACAGTAATGATAGCAAATTCAATGGAGGTTTTTACACAATCTTGTCTCCTGATGTTATTCTAGCCAAGAAAAAAGACTAGGAAAGAACACTATTATACATTCCAGAAATTTACAAAGAAAAAGTATCAAACACCAGACTGAAAGTTGAGACCTGTGATCTTGGGTTGATGTCTTACTAAGAAAACTAGGAATAAAATTACATAAGGAATCATAATTATATTGGAAATAACAGTTTTGTTCATACGTGACAATAACCAGTTATATGTTAATTAATTATAATAATACATAATTATTATATCTGTTATATAATAAATTTATTCATTAATTAGAATATTTTTTTATTTATTTATTAATTTTTGTCCAACCTTGAACAGAAAGGGAGTCTAGGTCAAGGTCACAAACTGGTGTGAGAGAAAAACTTACAAAGACAGTACGAAACTCTCAAGAAGCTGAGAATATTTATTCAGGTGCCAAGCGATAATCCCTCTTGACGGTAAGATGAAGACGGAGCCCTGGCCAGTTTGGCTCAGCAGTTGGAGCATTGACCTGCGGACCAGAGAGTCCCGGGTTCGGTTCCCGCTGGGGGCACGTACAAAAAAAAAAAAAAAAAGATGAAGACGGATACAGAGTACTTACTACTTGGTGAGCAATGCAAAAAGCCTTGTTAGCTGGCTAGTCAGTCAGGGACAGAGACTGGAGTTCCAAGTGAGATTCTACTAACTGCTCTGCCTTTTAATCATAACTTACAGATACTCTCCCAGTGTTTTCTGACATTAGAAATTAAGAAGAAAGGAGCCCTTTGAGAAATCAGACTGTTTTTACTACAGAGATTATCTTCATTTCTCAGGCTCGGAACCCCCAGTCCCAAGGCTTGTGATAATGCCAATATTTGTAAAACATGTTTTAGAAAATCTCAGAAAGATATTTATTATGTCTATTGTAGGGAGTTGTGCTAGCTCATAAAATGTGCTTGTTAATATTTACTTAAGTCGCCCTGGCCGGTTTGGCTCAGCAGTTGGAGCGTCGGCCTGCGGTCCAGAGAGACCCGGGTTCGGTTCCCGCTAAGGGCACGTACCTGGTTGCAGTTTGTCCCCGGCCCTGGTTGGTCGTGCGGGTGGCAGCCACTCGATGTGTCCCTTCACATCGATGTTTCTCTCTCTCTCTTCCTCTCTCTCCCTCCCGCTCTATCTGCACAAAAAATGGAAAAATGTCCTCGGGTGAGGATAAAAAAATATATATATATATTTACTTAAGTCACTAGGAGAAGCAGCAGCTCCGTCTGTCCTTCCCACAGCTGCTTGTATGAAACACAGCCCTGGTCGTTGCTAACCAACGCACAAGATAAAGTTAGGTTTGCATCTCAGGGTGATGAGACAGGTCAGGCGGTGATGGTGACAGGATGGCAAAAGGGAATGAGGAAGTGATGATGATGATGGACATAGCATGTTGATGGCAAGAGAATGGAGGGTGGAACAGAGACGGTACTGGAAACAGGGATGAGGTGAGCCGTACTGGTGGGCTCGGGATGAGAAGGTGGGATGTGGAGGGGGCGCTAGCTGGGGGACTGAGGAGATAAAGCATAGATAGGATGGGATGAATACACACAAGATAAAGATAGCAAGGGGGGGATGATATGGGATAATGAAGGTACCAGCTGAGATGGTACTGAATACTTTCTTGAAAGAATGGGGAAGGAGAACGGGAAGAGATGTGGGTTATAGAAAATGTAATAAAATAAGAATGTAATGAGATTGGAATGTGTTATAATGGGCACGGGGGAAAGAGTCACTTGTTTCTTCATTCCCAAATATTTACTGGGCAGCTACTGTGTGAACTTTGGGGGACACAAGTGAGCAAGAGAAAATTTCTCCTTACTTAGAATTTATATTCTAATGTTGACGACAGAAAATAAGTAAATTTGTTATATAATATTGCTATAAGAAATGCTGCCAATGGAAGTAAAGCAGGATGAAATGACAGAGAGTGATGGACAGCACCATTCTGAAAGGGTGGTCGGGAAAGACCCTCCCCCCCCAAAAGAGCAGACACTGGAGTGGAGGGAAGGGAGAGAGGAAGTCCCGCAAATAGCTCAGAAGAGCTCCTGTCTCAGGCCAAGCTCTGCTCGGGGAATAGTCTCCTTCTTCTCTCAATTCCTTAAGGATTCTATTCTTCAAATAGTTCTTGCTTCATCAGTCTTCCCCTCTCTACTGGATTAATCCCATAAATACACAGAAATAATTTGTTGTTATTTATCCCATAAACAAACAAACGAACAAACAAAAACCTCTCATGGCCCTAACTTGTCCTCCAGCTAGCATTTATTTTACTGTACTTTTTTTTTCTTTTTAATAAATCCTCACCTGAGGATATTTTTCCATTTATTTTCAGACAGAGTGGGAGAGAGACAGAGAGGGAGAAAGAGAAACACTGATGCAGGAGAGACACACTGAGTGGTTGCCTCCCACAGGACCCCAACCAGGGCCGAAGACCGAACCACAACTGGGGTACGTGCCCTTGACCGAATCGAACCCATGACTCTTTGGTCCCTGGGTTGATACTCCAATTGCTGAGCCAAACCGTCCAGGGCTTTACTCTACCTTTTTACAGAAAAATTCCTCAAAAGAATTTTCTATCCACCTAACTTCAGCTCCTCTGTTCTTTCTCTCTTGGACATGCTCCCGTAAGCTTTTGCTCACACCATTTCCTGAGCTGCTCTTGTCAACATCGTCAGTGACCCTCCTGTTATTAAACCTGGTGGTCCAGTCTCAGACTTCAGCTTGCTTGAGCTTTGACACAGTTGACCACTTCCTCCTCCGTTAAATCCCTTTTCCACTAGGCTTTTGGAATGCTGCATTTTCCTGCTTTTCCTCCTACATAAATATCCTTTTTTCTGAGGCTCATCTCTCCAGCCTCTTACTGGTGGGAGCTCTTGAGCCTCTTCTATTTTCTATCTACCTTTATCCTTGTTGGTTTCACCACTCATGTGGCTTTAAATTCCACCTTCACACGGATGATTCAATTTTCAGCTCCAGCTCAGGTCAGGAATCCAGACTCATACACCTAACTGGATTCTAACAGGCATCTCCATGAACATATCCAAACTGAACTCCTATCGTCCCACCTAAACCCACTCTTCCCACCGTCTTCCCAACTCTGTTAGAACACATTCTTTCTAATTACTCAGACCACCTCCTCCCCTCCCCCAAATCAAACCATGCTGGGAGTAATCTTGGACCCTTCTTTTTCTCTCCCCACTTCCAAGTCCATCAACAAGTTTTATATCTGCCTTCAAAGTATATTCATAATGTCCCCAATTCTTACCATATCCACCAGCATCGCCTAAATCCAAGTCGCTACCCCAGAGAAGGAGGCAGAGCGGGACGAGGCAGTCCAAGCAGCAGAGGGGAGAGCCAGTGTGACGGGGCAGAGGACAAGTGGTCACCTATTACTGGAGCAGAGAGTGAATGGCAAATAATGGGGAGGACTAGTGCTGAGGTGGTGTCAGGGACTAGAGTGTGGACGGTTTGAAAAGTGACCTTACAAAACTTGGGTTTATCCTGAGCCAATTGGAATCACTGAAACCTCAACAGACTGGCTTCAGCATGGAAATTGGAGACAGGAGGAAACCAATTCAGGAAGATGCTGCTGCCTTGGACTAGGGTAGTGACCATGAAAATGAAGAAAAGAAATAGGTAGATTCAAAATATCTGGGAGATAGAACCAGCAGGACCTGGTAGTTGATTGTAGATGGGATGTGAGAGGAAAAGATTTTGAGCTTGGGGACTGAACAGATGCTGCTGCTACTCACTGAGATGGGGAATGCTGGAGAAGGAAGGGTTAGTAGAGGAGATGGGAAATCTAGTTCAGACTTAGTGAATTTAGCTGAGGGTCTCAAGGAACCCAGACTTGTGCTTCCAAGGCGCACAGACAAGCAATGTATGCTCCCAGCCTATGCTGCCCTCCTCCACACCCTACCCCCAATCCTGATCTGATCCCAGATAGCTAAGGAGCTACGGCTAAGCTAGGGAAGGATTTTGGGGTGTAATGTAAGTACAGATGGTAACTGAAATCATATAAGTGTGTGTGTGTGGGGGGGGGGAACCAGGAGAGATGTAGCGGGACAGAGGAGAGGACCCAGCTCGGAACCCTGAGGAATAGACATTTCAGCGAGGAAGAAGGCCCAGAGCAAGTCAGAAAGGGAGGAGCTTAAGAAGTAGAGGAGGAACCCGGGGAGCAGCTGTCACAGAACCCGCAGGAGAGCTTCTCACGACTACAGGTGACTTCTGCTGACAAGCCCATCAGGTTTATCAACGTGAAGGTCATGGGTAGCTCTGGCAGAGGCAGTCAGGAAGTCAATGGTGAATGAAGCCACACCGGGTAGAAGAGCCAGGGGCGAGGAAGAGGTTTGGCCTCAGGGCCGAATAATATCTTTAAATGGTTAGGGTTCCCATGCCTCCTATCTGTGATACAAAACACATTTTCGACTTTCAAAATAACGTCAAACTTACATGTATGCTGACATTCAAATAAGCTCTTCCTAAATTATGTAGAACGCAAAGCAGTTTATTGCCCCTTGTCATTGAAAATGATGCCCGATGTCCACTGCGCGGCTCCTGTCCGTGGCGCCGGCACAGCTTGGGGTGTCCGTGCGCCACGCCGCAGGGTCTGGCTCCGGTGGAGACCCGGCAGCAGGAGAAGAGAGGCGCGCGGGACAGGATACGCGGTGGAGCGAGGTTTGGGAACTTTTTAAAATTTTTAATGAAGGGGGTTTTGCATATTTGCAGGCCATAGATAGACCTGGAGGCTGCAGGTGCAACGAGGACTAATCAATAAAAAAAAGAGGGTGAGATTCCAGAGCATGGGGGGGGGGGGCACAGAGGATGTGCTACAAAGGCGGAGGTCCCCCCTGACCATGACCACAGTGGCCACAATCGTGAGAGGTGACAGGGCACTGGGTCTGAAAGAAGGAACAGGCACTGACTGGGGCCAGGACAGGAGCAAAGGTGGGCAAAGGCTGGGCAAAGGCAGGAAAAGTAAAAGGGGAAAGTTGGCGCCCTTTGGGTTGGAACATGGTGCCCCGACTCACCCAAGCTGCCAGTGGTAAAAATAGACACAGCCTTTGCCTCAGCCTCTGCCTCAGCACCCCTAAGACAGGGCTAAGGGGAGAAGGGGAGACCACCAGCCCAGGCAGAGCCCGCTGAGCCTCCTCTGGCCAAGCCTGGGGAACTGGAATGTCCTGAACCGTCTGCCACGCAGGCCTGTCTCGGCCTCTGCGCTGGGCGGGCTCGGACTCCCTGTGTGAGTGGCTTCTGCTGGCAGCGGGCACTGGCCGGAAGGCGAGGGATGGTGCCAGGACGGGGAAGTGTGTGCAGAAAGCCTAGGCAAGGCCGCTCAGTTAGTGATGTTCCGGTGCTGACCCCAGAAAGTCTAGGTAGAATGGCACAGGGTGGCAATTGTGTTGGAAAGAGAAGCGGGCCAGGGGACACGCTGTTTTACTCAGATTACCGTTTCTTAGATGGCCGGGTGAGAACGAAGAAGGGTATGGAGTGTTGCTGCCCTCCACAAGGCTCTCTGTGGTGCCACCCTGGAGAAAACAATTTCAGAACCCAGGGCTCTGGCCCTGGAGAATCGTGCTGGCAGAGCAGGGGTTAATGCTCCTGTTCTGCCTCCTGCAGGGCCCGACTGTTCCACTCCAGAATGAGGCAGGCAGCTTGGGAAAAAACTGCCCTTCACCCAATGAATCAGATACCACATTGAATGGAGCACTCTCAGAGCCGGAGATCAAGGCCAAGGCGGGGGGGGGGGGGGGGGGGGGGGTGTGTGTGTGCAAGGGGCAGGTTGATAAAAGCCTCAGTTCTCTCTGAGTAAGAGGGAGGGTGACCCTGATGACTGGGGGTGGGGTGATGAGGTGCTTGGGACGTGCTGGAATGAAAAGCAAAGGGGAGGGCTTTGCCTGTCTGACCCGTGTCCAGATGGGAACAGAGGTCACTGCTGCATGTCTCAAGGAACCCAGGCTTGTGTTTCCAAGGTGCACAGACAGCCCCACGTACACGTGCACTGCCTCTGCTGCCGTCTTCCATTCCTCCCCATCCTGATCTGGTCCCAGACCGCCCCACCCTTCCCTGTGAGGTCAGTCTGGTATCGGGCACTGCGGTGCTCTGCTCTGGTAGGTGTGCCCAACCCAAGCCACTTTGAGAGCGGGTTGCTCCTTCTCTGATTAATATCCCTCAGCCACCTGAGAACCAATTCCCAGGGGTTACACCCTCCCTGGGGTGCAAAGGGCTGTCCTCTCCCACTTGCCTAAAGCAGGAACCAATTCTGTGGTACACTTCATGCTCCAAGCTCCCTGCAGAATCAGTCTGAGGACAGTCTCTAGGAGAAGCCACATTCACATCCTTGCTTGACTTCCTTCTGCTGTCCTCTCCTGCTCCCCTCACTCACTTTCTCCTGAGAGAACTCTGACGACAATTCACTTAAATCAGAATTGCCGTGGCGACTCTTCCAGGAACCCCAGCCTACAAAAGCCTGTGTTGCCCATAGCCAGCATCGTCCAAGACCCCTTGTCAGCCACAGCCCATTGTCTCTCAAAATTCGGCTTTACCCAGTTCTTAATACAGTGTAACAGATTCCTTTCTGTTTAAACTGCATATTGTAGACTCTGTGGTCTGCAGTGAGGAACTGTGACCAATACAATGATTCACAGTAGAAACCGTTGCTCACTACCTCTCGGGGGAGCAGGAGTCAGGCCTAGGAGTGGGGCTGGTCATCTGATCTGGTTGGATTTGAAGGCAGTGAAGACCCTGTTAATATCAGAGGATGAGACAGTGAGAACTATTTACTTATTTCTTGGTTTTGTTTTTTAAATAACCTAATGAACCCCCATGAGTCCAACACTCATCCCAACAGCTAAAATAGCAGTAATTTAGGTCTACCATGTGCTCCTCTCCTATCCAGTACACAGGGGTCCCCAAGAGGCTACCACTATCTGAGGGTTTTATTACATATGTAGATGCCTAAATAAGTATTGTTTTGTTTTATTTGTTTTCGATCTTTATGAAAAGAGTCATCTTTTCAGATTTGCTTTTTTACTCACAATTATGCTTCTAAGATTTATCCATATTGTGGACTATCATTCATCTTTACTGCTATGTCACTATAACAAGCTATCCAGTCTGTGGTCAATGGGCATTGGAGGTGTTCCATTTTTTGCTCTTACAGATAGAGCTGTTGGCAACATCCTTATCACCGGTCTTCTGATGTACATGGCAAAATTTTTCTCTTGGGTATATATCTCAGAGTCGAATTTCTTGGTGATTGTTCAATAGCATAAGGTAATGCCAAATTGTCTTCTATTGTAGCTATTCAATTTGCACATCCACTACTAATGTAGAAGAGATCTTATTTATCAAAGCTCCCTTCAGAAGGTATTGTCATTCTTAGCTTTTGCCAATTGAATGTATGTAAAATATTATCTCATTCTGGTCTTGATTTACATTTCCCTGATTATTAATAAAGTTAAGCACATTTAATCAATTTATTGATCATACATGTTTCCTTTTCTGAGAATGCCTTTTGTCATTTTTTAAAACTAAATTGCTTCTCCTTTTCTTGTTTTATAGGAGTTATTTACATATACAAAATATTAATCTTTTGTTGGTTATATGAGTTACAAATATCTTCCCTTTGCTTGTGGCTCAAATTTTTATTTCTTCTGAGGTATCTTTTAATAAACAGAAGTAATACACAACTATTAAATAATATTTTGATTCATGTTACAAACACTGTTACACCAAACAATTCTTTAAAATTGGAATTATGATAAAATCTGATCACTGGCAGTCTGCTTTGTATTATTTAAATGGTTATAAACAGTTTTTGGTGTTGATTTTTATATTATTTTATTTTTAAATACTTCATTTTCTTCTCAGTTACAATTGGCATGCAATCTTATATTAGTTTCAGATGTATAGCATAGTGATTAGACATTTAGATAACTTACAAAATGATCCCCCTGAGAAATCTAGTACCCATCTAACACCAAACATAGTTATTACAATATTATTGACTCTATTCTCTATGCTTACTTTACACCCCCATGACTATTCTGAAACTACCAATTTGTACTTAATCCCGTCACCATTTTCACCCAGTCCCTTAAACCTTCCTCCCATCTGGTGGCCGTCTATTTGATTTCTGTATCTATGAGTCTTATAAATAGTGCTTGACTTTAAACAATATAAAGTTCTTCCTAAAGATACCTAGTTGACATACTTTCTCTTAAAAGTTGAGTAGCTGTCAATCTATTTCCATATTTAATTATTTGAAAATTCTTAGCCATTGTTTTTGTACACACAATTCGAAGCTTTCAAATCACCATGAAGCCCTGGCCTGTTTGGCTCAGCGGTTAGAGCGTCGGCCTGCGGTCTGGAGAGACCCGGGTTCGGTTCCCGCTAAGGGCACGTACCTCGGTTGCAGTTTGTCCCCGGCCCTGGTTGGTCGTGCGGGAGGCAGCCACTCGATGTGTCCCTTCACGTCGATGTTTCTCTCTCTCTCTCTCTGTTCCTCTCTCTCCCTCCCACTCTACCTGAACAAAAAATGGAAAAATGTCCTCGGGTGAGGATAAAAAAAAAAAATCACCATGAATTATTATAGCATTTTACTCACGAAATATTAAGTATACATTTACACTTCAATTGACATAGCATTCAGCATATACACCAGAGGACTTTTTTTTCCTTTTTTTTAATTTTAAATCTTTATTGTTGTATGTATTACAGATGTTCCTTATTTTTCCCCCATTGACCCCCTTCTCCCCTGTCCCACCCCTCTCCCACCTTTTCCCACACTATTGTCTGTGTCCATTTGTTATGCATATAAGTTCTTTGGTTTATTTCTTCCCACCCCCCAACCCCTTTCCCTTTGAGGTTTGTCAGTCTAGCAATGAATTTGTACTTCTTAATCCTTTCACCTTTTTCACCCATTCCCCCAACCCCCCTCCCATTTGGCAACCAACAAAATGTTCTCTGTATCTATGAGAAATGTTTCTCTTCTTCCTGTTCATTTTGTTTGTAGATTCCATTGTCGATAGATATGTATTCATTGCCATTTTGTTTGTTCATATATTTTATCTTTTTCTTCAAAAAGATATAATCATTTCATCATTTCATATAATAATGGTTTGGTGGTGATGAACTCCTTTAACTTTTTCTTGTCTGGGAAAATCTTTATATGGTCATCGATTCTAAACGACCGCTTTGCAGGATAGAGTAATCTTGATTGTAGGTTCTTGCTTTTCATCACTCTGAATATTTCTTGCCACTCCCTTCTGGCCTGCAAAGTTTCTTTTGAGAAATCAGCTGACAGCCTTATGGGAACTCCCTTGTAGGTAACTAATTGCTTTTCTCTTGCTACTTTTGTTTTTGTTTTTGTTTTTGTTTTATCCTCACCCGAGGACATTTTTCCATTTTTTTTTTTTGTTCAGGTAGAGTGGGGGGGAGAGAGAGGAACAGAGAGAGAGAGAGAAACATCGATGTGAAAGAGACACATCGAGTGGCTGCCACCCGCACAACCGACCAGGGCCGGGGACAAACTGCAACCGAGGTACATGCCCTTAGCGGGAACCGAACCCGGGTCTCTCAGGACCGCAGCTCGACGCTCTAACCGCTGAGCCAAACCGGCCAGGGCTTCTCTTGCTACTTTTAAGATTCTCTCTTTGTCTTGAACCTTTTGCATTTTGATGATGATGATGTGTTTTGGTGTGGACCTCTTGGGGTTCATCTTGTTTGGGACTCTCTGTGCTTCCTGCACTTGTATTTCTCTTTCCTTCACCAAGTTAGGAAAGTTTTCTGCCATTATTGTTTCAAACAGGTTTTCAATTTCTTGTTCTCTCTCTTCTCCTTCTGGCACCCCTAAGATGTGAATGTTGGCATGCTTGAAGTTGTCCCAGAGGCTCCTTACACTATCCTCATTTTTTTTTATTCCTTTTTCTTTTTGCTGTTCTGATGGGGTGTTTTTTACTTCCTTATATTCCAAATCAATGGTTTGCTCCTTGGCTTTACCTACTCTACTATTGAATCTGTGTAAATTATTCTTTATTTCAGTTAAAGCCTCCTTCGTTTCTAACTGTGCCTCCATCATTTCTGACTGATCCTTTTTTATGCTCTTGAGGCCCTCACTAAGTTCACTGAGGTTCTCACTAAGTTCATTGAGCATCCTTATAAGCAGTATTTTGAACTCAGCATCTGTTAGGTTGCTTATCTGCAATTCGCTTAGTTCTTTTCTTGGGGTTTTGTTCTGTTCTTTCATTTGGGACCTGTTTCTTTGTCTCCTCATTTTGGCTGCCTCCCTATGTTTGTTTCTGTGTATTTCTTAACGAGACGTATGGGGCTATCTGAGACCAGATGCTGCTTGTTTGAAAGAATTTAGGAAAACCTGAAGCAGGATCCAAGACAGGCCAATCCTATGGTAAAACAACTGGCAACAGCTTGGGTGGGCCTGAAAGTTGGGTGGGGCGGGACAGGGCCTCATGTTGTAACCCAGGAGATCGACCACACTCAGACTCCATTTTTCAGTTTTTGGGGATGTTTTATTACCTGCGCAGGGACTGCAGCCAACCTACACAGAGGAGAACTGCAGCCCCGAGCTCAGGGGGAGGGTTGCTTATATAGGGCAGGGGTCATTCAAGAGTTTAGCAGAGCAAGCAAGCTGCTTGTACAGAAGCGGAGGCAGTTAGCGATAAGCAGGAGGGAACGGAGGGGGGGAGGGAGCTGAGGCGAAAGGGAACTGGGTGAACTGGGTCAGCATACATCTGTCCTGCTATTCATTCCATTATCCAAGTTTTAAAAACTAACAAATTCGAGACAGATATCAGCAGTCAGTCAGGTGCAATACACGCATGTTGAACAGTTACAGTTTTATGGGGTAAAGGGAGCTTCAGTTTCTCCCTATCAGTTTCTTCACAGAGCATGCAGGACACTCTGGCCTTGGGGCCGTTTCTGTCCTCCCTTTTCTTGAAGGATTTGCTTTTCAAATTCCTAGTGAAGGTCAAACTCTAGTTAATTTTTATGGGGCTAAAGCCCTCTATAACATTCCCCATTGTTCATCTTGCTGTCTCTGAGGTTGTTAATTAGGGCAGCTTAAAGACAAGTTGGATTCTAAGGACAGTGAGCTACAACACTCAGAGAATCACCAGGGCGAGGCTACCAGTGTGAGCCAGGTTGCTGGAGTCCCAGATATGGCGACCATCTGCCGCCCCAGAGAAGGGCTCATCAAAGGAACAAAGGCCTCTGACAGCACGTTTGTCCCAGAGAAAGCCCCCTCTCCAGCTCTCGCTCCAGTGCCAAACAGCTCAGTTCTTCCCTGTATGTCTCTAGTGCCCCTCGAGCTGCCTTCCCTCCAAGCTTAGAGGGAGAGAGTCCGGTAAGTCCGTGCGCGGGCCCTTTAAGGAGCTGCCTGGGGCTCCAGCCGCCTCAGCTTCCCTGAGCCTCAGTTCCCGCTGGTTTTTCCAGCCAGAAGTTATGGGGACTTCTCTTCCTGGCACTGGAACCCTGAGCGGGGTGCCTGGTGTGGGACAGGGACCCCTCAGTCCTCAGGAAGGACCTTCCCAGCCGAGGTGTCCTCCTGATTTTTATCCGCCACACGTGGGTGTGGGACCAGCCCGTCTGCCTCCGCCCCTCCTACCAGTCTCCATGTGGCTGCTGCTTTAATTCTGTAGTTGTAGGACTTCCATTCAGCTTGATTTCAGGTGGTTCTGAATGATGGTTGTTCTGTAGTTTATTTTATTTTATTATTATTATTTTTTTAATCCTCACCCGAGGACATTTTTCCATTTTTTGTTCAGGTAGAGTGGGAGGGAGAGAGAGGAACAGAGAGAGAGAAACATCGATGTGAAGGGACACATCGAGTGGTTGCCACCCGCACAACCGACCAGGGCCGGGGACAAACTGCAACCGAGGTACATGCCCTTAGCGGAAACCGAACCCGGGTCTCTCAGGACCGCAGGCCGACGCTCTAACCGCTGAGCCAAACCGGCCAGGGCGGTTGTTCTGTAGTTTAGTTGTAACTTTGATGTGGTTGTGGGAGGACACGATATCGCGCTTACCTACACTGCCATCTTGACTGGAAGTCTTTTTTCTTTTTTTTTTTTTTAAGTCATTTTTTTTTTTTTTTTTTACTTCAGAGAAGGACATTTTTGCTGAGGTGTTACATCTTGAGTGGTTGTCTGTGTTTGAAAGTGAATACATAGCCCTGGCCAGTTTGGCTCAGCGGTTAGAGCGTCGGCCTGCGGTCCTGAGAGACCTGGGTTCGGTTCCCGCTAAGGGCATGTACTTCGGTTGCAGTTTGTCCCCGGCCCTAGTTGGTCGTGCGGGTGGCAGCCACTTGATGTGTCCCTTCACGTCGATGTTTCTCTCTCTCTCCTTCCTCTCTCTCTCTCCCACTCTATCTGTACAAAATATGGAAAAATATCCTCTGGTGAGGATAAAAAAAAAAAAAAAAAAAAAAAAAAAAGGAAAGTATTTCCTTATTAAAAAAAAAAAAAAGAAAGTGAATACATAGACGCCTTGGCCGGTTTGGCTCAGCGTCCGCCCGCAGACCAGAGAGTCCCCGGCTCGGTTCCGCTAAGGGCACGTGCCTTGGTTGCAGTTTGTCCCCGCCCCGGTTGGGGTCGTGTAGGTGGCAATCACTCGGTATGTCTCACTCACATCGATGTTCCTCTCTCTCTCTCCCTCCTGCTCTATCTGAAAATAAATGTAAAAATGTCCTCGGGTGAGGATTAAAAAAAAAAGAAAGTGAATACATAGATATTAATAATATATCTAAATAACACTCCTTGATTTATTTACTGATATTGTTATGCTGATGATGTGATGGGAATCTACACAGTCGTGACCGTGGATCATACACCAGTTCAGAGATGTCAGAAATGACACTGAAGTAGGTGTTTGGCTGTTGAAGGGTCTAAGGGCTAAGGCCAAGCCACAGCTGAAGAGCAGCTGTGAGCCAAATATTTAGTCTGCAGCTAAACTTTGTCACATCACTAATGAGAACTTATTTTACCTCATGAAATTATTTCTATCTAGCCCTCTATGTATAGTTGCATAGAAAGTTTCTAGAATGATGATGAACAGATGTTGAAGGTTATTGTTTTGGGGCAATTTAAAAAAATATATCTGTATTAGTTTTTGTGACGAGCGTATATCTTTTTGCGAGAATTTATTTAAGACCCTTTCCACTTCCCTGGCTGGTTTTGCTCAGTGGTTAGAGTGTCGGCCTGCAGGCCAAAGGGTCGCAGGTCTGATTCCCTGTCAAGGGCCCATACCTCATTTGCAGATTCGACCCCTGGCCCGATCAGGCAACCAATCAATATGTCTCTCTCACATTGATGTTTCCCTATCTCTCTTTCTCTCCCTTCCCCTCTCCCACTCTATATAAAAATCAGTGGAAAAAACATCCTTGGGTAAGGATTAAAACAAAAACAAACAAAAAAACCCTCCAAAATTACAGTATCAATAATTACTGATACTTAACAATTACTGTGTTCAGAATATTATGCCTCTCTTGTTTTTCAGCTGACTTTTCTTAGTCATCTTTTCTTTGGCTGAAGTACTTCCCCTCGTAGTCATTTTAGAGAGGATGCTTGGGCAGTTGTGCTGGGTATTCTCCATGTGCCCCTTTTGGTCCACCTTTTTCCATCTTGCTATGTGTTCCCGGAGGCTGACCTTCTGAAATTGCATCAGTTGTCCCTGCTACTTACCTAACAGCATCCAACGCAGAGTTAGCTCCTGCGTCCTCGGTTCCTTCTCAGCACAAGCCCAAACCCAGTCTCCCTTGCTGAGCCAGCCCGAGATTGCTTTGGGCTGTATTCTCCCTGCATCCGCAAGCCGGATAACCCTGACTTTCATTAACTACAGGTGTGCTCCTGGTGGTCTTTTGTTGGTGGATTTGATATACTACACAAGCTCATTCCTCCTGGATCTATGGCTGGAGAAAATAAAATTGCAAATGAAAGGCGGAGCATTATTATTCTCAAGCTGTGTCTAAACCCCACAAAGAGTCAGAATACATCCAAATTACCATTTCTAAAAAAATCAAGTGACAACTGCCAAATATTTTTATTTTTTTTCTTTATTGATTTTAGAGAGAGAAAGGGAGAGAGAGAAAGAGATAGAAACATCGATGAGAGAGAACATCGACAGGCCGCCTCCTGCATGCCCCCCACTGAAAATTGGGCCCACAACCTGGACATGTGCCCTGACCAGGAATCAAACCGGCAATCTCTGGGTGTATGGGTCAACACTCAACCACTGAGCCACACCGGCTGGGCCGCAACTGCCAAATTGTATAATTAATGATTTTTCTGGAGTAGCCTAAATGAAGGGTATTCCCAAATAGTACAGAAGAAACAGTTTAGTTCTTCCCTTTCTTACAACATGCCTATGAAAAACGGTCTTTTCATGTTACATTGAAACATCAACCAAATATAGAAAAAGATTTAGTCTGCACCAGGCATAAGGCTCTGACTCCATAACATCACTTAACAAAGGCAGGTATATGATCCTTCCCATTTTATTGGCATATGATTTAGATACAGTAAAGTGTATACATCAACTTTATTTATTTATTTATTTTTTATCCTCACCAGAGGACATTTTTGCATTTATCTTCAGATAGAGCGGGAGGGAGAGTGGGAGGGAGAGAGGAAGGAAGAGAGAGAGAGAAACATTGACATGAGAGAGACACATCGAGTGGCTGCCACCCACACAACCCCAACAGGGGCCGGGGACAAACCGAAACCAAGGTACGTGCCCTTAGTGGAAACCGAACCCGGGACTCTCTGGTCCGCAGGCCAACGCTCAAACCATTGAGCCAAACCGACCAGGCTCAACTCTAAATACATATACATCCATGTAACCACAACTCAGATTAAAAACAGAATAAGTTCGGCCTTCCAGAAGATTCTCTCGTGTCCCCTGTAAGTTAGCACTTCTCCCATGGGTAACCTCTACCTGCCCTCTACCACTGTCAACTAGTTGTGCTGTTTTTTTTTTTTAATTTACTTATTGACTCTAAAGAGAGGAAGGGAGAGAGACAGATAGACAGAAACATTGATTTGTTGTTCCACTCATCCACACATTCATTGGTTGATTCTTTTATTGAACCCATAACCTTGGCGTATCTGTAGGACACTCTAATCAACTGAGCTACCCAGCTAGGGATAGTTGTGTTGGTTTTTAACTTCAGATCATTGAAATCACACTCTTTTATGTCTGACTTCTTTCAGTCAAAATTATGTGAGGCTTGCCCTGGGCGGTTTGGTTCGGCGGTTAGAGTGTTGGCACGCAGACCAGAGTCGCGGGTCAATTCTGGTCTAGGGCACGTGCCTCGGTTGCAGTTCATCCCCGGCCCTGGTCAGGGTTGTGCAGGAGGCAGCCAGCCTTTGTGTCTCTCTCACATCGATGTTTCCTTCTCTCCCGCTCTCTCTACCACTCTATCTGAAGATTATGGAAAAATATCCTCGGGTGAGGATTGAAAAAAAAATTATGTGAGGCTCACCACTGTTGTTGTACAGTAGTCCTCCCTTATCTACATTTTCATTTTCCATGGTTCAGTTACCCACAGCCAATTGCTATCTGAAAATATTGAATGGAAAATTCCAGAAGTAAACAATGCCTAAGTTTTAAAGTGAACACCATTCTGAATAGTGTGATGAAATCTTTCAACATCTCGCTCCATCCTTGCCCAGCTTATCCACATTGTAGATTCCACCCACCCCTGTTACTCACGGAGTCGCCGTCTAGGTTTTCAGACTGACTGCTGCAGTATCACAGTGCTTGTGTGCAAGTAACCCTTACAGTAGCTCAACACCGCGTCACAAGCCCTACATCATTCACTTGACTTCATCCCATCACCTAGGCACTGTATCACCTCGCGTCCTCACAGGAGGGGGAGCACAGTACAGTGAGATATTTGGAGAGAGACTATACTCACATAACTTTTATTGTATATTGTTATAATTGTTCTATATTATTATTATTGTCCATCTCTTACAATTTATAAATTAAACTTTATCCTAGATATGTATGTATAGGGGAAAAAGCATGTTCTATCTGTGATTTCAGGCATCCACTGGGGGTCTTGAAACACATTCCCCATGAACAAGGGGGACTAAGAAATTATCCATATATTATTTTTATTTATTTTTTTATCCTCACCCGAGGGCATTTTTCCATCTTTTGTTCAGATAGAGTGGGAGGGAGAGAGAGGAAAAGAGAGAGAGAGAGAAACATTGACATGAAAGGGACACATCGAGTGGCTGCCACCCGCATGACCAACCAGGGCCAGGGACAAACTGCAACTAAGGTACATGCCCTTAGCGGGAACCGAACCTGTCTCTCTCTGGACCGCAGGCGGGCGCTCTAACCACTGAGCCAAACCGGCCAGGTCCATATAGTATTTTTAAATTTCTGTGTAATATTCCTTTTATGAATATATCACAATGTGTGTACCCATTCTACTGTTGACAGACATTTGTTTTTTTTGGTTTTTACAACAATTTTTTTTTACCTCATTTTTATTGTTGAATGTATTACACATGTCCTCCCTTTTCTTCCCCATTGACCCCCTCCTCCCCATTCCCGCTCCTCTTCTAACTTCCCCACACTATTGTCGGCGTCCATTCGTTATGCATATAGGCATAGAAATCCTTTGGTTTATCTGATTCCGCCCTCCCCCCCTCCCTCCCTTCCCTTTGAGGTTCATCAGTCTAACAACCAATTTGTACTTCTTAATTCTTTCACCTTTTTCACCCATCGCCCCCTGCCCTGCTCATCTGGCAAACAACAAAAAGTTCTCTGTATCTATGAGTTTGTTTCTGTTCTGCTTGTTCATTTTGTTTGTGGATTCAATTGGTGATAGATATGTACTAATTGCCATTTTATTGTTCATATTTTTGTTCTTCTCCTCCTTCAAGAAAACCCTTCAACATTTCATATAATACTGGTTTGGTGGTGATGAACTACTTTAGTTTTTGCTTGTCTGGGAAACTCTTGATACGTCTATTGATTCTAAATGATAGCTTTGAAGGATAGAGTAATCTTGGTTGTAGGTCGTTGCTTTCCATTATCTTGAATATCTCTTGCCACTCCTTTTGGCCTGCAAAGTTTCTTTTGAGAAATCAGCTGACAGTCTAATGGGAGCTCCTTTGTAGGTAACAAACTGCTTTTCTCTTGCTGCTTTTAAGATTCTCTCTTTGTATTTAACCTTTGGCATTTTGATGATGATGTGTCTTGGTGTGGACCTATTTATTTATTTATTTATTTATTTATTTTTTATCCTCACCCGAGGACATTTTTGGATATTTTGTTCAGATAGAGTGGGGGGTGGGGAGAGAGAGAGAAACATCGAGGTGAAAGGGACACATCAAGTGGTTGCCACCCGCACGACCCAACCAGGGCCAGGGACAAACTGCAACCGAGATACATGCCCTTAGCGGGAACCGAACCCAAGTCCCTCCGGACCGCAGGCCAACGCTCTAACCGCTGAGCCAAACTGGCCAGCGCAGGACCTTTTTGAATTCATCTTGTTTGGGACTCTGTGCTTCCTGGACTTGTATGTCTGTTTCCTTCACCAAGTTAGGGAAGTTTTCTGTCATTATTGTTTCAAATAGGTTTTCAATTTCTTGTTCTCTCTCTTCTCCTTCTGGCACCCCTATGAAGTGAATGTTGGCACACTTGAAGTTTTCCCAGAAGCTCCTTACACTATCCTCATTTTTTTTTTGTTTCTTTTTTCTCTTTGCTGTTCTGATTGGGTGTTTTTTACTTCCTTATATTCCAAATCGATGGTTTGCTTTTTGGCTTTACCTACTCTACTGTTGATTCCCTGTAAATTATTCTTTATTTCAGTTAGTGCAAACTTCATTTCTGACTGGTCCTTTTTTATGTAGTTGATATTCTCAATAAGTTTCTTGGAGGTCTCCTTAAGTTCCTTGAAGGTCTCACTAAGTTCCCTGAATGTATCACCAAGTTCCTTGAGCAACCTTATAACCAGTGTTTTGAATTCTGCATCTGATTGATTGCTTGTCTCCATTTTGTTTAATTCTTTTCCTGGAGTTTTGTTCTTTTCTTTCATTTAGGACATATTTTTTTTTGTCTCCTCATTTTGGCTGCTTCTCTGTGATTGTTTCTATGTATTAGGTAGAGTTGCTATGTCTCCTAGGCTTTGTAGGGTGGCCTATTGTTGTAGGTGTCCTGTAGGATCCAGTGGCACAACCTCCCTGATCACCCCAGCTGGGCCCTCGAGGTGTACCCCTAGTGTGAAATGTACATCCTTCTGTTGTAATTGAGTCTTGATTGCTGTTGGCATGTTAATGGGAGGGATTTACTCAGGCTGGTCAGCTGCAAGGGCTGGCTGTGCCCACTGACCCCTGACCTCTGACTCCCTTGAAGGATCAGCTGTGCAGGGGCCCACCACACAGAGCAAGGCTTATTTCATCAGGGCTCTGGTATCCACTGAGTCCACTCACTGAGAGTGTCACTTGTGGAGGTGGTTGGATGGTGGTATTTTGATGTGGTCTGAAGCTGTCCACTAGGTGTGCTGGTTCTGGGGCAAGGTCAACCACTGCCTGTGTTCTATCTGGGGCCGCCAGCATAAGCTACAAAGTGATCTGCAGGTGGCTGCTTCTTGTGCTGGGCTTGGAGGTGCCCAGGAAAAGCCAAGTTGTGAACCAAGGCTGGTTGCTTCTAGTGCCAGGCCTAGGGCCATTTAACAAGAGATATGGGGCTCATTGAGACCAGATGCTGCTTGTTTGAGAGATTTTAGGAAACTCTGAAGCAGGATCCAAGACGGGCCAATCCTATGGTTAAGCAACTGACAACAGCTTGGGTGGGCCTGAAAGTTGGGTGAGGCAGGACCTCAGGGAATCACCAGGGCAGGGCAAACAGCATGAGCCAGGTTGCTGGAGTCCCAGATATGGAGGCTGTCTTCCGCCCCAGGGAAGGGCTCACCAAAGGAACAAAGGCCTCCACTGGCACGTCTGTCCAGGAGAAAGTTGCCTCTCCAGCTCTCATCCTGAGGCCAAACAGCTCAGTTTTTCCCTGTATGTCTCTGGCACCCCTCGAGCTGCCTCTCTTCCAAGCCTAGAGGGAGCAAGTCCTCCTGAGTGCTCGGGCCCTTTAAGAGGAACTGCCCGGGGCTCCAGCCGCCTCAGCCTCCCTGAGCCTCAGTTCCTGCTGGTTTTTCCAGCCAGAAGTTATGGGGACTTCTCACTGGAACCCTGAGCTGGGTGCCTGGTGTGGGACGGAGACCCCTCAGTCCTCAGGGAGGACCTTCCCCACCGAGGTGTCCTCCTGATTTTTATCCATCACAAGTGGGTGTGGGACCAGCCCGTTCACACCTCAGCCCTCCTACCAGTCTCGATGTGGCTTCTTTAATCTCATAGTTGTAGGACTTCCATTCAGCTCAGTTTCAGGCGGTTCTGAATGATGTTTGTGTTGTAGGTTAGTTGTAACTTTGATGTGGTTGTGGGAGGAAGCGATACCGCCTTTACCTACCCGCCATCCTGACCAGAAGTCATTGACAGACATTTGGGTGGTTTCCAGGATGGGTTAGCACAAATAAAGCTGCCAGGCGCATTTTTGCTCATGCCTTCTGGCGCACAGAAACACTTGTTTCTGCTGGGTATAAATCCAGGAGCACACTTGCTGTCGGGGTGTCTGCATGTTTAGCGTTAGTACATACTGCAGATGCTTTCCAAAGTGGTTGTGCTGATTTACACTTTCATGAACAATGAAAGACTGTCCTGCTATTTCCTCATCCTTGACGTTAAAATATATAATTTTTAAAGGATTGAAAAATGTCATCATTTCTATTATATTTTTTAAATACATGATTAATTTTGCCTATTTCTTTGTACTTTTTTTTACATTTTTATTGATTTTTTTAGAGAGAAGAAGGGAGAGAGAAGTAGAAACATCAATGTGAGAGAAAAACATTGATCAGCTGCCTCCTGTATGCCCCCTACTGGGGATTGAGCCCACAACCCTGGCATGTGCCCTGGCCAAGAATCGAACCAGGACCTCTCAGTCCATGGGATAATGCTCAATCCACTGAGACACACTAGCTGGGCAAGATGTCATCATATTTTAATTTGAGGGGTGTCTCTGTGTATAAAACAAGAGATGTCTGACTACTTGTATATTTGATCTCTATAAAATAAAAATCTCTCTAAATTCTACCTTATATTAGAGTTGAAATATATTCAATTAAAATTTTTAGCAAAACATTTTTTTAATCATTTCTCTTGGTGGGAGAAGGCTGACAATAGCAAGTATTGAAAAGCATTTAGAGTTTCTGTGACACGGTGTCTGCAGTGGTGTGCTGGTAACTGATTAACAGCTGACACTTTGAGAAAGCAAGACTTGTAGAAGTTGCCCGTTTCTATGGGGTAAGCACTTTTATCAGGGCTTTCTCACGTGTCTGGTGCTTTATAAAACCATTGGGTGACTTCTACTGACCTTGAACATATGCATATGCTGGAGACAGCAATTCCGCTTCTAAAAACGTGCACCAAAAGATTTATATTATTTATAATAGTCAAAACCTGAAAAACCAGAATGGATAAATGATTGTGTATTCACTCAGTGGAATACTATACAGCAGCCTGGCCAGTGTGGCTCAGTGGTTGAGCATCAACCCACGCACCAAGAGGTCACCTGTTTGATTCCCTGTCAGAGCACATGCCCAGGTTGTGGGCCCGATCCCCAGTGGGGAGTATGCAGGAGGTGGCCGATCAGTGTTCTCTCTCATCGATGTTTCTCTCTCCCTCTCCCTCTCTCTCTCTCTCTCTCTCTCTCTCTCTCTCTCTCTCTCTCTCTCTCTCCCTTCCTCTCTCTCTGAAATCAATAAAGGAAAAAAAAAGAATACAGCAAAGGAAATAAACAGACTGCTACTACACATAACAACACGGATGAATCTCACAAACACAAGAATGTATATCATATAATTCTAATTATATAAGGTTCAGAAACAGGCTAAAGTATTCTATGGAGTTAGAAGTCCGGACAGTGATGTCTTGGGGAGGACTGAGAGTAGTGATGGAGGCGTCCTTACTGGCTTTTATCCTTACCGGTTGTTGTGTGGACTGAATGTTTGTGTCCCCCAAAGTTCATATGTTGAAACTCTAACCCTGATGTAATGGTATTAGAAGATGGGACCTTTGGTGGGTAATTAGGTTTGATGAGGTCATGAGAGTGAGGTCCCCATGATGAGATAGTACCCTTATAAGAAAAGAGCAGAGAGCCTTCTCTCTCTCTCTTTCTCACTCTCTCTCTCTCTCCTCCCTCCCTCTTCATCTCCCTCTCCCTTGCCACCATGTGAAGACATCACAAGAAAGCAGCTTTCTGAAAGCCAAGAAGAGGCTGTCACTGAGAACTGAAACTGCTGGCACCTTGGTGTTGGACTTCCCAGCCTTTAAATCAGAGAAATAGATGTCTGAGGTTTGAGCCGCCCAATCTGTTACTCTGTTATAGCAACCTGAGCAGACTACCACAGTGTGTTTACAGTGTGTTCCAGTTATAATACATTAAGCTATGTATTTATGATTTATGAACTTTTCTGTGTGAATGATTTCAATTAAGGTTATTAAATGAATACATTTATGTACTTTTGCACACACGAAACTAAAAAACTTAACATCATTATCAAAATCCATTTTCAACCTTTCTAATTTATAGATAAATTATAATGTGTTCATAAATTAAAACATTATTAAATCATGCCATGGTCAGTCAAACACATAAAGACAATTTCACTAGGAAGAAATTTAGGCTCCCAGTGAAACAATTCATTTACATACTTAATAGAAATCATTCAAGCAAAAAGAATGTTTTCTAAATTCCCAAACACTAATTTTTAACCAACTAGCTTTGAATTCAGTCATAGCAAAAAAGTGTCAGCCTGAAAACATAAGGAGTGTGGTGCCTTCGTAGAAGAAGAAAACATTAGACACGCATTTAAACACAAAAAATGGTCACAGTTAAGAAGAAATCTCTGACCCTGGCCAGTTTGGCTCAGCGTTTAGAGCGTTGGCCCATGAACTGAGGAGTCACGGTTCAATTCCCAGTTAAGGGCACATACCTAGGTTGCAGGTTTGATCCCCGGCTCTGTCGGGGTCATGTGGGAGGCAATCAATTGATGGATGTGCACATTAATGTTCCTCTCTTTTTCTCCCTCCCTCCCTTCCACTCTATCTGGAAAAAAAAAAAAAATGAAAAAAATATCTTTAGTTGAGGTTTTAAAAAAAAGAGAGAAAGAAACCTGTGCCCCAAAAGTTTGCAAGTTTGATCCCTGCCCTGGAGGCAACCTATCGAAGTTTCTCTCACACTAATCTCTCTCTCTCTCCCTTTTCCCCCTCTCTAAAATCAATAAAAACTTATCCTTGGATGAGGATAAAAAAATATTTGAAGAAGACGACGAAAGCTCTAACTCATCTGTTTTTATCTTCCCTTCCCCCCCAAGCCCTCCCGTATCCCCATTCTGACCCACATGCTACTTCATTTCACTGTGGGTGTGATATCTCCTGGTCCTCCTTCTACTCCAGGTGAATCAAGGGAATCAGTGGGATCAGAGTTATTTCTCAGCTTAACTGGACATCCAGAATCCCCAGGCAGTATCCAGTTCTCTGCGGAGAGTTACTGGCTGTACCTTCTTATTGAAATCACCTTACTCAGTCTGCTTCAAGAGAGGGGAAAAGTTCCTATCTCCACAGCCTTTGATTTCCTCATATTTTAAAATAAAATCTTTATGTCATTGCCATCAGCTACACAGCTCCCAACACACACACACACACACACACACACACACACACACACACACACACACACACACACACACACACACACACACACTGATCTAAACATTCCGGGTAAATAACCTTGCCCTTGATGGCTTTAGCCTACCTTAATTTGCCACATCCCAAATCTGATATTGGGTAAATTCCCAAAGTGTCCACTAGAGGGCACTCTAACTCCACTTCTGACACTAATTTGTTTTAGAAAGGTTTCTGCGAATTCCCAAGGACACCTTTCTCTTCCTGTCTAACCCATCCACATTTTTCTATCTGATTATTCCTTATACTAAACACCTAAGAAGGAAATAGGTGACATAAGGAAGGAAGTAGCACCCCATCCATGCCCCTAGTCTCACGCCTCTGGCCCCAGGGCAAGATACTCTCATGATCCAGGCATTCTTTCCCTCAAGACGTCGTGACTGATGGCAGATGTGTTATTAGTGAAGTTGATTTGACTGTGTTGGATCTTTGTCAGTGCTCCAGGAAAAGTCAAAGGATTGAATTGGGTCTTGGGTCATCATTCAAACCTAAAGGATTTGTCAGCCGTGGCAGTCCCATCTCCTGACCAGGCTGGGTCCTATCTAGACTAGTTCTCCTGGTCATCACCTCCTCCTCTTCCTTCTCTTCCTCCTCCTCCCTCCTCCCCCAACCCTTCACCCCAGGACCAGCTCTTCTTGTTTTCTCTCCCCAAAGCTTTTATATGATTAATCTCTCATTAGCCCACTCAGAAGAATGGGTGGCTTAATGCTCTTAGCACAGCTGCTTTATCTTAGAAAAACAAAAGTGAGCAAACTTTTGTAATGGAAACATCTCTATGACCAAGCCTGGCTAACTATACAACATTACTTCTTATTGTACATTTAAAAATCAGCCCTGGCCAGTTTGGCTCAGCAGCTAGAGCATTGGCCGTGGACCAGAGTTGCGGGTTCTATTCTGGTCAAGGCCACGTACCTTGGTTGCAGTTCAGTCCCTGGCCCTGGTTGGGTCATGTGGGAGGCAACCAGACGATGTGTCTCTCTCACATCGGTGTTTCTCTCTCTCTTTCTCTCTCTCTCCCTCCCGCTCTATCTGAAGATAAATGGAAAAGTGTCTTCAGGTGAGGATTTAAAAAAATCAAGACCAGTTGGTGTGGCTTAGTGGATGAGCATCGACACATGCACCAAGATGGTCGCTGGTTTGATTCCTGGTCAGGGCACATGCCTGGGTTGTGGGCCTGTACCCCAGTGGGGGATATGCAGGAGGTGGCCAATCGATGTTCTCTCCCATTGATGTTTCTATCTCTCTCTCTAAAATCAATAAAGAAAAAAAAATCAAAACCAACACATCTAAACAGAAATATAAGATAGTAGCTGTTGGGAATGTATTTATTTATTTATTTATTTATTTATTTATTTATTTATTTATCTTATTGACGGCATTACAGATGTCCCCCCATTTTCCTCCCTTTGCCCCCTTCTACTTGGCCCCCACCTCACCACAGGCCTTCAGCTTTCCTTTTTTATTTTTTTTTATTTTTTTAATCTTTATTGTTGAAAGTATTACAGATGTTCCTCCTTTTTTCCCCCCATTGACCCCTCCTCCCCATTCCCACCCCCTTTCTGTCTTTCCCGTATTATTGTCTGTGTCCATTGGTTATGCATATATGCAAATAAGTTTATCTCTTCCCATTGCATCCTCTTTCCCCTTTCCCTCTGAAGTTAGTCAGTCTGTTCCCTACTTTCATGTCTCTGAATCTATTTTGATCGTCAGTTTATTTTGCTCATGATGTATCATAAATAAGTGAGATCATGTGGTACTTGTCTTTCTCTGACTGGCTTATTTCATTCAGCATAATACTCTCCAGGTCCCTCCATGTCATCTCAAAGGATAAGAGATCTTTCTTTCTTACAGCTGCATAGTACTCCATTGTGTATATGTACCACTGCTTTTTTTTTTTTTTTTTAATCCTCACCTGAGGATATTTTTTTTTTTTCTATTTTTTTTTTTGTACAGATAGAGCGGGAGGGAGAGAGAGGAAGGGAGAGAGAGAGAGAAACATCGACGTGAAGGGACACATCGAGTGGCTGCCACCCGCACGACCAACCAGGGCAGGGGACAAACTGCAACCGAGGTATGTGCCCTTAGCGGGAACCGAACCCGGGTCTCTCCGGACCGCAGGCCGACGCTCTAACCGCTGAGCCAAACTGGCCAGGGCGTACCACTGCTTTTTTATCCATTCAACTGTTGATGGACACTTGGGCTGTTTCCAGATCTTAGCTATTTAAATATCACTGCTATGAATATAGGGGTGCCTATATTCTTCCTGATTGGTGTTTCAGGCTTCTTAGATATATCCCAGAAAGTAGGATCACTGGGTCAAATGGCAGTTCCATTTTTTAATTTTTGAGGTGACACCATATTGTTTTCCATAGTGGCTGCACCAGTCTGCATTCCCACCAGCAGTGTACTAGAGTCCCCTTTTCTCCACACCCTCCCCAGCACTTGTTTGAAGATTTGTTGATGGCAGCCATTCTGGCAGGTGTGTGGTGATACCTCATAGTCATTTTAATTTGCATCTCTATGATGATTAGTGATGTTGAGTATTTTTTCATGTCTCTTGGCCATTTGTATGTCCTGCTTGGAGAGGTGTCTATTCAGGTCCTCTGTCCATTTTTTAATTGGATTGTTTGTTTTTCTTCTGTTGAATTGTATGAGTACTCTATATATTTTGAATACTAACCCCTTATCCAATGTATCAAATATGTTCTCCCAGAGAGTCGGTTCCCTTTTCATTTTGATGTTGGTTTCCTTTGCCATGCAAAAGCTTTTTAGTGTGATGTAGTCCCATTTATTAATTTTTTTCCTTTGTTTCTCTTGCCCTAGGTGATGAATTAGTGAGAATTCTGCTACTTGTGATGCCTGAGACTTTGCTGCCTACATTTTCTTCTAGAATTTTTAAGCTTTCATGACTTACATTTAAGTGTTTTATCCATTTTGAGTTTATCCTTGTGTATGGTGTAAGTTGGTGGTCTAGTTTCTTTCTTTCTTTTTTTTTTTTGCATGTACCTGTCCAATTTTCCCAACACCATTTATTGAACAGACTATCTTTTCTCCATTGTATGTTCTTGCCTCCTTTGTCAAACATTAATTTTGCATAATGTCTTGGGTCGATTTATGAGTTCTCTGTTCTGTTCCATTGACCTATATGCCTGTTCTTGTGCCATTACCAGGCTGTTTTGATTATGATGGCCTTGTAGTATAACTTGATGCTTGGTATTGTGATCCCTCCAACTTTGTTCTTCTTTTTCAAGATTACTGTGGCTATTTGGGGTCTCTTTTGGTTCCATATAAACTTTTGGAGTATTTGTTCTAGATCTGTGAAATATGCTGTTGGTACTTTAATAGAGATTGCATTGAATTTGTAGATTGCTTTGGGTAGCATGGATATCTTCTTTTTTTTTTTTTTATCCTCGCCCAAGGACATTTTTGCATTTCTCTTCAGATATATAGAGAGAAACATCGATGTGAGAGAGACATATCGACTGGTTGCCACTAGCACAACCCCAACCAGGTCCAGGACAAACTGCAACTGAGGTACATGCCCTTAGCAGGAACCAAACTGGGGACTCTCTGGTCCACAGGCCGGCGCTCTAACCATTGAGCAACCGGCCAGGGCCGGATATCTTAATGATGTTGATTCTTTCAATCCATGAATGTGGTATATGCCTCCACTTTTTTATATCTTTCTCTATTTCTTTTTTCAACATCCTGTAGTTTTCTGAGAACAGGTTTTTTGTTTTGTTTTTTTTTTAACCTCCTTAGTTAAGTTTATTCCTGGTATCTTATTTTTTTTGTTGCAGTGGTAAATGGGATTTGTTTTTTTAGTTTCCCTTTCTGAGTGTTCATTATTGGTGTATAAGAATGCCATAGATTTCTGGATGTTATTTTTTTTATCCTGCTACTTTGCCAAATTCATTTATTAAATATAGTAGATTTTTGATGGTCTTTAGGGTTTTCTATGTACAATAGCATGTCATCTGAGAATAATGACAGTTTCACTTCCTCCTTTCCAATTTCGATGCCTTTTATTTTTTCTTCTTGTTTAATTTCTGTGGTTAAGACTTCCAGTACAATGTTGAATAAAAGTGGCGAAAGTGGACATCCCTGTCTTGTGCTTGTTCTCAAGTGAAATGTTTTAATTTTTGCCCACTGAGTATGATGTTGGCTGTAGGTTTGTCATACATGGCCTTTATTATGTTGAAACATGATCCCTCTATTCTCACTTTGCCAAGCATTTTTATTAGAAATGGGTGCTGGATTTTGTCAAGTGCTTTATCAGCATCTATTGATATATCATATAAATTTTATCTTTCATTTTGTTTATGTAGTATATCACATTTATTGATATGTGAATATTGTACCAGCCTTGCATCCCTGGAATGAAAACCACATGGTCGTGGTGAATGATTTTTTTTAGTATATTGCTGGATCCAATATTTTGTTGAGGATTTTGGCATCTATGTCCATCTGTAATATTGGCCTATAGTTTTCTTTCTTTGTAATGTCTTTATCTGGTTTTGGAATTAGGATTATGCTGGCCTCATAAAAAGAGCTTGGAAGACTTCCTTCCTCTTGAATTTTTTGGAATAGTTTGAGGGGAATAGGTGTTAGTTCTTCTTTGAATGTTCGGTAAAACTTCCCTGTGAAGCCATCTGGACCCAGGCTCTTGTTTGCTGGGAATTTATTGATTACAGCTTTAAATTCCTTAGTTGTTATTGATCTGTTCAAGTTTTTTGACTCTTCCTGGTTCAGTTTTGGGAGGCTGTGTGATTTTAGGATTTGTCCATCTTGCCTAGGTTGTCCAATTTTTTGGTGTATAATTTTTCATAATATTTTCTAACAATCTTTGTATCTCTGTGGTGTCAGTTGTTACTTTTTTTTTGTTTCTGATTTTGTTTATTTGAGTCCTCTCTCTCTGTTTCTTGGTGAGTCTGGCTAAAGGTTCATCAATCTTGTTTATCTTTTCAAAGAACTGGCTCTTGATTTCATTGATCTTTTGAATGGTTTTTTTTTTTTTTTTTTTTTTTTTAAGTCTCTGTCTTTTATTTTCACTCTGACCTTTATTATTTCTTTCCTTTTATTTACTCTGAGTTTTTCTTTTTCTTCACCTGCTAGTTCTTTAAGTTGTAGGATTAAATAGTCTATTAGAAATTTTTCTTGACCTGGCTGATGTGGCTCAGTGGATTGAACATTTTCCCATGGACGGAGAGGTTCCAGTTTGATTCCTGGTCAGGGCACATGCCCAGCTTGCAGGCTCAATCCCCAGTGAGGGGCGTGCAGGAAGCAGCCAATCGATGTATCTCTCTCACATCAATGTTTCTATCTCTCTAAAAATAATAATAAATAAATAAATAAATAAAAACATTGTAATGCTATGAACTTCCCTCTCAAGACTGCTTTTGCTGTGTCCCATAGATTTTGTGTTGTTGTGTATTCATTTTCATTGATTTCCAGGAAGTTTTTTGTTTCTTCCTTGATCTCTTTGGTAACCCATTTATTGTTTAATAATACGCTATTTAGCCTCCAGGTGTTTAAATTGTTTTTGAGTGTTTTTATTGTAATTATTTTCTAGTTTTGTGCCATTGTAATTTGATAAGGTGCTTGATATAATTTCAATCTTCTTAAACTTGTAGAGACTTAGTTTGTGTCCTAACATGTGGCCTACCTTTGAGAATTTCTCATGTGCACTTGAGAAGAATGCATATTTTGCAGTTTTGGGGTGTAATTGTCTGTAAATATCTATTAAATCTATCTGATCTAATGTGTTGTTTAGGGTCTTTGTTTTCTTGTTAATTTTTTGTCTAGAGGATCTATCCAGTGATGTCAGTAGGGTGTTGAAGTCCCCTATTATGATTATATTGCTGTCAATTTCTTCCTTGAAGTCCTCCAGAAGTTTTAAAATATATTTTGGTGCACCTATATTGGGTGCATATATGTTTACTAAGGTTATATCCTTTTGTTGGATTGATCCTTTTAATATTATGTAGTGGCCTTCTTTGTCTCTTGTTATGGCCTTCGTTTTGAAGTCTATTTTATCAGATGAGTATTGCTATCGAACTTTTTTTTTCTTTTCATTTTCATTTGCTTGGAAACATTTTTTTCCATCCCTTTACTTTCAACCTGTGTGAATCTTTTGTTCTGCATTGGGTCTCTTGTACACAACATATATATGGGTCGTGCTTTTTTTTTCTTCTTTTTAATAGGTTTTTTATTGATTTTTTTAGGGAGAGAAGAAGGGAGAGAGATAAAAACATCGATGTGAGAGAGAAACATTGATCAGTTGCGTCCTGCACAACCCTCACTGGTGATGGAGCCCACAACCCGGAGATGTACCCTGACCAGGAATTGAACCAGGACCTCTCAGTCCATGGGGCGACATTCAATCCAGTGAGCCACACCGGCTGGGCTGGGTTATGCTTTCTTATCCATTCAGCTACAGTGTGTCTTTTTATTGGATCGTTTAATCCATTTACATTTAAGGTTATTATTAATATATACTTATTTATTACCATTTTAATTTATTATGTTATGTTTCTCTATTTCTTCTGCTTATTACAGCAGTCCCTTTAACATTCTTACAATGCTGGTTTGGTGGTAATATATTCCCTTGACCTTTTTATTTATTTTATTTTATTATCCTCACCCGAGAACATTTTTGCATTTATCTTCAGATAGAGTTGGAGGGAGAGAGGGAGAAAGAGAAAGAGAAACATCAATGTGTCTGAGAGAGACACATCGACTGGTTGCCACTCACACGACCCCAACCAATGCCAGGGGCAAACTGCAACCCAGGTATGTGCCCTTAGTGGGAACCAAACCCAGGTCTCTCTGGTCCATGGGCAGATGCTCTAACTGCTGAGCCAAACCGGCCAGGGCTCCCTTGTTTTTGTTTTTTTTTAAATTGCATCTTCTTTATTTATTTATTTATTTTTCCTTTATTGATTTTAGAGAAAGAGGAAAGGAGAGGGAGAGAGATATATAAACATCAATGAGAGAGAACATTGATTGACCACCTCCTGCATGCCCCCCACTGGGGATCGGGTCCACAGTCTGGTCAGGAGCCCTGACCAGGAATCGAACCAGCGACCTCTTGGTGCATGGGTCGACGCTCAACCGTTGAGCCACAGTGGCCAGGCAAAAGCTGTATCTTCTTGATTTTGCATTTAATTTCAGAACAAAATAAGAAAAAGAAAAAACCACAATACACAATATCCAAACTGATGTCAAAAATGAGCAGGCTTGAGGCCCTTGTAACCTGCTTTAGGCAAAGACAGGAGAGAAAAAAAACACTGAACATCACCAGAGGAAACCAGCTGGGCTGGGGCCGCTCAGGGCTGCTGGGGAAACATGAAGACACTACACAGAGGGCACAAGTCTGCAGGTAGAAACTCCTAATCTACTGCTTCCATGTGAGAGGCATCCTCATCACCCTCAACAGGAGGGATCTCATCAGAGCAGCAGCACTGGGCTCTTCTGCTGTCACTTCATCTTCATCGACGCCGAGGCCTAGCCTGATCACGCAGTCATGCGGTTGGAGTGGGTCTGGGGAGTCTCACGTGAGAAATCAGAAGAGAGCGACTCAGTTTCGAACCCAGCCCAAGGTCCTTGACAACCTTGCCATTCTTATCTGCCTCTGACTTCTGCCACAGAGTCTCCACAATGGGGTGGTCGAGGTTGATCTCCAGGTGCTTTGTGGCCATCATGTAGCCCATTGTTGAGTTATCCCGAAGTGCCTGGGCTTTCATGATATGCTCCATGTTAGCTATCCGGCCATAGGTGCTAGTCACAATGCAGCAGGATGAAGACACAAGCCTATTGGAGATGGTCACCTTCTCAACCTTTTTATCCAAGATTTCTTTCATGAGTTTGCAGAGATTCTGTAACTTGACCTCACTCTCCTTCATTTTCTTCTTCTCTTCATCTTCAGATAGCTCCAGACCCTCCTTGGTAACTGAGACCAAGCATTTTTTATCACACTCTTTGAGCTGCTGCACACAGTACCCATCAATAGGCTCCAACATATATACTACTTCAAAGCTCCGCTTCCGCACTCACTCCACAAAAGCAGAATTGGCAGCTTGCTCCTTGCTCTCACCAGTGATGTAATAGATGGACTTCTGGGTCTCCTTCATGCGAGAGACATATTCAGAAAGAGAAGTCATTTCATCTGTAGACTGGGAGGTGTGATAGCACAGAAGCTCAAAAAGGCATCGCCAATTAGTCAAGTCTTCGTGGATTCCAAGCTTCAGGTTTTTAGAGAATGCCTCATAGAATTTCTTACAATTCTCCTTGTCTTCCACCAGCTCAGAGAAGAGCTCAAGGAACTTCTTTTTTTTTTTTTTTTTTAATCCTCACCTGAGGACATTTTTCCATTTTTTGTTCAGATAGAGCGGGAGGAGAGAGAGGTAGAGAGAGAGAGAGAGAAACATCGATGTGTGGCTGCCACCCGCAGGACCAACCAGGGTCGGGGACAGACTGCATCCAAGCTACGTGCCCTTAGCGGGAACTGAACCCGGGTCTCTCTGTACCGCAGGCCGACGCTCCAACCGCTGAGCCAAACCGGCCAGGGCCTTTTTTTTTTTTTTAATCCTCACCCGAGGACATTTTTTCTTTCTTTCTTTTTTTTTTTTTTATCCTCACCCGAGGACATTTTCCCATTTTTTTGTTCAGATAGAGTGGGAGGGAGAGAGAGAAAGAGAGAGAGAGAAACATCGACGTGAAAGGGACACATCGAGTGGCTGCCACCCGCACAACCAACCAGGGCCGGGGACAAACTGCAACTGAGGTACGTGCCCTTAGTGGGAACCGAACCCGGGTCTCTCCGGACTGCAGGCCAACGCTCTAACTGCTGAGCCAAACTGGCCAGGGCTCAAGGAACTTCTTAACAATGTTTTTACGAATGACCTTCAAGATTTTGCTCTGCTGGAGCATTTCTCAGATGTTCAGGGGAGGTTCTCAGAGTCAACCACACCGCGGATGAAGTTGAGATACTCTGGTATCAATTCATTACAGCTGTCCATTATGGACATAGATGTTGTTGTTGTTCTTATTCTCAAAGAGATCAAAGGGAGCCCAGCAGAGGATAAAAAGCAGTGCCCTGAATTCCAACAGACCTTCTACAGAGAAGTGCTTGACCGCCAAGTGGTCTTCCCAGTCATTGGTAAGGCTCCTATAGAACACTTCGTATTCCTCCTGGGTGATATCATCAGAGTTTCTGGTCCAAATGGGCTTGGTCTAGTTCATTTCTTCATGATCAATATACTTCTCCTTAAGCATCTTTGTTTTCTTTTTCTTATCCTTAGCACTATCATCCTTCTCATCTCAGCCCATGTCTTCATCTTGGGTTTCTTCTCATCATCTTTATCTTTCTCTTCTTTCTCCCCTTTCTCTTCCTCTGCTTCATCATCACTAATTTCTTTCTCTCACTCCTTCTTCAAATAAAGGGTGATGGGATAACCCATGAACTGTGAGTGCTTCTTCACCACTTACTTGACCTGCCTCTCCTCTAAGTACTCTGTCTGGTCTTCTTTAAGGTGGAGGATCACTTTGGTACCCTGGCTAATGGGCTAGCCACAGTCAGCTCACACAGTGAAGGAACCCCCAGCAGAAGACTTCCAGGTATATTGCTCATCGTCATTGTGCTTTGTGATCATAGCCACTTTCTCTGCCACCAGGTAGGCAGAATAAAAGCCAACACCAAATTATTCAATTATTGAGATGTCTGAACCAGCCTGAAGAGCCTCCATAAATTCTTTTGTACCAGACTTGGCAATGGTTCCCAGATTATGTATGAGATCAGCTTTAGTCATGGCAATACCTATGCCCACCAGAGTCAGGGTGCATTCCTGGGGGTTGGGAATGATGTCAATTTTCAGCTCTTTACCACTGGAAGGGTCAGTCAGGCTCTTATAGCGTATCTTGTCCAAGGTATCAGAAGCATTACTGATCAACTCCCAAAGGAAAATTTCCTTGTTGGAATAGAAAGTATTGATGATGAGAGACATCAATTGGGCAATTTCTGCCTAGAAGGCAAGTCTCCATCTCCTCCTCTCCGTGGTGCACCACTTCCTCAGGCATCTTGAAGATGAAGAGATCCAAGTATTAAAGAGAGCAGGCACTATGTTTGGCTCACAAATTACAAGTGCTCTGCATGGGGGTGACTCTAGAGCCCTTAGCCTTTTTGTGTGTGTGTCTGGAAAGCTCTTAGTTCACCTTCTATTTTAAATGATAGCCTTTCTGGATAGAGTAGTCTTGGATTCAGATCCTTGTTTTTTATTACCTTGAATACTTTATGCCTTTGCCTTCTGGCCTGTAGTGTCTCTGTTGAGAAATCAGCTGACAGGCTTATGAGAGCTCCTTTGTAAGTAACCTGTTGCTTTTCTCTTGCTGCCTTTAAGATTCTCTACTGGTCTTTAATTTTTGGCACTTTAATTATAATGTGTCTTGGCATGGACCTCTTTGGGTTCTTCTTGCTTGGGACTTTCTGTGCTTCCTGAACTTGTATGCCTTTTGCCTTCACGAAGTTAGGGAAGTTTTCTGCCACTATTTCTTCAAACAGGTTCTCTAACCCTTGCTCACATTCTTCTTCTTCAGGTACTCCTATGATGCAGATGTTGTTACATTCCATATTATCCCACAGCTCTCTTAAACTGTCCTCCTGTTTTTATTTTTATTTTAAAATCTTTATTGTTGATTGTATTACAGATGTTCCTTATTTTTCCCCCATTGACCCCTTTCTCTCCACTCCTGCCCCCCTCCCGCTTTTTCCCACACTGTTGTCTCTGTCCATTGGTTATGCATATAAGTTCTTTGGTTTATTTCTTCCCACCCCCCAACCCCTTTCCCTTTGAAGTTTGTCACTTTAGCAATGAATTTGTACTTCTTAATCCCTTCACCTTTTTCACCCATTCCCCCAACTCCCCTCCCATCTGGCAACCAACAAAATGTTCTCGTTTCTATGAGAATGTTTCTGTTCTTCGTTCATTTTGTTTGTAGATTCCATTGTCGATAAATAAGTATTCAATGCCATTTTGTTTGTTCATATATTTTATCTTTCTCTTCAAAAAGACCCTTCATCATTTCATATAATAACGGTTTGGTGGTGATTAACTCCTTTAACTTTTTTTTGTCTGGGAAACTCTTTATATGGCCATCGATTCTAAATGACAGCTTTGCAGGATAAAGTAATCTTGGTTGTAGGTTCTGCTTTTCATCACTCTGAATACTTCTTGCCACTCCCTTCTGGCCTGCAGAGTTTCTTTTGAGAATCAGCTGACAACTTTATGGGAACTCCCTTGTAGGTAACTAACTGCTTTTCTCATTCTCTCTTTGTCTTGAACCTTTTGCATTTTGATGATGATGTGTCTTGGTGTGGGCCTCTTGGGGTTCATCTTGTTTGGGACTCTCTGTGCTTCCTGCACTTGTATTTCTGTTTCCTTCACCAAGTTAGGAAAGTTTTCTGCCATTATTGTTTCAAACAGGTTTTCAATTTCTTGTTCTCGCTCTTCTCCTTCTGGCACCCCCAAGATGCGAATGTTGGCATGCTTGAAGTTGTCCCAGAGGCTCCTTACACTATCCTCATTTTTTTGGATTCTTTTTTTCTTTTTGCTGTTCTGATTGGGCATTTTTTGCTTCCTTATATTCCAAATCAATAGTTTGCTTCTTAGATTTATGTACTCTACTATTGAATCTGTGTAAATTATTCTTTATTTCAGTTAATGCCTCCTTCATTTCTGACTGTGCATCCATCATTTCTGACTGGTCCTTTTTTATGCTCTTGAGGCCCTCACTGAGTTCATTAAGCATCCTTATAAGCAGTATTTTGAACTCAGCATCTGTTAGGTTGCTTATCTCCATTTTGCTTTCTTCTTTTCTTGGGGTTTTGTTCTGTTCTTTCATTTGGGACCTGTTTCTTTGTCTCCTCATTTTGGCTGCCTTCCTGTGTTTGTTTCTATGTATTGCTTAACGAGAGGTATGGGGCTATCTGAGACCAGATGCTGCTTGTTTGAAAGAATTTAGGAAAACCTGAAGCAGGATTCAAGACAGGCCAATCCTATGGTTAAGCAACTGGCAACAGCTTGGGTGGGCCTGAAAGTTGGATGGGGCAGGGCCTCAGGGAATTACCAGGGTGGGGCTACCAGTGTGAGCCAGGTTGCTGGAGTCCCAGATATGGGGACTGTTTGCTGCCCCAGGGAAGGGCTCACCAAAGGAACAAAGGCCTCTGACAGCACGTTTGTCTCTGAGAAAGCCCCCTCTCCAGCCCTCACTCCAATGCCAAACAGCTCAGTTCTTCCCTGTATGTCTCTGGTGCCCCTCGAGCTGCCTCCCCCTCCAAGCTTAGAGGGAGTGAGTCCAATAATTCCATACACGGGCCCTTTAAGGAGCTGCCTGGGGCTCTAGCCGCATCAGCTTCCCTGAGCCTCAGTTCCCACTGGTTTTTTCAGCCACAAGTTATGGGGACTTCTCTTCCTGGCACTGGAACCCTGAGGGGGCATCTGGTGTGGGACGAGGACCCCTCAGTCCTCAGGGAGGACCTTCCCAGCCGAGGTGTCCTCCTGATTTTTATCCACCATTCGTGGGTGTGGGACCAGCCTGTCATGCCTCTGCCCCTTCTACCAGTCTCGATGTGGCTGCTGCTTTAATTCCATAGTTGTAGGACTTCCATTCAGCTTGGTTCCAGGCAGGTTTGAATGATGGTTGTTCTGTAGTTTAGTTGTAACTTTGATGTGGTTGTGGGAGGACGCGATACCGCATTTACCTATGCTGCCATCTTGACTGGAAGTCACTGTCCTCCTGTTTTAAATATTTTTTTTTTTGTTCTCTGACTGAGTGATTTTCTTCTATCCTGTCTTCTGATTCACTGATCCAATCCTCGGCTTCCTCTAATCTGCTGGTTATTCCTTCCCATGTGTTCTTCATTTCTGCTATGTTATTCTTAATTTCCAATTGGTCATTTTTTATTGTTTCTATATCTTTTCTCATGCTGTTGAGCATCCTCATAATCATTACTCTGAACTCCATATCTAATAACTTACTTATCTCTGTTTCATTTAGCCCCTCTTCTGGAAAATTCTTGCTCTTTCGAGATTTGTTCCTTTGTTTCACCATTTTGGCTAACTCAGCAGGGTTTGGAGTCTGTCAAAATCTCCCTATGGATATTGGTATTCTGCAGATTGTGGCTCCCTCTGCTGGGTTTGGATGTGTATAGAAGGAACCAGGCTGAACACAAAATCTGGTCTTACTCTCTCAGGTAGAGTGCCAGGCCAGGCAATAATTCAAGTATCCCAGATATCTGCCTCTGCCTGCAGGCTGACTGTTAGTCTCAGTCACTTAATGAGCCTCAGATTGCAGTTCTGTGCTGGGCACTGACTCCTCCAGGCTGAGCAGGATTAAATTCCAATGCATGGGGCAGTTGCTTCCTCCCCAGACTACAGCTGCTTTGATGGGAAAACTCTGCCTGAGAAAAATGGTTCTGTAGCATAGGTTAATGGCTTAGCCCAGCGACCCTGGTAGCCACCTTCACAGCTTAGTCACCAGATCCACAAAACCCAATAACCAAGAGCCAGGTCCAAACCTCAAAGCATTCAGAGACTCATCTCTGCCTACTGGCTGGTTGGTTGTCTCTGACAGTTAATGAACCTCAGGTTGTGCTTCTCCCATTCAGGTGGGGTTAGATTCCAGTGGGTGGGGCAGTTGCTTTCTCCAGGCTAAAGCCACTTTGATAGGAAAAGACTGCTGAGAAAAATGGCTTCTGTAACATGGGGTAATGACTCAGCTATAGGGTTCCTGATGGCCTCCTCCCCAGCGCCATGAACCTCTGACTCTCCTCACGCAGCTCCAATCCAGTCCACCCTCCCCCTGCAGGAGCCCAAGGTGAGTGGCTGTAGCTGTAATATAGTGCACTGGCACTTCAGGCAGGTGTCCGTGTTCCCAGCGCCTCTCCCTGCTGGACACAACTTCTGCTCTGGTGATTTTCTCAGCCAGGTGCTATGTGGGTGCCTTTGCCTGTTCTGCCACTCTGTGCTGGGGAGTCGGCTTGGAGTTTAAACCCCAGACTTCTCAGAGGGAGCTTCTCACAGCTAAGATAGCTCTCAGCTGCTGCCTGTCATCGTCCAGCCAGCCCTCTCCCACCTCTGCACCTCCTACCAGTCTCAATTTGGGTTCCTCTTTACATCCCTGGTTATAAGGCTTCTCTCCAGGTGGTCTTTAGTTGGTTATTCCAGATGCTTTTCTTTATTTTAGTTGTCATTCCAGCTTGGTCCTGGGAGATGGTCAGTGTAGATTCCATTCACTCCACTGACATTTTTCAAGATTGGTAGTGTATATTTTAAAGCCAGACTGCCTTGGAGCAAATCCTGGAATTGATATTTACTGGATGTGGACTTGGTCAAGTTACCTAACCTCTGTGCATTGGTTTCCTTATCTGTTTGTTTGTTTGTTTGTTTTATTTATTGAGTTTAGAGAGTGAGGAAGGAAAAGGAAGAGAGAGATGGAAACATCAATATGAGAGAGAAACATCGATTGGCCACCTCCTGCATGTCCCCCACTGAAGATTTGGCCCACAACTTGGGCATGTGCTTGGACCAGGAATAGAACTGGCGACCTTTTGTTGCATGGGTCGACGCTCAACCACTGAGCCCCACTGGCTGGGCAGTTCCCTTATCTGTTTAAAGAGAAAAAAGAATATCTACTCCACAGGATTGTTGTGATGATCAGAGAGTTAATATATATGTATATGACCTGATACTAGTAAGTACTCAATAAGTGTTGGCTGTTATTATTATCTTTCACCAAATCTTGTGGAAAATTCCTCAGACACAGGCTGATATCTGTTTTATTTTTATTTTTTTATATGTATCATTACATAGAGTGGGAGGGAGGGAGAGAGAGAGAGACAGAGAGAAACATCGATGTGGCCCTGGCCAGTTTGGCTCAGCGGTTAGAGTGTCGGCCTGCGGTCCGGAGAGACCTGGGCTCGGTTCCCGCTAAGGGCATGTACCTCGGTTGCAGTTTGTCCCCGGCCCTGGTTGGTCGTGCGGGTGGCAGCCACTCGATGTGTCCCTTTCACGTCGATGTTTCTCTCTCTCTCTCTCTCTTCCTCTCTCTCCCTCCCACTCTATCTGTACAAAAAATGGAAAAATGTCCTCGGGTGAGGATTAAACAAACAAACAAACAAACAAACAAAAAACATCGATGTGATAGAGCCACATCGACTGGTTGCGCCCCGCACAACCTGATCAGGCCCGGGGACAAACTGCAACCGAGGTACATGCCATTGGCCACATTTGAACCCACAGCTCATTGGTTTGCGGGCCAGCACTATAACAGCTGAGCCAAACCAACCAGGGCTGTTTTATTTTTCTCTATCTTTTTTTTTTTTTTTATCCTCACCCAAGGACATTTTTCCATTTTTTGTTCAGATAGAGCGGGAGGGAGAGAGAGAGAGAGAAACATCGATGTGAAGGGACACATCGACTGGCTGCCACCCGCATGACCAACCAGGGCCGGGGACAAACTGCAACCGAGGTACATGCCCTTAGCGGGAACCGAACCCGGGCCTCTCTGTACCGCAGGCCGACGCTCCAACCGCTGAGCCAAACCGGCCAGGGCTTCTCTATCTTTAATTCCAAGTAAGCTCATCTTAAGTGGAATATGAATAACTTTCTACACACAAAAAGATTGGGTGATGATAAAGTATGTCTGGATGGCACAAATCTATGTCATATTAACCAGCGATGGATTGGGTTACATGCACCTTAGTATGAGTGATTCTGTGTGCTGATGACTGCGTCTAGCGAATATTGGATGGTAAAAGGCCTGGAAAATCCATACTCTGGATGAAAATGGATTTAGGATTAATTAAACTGGGGTTCACATAGTTTTAGTGTTACACTGGGCTGTGGGTGAAACTGGGTTAAAATTGAGAAAGAACTTGAGTGACAGAGTTATGGATAAGGCAAGGTCTAGATACAACCAAGTTTTCACGTCAATGGGCCGTAGCATGCTGGCAACTGTTTAACTATTGTCTCTCCAACAAAAACAGGAAATTCTGATCTGTAGCATTTTCATATTCTGTGGTGTGAATAATCCCATAATGGCAATTGCAAGCCACCAGTGAGAGAGCATAATGAGCCACCTGGAAAGGGCTGAGAAAGGGAAGAGGGTCTGGAATGGAGCTTTGAGCACCTCTACCGTTTCTGCGATTGGTAGAGAAAACCAGAAAGGAAACTGAGAAGTTACCACCAGAAAGAAAGGAGGGAAAACCAAGAGATTATGTTATCAAGAAAAGCTAGAGGAAAAAGTGTTATAAGAAGGAGAGTGGTCAACAGAGTTGAATATTTCTGAGAAGTTAAGACAATTTGCTCACAGCCACTGTGCCACCCATGACCTTATGGATCAGATACTGTGTCAACCCAGGTTCGTCCACAACCCCTGGGGAAGGGGCATCTGTCACCTTGGCCTGCTCAGGGGCCCTTCCTCACCTGTGGAAAACAATTGTCCCTCCCACTCAGCTGGTTCCAGTCTCAATCAGATTTCCCTGCAAAATGTGGGCAATCACAAGCCCAAGCTGAGCCAATCAGAGCTGCTCTTCCAGATTTGTAAGTCCTGAAGCAGGGAAAAGCTTAGGTGTTGTCCTCTGATATCACTAAGCCAGCAAGATGTAAGGCTTTTGGAGCTGCTGTTGGTCACATGGTTTCCTGCCATGGAAGAAGCTTGTCTGAAATAGAAACTGTAAGTAAAAAGGGAGGGACTATTGGACTCCCTGAATCTAGATCTACTGTTCTCTCCCAAGAGGAGTCAATAGACAGCCCTTATTATGTACCAGATGCTATTCTAAACACTGTACAGGTATCGACATGACCTTAGGAGGGTGCTACTTGGGAACGTGATGTTAGAGATGAGAAGACTCCCAAGGTCTCAGAGTGTAAGAGCTGAGTTCAGCCTGGGCAGTCAGCTTCAGCGTGAGCACTCTACATTTGGGCCAGGTAACTCTCTGTTGTGAGGGGCTGTCTTGTGCTTGTGGGATGTTGAGCAGGATCCTGGCCTCTCCCCGGTACATGCCTGTAGCACACTTTCCATCTAGCGTGACAACCTAACATGTCTGCAGATATAGCCAAATGTCCCGGGGGAGGGGGAAATTGGCCCCAGTTGAAAACCACTGCTGCCTCACAAATCCTTTCTGAATCGCTAGCACTGAGTCACCCAACCCTGTGTTAGCCACAACTCAGGGTCACCAAATCTGTGATAAATACAAACAACCCAGTGTCCCTCAAATCCTGGACCACCTACAATGCATTGTCACCTAGAACCTGTGTTGTCTAAAACCCCATGTCACCTACCAGTCTGTGTCCTAAGACTTCCTGTTGCCCACTGTCCTGTCGCTGATATCTGTGTAACCCATTACCCAGTGGTTCATGCCTTCTGTCCCCAACAAGTTTCATGGAGTCAGGGCCACAGAGCTCTTCACAGAGACAAGGCACAAAATACACTTGGAGACAGAAACACAGACACACAACACAAAGCATGGAGGGCAGATAAACCCATAGAAGCAGAGAGACCCACAAAGATGGAGACAAAAAGAAGGCTGACCCCCACAAGGCCACAGCTGGTTATGCTAAATGGGTCACTGGGGACCCACCAAGGTCCCTCCCCTCCCCTCTGGATTAGATCTGGGGGTGGGGAGGCTAGATTCTGAGGGTAAGGAGCTTAGAGCCAACGTGACAGCTAATCGCCCACACAAGGCTTCTGTCTGGGTCATCAAGCCCTGAGCAACCCTGACCTCCACATTCGCTCTTCTATTCCTCCATCAGCTACTCCACTGACAAAACCACCCCTGACACACGACGGGGACGGGGGAGGCAAGGGTCCGACCCCAGCCTCTCCTCCAGTTCTGCCTCCAGAATGCCAGGAGGAGCAAGAGACATCCACCAGCATCTAGTGTGTTGGCGAGGGCCTGAGGTGTCTAGACAGAGGGCTTGAGTTTCCCACCAGATTGTCTCAGGAAGGATCTGGCTGGAACCAGAGAAACTTCTCCCTCTGAGTTGAGAGACGTGGCGGGGAGGGAATGGTCCCTCCTTTTCTGGATCCCCTAATCCACTGGGCCCCTCAGCATTACCAATATGAGAGAATCAGGCCTATGTTTGGGGGCAATAAAAGCCTTTAAAGCAGGCCCACCCTGCACCCATGCTGGCCCGGCCTGGTTGCCATGGTGATGCCCCAGTTGCTCCAGAGGCGGCTGTTGGTTCTTGAAGTGGGGGTGGTGGGGCAGTGAATCCTTGAGCTGAGGCGGGTTGGGGTGAGAGGTCAGTGCTGTCTGGGAACATTCTTGACTGTGATGGGGGCTGAAAGTCCATGGTTTGTCTCTACTCCCTCTTGTCTCGGCTCGGGCCCATCTCCACCAGCTCCTGTCACCTCCAGGCTCCACACCCGCCACTGCTCCGAGAGGGGCTGTCTCCGAGTCTGAATCCACCTGCGGCTCAGCGCCTGAGTGGAGGCTTCTGCTGTGAGGGCCAATCAAGGGGCTCAGGATCTCGGCTCAGGTAGGGACTCAGAGAGAGTCCAGTGGGGAGGATGGGGTGTGAAGGTCTTTGTAGAGGTTCTGGGGGAAGATCCAGGCAAGTCATTTGTGCAAGAGTTCGGATTTAGGAAGACATGCCCTGGACATGACATGGGCTTCAGTGGAGGTTCAGAGTTAAGGGCCCAATGTGAGGGCTCAGGTGGGGCTCGGGTAAGGATCTGTGCTGGTCTCTCCCGTTAGTGGTAACTTGTTACTAAAAATAATTGTCGAAGTGCTAAACTTTAGATGAATAACTTCTTGAATGTATAAATTAAAAGGGATTTAAGGTCAGTTACATCCCCAGAGGCTTCCCGTAACCTCTCTGAGGTTGAGTTTTCTTATCTATAAAATAGCATCTAGCAGAGTCATTGTGAGGATTAAATGAGAAAATGAATTAAAGTTAACACAGAATGTACTCAATAAATAATAGCCTTTTAAAAAATGTGCTTAGAAATGGAAGAAATGAAATGAAGCAAGAACACCAGTAATTGTGTAGAGCCCAGCCAGCCAGTGTTATCGGTCCCCGGGGCCGTGGCTATTGAGGGATCACAATTTTTTCTCATTAAGGAAGACCAGGGAGAAGGTGACAACATACACATTCCACGAGGGAGAGAGAATGTCCCCAACCACACTGGAAACATGCTGAAACTCTACAGCTCACGTGCACTGTAATGTAAGTAGTAAAATAAGCTTATTCTCTAATAGTACATAAATAATAGCAAAGACCCAGGGCAAAAAAATAAGTGTTCTTTTTATTTTTTTTTATTCTCACCGAGGACATTTTTCCATTTTTTATTCAGACAGAGCGGGAGAGAGAGAGAGAGGAAGAGAGGGAGAGAGAAACATCGACATGAAAGGAACATGAAACATCGAGTGGCTGCCACCCACACGACCCAACCAGGGCCGGGGACAAACTGCAACCGAAGTACATGCCCTTAGCGGGAACTGAACCCCGGTCTCTCTGGACCACAGGCCGACGCTCTAACTGCTGAGCAAAACCAGCTAGGGCTAAGGGCTCTTTTTAAAATAGAGATATAATTACAGATAACATTGTGTAAGTTTAAGGGGAACAAGATACCGATTAGATACATTTATATAGCAATATGATCGTCACTGTAGTGCTAGCTAACACCTTTATTACATTACATAATTATCATTTCTTCTAGTGGTAGGAATAATTAAGATGTAGTCTCTTAGTAAGTTTAGTGTTTATAATACACTTTAGTTGTTGTTTTTAAAAATAAAACTCTAATTTAGTGGTTCATAAACTTTCTGCTCTCAGGACTCCTTTTACACTTTTAAAAATAATTCAGGACCCAAAGCGTTTTATTTAAATGGGTTTTATCTATTGATATTTATTGTATTCTAAATTAAAACTGTGAAAAATTTAAAATATTTATTAATTCAAAATAACAATATAAATGTATTATATGTTAACAGAAAAAGAAAAAAAAAAAAACAACGTAAAAAGTAGTCACGTATTTTCCAAAATAAAAACTTTAGTGAGAACAGTGTCACTTTTGGAAATCTCTTTAATGTCCAGCTTAATAGAAGACAGCTGGATTTTCATATCTACATCTGCATTCAATCTGTTGCAATACATGGTTCTGGCTGAAATATGGGAAGGAAACCCAGCCTTACAACATGTACAGCTGGAAAAGAAATAAATATTTTAACAGCCTTCTTAGTTAATTGTGGATAGTCCTCTTTGATACTATACCAAAACTCAACAGGTATAGTTTAACAGTCAATTTCAGTGTGGAATTTGAAACTAAATCAATGAGTTTTCATATTCTGTTTTTTTTTGTTTGTTTTTATTCTCACTCGAGGATATTTTTCCATTTTTTGTACAGATAGAGTGGGAGGGAGAGAGAGACAGAAACATCGACGTCAAGGGACACATCGAGTGGTTGCCACCCACACGACCAACCAGGGCCGGGGACAAACTGCAACCGAAGTACATGCCCTTAGCGGGAACCGAACCCAGGTCTCTCCAGACCGCAGGCCGACGCTCTAACCGCTGAGCCAAACCGGCCAGGGCAAGTTTTCATATTCTGTTAAAGTCCACTGGGAAGTCTTGCACTTTGATCCTCTTTATCTTATTTTATGTTATTTGGTGGGGGAAGCCTTGCACTTTTTGTTTGTTTGTTTTTAATCCTCACCCAAGAATTTTTCATTGATTTGAGAGAGAGAGGAAGGGAGCAGGAAAGAGAGAGAAACATCGATCAGTTGCCTCCTGTACGTGCCCCAACTGGGAATCGAACCCACAACCGTTTTAGTGTGCAGGACAACGCTCCAACCAACTGAGCCACCTGGCCAGTACAAGTCTTGCACGTTGAATAAATATTATATCTATGTGTGGTTTGGTTCTAGTACTAGTTATTTTATTCACTGACAAATATTGATTCGTTGAGTTATGCAATCTTCCAAATATTAACACATTTCATTTTACAATGCAAAAAACCCCACCCACATTCATTAATGTCATTACCTATTTCATCAAAATTAGGAAGCTTTCAAACTCATAGTAGCAGATAAAAGTTTTCTAAATTCTAATTTTCACTTGAAAGCTCTAATTTTTTTTTTTTTTTTTAATCCTCACCCAAGGACCAAGGATATTTTCCCATTGATTTTTAGAGAGAATGGAAGGGCCCAGCCAGTGTGGCTCAATGGTTGAGCATTGACCTATGCATCAAGAGGTCACCGGTTCAATTCCCAGTCAGGGCACATGCCCAGGTTGTGGACCTGATCCCCAGTGGGGGGCATGCAGGAGGTGGCCAATCAATATTCTCTCTCATTGATGTTTCTATCTCTCTCCCCTTCTCTTCCTCTCTTAATTAATAAATAGAGAGAGTGGAAGGGAGAGAGAGAGAGAAACATCGATGTGAGGGAGACACATCGATTAGTTGCCTTCCGCATGACCCTGACCAGGGCCAGGGATGGAACCTGCCACCCTTCCATCCACGGGTCGACACTCTAATCTGGCCAGGTCTGAAAGCTCTCATTTCATCATTGGCAACACTGATAGTTTTTTCCCCTTGAAGTAACAGGCTCACTCCATTCACTTTCCAGAAAATGTATGTCAAACATCCAAGTCTGAATAACTATTCTTTGTCATTTGTTCTTTTAAGTAAAACTAGCATTCACTGAGAAAGGTGACTTGGGGCTCACAACTCAACCTCAAGAGTGCTTTTCCTTGAGATAATGGCCACACTTCAGTAGGCAGCAGACATGCTTTACATATTCTTTCCATTAGCCACAAAATAGTAAGAAGGCATGTACTCAAGGGTTGAAAGTTAATAAAATTAATAATTTTACTGCTTCACCAAGGAAATTTCTAAATGAACCTGGTCTTCCTTTTTCCTCCCTCCCTCCCTCCCTCCCTCCCTTCCTTCCTCCCTTCCTTCCTTTCTTCCTTCCTTCCTTCCTTCCTTCCTTGACAAATGCCAGAGCTGCGAGTCCAGCTGGGGCCTCTCCCTAATTCCTGCTTGGGTGTCCGCAGTCTTACCCACTGCTGCTCTTGTGTCATCAGCACAAATATCAACAAAGTGAAAATGGCAAGTAACAATGTAGTATTACTATGAAAATGATTTCTGCCTTGTGGATCCCCTGTAAGGGTCTTGGAGACCCCCAGAATCATGAACACCATCTTGAGAAACAATGATAACTGATACATTCAAATGAAAGAATTAGAATAGCCATATTTATTTTCCTTTTTTAATTAATTTTTTAAAGATATCACTCAAAAGTTTGTAAAAATGCTTTCGCAAATGTCCCATGGGAAAAAAAATGAAAGCCAATTCCATTCGTGGTTCTATTTGCTTCACTTCTGGAAATAAATAAATAAATAAATAAATAAAGGCAGGGGCTAGGGGAGGAATAAGATCCAGGCAGGCCCATGGGAGTGTGTCAGGCATGTGAAGTCATCCATCATGTGTGTCAGGGTGAGCAGACACAGTCCTGGGACTGCAAAGGCAAGTGGTTCTGGGAACTCGGGGCCCTCTGTCACCCTCCCCCACACAGTCTCACTAGCCACACCACGCCCCTCCACAGCTCACACACACTCACACACAGACTAATTTCACACAACAGAAAGACAAGCCCAATCACAGTTACACTCACACAATGCAATCATACAGCCACAGCAAAGCTCCACTAGTCCCAGGAGCCAAACACTCAATCTTATTGTGCTCAAAACCAATTCACACTGTTTTATAACTGAGTGGGAGGACTTCAATGTCCATACACCCGATCATAGTTTCACTCAAACTATCAGCATGGCACATAAAACCTCTACTGGGTCACCATGCGTCTATGTGTGCATAGTGTTCTGAAGGTGAGAGCATGCATTTTGAAGAAAGGCCAACCTGGGTTCAAGTTCAAGTTCTACCACTTACTGGTTCTGTAACATTGGGCAAATTATTTAACCTGTCTGAGCCTTTGTTCTAGAAAATGAAAATAATGCCTACCTTGTAAACTTGATGTGAGGATGACATAAAATAACCAGACAAGTGAACATCATCTTGGCCAGATGTAGCCTGGGGAGCCAGCGGTAACTGCCGCGTATGGTACTTTTCACCAGAGGGCACCAGGTGTCTGTGGGGTTGCTAGAAGAAACTAAGTCGGAAAGGCCAGGTGTGGGGATGTGTATGAGGCTGCACAGCCTCTGGACACCCCAGTGAGGCCCAGCCACCCACATGTGCTTCTGGGTAAGGTGGGCACCTCCTGGGGAACATCTCACCTAGGAAAGAGGATGAGTACTTCCTATATACCAGGCCCCCTCTGTGCCTACTTCACACACATTTCATCCTCACAACAATACTATGACCGAGTCACTACTAATGGTATTCTCACTGACGAATACTGAAGGAACTGGAGTCCCAGTTTACCCCCGATCTAGTAGAAGACCTAGGCTATGAATGAGGCAGCCTGGCTTCAGACTCATGTTCCTAATCACTGCTCTACATTGCTCTCCCAGGGACCCTTCCCCTCCCTCTTCCTGGGGCTCTGCCAGGACTCTGACCCCCGGCTGTCAGCCCTGGAGCTCAGCCAGCCCCAGCTGACCCTTTCCCTTCTTCCCGCCAGCTCCCGGCCTGCTCCGTGGGCCAACCCATGGTAAGAGGCTTATCAGGCATGTTGGGGGACAGATAAGGCAGGGCCATTGAGCGTGGTCTTATCCAGCCCTGCCATCCCCAGCTGCTGGGAGTTGTGGGGAAGTGCCAACAGATGGGGCCCCACCCACCAAGGCAGCCATCCACACCCAAGCCTGGTGTCAATCCCTGTGACGTGTAATTCCCTATGATGTCATAATTTACAGTGACATTATTGCTCTGCTCCTCCTTCAAATCTGAAGGGGTTACTTACATGGGATTTGGGGAAGTCGAGTTAGACAGGAGTCCTACCAGTCTCCAGGTCAGTAGGCCAAGCTTGGTGGGCTGGGTAGAGGGGGTGTCACAGGATGCTCCCCAGTGTGGATGGCTATTTTTGGTGTTGGCTGCTCCACTTATAGCCACCACTGTTCCTGATTTCCCAGTCCAAGAGGCCGTGGGAGGAACCTCAGGCCTGCTGCTGGTGGCTCTGGGGGTCAGCCCCCTGCTCCCCACAGGGAGGCCTGAGCCTCAGGACCTGGAAGTCTGAGAGAAGAGAGGCCTTACATCCCATCCCTTGAGAAAGCAGTGAGGCAGGGAGGGTTTATAAGGATGGCCAGACAGATGGACATAATCAGACCCACTCTGACAGTCACACATGTCAACTTGCTGACACAGTTTGTGCTCACAGCCTCACACCAACATCACCACATGCCAACAGCCATTCATTCTCACACATGGGCGACAGACAGCGACACTGACCCCCAGCGAGACATCAACAAGCACATTGTCTCATGACCCATATAGAAGAACAGGAAACCCTTTTCATTGATGACTGTATTCCTGGAGATTAGCACAATTCCCAGCACACAGTAGACACACCCTCATAGGTGGTGAGAAAATGCACATTCATTACCCAGGTCCTGCGAGCCTGGGCGGGGCAGCGGCTGCAGGAAAAGCTATCCCTCCTGCAGCCCCTCTTGACCTCTCCAGACCCAGAAAGGGGGCATCAAGGAAGCACTGCACCTGCTTCCAGCACCACCCCCAGCCCCAACTTCAGTGATGGCCACTCCCCAGATAGCAGCAGTCACTAAGGGACTTGGGTCATGCAAGGGCACCGCTCCCTCCTTTCCAGGTTCTTTTCTAGTGAAGTGGGGCACTGGCTCTCTGAAAATTGGGTGTTAAGAACATTGAGTGGTATAGATGTTGGGCATCCTGGGCATTAGGCCCCCCAGATGTTGAGCATGGGGGCTTCTGAGTATTGGGAAGTCTGTGTTTGGGTTTTCTACAGTGTGGGAGCTTTGGCACCGCATTAGGAATTCTGGACTTTGGAAGCTCTAAGATGCTTAGGTGTCTGGGCACTAAATGCTCTGGACATCGGGACTGCCTCTCCTACCCCCAGGCAGGGCCAAAGTCAGTGTTTCCAACCTGTATGCCTAATTTTACCTGGAGCCAGAGGTCCAGCCTGGAACCCTGCTCTGAGCCCCGTGATTGGTTCATGCTCCCCATGGACCAGGGCTGAGAAAGCACAACAGAGTGTCCTGAGGGGCACATGGAGCCCTGGAGACAGCTCTTACATCTAGAACCAATCTAACTTGCTCCTCTACATTGGGCAGGTGCCTGCCCACCCCTGCCTCCTGTGCTCCAAGTTCAAGGGAGGAAGAACCTAACAGCAGAGCCCGGATGGGCCACTGACAATAATGTTTTCCAGCTCCTGTGGCTCCAAGGAGGTGGAGACCATTGGTTAGTCCAGGCTACAACTCAAAGCAATGTCCACCCTCCCCCAGTTTCTCACCAGGGTCCCTCAGCACCTCCCCACCAAGGTGCTGAATGCTGCCAGCTCCTCCGGTGCCCTCCAGAAGTAGCCCACATCTGGCCTCACCCCTATGTCCACCAGAAACACACCTATACTAATTCTGAGTCCCAACAGAGGCCTTGATCCTGCAGGCTGATGACAAGTGAGGAAACCAGCCAGCACTGGGGATCTGATGCTGGGTACAGTCCTCCAAGGAAATAGCACTGTAACTGGAGGTTCCTGAGACACGCCCTAGCCCACAGTGGGTGGGGCCCAGCCAGCTGCCTGTTCTCTTGCTGCCCTGCCCCAGGCAGACGCAGGCCAGATATCTGATCCCAGAAGACCTCCTGTCTGTACTCAGGCCCAATCCCCCCTACTCCATCCACATGTCCTTCCCACCCTGTGAGCCAGTTGCCCATAGCCAGGAGCTCACAGCAGAGGACAAAGGTCATCCCAGCTCTGGCCTGGGCTCAGCCCAAACCTGACTCCCTTGGGACCTCTTTTTCCTTGGAAAAAAACAGCTGCTCTAGTCCCTGTCTTGTGGAAACAACTTTTCAAACTAGAACCTTTTCTTACAAGCTTCTAGGGATTCAACTCATTGTGTGATTTCCTGAAACCCTTCCTGGATCAAGATGGGGAAAATACACACATCCATAAATCTTTCTATATGTATACAAATATACTTTGTGTTATATCATCTGCTTATCTAGCAAAACCCTCATGGGCAACATTTTTAACTTCTCTAAACATCCCAGGGGATGCCCTGGCCGGTTTGGCTCAGCAGTTAGAGCATTGACCTGCGGTACAGAGAGACCCGGGTTTGGTTCCCGCTAAGGGCACGTACCTTGGTTGCAGTTTGTCCCCGGCCCTGGATGGGTCGAGTGGGGAGGCAGCCACTCGATGTGTCCCTTTCACATTGATGTCCCTCCCTCCTTCCCTCCCTCCCTCCCTCTTTACCTGAACAAAAGGTGGAAAAATGTCCTCAGGTGAGGATATAAAAAAAAAAAAAAAAAAAAAAAATCCCAGGGGAAAATCTCTTTCCCCACCCCATAGTCTAAGGTTCTAGGCTGCATCCCTGACCTCAGATTAATCCCAAACTCTGTCTTCTTCTTTCTGGTAGGGCCTCAGGAGGCTGAATCCTGAGCACCCCACCCCCAGCCAGGCCTGAAGGGCTCCTGGGGGTCTGGCTCTGAGCATCTGAATGATCTCCAGGCTCCCTCATATGGTGTCTCCAAGTATGAGGGTGGGCCATGACAATTTTAAGAACCTTTGTCATAGGCAATTAGACATGAGCAGGGCAAGGATGACAGGCCAGGTACAGAAAGTCCCGGATGTCTAGCAAGGGGCAAAACTGGGAAAACAAAAACCTGGCCCCCAGAGGAACCTGTCTTCCCTAGCATATCACTGGTCATGTGGTTTGGACCCCTGACTTTTCATATTGCTGGCCATGTGGCTTAGACGCCCCCCCCCCCCGACCTTTTCCTCCCTAAGGATAACATCTAGGCCTCAGTATATTTCAGCTCCAGGCCCAGAAAAGCAGCAAAACCAGACAAATGATGCAGTGGATATCTCAGGACCAGCTGCATTGGCTAATGATGCGCTGCCCTGGCACTGACCAATCAGTGGAGACCAGGACCCTGAAAGTGCACTCTGGAAAGCTGATGAATATTCTATTGAGACCCCACCCCCACCCCCTACCCCTGGCAAACCTCCCCTAAGATTCCCACCTGCAAGAGGGAGATAAATACCCTCAACACAAAGGACCCAGGAGTACACTCATGCCACTCCCTTCCCCCTTATTCCCTCTAAGGGACCCACAAGACTTGCAACCAGGGGAGCAATGGGCAACGGCAGCTCATCCCAAGCTCACCCCCTGAACCTGTCTCCAAGGCTCCATTTCTCTGACTTCTCAGTGAGCCAAAGCAGCCCAGTCTAGGCTCCCCTGTTACTTCTATACCCTTCCTTGATTCATTGTCCTAAGTGTGTTTTTGCTGCGGCCAATAAATTCGTGTTTGCTTTGCTGCATTTTGTCTCTTGATTGAAATCTTTCCTTCAAGAAGACAAGAACAGAGGACTTGTTGTCTCCCTGGTAACACCTTCACTGACACAGTGACCTCTTCTTGCTCCGCCACCCCTAGTCAAGGGGGAAGAAAGCCGCTGGCCTGCCCCCAACTTTCTTCCTTTTCCCCACTCCACTAAGTGGGGGTGTCTTCCAACAGCCTCCTTTCTGCTTTCCCTGTATGGTGGCCCTTTTTGACAAGCCTTAGGCAGGAAGGAGAGACCAGAAGCAGAATATATGTCCTGGAAGGAGAAGCAAGGAAGGCTTGGATCAGATCTGCCCAGTCCCTGGAGTTGGGCACACACACGCCACTACACAGAGCTGCTACAGAGCACAGAGTCACTCTTCCACACAGATCCACCTACACAAATCCTCAGGCACAACAGACCACTCAGGTAGATACACACACACACACACACACACAAGACACGTACAATTCATTCATAGAATATAAATTCAAAACTTGCTATATGTGCTAGGTTTGGGGACAAAGTAAAAATGAAAATCTTGCTGATGAGACCAGCCTGTTTTCCTGGATCTGAGCAAGTCGCCGATATGAATAGGTTGTAAGTTCTGAGATGGTAGGGCCCTGGGGGAGGTCTGTGGAGTACAATGTGTATGGCCTGAAAGTCCAATCAGCAGGAAGTGTCTGTGCCTGATACCAGCTATCTTGCTCAGTGCCCCTAATTGTAAATTAATAAAAAGGATTCTCACTTGTCAATTGATCTTGTGTGAGTTTGGCACATGTACCTCAGCTTCTTAGAGGCTGTCCCCAGAGAATAAATAAAACCTGTTTCCAGACAGACAACAGTGAAGAATGTACTCGGTGCAGGGGGTGACTATCTCTCCAGACAGCCTCTTCCCTAGTGGATGCCCCACTAAGGCTGGACAAGGGTTGTTCTGACAGCCAATACTTCCTGGTCTTTCTCCCTGAAAGCTGGTGGCTCTCACAAGGTAAGCAAAGGTGGAGCCCCTTTCCACCACTGCCAAACATCACTCCTGTAGGCAGCCTGGAGCAATGTGTTTCACATATAAGCATCTGCATTACCCTAACTTATCCTCTCCATTTCTCAGGGAGGAAACTGAGGCTCACCAACGCTCCTTTGGCAGTCTCCTTTAGCTGATATTGGAACCCTGATCTGTCTCCGCAGGGAGGAAAGAGTTTGTGCCTGCCCAGGTTTGTGCCTGCCCAGGTTTGTGCCTGCAGTCCCTGTAACACAGGGTAGGGTTGACCAAGCCAGTGGTAAAGGGAGGGTCCCTGGGGAAAAGATTACCCCTAGATTTCCCGTTCCAAGGAGTAGGACCCAGGCCTTACCCAGCTGTGCCCACAGTCCCTAGCGGCGCTGCTCCAGAGGGAATGGAATTTGCTCTGACTTCTCTAGGGGGAACGCAGGCGCAGAAGGCCGGGGGCCTGGCAGGCTAACTGGAGCCCCAGTCCCCCGAAGTGCCCCAGGCCTTCTGGCTTCATTCCAGCCTAGCCCGAAGGGGACGACATCTGCTTCCCTCAAGGGCCCCAGCTGGAGGGCAGAGAGGCAGGGACGATGGAGAAGGGGAGTCCTTTGTGGAGTCCACTCCCAGGGGTTAGAGGGGATCAATCATCTGAAAGCTGGAGCGATTTGTAATTTTATTCCCTGGGAGGAGGAGCCTGAGAAGTCGGCCAGGAGGGGTGGGGATTGGGGGGGCGGGTTGGGCAGCCAGGGGAGCTGTTCAGGGAGGGGAGGGACTTGGCTAGGTCTCCCAAGCCTTCTCCAGTCTCCAAACTTTCACCAAAGTCTTGGCCCCCGCCTCCCCGAAACCAAAACACAACAAGCTCTGGAGAAGCAGCGAGCAACGCAGCGGGGCGGGCGGACTCTGGGCGGCACTAAGCCTCGGAGGCTGATGCAACTTTCCCTTTAAGAAAGCCACCTGGGCGCACCGCGGTGCGGACCCAGCACGCCTGGGCCGGGGGCTGCAGCATGGTAAGGGGGCTGGGGAAGGGGGCGCTGCGGCCCGCACCTCTGTCCTGCCGTCGGTCTGGGTGTTTGGTGGCTCCTAGGGATTGAGTCCCAGGACCAGTGTGCGTGCGGCGTGTGTGTGTGTGTGTGTGTGTGTGTGTGTGTGTGTGTGATCGCGCATGCATGCGGGCATCTGTGGATGAGTATGGGTGTACGCACGGGGATGTGTGTCTTGCTGTTAAGGTCTGGGTAGGTGCGCGCGTCTGGGTGTCACCGCTGTTACCAAGGAGCCGAAGCAGGCAGGAAAGGCGGGGTAGGGGGCCGCTCCCAGAGTGGGGGCGCTGCTTGCCGATGCCTGCTTGGTCGGGGGCGGCGGGCGCAGGGTTGTGCGGGTAGCACCAGAACCAGAGCGTGTCACTGTCCATCTGGGCGCCAGTGGGTCTGCGTGCTGGGGGTCTGCGGGGGCCAGGAACTGGCGGGCCGTGTTTGCGCCCCGCGTGCTGGCTCCGGCTCCATCTCTTCGTCCAGCCGGCCACGCTGGCTGCCTATCTGGTCCCTCCAGCCGGCTTGTCTCCCTATCTGCCCGCCCACCCGCTGGCCCAGTGCGGGATCCGCGCGCTCGCGGGTCCAAGGAAGCCACGCCAGGGAGTCCCGGCGCCCTCCGGCTCTCTTTGTCCGCGACTCCTGGCCGTGTCTTTGGAAAGGGACTGGACGCTGAGTTTTTTTTTTGGCTGCTACCCGGGGAAGAATCTGCGCCCTTCCCATCCCAACCTTCATTCTGGGTGCTGTAGGGCGGGCTCGGGCGGCCACAGGTGAGGGCAGGGGCCTAGCAGCCCAAAGTGCCCACCCCCAACCGGCGCCCCGCACCCTGAAGCTAAGGCCCGGAGGGAGAACGCAACCCTGCCAGGGCCAAACGGGAGGGGGGCTTGCCCGGAGGGTCGGGAGGGGCCGGAGTCGGCTCGGGGGCGGGGCAAGGGGGCGGGTACCTGGGCGCCCCGGTACTTTTCCACGGCAGGGGGTGGGGGCGGGACCGCCGCCTTCTCTTCAGCTGAGAGGCCCACACGTGGTAGCTGATGTAACGCGGTCCCCACTGCCCACCTGGCACCCCGATTAAGGCGGACGCGCCCCGCTTCGAGGAATCGGGGCGTTGTGGTTGGCGCCGCAGCCCCGAAAGCGACCGCGCCCCAGCCTCCGGGCCGGGGGCCTCCTAGCAGTCTGCGGGCCGCTTAGAGGAGCTGCGCCTCCTTTCGGGCCTGCTTCCGCAGGCCACGCCCTCTCGTTGGTCTCTCTTAAAGGAGCCAAGTCCCCGGCTCTCTGACAGCTTCCGCACAAAGCCTGGGTCTATTTCTTTGCTGAAACAAGCCTGATGCTGCTGTGGCTGCTAGGTAAAGTTTGGGAGTCAAGAAGTGGAAGAGAGAAGGACCTGAGAGGTTGAAGATTCCCAAAGTGAAGGTCCAACGGAAGGTTGGAGAGTAGTGAGTGGGTGAGGGGATGGTTCTAGGAAGGGACTAATAGGCCACACTGAGCATGCCCAAATATTTACAAGGACCGCAGAGAAAATGCCCCCTTACTTGGCCTATACTGCGACTACAGTGGTACCTCTGTGCCCAGCCCTGAGGACACTGAAGAATCACACTACTGCCCTGAAGGTCTCTCCAGCTGGTGGGGAGCCAGATTTGGACACAAGTAACTGTGCTGCTACACTGTGTGTGACGAGAGTGTTAATCAGATGTACACAGGGAGCTTTGGCGGTACAGTGGAAAGGTTGACTGCAACTGGGAGGAGGAAAAAAAGTCTCCTTGAAGATAGTGGCTTTGGGATGGGTTTTGAAGATGGATGGGATATGTACAGATGGAAATGGAGACAAAGGAAGAGGGAACCACCTGAGCAAAGGCCTGGAGGCAAACCCTCTGGGAATGATGAATAGTTCCACGTGGCCACAGGTGGCCCTGGATAACCAACCTGGGCTCAAGGCAGAGCCAAGGGCCCTTCCCTGCTCCCACAGCCCCTCCACTCCCTCCATCACGGTGAAGGAGATTATGCTTCCTCCTCATTCTCTTCAACTGTGAGGTCCTTGAAAGCAGGGAAAGAACCTGACCCCTTTGCTTCCCCAGAGAGGACTCCAGGACTTGGCCCAGATGACCCTTAAAATAGACTGACCTGGCAGCCCTGTTTAGGAGAGGAAAGACTGAGCAATGAGACTAAAAGGGGCTGGGTCCTGTGACTACCCTCTCACCATGCACCATTGGGTGGCTCACAGGCAACTCGAACCCAATTTACTCAACCCGGCCCATCCTCTCCGCCCTCCAAACCTGCAGTATTCTTATCTCTGGGACTGGCTCTGACTTTTTCCTGATGCACCAGCAAAAACCAAAGACCCTTTGGTATCCCTCACTCCCAAAGTCCAATTCTGTACTAACTTCTACCAATGTTACCTTCTATATTTTTCTCAAATCTGTACACCTTTCCCCACCTCATTGTCACCTTGCTATCCAAGACCTCATCTTTGGGTTGGCCTATTCCTAATTGATTTATTCTGTTCCACTCTCCCTTCCCTCCAGTCCCTTCTCCACACTGTATCTAGGGTGATGTTTTCAAAATGCATATTCTACCAATTGCTCCTCCACAATTACAGCTTTGCTTTAAAGCCTTTAATAGTTGCCATTGCCCTCTATAAAGGATAAAGGATAAATAAAGCCCAGGTCCCGATGGCCCTGCCCTTGTTCATCTGTCCACCTTCATGTTTGGCAGCTTTCTCTCTGGCTATCTGAGCCCTAGCCCCAAGAGTCTTTTTTTTTATTTTTTATCCTCACCCGAGGACATTTTTCCATTCCTTGTTCAGATAGAGCGGGAGGGAGAGAGAGGAAGAGAGGAACATCGATGTGAAGGGACACATCGAGTGACTGCCACCCGCACGACCAACCAGGGCCGGGGACAAACTGCAACCGAGGTACGCGCCCTTAGCGGGAACCGAACCCGGGTCTCTCTGTACTGCAGGCCGAAGCTCCAACCGCTGAGCCAAACCGGCCAGGGCCAGAGTCTTTCCTCTGTTATTTCATTTGCTTAAATCTTTCTTTCTCTTCCTTTCCTCACTATTGCCACTTTGCCTAGTTAACTGACTCTCAAATATCATTTCCTCAGGGAAGCCTTCTGTGACTCTCAGACAGGTCAGGACCCCCTGCTTTAAGGATCTTTCTCCTTCACACCCTTTATCTCTGTCTTTAATTAGATACATTTGAGACATCAGTTTCACTCATTCCCGCTGTTCTGTAAGCTGCAGGAAGGCAGAGACCCCTGAGTTCTTGGTGCTAGCACAGGTCTGGCCCAGAGCAAGCCTGAAATAAATATTTGTGAAATAAATGAATTGAATTGTGGCCAGCCTCAAATGCCTGATAAACAATTTAGACTATATCCTGTTGGCTGTGGAAAACTATTGGACAAAATCAGAGGTTTGGGAAGATTTATGGATTGAGGGGTGGAAAATGTGAAGGAGTTGTAGTCAAGTCAAAAATGAAGCAAAAACTTCAGAATTTACGAAGGATCATTAGCCCCATCTTCTAGATTGAGAACACGGAGGCTCAGAGGGGTTAAGTAACTTGCTTGAAGTCACATACCGAGTGAACGGCAGAGCCAGAATTCAGCCCAGAGCGACCATATCCCAGCCCAAGCTCTTCATCTCATGCTGAATTTCAGACCCACTCTTGTCAATGGTGGTCACCTGACAGGAAGGCATAGTAGTTCCCAACCCATGAGGTGGTTCTTAATGCCATCTGCTATTATTACTGTCATCACTGTCATTATTTGTTGGCTGAAGAGGGACAGCTTTGGGGAAGTCAAATCTAGAACTTACGGCTTGGAGGGAGGGGTGTGGTGAGTCAGGACAAGAGTATGTATGATCCTAAGAGAGCACAATCCCCCCTCTGGCCCCCTGACGACCCCCAGAAGACCAAAGTCATGAGCAAGGACCTGCTTCCAGAGCAGAGGCCAGCCTGGTTGACTGACAAAAGGGAAATGGTTGTAAATTAAATCCGCACCTGCTGCAGACTATGCAGGAGACCTAGTGGCCAGGGCAACCTGAAGAAGCCAAGGCTTATTTGCATAAGCAAAGAGCTGTTTCCTGATCTCTTTAGTCTTTCAAAGACTTCCTGGGCCTGTGGGCGAGAGGTGGCCCTTGACCAATGACTGCGGGTGGGGCAGAGTGGCACAGAACAACCTTTGGAGGAGAGCTTGCTCGCTGGAAGGTTAGGAAAGCTTCAGAGGCGGAGTCCGGGGCGCAGGTCAAGGGCACAGGTCAAGGGCACGCACCTGGGTTGCAGGTTTGAACCTGGGCCTGGGTTGGGGTCTTGTAGGAGGTAACCAATCGATGTGTCTCTCTCACATGGATGTTTCTCTCTCCCCCTCTCTTCCTCCCTTCCGCTTGATCTAAAAATCAATGGAAAAATATCCTCAGGTGAGGGTCAACAATAACACTGCCCTCTATCATCAGCATCTAACATTAAATCTGTAAACACCTGCATGGCCCTAGTCTGCTCCTTCCGTTTGTCAGCTGCCCCTCCAGCTCACCAGCCCCACATTGCATCTCAGCTGAGCCCGGCCGGTGTAGACCCATGCACCAAGAGGTCGCCAGTTTGATTCCCAGTCAGGGCACATGCCCAGGTGGGCTCGATCTCCAGTGGGGGTTGTGCAGGAGGTTACCAATAGATGTTCTCTCTCATCGATGTTTCTAGCTCTCTCTTCCTCTCCCTTCCTCTCTCTCTAAAATCAAAAAAGAAAAAAATAATAATAAAAAAAAGATCTTAGCAGACCTGGACCCTCATTCCAGTGCCTCAGCCTTACCCATTTCCCTTCGATTCAACCCATACTTCCTGCAAGCCGAGCACTGTGCTAGGTTCTGGGCACAGAGGGGTAAATGAAACACAGACCCAAGCTCTCAGGCAACTTGCAGACTCATGGTTGACAGACTTAAAAGCAAATTAGTGTGAGTTGATGTGGACACTAGTAGACTTCTGCACAAAATAGAAAAGAGGAAGCAATTTGTTCATTCTGGTGTGGGAAAGGCTACAGACAAGAGGTGACATTTATGCACAGTCCTGAAGGATTTGTAGAATTTCGCCTGATGCACAGGAGGGAAGGTGTTGCAGATGGGAGACAGCCTGCGCAAGGGCAGGGAAGCATGCCCGCACATGGCATGTTTGGTGTGTCCAGAGCTTATGGTCCAAGTTAGTGATATAACAACAAGCCCAGCTGCCCTGGAGCCCAAGCTGAGTGGCAACAGGCTGAGGAAGGACCATCCTGGCTGCCTGGGTGGGGTGAGTGTGCTGATCCAAGTTGACTCCTCTTCAGGGGAAAGGTTGGAGCCATTCACCAAGACCACAAAGGAATTGGACCCTGTCCAAGTTTAGTGTTCATTTTTTATCTCTCATAGAACTGGGCATCTGGAGAGTCAAAAACAGACCTTTGCCTGTTGAGACAAGAAGCCCAGAGTCTAAAGGATTCAGGGAAAGGGTTGGGAGAAGGACTAGGGAAGAGTCGATCCAAGGTCATCGAGAAAGGAGCAAGAGGAGAACTGGCCTATCAGCGGGTGGCCAGGATGAGAGGGAAGTGAGCCCTGCACTACCTGTTCCTGAGAGCCCCGGGGGCCACACGGGCCTCGCCCCTGCCTGCCCGGCTCAGTCCTCACTCTCTGTTCTCTCCACAGCTCTTGAAGTCTGTGGCCTGAAAGGTGCTGGAAGCAGAGCCTGTGACTGTGGCCTGGGACTCCAGAGCCCCCAACTCACTGCCACCATGGTGGGAAAAGGTGCCAAAGGGATGCTGGTGAGTACAGGGACCAGACTGCAGGGAGGGAGGGGGCATGAGCACTGCCCCCTCTGAGGCCTTCTGCCAGCTGCTTGCCATATGACAGGAGAGCCTGGGAGGCTCCATGGGCCCCAAGTCTGGCACTACCCAGGCTCCTGGGTGCTAGGATTGTTCCAGGCCCCGGGCAGGCAGCCCCTCACCTGTCTGGTTAGATAGTGCCGAAGCTCTGAATCCATGGCAGGTAGATTCTGCCACAGAGCCGGCGAGGAGGCCAGAGGCCCACTTCCCACCCTGGAGAGAGGGCTGCAGCTCCTCCTGCTGGGAGGACAGCGGAGCCCCTGGGGAGTCCTGGGGCTGAGACCCCCGCCCCGACCCAGTGCTCTGCCTGCCATAGGGAACATTCAGTATGTGTTGATTATGGGGTCCTCTGACCCTAGCTGGCTTTTCTGTACTTCCCCTCTGAAAAATAACAAAGAATATTTTGTTTAACTCCTCTCCTGAGGCCTCTCAGAAAACCTTCCTCTCCCCCTACCCCAAGCCATGGCCCTCCTCTGCCCACTGCCTCAGAGCACAGGAGGTGGCGGGGAGGTGTCTTGAGAGGCAGAGGGTGAGAGCAGGCTGGTGAGGCTCCCACTTGCGCTGATGGACCGAATGGGGTGGCACTGGCAACAGGGACCAGGGAAAAGATGCCAGATCCTACCCCAAGGGCAGCGCTTATATTCCTTCTCTCTTGGGATCTTGCCTCGGGGCCAAGCTGGACTGGGGCACTGTCGGGAGGCAGCTGGTGACTGCCGGGCTCCTCCCTCGCTGCTCCCCTTCCCCACATCAGTTCCTTCTGCTGCTTTGCTCAGTCAGTTAAGTATTAATTGGCCTAGGGTCTCTGCTAAGCCCTCCCAAAACAAGCTGTCTGTCACCAAAACTTTCTGGCACTTAACCTACCTGGTCCAAAGGAATGGTTTGGAGGAGGTTAGCTAGGTGGTGTTGCAAGAAACATCCAAACCTGCAGAAAATTTTTATGAGTTTATCTGAGCCAAACAGACAACATTGCTGGGAAGAAAAATCTCAATGGCTGGAGAAAATATTCTGGAGAACGGCAGCTTTGCAGTTTATATTATACATCCCAGTCAAAGGAGGGTGTGTGAGGGGGTCACGTGAAATCCATCATGGTAGATTAGGGAGACTGGAGAAGCAAATCGGGGAAAACTCTGAGATTAGATCATCAGTAAAACGGAGTTGGTGGGTACAGGAGAGTTAACAATGAACATTTACAGCACATAGAGATGGTATTTGGGGAACAAGATAATAAAGAGGGGTGTGGGGCCTTGTGCTATGGGGGTTGTGCCCAGATCAGTGCAGAAAAGGAGTTTACTCTAACATTTCACAGGTGTGCTAGCGTAGATGTGAAAAGACAATAGACAGGCTCACTTTGGGTGAAGATTGACCTTGGTCAAGGTCCTACAGACCTAGGACATGACGACCCACCACAGCCCACTTTTAGTTAGGAATTTTATGTTCAGACCATCCTATGTGTTTACTTTCAGTCTCTGGTTTTGTAGGGCCTGCCATGCAGACCTCCCCTGAGCTGGTCAGGTTTTGCATGTGGCCCCTTTTTCTTCCGCAGTGGTTAACCTGCTCTAAGCTCAGCCCTCCATCCTGCCCTTCAGGCCCGCTCTGGTCTGGCCCCATCCTGGTAGGAACAAGTGTGAATGAGCCAAGCTTCTGAAAGTATTGCTGAGCCATCCTGAACTCCGAGTGCTCAGAAATGGGCAGAGATGGAGGCCTCATGACCTGAACACTTGCTAGGGGAGGCTGTTGTGATGGAACCAAGAAAGGCCTCCACTTTCCCAGAGAAGTCTTGGAATGGCCCTGGGCCTGTCTCGGAAGTGAGGTGTGGCTCTGCCCCTTCCAGCTTGGAGATTCTGAGCCCCATGAAACCTAAGAACCCCTCTGCGCACTCCCTGGCTGCCCTTCTTTCTCTGGAGTGACCCCGAAAGGACTGAGACAAGCAGGCAGGAGAGATGTGGGACCCACAGTGGGCCGTAGGGAGCATGAATCACAGAGTCCCAGAATCCCTGCCAGAGCTGAGCTTCCCGGAGCTGCGGGCCAGCCAGCCTGTCTGTGGAAGGGAATGCTGCTTTGGGACTCCGTTCCCAGCACCAGGATGTGCCTAAAGATAGCTGGGGCTTGGTTTCCTCGTGCCCTCTGCCCTTTGGCTTCTGCCCGCTGCAGCTTCGTTTTAGGCTCATAGCATCTGTCCCCTGGGCACCCCCGTGGTTGCAGAGATTCTATTCCTGCCTCCCTTTCAGTTCTGCTGGTGATCTTGGGCTATGCTATCCTGCTATTCTCGGGCCCCGGTTTGGAACCGAAGCCTCCAACATGCAGTGCTTATCTCTAGGGTTCGGCCTTGGAGGAGCGGCCTAGCTAACGTAGGAAGCCGAGCCTGCACTGTATCAGGTGCTGTGTTTCCTTAAGAACACATGGCTACGGATGCTCCTTTCAGACATGCCCCTGCTCTGGATGCCAGGGCGGGGCCGGACACAGGGTGCCGAAGGCCATGTGTGTAAGCCAGTGGCACTCGGACCATCCTAAGTCAGTGGCTTTTGATGCTGTTTGTGCCCTGGTAGCAGGGAGTGGGCCTCACTATGAGAATGCTGTCACTTCCACCCCCTTTGCTCTGGGTTTAGGTGTGAGGACATGGGACCCCTGGGTCTTTTCAGTGTCCACAGACATCCTGTGTCATCCTTGGAGCTTCTGCCTGGCTCTTCATATGGCAGGTGCCCCACAGAGGAACAAGCCACTTCCCAGCACGTGCTCAGGCCCACATGCCTGCTGCCCGTGCCCCTCCCCCCACTCCCAGCCCAGATGGTCTCTGCCAGGCCAGCTCAGCTGCCTCCCTCACGCCTCAGCAGCTCCTAGGACAGGGCCATGCAAGAACCCAGCTGGCCAGGGTGCCTCCAAGCCTGGGAGCAGCTGGGATGCTCAGGGGCACTGGGGGGTAGGTGGGGTGGTCCTTCCATGGAGACCTCATACCTCTGTACGCGTGTGTGTGGGGGTGCTGACTGGGGCTCAGAGGACAGAGAGCTGGAGGAGAGGATGTCAGGACCCAAGAGTCCCACCAGATCAGCTTTTTTTTTTTGGTACGTGCCCCTAGCGGAAACCAAACCTGGGACTCTGGTCCGCAGGCTGATGCTCCAACTGCTGAGCCAAACTGGCCAAGGCCTACCAGATCAGCTTTAACCCTGCGGCCTCACACCAAGTTCACAAGCTAGTTGACTCAGTCTCCTCCTCCATGTCCGCTCACCACTCATGCAGTGTCTTGGGCAACAGAGGCCTTGATGGGCCTCTGTGGTCTCTCTCCAGAACTCACTGGTTGCTTCTACACCGGGAAGCCTTGTGACAAATAAGAGCAGAGTCACCCAGGCCAGGGCCCTGGGTGCCAGAGCATCTCAATGATCCCAGAAGGCTTTGCGAGCCCCACAGGTCGCCTGGGGCTGCCCCACCCTGACCTGTTCTGTTTGGCTTTAACAGGAGAGTTTGAATACCTCTTGTCTGCCGTATCCATCCCAGGGCCTGGCACACAGTACATACTCACCCACCCAAGTCCTGGCATGTGGCAAGTGCTCAACTAGCATAGGCTTGGCACACATTGGCCACTCCCTTGGTAGAAGGCCTGTCGCTTGCTAGGCACTCACCTAGCACGAGTCCCAGCAGGTGGCAAGTGCTCACCTAGTACTGATTTGGCACACATTGGCCACTTCCTTTGTATAGAGCCTGTCACACAGTGGGCACTCATCTAGCACAGTGCCAGGCACACAGTGGGAGCTCATCTGCTCAGGGCGAGGCATACATTGGGTCCTATTTGACATAGAATTTGGTACACATGGGGCACTCACCTAGTGCAGGACCTAGTAGTGTACCACAGGGGCCCGCTGGCATGGGGTTGACACATGGTGATCCTGGCACACAGTGGGTGCTCTCCCAGCATTGGACTTGGCTTACAGTGGGCACTCTGCTAACACAGGTCCTGGCCCATAGTGGGTGCTTTATATACGGCCTAGCACAGAGGAGGTCCCTAGCCAGGACAGCCTAGATGTTCAGCTATCCCCTCTCCAGTGAAATGAACAATATTTAGAGCCAATAGATAAGGCCCAAACTTCCTCTCTGGACCTAGGACCCTGCCCTCCCTTCCCCTTCGTCTCCTTCCCCTCTCCACCCTCCCAGAAACCCACCCACTCAGTCTTATGCCCTCCCCTCCCCTCATAGGGCTTCCCAGCAGCCCTCCTCCCATCCTCAGCATTTCTCAGTCCTCGCTCAGCAGGACCTCCCCTCGGAGTCACAGGGCACAACAAAGCCCCTAGACTCCTTGCCCCTCGGGAAGCATGCCCACTCTTATTAAGAAAAGTCAGAGGTGGGAGCTGGCCTCCCTAAGTGGGGCTGGAGCAGCTGGATCCCACTAATGAGGCCTCATTACGGCCAGGGCCCAGCTGGGCTGCTGCCGTCTCCTGTCCCCATGGCCAGAGCCAGAGAAAGCCATCCAGCCAGGGCTGCCTGTTCTGGGCGCACTGCCCAGGCCAGGGCAGCCAGAGCCCAGAGCCCACCCTGGGTAGAAGTGAGCATTTGCGCATCATGGGTGACTGGGCCTTCCTGGAGTCAGTGGCCCAGCCAGACCTTGGCCCTCAGTCTGTGCCTGCAGGAAGTTAGTGGAGCATGTCTGGGGACCTGGCTGCATGAGGCTGGCCCAGTGAGTAGCTGAGTCAGTGGGGTCTGATGCCATTCTTAGAATACTTGCTTGAGCCAAGACTGATCTCCATCTTTTCTCCCAAACTGGGGATAAAAATGTACCTACCTCGCCTGGCTGGTGTGGCTCAGTGGATTGAGTGTCGTCCCATGGACTGAGAGGACCTGGTTCAATTCCTGGTCAGGGCACTCTGCTAACACAGGTCCTGGCCCATAGTGGGTGCTTTATATACGGCCTAGCACAGAGGAGGTCCCTAGCCAGGACAGCCTAGATGTTCAACTATCCCCTTTCCAGTGAAATGCCCGAGTTTGGGGCTCGATCCCTAGTGAGGGGTGTACGAGAGGCAGCTGATCAATGTTTCTCATATCGATGTTTCTATTTCTCTCTCTAAAAAAATCAATAAAGACATATATTTTTTAAAAATGTACCTACTTCAAGGGGTTTCTGGGAGGATTGAGTTGAAATATATTTATATATATATGTATATTATAGATTTATTTATATATATATAAATATATGGTATTTAGAACAGTGTCTGGCTCATAGTAAACACATAATATGTGTTATCTGTTATATTATTACTAATTCTCACTAGCTTCAGTAATGGGTGGATATTATCCCCATTTTAGAGGTGAAGAAACTAAGACCAGACATGTCAAGTGACTTGCCTGAGGTTATATTTGGTGAGAGACTGACAGAGCTGGGGGTGGAACCCAGCCCCATCCGACTCCAAAGCCTGCGCCCCTTTCACTCCAGCGTCATCCTGCCTCACTGTTCCCCTCGGAGTCGCTCCCCTCACCAATCTCACGGGAACGCTGCTCTTTACCTCAGAGTTCACGCGCTTCCACTCGATGGATGTTTACTAAGATCCGGCCGTGTGCCAGGCCCCTTGCCAGCGTATGAATTTCCAAAACGAGCGATGCCTTCCCGGAACACTCATGCCCACCTTCCTGGCCACTGGCTTGTGGTGTTCACCCTCAGCTGCAGACTGGCCAGCGAGTGTGGCCTCATAGAAGAGGGATCGGATGGGTCTGAGTCACATCCCACCCAGTCACGGTGACACCTGCCGGACTCTGCCCAGCCCACCAGCCACACTCCCAGAGCAACACCTCTGGTTCTGGGCAATGCCGTACAAATCCCAGGGGTCCTGATTCCACGCCCCTTTGTCTGGAGTCTGTGGTGCTCTTAGCGAATGCCATCTCTCCTCGGACAGGCGACAGCACGGTCCACTAGGCCAGCGCTCTCTCGCACCATCAGGCACAGTCTCCTACAAGGATGCCCCATCGTCTTAGCTGTTTGGGGTCCCCCAAGTCTGGGGCAGGAAGATAGCTCCAGGGCCCAGCATCCCCAGCCCACACCACTCTAAGAAGTCTGAGATGCTTTGGTAGTACCCCGTGGGCTGCACCCCCTCTCTTCCTGCCCCCCAGTTCTAGTGCCCAATGGCACCCAACCACCCTACCAGGAGCCCACCAAATGCCAGGTCTATGGGCTCAGAAGCATCTGAGCCCCAAGGCCCAGCTCGGGGCGAGAAGTGAGCCGCCCTCTCACTGTCTCCTGCGCTCGCTCTGCCTCACTCTGTGGTTGTGAGTGTGGGTTTTGTTCCAATAACTTGCTGGGAACAAGAGGAAAACACAACAAACCCCGTGCCTCGCTCTAGCTCTGGAGCACCCTCGCTGGGCTGCATGGGGACTGGCGGAGGGGGAGGGCCAGGGGAGGGGTAGGCAGCGCTTCGGGAGGAGATGAGGTGAAAGTAATTGCTGCTGCCCGGCCAGCAGTGGGAGAGGCAGGGGATGCGGCAGTGTCGCCTGGAGCTGGCAGAGGTGTGAATGAGCGGCGGACACGCGTGCTCCTCTCTGAGTGCTCACCTGGGATGGCCGCAGCTCACGGACCTGTGGCCCCCACCTCCCCAGAACAGGTCAGTCACCTTCCAGAAGGTCAAGCCCTCTCCCTGGTGCCAGGCAGTCTGGGAGGCTGGCTGGGGTGAGGAGACAGGGGCTGAGTGATCTGTGCCAGGGAGGGTCAGGCACAGCCAGCGAGTGAGACAGACACCAGCCAGAGTGACCCAGAAAGTTGCAACTGTGCAAAGGAGTGCGGGAAGAGTTAGCTGTGTGGTGGGGACACGGGGGAGGAGAGTGGGGGTGTGAGGGCTCCCCCAGCCCAAGGACCTGCTGAGAATCTGCTCTGTGTATCAAAGCTGCATTGTCCTAGCTCCCGGGGAGACGGACCGGAGGTGCCCAGGAATTGTACTAATCAATACAGCCCCATTGTCTGCCACGGCAGTTACTCCTATGGGGAGAGTGGGTGAGGGGGCAGGGGGACATGGTACATGGACTCACTGGTGAGGGTGGGGGAAGGGGACAGGGCGAGACTCTCAGCTGGAAGGAGAGACACCTATGGAATGTTCACTAGGGTCTGGGGCTAGTGCCCGGGTGGGGTGGGTGCTGGTGTGCCCTTATCCCTGGAAGCTAGGGATGGGCAGGGTTGTCGGGCACAATGGGGCTGATGGCGGCAAGAATGAGAGGACCAGGAAAGCCAGCCTCCACCCTGTAGGGCATCTCAACTTGACCTTCAGAAGGCAAGAGAAGGAATGTCCTCCGGATGGATGAGGGTAGTTTGGGGAGAAGCATTATGCAGGGCTGCCCTCAAACCTCAGGACGGCAGGGTCAAAAACCAAAGCCACTTCCAAAGTGCCAGCCCGCTGCCAACCAACTGGGGTAGAGATGCCCACAGCTGCCACAGCATAGAGCAAGCTGCTGGGCTTCTCTAGGACAGAAGTAGGGCTCACCCAGTGTCCCCCATTTCTGTTCCCCAAGGCCGGGAGCAAAGCCTGGCATGACTGAGGGTGTCTTCTGTCTGCTGTTCACAAAACTGGCGGGTCGCTCTCTGCCAATCATGGCTCTGGGGTGCGATAGCACAAGGCATGTTCCTGCCCTGTCACCTGCTATATGGGCCTGGACTCCTGGGAGGTGCCGGAGTCAACCTCGATGTCCTCCTTGAGGCGGGAGTAACTAATCGCCCCTGGGCACTGATTGGGCCTGAGGGGCTTTTCCACGATCCTGCTCCTCTGGCTGCGACCCTGACTCCCACGCTCGGATGAGAGAGGCCAGGTGAAGGACCAAGGGCGCTGTCATTGCAGACAGGTGCTGCCTGAGGCCCAGCCGGGCCCCTGGACTGCTGGGAGAGAACTTGGGGAACAAGAACTGAGGGTGTGAGGAGGTCGTGGGCTCTTCTGAGGCAGCCACAATGTATCGCAATGGCTGTTCTGCTTAAATGTCCCCTTGGGGCTCAGAGAAAGTTGCCAGTGATCTGGATTTGGCTCCAGGTCAGTCTGGGATGTGGGGTCTTGCCCGTTCTCCTCCATAAAGTTTGTCTTGGCTGGACTTCATCCCATGAGCAAACCCTGGGGCCGCAGAGTCCCAAACAAGCAGCCTGCTGGGTCCCAGGGGCCGCCCAGCCAGGCAGCTCCAGGATTCCCGTGTCCACCGAGAGCAGGAGGAGGGAGCTCACATTCACAAAAATATCCAGTGGACACCGATCTGGGAGGGCGGGAGCCGGAGCCGGAGCAGAGCCGGAGCTCGCGGTGGAAACCTGAGTTCTCTCGAGTCCGCGCCTGGGGAGGAGGGCCCCGCCGCCGCGCTGCTCACCTCTGAGCGGCCTTTGCGGCTGTGTTTCCTCTGTTACGCTTTCTGCAGTTTCCAGTTTGGGTGTGTGATAAGCTTATAATGCTTTTATAATCAGAAAGAAAAGCAATGGCATTTTTAAAAGCAGTCTAGAAAGTTAGCGGGATCTAATGGAAAATACAGGAGAGAGTCAGAAATAGCAAAATTCCAAGCAAGACAGAACTACAAAATATTAGGTCTGTTGAGGTCGTCTGGTCTGGCCCCTGGATTCCTAGGTAAGGCTGCTGAGACACTGAGAGGGAAAGTGACCTGCCCAAGGTCACTGGGGAACAGGCTTCAGAATGCCAGGGCTCTGACCCCCGGTTCAGGGTTCAGCCCTGCTGAGCCCAGGGCAGAGTGGGAGACCCAGATTCTGCCCTCAAAGCTGAGCAGCCTTAATCCCAGAGGCTCACCCAGAGCAGTGAATAAGCCGGACGGAGGGCTCTGTGGAGGACTTATGTAAGTGACTGCTGGGGGTGGGGGGTTGTTAACCCAAGACAGGCCACAAGTCCTGTGCAGGGAAGGGGCATCTGAGGGTCTGATGTGTGTGTCTGTGCATGGTGGGGGTTGCTTTGGAAAGAGAGCGCCAAAGCCTGCATTCTGCCTGGCCCATCCTGGAGGCCACCCACCAGGTCAGTGGTGGGGGAGTCAGGGGTGAGGGTAGAGGCTGATCAGGGAGCCTGGGGAGGAGGTGCCCACCCAGAGGGGCCCCAGCCACTAGGGTTTAATTCACCTCCAAGGTGTAAGCGAGGGAGCAAGGGAGAGCAGTGAGGGGTAGACAGTGGGAAATGGGTGATGGGCAGGAGAGGCCTGGAGCCTGGCCAGTTGGCGGGGCTGAACTAGGTTAGGCAGCTGGGCCACCGGTCTGGGTCAAACCGTGAGCACAAAGGGGTTCTTTCGTGGGCAACAGAGACGGCGACTACTGCGTGGAGAGTTAAAAGCCGCGACACAGCCATCCACCCAGCAGATCAAAAAAATGAGTCTTAGTTTGGGAAGGTTGTACAAGGAGGAAAAAACTATGCGGCCTTGAAAAAGGCTTGCCAGCCATGGACCTCGCTGCCCAGGAAGGAAGTAGCAGGAAGTCCCCGAGGGGAGCTGGAGAAGGAAGGGAACTAGAGTTCCGGGAACCACCCCCACCCTTCCTCCCCTGCTCATTGTGTTTTGGAGAGCCTTTCCTCCATGTTCTTGGAGAAAGGCAGGCTTGCTCTGTCTTCCACTGAGGACGAAGCCCTCACCAGCCAAGACCCCTGAACATTCCAAGTGGCTTATGCTGAATTGAAGTCAGAGGCCTACGGTGGGCAAGGCTCCCATGGCCAGGACCATCGCATCCACAGCTCCCACAGCTGGGGCAGCACAGTGCTGAGGGCCAGGGCCAGGGAGCAGACACGGGTGCTGCTTCTGCCGGGAGCTTCTGGGGCCACTTGCAGCGTGTCTTCACTGACCTCCAGCTCCTGAGCAGCAGACCGCAGTGTTGTGGGTAACTTCCCCAGTTCCAGGCCCCTGTCCTGGGGGCTCCCGCCTCTGGGTGTGGCAGCCAGCACAGCTGAACTGGTTAGCGCATGCTCAGTTATGTGCTGCTCATTAACAGTGCGCCGGCTCTTGAGGGCTCGGTCCCGCGGCTGCCTGTGGCACGAGGCTGGGAGCATCACCACCCTCCCAGTACCCTCCATGCCAGGGAGGCACAGACTGCAGAGATCCAGGTCTGTTCTTGCTGCACTTGGCTGGGGCCAGGAGAGAGGCCTCAAACCTCAAGCCTTGGGGACCTAGCTGTCTGCCAGGGGCCTTACCCTCACCCTGCCCATGAGGCCATCCTGGACCCTTGGTTGTCTCTTCTACAGCTGTAACCACTGCACTGTGACCCTACCCATGTACTCTGCAGCTGCCACAGTCTCCCATTGTGTCCCTAAGTAAACAAGCCTTGGGCAGAATGAAACTGTTATTGTAGGGTCAATATATAGGAACCCTATTTGACTGGGATTTGTTTGGGAATGAATAAACTACCCCAGGCAGGCCTCACACCCTCTGAAAAAATGCCCCCTGACCCTGCGGTATTGCTGGACTTGTCCCGAAGGAGGCCCCGGGAGGTGGTGACAGGCCTAGACAGGATTCTTTAGGGGCCTGTCACAGAGGGCACACTTGGGCTGTGAGCCACCGTCTCCCACAGCCAAGCTGGCCTTCAAGCCTCTGCGTCAGGGTGGCCTTTTGTGACCCCATTCTGCCCCACGCCCACCTCTCATCTTCCTTCATAATCTTGTGACTTGAGAAATACTTCTTTGTGGTCAGGTTGCAGCCGCATATAAAAGTTATGTATTTGTTTATTTCATTGATGGCTGACTCCTCACTAGACTTCTAGCTCCGAGTGGGTGGTGTGTCTGCTTATTGCTGAATTCTTAGTACCTGGTGCATTGCAGGTGTTAGTACATCTCCATGGTTGCATGAATGAATCAATAAATGAATGAACGCAGTCTCTTTCAGCCTGCCGGTTGCTCTGGGTGCTTCTCGAAGGAGACCCCACAGTTCCTAGGGCTATGCCCCAAAACCCCCAAGAGGGTGCAAGGGTCAGCATCTCTGCTGGGGCAATGCTGGACTGGGTGTGCAGGAGTGTCTGTGCTATAGTGCCCATGGGGTGCACCCTGGAGGGACCAGATGTGCTCACGGTGGGAGCAAGGGGTGACTGCGGGCCTCCGCTGGGGTGGGGCCCCTGTGCCTGCACTGCCCGTGCCATTCCGGACGGCGTGCAGGTCCCCATGAAGCCATTCCTCCCTTGGCATCTGTCAGTCAGTGTCAGGGCCCGACAGCATTTCAAAGCACCAGGCCTCTTTGTTTACTGGCCAGCGTGACCGTGACCGTGACTGTTGTCCTTGAATATGTCTCTTTCAAGCTGAGGGTCAGCGTCGCTGCCTATTTTCCCCAGAGGCCATGCTGCTCTGTCTCTGATCCTGGGTGTTCTCCAGGGACTCCTGTCTGTTTCTCTCGGGAGAATAGCCCATCTCTGCGAGGCTGTCTCTGTCACTCAAGGACTCTGTTCGTGCTTCTCTGTTGGTGACTCTTGGGGTCTCTATGTCTCTTAGTGAGACCCCTCTGACCCCTCAGGCTCTGGTGCAGGGTGACTGGATCTCCTGCCTACCTGGGAGGGTGGAAGGGGCGTGGCCTGGGGAAAGAGCAGTCACTCTTATAAAGGGACTTGCTGAGCCACTTCCAGCTGTGGTGGTGGTGTTCCAGCAGGGGCTGCCCTGACCAAGGCCACAGGCCACCCAGCCCAGGCCTGCAGCTCCCCAGGCAGGTCTGGCATCCTTCCCTTGGGACAAATCCCCTCATCAACCCCTCCTGAACAGCCCCCTCTGGGGCAGCTCCCCCCTCTCATCTCAGAGACCCTTTGCTGGGAGTCGTACCCTGTTTTCCCCTAGCAGAATCTGTCCTTTGATTCTGGCGTGGTGCCTACCACTCTGGTCTCCTTCCCCAACTCAGGGCCAGCACCACCCAGCTCAGGTCAGCCGCCCCAGGGCCCCTCCCTCGCCGTGGGCAATGTAGATGTCTCCACTGGGCTCTCCATCCTGAGTCCCAGAATGCCCTCCCCAGGTCTGGCCCAGCTAAGTTGCTCCCCTTTCCTTACCCCACACCCCTGCCTACCCAGTGCCCCCAGGAAAAAGACTTCAGCTGGAAGAGGGGTCCAGCATCCCTTCCTCTGCAGCCGCCTGTCATGGGCAGCGTGCTCAGCCTGGCAATGTGGTGGCGGCGGGTGGGGGGGTGCTGTCTGGACACAGGCCCCTTTGTGCCCAGCCTGACTTGGCTGCTTGGTATGAAGCTCAGCTGCTCCCAGATCCTCACCCAGAGGGGAAAGAAGATTTGCTGGGGCTGGGGCTGGGGCTGGGGTGCTCTCTCCTCTAGCTCCCTCTGGATCTCACCCGTCAGATATTGGCAGCAGCTCCTGAGGTGGGCTGGTGCTCCTGGCATGGGTGCTCAGGGGCGGTGAGGGGAGCCCCACTTGGCACCCCCTGGCAGCCATCCTCCTGCACCCTCTTCTGCCGGGCCTGCCTGTGGCCCCTGCCAGCAGAGAGGAAGCCCAGTGTGGGGGGCGGGAGCCTGGAAGGTCCATGGGGTCCCCGCTGGGGGAGGAACAGAGGACTGAGCATGGAAGCAAATGCCTTGCTGATGGTAGCTTCTTTCCTGTCCCCACAGAATGGTGCTGTGCCCAGCGAGGCCACCAAGAGGGACCAGAACCTCAAACGGGGCAACTGGGGCAACCAGATCGAGTTTGTACTGACGAGCGTGGGCTATGCCGTGGGCCTGGGCAATGTCTGGCGCTTCCCATACCTCTGCTACCGCAACGGGGGAGGTACCCAGTGGGCACAGGGCAGGGAGCACCCACTCGGACGAGAGCCTATCAACCAGGGCCAAGGCCAGCCCCTCCCTGGCACAGACCTCCCTCCAGGCAGGCTGGCTCTGACCTCCTTCAGCCCCATGCCTGGCTTAGATGCCCTTTACCTGAGGCACAGACCACCCCTGACCCTAGCAGTCTACAGCTGGGGCCTGACCTGCCAGCCTGCTCCCTCAAGGTGAAGGGAGGTGGAGAAAAGCATCCCAAGCTCTCGAGTTTCCCTGTCTTCTATCCCCTGTGTTTCAATAGCCCCCCGTAAATAGTTCAGGGACATTTGAGGATCCCAGCAACTGATGTTTATGAAATTGTTTGATTAAGCCATCAAATTCCACCTAAACTTGGTGGCTGTGGGGCTTGGATTCGGCCCAGAGCAGACTTTCTGGGAGCCTCTGACAAGGTCAAAGACAGGCCATGGACAGTGTGCCTCGGACGGGCTCCTGCTCAGCGCACGGCACGCCCTCCTCGGGTCCTAGCCAATTCCAAGGGTTTGGCTGTTGGGTTCTAAGCAGGAAGAGGGAGGGACCCCCACCTGCCCCTGAGCCAGCCCTCCCCTGCCTGCCAGGAGCCTTCATGTTTCCCTACTTCATCATGCTGATATTCTGCGGGATCCCTCTCTTCTTCATGGAGCTCTCCTTCGGCCAGTTTGCAAGTCAGGGCTGCTTGGGGGTCTGGAGGATCAGCCCTATGTTCAAAGGTGAGGCCTGAGCAGGGTGCGCACGCGTGTGTGCGCGCGCACACACACACACACACACACACACACGGGCCAATGGGGGCTGTGTGGACTCACCCATCTGTGCAAACACTGCCAACCCCTGTGGAGCCCTGATGCTGAGCCCATGCCTCACATCAGTGGCCAAGGCCGTGGACACATGCTGGGATCCATGTTTGCTTGGCCTCCAACCTTCCCTCCTACCACGTATATACACGAAACCCCTTCACCGCCCAGCTTGCCCTTGCCAAGGCCTTGGCCCCTTCTGTGGCGCTCCATGGAAGCCTGCTCCTTTGGCCCATTAAAATTAACCTCACCTCCTTCAGCCAGATGTGTGAGGCTGCTCTCCCCCACGCCCCCCCCCAGGTGTGGGTTACGGCATGATGGTGGTGTCTACGTACATCGGCATCTACTACAACGTGGTCATCTGCATCGCCTTCTACTACTTCTTCTCGTCCATGACACACGTGCTGCCCTGGGCCTACTGCAATAACCCCTGGAACTCCCCCGACTGCGCCGGCGTGCTGGATGCCTCCAACCTCACCAATGGCTCCCAGCCTGCCTCGCTGCCCAGCAACCTCTCCCACCTGCTCAACCGCACCCTCCAGAGGACCAGCCCCAGTGAGGAGTACTGGAGGTGAGGCCCCCCACGGGACCTGGGCTGGGGATGCTGGTGCCGACCCCCAGCCCTCTCTGTCACCATCAGGCCAGTCTGCAGACTCGGTAGGGTGCCTGCTGCACGGTCAGCCCCCTGCTGGGCTCCGAGTGTGACAGGTGATGAAGAGGTGTGAGGAGCCCACAGCCTGTTCCGCAGGGGCTGGCACACCAGAGAACAGTGGGAGACAGGATGCTGAGTTGTGGAGTCCTTATGAAGTAGCCGTCAGGCGAGTCTGCAGAGGAGAGTCAGAGAAAGGGGGGTGGCTTCCTGGTGAGAACGCTGTCTGAAGGACGGCTGCTGCTGGAGGTGTTCTGGAACACTTGTCCCAACTAGGTTGGCATGAGGACACAGTAGGACATCCTGGAGGGAATTCTCCATGTCCTATTGGGGATCCTGGGCTGACTTTGGGGGTTGATGGGTCAGCCTCATTCAGTCACTCCACAAACCTTCACTGCAGCTCTGCCAGCCTGTGTGTCCTTGGGGTGTGAATGGCCTAGGGCTCCTGCCCTGAGGAGTTCACAGTCCAGTGGGCAGTCAGGAGCCAGTCATATCAGGGGCAGGTGCTTCGGTGCAGGTATGTGGGGTACGCTGGGGGCAGAAGAGGGTGGCAGTCAGTCCTAAGGGGATGAGGGCAAGACAAGGTGCCTAAAAAGGCTTCTCAGAGGAGGGAGAGGAGGAGAAAGAGGAGGGATTGGGAGGGCCATGAGCAGGTAAGCAGAGGCGAGGAGATGGCAAACTGTGGCTGGGGTCGGCAGGTGGAACACTGGGTGTTAAGACAGAAGCAGCCAGTAAGCGTCGTGGTGCAGGGCTCCTCAGGCAGGCTAAGGGGCTTTCTCCACCAGGTCATGAGAGCCACAGGAGAGACGGCCAAGACCCCAGTGAGGCTTGAAGTCCTAGCAGGTCCATATCCTCTAAGCCCAGTCCCAGAGCGCAAACTCTGCTGGCCCAGCTTCCCGTCTGTGCCAGCCTCTGTGCTGGGCTATCGACACTCAAAAGGGCCGGAAGGTTCACTACACTTGGGGGTGCGGGGTTCACCATGTAGACAACAGGGCAGACCCAGTCAGTCACTGGACAGATCCTTTCTTTCTCTCTCTCCCTTCCTTTCTTTTTTTTTTTTTAAATTAATTTATTTTTGTTACAGATGTTTCTCCTTTTCCCCCACAGACACCCTCCTCCCCTTCCTTCCTTCCTTCTTTCCTTCCTTCCTTTCTTTCTTTGTTAATCCTCATCTGACGATATTGATTTATTGGAGAGAGTGGAAAGGGGGAAGGAGGATGGGAGAGATGATAGAGATAGAGACTCAGAGAGAGAAACATCGATGTGAGAGACACATTGATGGGTTGCCTCCCACACGTGCCACATATGTTCCCTTGTCTGGGAATCGAGCCTGCGACCCTTTGGTGACGCTCTAACCACTGAGCTGTGCCGGCCAGGGCTGGACAGATCATTTCCTGAGCACCTGCCAGGTACCAGGCATTGTCCTCAGAGGGGAGGCGGAGAGGGGAGTAATACACGCAGACACTGCCCTCATGGAGCTCACATCTGATGGGGGAACTCAGCAAATAAGTGCCCACGTATGTGTTCTGCTGCATTTGAGGCATGGTGTGGACTGGGCACCTTGTTCTAGACTGGGGGTGAGCCTCCCTAGAAGCTCCCAGATGCACAAAGCCCCACCCACACCCCCCAGGATGTTCCAGAAGATGGTGCCATGGGGCTGTCTGCCAGGTTTTCCCAGACCAGTCGGGCCCCCAGAGCAAAGCTCTGGAGAGTTTATCCAGTGCAGTCAGAGGGGAAGAAGAAAACTGGTCATGAGTGGAGGGCCCACTGGGTGGCCGGATGAACTCCACTCAGCCAGGGCTAGAGCCAGGCCTGCCTATCTCGCTGCGGTACCAGGCAGGAGTCCTTGCCTGCAGGATGGCTCCCTGCTGCCCCCTCCTGGAGAGCCTGGGAAAATGACCCTTGAGAGGGCTGCCCAGGCTGGCTTTGAAAGGGAGGAGTGAGCACCCCCCTTTCTTGGGCACCTACTGTGTGCCAGACATATTATTTCAGATAGTATCATCATCTCAGTTTTCCGATTCAGAGACTGACATTAGGAGGCTAAGGAACTGGTGGCATTGCTGCATCGGGACATGTGCTCCAGGCCCATCTGGCTCCTCTGTGCCTGGTGCCTGGTATTAATTAGGCCGATACTACGCGGCAGGTGTTCTGGGTCCACACTCTCCAACACCCCTTGGAAAGCTGCATAATCTCATTTGAGCCCCACAACAACTTTATTAGCTAGCCTGTGCAGATATTATAAAAGATTCCCATTTTATAAAGGAGGAAACAAGTCAAAAGAAAGATTAAACACCTCGAAAGTGAGGAAGCCCCGAGGGCAGATTTCTGAACCCATGGCGGCCTCTGGCTCCCCCTTCTGGCCCACAGTTCTCCCTCCCTCGCCAACTATTTAGTCTTGTTTTACAGTCCTCTATGTGCTGGTCTGATTCCTGCTCATAGGCCCTGAGCTCATGACCATGCCCTCCCCCTACAACCCCGGAAGCGCCCAGCACAGCACCCCACACCCCTCTCCCAGTGTCTTCATGGCAGCTCTGGCGTCGCACAGACCCCATTCAAATCCTGGCTTTGCCGCCTACCAGCTGTGTGGCTTTGAGAAGTCATCACACCTCTTAGCTGTTCATCCATTAAATGGAGATGCTTACAGCACCTACCTATTGTTATAAAGATGAAATGAGATAATGCAGTGTAAATCGCTAAGAACAGTAGGCACAATGATGCAGAGAAGTAGACTAGAAGGCTCTGTTCTCAAGGTGTTTACCATGTGGTTTGGGAAATTTAAAACTGATTTAGAATTCTTCCAGTATGTGCAGCTTCAAGAACCACCTTATAAACATGTTGAGTTCCAAGAGTTCTTAGGTTTCTTCTAAACTCTTTAATCCCTAGTATTGTAATGCTAATGTAATGTAATATTGCTAGTATTGTAATCCCTAGTATTGCAATAAAATAATTGTATAAAACACTATCATTTTAAAATTTAATTAATGTTAAAAAATCTTTTGAGCCCTGGCCGGTCTGGTTCAGCAGTTACAGCGTTGGCCCACGGGCCAAAGAGTTGCAGGTTCGATTCCGGTCAGGGGCACCATACCTTGGTTGCGGTTCGTCCCTGGCCCTGGTCGGGGTTGAGCAGGGGGCAGCCAGGTGATGTTTCTCTCTCTCTTCCTCCCTCTCACTCTATCTAAGATAAATAGAAAAATATCCTCTGGTGAGGATAAAAAAAAAAAAATCTTTTGAACCAATGATTTCTTTACCTTGAATACTGGTGTTTGAAGTAAAATGACTCTGAGTACTGGCAGCAGAAGGACCCTCTGGCTGTTCTGGTGGGCAGAGCTTTCAATATAGATGTGCCCTCCGTGGGGGCAGGGCCTGGGCAGCCCAGAGTCCTCAACCCAGTTGACTTCAGGTTTGAGTGACCTTGTCTCTTTACCCCAATGAGCCAAACATATTTTTTTGTATGTGCCACAAAGGAAAAATGATTGGGGAATACTGTTAAAAGGGACTAGGAGCCTCTCCTTGGTGATCCCCTAGCTCCTGAACTCTCATCCCTTTGTCTTTGGTTCCTCCATCAACAAAAGGACCTGGAGAGGGCCTAGCCCAGGGCCTGGCTCAGATGCCTGTTGAATGAACGCCGGCAATGACAGGCGTTGGGCAGGAGAGGCAAGTTTGGACAACGCCCTCTGCAGGTCACTATGTGAAGGGCACCCTGGGGGGAAATTTGACAGAGAAGTAGGCCCAAGTACAGGCAAGTCAAACCAGCAGACTGGCCAAGCAAATACCAAATCCCAGGTCTGGCAACATTGTCCCATGAGGTACAGAGTAACATCTTATCACAAGGTATCAAAAATCTTGTCATGAGGTTTGAGATCTGATTTGGGGGGGAAAAGGTGAAAATATGAGTTATGCCCTGGCCGGTTTGGTTCAGCGGTTAGAGCATCAGCCTGCGGTCCTGAGAGACCCGGGCTCGGTTCCTGCTAAGGGCGCGTGCCTCGGTTGCAGTTTGTCCCCGGCCCTGGTTGGTTGTGCAGGTGGCAGCCACTCGATGTGTTCCTTTCACATCGATGTTTCTCTCTCTCTCTCTGTTCCTCTCTCTCCCTCCCACTCTACCTGAACAAAAAAATGTAAAAATGTCCTTGGGTGAGGATAAAAAAAAAAAAGAAAATATGAGTTATGCTAAAAGGTCCTAACTGTAAGAGGGGAAAGAAGGGAACCTATATTTACCTAAATTTATCTACAGTTTATTCTGGGTTGGTGTTAATATGTCCATTTTACAGATGAGGAAACCAAGGCTCAAGAGCTTATCTCTTGCTCATCATTTATAGCCTGGACATTTGTACCAACTACAGTGGTCTCCCTCCAGGTTTTCCCTTTTTACCCCCCAATTCTTCTTCTTTTTTTTTTTTTGTTAAGCCTCACCCAAGGATATTTTTTCCATTGATTTCTAGAGAGAGTAGGAGGGAGGGAGGGAGAGAGAAAAACATTGATGTGAGAGAGACATATCAATTGATTGCCTTCTGCACGACCCTGACCAGAGCCAGGGATTGAACCTGCAACCCAGGTACATGCCCTTGACTGGAATTGAAACTGCAACCCTTTGGTCTGTGGGCCAACTCTCTAACCACTGAGCCAAACCAGCCAGGCCATACCAGTTCTTTCCCAACAATGTTCATTCATTCATTCAACAAATATTTATTGAGCAGTGCTCTGTGCCGGGCACTGTGCTAAGCACTGGGAGATACATCAATGAACAAAACAGACAAAAACCCCTGCCTTCAGAGAGGACAGGTGACAAACAAAATAAATAAGTAAAATTTGTAGTAGGATTGAAAGAGATGTGCTGCAGACAAATTATAGAAAAGAAAGGGATAAGGAGCACTGGCCTGGGGCCAGGGCTGCAGTTTTGGGCAGGGTAGCTAGGAAAGGCCACTTGGCAAAGAGGGCGCTTGAGTAAAGACCTGGAGGAACTGTCCGGTGCTGTGGCTCAGTTGGTTGAGTGTCGCCCCATCTAGCAGGAAGTCACCATTTTGATTCCAGCCTGGGTTTCAGGCTTGATCCCTAGTAGGGGGTGTGCAAGAGGCAGCTGATCGATGTTTCTCTCTCATTAATGTTTCTCTCTTTCCCTCTTCCTTCCTTTCTCCTAAAACAAACAAAAAACCATATTATACATATTTAAAAAAAGACCTGAAGGAAGTGAGCAAGGAGGAAGCCATGTTGGCAAGCCCAGCTGCATAATTTGAGGGCCCAGTGCAAAATGAAAATATGAGGCCCTTGTTAAAATGTTTTAAGAATTTCAAGATAGCAATGGCAGAACATTAAAGTAAGCACTAGGCCTTTTTAAATGTGGGGTCCTGTGTTACTGCACATGTACACACCTATGTGTACATATGGATATTTGGGGAAAGAGCACTTTATACAGAGAGAATAGCATGTGCAAAGATCCTGAGGTGGGAGCATGCCTGGCATGGTTGAGGAAAAGGAGCCCAGTGCAGCTCGAGCAGTGAGCAAGGTGGAGAGTAGGCGAAGAGATCAGAGAGATGGCAGATAGGGGGCAATGGATTACGTAGGGGGCAATGGGTCACATAGGGCCTCATAGCCCCTGTAAGGACTTTGGCTTTTCCACGGCCAGAGATGAGAGCTGCTGCCAGGTTCTGAGCCGAGGAGAGACTCAGAGTGCTTTTATAAAAACCTTTCAGAGGCTTCCCGTTGCCCTCAGGATAAATTCAAACTTAGTCTTGACTTCATGGCTTCATATGACCTGGCTTCTTTCTATCCCTTGTCATTCTCTCTTCCTCTCACCTTCTCTTCCAGCCTTTCTGAGCTACCACCATGCCCAGGCTGGGCTGTGCTGTCTCGTGACCCCCTGTCTTGCCATATGCTCTGCCTCAGCCTGGCATGCCCTTCCACTCCTCCTATCCCCAAGCCTTAGCTTCAACCTCACCCAGAAGGGGTGTGCTCCTCTCCATGGGGTTGAGATGCCCCTCCTGGCAGTGCCCACAAGCCTGATCCAGGTCTGTGTGTCCAGCACCTAGCACAGAGCCTGGATAAATGCCCAGGTGATTGAAAAGACTCAGCTGGTGTGGCACAGAGGCAGATAGAGCCATGCATATGAAGGGGAGACATTCGGCCCACGGGCTCCAGAGCCTCTAGTCTTTTTTTTTTTTTTAATCTTCACCCGCGGACATTTTTGCATTTATCTTCAGATAGAGCAGGAGGGAGAGAGAGAAAAACATCGATGTGAGAGAGACACATCAACAGGCTGCCACCCACACAACCTCAACCGGGGCCAGGGACAAACTGCAACCGAGGTACATACCCTTAGCGGGAACCGAACCCATGTCTCTGGTCCGCAGGCCGACGCTCTAACTGCTGAACCAACCCAGCCAAGGCCAGAGCCTCTAGTCTTTACTCAGCAATCCACTGCCTCCCTTGGTTCCTCAGAGATGGAGGAGACTAATGTGGGTAAAAGCGCACAGGAAGCTTCCTGGAGGAGGTGATGCCTGATAGGATGTGTCCCGTCTGGAGGGACTCCTGAAAGGAGGAATGTACGAGCAGGAGTGGGCCTGAGTGTGACAGAGAGACCACACCCCAGGGCTGAGCAGGTCTGGCCCAGGCCTAGGGCGGAGCCACCAGGAGCCTTTGGGGATCCTGGGAGAGGCCGAAAGCAGTGGATCCCTGGGGGCAGCCGGGAGAGGGAGCTGGGGCCCCACAGTGGCGTCCATCTCACAAGTGGGCTCCCTTTTGAGAAGGAAGGAAGCTGCCAGGCTGGGCCCTGGGCCTTGGGAATCTGTTGCTGGGCATTGGGGCTGCCGCTCAATGACAGAGGGTCCCCTTCCCCAGGCTCTACGTGCTGAAGCTGTCAAACGACATCGGGAACTTTGGGGAGGTGAGACTGCCCCTCCTCGGCTGCCTCGGCGTCTCCTGGGTGGTTGTGTTCCTCTGCCTCATCCGAGGGGTCAAGTCTTCAGGGAAAGTAAGTACCCCTCCCCTGGCAGGGTCTGTGCCCACCCAGGAAGGTACTGCCTCTGGGGGGGTGGTGTAGAGGGTATGAAGGGCCATGGGAGGGGACGAGTGGTGGTTGGGCGAGGGGGTGGCACGCAGGCAGGAAGAGCCCAGAGGAGTCCAGGGGCCCTGTCTTGGCAGGTGGTGTACTTCACAGCCACATTCCCCTACGTGGTGCTGACCATCCTGTTTGTCCGCGGCGTGACCCTGGAAGGAGCCTTCACGGGCATCATGTACTACCTGACCCCACAGTGGGACAAGATTCTGGAGGCCAAGGTGGGATGTGCAGGGCAGCCTGGAAGAGATGGGGAGGGGCAGAGAGGTGCCTGCCTCTGACCACAGCTCCTCACCGGCTTCCCCTTCCACAGGTCTGGGGGGACGCTGCCTCCCAGATCTTCTACTCCCTGGGCTGCGCCTGGGGAGGCCTCATCACCATGGCCTCCTACAACAAGTTCCACAACAACTGCTACCGGTGAGCCTCTCCTGCCAGCCCTGGCGCTGCCCCCTTCCCTGCCCTCCCCTCGGTCTGGCCCCAGCTCCTCCAGCTCCACCAGGTCCAGTGCAGCCCCTTGAGGTCCTGGGAATGCTGGGTCTAGATCAAGTCATCGGAGGATGGAGAGAGAACCTTGGCAGGAGAAAACAGAGAGGTGGGGACGGTGGGGAAATCGGGCCGAGGGAAGCAAGCTAGCTGCCTGAACTTGGCCTGTTTCCCCCCCACCAGCGACAGCATCATCATCAGCATCACTAACTGTGCCACCAGCGTCTATGCCGGCTTCGTCATCTTCTCCATCCTGGGCTTCATGGCCAGTCACCTGGGTGTGGACGTGTCCCGTGTGGCAGACCACGGCCCTGGCCTGGCCTTCGTGGCTTACCCAGAGGCCCTCACACTGCTGCCCATCTCCCCACTCTGGTCCCTTCTCTTCTTCTTCATGCTCATCTTGCTGGGCCTGGGCACTCAGGTAGGAGACGCGGGACTGGGGAGAGCGGGGAAGGCGCCGCGCTCAGGCCCCTGCTCTGATGGCCATACCCTGCAGTTCTGCCTTCTAGAGACACTGGTGACAGCCATTGTGGATGAGGTTGGGAATGAGTGGATCCTGCAGAAAAAGACCTATGTGACCTTGGGCGTGGCTGTGGCTGGCTTCCTGCTGGGCATTCCCCTCACCAGCCAAGTAAGAACTGAGGGGAAGGCTGGGCTGGAGGTGCCAGGGTCTGAGGGGGTAATGGGTCTGGGGGCCTCGCCACATCCCCAGACTCAGCTGTCTGCTGGCCCATAGGCAGGCATCTACTGGCTACTGCTAATGGACAACTATGCGGCCAGCTTCTCCTTGGTTGTCATCTCCTGCATCATGTGTGTGTCCATCATGTACATCTACGGTAAGTGCCCAACCTTCCATGGCCTCCCGAGCCCCAGCCCTGGGCTGCCCACACTGTCCTGCCCAGCCACTAATGCCCCTCTCTCCAGGGCACCAGAAATACTTTCAGGACATCCAGATGATGCTGGGATTCCCACCGCCCTTCTTCTTCCAGATCTGCTGGCGCTTTGTCTCTCCAGCTATCATCTTCGTAAGTTCCTGGGCTGGCTCTCCCTTACCCTGCTGCCTCTTGGCAAGTGTCCTTCTTTTAGGAACCAGCAGAGGGAGAACAGGAACCACCCGTCTGGCCCGAGCTCCCAAGGAGTGCCACAGCGCTGGCCAGGGGAGGTTGCACAGAGTCAGGCGTGTGGAGACTCTGGCCTTGGGTTAGGAAGGGAGCACAGAATTTGACTGAAGACAGTGCCCAGCCTGGAAGGGAAAGCAGATTGCTGCTGAGAGTCAGCCCTCCGTCCCTGGGACCCCCAGAGGGGCCTCAGGAACCATTGTTGGTATTGGTGGCAGCCTCTGTGAGCCTCTCTGAGCATCGTCTCCCGTCCTTTGTAGCCGGATGCTCTGGGTGCTCGGTCTGTGCCGTGACCGCATGAGTGTTCGGGAACAGGCTGTACGCGTCGGTGTCAGCTCAGGGTCAAGGGCGACCTATAAACCTTTTAGGCACTGAAGTGGGCTGACTTGGGAGGGGCTGGGCTTGGTTGCCACCAATATTCAGCACCTGGGGAATCCACCTGGGAGCTGTAATGTGGTGCAGACTCCCACTGTGGCCGGAACCAGGCACTTTCTGTACGTGGTTTATATATTAACTCAGGTACCACAACTCTCCAAGGTATCATTCTTATGCCCGCTTTACAGATGAGGAAACGAAGGTTACTCGGCTGAAAGGAGACAGTGCCACTGTCCAAAGCAGGTGGTCTAGCCTGGAGCCTGCGCATGGGCCGGTGCCTCCTGAGAAACCTCCACAGGAAGGAGTCATTACTTCCTTTAGCCTGTGCTCCTTTATGTTCAGGGTAGGAAGCAGGGGCACAGGGTTTGACAGTGCCAGTCACTCCACTCCACAGAGGAGAGGCAGGGCCATCTCTGAGTGACAGAGGAGTCAGCCCATGGCGAGGGTAATGTCCACAGTCATGCCCCATCACACCCGACTCCTCTGTGCCACCGGGAGCTCAGCATCAGGTTTTCACTTTGGCTCATGTTTCTGAACAAAAGGCCCCTGAGGGCTGAGGCCTCCACCACACTGGGTGTGGGATTTTCCCCGAGCCTGGCACAGGCACGAGCTCTGGCCACTGGCCTAGCTTTGAAACAGGAGGCGCGGAAGTCCCTGTAAGTGGCAAGAGGCCAGGAGGGCAGGCTGTGCCCCGAGTGCTGTGCCCTCTGGGTGCTGGGGCCCGGCCCTGCCTGAGGCTGTCATCCTGGGGTGAGACCTGGGACACCAGCCCAGGCAGGGCAGGAAGGAGGTGAGCAAAGGAGCATCCACAGCAGCAGCGTGGCCCTGGGTCCAGTGTCTGGGAGAGTAAGGCGACGCGGCCGTGCCCCGTCTGTGCGCAGGAAGGCAGGCCGGTGCCAGCCTTAGGGGGGCGTCCAGGCTCTGCGCACACGCTTTCACATTTCTGAAAAGCTCTTTGACAAACTCTGTCCTTTTGCCAGCTCAGATAAGGGATTTGTCCACACCTAGGTCAGGATCTAGGTTCATTCGGGAAACTTCTTAGAAGCTCCTACTATGTGCAGTGTCCCAGAGGAGCTCCACAATGCATGTGGGTCTTGACCTCCAGAACTTGGTCCTTGGGAAGGCTGGAGGAGTCTGAGCTGAGGACACACCTGAGGGCTCCGGGGCGAATGCCGAACCCCACTGGGAGCAGCACACAGACCCAGGCCCTCTGGGTGGCCTGTGAGCCACCTGCCCATCATCTTTCTGCCTTCTTTAGTTTTATTTTTTTTATCCTCACCTGAGGACATTTTTCCATATTTTGTTCAGATGGAATGAGAGGGAGAGAGGGGGAGAGAGAGAGAGAGAGAGAGAGAGAGAGAGGTGAAAGGGACACATCAAGTGGCCGCCACCCGCACGACCCAACCAGGTCCGGGGACAAACTGCAACCGAGGTACGTGCCCTTAGCAGGAACCAAACCCCGGTCTCTCGGGACCGCAGGCCAACGCTCTAACCGCTGAGCCGAACCGGCCAGGGCTCTTTAGTTTTATTTTTAAATTATAGTTGACATACAATATTATATTAGTTTCATGTGTACAACATAGCAATTAGATATTTACATACCTTACGAAACGATCACCCGGACCAGCCTGGTACCCACCTGACACCATGCGTATTGTTGCTTCCTCTAGTTTTGTTGTCGCTGAGGCAGCCCGGCTCTGTTTCCCATCTCACCTCTTTCTGCAACAGCTCTTGAGAGCATCCCCAGCCCACACTCACCATTTCTAGCCTTTGGAGCCTCCCCAGGCTGTCCCCAGCCATAGACAGGCAGGACTCCCCCCCCGCCCCCACTGCTCCCACCTCTCTGCACACGTTCAAATCAGCACATAAGCTTGTGCCAGGCACTGTGCTGGGCACTGGAAACAGAGCTGATGCAATCCCTGGAGCTCCCAGTCTATGGGGCCATTAAACAAATGCTTAGCAGATGGAAAGTGCGTTTCAGGAGGAGGAGACAGGAAATCTGGAGAGGCTTTTTATTTCTTCCTTTATTTAAATCCTCACCCAAGGATATGCTTTTTTACCGATTTTAGAGAGAGGAAGGGGGCAGGGGAGAGAGATATCGATGTGACAGAGATCAGTGTGAGGGAGAAACAGTGATCCGTTGCTTCCTGCATGCACCCCGACTGGGGATCAAACCCGAAACCTTTCGGCATACTGGACGACACCCCACTGCGCCAGCTGGCCCGGCTGGAGAGGCTTGGTGAAGGAGGTACATTTGCACAGACAGGGCTTGCCAGCAGAGGGTTCTCCAGAGTAGATGAAAAGGGGGGAGAATGCTGGGCGTAGCTGAGACATTAAGACAAGGGCAATGTGTCCAGAAAGATAGCTGAGGTCTCAGTGTGAGGACGGAAAAGCCCCAAAGGCCAGGAACTTGGCCTTACTTCAGTAGGTAACAGGCAGCTATTTCAAGTCTTTGAGCAGAACTGACTTCCAAAGGTGACAGCAGCTTGATTATTCCCTGGCTGGTTTAGAATTATAGCGAAGCCAGCCCTGTCCCCTTCCATGGTGTGCACTTACCCATCATGTCCTGGACCCCTGGTTCCATCTGCTTCTTCCGCCACCCAAACGTTGACATTGGCCCTGCCCTCCCCCAAATGCCTCTTTGTACCTTGTGAAACTGGAGAAGAAGAGAGGGGTGCTGATAGGAGGCCTGGGTGGGGCTGGGTGGGTCTCATGCCCACTCCCATCCCCCACTCTCTGCAGTTCATTCTCATCTTCACGGTGATCCAGTACCAGCCAATCACCTATAACCACTACCAGTATCCAGGCTGGGCAGTGGCTGTCGGCTTCCTCATGGCTCTGTCCTCCGTCATTTGCATCCCAATCTACGCCCTGTTCCAGCTCTGCCGCACAGATGGGGACACCCTCCTCCAGGTGAGGTGTGGGGGGAGGGGACAGCCAGATGAAATGGGAAGGGGTGGCTGGGTGGGGTTTAAGGGCTCCCTTCTGACATGCCTTGCCCCACCCTCACCTCTCCTGTAGCGTTTGAAAAATGCCACAAAGCCAAGCAGAGACTGGGGCCCCGCCCTCCTGGAGCACCGGACTGGGCGCTATGCCCCCACCATACTGCCCTCTCCTGAAGATGGGCTTGAGGTCCAGCCACTGCATCCGGACAAGGCCCAGATCCCCATGGTGGGCAGTAATGGCTCCAGCCGCCTGCAGGACTCCCGGATATGAGCACAGCTGCCGGGGACTGCCCCAGCCCCACCCTGTGCTCTCACCATGGAGACTGGGGAGGCAGTGGACAGGTGTCGCTGCCTGCCCCCACCATGCCCTGACCAGGGCGGCTGCCGTCACCTTGGCCACCACTGCTAGTGCGGTCATTTGTGCTCACATCCCCAGTGTTTACAGGTCCTTTGGATGCCAAGATGGAAGCTGGGGGAGCAGGGGAGGGAGAAGGCAGGGTTGCCAGGTCGGGGCTAAAGCACTTTGAAGGGGTCTGTGGCCAGGTCCCCAGAGGCCTGCCATACTCTGCCCTGAGCTAAGGTTCTGGGTGGGCCCCTACCTTTCCCTGTCCTCGGACCTTCAGCCTCCTTACCAGTGTTCCTGCCCTGAGCAGACCCCAGCCTCTGCCCAGGAATATTTGGATCTTCCTACCTGGGGGGGGGGGGGGGAGATAGGGGCTGTGCAGTGTTACCTGTCAGACTGTGCCACCCAGCCCTGTTTGTCTGTGTAATTATTTTTGTAAAAATTGTCTTATCTGTGGTTGCCACTCCCTTGCCCCCAGCCTCAGGTCCAATCTGTCTTCCAGGCCTGCCTGCACCTCACTCAGCTGCTCTGGGGTTTCCGAACCTCATTCCAGCCCTGGCTGCCAGGCCTAGCCAGCAGAGGCGTGACTCAGCAGCCTGCCCAAAGCACTAGTTCCTGGGGGTCAGGGGGGGTGCTGCTCAGCAGGAGGTTTGAGCCCAGAGCCCTGGGGAAGGGACCCTACATGACACCCCCTTGCCCTCCCTCCACCAGGCTAAAGGCCCAGCCTTCCCAAATTGGGCTGCCCTTGTTCATGTGCCAAATGGCTCCAGCCTGCGTGCATCCCCTCTCTGGAGCCAGAGCTCCTCTCCCCAAACCCTGCAGTGTCCATTTGTCCATCCTCTGTGCCCTCTGTGCAGCGACAGCCCCGGAAGAGCCGCCTCTAATTTTCTGTAGCAATAACGGTGCGCCACCCACTCCTGCCCATCCGTGCACCACTAGGATTTTAAAGTCCATAGGTTTTAATGAAATTTCTATTCCTGTCTCCGAGCTGCTACTGTGCTTTGTCTGGGTCCTCCAGAGACAAGAGTTGGGGCTGGGATGAGACCTCTGCACGTTCTACACTCATCCGGCTTTTCTGGAGGCCTGGGAGGAGAAAGGCCAAAGGCTGTGATGGTCAGGACCAGATACCAGGGATTTGGCAAGGGGGTGGGACAAGGCTCAGCAGACAGACAGCCTTTGGGTCCTATCCAAGACTAGGAGGACTGAAGCAAGCGGGGCCATGGCAACTGGGAGGTGGCAGTAGCAGGTAGGGCAAGTTCCAGCAGAAGCCAAAGCCTACTTCATGATGAGCCATCAGGTCGGGGCGTGGGGCACTGCACTGGACACTGAGGCGGAAGCTGGCCTTTTCCCCGGGCTGCACTGAAGCTTCCGGCCCCAACGGCAGTTGGCAGCTAGGCCTTGAGGCCTGCGTTCCAGAGGAGGAGCAGGTAGGTAGCGCTGGAGAGGCCTGGCCTGAACTCCAGCAGCTCCACAGAGGCAAGGCAAGGGTCTGAGGCCCTGGCTGGAGGACCCCAAGGGCCGCTGCCTGAACAAGAAATAGCCATTAGAGGGCCACAGCCTAACCCTTAGCACCCCCTATGCAGCCATCCATCTGCTCTGGTTTACCTGTGGCTCGGGGACACACAGGAAGGCCTCAGAGTTGTCTGTAGCTCCTGCTGCATGGCTGCCTTCTGTTCCTTTAGCTCTGAGGGAGAGGTATATCTGAGACCCAGTAGCCAGCTCTGCTAGGGTATGCCTAGGAGAGGGGTGGGGAGGTGGCTGGGTACTCGGGGGCCTGCTCAGGTTCCTCACCTGCCAGGGTGGGCTCTAGGGTTGCTTCAGAGGGCTTGGGTGCCCCTCTATACTCCTCTTCCAAGCAGCGCTGTAGGGAGAGCTGGCTCAGTGTCCCAGCCTCACAGTAGAGATGGGATAGGACAGGGCAGGATGCAAAGGCCAAGTTCTCCTTGGCAGGGGCCAAGAACCAGCCCATGCCAGCACCTTCATCTCAACCACCTGAGAGCAACACCCCCTGAAAAGCCCAGCTTGATGAGGTGGTGGCCTGCCTAGACCCAGACTTAGGGAAGGGAAGGGAAGAAGGCAAAAAAAGACCAGGGAGCAAATCCAGCCAAGTTCATCTAAAAGTGCTGACCTTGGCCTTAGAGGCTCAACCAGAATTGTAGGCTTCTGGATTCACACAAGAAGTGCACACATGAGAAATGGATACAGGACTCACACAGCCTTTACATGCACGTGCGCACACAGACACATGCACATGGGCTCATACATCAGGTGAGAAGTGCTGAGTCTACGGTCAGTAGAAAGGCTTGGGGGGGGAGGTTAGGTAATGGGGGCCCAGAGCTGCAGCTCACCTGCAGGATGAGGATCTCCCTCTCCAAGGTGCGACACTCTTCCTCCAGGAGGCCCCTGGGACACGTGGGGGTGCAGCAGCCAGAACCAGTGCCACAGGACCGGGTCTCATCTGAACTCTCCATACAATCGCAACCTCCAGGCCCTCCTTCCTCAGCCCACCTTGCCCTCTGCTGCCCAGCACAGCCTTCCACCCCCTGCCAAGTCTCTTCCTGGGCAGAAGGTGTCCTCTCCTCGAGTACCGTGCAGTGCCCACCCTGACAGGCACCATTATTTCTTCTGTACCATTGCACGGGCCTGCGACCCCTCTTGCCTCCATCCTCTCCCACATCACAGCCCTTTCCTTTCCCCGCTTAAAACTTCTGTGGTTTCCCCCCACTTCACTTAGGATAAAAATCCTCGGGCCTTGGCCCCTGCTGACATTCCCACTTTTCTGGCAACGACTCGCCAGCCCCGCAGCAGCCTGCCCTTTCTGCCTCAGCTGTACTCACCCAGCTCCCCTTCCACTCAGGTGTGCTGCCTCTCCTCTCACAGTCCCAGTACTGCAAGGTCCATCCAGCCCCCTCCCTGTTTCCATCCCCACTGCACACTCAGGGGCCTCACCGCAGGTGCTGGGCAACCTGGTCAATGTTGGACACGTTCAGTTGGTCCTTGATGACACTGAGGTTTCTGTGACTGCTGCTGGGAGATGAGGTCAATATCACTACATGTTGCTTCACCAGAGGCCTTCAGGACACAAATGCCACTTCTAGATAATTTTGTGTCTTTTCTCACAAAAAGCAATATGATATAGTGCAAACAGGAGTTCTGGAGTGTAGGTTTGCAAATGGGCTGTTACTGTTGGGTAAATCGATGATTCTTTCCGAACTTTAGTTTCTTCACACAAAATGGGGATATCACCCACCTCACAGGGTTGTGTGAGAATTAAAAAGAAGTTGCTGCCACTCACTTCTTGTGAACATGACCCTGCTCATTTATCTCATTCATTCCGCAGCCCTCTCTAGCCCAGCCTTCACTCCTGTTTTGTAAGCCTGAAGAACAAGTGATTACTGGACATACACTCTTTTCCTCCCATCCATGTTTGCATATAGTGCCCCCTCTTCCTGAAAAGCTCTTCTCTCTTTCATCTGCTCCTGGCACTCCAAGACCCAGATCAAACCAGTCATCTTCTCCAGGAAGCCTGGCCTGCCGCCAGACTTGGCAGGTGTCCCCTGGCCTTCTGCAGCCCTCATGGGCCCATGCCTACCACAAGTGGCTGCAGAAGTGTCCAGCCCCAGACCAGGAGCTCCTGCATGGAGCCAGGAGGAACCCACCAGTTAGCTGGGGTTCTCTGCCAAGCAAGGACAGATCCCTCCTCTCACATCACCACTTTACCTGGGTTCACTAGCTCTCATCTGGAATATCTCCTGTTCTGGAAAATCACACCTGGGCTCCTCCAAGGCGAAGCGCAGGACCCTGGGGCTATACTGGGCCCAGGCTTGGGTCTGGTCCCTGAAGAAGGTGAACATGAAGGAAACTCGGGGGCTCCTTCTAGGGAACCACAGGAAAGGCAACTCTGGCCCCTTGTCAGGTGCAGGGCTGGCCCATCTGAGTTCTGGGGACAGGATCCAACCCCCGGTCTGAGGCTCCCCACCTGCCCTCATAGATGGCTTTCTGGCGGAGACCTTGGAGCAGCTGCCGCAGTTCCTGGCGCACGAGGTCTCTTAGCAGGGGCGGTGGTGCCAGAAGGGAGAAGGGGTCGGAGGTGGAGTGGGAGCCAGGGGCTTGGGAGGATCGAGCCTCCCGCAGCAGTGACCGTAACATCACCACCTGCAAGGAGAGCTGACACCTTGCGACTGGGGAGGAAAGTGAGAACGGCTGGGAGGATTGAGGGGGTAACGGGGAGTCAAACAGAAGAGGGACAGACGGACTGTGAGATGGGACAGGACCTCGAGTTACCCGGCAGAGCTAGGAACCCGGAGGAAGTGGGGAAATCACCTGAGTCGTGGGACGCGCCTGGGCGTAGCCCACCTTCCCACTCGCCCCACCTCTGCCCGCAGCTCCAGGCTCAGGTCCACCGTCGTCTCCCCCAGAATCCTCTTCACTTCGGGCTGCTCTGGGAGCGGAACGTGCTTCTCCACCAGTTCCCAGAGCGACGGGGAACCCCCAGACATGGCGCGCCGGCGCCGCCCGCGGACGCGCGGCCCTACGCTCCGACCTGCGGGACGGACCGCCGGCCTCCAGGCCACGCCCCGCGGGCCACGCCCCGCAGGCCACGCCCCCACGCTCGCCGGCCCCCTCCAGCCACCACCCTCCTTCTGCCGCCAGGACCCACAGTTGAATTACCCGGTCCGGAGCCGCACGTCTCTGGCGCCCTCATCTACCCTACTCTGGCTGACTCTCAAGTATCGCGGGTCCTAGTCACGGCCCCCAGGAGCCGGACAGTGACCAGGGCCCTAGTCCCGCCTCTTCCGTGTGGCCGTCACCCAGGAAACTGGGCCGCTACCCCAGGCCCCGCCCCCGCCTTTTCCTAGTCTGGGAAGCAGCACCCACCCGCTCGCTGGGAGTCCGGCCCACAGCTGATGGTTGGTTTTGGAGTCCGAACTATCCGAAGGGTCCTGACCCTAAGTACCTTGGGCTCGTCCCTGGCTACTTTCGGCTTCGGGACAGGTGGAAGAACAGAGAAATTTGAGCCCACTGGGTTTGTTACTTTGTTGCCTCTTCTGGCTCAGAGGCAGCGCAGAGAAACGTTTCCCCTTAGAGCTGGCAGAAGTCTAGTGAACACTGGGCTTCGAGGAACCTGGGGAGCCAGCACAGCCCGGGGTAGACCCGGCCAGACCCATAGGTTGGACCAGGCGCCCTCCCACAACACACCCAGGGTCTAGATCCAGGGACCCGGATTCTCATCCCCAAACAGACAAAGGGACTGCTCCATTCACGTTTTTTACTAAAGCACCCACACAAGTTTCTGTGCAATATACAAACACGAGCCGGCCCTGGGGCTACTGCCTTCTCTCTGAGACAGAGAGGTGGGAACCAGACTGACTGATCCAAGCCCCACCTGCCACCCATGCAAAGCCCAACCCCCAAATCCCAGGCAGTAGCACAGCACCCCCTCTGGTCCCCTCCTGGGGCTGCTCCTCAGGAGCGGACCACCAGAGTTTGCCCCCTACAATGTTGAATGAAAAAGGTTTCCCCTCCCCTGGGAGCAGGGGGGATCCCCAGGTCTGAGAAGTCCCCCCTGGAAGTGGCACTACACCCTAGTCACACCTCCCATTCTTCCAGGCCCTAGGGGACTCAAGGGAGGGGAAACTGAGGCACAGAGAGGTGGAGTGACCTAGCCCAGGCCACTCGGTGAGGCAGTGCAGGGGCTGGCCCGATCCTGACAGTGAGGGGGGCTGGGCTGGGGAGGGAGTGGCAAAGAGGGATGACCCCAGAGGGCCACACTTGAGGGGCCTGCTCAGGATGGAAGCCCCCCAAAGTAGGTTCTGAAACTTCCAGGTGCAGCTGGGGGGCCTACTGAAGACCCTCAGAAACAGAGCCCACAGTCTCAGTCCTGGGGGATCCCCCAACAGAGCAGCTGCCAGCCAGGCTGTAGGTCAGTCCTCTGGCCGGCAATCCTTGGCACAGGAGCCTTTGTCCTTTAGTGTCAGCCCCGAGGGGGCCATGATGGGGGCCGTCCAATGTCCACTGTGATGTTGGTGAAGAGCGGTTGACGAGATACCTCTAAGACCTGATACCGCACTGACCCGATGCCGTCCCGCTTCATGGTCAGCTTCGTATTTTGAATCTTGGTAAACCTAGATAGGATGGAATTGAATCCAGTTCAAGGCTAGCCGCCAAGCCCAATATTTCTGGGGCTAAGGGTCAAGTCATCCTGGCTTCTTCCAGGGGTGACTCGGTTCTCCTTGCCACCAATCCACCCTCCACCTGCCTGGAACTTTTTTGCTCTTGTATCTGCCCTCAAAACGGGGATCTCACCCCCTTGAGTCCAGAATTGTGACATCCTCACAAGTCTTTCATCTCAGACCTTCCTTCTAAGCTTTAGACCCAGACATGGGGCATCCTGTAGACACCTCAAATGCAATGTGTCCTGTATCACATGTGTCATCTTTACTCCCCAAACCCATCACCTCTGTGCCGTTTTCTCTGTTCCTCATCCTTTAGTCACTCCACTATTTATTTATTGAGCAGTCCTCATGTGCCAGGCTCTACTAGAAGTACCAGACACAACCATAAACAGGACAGCAAGGACCTTCCTTTCGTGGCAAGTCTATGCCACCAGGGGAGACAGGTAACAGACAAGAAACACATCAGAGTGCTAAGGGACATGGGAGAGGGAGACCAAGAAGATTGACTTAGAAGGGGTGAGGATGTGACATCAAACTGACAGCAGAGGGGACAGCATTCCAGGCAGAGGGAGCAGCACCTGCTGACCCTAAACTGGGAATGGGAATTTGCACAGCTGAGTAGCTAGATCCTAACGGGCCAAGGGAAGAAACACAGTAAGATTAGCTCAGAGGTTACAGCATGCATGGGCAGGTCTCTGTCAGAGGAAGTAGTTTTATTTATTCTGTGAGTGAGAAGACACTGAGGCATTTTTATCCGTTTGGGGGACACGAACTACAGAAGGGCAAGCGGGAAGCAGGGAAACCAGTGAGAAATCACTGTAGTCCAGGCAAAGAGGTAGTAAAGGGAAAAGTGGATGGGCTCAGATGTGTTTGTAGGTGGCTTTGATATGACTTGCTGATGATTGGGAAATGTAGGGTGAGGGGAAGAAGAATTCAGAACTAGATTTGAGGCAAAAGCAGCAAGGTCGATGGAATCATCCTCCAGAGTGCCTTTCACCAGAATGTCTTACTGTCTTGCCACTTCCCCACCCAAGGCGCACATCACTAACTGATGACGGCTATTCCTGAACCGGGAACAAGGCTCCTGGCACGTGCTTCCAGCAGCGCTCCACTCCCATCCTCATCCCTACTGGTTGGGTCCTGCCAGTCCTTCTGAGCTCAGCTCAGATCCCTCGGATCCCTCTCTGCAGCCATCCCAACACTGAGCACTCTATAGGATGCTCTGAAGCCCTGTTCTCTGTCTGTTGTCTCTTCCTTGCCCACCATGATGTTTATCTGAACAGCTTTTTTATCAGCTCCCTGGGCACCTGGTGCTTCATGCTTCTGCCAAACGTCACCCCTACATTACTGTGGCACTCCCCCACTCTTATACCCTGAGCTCCAGCTAGGGCACAGCAGCCTCATGCCCAGTATACCCCTGGGGCCCCCCGATTCCCTCAGGCCTGGTCAGCTTCCCTCTGGCTCCACCCAACAGCTCTGCCAGCCCTTCACCTTCTTCAAGCTCCAAAGGTGATTCTTCCAAGCCCAAATCTGATCTTGCTCCTTCTCTGTGTAAAGCCCTTCCATGACTCCCCAAAGCCCCAGGACAAAAGTGAAACTGCCAATCTGGGATTTGAGACCCCGAACACCCAGCTACGACCCTCTCTATCATCAGTCTCAGCCCTCAGAAGCTTTAACACCCATGAGTTTCGGACTCTCAGCATATACCATGCACGTTCACATTCCAGACCCCTACACATGCTATTTCCTTTTATCCAAACTGGCCTCCTCCATTAGCCTGGTGAATACAGCACTGTGCCCAAGGCAGATGTGTGACAAATATTTACTGAATGAATAGCTCCTGTCAAACTCCAGTTTACTATCTCATCCTCCAGGAAGCCTCCCACCATCACTCTGCAGGACAGCACCTTGCCCTGATCCCCTTGTGCCGCAACTGCCTGCCTGCCTCCCTAGAATGAGCTTCATGTGGGAAACTCAGCGCTGGGCCCTTCTCCCCCGCAAGGTCTGGCACCAGACAGTCCCTGAACAGTGTCAGGAAGCCCTCATCTCCATTTCGCATGCTCTCAGGCACTTCTCCCAGCCAGCACCAGACACCAAATGTTGCTATATCCTCAGAGACAGAGCCGCCTACTCCAATCTCAGAGGGGTCAGTACTCTCTTTCCAACCCCCACCCCAACGCCCAGTGCTCAGGCCACTTTTGTTGGGCCGCACCCCAGGAGCTGAGCCCAGCAAGCTCTCATCCTATCTGCTCCGGCACAAGTGAGATCTGCAAGGACACTGATGGGAATGCAATCTGCTCAGTGACGATTTGAGCCCTGCCTTTACATTGCCGTCTGCATTAGGAAACCAGGCCAGGGGCGAGAGCTGTCCGGGCTGAGGCTGAACTGGGGGGTGGGGAACAGAGATCAGAGATGCGGAGATTCATCTCTAAGTGTCAAGGGTTAGGGGCCTTGGGATCACCTCTGGGGATCCACAGCACTGGGGGTCATCCCAAGGAGTCTGGGGTTAGGGGCCCATGGGGTCAGGAGCGCTGGGGGTCACCTCTGAGGGTTGGGCTCGTTATGCTTGTCCCGGTCGTGCTTGATCATGCGGTAGCGGCCTATGCGGATGTCTGGGCGTGAGATCTTCATCCCAGTCAGGGAGATCCTGCGAACAGGGACAGATGGACTGGAGCAGGCACCAGGAAGGGCAAGGAGCCCCACCCAGTCTGCACCACGCCCTCTCACGTACCCAGGCTATTCACCAACCCGCCCCTACTCACCGGTTGAAGATGTCGTCATCCTCACCACCCCAGCCCCAGTACTCGTTGGGGAAGCCATTGATCCTCAGAAACTGGGCTTTGCTCAGACCTGACACACCTCCAAAGTAGCCAGCATAGGGCAGCCTGTTGTGTGGGATGGCAGGCGTCAGTGAGGGGCCGAGGGGATTCCAGATGGAGGGTGGGGATGGGGTGGAGGAGAGTGTGCCCAGGGACAGGAGCAAGGGGGACACTGGGGCTGGGAGTGAGGGCCTGGGCGTGGTGGGGAAAGTGGGCACAATGGGTGTGGGGAGTTCCGGGTCCAGCTGAAAGGGGAACTCTCACCGGAAGCCAAATTTGTCCATGGCAATGGCGAAGTGGCGGGGCTGGTCACCGCAGCGGTACAGGTTGCGGTCATCCATGGGGACCAGGTCCACGTCACTGAAGATGAAGCAGTCATAGGTGGCATCTTCCTTCAGAGCCTCTAGGAAGCCCACATTGAGCAGCTTGGCCCGGTTGAAGGTGTCCTCACCATGCTGGGGTCGGTGGAGGGGACAGGTCAGCTCTGGGCCTGGGACTGGCAAGCACCTGCCAGTTTAGCGCTGTCCAGAGTGCTCCCCATTGACCTACTGCCCACCTCCAACCCCACGTGGCTCCTGCAAACTCCAAGGATCGGGTCAAGTTCCTTCCAAGGCCTTCCATGATTTGGCTTGTCTCCTCTCTGGCCACTGCCCTCAGATGCCAAGGCCCAGCTACACTACACTCCTCAGTGGCCCCAGAACAAGCCAGACTTTCTTGCCTTGGCCTTGGTGTCAGCAGTTCCCCCTGCCTGGAATGCTCTCCTCTGCTTGTCAAACTCATGTCTGGAAGGCCTCGCTGACCAAACCTCCCCGCCGCAGTATCATTACTCATTCCCTCCTGTGCGCTTCACGCAGGCCAGTGTCCACTTAAACTGTGATTCAGAGCTCTTATTCCAATCAGCCCTTCACTCAAACGTGCCCCGTGGCCCTGGTCTTTGTGCCAGGCGTCTTCTTTGTGCCACTGGGGATCCTGGAGATGAGCAGCCCTGAGCACACGGCAGCCCTGCTGAGCACGGTCACCAAGCGAGACGAACAACAGATGCCCCAAATGACCAGAAACCATGGGGACTGAGCTACCATGCCTCAGCCACCTGTCCCCTCTGGCTCCCTGAGGAGCCTCGAGACCAGGACAGAACCGGGCCAGGTTCTCTTGTCTCCCAACAAAAGGACAAGCACGGGCTCTAAAAGCAGTCATGTTGCACTGGCCGGTTTGGCTCAGCGGTTAGAGCCACGGACCAATGAGTCGCAGGTTCAATTCCGGTGAAGGGCACGTACCTCGGTTGCGTTTTGTCTGCAGCCCTGGGTGGGAGGCAACCAGTCGATGTGTCTCTCTCACATCGATGTTTCTCTCTCTCTTCCTCTCTCTCCCTCTCTCCCACTCCATCTGACAATAAATGGAAAAATATCCTCAGGTGAAGATTAAAAAATAAAAAAAATAAAGGCACTCATGGTCCAGTGAGCCTGGGGTCCCAGGCTGGAGCCCAGAGAGGCTCCTGTAGGGGGGTCTCTGAGTGGGCCCTTCTGGGAGAGAAGGAATAGGAGCCCTTCCTCTCCACCAGCCAGCTTGGGCCTGATGGGGTGGAAGCTGCTGCCCTGGAACCCTGAACTGCCCAGCCACACTTGCTCTCTTCCTTTCTCCCCCTGCACCTTTTCTCCCCTTAGCCCTTGCAGCAACTGTCCATTATCTCCCGGCTCATCAGAACTCCTTCCCAACCCCACCAGCCAGGAGCCCAGGTTCCTGCCACAGGGCATACAGCGTCCTCAACTCTCCCACCTGGCAGAGAAAACCTCCCTCTAGCCACTGCCCTACCTTTTGCCTTCCCTTGTTGACAGAGGGATTTTTGTTTTGTTTTGTTTTTTTAAGGAGTTGTCTCCAATTGCCTATTTCCATTTTGTCAAATCTGATTCTTTCTTCAACCCACTGCAATCTGCTTCCACCCCCACCATGCCCCTGAAATGGCTCTTGCTGGGCCCACCTTGTTGCTAAATCCACTGGACGCTTCTTGGGCCACATCCTTCCTTCCTCCCCCGGCAGTGCTCACGCACTTGCCACACTTCCTTCTTGACACTTATTTCTGGGCTTCCAGCACACTGCCCCCTCCTGGGTCTCCTCAACCCTTTCTTGCCGACCTCAGCAGCCTCTGTGGCGACCTCTCTCTTTCTCCACCCGTCTCTTACGCTGGCTTTCTCCTCTCAGGTGCCATGCTTCCTGGGCAGGTCGGGCATTACTGGTCTTAAGGACCATCGACATGCTGGTGGCTCCCAGATCCCTCTCTCCACCTCAGACCTCACTCCTAGGTCAATTCATTTGTCCAACTGCCTGCTCCTCTCACACTTCCCCGAGGCACTCGACTCATTGCACGCAGAAAAGAATTCAGAGTCACGCTCCCCCAGACCTGGTCCAGCTCCTGGGTTTCCACCCTGCTCCCAGGTGCAGCCATCCATTCGGCAAACAGCCAAGACAGAAGCACTCAAGCTGTCCTGGCACCTCCCTTTCCTTACCCTCCACCACCATGTCACATCTTTCCCTTCAATCCCACAACATGCCCGACTCACGTGCATCTCCCATTTCTCTCCTCAACATTACAGCCTCTTCCCACTAGTCACCCTGCCTCTAGTCTCCCACTTCCAGTTCGTTCTCCACATGCAATTGGAGTGATCTTTAAGCAAACACACACTTTGCTCCCTGCTTAAAACCTTACAATGGTGCCCCATCACCTTTAGACTGGGTTTCAAGTGCTTGACATGCCTCCTAAGACCCTTATGGAACTGGCCTCCATCAGCTCCTCCAGCCAAACATGTGTTACCCACCCTTCGTTTTGGACCCCACACCTCAGCCAACAATTCCTGAACACACGAGACCAGTTCCTTTGCTGGGACCTCCAGGTCCCTCTGCTCAGAATGCCTGCTTCCTCCAGTCCTCTGCCAGCTGATGCCTAGTCATCCCTCAAGACCCATCTCCATTGTCACTTCCCAAGCCAAGGGCTAGACGGGGTCCCTTGTGCTCCCACAGCCCCCTGCTCCAACTCCAGACACACAGCATCGTCCTGGAGTCTCCAGGGATCCAAGTCCAAGCCTGGGAGTTCTCTGCGGGAAGGAGGGCCTAAGTCAGATCCTCTCTAGGCTCCGGTAGCCAGCCCTGGCCAGGCCCATGGCAGGGCTGACACTGAGCTGAGTTCCTGGGCTTCAGCTGGGATCAGCACTGGCCCTAGGGTAGACTTCATACCTCTTTCAGGAGCTAATTTTTCTCCTCAGGCCCTCAACATCTCCTCATAGCCAGCGGACCCTAGGCCTCCACCACCACAGAATGGGGCCCACCGAAGGCAGACAATGGGGCTCATCCCCATTAAGACCATGCACACACCTGCTGGTGTGCATACCAACATTCACACACATGTATTCCCCTTCACACGTACATAAACCTTCCTGTGTGCACAGTGACATACATGCATCCCCGCAGGTAATCCACATATCCACACAACCATCGTCAAACAAGGACCACAAATGCCCCCAAACCTACATATACACCAACAGGCACATGGGCTCCACACCCACAGGAGCCTGTGGGTTCCCTGGTGACCAGTACCCAGCGTGGGGGGTCATAGACAGCACACCTGGTTGATGACATAGATGCCATAGCGCAGCCGCTGTCGTCTCAGAATGGGGTGCAGATAGTGGAGCCAGTAGCGTAGGTGGTGCTCCCGGTGTCGAAAAGGGATGATGACTGCCACGGTCTGGGCTGGGGTGCAGTCGGGCGGTGTATAGCGGCCACCCAGGAGCACACCTGGGTTCTCCCTCTGCACCCGCTCCAGTGGCATGGGTGAGGTGAACTCAATCAGCAGTCGGCCCACTGCAGGCAGGACGGTGGCAGGAATCAGGCCTTCATCAGAATCCAGGGACACCAGCCCTCTCCCTCAGCCTGGGGGTGGGCAAGGGAACCCGAGGAATAGCCCTCTCACAGCAGACCTGGACCCTTGGCACCCCATTGGACAAGACTCCATTCCCCCAGTCAAAATGGTTAGGTCCTCTGCCCACCCCTACAGGCAGGCCCTACCCTGCAGGCTCACCAAGACCAGGTGGCGAGTCAGGACAGGGCGGCAGGTTGGGAGCTGTGGAGCCAGGCCGGACACTGGGGGCCTCAGGAAGTCCAGAGCTGGGGGCAGTGGTGTTTAGCCGGGAGCAGTTGGTGCTGCTGCTGGCAGCTGGGTGAAGGACACGGGCAGGGCCTCGGGCACTGAAGCGGCTGAAGAAGGCCAGGTGCTGGGCATAGACGTCAAAGTAGAGGATGACAGCCACGAGAAAGTGCAGCAGGCAGAGAAGGAGCACGGCCTTGCAGACGCGCTCCAGCGTCCCCCCCAGCAGTCTGCTCATCCCGCAGGCGGCCTCCGGCCCGCCCAATGGGCCCGGGCATCCGGCTGCCGGCCTGAGCAAAGGTAGAAAGAAACCGACCCAGCCAGTCAGGGCTGGATGGGCCAGGCAACCCACCCGCCCCCTGCCCGCCGCTCACACTCATGGACCTGCATCCTCACACTTTCCTACTTATACCCTCTGACACTCATGGACTCACATTCTACCTGCAAACAGACACAGACACAATCCCTGGCAACTCACTACTCACACATCTTCATACACCTGAGTACTTACCCACACATGCACACACACACGCAAGCACAGCCTCAGACACACCCTCACACTCAGGTACATGCCCTTATTGCACAACTTCACATACACACATACACCCATGTATTCCCAGGAACTTGGCCATGTGACCTGTGACCACATTGGTTCATACCTAAACATGGAAACACGTGTACCTTCAGAACCACATGTGTACCTGTGCCCCAGAGAACAGACACCCCACAGGGCAGCATCCTCATCCCAGGACTTGTGGTCTGGGGAAGGGAGACCATTTACTGAGCACCTACCATGCAGGAGTGCTTTGTACTCATGACTTCACTTAGTCCTCCCAGGAACATGGTGGGCAGTGGTTTGGTCAAACACGTCCCAGTGGCAAGCAGGCCAGGCCAGCTGGAACCAGGCTGGGAAGTGGCCCTCAGCGTCCAGATGGCCCAAATACAGGATGTTTATGGGATCCCTTCCTTCTGGAGCAAGAGGTCAAAATACAGGGTGGGGCACAGGACACCCCTCTATAAGACCTCAAGGACTGGGTATGAACTCTCTGGGGCCTGCCTATCACTGCTGGTTCTGATTCTCAGAACGGGGAACACTTGAGCCCTGGAGACAGAGGTGCAGCACTTGGCATGGCAGGAAAGGGTCTTGCCTGGGTCACAGCTCCAGCTGTGGTTCTAACACAGCAGCAAGACTTCTGTGGCCACTTCTAGCAGTGCTTCAGGTTGCAAGGTGAGCCTCACTCACAGATACACAGTATCACACAACCATACAGACACTCTTGGTCCCAGCTATAGTCACCTGCACTCAGACACACACAGAACTACATACAGACACACCCAGATGACAGTAAACGAGTTACACACTCACAAACAAAGCCGCTGATCCTGCACTTACACAGCCATACCTACAAGCTCCCGGGCGTCGCACAACACCTGGCCCCACGTGCAAACATTCCCATCCCTCCTCCGGGCAGGGGTTCTGGGTCAGGCTGACCACCCAGCGAGATTCGTTTGTGCAGGGCTGGAAAGCTGAGCTGCCTGAACACGTGGCACCCCGGGACGGGGGAGGCAGCAAAGACCCGGAGGGTGTGGAGCCTGGGGTTGGGGGGGGGGCGTGGACTGGGGGAGTGGATGTGGGGCGGGGGGCCGAGGCAAAGGGGAAATGTGAGTGGAGCGCCTCCCCTCACCACACCACGAGGTCGGGGTGAGCAGGGACAATAAAGGAGGCTGGCTGGGGGCGGGCAGAGGAGCCCGGGGGAGAGCCGAGGGATGGGGGTGGGGTGGGGTAACGCTAAGGCCGGGATCTGGCCGCTAGCGCTTCTCTCACCGGGTCCTGGGCGGGGATCGCGGGGCCGGGTCTGGAATCTCGGGCCCCGGCGCTGGGGGCTGCGCGCGCCCCCCTCTCACCCGGCGCTCAGCAGGGGGCGCTGTTCTGGCTGGGGCTGGCTTCCCGGCTCCGGCGGCTGCAGACGGCTCCGTCCCCCATGGCCGGGCCCCGCCGCCTCCCGCCGCCAGGTCAGCGGCCCCCGCGGCCCCCGGGCCGCCTCCCGCCGCCACCTCGGGCCATGGTGAGGAGCTGCCCGGGGGACAGGGCGGGGCCGGGCGGCCGGGCAGACCCACGGACCCGCGGGCCGATGGACCACAGTGCCGCCACCTCCCTCCCGCGCTACGGCGCCTCGGAGGGGCAGGCCCGGCCGGCGCACCCGCGCGCGCGCACCCGCGGCCCCCGCCTCCAGCGCGCCCGCACCCGCTGCGCGCCTCTGACTCCCGCTCCTGCCCGCGGCCAAGCGAGGGGACGTAGGTGGCACTGGACCCAGGAGGGGCGTAAGAAATCGGTCAGGCTCATCCTAGGGGTTGGATTCGAGGTCCGGACCAGAGAGGGTGTGGATAGGTCAATCCCATCACGGAGGAGCGGGGTCTGGTTGGAGCGAGAACTTGGCCAAAGAAGGGGCTGACTAGGGCAAGGAGGTTAGCGATATAGCAACTCCTTGATAGGAGCATTATTAACGGTCTGCCAGGGGCCAGCGGAGGGTGCGCTAGTTGGGCAGGACCCTTAAAGGCATGGACAAAAGTTTGTGGCTCGGGCCTAGAGGTGGCTGGGTTTCAAAAGTCACAGGAGGTTGGCTTAGACTGGACAGTAGTGGGAGGAGCTGGACAAGGCCCTAGGAACAAGGGATCGAACTAGTCACTGGCAGATGGTGCTGGGGTAGGTGGAGGCAAATGAATGAGCTCCAAGCCCAAAAGGGTAGGAAGTGATGGATGCCTAAAGGTAGAACCAGTAAGTATATATGGCCAATTTGGATTTTGCAGTCAGAGCCCCAAGAGCTTGGGACTAGGGCACTCCCCATTCTCCTGCAGACAAACACTTGGGCCCATACCCCCCACCCTCATGCCCTTCAATACAGAGTAGGGGGTACAGAGTCCTCAGCCCAGTATTACTCCCACCCAGGAGCCAGTTTTATCCAGAGCAGAGACAGTATGTATGAGTGGCAAGAGGGTGGCATGAGGTTGAGGCCCGTGGGCCTGTTTACCCTTCTGTGAAAGGTGATGAATGAGGACAACAAAAGCGGCACTGACCCAGACAAATATCACATTATTTATTTCACAAACACTGGGAAGACAGGTTGGGGGGTGGAAGTGGGACACAGGTGCACAGCTGCACAGTCATTAGCAGCCCACTCCCCACATGGAGGATCCAGCCAGGCAGTGCCTCCAAGTTGACAGGCAGGGAGGGCCCAGAACACCAAGCCCTATGAAAGGGGCACAGCTCCAGCTGTCCCAGGAAAACCACAAATAAATAAGAGTAGGGCACGGCCCCACCCACTCAGATAATTTAGTCACCCATCTTCACTCTTGAGGTCTGCAAAAAAAAATAACAGGAAAAATCAGTTAGAGACAGAAGAACAAATAAGACAGTGACAAAAAACAGAAAATCAGACCTATCACACTCATGGTGAGATGAACAGATGACAACAGATGAATGACTGGACCAAAATGGATATGCTATGACAGAATAACACAGATATTCTGACAGAATAACACAGAATAGGGACAATCAGACAACCACACTTAGGCTGTGGGACAGATAGATGAAGAGAAAAGGCATATAGACAGTGCCAGTCACCAAGAGTCACCTCAGTCAAGCACCCACAGTCACCCTCAGATCCCCCAGCTGATCATTAGCCACAAACTCACACACTGTTAGACCAATAAGACACACACAATTCAGACATGCTGTCCAACTGACAGCACAGATACACACAGGCCCTGCTAAACAGGCAAGCATGCTGAGACAGAGTGATCTGGACACAGACAAGATCCCAACCCATACAGACAAGCAAAAGGAGAGAGACTAAATGAAACATACAGACACAAAGGGGGAGGGGGGGCAGAGAGTTGTTAGTGTTTCCAGATTAGAAACAAAATTAAATTGAAAGCTTCAAAGGGAGAAAACCAGATGGGAATGAAGTGGTGAAAGCTGTTCAGGGGTTCAATGGTTACAGGTGGAGATGGGAGCACTGTAGCTTCTGTGGAAGGAGGGTGAGGCTGGGTTAGGGACAAGTGCAGAGGCTCCCCAGTATTCAGCACCTGAAGGATCGCAACAATGACCCCAAAGAGCCCGATGGCACTGCCAAAGATCTCCACGATAAGAATCTTCACAAAGAGGCTGGGGTTCTGTGCATCAGCCAGGGCGGCTCCACTGCCCACAATGCCCACGCAGACTCCACAGAAGAGGTTAGACAGGCCCACTGTGAGGCCAGCTCCAAAAAGGGAGTAGCCTGGAGGGATAGAAAGGGAGCACTGAGGCCAATCACCAGCCCAACTGTGCAAACCAGGCCGAAGTAGGTGACAGAATATCAAAATGAGGAGTCTAAATTGGGGGTGAGAAGGGGAAAGCAAGTGCCCTAGCTTTTTGCCTTCACATACCCACCTACCTGCATGATAGTTTCGATGGCCAATGGCTTTGGGGTCAGTGGCACTGAAAGGCTGAGGAAGGCAGAGAAGTAATCAGAAAGCACCCTTACACCCCTCTCCATTCCCCAAGTAATGTACAGAACACACTGGAATGGATGCCCAACCCACCCTGGTCCTCCATACCTCAGCCAAGTTGCTAATGACAATTGCCATGATGATGCCGTAGATAGCCACAGCCTCACAGAAGATGATGCTGGTGGTGGTAGTGGTGAGCAAAGGGGGTTGAGAGGAGAAAGAGATGAGGAAGAAACCAACCTTCCTCCTTACAGAGTTGCCCACTAGCATCCCACCCTATCAGGAAGCTGAGCAGAATGTCAGGTCAAACAATTGGGCAGCTCCCAGTGCAGCTGGTTCTGACAGCCTCCCAAGGGCCCTAACTTACCTGACCAGGTTCTTGGTCTTGATCCTAGGGGCCTTCACCCCTCCCCCAATGATGGATGAGCCAGTAATATAGATGCCCCTGGTGGAAGGATAAGAAACCAATGAGCACAGGCCAAGTTTGTCAGCACCCCCTGTCCCCAGGGTGACTAAGGACCCAACACCATGACTCATCCCCCTTCCCCTAAATCACGCCACCCCAACACTCACCAGGCTGCCCCAACCACAGACAGGGAGATAGCTAGGCCAATGCCCAGGTTTGACCACATGAAGGGGGAAGTCTCCGTCAGGAACCTGGTGTGGAGACAGGGAGGACAGTAATTCAGCCTTGGTGAAGTGGGCACAAAATTCACTCCCCCACACCTCCAACCCCACCAGAAGTGGTTGCTAAAAGAAAAGACTTCTATCTCACAAAGGTCCACATCCCAGGCAGCTGGGGACGGGTGGAGCGGGCTCAAACCAGAGGAGGGCTGCAGGGAAGCAGCTCCCAGGGGATCCTCTCCCTGCCCTCCCTTACCATGCCACATCAAAGCGGAAGCCCAAGTCAAAAATGGTGTAGCAGATCCCTGCAGCAGTGAGAAAAAAAAAGGGGTTAGGGGCTGCTCTCTAGAGAGAAACTCCCCAACTGAGACCGGAAGTTGCTGCCCAGCTGATGGGCCACCTCCTTAAAGGTCTGCTTACACCCAAGTCAAGGGACAGTCCCTGGACCGGCCCCCCGCGCGAAAGCAGGCTGCCAACAGAGCCTCTGCTCGAGCTTCCATTTTCCGCCACTCCCTCAGCAACATGTCACTGGTGACACTCCTCCCAGACCAAGGCCCTTGCTGGGCAGCAGCTCGCAGGCCTGAATACCACGGAGGAGGGGAGACAGGAGCGCCCTGGCCAGGATCCACCGGATCCCACCAGCCCAGTCCGCGCCGCTGTTTACCCAACACACTGGGGCGGGGGGCGGGGGGGGACACGACCGAAAAGAGGAACTGGGGCAGCCGGCCCCGACCCGAGCAGGCCGGTCAGGAGCGAGAGGAGCGACAGCGCGAGCCGGGGGAGGGGACGCCGACGCCGACGCCGACAGAAAGAGACCAGGGCGCTCCTGCGGCCCCCACCTGCCCCGCCCGCGCCCCTCCTCAAGCAGCCGGACACCCGGTTCTCCTCAGTCGGGGTCAGAGGCCCCGACAGGCCCGAGGCAAGTCCCGGAGCCCGGGCGCAGAGTCGCGCTGCAGCCCCGTGGCCCCCACGCCCCCCGCGGGGCTCCAGGCCGGCCAGCTCGACCCGGACGCCGGCCCGCCCGCCAGGGCCCGGCCTCACCCACGACCACCATGCAGGCCCAGAAGGCCACGAAGACCCCGGAGTAGAGGAGCGCCAGCCCCGTCATGGCGGCAGGACGGCGGGGCACGGGTCGGGGGGCAGAGCTGAAACCGCGTCCCTGTATCCGCCGTCCGCCCCGCAGTCGGCCGGCCCGCACCGTCACCTGACTCGCCCACGTGACGCGCCAGCCCCACGTGACCCGCCCGGCTCTGCGCCGCTGCTGGGCTCAGGCTCGGCGGCGCCGGAACAGCAGGCGCGGAGGATTGTGGTGGTTGTGGTCTCGGGCTTCGGAGAGGCCCTGGCGCCCTTCCCACTAAGCACCGCGAGCTCTCGGGTGTCTCGCGGCTCCTCCTTTACACCGGAGCCCGGGCGGGCCTCGCTGGCTCAGCCTCCGAGCTGCGGACCCCACGGCCTCCCCCTCGCCGGCCTACCCAGTTCCGCTCGGGTGTCTGCTCTAGTCCTCCAGCCATTTCCTCTGCCTGAAGCACGCTTCCTAGTGCTTGGTCCTCAGAAATCATTCTTCCAGGAAGCCTTCCCTAACCCCGAGGCAAGGTGGTGCCCCTGCCCTGGTCATCCTTATGAAACTTCAGCCGCACCAGTCACTATCCTGTTTAAAATGCCCTGGTGGCTCCCATTTCACTCTAAAAGCCATAGTCCTTTGACTGGTGCAGCCACTATGGAAAACACTACGGTGTTCCCTCAAGAAATTAAAAATTGAATTGCCATTTGACCTAAGTGATCCCACTTTTAGGAACATACTCTAAGAAGCCCGAAACACCAATCAGAAAGAATATATGTACCCCTATCACTATTTACAGTTGCTACGATCTGGAAACAGCCCAAGTGTCCATCAATGGATGAGTGGATAAAAAAGCTGTGGTACATATACACAATGGAGTACTATGCAGCTGTAAGAAAGAAAGATCTCTTATCCTTTGAGACAACATGGAGGGACCTGGAGAATATTATGCTACGTGAAATAAGCCAATCTGAGAAAGACAAATATCACATGAGCTCACTTATTTGTGGAATATAATGAACAAGGTGGGCTGATGAACGAAATAGACCCAGAGACATAGAGGTAGGGATCAGACTGACAAACCTCAGAGGAGTGGGGGAAAGATAAACTAAAGAACTTATATACATATATGCAATGGACATAGACAACAATTTTGGGGGGAGTGGGGACGAGGGTGTCAATGGAGGAAAAAGGAGAAACATCTGTAACAAAAATAAATCAATAATAAAAAAACAGTGTTTATTTATTTATTTATTTATTTATTTATTTATTTATTTATTATTCTTTAGTGTACCGTTCCTGGAGGTACCACAACACCAGGTCGATGCGTGAAGCGGACAGAACAAGCTCCCACTCCATCCCCCAATCCCAAAAATCCATTCAATACATTGTCCTCGGATAGAGGACACATAAGACACCAAACTGATAACAGACCCTACACTTGATCTCAGCCAAAAGGCAGAGAAGCGATGGGCCAGCCATAGTCCTTTTAAAGACCTACTAGGCCTCTACCAGTGTGGTTCTGGACTTCACCTCTATTTCTCCCCCACTAACTCTTCTTGTTGGCACTGGAATCCTTGGTATTCCTTGAACATACCAGCCATACCTTCACCGCATTGGCCTTGCACTTGTTCTCTCTGCTTCTCCTAATTATCCATGTGGCTCACTCCACAACTTCCTTTCAATCTTTTTGTTTGTTAATCCTCACCCGAGGACAATTTTTTTTTTATCCTCACCCAAGGACACTTTTTTGCATTTATCTTCAGATAGAGTGGGAGGGAGAGAGAGAGGAAGAGAGAGAAACATCGATGTGAGAGAGACACGTCAACTGGTTGCCACCCACACAACCCCAACTGGGCAGGGGACAAACTGCAACTGAGGTACATGCCCTTAGCGGGAACCGAACTGGGGACTCTCTGGTCCGTGGGCTGACACTCTTAACTGCCGAGCAAACCAGCCATGGCCGGAGGACATTTTTTCTATTGATTGTTAGAGAAGTGGGAGGCAGGCAGAGAGAGAGACACACACATGGATTGGTTGCCTCCCACACAACTCCAACCAGAGCCAGGGATCAAACCTGCAACCCAGGTACATGCCCTTGATCAAGAATCAAACCTGAGACCCTTCTGTCCGTGGGCCAATGCTCTAATGCTGAGCCAAACCGGCCAGGGCTAAAAAATATATATATATTTTATTATTGACAGTATTATAGATGTCCCCTCTTCAGTCTTCTTTCACCTTCGAAAGGCCTTTTGTGAGAACATCCTGTTTAATATTGTCACCCCCTCTCCCTTACACTGCCTTTCCCAGGTTTCTTTTTCCATAACACTTATCACCATTTAGCATACTGAGTGTTTTGGTTATCCATCTCTCCCCACCCTTGAGAATGTAAGCACCATGAAAGGATTTCTATTGATCTCACTGTTGTATTTCCAGTGCCTGGCACACAGTGGGTGCTCAATACATGTTTGTAATTCATAGTTACAAAATGGTCAAGGGGACGTAAAGCACAGCATAGGGAATATAGTCAATAATATTGTAATAACTATGTGTGGTGACACATGAGTACTGAAAGTATGGGGGGAACACTCTGTAAAGTATGATTGTCTAAACACTATGCTATACAACTGAAACTAATACAAAATAATATTAAAAGTAAACTGTAATTGAAAAAAATTATTTTGATTACATGTTGAAATTGTTTTTGATATTTAAAAATTTTAAATTTACAAAATAAAATATCTAGTCATACTCATCACCTATATTTCTATTCTTTTAAACTCTTCCCAGTTCAGCCCTGGCCAGTTTGGCTCAGCAGTTAGAGCACTGGCCTGTGGTCCAGAGACCCAGGTTCGGTTCCCGCTAAAGGCAAGTACCTCGGTTGCAGTTTGTCCCCGGCCCTGGTTGGGTCATGCAGGTGACAACCACTCGATGTGTCCCTTTCATGTCGATGTTTCTCTCTCTCTCTTCCTCTCTCTCCCTCCCACTCTATCTGAACAAAAAATGAAAAAAATGTCCTCGGGTGAGGATAAAAAACAAAAAATAAAAAACTCTTCCAGTTCATATACAAAATTTGTATTTTAACTTAATTTGCATCTATAAAGTGTTTAATTTTTTTAAAAGTTTTTATCTTTATTGATTTTAGAGAGAAATGAAGGGAGAAGGAGAGAGAGATGGAAACATCAATGACAGAGAACATCTCTTGGCTGCCTCCTGCATGCCCCCCACTGGAAATTTGGCCCACAACCTGGGCGTGCGCCGTGACCTGGAATTGAACTGGCGACCTCCTGGTGCATGGGTCGATGCTCAACCACTGAGCCATCCCAGCTGGGCCAAAATGTTTAATTTCTACATATTTACTATTTATAAACAACTTATCCATTTTACAAGTATTTGTTAGTTATATATTTATACCCATTTATCATTTTCTAAATATCTTACTTTGTTCATATTTTGTGTTGCTTTTTGCACTCAAATGTTTTTCTTTTTATTTTATATATATTTTAAAGATGTTTATACATTTGCACTATATTATTTCTCAACTGGTTGAGCCCTTCCAATTTTGATGTATTGGTTTGCTATATAGTGATATGCATTTTAATAATATTGAAGTTACATTTTTCATTGTTTTCTTCAGGTATTTATGAGGTGTGTCTTACATAAAGATTTAACAATTCGATTACAAAACAAAAAAACATATTTGTAGAATACATGTTTGGTGCCTACCGTGTCCCAGTTACCATGGTAAGTTTACAGATCTGCCTCTACCAGTAGACTGGGCAATCCCTAAGGGTAGGGACCACATCTCCATTGTTCACCTGTTTCTTCAACACCCTGGGCAATGCTAATCTGCCAAGATTCTCAGAAAATGTGTGGAATGAAGATGTGAGTTCATTCACTTCACCCCTCAACCGTTAGGGTCCAGCAACTCCACTCTGCTTGACGTACCCATCATGCTGGTTCATGCCTGTGTGTTTAAGCATGGTGTATCCTTTGTCCAAATGTCCTTTTAACTCCTCTCTTGATTTTTTTTTTTTCCTCCAAGAGATTCTGCTTAAGTTTCACCCCTTCTGGGAAGCCTCTTTTAGGCTCCAGCTGCTCCTGTGGGCTTCCCTCCTCACAGAGAGAAGTTTCACTGTGTGGTAACTGCCTACTTAACTGCCTCTCTTCTCAATTAACTGGGAGGACAGGAATCCAATCAAATACAATTCAGATCTCCCTGAGAAACAAATCAGTCAGTCCAGACCAGCACTGTCCAACAGAACTTTCTGTGATGACAGAAATGTCCTACAGCTGTGCTGTCCTCTTACCTGGCTATCTGAACAGTGAAATATGACTAGTCTGACCAGGAAACTGAGTTAAATTATGTTTAAAATAGCCATATATGCCTTGGCCGGTTTTGCTCAGTGGTTAGAGTGTTGGCCTGCAGTCCCAAGAGATCCGAGTTTGGTTCCCGCTAAGGGCACGTACCTCAGTTGCAGTTTGTCCCCTGCCCTGGTTGGGTGGCAACCACTCGATGTGTCCCTTTCATGTCAATGTTTCTCTCTCTCTCTCTTCCTCTCCCTCTCTCCCACTCTATTTGAACAAAAAATGAAAAAATGTCGAGTGAGGATAAAAATATAAAATAAAATAAAATAACATAGCCATATGTGTCTAGTGGCTGGTGTACTGGGCAGCACAAGTACAGACCAGTGGTTCTCAACTGGGGGCAATATTGCCCACAAAGGGCACATTTGTCAATGTCTGAGACATATTTTGATTATCAAAATTGGGAAAAGGTATGTTACTGGCATTTAGTGTGCAGAAATTAGGGATGATGCTGAACATGCTACAATGTACAGAGCAGCCCCTCACAACAAAGGATCATCTGGCCCCTTGTGCCAAGGCTGAGAAATCCTAGTCTAGACCGTCTGTAACCAGCCTTTGAAAAGGGCAGACTCTCAGTTGTACACCAAGAACTGAGACTGACAAAAAGTTCTGGGCTGCTCCCAGGACAGATGGGCCTAGCAGCTTTCATGAGGGGCTGCCTGCCCTCCCTCCATCTAGGCTCTTTCAAGGATCCTGGCAGAAGGATGAAGTTGATACAGGGAGCACTAAAAGGTCTTAGCAGTGATTTTTTTTTTTCTCAGATCCTGTCTCAGGTTTATTTGTACAAGTAGCACAGGAAACAACAGCTCCATGCAGACAGCAGTCCAGGGGTCAAACCAGTCCTTCTGTCTTTACGTTGGCAGACAGAGGCCTCTACTGTGGAGCCTTCATGGGGGCCTGGGCACCCTTGGGAGCATGAGTCTGAGTTGTAGCTGTAGTTGCGGCCTGAAGGTTGGTCTGAGCCCTGCCTTGGCCTTAGACTGTGGCTGGCAGAGCCTGAGACCCTTGGCGATGAGGACACAAGCACGTTTCCTAAGCTTGGGGTGAGTGATGTAGGCAAGTTGATTGAGCTTGCAGCTGCTGCCCTTTGAGATCTTGGACTTGACCTAGTTAGGCTTTATAAGGGCCTTGATAGCCTCAACAAGTGTGCTCATGGCCTTGACGTTATGACCCGCCTCTTCTTCAGGCCCTTCTTATTGTGCTTCTTTCAAAGCATGTTTCTCAGGAATTTGGGGTCTACTTCCTTCTTGATGCTGTTTGTGTGCCATTTTTGGAACTGGTTGTGCATGGTGTGGTTCCTGGACTTGGCCATATCTGCACTGAAGCCCACAGCTCCCAAAGCCCCTGGAACCAGAAGAGTTAGCAGTGATTCTTAAGTCCATCTGTGTCTCTGGGCCCACATGGTATCAGCTGTTTCCCTCATCCTCATAGGCGATGGCAATTCCTCGTCTTCCACTCACAGCTCCTGTCACTGGTGTCTGACCCAGGTGAGGCTGCAGCCCTTGCCAGCTCCGGGAACTAAGGAAGGAGGCTGCAAAGAGAAAGGACTGAAGCTGAGTAGGCTGAATCTGGGAGAAGAGTTCAGATGGGAGTGGAGACTTGGCATACTTACCTGCAGGGCTGCTCTCAACCAGATCCAGCTGAGGCCGCGGGGTCAGGGCTGAGCATCCAGCATCATTTGATGGCTTCCAAGCAGATAGGGATCGAAGCTCACCAGTAATAAGTGACACATCTGGGGTGTCCCACAGTTCCGATTCAGGAGGCGGGAGGGGCACGTGGAAGGGAGAGCCTAGAAGGGAAAAAGATGATCCATACTGGCCCCCTGATTCCATGCCCCAAGTGTTTCCAGCTCAAGCAGTGCCCCCCACCACTCACCAGGCAATAAGTCTGCGTAGTGTGTGAGGTGGGGAGCCAAGCCCAGAGATGGCCAGGCAGGATTGCAGGCAGCCTCCAGCTCACATGGTGACAATATAGGTTGGAAGAAGCTACCAGAAGGCTGGAGAGCTAGGGCACCAAGAGGACAGGCCAACAGCACAAAGACATCCACCTCAGGGAAGTTGGCAAGCTTGGGAGGTGTGGGCCGCCCCAGAGCTAACACATAGCTATGCTTGCCGGCAGCCCGAGTCAGGTTCCGCAAGTGTGCCAGGGCTTCACGGTGTCGGGCCACACCCAATGTGCCTACCAGCAGCCCCACCACACGAGCATCTCTGGCCCTCTCTACCAGATAGTGTCTACGTGCCCTTAGCCGCCCAGCCCGGGCACCTTCATCATGAGTCTGCCCTGTATCTGGGCAGCAGGAAGAGAAGGGCCGCTCTGGTGCCCAGCCTAAGAGCAGCCGGCTCAGGTCAGGGTCAAGGTCAGAGTTAGAGCTGGTCCCAGAGCCTCCCACATAGAAAGCACCATACTCTTCCAGACACCTCCCTGGGGCTAGGGGGAAGCGACGCCCAAAACGTTCTAGGGGCTCAGGCTCTGGATTGAGGGAGCCCTCTGGCAGGGGAAGAGCTGGGCTGGAGACAAGCAGGTCCAGGTACCGTGGGCGCAGGAGAGTGGCCAACGCCTCTGGAAGAAGGAGGTGGTGTCAGAGTTAGGGCCTGGCAAAGCAAGAGCTCCCCTATTCCCAAATACTGAGTGGGCCCCAGAAGCAAAGGCTGGGGTTAAGCCCATATCGAGAACTCTACGGGAGTGTACTGAACCGGGGAAATAAGCCACAAAGTAGTTGACCCACCCTCCCTGCATGCACAGGCAAAATCCCTCACCCAGGGCATGGGCGCAGGCTGGCTCACTCAGCAGCACCACAGGGGCTGTGGGGTCTGGGTTCTGGGCCTTGAAGGCTTTGGCACAGAGCTCCAAGGCCACAGAACGCTGACCAAAGACGAAGGCCACCGGCAGTGGGCGGGCTGGAGGGCTTAAACAGGCAGGGCCAAAATGTACAAGGGCCTGAGCTCCAGCTTGCTCAGCACCCAGCACATCCACACAGCAGCTGCAAGGGAGATACCATTAGTGAGAAGAGTTTCATCAGGAAGAAAGTTGCTGTCATCAATAGGAAATAGGGTCAGTGAAGAAAATGATGTTATGAAAAGACACTGTTATTGAAAGGAATAGTATCAGGAGGGCAGTCATCAATCATCATCAAAGAGAAACACAGCCATTAGGGGCAGGCACTCTCATACAGGAGAAACATTACAAACCCTGGATCCCTAGGCCTATCCTACACTCCATCCTTAAGCTCAAATTCACACCTGCCATAGGCTGTGTCCCCCAGAATGAACATTTTTGACCCCGTGGTCTCCTCCAGTCGTGCAGCCACAATCCCAGCATCTCCTAATAGCTGGTCAGGGAACTGCAAGGCCACCTGTAAGCATACATCATGGAGTCAGGAACGGCATCTCCTTCACTGAAGGTGTCTTCAAGGAAAACCTTCCCATAGTCCCTACCCAGCCAACCTTCAAAGCCCCTCGTCCCAGAGGAGCATCTGCCCCACTCCCCAGTGCTCACAAAATTACCCCAAGATCCCGACCCTCTGGGAGACCAATCCCCAGAGAGGCGAGCCACTCCTCCCTAACCTGCCCTCACCTGCGGACACCCCAGGTCACGGACAAATCCGACGACTCGCTGCAGCTCGTACACTCGGTCCAGGTCGGCAAAAGGAGTGAGCAGCCCCGCAGTCCCCGCCTCCCGCTGCAGCGCCGCCTCTGCCGGGCTGCTAAATGTAGACTCCATGAGGCGCGGCTTAGGTGGCAGGAAGCAGCGGGAACCTCCCACGGTCCCCACGTCCTCAAAAGCGGCCCACAATGGGTCAGTCACATAGTGAGGGCGGGGAGCTAGGGAGTCAGTAACTCCGCAGCCCGTGGACCCGCCATCCTTGCATCCAAACTTGCGTTTCCTCACTACACGTGAACCAACCGGAGAGATTACTTCCGGATTCTTGAGGCGGGCCGATAGCAATCTTACCAATCTTAAACCAGCACAGCTCCCACCCTCCAATCCTTGCCACCAAACCACCCACAACCAATGGTCGGCCTCAGAGGCCAAGGGGCCAATCGGAAGTGCTTCAGGGAGAGACGCAGAGCTTTGTGGGTGTTGTAGTTCCTTTGGCTCTCCTCTTCAGGCGCTGGGAGTTTTCAGGTTCAGCCCACTATCCCCCTTCAGAAACATCCACTCCCTAAAAATAACTCCAGTTCGAGTAGCTCCAACATCTCCATGGTTGTTTCCTAATCTGCAGAATGGGGCTTGTAGCAATAGTACTCCTAATAGAAGTGTTGGGTCAAAACAGTTTAGACATAAAACCTTACAAAGTAGTCCTTTGTCCTTTCCATGTCACATGTACTGAAAGCATTGCTTTTACCCCCACAATCGGTCAGGCAGGCAAACACTGAGCACTTACTGTTCACCAGGCATTACATTCTTAGAGTTTACAGTCTTCAGAGTAAGAATGGTCTCATTTTACAGGTGAGGAGACTGAGATTCAAAGAAGCTAACTACCTAATAAGGTATGCCTAATAAGGTATGCCAAGTCAGTGGCACAATCAGTATCAAACCCAGGTCTGATTTCAGAAGCTGGGCTTTTTGACTTCTCATTCCCCTAGCTTATTTGCACTACATTGGTCATGGGGGAAGGGGAGAAAAGGAGGAAGACACTGGACAGCTGGTAGCAGGATAAGAGAACTAAGTGAGAAATCAAGAGTACAATGAGAGTGGGGCAGGGGGACAGAGTGGCCTCGAGGGATGGCACATGAAAGGCTGACATGGGAAGAGATTGTATGAGAATGAAGAATGGACATAGAATTTGTGCAAAGATTGGGGAAAAAAACGGGAAGGAGACGATTTATAAAAGTAACCAGTCCTACCTCTAAGGAGACTCAGGCTCTTAGGCAGGAGTGGGAAGAACCCAGGCCTCTTCCTCAGACCTCACTGAGGAGAAACCTGGGGTGCCTGAGAGACAGCCCAGGTGGAACTGTGACCAAGGAGACAGAAAGGAAGGGAAACTGGCAAAGGGAGGAGAGCAACAGGGCAGGAGCTGTCCCTGGTCCTGACCAAGGCCTGACCATCGCGCGCTGGTTCCAGGCTCAGCCCACTACCCACCTTCAGAAACACCCACTCCCTAAAAATAACCATCACCAGATGGTCAGGTACCATAGAGTGGGGGAGTTATGGGTACACAAACACTAGGTCCTGCCTTCCTCTTCCTCTGGGGTCTGCAATGCCTCCTCCAACACATGCTCAGTTCCACTTTCTATACCTCTCACCAAGCATGTGAAAGTTTGGGTGCCTCCATAACTCCACACCAGAAACCCATCCTGGAACTCAAAGCCAATCTCCAATTTCTCGCTCCCAGCTGGACCCAGCCCGAGTCCCAGGTCCTCCACCTCAGAAGCCTCCCATTCCCATTAGAAATAAACTTCCTCCATGCAGCCTTCCTTCACTTGTCCCAGTTTCCCAGCTTAGCATGATAGCTATGCACTAGATCAACCTTTGTTTAACAGAACAAAGCAAGGCAGAACTAGGGACCCAGTGCTCAACATTGTTGATTACATAAATATATGCATCCATGAACACTGGAGACAAATTAAAGGGGTGTGGTGCTGATACTACTGCAATCCCTGCTCCAACCCAAGGGCAATGGCAGTATTCGGAATGGCTCCAGCCTAGGAGCAGCTCCAGCAGTACCCTTTCCACTCTAGGAGCTAGAGGTTGGCTCCACCACTCCCTACCAAGGGCTGGGTCCAAGCATCCTCCTATCCTTACCCTAGGCCTTCTGGGTAAGTGGTGGTGATGGCAGTAGAAAGGAAGCAGAGACAACAGTGCAGTAAGGGTCCAGGTTTACTCTTTGGGAATAGGAAGGAGTGAGGAGGAGGTGTGGGTGGGACGGGAACGCCCCTCAGTAGTCAGCTGTGTAGTCTGTGCCATGTAGCCCCCGGCACAGCAGTGTGAACTCCTTCACCATCTCCTTTACCCGCCTCTTGTTCACTCGCTCGCTGAAGGAGAAAAGGGAGAGCAGGTTAGTACCATCTACCACTAACTCATCCTCTTCCAGACCTGAGCCCAGGCCCCACCAGTTCTGCTCACCGAAGGATCTGCTGGCTGAAGGTGTCCTTCTGTTCAGGGCTGAGGCGGGCAGAAGGAAAACCAGGAGGTTGCAGTGCCTCCTTGATCCACATGCTCAGGAGGCTGAAGCAGTGTTTGTTCAGAGCAAATAGGATGTCGGCAAAGCAGTCCATGAGGCTGCGGGAGGCCTGGCCCCCAATGGCCTGAGAAAGACGAGTTCTCAGTATCCCAGCGCCTTGCCCCTTCTGCAGCAAGGGTGCTGAGTCACTCCCCACCCCCCTCCAACAGTTCCTCAGCCAAATTGCAGATAACCAGTGAGTGCTGCTTTTTGAGAGCCAGGTCATCCTCACCGCAACTCTGACAACTTTCAGATACTTAAATGAGGAAACAGAATCAGAGTTTAGGGAACCAAAGGCTCAAGATTCTCAAAAGGGCAGCTGCCATAGCAGTGAGGGCCACTGTATCCCCATCAAGCCCCCACCTGCTCCTTCTCACCTCCAGCACTGCTATGAGCAGCATACGGCCATCCTCTTGTACTACCTTTCCCACGGGTTCTACCTCCCCACATCGAGGCAGTAGCTCTGTCTGCAGAGGATAGAGAGGCCTGTCAGCCCCAGCTACTTCCCCCCTCATCGTGGAGACAAGACCTGTACACCATACCCCTACCCTCTGGAGTGCTGGGCAGGGCAGGGCTGAGTACAGGGGTGGTGGGGTTCAGGGATCAGCATGGGACTCACAAAGAATCCACAGGAGGCCTTGACAGTAGGTGCCTCAGGGAACTTGAGGGCCAGCACAGCTGTGGAGAGGCAGAGGCAGATCAGATAGGGCCTAAGGACCCTTCTGAGGAGGGCCCAGGCCCACTTCTCCCACTGGCTCCACTTACCACACTGGAACACAGCTTTGACATCCAACCGTTCACACAGGAACAAATCTGGCTTCCGCTTCAGAGCCTGCAGGGGGTGGAGCTGGTAAGCCCAGCCCCAGCCAGCTGCAAGGACCATCCCCATCCGCCCACTCACCTGCCACCCCAGGGCCCAACTTCACGCACCACAGGTAGAGGTTGTCAAAACCAGCTACCCAGCCATCTCTGGGTGACCCAGACCATTCCAGAGTTCCATAGGCCAGGAGAGGAGCAGTCAAGGAATGCTATGTACATGTATGTGTACATGAATGCACAGGTGTATATGAGAGAATGCAGACAGCTTGGGTCCCAAGTTACTCCCTGAGCAGACACCTTCCCCTCTCCCTCCATCAAGGCCAGATTCCTGCAGACTCCAGGTAGCCAGCAGTGATTTCGCTTTGATTCATAGAGGCAGTTTAGACCCCCTGTATTTATTAACAGAGCAGCAGGAAGAAGAGATGGCAACTGGACATGGAACACAGTCCAACAGCCCCCTCCCATGTCCTGTCATTCCGCAGATACCCTTCAGATCAGGAAGAGGAAAAACAGGGCAGGAGCCTTGGAGTCATGGCCCTACCTTTCACCCAGGGTACCCTGTGGCAGGGCCTTCTCAGCCACACCCAGCCCAGGAGCCATGTTGCCATTTGCAGGGAACGAATGAAGTACAGGGGGCAGACAGCCCACCCCAAGTGGTACCAGGACATGACTGGCACATCCTCAGGTCACAGGAGATGCTCTGCACAGCTCCCACAGTGATCAAATGCTGCTATTCCCCAGCAGCCTCCCAACGCACAACATATAGACCCCTAACTCTCCAGCCTCTCACATGCCTTCCAGCCTGCCATCTTCACCCACACGCACCCTCAATGAAACACCCTACTTACCCTCAAACACACTTCTATCACACTCCTCACACACACTCTCTCCCACACTTGCAGCACACCCTCACTACATATTCAAACACCCAAACCCCCCCACATCCCCAAACCAGCTCCACACCCACACCCTCAATCTACCAGACTTCTAGCACATGTACTCTCCCACATACCCATCCACAGATACACACTCAAATGCCCTCACCCCCAAAGATACATCCTCAATACCCACACATACACACATCCAAAACACTCTCCCTATTCCCCATTCCTTTCACCCTGCTCCCCAAATAAACTATAAGTTACAAGAGAGTAAGAACTATGCCTGCTTTTGCACATCATTATATCCTCAGCACCTAGCAGAGTACCAAGCAGGTATTACATACTCTACAAATATTTGTGAAATGATTAAGCAAAAAAACCCCACATTATTTACCTTAACTCACAGGACCAGACCACCCCTCCCCCCAATCTGCAGGAACCCCCTAACACACAAAACTCCCATATACTAAACCCACATTCCCATAGCCCAATACATATCTTTTCCAAAACATACATACCCTAATACAGACATACCAACACCACAATATATACGCCTACCCTCCATAATACACATTCCCACAGCCCAACACACACACGCCTCCAACACAAATCAATATTCAAAACCCATCAATGCCTAATACACATCAACATAAAACACACATCAATGCACGTGTCCACATTTCAACTATACATCCAACATAATACACATACTACTTACAGCACTTACATGATTTCGGTTCCTCCCACACCAAACTCAAAACATACAAAGTTCAACACACTTAAACACACACACATCGTAACACAGTCTTACAATGGAGCCAGCAACCCGCCTCCCAGCAGCAGCACAACCTGTCCAACAGCCCAACTCTGAGCTCCACTGAAGCACATTCATCTCAGCCTCTCCCTCTGGAGCTCCTCCCAGCCTACCTCTCAAGAGCAGGGGGTACTGAGGCAGGCAGTTCCCGGCAGGAGCACGGGGACAATGAACCCCAGGCCCTTGAACTCCAGTTCTACCCCTGAACTTCTTGGGCACCCCAGCCGCACTGCTGCTGGGCAGTTACCACCCCCTCCCTTCCCGACCCCCACCAGGCCAGCCCAACTCCCTCCCTTTGGGATCAGCCTCTCCCTGGTCTTTGTAGAATACTGAGCTAGCTGAGGCAAAGGGGCACTAAAGGAGGATGTTGGGTTGTCAACTTCCACGGAAACAGATGAAGAAACTCTATTCAACTGAACAGAAAAAAAATTTGTCAACAGAAAGCTAAAAATAGGCTTAAATTGAATTTCAACATAAGAGAAAGAGAGAGAGAGAGAACAGAACGTGAATGAATAAAACTAAAACACACCTGTGCCAGGAGTTGCATAAATGAATCAACAATATCAGGATGATCCCTGGGCCCTAAAATATAATAAAGATGGAACTTAAGAAAAAATTATACAAACAGCAACTCAACCTCATATAGTTATGTGGGACTGAGAGCCTGCAGGGAGACAGCGTGGGGGCACATGAGCAGCAGGAAGCAAGATAAAAAAACAAAACATACAAAAACCATGAACTGGGAGAAGCCCAACAGAAAGAGACGGCAAAGTGAAGGACGGGCCTGCCCCAGCTCCCTCCCAAGGGGCCTTCCACCTACTCCCCACTCCTCCTAGGTGAGTTCCCCAAGTGATCCTGTGGTGCTTGAGCAATGCTGGACTCCACATAGCTGAACATACAGCCCCCGCACTCTTGCTTTGGCCTCTGGCAGGCTGGGGAGGCCCTACACTGCTTCCTAGCACATACCTCCCCATCACTAGCCATCGAACAGGAAGGCAGGAATGGTTGGTTCTTGCTACTTCCTTTGGAGGCCTGGCTGAAGGCCCTGAAATGGCCAGGGCATCAGGACCTAAGCAGGTACCCTCACTTCAAGGGGGGCTTTAGGGCTCTTGGTCTGGCCAAGGAAGGGAACCTACTGGGTCCACTTAAACCAGAGGACGCCTTCTTGGGTAGGGCAGTGCCCAGTATGTAGTGGGGACGGCCAGGAAACCCACTGGTAGGGCCTAGGGAAGGAAACTATATTATGAGACCAAAAATGAAAATCCCACCCACCAAAGTCCCCCACATGGACACAGACTCAGCAGAGAGCCAGGCTCAGGGCTGAGGACCAGCTCCTACCATCAGCCCACACGAAGAAAGAGGGAAACCAGTTAATGTGTCGCCCTATGGTGCAGTGGGAGGGCAGAGTCCGAGGAAGGGATGGCAAGACTGGGACAGCATACAGGTAAGGGGACCATCCTGTCCAGCAAGACAACCAACAAGCCCAACAAATAGGATGCTGGACACTAGTCTGCTTCCAGTTCTGATGTTATCTGTGGCAAGGACAAGGTATGCGCCTGGAGCTCCTGCCGGGTCACTCCACTTTTAAAAGGAGGCACTGCAGGAACACCTGCCTGAGACACCACTAAGGAGCTGTGTGATCTTGCGCAAGCCACAAACACTCAGTTTCCCCACTGTAAAGCAGATAATAATCTTTTCCTTGTTTCCTTCTCCAGGCTATGAGGAGCGACTGATAAAGCCCGCCCTTTTCACATCTGAGCCCTGAGGTACTCAAGTCCTGGAAAGTGGGGCCCAATGTGCCCCGTGCCTGGATCGCATTGCAGACAACAGGTTTGACATTCAACAGCACCCTGCTAGCGGTGGGCCAGACAGTGAAGAAAAAAGGTTCCAAGAGCAGGGAGCCCTCATCCTCCTTTCTTCAACAGTGAATGGTGCCTGTTCCATGCTGGCCTCATTTTGTACACTGGGGATGCAGAGAGAAGAGACCCAGCCCTGCCCTGGAGGGGCTTAGTCTATGGAGAGAGACAGACATGAAGGCTGATTATTGAGTGTAACTGGTCCTGTATCAGCAGTGTGTACATGATGCAGTTTCAGCACAAAGTTAGATTCTGTCTCGGAAAAGCTTCTGGGGAATGATGCATGGGTAAGGCATGAAGGAGTGAGAGCTCACCCAGTAAAGGGCTTAGGGTATTCCAGTCAGAGGAGCAAGGCACAGGGATCAAATGGGACATAGTAAGGGAAAAGTCAGTGTGGCTGGACTGCTGGAGTCATGGGGATGCTGGCAGGAGAGGAAGTCGAGAGGTATGCAGGAGCTACATCATGTGGGTAGGAATGGGATGATAACCTGAGGGCAATGAGGAGTAATGAAAGGGTTTTAAGCCAGGGAAGGAAAATGCTCAGATTTGGTTTGATAAAGAACATTACAGCTGCAGGGTGTAGAATGGATTGGAGAGAAGGGCAGATGTCAGGAAAACCAGTCAGAAAATTGTTGAGGTGATTCAGACACACTATACTGAAACTTTGGACATGGAAGGTGGGGACAGCAGGCAGACTGTGAGATAATCAGGAGCCAGGATGACCAGGACTTGTCTCCAACTGAACACGAGGAGTGAAAGGAGTAGAGTTGAGGATGACCACACCTGGGTTTCTGGCTCAGGTTTCTCCCCACTTTGAACCTCCGCACAGCCCATTAGAGCATAGGCTAGCATCATGTGACCAGATTCTGAGAACATAAGCCAAGAACACTCTGGCTTCAGCTGAGACCCATGGTGAGCCTCAAACCTGCGACCATGAGTCCAGGAAAGATTCATGAGGCGGGTGGAAAGCAGTGTATTTCATTTCCAAGTTAGAAGTCTGGTGAGACAGTAGGGGAAGGCTGGAGCCCCCTTTTCCCAATTCTCTCAGGCTAAGGGCCACAGTGAATGGGGATGGGGATGGGACCACAGCCATAGGCTTTTGGCCTGGAAGGGAATAAACCTCAATGCAGGGAAAGGAATCAGTACTCACTGAGTACCTTTGTGTGTAAAAACCCCAAGCCAAGAGCCCAAGAGATGCTATTTTAATGCCTATAACAATCCTATCAAGTATAAGAAATCTCCATTTCACAGATATGGAAACAAAGGCTCTGCAAAGGTAAGTGACTTGCCCAAGGTCACACAACTAGTTGGTGGTGATGAGCTTAGAATCTAGGAGTACCTGATTTCAAAGCCCATACTCTTTCTACTTTTCATTATATCCCAAAGAAAAGGAGCCAGCCTGGTACCCCAAGCCCCTCAGAGCTTCTGGCCCCACCTTACCCATCATCCAGACTGACCCTTAGCCCAGCAGGCCAGTAGAAGACATCATTCACTCTCTTATCCACTTCAACCTAAGGTGTCCACTATTTGTAAGGTGACAATTATGCTGTGCTTGATCCCATAAGTTTCCCATCAAGTTCCATGTGCAACTCAGGGGACAGAGGAGAACAGAGTGGGCAGCTTTGGCTCCCCAATCGGGGAAGCAGAGGCGGTGGCAGTGGCAGCAGCAGCAGAGACCCTGGTCAGGACCTACCTTGCTGGAAGAGAGTGAGTGTGACGGAGGTGACGAGCAGGAAGAGGGCCTCAATTGGGGGAAAGTGGACAGGCTCATGAGCAAAGATGTGGACCAGCTACAACAAAGCAGGGAATGCTGGTCAGCTGAGGCTCTGTCTCACCAGGATAGGCCAGCATCCCTAGAATGCAGGTGAGGACCCCTGCCATGGCAACCATCAACCCCTTTCCACCCACCTACCCCATCCTGGTTCAGACAGATCTCTAACTAGAATGAAATCCAGAACACTTGTCCCAATCAGAAGGCCCACCTGTCGAGTGAGGTCAAGAGCAGAGGCCTGGGGGATAGTGCTGTACATCCGACCCAGCATCTCACACAGCTGTGGCACCATGGGGGCAAAGTCATCCAACAGCGTCTTAACTGACTTCTCGAAAATAGCGCACACCGCCTTGGGAGGAAGCAAAGGGGTCCGTGAAAGAGAAAACAATATTGTATTATGATCATCGAATTTGCTAAGAGACTAGATCTTAATCATTCTATCCACTAAAAAGAAATGCTAATTATGTGACATGATAGAGGCGCTAATTATGGGTATAATGGCAATTGTATCATGTTATAATATAGAAATGTATCAAATTAACATGTTGTAGACCTTAAATTTACACATTGTTATATGGCAAATATATTTCAATTGAAAAAAAAGAAAAAAAGCAAAGGGGCCCTGGACAGCAAGTCACAATTGCCTGGAACAGAATGGAGGCCTGGCACAGAGGAGGCCTAAGAAGGGGCCCTTACCTATAAGCCTTGCCTGGCTCTGCAAACCAAGGAAGGTAAACAAGTCTGACCCTCACCCTGAAAGGTAGGAGGCAAAAAGGCCCTTTTCAGAGGGGCATGGGATAGAACTTTGTAACTCAACTATTCCTACTTACATCTCCACCATTTCCCCTCAGGGAGCAGCAACAGCAACAAAATCCTGAATTAAAAAGAGACCAAAAGCAGGTCTCTGATGCTAAAGTGGATCCCTGACTGTCACTCAGCCACAACATCATAGTCCTTTGATAGAGCACTTCCTGTAATACTGGGAAGTTCTGAATGCCTTCCCAAAAGATTCCTTGTATCTATGGGACAGGATTCACCTCCTTTATTTCCTCAAGACCACTGCAAGCTTAAATGGGGCAACAACACCTTCCTTCTGCTCCACTTGAGAAAAGACACCATTGGGCAGAGAGCAAGGGTTGGGGCTCACCTCCACCACCTGGGCATCATTCAGCCATTTGCTCAGCACCTTCTGGATAAGCTGGAAGACCTGCTGCAGCACCACTACCACCTGGAGACACAGGAAGAAGTAAGATGCCCCCACCACCACTGTCACCCACCTGAGAAGGACTTCATAGTAGGAAGTAGGCTAAGAGTTCAAATTCAAACCTATCACCCCAGACTGTGTATTGAAGACTCAATGCATGGAATCCTAGTGGAAGGACTGTTTGCTCAATGCTCCATGAACGAAAAAGGATATTTAGAATTCTAAGAATCCTCTTAGAAGAACCCTCAAATTGCAAAGCAGGGAAATTACGAGGGCTTCATAAGATTACTAAATTGTGGGGGGTAAGGGGCTAGGTAGAGGTGGAGGAAGGTATATGGGGGATAAATGGTGATGAAAAAAATAAAATAAAGAGAAAAATAAAAATTACTAAAATATTGCAGCTTTAAAATCATTTCCTATCCATTTCTGCCCGTAAAACTCTTAGTGCCAAAGGCTACTGGCTAGCCCCAGATAGGCTTAGGGTAGACAGCCCCAGGGTATGCACAGATACAAACAGCTTACTGAGGACCAGAGAGCAGAATGAGGTCCTGGGAGGTAAGGGAAGGAAGGATGATGACCACCACAGAAAAAGGGGCTCTGTGGGAGAGATTTAGTCTGGAGCCAAAGGGTAACTGAAACTAGGGTGGGGAGTTGAGCAGAGAGATCAAGACATTGTGGCTTCCTTTTCTCCAGGAGAAACTGAAGGAGGTAGTGGGAACAATGATCAAAGCAGTCCCTCACATTTGTACAAAACTGCATAGAATGCAAAGTACTTTCACTCAAGACCACATCTGCTACCCAGCAGTTCTATGAGATGAGCAAGCCAATATTCTGATGTTTGTAGTTTGAGTGGGAAGCTGAGGCTTGTCCCAGATCATACAGCTTATAAGTGGTCACCAACCCCATGCCTGCCCGAGCTGATCACAGCACTTATCACACTGCTATGTGACAATCTGTTTACATGTATTTCCTCTAGACTGGGAACAACTCGTTGGTAAGAACTATTACATGTGGAACATGTAAACATCCTCAGTGCCCACAGAGAATAGTGAATGCTGAAGTAGAAGACCCCAGAGACGGGGGTTAAAGAGAGGCCCATAATTACATCACTTAGGGGTTGAAGGATAAGGTCAGTGTCCCCTGTGGGGTGGAGGAACCTCAATGACATCACCTCAGTTGGGCTGGGGACAAAGATACCACCCACAGGGTGAGACAATGACATCACTCCCCAGAGGGTGGGGGGCAATGATAAGATCATTCACGGGGTCAGAGGACCAAATGCATCATGCCACAGGGAACAATGGCAATATTACCCATAGAGTTGGAGGTGACAATGACATTCCCACAGGGTTGGGGGTGGGGGCAATGGCAATGACAACATCACCCACGGGGTTGGGTCCCTGTGGCACTGGCAGCTTCCGGAGCTCAGAGCCTTCATGATCATCCTCATGATGACTGACGTCCAGCGTGGTGAAGAGGTTGGAGAGAAGCCCCAAGATATGGACAATGGCCAGCTTGTTGGAGGGATTAGGCTATGGGGAGAAGTGAACTAAGTTCTGGATCTCCCAGCTCCAGCTGGGCCCCATGGCCCTATCCCTGACTGCCAGCTCCAACCCCACTCCTCAGCAACACAGTCCACACAAAAGGAAGCACCAGAATCTCACCCCTGCTCCTCCCTGGCCACACACACACACACACACACACACACACACACACACACTCCCAGCTCACTCACTATCTCCTCTGCCAGCTTCTCCAGCTGCTGGATATAGGGTGAGATGAGCGAGTGCAGGTTCTTAAGGATCTCCTCCACCTGCAGGGCTGACAGCAGGAAGCCCAGTGCCTGCATCAGCCACATGCACTGACTTGTCTGTGGGACAGAACATGGAGAGTTAGTCCTGGACACATTTGGTTATGGGTGGGAAAAATGAACCAACTGAGGAAGCTTTCAAGAACAGAGAATAAGAAATAAGACAAAAGACAGGATTTCTGTGAGTTCCTACAATATCCTCAGGGAGCTCCCTAGAAACTTTTGAGCTTACCTTGTGGATCTGTTTCATTAGCACATCCTGGAGATAAAAAGAAGTATGATATCAGAGCAGTGCAGAGTGTGCCCGAGGCCCAGCTCCACCCAGGGCCCCGCATACCTGGGAGACAGCCACGATGTTGGCAGCATAGGGCGGCAGATCATACTTGCATTCTCGACAGATCTTCTTGAGGGTGGACACAGAAGAGACAGAGAGCTCAGGATTGCCTAGGGCGTGTAGTACGAGGGGAAGAACGCTGTTGATCATGACGGGGTGGTCAGCCAGCCATTCAGAAAGAGCTCCTGGAGGAAGAAGGGAGAGAGAGGAGAGGACATCTGAGGCAGGCCATGCCCCTGGGAGGTAGGCAGAGCTCCCGGGCAGGGTCAAGTTGCAGCCCTAGTACAGAGCACTGATCATTTAAAGGACTGAATGGGCCAATATGCATGCACATGATCAAACATGATCCTTAAAGCTGAGAAGCAGGAAGAAGTTACTCAGTAGAGGCCCAACACTGCTATTCCATTGACAGTGAACTGGCCTCATTAAACTACAGCTCAGTATACTCAGGAAGGACCCTTAGACGTGCCAGGACATTTAGTTGGCTGCAACACTGACTGTGTGTGTGGGCATGTGTGTCTTTCTTATTTTGGATAGAATTGGCTATAGCTGAGGATGAGTGCCTATAGGCTCTGAGAATGTGCTCATGGGTGTGTACCAGGTCTCACCAATGGTGAACATGACGGTATCCGCCAGCTGCACGTTGCTGATGCTGATCCGTGGGATGAGGCCAATGAGCCCAGGTACCACATCAGAATAGTTGACATCAATGGTTTCTGCGATGGATTGGAAGCCATAGAGCAGGGCTTCTGTGTGCTGGGGAAAGAGGGTGCCACTGGCTTGGCTGAAGAGCAGGGTGTGACAGATCTGGGAGGGCTGAGGGAATCAGGCTTGAGGGGTACCTGCCAGGAGTAGGGCTCCTCTGAGCTGGTGAGCAAACGGCCCAGCTTGTCATAGAGGTTGCTGAGCAGCTCGGCTCCCAGCATTTCATAAACATACATGAGCGTGTCTGAGATGTCCACCCTGAGAAGCAGATAAAGGGCTTATACACAGCCTGGATCCTGCCCCCAAGCCCAGAAACCCACCCTGGTATCCTCACAACCCTGTAAAAGTGCCTAGAGAATAGAGAAAGAAGCCCCAGGATTCAAAAAGCCTGGACTTGTGCCCCTCCCCTCATTGCCATCATTATTTCAGAACTCCATTTAGAGCTAAGATAGGCTTGCTACCATCACCTGTAAATTCGGAACTGCTCCTTCTCGTCTGAGGACCAGAATCCATATTCCTCATCAGAAGGGAACTGGGCCTTGTGCAGAAGCACATCCACCAGTTGGAAGTAGACTGGCCGGTACACCTGCTGGTACACAGCCTGCTTCTCTGCCTCAAAGGACAGAATGTCATCCTGAGAGAGCCAGGGAAGAGTATTAGCCACCTCACCAGCAGCCAGAGAAGCCCATTGTCCACCTTCTTCCATCACGGCCCCCTCCTACTGGAGGTAACAGAGACTCACCTGCAGTGTGTACCAGAAGGTGAGGGTTAGGGAGCTGGTAGTCTCATTGACAGGATAGTGACCAGGGATACCCGTGCAGAACATGATCATGTTGACAAGGGCCAGGAAGCTCTGCCAGTGCTCCACTTGGTCCAGCAAGGCCCTTGGAAGGAGGAGATACAGTAAGGTCACTCCACTGCCCCCAAGAGAGCTCTATAACCTTCCCCCCTTAGGGTGCCCTGCTATCCCACCCGTAACTTTCCCACTCCTTACCGAGAGTGGTTCTCACCCAGGGCCACAGCAATGCGACAGATGCCATGGGAGGTCTCCATGTCCCCATTCTGCACTGCCTGACGTAGTTGATCCTGCAGTCCCAGCACCAGTGGGATGAGTTTCAGGAGTGTGTTCACATACCTGGAGGCATGAGAGAAGACCCATCAGAACTGTCTGCCCATCCCTCACTAGATTTGAAAGAAAGGTACATTCTCCCAGTGTTCCATTAAAGACTCCCTCCCCACATCAAATCCAAAGCAAAAAAAAGGTCAGGGCCTACACAGCAGCTGCCCATGTTGGGAAGAACCTTAGATCAGAGACCTCCGGGAGAACTCTGGAAAGGAAGCATAAGGTCAGTATTATGGGTTGAACTGTGTCTTTTTATTAGACTTAGAGTTGATGCTGAAATACATTAAGACTTTGGGGGAGGTTGGGATGAGGTGAATGCATTTTGCATGTGGGAAGGACATAAATTTGGGGGCCAGAGGGCAGACTGTTATGGGTTGAATTGTGTCCCCCTAAAAAAAAAATGTTGAAGTCTTATCCTCTAGTAACTCAGAATGTGATAGTATTTGTTTGTTTGTTTTTTCACTTAGTCAAGTTTATTTTTTTAGATTAAAAAATATATTTTTTTTATTTTTTAAAAAATTGATATTATTTTTAATTTATTAATTTGTTTTTGTTACAGATGTTTCTCATTTTTCCCCCATTGACACCCTCCTCCCCTTGCCCCCACCCCAGAATGTGATATTATTTGGAAATAGGGTCATTGCAGATAAGGTCATAGAGTAAGGGGGCCCCTAACAATATTACTGGTGTCCTTATAAGAAGACATCCACATGAAGACAGAGACCTACAGGGAGAATGACATGTGACAACAAAGGCAGAGATTGGAGTTATACAGCTGCATGCCAAGGAACACCAAAGATTGCCAGCAAACCACCAGAAGCTAGGAGGAGGCAAGGAAGGAATCTCCTATAGGTTTCAGAGGAGCTGACACCTTGATTTCAGACCTCTAGTCTCCACAACTGTGAGACAGTAAATTTCTGCTGTTTAAAGCTACCCAGTGTCTGGCATTTTATGATAGCAGCTCTAGGAAACTAACACAGATACTGTTCGGGGAGACTGAATAGGATGGGAGATTGAAGAGTTAACAAAGGCTCAGGAACCCTGTTAAAGACTTTAAAAGGCAGCAACAGCTCCTAAGAGCATCAATCCCCACCTTTCACTCCACTCCCTACCAAATCCTAACTCCTATTTACTCTGGTGACAGTAGGAAGAAAGTAGATGATGAACTCAGAGAGAGCTAAGAGGCAAAGTGAACAGGACTTGATGATTGATTGGATGTGAAGATGGGAAAGAATCAGGGACAACTCTCAGGTTACTGGCTAAACAAGTAGGTAGATAGTAGGGCTATTTACTGAGACCTGGAGGGATGGTGTGGAGGGGGACAGTAACAAATGTAATGGGAGGCTGGAAGGTGATAAGTTTAGTGTTAGGCATGTTGAATCAGAGGTACCTGGTGAGATATGCAGGTAGAAGTGTCCAGAGTTGCATATAAAAACATGAAACCCAACAGGGAGGTTAGAGCAAGAGACACAGATTTCAGAGTCATCAGAGAACAGTTGGTATTTGGAGTTATAGGAGTAAATGAGGATTGCTCAGGAAGAAATTGTTGAATGAGAGAAAAGAAGACAGTTCAGGTCAGAGCCCTGAAGCACAGTGATCCCTAAAGGAGGAGCAGAGGAAGCACAGTACACAAGAGACCAGGAGAAGACTAGCTCCATCCCATCAGACTCCTCCCCAGTAGCCTGCTCTGTGGAGACGAGATTAAGCAGAAGTGACACTTCAAGGGGGAATCAGGTGCTTGGGACCCCTCTACTGTCAATCATAGTGTCACCATACCAGTCTGTGGCGAGGTGGTGGTGGGGGATACTGAGTGTGCAGAAGGAGTTCTATCTAGACTTTCCCCAAGCAGGTTGCTAGGTAAGTAGCTTCATAACTTTAGGGGTAAGATGTAGACAGAGGCAACCAGTTCAATATGTTGGCCTGCACATCTCCATTCTGGTAAGATTAAGACATCCATACCAGGATATGCCCAGCCCAGAGACAGATCCAGAGGGAGCTGCCTAGAGACAGCTGGGATAGCTTTAGTCTCATGACCCTGTCACGGGCTGTACCACCAGACAATGGGCACCTTCAGGCCAGACTAGCACAAAGAGCAGAGGCAGGGCCAAGGCCATGACCCATGAGTTCCCCAGCAACTGTGATGGGGCAAGGGGTGGTGCTCTACCCCCATAGTACCTCCAATTCATTATAAAGCTGCCTCACACTTGCCAAAATTCATATATACAATAGATCTTCAATGAAGTTTCTTAATTTGCCTCATTTGAGCTTTATAAGATAAATCAAGGACAATATAGCCCAGAAGGAATCAGAGTATTACTCAAGGTCATACAGCAAATAGGTTCCGGGCTGAGAAAGGCCCTTATACTGCTATAGGTCTGCTTCTCTTTTAGGGTCCAACCCGAATTTCCCCAAAGGATCTACGCTGATCTCAGCCCATGGCTCAAGTCCTAACTGACAGAGAGCTCCAAGAACCTGTCTAATTCACCTTCTCTCCTCCCCCAGCCCTCACTGAAAAGCTTTTCCAGAATTAAAACCATATTACAGAGGGGGAAAATTTTTTTCAAAGGAGAGAGCCAGGCAAGCAGCAGTAGCAGTGGAGGAGAAGGAAAAGAGTGATGAGTGCAAGCTTAGTCAAGGGGAGGGCCAATGTCAGAAAACCTGGGTAAGACAGTGGCTGGATGACCCAGAAGTCAAAACCACTGAAGAAGACTTTCTCAAGACAAAGCTAGGAAACTAGATTACAGTAGAGCAAGGTCCGAACTCTGACTCTGGGCTGGGTGCAGCCCACCTATCGAGTAAATTCTTGCATAGATTTCCTACCCCTGGGCACCTGTGTCTGAGAACTGTGAGTAGACAAGAAAACAGACCCAAGGCCCCCAGAAGTTTCTAGGTTTGGGGAGAAAGATAAGAGAGGATGGATGTTTTTAGGGCCATGGCTGAAACTGGGTTCAAGAGGGCTGATTCCAGTTGGTCAGCTTGAGCTGCTGGGGCAGGGCTGCTGGGACTCCTTAGCTGTCACTCACACCAAGCTCAGCTCAGACCTGCAATTAGAGATCCAGGAGCAGAGCTGAAAATGGGGAGTGTTGCTAAGCAACAAAGGGAGCTACAGCCAATAGGCACTCAGGAGGCTGTGGGTTTCCTCACTGGCTTCTTGCTTGCTCATTCGTTCAAAGAGGAGGCATCAATTACCTGCCAAAGCCCTGGAGACTGGCTGGGCGGGTAATCCTGGGTGTATCCAAGGACATCCCACATCACCCACGCACTGGCCCTGGCCAATTGTCTGAGCCCAGCCACTATCTGAGCTTCTGGCTGCCAAGAAAGGCCTTGACCTAGGACTTGCTACCCATCTTAAGTTGAAAACCTGGGAAACCAGGGGATAGGCATAATACTAACTGTTAATGCAGTTAGGATATGAAATCTAGTAACTGCTTTTTATGGAGTGCACAGGAACCATGCTAAAGCTTTCACAGTCATTTTCTTATTTAATTCCCATAACAAAATATTCTTTATAGAATACCAGGGACAGGCCCTGGTGCATATTATCTTAATTAAATCATTACAACTCTGTGAGGTCAATATGATCACACCCATTTTACTGATGAAGAAACTGAGGCTTACCCAAGTTCTCAGATCTAGTAAATGGACCATCTGGGATTAAAGCTCAGCTGTGATTAATGCCAAGGCTAGCACCATCAACCACTCCCCCATGCTGTCTCTTTTAGTGTTTTTATTCCCCTCCAACTCTGCCAAGGGTTCCCAAAGCTCTATCTCTAAAATGTTAGTGTCAGGCCTCTAGTCTTGCCCAGGCCAATCCACCTTATTCCAAATATCTCATCATGCCATTTTTCTCTGCTCAAAATCCTTTAATATATTTATATCACCCTCAGGATGAAGACCAAAATCTTAAGGTAGTTGACAAGGTCCTACATGATTGGGGCCCAGATCTACTACAACTGGCCCTTAAACCCTGCTGTCTAATCACACCCACTCACTCTCTCATACCCTTACCTGGACTCTTTCATCTATCTGAAATGTCCTTGCCATATCCATCACCTACATCTAACTCTTACACAGTCTTCGAAGCACAACGCAGTTGTCACTTCATCTGGGAAGCCTTTCACAACCCACAGACTGGGTAAATGCCTCCTCTGGGCTCTTACAGTCCCCTTGCTCTCTCCATTAGGGTATTCATCACATTGACTATACTTGCCCATTCATGTAGCTACTAGGTTATGAGCTCCTGATTTGCAGAGATCAACCCATTCATCTTTATACTCCTAGTCCTCACTACAGGGCCCAACACACAAACAAGTGCTCAACAAACGTTTGCTGAACACCTTACTACACTCACCTTCTTTCGAGTGTTGGAATATACCATGGTGCTGCCCAACACAGGCCTTTGTACTTGCTGTTGTTTCTGAAGCCTGCAACATTCCCTCCTCCTCCAACCTCTTCCATGCCTGCTCCCACCTCATCACTTCAGCAACTCCTACTTTTCATCCATTCAAAAAATACTGAATGCCACCCAACTGCTACCAGGCACAATGTGACAAAATAAAATGACAGAGTGCCTATCCTCACAGAGCTCAGAGACTAATGGGGAGACATACATTAATATATAATGAAATCGTGTATGCACCAAGAAGGAAAAACACTGGGAGCTCTGAGATAAAATAATAGAGAAGACCAAACTTAGTCTTAAAAATCATGACGGACATGAAGTTTAAGCTGAGGCAGAGGTGATATGTCAAGTACATGTATTGATTCAGAGCCTGGAAGGAGCATGGGGCATTCAAAAAATTAAAAGACTGAGGGTGAAGAAAGCAAGGAGCATGGCTTGAGATGAGGCTGGAGATGCCATATTGTGCAGCAGCTCTGTGAATCAGTTAAGGCTTCCGAACTTTACCCTATAATCAGTGAGAAGTCACTGAAGGGTTCTGAGCAGAAAAGAAAGATACTCATTTTGAAAAGATCACACTGGCTGCTGGGTGGACAATGAAGGGTACAAGAGTAAAAACCAGGGGACTGGTGAGAGAGCTTTACAACAATCTGGAAAGACGTGCTGACAGCTTGAACTGGAGTGGTGGCAGTGGAAATGGAAAAAATAGATTTGCAATATGGTCAGGGGCAGAACAACTAGAACTTGGCTGAGAAAAAGAGAAGAGTTAACTATTTTAATTGAATAATTCATTGGATGGTTAGTTGTTTAATGTCTGTCTCACTCTCTGAACCATGGGACAGGGACCAGGTCTTGATTAGTTCCTTGCTGTATCTCCAGCATAGGACCACACACACAGTAGGCACTCAGTTAGTGTTTATTGGATGGATGGATGGATGGATGGATGGATGGATGGATGGATGGATGGCCAAGCAGAATGTCCCTCTCTGGGAAGGTGGGGACCAGCTCACCTCTGGGCATCAGGCTGTGAGATGGCATTGACAATGGCCTCCACACTGCTGTCGAAGAGCTCCGAGTCCTGCAGAGCAGTGAAGGCAGCCTGAATGAGCGCCTCGCAGTCCTGCAGTGGCACCTCCAGCTGCACCCAGCTGGAAAAGCACTTGAGTACCTTCTGACGCACACAGCTGGGTGAGCTGGGCTGCTGCAGCAGTTGCTCCAGCAATGGGAAGACAGCCCCACACTCCACAGCTAGGCTGGCCCGCACCAGGCCTTTGCGATACTGGGGCAGGCGACTGGTCTGAAATTCCTCAGGCAGCACTGTCAGCAGCTCTAGCAGAGCCAGGCAGCGACCCTGGCCATCCACTGGTGAGTCGTCAGCCTGGAAGAGTCGTACCATATCTGCCACAGCACAAGGCCAAGCATCAGGCATCATACTGAGAGCCAGCGAGGCCAGCGCCACACATAGTCGAGTCAGCACGATCTTGGAACCACTGGCAAAGCGGGTGATCTGGGTGAAGAGCTGTGCCTTTAGACTTTCATACTGGTCAGTGGGGATGTCACTCCAATAGCGAGAGATCTTGATGTGCAGGGCACTGGCCCCAAAGTACTGGATCTCAGGCACCTTGTCAGGCTGTAGTAACTGCCAGCTGAAGTGCCAGGCCTGTGGAGAGACCTGGGCCTGCATCAGCCACTTCTGAGCCAGGTTCTTGTTCTCAATGTTGGGGTCGTAGTAGAGCTGGTGCAGCGCCTGCAGGACAGCACAGGATTGAGCAGGTGCTGGCCACTCTGGATCCTGCCAGAGCCCAGAAAAGAGGGCGTGACTTGGTCCTGCAGGACTGCTCTCTCTTTCTGACTGGGGAGCTGAGCAGAAAGGGAGAGCTCAGGGTTCTGTAGTTTCCTGGGCCTGGGGTCCTGCAGATACCTTGAAAACCTGAATTTTGTCCATGCTCTACCATTATCCTCTTCTCCTTACAGCAAAACATTATGGGTTCAAAGAGTGAACCTTCACAAGAAAGCACACACGCAACCACACGAAGAGGAGGCTGAACACACCAAAGGGGATGCCTGTGAGGTAAAGGGCAAGGCCCAGGTGGAAGGAATGGCTCCATAGGGATGAAGCTAAGCCTGAGAAGAGCATAAAACAGCCTGAGGGGCCCTGACCCTCCCAGGCACAGCTGTTCCCATCAACTCCAAAAGCTCCATTCAGCTCCCCCAGGATCATCCCTAGGTCACTCCAGATGCTGGCACCAAAGTCAGTGTGAAATCTGAGAAGGATTAAGACTTTGCCAGGCAGCCCTTGTGCAGAGACATACTGGAGAAGGGGATAAGAAGACCTCTCAGAGAGCACATGGGAGGGTCCAAAGAGCTGGTCCAGAGAAGTCTTAGCCTTCAGCCCTGGTAAATGCCTAGCCTGGAGCTCTCAACTAGACAAATCCCCAGGGTCCCAATTCCACTGGGACTTCACACAGTAAGAAAACAGATTTATCTCCCTGGTAGCACATAGAACAGTGCGCCACCATGCCAACACTGCCCAGCCCCAGGGGCTGGAAGAGACCAGGGCTCTGACCACCTAAGTAGTCTCCATCCAAGTAGGCTTAGCTCTCTCTGTCCCTCTGACAGCCAGTTATGGCCAGTGCCCCTGTTTGGCTGCTTGGGGATACAGAGGCAGGCAGAGAAGAGAATCAGAAGGGATGCATCCTCACCATTTGGTATGGCAAACAGGGCTCAAGAATAACAAGAGTATCTGTAAGTACTCCTTATTTTCCATGAAGGTAGCCCTACCTCCCCATTAATTCCAGGGGGAAGAGGGAGCATTTCTGCATTCCAAGCCTGTATAGGCAGAACCCAGAAGAGAACCAGAGAAGTAGTTTTCAAAAGAGATGGATTGAGCAGTGGGGAAATCTGGGAAGACCATGGCAGGAAGCTATATGGGCAGATGAGTAGGAAAGAACCCCGAGGCTGCCAGCAAAACCAGGCCCTTTGGACCCAGCACAAAACAAAGGGGGCCAGCCATACTCCTGTCTGCCTTCATCGAATAAAGGAAGGACTCCTCTCTAAGAAAGAGTGAAAACATAACCCAGATTATTTTCTGAGATCCTGGCTCAACAAAAAGGGTCCAGGATGGTTCAGCATCAGTATGGTTCCTGGGGTTCCTGGTTTCTCACTGCACTGCTCATGCAGTTCCCACGGAGCTGGAGAATAGCCAATCTGGCTGGAGGTATATGCCATCAGCACCCTGGAGGGACCATCCCAAGACCCCAGAGTATCTATCCACAGAGGACCCATGTCTAAGGAAAGCCAAATATAGCCCATTAGGACACTGTAACACTGCTGTCCTGCCTGCCCAGAGACAGCAAATGCCAGGTGTCCAGGGGGCACCATCCCAGCGGGCACCCAGCCCAGGCCTGGGCTCTGGCATTAGTGTCAGTCCCCAGAACTTCTGCTCTGTCACTGGAGTGCCCACCCCAGGGCCCTCATACCTTCTCCACGTTCTCCACAGTGAAGTCCAAGGCTGGTGCTGCTCCAGCCCCTGCAGCCCCCGGCTGCTCCTCCCGCCGGTCCATCTTTGCACCCTCCCCAGCAGGGAGGTGGACCCTGACCTGTCTCCTGCCCCAGCCCCTTGGCTGCTGGCCGCCTTGCTAGACCCCGGCTTGGGTGCCCAGGAAGTAGTGTGGTGACAGGGGACCCAAGGTGGGCATGGCTGCCAAGGCCTCCCCACCTCGATTGGGGGTGAAGGGCTTGCCGGAAACCAAAAGGAGTGCTCTTAGGAGGAAACCCACTGAGGGGGGGCTCCAAGGAGGACCCTTCAGTGAGGAGATCTCAGGCGGGGGTCCTAGTAGTAGGTCACGGCTCTGTTTTCAGAATCTGTGAGGAGGGAGTCATAGGGGAGGGAGGCCTGTGGGGAAAACCGAGCCCCTGGCCCGTGAGGGGTCACAGGGTCGATGGCCGGTACCCACAACACCCTCGGCTGAGTGCGCTCCTGGGTCCTATCAGGAGGTCACTAGGGTGGGAGGTCACGAGGGAGAGAGCCCTTAGCGGGTTACGGAAGGCGTTCCAACGAAGCGCGGGGGTGCAGCTTCGACACTCGGGGGCGAAGAGTCCGTAATGTTGAGGGGCTGTGGGAGGGCCCCTCCGCTCGGCCTGGCCCGCGCTCTTCTCACCGCCCGCTCCGGCCCCGCTACCGCCGCTGCCTCCGCCCCAGTGACTGACAGGCAAGCCGGCCCGGCCGGGACGGGGCGGGGACCTCAGCGGTGCGGGCTGCCCCGAGCGCCTGTTCCCGGCACCGCCGACTCAGGCGCCGACCCTTCCCCGCGCCTGCCCTGATGCGGCCCGGCCCGGCACAGCCCAGCACGGCCCAGCGGAACTGCGGGGAAACTCATTCCGGGTCTTTGGTCCTGTCCTCGTGCCAGCCCGCGCGCCCCCGATCAGGCGACGGAACGGCGGGCCGCTCGAGGCCCCCGCCGAGCAAGGTCCCGCCGCTGCGCACCCTGGGAAATGTAGTCGTAGTGCGCCCAGCGGGAGGGCGGAGCCTCCAGGCGGAGGCCGGGAGCACGTGGCCTGGGGACCCGTGGAGCCCCGCGAGCCCCTGGCTTACCGGGACCGACAGGTACTCCCAGTGAAACAGGTGGGGGAGCTGCAGAGCAGCTCCCTAGGAGTGTGTGACTTTTAAGGGGTAGGTGGATGGAAGTGGGATCCCAGGCTGGAGGAAAGGGTGTGTTGGGGGGCGGGGGTAGGTCACTATGGTGCTCTGCTTCGGGTGCATCCTGGGGCCCAGGAAAGGGGCCGTGTGGGAAGAAGGCGTCAGCACCACTTTGAGAAGATAGGAGGCTTAGCGCGCCTCAGGAATAAAAAAGGACGGCTCTCGGAACCACCCAGTGAGCAACCAGGAAACCGCATACCATGGACAGTGCTCGGAGAATTTCATAAGGTTCTTGGAAGCGACTTCTATTTACATGTAATTAGAATAAGACTAGCTCACACCCAAGTGCTACACAGTGCTATGCACACCTTACGCATCAATTCTCAACAACTCTAAGGCGGAGATTTTTATGCACCATTTTCAGATGAGGAAACAGGTTGGGGAAAGGTGAACTTATCCTTGGACACTCAGGGTAGCAGAGATCATCATCAGGTATGCTTAGCGGCAGACCCCAGCAGTCCCTTACCTTTACCACTTGTCTTTTTATTAACTCTTGCCGGCTACCCCAGAGAGGGGTGCAGGGGAAGACCTCTATACTTGTGTTCAGTGGAGGAAACGCATTGGCAATATGCGCGAGGGCCTGAGAAGGCATCTGAAGGCTTTCCCGAGGAGGAGAAACTTGAATAGACAGATTTGGGGGTGGGGGGTGATTAACTGGTAAGCAAAGTCCAATGGGAATCTAGTCACTTAACAAATCTTTATCAAGAAAATGTTTGAAGTAGAGCTAGTAAGTTGTGTTTAGTCTAAGGCAGTGGTTCTCAATCTTCCACGAGTTCCTCATGTTGTGGTGACCCCCAACCATAAAGTTATTTTCGTTGCTACTTCATAACTGTAATTTTGCTACTGTTATGTCTTAGGCGACCCCTGTGAAAGGGTCGTTCGACCCCCAAAGGGGTCGCGACCCACAGGTTGAGAACTGCTGGTCTAAGGGGACATAGGTGGGGTGAGGAAGTGGGAGGGATGAGTAACAGGTGAAGTTGGAAAGACAAGTTGGGAGCAGTAGGCTCTTGAAAGAGTTTAGACTTTATCCTAAGTGCAATATGAATCCATTATGAGGCTTCAAGTGGGCATTGATGACTGGATTTCCATTTTAGAAAAGTCTCTTTGTGGTATGTAGGATAAGTTGAAGGAGGGAAGAGGAGAGGCAGGGGAGATTTGGAAGGAGGAAGCCAAAATAAAGCAACTGATTCCAGGTCTGTGCCCAGGGCTGTGAAATGCACTGGCTCTGATGCTGATGGAGATTTCATTGTGAAAGGTGGGAGAGGAGGAAGGTTAAGAGACTTGGGCCTATGTTTAAAACCTGTCTTTGCCTCTTTTAGCCATAAGACCTTGACTTCTGAAACTCACTTTGAAAAACATGAGAACAGGCCCTGGCCAAGTAGCTCAGTTGGTTAGAGTATCATCCTGATACACCAAGGTTGTGGGTTCAATCCCTGGTCAGGAATCAGCCAATGAACAACAAATCAATGTTTCTTATTTAAAAATGAGAACAGCAATTCCTCCAGTGAAGGACAAACTGAGATGATGTATGAACAGGGCTGGACCCAGAGACTACAACTTAATGAATGTGTTTTCTTCCTGCTTCCAGTCCAGGGTTTCTTCTCACCCCTCAGGGTTCCCCTGGTAGAGGAAAAAGCCAAGTCTCACCAACAATGGCTCCTGAACATGTTTCACAAACACCACCTGGGATAGACAGATTGAAATAGACCTGGGGATGTTGGGGATATTTGGGGTGCCAGACCAAAAGGGATGTCCGAGATATGGATAGCAATCTAGGATAACTTAGAGCCAAGTGGGGAATGAATCTTTGGGAGCTAGTTACAGATAGGTTCTTCCCTACTCTGAGGGACAAGAGTAGGATATATAGGGGCCAGAACTTGTGACAACCCTGGGATGGGTCCTCAGATTCAGGAGAGAGCATTCCAAAGCTCAGGAGACAGGGAGAGGGAGCTTCTGTTGGTCACCTTGAACTATTAGCAGCCTATATCTATGACAAATTAACTTCTCAGTTTGAAGCTTTTCAACCTTCCAAAATAGTGTGAATTTCGTAGTTAAGCATTCTCAGAGGAGGTTTCCCTCCTTCCATTTCGCACCAAGGTGAAATGCAGGCAATTTTCTCAGTAGTCCCCTGGTTTGAGGGAGAGAGGTTAGGTAGAGGAGGGGCAGGTTTATTTCTAGTTCATCCTTAAGTGTGGGCATAGCCTTTGGGGTCCCAGCCTTATAGGGAAGTTTCTGGGTAGACTCCTTAAGCTCAGGAGCCCTCACAAGCCAATGCTCAGGTTCACCAGGTAAGAAACATGCCCTCAAGGTGAAAGCTAAGTTTACCTTTGTAGCTTCCTACTTTTTAAAATTTGGCCTGACTATTTCTTGTGTTTGCCAGCTCATGGATGCATTTAATTTTTAAAAATATATATTTTGTCTAGTATTTTTCATTGTTCTCAGCAAGAAGTTTAGCCTGAGTCCCTAGGCTACCATGTTGCAAGAAAACCCAGTGGGCAGTTTCAGTCCCTATATGACTTGATTTTTCTGCTGCATTCGGCCCTGTTGACAACTCCCTTCCCCTGTTTTTTTTTTTCCCCTACCACTCTGACCACTCCCTTTGGTCTCCTCCACAGGCTTGCCCCTCTTCCTCTCCCTGTTCCTTAAATGTTTGTTCTCCGGGCCTTCTCCTCTGCTTCTCCTCTTATTCCTCAGCATCTCACCACTCTTTTGGCTTTGAGCTGTGATGCCCAAGACTCTCTTGTCCGGACTTTTCTGAGTTCCAACCCTCATATTCAGCTGCTACCATATTCAGGTGCCCTCTGAAGGTGTCATAGGCACCTCAAATTGAATTGTATAAAACCGAACTCATGATCTCTCCCACACCTTACTCCCATCACATGCTAAACATACTACATTCCCTATATTCTTTACCAGTCACCCAAGCCAGAGCCTTGGAAATGCTCCCTTTCATCAAACTCTCACAACCAGTTCGTCATCAAGTCCTGTTTATTATTATTTATTTATTTAATCCTCACCCGAGGGCATTTTTCCATTTTGGTTCAGATAGAGTGGAGGGGAGGGAGAGAGAGAAAGAGAGAGACAGAGAGAAACACTGATGTGAAAGGGACACATCGAGTGGCTGCCTCCTGCACAACCCCAACCAGGGCCGGGGACAAACTGCAACCGAGGTACATGCCCTTAGTGGGAACCGAACCCGGGTCTCTCTGGACTGCAGGTCAACACTCTAACCGCTGAGCCAAACCGGCCCGGGCACGTTTATTATTTAAAAAAATTTTTTTCTTTATTGATTAGAGAGGGGAAGGGAGAGAGAAAGATAGAAACATCAATGAGAGAGAACATTGATTGGCCAACTCCTGCATGCCCCCCACCGGGGATCGGGCCCACAACCTGGGAATATGCCCTGACCGGGAATCGAATCGGCAGCCTCTTGGTACATGGGTTGATGCCCAACCACTGAGCCACACCAGCTGAGCAAGTCCTGTTTATTGAGTCTCGCTTCAATTCTGTCCTTCCACACTGCTTCTGCTCCAGATCAAGACCAACATTTGTTTCCTGAACAGTTTAACTGCAGCAGCTCTAACTGGTGTCCACTGCCTGTCCCCTTCTAGTTCATATTAGACACAGCACCCAGGGATTCATCTGAAACACATTGCTAGCCAATCCCACTTAAAACCTTTCCGTGGCTCCTCTCAGGACAAAGTCCAAGCTCCTTGTTATAGCATTCAAGGACCTCATAATCTCTCTAGCCTGTTGTCTTGATGAGGGCCCTACCCCAATTCTGTATGGAATTGCTGTCTATCCTGGGACACATAAGGCTGCCCCACACTTCCCTGTCTTTGTGCTACTGCTTCTACTGAGAAGGCTCTGTGTCAGGCTGGGGCCAATCAGGAGACACCACCCAATAAGCACACAAGGATAGTTTAATATAAGAGTTTTGAGCTGTAGCAGGACATTGAAGTAAACAGGGATTGGCTGGTAAGAAGTGAAGAGAACTCTAAAGAATTTAGGAGTAGCAGAATCCTAGGGCTGAGACAAGGGATCCCAGGAAGAGGCCCTCATTCATACCTCTGCACAAAGCTGAGACACAGACCTTGCTAGAAAGGGCATGGTCAGTGAGAAGGGTGAGTTTAGAACTGAGAGTCAATGAGGTGATAACGGATAACCAGTACAGGCTCAATGCCCTTCATCCACCTTGTGCAAATATTTGATTTTTCAAGTCTTGGTTCAAGTGCCACCTACTCTACTCCATGAAAACTTTTGTGGCTCTTCCTCCCCTTCCATTCAAGTAGAGTCGATTCCTCTCCCTTTGTGTGTAGAATCTTCCCCCACCCTGATATATATAGCTATACCCTAGTCATACTTCCACTGGGGGACTTATGATGGTTAATTGCATTTTTTAGTTTACTTGTTTACCCCCACCTAGGGTTGCCAGAAAAAATACAGGACACCCAGTTACATTTGAATATCACCTAATTATTGCACGAGGCACACTTATTTTTTAAAAAGTATTATTGTTTATCTGAAATTCAAATTTAACTAGATATCTTGTATTTTTTTAAAAATATGTTTTTGTTGATTTTTGAGAGAGAGAGAGGAAGGGGGAGAGAGATAAAAACATCACTGTGAGAGAGAAACATTGATTGGCTGCCTCCTGCATGCCCCCTATTGGGGATCAAGCCCACAACCCCTGCATGTGCCCTGACTGGGAATCAAACCAGGACCTCAGTCCATGGGACAACCCTCAGTCTGCTGAGCCACACTGGTTGGGCAACATATCCTGTATTTTTATTTGCCAAACCTGGCACACTTACCCCACCTCTACCTCCAACTGTAGTCTCCTTAATGGTAGAACATGTTTTTGGCTGACCTCTGAATTCCCATTGCTAGCTCAATGCATTACAGCTAGTGATCAATTAACGTTAAGAGAATAGTGACTTCTCTGGCTGCAGAGTTGAGAATGACTGGAGAGAGCTGAGGCTGGAGACAGAGACCAGTTAGGAGGATGAGGAATAAACCATTCCCTAAATCACAAAGGCTTCAACAGAGTAGGGGATGAACTTGCAAGATCTAAAGATCTGAGGACCAATGGATAAGGGAAGTGACTGAGCTCAAGGAGTCTAGGATGTTGCCCAAGTGTCTGGTTTGTGTCTGGATAGAGGGAACACTGGAGGAGGTTTGGAAGCTGGAGAGCAGGGGAGATCATTGATATGAGGCTCAGAGAAGGGTAGAAAAACATGGAGAGTGGATCTGAAGGAGAGAAGGGAAGATTCCCAGGACAGATATGTTAAGTTTGAGGTTTCAGAGGATATTCAAACAGAAGTATTGGAAATATGGACTTGGAGCTCAGGAGAAAGGTCCAGGCTGGAGAAACAATGTGACCATCATCAGCATGAAAGTGGTAACCGAAACCATGGGAGTAGATACTGTTGCTCAGGGAGAGAGTGGAATGGGAAGAGAGGATGGCCTATACCAAAGCCTCAAGGAACACTTGAGAGGCAGAGAGAGGAAAAGAAGCTCAAGAGTAGTCTGAGAATGAGCAGCTGGAGGCTTGGGAGAAAAAGAGAGTATGGGAGCAAGACAGCCAATGGAAGACAGGTTTTCAAGGAGAAATGACAAATTTGAGTATTTCTGAGAGTTCAGAGGACAAGGCTGAGAAGTGTGGCCTTTGGGTTTAGTAATGATGAGGCCACTGGTGACCTCAGCAACAGGTCTTTTAGTGAAGGAGGGGAATACACACACACACACACACACACACACATACGTATATATAAACACAGTGTCAATTTGGTTTAATGCTGTGATACATTTGAGCAGGTTTAAATTAAGAGGGAAAGAAAATATTCAATTAAAAACAGTTGAAGAATGGGGGGGTTTGTAAATAATTGAGACCAAGTTCCCTGATATGCAGTCCTGAGTACAGATGGAGGAATTAACTTAGCTACAGGAGGACATTAATAATAGCATCTAGAACAGGACATCATACCTTGAGGGTCATGGACTCCTAAGGAATCCAAATGAGCTTCAGCATCTGTGAACCCCCTAAAATTGTTTACTAGATTTATACATCAGAGGTTTTCAAGCTTTTTTTTTGCAGGGGGTAGGGGAGGATCCTTGGCTTTTATCATGTTCTGTAAGGAGTCTACAACTCCAAAACAGGTTAAGCATTCCTGTGAACAAGAAAGGTGATCTCATATGGCAGTTCTAGATCTGTTCTCTGATCTCTCAGCTTTCTACCCATCTCGTCTTTGCCGAGATGAGACCCCAGTCAGCCAGTCCCCATACACTCTATCACAGGGTCTCCAGCCAGGGGAAATATGGCAAATCGTGGGCAAGGGAGGAGGAAAGCAGTTGGTAGGGGGAGCACATGGAACCCTAAGCCTTGATTCTTAAATGAAACAATGCTAGAGGAAAGTTCTGGGTGCTCCCTAAAGTGGAAAAACAGCCACCTGTAGTTTTCTGTCTTACAAGAGGTGGTGACTTGATCCTCCTCTGGAGGAGACCATACCATTGTTCTGGGAAGGCCACTCAGGCAGGCAATGGGGACAGTGGCGTCTTAAATGTGAAACAAAGACTACAGCGGCCCCCAGGGGTGAAATCCGTCTGCCTGGTGAGGTCATGTTCCAGGTGACCTCTGCTAAGTTGTAGCAAAGAAGTGCAGCTCTTGTTTTCTTTGGGGAAAATAGCTTTATTGTTATTATTTTGTTTTAAAAAGCGATTTGGGTGGTTGTGAGCTGCAAACTGAGACTCGTTCTTGTGGGACTGTTCCTCTCGGAGAAGTGGCCATTTCGTCGGGGACTTTGTGAGATGTTGGGCACAGTCTCCCTGGGGTCCATGAGTGCAGCCTTGAGTTTGGGGGACCCTACTCCCTCAAGGACTGGCAACTTGGGGGGGTGTTGGGAGCCAGCACCTTTGGCTCGAGCTCCGACCTGCCTCCCTCGCTGTGAGCGCTGTTAGAGATGGCTGCACTCATCTCCGTAGGCGGCTCTGAGAGCAGAATGTCCAGAAGGGTGGGGGATGGAGGGTATGGCAACTAGGCCAAGCTTTCCAATCTCTTCAGCAGGGGCTCCCTGGACCCAGTGACCCTGGAATTAACAGGATGTTCTCCTTTGCCCTCACCCAGGGACAGGGTCCAGGCCTTTATGAGGTATGTGCAAACTGTATGGCACTGGTACCATTTTCTTTGTGGGGGTGGGGAGTGTGGGGAGTGTTTGGAGACTGAGGATCCTGAACCTGTTTGGAGGTAGAGAGAGGGGCCAAGGGGGTGTTTGAGGGTAGCAAGAGAGCACTGAAGTTTGGGGAGCACCTAGAACGGGGGCAGTGAACACAGAAGAGCACAGGTTTGTTTCTCCTCCTTGACCCAGAATGAGCACAGCCCTTAGCTCTTGCCAGCGCCTCACTCTGGTCTGGGCAAAAGGGGCACCGGTGCCAAAGCAGGCACTGCAGCAGTTTGGAAGGAGGGTCAGCAGTGTCCAATGCCGGAGGGACCCCACCCTGGACCCACCTCTCTCATGGTGCTCTGCTCCCGGCTGCAGCCACTGCCTGTGCTCACAGCTGCCAAATCGACCTTCAGACCAGCATATCCCACTGCCTCCCGATAGCCCCTCTGGATGTCCCTCAGAGTCTGTGGTTCCTCAGACTCAGCATCCTTCCCAGAGACGTGTCCCCATCTTATTTCTAAAGAAAATCACATAGGACAAATTCATAGGACCCGAGAAACAAGGTTTCAGGGGACATGCAGAGAAGCTCAGAGGGATTCATTGACTTTTTTGGAGATGACTCGGGGACAGTGTGGAAGGCTAGGGTCAGGACTAACCTCTTCTTCCTTCCAGATGGTGTAGAACTCTTAGCTTCTTGTCCTTTGTCATATTATTTGTCAAATTGAATTTAAATAATTATTTATGTAATTAGATACTATCTGTCTCTCCTAGTTTAACCTTAAGGGCAGAGACCATGTCCCCTTCATTTCTGTGTCCCTGATGTCTACCCAGTATCTGACATATAACAGGTACTTAATAAATATTTGTTGAGTGAATAAATGGATATTCTTGTTCATCACCCAAGATGCAGATCCCTCTTGGGGCCCTCGGTCTTTTCCTGTATTCTTAGCCCTTTGACGCTCTGTGCTTTGTCTCCCCCCCCCCCCCGCCACGCCAGCTTCCCACTGGCCTTTTCAGATGCTCTCTCGTCCTGGGCTGCTTCATGCAATGTGGGCAGTGAGCTCCCCGTGCCGGGCCATCTGCAGTTGGAGGCGGTAAATACACCTGTCATGGTGCCCTGAGGGTAGGACACTGATCAATGACTTGGGTGGGGCAATGTGTGGTTTTCTGTGTCATTACTCATTAAGCAAGGCCCCAGGATGCTTGAGGTCACAAGGGTAGAGCTTTCTCTACCAATAACCCCAAGCCCCAAGTGCTGGGGACTGTGCAGGGGGCTGTAAGCTGGTCTGTCAGGACTGGTGAACGAAACTTTGCCACCCATTCCATGCCCCCCATGTCCCAGAACTGCTGGTTAGAGGAAGCAGTTGGAGATCCAGGTCAAGCCTGTGATTGCTGAGTCAGTTGGCAATTGTGAGTGGGAAGCTCAGGGCCTGATCTCCAGCCAGCTGCTTCTACCCATCTAGCTGCCACTGCCCAGGAAAGGATCTCACAAACCACTGAAGTAAATAAATAACTTAGAAATAATAAATAGGGGTCCAGTTCCCAGGAGTGAGTCCCAGGCGCGCTCCAGCCCAGGCTTCAGCAGTGCGAATGCAATCTGTCTCCTCCATTTCTGTCTCCACTCAGGGCCTGGGCTGAGGCTGAGACCTCAAACACTGCTGGGTTCTCCAGAAGAGGAGTCCTGGGTCTGTGGCCTGGTCAGTGCTAGAGTCTGTGAGAAGTGAGTCCTAAGGCCTCCATAGCCGAGGTTTCTGGTGTCTGTAGGGCTGGGACTAGGAGGGTCAGGACTGTCGTCCCTCTATCTCTCCACGGTTGATGCCCATCACTCGCCCAGCTGAGGCCTGTGATGTCCATCTCTGGTTGAGGCCCCGGGTCCCTTCCAGGCAGGAAGATCCCCGGTAAGGGTGCCATCTGCAAATCCTTGGCCAGAGTTCTCAGCCCAGGCAGCCACAGGCAGTGGCTGAGAGCTTATCCACGGTCCTCCAGGTGCTGTTGATATCCATGAAGGAGACCGCCTCGTAGTGCGTGGGTCGGCAGCAGGGCTGGCTGACCGGCTGGGAGCCCGGAGGCGGCTGCAGGGCCCCAGCGCCCAGCAGGTTGGCCAGGCTAAGGTCGTGCGGGGAGCGCGCTCTGCGGCAAGAGCCGCTGCAGAAGCGGAAACGCACCAGCTCATTGGAGTTGTGGCCCAGGCCGAGCGCGCCCACCGGCACCAGCTGCGAACGCAGGCGGCAGCCCCGCACCACCGTGGCCCGCGCGCGGTTCCCCCGGCTCGCTCCGCCACGTCGGCCTCCCGCACGCGCTGCGCGGCCCCCGCGGGAAGGAGCGGGCGAGGGCGCGGGCCGGGGCGGCTGTGGGGGCGGCCGCTGGGCCCTCCCGCTGCAGGAACGGTACACGCGGCCACCTAGAATAAGACGGAATCATGCGCGGGGTTCCAGGCCAACCCTGTCGCCACCCTGCCCCCTGCCCTCTCACCTACCCGTCAGGTGGCCGGCGGGGGGCGCCGGGGCTGGGGCGGGGCCTCCAGGGGTGGCGGGGCTGCGGGGGGCGAGGCCCAGGGAGGCCTCAGCGACACTGCTCAGCAGGACCAGAGTGGCCAGGGTTGGCCACAGGGCAGGCTGCTTAGAGAGACAAAGTGGAGCCTGAGGGAGGAAGAGGGCACCCAGGAAGGCATGGGGCAGTAGAGATCAGCGAGGATGGCTTCCAGGTGGGTAGGGAGAGCTCAGCAAGGGCTTACGTTGGAGGATAATGGGCGTGCTGCCTAAGGGAGCCAAGAGAAGTCACCTGAGGGCACTGACCTTCCTCCAGACTCCTGGCCCCTCCCTGACCATTTCCCTTTTCACTTATGACTCCTGCCCAGGGCAAACCCTGCTCTCCCTCCCAGTCAAGCCGCCGTTCCTCAATACCAGGTGGGAATGGTTGGGAGAACACTCACCTGCCGCGTAGGTGGGGTCCAGCGGAGCAGCACAGGAGGGCCTCCACATCCAGGCTCCATCTCTGTCAATACCAGGGTCTCCCCTCAGCCTAGTTGACCTGTTCCCCCATCCTCTTCTTGAGGCAGCTTGGAACATTGAGAGATGAGTTTTCTTTGAGAAGGTCATCCCTCGACTTCAGTTTCTCCAGATGAGGAATAACAGTTTTGGATAGGTGGACTCAACCCAGGACAAGTAGCTGCATCAGGAACTGAATTATGTGTCGGTGCTTTGCCCATTCTCTCTCTCTGTCTTTACAACTCCATGAGGTGAATGGTGTAATGCCCATTTTCTAAATGAACTCAGAGAAGCTCAGCAATTGTCTAAGGTCACAAGGCTAGACGCACACAAAAATGACCCCCCCCCCCCAACCTTCAGCTCTGTTCTGCAGAGCTAGGGCTGCCAGGACTAACTGGAGAAGGGAGTTGCTGGACCCCTTTGGTCCTCCAGACAGCTTTCTCTCCATGCCATACAGGAGGAAGCTGTGGCCTGAAGAATTAGGGTGCTTGCTGGTTGACCCAAGTTGTCTGATGATAGTGAGGTCCAGGCCTCAGCCTGTGCTGCCCACCCAATGCTGCTGAACCTTGTTCCTCTGTAATCTTTGGACCCAGAGCCACCTGAGTTCTCTCTTCTCACAGATAACCCTCAAGAGCCAGCAGATGGTGGGGCCTGATGGACTAAGAACAGAGGGCCTGGTCCATGGCTCCCTATGGCCACCAGGGGGCAGCATCTGCCAAGCATGCAGACTGAAAGTGGGGGTGGGCTTTTCCCTACCCTCAGCCAGACTCAGACCTGAGCAACTCCCAGGAGGGCCTGCCAAAGCTCCACACCAGGCTGGCCCCAGAGCTGAGCTCCAGGTGTGTCCGTCTTCCACTTTCCTGTGGATCTGACAGCCTGGCCGGGCTTGGAGTCTCCTACGTGAGCCATCCTTTCCGAGCCCCACCAGATTTCGAGAGCCCATACTGGCTGGCACTCCCAAACACCCTTTGGGGCCCTACAGTCCTCCTGAGCCCCCACTAGCTGGCCTGCAATTGGGTCCCAGCTGTCACCTGCACCCTTAACCCCTAGCACATAGAATGTCTGCATACTTGTGGGTCAGACTTCCACAGGCCTCCCTGGTGTGGTCCATCTCAGGTCCAAGTGTGTTCAACTAATTGAATAGGGGCACTGAGGGGCCAGGCCAGTGACTGTTCCACTGATCGAGGGAAAGCCAAGCAAGGTAGCCTTCAGGGCCCCTGTGCTAGGAGGACCCCAGGAGCAGGTCTCTTCAGGGCAGCTAGGCCCTTTCTCCCTCCTGGTGGTCTGGGGCCACTTGGTCCTCCAGCCTTTGCCTCCGCATCTGCCAGCTGGATACTCACCATGAGGGTCCTGCACCGTGTTCTTCTAGGCACCTTCCTTGGGACCAGTGCTGGACTTTTCCCCGCAGCTCAAAAGGCTCATGCCCAGGGCTGTGCACCTGGCAATGCCTCTTTTAGCCAAAAGCGTGGCCTTGGCAGCCAGTCTGTGCCCTGTAGTGGCAGCAGGAGCCTCACATTACAGTGGGTCGGCAGGGCCAGCACAGTCAGACAAGCGACCAGAGGGACTGAGGGGGCTGGGAGGGAAGAAGAGCTGCGCAGCAGGCCCAGGAGAGGGAGGATGTGAGAAAGTGGTGGGGGACTCTCCTGCCTGCTCCCCTTAACCCCAGGGCTGGGACCGCTGCCATTCACACCCATTCTCACTGGTTGGCTCAGCTCAGCCAGCTCACAGGGCAGGAGCAGGCTAGGCTGTTGTCTCTCCAGCCTTGTGACCCAGCTGCCTTCCCACCGAGCTGGGGAGAGAGGCGCTGTGAGGTCCAGGAACACTGGGCAGGAGGTCAGCTTACCTCAAGTGCAGGGCTCTGGGTCCGGGACGCAGCAAGGGCTTGGGCCCAAGGGACCTGCTGCTGGAGGAGCTCATGGGCCGTGTCTGGGGGCTGGGCCCAACTCCATCCCTCAGCAGCCTCATGCCTGCCGCCGTCGCCGTCCGGTGTCAAATTCCAGCCCCAGCGTCACTGAATCCCGGGGTGGGGCCCCAGCGCCCCTGCCCCGCCCCACCTTTCAGGGTTCACCTGGTCGCTCCACCCGCTGGGATCCGGTCCCCCCCTGGCTCAGCTAAGTCCCCCAAGGTGAAGGGGTGGACGCTGGGAACTGGAAAACCCAGGACATAGTGTGGAGAACTCGAGCAGCAGAGAGGCGAGGAAAGTGGGCGTTCAGTTTGTAGACACGCGAAGTAGGAGTGGGGAGGCTGGGCTAGGGCGGGAGAGGGAGGGGACAGGCTGATCCCTGCCTTGGGCCACCGGCCCTATGGTTTGTGCTGCCTCTGGGGTCCTGGCTGGGCTGCCCTGCAGTGACCTTCTCTCTGCTCTGTGGTCTGCAGCTAGTTTTTTTCTTTCAACACACCCATCAAACTCGTTGGATGGGCCAGGAACTGTGCTGGGGCTTTCGAGGTCTGACCCCGCTCTAGCCCTGCCGCCCCCTATCCCTCGCAGCTGGGGGGAGGGGTGCTGGGGCTCGGAGTAGAGACACACCTGTAAACACCGCTGCTCACCTGCACAGCGAGGGCAGTGCTTGTAGAGTGGGTGCCCAGGGCTGAAGAAGGGGGGTCATGGAGGAGGGACATTGTGCTCATGCTTGAGTAGGAGCTGGAGGGTAGTGTTTCAGAAGCGTAATTATGGCAGTTTGGCAGGTGGGGTGGAGGTGGGGTGAGTAATATGAATAGAGGTAAGGAAAAGCCAGATGCTGTGTCATACCAGGGAGTCTGGACTTTATCCTAACGATACCAGGGACCACCGAAGGGTTTCAGGCAGGAAATGGTGTACCAGACTTACATTCTATGACTGCAGTGGGATGGATGATGGGGGTTTGGAGATGAGACGTGATGTCAGAAGGCTGCTCAGGGAGCGGAGTGGGAAGCAGAGAGGTGGGGAGAGTGGAGGTCACTTCACAGGTTCTTTCAGGACCATAGCTTTCTGAGAACCCAGCTGGTGCCTGACTGGGTGGGCTGAGGAGGTGGGGCAGACACTGGCATGCCCCTGGCCTGGGTAACCGGGTGGAGGGGATGCATTCTGGCAGGGAGGGCTCCCTGGAGGAGGGGCAGGAGCTCCCGAGTTCACTGATGGACATGTCAAGTAAGGAGGACCTGTGGATGTTCCTAGTGGAAAAGTTCAGGATGCAGCTGAATTTGGAGCCTGGAGTGGACAGAAAGAGCTGGGCTGGAGATGGCAATATGGGAACTGCCAACCAACTGACAGTTGGAAACTGTGGGTGGAAATGAAAGTGCTCAGGGAACATGTATGGACCAGTTGTAGCCTGGCTGTGCATTAGAACCACCTGTGGACCTTTTAAACTACCCACATCTGTGCCCAGCCGGTATGGCTCAGCGGTTGAGCGTCGACTCATGCACCAAGAGGTCACCAGTTTGATTCCTGGTCAGGACACATGCCCAGGTTGTGGGCCAAATCCCCAGTGGGGGCATACAGGAGGTAGCCAGTCAATGTTCTTTCTCATTGATGTTTCTACCTCTCTCTCCCTCTCCCTTACTCTCTCTCTAAAATCAATAAACAAACAAAAAAACTACCCGTATCCAGGCCCCGCCCCAGACCTGAATCAGAATCTTGGTGTGGGCGTGTGCCATTTTCCAAATCTGCACAGGTGATGCTGGAGTACGGCCAGGGCTGAGAACCACTGCTTTTGTGAGAGCAGTTTCTGTGCACAGGTGAAGACTACAAACTAGACCACAGAGAACAGAGGGGCTGTCTACAGGCCTGAAGGACCCCTGCGGGGCAGGAGGCCAGGTGGTGAGCAGCTCCACTGTCTGCTGCCTCCCACAACTGGCTGCCCAGTTGGGGTGGCTTCCCTGGGGCTTTATCAGCCATGGCTGTGGCTTGCAGCCTGTGCCCCGTACAACTCCAGGGGGCACCATTCATGCAGGATACAGTGTGCCTTAGAAATGTACAGTGTGCGTTAGAAATGCAGAATACAGTGTGCATTGAAATTGTGCATCATAGCAGCCCTGAGGGGTGTCTGGACTTGCCTGTCGCTCAATCAGGGCCTTGCTTTCTCCTCAGCTGAGGAGGCTTCTGCCTGAGGACAAACCACAGCAATAAATGAACCTGTGGGAAGTCGGTGGCCCTTGGAATGGCCAGGACTCTCGGATGGGAGTGGCAGGTGAGAGGTGAGGGGGCCAGCCAGCCCCACTCACTGCCACCGTGGCAGCTCTGGCCGGAAGCTCAGTCCTTGGCCTCAGGTACTGGCATGTATTCAGCCCATTCTCAGGCCTGCTGGGGATGCTGGGGAAGGGGATGGGGATCGGATCCCGGGGTCTAAGTGGGTAAGATGGGATGAGACACCATTTGTGATATTCGCCAGAGGGTGCCTGGGGCTGGGCTACGCCTTCCTGTTCTGAGTGAGAAGAGAGGAGCTAAGGGGAGAGGGTGTGCCTATGTGCTGAGGGTGGGGGTGGAGCAAGTCCTTTCCAGGACTCAGCCAGGGGTGCCAGGAGTGGGCTAGGTCTGTGGGCCTGTGTTGGGGGCTTAGCAGGGAATCTTTCCTGTACTTGCAGGAGTCTGTCCCTGCAGTGCTGGGGCTGTGGTGACCCAGAGGCACTGTCCTAGAACTGTGAGCTTCAATCCCCTGCCCTTTGGCTCCTTTGGGAGGCATCAGGGTAGACTCTGGGGTAGGTCCTGATACCCCTGGTCTACCTCTTTCAAGGCAAAGAGGGTGCAGGGCTGTGGGGGATGGGAGAGGCTCCAGAGGCCCCTCAGTGGTTACACAGGTCCTGCAGTTGACACAGTGAAAGGACCCAGGCATCGGTGAGCTGCAGAGATGGCCCTTGAGTTTAGTATAGTTGCTGAGACCCCAGGTTCCTGTTTCTTTTAGGAAAGTAAGAAAAAGCAAGAGGCCAGGTTCAGGGAAGAGCTTTATTGCTTCCACGGTGGCTGCCACAGCCTGGGTACGGTCCTTCAGCCTCACTTCCCACTGGTCCAGGCTTAAGGCTTCACTGCTCAGACCCAGAGAAGCTGCCAAGTCGGTCAGCCCAGGCCTGGGGCACTGTCCTATGGATCAGTAGCAGCTGGGGAGGGGCCATTTCCCTCGGGCTGGGCCAGGCCTCGCCTCCTGAGCTCCGAAGGTCTCTCTGCTCTAGCCCGGGGGCTGTCTTGTTGGCTTAAAGGACAGCTCCAGTGTTTCCCTGTGGGACAGCTAGAGGCTGGTGTGTGGGAATACCCCATCTTCTCCCCAAGAAAGGCCAAATAGTGTCATGAGCTGGCGGGAGCTGGCATTGGATCCTGCCTACCTCCCTGTAGCTCCGGAGCAGGCTACAGCTCAGCATGGCACCCCACTCTCCAGGGAGCCCACTCGCACCACTGCCTGATGGGCCCTCTGCTGGGCTTCTTTCTGCATGGCAAGCGGACCAAATTTGACATCTCCAATCTTGTTTAAAAATAAATTATCCCCCCTCCCCCCACCCAAATTCACAAAATTATAATACAACAAACACTGATTGGAGAAATAATTCCGGCAGCTGCCTTGCGGCCTAACGCCCGCCTCCTGCATGCTGGGCCTGCTGGCTCGCCGTGGCCTCCTGGCGCTCGGGCTTCAAGGATCCAGGCTGAGAGTGAGGCCGAGGCTGGCCTCTGAGCAGACACGGCTCTGGCTGCCCTGCCAAGGCCTCGCCACCCCTGGGCCACTCCGCGCTGTCCTTCTCTGGGTCTGAAGGCTCCTGTGCCTCTCAGGCAGAGCCAGACCAAGGCCAATGAAGTGGGCAGGTGGCGGCGGCTGCTGCTTGCTCTGGGCGGTGCCAGGACCTCTGTGGCCATGTGCTGGGCCCATTTCAGATGCCACTGGTTAGGTCAGTGATGACGCGCGCTTTCACCAGCTTCCGCAGAAACTCTTTCTCTCGCTCAATATTGTGTGTCCAGGACTGGAAGGAAAGCGGTGGAGACGCGGTCAGTTGGGCAGCCTAGGTGGCTGCTGGCACACAGCCCTGCTGAAATGCACCCCCCAGGGTTCAGTGTCCTCTTCTGACACTACCATCCAATGCTCTGTGCCACAGTTCATCCTCCTCCCTCCCCAGAAGAACTATGCCTCTTAATTTCTTGTAAGAAGATGTAGGAGACACAGGCTTTCCAACCCTGTTCCCTAAGACTTCAATCCTCCTTATCCAGCAGTACGTCTGGGCACCAGGTCCTAGGCCCCTGAGGACTGGCAATGTGAATCACTTAGGTTCTGCCCAGCCTGGGGGGTGGACCCTGCTGAAAACAGCCACATGGGGCGGCTTAGTCATGCTCTGGTCTCATGCAATCCAGTTCTCCAGGCCTGGGGGCATTGATGAAATCTTGCTTCTCAGATCAGAGGGGCCAGGAGGCCAGAGGGCAACAGGCGCTTCTCACTGTTAACGTGGAAATTACAGGGCAGATGCTGCCTTTTCCTTGGGAAAGACCGCGCCTAGGCTCAGGTTCTTTCCTGTCCCCAGTACTCACCAGAAAGCTTTGATAACTAAGCCTTTCAAATCATGAAAAAGGACTGAATGAATGATGACTGAATACCAACAACCGCGTACTGGCATTCACTCGTAGCTGGACTGCTCTGCTGCGTCTGTCTGCACTGAGCCTCCCACGGTGAACTGGCAGCCACTAGGCAGCGGTGCCGAGAACTCCGAGCTCTGTCTGGTCCTCACACTGATCCAGTCAACTCTCTCCGACCTGTCATCGTCCTCTGCCGTCTGCGAGTTGCCCATCCTTGTTGCAGACCCCTGGGCAATTTCCCCTCATTCCTGAAAGTCTCAAGAATCTGTCTCCCTCTCTTTGAAGGCAGGGACGATCTGGCACAGAGTAGGTGTTCGATAAATACATGTTGAACGGAACTAGATTTTATAGGTAAGAAAGTGGAGGCTTGGAGGCATGGCAGGGCCAGGATCCAAGCCAGTGGAGAAAGTCCTGGAGCTCTTTCCTTACCCCACGGAGTGAACGCTCAGCAGAGGACTGGGTGTGTGAGGATATTAAGGAAGTACTGTTAATTTTTCTAGGTGTGATAGTGATATTACAATAGTAGAAAATAGGCCTTATCTTTTTGAGTGACTTACTGAAATATTTATGGCTGAAATGATATGATATCTCAGACTTGTTTCCAAATAATCAGTGGGGAGTGCAAGTATGAGAGGAAAAAACAGATGAAACCCTGGCCGTGTGCTGATAACTGGGGCGCAGGGTGGGGGTGGGGGACAGGTGACAGCTACATGGAAGTTCATTATCAGTCTCTATATTGATATGTTTGACAATGTTCATAATAAAGAGCAAACAAAAAAGTCTGCCTGGGTGTAGCTGTCAGCCCAAGCAATGCCCCCTCTCGAGTGCTCTCTCTCCTTAACTGCTCCCCCATTCTCAGCACTGTGTCTGCCCTGTCTGCGGGCGGGGCGGGAGTCTGACCTGGGGCCCAGCCTCACTAGGACCTCTGCTTCTGGATGCAGATGTCCATCCCACTCTCCTGTAGTCATCTCTGGCTCCTTTTCCTTCACCCAGTCATTAAACATTGGGGTCCTAGGGTGCTGCCTTGACTGTCTGTACTTCTGTCTGTCATCTCCCTGGGAAGTCGGCCCGGTGCCTGCCCTGTATCTGAACATGCAGTGGTGCTTGTAACTCACAAACCCACATCTCCAGCCTGAATGTCTCTGCTGTGTTTGGTTCGGCGTCTTCATCTCTTGCCCAGTCGGTGGGGACCGCCTGCCAACTAGTTCTGTTCCTGCCTTGTCCGCCTCTATGTCACGCTAATCCTGAGCTTCACATGCTTCGGCTCTGTGGCTCCCTCCAGCCTTCAGAGCAAAGTCATAGCCTCACCACGGCAGAGAGCCCTTCGTGATCTAGCGACTACGGTCTACGGTCTTTCAAGTCTACGTAAAAAGAATACGTAAGAGAACAAATGTGTAAGTAAACAGGCCAGTGGACAAAGGCTGTGAGAAGAGTTCGGAGTGGGTGCTGGCAGGGAACTAAGGAGCAAGAGATACATCAAGAGAGACAGAGCTGGAAAGACCAACGGGTCATGGCAGTGAGGGGACAGGGCGTTCCACTCCTGAACCCCACTCCAGGCAACAGGAGGCCCAGGTAGAAGGCTGTTTCTGGCTTCCCAAGTCTTTCTTATACTTCCAATTACTTGAGGTAGCCTGAATGAACCAAAAAAGCCTAGAACAATCTGGGTGGTAACTGAAGCCATGGACAGGGATGCCAGTCTCCAGGCAGCATGGGACTGTCCAGGTTGGAGCCCCGGCTAATGCTGACTCCGCGGGGAGTGAAATCAAGGACGCTGAGAAAGAGTGAGAGACAGCAGGTGAAATCAGAGGGCCGCTGGAAATCACTGACTCAAGTCTCAGCAGAAGAGTTGCAAAGAGAAAGGAGCGGTCAGCGTAAGTGCTGAGGTCAGGAAAGGTGAGGCTTCCGGCCATGCCTTGGACTTGGCAGCCTGGAGGGAGTCACTGGTGAAGGGAGCAGCCAGGCTGCGAGGGCCAAAGGGCCAAGTGGGAGTGAGGAGTGCGGACGGACAACCCAGCAGGACTGACCGGGCCCCCACTGCAGCTGTGTCCCCACTGGAGGGGGTGGCGGAGCTGCCGGGCAGCGGAAGGCTCTGGAGCAGTGCGGTGGGGACTGAAGAAGGGCACGTAGGGACTGGTGAGCAGGAATGAGGGCTGGCTGAGATGTGAACCCCTACATTTATAGAACTGTGATCTGCACAGATGGGAGATTTCCTCCAGCAACCCCCACACGAATGCAGGAGCAAAGAAGCTCCTCAGCACGCTGGCCGAGATGTCCAGGTTCCGGCTGGGGCCAGGGGAGGCTAGCGACGGAAGTGGAGGGAGCTGGAGGAGGGAGCAGGTTCTCCACACGGGCTCCTGCTGTGCAAGGAGGTGCGGGAGGCTGGGCCGCAGGCTGGGAGAGCTGGCGGCTTCTCCACTGCACGGCGCCTGGGCGCCTGGGCACGGACCGCCTGGGAAGTGACTGGGTGCAGAAGGACTCTGCGTGGCCATGGGGAAGCACGGAGGAGGTGCAGGGGTGTCCTGAGGCTGAGGGCAATGTTGTGGGCTGTTTGAGGGGCCAGGACGTCCTCTGGGAGGAAGACGACTTGAGGTAGAGAGGATGGCTGGGAGCTGGTGCCAAGATGAGCACATCAGGGCTGGGGCACAGCAAGGAGGAGGCAGGTGCGGGACCAGGGCGGGGAGAGGGCCAGAGGGAACATTCAGGAAGGAAACTGGGGAAGGAGGTTCCAGGTTCATGGGGAGACTGGGGAGGAAGCACAGGGAATGTTTCGCGGTCAGAGGCCCACAGTCAGGCCCACCTCTGGTGTCCCAACTTCTCTGGGGCTGGGCAGCAGCTTCCTGAGAGCTCTGGGCAGCCAGAGCAGTGGCTGAAGGGCCCCCTCCCGCAGCCCTGCCTCGCCCAGTCCCTCACCTCTTTGATGGCTGCCATGCGCACGGTCTCATAGTAGTGCAAGGGTGCATTGGGTGTGCTCATGTCGTAGCCAAAGCCTGCGACTGCCACTTCATCACAGCCGTGTAGTGCCATGGTCACTGCCACACTGCCGAGGGTCGGGATGTTCTGGAGGAGGGGACGGAGGAGGCGCAGCGCTCAGCTGGAGGGCTAAGCTAAGCTCCCTTCCCGAGGACTGAGCCCTGGCCCCTACCTGCCACCCTCCTTCCTTCCCAAGGCCCCTGACCCAGTTCCCTCCTCCCTCTCGTGGCCCAGCCAACTCACCCCGCGGCCCATGAGGCCATTGTTGAAGGGCAGTCCGATGAGGGTGAAGGCAGCTTCCTGGATGAAATATGGGTTGAGGATACGAATCTCGGGGGGCTCCTTGGGCACTCGAGTCGCCACAGATTTCCAGAAGCCGTCCGACGCGCTCTGTGGACGCAGCATAGGTGGGCGTGAGCTGGGCACACAGCTGGTGACGGGACTGTGTGAGTGGCAGGGATCCAGAGTGTTTACAGGCAAACGAGAAACAGGGTGGGGGGCATGGAGTGGTTCTGGAGAACCTGGGTGCGTGGGACACACACAGATGGCAGAGGGAGGACCTGGTGTGTGCTGGGATGGGGCTGTGTAACAGACAGGGTATGCGGTGGGAGCAGTGAGCATATGGTCGAGCCACAGTGTGCAATGAGGATCCGGAGTGAGCTGCACGGTGGGGGCATAGGTGTCGGATGCTGGGTGTGCTGCTGTGGCCTGAGCAGTTTCTTGGGTCAACAAGAAGACCCAATGGCCCAGCTATTCCCTGCCCCAGTCACAGCTACTGAGGGGCCCAGGAGCCTGCCCTCTCTCTCCTATCTGTCTGCTGGGCTTGCTGCCTTTCCCTTCTGTTGTCTCTCCTGGCTCTCAGTCAACTGTTCTAAAGTGAACCTGAAAAATAAAGACAGAGTGTGAGCTAGTACGGCAACCCGAACATCACTCAAATCCCAGTTCTGCCACTGACTGGAGTTGGGTGACTGGTCAAGTGGCAGACTCTCTGAGCTTCAGTTTCTTTAACTGCAAAATGGGATCCTTCTTCTCTCAGATCTCGTACCACATGGGAAAGGCGTCCGTTCTGAAACCTGACGTCGGTGTGCGTTCCAGGGCCACACTTCCTCTGCTTCTCACTCTCTCCCTCTGGTCCTCAGCCCTGCCTTTCTGTTCGAGACCCTGAAGCATATCACTTCACAGTCTCTCTTGAGCGCCCCCAACTCCCTGCCCCTTGCCCTTTTACTGCCCCCACCCAGGAAGCCCTTCATCCACTCTGCCACCCTGACAGCCGGGCTCCTGAGTACTGCTGGGGTCACAGACCAACCTGCAGACAGCAGGCGGTCAAACCATGGACTCTGACCTGTTATTTCCAGGGAGTCTGTAATTTGCCTAGAAAACCCAAAAGAACCAATTACACTTAATGGATGAAATAATTTAGTAATAGGATCTGCACTCCAACAGGAAAGTCTCCAGATATACTACAAAAGAGCTCCCACTTGCCATCCTAACAAAAAATAATCAAATAATGATAAATAAACTTAAATACGTGGGACCAATAGTAAAACAAAAAATCCTACAATTCTTTACTGAGAGATCTAAAAATTGACTTGGAAAAAAACAGGAGACAAGCCATATCTTGGATGAGAAGGCTCACTGTTAACACAATGCTACTTCCTCCCAGGTTAATGGAGCCTTAACATAATTCTAAGAAAAATCCCAATAGGATTTCTTTTTTTTTGAAATTTACCAAAAGGATTCTAAAAACCCATCCAAATACTTAATAGGTAAAAATAGCCCCCAAAATTAAAAAATTAGATATTAGAGTATGTTATAAATTTGCAAGTATTAAAACATTGATAGATGTCTACGATCGACCCCCAGATCAACAAGGCACTCAGCCCAGAAGCAGACCAGCCCGCATGCGCTGAGGTTCTGGGGTAAAGGAAGCTGCGCCATTATCTCAGCAAGTGATATTTAAAAACTTGCTACTTAGAAAAAAATCCAATTACTGCCTCTCCTGATAAAAAAGTAAAGCTAAAAGAAAATTTAGATGTATATTTTATCATTGAGCTTCCTAAACATGAATGCAATGTTAGAAATAATAAGGCAAACTAATTCTGACTTCGTGAACATTTTTAGTGCTTTGGTACATCAAAAATATAATAAGCAAAATTAACAAGGAAAGAAGTGGGAAAATTTTTGTCACAATATATTGTAAAAACTCATGAGAAAATCAAAAAGACCCCATAAAAGTGGGAAAAGAACATAAAATAAGGTTAGGAAGCATGAAAAACTCAATAGTGACAAAAATGCAAATGAAAATAATCAGATACTGTATTTTATCTTCAAAAATACAGAATAGGGCAAAAGGAGGTTTACAGTTTGTTTGCATGGAAAACAATAAATAAATAAATAAATAATAGAACAGAATAAACTGTTTTGCGTATTCACCACTGTAAACCTACTTTTGCCCAGCTGTGTGTGTGTCTGTCTGTCTCAGGGTTGTGGTGCTGTGCTGGGTGAGGTACAATTCACCCACACTGCTGCAGGAGCAAAATTTGGTACAGCCTTTCGAGAAAGCAATCTGAATATGAATCAAAAGCTTCAAGGCTGTTTATACCCAACGACTGCAACTTTTTCTCCTAAAAGTAATCAGAGTGGTGAAGACCTTTTAAAAAGCTGTTTATTACAGTATTATTTATAAAAGTGAAAAACCTGAAAAAAAATCCAGAAGTTTCCAATAGAGATTTGGTAAAATGATCCACCTCTCTAAATAAATGTTATGGACCCCAAAATTATGTTTTCTAAGAATTTGTCATGGGGATGTATATACCGTGTTTAACCAACCCTCTGCTGTTGGACATCTACACTGCTTCTAGTGCCCCCGCCCCACCCCTGCCCCTGGTCCCTATCCTCTAGCGCCCTCCTAGAACCAGAAACCTCAGAATTGACGTTTGATCTTTTCCCCCCTCTCTCCAGCCCATCTTGTCCTACTGGTCTTCTAGTTCTTTTGATTCTATCTTCCTAGCATCCCACAGACCCACCCCTTACTCCCAAACCCGTAGCTACCACGGAAGTCCAGTCACTTGGACTAGCCTAATGGCTGGCCAGTCACAGCATCTGTCTTGTTGGCTGCTCAGAGCCCAGAGCCCGGAGCCCAGTAGTGACTAGAACATAAAGGGTACACAGCAGTTGTTAAATTCCACCCATTTAGTCAACAAACATGCAGTGAGTGCCTAGAGGGGTTGCCTCTGCCTCCCAAACCATGTTCCACTCTCTGCCTGATGATCTTTCTGTACACGAAGCAGATCACATCACCACTGCCCACAGACCTGAGCTGCTCAGCCAGCAAGCCCGCCTGCCAGGCCAGCTTCCGCTGCAGACCCCTCAAGTCCCCACCTGCTAATCCACGCACGGCTCCATGCTCTTGCTGATGCCGCTCCTCCTATCTCTAATGGCCTTCCCACATCTATCCACTGAGACAGCCGACTCGTTTTGTTTTTGTTTTTAATTTTTTTCCCTTTATTAGAGAGAGGAAGTGAGACGGAGAGTGAGATAGAAACATGGATGAGAGAGAACATCGACGGGCTGCCTCCTGCATACCCCCCACTGGGGATCGGGCCCACAACCTGGGCATGTGCCCTGACCGGGAATCGAATTGGGACCTCTTGGTGCATGGGTCGACACTCAACTGCTGAGCCACACTGGCCGGACCAACTGACTCGTTGTTTTTTTTCCTTATCCTCACCTGAGGACATTTTTGCATTTATCTTCAGATAGAGCGGGAGGGGAGGGTGGAAGAGAGAGAGAGACACATCAACTGGTTGCCACCCACATAACCCCAACTGGGGCTGGGGACAAACTGCAACCTAGGTATGTGACCTTAGCGGAAACTGAACCCGGGACTCTCTGGTCCATGAGCTGGACGCTCTAATCGCTGAGCCAAACTGGCTAGGGCTGACTCGTTTTTTTTTTGTTTTTTTTTTATCCTCACCAGAGGATATTTTTCCATATTTTGTACAGATAGAGTGGGAGGGAGAGAGAGGAAGGAGAGAGAGAGAGAAACATCGACGTGAAGGGACACATCGAGTGGCTGCCACCCGCACGACCAACCAGGGCCGGGGACAAACTGCAACCGAAGTACGTGCCCTTAGCGGGAACCGAACCCGTGTCTCTCCGGACCACAGGCCGACGCTCTAACCACTGAGCCAAACTGGCCAGGGCGGGCTGACTCGTTTTTTAAGACTTAGCATATCCTTTTTCCTCATGTCTTTCCTGACCCCATTCCTCCCAAGGCATAAATGATCTCTAACCTTTGGGAGGTGATAGAATAGAGTTAAATCTGCTATGGTTTGAATGTGTTCCCCACCCGCCCCCCAGCCACCAAAGTCATGTTGAACACCTAATGCCCAACGCAGTCGTTATTAGGCGGTGGAGGCTTTAGGAAGTGATTAGTTTATGAGGGTGGAGCCCTCATGAGTGGGAGTAATGCCTTTATAAAAGAGGTCCCAGAACCCTGGCTGGTTTGGCTCAGCGGTTAGAGCGTCGGCCTGTGGACCAAGGAGTTTCGGGTTTGATTCCGGTCAGGTCAAGGGCATGTACCTTGGTTGCAGTTCAGTCCACAGCCCTGGTCAGGGTCATGCAGGAGGCAACCAATTCATGTCGATTTTTTTCTCTCTCTCCCTCCCTCCCACTCTGTATGGAAATAAATGCAAAAAATATCCTTGGGTGAGGATTTAAAATAAAAGAGGTCCCACGCCCTGGCCAGTTTGGCTCAGCGGTTAAAGAGTCAGCCTGCGGACCGGAGAGACTGGGGTTCGGTTCCCGCTAAGGGCACATACCTGGGTTGCAGTTTGTCCCTGACCCCGGTTGGGGTTGTGTGGGTGGCAACCACTTGATGTGTCTCTCTCACATCAACGTTTCTTTCTCTTTCTCTCTCTCTTCCTCTCTCATCCCTCCCGCTCTATCTGAAGATAAATGCAAAAAGTGTTCTCAGGTGAGGATAAAAAAATAGTAAAATAAAATAGAGCGCAGAGAGATCCCTTTCCCCTCCCTCCAAGTGAGGACATACTGGGAAGAAGGCCGTCTATGAACAGGGAAGCCCTCACCAAAACCGACTCTGCCGGCGCCACGATCCTGCACTTCAGCCTCCAGAATGGTGATAAATAAATTTCTGTTGTTTATAAGCCACCCAGTCTGTGATCTTTTGTTATAGCAGCCTGAACGAACTGGATTCAACTTCAGCTCTGGCCACCCACTGTGTGGAGACCCTGGGCAAGGAACCCACCATTTCCTTATTGATAAACCAGGATACTAACAGTACTTATATGGGCTATTGTGAGAATTAAATAACTCAGGCCGAGTGCCAGCTCAGTCACCTGATCAATTGCAGTCATCATCACCATGAGTGGTGCGTTGTGACCCTCAGCCGAGCAGGGCAGAGGCTCACGGCTGAGTCCCCTCTGGAGCCCAGCACAGCAGCTGGCAGCGAGTAACAAGGAGACATGGAGTCCATCAAAGCTCCCCAATGCTCTCAGCAGCAACTGCGAGCTCCCCACTGGCCCGGACCTCTTCGGGCTTGTCTTCCACTACCTTCAGCGGACTGTCTATTGCAGCCGGGCCCTCCCTGTGTCTCCCCACCTCTTTCTCTGGTAAATTCTATCTGTCCTCCAAGGGTCAGCTGAAAGGAGAGGCCCTTGGAGCCAACTTCTGTGTCTCAGCACCAGTGAGACTGAGCTGACCCCAGTCCGTCCTGCTCCTGTGTCTCCCTCTGTGCCAGGAGGTGTGTGTGTGCAGGGAGGCAAAGGGAGGGATAACACAACCCAGGAGGAAAGGGAAGGGTGGAGAAACAGCCAAGATCTCACACAGGAGTGGGAAGAAGCCCCTCCTGGGAGGGCCAGATGTGGATCGAAAGGGAGGCAGATGCCAGCCTGTGCCAGGTGAGGCACAGCCCCTGTCCCCTCTCCGGAGCCTGGCAGGCCCCAGCAGTGCCCCACCTGGGGTTCCTGCCCATGCGTGCCCCACACACCTAAAGAGGAAAAAGCGCAGGGGCTGCTTGGAAGGGGTAGGGAGAGCCAGGAATGGGCACAGCTGGGGGTGTGTGCCAGGCTCCAGGCTAGTTTTCACAGACATCATTTACATTTCATCAACCTTCACCAGCTTCACAGTATGAACTCAGGATGAAGCAACATGTTCAACGTCATGCAGTGGTCGTGCCAAGATCCAACACAAGCGTCGTGACTCTAAGATGGATGTTCTTTCTGCCCTAACATTTAGTATTATCTCTGTTGTTCCCACCTCAGGAAGTCTGGGGTCAAGAATGAATAGGAGTGCCCAGCCGGTGTGGCTCAGTGGACTTAGCGTCGACCCGTGGGCTGAGAGGTCCCGGTGCGATTCCGGATTCCCCAGCAGGGCACATGCCTGGGTTTGGGCCTGAAGCCCAGTAGGGGGCATGCAGGAGGTGGCCAATCGATGTCTCTCTCACATTATGTTTCTATCTCCCCCCTTCTTCTGTGTCTAAAACAATCAATAAAAGCAAATAAAAAAATAAGAATGAATAGGAGCTCTCTTCTGCCCTCCAGGAGCTCCAAGGTGAGCGATGCCCCACATCCAGTTTCACAGAGGGGACTGCCCACGATGCACACACGGCTGGGGAATCCGAGCTCGATCCAGCTTCAGAACCTGGGCATTTCTGTGACACCAGATGCCATCTCTGAAACCACGTCTCGGCTCTTCCCAGGTGCTAAGAGCCCTGTACGTGACCCCCACGTGAAACTGGGAGGTTACGCTCTCTGCGAATCTGACTAAAGCGTCTGCCTCTCTGTCCACCTTCACTCTTCCCCGGGAGGAGAAACGACTGATCTGACTGCTTAGATTTGAGTACACTGAGGGTGTCCCATTTACTGGTATGAGGTGAATAGTCTCTCTCCCTCTCTCCCTCTCCCTCTCTCCACCTCTACACGCACGCACGCACGCACGCAGCTTTCAACTCCTTGCTCCTATGAAGCAGGGCGTATGTGGAGGCACCTGCCTCCTTGGAGCCACATCCCGGTCTCTGCCTCGCTCACCGTGTGCTGGGGACTCACGGGTCAGATGCAGGGTTGGCACCAGGGCCGCACTGAGTGCTGTTGGGACTCCTGGCAAAGGAGGCCTGCACTTGGGCCCCAAGCCCCAGACGGCGCTGCATCGGAGCGCTGGGAACCAGTACAGCGAACAAGTCGGGGCTTCCACTTTTCCCCCCCGTCTGTCGTGGTCCTGACGCAGAGCCCCTCGGGAATTTCAGGGAAAGGAGGAACAATAAGACCAAGATGCCCTGGCCAGTTTGGCTCAGCAGTTAGAGCGTCGGCCTGCGGTCCGGAGAGACCCGGGTTCGGTTCCCGCTAAGGGCACGTACTTCGGTTGCAGTTTGTCCCCGGCCCTGGTTGGTCGTGTGGGTGGCAGCCACTCGATGTGTCCCTTCACGTCGATGTTTCTCTCTCTCTCTCCCTCCCACTCTATCTGTACAAAAGATGGAAAAATGTCCTCGGGTGAGGAAAAAAAAAAAAAAAGACCAAGATAGGATTTGGGCATTTCAGTGTTTCCCCAGCCATAAGAAATTATCAAGTACTAACAAAACCTCAGTCTGGCTCCTAAAAGAAAAGCTACGGCTTCTCTTCTCAGAAACACACAGGCACATACACATTACAGTGTGCATCCCGCTGCAGGTCACAGAACACCCCAAGTCGAGGGCATTTGCTGGCTTCACAGTGAGAATCTCTGGTATGGGGTGAGAAGAGACAGAAACCCTGAACAGAAAACGGTAAACACCACCATTTAAGGGGTAGGTGGAAACAGGGGCCCAAGGAAAAGACTGCGAATGGACAGAGAGGTGAGAGGCACTAGGGTGTGGAGCAGTGGAAGGCTGTGGGCCCCAGAGATGAAAACCTGGGTCACATCCGGATCCCACATCTGTGTGATCTGGGCACGTCCTGTCATCTCTCGAGGCCTCGAGTTCCTCATGCATAACAGGAATGACAAGACCTACTTCCCAGACAGCTGCGAAGATTATCTACCACTTTGGCATATAGTGAGAGCTCAAGAAATCTCATCTACGACAATCCTGAGCCAGCGTCAGAGCCGAGTGAAGCAGAGGGCGTGCAGGCCAGCCCACAGACAGACATATTCGAAGGGGAGCCAGCCTTTCCCTCTGGGTCCTTGCAGGAGGGCAGTGGGCACCGGAGGCCTCCTGCTGCGGGGTGACACTGCCAAGCCTGCCACCAGAACACAGCCCTCTCCCAGAAGGCCCAAGACCTCTCATCTCCTTTTCCTGACCACGGGACACCACAGAGGCTGATAAAGCCACCCGTGACCCTGGCCCTGGGACAGTCAAACCGCTCCTGGAGGCCAGCTGTGGGCTGCATTCTTTGGTGAATCCCTCCTCCTCCAGGAATGTCCCTGCCTCAGTCAAGTCTGGACCCAGCTCATCCGTGTGGAGCCGCCAGTCTCCTGCTGACGCACCTCATTCTGCGCTTGTCAGAACAGCCGGGAGCAATGGGGGAAGAATGCTTTGCCAGCCAGGCCCCGTGTGTCCCCATGCTCTGCGGTGTCCTCTCTGTTAGGAGCTGAGCAGTCGAGCAGGCAGTCCACAGGTCTGGGGGCAGAGCGACCGACCACGGGCTGGCTTCCTGCCGCCAGCAGGGCAGGTGTGCTCGCTCCTTCGGCTCCCTGCTGCATCTGCCTCAGGACAGACAGTCGCCACCTCTCACTGGGGTGTCTAGCAGCCACCAGGTCTCCCTGCCTTCCTTCGACTCCTTCCCCTCCCCACACAAATCTGATCTTGACGTTCTCAGGGCTGAAATCTTCCGTGGCTTTCCACTGCCCACTGAGAAAGCTCGTCGGGATAATGACAAGTGTGGGTCTGGTTTTTGTTTGCCTTACCCCAAAGGAGTTTGTAACCCAGTGGAAAAGACAAGGCTGTGTACAGATATCTCGGTACATGGTATGATTGTTATGAAGTGAGAAAGAAACAAAGAGAGGCTTAAAATAGCTGCTATACTGCCCTGGCCGGTTTGGCTCAGCGGTTAGAGCGTCGGCTTGCGGTCCAGAGACCCAGGTTCGGTTCCCGCTAAGGGCGCGTGCCTTGGTTGCAGTTTGTCCCTGGCCCTGGTTGGTCATGTGGGTGGCGGCCACTTGATGTGTCCCTTTTACGTCGATGTTTCTCTCTCTCTCTCTCTCTCTCTCTCCCTCCCCACTTTATCTGAACAAAAAATGAAAAAATGTCCTCACCAAGGATTAAAAAAAAAAAAAAGCTGTATACTTATTTAAAATATATACATATAAGACATACCCATAATATGTTCACATGTGTATATAAACTAAAAGGAAGAGCCAGGCAACACGCTCAGAGAACCATAAGCAAAATGAAGATGAGCCCAAAGAGGAGGCTACTTACAGCTGCAAATGCTTCAGAGATAAGGGTTAGCCTGGGTCAACCAATCAGCAAATGCAAGTGCCTATTAGATACAAGCCGTTTACTTTTTGTACAAATATATGCTATAATATTGCAGACAGTGAACAACCCTCAAAACACGGATTGCAATAATATAAAAGGAGACCTTTAAGAACATCTTGTCTAGTCTCCTCCTAAAGAAACCAAGACCTAACAGGTTTGTTTCCTTAACCATTATTTCCCGTGAGGGATCTTGCCACCGTTTCTTCCTAACAACTCAGACTGGTTCCCTTTCCCGGGTCCCCAGGAACCACGCAAGCACCCAGGCTGTGGCTTCCGCGTAGACCCATCCCGCTGTCAGCCCGCCCTGCTGCAGATTGGGCTGCTCCAGTAATTGTTTTTGAACCCTCACACCCTAGCTACTAACTCTGTGTCCCTAGGCAAGTTCTTGACCCTTTCTAAGCTTCATTGTCTTTATCTATAATTGTGGGAAGTGAGACTAGTTCATTTGTACCTCAGTGTGTGTGCTGTGACAATTAAAAGTTATTCACATGATATGTTTGGCACAAAGTTAACTCGTTAGCTTCTGCTTTTATTAGTCCCCAAGATAAAGTCCAAGCTCCTTGATGTGACTTTGGCTTAAAAGACCCTTCACCGTCTGTCCCCTGCCTACCCAGCCTCATCTCCAGCCCTTGCCCCCACATCCATGTGGGCTCACCCCTAACATTTGTGCGGCCAGGGACAAAATTACAAATGGGAGTCCATGTACCACATGTCTAAATTTTAGATTGTAGTATTTGAAAGTTACAAATCAAGGTATCAAACTGTTAAATAAAATATATTCTATCCTCCCTTGAGAAACAGCCCGGAAGGCCAGGTTGGAATTAGAATTCTGTGGTGGACCGTGGTGGTGCAGGGAGAGCTGGGCCCAGCCCGCCTCCCTTCTCGTCCCACCTTGGTCCATCCCACACCGCGACAAGCACTGTGTGGATGTGTGTGTGGGTTCTCCCGCCGCATATCCAAGTTCTGTTCACAGCCTCTGCAAACAGCCTTCCTTGAGTTTAGGGACAAACACAGGAAGGCGTGTTCTGCCCCCAGGAGGATGGAAGTGAACTTGGCGCTGGCTGCGGGCAAGAAACTCTGAGGTCACTAATGCCTGGTGACGGTCTAGCGAGGGAGGAGGGGCCTGCGTGGGCATTTATTTCCCTTTTGAGCCTGCATGTTCCTCTTCTCTCCATGGCAAACAGTGCAACCGGAGGAGAGCCCGGCACCTCTCTTGCCCAGGTCTAAGGGCAGTACTGCAGCCATGCCACACACTAGTTATCCTGAATTATTTTTAATTCACTAAATATACCACTTAATGCCAATGCTGTTCTCTGTGCCCAAAACTTCATCATCTGGCCACCATCTATAAGAAGCTCCGGCAGGCAGTTTGTTAGAGGTCAGGGCTTATAAAAGTGTCCTGGGGCCCCAGAAATGGGGTGGCTGCGCCTTCTTGAGCAGGGTGGCATGTGTTGCCCGGTGCCAGGCCCTGCTAATCTCATTTCCACACCCACTTTGGGGCCCTGTGGTTGGGCATCCCGCCCAGAGGGATGAGCACAGCCACGCCCACGGTCTCACTCCTCCACTGGTGTAACGGAGCCACGCAGGGAAGCTTTTACTCTCATCATTGCACAGAAGGAGACAAGGAAACTCGAAGATGTGGGCTGAGGCAGAGGAAGAGACTGGTTTCTGTTCCCAGTATCGAGTCCAGTGCTGTTTCCCCGCCTTTACCTGCAAGGAAGGAGCAAGGGCGGTGGCTGTGAGGCTGGTCCAGGCGCCCACACCCTCTGCAGGTGGCTGGATGCTGCTTTGTAGTCCAGCAAGTAGTTGAGCCATAATTTACATAATAAACTCCTTAGGTTACATTTGGGTTTGGACATCACAAACACCACCATACTAACAATCTTTGCGTGCAGCTTTTTCCTTCCTTTGGGTGATGGCTCTTGGTGCCAAGTATCATTTCCCTTCCAAAAAGCTTGTCCCCTTTACACTGACCAGTAGCCTTTGAGAGCACCTGTCACTACACTCTTGCCAAAAAACATAAATTGCAATTTAAACACATTCTTTAAAGATGTGGTGGGTGATAAATGGCATCCTGTTGCCTTCGTGTAACTGTGTCTGGCTATGAGGAAAGCTGAACATGTTTCTGTTGTTTACTACTTTTGTTTCCCTCTGTGTGACCTGTTCAGTCTCCTGCCCCTTATCTGCGGGGGTCCTAATGGTCTTGTCAACTTTCCTGATAATAACCATATGTCTGTTATATTTTCTAAATATACTTCTAAGCATCGTGTGGTATTCAGTCTTTTTGTTGTTGTTAATTTAGTTTACGTTTTCATATATCATCACATCTGATTTTGCCTGGCACTTCTGTCCCTTACAAGTTCTTTTCCCTCCAGGGATTCAATTTCTATTCTACTTTCTTCAAAATTTCCTTTGGCTGTATTTTTATGTTTTACTTGAGTCCATTTGGAATTTATTTTGATGTATGCTGTTTGGAGGGGGTCAACAACCTTTTGAAAGCTGTATTTGGAAAACACAATGAACAAAAAGGAGTTCGCTTGGGGCCGACTTTACGATGCTGACAGACACGTGAAGGAGGCAGAGAGCCAGGGACTGTTTAGTTTTCATTTCTTTATCAAGGACAATGATCTTGGAACTGCAGGAGGAAGATCAAACATGGCTAAGAGGAAAGAGACGCCTGGGAGAGGCAGGCAGGGAGCAAAAGGACACAAGGAAGGGTCTGAAGCTAAAAGAATGGTCTCCCAGGGCAACGGAAGAGAAGAGAGACCTGAGAGGCAGAAGATTTGGGCTGGAATCCTGACTTTGCCAGGAGTTACTGCCTTGCACTGGGCCTCAGTTTCCACATTTATTTATTAATTTATATATGCCAACTATGTTTTATTTATTCATTTTTTTCTGTATTGATTTTTTAGAGAGGGAGGAAGGGCGAGGCAGTGAGAGAGAGAAACATTGATGAGAGAGAACATGTCCCCCACTGGGGATTTGGCCCACAACGTGGGCATGTGCCCTGACCAGCGATCGAACCGGTGACCTCTTGGTATATGGGTTGACATTCAACCACTGAGCCACACCAGTGGGGCATATGCAACTATGCTTTAAACATGCTGGAGGAGATGGCCTTATAGACATAAACAGGACAGCTCCTGCCCTCCAGGGGCTTGTGAGTTAACAGACAAGTGAACCCTCAGGTACAACAGAGTGAGGACTGGGACACAGGAACCAGGGGAACTGGGCAAGCCTCCCAGGACTCTGGCCATGACTTTATACAAATCAAGGACTATCCCTAGAACTGAGCACTGTACACAGCAAATGCTCACTGAGTATCTGCTGGCAAGTCCTTCCTGCAAAGGAAGGCAGACACTGAGCCCACTGGGTTTAGGATCAGGTCGCTGTTCGTAGAGAGGTTTGGAAGGTAGGCTGCAGAGGGTTGGGAAAGCGAAGGGAAAACAGGGAAATGCATCATGGATAGGTGATGCCTCTTTCTAGGAGCTTGAAAGAGAGAGGAAGGAGAGAGGATGAACACAAGCTAAAGAGAGGGCTTTTATTTTTATTTCTTTATTTTTGTTAATCCTCACCTGAGGATCTTTTCCCACTGATTTTTAGATACAGTAAAAGGGAGGGAGGGAGGAAGGGAGGGGGGGAGAGAGAGAGAGAGACAGAGAGAGAGAGAGACAGAGAGAGAGAGATGTGAGAGAGAAACATCGATTTGTTGCCTCCAGCATGACCCCAACTGAGGTTGGAGATCAAAATTGCAACCCAAGTATATGCCCTTGATCAGGAATTGAACCCAAGCCCCTTCGGTCCATGGGCTGACACTCAAACCACTGAGCCAATTCGGCCAGGGAGAGGGCTTTTATTTTTAAGGTGAGAGAGACCTGAACAGATTATCGCTGTGAGAGGAGGATCCAGTAAACAGGTGACAAGAGAGATAAAGTAAGACAGTTCCTGAGCAGGTGGGAGGAGACGGCATCCGGAGCACAGGAGACACCGGCCCTCGAACGGAGAGGCACAGGAAGGGCAGTGGGGGAGGGAGGTGGGTGGATGGTGATGCAGGTATGCTTCTAGACTGGAGGCAGGAAAGCTGTGAGTTCTTGACTGAGGATGACCTTTACTTTCTCTGCGGGCCAGGTGTGAGATGTCTGCCTAGAAGAGGGGTGGAGGTATAGCAGATGAAGACGGTGAGAGGAGGTGCCGAGAACAGTGACCAGGGCAGGACACAGGACTGGCAGCAGCAAGATGCTAGTAAGGTAGCCACCAAGGGCCGTCATCTCCGCTGCGGTTTCTCTCTCCACCGGTGACCCTGGCACTGGAATGGCTGGTTGTGAAGTCATGGGAAGAGGAAGTAGTCAAGTGAGAAAGATAGTTGGAAGCATGGGGCTCCCCGTGATCTTGGATTTCCTGAACGAATCAACAGTGAATAAATGAGAGGTGTTATAGTGTGACGGTTAAAGTGGGACACCTTTGGCCCCAAACGCCGCTCTGCCACCTACTCCCAGCATGGGCACCGGGTTGCTGGGGTGGTCGGCTGACAGGGCACAGAGCATGGCCAGGCAGCCCCGGGCCGGCGTGCGAAGGGCTGTCACCGCAGCTCATCCATGGAGGATTCTGAGCAGGAGGCTGATGTGGTCAGATTTATTTCTGAGGAAGATCCCTGGGACAGTCAGAGCAGAATCTGAATTTATCTCTATCACTCAACTAGTTCTGTGCTCTTGAGCATGTAACTCATCCTCTCTGTGACTAGTTTGCTAATCCCCCAGATGGGGATAATAACAGTACTCGTCTGGAAGGGTCATTATGAGAACTGGGTGAAGGAATTCAAAGAAGGCTAGCAGACTGAAGAGCTTAGTAAATGCCAGCTATGCGGAGGAGGAGGAGGGAGAGAGGCAGGAAGAGGAAAAGCAGGAGGAGGAACAGGAGACAGTAACCAGAAGGTCTCAGATGAGTGACAACGAGGAGCAGAGGGTGGTGACGTGCGCCCCGGTTCCTGAGCACCTTACCTGAGGGCGAGGAGCAATGCGCAGGGCGAGGGAATGGGGGATGAACGTGGGGATGAGAGCGCTACCCGCTGGGAATGGCGCCTCAGGAGAGCTTGTCTCAGGGTTGGAAAGGAGACTGGGGTGGGCTGGGGACCACGGATGCTGGCTCAGCAGAAGCCTCATCAAGCAGCAGAGGCCACGGTGTGTCCCAGCCTTACCACCCTTGCTAGGTGCCCGGCACCGAGTCTCCCTAAGGCCAGGTGGTGTGAATACTGAGCTCCTGGCAGAGCCCATCCCAGGCTTCTGCGTTCCTCTCAGGCTGGGGACAGAATACACACTTAGGTAAAGATGGGCATTCAATCCCCATCTTGGGCCTGGTCCAGTAAGGCTTCCTACACGGGACGTGATGGCCCTGTTTGCCCTGTGGGTTTCCCAGCCTGTTGGCCCACTCCGCCTGCCTTTCCCAGGAGGTCCCGTTTCTCCCTCCTCTAGGCCTGGCCTCTGACCTCTGCTTTCAGGTCACCTCCAAGGTCAGGCCCTGCAGCCTAGACAGTCGAACGCTTCACTCCCTAGTGCAGCAGGGCTTTTCTAATAGCAACACAACCAATAATAGTAAAATAATAAGCAGCATTACTATTTGGCATATACTCCACTTACTAAGTGTCAAGCACTATGCTAGGTCCTTCTACATTTCATCTGGTTTAATTTTTAAAACTCTGAAAGATGGGTAGGACCACTCATATTTCACAGATAAGACTAAGGGGCCTAGGTAATCTGCCTAAGGTAACCCAGTTAAGTGACAACATTCAACTTTTCGACCTAAGTCTACATAACTCCATAGCTGCCTTTCCTTCTTAAACCATGCTGTCTCTCCCAAATTCAGGGACCCAGTCCCCCCAGTCATGAATGTGGGGTCCTGGCCAGCCTCTTAAATCCCTCCCTCCTTCCCCAAGGATTGAACCACAGCTGGAAGGTCAGGCCTGGGTCCAGACCATCCACAGGCCAACCCCCAACGCTTGTCCTTTCCCCTCCCCTCCTGGGCTGGAACCACTCCCGTGCGACCCAGCCCAGGCCTCCAAGCCCCACGGAATTATCACCAGGCAGAGGCCCCCCAGCAGGGAGGCCAGCTTTCCGGTTTCAGGAGTGAGGATGAGGAGGGAACAGGAGGGGGCGGCCAAGGGGGTTGGGAAAGCAGCTCCCTGGGCCTCTGAAGCCCTGGGTCACCGGCATTCTGGGAAGGGGGGCTGGCAGAGGTAGGAGGGATGGGGCTGGGGTGACTGCCTGGCGAGCTGCGCCTCTCACATGTCCTGTCCCCTCCAGGCCCCAGGACAACGCATGGGGAGTTTCTAGCCTTCACCAAACACCAGGAGGAGGATGCTCAGGCCACAGCACCTACCACACTGCATTATAATTCCAGTTTCAGGACTGTCTCTCCCATTAGAGAGTATAAGCGATGATGGGTCAAAGACAGTGTTTAGTCATCTCTGTATTCCCAGGGAGCAGCCAAGGGAACAGCTCAACAACGCCCGGCAGGCGAGTGCGTGCGTGGACGGATGGAGCCAGGTGCGCCTCGGAGAACTTCACAAGGGCTGGAGGCTGCCCCTCTCACCGTGGACTTACATCTACCTAACCCTCATGCCCCAGTGTCCACCCTCCCTGCAAACCTCAGGCTCCCCCCTCAACAGCCCACTGGTGCTCTTCTGACCTGCCCTGAGCACACACACAACCTCTTGGGAACTCCACCTGCTTGCTGGCTTGGTCAGGGCTACTGGGATCTGGGAGATAAAAGGCCTTTTGGTAACTTATCTGGAGTTATTGGTGCTACTATCCAGTGAATCAGGGAACCAAATGACCACACATGGTGATGAGGAGAGAGCCAGTATGGATGAAGTATGGCCAGTCCTAACACAGGCTGTTCTTTGAGTTTAGTCTTCCTTTCTCACATCTTTCCATATCCAATCAGGACTCTCGGGTACCAGAATGTGACACACAAAGGCAACTGCTCACATAGCAAGTGGCAAGCAGCACCCATGGCTGAGGCCTAACACCTGTTCCAGCCCTGCCCAGCCAGGCCTTGGCTCCTGAACACAGAGCTGCCTCCTGCCAGAATTCTGCAGGTGAGGCTCAGACAGGTGCAGAGAGCTCTCCAGTGGCTGCATGGTTAGAAACATCATGCAGGAGCAGGACAAGCCTGTGGCTGAGCACCAGATGGGAGGGGCCTGGAGCAGCAGCCTCTCCCACACGTACCTGGGTCTCAGAGCCCAGCGAAGTGAAGTAGAGCGGAGAGGTCCTTTGAAGGCATTAGCCTGGGCCTGGGGTGGGAAAGGGCACTAAGAAGAGGCTTCCTGGTAGCCAGAAGGGCCTGGGTAGGCCTGTTCTGGAGCTGGGATTGGTGGGGCCATGTGTATCGTGGCTTCCCTCTGGCAGCTCATTCTAAAGACCCACATTTTCTTTGCATTAGAGCCAGGGGAGGCTCATGGAACTTCAGAGGACTCCTCTCCGTCTCCTCGCTCTCCTTCCCACTCACCCCAGCGACCTGCGAAGGCATTCTCACCAATGCAGTCTGGTCCTAGATCCCTGGGCAGGGCCTGGACGGGACAGGGCACAGACATCAGCTCAGGTGAGCATGTGCCTGAGCACAGCCCACACTTCCTCATCTCAACGGCTCTCGTACCTCTGGTCAGCCTGCTGCCAAGGGCAGACTAGGCGGCAAGCGCCACAGGGACTCCCTGGGAAAAGTGAGGCCCTGCGGTCTGCTCCTTGAGTGGCCCGAGTACAGTGTTTTCTGACCCTAGTTGGCTTCCCTCCGTTTCTTCTTTCTTTCCTTACTACCTTGGATGAACAGTAAGAGCTTTGAATTAACTGACCTTGATGTTCTTGGAAGGAACATATGACAACCCCACCTGGCTGGCCCTGGCCACCCTGCTGGCCTCCTGATTTGGGCTGCCTGTCCTATCCCTGCAGGAAGCAGCACCTGGTATTTATCTGAGCCAATTCCAGGTCATTTATGATGGCTGGGCACTGGAGGTAAAAAAAGCAAAGAGGACCAGGGTCCTGCCCTCTGGGAACTCCTCTGGCAGGTGTCCATGGGCAGAAGAAAGGAAGTGTAAGGACGGGGCGGGCAGGTGGTCAGGCCCGTGGGAGAAAGCAGCCTCCTGCTCTCTGGGGTTCATCAAAGCAGACCCAATTTGCTCCCATTTCTCCCTTAAAAGTACCTACCTGCGATCCCAATTCTACCACCCTCAAGGCAAAGAGAAGGGCTGAGGACACAGTGCCCGGGCTTCAGTGTTCTCAGACAGTGCAGTGCTCCCGGGGCCCCATTCGCTACCTGGTTTGCATGGGTAGCAGGCGGCAGGGCGGCTGCTTGCAGCTGAAGCCACACCCTCTGCTCCCCTTTGGTGAGCCAGGCTGGGCCAGGGAGCTGTTGCCTCCTTCTGCCTGGCTCTGCGGTGGGCTCCCCGTCCTCTCTGTCCCACCTACCTGAATGTCTGGACCTGACTTCTGTCTTCTCTCTCGCTTGCTACCTACTTGACACTGCCTGCACCTGACCTCGCTTGGGTAAGGGCTGTGGAGTTAAACCAAATTGCACTGAGACCTCCACAGGCAGGTTAAGTTTTCCCACCCCCCAACTCTCTAAACATCCAGGCAGAACTGGCTTCTTACTACAGGCAGAGGGCCGTCTGTACCATTCTCCTCTGGTGGGAGGAGTGGGTATTGAAAGATGAACGGTCTAAACTCTGCATGCCCCTCCCCTGGAGTGGCTGGTGACGCTGGTCGAGGGGAGAGGGGGAATGGCCTGGACAATTTGGCAGGCGTCCCTGTAGGCCCAGAGCAGATACAGAGGACTCAGGAGGGGACTCAGTGTGTCCATTTGGCCACATAAGCTATCTGAAGAAACAGGCCCTCACCCTTGCCTGCCCAGAACAGTGAGTATGGAATCTGATTATTCAGAGTGGAGTCAGCTCAATGGGAAGTTGGGGACCCAACTGTAGATCAGTGGTAAAAGTACAAAGTAGGGAGAGGCTATTATACGTGAGTTCGGGAATGAGCACCCTCAAGTTGAGGGGTCTGCTGTCCCCGCACAGTGGCCCCAGGGGCTGAACAAGGCATTCCTCCTTCAGCTGGGAATGAGGGTGGACCCACACGACCAGAGTCAGAGACCTCACAGAGGGTGAGAGGGACCTGGGGAGGCAACTACAAGGACAGGGCAGGAGAGTACGGAAATTAGGAGTCATGCTAGAGCTAGCCACCTAAGCTTTCCTTACCAGGGGATCTACAGCCGGAGAAGGGCCCACAGGGACTTGGGGTGTGGGTTGGGGTTCACTAGAGAAGGCTGAGAAAGGATCTACAGCCTGGGTATCTGGAGGCAGGGAGCAGATACCAGGCGTATCAGCTCCAGGAGTCTAGGCCAGTCACCCCTGGTTGAGTTTGGGTGTTTTTCAACTTTGAGTCATTAATGCTTCTTCTGAAAGGTTCCTCTTTGTTCTTTGTTGGTTCAGAGGAGGGAGCTGACCTAGAAGCTGGACAAGGCTAGGGCAAGAGGGAAAGGAGCTGGTGCACAGGGAGCTCACCACTCTCTCCTTGTAGACGATGTACTTCAGCCACTTGAAGTCCTGCCACTTGAAGCCAGCGAGGACAAAGAGAGAATCGCGCTCGTATTGCTCAGGCCGCTGCATGGCGCCCTCGGGGTAGGTGATGCGCAGTGTAGTTTTGCTGCCCACGTCCTTCTCAAAGCCTTTCACTGGAGCTGAGTTCAGTCTGCAGAGAGCAGGCGCAGTCAGAGCCTGCCCTGGGCTCACTGCACACGGTCTGTGGTCTATGTCTGGGGAAGCACCCTGACCCCCGAGTCCCCCAGGCACAGAGAGCGGGAGCCCAGGGCATCGGGAGCCATCTAGCATTCCGTTCCAAATCCTCCAACCTAGGGTTCTTCTGGAGGCTTCTGCTGACCTCCAGCCTAACTGAAGATGGCCAGACAGTTTCAATGGGCACAGGCACCAGGGTTGGGGCCAGGACTTGCAGGTGCCCGAGGCACTGCTTTGGGGAGCTTACCTGACCACAATGTCATAGTCATCAATTCGTGACCCCAGAGACTTGTTAGCAAGGACACCTCCATTGCCCACGATGATGCAGCGGCGGCAGCTGAGGCTGAAGGGAGAGAGGCAGAGACCTCTAGAGAGCTGTCCACCAGGCCTCCTTCTCCCCTACCTCTTGGCCCTTGACCCCATGACCTTGACCAGGCACAGGCTTGGGTGGAGGAAGAAAACCAATGGGCTTCTGGCAGCGTGTCTGAGAGGAGGCCAGACCACACTGGGTAGCCGGGCCACCTGGAACTCTCAGACGTCCCTAGGCCCTGACACTTCTCCAGGAAAACGTGGGTGTGGAAAGGGCTGGGACACTAGCTCCGGGCGGATGAGGAAGGAGGCTCTGGTAAGACAGCACTCTGGGTTAAAGACTCCCCAAGAGTTAGTGGAGTTTAGGCAGCTTTCAGGAGACGGGGAGCAGGCTGAGATCGAGGGCTGTGCCAGAAAAGCCAGAACAGAGAAACGGGCCTGGGGGCTCCAGCACTCAGGCTGGGCTTCAGCTCAGAAGCCCCCATGCACCTCACAGCCACCAGGGAGCCCTACTCCTGCCCCTGGTCCTGGGGCTTCTTCCATCCAGGACCTGTTGGCTTCAGAGGTATCACTGCCTCCTGGATGTAAGCCCTGGCCCCTTTAGCTGACCCGCCACCTAACTCCTCAGTCCCAATGCTGGGCACATCCCAACCCAGTGTCTTCGGTTCTTACCCTCAGAACTCTGCTGTCTGAGGACTGAGACGCCTTGCCAAGTGCTTAAAGCCCACAAATACAAGCCCAGATGGCCCCACTTCTCTACTCACCCACCCAGCGTGTGTACTATGTGTGTACATGTGGATATGCTGGAGAAAGTAACATGGATGCATTGCTCATGCCCAGGCCTCGACACCTCCGCACATGCCAGGCCGCTGAGGGGCAGGAGGCGGAAGCGAGCAGCTCACCTGTCCAAGGCAGGGGTCAGGCGGTACTCTTTGGTGACTGACAAGATGGCTTTGATCAGATTGTCTGTGAATAGAAGAGGGAGGTTACTGTCAGAGGCTCACTGAAGCTCCCACAGAATGTTTCCCAGTGAGCCAGTTTGAAGGCACAGGCTCCCGGGGCTGGGGTGGAGGTGGGGAGAGGGAGCTCTGGGCACAAAGTTGGCCAGGCTGCTGCCTTAACTTTCTCCCTGAAAATGGAGAGGGGTCCCTGGCCAGTTTGGCTCTGTGGTTAAAGCATCAGCCTATGGAATTAAGGGTCGTGGGTTCAATTCTCGGTCAGGCACCTGGGTTGCACCTGGTTGGGGTCGTGTGGGAGGTGACCACAATTGATGTGTCTCTCTCACATCAATGTTTTTTTCCCCTCTCTCCCCCCTCTCCCTTCTACTCTATCTAACAACAACAACAACAACAACAACAACAAAAATCAATGGAAAAATATCCTTAGGTGAGGATTAACCAAAAAAAAAAAAAAAAGAGGGGGGGGCGGAGAACAGGCAGGCACACTCAGCTCTGCCTGGAGCCAGCCCCAGCCCCAGGACAGTGTCTTCCCCGGCTCTTCCCGGGCAGGCTCACTTGGCTTTGGGAGGCTCTGCAGTCAGGCCTGGCACTGCCCATGATGGTAGTACCTGCTCAGAGACAGAGAGCACGTTATGCTCATCTCTGTGCCCCACTGAGCAGACACCAGAGAGCCAATGAGGAGGCAACCGAAGATGAAGGATGAAGAATGGAGTGGTCCCAACCAGCTCCCCCAGCCAGACCACTCTGCTCATTTCTTTTTTTATTTTTAATTAATTAATTAAATAATTAATTTTAAATCCTCACCCAAGGATATTTTTCTACCTATCTTCAGATAGAGTGGGAGGGAAGGACAGAGAGGGAGAGAGAGAGAAACATTGATGTGAGAGGGACACATCAACTGGTTGCCTCCCACACGACCTTGACCAGGGCCAGGGAGGAACCGCAATCGAGGTACATGCCCTTGACTGGAATCGAACCCGAGACTCTTTGGTCCATGGGCTGATGCTCTAACTGCTGAGCCAAACCAGCCAGGGCACTTTTAAAATTTTTTTAATCTTTACCCAAGGATATGTTTTTTTAATTTTTAAATTTTTTTTTCTATTTATTTAGATGTGGAGGGTGGTGGTTAGGTCGATGCTCTAACTGCTGAGCCAAACTGGCCAGAGCTGATATGTTTTTTTTTTTCAAATTGATTTTACAGAGAGAGGAAGGGAGAGGGAGAGAGAGAGAGAGAGAGAGAGAAACATTGATTGGTTGCTTCCTATACACACCCCAACTGAAGATTAAACCTGCAACCTTAGGTACGTGCCCTGATCAGGACTTGAACCCATGACCTTTTGCTGTACTGGATGACACTCCAACAAACTGAGCCACTGGCCAGGGCTCTGCTTCATTTCTCACACTGTCTTCCCCTCACTTCCTCCCTTGAACACTGCTGCTCTCTCTAATCCTGTTTTTGCCAGGCTGTGCCTGCCTCCTTACCTCTTCAAGCCCTGCAGCCTGGCATCTGCCCACCTGCACTGCACTCCACTCAGGCGGCCCTCAGCAAGGGCCCCATGACCTCTGTGCTCTCAGATCCTGTGCCCACTGGTGAGACCTCATTCTTCTTGGCCTCTCTCTGCAATGATAACTGCTCTCCTTTCCAATTCTGGTATAATGAGAGGATTATAATATCATGCATAATAATATTAGTTTTGGAGTTAAATCCTGGCTCTGCTACTTAAGACCTTAGATCAATCACTTTCTTTGTGCATGAAGTTTCCTCATCTTTCAAATGGTAATTCTATTCTGTAGAGTTGTTAGAAAGATGAAAAGATAATATATATAAAGATCTACAGATAAGTAAGTAAATCAGTACAACCACAGTGGAGAACATCTTTTTTTATTTTATTTATTTTTTTATCCTCATCCGAGGACATTTTTTTGTTCAGGTAGAGTAGGAGGGAGGGAGGGGGGGAGGAGGGGGGGAGAGAGAGAGAGAGAGAGAGAGAGAGAGAGACATTGACGTGAAAGGGACACATCGAGTGGTTGCCACCCGCACAACCCAACAGGGCCGGGGACAAACTGCAACCAAGGTACATGCCCTTAGCGGGAACTGGACCTGGGTCTCTCTGGACTGCAGGCAACACTCTAACCACTGAGCCAAACCAGCCAGGGCAGTGGAGAGCATCTTAATAACATCAAGTACAGACACAGATGTGCACAGACCGAGGTCTAGCAACCCTGCTCCTAGGTGGACAGCATGAAAATGCCTTTGTTTGAGGGGACTTGTATAGGAATGTTCACTGCAGGACTGTTTGTAATAGCAAATGCTGGTGGCAATGTACATGTCCACCAAGAGAAAACAGGTTTCATGTGATACATAGAATACTGCACAATAATGAAAAAGAAAAATCGAGCCCTGGTCTGTGTGGCTCAGTGGTCTGAGTATTAGCTTGCGCACCAAAGGGTCACAGGTTTGATTCCCAGCCAAGGGCACGGACCTGGGCTGCAGGTTCAATCCCTGGACCTGGTTGGGGCACATGCAGGAGGCAACCAGTTGATGTTCCTTTCTCTCTTTCTCTCTCTCCCTCCCTCCTTTCCGTTCTCTTTAAAAATCAATGGAAAAAATATCCTCAAGTGAGGATTAACAAAAAAAAGATATAAAAAAAACAAGAAAAATCGATGACCTAGAGCAATGTGCACCAGTACAGATAAATCTGAAGTTTAAAAATATGCCAAAAAATGCCATATACTTGAGGGATATATATATAGAAATATATAAACAGACATTGGAATGATAACACCAAAACCAGGATAATGGTCTCCTGGATAGGAGGAGCATGGAGGGGAAGGGCCCCACAGAGCTTTAACTGTACCTCATTTCTTTCTCTTTTTTTTGTTAATCCTCAACCAAGGATTAGAGTGGTTTTTAGATAGAGTGGAAGGGAGGAAGGGAGAGAGAGAGAAACATCAGTGTGAAATACATCGATTGGTTGTCTCCTGCCTGACCCTGACTGGGGCCAGGGATCAAACCTGTAACCCAGGTATGTGCCCTTGACTGGGATCGAACGCGAGACTCATTGGTCTGTGCGCTGATGCTCTAACTGCTACACCAAACCGACCAGGGCAGTTTTCATGCTTTTTTATATGCCTAAAATATCTCATGTACAGAACGGATGTCTCCAAAATTAAAAACAACCTCATAATTTTTTAAAAGATGGGATGGGCGACACTGTCAGATGCAGCTGAGAGGTCAAGCGAAGGACTGCAAAGTACCCTTTGCGTCTCGCAGGAATTGCGCTGGAATGGTGGGGGGAGAAGACGTTCTCCAGGAGTACACGGTGCCAAAGAGGAGGCAGAGACACAGCCGATCTTTCCAGAAGGTGGATGAGAATGGGGTCAGGAAACAAACCTCTCAGGAATGTTCTATACCGAGTGCCTTCAGCTATCCCTTACGGTGAGCTCAGGGAAGGTCACAGGGTCCCTCCTTTTTGCCACTTCCAATTTCACCTCTGAAGAAAAGCATGTTGCCACTAACTGGCCAAGGTCAAGGTTACAGAGTGGGTTTTTGTTTTCTAGGCGGGGAACCTTAGCAGAAAGGGCATAGACTTGCAGTGTCCTCTTCTTGCTGGCCGATGGGCTCCATACTGGCCTTTCCTGGCCTTTGTAGCTTAGTAGGATCAGAGGATCGAGCAAGAACTTGGGAGAAGGACAGGCTGCTTGGCTACTGGCACACAGGGAAAAGGAGTTTTTCATATGGTTCAGCCCAACTTGTTAGATCTGTCCTTGGAAGTTTGAGGTCAAACCTTTTGTCCTTTTGCTGGCACTGTCTTCTTTTCAGGGAGGGCTGGGCTGGCTGAGTAGAGGATTCAGGTATTCTTGGGTCCCCTGGCCACACAAGAGCACCCCTTTAACAGTTATCTTATTTAACTCTGACCACAACCTAACACAGTGGTATTATTCTCTCCATCTAACAGGTGAAGGAAACTAAAGCACAGACAGGTTAAGTGACTTGTCCAAGGTCACAGCTAGCAAAAAGGTAGGACTGGGATCTGATCCTTCTGTGTCTGGCCCTGAAGTTCAGACTCTCCCACGCCGTGAAACAGTGCAGGAGCCCAACGAGGAAACAGAACTGTTAAACTCTCAGGGAGGGGAAGTCTGAGTTAGGAGGGGACTACATGAATGAGGTCCCTAAGGAATGGAAGCAGGTAGTTCTGAGAATATAGGGGAAAGGCTGGCTTTGGACAGGATAGAAAAGGACTGGAGGGGGTACTAGGTTAAGGCGAAAACATCAGGAGGGGATGACGGAGGAGCCTGGGGCATTCCTGGGGGATGGCCTCCACCTTCTCTGGGATTTCCCCTCATACCTAGTTCTTTAGCACCAATGTCTCTGGCACCACTTTTTCTTTTCTTTTCTTTTTTTTTTATCCTCACCTGAGGACATTTTCCCATTTTTTGTTCCGATAGAGTGGGAGGGAAAGAGAGGAAGAGAGAGAGAGAGAGAAACATTGATGTGAAAGGGACACATCGAGTGGCTGCCACCCACACGACCCAACCAGGGCCGGGGACAAACTGCAACCGAGGTACATGCTCTTAGTGGGAACCAAACCCGGGTCTCTCTGGACCGTAGGCTGACGCTCTAACCACTGACCCAAATTGGCCAGGCCTTCTTTTTTTTTATCCTCACCCGAGGACACTTTTTCATTCTTTGTTCAGATAGAGCAGGAGGGAGAGAGAGAGAGAGAAACATCGATGTGAAAGGGACACATCAAGTGGCTGCCACCCGCACGACCAACCAGGGCTGGGGACAAACTGCAACTGAGGTACATGACCTTAGCGGGAACCGAAGCCGGGTCTCTCCGGACCGCAGGCCGACGGTCTAACCGCTGAGCCAAACCGGCCAGGGCCTTTTTTTTTTTTAATCCTCACCCAAGGACATTTTTCCATTTTTGTTCAGATAGAGTGGGAGGAAGAGAGAGAGAGAGAAACATCGACGTGAAAGGGACACATCGAGTGGCTGCCACCCGCATGACCAACCAGGGCCGGGGACAAACCACAACTGAGGTACATGCCCTTAGCGGGAACCGAACCCAGGTCTCTCTGAACCGCAGGCCAATGCTCTAACCGCTGAGCCAAAGTGGCCAGGGCTTCTTTTTCTTTTTTAATCTTCACCCAAGGATACTTTTTTCCCATTTATCTTCAGATTGGGGGCGGGGGGCGGAAAAACACCAATGTGAGAGAGACACATCGACTGGTTGCCTCCTGCATGACCCTGACCAGGGCCGGGGACAAACCACAACCGCGGTAGGTGCCCTTGACTGGAATCGAACCATGACTCTCTGGTCTGTGGGATGATGCTCTAACTGCTGAGCCAAACCTGCCAGGGCTCTGGCACCACTTTTTCTATGGTCTCGCAGCACCATGTTCTCCCCTCATCAGAGCCCTCACTGTCCTGTACTCTAAGTACCTGCCTGCATCGCCACTAGCCTGAAGCTTTCTGAAGACAGCGACCATATCCATCCACTGCCCTGGTGTATACCTAGCCCTGACAAAGTGCTGGGCTCAGAGCAAACAGTCCATTAAAGAAGTAGGAAACAAGACAGGGAAGGAAAAAGGAAGCGAACATAAGGCACTGTTGAGAGTGGGGGAGGGCGTGGATCCCCAGCATGGGCACGTCTGAGGGTACAGCCCTGTCCTAAGTGTAGGGAGACAGTCTGGAAGATGAGCTGTTAATGTAGAGTGGGTCAGGGTTCCCAACATACCTTGACCTTTGATCCCAAAAGGTGGCACAAATTCACGGATCCTAGCCCACTTGCGGAAAGAGTCGTCCAGGAACATGGGTGCTGGCCTGGAGAACCTGGAATACAACAGGGACGTTGAGGACCCCAAATGTAGTAGGCGGAGCACTGGTTGGCTCTACTGTGCACCTGTCTTGCCAATTGTTCTGCTGGAAGCCACCTCCACGTTCCAGCACACCCTTCCTACCCCGGCCTGTTCACTGGGTAGTGGTTGTGTGGGATCTGACAGCTCTCGTTCAGCAGAGCCTGAATTCAAAGGAGCAGGTCGGGCCAGGCCTTACGTGGCCAGCTACAGGAGTGGAGAGACAAAACCTGCCCGTCAGGGATCAGTATTTCCGAGCTGGAAGCCCTCTGCCAGGTTAGCCAGGCATGCATCCATCAGTCCCTGCTGCCCACACGGTCCTGCAGTAGGGGAACAGAGATGAGACACTGTCCAGCGGAGCAGGAAAATAACCCAAAGCACAGCCAGTGCAGGGAGACAGAATTTTTGGAGAGAATCCTGAGAGGTGGACCACCCAGTGTGAGGAAGGAGAATTCATGATGAGAAAGCAAAGCTGGTGAACAGCCACAGGGGACAGAGGTCTGAAAGAGAAGGGAAAAACTACAGTATGTGGAGGCTGGGAGGCAGAGCTGGGGGGGCTTCAGACAAGCAGGAGCCTGAGCACATTCACTGGCAGAGAGAAGGACAGAGGAACGCAAAGTCCTTGGGAGGCGAGGGACTGGTACGGAGCTTCAGGAGAAGGGTTACCCTTCTTTTCGGCCTAGAGGAAAGACGGAGAGAAAAGTGAAGAGGAATGGTGAAGTGTGTTGCCTTGAGGGAAAGGGAAAATGCGAGTTTCACATTTCTTGGGAAAGCCAAGGAATGGGCAGGGCAGGGTGCAGGCCTGGAGAGGACAGGACACAGTCACATAGGGCGCGGAAGGGAGTGAGGGGAGAAGTGAACAGGCACAGGAGGGACCAAGGAGTGGGCAGGGCAGGGTGCAGGCCTGGAGAGGACAGGACACAGTCACATAGGGTGCGGAAGGGAGTGAGGGGAGAAGTGAACAGGCACAGGAGGGACCAAGGTCTTGAGATGCCTGGGCAGCACGTTCACATGGAGCCTAGCACCCTGGCTTTGAGACCTTTTTCAGGGCACTTGGCAGCCTGGAAGGTGGCCAGCATCTCATCATCCACTGAGTGCCGGGATGGAGGGGCCTGCTTTGGGCCTTCCTGGCCAAGAATAAATGTGTGTAGGCCTAGGCCTTGGTGGCTCTGTCTCTTTATTTCTAATTCAACTGAATAAGTCACTGAAAAACTGACGACTAGAGGAGAGGCCCTCTAAGTCCAGTAGCTAGAATTTACCCCCCAATGTCCTCTAACTCAAGTGTGCATTTCTCATTCCCATCATCACTGACACCATTTTAATCTCCATGCCCAGGAGAAATTATATCAGTAATCACTTGGATGTCTAATATTATTAGAGATTTAAAAATTTTTTTTTCTTTATTTCTAGAGAGAGAGGAAGGGAGAAGGAGAGAGAGATAGAAATATTGGTAAGAGAACATCGATTGGCCGCCTTCTGCATGCCCCCCACTGAGGATTGGGCCCACAACCTGGGCTTGTGCCATGACCGGGAATCATCGAACTGGCGACCTCTTGGTGCATGGGTTGATGCTCAACCCCTGAGCTACACCGGCCGGGCTTATTAGAGATTTTGCAGTGAACTTGAAAGAGGCAGAAAACTTTCCATCCTGCCCCCTCCCCACTGCTCACTGCTAGGAAGGAGGTGTCAGTCACACCTGACAGCATGGACAGCCCATCGCTGCACAGCAGCTTCCCTTTGCACATCTGAGTTCACCCGCTTCTCTCTGAGTACAAGGGCCGGGCACGTTGCTCGTGCCTGGCATATAAAGCCTGAGGGAATTCACGTATTTGATGCTACAACAGAGGCATTGAGGCCCCTGGCCATAGTTCATGTGTAACAGCAAAGGAAACAGGTCCCTAGAAAAGCCTGCAGCAAGAACTTCTCCTTCTGTATTAGAGCTGGGCTTACGAAAGTTTTACAAAGTCTCTCAGTCAGGCTTGGACAGGATTTATCTGCTTCCAATATGTACTGGATGTCATGTGCTAATGAAATCTCTGGAGATCTAGCCAAACAGTCTCAACATATTTTTCCCTTTTCCTCTCCCTTCCCCCATTTCCAGCTGATTAGAAAGTTCATTATGTTAATTTTGAAACACTCTCCTTTTAAAAATATTTTTTATTGATATTTAGAGAGAAAGGAAGAGAGGGGGAGAGAGAGAAAAACATTGATTGGCTGCCACCTGCATGCCCCCGGGCAGGTGTCCTGACCAGAATCAAACCTTTTTGTGCACCGGAGGACACCCAACCATGCCACACTGGCCAGGGCTAAAAATCCCTTATTTTTGATGTCACATATATGTTAATTTTGGAGAAAAATACAGATAAGTGTGCATCCACACAAAATCAATAAAAAATACCCATAATCCTACAACACAGAGACAACGAACCTTTAGGTACATATCTGTACTGATTTTCCTTTTCCCATATTATTTTTAGATAGCTCTGTAGACTTTCACTTTATATCATAAAAACGCTGCTATGCAAATAGGCACAGCTTTCTCCTAATTTACAATGGGTCAAATAACCACAAGCACTGGTAATCTGACACAAATCAGCCCACCCCCGAAATCAAATGTACAAGGATACACAACCCCCTTCCCTGTCTATTTGCCTGGAAAATCCCTTCTTTGAGTCCGAATACTGCTTCCTCTGGACGGCCTAGCTCCCCAGGTATACCTGCACTCTTCCTCTAGTGTTTCCACACTTTTGCTCAGCCCCAGGGGTGGCTCAGTGCCTGCAGAGCCTTGGAAGCTGAGCCAGGCTGTAAACAACAGGAAGTGGGGTGGGGTGGTGGTAGAGGTGTGTGCATGTGTGTGTCTGTGTGTGTGTGAATTCTGTAGGGGCCTGAGCAGAGCCTCATGCTGCACCTGGAATAGAACCCAGGGGTTTCTGTGCCAGCCTCGGGGCCTGTGGAGGTGGCCCAAGGTGCAGAATGACTGGTCAGAGGAGCGAGGGTGTAGGATGTCTGACCTGCCTGCCCTGGCCTAGGGGTGGCAGGGCAGGGTGGGGCGGGCTCCAGCAGACAGGCCCCAGCCCGCCAGGCCTGCGGAGAGGCAGCCTCAGGATCAGGTTTCAGCAGGGTGTGTGAGTGCGTGAGAAGGAACAGGGGAGGAAGACGGAAGTTGCACTGGGACCTGCCAGTCTTTTCCCCTTAAATCCTAGAAAGGCATGTGCTGAGGGTGGGTTTAACCCCCGTGCTTCTCGCAGCAAGGCCGGGACCCCAGGACCCAAAAGGCTGACCTGCCCATAGATCTACAGATTCTGACCCGTCAGTAAGGGCATCCCGGGCCCCTCCGAAAGGATCTTCCAGCTCATTTAATGCCCAGTGGTATGGCTGAGGTGCTGTGTAGGAGGCAATGTCCCCAGCTCTAGTTCACCAACCTCAACCATTTCCTAAGGCCCAGGACATCAGCCTGAACCCAGAGAGCAGCAGGAAAGCTGCCTGGGTCTTGTTAGAGGGCAGGGACTAGCTGCCTGTGGGCACCAGCGACTGAGAGTACTGTCGGCATCCTAGTTCCCACCAGCCCCTGAAAACCAGCCTTCAGACAGGGCTTTGCTGTATCAGGGCAGCTCGGCTTCAGCTCTCACCTGTGCCTGTTTGGTTGGGCGGCCAGCCCCTAGCCACCCACTGTTCCCAATAAACGGGAGCCGCCCAAGAGACAAAGGGAAGGCAGAGCCCGGCAGTGGGTCCTGAGACCAGGCACCACAGCAATTACCCTGTTGCATTCAGCCATAGCCCCTGGCACCCCCAAAAGTGGGACTGTCATTCAATGGGGGTACAAGCCAAACCCCACAGATCCATCTTCCAAGAACCTATTCTGGGAAGTGGCAGGTGGACAAAGCAGAGGGACAGGGTTTCTAGAATCTACCTTGGTCTTATTTGGGATCTTGCTGCAGCAGCCCCACCATAAATGGCCCTTCCCAGAAAGACCTTGGCACATGTCCAAGCACGTGAGCAAAGTGAGCACTGTCCAAATGCTTTGTCAGGCTTCATGCCTTGCTGCCACCCGCTGCTGACCAATTAACCGAAGCCCACGGCAGAGGAAGAGTGAGGAGAAAGGATGGTGGATCTGCAGGGCCGGTGGGCACATGTCCGGGGGAAGCAGTCCAGAGGTCAAGAAGACAAACTGCAGGCATCGCCCACAAGTACTATTCCAAGCATGAACATGAAGCTCCTGCCCCATCCAAAAACAATTTGCCTACTCAGTGCCAGGTCCTGTGCTAAGGGCTGGCTGGGGACCTAAAGGTAAACCAGCCTTGGTCCTTCCTTTAAGGAACTAACAGTAGACAGTAAACAATCCTAAAACAATGGGTCTGCACGCCCTGTGTTTTGGAATAGGCAGGGATACAAAGGTCTTAGACAAACTTAGAGGTAGAGGAAAATCTTGAAGGAGATGATGACAAGGCAGAGCTGAGCCTTGAAAGACAGGCAAATGTGAGGCTGGCGGATAATGTTGGGAAGGGTATTCAAGGACCAGGGTCACGTAGGTGAAGGCACAAAAGAGAAGAGAACCTTATCATCAAGACAAGGAGGGGGACTGCCGAGGCTGGACAGGGTGAAGCAGCACCTGCCCGGGGCAGAGGAGCTTCCGCCAGGTACCCTGCCCCTGTGACTCTTCCCTCTCGTCCCACCCAGGCAGGTGGAGCAATGCGTGAAGAAGGGTCGAGTGGGCAAATGCATTCTGACTGGGTGTAAACAAGCAGCTGAGGCGCCAGCTCGCACAGAGGGAAAGGCCAGGGCAGGGCGTGCATGAGCACTGCCGGGTTGGCCTGGCGCCCTGAGGCTGTGTCAGGATCCATTTCAAGCTGGAGCGTCACCGGGAACTTGGGGCACTCAGTTCATGCTCTTTCTTGCTGACACACCGCAGTGGATATCTGCGCACCTTCCCGCTTCTCTTGGGAGCGCATCCTACTTTTCATTCCATGCGGTCCCGGCAGAGCGGACCCCACCACTACCACGGGGAGGGGCATCTGTCCCAGGCTGGCCAATCAAGACACCCCAGCCCTCGGAACCACAGTAATTGGCTCAACAATGGGCACCTGCCCATTGGTTGGAGTGGTGGCCTGTGGACCAGAGTCCAGGGTTCGGTTCCCACTAGGGGCACGTACCAAAAACAAAAACAAAAACAAAAAAACAACAACAATGGGCACCTGACCCAAATGGGACAAATCAAATTCTTTTCTGAGATTTACTGTTTGGGCCATGGGGGATGTGGGAGTCTTTTTTTGTGAGATAGTGAGCTGTACAGACCATGTAAGCCTAGAACAGGGCTTGTGCAAACCACGGTCCATAGGCCAGCTGCCTGTTTTTTGTTTTGTTTTTTTTTATCCTCACCCGAGGACATTTTTCCATTTTTTGTTCAGATGGAGTGGGAGGGAGAGAGAGGAAGAGACAGAGAGAGAGAAACATCGATGCAAAAGGGACACATCGAGTGGCTGCCACCCGCACGACCAACCAGGGCCGGGGACAAACTGCAACCGAGGTACGTGCCCTTAGCGGAAACTGAACCCGGGTCTCTCTGGACCGCAGGTGGACGCTCTAACCACTGAGCCAAACCGGCCAGGGCTCAGCTGCCTGTTTTTATAAATAAAGTTTTATTAAAGCACAGCCACACGTGTTCATTTACCTAATGTCTGCTTTCATGCTACAACAGCAGAGCTGAGTAGTTGTGACAGAAAGTACACGGCCTGCAAAGCCGGAAATGTCTATTATCTGGAACTTTAAGAAAAAAATGTGCCGAGCCTGGGCCTCGAACTGCGGGGGCCGCCATCTGTGGGCACAGAGAACCGTTTACAGAACAGTCGACCCAGAGAAAAGCAGAGCCACAGCTCGGCGAGAAAGACTCTGGGTCCTAGATTCAGACAGCTGAGCCCTGAACTTAACACTTTAATAAACCAATATATTCCTATTTCTTGGATTAGGTTGATATGGGTTTCTACCAACTGCACCTGCCCCGGGAAGGTAACGTTCCAGCTCTCAGCCTGGTTCACAGAGCCCCTGCGATCTGGCCCCTCTCCCTCCTCAGACACTCCTCTCTGCTCCCGTTTCCCTAAGCTCTGGCCATATCCAACTACTAGAGATATGGTGGGCTCTTCGCCACCTCCATGCCTTTACACTCGCTGTTCCCTCTGTCTGGAATGCTCCTCCCTTTTCCTTCACATGCTTAATTTCTGCCCATTCTTCCAAGAACTCCAGCCTCTTTGCCTCTGCAGGTAGGAGACTACACTGAGTTACACAGGGTTGACCAAGTCCTCCTCAGGTCTCCACTCTTGTTCATGCACGTCCATCCTCATAGCACTTACCACACATGGATGCACTCGTCTGCTTCCACCCCTGGCACATGCTCAGCACACAGCAGGTGCTCAGTAAATGCCAGTTGGCTGGAAGAGGGAGGAGCAGCTCAGCTCTGAGTGACAGGCTCCAAAGTGTGGCCACATTTCTCCTCACCTGTGTGTGGGGGGGGTGGCTGCCTTTGTATGGCTCTTCACGACACTTTGATTTCCCTGCTCCAAAGGGCCAGGCTTCCAACAATGTCTCTACTATTTCATAGCAAACCCCTTGCAGGTCAGAAGTACTGCCAGCTGCTGCCCCACTGCCTGCTTAGAGACTGTGGCCACGTCTGTGTCCAGACAGGCTGGAGCCACATGACATGTATGACAGGCAGGGGGGCCTGTGCTGAAGGAGGAGCGGAGGGGCTGAGACAGAGGCCCTCGAGGGGGCAGTGCCTGGCTCCTACCAACAGGGCTCCACGGACTGCTGACAGCCTGTAGCTGGTATGGATGAAGGAGGGAGGGAAGGTGCCCAAACTTCCCAGCGAGGGGAGAGAAGTGTGGGGAGATGGAGGTGAGAACTACGAGCTGAGAAGCTGCTATGAGAGGTAAGTGCTCCTCCCCGAGCCGGACTGTTGACAGAGGCGGTTAACCCAAAGCACAGGGACATGGTCCCATCTGTCTCCAGTGCCCACCACCCATCTCTCTAATATGTGGTAAGCCCCAGCTTATCCCAGGCACTGGGCTAGTGTTTGGAAATATGACAATAAACAGCTCTGAGTCTCTGCCTTACATATAATGGGCAAGGCAGCCACACACACAGACCCAGGCAATGGTGAACTACGGGACGTATCCCACAGTAACAACGGTACTTTACGGTGCTGAGCCCTTACTATGCTCCAGACACTCCTCTCTGCTCTATGTGCAGCGTCTTATTTCACTCACAATGTTCTCATGGATCAACACAATTTACCTCCATATTTTTCTTTATTGCATTGCTTTTGGGCATGCAGGAAAGTCACTGGACCCTTAGGGAAGTGTACTATCGGGGTGGAGGGAGGACAGAACCAGACTGCAGGGAGAAAGAAATGAGAAAGTGTTCAGGAGAGATCAGACGATTTCTAAAAAAACTTGGTTGTGAAGGCAAGGATGAAAACAGAATGGAGGGCTCTGGCTGGTTTGCTCAGTGGTTAGAGTGTCAGCCTACAGTCCAGAGAGACCCGGGTTTGGTTCCTGCTAAGGGCACATACCTCGGTTGCAGTTTGTCCCCGGCCCTGGCTGGGTCGTGTGGGTGGCAGCCACTCGATGTGTCCCCTTCACGTCGATGTTTCTCTCTCTCTCTCTTCCTCTCTCTCCCTCCCACTCTATCTGAACAAAAAACAAAAATTGTCTTCTGGTGAGGATAAAAAAACAAAACAAAACAAACAAACAAAAACGGAATGGTAGCTGGAAAGTGGAGTGGGAGCAGAAAGTGAGCATGTTTGTATACCTGGGAGGGACACAGAAAGCAGGGTACCTTCTCCCTGGAAAAGGGGGAGGATGTGAAGACAGCTACTCTGATAGATGTGTTCAGAGACGGGAGGAACCTGAGAAGATGTTCACCAGACTGACTTCTTTTCTGGGAACTCTCTGGGGTTAGGGACTGTGGGTATGAAAGAGTGGACTACAGTAACTTACAGATGGTGAAGTTTGCCACAGTCACCATGCTAAGTCAGCCAGAGCCAACGACTGCCGAGCAGTGCTGAGCCCTCGGCAGGGGCTGGAGACCATGAAGCCACAGAGGGACCAAGGCGTATGTCTGCATGTCTCTGTCAACAGTTCAGCAGTCTGGAAGCAAAGGTGGCCGCACAGATTTCACCATTCTGGTGTTGCTATACGAGGTTAGAAGGACAGGAGTGTGATGGAAACGCGAAGAAATGTACGAACACCAGTGATGCATAGGAGCATGGTATAGGGCTGGGGGTTCCGGCTGTGACGGTGAGGAAGGCACGGCCGGGCTAATGTAGCTGGATCAAGCAAAACCGACTCACTCTTTTCTCTTTTAGTCCCATTTGCCCAGGATCATCAAGTCTACAAAGAGGAACACCTATTTCACAAACAAACCAACTGGACTCATTCTTGACTCATCTCTTTTTCTTGGCTGCCTCTCATCCAATTCATCAGCAAATCCTGTTAATCTCTAAAAATATTCTAAATCCATCTACTTATTTCTATTTCCACTGTTACCACCCAGGTCCAGATAATCACCTCTTTAAAAAAAATTTCTTTTTTCATTGATTTCAGAGAGACAGGGAAGGAGGGGGAGAGGTAGAGAGAGAGAAACATGGATTTACTGTTCCCTTTATTTCTGCATTCATCGGTTGATTCTTGGTCAGGGGATAGAACCCACAACCTTGGTGTATCAGGATGATGCTATAACCAATGCAGCCAGCCAGCCAGCGCCCAAATCATAACATCTTGACCACTGCAATGGTCAGTGACCAGCTTGCCTTGCAATCCGTTCTCTAGAAAGGCCAGAATGATACTCCTGAATCATCAACCATGTGTCATTCCTCTGCTTAAAACCTTCCCAGTGCCCTCTGAATAAAACCAAACAGGTTCCATGACCTAATCCCCACCTACCTCTCACCTCATTTCCCATCCTCCCCACACTCCCCCTGCTACAGTATCCACAACACATTTTCCCCGCATCGAGACCTTTCCAGAACACCTCCGGATCTTTCCCAGGCTGGCTCTGCGTTTTCACTCAGATGGCTGTTCAAATGTCACCTCTGACTCCTGTGGGAAGCAGGTTTCCTCCTCCTGTCACTGTCACTCATCTTGTTTTAGTCATAACATTTAGCACTATTTAAAATGATCTTATTCATTTGCTTATTCGCTCTGTGTACTCGGTTTATTGTAATACGGAAAATGTAAGCGCTATGTGAACAGGGACCTGCCTAATTTGTTCACTGCGATATCCCTCCGCACCCAGAACTGTGCTGAATAAATACCTGCTAAGTGAGATCTGCCTCCCACCAAGTCTGGGAACTACCTGCACGTCCTCCTTCCCTCTGGTGAAGCGGAGAGTGTCCCCTCTTCATGCGGGGTGCCTTCCTGTCTCGCTCACAGTGAAGCGCGAAGTCCTCACACTGGCCTGCAAGGCCATCCACCAGCCTGACACCCACTCGCCTTCTTTCATTTCGTCTCCGATGCTCTTCGCCTGCTCAGCATCACAGTCATACTCCTTCCTGCCTTGGGCCTTGACTCGAGCCGTTTCCTCTGCTGAGAACATCCTTCCTCATTTGTTCATCTGGCTACTCACTCAGTCCTCCATAACCCTGCCTCCGGCTCCAATCACCTTGCCACACTCTGTCTTTTTCCCCAAATATGATCTTGCTCTAATTTACTACATAATTTACTTATTAGTTATTTATTGTCAGTGTTTCTCTGTCAGAATATAAACTCCATAAAGGCAGGATCTGGAGATGAAGAGATTACCCTGGATTATCCAAGTGGACCCTAAATGCATGCACAAGTGTCCTTAGAAGAGAGGCAGAGGGAGCTTTACCATGTACCGAAGGAAAGAAATGAAACCGCAGGAGCAGAGACTGAAGTGAGGAGACACTAGCCAAGGAATGCTCGTAGCCACCAGAAGCTGGAAGAGGCGAGGACCAGATACTCTCCCAAAGCATCCAAAGGGAGTATGGTCCTGCTGACTTTGATTTCAGCCCAGGGATGCTGATTTTGGACTTCTGGCTTCCAGAACTGTGAGAGAATAATTTGTTACAGTAGCTACAGGGAACTAATACCAGTATATTACTTTCTGAGCCTCATAGATAAATAGAATTCCCAGAAGAAAGGGGTCAGCCATTTTCCCCCCTCTGCTTAGGAATGAAGCATGACAGTGAATGAGCAGAAGCTGACTTGTCAGAGAAGGTCATCTGCCTTCAGAGGGGGATGAGGAGGGCAGCCCAGTGAAGGGACAAGGGAGTCGCTGCTGACCCCCATCTGCTCTGTGTCCCACCACTGTTTACAGTCCCAGCAAGAACTGAAGAAAAAAAAGAACAAAAAATATGACTGTTTCAGAAAGGTTCAAGTTATAAACATCCAGGTGCCTATGACCGACTGGTGGCTGCTAAATCTTCATATCAAGCCCAGGCCTATATTCTGAGTTCGAGAATTACATATACAGCTGCATCTGGACCATCTTGCCCAAGGTATCCTATTGGCACCTAGGTTCACAATTTCTTTAAATACATTTTTCTTGATTTTTTAGAGAGAGAGGAAGGGAGAGAGAGATAAAAACACCGATTGGCTGCTTCCTGCACTGGGGATGGAGCCCACAACCTGGGCATGTGCCCTGATGGGGAATCGAACTGGGACCTCTCAAGCCATGGGACAATGAATGCTCAATCCACTGAGCCACACTGGCTGGCTCAAAATGTTTTTAAAAAGGAGTCTATTATCTTCTCCTAAACCTATTCTTCCTTTTTTTGTTTTGTTTCAACAAAGAGTACCCAAGTCATAGACTAGGGGACAAGCCATCTGGCTGTCACTGCCTCTGGGGCCTGAATATGGTCTCACTGCTTCCCCATAGAGGAGTGTGATGGGTGTGCCTACTGTGCTGGCCAGGGAAGTCTAAGCCCCCGAACCATGCTGGCGGATTACACCACACACATCTGCACCACCCAGGGTGGGTAATGCGTTAATGGACTGCTTTTGGAATTTTCCATGTAGGTCTGTCTTGACCCTGCCTGGGCACTCTGTTCCTCTAGGAAATACTCCAGCTACCTTCTTTAGTCCAGGGGCTCCAGATTTTTCTTGACTTTGGAAATTGTGGGTGAGGCTGCAGGAGCAGAATTCTGTCTCCCCAAATATCAGATCAATTACCAAATAGGATGGGTCGAGCCAGTGAGAGATGGGAACCCTACCTGGCACAGTCCTACTGTTAAGATACATAGGGAGAATTGTCCTACAATAAGAATTCCAGCATCTGGACAAACTCAGATGCTGCTACTACCACCACTTTTGCCATTTCTCACCTCTACACAGATGTCCTGGTCCCTGCAAACCCAAAAGGTCCTATATCTGAACTCATGACAAGCTAAGAGGCACTCTGAGAGACAGATGGTCTTTTCACCGTGTCTTATCTTTACTATCACATCCCTAATACTCACAATTGCAGGTAGCATGTTGTAGACAATCAACGAACAAATAAATAAACAGCCACAATAATGGGCTCTGCACATGGGGCAGGGAACTGCCAAGCCTTAAAACAGTGGGCGGTGGCATTCAGTCTCCTCTTTCACACCCGTCCACTCTGAGCTCCCTGCCATGCTCAGAATCCCATGTCATCCAGCCAACCATCAGGAAGAGGACCAGAGATGTGCTATAGGTTATTCTAGGCACTTTTCCAAGATGTGGCACTACCACGTCTAGTAGTGAAGGGTCCTAGAGACAAACAAGCCCCAGCCCATCTCATCCCTTCCTTGGAAGATCTTCAGAAGCTCCATATTATTGCTATTATTGCCGTAGGCTCAAATCCCTAGACTTTCCTGCCCTCAGTACCTTATGAGGGCTTCTATTACTCACTTACACCTGACAGCCAAGACTCTCGTTTCTGATGCTTGGCTGGCTCTTGTCCCCTAGGCTCTGCTCTATGACCTTGGCTGCTTTTCTGATCTCTGCCAGCCTTGACTATGAATACAGATCTCTGTGTTTGGTCAAGTCTAGTACCACCTTCCTTAGCAGGTCCCTCTCCCCTCAACTGCAGGCTTAGTCAAAAATGAAGAGAAAAAGAGAAACTTGGAAGCAATGATCATCAGTCTCCTGATTTTTAGTGTATTCCTTCCTCAAAATGCAGGAAGTAGGAGAGATGAGCTTCCTTCTATACCTAGAAACTGGTAAACCCCAAGGCAGATCTGCCTTGACATGTCCCCACCCCAGTGATCTTATTCTCTACCCTACCGCTGCTATTTATTCCTAAAGTATAAGCTAGACCAGGTCATTACTAATGACTAGAACCCCCTCTAATCTCAGTCTCAATCTCCCACTCTGACTGCCTTCACTGTCTATATACTGATAGCTCACCCACTCTTGCAGCTAAACTTCAACAGTCCTTCAACACACTGGGATCTTCAAGACACTGATTCTGCCATCACCTCCTTACATTCTTACTGCAATTATTACCCACCTTAAATTCCAAATCAATCATTATAATCACGTCCTTGCATTCATCTTCAACTTCTTTGCTTCTCTCTCACTTGGTTAAAACAGAATGCTGGTTAAATTCAACTTCCTACCTACTCTGGGCATTTACCTGCACAGATATATAGCTGGCTAGAGAGAAACACATGCTCATTCATCTTGGATTCAAGTGAAAAATATAAAAACAATCTAAGTGTCCATTGATGAATGAATGGATATAGAAAATGTGATACTCACACACACACATGTACACACAAAAGAACATTATTCAGCCATAAAAAAGAATTAAACTTTGCCATTTGTGACGATGTGGATGGACCTTGACAGAAATATACTAAGTGGAATAAAATATGTTTTTATTGATATGTTAGAGAGAGGAAGGGAGACAGAGACAGAAACATCGATGTCTGAAAGAAACATCAATCAGCTGCCTCCTGCATGCCCCTCACTGGGGATTGAGCCCATTACCCAGGCATGTACTCTGACCTGAATCAAACCGGGCCCTCTCAGTCCCTGGGACGACACTCAATCCACTGAGCCACACTGGCCAGGCTGAAATAAAACGTATTTCTTTAAAATATATTTTAAAACATTATCAGATTAACAGATACTTTGTACAAAAACAACAACATCATGGAAGGAACAGATGAGAGAGTCCTGATCAGAGAGACACTGACAGAATCAGAGAGAACTTTAAAATCAAACTCATGTCTGCTACAATAACTTACACCCAGTAACAGAAGGAGACACAGACATGGAGGGAAGCTCAACAGCAACAGAGGCAAAAGCACCCAATGGTGCAGCTATGTACTTGGAAAAGGGGGGACAATTCATTGTGACGTGCTCTGCCAGACATTTGAGTATCTCCAAAGAGTGACAGCACACACAGGCTATCTTTAGCTCCTTTCATGTTTACTGTCTCACTTCCCCACTGCACTGTACGCATCTGCTGCAGGAAAAAGTTACTGTGCTGTCTCAAAATGATTTCCCACCTACAACCCGGTGCCGGTTTGGGAAGACTACAGCACAGACACCTCACTTTAACTGTCCTTAATAAGACTGAAAAACACACCAAAATTTTTTTCCAATTACAGTTTCCATTCAATATTATTTTGTATTAGTTTCAGGTGTACAACATTGTGGTTAGACAATCATATACTTTATAAAGTGTTTCCCTGATATTCCAGCCAACTGGCACCATGCACAGTTATTACAGTATTACTGGCTATATTTCCTGTGCCGTACTGTACATCCCCATGATTATTCTGTAACTCCCAATCTGTACTTCTCAATCCCTTCACCTTTTTCACCCAGCCCCCCAGGCCCACTCCACTCTGGCAACCATCAGTCTGTTCTTTGGATCGATAAGACTCTCTCTGTTTTGTTTATTTGTTTATATTGTTTTTTAGATTTCACATGTAAGTGAAATCATATGGTATTTGTCTTTTCCTAACTTATTTCACTTAGTATAATACCTTCTAGGTCCATCCATGCTGTCGCAAAAGGTAAGATATCATTCTTTCTTATGGCTGAATGATATTCCCCAATGGTCAATTCTTATTGTCCTATCAGTAGAGTGACCATACGACATTCTGATTTGCTTGGGATGATCTTGGTTTATGTGTCTTATCCTGAAGTCATTATTAATAATGTCCACTTTCATTCTCAAAAGTGTCCAAGTTTGGACAATAACTTATATAATCACCCTATCTATCAGCAACATATTACATAATCACTCCTCTTGAAATACTTTCTTAATTTGGTTTCCAGAATACAGTACCACGCATTTCCTGGTTTTCCTGCGACCACACTGGGCATCCCTCCTTCGCGGTTTCCTCATCTCTCTGGCACCACTAAATGCCAGTGTGCCTGAGGGTTCAGTCCTCGCTACTCTTCTCCATCTGCATTCACTCATTTTCAGAGCCTGGACCTCTCCCCTGAATGCCAGACTCCCACCAGCCCCTGCCTTCTCGGTATCTGCACTGGGATGTCTGAGAGGCATCTCAAACTCTGCATGTTTAAACTTGAGTTCCTACCCGCCCCCCCCCCAAAGCCGGCTCCTCTTGCCGTCATTTCTCCCTCTGGGGAAGTGGCACCTTCACTCTTCCAGCTGCTCAGCCTGAACACCTCAAGTCAGCCTACACTCTTCTCTTCCTCTCATACCCACTCTGAGCTGTCAGCAGCCCTGTCAGCTCTACCTTCGGAACACATCCTGGACATGGCAATTTCTCACCACCTCCACTGCTTCCACCGTGTTGAGTCACCGTCGTCGCCATGGATTATTACAACAGCCTCATAACAGTCTATTCTCATCAAGGCAGCCAGAGGGGTCCTTTAAAACTTGTTACTTCTCTGCTCAAAATCCTCCATCCTTATAATGACCTACAATGTCCTTATGCTTTCAACTTCTCTTAACTTTCAGACTTCATCTCTTATTATTCCCAGCCAGGTAGGCTTCTCTTCTGTTTCTGAATCCCACTACAGACTCATGGTCTCCCACTCGGACCGCTCTACTGCTTCACAGTCTAGTAAGCAGTCTCTTCTATTCTCCATAGTTTTTTTTTTTTTTTAAATCCTTACCCCGGGATAATTTCCCATTTATTTTCAGGCAGAGTGGGAGGGAGGGAGGGGAAGAGAAAGAGAGAGAGAGACATTGATATGAGAGAGACACATCGACTGGTTGCCTCCTGCACAACCAGGGCCAGGGATTGAACCACAACTGAGGTACGTGCCTTTGACCGGAATCAAACCCTCGACTCCTTGGTCTGCAGGCCGATGCTCTAACCGCTGAGCCAAACTGGCCAGGGCTCCATAGTGTCTTACAAACATGTCCATTCTTCTCAAACTTCTCTCTTAGCACCCTGCTGTCAAATGGAAGAAATGTCCCTCGAGACAAGGGCCAATCCCTTCCTGCACTGCTCTAGGGAACTGTTATATCATCCACGCCAGCATTCTCCTGTGTCTCAACAGGACCCTTCCCATTGCTAGTCCAGACACCCACTCCACCCTCATGGCTACACGTGCCCTAGCTTCGAGCCTGTCTTTCTTCTCCCTTCACAGGCATGCTCCTCTGGGAACAGTCCCCACGCACTGACCACAGATCCTCACCTTGCGATTCAGCTTGACGTCAGCTGGCTCCCGCCCCCCACCACAGCTCACACCAAGGACCTCTCCATCTCTAGTTCCAACCTCTGAGGTCCCATTCCTGCCTTACCTCCTGCTGGTTTCATGCTTCTTATTCTCAACATGTATCCTGAGACCAGACCTGAGTAGCAAAGGCCAACTGTTCTCACCCTGCCCTCGGACCCTCCTGGGAAGCCCTTATTCTGCTTTGTCCCAAGTCCTTGAGTGCTGACTCCCCTCCCCCAGGCCTCAGCTCCCTTGCTCCTGGCATGGCCTATGACTACCGGCGGGCCGTGGCACATCAAACCTCCTGATGGAAAATATTCAGCAGGGCTTGTGTGATTCCTATTTGTAGCACTTGCAGTACTTACATATTGGTTGGTTTTCAATGCTTATGAAGCAGTTATTATCACCTTACTCTTACCTACCAGTTTTCATTATTTTGTAACGCTTTCATCTTCACAAAAGTCATGTAAAGTAGGCAAGATGGGACTTTCCCCTAATTTACGGATACAGAAACAGAGGTTCTAAGAGTTGAAGTGATTTGTCCCAGGTGAGAAGGTGACAAGCCAGGTTGGAAACCCGAGATTTCTGATGTCGAAGTTGGTGCTCCTTCTAGGACTCTGCAGTGTTTATTAACGAGTGTGCACGGAGCTCTCAGGTGCTCGCTGTGGGCTGCAGAAGAGCACGTAGAACAGATCTGGGATCAGCAAGGTGTGAGAGAGGGACAGCGATAGGGGCGAACGGCAGGATGTCTGTGAGTGTGGTATCTGGTAAACGGTTCTGCTCACGCCAACCAGGTCAGTGGCAAGATTCCGTTCTAGGCTTATCTTGGTCTCTGTTTTTATATATACTGTTTGGACAAAGATAGAATGGCTTAATCATCAAATCTACAGAAGACAAACAGAAAGAGGCAGCTTATGTTGGAAATCCAAGGAGGATGCCAAAAGTTCTGAATAGGCAGCCACATGGCCAGGCCTGGTAAGGGCCCATGCGTTCTATCAGAGTCTTGAGCAGGAAGGGGATGGGGACTTGGCAGCACACATCAGAACAGGCTTATGGTCAATGTGACAGGACCACTAAAGCAGTGTCTCTTGGGTGTCAATCACTATGAGGAGCATGAAACATGGGAGGACAGCTTATCCTGATGCTGTCCCATGGCAGGCCACCTCTGAGCCAGCATGAGCTCTACTCCTACAGGAACAGGAACAAGTGGCACTGACCCAGAAGAGAACTGCCATGATAGGGAGGGGCCTTCAGAGCACAGATGTCTGGCTGGAGAGGACTTGAGGGCACATGGTCAATCACCAGCTTCAAATCTCTGAGTGTCTGACAGACAAGAGGGACTAGACTTGTTCTGTGTGGCTCAGGCGCGCAGAACTAGGTCACAGCAGGAGGTTACAGAAAGGCAGATTTGGGCCTTTCTTAGTTAAAACTCTCTGTTCACTGAGTGTCTCAAAGTGGATGGGCTGCTACTGGAGGCTAAGAGCTTCCAGCTACCCGGAACGGGGATGAACTGGGTACTCTCTGTGACTCTGAGACCCAGGGATTCTAGACCCATCAGGGCCAGGACAGCGGCAGGAACCATCTTCCCCTGGGCTGAAGTCAGTTCCAAAGTGGCAGCAGGTCCAGCTTCCAGCCCAACCTTGGTGGCTGAGGCCATCAGTTCAGTCTCTCAGTGCTGGTGTCTGGGGACTTTCTTGTAAGGGCTGTCTACAGTTTAGATAACTTGTTTTCTCTCTTTAAAAGGAAAAACTTTAGAAAGGGGGGAGGTTGTGGGAGACTATTTCTATCTCGGGTGTCCATTCCAAAGCTCTGGTGGTTTGCCAGGATTTAAGCATGTTATATACAACACTTAAAAATAACCCCTCGATTGAACAGAAGGCATGGGAGAGAGGGGAGAGCCAGGCAATTTTGCTAGAGGGTGTGGGAGGTGGTTAAAGAGAGGAAACCTGTACCGAGACCCAGGGAAGGGTTTCATTCCAGAAGTGCTACGTAGACTCAAAGGCATTAAGGACCAGGGACATACTGGCCATAACCGCTCCTTTCCAGAGAACTGCACCCTGTTCTGGGTGCGCGTAGGATATAAACAAGCTGCCAGTTTTGAAGGATTCCCCCTGGACCGAGTCTGCCATTTTTCAGTCCTAATTGCTAGCCTATGGGACAAAGGTCAGGGAAAGACGAAAAGGAGTAGAAGCCAAGAAAGTTTAACAATGACTAAAGCCACAGAAAGGCCAAAGACACAGACCCTAGAGAAAGTTCTACTAGATTTAGCTTTTGGGAGGTTCTGTGATTTGTGTGTGAAGGCATCCAGACATTTCCTTCTATAACTAGACATTTGACATAAATTGAATTATCTTTTAAAATATATATATTTTTATTGATTTTTTTGGTGAGAGAGGAAGGGAGAGCGAGAGAGAGATAGAAACATCAATGTGAGAGAGAAATGGATTAGCTTCCTCCTGCACACCCCCTATGGGGGATGGAGTCCACAGCCCGGGCACATGCCCTGACCGAGAATCAAACCGGGACCTCTCAGTCCACGGGACAATGCTCAATCCACTAAGCCACACAGGCTGGGCTGAATTATCTTAAATGTACTGTTCCATAACCTGCTCTTGAAAAATTAACAAAAAATTATGGGGGCATGTTGGTAAATATAATCTGACACCATCATTTTTAATGACTATATATATGTTACCATATAAACATGCAACATTTACTTAGTCCTTCTCAACTAAAAGATACTGCTGTTGTTCCCAGTTTTTTGCTATTATAAACATGCTGCAAGAAGCATCATATTACAATAACTTGCGTGCACAGATATGATTATTTCCTGATGTGAAATACTTGGAAGTGGAATTGTTGGATCAAATGGAATTCACATTTTATACTTTATTACATATTGCCTACATTGCCTCCCATAATTCTGAAGAGAACAAATTACTGTTCTCATAATTTCCTCTAATCTCCCTGGACATTCTTTCCCATTCTCCTTCATTCGTTTTTCCTCCTATGAATCCCTTATGAGCTGGTGTTCCCCAATTACGTCCTTTTACTTTCTTCTCCTCCTTCTAAAAATTATAAACTCAAATGCCTACAGGAGCCAAGAAGATACCATAAGTATGTTAGCTGGACCAGAGGTAAGACAACAAGAAGTGGCAGGATTACAGCATGCTACAGTGGACCCAATGCCTAAAAGCAGGCACATTATTTGAAAACACTAAGCTGGCCACACGAAGCATGCTACAGGTGGATTTGGCTTCTAAGCTGCTAGCTTGGGCCCTAGTCTGTACAGCTGCCCTACACTACCTCACCCACTGCCAGAACTTCCTCTACATGCCGATAGGTCCCGCCACCTCAGCGCTGGGAAGGAGGGAAGGAGGGAGGGACAGAGAGAGAGTGAGAGAGACCTCTCATCCTGGACTCCAGACACGCATGTGACTCCTGCATCTCTCCTGCAGGGTTCCAGAGGCATCTCCAACCCCTTATGTCCACAGCCAAATTCATGATCTCTGTCTTTTCCTCTTCTCCTGACCAAAACTGGAAACAACTGCCCTTCTTTTTGGGTTCCCAATCTTAATGAATGGCACCCCTTTTTTTCTTCTTCTTTTCTATCTTTGAAGCCAGAAATCTGGGAGTCATTCCAGATTCTTTGCTCTCCCCAGCCTTCCATACCCAGTTAATCATCAAATCGATTCAGTAGGCATAAGAGATGCTAGGGGTGGCCACAGAGAGTAATGATAGGCTCCTGTCCTGGAGGGGGAGACATAACAATGTCATGATCAGATGTGGTGGTGGTGGGAGAAATGCCATACCAGATACTCTGGGAGGAGAGAAGGGACACTTTGATTGCATTTCCTAAGTGTTACCAAGTTTCTATTCGCCATCCCTATGAGACTGACTTCAGCCGTTACTGACTTCAGCTTAACTGATCTTCAGGTGTCCAAGTCCCCTCCTCCAATTCACCTTCCTTATTAGATTAGAGCAGGCTCTCCAAGTAGCAAATCTGACCTTGTCACTCTTTTGACTCTTGTCTAAAACATCAATAATCCTCCATTTCCTTCAGGTTACTATCAAAATCCTTTTAGAATGACTTGTAAGGGTCCTAGGCCCTGGATGACTTCTCCAGCCTTGCCTTCCAGCGCTCCAGGATGTATCACTGTGCTCCAGACACGCCCAAACACTTGAAGTTCTCTGACTGTCCTTGTGGTTCCCATGCTCTTAGTGTATACATTCCTCTGTCTACGACACCTGTTGTTTCTCAACTGCCTAATTCCTATGCAATATTTAAAATATCACTTCCTTCAAAAATACTTCTCTAACCACTTTACCCAAAAAGGACAGCTTCTCCAGGTGTTCTGTTACACACTGCTGGCTTCTAGTCAGGGAGAGAAAGGAACGTCCAGCACTTTGTGCAGGCTGCTGAAGGGGACAATGTTCTTCCCGGGATGTCTTTGAGAATGGGCAGTGTGGAGAATACACAGGGGTGTGCGGCAGACAGTGAGTGATTCCAGAGGGGGTCAGGAGACCAGGAAAAGGCCCAGCTCTTTGGCTCTGGTTGGTATGGCCCTGAGGGGCCCATGAACATTTCAGCTCCACAGACCACATGTTTTGAGGAGCTGACATGATCTATCCCACCCACTGACACTGGTAGCACCTACCCCTGCTAAATATAATACAAAACAACAATAGAAAAAAAAAGTGTTCAATTGGATGATGGTGAGACATCACTTATCAATGAACCAATGAAAAGATCATCTCTGGATTTCAAATGCTAGAAGCAAATTATTCCAATGAAGATCAAGAAGTACTATCAACGCCCTGGCCGGTTTGGCTCAGCGGTTAGAGTGTCGGCCTGCGGTCCTGAGAGACCCAGGTTCGGTTCCCGCTAAGGGCATGTACCTTGGTTGCAGTTTGTCCCCGGCCCTGGTTGGGTTGTGTGGGTGGCAACTACTCAATGTGTCCCTTTCATGTTGATGTTACTCCCTCTCTCTCTCTCCCTCCCACTCTATCTGAACAAAATATCAAAAAATGTCCTTGGGTGAGGATGAAAAAACAAACAAACAAACAAAAAGAAGTACTATCAACAATAATGGTGGAAGAGGGGAGAGCCCAGAAAGCCTCCTCAGAAAAACAAAAGCCTTCTGACGCCCTCAGCTTAACTTGGTGCCTCCTTTCTGTGTATTCACGGCATCCTACACTTTTAGCTGCCATAACATCAACACGCCATGTTACAGTTCAGTTTTCCTGTCCGACACCCCTTCCACGCTGAAGTTTTAGGGTAAAGACTATGCATTACTCTGTATCCTTAGTACCTAGCATGGTACCCAGTATATGGAAATGCTTATAAGATAAATAATGGGGGAAGGAGTGGGAAGGAAGTTTAGGTAAACAGATTTCAAGTTGAGAAGTCTGGTGATAAAGAGGGATAATACAACAAACCAGGGCAATATCAAAATGAAATTTCTTTCACTATGTCAGAGACATGAGGAAATTGTCAAGCAACTGCATAACGACTTAGTTATATGAATGTCATTCATAGCAATGTTGCTAATAACAAAAAGAAATTAGAAAACAAAACTAAAGGTGCTCACCTCTCTACTGGATGCTCCATAGAAACTTCAAGGTCAGCATATCCCCAGGTGGACTCAACAGCTGCCCCAAACATGCCCTCCTCCCCTCCTGTGTTCTGTAGGTTAGGAAGGGTGCTGCCATTTCCCGAGCCGCGCGAGACAGAATCTGGGGGTCTGTTTTTACTCCTTCCTCTCACTCATCCCTACACCAGCCACTGAATGTAATTTCTCCGTCCCCAGATCTCACCGGCCCCTCCTTGCCTCATCACCGCCTCCCAGCTTCTCCCTCCCCAGCGGCATCTCCTCTGACCCTTTCCCTCCACTTCAGGTCACGACCTTTCTTTTTTTTTAATTTTAATTTTTATTTTTTATTAGATAGAGTGGGAGGGAGAACAAGAAGAGAGAGAGAAAAACATTGATGTGAAAGGGACACATCGAGTGGTTGCCACCCGCACGACCCAACCAGGGCCGGGGACAAACTGCAACCAAGGTACGCGCCCGTAGCGGGAACCAAACCCGGGTCTCTCCAGGTCGCAGGCTAACGCTTTAACCACTGAGCCAAACTGGCCAGGGCAGGTCAGGACCTAACATTTCTTTTTTTTTTTTTTTTTTTTTTTTTTTTTTTTTTTTATCCTCACCCGAGGATATTTTTCCATTCTTTGTACAGATAGAGTGGGAGGGAGAGAGAGGAAGGGAGAGAGAGAGAGAAACATCGACGTGAAAGGACACATCGAGTGGCTGCCACCCGCACGACCAACCAGGGCCGGGGACAAACTGCAACCGAAGTATGTGCCCTTAGCGGGAACCGAACCCGGGTCTCTCCGGACCACAGGCCGACGCTCTAACCGCTGAGCCAAACTGGCCAGGGCAGGACCTAACATTTCTAAAGCTCTGACTTCACAGTAAAGAGTTGTTGTTTTTAAAGTACATTTCTTTTATTTATTTTCTTTATTTCATTTATTTATTTATTTTTGGTGAATCCTCACCCAAGAATATTTTTCCATTGATTTTTAGATAGAGTGGAAAGGAAGGAGGGAGGGAGGGAGAGAGAGAGAGAGAGAGAGAGAGAGAGAGAGAGAGAGAGAGAGAGAGGAGAGACATGTCAAATGGTTGCCTCCCACACAACCCTGACCAGGCCAGGGATTGAACCTGCAACCAAGGTACATACCCTTGACTGGAAATAAAATCTGTGACCCTTTGGTCCGTGGGCCAACACTCTGACTGCTGAGCCAAACTAGCCAGAGCAATAAAGAGTTTTTATAATAACAAATAGTCACGGGATGCAAAGTGCAGTGTAGGGAATATAGTCAATAACATTGTAGTAATTATATATGTTGCCAGGTGGGTAATCAAAATCATCAGGGGGATCACTTCCTAAATTATATAAATGTCTAACTCCTGTGTTATGCACCTGAAGCTAATATCAAATAATATTGAATATCAACTGCAATTAAAAATAAAATAAAATAGCAAAGTCCTCAGCATGGCCTCACGGCTTCTTCCCACCCCAGGGACTGTACCTAGGCCGCCCAGATTACTTGCCAGTGTGTCTCCGTCCCCCAGTACGACTGCCTAGCCTGGGTCCTTTGCTTGGCCAGTTTTTTTTTTTTTTTTTTTTTTTTATCCTCACCTGAGGATATTTTTCCATTTTTTGTTCAGATAGAGTGGGAGGGAGAGAGAGAGAGAGAGAGAGAGAGAGAGAGAGAGAGAGAGAGAGAAACATCGACGTGAAAGGGACACATCGAGTGGCTGCCACCCGCACGACCAACCAGGGCCGGGGACAAACTGCAACCGAAGTACATGCCCTTAGCGGGAACCGAACCCGGGTCTCTCTGGACCGCAGGCCGACGCTCTAACCGCTGAGCCAAACCGGCCAGGGCGCTTGGCCAGTTTTCACCTGTCCTCCGACAGGCGGCACGGGCGGCACCTCCTCTAGGAAGCCTCTCCTGCACTCAGTTTGGTTAGGGCCCTCGTCTGGGCGAGCACAACTCCCTGGCTGTTACTGCAGTCCCCACACTGTTCTGTTGGTCTTTCTCATCCGCTCAGCTCCTGGGGGCAGTGACTTACTAATCACGGTCCCCCCACAGCTCTGCACAAGGCTTGGCAGAGTGGGGTTGTTTAGAGGTGGGGGAGGGGCAGAATCTAACTTGGGTCCCTTGGGGTCAGGAGCCAGGCAAGCAGTCATCACGGGCAAGGTCTGCAGGGGGATCCTGCGGCCTGGTCTGGGCCCCAGAGAGGTGGAGGATGTGGGAGGCTCCCCCATGCCTGAGGGCATCTCTGCCCCACCAGGGCCTCTGCAGGGGGCACGGGGATTAGGCTCACACGCTGTGCAGACGTGCTCAGTTCTAGGGGGCGGATGCTGTCTTAATGACGAAGCCATGATTTCCCCAAGCCATTCTTCATTCTTTATGGCCTCTGAACTGCAGAAGCAGAAACTGTTCACCCTTCGTCTGAAGCTTTCCGTGACTTGTACGGAAGAAATGCCATCAACAGCCTTTTGTTTGGGCTTGACTTGGGGGAACGTGCCAAGAAGTCTTGCTCAGTCTTTTCAGATGTCCTTTCTGTCTCTCTGTAACCCTGTTCCGTGTAAGCTACTCACAGGACAGTCTTTCTGAGGCCCCAAAGCTGCCATCCTCTCAGTCCTGCCACACCCCACAGAGCTACATACTGTGTGACGCCCACTCAGCCACGGAGGTGCTGCTGCCACACCAGGGCCAGGTGTGGAGCCTCTCAGCCAAGTCTCTCACTTTGCAACCTAAATGTCACTAGAAGCCTGAGGTACAACTTCAACGTACCTCAGCCCCCCAGATGGTGAGCTGGCACCATGCCTACATTTCCCAAACCATTTCCCCAGTGTCCAACACAGGCAGTTAACAAAATGCACTTCCCAGTTACCGAGCTAACTGAAGGAGCCCATCAAACTGGCGGTTCTGAGAGGAGAATTACCTAGACGTTAGTACCGTCTCAGAATCACTTTGACTCTGCCCACTGTTGCCATGGTTGTGCTGTGGGAGGAAGCCCAGGGCGAGGCGAGCAGCAGCGGGGCCTGGAGGCAGCACAGGGCCGGCAGGACACCCGCGCCCCCCAGGCCAATGCAGCCAAGACACCTGAGCTGACAGGACGGACAAAGGCAAGGGAGACCCCATTCTCGGTAAGAGACCCTAGGGAAATTAAAGGTGAAAATTAGACACAATTAGTGGAGGATCCAGGAGGGAACTACAGTGCAACGTATTAAGTGTTATGGACAGAAATGCACGAAGAGCCGTGGGAGCCGAGGCTAACTCTGCCTGGGGACCCAGGGAAAGGCTCCACGGGAGGTGACGTCTGAGCTGGAGCTGAAAGGTGGAGACTGTGAGGTGGACACTCCAGGTAGCACATGCAGGTGGCACCCCCAAAGGAGAGTGCAGGCCTCGTCCAGGCCCCTTCCGAGGGCGGGTGCCATGAGCAGCTGGCTGGTCGGAGAGCTTTGTGCCAGGTGGCGTGTGGGAAGCTCGTTCAAGTAAAGGCAGTGGTTCTAAAGGCGGAGGGTTGGGAGACGAGCATCCCAGGTTGGGTACAGCATGGACACAGCACAAAGGTTTGCAGAGCAAGGCCACCCAGGGGCCAGGGCACCAGCAGGCATCAGTTCCCTGCTGCTCTGACAGCTCTTTCAGGTAGTCAGAAGCCTTTTCTACTAAATTACAAGTTATCAGTTGCGTCCTGTGTGGCTGGATTTTCCAAAAGCCACACTTCCCCATATGCGGAGGCATTCCTGTATCAACAAATGCCAATCACCAGGGTTTGCATGCAGTCTATACAAGTCCTGACGGCTCCCGTCAAGACACATACCAGAGGTCTCGATAAGAGCTGAGGCCGTCAGGGTGTGAGGAGACAGAACAGCAACAACAATCACCCCGACTGGCTGAGCATCACTTAGGTCTGCACCAGGCCCAGGCTGCAGGGACGTCCGCTTGTGGAGCCCTCACGACTGCCCGTGCTGCCGGGACTGTCACTCCCACTTGCAGAAGGGGAAGCTGAGCTGGGCATGACTAAGGAACTTGTCCAAGGTTGCCCGGCTAGCTAAGCGGCAAAGCTGCGATTCAAACCCAGGTTTGCTCCACTCCCAAACCCGAGCTTTCTTCATCTGCCCCGAATAAAAAAGGGGAGCCCCCAGCACCATTCCATCTTCGCTAAGATAGCATGAATGAGGCACTATGAGCCTGGCACGGGCACTGGCAAGGCCTCGATCTCAACGATCACGGACTCAGAGGTGAAGTCAGGTGGCAGAGACACCCCTCCCCACTTCCCCTGACCAACTGCACCCCAGCACCAAGTAAAGACAGTCTGAGTGGGATTGGACCACTTCTGCCCAAGTTACAAAGCGCTCTACTTCCTGAAATCCACACCAGCCCTCAGAAAAGGGCTGAAACGTAGCTAGTCATTAGGCCCGGCCATGGCCTGAAAAAAAATGAACAGCCTGCTGCAGGAGAGAGCATGATGGCTTTAGCCTGTGGCCTGGGTCCCTGCCTTCCCCTCTCTGCACCCAACCCCCAAGTCCTGCTGAAGGGGGTTCAGGGCTGCATAACGAGACCTGCTGCTCACAGAGGCCAGCCTTGGGGATCCAGATGCAGGGCAGAGTATGACTGGTCCTTCCTTTCTCCCTTCAGCAAACACTCCTCCATGGAGTCCCTGAGTGAGTCCAGGGGCAGAGACTGATGGAGCCAGGCTCACTCCTGCACCTGCCCTATGCAGCTGTCCCTGCTGACAGCTCTCCTTGGCCAGACCGCAGCCTCTGAGTCCTCTGTCTCCTCTCAGTGATGCGAGGGGCAGCAGAGGAGCGCATCTCCATGCAGGTCAGCGGCTCTGTCGGAGCCTGCTGGAGACGGGCTGGGTCAGGGCGCAGGTCTCCCGGATGTGCAGTCTCTTGCAGCCACCAGCACCAGGCATGCTTGCTGCGCACTGCCCTGTGGCCGCCTGTACTGCTCACCCCACCTCAGGAACACCAGGCTACCGCAGAACTGGCTACACCTTATTTTAAAAAGGTCTTTGCCTCTGAGGAAGGATTCTTTCCATCAGGAGAACCACATGGGCTCACAGGACCTGACCAAAGCAGTGGACATTCTCACTGCACCAGCCCTCAGGTGTAGGGGAGAAGGGGAGATACGCCCGTTTGGGGGACAGGACCTGGCTATCTAGGCACCTGTGCACGCAACAACCTCTGAGCAGAAAGACAAAGGCACAGGTGTGCAGGCAGCGGTTTAGAGAGCATACAAAAGGTCCTAAGGACAAACAGAGCTGAACAAAGTCCTGTCCTTCATCCCTCTTGCTTGTCCTGAGGGTGTGCAGGAGGGCGGATGGAGGAGATGGGGAATGAGGTGGAGGCAGCCCTTTATCTGGCTGCAACCTTGCTGATCACAGCTGCCCATGGACATGTGGGAGCGAGGCCAGTAGGGACAGCGGTCACAGAACCATCTCTAATCAGACCCCACAGAGCTATTTCTGAGCCAGGCCCCACAAACATGCGTTGGTGCATTTGGGGGTCTTGCTCCATTGGGGACCTGTTTCTTGGGGAGAGCTCTGCAGCTGGCCTCTGGCCTACACACTCTTTCTTGAGGGGCTGAACAATGGAGTGCAAGGTGTCCTTTTGTTTTTGCCAACCATCTGTTTTCAAACAGTGTTCTCAAGTTGTTCTAGTGAGGAAACTTCCCCATACAAAGCCTGTGGAACACAGAAAGGGAGAATGGGTCAATCCCAGCACGGGGCACAGAGATGTCACCTGCCGGGGTCATCAGGCCTGCCTGTGTCATGCTGCCAGCAGTCAGCCTTGCATTTCCCCATAAGGGTCTCCCATCACTCTCCACATCACCCTGGACAATTTCATTTATCCTCTGAGGTTTCTGTGTGGATCATTTCCTATTTTCTTCCCTCTAGCCCAGGCCTCTCTCCTGAGAGGTTCACTGAACTCTGGCTCCCTGGGTGGGGCTGTGGCTTCCCTCTGGCCCCTTCATTTGCCTAGGAGTAATGCATGATTCCACGCATGGATGGGGAACAAAGAGTTCAGCTCGGATCAGGAGGTGGGCAAGGACTGGTGTCCCGCCTACATCTGGGAGAGGTGAGGCTGCAGCCCTGCTTCTCCCCTCGAGCTCTATTTATGTGGGGAGGCACCCTACATGCATCTGTGACTCCCCACCCCAGTCCCTGGATGCAGGCAGCATCCTCCTCTGCAGCGCTCCTGCCTCACTGAGACTGTGACTGGAGCTCAGACGTGGCCCGACCTCCCGGAGGAGCCTGAGTAGGGCGGTTCCTGGCCTGGAGCCTCGCACAGACTGGGACAAGGGCCAGGCTCACGTTCCCTGCTTTCCTCAGCAGCAGAGCTCCCCACGTGGGGATCTTGTACCTGAACCAAGAAAAGCAAAGCTGCTAATCTGACAAGATCAATCTTCAAACACCACAGGAATGCAGCCTGCCTGCTCTCACCAGGCACTGCGCTCTAAGCACGTCCAGGGTTCCTACTTCCCAGAGCCCGGAGCTGGGTCTGCAAGGGAAGAAGCTGCTCCCACGAGTGACTGACCCTGCTACTGAAGTCCCATCCTTCCAGGCACAGTGCAGGTATCACCTGCACCAGAAAGCCGCCCTGATCAATCTCTTATCAGCCCTTCCTGCTTAAGGGCCTCCTCTGTCCTCACCTCTTCCAGAGCACAGATGCCTGGATATGTCTGTGTCCATGCTCTGCCTCCCTTACCCCCAAGTTCAGTAGGTGCACATGAGGAAAAGGAGGTTGGAGAGGTTCAGCCAACCCAAAGCCTGTGCTCTTAACACTACAGTTCAATGCTTATCACACTGTCTGTGAAGAAGGGCCAGTTTGTTTTGCTTTTAAAATTTCAATTCTGTCACAGACTGATACTTCCATAATGTATAATGAAGAATGAATCACTAGAAAAATTAAAACACATCAAGCTCCATTTTTTAATCATTAGGGTCAACAGGCATAAACTTGCTCTATTTGCTATGGAGATTTCTAAAACTTTCTTCTCGATTTCTCTAAAGTCAGACCAGCTCACATTACTTTTAATTCCATTGAATACAACAGGTTCCCACTGACGGATGCCCTGCAGGGGCATTGTACCAAGGCTGTGCCTGGCACTCACCTTCAGGAGAAGCTAGAGAGAGGACGAGACATACTCCTCGGGTCCTGACTGGGGCAGGGGAAAGACACACTCTGACACCCCCAGGAGTTGTTTGCAGACTGAGGCCTAGCACTTCACCTGCAGCAGATGAATTTATAACCAGGGAAAACCAACAGGTGGGTCTGCAATATTCACCTGTGCAAAAAAGTGTGGGTTCCTAGTCATCTAGGGAAGGAGATTTGTCCAAAGAAAATACAACTTCTGGCCATCTACTGCAGACCCACCTATGAGGGCTGGAACACAGAGAAAAGAGGAAGAAGTTGGAGTATATAACTATCAGGTACTGTCAGGCTGAATTTCTTGAATGGGGTGGGGTGGGCAGAGGGTTAGGGTGAGACAGGGAATGAAATTAATTTAAAAGCAGAACATGGGTTACTTCCTAAAGGTCAGAAAACTAATACTGAGGAATACATGAAAAATAAATTAATGGCAAAGAAATCAAGAGGACAGATGCCATTCAAGGACATTCAAGGACAGGCCTTCGGTATGTCTAGCCCATGCAGGGCTATCAACCCTGGGACATTCTGCTGAGAGGAGCTCTCTGCTTTTCCTGGAAAGGTCCAGCACCCAACGATTTCACTGAAGGGGGTACCTACTGAAAATATGTAAAATATTCTCTAAGCAAAAGGAATGTGCATTCCCTACAGGCTCATGGACACGAGCCATGACTCAAGTCATAAGGTGGGATTGGTGGGTTTGATTCCTGGCTCTGTGCTACTGTGGCCTTGGGTAAGTTACAGCTTTTTCATCTATATGATGGGCATAACAACACTTACTCCACAGGGTTGTTGAAAAGACTAAATGAAATAATGAACATATGGTATTTAGCACAGTGGCTGGCTCTATAAGACTGTGTGACATTTTATACATGCAGGCTGTCTGTGTCTCCCAAGGAAATGAAGGCTCTTTGAGGGGAGAGATTTTATGTATCTTATACAATGCTTAAACATATGGTCCTAAAAACTGTCTGGCACATAGTAGGTGCTCAATAAAGATACGCTGAATGAATGACATGGTAGCTATTAACATTGGGTTTATAGGAGAGTAGAGTCGATGTGGCAACTTACAGGATGGGAGAAACTTGAGTATGATGAAACAGTGATATGAAAGAATCAGTAAAGAGAATGAGGATCCGGGTTCCTGGGTCTTCAGGTTCAAGATCCAGAGAGGTTGGGGAATCAGGGCACGGGGGAGGGACTGACCTCGGAGAAGAGATATTCTATAGGATAGAAGTGACAGGACTCAATGACTAGTTGGGTATTTGCTTGAGAAAGGAAGCAGAAAGAACGACTCCCAGATGTTTGGCTCAGGTGTCAGAGTGGATAGTGGTGTCATTCACTGAAATAGGCAACATGGACTGATTTGATTTAGGAAATTCAGTGAGCCGGAGACACTAATTCTGAGATGCTTGAGAGTCATCCAAGTGGAGCTGTCCAGCAGGAAGTTGGGTATTTGGGTCTAGAGTTCAGGAGAGATTTGGGCTCCAAACAGATCTGAGTCGTCAGCACACGTTAGCTGAAGCACTGGAGTGAGAAGAAGGCCATAATGAACCCTGGCAGACATCGGGAGTTAGGGTGGGCACAGAAAAGGGAGATGGCTTGCAAAAGAGACTGAGAAGGAACACTCAGAGATGTAGAACTGGAAGGGAGCTTGGGCAAAGAATCTATGAGGAGAGTTTCTTTTTTTTTTTGTATACTCACCTGAGGACATTTTTCCAATTTTTGTTCAGATAGAATGGGAGAGAGAGAGAGAAAGAGAGGGAGAGGGGGAGAGAGAGAGAGAGAGAGAGAGAGAGAGAGAGAGAGAGATTGAGAGAGAGAGATTGAGAGAGAGAGAAACATCAATGTGAGAGAGACACATCGAGTGGCTGCCACCCACACGACCCCAACCGGGGCTGGGGACAAACTGCAACTGAGGTACATGCCCCCAGCAGGAATTGAACCCGGGTCTCCCTGGACCGCAGGCCGACGCTCTAACCGCTGAACAAAATCAGCCAGGGCTATGAGGAGAGTTTTAAATGTTCAAAATGGAGGAAGAGATCATTACTGCCAAATGCTTCAGAGAAGTAAAAAGAGAGAGGGAGAGAGAAAGTCTACCCACTGGATTTGTCAGTCCATTTTGGTGATCTGAACTAGAGCATCTCAGGGAGGGGGAGGGTAGGAGAGGAAGCAGACTACAGAGATGAAGAGTTAGAGGGATGAGGAAGCAGAGAAAGCAGTTATAATGTCTTCTGCACACTCGGATGGGGTGGAGAAAGCAGTGATAACAAGTCTTCTGCACACTCAGGTGGGTGGGGGACTCACTTTGCTCCCGGAATGGAAGGACAATGGTTCTGTAGAAGTGGACGGTGCTCTAGTCTCCGTAATTTATAGCATGGGACAAAGCTTAGCAAGGATATCTCTCAATCTTACCACCCCTCCCTGGTGCTGTAGTGACAAAAGTCCTGGGATCCTTCTCTGGAATGGCAGAGAGGGAGGGGCTTTGGAATGTGGGGATAACAGACACCCAGCTACCCTGGCCAGGAGCCCACGAGCTCTCAAAACCCCCAGAGCAGTGTAACAGGCCTCCTGTACCTTCTCACGCAAGGGTCCTAAAACAGGCAGCTGGGACTCTGTCAGTACTCCAGACTGGCTGCCCCAGAGAGCTCAGCAAGGTTTCAAAGGCCATCCTTGCACTCTGGGGAATTCATCCAGTTTGGGCCATGGCAATGATTCCTTAGCAATGAAAATCACAGACGCACACAATCACAGATAAACACCATGTGCCCTGGCCTTCCTACAGCAAAAAGTGTCTCCACAGAAATGAGGTTTTCCTTTGTAGAGCTGGGCAAGAGGGCAGTTTCTCCACCAATACCTCATTAGCCACCATCAGACAGGCATCTGTTAACCGCTGTACTCTGGCGACTCGCCAGCCTATCCGTGAGACAGCAGCTGCGAGGGGAAGTAGAACGAGCAGTTACGCCTGTGAGTCTGCTGTTAGACTGCTGGGGTTCAAACCCAGCCTCATCCCTTTCTGTCTGTGTAACCTCAGGCGAATTCCTTGACTTCTCTACTCCACCATTTGCCCATATTTAAAACTGGATTAATAACAATACCTATCTCATATGATTGCTGGGAGGATTCAAACAAAAAACAAAACAAGGAAAAGGCCTTAGCACAGGACCTGATACATCAATACTGACACATGGTCACTGCTGCTGCTACTGCTCCATCTGGTCTGGGTGTGGGCTCTGCTCTCCGCCGAAGATGTCTGCCATGGGCTTAGCCTGTGGATGCCACAATCGCTCCCGTGCTGAGTGGCACCACTGGCCACCATCTAAAGCATGATACTCAATCTTTCACCAAAGCACAAAAAGCCACCCAAACGTATGTAGCAAAGCATCACCAGGAAAATGGAGCGTGCCAATTAAGGTTTTATGAGTTATATATTTTTCTTCAAACCTACAGTTTAAATATTTACCATGACATATTCTGGGATCTTTATATCTTCCTGAAAAACGTACCTGATTATAATAAAAGTCAACAAGAAAATAAGAATTCACTTAGTTAAGTGTCTAACAATTATGCTGGAAGGATCTAACATTTATAGCCCCGAGACAGATCATCTCATTTCATCCTCTTGACTAATGAGTTAAGTAATGCTCAGACTTTCCCAAGATCATGCAGCCTGTTAAGTGAAAAAGCTATGAGAACTTTCCGTCTCCAAATCTCATGTCTTTCCAATCTATCATGTATTGGTATGTGTCAGAAGAGTTGCTTTTCTTCAGAAACTCTCCACTGAAAGTGTTTTACCAAATTCCTCAAACCCTCAGACTTTCAGTCTCCTGATGGCAAATACTAATATCCATTCATAAAGGAAACAGTAAGTGCCTACTATGTGCTAAAGGCTCTGCTAAGCATTGGCAGTATGAACAAGACCACATCTCTATGCTAAGAAGCGCGGAGCCTACTATGGTGGAAGAAACATCAACGGATTATAAATGCAGTGACAGCCATGTGGGCGGCACTGTGGTAATACAGGTTGAGGAAAGGGTAATCGGGTGCGTGCAGGGGGATGAGGTCAGGGAAGACTTCCATCCCACGAGACCAACAGATGAACAGCCTCAATCCCATGTTTAGAGCAGAGCAGATGCTCAATAAACTAGCTCCTTTGGCTCCTATGCCCCATCTCTCTCATTAGAGGAAGATGTATCCAGGCAGGCAAGTTTCAAGAACAGGGGAGGGAGGGGGAGATTTCCCAGCAGACAGCACAAATGTGTTGGAAGGAACAAGCTGGCTTCACAGAGAAGCAGGAGCCTGCAGCCGGGACAGGACGGCACAGCAGTGCCCCTCCCATCACCACCGCCAGACCCGTGGCCTGTGCTTGGTGTGGGAGTCAGGGTGTGGAGTTAGGGGTGTGGGAGTCAGGGCTGGGTGCACATGAGGAGTGAGGCTTAGGAGGAGAGTGAGAATGTGCTTCACACAGCACTTGGCAATAAAAAGAGAAAAACTTAATAGTTTGTTTTTATTAGATTGTGTCCAAACTAACACATCAAGAGCTACCTGAAGACCTTTAGTGTCAAAATGGTGTTGCTATAAAAACCAAAATTCCGAACTTATTTAGAATTTTTGATCAAAGTATCAAGAAGCACTAGCTACCCATCAGGGTGGGGGGAAACCAACAAACCTAGGGATCACTCCCAAAACAAAACAAAACAATAAAAAAACCACATGGAGTAATAATTCAAATATAAATAATAAAGCTAGAAAGGTACTGGAAGAAAACATAGAGGAAGGCACCTTTACAAACTACTATAAGTAGATGTAAATTCAAAAACTGCTACAGCTGCCCAGCCAGTGTGGCTCAGTGGTTGAGCATCGACCCATGCACCAAGAGGTTTGATTCCCAGTCAGGGGACATGCCCAGGTTGTGGGCCTGATCCCCACTGGGGGCATGCAGGAGGCGGCCAGCCAATCAATGTTCTCTCTCATCAATGTTTCTATCTCTCTTTCCCTCTCCATTCTTCTCTCTCTAAAATCGATAAAGAAAAAAAATTGAAAAGAAAAAAAAAACTGCTACAACAGGTCATTTTCCAATAACTTTCAACATTACTTTTGATCCAGAAGTATTGCTTTATTCTAGATAATTTCATATGTGTGGAAAAACATTGTACAAGAAAGGTTATTCACTGAATTAATATTTTAGTTGCAAAGACTGGCGATTGCCTAAATGTCCATGGACAGAAACCCGATAAACTAAAGTTTAGTGCATCTTTATGAGATTGTTATGTAAAAAAGAACAAGAGACTTCTGTCCTCAGCCATGATGGAATAACAGGGATAGGATTTGCCCTCTTACCTTCAACAACCAGAAAACAAGTCAAAATACATGACACAATCGTCTTCAGGCCAGTGAAAGGATGGGAAACCTAAACAGAGCCCAGTGGTCTTTCTGAGTTGAGAAAACAGACCAAAGTTTAGGGAGGCTAAGGAGGCTAGAATTTGGGGAGAAGACCACAGAGGACAGAACTGCATAGACAGCTCTGGAGATCTACAAGAGGGTCCCCTCAGATCTTTGGCCAAGTGCCGATCTGTGCATACATGACAGGAAACTCTGAGGCTGAGGAAAGACCACCAGGAAGCAGTAGATCAAACAATTCCTGTTCACAAGGGCTGGGAATTGTTTGTACTCACACCAACCAGAGTGGAAATAAATCAGCCAGAATGGAAATACCTTATAATGCACAAGGCATTGGGCAATCCTCAGAAGGGTCCCACATTACTAATGGAGACAAACCTGCCATAGACAAAAGGTTGCTCAAAACATATACCAACAGTGTTAAAAGCAAGCCTCAAAGGATACAACTGATTCCGAGTAACTTAAGTAAATCCCCAAGAAAGCTGACACAATCTATTAAAAAGTGATACAACAAAATCTAGCACAGAAAAATGTAAAATTTGCATCATCTGGAAGCCAATAAAAAATTACCTGAAAGGCATAAAAAGAATCAGAAAAATATAGGCCAAAACCAGGAGAAAAACCAATAAGTAGAAACCATCCCAGAAATGACAGAGATTATGGAATTAGCAGCTTTTACAAATATATTCCATATGTTCAAAAAGATAGAAGAATACAGGAACATAATAAGGAATGAAATGGAAGATATAAAAAGACCTAAATGGAACTACAGAAATAAAAAACACAATATCTGAAATAAAAATACACCTTGGAATAAACAGCTGGTTAGAAACTATAAAAGAGAAATCGGTGGATGTGAAAACATAGCAATATCAACTATCCAAAATGAAGCATAGAGAGAAATAAGACTGGAAAAAACAAACAACAAAACCGCACTAGTAACCTGCGGGACTAATGGTATAACACATGTAACTGAAATCCTGAGAAAGAGGTGGAACAGAAAAAAATATTTGAAAAAAATGACAGAAACCATCCAAATTTGATTTAAAAAAAAATAAACTATGAACCTATAGGTCCAAGGAGAAAAATAAACCCAAGCCAAATAAATATAAGAAAGCCACAACAAGATCATCATAATCAAATTGCTGAAAAACAGTGATAAAAAGAAACACACACACAAAAATCAAAACTGCCAAAGGAAACTAAAAACACTACATACAAAATAAAAATCTACTAGAATCGCTAAAACTAAAAGACTGACAACACGGATGTAGAACACCTGAAACTCTCATCCATTGCTGGCAGGAAAGCAAAATGGTGTAGTTAATTTGGAAAAGTTTTATAAAGTGAGGCATACATCCTGTACACAAATGTTTATAGTGGTTCTATTTTTAATAGCTAAAAACTGGAATTAACCCAAATATCTTTTGACTGAACAAACAGACTGTTACATCCATACAAGGGAATATTATTCAGCAATAAAAAGGACCAAACAACTGACACATGCAAAACATGCACAGATCTCAAATGCATTTTATCAAATGAAAGAGGCAGACTCAAAAGGCTGCATAGTATGTGATCCCATAAACATGACATTCTGAAATATTATAGGGACTGAAAACTAATCAGTGTTGTTAGGGATGGCAGAGGTGGGGGGGCTCAGGGGAAGGGTACAGTGCAAAGGAACACAAGAAAACTTTTGGGGGTGATGATACAAATGTTCTATTGATTGTTGTGGTTATACAAAGGTATGCATTTACCAAATTCATACAACTACACTAAAAAGTAAATTTTACTGTTTGTAAATTAAACTTCAATAAACCTTACTTTTACTAAAAGCAGGGCATATCCATGCAATTATGTATTATGAAATCATTTTAAAAATAAGATGAATCCATGTATGCTGGTAATAGAATAATAATCTCTAACATGTACTGTTAGGAATAAAGAGTAAGATACAGAACAATAAATACAGTCTGTTGCCATTTATGGTTGACTATTTCTGGGGAAGGGGTCTAGAGTGGGAGTATATACCTTTTGTGCTGTTTGAATTATTTAATTTTTAAAATCACATGCTTGTATTACTTTCCATTAGAAAAAGAAAGTACATACAGGTCAAGAAAAACTCACAAGTGTCTGAGTCATGTAGGCCTGAGAAACACATGTGAGAATATGGAGCCTAGTGCCAGACACTTAAGAGGTGCTCAGTAAATAGTTAGGGGAAGCACAGTGTTTGGAGTTAATTCAGAGGCAAACCCTAAACAAGGAGAGCTCTATCTGAACACCAGATATGCAGCCAGCGGAGCCCTGCTCTGCACAAGGAGCTGAGTTTGATCATTCAGTTGGAAAGAGAAAGGAGCACCAAACCCAAATGCCCTGGCTTTGCGTTCGGGGAAGCTGTTTCTCAGCACTCCTGTGCAAGCACACGGTGTGCCCTCGCCTTAGCCTGCAAGGGGTGGGGTCAAGCCCTTTCCCGCTGAGCAGAGCCCATCCTGGGGCTCCTCCGGTGCTCCAAGTGCTATTCCCGAAGCCTAGCGGGTCCTGAGCAGCCTCTCCCCCAGCCCCTCCAGTCAGACACCCCCACAACTTTCTGAAGGAACAAAATGACCCTGACAGTCTCTGCCCTCCAGGCTGCACTCCAGTCTCAGTTCGTCAGGCCCTGCTCCACGCTAAGGCTTCAGGAAAGGGCAGATACGGAACCAAGGCCCCTCAGCAGCATTCGGTAAAAGGAGCTCCAGGGTTTGGCTTCTTTTAGTGACCCTGATTCCAAGGAAACCAGGAATCCAGAATGCAAAATGGACAAGGGAACAAGCGGCCAAAACAGCTAGTCTCCAAAACTCCTCCTTGGTCCCTGCTTTATTTGGATATGCCTCTCCTACCTTCCAAAACAGTGGGGCCACTGATGGGATCTCCTGTGCTGGATAGCCTTCTCTGGATGCCTGGCTCCCACGGGGCCACCACAGGTTCCACTCCTCCGCCCCCACAGAAACCAGCAGTGCTGGTAGGTGAACAGGGGGAAGAAGGTACAGCAAGAGCACAGAGCGGGACTGAGGTGGGAACCAACAAAAGGCAAAGTCCTTCCCAGGTACCCAGAGACGGGAGGACAGAAGGGAAGTTACAGCGGAGGCTTGTTTTCTCTGGGGCACATCGCTTGCAGGGTTTCCGACTCCTGCGTCATGGACCAGTGGGAGAAAGAGGAACACTCACCGCGGGAAGATGGCCGTCATCAAGGCTGAAGCATAGCCAGGCTTGCAAGCTCCCTCTGAAAAGTTTGCGTACTTGGTGGCTAACTCCGCAGGCCTAGGGGAAGAGAAGGAAAGTCACCGCTTGCCAGGCACCCAGCAGCCAGTGGGTTACTAACCTGTGAAGAGCTGTAGGTGTTTAAACCTTGAATAAAGTTTCGTTCCCTACAATCAGCACTTAAGTCCCTCTGCTACACCAAGCTTTCAAGGGGACAAAACCCCCCTCAAATAATAATAAAAAAAAAAACCAAACGAATAGGTAGATAAATAAGCAAGACCTGTCAATGGAATTTGGTAAAAGGAACTCACTGGGTTCGCACAGATTCTTTGCAGTAATGCTGATATGGACGAAGTCAGGGACTCCACCCAGGCCCCCAGACTGAGAGTGGAGCCTGGAGACCTAGAGAGAGCTGCCCAAGGCTCTGCACTCTCCACGGTCCTTCTCTGTTCCCAGCCACAGGGAACCACTCACAGTGCCACGCACACAGATCATACGTATGTTGGGCTGTTACTGTAACCATGAGATGACTAGCAGAGAATGCTCTGGTGATCTTCTGTTCTCTCTGACTAGACTGTTCTTCCTTGTCCTTCTCCACTTGGCTATGCCGACTGGTTTTTCAAAACTAAGCTCAGATGTCAACCTCACTGGGAATAATTCCCTGACCTCCGGCCTGAGCTAAGTGCCTCCTCTGTGTTCGTATAGTCTGGCCCCTGCCACCCACACTACATGCTCACCCCCATCGGCACTCGCCATACTGTGCCGTAATTGTTGGTAGTATGTCTCCCTCTTTATAGTGTAATTTCCTGGGCGTACAGTGTGACTTCACTCTGCGCTGGGGCCAGTGCTGTGCACAGGAATGGGACGACAGAAGTATCAGCCAGCCCTGGAGGCTGGTCCAAAAGGGTCTGAACAGGCACTTGTCAGGACACTGTGGAAGGTTCGCAAATGTCAGAGCAAGCTGGAGTCGAGAAGCACTCGAGGAAATTGCCAAACCATATCTTTATGATTTTGTGAATACTTTTATACTAACAGTTATTTTTTTAATGCTCTCTTTTAAAAATAACTTTTTCTTATTATAAAACTACATTTGTCACATAGCTTGTGGACAATAAAAGAAAAAGAAATTCATAATCCCCAAACCTCTCTTCCTTTCTTAGCAACTCTCTAAAAGGAGTATAGGAAAAAAAAGAAATAGGCAAACAAAAGACCCTTATAATTTTATTAAGCAACAAAATGACCCCGAGAGTCTCACTGTACTTTGGAACCAAGACAATCTTGGGAACCCCCAAGTCAGAGATGGCTGAACCTTCTTCAAAAGGCTTGTGTTCTAGCCCTGGCTTGGCTGCTGTGTGACTGTAGTCAAGTCACCTCACATCTTCGGGCTTCAGTGCCCGTATGTGTTCAATGTGGCGCTGGAGCAGTCTGGAGAAAACCACAGGGAAGGACAGGACACACTCTGACTGTTGGGGCACCTGAGGAAGTCTCGGCCGGTCGCCAGTTCCCAGTCCCAACCTCCCCGCCTCCACCCTGACCTACTGCCAAAACTGATCACCATGCACCGCACTGCTGTATTGTGCTGGGCCCCATGGTAAGTTTTCCCTCGGGGCTGCTTCCCACGGCGACTGGGCGGGGTCATACAAGGTGGTGGTGTTTTGGGGGCTGGCACCTGTACTCGATTGCCAGAAACATGTCATGTGTAAGTCACGCAATGTGTCCTCTGGGTCTAGCCCAGGGCCTTACAGAGAGTAACCGCTCAGTGAACTTAGACAAACTCATCTGTATCCAGTGCAATTTCTTCTAGAAATCCACATATTTTTAACTTTTCTTACCAGTGAAATTTAAAGCCTGAAATGCAAAAGCAAATGCTGAATGACAAGCCAGAGTAGGGGCTGAATTTGGTAGGCAAAAGAAAGTTGAAGGCTTAACAGGAACATTTACATAACAATATGCTCTTATGTAAACAACTGTATTTCAGAAACAAAATGTAAACTTCAGTTCAATTACTAAACTTACTGTAAGTTTGGGCTAGGCACAATGATTAAAACCTTATAGATGTTTTCAATTACTCCTCTCAATAGCCATGTGCTCTTGGTTAATTTCCACACAAGCTCAGAAAGGTGAAGAGACGTATCCAAGATCACAGAGCTAGTAAGTGGCAGATACTGGACTTGGACCTGCTTCTAACACCAATGCAGGAGCTCTTGCCGTGGCACTGCCACCAGTGGGACCACAGTAAGTGCCAGCACAGAAGGAGCACTGAGTCCGGGACAGCACACAGGGGTCAGTGCAGGTGGAGACGGGCTAGAGGAGAGTGTCCAGAAGTGTGCATGAGCAGCAAGGCACCACGAATCCCTCAGGTCCTCGTCTCCCAACCCCCCCCACCTGCCTGCCGCCTTGTACAGGAGGTTCCTGCGGTCTTTCTGAATTCCAGAAAGTTTCACAAAGAAGATGAAAGATGAATGCAGTTGCCTCTTTAACAGTGCACTTGCAGAGATACATGTGCAGTAAGGGAGACTGTTGGCCACCTTTCTTTTCCCTAGTTCACACTATCAACTTTTGGCAAGGTCTTCAAGAATAAGGGCTATGGGACAGTCCGGGTCTGTGGACTCGGGTAATCCATGACGGAGAAAAGGGAGCACAGGACAGCCCAGCAGGAGGGGCTCTTCCCCTGGCAGTGCAGGGTAGTCACATATCAAGGATGAGCAGCTCTAAGCCGCCCCCCCCCCCCCATTCAAAGAGCAACAGTAACTTCAAAAACACACAGCCCTGGGTACAGTGGGCAAGTCAAGTTATTACCAAATTAAAATGCCTTAGAATGGCCTCCTGACTGTCCCAGTGAGAGAAGAATAGGGAGAGTGTTGGGGATTCTGAGTCATTCAGCAGGCTGGGACCTCTGGGGCAGTTAGCGGTCAAGACCACCAAGACTAACAGTCGCCAACTCCCTCGGGCCAGAATAGTTAGTTTCTCTAAGGCACTCACACTCCAAATGCCAGGAGGCCCCCACAGATGTCTGATCAAATCATTCAGCCCTTGTTCTTCTCACACTCTGCAGCTGGCCTTTCAGTTGGGGAGCTTTAGCATTTCAACCAGTAAGAGCACCCATTGTCCTAGAACGTGACTACCGAGCCCCGGGGTGAAGAGTGTAAGCCACTGCACCCCAAGAGGAAATCCAGATGGACACACTGGAATCCAAAAGAACAAACCGACTTCACTCCCTTGCTTCACTCAGAAGCACTGAGTCAAAGGAATCAGTCCAGGCAACAGGTTGAGTGGGAAGAGGATAGGACCTGGAATCAGACCCGTTCTCAGAGGACATTGGCAAGCTGTGTGCCCCTGGGCGAGTGATGGGAAATCGGATTCTCAGCTCCCTCATCTGCAAATGGGAACCACTCAATTCCCAGAGATCGGGGAGGATGTGGCAAGAGGGCCCAACAGGAAGGGAGCACTGCACATTAACAGTGGTAGAGGCAGGCAGCCAGGTCACAGAGGCTTTGAATACTTGGCTCAAGTTTGGATTCTGTCATGCTGGAGAGTCACTGAGTGATTCCCAGTGGCGAGCACCCTGATCGACGTATGCGTTTTAAGGCTCATCATTTGGGAGGTGAGGAGTAGCACTGCAAATGGCTGAAAATCGAAGCCCACGAGGCAGAAAAATAGTCAGGAGAGAGCGATGTCTCAGTTGCTAAGGGAAGGATGTGTCTCCAGGGCAGAGGGACAGTGTGTCAAACATAGCGGTAGGCCTGACGTGGCCAGAGCGTCAACAACTGGATTTGGCAACATGAAGACTACTCCTGACTTTGAAAAGAGCTGTTTCATGGGAAGGGTGAGAGTGGGGGCATGAAATGTTGACTTCATTGGGTTTAAGAGAAAACAGAAGAATTGGAGATATGGGATAGAAACTATTTTTAGGAGTTTTGCTATAAAGCAGGGGTGGGGAACCTTTTTTCTGCCAAGGGCCATTTGGATATTTATAACATCATTCGCGGGCCATACAAAATTATCAACTGAAAAATTAGCTTGCCATATTTGGTCAGGCTAATTTGGTGAGGCATGTGATGTTGGTTGGTATTGATTTCATGGGCCTTATACGGCCTGAGGGACAGATGTTCCCCAACCCTGCTAAAGGGAGAGGGGAAATGGGGCAATAGCCGGAGGAGAGAAGTGTGGAGAATGTCTTTTAAGAATAGGAAGTATTTTAGCATGTTTATAAGCTGCTTAGAATAAGAGACAAACAAACGCATGATGCAGTTGAGATGGGACAGTTGTGGGAGAAATGTCTTTCAGTAGGAGAGGGGAGCGGATTTAATGCAGAAGGGTTGGTCTTAGCTCTGCTCCCCGGCCCTGCCCTGTGACTGCCCACTCACCTGCGATGCTAAGTGTAAGCACCGCTTCCCTTACGAAGCTCATGACCGCTCCTCTTCCGGGCCAGACCAGCCCACTCTGCCTGTGGGCCCCGCTTTCACCCTCAGCTCGCTCTCCTGTTCCCGCATGCTTGCTTTCTCTCCCACCTCCTTCCCCTCCTCCCACTCATCCTTTCATTCATTCACTCACTCGACACATATTTAGAGGCAACAGAGTCCCTTCGCGTGGATCTGTAACCTGGCTCTGTCCCTCACCAGCCGTGTGACTTTGGGCATGCTGTTTAATTACTCTGTGCCTGTGTCCACATCTGTAAAACTGGGATTGCACTAGTCCTTACTCCATCCAGTTGTTGTGAGGATTACGTTGAGAATAAAGTGCTCAGTACAATGCCTGGCACAGTTTCTTTCTCAATACGTGTTAACTGGGGCAGTCCCGTTGCCATGTGCCAGACACTAGCTGGGATTAGGGACACAATGACCAGGACAGAGTTATGGCCTGGCACTTGTTACACCGAAGAGTAACTATCCATCTACATACTCTTCTCTCCTGACTGTGAAAACTGAGCATGCTGCATAGCACGGAGTATACAAGTACCCTACGAAAGCCCTGCTGGACTGCACCCAGCTGGTTACCTTGACTTGGAAAGTTAGCTGACAGGAAGTGGGGGAGGTGGTAATGGCTGGGGAAAATGGAAAAGGGACTTTAACAGTTATTCCTGAGGACTCTGACCAGCGATGGGCATCTCGTGACCAACAGTCTAATTTCTAGGACCCTCTCAAAGGAGACTGAACTCGGATCAGCCTCCTCCTCTGCCCCTCCCTCATTCCATGTGCGAGTTCACTGGTGTGGAGGGCAAGGAACCAACTGAGAGAGTGAAATAAACCATGTGAGACACCATGCAGGCTGCCTGGCAAATAACAGTTAACAAACATTCGTTTCCTTTCAAGCAAACACAGCAACTCGAAGGTGGCTGTGAGGACGAGCATGGACACGCAGATGAGAAGCCTCGGCAGAGCTCACCCCACCATGGCTTCAGTTCAGTCCTCGCTCACCTTCCTAACGAAGAGGCGTTTCTTCAATTACCACAGCGGTGTTGCTGGGACACTGACATTACTTGGGAAAAGAAAGAACTTAGGTTAGACTTAGTAATCCCTTTCTGTCATTAAGCATTTTTATTTTAAATTTTTCTGAAAGAGCTTGTATGTAAGAAAGGTTACTTAATGCTGCCATAGATCCTTTTAAGCTGCAAGATAGAAACTTTTCTTCTTAAAGACAATTTTATCTCCTCTGCCTGCCTCTCCCCTCCAACCCTACTACCCCGTTATTCCAGTCGGCTGGCTCTCCTTGTAATATCATGAGTCTCCTCACTCACTCACCTTCGGGGTGCTGTCGGGCCGCCCTGCCCTGAGTGTCACTGACTCTTTGCTCTTTGTGCACTCCAAAGCAGACGTGGGCTTCCACACAGTGTCTGCCTCACTTGCAGCGATCAGTGATAAACTTGGCAGCACCCTCTCCTGTTTCTTCCATCGCTTTACGAAGAAGTGCTTGATCTGAGCCGTCTGGAATTTGTGGTATTTCTCAGCTCTGGAGGCCCAACTTTCTAGCTCTTGGTACTGGGCACAATAATATATTTTCAACATACCAGGCTACTCTCACATTTGATTCAGTGGCGAGTGCAGTTTGATTCTGTCTCCAGGGTGTTGTAACATATTTTGTTTTGACTAGAAGCATGCTCTCCAGTAAGCTCTTACGAGTGCTTTAGCCTGGGCTGCACGGGCAATTTGCACAGACTCCACCAGGGGTCTGTTGTGACAGCTCCAATTCAATGTTGTTTCTTTGAAAATTAAAAAACACATCCTCTCTCTAGGTGGTAGTGAAAAGAACAAGGAAACTTAGATTTATTGAGTATAAACTGTCTGCAGTTGACCTGATTATCTAATTTATCTTTATAACAATCCTCTAAGACAGTACAGCCCTTAGACCCAGGCATGCAGGGCTCAAAGAAGACAGAGTTGGAAGATGTGCTGCTCTATGTTTAATTTTTTTTTAAATCCTCACCTGAGGATATTTTTTACCCTTATCTTCAAATAGAGTGGGAGGGAGAGAGAAAGAGGGTGAGAGGGAGAAACATTGATGTGAGAGACACACATCAACTGGTCACCTCCTGCACGACCCTGACCAGGGCTGACTGAACTGCAACCAAGGCATGTGCCCTTGACTGGAATTGAACTTGCTACTCTTTGGTCTGCAGGCTGATGCTCTAACTGCTGACCAAACTGGCCAGGGCTTCTGCTCTGTGTTTAAACTATAAAATTCCAAATTATACATTTTGATAGGGAGTGCACTGACTCTGTAGGTTGCTTTGAGTAGTATGGACATTTTAACAATATTAATTCTTCTAATCCATGAGATAAAATATCTTTCCATTTATTTGTGTCTTCTTCAATTTATCAGTGTCTTATAGTTTTCAGTGTATGGGTCTTTTGCCTCCTTAAATTTATTCCTAGATTATTTTATTCTCTTTGTTGGAATTGTCAATGGGACTACTAATTCCACTTTCTGATAGTTCATTACTAGTGTATAGAAATGCAACTAATTTTTGTGTATTATTTTGTATCCTGCAACTTTACTAAATTTGTTTAATAGTTCTAGCAGTTTTATGGTGAAGTCTTTGGTTTTTTTATATCTTGTCATCTGCAAATACAGACAGTTTTACTTCTTCTTTTTGGATCTGGATACCTTTTATGTCTTTTTCTTGTCCAACTGCTTTGGCTAAGACTTCCAGTGCAACAATGAATAAAAGTTGCAAAAGTGGGAATCCTTGTCTTATTCCTGATCTTAGAGGAAAAACTCCCAGGTTTTCACCCCTGGGTATCACATCAGCTATGGGTTTGTCTTACATGGCCTTTACTATGCTGAGGTATGTTTCCTCCATACTCACTTTCTTGAAAGTTTTCATTATGAATTGATGTTGAATTTTGTCAAATGCTTTTTTCCATCTATTAAAAAATGATGATATGATTTTTATTCTTAATTTTGTTAATGTGCTGTATCACAGTGATTGATTTGTGGATATTGAACAATTCTTGCATCCCTGGAATAAGTCCCACTTGATCATGGTGTGTGATCCTTTTAATGTATTGTTGAATTCAGTTTGCTAAAATTTTGTTTAGAATTTTGTATCTGTGTACATCAGGGATATTGGCCTGTTAATTTTCTTTCTTGTAGTGTCTTTGGTTTGGTATCAGGGTAATGCTGGCCTCATAAAATGAGTTTGAAAGTGTTCCCTCTTCCATTTTGTGGAAAAGTTTGAGAAGTAGAATTTGCCAGTGAAGCTACCTGGTCCTGGACTTTTGTTTGTTGGGAGGTTACCAGTAACTGATTTGTTCAGATTTTCTATTTTTTCATGATTCAGTCTTGGTAGGTTCAAATGGTAAATTTAACATCACCAGAAGACTACTTACAATTCACACTTCCCTGCACACTGGGTAGATTGGCATTTGTGGTAATCATAAATAAGCACAGTCACAACCTTTGAGGGTCGCTGGAAGCCAGCATTTATGGGCGGCATGAAAGATAAGGCTGATAATGGCGTCATGAGTACTGATGTAACCAGCATGAAATAAATGGTACTTAAGAACTGAAGAGTCAGTATTGTACAATCTATATTGTTTCTATGTAACAGGTTCCAGACAGCCACAGCACTGTAAGCAATAATAGTACTGCTACCTTCTTCTTGTGGTGGGAGATGTGAAATTAGCCAGGAATGATGCCCTGACGATAAGAACCATGAAGAGATGGTTCCTGAACTTGAACAGAGATGGTGTCTAGATACTATGAAGAACCTTCATGTGCACAGACTGGATAATGAACTAATACATAAACATCTCCTCTTTCTCCACTGTTATTAATTTTCATCAATAAATCATTACATCTCACAGGGACCCATCAAGTTGTTTATACAGCAGAGGCCTTACAAAAAATATGCAGCCAGTACTCTGCATACCCATGGAGCAGCTCTATTCTAAGGCAAAGACTCTTCTCATTTTTGACAAGAGAAACTGACTCTAAAACCCATCCTCTGTTCTCACCAAAGCCTTTGCTTTTTCTTTTTGGTAGAAAGAGCAATGGGCTTAAAGGTAAAAAGACTGGAATTTAAGTAACTAACTATTCCTCTTACTAACTGTGTAATCTCAAGTAAAAGATAATTGATGCTTTAAATAGCTATAATAATATACATTTTATAGGACTGATGGGAGATGAAGTAATTTCCTGCAATAACGTAGGTCGGAGCATTCTATGAAAGGTTATATAAATGTCAGTTACTGTTCCTACTGTTTTAATGTTTGACTTCGGCTTTTACAACCTCTAAATCATCTGAACTATCATCATTTCACTAATTTAATGAGGGAAAAAAACTTCCTTTTATTTTTACTTGAATTATTCTCATCAACTCACTTGGCTGCCTCCAACTTCTGCCTGACAGGCAGGAGGGCGGGAGACTGCTGGGGACAGAGAGGGACGGCCGCTGAAACGAGGCCAGCACCTCCAGTGCAGGGACTCGTCTCCAGGCAGCATACTTGTGCTATCTGAGCCCTGTGATAAATCCATACGATCTGTACTGAAAAATCACAGTGAAAACCTATGGCCAATTTTCTATCGGCCCTCAGAGCAAGGTAAGGCCGTTTTCATGATTTCCAGATAACATTCTCCCTATGTCCACTAAGTCCAAGCTTCTCAAATTGAGTCACAGTCCAGGTTACAGTAAACGGCAGGGGTACTCAAAGCCACAGTACCAACACAGCGCATCTTCCTGGAGCATCAGATTTACTTGGAGATATGGGGAAGAATATATTAAAATAACACACGTAGTACAAAATAGAATCAAACACTTTTTAAAAATAGAAATAATTTTTTTTAAAATATATTTTTATTGATATTTTAGAGAGAAAGGGAGAGACAGAACATCAACATCGACAGGCTGCCTCCTGCAAGCCCCCCACTGGGGATCAAGCCCTCAACCTGAGCATGTGTCCCGACTGGGAATCAAACCAGGACTTTTCAGTCCATGGGACAACGTCCAATCTACTGAACCACGCTGGCCAGGCAATTAAAAGAATTTTTAACAATTTGTACGCCGCCCTGGCTAGTTTGGATCAGGGGTTAGAGTGTCGGCCCATGGACCATAGAGTCCCGGGTTCAATTCCCGCTAAGGGCACATATCTCGGTTGCAGTTTGTCCCCAGCCCCGGTTGGGGTTGTGTGGGTGGCAACCAGTCTATGTATCTCTCTCACATTGATGTTTCTCTCTCTCTCTCTTTCTCCCTTTCTCTCTCCCTTAAGGAAATGCAAAAATGCATTCCTCCCTCGGGTGAGGAATCAAAACAAAACAAAACAAAACAAAACAAAACGTGTACGCCACAGTGGGTTGCTGTGCAGTGAACATTGTCGTCTCCACTAGGGATAGCTAGGGGTAAGGCTTCAGAAGGGGGTCTGAGTTTCCATTTTGGTTCTTGCTTTCAAGGAGCTTGCATTCTAGTAAATAAGATAGGTAAGTTGATAAAAGTGTAAGTGCTATCACGAAGTTATTCACAGGGTATGCGAGTATAGAGATGAGGCAATGGCCTGGGACATTTGACAGGCGTCCTGAGGAGGTGAGGTCAAGAAAAGGGCGTGAAAGAGCATTCCCAGCAGAGGATATTATACATGCAAAGGCCCAAAAAGGGCCAGAAATATTTGGGGGGCTGCAAATACTTGAGCACGGATGGAGCAAAGTGTGTGAAAGCAGACCATGGTCTTGCTGCCAGGACAAGGAGTCTAGATTTCTGCTGTCGGCAGTGAGGGGTTTTATGCAGAGCAAACGACAGGCACTAGTTCTAGAGGAAAATGAAGGGGCCTGGACTGAGGGGTGATAGTGGATATGGAGAGGCAGGAAACTGGTAAAAGATTAGGGAAGCAAAATAATATTAAGTGGAAGAATGTAGCCACAATTATTTAGCAATACCAGAGTTTTTGTTTTTGTTTATTTTATTTTTATACCTTATTGTTAATCCTCAAACAACTCAGTATGATATGAACAAGGAAAAACAGAGACTTAATGAACAAGCAGCAGAAAGAATATTTGAATATAGAGCTTTCTGATTTCAAAGCCTTTGGCTTTTGTTATGGTTGTTTTTGTTAGTTAACAACTTTATTTTTTAGAAGTTTTGGATTTAAAGAAACATTGAGATAGTATTGAGTTCCCATATACTCCTCGTCCCTCTCCACAGTCTCGGGTTATCAACATCTTTCATTAAGATGGTAACATTTGTGACAATTAATGAACCAAAATTGATAGTTAACAACTTTATTTTTTAGAAGTTTTGGATTTAAAGAAACATTGAGATAGTATTGAGTTCCCATATACTCCTTGTCCCTCCCCACAGTCTCGGGTTATCAACATCTTTCATTAAGGTGGTAACATTTGTGACAATTAATGAACCAATATTGATATGTTATTATTAACTAAAGTTCATAGTTTACATTAAAATTGTTAATCCTCAAACAACTCAGTATGATATGAACAAGGAAAAACAGAGACTTAATGAACAAGCAGCAGAAAGAATATTTGAATATAGAGCTTTCTGATTTCAAAGCCTTTGGTTTTTGTTATGGTTGTTTTTGTTAGTTAACAACTTTATTACAACTCTTTGTGTTGTAAGGTACTGTGGAGTCTGACAAGTGCAAAGGTGCCCCTATTCCTCACTGTTCCCCGTCACCTTCCACCTGGCAACCACATCTTTCTACTGATGCCACATACCCACCGTGACCATATAATACTGAACGGTTTCACTGTCCTAAAAATCACCTGTGCCTTACCTATTCATCCCTTCTCTCTTGCCTGAACAACCACTGATCTCTTTACTTTCTCCATAGCTTTACCTTTTCCAGAATGTCATGTAGTTAAAAGCATATGTAGCCTTCTCAGACTGGCTTCTTTCATTTAGCAATGTGCACTGAAGGTTCCTCCAGTCTTTTCATGGCTGGATAGCTCATTTCTTCTTATTGCTGAATAATATTCTATTGTCTGGATGTACCACAGTTTGTTTATACCATTTACCTAATGAAGGACATCTTGATTACTTCCAGTTGTTGGCAATTATGAATTTTTTAAAGGTAATCAGACAAAAAGGCCTTCATTATTGTATAAACCAGAGCAATGTGCAACATTTGTGCAACAGTTTTTTGTTTTTTAAACCCTCACTGGAGGATATTTTTCCATTTATCTTCAGACAGAGTGTGAGGGAGGGGAAGGAGGAGAGAGAGAAACATCGATAGAAAGAGACACATCGACTGGTTGCCTGGCACATGACCCTGACCAGGGCTGGGGACTGAACCGTAACCGAGGTATGTGCCCTTGACTGGGAATCAAACCAGCAACCTTTCGGTGCACAGGATGACACCCATCCAAGTCACACTGGCCAAGGCTTTAGCCCATTTTTCGATTGGGTTGACTGTTTTCTTATTACTGGGTTTTAAGAGTTCTTGGTATATTTTGGATACAGTCCATTTATCAAACATGTGTTTCGCAAGTTTTTTTCCCCATTTTCTTAACAGTTTCTTTCACAGAACAAAAGTATTAAATTTTAATAAAGTCAAGGTATCAATTTTTTTCTTTCATGATTGTATTTATGGTTTTGAATCTAAAACTCATTGCCAAATCCAAGGTCACAAAGATCTTCTCTTATGTTATCTTCTATATATTTTACATTTAGGTCTATCTAGGTTCCACTTCGAGTTAATTTTTGTGAAAGGTATAAGGTGAAGATTCAATTTCTGCATATGGATATACAATTGTTCCAGCACCATTTGTTGAAAAGACTACCCTTTTTTCCATTGAATTACCTTTGCTCCTTTATCAAAGATCAATTGATTAGAGATGGTGCCTGACTTACAATGGTCGACTTAGGATTTTCTGACTCTTAAATTGATTCAGATTTTAAAAGACCATGAAGGAAAAAATAAAGGGCTGATAGCTAAAACCTAATATAAAATGGATTTTTAAAAATAGTGTTTAGAAACCAAGACATAAAGGTATATAGGACAATACAGAAAATGTAAACTCAAAAGGAAAAAAGTACCCACAATCTCATTATCATAACTACTATTATATTCTGTAGTATTTGTTATACTATATTCAGATATGATTATAGTGACAGGCTTGAAATGACAGGCTCTGTCTCCAATGGCTCTCAACCCTAGCATGTTAGAGTCACATGGGGGAACTTTTAAATATTAAGGTATCCGAGCTTGATTTCTGATCAACTAAATCAGAATCTCTGGGTAGTGAGGTCCTGGGTTGAGAAGCACTGTATATAGACATACTCCTACATGCACGAGGGGCCCTACCTCAAAGGTGAGTTCTTTCTTGGTATCAATCACCTGGGAAAGTGGAGCGTTCCTCAGACAGGAAACAGAATACTTTAGAGCAGTGGTTCTCAACTTAGCTGCATATCAGACTCACCTGGGGAGCTTAAAAAACCCCAATGCCCATGTCCTGGCTAGTCTTGCTCAGCGGTTAGCGCATCGGTCCTCAGACCTAAGAGTCACGGGTTCTATTCCGGGCAAGGGCATATACCTCAGTTGTAGTTCTTCCCCGGCCCTGGTTGGGGTTGTGCTGGAGGCAGCCAATCAATGTTTCTCTCTCCCCCTGCCCTCCCACTCTATCTGAAGATATTTGAGAAAATATCCTCGGGTGAGGATTTAAAAAACAAACAAACCCAATGTCCAGGCTACCCCTCAACTGAAGGACTTCAGAATCTCACATCGAGGATTTGTTAATCCTCACCTGAGGATATTTTTCCATTGATATTTAGACAAAGTGGGAGGGAGGGAGAGAGAGAAACATCGATGTGTGAGAGACACATTGACTGGTTGTCTCCCTCATGACCCCAACCGGGATCAAACCTGCGACCCAGGTATGTGTCCTTGATCAGGAATCAAACCCAAGACACTTCAGTGCATGGGGACCCACGCTCTAACCACTGAACCACACCAGCCAGGGTGAGGTTATAATTTCAAATGGGAAGGCAGCAAAGACTCCACTAAGAGGGTGACATTTGAGCTAAGGTTTGAAAAGCTGAGGAAGTGAGTCATCTCTAGGTATTTGGAGAAGAGCATCCCAAAGGCCAGGGGAATTGCCAAGAGTCTGCGGCAGGAATGGGCCTAGAGGACATGAGACACAGCAAGGAGCCATACAGAATAATAAACCAGCAGAGAGTAAAAAGAAAACAGGGGTCTATCTAGACCAGTGGTTCTCAACCTTCCTAGTGCCGCGACCCTTTAATACAGTTTCTCATATTGTACGTGGGCGTATCTGCATGTGGGCGGACCCGCCTGGAGACGGAGAGAGGAGCAGTGCCTTGGTTCCTAAGACCATCAGAAATATGTGTTTTCCGATGGTCTTAGGAGACCCCTGTGTAAGGGTCATTCGACCCCCAAAGGGGTCATGACCCACAGGTTCAGAACCGCTGATCTAGACTATGTAAGGCTTTAGTTGGGCATGGTAAAAACTCTGGCTCTTGCCCTGGCTGGTCTGGCTCAGTGGTTAGAGTGTCAACCCACAGACCAAGGAGTCACGGGTTCGATTCTATTCAAGGGCATATACCTCGGCTGCGGTTCATCCCCAGCCCTGGTCCGGGTTGTGTGGGAGGCAACCAGTCAATATGTCCCTCTCATATTGTTTCTCTCTCTCTCCCTCCCTCCTAGTCTATTGGAAGGTAATTAGTAAAATATCCTCAGGTGAGGATTTAAAAAACAAAAAACTCTGGCTCTTTCACTACGAGAAATGGGAGCCACTGGAGAGTTCTAATCACGGGGAGTGACCAGATCTCTCCTGCATTTCAGCAGGATCACTTGGCTGCAGTGTGGAGGCAGCCCACTGGGAAGGCAGCATGACAGCAGGGGGAGCACTTCGGAGTGCAATGATGAGGTAGGAGACAATGGTTGTCTGGACAGAGGAATCATGAAGGGGTGGTGAGACGTGGTTAGAACTGGAGATATTTAAGGCAACGCAAACAGGGCTGATGATTAGTTTGGTGTCAAAGATAATGATATCAAGAGTTTTGACCCAATCAACAAGAAAGATGAAATTTCCATTTACTGGGGTAGGAAGGATTCCGGGAGGCATGAGGTATGAATGAGGAGTTTGGTTCTGGACATGTCAGGTGTGAAATGCCTGACTCACATCCCGGGAAAGCCAGGACGTGGATAAATGAGTCTGGGGTGTGGAGAATGGGAATGGGCTTGAACTATAAATCTGGGAGTCATCAACATACAAATATTAAAAGCCATGAGACGGAATGAGATCATCTAAGTGACTATGGTGAGGAAGAAGTAACACAGAAAGTACCTAGTCTGGCCTTAGGCATACAATACATGCTCAATAAACACGTTCCCCTTGTAGTCACAGGAAACTTGGCAGGCTGTGCTGGAAACAGTAAACTATGCCCTAGGCAGCAGTGAGGAAACTTTTTTCTGCCAAGAGCCATTTAGATATTTACAACATCATTCAAGGGTCATACAAAATGATCAACTTAAAAATTAGCCTGTATATTTGGTCAGGCTAATATGGTGAGGCTGTGATGTTAGCTGGTTTTGATTTCACGGGCCTTGTACGCCCTGCAGGTGGGATGTTACCCACCCCTGCTTTACACCCTCAGCTACTTCAGTGAATGCTCCTTCTACCTTCTGCTTTCATAGTGACCTTGGTCTCCCTGAAAACACCATATTCTGTACTGCCATGTGCAATGGAGGTTTCTCTTTCTTCCATACCCCATGCACCTGAGGATCTCTTGTACCCTCTTTGAACCCCATTTATACTTCCAAGCCACCTTATTTAAAAACAAAAAACACAAACTTCCAGTCAAGATGGCGGGAAGGTAAACACGGTATCACGCCCTCCAACAACCACATCAAAGTCACAACTAAACTACAGAACCACCATCATTCAAAGCTGCCTGAAATCAAGCTGAATGGAAGTCCTACAACTACGGAATTAAAGCAGCAGCCACATCGAGACTGGTAGGAGGGGCGGAGGCGGAGGGGCTGGTCCCACACCCACGTGTGGCGGATAAAAATCAAGAGGACACCTCGGCTGGGAAGGTCCTCCCTGAGGACTGAGGGGTCCCCTTCCCACACCAGGCACCCCGCTCAGGGTTCCAGTGCCAGGAAGAGAAGTCCCCATAACTTCTGGCTGGAGAAACCCGCGGGAACTGAGGCTCAGGGAAGCTGAAGCGGCTGGAGCCCCAGGCAGCTCCCTAAAGAGCCCGCGCACGAACTTATCGGACTCACTCCCTCTAAGCTTGGAGGGGAGGCAGCTGGAGGGGCGCCAGAGACATACAGGGAAGAACTGAGCTGTTTGGCATTAGAGCGAGGGCTGGAGAGCGGGCTTTCTCCGGGACAGACGTGCTGTCAGAGGCCTTTGTTCCTTTGGTGAGCCCTTCCCTGGGGCGGCAGACAGCAGGCATATCTGGGACTCCAGCAACCTAGCTCACATTAGTGATTCCCTGAGCCCGCGCCCCACCCAACGTTCAGGCCCACCCAAGCTGTTGTCAGGTATTTAACCATAGAATTGGCCTGTCTTGGATTCTGCTTCAGGTTTTCCTAAATTCTTTCAAACCAGCAGCATCTGGTCTCAGCTAGCCCCATACCCCTCATTAAGTAATACATAGAAACAAACACAGGGAGGCAGCCAAAATGAGGAGACAAAGAAACAGGTCCCAAATGAATGAACAGAAAAAATCTCCAGGAAAAGAACTAAGCGAAATGGAGATAAGCAACCTAATAGATGCTGAGTTCAAAATACTGCTTATAAGGATGCTCAATGAACTTAGTGAGAACTTCAGTGAACTTAGTGAGGGCCTCAAGAGCATAAAAAAGGATCAGTCAGAAATGAAGGAGGCACTAACCGAAATAAAGAATAATTTACACAGATTCAATAGTCGAGTAGGTAAAGTCAAGAAGCAAACCATTGATTTGGAATATAAGAAAGCAAAAAACACCCCATCAGAACAACAAAAAGAAAAAAGAATCCAAAACAATGAAGATAGTGTAAGGAGCCTCTAGGACAACTTCAAGCGTGCCAACATTCGCATCTTGGGGGTGCCAGAAAGAGAAGAGAGGGAACAAGAAATCAAAAACCTATTTGAAACAACAATGGCAGAAAACTTCCCTACCTTGGTGAAGAAAACAGACATACAAGTCCAGGAAGCACAGAGAGTCCCAAATAAGATGAACCCAGAGAGGCCTACACCAAGACACATCATCAAATGCAGAAGGTTCAAGACAAGGAGAGAAACTTAAAAGCAGCAAGAGAAAAGCAGTTATTTACCTACAAGGAAGTTCCCATAAGACTGTCAGCTGATTTCTCAAAGAAACTTTGCAGGCCAGAAAGGAGTGGCAAGAAATATTCAGAGTGATGAAAAGCAAGAACCTACAACCAAGATTACTCTATCCTGCAAAGCTGTCATTTAGAATCGATGGCCATATAGAGTTTCCCAGACAAGAAAATGTTAAAGGAGTTCATCAGCACCAAACCATTATTATATGAAATGCTGAAGGGTCTTTTTGAAGAAAAAGATAAAATATATGAACAAACAAAATGGCAATGAATACATATCTATCGACAATTGAATCGACAAACAAAATGAACAGGCAAAACAGAAACATTCTCATAGATACAGAGAACATTTTGTTGGTTGCCAGATGGGAGGGGGGTTGGGGGAATGGGTGAAAAGGTGAAGGGATTAAGAAAAACAAATTGGCCCTGGCCAGTTTGGCTCAGCAGTTAGAGTGTCGGCCTGTGGTCCAGAGAGACCCGGGTTCGGTTGCCGCTAAGGGCACGTACTTCGGTTGCAGTTTGTCCCCGGCCCTGGTTGGGTTGTGCGGGTGGCAGCCACTCGATGTGTCCCTTTCATGTCGATGTTTCTCTCTCTTCCTCTCTCTCCCTCCCGCTCTGTCTGAATGGAAAAATGTCTTCGGGTGAAGATAAAAAAAAAAAAAAAAAGAAGAAGAACAAATTGCCCTGGCCAGTTTGGCTTAGCAGTTAGAGTGTCGGCCTGTGGTCCAGAGAGACTCAGGCTCGGTTCCCGATAAGGGCACATACCTCGGTTGCAGTTTTTCCCCTTCCCTGGTTGGTCATGTGGGTGGCAGCCACTCGATGTGTCCCTTTCACGTCGATGTTTCTCTCTTTCCCTCTCTTCCTCTCTCTCCCTCCCACTCTATCTGAACAAAAAATGGAAAAATGTCCTCGGGTGAGGATAAAAAAAAAGAACAAATTGGCTGCTAGACTGACAAACCTCAAAGAGAAGGGGGGTTGGGGGGTGGGAAGAAATAAACCAAAGAACTTATATGCATAACCAATGGACACAGACAACAGTGTGGGAAAAGGCGGGAGGGCGGTGGGAGTGGAGAGGAGGGGGGTCAATGGGGGAAAAATGAGGAACATCTGTAATACATTCAACAATAAAGATTTAAAAAAATACTTTAATGCAATCTGAAAAAAATAAAATAAAAACAAAAACCAAAAACCTGTTCATTGCTCATGCTATCTAGAAATACCACCTCCTACCCTCCCTTGCCATTCTCATTTATTCTCTATTCACTAAAATTTTAGCTCACAAGACATCCTTTCCAATCAAACTTAGAAGGCTGTCCATACGGCTTAGACTTTTCAGTTTTATTCAAATTACAAAGCACGTGGTTGGTGCTCAAGAAATATTTATTGAATGAATAAGTGACAAAATGAAATCTGGGGCATGGAGCAAAGGGAAGCTGAGATTGAAGTCTCATTTTGGGGCTATGTCCTTCCCAATTTACCAGACACTGATAAGGGTACAGGGCATGTTGAATCTCATCCTTGGGCAATTACTATCATTCCCACTTTATAGTGGGAAACTGAAGCTTAGCAATTAAATAACTCACTCAAGATTACAGCTAGTAAATGTGGAATGGGCTTTAAAAATTCATGCCTGACTTCACAGCCCATGTTTTTAACCCCCCAAAACCACTGCTCCTCCCTGAACAACAGAGCTTGCAGTTAAAAGGCAAGGTTTGTACAGCACACTGCATCCAAATAGTCTGAATAATTGTCACAGTGCTGACAAGTGATTCTGTTATGCACATATAAGCAGCAGGGAATTCTCAAAAGAAACAGGAAACAATCATTCCACAAAGACATAATTAAAAGAATATAGTGAAGATAAAAAATCCAAAACATCTATTTCTAGATTTTTTGAGTATCACTGGATATAGAGATATTTCAAGAACATTTGTTCTTGAATGAATGGAAAACACCTGAGGTGGAAAACACCTGAGGTGGAGAGAGAATTGTCATGTAGCTATGTCTGTCCTTCATTCTCAATTAAGGGTCAGCCAACTACGATTTGTGGGTCAAAACCAACCCTCTACCTGTTTGTTGTATGGCCCGTGAGTTAAAAATGTCTTTTTGCTTGTGAAGTCATGATCTCATTTTACATTGATATTAAAATATTTTAACAGCGGTGGGGAAAAAAAAGTCTTTTATTTACATTTTTAATGGTTGGAGAGTATATTTCATGATACATAAAATTATATGAAATTAAAATTTCAGTGTCCATAAATAAAGTTTTATTGGCATACAGTTATTCTCATTGCCTATTTGCTGTCTATGGCTTCTTTCATGTTACAACAGAAGAGTTGCATAGTTGAGACAGAGACAATAAGGCCTCCCAAACCCTAAATTATTGACCATCTGGCTTTTTACAGTAAAAGCTGGTCAACCCCTGCTATGGATCATTTCTTCTAACTTATCTTCCAGTTCAATAACTCTGTCTTCAGTTGTTTCTAATCTACTACTAAATTCTATTGATTTTGCCTTGGCCAGTGTGGTTCAGTTGGTTGGAGCATCATCCCTTATACCAAAAGGCTATGAGTATGATTCCCAGTCAGGACACATATCTAGGTTGTGGGTTTGATCCCTGGTCAGGGCATGTATAGGATGCAACTGATCTATGTTTCTCTGTCACATCGATGTTTCTCTCTCTCCCCTTCCTCTCTCTAAAAATCAATAAAAACATATCCTTGAGCCCTGGCCGGTTTGGTTCAGTGGTTAGAGGGTTGGCCCACAGACCAATGAGTCACAGATTCGATTCCAGTCATGGGCATGTACCTCAGTTACGGTTTGTCCCTGGCCTTGGTCGGGTCGTGTGGAAGGTAACCAGTTGATGTGGTCTCTATCACATTGATATATGTTTTTCTCTCTCTCTCTCTCCCCCCTCCCTCCCACTCTATCTTATGATAAATAGAAAAGTATCCTTGAGTGAGGAATAATAAAAGTAAAAACAAAACAAAACATATCCTTGAGGATTAAAAAGAAAAATAAATAAATCCTATCGCATTTTTAATCTGGTCACTGTATTTTTTAATTCTAGAAGTTTTTCAACTTAAAAGTTCTTTGTTTTTCAAATCTAATATTTTACTTTGTATAGTTCCCTATTTCATGTATATAGTTTAATCTTGTGCTTTCTTTAACTACAGTACATATACTTGCTTTATAATCTGTGCCTGGTAATTCCAATGGCAGAAATCTTTGTGAGTCCCACTCTGTTTTCTGCTGTCTTTCCATGTTCTCACGAATAGAGCCCTGTTTCCTTGTGTGCCTAGTTATTTCTTACTGTCAGCTGCTCACTTCCTCAAAAAGTTATCTGTGAGGAATTCACGTCTTTCTCCAGAAAGGGTTTGCATTTGCTTCTGCCAGGATGTGGAGGCACTGCCTACCTGGACTACCTTAAATGAGTTCATAGATCACCTGAGTGATGAGAACTCTGGCTGTGAATGTCAAGTGTTCTGTTCTATTAACTTACTGTCCTGATCCACTCAGAGCTCTGGCAATCTTTCCTGTAGACCTGGTTTGGGTACGCAGCCTTAGTTCTAGTTTCTCCTTATGTTGAGTCCTTTGGGGTTCCAATTTACTATGGAATGATCAAAGATGGAAAAATGAAATATAACAGACCTGGAGACTAGAGTGAAAAGGCCTGACATTTCATCAGTGTTTCAAACGCCAAGTAGAGAGAGAGTAGAGCAGAGGCAATATTTAAAGAGAAATAGCTGAAAAATTTTCAGAACATATGAATTCTTATACTTAAGAAGCGAAATGAATCCAATCAAAGTAAATGAAAACAAATTCTTACATTTGTATGCTTATTCATACTTTGTAGAACCCTTTCTTTTATTCTTCATAAAACCTTAGCAGTAGGTATCATTATTACATTTTTCATAAGGAAAAACTGGGCTTCAGACATCTAAAACGAATTAGCTGAGGTCCTTTCATTTTAAGCAGCAGGGGCAGAATTCAAATCCAGTTCTGATCCAAGTTCAACTCCTTTCCTATACACTAGAAATAGAACACAACACAGCAGAGAAAGACTTTATAAGGGTAGATAGAAATATTGCTAAGGAACAATCCCTTAAAAACAGAATCCCTAACTTGGAAACTTCTCCCTGGAAGCACGTAAAAACCTTTCCCACATATCTGGGCTTTCTTCTGTAGGCAGCATTAGATCTGTAGTAAGAATGTAAAGTTCTACCTTGTACATGAAATTGTGAGTTAACTCAAATGAGGTCAAGCCAGTTCCCTGGGCTAAAGACAAAGTTGACTCAAAAGGTTCATGGAACCAGCCAGATACACAACAGCCTGTGAACCACCCAGCTGTCAGGACGGCAGGGTAGGAGTGTCCTCCTAGCTCCCCTGCTTCACCCTTGAAGACAGTTTAAATACTGCAGTTAACATGTCCCATGTAACATGTCTTTTGTTCAGCAATCTGATTCAACTTGGTAATAACTGGTGATATTTCACTTGCTTGTAGCTTATACTTGATTCCCTGCCCCCCCACCCCCAGCACTAAATTAAGAATTCTCTAAAAGTGAAGCCTGTGGCCTTCTGGCATAATCAAGCCCCATCCCCAAGGATGTTAACGTGGAGCCTGTATCTCTCTACTAGTTGGGTATAAAGAGAAGACCACTCTTCCTCATGGCTGCCTCCATGATGTATAAAAGCTGGGAGAACTACAACTCCTGAACTCACAGCATGAAGCACCAGAGCCGAGAAGCCAGATGCCAGGAAAGGGGCTCGATGCCAGACAAGGCAGCGGTAAAGCCAAAGGGCCCTCGAGGCGAGGTCTTATACACAGGTGCAGCCATCACCATCAGAAGCCGCTGTGGTCAAGGCCTCATGCAAGAGAGGAAAAGGAGACAGTCTGATGTTCCGTGTCTGTCTCGTACAGACGGGGCCGCAGGTATACACAGATGACTAACAACAGAGAAAAGCCACAGGCAGTTCTGCAACCATGTATCGCACATCAGCCATGTGACAGGTCCTGTGCAGGGCATGAACACAGTGGACAGAGCCTGATATCAGGGCTTCCTGACCTGGTCATCCACCCTTCCACCCTTCTGGTGCTTACTGAGCGCGTAGCAAACACATGCCAGTACTGTGTAGGTACCAGAGAGACCGAGAGGGCAAGAACAGGGAAGCATTCTGGAAGGATTAGATACCACTTACTTGAAAACCACTGTGAATTAATCATTTCAATTAAATCCTTATAAAACACTGTGCGGTAGGTATATTGTTATCCTCATGTGACAGAGGAAACTGAGATTCAGAGTGGTTAAGTAGCTTTCCCCAAATCACAAGGAGAATAAACGGCAATCTGGGATTTAAATGAAGCTTTGCCTGGCTCTGAGCCTATGCTCTTAATAAATTAATAGTCATTACACAGTTAATTCAAATATAATGAGATAACTGGTGCAAGAGGTAGAAAATTCACAGGAAGCATAGAGGAAGAGATAACTGTGTATAGAGATAACTGTGTAAGGAGGTAGTCTTTGAGTTTTCCTACTGGAGAAGCAAGGAAAGGAAATTTCAGGTACAGGTAACAAACATATGCACAGGTACTAGAGAACGGAGGGTTTACCTGTGGGAGAATGATAGGAGGAAGATGGGCCTGATCATGGAAGGCTTTGCATGCTGGGCTGCGAGCATCTTTGAGAGGCCCCTGCCTCCTGCGGCAACTCAACCATCCTCCACTCTAGAGCAGAGGCTTTCCCAGGGGCCTCCTTGTCCCGCAAACTCCTTGCAGTGGCTCCTTCTGAGAGCTGCCTGTGCCAACAAATCTAAGGCCTTATGTGTGCGCTCACAATCCCTCCTCTCCAGGCCCCTGCAGACTAACATACTCCAAGATTCTGCTGACAGACTGAGGGCAGAGGCCCCTGGAAACCCCCCAACCACCACAGGGGTGATGAGAGCTGATCAGTCACGTTGGAAGCCAGCTCTCACAGACCTCTCTACAGAGCCAAAGCATTTTCTTATCCTACTCACAGTTTGGAGTCCAGCTTCAAGAGGAAGCCCAACCGATCATACTCTGAAAAAGAAAAGAAAGCAGAAAATGTCACTGAAGGCAAGCTCCTGCTGACACTAGCAGATTGCATTCCCCAGACCTAGACCACGGGGACAGACAACTGCTTCAAGGAACAGATCCAAATACATAAGCAACATAAGTCACCAAACTCTTACTGAACACCTGTTTCGTGAAGCACCAGGTTTAAGCCAGGTAGTCACCAAGACGTCTAGGCAAGCAGTCCTCTGCCGGTTTATAATTATCTTCCTGTTTAAATGTGGGGCTTGAAACTAAAATTCAGTAAACCACAAAACTGGACCCCTGGAAAAGTAAGGGTACGAGTAATCTCTGTTTCCTCTAAGCTCTAAGCACAATTTTTGCTCAATCAGCCACATTAACTATGTAGGAGACATAACACCCAAGGGGTCCTCAAACACAGGGCAATGTTCCCCTTGACAATCACAAAGAACTGACAGATCGGATTACACAGGAATAGGAAATTTAAAATGAAATCTAAAAACTAACTGATAAAATGAACATAACAGTCTGAGGAACGGGGTAGTCCCAGAGACATGGAAGTGACTGACAATCCCCAGAAGAGGGGGTGGGGGTGGAGATAAACCACAGAACTTATGCCCTGGCCGGTTTGGCTCAGCGGTTAGAGCGTCAGCCTGCGGTCCACAGAGACCCGGGTTCGGTTCTCGCTAAGGGCATGTACCTTGGCTGCAGTTTGTCCCCGGCCCTGGTTGGGTCATGTGGGTGGCGGCCACTCGATGTGTCCCTTTCACATCGATGTTTCTCTCTCTTCCTCTCTCTCCTTCCCGCTCTATCTGAGTAAAAAATGGAAAAATGTCCTCGGGTGAGGATAAAAAAAAAAAAAAAAAGAACTTATATGCATGTATGCATGAACAATGGACATGGACAACAAAGCTGGGGACAGGGCGGGGAGGGTGGGGGAGGGGGGAATCAGTGGGGCAAAAAGGAGAAACATCTGTAACAAAAATAAATTAATTAAATAAAACAATAAATAAAATAAAATAAAAACTAACTGATAAGATGTTAGCAAAAAATGATAAATCACTAATATTTTAAGTTCTTTATATCTTGCCTCATTCTAAAATGAAGTTGAAGCAGTTTTTTAAAAAACTGTATGAAGTACAAGATTTTTTTCCCCCTCATCTGATGACATTTTTTGTTCAGATAGAGTGGGAGGGAGAGAGAGAGAGAGAAACATCGATGTGAAAGGGACACATCGAGTGGCTGCCACCCACACGACTAACCAGGACTGGGGACAAACTGCAACCGAGGTACGTGCCCTTAGTGGGAACTGAACCCGGGTCTCTCTGGGCCACAGGCCGACGCTCTAACCGCTGAGCCAAACTGACCAGGGCAAAGTACAAGATTTAAAAAAAAGAAATATGAAGGCCAAAAAGTAAATAAGTATAGGAAAAATAATAAAATGCAGCCAGGATAAAAACAGCACAAGTGGATATCCTAAGACCCCCTGTGCTTGCTGGGGGAGGGTTACAGCTGGCAGTTCCAGCCCAAGGTTTCTCACAGCTAAAACCAAATGCAAAGCACTGGCATAAATGGCTTAGTGTCCAGAAATAAACCAGGAGAATCACAGCTATTCCTAATGCTGAGACTTGGGGAAACTGTCCTCTGTGTCCCCAAAAATATTTGTAGAGGGAAAATGACAGGAAGGGTCATAGGACTATTTCTTATAACTGTTCAATGATTACATTGTGTGTGTGTGTGTGTGTGTGTGTGTGTGTGTGTAAAATAGTATCACCAAAATAAGGTGGTCGCTGAATGCAGTTCTCAGCTGGCCTGGCTTAACCTGAGAGTAAAACAGAACACTAAGACCCAACAGCTAAACGGAAAAGGCGAGGCAGCAAGCCTTTCCAGGAACTCAGCCTTCGGTAAGCAGTGAGTGCCCCAGACAGGGAAGTCACACATACTCACAAGGCCCTCACCAGAGTCCTCATGCAAACCCAGTTAAGGCCACACTTTTGTGCTTTCACAAGCAGCTAAGCTGTGGTGAGAGAGTAGGTCCTCTTCTTAAAACTGAAGATACCGACTAGGACACATAACCCAACAGAAGGCTTGCCTCCCAAGAGAACAGGCTTGGGAAAGTGAAAGCCTTTCCTCAAAATAATTCTGGTTTTGCTCTAACTCAGATAAATGGAAGAGATGCTTTGCTTAATTTCAGAACTTATTTAAAAAAACTAATAAGAAAAACAAAAAGGTTTCAATTAAAAATAATAAAATTTGCAAAAAGTTAGTTTCAAAGCTTAACACTCTTTCAACAATCCTATTGTATCATTCCATGAAAAAGAAAATCTCATTAACTTGCCAAACACCTGCTGCTCCCCCCATCCCCCGCCAGGCAGTCATAACCTTCTGCAACTACCCTGCTATTGCTCCTCAGACCTGAGCTATGACCCCTTTGGCTCCCTTGGATGTAGAATGAATTCACACTTTGGCTGATTCCTTCCAGAGAGGCCACAGAATGTTCTCTCCCTGTTGTACACTCAAATGTCAGGGGCCAAGAAAGACTATAAGATAAATGTATTACAGATGTCCCTCCTTTTCCCCCCATTGACACCCTCCTCCCGCCCCCACCCCTACCCCCAGCCTTTACTGCTGTTTTCTGTATTCCAATGGCATCTTAAGCTTTCTTAAACGCATGCGCGCGCATACACACACACACACATTAATTGCATATTTTTTTTCTTTTTAAATCTTTATTGTTGATTGTATTACAAATGTTCCTCATTTTTCCTTCATTGACCCCCTCCTCCTCACTCCTGCCCCCCTCCTGCCTTTTCCCACATTGTTGTCTGTGTCTATTGGTTATGCATATAAGTTCTTTGGTTTATTTCTTCCCACCCCTCAACCCCCTTCCCTTTGAGGTTTATCAGTCTAGCAACCAATTTATACTTCTTAATCCCTTCACCTTTTTCACCTATTCCCCCAATTCCCCTCCCATCTGGCAACCAACAAAATGTTCTCTGTATCTATGAGAATGCTTCTGTTCTGCCTGTTCATTTTGTTTGTCGATTCAATTGTCGATAGATATGTATTCATTGCCATTTTGTTTGTTCATATATTTTATTTTTTCTTCAAAAAGACCCTTCAGCATTTCATATAATAATGGTTTGGTGCTGATGAACTCCTTTAACATTTTCTTGTCTGGGAAACTCTTTATATGGCCATCGATTCTAAATGACAGCTTTGCAAGACAGAGTAATCTTGGTTGTAGGTTCTTGCTTTTCCTCACTCTGAATATTTCTTGCCACTCCCTTCTAACCTGCAAAGTTTCTTTTGAGAAATCAGCTGACAGTCCTTGTAGGTAAGTAACTGCTTTTCTCTTGCTGCTTTTAAGATTCTCTCTTTGTCTTGAACCTTTTGCATTTTGATGATGATGTGTCTTGGTGTGGGCCTCTCTGGGTTCATCTTGTTTGGGACTCTGTGCTTCCTGGACTTGTATGTCTGTTTTCTTCACCAAGGTAGGGAAGTTTTCTGCCATTATTATTTCAAATAAGTTTTTGATTCCTTCTTCTCTCTCTTCTCCTTCTGGCACCCCCAAGATGCGAATGTTGGCATGCTTGAAGTTGTCCCAGAGGCTCCTTACACTATCTTCATTGTTTTGGATTCTTTTTTCTTTTTGTTGTTCTGATTGGGTGTTTTTTGCTTCCTTATATTCCAAATCGAAGGTTTGCTTCTTGGATTTACATACTCTACTATTGAAACTGTGTAAATTATTCTTTATTTCAGTTGGTGCCTCCTTCATTTCTGACTATGCATCCTTCATTTCTGACTGGTCCTTTTTTATGCTCTTGAGGCCCTCACTAAGTTCACTGAAGTTCTCACTAAGTTCATTGAGCATCCTTATAAGCAGTATTTTGAACTCAGCATCTGTTAGGTTGCTTATCTCCATTCCACTTAGTTCTTTTCCTGGGGTTTTGTTCTGTTTTTTTCATTTGGGACCTGTTTTTTTGTCTCCTCATTTTGGCTGCCTCCCTGTGTTTGTTTCAGTGTGTTACTTAATGTGAGGTATGGGGCTAGCTGAGACCAGGTGCTGCTGGTTTGAAAGAATTTAAGAAAACTGAAAGCAGGTTCCAAGACAGGCCAATCCTATGGTTAAGCAACTGGCAACAGCTTGGGTGGGCCTGAAAGTTGGGTGGGGCAGGGCCTCAGGGAATCACCAGGGCCGGGCTACCAGTGTGAGCCAGGTTGCTGGAGTCCCAGATATGGCGGCTGTCTGCCTCCCCGGGGAAGGGCTCACCAAAGGAACAAAGGCCTCTGACAGCACGTCTGTCCCGGAGAAAACCCCTTCTCCAGCCCTCGCTCCAGTGCTAAACAGCTCAGTTCTTCCCTGTGTCTCTGGTGCCCCTCGAGCTGCCTCCCCTCCAAGCTTAGAGGGAGTGAGTCCGATAAGTCTGTGTGTGGGCCCTTTAAGGAGCTGCCTGGGGCTCCAGCCGCCTCAGCCTCCCTGAGCTTCAGTTCCCGGTGGTTTTTCCAGCCAGAAGTTATGGGGACTTCTCTTCCTGGCACTGGAACCCTGAGCGGGGCGCCTGGTGTGGGAAGGGGACCTCTCAGTCCTCAGGGAGGACCTTCCCAGCCGAGGTGTCCTCTTGATTTTTATCCGCCACACGTGGGTGTGGGACCAGCCCCTCCGCCTCCGCCCCTCCTACTAGTCTCGATGCAGCTGCTTCTTTAATTCTGTAGTTGTAGGACTTCCATTCAGCTTGATTTCAGGCAGCTTTGAATGATGGTGGTTCTGTAGTTTAGTTGTGACTTTGATGTGGTTGTGGGAGGACACGATACCGCATTTACCTACCCGCCATGTTGACTGCAAGTCCATTAACTGCATATTAAACATGTAAGAACACTTCTAAATTTATGTCCCTTCCATGGCTCTCTTAGAGAAAAATGATGTTTTATATCTTTTGTTAAGAGACATGAGTACCAAAAATACTTCACTTTACTCTTTAATTTAAGAAAAGGTAACTGTGTGGCTCAGTGATGATAAATGGCAACTGACACTGGCTTCGGGGCACAGAGCCAAGAGGGCATGGTGTCCATCTGGAGACTGCACGCCCTGCCAAGGGGGCAGCCTCCACCAGCTCCAGGTCCAGGCAGTGGTGTGGGCCCAGCAATGCCACAGCTTCTGATTTTTTTAAAGCCTAGAATCTCAGTCTCTTAAGGTAAAATCTCTCAATTTGTACATATTGGCAATAGGTGCAAGGAAAATTTAAAGATCATGAGGCTCAAACAAAATATGTCCATGGCAGGATGCAGCCAACGGGCAAACAACTGCTGGACTCTGCCCTAGGCTGGCAGCTCACGAGGGCTGGAAGCATTTCTCTTTTGTGGCTGTACACAGTAGGTGGTCAGTAAATATTTGCTGACTATTATCAGGATTATCTGGTCACAATGTTCATAAAACCAAATCAAACTACTCTACCCAAATGCTAAAAAGAAAGTTTCAGTCAAGTCTCAAGGGTGGTAAGTTTCAGAAACTCAAGTGAGGTGCTAGACTAAGATGCAAATTTTCAAAAGAAATATCTGACACTTGTTATACAATCCTAAAGGCCCTTCCCACATCAAGTATAACAGTAACTGGATGTGAGATTAGGGAGGAAAGATCTGACGAATTTCTCTGGAGAGAGTGGTATTTCCTTAAGGGGCAGAATGGGTGGTACACACGTGTGTCTCAGTCAAGCCTGGAGAGGAAAGCTTAACATAACCAGTGAAGACTGGGGACACAATGGGCTGCCAGGTGCCTGACTTCTACCCGACAAATATAAAGAACATGAGACGATGGCTGCAAAGGAGCAAGCTGCACTGGAACTGCCCTGCACTACCAGAATTCGCTGTGGGAAAGGACGCATGAATGAGCTTGTTTGGGGTTGTTTCAGGTCCTTTGCAAACGATCTGCCCCGGGAGTTGATAGGTCTTCAGTGATAGTAATGGGAAGACACTGGGAGTCCCAGAAGTTGCAGAAGGAGTGAGTAATGAGGCTCTGGTGCGTGCATTACCCACATCAGGGAAATGCAGAGAAGAGGTCCCCAGTTGGAGGGGGTCTCCAAACTGCCTACAAGAATGCTCCACAAGAATGGCAGTTCAGAGTGCCAACACTACCTTATGTCTTTTCTGCTCAGTCTCTTTCCCCACCCCACCATTTCCAAAGAGGTCAGACACAGCAGCCAGCAATGGGGGAGGGGGAGTGGAAGGAGAAAGACAAGCAGGGTACATCCCCTTGCTGGGCCAGGCACCGCTGGTACTAAGCCCTGATGCGAGGAGGGGAAGTCTGTAACTGTGAATCAATTGAAAGCTATGACTGTTACACAAGGCTGGACACTCTAATTTTGGACTTGGTGACTCAATGGGACCATGGAATTTTAATGACCTCAGAGGTATCAAAATTCTCTGGACTTCTCACACGGAAAATAGCTGAAGGGAACAGAGAGAGACCGGATGAAGGTGTCTTGCTTATCCCCGTGTTTCCATGTTCAATGCAGTGGTCGCACTAATGGGCAACCAGGGCAATTTAATGGTTCACATAGCCAAAGTGTGAGAAGAGCCAGCGTGCAGAGGCTTCAGGGACGACTGAAGGTGACTGGCATGCCATCGGGCCTCTGGCCATTAGCTTTATGTCCCCACAACGAGCTTCCCTCCTAACTTAGGAAACACGGAATCAGCAGTTTCAGGCGCACGTCTTCAGCCCTTACTGAAGGGAATGAGACTGATCTCTCTGCTCCTAATGGCAAAGATCCCCAGGGAGGAGTAGGAGTCATCTAGCTTACATCAGCTCCTCCTACCTGTTCAGCACAGTGATGGAGGAGATGGGGTTCTAAAAAAAGTATGATTCCCACATGAGACACATTAGAATGAGCATTTATGAGAAGAAGGACTGTGCTGCCCCAAACAAAAGCCTCTCAGGAACAGCGGAAATTCTCCGGAAAAGTTAGAGCTAGCTAAATCTCCCAGGTATAACAGGTAAAACTACTGTTAAATCGGTCCACGGATTTTGTTTTCCTTTCATTCTCATTCTGCTGTGGGGTTTTTTCTTCCCTGATGAACCTCGTTTTTAAATCTTTCTCACAATGCCTTCTGGATCCCCTGTTCCTACCACCTGGCTTACCTCCCTCTGTCTCCCGGCACACCTGAAGCCTGGCTCTGCTCTGCAGCTGTCCAGAGAAGCCTACTTTTCCTCTCAGATGCCAAGTACCTGTGGGTAGTGAGAAGGGAGTGCTTATGATGTACGGTGGTATAGTTCACTGAGCATCTTGGAGCTGTGGGTTTGGTTTTAACCAAATTTGAATTTTGGGGGACCATTATTTCTTCAAATATTTTCCTGCCTTCCCCTTTCAGGGTCTCCTATTACATGTGTATTAAGCTGCTTGAAGTCCCACCACTCAATGATGCTCTGTTCTTTTTTTTTTTTTAATCCTCACCCAAGGATATGTTTTTTAAATTGATTTTTTAGAGAGAGGAAGGAAGAGAGAGAGAAACATCGATCAGTTGCCTCCCATACATGCCCCAAATGGGGATCAAACCTGCAACCTAGGTATGTGCTCTGACTGGAAATCAAACCTGTAACCTTTTGGTGTATGGGATTATGCTCCAACCAACCTAGCCACTTGGCCAGGGTCTCTGTTCATTTTTTTTTTCCCAGTAATTTTTCACTCTGTTTCATTTTGGATAATTTCTATAGATACATCATCCAGTTTACCACTCCTTTCTTCTGCAGTGTCTAATTCGTTATTTATCCATTCAGTATATTTTCCATCTCACTTATATTTTCATCTCTAGGATTCTTTTTTATATCTTACAGATCTTTCTTTAATATTCTCATACTTTCTTCTACCTTCTTGAAGATTTAAAATATGATTTAATGTCTTTGCCTACTAATTATATCATTTGTATTATCTCTAGACGTGTTCCTATTGATTGTTTTTTCTCCTAATTATGGGTTGTATTAATCATGCTTTTCTGGATTGCCTGGTTATTCTTGATTAGATGCCAGCCATCTGAATTTCACCTTGTTGCATGTAGAATATTTGTGCATTCCTTAAGTATTTATGAGGTGCAATTAAATTACTTGGATACTGCTTGATCCTTTCAAGGCTTGCTTTTAAGGTCTATAGGTTGGGGTTAGAGGCAAAAGTGAACTACAGTCTAGGGCTAATTTTGTTCCATAACTAACTTTGCCCACTACTGAGGCAATGCCCTTCTGAGTACATTATGTGATGCTCCATGTATTATGATGTCTTCCCACTATTCCCAACCCTGTGAGAGCTGTTCTGCCTGCTCTTTCCCAGTGGTTCTTTCCCTGGTTTCCAGTCATTTTCTTACACAGATGCACTGATCAGTTGAGTCCAAGGGGGCCTTGAACAGATCTCCAGAGATCTCTGTGTGTGCAGCTCTCTTCTCTGGTACTCAGACTGTGAATTCTGGCTGCTTTGGTCTCCTTTATTCTCAACTCTAGCTTCCTCTTAAGGAGACTCTTGGGTACTGTCTGGGTCTCCTTCCCTGTGCTGTAGCTTGGATACGCTGTCCAGGGCATTAATTTAGGTATTATAGAGCTCACCTCATTTCTCGCCTTCCTTTCAGAGATCAGTGTCCTGTGCCACCTGTTGTTCAATGCCTAAAAAAAGTTTTTCATATATTTTGTCTGTTTTTAGTTGCTTCTTCTTCTTTCTTGACTTTTTTCCTTATCCAGTCTAGACTTCACCTTGCTCAACTATTCAGTTTAGCCTGATGTAATGATCTTTCCATTCACTCAAACCAAATCTCTCAATCCTAACCAACTCTCTCTCCTGAGCATTTCTATGTCCAGCCATATCCTGGACATCTCCATGTCTTATAGACACCTAACACTCAGGCTGCCCCACAAAGAATCCATTTTCACCACCCTCACACACGCAGAACCTGGTTCTCCTCCGGTATTTCCTACCTTGTAAATGGTACCACTATTCACCCAGCTGCCCAAACTTAAAACCTGAGAGAATTGTTTAACTCCTGATTCTTTCTTATTACTATGTCCTTTTAATTTCATCTTCTCAATGTATCTCAAATCCACTTACTTTTTGCCATTTCTACTATCCTTCACCTGTTATCTGGATTACTGTAACAGCCTCCTACAGCACTCCCTGCCTCTTGTCTTGTCCCTAAGAGATTCTCTGTGATGTAATCAGGGCTATCTTTCTATAAGATAAAAATGGTTATGGATTAACTCTGCTTAAAGTCTTTGAATGGCCTCTATTATTCTCAGAATGAATCCCAGTCTCTTGGTTTACAAGGTCCTTCATGATATGGCTTAAGGCAACCATTCCAAGTTCACCCTTGAGCCCCTGCATTGCCCCCACCCTGCCCCTGCCACACTCCATGCTCCAGCCAGGCTGAACTATTTTCTTTTCCTCCAGGCCTTTGTGCATGATTTTATCTTCACTTAAAACATTATTCCCAATCCCATTTCACATCGGTTATTTTCTATACACACATTGCTCCTAAATGACCCACAGTTGCCTCAACTGAAATTGCTATAAATCAGACTTATCTTCACCCTGTCCCCCAGCCTTGTGTTTGATTTGTCTGTTGGGTAATAGCATTACCATTCAGTTCTCCAAGACATAATTTTTTGGTGTACCCCACTGCTCTCATTTCTAAATATAACTCCTCCTCTCTATACCATGGTCACTGTTTTTGCTGGAGTCTTCACTGTTACTCAGATAACGCAGCAACCTCTTACCGTCTCTACCTGTCTTCCCAGCCTCACCTTCAGCCACTCCTCTCTAGGCTGCCTTTATGCCTGACAGCTACTGCAGACATTTCTGCCATCTTTAAAGCCCCCACTCAACTTGCTGACTTGGTAAACACCCACTCATCCTCAAGATACAGTTGTCACCAAAGCTGAATCTAACAGATATATATATATATTTTTTATCCTCACCCGAGGACATTTTTCCATTCTTTGTTCATATAGAGCGGGAGGGAGAGAGAGGAAGAGAGAGAGAGAGAGAAACACCGATGCGAAGGGACACATCGAGTGGCTGCCACCCACACGACCAACCAGGGCCGGGGACAAACTGCAACCGAGGTACGTGCCCTTAGCGGGAACCAAACCCGGGTCTCTCTGTACCGCAGGCCGACGCTCCAACCGCTGAGCCAAACTGGCCAGGGCAAACAGATATTTTTGTAGTGCCAAAAGGACCTCCAGATTTGGACTTTGTCTATCTTTCCATCACTATTTTGCACTATTGCCTCCCCCATGCTCAGTTTGTGCTAGGCCTAGGGTTGTTGGCTAGAGGTGTGGGGCTCGCTGAGGCCAGGTGCTGTTTGTTTGAGAGAATTAGGAAAATATGGAGCAAGGGCCAAGACAGGCCAATTCTATGGTAAAGCCACCGAGAAACAGCTTGGGTAGGCCTGAAAGTTGGGTGGAGCAGAGCCTCAGGGAATCACCAGGGTGAGGCAAACAGTGTGAGCCAGGTTGCTGGAGTCCCAGATATGGCACAGGTCTGTCTAACTGCCCTATGGGGGAAGGGCTCACCAGAGGAACAACAGCCTCCACCAACACATCTGTCTGGGAGAAAGCTGCTTCTCCAGCTCTTGCCCAATGCCAAACAACTCAATTCTTATTGGTATGTTTCTGGTGCCTTTCAAGCTGCCTCCTCCACACTGGAGCCTGGAGGGACTGGGTCCGAGTAAGTCCATGCACTGATCCTTTTTTATTTATTTATTTATTTTATCCTCACCCTAGGACATTTTTCCATTCTTTGTTCAGATAGAGCGGGAGGGAGAGAGAGGAAGAGAGAGAGAGAGAAACATCGACGTGAAGGGACATATCGAGTGGCTGCCACCCGCACGACCAACCAGGGCCGGGGACAAACTGCAACCGAGGTACGTGCCCTTAGCGGGAACCGAACCCGGGTCTCTCTGTACCACAGGCCGACGCTCCAACCGCTGAGCCAAACCGGCCAGGGCTGCACTGATCCTTTAACAGGAACTGCCTGGGACTCCAGAGCCTCAGCCGCCCTCAACCTCGATTCCCACTGGGTTTTTCAGCCAGATGTTATGGGGACTTCTCTTCCTGGCACTGGAACCCTGAGCTGGGGTGCCTGATGTGGGATGGGGACCCCTAGCTTCTCAGGGAGGGCTTTCCCAGACAAGGTACCCTTCTGATTTTTATCCTCCACGTGGGTGTGGGACCAGCCTGTCTGTGCCTCCGCCCCTCCTACCAGTCTCAATGTGGCTTCTTCTTTAATTTTGTAGTTGTAGGACTTCCATTCAGAACCTTCAGGAGGTTTTGAAGGATGTTTGTCCTGTAGTTTAGCTATTATTTTGATGTGGTTGAGGGAGGAGGTGATACCGCATTTACCTATCTACAATTTCCTTTAACACAGTGTATTTACTTGCCCTCACAGCCCTTACATTTCAGTTTGGAATTATACATTTATCAGACAATTTGATAGTGTCCCTCCTCCATGGGACTCTTCCCTCATTTCAGTTTCTGGAAACTTTGGGGTTCCTTTGGATGACTCCAAATTTTCTAAGGTAACTGTATTTCTCTCCTGTCATTTATAAAAGCCTAAAATGTAACCTTCCCCACCAAGACTTCCTAAGTCTCTTGAGTAACCAGGGACTGCCCCATCTCCAACCCTGCCAGGGACCTTATCTGACGAGTGCTCTACTCTCATAGACATAAGCTGTTACTGATGGTCTAATCTGTGCAATTCCTCAAGGAGTCCCTGACTAGCAGAAAAGCTTAAATATAATCTTTAGGACATGTAAACAAGAGCAGCAAGCGATCAGGAAGGCACAGGCATCGCTCTGTGAGTACAGGTGCAGAGCATCCTACGGTTGGGTTTGGGCAAGGCTGTGGATCCCACAGTATCTCACTGTATACAAATGAGTTCTTGAAGTTGCATGTGAATTCAGCTTGTACAATGAAAATGTTATTTTGAATGTACCAACTCTCAGGGACAATTCACTTCTGGGGAAGCTGGCAGTAAAGCCTGGGTCTCCCTGGCAGTCCACTGATCCCACACCTGTAATAAAACAGAAGACTCGAACTCCCAAAGTCAGCCAGGCACGATATGTGCTGATGAGCACACAGCGCTCTCCCAGCAGGAGGGTACTCTTCTCCCAGGTGTCCAAGCAGCAAGCCTGCAGCTGCACAGCGAAGGAGAGATGTTTAGTCTGGTGGTTTAGGCTTCCTGCCTCAGCAGGGCTGGAAATCCCAGCATTACAAAAACCTCTGCCCGAGGAGCACAGGTGTGTCCTTTGCCTGACTCCAGGTGGGAAGTGGCATCAGTGATGCAAATCTCTGCTCTTCTCCTCCTGCACCTGCACCAGGTCAGACCTGTGAATGCACAGACTGCTTTTTCAGACACCTCAAGTCTTTGAAATTAACCATTAACTCTTCCATTGCCATTTCAAGGGATAAATTGGTGTTCCAACTCATTGCAAACTCCTCCAAGGTTCAGAAACTAGACATAAACAAAAGAAGGCCATGCACTAAAGTGTGTATGCACCTAATAATGAAACTTCTCTGTATCTAAGGCAAAATGAACAGATTTACAAGAAATATACAATGGGTCTCCTGTCATCACAGTGGAAACACACACACCACTGAAAAACCAGGCTCACTAAATTAGTGAGAATTCAGAAGATTTGAACAGAACAACTAACAAATTTGAATTGATATACAGAGTACCTTACATCCAAGTAAAGAATGCACATTCTTTTCAAGCATATATGGAACATTTATGAAAACTGGCCACCTGTGATGCATAAAACCTGACATAGAAATTTGTGAACACTGAAACAGGCTCGTTTTTATTCAACATTTAATATATTCTGTAAAACTTTGCATTTCATTTTGCTCATCATAATTCTACAATGTAAAGAAAATTATAAATGTTTTCATAATGCCCTATTTAGATAACCCCAGGTTCCCTCCTGCTTATTTTAGCATGATGTACAAATGTCATCACTTTCTATCTACGCTCTCATGTGTCAACAGCGGGGAGCACCACACTACAGTGAGATCCTCTAGAATGAAAGACCTCCCTGAAAGTTCCCCGAGCCCAGTGTCCTACTCCAGGCTCACTTTCATGCCACTGAGCCCCAAAATGGAATTTCAGGGACTATAGGTGTGCATCGTGAGCTGGCGGTGCTACTGGCATTTCTGGTCTCCAGTGATCCACTCCCTTTTTTCAGTCTAAAGAACCACCACAAATTCCCATTGGCTGTCGCTGTGCTTTTGCACAAAGCAGATGCTTATTAAATAACGACTGCTGTTGACAAATTTTCCTATGAAGACCAGTTGAGGAACCTTACTGAAGTTTATATAGTTTAGTTTATGGGATAAACATATGAACTTCATTCTATCAGAAAACTGCAGTGCTTCATATTAGAATCCACAAAAGCCAGAAAGGCAGGACAGGCCATTAGGCAAGTAAATTCCAACCACATAGGAGAAGACAGCAAAGCACACCTTCTCAAAAGGAGTCTTTGGTTCCAATCTCCAAGATATAATGAATTATAGTACAAAGCACATAAAGGTAAATGAAGTGAGGACCCATCTTAACCAAAATAGGTCCTTCATTTCTGAAGAAATGGCACTGTGCAGTCTCCAGTAGAAGTCATGGGCTATATTAAACATAAGGAATATATGTCATGGTTTGATGTGGGGAAGGAAGTTGGTGACAGTTACAAACTGTCAGACATGCCAGACGAAGGGAAAAACTGGCAGGAACTATTTATTGAGCATCCACTGTGTGTTCATGCTGCTCTCAGTGCCTTCACCTACAACCTTAATCCTCACAGCCCTTTGAGGTGGGTATTAGCTCCATTTTACAGAAGAGGAAACAGGCTTGGAGAGGGGAAACAACATGCTCAATATTCCCAACCAGTAAATGAGGATGTTGTGGGTCCCGCCCAGGTCTGCCTCTGAAGCTTCTTTCTGTTATGCCACTGACTCTCTGAGAAAAGAAGAAAGGAGACCCTCCTATTAGGACAGCAGCTGCCATGAGAGCAATTACATACTCGTTATCTCCCACCCCCAACCCCAGGGTGGTGTCAAAGGCCCTGGCCATGCCCACACATGAACTGTGGGAGTCCACAGAGGCCTGAGAGGGGCTGGCCAAAGTGCAAACAGCTCCCACATCATCTCAAGTCAGGGAAATAAATCATAACATTGGATCGCTTAATCAAAGACAAACTAAAATAGGAAAAGCAGTTTTATAAAATAAACATAGAAAAAGTCACTGACCTAGACTAAATTAACTGACCCACTAAAATAACTTGGAGGTTCACAAACTGAAATCCAGCCTCCAGTGGACGCATGTTGGCATTGGGGAGGGGAGAGGCCTAGCAAGAAGTTCCTGATAAGACAGGGTCTCATGTGACTAGGAGCCCTCCATCCAAGCACAGCATAGCTCCTTTGCACTATGACACTGCTGGGGGCCAATGGAGAGTGGAACCTCCAGTAGTAGGCAGAAGCCCATCCCAGTGAAGACTAAGTGGCCATGCACCAATTTCCCCTCTATCCTGGGAAAACAGCAGATGTCTAGAGCTGGGCATGCAGTGAATTCAATTAGATTCATGACATCAAGTGTGTCCAGACCATGTCAGAGTATCCTGCAGGAAGATTATGAGGAAGAGCATGTCAAAAGAACAGCTGGGCCCTGGCCGGTGTGTCTCAGTTGGTTGGAGCACTGTCCTGTACACTGCAAGGTTGCTGGTTCAATTCCCGGGCAGGGTACATATCTGGGTGTGGGTTCGTCCTAGGGCACTTATGAGAGGCAGCCAATCAATGTTTCTCCCTCTCTCTCTGTCTCTCTCTCTCCCTTCCTCTCTCTCTAAGAAAGAAAGAAAAATCAATAAACATAATATCCCTGGGCAAGGATTAAAAACAAACCAACACAAAAAAACAGCTAAAGCAAGAAATAGAAAAAATACGGTTCATGCTGCAGTTTGTAATTTAAATTTCATGGAGCTTACCACCTCATAGGTAGATAAGTATAAATACCAAGTAATTATTACATAAAACAAGAAAGTGTCCCTTTGCCCAAACAAAAATAATTTTATTTTTCCTAGGTACGGGAATACACATGCTTACTATAAAAATTGAAATGTAAAAAACTTATAAAGGATAGAGTGAGAACTGTCTGAAACTCTCACCTGAAATTAACTACTGCAAACATTTTGGTGAACATCTTCCCAAAAATCTTTCCATAAATACATGTGTGAAGGTACATACATAATTTTACTTACATGTGGCCTCGGTATACATGGTTTGTTCCTGTTTTGTTCACTTAACAATATCCTCAACATCTTCTGTGTCAATGAAAATAAAATTGCATCATCATTCTCAATGGCCCCACAGTATCCACTGCATGGGAGTGCTATTATTTATGTGATACTTATTTATCCATTAAGTGATGGACATTATTGTTTCTATTTTGGTACTCTTCATTCAACAAATATTAACTGAGTATCTGTGATGTGCCAAGTACTGTTCTAAGTACCAGGGGCACAGTGATGAACAAAATAGGCAAGGTCCATGGCCAAATGAAGCTTACATTCTATGGGGAAAGACGGACAGTATACAAAAAAATAAACAGATAATTTGAAGGAACGATGAGTGCTAAGAAGGAATAAAGACATACTTTCTCAGAGGACTGGGGAGTCAAGAAAGTAGATGACTTTATTTATTTATGTATTTATTTATTTATTTATTGGTGGTGGTACGTGGCCCTAGCGGGAACCAAACCCAGGACTCTCTGGTCCGCAGGCCGACACTCAACCGCTGAGCCAAACTGGCCAGGACCAAGAGAGTAGATGACTTTAGATAAGTGTCTGGGAAGGCCTTCCTGCAAAGATGACATTTGAACAGAAACCTGAGACAGTAAGGCAAAGCGAGAGGTATGAGCATTCTAGGTAGAGGAAACAGTGAGTACAAAGGCCCTGAGGCAGGAAGAGACCCGGCATATTCATGGACTAGCAGGAATGTCAATGTGGCTTGAGGTCAGTGAGGGGTAAGTAGACTAGTATTGAGATCAGCCGAGCGAAACTGGAGTAGGAGCCAGCAAGTAGTGTCCTGCATGGGTTTACATTAAGTGCACCATGAAGTCACTGGAGAGATTTCAGTGCAAACAAGATATAACCTGATTTACATTTTTGAAAGATCACTCTAGCTACAACAATGTAGAGAACAGACTGCTGGGAGGCAACAAATGAGTACAGAGAGACCAGTTAGATGTTTACTTGTCTAAAGGAGAGATGACAGTAACTTAGACAGTGGTGCTAGAAAGAAGTGGCTGGATGAAGACACACTGAAGATTTTTTTAAAAGTGGAAAAGGGTGAGGAAGAGGAACAATTAAGGAGATTCCTAGGTTGTGGCTTCAAGAATTGGGTAAACAGGGAAGAAAAAACGAGACAAGAACAAGTATCAACATATAGATCCTACACGTTTTATTAGATTTATACATAAGTATTTTGGTTTAGGAGGATACAATATATTTTTTAATTTTTGATTTTCAATTGTTCATCAGTAGTATATAGAAATACAAGTTTGTGTTTTGGTCTTGTATTCTGTCATCTGACTAAACTCAGTTATTAGTTCTAGTAGTTCTAGGAGGTTGCTTTTTTTTGTTTGTGTGTTGTTGCCTTTTTTTTTTTTTTGTATTCCTTGGGATTTTCTGAGTATGCAATTATGTCATCTGTGAGGAGGGTTACTTTTATTTCTTCCTTTCCAATCTGTATTCTTTTTATTTCTTTTTCTTGCCTTATTGCACTGGCAAAGACTTTCAGCAGTGGCTCCTGATCTTAGGGGGAGAGCAGTCTTTTACCTTTAAGTATGACGTAGGCTTTTTGTACATGCCCTGTATCAGGTTGAAGAAGTTCCCTCCAAAGCTTGCTAAGAGTTTTTTTAAATCATTAGATGTTGAATTTTGTCAGATGCTTTTTCTTCTGACATGACCATTAGTTTTTTTTTCCACAGTTAATATGATGGATTACATTGACTAATGTTTTTAATAATGAACCTTCCATTCCCAGGATAAACCCCACATACACACCAAATTTGGGAAGTGTTTAGCCATTGTTTCATTGAATATTTCTTCTGCACTTCACTCTTTCTCTTTTGGGAATCCAATGACAAAGATGGTAAACCTTCTAGTATTGTCCCTATGGTCACTGAGGCTCTGCTCAACTTTTTAAATCCTTTTTTTCCTTTTGTTGTTCAGATTGATTAGTTTATAATGCTTTATTTTCAAATTCACTGATGCTTTCCTCTGTCATTTCCATTTTGTTATTGAGCCCATTCAGTTGAGTTTTAAAAATTTTGGTTATTGTATTTTTTTCTTATATCTCCATTTGGTTCTTCTTTTATTATTTTTTATTTTTGGCAAATACTTTCTATCTTTCCATTTATATCAACAGCATCTGCCCCTACTTTTCAGAGCATTTTTATTACAGCTACTTTAAAGTCTTTGTCAGATTATTCCAACATCTGTGTCATCTCAGCACTGACATCTTTTTTTAAAAATATTTTTTCCTTATTGATTTTAGAGAGAGAGGAGAAAGAGAGAGGGAGAGATAGAAACACTGGTGAGAGAGAACACTGATTGGCCGCCTTCTGCACACCCCCCACTGGGGATTAGGCCCACAACCTGGGCATGTGCCTTGACCAGGAATCAAACCAGTAACCTCTTGATACATGGGTTGATGCTCAACCACTGAGCAACACTGGCCAGACCGTGCACTGGTGTCTCCTGATTGTCTTTTCCATGCAAGTCAAGATTTTCCTGGCTCTCCATATGATGATGAATTTTGGATATTCTGAATACTATGTTATGAAACTTTAGGTCTTATTTAAATCTAATGGAGAATGTTGCTATTTTTGTTTTACTAGATAATCAACCAGATTGGATTTAGGTGGCAAGTTCTGACCAGCCTTCTGTGGATGGTGGTTTTAATGCCAGTTCCATTTTCAAAGCCTAGTCAGTTGTGCCTTCTGTGTGCACCACCAGTGTCCAGTCTGGGGCGCAGGCCATGGTCTATTCCTTAGCTCAGTGCTCAAAGTCTTTGTTATATTGGTTAGAATTAGATGCACACATGCATAGCTCAGGGGTTAGCCTGAAAGTTCATAAACAATGTCATGGAGTCACTTTCCTGAGATCCTCCCTCTCTGCTTCCTCCTGTACTTTCCAGTTCATTGGGTTTCCCCTTCTCCGTCCTCTGGCCAGAAAGTTGGGGTTTTCATTACCATATTCTGCCACCTGTTTCTTGAACTATACCCAAATCTGGGGCCAACCAGCAAGAAGGCAGAGAGAGGAAAAAGCAACCAGATTTTATGTCACCCTCTTGGGATTATAGCTCCTTTAATTAGAAAGGTTTCCCTTCCTCAGTCTTAGGTGCTTGAAGGCCCCACTGCTGCCACTGGCACCACCACCACCACCACCACCGAGGGACTGCCTGGGAACCAGGGCATGAGAGAACAGAGGAAAAAACCATTGGGATTTCCCAAGCTGAGCCTTAAAGCCCCTTTCCTGCCCCAGAGCCATAACTAGAGGCCTTCTGAAATTCTCTCTGTGCCCTGGTGTCCACTGCCAAGTTTTGGGCTGTCTCAAGTCCATGACATGGGATACCAGAAGAAAAACGAGAAATTCACTACCAGTGTGACAGTGCTTTTAATTCTAGTCTTTTCCCCCAATCTATCTGCTACTATTTATATTTCAGAGTCCTCAAATAGCTGCTAAATTGTTTATGTCCAGGCCTTTAGCTGACTGCAATGACAGAGATAGACTCTTATATATGTACCTTGTCCATATACTGTGGTGTGGATATAAGCATCCATTTATGCAGGGAACATATTTAGGGGAGGAACTGTGGGGTCATGGGGTATATTCGAATTTAGCTATTCTTTCCCAAAGTGGCTGTAACTAATTTATCCTCTGACTAGTAGAAACTCAGAGTTTCCACTGTACCACATCCACACCAACACTGGACATCAAACTTCTCAAGCTTTGCTATTTTGGTAGGTGTGCTGTGGCTCATTATAAATTCTAATTTGAATTCTCCTATATACTAAGTCAATCAAACACCTTTTCATAGGTTTATTGGCCATTTGGAGTTCCTCTTTTGTGAAGTACCTATTTGGTCTTTTGCCTGTTCAATACTGAGTTGTTTCTTTATTCCTATTGATTTTTGTAGTTCTTTATTCTGGAAACAAACCTTTAGTTGGTTATTTGTGTTGTAAATATCTTTTTTCACTCTAAATTGCCTTTTCACTCTGAGGAAAGAGCATCTCCTGCAAAGTCTTCAGTGTACACTTTTAAAGCCCTGGCAAAGTCTTCTGGGTGTGGTATACCACTCTGCTTCCTAGGCCATGAGTCCCTAGAAAGGCCCTTGAGACTTCCCCACAATTCTGAGATATTCCACTGCCCACCCCAGATACCCCCCACCTTATTAGGCTCCACCTCAAATGTGGTCATTGTTGAGTGCTGAAAGGATGACAGAGGGGAAGGAACTGGTACCTGAGCCTAGAGTTTGTCCAGCGGAGTCAAAGGATAGAACCATTGAATCTGCAACACAAGAGGACAAGTTCATTTCTTTCCCCTTCTCACAGTGAAAAAACAAGTTCCCACTACCTCTGCCCAAACCCTCCCCAAGGGAAAGTCAACTGGAATGGACACAGACTCACAGGTCCATGCCCACCCATCCACTGGGCCAGGAGGCCCTGCCGAACCCAGCCCCAAACCTCCTGCCACAGGAGCATCTCAGAGCAGACAGGCCCCGAGTTCTTCCAAGGCATTTCCTGCCAGATTAGGGGACAAATTTACTTATTTTCCTTTTCATAGTGAAAACAAAATTAAAACAAAGCAAAAGAAAAATTCCCTCCTGCATCTAGTTAAAGACACTAACATTTCCCTTCGACTTCTCCCTTTCTTTTCTTACCTATATACCAATTGTTTATCATTTCTTCCCCCCAAAAGGCTCAGTGTGGCCTATAGGAATTTATAGTGCACATTGGAATAAAAAAATGAAAAAGTCAAAGAAAAATATTATGTAATCGGGAAATGTTAGTGCACAAAATGCATGCCATGAGGACCTATACAAACCTTATTGCTAGAATCAAGGAGGACTGAGCTCCCAAACAGCCAACGGAGAAAATGAAATGACAGATTCAGTGGCCCACATGCATGCATGCATTCATTCTTTCAACTGTTCAGTAAATATTTATTGGGCATCTACTATGTACAAAATATTATACTTTAAGATACAGCAGCAAACAAAAAAAAGCACAGTATCTACCCTCATGAATCTACCTGACATTAGTCTAGGAGAGAGAGAAAACTGTTACCAAACAACAAATTATTAAACTGAAAACTAAGTAAGAAAGAAAAGAATGCTATGAAAGTTTCTATTAGAAACCAGACCCAGGTTAGAAGGGGAGTGAGTGTTGGTTAGGAAAGGCTTCCCTGAAGAAGTGACACCTGACCGAACAGCTGAGCCAAACTGGCCAGGACGGACACTAAGATAATTTAAGGCCCAGGATAACCTCCGAGAACCCAGACTCAAAAGGGATCGCATTCAAAAGGTTCACTCACTACAAAAGAATGCCAGGTGAATGGATATAGGACAAATATCTAAAGCTCCACCCCCACCTCAGCATTAGTCTTCAGATTTCAATTTGTATGCCATTTTTTCTTAGTGCACATGGATATCTAACACAACAGTTATCATATCTGTAAATAACATCTGTGTTTACAAAACCGTAGAAGCACAATTAGGACACTTGGCTGACAGGTAGGTGACCATCGTGTGAGACACAATCAATGACTAACTTACAAATTCTACTCCTTTATCACCATTTCTCACACCTCTCTCCTGTTAGTGCTACTGCCCTTTCAGAAAAGAACCCCTGTTTCTCTCACTCTCTCAGAATTTTATTGAGGTATAATTTACACACTATAACATTCACTCATTTTAAGTGTAGAATTCAATGATTTTTAGAAAATTTACAGAGCTATACAACCATCACCACATGCAGTTTTAGGATATTTCCCTCACCCTAAAAAGCTCCCTTGTGCCCATTTACAGTCATGCCCCATTCCCACCTCCAGCTGAAGGCAACCACTAATTTATTCCCTGTCTTTCTGGATTTGCCATTTCTGAACATCTGCCTATCCCTGTTTTGTGTGGGACTGTTCTGACAGCCCCCTAGCCACACACCTACCTTCAACTTAGCCCACTCCCACCATCCTTTATACTGCTGCATGACTTTTCTAAAATATATTCCTGACTGTGTCTTTGCTCCTTATTAAAATACTTCAGTGGCTTCCCATAGCCTTTAAAGTCCGAGCTCCGACATGCAAGGTCTTCACCATCGTGCCTCATTTGCCACTTCTAATATACCTCATGTTCCAGATATGCCGACTACTTCTGTTTCCCAAAGAGATATGTGTCCCCTATTTTCGGACATCGGGCATCCTGTTCTCTCTGCCTATTTGCATGAAGAAAACGCCCACTTCTCCATTAAGACCCAACTCAATCATCTCTCACCTTGAAGCATTCTTTGACCAATTCTGCCCATTCTCTTCATAGGCATCACTGTGCTGCTATTATGGCATTATTATACTGCATTGTAATCCTTGTTTACTTCTCCTTTCTCTCATTAAACTGCAAGTTCCCTGAGGACAAGGACTGTCTATTCTTTTTGAGGTTTTGATGCCTAGCTCAGTGACTAACACACCAAAAGTGGTCAATATGTTTATTAAACAGAGGAATAAACTAGTAAATGTCCTTGCTTTCTTTCAAAGAGGATGTTATCTGAGTGATATTTCACATGTTGAGGGGAAACCCATTATGCCTATAGATTCTCATTCAATTCAAGTCGACCTTGAACTGTCTTTGTATTGTGAGGCTTCAGAGGTTCAGGGCTGACCTGGTCCTAGGCAGGGGGAATGAGATATGTGTCCCAGGAGCCTTCCAGGAGAGAGCTCACCTCCACCTCCAGAAGACTAGGCAAGGCTTTATGAGGCACTCACTGCCCAGATTACCAACAATAAAAACAGCATCTCAAGTCTTCTTTTGTTTTTTTATCCTTACCCGAGGACATTTTTCGATATTTTGTTCAAATAGAGTGGGAAGGAGAGAGAGAGAGAGAAACACCAATGTGAAAGGGACACATCGAGTGGCTGCCACCCGCACGACCCAAACAGGGCCGGGGACAAACCGCAACCGAGGTACATGCCCTTAGCGGGAACCGAACCTGGGTCTCTCCGGACCGCAGGCCGACGCTCTAACTGCTGAGCCAAACCAGCCAGTGCACATCGCAAGTCTTTACTGCAGTTGACAAGTGTATTTCAAATGGCAATTTACCTTCTTTGTACTCACAAGCAGTCCTGAAATAACTTCTTAAACTTTTCCATCTAAACACAAAGGAAAAAGGCTAAAAGTTAACTGCAAGACTAAAACTTAACTGAGACTAAAAGAAAAAAGACTAAATGTTAACAGTGGTTGTCTCTGGGAGAAAGAATTATAGGTGGTATTTATTCTCTGTAGTTTTGAAAAGTCTCTACAATAAACATGTATTACTTATATCATCAGGAAAAGCAGTTTAAAAGAACTCTCTAATCCAGCTTTGGACTTGAACCTCTAACTCACTGGTATCAAGGCATAAGGATGGAAGGTCCTTGACCACCATCACGGTTCAGCTTTTCTCCTTAGCTACTAAGGCATCCTTGTTTCAGGCCACTTACATGTGCCTCAGCTACATCAACTCCTAAATAGACCGAGCTTTTAAAAAAGTCTTCCCTCCTTCCCACAAATATTATCAAGTACCTATTATGTGCCAGATACAGGCACACCTCACTTTATTGTATTTCACAGATGTTGCTGAAGGCAAGCCCCTCTAGCAGCAAAAAGGTTACAACTTGCTTTATTGGGATACAGCTTTACTGCAGTGGTCTGGCACTGACCCTGCAACATCTCCGCGTATGCCTGTACTAGAGATACCGAGCCAAATAAGAGACCGTTTTTTACCGTCCAGCCCAGGAAGACAGACAAGTTAATAGTCACTTAAAATAAAGTGTGATGTGGGTTTGTGAGGGGTAAGCACCAAGGAGATGACAGCCTTACTGGAAAGAGAAGTCCAGGTTTTCACGAACATCGTTCTCTAAGCATGTGTGGGGTGCTCTCAAAAGCATGTGTCTTTGACTGCAGAAGATGCAAATGAGAGAGCAGAAATTTCAGGAGGAAGTTACTGACACGTTCATGGTTTTTGTTAAGTTTTGATATCACTTTGAGCAGTAAAGCCACAGACTTGAGAATCAGAGTTTGGCCAATCATTATTTGTGTTTACTCTAAAGGATGTAAGATCATTTTAGTTATAAACCATTTTGACAGCAAAAGGAAAATTCATATTCAACAAGTTGAGAAGTTCGTTTTGCAAGAAACAGAGCAAGACTATCCAGACTTTCCCCCTCAGGCTAAAAAATAGGTCATTTTTACCACAAGCAGCCCAGGCTCCAGCTGTTCCTGGCTCCCAGCAGAGGCAGCCATGTGTGTGCTATACAAGTGACCGAACAGAATTCCAGACCAAAGTCCAACCGAGTATCACTGCACATGACTTTGTCCAATGAGGAAACTAGAATTTACTGGAAATCTTTTATTATGGTCAGCTGTTTCCTGTGTCTGGTTTCTGAAGCAGATAAAAGGAATATAAAGAAAGTAGAAAGAATGGGGCCCAGTCCTTCCAGTCATTGGAGAGGCTTGCAAAGCTCCAGTTATGCAGTGACCAAGCTACGTTTTCAGATCCCAACTGTCATGGTATATGGTCAACACAGATATTCTGCTAGCCACCATGTGCAAATCTTAGAGATGTAAGAATTTTAAATAAGTTCCTTCAATCAGCTAACAGGTAAAATAAACACACATATAAAGTTAAGCATTCTGTTAATAATACTGTATTGTACTCCTGAAATTTGCTGAGAGAGTAGATCTCAAATGTTCTCACCACACACAGACACACAGAAAGGTAACGATGTAAGGTGATGGATGTGCTAACTAACCTTATCGTGGTAATCATTTCACAATATATATGTATATTAAATCATCACGTTGTACATCTTCAACTTACACAATGCTATTTGTCAATTATGTCACATTAAAAAAGGGGGGGTGGGGCTAAGTATAATATATAGGAATGGAAGTAACGAAGGAGATATTTCAGTTCATTAATTTAACATATTTATTAAGCAACCACTTCACACCAGACTTAGGGATACAAAGGTAAGCCAGAATACGAACGTTCCTACTCTCAAGGCATTTATAATGTGGTCAGGGAAAATAAAAAACAAACATATAAATGAACAAGATAATTTCTGACAGTAACAAGCGGTATGAAGACTAGTCAGCGACGTGCTATTGGCCACGGTGGAAGTGCAGGCAATACGAGGAAGGGCGTTTCAGGAAAGATTCAGGGTGACATGTGGGCTGAGACTGGGAGACAGGAGCCAGTCAGGAGAAGATCAAGGGTAAAATAAGTCCATGCAAAAGGAAAGGTAAGTTTTGGTACATTTAAGGAACAGAGAGACGGCCAGTGCTGCTGGAACACAGAGCATGGAAAACACAGAAAGGGTGGGAAATCAGGTCAGAGAGGAAAACGGGAACCAGATCCATAAGCGAGGCCTTGTGGAGGAGCCCTAGAGAGATGTCTGTGTTGTATCACAACGGCAGCGAAAACTTCTGCTTAAAACCAGGGAGTAACATGATCTGATTTGTTTTGTTTTGTCTTTTCAATATAAACTTCGATTGCTGTGTGGAAATTAAATCGAGTGTTCTGGCAACAGAGTAACAGGTAGATTAGGGAGAGATTGCAGGCAGGGAGATTGACAAGAAGAAGGCATCATCCCTGATGAGAAGTGATGCTAGCCGGAACCAAGGCAGTGGCAACACAAACAGAGAAAAACAGATGAATGCTAAAAATGTTTAAAAGGGAAAATTTACAGGACTAGAGACTGATGAGACATGAGTGAGAAATAATGAAGGAGGAGGATTATAGCTGCATTTTGGGCTTGGGCAAACAGAGGCTAACTGTGGTTTGACTGGGAGTGGCCTTCATCTAAACCACATGACCTTGCCTCTCCTCTGGTCACTGACAGACCACAGGTAGGTGCCTAACCCAAAGGAAGGCAGTCTGTAGACTGACGACCCATTTATGAGGTAGATAAGTTCCACCTTTTAGAGACTTGAACTGGGAAGCATGGAGAGCTGGAGCCATTCATAAAACACAGCAAACAGTAGAGACCGGGAGGCTACTGGCTAAATTTAATGCTGGGCCCTGGGGCCCGCCTACCAGTGGCAGAGCATCGGGGTGAAGAGCAACAACCCTGTTACTGAAGCAAGGAGACACCTTTAAGAGCTGCCTTAGAGCCAGTGCCAGTCTCTGTGGCAGCCACAGACCAAGCTTCCACGAGAGCTTTAGTTTTTTCCTCAGTTCTGCGGAGGCTTGACCTATAATAGCGATTCTCCTTTTCATGTCTCTTGCTATCTTGGAACTGTCCTTAGTCTGAGTGGGCTCACCTCCTCTACTTTCCAGTCCTCACACTTGACTACCCCGGACACTCTCTGCCTTCCTGATGGCTGGGTGGAAGGGGCGGGCCTGACACCAGGCTGGACCTGCTCCCACCACAGCTCACCTCACAGGGCGTGAATCTTGGGAGGAGGAGAAGAAACTTGGGTCTAAGCTGTGTTCTCCAATCGAGCTTTATGAACTCTCCACTTCGGGGTTTATTAGGAGCCATACGGCTACCTGTGTCTTATTCTATTTTCTCCATTGCTTAGATCCTGTGGGAAGCTAACCTCTCAATTTAGCCCCTCAATTTCTTCCCTAACCCCAATCCCAAACAAACAAAATCTGAGTAATGAGATTCCTGAAGATACACTGAGAAGAAAGAGTCTGAGGACAGAAAATAAAACACAAGCGGTAATTTATGGGAATGTGGCATAAAAAAGAAATACTGTGAAATAATGAAAAAAGATGGAAGTAGCAGGACAGAGGAAGCCAGAGGAAGTGAGAACTGGTTATAAGAAGGAATATCCAAATGTGGCAGAAGCTGATGGGTGAAAAGATACCCCAGAAATATTCATTAGAAAGACATCTGTAATTTTAGCGGGAACAATTTCTGTACAATGATCAGACTTTGGGGACTCAGCTGTGAATGAGTTAAGTAGAGGCTGTTGATAAAGACTTATTTCAAGATGTTTTCCTTAGATTTATCTCATTAATGTACTTTCCAAACAAACATGTAGTTCTTACTAAGCTCAAGACTGTATGAAAAGATTAAGCATGGTCCCTGACATGAATTTATGAACTGTTTGAAGAATCATACGGAGATACAAGTAACATGACAAGCCTTTAGAGAAGTTGCTATAGGAGTTTGGATGCAAGAGGAAGAGTTTTCGCTGGGAGAACCTGGGGAGACAAGAAGGAAGTAGTACGTGAGTGGGTAAGAGATGACTTAATAGGACAGGCTGTGCTGGCAGAGAGGGAACACCTACGGAGAAGCACTGCAGCGTGGGAAGTGAGGGTTGTGTGGTTTCAGGAAGGTAAAAACATACCTAATTAATATATCACCTCTTTCAGAAGGTAAAAATGCATGTGACTGAAAGAGAACTAGTCAATACAATCTGTTTAGACATTCCAAAAAGGCTTTGACACGTCAAAGACTATTTTTAAAAAGTGAGTCACCATGAAATTGAGAAATAAACTGCTATGTCATTTAGAAGACAAAAGGCACTTGGCTGAGGATCAGGGGCAGGACACCCCCTGAAACATCAGTACCCACAGAGAGACCAGGAAGTCTGGGAGTCGCTGGAATCCTACAGCCACTGCCCTGTGGAGGTGGGGGGCGCAGAAAGGGTGGCACTGCTTACAAACACTTTGTGCACAACAGAAGTGGCTGGAACAAAAATGGAAGTAGGCATGTGCTGAAACTAAAAGTGAAATAACAGGATGAGGTTGGGAGCTGCAGGAGCATGGGAAAGTTTTGGTACTGGTGTCCTAGAAATAGGAAAGGGACCCAGCTGGTGTGGCTCAGTGGATTGAGCGTTGTCCCATGGACTGAGAGGTCCCGGTTCGATTTCTGGTCAGGGCACATGCCTGGGTTGCAGGCTGGCACATGCCCAGGTTGCAGGCTTGATCCCTAGTAGGGGGTGTGCAGGAAGCAGCCAATTGATGCTTCTCTCTCACATTGATGTTTCTATCTCTTTCTCCAAATAATCAATAAAATATTTTTAATAGGGAAGAGATGAATTTTGCACAGGACCAGTTTGCTGAACGCTTATTTAGATTACACACACACCTCTGCTCCCTTCCAAAACCCTCAAATGACAGGAAAGATTGTTTGTTTGTTGTAGAGTCAACATACACAAGAACAAAGAAAACGAGAGGAGACATCAACAACAAAAGTGTAGAAAGCAAACAAGCAGAACTGGCTCAGCAAACCCAAGAAAGCTGAATCCTATGCTAGTAGTGGGCAAAGCAACCTAAAATACACTACAGAGCTCTGTAAAGACTTAATTGCTGGCAGCACCAGGTACCACTGGAAGCGGGAGAAAAGATGACACTAAAAACACGACACCACACTCTTAAGTGTGGGCTGACAGCCAAGATCAGAAAGCATTAGAGAAAAGTATTTAATGTAGAGACCAAAACAAATAGAAAAGAAATGCAATGTGGAAAAACAAAAAATACATGCAGAGGTGAAAACTTAGAGGCTCTGGCCAGGTAGCTCAGTTGATTAGAGCATTGTCCCGATATGCCAAGGTTGCAGGTTTGATCTCTGTTCAAGGCACATACAAGCAGCAAATAATGAATGTATAAATAAGTAGAACAAAAAAATCAATGTCTTTCTCTCTCTAAAAATAAAAAATAAATCAATAAAAATATTTTTTATTGATTGTTTAGAGAGAGAGGAAGGGAGAGAGACAGAAACATCAATGTGAGAGAGAAACATCAATTGGCTGCCTCCTGCATGCCCCCTACTGGGGATCGAGCCCGCAACCAGGCATGTGCCCTGACTGGGAATTGAACAGGGATCTCTCAGTCCATGGGACAACACTCAATCCACTGAGCCACACTTGCTGGGCAAAAAATATTTTTAAAAAAAGAAAACTGCCCTGGCCAGTTTGGCTCAGCGGTTAGAGCGTCGGCCTGCGGTCCCGAGAGACCCAGGTTCGGTTCCCGCTAAGGGCATGTACCTCGGTTGCAGTTTGTCCCCGGCCCTGGTTGGTCGTGCGGGTGGCGGCCACTAGATGTGTCCCTTTCACATCGATGTTTCTCTCTCTCTTCCTCTCTCTCCCTCCCACTCTACCTGAACAAAAAATAGAAAAATGTCCTCAGGTGAGGATAAAAAAAAAAAAAAAAAAAAATCAATAAAGAAAAAATAAATAAAGAAAGAAAGAAAGAAAACTTAGGAAAAAATCATTAAAATCCTCAGAGAAGATATTTTATTCATGAAAAAAGTAAAAGATGCCATTTTCTAAAAATGGTATGTTTAATGACTAAAAAGAAAAAAATTACTCCTGAAAATTAAAAACATGATAGCAGAAATAAAAGAGGACTGGAAAATAAGTAGAGGCAAATTTCTCAGAATATAGAGCAAAACGCAAAGATAAAAAATGAGAGAGAAAATTTTTTTTTAAGTTAGAGGACCAGCCCTGGCTGGTTTGGCTCAGCAGTTAGAGTGTCAGCCTGAGAACCAAAGAGTCGCAAGTTTGATTCTGGTCAAGGGTGTGTACCTTGGTTGCGGTTAGGTCCCCAGCCCTGGTCGGGGTTGTGCAGGAGGCAGCCAGTCGATGTGTCTCTCTCACGTCGATGTTTCTCTCTCTCTCTCCCCCTCCCACTTTATCTGAGGACTGCACAGTGATAAGTACATAGAAAACTAAGCAAAACAAGTTCATTTCAGAAAAAACAAAATGTGCAGTGAAAAAATTATAATCATGGTGTCTAAAAATAGCATTTTCATGGTCATAGTAAACAGTCTGAATGTTGTTCTAATTATATCAGAAGAATTACGTTAGACTTCACATCTGTGATGGAAAAGTGATGAGTGAGATGGAGTACTGAATCTTCATCTTCCACTATATAAAGTCAATAAATAATACTCAGAATAGAAATGTCAACAACTGGCAATATAAGAATGTTATTTAGAGATTTGGAGGTAAGTAACAAACAAATTCAGTTGAAAATAGAGAGATGCCTATCAGAGGTAAGAAATCAAGTAATGGTGTTAATTGGAGAGTGCTTTTTCATTGTTTGTTTTTGTTGCTAACAAGCCTTGGAGAATTCTCTCTTTGAACTATGCACATGTATAACTTTAAGAAGAACAAATGCTAAATTAACTTGCACAGTATTACACAGCCTATAGTGGTAGTAGGGCTGAGGCTTCAAATCTATTTGACCTAGATTTATAAAAATAATGTATAAAATAAAAGATAATTAAAAGACAAACAATCAAATGTGCAGACCTTGTCTGGATCTGCAAAAGGTACATTTAAGATAAGTAGAGACCTAAATATAGACTAGGTATTAGAAGCTATTAAGGGAAAGTCCTAGCCACAGCAATCAGACAAGAAAAAAAATTAAAGGCATTCAAATCAGAAAAGAAGTAAAACTGTTATTATTTGCAGATGACATGATACTATATATAGAGAACCCTAAAGATTCCATCAAAAAAATATTAGTACTGATAAATGAATTCAGTAAAGTAACAGGATACAAAATTAATATCCAGAAATCAGTCACATTTTTATATTACTGATAACAAACTATCAGAAAGAGAAACTAAGAAAATCCCATTTACAACTGTACTAAAAAATACATAGGAATAATTTTAACCAAGGAAGTAAAAGACCCACACTTGGGACCCTATAAGACATTGAAGACAAACAGGACATACAAATGGTCAAGGGACATATGAAGAAATGCTCAACATCACTAATCATCAGAGAGATGCAAATTAAAACAACAATGAATTATCACCTCACACCTGTCAGAATGGCCGCCATCAACAAATCATCAAACAACAAGTGTTGGTGAGGGTGTGGAGAAAAGGGGACTCTAGTACACTGCTGGTGGGAATGCAGACTGGTGCAGCCACTATGGAAAACAATATGGTGTTACCTCAAAAAGTTAAAAATGGAACCTCCATTTGACCCAGTGATCCTGCTTTTAGGAATATACCCTAAGAAGCCTGAAACACCAATCAGGAAGAATATATGTACCCCCATGTTCATAGCAGCACTATTTACAATAGCTGAGATCTGGAAACAGTCCAAGTGTCTATCAGTAGATGAATGGATAAAAAAGCAGTGGTACATATACACAATGGAGTACTACGCAGCTGTAAGAAAGAAAGATCTCTTATCCTTTGAGATGACATGGAGGGACCTGGAAAGTATCCTAAGTGAAATAAGCCAAGCAGAGAAGGACAAATACCACATGATCTCACTTATATACGGAATATAATGAACATAACAGTCTGAGGAATACGGTAGACCCAGAAAAATGGAAGTAGGGCACAGACTGACATCCCTCAGAGAGGGGTTGGGGGGGTGGGAAGAGATAAACCACAGAACTTATATGCATGTATGCATAACCAATGGACATGGACAACAAAGCCGGGGATGGGGCGGGGGGGGAAGGGGAGGATGGTGTCAATGGGGTAAAAAAGGAGAAACATCTGTAAAAAAATTAAAAATTAAAAAACAAACATACAAACAAACAAACAAAAAAAAGACATTGAAGAAACTGAAGAAGATATAAATAAATGGAAGCACATACCATGCTCATAGATAGAAGAATTAACATCGTTAAAATATCCAGACTACCCAAAGCAATCTATAGATTTAATGCAATCCCTATCAAAATACCAATGGCATTTTCACAGAATAATTCTAAAATTTATATGGAACCACAAAAGACCTGGAATAGCCACAGCAATCTCGAGAAAGAAGAATAAAGTTGAGGTATCATGCTATCTGATATCAAACTATACTACCAGGCTATAGTAATCAAAACAGCATGGTATTGGCATTAAAAACAGGCACACAGATCAATAGGACAGACCAGAGAGCCCAGAAATAAATCCATACTATCTGAAATTAATATACCACAAAGAAGGCATGAATATACAATGGGATAAAGAAAATTTATTCAATAAATAGTGTTGGGAAAACTGGACAGATACATGCAAAAAATGAAACTAAATACCTTCTTACACTATATACAGGAATAAACTCAAAATGGATTAAAGATCTAAATGTAAGACCTGAAACCACAAAATTCCTAGAAGAAAACATAGGCAACAAACTCTCTGACACTGCTCTTAGTAATATTTTTTTCTGATGTGTCTCCTCAAACAAGGGAAGCAAAGAAAAAATAAACAAATGGGACTACATCAAAATAGAAAGATTTTGCACTACAAAGGAAATCATCAACAAAGACAACCTAAGGACTGAGAGAAGATGTTCACCAATTATACATTTGATAAGGGATTAATGTCCAAAATGTATGAGAGCACATACTGGGGAGAAAAGGGAGAACATCTGTAATACTATAAATAATAAAAATTTAAAAAATATATAAAGAAAGAATGCATACTAATCAACCAAAAAACACAAACAAAACCACCCCAAACTATCTAATTAAAAAATGATCCTGAACAGACATTTCTCCAGAGAGGATATACTGGTGGCCAATAAACAAGTGAAAAGATGCTCAATGTCACTAATTATCAGAGTAATGCAAATTAAAATTGCAATGAGATATCACCTCACACCTGTCAGAATGGCTATCATCAATAAATCAACAAACAAGTGTTGACAAGGATGTGGAGAAAAGGAAAACCTCATGCACTGTTGGTGGGAATGTACATTGGTACAGCCACTATGGAAAACAGTATAAAGGTTTCTCAAAAAATTAAAAACAGAACTACCTTATGATCTAGCAATTCCACTTCTGGGTATTTATTTGAAGAAATCCAAATCACTCATTTAAAAAGAAATATGCACCCCTATGTTCACTGCAGCATTATTTACAATAGCCAAGATATGGAAGTAACCTAAATACCCATCAATAGAAAAATGGATAAAGATGATGTGGTACAATGGAATATTACTCGGCCATAAAAAAGAATAAAGTCTTATCATTTGCAAAAACATGCGTGGACATAGAGGGAATTATGCTAAGTGAAATAAGTTACAGAAAGACAAATATGATGATTTCACTTACAGGTAGAATCTAAAGAACAAAACAAACAAACAAGAGAGAAACAGACTCATTGATACAGTGAACAAACTGATGGTTGCCAGGTGGGGAAGACTGGAGGACTGGATTAACAAAATGAAGGTATTAAAAAGGCACAAATTGGTAGTTATAAAATAGTCGCAGGGATGTAAAGTACAGCACAGAGAATATAGTTAACAATATTGTAATAATCATGTATGGTGGCAGGTAGGTACTAGACTTATAGGATCACTTTGTAAATTATATAAATGTCTACTATGCTGTACACCTGATATTAATATAAAATAGAATGGAATGTTGCTCTGGCACGTACTTTGGTTGCAGTTCGTCCCTGGCCTTGGTCAGGGTCATGCAGGAGGCAACCATTCGATGTGTCTCTCTCACATCAATGTTTCTCTCTCTCTTTCTGTCTCTGTCCCTCTCTCCCTCCCTCCTAATCTGTCTAAAGATAAATGGGAAAAAAATGTCTTTGGGTGAAGATTAAAAAAAAAAGAAACTGTCAAGATCATCAAAAACAAAGAATATCTGAGAAACTGTCAAAGCCAAGAGGAGCCTAAGGAGACAAGACAGTAAAATGTAATGTGGTATCCTGGATGGGATCCTGGAAAAGAAAAAGGACTTTAGGTAAAAACTAAGGAAATCTAAATCAAGTATAGAATATAGTTAATTAAAAAATAATAATCAGCAGAATTAGGTACTGTTAAAATTTTAGCACAGATGTCTCCATTTCAGTCATAGTTCTCTCTGTGTATGTGTATGTATGCATATGTATATGAAATATCTATCATATTAATACTTTATATATATTTGTGTATTGTGCCTTTTTTATTTAACATTTTAGCATTAGCTTTTCTTTGGGTCATTAAAAATATTTCACATCATAATTTTTAATGCCTCTACACTAACCCTCTAAAAGAATTACAGATATTTCCACCACTTAACTGTTTGCCCAATAACTGAGACTTCATTTCAAATTTGTGCTCATATAAATACAGCTGTGATGAATACAATTGGTGAATATTTTCTTAGGTCAACATAAAAAAAATAAATCACCATTTCAAGATGTGCTAAAAAAAGAGAACATTAAGGAACTAGTTAATGTGAGATAATAACAGGATGGTCACGTTTTTAAAAGTCCTTATCTGTTAGAGTGGCATAGTGAAGTATTTATAGTTAGAATGACATGATATCTGAGATTTGCTTTAAAATCTAATGCAATTTTTAAAACCCAAATAATAATAGTAATAATAAAAAAGATATGAATCTCTGTGAGAACAGGGCCTGGATTATTCATGTGCCAGAGACCCTTGGACAGGAAAAGTTCTTAAATCATTTGCCATATGACATTCTTCCTTCATCTGGGAAAAAGATGTACTTGATAGGCCATAATTAAAAGAACATGGTACCATTCCATTCTCAAGAGATAACTTAGTTATGAAAAGGGAGGGAACAAAATAAAAAGATGCTCAACAAAGTTTTTATACTGCGTCATAATAAATTTTGTATACTTATAACTTTGCAATGCTTCTATTTAAAAAAAAAAAAAGAGAGAGAGGATACATACTTCAGTACCCATACTGAGAAAGGAAAAGTTGTAACTGGTTGTCATCACTGTTATTCATCTTAAGTATTAACACTGGAAGGCATGGAGAGAAATGAAATACATCCCTGGTGGAAATGTAAAATAGTGAAGTAACTTTGGAAAACAGTCTGGGAGTTCCTCAATAAGTTAACTATAGAGTTACCATATGACTCAGCAATTCTACTGCTAGGTATATATACTCAAGAGAAATAAAATGTTTATGTCCACATAAAAACTTGAACTTTAAATGTTAATAGCAGTTTATTAATAATAGCCAAACAGTGGAAGGAACCTAAATGTCCATCAACTGAAGACTGGATAAATAAAATGTGGTATATCCATACAACAGAATATTATTTCACCATAAAAAGGAATAAAATATTGATACATGTTTTAATATGAATGACTCTTGAAATATTATGTGAAAGAAAAGAAGGTAGTCACGAAAGACTATGTATTGTATGATTCCATTTATATGAAATGTCCAGAATAGGCAAATCTATAGTGACAAAAAGTAGATTAGTAGCTGCCTAGGGCTAGGGTTGGTTGGTGGAAAATGGAGCATGATTAAAAATGGATATAGGGTTTCTTTCTGTAACACAATCTTACACCACACATAACAATAAAACTTCTAGTAGAAAACATAGGCAAGTAAGCTTCTTGACATTGGTCTTGGTGATGATTTTTTGAACTTAACACCAAAGCAAAGGCAACAAAAGCAAAAATGTGGGAATGCATCAAACTATAAAGCTTTTTGCATAGCAAGGAAAAGGCAATCTACTGAATGAGAAAACAGAGTTGCAAATCATATATCTGATAAGAGGTTAATACCCCAAAAATATAAAAAACTCATACAACTTGAATAGCAACCCCCCTCCAAAACAATCCCAGTTAAAAATGGGCAGAGGATCTGAATAGACATTTTTCTAAAGAAGACAAAAAATGGTCAACAGGCACATAAACAGATGCCCAACATCACTAATCATCAGGGAAATGCAAATCAAAACCATAATGAGATATTACTTCATACCTATTAGGATGGCTATTATCAAACAGACAAGCAATAGCCCCAGCCAGTTTGGCTAAGCAGTTAGAGCATCGGCCCATGGACCAAAGAGTCTCAGGTTCGATTCCCAGTCAAGGGCACATACCTTGTTTGGTGTTTGATCCCTGGTCCTGGTCAGGGTAGTGCGGGAGGCAACGAATCAATGTATCTTTCTCACATTGATGTTTCTGTTTCTCTCTCTCTCTCTCTCTCTCTCTCTCTCTCTCTCTCTTCCCCTCCCCTCTCTCTCCCTCCCCCTCCCTCCCTCTCTTTCACTCTATCTAAAAATATCCATCTCATGATCAGCAATGCAAAGGTCCTGAATCGGCGGGAGGGGAGCCTGCTCAGTGGCCCACACAACACCTGCACCCATAGCAAGGTTAGCCTCCTGGAAACATTCACAGCAAAACTCTCCACAGGGAATAGGACAGAAAATAGCTTTGATTTTTATTCAATTATATTATAACTTATACAGTTCCATTTTCTCAGTAAAACCAGAATGAAAATATATTAAAAAGAAAGTTAGAACAGGGATCACAACTACTGACATTGTTTTATATACTAACAAGGTTTCAATATCATCATATACAGTACATATTAAAATGTACCCAATTGCCCCCCCAAATGACTTTTATGTCTTTTTTCCTTGCATCTGGATTCCAGTCCAAGTTCCCCATGGCATGTGGCAATTTTGTCTCTTTAGCCTGTTTAGTTAGGATCAGCCACCTCCTCTGCCTTGTTTACTTGTGTCTCCAACTTTTCTTTCTTTTCAGATTCTAGGTCAGCTGGCTTGTATTTGATTATTTCCTCATGATTAAATTTAGGTTTACATTTTTGACACAAACACTGTAAATGATTAGTATTTCTTACTGCATCATATCAGAAGGCTATATAATAACAGGCTATCACACTGATGATGTTAAATGTGATCATTTGGTTAAGGTGTTGACCCTCAAAACATTTTTCCCCTTTGTGATTAGTATGTTAACAGTTAAGTATTAATACAAAATTTTAAAGTTAATTTTTGTAGCGTGATAATGGTACTGCGGCTATGTAGGAGAATATCTTTGTTTTTAGGAGATGCAAGCTGAGATATTTATAAGAAAGTATCAAAAACTCTGCAACTTACTTTCAAATAAAGGAATATTATGAGCAACTCCATGCCCACAAATGTGACAACCTAGATGAGATGAACCAATTTCTTGAAAGACACAATTTGCTAAAACTCACACGAGAAGAAGTTGACGATCTAAATAGGCCTATATCTGTTAAAGAAATTTAATCAATTATTAATAGCCTTCCAAAACAAAAAGCACCAGGCCCAGATGGGCTCACTGGTGAATTCTACCAAATATTTAAGGGATAAATTAAACCAATTGTTGACCATCTCTTTCAGAAGATAGAAGCAGAAGGAATGTTTCCCAATCTATTCTTTGAGGTCAGCTTTACCCTAATGCCATAACTATACAAAGCTATTACAAGAAAATTACAGATCAATATTCTCAACAAAATATTAGCAAATTGAATCTAGCAATATATGAAAAGAATTATACACCACAACAAAGTGGGATTTATCACAGGTATGCAAAGCTGTTTCAACATTTTAAAATAAATTAATATAATCCATCACATCGACAGGATAAAAAAAAATTACATGATCAATCACTAGATGCAGAAAAAGCATTTGACACAATCTAATACCCAGTCATGATTTTTTAAAACCTCAGTAAATCAGGAGAAGAGCAGAACTTCCTCAACTTAATAAATAATTATATACAAAAAAACATACTGCTAATATCACATAACTGAAAGGAACCAGAAGCTTGCCCTTTAAGGCAAGAATGCCCCCTCTCACCAGCCCTTTTCAACACAGTACTAGAAGTCCTAGCTAATGCAATAAAATAGGAAAAGGAAATAAAAGGTATACTGATAAGGAAGGAAGAAATAACACTGTCTATGTTTGCAGATAAAATGATCATCCATGTAGAAAATCTGAAAGAATTAAAAACAAAAACAAACTCCTGAAACTAATAAGCAATTACAGCAAGGTTGCAGGATACTAAGTTAACAGACAAAAGTCAATTACTTTCCTACAAACCAACACTGAGCAAGTGAAATTTGTAATTTAAAACACACCATCATTTACATTAGTACCTCCCCCAAATGAAATACTTAGGTATAAATCTAAATGAAATACTTAGGTGTACACACACACACACACACACACACACACACACACAAGATCTAGATAAGAAAAACTACAAAACTCTGATGAACAAAATCAAAGATGAACTAAAGAAATGGAGAGATATTCCATGTTAATGGATAGGGAGACTCAATACTGTCAACATGTCAGTACTTCCCAACTTGATCTATAGATTCAAAGGCAATCCTAATCAAAACCCCAGCAAGTAAATTTGTTGATATCAACAAGTTGATTCTAGAGTTTATATGGAAAGGCAAAAGACTCAGAATAGCCACCACAATACTGTAGAAGGACACCTCAGTTGGAAGACTGGCACTACCCAACTTCAAGTCTTCCTATAAAGCTACAGTAATCAAAATAGTGTAGTATTGGCAAAAAAAAAAAAAAAGTAAACAGATAAGAGGAACAGAATAGAGAGCCCAGAAATAGACTCATAAATACAATCAATTGCTCTTCAACAAAGGAGCAAAGGCAATACAATGAAGAAAAAGATAGTCTTTTCAAAAATGATGCTGGATCAACAGGACACCCAAAATGCAAAACAAAACAAAACAGAAGGAGTCTAGACACAGAGTTTATACCTTTCATAAAAATTAACTCAAAATGAATCACACAAAACTATAACACTTTTAGAAGACAGAGGGGAAACCTAGATGATCTTAGGCTTGGCAGTGACATTTTAGGTAACACCACAGGCACAATCCATGGAAGAAAGAACAGATAAACTGGACTTAGATAAAATTAAAATCTTTTGCTCTGTGAAGAGAATGAAAAACAAGCCACAGTATGAGAGAAAACATTAGTGATTGAAGTTTCTGATAAAGAACTGTTATACAAAATATACAAAGCACTCTTAAAACTCAACAATGAGAAAAACAACCAAATTTTATTTATTTTTTTAAATTTTTCTAATTTTATTTTTGTTACAGATGTTTCTCCTTTTTTACCCCATTGATACCCTCCTCCCCATCCCCCCCACCCCGTCTCCAGCTTTGATGTCCATGTCCATTGGTTATGCATACATGCATATAAGTTCTGTGGTTTATCTCTTCCCACCCCCACCACCCCCTCTTCTGAGGGTTGTCAGTCTGTGCCCTACTTCCATGTTTCTGGGTCTACCATATTCCTCAGACTGTTATGTTCATTATATTCCGTATATAAGTGAGATCATGTGGTATTTGTCTTTTTCTGCTTGGCTTATTTCACTTAGGATAATACTTTCCAGGTCCCTTCATGTCGTTCCAAAGGATAAGAGATCTTTTTTTCTTACAGCTGCATAGTACTACATTGTGATCTCGCCTACTTTGTCCTCCTTTTTAAAGATTGCTGTGGCTATTCAGGGTCTTTTTCGGTTCCATATGAACTTTTGAAGTATTTGTTCTAGTTCTGTGAAATATATTGTTGGTATTTTGATGGGGATTGCATTGAATCTATAGATTGCTTGGGGTAGTATAGACATTTTAATGATGTTAATTCTTCCAATCCATGAACAAGGTATGTGCTTCCACTTTTTTATATCTTCCTCTATTTCTCTTTTCAATGTCCTGTAGTTTTCTGCAAATAGGTCCTTTACTTCTTTGGTTAAGTTTATTCCTAGGTATCTTATTAATATTTTTACCGCGCTGGTAAATCAGATTGTTTTTTCAGTTTCTCTTTCTGAGTTCATCATTGGTGTATACAAATGCCGTTGATTTCTTTCTTTTTTTTTTTTTTAATCCTCACCCGAGGATATTTTTCCATTTTTTGTACAGATAGAGTGGGAGGGAGGGAGAGGAAGGGAGAGAGAGAGAGAAACATCGATGTGAAGGGGCACATCGAGTGGCTGCCACCCGCCCGACCAACCAGGGCCGGGGAAAAACTGCAACCGAAGTCCGTGCCCTTAGTGGGAACCGAACCCGGGTCTCTCAGGACTTCAGGCCGACGCTCTAACCGCTGAGCCAAACTGGCCAGGGTGCCGTCGATTTCTTGACGTTAATTTTGTATCCCGCTACCTTGCCAAATACATTTATTAAGTCTAGTAGATTTTTGATGGAGTCTTTAGGGTTTTCTATGTATAATATCATGTCATCTGCAAATAATGACAGTTTCACTTCCTCCTTTCCAATTTGGATCCCTTTTATTTTTCCTTCATGTCTGATTGCTATGGCTAAGACTTCTAGTACTATGTTAAATAAGTGTGGCGAAAGTGGACATCCCTGTCTTGTTCCTGTTCTTAAGGGAAATGTTTTAGTTTCTGCCCATTGAGTATGATGTTGGTTGTAGGTCTTTTATATATGGCCTTTATTATGTTGAGATATGATCTCTCTATTCCCACATTGCTGAGCGTTTTTATCAAAAATGGATGCTGGATTTTGTCGAATGCTTTTTCAGCTTCTATTGATATGATCATGTAGTTTTTTTTTTGTTTTTTTTTTGTTTTTTTTAATCCTCACCCGAGGACATTTTTCCATTTTTTGTTCAGATAGAGCGGGAGGGAGAGAGAGGTAGAGCGAGAGAGAGAAACATCGATGTGAAGGGACACATCGAGTGGCCGCCACCCACACAACCAACCAGGGCCGGGGACAAACAGCATCCGAGGTACGTGCCCTTAGCGGGAACCGAACCCGGGTCTCTCTGTACCGCAGGCCGACGCTCCAACCGCTGAGCCAGACCAGCCAGGGCTGATCATGTAGTTTTTATTCTTCATTTTGTTTATGTGGTGTATCACATTTATTGCTTTGCGAATATTGTACCAACCTTGCAACCCTGGAATGAATCCCAATTGGTCATGGTGAATAATTTTTTGATGTATTGCTAGATCCGATTTGCTAGCATTTTGTTCAGGATTTTGGCGTCTATGTTCATCAGGGATACTGGCCTGTAGTTTTCTTTCTTTGTAGTTTCTTTTTCTGGTTTTGGAATTAGAATTATGCTGGCCTCATTGAACGAGTTTGGAAGTCTTTCTTCTTCTTGAATTTTTTGAAATAGTTTTAGGAGAATGGGTGTTAGTTCTTTTTTGAATGTTCAGTAAAACTCCCCCGTGAAGCCATCTGGGCCTGGGCTTTTGTTTGATTACCTCTTCATTTTCCTTAGTTGTTATTGGTCTGTTCAAGTTTTCCATCTCTTCCTGGTCCAGTTTTGTGTGTTTCTAGTAATTTGTCCATTTCGCTTAGATTGTCGAATGTGTTGCCATATAGTTGTTCATAGTAGCTGTTAATGATCTTTTGTATTTCTGTGGTGTCGGTTGTTACTTCTCCTCTTTCATTTCTGATTTTGTGTATTCGGGTTCTCTCTGTTTCTTGGTGAGTCTAGCTAAGAGTCCATCAATTCTGGTTATTTTTTTCGAAAAACCAGCTCTTTGTTTCATTGATCCTTTGAATTGTTTTTTTGGTCTCTATGTCATTTATTTCTGCTCTGATCTTTACTATTTCCTTCCTTCTACTTGCTCTGGGGCTTTCTTTTTGTTTGCTTTCTAATTCTTTAAGTTGTGAGGTTAGACGGTCAATTAGAAATTTTTCTTGTTTCTTGAGGTAGGCCTCTAGTGCTATGAACTTCCTTCTCAGAACTGCTTTGGCTGCATCCCATAGATTTTGTGTTGTTGTGTGTTCATTTTCATCGGTTTCTAGGAAGTTTTTAATTTCTTCCTTGATCTCCTCGGTAACCTATTCATTGTTTAATAACATGCTATTTAGCCTCCATGTGTTCAAATGTCTTTGCATGTTCTTGTTTCAATTGATTTCTAGTTTCATGCCATTGTGATCTGAGAAGATGCTTGATATGATATCAATCTTCTTGAACTTGTAGAGATTTAGTTTGTGTCCTATCATGTGGTCTATCTTTGAGAATGTCCCATGTGCACTTGAGAAGAATGTGAATTCTGTAGTTTTGGGGTATAATTCTCTGTAGATATCTATTAAATCCATTTGGTCTAGCGCTTCATTTAGAGTCTCTGTTTCCTTGCTAATTTTTTGTCTAGAGGATCTATCCAGTGGTGTCAACGGGGTGTTTCTACTATGATTGTATTGCTGTTGATTTCTCCTTTGAAGTCCTCCAGAAGATTTTAAATATATTTTGGTGCTCCTATATTGGGTGCATATATGTTTATCAAGGTTATATCTTCCTGTTGGATAGATCCTTTCAATATTATGTAGTGACCTTCTTTGTCTCTAGTTATGGCCTTCATTTTGAAATCTATTTTATCAGATATGAGTATTGCTACCCCAGCTTTTTTTTGCTTTCCATTTGCTTGAAAGATTTTTTTCAATCCCTTCATTTTCAACCTATGTGAGTCTTTTGTTGTGAGGTGGGTCTCTTGTAAACAACATATAGATGAGTCATGCTTTCTAATCCAATCAGCTACTCTGTGTCTTTTTATGGGAGCATTCAATCCCATTTAAGATGATTATTGATATGTACTTATTTATTGCCATTTTTGTTTAGTGTGGTTCTATTTTTCTTCCTATTTCTTCTAATTACAGCAGTACTTTTAACATTTCTTGCAGTGCTGGTTTGGTGCTAATGTATTCCCTTAGCCTTGTTTGTCTGGGAAGCTCTTTATTTGACCTTCTATTTTGAATGATAGCCTTGCTGGGTAGAGTAGTCTTGGATTCAGATCCTTGTTTTTCATGACCTTGATTACTTCATGCCATTCCCTTCTGGCCTGTAGTGTTTCTTGTGAGAAGTCAGCTGATAGCCTTATAGGGTTTCCTTTGTAGGTAACATGTTGCTTATCTCTTGCTGCTTTTAGAATTCTCTGTCTTTAATTTTTGGCATTTTAATTACTATGTGTCTTGGTGTGGGCCTGTTTGGGTTCTTCTTACTTGGGGCTCTCTGTGCTTCTTGAACTTGAATGCCTTCTTCCTTCACCAAATTAGGGAAGTTTTCTGTCACTATTTCTTCGAATATATTCTCTAACCCTTGCTCATTTTCTTCTTCTTCGGGGACTCCTATGATGCGAATATTATTACATTTCCAGTTGTCCCACAGTTCTCTTACGCTGTTTTCCTGTTTTTTAATCGTTTTTTCTTTTTGGTTTTCTGATCGGTTGATTTTTTTCTACCCTGTCTTCTAATTCACTGATCCGGTCCTCAGCTTCCTCTACTCTCTGCTTTTTAGACCTTCCAATGTGTTCTTTATTTCTGATGTCATTTTTGATCTCTTCTTGGTGGTTTTTAATTTCCAATTGGTTTATTTTCAGCATCTCTATCTATGTCCTTACTCATGCTGTTGAGCTTCCTCAAGATCATGGCTCTGAATTCTAGCTCTGTTAACTTGCCTAACTGCTCCATATTGATCTCATCTTTGGTGGAGTTCTCTTGTTCTTTCATTTGGCTTTTGTTTCTGTGTTTCACCATTTTGGCTATCACTGTGGGCTTTGGAGCCTGTCACGTTTTCTCTGTGGGTGTTGGTGTTCTGTTGTTTGTGGCTCCCTCTCCTGGGTTTAGATGACTGAGGCAGGACCCACGTTAAACACCACTGTCATGTCTTACTTTCCTGGTTAAAGTTGCTAGCCCAGGAAAGGTACTGTTATCCTCTAACTTTTTGCCTGGAGGCTAGCAGTTGAGGTTACTTGATGAGTTTTGGGTTGTCAGTTGATTGAAAAACTCCCTCAAGTGCTCAGCATAAGGGGATTTCCCGAGGGTGGGGCAGATGCTGGTTGTTAATGAGCCTCAATTAGCATTTCAATGGCCCACAGGGTGGGGTTGGATCTCTGAGGGAGGGGCTGCTGCCTCTCCCCAGAGCCCTGGGAAGGAGCAAGATGGCCACCGTCCTGTGTGGCTGCAACTCAGCAAAAGCTCTGAGCGCCCTCCGAATCCTGAGTGTCCCCACACAGTTTCAGTCCAGTATGCCCTCCCTCTGCCGGAGCCCAAGGTGAGTGGCTGTGGCTTTTTTTTTTTTTTTTTTATCCTCACCCGAGGATATTTTTCCATTTTTTGTACAGAGAGAGTGGGAGGGAGAGAGAGGAAGGGAGAGAGAGAGAGAAACATTGACGTGAAGGGACACATCGAGTGGCTGCCACCCGCACAACCATCCAAGGCCGGGGACAAACTGCAACCGAAGTACGTGCCCTTAGTGGGAACCGAACCTGGGTCTCTCCGGACCACAGGCCGATGCTCTAACCGCTGAGCCAAACTGGCCAGGGCAGGCTGTGGCTTTTTTAGCCTCTGTCCCGGCTCTGCGCTGTGGAACTGCTTGGGACTTTAACCCGAGGGCGCTGCTCCCAGCTAAGGCAGTTGCTATCTGTGGGCTCCCAGCCTCCCTCTCACGCCTTCGCAATCCTTCCAGGATCGAGTCAGTGTCCCTGGTTATATGGTCCTTGTAAGGTGCTTTTCTGTTGCTTTTACCCGTCGATTTGTCTGTGTTATAGTTGTAATTCCAGTTTGGTCTGGGAGATGGTCTGTGTAGCTTCCGTCCACTCTGCCGCCATTTTGGAATCTCTTCAACAACCAAATTTTTAAAATAGGCCAAAGACCTTAACAGACTCACCAGACTCAAAGACCTCATGAACCAAGATATACAGATGGCAGATAAGTATATTAAAAAGATGCCCCATATCATATGTCAACTGGGAATAGCAAATTAAAACAACGAGATACTATGCACTTATTAAAGTGACCAAAGTCTGAACACTGATACCACCAAATGTGGCGGAGGATGCAGCTCCAGGAGCCCTCACTTGTGGCTGGTCAGAATGCACCATGGTGCAGCCACTTTGAAAGAGGCTTTGGCAGTTTCTTACAAAACTAAATATACTCTTACCATATGATCCAGCAACCACATTTCTTGGTATTTATCCAGAGTTGAAAACTTATGTCCACACAAAAACCCACACACGGATGTTTATAGCAGCTTTATTCACAATTGCCCAAACTTGGAAGCAACCAAGATGTCTTTAGTATATGAATGAATAAACTGTGGTACCTCCAGACAATAGAATATTATTCAGTGCTAAAAAGAAATGAGCTATCAAATCATGAAAAGACATGAAAGAACCTTACATGTATATTGCTAAGTGAAAGAAGCCAATCTGAAAATGCTATGTACTATAGGATTCCAATATATGACATTCTGGAAAAGACAAAACTATAGAGACAGTAAAAAAGATCAGTGGTTCCAGGAGATCAGGGGAAGAAATTGATGAACAAGTAGAGGACAGAGGATTTTTAGGACAGTGAAATTATTCTGTATGATCCTTTAACGGTGGATACGTGTCACTATACATTTATCCAAAGCCACAGAATGTGTAACACCAGGAGTGAACCCTAATGTAACAATGGACTTTGGGTGATAATGATGGGTCAATATAGGTTCAACTATAATAAATGTATCACTCTGGTAGAGGCTGATAGTGAAGGAGGGGGGTTATGGAAGACCTCTGTACTTCCCCTTCAATTTTGCTGTGAGCCTAAAACTGCTCTAAAAATAGTTTTCAAAATAAAAACTCTGCAACTTACTTTCAAACAGTACAGAAAAATGTGTCTCTGTCTAGATAGACAGATAAATAGATGACAGACAGACAGATAGAACAAATGTGGCAAAACCTTAAAATGTTAACTGCAGACTCTAGTTGAAAGGACCCTGACAGTTATTGTACTGTTCTTTCAACTTTCCCACTGGTTCGTAATTTTTCCAAAGCAAAAAGTTGAGGCGAAACAAATAAATAAAAAAGATTAACAATAGGTCACCACTGAAACCCTGAGAACAGAGCACATAGTAACCTCAGGAGGGCAACACCAAGATGCCAAGGCTTGAGCCAAATCTCTCCACTCGTGGGGGTGGGGGTGGGGGTGTAAAAAATCACAGGTAGGATGTCAACCAGGAGCCAAAAATATAGCCATTTTTAGATTCGATGTGAATCTGTAGACTGAGGTCACCTATAGTTAGAATACTGAAACCCCTTCATTTCTCTTTCTCTCCCAGTTCCATTTTCCTACTTATGAGAGCATTCAGATCTTAATTAAGAAACTCATTAATATAGTGATTTTTCAAAACTGTTTCAAAAACAAGGCAGTATTAGCCAAAAGAGAAAAAATATTTCCCCATTTTTTCAATTTATTGACCAGCTGTACTAAATTAAAATATTTTAAAATAAAAACCATGTCGAATAGGAAAGGACCAGAGAATGTTGAATAAAGAATAAGAAAGACTTCAGCAATCAGAAAGGAAGGTTGGTTCCGTCACAAGAGCGCTGGATCTCAGGAAGTTTATGTATCATTAGAAAAAGTACATACATTCCCAGCCAGTGTGGCTCAGTGGTTGAGCAATGACCCATGAACCAAGAGGTCACTGGTTCGATTCCCAGTCAGGGCAGATGCCCAGGTTGTGGAACAAATCCCCAGTGTGGACCAAATCTCCATGAAGGAGGCAGCCAATCGATGTTCTCTCATCAATGTTTCTCTCTCTCTCCCTTTCCCTTCCTCTCTCTCTAAAATCAATAAAGATAATAATAATAATAATAATAATAATAATAAACACAGTTCTATTAAAAACCGTAATTTCTGAGTTCTGGTCAAATTTTTAGTCACTGATTCAACAGTGGTTTTCCAAAAAGACGCCACCCAACAGTCTCACTTATTTAAATATAAATTATTTCCAAGAATCTATTTTATATATTTTTTCTTTCTTTCAATTTTTTTTGAGAGAGAAAGAAAGAGAAACATCGATGTGAGAAACACTGATTGGTAACCTCCCACATGCACCCCATCCTAGGATCAAACCCGCAACCTGGGCATGAGCTCCAACTCAGATTTGAACCTACCCCCAATTGGAGTATGGGGTGATTCTCCAACCAACTGAGTCACACTGGCTAGGGCAAGAATCTATTTTATAATACATAGAAAAGAGCACTCTAATTTATGTGTTCTAAACCAATCGATTTATTGCAGACATATTCAAGCACTCATTTTGGATATAAAATATATTCACAAGTGTTATGTATATATGAATAAGTGTGCGTGTTTATCACCCAAAGGGAAAGAGCCAGGAAAAAGTGGAGGACAGTCTGGCCGGTGTGGATCAGTGGTTGAATGTCGACTCATGCAGCAAGAGGTCCCAGTTCAAATCCCAGTCAAGACACATGCCCAGGTTGTGGGCCCGATCCCCAGTGAGGGGCATGCAGGAGGCGGCCAATTGATGTTCTCTCATCGATGTTTCTATGTCTCTCTCTGTCTTACTTCCTCTCTCTCTAAAATCAATAAAGAAAAAAACATTTTTTTTAAGTGGAGGACAGAAATGTCAGAGAGAAAGAACTCATAGTGAGAGACAACTGATGAGGGACAAAAGACTTCCACTGGACTGGACAACTGGAAATAACTGGGAGCATGAAGCTCTGATTGAGGCAGGTAAGGATGCTCAGCAGGGAAATGCTATGATGGCATTGCAACAGAAGGGGCTGCAAAGACTGTCTGAGATCAGAACATGAAGGGCTTTGTATATAGCATGAGAGCAAGTTTTGGACACTTCCTGCTAGAGAGCAGAACTCGGAGCCTCCTTTCGGCTCTGAGACTGAACTTCATTTGATTTAATATCCCAAGCACTTGGCAAAGTAGCTGGCATTCAGAAATGTTTGCTAAATTAAATTATTCTTCTCCCTTCTAAGCCATGAGAAGCCAGACAAGATTCTGGCAGGTGCTCTATTTTTAGTATTAACAAACAGTTGGTAACTTCCCAAGTAACTTTCATCCCTATTCTCAATTCCAGGACAGCTTCCTTTTGTCCAATAACTGTGGTCTTTGAACAGGACACTCTTTTTCATTATGTTTTTATTACCAGTTCTACCTAAGAAAATCATAATGAGGTTGCACTTCCCTCCTGGTGTCAATATTTTAAAAATCTATCGTGTTGCTCTTTGCATCAGCTCAGGACTGGAGGCCTGACACAAGGCAAAGGAGGTATCGCTTCCCTTCCCCTCCCCTGCCTCTCCTATCTCATAGTCTTACACAGTCTCTAACTACAGAATATTCTGTTGACCCCAACATATTTCCATTTCAAAAGTATTTTATGTGCTTTCAAGTTATAGGTTACGTGCTCCCTGAAATGAAAGATTAAAGTCTTAGTCCCATACGACCCTGAGCAAATCAGTGTTATCTTATAGTTGCTTCTTCATCTATAAAATTAGGAAAAGGCCATTTGCCAGACTTCATTCTACCTCAAAGACCTGCCACAGATTAAAATGAATAAAAAGTACATAAAGTACAACATATTCTTATTACCTAAATACAGTTTGAATTAGTACTTAACAACAGGAATGAGTCATTTTCCTAATCATCAAATGCATGAGTTTTCAAGGTAGTAAAGAGAATATGTGAATTAAATAAGTTAAAGTACGTGAAAGCATCCAGTCCAGAGCTTTCAGAGAAGGAACTAAATAACAACAGGCCCCTTTCCTTTGCTTCAACTCCACCCATTACCAGACCACATATTTAATGAACAAAAGAAATGAAAACATGAACCCAAGTCATGGCAAAGCTTCCTAAATTTCTCTCAAGCTCATGCATTGCCTGCATCCTATTACTTCCTCAGGTTAGATTTTCTTCTTTTTTTTCTTGCCATGTGGCATTCATCTAGGCATCGAGCTTCATATTGAAAAGAAGTAGTGTTTGAGTCTTGTCTTGTTTCTGATCTTGAAAGGCAAACTGAAAATTTCACTATTGTCCTAGCCGGTTTGCTCAGTGATTAGAGCACCAGCCCTCAGACCGAGGGGTTTTAGGGTTTGATTCCCAGTTAAGGGCACGTACCTGGGTTGCAGGTTTGATCCCTGGCCAAGGTCGGGGTCGTGCAGGAGGCAACCAATTGATGTCTCTCACATCAATGTTTCTCTCTCTCTCTCCCTCCCTCCCTTCCACTCTGCCTAGAAAATCAATGGAAAAGTATCCTTAGGTGAGGATTACCAAACAAACAAAATTTTACTATTAAACAAGATGTTTTATGGATTAAAACTTTTCGGATCCAAATTCTCTACTAGTTCTTTCTCATTTGCTAAGCAGTCCTAGTGTGAGTGAATGTTGACTTTTTATGTTTTCTTCTGTATCTACTGAAATATTTTTCTTTTTAATCTGTTAAAATCTATTTAACTTAGTAATGTGAATAATTATATTGATGAATTTCTCTAATGTCAAATCAATGATCTATATTTTTAGGATAAGCCCATCTAGATCATTTTTGCACACAGAGTGGGGCAAAAGTAGGTTTACAGCTGTTTGTATGGCAAATACAATAATTAATACCTAATATAAGAATAAACTCTCTCACATACTCACAATTGTAAACCTACTTCTGCCCCACCCTGTAATTTGTAGGATTTGCTAAAGTTTTGTTCAGGAACTTTATATCCATATTTTTAAGTAGCTTAAAGGAAAAGGTTTTCCTTTCTTGAGTTGCCTTTGTTGGGTTTTGGTATCAAGATGTACTAGCCTCAAAAAATGAGGAAGAGGTATCCCTCTTTTTCTGTTCTCCGGAAGTTTGTATGAAGCAGGAATTATTTATTCTCTTGAATCTTCTGGAGAAATCGCCAGTAAATCCACCTGTGCTTGAAATTTTCTTTTTTTAATTTTTTTTTCTTTACTGATTTTAGAGAGAGAGGAAGGGAGGGACAGAGAGAAATAGAAACATTGATGAGAGAGAACATCGATTGGCTGCCTCCTGCATGCCCCCCACTGGGGATCGGGTCCACAACCTGGGCATGTGCCCTGACCAGGAATCGAACTGGTAACCTCTTGGTGCATGGGTCGACGCTCAACCACTGAGCCACACCAGCCAGGCTGTGTTTGAAATTTTCTTTGTGGATTTTTTAATTACTGGTTTCATTGGTTTAATGTCTATAGGATTTTAAGGTTTTCCATTACTTCTTTTTTATTTATTTATTTATTTATTTATTTATTTATTTATTTATTTATTTAATTTATTTATTTATTTTTATCCTCACCCGAGGATATTTTTCCATTTTTTGTACAGATAGAGTGGGAGGGAGAGAGAGGAAGGGAGAGAGAGAGAGAGAAACATCGACGTGAAGGGACACATCGAGTGGCTGCCACCCGCACGACGAACTAGGGCCGGGGACAAACTGCAACCGAAGTATGTGCCCTTAGCGGGAACTGAACCCGGGTCTCTCCGGACCGCAGGCCGATGCTCTAACCGCTGAGCCAAACTGGCCAGGGATCCATTACTTCTTCAGTCAGTTTTGGTCAGGTTGTATTATTCTAGAAATTGACCCATTTCCACAAAATTCTCAAAACTTTGGTATAAAACTTCTCATATCTTCTGTTGATCTTTCTTATGTCGGTAGCTTCCCTAGTGCTGAACCCTTTCGTTCCTGGCATTGCTCACTTGGCACCCGTGCACCCGTGCTCTCTCCCCGACTCCTCCGTAATCAGTCTCCCAAAAGTTTTCAAATTTTATTAGTCTTTGAAAGAACAAACTATCAGCTTTATTTATCTTGTATTTTGTACTCCCCTCCGGCCCTGGCCTTAATCAAATTCTACTCTTTATTATTTTATATTTATGTTTTCTGTCATTGGGTTTAATTTATTAAACATTTTTTAACTATTTTTTTTTTTTTTATCCTCACCCGAGGATATTTTTCCATTTTTTGTACAGATAGAGTGGGAGGGAGAGAGAGGAAGGGAGAGAGAGAGAGAGAGACATCGACATGAAGGGACACATCAAGTGGCTGCCACCCACACGACCAACCAGGGCCGGGGACAAACTGCAGCCGAAGTACGTGCCTTTAGTGGGAACCGAACCCGGGTCTCTCCGGACCGCAGGCCGACGCTCTAACCGCTGAGCCAAACTGGCCAGGGCCATTTTTTAACTCTTTAAAATAGATGTTTGATCTTGGATTTTCAGCCTTTTGTTTTTTGGTTGTTGTTTTTCTCTAATATATGCATTGAGGTCTATAAATCCCCTTCTAAGCTTGGTTTTTAGTAGCATTATACAACTTATGATATATAGTATTTTCAGTATCATTTAGTTCCAACTATATTCCAATTTCCATGATGATGTTTTTCTTTGACTCAATGATTATTTACAAGTTTATTTCTTAATTTCTAAGAATACAGTGATTTTTATTTGTTATCTTTCTGTTATTGATTTCTAGCTTAACTCCACTATGATCAAAGAACTTATTCTGTATGCTATCTATCCTTGGAAACTTGAGACTTGTACATGTTCAAGTTACATGTTATTATACATGTTCTGTGGCTTCCTCTTCATTTACTTGATAAGTCTGAACTTTTTAATGTGGCTGTGTCATTATTTACCCACACCATGAGTGTCACACCCTCTTCTATACCTATGTGCCAGCCATGCTAGACCCAGTTTTCCAAACATGCCGCGCTTTCACACTTTGTGCCTTTGCCTACACTCTTCCCTTTGCCAGAAATGCCCCTTCTCTGCTCCTCCGTATCCGCTGCTCGCTCAGATACCCCCCACCCCCCACCCGGTGTAGCTCTCCAGGTATTCTCTCCAGCCCTGGATCTCCCCAGTTGGTGAAGTACTGCGGCAGCTGGTATCCCTACCTCCCATCATTCTGTTTCATCTATACTCCACTCTGCTGCCAGAGTTATCTTCCTAAAATGCAAATCCAACCACATTTCTTTCCTGCTCAAAATCCCTTCACCAGCAGCTTCCCTCTAGCACAAAGCCCAAACTCAGCGTTCCACAGGTCTTGTCTTCTGGCCTTTTCCAGGTCCCTACATGTTTACTTGTGGTATTTTCTCTGCTCAAAATGCTCTTCTCACCTTACTCATCCATCTTTGCTGGTCAGGCTTGAGAGCCACTTCCTCTAGGAAGCCTCTCCTATACCCACCCTCTAACACTGCACTTACAGGCCAAATGAACCACTCCTTGTATAACGGTAATGATCAAGGGGAGTGCGGGGAGAGCAAGTCCCTTAATTAATTTTTAATTATGGTATTTACTTTATTTTAAAATCTCAATTGAGGAAGAGTGTAAGATTTCAATGTTTTCACAGGAAAGTAGACTTTTTAAAAGGTTGATGAGCACTGGCCAGTTTGGCTCAGCGGTTAGAGTGTTGGCCCTTGGAACGAAGGGTCTCGGGTTTGATTCTGGTCAAGGGCACGTACCTGAGTTGCAGGTTCAATCCCTGGCCCCAGTCAGGGTTGTGCAGGAGGCAAGCAGTCAATGTGTTTCTCTTTCTCTCCCTCTCCTCCCCACCCCCCTTCACGCTCTCTAAAAAAAAAAAAAAAAAATCAATGAAAAAATATCCTTAGGTGAGGATTAACAAAAATAAATAAAAAATAAAATAAGAGGTTGGTGAGTACTGTATGCACAGCTATACATCCTCTGTCTTAGCATATATAACACCTAGAGCACTGACTATTTAAACATATCTTAATCAGACTATCATTTCCTCAAAAGTAGGAACTGAGGCTTATTTAATTTTGATCTTCAGTGACTAGTCCAGTTCTATCTTTTTTTCTTTTGTTTTGATTTTAGAGAGAGAGGAGAGAGAGGGAGAGAGAGAGAAACATCAATGAGAGAGAACATCGACCGGCTGCCTCCTGCACCCCCCCACTGGGGATCGGGCCCACAACCTGGGCGTGTGCCCTGACCGGGAATCGAACCGACGCTCCACCACGGAGCCACACCGGCGGGGCTACAGTTCTATCTTAATAAGTAAGATCAGATGGCTGTCAAATGAACTTCCCTGAGGAAATAAAGGACCATTTTAAATTCTAGGTCCTCAACTAGGAACCCCAGAAAAACCTCCTGTGTTCTGTTCGCTCTCCTTCACACACAAGGCCAGACCACTGCGCCCCCACCAGGCATTTCTTGTGAAGTGTCAGGACCTTCAACGGCCCGCTGCATCAAATCTGAGCTCGCAGGCCTGCCGCCAGGCCCTCCCTCTCGGCTGTCCCGCCCTCACCCCGCGCGGTCCCCGCACCCTCTCAGCAATCACACTTGCTGCTCTAGAGCGCCTTCCCCAGGCGCCCACATGCCCGCCCAGCCGTCAGGGTCCCCGCTTCGGGACCCACCTGTGTCTCAGGGGCTTCCTGGAGTCCCCTTCCTCTTCTGATCCCTGAGTCGCTGCACAGGCCCTGTCCTGGCCCCGGTTCCTCTGTGAGCCTCGGCGTGCACGACAAACGTCTCGGTCCGCCCTTCCCACGTGCCCCACACCGCCTAGTACAAAGCCGAGATGGAACCGTCTCCCAGCAGGAACGCCGCTGCTGACAGAAGTCACTGTCATCCCTGCCTCGGCCTCTCCCGGCCCAACGCCGGCTGCTTGGGTGGCATTCACGTGATCCCCGCGAGGCGCTTTCAGGGCTATTTACCCGAGTGTTTCTTTGTAATCCCACGTCATGGCCAACCCCGTGTCAGCGTGAGGGGGACCGCCCCCGTGTCAGCCGTGTCAGCGTGAGGGGGACCGCCTCCGTGTCAGCCGTGTCAGCGTGAGGGGGACCGCCCCCGTGTCAGCCATGTCAGCGTGAGGGGGACCACCCCCGCGTCAGCGTGAGGGGGACCGCCGCCGTGTCAGCGTGAGGGGGACCGCCCCCGCGTCAGCCGTGTCAGCGTGAGGAGGACCGCCTCCGTGTCAGCCGTGTCAGCGTGAGGGGGACCGCCTCCGTGTCAGCCGTGTCAGCGTGAGGGGGACCGCCTCCGTGTCAGCCGTGTCAGCGTGAGGGGGACCGCCGCCGTGTCAGCCGTGTCAGCGTGAGGGGGACCGCCCCCGCGTCAGCCGTGTCAGCGTGAGGGGGACCGCCGCCGTGTCAGCCGTGTCAGCGTGAGGGGGACCGCCGCCGTGTCAGCCGTGTCAGCGTGAGGGGGACCGCCGCCGTGTCAGCCGTGTCAGCGTGAGGGGGACCGCCCCCGCGTCAGCCGTGTCAGCATGAGGGGGACCACCTCGGTGTTAGCGTGAGGGGGACGTTCCTGCTGTGGCCGAGGGAACTTGTTTTCACAGCTCTATGACAGGGTCCGGGGATCTGCGATTTTCCTCTGGCCACTAAAAATAAATGCAACCCCCACCCCCACCCTGAACTTATTTTGCCTTTCCGGAGCTAAGAATTCTTAAATTTTCAGTTCTTTGATACTCTGTGCCAGCCCTTCTTTCTGGTGAAATTTTGCTTTCCTCAGGCTGTTAAAATACCCCCAGGTAAGAAAACCATAATATTATGATGGTAGCAATTTAAATACGTAACTTTGGGAAATTAAACAGTTCTGAAGGGTCTTTAGTTCAGTAATAATGATGAGATCCGGCCACCACGAGGGTATGAGAACACAACGCTGCAGCAGTGAGGTTGTGTGTCCTTCCTTCTCCTGACCACATGACTACCCCGGTAGGCCCGGCAGACAGCAGGACCCGGGACTGGGGTCTGTCCATGAACTGTGGGTGGCAGGACATGATCTGCAGGCCTGGCCCGGAAACCTGCATCTTCTCTAAGTTCTCGCCCGTCTCTCTTCTGGAAGCTGGATCGGAGGACCCAGGGCAGGACTCAAGGCCTTCCGAGCTGGCGGGGTTACCCGCTGGAAGGAATCTATGGCCCTGATGTATGAGGTGGAACTCCCTCCCTGACCCCTACAGACCTGCATGAGATTGTGACAGGAAAGAAAGAAACCTTCATTGTTTTAAGCCACTGAAATTCTGGGGTAGTCTGTAACAATTGAGTCCACCCTAACTGAAATGATATTATCCTGAATTCTTAAAGTTAAAAAATTATTCCTATGTATCACTTATAGCAACTCTGACTACAGCTACCTTTTGTTTCGCCATTCTATTGTTTCCTCTTTCAGGTGACCTGGGAACTGCTGGAAGAACCCCCGCTAGAAGGACCAGTCCCAGCTGCCGGGATCACTGTCAGCCCTCTTCAGGAAATGCCTTGGCTGCAGAGAGCTGTCTTGGCCCGAGCCATGCCCTTCCTGGGCAGCCTCCTCTGATGACTAGCCCAGGAGGAACTACAAAGGGACAGCCCCCCCACCCCAACTTAGAAGGACCATCCCAACCTCCTGTCCCTGTGGGGTTGGCTGACACCTTTATAGGGGCTGAGTCATAGTCCAACACTCCTCTGTACAATCATGCTTCCTTCTCCTCCCTTTCTGTTCGCTCCTCCAGGGTCGCTGATCCCCAAACCACTCCCTGGTAAGCTTTCCACACACTAATCTTTATCTCAGAGTCACTTCCCTATGATCCAACCGAGACAGGCACGGTGTCCTTGATGCAATATCATGTTGCCCAACTCTTCCTCAGTGCATGGCACAAACACCATATTTTCTAATAAAAAAGGAAAACACCCCAAATCACAGTGATATGGAAGCTTTAAAACTGAGACTCTCTAGAGAAATTCTGAATGTATTCTACTATTAACAGACTAATTCTTTGCAAGAAAATGAGACTACAACATTTTGAGAGGCCCTTTGAGATTGTCTGAAGAAAATATTATCACCTTGCTTGTAACCAAATAAAGAAATTATTAATTATATAACAAAGAGCCATGTAACAAAAATCACTGAGGCTCCATTACCCATCTGTGCTGGTATCTGGCATATTATAATTAGGGCAGTTACTTCGTGAGTGCTCACCACAACACAGCGTGAACAGCTTTACATGCGTTAGCGCGCTGAATCCTTTACTCATTCTGCGGGTGACAACTCAGGTTCACAGAGTGTAAATAAATTATCACCCAGTCCTGGAGCTGGAACTCAAAGCCAGGTAGGGTTTACTCCAAAGCCTCAACTCACTAGTATGTCTTGCATATTCTTGCATATTGCATATATGTCTTGCATATTTAAGCTCTGAAAGAGTTCAAGTATAACAATTAATTCACTAAGTAATTTGCAAGGGAGGGAGAGCAAAAGGCAGTATATGTGATTCCAAAATCTAGGTTCTCTCCTGTCGCCCACTATTGCTTCCACAGATGACAGACACAGGCCCGACCTTCTAGGCGCAAACAGTCTAATAAATAAATGAGTTAAAGAACAACCCCAAGACGATTTTGCCAGAAGGAAGATATCCAGCCCAAGCCTGTCCTGTGGCAATCAAAAGGTTCTTCTGCCCTCTTGTGGCTCACAAAGACTGCTACACATCAAAGCTCCATTAACAAGCTAAAATACCATATACAGCAGCTTGGCAGTCAGGCACAAAACAGCAGGAGGCCACTGTGATTGGCTCAAATTGGAGCAGATTTAATAACCTAAAATTTTGATTTTCCTACTCTTCTGTGCCTACAGAAAGCTCATAATAAGAATCATAGAATACTACAGCTCAGAGAAGAAAATCAGTCTTTTGCAATGATAATCAAGAATATGATAACCAGCTATATGCATTCAGAACAATAAAATTTAAAAAACATTCTAAGCACCAAACAAAACTCCTGATCCTTGCTTTTTACACATAATAATATATTTCAGAAAACTTACTCCACTCCATCAGCATATACAAAGCCTCCTCATTCTTCAGGTGCAGAGCATCCCACAGGATAGCTGAACTTAGCCTCTACTGGTGAACATGTCAGTTGCTTCCAAGCTCTTATTACTAAAAACAATTACCAACAAACAAACAAAAAATGCTGCAGTGGTACTCTTGTACACAGATCATTTTGCAAGTACGCTAAAATACCTGTCGATGAATTCCTAGAAGTGGAAATGCTGGGTCAAAGGGCACACACATGCCCTTGCATTTCTTCCTTTTTGAAACTCTTCTTCCTCTGACTTTCCCTCCAATCTCTCTGGCTGCTCAGGCTTCTTCCCATGCTTTCTTAAACATTTCAGAACCACTGTTAATTCAGGGTGGCTTTATAAGGACTGACCATATGTGGCTCACCCCTCAGTTGGTGGTTCTCGAGGATTTGGTCCTTGGCCCTCTTTCATCCTGTATCCTCTCCCCCAGTTATCAGTTTTCTTCCCTGAAGGCAACCAAAGTTATTATTTCTGGGTTTTATGCTTCATGTATGCAAATCTGTATGTAACATATATGCCTCTGTATGTATAAATATGAACACACATGTACAAGACTTTTTCCCCCTTTCTATATACATAGTAGCATTTTCACCCCAAATTGAAGCAATTTTAAGGGGATACCTCCAAGTAGCAACCATCACAGGAAAAAATTGTAGGCCAAAACATTTTCAACCAATAGTTATTTGCCTCACAGCTGGAAAGAAACCACCGAGAGAAGATCAAATTAAAAGTACTGTCTTAGCCCTGGCTGGTTTGGCTCAGTGGTTAGAGTGTCAGCCCACAGACCAAAGGGTCATGAGTTCGATTTCGGTCAAGGACATGGGTCTGGATTGCAGGTTCAATCCTTGGCCCTGGTCAGGGCTGTGTGGGAGGCAACCAGTCGATGTGTCTCTTTCACATTGATGTTTCTCTCTCTCTCTCTCTCTCTCTCTCTCTCGTCCCTCCCTCCCTTCCTTTCACTCTAAGAATCAAAGGAAACAATATCATAGGTTTTCAATTTCTTGCTCTCTTCTCCTCCTGGCATCCCCATAATGAGAATGTTGGTACACTTAAAGCTGTCCCGGAGGCTCCTTACACTATCCTCATTTACTTGGACTCATTTCTCTTTTTGCTCTTGTAATTGGGCGTTTTTTGCTTCCTTATATTCCAAACTATTGATTTGATTTTTGGCTTCATCTGCTCTACTGTTGATTCCCTGTAAATTATTCTTCATTTCAGTTAGTATATACTTCAATTGTGACTGGTTCTTTTTTATTGTTTTCATATTCTTTTTATGCTGTTGAAGTTCTAAGTTCGTTGAGTATCCTTACAACCTGTGTTTTGAACTCTGCTACTAGTAGATTGCTTGTCCCTATTTTGTTTAGTTCTTTTTCTAGATTTTTGTTCTGTTCTTTCATTTGGGACATGTTTCTTTGTCTCCTCATTTTGGCAGCCTCCCTGTTTGTTTCCATGTATTATGTAGAGCTGCTGTCTCCCAGGCTTGGTAGAGTGGCCTTATGTAGCAGGTGTCCTGTAAGGTCCAGTGGCATAGCTTCCCCATTCACCTGAGCTGGGCACTCCAGGTGCATCCCCCGTGTGGGCTGTGTTCACCCTCCAGATGCAGTTGAACCTTGATTGCTGTTGGCACTCAATGGGAGGGATTTACCCCCTGTCTGATTGGCTGTAAGGACTAGCTGTAACCACTGTGGAGGATCAGCTGCGCAGGACCCCTCCCCAAGAAGCAGGACTTACTTTAGCAGGGCTCTGGCACCCATTGAGTCTAGCCCTAGAGTATGACACTTGGGGAGGTAGCTGAGTGGTGCTTCGATATGGCCTAAAACTGTCCAATTGGTGCAGTGGTGCTGGGGCTGCCTGGGAGGTACAAGCCAAGGTTAGCAGATGCCTGTGTTCTGCCAGGGCCATTCGGCATGAGCTACAAAGTGATCTGCAGATGGGTGTTACTTGTTCTGGGCTCAGAGGTGCCCAGGAGAGACCAAGCAAGCCACACATGGGGGTGGGACCAGCCTGCTCTGCGTCTCCACCTCTCCTACCAGTCTCCATGTGGCTTCACCTTTATATCCTTAATTGTAGGACTCCTGTTCAGCCAGATTTCAGGTGGTTCTGAATGATGGCTGTTCTGCAGTTTAGTTGTAATTCTGATGTGTTCGTGGGACAGTGCAAGTGCCAAAATCACCTATGGTGCCACCTTAACTGAAAACCAAGTCCTGCTTTCTTTTATTTATTTTTTAAAATTATTTTACTATAAAAATTTATATAAAATAAGCCATAAACACAATTGTTAAAAATAAAACAAACAGAACTAAGACAGTACATAAAATGTTTCCATGAAAAATAACAAAAACAGCCCTGGCTGGTTTGGCTCAGAGGTTAGAGCATCCGCCTGCAGACCAGAGAGGCCCAGGTTCGGTTCCTGCTAAGGGCACATACATCGGTTGCAGTTTGTCCCTGGCCCCAGTTGGTATCGTGTGGGTGGCAGCCACTCGATGTGTCTCTCTCACATGGATATTTCTCTCTCTCTCTCTCTTCCTCCCTCTCTCCCTCCACTCTATCTGAAGATAAATGCAAAAATGTCCTCCAGTGAGGCTAAAAAATTAAAATAAAAAATAAAAATAACAAAAACCTTATGCTTGAAATTATTCTTTTAGATATACGATGCTTTTTTCCTAGACTTAAAACAGTGATTTCCATTACACTTAATTAGGCTATGAAATATTAAGTATTATTTTATAAAAGACAAACAGATTCTCAAACTCAAGGATTAACAAATACTTGCAAAGGTATCACCAAAATCTTTGAATTTAATAAAATCTTAAGGCCAGAATACAAAATCTACCTGAAATAATCTAACCAAACACCACCAAGTTACTTAAATGAAACTCAGCTTCTGAGATGATATAAAGAGAAAAACTTTAATCTTACTTATATGCGAGATTGGATATACAACTTGTCAACATATTTTTAAAAACAAACCAAACCAGTCCTGGCTGGTTTGGCTCAGCGATTAGAGCATCAGCCCAAGGACCAAAGAGTCATGTGTTTGATTCCTGGTCAAGGACACATACCTAGGTTCAAGTTCAATCCCCAGCTCCCCTCCCCCCACCCCCCGCGGAGTCATGTAGGAGGCAACCAATCCATGTGGCTCTCTCACACGGATGTTTCTCTCTCTCTCTCTTTCCCTCCCTCCCTTCCACTCTATCTAAAAAAATCAATGAAAAAAATATCCTCAGGTGAGGATTAACAACAACAACAACAAAACAGCCATGGTTCCTGAAAACCCTTCCTACATTATATTGGAATTTAAAGGGACTTTTAATAACTTCAAGGTTACATAGAAAAATAAGTTTTTTATTGTTAAAATTACAAATAATTTTTCTTCGGAACCAACAGAAGTTTTCAGTATTAAGTCTAAAGCTTTTAGAGAACAGTTCTCCAACATTAACGCTTTTTTTGTTTCCTCAGTTAAAAAGGAAAGAATTCAGTCTGCAGGCAACACTTAACTATAAAGAATCCACCCCCACTCCCACCCCCACCCCCAAAAGTACCCCTCACAACTCAGACATTAGCTTTCAAAATGAGCTCTTCACACAGCTGTTTTTGAGGAAGAAGTTACTATCTTACTTATTTAAAATCACATTTTATAGTGATTCCATGACAAACTATTATTATTGTTATTTGGATATCTCTGTCTAAACATGTTCTGATGTCACACAAAAGAATAACTGCTAATATCTGAAGCTAAGTCTCAACGTATACAAGGATTTGATTTACATGACCAATGTCAAAGATCACAGTTGATTCAAGTAAGAAGTTCTATACTGATTAACACCATTATTCCACTTTTTCTAAAACCGTGTTCAAGTTTCGTATATAATATTTCAAAGTAAAAAGTTCTAAGGCCTGCCCAGGCGGTGTGGCTCAGTGGATTGAGCGTGGTCCCACAGACTGAGAGCTCCCGGTTGATTCCTGGTCAGGGCACATGCCTGGGTTGTGGGCCTGATCCCCAATGGGTGGTGTGCAGGAGGCAGCTGATCGATGTTGCTATCTCTCTCTCTCCCTTCTTTAAAAAATCAATGAAAGCATATTTTTTTTAAAAAAATGAAGTTCTGCCCTGGCCGGTTTGGCTCAGCGGTTAGAGCGTCGGCCTGCGGTCCGGAGAGACCCGGGTTCAGTTCCCGCTAAGGGCACGTACTTCGGTTGCAGTTTGTCCCCGGCCCTGGTTGGTCGTGTGGGTGGCAGCCACTCGATGTGTCCCTTTCACGTCGATGTTTCTCTCTCTCTCTCTCTTTCCCTCTCACTCTATCTGTACAAAAATTGGAAAAATGTCTTCGAGTGAGGATAAAAAAAAAAAAAATTAAGTTCTAAGGCCTAATAGTCAGGACTGATGGATTTGACAAACAATCATCCATATTTTAAAAAGTCACAAGTGTGTGCTTTCTTCCCCCTTTCTGGACAAAAAGTAGTTTGGAAACATTTGAGGGTATGTATAATGCAGAGAATGACTCCCTCACATAAATCAGTCCCCGGAAGTACAGGATGAGGATGAGTTTTTAGAACTATACCCCGTAAGAAATTTTGTTAAAAATTGTTATACATATCTATTTTTTTTGTTTGTTTGAGCCTCCCTACAAAGACCCCCTCCCCCCAATTTCTACAAATAGCTGTACAAGAAGGGAAAAGCTTTATATCATACAGACACTTCCCGTTTCTTTTTCTTGACCTTCAGTACGGGAGGCAGAGAAACCTTCAAGGCAGTCTCGCAGGCAGTGCAGACAGGGCTGACATTGCAGAATACTGACAAGCACCCAAAACAGGGACAACGCCAGTGTCACTGAGGTTCCGGTGACAGAAGCATGCAGCCTGGTAGTACACATGAGTTTGGGGCAGGAGGATTAGCTGAGATCTCTGATCCTGATCAGGAAGAAAAACCCACAGGAAATCCTGAAGCAGGGAGGGCACCTGAGGCATCTTTAAGTACAGGCCCCTGTGATGTCACAACCTGTTGGAGGAGTCCTGAATCGAAGTCTAAAACACAGGCATCGATCAAAATGTTGTTTCTGTGCTACGGAGATGACATCCATGAGCTTCACATACCGCAGCGCACTGTCTCCTGCAGCCTTCATCGCCAGTGTCCTCGACTTCATTTCCTGATTACCTTTAACCCTTGTTCGTTCTGTGAATGCAGCAGCACTTTGGTAAGGGCTCTGGCCCAGAGTTAATGTATGTTAACCCTTTAGGTAACTTTTAGTCTTTGGATCTTTGATCTCTTCCACAATAATTTCATTTTCTGCTGTCAACAACTTGTACTTCCCATCTTTACTCCCTGAGGGACTGAATTCAGGAGGGTCGCCAGGGTCCCCAAAGAAGTCACCAAGTCTGCCATTCTTTCCAGGATACAAGAATGAGCTTTCCTGAATGTGACTTGCAATTACATCCAGTTTATTGGAACGATTCATGAATAAGTGAGAATTTTTCAGCACCATTACTGCATCTATGCATTTTGATAAAGTAAACTGGGATTTCTTTAATTCTTACTTTCCCCCCAAATTGGGTTGGTAATAACTATGATAACTAGAAGATTCAATTCATCTTCATCTGAGACCATGGTGGCCACTTGTAATCTGTGTCTTCATATTTAAAGTGGCTTTCTTGTAGACTATGAATAGGTGGGTCTTATTTTCTTGTTTTTGTTTTTTAATCTATTCTGACAATCTCTGCCTTTTGATTGGTACATTGAGACCACTGATGTTCAAAGTGACTGCTGATATAGTTGGAGTAATATTTACTGCATATTCATTACTGTTTTCCACTTGTTGCCCTTATTCTTTGTTCCTGTCTTCCACTTTTTCCTTTAGTGTTTTTGTTGTTGTTAATCCTCACCTGAGACTATTTTTTTCATTTATTTATTTTTTTAGATAGAGAGGAAGGGAGGGAGGGAGAGAGAAGCATCGATGTGAGAGACGCACATTGACTGGTAGCCTCCTGCACACACCCCGACCAGGGCCGGAGATCAAACCTGCAACCCAGGTTTGAGCCCTTGACTGGGAATTGAATCTATGAGCCTTCAGTCTGAGGGCGTCTGAGCGCCTCTAACCGCTGAGCAAAACTGGCCAGGGCCCCATTTTTTTTGGTACGTGCCCCTAGCAGGAACCGAACCCGGGACTCTCTGGTCCGCAGGCCGATGCTCCAACCACTGAGCCAAACCGGCCAGGGCCAGGGCCCTTTTAATTGAGTATTTTATGATTCCATTTTCTTAGCATATTGGTCATTCTTCTGTTTTTACTTTCTTTGGTGGTTGCCCTAGAGTTTACCATATGTATTACAACTAATTCAAGTCCACTTTTAAACACTATACCACTACATAGGTAATGTAGTGTAATTACCACTACATAGGTAATTACAATAATGGAATAACCTAATTCTTACTTCTTGTTCCTCGTATCACTGCTGTCATTCACTTCACGCATGTACTTCACTTTTCTACTCTGCCACTCATTCCTGTACAGTTTCTATATGAGGCTCTGTATTCGCTTGTCTCTCCAATCTTGGGGGCAGCTGTTTGCCCTGTGTCCTCTCCTCTCTATGGATCCAAGAAGAGTTATTGATTTTGTCAGTTGGTTCAGCTTTTTACTTGTTTTTAGGACAGGGTAGCAACTTCTAAGCTCCTTAATACATGGAACTGAAAGCTACAGAACTTTGAAAAAGATGCTGATAACTAGACCAATCTTATTCCTGAAGTCTTTCAGATTAAGCATTTGACTCAAATCCTGGCAATCTGATTAAACCTTGGCCACATGTAGCTCTCAGCTGCTCAAAACAAAGCAGTCTGCATCCTTCAACATGCCTTGGGATTAATGAAGGAATAAAATGATAGTTGTTTTATTTTTCGTGTTATAGGCTGAGAGCAAAAAGGTGCATGTTCATCTTATATCCAGTTTACACAGAATAGTATGTGAACCATAATAGGAATGTACTGCTTACTGAATGAATAATTTAATAATAAAAAGCTCTAGATTCCTCTCTGCCCCCACCATGAAGGAATTCTGACAGGTAATCTTGATAAGTCATATATAGTATAAAAATTAAGAAAAAATACTAAAAATATTTACTTTTCAAACTTGGAAATGCCCTCTAAGCTCCTCATCAGATGAAAGACAGACAAACTTGATTACTAAGCCTCTTTGAAGCCTGTTTCTACACCTGTAAAAGAAGATAATAATAATCAATAGAAACTATGAGGATCAAATGAGATTATAAATATAAAGTTCCCATTATAGTACTGACATATAGTATACACTCAATAAAACGTTATTTTAATGTCATTATTATTGGTGTCATCATCAATATATCATTATTATTATTTTTTTATTCTCACCCGAGGACATTTTTGCTTTTCTCTTCTGACAGAGCGGGAAGGAGAGAGGGAGGAAGAGAGAGAGAAACATCGATGTGAGAGAGACACATTGACTGGCTGCCATCCACACAACCCCAACCAGGGCCGGGGACAAACTGCAACTGAGATACGTGCACTTAGCAGGAACCGAACCCAGGTCTCTCTGGTCCGCGGGCCAACGCTCCAACAGCTGAGCCAAACTGGCTAGGGCTCATCAATATATTATTAAACCAAAGCCTGGGAAGCCTCTTCAGCTGGACTTTGTTTACTGAGTAAAGGACCTTCTCTGACATGGTAAGCCATCAGTGTTGGTCGTTTTCTGTTCTCTGATATTACAGCACAGAAAATAACATGCTACAGCAAGAAGGCCAAACAAACTATTCAAAGTCAAATATCTAAAAGACCTGAGGGTCAAAATAACAGAAAAGCTATGAATAGTGGTTAGTCAGTAACAATGAACTCAAAGGACTGCAGATAACTATTAACTCCCGAAGTCACAGCACTAGTGAACTCACCATGTCACCTCCCACCTAATAAACCCCTTTGTCATCTGGATAACTTTATCTCTTCCTCTTCCCCTTATTTTCCTTTCTTTTTTCCTCCACCTGCTCCTGACACTCTACTATTCTTCTCTGAGTCCCTTTCCTCTCTCTTTTTTACCAATCAGAATATAGAATTAAATCCTATCCTTAGTACTTATTACATTTTTCAATAAAATGAACACAGGTTTTAAAGACAGAAAATCAGGATTTCTAATAATAAAAAACACCAGTTCTAATAATTAGCTGTGTAATTTAGGTAACCTAATTAAACTAAATACTTCAGTTTTCTCAAATGGAAAATAGAGATAATAATAGCATCTTCACATGGTTATAGTAAGAAGTAAAATTAAATAAAATTAGATGTATAAATTGTCTAGCCTAAGACCTGACACACAATAGGCCTTCCATAAAGTTAATATCTTTCTTGACTTCTCTAGGAAAATGTTACCTAATCTCTGATTATGTCTTCTACAAGTCAGTAGCTCTTATCAGAAAAGGAGACCCCCATCCCTTGCACATATTTCCATCTATTTTATAGATACAGATCAATTTATCCATTATGGTACAGACAATGCCTCCATCTACAGAATTCTACACCACACTGATGTAAACACTCCTTATTTTGGGTAGTCTCCTTGACTTTAAAAATAAGTTGAAACCCAAATTTAAATAAACTCTAGAAACACAAAGTAATTAGTGATAATTATAAGCTAAGCAGTTAAGAGGTACTTAAACATTCCATATAAAGCAATAAATTAAAGCTATAACACAATATTTTTAAATTGCCTTGAAACTGCTTCAGTAGTTTGGGCCGTGTGAGAAGTTAATGAACTACTTCATAGGAGGAATTGTTCCCATGTTAAAGTCTCAATACGAGGTCAACTGCCTCTTCCAACTCATTCTACCATTTTTAACCTCATATTGAGGTTAAACCTCATTCTACTCTCAAGTGAAATTCTACCCTGGTATCGGGTAGATGTTTATGAAAGCAAAACTGCTTTGGAGAAGAGACATTCACTAGGAATCAGAACAGACTACCTGGTATTTCCTGCGACCAGCCTTCAGACCAAAGAACCAAAGGAAAACTACTTGTGCTCAGAGAGTTCAAATCTGGTGTCACTCAGTCCAAGCCCTTCAACTGCAAGGCTAAAAAGATTAAGTAGACAGAATTTCTTAAGGAAATAAAACAAGGACAATATTAAATTGAAAATTCAAGGAAAAGATAAAGATGAAGTTTTAAGGGCAAAAGAAAACCAACGTCACTACCGAGCCCTAAGGCGGTAAATGGCGCATGGGAGCAGTACCGCACCATAGTACTGAAAAAGAACATCCTTCAAGGGCTAGAAGTACGGATACAGTTTGAGTTTTATTGAAGAACAGCACATTTTCACTGGATTCCTAAAAGGATATGCCATGGCATGCAGTTTTTGTTTTTAAAATTCTTAACCTATAGCAACGAAAGTGGCAGTCACTTTCTAAGCCTAAAGCTCAGAAATGGTCAGTTTACTCTCACTGCCCATCTCCAAAGAATATGAGAGCATTGCAGCCACACGAAAACCCAATAACTGATCTGCAACAGGCTTTTTCTGGGGGTAGGCTACAGTGACCATACTTACTGGAATCCTCCCACTGGAGTAAATGTAGCTTCCATGCAGAGTAATACAAAAATCCCAGTACCAGAAAAAGGCAGAGGGCTAGCAGCAGATTGCGCACAAATACCAAGAGTCCCATCTTCACATGATTTACGATTTCCTACATGACCTAAAAGAAAACACACACAAAACCACAAAATAAAACCAATTTAGGTCTTAAAAGATAAAGCAATAATCTTATTGATACACTCTACCTTAAAATAAGTATTATAGGAGAATTTTCAAATGAAGAACCACTTGGAATTACCAATGAGTTCATGACACAGCACCTTCCCATCTGCTCATCCCATGTCAAGAAACAGCTTCACCAGTCACTCAGCATCCAAGCCAGAACTCAGCAGTCATCTGTGTCCTGCCTTTCGCTCATTCCTGACATTCAATCAATGACTAAATTCTGGTCATTCCAACCTCCCAAATAAGTATCATATCATGTCCCCTCCCCACCATCATTACCCTCCGTCCATGCCACCACTACATTCCCAAAGACAAGTTTCCCTGCCTCCAAATTTGCATTCTCCCACATCCATTTTCCACACAGCACAGGGGTAGTTTCTTTTTTTTAATTTTTAATTTATTAATTTGTTTTTGTTACAGATGTTTCTCATTTTCCCCCCATTGACACTCTCCTCTTCTTCCCCCCCAGGAGTAGTTTCTTAATGGCACACAAGCCAACATTACTTCCCTGTCTAAACCCCTCAGTATTAGTATTCTACTGCTGCTGTTAACAAAGCATCACAAACTTAGCAGCTGAAAATAACACAAATTTATTTTCTCAGAGTTTTGTAGGCCAAAAGTCTGGGTAGAGTTTGGATCAGCTGGGTCCTCTACATGGAGTCTCACAAGGCCAAAGCCAAGTGGTCATCAGGGCTTTCTGGAGACACTGCAGATGAATCTGCTTCCAGGTCCAATGAGGCTGCTGGCCGAATTCAGATCCTTGCAGCTGTAGTGCTGAGGTCACCGTTTCCTTGCGGCTGTATGACAGTCTTTGCTCCTACGTTCCTTCGTGTTTTCCATGTGGTCCCCTTCAGCCATGGTGGGTTTAGTCCCTCTCACTCTGAATCTCTCCATCCCCTTCTACCACATCTTGTTTCTGCTTCCAGCCAGAGAAACTTCTTTGTTTTTCAGGCTCATGTGTTAGATTAAGCTCATTTGAATAATCCAGGATAGCCCTGGCTGGGCGGCTCAGTTGATTGGAGCGTCATTCCATAATCAAAAGGCTGTGCATTCGATACCTGGTCAGGGCACATACCCAGGTTGTGGGTTTGATATATCCCTGTTCAATCTTTGGTCAAGACGCATGCAGGAGGCAGCTGATCAATGTTTCTCTCTCTCACCTGCTCTAAAATCAATTAAAAAATAATAATCCAGGATAACTCCACTAACCCCCCCAGTTTTAAGGTCCATAGCCTTAATTTCATCTGCAAAGTCCCTTTTGCCACTTAAGGTAACATATTTACAGATTCCAGGGACTAAGGTATGAACATCTTTGGGGGGACCATTCTACGTAACATACCTTTTGTTAAATTCTCAATTCCTTTGGAATAAAGTAACTGCTCTTAAAATCCAGCAGCTTCTGACTGCACCCAAATTTACTCTCCAACCCATCTCTTGCTTCTCCCAACCTCATTTATGTCCTATGCTGCTGCCTTTCTTCCTACTCACTGAACACTGCCTCATTGTTTCTCTCCCCAAGGCCTGTCTGGAATTCATTCTCCATCACCCTATTTCACCTGTTGCACACTCTTTGGTACTCCCCTTAAATGTAAAATCAGCCAAGACTTCCCAGGATCACTACTCCCCACCCCCACTCAGATATCTTAGTCATGAGATAACACACAAAGAAAAAATTATGTATAAATATGGCAAATGAAGTGATAAGAAGTTATCATTTGCAGATTATATAACTGTCCACCTAGAAAAGCCAAGAGAATCAACTGTAAAAACATTATAACGAACAGGAAGTAGGTGATTATAAGATTAAATAAAACATTTCTTAAAAACTGTACCAGCAATAATCAATTTTAAAATGTAGGGGTAAAATTCCATTCATGATAGCAACAAAATCTATAAAATATCTAAAAATAAACTAAGGAGGAAACTGACATGACAGATCCAAATACATATAGAGATACAAGAGGTTCCTAAGTGAGAAGATTCAATCATGGAAATATGTCAGTTCTCCTGAAATGTCAGTTCTCTATAAATTCAGTCTAACTCCTGTCAAAACCTATGGTTATTTTTCTTTTAATCTAAATTTAATTCGGAGACTTCATGCCCAAGAGGAGCTAATAATTTTTTTAAGTAAAAGATATTAAGATGAGAATTTGCTTTTCAAGATATCAAAACCAACGGTTGAAACTGAAAGTGGGAAAATGCTCAGAGTGAGGACACGTGAAAAGGCAAAAGAAGCCAGCTCAAGGGGCTAGCCAGTCCTGGAGCATCACACCCACTACACACGAATGTAGTAAATGAAGAGAGAACTCTTCTTTAGAGTAGAATGTAAATTAACAAATGCAGAAGGAATAATGTAATAGAAAAGTCACCATTGAGCAACTGTTTTAGTAATAATTCAGCTAAAAAAAAAATCAAAGGATACAGAAATTAGTGGGTAAAATTCTGGGAAATGGGATTGTATGTAGTCTTAAAGTATCTCCCCACAAGATACTTAATAATTACAGAGAGGAAAAAGTAACTTTACAATGGAGAATTCTAACAGATACTACCATAAACTGCTGAAGATATAATATATAGAAGTTCTTTGTAATATTTTTGCAACTTTTTAAGTCTAAAATTAAAAAGTTAAAAAAGAAAAAAATTTAAATTAAATGCTCAAAGAAATGTTCAAATAAACATCCAAATAAGAAATTATATAGTCACTTAAGATGTTTATAAGAATATTTTAATAATTTCATATGGGAAACACATGATATAATATTGAAAAATATGTTAATATACAAATATCATATACTCATCAAAAAAAGACTAGAATGAAACATAAAACCCTAAGAGATCACTGCTGAGGATTTGTCTGGCTGTGGGGATGCGCTCGCCGTGCTTGCACAGCCATGAAAAGGCACGCAGGCAAAGACCTGCAGCTGCTCACAGTGAGCTCTGCAGCATGGCGAGAACACAGCAACCTGGACTCAGCCCCTCCTCACATATTCATCTCATCTCAGAGGAGGTGTTGCTCTTCTGTCCAAAGCTAACACAGCAAACACTAAGTGCTAGGGACTGTGCAAGGCACAGAGGACACTAAGTCTGTCTTCCTACTTGCTGTTCATTCTTCGACCTGCCATGATCTGATCTGGCTTCCAATTGGCATCTGAAACTGAGAGAGGAGACAGCATGGTGGTAAGAGCCCTTTCTCTGTCTTCTTTGCCTAGCAATGCTAACCCATCTTTTAGGACTCTCAGTTCAGGTCTTACCTCTTTCAGGAAGCTTTCCTTAGCTATAGTCCTACACTATGACAGTCTGTGCCCTCATAACACCCATGTTTACCTCTATCATAGCATTTATAAAACATTTTGTTTTTCTATCTCTGCAAAGAATTAGCATACAATTTGAAAATAGAATCCACAACTTAGGTCTGTGAATCATCTGTATTTAACAGCATAGCATCTAATGCACAGCAACACTTAGGAAGTGTTTGTTTAAAATTAAATGAATTAGCACCAAGAGGTCACCAGTTCGAATCCTGGTCAGGGCAACTGCCCAGGTTGTGGGCCCAATCCCCAGTGGGGGGCATGCAGGAGGCAGCCAAATAATGTTCTCCTTCATTGATATCTTTCTCTCTCTCCCTCTCCCTTCCTCTCTCTCTAAAGTCAATAAAGAAAAAAAATTTTTAATTAAATAAATTAATATATTTCTAATTATATGCCCCAGCTGTAGACATAATTAATACAGTTTGTACACATTCCAAAAATATATATTAAAGGTATAATTGTGTGTGTGTATAAATATAAATTTTAATGTAGAGAAAAGTTTGGGATACTCTGAGGCTTTTTACAATTCTCATTCTACAGATATCCCCAAGGCACTCTAGTTCTACTTCTGTGACTTCATTTACTATCATTATCCCAAACTATATATTCCATCTAGATATCTCCCCTAAGTTCCTCGTCCACTCACTCAACTTCCTACTCTACATGACCTTCTAGATCTTTCACAGATGCCTCAGACTTCCCCTATAAACCTCCTCTTTCTCCAGTGTTCACTATCTCAATAAAAGGCAACACCTTCACAGATGTTTCTGTCAGAAACCTGCCAATTATCCTTGACACGAACCTCCTCACTCTCATCTCACCCTCCAAATATAATCAATTATCATGTCCCGTGAATCTTACCTGTTAAATACTCCTTGAATCCATCCTGCCAGTACCCTATAATCTTTTGCTTGGGCTACTTCTATAGCCTCCTAAGAAGCCTCCCATATCCATTCTTGATCCTCTCCAATATAGCAGCCAATATAAATATACTCTGAATTTCCCACTATCCTTCCAGTAAGTCCCAAACCCCATAACAAGGCATACAAGACTCTGCATGACCTGGCCCCTGCCCACCTCTCCCCCCACATCTCTTACCAGTGAGTAATAGTAGGCACACACAAAAAGGTAAAAAGACAATAATGTACATAAAACTAGGTTATTTTAATTAGCCATAGAAGTAAAATTAATCTTCCCTAGCCAGTTTGGCTCAGCAGTTAGAGTGTCAGCCCACAGACTGGAGAGTCTCAGGTTCGGTTCCCACTAAGGGCATGTACCTTGATTGCAGTTTGTCCTCGGCCCCAGCTGGGGTGGTGTGGGTGGCAACCAGTCGATGTGTCTCTCTCACATTGATGTTTCTCTCTCTGTCTTCCCCCCTCTCTCCCTCCCACTCTGTTTGAAGATAAATGTAAAAAATGTCCTCAGGCCCTGGCCAGTTTGGCTCAGCAGTTGAATGTCGGCCTGCGGACCAGATAGGCCCGGGTTCGGTTCCCGCTAGGGGCACGTACCACAGGAAAAAAAAAAAGTCCTCAGGTGAGGATTAAATAAATAAATAAAATCAATCTGAACTCACCGAAATAAACTCACCAAACTCCTGTCATTTCTAAAACATCCTACACTATGGATCCCCCCACCCCCACAGAATTATACCAGGCAATAATTTTTTGTCTGAAATGTCAGAATTTTGCCAACCTTCAAATATCAGCCATAGTGGATATGAACTCAATTATAACAAAACTACATAGAGCAAAAACCACAAAGTGTTTCCTGAGCATGTCTCCTGTGAATATTTTTGAGGCAAGCTAATTAGAAGTTGTTATGTACTATTTATTATCCAGCTTTCCAAACAAGTTACTGAAAAGCTCATCAATTTTGTACAACATTTTTGTTGAATGCATACCTCTTATTCAGACTTTATGCATGACTAAACAGACTTAAGTAATTAATGTGCAATATATTAAATTATTCTATGCAGAAGAACTGTGCATTTTCTAATTGCAAGTCGATGTAAAGGATAAAATAATTACTATTGCTAATATTCATATATCACTTACTGTCCTGAGGTTATCATTTTCATTATATAGAGAAGAAAGTGAGGCACAGAAAGGTCAAATTACCTTGTCTAAGGTCAAAGTGCTAGTAAGTGGCAGAGCCAAGATTTAAATCCAAATGATCCGGCTTCAGTTATAGAACATTTTTCATTTGAAGAGGCAAGAGTTTATCAGAACAATAATAAAAAGGAATCAGCACAAGAGAAAAATAAAATTACTGCAACAGCCCTGGTTGGTTTGCTCAGTGGTTAGAGTGTTGGCTCTCAGGCCGAAGGGTCTCAGGTTCGATTCCCGGTCAAAGGCATATACCTGGGTTGCAGGTTTGAATCCCACCCCCCATTGGGGTGTGAGCAGGAGGCAACCAATTGATGTGGCTCTCTCACATCTATGTTTCTGTCTCTCTCCTCCCCCTACCTTCCACTCTCTCTCTAAAAATCAATGGAAAAAAATATCCTCAGGTGAGGATTAATAAAACAACAAAACACTACAACAATGTAGGGAAAAGGAATGAGGAAGGGGAAAGAGGAAACATGGTAGATGAACCGCTCCACAGAAGACTTTTTGTCACAGAACAGATAAAGATCATTAATAAAGATTCTCCCAGCCAAATGGCTTTATAAACAAGAGCAAACTAAGAGCAAAGATTAAAGGGAGAGCTCAGGAAGACAGTAAAACAACATTTTCTTTTTTTTTTCTAATCCTCACCGGAGGATATTTTTGCATTTATCTTCAGATAGAGCAGGAGGGAGAGAGGGAGGAAGAGAGAAACATCAGTGTGAGACAGACACATCAAGTGGTCGCCACCCACAGGATCCCAACGAGGGCCAGGAAAAAACTGCTACCGAGGCCCTTAGCGGAAACCAAACATGGGACTCTCTGGTCTGCGGGCCCACGCTCTAACCGCTGAGCCAAACCGGCCAGGGCTAAAACAACATTTTAAAGATTAAATTAGCACTCAGTAAAAGTGAGCAAAGAAAAATGACACCATCACAAAAACTAAACCTTCGATGGAAGAGAGCAATGTGGACACGGCTGAAAATACAATAAGGGTCATGAAGGCCATGCTGGATAAAAAATGAGGAAGATAGCCCTGGTTGGTTTGGCTCAGAGGTTAGAGCATCGGCCCGCAGACCACAGTTTCGGGTTCAATTCTGGTCAAGGGCATGTACCTCAGTTGCAGTTCATTCCTGGTCGGGGGCTGTAGGAGGCAGTCGATCAATGTATGTCTCTCACGTCGATGTTTCTCTCTCTCTCCCCCTCTCCCTTCCTCTCTCTCTAAAATTAAGAAAAAAAAATTTTTTTTAATGAGCAAGATAAAATTAAAAAGAATAAAGTTTAAAAGGATTACCAAAACAAACCTCAAAAAACAAAAACATGTAGCAATGGCAGTCATAGGCAATCCAGAATAAGCATAACTGGTATCTGAAAAAGAGAACCAAGCAATAAAACCAAAAAAGGATATGCAAAAATGGATAGAGACTAGCAGACGGCAAGTGTCTCATTGTGGTTTTGTTCTGTATCCCCTTGGTGGTTAGCCATGCTGAGCATCTTCCCTCATGCATCTTACTAGCTTATCTCGTGTTGCTCCAGCTCTGTTCTAGTTAATAATTCTTACGTTACACTTTACCTGCACAAAGTACCCTGTGGTTTCGTTCTGAATGGACCCAGACTCCTGTAACATGGGCAGTGACTTTCTAACTAGAAATCAGGTAGCTGCCAAAGTTTTAAAAACAGAAGACACATGTGAAAAGCTGAAAAATCTTTTGTCCCTGATCAGATACTCCGTTTAGAACTAACTAAGAAAAAGCCTAGGGGAGTGGAGGTAAAAATCCAAGGGAACAAAACCTTCAGTTTTTCACGTTTTAGTTTAGGTTTGGTTTTATTGGGCTTTTGCTTATATTTTTAATGGTGCTCAGAGGATATGGGTTCTAGACATTATTTTTTAGCAGGAAAAAGGTGACTTCTACATGAAAGATTAAAAATGCTGAATGCAAATGGCTTTGAAAAAATGCAACGGGAATATTTGAAAAGATCACTTTCCTTTGCCCGAGCCAACTGAAATAAAAGGGTGGTGGCAGCTGGTGTCAGAGGTGGTTGGGAGATGGCAATACGTCCAGAAATCTGGAGCGGACCCCAGCAGCGCCAGAGCAGCAGTAACAAGACTGGAGCGGAGGGGCGTGGCCGTGCCCCCGCCAGCCTGCAGGCCCCCTGGCACCTCTGCCACGTACTGCATGTGGACACACAACACTCAGCAAAAGCATAAAAACATGAGAATTTAAAAACTTTAAACTCAAGATAGTGTCTTCTCTAGTGAAAGAGGGAGGAGAACGGGGGAAAATATATAGAAGGCATTTACTACAAATGCAATGTTCTATTTCTTTAAAAAAAAAAAAAAAAACTGACCTAATAGGTATTAAGATGTTCTGTTCTTGTATGTGTGAAATATATCATAAGAAATATGAGGTAAATGTTCCTTTTCATTGCTATTATTTCTGAGACTTCAGATGTCTTAGGCCTAGGAAGTAGTTCCATATTGTTTATCTGCATACACACACACACTTAAAGTGAGAAGGAAAGAAATTAATATTGCAGACTAACTACTGGAACTACGCTGGGAGCTATGCCAGCGTGCCAGCCCAGGCGGAAGGCGTTACTGTGCACCTGAGTGCAGCAGGAAGAACACGGTGTGATGCCTGCAGCTAAAGTATAAACAAGGTACGTAGAGGCACTGTGAGGCGGTGGAGATGTCTGCAGGGTTTAGGAAAAGCTTCAGCAAAGAAGTTGAAGCTTTGTTGCTTTAACAAAAGAGCAGGACAGGCCTCAGATGCCATGCTAAGGGGTCTGAAATTTATCCCACTGGCAATGAAGAAACACTTGATTAAGTACAGAATGACCTGGTCAGATGTGTATTTTAGAAAGATCACTCAAGTAACAATATGGGGGACAGCCTAGCGAAGGCTAGGGCAAGAGCAAGAAGATACTGTAATAGCTCAGGCCGTTCGCCTTCAGAGAGGATGCACAGTCCTCTCTTGGTATCCAAGAGGAACGGTTCTAGGACCCCTGCAGACACTAAAATCCGTGGATGCCCAAGTCCTCTTTATAAAATGGCTTAGTATTTGCATATAACCTATGCACATTCCCCCATATACTTTGAATCATCTGAAATCACTTATTGTAAATGCTATATAAATAGTTGTTATACTGTATTTCTTAGGAAATAATGACAAGAAGAAAGGTCTGTACATGTTCAGTAAAGACTCTACCATCTAGGCCTAACAGCATAGTACTTGTCAGTAACAACGTAACACTGCACCACCACCCCCAGACATGCAAATATTTTCTATCCTCCGCTGGTTGAATCCACAGGTGCGGAACCCACAGACATAGAGAGCCAACAGTACATCTCAAAGGGTACTCAAAATGATTTACCAAGGTAGCAAAAGAAAATACCAGAACTCTTGTTTATAAACTTTATTGACAGTGGCCTCCTCACACATTCCCTATGAGGTTCAAGAAGAGCCCTCAAAAAACATGAAAGTTCCACAGATGGGGGGCAGTGATGTCATGACATATTCATTCATTTTACGACGATGTGTAGTGTATGTGCTACAAAATGGTATCAATGTGGTCAATTTCAGAACAAATGGATCTTTTCAGTAAGATCATAACTAAACTGGACAATGAGATGGTGAGTAACCATAAAGCTCCTGTACCTCAGAGAAGCTCTCTGGTTATCATCAGGTCAAGTGCATGTAAGATTTCTAGAACTTAAAGAGCAACTGTGTATTTTTCTCTCACAAAATTACTGGTGCTCCAAGTTTGCTGGCCTTTTTGGGGATGGCAAGTGTCTATTAGAAGGATGTTCCTATTAGATACTCCTAAAATACACATATCTATCCTTTCAAAGTAAAGGACATGTCCTCATAAAAGGTAGAAACTAACTTTAAAAAAAGAAACTATGCAGAGTGCATTTTGAAAACGTCTGTCAGTTTTCTATCCTTATGTTTTTTTATTTATTTATTTATTTTTTATCCTCACCCGAGGCTATTTTTCCATTTTTGTACAGATAGAGTGGGAGGGAGAGAGAGGAAGGGAGAGAGAGAGAGAAACATCGACGTGAAGGGACACATCGAGTGGCTGCCACCCGCCGGGGACAAACTGCAACCGAGGTACGTGCCCTTAGCGGGAACCGAACCCGGGTCTCTCTCTACCGCAGGCCGACGCTCTAACCGCTGAGCCAAACTGGCCAGGGCTATCCTTATGTTTTTATTGCCCAGAAGTATCACTTATAAAAACTCTCACATCTGCCCTGGCTGGGTGGTGGCCTGGCTGGAGCATCGTCCCGTACACCAGAGGGTTCCAGGTTCAATTCCCAGTCAGGGCACATGTGGGAGACAACTGATCGATGTTCTTCTCACATTAACGTTTCTCTCTCTCTAAGATCAATTTAAAAAATAATAATAATAAATAAATAAAAACTCTCACATCTGTACACCAGTTTTCAAACTGTGGTCCAAGCATCCTTGAGGGTCCCCAAAACCCTTTCAGTGAATCCACGGGTTTAAAATCATTTCCATAATAACTCTCAGGCACTATTTGCCTTGTTCACCCTCATCCTCTCACGAGGGCCCAGCAGTTTTCCAGAGGCTAATGGAGTGTATACTTGTGTATTCTTGCTATTTAAAAATTTCTCAGTAATTTTTAGTACATTAGATTTCAATAGACAAAACCCACAAAAATGGAAGTTCTTTGGTGTCTTCAGTAAGTTTTAAACTTGGTCTCTTTCTGAGACCAAGAAGTCTGAGAATCACTGATATATACTTTGAAAACTTAGTAACTGAATTTTTCAACCTATGTTTAACATATTTCAAACACCAGGTTTCAGTGGGTTTTCAAGTCATGTTAAAAATACATTAACATGCCATCTTTCCATTGTTCTGTAAGAAACACTGACATCAAGGAAAAGGGAAATTTACTGACATGTAGACAAATAATAAGGCAGGAGATGACATTCCATCAGAATAACATAAATTAAGTCTTACGGGAGTTCAAAGAGGAGGAACTCCTGTCAACCAGGATGACCAGGGAGGAACCTAATGGAGAACAAGTCTAAATTAAAACCCCATTATCATCTTTAAAAACATGTTCAGAAGACTGCGGAGGAGCAGAATTTCAGTGGGAGGCAGGCAACAGTGACAACGGCAATGACAGGCTGAAGGAAAAATGCATACATTTTAGCAACCCATGCAGTGAGCGCAGGATAATATCCGTGTCTAGAGTGTACGACACAAGCATGTGTAAATTCTGAGTGAGGGCTGGGACAGGTGAATAGCACATGTAATCTATTAGCATTTAAAGCATGTTTAAGTCGGTGTGATATTCATATCAACTGTTCCCTTCTCACTCTCAGGATAATTCCCTCATGCCTGACACTCCCAAACCAGCATCATGAATCATTTAAGGTGTATAAATAAGATGACAATGTTGGCAGTGGTTATCTTTAAGTGGGTGGGGTTTAAGGCTCATGATTATATACCATGAACCAGGTAATATACTAAACAATAGGAATCCTAAAACTATTGTTTTTATCATAAGAGGTACCTTATATATCTAACAGCATAGTCCCAGGTTTTTTATTACAAGAAGTACCTTGCCCTGGCCAGTTTGGCTCAGTGGTTAGAGTGTCGGCCTGAGAACCAAAGAGCCACGGGTGCGATTCAGGGGCACGTACCTCGGTTGTGGTTTGGTCCCCGGCCCTGGTCGGGGTCATGTGGGAGGTAACGAGTCGATGTCTCTCTCACATCAATGTTTCTCGCTCTCTCTCCCTCTCTCTCTCTCCCTCCCCCTCCCACTCTATCTGAAGATAAAATGGAAAAATATCCTCAGGTGAGGATTAAAAACAAAATAAAGCAGGTACTTTGTGTGTCTAACAGCACAGTACCTACGCATTTCACTGACAAGGAAACTCGGGCTCAAGAATAAGACACTTTCTCAATGTCAGCCAATTAGTGGCAGAACCAAGCAACCTTAAAAGATAATGATTTTTATCCCAATTAAAATAATTTGAAAACCAAGAAGACATAAGAGGTTCTGCCTAAGGTCATACCATAGAAACTGGTGAAGCCATGACTGAAATCCTGGTCTACTGACTCTGATATACAGTACTCTCTTCCAGCCCCAGGAAGGCCACGGACACAGTCCTTGTGTTACTGCAGCAGCCTAGTTGGTATCCTTCCCGCCAGTCTCACCTCATTCTAATCTCTCCTCATACATAAATATTTTATGACTCTTCTGTAGTAGGCACAGTACTATGGTTGCAAACCTCAGGACTTCTTCCCATGTCAGGGAAATAGGGCACTCACTACTCTGCTTCCTCCACATACAGTAATCTTCCTAAAAGGTAAAGCCGATAAAGTCATTTCCTAGGTTTGAATCCTTCAGGTGTCTCTTAATCATCTGCAAGACAAAGCTTAAGTCCTGAATTTACAAAACCTTCACAATCTGAAGTCTGCAGCCTCCACACTCCCTAAACATACCCTGATCTCTTGCCATTCAAGGCTCTTCAGGATGTAACCACTCTTTTGTGCTTCTAGGCCACTGCATACATTGTTTCCTGTCCGAAAAGCTTTAAAACCCACATCCACCCAGCTAATAACTAATAATTCTTCAAGACTTAGGTTAGGTGTGAACTTCTCTGGAAAACCACTGTTTATGTTCCCAGTGTGAATACAGGCGATCCCACAGGACCCACAAACACAGCCCTTGTGACAATGTATTCTAACTGCTGGTTTACTGGCTTCTGGTTCCACTACACTTTAGGGTCTTTGAGGCCAGGCACATACCTTCCATATGTATCATACCTAATGCCAGGACCTGGCATAAAGCCTGGCACAGAGCTCGCATTCAATAAATATCTGTGAGATGACAAGAGTGCCTAGTCTAGTGGGGGACACCAACAGGTGTACAACTGAGTAAAGATTGATAGATGTGAAAATAATAAAGGTGTGGCAAAAATGCTGTCCACCCCCGGCCTATTTGGCTCAGCAGTTAGAGCGTGGACCCACACACCAAAGGGTCACAGGTTCGATTCCTGGTCAAGGGCACATACCTGGGTTGCAGGTTTGATCCCCGGCCCTGGTTGGGGTTGAGCAGGAGGCAATCAATTGATGTGTCTCTCATATTGATGTTTCTCTTTCTCTCTCCTTCCCTCCCTTCCTCTCTACCTAAAAATCAATGGAAAAATATCCTCGGGTGAGACTTAACAACAACAACAACAACAAAATGCTGTCCAAGGAAGGGAAAAGAGGTTGGAAACTCTGGGGGAACCCTTCCACCTTCCCAGGGTTTCCTTACCTGATTTCTCAGTTTCTTCAGATCCTGCTGCTGAGCAGGAGCAGGAGCACCTACTTTGAACCAGGCACAGTGCGAAGCACTTTACATAAACAAACTCATTTAAGCCTCACATTGCCCTAGGTATTTCACTGATAAGGAAACTCCAGCTCAAAAATAAGACACTTACTCAACGTCAAACAATCAGTAGCAGAGCCAAGGTTACAACCCAGATTTCATCTGAAGGAACCAAGACTCCAAACAGCACTCTAGGCTTCTATTCATCAAAAGTGAGATCTCCTCCCCAATGACCAAAGTTTGATGGCCCCAATAAGGTTCAAGTGAGATTACTTTTCATGCTAACCATTTAAGTGAAAATGTACCTCAAGTTATTACACACTTTCTGGCTTCTTAAATTGAGTATCTTAAATGTAATCTAACTATTTTTGGATGCCTCAGGACCATCCCTGTGTTCATTACTGAGGAGCTGTGAACAGTGCGCCGTAGGAGTGAGTGCGCTGGGATAGAACAGGTTGTCTTGTACCAACAGCCTTGGCCTGTGAGCATTATAGTGCTTATAATGGAATTCTGATTCCCAATCCACCCTCACTCCCATGCCTAGTTAGAGCTATTATTTCTCGCTACTGTTAAAGTTTGTCTCTGGCAGCCCATCTGATTCTGCTACCTCTAATCTTCTATGGGCCATGATACTCACAGAGATTAACAGTCATCTGTGCTGTTCACAGATGATTCCTGGTTCTTTGCTCTCCAGGCACATGCTAAGACTGCAACTCCCTGTGCTTTTGTAAAGCTAGGCATGGCAGGCCCTAGCTGGGTAGCTCAGTTGGTTAAAGCATCATCCTGATATGCTAAGGTTGCGGGTTTGATCCCCTGTCAGAGCACAACAAATCGATCTCTCTCTCTTTCTCTCTCTCCCTCCCCCTCCACACCTTCCTCTCTCTGGCTAAAATCAATAAATTAAAAAGAAATTAATCTAAAGTCAGGCATGGCCATGTCACTTGCCTTACTCAATGAAATGTGAATGAAAGTGACACGTCACTTTGGGACAGAAACTTTAAAAGCCAGTGTCCTCTGACCACCATCTTTTAGCTAATCAAAATGATCATGAAAATGCTGCGTTAAGATGGACTTTCCATTAGCCTGGGTCCCTGAGTGGCTGTCAGGAGCAGAGTACAGGGAACTCATGTTGGGCATGTGGAATGAAAAGACAAGTCAACTTTTGTTCTGTTAAGCCACTGACATCTCAAGGGTTTTCATTAATGCAGCCTAATCCAGGCTCCAAACCAATACACCAGACCTCTCAGTAAGTAATTCTCTCACGCAAGTAACTTTATTTACAGATTTTGTGATGAATACTTTGTTTACACAAAGAATTTTCTTTGCAGCCATCCTGGTTCAAAGCTATATTCGATATAAAATATATTTGCCAAGCACCTACTATGTATAAAACACTGTGCTAGATGAAGAAGAAGGCAATCCATATCTTGAAAGAGTTTCGGTCTGATGTTGGCAGCTGCTAAAAAGTCAGACTCTGGTGTTACAATGGTTTAAATGAGAGACATGGGGAGAAAAGTACAGAAAAAGTTTCACAGAGGAAATTCCATATCAAATGGCCCTGAAACATGGGCAAGAACCAACAATTAGAGATTGAAGGGGGTCATTTAAAATAGAAAAAGCAACATGAGCAAAGATATAGAGCACAAAAAGTAGACAGTTCTACTGATCTGGAAAATATAATACAATCTAAGGGAATGGCAAAAAAAAAAAAAAGAATTTACCCACAGTGCCCATGCCAGGCTGGTCTGTGCTTAATTCAATAGACAGTAGGAAGCCATTAAGTCTTGGCCCGGGAAGTGAGGTATCTGAAAGTGATGCTAGTACACAGGACAGATGGGAGGAAAGAAAAAGATGTTAGGGGGTTTCTGCAATAATTCAAGGGAATGATATATCAAAGGCCCTAAAAAATCACTGTGACGATAGTAGGAATGGAAAGAAGCAGATGCCAGAAATACTGCAGAGGTAGTACCTGGCTACCAGCTGAATCCAGGAGAAGAAAAAAAAAAAGGCAAGAATGATTCTTGGAGTAGGACTCCCCTAGCAGAGAGCACTGTTATTCCGCATAGCAGAGGTTAATCAGAAAAGTAACAAGGCAAATAAAATGTTGCTGTGCATTTTTTCTAATGGCTGACTGAAACTTCACCTAAAGTGAATACTACCACTTGTAATATTTTCCTTTGTTCCACCCAGGAAAAGTTACTTCTTGATTTGATACCAACATTTTATACAAACTTTTACCCTGCTGTTTCTAACAGGAAACTCCCTGAAACCACCAGGAGCATTTGGGGTTCTTCCCTGCCACCTTTACCATCCTCGCTTTCTCATGTCCTCACTTCCCTTTCCTCATCATCCACCCAGGCCTTCCCATTTATGGCTCAACTGGACTCCTTTTCCTGCAGTCTTGCAGTACTTACTGTCTCAGAATTCTAGAAGCCATCTTAGTTACCAATTTCCAGTGTGCCCTTCATTCCTACAACTAACTTATAAGTCCATTAGAGTAAGTCTTATACCTTCTAGGTCTTGAGTTTCCCACAGATGTACTGCCTAGCACACAATATATACTCAACAAACACTATGGATGATCCAAAGTCAATTAGTTTCCAAGAATGTGCACATCTTATTTCCTCATGTGACAATGTGAAATAGAGAGATTCATCACTTAATACTTCAAAATGTCCTTAAGAATCTTTCATCTTAGCAGCTGCTATTGCCTGAAGAAATTACTTGAAAATGCCACTTTGTTATACATTTTTGTGCCAGCTTCCTTTTAATCCTTTGACTTGAAGGCATACCACAGTTCTGTGATCATCACTCCAGTGTGATTATGACTCAGAAATAACCTAATTTTCCACGATGACTATTTTACTTTCAGAAACCTAGTAAGTGCTCTTTTTTACCTTCCTGTTCAACTAACTATAGTAAATCGATTGGCGATTCTCAACCTTTTTCATGTCATGGCCCACATAAACCAATTACTAAAATTCTGTGGCACACCCCAAAAATGTATTTTTTGCTGACCAGACAAAAAAGGTATAAATTTGATTCATTCACACCAGATGGCTACTGCATTGGCCGTTTCCTTTTTTTAATTCGACAGCTAAGGGAAAAGAGGTCAGTGCCCCTGACTAAGCAGGCAGGTATTGAAATTTTTTTTTAATCCTCATCTGATATTTTTACATTTATCCTCAGATATAGCTGGAGAAAGGGAGGGAGGAAGAAAGAGAGAGAAACATCAATGTGAGAGAGACACATGGATTGGCTGCCACCCGCACAACCCCAACCCGGGCGGGGTCGAACCGCAATGGAGGTACAGTGCCCTTGGCCTGAATCGAACCCGGGACTCTTTTTTTTTTTTTTATCCTCACCGAGGACAGTTTTCCATTTTTTGTTCAGGTAGAGTGGGAGGGAGAGAGAGGAACAGAGAGAGAGAGAGAGAGAGAGAGAGAGAGAAACATCGATGTGAAAGGAACACATAGAGAGTGGCTGCCACCCACACGACCGACCAGGGCTGGGGACAAACTGCAACCGAGGTGCGTGCCCTTAGCAGGAACCGAACCCGGGTCTCTCAGGACCGCAGGCCGACGCTCTAACCACTGAGCCAAACCGGCCAGGGCAAACCCAGGACTCTTTAGTCCGCGGGCTACACTCTTACCGCTGAGCCAGACCGGCCAGGGCAAACCCGGGACTCTTTAGTCCGCGGGCTACACTCTTACCGCTGAGCCAGACCGGCCAGGGCAGGTATTGAATGTTTTAAAAATTCTTGCGGTGCATCGGTTGAAAATCGCTGGGATAGATCATTCAAAATATTTCCATAAAAAAGTCTGTGTGTGTGTGTGTGTGTGTGTGTGTGTGTGTGTGTTTTACAAAGTAACAGATGCCTTCATTGTTCCCTCTCTCAACTACAATGATTCAAATCAGTTTCACTCCTTCCTCATGTCAGGGGTACACAAATAGAAATGAGGTTTATTAAGGAATTATAAAAACGGCACTGTTGTAAAAAGAAATCCAAAATATTTGTGGGACACTGTCCTAATCAAACCTGCTCTCGTCACTCCGACGTTTTCTCTTGCACGCACGCTACAGTGAACAACAGGGAGAAGTGCCCGAACGAAAGGAAGCAGGGAGGCAGGCTCTGACAATCAAACTGACCCTGGTCCCCTAAAACTCGGGTGTCAGGAGTAAGCAATGACAACCGCTGCTCGTCCGTGGCTGATCCCCACTCAGGCTGTCCCTGGACTTTCCCTTCCTCTCCCGAGAGCCGAGAGCCGAGAGCCGAGAGCCGAGGCCGGCCTGACCGTGCCCTTCCCCTGCGCCAAGGTGAGCAGCGCTGCGGGGTCTCGCACGCAGATGACCTCAGGCCATTCGGCCCGGACCCAGCTGTCCTCTCCTCTCAGGCCTGGCAGCCCCTGCCCCTACCCAGGCGAGGTCGTCCAGGGGCCGGTCTCCCGGCCCGAAACCCCAGTCCCAGCCGCACTTCATTATTCGGAGAGGGTCTGGAAGTGGCCCGACCCTCTTCCCACCATTAGCGCGCGCCGGCCCCGCGCCGGGCCCAGCCCCGGGGACCGCGGGCGGCGGGAAGACGGGCAGCGCGGTGACCGTTAGCTGCGGTGGCTGCCGCGCCCGACACGCGCAGGACGGGCCCTTACCGCAGCGGAGAGGAAGGCAGCGGGGAGACGGCGCCCGGCCCGACGCGGGCGGGAAAACGGAGGCGATGGCATAGGCCGCGGCCGCGGCCGCCGCTGGGGACCCCGGAGGGCGCCCAGGACGCGGTGGGCGGCATGGGCGCCGCCATAGTGGGGACGCAGCGGCGGGCGGAGCGCACGGCCGCGACCGGGGGACGGCGGGACCACCAATCCCGCTCTCCGCCTCAGCGCGGAAGCCGGGCGGTCGCCGGGCTGACCAATGCAGAGCTGTGCCACGGGCGGTGGGCAGGCACAAGCACAGAGTGGCCCAATGGCACTGGAGCCCGAGTTTCCCGGCCCACCCACCCCGCCCTCGCTGGGGACTGGGGGCGCAGGCGTTGGGGGGCTGCCGGTTCAGCGCAGACGCCCTCGCCTAGGCTGTGAGAAGCACCTCCCGCGTCTGGAGGATTCCTCCTCGTCTGGCTTCACTTCCCAGAGGGCGCGCATGCGGGATGCCAGCGTTTGGTGCCCACAGGGCTCGCTGTCTGCCGGCACCATCCAGCCTCTCCAGAGCCAGTTCTTCACCCGTGCAGAGGTGCCCCGGGCGCAATATGCCCACCGAGGAACAGTGCCAGTTCGTTCCGAGGCCCAAGGCTTTGGCCCTCCGGGGCTGGGCGACCCTGCCCAATCGTGTGGGGTAATAGTGGACGGGATTTTCAGGCTGCGCTTCAGCATGATCAATTTCAAAGCCTCGCAAAAAATTTTGTCCGGGGACAGAACCACCTTGCCCGGTCCCATTCCGTTTGGCCTTTGCAGCTCTGGAGATTGCAGCTTCACCCACACGACTCCCTCATTCCAGCAGCTGATTCCCAGCATTTGCCTGGGGCACGATTTAAAATGTGGGAAGAACCATCAGACTGCAACCCTTGGTTATCAACCCCCAAATCGTGAAAGAATGGCAGTCTGTCCTGGCAGAAAGGCCTCTAGGAGGAGCCTGCCTAAAATAAGCTAGCATACTGGTCCCTGGAGCGGATCCCCTGAGGCCTGGTCCTATGATACCCGCAGGCAGTGAGGGAGAGAACAGCTTGTTGTGATCTAAGTAAAATCTCATTATCTGTTTCAACTTTGGTTTCTCCATGGTTATTAGGTGGACCGAAATAAAAAGCACAACGTTTCTAGAAAAATAGTTAAGAACTCTGCTGGGATCAGATCAAGAATCCTAGCAATGCAGATTCTCCAGAGAAGGTGAGGTCAGTGGAGGTAATGGGACCCTGCCAAGTCTGGGGAAGTGTTCCTTTCCTCCCAAAGGTGTGTGCTCCCAGGGCTCATCAATTCATTAAGGCTCACCTCTGCCCAGTCTTACCCAACAGTCCCCTGGGAATCACTGGATGCTGGGGGGAAAAAAAAAGTCAACCTCCCTTTCTTGGTCTCAGGAGGGAGCTGGCATAGAATAGTGTCTGAAAGGTGCTGCTCCAGTCCTGGCCATTGTGGTTCAGTGGTTGAGCATCGACCCATGCACCAGGAGGTCGCCAGTTTGATTCCTGGTCAGGGCACATACATACCCAGGTTGTGGGCCAAACCCCCAGTTGGGGGCATGCTGGAGGCCCATCCTGTACCTATTCACTGGCTCCTCCCTGGCCTGCTTGCTGCTCTATTCCTATCCACCTGGACCTCAGGAACCCAGCAGGCATAGGTACTAAGTCTTCTTCCAGGGAAGCTTCCCACCAACATACAGCTCAAAGCAGCTTTAGGACTCTTCTAGCATCTAAAATGTACTCCTTTCCTTTCAAGCTGGTTCCTCAATTTGTATGGAACACAGACTCTGGGATGAACTTGAACAGCTTGATGAAGTGGGTCAGAAATGAGAGGTCAAATTCAGTTCTACAGGCTGAGTGGTGGGCTGGTCTTTATTACCTCCTCCTTCCAATCTCCAAGCTGGTGTTCATGGCCAGAGGTGCCTCTGCTCCCCCCTGTCCCACCTGTGCTTGGCCTAATACAGAGCTACAGCACCAGAACTTGACAACGAACCCATTTGTTTAGGACAGCTTCCTACATCTTTCCAGACGGAGTCTTCTTAAAATACATGGATGGCTCTGCTCCAGAGCCTATGACTCTAGATACACCCCCAGCCTGACCCTGGGCCACTGGGGCTCCCTGGGGCAGACACAGCCAATCCTCTACTCAAGACATTTTATTGCTAAGGACAAGGTGATGCACCAGTTTTCAAAATAATTTGGTTTATAGCGTTCATACGTAACAAAAAACAGGGAAGTATTATAAATCTGATTCTTGTATACACAGGGTACAGGTGTGAAGCCCTCCAATCCTGGGCCCAGGCAAACAAATTCATAAGGAGCAAAAACCTGTTTAACCCCTTCAGTGTTGCCCTTCAGTCCCACCCCTCCCCCCTCCCAAATCCACTCCCTCCCATCCCCAGACCAGGGACAGACCTGTCCCTGGCCACTAGTGGCCCCAATTCATTTTAACCCTCCCAGACCCTTCATTGATTGCAATTTTCTGTTGACAGAATCACCCACCAGGCTCTGCCTGCTTCCATCATTAAGATCCCCCTTCATGGTATTCCCCACCCACACCCTCTAATACTGTGCCACAGGGGCTCTGTGCCTAGTAGGATACGGGCACACACGTTACCCCGATCTTCAAGAGGTGGCATTAACTCCTTAGTATCTCGAAACTGCAGCCTTGCCAGCCCTCCCTTGAGGCTGTTCCAGGGGCAGATGCCACATCCATCCCCAGCCAACGCCAGGGACCCTTATTCAGCTCAGCTGAGGGCAGAATTTCACATTTTGTTTGCCCTGGATAGGCAAGGAAGGAAGTAAAGGCCAGGGGCTGGCAAAAGCTGGTCCAGACCAAACGCACACACGCACGCACGTGCACACACGCGTGCGTGCACACACACACATAAATACAAAAGGGGGAGGGAAGAGGGGGAAAGCACCAGCACCTCTTCCTAGTTGGTGCAGGTGATCGATAGGAAGCTAAGTCCTAGGCCAGGAACAGGGCAACCAGTCCAGCTAGCATCGTCGACCCCATTAGAGACCATGCAGCCACAGCATTCCAGTGCTCAGCCCCTCGGCTGGGGGCTCAGCGGCTGCTGCCCAGAGTGTCCAAGAACGGCTTGTCCTTTCACTAGAGGGGGATGCGATGAGGGTGGGGTGAGGAGATGATGGGGTCGGTTACTTCATTCCTTTGCATTTTACAACTTCATTTTCGAGACTTCAGAGTTCGAAGTGTCTGCTGTGCCGTGGAACCTCCAGAGCGCTCTCACCTTGATGGCTGGAATCTCCGGGCTCCCGGAAGCACCTACTCCATGATGGCCCGGTACAGTGCAGGCTCAATGTAATCCTCCCGGTATCTTGAGTTGATAACTCGTTGCCGTTTCTTTTCCTGTTTAACCTCCTTCTCCGTGAAAATCTCATTGAAGCGCATGTCTGAGGCTACTGACTATAGAAGAACAGGCAAGCCTAATGAGCACCTTGTGGCCAACCACCACAAAAAAAAAAAAAGGGACACATCCTTCTTGTCCCCTTCCTCCCAGACAAGTACCAAGGGCACACAGAACACACTCACCAGTCTGGACTTGACTCTCTTGGGCAGCTCTTCATCCAGCGTGTACACGTCATCTCTCTTAACCACAAGCTGTGAGCCATCCTCAAACTCCACCTACCAAGGAAACAAAGGCCCCGACTAAGATATCCCTGATTCTCCCCTGGGCCACCCTGCACAGTGGCAATTTCTTATTGAAGAATTCAGGACACTGAAGGACTTCCATGTTTGAAGCCTCATCTGGCTGACTGGACACGGAAGCCCCTAGCTCCCAAAGGGAAGTCACTGAGCCCCTGAGCTCTCCAAAGTGCAAAAACATACCCCTGGCCCAAGAGGGAATGGTGACTTGATCAAGTGCCCTCCCAACCCCCAGAAAAAACCTGTGGCTACCTGGTACATCTGGATGGGGTGGGAGGCCACGAACTTGGCTCCATAGACCTGACCATCTGTCCATCGCACTTGAACCACTTCCCCTTCAGCAGGAGGACCCAACTGGAGACAGTCCTGACTCTGAGGGAACAACAAGGGAGAAGAGTGACGGGAAAGTCCACCTGGGCACAGTGGTAACCACCACCTACCTCGGGGAAGAATACACCAGGGCGAATTCCTGCTCATGTGGAATGGTCAAAAGACACTTGCTACATGCTACATGCATGATGGTGCTCTTAAGGAAAAAAACTGTGTTACTGTTTGAGTTGTGAGCTGAAGAAGCTGCTTGTTCCATGGAATATAAGCTTTGCTCAAAAAAATGCCTGAGCGACAAACAATGGTTATTCAGACTTGGGTACTGGCAGGCATCTTGAAAATGAATGAAATGAGCCTGTCCCTTCAAGGAAAACAACTGACAGAATCGCATATTGCCAATGATAAAAATCTAAGCTTTCAAGCACAAATTAGAATTTCAGGAAAGTTGTATCACCAATATGGGCTTGAAGCTTCCCAAAATGTGAAGGTTTTTCTGAGATTAGTCATACAAATGAGTGTGATTTCGGTAGTGAATAAGGAAATTTAAGATAGGAAAGGTCTACACAGCCCACTGCATGTGTAAGATGTTATAAAATCATCATGCGCAGGCGAGAGACCCATTCTCAGTGCAGACAGGCCAATGGATTTTAATGTACCAGAGTGAAAATTTCACTGACCTTTCAGATTCCACACTCCACCTAACTTTTAAGAAACTACCACTCATTGAGTTTTGTGTAATGTTAAAGAAGAAAAACTACAATTACCTGAAATACTATTAAAATATGCCTCCCCTTGCCCTGGCCAGTTTGGCTCAGCGGTTAGAGTGTCAGCCTGCAGTCCAGAGAGACCCAGGTTCAGTTCCCGCTAAGGGCGCGTACCTCGGTTGCGGTTTGTCCCCAGCCGTGGATGGGTCGTGTGGGTGGCAACCAACCACTTGATGTGTCCCTTTCATGTCGATGTTTCTCTCTCTCTCCCTCCCATTCTATCTGAACAAAAAACGGAAAAATGTCCTCGGGTGAGGATTAAAAAAAAAAAAATAGAAGTTATTTTTCATTAAAAGTAAATTATTTCAGCCCTGGCTGATTTGGCTCAGGGTTAGAGCATTGGCCCTCAGATGGAAGGGTTGTGGGTTTGATTCCTGCTCAACAGCACATACCTGGATTGCAGATTCCATCCCCAGCCCTGGTCAGGGTTGTGTGGGAGGCAACCAATCAATGTGTCTCTCTCACATCAATGTTTCTCCCCCGCCCCCCTTCCTCCCTTCCACTCACTCTAAAAATCAATGGGAAAATATCCTCAGGTGAGGATTAACAACAAAAGTAGATTACTTCAAATCAATTAATCTCAAATTTAACTTCTAATAGAGTAAATATTGATAGGCATAACCCACAAAAACAGAAGCTTTTTGGGGTCCTTGGGTACTTTAGAAGAGAGTCCTGAGATCACTGTTCTGTAAGTTAGAGATAATACCATCTACCTCTTAGAGTTGGTATCAGAGGTGACAGAAATACTAGACATAAAGCACTCAGCATACTGCCTGGCACGCTGGAGAGCTTAGTAAGTCATAGCTATTTTGTTGCCACAAATACTGTTACTATCATCCTTACTACCTTATAACTAACGAATGTGCATTTACCAACTGCATTGCTAATGTGGCATAAACAAGGAAAATACCTGCTCTGCTAAAAGTGGCTCATCCCACTACCTTGATGCTTAGTCTAACACATGAGAAGGCAGGGCGGGGGTGGGGAAAACCTGAACTCAGTCCTGAGTACTGAGCCAGGAAACCTCGGATTGGGTCCAGGCAGGGCCTTGTGTCACAGGTGCTGATGAGACAAGCAGGCCAGGGATGTCTCCAAGCAGTTTCTGCTCAGCCCCAAAGCCTTCTGCTATAAAGAACCAAAAGCCTGCCCTGACCGGTTGCTCAGTGGTTAGAGCACCAGCCCATGGACCAAAGGGTCATGGGTTTGATTCCCGGTCAAGAGAACATGCCTGGGTTGCAGATTTGATCCCTGACCCTGACTGGGGCTGTGCAGGAGGCAACCAATCAATGTGTCTGTCTCACACTGATATTTCTCTCTTTCTCTCTCCCACCGTCCCTCTCTTCCACTTTATCTAAAAATTAATGGAAACATATCCTCAGATGAGGATTAACAACAACAACAACAACAACAACAACGACAAAGAACTGAAAGCCAATACCATATGTGTGCTAAAAGGGCATGGTAGAAAAGAGCTATCTGGGTAATTCTCCCAAATTCACACAGCTACTGAGCAATGGAGCTGGTACATGCACATGGGCCTGATTCCAAAGCCTGGGCCCTCTCCCTGCAGTGAATACCTTCAAGGGCAAACCGAAACACAAGCATGTTTCAAAGAAACGCAGAAAACGCTGATTCCCACGAGCTTCTAGAGGAAGCATGGCACGCCAGCAGCACACAACTTCATTTGCAGACAGACCAGTACAAAGGCTTCTTTTTGTTCTGGGACCAAATGATGAAACTGTAGGCCTGACTAGAAAAGGAAGGCCCACAACCAGTCTGCCGGCCAGACCTAGAAATACCCCCGTCCCAAACTGCCCAAGAAGCTCCTTTCAGAAGTTACCACTATGTCCTCAGGATAGAGATTGTCGCTGAAGGAGCCGTCATCGAAGTTGACTTCATAGAAGGTCTCAGTGGTGAGCCTGACCACCTCACACTGGTAGAAGCGCCCGTTCTTATGCTTGCTAATGACCTTCTGGCCAGCAGTGATGCTCTGCAAGGCCCCCTTGGCACGCTGGAAAAAAGAGAGGCTTGGGTTACTCCCACACTGATTGATAGGTCTGGCAAATGGGGTCCAAAATCAATTGGTTCCTCTTTACCAGGGAAAGAGAGCAAAGGAATGGAATAGTAAAAAGGAGTAAGAAATGGGAGTTCTTTCCAGCTATCTACATCCCAGCCAGGACACTGGAAGAGACTGGTATCACATTTTCTTACATACAGGTAGCTCCTCCCGAGTTCCCAGTCCACAACTGTCCTCATACTGTACTATCTTACCCTTAACTCCCTGAACAGACTCTTGAGACTCTTGGAACTGACCAAATAGCACCTACTAATGCACACAACTTAGACACACATCACAGTAGACGTTCGACAGGTGAGCTGAGGCCCGGGGCCCCCAGACAGTGCTCCACACGGATCTTTGTACTAGCTCTACCCTTACGACTGGGCACAAAGACTGGGTTTCCCTGGACGTTCTCAGCTGCAGATGGCAAGGGGCTCTCCATTCCAAGGGCCCTGCCATCTCTGGGACCCTCACATCACCCTTCTTCTCGTTCTGCACTTGCCTTTGATACAAATGGATCACAGAGCATCTGCGGCCTTGCGTCCAGCCCCTCCTCCCAAGCTGCCCAGCACCCTGCTGTTCTGTGAGCACGTGTGCCAGTGTGTCCCCACCATGGGGTTTCTGCACTGCTGTTCCCTCTGCATGAAACGCTAGTCCCCAGTTACATGCACGCTGAGCTTCAACTTTTAGAGGAGTTCAAAATCCCCACTGTTCAGTGGTTATGGTTAACTGTTGGGAGCTCTCCCCTTCAGTCAAAACACTTATAGAGCTTCTGCTATATCCCTGACACTGTGTTAAGTAATAGGAACACTCAGATTGTTAATAAAATATGGACCCTCTCCCTGGCCAGCGTGGCTCAGGTGGTTGAGCATCATCATCCCATGCACCTGAAGGTCACCGGTTTGATTCCCGGTCACAGCGCATGGCTGGATTGCGGGCTCAATCCCCGGGAGGAGGTGTGCGTGAGGCAGCTGATCAGTGTTTCTCTTGCTCTCTCCCTCTCCGTTCCTCTCTCTCTAAAACCAGTCAAAACATATTAAAAGATAAAAATAAATATGGACCCTCAAGGAGCTTATCTTGGAAGAGAGGCAAACAAACAGATCATCAGAAGGAATCAACCACACGCAGTTTGGTGCCACTGGATTAGGAAGGACCAGGCAGGGAGCAGAGATGGACAAGGGCCGGCTCTTAATCCCTTCCTCATTATCACTCTCCATAATGCATAATGCTTGAGGAAATATTTGCTGACACAATAAACGAACAGCCTGCAGAGAAAATGATCCTGGACACTGTCAAGAGGATTCTAAAAAGCACCCTCCCTCACCTCCAAATTAGGAATCCTGTGCCGGAAGCAGGTGATGAAGACGACGAAAGGCCAGTCATCCGGCTGCATCATCACTCCTGCAGCCTGGGCACAGCTCACGTGGAAGGCAGTCGGGCAGCGGCCGTGAGAACACTGCACACAGCAGCCGGCCGTTCTTTTCCTCCTCTTCTTACAGAAGACACATTTCTACAGCACAGGGGAAGTGAGCCAGGATTCCAGGAAGTAACAGTACAGTCTCTATCGCTTCCCAGCCCAAATGAAGAGCCAAGCCAGCAGGAGTCAACCCCCTTCCCAAACAGGAGGGAGCACACACCCCCTTTGAATCTCATGTATGACTGTAGGTGTCCTCACCAAGTACTTTAAACCACAAACCCTGGTCAAAAGTAAGGGGTGAAGGCTGGGCACCGGGTCGAGCACAGGCTGCTCTTGGAAGTGCTGAGACTTGTAAACAGGGTAACAAGGTAGAGTCTACAAGCCCATCTCTCTTCCTTACCAGCTTAAAGCGTGGCAGCGGAATTTTGCTCACATCCACTGGACTTCTTTCTGCAATGTTGACAAACCTCGCTTCCAGAATTGCCACAGCACATGAGACGTGGACCCACCTGCCAAAAAATAAAGGCAACCTCAGTAACCTCTGGCTCCAATATCCTACGGCCGTCTCATCTCATGGGGGCCCTCAGAAGTGCTTCCTCCCTTACCCAACATGACTGCTGACCTCCACCAGCACGTCCTAGGACCCAGTGAGGCAAGAACCACAGTGTCTCCACAGTGAGTGTGTGGAAACAGATGCCCATCACACTGCCCTGGGTTAGCACAGGGCTGCACTTCTAACACTCACTCACTCACAAGCTGTTGACAATGAGCGAGCTAGCTGAGTGTGGCAGGTTTTGGGGAGTGAGAATAAATTAAAGAGCTCTATTTAGACCCTTTTTACTTTAAGACCTGGATGCTTCCTCAAAATATCGCCAACTGCGCCCCCACCTGCCAGTAATCACAGCTTTCCCCTGCAGGCCTTTGCTCAACCCCTTCCCCTGGGCTGCAATGACCTCTCCCTTCTGCTCCCTTCATCCACAGCAAACTTACTCTTTAAGGTCTGGCCCAAGCACCCACTTACTGACTGGTCTGTTCAGAGAACATCCTCAGAGGAGTAAGTTCCGGACATTACAGGAAACTGCCATGGCCCAAGATGAGAACGACTGAGAAGGTAAAGCACTTACCATCGGGCCAGGTGGAAACCTACACAGGCAGTGTAGGCTGCACGGCAGCTGTCTGCAGTGTGTGCAGGGCTATGACATGAGAGTGGGAACCGATTTTTTTTTTGCATGGCCCTAAAGGGCAGAACAAGGACTATGCGGCAAAGGGGCAATGATCAAGCAGAGCCATTTCCACTCCAAATATGGAAGGACCTGAACAGCGCTATCCTGCAACTGTGTGAACACGATGAGCTCAGGTAATGTCAGCAAGTGCCTGTAAAGAGTGGGAGCAGCCAGAGGGGTAGACGTCCATCTGGAACAACAGGAAGGGGGCTCCTGGAGGCAGAAGGCCAGACAGAATGTTGTTCCAAGCTCCCACGGGATTTTGGCTGGGAGCAGGATCTGGGCCACTGGCTGCCCACCAACCTGTGTGTACCGTACCCTACACAGCCAGCTCTTCCAGGGCGAAAACTTCGTTCAGCTTACGTTTCTACCTCAGAACAAATAAGCCAAGACCAAGCACAAAGACTCAGCTCAGTGGAAATGAGCTGCCTGACAGCTGAGGAGCCCAGCTCTGGGCTAAGATGAGAAGCTTTCATAGGTCTGATTGGCTGAGATCTCAATGTCCCCCTCTCCTCCTCAAGGACACGCGCCCTCGTTCCCAACAGCAGGTCTGAGCCAGGGGGAGCCTGCCTGCGGAAAAGCGCTCACTAGCCCGTGCCCCAGCTCCAACAGGACAACTGTCCTCACTTCCAGCCCACAAAGCCCCGGCACCACCTCGACAGGATATTCACACCCTCACCAGCCCGTCTCAGCTCTGCCTCAGAGGGGAGCGTGGACTTGGAAAGGCCCGGGCTGCTTGGTGCTCCCTGGCATCCCAGTTTTAAATGAGTCCTGGAGATGCTACTCCAGCCCAAACAGCGTGCTCCCCAAAGCCTCATCAGTCATGTTGATGGACGGCCCTGCTCTGAGTGCCTCCGCAGCCGCTTCGGAACTGCACACTGAGACACTGCTCAGAAAACTCACCTGTCGTCATTTGCTCTCTGCAGGGCTCCTCCTCGTAATGAGCATAAACAGCAGTCCTGCCAAGAAGGGAGGGGAGGAAAGTGGTTACCACCAAGTCATTAACATCCAATCTGCTCTCCCCTCGACTTCCTTTGGGCAGCTGTGGCCTCCACATAAGAAAGCAGCCAAATGTCATGTGGGTTTTGCCCACGCAACTCTGTGACCAGGACTCCCCTGGAGGAAGACGGGGAGGCTGCTCGGGGCTGAAGTGCACCACGTGTTTGCCTGACATAACATGATCCTCTTCGCTGTTGCTGTTAATAACAACTGTAAGCCAAGTCATGAATGACACCCTGCTCAAACCAGAGGCCCTGCAGGGCTCTGCCTGTCCCTCATGTGGGGTACTGCCAGGTTTGGGGGGCCAGAGGTGAAGAGAAAGCTATAAAATGAGCCACCTGAGCCCCTAGCTTCCAGATTCCGCTGGGCCCAGCCATGGGTCGGCAACACCCACTCTCACTGTCAGGGCCGCCTACTCGGGCAACCCCTGCCATGAAGTCTGCTAGGGATAGAGAGTCCGGCAAACAGCCTGGCCCGAGCGCGCTCCAAGTCTCTCAGGGACAAGAGCGGCAGTGTGGACACACTCACCTCCTCCAGGGCATTGGCTGAACAACGAGAACACATCCAGTCTTCAGAAGCCTTTGCCGGGGGCACCCCATAGCAACCTAACAGGGATACCAAGAAAAGTAAATTAAACCCAGAACCCAGAGTCAGACTTGCAACTCTTCCATAGTGTATGTCCCAAAGCAACAGCCAGATCTTATAGAAATCCCTGAATTCACAGTCAGGGGCCCCAGGGTTCAGCCTCAAAAAGTCAGAAACTGTAGATTCACTGGTTCAAACACCCAGTGAATACCCTCCTGGTATCTGAACCCAGGGAGGAGCACAGAGCCAACTGTGAAAGCGTGGACCCCAGAGTCACGTGAAACTCGGACTCAATCACAACAAACTCCCCAAGAACACATAAGCAGTCTTTGTACTGGGGGACTGGGGAGGCCATGGGGAGGTTGGGGTAGAGGCCAGTGGGGACCAGGACTTCCAGTGAGCAGACCCCGCCCCCTGCGACAGGGCGCAGAGAAAGGGTGAGGCACTCACTGGCATGGACCCGCACACTGCACTTCTTGCAGGACACGAGGATGCTGGTGCCATCCTCCTCCAGGTAAGGGGTGGAAAGGTTGATATCCGTGCTGCAGCCAGTCGAGGTGAAGCACATTTCCGGAATCAATGGCTTGGTCCTCTGCTTCTGCGGGGCTAAATCTGGAGCACTTCCACAGTTCTGACTGAGGCCTCCAAACTCCACCTAAGGACAGAGCGCGAGCGCACACCTCAGTGAACACGCCTGTGCTCTCGGCTCTCCACCTGCTCCACCAGCAGGGAGCTGGCTCTCACTCGGATATGGCTACGGCTGCAGCTCCCGGGTGCACAGCCATCATCCCCGAGCTGCTAATTGAAGTTACCTCTAATGACTCAAATTCAATTTCTCACAGCAGCATCAAACAAAGGCCCCTTGGGAACAACTGAGAAAAGGAAGCGAGGTAAGAGGCTACTGGGATTTCAGTCTTCCCAAACCAAGTGGTAATAAAATGCACTGAGATGTTAGTGAGGCTGCTGCTGTGGGCTCCCCTACGTGCAGTACCGCATGGTGGCCCCGTCCAGGGAGCACCCCCAGAGCAGGTGCCCCCTATGGGCGAGCACTGATGTCCTTGTGTGGTCCATGCCCGCAGGTCACCCAATCTGCCATTCCCACCTCGGGGGCCCTTCGGGAAGAACATTTTGTCCACGTACTTCTCTTGGCAACATCCGGACTATAAATGCCTGCTGGCTCTGCCGCTGGGTGGCACCAGCACCCACACTGAAAGGATGGTACCAGAGACATGCCAACCCTAAGCTCCTCATGAAACTCTGGGCTGCACTCAGTGGATCTGCTGACAGCACAGCCAGGCCTTCACCTCACCTCACAGGCAAGGGCACACGGTTCTGCTTTTTGTCAATGGGAAGAAGTGGTGAGTTCAGTCCAAGAGGTATTGGTCTGAAGTTCCATTCTTTGGCAAGTATAAACCTGGCACCCTGCCAGGCTCAGTGGCAGCCAAGCCACTTTTAACCACCGTGGAACGACTGGGTACTTATGTGCCACCCACGGCAGGTCCCAGCTGAAACTGAGCTAGTCACCTGGGACATTCTGTGGGTGCCTTCCTGGCCTCTGAGAGCTAGACCCAAAGAGACCCATAATGGAGAAGCCATCAAACGCCCTGGGAGCGGGAGGGCACAGCTGAGCTCAGCCTTGGTACCTCCCACCCCGCACACAAGCCCTCTGCTCCTACCCCCACCCCCAACTCTTTGACCACTACCAATAGCCACTGTGGCAATGGGGAAGAAAAGAAGAGAACATGGGGATCTGGCTTTCCATCTGAAATTCAGACTGGAGTAAAGAAACACTCCATCCTCCAGGCTAACTGGCCAGGACTACGAACCACCTGGAAGGAATAGATAACAAAAGAACAGATTCTTCTGCAAATAGTGCATGTGCCAAGGGGCACAGGAAACCCCCCACCCTCAAGCCTAAACCACATCAGCAGCTCTTCTCCAAAGCATTCTCCAGTGAAAACTTGCACGGCTGGGTTACCTGCCTGAGACGCCTGACCAGTGACAGGTGGGGCAGAGAACACTGGAGAAACATGCCTTTCCCAGGGCAACCAGTGACAAGCTGTGTACCCACAATGAAACCCAGCTTCCTCTGAGTGCTGGCTCTGGGCAGAGTGGATGGAGTGGGCTCACCTGGTGGTAGATCTGAAAGATCATACAGACAGAGCAGTGAGGGGCCTGCTGCGCCATGGTCTCATTGAATTCCTTTTCGGCTTCAAAGTTTGGGGGTCGGTTCTGCCACAGTTGGCTCAGGGGCTTGGCCCAGGCCTCTGTCTCCTCAGCCTCCTCCTCAGGGGTCAGCTGCTCAGATGTCTCTAGAGAAGGAAGCAGAGCATGAGTTAGCACATCCATGGCTCTGCCTGGAGAGCAGATGAGCTCAGCCAGGATTCTTGGTCTCAGGTTCGGACTAAACCTAAGATCCTATGGGTGATAAAGGCAAAGGGGAGAAATGATTTTCAATAAACCCTCTTAATGCTTGGATGATGTTGCAGGGAGTCCTGCCTGCAGCCCTTTCTCTGGCAAAAGGATTCATGGTCTCTGCTCTCCTTGCCACAGAAGTTCGGCTGCTCTCCTCACCCCAACAGCTGCCAGCACTCAGCCCTCTGCCCAACGGCAGCAGAGTGAAACGCCGCCTAGAAACTGTGCTACTTGCTGCCTCCAGTACGTCAGCATGTTGAGTCTTTACCGTTTAAGATTTTTCTTTAGCTGCATTGAAGGGAAACAAGGATAAAAACCACCAGGGAGCCCAGCCGGTGTGGCTCAGTGGTTGAGCGTCGACCCATGCACCAAGAGGTCGCTGGTTCGATTCCTGGTCAGGGCACATGCCCGGGTGTGGACCAAATCCCCAGTGGGGGGCATGCAGGAGGCAGCCAATCCATGTTCTCTCTCATCTCTCATCAGTGTTTCTATCGCTCTCTCCCTCTCCCTTCCTCTCGCTAAAATCAATAAAAAGGGGGAAAATTAAAAAAAAAAATCCAACAGGGAAATGGCAAGGCTTAAAAGTTTTTGCATCACTGTCTTTGGTCAGAATTTTCCTGCTCCTTCTGGAGAGGCCAGTGGGATACCTGCCTTTTCTGGACAGGGCTCACCAAGCCTCCCGGCTCTGCCTCAGGAAGGCAGACCGTGTCCAAGGTGAAGCCTCGTCGCAGCCGCAGGACGTAACAGCTTGAGTCTAGACCAGGGACTGGTGCGTGGACCAAATCCTGCCCACTCAGGGAGCTAAGGATTGTTTTTGCATTTTTAAAGAGTTGGGGGGAAAAAGAATATGTGACAGAGACCTAAGGCCTACAAAGCCTGAAATATTCACCCCTGGTCTAGATAACACTATTCTGGACAGCGGAGCAGCTAGTTCTTCGGCCTCAGGCCTGGAAAAGGACATCCCCTCTGAGCACTTCTTCCCAAAAGAAAGGGGCACACTGCTGAACGGAAAACAAGAAACAGCTCACAAAACAAGGGGCCCACTTTCCAGTTCCCCCAAATCAGAGAGAGAAGATGGGCACAGCCCACTAGCGCCCAACAGAAACAAGGTCAAGAAGGTAAGGGAAGCCCCACAACTCGTAATGTTATGGTGAATGAGGGCAACCATGGGCAGACGCAGCAGCAAATATCAAAATAAATGGATGCCCAAAGTGTTTCTCCAGATTGTCCCCCAAGTGAGGGGAGTATGAGACATCATCGTTTGGATGTCCTTCTTTGGCAAGAGCATTCAAAGAAAGGCCCCAGGATGGCGCGCCGGTCAGGAGCCCGACTCTGTGCTGCCCTACATGAGGAGCGAATGGGTCCACTACCCAGCCGAGTGAGGGCACCAGCGATCCCAGCCCCAGTGCCTCCCGTGATCCTCTCGGGTCTTTCCACACAGAAGTGCCTTCCAAGAGGCCCTGGAGACCCGTGCAGAGCAGCTGATGGCGTGCTGTTACGCACTTAGTGTAGGTGGCCGCCTCTTTGTTCTTCCCTTCTGGTGGTGCCAGCTAGATAAATACCGATCTAGTTCACCTTTACAGTCATGTTTAATTTAAAGGGATCTGGCAGCTGACTGTGACCTAATTTAAAGGTACGTACCAGAGCGTAGTGAGACCAACGCAGATAATTAAAATCAACCCCATGAGCCCATCCTCAGGCCCAGCCAAGGACCATGGTGCCAACCCAAAGCACAGGCATTTTCTGCATCCTGGCCAAAATAAGGGTGACCAAGATAGAACCGAAGAAACAGAAACAGACCCTGGCTGCTTTGACTCAGCGGTTGGAGCATCAGCCTGCAGACTAGAGAGTCCTGGGTTCAGCTCCCACCTAGGGGCATGTACCAAAAAAAAAAAAAGAAAAAAAGAAAAAGAAACAGAAACAGCCTCACAACCATAAGAGAAAATGAACACATTGTTTATAAAACCATTAAGTGGCCAAAACCATTCCATTTGTGAAAACTGAATGATGGGAGAATGCACACTGTTCGTGAAAACTGCAGGAGTCAAAGCTGACAGGTCACCTACATAAAACTTCAGGCTGTACAGCTCTGTGTGCATGTCACTGAATAGGTGAGGCCTCAACTGAAAAACTGTTGAGTGGGGAGGGGCATACTAGGCTAAAAGACTAAAGAAACAAAACTTGCCCATGTGTGACCCTAGTTAAGACACATTTGAGGATAAGCAGGGAAAAAGGTAGGTGGACTGAGCACTGGAGGACACTGTGGGATTACTGCTTATTTTCCTGGTGTGATAACAGTACTGTTTGTATAGGAGATAATTCTCCTTAGGAGATGCCTGTCAGTGTGTTCTAAGTGAAGCGGCTCGATGACTGCGACTTACTGTCCAAAGCTACGGCACACGCGAGAGCAGTGTGCACACAGACAGTGCAGGTGGAGACAAGCAACTGGGCAGGACAGGGACAGCTGCTGAATGCAGAGGCAAGAACATGTTTTTATCTGACTTTCCACATGTCACATTTTTTATCATAAAAAGTTGGGGGGCTGTATATTATGACCTCAATCACATTATTACAAAAGAACGTACATGGACACAATTTAATATCTGGCCAGAAGAGTCAGTAAAGTTACCACATTAAAATGTTCACGGGGATCACCTTTACAGGGCAATTTTGTTGTCTTCTTTATAACCTCTGTGTTTTTTTACAACCTATACTGCTTTAGAGCACTGGGGGGAAACCAGGAAGCGAGGCTGTTGCTCCCCAGAGCACCTGAAGCCCCCATCGGGGCGAGAGGAAGACCAGAGGACGTCCCAAGACTCTGGCTCAAGGTCTGGCCTATTTCTGACTATAGGATCTCAAGACACTTTCCCCACCCAGTTGATCACGACCCTTCCACCAAAGAAAACTGTCGAGATGGGCACTGACATCAGATCAGCGATGTGGGGCCTGGGGAGCACATGGCTGACGAGGCTCGGACCTTCCCACCTGCAATGGCACCAGGAGGGACAGGACAAGTAGGAAAGGGCCTGGCATCAGTCAAGTGGGACCTGGTCACCGACAGGCTCATCAGCACTAACCTTACTGGAGCTCTGGCTCCAGGCAGCACCGACCACACTGCGCTGAGTCACTCCCTGAGCTCCAGGGACACACCTCCGGCCCGCCTGTCTCCTTCACAGGCTCCTCCTCCTGTTTTCCTAACCCTAGCCTCTGCTCACTGCCCTCTGCACCTTTCCCTGAGCGGCCTCATTCACTCTAATAAAGGTATCAAAGAGCACCTCCACACACCTGCAAGTCTACATCCTCCAGACACTGAACAGGTTTCAAAACCCAGCCCCAGCTGGAAACCAGGGAGGCTCAGCTCATGCCTCTCCCTTCCCTACTACCCCCACAGCTCCACATCCAATCGCCAAACCCAGCTGACATCTTCCCAACCATCACGGCATCCTCTCCCCCACCCCTACCTTCGCCATCCTATTCAGACCTTAAGATCGCACAAAGACCATGACAAAAGCCCATCTGCTCCTCTCAAAGCCTTTCTCAAGATGCAATCCTAGGAGCAATCTTTCTCATGTAAACTTGACCATGTCACTCTTCTGGTTACAACGTTTCAAAGGCTTAATAAATTAGGTATCAACTGAAATCCTGCCCTCTTTATGGAGTATCTGGAGGAAGAGCTAAGGCAAAGGCCCACCCTGGGTCCTCAGCTAGGCCTCCTGGTGAGCTGTCAGACCAAGTCCTAATGCAGTGAGCTGCTTGCCTCCTGGTGAAGAGAGAAGACAACACTTACCATCATCACTGACGCAATCCTGCAACACAAGGGGGTGGTGGCGGGGGAGCTTGCTTAAGGGCTGCCGCCGGCCCTTGGACTTCTTATTCTCCTCCAGGGAAAACATGTATTCATCTGCAACCTGGGCAAACCACAAGAGGAAGTCAAATTGGTCTTGCCTCTACTTGGGAACACAGCAAAAATCAGTCTTACAATAAAAACCAAGGGGAAGAGCAGGCACAGAGAAACACACACAAAAAACAGAAAACCAAACACAGAAAACATCCATCTTACAAAAACAAAATGACAGTGCCTTATGCAGACTAGTCTAAAAACTAGGATTATGTAAACATTTTAGGGCAACATTTGTGCCTAGCAAGTGTGGGTCCTGGCCTTCTCATTAGCAGCCCGAAACAAATGTATCAAAAATCAAACCTACTCAGGCTCCAAGGCAGAGTCATGCCCCCACCCCTAAGCTCACTGTCCTAAGACTGTGTCTGAGAGCCCCAGAGAAACCCAGGTGCCCCTCTCCTTGGACAGCAGCACCTGTTACAAAGTGCCAGGCAGCTGGGTCCTCTAGGTTTGAAAGGCTAGAGGACGTTCAAAGGGGTAAGGAGCAGCTGACCCGTTCAAGGTCGAATAGGCCAACTTCTACTTGTGACCATGCAGACCTCAGCTCTAGCTAACACCGTTCACTCCTCTTCTCCAAGGAGAACACCGGCCAGGACGGAGCACATCTGAAACTCTGGCCTGGCGACAAAGGGAAAGGTTGATTTAATGCTACATCTACATACTGTCAGAGCAAGTGTGACGGGGTTTAAGATGTATAGGACTGAGTCAGCGATACCAACCAAGAGTTTCTTTCTAATCCACATATTCATAAAACTTTGTTATACTGACATCAGGAGGCAGAGGGTTAAGCAAAACCCACTAAGCAAGGAAATGAGGCCTCGAAGGCCACTTTGCCACCGGGACAAACACCAATGCCTTCGAGTGCGACAGAAACACAACAACACTGCAGTGCCACCTCGGGGTGCCTGGGCCTACAGACACCCCGTGCAACTTCACAGAAACCCAGAACTTAAGACCACACTTGGAATGTCAAGAAAAAACAAATTCTGAGTAGGCCACGTCATGTAGAACAGAGCCTGCTCTTCCAAGCTAAATTGAACCAACACGTTTCAGTGTCCAACTGATAAATATCTACTGAGCGGAGGGAGTGCAAAGGCCTGCCCAGGAAAGGAGGGAGGTGCAGAGAAAGGGTCTGGCAGGGTGTGATCCCTGCTGCCGGGGGTGACGGCAACCCTGTGCTGGAAGAGTGAGGATGCCAGGGACTTCTTTCTACTGATGTCCATGAGACTCAGATGATCAGACTTTCGTCAGAGCTGAACCACACTGATTACGCCAGTGGTCTCCAACTGCACACCAAAAAGGCCCTGGAGAGCCTCCATTGGAGTGAACAGGCAGGGCTCTGAGCCCTGCCTCCAGCCCAACCAGAACGACCCTGCTTTAGATTGACATGTTTTAAATGATTACGACGTCACTGAAACAGACTGGAAAGCCCATCCCTACCCCAATTTGATAGTGCCATCATAAAAATAAACACTTGGGGACATGCACCCCAACTTATATATACTTACTAATGAATTTTATATACTAAGATACTTATCCATATTTTAAAACAAAAACAGACTGTAAAAGGGTTTTTAAGCTCCATTATTTATTCCAATAATCTTCTTGCATTCCCCACTTTGCAGGCCTCTCAGACAATGGCCCAAACCTGGGAAATGACAGAGACTTGGAAGTAAAAGAATGAGGGTAAAGGAACCAGAGGTGGGGGCGACTTCTGGCCTCAGTCACCAAGGGAGAAACTAACGAGGACGCGCGTGAATGAAAGGGAAGTAGTAATAAGGCCAGTTTACAAGCTGCGTGCGGTTCGCACAGCCCTGTCTGTGGGTACTTCGTTTGGCCCAGAGGCCTAATAAGAAATCTGGACAGAGGTTTTAGAGAAGAGGTCAGGGTGAGAGCTATGGACCTGGTAACTCTAGGCACTGGGCTCAGAATTTAAATCATGGGAGTGGATAAGAGTATCAATGGAAGATAAACTGCCCGGAGACCAAGCCTTCCTGGACAGGAGGAAGGAGGAGAGAAGAAAGATTTGGAGGCAGACAGGTAAGAGGAATACAAGGCAGAAAGGAGGGGAGGGCTGCTAGGAGGGGAAATCAGAAGGGACAAAGAAGACAGACCTGCTGAGCAGGAAGTGGCCAATGGACTGGGCAAGTGGGAGGGGTCAGGACTTTTTTTGGGAGAGAAATTCCAGCAGACAGAGTAAGGAGCTAAGGAGTAAATACATCACAGAGGCAATGTGTGAGAAGATCAAAGGGAAGAACGAGATCATAGTTTGAGAAGGAAATGTCCTCCAACTGTACTTCAGGTCAGGGGCTATGTGAGGATGGTTTATAGGCAGGGAGGAAAGAAGCTTGTGAAAGGAGAGATACTCCGATATGTGGTAAACAGAATGGTCCCCCAAAGATGGCCAGTCCTAATCCCAGTGAATATGTTAACATGACAAAGGATTGTTAAAGCTGCTAATTAGATGGCTGAATGTAGTGTGATGACCCTGGATTACCTGGGCCAGCCCTACATAATCAACCCCCCTGCTTTACAATGAAGGGTCAGTGCCAAAGTGATGCAAGGAAGACTTGGCCAGACGTTGGTGCCTTGGAAGATGGAAGACGGCCCGGCCAGGGAATGTAGGCGGCTGCAGAAGCTGGGAAAGGCAAGCACCCCGCTCTGCACCTACAGCCTCCAGGAGGGGCCACCATCCTGCGGACACCTTGACTTGAGCACAGTGACGCCCATTTCAGACTTCTGAACTGAACTAAAGCTACTAAATTTGTGTTGTTTTAAGGCTTTAAGTGTGTGGTTCACTTTTTAAAGCAGCAACGGGAAATAAATATGGGGCAGGAAGTAAAGACAGATCGTTTTGGGGTCCAAGTACTGGAGGAAGAAGAGAGGTCGAGATCAAGAACCCCAGAGCACAGCCCTGGGAAAGGAGGAAGACGCCTCCATCCACATCTGTCCCCTAGAGGGCCGCCCATACACCAGCACCCATGCCCTGCAGGCTTGGTGCCCTGGCCATGCGGAAGGCGGTGAGAGTCGTCTCCCATCCCGAGGAGCTTATGCCCCAGACAGAGGGAGACTTGGTTTATGAGGCTGAAGTCTGTGCCCTTTCCACGACCGTCATGCTGCCTCTGACTAACGCACTTGGGTCTGCTCAAATTTGAAGATCTTGCCATGATTTTTCACCATCTGGCTAAATGCCCCTCCTGCTACAGGGCACACACCCTCCTCACAGCACTGCCTCTCCACACAATGTGCTCCGATTTCTGAATCACCTCAGCATGTAGCAGAAAGCCCAGCTCAGGCTGTGAGGGCACAGGCAATGGCAACCCACTAGTGAAACGGGGGTGAGGAGTGCTGCCCCACAGCGGAGAGGGAAAGTGCGCAGGGCCTCCCAGGCCCCTGCCTGCAGGAGAGTGGGCGCTCAAGCCCCCTGACCGCGCCCCCAGTCCTCTGTGCCGCCTCCTAACAGGGGGCACCCAGGATCAATGTCAGTGCTCCTTACAGAGGAGAACCAGTTGTTCCCTCCTTGTCTGGGGAGCTCACTCTTCCAAAGCAGCTAAACTAACAAGAACTTCTGCAGCCAGCACGTTGCTGCGGCCCAGCGTGCACTTAAATGAGCACTCCAAGGCTCCGATGCTTCAGAGCCAGCCAGCCAGGGCGCCTTCATCAGGGCCCTTGACATGAGACAGTGTACATCAACCGAATAGCAAGAGGCCCAAATCACACCTTGGGGGATGGTTCAAGTCGGGGAGGGCACGAGGATGCTCTAGGAAATCTAGCCGTTTCCAAATACAGATAGAAGGCCATTAGACCTCTCCAGGGACAAAGTGGTTCCGCTCCTGCCCCAGCTTGACTGTCAGTCCCCCGTTCCACCCTATCAATTCATCCGAAGGTCAGCTTCTCACGAAAACAAAACTTCCACTCCTTCCACGCTTACAGAAGGCTCGTGGCCAAGGCTGAGTGGGCACAGGCCTGGCTCCCAGACGCTTCCCTTTCTTGCCAACCTGCGATAACTGTACTGAGACTAAGACAGAGTGTCATAAAAAAGAAGCCAAGTGGCCTGGCCAGTGTGGCTCAGTGGTTGAGCGTCAACCCTCACACCAAGAGGACATCAGTTTGATTCCCAGTCAGGGCACATGCCCAGGTTGTGGGCCCGATCCCCAGTAGGGGGCATGCAGGAGGCGGCCAATCGATGTTCTCTCTCATCTATGTTTCCATCTCTCTCTCTCCCTTCCTCTCTCTCTAATATCAATAGAGAAAAAACATCTGAAATAAATAAATAAATAGCCAAGTGTTATGGGGATTCAAAGGAGAAAGAACGGGAAGTAGACAAGAGGCAGTGGAAGGTTCCTGAGGGTGGCTCTCGCGAAGGGCTGGGCTCCTCGGCAGAGCAGGTATCTGCCTGCTCCAGGAGGCCGTGGGACAGCTCCGTCTCCTCCCACCCGACACCATCTGCAGCCTGGTGATAGCTGCACAACAATGTGAATGCAGTTACAGCTACTGAACTGTACACTAAGAAATGGTTAAACTGACAGATTTCACGTCAAGTATATAGTATTTATCACAATTAAAAAGCAAATGAACCCAACTTCAGTCATCCCCTCCTGTCTCCACCTGTGCTGGAGACGCCACTCCCTCCCTCCTGCTCAGCCCCCCGAATCCAGTCCCCTCTGGCCCTCATTACCTCCAACTTCCCGCCCTGCTCCAGCTCCTCCCCTTTACCAGACAGCTTGGCCTGGGCTCCCCTGGCTTCCATCTTTCTCCTCCCCTGGCTCTGGGCACACTCCTAGCTCTCTAAGACCTCTGGCTGTTCTCCTCCTCCTCCCTCCTGGGCCCTCCAGCTCCACCCACACTGTGGAAAGTGTTCCTCTACTTCCAGGAGCTCCTCCAAGCCCCGACACCCACCTGGTGACCCTCAGACCTAAGGGCCCTCCTGAGCTTCAGATCTGTGTAGACATCTCCGCAGCCCACCTCACAAGCAGGCCACACTGGGCAAGCCCAGATGAACTCCCCTCGTCAGCCACACCCACATCCCACCTCTTCGCTTCTGGAAACCCTTATCTCCCACTGATGCACCCACCCACCCAGTAACTCAAGCCAGAACCCAAGTCACCCAGGACTCCCTCCTCCTCAGGCCACAGCCAGCCCCGAAGTCCTGTGCTCCTCCCGCGAGCAGCGCAAGTCCACCTGCTAACCCCACCGCACCTCCAGCCCACAGCTCAGGCCTCACTGCCCACTTCAGACTAAGGAACAGGTTCCACACTGGTTTCCCTACTGCAAATCCTTTTTCCTCCTCTCCTGAAGTAGAAGTACTTGATTATAAAAATAACATGTTAATCACAAAAAAATACTCAAACAATTTATAAACGTAGGAAATGAAAACCATCCATAATTCCACCGTCAAGAGAACCTCTGCTGTTCCTAATTTTGCCTCCCTCCTCCCCTCAAAAAACCCTTATACTGCTTCCAAAATGATCTTCTGAAACATCGGCACAGAGCTGACAAAACCCTCCCCTGGACAACCTAAGGAACACTGGCATGGTCTCTAGGTAAGAATGGTAGGAAAACCAGGGGAAGGCGGCCCTGGGTGAAGGTAGACTTGAGATATAAACAAATGTAAACTGAGAGACCAGACTAAACCTTGACTCAAACAAACCTACCATAAAATTAGTGTTTAGACAATTGGGAAAATTTGATTACGGATTATTAGATGATGCTAAAGGATGTTTGTAATGTTGTTAGGAGTAATAATGGCGTCGTGATTTAAAAAATCCATTTTTAGAGATACACATTGCAGTAGGGGGAAAAGACATGATATCCCAGATTTGCTTTAAAACACTTCAGCAAATAAAGTATGATGCAAACGCAGCAAGACAGTGACAACTGTCAGAGCTAGGTGATGAGGCTTTGTGGGTTCACTGTACTACTCTGTATGCATCTTTGTTCACTTACGAAATATATTAAGTGAATACATTTTATAATGTTTGGCTGGTTTGGCTCAGCAGTTAGAGCGTCAGCCCACAGAGTCGTGGGTTCAATTCCAGTCAAGGGCACATACCTCAGTTGCAGTTCATCCCCAGCCCTGGTCAAGGTCGTGCAGGAGGCAACCTGTCAATGTGTCCCTCTCACATTGATGTTTCTCTCTCTCTTTCTCCTTCCCTCCCACTCTATCTGAAGATAAATAGAAAATTATCCTCGGGTAAGGATTAAAAATATATATATTATGACCCTGGCCAGTTTTGCTCAGTGGTTAAAGCACTGGCCTGCAGACCAAAGGGTCACGGGTTTGATTCTGGTCAAGGGCACGTATCTGGGTTGCAGGTTTGATCCCCGGCCTGGCTGAGGTCATGTGGGAGGCAACCAATCGATGTATACGTCTCTCTGTCTCTCTCTCCCTCCCTCCCTCCTTTCCATTCTCTCTAAAAAACAATGGAAAAATATCCTTAAGTGAGGATTAACAACAAAAATGTACTATGGAAATCTTCAATCTCCAAAATCACATGGCAGGGAACCTCCCACTGCTCCCCACACCACACAGCTGAACCTCCATCATCTGGGTCCTGACTCATCCTCCAACACCTCCCGGGCCTCTCCAGTCCCACATGCCTGAGGCAAACAGAACCACTGCAGACCCCTCATGGGCTGACACTGGCATGTGCTCCCATCACCATGTAGAAACTCTCCCAGATCCCCTCTCCAATTTCATTCTCCCACCTGGCTCCCTCCTGCCAACCTCAGGCCTAGCTAAAATGCTTCCTTCCCCGCAGTCTCCGGAACGCCTCACCCAACCCCAGGCTGAGCGCTAACTCTTCTGCTTGTGCCACACATGGATCTCTAAGGACCGGAATCATTGGCTCACATCCGTCTACTCGTCGAGACGGCGAGCTCCTTGAGGCACAGTCCTAGCCCAGAGCAGGCCACAAACGATGACAGAGTAACACGAAGAGGCAGGCAGCAAGGTATTTCAGGAGCTGAAGCCGTTCAAAGCCGCCAGCACATCAAGGGGGAGAGACGGTTGGTTGGAGTGGAGAAGGGTGTTACCGACACACGCAGTGAAGAAGCCCAATGGAAACAGAGGAGGCCGGAAGGTGCTCAACGGGTTTCGAGCAGCAGCTGAACCACAGAGCAGCCTCCTTCCCCGCGTACTTCCCCTGGAGGGAGTCCTGGCTTTTCTCCAGCCCTGGGATGCCAGCGAGCTTCCCTGAGCTGGGCTCTGCTTTGGCAGGAGAGCATCCCGGTCTATGTCCCCAGCACAGGGAAGATGAGGGGGACCATGGTGCCACGACAGGGGCCTGCGTCCTCCAGGACCGGCTGTGACGAGGTAGGTGACTGTCTCACTGAGGGTAAATGAGCAGCAGGGCCATTTGGCCACAGGTTAAAATCCACTGTCCTCAACCATTTTAACTGGTAACAAAGGGACACTCTGAACTTCATATGCCGTCCTACACCCACTACTTAACTGGTTTGGGAGAAAAAAGAGAGGTGTATCCCTGGCCAGGTAGCTCAGGTGGTTAGAGCACTGTCCTGATACGCCAAGGTTGCGGGTTCAATCCCCGGTCAACCAACGAGTGCATAGGTGAGTGGAAAAAATAGATGTTTCTCTTTCTCTCTAAAATCAATAATTTTTTTTAAAAAAGATGAATATTATTGACTCCGCCCAAAACACCCCACAAAAAGCTTGACTCTGGGTAACGAAGCAGTAATATAGAGTCTAAGCATGTGTATGAAATACTCAGTATACAGTAAGCCCCTGCTACTGTTAGCTGCTTTTGTGGTTGTAATTGCGACTAGAGGCAAGAAAGTCAAGACGACACTGCAGGAGAGGAACAGTGTGACCTGCTGTGTGACGGACGAGAGGGCAGCACTTTGTGAAGGAAGGCCGGCTTGGGGGCAGCTACGGGGAGTGCCAGGGATTCCGGTCTCCAAGCCAAAAGCCCTCTCTCGTGGGAGCTGCCACACCGACAGAGCAGCCAGCAGGGCCACGAGGAGACGAGACGGGCATCAGCTCGTGAGCCTGCACCCACCACGAGGAGGAGGGAGAGGGAGCAGGAAACACCAAGTCTACAGACATCGAACCCCGAGATTCAGAGAAGGCAAAAAGAAAATAACACGGACATTAACGACAAAGGGACAAACCAGCCACAAAAAAGCACTAGTGGGAAAAGTAAAGGGATTTTAATCATGAACTGTCAGCACTTCAGCCAAAGAGGAGATAAAGCCAATACACCACGTTAGTACACGGACAATGAATATATGCGGGGCTCGTGATGGCATTCAAGTTGAATATACTTGAGCAATGTTTCTAAATTACAACTTTTAGAAGATACATTTTCAAAGCTAAGGTAAGGGGATGGGGAATAAAGGGGACCTTCTGCACTGAATTCTGTCCACCCACCCCCACCCAAGGCTGCACCCTGACCCACACAAGCGGTGAGGCTGGGGAAAAAGAGCAGGCCACTGGGGCAGGTGCGAGTCCAGCTGCACCCCACACAGCTCTGCTGTACCCCACCCAGACCCACCAAGAATGTTCTAGGAGGAAGCCTGAACACGTCACATTTACGGCTTTGGTGATTTAGCCTAGTTTTCAAAATTATACTCTTATCAAAGAGGTAACTCTGGGAGATGAAGAATCATATGGGGGTCAAGGTGGGGGGAAGTGGAGGGAGAATTCTCATGGAAAATCTACAGGCAGACATAGTTCACAAGGAAAAACAGATAATAGCGTGGGGAAGGCAGGAGGGGATGGGAGTGGGAGGAGGGGGGTCAATGGGGGGAAAAAGGACTACCTGTAATACTTTCAACAATAAAGATAAAAAATAAATTTAAAGAAACAACCCTGGCCGGTTTGGCTTAGCAGTTAAGAGTGTCGGCCTGCGGACCAGAGAGGCCCCAGGGTTTGGTTCCCGCTAAAGGCACGTACCTCGGTTGCAGTTTGTCTCCAGCCCCAGTGGGGGTAGTGTGGGTGGCAACCACTCGATGTGTCTCTCTCACATCAATGTTTCTCTCTCTCTCTCTTCCTCCCTCTCTCCCTCCCGCTCTGCCTAAGGATGAATGCAAAGGTGTCCTCAGATGAGGATTAAAAAATAATAATAATTTGTAAGGAAAAAAATACCCTTGAATTTTAGAGTAAGAAAAGCCATCTCATCCCCAAGACCACTGCCATCCTAACCCCTGTGCTTCTAAGGCAAGGAGGGTCAGAGGGTGCACCCAACTGACAGGCCACTGTCCCCGAGGCTGCAACACAATCTTTGGAAGTCACAAAGATAAAAGAACTCCTTTCTAGAAGTGAGCCAATGCTACCTGCTTTCTGCTTGACACAACACAGACTGGAGGTGCACCCTAAGGGTCGCGCCTGCCATCTTGGACATCCCAGTACCCCCACCGCCACAGGATCCCTTCCAGGCAGCTCGTACCTCCGCCAGTGCCCGCTCGCTGATACTTCTGGTGGCGCTCCCTTTCTTCCTCATGCATGGCTCTCCCCCCGGGATCCTGCCGTCCCCTTTGGCATAGCTGTGCACAGTGAGCACTCCCGTTTGCCCTTGGGCTTGGCAGGACAGGGGCTCACTGGTTTCTGAATCGGAAGACACAGAATCCTGTGAGGAACTGGAGCCCAGGCTAGAAGATGATTTCTTTTTGGAACCTGAGAAGACAAGGTGTCCCCCTACAGAGGCAGGGTTCACAGAAAGATCCAAGGCAGCCGCTTCTTGTTCCTCCTCCTCCTCTTCCTCCTCCTCCTCCTCTTCTAGTTTGACGTTTTTAAGCTCTTCAAATTTGACTTCAGTGGAGTCAGAATAATCTGAAATACACATACACGTTGGACAGAGGCAACTTCCTCCCGCACACCTGAACTTTGAAAAGGCAGAGCGGCAAAGCACAAAGAGCATGGCAGAGAGTGAGGCCTGGCTTTGAATTCTGGCTCTATCACCTACAGGGTCACAGTGGGATGAGGGGCTAACTGCCTATCCTCCCCGGGCCTCCAGTTTCTTCCTCTCTAATTGGAAGATACTACCAGGGTTCAGTGTAGAGATGGAGCAGAGCCCGGCACTCAGCAGACACTCGGTGAAGTCTCCTGCAGGGAGTGAAGGCCTGAGCTCAGAGAGACCTAGCACCCTGGGGCTAGGCGAAGTCTCCTGCAGGGAGTGAAGGCCTGAGCTCAGAGAGACCTAGCACCCTGGGGCTAGACAGTCCACAGCAGGCAGCCCGGCCCCAGGCCCAAGTCCACAGTCTGGCTCTCAGCAGAAGGAGACAAGGTACTGTCAGTGGAAAGACTCTTCAAGCCTGACTGGGGGCCGATACAAGCCCCTCCCCAATAAACCCACCCTCCACAGCCATCTGAGGGGCCACTCTAGAACTGTGACCACACTACCCCCTTCCAAAAACAAACGGCTCCTCTGGCCTCGGAGCGAGCAGCCCGGGATGGCAGGCAGGCCCTGCATCCTCTCACTTCTATTTCTCCAGCCTCATCTTCTGGTGACACACGTCTTACCCTTCCGCCCCCAAATTCAAATGACAGGAAGTCACAACTAGTTCCCGAAACAGCTCATCCTTCCCCGTCTCCATGCCTTTGCCCCTCCTACCCCTCGGGGATTGTCCTTCTATGTTCCCCACTGTCTGCCTGGAAAATCCCTACAGATCTTGTAAGAGCTGGTTCACTGCCACTTCACCAAACCTTCAGTGTTGCCCTGACCCTCAGCAGGCAAAGGGAGGGGCCTTTGCCCCCATTCCTCTTGCACCCTGTGTGCTCCTGACCCAGGTGCGCCTTACCTGCAGACCTGTCTGCCCTTTTTCTTATCTGTGATCCTGCGCTAAGCCTGGCATCTGACAGAACAGAGCAGTTAGGGATGGGGAAAGACCGTAACCTACTGACCTGGGAAGGCAAGCCCGTCCTCGACCTGACGCACGGAGCTGTGGGTGGGCCTCACCGGAGCGAGAGCGGCCGGGCACTCCGTCATGTCGTACTGTCCGGAGCTGAGCTCCTCCTTGGGGAAGAGCTCGCTCTGACTGACCTCCTGCGGTATTTCGAGACAGACTCGGTGCCTCTTTGTCCCTATGCGGTGCTTGGCTAGGCTGCAAGGAGGAGGGCAAGCTTTCTAAGAGCCCACATGGGCACCCGCATACATAATCACATCCACACACAACCCGAAAACGAGCGGCCAGAGCCCACCCAGCCTGCCCCATGTTGTGGGGCCACCTCTTGTTTGTGGGACTTGAGACAACGGACTTCAGCTCTGAGCCCGTTCCATCAAATGGAAAAGAGGGCCACCACCCACCTCACAGACGTGACGCGAGGCTTAAGGAAAGGTATGCGGAGAACCCGCGAGCCCCTGGCGTCAAGGGCATACTCCATGCATGTCCCGTTCTTGCCCACATGGCCCAGGACATACGATTCTTAGGGGACAGACCCTCTGGCTCAGGCTCCGATGGGGCAGCCAACATCACCACCATTCCCTTGCCCTTGTGAGTCTCATTCCCGCTACCACGCTCCTTTTTCAATGTGGACACTTCACGAATTCACGTGTCATGCTTGTGCAGGGGCCACGCTCTTCTCCGTATTGTCCCAATGTTAGGTGTGCTGCTGAGGTCAACACCACACTCCCCTTTCTAAAACATCTCTCAAGTCCTAGCCAGTGTGACTCAACGGTTAGAGCGTCAGCCTGCGCAATGAAGGGCCGCGGGTTCGATTCCTGGCCCCCATCAGGGCGTGTGCAGGAGCAACCAATCGATGGGTCTCTCTCACATTAATGTTTCTCTCCCTCCCTCCCTTCCACTTTCTCTAAAAATCAATGGAAAAAATTGCATGAGATTAACAAGAATAAAATTAAAATAAAAAATTAAAACGAGCTCACAATGATGAGAAAGCATGATTTTTCTAGCACATAGGGAGCCAGGCCCTGGCACGTGTGTGACCCTTGCTCCAACAGACCGCAGGCCGACCAGGTGCTAGCATTCCTGGGTAACAGCCACAAGGAGGCCTAAATGCCCTCACTCTGAGGATTCTGGAGCCTTTACCAAGAAGAAAAGTCCCTCACCTATGGCTCAAACACCCCACTTAGAAACAGCCTCTCAGCAGGTTATGGGGAACCGCCCAGACATCCCTTCCTCCAATGGCTGGGCCCGAGGCTGCTGGGTTACCTTCTCTTCAGGTCGCCCTCCTCTCCATCCTCAACCCCTTCCATGTCCTCCTCGGGGCACTCCTCCTCATTCGTGGCCCTTGGGGGCAGTTCACTCTCCTTCAGAAACTCGGCGGCTTCTGGCGTGGGCAGGGTATGGTCGATAACTGTGTTGTCCTTCCCAGCTTTCCAAAGCTTGTACCGTTCTGGCTGGAACTTCCTCACGAACACGTCCATGGAGATCTTCACCATATCCTTTCGACAGGAGCACTGTCCAAGTAACCAGGAGAGCTCCAGGTGAGCACACCTGAGCTGCTTCCACCCGACTCCCACGCCCCGTCTCCTCCCTTCGGCTGGAAAATGGTATTAGACAGTTTAAGGCCAAATTGTTTGGGTTCACAGGCTGAAGGCATATTGTCCTTGCAGAACCTTCAGACATAGAGGGAAGCAGGGAGCAAAGGGCGGGGAACACATGGCACTGGGCGAGTCCACCCGGCATCACGCAGGATGTGCGGAGAACCCTGAGAGACGAAGCTCTGCACGTAGACCCAGACAGCCAACACCCACCTTCCTGCTGGTACCTATCCAAGCCAGGCCCCTACCAGAGTCTACCCCAATCAAAGGTCCAGCCCTGCTGCTTCCCTCTAGTAAAAGGAAACCCCTAAGAATCTCAACAGAGAACTCCCAGAGTTGCTAAAGCAAGAAAGAGCAATGTGTGTGGGTGTGGTCTAAATGCCCAATGGACTTAAGCATGGAACTCTCACTTGATACATCCCGAATCTGAACACATTTTTAATGAACACAAGATGTTGGGCACTTTTACACATTCCGAGCCACTTGGTTTCTGAATTTGAAAAGTTCAAAGAAAAGTTCTAATCGCCAGCCAGTGTACCTAACAAGAACCAGACATTTTTAGGAACAGTGGGGCAGAGAGGAGCCGAGCAGACTCACCAGCACCGCCTGTTTGCCATACTCAATCCACCGCCGGGTAGCAAAATTGGTAGACTCCGCACAGTTGAAGCCGTGGTTAAAGCCGGCATGGTAACCATACGGGAAGGTGATCATAAACTCCCCAGCTTCCTGAGTGACCTGCATGAGAGCGGACTTGCAGCAGCTGCACCGAACCGCAGAAGTCCGCAGAACTGGAACTCTGAGCTCCAGCTCTGCTTCGGTTTAGCTGAATAACCACGGACCCGTGACTGTAATAACCATTCTTCCAAAGGATCACGCTAACACAGGGAAGGTATAGTAGCCCCGCTTTTAATGCCCTGGTATCAAAGTGTTCTGTAGGTTAGCTCTGGCCCACTCCTGACACAAAGCAATGACCTAGAATAAAGCTGCTCTGTGAAACACAGACCAGAGAGCATGGTTTCCACGTGAGCCTAAGGACTACCATATGTAAAATCAGCTCACCTTGTCGAAGGGAATTCCGTATTTCTTCAACATTAAAGGGGAAATCAAGGTCATCTTGTGGCGGAGAAAAGCCTCACAGCTTTGGGCACTTCCTGGGAAAAAGCCTGTTTAATTGACAATAGGCACAGGTTAACACTGCTCCACACTCGCTCTGTGAGCCCAGCACTGCTGGACACCTGTGCGTCTCAGCTGGACGAGGACAAGCCACCAATGGGATCTCCACGGACCCCTCTAGCTTCAGACCAATTCTAAGACTCTACAATGAGCCTATGGGTTCTCCTGGGTAGGCTGTTCCGTGGGTAATCAAATTCTGTTTGGGGAGCTGAGATGACCCAAAAAGCCTCTTTTCTTATAAAGAGCTTTCAAACGGTTTAAGCCCTTTCTCAATTCACCTGTATCCTCAGGCTTGTCCGTAGCACATCTACTACAAAGATGACTAGAAAGCTCTCTTAAAATGGGCCCTAGAGGAACAAATCTATCAAAGCCTACTTAAGCCCTGGCCAGTTTGGCTCAGCGATTAGAGCGTCGGCCTGCGGTCCGGAGAGACCCGGGTTCGGTTCCCGCTAAGGGCACGTACTTCGGTTGCAGTTTGTCCCCGGCCCTGGTTGGTCGTGCGGGTGGCAGCCACTCGATGTGTCTCTTCACGTCGATGTTTCTCTCTCTCTCTCTGTTCCTCTCTCTCCCTCCCACTCTATCTGTACAAAAAATGGAAAAATATCCTCGGGTGAGGATAAAAAAAAAAGCCCACTTAAAAAAAACCAAAGCATAAAAGAATTCAATTTTGCCTTTAATATTTGGGTTTCTGGCAGAAGACTCGAACCCAACATGGCTGGTATACTACCTCTGGTCAAATAAATCCATGCTTGATAAAACTGAGGCAAAGACAGTCCAAGAAGGAATCACTAAGACCTTTCCCAGGATGAGCAGGGAAAGGCTCTGATTTTAGTTACTCCATTAGGATAACCACCCTGGCAGTCTGGCTTCCCTCCAACCTGCAGGCCTGAGAAAGGACATGTGAGAACCTGAACACAGCGAGGGGCCCGTTAGAGCAATGAGCAGAGCTCACAGGAGGGGCTGACCCAGCATGGAGGAGAAGTACCTTTGGCGAGGCGCTCCAACCGCTTCCCATGCTCGGGGGGGACAGAGTACCTGCAAGCACATAAAAGAATTAGACACTGAACAGCGGGCAGGACAGGGGCTAAGGAGCTCATTCCCACTCTCAAAACAGTATCAGATTTTGCCACTTCCCAACCACGAAAACGAGAAAGGAATCTGGAGAAATGAAATATTAGACTGTTTGGGCAGAGGAGTCGGGAGCCACAGAGAAGTGTGAGTGAATTTATCTCTTTTACATTCATTCATTAACAAGACGTTTGCTGAAGGCCCACCGTGAGCCAGGATTCAGGAAGGCACTCAGTGCTGCTCTCCTTGAAGTCATTAATGAAATGAAATGGAAGAAGGGTGGTATTAAAGGGCTCCTGGCAGAGCCTGATGGCCTAACTGGGACAGGATAGAGGTAGAATGGAAAACAAGGCGAACACGCATTAGGCACTTAGAGATCTGGCCCCGTATCTGCTGCTGAACCCATGTCCCCCCTCCCTTTGTCTCCAGTTGTACTGTAGTAATTACCCCGTAATTACTCCTCCACCCAGGTCATCTAGACACCACAGAAACTGCTCTTCATAAAACAGAAAAACCAAAAAGCCATGTAAGGTGATTCAAAACTTTTGCAAAACTGCTAAACTCCGTGTTCTGAAACTCACAATAAGTCTATTTTAACCTTTATAATCGAGTCTAGAGATTATCCCACAACAAAACCTTCCCATCCCAAATAGCATTATTATGAAACAAAACAGACAAGGAGCTGGGGAAATGTTTGTCGCCTAAAGGACTCTGGGCGACCTTGCACAGCAATCTCTGGGGGTCCCACTTCAGATGACCTAAAGAGTATGTGTAATAACCAGAAAACCTGTTGTCCACACGAGATCAGAAACTCAGTCTCAGGGAACTTAGGCGTAAACGTGGTGCAGACACAAAGGCTACACTTAGATTCTAGAAGTCTAGCCAACGAAGCAGGGAAGGTCACGGGACAGTAGTTAGGTGGTAATCCTAGTCTCAAAAAATATTTGCCCCAAGATTAGAAACTGAAATGTGTCTGAAAAAAGGAAAAGCCCTGGGAAGAGATGTGGCTTAAGATGCTGGAAAAGGAAATGAAGATGGATCGTGTCCATGCCCCTCGGGCCCATGCTGCTCCCTCCGGCCTCCTCATCCACGCCCATCGTTGTACATGGCACCCAAACCTCTAGGAACGTCCTCTAGTTCACTGAAGACATCACGCTCTCTCTCAACTTAGGATCTTTGGATTTTCCAACCACCAAGACACACTTCCCTCAGCCTCCCCTCTCCTGAACCCACCATCATCCCACCTCGCTCCTGCTTCCTTATTAGGTCTCAGCTGGTCACCAACTCCGGGGACACCCTCTCTAACCCCAGCCCTCAAGAACCCTTTCCATGTGGACCTAGAGCACCCACCGTTTCCCATCAGCTTTCTCACACCTGGTATCTCCTGTCTGTGTGAGGGCAGACACCTCATCTGTCTTATTCACGCTGGTGAACGCAGCACCTCCACTCTGAGTGACGGGTCAGCACAGGGAGAGAAGAGAGAACGAATCTGTGTCTCCCCAGCCAGACTGAGAACATCCTGGAGAGCAGGAAGCATATGCTGAGTAGCCCGACACCCCCTCCTGTGTTAAGCACACACTGCTGCGCACCAAATATTGTTTCCACGAGGAAAAGAAAGCTGTCTATCATCTGAAGGCGGGACTCCAGCCTTGGAAGTCTGCCTCTGGGCTGCTCGGGAAAAGAAACCAGAAAGCAGTGGGGTAGCCTGGAGTAGCCTCTGTGGCTCTGTCACTCAGCCAACCTACCCTTTCATACGATGGCATGAAGGGCCCTGCCCTCTAGAGCCTGCGACTCAAAAGGCAGTCTGAGCACCAGAGCACCAACAGCAGCTCATCACTTGAAAGTCTGTTTAAAATGTAAAATGCCAATCCCACCCCGAGCCTACTGAGCCAGAGTCTGCATTTTAAAAAGATCTGGAGGCGTTTCCACACGAAAGCGGAGAAGCCCTGCTCCCTCCCGAGTCGCGCCAGTGCCCGTCAACTGCAGGCTGACTTTACCAGGACTTGGGTTCTCCGAAGTGCAGGTAATTGATGCTGTACAGGTCCATGTCTTCAGTATGCCAGGCAAAGGATGTCTTCCACATGCCAAAGTACAGGTATGGGGTGTTCACACCCTCAATGGTGATCCCACTCTCCTTTTCCACCAAGTCCAGGATTGTTTTCAGCCGGCCAATATTCCACTCATCAACATGCTGCAAAGGAAATGACAGCCCAGGGCAAGCTGTGATGAATATAAACTGAGGCTCTGAACCTAAGAAGCATGGAGTAGGTCACAGGTGAGCTGGCAACTCTAATGAAGATGTGGAATAGTATCAGAACTGAAGACCACAGCCTCCCTCACCCACTTCTCATGGCCACCTCTGGAAATGATGCCATTAAACCCCTGAAGGGCAAATACCACAAGGTGAACACTAGCGCATGGAATAATAAAGAGGGGACAGCTGCCTGTTTTCTAAACCCCAGGAGGAAGAATTTACACCGAAGCTAAAGAAACTTATGTTAAAATAAGAAAAAACTCTTAAACCATAAAAAATACAAAATATAACAATGTGCCCAGCTGGTGTGGCTCAGGGGTTGAGCGTGGACCCACGCACCAAGAGGTCGCTAGTTCGATTCCCAGTCTGGGCATATGCCCAGGCCCGATCCCCAGTGTGGGGCATGCAGGAGGTAGCCAATCAATGTTCTCTCTCATCGATGTTTCTGTCTCTCTCTCTCCCCTTCTCCTTTCCTCTCTCTCCAAAATCAATAAAGAAAAAAAAATTTTTAAGAACAAAAAACAGGCCCTGGCCAGTTTGGCTCAGCAGTTAGAGCATCGCCCTGTGGTCCAGAGAGACCCGGGTTCGGTTCCAGCTAAGGGCACGTACCTCGGATGCAGTCTGTCCCCAGTCCTGGTTGGTCGTATGGGTGGCAGCTTTCAATGTGTCCCTTTCACATCGAAGTTTCTCTCTCTCTTCCTCTCTCTCCCTCCCACTCTATCTGAACAAAAAATGGAAAAATGTCCTCGGGTGAGGATGAAAAAAAAAAAAAAATATATATATATATATATATATATATATATATAAAAAGAATGAACGAGACCAAGTTGTGACTTTTCTAGCCCCAATTTCCACTGAGCAGTGTTTTCAGGAAAAAGTCTACAGTGTCACTCAAATCCTTTTCCTGAGTTGTAATGGTCAGCTAGGAGCCCACCTCCTTTACACTCTGCTCCTATCTCCCCATCCCAGGTCCTTGTAGTATCTTCCTGCCATTAGTGTCTTTGCTTCTCTCCCCCACCACCCAAAACAGTCATCAACAAAGCTGGAATCCACTTTTAAACACCTTCCTTCCAATAGTTGACAAAAACATTGGAATTAGTCTGAGTGATAATCCCTGAAATGCCCTACACATTTTTCTTTTAAATTTTTATAAGAGTTCATTTGAACAAACTTTCAAATATCCAAGAAAATAAGTTTGTTTCTTTTTTCTTCAGTGATTTTAGAGAGAAGAAGAGAGACAGAGAAACATTAATGTGTGAGAGAAACATTCATCAGTTGCCTTCTGTATGCATCCCAACCTGGGATCAAACCCGCAACTTGGGCTTGTGCCCGACGAGGAATCAAACGCGCCACCTTTTGGTATACGGGACCACACTCCAACCAACTGAGCCACAGCAGCTAGGGCCCCCACACATTTTTAGCCATCCAATAACACGTTCCAAACATTCTTTCCTTTTACATCTCAAGCCAGTGCAATTTGTTAAAAGAGCATTTGCTATAAAATCTTGTTTGTAGGTCCTGAAAATCTAAATAAGTTTCTCAAATATATACCCCCCCTTTCATTAGCCAGTGATCTTTTTTTCTGCAGAAACCACACTGTCTCGCCCCCAACAATTCATTTACAGTGATCCCACCCTTTCAAGAACTCCTCAGCTGCCACCCACGGACTATTCTAACAGCCCTTGCACAGAGCCCCGCACCCTGCAATTCACATGTAGAGTGGGAGAACATTCAGTCACATGCAAAAATACCCCCAACGCAGTGAGCACAGCACTCAACTGCTGCTGGATCATTCCTTTGCTCATCCACCCATTCAGCAAGCAGTTTTTAGGGGCCTACTAAGTGCTAGGCAAACAAAAATGGCATTACATTACAGAATTACAATAGTGCTGCACGGAGAATCTCACCTTTTCATAGAGAGTGCCATTCACATCCGCACCATAGATTGGGGGATTGAAAGTAAGATTTTTCCAGTATTTCCGTTCGAGCTCTTCAAACTCATTGTAGCGTGGGGTACAGTACCTTTCAAAAGTAAATGAAGTGTTAACCACCTACAAGGGACTAACTTGGCTTTAGGAACTATACAAGACACAATTCCATTCCAGAAACAGCAAGACCTTTCAAATGAGTATGAAATAACCTTGGCCTTCAAGGAACCAAGACAGTAACTCCCTCAGTATCCCTTCCATGAGCTCTGGACCTAAGGGAGGTAATGTGCATGAAGATGTAAGCTTATCGCCCTGGCCGCTTTGGCTCAGCGGTTAGAGCATCAGCCTGCGGTCCAGAGAGACCCGGGTTCGGTTCTGCTAAGGGCACGTACCTCAGTTGCAGTTTGTCCCCAGCCTTGGTTGGTCATGTGGGTGGCAGCCACTCGATGTGGCCCTTTCACATCAACGTTTCTCTCTCTCTCTCTCTTCCTCTCTCTCTATCTAAACAAAAAATGGAAAAATGTTCTCGGGTGAGGATAGAAAAAAAAAAAGATGTAAGCTTATCTTCCTTAAGAAGAGCGGAATCCTCAATTCTTTGAAGAGAATCTACTAAAGCTACACCCTACTAGAATCAGAAGTAGTGGCCTGGTCACCCAGGGAGAAAACGGGCTTACAGACTTGAGACCCAAGCCACAAATCCCGACATAGCTGACCCCTGAACAACACAGACTTGAATGTGGGTTCTTTTTCTGTAAATGTATTTTCCCTTTCTTAGGATTTTCTTAGTAACTCAACCTAATGAGTAATCAAGTTTAGAACTCTAAAGTTCCCTTTGAAATCTAAATAACTCTTCCACCTCCAACACATCTGCTTTATAAATTTAGATTTTTACCTACTGAGTTTTGCTGACCATGCAGGTGGAAATCAAGGGTAAGAACTTGTTGTATTTCAGATAAGAAAAGACACAGGACTGGTTAACTTAAAAAGAAATGTGGTATCGTGAAAGAAAAGTGGTTAATAATTTAAAAAGAAAAGTGGTATCCCATGTGTTGCCAGGATGAGAAGACAGGCACAGGAGGCGGAGGCTTCTGGTGGAAGCCCAAGTGAAGCAGAAAACAGGTGTGCTTGGCGCTGCCACCCCCCACACGGCACAGATAGAAATCAGACACAAGGATGACAAAGCCTTTCATCTGCAGAGCATGTCACACTTCAACATGCTTGTGCATAAATTATCTCATTAGGCAGTAGGTTGGCTGACACTATAGATGCTTTAAGCATTAAGCTGTCAATACAACTGGAAGGCCATATTTACAACTGTGATAAGCCAAAGGAAAAGAAGGCAAAGTGTAGAAATAGCAAGAACGAGATCTGATGTGAGAAAGAAACAGATGATAAGGCGCAGGAAGTCATGCCCCAAAAGTATAAAGACTGGAGGGCTACAAATCTAGCTCTGAGCTCATTCACAGTGAAGGCACAACATGTCTGACTGGCTGAAATCAAGACATATGCAGGTCAATAAGGCTCAGGAGAAAAAGCAAGGGAAAAAGAAGGAATCCTTTGGTGGAAACTCAAAGTCATGGAGTCGCACGGGAAAGGAGAAGACCCAAGGAAAAGGATTAAGGAGCAGTGAGCCTGGCCAGTGTGGCTCAGTGGTTGAGCATCAACCCATGAACCAAAAGGTCACCGGTTCAATTCCTGGTCAGGGCACATGCCCTGGTTGTGGGCCCAATCCCCAGTGGGGGGCATGCAGGAGGTGGCCAGTCCATGTTCCCTTTCATTGGTGTTTCTCTCTCTCTCTCCCTCTCCCTTCGTCTCTAAAAAATCAATAAAGGGGGGGGGGGGGAGCAGTGAGATCTGATGAGGGAAAGTCAAAATTCATTCGCTGTACACCTGCAGTCAAATGAGAGCTAGATGTTACGAACAGCAGAGAAAAACAGCTGAAAACAGCAGGCCTAAACAAAGAAAGACGTTTCTAACAGAGACAAGAACGTCCAGATGATGACGAACGGGGTCCGAGGAAGTAGCAACCAGCTTGGCAGTTTATTCAGGTTGTGTTAATGTCAGAACGGAAAGGCGATAGCAGCTTCGTGGGTAGTGAGGATTTTGAGCATGATTAAAGACAGAAGGACCCAGAAGGAAGAGATTAAACTACTAAAGCCACTTTTAGATAAGCGGGTGATATCAATACATCTGGCAAAAGCTCCTTTTCAACCAATTCCAACTTTCTCCTTTGGAGATCTGCAACTTCCCAGAGTCAGAAAAGGATTCTACTCTTGATGGAAGAACAACGGGATTACTAGATGTAAGGATGTGGACAAGTTTAGACGGTGACACAGTACTGAGAGGAGGAAATGCTTCCATAAAAAGGTCAGAAAGGGAGACAGAAGCTAGAGCTGAGGAAACTGGTTTTCAGTAGGGCAGCAGCAGCCTTGAAGACAGCTAGGAAGATATGTCAGGTACGAGACACTGTGACGGGTACAGGAAGAAACGTGTTTTCACTCACTTATCACTATTGGCTATCTTGCGGAACTCTCGAACAGTCATGGCTTTCTTCTGTATGTTGTATTGAGTAAAGAGGCCAGACTGCCCGGTCACCAGCTGCTGGATGGGAGCAGGAATGACCAGATCATCAATGTCATCATAGGATGCTCGAGGCTTCCACTCCTTAGGAGGAACAACCTGTAGGGAACACAAGAAACAGAGAGATAGATCAGAAACCTGGCAAGCTGGTCAGCGTCCAGGAAGTGTGCAGCTGCAAACCAAAGTCACAGCCAATTTTACTAGAACGTGACTTTGATTTAACCATGCTCATCCAAACACAAAAAGCCACACTGTCATGTTAACCCTGGTCAAGTTCTGCCACCAACTATCTGTCTCGTTGCCATGCCCTAAGGTAAGTAATACTTGTTTCTCAAGGAGGTTGAAGGGCCGATTCTCTCTCAGTCTAACAGAGAGTCCACATGGGAAGCCAAATCACTATCAGAGTGCTGGCTAAGAGTGAAATGAGAACAAGGGAAGCTGAACAGTACAAGCACTCAATGGCAGATAAAAACACTCAAGCACCATCTCCACCAAAGGATGGAAGCACCAAAGCAGCAGCCCTGAGACACTGTTTCTTTACGTCCCTTGTAAAGACTCCATGCAGCTCTCCTCCTACCTAACAGAGAGATGCTTCAGATGTTAAGGAAAGGAAGTCATTTGCAAATAGGACAGCACACACTCAGCTCATCACCCTGCCTGGTTTTCAGTTCTTCCAGCATTCATTTAGGAAGTCGTACATCTGCTCTGTCACAAAAGCCATTGCTGAGCAAGTCCACCCCTCACCTTGGCCAGCCCAGCCCGATGAGCTCCTTGGGATTCAATGTAGGCAATGTATCGACTGAAGTTCCGGAACTCCTCCATTGTCGGATAAAAGGTCATTATCCGAGCACTGGGATTCAGGGTTTCAGATTCAGAAGCCATTTTCTCTCCTTTCTCAGGTCACTTTGGTCAGACAGGAATCTAAAGAAATACATAAGAGCATAAAAAGTAGATATAGAACATAATTAAAACTAAATGCTGAGATCGTCAGTACTGAAAACAGTACAAGATACTGTAAAAAACTTCTGAAGAAGTATTAAGATCTCACACCTGGCCCTGGCCGCTGTGGCCCAATGGTTAGAGCGTTGCAGGTTCACTCAGTCAGGGCACATACCCAGGTTGTGGGTTCCATCCCCAGTCAAAGTGCATACAGGAGGCAACCAATCGATGTTTCTCACATCAATGTGTTTCTCTCTCTCCCTCCCTCTCTCTCTAGAATCAATGAAGAAAAATATATATCCTCAGATGAAGATTAAAAATAAAAAAGACCTCACACTTGGAATCTGCCTCTAGATAAATTATTTAAATGAACTAGAAATGCAGATGGAAAAGGCTCTGTTTAAAAGAACCTGATGTATCAGCATTGCACGTATTCATATCTCATTTAAAAGGAGATGCTTTCAGCTAAAAAGGGGAAGTCAGAATTATTTGATGTTGATCCTATCTGACAGTACTGCTGCCCTGCCCATATGTTATCTTCTCTTTTCAAGTTGCTCCCTTGTTCACACCTTGCTAATTGCTTCTCAGAGTATTAAATATGAAACATAACATACTATGACTAGATTTAAAAAGCAACCTATGGGCTCCCTTCTCTGAAACAGCTTTAAAATAGAATTCTAGATTCCTAAGACAAGTTATTTAGCTACAAGATTACAAAGTTTAATGGTTAAAAAGTACTTTGAGCCCTGGCTGGGTAACTCAGTTGGTTAGAGCGTCATCCCCATACACTAGTGGTTCTCAACCTTCCTAATGCCGCGAGAGCGTCATCCCCATACACTAGTGGTTCTCAACCTTCCTAATGCCGCGACCCTTTAATACAGTTCCTCATGTTGTGGTGACCCCCAACCATTAAATTCTTTTCATTGCTACTTCATAACTATAATTTTGCTACTGTTATGTAGCAAAGGCGACCCTTTGTTCCACCCCCAAAGGGGTCACGACCCACAGGTTGAGAACTGCTGCCATACACCAAGGTTGCGGGTTCAATCTCCAGTAAGGGTACTTACAAGAAACAACCAATGAATGCATAAATAAGTGGAACAACAAATCTATGTTTCTGTTTCTCTCTCTCAAATCAATAAATAAAAAAATAAAGATATGCTTTAAAAAAAAAGTACTTTGATATTAGTAGCATGAGCTTTGATTTTTAAAATCATATCTAAACCAAAATGCAGTTTCAGCAGTACTTAATGAAGTCAAGCTAGAGACTGGGTTAACTGCACTGTACCCAGAACTGACGACAAAATTTAAACAGGCAATAAACTGGCAATACAGGGCAAACTTCATTACTGACTGAAAAGGGGGAAATACTTTGTTTTTAGATGAGGTCTCCAGCTAAGTGGGTACATTCCTGTTACCAGGTACTACAAAAGACTATTACAACTAAATAAGAACCAAACATACCAGCTCAAAGGAGTCAGTTAAGAAGCGAAAGGAAACTATAGAACTCCCCCAAACTGGGCCCCAAAGCCATGGCAGTTCAGCTCCAAATGTGCCCTTGTGAGCTAGAGAGCTCAGAAAGAAGGAAACTGCCTTCAACCTGCCAGCAATAGGGACAGGCTGGGAAGACAGCTAGGAGCAGAATTGTCTGAGGTAAGAGAGAAGACAGACCTCCCCTACCACATCTCTCAGGCTTCCATTTCACCAAAAATAAAGTGTGCCCTGGCCAGGTGCTCCTTATGCGCTTTGCCAGACGTTTGCATGACAGTATACTATTATCCCTGTTTTACATATCAGGAAATTTGCCCAGAGTCCTGTAGTGCACCCCTGGTGCTCCTTCCATTACTCTATGCTGCCTACATAATAATAATCTCCACCCAGACGAAGCCCTTTAAAGGGCAGATCCAAGTATAGAGGAACCTGAAGTTTATTTAATTTTGAAGACCCTCTTTTAAAAAAAGAATACAAGATACCTTACTTTGCAAATTTTCCCAAAACATGCAATCGTGTGAAAACAGTGTTACGCCCATCCCCAGCGTTAGGGCACGCACTCGCCTTATTCATCTTTGTATGCCTATAACCTAGAACAATGCAGGCACAGAGTAGGCACTCAGTAACTGTTGAATAACTGATTTCCTTGCCCTCGCCTCTGTTGCTCATTCCCTTTCTTCAACCCTCGGACTCCCTTCCCCCAATCGATTCCCTGGGGAAAGCTCCTGTTCCCTGACACCTTCCTTCTCCCCTTCCAGCAACAAAGCCTACTGGTTTAAGAGCACTGGCTCGGGAGTCAACGCAACTCTGAATACCGATCCGATCTCTGCCATTTATTAGCTGTGTGACCTTGGCTGTGAGTCGCCAGAGCCTCAGTTTCTCCACCTGTACAATGGGGATCCCAACCTCCTTGCTGGCAGGGTTGCTGTGATTAACTCAGATGATGCAAGCAAAATGCTAAGCACTAGGCCCGGTACTTAACCACTCTATAAAGGTAGGTATTGCTAAGAACCACTTCAAATTCCCGCCCCCTCCCGTCAGCCGCTCCCGCGGGTATCACTCCCAAGACAGCCCCCAGCTCCCAAGGTCCCCGAAGCTCACCGTGTAGAGACCCAGCCCCTCCCGGCCCCGCCGCCTAGGCAAGAGGGGCCCGGCCGCAGGAAGAAAATACTACCCAGCAGACCAGCCCCCCTTCCCGACGATCATTGGCCATAAGAAATTGGAAAGGACCAATCTTCGTGTGCATTTTAGAAGCTCCTACTTCCATTGGCTGAGAACCGTGCCCATCACATACCCCCCCACCCCTCCCCCACCGGATCGCACGGTCAAGGCCAAGGCAGCAACAAATCTAAAAGATTCCAAAACCCTATGGTTCTCACCTAAAGCCCACCACCTCGGCAAGGCTAAGGCCCAGCTTCTTCTGTCGCCACCAGCCGATCTCACTGCTTTTCCTCCCAGCGAAGAACGAAGCTCCGCCTTCTCTAAAGTCGGCCTCGGCGCAGCCGCACAGTGCCCCACAGAGTCAGCCAATCCATGGGCCACTCACTATAAGCCCTCAAACCACCAATGAGCACGCGACGCAGGCGCCCCAAAGTCCGGGCATATCAATGTGCTCAGCCTATGAGCGCGGGCTCGGGCTGTTGCCAGGAGGAAACGCTGTACCACTCGGGACCGCGGCCACTGAGCATCTCTGCTAAATGCGGAGCTGGCCTATCATAGGCAGGCTTCTGGCCACCCATAGCTAATCAGGAGAGAAAGAGGCGAGTGCCTAGAAATGGGGTGGTCGGCATGGGCGCTGAGGCTGCTGTGGGATGCTTGTAACGAAAGGGTGGGGCCGAGCCTTTTAGGGGTGAGTAGGAACCTTGCCTAAGGTAGAATTGTGCTGGGAGCCCAGGAGGGGCAGCTTCCGAGTTCAAGGAGTTCCTGATAAGGTGACAAACTTGCCTTGGTTTGCCTGGGACTGTCTCGGTTTTTACAACCGAAAGCCCCGTGCCCTGGGATCCCTCTCACTGGTGGGCACACCCGGACATTTCTTGAAGAAAGCAGTTCCTGAATGGGAAAGAGCTCTGCGGGTTATTAGGACAGGCCCTAAGGGGCGATGTCCTGAGAGTCATTAGAAAGCGGTTCCCCAGTGAGCGAGGATTTGGGGGTCATTAGGAGCAGCTCCTGGGGAAGAGGTTTGGGGAGTCATCAGACGCACTGGGGTGGCGAGGGTGTTCCTAGAAGTCATTAGGAGCGGTTCCTGAGGGGTAGTGAATCGCCTTAATGAAGGAGCTCCCAGATTGTCGAGGGTGATGGGGAAGGAGGCGTACAGGACGCTGTTATGGGTCAAGTAAAATAATACCCATAACCAGTAATAAAAAATATACAAAATTACCCACAGATGAGTAATGCTGTAGTGCACTGGAAAGAGCTATAGAATCTGATTTGTGTTCCAAACCAGGGCTCCTCTGAGTCTGGGATTTCCTATCAGTAAAATGGAAAAGATGATACTAGCCTTGCAGGATTGTTATGTAGATGAGTTAATACATTGTAAAAAGGATGGTACTGCATACACCGGTATGGACTTGGACCAGTCATGATATATCTTCCCCCATCCTATTCCCAAAAAGCAGAGTTCTGTTTCCAAAAAAAGGGGGGGAATGACCACTGAGTAGTTAACCAATAGATTTCACAAGTACAGGGTTTTTCTCTCTTTACCTAGTAAGGTAACAGATTATGTTGAGTAGCTCACAAAATTGCTACGAGTCTGAAGAACCCAACTTGGGGAATACATAATGAGGAAAATCACATGAAATCATACAGTGGAATTCACTCACCACTGTCCTTGTTGCTGCCACCAAGCTCAAGACTCAGCTCCAGCTTGCTTCACAGACTCCACTCTCCTGGACATGGATAGTTATTTGCACTGCTGTCACTACCAGCTACTTCATGAATTTAACTTTATTACATTTCCTACTGCCACCAAAGAGGGTTTTTTTAAGACCGCTTCTCCTGTGTATCACTAGCTTTCAATTGGTGTGGAGCCTAGATCAGGTTCTCTCGACATCCTCCCATTTCTCTGACCAGTTCCTTTCCCAATGTTGACGGTCAAAGCAAAAAGTCAAAGTTGTAGTTACCTTTGGGTAGGTGACAGAGAGGTGGGGAGCAGGACAGCATAAATAATGCTTCTGGGGTGCTGGTAATGTCCTATTTCTTAATCTGGATGATGGTTATTACACTGGTGTGTTCACATTGTAAAAAAAAAATCTGCAGCCCTGGCTGGTTTTCTCAGTGGTTAGAGAGTCAGCCTGTGGACCAAAGAGTCTCAGGTTTGATTACTGCTAAGGGTACCTATCTCAGTTTGATCCTGGCCCTGGTCAGGGTCTTGCAGAAGGCAACCAATCACTGTGTCTCTCTCACATCCATGTTTCACTCTCTCTCCCTCCCTGCCTCCCTCCCACCCTGTCTGAAAATCAATTGAAAAATATCCTCAGGTGAGAATTAACAACAACAACAACAAAATCTGTGCATATAAGTTGTGTATAACATTTGATGTACACAATACCTTATTTTTTAAAATACAAAATTAATTATTTTTATTTGTATTTTAAAAAATAAAATCATGTTGACGTTCTCATGGCTGTGTCCTTTGTCCTCTCATTCTACAAACTCTCCTTAGGTGTTTCTGGTTTTACAACTGGCAGTATGACCTAGGGGCAAGCTACTTAATTTCTCCAATCCTCAGTTATCTAATAACGAAAACTGGAACAGTACTTCCCGTTCTTGATTGTGAGCATTGGATGAGATAGTGCAGGTAAAGCCTTGGACATTGAATTGGCATGTATTAAGTGCTTAGTAAATGTTAGTTGCACTGATGGATGATGATGATGGTAATGATACAAAGCACTTAGCATCAAGTCTGAAACCAGAGCTCAATACATGTTCACTCTGCTTCACTCGTGTAAACACTAATGACACCTGTTCTATACTCCAGCACAATCTTCTCCCCTGACTTTAGATCCAAATATACCCCATGTCTAGATCCCCCCCACCCTGGGTGTCCTAAAGTACCTAACACTCACATGCCCAATAAAAAACTACTTTCTGCCTCACAAATGAACTCCACCTCCTAAATTTCCTATCTCAGTTAGTGGGGCAGCCATCCATCCACCCAGTCACCTAAGCTAGAAACCAGTATGCAACTAGGGACTCCTTCGTGGGTCCATCACCTCACTCTGTACACAGTTCCACAAAGTAAGTGTTTTACAAGTGCATGGGTTTATTTGCATGTCCATCTTCCACCATGGACAAAAATCTCTCAAGAGTATCACATCAGTCTTATTGGTGGTATCATTTAGAAATGTGTTTCATTGCTGGAAATAGAACCCTAGCAACAGTGGCTTAAAAGAGCATAAAATTATTTTTCTCATGTAATAAGTCTGAAGGAGGACATTTATTGGCATTGGTTCAGGATTTAACAAAGACATCAAAGATAGTTTCCTGCCTGGCTGGTGTGGCTCAGTGGTTGAGCGTCGACCCATGTACCAAGAGGTCAGAGGTTCAGTTCCCCGGCAGGGCACATGCCCAGCTTGGGGGCCAAATCCCCAGTGGGGAGCATGCAGGAGGCGGTCAATCGATGTTCTCTGTCATCAATGTTTCCATCTCTCTCTCCCTCTCCCTTCTTCTCTCTAAAATCAATAAAGAAAAAAAAATTTTTTAATTAAAAAAAAAAAAAAAAAAAAAGAGCCTCTTTCCATCTTTCTCCATCATACTTCACAACCTGGGTTTGGCCCTTCTGTGTGCACCTCATGGTTGTAGGGAGATTGCCACAGCTCCAGACAGCCTGCCCGCATTCATGGGTATGAAGAAGAAAGGGGCCGTATCAGTAGCACCTGTTCTTTCTACCAGATGCAGCAAGAAGCCGCCCAGAATCTGCCCACCTGCTAATGAATGCCCACCATTACTGAATGAATGGAACAGGGAGACAGGCATGAAACAAGTGCTCAAGCAAATAAAGAAAATCACAACAGCTGTGCTTGCTATGAAGGCAAAAACAGGGGAGAGCAACTTTTAGAGTGACTTGTTAGCAATGGTGGAAGGAGTTGGAGATAAAACCCTGTCATTGTGGCATAAAGTTCATGCCATGTTCCTATCAAGGATGTGTTCCTAGTGCTTCACTTGATCCAGCACCCAGCACAATGCCCAGCACATAGAAAGCATTACGACAGTAATTATAATGGCAATAGTACTAGCTTTAAAAGTTAACTACATTTATTCAGCCCTTAATATGTTTCAAATACTATAGTAAATACTTTATATAACACAAAAGTTGTTTACATTGTCATTAACATTTTTCTTTTTATCAATACAACTTTAGTGAGATATAATTTACATACCATAAAATCCACCCATTTTAAGGGAATAGTGTAAAGATTTTAAAAATTTATTTGAGACAGAGGGGGAAAGAGAAAGAGATCGATTTGTTGTTCCACTCATTTATGCATTCATTGGTCAGTTGATTCTTCTTGCATGTGCCCTGACCGGGATCGAACCCACAACTCTGGCACATCTGGATGATGCTCCAACTAACTCAGCTACCTGGCCAGGGCTAATGTAATGATTTTTAATAATTTATTAAGTTGGGCAACCATCACCCAATCCAGTTTTAAAACACTTCCCTCACCTCAATAAGATCCCTTATGCCCAATTACAATTTCTCTGTCCCCATTCCCAGCCCTGGGCAACCATTCATCTGCTGTCTATACAGATGTGCCTTTTCTAGATATTTTATATAAATAGAACCATATAATATGTGCTCTTCTGTGTTTGGCTTTTTCTCACTTAGCATAATTTTTTTGAGATTCTTCCGTATTGTAGCATGCATCAGTATTTCACTTCTTTTAAATGTTGAATAGTATCCCATTTGGGTTGTTTCTACTTTTTGGCTATTATGAATAGGGCTTCTATCAACATTTATGTGCAAATCTTAGTGTAAATGTATGTTTTCATTTCTCTGGTTAATCAGCAGAATTTGAGTTGTATAGTAAATGTATGTTTATCTCTTTAAGAAATTGCCAAACTGTTTTTCAAAGTGGCTGTACCATTTTGCATTCCCTGCAACAATATATGAGGGTTCCCGTTTCTCCACATCTTTGCCAACATTTATTGTTATCTGTCTTTCTGATTACAGTCGTTCTAGTGGGTGTGAAGTGGCATCTCATTGGGTTTTAACTTGCATTTCCCTAATGACTAATGATGTTGAGCATCTTTTTATATGCTTATTAGCCATTCATATATCTTCTTTGGTGAAATGTCTATTCAAATCTTTTGTCAATTTTTTAATTGGGTTGTTTGTCTTAATACTGAGTTGTAAGAGTCATTTATATATTCTGGGTACAAATCCTTTATCAGATACAGGCTTTGTAAATATTTTCTCTCATTGTGTGGCTTGTCTTTTCATTCTAATAGTGTCTCTTAAAGTGCAAGAGTTTTTAATTTTGATGAAGTCTAATTTATCAGTTTTTTTTTCTTTTATGAATTGTGCCTTTGGTACATTGACATGAACATTTATATAGTTTTGCTCTGCCTCCAAGACAGATCCAGAATCCAGCACTTCCTCCACCACTGCGCCCCTGGGCCAAGCCACCATCCTGTGGCCTGCCTGCTGCGGATACTTCTCCCGGCTTCTGCCCTTGCCCCCTGCAGTCTCCTCAGCACAGCAGAGTGATCCTTTAATACTTAAAGCCAGATTGTGTTACTCCTTTTAAAACCATCAAAAGACTTCCATCTCATTCTGAATAGAGGCCAAGTCCTTATAATGGCCTACAGGAGCTCTCCCTCTGGGGAGCACACCGCCCACGCCTTCCCCTCCTCCTCCCCTTTCCCCCAGGCGTTATGTCTGCTTTTCTCTCTCCTAAGCTCCAAGGCTCTTCCACTACCTCTGTAACGCGCTAACTAAACTCTCTTCTAATGTGAAAATAAAGAATATGGCCTATAGTCTTCCCCACCCCCATGCTTGTATCACCCCTCCCCCCACTTTCAGTTCCCTAGTCCCCCATGTCTGAATGGCTTGCTCCCCCACCTCCTTCAGGGCCTTGCTGACATGTTACCTCTTCAATGAAGTCTTCCCTGGCCACCACCACGTTTGTTTTTTCTATTGTTTATTGTTTAACTCTACCTCTTAGAATGTCTTCTCTGTGAGGCCAGGGCTGTTTTGTTCACCACTCTCCTCATCACTTAGGACAGCCCCTGCTCTCTGTATGAGCTTACTAAGTATCTGTTGAGTGAACAAATGCTATTCCTTAACTTCAGCCTCACAATAAACTTTTGAAGAAGGCATCATTGCTGACTCCACTTTATGGCTGAGGAATCTGAGATGCAGGGAGGGTAAGTAACATGAAAGGAACACTGAACCTGAGGATATTTGTTAAATAAATAAATGATGAACTGAGTGAATAAACGAACAGGAAGGATTATGTCTGTACATTAATGATGCCTTTGGCCTTCACCTCTGGGGGCCACTGGCTGCTGAGCAGAAACACCTTTTCTAGCGCTTCGGAGCCTCAGAGCCCTCAGCAAAGGGCCTCGCATGAGCTGCCCAGAAAAGAAGCCCTGATCCCTAAGCACCAGGAACACCTTGACGCAGCCTGACCCGCGCAGCCTGACCCGCGCAGCCTGGTTCACTGGCAAGGCGGGGAGGGAGGGGCTTCCGCAGCCAGGTCATCCACGCAAACAGAGAGACATTCAGCCTTAACTCAGCCTGCAAACAAGGTCAGCTGGAAAGACCAGGGCCTTCTAGCCTATGAAATATAAAAATACAAATATAAAAATGTTTACAGCGGACACACATACCCACAAATACACCCTGGGTTTCTCCACTTTACAAAACATAGTCTTTCTCTAGCGCTGATTTATTCTCCCGCCCTGGGGAGGACGGCTCCCTGTTAAGGCAGCGGCGCAGAAAGCCCTGGTGAGCAGCACCAACAGGCGCCCGTGGGCCATTTCCACATCACAGGCCGCCCTTCTCCTCTGCTTCCACCAACTGTTCTGTTGAGTTTTTGTTTTGCTCTCAGCCACCAAAATACCTCCACTTGAAGGCTAAATCCCATCCATTCTTCAAAACTTGACTCAAATCCTATCCATATGTGCATTTTTTCATTTAAAGAGCTTAAAAGTTGCGCCTATTTTGTACTGAGTCTGGGAATACAAAAGTGAAGACTACTCTGTCCCTCCACTTGGACAATTACAGGCACCTAAACTCAACAGAAGCCAACTCTTGGGCCCTGATCGGTTGCTCAGTGGTTAGAGCATCGACCCACAAACCAAAGGGTCGCAGGTTCGATTCCCAGTCAAGGGCGCATACCTGGGTTGCAGGTTCAATCCCCGGCCCTGGTTGGGGTTATGAGGGAGGCAACCAATGTCTCTCTCTCTCTTTCCCTTCCACTCTCTCTAAATATCAATAAAAAGAAAACTATCCTTGGATGAGGATTAACAACAACAAAAAGCCAACTCTTGGTTCTCCCCTAAATCTGCCCCTCCCTCAGTGTTCCCCACTGCAGAAGAGGCACCCGTATTCATCCAGGGCTGCAGTCATCCTTGATTCTTCTCTCCTGCAGCCCACATCCAGGCCTACTGGCCTTACCTGCAAAACTATATCCTGAATTCTACTCTTTTTTACCTCCTGTCACTACCATCCCACTTCAAGCCACGCACCTTTCACCTGGACCACAGCAACCACTGTCCCTCCAATCTGTTCTCCAAACAGCAGCCAGAGTGATCTTGCTAAGAAGCAAAGCTAAATTCATCACTCCATTGAAAACCCTTTAAAAGCTTCCCATGCCCTCGCTGTGGATCCCAAGTCCCTTTCCCTGGCCTCCCAGGTCCTTGCCCAGTCTCTACACCATCCTGCCCCATTCTTCCTTTGCTCTCTGGGCTCCAGCCATGCTGGCCTTTTATTCTGTTTTTCTAAAAGGAGCCATCCTCCCTTCTGCCTCACGGAAGCCTCTCTAACTCCCATGCAAGCAGGGGTCCTGCTGTCCTGTGTGCTCATTCATTAGGCACTTTTCCCCGCAGAGCATCTATGACTTTGTAACTACACATGTAAGATTTCTGTGAATTATGTCTGTTTCCCACAGACTAAGCCTCGAAGACCAGGGACTTTGGTTTTCCTCTACTGAATCCATTGACCTGTGCAATGCCTGATTCATAGCTCAATAAACATTCCTGGAGTATTGTTTGTGGAAAGAATAGATAAAGGAAGCCATGTGGTCTGCAGTTTGCACAGTAGTTAAGCATTCAGGCTCCAGAGTCACATAATCCAGGTTCAAATCTAGATTCTGCTCCCTTCCTAGCTGTGTGACTTAGGGTGAGCTGCTTGACTTCTCTGAAACTTCAGCTGCAAAGGAGATAACACAAGCTACTGCACAGGGCTGTTGTGGGGGATTAAATTTCAGCAATGCAGGTAAAGTGCATGTCACATCTAAGGGCAGAGTACTGCTAACAGGTATTACTATAGCATGTAATAGGTGTATACCATGCGTTTGTTGGATTAAATCTTTAGGACCACATAGGAGCTCAGACTGGGTAACTGCAGGAAATGCCAAAAAAAATGTGTCAAAAAGGCTGAAAGGGACCATCCCTGGAAAGGAGTCTGGGACACAGGTCTTTGGGAGGAAACTGAGGAGAATCCCAGTTCTGGGGCCAAAATCCTCCCCGCAGGTCAAAGTTTAGTCCAGGTTCTAGACTACCCTTATTTATTTAAAAACTATTGTTGGTACATCTCCGTTTGAGCCATTCCTACCAGTGGTGTGGGGGATGGGCAGAAAAGCAGCTCATTGGGGAGAGTGCAGGTCCCTTCATAGTTGAGGTGGTTGGGGGATGGGAAGTCCCTCTCAGAGCTGACTAGGATGTGTGCTTAGGGTAGGAGTAAAAGGTGGGGCCTCCTGAGAGGGGCCGGAAGTGGAGGTTCTGAGGACTGACTGCTCAGGCAGCCCCAGAGATAATTCCCTTCATAATCACATTTACTTCTTACCCTAGGGCCAGTTCAAACACCTCCCCTTTGCCCCATCGAGTCTCTACTACTGGCCAGACTAGGCTGGGAGGCAAGTAAGACACGGCCTTCGCCTTCACGAAGTTCACAGTCCAGTGGAGGAGACAGATAAATCAAACCCTAATTACCACTTCAATTTGCATTTCATTTCTGCACTCAGCCTGGATAATTTCTTTGGTAATTTTTCCCTTATTTTAGTATGTGAACAGCTGAAGAAACAAGAATAAGAATTCAGCAGTGCTACGGTCACTGGATATAAGACCATCTGGTTGAGTGGAGGGGGTGGCTAAGATGGAATTCCCAGGGGACTTGGTCTTGGATGAGGTGCACCAGGATGTCCAGGCACATGCAGCCACAGCATGCTTTTCTACCTCTGACATATCCTTATAAACAGTGTATGTCAACAGTAGCAAATGCATTTAAAATAGGAAGCATCACCACCTGGAAAGTCACTGCTGACATTTTGGTGTATATCCTTGCCAGAGCTTCTCTAATTTTAATGCTCATACAAATGCCCAAAGGAACTGTCAAAACACAAATTCTGATTCAGTAGGTCTGGGGTGGGGCCGAGATTCTGTGTCTAAAATGTTCCCAGCTCATGCAGATCCTGACGGTCTCCAAATTCACTTCAGAAGGTTGTAGACAACAGATGTGCGTGTGTATATTTTTCAGTATTATGAACAGCCCTGGCCGGGTAGCTCAGTTGGTTAAAGCATCATTCTGATACCCCAAGGTTGTGGGTTCAATCCCCAGTCAGGGCACATACAGGGAGTAACCAATGAATGCATGAATAGGTGGAACAACAGATCAATGTTTTTTTTTCCTCTCTCTCTCAAATCAATTAAAAGAAGTATTACGAACAATGCTGCAGTAAATCTTTGCCTATAGATTTAAAAATTACTTTTCCAGTTTCTCTCTCTCTCTCCCTCCCACTCTATCTGAACAAAAAATGGAAAAATGTCCTTGGGTGAGGATAAAAAAAAAATTACTTTTCCACTTGTTACCTGTATCTAAATTCCTAAATGTGGCCCAGCTGGTGTGCTCAGTGGTTGAGCGTCAACCCATTCACCAAGAGGTCGCCAGTTTGATTCCTGGTCAGCGCACATGCCAAGGTTGTGGGCCCGATCCTCAGTGGGGGGCATGCAGGAGGCGGCCAATTGATGTTCTTCTCATCGATGTTTCTCTCTCTCTCCCCCCCTTTCGTCTCTCTCTAAAACTAATGAAGAAAAAAAGATTATAAAAAATAAATTCCTAAATGTGTATCACTGGGTCAAAGGCAAAGCATATTTTAAGACTTTTGGTAGATACTGCAATTTCTCCTCCACAAAGACAACCAGCATTGATCCCCACCAGCACTATGAGTGCCCAATTCCTCACCCCAATATTAACACATAACTATTGCCAACAGGACAAAGAATAGCGCCTGATCTTCTTTTCTAGTGTACCTTTCTTTGATTAATAGTGAGGCTCTGTACAAACAACACAACAAAAAGGAAAAAGAAAGAAAATAAAAAAATGAAAGAGAAAAAAACAAAAAGAAAAATAGGCCCTGTATCTTCCGTATTTTCATGAAACTTGTGTAGTTTTTGTGCATTGCCTATTTGTGTCCATACCCATTTTTCTATTAGGGTATTACTTTTGTTCTGATTTGAAAGAAAATCTATCTATTAGGGATTTAACACTTTGCTTTTTACACATTAAGCATGGTGTGCTTAAGAAAAGGCAAGTATAGCCCGGGCCAGTTTGGCTCAGCGGTTGGAGCGTCGGCCTGCGGACCAGAGTCCCGGGTGCAGTTCCCGCTAAGGGCATGTATCAAAAAAGAAAAAAGAAAAGGCAAATATTTAGATAAGGCTGGGAGAAAATGTTTAAAGAGGGGTGGGTCAAGTGTCATAGAAGAGCACGAGGAGCTTGAGTCCCACTGTTATCCTGAGGGTGCTGAAGGCTGCACCCAGCATCCCTGTGCTACGGCGCTCATGCTGGAAGCTGGGATGGCTGCCCTCTCCCGCCAGCATCTCCGCCCCTCCAGCAGGGCTCGATGAGCACAGCGAACTTTGATGCCAAGGCTTCCTGTAGACTCCAACCAGCTTTTCTTTATATTGACACATTTTCAGATATGTTATTGTCCACTTTATTGAGTAACAATAACATCTGTAACCAAAATTGAAGGAGGGGAATCTTCCCAAATTAATCTAATGTCCATTTGGAAGAAAATCAGGGGATCTGCACCAATTAATTTTGAAAAACTAAAAAGATAATGACGGGGGACTAGCTGTGTCAGGTAGTAAAACCACGAAAATGAGATGAGAAGTTCTGGCTTAGACATGACAGACAGATGAATGACACAGACTCGGAGCACAGAAGTGCACTCTGTGCTTATAACAACTGCATATGTGTTTTTAAAAAGAAGTCATTACAAATCAGTGCATGGTGATCTAAAATAATCTTAGGGAGCCCTGGCCGGTGTGGCTTGGTTGAGCATTGTCCCTTGCACTGAAAGGTGCAGTTTCAATTCCTAGTCTGGGCACATGCCCAGGTTGAGGGCTCAATCCTGGGTAGGGGGTGTGCAGGAGGCAGCTGATCAATGTTTCTTTCTCTCTCTAAATATCAATTAAAAAATCTTTTTCTTGGGGGGGGAGGGACAATTCAGATGCGTTACTCATACACTAGAATATTTTTTAAAAATAAGAATTCCAAAAGATAGTAAACAGTGAAACCAGATTGACAAAGAAAACAGCTGAGAAAACCACAGTCCAAGATGCCCGAGTCAAGGCTCATTCTCCCCAGAAGAAGCCTGGACAGGTTTCTACAGATAAAAAAATCAAAGTGGATGACGGGGCAAACGTCAGGGTAATTTGATAGAGAAACCCACCAGCAAAGCCTCAACAGTTGCCATACAACCCTCCTTCTTCAACATTGGGTTCATACAGAAACAGACACAATATCTTTAACAGTTTCTGGGGAATTAAAAAAAAAAAAAAAAAAAGATGGCCAAATTAAACCAAGTATAAAAAAAAGAGATGTTCAAACCTACAAGAATCAGAAACTTTATAATTCCATGTGAAGAAAATGCACAAGGGAGTACAGTACTTCACCAAATAAAACGGTGAATAGGCTACACCAGAACTGGCAGCTCAGTGTGGTCCAGCAGTTACGGGAAGGAAGAAAAAATTGCAAGACTTATTTGAAATTAATGCTTGAAAGATTTTCATAAACATGCAATTAAAATGCTGTTTATTGGTTTTCAATTTTTTGAATGAAAGACTTAATTACAGAAACAGAAAGTATTATAAACCCTGACAATGTGAGAAAAAAAAAGGTAGTTGGAGGAGGTAGGAGGGGGGATCAAGGAGAGTAAGCTAATTTCCTAATTCTTCATAGAAGGTAATCAATAGATACTGCCTCAGGTGATAAATTACGAAACGGATGTTTAAATATATTGTTTCAAGTCATGAGGGAGCTCTGGAAGAATTGAAATAATATATCTAACAAAATCAGGAGGTACAGGTGGGAGATCTAATAAGTTAATTAAATCTCACATTTTATTGTGGAGTCAGTAGGTACCATCTACTGAAAGTGTCACCCACTGAAGACAGGATGCTCACTACACAAAGAATTAAAGCCAGAAGCTTCAGGAAATGAAACTGGAGTTGGAGAGAGGACAAAGGAAAGCTAACACTTCAAGACTGAATTCTTTTTATGTTTTATCATGTACATCTATTTTTTAAATAAAAAAGCTATAATGATAACAATTTTCAAAAATTATGGGTCCTGGCCAGTGTGGCTCAGCTGGTTGAGTGTCGTCCCATGTACTGAGAGATCACAGGTTGATGCCCCGTCAGGGCACGTGCTCGATTTTCCCGCTTGCTTCCCAGTAGGGGGCGTGCAGGAGGCAGCCCATTGATGTTTTTCTCCTTCTCCCTTCCTGTCACTAAAATCAATAAAAACATATATTAAAAAAATTATGGCATATCTGTAACAGAAAAGTATGTAGCAGCTTAAAAAATGAGGCACTGACATGGACAGAAATTCACAATGTACTTAAATGAAAAGGGCAATTTGCAGAAAGATATGAGTAGCATGACTCTCATATAAAAAATAAAGTTTATACACACACTTGTATATTCATAGAAAATGCTCAGAAGGATATAGACTGAACTGTGACTCCCTCCAGGGAGCTGGGGACAGGGAAAGAATGGGGACTTCATTGTTTTACAACTTCCATCCTGTTTGAAAGATTTTTGTTTTCGAACCATTGTATAGTTTTTAGTATGTCTTTTTAGAAATTAAAGTGCTATTCATACTTTTTTAAAAAGTGCTGTTAATTCTTTACAGAATATTTGGAAATTTATGAAGAAATCACCCCACCTCACAACTCTTGGTGTATTTCCTTCCAAACGTTTTTCTCCACACACCTGACTCCATTTCCAGCTGGAGGCAGGCAGCAGTGTGGAATGAGCCCTGGCAACTCCACCACACTCCAGGGGTAGCCTTGAGCAGCCCTCCCTAGCTGCACAAATGGCCACCTCATCCTTCCAGTTGCTCAGGCCAGAACTACGGGGTCAACCTTGACTCCTTTCTCTCGTCCGCTCCATAAGCAAACCCTTAGCTCCACCTCCAAGATATAACCAGTATCTGGCTACTTCTTGCCACACCCAGATTCCTGCCGAAGTCTTCCCCTAGTCCTCCCCTTTCCTCTCTGACTCTATCCCCCACTACTGTCACCCCCTGCTCGTGGCGCCACAGCTACGCCAGCCCCAAACACCAGGCACAGTCCCGCCCAGGGAGGTCCTGCGCTCCAGCTGCTCCCTTGGCTTGGATACTCCTTGTGAAGATGTTTAGGCAAAATCTCTCACCAGCTCAAGCCTTTCCTCAAATCCCCTTTTCAATGAGGCTTCCTTTGACCACCCTAATAATCAAACCTTCCGCATGTGCCAGATTCTTCAGAATCCACCCCACCCCCACCCCCAGCACTTCTTACTTTCTAACAAACTTACTATTTTTCATATGCATTGTTTCATCTTCCTGGGGTACAAAGGCCACGAGGGCAGTAGTCTTTGCTCAATTCACGGATATGACTAGCACGTGCTCACTAAGTACGTGTTGAATGAGTACAGGAGACCTAGTTTTCTCATCTACAAAAGGAGCGTGACAGGACCCACCCTGCACTGTGCTGTGAGGATTACATGTCCCTGACGGGGTGCTAAGTGAAATAAGCCAGTCAGTCAGGGAGACAAGCACCATATGACTTCACTTACATGTGGAATCTAATGAACAAAAACAAACAAATAGAAACAGATTAATGGATACAGAGAACAGACTGGCAGTTCTCAGAGGGGTGGGAGGCTGGGTAAAAAAGGTGAAAGTTAGATTAAGCTAAGGAAAAAAACCCTGATAGACACAGACAACAATACAATGATTACCAGAGGGAAAGGGAGGGTGGGTAGGGGAGGTAGAAGAGGGTAAAGGGGGAATAAATGGTGACTTATAATGGTGGGAAAAAAAAGTAATTAAGGTCAACCACTACTCACCTCATGGAACACTCAGAATCCAGCTTGCATCACCTCCTCCAGGAAGCCTTCCTGGACCCCTCCGCAGGGTCAGGTGCTGCCTCAGTGCACCCACAGCCCCTCTGTGGTGGGCTTATGACTTTCTACAGTCTGATCATGGCCAATTTATGTATTTCTCTCCCCACCTGTTCTGGGTCTCATTCATCTGTGTCCCCAGAAGTTTCATGGTTTGACAATATGGTAGGACTTGCCTGATCACTCACTAGTGGGGAGGCCACAGGGCTCAACGAGGGACTACTGCTGTGTCCAGGAGCCAGGCCACACCACGTCCAGCATACACATCGCCAGAATTACAAGCATCCTCACTGGTCAAGTTCCATGCTGTCACAGCCTCCACACCACAGTGGCAGGCGTGGAAGAGGACAGGCAGGTAATGGGAGGGCAGTGTGGCTCCTGGACAGGGAGTCTCAGCACTTCTGACATGGGGACCCAGAATATCCTAAGGGTACGCGTGCTTGCTGCTGGAGATGATCCGAAGTGGGGTGCTCTTTCCACACACCAGTGGCTCCGTCTGTGGGGTCTGCCACCTCTCCTTCCTGAGAGTGAGCACCATGCTGAGGGCCTATAGCATCACCAACACTCAGGACAGCCTCCCTATCTCCTCAGCAACAGGAAATCGCCAGATCCTACTCCCAGATATTGACTTCCAGAGCCCAGACTCTGGTTCCAGAAAGAGCGGAGACAGAGGCCCGGTTTGTAAGAAATCTGATTATTCAAATTTATTACCATCAAGAATTATGCAATGATGCTGTAGTTTTCTTAACAAATAGAAAACAGACTGTGTACAACAGTGAACTCTACAGCACTAGCATCCACAAGGTAAAAATGAATGTCGCATCCAAATGTTACCAACCCTGGATTGTTGATCTTGACGAGCCTAGCTAGATCTTGGGACGTCTGCCTCACGCCCCTCGGCTAAAACAGCTATGCACCCTTCCCCGCCCCCACTTACCTACCTAGATAGTGCTGCCCAGAGGAAGAGGCCCTCTCCCTGCCCCTCAGCAAGCCAAGATTGTAAGGATTGATTATAGTACCATTGAGAGAAGTCCAGTAGTCTTGCCACATTGGTTTATAAGGGCATCTTGAAAGAGTGGGAAAGAGCAATTCTCATGGGCTTTGAAAATAGCTGCAAACCAGGGAGGAACATCATCTGGCCCCTTCTCTGAGAACAGACATGTGCTACCGGGCCCACTGGCCCAGACCTGAAGGGCCAGCCGTGCCCCTGCTTGGCCCTGAGGTGTGCAGGGTGTGGCACACACCCTGACCTTTGCCGACTGCCTCAGCCACACGGCCACACCCACCGCCACACCACCAGCTGGGGACAACAGCCAGCCTCTGTGGGTCCAGAGGTCAGCCTGGCAGTTCCCCGGGGAGCCCCAGGTGCACGGAACCGCCTCCCCTCTCAGGGGTTTGAAGCAGAGGCCAGGAAATGACTTTTTTTTTCTTTTTTTTCTTTTTTTGGATTGTTTGTTTTTGTTTTTTGTTGTTGCTTTTTTTAACCTTTGCAAACACGATGGTGATGAGGAACACCTTGCCAGGCTCCCCCAGACACGGCTGTGGTTCTGGGCTGTGAATGTTAAACACACACTGGAATAGACACTGGGCTGAGTGTTTCCTCTCTCCTCCCGCCCACCACTGTCTGTGGGGCCTAAAATAAGGCTCTTAAGGAAAAACAAAACGAAACTTAGAAAAAAAAAAAGTGTTCCCTGCATTTGGCTGAAACAGGATCTTGTCTGAGGGCCTGGAAGAGCAGCGGCCCCGTGAGGCCCCCGCTTAGGCTGGCGCCCCAGATCCACACACGGGAAGGCATGTCCATCCTCCAGCAGTGAAAGTTATACAAAAAAGGATCCAAGTGAACTAAAAAAACAGACTACACCCCAACCCCCACAGCAGCCCATTCTGCAGTTTAAGAATTTGCAAAAGGAAAAGCAGAGGGAGGAGGCTAGAATCCCTCAGTCTACTCCACTTAATGTATAAAAAGGAGGCTTTGCCCCATCCCCACCCCATGAGAAGAAGCATGAGAAATGCGACAGCAGAACAGAGTGTGGAGTGGGCTCCGGGCGGGCCTGGTGGGTAGATGGGCCGCAGCGCCTGCCTGCCGGCTCACCCAGTTGCCGGGGGGATTCTGGGCTCTCTGTTGGGTGTGGCAATGTTCCTGAAACGCTGTGATCCCAGTGGGCTGTGCTCTGCCAGCAACGGCATCCGTGCAGGAGGGCTGGACGATGGTCGGTATGGCTCAGAGGAGCTGGGTCCCCTCCGGAGCCCCAAGGCAGGGGCGGCGAAGGAGAGGGGGCGGTAGTTACGTTGCATAGTGGTCAAAGCTGCCGAGGTACTCCAAGGCTGCGCGGTAGCACAGCTGGTACTGGTCCTGCCAGGACAGGGGTATAGTCAGTGTGGGCAGTGCCAGCAGGCACCCCAATGTACTGCCAAGGGCACTCACACTGTAGTTGGTGGGCCATGGACTTAGCCTCTGCTGGCCAGGAGCAGGTGCTAGAGCAGACATCTGCCCCAGGCAGTGTCCAGAGGGCCTGGAAGAATCTCTGAAGGCTCATCTCTCTCTCCCCTTTCCCACTGCCCACATCCACCTAGTGCCCCTGCACACCCCGCACGAACTGCTCTGTCCATCCCCAGTGGACGCCGGGCACCACGGCTGCTCAGTGCAGAGCTGCTGAAGGAGCACGGGCCGCCCATCCTGCCCTCGAGCCCCCGGCAGAGCTGGCCGCGGTCAGTGTTGGCAGTGTGCGCTCATGCCCCGGCCCACGTACCTCTGTCTGCACCATGGCTGGGCGCTGTGTGCGCAGGGTCTTCACGGTCTGGAACATGTCCACCACGCCCTCATAGCGCATTCGCTCCAGGACTATGCTCAGAGTGATGAACACCCCGGTGCGGCCCACACCAGCACTGCTCAGGGACAGCATTGGGTCAGGAGTCCAGTCCACCAGGCCTGCAGGCTGCCCCCGCCCAGCCCTCCAGGGGCCAGCCCCACCTGCAGTGCACCGTGATGGGCCCATCCTGCCCAAACTGCTCCTTGGTCTTGTGCACCTGCCCAATGAAGTCAATGAAGCCCTCCCCTGTCTTGGGCACACCCTGCTCTGGCCAGTCTGTGAACTGGAATTGCCGGATTGTCCTCGACTGCCCATCCTGGGAGAGGCAGGGGGAAAACAAGGTTAGTGCCTCAGGCTGCAGCCCCACCAGGCCAGGAGGTAGCACGGTGACACAGGTCAGCCCCTTGAGAGGTGTGCTCTGACCCCCCCACCGCCTATTCTCATTGGAGCCTCAGATTCCTGCAGCAGGAGCTAGGGCACCGTGCAGGTGGTCCCCGCCCACGTGTGCTCAGGCAGTTACAGACATGCTGTCGTGCAAATACAAACTCACCCGGGCGTCCGTGACCTTGAACTCACGCAGGATATACTGTGGCATGTTGTACTCAGCCATCGGGTCAACAACAAAGTACTGGTAGCGAGCAGAGCGCTCTGCCGGCCAGTACTGGTGGCACTTCTCCTGTGGACAAAGGGCCCGGGCCCCACGATCAGGTAAGGAGGAACAAATAAGGGGGGCCCCGCCACCAGATGATTCTGAGGCAGGACCCCTAAGGTGGTGATATGGGAGGAGGGTCAGAGGCTGTGCTGATGGGAGGCTGGGTATGAAAGGAGAGAAGAGTGGGGGGCGGTTGGTGTGCTCCCAGGTATCAGAAGGGCCCTGGGGGTGGGCTCACCCTGCCCATCTCCCGAAGCCTGGTCAGCATGACGATGATGGTGGAGTTGTGCTCCCAGAGCATGCGCCAGAAGTCCTCGGTGCTCTCTGCCAGAGGCCCCTGTGTGGCTATGTAGGCCTTCTGCTGTCTGGGGTGGACATAAGACTGGACATGCTGGAGGTGCTGTGCTCCCCAAGTCTCCCCAAGACTGCCTGGTCCCTTGGGACCCCACTCAGATCACCTCTCCTCCAGGAAGCCCACTCTAACCTGCTGGGCTGGCCCTACTCTGTTGTACCCCAGCCAGCCAGGCACAGACCTAGGTACCCAGAGTGTGGTGGGCAGACACAAGCATGCTGACCTGTAACCATCCAGGAAGCTGGCATTGATGTAGTCGGAGCCCTCCACACCCCGGATGGGCTGCAGACACACACGGGTCAACTCGTAGGGCATGATGTTCACCAGGCGGTTCTTGAACTTGTTACAGGGAAGGTTGGCACTGATGAAGCGGGATGTGTGGGCCTTGGAGCTGGCCAGCAACTGGCAAGAGGGAGGAACCGGTCAGGCCTGGCTTCCTGCAGGACTTATCCCATGACCCAGTCCAAGCCCAACCCCCGGCCAACCTTGAACTCGAGCTCCATGGCGGTCACACTCTCCCCAGGAGGCACTTGGCCCAGCTTCTGGATGTGGGCGTACAGGCTGCGGGCAGGCACCTCCGTGTGCCCGCACGTGGCGGCCTCCAGCAGTGCCTCGTGGATGAACACGTACTGGTCCTCTGTCTGCACCATGTAGTTGCGCTGCGAGCGCATGCACGTCACGTGGCCGTAGATGTCCACCGTCTTCTCGTGCTTCATGCGCTCCAGCATGGCGTCGATCACGATGAAGCAGCCCGTGCGGCCCACGCCCGCGCTGTAGGACACCAGCCTGGCTCAGGGCAGAGGCCCACCTACCTCCCACCCTGCCCCTTCAGTGGTGCTCGACCCCTCACCTGCAGTGCACCACCATGGGCCCTGCGTCTAGCGGGTTGCAGGCCTTGACCCGCCGCAGGAAGGCCAGGATGGGGGTCGGGTACTCAGGAACCCCATGGTCGGGCCAGGCCATAAACTGGAACTGACGCAGCTCCCGCTTCTCACTGGAGCCACTCTGGGAAAGATGTGGGGAGAGACTTGTGACTAGAGAAGTCTCCTGCTACAGCCTCAGGGCAGTGACCCGGCTGGCCGTCACAGTGCACTCCCACACCTCTGAGCCCGCGTGCCCACACCAGGGCACACCACGCCCACACAAGCACCAGGGAGGGCCGTACCTTGTGGAGTGCAAAGGTGCGCACAGTGTACGTGGCCAGCTCCACCGTGTCCAGCAGAGTCACTTGAATGAGGCCGTAGGTTTCAGTGCCACGGACTGGCCAGTACTGATCACACTTCACCTGCAAAGAGACGAGCAAGGCAGGTGCAAGCGTGTTTGGAAGTACTGAACGGCCCCGAGGGGCAGCGGCCCTGGGGCAGAAGCAAGGCGGGGAGGTCTAGCCTATCTGGATACAAGCCCCACCTTGCCACTCCTGGCCCCAAACTCTCAGATCTGGATACAAGCCACCCCCTCACCAAACCACATCAGGTTCTCACGCTACGTCGCCACCCCTGCCCTCGCTGGGGGAATGAGGGCCGTAATTGAAATTTATTTATTCATGACCAGATCACACCAGGCACATTTTCTGCCAAATTTACCCATAACGTTTATGTGCCATTTTCAAGCTCTGTAAATTTTACGTTCCAGCCGATGCTTTGCAGTGCAAAAGCAGATTACAGCGGCTCTTCACACTAATTAACTCAGAAGATGTGTTAATGCCCCAGGAACACTCCCGCATCTGGGGAACATGTGGACATCCCGGGAACATGCCAGCAACTGGGGAACACATTAACGTTCCCAGAAAATGTAGCATCTGGTGCTACATATTAACATCCTAGGAACCCACCAGTGTCTGGGGAGCATGGTAATACCTCAGGAAAACAACAGCACTTGGGATGTCCCTTGGGGAACTTATCCCCACAGGGACAGCAAAAGGTGCCCAAAGTCATCTGGTGGTTATTTCCCACCCTACCTCCTGGCAGAGCCCAGCAGTCTTACCCGGGACTTCTCTTCCAGCCGAGTCATCATGACCACAGTGGCTGTGCGCTGTTCCCACACCATCCGCCAGAAATCGCCCATGGTCTCAGGCAGTGGGCCCTGCGTGGCAATGTAGGCATTCTGCTTGCGGTAGCCATCAATGTAGTTGGCATTGATATAGTCACTGCCCGGAACGCCTATGACAGGAAAGGACATGGGAGAGCATTATTCCAGGGTCCCCATCCCCACCCACCACACCTCAGTGCACCCCAGGACGCGAGGGCCTTTTCTGTAGGGTGAGCTGTCACCCCAGCCAGCCAGGAGGAGGGCAGGGGATGGGAGGGGCCCGCCCTTGGCTCACCATCAATGGAGGTAAGGATGACACGAGAGTGGTCGTAGGCAATGACATTTGCGTAGCGGTTCTTGGGCTTGTTTACCTCCAGGTTTGAATTCTCCCACGTGAACTGCTGTCCAGGGTCAATGGACTGCAGGGAATGGAGGAGGCAGGTGGAGTGGGTAAGAGCTGAGGTCTTCCGACTGCCCCCAAGGCAGACCTAGCCTTCCCAGTGGTGCCCACATCCTATTTTCACTCCTAGGCCACAGCCGCCCCTCTAGTCCATGGTCCCAGTGGAGGGTGAGCTCCAGCTCCCCCAGCCATGAAGGTCAGGGGCTGCCATACCACTTGTCAGGAAGGCAAAGGACCAAAGCCTCTTCTGGCCACGGTACAGATCCCCTTGTCCAGAGAGTGACTGATAGTGAGGTCAGGGCAGGGAAATTCCCTCAGGCCTTGCATCCAACTAATGAAATGACCAGAGAATGAGAGGAAGCAGTGCAGCCAGCTCTGCATGCCTGCCACGGCCGGACGCTCTGGACACCTGCTGCATGGCCTCGTGTGGCCTCCTACGTCTCTGGCTGCTTCTCGTGTCGTCCCCTCTCCTTCCACCTGCCCCTTCTGTGGGCAGGACATCGTACTCTTTCAGGGTTCCTTCCCAGGCCCTCTTCAACTCTACCATCTTTCCTGCGTGACTTCATTTGCTCGCAGGATCTCACATCCACGTGCTGGAGCTGCCCATAACCCAGCTTGCAGCCCAGTCTCCCCCGAGCCTCCAGTCTAAACAGCCAGCCGCTTCCTTATACAATGCAGATCTGATGACCAATTTCCTGCTTAATGACTTCCACGGCTCCTCATTGCCTCACCTCAGACGATAATGATAACAGCCCAATCTCAGCGAGAACTTACTGCGTGCCTGGCACTGTTCTACACACACTGCATGCACCCCCTCATCCAATCCTCCTGTGCAGCGGGTCCTATTATTATTCTCTTACAGATGGATGCGATACAGTTCTCAGCACAGCACACGATGTTCTCCGTGTTTTGGAGCCAACCTGTTACTCCCCACAGGACAGTGCGTGCTGCTTCCATGAGTCCCCCAGCACCCCCTCCCAGCCTACTTTCTCTGCACATGTGTCACATTTCCTATGAAGGCTTGTCATTCTATTCCATGTTGATGGTCTGTGTGCACTCATTTCCCCACTGACTGAGCTCCCTGAGGCCATCTGTCTCCATATTCCCAGCACCCAGCATAGGACTGGCACATGGTAGGTGCTTGAATGAGTGATGGATGGCTGACTGACCATTAAAGGCAACAGAGCTATGGGATCCTAGCTGAGGGAAAGCCCACAGCAGGCCAGGGTAGCCAGCGGAGGCTTCCTGGAGGAGGGTCTTGCAGAGAAAGCTCAAACTGGAGGATAAAATTAGGCAGAAGATGGAAGGGGGAACACTGAGCCTGGACAGGGAGGCACAGAGCCCTTGTCGGGAGGAAGGGCAAATGTGGGACCCAGAATGTAATGTGTACGGGCTGAAGACCATGGAAGGCCTTCCTGGCCAGCTGAACAACCAAAGGCAGGGAGCCCAGCTCACTGAATGTGTTATCCTTGAAGCGGGACTGTATGCAAAGCAATGCCCAGTGGGATCTCTGCAGGTAGAGGCAGATTGCTTTCCTTGTAGGAGACATGTTATCACTTTGCCTGCCAAGCCCCATGTCCTCTGTAGAGCTTAGACACACCCCTCGGAACCTGCCTGGCCTACAGCCCGTGGAAGGGGAATCTTGGTGCCCAGGAGGACACCACACAGTTGAGGGAGGACATCTGACCAGAGAGGAGTAGATACCCAGGCTGGGCTGAGCCAGCCCTCCTATCACCTCTGCATCCCTCACGGATTGAGGGTTAATCCCACGCAAGATATGTGCCAGGAGCAGGGACACTGCAGGGCTGAGCCCCAAGGACAGCTCCCTCTGTGCTCCTTAGAGGAGCTGGGGGCCTACATATCACCCTCTTCACTAGCAAAGTGCCTCCCAGCTGGGCACCTTGGAAGCCCTCAGACTCCAGGCCCAGGGAACAGTGCTCTGAAGTCTGAGCCTCCAGCACATAGGATGCAGGCCAGAGTGAAGTGAGCACGTGGGGGGGCCCAAGAAGCAGGGTTTGTGCAGCCTGAGCTGAGTCCCAACTCCCCACCTCTGTGATCTGTGCAGCTCTGATAACCTGTGAGCACACGTGTACACAGGGCATAGGCTGTGCTGGTGTGTCAGACAGGCCTGCGTGTGCATCTGGGATCTACTACCCACCAGCTGTTTGGCCTTGGGCAAGCCACTTACCCTTAGCCTCAGCTTCCTCATCTGTAAGATGGGATAATAACAATGCCCATTTCACAGGGTAGTGGAAAAGACTCAATATGATGATGTATGAAAAGTGCTTAACCCAGTGCTGGCCTGCAGTAAGCTCTTGGTAAATGCCAGCCAGAGTGTGTGTGTGTGTGTGTGTGTGTCTGTGTGTGGGGTGTGTGTGTGGTGTGGGGTGTGTGTGTGTGTGGTGTGTGTGGGGGTGTGTGTGTGTGGTGTGTGGGGTGTGTGTGTGGGGTGTGGGGTGTGTGTTGGGAATGTGTGAGGTGTGTGTGTTTGTGTGTGGGGGGGTGGGTGTCCGTGTCCCTTTACCTGTATCTGTGAGCATCTGGGCATGTGTCTGAGTGTCCAGACGTGGGGTGCTGGAAGGGCCTCAGCCAAGCTCAGCACCTGAGTAGCTGAGTTCCCGACTTGCACTCCTGACCCCTCCAATCTGTGCTCTGGGAAGCCTGGAGCCCCTGACCCACAGCTGGGACCAAGGCAGGAGAGAAGCTGGCATGGAGCCTGGCCTGGGCCAGGCACATGGCAGGGGGTGGGGACGTCTCACCTCATACTCCTGGGAGAACTTGAGGCCATCGTTGGCTTTGAGGCGCTCAATGTTGTCCGCCAGGTCAGTGATGGGGATGGGTGGGTGGTCTCGCATACCTGGGGACGTGAGGGCACACACAGGTTGAGTTGGCATGGGCCTGAGCCGGGTGGCAGAGACAGCCCAATGCATGTATGTGCACACGTGAACATGTGTGGCCATGGAGCACTTGGCACTGGTGGCATGGAGACAGCAGCACATGCGGCGACAGGGATGGAGCACACAGTGGCCAGAGTGGGGCGAGGGCAGAAGGAGTGTGTGTGCTGTGAGCACGTGTGAGCATGTCTGTGTGACACGGCGCTGAGTGGGGGCACCAGGGCCCCACCTGGTGGGTTCTCAGAGGGGTGAGAGGCTTCCTCCCACCCAGGCTGGGGCTATGGGCTTCTTCAGCCTGCACCCGCACCCCGGGGCCCTGCCTGTGGACAGCCCTCCTGCCCCTCACTGGCGCGAGTCACCGTGGGAGACTTCGTGACAGCATCGTCCCAGCATCAAGCATGTGGATGGAGTGATCACGAGGTACAGAGACACGGCAGAGAGACGTGGACGAACATGGAGAGAGACACAGGGATGAGGAGGGAAATTTGGAGACGGGGAGACAGAAGAGGCACCCAAAAAGGTGTCAGACTGAAGCTGGTGGCCGGAGAGGCCGAGAGTCAGAGACAGGGCCGGTGGGAGGGAAGACAAAACTGGAGGAAGCAAGTGGGGGAGAAGGAGGACGGAGAAGGGAAAAGGGACAGCGAGAAGGGAGAGGGAGAAGAAAGGAGAGAGGAAATCAAGGAAGCAGGGAGGCGACTAGGTGAGAAAAGTAGAGAAAACAGACACAGAAGCCAGAGTAGGCCCCAAACATGGGAACTTGGAAAACTAACTTGAGATATTCGGGCAACTGGGGACACTGGAACCTGCAGAGATAAAAACAAAAAATAGCAGGCAAGAGGAGAGAGCACGTTAGCCTTCCCTGGTTACACCACGAAGGGCACAGCGCAGGGGTGGCGCGGTGGTGCGGGACGAGGCCTGGAGGGCAGGCAGGGGGAGGGGACCAGGGACAGCAGGCCCAGCCTACCACAGGCCTCCTGGTCCTGAGGGACACAGGCGGATTTCCCACCCAGAGCTAGTGCTCCTGGCTCGAGGGGGCCTGGGAAGTCTCTTTTTATGACTACATTCTTGGTCCAAGTCAACCCTCGTCCCCTCTGGTAATAAAATTAGACCGTGGCTATTTTCAGATGACTTGACAAAAGCAAAGTATGCTTTTATACAGAGAGATGAGGCCAAAAACGAAGGGTCAGTCTGCACGAGAACATGCAGATGACGACATGTTCTCTGGCAGCTTTTCTGTGGGGCTAAGAAATTGTCAGAATAGAAATTAAATTGTAAAAAAAAAAATAACTATTTACTGAACTAAAAAAAAAAAAATACAAAGGAAACCCTGAGCCAAGGAGAGTGCTGCCATCCCACCGCCCTGCCACTGTCCCTGGACACGACCCGCCCCAAACGCAGCCCCAGTTCCTTCATCAGATTCTTGGTGACGCTCACCACGCCCCTTCCCACTGTCTGACCCAGGCTGCAGCCTCCGGTCCTTCTGGCCCCGCCTCCTGCACTTGGCCTTTAATGCCACCGAAGACCTCTTCTGCATCCCTTCTTTCCCTCGGATCCCTGCAGCCACAGGAATTCGGGATCTGTCCCCTGGGCCCTCAGGCTGCTCGGCAATCCTCCCGGCACGCACACAGCCAGGCCACGACTTCTCTCATGACCCTGCTCTAACCACTTTCCTCTCATTCGGGAGCGAACAGGCCTTGCGCTGAGAACTTCAGCCAGCAACACATTCCCTTCCACCAACCTCACCTGCCTCCCACCCCTCCCAGCCTGAGGCGCGAAGGCATCCCCAACATGCTTTCTTAGGCTAAATCATACCCCACACCAGGGCTTGGATCCCGTGTCTCAAATGCTTACTCAAATGACCACTGTCCACACATAATGCCGTATCGGAAAGAAGAAAAATCCTCTTTGGATCCCACACCCCTCGCCCCTCCCTTGTGTTCCTGTCCTTCACACTTGGCCTCTGAAAGAAGGTTCTCCACTTGCTCTTTCCCCGCTCACTGCACTCAGGACTTGGCCGCCATGCCCCCTCCAAGGTGCCAAATGCCAAAGCCGATGGTGCCCACCTGGGTCTCTGGCCACTATAAATTACCAAGTCCTCCCACAGCTCTGCCCGGTGGCTTCAGGGATGCTGCCCTTCTGTTCTCTGTCCCTAGCTGCTCCATCTAAACCTCCTCAGCCACTTTCCTTAGCATCTCACCTCCTTCCCTGGCTGCTTGCTGCCCCGTCTTCTGGGAGAGCCCATCTCTTCTCAGGCTTTGACCCCTGCTCGCTCCTTGGCACCGCCCACACCCATGGTTTCAGCCCGATGTCAGTGGAAATGTCCAGACCCACAGACTGGCTGCCGCCTGGAGCCCCCACCCCACTGCCAGCCAGCAACCAGGAGCCATCCTGGCATGTCCCCCCGGCTTCTTCACCCCCACATGCAATCAAGCCCAAGCCCAGCTGCCCTGTCTCCTTCACGCTTCTCTGAGTCTGCCCTTCCCTCCTCCCACACTGCCACCTTCCAAGTCCAGGTCCTCAGCACCTATCATTCACCTGGTGGCCTTCTAAATAGTCTCCCTCCCCAATTTCTCCCTTCAGCTTGTCTTCCACACAGCAGCCAGAGAGATATTTCTAAAGCACAATCCTTTCCTGAAAACGTTTACTGCCTCCCTGGTCCCCTGAAGAGGCAGTACAAACTCCTGAGCCCGCTGCTCAGGTTCCTCGGACTGGACCTCCACGTAACCCTCCAGCTTTGCCTCTGGGCTCTCAACATCCCCAGTTCCAATGCTGCAGAACACGCAGTGCCTGAGCTGCTCCCGTGCATGCCTTTCCAGCACTGAGAGCTCCCTACCAGCCCGTGGGCTCCACTAATGCCCACAGGGCTCGGCATCCGCTCTCAGGAGGCTCTCTGCCCTCCAGGGCCCCAGCATCCCGGAGCTTCGATTACTCCTCAGATACCCAGGTGCAGCAGCCTGCTAGGTCTTCCTGGTTCTCTCGCTGTCAGGACATGTGTCCTTGGAACTCAGTCACCATGCTGTAAGGGACTGCAGGCCACATGAAGAGGCTGACAACCCCAGGCAGGCTCAGAGCCGATTCTAGCATCAACCACACACATGTGAATAAGTGAGTTTCAGAATTCAGCGATCAGCAAACTTTTCTATAAAGGGCCGGAGAGTAAATATTTTTGGCTCTGGATACAACATACCTTACCATATCACTTAACCCTGCTGCTACAGTGTGAGAGTTGCCATAGACAATACATAAATGAATGGGCATGGCTGGGTTCCAATAAAACTTTATCTGCAAAAACAGGTGGTGGGCTGTATTTGGCCATGGGCCATAGTCTGCTGACCCCTGCTTTAAATGATTCCAGCTCCCAGACTTCAAGTCTTCCAGCTGAGGGCCCAGACATTCTAGAATAGATAGGCTGTTCCTGCCACGCTCCTGTCTGGGTTTCTGACTCACAAACACTGTGAGAAATGATACATAATTATTGTTGTTTTAAGCCATTAAGTATTGGGGTGATTTAACACGTAGTAATAATGAGCTCATCTATACACAAACCCTGTGTGCGTGTTAGTTCTCGCCCTCAGCTGTGTGTCTGTTCCAGGGGGCATTCAACAGAAACCCGCCGTGAGCTAATACCAGGGACGACGAACGAACAGACTCGGTCCTGGCCCCACAGCGCTCAGACTGTCATCGAGGCAACTCCAGCCCAGGCGGAGAGGTGTCATGACAGAGAAGCAGAGAGGTTCTGGGAGCCGAGGAGAGATACCCCCCAGGCTGCATGGGGGCTGGGGCAGTCGGGGAGGTGTCTGCTGGGATGTGGGGAGGGAATGTCACTTCAGGTAGAAGGAACACTTAGAGAGCGTGAGAGTGGCTGGGAAAGAAAGGGCAGACACCAAGCCCTGTGTGGGGCCCTGTGCTCTCACGGAACAGCTGGGGCCAGCATCCAGAAAGAGTCCCACGCGGGCACGCCATCCCACAAGTGTCTGATGGAGCGTTTTCCACCGACACCTCTTTGACATGGACGCGCCGGAGTGCAGGCGCTGGCTACCCCGTGGCTGGAATGTGGGCTCTGTGAGGTCCTTAGCCCGTGTTCAGACAGAACAAAGACAGGGCAGGCCCTAAGCAGCTGGGCGTCCCTGACAGGCTCCCAGGCCTTGGAGTGCCTGTGCGTCTGATGGACACAGGGGCTCCTCAGTCACCAACAAAGTGGATGATACAGGGAGAAGGGCAAAAAGGAGAAACAGGAAATGGCATGAGACCAGGGTCCCTCGGTGGAGCCCTCAGGAACCTACAGGCCTGGGCTGAGGCAAGCAGCCTGGAGGGACTTCCCTACCTGGGGTCTGGTAGTTGAGCCTCCGCATCTCCACAGGGTCGGAGGAGTGGGCCAGCAAAGAGTCCTTTAGCCCGATCGACTGCTCGTCCTTGGACGATGGGGAATGGGTCCTTTTCCTAAAGAGGCAGAAAGGCAGTCGGTGGGAACCTGAGGCCCAGGCAGAGGACAGACGGATGGTGTGGCTGGCTGCCATGGAGCCCGTATTCATGGCTCTGTCCCCTGCACCACACTGCCCTTCCTGGGGTCCCTAGCCAGGGAAGCCAGGGCAGAGCAGCTTCAACATGGAGAGCACAGGGTGGGGGTGAGGAGACAGCACGAGAGGGAGTGGACAGAGGGCGGTGCAGCGAGGGAGAAGGGGTTGGGGGGGCTGGTGGCTCCTTCCGATAGAGGGCAGGTCACTGTTGGGCAGTGGCTGCTGACCCAAGGCTGCAACAGCTGAGACAGCAGGAGCCACCAGGAATAAACATGCAAACCACATATAAGATACGAAAACATCACAGAGCGCTGGGCCCCAGCTGCCTGGTTCTCGGTATTGGGGTACATGCCCAGAGCATCAGGGGCAGGACAGGGAAGGCATCTCCCTGGCCAGGCAGAGGCCCCCCTCGATGGCCTCAGCTCCCCTGACTACAGGACACAATCAGAGACAGACTGCAGGATGTAGCTGCTGACAAGCGCGCAGGAGCTGCCTCTGCTCAGGAGACATGGGTACGTTTGGGGTGAAGAACTGTGAGTTTGCACACTCTTCCCCAGTCTCTGCAGTGCTCTCTGCATACAAACACGATCCATCTCCTGCAGCAGGAAGGTAACTCAGAATAGGGAGCCTGGTGGAGGGCTCTGTGAGCTCGGAGCCAGTCTGTGCACGCAGGGAAAGCGTCAGAAGTCTGTGCTATGGCTGGGCCCTGGAGAAAGGGGGATCCTTGTGCAGGGTACACATGGAGAGTGACAGAGCCTGCTGAGCTGACCTGACAGCCACAGGCCAGGATGCTTCCAGTCAAAGCACCGCCCCTCCCTGCTGGGCCCGAAATAAGCGCAGGGACAATCGGTGAAAGGGGAGGCGTGTGAAGAGAGAAGGAACGACTCCTACCTTTCTTGTTTACTAGGTCCCGAAAGACAGGCAAGGACAGAAGAAAGGAATGGTCACTGCTTCGGCCAAGGACTCAGGCCCTCTCATGACATGGGGACACTGTGGGACCTATCTGTGGCACCCTTGTGGTACACACAAGTTGGGTTGCCCCTCGTGATAAGACCCCAAGACCCAGGCGACAGTGGGAAGAAGGATGAGTGGGTGTGAGGGATGCTCCTCAGGTCCCCACCAGAGGTCTCTTTGCCCTGGACCAGGGCAGCCTGTCCCATTAACCCTTCAGGAAAGAGGCAATGGGTCCAGGTCAGGGGTCAGGGGAGAGATGGGGCACGGAGCACAGGAACTCACACATGAAGGTCTTCAAACACACAGACCAACATGCATTCACTGACAAGCACTCATGGACATGTCTTGTGGGCTCAGCCTTGTGCTGGGTGCTGGAAGTGGGGCCCAGAGACGTGCCCAGTGAAGCATTGCTGGGGTAGATGAGGGACAGTGTTGGGGGGGGAGCAGGAGCACCTCATGGGCCTGGAGGAGAGTCTTAAAGGCCAGGATGGCAGTTGCCAGGTAGGTAGGGAGTGTGACAGCTGCAGCATGGAGGGGGCAGTCTGAGCCTGGGGGGATTGCACTCGCTCAGTGTGACAATGTCAGGAGTGGTGGCAAGGGACTAGCCAGGCGTTTTGCCATTACAGAGGTGAGGGTTTATCTTGGGAACCACTACAAAGACTTACACTGAGGTGACAAAGTTAAATCTTTGGTAATACCTTCTGGCAGCAAGGTTAAAGGTCAGAGCGAAAGGAGGGACTCCCAGAGCAGTGGCTGCAACCCCAAGGAGACTGAGGTGTGCTCGTGCCAGGTCCCCGCCGCCTGCACGCGCACTACCTGCGGGGAGCCCACCGGGACGGCCAGGTCCCCGCCGCCTGCACGCGCACTACCTGCGGGGAGCCCACCGGGACAGCCAGGTCCCCGCCGCCTGCACGCGCACTACCTGCGGGGAGCCCACCGGGACAGCCAGGTCCCCGCCGCCTGCACGCGCACTACCTGCGGGGAGCCCACCGGGGCGGCCAGGTCCCCTCTGCCTGCACGCGCACTACCTGAGGGGAGCCCACCGGGGCGGCCAGGTCCCCGCCGCCTGCACGCGCACTACCTGCGGGGAGCCCACCGGGGCGGCCAGGTCCCCTCTGCCTGCACGCGCACTACCTGCGGGGAGCCCACCGGGGCGGCCAGGTCCCCTCCGCCTGCACGCGCACTACCTGAGGGGAGCCCACCGGGGCGGCCAGGTCCCCTCCGCCTGCACGCGCACTACCTGCGGGGAGCCCACCGGGGCGGCCAGGTCCCCTCTGCCTGCACGCGCACTACCTGCGGGGAGCCCACCGGGGCGGCCAGGTCCCCGCCGCCTGCACGCGCACTACCTGCGGGGAGCCCACCGGGGCGGCCAGGTCCCCGCCGCCTGCACGCGCACTACCTGCGGGGAGCCCACCGGGACGGCCAGGTCCCCGCCGCCTGCACGCGCACTACCTGCGGGGAGCGCCTGCACGCGACTACTGAGGGGAGCCCACCGGGGCGGCCAGGTCCCCGCCGCCTGCACGCGCACTACCTGCGGGGAGCCCACCGGGGCGGCCAGGTCCCCTCTGCCTGCACGTGCACTACCTGCGGGGAGCCCACCGGGGCGGCCAGGTCCCCTCTGCCTGCACGCGCACTACCTGCGGGGAGCCCCACCGGGGCGGCCAGGTCCCCTCTGCCTGCACGGGCACTACCTGCAGGGGAGCCACCGGGGCGGCCAGGTCCCCCGCCGCCTGCACGCGCACTACCTGAGGGGAACCCACCGGGAGGGCCAGGTCCCCCGCCGCCTGCACGCGCACGTACCTGAGGGGAGCCCACCGGGGCGGCCAGGTCCCCGCCGCCTGCACGCGCACTACCTGCGGGGAGCCCACCGGGGCGGCCAGGTCCCCGCCGCCTGCACGCGCACTACCTGCGGGGAGCCCACCGGGGGGAAGGAGATTCAGACATTCAGGACGGGACTCGCAGGTGACAGTGGATGGGAGGAAGAGAAGGGGTCAGGGTGGTACCCAGGTATGTTGGTAATTAGGGCGATGGAAGGAAGGTTTCAAGGAAGGTTTAAGAGGCACTAAGTCTAGGACAGTGGGCACGTGGGCCTCCAACTGGGGCGTCATCTAATAATGGTGGCAAAGAAAGTGCTGAAGGTAGGAGACCAAGAGAGAGCAGTATCTTGAAGCTGAGAGACAGACACGCTCACATCTACAGGGACAGATGGACAGACACCCACAGATACACGCGAACCAGCCTTCTGTGAAGCCTCGGCTCAGCACACACACACACACACACACACACATGTGCGCACACTGCTCCTGCTCTTCCCGGCTCCCCGCTGCGCACGGGTGGGATGCAGGCTGGCGTGGCTGCCCTGGGCCCCAATGCTCCACGCCTAGGGAGGGCCTGGAAGTCCAGGGGCAGGTGGCCATTCCCTGGAGTCCTGAGCACAGAACTTACCTCTTGAACAGGAGGATGGCGATGACAATGAGGATGATGAGGATGACTGCCAGGACAGGGCCTGTCACCCACAGCATCTCAGGCTCCTCTTGCTGCTGGGCTGGTACCACCTGGACCACAATCTCATCGGAGTAGGGGCTGGCGGCATAGCGCTTCTGTGGTCCAGTGGAGGAATAGCATGGGCGGTGAGCTCAGCGTGAGATCTCCCACCCTCTGCCCACCAAACCTAGAGAAGGGGTTCTGGGGCTGGGCCTGGTCTCCCTGACCTAAGAGCCTGGTCAGCTCACTGGGTCCCTAGGATAGATTAGCCCTGGCTTTCTAGATCCTAGGGGCCTGTGTCTTGAGATCCCTTGTGCAGGTCTGGGGTCTCTGGGGCTGCCTCAGGCCTGGGATCTCAGGGTGTTGGAGCCTGGCCTGGTCTTGGGTCAGGCCTGGGGTCTCAGGGTGCTGAGGGCCCAGGTGGCTCAAGCAGACCTGGTCCACGGGCTCCTTCAGGGAGGCGAGCACAAAGCACTGGTAGCTCAGGTCCGGGGACAGAGGCCGGTTGTAGAAGCCCTGGTAGCTCTTCTTGTCCCCCAGGGTGAAGGTCTCGGGGAGCACGTCCACCTGTGCGGCCACGTAAGGCTTAAGCCGCTCTGTCTGCCGCCGCCGCCGCCGCTCCCTGCTGCCCTGCTCGATGGCCTCCAGGAGCTGATGGAGCAGAGCACAGTCACGCCGGGCCTTGGAGCACGTGTCCCTGGGCCTGTGGCCTGGGACACCAGCTCCCTGAGCTGAGACCGGGGTTCACCTTCTGTGTAAGGGGCCCGAGCCCTGCCCAGCCCACCTCCCTTGCAGCAAAATGCGGGATACCAGATGGCAATGACACTCCTTCCCACCGACCAGTAAGAAGATGCACTCTAGGTAACCAGCTGGTTCCACAAGGATACCAGAAGAGAATGGGGATCCCGAATATCCTGGGGGCTCTGCTCCAGCCCCACGGGGACCCTCTACAGCCCATAGAACTTGAGGTTCTCTGTCCCCACAGAGAAGTCTCTGCTTTTTCCACTCCAGGGATCCTTGGCAAAGCCCTCTAGGGATTCCTCTATGAGCCAGTTCTCTGAAACTCCTGGGGGCCACCTCGGAGTCCCTCTCCTCTGGAGGGGCCTGGCTACCAACAAGAGAAGCCAGAGAGTAATTCCAATTTAGGGGAGCCACTGGGCCACAGCCAACCACTGCCACAGGGCTGTTGTAAATGCCACCCGGCCCATCCCTGCACCTCGTCCAGCTGCAGCTCCTCGGGTGTGCTCCACCGCGGCGGCAGCATGCTCCCGCCCACGCGGTCAATGGGCACCACCACAACGTAGAACCACCTGGGCCGGCAGGAGACAGGACTGTCACTGCCCACGCTCAGGTTAACACCCCTGTGCTCCTCCCCAAGGCCTCATCTGCACACCTGACGAGTGAGGGGTCCTGCACATGGGGCATGGAGAGGGTGAAGCGGCCATCCTCCATGTAGGCAGAGGCAGGCAGCGGCTTGTGTGGCAGGAGGTCAGGGGCCGTGCGGATGGACACGAGGTGCTGCAGGCCCCCAGCGCTGCTGCCCCGGTTCATCAGCACGAACGAGTACTCCGTGTTTGGCTGCAGGTCTTCGATCAGCTTCCGCATCGAGTGCCCATCCACCTCCACGCTCTGCCCGTTGTACAGAATCTGCAGGGAAAGGGGTGAGGCGTCCCACCACGGCCTGCAGGGCAGAGCTCAGGCATGCACACCTCACCAGGATCCTGCCTCATGAGCGCGCACGAAGGCCCGTAACAGGACTGGGCTGATGGCCACAGCGGGCCCGCGCAGGCTGGGTTGGCAGTGGCCCTCACCCACCTTGAAGGGCACAGCGGACTTGTATGAGTCAGGAACCTCCCAGCTGAGCAGCACAGACGTCTTCATTGCAGCTGCCACACGGAAGTTCTTGGCAAACACTGTGGAACATAAAGAGGGAGTCAGTGCTAGCTGTGTAACTGGGGTGAAGTGAGCAGGCCTAAAAGGTTCCCAGCCAGGAAGAAACACTTGTTGGGGTGCAGAGGTCAGGAATGGCTGCAGGGAACCAGGCACTCCACTCCCAGCCGGCTCCAAATTGCACAGTTCAGCTCCCAGCCCAGCTCTTCCACACAGGGAGCACCCCGCTGGCACATGCCACAGCACCCACAGTCAGGATCTCCACAAGTATTTGGGTCAAAGCTGGAGGTCACAGGTCACAGGTCAGAGTGACCACGTCAGTGGCATTTGGTCATGAGAAGCATATAGCCGAACACCAGAGCACAGTGGAGTAAGTTCACTAAGAGGTCAGTGTGCTGTGGCCCCGAGAGATTAGTGTTGCATACCCAAGAATGGCGATACAGTGAAAAGAGATCAGTGGGTCAAAGTCACAAGATATTGGAGTTACACAGCAGAGGTCAGTAGGTCAAGACAGCAGAGGTTGGGATCACACACTGAGAATGTGGCACCCATTTGCTAGAGGTTAGTGGTCATGGTCATGAGAGACCAGAGGGTCAGAGAACAGAGGCTGGAGGATCAGTCGCCAGAAGTCAGTGGGTCAAGAGCAGAAGAGTTCCCCAGGTGCAGCTCTGTGCCTGCAGCACACACCTTGCTCCATGGGCATGGTCCGAGACTGGATGCTGGGGCTCAGCGGGCCGGCACCTTTGCTGGTATATGCACGGACCTTGATGTCGTAAGTGGTGTCTGGCGTGAGGCCGGAGAGAGTAAGGTGGGTGGTGGCAATGGTGTTCTGCAGCTCCTGCTGGCTGTTGATGTCGTGGTATACCACGGTGTAGTTGGTGATGTGCCCATTGCGTTCCGCCAGCACCGGGGGGTCCCAGGTCAGTTCCGTGGTAGAGGTAGTCAGCCCTACTACGCGCAAGTTTTGTGGGAAGCCGCTGGGTACGCCCTCGGGGGTCGTGATCTCTTTCTTGAACTCCTCACCTAGGCCGGCCCGGTTCTTGGCAGCCAGCCGAAAGATGTAGGTGGCCCCTTTGTGCAGGCCAGTGACTGTAAAGTGCTGGTCATCCTTGCCAAAATCTATGGTGTTGGGCCTTGTCTCGTCAGCCCGGTGGTACTGCAGCCGGTAGCCCAGCAGCTCACCAGGCAGCTCCTTGGGTGGGTGCCACTGGAGCAGGGCGGTGTTCATTGCTGTGGTGCTGACCATCATGGTGGGCCGGCCTGGGACTGAACAACCACGCACTAGGCTCTGGCACTGCCCTCCTCGCAGCCCCCCCTCCCCCAGCTCTGCCCCGGACCCCTTCCTCACCTGCCCCCGTCGTCATGACAATTTTGGGCTTGCTTCGGGCACCATCTCCTTTGGTGGTATAGGCAGCAACAGTAACGGAGTAGGTGGTGTCCGGGGTCAGGCCGCTGATGGTGGTTTCCTAAGGGAGGAGGAGGGGCCCATTCCCATCACAGGAGAGCAAGGAAAGGCCAGACCGGGCCAGCCATCTCAGGATCTTAGCCGGTAGGGAGTCCTCAGGGCACACGGGGCGAGGTCCTGGGAGGGGTGCTGTGCAATGCTGGCTTCTGATGAAGGTGGGGTCAGGAAGGTGGGACGTGTGCCCAGGAGGACCCCCGCCCATCCTAGGATCCGCACACCTGGGGCAGGCAGCCCAGACAGCTCATTCTTCCTTTTAGACAAGAACAAAGGGCCACACTGTTCCTCACTCCATTGAACCATGAATGACACCTCATGAGGTCTGTGCACACGACACTCAGAGCCTTGCACACACACAGCACCTTGCATGGCTCCTGGCATGCACACTTGTGTAGCCTATAGCTCTTCCTGTATAAGCAGGTGGAAGGCCACCTGTAGATACAAATGCACACCCATGCACACCCACAGAGCAAGGTAGAAGGTTGGGCTAAAGTGCCACCCTGCAGAAAAAAGTCAGGACCCCATCTGACCCTCGTCAAGGCACTGGCTCCATGTACACTTCACACCCTGCAATACCTCCTGAGACAGGGAGGAGAGTCAAGGATAGGGAACCCCCACCCTGAGGAACACTCTCCCCCAGTAGCCCAGTGATACCTGAGAAGTCAGCCCAGACACTGTTCCCCTGCCTCAGCAGGCCCTGCCCCTATGCCCATGTCCAGCCAAGGCATCATTTCCGGACATGCTGAGAAACCATGGAGGCTAAGCCACACCACACAAAGGGAAGAATGGGAAGAAAAGAGGGACCACCGTGCAGTGGGAACAGAGCTGTCACCACCAGCCCTAGTGTCCCTCCAGCTCTGAGCCTCGGGTGGGCCACTACAGCCACCACCAACCCCTCACAGGCCCCTCCTGCCCCGCTGGAGGGTCTCCCAGGGCTGGGACTTCAGAATGCACCAATGCCGGAATCTGGCTCCCCAGACTCGCCTCCCAGCCTGGAGTCAGAGCAGGTGATTTCTCATTCCAGGGATCAATAAGGTCTAACAATCAGGATTGGATTTAACTCTATCCCCGTCTGGCCAGAGCAGTGGCCAGGTCCTGGTCAATCACAAACATTGGCCTGAAATTGCTTCTCAACAGGCGAAAAGTAAGGATTAGAAGAAATGCCAATCGCCGCTCAGGCTGGCGCTCCCGCCTAAACACCTATTTTCTCCAGACGTGGCTGGTGCCCTGTGGATCTGGGCGGCTCAGGCTGGGAGGAAAGGCAGAGGAGAGGGAGTGACCCATGAGCCCAGCCTGACCCAGGTCTTGCCCGCGCTCGCACACCTGTTACTTACATAGTCCTCGGACTCCTCTGGTTGCCACTGACCGCGGGAGAGGGAGAGAAAGGGAGACAGGATGTGAAAGACTCTGGCCTGGAGGGAGCCTGGCCCAGGGAGGGCAGATGGCGGACGTGGGCCCCTGAAGGGCCCGTGAAGGTAGTACCTCAAAACCACTCCCCACCTTAAGATCCCAGCCCCTGACTCATGAGCCCAATTGTCAGGGCTGAGGGGAGGGCTCCAGGCCGCTGAGGGATCAAAGCGCCACCTGCAGGTGCTTTGAGGCCGGGCCGCCAGACGTGGAGGGTGGGCAGGACAGCTCAGGCAGGGGGAGGGAGGCACTACAACCTGGTTTGCCTGGGGCAGTCCTGGCCTATGCTTGTTGCCAACATACGATTACTCCCAAAAGTATCCCAGTTGGGACGACAGATTATAGGTCATCCCAGGCAGAACTGTCTGAGTAAGAGCTGCACCACGGCTGAGGTGAGAGCCCAGGGCAGGCTGGACAGCAGGGTGACAGGGGTGTAAATGCCCAACTCAGAGCCTGGGCCCTGCCCCCCACCACAGGGAGAGTACCCAGACCCTCGTTCCTTCCTGGGGGTGCCTGAGATCTCAAGGTCAGAAGGCATGTTTCAGTAGCAAGGTTAGAAGGCATGTTTCGGCAGCAATGTTGCTACTTTTTGGTGGATTCCTCTTTAGGCCATGATGCATGCAGGTGTATTAGCTGGACAGGCGGAGGAAATAACATCTCCATTCTGCAGTCCTACAGCACTGGAGTGCTGGTGACTGGCAGGTGCACAGCACAGGGAATTGGTCCATGACATCTCCAAGACAGAGGTACCATGGGGTCCTCCAGCCCAACATCCTCACAGTGCCAGTCAGGCCTCTGTCCACTGGGCCCAGTTCCTCCTGTTCTGGGAGGTTCTGTTGGAAAGGCCTTGCAAGAAGCGTGGGACAGGATATGGGGGGATATGGTGGGAGACCACTGACAGGCCCCTACTGGCCATGGCTACTTTCTAGGGTGTGGCTGGGCCCACCTCTGCTCTAGGTTCCTTGCCTGGTGGGAGAGCTGCACTGTGCAAACCAGGCCCGGACAGGGGTCCTCACAGGGCACCTCTCCTGCACTGGGGGCAGAGAGAGAGAGAAGAAGGGGAATTCAAATGAGTGGAGCACAATGGAGAGAGAGGGAGGGGGGGCAGGGAGGGAGGGAGGATGAAAAGGGATCAGAGGAAAGGAGAGAGAAGAGAATGAGACAGATGGAAACAGTCAGTGAGAGGGAGAGGCAGAAAAAGAGAGACCATGAGAAAGGGACAGAAGAACACAGGGAGGTACAGTCAGAGACCATGAGAAACAAACAAATCCGTAGACAAAGGTAACAGGAGACAGGTCTGGCTACAACTCAGAGGGGCTCGGACCCCATGCTTCTCTCAGAATGGATGGAGGCCCTGGGCCTGGAAGATGGTGCTGTAGGGTGAAGGACAGGCTGCGGTGTCCTTGACAGACCACTCAGGGGACAGCTGGCCCTGTGGCCAGTCTGGGGACCAGGCCTCATCTGCTCTCCTAATGGCTCAGAGCAGAACAACCCAGTCCCACAGGGGCCAGCAGGGCAGGCCCTTCATTTTCAGTCGGCTTCCCTGGAGCCTGAGCTCATGCTTGCTCCCCATCCCACTCAGGTCATGGGATGTTTGAGGTCAAGAGGGCAGTGTTCCTCCTCCCACAGCCCAGCTCCCTTCAAATCACTTGGGACCAGAAGGGGGCACCCAAAGTGGCTTCTCCAGAACCCCACTGGGGGCAGCTGTGCTGCTGGCCCCTAGGTTGGGAGGGGCTGGAGGGAGCCCATTCCCGGGATGTTTCTGGGAGGGTGTGTCCGCTGAGGCTCCAGGAGGAGCCCTCAACCTGCCCAGGAATGCAGCCGGGTATACATGCCTGCCTCTTCCACCCCCTTGTTCTCTCAGCTCCCGGCACTGAGGGGAGGAAGAGGGAACGTGAGGGCTGAGCCCAGTGGGAGGGAAGCCCGTCTGTGTGGGAGGGACGGCAGCAAGCACAGCGCAGGGCAAGCCCGCAGCTCCAGCCCAGGTAGGGGCGAAAAGCGGGACCGAGAAGGTGTGTGGTTCTGGAGAGAATCTGGGTTCCTTTCCTCAGGGCTGGCTCAGCGCCACCCCCAGTGGATCCCCAAAGGCCCTGATCCCAGAGCACACCACATCAGGTGTTAGGACTCGTCAGCAGAACACTTTGAGAGGGAACTTGAAATAGCAATCAAAGCCCGTTACCCAGGAATCCAGAGACTTGGCTTCTTATCCAAGCTCAGCCACCTACTTACTGGGAAATTCCGGGCCACCCCCATCACCTCCCAGGACCCCAGGTTCTTCATCTGAACAGCAATCCAGTGCTGAGGATGCCCAGGAACCTCACCCCAAGCTCACGGGCAGAATCGGCAACCCCAGGACACCATGCGGAGGGAGGTATGAGGCTGTCTGGCAGGCCCGGCTCTCGAGAGGAAACAGAAAGGACTGAGCCATCCTCCTGGGGCCAGGCAGAAAGCAACACCCCAGCGTGGCCATTCAAAGAACTCGGCAATGGCCAGCGGCCAAGTTGGGGGAAAAGACTGCCCAGGAGAGCTTTCCCGGCCCTTGCTGTGGGAGCAGGAGCTGCCCAGCTCAGCACTGCCCAGCCCATCGTGACAGCGAAGGCGCTCCCTGCCAGCCACAAAGGAGGGCTCCGAGGGCTGAAGCCTGGGTAGGGGAGACAACAGAGGTCAGGCCTGTGCAGACACAGCTCTTTAGTGCTGGTGCTGATGGCTGAGTCGGAAGTGTGGCCAGGCCGGGACGGTCACCAGGGCAGGTGGGGCTGGCGGGGCCTATTCCTGGAACCTTGCCCCAACTCCTGGTCTCAGTGCCTCCCATGCTGGAGACAGCAGGCGGTCTGGGTGTCAACAGTTCCTCTGAGAGCATGTTGGCCTCACCCCCCCTCCCACCCACATCCCAGGGGTATACCTGGGCCTCAGCCAGCATGACATCCTGGATGATGGGTGGGCCACGGGGCTCGCCGTTCTCCAGCCGCACGTAGGTGACCTGGTAGCCTCGGATCTGGCCGTGCTGCTTGCTGGGGACAGGCAGCTTCCAGGACACGTGCACGGCCGTGGAGTTCAGTGGCTCCACCTCCACCTTCCGCGGCGGCCCACTGGGCACTGGGGACCAGGAGGCAAGGAGTCAGGCCTGGCGGTGCGGGTCCTGGCTCAGGGGCGCAGCACACGCCAGGGCCTTGCCTTTGCACCCCACTGCCCCGGGAGAGGCCCTGATGTAGCTTCCTTAGATTGTCTGTCCCTGGAGAGGAACAGAGAACCTCCTCCGCCTGGCAGTGGAGAGAAAGAATCCAGGACCCTGTGACCCCCTCTGGCTCAGGGCTACCTCGCTTGTGGGGGAGAGGCCTTTTTTGATGACCCCAAAGTTAGCACCTGTGGTATCTCTCCTCCCGGGGCCTCATATCATGCCCGTGTCTAGCCCAAGCAGAGTCTTGTTAATTCTGTGTTGAGTGTCTCTTGCCAATCTTCCCAGTCCTGACCTCTCCTATCTTAGTGAGGGCTACTTTTTCCATCTTAGCCTTTCAAGGCTCTGGCTGCCCCAGAAATAGCCCCACAGGCTGGGATTTGGGCACAGGCTACCCCACAAGCTAGTTTCAATCATTACGCCTACACCAAGAATCCCTCTGGGCCCGTGCCCGCGGCTGCAGGTGGGCGGTGTCCAGGTGGAAGGCCTCCCTCCCTGCCCTTCCCTCGGCGGGCGCCGCTGCCTACCGTCCTCGTTGGTGCGCACCAGCACCGGGCTGCTCTCGGGGCCGGGACCCACGTCCGTGTGCGCCCGAACCCACACCCGGTACTCCGTCCACTTCTCCAGGCCCACCAGGTCCCAGCTGGAGTGCTCGCGGCTGATGCCGTTCACCACCTGCCGCCGGCGGTCCTCGCCGTCCACCGCCTCGTAGGCCACGGAGTACTGGGTGATGACGCCGTTGCGGCTGTCAGCCGGCGGTGGGACCCAACTTACCCGCACAGTGGTGGAGCCCGTGCTCACACAGGTAACCTTCTGGGGAGGGGCGGAGGGGGCTGGGGAAGACAAATGGGGGGAAGCAGGCAGATGGAGGGGGGGTCACAGGCATGGTGACGAGTCACAGAGGAGGGGAACTCACCCAGGCAGGTCATTTCCCGAGTGGGCAATGACTATCTCAGGGCCCCCGGGCAGGCTACCGCCACTAATTCCAGACAGCTTGGCTCTCCCTGGACCACACCCTCACGCGTGCTCTCTCTCGCGTGCACGCACAGGTCTCCCGCACATATGGGGCTCTAATACAGTGCCTCACACACACGTGCTGTCTCGTTCAAAATACACACGGCCACACACACAAGCACGGGGCCACGCCACCCGCACACACAATTAAACACAGAACCTCTGCAGATGCCACGCCCACAGCTCTGCTCTTCTGAGGACACGTGGCCCCAGTGGCTCTTCTGGAGCACTAATGCCCCCGCCGGTGCCTGCCTGTACAGGGTGTCTGTGCTGGAGCTACAGGTGACCACAGAGCCTGGGGCCAGACGTGGAGGCCCATGCCCCCAGGCAAGCTTGAAGAAAAGGTACTTAGAGAGGTGCTCTCAGGCAGTGGGCTCCTTGGGGTTAGGAGGCAGGCAGGCGGGTGACTTCCCGGTTCTCAGTGACACTTCCAGACCCTGCTCCCACTGCGGCTCGGTGGCCGTCCTTCCATCTCAAGTTCTGCCACCACCCCCTGCCAGGTGACTCCAGCGGCCCCCTCAACCCACTGGCCCCAGAGCCCCTCGTCTCCAAGGCTTTTCCTCCCTGACACTGCTGTGCTCACGTCCCGGATAAGGCCACATCCCTCGCAGACCTCACCTCTTATTCCAGCCAGCTCAAGGCCCCCACACCAGGCCTGCTCTGTTACCCCTGGAGCTCTCTGTCCATCGACCTGCCATCCTTACCGCCCTCTGCACTCAGCCCGAACACTGAAGTCCTCCATCTTACCCACACCCCACACACCCTCGCCTCCTTCCCATGCCACGCCCCTGCCCGGCCTGCACCGAGCTCTGGATGAATCCACCTTCCCACCTGCCCGGTCAGGGTGGCATCCTGGTGACATGTCCTTGGCCTCTCCTGGGCCCTCGCTGCCTGCCAGTCTGTTTTCTGCCCTTCTCACGTTGCCATGTGACACACAACAGTTTCAGCTCCTCCGTGCTCTGCAGACCTCCAGCTCCCACCCCTCCTTCCTCAGCACTTGACTTGGTTTCCTCCTTTCCAGAGAACACCACTTTCCCAAAGCAGCTCCCTCCATCTCTTCTACTGAACCCACCAATGGACCTGCATCCGCACCCACTCTCCTTTCCTCCCCAGAAGGGAGGTCTGCACCTTCCCGTCCATGCCAATCACTCCCATCACCCGTGCTTGGCTCTTCCCCTCCCGAGCCTCCCATTGCCCTTCTTTTCCTTCCCAGCAGCATTTAAATATGCTCAGGACCTCCCCATCTGAAAAGACAAAGCCCATCCTCAGCCCCACATCCCACCAGCTAGTGGTCCCCTCCTTCCTTCCTCCCACCATGCCTCGTGCAAGCCAATCAGCTTCTGTCCCTCATGCCACCAACACTCTTGTCCAGACCCGTTCCTCCGGCCCTGACCTCCCAGCCTTAACACCTGGTCTACTTCTTGAAACTCTCTTCTTCCAACCTGCAACACCCCTCTCGGACCTCCTCCTACCTCTGGCCACCCTCCGCGGGGGACCCCACCTCCAGCCCGGTGTTCTGGCAGCCTGCCAAGCACCACCATGCGGACGGAGAACAGCATCTTCAGCTCGGGTGCCTGCTTTGGTCCCACTTCCTGTCCTCAGGAGAGCCACCAGCTTCCTCCCAGGTCTATGCATCGGAACCACAGGGTTCACCTGACGTTCTCCTCTCCCTCACCCACTGCCAAGTCCTGGCCGGTCAGCAGCTCAGACAGCTCTCATCTCCTCACGTCCACCAGCACCGCCTCACCTGAACTGGTCTTTCGCCCAGGCTGCCGCAGAGCCTCCTTGCTGGTCTCTGGCGTCCTGTCGGGCAGCCCCAGGCACCTGCACGCAGCAGCTAGTCAGCCCGCCCACCTGTCCTCTGTCCCTGTGGTCTGGCGGCTGCTCCAGCCACAACCGAGCACCTTCCTCCTTCAGGGCCTTGGCACCTGCTGGACCCCCTGCCTGAGGCCTCTGTCACCGCAGGGAGCCCTTCCCAAGCCCTCAGACCAGATGAGGTTCCCGCCCAATCTCTCCACTGTCTGTCTCCTCCTCGGCACTTTACACAAATGTAATTAAAAGCTCATTTGGATAATTGTGGGTTTACAGGCTGTCTGCCCCACCAGCCTAGGATTCCCACAAGCAGAGGCTAGCCAGGGTCGTGCTGCCAGCCCTGCACTGTGTATGGGGCCTGGCGCCAACAGGAGCGCAGGAGGTGCTTGTGGAATGAATTCATGAACATCAGGCCACACATGGCTTCCTGCGACCACGGCATTTACAGTCGCTGAGAAGTGGGCCAGCTGACACTGCAGGGCGTTAAGGTCATCACACGTGTGTCATGTCTCAATGCCATAATCCCACTATGCCACACACCCACAGCACTTTTGGCACACACAGCCTCGTGGACAGTGGCTTGCTGTGGCCACATGACCAGACAGCCGTGGTCTCGTGGTCTGTAGTCCGGGGAGCTGCAGAGACCCACAGTCAGGGTCACAGGTCAAATACCCAGAGATACACTTGCTGGGAACCAATCCTAAGAACAGCTTTACAGACCCAATCACAGGGGCCCAGAGCTTCACTGATACACCTGCAGGAGCCGCAGGGTCAGGTGGTCAGACGTGGTAACGCACACGCTCACGGAGTCAGTCTCACACGTGCAGGAGCACAGTAATACACAATGCCAGTGACCACAGAGCCTCGCGGACGGCCCCACGTGGTGGCAGTACAGACACATGGTCTCGCTCCTCCAGGTGTGTCCGGTGTGCAGGTGGCTTGGTGTGACTGCATGGTTCACACACACTCATGGAGGGAGGGAATACAGGTGACAGGGAGATGACACGTGGGGACACAGGGAGGGAGATGGCTGCCAAAGCAGGTCTGGGGCGTAGCACGTGTAGTGGTCCCACCACTGAGGATGGCCTAGTCAGCGAGTGTGACCAGCACAGAGGTGGTGGAGGAAGGAGATGAGTCACAGACACAGAACTTACCTGGGTGGGGTGAGGGGCTGGTGGGGACAGAAGTCAGGCAGGGAGCAGGGAGTGTGGAAGCTGCCTGGTTGCAGACTAGAGGGCACTTACCTGCCCCTCCGAGTCCAGACCTGGGGCCCAGCTGACCTGACCGCCTGCCTGGCGGAGGGGGAGGGAGTGTGTGTGTGTGTGTCCCAGCCCAGCTGCCGCACGCAGTAGTCTCAGAAGACACTTACTGGACTGTGCCGTGCGGGCCTCAACGGTAGGGGTGAAGACGCCCACCCCCATCTCAGAGCGGGCAGCCAGCTGGAAGTGGTACAGCGTGTCGGGCTTCAAGTCCTCTAGGGTGTAGGAGGAGGTAGGATCGAAGGTCACCTTGTGCTGGAAGAGCAGGAGGTACTCACTGACTGCTCCGACCTCAAAGGTCACTCAGAGGCTGTTCCCCGACATGGGATGCAGCTGACCCCTCTGGAGCCACTGCGGCTCTGGCGTTGGCTCCATGCCACGTGGCCACCTGGACCACACAAGGGACACAGGGGCCCAGGAACACAGCCCCAGGGAGCGTCAGGGCTCTCCCAGTGTCACGTGAGCCAGAGTCCAGGAGACTCAAGGACAGACCTAGTGACTGCCCCCAGCACAGGGTGACAAAGACCAGAAAACATAAAGGCTGCATGAGCCCCGAGCCCCCCCTCAAGGAGAACCCAGGAGCTGCATAAATCTAGAGTCCTACCAGGGGAAGCCCACCAACCCTTAGGGACCAGAAGCCCTTCTCCCTCCTCCTGCTCTTGCTGGGTGCCCACCTGCTGGCCTTCATCCTCTGCTGCCCAGTACACCAGCTCATACTTGATGATCCGCTCCTGCGGGGGCAGCAGCCACGAGAGCTGAACCCTGGTGTCGGACTCTGCCTCGGCCTGGAAGTCCGCGGGCTGGGCAGGCACTGCAACACCCCATGCCAGGCGCCGTCAGCCTCACTGACCCCCCCAAGGGCAGGGGCACCCAGGGGAAGTTGGCAGGGAAGGTAGATCCTGACCACCGCACCCCTATCCTGCTTTCCAGGTGACCATGCACGTGTGGAATACAGGCCCTCGTCCTCCCTGAACCCCCAAGTACAGCCTAGGAAGGAAGCACTGCCACAGCCTTGCCCCCGCCCAGCTCTCCCAGGGCTGTCCAGCCAGCACGCTGCCCCCACCTACCTCCCTGCTGTGTCTTGACCTGGATGGTGGGGCTGTGGGGGCCGTCGCCCACGGCGGTGAAGGCCAGCACGCGCAGGCTGTAGGTGATGCCTGGCAGCAGGCTGCCCACAGTGGTGAGGAGCCCCGCGTCTGTGTTGTGCTTATGCCAGGCACTCAGGGGGCGGCGGGAATCGGGAGTGTAGTAGACGCGGTAGCCCCGCACGAGGCCGTTGGGCTCCTCCGGTGGCTCCCACTGCACCAGCATGGTGCTGGCACTCAGCATGCGTGCCTGCACGCGGCGCGGCGGGCTGGAGGGCGCCTGCTCCCCGGTCCGCGCCCGCACGGCCTCACTGGGGGGCCCTCGCCCAATGCTGTTCACAGCCAGCACACGGAAGGCATACTCCGAGAAAGGGCTGAGGCCGCCAATGCTGTAGCGAGTGGTGGCCACACCATCCACCTCCTGGAAGGGGCCTTCAGTGCCCGACGCACGGTACTGAATGCCATAGTAGGACACAGGCTCTGAGTTCCCAGAGTCCCAGGTTAGGGTGACGCTGGTGGCGGTCGTCTCGGTCACCACAAGGTCAATTGGAGGCTTCGGCAAAGCTGGGGACAAAGTGGGAGGCTCAGGGCATCTAACCAGAGTGGCTGACCCCCACAACCCACCTTGAAGAAGGGCCTGGAAATCTGTGGTCACCTCTGAGGGGGTGGTGTCTGTCAGTTCCCCCGGGGCCTTGGGTCATCTAATGTCTAGTCAAGTCACTCCTGGGACTCCCTGGATCCTCACATCAGCCCCGTGACTCCTCGAACAATCAGCCCCAGATATAACATTGCCTGCCTGGGACCCGTGCCAGGGAGACACACAGGCGGGTGGGCGGGAGCCGCTTCTGCAGCTCGCCTGGGCCCCCATCGGTGCAGGTGTGCAACACGCTAGGAGGGGCAAGGTACTTCCTCAGGGAGCAGCCCTGGGTTTTAGAAACGGTGATGGGGCTGTGGGCTCCCCCAACGCAGTGACGTGGCTGAAACTAAAAGGAGAGGAGTTCCAGGTCCAGTCAACATTCTGCAAATAATTACTGAGTGCCAGGCACTGCGCTAGGGCCAAGGACACGTGTCACACAGACGGGCCCTTGCCTTCGTGGAGCTTCAAGTCCAGTGTGAGAGAAGTAATCCACAGTGATCACGATTCCAGCACGCACAAGGACAGCAGAAAGCAGGTGCGAGATGGGGGGAAGCCAGGGGGTCTCCTTAGATGGGGCGCTCAGGGAAGTCTCACAGAGCTAGGACCTGGAGACGAGATGGAGCCAGCACAGGCCGGGGCTGGTGAGGAGGCCTCAGTGAGGATGCTGGTCTATCCGAAAAGCCATGGGCAGACACTGGAAAGCTTTCTCCCGATCTTTAAAGGGAGTGACAGCATCCTGCTTTACATGTTAAAAGGATCACTCAAGTCGCAGAAGGGAGGAGGATGGATCAGGGAGGCAGAGTGGAAGCCAGGGAGTCCTCAGGAGTCGTTATATCCCTGTGCACCTATCCCAGGGCTCCTGGGAGCCCACATTCCCCTCGGCGACTATTTATTTTCTTTCACATCCTTCTTGCCAGGAGGCTGAGAAACCCAAGGTTCTGGTGCTATGTAGTGGTTAGAGGGGTGAGCCGTGGAATCAAACCCCCAGGATTCAAGTCCCTGCTCCGCTATTACTTCTGTGTGACCCTGCATCTCAGTCCCCTCCCTTGTAAAAGGGGGATGATGAGAGTATCTGCCTCCCAGGGGGACACAGACTGAATAATGTAACCTGCGCTCCCAGCACTGCGTCTGCCCCAGGACTCAGTACGTGTTACTGAGACTATTAACAACAGAAATCCCTCCCTCTGCCGAGGGCCAGGAGTGCCCCGGGCCTAATGCTCCCGGGAGAGAGCCAGGGCTGGCTGGCCCCACACCAGCCATGCGCAGACTCCTGCCATGCTCCGGGACAAGGCAGACCCACGGCACTCACCTTTCACTGTGACCTGGGCCGTGGCCTCAATCATACCCAGCGAGGAGATGGCCACGCAGGTGTAGTTGGCGGAACGCACGACATTGCTGAGCTCCAGCACGTTGCGGCCAACCGGCATCTCGTCCTCCTTGGTCAGTTCCTCGGCCCCCACCATCCACTTCACGTAGGGCATGGGGGCACCCACGGCGACGCACGTCAGGTTCACGCTGCCGCCCGGCATCACCTCCTGGCTGGTGGGAGGGATGGAGAAACGAGGAGCCACGCGGCGCACTGCGGGAGGAGGGAGAGAGGCACTCACAGGCTGGGCAGGAGATGCTGGAGGATGGAAGGGCAGGGGCCCCTCATCCAGGAAGCCCCTCTTGTCAGAGCCAAACCCACCTCAGAGTCAGGAGGGGTGGAGTCCCGGGGCCCTGGCTTACCACCACCTCCCCCCCAGCTTGCAGCTAGAAGCAGCCCCTGCACTCAGGGACTGTTTGGAACACGAGAGATTCCACAACCAAGCTCCCATTTTACAGCCTAAGAAACTGAGGGTCATACAGGGACTCTGTGCACAGGCCAAGCCTACTCAGGGCCACAACCCAGGTCACCTTCCAGTGCCCACCCCTACCTGCTCCTGACCCCCACCCCCACCAAGGGTCTCTAGAAGGGCTAGCTGGGGCACTGGTGAGAGAAGTCCAGGCACCCTAAGGCAGAGGGTCCTGGGAGCACAGCTGGGGCTGGGCAGAGGGTCAGCCCGGGAGTGGCACAGCCACCTTCTGTGGAGTCACTGCCCCTACCTCCAAGCCCAATGGGAAGAGATGAGGGCAGGGGCATGACCACCTGCCAGGACCTCAGCCATGCTCAAGGCACAGCCTCGGAACTGAAGAGGAGGGGCCGCCCCTCAGGAGGGACTGGGCAGGGGCAAATGGTGGGGTCGGGCCAGGGACGCGGTCCACGGGCAGGATGGGCATGACGATGGCAGTAACATGATGAGGGCGCCGAGCACACGGCTTTCCACGCCAATGAACAAGGATCTCAAGGGGAGGATGGCTGTGCCTGGCACAACCTCCGGCCTTGGGCTCCCCAGATCAGAAGCTGTTCTGAGTTTCTCAGTCCAAGGTGCAGCCCAGTGACCCCCGCCCCCCTCAAAGTTGCAAGCTTGGCACAGACATTCGGAACATGCAGAGAGAGGGAAGGCAAGCAGGACCTAGCCATGGGCAGGCATGCTTGGCATGCAGACAGGTCATGCAGCTGGTGGGCAGAGGCTGGGGTGTGTTCTTCGTGGGCACCCCTGCAGACAGGGCCGGAGAAGGCAGGCAGCAAGACTAAGTGACCAGAGGGCACCACTGAGAGTGCGGGTCTCAGAGGACCTGGCTGGGGAGCCCGGGCATGCAAAGACCGTGGGCCCGTCAGGGGCACCTCCACGATTGGTGTCAGGCTGTGCTGCTGGCACAGCCCAGCCACAGACTCGGAGCTGAAGCACACGCAGAGACCACTCGGTCCAACCTCTGACCTCCTCCTCAGCCCAGAGACTAGATGTCCAGCAAATCACCATGTTCTGTTAATTAATGCACTACTGAAAGTATCTTTCAGACCAACTAACTTCTCTCCAAATCCATGGCAACAGGCACCACCAAAGTCTAAGCCACCATCTTTCTCCTGATTGCCCCCTCAGGTTCCTACACTGTCCCTCTACCTTGCCATCCCCCAAGCCCTCTCCCATACTGGCCCTCCACAAACCGCTGGCACCAATCTGCTCACATCGCTTCCCTGCTAAAAAACTCCTGCCCTGCCCTGGCCAGTTTGGCTCAGCAGTTAGAGCGTCGGCCCGCAGTCCAGAGAGACCGGGGTTCGGTTCCCGCTAAGGGCATGTACCTCGGTTACAGTTTCTCCCTGGCCCTGGTTGGGTCGTGCGGGTGGCAACCACTCGGTGTGTCCCTTTCATGTTAATGTTTCTCTCTCTTTCTCTCCCTCCCACTCTATCTGAACAAAAAATGAAAAGAAAAAAAACAAAAACCTCCTGGCTGGTTCCCCAATGACTCCTCAGCTCCTGCCTCCATTCCATCGACACCACTCCCCCGAGGCCCCCCAGACAGAACTGAAACAGTCCCCTGAGCAGGCCAGGAATGACCACTGTCATAGACTTGGTCCCTTATCTCTGTGTCCCCTGCTCACTGGGGTCCCAGCATGTCTCACAGACATATCTAGCTCATAAGATACAGCCTTTAGACTTCTGCAAAAAATGATTACAAGAGCGACTGACTTTCTCTACGGTGGTGGCTAACCTTAGAGGGACTGGAGCCCCCTTTCCCACGAGAGGACCAGCTGACTGAAGGGAGCGGAGTGGAGACAAGGGCAGACAAATGCTCTCCCAAACTGTTTAAACACCTGGATCCAGCCCTGCTCGACACCAAGCTACTTCTACATTTTTCAGTTTGGTAACAGAAGAGGTTCCTTGTTTCGATAAAGCCGATACAGGTGGGTTTCTGTCATCTGTCCTAAAGCTGGGTGTCTACACCGAATGACAACAGCGCATGGGAGGCAGAGAAGTTCTGTGTGGCAAAGAACAGGTGGACCGGGAGCGTGGCTGGCAAGAGGAAGCCACAACAAAGAGCCCCCTTTGAGCACCACCCCCAAGGGGCACGAAGGTGAAGTCAGGAGGCATGGAAAGGCGCACTGGCAGCCTGGTGATGCGGGCACCCCTGCCCTCGGAGCCAGGCCTGAGGGGTCGCCCAGGGGGGCACAGGCACAGACCGGGCCTAGCACAGCCCGGCTGGAGCAGAAGGAACAGGGAACAGCTTGAACTGACCAAGTCTCTGCTCTGTTCTCATCCAGCGGCTGCCCCACCTCCTCCTCATTCACGGCATGAAGGGAAACCACTCTTTTCAAATTTTTTTATTTATTGGTTTGAGAGAGAAAGAGAGAGACTAACTTCAGTGTGTTGTACCACTTATTTATGTGTTTGTCCACTAGTCGATTCTCGTATGTGCCCTGACCAGGGATCGAACCCACAACCTTGGCACATGAGGACAATGCTCTAACTAATTGAGCTACCCAGCCAGAACCAAGGAAACCACTCTTGAGCACCTACTCTGTGCTAAGGTTTCCATGGCTACCACCTTCCACTCACAGACAAGGGAACTAGCTGAAGACTGATACTTTAAGTGACATGCCCGAGTTTATCCACGTACTAAGTAGGTCTGTCTGATGAAAAGCTCACGCCCGTTTAAACCCTGGCTGACAGGCCTGAAGAGACCTGTGACTCCAGAGAGAAGCTTCTGACTCTTCTTAGTTTCGGGTAAGATACTCTCCAGGTAGTACATGGATGGGACTTAGACAGCCTGTCAGGTGAGAGGTCTCGGCTGCAAGCTTGACCCCAGTGAGTGGCAGGATTTTGGGGCCTGGTCAGGTCCCTGAACATAAGAACCAAGAGCCCCAGAAAGAAGCAGCAGGTTTTTGATCAATAAATCCTGGGTTCCGATCTAAGCAGTGTAGAAAGTTGACTGGACTTGACTCCAAAAAGTCCCCAGAGGACAACGTGTTCTGTTCCACTTGTCATTCCCAGCACCAGGCAAGAGCCTCCAGCCCAGAGACTCCCGTGTGTGTGACCCTTACGCTTTCACAAGGACACTGGCTTCAGCCACACGGCAACAGAGGCGAGAGACAGGACGCCACTGCCCTTGGGGCCACGCATCCCGGACCTGCCCGACGACCCTCCCCACCCTACAGCCAGGAGTGGCTGGCGCCGCACAGCAGCAGCCCCTCCGTGGTCATCCTGTCACAGACACAAGGCCTCCAGTGGATGGGACGCCCTGGGACTCAGTCCACGGCAGAAGCGACAGCAGGGAAGGAAGGACCAGAGCTGGGAAAACGCGCCCAGCATCTCACCTTGGCTCCAACAATGCCGGTCTCCCCGTTCCCTGTGCATCCTGAGTGCTGACAGGTTTTAGACAATTCCCAAACAGGGCCCCGCCATTTCTGGATTATATTCTAGCTGTAACTTTTATGTCTAATTATTGGCGCTGACAACCCCTATCACAGGGCAGAGCAGCGCCCGCAGGCACGGCACGCAGTGGAGTGACAGCCCGACTGGGAGGGGCTGCCCCGCAACCTGCGTTCGCTTGCGGAAATTTCTCTGATAAAAATAACACAACATTAAGGAGGGGATAAGGGGCAGCATCCACTGTATCAAGATAAAATAACTCTTTAATAAATAACCTTGTGGCTGCCGCAGAGCAGTAATTAAATGCCGGCACGCTCGGCGCACTGTTTTAAGTAAAGCTGGAAAAATGTAAGATGTAATTATCAGCGCCAAACAAATTACCAGCCCAGCAAATCCCCCCGGAATATTTAGAAACTCATTTCTGCCTTCCCGTTAAATATTTGTGTACGTGCTTATTTTTGGTGGGACCACTGGGGGGGGGGGCAAGGGACCAGGAGGGTGGCGGGAAGGGGTGTAGAGGGACGCAGCTGCAGGCTGCACCGTCTCTGCTGATGGCTGTTTTCTGACCACATGGGCAAATCCACCCAGTCAGCGAAATAGTGTAACCAAAATGCCCCAGAGCTCAGGAGTGCGTATGGACGGATGCTCAGGGCTGATATCTGAGCTGAGGCTGCAGCCCTCCTCCCCATTGGCTCCTTCTCCCTCATGGAGGAAACTCAAGCCACAGAGATGACACAGAGGGACCAGGTGGCCCAGCTCAGCTCCCTGGGGCTCAGCCCAAAGCCTTGTGGACGGGTGAGCCTCCTCGACTACTCAGACCAGGGGACACAGAAAGACCGCTAGCCCCTGCGGGTGGGCTGGGAACAGAGCCCCGGGTCAGTCTGCTCTGGAAGGGCTGGAGTGGAGTCTCCAGGAAGGCATTTCCAACCTGTGGCTGGGACAGGGCCGCTTCAGAGCTCCCAAGTGGCCCTCATTAGGTTGCAGCGGACCGCTGAAGGAGTGGGCTCCTTGAGCCTGAATGCCCAGCACCCAGCATGGGGCTGCGGAAATGTGAGCTGTCTAGAGGACTTGGGCAGGGAGCGGGGCCTGGGGCAGGTGGATCTAGCCAGAGAGGGAAAAGATAAGAGTGTAGGAGAGACCCTCAGTGAGCCATGATGACACCACCTATCCTGTGCCACGGACATGCCTTGCTGGGGGCCAGGACAAGGCACACACTGTGGGACTTTTGTCCTGTGCTGCAGGATCTTGAGGGGGGAGCTCACTCTAGATAAGCCCTTTCCCTCTGTCTTCCCAGTGGTTTCAGCTGAGCTCGAGCAAATGTGTTTAGGCGATGGAGGCTGTGGACGGCCGCACATGTACACACAATGCATCGTGGCTCTTACAGCTCCCACAACCACACCTGAACTCCACCTGGAACAGAGGGCTGGCCTGGCCTGGGCACAAAGGTGAAGTTAGCTTCGTGCCATGCACCATGCCTGCCCGGCCCTGCAGGGGAGCCCAGCTAAAGGAACATGCAGATACAAGGTTTCTCAGGGACCCGAGCAGCAGGAACATGCAGGGCAGGGGGACCTGCCCACCCACCCCTGGTCCTGCCCGCCTGCCAGCCCAATCAACAGACAGCAGAGCCTGCCTGGAGGGCAGGCCTGGCTGGAGCGAGCCCAAGGGAGTTGGCCGTGCCCGCTGGTCCCTACTGACGGGAGCATCCCATCGACGGGCGAACTGTAGATGGGTAAGAAGTGAAAAGGACCAACCTTCTCGCTGATCTGAGAGATGAGAGTTTGGGTTGATGGCAGAGTGCGATGAGGATGAGGAGGGAATAAAAAAAAGACAAGGAGAAACACAGAGAGAGTAAAAACAGGCCAACCTTCATCTGCCCACAGCACGGAAACGAGACAAGACTCTTGTGCCCCACGCACACGCACGTGCACACAGGTGCGCGCGGACCACGCCGCTCACAAAAGACTCAGGACTCATGGAGGACACAGTGGACAGGGCTGAGTCCCCCGGTAGGTGCTGGGACACCAGGGAGGACAGGGAGGGGTGGAAGTGGGGCACAGGCAGGCCCCCATGCCTCACGCACACCCCACGGCTCAGACAGACCCAGAGAGCTGGGCTCTGGGGTCAGGGCCCACCCAGCCCACAAACCCACCAGGCACATGACCCACTAGCACCCCGCCACCTTGAGGAAGCCCCATACTGCACAGCACCCCAGGGTGAGGAGCAGGTCTGGGCACCTGTGGGGAGAAAGGCTGTGAAGACATCACCCCGATTAGAGACAGCCGTGGCCCAGTGGCCAGCTCTCTGCAGAGAAGGGAGAAAGGGGCAGGTAGGGCAGGCTCTGCAGAGAGTGTGGCCTGGCCTTGGCCCCTGGCAGCTGTGCGTCCCGAGAGCTGGAAGAGAGAGACGCTGTGGATGGAAGGAGAGAGTGAGTCACTGGGGGAGTGGGACGGTGAGAGGCTGGTCCACCAGGCGTGCCTGGGCCTGCTAGACCGTGGGTGGAGCTGCAGGCAACTGTGAGCAAAGACAGTGTAACTGGATGAGGCGTCCATCCCCCCGCAGCGCTATCCTGACGGCAGCAGTGGCTACTGGCTGCCAAGCACTTCCTGCGTGCCTGGCGCCATGCCGGGAGCCTTACACTTGCTGTCACATTAGATGCAGCAACCGCGGGGCCTCAGAGAGGGAGTGGGAGCCTTGCGCGTCTGGGGGACAAGAGGCAGGATGTGAGGCAGACACTGAAGCCAAACCAGCGGAGCAGACATGGCCTAGAGCTTCGTGGACAAGAGTCAGAGATGGATGGAGACAACTGCCCGGGGAAAGCCATCCATTCAGAACAGTTCTCAACTGCGGGATTCCCCAGGCAACCTGGGCAAGGTCTGGAGACACTGTGAATTATCACGACCAGGCGGTATTCGTGCATGTAATGGGCCAGGAAGGCTGCTGAACATCCTACTACCGTGCACAGGACAGCCCCACACCACAGAGGTTATCCAGCCTGAAGTGTCAAGCAGTGCCAAGGTGGAGAACCCTGGGCTAGAGTCCACACTGATCCGCATGCTGAGGCTCAGGTCCTGAGAGCTGGTGCCCAGCAGGGGCTCCCTCCGGCCTGAGGGTAACTGGGAGGTGGGGTGAGTGGGCATAGCCCAGCAGGCCGGCCAGCGCTGGGGCATGGGATGCAGAGCCAGCGGCTAATACAGCACAAACAGCCCCAGAGGAGCCGGGCTGAGGGGCCCGCAGCACTGCTGGGAGCAGAAAGAGGCAATTCAGGAAGGCCGGCTGTGGGGATGGAGGATGGGCCGTGGCAGGGTCCTGCCTGCGTCCACCATGTATGGACAGTGGGGGCTCCACAGACGGGGAGGCTCCAAGGGCTGGAGGGCCAGAGCTCCCTGGTCAGTGCTGCCAGCTTTAGTCAAGCTCCAATTATCTCCGAAGAAACCCACTGTCCTGCCTCAGGGCTGAGGCCAGTGTGATGGGGACTTCAGAGAAAGCTGCCCGGCCAAGGCGACAGCGCAGGGTCCATCCACCTCGGGTCCGGGCCTTCTCCCGCCTCGGTACGGCCTCCAGAAGGCTCTACCCCAAGACATGTGCCCATACGGCCCTCTTGCGGGGGCCCAGGACCTCTGAGCCCTCTCTCAACCCTATGGCTTCTGGAAGAAGGGTGTTGTCGGGACCACCCAGCATTTGGAACGGCCCGGGTGGGAGGAGATAGGTCTTTGACAAGGAAGGGTCTTTCCAGGTGCCTGTCTCAGAGGGGACTTGCCAGGCCCCTATGCCTGTCAGAAGCTGTCTGGAGCAGGTGGAGAGAAGGCTGTGCAATTTACAGCACCCATCGTGGCCCTCTGGGTGGCTCTGTGCTCCTGGCCTCCCTGTCCTGATGCCGTTCCTCAAGACCAGCCCTGGATGGCTCAGGTGAGCCTCAAGGAGCAGGACGCCTGGCAAGGGGGCCAGTGCGGACCTCCTACCCCACACCCCCAACTCCAGTGAAGCACTGTCCATTGTCTCTAAGCATGACATGCCCACCACCGAATGGGCTGGCCGCCTGTAGCCTCTCAGTGACCTGTGCCCTGACACGGAGCAGCCCCTCAATCAGCACACAGCTGACGGCCTCACTCTTTGCCCTGCCTGACCATGTGGCCCCAAAGAGGGACAGGACACTGCCACTGCCCCACCCTGTGCCTTACCCCTTGTGAAGCTACACTGAGCACTTAGTGTGATGAAATCATCACCGTGAGGAAGCCGCATCCACTTTCCTTCACACGTCCCCGGGGAGGTGGTTTCACTTTTAATGATGCCCATCTGTGCAGGACGGCTAAGTGAGGGGACAGTGGGGGGTTGGAGCAGCTCCCAGGGCCCCGCTTGGGCACCATGCACACCGGACTCAGTGTGTTCAGAGGAAGCAGTATGTGGCCAGCTTTGGTCGCCCTTGGGCTGTGAGCACAGCAGAGACTGGACACTCCAAACAGTCCTCTCTGCTGGGTATCCTGACCTGTGCAAGTGCACAACCCACTTGGTCCCAGCGAGGAACACCTGGAACACAGGAGGTGCTCACCCACAGGGCTGCCTCAGCCTGACCCCTACAAGTGTCCAGCTTGGTGACCGTACAGCTGGCTTTCCCTGCAGTCAGGTCCCAGGCAGACCTGGCCAGAGGGTAGGCACACCTTGCCTGGAAGGTGGGGGCAGGACAGACTCTAGGAAGACCAGGCAGGTGTGTACATGTTTACACACAAATGTGTGTGCCTGCTCATTTACACACACGCGCGGGCGCATGCGCAAGCTTGGAAAGCTCTGGATTCCCATGGGGCTCTGGGCCCGTGTGGCAGGACCTATAAGAAATACAAACACTCCCAAAAGCGGCTGCTTCCCAAAGGGCCTGCAGGGAAGAAAGGCAGAGTAGTGGTGGACATTAGGAGCTGGCTCAGTGGGAGCTGCTGCTGTTGCTATGACTGCTGCAGAAAGAAGTGGGAAGGAGGAGATGAGGCCCATGGCACACCCATGCGTCCACGCCCAGCAGGGGCAGCGCGGCTGCTTGGAGACAGGGCCAGGCACTGCACTGCCCGAGTCCTTACCTCGCACATAGAGGTTGGCGGGGGCCGAGTAGCGTGTGCCTGCAGAGTTGGTCGCCACACACTCGTACTTGCCTTGGTCCGACTCCTCGCTGCTCTCAATCTGCAAGGCACCTGTGGGGACATAAAGACCAAGTTCAGGCCTGGAACACAGGGAGCAGGGAAGTCTCGACAGCTTTGGTGGCTTGTGTTGACCAGATGTTGCAGACATTGGGGCCACACCCCACAGTCAGAGTTGCCTCCAGGAAGCTCTTCCTGACTACCCCAGTGGCCTCCTGGCTGGAACCAAGGGCTACACTATGGAGCACAATCCTGCCCCAGCCCAGAGCACAGCTGGGCCTATTGGCTCGGTCACAGGCTCTATCCCAGCCCCCAACTCCACACCATGGCCAGTACTGGAGCCTGTTTGCCAGTGAGCACTCCCATTAATGCTCATGGCTATACCAGGCCACGCAGAGCCAGGCACGAGTGGGTCCAGCCCACAGACCTGCTGGCCTCGGATATGCAAGCATGCAATGCCCTCATCGGGCAAAAGCCTGCGAATCTGCCACCCACCACCACGCCAGGAAGGAAGGGGCTTGCCCTGGGGAAACCAGTGTCCAGCAGCCTCTGCTCACAGCACCCAGTCTCCCCTCCGACTCCACCCCCACGCCGCCGGCCCTACCCATTCCGGCTCCTCTCCTCAGCCTGGTCCCGATAAAGTGCTTCGACCCACCACGGCTCCTGAATAATTCAGGAAGCTAATGGAGGCTGCCGCTCCCACTCGGGCAGGCGCCCTGAGGGGCTGCTCTGGCCGCAGACGGACAGACAGGAGCCAGGCTTGGAGGGGGAAGGGGCTGAAAAGGACCCTCACAGAGGGTGGAGGAAACTTGGGCTTGGGACCAGTCCTGGTAGGTCCAGGTGGGGGAGCGACACCACATGACTTGGCTACTCCCCCCATCCTGGCAACAAACCCCTGAAAAAACTGCTTGTGAGGGTGCACCGGGCAAGCTGTCTGTGACTGACAGCCCGAGGCACAGGCAACACTGCTGCCCTGGAACAGCCGACAGATAATCACAGCCACATAGGACAGTCCAATGGACAGCTACTACCCCCACAAGACAGCCTGACAGAAAACCACTGCCTGCACAGGACAGCCTGAGTGGCCCTAACAGCCCGCCCCGCCCAGGGCCCAGGCCGGTTGACGGTCACACCCACACAGGACACAGACAGAACCTGCAGACCCCACCTGACTGGTCTAGACAAAAGCCACAGGCAAAGTTGCAAGCCACGCCCTCACAGCCCGGGCCCCAGAGGACTGCCGAGGTCCAAGCTGCAGCCCCTTTGCTGCCTGACATCCCTCCCTCACCACCCACACCCAGGGCAGCAGGAGGGGCTGTGAACACCCAGGGGCTTGCAAGCTGGAGAGAGGGTAAGGGGCTCCCCAGGCTCAGCCTTGATGCAGGCAAAGGACTGGCCTGCTCTGTGGTTCTGCTTCACTGGGCATCAGGGAGCGTGAGGGCCCGGGGCACATGCCACATATCCTTCTTCTGCTAGAGCAGCCTAGCAGGCACCAAAAGGTCATGTTCATGGGATGGATGGACGCTGTTACAGAACATGTTAATTCAAACAGGTGGTAGTCACACCGCTGGCTGGGGTCTGCTCTAAGCTTAGCTCAGCTGGGGGCTGGTGCCACAGACAGGAACAGGAAGTAGTGCTTGGTGAGATCCCTGCCGGGAGAGGAGGCTCCCCTGTGCTGAGCCAGGACTGGGCAGGGGACCCAACATAGACCCTGAGCCTGTTTGTACACAGAAACCCCCAAATCTGGAACCAACCTCCACAAGATGGCAGCTGCTCTTCCCAGACACGTCTTCCCGAGACCACCCTGGCCCTGAATTCTGAGGGGCTAGATGTGCCCAGGGACACGAGAGGCGGGGAGAAAACGATGTGAGTGAATCCAGTGCAGAAGCAACCACTGTACAGGGTGTCTGCTCTGTGCCAGACCCCGCCAAATCCTTCCCTTCTCGATCTCACAGTCCCATGAGGTGGGCCTTGGCCCCAATTTAAAGAGGAGGAAACAAACTTCTGAGAGACGAATCAATTTTCTGAAGGTAACAGAGATGGTGAGTCACACCTGAGCCTGAATCTTTGAGTCCAGAGTCTGGCTTTGAACCCCCAGGCTGCAGGGGTTAACAGGTCAGGGGATCTCGTCACACAGGACCCTGGACTTCTCATTGTCATCCCACCATCTACACTGAAGTCTTCACTGCATGTTCCTCCTAGTGTCTGCTGGGCTAAGACACTGAGACAGTCCTCATTTAACCACAGGGCCAGATGTTAATAACTGACGGACCCAAGACAAAGGAGGTTCCTGAGAGGTAAGGCAAGGCCAAGTCATGCTCCCCCACCTCACAGGAAGAGTCTCCTCTGGCCAGCCTTGAGGACCAGGCTGGGCTTCACTGCAAGAGCCCACAGGTCCCTCCTAGGGGCTGGCCTAGGAGCCTGGGCAGTAGGGCTTGCCGCCCCCACGGCGGGGCTCAGCTGGGTATCTCCACAGTCCAGACTTGCAATGGATGAGTCCACAGGAGGGAATGACCGAGTGTGGATGTGTGTGGTGGCCGGTGGTGCTGAGGGGGCCAGAGCTGGAGATGAGGCTGGAGAGGTCAGGATGGGAATGGGGGAGGTGACGGACTGGACGGGAGACGGGATGGAGTGGTGGTGACGGCAGTGGCGAGGCGTGGCGAGATGCACGGACAGCATTCTTACCTCTAATTGGTGAACCACCTGGCGAGGTAATTTGAATGCAAATAAGATCAGAGAGAAGCATTAGTACAAAAGGAAGGAAAGCCACAAAAAGCCAAGTTAGATAAAATAAAACACGAGAAAGGGCCTAAAGTACACGGGGAAACTGAGGCCTGAGTCAGCTGACGCAGGTAATGTGTGTGCAAGCACCGGGCAGAGTGTGGGTGAAGCTGTGTCCCCCAGCTCACTGGCACTGCTCTGAGGAGGGGAGAGAGGGGCGGGGTCAGCAGGGCTGGGGCTGATGGGCATCAGGACAGTGAGTCGGGGCTCCTGCAGACCCCACAGGCTGAAGCCAATGGACGGGGAGGTGAAGAAAAGAGGTAGCAACCCCACCCCACAGGCCCACCAAATCCACATGTGGGTAGATTTCAAAACATAGCACTTACCAAAACAAACCAGGGCATTTAAGCAGACAGAAGGGCAAAAGGAGGGCTCTCCACAGGTGACCCCTAGCACAGGTCTCCCTGAACTAACACACCAGCCCACCCTGCTGCAAGACGAGACTGAACTCACTCACAACCTAGTGGCAGACCCCGCAAAGCCCACTCAACCTTGTTGAAAACAGTGACTACTGAGCTTCTCCCCAACCTGCCTGGCGAGAGCCAGAGGCCAGTCCCAGCCCTTGTCTGTTTAGTGCTTCATAATCCTGGGGGTCAGCAGCTGAGAGGACCACGAGCTCACCCTCCAAATGCCTGGAACAGGGCTAGTGTGAGGTCTGAGCAGGCTCCTTCCCAATGGGGGCAGTCCCTGAGGCTGTGCTCAGGCCCCGAGCTGTCTCCCCTGCTCCCCTCTGTCCACTTCCAGGGGAGGAAAGTGTGCCAAGAGATAAAGCTGGTCACTACCTCACGGACCTGATGACGCTCGCCCAGGAGGAATGAGCATCCATCACCCACCTGGGAGGAATGATCTATCTCCATGTAGGAATGAGGAAACGGGCTGAGAAACACTGAGTGACCTTCCCAAAGCCCAAGGTCACATAGTTTTTAAGTGAAGTGGCAGGAACTGACCTGGTTTGTCTGGCTCATGGCCCTCCTGCAGACAGAGGCTAGAGAGAAGGCAAAGGCAGCTGTTGGGACCTGGGGTGTATGTGTGAGGGGTGCAGAGACTGTCTAGAAAGAACCATCATTACACAGGGACCCTCCGAACTCAGTCCAGAGACCTTTAGTGTTCCCAAGACCCTTTCAGAGGGTCCACAAGCTCAAAATAAGTGGCAGATTACTAAGCAATTATGTGCCTTCGTCACTCTTGCTCTCAGACACAGTGCAGTTCTCCAGAGACTCCACGGGCGGGACAGCGACAGACAGAATGCGGAAGCCAATGAGAACCCCACCATCTTCTAGTATGCCCCAAATTTCAAAGGACTTGTAAGAGTGCAAAACAATGCTGTTCTTTTCTCACTAAGTGTTGTGTTTTAGAAGATTAGATTATATGTGATGGGGTTTTACAGTACCTGAAAGTAGAGTAATAAATACTTAAGGTCTCTCAGTCTTAATATCTAATATGGTAAATACTGACAGATAAAACCCACACAAACAAAAGCTCTTTCAGGTCTTCGGATATTTACAAGCAGAGGCCCTGAGACCAAACGGCTGACAACCGCCGACCGACCCCTGCAGTCCCAGCCTGACCTGGAGGTGGGGGTGCCGTGCAAATGGGCCAGTGCGGGATCCCCTAGATTCTGGCCTCAGCTCTTCTAAAACCTAACCTGCGCCCTGGCCACGTGGCTCGGTTGGTTGGAGCACCATCCCATACACCAAAAGGTTGCAGGTTTGATTCTTGGTCAATGTTTCTCTCTCTCTCTTTCAAATCAATTAAAAAAATTTAAATTAAAAAACAGTAAAACCTAACCGGCTGTGTGATGAGTCTCTGGGCATCTCGGAATAGCCATTTTCCCACCAAACTGAAGTAAGAATCTGCCTTTCCCATTTCACAAGGTGGCTGTGAGAGACTGGGGGGAGCCTGGGAGTCAGCATTGCCCGCGAGAGGTGCCAGTGGGCTCGGGCCGAAGGGAAACGACCCTCCTGGCAGCCCCGGAGGATGGCAGGGCAGAGTGTGGGGACAGGCTCTTCCCATCAGAGCTGGGGTTAGCCAGCAGAGTGGGGAGCTGCAGGTCTCAGCCCCACTCCAGAAACGGTCCTGCACTTCCCTCTGGGTCCCATCCACTGGGGTCAGCGGGCTTCCTCTGGCAGCCAGATGCTGGCATCGCTGCTCGAGGTCCCGCAGTCTCGGCGCAGGTGTCGGGGGGGGGGGGTGTGTGGAAGGAGACCGCTCTCTGGGTAAGCAGGTGACAGCTGTGCTGCATTGTCCTTGCTGCACAGACCACGACAGGATGGCAGCTCACACACTCAGGCCACCAGGATGAGTGGAGCACGGGAGGTCCCCTTGGGGCTCTGTCCAGGCGGGCAGAGCACCTGGCCCACACTTTCACTCAGGACTCATCGGTGGCTCAGAACCCAATTTGGGAGGCAAGTCCCTACTCACTGCTCCAGCGGCGCTGCCTGCACCTGACCCGATCTGCACTCTCCCTGAGTCTGTCCCCTTCTTCCTGGGCCCAAGCAGGTCACACGGCGTCAGTGAGGAAGGCGTCTGCTGAGCAGAGCTCACACCCGGGTACACACCACCACCACCCTCCTACACAGCACTGCTATAAGGCCAAACCCTGGTGACATGTGCTGTGGCTCGGCCCGAAGATGCCTGAGTGCTGGGCACCGGTCAGGGGGCCTGAGGCCTGGACGAATGGGAGTGTGGAGCTCTGCAGCCCTAGCAGGGCCCCGCCATTCCCCAGGCCCCAGGTTCTGCATATGTGATACTACAGGCTCCTGGGGGACCTCACAGGGGAGCTCCCTGGCCCTGCACCTCCACTGGTGACCCCAGGTGACTCCCTTCACTCAGCTGTGAAGTGGGCATGATAATCACAGCCTGTCCTACTTCTCAGGGTTGCAGGAGAATCCAGTGCAACCAAAGGCAGGAAAGCGTTTTGTAAACTGTCGGTGATGCGTAAACCGTGAAAGTCCCTGTAAACAGCCGAGTGCTGGGGCCGATTCCTCTGTGAAGGGATGTCCTTGTAAACGTGCACGGAACAGCTCCAGGACAGTGGCAGCAGCTACTGGGATCGGGGGCTGGGGCCAAGACCAGGCAGTGATGGGGGAGAGGCCCTTCCGTCACCTCCACCCAGAGCGGGGATGATTGAGTCCCCTCAGGTGCCATCTGGTTCCATCCTTGCAGCTGGATTTGGGGCCTACAACCCTCAAGTCCCAGCTGCCAGGAGGCAGAAAAGGTCTAACAAAGAGGTCTTTCCTGGACCTGGGAAGCAGGCGTGAACATCAGTCTGTAGGGACAGGGTCCAAAAATCAAGTTCACGAAATAATTCGTCAATAAGGGCCCAGAGACCTGTCCTATAGCTGGGCTTGAGCGGGGCACTGGGAGGGACCTCGGAGAGGGAGCCGGACCCAGGCCGTGGGGTGCCCAGCCTCAGCGAGCAGAGCTGGAGCCAGGTGGTAAGGTGGGAAGAGTCCTACAGGAGGAGGCTTTAGGCAGAGATGGGCGGGGCTTCACATTCTGGCAAATGTGAGCAGAGGGCCAGGATGGGGCCAGGATGGGGTCAGGGTGGGGTCAGGGAGGAGGATCTCGGTGCACATGGGAAGAAGAGCCCAGTTCCCAGAGCCCTCGCCACATGCCAGGCAGTGAACGAAAGCTCTCGGCTGCCACTGTCTCACTTAGTGCTCACGGCAACTCCTTTTAAAACATGGTTTTTAAAACTGATTTTAGAGAGAGAGAAAGGGAGAGGGAGAGAGAGAGATAGAAACATCGATGAGAGAGAAACAGCAACATCCACTGGCCGCCTCCTGCATGCCCCCTGCTGGGGATCGAGCCCACAACCTGGGCATGTGCCCTGACCAGTAACTGAACCGGTGACCTGTTGGTCCATGGGTTGACACTCAGCCACTGAGCCACACCAGCTGGGCTGCATCTCCTTTTTTATTGATTTATTTATTAAAACATGTTTTTATTGATTTTTTTCAGAGAGAGAGAGAAACATCAATCTGCTGCCTCCTGCACGCCCCCTACTGGGGATCGAGCCCGCAACCTAGGCATGTGCCCTGACCAGGAATCAAACCGGGACCTCTCAGTCTATGTGCCACATGGGCCGGGCTGCACCTTCTTTTTAAAGATGAGAAAATGGAAACTCAAAGAAGTTGACTTAACTGAGGCCACAGAGCCAGCGGGGACCCAATGAGATAAAGCTGGAGGTGTGCACAGGGGGAGACAGAGAACAGTCCAGTCCGTGCGCCTTGTTCACAGGCGTGCACCTGACCACAGAGGCAATGAGTGTCAGAGCACAGAAGGACACACGCAGGAAACTGACAGCTGCTGGAGGATAGATTCAGCAGTGTTTGGTGACCCAGGACATAGCCATGGCAGGCAGTGAAAGGAGACAAGGGGACCCACCTGAGAGTCATGAAGCCACCAAACCAAAAGGACTTGGAAGTTCCTACGGGAGGAGGAGTCAGGGCTTCAGGTTGGGAGGCTGCCACTCACAGAAGAGGGTCAGCGGGAGAAAGTCATCACTCACCACGGTCAGGGTGACTGACACCCAGAAAGCAGACACATTTTTTGGTCTAGAGCACAGGCTCGAGATGTTTGGGTTGGAGACAGATCTGGGAGTTGTGGGAGTGGAGAGGGTACCGGATGCCACAGGAATGGGTGAGCAGCCCAGGGAAAGGCTCGCAAGCTCCCCAGCTGGAGGAACAAGCAGAGGAAGGGGCCTGAGGGCAGACAGAGAACAGCCAGGGAGACCTGGGAGGGAGCGGTTGGGAAGGAGGGAGGGTGCAGACTGCTGCTGAGAGGACAAGGAGCCTGAGGCCCGAGCAGCACTGGGTGGAGTACTGGGCGGGAGCCAGCGCACAGGGCACTGAATGGGTGGCACAGGGCCTGGCACACAGCAGGCACTACATAAATACTTGATGAACAAACGCGCGAGACGGCGTGCCTTCCCAGAACTGCTGCCACAGACAGTCCCTGCCACCGGGTGGAGGCCAGACCCGTGGGGAGGACCATCTGGCTGCCTGGGGAGCCCGCCTGGGGAACCGCAGGGAAACGTAGAGGAGCCGAACTGCGCCGGCCGCTGGGCAGCGCTGGGGAACGGCTACAAATGCTGCCGGACTGTTTCCTGCCTTGATTATGGCTGTTTTAATTAACTGCACTACAGCTGCCTCCATCTTGTTGAGTTTTAATTAAATTAAATGAGCTAACACTTCATAGGCTGTCTCAGGCGGCCATGGCTAGGGCCGGAATCCTGCCCCTGCTGGGCAGATCATCTCTCCCTCCTCCCTGGGCACCGTGGGGAGTGGCAAGGCTGCCTCCGGAGTGGCAGGGCCTGAAAGGAGCGGTCCCGTCCTCCTTTACAGTTTGACATCACAGCTGAGGGGAGCAGGGGCTCGGGCCGCCCGGCCGTCCTGCCTGAGCCCCGGTCCCGCAGCAACCAGGAAGACTTTGGACGAAGGCATATCGGTCCAGCCATGCTGGCGGCAGATACTGAATGCAGCTGAACTGGTCCTGAACCTCCTTTCCCGCCTGCTCCGTTCCCACAAAAACGAAATCAATTATGCTGGCGGGAGCCTCGCCGGCAGATCGATCAATGGGGCGACACCTCCCGCCTGGTCAAGATGGTATCCTTGCTCCCAGGGCTCCAAGCTGGCTCTACTGAGACATCCCCGGGAGACAGGTGGCCCTGGTGGCTCAGGGACGGCAGTAACCCCCCCTGGCTCCAGCCTCTGAGGTCCAGCCTTTTGAAGCCTGATAAATCAGGCATCTTTGGCCTCTTTCCTTACCATCTGGAGAAGCAAAGAGAAGCACAATCCAGGCCCCCTCTTGGGCCAGGCTGCAGGGAAGGTGGAGGATGAACACCCACAGAGCAACTATGCAAGCCCAACACCAGGCTGGGCACAACCCTCTTCCTGTGAGGAGCAGAGCAGGCCTGAGTCTGAGTGACAATCCCAGGACAGTAAAACAATCACCAATGACTAGTCCTCACTGCCAAGTTCTCTTCCTGGGCCAGGAGAGCCTACAGCAAGATCCAGCCCACCCACTGGGTGCCCTCTGTTCAGCCCTGGAGGGTGAGGCCTCCTGTGGCCCCCAGGCCCAAGCAGGAAGGCTGTGCTGGGTTCAGGTCCCACACCTTTCCTCACGTCTGGGCAGCCCTCTGCTCACCTGAACGCAGCTGCTTGATGCGACCGTTGCTTGTGGTGGGATCCACAGGGAGGAAGTCCTTGAACCAAGAGATCTCCGGGTCCGGATTCCCGCCTGCCGCGCACAGCATGGTGGCCGTGCGCGCTTTCTCCACCACCTTCAGCTGAGGCCCCATGTCGATGGAGGGGAATCCAGAGGGCAGCTGGTCCTCTGCAGACAGAGCAGGTAGGCGTGTTAGGGCTAGGAACCCCTCTGTGGGCAGCTTCCCAACTCCCAGGTTGGCTGGGATCCTCAAGATTCTTCTCTCTCTGAACCCCGACTTCCAAGCAGAGTCCTGAGTCCCACTGCCCAGCTTACCCTTCACAGGGCCGGGGGCTGCAGGGGGGACCGCCCTGCCCTGTCAGGAAGTCGGGTTCCAGGTCTGAGAAGCAAAGCCTCAGACTGAAGACGTCGGCACTTAGCTCTCTGGGCCCTGGGAGAAACCAGGGTGAATGCTCTCCTGGCCACAGCAGAAAGTGCTCCATGGACGCAAGGCTGGATGGGGCAGACGCAGACGCAGGGGCATCCACAGCCACACTCGCCGGAAGGCTCCCTGCGCTGTCCAGCACCCACCCAGTGCCTGCTCCCGCCATTTCCTGCATCCAGCATTCAGCTCCACCGCACGGCAGAGCCCACGTCACAGCCTGGGTTCTGGCCCTGGCTCGGAACACACCCTGCCCTACCAGTGAGCCACCCTCAACCCCCGATCCTGACTGACCCATTCCCTACTGCAGCCTTGACCCTGACCCCCCTCCTCAGTCCTGACCCGGGGGCCATGTCTGAGCAGGTGGAGGCCAAGAAGATAAAAAAGCTCCAAGGACACCAAAAGCTGAGGCGGGCGGGGGATGGGGCAAAACGCCTCCCTAGCTGCTGCCTTCCAGCTCACAGGCGTCACTTCCACAGGTGCCCAGGAACAGACATCAGCAGCAGCCCCCGCCCCCTGCACACGGACTCCTGCGTCAGCCCTGAGGGTCAGGGGGCAAGGCTGCCCACTCTCCAGCCTCGGAAGCACAAGGGGTTGGAAGCAGGGTCCAGGCCCGTGTAAACCAAGTAGAGCTCCCACCTCCACCACTAACCTGCTGTCACCTGGACGTGTGACAAATCCTTTCCATGCCTCCGTTTCTGAAAACGGGGTTCAGGTGCCCACCTTGTAAAGCCATCATGAGGACATCTGATCATACACATGAGGTGCTGGAGAGTGTCTGACAAAGAATCTGCACCCAGTGACTATAACCAGCAAGGGCTGAGCCACTGGGGCCGACAGGTACCAAGACCAGGGCCTGGGCCCCGTTCCGCACTGGGCTGCCGAGAGGCCCTCCCCCAAGAGGAAATCACAGACTGTGTGCCAGCTCACCAGAGCCGCTCCACCAGGTGGATGCCAGGCATGCCCAGTGGGAGAAGGGGAACGCTGTCCATCGTCAGCCTCCTGGTGGGGGAGTGGGGTCCACGGTGGGAGAGACCAGGAGACTAGCAAGGCTGTGCACCTCCCTCCCACAGGCCAAGCACAAGTGGGTGTGTGGGGACATTTCCTGAGGTCAGGCTCCTGTGCCAGGGAAAAGGCACATGGCATCCTCGGGAGAAAAGTAAAGGATGCCAGCGCGGTCCTGCCTGAAAACGCTGAGACCCCGTGAGACTGACTGGGGATGAGGGCAGGCAAGAGAGGAAGCTGGAGGAGCCCTAGTGGGCAGAGGCCAGATCCCTCTAGCGGGCGCCAGACCCCAGGGATCCTCTGCCAAGGCTCCAGATGCCAAGGGCATCACCCAGGGACTGTGGTCCCATCAGGAGATGGGCCTGGGGTGGGGAGCAGGACTGCCAGCATGGCCTCACCTCCCAGCCTCTCCCGGCACCTGGCAGTCCCGGAGCCCTATAAATTCCAGGTGTGACCCAGGCATCTCTTTGGCTACGAATATGAACTCACAGAGTCCTAACTTTCAGCTCTGATTTTTAAAAGGAAAATGTTAAACAGAAAAGAGAGGATGGAAATGAAGCAGGACTTGGGCTGCACCAAGCGGGGGAACAGCTTCCTTTGGCTCTGCCACTACTGACTTTCACAGAAGCCCTCCCACCGCTCAGGGTCCCCCTCCCACCCTCCCTGTTCTCTCTAGCAGCTGGGGGCCCTCAGGACTGCCAGAGCCATCCTAGCCCACCAGGACGCCAGCCCAGGTCCTCCCAGACCTCAATCCTACCTGCTAAGCCCTCCTGAGCAATGGAGGGGAGGGCTGACAGAGGGGACAGGGCCTGCAGAGATAGGGTCCAGGAGTCAGCTGACCCCACCTCCACCAGGAAGGTACTGGAAGAAGTACAATCATCTATAGCCCCATGTCCCAAGAATCTACTCTGAATTCCTAACCCAAGGAAGGTCTTTGGGATTTATGCCAAATGAAGGACAATTAATTTTCCTTCCTCAATGATCGCGCCCTCAATGGCTCCATCCTTGGCTCAGTTCATCCCGCAGGCACTGGCTGCCAGAGCCTAAAACCAGCACGTGTGAAGAGTGTCCATAAAGCAGCAGGATCCAAAAGCCCTTCCCTTGTGCCAAGGAGGCTTCCAGACAGAACTCCCGAGGTGCAGGACTGAAGCGTGCCTCACAGGAGGCTCCAGCCCCCAGGAGTGACCACTGCTGTCTCTACCTTCTCTGCTTACCTGGGCACCTCCAGCACATTCATGCATAGCCAAGGACAGCAGGGTTACTGCTGCCCACCATGTGTCTGGACAAGCTGAGCACTGGGCGTGCTGTTGTACACCGACCCAGCCCCTGACGGGCACATTTATCCCCTACACCCCAGCCGCCCAGGTAGCAGAGGAGCTAGGTCCTGTGGTGAGGGGCAGGCAGGAGAATCGCTCAGGCTGAAGATCAGGGCAGCCGTTACACCATCACTCCAAACCCATCAACAATTAGGAAAACTGAGGCCCAGATATAAGGGAGAAAAGGTTGTATTAATAGAGCCTTTACTACCTTATAGGTACTGAGTTAAAATGCTTTACAAAATGATTTATTATTTTCTAAAATCCTGAGGTATACAAACAAATGGCTTAGAGAGATGGAGAAACCTGCCAAGGTCACAGTTTGGTAGGAGGTGGGGCAGGTGGTGGGATCCAGTGCCTGGCAGGGCTGGGCCAGGGCAGGGCTAGCAGAGGTGTAGGTACCCCTGGGGTAACGCACTACGTTCTAGCTCACCTCCCCAAGGTTGGCTCAGCACCCCCAAACCACACCCTCTGCCACCATCTAGGGCTCAGCCACTCCACCGCAACCCCCTTGCACACAAGCCTGGGCATTTTTATTTACTGCAAAACGAAACGGACTCTCCCCACACGTGGCTACTCGTGGGCAGTGGCGACGCATCCAGGCTCCAACATCCAAATGTCCCCTTCATGCCCGAGTCTGTTCAAAAACCTCTCCTGCAGAGCGGGAGGGGAAGAAGGGCCCCTCCCCCCTCCAGGCCACCCGGTAACCATAGCAACGGCGGAGGGCGCTGCTGTGGAAGGGCTGCCGGTGCAGTGTCCATACAGTGCACAGCTTCCGCCCCTCCCTCCCCACCTGGGTGGAGCCACCGCAACCCCTCCCAGGACCCCCACTTCCCAACTCCAGGGGACCCTCCCTCCTGGACATCCTTTCTGCTCAACCCAAACGTGGCTTCCTCCACCCCCAGCACGGCACTGAACCGAGGAGAGGTCCCCACACACCTGCAGCCTCACCGCCTGGGCATCTGCAGTGTCTGCCCCTGTGGGCTGAGGTCCTCCCCCTTCTGAACAGGGATGGAAAGAGGAGCCCTTGGGTACTTTGGAGGTACCGGGAGCCCAAGTCCCTACAGCTGCTTGTAGATTCCAGCTGCATGCACACTTGCACATATAGGGTGCACACATTCTCCCGAGGTCTGCCCCACAGACCCGTGTATCTGTGGGGGGTGCGCATATGTACGTGAATGGCTCTTGCTCCAAACTGCTGGTTTGGGCACTGCAGAGGGAGGAACGTCAGGAAAGGAATCCCCCCTGCTGACCACACCGGGCAGAGTAAGGTGACAGGGTGTGTGTGTGTGTGCACTGGGTGTTGAGAGCCTGAGGATCAGAAGGGGCAGGGCCCCTGACGCCCCACAGTAGCGGTGGAGTGGATCAGTTCAACTCCGCAGCCCCCGCCCTGCTGCCTGGGAGGCTTCCTGGAGGAGGAAGGAGATTAAGAACAGGGAACACCGCAGGGGAGGCAGCGGACGCTTCTGGGGAAGGGAGGGGCTGCCTGAGTAAAGGCTGTGGGCGGGCGTGAATGGTGGGTCTGACAAAGCTAAGGAAAATGTTGGGGTCCTGAGAGATGAGACTAGGGTGGGGGTGGACAGCGGATTAGCTTAGGTTGGCTGCAATGACTGGGGGAGGGAGGCTGCAGAGGCCCCCTACAAAGCACACACAGGTCTCTTTGTTGAGCTCCGCCTGAGATGCCTGAGGCGGAGTCTGCGCTGGAGGAGGGGGCTACACCAGAAAGCTGACAGATGGAGCCGCCTTGCAGGGTCTCAGGGTGGGCAGCACCGTCTGTCAGCATGACCTTCTCACCCTTGTTTACTCAGATTCTTGGCATCTCCATGCACATGCAGGCGCGCGCGTACACACACACACACACACACACACACGCGCTCCCTGGGGTGGTACTGTCTGTAAGCCTGACCCCTCCCTGTGTGTGAGTGTTGGGCCTGGCCTCACCCTGAATACTCGACACCTAGAAACATGCACAGCCACAGAGATACACAGGGTGAAAAGGACAGGTGTAAACTCAGAAACCCCAAGTGTGTGTGGAGGGGCACCTGCAGTGCCAAGCACCTGTGGGAACACTCGTGCAAACACACATGTGGAGACACGCAATCAGAGAGACACATGTGCTGAGACACATGCCCCTGAAGGCATGCACGGGGCAGAGACACGGACAACGAAAAGATGTGTAGACACATGAAGGAACTTCGTGGGAAACCAAGGCCACCTCAGGCCGGCCCCCTGGGGCAGCACCATCCTCAGCAGAGCAGGCCAAGACACCCCCTAGCCAGTCGAAAGGTCTCCCCAGACCTGCAGGATCCCACACTCTCCCAGAGAGCCCAGCCCCAGCCCCACCCCCAGGCTTCCAGGAAGTAAGGGGGGCCTGGGGAACCTTGGGCCCATCTCCCTTGCAGCTTTCAGTCTCGACTTTCAGCTTTTTCCAAGAGAAAACTCCCACCTCTTCCAGCACTCAGATTTCATCAAACTTGGCATCTTAAAAGCCTGTTTTGTTTTTTAATCTGAGCTGTTTGGGGCCTGTCAGCAGCCGTGGCCTCCCCCTCCCAGTCCCACTCTCAAGCCAGGGCTTCCCTGGCACCTCACACAGCCCTACTGGACCTGGTGGTGAGGTCTCCCCACAGGGCACACCCAAGTGGGCCGGGGGGTGGGGGGGCGGCACACACCTCGCCCACACTCTGTCTTCCGGCCTGGCTCCCACCTCCATCCCGCTTCAGGATGATTCTGTTGATCCATTTACCCTCCTCCACCAGGTTTGGGCCCAGTCACTCCAGGCCAGTGACAGCCTCCCACTCGCTCCTCAGGCCCCTGCAGCCCAGCTGCCACTCCCACTGCTTCCTGCCAGCATGTTCCCCAAGGTCAAGCACGACTCCACGGAGATAAACCCAAAGGACACTTCGCAGTCATCTGGCCTGACCTCTGGAAAGCACCCCACCCTGCTGCACCCTCCCCCTTCCTCCTCGTCATCTTCTCCCTGACTTCCATGGCCTCACTCCCTGTTTCCCCTCCCACCTCTCAGGCCCCTCTTCACCAGATTCCTTCCTACACAAACTGCTCCCCAAGTGAAGAGTTAGCTTCTGGGGCTGCATCCAGGCCCTCTCCCTCCCCTCTCGGCTCTCACTCCCTGAGAGTTGCCAGTTCTTGGCCTTCAAAACTCCAGATGTCCCTTGGACTGCCCAGCGAACCTGAACAAGGCCTCCTGACTCCTTTCTGGATGCCTGCACACGCCCGACACAACAGATGTCTAACAGGACTCATCAGCCTGCCTTCGAACCTGGGCCTCCCACACCTGGGTCTGGAACACAGCACCACCTGGCCACAGAGCTGGTAACCCAGAGGCTCCCACCTCCGAGCCCCCCAGGGAGCCAGGCAGGCCACCGCTCTTTCTAAACTGCTTGTCACTCAGTCTCCCTCCCTCTCCTACCCAATGCTTGGGTTTGGCCCATTGCCACCTGTAACCTGGGCTGCAGGGCTGCCCCAACCTCCACTGGTCTCCTTCTACCCCACTCTGCACTCCCAGGGACCTTTCTGAAGCATACAGTTGATCATGTCATTCCCCTGATTAAAATCCTCTCCTCTGGCAGCCAGAGAGACAGGACACCTCACCAAGGATGGAGAGTGTGCACACACGGTCATTTAAAGTTTCCTTTAAAACAAAACAAAACAAAACAAAACAAAACACCCACATTTTTTAGAGAGAGAGAGAAATATCAATGTGAGAAACATCAATCTGCTGCCTCCTGTACACCCCCTACTGGGGATCGGCCCACAACTCAGGCATGTGCCCAGACTGGGAATCGAACCGGGACCTCTCAGTCCATGGGATGACACTCAATCCACTGAGCCACACAGGCTGGGCAAAAGTTTTTTTTTCTAATCCTCACCCAAGGACATGCCTCTGTTGATTGTAGAGAAGGGAGAGGGAGAGGGAGGAGAGAGAGAGAAACATAGACCTGAGAGAGACACGGATTGGCTGCCTCCCGAACGCCACACCGTTGTGCCCTGACCAGGAATCGAGCCCACCACACTGGCCAGGGCACACACAGGGTCATTTTTTTTTTCTTTCTTTGCATGTGCCCCTAGCAGGAACCGAACCCGGGACTCTCTGGTACACAGGCCGATGCTCCAACCACTGAGTCAAACTGGCCAGGGCCACAGGGACATTTTAAACCTCCAACTTGGCTACCCGTCTCCAGAGCTGCCAGCTCCACTGTGGTCATGAGGCGGGGGGAGAGATGAACCCGCAGGGGGCCAGTCGGGGGCCGTGCACACAGCAGGGCTTTGTAAGCGCCTGTGACTAGAGGGGTAGGAAGGCACGGTGGGCACAGGGGTGGTGCCTGGTGTGTCCGTGGCTAACAGAAGAGGCAGATGTACTGCCCACCCCACAGGAGGAGCCATTCAGAAGGAAGTCCACTTGGGGGGGAGAGAAGGAAAAGTCACAGAGATCACAGTCACTGGACCCAGAAGCATGTAAGTCACACCTCAGCTGCAAGGGGAGGGGCAGAAGCTGGCCTTGGTTCCAGGTCTTCTGTGGCTGCCAATCCAGGAGGTGACTGGCCCTGCTCCCACAAAACCAGCCTGTTATCCAGACACACATGCAGGCAACAGGAAGGGGGCAAATCCTACCATGTGGAAAGCCACCATATGCCTATGGTAGCCCTTGACCCCAAGTCAGGCTTGGGCCAGGGACAGGGAGAGCTGACTCTCTGGGAAAACACAAGCTCCCTCACGAGCTCAGCGCCAGCCCCAGGACAGCTCAGGACAGGGGTGTATGTTGCTGTCAGCCCTCATGTCACCAGGGCTTTTCCAAAGGGATTATGTGTGTGGGTGGGTGGAGGGGGGTTCAAGAGGTCTTTCATCACCCACAGGTCCCAAAGCCAGCCAGGGTCAGAGCCAGGGCAGAACCCAGGGGTCCAGGCCCAGCACTAACCTCACCCCAGTCACTACCTCACATTGCCTGACATTTGGTCCCCAAGAGCCTGCCCTGAGGCAGGAAAGATGGGCATTCCATGCAGGCACCTGGGTTCCTGGGCCCATGTGGCATGAGTGGTGTAGTCTTGGTCAGTGAGCAGACACCAAGGCCAAGTGGGAACAGGTAAAGGGTGCCTGGGCTTGGTGGGGGAGGAGCGGGAGAGGAGAGAGTCCCAAGGATCCCTGTCTCGTGCACCCTCCCTGCTGGCCCGGTTGCAGAGGAAATGCTGAGGTGCCATCACAGGCACTGATAAGAGGTCAGAGCAGCCACTCTGTCCCATGTTCATCTCTGTCCCAGCTGACCAACAGCTCTGGGCAGGGCTCCTGTGGGGTCTCAGGGACAATGGGTCCAGACCCAGTGTCTCTGACCTCCCACAGCACCAGGCAGATGACACGTTCAGCTCAGGCTGCTTGCTGCACAACCCCCTTGCCATACACACAGCCTGTAAGGTACAGACCACCTTGTGTATGCACCACACCCCACAAACACGTTGTCTAATGCGCGCGCGCGCGCACACACACACACACACACTGTGCGATGTATACCACCTGCTGTACACACCACACCCCCACATCGTCTGATGCACACACACATTGCATAATGTATACCAACTGCTGCATGATGTACACCACCTGCTGTATACACCACACCCCCCACATAACGCCTGGTGCACGCTCATACACACACAGTCTGCTGCACATACCCTGCTATGTATACAGTCTGTAAGGCACACACCTGCTATACATACTGCATCACACACCTTACACACACAATGCCTCGCTCATGGCACCCAGACCACACACAGGTTGCACAATCATCCATGACCACAAGGCCAACGTGTACCCAGAGCCCTCAGAGCCAGGCCCCCCAGGACAAAGTCAGAAACAGCTCATCCCTGCACCTCCCCCTCGGCCCTTCCAGAACCACCCAAGTTACCAGGACCCTGCCACACCTCTGCTGTCTGGTCTCCTCCGGGGCCCACCTGACCACTGTCCTGCCTGGCCTGGAACCCACTGGCCCAAATGAATCTGTGACCCCCAGACTGAGCTCCAGACCCTCACTCCCCCCTCCTGGAGCGAAAGGCCGAGCAGCAAGGCCTGCCTCCCATCCCCCTCCGCTCCCCCTCCCTCCAGAGGGAAAATGTCAGATTCCCTGTCTCAGTGGTGGCAGCGGGCGGGTTGGAGGGGGAGTGATTCAGCCGCCTCACGAGTGCGCAGTGAGAAGAGCTTTTCCTGCCATTACCCAGCGAGGGAGAGGCTGGCTCGCTAATGGCTTCAATTACCACTCAGACAGGAACGCTGGGTGGCGGCTCTGCGCTCCTCACAGCTCAGGACAGGCTCACCTCCAGCCAGCATGTGCTGCTGAGCCCTGGCCTGGGCATCCCAGGGCGGCAGGGCTCTCCCTGGGGAGTGGGCGCAAAGGCCATGATCAGGGTGCTCCCGGAGCCACCAGGGGGGCTGAGTGTGAGGGGAGCTGGGCCTGGTGCAGAGCAAGGAAGGGCAGGAAAAACTTGCAGGCCTGAGCTTTTAGGGGTGCACCAAACCTTCACCTGAGCCAGGTCTCCCTAGGCAGCCCTTAGCCACTCCCCTAAAGAGCCCAGCTTGTGGTGATTGGCCCCAGTCCAATGTGTCAGTCATTTCTATACACACGGGGAGGGGGGGCTTTCCTGGCCAGCACAGGCCAGGAGGGGCAGAGCAGGGTGGGGTGATGGGGCAGTCCTAGTTTGGGCTGCTTTCCTCTGGCCCCACCCCCTGGCATCTTTGAGGCCTCCCACTCCACTCCTTTCTGCCAAGCCCAGAGCTGGTCAAGGTTACACAGACGTGATAAGTCAGCATTTCGTCTTCCGGGTGCTATGTTTCAGGAGCAGGAGGGGTTCCTTCAGGCCCACAGCTCCACCCCCACCCAAACAGGGACCTGCCCCACACCTCCCCAACATCATCAGACACCTCTCATAACCTAGAAGCACAAACATACCCCAGACTCAGCTAAAGAAACCCTGATCCAAGAAGGCCCCTCTGGATGGGAGACCCCCCTGCAAGTCTGAATCCCCTTCACCACAGGCCCTGGAAGACCATCCTCAGCCTTCTCCAGTCTTTAAAAGTTAAAGTTGCCTAGGGCAGTGTTGGGGTAGGAGAGGGCCCAAAGAGGACCTTGGGGGAGGGCCAGAGCTTGGGGAGACTTCTCTTTCAACACTGACAAGGAGGCCCTTTCCCTATACGAGAGCCTGCGAAGATGCCCTCTACGGTGGGAGCCAGAGTCTGGCCCTTCAGCCACTTCCCAAATGCCAGGGCAGGGCAGATGGCTCCCTGCTGGGGCAGAGACAAACTGGAGAGAGGGCAGTGCTGAAATACTCATCCTCAGGTCATGAATGGGGAACCTGAGGTCAGGGGTGGCTGGGTCAGGACATGCAGCAATCAGCGACCCTGGCCCAGAACCTGCCTTCTGGGCCCCCAGCCCACAGGTAAGTACCCCCATGGGAGTACAAGGAGGGGCTGTACCACCCAGATAATGCCAGACAGCACAGAATCCAGGCACTGCCAGCTCAGCTGCTTGGGCCTCAGGATGTGCAGCTTCTAGTCCCACATTCCAGCAGCTACCGTTCACGATGGACTCCTGTGCTGTGCTCCAGCACGTCACACACTTCATCCTCCAGACCGGCCTGGACGGTAGGTGTTACATCTCCACCTGCAGATGGAGCGAATGCGGCTCCGAGGCACAGTTACATGCCCAAGGTCACAAGGTGAGAGAGCAATCGGTCAGAGCCTCTGCTCTTAACCACGGTCCTCCGCTGCGCCTTGACGCGGCAGGCCCCGCCCTGTCTCACAGGAGACAGACCACAGGCAGTACTGACGGGACGCGTGTGTGAACCTGTAAAGCCACAGTGTGGAAATGGCCACTGTGAAAAGATGCTCAACTGCTCTTGTCATCAAAGCAATGCAAATCAAATTGAGATGCCATTTTTTGCCTATTAACTTGGCAAAGATAGTTTTTTAATAATTCCCACTGCTGGTGCGGATGCGCAGAAGAGGCCCTCTTATGACCTGCTTGGTGGGAGTGTAAACTGACACCGTCTTCTGGAAACACTGAAAGCCTTAAAAATGCAGGTGCCGTTTTAAGCCAGCAATTCCGCTTCCGTGAATCTAGAATAAGGAAGCAATCAGGAAGGGGAACACGTCTGCAAGGACGTGGATAACACCTATTTATAAAGCAAAAAACTGCAAACACCACGTGTTGTGTCCAACAATAAAGGAATGGCTAAATAAATTAGGGTGCTTCCATGTGATACTTACCACAGCCATTAGAGACAATGACGCAGACGAACAGTTAATGAAGAGGACGTTCATGACAGGTTTTTTTAAAAGCAGCCGACACCCGGGCCAGTTTGGCTCAGTGGTCAGAGCGTCAGCCACAGACCAAAGGGTCTCAGGTTCGATTCCAGTCAAGGGCACGTACCCCAGTCAGGATCGTGCAGGAGACAACCAATCAATGTCTCTCTCTTACATCGCTGTTTTTCTCTCTCCCTCCCTCCCTTCCTTCCACTCTATCGAAAAATCAATGAAAAAATATCCTCGGGTGAGGATGAACAAAAAATAAATAAATAAATATAAAAAGTCTACAAATCACTGGGCAGAATGTGACCCACTTTGTTATGTACATAAAATGCACACACAGGGAACTAACCCGACATTAACAGTAAGAAGATAATTTCCTATGTGCTGCTCTATACGTATCAAATTTGCAATAGTGAACAGGTATTGTCATTGTAATTTAAAAAAAAAAAAAAATCAAACTATCAATTTTTGTTTTGTTTTGTTTTGTTTTATTCCTCACCTGAGGATATTTTTCTACTTATCATCAGATAGAGTGGGAGGAAGGGAGAGAGAGAGAGAGAGAAACATCGATGTGATAGGGCCACATCGAATGGTTGCCTCCCACACAACCCCGACCAGGGCCGGGACAAACTGCAACCGAGGTACATGCCCTTCACTGAAGTCAAATCCATGACTCATTGGTCCACAGGCCGACGCTCTAACCACTTAGCAAACCAGCCAGGGCGATCAATACCATGTTTTGAAAACAATGCAGACATATTCAGATGGATGAATCCATCCTGGCTGGGGGCTGATCATGTCACTCCCACCCTGTGTCCCCAGGAAAGTGATGAATTGTTCTCCCCTCTTCTCTCTCTGCCCTCCAGGTCCACACACCATCCAAAGAGCTCCTTCTCTCCTGCCTCTGGGCCTTGGCACATGCTGATGCTGTTCCTCCTGCCTAGGGCCCCATCCAACTCCCATGTAGTCTCAGGACTCAGCTTAGACAACAGCTCCCTTCTCCCCTGTGGCCCCCCAGCCCCCTGAGCTGCCCCACTGCACTTTTTAGAGACTGCAGTTCAGAGGGCCTGGTCAGACCACGCTCTGGGCACAAGGCAGCATTAGGGAATGTTTGTGAATGAATGGAGGAGCCACTAAGTGAGAGAAGACACTAAAATCCACACACAGAGTCCCAGTCCCCCATCCAGGGCCCCTGCCACAGGAACAGAGATCTCTGAAGCCCACCGGCAAGCTCCACAGGAAAATCCAATCCATTCCACAAGCCATGTAACCCAAGCTATACACAGCTGCAGCCCCCACCTCAAGTCAGCCCCCAGATCCCCCCAGATAAATGCTCCGTCTCAGCAGGAGAACACAAAGACATGAGGCACACGGCCGGCCTCAGCACAAGCCAGACAAGCCAGGCCAGATCCAATGACCATCCCTGTCTATTGCGGACCTTCGTCAACCCCAGCATGGCAAGTCCTCCTTTCTGCCACACACACAGCAGCCCATGGCAGGGACAGGCCTGGCTGGCTGGTTCTTCCCAGACCGCAGTCTGCCCACCCCCCATGCCACGCCCCTCCAGGGCACGCACCTTCCAGCACTGAGAGCTTGGCACTGGTGTTGATCTCTCCCAGACTGTTGGTGGCCGTGCACTCATAGATGGCTTCATCTCGCTGCACCCGTAAAGGCTGGATCCGCAGCACGGACCCTGCCCCATCATCAAACTCAATGACCTGCCAGAGGACAGAAACCTGGTCACAACTTGCTCTGGGTCAGCCATCCTCCTGCCTCCAAAAGGCCCCCGGGGGAGAGAGACCAAGGGGAACAGATGCAGGACCAGACTCTGGTATAGGCAGAGCCCTGAGCCCTGCCTGCCACTTCCCACCCAAGGACGTACCTCGAAGCGCTGGGAGCTGACTTTCTTCCCCTTCTTCATCCATGTGATACGAGGCTTAGGTTCCCCTGTGGCTTGGCACACGAAGGAGGCCACCCCTCCCGACAGCCCAGTCTGGTCCTCAGGGACCTTAATGAAGACAGGTTTGCCTGGAGAATGGAAGACAACAGTCACCACAGGGCAGTCACTACAGACATGGCCAACACTAGGTGGCAGTCATGGGGATAGGGTCGTGGCAAAGAAGATCTATAGGAGTAACAGTAGTGAGACCTAACCCTTGCACAGAGCTTAGTCTGTGCCAGGCACTCTGCAAACAGCTGTAGGCATATAAGGTGGCTTCTAAATTATCTCTGCTTATAAGGAAGAAAACGGAGGCACAGAGAGGTTAAGGAATTTGCCCAATGTGACACAGCTCGTTAGTGGCAGAGCTGAGATTTGAACTCGGGCCTTCTGAGTCTGGAGTCAGTACTTTGACCACTACACATTTGTCTCCACCCCCCACCTGCCCATCAAATCCGAGCTCTAGGACAAAGGCGTGCTGAGAGCGGCTGGAACAGCCCCAGCATCTCCCCACACTTGTTTCTCTCCCACTGCTTTCCACCTTGGTGATGGTACCTCCTTCCACAAGGCTCAAGCCAGATACCGTGACTCCTCCTCTCCTCCGGCCCCCACATACCAGCAGACATTCCACCCCTTAAGTATCTCTGGGCGGCGTCCCAGGTGAGTTGCTTTCCTGTAAACCTGCCCCTGCACCCTGCCCCCCGACAGGGTTATTGACTTCTGACAGCCTGGCTGTCTCCCCAAGTGTCCACAGGGAGGCAGGTGGAGGGGGAAATGGGAGGGGCTTCAGACACTGTACTGCCATACCCACATCACCAGGGGCCCACCTGGCGCACCTGTCCCTATGAATCCCACCACCCAGGGTCACAAGACCAGAGAAACCCGGCCTTCACTAAGACATAGCAACACCTCGTTAATCCTGACAGCAGATCCATTTCCTATTAATCAGGCCAATGAACAGCTCCAGGAAGGCTAATACCGTGGGAAATGACCTTTCAGTCCACCTGCTCAGTGCTGATGCACCCAGGCTTGGCCCGGCGTCTGGCACAGAAACGCGTGTGTGCAATGACGACAATACTTCGCTAGGCACCCACTCTGCACCAGGTACTTTATCGCACTTAGTCCTTCATCAGTATCCCCAGTTTACAGGCTCAGAAAGGTCAAGTCACTTGTCCAAGGTCACACAGCCAATGAGTGGCACATCTGAGACTGGAATTCAAGCCTGTTGGATTTCAAAACCCCAGGCACAAACCAGTCCCCACGGTATGGTTGGAAGCCAAGAGCTGGGTCAAGAACAGGGTCAGTGGTGCGGTGGGTGCCCAGGCCAGACCAAAGAAGGTCGAGGAGTGGGTGTGAGGTGAAGCAGCAGAGAGGAGTTAAATGACTCTAAACAAGACTGACTATGACGGGGAAGATAAAGAAAACATGGCACCTGAAGAGAATTAGGGTTGGAGGGGGTTTTTACATTTTTGTTTCTTTTTTCCCCCCTAAGATGTGAAAAACAAGTGTTTAAATGCTGATGGGAAGAAGCCAGCAGAGAGGAAGAGGGTGCTAATCCAGTGGAGAGAGGGGGACAGCGGATGGGGCAGAGTCCCTGAGGAGGGGAGGGTCCCGGGGAACACCAGGGTCGGGATGACAGCAGCAGGTGCAGAGAACAGGGAGGGAGCCTTGCAGGGAGCAGCGGGGAACCCATCTTACTGAGCAGCCCTGGCCCAAGTGGGTCCTAGAGATGTTATGTAATTATCAAGCCAATCACTCCCCATCTCTGAGCCTCCACTTCCTCATCTGCAAAGTGGTGCCAGGGACACGATCTGTGCAGACAAAACGTGAGGACGTCTGCACACTGCACAGGCGCGTGGTGGGCCTGCGAGAGGGTGGCCACCACTCTTGTTCGCAGTGTAAGTCTTAACACAACCCCGTGAGGTAGGTGGTATCGTCCCCACTGCTAAAGGGAGGCTCAGGAGGTCCCATAAAGGACACGACACAGAGTGACTGGGGGTAGAGCCAGGGTTTGATCTGGTGTTCCAAATCCTAACATCGGGCACTCACCTGACTGTTCCTGAAGTAGCCAGAGGAGCCAGGGACAACTCTGGTGGGGAAACACACACACCTGGCGGGGACCAGAGTCGCATGGGGACAACACATGTGTGTCCCTCCCTTCGCTCGACCGTCCTCTGAAGGAGGCTTTGGACTCCCCCAGTGTGCAGCCTCCCTTTCAGACAGGACTGTGCCCACCAGGCTCCACCAGGCTCCACCAGGGTGAGGGCATCTCCTCCCCGACCCTGAGGACCTCAGACGGCAGCTTCTGCTCCCCTGCACTGCCACCACCGCAGCCCAGACACCGCCTTCCCTGAACTGGACCCTCCACCGTCACAAGCCTCTAGTCTTGCCCCCTCCAATCTATTCTTTATTTAGCAGCCAGTGCGAACTGATAGCCTCTCCCCCTGATCAACACTTTCCAAAGGCCTCCCGGGGCTCTCAAAACAACATTTCAACTGCCCTGGCAGACAGAGCCCTGCCGGTCTGACCCCAGCCACGCCCCCAGCTCCATCGCCTGGATAAGCAGTGTCCCCTGCGGCCTCAGGACTTTTGCACAGGCTGGTCCTCTGCCACAGATCTCGCAGACTGCTGCTTTACCCACTAACTCCTGTCTACCTTTCTGAATTCAATTTAAAAATCATTTCCTCAGAAATGTTCCTCGGTCTCCCTGCCACTGTCCCCCACTCCATTAGCTCAGTTCCTGGCTTGAAGCTTTCTGGGAACTCCATCTGCCTGTCTGGTAGCACTGCCCATGGTTTGTTAGGTAGGTGTGGGAGGTTATCACTTTTTCCACATTTGGGGAGTATTTGAGTCATGGCTGCTTCCCCACCTAGGACAATGGCCCTGGGCAGGGCAGACACCGTGCCTCCCTTGCCTCCCGCCCTGTTCCAGTCCCAGCCCAGTTCCTGGCATGCAGGGGAATGGAGCAAATGAAGAAGCCATAGACAAGAGAAGGCCTGAGGAGGAGGGAGTCTGCAGCCCCTCACCCCAGGGGGAAGCCCCCTCCCCAGGGAGAGAAGTGGGGTAGAAACTCTTCTAGGCTCCAGAGTAACGTGTCTGCACAGAAACACAGAAACCAGAGGCTGGAACCTGCCGAACCAGAATGTCCAGGCCAGAGTGCCTGGGGGCGGGGCGAGGCCTCAGCGACAAACAAAGAACCAGAAACTGGGGAGTGGCTCTCCGCCAGGTACCGGTCAGGAGAGAGTGAGAAGGAGAAAGGCCTTCGTACTATGTGGAGGCTGGACTGGGCCCAAGGCCTGGGGCCACAGAAGAGGCAGAACACCCCTAGGAGTCTGGAGTGGGGCCAGTGGCCCGCTTGGCCACCCACCCACCAGAGTCTGGCAAGACCAAGGAGTACAGCCTAAGCCCAGCGCCGCCCAGGGCGCTGGTCCTTCCCCTCAGTCTGGCCTCCCTCGGCTTTCCTCAACACCTCCCCAAATCCCCCCCAGCCGAGGGCACCTCACACAGCCCAGTCCTGGCCCCTTTGTTCCCCAGGCAGACCTTTGGGTAGCAGACATCTGACCATGGCTCTCCCCAGCTCCAAACCCGGGGTTTGTCTGCCCACTCCCCCTCACACCTGCGCCTGCTAGCCTCTCCAGGCCCACCTATCTTGCTTGACTCTTTCAAAAGAGAGCATCTGCCGTGGGCCACGCACAGCTCAGCCCTACTGGACTCGCCACTCTCCTCCATCCAGGCCCCGACAGGCCAGGCCTGGGGGCACCTCCTTGCATGGTGTGCCCTGCCCCTCTCAGGCGGCCCTCCCCAGCCCGTGGGAGCCTGCTCTGCATCCAGAGCCCTTGGTTTCCTGTCCCAGCGCTGACCGTCACGTGCCATGTGACTGGTCAGGTCCCCAGGCAGGTGGACAAGACCAAGTGATTTAACCACTCGGTCCAGTGCTGACCCAAAGCTGGTATTCAGTGAGTGTCTGAACAGAACTTCTGGGCCACATGCCAGGAGGGGCTTTCTGCCACCAGAGTGTGACTCCCTCAGCCTGACCCCCTCCCCTGCCACAGAAGAGGCATAGCCTTTGGACAGCAGCTTCCAGGAGCATGCCCTGGGCACACTCTGGCAGGTGGGAGGGCATCGCTTGTGAAAGGAAACAGTGGGCTGGCCTAGTAGTGGGTGGGCACCCCCCAGGATCCAGCCCTGGGGACAGCCACACTGGGCCACCTCCAAGGCTCCTCCACAGGAAACTGCTCTTCTGTGCCTTCCCTGCGGAGTAGCCACACACACTACACAGGCAGACACGGAAGCAGAGCAGCCTGCCAGGCAGGGGAGGGAGTTCCTGGAGAGGTGATTTCCCAAGCCCTGAACCGCCCAGTGAGGGGGGACTCATTACTGCTCGCTCCTGTGACTGCTCCTGCCCCCCCAAGCTGGCTCAGAGACCACCCTGGGTTCCTGGGGACACTCAAAGAGCCCTAGGTCATGGTCTCTGATGGGGGGAGCACATATTAGGTACCAGACACCTGGAACAGGTGCCCTCAGTTACCCTTTCCAGGTAGGAGTGATTAGCCTCATTGTGCAACAGGAAAACAGGCCCAGAGAGAGAAAACAACCTGCTGGAAGTTCTGCCGAGGGCAGAGTCTAGACGGGACTCCAGGCCTGCTCCACAAGGGGAGGGCACTACAGGCTGGTGTGTGGCACCCGGCCACGTCCTAGCTCCACAGGCTCTGGGGGGCAGGGGGGAGGACAGGACAGACCCATCCTCAGCTACTCAGGCTCTTGTCCCCACCACCTGCCCCTCCAGCCATCAGGCATCCTGCTCTGGGCTCCTAAGATTCCAAGTAACTGGTCCTGCACCCCTGTCTGTCCCATGTGGTCTGGGGACAAAGGGGGCTGGTTCTCACTGCGGCTCTCCCATGAGCTCCATGGAGGAGCCCAGGCCTGTCCCTTCTTCCCCAGTCTCACCCATTATGGGATACCCCCACTAGCTAATGCCCACTCACCCTTTAGGGGCTCCCCTCTGCCAAGAAGCCTCCCAAGATGCTTAGGTCACTGCCTCTGCCGGTGTGCTCCCAACAGACAGCAGTGACCCGCAGTGCAGGCTCCGGGCAGGCCTGCGCGTTTCTCCGTGTCTAGACCTGACCGCGAGGCCTGTCAGCAGAGAGCTCCTCCTGCTCAGGACCACCTCTGGTCCCAAAGCCTCCCCGAGAAGCCACAAAGCCCCAGGCTGCGGGAACTGCCCGAGCCCCGGGTGCCAGGTCTCCGGCGAACCCTGGCAGCTGCTTCTCCACCCCTCCCTCTGCTCCCTCAGGGGCCAGGGCCCCCATCCATTTGTCTTGTTAAGAGGCCTATAGAAGCACATTTGTCCGCTCCGCGCTTCACTGCTCCGGTCGTCAATTCTCTGGGGTGCCTGCCCTACCTTTTACGGCAGCCCCGTCCACGTGTGCTGCTGGCCCCTGGCTAGAAGTCTCCCAAGCCCAGCTCAAGCCTGGCCACAGGCAAGGGGACAGATCCAAGTGTGCCGTGTAAGGCAGGCCTGGAAGACAGACTGTCTCCCCAGCCAGGTCACCACGGCCACGGTCCAGGCCCGTCCTATGGCTCTCTGCCTGGGAGCAGAGTCCAACTCATCCATTTCAGGGTCTCTGGCTGGTTCCTACATTCAAGAACCTGACCTCTGGGCTCTGGTTCTTAAGGGACCAGCATGAAGGTTCTTGGACTTTGCTCTAAAAACTGTTCTGCTCTGCCCCAATTCCTACTGGGGGTCCAGGCCTGACCCCACCCCTTCATTCACCTACTACATTCCAGGACCTGAGCTGGACAATGGCCTGATCCCCCAGAACTCGCAGCCCAATGGGACAGGCAGACTCACCATAGATGGTCACAATCATGCAATCCAACGGGTGCAAAGAGGAAGAGCATATGACCCAGGCTCTGGGAGGAGGTGATGGCTCCAGGTGAGTGGGAACCAGTCAGGTGAAGGGGATGGGAAAGAGTGTTCCAAGCAGAGAAAACGAGGAACACAGGCCCGGGGAGAACACGAGCAACAGGGAGAACGCGACACGGCAGGGTGTGGGGTGGGGTCAGAGTGCAGGATGACGTTGGCAGATGCTTGACAACACAGGGCCTGAAGAAGGGCTGAGACCCCTAGGCTTGATCCTGAAGGCAACAGGGAGGAGAGCGAGGTGTTTTAAACACGATCGGGCTTTCGCTTTGCACGGGCCTCTCACTGGGAATGAAGAATGGGTTGTGAGAAGATTCTGCCAGCAAGAAAGCTATCAGGAGGCCCTGCACACAGAGGCCCAGACCAGAGCTGAGGGTGGCTTGGGTGAAGGGAGCAGAGACAGAAGTGGATGCATTCCAGAGATATTTAGAAGGTCAAAACCACAGAACCTGGTGATGGATTACATGGGGGGTACGAGAGGGAGGAGGTGGGGAGGAGGCCCAGGCTTCCGACTTGGGTGGCTGGGTGGGTGGTAACGCCATTCGCCAGGAGAGAAACCACAGGAAGACGAGCAGGTTTGGGGGGGATGAGATGAGGGGTACAGGTTGGGGCACGCTGGGTCTGAAGCAGGGTAGAAAGGCAGTTACTCTCCCAGGATGTGTTGACTCCGACAGCGCAGTTGGGCGGTCCTCCCTCTGCCTTCGAGGGCCCTGTCTGAAGGCCCTGCGAGTGTCCAGGGTGGGGGTGGGGGAACAATATCCAAGGGCTACAATGTCCAACGGCCACTGACCACACCTAACTCTTGACAAGCCTTCCCCTCCCTGCCAATGTGGGAGTCACGCCCGATGACTTCTACCCCAACCTGCCCCTACAGGCTCAGGCTCTCTCCAACCAGGCCTGGAGATCACCCCCACCCCCTACCCCTGCCTTACTCCAGCTTACACCTCAACGCTCCCATCACCCCTCACCCCCATGCTCTGGGAGGTATACCCTCCCCTCCTTCTTGCCCTTCTAGCCCCACCAGGGCCCAGCTGGGGAGGACAAAGGGCAGGAGCTCCAGTCCAACCCCTCTCCAGATCTGGTCCTGAATAATTAATGAGCCATTAGGAGAAAGGGCCTCACTGGAGCAAGGAGAGAGCTTTGCCTAGAGACTTGGAGAGGGGGTTGTGGAAAACCCTATGGCCTGCTGACCCCCAGCGTGACCCCAGGGTTGGCCCTTAGCCACCTCCGGGCTCAGAAGAGGCTGGGAACAGCCCCTTCCCCCCAGAGACCTTGGCTCCGACCTCGCCCCTCCTCCTCAGTGTGCAGATTGGCTAAATCAGCCCCGTGCCCCGCCTCCCACCAGTAACCAAGCAGTGGTAACCATGGTGACGGGCGGCCAGTCTCACAGTGCCAGACAGGGGGAAGGGCGGCAGGAAAGGGACCAAAGTTCGGAGTTGGATCTGGGCAGGGGACAATCCCACCTTCCCCAGTACACACAGGGGTGCTGGAGCCCAGCTTCCTCCTGGCCAAGTGCGACCTTCCCCAGATGCCCCTGCTGCGGGCCTGGAGATGGTGGGGGGGGGGCTCAGCGTCTCCACACCTGAATCTCCAGGGGCTGGCCCAGGGGAAGAGCTAGAGTGCTCTGCCTTCTGAGTCTTCCCTGGATCTGCAGGCACATGGGGCATCCTATTCCCACGTCCACACATTCCTAGTGCGTCACCCCCCCATTCCCACACCAACTCTGACATGGCTCATGCTGGGTCTTCTGCACAGATCTGCAGTGGCAGACATAGTACATGCCCAAGCACGTCATCCGATGACCACATGAATCCCAGACATGTCTAACTCCCAGCCCATAAAAACAAGGTCACGCTCAGACATACCCAACCCTGCAGTGCCTTGGGGCCAGGCAGGCCCTGCACAGGATGCATGGGGGCTGGGCACTGCTGGGATGGACCTCTCCGTCTGAGAGGTTCCCTCTAGGACAGAAGGTCTAGAGAGGTGGCTAGCTATTCTGTCTTTTCTAGTAGTGGGTCCTTTTCCCATCCCAGAGTCCTGCTAGGAGGGATGCTACCTTTTGACCTGGGAGATCCCACACCTTGAGGGGTCAGACTTACTGTCGCCATGGGCGCCTGCCACCAAACCAAGCATCACAAGTGCAGGCACAAGGGGCACCATCGTCCTCCCTGGGGCTGGTTCAGGGGCCATCCAGAGCTCCAGCACCACGGCCAGCCACAGCCCAGGACAATCTACCTGTGACGGAGAGAAAGGGAAGCTAGTTAGCTGGTATCCACTGATGTCCCACTGCCCACCATGCCACCTCCTGGCCTTACTCACCACCCAGACCCCCATCATCCTCACTACCATCCAGCGCCCTGTTCAACAGACCCACTCCCTGGTACTGTTCAATGATCACTTTCTGACCCCTGTGACCATCAAGGCTCCTCACTGATCCCCCAGTGACTCCCAAAATAGCCCAATTGTCACACTTTAGGGAGAGAGTACAAGAGGCCTTTAGATCAGCCCCTAAAACTGAATAGGGGGACTCCTGAAAACAGACGGTGTGCAGGGATGCTCCAATCCCAGATCCTGAATTTCCAACTCGCCTCCATGAGGGGGCAGGGACAGGGGACAGGGTCAGAGATACACAGAGACCCAACAAAACAAGTCAGAGACAGGGATGAGGGAGAAGTTCGCAGACTCACACAGGCTAGGGACTCCGGAGCCCCCGGGGCCCCCTGCTCCCCCTCCTCTCTCTGCAGGGAGGGAACAGGCAGGTAGCCAGGCCCCACAGGCTGAGTGCAGACCTGAGCACAAACCTGACAGTGGCAGACAGGATCCAGGCATCAGAGACTTGAAGTCAAAGCCACAACCTGTCCCGACTCGCCAGGACACGCTCTCGACAAGTTGCTGCTGCCCACCTGGCCACCCTCATCCTACCCAATTCCCATGGCACCTTCCCACTCCAAAGAGAAACTACAGGGAGGCCCTAGTGGCCAGAAGTGGGGGGTGCTGAACCCTAGATTCAACCCGTACCTCCTCTCCTTGTCCCAGCAGGGGCATGGGCAAATTCACAGAGCCACGTGCTCAGAAGCGCTGCCCAGTGAGGCGAACCTGGGCATGAGGAAGCACATTTGGGACTGACAACGCCTCCAGGCCTTTGCTCACAGGCTCCGCTCCTGGTGTTCCCTCCCCACTCTGCCCGGAACCCAAGGGAAGCCCTCACGGTACTGCGGTCACAGCACGCAGTACGGGTACACAGCTTTCACGGCCCAGCCCCAGGGGGCCTCCTGAGGGCCTCTCTCCCATGTCCCCCACAGAGAGGGCTTCAGGGGATTCACACCAGTGCCCACCAGCTTTGCTCATACCTTCCTCTGGGCAGGAGCTGGCACACAAGTCCCTCATTGATGCTGTAAAAATGCCACAGGACATAGAAGGGGAATGAGTGACAGCGGATATACCCCAGGGCCCTGCAGTGGCACCCACGGACTCTGGAGGGAGAGCTGTGATCAGCCAGGTGCCAGCTGACCCACAGTGATAAGATTTGCAAGGAGGTGGCAGGACTGTGAACAGAAAGGACAGGGCTTAAAGACAGCTCTGCTCCTTCCTAGAACTTGAACCCTAGTGTCAACTGAGATAAAGGTCATGAGATCAGAGGACAGCAGGTGAGCAAAGGTGCTGGGGCACAGCAGGCAGGACTGTGAAGTGGAACAGGCGCTGACCACAAAGGGAAATGGGAGCTGTCTCTTGTCCCAGATCTTGCCAGAGTCTGAGACAGGAGTTGAGCAGCAAAAGAAAGTAAGTTGAAAGGGGTATGGTGGGCATCCTGCCCCATCTACATCCCAGCTGGGGTCCTCAGTGATCACAGAGCTCAGATGGTGGAGACCAGGAGAGAGAGAGAGCCCCCACAATCACGCCCTCCCTTCACGGCCAACGGGTTGGAGGTCACACACCACAGGCCCTGTCTGGGCTCCGTCAGCATGGCACTGTGGTGCAGCAGTGCAGCCAACAGGAGTCAACACCCAGCAGGCACTGGGCAGCAAAATGCCCGTCCAGGCTGTTGTGAGGGTCTGGCCCCCTGACGCAACCATCCTGTGGCCCCTGGTACAGATATCATGGCTCATAGCTCAGCAGAGTGTTGCCCCCAAAGGACAGGGACAGAGGGACCTCATACAGATATCACGGGGGCAACAATACAACATTCACAGAGGTTCCACCTCAAGTAGAAGCAGCTGGTGTGAACCCGCTCAGTGCAGTTATCACAGGGACTTAACCCTCAGGAACATACATCACAGGGGCACAGCTCCCTGGTGCGAACATACAGAACATATTATGAAGGCACAATTACACAGTACAGTCACCCTGAAATGCAACTCCCCAATACAATCATCAGAGGTTTACTCCCCTGTAGCCGCCTTGGTACACACAGCAATGTAACTAACACCCAGGTGCAGACATCACAGAGGTAGAGCTGTCTGGTGCAGACATCGTGCAAGTGTAGCTGCCTGATAGACAGTACAGGTGTCTAACTCTCCAGTACTTTATCCAGAGGTGTCACCCCCGGTTACAGACATCATGGAGGTGTCAATCCCTGGCATCAATACGAAAGGGTTTATACACAATACAGCCATCATGAGGGTATAACCAGAGCAGACATCGTGTCGGACAATCCTGGATGAGATTCTGACCATGGGTGGCAGAGAACCTGGGCTTCTGGTAACCCCATCTTGATGTGATCACGTGGCTCTTACCTAGGGACTCCAGGGACCCCTGTGTATCTGGGCCTGGGGTATTCATGAAACTGTTCAGATCCAAAAAGCAGAACAGACAAATGTGGAAAAGTTGAAAAGACATGTCCTACCCAGAGAGCTCTCCCAGCAGCCCACAGACACAGAGACATGGCTGCCCAGAGAGAGGGACACACGAGGACACAAACAGGGACACATTCTGGAGGAACTACTCAGGCAACCACATAGCTGTCCGAGCCGGGGCCTCTCCCTTGCCAGCTCCTGGCATGAGCACGCTGCCCTCCCAACCGACTGTGGGCACAGAGCCTGTCCCGGGTCAGGCAGTGCGGGCTGCTCCCAGCTCTAGAGCCCCCTCGTCAGCAGTCCCAGACCCCCAGGCTGCCCCCACTCGTGCTCAGGGTCACCTGTGGGGAGACGGCAGGAGAGAGCAGGGAGGCAGGATGACGCTAACCTTGCTGGGGAGGCGGAGACCTCCCGCACGTGGGCCAGGGTAAGAGCAGAGCGTCCCTCCGCCAGCCCGGGGCGAGGCTGGGCTGCACCCCGAGGTGAGGCAAGGCCTGCGCTCTCAGGCTGTCCCTGAACTGCTCTGTGGACCACGTTCCCGTTAAGCAGACACAAATGGGCAGGAAAGCAACTCACTCTGTGCGATGCTGTAGAACATGGTTGATGTAGTTTTCCTGCACTCCGAAGGGCTCTACTATATCCTTTCTCTTCGCTACGTCTGTGCAAAGCTGCCAACCACCCTTTTCTTCTCAAATTTTGTCCTTGGTGTTAAAATGCCCTTTCTTGTATGAAGTGATGGCGATAGTAGATCACAGTAATTTATATATATATATACACTATCCTTACTTGGCAAAATAAAAAATTGCCAACCCCATGTCTGGCCCCAAGTACTTTTGGAAACTATACTGGTTTATGAAATCAAAGACTCAGAGTCAGGGCTCTGAGGTAAAAAGGAGGAGGAGCAGGCACCCCACCAAGCCACAGGACTCAAATACAATCGTCATGGAAATGCACGTTACAGAGGTCACGTCGCCTCCATGCCAGCCCAACCTAACCACCCCGCAACCCTAGGGCCCGCCCCCAGAGACTCTGCCTCCAGAGATGGGGTTTCCCTGGCTGGAGAGCAGCTGGGATCATTCCGACCTCCTCATGAATATGCAAACACAGATTGATTTGTTTCCCTTGGGCACATGTTATTATTCACAAATATTAATTAATCTACAAATACCACCTGTTCCTCCAGCCTCCTCCCCGCCTCTTCCCCAGGCCAGGACCCCGGTTCCCAGGAGGCTGGGGCACCTAAATGAACAACAGGAGGAGGGGGATCCAGGGCCCCGCGGAGCGCAGCGCTGGCCCGGGGGAGAGGCTGCGTTTGAGCAAGAGGAGCTTGAGGGCAGGAGAGCTGGAAGCGGTTCCTCTCATCAGCGGCAGCTAAACCGAGCCCTTTTGTCACGTCCTGGACAGTTCACCGCGCGGCACTGCAGCAGCGGCCACGGAGGCGGAAACAGGCTTGTTACACTTGGGAAAGGAAAACCAACATGTTTCCAACTCTCACCAAACCAACCGCCGGTTATGACTGGAATAAATCACAGGCTCAGCCCAGACCCTGGCCCTGGGGAAGGACGGCCAGTTGGCCAGAGTCTGAGCGCAGCCAGGAGCAGCCTGCCTGCCCTCCCACACCTGCGCCCCTTCCCCATCGAAGCCCTCACCCCTAAGAGTGGATTAGAGTGTCCCAGAGTCTCTAGGGGGGAGGGGGACACAAGGTCCAGCAGAGGCTTAGCTGGGGCAGACCTAGGGGGCAGCAGACGGGGAGTGGAGCTCCCTTAGAGGAAGGCTCACCAGGGCGGCCGCCTCAGGGCCTCTGCACTCGCTACTCTCTGTTGGCAAGAATGCCCTTCTCCTGCCCCCGCCACCTACTCACCCTTCAGAGCTCAGCCAAAGTAGCCCTTCACTGGAAAGCCTCCCTGACCGGCCCTCCCCAGTTTTCCAGATCTGTACAGATGAGAAAGGGCAGCAAGAGGTGACAGAGCCCAGAGGTTATCAATCCAGGGTGGTTCTTTCCCGGCTGGGACGTTACACAATGGCTGGAGACACCTGTCAACACTGAGGACAGGGGTGGGGGCAGGTGCTACTGGCATCTAGTGGGGAGAAACAGACGCTGCTAGATATCCCACAGACATCCCATAATAAGAGGTCAATGTCAACAGTACTGAGGCTGAGAAACCCTGATGTAGACAACAAGAGCTTTTGCTGTTGTAGCCTAGGGCCTGCCCTGGCCCCTGCTCCAGAACCCGGTTCCCTACGAGCAGCCTGGGGCCCATCCCCAAGGAGGCCTCAGCCTGACTGAACTCTCTTCTTAGCTGACCCTGGGCCTCAGGGTCTCAGAGCCACATGCCAGCAGCAAGTGGCCTCCCCAGAAGACAGGGGTTCCACTTTCAGGCACCTTTTCTGAAAACACTGGGCTCCTAGGTAGGTAAGACCCATCATCTCAGAATGGACAAGTGAAAGGATATTCCCACCCTCCCCATCGGACCCTGGTAACCTGTGACAAGTCACTTCCTGCTGCAGTTTCTAAACAACCCTGATGTTCACCTCACCACACAAGACCTGGCCTCCAGCAGACACCCAATACACGCTCACTTCCCTCCCCTGCCCAGGCCAGACCCTCTCTTCCATGCCGTCTTCATTCAGCCGTCCATGTAAACCGTTCAGTGAGCCCTGCTGGGCCCTGAGCCAGGAGGCAGGGTGATGAACAAGACAGTCTTGGGCCCTGCCTTCAAGAAGCTCGTGGAGGATGGTCCTCCTCGGTCCCGCTGCTCCTTCAGGTCCCCACCTCCGTGCAAGCACCACCATGACCTGGCTACCCAGGCCAGCCAGTCCTCCTCAAATTCTCCCTTTTCCTCATCCACACACCCAGCTGGTCAGTAGGACTGAATCTGCCCAGCACCCGTCCCAACCACACGTTAGTAAGAGCGCGTCACTGCCCACGTGTTTTTTTAAACCCTCACCCGAAGTTGTACATGATTTTGAGAGAGAGAGAGAAACATCAATGTGAGAGAGAAACATCAATTGGTTGTCCCCCATACACACTCCAACTGGGGATCAAACCCTCAAACTAGGTATGTGCTTTGACCAGGAATCGAACCGTAGCGTTTCGGTGTATGGAATGACTCTCCAACCAACTGAGCCAACTGGCCAGGGCAACAGCCCACCCCTTCAATGGGCTTCATGCCTCTGGTCACTGCCTTCCAATCCAACCTGCATACAAACCAATGCCCCTTTTAGCTCACAAAAATGCACATGATTGTGTCCCTCAAGCACACCTTGTTTGCTGCTTCATTCCACAGTGAACACACCATGTTTCGTAAATAGATAAAAGGACGGGGAAATGGGCAGACGGCTGCACAGATGTTGTTTCTCTGCTTAGGAACCTCCAATGCTTCCATGTCACCCTCAGGAAAAAGTCCAGTCTTTAGCCTGACGTCCAAGGCCCATTCAACTCCGACCTCATTCCCTACAGCTCCACCCCACCACTTGTGCTTCTAGCAGAGAGAGAGAGAAGTGGGCCTCCAGGAGAATAGGAAGGATGTGCCCTGGATCCTGTGGGTACCCTACTCCTACCACAACTGACAGTTGATGAGAACAGTCTTTTCTATAGAAACAAGGTAGATGGAAGAGCAGACAGATCCCAGGATGTCACCCAGAAGTCTATTTCACACCTACAGCAGCTGACAAGCTGTATATCAGTCCCCACCCAGCTCCATCACCCATTCTGGTCAGAAACCCGAGAAGCATCCCTGACACTTCCCCTCCCTCATGCCCCACATTCAATCCTTCGCCGTGTCCTGTCCACTGCACCTCCCTTCTCTCCACCTCCATCACTGCTTCCTTGGTCCAGGCCTCCACCATCTCTCAGCCACACACACACTGGATCATGTCATGGCCCTAGTGACAACCCTTCTATGGCTCTCCACCAACCACGTCAAAATCCAAGCTGCTCAGCCTGGCCCACAGGACCACTCTGTGCCCCTGCCCCGCACACACTGGGCACACTCACCAGGTCTTTGCTTGCTCACACCAGTCACTCTTGGACAACCAGCACTGAGGTCAGGGCACCGGAACCTCCACTCCTTCCTAGAGAGAGAGAAAGGATGAGAACATAAAGAATTTCATCAGAGCAGAGTAAGTACTGACACAGAGAGACATTCAAAATTTGCTGTTTGTGCAGTTGGGGGAAAGCCGGTTACGGAGCTGTTCGTGCAGGACAACCCCATTTAGTGGTAATGCCCAGCGCTTCACTCACTCACACACTCCCTCGCTCCTCCGGTACTCCAGAGCACCTACTACGTGCCAGGCTGTCTCCTAGCCACCCAGCACAGAGCTGTGAACAGACGAAGTCCCTGGCCTCAGCAGTAAAACTGTGTCCAACCACCTGGCCAGCGGAGCAGTTGGCCGGCCCACCTCTGCAGCCCCACCTGCCCATGCTGCCCCCCCTCTGGCCAGCCAACTACAAGAACTTCCTCTCCTGACCCTCAGCTGTGCCACCCTTCCGGCCTATGCCATCGCTGGAAGGCACTAGCCACATTTTCCTAGCCAGTCTACCCCTCAGGTCTCTGAGCCAAAGGCACTTTCTCACTCGATGTCCTAGACCGCATGCCGGACCTTGCCTTGGAGCGGCGAAGCCGTGACCACAGATGTGATCATTTATTTATTTACACATTTGCTGAGTGGTCGCTGAGTCACACCCAGTCCAGCTCTGAATCCCAGTACCCCGCAGAGAGCTGGCACATAGTAGGCGCTCCACTGAGGTCTGTGGAATTAGTGCACAAACGCATGAACGCGTACACAGAAAACAGGCCGGCTTCGAAGAGCCACACCAGCATACGAGCAGCCTTCAAAGGAGCTTTAGAAGCAATATTTATTTTTGACTTTCTGCTCCTCTATAATTTGTAAAATGAAGGTGTGCCCTGGGTACCTCCTCCGCTGGCACACAGCGCCTGGCCCCTTCCTTCTAGAACCATTACTGAGGCCCCACCAGTGCGGGCACCAGCCTGGGTGGGGGCGGGGCCAGACACACCCACTCCATCTCATCCCACCTCGCCACAGCCCAGTGACTTGGCACGGCTGGTGCCCACTAGACACAGGCTACACTTCGCGGCGGTCTTCTCCTCAACCTCCCACCCCAACATGCACAACGATCCCCGCCCCACACAGCTATGCCATCTCTGCTCCTCCCAAAGCCAACACACAGAGCGGGCTCTGGGAGGGTCCTCAGCGCCCAGGCCAGCCTCCTGGGAACCATCCTCACTTGAGATTGACCACCTCTGCCACCATGGGAGAGGTCACACGGACTGAAGACTCACCAGCCCAGTACCATCTGCGCCAACCTTGTGCCTCTCGCCCTCTCTCCTGCCTCCTTCACCCCCGCCCACAAGCACCAATAGCCCTGGATTCACTCAGGACGGCTCCCCTCCCCCAGACCACTGAGTTTCTCCTCAACGTTCCCTGTGGCCGCTGCTCCGTGTTCACAGGCTGCCAGGCGGGTCTGGCCAGACAAACCAGCTTCCATGTCCCAAACTCAAAGGCCCATTTGTCTGAGGACGCCCGCAGGGCCTCATAGTGCCAGATATGAGGCTGCTGGCTCTACATGTTGCTCAGGGACCCTGGGGCTGAAGAACAGAGTCCCAGGCAAAGAACAGCAGAAAATACTGCCATGCCCATGGCCACACCAGGAGTGCTGGGCCTGGTGTGTGGAGACTGGACCTAAACTGAGCAGGAACAACACCTGGAAAGAGGTATGTACCCCCAAATGGCCTGGAGGCAGTCAGAGAACAGATAAAACAGGCATTTGGAAAGACCCTAGAGTCCAGCTGGTTTGGCTGAGCGTCGACCCATGCACTAAGAGATCGCTGGTTCGATTCCCAGTCGGGACACATGCCCAGGTTGTGGGCCCGATCCCCAGTGGTGGGGCACGCAGGAGGCGGCCAATGGATGTTCTCTCTCATCCATGTTTCTATCTCTCTCTCCCTCTCACTTCTTCCCTCTCTAAAATCAATAAAGGAAAAAAAAATGTTTTTTTTTTTTTTTTAAAAAAAGGACAGACCCTGGAGCATACACAGTATCACCAGGGCAGGATTCAAGAGCAGTGCCTGGAACCACAGCTATCTGGGAGCAAATTGGCCCCCAAACCACCAGACAGATCATCAGAATCACCCCTCAGCTTCACCAGAACCACTCTGGACTCACCCTTCTCAGAATCCCCTCCACCTACACCAACATGGGGTCTTTCCCCAAGGCTTCTTCCTCTAGTCTTCTCAGGCCAACCCATCTGAAGGTCAAAGGTATCTGAGCAACACTCAATCCCATAAACATGATGAGGGACGAGGGCTGGCCACTCCCTTTGTTGAGCTCCCCCAACTTGCTAGCTGAAGCTCAGATTTGCAGCTACTTTAGGTGAGCAGGTTAACCACGTTGTTTTTAAAGCCCCCTCATTCTGATGGGGTGGGGATGCACCGTAACAAGTGCTAACACTGACATGGTGGTACTAGATGCCAGCCTGTCCTGAGCACTTGCAGCACGTTCCTTAATCCTCACAACAACCCCCCAAGGCGCAGAATTTTATTATAACATCTGACAAGTGAGAAAACTGACTCAGAGATGTTAAGAAACTTGCTCAAAGTCACACTGCTATTAAGTGGAGTTGAATCCCAGCAGTTAGAAACCAGAGTCTGTGCTCTTAACAACTGAAGCTTCTTTTTTTTTATCCTCATCAAGGATATTTTTCTATTTATCTTCAGATAGAGTGGGAGGGAGGGGGAGAGAGAGAGAAACATTGATATGAGAACAACACATAGACTGGTTGCCTTCCACATGACCCAACCAGGGCTGGGAACGAACGGCAACTGAGATACGTGCCCTTGACCAGAACAGAACCCACAACTCACTGGTCCGCTGGCCAACGCTCTAACCACTGAGCCAAACTGGCCAGGGCTTTTGATGAGCACAGCTCTACCCTCATATAACTGTCCATCCTTTCTCTGGCCCAGACTTCTCTCTCAAATCCAGATACTCACACCCAATCCCATCCTGGATATCCCCCCACCCTGCCCCAACTTCAAACACTGTTATCTCAAAGGCAACATGTCCAACCATGAGCTCATTATCTGCCTCGAAATCTACCTCCCCTCCCAACTCTCTAGCTCTGTGAAGGCCCCACTTCATCACTTCCAGGAACCTGGACCCCTTCTTCCTCACCCCACATCCAACAAATCTTCCTGTCTTAATAAATGTGCCTTCTAAATGGCTCCATGCTACTGCCCTATCCAAGCTACATCGTCTCTCACCTGACTTACCTGAATCCTCCCCACTAAGCATCCTGCCTCTACCCATTTCCCACAGCCACAGAACACTCTTCCAGAAACAAATCTGATCGTAACACTCCACACCTCCCACCCCAAGCTTTAATGCTTTGGGTCTCCCTTCTGTGTTCTCAGAGTAAAGTCACAGCTACTTCAGAGGGCTTTCGAGGCCCTGTGATCTACTCTCTGATGACCGGCAAGTGACAAGACCTCTGAGCTTTCACTCTTGTACTATCCCCTCCACCGTCCCCCCTCACTTGGAGTGCCCTTTCTTCAATTGGAAAACTCCTATTCATCTCCCAAAACCCAATTCAGATAACCCCTTCTTGGTCTCCTCTGGGACTTATCTCACTTTGACCTCTGGACTCTCCCCTGTGTTATCATGTTGAATACCCCCAACCTTTTAACCTCAGCTCAGAATTACAGCCGCTTTAGGTGAGTTAACGCTGAGCTCAACCTCAGTAGCTACTAAGGGGTGGTGGGCTGCTTCTTCTACACGGCTGTTGGTCCCACAGGAAGCAAGGTTGCCTGGCTGAAAGTGCCTAGCCCAGAGTTTGGCACACAGCCGGCAATCAATAAGGTTACTGAATTACTCTGCATTCCCATGATGCAATTTGCCCCCCCCCCCAATGAGCTTCTCAAGGGCAAGGCCCTGGCTACAGGCTTGGTCCAAGCACACAGCAGTGCCAGTCACACGGGAAGGGAATGCCCCTGCTGCTGATGCACTACCACAGTTTCCTTGGGTCCTCACAACAGCCTTGGCACCTGACCAGGGTTGGATTAGCTACCCCATTTTTACCTATTTACAGGAGGTAAAACTGAGTCTCAGGGAGGAAGGGAGCTCCTCGAGGTCTCGAGCTGGAAAGCGGAACAGCTATATTGTGTGTCACAGCCCTGTGGAGGAGGTCTGAGGTCTGGTCCCACCTCCCCCTGACTGAGGGCCCTCAGCCATGGACTCTCATTAGGGTGAAAGAAGGGAGTGGGGGCAGCACAGATGGCCAGAGGCAGCATTTTGTTGCAGAACAATACAATTTCCAAGAAAAGTTTTAGCCAGTCTCCTCCTGTAGCCCTCGCCCAACCTGCTTTACCAGCACGCAAATCCAGCCTCCTCTCTCAGAAGTCCTGATACCACATCCACCCTCACAGGGTGCACAAAGCTGAACAGAGGAGGTCAGGAGCTGCAGCGGGGAGAAAGACAGGGAGGAAGGAAGGAATGATATTAAAACAACTTCCTTGTTAAAGGGAGGAAAGAGGAAGAACGGTGGAAAAGAAAATACAACTACAGAGAGATTTCAAACAATAAGGGGGACGCCGAGCAAGCAAAACTGTGCAAAAAGTGTGCACGAGAATGCACAATACTGCAGGTGTGCACACACTCTCCCTGGATGTGCACAGTGGTACTGTAAGAGCACAAGCATGAAGAGGTGCATGGCATGCAAGCACAGCAGATTTCTGATCTCTGGCTGCCACGCAGGCCTAAGTGTGCAAGTGTGAGGGTAGTTAGGCAAGTGGATGCATGTGGGGGGTGAGCTGAGTGTGGGAATGAGGGGGGGTGTGAGTGTGTGGCCCTGTGCCTGGGGCTGCGGATGTGGGGGCTGTGCTCAGGGAGTTACACCTGCTCCTTCTTGAAGCTCTAAGCTGGTTCTTATAATCAATGAAAAACCGGGATTTTCTTGCTCCCTGAAGCAAGAGTTGATAAGGAGCCAAGCATAGAATTTCCTGAGATTTCCTGTCAGAACCCTCCTCTGGATCACATCAGATCCCTGCTGCCTCCCAAAGAGGAGGTCCCTCACTATCAAAGACCCCACTGGAAGCACCACCCAGGCTCCTTTTCCAGGCCTCTCACCCCAATGCACTTCCTGGATTCTCCAGCCAGATCCGGCATCAGGTCACTCTGGATCCCTGCCCTTCTCTGTTTAGGAGCCAAAGTGGAGGCTTTATCACCAACACTCAGCAGTCCAGCCTCCCAGGCTCTGCCTTGCTGCCCCAGGGGAATCCAGAGGATCCCCTCACACTGGCAGCCTCCCTTCCAATTTCACAGCTCACATAGGGACAGGGCTCCCACCTCCCAACCTGCTCCACCTGGGGGCCCTGCACTGGGGAGGGGGGATGTTGAAATGGGAAGAAAGGCCAGCCCTTCCCCCACCCTGGGTGGAAGAACCAGAGGGGCAGCATTCCAGAGAAATGGGGAGGGGGCCTACAGAGGAGTGCGGAGACTCGGGTCAGAGGGAGACAGAGACACCAAAGAGACCAGTGAGAGACACGACGGAGAGACCCAGGAAGGGAGACTCAGAGATGGGGCGCGGACCAGAGACCAGGGAGAGAGAAGAGACAGGGGAGAGAGAGGAGAGGCCGGGGCGGGAGAGCAGAGACAGACCCTGAGATCGCGGGGGGCGGGAGTGGGTCCGGGTAGTGAGTCTGGAAGGCAGCGACACAGGGAGACAGAGACACAGAGATGGTGAAGGGCAGAGACGGAGACCGAGACACAGAGGGAAAGAGAAAGAAGCTGAGGCAAACGCGATGAGGACAGGGGCACACCAGGACGGGACGGTACATGGGCCGGCGACTGAGTGAACTTTCCGGAGCGGGTCCGAGTGGACACGTCCTCCCGGGATGGGTCGCTCCGGGGCCTTCAGGTAGTGGCAGCGGGGTGGGGGTGGGTATAGCCCGCTCCGGCCCCTCCCCAGCCGCGCTGGCGATTGAGGGGGTGAGGGTTCCAAACTCGCGCCTGGCGCACCCCGGGACCGCACGTGCGCCGGGCCGCGAGGGAGACGGGGACGCGGCGGCTGCGGATCCCCCGCCGACGGGGAGGGGGCGCCGGTGCGGCGGGGGCGCGGCCTGGACCCACCCCGGGCTGGGGCGGTGGGGGAAGGAGGTGGAGGGAGGTGGAGGGCCGCCCCCGGAGCGCGTCCGCGCAGGTGGAAGAGGGAGACGGGGCGGGGCCGAGGAGGGGGAGCACAAATGCTGAAGGGAAACTTTGCACTGGGGGGGCGCGGGCTGCGGCTCAGGAACGGCGGGGAGGCCGGGCGAGGCGGGGGAGGGTGGCGAGGAGCCGGCCAGCCGGCGGAGGTGGGGGCGCGTCGGCCGTGGGGTGAGCGCGGGGAGGAGTCGCCGGGTTTGGGGGGGCGCGCTGAGCCGAGGCTGCGGGCGCGGCAGGTGGGGGCGCGGCCCGGCCTCAGAGGCGCCCCCAGCCCCCCGGGACCGCCCCCAGCTCCGCTGGGTGGACACGGGAAGAGGGCGGGGGTGTGGGGAAGGGACGGATGCGGAGGGGACTGTAGGGGGGTCACTCACCGCCTCTCCTGGGGCCGTCGGTCCGCATGTCCTCCCCAAGCCGCTGGGGCCGCTGCTCCCTCTCCTCTTCTGCAGCCGCCGCCGCCGCCCCCGGATCCCACTCCCGCCACCGCCACCCGAGCTGGAGCCGGAGCCGGAGCCGGAGCTGGAGCCGCCGCCTCTGCCGCTGCCACCACCGCTCCTGCCGCTCCTGCCGCTCCCGCGCCAGCTCCAGCCGCGCGCCCCCGCTCGGCCGCGCCCGCGCCCGCGCCCCTGCCCCTGCCGTGCTCGTTCCCGGCGCCGCCCCTCCCCTCGTGCACTACTTGCTCAGAGAACCGCGGAGCCAAGTAGGCCCAGCGAGGCCACAACGCAACCCAGAGTGTAAACCAAATGGAACTCCCAGTGTTGAACCAGAACCCCAATAATGAGCATGGACAGCCCCAAACTCCCTTACGAAGACCAGATCGTATTGGTGGTTCCCAATCCTAATATGAACCTGATACTACCCCATTTTCTCCCCATTTAGATCTGAATCTAATATTGAGCCCTGACCCACTCTCAAACTCAATATTGAGTTCAAACCCCTGAATCGCCCCGAAATTGCCCGAAGTAATGATTTAAATCTGAAGCCCCATATTGAGCCCAAATACAGTTCTGACTCTAAATCCCCTTATCATCTTTAACTACCTAAGCTTTAAGCTTGGTAGTGACAGTAGCACCAACCTGGTCCTTAAATAGATCCCAGTACTGAGCCCCCATTCCTATATGAACCCTAAAGTCCAATAGCTACCTTGTTATGGACTCCTGTACTCTTTTCCGAACTTCAAACCTAACGTAAAACTCCAATCCCAATTCCAGGTCAACGCCAACACACTTTCTGAATTGGGATGTCCCATTTCTTAATGTAGATTGGGTCACCAGAAAAGGACCTAACACAAATACTGACCTCAAACCCCACCCATCCTTGGGACCATTTAGGACCCTAACTTGACCCAACTCTAATAATAATAATAATCTTGAAACCCAAGATTAATGAGACTGGCTTTGCAGAAACTCCATGCAAATCCACCTCATCCCCATACTCACCCTATAATTCTCTGACCCGATGACAACCCCAACCCAGGCTGGCCAATACCCCGTTTTTATCAATTTCAACTGTGAACCTTAATCAAGTCTTGAGTTGGCCTTTGAGTTCAAGACTTGATAATGTCCCCCAAACCTGATATAAACCTTGGTATTGAGTTTCCGACTCCTCATAAAAAACTCATATGCTGACCCTATAAATTTCTGGGCTAAAACCGATAACGTGTGTGAAGATTTATTCTGAGCCCTAACTCATAGGGACTTGGGTGAGCTCCAAAGCTAGAATCACACCCTGACACCAAAGCCTCCAGCTTCAGACCCACCTTCCCAGTCCATGCTACCACCACATAAAAGTCAGCCCAAGTCATACCAGTCCTCTCTTACCCACCCACCCTCTTGAAAAATGGGGAACCTACCCCTACTGCCCTAGGTCAGGTGAGGACCCCTGTGGAATAACTGATTTTCTATGAGTCCTCTTTGATACCTCTGTGAGTTTGGGGGTCAGATGAGAAATAGACAAAGTCTGGGGATGGTTGAAGCATCTGGATTCAGGGATCACAGTGTAATGTGTAAATCAGGGGTGGAGGTAGGGTCTAACTTCCAAGGCTGAGGTCAAGTTCTGGTGATCATCTAATTCACTGCCTGTTTTTACCCAGGACTTGGATTCAGAAACAGTGCGTGTCCGCCCCCTGGTGTGTGAGAAGGGAATAGAACTGGCTCCAGTGATTCTGAACAATTAGATTCTGATGACAAACGGATCAAAAATGTATATTCCTAGTCAGTGGTTTTTTACCCATTGGTAATTTTGGTGTACTGTGGGGGAGGTATTAAACGTTTTATGCAGCTTTATACATTTTTGCCAGTGTTTTGGAATTTAGGGCGGGTTTAAGTTTCTATTTTGAGGTTTTTTGCCCTCAATTTTATAAAGTATACTTTTCAGTCATTTATGCCTGCTCATTGCTGACTTGTGGAAATAGTGCTTCCTTTTTGTTTCGATGACCTGGAATCTCCTCTCTGGCCACCTTTTCTCAGTCTCCTGCTCCTCCGGGGGTCTATCCTAGCCTGCCCCTTCTCTTTCTCTTCTTCCTGAACCATCTCAACCACCACCCACCATATACTATATTGATGGCTTCCAAGTCTGTCTCCAGTCTGGGCCTCTCTTCTGAGCTCAGGACCCACACAACCAAGAACCTTCTTCATACCACTCCCTGCATGTCCCTAAGGTAAACCAAATTCACTCTCTCACCCGCCTAGATCTGCTGGCCTTCAATAGTCCCTGTCTCAGATAGTGGCATCCTCCTTCACTCAGCCACAGGGCCAGAAATACCTTCTCTGCTGCGTCCACATCCAATCAGTCACCAGTCCTGCAAACCTTGAAAGACAGACTAGCGAGCATGTGGCTCTGAGGCACACATCAGCCAGAGGAAGGAGAGTGAGGAGAGAGGGGAAGAGAAAGGGAAAGAAGGGGAGGAGTGGGGGGAGAGAGACAGACAAACTTTCTGACTTTGGGTGTCGGATCACACAAAACCAGGTTGATCATAAAATCTCTTGCACATAGTCATAGGAAAACACCCCTTAAGACTTGCTCTATCTTGAGTGGATTTCAGTACCTTGGAAACAATGGTACCTGTTTAGAACCTTTCATTCCTCCAGGAAGTCATCCCTATGCCCTGGCTGGATTGGGGGTTTACCTGCTGAAGCTCTAAGCAGTAGGTGTCACCACTACCTACCTGTACCTGTGTCTGTGCCCCCACCCCACAGACTGTGGGTTCCTTGAGGGCATATCCCAGTGGCCAGCTTGGGAGCCTGACACACAGTAGGTACTCGATACCTACTTGCTAAAGGAATGGACAGGTAGATTTTCCTCTCCTATGCTTAGGGACCCATCAGACATTAAGTGACTAGGTGGAGAAAAAGCTCCCTGACCAAGCCTCAGAGCTTGCAGAGGCTCTGGTGTTTCCTGACTTTTATGTCTGTTAGCCTGGGATCTCAGTAGATCTGCAGCTCTGGCGGCCCTGTTCCCTCTGCCCAGCACTGCCGGTCTGTGAACACGATCCTTAGAAGGTCATTGGGCCAGGGACCTCCCACCCCTGTGGCTGAAATTGGCAAACCCACTCATTGCTCTGCTGATCAGCTCTTGCTTCAACCCCCGTGAGGACGCAGGGGTCTCAGAACCTCCACCCAGTGGTCTGCAGGCCCTGTTCACCAACCTTTTGGTACCACCTTTGGTCAAGTGTTTGCTGAGGCAGGGTATGAGAGTGCCTGTGAGCAGGCTGCCCAGGTCTCAGCATGCCCATCACCTGGAACTAGACACAAGGCCGCGGTAAAAAACCAGAGGCCCAGGCCCTGGCCCCAGGGCCACACAGACAAAGGACCTCAGGTGGCCGGGCCTGTGAGCGCATGACAACCACAGAAGGAGAGGAGCCCAGGCTCTGTCCAGACTGCCAAACTCTGAGCTTGGGGTCCGTGTGGGTCTGACCTGCTGCCCTGCTCCTGGGCCCGGCGGGGAGGGACGTCCTTGTGCTCATCTGTGAAGGCCAAGTGGTACCACGTGGTAGTTCTGTGTCTGCCGTGTTCCTGCCCCAGGGTGCAGGGTGAGGGGAGAGCCAGATGTCAGCTCCCCATCACTGTTCTCCCTTTGTCCAGGTCCTGAGCCCACTGGATACTCTGCTCCTACTCATGATGTAAATACATCGCTCAGTTGGTCTGAATCAAATGAAATCCAGCTTGAATTTCATATCACTCCCAGCCTCCTTCACTTCCCTCCCACTGTCCAAGAACTCCAGGGGGTGGCACAGCCCCAAGGGTGGTCAGCCTGTGCTCCGCAGCTTTGTAGGGACCCTCGTTGCTGTTGCAAACATTAGCTGTCTGGGGCTCCCACTATTTGTCCCCTATCTGCAGGATCTCATTTTTCCAGCCCAGTCCTTGGGAAGGGGACCCTCTCCCCAACTCTTTTCATCTCAGGCTCTTTCAAGTGGGTCTCTCCTGAGGACCCACATAGTTGCAGCCCTTGGTCCTTGGCATTTGTGGTGACACAGCCACGTCCCTGGGGGGCCATTCCAGGGTGGGATGGGAGAGCCTGTTCTGCCCCTCACTTCCATGCTGGAGAGTCAACCCCCTAACAGGCACAGGTGTTCTCCCTCTTAGCCAGTCAGGAGATCTGACACCAGAAAGGCAGAACAGTCTGTTTACCTTCTCAGGTGTGGGGTGAGAGAGAAATGGCCCATGCCTCAACACAAAAGTCCAGCTAAGACCTTTCATTCCTTTCTGATGAGTCACTGGGAGGGGGGAGGGGATGAGGCAGGGGTTAATTTCTCAGAACACTCTGCTGGTGACTTCAGCTCCAACTTCGCTGAGAAAACAGCAGCCTTCGGAGGAGGACTTCCTCATCTCCCCACTACCAAACCACCATCCGCACCTTCCTCTGTCTTCCCCCTGGTTCCCAGGAGCATGTGCCCCTCACGGTGGAGGCTGGTCCCCAGGATGCTTTTGCTCCGCCAGGACTTTGCTTCTCTCCCCTCTCTCTTCCCATCCTCTTTGCTATATCATTCCCATAAACTCACAGTTATTCTTAATTCTTTCCCATCCTAAAAAATAATCTGCTTCCTTGACCCTCTCGCGCCTCCCTACCCGAGTGGGAGAGACTGAGCATTTCTCTGCTCTTCTCACAACAAATCCAAGAGCTGTTTATAGGAGAAGGCTCCACTCCTCCATCCCCTGCTCGCACTCAGCCCACTACGGCTTTCAGGACCAGCACTCCACTGAAATTGCTCTTGACATAATGACATTCACCTCCGTTTTGCCAAATCTAATGACTGTGCCTCTGTTTTCAGCTTAGTGGACTTCCAAGGGGTTCACTACTTCCTGCCATCTGCCTGGGTTGCTTCAGTGCCACAGAAGGCAGACCAGCTCCTTGACTCCTCATCACAGTGGCGATCTCCTACAGGCCACTTGGGCCACCCATTCTCACCATCACACCCTTGTCCCCAGCCCTAACCACACCTTGGCTGCTCCCACCTTGCTCATGCAATCTCGAGATAATTGTTCAGTCTCATCAGACTTCTTCCCTGTTGACCTCTTTGTGTTCTAATGTATTAGCTCTCTCCCTCTTCCCCTTTTCTTCTTGTCCAATTTAGATGCCAAGGCCCAGCATTTTCATAATTTGCTTGTCAATACCCCAAACCCCTTTGCTTCTCTGCCTTTTGATCATATCTGTCTGGCAAGTCCCCAGCTGCAGGTGAGCCCCCCTATGTGCCTTCTTGTACCATGCTCAAGCAGCCAAATGACTCCACAGGTCAGATTGATGTTCCCATAAATCAAAGCCAATGACTGCAATTGGACCCTGGGCACATTTCTCCAGTCGGCTTGGAAGCCCACTCTCTGCAATGGCTATTTCTAACCTTCCCCATCCTCTTTAACCCCCCACTTGCTCACTGGCAGAGGTGACCTTGCCTCCTCTCTTATAGAGAGAATTAAAGCCACCAGACAGGAACTCCCCCAGTTACCCACTAGCACATTTGTACATCTCCCTACGTCTGTCCTCTCTCCTGATTCATTAAAGAAAGCACCCCTCCTCCTATCCCAGGCCAGTGCTCCGGCCTGGCCTTGATGCCTAGCCCCTTCTGCTCCTCGGGCACCTCACTCTATCCAGAATCCCCTCCTTCTCTGAGCACTGACCCCACCCTCTGGATCGGATTCTCTCCATCCTCTTGCTTCCTTCTCCACTCGGCCATTATGACACTCCTGTTCATTCTAACAGGCAGTCAGATTTGGCTTTCACCTCTCACAACTCCCCAGAAACATGATGTTTGAGCTATGACCTCCATGTTTCAAAACTAGATGGGCTTTTTTTTTAGTATTCACCTTTTAGACCTTTTGATTACTGCATTCTTTTTAAAAAATATGTCTTTATTGATTTTTTAGAGAGGGGGACAGAGTGAAAGATAGAAACATCAATCTGCTACCTCCCACACGCCCCCTACTGTGGATCGAGCCCCGAAACCTGGGCATGTGCCCTGACCGGGAATTGAACTGGGACCTCTCAGTCCCTGGGACAACACTCAATCCACTGAGCCACACAGGCCAGGCTGATCACTGCATTCTTCGACCCCTTTGGCACCATACTCTCCTGCTTGGTCTCCTTCTCAGATTTGCAGGGTTTCCCTCCTCCATTCAGCCATTAAATGCTCATACTCCTCAGGGCCCATTCCTAGACCTTTGCCTTCTCTCTCTATGGACTTTCTCCCTGGTGATCTCATCCAGGCCTACAGCTTTGATTATAATCCATGTGGTGATGATTCACCTTTATGTTTCCAGCCTGGAGAGCTTCCTGTCTAAGCTCCTGACCAACTGGAGCCCAGCCCACTACCTAGAAAACACCTCTACCTCAGTGTCTTGAAGGCATCTCAACCCCAACATGTCCAAGTCCTAACTCACGATCCACTCTGTGACACCTTTCCAGTGTTCTGGGTCTCGATGAATTTGCCACCTAATAGACAAGCCAGAATCCTAGGAACCATCACCAAGTCCTGTTAATTTTACATCCAAAGCATCTCTTTCATCTGCCTCCTTCTCTTCATCTCTACTGATGCATTGCTGGTCCAAGCTATTATTCTCTCTCTCTCTTTGCATTTAAAAAAATTAAAAAGGAAACATCAAATTTAATTAAAAATTTGTTTATTGTTGATAGAATTACAAATGTTAAGTTTAAATTTAAAAAATCAGAAATTGAAAAAAATCAGTGGAGCAAATCAATTTCTAAAAAAGAGGGCTGCATATTGGCAGTCACATTTATTGGAAGGGTTGGAGAAAAATAAAAATGCCATTTAACTTAAGAATTTGTGAGTTATTTGAAAATCAACTCATTTCAGCAGTGGAAAAATTTTTGGTCATTTCTTGATATCAAAATTCACACCAGTTTCTCTTTTGAATATCTTCTATACTTAAAGAAACAATCATACAAGATCCCCTAATTCCCATAGAGGATAAAGTCTTTGTTTCAGCCAACTTTCAATGGAGGGGCAACCAGTGCAACCCCGTCTTCCTGGACAAAGAACATCAGAATATTCTCTCTTGTTGATTTGTATATCTCTTCATGTTTCTTCATCCATTTCTTTTTTTTTAATCCTCACCCAAGGACATTTTTCTATTTTTTGTTCAGATAGAGTGGGAGGGAGAAAGAGAGAGAAACATTGACGTGAAAAGGACACATCGAGTGGCTGCCACCCGCACGACCCAAGCAGGGCCGGGGACAAACCGCAACTGAGGTATGTGCCCTTAGTGGGAACCAAACCCTGGTCTCTCTGGACCATAAACCAGTGCTCTAACTGCTGGCCAGGGCTCTTTATCCATTTCTATAGCAGTTATAGCTTCTTCCACATCTTCCAATATCATATTTAAATGTTGATCATGAGCGCCCAGCCGGTGTGGCTCAGTGGTTGAGTGCTGACCCATGCACAAAGAGGTCGCCGGTTCAATTCCCAATCAGGGCACGTGCCCAGGTTGTGGGCCTGATTCCCAGTGGGGGGCATACAGGAGGCAGCCAATCAATGTTCTCTTTTATCGATGTATCTACCTCTCCCTCTACCTTCCTCTCTCTCTAAAATCAATGAAGAAAAAATAAATAAATGCTGACCATGAGAGTGTAATCTGCCTCAAAGCTCTCAGTCATTTCTCATTTTCACATAAATTCGCTCATCCAGGCAGAGCCGGAGGAGATCCAGAGGCTCTCCTACCCCGCTGGTAGATGTTGCTGTCCACATGGTCCACCATGTTTCAAACCCCTACGATTCCCTCTTCTCTGAACCCCTGCAGTGCTTCCCAACTGATCTTACTGCATCCGCTCTGCCCTTCTCCAGTCTCATCACGTCACTCCTGGGATAGAGAGCCAACTCTTTAACTCCTGAGTGCCCTCCCCTTGCCTACCTTCCATCACGCTCCCCCCTCCTGAGTTCCCCTGGCTTCCTTTCAAGTCCTCAAATACACACGTACCCCACCCCGGCCACCAGGCCTTTGCACATTCTTTCTGGAGGACTTTCCTCCCCATCCACTTCACCTTTTAGCTTCTTCACTTTGGGTTCAAGCAGCACGTGCTCGGGGCAGCCTTTCCTGGCCCTTAGTGGAGATATGCGTTGTTTGGTAGACATTTTCAGAGTCCATTGCTTCCATGTATAATTATGCATTCATATATCTCCGGGCCCCCCGCCCTGTGTGGAAGATGGGTGGAGTCCATGAGGGTTCCGGGCAATGTGGACAATAATATGCAGAAGTGTGTGGGGGTCTGGCCAGGGGCTTGGAGCTGCATAGGGGTATATCAGGGACACGTCCAGGTTTCCAAGAACTCTCCTTAGGCCGCCAATACCACGAAGGCCCCAGTCAGGACAGATCAGCGCTGGGGGCAGGCTGGCATGTGGAGACACAAACCTGGTCTGCATTAGTTCAATGGCACTTATTAGCTGTTTGGTCTTGAACAAATTATTTATCTCTCTAAGCCTCAGTTTTCTCGTCTGTAAAAGGGGGATACTACTACTGAAGCATTATAAGAATGATATAAAATTGTGTTCGTAAAGAGCTTTACCAGAGTGTTTCCAGAGCTTCACATCACAGGTTCTTGAAAATAGCCGCTATTTGATGATTATTAGAATTAGCATAATTAAGCCTCTAATAGTACAGGCTTGGAGGACCATTTAAAAGCTAATCCCACTGGGCCCCATATCCTGGTAATCCTCAACTGGTGTCTAAATGAGAGCCCAGTTCATCACTCATCAACATACACTGCCTCTCCCCTGATCCAACTTCCCACTGGTCCTTCCCCAACCTTCCTTTGTTGTCCTCCAGAAGACTTCAGCCCTTTCAGAGGTCCTTCTTCAATTCCTGCCTAACTGAGGACCCAGCAACTGTCTCCAGGGAAGCTGCCATTCTCCCAACCACAGAGTAAGGAGGAGGGACAGAGCCTTCTGTGCTCTCAAAAGCCACTCCCAGATCATTATTCCTTCAGCCTCATGGAAAAATTCCTGCTCATTTAAGGCTCATGCCATCTGGCTCTTGCAATTCATTCATTCAATCAAGATTTATTGAGTGCTTTCCCCTCTCTTTACTTGACTTTCTTTCAGAAAGGATTTAGGTGACTCATAAAAAATATGCAATACAAGATGCCTCGTACATAGTAGGACTCTCTCTGTGTCTTTGAATAAATGAACACATTTAAAAATAGTACACAGATGCTCACCTTTCCCCAATTCCTCCTTCAGAGGTAGGTTTCATTGACGGTGAACAGAGAAGTAGAAGGTCTTAGGCCTCCCCTGAGTTGTTTAGTTGGGAGCTGGTCCACCATTTTAAATGTTCTAATTTCTGCAGGGATCTCATCTCATAATGCTGGTCACCACCTGGAGTTTGGAATGCAAATACCTCAGGAAAACTTTGTTTTCCCCCTATGCACCCCAGAAAAGTGGTGGGGTGGAGCCCTCTGCCCCTTCACCACAGCATGCTTTTATTCTCCTCAAGACCATCTTATGAGGCTGGGCTGCCGATTAGACTTGTTTTAATGAAGAGTAGGGCAGCTTAAAAAGGAATTACAAGGCATAAAGAAAACATTACAGCTGGGTAATAACTAGGATTCTCCCAGAGACCAAGGAGAACAGTATCTCAAGAGTCAAATGCTAAATTCACGCTCCTCTCCTTCATTATACAGCTTCTGTCTGGATTGCACCCTCCAGCAATGCCCCTGGCAGCCCACTTACAGGAAATCCCTTCTTTCCTCACCAGGATGGGATGTATCTCCCTGGATCCCTTCCCTTCCCCCACTCAGTTCCCCAAGTCAAGAAAACTCATGAGTCATGTCTGCAGGACTCATCAAGTTGATCAGTAATGTTTGAATTGGCACCTCCTCCCAGTGATCATCCCTATGGGGAAGGGCATTGACATTCTATGTCCCATCTTTCAAACATTGGTTTCCTTAAATATTGAAACTGCTAAACTAATACACTCATACCCATAGTTCAAAGACAGACATTACTCCTTAGGTCTTGTACAGTCTAAAGCCATATTGAGAAAGGAAATGATTTCTTAACTGCCTCATAATTAGCAGTGATTATTGCCTTTTCCCTGGGAATCAGTAAATCCGATTATTGTGGCAAGGGTAGAACGTCTGCTCCTTTCTTGATCCCCTTTGGGATATGTTTGAATAAGAATACGGTCATAGTCCCTTTATTGACTTCTCAAGGATTCTCACAGGAGAGGCTTTGGTGACTTGATTTAAGGAAGCCTCCATTACATTTTTGCCAAGAGTTAGTATAAGTTTGGGGAGAGAGAAAGGAGATGACCGATTCTCCCAGTTAAATAAACATAAAGGTAAGGGTATGAAGAAACCGAGAAAAAAGCAAAGACAATAATCAAGACAGTGTGAGACTGACATAAGGAGAGACATACAAATCTTAATAGAACAGAACTGAGAGGCCAGAAACAAACCCTTACATTTATGTTCAACTGATTTTTTTATAAAGGTGCCAAAGCAATTCAGTGGGGGGAAAGGATAGTTTTTTAAACAAATGGTTCTAGTACAACTGGATATCCACATGCAAAAATATTAATTTAGATTCTTACTCCGTACCATATTTAAAAATTAACTCAAAATGGGTCACAGATCTACATGTCAGAGCCAAAACAATAAAATTCTTAGAAGAAAACATGGAAGTAAATCTCCATGACCTTGGGTTAGGACAAGTTATTAGATATGACACCAAAAGCACAAGTAATATAAGAAAATGATAAATTGGACTTCATAAAAATTAAACTTTTCAATGAAAAAAAAAAAAAGCCACTAATAAAGTGAAAACAAGTGACAGAGGAGGAGAAAAATATTTGTAAATCTTGTGTTTGCTAAAAGGATTTGCACAGAGAATATATAAAGAACTCATAACTCAATAATAAGACAAATAACTCAATTTACAAATGGGCAAAAGATAAACAGAGATTTCACCAAAGACAGGTATGAATGGCCAATAAGCAGATGAAAAGATGCTCATCATTAGTCTGTAGGGAAATGCAAATGAAAACCACTGCACCCACTAGAATGGCTATAATAAAAAAGACAGGCAATAACAAGTGTGGATGAGGGTGTGGAGAAACGGGAGCCTTTGCACATTGCTTGTGGGAATGTGAAATAGCGCAGCACTTGGGGAAACAGTTAGGCAGATTTTGAATATAAATTTACCATGGGACTCAGCAATTTCACTTCTAGGTATCTGTCCAAGAGAAATCGAAACATATGTCTACAGAAGGACTTCTATGTGAAAGTTCATAGCAGTAGTATTCATAATAGCCAAGAAGTAGAAACAATTCAAATGTTTATCAACTGGTGGATGGAAAAAGAAAATGTAATATATCCACATAGTAGGATACTATTTGGCAATAAAAAGGAATAAACGACTAATAGAGTCTACAGGTGAGCTTCAAAAACATTATACTCAGTGAAAGAAGCCAAACACAAAAGATCATGTATTGTATGATTCCATTTATATAAAATGTCCAGGAAAAGCAAATCTACATCAAACAGAAAGTAGATTGTAGTGGTTGCCTGTGGGAATGTGGAGTGAATAGAAATGAGCACGAGGATTCTTTTTGGGCTGATGGACATGTTTTGTGAAGATAGTTGCACAATGTAAATTTATTAAAAATCATTAAATAATACACTTAAAAAAAAAAAAGACAACAGGATTGGAAAGATAAATGGAACAGGGTGATGCTACACATGGTGCACATGGTAGAGCTGGGCTCTGAATCTGGCTGAGCTTCCTGATAGCCAAAGGGAAAAAGGAAATACAACTGAGTTTGCGATTCATAGTGTCTTTCAGATTCAAAAAAAAAAAGAAACTAACTAGTTCTTTAAGAGCAGCTTTGCTTTTTTTCAGTCCTTAGACGTGAGAAAATTTTTCCTGGTGAGAGGACAATGTATGAACTAGTTAACATCCTGCTTAGTATCCTACAGTCACGTTAATTTCTAGGGTTTTTTTGGACAGTTTCATATGTCCTTCATTGTCATTGGTGGAATGAGGCTAGAGTTGTGCTGTTCAATATGTATGCCTGATAAAATATTTAAAATGAAATAATTTTAGAAATGTAGTTCCTCAGTTACCCGAGCCACACTCCAAGTGCTCAACAACCTACTGGACAGTGCACCCAGAGGACATTTCCATCACCGCAGAAAGTTCTTGTGAGTAGAGCTAGGCTAGAGGGTAGTTTAGTAAAAACACATAAAAGTTGGGAGTTGGGAATGTTGGTGAAAGAGAGATCCTGTCCCAACCTTGGCAGGGGCAGAACTTTCAACCTACTTTCATAACTTCACACCTTAGTACAGGGGAAGAAAGATGGATTGAGGATAGGAGTGGAAATTTTATTTAAAAAAAATAAGACAAGGTCTGACATAACTTTTTCTAACATTTGCACATGGAATAGTGGGATCAGCTGGGGCCCATCAGGGGCCACTCGAGGGGCAACATTTGGTTAGTTTAGCTGCTCAGCTAATGACTGGGCTTTTGTTTTAGGAAAGCACCAGTTGGCTGGCTTTTCTTCTGCTGATTGGTATATTCAGGCTGGCAGTATTTTAATATACAAAACAGGAAAGGGCCTGAGCCAGCCCGGCAGGGTGAGGCTGGAGTGCGGTGGAATGGGGGAATGTGGGTTCGGCCTTTGAAGAGGTTCTGAAGGAGCATGGATCCGAGGGGGTTCTGCTGTGCAAAGGGTCATGTGACCTTCTCTTCCAGCTCAAAAAACAGGTCAAATTGGAGTTGGGTGATTTCCCAGCGTGCAGAGACTGACTTCCACCGCAGTGGGTGGCGGAAGCCCTGTCTCAAGCACATCCAGGCACAGGGGGGTTAAAGGCTGGGTCTTGTCTGGGTATTTCATGGGGGCGTCTTGGCTGCATCTTGGATTAAATCGTTCATCTCGAACTCCAGCATACAGCCTCGCTCTGGCTGCCAAGCGCACAGGTTTACAGCACAGAGACGAAGATTGATCAGGCCTGAGCTGTAATGAAATCTGGAATCCCATCTCAAAGTCAGGGGGAAACTGTAGAAACCACTCTGAGATAGAAATGACAGCTGTGGTGGCACCAAGTCCCCACTGGCCTGCATCTGCCTTCCTGAAGATGAGACATATGAAGACCAGAGCGACAAAAGGGGCATGTGGCCACGTGACGCCTAACGGAGGAGACAACAGCTCTTCCTGTACCAGTCCTCTGCAGGTGCCAAGAGGAGGCTGATATTAGTAGCAGGAAAAGTCTGTCTTTCTTGTAGATATTCTACCAAACCAGTGGCCCCCATCCCCATTCCCACCCTTTTTCATTCTGAGTGAAACCAGACAGAACTGAACGGCTGACAGCTTGTAGCAGAGCCCAAGGAAGCAGGTTCCTGTGGAGGGAAGGCCAGGGCTTATAGGATGCACACTGGTGGAGCCAAAGACCAGAGCAAGAGGGCCTTTTCCTCCCAGTGTTGAGAGGGTGGTCATTTGGGGTGCGATGAGATCTTGCATGAAAACATCCTTGCTTACTGATGCGCTGTTAGGGTTCAGCCATCCCTGAAAACGGTTCTCTGCATCTTTCTACTGGTTGGAAGCAAAACTCAAACCAGATGTCAACATTGCTTTTGTATGTTTTCCTGAGCTTTAGGTATGTGTTTTTCTGGCTGAAAGGACAGTTGTTTCGAGTAAACTGTGCTTTTCCCTCCCTTTCATGTTTAGAGTATAGTGTTGGAGTGAAAACCACCCAGAAGTATGGACCAAGGCCGGTGTCAGCTGTGACCAGGCCCCACCGTCTCATTGATCTGAGCCAGTGTGCCCCTCTGTGGCGTCCCGGGAGCGGTAAGGAGTGTGCTGAGGAGCAAAGGGCATCCGGCGTGCGCAGGAAGAAGAGAGATGAGGTGGAGGCCACGTTCATACCTGGCTCTGGAGGGTGCAATTGTTGAGAACGGAGGGCGAAACCAGACAGCCACAGGCAGCTCGTGCACCAAGCTGTGCGGACACACAGGCTCTGACCAAATCCGGAGCAACAGCTGCAAACAGTCTTCACACAGAAGCATGTGAGGCTCCACTGCTGGTCTCCAAGCCTGTCCTTCTCTGGCTATGACCAAAGGAATTGGAGAATTAGTTGGTGTGTGATGAGAATCGCTCATTCTGTAGACTTCAAGTTGTCTGCGGTTTTACTAGTATAATTATCTCAGGGATGCAGTATGCCTTTTATTTTGTTTAGATGGAGAGGGAGGATCCAGGGGCGCACACTCGGTCCTGTCTATGAAGAAAGCTGAATCCACACCAGTCAGGGATGTCGGTGAGGATCAGGAGCTGCAGCTGGGGGTTCTAGCTGTGGGTTCCAGCTACACCTTCAGGCACTAGGAGAATGGCCGTGGGATAGGCCTGGGGGCTTCCTGGGCCTCTGTGAGGTAGACTCAGGTTCACATCTCCATTTTCTCCCAACCCCATGCTCTCCCGCTCTAACTAGTGGGCCCTGTGGCATCCTGGAGCCCTAGGAAACAAGGCGGGTTGGTGCCAGTGCCCAAGGACACGCCTGGGGTAGCCACAGGCCCTGAAAGAGGGTAGGGTATTCAGAGCGTCGGGGTGCCGCTTGTCCATACCCCTGATTGTCCATACTGTACTGATTCGGCTGATGTGCCTCTCTCCCCTCCTCACCGTAGAAGGTGCATTAGTCGGGATTTCCCCATTGCACGTGGCAGAGGAAGGTGTACAAGTCCAGGGTGTAGAAGAAAAAGTTTAAATTTTCCATTGTGTTTTTTATTTTTGAGATTTATTATTGATTTTTAGAGAGAGAGAGAGAGAGAGAGAGAGAGAGAGAGAGAGAGACATCCATGTGAGAGCGAAACATTCATCAGTTGCCTCCTGCATGTACCCTGTCAGGGATCGAGCACCGCAACCCGGGCATGTGCCCTGCCCAGGAATCGAACCGGCGACCTGTCAGAGCACGGGACAATGCCCAACCGACACTGGCCAGGGCTTCACTGTGTTTTTTAAATGTTTTCTGCTATAACCTGTATTTGTTTTTCTTGCATAACTTCGGCAAGGGAGAAAAAAACTTAAAAATACTTTTCCTATGGGGTCTGGGTGGAGGTGGGCAAAGGGAAAGCAGATGGGGACATCGTAATAGTGTCAACAACAAAAATACAGCAAAATAAATTACTTTTTCCAAATGCCATGAAACGCTACCACTCTTATACTGCCGGTTGCTTTAAATAAAACAAGAGCAGTGACATCATGCTCATCAGGTTGAATATTAGATGGAAAGTTCAATTTCCTATAACAAACTTACAATGAGTAAATACAATTTTCTACAATAAACAAGCATCATAGTCTTAAGGTTAAGGGTTATAAAACAATAAACCATTGTAATTAGAGTAGAATATTATAGGAGAGCTTCTTGCATACAAACTACTCAATATCATCATCACAACATACAAAAGAAATTTGAAACAAGATTTAAACTCGATGTGGTTAACTCTCTCTCACTCTCTCTTCCTTGTACCTTTCAACTCACTCCTAATCTTTACCACCCAAAAATTATATCTAGCCCAATGCTTTCCCGTCTTAAAAGGCTTAATGCCAATAACCTCTTGTTCTCTCAATCTTCCTTATTTATTGTTATTGAAACCTCTTGCTTCAACTACAATTTTTTTAAACTTTTTTTCTTCTTTATTGATTTTGAGAGAGAGATAGAAACATGGATGAGAGAGAACATCGACTGGTCGCCTCCTGCATGCCTCCCACTGGGGATCGGGCCCACAACCTGGGCATGTGCCCTGACCGGGAATCGAACCAGCGATCTCTTGATGCATGGGTCCATGCTCAACCACTGAGCCACACCGGCTGGGCCAACTACAGTTTTAAATATAGAACAGATAAGAGATTGGGGGCTTATAATATTTTATTTTCTGGAAATTGGCCGGGTCCAGGGGCTCACATGGTGATCAAAGTGATCTCTTTGTCTCTGTCTCTCTCTCCATCTCTCATCTCTACCCAGTCTCTGATTCAGTTGGCTTGTTGGCCTCATTCTCTTCTATTGTAGAGTTTTCCCTCTCTGGGGACAGTGAGATGGCCACAGAGAGCCCCGGCTTTTACTCCTAGAGAATGAAACAACATTCTCTGGGTGGGTCTGACAAAAACTCCCAGGGAAGAGTCAGGTCGGTCCAGCTTGGTCACGTGCCCATCCCTGAACTAATCATCATGGCTAGAAGAACAGGATCCTCTGTAAGCCTGTTCCACATACCCAACGTTGGGCTCTGGAGGGTAGGGCTGAGTGGAGATCAGTGTCACCTAAACCATATGGGATTAGGGAGGCCTCTTTCCCCAAAGGAAAGGATGCCAGACAGACAAAAACCTTGGTCTGAGACAAAAGGATGGAAGGTGGTATTATATTAAGTCAATGGAGATAATACAGTTATGACATTTGCTCATCAAGGCCCTTTGGCAGTGAGGCCCAACCCTCCATCAACAGACCAGAGTTTTGGACACTGAAGTGGATGATTAAGAATACATTTAAGGAAGATGTGTGTGGAGCACCCTTCCAGGTGTGGGCTGCCTCACTTACCCGCTGCAGCGGATGTTAGGAGATGCGCTGGACGGAGGCACCCGTGGCCTGTGATTCCAGCACTGTTATCATCTGCTCTGAAGGTGCAGCTGCTGTGTTAGGAAGGTCACGTCCTCAGGTCACTGAGACCATTTTTAATGAGGGAGTGGAGGCCATTTGGAATGGCAAATCAGTTTGGAAAAGAGGTTTGGCTGACAGCCTGGGGCAACCCCCAGACGCTGTACTTACAACCTTGAATTGCATAACCCAGGTCTACCTCCCGGCCCAGGTGGAGGTGGGGAATGGGCAGATTTACCAGGAAATCAGCAGTGGTCGACGGTGGAGGGGAAGACGTGGGCCTTTTGGCAGGGAGGGCACAGGGCTCCTCTTATGGCCTGAACATCCTACTCCGTGAAGGACAGAGGTCACCCTGATTATTGGGTATTGCACACGATTCTGTGTGCCTCATAAATGGACTGTGAAAGCAGTTGGTACTGTTTCAAAAAGGCTGCCCCACGGCACTGAGATCCATGCATGATGAGTTTGGGCCTTGGGGAGGGAACAGATGCTGGGGCTAATTAGGGCATGGTTCCTCTGGCCCAAGACAGAGGACATCCAAATAAAATGGGACACCTGTGCCCAGTGCATTACGTGGGCAACTCTGCTCACCAACCAGCCTGTGCGGAGGCGACTCAGAGGCTCACTCTTAGAAAGGGTGTTCTTTGTTGTCTCCCGAAACTGGACGGTCAAATCAGGCGGCACTTATAATTCCTTAAGGGGTTGACTCTTTTCCTGGAGGGGAGCAGGGTACACTGATTTGGGGTCCAGTGCTGTTTCACCTGCTGGCCGAGCAATGCCAGGGGCCAGGCCGTGGAGCCACGGGGTGTGAGGTGACTTGGGGTGGTGGCCAGAACATGTCAGGGAAGTGTGGCAGTGTGGCAGGTCTTGGATATTAAGAATTTGCCTTAGGAAGTAGTTACAGGGGACCGCAGACGAGGTTGTCAGTGCTCTGCCCGTACCCTCCTGGGTCGCGTCTGCCCACCAGCTCTCCGCGAGCTTTCAGGCCAGCAGCCTGCTCTCTGTGTGTCAAAGGCTGAGCTCAGGCAAGGACCTGGGAATTGACATGGGCAGCAGCAGCTTTACCGGTGTGACCAAGGGGTCCCCCTGCTCCCTGGGCCGGATCCTGCGGGGTGGCCTCAGAGCCCTGCTGTGAGACTGAGTCAACGTTACCCTCCTGGGACTCTGCTCAACATCCCACCTCACTGGACCCTCGCCCTCCCGGCCCCAGAGCTCTTAAACCACTTGCAGGCACACCCTTCTTTTAGGGTTCGCTTCTGGCCCTGTGAGGACAGCTGTTAGCAAGCCCGGCTCACGGGGCGTGGGGAGGCGCTCTCACAGGGTACATGGGCTGTCTGATGGGTGCACGCACAGCTTGGAGAATCTGGCATGGCTGAAGCCAGTCACTGCGGGAACCCAGGTTTTCCTGAACAACCTTAGCCCCTCAAGGATCTGGAGGAGCCCCCTGCACTCCAGCCCTTGTGAAGGGAGGGGGAGAGCCGGTGGGATTGGGCTGGGATCAGAGGAGGACAGACAGGCGAGCTGGAGGTGATATAGGTGAAATTCTAAATAGAAGAGGGAGAGGAGAGATAAACCCCTAATCTGAGGACCCTTGCAACAGGCCCTGGGCCTGGTTAGATACCCCTCTCTAGTTTGTTTCTGGGGTGGCAAGTTTGGTCCTTTGGAATTATGGGGTGTCTTTACAGGCACCCCACAGGCCTCAGCAAAGGTCAGATGGCCTCAGGGCCCACCTGGAACAGCCCAGGGCTTTGTGGCATGAAACCCTCCATCCTCTCCTGCCCCGCAAATGTGTATGGATTGTGGGGGTGAGGGGTATCTGTAGCAGGCTGTGCCTGTGGGGAAAGGGCTTGGCAAGACCTGTTTCTCTTGAGGAGGGAGACAAGAGGGCAGAGCGAGGCCGCTGCTCCTTTGGGGAGAGGGGCGAGAGCGTGGAGTGCGGGCTGGACAAAGGCTCCGGAGCCGGCGCGGCTTGCGGTTCTGTTCCCAGCGCGTCCCTGAACGTGGGGGCTGCCTCCACAGAGGCACACGGTCCGAATCTCCAGGGCATCACCAAGGCCGTGGTGACTACCGAGGGTCCTCTGCAGGCCAGCGGGGTTCTGAGACGAGCCAGTCCAGGCTGGAAAGCATGTCCCTAATGAAAGCTTCAGGGATGAAGGCAAGGCTAACGTGGGGAGGGAGGAGGGGCCCGCAGGCTGGGAATGAGCCCAGAGAGACTCCAGGACAAGCAAATAGCACATGCACTGCTCTCTGCTGAAGACCACGCGTGTCCTGAGCAGGAGGGGGGTGGGCATGAACCAAGGGCTCCCAAGGGGTGCTGGGTGACTGGCCCGTGGCCTCTGTCAGGCTAAGGGTGCTGGGGTTTTATATGCTGATTTTGAAAGAGAGTGGGGGAGGAGGCTGGAGCCACCGTGGAGAGAGAGCAAGAGAGAAAGGCGGGCGTTATCTTGGATGCGGGCACTGGCCTCAGGCTGTCAGAGGGAGAGCAGGCACAGTCCCGGGCAGCCCACTCACACACAGGTGACATGATGAGCCAGTGAAATCCAGAGAAGGTTCAAGTGGGGGCGTGAGAACGGCCTGTGTCTGGAACCAGAGGAGGACGTCCTGTCTCTGTTCCTCCTTTCTCCAGGACAAACAGGGCCCCCTACAGCCCGAGGGGTGCTCAGCGTGGAGACCGGCTTTGGGACTCCAGAAGGCCCCCAGCTAGGCCGGGAGGGAGGCTTTGCTGCGTGGAGACCAACTCCAGCCTGTGCCGTTCTGGCTGCAGCCTTGCTGGGTCAGACTGACCTCGCCTGGGTAGCATTTCAGGGTGTCGTCACCGGCCTGAGGAAAGGGGGACTGGGGGCCCACAGTGTCTGCCTTGAATTTGACCCCAGGTCCATGAAGTGTCCTTCAGAACTATAAAGGCTTCAGGAAAAAAGTGGAAGGCTTGGTAGACCCCAGGAAAAGCAGTGGGCATGAGCAGTCACGCAGGCCACTGCTGAGTGAAGGAGGGGCCCGCCCCCAAGTCTGTGTGTCTGGCACTGCCGCGACTGTCATCTCCAGGGCTGGCCATTCTGGGAACAGCAATGTCTGGGTGTGATGTCTATGAGATGAGCAAGTGGGGAAATCGGAATTCTGGCCACTGCCGGGGCCCCGGTGGAATCAGAGGCTGACAAGCCTGGTGAAGGGCAGGTTACGCCCTCACTATGCTCCTCTTATTCCAGAAAGTAAAGTGGTTCTGAACAGAGGAGTATTCCCTCTTGTTCTGCCATCTGCCAAGCTTCTAGACTCGTCCTCAACTCCATCTCACCCAGCACGCATGCATAACAAATGTTAGGTAACACCCCCTTTACTATTCTGAAGTGAACACACAGCCAATATTACCTGCTATGTACACAGTTCCAAGTGTCCAAATGGTTCAAATGTCAAAAAGGTCCAAATAAGGCCCCACCAGTACCAGGAGGGAGAAAGAAAGGGGGAGCGGTAGACGATGAGAAGATGTCTGTGCGTCAGTCGGTGCTCTGGCGTGACTGTACCGAGGACAGCGAGGACAGCCTGAGGGTCAGAGGCTTGCCCGTGAATGGGAGCAGCTATCGGAAACGTTCTGAGCAGAGCAAGGGTCCACCTTCTGGCTCTACATGGTAGTTGCTACATTCCTGGAGCGGTTACCCTTGAGGGCAGCAAAGTCCCTCAGATACTGGCAGAACTTGGGGGTGGGGAGCAGTAAGCTCCAGTACAAAATCTTCAGAAGATCGAAACAGTGTGTCAACAACCCCCCAGGTGGTGTTTAGAAACTTTGTGGGGGTATTTTTGGTTGTCCTAATGAAGGAAGGGTGTCTTTGCATTTTATGGTCAGGGGCCAGGGATGCTGGGTCCTCTGCAAATTTAGGACAGTCCTGTACAGTGGAGATTTGCCCTACACCCTGCCCAACTTGGGAACAACCCACTGGACTGACATGTAAGTAAATAACCCCGTTATAATGATCTGCACCTAGGCCCTGACTCTGTGTTACATAATAACAAAGTGTGCAGTGCCCTCAAATGCGTGGCCCTGGGAGTTGAGGCCTCTAAGAGGGTGCAGCAAACGCTGAGGGCTCGCACAGCGCAGAGGGAGCCCGATCTGGGCCTGACCTTGAACACAGCCCGGGACCTGGCTACTGGCCCGCCCACTCTAGATGAAGAGCCAGCTCCTTGACACATAACATCAGACCAGGAATTCTCCTGACCTGGCCGTCAGATCCGGGTACAGAGGTGCCAAAGGGTTCGCCTGATCCTGTGGCCCTTCCCCAGCGGAGCACCACTGGGGGACAGAGCTCCCCAGTGTGCAGAGTGATCTGAAGGCACCGTCCCCAGAAGGTAGCTTGCGTATGGCAGGCTCCAGGTTCCCTCCATCGCCTGTCCTCAGCAGGAGGGCAGCACCTCCAGGAAATAGCTACTCAGGAGAAGACAGAAGAACAGGCTAAGAGGGGGAGAGAGGCAAAAGCACTGGCTGCAAAAAGTAAAGAACGCAAAAACAAACCCCAAAACCATCATGTGATGATGGGGCAAATGATGCGTATGAATGAGCAGCACATTTTTTTCTTCTCCTTGGCAACACCTGTCATTCCTCTGGGGCGTACCTCCTGAACTCGGAAGACATCTTGGTGTAAAGGTCATGGTGTGCTGCCCAGTCCGGCCCATCGGAAGGCCCCATTCCCTCAGACTCCGTGATCAGGCCAGGGAAGTCATGTGACCTGGGCTGGACCAGTCGCCAGTCGTCTGGGCCCTGCAAACACGCAGATGCCGAGAGAAACAAGCTTTCCCCCGCTGCTGTTGCTAAGCTGAGAATATGTGAATTTGGAACTGTCAGCACCCATCTCTCCTGGCAACACGGAGGACATCCATCGAGAGCTGGAGAGGATAGGTTCAGCACGCAGAGGGAAGCAGAGGGAGCCCTGGAGGCACTGGGCAAGGCTCTGGACCCAGCTGCGCGCCATGCTAGAGGGACCCACGAGCTTCCCACTGGAACAAGCTGATGCATCCACGCCTCTCCCTTCTCCTACTGCTGTAGCTAGTTTAAGATGGACTGTAACTGGAAGAGTCCCAACTTCTACAAAAAAATTCATGAGTTCATTCATCAAATGTTTATTGAGTATTCAGCATATTCCAGGCATTGTCTTATATATCCTAGAGCTACAAGAATAAACTAGTGAATTTGATCCCTGCCCTCAGAGAGCTTCCCATTCTTTGGGAGAATCAGAGTGAACAATTTCACAATCGATTATTTTATATAATAATTCTAGGAAGGGCTGTGAAATTAAGCTCCACGAGGGCAGGAACCTTGGTCCCTTTGTCCCTAGGGTTTAGAATGGTGCCTGGCACATAGTGGACACTCAATAAATACTTACTGAAAAAATGAAGACCAAGTTCTAGACATAACAGGGAGCAGGTACAAGAGTCGGGGAGTTTCCCCAGGAAGCAACATTTAAGCTGAGTTCCATAGAACACAGATGAGTTGGCAGGAGGAGCAGAAAGTGTGACGGTGGGCAGCTGGAGCAGGGCTACATGAAGGAGGAAGAGGAGGCCAGCGTGGCCGGAGCATGGGAGCCAAGGGAAATGCAGTGGGAGACGAGGCGGTCGGGGCGGGGCCGGGGGCACTCACCAGAGGCCGGAAGGGCCACACTCGGGATCTGGATCATATTCCCAGAGCTGTGGGAAGCTAGTGTTCACAGGGGCCTCACCCTCAAGGTTTCTAAATGGAAGGAGAGAATGAAAAGGGAATGGGGCTGCCCTGGCCAGTTTGGCTCAGCGGTTAGAGCATCAGCCCATGGATCAAAGAGTCTCAGGTTCAATTCCAGTCAATGGCATTTACCTTGGTTGTGGTTTGATCCCTGGCTCTGGTTGGGGTCACGCGGGAGGCAACCAATTGATGTGTCTCTTACACATTGACATTTCTCTCTCTCTGTTTCTCCCTCCCTCCCACTCTGTCTGAAAATCAATGGAAAAATATCTTCCGGTGAAGATGGAAAAAAAAAAAAAGGGAATGGAGGCTGAGTGAGAGCAGAGAGACTAGTCTGAAGCTTGTTGCACTGGGCCCCGTGAGAGATGATGGAGAGGAGGGCAAAGCCAAGAGATATTTATAATCATTACAATCAAATGAATGGAAGTAAAACTCACATACCCAATAGGAAATGACTTCCCGAGCAGAAAAATGATTGGGTAAGTAAATCAATGAGTTCCAGGAAAAATTAATAAAAAATTCTATACTAGGACATATCCTGGCAATGAAAAATTCTTTTTTTTTTTCTAAGATGAAAAAAACCCACATTATATGGATCCATACATTAAGCTGCGTTAGAAAGGGGTGCATTTAGGTTGGTCTTAGGCTTTGCCTCAGCATTTCTAAAAGCTAGAAGAGAGGGAGCAATGTTATAGTGTGAGTAAAAAGATTGTGATACAAGAACTCTGTACCCAACAAGATGTCACTCATGTGCAAAAGCAACAGAATTATATTCCAGATCTACAGAGAAGGATGTAAAAAATGTACCACTCATGTGTTCTCCTTAAGTAAACAACTTGAAGACACACTCCAGCTGCTCAAGAGACGAATTAAAATTAAGAACTTGAAAATGGGAATATTATAACATAAAAGATTTGGTTGCAAGCATTAATACCAACCTAATTTATCATAAGAATTGAACAAAAAAATCTATTCTTAAAAAAAAAAAAAGATATGTGATTGAAATGCAAGTTGAATTTATAAACTCACAGTACGTTTCAAAAGACTCGAGGATGATTGAGGAGGGAGGAAGGCAGGTAAAGATCCACTGAAACATTCACTTGACGAAAAGTGAAGGAGTTAGGAGATATTGATGTTCTTAACTGTCCTAATAGGAGACACAGAGGTTTAAGAATATATCTGGTAAATATAAAGGTCAGTCACTAGTAAAATTAAAACACAGGATTCCTACTTTTTAAATCATGGTAGGTGACAAAAAGAAAATAGAACATTCTACATGGCAAAAAGCAGAGAGTAAAGGATTCCTAAGTAAAAGAGATGCGTATGAAAAAAGATTTTAGCTCAGCCGGTGTGGCTCAGTGGATTGAATGTCGTCCCATGGACTGAGAGGTCCTGGTTCGATTCCCCATCAGGGCACATGCCCAGGTTTCTGGCTTAATCCCCAGCAGGAGGTATGTAGGAGGTATCGATGTTTCTATCTCTCGCTCCCTTCCTCTCTCTCCAAAAAAATCAATAAAAACATTAAAAGAAAAATATTTTAGTCTGGCTGGTGTGACTCAGTTGTTGAGCATCGACCATGCACCAAGAGGTAGACTGTTCGATTCCCAGTCAGGATACATGCCCAGGTGTGGGCCAGATCCCCAGTGTGGGGGGCACGCAGGAGGCAGCTAATCAATGTTCTCTCTCATTGATGTCTCTATCTCTCTCTCCCCCGCACCTCCTCACTCTCTAAAATCAATAAAGGGAAAAAATTTAAAAAGAAAAAGAAAAAGATTTTATAAAATAATCTGGTACTAACATTTCAAGTGACTTCAATAAAACAGGGAAATGAGGGGTGAGGAGTAGATTTCAGGTGTACTAATGATCTTATCTTGTTTAGGGAGAAGTTATTCATTAATTTGATTTTTGACATTGACAGGAAAATTAATGTCAATATTCAACGAAATATGCAAGGAAAACTACTAGAATTGCAGAAACAGAAAGCAGAACTTCTATACCACAAAGGAACAAAGACTCACTATTAAGCCCTCAAAAAGCAGGAAGGGAAAAAGAAAATCAGAAAGCATGATTGATAGAAAATATAGACTAAAATCGTAGGCAAAAGTCCAAATACATCAGTAATCACAATAAATCATTATTTGCAAATAAGATGATGGTCTCCCAAGAAAGAATTGATAATCAACTATAAAACTATTAAAACCAAGAAAAATGTTCAGGAAGAATGCCAGAAATAAGATCAACATACCAAAATCAATACTTTTCTATTTGTCTGTAGTAATCAATTAACAACAACTTCAAAAATACCTAGGAATAAACTTAAAACAAAGTGTGCAAGATAAGGCAATGGCAAACTACCCAATAGAAATATAAGCAAAGGTTGTAAACAGTCAGTTCACGGGAAAAGAAAAATGGTCAATAAACATAAAAACATGTTCAATTTCAATAGTAATCAGAAATATGGAAATTGAAACAGTATTAATATCAAAAGTGAAAAATGGTTCACTTAATGTTAGTGATGGTGATGAAGTGGGGACATAGACATTCTCATAGGAATAAAAATCAGAAAATCATTCTTGGAGGGCAATTTTGGAATGTTTTAAATTTAAATGTCTTTTGACCCAGCAGTTCAAGAATCTATTCTACAGAAATATCAGCATTCATGCCAAAACACTCATCGCAGAATTACTTATAAAAATAAAAAAGGAAGGAAACAAATACCTAAAAGTAGAGGAACAGTTAATTAAACTACACTACATCCATGTGTAAGAAAGTGCCAAGCAGCTGCCTCTCCTCTGCTTAGGTGGATTCACTACTTCACCGTGAAGAAACCTTCTCCATTCGGGAGGGAGGGCCTTAGTGGGAGCCATTCCTTACGGCAGCGTAGGTCAGAGAGGCCCCCAGCCCTGAGAACACACAGTGAAGGTGAAGTGAAGCCCTCTGTGGCTTCATAAACGCAGATTCTTGCCTACGCCCTTGGCATGTGGCGGCTTGGACCTTGAGGAGAAGGTCAACTGACTTGCATCAGAACCCACAGCTTGAGAAGGAAGGGGCGCTGACTGTAGCCCCTCTTCTCTGATATTTGATGTTACGATATTTGATGATTGGTGAAGTGCTAATGTTTCTTTTTTCTTTTTTTTAATTTTTTTTTTCTTCATTGATTTTTAGAGAGAGAGGAAGGAAGAGGGAGAGAGAGATAGAAACATGGATGAGAGAGAACATCGATGGGCCGCCTCCTGCATGCCCCCCACTAGGGATCGGGCCCACAACCTGGGCATGTGCCCTGACTGGGAATCGAACTGGCGACCTCTTGGTGCAGGGGTCGACGCTCAGCCACTGAGCCACAGCGGCTGGGCTGGAGTCCTAACATCTTCATGCAGGTCTGCTGGTAGGAGGAACAGCAGGGTCCCCAGTGGAGAAATCACCATGAAGGAAGGAAGAATCTGGGCTCACGGCAAGTATCTAAGAGATTATAAGGAAAGCTGTGCCTTTAGGCCCCAGTACCTCGGCATGATATTGTTTTGGGGAAACTATAGTTAAGTGGTAGCTCTACTAAGAAAGACCCAGGCCAACAAGGTCATTACCCGAGTAGAAAAGCATTCATTGATTGTGGGGACCAGGTTCAAATAGAAACACCATGTGCTATCAACGGAAGAAATGGAGTGTCATGTGAAGACATAACTACAGTGGCCTGCAAGGCCAGGGTTACATGGCCCCGTAGCAATATGACCTTCTCTCCAGTGGCCGCCCCCTCACTCACTCCGTTTCAGACACGGCTGCCTCTTTATTGTTTCCCAAACATATTAGCTTGTTCCTGCTGCGCCTTTGCTCTTGCCACTGCTTGGGAAGTTCTTTTCTTTTCTTTCTTTTTATTTTATTTATTTTTTTATCCTCACCTGAGGACATTCTTCGATATTTTGTTCAGATAGAGTGGGAGGGAGAGAGAGAAACATCGACGTGAAAGAGAAACATCGAGTGGCTGCCACCCGCACAACCCAACCAGGGCCGGGGACAAACTGCAACCGAGGTACGTGCCCTTAACGGAACCGAACCCGTGTCTCTCCGGACTGCAGGCCGACGCTCTAACCGCTGAGCCAAACCGGCCAGGGCGGGAAGTTCTTTTCTCATGTTACCTCACACCTTACAGTTTGCTCAAACATCACCTTTCGAGTCAGGCTTTCCATGTTCACCCTTTGAAAACCCCTTTGCAGACTCCTTTGGCTCCCAGATAGCCAGTACTCCCTACGACCATAGCACTGAACAGCTTACTTATTTATTTTGTTTATTTCTGATCCACCACTTCCCACCTGTTCTGGAATCTAAGCTCCATGAGTCAAATTTCTTTGTATTTTTGGTTCACTGATTTACCCCCATGACCTAGAACAGTGCCTGACACATAGCAAGTACTCTATGAACATCTGATGAAAGAATGAGTGGGTACGCATAGAAAAACTCCAAAATATGCAGTAAGTGAAAAAAGGAGATTGCCAAATAACATGCATAGTATCACACCGTTCAGGTAAAAATAATATATGTATGCTTGTGAGTGAGAGTGAGTGTGTGTGAGTATGTTTGTGTGTGTGTAAAGGATAAATAGCAAATTGTTATGAAGAAGGGAGTAGGACGAGGTAATGAAGTGATTTATTTATTTATTTATTTAATCCTCACCAGAGGACATTTTTGCATTTATATTCAGATAGAGTGGGAGGGAGAGAGAGAGAGAAACATTGATGTGAGAGAGACACATCCTCTGGTTGCCACCCACATGACCCCAACCGAGGCCAGGAACAAACTGCAACCGAGGTCATGCCCTTAGCGGGAACCAAACCTGGGACTCTCTGGTCTGTGGGCCGATGCTCTAACCGCTGAGCCAAACCAGCCAGGGCTGAAGTGATTTATTTTTAATTAGTTAAAATCAGTTTTCCCTTGCCCTGGCCGGTTTGGCTCAGCGGTTAGAGCGTCGGCCTGCGGTCCTGAGAGACCCGGGTTCGGTTCCCGCTAAGGGCATGTACCTCGGTTGCAGTTTGTCCCCGGCCCTGGTCGGTCGTGCGGGTGGCAGCCACTCGATGTGTTCCTTCACGTCGATGTTTCTCTCTCTCTCTGTTCCTCTCTCTCCCTCCCACTCTACCTGAACAAAAAAAAAATGGGAAAATGTCCTCGGGTGAGGATAAAAAAATAAAAATAAAAAAATAAAATAAAATAAAATCAGTTTTCCCTTTATACTTCCATACCACCTAATTTTCATAATTAAAAATATGAGTATTTATTAGTTGTATAATAAAATAGATAATAAACAAGTACTTTTTTATAACGAATATTAAAGAGTAACAGTTCTGTCTGTACCACAGGCCGACGCTCCAACCGCTGAGCCAAACCAGCCAGGGCTAGAGTAACAGTTCTGGAACAAGGTCCTGACTTTTGGAATTGGCAAGTAGTTTATATCAGATTAGGCCTCTTGCAGATAAAAATGATAAACTCTGGCCAAAATATTTTTTAAATGATTTGAAGCTACTAGAGATTGACAAACGCAGACAGAAACACGAAGTGGTTCAATTCTTGAGAGAAGGGAGCCATGCCAGGTGAGAACCATGGTTATTTGGTTTCTCGCTGCAGAGCCTGAGGCTGGAGAAGAAACAGAAAGCTGCAGCCTGAGGAGGCGTAGGACAGAGTTTGGGGCTGTCAGAGCACCAGGAAATTAAGGAGGGAAAACCCCAAAGGAGGGCGCACCAATGGGGATGCACCAAATCTATATGTAAATATTTCCTGGCTCTTTGGCTGACCCCAGACTATATCAGTGGAGAGACTCCAAAGAGATTAGGAGAAAATCAGCTGAGAGTATGAAAGAGCTTAGCAGAGACTAATATCTATTAGAAATATGACTGCAGGAATCCTCAACAAAATAGTAAAGATTTAAATCCAGCAACATATAAAAAAGAGTTATACACCGTGACCAAGTGGGAATTTTTTCCAGAAATGCAATTAAAATAACTTAACACCTCCAAACCAATTAATGTGATATACCATATAAATACACACAAAAAACAAAAACTACATGATCATCTCAGTAGACACACACACACCCGAAATCCAACCTCTTTTCATGATAAAGCACTCAATACACTCAGAACAGAAGAGAACTTTCTCCATATTATATGGGACATCTCTGAAAACCAACAACTAACATCTAACTAATGGTGAAAGACTGGATGCTTTCCCCCTAAAATCAGAAACATGACAAGCATGTTCGCTCTTGCCACTTTTATCCAACATTGTACTAGAGGTTCTAGCCAGGAGAGTTGGGCAAAAGAAAAGCAATAAAGGGCATCAACATTTTTAAGGAAGAAGTACACATATTTCTGTTTGTAGATAACAATGTTGTATGCAGAAATTTCTAAGGAATTCACTATTAGAGCCAATATGAGGGTTAAGTAAGGGTGCAGGATTCAAATAATATGCAAAAATAAATAATAAATAATAAAAGGAGTTCTAAATAAATTTTAAAATCCCATTTTCATGGTTCAGAAGACTTAGTATTGTTAAGATGACTATATTATTCCAATTGATCTTGAGATTCAATACAATCTCTATCAGAATTTTAACTACTTCTTTTATATAAATAGATAAGATGAGCCCTGGCCGGTTTCCCAGTGGTTAGAGCACAGCCCACAGACAAATGAGTTGCAGGTTCTGTTCCATCAAGGGCATGTACCTTGGTTGTGGTTCATTCCTGGCCCTGGTCGGGGACTGCACGGGAGGCAGCCACTCGATGTGTCCCTTTCACGTCAATATTTCTCTCTCTCCCTCTTTCTCCCTGTCTCTCCCTCCCTCCCAGTCTATCTGAAGATAAACAGAAAAATATCCTCAGGTGAGGATTAAAAAAATAGATAGGATGATCCTAAAATTCACATAGGAATGCAAGGGACTCAAAATAGCTTAAAAGCCCTGGCCGGTTTGGTTCAGCGGTTAGAGCGTCGGCCTGCGGTCCAGAGAGACCCGGGTTCGGTTCCCGCTAAGGGCACATACCTCACATACCTCGGTTGCAGTTTGTCCCCGGCCCTGGTTGGTTGTGCGGGTGGCAGCCACTCGATGTGTCCCTTCACATCGATGTTTCTCTCTCTCTCTCTGTTCCTCTCTCTCCCTCCCACTCTACCTGAACAAAAAATGGAAAAAAATGTCCTCGAGTGAGGAAAAAAAAAAAATAGCTTAAAAAACAAATCTTGGGAAAAGAGAGCAAAGTTGAAGAACTTACACTTCTTAATTTCAAAACATACTTTAAAGCTACAGTAATCAAGACAGTGTGATACTGATATAGGTGAATAGAATAGAATTGAAAGTCTATGGTAGACTGGTTTTCAACAAGGATACCAAGATCATTCAATGGGGGAAAGAACAGTCTTTTCAACAAATGGTGGTGGGACAACTGCTTCTCCACATGCAAAAGAATGAATCTGGACTCCTCCTCACCATATATAAAAATTAACTCAAAATAGATCTAAGATCTTAATGTAAGAGATAAAACCATAAAACTCTTGAAAGAAAATATAGGAAGTAAATCTTTATGACCATGGATTAGGCAATGGCTTCTTAAATATTATACCTAAAGCACAAGCAACCAAAGGAAAAAACAGGTACACTGGACTTCATCAAAATTAAAAACTTTTGCGCGGCAAAGGACATTATCAAGTAAATGAAAAGACAACAAACAGAATGGGAGAAAATATTTGTAAATCATATGTCTGACAAAAGACATGTACCTAGAATATATAAAGAACCCTTACAACTCAATGATAAAAAGGACAAATAACCCAATTTAAAAATTAGGTTATTTTAAACCCAAAATAACCCAAAGGATCTGAATAAATATTTCTCTGAAGAAGATCTACCAATAAGCACATGAAAAAATGCTTGACATTATTAGTCATCAGGGAAATACAAATCAAGACCACAATGAGATACCAAGCTACACCCACTAGGATGGTTATAATGATAATTTTAAAAGCACAATAACAAATGTTGGTGCATCTGGGGAGAAATTAGAACCCTCATACAATGTTGGTGGGAATGTAAAATGGTGTGGCTGCTATAGAAAACAGTTTGGCGGTTCATTAAAAAGTTAAACATATAGTTACATATGACCCAGGTATTCTACTCCTAGGTATATATGCAACAGAAATGGAAACATATGTCCATATAAAAATGTGCACATGAATAGCAGCATTATTAATAATACCCCCAAAATGGAAACAACCCAAATGTTCATCAACTAATGAGCAGATAAACAAAATGTGGTATATCCATACAATGAAATATTTTTGGGGCATCAAAAGGAATGAAGTACTGATTCATGTTACAACATGAATGAACCTTGAAAAATTATGATTAAGTGAAAGAAGCCAGCCACGAAAAGTAAAATATTTTATGATTCCACTTATATAAAATGTCCCGAACTAGCAAATTCATAGAAACAGAGAGTAGATTAGTTGCCCAAAAATGGCAGAAAAAGAGAATAAGAAGTGGTTGCTGCCCTGGTTGGGTGGCTCAGTTGGTTGGAGTGTCATCCCATGACACTAAAAGGTTGTAGGTTCGATTCCCAGTCAGGGAACTTACTTAGGTTATGGGTTTGATTCCCAGTTGGGGCGTACATGGGAGGTAACCAATTGATGTTTCTCTCTCACATTGATGTTTCTCTCTCTCTCCCTTCCTCTCTTTCTAAAAATCAATAAAATCATATCCTTAGATGAGGATTTATAAAAAAAGAAGTGACTGCTAATGGCTATGGAGTTTCTTTTTAAGGTGATGAAAATATTTTGGAAGTAGATAGTGATGGTAGTTGCACAGCTTTGCAAATATACTTAAAAACCACTAATTGTACACTTTAAGAAGGTGAATTTTATGGTATGTAAATTCCATCTCAATTAAAAATAAGCAGATTGGCCAAAACATAATCAAAGATTAGGGGATTTGAGGACAGGTCACTATAAATAACCTAAACTGAAGCACAGAGATTTTTTTTATAAAAAGGTTGAAAAGAAACAGAACAACTTATTAGTAACACATGAGATAGCATCAAGCAGTAGCACCCATGTAATTGGTGTCCCATAGGAAGAAGAAAAATAGAATGGGGCAGAAAACATGTTTGAATTCTATTTAGAGAAGTTTTGCCTGAAAATACTCCAAATTTGATTAGAAATACATAGCAAACCCAGATCCAGGAAGCTCAGATAAATATAAAGGAAATCACACCTGTGCACATCATAGTAAAACTTTTGAAAATCAAATATAATAAAGGAAAATCTTAAAAGCTGCCAGAGAAAAAGACACATTATATATAGGAGAACAATGATGAAAATGTCAGCTGACTCCTCATCAGAAATAATAGCGCCTATAAGACAATGGAATGACATCTGTAAGTGCTGAAAAGAAAGACTATCATCCTAGACTTTTGTATCGAGGAAAATAAAGACATTTTCAGATAAGCAAAAGCTGAAAGTATTCATTGCCCATAAACTACACAAGAACTCCTAAAGGAAGTTCTTCAGGTGGAAGGGAAGTGTTATCAGATGGAAAATTGGATCTGTAGGGAGGAATAAAGAGTACTGGAAAGGGTAAAATTACATTTAAATATAAAACAACTATTTTTATTTTTAAAATTCTTTAAACGTCCATTGTTGGTCCTGGCTGGTTTGGCTCAGCGGTTAGAGCATCGGCCTGCAGACCAGAGAGTCCTGGGTTCAGTTCCTGCTAAGGGCATGTACCTTGGTTGCAGTTTTTCCCCGGCCCGGTTGGGGTCATGTGGGTGGCAGCCACTCGATGTGTCTCTCTCATATTGACGTTTCTCTCTCTTTCCCTTCTTCTCTCTCTCCCTCTCGTTCTATGTAAAAATGTCCTCAGGTGAGGGGGAAAAAAAGTCAATTGTTAACAGTAACAATGTGTTGTGATGTTTATAAACTATGTAGATGTAAAACATATGACAAAAACAGCACAAAAGATAGGATGGGTATAAGTGTAATTAAGTCATTGTATATTGTCTTATATATAATGTGGTATAATATAAATTCAGCAAAGATTATGGTAAGTTATACATGAATAGTTTAATTCTTAGAGAAACCACTAAATAATAATATAATGAGGTAGGGGTAAAAAGCCTATAGAATCCAAAGATGATATACAAATGGCCAACAAGCACATGAAAAGATCTTAACACCATTCACCATCAGGGAAATGCAAATCAAAATCACACTGAGATATCATTTCACACTCACTAGGATTGCTATAATAAAAAAGACAGATAATAAGTATTGGCAAGAATGTGGGATATTAGAATCCTTACACATTGCTGGTGGAATGTAAAATGGGTCACTTTGAAAAACAATCCGGTAGTTCATCAGAAGTTTAAACACAGTTACCATATGACCTAACATTTACACTAGACATGTACCCAAGAAAAATGAAAGCATATGTTCACACAAAAGTTTGTAACAGTATCATTCATTACAGCCAAAAAGTTGAAACAAATCAGTGCCCATCAACAAATGGATGGATAAAAAAAATTGTTATATTCATACAATGGAATATTATTTGAAATAAAAATAAATGAAATATTAATACATGCTACAACATGGGTGAACCTTGAAAACATTATGCTAAATGAAAGAAGCCAGACACAGAAGGCCACATATTGTATGACTGTGTTTATATGAAACGCCCAGAATAGGCAATTCTATCGACATGGAAAGCAGAGCGATAGTTGACTAGGGCTGGGAGAGGGCTGGCAGCAGAGGGGAGGGGAACTAAAGGGTATGAGGGTTTTGAAGGGGTGATGAAATTTTCTAAAATTGGCTGTGGTGATGGTTGTAAAACTCTCTGAATATACTAAAAACCACTGACTTGTATACTTTAAATAGGTGAATTGTATGGCATGTGAATTACATGTCAATATAACTATATTTTTTAAAAATACCAGTGGAGAAGATAAAAATGAAATACTAAAAATGAATCCCAAAGAAAGTAGGAAATAAAAAGAACAAGGGGGAAAAAACATAGGGTGTAGATTGTATGTGAGTTTATTCCGCACACAGATGGACTCACGCAAGGGTTAACAAGGACATTCTGCACACAGATGCCTTGGAGTGCTGCTCAATCCTTAAGAACGATTCAGAGCGAAGTCCTGCACATAGGCATGCTCCTTTTTGCCTGCAAACAGGAAGGATGAGATATTCTTAAGAGCAGCACTGACCTTTGAGCAGGGGAAATAGATTAGTTATCTTGATAGGAACTGGGACCACGGCAACCTCTTTGGCTATAAAAACAAACAGCTGCAGGACTTCGGGGCTGCAGTCTTGTCTGTCTTTGTGTGTGTTTGTGTCTTTTGTTCATTTCGCAGACCCTCACTGCAACACTAGGGAATAAATAGCAAACAAATAACAGGATAGTCAACTAAAACCCAACTCTATTTATAATTATATTAATTGTAAATGGACTAAATATCTTGATTAAAAGGTAGAAATGGACAGAAGTAATTAAAAAAAAAAAAAGAGGATTCCAAAAGGGTGGTGGAGTGAATGGAAGCTACACAGATCATCTCCCAGGACCAAACTGAAATTACAACTAAAATAAAGACAAATCATCAGGAAAAAGCAACAGAAAAGCAGCTTGCGAGGACCATATAACAAGGGACACTGACTCGATCCTGGTAGGACTGTGGAGATGCGAGAGAGGGGCTGGGAGCCCACGGACAGCAGCAGTCTTAGCTGTGAGCAGTGCACTCGGGGTTAAAGTCCCAAGCAGCTCCACAGCGCAGAGCCGGGACAGACTCTAAAATAGCCACAGCCACTCACCTTGGGCTCCGGCAGAAGGAGGGCAGACTAGACTGGAACTGTGTGGGGACACTTGGGATTTGGAGGGCTCTCAGAGCTTTTGCTGAGTTGCAGCCATGCAGGACGGTGGCCATCTTGCTCCTTCCCAGGGCTCTAGGGAGAGGCAGCAGCCCCTCCCTCGGAGATTCAACCCCACCCAAGTAGGCCATTGAAATAAAAATTGAGGCTCATTAACAACCAGCATCTGCCCCACCCTCAGGAAATCCCCTTACATTGAGCACCTGAGGGAATTTTTCATTCAACAGAGTACCCAAGGCTCTTCAAGTAACTGCTACTGATAGCCTCCAGGCAAAAAGCTAGAAGATAACTGAACCATTCCTGGGCTAGCAACTCTAACCAGGAAAGTAAGACTTGACAGTGGTGTTTAACGTGGGTCCTCCCTCACTTATCCAAACCCAGGAGAGGGAGCCACAAACAGCAGAACACCAACACCCACAAAACAAACAAACAAGAAAACAAAAACAAAAACATGGCAGGCCCCAAAGCAACTGTGATAGCCAAAATGGTGAAACAAAAAAACAAATGCCAAGTGAAAGAACAAGAGACCCCTACCGAAGATGAGATAAATGAGGAGCAGTTAAGCAAGTTAACAGAGCTAGAATTCAGAGCCATAATCTTGAGGAAGCTCAACAGCATGAGTAAGGACATCAACACCATGAGTAAAGACATAGAAATGTTGAAAATCAACCAATTGGAAATTAAAAACCACCAAGAAGAAATGAAGAATGACATATCAGAAATAAAGAACACATTGGAAGAACACATTGGAAGGTCTAAACAGCAGAGTAGAGGAAGCTGAGGACCAGATCAGTGAATTAGAAGATAGGGTAGAAAAAATCAACCAATCAGAAAAACAAAAGGAAAAAATGATTAAAAAATAGGAAGACAGCTTAAGAGAACTATGGGACAACTGGAAACGTAATAATATAGGAGTCCCTGAAGAACAAGAAAATGAGCAAGGGTTAGAGAATATATTTGAAGAAATAGTGACAGAAAACTTCCCTAATTTGGTGAAGGAAGAAGGCATTCAAGTTCAAGAAGCACAGAGAGCCCCAAGTAAGAAGAACCCAAACAGGCCCCCACCAAGACACATAGTAATTAAAATGCCAAAAATTAAAGACAAAGAGAGAATCCTAAAAGTAGCAAGAGATAAGCAATAGGTTATCTACAAAGGAACCCCCAGAAGGCTATGAACTGACTTCTCAACAGAAACACTACAGGCCAGAAGGGAATGGCATGAAGTAATCATGGTCATGAAAAACAAGGATCTGAATCCAAGACTACTCTACCCAGCAAGGCTATCATTCAAAATAGAAGGTCAAATAAAGAGCTTCCCAGACAAACAAGGCTAAGGGAACACATTAGCACCAAACCAGCACTGCAAGAAATGTTAAAAGGACTGCTGTAATTAGTAGAAGAAATAGGAAGAAAAATAGAACCACACTAAACAAAAATGGCAATAAATAAGTACATATCAATAATCACCTTAAATGAAATTGAATGCTCCCATAAAAAGACACAGAATAGCTGATTGGATTAGAAAGCATGACTCATCTATATGTTGTTTACAAGAGACCCACCTCACAACAAAAGACTCACATAGGTTGAAAATGAAGGGATTGAAAAAAATCTTCCAAGCAAATGGAAAGGAAAAAAAAGCTGGGGTAGCAATACTCATATCTGATAAAAATAGATTTCAAAATGAAGGCCATAACTAGAGACAAAGAAGGCCACTACATAATATTGAAAGGATCTATCCATCAGAAAGACATAACCTTGGTAAACATATATGCACCCAATATAGGAGCACCAAAATATATTAAAAATCTTCTGGAGGACTTCAAAGGAGAAATCCACAGCAATACAATCATAGCAGGGGACTTCAACACCCCATTGACACCACTGGATAGATCTCTAGACAAAAAATTAGCAAGGAAACAGACTCTAAATGAAGTGCTAGACCAAATGGATTTAATAGATATCTACAGAGAATTATACCCCAAAACTAGAGAATTCACATTCTTCTCAAGTGCACATGGGACATTCTCAAAGACAGACCACATGTTAGGACACAAACTAAATCTCTACAAGTTTAAAAAGATTGAAATCATATCAAGCATCTTCTCAGATCACAATGGCATGAAACTAGAAATCAGTTAGCAACAAGAACATGCAAAGACATTTGAACACATGGAGGCTAAATAGCATGTTATTAAACAATGAATGGGTTACCGAGGATTTCAAGGAAGACATTAAAAACTTCCTGGAAACCAATGAAAATGAACACACAACAACACAAAATCTATGGGATGCTGCGAAAGCAGTTCTGAGAGGGAAGTTCATAGCAATACAGGCCTATCTCAAGAAACAAGAAAAAATTCTCATAGACTATCTAACCTCACAACTTAAAGAACTAGAAAGCAAACAAAAAGAAAACCCCAGAGCAAGTTGAAGGAAGGAAATAGTAAAGATCAGAGCAGAAATAAATGACATAGAGACCCAAAAAACAATTCAAAGGATCAATGAAACAAAGAGCTGGTTTTTCGAAAAGATAAACAAGATTGATGGACCCTTAGATAGACTCACCAAGAAACAAAGAGAGAGAACCCAAATACACAAAATCAGAAATGAAAGAGGAGAAGTAACAACCGACACCACAGAAATACAAAAGATCGTTAAAAACTACTATGAACAATTATATTTTCTGAATCCAAGGCAACAAATTCGACAATCTAAGCAAAATGGACAAATTTGTAGAAATACATAGTCTCCCAAACTGAATGGGGAAGAGATAGAAAACTTGAACAGACCAATAACAACTAAGGAAATTGAAGAGGTAATCAAGACTCTCCCAGCAAACCAAAGCCCAGGCCTGGATGGCTTCACAGAGGAGTTTTACCGAGCATTCAAAAAAGAACGAACACCTATTCTCCTCAAACTATTTTTTAAAAATTCAAGAAGAAGGAAGACTTCCAAATTCATTTTATGAGGCCAGCATAATTCTAATTCCAAAACCAGAAAAGACACTACAAAGAAAGAAAACTACAGGCCAATATTCCTGATGAACATAGATGCCAAAATCCTGAACAAAATACTAGCAAATCAGATCCAGCAATACACCAAAAAAATTATTCACTATGACCAAGTGGGATTCATCCCAGGGATGCAAGGCTGGTACAATATTCGCAAATAAATAAATGTAATACACCACATAAATAAAATGAAGAATCAAAACCACATGATCATATCAATAGATGCTGAAAAAGCATTCGACAAAATCCAGCATCCATTTCTGATAAAAATGCTCAGCAATGTGGGATAGAGGGATCATATCTCGACATAATAAAGGTCATATATGAAAGACCTACAGCCAACATCATACTCAATAGGCAGAAACTAAAAGCATTTCCCTTAAGAACAGGAACAAGACAGGGATGCCCACTTTCAACACTCGTATTTAACATAGTACTGGAAGTCTTAGCCACAGCAATCAGACATGAAGTAAAAATGAAAGGGATCCAAATTGGAAAGTAGGAAGTGAAACTGTCATTATTTGCAGATGACATACTATACATAAAAAACCCTAAAGACTCCATTAAAAATTTACTAGACTTAATAAATGAATTTGGCAAAGTAGCAGGATACAAAATTAACGTCAAGAAATCGATGGCATTCTTCTTTTTTTTTTTTATCCTCACCCGAGGACATTTTTCCATTTTTTGTTCAGATAGAGTGGGGAAGGAGAGAGAAACATCGATGTGAAAGGGACACATCGAGTGTTTGTGACCTGCACGACTCAACCAGGGCCGGAGACAAACTGCAACCAAGATACATGCCCTTAGCGGTAACCAAACCCAGGTCTCTCTGGACCGCAGGCTTACACTCTACTGCTGAGCCAAACCAGCCAGGGCTCGACAGCATTCTTATACACCAATGATGAACTCACAGAAAGAGAAATTGAAAAAACAATCTCATTTACCATCGCAGCAAAAAAAAATTAAGATACCTAGGAATAAACTTAACCAAAGAAGCAAAGGATCTATTTGCAGAAAACTACAGGACATTGAAAAAAGAAATAGAGGAAGATATAAAAAAGTGGAAGCAGCCCTGGTCAGTTTGGCTCAGCGGTTGGAGCATCGGCCTGCGGTCCGGAAAGACCCGGGTTCGGTTCCCGCTAAGGGCATGTACCTTGGTTGCAGTTTGTCCCCGGCCCTGGTTGGTCGTGCGCCACTCGATGTGTCCCTTTCACATAGATGTTTCCCTCTCTCTCTCTTCCTCTTTCTCCCTCCCACTCTATCTGTACAAAAAATGGAAAAATGGCCTCAGGTGAGGATGAAAAAAAAAAAAAAGTGGAAGCATATACCTTGCTTGTTCATGGACTGGAAGACTTAACATCATTAAAATGTTCCTATTTCCCAAAGCAATCTATAGATTCAATGCAATCCCCATCAAAATACCAACAACATATTTCACAGAACTAGAAGAAATACTTCAGAAGTTCATATGGAACCGAAAAAGACCCCGAATAGCCACAGCAATCTTTAAAAAGGAGGACAAAGTAGGCGAGATCACAATACCAGATATCAGATTATACTACAAAGCTACTGTAATCCAAACAGCCTGGTGCTGGCACAAGAACAGGCATATAGACCAGTGGAACAGAACAGAGAACCCAGAAATGGACCCATGACATTATGCTCAATTAAGATTTGACAAAGGAGGCAAGAGCATACAGTGGAGTAAAGACAGCCTCTTTAATATATGGTGTTGGGAAAATTGGACAGCTACATGTAAAAAAATAAAACTAGACCATCAACTTACACCATACACAGAAATAAACTCAAAATGGATAAAAGACTTAAATGCGACCTGTGAATCCATAAAAATCCTAGAAGAAAATGTAGGCAACAAAATTTCAGACATCATATGCAGCAGAATTTTCACTGATACATCACCTAAGGTAACAGAAACAAAGGAAAAAATGAACTCAAGGGACTACATTAAACTGAAAATCTTCTGCACAGCAAAAGAAACAACCATCAAAATGGAAAGGCAACCCACTGTATGGGAGAGCATCATTGCCAATGATACATCAGATAAGAGGTTAATTGCCAAAATATATAGAGTGCTCACACAACTCAACAAAAGGAAGACAAAGAACCCAATTAATAAATGGTCAGAGGAGCTGAATAGACACCTCTCCAAACAGGACATATAAATGCCCAAGAGACATATGAAGAAAAGCTCAATATTACTAATCATCAGAGAGATGCAAATTAAAACAACAATGAGGTATCACCTCACACCTGTCAGAATGGCCACCATCAACAAATCATCAAAAAAGTGTTGGCGAGGGTGTGGAGAAAAGGGGACTCTAGTACACTGCTGGTGGGAACGCAGACTGGTGCAGCCACTATGGAAAACACTATGGTGTTACCTCAAAAAATTAAAAATTGAATTGCCATTTCACCCAGTGATCCCACTTCTAGGAATATACCCTAAGAAGCCTGAAACACCCATCAGAAAGAATATATATAGCACCATGTTCATAGCAGCACTACTTCCAATAGCTAAGATCTGGAAACAGCCCAAGTGTCCATCAGTAGACGAATGGATAAAAAAGTTGTGGTACATAGCCCTGGCCAGTTTGGCTCAGCGGTTAGAGCGTCGGCCTGCGGTCCGGAGAGACCCGGGTTCGGTTCCCGCTAAGGGCACGTACTTCGGTTGCAGTTTGTCCCCGGCCCTGGTTGGTCGTGCGGGTGGCGGCCACTCGATGTGTCCCTTCGCGTCGATGTTTCTCACTCTCTCTCCCTTCCTCTCTCTCCCTCCCACTCTATCTGTACAAAAAAATGGAAAAATATCCTCGGGTGAGGATAAAAAAAAAAAAAAAAAAAGTTGTGGTACATATACAAAATGGAGTACTATGCAGTGGTAAGAAAGAAAGATCTCTTATCTTTTGAGACAACATGGAGGGACCTAGCAAGAATTATCCTAAGTGAAACAAGCCAAGCAGAAAAAGACAAATACCACATGATCTCACTTATTTGTGGAATATAATGATCATAACAGTCTGAGGAATAGGGTAGACCCAGAGACATGGAAGTAGGGTACAGACTGACAACTGTCAGAAGAGGGGGTGGTGGTGGGGGGGAAGAGATAAACCACAGAACTTATATTCATGTACACATAACCAATGGACATGGACAACAAAGCAGGGGATGGGGTGGGGATGGGGAGGAGGGTGTCAATGGGGTAAAAAAGGAGAAACATCTGTAACAAAAATGAATATTAAAATAAATAAATAAAAAGGAGGACCCTTTAATTCTTCTTGAACTTTGTTCTGGGATGCAACTAAGCTACTTCTGAACAGTTTGATCCTTCCAGATCTTGCTTTGATGATTTGCTCGGTAGGTCTACAAAAGTGCTCAGGTGAAGGCTAGATGTTCCCCTCTTGGAGTCATTCTATGCATTGCCTGATGCTCTGTCCAATGTCTGGTGAACTGAGAATTTTTCAGCCTGGCCTGTGTGAGTGCCAGGCATTGTTCCTTCTGATCCTTTTGGATGGTTCCTTCTCCAGTCTCAGAAAGTTTCTTCATACACATCTGTTGACTACTACTGTGCTGAAAACTGGAGTGGGAGCCTCTGTAAATCCTCAGGGTTCTTTCTCTCTGCAGCTCTCCACTCTCTTGTAGTCTGTTCTATAAACTCTAAATGCTCCGTCTCCAGACTCTCAGTTCCATCTCCTCAACTCAGGGCATCTCCAGGTTCCATCAAAGTTCCGCCAACTTATGCCATGTCCTAGAAACTCTCAAGGCAGTAAGTTTGGGCAATCATAGAACTTACTTCATTTGTTTCCCATCTCTTAGGGATCACTGTTTGTTTGTTTGTTTGTTCGTTTGTTTTGCCTGATGTCCAGTGTCTCTAAAACTTCTGTTGCAGGTACTGTGTCTGTTTTTGTTTCAAATGAGAGAGTAAATCTGGTCCCCATTACTCTATCTTGGCTTGGAAGTGTAAGCAAGCCAAGATATTAATATTAATATTAGAAAAATAGACTTAAAGATAAGGTGTATGATTAGAGATAAAGATGTCATTTCTTAGTGATAAAAGGATCAATTACTCAAGAGAGAGGGTGCTGAAATCTCCAATGATTGTGGATTTGACTGATTCTCCCAATAGTCTGCCAAGTTTTGCTTTGCGTATTTCAAAGCTTTGATATTAAGTGCTATTATGGACTGAATACTTGTGTGTCCCCCTAAATTTATATGTTGAAGACTTAACCCCAAAATGATGGTATTTTGAGGTAGGGCCTTTGGGAGGTAAATAGGTTAAAATGAGATCATGGGGGTGGGCCACATGATGGGATTAGTGTCCTTACAAGAAGAAACCAGAGCTTTCTCTCTCCACCATGTGAGGACACAGCAAGAAGGCTGGCTGTTTGCAAGCCAGGAAAAGGGCTCTCCTTAGGAACTGAGTCTGCTAGCACTTTGGTATTAGACTTCCAGCCTTAAGAACTGTGAGAAATAAATGTCTGTTGTTTAAACCACCCCATCTGTGGTGTTTTGTTGTGGCAGCTCGAGCTGACTGATGTAGGTACATGTATACATATTTTAAATTGTAACTGATAAAACAAGTACACTTAAAATATAAGGATATAAAAAATTTGAACAACATTATCAACCAATTTGACCTCATTGACATTTATAGAACACCGATTCAACAACTTCACACTTTCAAGTGCACAAGGGACATTTACCAATGTAGACCACGTACTGGGCAATAAGACAGTCCCAGTAAATTCCAAGGGACTGAAACCACTCAGAGTATGTTCTCTGAGTACCAAGTAATTAAATTAGGAACAAACAAAAATACACTTTAAAAAACGGAAAATCCTCAAACATTTGGATATTAAAAAACACATTTTTACTGAAGGTCAATAAGAAATTACAAGGGATATTAAAAAATATTTTGAACTGAATGATAATCAAATCATAACATGAAAATTTGAGGGATGCAGTGAAAGCAACACTTAGAAAGAAATGTATTGATTTTTAGAGAGAGAAAGGGAGAGAGAGAGAGAGACATTGATTTGTTGTTCCACTTACTTGTGCATTCATTGGTTGATTTCTGTATGTGCCCTGACTAGAAATTGAACCTGCAACCTTTGAGTAGCGGGATGACACTCTAACCAGCTGAACTATACATCCAGGGCCTAGAAATAAATTTATAATTTTAAATGCTAATGTTAGAAAAGAAGGTTTTAAAACCAATTATCTAAGCTTTCACCTTAAGATACTAGGAAAGGAAGAGTAAGTTAAACTTAGAGTAAGGAGGACAAAGGATAAAATAGAGAATAGAAATAAGTGAAAGAGAAATGGACAAATACAGAAAAATCAACAAAATTAAAATCAATACAAAGAACTAACTATTGATGCAAGCAATTGAATCTTAAACACGGATTGAATCTTAAAAGCATGCTAAGTGAAAAAAGCCAGAAGAAAAGAGTATGATTCTATTTATCTGGTGTTCTAGACCATGGCCCATTGGTCAAATCTAGCCCAATGCCTTGAGTTAAGAATGGTGTTTTACATTTTCAGAAGGTTGTAGAGAAGAAGGAAGTGGTAGTGACAGAAAGCATATGTAGCCTGTAAAGCCTAAAATATTCACTATCTGTCCTTGACAGTAAGGTGTTCCAATACCTGATCAAGACAAACTAAGCTATGGCAATAGAAATGAAAATGTGGTTGGCTCTTGGGGGAAGGGCAGGACGTGACTGGAGCAGGGCACTGAGGAATGCTCTTGTGTAATGAAAATGTCTAATATTCTGATCGTGATGATTACTTGGATATATATTTTTGTCAAAAATATGTTTAAAATATGCCCTGGGCGGATGGCTCAGTTGGTTGGAGCATCATCCCATACACCAAAAGGTTTTGGGTTCCATTCCCGGTCAAAGCACACACCTAGGTTGCAGATTTGATCCTGGGTTGGGGTGCATATGGAAGGCAACTGATCGATGTTTCTCTCACATGGATGTTTCTCTCTCAAATTAATAAACATATCCTCAAGTGAGGATAAAAAAACAAACATTAAAATCTGAGCATTTTTTTTGTACATAAATTTTACCTTAATAGAAGAATCAGGAGGTCTTTTTTTCCCCTCCATGAGTTGTATTTACTGATTAAGATTTAAAAAGCATTAAAGCTCTGGCTGGTTTGGCTCAGCGGTTAGAGTGTTGGCCTGCGGTCCAGAGAGACCCAGGTTCGGTTCCCGCTAAGAGCGTGTGCCTCGGTTGCAGTATGTCCCCGGCCCTGGTTGGTTGTGCGGGTGGCAGCCACTCGATGTGTCCCTTTCACATCGATGTTTCTCTCTTTCTCTCTCCCTCCCACTCTATCTGAACAAAAAATGGAAAAAAATGTCCTCGGGTGAGGATAAAAAAAAAAAAAAGCATTAAAAATATACGATTAACTCCCCTCTCCATATCTTTCCTTTTAAGTAGGATTGATATCTTAAATAAAGAGTTTTGTTCTAGAGGTCTTTGATAATTTTAGCTTGATTGAGAGCTAATCAAATAAAAAATAGTGTTTATAGAGCTTCAGAAATTATTGTTTCCTTGGGATTGTGCTTCCCAAGCAACAGTTTAACATGATTGAAAATATAAATTTACGTTGTGAAAACTGCAACAGATGTTCTAATGTCCGTCTGTCTGTGAACGGGGCTGAGCAGTATATTCTCCTGCTTACATTAAAATTGATGAAAAACACAGGGTAGATCATTTTGCAACAAGTTCTGATTTTCATCCACTGACACAAATTTGGCTGATAGAAAACTAACTTGGTCTTTAAACTGATTTTAAATTGTATCTCAGTATGCCCTGGTCGGTTTGGCTCAGCGGTTAGAGCATCGGCCTGCGGTCTGGAGAGACCCAGGTTCGGAGCCCCACTAAGGGCACGTACCTCGGTTGCAGTTTGTCCTTGGCCCTGGTTGGGTCATGTGGGTGGCAGCCACTCGATGTGTCCCTTTCATGTCGATGTTTCTCTCTCTCTCTCCCTCCCACTCTATCTGAACAAAATATCAAAAATGTCCTTGGGTGAGGATAAAAAAATAAATTATATCCCAGTATGATTTTTGGTTTTGAGAAACCAAAGTTGTAAATTCTTCTTTTCAAATTTATGTTTTTGCAAAATGCTGTTGACCTGTTTTTGTTTCATTCTGTATGTCAGAAGACCTAGTTCCTTTTTGCCTCTGATCAAATGATAAAATTGGATTGTTAGAAAAGAACTTCATTGTGTAGATTCTGAGACTTTTTAAAAAATTTATTCATAAAAAACACACAGGCATAAAAAACCCAGAGCCATTAAGAGAGTCAATAGCATTATACTTTTTATTTTAGGAATATTTCACTAACCGTAGGTTTCTATGACTCTTTTAGATACCCAGCTAGCAATGAGCAACAGAAAATAGGGAGAAACTGTTGTGTTGAAAGTTGATTTAAAGATACCACTCTGCCCTGGCCACGTAGCTCAGCTAGTTAGAGAGTCGTCCCGATACGCCAAGGTCGCGGGTTCCATCCTCAGTCAGGAATTCATCAATAAGTGGAACAACAAACTGATGTCTCTCTCTCTCTCTCTCTCCCCCTCCCTAAAATCAACAACAATAATAAAAAAATACCACTTCTGAGGAAAAAGGAGAAACTGAAAATGATGGCAGAGTTCTTAACCCTCTGCCTCACACCACATATAAAAATAAATTCCAGATGGGTAAAAAATGCAAATAGTTTATTTCCAGAATAGCTGTCTGGAGAAACTTTCCTAGTACAGAGAATTAAAAATGCTGGATGAAATACAAAAAGCATATTTCTTTTTAGAGGCACGGCAGTGTTGTCAGAAAAGGAAGGGGGATGATCAGAAACGAGGAGAAAGTTCCACTCCAGAAAAGTTGCAGCTGGAGCTGGTGTTTGCATGGGGACATCTGTCCATCGCTGGTGGCCTAGCAAAATGCAGAGGACAGGCCTTGAAACTGGAGGCCTAAGGGGCCAAGGCGATTGTATTGGGAACCTCCACAGAAGACTGGGACTCCCTGTGGATGAAGTAGAAAAGTGACTGGACTGGAAAAAAATGCCACCAACAGAAAAAGACAATGCCTGGCTCCAGACCTGAGGCTGTGGTCACTTGGAAGTGATATCTCATAATTGTTCGTTAAAAAAACAACAACAAAAAAACAACACAAAAAGAACTCAAGCCTAAAACTTGGTTAAAGTGACCCTGGGTTTGTAGTGCTCCCAACTGCCAAGCAGAAACAAACATGAAAGATTTTTTTCCAAAGAAAAGCACATTTTCGCTTAGGCCTCAGTTCCCCAGACATATGTCCAAAGAATATTGGTTCACACACACACACACACACACACACACACACACACTCCTTAAACATAGGAGGTAATAAAAGACTATGTGTGTGCATCAGCAGAAATGATACACAGCAGAATCGGGCCCGAATGTACGATAACTACTAGAATGATCAGATACAGATACAAAATATGTATTTAATAGGTTTAAATAAACACAAAAGACATCAAAAGTTTGACATAGGAGCAACAGATCTTCGAGAGGGATTAGGCAGAGTTGAAAGAGAAACCAAACAGAACTCCCGGAAATTAAAAATTAAGTGGAAAAATAGAAGGCTTAAAGGGTAGATTGTACACTGGTGGAAAGAGAAGATAAATCTAGGAAATTACCCAGACTACATTAAGAAGAGACAAATATAGTGAAAATGTGAAAGATTAAGAGGGATGGAGGAGCAAATGCAAAGATGTAACATAAACCTTCTTAGGAGTTCTAGAAGAAACAGGAGCTGCAATGTTCAGAGATGTGGGCGAGAATTTCCAAAAGAAATCAGAGGTGCCAATGATCAGATTGAGATTCATAAAGACAAACAATTCCCAAGCAGGATATATATATGATGAAGAAAGAAAAAACCAGATCATGACAAGGGGACAAGAATTAGACCAAAAGCTGTCTTTTCAGCAGCCGCAATGGAAGCAAAAAATGGAAGACTATTATCTGCAAAGTGCTGGGAAAAAGTAATTGTTGTTTAATTATATGCTTAGCAAAATTTTCTTCCAAATGTGAGGGCAAAATAAAGGCATTTCTGGACAAACAAAAACAAAGTAATTTTCTTCAAGTGACTAAAGAAGCTGCCAAAGGTTAAGCGCATGAAATACACATCTTCAGTAGTCATTAGGGAAATGCAACTTAAAACCATAATGACAGCATTACACACCCACTGGAAGATTCACCAACCACATCAAGTGTTAGTGAGAAAGTGGAGCAAACGCTCTCTCACATGCTGATGGAGAAGGTACAGTGGCACAACCACCTTTGGCAGTTTCGCAAAAAGTTAAACACACGCCTACCATAGAATCTAGCCATTCCACTCGTTGGCGTTTACATAAGGGAAAAGCAAATATATGTACAAACAAAGACTTGTACTAGTGTTTATAGCAGCTTTGTTTACACTAGCAAAACACTGAAAACAATCCAAAGTCCATAAAGAAGTGAACAAATAAATGCTGGATGTCCGTGCAATGGAATACTATTTAGCAAGGAAAAGGAATGAGCTGTTGCCACACACAGGATGGATGCATGTAACATGATTCTGCTGAAAGAAGCCAGACCAAAAAGAGTATACACAGTATCATTTCTTTTATAGGAAATTCTAGAATATGCCAAAAAAAATCTCTTTAGTGACAGAACAGACGAGCAGCTGCTAGGGATAAGGCAGGAGCAGGGGAGGGGCGGAGGGAGAGAACACCAACTAACATAAGGAAACATTTTGGGGGCTTTAAATAATGTGTATAAGTTCCTAAGTTCTGACGTCACCATCACCACAATCAAGACCACATTAAAAATTATTAAAGAGAGAGTCAGGCGGAAGGAAAATGATACGGGATGAAAGCACAGCATTGCAGGAAGGAATATAGAACACTAGGAAGGGAGGGGGGAATATATATATGGTGTGTGTGTGTTTAAATGAACAGTGATTGTTTAAAACAACAACAATGATGTTTTGTGGAATTTAGACATCTGTAGAAAGAAAATGAATGAAAAATTGCACCAAAGGTGGGGAGGGAGAGGTAAATGGAGTTAAGTCATCATAAGGTTCTTATATTGTTAGGTAAGTAACAAAAGTACTAATTTAAGGTAGATTTTACTCAGCCAAGGAGTCATATTTTTTTTAAATACACTTTTAAATTTAAAACAGTTTTAGGATTACAGAAAAGTGGAGAAGACAGTACAGAGAGTTCCCACGCACCCCTCACCCAGTCTCCCCCATGATCAACATCTTACATTATTCTGTTACATCTGTCACAACTAATGACCAAGATGGACATATTATTATTAACTAAAGTTCACAAGGTTGGTCGGGGACAAACTGCAACCGAGGTACATGCCCTAAGCGGGAACCGAACCCGGGTCTCTCGGGACCGCAGGCCGACGCTCTAACCGCTGAGCCAAACCGGCCAGGGCTACATTTCTTTATTTTTAACCTGACATCCTTCTTCTGTCCAGGACTCAATCTAGGATACCACGTTACCTTCACGTGTCATGTCTCCTTAGGCAACTCTGGCCTGTGACACTTTCTCAGACTTCCCTTGTTTGTGATGACATTGACAGTTCTGAGGGGCACTGGTCAGTATTTTATAAAGTAACCCGCAATTGAAATTTGTCTTTTTATCTCATGATTAGATTGGAGTTGTGGAGTTGTGGAGTGGAAGAACAATGGTAAAGTCTCATTTTTTTCACATCTCAAGGGGAACCTACTATCAATATGACTTATCACTGCTGGTGTTGACCATGATTACCTGGCTAAGGTAGTGTTGGTCAGATTTCTCCACTGTCAGATTACTCTCTTCCTCCTTTCAATACTGTTTTTCTGGGGGAAGGAAACGACTATGCATGGTCCATATTTAAAGAGTAGGGAATTATCTTGACCTCCTTGGAGGTAGAATATTTATATAAATTACTGGGAATTTTTGTGCAACGGAGATTTATCTTTTCTCCCCAATTTATTCATTTCTTTATTTACATCAGTATGGACTCATGTATAATTATTTTATACTTTGGGTTATAATCTGGTACCATTTCATTTATTGTTATTATAATTATTTTGCTCAAATTGTTCCAGCTTTGCCCATTGGGAGCTCGTCATTTGATTCCTGTGTCCGTTTGAGATCTCTCATCATTTTTAAAAAGCACCTTAATTTTCTGGCACTATAAGATGATATAGGGTCATCTTGTACATTTTCTTTACTAATTTGAGTCAGCCATTTCTCCAAGGGGCCCAGGTCTCTTTGATGTTAGAATGGTATTAGGAACCAAAGTCTGGCTGCTAGGTGTGCTTCTTGCTAATGGGGTATCACTCCTTCCAAGCCCTCTCAGCTGACAGAGCTAAAAAATACATGTGTGTATACTAGCCTGTGTACACACACATGTATATATGTGTCTACGTATTTATAAATATATATTTGTATATGTAACCATCTGTATCTATATAAAGCTAAACATGATGTAAGGAGATGTCTTTAATCTCTATGGTAGCCACTGAAAGAATACAAAAATAATATGAAACTAACAGGGTAATAGAGGGAAAAATGGAAAAATAAAAATAATTCATCCCAAAGAAGGCAAGAAAGGAGAAATAAAGGAACAAAAACTTGATGCGACAAGCAGAAAACAAAGAACAAAATGGTAGATCTAAATGTAAAGAAAAATACATTGTAAGAGTGTCAGAAACAAATCAGCAGGACGTGCTCCTCTCCAGATCTCCTGTCTACCCTTTTCCACCCTGCTCTCTGCTCCGGCGCTGGCCTGCATGGACTTGTCAACGGATTCTCCTGGCTTCTTGCTGGCTTCCTCCAGTGAGGATCCCCATGAGACATCTCCCTTAGAAGTCCACTTGAGCTGGCCACGTCCTTCCACCGAAAACTATCGCTTTCTCTCCAACGGGCCCACTCTATAGGAATCTCCTGGATTCCAGAAACCCTCCCTCTCTTCTCTTCAGGCCTCGAGGTACTGATCGTTCTGCCTGCGCTAGTCTTGCATTACCGCATCAGCCCTGTGCAGCCCTATACGCTTAATAAAGTGTCTTCTTAAGCAGTCTCTTCATGAAACCCTCCTTGAGTTACACTGATTTCAGGGTGCCGTCTGTTTCCTACTTGGGCTCGGACTAGAACAGAAATTGTGGAATCAGGACACACTCTCAACATGGGATTCTAGAATCCAGTGGCTCCCATGTTTGAGGAGCGGTGATAACCCTGCTGGGGAGAATGAGGACGCGGGCAATCTGTGGCGTGCGGTGGCAGCATCGCTGCGCGGATGACCAGAGGTGGCAGCGCGTGATGCAGTGCAGATGGAGGGAGGGCAGCGAGAGAGCACGTGGCTCTGACACTTAATTGCTATGGCAACAACCGTGGTTATAAAATAGTGGGACCAACTGGAGTCTTACTGACCACAGAGGGAAAAAGAGAAAATAAAAGCTATGGAAATACACTTTAAAAGACACATGGAGCCCTGGCCGGTTTGGCTCAGCGGTTAGAGCATCAGACTGAGGTCCAGAGAGACCCGGGTTCGGTTCCCGCTAAGGGCATGTACCTCGGTTGCAGTTTGTCCCCGGCCCTGAATGGGTCGTGCGGGTGGCAACCACTCGATGTGTCCCTTTCACGTCGATGTTTCTTTCTCTCTCTCCCTCCCACTCTATCTGAACAAAAAATGGAAAAATGTCCTCGGGTGAGGATTAAAAAAAAAGACACATGGAGCCCTGGCCGGTTTGGCTCAGCGGTTAGAGCGTTGGCCTGCAGACTGGAGAGACCCGGGTTCGGTTCCCGCTAAGGGCACGTACCTCCATTGCAGTTTGTCCCTGGCCCTGGTTGGGGTCATGTGGGTGGCAACCATTCGGTGTGTCTCTCTCACATTGATGTTTCTCTCTCTCTTCCCCCCCCTCCCTCCCACTCTATCTGAAGATAAATGCAAAAATGTCCTCCAGTGAGGATAAAATTTTTAAAAAGACACCTGGAAAACCAGGATACCTCCACGGTGGCATTGAAGGAGTCTCATTTCCAGTCATTGCAGAGCAAGTGTGGCTAAGAACCTATTCCAGGGTCTGACTGTAAGGGCCGTAGATTTGCAGCACCAATAAAATGCTTAACTCTGCCAAGTCTCTCACACTCAGGCAAGGTAACTGGTGGGAACAGTGGAACTCTGAGCCGTGGGAAGGGGATACAGGATGCTCAAAGGTCAGACCATGAGGCTGAGAATTTTGTTATTGTTGTTAATCCTCACCTGAGGATATTTTTCCATTGCTTTTTAGAGATGGTGGAAGGGGGGGAGAAAGAGAGAGAGAGAGAAACATCGATGTGAGAGAGACACATCAACTGGTTACCTCCCGCACGACCCTGACCAGGGCCAGGGATCAAACCTGCAACCTAGGTACGTGCTCTTGACCAGAATCAAACTCAAGACCCTTCAGTCTGAGGGCCGACACTCTAACCACTAAGCCAAACCGGCCAGGGAGGGGCTGAGAATTTTGACCCTCCATATTCCTCCAAACCTCTTCTGCTGGCTGAAGGAGCTAACTGTCCTTCGTGTAAAAGCCTAACAATAATTTCACTCAGAGCAGTTGCCTCGTAAGCTGAGGCCAATTCTCCTTGGGTCCCATCTCCTTGCCTCTTATCACTAAAAGGCCTGCCCTGGAAGAGCGTGGCCTGTGCACTTAAAGGCTTGAAAAACCCTGCCAAGGTGCAGAGTCGAGAATCTAAGAGAAACGTGTGGGAGTGGATTATAAGGATGATAGACGAGTGGTTCCCAAGGCGTGGTCCCTGGACCAACAGCCTCAGCATCATCTGTGAACGTGCTAGAAATTCAAATTCCTGGGCCCCACCTCAGATCTTTAGACTCATCAACTCTGGGAAGAAAGCCCAGAGATCTGCGTTTAACAAGCTCTCCAGGTGATTCAGGTGCACCCAGAAGTTCGAGAACCACTGATGTAATAGATCCATTATATCCATGTCCTGACACCCTTCTCTACAGCATCATTGCTGAAGGCTGTGGTCTCAGATCAGGAGCACCGGCATCGTCTAAAAGTTTATTAGACAATGCAGAAGGGCCCTACCCCAGACTTACTAAACCAGATTCTCTGTTTGAAAAGATCCCCAGGTGATCTGCATACACAGCAGTGGTCCAGGTATCTGAGTCACCACACTCTGAGAACGACTGTGCTGCGCAGACCTGCTCACTTCTCCCTCACCACAACCCTCAGGAAGGCCTCGAGGACACTCCCCTCACTCAGGCATTACAAGAGCTTGAAAAGCTTGTGGTGACTGTCATCTATAGACTGGAGATGACAGCTGGGAATAATGCAAAGGAACCGGTTCCTTGCTCTCAGCGGGCACAGGGCACGCCAGAGTCGAAAATTCAGAGACCAGGTAGGCCAACAATGAGTCGCAGAAACAGAATGACAGTCGGGTGCTTTGATCTGGAGGGAACGATGGCAAAGATTCTAGAAATGAAATAGTTGGGCAGTCAATGTAGATGCTGCTTGCCAAACGCAGATGAAAGATTCTTAGTTTCTGGGTAGAAAACGAAAGAGGTATTTATGGCCTTTTACCCAATTCTCAGACCTAATTAAGTCAGTTCACAAACTCAGAGACCCTAAGCTGAGGGAGAATCCTGCAGCGTGGCCACAGATACCGTGTGTCTTCCCTAAATGACCTGCAGCCATTTGCCAGGGTGACTATGCCCTAGTGAAAGGGAAATACTAGATCTCCCCGAGGTTAACAGATGTTGGCTCTGAATTCACTCTGATCCCCAGGCCCCAAAGTGCCACCACGACCCACCAGTGAGACTGGGAACTTACGGAAGTCGGGTGATGTATGGAAACCTGACCAAATTCTCTCTAACGCAGTGTCCGTGCGCTCACGTACCCACCCTGTACTTTTTCCTCCGTTGCCAGAATATACAGTGAAAAAAAGATAAGTGATAACCGGCAGAATTCTTACCTTGATTCTTTCACCCATGAAACGAAGGCTATCATGATGAGACGGGCAAAGAGAATGCTCCTGAAACGACCCCCTCACTCCCGCCTGCACCACAACCAAGAAAGTAAGTCAAAGGCAATAATGCTCCAATCCTGGGGGAAATTACAGAGATTAGTGCAACTATCAAAAACTTGAGATATGCAAGGGTGGTGATTCCCAACACATCCCCATGGAACTCACTTATCTGGCCAGAGCAGAAGCCAGATGACAGTAAATCTCTGCAAGCTTGGTCCGGCAGTGATGCCAATTACAACTAAAGCACCAAATTGTGGAATTTTTACTGTGGCCATTCAACACAGCCCGTGGCACCTGGCGTTCAGCTTTTGACCTAGAAACTATTTTCTTTCCATGAAAACCTGAACCAACTCACATTTACACAGCAGGGCAAATAGAGTACCTTTACCAGCTTGCACCAGGCCGATGTCAAGTCTCCTCCTTGCTGTCATAATATTATGTGAGGGGAACTCAACTCAATGACTTTATCCCACAGGACATCCTGATTCATTTCACTGATGGTATTATGCTAACTGGACTGGGGAGTGGGATGTGCCTCCACTTCAGATGCCTTTGTAAGACATATGTGCCTGAGCCTGCGGGGCCGACCATGCAGGTAAAATTTCCAGGGGCTCAGTGGTCTGGGGCATCCTTATTTTCAAAAAATACTTTTATTGATTTTTTTTTTAATAGAGAGAGGAAAAAAGAGAGAGAGAAAGAGAGAGAGAGAGAGAGAGAGAGAAACATCAATGTGAGAGCAAAACATCCTTCAGCTGCCTCTTGCACGCCCCCTACTGGGAGTTGAGCCTGCATCCCAGGCATGTGCCCTGACCGAGAATTGAACCAGCAACCTTTCAGTGCACAGGACGATGCCCAACCAACTGAGTCACAGCGGCCAGGGCCGGGGCATCCTTTTGAAGTGAGAGACAAGTTACTGCCTCTTGAATTTCGCCCCATGAAGCGAGAGGCACACTGAGGGTGGAGGGAAACCAGCTTGGACCCCTCCATCTTGGAGGGAGCTGAGCTCTGTTCTCATAGGATAACTACACCTTCAGCGATTGTCTTCTCTGCCTCAGGTGCTTCTTTCAGCATCATTTTCAAACTCGCAGAATGGCTTATCCTTCACCATGGCATCAAACCCAATCACCCCGGACAACACAGTTTACAGGGTAAGAGGTGTGGCAGGAGGCTCATCCCCATGAAATTCGCAGATATCACCATGTGGCTTATCGCCTGGAATGGAGTAGCCTGAGAGAACGGTGAAGTGGATTACCAAGGGCTCGGTCACGGTGCCAGTAGGAAGATGACACCCTCCAAGCGGTACAAGCTTTAAGGTCAGTACATGGTGCTATCTCCCCGAAGGCCAGGACGCATGTGACCCACAACAAGGGCTGTCACTAGGAGTGGCCCCTCTCACTATTACACCCAGTCATTCACTAGAAGACTTCTCTGTTTTCATTCTTGAAATCTTAGGCTCGGTGGATCTGACATTTCTAGTGTCCACAGCAATGATTCTTCCACCAGGAAACGTGGTCATGGTTCCTAAATAAACTGGGAGCTGATTTACCCTGTTCATTTCAGGCTTCTCATGCCACTAAGCAAGCAACCAGGGAAGACGTTCCCTAGCTGGGCTGGGGTGATGGACCTTGGTCACCGGGGGAAGCTGTGTGTCTGCTCTACCATGGGAGGACTTTGTTCAGACACCGCTGAGTCCTCTCTTGCTCTAAAGTTCTGGTCAGTGGAAGATTGACAACTCAACGTCAAGACCACCAAAGACTCGGACCTGATAGGAACAAAGGTCCGAGCCATTCCACCAGCCCAAGAAACTTGTCCAGCTGAGGTGCTGCATGAGGACAGTGGGAACTAGGCCTGAGGGATGAAGGAGCACAGCTGTGACTTAGGCCCTGTTGCCAGCTACAAAACGGAGACCTTCACAGCTGTGTGTCAGGTTACCCTTTGTCCCTGGTATTCCTTCCTATTGCTATTTGACCAATTCAGCAGCTTGAAACCACATCCATGTATTAGCCCACAGTTCTGTAGGCGAGAAGTCCAGGCACGGTGCACACGGCTGGGTTCTCTACTCAAAATTTCAAAAAGCTGAAATCAAGGTGCTGGGCTGCACTTTCACTGCAGGTCAGGTTCTCTTTCGGGCTCACGCGGCCGTGGCAGAACTCCGCTTCCCCTGGCACGGGACCGAGGCCTCCGCGTCCCAGCGGGCTGTGCGCCGCATGGCTTCTCCTGAAATTCAAATCTCTTTCATCGGGAGGAGCCCTGGCCCTTTTAAGGGCTCACCTGATTAGGTCGGGCTCACGCAGGATAATCTCCCTTTCGTAACTGATTTGGAACCTTAATTACATCTGCAACATTCCTTCTGTACCTAGATCAGTGTGTGATTGAATAACCGAGAGAAGGTGTGTGTACACCGTGGGCAGGCTTTTGGGGAAGCCACCTCTGAGTTCTGCCTACCACACCTCGCCTCCTTTCACCCAATTCTTTGTTTGAAGAGCACTAGTGGGAATAATGCTTTAGGTTCCAGGAGGGCCTGCCTCACGGTAAAACGGCAGTCGGAGGACTTCGTGCATCTCGTCATGGGACGTGAGTTTTTCACCCAGATGAAGGGTGACAGTGTGTCCTGAGGGAGGGAAGAGGTGAACTGTGCCGGAGACATTCTGTTTATCTCTCCAGGTCTCTCTTCCTCCTTGCTCTCTGTCCACATAGAAGGATCAATACTGATTACATAGTGGGTTCCCTTGTCTTCTGGCTCTGTTTATCTAGTGGGGAGCAGGAGCTTAGAGAAGGGAAGGAGAGAACCGTCAGGGTACCTACCCCTCAGCTTCCTCCTTGCAGGCTGCCTTAAGCTGCCTGTGTCCTTCACCCGAGGACAGCCAGCTCCCTAGGACCCTCTTCGCCTGGATTCCAGTCGCCACGCCCCATCCCGGCACCCTCACAGGCCTCGGAGTGGGACAAGCTCTGCTGTCACTAGTCCTAGTTTGCTGCACTATCCTGTTTATCTCCCCCACACCCTGTCCGCACCTTGTACGTAGTCCCTTTCTTAAATCTGAATTATTCTCATTTGAATGTGCCTTCTGTTTTCTGTTTGGACTCTAACTGACACAAGAACCTATTAAGAGATAGACACAGGAGTGTGGCCGATGGAGATGTACATATTACTTTATCACCACCAAACTGCTACTGCACCATATGGCTGAGGTCTGCTAGGCCAGCAGGTCTGTTAATATTTCACCCCGAGGTCAGCCTGGTGAGGGCTCGCGCCCGGAAAACTCATGGTCTGGAGAACAGAGAGGGGAGGGGGTGCCTTTTCACAGAGAGGAGGGAGGTTGACTGAGCTGAGCATTTTGGCTGCTTCCTCCTGCGGAGGTTACCAACGGGCTGTCACTCTCCTTCCCTTGGGGCGGGCGGAGAAGGTGGGGCGGGAGGCGGGCCTCGGGGACAGCAAGCCCCACAAGAAGGCAGCACTCCTCCAACACTCTGAAGGCAAATAATACTGCAAATTAAGTCGCAGGTAAGCAAAACAGCCAAAGACTTCACATCCAGAACTTCTATAAAGAACACCTACATACGGATTAATTAAAACACCAAGAATCCAACCGAGAAGTGGACAAAGGCTACAAATAAGCACCTCACAAAAGAGGGAATATTAGCGGCAAATAAACATCTGGGAAAATGTGCAACCTCAGTAATTATCAAGAATTTGATTTTTAAAATGCTTTTTCCTCTTCAGACGGGCAAACATCTTAAGGATTGGTGTTATCCAGTGCTGGTGAAGACGCTCACAGACTGTTGGCAGTCGTGTGAACTGATAAAGCCTTTTGGAAAGCAGTTTGGCAGTGAATTAGAACTGTGTGCATATTCTTTGGCCCGACGAGTCCACTTCTTGAGATATTACTGGAGAAATACCTGTATTTGTACACACACACACACACACACACACACACACACACAGGGCCTATATAAGGGTGCTATTTGTAACAGTGAGGAGTTGGAAACATCTTGTTGTCCATCAATAGAGAAATGACAAAATCTTCATAATCTGGAATAAAATGCAGTTCAAATAATGGCCAAAGAAAGGGAGAGAGAACAGTAAGATAAATTGAATGTCCATATATTTTTTTCCCAAGGAAAGACTTCTTATATATATATAGCTATATGGAAAAAAGTAAGTTGTAAAAAATGTATACATAATATCATTGGTAGAATTCATGAGTGTAAAAAGTTAAACAAGGGAAGAAGATTCCATAGTCAGGGTTACTGAGATTTTTCAAAATGCCAAATGTAAAAAAATAAATCTAACCTTTTGAATATTCATACGTGTCCCCTTCGGATCATACCACATTGGTTGTATGTAACTAAGTGTAAGGTTTGCGTGTGGATGGTGTGTGGTTGGTTCACACTCCATCAGTCACCGCTGCAGGAGCCTCCCGTGTTCCTAACAGCAGGCGTGTGTAGGGAGGGGCACAAGAAGAGTTTCTGGAAGGGATCCAACCACCCCGTAATGGAATAGAAACTAAAGATAAAGTGCCAGTCACAGTCACTTCCTTTTAAAGATAAGGCTTGTAACACGGAAGGGTAAATATTCTAATATTCTAAGAATACAGACGATTGCTCCTGCAAGCACAGATTTCATAAAGCGATTCGACTCTGTTTTGTATAATAAGTTTAGTTATAGGGCCCTAATGTAGCTGTACCACAGATATTCCTCTAGGACATGCTTGGATACAATAGAAACCTAGGAAAGACAAATTTAACCGAAGATTGAGTTTCCTTTTTGACATAGTTGCAAGTTCTCAAGGATCCCTGAGATATGGACTATTTACTGGTAAAACTGGGTAAAGAAAAAGAGTTAAATTCCAAAGCCTTAGAAATACAGGTTCAATGGTTCAAAATACATATATATATATAATAGAGTGACACTCAAACGTTGATATTCTTAAACCGAGGCAGCTGTAGCTGAACACATGGTTGGATGTGAAAATATATAACAAGATATATAAAATCTGATTTCAACATGCTGCATAAAAATGATAAAAAGACTGGTAGCTCAAAAAAGAAAGTGAAATAGAAATGAGAATGCTCTTGTATTAGAGCAAGGAGGAAAAGCACTCAAAGAAGACGACGTGAAGTAAAACATCAGTAGAAAAAACTCCCTCTTAGACACTGAAATCCCTAAGTTGCTGTGGGGTCATCCAGCATTCCCCTATAAGCTATATAAAATTATATAAATTCTTGAAATGATATAAACACATAGCCCTGGTCTCCAGGTTTCAGATCTTTACATTGTTTTTGTTTTTACCCAGAGAACCAAGTGCTTCTTGAATGTGCACAGTGCTGGATCTTGGGACGAGAAAAGCAAGTTCATCCTGGTCCATCTTGCTTTTGGAAAGAGTTAAGATGAAGCCATGAAGGCCAGCCTTGCTGGTTCCCTTACAGAGGTTCCAAGTGCCGAACACAACACCTCTCTTGGGTTTTCTTCGCCACTTCACTTGTACATGAGCTTTATTCTCTCTGGCTGACTGTCCCCATGAGGTTTGGCTCTATTAGGAAGGAGGAAGGAGGGAACAGATGTTGGGTAGGCAACCAACAATGTCCATGACAGGTGCCATGGTTGGTCCACTGTGGGTCAGGTGTCCGCTCACTGACCAGCCACTATGTCTCTGAAGAGAGACCCATATAAGAGGACACACTCACTTACACCTTGAGGTAAAGTAGTGAAAGTGATCCAGTTCCTCCAAACAAGGGAACTGTACCCAGAAGAAGAAAGAGACACTCTATTAGTCATCTATTGACGCTAACAAATCACCCCAAAACTCAGGCTTGAAACAACATTTACTATCAAAGAGTTTCTATAGGTCAGGAATTGGGTGTGACTCCGCTGTCTCTGACTCAAACCTGGTCTGTCACAAGGGTGCAGTCAAGGTGCTGCCAGGGTACAATCATCTTGAGGCTCAATAGGAGCAGATCTACTCCAAGCTCACTCACATGGCTGTTGGCCAGCCTCAGGTCCTTGCTGGCCATCGGCCAGAGACATTGTCCCATGACATAGGGCTTGGAGTAGAGCAGCTCACAATACAGCAGCTGGTTTTTCTCAGAGCAAGCGAGCGAAAGAGTGAGAGAGGGCGCCCAAGGCAGAAGCTACAGCCTTTTATAACTAATCTCTGGTGTGACATTGTACCACTTTTGCTGTATTGTGTTTGTTAGAAATGAGTTGCTAGGTCTAGTCCACATCCAAGAAGAGAGGACGGGAAGACCAGGAGGTAGGGATCACCGAGGACCATTTTACAGGCTGACTCCCCTAGGTTCTGAGTAATGCAATAAAGGACTACTAGACTGAGCAGTGACACATTGACTTCTAAAAAATAATTAGTTTGATACAAACAAGCTGAGTCTGTAGAAAAACCTTGAGATTATGACGATATTACAACGATGGTAACATAAAATGTGCTAACAGGTGATAGTAATGCATACAGAGGTTTTTAAATCTTGTTCTTATTAAGTATGAAACAGATACAAAATGATATAAAAGATAAGATATAAAGCATAGTGATAAAATGAAGACACATGACCACACCATTCCGTGTAAGAGAAAGGGGATGATCACTACTTTTGAAGTCTCCACTGTTCACCCCCCACCCCCTCCAGAAGTCACCATTACCCTCATTATTCTTCACCTGCTCTTCTTCAGTTTTACAGATGTATGTGTCTTACAAACATCTTACACAAGATATTGTTTGGTTTTCCCCTGCTTGACTTAATAGAAATGGAGTCATACCGTATATATTTCTCTATGATTTGCTTCTTTCATTTAAGATTATGTTTCTGAGATTTATCCATTTGCCGTGTCCACGCTGTTTTCAATTTGACCTAAACTTCACTAAGCTCTTCACTTTTATATGCAAGAATGTATGGCTATACCATAACTCATCTGTGTGCTATTTGGGTTAATTCCATATTTTTGTTACATAAATAGTGCTGCTATGAACATCACTGAACTTGTTTCCTGGTAACACTTGTGCTACAGTTTACCCAGGGAATACACCTAGGAGGGGAACTGTTGGATCAAGAGTGTATGAATGTCCAGATTTAAGAAATAATGCCACATTGTTTTGCAAAGTGAATGTTCTAGGTGTTTCTGATCCTACCCAATATTTGATATTGCCTTTAAAATTTTTGCCAATCTGGGAGGTATAAAATGATGGGTTGTAATATTTTTTACCACATGGGCAAGTGCACTCCAGTGATCAGATGAGATTCAACTGCACACTCAAGTTTTAGCCATTATCTATGAAACTATTTACAAATTGTTGCTACTTAACTAATTGTCATACCTTTGCAAGTTCTTTGGCTAAGAATTAAATGCAAAGAATCAAGATTTATAATAATAACTTAGTGTCATACCTATGTTGCAAAGTGGTATAAGGTACAGACAGTCAAATGGTGAATAAAGAAAATTTCCATGGGCATTGTTCTTCTGTATTTATTTTGATACATTAAATGAAGGTGTTTTAAAGGAATGAAGGGGAAAAGTGAGTAGAGTCTATTTAGTTCATACACTGTCTCTGCTGCCCTAAAGGGTATACAAGCAAAGGAGTAAACCACTGGGGGTCTGACAAATTTTGCTCCTGTTACAAACCCCAACAGATGATGGTACTTTCAAAGTCTTAGAATTTTCATGCTCTGAGATTTACAGTGAAATTTTAATAAAGACATCACTTCTCTTAGATGGGACTCGGTTTGGTCAACATTGGATTGTAAACATGCTGAAGTTTGGATTGGTTAAACTCGGTGAGGTCACATCCTGATCGGACTACACCCAGTAAACACGTTCCAGGACAAGTCAAAGTGCTAAGTATAATGCCAGCTGCAAACGGGAAGAAATCAGCTGATCCGTAATAGCTGGCGACAGCCTGTTCTTAGAGGCAGAGCTGAAACGGAAACTGCCAAGCACTTGGATCCACTGTGAGCTCAGCCTGACCTCCAGGTGTCTGAGTGGACCTGCCTGGGGGTGGAGGCTAGCGGTGACAGTGACAGTGGAAGTTGGGTGCTCCTGAAGTCGCACTGTGAGCTTCCCTCTGTCAAAGCTAGCACAGAAAATAGACCAAGATGGCTTCTCCTCCTGTATTGTCAGAGGATAAACGTACATTTTTGAAAAGCAATTTAGCATAGCCATGAAGAATGTAAACCTATTACTATTTTCTGATCATGTAATTCCAACCTTAGGAATCTGCCCAATCAGAAGGGAGGCAGGGGAGAGAGTACTCAGACTGGGAGGAAAGGGAGGAAAAGGGGAGGGGAGGGAAGTGAGTTTGTGCACACAAGTGTGTGTGTACATGAGTGCAGGGGCAGTGTGGACAAGTGGTGGGCAGCAGGCTTCCGGCTCCCCTCCTCCTCACCCTCTCCCCTTACTCCCTTGCCAACTCTGGCCCCAGCTTCAGGAGGACACTTGTTAGGTGGACAGCATGCGGAGCCCCCTCCTATTACAGAGAACCAGCAGTAACTTCAACATCGTAGTTGGGTCCAGCATTTTCCTTCAACATTGCAAACTAACTTTTTGCCTATAACCCATTATAATCTTATGGGACCATGTCATATATGTGGTTTCTCATTGACCGAAACACCATTATGTGGCACAGGACTGCAAAGGACTTCAAGCAGTTAAACACTGGAATGAATATCTGCACAAATGGGACCTAAGAAAACAATTCAGAGATGGGACTGAGAGGTGCATTAAAGTGCTTTTACAGTGTGCACGCACATTGAAAAACGGTAACGTCCATCAACAGAGTAGTATGACAAATTCTGGGTTGTTGAGTTGTGGAACAATGAGCAGCTAATGTAATGATTTTGAAGAACACTGAAAAACACAGGCATAAAAACTGAGGAAACCTGAGCTAAAATTGGTGTCAGGAAGGCCTGTAGAGGAAGGTCTCACCCCTGACCACTGCTTGTCAATAATCCCAAATAGGAAAAGACATACCTTGTGTCTCCTAGACTTTAGGACCTAGAGGAAGCTATATCTACTTTATTACCCTGGAAAGAGGATTTTCTTCTTGCCCAGCAACAAGTCCAGCCAATGGGAAATGCCACAATTCAGCCAATAAGTCACGATCACCCTGAACTTGTACTTTCCTCCAATGAACTTTCATTTGTCTTCTGCTAATGACTTTCGTCAACCCAAGGTCATCATCACCATTCAAGCCAACAGGAGTTTCCAGTTTGGGTGGGGTGAAGGGAGTGACTTTATTCAGTGAAAGCTCAATTGTGAAACAACTAGACTATGGCTGTGACAGCTCAATCATGAAACAGTGTGACTGTGAGCCCACCTTGGTGTTACAATTCTCCTGCTGCAGCTGGGTAGGGGGAAAATGTGGTCTTCAATGGAAACTGAAAGTGCGCCCACGGGGACAGAGGGGAAGCAGGCTTATAAAGAGAAGAGTTCCACCCTGGCCAGTTCCGCTCAGCGGTTAGAGCGTCGGCCCACGGACCAGAAAGTCCCGGGTTCGGTTCCCTCTAAGGGCACATACCTGGTTTGCGCTTTGTCCCAGGCCCCTGTTGGGGTCGTGTGGGTGGCAGCCTGTTGATGTATCTCTCTCACCTGGATGTTTCTCGCCCTTCCTTCCTCTCCCCTTCCTGCTCCATCTGAAGATAAATACAAAAAATGTCCTCCACTGAGGATTAAAAGAAAGAGAAGAGTTCCAGCTCCCAGCCCAGGATTGGTTTGCTCTCACGGACATGAGGACCACTAATCATAGTTTGGTCCCAAAACAGCCCTTGCCGGTTTGGCTCAGCGGTTGGAGCGTGTCCTGCGGTTCAGAGAGTTCCAGGTTCGTTCCACTAGGGGCAGTTCCAAAAAACAAAACAAAACAAAAAAACCAACAAAACACTGTCCTGATTGGATGGGATGGAGCCACTTTGATTGGTTAGTAGAGAGGGGAAATCTCAGTTCTATTGGTTGAATTCTGATCCCAGGAGCTCTCTTACAAGGAATGACTCAGGTGAGCGGAGCACAATGCTTGGCAGCGGGGTCTGTGGCTTTTCACTGAAATGCAGCAGGAACTATGCCCACTAGATTCTGATTATGAATTTGAGCCCAATTAATGATGAGTTCTTTTTGGCAGGTATATTTTGCTCAAGGTTAACACTTTCCTTTCATCTTGCGTGACTCCTCTGGGTATCTCTCTGCTGGCTAGATGAGATATTGCCTGGCCCACGAATTGTTTAATAAAGCCAATTAGTTCTTCAAATTTCCTAAGATGAATTTTGTTTTACAGCATGAGAAATGCTCACAAAATAATATTAAATGAAAAGCAGGCCATAAAACCACATATAAAGTATGGTCAACATTTTCTAGAAAAAAATTGCACATTCACTTTTTAAAATCCGTAACGGAAAGTTAATGGGTAAGCGGTGTGATAACTGGTGGTTTAAATGTTCTTTATTTGGTCATACGCTTTCAAATGTCCTGTAATGAACAGATGCTATTTTTACACTGAGTAAAAATACTTAAGTATTTGCTAAAGTCCATTTCCTCGTTTTAACCGGGCCCTGGAGGCAGGCGGCTCTTACTGGCCACCCCACCTTCAGCCAAAGGGGCGCCAGGCCTCCCTCCTCTCTGCCTGCGCCGGGTCGCGCTGCCCTCCCTCGGACTTTTCTCTTGTCCCTGCGCTCCCCTTTCTCTTCTTTTGAAATATTTCACTTTTCTGAGCTGTTCACGGTTTTTACAACACAGTGCTTTTCTTACCAAAAAACGCCCGCAGAGAGCTCACGACCGGGACTCGCGGCACCAGCGCGCCCCCGCTCGGCCGGCCCGGGCCGCGCACCCCGGCGAGCTCAGTACGCGCCCGGCCCCGCGCCCCACCCGCTTCCGCCTTCCGGCCGCCGCGGACTCTGCCCGGTGTCGGCGGTCCGACCCGGTCATGGCTCCGCTACGCTTCTCGGCCAATGTGTCGTGGCTGTTCCCCGAGCTCCTCGGCTTCCCTGCGCGGCTGCGGGCAGCGGGTAGCTCTGGCTTCGAGGCCGCCGAGATCGCCTGGCCCTACGCGGAGCCGCCCGAGGTGCTGGCGCGCGCGGCGCAGGCAGCGGGGCTGCAGCTGGTGCTGATCAACACGCCCCCGGGTGCGCCGCGCGGCCCGGGCCGGGAGGTGGGGGCCGGGTGGCTGAGCCCGGGGCTAAGGTCCGTTCTCTCTGCAGGAGACCGAGAGAAGGGGGAAATGGGGCTGGGGGCCGTTCCCGGGAGGCAGGCGGCCTTCCGAGAGGGCCTGGAGCAGGCTGTGCTGTACGCCAAGGCTCTGGGCTGTCCCAGGTATCCTGTCCTTTCCTCCTCCCCCTCCGTGACCCGCGTGGTTCGGGGTATGGGAGAGCAGGGCGCCAGATGTTGAGAGAGGCTCACCGGCACTTCTCAGCCGTGCCTTTCCTGTTTGTCGTGTGTCATTCTCAGTTGGCTTCTCTACTGCTGGGAGCTCAGTCGGACCAGGGAGATAGCAAAGTAAACAGAACAGGAGGGATCCATTTGAGGACAGGTCAATTCACGGAGGCGGTGGGAGTAGAATAAGCACCTGTCTAGGACCAGAGGAAGCTTCCTACTGGGTACTGATGTTGAACTGGGTCTTAAGGAGTGGGCATTTGCTTGATGTAAGGAGCATTCCAGGCAGGGATGCAGTGGCCCGAGGTCAGCGGTGGCTTGGTGTGTTCAGCCGAGTTCAAGAGGCTGGAGAGGTAGCTTGTCGGGGTTGGATGTGGCTGAGAAGGATCAGGTGGTGATGGGAGGTGGAAGGCTCAAAGTGGGGCTGGTCAAATAAATGTCGAATCCTGCAGGCCAAGTAGGCTGAGAAGGAACTGGCAACAAGAGGTCATTACTGGTGGGGGTAGGGGGGCAGAAATCAGATGTTAAGGAGCTAAGTAACAGATGCAAGTAGAGACAAGCAATGTGGAATTCTCAAGAAGGGTAAGAGTCAAACTAATTTCTAAAAGGTGAAACTTAAGCATGTTTATAGGCTGAGGAGAGGGGCCGAGTGAGGGACTTGGTACCTGAGGCAGGAGGATGGGTTGACCCCCAGAAGGGCTGTGGGAAAGGGCTTGGCCTTAAGCTGACACCGGAGTGTCTGAGGCCGGAGCATCAGGGCCAGGTGGTATGGGCTAGCAGACCTGGGGGATGGAGGGCTGGCATGGTAGGAGGGCAGCTGGAAGAGGTGCACATGGGGAGCTGAGGGAGCAAAGGCCCTGCTTCTGGGAAGGACTCCACAGCCCACTCAGTCCCATTTCCCCACAGGATTCACCTGATGGCTGGCCGAGTACCCCAGGGTGCTGATCGAACAGCAGTCAGGGGTGAGATGGAGACAGTTTTTCTGGAGAACCTGAGGCATGCAGCTGGGGTTTTGGCTCGGGTGAGATGAGTGAAAACACAGGAGGGGGTGCAGAGGGCAGCCAGGCATAAGGCTGGGCACTGGCCCAGATCAAAGGGACTGGTGAGGAGCTTGATCAGGGACTGAGAGAGAACAAACCTGGGGGAAGAGCTCTATTCACAGATCCAACATGGTGCTAGGAGAACCTCGTGGGACTGCTGGAGCCCATTAACACCCGCATTACTGACCCCCAGTACTTCCTGGATTCTCCCCAGCAGGGTAGGAACCCCAGCCCTGGGTTACCTCCTGTCCCTTTGACCCTTGTGCTCTCCTTGAGTGTCACGCCCCCTCCTGGTTTCTCTCCCAGCGGCAGCCGTCTTACAGAAGGTTGGAAGACCCAACCTCCAGTTACAAATGGTAGGTGGGGAAATAGGGAGTGCTTTTCATAGGGCCGTGTTCACCAGACCTGGGAAGAATGGTGGGACCCGAGGGGTCTCTGACTGTAGTAATCTCTGCCCAGGACATATTCCACTGGCAGATCATGGATGGGAATCTGACAAGGAACATCCAGGAGTTCCTGCCCATCGTTGGTGAGAGGGTCCCTCTTTGCTCCTTCGTTTCCTGCTTCCTGTCCTCCTACCCTTCCAAGCCCCCTGTTTCTGTCCCTCAGGCCTCAGCAGGAGCCTGGGCCTCACCTCTGCTCACATCTGTCCCCAGGGCATGTGCAGGTGGCCCAGGTCCCCGGCCGGGGGGACCCAGGCAGCCCTGGAGAGCTGAACTTCTCCTATCTATTTCAACTGCTGGAAGACGAAGGCTACAAAGGCTTTGTAGGCTGCGAGTACCAGCCTCAAGGTGAGGGCTGGGCTGGGGAAGGGAGAACTAGAGGGACAGGTATTGGACAGGAGCTGTTTTCCTCCTCATGGATGGAGATGCCACTACCTCCTTCTCCCTTTAGGAGACACAGTGGAAGGCTTGAGTTGGCTACGTTCCTACTGGGATAGGCAGGGCCACCCACAGGCTGGCCAGTGAGGTCCTGCAGCCCACCCACATGCCCCTGGGACAGTGAGTTGAGCATCCTGAGTATCCTCCTTATTAAAGACAACCTGCTGAACATTTTCATATATGTATATTATTGGGGGCAGGGGGACACACAGTGTCTGGATCACTTCCCTCCTGTTGAGAAGGGCCACAGCTCATGCTCAAGTCCATCAGTCTGTGCAGTGTTGCTGTGGAGACGGGAGAGTTTTGGGTCCACCTCATCATGTATAGATGACACACCAAGGGCCCAGAAGTGAAGGGACTCTGCTTCAAAGGCAGAGCTAGGACTGGAACCAAAGTGTCGTATCCCAGTGGCAATGTACAGCAGTGGCGTCCCAGTGGGAAATGAAGACCAGAGAACTCAAGGTGGGAGGTGGGTGACATGGAGGCAGGATTCAGGCAGAGGACCACTCAGGTGAGTGCTTGCCACCTGGTGTGAAGAATTCCTGGACTCCGCCAGGTAAGCAGGGAGGAGGAGAACCTTCTCAAAGGGCCAGCAGCCTGACAGGAGATGAGAACCTTAGTGAGTTGACCTGACCCTCTAGACCCGGGGCTGACCGGCAGCTGTGAGAGAGGGAGGCAGTCCCTGCTGCCAGGCTGGGCTGCAGGCCCAGGTGTGTGCACAAGCCTTTGGTATCCCTCAGAGTCCAGGCCTGATGGCACTGAAGGGCTGGTCAGTCCTGCCTCAGCACGCAGATCGTGAGTCGGACAGCGACACTGAGCGGTTCCCTCAGAGGAGACGGGTCCAGAGGGTGAAACAGGCAGTGTTGATGACAGACTCAAGGTGATGGTAGGTGGAGACCAGCTGGGCCGGGGGGCTCTCGCTGTCCTGGGGCTGTACTGGGAAGGGCTCTCGGAAAACCACTGTCAAAGACTGGGGAACAGAGTGGGGGTGCACTGGTGAGAGTGGGAGGACAGGGCAGGCACTCCAACCTCAGCAGGCTCTGGGGTAGAGCATTTGGGGTACAGCCTCCCAACAGGCTGACACAGCCCCTCACCCCGTTCTCACCGTCTTTCCCAAGTGGGAATCCAGAAACACTAGCACAAAACAGTCCGTGAACTTCTGATTTAGCACAACCTGCAGCAGAAGACAAAATGAGATGGGGGGGGGCCTCACCGAGGAAGCACAGGCTCTTCTCAAGGGCATCCTGGGAGTGGGTGGGACAGTCTGAAGGAGGACTGCTTCCACCACCACACCCGACCCCACCTGCACTCATTCCAGAACCTCATCTCCAAACCGAACCTCGGTGCTCATCCTTATTGGCCCCTCGGCAGGGGAGGGGCCTTGACTGGAAGGTCCCTGAAGTCATCTACCTGGAGGCCCTGCACAAAGCTGGCGCTGAAGTCCAACAACAATGGGAGTTCTCTGTCTTGACAGGACCTTCCTTGCCTCCTGTCCTGCTGGATCTCTGACCTCCCCTGGGACCGTTCCTTCCCCGATGCTCGCCTGTCCCCGATGCTCAGCTTTGCGATCTCTTCCACTTCCAGGGCCGCAGGGACCCCTATTCACACAGATGCTGCCCAGATCTCTCCTGAGTGCCCATCCCCAATGTCCACATACACCTTCAAAACGGCGGTCCTAGAAGGTCCTTATGGACCTCAGACTCAACTCACCATCCTTCCCCAAACGGACTCCTGCCTCAGCATTCCCGCCAGCCCCAGGAGCCCCTCCTCTGCTCTCAGCCATCCCTACTACTGCAGCCGTACCCTGACGAACCTTGGCTTCTCTGGATGCCCCTTCAAAACACCTTGAAACTAATCCTCTCCCCAAGTACTAGGTTGCAGGATCCATCACCATGAACCAACTCCTACTTTTTCTGCTGAAGTCTTGAGTGTCTCCTTTCCTGGACCACTGCTCCCACTGGCCATCTCTCTAGCCTCTTAGCCCCCCTGCTGGTGCCTCCACCACAGCTCCTCTAGCTGTCCTTCCCGCAGTGCTTTCAACCGCTACACCAGTCACCTGGAGGATCTGGCTGAAATGCAGATTCCGAGTCAGCGAGGCCTAGCCTGCTTTTCAGCAAGCTCCCAGGTGTTGCTGGTGTGAGGGCCACGCTTTGGGGGAGTCGGAGGCTTTAAAGCCCAAGAGGTCCTTTCTGAGACTGCAGCCTCCAAGACCAACCACCACAAGCTTCCAGAACTTAGCCCTCAGGATCTCTAGCCAAGGAAGGGTTGTGTTTTTGTGGCTCGATGCTCAGTGCTCACAGGGTTTTTCACATGTGTCTGTCTGTGCAGTCTCATTCCATCTAGGCCTCTCACCAGAGCACAGCTTGTTTGATCAGGCTGGGGTTCCTTGAGGGGGCACCTGTCATTTCTCTGATAAGGATTTCTGGTGAGCATCTCTTCAGAGGAGGGTTAAGGGGACTTACCAGGTACTGAGTTCCCAAGTCTGGGCTCTGGAAATGGCGACAGCTCTGGGGAAAGCGGCTCAGGAGAACCTTGATCAGGCTCTGGTACCAGGACACCGTCATTGACAGGAAGCAGTCCTGGGGGAGGGTCCACAGGCCTGGATCTGCTGTCCCAGAACCACCCTGGTTGCCCATGGCTTTCCTAACATCCATCCCAGCCCCTTCTGGAACTCAAAATTCCTTACCAGCTGGGGGTCAATGTCCGCAATGGATTTGGCGTGGACTGCTTCTAGGAGCTCCTCCAGTTCAGCCAGGGCCAAGCGCCCCCCTAGCCGCAGCCGATCAGGCCCTGGTGGCTCCAGCAAGAAGAGGCGCTTCCAGAGGGTGTCCCTTCGGCAGTGCCCTCCAGCCAACCGGACCAACTGAGCCAGCCGTGCCCGTGCCACGCCCACTTCTGCAGCCAGTGGGGGGAACAGAGGAGCTGGGCCAGGCGGCAGACCCACCCCTGAGGCCTCCTTAGGGCTACCAGCTGAGCTTCCAGGAGCCTCCGGCTCGGGGGGAAGTCTGGGTGGTTTCCGGAACCTGCGCATGTCAGCAGTTAGTCTGGGAAAGAGCTCTCGTTGGCTGGTGAGCACCACGAAAAACTGTAGCCTGGGGCAGGAGGGGGCAAGAGAGGTCATTACATTAGGAGACATGGGGCAAGGGCAGAGGATAGGCTGGGCAAGGGGCATGTTCAAGGTGGGGGATCTGCTGACCGCAGAACGTGCCGCTCGGCCTCTCCTTGCTCCTCAAAGGGTGCAGCACAGTGACAGACAAGCAGAGACACATCAAAGTCGTCCTGGTGACGAAGTCCCTCCGAGTCCAGGTAGGAGCCAGAGCTGTGCAGTGGGGATGAGATGTCAACCCTGAGATTCTAGTGAAGTCAACCTCACCCCTTTCTGCCCAAGAAAACACAGGTCTCCCTACTGCAAGGATGGCCCCGACCACAGCTTCCCCAGAGGGCATGCTGGTGTTCCCGCTCCTCCTTACCTGTGCCATGCTGACACTAGGGCGTACTCATTATGTTCTGGACCCCCTGGCCGGGCCATGCGCAATGGCTTCATGTGGTAGGAGCTGGCATGGTCAGCCACATAGTTATACAGCTGGTGGGCAGCAATGAGTGGTGTGGGGAGCTCCAGGGTCCCTGAGGAGTAAGTTACAGGAGACAGTGCAGTTTGGAATAGACACACCGATCTGGGGGGTTATGGGATTAGGTGTCCCTAAGGCTCTGATGGACAAGCGGACTGGCCCTGCCTTTCTGGGGAGCTCCTGAGGTCCTGTAGAACATCGAGATGGGACAGAGTGGCTCAGGGCAGACAGAGGGCAGGGTATATGACACAGGATCTAAACTTTGATATGAAATAGACGGTGAAGAAGTTAAGACAGATGTGAGGGTAGGGTCCAAGTGGTATGAGGCAATTACCAATGCGGAACAGAAGGATGAGGTCTGGCCCTGGGAAGTGGTTCCACCGGCCCACACCTTGCGACCTATTTTTTTTTTTCAGGTTCACTGGCTTGCCCTTGGGCACTGACCTTGGTGAATGTGATTGCGACCAAAGTGGGGCCCATCAGGGTGGTGGGCCAGGAAGTGTCGCAGGAAGGTGGTGAGGTGGTAGCCGTGCCGCAGCACCAGGTGGGTGCCCAGCACGTGCTGGTGCACGAGGCGCAGGTGGAAGTCATAGCTGAACGAGTGCACATGCATCAGGTCCCGCACCTTGTCACACTCCTCCGTGAACAGCATGGACAGCTGGGAAGGTGGCAGGGGCTGATCAGGAAATGCTAGCTCAGGCTGCCCAGCACAGGCTACCCAGCACATTCCTGTCTCCCTCCTCTTACATGGAAAAAGCTCAAGCTTCACCCTGTTGCTGTGGGCCCCTGTGCCAGAACAGCTCTGGGAAGCACTCCTCGTTACATTCTCTTTTTTATACTGTATTGTAACCCTGTTTACATGAAAATGACCATTAAAAAAATTTTTTTTTTCTTTATTGACTTCAGAGAGAGAGGAAGGGAGAGGGAGAAAGGGGCAGAAACATCAATGAGAGAGAACACTGACTGGCCACCTCCTGCATGCCCCCCACTGCGGATTGGGCCCACAACCTGGGCATGTGCCCTGACCAGGAATCGAACTGGTGACATGGTGGTGCATGGGTCGATCGATGCTCAACCACTGAGCCACACCGGCCGGGCGAAACTGAGCATTTTGAGAGACAGGACTTTTTACTCTATAGCCCAGATTCCACTAAGTCTGGCACAGAATCACTGATGTAACAAATACTTGTTGAGTGCCTACCTGGTACCGTTCTAAGTGCTGGGGATACACTGGGAAACAAATCCCTCCCCTCAAGGAGCTTACATTTCAGTAGTAGGGAGATAAGACAGTAAACGTTAGACAGAGTAAATGAGTACACAGATTAGAAGGTAGTGTTATGGAAAACCAAGAAGCAAAGCAGTTGCCATTTTAAACGGGGTGGTCAGGGTGGGCCAGGTGTGGTTATTCCCTATTAGAACATTTTTGCTGGCCCCTTCCCATTGCTCCAGCTTTATTTTTTCATCAAACTACTCGCTCTTCCCAAGTGCATCACGTATTCTCTCTACACTTTTGTACCTGCTGTTCTCTTTGCCTACCATGCTGCTCTCCCTGATCCTCTCATTGGCTAACTTCTCATTGGTAGAGCTCCATCTGGGTCATCCTGCCAAGCTAGGCCAGGGAGGGCTTCCTCTAGTTGATCTGTGGATGAATGAGTGAATGAATGATGGCTGAGAGAGTGAGCTGCTGCCTCTTGGTGGAAATACCATTACTGAAAGTGCATTAACTAGATCTATGGCACTGGAATGGCAGAATCTACATGAGCACTTCCTTGGGGGCCCTGGGCATAGGAGTTAATAGGAAAGGAAATAAGTGACTGTAGAAGCAATAGCTTAAGAGTCAGAGTAGCCGCATGATCGTGGGTAAGTCACAGTCTGTCTGCTTCAGCTTCCTGTCTACCATGGACATAAAGTAAAGGTCTTCATAAAGTTAGAGGCCGCGTGAAAAATTCAATAGCCAAGGATGAGCCTCAGAGTCAGCACTGCCCCCAACTAGCTCTGTGCTCTGGGGCAAATTAATGAACCTCCATGAACCTGTTTCCTCCTCTGTACAGTAGAAATAAAACTCCTCTTCACTTAGCATATATACTAAGAACTTAGTAAATAACAATAATAAAGCAAACTCGAAATCTAAGTAGGGTTAGAGATTAGATATGTAGAGGCAGAGAGCCAAGTGGATGGAGATCAGGGGGCAGGGAAGGCTTGAGAGAGTAGTGGGGGTGGGTTCCTGCCCACCCACAGCTCCCTTCTGAGCACTCAGGCTCCAATGGGTTTCTGCACAGAGTGACCAAGCTTTTCTGGATCCATTATCCTGCGATGACTGGACTAGATATCCACACCCAAGTCAAAGGCAACCATCTATGGGCTGGATATGAGCTGTCCAGATATGAGATGGGTCTGCTGGAGGGTGATGGGCTGGGCCCAGGCAGATCCTGTTCTCTCAGGGACTAAATGGGAGGCACCTTAAGGAAGGCATGGACAGATGGGGCAACCTGACGGAGCTGAACTAACTGAAGTACAGAGGGCTTCAGGTCCCTGACTTCACTCGAACCTCACTCATCTGAGCACTCCTGAGTGCTTGGCCCTCATGGGGTACAGAGGCCTTTCCTTGAGGCAGACACACAGGCATGAATAACAACTAAGTGACGGGTATACTGTGTGGTTGGGAACTCTAGTCTCCATTCTAAGAATTAGCAACTGCACTGACAATGCCAGGCTATCGCCAGTTCTAGATTAGGCCAGGACTGCCCATGGCACCAACCTACCCACGTGTCAGATTACCCACTATGCTCAAATGTCCGTGTTGTCTAACCATCTGTGGTTATGGAATGACCGCAGTGCCAGGCTGTCAGTGCCAAATGACCACGCCAGACCAGCCACTGTGCTGGACTGCCTTCTGCCCTCCTGCTACAGCTGAATGCAGCTCTGGACCACCTGCAGGGACACTGACCTAGCCAGCCCACGGCACCAGATCATCCCTGAGCCAGACTGCCCATGCATTACTCTCATGGGCCACAGCACACCAGGGATGCATGGACTATGCCTGAGACCCCATGTTACCACCCTCACCACGTACCTGAGAGTTGACAGCTTGCCCCATGGGGATTCGGGAACACTCTAGGGCAAACTGTTTGACACAGAAGTAACAGCCCTGGAGAGAGGGTGGAGATGAGGTCAGGAGGGCAAGAGACAGGTGGGTCTGGCTCTTCCCACCCAGTGCTCCTTCTATTCACCTGAAAAGCCAGCTCCATGAGGATGATGCCTCCAGGCAGTGCCCGCTGTAGGTGGTAGGTGGTTACCGGGGAACCAGTGCTCTGGAGAAAGGAAAAAGATGGCTTCAGAGGCAAGAGTTGGGGGTTCACCAGCTTCAGATCAGCAGGGAAAAAGTCTCTTGGACGGGTGACTTTAATGATGTCAGGCTGGGATCAACAACCAGTGTCACTGACCTCTGGCCTTGGGGAAATAATTCAGGCTTAGTGACACTGGTGTCTGGGACATCCCCGATTTCACTGTCAGGGATGATACATGATGATGTGTTACCTTGGGGCTCCCATCCATCTTGGTTTTAGGGCAGGAGAAGGAGCCCCGTCCCTCTGTTCCAAGGATAGCCATGGCCCGCAGCCGGCTGGTGCTGCAGAAGAGAAAAAGGGACAAAAAGATGCAGCAGGCCAGTGGGATGAAGGGTTATGGCTATTAGACTCAATCCATCTCAAGTGGAATCATTTTGTAGGAGAGGAGACAGGCCCAGAGAGGGAAGGACCTGCCAGGGGCAGCAGGTAAGTGGCAAGGCTGGGACTGGAGTTCAGGTCTAGACTGCAGGGCAGGGCTCTCTCCACAGTAACTATTGCTTTATGGGGAAGTGTGAGCAGTACTCAGTGTGCAGGAAACCAGAACTTTCTCTACCAGTGAGAGGATGAGGGTAGGGCCAGAGAGGCTGCTGAGAACGTGGGAGACATCCATGAGAGCATGGAGATGCCTGCTTACTGGGGGCAGCAGGGGAGCGTGGGAGGGGGCAGGCTGCTGTATGTCTAAGATTTCATCAGGAAAATCCAAAGAGATACTTGATGCCCTGGTTAAGTACTCTCCTCTGAGAGGGAAAAGGGGTTCTCTCTTGACCGGGGAATGGCCCTTAGCATTCCACAGGCCTACTGTTCTTCCATTTCTCAACTCGGGGGCCAGGGGAGAAGAGAAGCAGGGAAAGCACTGTGAACAAGGACAACACAGAAAGGGCCAGTGAGACCCAATCATTACACGATTGTGAGGTACAACCTGCCAGAACTGCCCTGGCCGGTTTGGCTCAGCGGTTGGAGCATTGGCCTGCGGACCAGAGTCCCAGGTTCGGTTCCCACTAGGGGCACGTACCAAAAAAAAAATTGCCAGAACTCTTGCGGGTGTGTGTGTGGGGGGGTATCTAAGCCTCTGGTGGAAAGAAATGTCCCATTTAATCCTTAAGGGAATAGGGACACAACCTAACTAGTGATTGGTTATAGTTAGTGACTGGTGACAAACCTAGCTGGTGTTGCTCAGGTAGCTGAGTGTCAACCCATGCACCAAGAGATCACAGGTTTGATCTCCGGTCAGAGCACATGCCTGGGTTGTGGGCTCTATTCTCAGTAGGGGGCATGCAAGAAGCAGCCAATAGATGTTTTTTTCTCTCTCCCTCTCCCTTCCTCTCTTAAAAAAAAAAAAAATCAATAAAAAACATTAAAAAAATAAAACAAAATGCTGAGGAGTTGAAATTGGCTTTCTGGTCCAAGGTGGTGTCTTGAATTAAGGAAACACAAATATATTTACTAGCTTGAAAGGGCATCAAGTTTATAATAGAGAGGAGGGAGACATGAAAGTGACTGTAATATGAACAGACACTTTCCCATCAGACACTGGGAAGGGGCTGGGAACAGAATCTGGAATGGGAATTTGAGAGTCGATACAGGAGGAAAGGTGGTTGTGAACTTGTCCCTGAGCTCTGGGGAGATGGAAGGTGGTGACAGAGGAGCTGGCTACTTTCCAAGACTCAGACCTGTCACTAGTGGCCAGTGAACGAACATGAGCAAGAACAGGCCAGAGTGCAGTGATGCAGGCAAGCCCAGTGCAGGGTCCCTGGTGAGAGACAACTACCCTTGGTGAGTAAAGGCCTCCTAGCTCATGAACCATGTAAAATCTCAGGACTGGTCAGTGGGGTGAGCGGGACAGTGATCATTAAGACCCAGGTCCAAAAACTTAGGAGTGTGTACTAGATCCATGTGCGTGGATGTATAGCAGCATGAAAGCATGTGTGTGAGATGTACCTGGGCATGAGCTCTGTGAGACGGGACACAGTTCTAGGAGTTTCATGAGATGTGTGAGGGTTACAGGACATGCTGGAGGGCTGCATGGAAGTGTCCAAGATCCTCACTTGTGCTGGCCTAGTGGGGCAGGTGTGCACAAGGCCCGGGTTGTCCTCGTGGGACCCACGTGGAGAGAGGAAGGGTGGGTGAGGCCTCACCTGTCGGGGAGGAGGGGAGGAGGGAGGAAGAGAGGGGCTCACCTTCGGGCAGGCGAGGGTGGCCGCAGCGGCACCAGCGCAAAGCCCATGCTCTGCAGATACTGCACATACTGCTGCAGGAAAGCCAGGCTCAGCTCCTTCAGCCAAGGCTCCTCACGGGCACCCAGCGGAGGCACATCTGAGGCCTCACAGCTTGCGGGGGCCTCTCGGCTCCCAGACACTGACTCAGGGCGATGGCGCCGCTGTGGGAGTAAACATTAAGGAAGGCTCTACCCACTGTCAACCACTCTACGGGTGATAAGGGAATGGAGATCACAGTGGGGTAAGGGGAGAAATCCAGGAGTCTTGAGCCTCACCTGCCCCTCCGAGGGCCCACAGGTCTCGGGGGGCCCATGCAGCCAGGCAGCTGGGTCGAAGAGCAGGGCTGTGGCACAGTAGTGCACCAGGCGGGATGACTGCTTCAGGGTCTCCAGCTCCCCGGCCTGAGGAAATGGGCAGTGAACACGAGAGCAGTGGCCAGGGAACGGTCACAGGAGGCTCTGGGAGGATGCAGGTCAGTCCACTCACACTGATGGGCATGCTGGCGGGGGTGGAACGCTGCTGCCAGGTTACAAACAGATTCTCCATCTTCATCTGGCGCTCCAGCTCTGGGGGTTGGAAGCACTAGCAGTGGCCCTCTCCCTCCCAGACTCCAAACTGCCCCTGCCCGCGGGCCAGCCCGGTGCCCTCACCTCTGCGCTCTGTCATCTTGATCTCCAGGAACTGCTGTCCATGGTAGGTGACGGGATCGGGGGGTCTGGGCACAGGGCCAAGTGAGGAGCTGGGGCGGGCAGCCGTGATATCCCTCAGGGCCTCATCGAAGGGGAATGTGTCCAGGGGAAGAGGGCCCCCACCCCGAGAGGACCCACTCAGCCGGCCTTGCTCACGGCTCAGAGGGGGGCTTGCACTCCGGATAAGGGTCTCTGCTTCCACCGTCGGCAGGAGGAATGGGTTTGGCTCCTGAGAAAGATGGAGCCTCACAATGGGTACATGGCTTCTGTCCTCAGTCCTTCTCTCCTACCCCATAGCCTCCTCTCTCAAACTCTCCCTCCCTACTACCTCGGCCCTTGGTCTGTCCCCTCCCCCTGCTTCTGAGCCAGTTCTTCCTTAAAACCCCCAGGAGCCGGAACTAGAGGGAGCCCGAGCAGCAGGCACCTTTTCATCCCGCACTGGGAAGTCCAACTGGCCATAATGATGGAAGAGCCCAAGCTTCTGGCTGAGGAGGCAGAAGATGAGATGGGCACGAGCATTCTGCCACTGCACGAGGCGAACCAGCGCCCGGCCCAACGCTGCCCCGAGGTCTGGAGCCCAGTTGTAAGTCAGCAGCAGTAGCTGGAAGTCAGGAGTCAGGGTCAGTGAGATCACAGAAACTCTTTTCCCACCGAGCCCCTGGCCCCACATCTACCTTCTTATCCACGACCTCCAGCAACAAGAACCTCTGCCGGGGAGCATTTCGTCCCGAGCTCCCGTCGCCTCCTGGCTCGAAGCGCTGCAAGGCTTTGGCAGCTACAGGGTGGGAGAGGGTCATATTGGGGGTCTGGAGGCAGATCCCCCTCAATACCATCCTGTCCCCGGCAAGGTCAGACGACCTCTTCCGTCACTGTAAACCCACCCTCCCCTTGGCCATGCCCTCACCCTGCTGGGTTGGTCTCCTCCACTGCAGAAAGTTCCTTCCCAGAAGCAGCAGATGCCGCTCAGCTGCTGGGCGGGCCGTTGGGCCCAGCTGTCCAAGGGAACAAGGACTGAAGATGTCTGGCTCTGAACTCCTAGTGAGAGGGAGGGACACAAAGAAAGCAGACCATCCATGGTCTCATCCTCTGGCCATCTCCTCCCTGAGCCTAGGCCCCCACCTCTCCTAGCTCAGCCTCCATGAGACCCCAAACTCACAAATGCTGCTCAAAGACGCGGACACTGGTGTCTCCAGCCATTGAGGTGACCAGAGTGGTGAACTCAGACAAGATGGATGGAAGGAGGAACCGGGACACCATGTGGGTGGAGCTCCTGGACACTGAGGCACAACCTGGATCCAGGGGAAGAAGTCATGATGAAGCTGTGGGGTGGGGACCAGGTTGCGGATGGTAGTGGGAGGCTGGGGTCTCACCAATCTGAACCATGAACTCCATCCAGCGCTGAGTAACACGAGCGAACAAAGGCTGCAAGGTCCCTACCTCCCCCTCTTCTAGCTGCGTGGTCCGGCGTCTGAAGACACAGCGGGGGAACCACACACTGAAGAACCACACACTGATACTTGACATGTATGTGTTTACATAAACTCAATACCCACCTGTGATTTCACACCACAGCCGCCCCCGACACACACACATACACACCTTTGTCTCTGGGCTCCAGAATCTGGGCCTGACGCCCGCTCAGTTCCACCTGGAGTCCGAACATTTTCAGTTTTGTGACGCCTCCGGCCCCGAATGTCTTCTGGTCGATCCAGGACAATGTCATCAGTTGTTTTGGGGGAACCCAAGTCACCAGATTCTGTTTTATTCTGGAGGTAATGCAATGAATGAGGAGGGGCTACTGGGAAGGGGAACAGGGAAGAGGATGGAGGCATCAGCAGGGTAGGAGCCTGGATGACCTGGAGGCCCAGGTTCAGAAGTGGCTTCACTGCAGGCTGACTCAGCAGCCTTGGGCAGGCTGCTCAACTTCCGAGCCCAGCTGCCTCACAGGTGAAAGCAATGCTCATCTTGCAGGGTGTGAGGATACAGTAAGAAAAGTGGAAATGAAGACACTTAATAAGCTGAGGCTATACCAGTGAGAACTTGCCACATTCTGCAAACTCCTACCCATGGGACAGAGTAGTTTTACAGAACAGAAATCCAAGGCAAGGCCTGCAGAGGAGCTAGGATGCAGGTAAGAAAGTAGGTGCCAACCTCACCACTTCCTCCCGTTCTCCCATTACCAGCATGTCCCAGAAGCTACGGCGGCCAGCTTTGCTGGGGGGAGTCACAGGCTCCCCAGGGGCAGGCCCGGGGGGAAAGGTGCTAGCTCGGCCTGCAGGGCTCTTGGTTTCCAACGACCCACTCCTGAGATTTCCTGTGGATACCAGACAATACAGACTTCTGTCACTAACCATCAATCCCCATTCCAGACAACCTAGCCCCAAGGTATAACTTGACTCTTCTTCTACCAGTTAGTGAATGACAGTATATGCAACTGAGCACAGCTACAGGTGTTTGTGTGATGTGAGTTCCCGATATTTCCTCCTCTAAGTGTGACCCTAAGTACGAATACATTTCTGCCTGATTTGCTAATGCAGGGAAGGTAATGAATAACTGTGAATGTGTATTTCAGATGGGGCCTCTGTGATGTCTTCCCAGACTCCCACCTCCTCACCTGAAACATCATCTTGCCTGGATCTGTGACATTCTCTGGCCCCCACATACCTGGGGACATATCCTCTGTGCACAGGGATGCTGGCAGTAGCCGCAGCTCCATGATGGCATCAGCCAGGGCCTGGCGAGCAGCTACTCGGAGCTTCTCTTCCAGCTGTACAATACTGATATTCCCTTTTCCCCACACATCCAGTCGAAGCTGTGGGGCCCCACTTTGAGCTGAAGGAAAGAACAGGGGTCACTTGAGGGTGCCCCTAGTTCCTACAGCATTAACTGGACACCCCCTCCTCTAACCAAGCGGCCTCACCTGAAGAACTGTCCGGCGTGACTGGGCAGCGAGTGACCTGGGTCAACTGCTCAAATTCCTCCTCTCGCAGTAGATCTGGGGGCCCCAGAGAAGAGGGGTGCCACGATGCCAGTGAGATGGGGGCACCTCCCTCATCCACAAAGGCTAGAGTGATACAGGCGACTCCTGGGTAGAAATCCACAGGAAAACTCAAGTCTGGGAATTCCAGACCCCTTTTCCTCCCCCAAGTCCCCCTTAGCTGCAAGGCTGGGAAAGGCCCTTTCAGCCACCAGACCGGAAAGGCTCTCCCACATCTGGTAGTGCCCTGCACTGTACCTTTGCCACCAGTGCCCTGTCCACCAGGCTTGTTATACAAGTAAATATCCAAGTCGGGGAGGCTGCCCTGTGGTGGGAGTGGATGCTGGGGAGAGAACAGCCACAGAGAACTAAGGCTAGGCAAATGGACAAAAGTCATCAGGGAATGGGTGTCCACGGTAGGGAATGGGGAGCACAGGAAGACACAGGTAGATAATAAAGGTGTATGTGAGGGGAGTTGCGGGGGGCAAAGGTGCACACGGGCCTCTGTATAAAACAGTTACACAGTCAGGGTGTGTGTGGGGTACCTGGGTATATGTGGGTGTGGAAAGAGGTGGGTGAAACCTCACCTGGAAGTGGTTCCGGCCGTTGCTGTCTGTGTACTTGGGAGAGTGCAGGAAGATGAGCAGGTTTTGCCGCAGGTACCAGGCCAAGGCAGGAAGCCAGGGCCTGCAGGAGGGGGGCAGGGCCAGATGCAGGACCTCTGAGGGGAGACTTCCAGGGGGCTGGATGAACTGCAGAGAGTGGGAGGGCAGTCAGCGCCAGGTGAAGAGGTTCTGGCCGAGACTGTTTTGCAGCTGTGGTGGTGCCACGGAGGATGCTGGAGTCTGGGAGGGAGCTGACCTCTACATCAGCTGGTGTCAGCTTGCAGTTCCGAACAAGCATTACTGTGATGACGTCCAGAGTGGCTTCATCCAGGCGCCGACGAAGAACCCGCACTAGCTCATCTGTGATCTCAGGACCTTGACATAGCCATGGTGGGAAGGTGGAAACCCTGCAGAGAATCCAGCTACCCCAAACCAGCCCTTAAACCCCAGACTCAAACATTCTGCCAGACACTAGAGGCTGCAAGCACTACGTTCTAGTTTTGCCAAGCTACTCACTGTGTAACTGTGGGTTGCACCTCTCAAAGCCTCAGTGCCCTTACCCATAAAATGGGAATGTTAACAGTCTTAGCCCAAGATCGAATACATATTAATTGAGCCATAAATATTAGCTGGAAAATGCATTTGCCTATTAGATACCTCAGATTCAATGTATTTCAAATCAAACCCATCATCTTCATTCCCAACCTGCACCTGGTATCCAGCCAGTGGGCCACCATCTATCCACATAGTCATCCAGGATAGATACCCGGATGTCAACTTTAGTGACTCCTCTTCCCCAAGTTGCATTTTAATCAGCTATAGGTCCTACCCCCTAAATACTACAGCAGCCTGTCCTTTCCCACCCAGCTCCTGCTTAAGGGAAGCCCAGAGCCGAGCATGAGCTGGAGTAGGAAGGCTCTAAGAGAAGTCCCAGGGAACTCTGGAACCTCATCTGGTCACCCTCCTACCCTCTCCTTGCAGTCCTTACCAGCCTGCCCTACACCATGCACCAGCAGCTGGATGTGTCTGTCCACTTGGCCCACGGGACGAGCAGCATCTGCACTGCGGCTGGAAGCCAGCTCCAGGGGAGAACGAGGACCCTATAGCAAAACTCTGGTCAGGACCCAGCTCCAGGGAGCAAAGTCTGAGGGAGCACAGGGCATCAGGGAGGGAAGAGGATACGTGCCGAGGCTTCCTCAGAGTAGATGGGCTCCTGGCTTCGGGACAGAGCGAGGGAAGGGGGCGGAGCGTCACCTTCCCATGGCCGCTCACAGCAGGACGTCTCCAGGAGCCTGGGAAAGAGTAGCAAGGTCTTTGGCCATACCTCCTCCTGCACCATTCATGACCCATACTGTACCCTACCTTGGCAGGCCCACATACCGAAGATAATACACAGCCTTCGTTGCTCGCTCCTGATAAACAAACATATTCTTCCGGTTCACCACAGAGAAGGCATTGAGCACAGAGCGCAGGGCCTGGATGGCTGTGGAGTGACGGGAATCAGGGAACTCCCTTCTCCAGATCTCCCTCCACACCCCACCTGCCTGCTCATGCCATCATATACCACGAGAGACCCCCATGCTGGGCCCCATTTTGAGGCGTGAGTGGACTCGAATCACAGTTCCCCACACAACGTCACAGGAGAAATGGCCAGGGACAAACTGCATTGTGGCTGCTAGGTACCCTCGGGGTGCACAGCTCTCATCAGCAGCATAATCTGATGGGGGGAAGGGAGACAATGGATCAGAAAAGGGACACAGCCCTCTGCCCTCACAGACTTCTCACCTGTGAACTGGTCTACTCATCCTCACTCCCCTGGCAATCTGGGTTCCCAGAGAAGCTGCTGTCAGGTATGAGCAGTGGATAGGAAACCCAGAAGGCTGCAGAGTCTAGAATGGAAAGCTGGTTGCTAAGGGTTTCAGCAAATCCACATGGAGAGACTAAAATGAGGATGGGCTCTGCCTGGTCTTACATCTCAGGCTGCTGAAAGTCACTGTGAAGTAAAAGTGCCGGGCTGTCCCGCTCATGCTAAATTTGCAGAAGATGCCCTCGAAACCCTGGGAAGCCCCCTAATTATGGGAATTCTGCTTTGATATGGAATACATCCCAGGATGTGCTGAGAGAGACATTCTCTGGAGCTGTCAGGAAGATTCATCTACAGATTGCTGAGAATGTTAAAAATAAGGAGTGGTCTGATTTTACTTTTAAACCAGAAGGGAAAATTGCAAAGAAATGGCATGATTTGGCTTTCCTTTATGACAGAGATTTTCAACCTTTTTTTATCTCATGGCACACATTAAACTAATTACTCAAATTCTGGGGCACATCAAAAATTTTATTTTTTGCCGATCTGACAAAAAAAAAAAACTCACACTGGACAGCTGTTGTTGGGTTGGCTGTTGTCATTTTTTAATTTGACAATATAAGGGAAAAGAAGTCAATGCCCCTGACTAAATAGTCAGGTACTGCATGTTTTAAAAATCCTTATGGCACACTGGCTAAAAATCACTGCTCTATGAGTTGGGGTGAGAGGTCATTGGGAGTAAAAGAAGGGAGCAGAAGTGTGGAGACTTCAATTACCACCTCGAGTAGAATACCATGTTTCCTAACCATTACCAGAAATCCCAAGGGGGTCCTATGCCTGCCTGTCTGGAGGGACAGCCAATCAGAAGGCAAATCCTCCTACCAGACCTTAGGCTTTGCTCCTCTCTTACTTGTCAACTGGCCTACTTGTCCCCCACCCCCACCCCTTGGCCCTGTCTATTACCCTGCAGGAGAAAGATGGTCATTCTGAGAAATGAGGCCGGCCGGGCCAGGCCCTTAGGAAGACAGGTGACAGCCAGTGCCCCTTCAATGACCCCTCTCCGGTATTCTTCAACCTCTCCCTCTACTGGCTCTTTCACTGTGGAACATAAATGTGCTCAAGTCTCTACATTATTTTACAATTGCTGCCTTGACCCGCATCCCCATTTCCTTTAGTTCCTGCCTTACCTACTTCATCTCTCCCTTCACTGCCAAGCCACCTGAAAGAGTAGTCAGGAAATTCTCTGCTCCACCTATCTGACATCCTTTCACTTTCCCATTTCCTCTAGTTTGTATTTCCATCTCTTCAATAAAAGTGCTCCCCTTCAATGACCCCTCTCTCCTGGGTCATTTTAGTCTCTCCATGTGGATTTGCTGAAACTGATGAACTTGATATAGCCAAACCTAGTGATCCTTTTGTGTCCTCTCTTCCTCGCTCTCCCTGTACTACTTGGCACCAATAAGCAAGTAATGGTGACTGTGCCCTCACCTTCCCACCAAATTCTTCAGTAAAGGAAAGGAAGGCTTGTGGGTGGAACCTCACCATCACTGGACAGCGGTGCCCGCTGACGGGAGTGGAAGGGGGTCTCGCTACGCCACAGATCTTCCTCACTCTCAGCCACCAGAAGAGAGTTACACACGTGACTGTCATGAAGGTCTTGAAGAAGCAGCCGCTAGGAGAAGGAGCAAGGTATCAAGGAACTGGAGTATTCCCTCATAAACTGGTGCTGGGGGTGAGACGTGATCAAAGGCAGAGAGAATGACCATTATCACAGGGGAGTCAGGGGTCAAGAAGAGCACCAGTAATCACTGGGAAGTCAAAGATGGTTATCTAAAAGTCACTGGGCTCAGGACTCTGAGTACTGAACCCCAGTTAGAACACTTGTCCCTCCTCTTTGCCAGAATCTGTTCACCAGCCTTCAGGTCTCAGCTTAAAAACCACTTCTAAGAAGCTTTTCCTGACACTTCAGACAATCAGACCCTGTTATATGCTCTCATAGCTGTCTCTACTTTTCCTCTGTATAAGTCTTCACAATTGTAATGAAAATAATTTGTGATTTAGCTGTTCAATGTCTATCTGCCTCAGTCGACACAAGCCGCAGAAAGTCAGGCTTTCCCTCTTGTTCACCATAACGTCCCTAATGCTAGCACAGTGCAATGAGTGGGAACATCATAGCTCCCGGGAGGGTATGAGAGGAACCCACAGTACTGGGGGTGGATTAGGGAGAGTTCCCTAGTTTGTGGGGAGTCTGGGGAGAGGGGGCATCCCAGTAACTTGGTTGGGGGATGTCAAAGAAAACATCCGGGATGGATCAACAGCTTCTGAAAGTCAAGGTCCTGGAATTCCTTACTCACTGGGGCTGTGACATGCCTGGAGAGGCCTGCCCCTGGCTGCCCCTTACCTGGTTGACCTCCCTGCAGATCTCCCCAACTCGCCTCACCAGGATCTGCTGCAGGTGGCGACACTCGGTGCCTGGCCCTCCATCTTCCCGAATCAGGCTCCTAGGAAGGAGGGATGGATCAGACACAGAGTTGCAGTTGCGGGGAAGGGGAATTGTAGGGGAAGGGTCATGGGGGCTGGGCCAAGGGGAACCATAAAAAGAAGTAGGATTGAACAAAGGGAAGTCAACGTGGTGGGAAATGGGAAGGATGGAATTCTCAGTAGCAATTCTGGAAGCCTAGGCTCCATGCCTACTTGGCCAGCCTCCCTATGGGTACCGCACTAAGGCTTCTATCATGCAGCTCACCACTTCTTTATTCTCAGATCGTCTTTATCAGAATGATGGCCTTCCCTTTTCTCAACCCCACCCCACCTCTATGATTAGAGCAATATTTAACCAGAGGCCTAGGTACGAATCCTGGCTCTGCCAATTACTAAGTGTGACCTCGGGGAAGTATTGAACTTATCTGTGCTTGAATTTCTTCATTCATATAATACAAGGACAAAGATACTTTGTAGGGCTTTTATATAGATTAAATAAGCTGATCCAGGTAAAATGCTTAAACAGTGCATGCCACTTAGTAAGCACTTGTTAAATATTGCCTATTCTTCCTTATTTTTATGTATCAACTTCTAAAGCTGCTCTGATCTGCAGATGCTCTTACTGCTCAGTGAGGAGCCAAAATCCCCATTAGCTTTTCAACTCCTTCAGGACGGTGGAGCGACATGCTTCTCTAATAGCTGTGAGAAGTGGCCAGGAGACCCCAACCTTAGAATCAAAGTCAGACCCCTACCCAAACTCTCAGTCCCACGTCTCACCCTTCACGACATTCAAGAGGGGTGGTGTGGGGCCAGGGAGAAGAGGCTCAATTGGAGTGGGGTGCAGGGCCCTGGCTCCTCACCGTGCATGTGCATATACTTCCACACGGTCCTGCAGTATCCGGACGACGAGCCAGAAGTCAGGCAGGCAGGGCCCAAGGAGGCCTGAGAGCGAAGGCTGTGGGAGTGTTGGCCCAGGAGCAGTCCGCAGTGTGAAAGGGGCCTTCTCCCCCAAGGTCTCATTGGGACCTTCACTATCAGAGCCACTGCTGCCACCATCATAACCTGTGTCAAATATGCTGAAGTTCAACCCCATCCCTGGCTCATTTGAGCCTCCAAAGTACATCAGGCTTGATGGTTCCTCTAGGTTACTCCCTTCTGATGCCCCATTCCCAGACCTTTGGCTGTGCAGCCTCCCATCAGCTTAGAGTCCTTCCTTGCCCCAGCGTACCTAAGTGGTCTGAGTCCACACTGCCCTGGCTGGACATGAGGCTTAGTCCCCGGCTGGGCCCAGGATGGCTCCCTGGGAAGAGAAGGGAAGTAAATGTCTAGAGCCCCTCTCAATTCCACATTGGACCACGTTCCAAAAATGGAAGCAGGCCCAGGGATGTATAAGTCCCGGGTCCTGGCCCCAGACTTTGCTGCCCAAGTCTTTTCTTACCTCCCTGTGGCAGGCGGGGCAGACTGATGAGGGAGGGGCCCTCAGAATCCTCTGGGGAGCCAGGGGCTTGGGGGCTGACTGTCAGGGCCTGAGAGGAGGTCAGGACTGAGTACAGGCCCCACACACCCACCAACCACCCTGCCATTCCCAGGTCAGCCCAGGAAAGACTCACCTCCCCTTCAGTGCCTTCAGCCTTATCCTCACGGCTGTGCCACGCCCAGGCCGCTGAAGGGGGCACCCCATGGGACCCACCTGGCTGTTGGCCGGCTGCCACAAAGAAGAAGCCACTGTCAGGGTCCTCAAGAAGAACATGGCCAGGAAGGTGGAGGTGGCGAAACTCCTGAGGAACAGAAGCCAAGGTCACAGTTTAGGCAGGAACGGCTCTCCGTATTTGTGGCACCCCACACTTCCTTATCAGACCCTCACAGCTACCTCGTGAAGCAGACACTAATCCCTATTGCTGTGGTATGAAAAGGTTCAAAGACTTGCTTGAGGCTCAGTGGGCCAGTGGCAAGGTTGGGGGCCAGGTCTCTTCCCACTTGGGCTACCAGGCATGGGGTAAGGGACAGACAAGGTGGTGAGAAGGTGAACAGGAGGATAACGACGCAAACCAAGAGAGGGCCTTCCATTCTGCATTTGGAGTCCAGGGAGAGTGGGTGCAAAGGGGACCAGGAGCGTTCTGGGGCAGCATACCTCTTTGAATTGTGTAAGGGAACGCTCCGGCCCAAACACAAAGCTCAGGGGCAGAGTTTGGCGAAGGCAGGTGGAGCGTCCAGGAGAGCTATGGATGTGGGCAGCCACTCTGTGCAGGGCAGGGCTCTGGGGAATGCCCCCTCTTCGGAGTGCCCCCACCATCTCATCCTCCAGCAACCAGCGGATCTAGTCAGAGGACAATCCAGGAAGTGGCAGAGGGACCTCCCTTGCTGACTGGGGCATCATCTCACTCCCAAAGTAGATCTTCTGCCTCATAGACTGAGAAAGGCCTCAGTTCAATCCCAGAATAAAGGGGGGAAGGTGACTTACCCCCCTGATATGATGGAAAGGGTATCAGTTACAGTGTTGAGGGGCTGTCACTTAGGCTGGGGGAGGGAAAGCCCTTACCTCACTCATGGTGGTCTCAATAGCCAATCTGTGGGGTGTGGCCAAACTGGATAGTCCTGGGTGCCTAATAGGAAGAAAGGTTGACACTGGTTTCCAGAAAATAAAACTGAAGGGAAACAAGGACCTCTGAGAGGGAGAAAAGGAAATACCTGTCTTCTTCTGGGGGTGGCAGTGGGGGCCCCAGGCCATCATCCGATCTTAATGATGATGGTTGCCCTGGGGAGCGTGGGAATGAAGCACTGCTCTCAGATGTTGACCTGAACAGGATAGGAGCAAAGGTCGAAGGTCAGCAACTAATATCCTCCCAAAACCTCCTCACCACTCCTTTCTGGAAATATTTCAGATGTCCTTAGTCCTCAAGTGCCCCTAAATTCCTTACTAAACCCCCTACCCCAACAAGGCCCCAGGTCCCCCCACCAAACATGCTGCCACACCGGTGGTGCTGAGGGTCTGAGGTTGGGGGGAGCTCCACTTCCAGCGGCAAGGTCAGCACAAAGACATCCAAAGTGACACTGAGGTCCCTCAGGGGTACTCGGGCCCCAATCGGGGGGCTCTCCAGACTGGAAAGCACCTGGCCTGGAAGAGGGGGGAAAGTCAAGGGTTGCTGGGAACCCCAGGACAAGCACAGATTCCAAGTTCTCAGCGTTAAGGAGTTATACTCAAAGACTCTTCCCCAAGCAGGCTGGCAGGCTGTTCTGGGACCTGTGGCCTTCCCCTGGGCAGCCCCCAACTCACCCAGGCAGGTGGGCAGGCTGCACACGGGGACCGAGCTGTGCTGCCCAAGCAGCCGCACGGAGCACGTGAGGTGCAGGAACAGCGGGGGCAGGTCGTGCACAAGGCTCTCAGGCCCAGAGGGAGAGTCACCCCCCAGGACACTGAAGGAGTCTTCATCAGGGTTCACGGTGTCTGCATCAGACAGCGAGGCAGAGTCTAGCCCGGCAGGCCCCAGGTCTGGTTCACGGCTCTCGCAGTATTCCACCTCCAGCTCTGGGTCGCTCTCAGTGACCACGCAGCAGGCAGACGTGTCTCCTGCAGATGCATGTCTCAGTCAGTAGGAGAGGGTGGCAGTGAAGGGCCCTGAATCCTGGCTTGAAGCAGCCTTCCCCACCTCGACATACCTTCTTCTCCCATGAGCTCAGCCTCCGAAAACTCCAGGTCACTGACTTTTCTGTCTACTGTGTCGCGGGGGCCCTCATCCTGGGCAAAACAAGAAAAGAGACAGCTTGATCCAAGGCAGAAAAAGAGCCACGTCCAGGCCTCGGGGAACAAAGAGGATCCAAGTGGGCCAAGTGGAAGCTCTGGGGCTATAGGTCGGGGAGAAGAAAGCTACTCACCTCTCGCCTGCTGGATGGAGGGCAATAGAAGAAGTAGTGGGGATTGGAGGGTACTGTTCGAAAGTGGAGACCACTGATCTCCAGGAACTTCTCCTGTTTGGGGGTTAGAAGGAAGCGCTAATGTCAGCTACCCCTTAGAACACAACCCCTACAACACACACCTACACCTCCCAACCCAGGAGAGAATATTAACCCCTGCACAGGCAGGACTCCATTCCTTTACCCTCACCTGGATGAGGCTATGAAGGGCATCATGGGCCTCTCCTCTGAGCTGGCAGACATCTGTCAGTGAGATCTCCAGGCCAGGGTCTGGATGGCCAGGGACACGGGTGCTCTGAGACTCAGGCTCGCTTAGGTCCTCGGTCTCTATGCTGAGGGGTTGGGGTGAGGGTGGGGGGCATTCAAGTTTTAAGAACCACCAAGTCCTAGAGGAGCCTGCTTCCCAAATGGGCACAGCACACACCTATCTGTCTTTGGCTCTAGGAAGGGTGAGCTGGGGACTCAGCAGTGGGTAAAATACAGTTTTTGCCTTTATGAAACTCAAATTAGTTCAGGAGATCATTACTATATGAATGTTCCTGGAACAGCTTCTACTTTCACTGATAGCAACTGGCAACTCCCTACCCCTAACCTAGCTCAATGCTCCACACCAGAACAGGAGACGGAGAGAGCCAGGAGGAGAATGCGCCCCGAGCCAAACGGGAGAAAGAAGTCTGGGCAGGAGGCAGGAAGCCATCAACAAAGCACCACTGCCCTTCGGATGCTCGGGTGCCATCTTGCATGGCTATTCCCCAGGGATGGAAAATCTGTTTCTCAGGACTCTGTCTGTGTGCCCCCCTAACACATTATTCCAGGACAGTCCTAACCTGGACTCAGAAGCCAGAACAGCTCGTTCCCGAGGCTCAGGGCCTTCCTCAATGCTGCTGCTGAAGGGACCAGGGCTGAGGGGACCAGGGCTTGGGGGTGCGTGAGGCAAACCCCGAGTGTGTCCGCAGAGTGCGAGCAGAAAAGGGGTGATGTCTACTTCTTGGAGTAGCTCCTCACAGGCATCCACTGCCATCAGCAAGTCCTGGGAGGTCACGCTCTGCGCTTGCTGCAAGCTACGGAACAGCCCTGACAGAAGTGGAAGGGGCCACGAGGTCAAGCTCTGGAACCGCCTCCCCAGTCCCAGTAACCTTCACGTCTCCTCCCTGATGCTCCCTCCTATGGCCTCATGCTCACCACGGACGTAGCATCGCTGAGCATGCTCCTGCAGCAAGGCACAATGGTTGGCTGCCTCCTTGTACCTGGGCTCCATCCAGGCAGAGGAGGGAGAGGTCTGGTCGAGAAACGGAGTCCTAAGAATGAGAGGAAAGAGGGAGCTTGGGTTCCCTAAATACACTTCAGACTCACCATCCATCCAGTCCAGGGGTCAGCCACAAGTCCCCACCGAATGTATTCATGGTTAGACTATTTGCTGAAGGAAGCTCAGCATGGGGCTGGCAGGACATAGCTAAGCAGCTGAGCTCCTGCCACTGACCATCAATCTGTCTGTCCATACCTGAGTGTGTACCCAAGCCCTGGCTGGGGGAGGACCCACGTCAACAATGAGAGCACTCACCGAAAGATGAGGTCTCGGGGCGCCTGAGGGGGCTGCATGCCAACCATTTGCTCCCTCAGCGCTTCCAGGGCACAGCTATAGATGAAGACAGGACATCGGGTCCGGGGCCCATCTGCACCTTCTGTCTGTGGAGACTGACATCCAGTGTAAGCCTGTAAGTCCCGATGGGAGGAGGGTGGGCTCGGCTCTCCTGGATTCTGGGCACTGTCTGTGGGAAGAGGTGTCACATGGTCTTCAAGGCTTCTATTCGCTCCCATTCCTGCGCCCGCAACTGATTTAAGTCAGCAGCCTTACCACAGGCTGGGGTGACACTAAGAATAGGGACCTGGGCCTTTGGAGCCCTGACTCCAGTTCCTCCCAGATCTTTCAGGCTGGAGGCCCCACTCCAATCCCTGAACTTGAACTTTGTCTCCTCTTGAGAGGGTCCCTCTAGGCCATAGGTGGCCAGATGCTGGACATCTGAAAAGCAAAAGAAAGGCATAAATCAGAGCCACCTAGTGGCCCTGTGAGGGAGCTCAGGGGTTTGTATCTGACAGGCTAGTGAGGCAGGTCAGTGGTTGGTACCTGAGAAGGTAGCCGGGAGGAACGTCAGAAACACATGCTGGGGGGTCACAAGCCTTGCATAGCAGCGCCACTGAGGGGGCTGGGCTGAGATGAGAGGCTTGAGAGCTTCAGGAGGGCCTACGTTCTATGAGAGAGACAAAGTTAGGGCAATCTGTAAGAGACCAAACAACCCCTGCTCCCTTCCTCCACCCTAGAGGGTAGAGTTTGCAAGACCCAGAACAAAATGAAATGGCAGCATCCTGTCACTGGCAGGAGGCATTTAGTATCCCCAGTGATGGAAAGCTGGGGTGCGAATATGTGGTGATGGAAGGAGGTCAGTATGAAAAGGGCTCAAGGAGATGAGTCAGTGCTGACCAGGGTAGGAGGAGCCGAGTCTCCAGTGGCCTGAGTGCAGCTGACTGACTGATCCTTCAGGATCCCATGGTCCCCCACTGGTGGCCCTTCTGGACCTACAATGAGGGTAGAGATGAGTGGAAGAGGGCAGGGCCAGACAAGAGGCAGGGCTCTGAGGTAAAGAGATGGGGAGACCAAAACCCAAAGACAGAAACCACCTTGTGGGAAGGGGGGAAAGGCGCTGAGCCAGAGTCTGAGATATGGAAAGAAGTGGGGAGTTTACCTGGACCGCGGCAGGTCCTGCACAGCACCTCACTCAAGAAGGTAGCCTGGTCAGCGGTGCTCAGCGGGATCTCCCGGTCACTCAGCTCCTGGCCCAGGCAGCTGTGCAGCAGGCACAGCACCATGTCGTTGGCGGGACAAGGCCCCTCGGCGAGAGGGACGCCTTCTGGCTCTGCCCGACACACACTCTGCTCAGCACCAAGAGCCTCCTGCTGCCCAGTGCCCCGGCTCAGCCCTGACCGCCTCAGCCCTGACCGGCACAGCCCCTCCTGCAGTTCCCAAGCCTCTTCTGGCCCCCAGCTCTCATCTGCCAGTTTGCAGACTTATCTGCTCTCTATGCTTTAGTTCACCCAGGCTTGCTAGCCCTGTAGGTGTGGGGCGAGTGGGCACAAAGTTCACCCACCTCTGGAAAGCAGGAGGAAGAACATCTGAAGCTGCTGGCACTGAGGCAACAGTCCCATTAGGTCAAAACGGAAAGGGATCTCATGGACACAGGTATCTCCCCCCTGGTCCAATCCTAAGAGGGAGGGAAGGAAGACAAGACTCAAGGTGAGACCAGATTTTCTGTCTGTGGCTGCCTTTTCTCCACCCACTCCCCTCAGGAGCCCCCTCCTCACTGACCATCAGAGAACCTCGGCTCTGGGGGCACAGGACTCCATTCCTTGCTCTGGCACAGCTGAATCAGGTATTCAAAGCTCAGCATGGAGCCTATGCAGGCAGCATCCCGAGGGTGGAGCTAGGAGAGGAACAGCAGAGGTCAGGGCTAAGCCCCTCTTAGCCCCAGGGACCTGGGCCTCCAGCTCTCAAGGAAGCCCACATAGCCAGACACTCAGAACACACAGATCCAGAGGGATCAGAAAGCCCAAAAGCTGTGGTACTCCCAAAGAGATGACACCCAACGTGGGAAGGGGGGGGACGGACACTGTGAGGTCACTCACAGCTCTGGGGATCTCAGAGTATGTCAAGTCCTGAAGGTGCTTCCAGCTCTCAGGGCCAGGTCCCACTCGCCCATACTGTGGTTCCACCCACACCTCGGTGACCAGGTTGAGCTCCGAGTCTCCCTCCAGGGCTTCTACCTCCACATCATTGTCATCATCTGTTGAGAAACTGAAGGAGAAAGGGCCCTGAGCCTGGGAGTGAGGAGAGTCCAATCCACAACCCCATGGCTGGAGTCAGCTCACGGAAGGCAGGAAGGCAGCGCACACACAGGACAGCCACACGTCGCATGGAGTCTTACCAGAACTGTACTTGCCTGATGAAGCATCTAAAAACACCACCCCCTACCCCAACGCCCTCAGGTATGGGTGACAGAATTTCAGGGGACCGTAGGGAGGAGGAATGTGGAGAGAGGCAACTCTCCAAGAGGGGCGGGCCTCACCTGTCCTTGGTGGAGGTGGAGTGTGGGGGGAAGAGGATATACTGGACAACACACGTGTGCCTCTCTTCCACTGCAGCCTGCCCCGGGTGCTCATTCTGAGGGTGGAACGGGAGATCCTGGGCAAACCCCAGCCAAGGCAGAGATCTGGCCCTGCCCAGCTCTGGCCCTCAAAACCTTAGTTCCCTTGCCACACTGTCCTGGGACTGGCCTCTGGCCTTGGCTCCCCATGAGGCAGAGATTCTGGCAGTCCCAACGCAGCTCAGAGGTCAGTGGCCCTGGGAGGATCATGAACCTCGGTGGGAGGTGTCATGAGGGATGGCACCTACCTGAATGGGAAGCTCCAGCACCATGTTGATGATTCCTTCCCCACTGCAGGCGAAGTGGAACCCTTCAGAGAGTCGGACTCTGAAGCCCCATAAAGGCGGGGGCAGGGACAGGATGAGATGAAGGAGGGACAGTCAGAGTAGCTCCCCGACCCCATGCCACTTATACACCCACCTTCTAGCAGCCATCCAGGCAGACTTGAGTGCTGGTGGCCCTGCTAAGACTAATGGTCCCGCCAATATAGCAGGTCCAATTAGGACCAGAGGCCTAAATAAGTAGAGTGGAGGGAGGGGCAGGGAGGGCAGTAGCAGGCCCTGCTCTGTACTGGATACTCAGCGTAACAGCAGCAGCAGAGACGGCCTCAGAGAGGACAGGGTCTGGCACAGGCTTTTTGCCGGCATCCAAACCCAAAGTCTACACTAGCTCTCTCCCTGCCCCCAAGTTGTCTGGCAGGCTCAGGTGACATACTCAGTGAGGACGGAGAGAAGCTGGGCGATGGCGCTGAGTGGCAGTGAGGGAGCCAGTCCTGATGGGACACTCCAGAGCCAGCGCTGATGGTAGAGGTAGCGGGACAGCGACGCTAGGCTAGAAGAGGCTGAGCGGCCTGACACCAAGGGCAGTGGCCCCGGTGGCTCCAGTGTCAACAAAAATGGTGCCCGGTAGTCCAGGGGTAACTTCTCATACCTGGGAAACAGGGGTAACTCCTAGTTAATGGCTACTTATACCCAGCTAAGCCACAGCCCTCCTATATGCTCCTGGCCCCAACCCCACCCTCTGTACCAACCTGATGAGTAGCTTGTCCAGTGGTTTATGTAGGACCACAAGGCAGGGCCGATCAGAGAGGGCCTGCTGTGGTCCCAGCAGAGGGGGGGACTTGGAGGGAGAGTTGCCCCCACCAATGCCCCCCAGCCCTTTCCGTTTCACCTTGGGTGTCGGCTCCTTGCTTTGCACCCGGTGGGGGAAGCGCAGCCGCAGGATCTCGTCCTGCAAGCCCGACACAATCTGAGGGGAAAATGCAATTAGATTCTTCTACTCCAAATCCTATGGATCTGGGAGAAGGGGCCCACAGATAAGATGAGAGAACTTTACTTAATCTGGGGGGATCCCCTCTCTACTGGCCCTGGCCCTCGCCCTGTGGGTTCGGGGAGAAGGAGCCAGTTTACACTCCAGGCTCCTTGGGCTGGGATCAGTCGGGGCCCAGCTCACCTTGTGCCGGGCCTGTGCTGGTGTGCCGATGGGGAAACCCAGGCGAAGAACCATGCATGGGGCCTTGGAGATGATGCGGACCATGTAGAAGGAGGAGGGGGGCTGGTCTGGGGCACTGGGGAGAAATGGGAGTCAGTAAGCAGCTCTAGGTTGGCTGTAAATGAGTTTGGGGGAAATAGGGATGCAGTCTGGGGTTAGAGGAAGAGACATGAGCTGAGGTGGCAAGGGAGGAGTGAGGGGACATCACTTTGCCCACCTGGAGAGCAGCTTCACATAGGAATAGCCCTCAACTAGCACGAAGCTGCTCCAGTCCCGAAGCAGAGAGGTGAGAGAGGAGTGTGAGATCCTGCACTGGACGGTGCTGTAGCGCCCATTGCTGCCCGGGGTGTGCAGATGCTTGGGGATTGGCCTGGGAAGAGGGACAAGCACTGAGGTCAGCCCTCCCAGCTCCAACCTTGGGGGAAAAGAAAAAAACCTCTTCCTTCTAGGACCTGTTTGAGTATATGAGGGCTAAGGAGCAAGAAGACAGGGTCAGTTTTTCTTGGCCAAGGTTGGTAAGGGCTCATCTGCTGCTCCCCGTCCCCATCTTCCCTGTCACCTCACCCCTGGTCCTCCATCCCAACTGTAGCCCTGAGAGGGTACCCACGTGTCATGCTCCAGGATCAGCACTAGGCGATGCATGTGAAGCCAACGCTGCCATGAATTTGCATCCATGGATAGCACTGGCTTCCAGTAGGCAGCAAACTGGGCATGAGATGAGTCAGACCCACTGTGTTGAAGGGAGAGCACCTGGGGACGGGAAGGACAGCACTATAGAAGCATCCATAGAAAACAAGGGTACAGCCTCCAGATGGTGTGCAGAACCCTGGGGTTCTGAGGGTCAGAGATGGCAGTGGTTTAAGGCTGAAGGAACCCATAATCCAGCCAGGCTGGAGGCAAAAACTGCCTCCAACATGAAGACTAGAGTAGGATGAATGAGTCCAGGGACAGACTGCATGGCCCTTTAAAGCTAATTCCAGGCAAAGGAAAAGACTTGCCACGCTTCTATCACTGACTTTGGAGCAAAGCCACTGAGTCGTTGGCAGGACCTCAGATGAAGCCACTGGCCTAGCAATGTCAGGCTGACAGCTGGAGCTGAGAGTGAAGAAAGCACAGGACAAAGGAAGCTTTGGTCCTCAGGAAGTGCACAGTGCACAGTGGTTTTTAATGGTGGGAAACGGGTGAAGGTGGCGAGGGGGCGGGCAGAGTATTCCAGATGGAGACGGGGCAAAGGGGCTCGCAGTTGGCTGGGATACCACCACCTAGACACTCTACAAGTCTTTACCTCTGACACCGTGGTCTGTTGAGGACAGCCAGCCTCTCTCTACAGATCCTTCTCCTCCCCCAGGGGCTTGGAAGGAGGGAGGAGAACTGCTCTCAAGGCTAACGGGTTCTGGTTTGGGTGCCTTGGACTTGAGAGGGAAGGAAAAAGAAGTGATGCTGGGCTCCGGAAGCCGTGCCAATCCAAGTCTGGGTGGGCACAAAAGAGGGAATGAGATGGGATCCACTCACCGGGGTGGTGGAGCCTGGAGGGATGTAGAAGAGTGGCACTCCGCTCTTGGTGCTGTCTGGAAGCGTGAAATGTTCTGGGACTGAAGAGAAGGACTGAAGGTGGGCTAGCATCTGGTCCGTCTGGTTAATGCTGTAGGACAAAGGCCAATCCTGAGCCACACCTGACTCTAGTGGGCACAGAAGGGAGCCCCTGGAGGACAGGGGCCTGGGACACAAGCCTGGTACTGAGGGTGACTCTCTTCACCCCCAAAGTTCACACATCTGTCTCTCCACACAACTAATGGGGCATCACTCACTGAGCGGTGACCTCACTTACCTCTGCAGCGTGTTCCAGAACCGCCGGATAACGTGGGTGCGATACAGTGAGCGAATGGGTTGCCTTAGAGCACAGGACACGTCATGTAAAATGTCATAGCCACCTTCCATTGTCACTTCCACCCGTGTTCCTCGAGGGCCCTCAGGCTCTAGTGGCCAGGGTGCCACAGCCACATACTCTATGCGCATGTTGTGTTTCCACAGCAGCACCAACTTCACCTCCAGCTGGGACCCTCCTGCAAGGGGAAGCAGGAGGGCTAATGAGGAGAAGCAGACATTGGAATCCCGGCCTGGGACTAAGTCCTATCTGAAACTCCCACCCACCTCCTAGAACTTTAGCCTGGCCAAAGGTTCCAGGCATGGTTCCATAGATTTCAGGCCCAGAGCCTGCCATCTGACACAAAGAGTTTTGCAGTAATCTGAAACAAAGCCAGTTCGGGATATCAATACCACTCTCAGGTGACTCACTTCAGGCAAAAAGAGATGGAACTGAGCAGATAAATACTAAGAGAACCAAACCCTGAAGGCAGTTCAGAACCCACTTGTCTCAAATGACAAGCAGAATCTTTCACTGTGACACTTCCGTGTGTGATACATGTGTCCTCTGCTTTGCTCAGCAGATCTCCCCACACCCAAAATTTGAGACTTGTGGGATATAGCAGGACCTAGTGACCCTTACCTTTGGCTAGCGTGACCTCTCGGACACTGTAACCTTCTCGAAGTCGTACAGACACGGTGCTGACCAAATCAGCTGGCACCTCCTTCTCAGTGTGCTTCTTCCGTCGCAGGGCTAAGGCAGGGTTGCTGCTGGCGGAGACCAGGTGTTCATTAAACAGGCGGTGCTGAGAGCCTAGTGAGGATGGGAAGGGGACAGTGGTTACCTGTTAGTGGAAAGAGATATGGGGGAGGTGCTACACTGAAATCTGGTGAGAGAACAGCACCAAAGTAGTTAGCCCAGTTATACTTTCAGTGCCCCAGGGACCCAAACCCTAGGCAGATTCCTGTATCATCTCAGCCCATCTTACATTTCCCCATTCCCACACCTGCCTCTGTCTGCCTCTCACCGCAATAATATTCAGGGTTCAGGGCTTCTCCACTGCGCAGGAAGGAGTAGAGGAGAAATGCTCGGTGGTAGACAGTCAGACCCAGGCTGCCTGGTTCGGGCTCAGGACAAGTGGACAGGTAGGAGCCAAATGTCGCCATTGCGATGAACTTCATCAATTCCACATTGGGCACATGGCCAAAACTGCAGTCATAAGAGTAAACTCCTCCCACCTGGAGAAAGTGAGCAATTGGAGACCTTGCTCAAAAAGAGGCATCAGAGAAAGAAGTATAAAAGCGGAAGAGACTGGTTGATGGCTGCTCCCATCCCCGGGACCACGGAGTGGAAAGTGGGCCAGAGTTCTCCAAGGACAGATCACTGTCACTTTCCTTCCCTGAGCCCTTCTGCCTGAAGCCTGTGCCACCTGGTTATACCCTTCTTTCTCAATCAAATACCAGCCTGCCCACATTCATTAAAGATTTTGGCAACTGGTTTCACTGGCTTTCTGTCACCTTCATGAGAGTCTTCAGTGTCTCTCTAACAAAGTGCTTCTCAAACTTTAGAGTGCATACAAAATACCTAGGAATTCTGTTAAAAGGCAGTAGGTCTGGGTGGGGCCTGAGATTTTGCATTTCTAACAAGCTCCCTGGTGATGCCAATGCGGCTAGCCTATATGCCAAGGCTATAGATCAGAGACTGGAAAACTAAATATAATCTGTGGCCCAACACCTATTTTTGTAAATAAAGTTTTATTGGAACATAGCCATGCCCATTCATTTCCATATTGTTTATGGCTGCTTTCTAATACAAGAACAGAGTTGAGAAGCTGTGACAACCCTTTGCCTTTTAAAGCTTAAAATACTTGCTAGCTGGTCCTTTATAGAAAATGTCTGCAAACCTACTCTAGATGACTCGTTCAATTCTCTGGCTTCTCAGTTCCTTAACCCTTATCTCCTGGAACTTTCTTTATTCCACTCACCTGCCTGCTGGCTACATGCTGAACCTTGACTTTACCTGAGAGCACAGTAGTTCCCCCCTTATCTGTGGTTTTGCTTTCCAGTTTGTTACCTATAGTCAACCATGGTCTGAAAACATTAAATGGAAAATTCCAGAACTGAATAATTCTTAAGTTTTAAATTGTGTGCTGCTCTAAGTAGTGATAAAATCTTGCTCCATCCCACCCAGGACGTGAATCATCCCCTTATCTAGCGTATCCATGCTGTATATGCTACCCAACCATTAGTCATTTAATAGCCATCACAGTTATCAGATCAAAAATCAGATGGGCCCGGCCAGTGTTCTCAGTGGTTAGTGTCAACCCATGCACCAAGAGGTCGTTGGTTCGATTCCTGGTCAGGGCACATGCCCAGGTTGTGGGCCCGATCTCCAGTGGCGAGCATACAGGAGGCAGCCAATCAATGTTCTTTCTCATTGATGTTTCTACCTTTCTCTCCCTCTCCCTTCCTCTCTCTAAAATCAATAAAGAGATGGACTTCTGGTCAAGATGGCGGCGTAGGTAAACGCGGTATCGCGTCCTCCCACAACCACATCAAAGTTACAACTAAACTACAGAACAACCATCATTCAAAACCGCCTGAAATCAAGCTGAATGGAATTCCTACAACTACGAAATTAAATCAGCAGCCACATCCAGACTGGTAGGAGGGGCGGGTCCCACATCCAAGTGTGGCGGATAAAAATCAGGAGGCTCCCGCGGCTGGGAAGGTCCTTCCTGAGGACTGAGGGGTCCCCATCCCACACCAGGTGCCCCGCTCAGGGTTCCAGTGCCAGGAAGAGAAGTCCCCATAACTTCTGGCTGGAAAAACCAGCGGAAACTGAGGCTCAGGGAAGCTGAAGTGGCTGGAGCCCCAGGCAGCTCCTCTTAAAGGGCCCGCGCACAGACTTATCAGACTCTCTCCCTCTAAGCTTGGAGGGGAGGCAGCTGGAGGGGCACCAAAGACATACAGGAAAGAACTGAGCTGTTTGGCATTGGAGCAAGGGCTGGAGAGGGGGCTTTCTTGGGGACAAACGTGCTGTAAGAGGCCTTTGTTCCTTTGGTGAGCCTTTCCCGGGGGCGGCAGACAGTCTCCATATCTGGGACTCCAGCAACCTGGCTCACACTGATAGCCCTGCCCTGTTGACTCCCTGAGGCCCCGCCCCGCCCCACCCAACTTTCAAGCCCACCCAACTTTCAAGCCCACCCAAGCTGTTGCCACTTGCTTAACCATAGGATTGGCCGGTCTTGGATCCTGCTTCAGGTTTTTCCTAAATTCTTTAAACGAGCAGCATCTGGTCTCAGCGAGCCCCATACCTCCCATTAAATAATACACTGAAACAAACACAGGGAGGCAGCCAAAATGAGGAGACAAAGAAACAGGTCCCAAATGAAAGAACAGAACAAAACCCCAATAAAAGAACTAAGCGAAATGGAGATACCAACCTAACAGATACTGAATTCAAAATACTGCTTATAAGGATGCTCAATGAACTTAGTGAGAACCTCAGTGAACTTAGTGAGGGCCTCAAGAGCATAAAAAAGGACCAGTTAGAAATCATGGATACACAGTTAGAATTGAAGGAGGCATTAACTGAAATAAAGAATAATTTACACAGCTTCAACAATAGAGTATGTAAATCCAAGGAGCAAACTATCGATTTGGAACATAAGGAAGCAAAAAATCCCCAATCAGAACAGCAAAAAGAAAAAAGAATCCCAAAAAATGACGATAGTGTAAGGAGCCTCTGGGACAACTTCAAGCATGCCAACATTCGCATCTTGGGGGTGCCAGAAGGAGAAGAGAGAGAACAAGAAATCGAAAACCTGTTTGAAACAATAATGGCAGAAAACTTTCCTAACTTGGTGAAGGAAACAGACATACAAGTCCAGGAAGCACAGAGATTCCCAAACAAGATGAACCCCAAGAGGCCCACACCAAGACACATCATCATCAAAATGCAAAAGGTTCAAGACAAAAAGAGAATCTTAAAAGCAGCAAGAGAAAGGCAGCTAGTTACCTACAAGGGAGTTCCCATTAGGCTGTCAGCTGATTTCTCAAAAGAAACTTTGCAGGCCAGAAGGGAGTGGCAAGAAATATTCAGAGTGATGAAAACCAAGAACCTACAACCAAAATTACTCTATCCTGCAAAGCTGTATTTAGAATCGATGGACATATAAAAACTTTCCCAGACAAGAAAAAGTTAAAGGAGTTCATCACTACCAAACAGTTATTATTATTATTTTTTTTTATCCTCACCCGAGGACATTTTTCCATTTTTTGTTCAGATAGAGCGAGAGGGAGAGAGAGGAAGAGAGAGAGAGAGAAACATCGACGTGAAGGGACACATCGAGTGGCTGCCACCCGCACGACCAACCAGGGCCGGGGACAAACTGCAACCGAGGCACGTGCCCTTAGCGGGAACCGAACCCGGGTCTCTCTGTACCGCAGGCCGACGCTCCAACCGCTGAGCCAAACCGGCCAGGGCCCAAACAGTTATTATATGAAATGATGAAGGGTCTTTTTGAAGAAAAACATAAAATGTATGAACAAACAAAATGGCAATGAATACATAGCTATCAACAATGGAATCTACAAACAAAATGAACAGGTAGAACAGACACATTCTCATAGATACAGAGAACATTTTGTTGGTTGCCAGTTGGGAGGGGGGGTTGGGGGAATGGGTGAAAAAGGTGAAGGGATTAAGAAGCACAAATTCATTGCTAGACTGACAAACCTCAAAGGGAAAGGGGTTGGGGGTTGGGGGTGGGAATAAATAAACCAAAGAACTTATATGCATAACCAATGGACACAGACAATAGTGTGGGAAAAGGTGGGAGGGGGGCGGGAGTGGGGAGGAGGGGGTCAATGGGGGAAAAATGTGGAACATCTGTAATACATTTTACATCCAACAAAAAAGATTTGAAAAAAAAAAGTAAACTCATGAACAATAAAAAAAATAAAAAAATAAAATAAAATAAAATCAATAAAGAAAAAATTTTTTTAAAAAAGTCAGATTGACTGTATCAGTATCAAAGTCCTTGTGTTTAAGTAACCCTTATTTTACTCAATTACAGCCCCAAAGCTTAAGAGTAGTGATGCCAGAAATTCAGATATGCCAAAAAAAGCTGTAAGATGCTTCCTTTAAGAGAAAAGGTTTGTATGTAGGAAAAAACATACTATATGTAGGGTTCAGTACTCTCTGTGGTTTTAGGCATCCACGGGGGTCTTGGAATGCATCCGCCATGGATAAGGAGGGACTACTGTACTTACTTTTGCCATTTCAATTGGCACATCCTACCGATTACACACAGCTGCATCCCTTTAGATTCCATAAAGAAAATGGAAGCATCCTGCTTCTCCTGCTGCTCTATGATCTTATTAAGATCGCTAGGCCTTGAACCCTGCTCTCTTGAAGTGTAATAACAGCCTCTCATCCTCCTTTCTCAACCCAGCCAGGCTGTGTTCAAGCAATTTCATCAGAACCATTTTTAGTTCCTTGGCCCTCTTCACTCTTTTTCTGCTTCTAACTCAAAAACCCAAGGAGGATCTATATTCCCAAATTGGATTCCAATGGATCTCAAATGGAGAAAAACACACAGTTGTGTAGGTTGATACCACCTCAAAACATGACACCGAACCCTGCTAGTCCTTCAATGCTGTCTTCAATCCTGTGCCTTTCAACTCGGCCTCCCTTCCCTTACAGTACTTTGTTTGTTTATTAATCCTCACCCAAGGATATTTTTTCCATTGATTTCAGACAGAGTGAAAGGGAGGGAGGGAGGAAGAGAGGGGGCGGAGGGGGGAGGTTGACACATCAATCGGTTGCCTCCTGCACCTGCCTGGACCAGGGTGGGTATCGAACCTGCAACCCAGGTACATGCCCTTGACTGGAATCAAACCTGTGACCCTTAGGTGCACAGGCCAGCACTCTAACCACTAAGCCACACCAACCAGGACTCATCTTCACCTTTTACTTCATTGAGAAATCATAGGCCCTTGGTAGAATTTATCTGCCTTCACTTCTACTTTTCTCCTTCTGGTTTCACAGAAAGACGTGACCCTGTCCTGCTCCTCAAATGTTCCTTAAGTCAACTGCCCTCCTGTCCATTTAGGGTCCTTACTCCATCAGGCTTTCTTTTCTTTCCCTTATTTCCAAGCTCTGCTTCACCATGTGTCCTTAGAAACACTGCTTAAGTCTCCATCTCAAAAAGCAAAACAAAACAGTAGAACACTCCTCTCCTTCCACCCTGTACTTCCCTCTGGCTATCATTCTCTCACCCCCTACTTGATCTGAAGAGCCAAATTCCTTGTGTCTCCACTCCCTTCCTGTCTATCCACTCTCTGACCCACTGCAATCATTTCCCTCAACACCTCTTCACTGAAATGACCTGAAAAAGATCATCAACTCCAAAGCGCACTTTTCATTCCTCATTTTACATCATCTTTCTGCCCGTCTCACACTGTTAACTACTACTTTCTTCCCCAAACTCTAAATTTTCTGACACCCAAATCTCCAGGTTCTCATCTGATTATTTCCCTTCAATGTATGCTGAGCCCTTTACCTATGAAAGACCTTTAAATACTAGTATTCCCCAGGGTTCTTCAGGGATCCTCTTCTCTACTCAATTATCATCTGTAGGCTAAAATCCTAACTCTATCTCTCAACTAGTGCTGCCTCCTGAGTATCGGATCTGCTTATCTAACTGCTAACTGCTATGAATAGCAGCCATTTATGAAGTAATTATGCCCTAAATCAAGCACTTTAAATGTATCCTCTCACCCAATGAGGTAAGTACTACTATAATCTCCATTTACAAGTAAATCCAACCAAGAAGTGAAGTGATGTGCCTAGTGTCACATAGCTAATAAGTGGAGCCAGGATTCAGACCAGGTATGTCTAACTCCAAAGGCCATGTTAACCTTTATCCTACTGACCCATCAAATGTAACAGGCATATACCTGGATTCATAATCTTATCCTCACTACACTCCAACTGCTTCTCTTCCTGTTTGCTCTGCCAGCTACCCAGTCATCACTGAAGTCAGAAACTTGGAGACATCCTTAACTCTTCTTTTTTCCTCACTGCTCACCCCTTGCTAATCATAAGTCATGGTGATTCTACCTCTTTATTTTCTCAGTCTTATCCCCTTCTCTCTTATCCTAATTCCCCTAATTTAAGACCTAATCCTCTCTCACCTGACCGTTGCAAATAATAGTCTTCTTACCTCCATTCCTGCCCTTTACCCAGCTTCAAGAGTGACCTTTATAAAACACAAACCTAACTAATGACTTTCCTTCTATTTATCTGTGTTACCCATAGAATTACGCTGAAACACCTTAATATAGCAGCACCAGCTTTTCATGTTCTGGCCTGTGCCTACCCTCCAGCCTCGTTTCCCATAGCTCTTTGCCTCCTACCCCACCATCCATCAATCCAAATTGACTGCAGTTCCCTGAATACACCACTTTTCTCCTTTGCTTAAGCTAGTTTAAACTGGGTTTTCTGACCCTGGCAAATGCAACAGCAGTAACTCAGACTGCCAGATTTCAAATTCTGCATTCTTTTTACTATAACATGCTGTCTCCCACATCCTAAGGAAAGAGGACAAAGACGAGAGTCCTCTCCCACCACTGCCACCTATCTCGTTCTAGACATGACCCCTCTCCCCACCACTCACATGTAATTATGCATGCCATTGGCTTTACCTGGGAAATCATCACCTGCAAAAAAAATTAACTAACCACATCCCACTTTTTGAGATGCCACATTTCCCTCTCCTCCATCCCAGAAAGTCCTCACCTGTACAAAGGAACAAGCTACAGTGCCACTGCGAAGCTGGTTCAGCAACGTCTCGCAGACAGCAACATCAGGAACGCTGGTCACCCCGTCTGTGATCACAATGATACCTGCAGCAGGAAACATCAGACTCAGACCCAAGGACACTCACCTGTGAAAGTCAGGCACTCAACTGATGAAACCCTGAAAACCCCAGTGTCTGCCAGCAAATGTGCTTTATAAGCCTCGAACACCTTTCCTCTCCCCTTCCCTACTGATGCTTTCTCTTGAGTGCTGGATCCCAGAGTGAGGTCCTTGGGAGCACTACTCCTTCCCACTAGGATCCCTGATGGTTGTCAGAGCTGTGGGTACCTGAGACATTCACTAACACACACTTAACTCTTACAAACAAGGAAAACAGACCCTCTCCCTGGGCTCCCTAGGCCCCCTGGGCCCCAGACCCCCTGGAAACTAGCTTTGCTGATAATGTTCCCCTAATACCCATCCTGAATTCTATTTCCCCAAGCCCACCAACATTCCTTCTACTGACCTGCACTAGAGTTTGACGGGAGCAACTGCAGCGCCAAGATGCCCTGACGAATCATACTGACCAGCCCAAGATCAGCTGTTACCATGGAGACTCCCATCTTCCGTCCAGGGGGCTCCCCCGAGTCTGGGGATTGATCTTCTGCCTGGCCCAAGTTACAGAAAAGACAGAATGGGACAGACAGCATTGCCGCATCCACAGCAAAGCTCAAATTTACAGCAGTACTGCCCAGGCCAGACAGGCCCAATCCTGTGTGGCACCCCAATCCTCCAACTATGCAGCCGCACCCTGACTATGCTCCCTCTCCTAGTGTATGTTCAGACATTGACCCTTAGATGAGCAGGGAGGCTGACACTATATGAAACACTAGATTGTACTAGAGAAGGGCTTCCCCACCTTTTGCCAATTAGGCCCTCTTTCCATATTTTTCCATTGCCATTACAAAATATCTTCTACATCAATGACACTATGTTTCAGACATAAAGAACTGCCACCTGCCTAGCTACTTCTAGGATATCGAAAGGAATGAGAGTGCATTCTAGTGAGCCCCAAGAACTTTATCCTAAACTGTACAAAATACTAACTAAAGATCAAAGCCATCCATGATCACCTTCTCAGATCCATCAGGGGAAAAGATCCAGGACTTAAAAAAAACCATAGCAAATGACCTTCACATTTTCTCCCAGCAAGATTTTGTGTCCTGGGAAGAGTATCCAAGCATTCCTCCTCGTAGAGAAGCTGTAGTGGGTACGCACTAGCACATCTAAACCTGGCTCATTCTGCCTCTGGCTCTTTGCCCTTTGTTCTGCCCTCATCCCACTCTGTATTAGGCTTGTCCCTCCTCTCTCCTCTCTGTGCCTTAACAGCTGCTCTTTCTAAATGGCCTCTCCCTACTTTGTTTCCCACATACCTGGCTCTGGGGGTCATACTGCTGCTGTAGCATGGTGGCCACCTTATCCTCAAAGAGACAGAGCTGCTCATATACCTGCTGCAGAAACACTTCCCGCTGGGAAGGGTCCAAAAGGCAGCCCTGGACCAGCACCTGAGAAGCACAAAGACAAGACCAAGACTTGAAGGTCAGGAGGACATTGGGCAGTACCCCTCCTGGTCTCCCTATTTATTCTCCCTCTAGGCAATCCTGACTTCCCACCCAAGCAGCCTAATTCCACAGCCAGTTCCTTACTCATCAGATCATCTACTCCATTAGTCCTCAGCCCAGGTATATCAGTCACTTTAATATGAGTTCATAACCTTCCTCTGCTTCCAATCCTCCAAACTGGGTTTCCCAATATCCCCGCATGGGGGCGCCAAAAGATCTTCCAGCTCCTTTCATCTTGGGCTACCAGACTTTGTCCATAAGCTGCCCCACCTCAGCCTGGTAAAAGCCTTTTTTCATTCTAACTCACATACATATTTTTTATTCTTGTGGATTTCCAAGCACTGCACTCAGAGGCTGTATTGAAACTTTTCTCTTTTTCTGCATTCAAAATTTGCTTCTTATTCCCCCCCAATAAATGCTCTTTCCTTCCCTTTACTCTCAGTGATAACTTCCCCCCCTCAAATCGGTCAACAGGAATTCCCAGTTTACTCTATCATGGACGGTACACTACTCTCCAACACACAGAGAACACCCTTAATTTTTAGATGTTTATATTTCTGTGTTCTCGTGCTTCCTTCCAGGCTCTGAAAAAAGAGTCCCCTCCTCTTCTTTTTCCCTAAAGCGAATCTCTCCATCTAATCTTGGATCTTTTGTCTCTCTAATATTTTCGTTCTCTTCATGGTTTCTTTTCTTCTACTTCCAACATAAATAAATGCCTACATTCAGGGCTCCCTGCCCCCACCCCCCAGGCATATTACCTTTGCCTTTCTCTCTCCTAAGCTCCAAGGGCCCTTCTTTTGCTAATGTAACTTGTTTCCTGAGCCTAGGCAGCCCAGTTGGCTTGTTTCTACTACCTTTGTAACTTTCTAAATAAACACTCTCTTACAATTTGAAAAAAAAAAAAAAAACAGTAAGTGCCCCCATTCTAAAAATGTTACATAGGCCTGTTGACCCCTGTGGTGGCCTTGGGATCTTCCCTTTTTTCTCCCTATCAGACTCCTTCATCCTGTCTTACATGCTCACTTCTCCCAACCTCTGCCCTCCAGTGCAACAACTACCTCTTCATTCCCTATTTAGAACTGAGGAAGAGGGTGGGCACAGCCAGAAGAGGGGAGAGGGGTACTCTGTACCACTCTACACACCAGACTGTGAGAAGCAAAACAGAACCAGAACAATATAAAAAGGTGATGCCCGGCTGGTGTGGCTCAGTGGACTGAGCATTGTCCCAAGGTCCCAGTTCAGGTCAGGGCACACACCCTGGTTGTGGGCTCCATCCCCAGCAGGGGGCGTGTAGGAGGCAGTCAATTTTTTTTTTTATCCTCACCCAAGGACATTTTTCCATTCTTTTGTTCAGATAGAGTGGGAGGGAGAGAGAGGAAGAGAGAGAGAAACATCCATGTGAAAGGGACACATCGAGTGGCTGCCACCCGCACGACCAACCAGGGCCAGGGACAAACTGCAACCAAGGTATATGCCCTTAGCGGAAACGGAACCAGGGTCTCTCTGGACCGCATGCCAACTCTCTAACCGCTGAGCCAAACCGGCCAGGGCGGAGGCAGCCAATTATTGTTTCTCTCTCACACTAATGTTTGGATCTCTCTTTCCCTTCCTCTCGCTCTCAAAAATCAATAAAAACATATTTTTTTTAAAAAAAAATAAGAGAATATAAAAAAATGAGAAAGATGTTCACAGCTGTATTGTTTTAGAAGAGTGAAAATTAGGTTAACCCAAGGGTCCAACAATAAAGGTTTGGCTAAATACATAATGATAAAATACGGTAAGATCAAACTATATGACAAAACATTAAAAGTCACGTTTCTAAAGAACATTTAGTGACACGGAAAAACACCTATATTATACATAAAAAAGCAGGACATAAAAGTGTGTGGAATGAGCCTAATGTTTCTCTATTTGGATGAAAGGTAGTGGTAAGGTAGGATAAACACATACTCAAAGACAAGAAGGAAATACATAAAATGTTAACAGTAGTTATTTCCGGGTGGCATACTATGAGTGAGTCTTGTTTTTATTTTAATACTATTATTTTCAAGTCTCCTTCAATGGACATTATAAAGAAATTTAACTTCTTTTTTTTTTTTAAGAGCAGCAAAATACATCTTGAGGGAGCTCTAGAGACGGAGGAAGCTGGCTCAGGGCCAAATGGCCCTGAGGTTCAACTAAGTCCTCTCCTCTCCACAGCTGCTGTCATTGTTCAAGCCTCATCTCCTTTCCTATGATGTAATAATCTGTTCTCCCTGATCCAGAATTTTTCCCCTAATCCATCTTCCTCATTGGCCACAAACACGTGTGGTCTTCCTAGTGTACAAATTTGATTCTGTTGTCATCCATTTAAAGCCTTCAAAGGTTCCCTACTACCTACGGCTAATAGTTTTCATTTGCATGTTTTCTATGTGGCAGGCACTGTTTTCAGTGCTTGACATGTATTAATTCAATCACCATATAATATTAGTACTGTTAACCTCCCCATATTGGAGAAAAGGCATAGACACACAAAGAGGTTAAGTAACTTGCCTAAGGGCATACCACCAATAAGTGGTACAGCCAGAAAGCAAATTCAGGTAATGTGATTCCAGGTCCTGTGCTCTTCACCACCACACCAAATACCCCGACACAATCAAGTACTAGTTCTTAACCATGACATTCAAGGCCTTTCATAATCCTGTCCCCTCTTATCTCTCCTCCTTACGCAAACTCCTACTTCCACATTCAAACTTCACTGTGTCAAACTAAATAACATGTAGCTCCCTAGAACACCTGTAACTGAGAGCAGTTTCATGGCTCTGCGTCTTTGCTTTTGCTGGTCCCCATGTTCCTATCCTTCAAGACAAATTCTAATGCTTCTTCATCTCAAAGTCTTCCCTGTCTCTGCCCCAGGCTTGGCTGGATGCTCCCATAGCCTCTGAGTCATACCTTATCACATTCAACTGAAATTACCTCCTTCAACACCTGTGCCCTCCACTAATCTCTCAACTCCTCCCATCAGAACAGGGACAGTGTCTGATTCATCTGTGTCTCCAGGACCTAACCCAGGCCTGGAATAGATCAGGCTTCAGTAAGTGTTTGCCAAACCCAACCAAGTGTTGAGTGATTACCTAATATCCATGCTTTCCCTGCCTTGGCTATCAACACCTACAAAGCCTGGCCTCCATCTGGGGATGGAGCCCATAACCAGCAGTCCTAACAGCTGCACTAGAGCACTTTAATCCAGGGCAGAGGGCTGGGATCCAGGTGTGCACCAATTGCCTTGTATATTTCAGACCCTCAGATGCTGTTCTTTGCATCTCTGTCTTTCAAAACCAGTTTGACAGCTAAGGTGACAATGTAGCCATCAGGGAGTTTTAGAGTAAGCCCCCACCAATGAGCTGAGAGTGGTTAAGGGCAGATGAGGGGAAACTGGGCCATGCTTATCTAAGCCAAAAACAGATATTCCAGTAACAGACTTGGCCATTCTCCAAAAGGAGTGCCTTGTGATAGCCTGCTTGGGTGTTGGATAAGCCCTGTAATTATCTGTATGGTCAGCATTACACCCAACACTTCACAGGGCTCTCAGAGAAAATGACCCTTCTCTGTCCTTGGAAGAAATTACATTTCTGGGTATTTGTTATATTTAAAAATCATAGAACTATTTCTAAAGACCATCTTCTGGGGTTAGCGCCAGGAGTCAGGACACCAGCACACCTGACAGAACTGAAAGTGGGAGGAGAGACACACAGAAAAAAAAAGATAACCAGGGGCCAGAAACAGAGACTTAGAGGAGTGAGAAAGAAATTTGTCCAATCAATGCCAACTGACCTAAGGCTTATGTGAAGGCGCAAGACCAGAGGAACTGAACCCAGCTGGTGCGGCTCAGTGTACTGAGCGTCGTACCATGGACTGAGAGGTCCGGGTTCGATTCCCAGTTAGGACACATGCCTAGGTTTTGGGCTCAATCCCCAGCAGGGGGCATGCAGGAGGCAGCTGATTGATGTTTCTCTCTCACATTGATGTTTCTATCTCTCGCTCTCCCTTCCTCTCTCTCTAAAAAAAAAAAAAGAAAGAAAAAATCAATAAAAGCATATTTTAAAAAATGAATAAAAGGCCAGAGGAATTAATTCTTTTCAAGGGGAGAGAGCCTTAGAGAGATGACTAAGAAAAAGGTTTAAGAACCCTGGCTGGTTTGGCTCAGCGGTTGGAGCATTGGCCTGCAGATCAGAGAGTCCCAGGTTCGATTCCCGCTAGGGGCACATACCCCCCCCCCCAAAAAAAAAGAAGCTAGCACAGCTGGGGACTTTGAGCGCAGGCAATAGAGACAGTGTAAGGACTTAGTCACAGGACTGGGAGAAAGAATGCAATACCTGGTGGGACTGCAGGCCGATAATTGAGGAGTAGGCCTGGACAGTTACGTAGATCTCAGGCTGGAAGTCGATGCAAGATCCAGGCACTCGAAGGGGCCGAAGCAACCCGCTGAGGCAGCGAGAAAGGGCATGGAAAACTTCATCAAACAAGATCTCCCCTGTGGCATCATCCTGTGGGCGATGCACATAAAAATCTCTCAAGGGTAAGCAAAGGCAGCCCTGAACAGAGGGCAGACACAAGCAGCTTTCATGGATCAATGGGACTCTTATCTTCAGGTTGATCACACCCCAAATACAGTGCTACCATTGGAATAGGATCTGTCTTTAAACACTCACCATTCCTTTACAGCCTGTCTCCTTTCCACAACATTAGGCTGAGAGCATTTTTTTCATTTCTCCCAAGCCTTTCCCTCTCCTCCTCACACCCACCCCATCCTTTCTCCCACTGTCTCCCTCCAGCCCCTTACCACAATGCCAGTAGATGGGCTAAGGTCCAGCTCAATGACAAATCGATACTGCCAAGCCAAGAAGGTGACCTGAGTGGAAGGTACAAGGAGGAATGGCCTTGGAACCACTGGTTCATCTGGCTGCCACCCAGGGGGCAGGATACTGAGGACTTCCAACTCCTGCTCAGACTGAAGCTGGTAATTAGGATGAAGAGAAAAGGAAAGGGTCAGGAGAAAGTCACCCCTTTCTTCCCAGGACCTGAACTTCCATATCCAAAATGACAACCATTGGCTCCACCTCCTACAACTCAACACATATTCTTCCTATCTGAAAAATGAAACAATATTTCCCCTGTAGAATCATCTTGTAGGCACTTGCCCCTCCCAGAGTTAGTCTCCTGCCTCTTTCCAGTACCCTCTTAAAAAAAATAGATCTGCCCTGGCTGGTGTAGCTCAGTGGTTAGAGCGTTGGCCCAAGCACCAAACGGTCTTGGGTTCAATTCCCAGTCAAGGGTGCATACCTGGGTTGCAAGTTTGGTCCCTGGCCCCAGTCGCGGTGAGTGTAGGAAGTAACCAACCAATATGTCTCTCACAATGATGTTTCTCTCTCTCACTTTCTCTCTCTCGCTCCCTCCCTCCCTCCCTTCCACTCTCTCTAAAAATCAAAAATCAATGGAAAAAAATATCCTCAGGTGAGGATTAACAAAACAGATCTTCTGAGCCAGCCCCTAGAATCCTGTATGTCTCTGGGCCTCACCAACATTTCCTGCGGCATGGCCTGCACAGTTTGATGCAGGTGATTGAGGAACCAAGCCAAGCGAACATTTCGGGAGATTCGATAATCCTTTTTCATCAATAGAAACACCTGCCCAGCTTCTTCCACCTGGGGACAAAGACATATTAATAATTTATAAAAATTCACTGAGTTCCTCATATACACAGATCACTGTGCAAGTAACTTGTCCAAGGAGCTCACAATCCATAAGTGAGAGACAAAGCACCAGAGGTGAAAAGTTTACTCCCACCACCATGCAAGGTGTACCCAAGGATTCAATTCTAAGCTCCTTGCTCCTATTCCCCTTACAGATTTCTATGCAGGTGAAGTGACCGTCACACATTATCAAATGTTTATGTGAGTATCTCCTACAAATTATGAGCTCCTTGAGAATAGGGATTGTGTATCATGCCCTATATTTTGTGTCCCCATGCTTGGCAAGGGGCTTAAAATACAGCAGACACTCAGTAATGCCACATAGCTCCTCCCAATAATCCTGAACAGCAGGAACTAAAGGAATCTTCACTGGGTAAATGGTAAGCCTGCTGAATACCTCAAAATCAAACTTTTGTGGGTCACAATCTCCCACCACCACATTTTCCAGTTATCAACACTCTAGGTCCTTCCCTCCATTGCCTTCTCGGCAGCTGGTTCAATGTCCTGACAAGCATCAGCTCCCTAGCGCATGCCCTTGTCCTTACTACATAAGCCCTGCCAAACGTTGACTCAGGCTAAAGTTGATCTTCTCCCTTATCCATACAGGTACCACACCAGCTGCTCTTTAACAGAAGAAAAGTTGCCACCTCTGGCAGGCCTTTACCAATCTTTTTACTTCTCCCTGGTCAGCAATCTTTCCCATTTCCCTTAGAGCAGCGGTTCTCAACCTTCCTAATGCCACGACCATTTAATACAGTTCCTTATGCTGTGGTGACCCCCAACCATAAAATTAGTTTCGCTGCTACTTCATAATTGTAATTTTGCTACTGTTATGTCTTAGGCGACCCCTGTGAAAGGGTCATTCTACCCCCAAAGGGGTCGTGACCCATAGGTTGAGAACGGCTGCCTTAGAGGGTTTTCCAATCCCTCAATCTCCATAGTCCTGGCAGATAAATGTGCCTACTGTTTCACAGAGAAAATAAGGGTCAGCTGGTCTAAACTCCTCCAACATTTCTTCCTGATTAATCCTTACATGTAACATTCCTTTACTCCCTTACTCTTGCTTCAGATGAAAAGATTACTGTCCTTCTGTTCTAGACAAATTTCAAATTTCTCCTCCCGAGTCCCTGACTAGTGAAGGGGAAAATGCCAGGCTGCGAGGACTGAAGAGAGATGGTAGAGAAATGAACAGAAAGAAGTCAATGAAAATGGGGTGCTGAAAAGAGTGGTTCTCCCCCACTCCCAAATGGGGAAATATGCATGGAGGATAGATCAAATAGCTCTGGAGAAGCAATGATAGAAGGTACCTAATGTCAGAGAAGAGTACGGAGAGCAGAGATGCAATGACTAAATATGAAGAAAGTCTTCTCTAAGACAGGGCAAGCATAGAAAGATATAGAAATGATATGGGAAATGGCAGGGATGAAAATGGAAAGAAACTCATATTTACTGAGCATCTAAAATACATTCAATAGTAAAACTGTAGTTCTGGTCAGTTTGGTTCAGCAGTTAGAACGTTGGCCTGTGGACCAGAGTTGTGGGTTTGAATCCGGTCAAGGGCACGTACCTTGGTTGCGGTTCCATCCACAGCCTTAGTCAGGGTCGAGTGGGAGGCAACCAATCAATGTGTCTCTTTCACATCAATGTTTCTCTCTCTCTCTCTCTCTCTCTCTTCCTCCCTCCCTCCCACTCTAACTGAAAAATCAATGGAAAAATATCCTTGAGTGAGGATTAAAAAAAAAAAAATAGTAAAACTGTAGAGGTTAAATGCAAGAATTTAAGATTCAGACGGCCTAGGTCTGAATCCAAATTAAACCACTTAACCTCTTTAAACCTCAGTATCCTCATTTGTAAAATGGAGATAATCCTAATACTACTCTAATACAGTGAACCTCAGTTCTCGAACTTAATTCACTCCCTGGAAGGCTGTTGGAAAAGAGATCTGTTCAAAATCCGAATCGTTTTTCCCATTAGAAATAATGTAAGTTGAATTAATCCATTCCAGACCTCCAAATGATTCCATTTTAACCTTTCTCTTTTTTTTTTTATCCTCACCCGAGGACATTTTTTCATTTTTTGTTCAGATAGAGTAGGAAGGAGACAGAGGAAGAGAGAGCGAGAAACATCAACGTGAAAGGGACACATTCGAGTGGCTGCCACCCGCACGACCAACCAGGGCCAGAGACAAACTGCAACCGAGGTACATGCCCTTAGCGGGAACCGAACCCAGGTCTCTCTGGACCGCAGGCCGACGCTCTAACCACTGAGCCAAACCGGCCAGGGCCCATTTTAAGCTTTCTTATATCCAGTACATATCTAAGTTCTATCATTGTTCTCACAACTTTCCTTTTCAGTTTGCTGCTATCACTAACCTTCTTAGGACTCACGGTGACTTACTGTACTTATTTAATAATAATAAACAGCAAACACACACACACACACACACACCAATAGTTACAGCACAATTTCCTGAGATGTCAACAACTCGAGGTTTAGCAGTAAACTGACTCATACTCACACATTCTCTCATTTGTCACCCGAGAGATCCAGACTGATCATACAGGTATCAGCATGAAAGGGTTGTCAGGTCAAGAACCGAAGTACTGTTCAATAGCCGAGACATCCCCTCCTCCCCTGCCCGTGAATAACCTGGTGGAGAACCCAACTGTTCAAGATGGGAGGTGTTCGAAAACCGAGGTTATGTAGATTAAGGGAAATCACGCATATGAAGTGCTCAGCACAGTGCCTGGCACTTAGTAAGAATAGAATAAAATTAACTACTACAGGTTATTACCAGACGTGCAACAGTAGGATCTTTACATAGGTAACCTCATTCACTGTTCACACAAAACATTTAACAGAAGAAAACCAAGATCCAAAAAAGTTAAGTAACTTAACATGATTAATAGGTATATGGTCAGAAGTCAAACCCAGGTGTGAGGAGCTGCAAAGCCCATCTACTGAAAGTGAGTAATAAAGGGATTAAACTAGGGGTTTAAGAGCAGAAAAGTGGTTTGGCCTATGGACCAGAGAGTCCCAGGTTCAGTTCCCACTAGGGGCACGTACCAAAAAAGAAAAAGGAAATAAAAGTGGTTTGGCTCAGTGGACTGAGTGTTGGCCCAAGGACCAGAGCTGCAGGTTCGATTCCAGTCAAGGGCACGTACCTCAGTTGTGGTTCCATCCCTGGTCCTGGTCAGGGTCATGTGGGACGTGGCCAATCGATGTGTCTCTCTCACATAGATGTTTCTCTCTCTCTCTGTCTTCCTGCCTCCCTCCCACTCTATCTGGAAATCAATGAGAAAATATCTTCTGGTAAGGATTAAAAAAAAAAAAAAAGAGCAGAAAAGATTTAAAGTGGTTACAAGAAGGAACATGATGGGAGTTTACAAGTAGAAAGGCTACTCTGACATAATCAGAAAGACAAAATGCTAATTTACACAATTATTTGATGTGATTCAGCATTATTTTGTGTTGTCTCTGTATCATCTATGATCACACACTGGGAAATTCTACCGTTATACTGCTTCCCTACTCTGGGCTGAGGTAGACCCTGGCTAGGATTCTGGCTTTTATACTGAGTTAGGTCAAGTTACCCATCAGCAGGACAGCAACATATCTGCATTTAAAAAATTCCCTCTAGGTGCCTCGTTAGCGCAGTAGGTAGCGCGTCAGTCTCATAAAAAAATTCCCTCTGATTCTCGGAGGACACAACTACACTCTGTGTCATGGTCGGGGCAAGGCTGAGTGGCTGACTCTTGTTACACTGGGGTCTGGGCGTGGTCTCAGGGGTGGGGGCCTCCTTCCCCTGAGTACTCAGCATCTTACTGCAGATCAGCGGCCTGAACTGGAGAGGATGCTGTTCAGAAAGGGAGCATCCACGAAGCCAGACTGCAGCAGCAAGTTAGTTCCCTCTGCTCCTACTCCAGGCTTTCGGACTTTCCCCTAAGGCTAGAAACCCAATCTGAATCACCCCCTGGAAATATCCTTATAAAGGTTTATAAGAACAGAGAACACAGAGGGAGGACAGAGGAAGGAGGTGGCTATCTTCGAGCCGAGAAAGGCCTCAGAATGAAGCCAATCCTGCTGATACCTTGACCTTGGACTTACAGCCTGCAGAAATATCCAGACAACTTCTAAACCCACAACTGGTTTCACCTGAATTAAGAAAATTGCTGTGATTCTATCTACATGATGTCAGATTAGAATCAAAGAGAAGAAGGGAGAGAGAAAGAAGAGAGAAACAGGGATGTGAGCAGCATTGATCGGCCGCCTCCTGCACGCCCCCTGCTGGGGATCGGGTCCACAGCCCGGGCATGTGCCCTGACCGGGAATCGAACCTAGACCTCTCAGTCCATAGGACGACGCTCAATCCACCCAGACACACCAGCCAGGCAGGAACACAACTTTTTTGTGGAATAGGGTCTTACTGCTTAGTAATGAATCAGAGAAGCACATCTGACACCTTTAAATAGATGCTGTATTAAAATGATAAAAACCTGCAAGTACTCTGAATTGAGTGTCTAACTGGTCAATAAACAACAGTATTAAACTAAATAAAAAAAAAAGGTTTATAAGAACAAAAAGAAAAAGGAGGATGGACCCAGGCAAGTTCTGGAGATGAAAGTTTTATATGAACAAAACCAATGAAGCGAAGTCAGGTGGACGGAGTGATCTGATACCAACCATCAAATTTCAATACTGTTCTTTGCTAAAAAATTGATGCTATACTGCAGCATACCTGTATGACCCACTATAATGGGAATACAGAAGTGGTCTGCCAAATATTTTACATTATCACATGTCTGCTGAATAAATAGAATGGTTCAATCATCATAAAAAGTGCCTTGCTACTTATATAAGGTCATGGAGAGGAGATGAAGGTTTGGATATTACACAAGACATGAAACCTCTCAAAAACCTATAAACTTAAGTGTGATGTCTAAAAGACTATGGAGAATTTGAAGTTGATGCTAGTACTACAGTCCTATTAAAACAAAACCAGCCAGCACTTTCTGCCTCGGTGGAACTGTGAGCGGCTGATTAGACAAGGCGTTCCGGAGCACGTTCTGTGGTAACCTCATACTGAGGCACTGCCAAGCTTCCCTGCGTTAGGAGGCTGAACCCACCCACACAAATTTCTACATTTCCTTCTCCACCCTCCCTTGCCCCCACTCCTCTTTAGTTTTAAAAGTTACTGACACTCTTTAATATAATCAGGAACACTTGGCTGAGAATGGTTTGTTTTTCTATTGTACAAGATTCCTCCTCTTTTTTGTAATCTGCATCTATAATTATAACATTTCTACAGTTACAAAACAAAAATATCCCTCTACCATGTGATTCAGAAAGTGTTTCCCTAATGGCCATGGGAAATGATAGTAGACTAGACCAGAGCTACTCAAAGTAACCATTCTGTGAACTGCTTGAGACTGGTCCCAGGGGAGATAAGGAGTTGTACTACAATATAAAACTACCACTGCCTTTCATTGTGAAAATCATGTTAAGAAAAAAAACCCAAAAGTCAGCTTGAACTAACCTTTGAGACAAGTGAGCTTAGCAGTATTTTTTTTTTTTTTAATCTTCACCTGAGGACATTTTTCTATTTATCTTCAGATAGAGAGGAAGGAAGGGAGGGAGAGAGAGAAATATCAATGTGAGAGAGACACATAAACTGATTGTCTCCTGCACGACCCTGACCAGGGCCGGGGATGAACTGCAACCGAGGTATTGGTCTGTGGGCCAATGTTCTAACCACTGAGTAAAACCGGCTAGAGAGGCTTAGTTGTATTTTAAGAGATCTTTAGGATAAGACAGACAAGAACTGTTGATCAACTGGAAGTGAGAAAGTAAGTGACAAAAAGGAAGGTGTCAAGGGTGACTAAGGTAGCATCAGAAACCAGTAAGTGGGCCCTGGCTGGTCTTACTCAGTGGTTAGCGCGTCGGCTCACAGACCAATGAGTCTCAGGTTCGATTCCGGTCAAGGGGACATTCCTGGCCCTGGTCAGGGTCACTCAGGAGGCAGCCAGTCGATGTGTCTCTCTCACATCAATGTTTTTTTCTCTCTCTCTCTCTCTCTCCCCCACCCTCCCACTCTATCTGAAGATAAATAAAAAAATATCCTCAGGTGAGGTTAAAAAATAAATAAAGAAACCAGTAAGTGCCAGAATAATTTCCAAGTTAGCTAGATAAAATTGATATAGTTATTTACTATCACTTCTAACCACAACCTCCTCAAAAGGTCCCATCAAATTAGTCTTATTGCTAAACCCCTAAAATCAGAAAAGGGATCTACTGGCAATGAAAGAAATTGCAGCAATTATTTGCCCTCCCTTTCTCTGATCAAGGTTCTCAGAGTGGGATACTCTCATAAACAGGATTGACTGAGCTGGTGTGGGTCTGATATTAGCTACCACTCTCCTGTGTAAATTGACTATGCTGGATCCCTGCCAAGGGTCTTATCTAAAAAAGGATAGGCTGGGGCTCAGAGTATTATCAGAACAGGAAGAATATCCTGCCATGGCTGGGTAGCTCAGTTGGTTGGAGTGTTGTCCCAATGCACCAAGATTTCAGGTTCAATCTCCAGTTGGGTCACATATAAGAATCAACCAATGGCCCTGGCCGGTTTGGCTCAGCGGTTGGAGCGTTGGCCTGCGGTACAGAGAGACCCAGGTTCGGTTCCCGCTAAGGGCACGTGCCTCGGTTGCAGTTTGTCCCCAGCCCTGGTTGGTCGTGCGGGTGGCAGCCACTCGATGTGTCCCTTTCACGTTGATGTTTCTCTCTCTCTCTCTCTCTCTTTCTCTCCCTCCCACTCTATCTGAACAAAAAATGAAACAATGTCCTCGGGTGAGGATAAAAAAAAAAAAAAAAGAATCAACCAATGAATGCATGGATGGGTGGAGCAACAAAATGATGTATGTGTATCTTTCTGTCCTCCTTAGATCAATAAATAAAAAAAAAAATTGAAAACCAAAAAATTGAAAACAAGCCCAGCTGATGTGGCTCAGGGGTTGGAGCACTGTCCCTGGATTGAGAGGTCCAGGTTGGATTCCCAGTCAGGGCACATGCCCGCGTTGCAGCTCTGTCCCCAGTAGAGGGCGCGCAGGAATGGGCTGATGGATGTTTCTCTCACATCAATGTTTCTATCTCTCCCTTCATCTCTCTCTCTCTAAAAAAAAGTACTATAAACATATTTAAAAACATACACACACAAAACAGGAAGGATACTTCAATTTAGCAGTCCTTTCTGTTGTTTATCACCCTATCCCCAGAGCCTAGTGCAGTGTCTAGCATATAGGATGCTCAATACAATTTTGCTAAGTGAATTCACTCTATGTCTAAGCAAAACAAACTCAACATGTAGAACTAATCGTAATCAGTAAAACTGTTCTCAGGGTGTGAAAATATTAACACTAGTCTTGATACTATTTTCCTTTTGTCCTTCTTTGGTAGTTAGTAAAGAATTGTTTAAAATGCCAGCTTGTTCCAGCCATGTAAAGAAACACCAAGGAAAGGAATTCTGGCCAATTCTGAGCCAGAATTACAAGGGTGGAGAGCACACTTCCACGTGTCAACACTACAAGGACAGTTGGGGACATTTGGTCACTCCACCTTCTAGGACTAAAATCTTGGCAGTTCTGGGTTTAATTAAATGAATCTTTCCATGATTTCCTGCACTGTTAGGTATCTCTGTTGGGTAGTCACAAAGCAGTCTATAGTTCTTCATAACACCCACCACAGTTTACAATAAAAAATGTATGTGCTCTTTATTTATTCAAATTATAAGAGCAAGTTTATCCAGAAAGTTAGAGGAAGTAGAGGTGCGCCAGCTAGACTGCTTAGGCTCAGGAAACAGAAGCAAAAGAAGGGTCTTTTGGGTTTAGGAGAAAGGCAAAGGTAATAAGCCTGGGGGTAGAGGGGGAAGGGAAAGGCGCTGACATGAGAGAGAGAGAGAGAGAGAGAGAGAGAGAGAGAGAGAGATTTGTGTAATTTTTAATGTTTGTTTCCCCTATAAGTCTAGAAGCTCCAGGGAAGTAGGGGCTGTGTCTAAATATTGTTCTTTGCTGTATCCCTGGAAACTAACCCAGTGCCAAGGTACACTAGGTGCTTAAATATTTGTTGAATAAATGCATGAAAAAGAAATTACTTTCACAATCAATTTACCTGTTATACTTAATTTTTTCACTTTTATCAACATCTGCTCTTTGTTGTTTAAGAGTTTCCATCCTTCCTCATCCATCCATTTTATGGAAAAACTAGCCTATTCTATCATTTGAATTTTTCCTTTGCTTCCATGAAAGCTGTGTGCTCTTTTTTGTTTTGAAACCAGTTTTTCACTAGTCTGTTCTTTTCTAGTATTGTCTTCTTTTTTGCTGTTCCTGGGTCCTGGTGAGCATTTTGAAAGATTTATTTTAGATTTATTTTGAAAGAGTGATTTGATATCTGAGACTATGGGCTTGAACTTTAGTTCCTCCTCTATAAAATACCATCATCTGCCCCAACAGTGTATGAAAGTATAAATGCACATATCAGTATAATAAGTAAGTCATCAATCAGTTCCTTCTGAGACTATCAAACATCTGATGACAGCTCTGAGTCTTTGCTTTTCCATAATACACATCTTCAGGTTCTTTAAGAATGTCTCAAATGGCATGGCTTCAAATTTCCTCATTATTTTATCTTATATCATATGCCTATGAATGAACTCTGGCTGATCGACTTGTCAACTTAATTATGCGGGGGCCAGTATGGAACACAATACCCAGGTGAAGTCACCGATTCAGACTCCCCTAGGATCTATTTACATATTTTAGAAGCTTTACCATACCATACTCAGGAAACCTCCATGACTTTCTCACTTGTGCTGCTAAGACACCACCTTCCCGTCTGTCCTCATGCAGCTGGCTTTCTGGGACACATACAATTATTCAATTAGTCCTATTATATTGGATAAATTCAGTCTCTTATTCTGTTGTAAAGCTTAGAGGGCTGTTTTGTCTTCTAGTAAATCTCTTTCCAGCTCAACTTCCTTGATAATTTGATCAGGATGCCATCAAGTCCTCATTCAAGTCCAAAGAAGACAAAGCCAAGGTGAGCATGCATTCATTCATCAGCCAACAAATTTATTGAATGGCAGCATTGAGCTAGGTCCTAAGGATACAATGGAAAGCAAAAATTGGCATTCTCTACTCTCACAAAATTTACTCAACAGAGGAAAATAAATAAATAAAATGGTTACTCTAACTATTGTATTATTATAAATTGAGTCTATTCACCAAAAAATAAGATTGTGGTTCTATGATAGCATGTAACCAAGTAACCTGTTCTAGGCTAGGATCTTAAGAGACACTGAAGGTTCAGCAGGGTTTGTTAAGTGAGGAGGGAGAGGTGGATAAACCAGATGGAGAATATACATGAGCACGGTGTTATCAGAAAACTTTCTACAGATTATTGGTAGGCTGCATAATTACACTATATAGCCTCCATTTCTCCACCTTGTCTCAAAAGTTATTTTGAATGATAAATTGACTGTCCAAGGCCAAGATGGAGTCTAGTTCATCAATCAATTCTTACAGAATCCATTCTCTTGAAACCAGAGACATTTGCTTAACTCAACCATTCTCATAACACTCCCCCTTATATGTGTTCCTTCAAAGTCAACAACCACATTTTCAAAACATCTTTAAGTTTTCTTCACATTCAAGATGTAATCTATCAGAACCAGAAGACTTAAAAAGATCTAAGCAGCTTAACTGGTATTTTTCAAAGTGTAATCCAAGGGCCAGCTGCATCCAAATTACCTGAGGTGCTTATTTGAATGCAGACTCTTGGGTACCACCCCAAACAAAATGAATTAGAGTTGATACAGTTTAGGAATCTACATTTAACAAGCTCCCCAAGTGATTCTTTCACTTTAATGTTTAAGAATCCCTGAATCAAATGGCCGCCATCAACAAATCATCAAACAAGTGTTGGCGAGGGCGTGGAGAAAAGGGGACTCTAGTGCACTGCTGGTGGGAATGCAGACTGGTGCAGCCACTGTGGAAAACAATATGGTGTTACCTCAAAAAATTAAAAATTGAACTGCCATTTGACCCGGTGATCCCACTTCTAGGAATACACCCTAAGAATCCTGAAACACCCATCAGAAAGAATATATGTACCCCCATGTTCATAGCTGCACTATTTTTTTTTTTTTTTATCCTCACCCGAGGACATTTTTCCATTTTTTGTTCAGGTAGATTGTGGGGGGGGGGGGGGGAGAGGAACAGAGAGAGAGAGAGAAACATCGACGTGAAAGGAACACATCGAGTGGCTGCCACCCGCACGACCGACCAGGGCCGGGGACAAACTGCAACCGAGGTACATGCCCTTAGCGGGAACCGAACCCGGGTCTCTCAGGACCGCAGGCCGATGCTCTAACTGCTGAGCCAAACCGGCCAGGGCCATAGCTGCACTATTTACAATAGCTAAGATCTGCAAACAGCCCAAGTGTTCATCAATAGACGAATGGATAAAAAAGTTGTAGTACATATACAAAATGGAGTACTATGCAGCGGTAAGAAAGAAAAATCTCTTATCCTTTGAGATGACACGGAAGGACCTAGAAAGTATTATCCTAAGCAAAACAAGCCAAGCAGAAAAAGACAAATACCACATGATCTCACTTATTTGTGAAATATAATGAGCATAACAGTCTGAGGAATAGGGTAGACCCAGAGACGTGGAAGTAGGGTACAGACTGACAACTGTCAGAAGAGGAGGTGGGGGGGGGAGGGAAGAGATAAACCACAGAACTTATATGCATGTACGCATAACCAATGAACATGGACAACAATGCCGGAGACGGGGTAGGGGGGAAGAGGAGGAGGGTGACAATGGGGTAAAAAAGGAGAAACATCTGTAACAAAAATAAAATTAAAAAAAAAAAAAAAAAAAAAAAAGAATCCCTGAATCAGTTGCGTTCTCAGTGTCTACACTTATACGAAGCTTCAAGTCCCTAATATTTAATTCCCCTGAATTGGAAGTGCATTACTCTTGGAGTAGTCTGGCAAAGAGAAAGCAGGGTTTTGGAGTCAAGAGATCTGGAGTCAAATCTGATTCTACTACTACAATCTATGTGAGTTTGGACAAGTTAATCTTTCCAGGCATCAGTCTCTTTATTGATAACACGTAGATAAGAATATCTACTTCATAAGGACATTGCTGCAATTAAACAGGAGAGTCAGAACAATGATAGAGGAAGCCTATCATTCTTTAGAACATTCTTTGAGGCCTACATACCATTTATAACAAGATGAATAAAACATCATCAGGTGCTATACTGCACATCATGTACACAAGGAGCAGGAAACATTCCCATCTCATTAATTTGTTTTTTTGTGGTTAAAATATAATCCAAGCCCTGTGTTGTTTTCTGTTAAGAGTCCCATGAAAAATGTAGACCGCCCCCCACTGTCTGAAGCCTCCTTACCACTATAACTATGACAAAGTCCTGAAACTCTAGCATAGCCTCAACCTGAAATTTTCTCCAGTCTCATCTCTCACCTATTTCCCCCTGAGTCAGAGTCCCTAGGATCAAAAGCTGGTTCTGCTGCTTATTAGTATAAGGCCTTGGTGAAGTTACTTGAACTCTCTGTGCCTTAGTTTCGTCATCTGTAAAATGGGGATAACAGTACCTATTTCATGGGGATTATAGAAGTATTAGATGACATTTAGTAATCACTCAATGTTAACGATTCTCATTGTCACACTATCCACCTACACTAGCAGCTGCTTCCTCTCAGTTCTCTGAAGGCTCTACACTCTTCAACTTAGGATCTTCACTATTCCCTCTGCCTATGATGCCCTCAAACTCTTCTCATGGATAGCTTCTTATTCTTTTCTTTTATTTTATTATTTTTTTATCCTCACCCAAGGATATTTTTCCATTTTTTGTTCAGACAAAGTGGGAGGAAAATAGAGAGAGAAACATCAACATGAAAGGTACACAGAGTGGCCGCCACCCACACGACTCAGCCAGGGCCGGGGACAAACTGCAACCGAGGTACACGCCCTTAGCGGAACCGAACCCGGGTCTCTCTGCACCGCAGGCCAACGCTCTAATCGCTGAGCCAAACTGGCCAGGGCAGCTTCTTATTCTGAAGGCTTAAATGTCATTCCTCTGAAGTGACTTCCTAAATCCACCCCTGCCCCCACTATGTCTTAACAAAGTAGGTTAAGAACCACCTGTTAAACACTGATTCACTCTGTATTTTTCCTTTGCAGCACTTATCATCATAATCAATGTTTGTTTACTCCATTACAATAGGGAACATGTCTTATACTGCTCCATATCCACCCTGATAATTAGCACAATTGGGAATCCATAGCAGCACTCAAAATATTTTAAGTATTCGATGAATGATTTCTTAAATCTGACTATGCCCAATCCTAAAAGCCAAGCACTTTTCTGCCCAGGGGCAGAACTCTTCACTCCTTTTACTTCCTGAAATAAAATTTTCAGAAATGCAAATCAAGAACTTAACAAATGTTTAACCTTTGGTTGAATGAGACTCCCAGGAGTGTGTTTCAACTCAGTTACTTTAGATCTGCACTGTTCAATATGGTAGCTACTATTATATGGGGCTACTGAGCACTTGAAGTGTTGCTAGTCCAAAATGATATGTACTGAAATGTAAAACACACACTGGACTTTAATGATTTTGTACAAAAAAAGAATGTTAAATATCTCGTAAGTTTAAAATATTTATTACAAGTTGAAGTAATATTTTGGAAACACAGGGTTAAATAAATACATTACTAAAATTTTTTCCTGTTTTCTTTTTACCTTTTTAAATGTGGCTACTAGAAAGTTTAGATATATGGTTACATTAGATATCTATGGGACAGTGCTGTTTTAAATGATCTGCCTAGAAAGTTAATTTTATTTCCTCTCATTTTAATCCATAACAAAATAGACTACAAATTCTTTCATGGTTTTTCTTTTCTTTTTTTTTTTTAAATCTTCACCTGAGGACATTTTTTGCATTTATCTTCAGATAGAGTGGGAGGGAAAGAGAGAGGAAGAGAGAGAACCATCAATGTGAGAGACACATCGACTGGTTGCCACCCAAAAGACCCCAACCAGGACTGGGGACAAACTGCAAGCGAGGTACTAGCCCTTAGTGGGAACCAAACCCGGGTCTCTCTGGTCCGCGGGCCAATGCTCTAACCACTGAGCCAAACAGCCAGGGCTTTCATGGTTTTTCTTAATACTGGTTATTTCTAACGCACGCACTATTCTACCAACCCCGTGAACTTGTCTGATTATTTTAAATAAGACATAGTTTCCTACTTAATCTTGGGTCTCATCACATCAAATCCCAATAAACTGCAGATTTACCATCCTGTGGCTACTTTCTTAGTTATACTATAAATATTATGGTTAAGAACATAAGATCTGGAGCCAGGCCACCTGTTTCTGGCATACTGGCTCTACTACTTACTAGCTGTGAAACCTTGTTTCTCTAAATATCTTTGTGCCTACTTCCACAAGATAAAAAAATGGGAATAATAGTGTCCACTTCATAGGGTTGAGGGCATTAATTGGTATTGGTAAAGTGCTTAAATTGGTGTTTGGTATGCAGTAAGCATTCAGTAAGTAATGACTACTATTGTGTCATCATACACACCCCTCACCCTTCCCACCTACTCATATATTCTCTTGTAATACTGGACACCTCTCCTAGTGATGTTGTTCCTTCTAAATCGGAGCAATTTTATGCTCAGGGCTTCTAACTCCAGAATTCTGCTACTCGCCAACTGAGTAGCACTTGGATAAGGTACTTAATCTCCCTCACTTTCCAGTTTCCTTATCTATAAATGAGAATGGGGAATTACCACTTTCTTTGCACAAGTTTGAATAACACAAGGTATATGAAGTTCCTTGTGTGGTCCTTACCACCTAATGAATACCTCAAATGCATTTCTGGCTTAATACACGTGATCCTCACAACACACCATCAGACAGGTTATCTTAAAAAGAAGGAAACAAGATCTGGAAAGTCAAAACTTGCCCAAAGTTAGCTATCTGTGCAATACTGGAAGGAGACTTCACTCCGAGTTAAAAATATTTTCACGAAACCAAAGCTGCTTTCGCTAAGCATGAGCGCTAGAAATAAATTATTTCATGCTGTTTATGGGATTTCGATGTTTGGAGAAATGCAGAAACCGGCAAAGTAAGTCTATCGCCCTGTTTTCCGCTGAAACTGCAACAGAAAATCAAAATACAGATTTTGTTAATACCATTATTAGGTCAAAGAACCCGAGAGCCCTAGAGCCGGCAACGTGGCTGAAACTTCAGCAAACAAAACAAAGCAATGAGTTTGTCCTTTAGCCCCTGAGGAAATTGCGAACCCCAGAAAGGAGGTTCAATGGATGGGCCTTCGGGGCTGGGCCGGTCCCCGCCCAGGCTACGAGGCCCGGTCGACCCCAGACCCGGAGGAGGCCACGGCCACGCCAGGCCGCCGGGTCCTCCCCCTCGGATCTCGGGGACCAGCGCTGCGGCCGCTTGCCCCTCACCTCCGGCTCCGGGCGCTCCGAGGCCATCACACAGCGCTCCCGCGCCGGCCCGGGCCCGAGAAGATGTTCCACTTGTGACCCCTGACCCGGCTACCTCGCACCTGGCAGGAACAGGAAGTGAGTGGGCGGGACGAGTCATGAGCTCTCTGATTGGTGGAAGAAGCCCTCTCAGCGTGACTCGCTGACTTGGAAACCGGAAGAGGAGGTCGTTGCCGCGGACACTGCTGCCGCTATGCAGGTGAGTAGCGGGTTGGGGCTATTGATTGCCAGTTAGCTTTGGGTAACCGGACCGAGAATAGGCGGACAGAGGAGACGATGGGGAGCTGGGCTGAGAGGAGGGGGCAGAGCACGCGGCTCTGGGGTGGAGGGGCGAGGCCTCCTGGAGAGGAAAGGCGGAGATGAGGTGAAGTGGGAGCCTGGTTGACTGGAGACAGACTACGGCTAAATCCGGAGGGAGGAAGCGCACTGTGACAGGGCTCACAAGGGTTGTGGAAAGGATCAGATTATAATTTGGGAAGGCTGAGATGCATTCTAAGGAAGACGGCTCAAGAAAGTGGCGGGTTGCCCTGGCCGGTTTGGCTCAGCGGTTGGAGCGTGGGCCCGTGGACCAGGGAGTCCCGGGTTCGATTCCAGCCAAGGGCACGTGCCCCGGTTGCGGTTCCTCCCCAGCCCGGGTTGGGGTCGTGTGGGATCCAGCCCGTGGATGTGTCTCTCTCGCGTCGATATCTCTCTTTCTCCCTCTCTCCTTCTCTCCCTCTCCCTCCCTCCCACTCTGTCCGAAGATAAATATAACAGTATCCTCCGGTGAGGATTAAAAAAAAGAAAGAAAGAGCCCTGGCCGGTTTGGCTCAGCGGTTAGAGCGTCGGCCTGCGGTCCAGAGAGACCCGGGTTCGGTTCCCGCTAAGGGCATGTACCTCGGTTGCAGTTTGTCCCCGGCCCTGGTTGGTCGTTCGTGTGGGTGGCAGCCACTCGATGTGTCCCTTTCACGTCGATGTTTCTCTCTCTCTCTCTCCCACTCCCTCCCACTCTACCTGAAGAAAAAATGGAAAAATGCCCTCGGGTGAGGATAACAAAGGAGGGAGGGAGGGAGGGAGGAAGGGGTGCATTGGCCCAGGCCTGGGGCTCGGCTGTTGGACTCGGCTGTCGATGGATGTTGTTAGATGCAGAAATAATAGGGGATTTGTAATTGGGAGAGAAGCTGAGGGATGAAGAAATTGTGGGACCCCAGTGGCCAAAAGCTAAAGCTAATTATAATCTGAGGCCGTGGGTGGAACCCAGGATCAAGGCTCCTGCCCTGCACATTAGCAAGTTTGCAAGACGTTTCCCACCCTGTGCCGTATAGTTGTTAAGGATGAAGATATGAAGTAAAACTGGAGGCAATAGATGGAAAGAAACTGCTTTGCAGGCCCCCCAGCATTTACAGTTGTTTGGTGCTTAGGACATGTGCATTTTTTTTTTTTTTAAATCCTCACCCAAGGACGGTTTTCCATTTTTTGTTCAGATAGAGGGGGAGGGAGAGAGAGAGAGAGAGAAACATAGACGTGAAAGTGACACATCCAATGGTTGCCACCCACACGACCCAACCAGGGCTGGGGAGGAACCGCAACCGGGGCACGTGCCCTTGGCTGGAATCGAACCCGGGTCTCTCTGGACCGCAGGCTGACACTCTAACCACTGAGCCAAACCGGCCAGGGCAGGACATGTGCATTTTTTGTTGTTGTTTTTCACTTGTCATCTAGTTTCTTGCACCTGGTAGTCTGTCAGTAAACATTTATAGGTTGACTAAGCCTATGAAAGGGGCACAGGAATATTGGCACAGAGATAAAACAAGTGCAGATTAATTCAGCAAGGAGGAGGTTGGAACATCAAATGCTGAGGGCAAGTGAAGAGTTGGGGCAGGGGTGCGGTGGTAGTGGTGCCAGGCCAGTCAGTGTTCCGAGAAATCTTCATGTGTAGGTAGGTTTCTCAGAGACCATGTGCCATTGACAAAACCAGCCCGGCTCACAAGACAAGTTCTAGGACAGAGGAGTAAATATGCTGCAGAGGTCCACAAAAGATAATAAATCCAAACATTATGTCTGGAGAAAATTTCTCAATGAGAGAGAATAGAGTGTACCTAATATAGAGAAAAAACCAGGCATGGATTAGGAGGTAATGGAGAAAGGAATCAGTTGGTAGGAGGAATTGACGTCAGGTGAACAGGTTGAAAGGTCTAAGGGTTGATGCTGTCTGTAACCCAAATACCAAAGATAGAAAACAACCCGACTCTCCTATGCCAACGAGGTCCTTTGTTACTTAATAGTGTTGCACACTGTCATCCTGGCTTTTTGGCCTTCCTTTGTATGTCATACTCACACTCATCTGGGTAACCATCCTGTTCCTATTGGTACAGAGGGAGGAGAAGCAGCTTGAGGCATCATTAGATGCACTGCTGAGTCAAGTGGCTGATCTGAAGAACTCACTGGGGAGTTTCATTTACAAGTTGGAGAACGAGTATGACCGGTTGACCTGGTAAGGGTGGCCAGGGTAATTTGGGGAGGGCTTCATGGGTGGGGTGGGGGGGCAGGCCTCCTGGTGAATAGGACACCTCCAGTGATATAACCACTTACCAGTTTACAAACATCTTATGATTTGTTAAAAGCTAGTTTTCCCAGCATTTAGCAAATGAAGTGTATTTTAGGGCCTCCATGGCAAGGAAGTGGAGAAATGCCCAGTTTCCCAACCAAGGTTCTTCCTAGCTTTTGATTCTCACCCTTGGACTTCTCTGGAAAGAGATCCTCCCACCACAGTAGGAATACAAAGGTGATATTGGATCTTTTACCATAGATATTAGTGAGTCTTTTAAGTCGAACCTACTCTGGAAGTATAGTTCCTATCTCCAGACCAAAAAGGAGGTTTTTACTCAGTTTCTGAATTTTTAGTGATAACAGTGTAGCCATGGTTCCTATTTTGCCACTGTTCCTCACCCCATTCCAATATTGAACTAACTTTTTTCTCCATCTGTGTCAGAAACTGAAAGTGTATCCCTCTTTCCTAACCTCACAATCCATATAAGCTACTCTGGTTCCCACCCAGTCCAACCATAGGGCTGTGAGTCTTTTGGGGGTGAGTCTGGGATTCCTAATCTGAAGGACCCCTTTGAGGCTACTTTACTGGAAACATTCTGACACCTTCTTATCACCACCAGGCCCTCTGTTCTAGACAGCTTTGCCTTGCTCTCTGGACAGTTGAACACTCTGAACAAGGTCTTGAAGCATGAAAAGACACCACTGTTCCGTAACCAGGTCATTATCCCTCTGGTGTTGTCCCCAGACCGTGATGAAGATCTCATGGTAAGAAAAGCAGGACACAACTTGGGAAATTAAGTTCTTAAATAAGGACCTAGAGCACGGTTGTTGGTTGGTTATTCTAGAAGTTCTGATTGTGGAGTAGTGTGTGGCAATAAATAGTGAGGGCTGCATTTTAGAGGCCTTGCCCTTTGTCCTTCTAGAGTTGGGGAGCTAATCCTAAGTAAACCTGAAGACCATGTCACCAAGGCAAAGACCTTTCTCATCCAACACCCATCTAGAGCAAAATATATATATATATATATATATATATATATGACTTTATATATTTTAGTCTTTGATGAAAATGTAGCAGAGAGTTGCCCATGTCTGGTAGAGATAAGGGTGTGAGGAGACCGAAATGAAGGATGGAGTGAGGGGTATAGTGTCCTAGGAAGCTAAACATTAAAGTCTTAGGCTATATTTTCCCTGACAATGCACTGTTTGCCTGTGGCAGGAACTGTATATCAGGCCAGATGGAATCTTCTTGGAATGCATAGGATGATTAATAAAATCTATGTTTTACAGAGGCAGACTGAAGGACGAGTACCTGTTTTCAGCCATGAAGTGGTCCCTGACCATTTGAGAACCAAGCCTGACCCTGAGGTTGAAGAGCAAGAGAAGCAACTGACAACAGATGCTGCCCGCATTGGTGCTGATGCAGCTCAGGTTGGACTGATGCACTGCCCTGCTGCCCCCATTCCCCAAGTCCCATCATGAGAAGCTAGGCTTTACCATTGCTGTCTGGTAGAGATGCACAGTCGATTGCATATAAATTGCCCCTAAAAGAGCACAAGAAAGCAACTTCCCCACATTCATTTCTTGCTTGCCCTAATTTCTGTACCAATTTGTGTGTTACAGAAGCAGATCCAAAGCTTGAATAAAATGTGCTCAAACCTTCTGGAGAAAATCAGCAAAGAGGAACGAGAATCAGAGAGTGGAGGTATGGTGGGATCGGTGGCAAAATGGAGAAGGAAAGAGGGATAAGATCACTTTTACAGGAATGGTGATTTTGGTAGTAGCAAAGTGAGGATGTAAGAATGAGCTGCTTAAGAAGGGTATACATCCATTCTGTTAGCCTTTTGTGCTTAAGTCCAGCCCTGGAGCAGATAGAGGAAATGAGCAAAATGAAAAGGGAGAATTCTGAGGTAGTTGTGGGGTCCTCTGGCTCTTCCTCTGGGCTATCAGGGAGTCTAGATACTTCTGAAGTCAGAACTCTAAGCCCTGATACTCATTACTAGTCTTCCTACTTGTAATCAGAGGTATACCTCATGGTCTTCACTCACCTTTTTCTTCAGGTCTCCGGCCAAACAAGCAGACCTTTAACCCTACAGACACCAATGCCTTGGTGGCAGCTGTTGCCTTTGGAAAAGGGCTGTCTAATTGGAGACCTTCAGGCAGCAGTGGACCTGGCCAGCCAGGCCAGCCAGGAACTGGAACAATCCTTGCAGGAGCCTCAGGATTACAGCAGGTCCAGATGACAGGTGCTCCAAGCCAGCAGCAGTCAATGCTTAGTGGGGTGCAAATTGCCCAAGCAGGTCAACCAGGTAAGGTGGCAGGGATTGACATGGTGACAGACCTTGAGCAGGAAAGTGAGAATAAACTAAATTATCTGAGCCTCCAGCATCCCCAGAGCTGGAGATTTTCTCGTATTTTACTGGACTGTAACCCAGAAAATAATTCTTAGGAGTAAAAATCTCATTCGAGACTAACAAACATCAGAGAATGAAGAATAACTTTGAAAAGCAGAAACTGCTCTCACCTCTAACCTCCATCTCAGGCCTCCATCTCAACTACCCTTCTGTTCCATTTACTCTGGATATTAGATGTGTTGTTAGGGATTTTACTTAAGAGAAACCGATGGTCAAACCTTAATTAAAACCATTTGGTAAGTGAGTTGGGAAATGATAGGCAGGCAAGTTTCCTGGTGCTACATGTGTTCCTGTCTCTCTATTCAGCCTGGAGGAGTTCAGATGCAGGTAACTAGAAGAGATCTTTTCCTCCAAGTGGTCTGAGAAAAGGGGTGATTAAAATAAGAGAGAACATATTATTTTAGCTGTGACATTAAATGGGGGTCACACAGGATTAGCTAGCTTTTCTAGGAGTAGGTGAGCAGGAATCTGACCCCTCCCATTCTTCCCACTCATATCAGTCCTTTCCTCCTAGACACCTTCAGGGAGAGAGCTGGTTGAGGAACCACACCCCTGAGCTTTGCCATCCAGGGTCAGATGCCACAGAGGTTCTGAGATGATAGAGGGGGTGGCAGAAGGAAACCTGAGAGACCGCATTTCTGACTTATAAAAATCTTACCATGCTTCGGGCGTCTTTCTTCATGTTCTTTTTAGGGAAAATGCCAAGTGGAATAAAAACCAACATCAAGTCAGCTTCAATGCATCCCTACCAGCGGTGAGTGTGGCCAGCAACATCCATTCCCAGATGCTCTTTGAAGAGCCGGGCAGTGAAATTACCTTTTGCCCAAAGTTGACCTAGATGAGTACAATAAAAGAACATGGGCTTTCAGCAACAGACAAATCCCAGCTCCACCACTGACTAGCCCTATGACCTTGGGCAAGTGACCTAATTTTTCTGAGCCTGTTTTCTTATTTGTAAACGGTTATAATACCTACCTCATAGGGTTGTTGTGAGGATTAAAATGAGAAAATGAATGTAAAATACTTAGCTCAGTATATGAAATCATTGGTATTCAATAAATGATAGTTTCTACAGCCACTTCTCCCTATTGCCCTCCTCAGTTCCTTGATCCAGAACTGACTCAGATCTGACACTGCTTCATGTCAGTAGTGAACAGGTGAACACAAGATCATAGACCACTCTTCTGCTTGAGACCTGTGCTTATTCTGTGCTGCTAGAAACTGATGCAGCCTCTGTGTCCATAGAGGCACACTGTCTGCCCAAGCTCCATCGGGCCATCTCTCCAACCAAGGCAATGAGGCTTCTAGGCTGGGATGAACTGTCTACCCGAACATCTGGTAAAGCTTGGGCCTACTCTGCTCTCCATCTTCTCAGAAGCCAATTCAGCTCTTACCTGGGAAATAGTCGCAAAGTCTCCTGTCCTTTATCTTACCCTGCCCACATGAAGGAAGATGTTGAAGGCCCACTAGGTGGGGGCTTCCTTAGAAAGTGGCTCTACCAAGCAGGACTGTGTAAGAAAGGGTTTTTCTTAGCACATGAAAAAGTCCCTTCTTCCCCAGACTCATTTTTCTTACTTTTGAGTTAGAAGGGAACTTCACGTCGTCTTTCATCAGGGTTCGGTTATCATTATATGCCTAATTCCCAGACTCTAGCCGGGATGGCTTTCCTCCAGTCCCGTGAGCCTGTGCCTCAAGTAAGAGCCATATCGATGGTGAGAGGGGGCAGCCACCAGTACCTTTGCCTGCTGTTTTAAAGCTAAACAGCAGAGTGAGTTTGGGTCTCCAGTCTAAGCTGCCTTTCTTGTTCCTTTGAGGGTAAGGGCAGGGATTGAGTCAGCATAAGTGGACCAAAGGGTTTCTCTGAATAGTTTTTAAAATTTTGATGGTCATTGTGTCAGGTTTATCTGACAACAATTTCTGAGAGAGCTATAAAGGGATCAGAGACTTTCAAGATTGCTGCAAGATAATTCTAATTTGTTCTCCCTAAAAAGTTTTATCTATGATTAGCTTTGATCTAAAAAGTCCTGAGATATGAGGACGGCCTTCCAGCTGCCTTTTTTCTGTTCTCTTTCATTCACATGCTAGTACTTTGGCATTTGTTTGGTGCCAGGCAGAATATTGCCAGGCTGTGGCAGCAAAGGACTGGAAAACTGGTCCCAGAAGTCACATTCATTCCTGTTCTATCAAGACAAGAAATGGGCCCTGGCCAGTTTTTCTCAGTGGTTAGAGAGTCAGCCCTTGGGCCAAAGGGTTGCAGGTTCAATTCCAGTCAAGGGCACATACCTGGGTTGCAGGTTTGATCCCTGGCCCATGTCGGGGTCATGTGGAACACAACCAATCAATGTGTCTCTCTCACATCGATGTATCTGTCTCCCTCCCTCCCTTCTACTTTCTCCAAAAATCAATGGAAAAATATCTCAGGTGAGGACTAACAACAACAAAAGATAAGAAATGGTATCCACAAAGTATACTAACCATATAACACAGCAGTACAGGGAGTCCTGTCATCGGCTCTGAGGCAATGCCAGACCTTTCTCCCACTTTAGCAGTTCTGCCTTACTGCTCTGTCAGCTCACTCAGACGTTCTTCATCTTCTTATCCCTTCCCTTCCTCCTGGTGACATCAACGCTAACTGTCATATTGCATAGGGTTTATGCTAGGCTTCTCTAAAATCCATGGAGGGCCCTGGCCAGTTTGACTCAGCGGTTAGAGTGTCGGCCTGCAGTCCAGAAAGTCCCGGGTTCAGTTCCCACTAAGAGCATGTACCTCGGTTGCAGTTTGTCCCCGGGCCTGGTTGGTCGTGCAGATGGCAGCCACTCAATGTGTCCCTTTCACGTCAATGTGTGTGTCTCTCTCTCCCCCCCCGCCCCCACCTGAACAAAAAATGGAAAAATGTCCTCGGGTGAGGATTAAATAAATAAAATAAAATCCATGGAGCATCTTTTGGCAACTGCTGTCCTTTATTCCACCAAAAGATTTCTTCCTGCTGAAAGGCACCAAACCCACATTTCTTTGTTGTCTATGGTTTCATTCCCACCACACTATTTGAAATGAATTCCTTGTCCTCCAAGAATAGAAATATCCTCCTGCCCTAACAGGAACATTTGCAGGACCCGACCTATATCTTGTGTCTGTGAGCAAATAACTCTATTCTGGAGGCATTCACATCTTTATATTCTAAACTTTGAAAGCACATGCTCTCATTTCCAAGCCCACCCCCACCCCCAAATCCTCTGGAACACACACACGTTTGTAGCATCACCAACTTTGGGGCCCATACAACCCAGTAACTGCCTCGGTGGAGAGTATGTATCTTCCACTCCTAACACTTGTTCCCTCAGCAGGGAATACATATGGAGTTTCCTTTGAAGAAGAGGACATGATTTGCTTGCTCAAATTTAGGATTTGCCAAAGATGGCTCTGTTGCCCTACTCTGGTGATATTCCTCAGCTTCTGACTGCTCTGCTTTCTCCTATTCTTGGGGCCCCTGAAGAAGGAGATTGTCTTCCAGGTTTATGTCTAGAATGGAGAAAGGACAACAGCTGTGAAATCTAGAGATCTTACTACAGCATGGAGTTCATCCTGCTGAAGGTGGGAGCTTACTGAATCAATGTCTGTGTGACACGCATTGCCTAGGACCTCTCCTCCAGCTCTGTCCTAAGATTGAAATTGCCTCATTGTTGAACCTCTCTTTTGTTCTTTGCCCCAGTCACCCCATTTTCTTCCCCTTCTGGTGTTTATTGTTGTCTTACCTAACTAGCTTACTTCAGTTAACCTTGTACTTTCTTTGGAAACAGCCAAGATAGATAGGCCCATAGCTAAGTGCTCCTTCCAACTCCATAAGGTGTCCCGGCATTAGGACTGAGCTGGAGGGGTTGTGCCCACCGCCTGTCCTGCTCCCGGAGCGAAGAAACTGAACTCTGTAGGAATGCCCTAGTGCAAGGCTGGTCCCTTTTCCCACCCCCTTCTCACCTCCCCCAGGCAGCTGGAAACAACCTCTCCCTTTGTATGAGCTTCTTATACAGAATAATCCTCCCATGGACAATGTGTTCTCTGTGCCCTGTGGACACAGAAGCCGTATGAGCTGATCCCAGCACCAGGCAGAACGGAGGCTGAATCCTTCCAAACGCCCACCCTGGGTCAACCCCTGAGTACTGTCTAGAGAAACTACTAAGGGATGTACATTTTCTTCCATCTGTTTCAGATTTGGGAGGGTAACCTATTGAAGTTTAGAAATAGGCCAGAAGTAGGGCCAGGGCCATGCCTAACTGGAAGGCTTGATGTGGCTCTGGCCTGATAGCCTTGAACACAGAGGGGCTAACATTTGGAAAGGATTTGCCACCTGTATAGCTACAAACCCATACAACATGTTACTGTACTAAATGTGGTAGGTAATTGTAATTGTAACAATGGTAAGTATTTGTATATCTAAACATACAAAAGTTACAATAAAACTATTAGATAAAAAATGGTTCACCTGTATAGGGCAGTTAACAATGAATAGAGTTTGCAGGGATTTGCTCTGAGTGAGTCAGTGAGTGAGTGGCGAGTGAATGAGAAGGCCAAGGGCACCGCTGTAATGACTGTAGACTTCACAAACACTGGACACTAGCATCACCCCAAACATGTGAGTAATGCCTTGCGCTATGACGTTACGATGGTACCACATCACTAGGCGAAAGGAATTTTTCAGCTTTGTTATAATCTTCTGGGACCACTGTTGTATATGCAGTCTGTTTACCGAGACATTGTGAGGCACATGGCTAGTCTGAAGGGCTTCACCAGGATTCCCTGGGGATATTTATTTATTTATTTATTTATTGCCATTACATTTACTTCACTGGAAAAGTTTGGCAACAGCTCAAATTTCCTAGAAAAGCAAATAAGATTTTGTGTGATCTAACTCCCTGACTTATTTTCTATATTGTCCTGCCACCCGCTCTATTCCCAAAATGTACAAACTGCTTGAAGTTTCCTGAAAGTAACAGACTCTTTTCAGCCTCCATTTCTTTATTCCCCCTGGTCCCTCTACATCCCTTTGCCTCAGTCCTTCAAAATTCAGCTCAACAAGTCACTCCTCTGTGAAGCTTTCCAACAACCGAGTCTGTCAACTTAGTGCCACACCCACCAAATAAGATCACATTTGTACCTTATACATACTAACTAGCTCTTGCTGCCCTTGATTGTCTCCCAAGTTCAAGCATGCTAAACTTTAGGGTTTGACTCCCAGTGTTGCCACCTGAGAGTTGTGTGATCTTTAGCAAGATAATGTGTGTTGTATACTACAGCATCTGTAGTGTCGCATTTGGTTGTGCCACTTACTAGTGTGGTTTTGGGCAAGTTAATTTACTTCTCTGTGCCTCTGTTTTGTTTTGTTTTTATGTGTGGGGATGATAATAATAGTGGCTATTTCATAGGTTTGCTGTGAAGATTAAATAGATCAATACATACAGAGTGCTTAGAACAGTGCCTGACAATAGTAGAAGCTCAGTAAATATTACCCATTCTCAAGATGGTATCTAGAACTCTATTCTCAGTAATTGTTGCTTAAATCAGTGATTGACCAGTATCTCTGAGCAAGAAATTTTCTTCCCTCTGCAGCTTGTCTGTGCACACATTTCAGGATCTTGGCCTGAGGAAACACCTTTTATGCCCATTTCATTCTCCAAAATGTCTTCTTAGCTGCTAGCACAAAGCAGGCACTGACTTTCATGATGTGATAAGACGTTTTCAAAACTAGTTTTGTGAATTTTCTTCCTCCCACTTAGTCGTCACTTATACTCTTCCATTAGAGCCCAGTTTGGGCTCTTAAATTGCATCATTTTTTTTTTATCCTCACCCGAGGACATTTTTCCACTTTTTGTTCAGGTAGAGTGGGAGGGAGAGAGAGGAACAGAGAGAGAGAGAGAAACATCGATGTGAAAGGAACACATCGAGTGGCTGCCACCCGCACAACCGACCAGGGCCGGGGACAAACTGCAACCGAGGTACGCGCCCTTAGCGGGAACCGAACCCGGATCTCTCAGGACCGCAGGCCGACGCTCTAACCGCTGAGCCAAACCGGCCAGGGCTTAAATTGCATCATTTTGATTTGAGACCAAATGGCAAGCTCCCTTACCTGAAATGTTCTATTTCATCCTTCCTGTATTATATCTCTTCCCCCAAACCAGGTACAGACTCAGTTCCACTGACTGACTACATTCTGTCCCTAAACAGGGCCTTCATCACACATAGAACCGTCTTTGCAGCTATGATCTGTTCTCTCCTTATTGTCCTTACTTATTTAGTCTGGGCTCAGGCCTTCATGGGTGGCTGTTTATAATGCAATGGGTATCACAACCAGAGCTCCACACATGCCTCTCTTCCCTTTACATTCACCACCCATCCTTCAGGCCTTGTTTTGTTATGGCACACCCCACTGTTCTTGCCACTAAACTATAAGTGCTCTCGGCTATAGTCATAAGGAAATACCTGGGGGTCAGGTGCTGTCTCACACCTCAATGGCTTACACATGCTTTGCCCTCTACTTGGAATGTCTGCCCTCTCTTTTTCCTGCTCCAAGTCCCCTGTTCACCTACTGAACAATTGATCCTTACAGTTCAAGTACTATCTCTTCCCCTGTACAATGGACCACTCTTAAATCATACCTCTCCTGTATCCTCTACACACCTCCATTACAGTACCTAAATATCGTTGCAGTTTATTTATTTACAAGTTTAAATACTGACCAGGACACTTCCGTATTGTGTGGCCCTAGGCAAGTTACTTCACTTCCACGAACCTCAGTTTCCACCTCTGTAAAATGGGATTATAGCACCAACCTCAAAGGGTACCTTCAACTGAGCACGTTTAAAATTAAATTTAACCTTAATTTACTACAGGATCAAGTCCAAGCTTCTTTGAAAGGCATGCTAGGCCTTGTAGGCATATCATCAGCACTGACTACTATTCCCCTCTTCCTCTACTTTCCTGAGCAATCTCACTTTTATTGAATGGCATATTAAACTGTTTTGATTGCAACACATTGCAATTAAACTAGCTTAACCAAAAACAAAAAAGAGGACCCAATTGTATTTTGGTTATGCATATATGGAGTGGAAGGGTGACTGGTTCTAGGGGGGCTCAGGGCTCCAATGTCATGTTCCCTGTTTCTGCATTTTCCCACTCTACAGCGGTATAGTTCACCTCGTGGAAGAACTTGGATTGTTCTTGCCTAGATACTAGGTAATTAGGAGCTTGGGTCAAAAGAAGGGGGAGACACCATGAACAAGCCAGTGGGGTCAGGCAGGAATTCCTTAAAGGAAATGAAAGCAGGAGGGTGGGAAAGTGTCTGAATACAACCCAAATGAGAGCTCCCATGGTCCATTTTGTATCATTTCATCTCTGCAGAGAGTCCTTGGGGTTTTTCTTAAGCCCCGTCCTTTCTCCTAAACTTACAGTACTATGTTTCAGATTGCCTGCTGAATGTGCTATCTTACCTTGAGCTCAGAATGTCCCAGACTGCATTCATTTCCTCCATCCTGCTTCACCTGGGTTATCAGCTAACATTGCTGTCAATTCTGGGTCCTCTCTCTGTTCTATCCTCTCTTCTTCCTTCTCACTCTGATTGCTCTAGATCAGGCCTTCATTGTGTCACATCTGTGCCTCTGAGCTGTTCTCTCGGTTGGACTCCCTTCCTCTTTTTCCTCTTGATAATATAGCTTACTGTCATCTGGCTTATTTTTGTGAAGAACAGCGGGGATCATACCAACTCCTTTGTTAAAAATCTTCAGGGACACCCCCAATACAAATGAAACTCCTAATTCTTTCATTCAAAACACTTTATGATATGGGGCCAACCTACTTTGTAACCTATCACATGTAGGCCTTTCATTCATCTTATCCTTTAGCCACATGGAATCACTTGCAATTCCTACACCTGTCCTGTGCTTTATTCCATCCATCCCTTCATCCACACTTTTTCCTCAGCCTAGAACATCTATTTGCTTCCACCTTACTTGCTATGTGACCTTGAGAAGATCCTTCACCCTTTCTGATTTCGTTCTTTTCATCTGGTAAGCAGAGATAATAGTACCTTACAGGACCGAACCATTAGATCACATAGAAAGCAACTGGCCCCATGCTTGCCAGAGAAAATAATGAGTTGTAAGCTACCTTTTCTTTTTTCTCCTTTTGGCCCTTCTCACACATCTTCCAGATCTTGCTAACTCTCTTCCATTTTAATAACCTCCCTTGGATTGTCCCCTACCCAAAAGCTTCCTCTTTTGTCAGAGCTCATCCTGGAGGTTTTATCACAGCCCTCTTCCTGCTACCTACATTTCTTTAGTTCAGTCCAGCGAACACTCTATGATACCCATGGCACTGGCTACCCACTCTTGCCCCTGACTACTCAAGAGTCCAGGCAAACCCCAAATTCCGGATGGTATGATGAATGAATATTTGCAAATAGTCTTTCCCTCTGCCAGCCAGATGTCTTTCAAGCTGCAGTTCCTTCAGCCAAGGTCCCAGCATTAGGCAGTGGATACTTTCTGGTTGGCTAAGGCCCAGGGACATGTAGAATGATTAACTGACAACTCTTCACCCTAATCTTCACTCCCTTGTCCTCACAGACTCAACACTCCCCTAAACTCCTATTGAGTGCTGTGTAAAAAAGTGCCCTTTGTCCTTTACAGGATGGGATGGAGAAGCTTGACACAGCCCCTAGGAGGCTGCTTCCATCTCTGCCTGCCACTCCTGTTGTCCCTCAGCCTAGACCCTTAGTTTCAATTGTTCTCAGACAACACCCCACCCCCATCCCCCTCTCTCATACTCTGTTCTTTCCACTGCTCCACCTGCTCATCACTTGCATACAGGCATACTGTACTTTTTATTACCATTCCTGTTTCTTTGATCCCACTTTCATTTAATGTTTCCCCTCAAACAAATAAAGCCTAAAATAATGATGGCAATAGATTGTTAGAGTTTATACAGATGATGATTTTCAGACTAAACCCATGGGGAAAGTAAATCCATGTCTTTTGGGGAGAGAGGATGGAGAAGGGTCCCTTAGTGGTGAGTGAGGAGGGAGTCAGACGGGATGGGACCCAGGGGAAATTGTCACCTCACTTTCTGTCAGAAAAGAGGGGGTATTTTAGTTCTCAGACCAGGTATTCTTTCTCTGCAACACTGGACCTTCATCCTTATCAAGATTGTGAGTTCCTGGCCCTGGCTGAGTAGCTCAATTGGTTAGAGCGTTGTCCCTGATATGCCAAGGTTGCAGGTTTGATCTCTGGTCAGGGCACATGCAAGAATCACCAATGGATGCATAAACAAGTGGAACAACAGACTGATATTTCTCTCTCCCCCCACTGCTCAAATCAATTAAAAAAAAAATTTTTTTTTTATCCTCATCCGAGGACATTTTTCCATTTTTTGTTCAGGTAGAGTGGGAAGGAAAGAGAGGACGAGAGAGAGAGAGAGAGAGAGAGAGAGAGAGAGAGAGAGAGAGAGAGAGAGAGAGAGAGATCAACGTGAAAGGTACACATCGAGTGGCTGCCACCCGCACGACCAACCAGGGCCGGGGACAAACTGCAACCGAGGTACGCGCCCTTAGTGGGTACCGAACCCTGGTCTCTTTGGACCGCAGGCCGACGTTCTAACCACTGAGCCAAACCGGCCAGGGCACAATCAAAAATTTTTTTAAAGTTAAAAAAAAAAAGACTGAGTTCCTGGACCCCTCCAGTTTCTCCCATTATCAGCCTGCCCCTGGTGTGGGGAGCCTTCACTGAACTGTGACCTCCAAGGCCTTCTGCCTAGCTTTCCTGTAGGTCCCAAATGGTTCCATTTCCTCCCAGTCCATTGAAAGACTTACTCTCTTTCCCACACATCTCAGTCTGTGAGGTGCATGCTGGAGCCTATGGTTTCCTTCCACACAGCACATAAACACACTTACGCCTCTTCCCATTAAAGCAACTGTTAGACTCAATCTGGAGGTGAGAGCCAGATAGTTCAAAAGCTCCACAGGTGATTCTAGTGTGCATCCAGGGCTGAGAAAGATAAACAAAAGTCAAACTGTGGCATACAGGTTTCTTCATAAACTGACTTCTGCTAAGCCTTCCTGCCCTCACCCCCACGCCCTCTGAGCTGGAGCCACACCGGACTACTTAGAGCTTCCCAACCCGCCACATCTCCAGCTTCTGTGCCTTCACACATGCTCCCTCTGCCTGCAACGCCTTCCCCTGCCTTCTGTAAAGTATCCTTTAATGCTCAGCCTAGGTGTCATTTCTGTGAAGCCTTCGAGAACTAACCCCCACCTTGGGGTACAGTGCCCCCCACCCCCGCTTTCATAACCCTCTGGACTTATCTCTATGGGAATACTCAACACATGCTAACTACTCGAATTGTTCATTTATGTGTCTGTCTTCTCCACTAGACTGTGAGTGTTTTAGAGGAGCCCCACAGCCATGGGGATGCCATTTGGTAGGATTTGGGGTAAGTGATCTCTAGCAGATATTTGAAGATGCTTTTTCCCAGGACTAGGACAGGAACTGAACAAAGTGAATCTTTGGGCATGTTCATTCATGTACTCAATCAATACTTATTGATGGCTTGCCATGGTCTTTTGCCAATGTGGTCCAGATGAGTACACGGATAGATGAAGTTCCCCATCACTATGACTGGCTTCTGGGACAGTTTTGTCATCTATAATGGTCTGCTTTGGCCCTGGCCGGTTTGGTTCAGCAGTTAGAGCATCAGCCTTCAGACGAAAGGGTTATGGGTTCAATTCCCTGTCAAGGGCATGTGCTTGGGTTGCAAGTTTGATCCCCAGCCCCGGCTGGGGTCGTGTGGGAGGCAACCAATCGATGTGTCTCTCACATTGATGTTTCCCTCTCTTTCTCTCTCTCCCTCCCTTCCACTCTATCTAAAAATCAATGGAAAAACATCTTCAGGTGAGGATTAACAAAAAATAAATAAAAATACAAATACAAATATAACTGTCTGCTTTGTTCTTCTCTAGTTCATCTCTAGATGGACACTGAATCTGAAACCTCTCAATAGCACTCTCAGAATAGAGTGTACACAGTAAGCAGCATTTAGGAAATATTTGCTAAATGAATGCTCATGAATCTACATACAATGTATACCTTCTTGATATATTACCTCCCACCTTGCCTTTTAAATGTTCAGACAGAAATAGTGCAAAGCATTTCACATGGATTATCTCCTTTAATTTTCACAACAATTCTATGAAAGAGGTACTATTGTCATTTCCATTTTCTAGAAGCTCGGCAGCTTACAGAAGGTCACACAGGTAATAACTGGGAGAGTTAAACTTAGGCCTTTGGAATGAGGTCTGACTCTGAAGACACTATGGCATACCTGGACCACATTAGGCTTTCAATAAATATTTATTGACTCAATGAATACTGCTACTCCAAGGGAAGTAGAAAAACTTTTGAATTCTTACTATCCTCCCCACTTGTCTCTGGGTCCCTCAACCTTCTTCCCTTTCTCACATTGTCTCATTCACTCTAATATTCACTCAACAAACATTATGGAGGGTCAAACGAGCCAGATGATGGACCACATGCTAGAGATAGAGCAGACTAAAACCTAGCCCCTTCTGAGAAGAACTTATGTGCAGGCAGGGATACAGATAATTACATTGCAGAAAAATTATGAGAAAGAGGGGAGGAAATGATTTACTCCTGGGAGAGCTGCTTATATCTTGTGTTGAGCCAGGGGACAAGGCTTGGAGGGGTGGGGGATATGAAAGATGCTGACATCCTTGGGGAATGTTTAAAGCATAGGATGTGACCCAGGAGAATGGCACAGGTAGAAGGGGAGATTGTGGGCCTGATCAGCTATGCCTTAGTGTACAATGCGAGGTTTGAGCCTTTTGAATAGTTGAATTCTGCCATTTCCTGTTAAGGGTAGGTATTAATGGGCTAGGTCATAGGTGTACTTTGGCTATGACCTCTTTCCTCTAAGACTGAACTTCCATATAACTACATCCAACCATTTACAAACATATTATTTCTCCCAAACCACCGTCTCCTCTAAATTCCTTATTCTATCCACATTAACACCATCCAATCCTATTAGCAGTTATTGGATCATTATACGCAAAGTACTATTCCAGGAACTACTGGAGATAAAGATTTCACTTCACTAAAACCTAGTCCTCACCCCCAAGAAGTCTAGTAGATGAACATGTAGAAGAGGGAAAGCTGGAGAGACAACTGACTGGGAAATCTCCAGAGTCTGCCTCTTCATTCTCATCAATTTCCAGACCTCCTTAGGTCAGGCTGTATCTCTCAGTGGTCTTCCTCCCATGCCCTTTTCATACTGCTAGAGTGAAGTGATCAGCTAGATGGTAAACCCCATGCAGGGGCAGCTCTGCCTCATTCACTGATGTGTCACAGGCACGTAATACAGTCTTGCAGATGGTAGGTAGTCAATAAATATGTGATAACACAAGCCTGATTATGTAGCCTCTTCAAAAAATTTCACTGTTTCTCCTCTGCTTCCAGAATACAATCAAACTGCCCTGTTTGGCTTTCAAGACCTACTACATTCAGCCACAGCCAACTTCTCTCACCTTTTTTCCCTTTCACTACCAGGAAGGCCAGTGTAGCCAGCAATTCACTCACTGTTCCTGCCCCAGGCCACGTGTGTGTGTTTAAATAAAAAGCAAATTAAATACTTTATTACAGCTTAGTGTTTTCTTTTTTTTTTTTTGTTAATCCTCACCTGAGAATATTTCTCCATGGGGGGGGGGGGAGAAGGAGAAAGAGAAACATCTATGTGAGAGAGACGCTTTGTGCCTCCAGCATTGTGCCTCCGGCACGACCATGGCGGGGGGCTGGGGATCAAGGCTGGGGATCGAACCTGCAACCCAGGTATGTGCCCTTGACGGGGAATCAAACCCAAGACCCTTTGGTCTGTGGGCTGATGCTCTAACCGCTGAGCAAAACCGGCCAGGGCAGCTTAGTACTTTCTTAAATAAGTACGGAATATTAAACAGGAGACACAGAGCGCACATGTGCGGCGCATGTAACAAGGGTTCACTCGGACGCACGTCTAATACTCAGCACTTCAGACCACACCTCCCCCAACCAGGCATGTATAGGGCAGAGCTGCCGTGCCCCAGCCACTTGTATTTCCCACCTCTATGCCAGGAAATCCTCTCGGTGACTCCTAATGCTAAGGCTCATCCAGATTTATAGGCTCCTGGGAGAGGCTTCCGCGCCCAGTTGCTGCTTCCTGCAGAGACCTCCTTGGCTACTCTGGCCCACCTCTCAGGTCTCACCCTCTCTAGAGGGGGGCTCTTTGAGAGACGGGCTGGCCATGGAACTTTTCCCAGGGCCCTAAGCTGGGTGGGCCTGCCTACCACACACAGAAGATGTGTTGGTCGTGTTGGCGGATTGATCACCAGGACGCCCAGAATGAGCCATTCCGGGGATGAATGTCAGGAAGAAGCAGGGTGCAACTCTGGCGGCCCAGGCCAGGCCGCGCCACCTGACAGCCGCGGGCTGAGAGATGCGGAGGGAAGGGGTGGGGAGTCGGGGCTGGGCGTGCTTCCTGCCCCGGGATCGGGCGGCCCGCCCCTGCTCCCGCCTCGCGGGCCGAGCCCAGTCGAGGCTGGACGGCCCCTCCTGCCTCAGCCGGAGGCCCAATCAGCAGGCGCCCCCCACCCGGCCCGCCCCCTCCCCCTCTGGTGACAGAAAGTCGGCCCAGCAGATGAGGAAGTGGCAGGCAGGCTGGCCCTGGGGACTTCTCTCTAGCCCTGCTGCCTTCAAGCCCTCCACTGCGGCCTGCCTGGCCCCCCACTGGTGAGTCTGAACCTTTCCTGGGCGGGCGCTCCACGTGCCCAAGGCCCCCTGCCTGGCTGGTCCGGCCCAGCCCTGCCCTGCCCTGCCCAGGCTGTGGGCGAGGCTGTTCCTGGGGAGAGTGAGTGGGAGGTCCCAGCTCTCTGGGGTTGGGCCTCTCCAGCAACCTCCCTCCTGTCCATGGACTCTATTTACTAAAACCTAGGCCTTCCTCCACCACCTCCTGGTCTTACCCCTCTTCCCTCTTGTCCCCTCCTTCTCCCCTCCCCTCTTTCCCCTCCTCCCTTCCCCTCCCCCTTCCTCTGCCTGTTCCCTTTTCCCTTCCATCCATCCGAAAGGAAGGAAGGAAAGACTGGACTGAGTTTCCCCACCCGGGACACACCCAGATTCTTCTCAAGCTTGGAGAGAGGTCCTTTCCAGAAGCCTTGAGCCACTCCTGACCTCCAGGGTGCATGCAAGTGTGGTGGTTGAGAGAGATAACAAGCTGGCAAACTCACGTGGGTCAGGAAGGAACTGTGTTAGAGCACATTCTACACCTCCCGGGTAGGCCCTGCCACAGAATAGACAACCAACAAAATATGATTGTGAATGAATGAACGAATGAATGAATGAATGATTATTGTCATCTGTGAAGAGATCTGTGTGCTTGACTGAGGGCAGGTATGTAGTGGGTGATTTTATATTCATTCCCTGCTAAGTGGGCCTTATGAGTTTATGTATGTGACCACATTTATCTGTGACTCACACATGTGTGAGCATAAGCATTTGCTTTTGGTAATGCTGGACTATGAAGGAGGATGTGTGAGTGTTTTGGGTGTGTTCACTAGTGAGGATGTGTGAATGTAGTTTGGAGCAGGTCTGAGTATTAGAAACTGTGCATGTCAGTGTCCATGGAGGCTTGTTTGGGTGGTGTGTCAGAGGAAGGCAGTTGTTGCCAGCAGGAGGAGTTGTGGGCTCTGTGTATGCACATCTGTGCTAGCCATTGGTGAGTTGGTCATTGGGTGGTTCTGGTGAGAGCTGTGTGAGAGGCAGGTGTGTGTGAGATGGTGTTTGTACGGGAGGACTTGGGCCTGACCATGGTTGGGCAGTTGGGGGTTGACATGGAGGTTGAGGAAGCATCTGTGAGATGTGTGCCCAGTGAATGTGGGAGCGTGTGCAGCCTCGGTGGATGTGTCAGAAGGTGTGTTCTTCACTTAGTACCTGCACAGGTTGCTCTCTGGATAGAAGGAACTCGGTGGTCTGGAGTGCTAGCTCTCAGTGCATCTGCTGCCCGGGCTCTTCAGGGACTGCCTCAGAATCCCTGGCCCCCCTGGGTCTGGCTTTTGTGTCCTGCTGCGCCCTCCTCCCTCCCCCGTCATTCCTTCAGGCCTTGAGGGGTGAGGGCCTAGATCATTAGACTCCTCCCTGAAGGAGGGGAAGATTCCTGAGACCTCCCCCACTCTCCCACCTCCTCACATGCCACTGGCTTCCCTGCCCCTCCCTGGGAGAGAATGGTGATTGTGCCCATACTGAAGTAGGACAAACTGAGAGTTTATGGCTGGCTTAGCAGATGCTGGGTGTGGGTTTCCTGAGGTTCTCTTTGGGCCAAGGTTTGGGCTGGGGCTGGACCCCCAGCAGGTTTGTGGTTCAAAACCAAGAACCTTAGACCATCTGGTTGCTCTAGGATGGGTGGGTGGGTGGTGAGTCCCAGCTTTACTTGGCTTTCTCAATCTTCGTGGGTCCTGCTCCTCCAGGCACTGACCTGTGGCCTGGACCCACCCTCCACCCCATGTGCAGTGCAGCAGGGGTGGGCGGAGGGCGGGGCTGCTGCCAGATCTAGTCAGACAGGTGGAGCTGCCAGGGCAGGAGTCTCAAAGAGCCAGGCTCCCAGAGAGGAAGGGCAAGAGGAGAGCACCAGAGAGGAGCCGAGAGGCTGGAGGTGAGAGCTCAGGAGGGCAGAGGAGAGCCCTAGGGAGTGTCCCAGCAGGGGAGAGGAGGAAGGGGCAGGAGGGATTGGAAGCGAGCATCCCAGAAGGGACCAAGGGACCATGGGGAAGGGACAGGATGGGCAGAATGGCAGGAGGGGCTGGGAAGTGGGAGTCCTGGCAGGGGAGAAGATCAACCCTGGGAAGAGAGAGGAGAGTCCTGGAAAAGACAGGAGGGATTGCTAGTGAGAGTCCTGGAAGGGACGGTTCCAGGAGATGAGCATCCTGAAATAAGCCAGGAGAGGTCGAAGGGGAGGATCCCTGGAGAGAAGAAAGACCGGAGCTGGAGAGGTGAGAGACTTTGGTGAGGAAGGGAGAGGCAGTTTATTATGGAGATGAATTCCCTGTTAGGGAGAGGTAAGACTTTCTAGAAAGAGAGAGAAATTGAGAGTTTTCTTGTGGAGGAAGAGGAGAGGGGAGGTCACGAAGTAAAAATCTCCAGAGAAGAGCAGAGAGTGAAGATAGAGGAGGAAGGTGTGGGGTGGAAGGGCGGAACAGCCTTTCCCAGGCAGGCAGGATGTGTGGGAAGCAGATGCCCCCGCCAAACTGCCTCCTCCTACCCCTAGTCCCCAGCAATTCCTTCCTCTCACTGTTATATCCTTTTTGCAATGAGAGGTTGCAAAAAGTTGTCTAGTCTGGTCTGTGTGCTGTCTGTGGGTCAGGGATGAGATGGGTGGACAGTCATCCCTGGCTGACACCCGCCTTCCATACCTCCCCAGAGTCATTAGCCAGGATGGAGGCTGTTGTGAACTTGTACCAGTCGATGGCAAAGCTTGGAGGTAAGATGCTGTCTACCTGCCCTTCCTCCCTCCTCCCCTGAGACCCTGGATCTAGGGCTGTCTCCTAATGGAAAGTCCCTATGAACCCCTTTGACCCTTTGTGACCTGACCTCATATCTGTACACCTGATGGGGACCCTTTGAACCCTGTGGCACTTCCTGACTCCTTTGATCCTTATTCACAGATCCTCGGATCCTGGGCTACCCTTTGATGGGGTCCCCCTTGCTAATGACCTCCATTCTCCTGACTTATGTGTACTTCGTTCTCTCACTTGGGCCTCGAATCATGGCCAATCGGAAGCCCTTCCAGCTACGTGGCTTCATGGTTGTCTACAACTTCTCACTGGTGGCACTCTCCCTCTACATCGTCTATGAGGTGGGACCCTGGGGTGCCTAGGCGTTAATTCCTGGCTGGATGGGGGCAGGCCTTAGAGCCAGAGCATGCATCCCCTTTCCAGAGAGGCTCAGGTCTACTTCTTCAACAGAAAATGGGAGGGTATGGGGTGGGGGGGAATTCTGGTGGTTTAATCCACACCCCATCCTAGTTCCTGATGTCTGGCTGGCTGAGTAGCTACACCTGGCGCTGTGATCCCGTGGACTTTTCCAACAACCCAGAGGCACTGAGGGTAAGTAGGAGCGGGGGCCAAGTCATAGCAACCTGAGATTTGGAGCGATTTGGGTGTGACCTCTGCTCATGGGCCAGTTTGGGGAGGCTCTAGGAGCAGTGTGGGGGTCCTAAGGCTGCCCTGACTTCTTGCAGATGGTTCGAGTGGCCTGGCTCTTCCTCTTCTCCAAGTTCATTGAGCTGATGGACACGGTGAGAATATATGAAACGTGAGAACTTGGGGTCGGGGAGAAAGGAGAGGCCCTGGCTCTGAAACTCCTTTCCCCACTCTTCTCTCAGGTGATCTTTATTCTCCGGAAAAAAGATGGACAGGTGACCTTCCTCCATGTTTTCCACCACTCAGTGCTTCCCTGGAGCTGGTGGTGGGGAGTAAGAATTGCCCCAGGTGAGTGGCAAAGGCCACTGGGGAAAGGGGCAGGCGTTGGAGATCAGAGGCTCAACTCTCCTGATCCTGTTCATTGTTCACTCACAGGAGGAATGGGCTCTTTCCACGCTATGATCAACTCCTCTGTGCATGTCATCATGTACCTGTACTATGGGTTGTCTGCCCTTGGTCCTGTGGCTCAGCCCTACCTTTGGTGGAAAAAGCATATGACAGCCATCCAGCTGGTAAGGGGCCTGGACCTGCCCTATAACCATCCCAACATTCCTAGTCTTTATCCAACCTCTCACCTTTGACGCTATCCCTCCAGTCTCAGTATTCCCTCTGACGCTTGCCTCTCTCTCCTAGATCCAGTTTGTCCTGGTCTCGCTGCACATCTCCCAGTACTACTTCATGCCCAACTGTAACTACCAGTACCCAGTCATCATCCACCTCATCTGGATGTACGGCACCATCTTCTTCGTGCTCTTCTCCAATTTTTGGTATCATTCTTACACCAAAGGCAAACGGCTGCCCCGTGCAGTTCAGCAAAATGGAGCTCCAGGTACTGCCAAAGTCAAGGCCAACTGAGAAACATGCTCTTGCTAGGCGCCCACCTAAGTGCCTCAGGACTGCACCTTGGGCAGCATCCATCATTGTCCTCTCCAACTACACCTGTGACCAAGGCTTATGTGGTCAGGACTGAGCAGGGGACGAGCCTTCCCCTCCCCACAGCTGGTACACAGGGACCACAGCTTCCGTTCCTCACCCACTTCTCCTGCCAGCCCCAGGGACGTGGCCTCATTGCCCTCTGCCACTCCGGAGCTGGAGGCTGAAAGGGCTGGACGCTAACTTCCCCCTCCCTGCCTTAAACTTGGGAGAGGAGCACTCAGGGCTGGCCCCCACCAGGGTCTTGTGGCCTTTTTCCTCACACTGAAGAGGTCAGCAATAATCTGTCACTGTGGACCCAGGCTCCCTCCTTTCCATCCCACAGGTCAGAGTGGGTGGGAGGCCTGGGAATACAGCCTGTGGAGTCTGCTCTCTCACATGTCTTCATTAAAAGTGACAGAGGAAACCACTGAGGCTGTGTGTGTACATGTATGTAAATGGAGGAGGTAGGGTGCAAAGCCTGCTAGCCCTGCCTCCGACCGGGAGGGGCGGTCAAGGCTCCCACAGGATGCCGTTTCTACCTCTCAAACAGAGGAGAGGAGCCCCTTGGGAAAGCCACTAGGACAGAGGCCATGCAAGGAGGAAAGAGGGAGACATGACTTTATTAGAAAAATAAAAATAAAAAAAAATGAAATGATGAGTTGGTCCTCAACGGATGCTTTGGTGGATGAGGCTGCTTTTGGCTGCACTAGCCTTCTCCCGCTCCCGCCGCCGCGCAGGGTCCAGCTCAAAGCAGCGCCATATCCGTAGGGTCTCATCTGCTGCCGCTGATGCCACCGTGGCCCCATCTGGACTCATGGCCAGACTCAGGACCCGGGCTGTGTGACCTGGGGCACGAGGAGGGAAAAGTGAGAGCAGCACATGAATGTAGACATATACTACAGCTCTTCAATTACGAGGGCAACCTACCTTTTCTGGGTTTTGTTTTTTATAATAGCTTTATTGAAATGATCATTTACATACAAAAAAATATATTTTAAATTATACAATTGATTTTTAGTATAGTTAGAGTTGTGTAATCATCACAACTATAATTCCAGAACATTTCATCACTCCATAATGAAAGTCACTCACTACCCTCTTCCTCCAGCTCCTGGCAACCATTAATCTGTTTTCTCTCTCTGTATTTGCCTCTTCTGGTTATTTCATATAGTCATACAATATGTAGTTTGTGTCTAGCTTCTATCATTTAGCACCTACCTTTGAGCTCAGCCACCTTGGCCATAGTTGGGTATTTCCAAATAACCAGCTGGTTCTGGGCAAAACCATGGCCTGAGATGAGTTCCTTGTAGTGGGAAGACCAGAGGATGGAGCACACCTGTGGACAGGGGACGGTGTAGGCACAGCATAGAGCCAGCACTCCTCAAATCAGAACTAAGTCCATTCTAGTGGTAGGCACTCTGCCTGCCAGGTGCTACGGACTCAGACTTGAGTGACCATAGTCCTAACGAAAGCCTTTTGAAAGTTATAATTGTTATCCATTTTACAGATGAGGAATCAAGCAGAAGGAATTCAGCAAGCTGCTGAACTTGCGAAAGCCCCTGGGACAGAAGTCATGCAGGTTTAGTTAGTGGTGACAGAGCCAGAATTTGAATTCTGGCTCAAAAGCCCAAATCTAGAATGAAGGTTAGGGGGGAGGGTGGTGAATGGAAGGAGAAATAGTGGGATAGTTGCAGGGAGACGCCAGCAAGGGCCTCAGATTCTAATGGGTTTGGATTATGTGCTGCAGGTGATGGGGAGTCACTGCAGAGTAAGGAGGACAGTAACATACCACCCAGACCACAGTCTGGAGGACAGACTGGAGGAGCTAAGAATGCCGAGACCAGTGCACTGGGCCTCTGCTGGGAAGAAGGATGAGACAGGAGAGGGAACACATGTGAATGATATTTTGAGGTAAAACTGATAAATTTTGGTGACTAGGTAAACAAGATGAAAGATTTTAGCAAGTTTTTCAGATTTCTGAGTAGGTTCTGTCCTCTCAAAGAATATAAGAGGAGGAGAAGGAACACATTTTTGGGAGGCAAAGGGAAGTAACAAGTTTAATTTGGGACCTCCCGGACTCTGACCCTCACCTTCCTGGCCCTGTACAGCCAGGACACATGACTGATGCGATCGGCCCCACCTACAGGACATGGGGTAGGAGATAGGCCACAGTGTTGGAAATATGGGTCTGGAGCTCCTAAGTAAGGGTTGACTTAGAAGTTTGGAAACCATCAGGATACAGACTTGGTGCAGCCATTGAAGGAGACATGGTTACCCAGGAAGAAATAAAGAGTAAGAACATATCAGGGAGTGAGAAGCTAGAACACGTAAAAGACTACCTGGGAGTGGGCATCCACAGCATTCAGACAAGCTCCAGAGCAGACGTTCCAGATGCGAATGTGTCGATCACTGGTGCCCCCACCAGTTGCCAGGATATTGGACTGCCAGGGACACCAAGCTACAGCCTAAATGGGATCAAAGTGGGGTAAGCAAGTACTACACAGGAGCTATAGAGGGTCCGAGACTAACCTAGTCCAATCTAGCATCCCATCTCCTCATAATAATCCCCAGATTCTGGGTGAGGGTCTGCAGAGGCCCCAGCCCAACCCCACTCTCACCTTGACAGCGCCTTGATGCTGGGTGAATGTCTGCAGGGGAGCCCAGCCCCCCTCTCCAGGAGCACTAGGCCACACATTGACCAAGTTGTCATTGCCACCACTGGCCAAATGTCGTCCATCTGGGGCCCAGCGCAGCCCACACACTTCCTGGCTATGACCACTCAGTGTGGCCACATGGTGTTCTGCTACCCGAACATCATGGTGGTGGATGTGGCCAGAGCGTGAGCCACTGCAAGAAGGAAGAAAGGAATCAGGTTCTGTGGCAGCGCCAAATGCCACCAGTAGGCAAAAGCTGCTTCACTTCAGAGATGTACAGTCTGGGGAGGGAGGGCAAAAATCCCAGCCTGACTTTGCAATAGACTAGCAAGAAAAGCACTGACCTGGACAGGATATAGCTATTCCAACATAGGGAGCTCACTCGGGCAGAATGACTGGTCATATTCCGAAGCCGCTTCTGTTGTTGCACATCCCATAGCTAGAGAGAGGACCACTACAATCAGAGACTGGGCCTTGGCATAACATCCTCCAGCTGGGGAACAATAGAGCTGCAACACAGGGACAACCCTCACCTGAACCTCAGCACTGCTGGTGCCCACAGCCAGGTAGTTGCCCTCTTTGATCCAGGATACAGAAGATACATAGTCCCCAGGCTGCTCCATCTGCAGCAGCTGCAGGATGTCGCCAGTGCTGGCACTCCATAAGTACACACTGTTGTCCAACGCCACGGCCAGTACATTCGCTGAGCTCCAATCCACTAGGTTCAGGTCTGCCAGAGGGGCAAAGGGAAGAACATAAGCTTCCTTGTTTGCCTGGTCCCAAGGCCCTCTTTTTCCATCCACCCAGTAAGGAACAGGCTGCACTTACAATAGTCATTACGAATTTCAGGGGCATCCAGGATCCGGTCTGGCAGGGAGGGAATGTAACGGCAGGTCTTCCTGCTGGAGCCAGGTGTAGCCTTCTGGCTATAGAGTACTTTCAGTCTGTTCTGGTAACCTGCGGCAACAGAGTGAGTCCAGACACTGGGAGAACTGAAGCCTCCCCCTGGCCCTAGCCTGGAAGGCCAGATGAGCACTCTCCTCCACTCAGTCTTAAGTGGGAAGAGCAGACAGACATCTCCCCTCAGCCCTGGGAATGGGCTGACACCTCCCTCCAAAAGCCATGAACTTCAGGTCTTACCCTCTGGAACTTTTTGTGGTTTTCCACTGAGGCGAAGGATCTTGGCTTCCTCCACATCAAAACCGTTCAGGTTCAAAGCCCAGGCTTTCTGATGTTCCTGGCAAGTAGGGGTGGTGGTGAGGCAGGATGGCATTGTGCAAAGGGACTTTAGCTGGTCCCTTGCCTTAAGTCCCTCTGGGACACATACCTTTTTGGTGGGTGTCTGGCTGTTTTCGGGGTGGTTCTCCTTGCTCAGCAGGAAGCTGGCCACCTCCATCTGGGAAGTACTGCGATGGGGGATATAGCGGTCACCGCCAGGTTTGCTGGGAGTGGTCTGAACCTTGGAGCTGGATTTGCCTGTGGCGGAGAGAGAGAAGCCAAACAGTCTGACCGGGTTCCCAAGGGAAGGGGCACATAGGCTGCCGTTAGCAGTTCCTTTTCCCTCCCCCAGTCCCGCCGCATCCCCCTGACCCGGAGTTCGGCCCGGGGTCCTGCCGGCGCTGTGGGATCGATTGGCGGCCCGCATGGGTGAGGGGGCCGGCCCCGAGGTCTCCCTAGCTTTGCGTTGCCAGCGCGCGGGGGGTGCATTGGGGATGGGTGTGTCCAGCTGCAGCAGCGAATGCAGGTCACTGTCGAACACGAAGTGCGCCATGGGAGCGCAGTGTCTGCAGGGCAAAGGGTCCTTGGAGTGGGTGTCCGCCGAGCCCTGGAAGAAGAGAGGCGTCCGTGCTCGGGAAAGGCCGGCCACACAGCCAGAGCCAGCCTGGCCACGGCCTCACCTCGCTGGGCCCAGCCGCTTTCCACCGTCAGCTCGGAGCTGGTAGCGATCCCACACTGACCTTAGAAGTCAGGTCTAAGCTTAAACTCTCCGCTCCGAGCACTCATTGGCTTCTTCAAAACCCAACCGTCGCAACCGTCGCCGTCTCCCATTGGTCTCTACGGCACTGGGGGCGGGTCTTCCGGGACAAGTCACAGATATCACGAGAGTCCAGGCGTGGAGCGTGATTTGAAGGGTAAGAGGCCTAAGGCGGGTCCCTGAGAACTAGTGTCCGGAAGAGAGAGGGGAGGGGCTTGCACCTGGGGGCGGGGCTTACGCTGCATCAGCCTTTTCGGTTAGCTTCCATTCATTCCTCAAGGTTCACCTCACCCGCCCTTAGCATTTATCGATGGTTTTTTTTTAGAACGAGAGGAAGGGAGAGCGAGAGAGATAGAAACATCCATGAAAGAGAACAGAAATTGGCCACCTCCTGCAAGCCCCCCACTGGGGATTGGGCCCACACCTGGCGATGTGCCATGACCGGGAATCAAACCTGCGACCTCTTGGTGCATGTGTCATGCTCAAACACTGAGCCACACTGGCCCGGCCGCCCATTGCATTTAAATTCTGCATGTGGCCCGGCCAGCTGGTGTGGCTCAGTGATTGAGCGTGGACCCATGCACCAAGAGATTGCCAATTCGATTTTCGGTCAGGGCACATGCCCAGGTTATGGGCCCCATCCCCAGTGGGGAGCATGCAGGAGGCAGCCAATCGATGTTTTCTCTCATTGATGTTTCTATCTCTCGCTCCCTCTCCCTTCCTCTCTCTCTAAAATCAGTAAAGAAAGAAAAAAGAATCCTACATGTGGATTGTATTTATGATACCCAAGTGCAGAAATCCGTGGAGCTACCTAAAGCACTCGAGCCCTGTATGTATTTATTTATTTATTTATTTATTTATTTATTTATTTATTTAATTTTATTTTTTTATCCTCACCTGAGGACATTCTTCCATATTTTGTTCAGATACGAGTGGGAGGGAGAGAGAGAGAGAAACATCGACATGAAAGGGACACATCGAGTGGTTGACCCAACCAGGGCCTGGGACAAACTGCAACCAAGGCACAGGCCCATAGCGGGGACCAAACCCAGGTCTCTCTGGACCACAGGCCGATGCTCTAACCGCTGAGCCAAACCGGTCAGGGCGAGCACTTGAGCCCTTTAGAGAAGGGAAAGGCAGTGTGAGCTGCGGCCAGGGGTGAGGGTGGGACAAGGTTTGAAAGGGTTGAGAGGCTTAGGAGAAGAAAGAATACCAGAACTAGTCAGGGTGCATCCGCTGTTTGCTTGGTGCCTGTAGGAACACTGCTAGGAAAGAAGTAGTACATGTGTTTTTATTTATTTATTTATTTAGGTTTTTTTTATTTTATTTTATTTTTTATCCTCACTTGAGGGCATTTTTTGTATTTATCTTCAGATAGAGTGGGAGTGAGAGAGAGAGGAAATTAGAGAAACATCTATGTGAGAGAGACACATTGAGTGGTTGCCACCCACACGACCCCAACCGGGGCCAGGGACAAACTAAAACTGAGGTACATGCTCTTATTGGGAACCAAACCAGTCTCTCTGGTCTGAGGGCCAAAGCTCTAACTGCTGAGCCAAACCAGCCAGGGCAATATACTCATATTTTACAGGTGAAGAATCGGAGGCCCAGGGAAGCCCAGGGAAGAGATTTGCCCCAGATCACACAAATTGGTGGGAATCTAGGTCTGAAACCCATTCAAACCAGTGCTAATAATGACTTGAATGAATTGTGTGAATATGCTTAGAGGTAAAGCAACAATAATAAAAATAATAATGGGTACCATTTATTGGCCATCTAACTACTGTGTTTAAATGGTGTGCATACATTATTGAGTTGAATCCTTACTTCCATAAGGCAGGCACTTTAATCCCTTTAATAGAAAAAGAAACTGGGTCAGAACAAGTTTAGGAACTTGCTCAACGTCACAGAGCCAATAGTAAGAAGTAGAGTAAACTCTGATGATGACAGAAAAATCTGGGGCTCTTAGCCCAAATTTAATAGTTATTAACTTTTATTTTGAAGTGTTTATATTGTTTATTTTCGATTACCTTGGAAAACAAGGAGTTGGATGTCCTGGGGTTGCAAATGGGGAGTCCCATTTACATAGAAAATGTAGTCTAGAGGCAGACTGATCAGGGTCTTAAATGTTAAGGAGTTGGAGTTTATCTGCTAGACATTGTGGAGCCAGTGAGAGTTTCTGTGTAGGGAAGGAACAAACAAAACATAGCTGAAGGTAGGACATGGCTAGCAGTTTGCAGCTTCTGGAGTAGGGTTAACTCAGAGAAAAAGGATAGGGTAAATAAAGGTATAACCTTAGGGAATTTGTACATTTTAAAATAAAGGAATGAAAGAAGCCAGGTTAAACTGACATGGACCTTAAAGTGGGAGGAGTTCTAATATGTAAATAGTTAAGCAGAATGATGATGACATAAGAGGTCAGATTTTGTCACTGAGAAACAAATCATCTGTGACCTTGGAGAGATTGGGATCAGGAGAGTGGGTGCTCGGGTTCCATTTGGAAGGGTTGCAGAAAGGAGGGTGGAGGAGAATGTGGAGGCCGCAAGCATGGGCTACTTGTGTGAGAAATCCGGGAGTGAAAAAGGGGCAGAGCGTGGGAGTTTGAGGGAATTCTGGCACCGAGAGGCCTATGTCTATTTGAAGGTGAAGGAAAGAGTCAGGGGAGGTGAAAGAGGCCAGGCAAGGGTCAAATGACAGAACAAGAGAACTGGGTACCTTCCCCAGGAAGAAATGGGATGGATAACACAGGGAGCTTTTCCAGTCTAGGATAGAAAGATCACCACTACCTCTTGGGCTGGAGGGAAGGGAACAAGGCTTTTTAGATAGATAATTAGAAGTCAAGAAGCTGGGGGGGTGGGGGGGGGGCTCCCACCAGCAGGACTTGAATCTAGGGAAGCAAAGGACATGGAAGGAATAAAATATAGGTGATATTCAGAGGGTGGAACAACTTAGTTGGGATAATAAGAAAAACAGCTCAATAAACACTGACTATTCACTATATGCTTGGCACTGTGTTAACTTTTTTTTTTTTATCCTCACAGGAGGACATTTTTTCATTTTTTTTGTTCAGATAGAGTGGGAGGGGGAGAGAGAGAGAGAGAGAGAGAGAGAGAGAGAGAGAGAAACATCAGTGTGAGAGAGACACATCGAGTGGTTGCCACCCATTCAACCCCAACCAGGGCCGAGGACAAACTGCAACAGAGGTACATGCCCCTAGCGGGAACCGAACCCGGGTCTCTCTGGACTGCAGGCCGAGGCTCTAATTGCTGAGCCAAACTGGCCAGTACTGTGTTAAAATCTTTTATCCTCACACTGCAAACAGTGGAAGAGAAAGAAATCAGGTTCTGAAGAGTCAAACTAAAGATTTAGAGGTAAGGAGTGAGATGAATAGGAAGATCAATCTGGAAGCAACATATAGGTTGAGACTGAAGAGATATAAAGAGAGATTAGAGGCAGAGCTATTAGTTAAAAGGCTGTATGTAGTTCAGTGGAGATAGAGAAGAGGACATGGTATTTAGGAAGTAAAATTGACCAGGACATGACGGCTGAGTGATGTAAAGGTTAGAGGTTCAGTGGTTTAGGTCTCAATCCTTGTCCTGAGTCCCTAGGAGTAAAGTTGGAGCCTTGAACATGGCTGGGGGAAGGAATGGAGGAAAATGAGTACACTGGATGTTAGCCATTTGTCCCATTCAGACCCACTCTTCATCCTTCTCCACCCTGCCCTGTGTCCTGTGAGGTTGATTTATATGGCCTGTATCAATGGATTCCCTTGGGCTTTGGTGAAAGTTTGGGTTCCACCAATGGGAGGACATTATAGGTTGAATTGTGTCTCCCTAAACTCATATGTTGAATTCCTAAGTACTTTAGAGTGTGACCTTATTTGGAAATGGTGTCATTGCAGATGTGATTAGTTAAAATGAGGTCATTGGGGTGGCCCCTAATCCAGTATGTCTGATGTCCTTATAAAATGGGATGACTTAGGCATAGACACACACAGGGAGAATGCCGAGTGAAAATGAAGGCAGAGATAAAGGTGATGTTTCTACCAAGCCAAGGTCCACCAAAGATTGCCAGAAAACCACCAGAAGCTAGGGGAGAGGCATGGAACAGAGTCTTTCTCACAGCCCTCAGAAGGAACCAACCCTGCTGATACCTTGAACTCCTAGCCTCCAGAAATGTGAGACAATAAATTTATGTTGTTTAAGCTGCCAAGTTTGTGGTAATTTTTTACAGCAACCCTACCAAACCAATATAGAGATCAGAGGGTGGAAGAAGAGTGAGCTTGAGCTATTTATTCCCCTGGCTCCCTCTCTGCCATGTCCCCACAGATTAGCTATGTCTCTTTACCTAAGGCCACAGCTCCTGCCAGGTACCCTGTCTCACAACTCTTCTCCCCAGATCTAGTAACCACTCTCCTTTCTTATCCTTTTCTGCCTGGGGTGGAACCAGCTCCCAGCTATTGAGCCCTGGGGTACTGCACTATTCCTTGATGGTTTTCCTAAATCCTGTCTCATCTTTACAAATATTCCCTTTCTTAAATTCTCACCAAGATACCCAGTTTGGCTGTGCCATCTATTTATGCCAAGACACTGACTGATAGAGTGGGTATGTTTGGAGCCAGAAAAAAAAAAAAAAGCAAAAACAAACACAAACACACCTTTGTTTGAGAATTTGAACAGGTCAGGGGAATCACAGCCAGAAGGGTTGGAGCACATTCACTGCTGTATATGCATGGCTTAGACTTAGAGGATGAGGAAGATTAGCATGGGGTTAAGGTGGTGGAATCCAGAAAGATTTTATTCATTTAGAAAACATTTATTGAAGTCTTACTACCATACACCAAACACTGCCCCCCCCAGGGGGGGGGGCAGGCAGACAAATCAGAGCCCGCGCCCTCAACAAGCTCACAATCTAAGGAGACAGACATGTAGACAGTTACTTGCATAAGGCATCACAGGTGCTGTAGTAGAAGTCTGGGCTGGAGACGGAACTTTGGAATGGTGAGCATAGAGTAAAGGCTATGAAAATGGATGGAACTGGAGACTGTTAAGAATGGACTCTGGCCCTGGCCGGTTTGGCTCAGCGGTTGGAGCGTCTGCCTGCGGTCTGGAGAGACCCGGGTTCGGTTCCCACTAAGGGCGCGTACCTCGGTTGCAGTTTGTCCTCGGCCCTGGTTGGTCGTGCGGGTGGCAGCCACTCGATGTGTCCCTTTCACATCGATGTTTCCCTCTCTCTCTCTTCCTCTCTCTCCCTCCCCCTCTATCTGTACAAAAAATGGAAAAAAGTCCTCGGGTGAGGATAAAAAAAAAAAGAAAAAAGAATGGACTCTGGAGGGACTGCTATAATTAAGGAGTGGAAGAGGTGCCAGGATAAGAGAACAAGAAAGAATAGTTATGACCATTCAGATATATTAAACACTATGTCCTAGGCACTGTGCTTAGATTAACTCACTTAACCTTCTTTACAACTCTCTGTAAGGTTCTGTTACCCCTGTTTTATAGATGAGAAACTAAGCCTCAAAGCCTTTATTTGCCCACAGCTAGAGTTAATACTCTTAACTACTAAAGGAGCAAAACCAGGAGAGACCATGACGTTATAGAAGCCAAGATAGGAGAGAATTTAAAGGAGACACAAGCAATCACCTTGACAAATGCCACAGAGAGAGCAAATAAATGGAGGGTTAACAAGATCTTATTGGATCTTGCAATTAGAACGTTTGAGGTGAACTTTGCCTGAGCAGTTTCACTAGCAAAGTGGTAGTAGAAGAACTAACTAAAGTAGTCCAAAGAGCAAATGAGAAGTGGGAAGTGAAGACTTCTTTTCAAGCAGTGTGGCATTAAAGAGGAGAGAGAAAGAAGGTAGACGTTAGTGCTTAGTCAAATAAGTGAGCCTTGCCTGAGGAAAGAGGGTCCTGGATTTATATCAGCAGCATTACTGCAAGATCAGTGTTGTGAAGTCCAGCTATGAGGGTCAACAAGGAGGATGGAAGTGAGGTCTGAGATGTGTATGGTGTGGGGGTGGGGTGGGATGGGTAGAGAGAATGGGAAGAAAGGTCTAGAGGGTTTGGATCTGTCCAGGATACTGGGAGTGAGGGGCCTGCCAGCAGGTCAGTGGTAAGTAGGAATGGTTGGCAATGTGAGTGGTACAGTAGGATCCTGACTCAGCCATGGGTGGGCACACAGACAGGGTCATGGTAGCCAGGCAAGATGGCTGCAATCCTCGGTAGTCCATCTGGGTCTGGGAGGAACACAGGGGCAAGGGAGTCTTCTCTGAGGACTTAGGTAGAATTTCAAGGAGGCTGGGTTCCACTTCCTCATAGACATCTGAGACTGCAGCCTTGGGCTGGGAGAGATGAGAGGAAAAGGGTTCTGGATTAGCAGGTCCTGTGGGAAGAAGACCCAGATTGTGTAGGAAGGAGGGTTTGGCTGGGGTTAGGGCCCAGGGTGATAGAATGCTGGTGAGCAATGGCCTTGGAAAAGTTGTGCTGTGAGGGCAAGCATCCAGCTCCTCATAGGACTAGTGGTGGGTAGTACGGAAGGGAGTGCACTCACCGGACTGAGGGTGGCAGTATCCCTAAGGTACTGGCCTAGGACCCGGTGCAGGTCTGGAAGTGAGGGCCACAGTGCATGCCTCAGGCTCCTTGGGGAGAAGGAAGAGAAGGAGACTGAGCCATGGGAGTGAGTTGGGAGGGAGGAGGAGAACATTGAGGTGGGGCATGGGGGAGGAAGAGAGGTGGGTGAGTAAAGCTTGGAGAGGTAAGAGTATCGTCAAGGTAATAAAGTAAAAGCATAGGTGCAAAGGAAACCTCAGCTGGGGGAGGGGAGTTAGTGGTGGGGTGGATCAGGAAAGGAGTGGTACAGAGTGTCCTCAACCATTCTGCTTCAGGGAGTTTGCACTTTCTTTTATCTCTATCTGGAACATTCCATTTATTCCCTCACTTCATTTAGATCTCTGCTCAGATGCTATCCTGACAGAGAGGTCTTCCCTGACTACCCTGTCTAAGATAGTACCACCTCCCTTCCCCATCACTTTATCTCCTGCTCTGCCTTCTTTTTCTTTTTTTAATTTTTTTTTTCTTTATTGATTTTAGAGAGAAGGGAAGGGAGAGGGAGAGAGAGATGGAAACATCAATGAGAGAGAACATCGATTGGCCACCTCCTGCATGCCCCCCTACTGGGAATTTGCCCCACAACCAGGGCATGTGCCCTGACCAGGAATCCAACCAGTGACCTCTTGGTGAATGGGTTGACGCTCAACCACTGAGCCACACCAGCCGGGAAATTTTTTAAAGGTGTCTTTTAAAAAATGTATTTTTATTGATTTGAGAGAGAAAAACATTGATGTGAGAAACATCGATCAGTTGCCTCCTGCACATAGCTGGACTGGCGATGGAACCTGCAACCTGGGCAAGTGCCCTGATGGGGAATCAAACCAGCAACCTTTGGTGCACAGGACAACATTGAACCAACTGAACCACACCGGCCAGGGCTCCCCATGAAGGGACTTTAGCTGAACAACATTTCAGGCTCTTCTGTGACCTCACTCATATCTCTCCGGGGAGGAGGAGTGATTTATCTGGTAAATTGGGGGAAAGGAACTGAGTATATCTGTTTTAGCAGCACTACCTTCTCCTTCCCTAAGTTTTGTGTTAGATCCGGCTACCTGCATAGAGGCTACATTCCAGTCTGCTCATAAACTTATACAGGTTTAAAGACAGACATGTTCAAAGAGAGATGATATGATAGCCTAGGGCTATCAAAAGAAGCTGCCTGGAGGAGTTGCCTTCTGAGCTGAGTCTTCAACAATCAAGAGATGTTACCAGTTGAAAGACTGAGGTGGGATGGAGTCTATCCTTTCTGTTTATATCTTCCAATGACATTTCTCCTCAACCTTTGTCTTCCCACATAAATAAGTCATTCATTAATAATATTTATTTAAGGGCATGCTATTTGGCATACACTGTGCTGAGGATTTCAGATGACCAAGTAAGGTATTGGGGAAAACATATAAAGAAATAAATGTAGTAAAATGCTACTGGTACTATGATAGAAGTCTGTACAGGGGCACAAAGAGAGTAGCCAATAGGAGAGGGTTAGGAAAGGTTTCCCAGGAGTTGGTGAAGAAAGTTATTTAAAGATAAATGGGTATTAGTCATCCAGGGAGGATATTCCTGATGGAGGGGACATTATGTGCAAAGGCACTGAGAAATAAAACCACTTGACTTGTGGAGGAAATCACCAACAGTGTGGAGGAAATCACCAACAGTTTGGCAAGGCTGATGCACAGGTTGGAAGAAGATGGAAATGCTATCAGGGACCACATTTTGGGGAGCTTTGCTTGTCATTCTAGAATCTGAACTCTGTCCTGGGGAGCTAATAAGGAGATTTAAGGAGGCGCATGATAAATTCATATGTGCATTTTAGAAAGATTTTTCTGGTGGTTGCGTGAGGCAAATTGGAGGGAGAAGAGGCTCTGTTTCTGTGAATCAGGTAGGGTAGGTAGGGCTAGAGAAAAGAAGCCATTGTTTGAGCGTGGTTTAGGAGGTGGAATGACCCGACCAGATCGTACTGGATAAGGAGGAGGGAGGCATCTACGTGATTTAGCTCGGGTGACAGGTGGACAGCTTTGTTACTGAGATGACCAGCCAGGAGGTGGGGCAGTTTGAGATGTCCAGCACAGTGGGCATGTTAAGAGTGTTAGGAGGCAGTGCGACACCCAGGGAAGGCGTGCAAGAAGCGGCTGAAGCCACAGGTGTGGACTTGCAGTTGTCTGGAAAATGGGTGTCAGAGAGCTTGGGATGGTCATTTAGGAGGCCTCCGGGCCCGCCCTTGTTACAGCCCCATCTCCTGCCTGACCCTGGCGGTACCTGTAGTGCGCAGGAAATTGCCACCGCAGCAGCAGCAGGCCCAGGAGAGCGCTGAGGCCCAGTACCAGCAGCAGAGCGGTCACCAGGGTGATCCAGGCTATAGGATGAAAAAGTCAGCTCTCCTGAGCCCCTGGCCGGAGCCCCGCCCCCGGCTCCGCGCAACCCCGCCCTGGCCCCGCCCCTCACCCACAAAGGCACCGCTTATGGCTGCACAGCCACAGACCAGTGCGGTCGAAGCCCCGCCCTCTCTGCGCCGGCACCCCCTATTCGCGCAGCCGCAGACCGCCTTTGCCCCGGCCGGCCCTCACCAGTCTCCGAGGCTGTCTCTACCCTTATTGGGTCGGACCAGGCGGTCCAGGGGCCTTGGTAGGTGGGGCCGTGGAGCCTGGCGCGCAGCTGTAAACGGTAGCGGGAGCGCGGGCGCAGCTCCAGGGTCTCTCTCTGAGCCCCTAGAGGTGGCTCCAGCACCTGCGCAGAGAACCGAGCAGGTGGTCAGGCTCCGGTTGTGGAAGGGCGGACATCCGGTCCTGGAGAGATGGGCATTTGTTGGATCAACACTTTACCACTTTAAATTCTAGGGGATTCCCTCAAAATGCGTCATGTACAGAAAACACGCATCCCGGCGGAAACTGGAAGATGGAACACCCGACAGAGACAGAACATCTCCCCCTGCCCATGGCCTCTCCCTGCCTGAATGCCCAGCTCAAGAGAAACTCACCCTGACACACAGACCTCATCTGCACAGAGACACACATCCTGACACAAATACATACGATACACCCTGCCAGAGATCCTGGTGCACACACACTGATTGGGACACATGGACATCCTGCCAGAAGCAATGAAATCCCAGACACACTCAGATACAAGCATTCAGCAGAGGATGCCAGAATTATGCTTGGAACTGGGGCTACAAGGAGATTCCAAGCAGAGGGTACAAGCATCGTGTGTACAAGTTTGGGATCTTGATTAACTTAATCATTTAGCAAGCATTTATGAACTGCTTGTGATATGCCAAGCATTGGGCTAGGCATTGAGGAAAAAGATAAATGAAACATGGTCTCTCACATGTCTAATAAGGAAGACATGCAAACAAGTAAATAATTCCAAGTATTTAGTGCTATAATAATGGTATAAGTAAGGCACCAGGAGCACCAAGGAGCATTTAGTGCTGCCTGAGTTGCTTGGTTGGGGACTGCAGAGTAGTTCAGTGCGCAGGCTGGATAGGCAGGCTGGATGGTCCAAGATGAAGCTAAGGCAGTGATAGGAGGCATTGGAGGGCTGTTAGTGCAATAAATTCAACTTATTTGTTGATAATTAGGAGGAAGAGACAAGGCAAAGGGAAGAAGAGTCAAGGAGGATTCAAGGCTTGGGTAACTGATGCCATTGTCAAAGACAGGATACAGAGAAGTAAGTTTGAGGAAGAAATACTGTATGGTTCCATTTTATTAAGTTCAACAACAGCCAACTTAATGGTAATGTTGGAATAGTGGTTACCTTGGAAGGGAGGTGTGTAACTGTAGGGGCAAGAGGAACTTCTCAGGTGCTCATAATGGATAATGGTTATATGGGTGTATACACATGTACAAATGAACTGCATACTTAAGATTTGTGTACTTTACTGTGAATGAGTTGAGTTTTGGATATATAGTAGTCCCTTTTTATCCACAGTCTCGCCTTCCATAGTTTCAGCGACCTAGAGTCAACCACGGTCCAAAAATAGTAAATGGAAAATTACAGAAATAAACCATTGGTAAGTTTCAAATTGCCAGTTATTCTGAGTAGCTGATGAGACCTCACACCATCTCTCTCCATCTCACCCAGAACACAAACCATCCCTTTGTCATGCCTGAGAGTTCCACAGATAAGGAGGGACTACTGTATGAGTCTGAAATGCCCCTGGGGGTTTTAGGTAGATCTATCTGGTAAGAAGCGGTATATACAGTGTATGTGGTAAATAATAAAAGTAGAGAAATAAACCAAGCTTTAACTAATGTATATGCACACCTTCTATCTGTAAGGCAGTATGCTAGATATTTATATAATTAATCTTCACTGTAACTCTGGAAAGTAGATAGCTTTATTCTCATTTCACCAATGAGGAAACTGGGACTTCAAAAGTTTAGGTAAGTCCTGGCCGGTTTGGCTCAGAGGTCAGAGTGTCGGCTGGCGGACCAAAGAGTCCCGGGTTCGATTCCTGCTAAGGGCACGTACCTCCGTTGCAGTTTGTCCCCGGCCCTGGTTGGGGTCATGTGGGTAGCAACCACTCAATGTGTCTCTCTCACATCAATGTTTCTCATTCTCTCTTCCCACTCTTTCCCTTCCATTCTATCTGAAGATAAATGCAAAAAAAAGTTTAGGTAATTTGTCTATGTCACTGGAGGCGGGGTAGAGTCCAGCCTGTGGGCCTTATAAGGCCCTCAAAATCAATACCAGCTAACATCACACACCTCACCAAATATAGCAGGCTAATTTCTTTTTTTTAATCCTCACCTGAGGATACTTTTACATTTATCTTTAGACAGAGTGGGAGGGAGAGAGACAGAGAAACATTGATGTGAGAGAGACACATGGATTGGTTGCCACCCGTACAACTCTAACCAGCGCCAGGGACAAATAGCAACCGAGGTACGTTTCCTTGGTCAGAATCGAACCCAGGACTCTTTGGTCTGCAGGCCAATGCTCTAACTGCTGAACCAAACCGGCTAGGGCTAGTTTTTTTTTTTTTTTAATCCTTACCCAAGGATATTTTTCTGTTTATCTTCAGATAGAGCGGGAGAGAGGAAGAGAGGGGGAGAAAGAAACATCGACATGAGAGGGACACATCAACTGGTTGCCTCCCGCACAACCCCAACCAGAGCCGGGGACATGCCCTTGACTGGAATCGAACACGCAACTCATTGGTCCATGGGCCAACACTCTAACCACTGAGCCAAACCGGCCAGGGCTAGCAGGCTAATTTTGAAGTTGATAGTTTTGCATGGCCCTCGAATGATGTTATAAATATCCCAATGGCCCTTGGCAGAAAAAAAGTTCCCCACCCCTGCTAGACATTCCTTTCCATATGGTAAGTCTGGGATGGTTAATGTATGGTTGTTAAAACCAGGGAGTTGAGGCACTCGTCTAGGGAAAGTGTATACTATATCTAGAAAAGAGTCTAGGGTGGGCCTGTAGGGAGCACAACATATTAAAGAAGGGTGGAGAAGGAAGAGCCAGGAAAGGACAGTGAGAAGGTTCTGCCAGAGAGGTAGTACGAGACTCAGGAGAGAATGATATCCCAGCGAAGATAAACGGAAGAGAAAATATCAAATGGGAGTAGTCAGCAGTATCAGGTGCCAAAGAGAGGTTAAGATACCAGTTGAATTAGATAAACATAGATATACAAGCCTAGACATGGACACATGGACGCCCTCACCCCTAATCACAGGTACGGTGAAACTCAGGAAAACCCTGTGTGGCGAGGTCTAAGGGGATTTGTTCTCTGACCTTACCTTCCAGTCCTGATGGCCTTCTCCTGTGTATCGGAGCTGATAGCAGGTCTCTTGGGCTGCCCAGGATGATGGGTGCTGCCATTCCAATTCCAGCTGCCCGCTGGAGACCTCCCTCCAGTGCAAGTTTGGAGTGGGGATGAGCACTACAGGGATGTCATCAGGGACTGGCCTAAGCCATTCTGTGCATGAGACATCATGCCAGCAGGGCCATGGGCCAGAAGGGTCAGAACTGGTGATTCTGGGCATAAGGTCAGATGCAGTGGGTAGTGGGGACTGTGTGGAAGAAAGTTCTTACCAGCCTGGTGGATCCAGAAAGGGGAGCCCAGGTAGCTGTGAAAAGCTCCCTGGGCTGTGGTCACCTCCACAAGGATGTGAATAACACTGTCATTTCGTGACTTGAAGTGGCAGCGGGAGAACTGGGAGAGTTGTAATCCTGGATTTTTCTCCTCTTCACACTTCTTCCAGACAGGGTCCCTAAGAACCAGCCCCATAGAATCATTGAATCAGGTCTGCCTTAGAGACTAATCCTGATATTCTCCATCCCACAGGGGCTATGCCCCGCATGGATTATAATCTAACTTCTCTCTTAGATTGGCCTCCAGGGCTTTCTCTGTCTTCATGCCATAATATTTTACTTTCTGAAGTTTGCTTTGGGGTCCAGCTTCTTCCTCTTAAGAAAGGAGCTAGATGGTACATGAAGATAGCATGGGCCATAGAGTTCAGGTCTTGGCTTGCTGGTGTATAACTCTGGGCAAATTACTTGGTTTATCTCTGTCCCTATTTCCTCAGTTGTAAAATGGGTTAATAATACCTACTTCACAGGATTGTTTCAAAGGTTAAAGAGCCTTTATCATTCTGCAGAAAAACATCCTTATGTTTTAAATCTGTTGTTATACAGCAGCCCTCGTAGTCACCTCTATGTGTTATCTTACTATTAGATGATTACAGCAGTCTCCTAACTGGCTTTTCTGCCTCCATTTTTGCCACTCCCTTTAATTTGTTCTCCACACAGCCAACAGAATTTGCTTCCAAAATGTTGATCCGGTAATGTCCAGGATATATCATAAATCTACCCATTTATTTTGATTTTGACCACTGCCACATTAGATGCACCCACTATTATCTCTTGCCTGTATTTTTTTTTTTAATCCTCACCCGAGGACATTTTTCCATTTTTTGTTCAGATAGAGTGGAAGGGAGAGAGAGAGGAAGAGAGAGAAAGAGAGAAACATCGACGTGAAAGAGACACATTGCGTGGCCGCCTCCCGTGCAGCCCAACCAGGGCCGGGGACAAACTGCAACAGAGGTACGTGCCCTTAGCGGGAACCGAACCCGGGTCTCTCTGGACCGCAGGCCGACGTTCTAACCGCTGAGCCAACCAGCAGAGCTCTTGCCTGGGTTAATGCAAATTTCTAACTGATGATCCTGCTTCTACTCTTACCTCTTTATAATTTCACAAAGAAGCATATCTTTAAAAAATGTAAATCGTATCATGTCACTCTTCTGCTTAAAATCCTGCCTGGCTGGTGTGGCTCAGTGGATTGAGCATCCTCCCATGGACTGAGAGGTCCCAGTTAGATTTGGGGGCACATGCCTGGGTTGTAGGCTCAATCCCCAGTAGGGGGCATGCAGGAGGCAGCCGATCAATGTTTCTCTCTCACATGGATGTTTCTCTCTCTCTCTCTAAAAAAAAAAAAAAAAATCAATAAAAACATATTTTTTAAAAAGCCTTTAATGGCTCCCCATCCCACTTGGAATAACCTCCAAACTCCATACCAAGGCCTTTAGTACTCTATATGATTTAGCTCCTCCCTCCCTCACCATTGTCTAATCCGACAATTTTCACACCAGTTTACCACCCTTCATTCACATGGGCCTTTTTTCTGTGCTACAGTTATGCCAAACACACTGCTTTTGCACTTCACTTTGCCCTGGATTGCTCTGACTCTAGATTTTCACATGACTTGTTCCTTCTTGCCACTTAGGTTTGAGCTCATTTGTCACCTCCCTGGTGAGAATTTCTTCGACCACTCAGCCTAATTAGCAACCCTGCCCCATACTCCCACTTAATCTCTATCATAGAATCCTGTTTCTTTATTTTTTGTTTGTCACCCTTCCCTTCCACTAAAATGTTGCTGCAACCTTTTCTGTTTTATTTATCACTCTGTCCCCAGGGCTTGACATAGTTACCTTGGATAACTGTTATTAAACAAATGAATTGTATCACCTTCCTAATTATAACCTGTAAGTGGCTAGTTATTACTAAAATTATTTATCATTTATATATTTATATGTTTATTCATTTATCCACCAAATTATTGACACTTTGTGCCTGGCACTGTGCTAGGCCCTATGAATACATAGAGGAACAATCTTCAGGGAGCTCTCATTTCAGTGGGAGAGGCAGAAAAACAGATAGTATTTTTCTGTGATGTGAACAGGCCGGTTCAGGACTATCAAGGTGGATGATCTTACCCAGCATGGGAGGGTCAGAGAATACTTCCTGGACAAGGCAGTGCTTAAATTGAGTTTTGGACTATAAATAAAAGGCAGAGGGGACAAGCAGGCATCCGAGGCACATACTTGGGCACAGATAAGAGATATGGTGCTTTGGGGAAGTTTGAAGTGGTACAGAATGCTCTTGGCACAGAGGGCCTGGTGATGAGCGGTAAATGTGAGAGGACAGACCGAGGTCATGGATGGCCCTGTGGCCTTTCTAAGGAGCTTGAACTCAATCTTGTAGTAATTATGGAGACATTAAAAGATTCTAAATAGGGAATTGTCATAATTGGCTTTGTGCTTTAGGAAGATCACTCTAACTGCAGGAAAGAACTTGTGAGGGTGGAGTAGGAGAGAAATCCATTAGGACATTGTTTGGTTTCCTCTGTGCAAAGTGAAGAGGGTCTGAAAATAGGGTTGTGGCAATGGGTATAGAGGGAAGTAGATGGATTCATGGGATACTGAAGAGGTAGAAATGACAAGGCTATTTCTGATTGGACCTCAAGAGTGTAGAAATGGAAGAAGTCCAGGGTGATTTCCATGTTTCAAGCCTGAAAAATTGAGCTGATTGTAGGATGGAGGACAATAAGAGGGGAGCAGGTTTTGGTAGAGAAAATGATAACTCCAGTTTTGCCACCCGTTAATCTGTTCAAGGCCCCTCTATACTGTGGAAATCTATGTAGTTATTAAAAACAATGAGTTGCATTTTTAAAATGATCTCCAAGGCATATTTTTAAATTAATAAAATATTATATATATATGCAATTTATGCTGAAAAGTATTATGTATAGACATATATAAATGCATAGAAAAACTGGAAGACTATATTAAAACTGTGAATAGTGTTTTGTTTTGTTATTCATTCATTCAACAATTTTTTACTGAGCACCTACTATGTTCCAGGCACTGTGATAGGTGAAAATTCATTGGTGAGTAAAAACAGATGCTGACTTTGCCTTTAGGGATCATGTATGGTCAAGGTCAGCCTTTTCCAATTAGAATTTTTAGAGAAAAAAAAGTTTAAATCCTCATCCAAGGGTATATTTATTGATTTTAGAGATGGAGAATCACTGATGTGAGAGAGAAACATTGATCAGATGACCAGGAATTGAACCTTCAACCCAAGTACGTGCCCTTAGGCTGGGAATTGAACCCATGACCCTAGGGCCGACACTCTAAATTCTGAGCCAAACTGGCCAGGGCCATGATAGAATTCTTGATCCTAACATCAAGGGGAAGCTATTGAAGATTTTTCAGCAGGGAGTGTTATATTTATTGTTTTCATTTTTATTTTATTTTTTTATTCTCACCCGAGGACATTTTTTGCATTTATCTTCAGATAGAGAGGGAGGGAGAGAGGGAAGAAGAGAGAGAGAAAAACATCGATGTGAGAGAGACACATCAACTGGCTGCCACTCACATGACCCCAATCAAGGCCGGGACAAACTGCAATTGAGGTACATGCCCTTAGGGGGAACTGAACCCGCATCTCTCTAGACCGTGGGCCGACGCTCTAACCACAGAGCCAAACCGACCAGGGCCATTTTTTCACTTTTAAAAGATTGTTCCAGCTCCTGTGTGGAGAATGATTTGAGGATTCAAGAGGTGGTCAGTTAATAAGTATTCTCAGTCACCCAAGTGAGAGATGATGATGGCCAGTACTAGGCTAATGGCAGTGGTGAACACAAAGACAGATTCTAGAGGTATTTAACAGGTAAGATCAACAAGGCTTGGTTATAGATTGGGTATTGTGGAGTGAGGTGCTTGGTGGAGGTTCTTGAAGACCAGACAAAGTTTTGATTGGATTTGATAGATAGTGGAAGGTTGCAGTACATATTTGAGTAGGGGACGACCAGGCAAAATCTGAGTTTAACAAAGGTCACTTTGTCAGCAGCGTGGGGGATAGATTGGAGGTGAAGGAGAATGTGGACTGTTGCAGTGGCCCAGATGACATGATTCAAGCTGAATTAAACCAAGGCATTCCCAGTGGGAACGGGAAGAGGTTGAGAAGATAAAACACCCATTGGAGGATGAGAGCATGGAGGCCATTTGGTTTGGGAACAGGCAGGGAAGTGAAGAGGACCAAGAACAATCTCTCCCTTCTACCTGCAAGATTGCACCTCTTTCCCATGACATCAAGCAGTTCAACTCTCACCTGGCTCTGGGACAGCACCATGGCCTGCTGTGATAGAAGAAGCCTTGGGAGCTAGCATGGTCCTGTTGCTGCCACTGACAGGTAACATTCTTCAAGTCCAGGGTAAAGCATTGCAGCCCAATTTCCACTGCATCAGAGAAGAAGTCCCATCAGGGCACACACGCTCCTACTCTATAGGGTATCCAGATCATCTTTACACACATAACTTGGAACATTTACTCCTATTCTTTGTTTTCTACCTGAATGTAGTTCACTCTGTCCGGTGGCAAGTTTGAGGTCATTAGGAAGGACCATGGTTATCAGAGCTTCCATGTCCAGCCCAGGCCTCCCTAGAGATCTTTTTATTTCCTTTTCATAACTTCATTCCTTCATTGACTCACCTGCATCTCCAGGCAGGTCCACAGTTGCAGGATGGGACCAGGGTCCCCAGGAGCCATGGAGGGAGACCCCATCAGGTTGGCTGCGCAGCTGGAGCCAGTAGGATTTCCCAGGCTGGAGCCCTGAGATGAGGCAGCTTCCACTCTTCGCTGTCAGAGGTGGAGCCTTGAGAGAAGAATCCCAGCCTCAGAATCTAGGTCTGCCTCTCAGCCAAGACAGCCTCCATCTCTTATATTTGAAGCCCCACAGCATGCCTGTGGAGAGATGCTCACTTCCATACTGGGCAGATATGCACACAGACTGGGGGCCAGGTCGGTGGGTTTCAAGGGGATGTTAAGGGGCTTGGGGGGAAATCCCCATTAATTTGGAGGCCTGAGGCTCTCAATTTTGTTGGTGTGAATGACCCAAAGTGGGAGATCTCTAAATAGACACAGTTCCTGAGGACTAATCAGAATTTGCACTAATTCCCCAAGGACCAACCCCATCTAGAATCCCCAAAGTAGGACATATCCTTTCTTAGAGCAAAATTAGGGGTAGGAGATAGGAGGTAGAGTGGAAGAAGGCCAGGATACTTCTCTAGTTGGGGAGGTCTGCTTTGGTCCATCCTGTTGGGGCATCACAGGCTGTGCACATGCAGGCTGGTCCAGAGCTGGGGCTGGGTTTGGCCTCCGCAGAGCTGGGCAGCAGGTTTCTGTGGACAGCAACTGCACGACTGTGGGAACGGTGGAGTTTCTGGGATCCTTGGGGCCATAGCGGAGTTGGTGCCACAAGAAATCACTGATTTCAGGAGCTGGGGCTTTCCAGCTGATCTGAAGTTCCCCTGGTTGGCTCCCGCCCATGGCTTTGATGATACTGGGGGGAGCTGGTAGGCCTGAGGGCAAGATGGGCACATCAGAACTCTCTGAGTGCCACGGTCTACAGTTCAACCCATGAATTGAAGAGAGGGGTGCTGGAGGCTGGATTGGCTCTCATGGAGGGCAAGGCAAGGCAGGGTGACTCCTTATCCTGTTCTCCTTTCCTGATGAGAATGGTGACCTCAGTCCAGGTTAGTTAGACTTGGTGTTCCTCAAGAGCAGGGGTCTCGCTTCATCAAGAACAAGGATCTCTGTATTCTTGACACCTAGCACAGTGCCTGGCACACAGTAGGTATTCTGTAACCGTTGAATGAGTGTGTAAATGAATAGGTTAATGACAGGAGAGCCAGGGTGTCTCTGATGTGAAATGAAGTCTAGATCTAGATACCAAGGCTGGGAGAAATGATAAGGGTGTTTTTTTGTTGTTGTTTTTTTAATCCTCACCCGAGGACATTTTTTCCATTTTTTGTTCAGATAGAGTGGGGAGGGAGAGAGAGAGAGAGAGAGACATCGACGTGAAAGGGATACATCGAGTGGCTGCCACCCGCACGACCCAACCAGGGCCAGGGACAAACTGCAACCGAGGTACATGCCCTTAGTAGGAACCGAACCTGGGTCTCTCTGGACCGCAGGCCGACGCTCTAACTGCTGAGCCAAACCAGCCAGGGCGATAAGGGTGTCTTGAGGTGTCTCTGGGATCTAGTAAGAGGGCATGCATGTTGTACTGAAAGAATACCAACCAGTCTGACTCTATGATCTAGCCTGGGGGCAGCAAATAGAGGGGCCAGGGTGACGGACGAAAGATGACCCTTACCCACACTATCCACAAAGAGCACCCGCTCGGTCAGATTCTGGTTTAGGAACACGTTCTTCACCCACAGGTGCAGTGGAAAGAAGAGACGAACTTCATCCTGGGCTGGAAACTGGCACACATATCGAGTTCGAAAGGGGGGCACACTCTGGGAAATCAGGGGGCAGGCACGGGGCTTCTCCCTGTGGACATAGGAAAAGTCCATCCTGCCTACCTGGCCGCCCTCAGGACCCAGGCTGGCCCCAGGCCCTAGTTCTATTTCCATGACTGCCTTTTCTTCTCAGTGCCTGGGAGAGGTGGGAGGAGGGGCTATGTAGGGGCTCGAGCTGGATCTACCCAAAGCACATTGGTTCATTAAGTGGCTATTTAGGGCATATACTTGAAGTAATTCTCTTATGGGGTCAAAGGCAGGCAAGCTACTGGAGCAGGGCTCAGCTGAGAGCGAGGCAGATGAGGGGCCTGGGGCACAGCCCAGCACATACCCTGGGTAGGCATACAGCAGCTGGTATGTTCCACTGGGTGCTGCCTCTTCCTCATCCCAGAAGCAAGTGAGGTCCTCAAATGTTCGAGAAAAACAGTTCAGGGGCTCGGAGTCCACGGCCAGCAAGGAGGCAGCTGAGGAACAGCTGGTGAGTTGGGCTCTGGGTCCTTCCAGGCATGTTTGAGAAAGAGTAGGGGACCAGTGGGGGCCTCCTAATTGCACCCCTCCCAGGGCTCCCTCTTTCTGCTATAGGTGAGCTCCACCCTCCATACACCTCACCTTGGCTGGTGACTTGTGCCAGGTTTTGGGGGGCCAGGAGGAGGCAGGAGGTGACCACCAAGAGGGCCCAGGAGGGCATCTTCTTCAGCACTGTGTGCCTGCCTTAGCCCATCCTCCCTGCAGGAAGCCGGGCCCCAATCCCCTCCCAGGCCAGCCCCTCAGGTTCCTGTCAGATACAGCCCCACGTCCTGTCCCTGTCCCTGCCCCTGTGGGGCCCATCCAGACCACACAGGGGCCAGGGGCCAGGGGAGGGGGAGTTGGACAGGAGGGTAGGAGGAATTTGAAAGAGAGGATACAGGCCTTTTGGTGGAAGGGAGATGGGGGCTATATTTTTGGCCGTGTACCAAAAGGAGACTAAGACTCAGTGTGTGTCTACGTTGACTAGCATAGAAGGGTGTATTATCGACAAGAATAGTAACATTTACTGAGCACTTACTATGTTTTAAGTGCTTTATATGTATTGACTTAGCTAATCCTCACAATAGTCTTACTTCTCCCATTAGAGAGATGAGGAAACTGAGATGCAGAGGAGTTAAAGATTTGCACCCGACCACTCGTCTACTCAGAGGTAAAGCGCAGGAACCCAAGTGCTCAACACCATGCGATGCTCCCAGAAAGTGTAGTCTGCCATGAAGTGACCGTCTTCCCACAACCAGGACAAAATAGTGGCTGTTTCCATTTCAATAGGTTCTGTGACTTTGTGCATAAATATGCACATTCTTCCTGGACACGCTCCTTCCATTGTGTGTAGCTCCACAGCTGCTTCTCATCCTTTGCTACTCTACGTGTGGTCTGTAGACCAGCAGCAAAAGCATAACCTGGGAACTTGTTAGAAATGCAGAATCTTAGGCCCTACCCCAGGTGTACCAAAACAGAATCTGCATTTTACCCGAATCCCCAGATGATTCGAATACACGTTAACGTTAGAGAAGCACTGGTCTTCAGTACTTTTATCTGGTTGGCTCAAAATCAGGGCATGGTTGGTCTCAGCTCTTCAGCTCATGCTCATCTTCTTCACATGAGCAGCAGAATAGTGGGTATGACCCCTTGCCTGAAGCCCAGGCCTCCTCCTGGGAGGGCTGTAACTGTGGGTGGCTTTTATGCCAACTTTCAGGAGCTTTGATTCTTGCATTGCATGGGGGGTGGTGCATTCCACATAAACTCCCACATTTAGCCCTGGCCTCCCCTGGTGTTCCCATTGCTGGCTGGACAGACTTAAGTGTCCTCAATATCACCTTCCTCTTTTCCTTCCACATTAATGTTACTAACATAGAGAATCGTGGGAAGGGAGAAAGAGGAGGGCAATGGAAATCCTTCAGCCTTCTTGGGAGGTCTTAGTTTCTCTGGAGCCATTTCCCTGTAAGAAGTCCCTGAGCCAGGTTTGCCCTGATGCCTGTCCAGTTCTCAGATTCAAGGACCAACTTTCTTTGCCCAATGGGGATGACTTTGGGTGCCTCTCCCAGCCCCCAACCAATGGCCACCCAACCTCTGTTGGATCAAGTGAGAGGGAAACACAGCTTTAATATTCATCTAGTCCCATGGCTTTGATGGTATGTATATGCTGATGATTTCAACATTAATATATCCAGCCCAGCTGGTATGGCTCAGTGGTTGAGTGTCAACCCATGCACGAAGAGGTCGCTGGTTCGATTCCTGGTCAGGGTGCATGCCTGGGTTGTGGGCTGGATCCCCAGTGGGGGGTACACAGGAGGTAGCCAATCGATGTGTCTCTCTCATAGATGTTTCTATTTCTCTCTCCCTTTCCCTTCCTCTCTCTCTAAAAATCAATAAAAACATTTAAAAAATTAATATATCCAACCTCCCTCGGGGCTCCAGATTTCGATTGCCAACTGCCTACTCGGCATCTCTACTTGTATGTCCAATGGGCATCTTATTCTTCAGATGACCAAAATAAAAATTTTAATTCTGGTTCCCACTCTTAAACCTGTTTTATTTTCTCTAGTCTTATCTACGGTTGGAAACAGCACCACTATCTACTCAGCTGATCAAACAAAAAACCTCAGCATTCTTTGATTTCTGTCTTTCTCTTATCTTGTATTCAATCAGATATCATTAATTTTTTTAATTGATTTTAGCGAGAGAGGAAGGGAGAGGGAGAGAGAGATAAAAACATCGATGACAGAGAACATCAGTTGGCCACCTCCTGCATGCCCCCCACTGGGGATTTGGCCCACAATATGTTGGACATGTGCTCTGACTGGCAATCCAGCCGGCGACTTCTTGATGCATGGGTCGATGCTCAACCACTGAGCCACATCGGCCGGGCCTATTTTTTTTCATTAGTATCCATATGTCTTTTTAAAATGTACCCTGAATCTGAACACTCTTTACCATCTGTACATCTACCATCCTAGTCCAAGTCTGAGTTACTGAAATAGCTTCCTACCTGCCTCTACTCTTACTCGCTTCAGTACATCCTCCATAGAATACAGTGATATGTTTAAAGTGCAAATCATATTTCTTGGCTCCCCTGATAAATTCCTCTAATGATTTCCTACTGCACTTATAATAAAATCCAGACACCTCCTAATGGCACACAAGGTCCTGCCCGATCTGGCCCCTGCCTACTTAAATCTCATCTCCTCCCACTGTCTTGTTCCCTCTGACCCAGCCACAATAACCTCACTGTGTCTCATCTTAATCCTTATCATAGCCAACCTTTCTGCAACATTTGATATTCTTCTCCTTCTTAGGGCTCTATGATGTAGCACATTCTCCTTGTTCCTCTTACTCCCGTAAACCCCTCCCCTCATTTCTTTCTTTCTTTGCTCTTTCTCTTAAACGTTGCTGTTTCCTAAGTGTCCTTGCTTTGCCCTTTATATTGCCTGAGTAATCTCATAGCTTCAATTCATCTATGTAGCAGTAACTCCCAAGTCTTTATCACTTTCTTGATCTTAAAATTCTCAAGTTACTTCTTGGACATCTCTGTTTGTTGTTCCATAGGCACTTCAACTCACCAAGTCCCCAAAAGAACTATTACTAACTCCAGTACACTCTTTCAGATCTTCTCTTCCTGTCTGCATCTCACCATAGCCTACCTGGGCATTTAAGCCTGAAACCTGACAGTTACCTTCAAATCTTTGTTTTCCCTTCACTCCTGCATCCAAGTTTTACCAAGAAGTCCGGTGACTTCTATAGGGAGGTGGTATAATAGTGGTTATAAGGATGCAGAGCTCACAAGGCAAGAGGCTTGTCTATGACTGTCAGAGAGGTGAGATGCTCCCACATAGAAGAAGGTCCAGCTACCTCTCCCTATTATTTTCTTATTTTTCTGTGCTCCTTCACAGCTGGAAAGAGGTGCCTTCCCCCAGTCCCTTACTTCTTTCGAATATCAAGCAGGAACTGGAATAGGGTTAGGGAGACCGCTTAAGTCTGCCTACTCTTTGGCCAAGGAGTCCAGTAGGCTTCTTAAGGTCCAGCCCAGATCAGCAGGCATAGGCCTTTCTGTTGGCATATAAGGTCAAAGTGCAGCCATGGCTGAAGGAACTCAAGGGGTTGCTAGATGAGGATTGGCTCAGGCAGTAAGTGGAGTGTTGTTAAACTGCTCTCTAGGTGCAGGGAGAGGGGAAGTCTTGTTTTGTAGCATTTGCTGCTTTTTGTGATGTAAATACTCAACCATGGTCAATTTTAAGCTACTAACATGATGTCACTGAGCAGTGATTGGGAAGAGAATTGGCTCTCCTGAGCCTGTACCGGTGCCCTTGTCCTCTGTCTCATCATTTCCCCAGATTTCCAACACCTGTGTTTTTATCCAGCCAGAAAGTCTGAGATAGGTAGATCCAGGCACTTGAAGTCTCCATCTCCCCATTGCTTTCCCAACATTGCCAACGTCTCTCCAAAAACGATTGTTCCATTTACACCTCTAGCACGGTGTTAGAGCACTATACTTTCCCCACACCTTTTTCAATGTTCTTGTTGTTTTCTTTTTAAATACTCTTTTTGATGTTAGAGAGAAAGAAAGGAAGAGGGAGAGAGAGAGAAACACTGAAGTGAGAGCAACACTGATCAGTTGCTTCCCGCACTCCCCCTACTGGGGATCAAGACTGCATGTGCCCTGACCAGGAATCAAACCTGCGACCTCTCAGTGCATGGGAGGACACTCAGCCAGCTGAACCACACTGGTCAGGGCCATCAGTGTTGTTTTAAGTTGGCCATTCCAATAGTTAACAAATGATATTACCTTACTCCGTGCTTTTTCTGAAGCTCAAATTTGCTTTCATTCTTTCCCTACTTAAAATTCTCTCATGGATCCACATGATCCTCTGGACCCAGACTTGTCTCTCGGTGCTAGAACACAGCCCTTTGACCTTTCATCTTCCAGTTCTTGCAGTCCCTTCCTCATGATGCTCCCAAACCCCACCCCACCCTGCACAGAGCCTGTCTCCTTGCTTCCCAGGGCACAGAACCCTCCAACCACTTAGCCTGCTGGAACCTTCTTTGTGATTCAAGATTGGTCCCCAAATCACTACTTCTCAGGGAGTCTTTTCTTATCTCCCAACTATATGTAATGGAGGAAAAGGCTAATTTAAAAAGGAGAAATGCAATTTCATATTCCTTTCAGAGGTCTCAGTAGCTCTTTTATGATCAGAAACAACTTGGCGAGCCTCTTTGGGCATGACCTTGACAGGAAGGTGTTAGAGAGCTAAATTTGCTGAATATGAAATTGTTGGGCATTTTGGCATGCTCTGTGCTAAGTCCCGAGAAAAAGGAGGAGGGTTATAAGCGACAGACAGCAACCTGAGGAGAAGTTTCACCAGAGAGAAATTCCAGTAGGAGGACTCTCAGAGGAAAATTTTAGAACAGTGATGCCTAATACTCAGTTTTAAATTCACATCCTATTCTGTGAATGCTTAGCTTCCCTACAGCACCCCAGACATCCAGTAAAAGCGTCCTACACACAAAACCTGATCTTCATGGTGGTTTGGGAACAAAGGGAGAAATACCTTTTCTGATACCTGTGGAGCTGAGAGAGGATGGCAGCCATGGGAAGTGAGCAATCCAGTTATCAGGAATTTAGCAAGAGGTATGGATGCATGGAACAGAGTGACAGATTTCGGGGAGGGGATGGGGGGTTCTGGAAGAGATTATATGCATATATGCATAGCCCATGGACACAGACAACAGTGTAGTAAAGGCCTACGGTGGGGCAGGGGCTGGGTGGAGGAGGCAAAGTGAGGGGTGGGGGTGGAATGGGAGATCTATAATACTGGCAACAATAAGTAAAAAAGAAAAAGAAGCCCTGGCCGGTTTGGCTCAGCAGTTAGAGCATCGGCCTGCGGTCCAGAGAGACCTGGGTTCGGTTCCCACTAAGGGCACATACCTCGGTTGCAGTTTGTCCCCGGCCCTGGTTGGGTCATGTGGGAGACAGCCACTCGATTTGTCCCTTTCACGTCAATGTTTCTCTCTCTCTCTCTCCTTCCCACTCTATCTGAACAAAAAATGGAAAAATGTCCTCGGGTGAGGATAAAAAAAAAAGAAAAAGGAAAGGAAAGAATTTAGTAAGAGCAGGGATTCAGACTGAGAGGTGATCATGAGGATGTAAACACTAAACAGAGTCCTAGTGAAAACAGGGGAGGGCGTGGACTTCCCTGAGAATGTGCAATAGGAACTGAGCTGTTCTAATCGGATATAAATGGAAAAGGTTACTCCAAAGGGCTGCCTTGAGGACATTTGGGTTGCATGCTTACAATCTGTCCTTCCTCTGAGTCCCCCCAAAATTTTGTGCCTCTGTTGGAGTGCTTTCCTACATAAACAACTGTGTTATGTCTCCATCTTAGCTAGACAATATGTGAACCCCGCCAACCAAGTGGGGATTGTTATAACTCACTCATCCTGGGGTAAGAGTTAGGTGCGAGTGGGCCTGCCTCTTCCTCCCTGATTCCCCATCCTACCACTTTCCTACCTGCTACCATTCACGAACACTTGCATGTCTCATTCATCACACAATGACCCAGTTAGGTGCCCTTTCCCTTCCTTTATAGAAGAGAAAATAGAGGCTGAGATAGAGGAAATGAGTTGTCCGAAGTCATTATTAAGGAACAGAGCTGAGATTTGAATTCAGGTCTGTTTGATTCCAAAGTCTGTTCTTTAACTACTACACAGACACCCCTGACTAGGACCTCTGATTCCTCCATTTCATTCACTGATTTAACATTATGTGCTTGGCACAGGACCTGGTGTGAGTCTCTCCCACAGTATGAAGCTGAGTTCAAAAGAGGTATCAGGAGAGACTTAATTTAAGTAAATGAGAAAAGGACCAATAGATGCCCAGAGTGACCCCAAGTGAGAGGGCTGCAGGGGACCCAATTTGGTCAGTCCTCTATCTTCCATCCTCCTTATGACACCCTGGTTTCTGAGCTGCTTCTCGAGCTGCCAGGCTTTCTCTGACCCCTGAATCCATGTTTCCTGTTGAGGGAACATGAGGACCAGCGTACTACGCCCAGACTCTGGCTGGCCTGCCCCACGCCGGGAGGGGGCCAGGGGCGAGATAAGAGGATGCACAGCCCGCAGGAGGAGCCTGAGCTGCCCGGAGAGCCAGGCAGGAAATCACTCCTTCCTTGGGGGCTGAGAGGGAATGACTCAGGGCTGTCTGGTGGGAGTTCCGTTTTTTGAGGCCTTGGACAGCGTGCTCAGGTTCGCCTTCCCCAGATGCCTGCCTAGTGAGGCTTTGAGAGATGTGTCCTGGCCTTTCCATAATTCTCTTCTCTTTTCCGCAATTCTCTAGACACAGATTTGTATCTGCCGGACTGGTGTCTTGCTCCACCCCTCCACCCCCTGCCCAACCCGGGCCAGACTCTGTGAAAACCGAGCTGTAGAGAGAAGCAGTGAGAACTGAAGCGAGACAGGTGTGGGGCAGGTGAGGCTGGTGTGTAAGTGCTCTGAAACGGTAATGTGCTGCCTTGCTTTAGAGAGGCTGTGGTGTGATGGGGTCACAGTGGAAATGTGGGGATCTTCTGTCGGGAGAAGGTGCTCCTTGGGTCCCGCCCGTAGCCCAGGACCTGGCATGCAGTATGAGATCAGTGTATTTGTGTTGAATTTGAAAGTTGTATTATACCCCAATCTGGCCCCTTTTTACTGGACCAGAAAAGCAGCATGGCATTATGGCTAAGAGAGGGACTCTGAAGTCAGAGTGTCTGGGTTTGAATCCCAGCTTTGCCATTTACTAGTTGTCAGACTTTGGCTAAGCTACCTAACCTCTCTGAGCTTATTTTTCTCTTCTGTAAAACGGAGATGATAATGATATGTTGTTGAAGATTGAAGGAGTTAATAAGTGATACATGCTTGGAACAGTGCCTGGCAATTAAGTGCCATGTAAGTATTAGCTGTTTTTGTTCTTTCAGCGACTGTCATCTCCATCAAACCAGTCACCTAAACAGGACTTGGCAGTAATCCTAGATAGACTCTACCGTTTCCTTCCAGTCCCACACTCAACCTCTGTCCATTTGTTTACCCACGTGTTTCTCCAGTTCCCACACACCATCACTTCTCACCTGCACTACTGGAAGAGTCTCTCCCTGAGCTCCTTGCCTTCACTCTCACTTTCTTTAATAGCTTTTTTGAGATAAAATTCACATATCATATGATTCACCCATTTAAAGTGTATAATTCAGTGCTTTTTAATAGAGTCACAGATATATGCAACCACAGTCAATTTTAGCCTTTTTTTTTTATCACCTCAAAAAGAAATCCATATCTTTTAGCTCTTGTCCTTCTATCCCATCTTCCTCCCAGCCCCACAACAGCAGATTTGCTTATTCTGGACATTTTATATGAATTATATACAAATATAATATGTGGTCATTTATTACTAGCTTCTTGCATTTAGCATGGTATTTTCTTTTTTAAATATTTTTTAATGTTCTTATTTATTTTTAAAGAGAGAGAAAGGGAGAGGGAGCGAGAGAAACATTGATGTGAGAGAAACATCAATTGGTTGAGAAACATTGATTGGTGCCTCCCACACATACCCTGACTGGGGATTGAACTTGAAACCTGGGTGTATGCCCTGACTGGGAATAGAACTAGCAACATTTTGGTGCAAAGGATGATGCTCAACCAAATGAACCACACCGGCCAGGGCTTAGTATGATATTTTCAAGGTTCATGCATGTTATATCAGTACTTCGTTCCTTTTTAATGGCTGAATAAAATACCATATTTTGTTCATCCATTCATCAATTGATAGACATTTGGGTTATTTCCACTTTTATTTATAAATAATTAATTTATTTCACTATTATAAATAATGCTTTTATAAACATTTATGCACAAATTTTATGTGGACATGTTTTCATTTTTCTTAGGTATATTCCTAGGAGTGCAATTGCTGGGTCTTATAGGAACTCTGTTTGAGGAGCTGTCAGACTGTTTTCCAAACAGGTTGCACAATTTTCCATTCCCACCAGTGGCGTTTGAGGGTTCTGATTATTCTCTGTCAACACTTGCTATTATCTGACTTTTTTTTTTTTATCCTCACCCGAGGACATTTTTGCATTTATCTTCAGACAGAGTGGGAGGGAGGGAGAGAGGGAGGAAGAGGGAGAGAGAGAAACATCGATGTGAGAGAGACACACCGAGTGGTTGCCACCCGCATGACCCCAACTGGGGCTGGGGACAAACTGCAACCGAGGTACATGCCCTTAGCGGGAATCAAACCCGGGCCTCTCTGGTCCGCGGGCCGATGCTCGAACCGCTGAGCCAAACCGGCCAGGGCTTATCTGACTTTTTGATTGTAGCAGTCTTCATAGGTATGAAGTTATATCATTGGCATTTCCCTGATTACTAATCATGTCAAATATCTATCTGTTTATGTACTTATTGGCCATTTGTATACCTTCTTTTATTTTTTTATTTTTTTTATTCTCACCTACATTTTTTGATATTTTGCTCAGATAGAGTGGGAGGGAGAGAGAGAGAGAAACATCGACATGAAAGGGACATATCGAGTGGTTGCCACCCACACACCCAACCGGGGCCGGGGACAAACTGCAACCGAGGCACATGCCCTTAGAGGAAACCAAACCCTGGTCTCTCTGGACCACAAGCCGACACTCCAACCGCTGAGCCAAACCAGCCAGGGCATGTATACCTTCTTTGGAGAAAGATTTATTCAGATTCTTTGCTCATTTAAAAATTGGGTTATTTGCCCTGGCCGGTTTGGCTCAGCGGTTAGAGCGTTGGCCTGCGGTCCGGAGAGACCCGGGTTCGGTTCCCGCTAAGGGCACGTACCTTGGTTGCAGTTTGTCCCCGGCCCTGGTTGGGTCGTGTGGGTGGCAACCACTCGATGTGTCGCTTTCACGTCGATGTTTCTCTCTCTCTCCCTCTCACTCTATCTGAACAAAATATCGAAAAATGTCCTCGGGTGAGGAAAAAAAAAAAAAAAAAAAAAAAAAAATTGGGTTATTTATCTCTTTGTTATTAAATTGTAAGACTTCTGTATGTATTCTAGATATAAGTCTCTTATCAGATACGTGATTTGCAAATCTCCCATTCTGCGGGTTGTCTTTTCACCTTTTTGATAATATCCTTTGATACATTAAAGTTTTCAATTTTGATGAAGTTTAATTTACCTAATTTTTATTTTTTTATTTGTACTTTAGTGTCACATATAAAAATCCATTACCAAATCCGAAAATTTACCCCTATATTTTCTTTTGGGGGTTTTATAGTTTTGGCTCTTACATTTAGGTCTTTATTCTATTTTGAGTTAATTTTGTATATAGTGTTTGGATAGCGGTCCAACATCATTCTTGCACAAGTGGCTATTCAGTTGTTTCAGCATCATTTGTTGACTGTTCTTTCCCCATTAAATGGTCTTGGCACCTTTGTTGAAAATCAGCTGACCATAGACACAGGGGTTTATTTCTGGACTCTCAAGTCTATCCTGTTGATTTATGTTATCTATCCTTATGCCAGTACTACACTATCTTGATTTTTGTTGATTTGCAGTTGGTTTTGAAATTAGGAAATATGAATTCACAAACTTTGTTATTCTTTTGCAAGATTGTTTTGGATATTCTGGTTCCCTTGTAATTCCATATGGATTTTAGAATCAGCTTGTCAGTATCTACAAAGAATCCAGCTGGGATTTTTTTTCTTTATTGATTAGAGAGAGAGAGAAGGGAGAGGAAGAGAGAGATAGAAACATCAATGAGAGAGAACATCGATTAGCCGCCTCCTGCAATTTGGCCCACAACCTGGGCATGTGCCCTGACTGGGAACCAAACTGGCAACCTGTTGGTACATGGGTCAATGCTCAACCACTGAGCCACACCAGCTGGGCTCCAGCTGGGATTCTGATGTGGATTTTACTGAATCTATTGATCAGCTTGGGAAGTATTATCATATTAATAATAAGCCTTACCTTCACGAACATGAGATGCTTTTCCATTTATTTAGATCTGCATTCATTTCCTTTTTTTTTTGCATTCATCTTCAGATAGAGAGGGAGGAAGAGAGAGAGAGACACATTGAGTGGCTGCCACCCACACGACCCCAACCGGGGCCGAGGACAAACCGCAACTGAGATACGTGCCCTTAGCAGGAACCGAACCCAGGATTCTCCAGTCCACAGGCCGCCGCTCTAATCACTGAGCCAAACCAGCCAGGACTGCTTTCATTTCTTTCAGTGTTTTGTAATTTTCAGAGTATAAGTTTTTCACGCTTTGTTAAATTTATTCCCAAGTAGTTTTTTAATGCTATTGTAGTTTTCTTATTTTCATTTTCAAATTGTTCATTGCAAGTATAGAAGAAAACTGCTTTTAGTATATTTATTGATCTTGCGTCCCACAAACTTGCTAAACTCATGTATTATTTTAATGTTTTTTTTTTAGTGGATTCCTTAGGATTTTGTATATAGACAATCATGTTATCTGCAAATAGAGATAGTTTTACTTCTTCCTTTCTAGTCTGAATGATGTTTATTGTTTTTTCTTACCCAAGTGCCCTGGCTAGAACAGTGTTGAATAAAAGTGGGGAGAGAAAATATCCCTTTCATTTCTGATCACAGGGGGCAGGATGCAGTCTTTCACTATTAAGTGTGATGTTAGCTGTGGGTTTTGTAAATGCCTTGTGTCAGGTCAATGAAGTTTCTTTCTATTCCTAATTTGTTTGTTTTTAAATTATGAAAAGGTGTTGGATTTTGTCAAATGTTTTTGTATGTCTATTGAAATGATCACGTAGTTTTTGTTTTTTATTCTATTGCTAGGATGTATTACATTAATTGATTTTGGGATGTTAAACTAACCTTGTGTTTCTGGGATAAATCCCGCTTTGTTATGGTACATAATTCTTTTTAAATGTTGCTGGATTCCGTTGGCTAGGATTTTCATGAGAATTTTTGCGCCCATGTTCATAGATATATTGATCTGTAGTGTTCTTGTGATGTCTTTGTCTGCTGTAAGGGCAATACTGGACTCACAGAATGGATTAAGAACTACTCTTCTATTTTTTGGAAGAGTTTGTGAAAAATTTATGTTTATTCTTATTGAAATGTTTGGTAGAATTCACCACTGAAGTTTTTAAAAATTACTAACTTAATCTCTTTACTTGTTATAAATCTATTCAGATCGCCTATTTGTTCTTGAGGCAACGTTGGCAGTTCCTTTCTTTCTAGGAATTTGTCAGCTTCATCTCAGGTATCTCACTGATGGGCAGACTCCTAACCTTCACTCTTGCTCCTCTATGATCCATTCTCCACAGTGGCCAGAGTGATCTTGCAAAAAATGTAAAGCTGACCATGCTATGCCCCTGCTCCCAGCTCTTCCACGCTGTCTGCCCTCAGGATGAAGACCCAGATCCTTAGTGCGCCCCACAAGGTCCCGCACGGGCTGGTCCATTACCCTCGCAGAGCTATGTTCCCCTTTGTTCCAGCCACATGGGACTCTGCAGCTCCTGAACACCCACCTGTCACGGGTGCTGTGTCCCCTGCCAGGATCGTTTCCTCTCTGAGTCCTTGCTTCTTCATGGCCCAGATTAAAGTGCTCCTTTCTCTGAAAACGCTGCCCTGACTCCATCTCCTTTCTGTATATGTCACCCAGGGACCCTCCCTCTCTTTTAGCATCCCCTTCTGTCTGGTTTGTTGTTTGTTTGTTTACATATCTGTCACCCCACAGGGCATCTTTGTTTATATATTGGTCCCCACCAGGGACATCTTTTAAAATCCCCGCATCCCAGACCTGGTGACATCCCTGCGGCGTTTCTGAAACGAAATTTCATTTGAGCAAATCCCACCTTCCTCATCCTGCATAGCTCCCAATTCAATCCAATTAATCTCTTCATCTTAAATTCAGCTCCCCATGCCAGCCATTCAGGTCTTTTTGGAATACAGACTCTGATACCCCCGGCCCTCCCCCCATCTTCCTGCACCTGTACGGATTATCTGCCGACACTGAGCGCCATGTGCCAGGCCCAGTCCTGAAGGAAACGTGCCTGTGGAACAGCAGTGAGGTAGCTGTTACTAAGCCCATTTTTCAGAGAGGTTAAGTGACTTGACCAAGGACACACAGAAAGGGACATAGCAAGGACTTAGACATGGGTCAGCGTGGTTCCAGAACCTGTGCTCTTACTGTAATGCCATACTATGTTATACACTCCTCAATTTCACCCGACTCACTGAAAACATGTATCAAGCAAGACAAGCGTTGTTTCCTAAGTACCAGCAGGAGAGGCCAGCAGTGACCAATCGAAAGGACAAGCAAACCTGAAGGCCACACGGCATGGAGGACAGGATTAGCTTTCAGGGCAGGGAGCACCTCCTGGTGCACTCGGACCCTGAGGAAGGCCTAGGCATCCTACCATGGCCGACTGAAGATGGAGTAACACCTGCCTTCCTCTTTTGGGTAGTAAGGTGGCTACCACGCCAGGAAAGGCTGCCTACAGACATAAAGAAAAGTGGGAGCTCCAGAGAAGTCAGAATCTGTCTGGTGCTGAGGTGTCAGTTTGAGCTGAGGCCGGGCTACAGCTGACCCTGGCATGGGCTGTTCGGACAGAGCCAAGAATGCTAGACTGGCAGCCACCTAGAGACACAGGGAGACACGCTGGTGATGGAGCTGGAGAGTAGTGAGGAGACCGGGGGAAAACTGGACTTCTCATATGACAAAGATACAGGAGTGGTGTAAAATGTTCTTCTAGAACACCTCCCATCATGGAGAGACATCTTGAACAGAGGGATTGGGTCTATAACATTAACTAGGAACAGCATCTTTCCCTGGAAAGTCCAGTTTCTCTGTCTTTGGTTCAACTTTTCCCTGGGGTTGGCCAGCAGTAAAAGGAAGACATTGGATGGAGCTGCTCAGAGCATTTATTTTTTTCTGATTACAAGGCCGGGAGTGGGGAGTAGCTGGACAGGGCATGTTAGCGGTGTGAGCGGTGGCCTGGGTGGAGGAGCAGAAGCAGGGGTTTGAGTGCGGGAGAAGAGGAGCACATCTGTGGAGCAGGCGACCTAGAAGGAAGGATGTGCAGTAGCTGTAAGAGCAGTGCAGGAGGCAGGGGAGCAACTTCAAAGGATAAGGACCCCATTCCCCTAAGTCCATCCCTTCCCTGGATCCCTTCTTTTCTTCCTTAAGTTAAAAACCAAATCCTTGAGGCAGCTCAAGGATCAGAAGTCATAGGTTGGAGAGCGGTTGGCTCTGGCCAGCAGAGCCAGTCTGCCTGGATGGCAGCTCAGGCCTCTTCAGCTGTAGCGTCGATGCCCGCATAAGTGAAGTTCTCAAACAGCGACATGTTCACATAGGCCTGGGGAGCAGAGCAAGCTTTAGTGGGGGCCAGGGATGGGGGCAACTCTGGCCTGGAGGGCCTTGGCTTCCATGTGGTTGGGGTACTTGAAAAGACACTGGTTTGTTCTGGAGACTCAGGATGGCCCCATGGTCAAGGGCAGCCCTCACCAGCCCAGAACAGCAGGGCATTACACCACAGTTGGAGGCGCAGGTGAGGGGCCCTTGACACAATTGTTAGTTGGAATTTTTTTCATGCACTCATCCAGTGAACTGTTTGCTCATTCATTCATTCATTCATTCATTCACTTATTCATCTTTATAAAGCTGTTTTTGACAATTTACCCATTTATATTGTCATTTGATCATTCCTAATTCTTAAGATACTTTACTAGTTCCTTAGCTATTTAGTCATTAATTAATTCATATGAGGAACTCTTTGCATTTATAAATGTATTACATTTATTTTGATATTTTCTTCATTTATATTTATTTGATAAATTCATTTATTCACATGGTATTAGATTCAGTTATTTGATCATGTGTTTTTTCATATGATTGTACCATGTGATTATATCATCCATCCACTAATTCTATTTATTCATTCAGTTCCTATATCATCCATGCATCCATATGGTTAGTTGACCATTCATTCATTGCTCTCTGGCTCTGTGACAGGTGGGGAGAGGTGTCCTAGATGAGAATGGGCTGATGGCTCCAGCAGAGGACAGGAAAACAGTCTGGGACCGGGGACCTAGAGAGGGATTTGCTGCTGGGTTAGCAGTGACCTTGGAAAAATTCAGAAGAACCTAATGTCCAACCTATTGAGAACCGGAATGGGGGGCTGCATCCTGGGGCCGGGCCTAGCTGTGGTGGCCGTCAGCGGTGAGGGTGGGGACCCAGGGGCTGGCGCTGGCTGCTGTGCGAGGGAAGTCCACCCCCAGTCCTCTCACCTTCCTGGCTTCCAGCATTCGGCCCAGCTGCAATGCAATCTGGGCAAAGGGGGGTCGCTCATACGGACGGTCCCGCCAGCACTGACGCATCAGCTCATATCTGTAGATGGGGCATTGCTGAGATGAGGGGTCAGGCCCAACTGGGGTGATGGGGTCCCAGGGCTCACGGCTGAGGCAACTCACACTTCATCATCACAGTTCCGAGGCTGCTCCATGCGGTATCCCTGAGGCAGCTTCTCATAGAGCTCAGCACAGGTCATGCCACAGTAGGGTGTGCCCCCTACAGGAGGGGATACAGCTCCCTCAGCCCAGGACCCCAGAAGGGGAAGGTGGGGGCACCCTGGGGAATGGGAGTGTGGGACTCACCAAGGCTCACGATCTCCCAGAGGAGTACCCCAAAGGACCAGCTGAAATGAGGAGGAGGCACTTAGTTACCTTTAGGCCCTGGGGCAAGCATTTTGGTGTCTACCTACCCTACCCCAGGTTTGCAGCCCATCCCAGCTCGTGCATGTGCCTATTCTGGAAGTCTCCGGCCTTGGTCAGCTGTGGTCACTGCTCCATTGAAACTCCTTCATGGTTCCTGTCAGGCTCAGAGTAATCATAGCTAACATCTTCTATCACACATTTACTATGGGCCAGGCACTGACCATTTACTGTGTGTGTTAATACATTTAACCTTCACACCAACCCTATGCCATTATCCCCATTTTATAGATGGAGACACTGAGGCAATGAGAGGCTTGCTAGATTGCCCAAGGTCACACTGCTAGTAAGTGGAAGAACTGGGATTCAAACCCTGGCAATTTGGCCCCAAAGCCCTTGCTCTTAACTGGCTCTTATAGTGAAACAATCTTCATTCATGTGCGAGTCAGGTGAGGCCAGGGTAGGAGTTCTAGTGGGGGGAGAAACCTAGGGAGTTTGGGAACAGAAGAAGGAAGAAGACAAGTGATGATCAGAGGGGTGGTCGATGTGGTAGAGAGTGAGCAGGGCTGGCCAGGGCTTGGGGCAAATAGGCAGAGCCAGGGCTGGAGGACTGGGCAGGCTCGGTTTCCCAGAGGGGGAGGGGTGTGCCAAGATGGTTGTTTGCGGGAGGGGTGCATAGAGGAGTCTTGGGGGTCATGTTCTGGTTAGGTCCTCATATGGGGATGACCCTGTCTTTTAGAGAGGAAGGTAAGAGCATTCCTGAGTGGTCTCTCCCCATTCACCAGGGCATTATCCACCAGCATCCCCAAACATCTCTAAGGCATCCCCCAGTCTCTTAGACAAACACCACCCCAAACTACCCCTACCCCAATCCTACCCCTGAATCACCTTCTAAGACAAAGCTTCCCTCCAGCTAGCTCCCTTTCCTTCCCACTAAGATACTGGGCATCACCAGGATATACCCACGATACACCTGCACCACCTATGCCTCACCTGGAACACACCCTGGGGACATCAAAGTCATGCCTAGGACTACGTGAGACAAGTCTGAGATGTGTCCGGGTTATGCCTGTGTGCATCCTTGGGAGACCCAGCCCTCCTACCCCCTCCTGCCCCGCACTCACACGTCACTCTTGGTGGTATAGACGCTGTAGTTCAGGGACTCGATGGCCATCCAGCGCACAGGGAGACGCCCCTAGGACAGAGTGGGCTTGAGGGATTGGTGAGGAGGAAGGGCCTGTTTAGAGGGCTCTGGGGAGCAGGGCCAGGCATGGAACCCGAGGGAGGTCTGAGTCTTACCATGGTCTTCTTCACATAGACCTCCTCCCCACGAGAAAGGCCAAAGTCGGCAATCTTGGAGGCCAGGTTCTCTCCGACCAGAACATTTCGGGCAGCCAGGTCCCTGTGGATGAACTGCAGGCACGGTCAGAAGTCAGGGAAGACTGGGGGTGAGTGAGCCCAGGACTCCTGGGCCAGTGAGGGCCTACCCACAGCCTGTTTTCATGTCCATCCTCAAGGCATTTAGTAGCCCCTATCCTTCCTCCCACCCACCTGGGGCCTCCCCCCGGAACAGCGACTGCTCCCTGAGAAAAACCACAGTGCTGGCTGCCATCAGCCCTTCCTTTCCGTGATATGGCCATGGCCAGGCTGAGGTGTATCCCTCTTCCTGGGACAATGGTGGGCTTTTCTTGGGTGACCTTACTGTACCTCCCCCTCTTTGCATGCTCCCTACCTTCCTCTCTCCCAACCTCTTCTCTCCCTTAATTGATGAGAGTGGGGAAGGTCCTTTTCTTGCACAAATTGACCCTTTCTCTCGAGTTCCAAGTCCTCTCCACTCGTCCCTTCTTCAGAGACTGCTACCCATCAACCCCTCCCTCTGTGCTGTGCCCCTCTGCTTTCAAAGGTACTTAAAACTCTACCGCCTTTAAAGTGCTCTCTCCAGTTCATGTGGCCCTAGTACTGCTGCCCTCTCTCCCTTCATTCAAGCAGGGATCCTTGGACTTGGGTTCCAGCCTCCACTCTCTGCTCCTCCTTTACCTTCTCTTGGTAGGTCTCACCCCCTCCCTCACCATTAGCGCCACCATCTGCTGAGTGACAGTTCCCAGACTGTTGTCTCCAGCCCAGGCCTCTCCTGAGTTCTAGGCTGGTATCCACAACTGCTAACTCAACACCTCCACCAAGATGCTCCTCCAATGCTTCAAATGCAGCCCCTCCTCCAGACCTGCTTCCCATCCTGCTCTCTCACCCACTCGCCCAGGCCAGCACCTGGGGGTCATGTCCTCTCGATTCCTCAATCCATATCCAATTAGAGCCCGCTGATTTGTCTCCTGAGGTGGGTGCAGTGGCCTCCCCTCCCCCTCTAGCACCCCCGCCCGCCCTCCCTGCACTCACACACACTCACACACCTGCTTCTCACTCAGGTACTGCATGCCGTTGGCAGCATCACTGGCAAAGCGCAGCAGCTGCCGGGAGCTGAGGGTGGAGGCCGTTCCATGTTCTCGAGCAAAAGCTGGGTCTGTTTCCAGGACCCGGCTTTTCCGCAGAAAATCTAGCAGGTTCCCATAGGGGGCATATTCAATTGCAATATACAAGTAACCTGGGAGGTGGGGAGATACATGGTGGTAGTTCGTATACAGGCAACCTGGTGGCAGTGGGTACCACCAACAGCAGACGGGGAGCCTGAAGCATGAAGGAGAATGAGCAGTGATGTTGAGGTAACCCTGAAGCTCCCAGCAAGGTGCTGACGAGGGTGGCTGTTGATGGGGGTTCTGAAGAAGGGGTAGGTGATAAATTGGGGGCTCACCTCGGTTCTCGCAGGCTCCTAAGAGGTTGATGATATTGGGGTGATGCCCCAATTTGCACAGAACTTCTAGTTCTCCCGCAAAGTCACGATGGTCATTTTCAGAGGCATATTCTGTGTACAGAATACAGTATTACTTTAGCCAGAAATGATCCTGGAGCAAGGGCATGAGCTGGTAAGAGCTGGGGTCAGTTACTGGAGGGAGTCAGGTGGGGCCTGATCTCTGTGGGACAAAGGAGAAGGTCAAGGCTGGGGTCAAAGGTCACTCCCAGCAGACCTTTCAGCATCTTGATGGCTGCATTCATCTTGAGCCCGTCCTTCTTGATCATGGCCCGGATGACCTGGCCAAAGTTTCCTTCCCCGATGAGGTCCTCAAAGGTTATGTCCTCCCACTCCAGCACCGGGTAACTCAGAGGCTCTGGCTGTGGTTTTGGTCTTCGGGTCAGCGTCAAGGTACCTGAGCTGAACTGCAGGATGGTCTCCTCGCCCTTCGCAGGATGGGACAAGTGGGGAGCCAGTCCATGCAAGAGACATGGGGTCAGCAAGAGGCACAAATAAACAAAAAGTGGAGCAAATGGAGACCCAGACAGAGGACATCCCAGTTGTCAGCCAGGGACACACACTTAGACAGAGGACACATACTGAGGCAGAATCATGGGAGAGGGAGCCATGGGTGGGCCTTTAGGTGGACAGACATCCACGGAGAGAGACTGTGGCCTGGGGGTCAGGCGTGAGGGACACTGGAAGAACTGGAAGAGTAAGGTTGCTAGAAGCCACAATCTGAGTCAACAGGAGGAGGAGATTTCTAACATTTAAAATAGAAAGGCAAGTGGAATGAGTTGTGATGGAAAGCAGTGAGCTGATCCCACAACCATGCTTTTTTGTCACCAGGGATGGTCTGGAGAGGATTCCAGCCTTGGCAGTGGGCTAGGGTTTCTTTGTTTATTTATTTATTATTTTTAATATTGTTTTTGAGAGAGAGAAAGGGAGAGAGAAACATTGATGTGAGAGTGAAACATGGATTGGCTGCCTCCTGCATGTCCCCTACAGGGATTAAGCCCACAACCTGGACATGTACCCTGGCCAGGAGTCAAACCTGCAAGCCATCAGTGCACGGGACAACGTCCCACCAACTGAGCCACACTGGCCAAGGCTAGGGTTCATTTATTGAGCACCTACTACATGCTGAGCTCTGAGTTGCTGAGATCTGTGGACGAACTTTCTTCCCCACAGTAGCAGAAGCAGATTCTACCATCCACCCACTTGATGTTCACCCATAGCTCTCGAACTACCCTGGGGCCTAAAGATAGAAAGACCCTAACAAAGAGGAACACTCACTCCTCCCAAATGAGTAGGAGCTGGGCCACCTGGGCAAGGTGCAGGAGAAGGGAACAGTAGAACAGGACAAGGTTAGCTGCTAATATGAGAACTGGGAGAGCCACTAAGACAGTCATGATGGTGGGGCTCCCTAGGAGACCCCAGGTTGATGGGGAAGGCGTGGGGACATGGGTCACATTGATTTGCATGAGACACGGAGGGCTGAAGACACATACCAGCAGGCACATGCATGTTCTAGTGGTGGTACTGTAGGCAGGTGGGTCCATGCAGAGGTCCCCATGGATGTGCACATGGAGGGGCACAAGGAGAGGGACAGAGGCATATACACATGGGGGTGCTCATGGGGACATATGCATGCTTGCACACACGGCACACATTCATGTGCACATACCCACAAGCAGGCACACGTAGCAGGGGTGTATCTTGATATATGTTAGCATAATATATATGTTAAAGGCTGCTTTCCCACCTCCTTTCCCCAACCTTTGTACCCATTCCCCTCCCCCTCCACAGCCGTGGCAGCTTTCTGTGCACACTGACCACAGAGAGCGGGCCCATGCAGCCTGAACAAAGAAGCCAATTGAATCACTGAAAGGAGTTTTTAAAGGCACGGCAGAGACAATAGCTTTGGACTCTAGGCTTTCTAGCACAAGGATCAGCCCTTGAAAGAGAAGAGGGTCTTTTTTTGAAATGTCAAAGCTGGGTTGTAAATATCAAGAGCCAGGCATGGAGGACCAAGGGCAGAGTTCAGGTCATAAGTTGCAGCAGCAGCGAAGGTCTCAGAGGAGACAGGACCAGGGAGTGGGGAGAGAGGTGGGAGGAGGTAAGAAATGGGAGGAAGTGACAAGAAGAGATGACACTGCATCCTGGAGGATGAGCCAGCACCCTCCCCTCACTCCTAAGGACGAGAGAAGGACAGAAAACCCAGACAGGTTTGCAGGGAAGCCAGGAAGAGTGGAAGCTCGTGTTTCCTTTCTCCAGGAGCAATGGTGAGGCCGCAGGCCCAGTACAACTCTAGGGTGGGAGAAACAGCTGGATAAGGAGTTGTACAATGGGTCTGAGGGTCAATGAATATGTTGTCGTCCGCAGGGCACAGGGACGCACCCCAGAGTCCTTAAGTCTCCCCAAGAAAGACCTGGGATTTGCAAGGATGGAGGATGGGATGAGTAGCTCACAGAATGAGTAGCCTGTTGGCAGGAGGCCAGAGGAGGGCTGAGCCCATCAGCCACAGCTGTGTGCAGACGGAAGCTGCTCCCAAGCGGGGGAGGGATGCCAGGACAGAGGCCGCATGAAGCCCGGCTGCCCCTCCGTGATATCACTGTGCCGCGTAGGCTCAGATCATCCCCATGGAGAAGGGGGAGAATCTTGAACGGATCATAGTGAAATATAGACACAGCTGAGTTATTCTGAACTAGAAATAGGAACTATTTCACCACTAATGGCAATGGGCTCATCAGCCGAGTCAGTTTTAGAGAAATAAAGAAAACTATATCTTATGCCCTGAGTGTCATTAGGTGTAGTTTTATACTCGCACCAAACATGCACACACACCACACACACACCACACACACACACACACACACACACACTCTCTCTCTCTCTCTCGGGTTTACAAGTACTTGTCTGTACACAGGTAGGAACATATATACATAGGGTCTGCATGCATGTGCCTCAGGCTGGTCGGGGGTGGTGGTGACTGACCGATCCTGACTGGTAGGTGAAGGTGCGTCTGCGGTGCAGGCAGCTTCTGCGGATGCACACCAGGGCTAGGAGGGCGGCGAGGATGGTGAGGCAGGTGGCAGACATGGAGCCCACCACGGCCAGGATCAGCTGTTGATCTAGGCCCTCTTTAGCTGCCCGGATCTCTTGGACTGGGCCCTCACTCTGAAGCCCTGGACACAATAAGAGGGGCAGATCATAGGGACGCCTGGGTCAGGAAACCCAGAGGCCACCATGGGGTCACAGAGGGAGAGGCCAGAGATCCCAGTGCCAGGCAGGGATCGGGGATGGCAGGCCTAGGGCCCTGCTCTCTCACCATTGCCCAGGGTGGACTCTTCTGCAATATTGCTCCAGTCACCGGGACCCTGGACACTGGCCCGCACACGGAAGAAGTAGCGTGTGCTGGCATTGAGGCTGCGGACGATGGTGCTGGTCTCCTCTGGCCGGTCCACATCCATCCACAGTGGGTCTCCTGAGCCCCCAGCCACCTGCACCTCCACGATATACTTGGATATAGGTCCAGCCAGAGCCTCCGGGCGCTGCCACGTCAGCTGGATCTCAGAGTCTGAGAGGGCCTTTGCATAGAGGTGCCGGGGGGCTGGGGGCCCTGAGAGATGGGATGGAAAGGCAGGGCTCAGACAGGACAAGTGGTGGAGCTGTGGGGTCAGGCACATCGTCGCTCTAGCAGTGTCCCCTCTGAGGACCCCAGAATGGGAGCTGCCCTTCCAGCCTCCGCCTTCCCTCTTGGGCTGAATTCCTCTCCCTGTGGTCCCCTTCACCCTTGAGCTTCTGCTTCCCTTTATTGTCCTGCTATCCCAAGTCTCCCTGGGGTTCCAGACCCTCGCGGTGTCCTAGTCCTCCCCCACCCCACATGCCCTGTTGTCCGCCCACGTCCTCCCCGTGTCCATGTCTGCCTGATGCTGTAGGTCCTCCTGGGCCTGTGTTTTCCACGTGCCCTGGGTTTTCTCCATATCCATCCAGTCTCCTGTAACCTCTCATGTCCTTTTGGGTCTCATGTGTCCCCTGTCCTCCCCTCATTCTGCGCCCTTCCCCCTCCTCAAGCATACGGCTGAGGGCAGAAGCCCGTGTGCATGGGGCAGGGCCCAGGAGGGTGCAGTGGTAGTCGCACATCCAGGAGGTAGTGGGTGTCAGGCATGAGTCTGGTCAGGAGGGCGGGGCGAGCCTGGGGGGATGAGACCTTCTCCTGCTGCTCCTGTCCCCGTGCCCTGTCCCACAGGCGCAGCAGGAAACCATCGCCCACCAGTGGCCCAGGCACCGAGGGTGAGGACCAGCTCACTCGCAACCGGTCAGGGCCCTCCACATGCCAGCCCTCCAGCCTTGGTTGCAACAAGGGCTCTGGGGCCAGAGGTCAGGGGTCAGAACTCTCCAGTGAGTCCTTGGGCCTGGACAGGACAGTGATCCTCAGGGGACAGGTGGGACAACCTCCAGTGGGAAAGGCAGGGGCCCGTGGGGTGGATAAGATTGACAACCCCTGAGTGCACAGGACAGTAACCCCTGGGGGACAGGAAAGGATGACTCTGGGCCTCTCACCAAGACAGTCTGTGGTCATGAGGGTGGGAGGCCCCCAGGCCCCCTCCCCTCCTTCCCCTGGTCGGCTCAGCTGCACAAGGACATTGTATCCTGTCTTCGGCCTGAGGTTCATTAACGTCACGTTCTCACTGGGGTCCACTGAGGGCGGGGTGCAACAGCATACATCATTTAGTCTTTTCCAGAAGCCACCATTCTCCTTTCCTCTCTTCCCTCAAACCACTCTCCCTCCCCTCCGTTCTCCCCTCATTATTACCCAACACCCTGTCCCGCCCCAGCCCTCCCCAGCCCTCCCACTCACCCACAATGGCAGACCAGGCCACGGCGCTGTCCTGAGGCTGGTAGTGCAGGCGGACAGAGGTAATGGGTCCATCCCCAGAGTAGGACACCAGCGGGGACACCACGAGCTGGCGGCTCTGCTTGGCCAGGAGCCTAGGAGCAGTCAGGGGCACCGGGGGCACTGCCAGGAGACTCGGGTAAGGCATGGCTCAGAAAGCCCACCGATCCTCAGAAACATGAGAGGACTCTATGTTCTGGCCAACAAAGACCCTTGGTCTCGGTTTGGATCTGGACTGGGAAGATCAACTTCGACAGATGAGCAGAGCGGCCAGGGCCCAAGGAGGACAGGCTTCTGCCTGTGGGCAGCGTGGGCACAAGGCTCCGGCGCTACGCTACGTTTAGTGTATGGTCTACTTTACTCTTCACGGCAATACTATGAAGTGAGTGCTGACACCTTCATCTGAGAGAGAAACAAGCTGTGAGGGGCTAAGTAACCTGCTTCAGGGATGAAGCTAGGAATTTGCAGAGTGAGGATTAGGACCCAAATTGTCTGGGTCCAAAGCCTGGGGAGAGAGAAGAGAAAGACCGGGGTGGAGCCCCGCGGCCAGGCTAGAATTTCCTGGTGGTGGAGGGGGCTGCAGATGGGTGGGAGGGGTGGTGAGCAAGTGTGAAGAGTGAGGGGGAGGAAGTGAGAGAGGTCTGGGCTTATGTGGGGAGCAGGGAGTGCGGGAGCAGAGGGAGAGGAACCCAGAGGGGGCAGGGGGTGTGAATGGTGCTGGAGAGGGTGAAGGGACACCTGGGCCAGGTGGGCATGCTCTGTTCTGAGCTGTCCTGGGCACTGGCAGCTCCCTCCTCAGTTCACCTCTGGGAAGTGGAGCAGGTCACCCTGTCCTGGCACTGAGTGCCCTGTGGTGTGGGTCAGAGGGGGAAGTAGCATCCCAGAGGCGAGCTAAAGGCCACTGTGGGAGGTGGAGAGGACAAGCATGGCCAGGCAGGAGGCTGGGTGAGGCCAGACGGTGTCCCATTTCCAGGGCACGGCATGTCCCTTCCAGATGGGACAGAGCGGTGCTCCCACCCTGACATTGCCCAGCCCAGACCTCTGGTTGACCATATGCCCTCTTCTTTGCCTGGTACTGGGCTGTGACCTTAAATGCCCTTGCCCTTCCTGCTACGATGCCCAGTCTCAGCAGTATCGGCTAGTGCCTACTCTGCCTGCTGCCCATCCTCCATGAACATCACTGACCTTTGACATTGACCTTGAAGCGCTGGCTGTCTTGACCACCAGAGGTGGACACACGGCATTCCCAGAGCCCACTGTCTCCAAGAGTCAAACGTGGCACCTCGAACTCAGCTGTAGTCCTATCTGGCTCCACAATGGCCTTGGTAGACTGAGAGAGGCAGGGGAAGGGGACAAACCAAAGATAACATACATCCATGTGGCGGCCACATGTCTGTCTAGACTGACAAGGGGACAGAGGCCAGGAGGTAGCCCCTCAGCAATCAGCTAGACCCCATTTGAGCCAGTGGGTAGAGCTTGCAGAAAGCCCTGAGGGGTCAGAGGTCTGAAGGACCAACTGTAAAGCTGTCGGGGGGCTGGCTGGGGTCGTGGGACTGACCAGTAGGACGGTGCCGTCTGGCTTGTGGAGCTCCATGTTGCCCGGTACTGGGAAGGGGTTCCCAGCAGCTGCACAGTTGATACGGGGCACCGTCCCCAAGTTGAACTCCAGTTCTGAGGCCACATCTAGGATCTGGGGAATCCGGTCTGGGGAGAGAAAGGACACTCATCCTGGAGCTGTCACAGGGGCAGACACATGGCCACCAAAGTGCCCTTCGTCCTGTGTCATGCATCTCAGTGGAGGCGCTGCCATCTGCCCTGTCACTCAAGCCTGAAAGTCAGCACGGTCCCGTGTAAGCTCTCGGAGCCCTTGTGCCCCACCTCTAACCAGCCGCAGTCCGCCTCCTGAGCCCCTCACCTCCTAAGATCCTTTCATACCAAAACCGGGGCCCTCGCAGCCTCAGCCTCGTGGTCAGAACACTGGTCAGACCTCATTCGTTTCTGGGCCCTGCCACAGCCCATCTGGGTTTCCTGTCCCCCTCTTTACCCAGCAGCTGGGGTCCTTTCTGAAGCATCAATCTGACCACCTTGTGCCTCTGCAACAATTCCTTCCTGCCCCTACTACACTAAGTGAAAACCATTTGGCTCGCCATTCAGAGTCCCTCAGGTGTGACCTCCTCTGACCACTGCCAGCCTCCCCTTATGCCACTGTCCTGCTACCCCAGCCTTTGCCTAGCCATCTCTCTCTCGTCCTTCATATCCCATCTCAGATCTCACCTCTTCCGAGAAGCCCTCTCTGACCCCTCAGGCTGGCCGGGGCCTCCTCTGGGCTACCACCCACTCTGGGCTGCTGCTATCTCTGGATGGTGGTGCAGACGGGGTACTGGAAACACCTTCCAGACCCTGAGCTCCCCAAGGGCAGGACTTAGGAGCGTTCACAGGAACTATGTCTGGTGAAGTTTGGCTTGTCTTGAAGGGTCTGAGATCCCTGTGTTCATACCTGACTTCTCACAGTGTGCTCCATGCCACCCGGAGGGGCACACACAGCCACTGAAGCGGTCACAAGTGCCGCCATTCTGACACTGGCACTGGAGGCTGCAATCAGCCCCAAAATGGCCAGGGGCACAGGCTGGGAACAGAAGGGGTGTGGTTAGAAGGGCACAGGTCAGGGGGCACAGCTGGGGCCTGGATAATGACAGGCTGGGTGGAGAGGGCACTGGGCAGGTGAGCAGGGGACTGTAGAAAGCTTGGTGTGCAAGTCAGGGCCAGAGCAAAGGGTCCAGGCCAGGCTTGTGGCAAGCTCTCTGGGTTGGGGACCATGGAGGGGGGGTTAGCGCATACCTTCCTGACACTGGCTTCCTCTCCAGCCAGAGGCACAAGAACAACCGTAGGGGTCTGGGAGGCAGAAGGTGAGGCCCCGGCAGCCTGACGTGCTTGGGCACTGCTCCTGGCAGCTCTGCCCAAAACGGCCCTCTCTGCAGGCTGGAAGGAGGGCATGTGGTGTAGGAGCCTCTGTTGGGACCCAGGGTCTGGGACCTACTTGGCACTCTCATCTTTTAAGCTCCATCCCCATGGTTCAAGGGTCTTCCCCCAGCCAGGCATCCTGTCCTGCCTAGGTCCTAGCTCCCCCCCCTCCTTACCTTTCTCACAGTGGGTACCAGTGAATCCCGGGGGGCACACACACTCGCCGTCCTGGTCATGGCAGACACCTCCATGCAGGCAGCCTGGGCATTCCTTGGTACAGCCTGGTCCCCAGCGCCCTGCCCCACAGCCTGGAGGAATGTGCTTTCAGCAGATGACCCTCGCCCACCTGACCACTGCTGCCGAGGAGGGGGGCAGCCCTGAGGACCCAAAGGAAGTACCCACAAGATTCCCAACCTCCCGCACCACCCGCCACCTCTGCTCTCTGCCCCTAACCCCGCACGATGAGCCGAAAGAAGGCGCTGCCCAGGGGGCTGGCTTCCAGGTAGGTGGCACTGTAGATGCCGCTCAGTGGTGGCTGTGCATTTGGGAGCTGCAGCAGGAACCGCCCATCCTGGGCATCATGCCAGTCCAGGGTATAGAAGTAGGATCCTGGGGGGCATAAGCGGGTCAGGGGCCTCAGCACCATGTGAGAGCTGGTGTCCCCTCCCTCTGCGCATCTCTGCCCAGGTCACATCGATGTGCATCATGCACTGCAGTCTGACCTGGGGGAAGCACCCGTGAGCGTTTGTACACAAGCCAGAAAGCTGGGAAGCATCCTCTCTCCAGAATCTAGCAGTAAATCAGTCTGTCTCCTCATCTAAACTGTCCTCTTCTCTCCAGGCCCACTGGCACCCACCACCCTGGTCCCCACTTCTCATAGCCTCCCGAGTGGTCGGTCTCTCTGCCTCCAGTCCCCCCCTTTCCCATCTGCCCTCTACTCAGCAGTGGTTTTTGTTTGTTGGTTGCTTTTCTTTTTTATTGTTTTTGTTTGTTTTTTGCAACAGACTCCTCTGCAGCTCCCTGCTTCCTCTCTGCAGCAGTTCCCACTGCCCCCAGGACCACATCCCACTCCCTAGCACATCATTTTCTCTGTCACCCTTTGGCCACTGCATAGCTCTCTAGCCCCATACCTCTCCACACCCTGCCTGGCTCCTAAAATTCTTGAATTCCGGAATTACTGGTTTCCATTCCTGCCTTTGCTCTCCCTCCTTCTTTGTCTGGCTAATTCCCATTCCTTCTGTGAGGCACAGTTCAGGTGTCACCTACTGCGGGATTTCTCCCAGGAGGTCTCCCTCCCGGACCTGCAGACCCTGTGCCTGCCCCACACCCTGCTTGGCTTTTTGCTCAGGGCTGAATGGAGACTTTAGGGAGCCCCGGTCTACCTGACTATCCACATGGCTTCAGAAAGCTGGGAGCTCAGCAGGCGAACCCCTTGGCCCAAGGGAAGAGTCCTCCTCCTTCAGGAGCCCAGGAACCCAAAAGGCAGCAACAGGGCTGTGGGTCTGAGGGCCGAGGCAGGAATCTTTGGGACCAGAGGAAAACAGCTTCCTCCCATGGGGTGGCTGAGCTCCCCAGGTCTCACCAGGCCCCAGCACACATCTGGACAAATGTCCAGAAGAGACTAGACTTTCCCTGCCTGTGCTGGGACAAGGTTACCAGTTCTCTTCCCCATGGGAACTGCCGCTCCCGCTACGTGGGCTATGTACCTGCTAGCCCCCAGGGGAGTGTCAAAAGTGAGGGTTTAAGGTAGTGCTAATTTGGGGGTGACAGAGCAGTAGGTAGGTGACCACGATGCCATCGGTTCTCTGGGTGCAGGAGAACTGATGCAGGTGCTTCCATGGACCTGGTCCAGGGCAGAGGGAGCCCTGCAGGTTGGCCAGGGGGTAACAGGTGTATGGGAATGATAGGTATATAAGGGCCCAAGGTTGGCCAGGGAGGTGTCGGGGTGTCAGATCTGTGGGTTTACCTGCCCAACCAGCTCAAATGCTCCCCTCACCGTTGCTCTTCCAGATCACATCTGTCTGCTTCTCCTTGAGCACACGCGCGGAAAGCACAGCTGTGTCGCCTTTGTTCACCGTGTGTGTGACTTTGTCGGGGAGCAGCTGGGCTGCAGGGTGGGTGGAGGTGCGGTCAGTGGTCAAAGGCAGCCTCTCCTCTCCCTCCGCACAGCGGACAGCGGGCCAGACTTACCTCCCGGGCTGTTGTGCACGTAAAGGATGCTGGTGCGTCGGGCCCCGGTGCCGCCCACGCAGGAGAAGACCCCCACCAGGTCTGAGGGCTTGGAGAAGCCGCTCAGCGTGATCCGCTGTGAGCCGTTGAGAGCCAGCTGCGGTGGCTGCCGGGGCCGGGGTGTGCGCACGATGCGGTCGTCTTTCTCCAGCACCAAGGCCTGGCCCCAGGCATCGGAGCCCCTGCCCGCGCCCACCTCCCCGGACACGCAGGTCAGGTAGAACCGGTGTGGCTCCGTGCGGCGCAGGTCGGCCAGCAGCGTCAGGTCCACCGCAGCACCTGGGAAGGGACAGCAGTCCTCCATCTGACTGGGTCCCCAACCTTCCTCCCTCCTTACCCCCTCTTCCCCACCTTCAGGCACTGCACTTAGGCAGGCATTTCCTCCCCATCCCTTCCTGCCCCTTCCCTGCACTGACCCCTTTCCTCAAGCCTCTTCATGGGAACAGAGCAAAAACAAAAACAAAGCCCCTTCTCTGGCCTCATCCCCCCCACCCTCCTCCTGCCAGATGGCTTCCCTTTGCAGCCCAGCTTTGGAAAGAATGATCTATGCTCCCTGTCTCCGTTTCCTTTTTTTTAAATCCTCACCCGAGGACATTTTTCCATTTTTTGTTCAGATAGAGTGGGAGGACGAGGAGAGAGGAGAAACATCGACGTGAAAGGGACACATCGAGTGGCTGCCACCTGCACGACCCAACCAGGGCTGGGGACAAACTGCAACCAAGGTACATGCCCTCAGCGGGAATTGAACCCAGGTCTCTCTAGACCGCAGACCGACACTCTAACCACTGAGCAACCGGCCAGGGCTTGCTTTTTTTTTTTTTTTAAATCCTCATCCAAGGATAGTTTTCAATTTATCTTCAGACAGAGTGGGAGAGAAGGAGGAAGAAGGGGGGAGAGAGAGAGAGAGAGAGAGAGAGAGAGAAACCATCAATGTGAAAGACACACTGACTGGTTGCCTCCCACAGGGCCAAGGACTGAACCGCAACCAAGGTACACACTCTTGAGCAGAATCGAACCCATGACTCTTTGATCCCTGGGCCAATGCTCTAATGGGACGCTCTAACCACTGAGCAAGCTGACCGGTGCTCTGTTTCCTTTTTATTCCCCCTCAAACCCGTTCTCCTGACCTGTCTCTCAAACTGCTCTGCCAAGGGAGCCCCTCTCCCTGCTCCCCACTAAGAAGGTGCAGGCTGGGAGAGCCAAGGAGCATAGGGGGCCTTGGAGGGACCCCTCCCTGTCACTCCAGAAATAAATCTAGACACATTTGCTGTGCTGGGATTTAAGACGGGAAAGGCTGGGTTCTGCAGCCAGGTGGTTGTGGGGCAGAAAGGAAGAGAGCTGTGGGCCCTGTGAAAAGCCAGAGACGAGGGCAGGCACCGGGTCGACGTGCAGAGACCAAGGTGGGCCGCGGGTCTTCGACTTCCACAGCACTGCAGGCCTTGCTGGGAAGACAGGCATGGACACGCTATCAAATGCAGGGTGCCTTTGGGGAAGCACAGAGGATGGGTGCCTGACCCATGGCAGAGGATGAAGAGATGCCTTCTGGGAGATGGAGACCTCCCCTGGAGGGACTTAACGCTGAACATGGAAGGAGGACATGGAAGGGTGAGGAGAATAGCAGGGGGGAGAGGTCAGTGGTAAGAAAGGGTATTCTAGGCAGAGGCCACAGCCTGAGTAAAGATGTGGAATGAGCCCTGGTCGGTTTCTCAGTGGTTAGAGCGTCAGCCCACCGACCAGAGAGACCTGGGTTCAGTCCTCGCTAAGGGCACATATCTCTGTTGCAGTTTGTCCCCAGCCCGGGTTGAGGTCCTGTGGGTGGCAGCCAGTCGATGTGTCTCTCTTATAGTGATGTCTCTCTCTCTCTCTCTCTCTCTCCCTCCAGCTCTATCTGAAGATAAATGCAAAACTATCCTCAGGTGAGGATAAAAAAAAAAAGATGTGGAATGAAAAATATTATGGTGCAGACAGGGCGATGTTCAAATTCAGTGTGACTGGGGCATATAATGTAAGGCACAGAGTGGGCTGCAGACCAGGCCTGACCACGGTGAGCCCTTCGAGGCTCCTCAGCCCCATGACCCCGCACCTTTCTGAGCCCCTCTTCCTCATTCCTGCCTGCTAACTGCCAAGTAATTAGCTTAAATGCCTCTTAGCTTATCAATGAATATTCTTCGAAAGTCTACCATGGGTAAGTGAAGCTAACATCTGATGACTGCCTGCCATGTGCTAAGCACCTGATTTCCAAGGGAGCCTCATACCCTTCAGTGAAGTTGATGTCTTTCCACTTACAGAGGAGGGTGGTAATTATTCTACAGGCTTCCTTGAGCATGCTCCTTCTCCCCCTTGGCTTTAAGATCACCTGAGTCAATAGCCCTGGGACAACCTATCAGCTTTCCTCAAACACGTATTTTTTAAATCCTCACTCAAGGATGGATGGAGATATATATAATTTAAGAGAGAGAGAGAGAGGAAAGTGGAGGAAGAGAAACATCAATGTGAGAGAGAAACACTGATCAGTTGGCTCCTGTATGCACCCTGACTGGGGGTTGAACCTGCAGCCTAGGTATGTACCTTGACTGGGATTGAACCCAAAACCTTTTGGTGTATGAAATGACTCTACAATCAACTGAGCCACCCAGCCAGGGCTAACCTGCTTCTCTTCAGTGCTCCCTGACTCAGCGGATGGCACCAGCCTCCTGAGACACAAACTTCGGAGTCATCTCAAACTCCTGTCATAGTAATTAATGTTTATTGGAGGTCAATTGTATGCCAGGTGCTTTATTTATGTTCTCATTTTATCATCCTAACTATCTGGGGAGGTGGGTGTTATTACCCCGATTTTATAGCCAGGGAAGGAAGACTCAGAGACGTACTTGCCCAAGGTCATACAATTAGTAACTGGCAGAGCCAGGTTTTCTGACTCTAAAGTCCATACCTTTAAGCACTATACTGGCTGCCCTAATCAGTCACAAAATTCTGCAAATCATATTTCCTCAAAACCTTTTAACTTTTTCCCCATCTGTAAGCCCGCCCTTGCCTAGCCCACACTCTTACCCACTTGGGCCATCCCAACAGCCACATCCCTCCTTTCTCAGCTCATCCTCCAAAGTGATCCAGCGAAGGCCTTGTGGCTCTAGCCTACAACCTCCCATGGCTCCCTATTGCCCTCAGGATAAAGGGCATGCTCTTGAGCTCCTTGCTGCTCACAGGCTGCCTGCCCCTCCTGCTGTGTTCTTTAGGAACCTTCTCTCCCAGGCACTTCCAGACTTGTCTGGAATGAAGACAGCTGGTCTTAGGGAAGTCTTTCAAGACCCCCTTTTTATCTACTGCCCAAGGCGGAGTAAGTGCTACTTGGGAGCTCCTTCTGTCTATGTGTTTAGCGCTCACCCCACCTCCTGTGTTCCCTACTAGAGTATGAACCACTCAAAGGCAGCCCCTGCATTCTAGTCCTCTTCGGCCAGCACACCGAAGGAATTGGCTACCACTTATTCAGAAGCCCTCACCAAGTGCCGTGCATTGTGCCAATTGTTTTTTGTAAATTACCTCATTTAAACCCCATAACAGCCATAGGAGGTCAGCATCCTTTAATCTCGCTGTGCAGGTCTGGAGGCTGTCTGCCTCTCAACTAATGGCCCACCATTTAGCACAGCTCCTGGAATATTGTTGGTTCTTGATGAATGTTTGTCAAGTGAATAATTAAATGAATGCAATACAATGACCCTATTAACATTCACTGAAAACTTTGTAGGCCCTGATGTTCCCCACTGATCCTAAGATCCAACATTGTTCTACCCCTCCCCTCCCCTCTCCCTCTCTTCTTCTCTCCTCCCCTCTCCTCCCCTCCCCTCCCCTCCCCTTCCCTTCTTCAACCCCAGACTGCAGTGCTGTCTAACACCTGATCCCACTTTCTAGGTTTCCCTGGGCCTAATCTCACTTTCTAGCTGATCACAGTATGGATGAAAGTGATGACAGTGATGATAGGATTTACTGGAGAATCAGGGCCTTGGGGGCTGGGTGTGGCGTGGCTTGGGGGAGACTTACCAACATGAGAAGCCAGGAAGATGATGACGAGCAGCAAAGGGGGCCCCAGCCAGACCATACTCCGGAGGCTGACTGGGCCAACCAGGACAAGCCGGGCCCACGGTCAATGACTCTGGGTCTGGCTGCTCAGCCTGTGCTAGTCAGTGAGTGTTGGTGCTGGGGAGGAAGAGGAAATGAGGTGGCTTGGGTGGGAAGGGTGGGAAGGACTTATCCTGCTTCTGGGCTTCTAGGCCCCCAGTGTGACCTCCACATGCTGGGGGTGGGTGTGGCCTAGAAGGCCCTGGAATGGGGTCACTAGAGGTGGGGGGAGGGTTGTGGTAAAGTCAGACCTGGAGACTGTTGGGCTGATTTTTCCATCCCCTTTTCTCTCCTTGGTCTTCAGTCTTGCCAGAACACAGGAGGCAGGAAAGGGAGGAAGCCAGTGGCTTCCGCCTATTGAGGAGGGAAGGGGGAGGATATGGTTCTGGGTCTCCCCTCCCACTCAGCACATACACACAGGACAACCCACACGATTTCTCGTGTGCCCCAGGACACAGTTACATGGGTGTCCTGGAGAGCGTTCACGTATTAACGTGAGGATCTTTGTGGGCTCATGAATGTGCGCACTCGGAGGAGCTAAAGAACTCACACCAGGGCAAACAAGGACTTTGCTTCTATCTTGTGTAGCTCTTATTTTACAGATGGGCAACTGAGGCCTGCAGTGCTTGAGGGCATGCTGAGGTCATGGCAAAGCTGGGGCTTGAACTTCTGACTTAGTTACTCCTCAAGGGCATGTGTTAAGCAGACTCAGAGAGTCTTGCATTTACAGTCCTCAGCTGAGGCCACTAACAGAGGCATTCATTTTTCAGCAAACCCTGTCTGTCCCTGAGCACTGGGGCCTCAGAAGTCTGCCCAGGAGCGCACTTCCTCTTGAGGGCTGACGACAGCCTGGGTGGTCCCAGCCCCACGGCAAAGCCCCATGGATCTTGCTTTTGCTGTGCCCCCGCGTCTCTCACTGCCCTGGCACCAATGCCTCGCCTGGTGCCACCACTGGCAGTTTCTAGAACAGACCATGACCTGCAGGCGTGGAATGCCCACAGGGGTGTGTGTGTGTGTGTGTGTGTGTGTGTGTGTGTCCTTGCAGGGAACAGAGGTCTTGGAGCCATCAGATGTCTGGGGCTCACTGGTGAGATCTGTGGCCCCTCTGGCCTGGAATGGATGGTTGGGGTGGGGATGAGACCTGGTGCCAGCTTAGGTGACTTGGGTTTGGAAGTCTAAACCCTCCCTCTGGGGCTGGAACATCTTTCCAGAGTCTGTTCTGGGGTGAAGACTGGACTTGCCTTTGGACCTGTCACTGTCCTGGGGAAGTTAAGTCCCTTCAGGGGGTTGAGCTGGCTTAGTCCTAGAGCTCTTCTGAAAAATCCCCGAGAGGTCCCAGGAGAAGCTTTGAGCATGAAAAAGGATCAGGGAAGACCCCGCTCTGTAGGCCTATGGACACTCCATTCCTACGTCTGAGGCTGAGAATAGCTTTCTCTGCACAAGACTCAGGTGGGAGTGGGAATAGGGGTGGGAGGGTGTGGTTGATGCCTTTGACTTTAGCTCTTGGTGCCAAGATCTTTGGATCTGGCATGAGAAGGGAGCAGGGACGTGCTGGGGTAGTTTTTCTCACAGGGTTGTAGGCAAACTACACTTTTGTGGAATTTCCTCCTTGCTTCTGGTGGGCTGATGTAATTTTGGAAAAGTACAGAGAGCACTTGGGCAGCATCTCTTCTTGAAAATGACAGATACTTCAGTCCTGACAGGGAAGCTCAATTGATTAGAGCATCGTCCCAAGGTTGTGGGCTTGATCTCCAGTCAGGGCACATACAAGAAGCAGCCAATGAATGCATAAATACATAGAACAACAAATCAATGTTTTTTTCTCTCTCTCTAAAAAAAAGTTTCTTTTTAATTTAATTTTTATTTTTTTTATTTATTGTATTTTATTTTTGTTACAGATGTGTCTCTGTTTTTATCCCATTGACACCTCCCCATCCCCAGCTTTGTTGTCCATGTCCATTGGTTATGCGTACATGCATATAAGTTCTGTGGTTTATCTCTTCCCTCCCCCACCACCTCCTCTTCTGAGGGTTGTCAGTCTGTACCCTACTTCCACGTCCCTGGGTTTACCCTATTCCTCAGACTGTTATGTTCATTATATTCCACAAATAAGTGAGATCATGTGGTATTTGTTTTTTCTGCTTGGCTTGTTTTGCTTACGATAATACTTTCCAGGTCCCTCCATGTCATCTGAAAGGATAAGAGATCTTTCTTTCTTACAGCTGCATAGTACTCCATTGTGTATATGTACCACTGCTTTTTTATCCATTCATCTACTGATGGACACTTGGGCTGTTTCCAGATCTTAGCTATTGTAAATAGTGCTGCTATGAACATGGGGGGTACATATATTCTTTCTGATTGGTGTTTCAGGCTTTTTAGGGTATATTCCTAGAAGTGGGATCACTGGGTCAAATGGCAATTCAATTTTTAATTTTTTGAGGTAACACCATAGTGTTTTCCACAGTGGCTGCACCAGTCTGCATTCCCACCAGCAGTGTACTAGAGTCCCTTTTCTCCACAACCTCACCAACACTTGTTTGATGATTTGTTGATGGCGGCCATTCTAACAGGTGTGAGGTGATACCTCATAGTTGTTTTAATTTGCATCTCTCTGATGGTTAGTGATGTTGAGCATTTCTTCATGTGTCTCTTGGCCATTTGTATGCCCTATTTGGAGAGGTATCTATTTAGCTCCTCTGCCCATTTTTTAACTGGGTTCTTTGTCTTCCTTTTGTTGAGTTGTATGAGTACTCTATATATTTTGGAAATTAACCCCTTATCTGATGTATCATTGGCAATGATGTTCTCCCATATAGTGGGTTGCCTTTCCATTTTGATGGTTGTTTCTTTTGCTGTGCAGAAGCTTTTCAGTTTGATGTAGTCCCATGTGTTCATTTTTTCCTTTGTTTCTGTTGCCTTAGGTGATGTATCAGTGAAAATTCTGCTGTGTATGATGTCCGAAATTTTGTTGCCTACATTTTCTTCTAGGACTTTTATGGATTCACGGGTCACATTTAAGTCTTTTATCCATTTTGAGTTCATTTTTGTGTATGGTGTAAGTTGATGGTCTAGTTTCATTTTTTTGCATGTAGCTGTCCAATTTTCCCAACACCGTTTATTAAAGAGGCTGTCTTTACTCCACTGTATGCTCTTGCCTCCGTTGTCAAATATTAATTGAGCATAATGTCTTGGGTCCATTTCTAGGTTCTCTGTTCTGTTCCACTGTTCTATATGCCTATTCTTGTACCAGTACCAGGCTGTTTTGATTACAGTAGCTTTGTAGTATAACCTGATATCCGGTATTGTGATCCCACCTACTTTGTCCTTCTTTTTAAAGACTGCTGTGGCTATTCGAGGTCTTTTTTGGTTCCATATGAACTTTTGATGTATTTGTTCTAGTTCTGTGAAATATGTCGTTGGTATTTTGAAGGGAATTGCATTGAATCTATAGATCGCTTTGGGTAATATGGACATTTTAATGATGTTAATTCTTCTAATCGATGAACAAGGTATGTGCTTCCACTTTTTTATATCTTCCTCTATTTCTTTTTTCAATGTCCTGTAGTTTTCTGCAAATAGGTCCTTTGCTTCTTTTGTTAAGTTTATTCCTAGGTATCTTAATTTTTTTGCCGCTATGGTAAATGGGATAGTTTTTTCAGTTTCTCTTTCTGTGAGTTCATCATTGGTGTACAAGAATGCCGTCAATTTCTTGACGTTAATTTTGTATCCTGCTACTTTGCCAAATTCATTTATTAAGTCTAGTAGATTTTTGATTGAGTCTTTAGGGTTTTCTATGTATAATATCATATCATCTGCAAATAATGACAGTTTCACTTCCTGCTTTCCAATTTGGATCCCTTTTATTTTTTCTTCATATCTGATTGCAATGGCTAAGACTTCCAGTACTATGTTAAATAAGAGTAGTGAAAGAGGGAATCCCTGTCTGTTCCTGTTCTTAAGGGAAGTGCTTTTAGTTTCTGCCCATTGAGTATGATGTTGGCTGTAGGTCTTTCATATATGGCCTTTATTATGTTGAGATCTCTCTATTCCCACATTGCTGAGCATTTTCATCAGAAATGAATGCTGGATTTCGTCGAATGCTTTTTCAGCATCTATTGATATGATTATGTGGTTTTTATTCCTCATTTTGTTTATGTGGTGTATCACATTTATTGATTTGTGAATATTGTACCAGCCTTGCATCCCTGGGATGAATCCCACTTGGTCATGGTGAATAATTTTTTTGATGTATTGCTGGATCCGATTTGCTAATATTTTGTTCAGGATTTTGGCGTCTATGTTCATCAGGGATATTGGCCTGTAGTTTTCTTTCTTTGTAGTGTCTTTTTCTGGTTTTGGAATTAGAATTATGCTGGCCTCATAAAACAAGTTTGGAAGTCTTTCTTCTTGAATTTTTTGAAATCGTTTGAGGAGAATGGGTGTTAGTTCTTTTTTGAATGTTTGGTAAAACTCCCCCGTGAAGCCATCTGGACCTGGGCTTTTGTTTACTGGGAGAATTTTGATTACATCTTCAATTTTTTTAGTTGTTATGAGTCTGTTCAAGTTTTCTCTCTCTTCCCAGTCCAGTTTTGGGAGACTATGTGTTTCTAGAAATTTGTCCATTTAGCTTAGATTGTCAAATTTGTTGCCATATAATTGTTCATGGTAGTTGTTAATGATCTTTTGTATTTCTGTGGTGTCAGTTGTTACTTCTCCTCTTTCATTTCTGATTTTGTGTATTTGGGTTCTCTCTCTTTGTTTCTTGGTGAGTCTAGCTAGGGATCCATCAATCTTGTTTATCCTTTCAAAAAAATAGCTCTTTGTTTCATTGATTCTTTGAATTGTTTTTTGTGTTTTTTTTTTGTCTCAATGGCATTTATTTCTGCTCTGATCTTTACTATTTCCTTCCTTCTACTTGCTCTGGAGTTTTCTCTTTGTTTGCTTTCTAGTTCTTTAAGTTGTGAGGTTAGATAGTCTATTAGAAGTTTTTCTTGTTTCTTGAGGTAGGCCTGTATTGCTATGAACTTCCCTCTCAGAACTGCTTTCGCTCCATCCCATAGATTTTGTGTTGTTGTGTGTTCATTTTCATTGGTTTCCAGGAAGTTTTTAATTTCTTCCTTGATCTCCTCGGTAACCCATTTATTGTTTAATAACATGCTATTTAGCCTCCATGTGTTCAAATGTCTTTGCGTGTTCTTGTTGCAATTGATTTCTAGTTTCATGCCATTGTGATCTGAGAAGATGCTTGATATGATATCAATCTTCTTGAACTTGTAGAGATTTAGTTTGTGTCCTATCATGTGGTCTATCTTTGAGAATGTCCCATGTGCACTTGAGAAGAATGTCAATTCTCTAGTTTTTGGTGTAATTCTCTGTAGATATCTATTAAATACATTTGGTCTAGCGCTTCATTTAGAGTCTCTGTTTCCTTGCTAATTTTTTGTCTAGAGGATCTATCCAGTGATGTCAGTGGGGTGTTGAAGTCCCCTGCTATGATTGTATTGCTGTCGATTTCTCCTTTGAAGTCCTTCAGAACATTTTTAATATATTTTAGTGCTCCTATATTGGGTGCATATATGTTTATTAAGGTTATATCTTCCTGTTGGATTGATCCTTTCAATATTATGTAGTAGCCTTCTTTGTCTCTAGTTATGGCCTTCATTTTGAAAGTTATTTTATCAGATATGAGTATTGCTACCCCAGCTTTTTTCTTTCTGTTTGCTTGGAAGATTTTTTTCCATCCATTCACTTTCAACCTATGTGAGTCTTTTGTTGTGAGGTGGGTCTCTTGTAAACAACATATAGATGAGTCATGCTTTCTTATCCAATCAGCTACTCTGTGTCTCTTTATGGGAACATTCAATCCATTTACATTTAAGGTGATTATTGATATGTACTTATTTATTGCCATTTGTGTTTAATGTGGTAATATATTTCTTCCTCTTTCTTCTACTAATTACAGCAGTCCTTTTAACATTTCTTGCAGTGCTGATTTGGTGCTAATGTATTCCCTTAGTCTTTTTTGTCTGGGAAGCTCTTTATTTGACCTTCTATTTTGAATGATAGTCTTGCTTGGTAGAGTAGTCTTGGATTCAGATCCTTGTTTTTCATGACCTTGATTACTTCATCCCATTCCCTTCTGGCCTGTAGTGTTTCTGTTGAGAAGTCAGCTGAGAGCCTTATGGGGGTTCCTCTGTAGGTAACCTGTTGCTTATTTCTTGCTGCTTTTAGGTTTCTCTCTTTGTCTTTAATTTTTGGCATTTTAATTACTATGTGTCTTGGTGTGGGCCTGTTTGGGTTCTTCTTACTTGGGGCTCTTTGTGCTTCTTGAACTTGAATGCCTTCTTCCTTCACCAAATTAGGGAAGTTTTCTGTCACTATTTCTTCAAATATATTCTCTAACCCTTGCTCATTTTCTTGTTCTTTGGGGACCCCTATGATGTGAATATTATTACGTTGCCAGTTATCCTACAGTTCCCTTAAGCTGTCTTCCTGTTTTTTAATTGTTTTTTCCTTTTGGTTCTCTGATTGGTTGATTTTTTCTACCCTGACTTCTAATTCACTGATCAGGTCCCCAGCTTCCTCTACTATGCTGTTTAGACATTCCAATGTGTTCTTTATTTCTGATATGTTATTCTCCATTTCTTCTTGGTGGTTTTTAATATCCACTTGGTTGATTTTCAACATTTCTATGTCTTAACTCATGGTGTTGATATCCTTACTCATGCTGTTAAGCTTCTTCAAGATCATGGCTCTGAATTCTAGCTCTGTTAACTTGCTTAACTGCTCCTCATTTATCTCATCTTCGGTAGAGGCCTCTTGTTCTTTCATTTGGCATTCGTTTCTTTGTTTCACCATTTGGGCTATCACAGGGGGCTTTGGGGCCTGCCATGTTTTTTTGTTTTGTTTTGGTTTGGTTTTTTTGTGGGTGTTGGTGTTCTGCTGTTTGTGGCTCCCTCTCCTGGGTTTGGATAAGCGAGGGAGGACCCATGTTAAACACCACTGTCATGTCTTACTTTCCTGGTTAGAGTTGCTAGCCCAGGAATTGTTCAGTTATCCTCTAGCTTTTTGCCTGGATGCTATCAGTAGCAGTTACTTGAAGAGCCTCGGGTTCTCAGTTGAATTAAAAACTCCCTCAGGTGCTCAGTGTAAGGGGATTTCCTGAGGGTGGGGCAGATGCTGGTTGTTAATGAGCTTCAAATTTTATTTCAATGGCCCACCTGGGTGGGGTTGAATCTCCGAGGGAGGGGCCACCACCTCTCCCCAGAGCCCTGGGAAGCCACCGTCCTGCATGGCTGCAACTCAGCAAAAGCTCTGAGTGCCCTCCACAACCCGAGTGTCCATACACAGTTCCAGTTCAGTCTGCCCTCCCTCTGCCACAGCCCAAGGTGAGTGGCTGTGGCTATTTTAGTCTGTCCCTGCTCTGGGCTGTGGAGCTGCTTGGGAGTTTAATTCCCGAGGGCGTTGCTCACAGCTAAGGCTGCTGCTGTCTGTGGGCTCCCAGCCTCCCTCTTGTGCCTCTGCAATCCTACCAGGATCGAGTCAGGGTCCCTGGTTATATAGTCCTCGCAAACTGCTTTTCTGTTGCATTTTCCCGATGATTTGTCTTTATTTTCGTTGTAATTCCAGTTTGGTCCTGGGTGACAGTCTGCCACCATTTTGGAATTCCCTTTTATTTTTTTTAAAGTAGAAAAAGAAAATGGCAGATACTGGCACAGGTGTTTGCTTTGACTCTGGACACAATAGCACAGACTCCAGGCCCATCTGCCCTTCCTACTTTCAATTGGGAAACAAAACTCAGTAGTAATGATCTGTAGATAAATATAGTGCAACTCTTGTAGAGTTTGTATACAAGCATTTGTAGTATAAAACAATGTTCTCTCAGTGTAAAAGTATATTTTTATATATGTTGGGTTATGTTGTGAGTACTTTATTTATTTTTTAAATTTATTTTGCATTTATTTTCAGATAGAGCAGGAGGGAGAGAGGGGGGAAGTGAGAGAGAAACATCGATGCAAGAGAGACACATTGAGTGGCTGCCACCCACATGACCCCAACCAGGGCTGGGGACAAACTGCAACCGAGGTACATGCCTTTAGCGGGAACCGAACCTGGGACTCTCCGGTTCACAGACCGATGCTCTAACCTCTGAGCCAAACTGGCCAGGGCAGTTGTGAGTAATTTAAATAGAGCCTGTTTACAAACGGCATGTCAAAAATGAAATATCATAATCAAATTTTGAGTGGGTTATGTATACACCCACCATTGCAATAGGAATACTTAAACCATAATGCACCCAACATAGGAGCACCTAAATATATGATGCAAATCTTGAAGGAAATAAAGGAAGAGATCGACAGAAATACTGTCGTAGGGATTTTAACACACCATTGACATCAATGGATAGATCTTCCAGACAGAAAATCAACAAGGAAACAGTGAACTTAAATGACACACTAGATCAGATGGATTTCATTGATTTCTTCAGAGCATTTCACCCAAAGCAGCTGAATATACATTATTTTCAAGTGCACATGGAATACTTTCTAGGCTAGACCACATGTTAGGACACAAAAAAGTCTCAATAAATTTAAGAAGATTAAAATTATATCAAGCATGTTCTCTGACCATAATGGTATGAAACTAAATCAATCACAAGAAAAAAACTGAAAAACATACAAAGACATGGAAGCTAAATAACATGTTACTGAACAATGAATGGGTTAACAATGAGATCAAGGAAGAAATAAAAAGCTACCTTGAAACAAATAAAAATGAAAACACAACAACCCAAAAATCTATGGGACACAGTGAAAGCAGTCCAGAGAGGGAAATTCATAACATTACAGGCCTACCTCAAGAAACAAGAAAAATCTCAAATAAACAATCTAACTTTACACTTAAATAAACTAGAAAAAGAACAACAAACAAAGCCCAAAGTGAGTAGAAAAAGAAAGCAAATAATAAAGATCAGAGCAGAAAGAAACAAAATACAGTATAAAACAAACAAACAAACAAAAAACAATACAAAAGATCAATGAAACCAAGAGCTCGTTCTTTGAAAAGATAAACAAGATTGACAAACTTTTTTTTTTTTTTTTGGTGGTACGTGCCCCTAGCGGGAACCAAACTGGGAACTCTCTGGTCCACAGGCTGACGCTCAACTGCTGAGCCAAACTGGCCAGGGCAAACTTTTAACCAGACTCATCAAGAAAAAAAAGAGAGAGGACCCAAATAAATAAAATCAGAAATAAAAGAGGAGAAATAACAACTGACTCCATAGATATACAAGGGATTGTAAGAAAATATTATGAAAAACTATATGCCAACAAATTGGACTATCTGGATGAAATGAATACATTCCTAGAAACATACAATATTTCAAAACTGAATCAGGAAGAATCAGAAAATCTGAATAGACAGATTACAATTCATGAAATTGAAGTTGTTAATAAAAATAACTCCCAACAAACAAAGGTCTGGGACCAGATGGCTTCACAGGTGAATTTTACCAAACATTCAAAGAACTAGCACCTATTCTTCTCAAACTATTCCAAAAAATTCAAGAGGAGGGAAGACTCCCAAGCTCATTTTATAAGGCCAGTATTATCCTAATTCCAAAACCAGATAAGGACACTACGAAGAAAGAAAACTATAGCCCAATATCCCTCATAAACATAGATGCCAAAATCCTCAACAAAATATTAGCAAACTGATCTAGCAATACATTAAAAAGATCATACACCATGATCAAGTGGGCTTTATTCTGGGCATGCAAGGTTGGTACAATATTTGCAAATCAATAAATGTGATACACCACTTAAACAAACAAGCAAGCAAACCAACAAAACAAACCATAATGCATATTTTAAAGTTTCAGTCACTGGAAAACTATAGGTAAAAAATAATGCTTATGCAAGTATGCAGTTCTACACTTTGTAAGATCAACCCTCAAACTCAAAACAGACTTAATTGATAGAGCTAAACTAAAGATATATGTGTGTGTGTGTGTGTGTGTGTGTGTGTGTGTGTGTGTGTGTGTATTTATTTATTTTTTAAGCAAAAATAGCCTGGCCAGTGTGGCTCAGTGGATTGAGCATTGTCCCATGGACTCAGAGGTCCTGGTTCAATTTCTGGTCAGGGCACATGCCTGGGTTTCAGGTTTGATCCCCAGTAGGGGGTTGTGCAGGAGACAGCCGATCAATGTTTCTCTCTCTTTCATAAAAATCAATAAAAACTTTTTTTATAAAAAGCAAAAATAGCAGCATGACCAACTCCACACAAGACTGATAATTCACTATTAAGAAAGCTGCCTTCCTGCAAATCGTGGGCATTCCTGTTATCGGCACGTGGGCACAGACAGGAGTTTTGTCAGGTTGCCAGAGGTTTCAGGGCAGCCAGGCTTCCTAGGGGAACATGGAAGTAGAGATTTTAGTAAACTCTACATACCAATTTTAGTTTCCAAATGCCAAATTTTAGTGACCTTCCATTAGAATGCTACTAGTAAGAAGCCTGGGGGGAGGTGGGAGAGGGGTCGGGAGGAGCGTGTCAGTGGGGGGAAAAGAAGAAACATTTGTAACAAAAATAAATTAAAAAAAAAAAAAAAAAGGAAGCCTATGGTTAGACCTTAAAAAGGAAAGGTCATGAAATTAGTTATCACTTGGCCGTAACACATGAAAAAAGGACATGTGTTTTGGAACTGTCTGAGACCCACAGGGACAGCCTCATGCTCCACTGTGGGCTGTGGAGCCAAATCAATCTCTGTTTGCTCAGTGGTTTTGCATGATGCTGAACATTACTGTGGATTGGACTGCTTGACCTTTGACCTTGACCTCTGAGAAGTCAGGGATAGGGCTGGTGGTGCCTGCCTGGGCTTCCTCAGTCCCAGGCCAAGCAATGAATGGGAACATGGCTGCACTACACGCTTCTGTGAATCTTGTTCTCCTGAGCTGGAAGGGGCAGGCCTTTTTAGTTTTTAGATATATTTTATTTTTTACAACAGTTTTAGATTTCCAGAAAAACTGACACAGTAGTATAGAGAGTTCCCATATACCCCACACCCAGTCTCCCCCGTTATTAACAACTTTTACTAGTCTGATATATTTGTCCTAAGTAATGGACCATTATTGACACATTATTATTAATGGAGTCCATAGTTTCTTTAGATTTCCTCAGTTTCCCCCCATGTCCTTTTTCTGTCCCAGCGTCTTATCCACAATACCATACTACATTTAGTTGTCATGTCTCCTTAGGCTCTTCTTAGCGTGACAGTTTCTCAGCTTCTATTTTGTTGCTCATATTGTCCCAGTTTGGGCCATTGGTGACCTTTCAGTTGGCTCTTGTGGACCTTTGACATGTTCCCACCAAGGCAGGTTTGTTGTCTGTTCTTCAGCATGCCCTCACCTCCTGGCACTAACCAGATACTCCAGGCTCATCTCGTGGATTTCCTGCTCCAACCCCAGAACCAGCCATCTCTCTGAGGACCTCTGGTTTCTTCTGGAAATAACACAGAAACCAAAAGCAGGCTGCCAGGTGTGATCGTGCCATTGCTCTCAGGCCCTCTTAGCTGGCAGAGCAAGGAAAGCTATGTTTATACCAACGCGTGCATATACACTGCATCTGTAAATCTTTATTTGTTTAACAATTTATATTAAGCTAAACTTGAATGCATAAGGATGTCTCCAACTCTAACTCATTACCTCACGGGCCAGGGCAGTGCTTTTATCTCAGAACCAACCTTTCCCCAACCAAACACAACATTCATGCTTATCGTTTGGCTTTTTAAAAGCATACTTGCAGAAGTGAATCACATCTGATGATAAGAGCATATCCATAATTAGACCTAAATGTACTTTCTGAAAATGAAAAAATGTTATATTTTCCTGCCCTACCAAATAAAAAAAAAAAAAAAAGGAAAGAAAATGGTAAAAGGTTAACACACAATTATCAGTGAATTCACCTCAAGTATCAGAGAGTAGAGGTTTCTCCTGGTAAGAGTAGCCAAGGAAACTCTAAAATAGATCAACGAAGGATGTGCCAGCCCTATCAGAAAGTAAAATATGGAAAATTGTATTTTCTCCCATCAGCCACAACAGTCTGTTCTGTGCCACATGTTTTCTTACAATGTGACCTTAACATTTGTCCCACTGAGAGGAGGGGTCGTGTCTCCTCTCCTTGGAGCGGGATGGCCCTGACTCGTCCTCAGGTGAATGCAGGCTGTGATGCTGTGTGGGTCAGAAAGGTGAGGCGTTTTCTAGTTTGTTCTTGGACGCACTTACACTGAAACTCTGAGCGGCCACGTGAACAGTCCAACTTCCATGCTGAGAGGAAGCCTAGACTAGTTCACACACACAGACCACATCAAAAAATGTTGAAGCTTTGGAAGTAAGAGGGACAAGTTCATAAAATTTTATACACTGTCAAGAAAAATAAAATCCGCCCTGGCCGGTTTGGCTCAGCGGTTAGAGTGTTGGCCTGCGGTCCCGAGAGACCCGGGTTCGATTCCCGCTAAGGGCACGTACCTCGGTTGCAGTTTGTCCCTGGCCCTGGTCGGTCATTCGGGTGGCAGCCACTCGATGTGTTCCTTTCACATCGATGATTCTCTCTCTCTCTCTCTCTCTCTCTCTCCCCCTCCCACTCTATCTGAACAAAAAATGGAAAAATGTCCTCAGGAGAGGATTAAAAAAATAAAAATAAAAATAAAAATAAAAAAGAAAAATAAAATCCACTCCAGTGGTGAATTTAGAAATGTCAGGTTTCTTTCCATTTTTTAAAAAAAGATTTTTTAATTGATTGTTTTAGTGAAAGAGGAAGGGAGAGAGAGAAACATTGATGTGGGAGCAAAACAGGATCAATCAATCAATCAATCAATCAATCGGCTGCCTCCTGCATGCCCCCTACTAGGGATCAAGCCCTTAACCTGGGCATGTGCCCTGACCTGGAGTCAAACCAGTAACCTTTAGGTGTACAGGACATCCAACCAACTGAGCCACACCAGCCAGGGCATCAGGTTTCACTTATTCGTAAACAATTCAAGTAAATGAAATGATCATATAGTCAAAGGCACTGGACAACTACATTTGAAATTTAAAAACTAACTGGCTCTCAATTATTGCCAGAAAAATGGTACCAAGTTAGCAAGAGCATTTGAAATCCATAGATATTCCTAAAACCCAATTTGATTCAACTCTCTGTACCTAGCCAATAATCCAAGTAAAGAGAAGAAAACTTGATTTTTTCCTAAACTCTGCTCCGCCCAAAAAGAAAAAGAAATGTTGAAGCTGCGGAAGGAGAAAGAGATACTTCCCATCGAGATGTCCCTGAATTCCTGACTTACGGAGACCGTGAGATATACGAAAGCAATCATTGTTTTAAATGACTAAGTTGTGGAGTGATTTATTTCACAGCAATATTTGCCAGGACATAAAACATATTATATATGAAGTGTCAGTCATTAAAACAATGTGGTACTGCCACCAAACAGACCAACAGAAGAGGAAAACCAGAAGGTGGACCCAAATGCACGGAGGAATTTAGTGTACATAAAAAGTGGCATTTCAAATTAGTGGGGAAAGTTGGTCTTTTTCATAAATGATGCTTCAACAACTGGTACCTGTCTATAAAGAATAAAGTTGGGTCTATATTTTACATCATGTAAAGATAAATTCCAAATGGGTCTAAGATTTAAACAAAAAAATAAAACCCACAAAAGAACTAGAAAAAAAAATGTGGGTGAATTACCTTGTAACTTTGGAGTGACCTCTCCAACTAAGCCTCAAAATCCACAGGCCTTAAAATAAAAGATTAATAACATTTACTACAAATTTTTTTAAAAAAAACAACAACAAAGAACACAAAAAAACAAAAACTTGAGCGGCAAAAGTAAGAGACCAATGTCAAAAATATTTATAATTCACATTACAGATTAGGAATACATAAAATCCATGGACAAATAGGGGAAGACAATTAAGCTCTCCACATTGCCCCTCAAAATTGATGTCAAGTCCGTCTGAATAGAAGTGTCAAATGGATCCTCTTCTAAGAAGCACAGACGCCTCCCAAGGAAGCCTGCGGATGAGGGTGGACTACCTGGGTGTCCACGCAGTTCTTTCTCAAAGAGTGAGAGTTCTGCCTGACTGGTGTGGCTCAGTGGTTGAGCATCAACCCATGCACCATGAGGTCACCAGTTTGATTCCCGATCAGGGCACATGCCCAGGTGGTGGGCCTGATCCCCAGCAGGGGGCATGCAGTAGGCAGCCAATCGATGTTCTCTCTCTTCCATGTTTCTATCTCTCTCTCTCTTCCTCTTCCCCTCTCTCTAAAAGCAATAAAGAAAATTTTTAAAAAGTGAGAGTTCTATCTTTGCTTTTCAGAGTTAAGTCAAGCTATTCTATAGAAACTGTAACATCAGTATGTGAAGTTGAATGCTGCTTTGTTTTCCTCAGTGATTTTAAAGGAAATGGGTAGTTCCAATATGCTTCCCCCTCCCCCATTACATTCCTGTGTTCTTCTAAAGCATGCCCTTGTGTCTTGGCTCCTAGAATATTTTGAAAAGTATTTAAGATATTTCTTTGTTATGTGAAACCCCAAATGCGGGTGTCTTTATATGTTTCATAAGTGCTGTAACTCTTTCTACTGTTTGTCACAATTGTTTTTTGAAGAAGCAAGTAAAATGTTGCCCAAACAATATTACAAATCTCTTTTTTTGGTTGAAATAAGCAACATGTTAACTCAATTCCTAAGTCCAAGGGTCTTTGCCTGAAATCGACTTTACCAATAAATCATTGCTCATGTTGATCAGCAAAGGAAAATAAAAAGAAAAGTAGTACTTTTCCTTTTTTTTTTAGGTTAATAGTAGGTAACAATGGTACTTTCTTTCACTTAACTTCAGTAGCAACTAAAGCCATATGTCCATTCAAAAACACTTTCTGCTGTTCTTCCGGGAAACACTTCCACAGCGAATGCTCTGGAACGTCAGGTTGCAGCTCCGTTCCCGAAGTGAGCGAGTGAGCGAGTGTGTGTTTTCACTGGGGGCCCAAAGATGTGCCAGGTGTTCATGACAAGCTGTGATGAGAACTGTAGATTACTTGGAATCCATTGTGTTCTTTTTCCTTGTTGGGAAAAGAAAGCTTCTGAAAACAAGCCCTTGTGTAAAGGAAGCCCCAGTTAATCCAACAAAGCTTTGAATAAATTCCCTTTTATGCAACCTGCTTGACAAAGGCCATTTGACCCTCAAGGAACCCGTGAGGCCAGAAGCTGGAATCAACACCTCACGAGGGCTCAGACAGTTTAAAGCTCAGGACCTACTTAAAACAGGACAGATTTTTACTGACCTTGATCAGAATGCAATGGACCTGATAATGCAAGCAGAAGTCATGTGAAGAGCAGCCACATACCTCAGTTGTAACGAATAACAGTTATTGAACATTTACAAGTGCCAGGAAGAGGTGTTCATGACACCTTGTGGATACTTCTGCCTTTTGAGGAAGGTTTTATTATTATTACCCTCATTTTACAGATGAGGAAATCGATGCTTTCTAAGAATAATCAAGTGGAGCTCAACTCTGACCCCAGACAATTTGATCCGTAACAGGCCTGCTAGATGGTTCGACCTAGATGGAAACAGGTTAAAAGTCTCTGCCAGCATTTATAGGAGGGCTGCTATGAATGTCATCCCCAAACTCTTAAAAATGATTTAAGAAAGCGTATGGTTATATACTTAGAAAGTATTAGAGATTTTATTCTGGAAACATAATAAGCTCAGCTCTGTGCTGTGTTATGATTGAGTGGGGGCCTTTAAAAGGCAAAGATGGAGCAGCAGAGATGGGCAGGCACCAATTTTCAGGGCGCCTTGCCTTTAAGGTACACCAGGTCCTTGCTTCACCCCAGGTCACTCCGAAATCCTAGAACCAGTCACATAGGCCACAAATGACTCATTGTTTTTCTGCTTCAAACAGCAAGACTACTTAGAATACAAAGCACATCTTATGAGGGAAAGTTGCCACCCCAGGCCACAGACACACATTCCTGCAGGATCCACAGCCTGGGTGAATCACGGGGATTGCTCCCTGGTTGATCAATCTCACTTTTAATGTCTGAGGATGAAACGTAGCGACAGGGCAATGAACCCATGATTCATTCATCTGACACAAGGATGATCGGGCAACTTTTGAAGGCAGGGCCCCCCGCTCTCGCCCTGTCGTTAACCCTTTTCACCGGAAGGCATATTGGGGTTTTCCATCTCATTCTTGCCTCCACCCTGAGGAAGGGAAGCTGGTGCGACAAGACTCGGGAGTGGGCTCCTTCCAGGTTTAGTGGTGCCTGCCACCAGAGGAACGCCCCAAGTCCAGGTAGGCAACGAATTTTCCGATCGCCATGAGAGAGCGAGAATGTGGGAGAGATGACCATCCCTATTATGTGGGGCGGCAGGACTGAGAGGGGGCACCGCAATGGGGCCGTTCTGTCCAGATGGTCTGCCACCTCTGGCCACCTGCCTGGCATGACATCCCTCAGGAGAGAGTGTGGTAGTTTCCTGCCAGGTCGGCTGAGCTCTGTTCTCCCGGACCAGTTACCCCAGAGATAACTGAGCATGGAGGGGGCACAGACTGCTACCTCGTCACACTAGGGGCACATGGTGTCTGATCATATATCCAAGGTGGCAAGATGGAGCTGGTGGCTTGGGCCGAAGTTGTCCCATAAACCTGGATGCCGGATCTGATGTGGTAACCCTATGAGGTAATTATACTGGGGTTTCAGGGCGGTGTGTTTGGGGAGGTGAGGCTTGGTGAGCTCTCCCTCAGGCCTTCATGGGACACCTGACAGACGCGTCCACCTTGAGGAAGTGGGGAAACCCTAGAAGCTGCAATCTCCAGGCACTTCCTTAGTCTCGGGTCTAGGGATGTGACCTGTGAGTGTACCTTAGAGAATGGTGCCTTCTCAGTGGTGGTGGGTCAGAGGGCTTGTTTTTACCAAGCTTCAAGCCCAGTCCCCTCTGGGACTCATTCCGGCAGGCTCTGAATGCTGGGGCATCTCCAGATGTCACCAATGGCAGGCCAGGAGTGGGGAAAGACCAGCCTCCGGGGAGGGTGGGGGCTGAGTAAAGGAGGAGGAATGAGGGGTGTCCTGAGGAAGTGCTGACTCATCTCCAGAAGGCTGGAAGTGACTAGATACAGAACATGGGCAGCCTCCCTCCAGAGGCTTTTGAAGAAAAGAGGTCCTCTACCTATTCAAAGGGGCACCTGTTTACAAAAGAAGAGAGGCTCCTACACTCAGAGTGTAAAGGGTTAACACCAGTTCTTAACCTGGAGGGAGCAAGTGAGCCCCCTGGAAATCTAATCATTCATCAGATACGTTTTTATTGGTCACCTACTACATGCCAGGCCTGCGAGCATATTTGAGACTGGATGTACATATGCATTTCTTTATTCTCATCAGCTTCTCAAAAGGGGACTACAACACCCCCCAAGGCTAAGACCCCCAGTCTGCCACAGGGAGGGGTTGGGTCAGATGGAAAAGGAATTGTTAGGGAGGTGGGACCCAGACACCTTCTTTGGCTTGCTCTGCAATATTTCCTTCGGGAGATATATTTTCTTTGATTATATTTGAAAGGCAGTGATTGTTGCCTGTCACTCCAAATAATTGTGAGGAATCGAGTACCTTGATTGCAAATTTTACTCCTAGGAGCTGAGAAGAAAAAAAATTCTGAGATGTTCTAAATTAATTCACAGTGGCCAGAGAGTGAGAGAAAGAGTTAGTCTATGAACGGCTGCTGACTGTCTAACAAAAGACTTCTCACATTCCTGTTGGAATTCTGGATGTATTTCCAGGTGGCTATTTCCAGATTTTTCTAGTCATCCAGGAGCACCCCTCCCCTCCCCACTTGTTTACAGGAGGGCTTTCTGGACTGGCGCCCCAGCCAACCAGTAGGACATTCTTCGTGTAGACGGAGCGATTCCAGAGCTTCTGCCACCCGTTTGCCTATAGCTCAGGTAACTTCTTCGGACGGCCCCCTTCGCCCCCTCCCCTCTTTGATGCACGAAAGGCCTGCACAGCTCTGGGAAGGAGGGCGTGCTGTCTTTGCTGCGCAGCCATGCTGCTGTTGCTTTAGACTCCATGCCCCAACAACAGTCTTTTGACTGGCAATTTTGGCTCAGGAAAACCTTACTTACAAAACGACTTTCAGCCATGTTAACATAAATGGATGTTAACATTTTTTAGTTGAACAGAGCAGAGGGATGTAGTTGGGATATATAACTGGAAAGATGCTGGACCTAGAGTCAGAAGACCTGGGTTCGAATCCTGACTCTGCCATTTACTGGTAGAGTTATTAGCATGTTATCATGAGACCTCTGATGAGGAAGGTTGAGTCAATCACATGCTTCAGATAATGGTAAAGCCCCCACTGTCTGTAGGTCCCACCTCAGAACCACTCCATGGGTCATATCTCTGGGCTTATCTTTTTTTTGTTCTCATTGATTTTTATAGCAAGAGATAGAAACATAGATGTGTGAGAGAAACACTGATCGGCTGCCTCCTGCACGGCACCTACTGGGTATTGAGCTTGCAACTGGGGCATGAGCCCTGACTAAGAATCCAGCCTGGACCTCTCTGTCGATGGGATGACGATGGGATAATCCACTGAGCCTGGCTTCCTGGGCTTGTCTTTATCAGGAGTTGCATCCTCTGGGACCTCCATTTCCATACACCACCATCTGCTCACCACTTCCTATTTACTCTCTCTAATCCACCAGCAAGTGCTCCTAAAACTCATCGATCCTACCACCTTTTCAGTGCTCCTCACACCTCCCCGCCCTGTCCTCACTCCCCTCTTTACTGGGCCCAGATCTCCTGGGCATTATGGAAACCCCGTCCTTGTCTACAAATCTGGCTCCCTTGCCCCTTCCTGCCCTCATCAGATTTGCCTGGCAAATCCCCGTCCTGGTTAAATCTCTCCATTCTCCCACCTGCACTTGGAGTGGCTAGAAAACAAGGACACTTAACATTCCTACTGACTGCTCACCCCAAGGTGCTACATACTGGCGGGCTCTGGATGACCAATTCACACCTTCCTTTCTCTCCTCAAACCCCCAAACCTCTGCCCATCCCACTCTCAGCTGGTGACCCTGCTTCCTATTCCTCAGGAGAAACAGAAGCCATGGGGAGAAAACTTCCTACGGCTCCCATCATTTCACCTGCGTGCTCCACCTTCCTCGAGGGACTCCTCCTGCTCCTGCCCAAGGTCAGCCGTCCGCCTGGGCACTTGATCCCACACCACTGATGCCTTCAGGACTTCACACCCCCAGTGTCCCTTTTCCTTCCTTCTGCATCATCGATTTTCTTTCTCCCCTGGGTTATTCTGGCCAGCATACACACATGGTATAACAGCTCCTAGCCTTTGAAAAATCCTCCCCGTGATTGCATCCCCACCTCTGGTGTCTGCATCACTTTTAAAAAATATATTTTTTTTCTTTATTGATTTTGAGAGAGAGAGGAAGGGAGAGGGAGAGAACGAGATAGACACATTGATGAGAGAGCATTGATTGGCCGCCTCCTGCATGCCCCCCCAACTGGGGATCGGGCCTACAACCTGGGCATGTGCCCTGAATGGGAATTGAACCGGCGACCTCTTGGTGCATGGGTCGATGCTCAACCACTGAGCCACACTGGCCGGACCCTGCACCACTTTTTTTAGTTTTAATTTTATTTATTGATTTGAGAGAGAGAGAGACAGAAACATAGATTTGTTGTTCCACTTATTTCTGCATTCATTGGTTGATTCTTTTTTTTTTCTTTATTGATTTTAGAGAGAGAGGAAGGGAGAGAGAGAGTGAGAGAGCTAGAAACATCGATGAGAGAGAACATTGATTAGCCGCCTCCTGCATGCCCCCCACTGGGGATCAGACCCATAACCTGGGCATGTGCCCTGACCAGGAATTGAACCGGCGACATCTTGGTGCATGGGTTGACACTCAACCACTGAGCCACACTGGCCGGGCCATTGGTTGATTTTTGTATGTGCCCTGACTGGGGATTGAATCTGCAACCTTGGAGTATCAGGACAATGCTCTAACCAACTGAGCTACCTGGCCAGGGCCTCTCTGCTCCTTTTATAGCAAAATTATATGAAGAAGTGGTCACCGCTTTCTCTGCTCCCATATTTGGTGTGTTGCTCCAGTCAGGCATTTGTCCCCAACACCAATGAAACTGCTCTTGACAAGTCACCAGTGACCTCTATGTGGCCAATTTCAAAGTCACTTCTCAATCTATATCTCAGTTGACCTAATACCCGCATTTGATGTAGCTGACCAAGCCCTTGCCCTCGAAATACTTTCTTCTCTGGCCTCTAGGACACCTCTCTCGCATGTCTGCTCCCACCATGCTGCTGGCCAAGCCTCAGTCTCCTTTCCTGTTTCTCCCCAGTTCACCTCCTCCCCCACTGTGCTCTGGGGCTCAGCCTCAGTCTTGCTCTCTCTCTACACCTAGATGACTGGTTTTAAAAATCACCCCCATTTTGCTGCTTCCCAAATTTATATTTCTAGCCTTTGTCTCCCTCTGCATTCCAGCCAAATTTATGCTACTGCCTACTTAGGATGCTATGGGTGTGTCACATCTAACATGTCCAGAATGACATCCTAATTGCCCGTCCAAATCTGTCCCTTCTGGAGTTTTCCCCTTGAGTAAATGACAACTCCATCCTACCAGCTGCTCAGGACAAAACTTTGGAGTTCTTCTTGGTCCCTTTCTTTTTCTCAAAGCCGACATCCAGTCCGCAGGTCATGTAGGCTTCACTTTCAAAATATATCTAGAATCTGACCACTTCTCCCCGTTCCTGCCCGAGCACCCTCTCGCCACAGTCCCTCTCTCCTGAATGATAGCAGCAGCTTCCTAACTGGCCTTCCTGCTTCTACCCTGGCCTCCTCTAGTTCATTCTTTACACAGAAGCCAAAGAAGGACAGTCCCTCATCCTCCGCTCGGATCGTCAGTGGTCTCCCATCTTGTGGAGGGAAGGACCTGAGGAGGCTCCAGGTGAGCTGACAGGCCTCCCAGTGCAGCCCCTCCCATGGCTCCAGCCAGCCAGCCTCCTGTGTTGCGGGAAGGAGCCAGCCATGCCCTGCCTCTGTCTTTGTCCTGGCCAGTTCCTCTTTCTGGACTGCTCTTCCCCAGAAAGACAGGGTTGCCATCTCACGCTCACTCAGGTCTCAGCTCACCACCCCCTCTTCCCCTCCACAGCTCCCTATCACCTACAGCTTTTTTATTTTCTTCCTAGCACTAGCCATTATCCGAATGATCCTACTTATTTTTCACTTGTGTATTGTCTGTCTTCCTCACCAGAATGAAAGCTGTATGGCAGCGGGACCTCTGTCCCCGTCAGTGAGCACAGTGCCTGCCACGTGGTTTTCAGGGCTGCCATGGAAGGTCGTGAAGGTTATTCACGGCTCCAGAGCTCCAGGCTGCAGTGGGTGCTGACATCTAGCCTGCTCTCTGCTGTCCGTGCTGTGCGGCACCCAACAGGTTGTCCTCTGCTACATTCTAATGCATGCCTGTGGGCTGGCTGCGGCTCTGTGTTGGGTGTTCAGTAAATACTCATGGAATAAATGACTGTGATGGATGAACAGGCCTTTACTTGTTTTCTTCTGTGGGACTTCATGCAAATTTCTTTCTTATGGGCCCTGGCTGGTGTGGCTCAGTTGGCTGGGCAACGTCCTTTGCACCAAGAGGTCGCTGGTTCAATTTCTGGTCAGGGCACATGCCTGGGTTGTGGGCTTGATGCCCAGTGCCGGGAGGCAGCCAATTGATATGTTTTTCTCTCTCTCCCTCTCTTTCTCTTTCTCTAAAATCAACAAAAATACATATAAAATTTTTATTTCTTTTTTTTTTATCCTCACCCGAGGACATTTTTGCATTTATTTTCAGACAGAGAGGGAGGGAGAGAGGGAGGGAGGTAGAGAGGAAGGGAGAGAGAGAGAGAGAGAAACATCGATGTGAGAGAGACACACATCAAGTGGCTGCCACCCACACAACCCCAACTGGGGCCGGGGACAAACCGTAACCGAGATACATGCCCTTAGTGGGAACTGAACCCAGGACTCTCTGGTCCGCGGGCTGACTCTAACCGCTGAGCCAAACCGGCCAGGGCAAAATTTTATTTCTTAGTTTTATTTTCTTCATCTGGTACAGGGCTAATCAATATTTAATAGTGAAGTTATGAGGATTAAATGAAACTGTTCCTTAAAAAACTGGAAGAGATATGATTTCATGTGCATGAAATGTCCAGAACAGGCAAATCCATAGAGACAGAAAGCATATTTGAGGTTGCTGGACCTGGGGTGGGGGAATGAGGAGTGACCGCTTAATGGGCAGGGTGCACCCTTTTGGTGTGATAAAAATATTTTAGAACTAGACGCAGTGAATGTTCTAAATGCCATTAAATTGTGTGCTAAAATGGTGAGTTTTTTTGTGATGTGAATTAGGTTATGCTATATGAATACCTTAATACCTTAATTTAAAAAAACAAAACAAAAAACAGCACAGGGCCCGGGACATGGTAGGTGTTCAATGAGTATCTTTTGAATCCCATGGTTTCCTTGCTTCAAATCAAAGCAAAACCCCCAAGCTTCCTAACTCCACTATCCCATCCCAGGTAGTATTCACTTCTCATTCATTTCTTTAAAAAAAAAAGTTAAAATTTTTTTTAGAGAGAGAAGAAGGGGGAGAGAGAGAGAGAGAGAAACATCGATCAGCTGCCTCCTGCACGCCCCCTACTGGGGATGGAGCCTGCAACCTGGGCATGTGCCCTGACTAGGAATCAAACCAGGACCTCTCAGTCCAATGGGAGGGTGCTCAACCCACTGAGCCACACCAGCAGAGCTCATTCATTTATTTCAGAAGGATTTATTGTTGCCGTTTTAGATATTGGGGATTTGAACGGGAATGAGATAGATGCAAACCCTACCCCCAGAGTTTCCAGGCTCATAAGAGGCCCTGCCAAATAAAGAGAGTATCACAATACCGTGTGGTCAGGGCAGTGGGGAAGTGCCAGGACTGCGGGGGGGGGGGGGGCACAGAGGGGGGGAGGAGGACCCCGACTGGGGAGGGTAAGGAAAGGCTTTCTATATAAAGAGGCACCTAAACTACGGTCTGAATGATGAGTAGGTCTGGGAGGAAAACAGCCAGGTGGGTGATGGACAAGTTGGGGGAGGGGCTGGAGGTGAGGGCTGGGAATCAGGGGTCCCAGGAACGGGGCATGTAGAGCCTGGGAGATGAGAGCATGGTGGGTTCCGGAGTAGAGAACAGTTTGGTGTGGGTGGAGGAGAGAGTATGAAAGGTAGGCAGGATGAGGGGAGAAGTAGGAAGGAGCCTTTGGTAGTAAGGGTTCCGATTCCATGCTAAGATATCCAAGGTCCTGCAAGGGCCTCCCCTTTGCAGCCGCAGTTCTGGCTTGCCCCACTGGCCACCCCTGGGCACAGTCCCTGCTCGGGTTGTGGCCTGAGGGTTCCGTGAACTCCTGTACCTGCAAAGCTCATGCAGTCCTTCCTCCCTTAGATATTCACTGAGAGCCTGCCCTGTGCCAAGTACTGGCAACCCAGAGACGTGCAAAACATGGCTCCACCCTGGGAGAGCTCCTGGGCTCATGGGGGAGGCAGCACAGGAAGAAATGATTACAATGCAGATAGAGAAATGCTGTGATAAACGGGGCACAGGGCATGGAGGAGGTGGGGCCTGCCGGGTAGCCCGAGGGCTCAGCGAAAGCGAGACTCCGGATCCCAACGGGGTCGTCAAGGGCCAGGAGTAGAACAAAAGGGAGCTTCAGAGCCTAGATTTGTGGGTCACAGGATCCTTGGGATCCAGATCAAGGCTTGGACCCTCTACCCAGGTAAACACTCACACACACCATAACCCCCCAAAGACACATGTACACTCCCCAAAAGACCTCTGAACTCACACTCCCTATTGACCTCCACATCCCCTCTACACACGCACACGCACACATACATTTGCAGGCAATTTTGAGTCTCTAGGCCCCTCTGGCTTTGCCTGGGTAGAGTGCCTAACCCCCCTGGCTCCCGTTCCGGCCCACCACCTTCACAGGCCTGCAAAGCTCCCCGTTCAACTCTGGACTTTGTACCTGTCACCGGAAATTCATTGCTCAGGGCCGCCTGCCAGAGCGGCAGCCTACTTAGGTGTCCGTTGGACCACCCCCTCCCTCCCAGGATCCTACCTGCACTGGCCCAACCCCCTCCCCGCAGTACTCGGGGAGGGGGGGTGAGGCCTGCGCAGTAAGGTTCTCTGCACCGGCTTGGGAAGATGTAGGTAGGCCTCCCAGATGTGGGCGTTGCCTGCTGCCCAGCCCTCCGCCCTCACCTGCAGCTTCAGCCCCACCTGCTGCGTCCCCAGGTGTGTCAAGCGGCAGTTCTGCCCCGCCCACTGCCTGCTGGCCCCAGCCGGAAGCTTCCTCCAGGCAGCTCCTACAGGTGGGGAGCAGGGGGAAGAATTGGGGGGCTGAGAGGGGGGATAACAAATCCCCGGGGCTCCTCAGATCAGGGTGAGTGTGTATGTCTGTGAAAATCAGAGGGCACATGTGTTTGTTGGAAGAAAAGTGACTTGAGGGGGTGGGGTGACAGCCTGTGGGTGTGGGTATGTGTCCTTGGGAAGAATTCACAGGGACAGGGCAGAATTAAAGGAATAGGAGTAAAGGAAAGGTCAAATTGAATTCAGTTCATTTCAGTTTAACAACATTTTATTTTTTGAGGACCCAGTGCATAGTGTGGGGCCCACGTAGGCACCCACTGAATGTTATTCATTTACCTCCCCTTTCTCCTGTCCGCGGCCCCACCCCCACCCCACGCGCACTCTCTGCTCCCTCACTCAACTCCGTACACTAGCCCTGAGCAGCCGAATGCCAAGCTCTCTGGCAGTCCTAGGACCCAGGTTAATCAGCCCAATCTTTGCCCCCAGGGAGCTGCCCAATTCTGACGGGTAGTTTATGGGGTAGGCCAGTGAAGGGGGTCATCCAGAGGGTCCTGGGACAAGTTGTCGGTGAGGAGGGAAGATCTTGTTAAGGTATCAGTGTATGGCTTTGACTCTGGGCTAGAGTAATGTCTGTTCTTTTTCCTCTGCACTGAAAGGACTGTTTATCCTTTTAAGTGTATCCAGAAAGTCAGCACATTATAAAAAAAATAAAGTTATCAGTATAAAAGACTATGCTCCCCTAAACTAGGTGTGTCTCTCCTAGGTGCTTTCTTAGCCTGGCTACTCCTCCCCAGGTACTCCTCTTCTTCAGGTACTCCACCTGTAGATAATCTCCAACTCTAGCTGGTCCTCCAACAGATACTTCCCTAACCTAGGTGCTCTTTCTCTAAATACACCCCAGATTCAGTTGCTCCCCCCACTCCTCTGATTCAGGTGCTCCTCCTCCAGGTATTTCTGAGCCTAGATGATCTTCCTCCAGATACTCTCTTAATTCAGATGATCCTTCTATAGATCCTCTCCAGTCCTAGTGATTCTCATCTGGATGATTTCTTTTTTTTTTTCCTCACCCGAGGACATTTTTCCATTTTTTGTTCAGATAGAGCGGGAGGGAGAGAGAGGAAGAGAGAGAGAAGGAAACATCGATGTGAAGGGACACATCGAGTGGCTGCCACCCGCACGACCAACCAGGGCCGGGGACAAACTGCAACCGAGGTACGCGCCCTTAGCGGGAACCGAACCCGGGTCTCGCTGTACCGCAGGCCGACGCTCTAACCACTGAGCCAAACTGGCCAGGGCTGGATGATTTCTTGATTCAGGTTCTATATTTGGCTACTCCCTTTGAGGGCAGAGGTGAAGGGACAGAGATGTGCCTGAAAGGCTGAGGGTAAAGGTGGGTTGATGAGGGCTCCTGATGAAGGAGCAGAGGGGTCAGGTCTGCCCTGGCTGTGCCTGGGACCCCCTGCCCTGGGTGGGGACTGGCACTGTCTTTCATGTGTACTTTCCACTTTGGCTCGTTACCTCTAAGCAATTGCTGTTGCCAGCCTCTGGGAGCCAGGACTGCCCCTCACCTTCCATCCTCAGCTTATCAAACAGTATAGCAAACTGGGTTCTGGGCCTTGGTGCCAAAGACCTGGGTTCAAGTCCTGGAACTTTGGCTGAGTTAGTTTCCCTTCTGGGCCTCAGTCCTCATCTATAGAGAGGACACTGTTTACACCCACATCACAGATTGCTGTGAGCACGGTGCCTGGTGCCTGCATCATGAGGTGTGCTCAGGATAAGTTCCAGCATTGATTCGGTTTTTTAGCCGCTTCCAGAGCTAGACCGTACAGTATTTCCTTACAAATAGGCAATTTCTCAGCTCGTTTCTCCTGTGAACAGCCGGTTATGGTCAGGTGTCTAGTCTCCAGGGTTTGTGCAACACCCTAACACGGCTGTGAGTGTGGCCTGCAGTGCGTACCCTGTGGCCACCCTTGACAGCCACATGTGCCTGTATGTTTCAGGATCTGTGCCCCAGAGCTGCCTGGCACCTGGGGATCTCCTTGGAGCCAGGGCTCTTCTGGCCAAGCCCGAGGCTCACGGGTGTCTTCCAGCTACTCCATGAGTGACGCAAACCAAAGTGAGTGGCAGTGAGAGGGAACCTGAAGAGGGGGGTGGTTTCCCCTTAGATGCTGGGGTTGGGGGGAAAGATCCTGCCACCACTACTCTTGGTCTCCCCAGGAAGCCTATCTGGAGCCCTGATCATAATGCTGTCTCTTTCTCTGCAGCCATTGTGGGGCCTTCAGAGTTCCCCACGGCATCAGCCACGTCCCCTGGACCAGGTGTCGGGGCCCGGGCATGGCCTGTGCTGGTGGGGGTTGTGCTGGGAGCTGTGGTCCTTTCTCTCCTCATTGCACTTGCTGCCAAGTGCCACCTCTGCCGCAAATACCGCACCAGCTTCCAGCACCGCCCGCTGCCTGGAACAAGGAAGGGGATCTGTCCAGAGGTGGGTGAAGATGAGGATGATGACGGCTTCATTGAGGACAATTACATTCAGCCTGGTGCCAGTGGGCTGGGGACGGAAGGTAGCAGGCACCACTTCTCCCTCTGAGCCAAGATCTTTGGACACCCCCCCACCCCATGCTTGACAGCTTAAGGATTGTAAATACCACATGGGAACCATGAACCTCAGGGATGGAGGTGGCTAGGGTTTAAGGGCTGACCAGGGGTTGAGCAATTTTTCCTTCCCTAACACTAGCCACCAAAATGACAATGATCTTCTCTTGCTCAATAACCCTCAATGGCTCCCTGCTGTTCTCAGGATAAAGCCTACCAAGGACCTAAATATGGAAATAAGGGCTCTCTTGGCCTCTTGCCTTTCCCTACTATTATTATATACCAGATGATGACATTTTAGCAGATGAAAATCAGTGTGCCAAGTTTCTTACTGAAATTTTTTTCTATCAATGAAGTGGGTAATCTAAATAGTTGTAATATATTCCAATTTTCACAGGTATTAATAAATCTGTTTTCATTTCAAATAAAAATTAAAAATTGCTCATTTTTATTTTCCTGAACTGGAACGTGCTGCTTGGACATCCCCAGGCCGAGCCCCTCCCTCATAACCCTGTGAGCTCCTCTCCCATCACCCTTGCCACATTTTACCTTTATCTTGATTGCAATTTGCATTTATCCCTTCCTTGCCTGGGCTTACAGCTGGACTGAGCTACCTGAGGCCACAGGCTATGTCTTATTTGTGTCCTCAGAGTCTTGCACAAGGCAGATGCTAAATAAATATGTGTAAAATTTGAATTATTGTGGGCTGAGGAATAAGTAGGTGAAAGGTGAGGGAGTGGAGTCTATTGTGAAAGACTTGATCAAGAGCTTGACAAGAGAAGAATAGGGTGGGGAGATTGGGGCAAGGGAGTCAATTAAGCTTCCTTGGTTCTTTGTTTCTTTTGCACAGATTTAAAGGCACAGCTGACTCTGGAGGGCAGGAAGCAGGTGGTCCCAGCAGCCTGAGGTCAGGCATAGTACCTCTAGTGATCTGTCATTTATGGGCATTAATGAGACTCCATGCCTGGGACTCCTAAACTCTCGATTCTAAGTTTCAAGTACTGTGGCGAGAGTATCTGATTGGCCCAGTTTGGGTCCAGTATCCACCACAGGTCCAGCCAGTTGTGACCAGTGGCTCTGGAATCGAACCCAAAACCCTTTGGTCCGAGGGCCAATGATCTAACTGCTGAGCCAAACCAGCCAGGGTACCGTGTTAGCCTTTGAGGAAAGAGCCAGCAGAGAAGGAAAGTGAGGGGTGACTGACACAGGGAGGTCGAGGGGGCCTGGGGCCAGCCCGTAGGGTCTGAGGGGTGCCCATGGCAGTGATGAGGCTGAAGAGTGGGCCAGATCAGCGAGTACTTTGGTGCCAAGATAGAGAGCTTGCACTCCAGTCAGAGCAACCAGGCTCGTCTGGGAGCTTTTTGGGCAAGTCATTCTGGATGCTGCACCGCGGTGGGTTGGAGGGCAGAGACCAAGAGAGATAGGTGACTAAGATGTGACTAAGGTGTGGCACAGGGAACAGATTCCAGACTTCTGAAGGAGGTGGAGCTGACAGCAGTTTGGCTACCGGATGTGGGGACAGGAAGGAGTCAAAGGAGTTCCCCTGGTTTCAGGCTTGATGGCTGGAGGAGTTGGGGGGGGGGGGCAGGTTTCTGGGGAATGAGGATTCAGTGCCGGATGTGGGATTTTCAGGGAAAGATGCCCAGGGGCAGCTGGGACTCACCTGGGAGAAGTCCCCCCTGCAGACATGGGTTTGGGATAGTCAGCCTCATAGGGTCTCTGAGACCCTCAGAGTGATCAGGTCATAGAAGCGGAGTAGAAAGGCACAGATAACTGCGTAGGGAAACACTGACATCTAAGGGCTTGTCGGCAGGGGAGAGGCAGCCAGGGAGCAGGGGAGCCCAGTGCTCACTGTCCTGACTCCAGCAATTTTTCCTGAGTCCAGAGATGGCCATACCTGCCCAACCTGAGACCTGGAGAAGGATTCAGAGCAGCAGAACCAAGGGGCCAAGGACATGTCCTGGCCTCCAAGGGAAAAACTGCTGCGATCTCCATGGGTCTGTCCCCTGACCTAACGCCCCTGAGGGCCCACCTGGAGGGATGTCCTGCCTGCAGTTCTGGGCCTGAAAGCTGCTCAGCTGGCCCATTTGCACGAATTCTTTGGGACCTAAGTCAGAGTGTCTGGGGGATCCAGGAGAAGGTATGGGGCTGATCTCAGATGAGCAGTTGCTTCTCTGGAGCCCAGCGCCCAGCCAGGGTCGGCAGGGAGGACTTCCTCTTAGAACCTGCTGTGGGGCAAGCCTTGCTGAGCAGGATCCTGGGTCATGAGTACCTTGGACCTTGTCCTGAGAGGCCTTGGTGGATTCCTCTGAGGAATCATTGCCACTGTGCTCCGCATGCCTGGCCCTGTGCACAAACAGGGCAAATGGCCTGGGTCCACAGGTTCAAGGGCCCGGGATGCGGAACCTGCTGGGAGGCCTGGGACTCAGCCAGACCTGGCTCCAGTCTGCCCTCCTCTGGCTCAGGCACTGGCCCCAGCCTGCCTCTGCCCTGGCCTGGCACCCTGTCCTGCCTCCCCCAGCCCCTGCCACTACTTCCTCTGTCCTGGGAACCTCAACCCAGACCTGACTGCAGAGGGCAACCCCCAAAGCAGAGCCAGATCCCTTGTTCATATGTGGAGGCCAAAGGCAGGGGTCATACAGGCCACAGACATGAAGTTTAAGAAGCCCCAGTAGCCCTGGCCAGTTTGGCTCAGCGGTTAGAGTGTCGGCCTGCGGTCCGGAGAGACTCGGGTTCGGTTCCCGCTAAGGGCACGTACTTCGGTTGCAGTTTGTCCCCGGCCCTGGTTGGTCGTGCGGGTGGCAGCCACTCGATGTGTCCCTTCACGTCGATGTTTCTCTCTCTCTCTCCCTCCCACTCTATCTGTACAAAAAATGGAAAAATATCCTCAGGTGAGGATAAAAAAAAAAAAAAAAAAGAAGCCCCAGCAGAGTAGCAGGTGAACTGAGAGCTGAGACTCCCTGGATTCAAATCCCAGCGCTGTCATTTAGGGGCTGTGTGACCTTGGGTGTGACTGACTCCCTCAGTGCTCTATCTGATTTCTTCTCAGTAAAATGGGGATCAGAATAGTACTTGCCTCACAGTGTTGTTAGAAGGATTAAATGAATTATCTAAGTCAAGTGGAACAGAGACAGCATCTGCAAAGGTTAGCCGTTTGCCCGTGGGCATCCCCAGGGCAATCGCCCCCCACAGTGGGTCCTCCCACAGCAGTCTTAATCCCAAGGGAGGAGCTTGTTAGCCCCTCCCTCCAATAGCCTCAGTTTATGAGCCCCATTGTCTCAGCATTGCACACTCCCGGTGGACCACCTGGGACCCGGTGCCGGCCTCTGTGCACCTGAGAAAGCCCCACCATCGCCCGCTGAACACCTGGCCTCCAGCTTCCTGTGGGCCCTCACAGCTTCCAGCAGTCGTGCCGTTTCCTGGCCGAGTCCCTCTCCGTCTCCATGGCAGCTCTTTAAATGGCCTCTGCCACACAGAGATAATAGTTACTGGTCAGGGCCTCCCTCAATTTCCTGCTACAAAACCCACAAACATAACCTGTGTCCATTCTTCCTTCTCTCTTATCAGATGGCTTTATAAGCCCAATAGTCAGTCACAAAGACCTGTCCGTCCAGCTGCTGAACAGCTGTGGAATCTACAGTGTTTCACTTTGTCCCTCCCCCATCTTGCATCCGGACGATGGCATTAATCAGCCAACTGATTTCCCTGCCTCCATTTTCGCCCCTTCCAGTTAATTCTGTCGCAGGCAGAATGATTGTCATAAAGCACAGTTCTGACCAGGCCATCCCTCTGCTGACAACCCCTTACTGGCTTCCTCTCAGCCTCACGAAGCTGTGCCACCTGCTGGGGAGCTGCTGGAGCCCCCGGCTGGCCCAGGGCCTCCCCCCACTCTGTGCCTCTTCCCAGCTGTGCTCCAGCTGTGCTCCGTCAGCCACACAAACCCTCCTAGTTCCCCGAAGGAGCCATGTTCTCTTGCCCTGGGACCCTTCTGCTATTCCTTTGTTCTGGGCACTTCCCATCCCTCAGGGCCAGCGGAAACATCACTCTTCTGGGGCCGTTGGGCCATTTCTTCTTGTTCTTGTTCTTGGAGAACTAATCCTGGTTCCACGCTGCAGCCAGTGAGTCCCAAATCCTATTCTGGTCAGAGTACCCACTCCCCTGACTGCACTCTTCCTGCGTTTCTCAGGGTCCCAAGGACAAAGTCCAAATTCTCAGCTGGGCTGCCAAGGTCATTGCCCACAGGAGTAAGAAGGAGGGATTTGGTGGGAACCATGTGAAGGCTCCCCTCCGTGGGGCTTGCATTTCTCCCCAGGTGGAGGGCTGGGCCACCTGCAGAGAGAGGTGTTGGGGTGCTGCTGGGGTGTGAAGGGAGTGCAGGGAACTTGCGGGTCACTGTGGGAGAGCTGACTGATGAGCCAGCTTCTGCGGTTGACTGTGATGAGGAGTTCCTGGTGACACCGGGCTGTGGCGGGCTCTCTGATAACCGCTCCCCGGAGGCGCGAGGCGGAGGCCCAGTGAGGCAGGTGTGAGCTTGTCCCTGGAGGGGTTTTCTGGGAGAGTGGCACCAGAGGGGCGGGCAGCTAAGCACAGAGGACTCAGTCGAGTGGCTGAAATGATGGGTTGCAGAATCGTAACCAGAAGGGAGATGAAGAGAGGAGGGGGCAGCTTTAGAGAGAGATGGTGGAGGGGCTGGTGGACGGCTGGTCACAATGTGGACCAACATGGGGTTTTGTGAGATGCTTTGGGCAAACAAGCTGGAGGCGGGAGGTTGTAGGCAGGCTTTAGTGATGGAGGAAGCAGTGACATTTCTGCCCTGCCCCTGCCTCGCCCCAGCTCCTACCCTCCCACTCATGCTCAGGTGGCTGAGCACTGTCTACCTCCACTGCCTTTGAAGCATGGCCCCTGGGGGCAGGGACCATAGTCTTCATCGGGCATCCTTCCCAGGAGAGCCTGGCAGGGGCCTTGCCTGAAATAGCTGCTCTGGACATTTGTGCCATGTGAACCTTCCTCCTTCCCCATTTCCTAGGCCTCTGTTTTCTATTCTCCTTTTCTTTCTTTTTTTATTTTTATTTTTTAATTTTTTTTTAATCCTCACCCGAGGACATTTTTTGATATTTTGTTCAGATAGAGAGGGAGGCGGGGGGGGGGGGAGAGAGAGAGAGAGAGAGAGAGAGAGAGAGAGAGAGAGAGAGAGAGAGAGAGAAACATCAACATGAAAAGGACACATCGAGTGGTCGCCACCCACACGACCCAACCAGGGCCGGGGACAAACTGCAACCGAGGCACGTGCCCTTAGCGGGAACCGAACCTGGATCTCTCCAGACCACAGGCTGATGCTCTAACTGCTGAGCCAAACCGGCCAGGGCTACTTTCTTAAAAGAAATATCATGGAAGAGTCTAATCCTGTCTAGGCTGAAAAAAAAACATTATTTCTCCCCATACTACAGGATGGAGAGGTGTTCTGCGGTCCTCCGATGGCCCAGCAGTTGGTGACAATGATAGCTCCCTCTTGGGAAGCCAGGAAGAGTGAGAATTTCTGGGGCAGGCAGGGTGGGGCTCAGGAGAGTCAGGGCCAACAGTGGACAGTGGCCTAACTTCCCTACCCTTCCTAGTTGTAGGTGGGTGTCTCCCTGACCCTTGCACACGCGTAGCCACAAAACAAAGCACCTAGCATGTGTCAGGCCCATCATGGGACCTAGGAATACACAGGTGAGAAGACCCAGCCCTGGTTAAGGAGACAGGTGCACAGAGGGAGAATGGCAGGCTGGCGTCTACAATCTAGACTTTGAGGCGAGAAAAGGGACAACTCTCTAGTTTAGGGGGAGACAGCCAGGGAAGACTCCCAGAGAACGTGGCTCCCTGGAGAACTGAGCCTTGAAGGACAGGAAGGCGGGGAAAGAACATCGGAGGCTGGGAGAAGCGAGAGAACAGGGTCAGGTCACAGCAGTAGCTCTGTGTCTGGCTCAGAAGGTGATGTGAGGGGAGAGAGGGGCCCAATCAGTTCACGTCTGCATGTCGGCCTGCGAGAGGTGGCGGCTCGGCAGGATCTTATGGTACATTTGCACGTTTGTCTTAGCCCAGTCACTGGGGTCCGTGCGCGTGTTGGGTTCGTGGGGGAGGTGGAGTTCAGAGGAGAAAGTCGGGAGGACAGTGCAGAGGCTGCTGCACAGACAGGCTGAGAAGAGGAGCCTGGCGGTGGTGTGGAGGAACCATTACCACAGGGACATCGGAAAGCAAGTCCGCGGAGCTGCGGGTGCTGGACACAGGGTGGAGACAGCGAGGGTGCCGTCGGGACCAGGCTGAGGAGTCCAGCCTGGCACGTGAGATGGAGCAGCTAGTTGAAGAGAGGAGGGGTCCCAGTTTGAATGTGTGGAGGCGGCTGCGGTGCCTCGGGAGTGCCTGGTGCTCCTGGACACGCCCTGTCCTTTCTGCTGTGGGGCTTGGCCCCCGGGCTGGCAGCGCCCTTCCCTCCCCCATCAGCTGTGTTCTCCAGGGACGGCCTCGATCTCGGCGCTGAGAGCACCGGCCTCCTGTCGGAGCCTCTGCAGCTCTGCACTGAGCATCTCTTGGGAGCACGCCTGGTCCCCGCCTCTCTGTGCTGCATGTACCTGCACCTTGTGCAGCCGGAAGTGACGAACCGCCCCTGAGCACTCTTCTGGTGGGAGCTTTGCCCAGAGCACCCAGGAAGTTCTGCACCTCAGAAGGGGAGATCCCTTCCAGGGTGGACCTGGAGCAGGAAGTGACTCTTCCCACCCGAGGCGGTTTCAAACAGCCCTCCCCTGCCCAGGAATCCAGAAGCAGGCCAGCCAGTGCAGCGCCGACACGGACCGGAACCCGGATGTTCTGGTCTCAGAGGTGGGGCCGCAGCCCCCCGAGTAATCAGCTGATAAAATCCCAATGTTTTAGGCTTCATCTTCTACTAGCACATGAACAAATGCCAAGGACTCAGCACCCCCTTCCCTCCCTGGGACCAGAAACCCACTACCTTCCCGAAGCTGAGTACCCCCAACCCCCAGCTCCCCTGGCTTTGCTGAGGACACCTTCAAGGCTTCTGTCTGAGACAGGCACAGAGTGTCCCCTTGGGAAGGGGAAGGAAGGGTCTCGGTAAGATGGGGTTGCAAAGACAGTAGCAGTAACAGCAGCCACCACTTTTATTGCACATCTGGGACGTGCCCAGTCCTTCCATACATGTCACTTGGTCCTCAGAACTGATGACCAGGAGCATGACCACGACTCTCAAAGACTGAGGCTCAGAGAGTTTAAGTCACTTGCCCAAGTCCCCAGCTGGGAAGTGGTGGTGGCAGTGATGGGGGTTCCAATCCAGGCCTGTCACATCCCGGAGCCTGTACTCTCTTCGTCACCAATGTTGCTCCTCAATGAAGACTCGTGTGCAGTCTCAGGGTGGGCACCAGTCACTTCTGGGGAAACCCCTGACGTGTGTTAGGGGGCAGGGTTGGCTTGGAGAGGTGTTGGAAATAGGAGCCCAAAATTTCCGGGGACCCCAGACTCTTCTCTGCCTGGAGACCCCAGATTCAGACAGGAAGCCTCTGACAGATCCACGGACAAAACACCCAGTTCCAAGAAGACACACACACACTCACTGTCCCATGGTCTCATCACACATCACACAGAAGGGCTGGGCATTCCTGGGAACATGTGCACACATAGTCGCGCACACACTCCCGCCGCGGCACAGTTCTGTGGAGGCTGAGGCAGGCTGTGGGAAGGGCTCTGGCTTGGTCAGATGAGACTGGCAATGCTGGATGTGGTCTCATGACGCTGGCCAGCAGAGAGCCGTCCTGAGATGCTGAAGACGCTGCCATTGTCACTGTGGTCACTGTGGGCGGAGCGGGTGACTGCACGGATGGAAGGGCAGTGTCCACTCACGCCCACCTGATACAGCAGCAAGCCCACTAGCAAGAGTGAGCCTGAGGCAGCCAGGGCGATGCCCACAGACAGCATCATGGCCAGTGGCCGGGCAGGGGCAGGGGCAGCAGCCAGCCCAGCCAGCGTCAGGCCAGTGACCAGCAGCACGAGGCCACTGAGCAACACCACGAGGGCATCGGCACCGCCACCGCTGCGCAGCAGGGCCACATGTTGGGGCTGGCGTAGGCAGTTCATGTCCTGCACGGCTGAGCTCATCAGCTGCTTAATCAGAACCAACAGGGCCAGCAGGCAGAGCACAGTGCCCACCGCCAGCCGCCACTCGCCTGAGCGACTGCTGGTGGAGGCAAGCAGTGCCACACCCCCTGCCCCACAGCCAGCCACAAGGCCCACTGCCACGGCAAAGCAGAACGTCGAGCGCCGCGGCTGCTGGGACCACCACAGCTCCACCTGCTCGGCCAGCACATCCGGGGGCAGCCCCCGGCCCCACGGGGCTCGAGCCTCTCCCTCAGACATGGCTGGGTCAGGCAAGGTCTGGCAAGGTCTGGCAAAAGTCAGGCAGAGGGCAGCACCAGCAGTTAGAGGGTGTAGATCATAGCCCGGAGTCCCCACCACCTGCTTGGCAGCTGGAAGCCCAGGGTCCTGTTCCTCTCACAGTCCAGGGTGAAGTCACCATCATCTGCAGGGGAGATTACAGTTGTTACCTCCCCAGCCCACCTGCCCCCATGGCCTCTCCTGGGGGCGTGGGGATGATCCCTGGGAATCCTCCCATGTCCTCTGGAATAACCCCCCAGGGAAGCCTCCTCCCCAGCACAGCCCCTTGGGAATTCCTCCCCAGTGACCCCAGGAGAGTTTCCCCATATAAAGCACCCCTACCCCTCCAGGGAACCCCCTTGCCCAGCCCCTGACCTCTCTGGCTCTCTCAGTTGCCTGTCCCATCCCGACTGGCCGAGGGAGCTGGTGCCACGGTGGATGATGGATGATGACGAAGAGCCAGAGATAAAGCCTCATTCAGGATCCAACTCACATGGCTTCAGCTGTCACCGCTGGCTCCTGGGGGGAGGGTGGCGGGGAGGGAGGGGGCAATGACTTAACCCTTCTGGAACCAGCAGCCTGACCCTGAATCTTCCCTTAGGGCTGTGGCTCCTTCTCTGCAGGCCAGGATCTGGTCCCTAACACCCTCCTTCCCCTAACATGCCATCCGATCTCACAGCTATGGCTGCTGGTTCCCAAATCACCCCATGCCCCTCAAACCCAGAGCTCCCTCCAGACCCAGGAGCCAACCATCACCTTGATGTCCCATAGTCCTACAGTCACCTCTGATGCAACAGGTCCAACCCAAGCTCGTCATCTTACCCAAACCTGCTCCTCCTGTGTTCCTCACTGCTGGAGAGGCCTCCTCTGAACATTTCTCCATCCCATTCCCCACCCTCATCCCCAGCTCCTCATGGGGCTTCCTGTCCCCAGCTCCCCTCCTTCCCCCCACCATGCTGTTCTCCAAGATTTTTCTAACATTGTGCAAAGGGAAAGGAGGGCTCTGGGTTTGAACCCCAGCTGCACTCTGTACCACCCGTGGGAACTGGGGTGAGGGACCTCATAGTGGTTACTCATTCAGCAAGTCCTGGGGAAGCCAGTCAGCAGGGCCGGACACGATAAAGCAGCCAGAGTCCCTGCCCTCAAGGAGCCCTGGTTACAGCAGGTACATCCATGGTTCACGCGATAAGTGCTGGGTGTAGTTCAGTCAGAAGAAGGGTTTGGAGGAGGGTCAGGGAAGCCCCCATGAGTTCACCTCTTAGAGCCCCTGGCTCCTAATCTTAACGTGGAGGACAATAACGTTTATCATGAGGGGTGGGGGCAAGTAATTTGATATCTCCATTTCAGAATTTACGTGGGAATTCTGGGGCCTGCACAGATGCCCGAAGCATGCTTTTGGAGTAAAAGAACACATTTGTTCTCCCCTCCAATTCAGGAGGGACTCCTGCTCTATACCTAGGACACAGTCCTGGATCATTCCAAGAATGTGTATACATGGTTACACCCCTGAGGTGTCTATCCTCCACAACCCCTCTGCAGGGGCAGCGTGGCAACTGGGTAGGAGCCACGGGTGCAAAGGCCCCAAGGGAGGTGGAGAAGGGCCGTGGGAGTGGCCATGGAGTCAGCCCCACATTGCCCAGGCGGTGGCTTCACTGGACTGAAAGGGCTTTTGCACAGGTGTGCTGGGACAGCGGGGCCAGGCGAGGGGAGAGGAGGAGGTGCTCAGGTGACGAGCCAGTGGGAGAAGGTGAGAAGGCCGTGGGGTAGGGGGGCTAAGGGGCACTCACGAGAAGCCTGGCAGTGCTGGATCCAATCCGAGCAGGGCAGGTGGAGCGTTCCAACTCTGTTTCCGGGGAGGTGCTTCGGCTACCTAACCTGCACCCTGCGGAGCCCTGGCGGGAGGGCGATCAACAACAGGTGTTTCCTAGTCAGGGCTTGAGCCGATTGGCTGACGTGGCACTCCTTCTGCAGAGGCATTCCTGGGAAGGGAGGGGCTTCTATCAGCTGCAGTCAGGGCTGGAACCAAATTCCCAGACCTGGGCAGCGGGAGAAATGTTGTCCATCCGCCCCAGCGCCTGGGCCCCAACCCTTTCCCCCAGCTCCAGCCCCATTCCAGCTCTAGCCCAGCTGCTGTTCCAAACCCTGACTAGAACTCCCAGCTCCAATTCGCTCTTACCTACATCCTAGCACTGAATCTCAAATCCCAACCTCAACCTCCAGCCTCACTTCTAAATCCAAGTCCCTTCCCAGTTCCAAATCCCAAACCCAAATCTAGTTTGAAACCTCAGCTCAAATTCCTCACCTAATCCCAGCTCCAAAATCTGGAATTAGGTCCTAGAACTCACTCTCATCTTAGGTGCCCATGTTGCCTCCTGTTCCTGAATCCAATCCCCAGATCTGAAATCCAAACTCAGACTGTGCCTCAGCCCCAAACTCCACAGCCGATCCCCAAACCCAGCCCCAGTTCCTCCATCCTTTGCCACTTTCCCCTGGGCTGAGGCCCCCAAGAGCCCCTTGCTGATTCTCCAAAACCTCCAGTGCCTGCCGGTGGCAGACCTGCCCCACCCTCTGGATCCTGCGGGCGGAGGCAGAATTTGAGCACACAGGGAGGGGGTGGGTAAAGGCACTTCCTGTGGGAAACAGGAGCTCCCTTGCTTAAAACACTTGCAGAATAAACTTCCAGATAAATGCCACTCTCCTTCACAGGGTTCACATGCCCCTGCCACACACACCAGGCCAGCCAATTGCCACTGGTCCCTGCCCTCCAGCCAGAAGGCATGTCGTTTGGTTCTGCATGCTTTGCCCTCTGCTCTGCCCTTCTGGTTGCTACTTAAAGAAAAAATTTTTTTTCTTTATTGATTTTAGAGAGAGAGGATGGGAGAGGGAGAGAGAGACAGAAACATCGATAAGAGAGAACATTGATTGGCTGCCTCCTGCATGACCCCCACTGGGGATTTGGCCCAGAACCTGAGCGTGTGCCCTGACCAGGAATCGAACCGGTGACCTCTTGGTGCAGGGGTCGACACTCAACCACTGAGCCACACTGGCCGGGCGCGGTTGTTTCTTGAACCCAGACCCCTTCCCTCTGCCTGGGATATTTACCACCCCCAGCCTCCATCTGGCCAACATGAATTCTTTAACTGAAATGTTACACCCTTTAGGAGGCCCTCCCTGACCTCAAGGCTGGTTTAGGTGCCTCTTTGATGCACTCGGGGTCCCTGTGCTTCTCCCACAACTGCTCATACCGCGTGTGCCGTAATTTTCCTTATTTACTCATCTGCCACCCTCCACTAGACGTGTGGTCCCCAAAGGGTACAGGTTTATGCCTATTCTGCTAACCATCGTGACTTCAGCAGCCAGCACTGTGCCTGGCACATGGGAAGTAATCAGCAAATGCTTGTTGAATGAACAGAAGTGTGAACTGACAGGTGTGTGAGTTCTGAGCAGGGAGCATGTGAGATGAAGCCCGAAAGACAAATGTGGCTCAGGCTGCTCTGGGCCCTGAGTGCCACAGTGACGCCCTGGGTCTCATGTCCCGAAATATAACTGGGACATGGTCAGGGCTCTGCTTCTAATCGGCAAAGCTGACACCGCACACCACATGTGCTCTGGATGGGCTAAGGGGCCACTGGATGGAGGTGCTGTAGGCTGTCGCCCATCTCCTGGCTCGAGCTCCTGGTAGCCTCTTGCTCTCTCCCCACAATGTGTCTGAAAGAGACCAGAACAAAATCAAGGTTATCTTTCCATCAGCAGCTCGCAAAGTAGTTATGCTCGACCTGTCTGTGCTTCTCAGCTTCGGAGGTGGGGACCGGGGCAGTCCTGACTCAGGAGCAGCGCTGTCTGGAAGGAATACAACACGAGCCACACACGGCAGTCAGAATTCCCAGGAGCCACGTTAACAAAGTGAAAAGAAATAGACATGACCACCTTAACCTTTTGATTGAACACCTACATATTTTCATTTGAATATACAAATGATTAAATGAGCTATTTCAGTCTTTCGTGTTGTATGAATTCTTGAAAAGGAGCTGTGTCTTATACTCAGAGTACATCTCCGTTCAGACCAGCCACGTTTCACATGCTCAACCGCCACACATGGCTCTCGGCTCCCTCGCCGGACAGGACTGTGCGGCTCTGGGTGGTTCGTTCCCTCGCAGAAGAGCTAGGGTAGGCTCGCTGCTGTCAGGCAGGCTGGATCTCAGGGGGGAGATCACGTGGGTTTGCCACCTTGCAAAGCATTACAAAGGTGTCCCCTCCCCTCTGAGGAGCAGGGGAGCAGGGTGCCTGGCTGGCTTGCTGGCTGCGTATTTCTCTTGCACGTGTCTGACATTTATTTATCCGCCTGGTTCCAAGGAGGGGACAGCTCCAGACAGACCCCTGGTCCAGCTGCGCCGGCTAAAGCTGGGCAGAGAACACATGAGATTTTCCCTCCCTTTCCCCACTCCCGGTCCTGACATGCCTTCTCTCTCACCTCTCAGTCCAAATCCAGAGCAATGAATGGAAGGGGGTCCTACCTGGGCATGCAATGTTCCCAGGCCTCCAGGGAAGGAGTGGCCAGGCTCTGTGGGGGGAAAGGTAGACGCTGATGACAGAACCTCCCCGGAGCAGGGTCTTTGGTGCTGGGAGAACAGGCTGGCCGAGGAGGCTCAGCCGGGAGCTCACACCATCTGGCCACAGCTGGTGCTGACTCTAGAAGAAGGGCAGGGGGCCCGTGGATGTCTGGGGCCCAGGAAGAGGGCAGCCCCCAAAGGCACCAGCCGTCACACCAGAATTGAACGAGTCCCCAGAGCTCAGTGATGGACTGAAGCCAGAAGAATAAGAGTGGAGTCCATATGCCTGGCCGCTTGAGTGACCAGCAAGGTGCATAAGGCTGCTGCAGGAGGAGGCGACTCCATCAGTGAGGTGTCACCTGGCTGAAGGGACCCTGTGAAGGAGGAGGTGGCACCATGAGGTGAGGCCCTCCCCGTGGGGTCAGCTTTGGCAAAGTGGAAGGAGGTCTCCGGTGCAGCAACCACTCATTCAATACCACCCAACAGGTTGAAGTAGGAACACACAAGACAGAACATGGAGAGGTAAACAAGACTCTCCTCTGGCCCCAGATTCGCTGTGCTCACCCTTGTGCAGCTGAGAAAACACCCTGCTGACCTGCTGGCCACAGGGCCCGGCTCTGCGGGTAGGGCTCTCCTTGGCCGGGCTGAGTCCTCCACTTCCTTCTCACCAGCTGGACCGCGGCCAGCCTCTGACCTGGGTGAGCTGAGCTGGCAGGTGTCAGTTCGTTTTACTTCTGGTTTACTCTCTCCAGATGTTACACTCCTAAAACTGCCGCCACCTGGCTCTGTTTGGTGCCTCTCCAGCGCAGGTTTAAGATCATAGGATGTGGAGGCCACTGGGCAGGTGGCCTGCAATCCGGGCTCTGCTGGTGTGACGCTGGGCTACTGACCACTCCTCCTTGGTCTTGTTTTTCTCATCTGTAACCTAATGCCCATCTTGTAGGTGAAATGTGATGTCATGATTCTAAGGTGTTTTTAAGTTGAAAAGTATGTCATTTGAGTGTTGCTGCATTGTAGCCATGCAAATCAATTTCCTTCTGGCCCTGAGACCAGCCCCTGTTTTCTCAGCATCTTCCTTCTTACTGGGTCCTTTTCCCTCCCTCTTTGCTTAGACAACTCCCTCCAGCCCTAAAGGCGGCATTCATTTCTCCTCATCTAGCTGTCTTCTCACGTGTGTTCAGCCAGTGTCCTCCCAACTGGTCCCCCTGCCTCCATTACTGGGTCCCTCAATCACTGATCCACCCAGAGACCCCAGTGAACTTTAAAATCGGACACAGCCTTGCCTCCAAGGAGCTGAGAGCCTGGAGAGGCAGCTCAGATACTGAAGGGACACGTCACCGAGGGCTGTGCAAGGAAACAATATGGAAACAATATGGCGAGTACAGTTTCTTTTTTTAAAATTCTCACCAGAGGATATTTATCCATTTATTTTCCGATAGGGTGGGGGGGAGAGAGAGAGAGAGAGCGTGCACGCGCGCAGACCAGGGCTGGGAACAAACTGTAACTGAGGTACATGCCTCTGACCAGAATCGAACCCGCGACTCTTTGGTCCGTGGGTCGATGCTCTAACCATTGAGCCAAACTGGCCAGGGCTGGCGAGTGTAATCAAATGGGAGAGGGAGGGCTCAGGGACTGTCTTTCTGAGGAAGTGACATTTCAGAGTTATCACGTGAAGGATGAGTAGAAGTTCACCGAGTGAGGTGAGGGGACAAGAGCATTTCAGACAGACACACAGCATGCGGACAGACCTGGAGGCAGGAAAGAACTTGGCTTTTTTTTTTTAAATATGTTTTTATTAATGTTTTAGAGAGACAGGAAGGGAGAGAGAGAGAGAGAAACATCCATGTGAGAGGGAAACATTTATCAGCTCCCTCCTGCACGCCCCCTAGAGGGGATCAAGCCCATAACCAGGGCATGTGCCTGGGAATCAAACCAGGACCTCTCAATCCATGGGGCGACGCTCAATCCACGGAGCCACAGCAGCTGGGGCCAGAACTTGGCCTTTTATCGGAACTGAAAGGAGGCCAGCGAGCCAGGAGCTGGGGAAAGGGTGGGGAGTGACCGTCAGTGGCTCCGCACGGCTGCTGTGTTGCCTTCATGCCCTGCACCACCTGGCCCTGCTGCCCTCCCCGCTCACTCCGAGTCAGCGTCCTCTGCAAAGGTAAAGCTGAGGTGCTGGTTTGGAATGACGTCTGACTCCCAGAAGAGCCCATCTACCCAGCATGGCTGTGGTCCTGGTGGGTGAATCTCCCAGGGGTGCCTGAATGCTTACCTTCTCCCTAGGCCTGGTGTCCCAGCAGAGAACATGCTGGGGTGCATGGCTGGGAGCAGATAAGCTGGCTACGGTGACAGGGTGTGGGCTGGGGGTGGGGTGGGAAATTGCTATGGCGAGAGAGTCCCATGTACACTTCGCTTGTGGCCTCTGCCCTGCGCCTTCCTTCTGCCATCCCCAGCCCTCAGGAGAGACCTGCCACATGTGATATGTCGCAGCTATGTCTCAGTTCTCACTGGGGAAACTAACCCAAGGGCAGTGTCCAGAGAAGACTGGGGGAACTGGAGATGCCTTGGGGATGCCAGGTTTAAGACAGCCCAGCAGGGACTGGGGGCTGAAATATTTGTTATTTCGGTATTAGGAGGGTGCCTGGCCCCTGCAGGTGGGGGACGCCTGGGCCATCTGGGTATATTGCTTTGCTCTTTAGTGCATAGTAACTACCTTTGCTGGTGTGTGTGGCTGGGTCACCTAGTTTGAGTCCAGAGGAAGAGGTGCCCCCCCGCCCCCCCGGGAGTGGAAGAGTGGGCAGGCCCAGCGAACAGGATGACTCGGCGAGGAGCTGAGAGAGGCACAGGGCAGAGGTCTGCTTAGAGCTTCCACAACAGGGTCGGCTCGAGGGAACTTTGCCTTGTTCACGCTTTTACTCTGATCATTACACAAACGTAAAAATCGCCAGAAAACCTCACGGGTTTCACGAAGGAGAACAAATGAAGGAGGCATTGTCGGGCCCTGTCGTGGCTGGGGGGGAAGACGCCAGGTCAGAAGAGCAGGCAGTGATACTGAAGTGGCAGCAGGCAGCCCACCCGTGAGGCCCAGAGAGCATCGGGGGTGGCAGGAAGCCAGCTCCAAGTTCGGTGTAATTTCCACAGGGACAGGCAGTGGTGGCTTTGGGTGAGCTAGAGCCATCCCCCCAAGTCCTGAGGGTCCCATTTCCCTCCCTCCTTCCTCAGCTCCCTGGCTAAGCAGCGAGATGGACACAGTTGTAGGCAAACGCCTTTATTCTGACCAAGCCCCAAATGCCCTGGGGCAGAAGAAAAGCTGGTGTGGCAGCACACAGGGACGCAGCCCCGAGTCGGCCTGGGGACAGATGCAAGTGCCCCTTGTAGTGTGGCTGGAGGTGGCTCACCGGAGGGGTCAGTTGTCCTGCACCTCAGGGTTCACTTCTAACTTGACGAGGGAAGGAAGCCGAATTCTGGAGATGGGTTGGAACCCTGGGACCTGCTGTTGTTCTTGGATCTGGTCCCTGAGATGCTGGATTTCTAAGCGTTGCATTTCAATAATTCTCCCAATTTCTTCTTGCTCATTTAGTCTCTTGGCAGGAGTGGTGCCGGCCGTGTCCTCACTGGGCCCTGTAAGGGACAGAGCAGGACGAATGTGGGCCTGACACCGGACTGCCGCAGAGCTTCTTAAAAGCCAGCTCGCCCTCCCTGCCTCCTCACACAGTCCCAGGTGCCAGGGCTACAGGGTGGAGAAGTGAACACTTAAAGGGGTAGGCAACTGCTGAGCATGACCTCAGCGGAGCCTCTCTCCTGAGCCCCCAGTCTGCTGGCCTTGAGGTCTGTCCCCTCCTTCTCCCATTCCCCACGTCCCAAGCAGGGTGGCTCTCTCTGTTGACTTTGGTTGGCTTCCAAACTGCTAGTCCTCCTCCCCAGGTAAAACCCCTGAGACAGACCCCTCTCTACCCCTCCTGATGTGGCCACTCATTCATGTTCCTTGAGGACTTTCCTGTGACACCCCCCCCCCCCATCATCCATGGATGCGCCACCCTCCTGGAAAACGCTGGTGTCCACCAGGGTCCAGGGCTCACAGGGCTGGAGAACGTCCTCGGCGTCCACGCCTTGTCAGCAGCTGCGCCTGGGGCTTCCCCTCCCTCATCACACACGAGGACTCCGTTCTCCCTCCATAACCTCTCTTACTGCCTTGTGCTCAAGGCACCTGTTCTTTGACTGAGTTTGGACCTCTTTTCCTGGACTACTCCATTTCCAAGCTACCAAATGGGACCCTTTCACGCTCACCCCCTTTTCTGCCCAGTTAGACACACAGCGAGTTTCTTGCGCCACGTCCTGCGCCCTGCGTGCTCCAGACGCCGTACCCCTCCGCGCCTGCGCCCCGCAAGCCCAGACCAGGTGGCTGGCCGCCCAGTGTCTGCACGTGCACACCTGGCTTGATGTGTGCCACCGAGAAGCAACATGTGAGATTCAAATTCCTGGTTTCCAACCCCAAACAGACTTTATGTTCATAGTCTGCTCACTCTCTCATCCTCCACAGCAGCATTTCCAAACGTCAATCTCCTACTCCTCTCGCTGACTCTTTTAAAAAAAGTTGTAGCGAAATATATATAGCATAAAATTGATCATCTTAACCATTTTTAAGGGTACAGTTTAGCGGTGTTAATATACTCACATTGTTCTGCAACCAATCTCCAGAACTCTTCTTATCTTGCAAAACTGAAACTCTGTGTTCATTGAACAATAACACCCCCCCCACCCCCATCTTCCACTTCCCCCAACCCTGGCAGCCACAGTGCTACTTTCTGTCTTTATGAATTTGACTATGATAGAGGCACCTCAGATAAGGGGAATCATACAGTGTTTGTCTTTCTGTTACTGGCATATTTCACAGCATGGTGTCCTCAAGATTCATCCATGTCGTATATGTCAAAATTCCCTTTCTTTCTAAGACTGAATAATAACTCTTGTATGTATGTACCACATTTTGTTTATCCATTCATCTATGATGAACACCTGGGCTGCTTCTACCTTTGGCGACTGTGAATAACACTGTTCTGAACGTGAATGTACAAATTATCTCTTTGAGACTCTGCTTTTAATTCTTTGGGGTATATATTCAGAAGGGTAATTTCTTTTTCAAATGGTAATTCTATTTTTAATTTTTTGAGGAACTGCCAAACAGTTTTCCACAGTAGCTTTGCCAGTTTAACATAGTACATGAGGTTTCCAGTTTCTCCAGATCCTTGCCAATACTTGCTATTTTCTTTCTTTTGTTTTTGTTTCGTTTATTTTGATAGTAGCCCTCCTAATGGGTGTGAGGTGGTATCGCTCTGTAGTTTTGATTTGCCTTTCTGTAATCAGTTAAGCATCTTTTCATGTGCTTGTTCGCCATTTGTATATAGCTTCTTTAGAGAAATGTCTATTCAAGTCCTTTGTCTATTTTTAATCTTTGTTGTTGTTGAGTTGTGGAAGTTCTTTATATATTCTGGGTCTCAATCCTTCATCAGATATATGGCTTGTAAATATTTTTCTCCTATTTGGTATGTTGCCTTTTCACTCTTGTTCTTTAAGTCAAAAAAGTTTTAAATTTTGATGGAGTTTGATTGATCTATTTTTCCTTTTGTTACCTGTGTTTTTCATGTTATACCTAATAAATCACTGCTAAATCCAATGTCATAAAGCTTTCCCCCTATATTTTCATCTACAGGTTTTATAGTTTCAGCTCTTATGTTTAGGTCTTTGATTTATATTGAGTTCATTTTTGTATATGATATAAAGTAAAGGTCCAAATTAGTTCTTTTGCATGTGGATATCCTGTTTCCCAGCAGCATTTGTTGAAAACACTGTCTTTTTCCCAGTGAACAGCCTTGGCATCCATGTTGAAAATAATTTGATTATATATGTGAGGATTTACTTCTGGGCTCTTTATTCTATTCCATTGATCTGCATGTCTGTTTTTATGCTAATATCACACTATTCTGATCATTATAGCTTTGCATATGTTTTGAAAATCAGTGTGAGTGTGAGACCTCCAACTTTGTTCTCCTTTTTCAAGATTGTTTTTGGCTATTTGGGGTAACTTGAGATTCCATATGAATTTCAGAATGAATTTTCTATTTCTGAAAAAAAAAAATTACTAAGCTTTTGATAGGTATTGCATTAAATCAGTAGATTGCTTTGGTTAGTACCGACATATTAACAATACCAAGTTTTCCAACTCATAATCATGATATGTTTTCCACTTATTGGTGTCTTCTTTAATTTCTTTCAGCAATATTTTTTACTTTCCAATGTAAATGTCATTTGCCTTCTTGGTTAAGTGTATTCCTAAGTCTTGGTTAAGTTTATTCCTAAGTATTTTATTCTTTTTGATGCTATTATAAATGGAATTGTTTTCTTAATTTCCTTTTCAGATTCTTCTTGTTAGCATACAGAAATACAGCTGATTTTTGTGTGTTGATTTTGTATTTTGCAATTGGAAATTTTGATCTTTTGCATGAAATCTCCACCTACCCTCTTTGGAAGTCTAGAGGATTTTTTTTCTTTGTACTCTGGTCTAAAATTTCATGATGATGGCCCTGTGAGGGTCTGTTTTTAAAAAAATATTTTTTCTTTATTGATTTTAGAGAGAGAGGAAGGAAGAGAGAGATAGAAACATCGGTGAGAGAAAACATCAATTGGCCACCTCCTGCATGCCCCCCACCGGGGATCGGGCCCACAACCTGGGCATGTGCCCTGACCAGGAATCAAACCAGTGACCTCTTGGTGCATGGGTCAACTCTCAACCAGTGAGCCACACCAGCCAGGCTGAGGGTCTATTTTTAACCATTGTGTTAGATTCTAGGTGGATCAAATAGCTTCTTAAAATTTTACTTTGGTTTTCAGCCTCATCTTTACTCCCAATTCCAGAGATGTCTGCTTCTGCTAATTCCTGAGCCTTTTGAGGGTTCTGTGATGTACACTAGGTTTCCTCTAGTTTTCTCAGCACTGGCTTAGGAGTCAAGTTTCTTGTGCCCATGAAGTGAGTTGCCACTCATGTATCAATTTTCCAGCTTTCAAAATTTTGTGTCTCTTGTTTCCTTTTGGGTTTTCTTAGATCTTATGGTTTGTTTATGCTATTTTAGTAGGTTTTCAATTATCCATCTTTAATTAGAAGTTCTAATGATATGGTTTTAATAATTGAAAACAAGCAGGTGTATCTATCAGACCTGTTAGTTAATTATGTGAATGAAAACTTAATAATAAATGCTGTTAAAACTAAAATGGTGATTTGGGGATGGCAACCTCTCCTGTTTAGATAAAGAATTCTTAAAAAGCAACCGAATTGGCCAATTCCTTAAACAACTTGAGGATGTATATTTTGAGCTACTGTGCCTTGGTGGGTCCATGTTCAAAATCAGAGGTCTGATTTAGGTTCTTTATGATCAAGGAAGACCATTAGTAATATATGTCTTCAACTATTAGGAACAATACATATCTCCTATGAGAAAACTATATCACATGAGTGATATGATGTTTGATTTGTTTAAAAGTTACCCATGGTGGGGCGACTGGAGGGTAAGCCAGGGGTACTGATGAAGCAGCAGTGACAAAAACTGATACTTGTTGAAACTGGGGGATGGACTCATTAGACTTTTCTCTTAATTTCTGAATATGTCTGAAAATTTCCATGATTGTAATACGAAGAACCTAGATAAGTCCTACGTCATCCTGAGGAGGTCTCAACTAATTATCTTCCAGGATACCAGGGCATATTCGAAGTATTTTGTAAAGAGAAGTTTTGCAATTGTTCTGGGCACATCTGTGCTTCAGCTCCAGCTGCAGGCGTTCCACCCCGAGAAGTCACGCGTCTCGGGCTTTATGACACGTGCGGTGCCCTCGCGTCCACCTTCAGCCCTGACACTGCCACTGCCTGCAGAGGGTCTGCCGCCTGTCAAATCCTCCTGAACTCCAAGGACACGGCACAATTTTATATGTATTTAAAGTTCAAGACTCGCCAGAACTTATGAAAATAGTGCAGAGAGTTCCTTGTATTCTTCCGCCACCTTCCTCCAATGAGAGTATCTCACTGCCCACAGTGAGTGAGAGCTGATACTTGAAAGACCCGGTCCATGGGGTGTTTCACCAAGGCTCCCAGGCTTTATTCCTGAATGTAAACCACCAGGAAACAATGCGCTCCAACGACGTCGGCTTAATTTCCCACAGAAAGGCCTTGCACTCTTGGTTTTCATTGACTGTCCAGATAAGAAATGGACCCCTGGAAAATGAGTTTTTTATTGTCTGAAAACTACCAGTTACAGATTATTCATTATGTCATTCAACCTCCCTTTCAGAAGCATCCATGTGATAAGTTTTGCATGGAATTTAGTGCCAGGGAAAGGTTTGTTTCTCCAGAAAAAGAAACTTCCTTTTTCCATAAATGAAAACTATGTAAATAATCACATTTCTTTGTTTCCTTTTTCACCTTGGCTATCAAAAATTCAGAGGAACTTAGGATAGAATTGCAGTCATAACTAATTTGCACTTTCTAATATCATTTTCCCTCTCTCCCTTTAAATAGTTTCTGATTTTTTTTTGGTCTTTAATTGTACATCAATTAACTGTACATCAATTGTCTACAATCTCTTATCCATGGTTCTAAAAGACAAAAAGCTCTACAAATTAAAAAACACTTTTAAATTCTGAAGTTTAGTGTGAACATTCATACAGCAATATTCATCTAGGGCTGCCTCATAATATACCGCATACAGTACACTCTAAGACTGCGATTTTCGACTGGTGTGCTGCAAGAATTTTTAAAACATGCAATACCCGACTCTTTAGCCAGGGTCACTAATCTCCTTTCCCTTAAATTGTCAAATAAAAAACAAAAAAATGACAACAGCCAACACAATAGCTGTCTGGTGTGACTAAATCAAAATTATACCTATCTTTTTGTCAGATCGGTAAAAACATATATATTTTTTGACATGCCGCAGAATCTCGTGTTTAGTTCCTGTGTGCCGTGAGATGAAAAAGGTTGCAAGTTGCTGCTGTAAGATCTGAAAGGGTCTCAGTTCTGACACCCTACCAACCCCAAGGACTTGGGACCTGCATCTATTTGGATGCGATAGGGTCTTCGCAGGTCCTCGAGACAGCGGGCGTGTGGCATGGGAAGGCCCCCAGAGACCGCAGGTGAATGTGACCTGACATAGGAGGACACTTGGGAGAGGCAGCCTCGGAAGCCAGAGAGGCCTGCTCATGGCGGCCATGGTCCCTTTGTCCCAGCGCCTGTCTCCTGTAGCCCCTGGGGACAGTACCTGTTTCTGGAACCTCTTGCAGTTGGCTTTTCTTGGCCAGTTTCAGAGCTGCTTCAAGGTCATAGACTTGGGAGCGGGTGAGCTTCAGCTCCCTGCGGAGCTCATTGATCTCCTTGATGAGGGAGACATTTTCCTACAGAGAAGGAGGAAAAGAGACTGGACGGATGTGTGATCGGTGGGCGCAGGGCCTGCCCTGGCCAGGGGGCGAGGGTGTGGGGAATGGGTGGGGTTGGTCCTGGACGCAGATTCATTCTCCCGTCCTCGAGGAAACAGCTCACTTACCTTCAGGGGGACTCCGGAGACATAAGATACAGACAGAGCACACTATCCTCCAGCCAGCCAGGCTCTTTCTAACAGCAACAGCAACGCTTTTCTAAGAACTCCATATGAATTTAGTGCATTGAAGAAGCATAGTAACGTTATGAGTAGATTCTGTTATAATCACAATTTTACAAAAGAGGAAATTGAGGCACAGAGAGGTTATGTAATCTGACCAAACTACATAGATAGCAAGTGACAGAGCCGGGATTCTGACCCTGATAGTCTTGCTCCAGGGCTCTGAGCTCTTAAGTACTGTGTTATACTTTATCCACTGATTGTCGAACCTACATGTATAGGGTGTCTGCCATGTCCCTGAGATGCAGACAGAGAAAAAGTTATGGTTTCTGCCCCCAACAGCACACTGTTTAGTGAGGAACACAGAAAAGTAAGTGGATAACTAATATTTGCGACATCCATTGGAAGTTCACTCCTCTCATGTTTGACAATATCCATCCATCATCCGTCCTTCCATCCCTCCATCCCTCCCTCCATCCATCCATCCCTCCATCCCTCCTTCCCTCCCTCCCTTCTTTCAGGCATCACCCATCCAATATGTATTGAGCACTGTGCCAGGCACTGTGCTGACCCTGAGGTACACAGAAACGAGGCCTGGCTTCTGCTCTTGAGGAGTGGAGGGCTTGGTGGGGACCTGGGCACAGCTCAGCGTGGCGGCTGCCTTGCTGTGATGCAGGATGGGGCACGGAGGAAGCGTTAGTGCTGCCGGAGTGACCAGGGTGGACTCCTAGGAATGGCCGTTGGGCTGAGGCTTAAAGGAGTTGCCAAGGAAAAGGTAAGGGGATCCCGGACAACTGGAAGAGCAGGAGAAAGGCACAGAAGTATGACACAGCAGGTGTGGGTGCCGAGAAGTAGTTCTGTGTCCCTAGAACGCCAAGTGAGAGAGGGGAGAGGAGAGGAGTGAGGACAAAGAGCCTGCTGGGTGCCAGGCTGGGGGTGCTCTGCACCTTGGGAACACTCTTCCCTTCCCACACCTCAAATCACTGCCTTCCCTTTCATGCTCAGCGCAGGCACCAAGGTGGCTCTGGGGAGGTGTTCCCCTCGCCACAGGCCCCGAGAGGCACTGGCCACTTTGCTCTCAGAGTTCACAGCCTCTGTACTCGGCTTGTCTACAGCAGCGCCTCCATATGATTGTGCAAAGGAACCGCCGGAGGATCCTGTCAAATGCAGCTTCTGACTCGGGGGCTCTGGAGGTGGCCCTGAGATTCTGCCTTTCTAACCAGTGCTGGGGGGGCGGGGCTGGTCTGTGAGCCAGGCCATCAGGGTCTGACTACCGAAAAAGGCAAATGCAGGCCAAACCTACACAGATAGACTTGTACCAGGAACGAGCTGTGCTTCCACTTGGGACAGGTCTCCAGAGCGGTGTGTGGGGTCCTAGTCCAGGGAGCAGGATGATCCCAAGCACTGTTCTCACCTAGTCCTGACAAGCACTGCTCGGGTATGGGGACGTGTCTGGGAGCCCAACAGGGAACACCCCATCATATCCTTCCCTCCAGAGCCTCTTTATCTAAGCATGTCAAATATACCTCAGATTTTCAGTGCATCACTTAATTTTATTATTCCTTTTCCCTCCCTCTTGGATGAAGTGCCCATCATTGCTAACCCTTGTTCTCAGGCTAGGCTCTGTGTCTGTTTTTGTATCAAGTCAGCAGCTTTTCTCCATGTGGTCTTTTAGCCTGTTAACCTACCCAGGCCTGGGGGATGAATCTCCCACGTTTCCTTTCCAGATGCTCTCCAGTAGGACTCTGCCAGGTTCCTCCCCCCGAAACTTCTCCATGCCGACTTCCTATCATGACATGATCAATTAAATGTGTGTTTATTGGGTTCTAAGACCTTGGACTCTGCCTTTCCTAGAAGAGGTGCTCTGTGAATATTTGTGGAATGGATAAGCAAATGAATAACTAATTCAGTGGATACCAAGTTGAATAAGATGGGGTTATTACTAATGAGGACATTATAAATTAGGGGTAAAGGTTGGGCGGGGAGACCGGACAGAAAGGAGTCTCAGGAGAGCCGCCTGAGCTCCTGGGCAACTGGCCCACTCGAGGCTCCTCCCACTCCTCGTGGCCGGCGCTGCCCAGTCTCACCCTCCGGCCTCGCTCCGCAGCACAGTAATCGTGGCCAGAATACAATCCAGAGGCTGAGAGTACCATTTCCCCGGTCCTCCCCACAGACGCTTTAGGTGCTTCTTGGTCATCTCCACCCATTTGGTCACTGAGTCCTGTGGATTTTGTGTCTGAACTGAATCTTGTGTCCACTGCGATTCGGAACCAGCTCTCAGCATCTCCCCTCTGCTACTGTAATGGCCCCAGGTGGACCCTGCCCTGGTCCCCCCACCCCCACCCCACAGCCCTGGGGGACTCTGGCTCCTGGCACCTGTTGGTGTGAATGCCCGTTTCCGATCCCACTATCAGCCTTGGACACCTCCGTGAGGTTGGTCACCTAATGGACCTCCAGGACCGCGTGAAGAGGGGCGCTCACCCCGTGTGAAGAGGAGCACTCACCCCACTGTGAAGAGGAGCACTCACCCCAGTGTGAAGGGGGGCGCTCACTCCACTGTGAAGGGGGCGCTCACCCCATGTGAAGGGGGGTGCTCACCCCGTGTGAAGGGGGGCGCTCACCCTAGTGTGAAGGGGGGCACTCACCCCGTGTGAAGAGGGCATTCACCCCAGTGTGAAGGGGGGCACTCACCCCGTGTGAAGGGGGGCACTCACCCCAGTGTGAAGGGGGGCACTCACCCCAGTGTGAAAAGGGGCACTCACCCCGTGTGAAGTGTGAAGAGGTGCGCTCACCCTGGGTGAAGAGGGGCGCTCACCCCCATGTGAAGAGGGCCGCTCACCCCGTGTGAAGAGGGGCACTCACCCCAGTGTGAAGAGAGCACTCACCCCATGTGAAGAGGGGCGCTCACCCCAGTGTGAAGGGGGGCGCTCACCCCAGTGTGAAGGGGGGCACTCACCCCAGTGTGAAGGGGGGCGCTCACCCCAGTGTGAAGAGGGGCACTCACCCCGGTGTGAAGAGAGCACTCACCCCATGTGAAGAGGGGCGCTCACCCCAGTGTGAAGGGGGGCACTCACCCCAGTGTGAAGGGGGGCACTCACCCCAGTGTGAAGGGAGGCGCTCACCCCAGTGTGAAGAGGGTCACTCACCCCCTGTGAAGAGAGCACTCATCCCGTGTGAAGAGGGGCACTCACCCCGGTGTGAAGAGGGCACTCACCCCAGAGTGAAGAGAGCACTCACCCCCTGTGTAGAGAGCACTCACCCCCTGTGAAGAGGGGCAGCACTCACCCCCTGTGAAGAGGGCACTCACCCCAGTGTGAAGAGGGGCACTCACCCCCTGTGAAGAGGGCACTCACCCCCTGTGAAGAGGGCACTCACCCCATGTGAAGAGGGCACTCACCCCATGTGAAGAGGGCACTCACCCCATGTGGCAGCGGACAGGGAAGAGTGTTTCAGGCCCGAGTCAAGAGGGAGCAAGCAGGAATTGAGCCACTAAATACCTGATGACAATAATAACGGGAGTAATCATAACTTCAAAGGTTGGCTGGGCTCCTTAAAGAGTACTGTCTGGGTAGTTCATGTTCTGAGGAGTCCAGAGGCCACGCTGAAGTCCATGCACAGGCAGGCATACCTCAGGGAGATATTATGACCACCACAATCAAGCGAATAACACAACCCAGGTCACATGAGTTTTCTGGCTTCCTAGTACATGTAAAAGTTATTTTTACTTGACACTAGTCTATTAAGTATATAATAGCATTATGTCTAAAAACAATGTACAGACCTTAAATAAAAAATACCTTACTGTTCAAAAATGCTAACCATCATCTGAACTGTTTGAAAAATGGCACTGATAGACTTACTTGATGCAGGGTTGCCACAAACCTTCAATTTGTAAAAAAAAACCATAATATCTATGAGGTTCAATGGAACAAGGTATGATATGCTTAGGGTAGCTTCATGAATTTAAAATGTGAACACAAGCCTGGCCAGTGTGACTCAGTGGTTGAACTTCGACCTGGGCATGTGAAGTCTGTTTATATAAAAAAACTTCTTCAGCCTGGCCCGTGTGGCTCAGTGGTTGAGCATCGACCCATGCACTGAGAGGTCGCTGGTTCGATTCCCAGTCAGGGCACATGCCCAGGTTGTGGGCCCCATCCCCAGAGGGGGCCATGCAGGAGGCGGCCAATCGATGTTCTTTCTCATTAATGTTTCTCTCTCTCTCCCCCTTCCTCTCTCTCTAAAATCAATAAAGAAAAACAAGTTAAAAACAACAACAACAACAAACAAACAAAACTTCATAAAGGGACCAAACTGTCCAGGTGTGCCTTTCGTGGAGATGGATGCCCGCGAGCCACAGACGGGAACTGACAGGCACATCGAACACCCTTGTTGGCAGGAAGGGAAAGCATGCCTTTAGCACTCCCTACTGGCCTTTCCTGAGTTGACATCTTTAGAATATGACCTTGTGGAGAGAGCAGGCAACTGATTGATCCTGTGAACTTGGAAAGCCCTGCGTTGGTGGCACTTTTCTGGAGCCCACAGGTCTCACGCTTTGCCTAATAGCGCAAATGTGCCATTTCTATGCTCCTCTCAGTCTTCTCATATCCAACCTGATATTTCTATTAATCATTTCTACTCTTTTGACATGTCCCCCTTCCAAGTCCTCCCATCTCCCTTTGCCGTGGGTTTTCCTGCCTCCTGCCTTTCCCTACTAGCCTGTCCACCTGCCAGCTGACTTAACCTTTTGGGAACAGATAACACCCCTACCTACTCAAGAAACCTTAGATAGCGCCTCCTTACGAGACAAGCGCCATGCTCCTTGGTGTGGCACGGGAAGCCATCTGTTCAGTGGCTTCTTTCTCCCTGCCCCCATACTGCACAATAAAGTCAGGTCTGTGGACCCCTGGGCCCCCAGACACCCATAGGCCCTTCTCTTCTCTGCCTGTTCTCAGGTTGTGCCCTCTGCCTGAAAGGCTCTCCCCTATCTGCTCCCAGCCCACTGACGACTCTCCCTCCCTGGACCAGCTCACGATGAGCTCCCAGCTGACACGGTGTGGCGCAGGCTCACTTGTGCCTGGCTCAGGTCCCTACGATGAGCTCCCCGAAGGCGGGCACGCTATCACACCCATCTTGGAATCCTCCGTGGATGGCACAGAACTTGCCGTGGAAGAAGCCCTCAAAGCATGTATACTGAATGAATAAAGGATGTGTCCTAAATATTTGTATTCCATAGCAACTCCTGTTTTCATATCTGCAAGCGTGCTGGAGAACGCGCAGGGACGCCCCACGCTCCTGTCTGAACATACAAATGAGACAGTGACCTTGTTTTCTGTTTTCTAATGAGTTTCTCTCAGATGCCACGTCTGCCCTGGCTTCCTTGGCCTTTTTGGAGCGTCAAGGCCTTGGAACCTGCAGACACAGCTCCTGATCAGTGCTGGACCACCAGCGGGGGGTCTGGGATCAGTGGAGTGGCCCCCCTCCTGTCCTCTCAGCTCACAGGTTCCCCTGGTCCATGATGTGGTAGCCTGACAGGCTCTCCCACTGGATGTCCACCTTGGTTCTTTTTTTTTTATCCTCATCCAAGGACATTTTTCCATTTTTTGTTCAGACAGAGTGGGAGGGAGAAAGAGAGAAACATCGACGTGAAAGAGACACATCGAGTGGTTGCCACCCGCATGACCCAACCAGGGCCGGACACAAACTGCAACCAAGGTACGTGCCCTTAGCGGGAACCAAACCCAGGTCTCTCTGGACCACAGGCTGACGCTCGAACTGCTGAGCCAAACCGGCCACGGCAAGAAAAATTTAAAAAACCCAGACTAGTGGTTTTGAAAGTTTTCCTTTTTTTAAAAAAAATCTTCCAAACAAAAATTTACACAGAGCCTGCTGTAACAAGTAAGAAGTCTCCCTAGTTGAGGGGCGGGGACCCTGTTTCCTGGGCCCCCTCTTGCTCCCTGCGCTTGGGGCACTTTATGGGCTTCATAGCACGTGGGTTTACAGCACTGCTCAAAAACACACTCTTCCAGGGACTTCCCTCTGCCAGCCATCGGGGAGTGGGAGGGCTGGGCGGGAGCCCCGCTTCTGTCTGCGCTGCTCCTTCTACCTTGGCTTGCACCCTGGTGCAGCAGGAGCGGTACGCAGCCTCGGGGGTACAGAGGAGCAGAAGAGGGTACTATGCCTGTGCCGAGCAGCCTCACGCTGGTGCTTGCACCTCTGACTAGCCTGCCGTCTCCACTCTTCCCTTTTCCTCCTTCTCCTAGCACTGACATTTGCTTTGGGTGTCTGCTTGGCATGGAGGAAGGCACCCAGCCCCTGGGAGGCCCCTCAGGCCTGTGCACAGACAAGAGCTCAGCAATGTCACCTGCTGACCGCTGCTGCAGTCCCACTGGTCCCACTGCCCAGCACGCTGCACCCCCTGGTGGGATCCTCATACTTGGGGGCACTTGAGACCCTTAGCAACAGCTCTGTGTATCAGCTGCTCGTGCCGAAGGGTCCCACCGATGGGATCCACTCCTGTCTCTGGGCCTCTGGCAGCTCTCATGGCCCTGGAGTGGGGCAGTGGTTCCTGACGGCGTAGGCTGCTTTCAAGCAGCGGCTGCTTGCAAGATGGCACGAGACCTCCCGTGCCTGGGCCTGGCCTGAGCCGCAGAGCTTTCTGCCCCGCGGTGCACGGGCTGGCCACGCTGGGCAGCCCGTCCCCATGCTAGTATTTTAATTGCGGCATTAAAGAAATAAAACATGAAAAGGTATGTGCCTTAGAAATCGGATTCTGACTAATTCACACTAATTACCTCAGACGATACTGATACCCAAACAGAAATCTGGACAGAGAAGCCCGGCTGGCAGTCCTGATAACACGTGCATGTGGAGGCGGCGTAATGGGGTCAGGCTCGCTGCACAGCCTGTGATCCAGAGGTAGGTGTGGCGCGCTCATTAACTCAGGGTGGGTGTGGTTAGCTCTGCACCCAAGAGATAAGGGTAGGGACCTGAGGCACCAGAAAAGTCAGATGAGGTGGGTGGAGACAAGCGTGTGCACAGGAGAGAACTTGGCCAGCAGGGACCGAGTGATACCAGTAGCAGAATAAAGCGCAGCTGAACACAGTGGGTGAAATAGGAGCTGGAAACAGAGGAAGGGAAAAGGAGAGCGTGACTCTTCATCACGTGGATGAAGGTCAGAGGGGTGAGGCAGGGCGTCAGAGTGCTTTGCATAAAGATGGGGCAGAGAAAGGAGCCGGGCAAAGGGACAGGGGGAAGTGCATGGGCATCAGTGGGGCAGGCCTGGGCACAGCCACGCCTAGGAAACCTCCTTGGCTTGGCTCTGGGCCCTGGTCACAGCCAGGACATGTTCTGGGAGGTCAGAGGAGAGGAGTCAAAAAGAACGTTTTAGGGGAAGCTAGTGGGTCCCCTGGGTACTTGGGGAGCTCTGAGTATTGGGTGGTCTCAAAGGGGCCCTTGCCAGGCTCTCTCCTCTGTGAGGGATCAGCCTCTGAAGGAGCTGACCAGGAGCATGCGGGTACCTGCATGATGCGGACGTAATCGGTGCGGTGCAGCTCACTGTCCTTGACCACCTTCTTCTTGAGAGTGGCCAGGTTCCTCTCCAGGTGCTCCCGCTGGCGGGTGTACTCCAGCTGCAGGTCTGTGTTCAGCCCTGCGATCTCCACCTGACGGGGCACAGGGCTCCCTGAGCAAGGAGAGACCGGGAGGGGCGGGACGGCAGGGGGGAGCAGAGCTCACCATGTCTGCCCGCTGCACGTACTTCTCAAAGAGAGCCCGGACCTTCTCCTTCAGCTGCCGGGCTTCCTGGATGTAGGCCACGCAGTTGTGCAGGTCCGTCTTAAACCGCTTGACCAGCGCCTCCAGGTCCCGCTCCTGTAACCAGAGGTGCTTACTTCTGGCACAGAAGCGGTAGGTTCTCCAGGGGCGGGGGCTGCAGGCTAATGGCTGCAGGCAGGGACAAGAGACACTTCATCTGGGACCTACGGGTGACCACACCAGGCAGAGACCTAGATGCGCACACCGCCGGAGGTGGAGGCACTAAAACTCGGTGCACCGGCCTGAACAGCGCTGTCTTTCAGCCACACACACTGATCCCTTTATTGGCTCTGGGTACCTTTCGGGACCACAGACCTTAAGAGATGAAAGGAAGCGCAGTAGGCACCCTGACTCCTTTCGGAGCCAAGACAGAGTGTCGATTCTCTCCCGCAGGCCCCGGGGCCAGGGCTTCCAGGCCTCTTTTTTTTTCTTTATCGATTTGAGAGAGAGGAACGGAGAGGGAGAGGGAGATAGAAACACTGGTGAGAGAGAACATCGACTGGCTGCCTCCTGCATGCCCCCCACTGGGGATCGGGCCCACAACCTGGGCATGTGCCCTGACCGGGAATCGAACCAGCGACCTCTTGGTGCAGGGTCGACGCTCAACCACTGAGCCACACCAGCCGGGTCAGGCCTCCTTATTTTAGTAGCTCACCCAGGGTTCATCCCTCCCGAGGGCTCTGTGAGTGGGTAGGGGGAAAATGACAAAATTGGGCTAGGGCCTCCCTCTTCCATCATGCTCTCTCCCGTACCCATCTTCCCTGCCCCTGGCATAGCGAGTCTCTCCTTCCCCCTGGCTCCCGCAGCCCTGTGTTCATAGTCCATGACTTCCCTGTGCAAGACAGTTATCATGCACACGCCACAAACCACCTGGCAACCTCTTCAGTTTGTGAAGCAGGGTCGGTGTCCACTCACGTTTGCAGCTCTGTAGCAGCTTCCAGTATTACTCAGTGCACAGCCAACCCTTAATGTGCGGGATGGAAACATCCAATCCAACCCAGCCAGCACCACAGGGTGCCCTGTGCCAGTGGGCAAAGGTACAGCCAAGTCCTGGCCCAGGGCCAGAAGACCAGGGTCCCAGTACTGGCTCTTGGCTCTGTATGTACTAACTATGGGTGCAGAGGGAAGTTTCTTAACATCCTAATCCTTCTGGCCCTGCTTTTCTTATTTCTTACAGAAAGAGACTGGAATATGATCTCTGAGGTTCTCCCACCCTCAGCATTGATTAGGTAGCCAAGGCCTTGAACCACTGACTACAGATGACCTCTCTGAGCATGCTCCTTCCCAGCACAAACAAGCCAACGCCGTGAGCACTCCCACCCCTTGGTCACTTCACCCAGTCATTTCATAGTGTCAGATGGATTCAGCCGTCTCCATGGGCCTGGGCCTGACATCTGGCAGGCCTGTGAGCCAGGGAGCACGTTAAACCGGGATTGAGTGTTAGCAGCAGGCTGGGTTTGTGGCACAGAAGCCAGCTGCCCGCGGCAGAGGTCCTGGCTCCCGAATCCAAGCACGGCCAGGCGCACGCCGGCGCACCTTCTGCCTCTCTCTGCGCATCTCCTGGTCAGTGGCTCGCAGCTTCTGCCACAGTTCCGTGATGTTCAGCTCCAGCTGCGTGTTCTGCTTGTGGAAACGCTCCAGCTCAGTTTCCATCTGCAGAGAGCAAGGGGCAGAGTCCAGAATAAGAAAGTGGGAGAGTGAAGTTTAGGTCCCAACCGAAGTCTTTCCGTGGGAATGTCTCCCCCGATACCAGGACATGTCTTTTCTAGTTCCCACCAGTCCTCTGGAACAAAACCTTTCTTCCTACTCCTCGCCAGCCCCCAAGTCCCCACCCCCGTGGCTGATGTGTTAACCCAGATCCAGTGCTTCTATAGCTGGGCTATGAATTCTCCCCTCGTAGTTGCCTTGTTCCTTCAACCATGCTGATTACCGTCTTTGCTTACATTCCTTATCAGTTGATAATGCTCAAGTACTGGGTCCTCAACTCTAACCTGAGGAAGGGTTGTGCAGAGAAGCACCTTCCTTGTCTACTTTGTGACGCTGCGTGAGTAAATCCTGACCCTCTGGGGCCACAATTCATCAGAGCCGACTCTGAAGTGGGGTTTTGAGGGACTGGCATGTAGGTGTCCCCAGCCAAAGGCATAAGATAGAAAAGAGGAAGCTGAGAAGGAACCTCTGCCTCCTCACTCTGTTGAAAGGGTCTAAAAAAGTACAACTGAGGAGATTGTCCCATCTTCCCAAGAGAAAGCAGAAACCACACACAGCTTCTGAGAGATTTCTGTCTGTGGTCGCCTTTGTATCGACCGAAGATACGACTGGCGTCTGGCTTCTGATGAGGGTGAGACCAGCTACAGCTGCGCTCTCAGCAAAGGGGAGGGGGGATGTTGATTTACACACTAAATCTGGTGGACTCTAGTGTTCCTGTTAATAGAGAGGTTCAACGTTTTTGGGGGGATGGGACATTCACTGGTTTTGTTCACAGTGAATGGAGTAGCCCCTCTGGTCTATTTCAGGTCCTCTACTCAGATTTCAGGGCCCCGGGCCACCTTCTGGGGTATCGGGAGGTTCTAGTGAGCCACACCCATGTTCTGAACACAAAGGGGCAGGTTTTAGAACATTACCCTCATTACTGACAGCAATTTGTACAGATAGAGAAGCACAAATGTGTCTCTGACCTCCAGAGGGGAGCCCCGAGGTCAGAGGCCCCAGCGGAAGGAGTCGGCCGGCTATCAGCCCTGGCAGCAACTGATACCAGGGTGGGGTAGGAGCGGCCCTGTTTGATCATTCCCAAGGTTCGGGCACATTCCCTGCTGAGAATCAATACCATGGTTGGCCCACTTACTGAACGGAAATGAGTAAGCACTTAGGTATGTTGGGCGGAAAGTAACCCACCCAATCTTAAACCCAGTTAACAAATATGTCAGATGAGGAGGGAGAAACGGGGCCGTGATTTCCAGGGGCCTGCAGCCCATCGATTCCAGGCAGGTGGACCTCTGCTCTCTCTTTCATATTCTCAGGCCATTTGGGGGGGGGGGGCTGAAGTCACTCACAATGGCAGGGGCCCCAGAGGAGGCAGCTCTGTGGTCAGCTGGTCTCATCCTTCCGTATCCCAGAGGTCAGAGAGAAAGTCATTGCTGAAAGGACGCACCTACTCTGGACCACCCCGGCCCTGGACCGCCCACACCTGGCTCTTTCCAGGCTCCTGGAGGGAAGGCTTTGCTCTCCTTCCTCCACCACAGCTCTCGTGCCTCCAGCTCTCGCTGGGCCATCGATGCACTCTGACCCCTTGACTTGTTATCCTTGCTCAATACAATGAGAGAAAATGGAGGGGGAGCTGAGGTCATTTAGGATAGGGTGGTCACAGAAGGCCTCCTTGAAGAGGTGGCCTATGAGCTGAGACCTGGAAGGACCGAAGAAGCCAGTCATGTGATGACCTAGAGCCATCTGGGCAGAGAAGGCAGCACTGCAAAGGTCCTGAGATGGAAAAGCTTGGCTTATCCTCAGAACTGCCAGAAAGTCTGTGGGCTGGAGAAGAGGAAGAGCCTGGAGATGAGGCTGGAGAGGCAGGTAGAGGCCTCCTGGGCTTCTGTAGGGCATTTGGATTTTATTCTAGGTGGGATGGGACATCATGGGGGTTCACTGTGGCCTCTATGCAGAGTGGACTGGAGGCTGGAATCAAGTCCAGAATGGAGATGGGGGAGGCTTGGACCAGGGTGATGGCAGTAGAAAGGAAGGAGGGTTCGATTTGAGGTATCTTTTGGAAATCTACCAAGTAGGTATTGGTGATGATTTGGATATAGGAGTTAAGAAAAGGGAAGAATCAAGAAGACGTTGAGTCCAGCTGGTGTGGCTCAGTGGTTGAGCATCGACCCATGCACCAAGAGGTCGCCAGTTCGATTCCTGGTCAAGACACATGTCCAGGTTATGGGCCAAATCCCCAGTGGGGGGCATATAGGAGGCAGCCAATCAATGTTCTCTCTCATTGATGTTTCTATCTCTCTCTCCCTCTCCCTTCTTCTCTCTCTAAAATCAATAAAGGAAAAAAAACTTAATAAAATTAAAAAAAAAAAAAGAAGACGACGTTGACACCTCTACCTTAAGCACCTGGGTGGATCCTGGTACCGTGAGACATGGAAAATGAGGAGGGGAAGTCAGGAATTCAGTTTTCAATCAACTACAGACCCCACTGTCAGCGGCTCTGCCCAGAGATGGGGGGAGGGGCTGACAGGTAAACACTTGGCATAAGGAAGTGCACTGTGTAAGGGCAGAGGGGACAAATGGGGACACCGGTATCTCACCAGCTTCTCGGAAACCCTCTTCAGCTGCACTTGCTTCTAATCTCCTTGCTACCTTCATCTTGTTTGCTTCCCAAAACACACACTTACTTGTGCCACTCCCCTGCTCAAAGGCCTCTGATGACTTCCCATTCCTTAGCCGATGAAGTCCAAACACAGCCTTGCACAAAGCCCCAGCTAACATTTCCAGTCTGGGAAAAAAATGTTGAATTGGAGGGGTGTCCTTACTGTTGCCCATGGCTGGTAACTGAATACACACTGCCCCCTGGTGGCCGAAGGCCCAACAGCCATGGTTTTCCCTCAGAGGGCCCAGAGCATGGATCTTGAGGAGCTGGTAGGGCCAAAGCCCACCCAGGACCCACAGCCAGCCAAATCCCAAAGCATTTTGCTTTTGCACAGCTGAACGCCCAGATGCGCTGCCTCCGGGGCATCCTGTGAGGAGTGGAGGCTGCACACCTCGGGAGCAGGGAGGGACTGTGAGGAGAGCTTTCTTCCGTTCCCCCAGGCCAGCCAGGACTAGCAGGCCCTGGGTGGGGGAGGGCAGGGTGAGGCCTTCTCACCTCCTGAATCTGTTCCTTCATCACCTTGATCTCATTCTCTCGCGGTTCTATTTGCTTCTTCAGCTCCTTTATTTTGTAGTCGAGCACAAACTTGAATTTCTCTAGCTCTTGATTTTTCTTTTTCAGGTCATAAATTCGCTTCTCCTGTGGGTGAGATGAGAGACAAGTGAGGTGTCAGGAGGTCTGGGTACATGGGATCCCACTGAGGAGGCGCAGACAGCTCTCCTGGCTGGGGACATGACTCCTGGGCTTTGTGCCAGGACTTCACGCATTCATTCACTCCTCACACACAGGCTGTGGCCACCTGTTCCCAAAGCTGGCCTCACAGCACCTCTCGCCCCACCTGCTCTTGTACAGTACGACCTTATGCTCCTCCATTAGGAGTCAGGCTCTGATTCCTCTTGCCTCTGGCTGGACTTCCGGCTCGCTTGTAACCCACAGAATGTAGCTCGCATGACACTGTGTGGCTTCCCCAGCTAGCTCAGAGAAGGCAGAGCAGCTCCACCTGGTTCGGGGGGAGGGGCATCTGCTACATAAGCAGTCCCGCTGCACTGAGACCTCCAGGCTGAAGAACACGTTAGGTCCTAGCTAATCCCACCTCCCAGCTGTCCCTGCCAAGGGGCTGGGCGTGTGAATGAAGAAGCCACCTTACATGCTGATCTTCCTGCCCCTAGCTGCTTGAGTCCCCCTGACTGAGGCCCTGTTGGGCCCCAGACACTGGGGACAAAGAAAACCCAACCTCTTGTACCCTGCCTAAATTCCAGACACATGCAATCTGTGAGCACAATAGAAGAGTTGTTGGCTTTCACCACTAAGTGCTGGAGTAATTCGTTGCAAGGCGCTAGTGACTAAAAGGCAAGTCTATCTATCCATCAAACATTTACTAAATGAAGACTGTTCATCAAGGTCTGAGATACCAAGTAAAACTATGACACAGATCTTGCCCTTAAGGAGAAAACACTAGCTGGGGAAGCAGATGTGTCAACAAATGTACCCTGCACTGTGACAGGTGTAGAAGGGGAAGGTATGGGAGGTGAAGTATGTATTGAGGGTGCTGAAAATAAGGTGGTGTTTCATGGGAAAGAAAAGAATCAGGCTGGGGGCATATAGGGGAAGGAAGCAAGGGTCTGGTGTGTTGGATAAAAGGGTCAGAATTTATCCAGGACGCCAGGAGTTGGTAAACTACAGCCCGCAGATCAACTCTGACCTGTTTTCATAAGGTTCTATTGGAACATAGCCAACCCCATTCATCTATGCGTTGTCTGTGGCTGATACTACAATGGAAGAGTTGAGTAGCTGTGACAGAGACCTACTGCCTGCAGAGAGTAAAGTGTTTACTGCTTAGCCCTTTCCAGAAAAAGGTTTGCTGACCCCTGCCCTAGGCATTGGGCAGCTAGGGAAGACTCTGAATGGGAGAGTGGCGTAATTAGAGTATGGTGGCAGGGAGCCGGGCTGGGAGGTGGGAAGCAAGGCCTTCAGACCAGTCAGGAGGCTGTTGTAATTGTCTAGGTCAGGTTTTAACCTCTTTCTTGTCAAAGCCCCCCTTTGAGAATCTGAAGAGAACTTTAAAACCTCCCTAAAAAAATGCCCAGAGATATACGTAAACACTCACATGTAGAAATTACGGGCAGGTACTGTCTCATTTCTTCCTATCAGATGCCCCGAGGGGTCCCATTTCACAGGTGAGAAGACAAAGATCCTTGGCTGATAAATGGAAGCGCCTGAGCTGGAACCTAGTTAACTAGGCCAAAGCCCGAGTGTTCTCAACCCCAGGAGAATTCGGCCTAAGGCGGTTACAGTACAGCCTGGATTTGCTCAGGAGGATGATACCAAATTTTAGATATCGAGGTGGTATGTCTCACAAAATGTGATGTGTTTGTCTTCTCAGTGTTTTGTGAGAAAAGGCATTCTGAAAAGTGATACCAGCCTTCTGGGGGTGCCTAGCAGTTACACAGGGAGTTCCTCTCTGACCGGGACACCACGGGGCAATGGGGCAGGTGAGCTGGGGACAGCCACCCTAGGAGACCTGGAGCAGCAGAGAGCAGGGGCCTTGCAGTCAGCAGACTCAGGCTCTAATCCAAAGTCATCACCTATTACATGCATGACCTCGGGCAAGATAACAGCTCGGAACTCAGTTTCCTGAACTTTACAACTGGGCTGCTGGTGGCCCCCAGGGTTGCTGGGAGAATTCAATGTGAGGTGTTTACAGCTATCAGCCCAGTGCCAAGCACAGAGTACGTACTGCTCTGACCGCTTATCCCTCATCAAGTTAAGTAAACGCGTTTCAAAGCCAGGGACCCTCTCTTGAACTTTGTCCTCGGTGCCTGGCGCCATCTAGGCGACAGTGAAGGGAGGACAGGAGATGGATGTTCACCTTGTCCTGAATGGTCTCATCCCTCTCCTGGATCTCCCGCTTGAGGCTCAGGATGTCCTTCTCCAGGGACTTAATGACTCCCTGCAGCTTCACCTGCTCCGCCTTCAGGGTGTCGATGTCGTTGGCTCTCTCTTCAATCTCCTTCTGCAGGCTGTTGAACTAAAGGTACAAATCACAAAAACAAAGACCACAAAGGCTTTGACCTCATCTCCATTCCTCCCAACTCTCTGTAGATTTTAAGAGCTCCCCCTCAGAATGGGGGGCCATCAGGAGTTTCCCAGGCCACATCGATCAGGTAGTGTCTGTGGGGTAAGATCCAGTCCCACCCCCTTACGTGAGGACAGACTGTCTGTATCAAGAGGCTCCGGAGACCAGCTTCCGGAGTGGACCCAGAGTTGTCCACGACCTCACCGGCCTTGAAAGGTTGGAATCCATGCCCCATCAAGGTCACAAAGATTGAGCCCGACTTGATGAGTTTTCTTAGCCATGTCCAAGAAAGGAAGACATGATTGTTCCTGACTAGTAGTGGCGTGATTTCTAACATGGATGAATGTGGGCTTGCTTGGAACTTGGCTTCTCTCTCACTAAACATTTTGGGAAAACTGAGTCAATTCTAAAAGGATCTGCAAGTTGAATCCTCCTCACCCCAACCATCAGTGACTAACTGCTTCTGCCCTGCCCTGTATAGTAAACATCCTAGACCCCTAGGCCTTCTCCCACCCATGAACTCCCTGCTCCAGGGACCTGAGGACACTCCAGGTGAAGACTAGCTCACCTCCAGACCTCATTTCCATTTCTAGCAGGGGTTCGGCTCTGAGAACTTTGACTAAATCCTACTTGCCACACATGAAAGCCCAGAGTGTCCATCAGTGTCCCAGTGAGCCTCACTAACTCTGGAAAGGGAAGGGGAAGCTCTGACGTCGCCCCTTCAGAGGACGTGGCAGGATCTGTGCCCAGGTGCAGAGAGAACCCTGACGCCAGGCAGCACTCCTTCCTGACCCGCTTGCTGAAGGTGCGGCCCTGCAGGTGGCCTCTCCCACCCCCGGAGCCCTCCGCCTGCGCCCCCAGCCCTCCAACACCCACCCCCCGCCGCCCGCCCCAGCCCCCACCCGCCCCACGCTTTCTCTGCAACACTGCCCTGGCCTCTCAGGGAACAGCCCGATACCTTCTTCCTCATGATGCCTGTTTCTCCTTTGAGCCGAAGGTTTGACTCCTTTTCATCCCGAAGCTTTTTCTCATACTTGGTTTTGATATCTTGGATTTCTCGGTCTTCATCTTCTTCAATTTGTTTCTTGGTCTCTTCAAACTCCCGAAGCTGCTGCCTGACGTCTTCCTGCGCCTGGCCCAGAGAGGGAGAGCGTGCCAGGAGGAGGGGCGCGGGCACCTTCCTGCGGGAGGGCCTGGCGGGGGGCGCCCTCGGGCCTTTCGGGGCAGTGGGAGACTGAGTTCATTACAGGAATGGAAACCAAGGCCACGGGTCCCTGACCCTCCCACATTCTTCTTGTCTGGGCTTCGACCTTCCCTTCTTTTCCTACCAGATCAGGCCTCAGGCTCCATCACTTCGACCACTGTCTTACCAACGCCCCAAACCCTGTTCTACCTGCAGCCTTCACACAGACCCCAGGCTTCCTCTAGCATTCCTTCACTAAACTTGGGACTTTTATATTTATTTGTGAAATTATTTTATTGTCTCTCCCACTAGATGTAAGTTCCTCACGGGTAGAAACCCTATCACAGTTGAGCTCCAAGCGTACAACACACACCAGTACGCAGCAAATACCTGAACGAATGTGAGAGTCTGTAACTGCCTCCAAAGCTTTGACCCGATCAGTCCTGGTCTTCCACCTTCCAGAGTTCCTGAACCGTCCACTACCCTTTCTGCCTCCACCACCGCCCAAGCCACCCTTGTCTCTCGCCTCCTCACCAGCCTCCCATCTCCAGCCCTGCCTCCCTCCAGTCTGCTCCCCTCTCTACTCAGGGGAACCGTCTAATTCACACACCTGACCACACCACCCCCAGCCCGAAAGCCTCCCGTGGCTCAGCCTGCCCTCGGGGTAGAGTCCAGACACTTGAGCTGGGTCTACATGGCCCGTGTGGTTCCTCCACGTGTGTCTGTAAGGTCGGCTCTGTCTGAAGCTAACGTGGCCCACGCGCGCCGGCCCCTTCCTGGCAGATGTTGCTGACAAGTAAACGCAGCCCAGCCAGGCCAGTCAGGAGGCGGCCAGGTGGAGGCTCCCTAGGAGAGCTCTGAGCTAAAATCTCCGGGAGTCAGAAGAAGACATGTGCCGGGTCACGGTGGGAGGTGCAGGAGGACGGCGGCCTCTCTCCCCCGATGGAGTCACTGTCCCTAAGGCAGAGCTCTGGCTGCCGGTGCCCTGAGAGCCACCTGGGAGGAAGCCTGTGCGGCCCTGAGCACAGGAAGGCAGCTCGGCCCATGGAGGGCAGAGAGGTCAGAGAATTCCTCAAGGAGCTGGCTCCTGTCCTGAGTCTGTACGGTGAGCACACGTGGCCAGGAGAAGGGGAAGGAGCCCTGGGAAGAGGGGTCATGCTGACCAGAGGCCGGAGGTTGTGTGGGAAACTCCTGGCTGCTCTGTATTGTTAGATGGAGGGAGCTGGACTGGGACAGCTGGAAAGGGGGCTGGGAGGGGGCAGGTCCCAGCCAGGGAGGCTCCAAGGAGCCATGATAGGGAGCACTCCTCACGGGCAGGGACCGCAGTGAACCTTGGGCTCAGGTGGGGTGCAACCCCCCTGCGGCTGTCAGGGCCCAGCCTGCTCTGAGGCTCTCGCCATCGGAGGCCCGCACCCTGCTTCTCAGAGGTTCTCGTCCACTGTCCGGTCACCTCCCCTGCTCCCTGAGGGCTTCCGGATGCTGACTCGGTTTTCCCTGTCAGAACCAGGGCTGGTTAGAGAGGGCCCTGTAACGTCTCCTCACTGACTCCTCTCTGGTCTGGACCAAATGGCCGGCCACTGGCTGACCTGTCTTTTGTGCGGCACCACTCAGTAAGAGCCTGGCTGCGTCAGGCTGCTGCGCCCCTCACTGCACACCTGCTCGCTGTGCCCGCTGGAAGCGAGCAGACGGTGGACGGCTTGGCCGGGACCCACGGAGTCCACAGCTCCAGCCTGAACTCGGCTCAGCCACACCTGGCAGGCGTCCTTGGTCGCTCCCATCCTCGCTCCCTTCAAGGATCGCTCCACGCCTCCATGACTCTCCTGCCCCTCGCTCTCAGCACACCATCTGCCACCACGTCACGCCGAAAAGGAGGCCATCCGGCCTCTCTCAGTTTTCTCTTCATCTTGGGAAACCAGGCATTTTGGCATCCCAGACTGCTCGCTCATCCTGTCCCAGCACACGGCCGGACACCCAGGTGCCCGCACTTCCCGACTCCGGGTCACTCCAACGTACCCCTCCTGGATGGAGGTAGCTGCTGCAACCCTTTCCCCAGCTCCCAGGCCAGGGTGGCTGGTGCCCTTTGTCAGCAGGCACACCTTTCTGAGTGTCGCATGTGACCGCCACCCCACCCAGCGGAGAGCCAGGCCTCTCTTTCCTCCCGGTCACCCAGCACTCAGGCTGGTAAACCAACAAGATGCTACTTGTGTTGCTAGATCAGTAAAAGAACGACTTCATCTTGTAAGACATAAGACGTTACTAAGGGGTGTCAGGCAACCACCTTCCCCATCAGTCAGGGCCCTTGCTCCTCTTCAGGTTCTATATGCTTCTTCTAGAAAGATCTCCCTGGTTCTTAAGGCTTGAGGGTACAGTTAAGATAGAACAATAGGTATGAACTTAATCTGCCCAAGGAATTTCAGTCTCAAAAACAGAGCACCTCCTAGCACAGTGAGCCCCCTGGTCTGCAGAGAAGCAAATGTATGAAACAGAGGTTGCAGGGCACACGTACTGAAAGGAGGTGGGGAAAGGAGGTCAGGCAAGCTCCCCGGGGTCTCGGGTTGTTCACGGGGCCTGCAAGGCGCACCGGGGAAGGGAGGCTCAGCTCGGCTTCCCGTGAGTACCTCTTCCAGGAGAGCGGTCTTCTCCTGCAGTTTGGCCTCGTAGAACTCGGTCAGCTCCTCGAGGGCCTGGCTCTTGGTCTCATCGTTGTCCCGAAGCTGTTTTTCATACTCCTCCTGCATCCTCTGGGACTTGAGCTGCAATTCCTGGTACTTCTCATATTCCAGAAGCAACTTCTGGTTGTTGCAACATTCTGAAGAGAAGCGAGGAAGGTACTTAAGGTGGGACAGTAGCACCACCCTCAGGGACACCTCAGACCTTGGGTGCTTTGTCACCCCCTTGCAGCACCGCTGGAACATCTGCCTCCACAGCCAACACTCAGATGCCTGCCCGTCTCCCTCACCTGCCCACAGCCCCACCATCCCATCAGGCAGCCAGGCTCCCTCCCTTTGCTGACTATGCAGAAAGGTTTGGAGGAAAGTGTAGACGGGGTGCTTGGGGCTCCAGGGCCAAGAAGAATGTCCCGAGAGTGCAAACTAGGTAGCAGGACCCTCACTTTACAGAAGAGTCCCTGGGGCCGGGGGAGGTCAGGTGACTCCCTGGAGCGCCCAGCAAGCACACGGTGAGTCTGGGACCATCCATCAGGCTCCAGACCTGCACTCTCCCGTATCTCCTGCTGACCTGTGTGTGATCTGTGCTCACTGAATGAGTAAAAGACGTAGGAGTAAAATCCACGGTGACTTCCAGGGGATAAACGCAGCCTGTTCATAGACACAGCTGTATCGCCTAGGACGTCTGCCGGGTCTGGGGGACTCTCAGACTTCTGCCCCTGACCAGCCACCCTCTGCCCACAGGGCCTCTGCTGTGGACTCACCCAGGTCCTGCAGTTCCCGGGTTTGTTTGTCTAGGAGTTCATCCATGTGTTCACGGTGAAATATATCCTGCTTTTCTTTTTCTGTTTTTAAAACCTAAAACACAGGGTCAAATGTTCTCGTTTCTCCACATCTGCTGGAAGCAGGACTGGGGCACACATTTGTGCTAAGCACTGTCTGGGAGCAGCGAGCAAGCACCTCTTTTTATTTACATTCTATTCTGCTCTAAAAGCTCCGTCGTGTCACTACGCATATGCTTCCGCTAAGTGGGTCTTAGTAACGAGTTCCGTTTTGGACACGTAGCAGGTGCATTTTTGGGTGAACAAAGTGAGGATTCAGTGGAATCCTCTGCTGTCAGCACATTTTGTTAAGGAAATCCTTGAGTTAACGTGTCAGCATCGAAGGAGGTGTTTCCTTTAACGGAGCAGGGAGCTCCTTGCGGGCAGGGGAGGTGCAGCCTCCAGGACCTGTTTGTGCTTAGCTTACGGAGGGCGCCAAATTCAAGTTTGCTGACCAAATGAGTGAAACAGTAAAATGGACAGACAGGCTGATTTTTCATTTTGTTTTGTTTTCAAGCCCGACTCTGTGACCCACAGAGATAACATAAAATAACAAATATCCCTTGAGCCAAAAATAGGGAATGTGGGATGAAGGCAGATTAGTGCAGAACAAAGAAATTATTCCAAGAGAGTCCTGGACCAAATCTAAGCACAGAAAGACCCTTTAGACCAATTTCATTCAACCTACTGACAACCTGGAGATCAATGCTCTGGTAGCTTTTTTTTTTTTCTTTCTTTTATTTATTTATTTTTAATTTTTTTTATCCTTACCCGAGGACATTTTTCCATTTTTTATTCAGATAGAGTGGGAAGGAGAGAGAGGCAGAGAGAGAGAAACATCGATGTGAAAGGGACATATCGAGTGGCCGCCACCCACACGACCCAACCAGGGCCGGGGACAAACTGCAGCCAAGGCACATGCCCTTAGCGGGAACCGAACCCGGGTCTCTCTGGACCGCAGGCCAACGCTCTAACCGCTGAGCCTAACTGGCCAGGGCAGCTTTTTTTCTATACTTAGTTTTTCTTGGGACCGTTCATTTTATTTTTAAATAAATTTCTCTTGATCATAAAGGTAATATATTCTTACTGTAGAAAATTTGTAAATTATATGAAAGTATAAAAAAATAACATTTAAATGACCCAGAATTCTACTTTCCAGAGATAATCATGCTGTTAGCTATTTTCTTAAAAATTGTTCCACGTGTATTTATTTTACTTAATACTATTCACTACCATCTTATTGTCTGCTTTTTCCCACTCGCCACTTGGCTGTACTCATTGCTGACGTTACCAGCTATGCTTTCTGATCACACGTTGTCATGCATCTTGTTTTAGGAGCACCTGCCATTTCCATCTTGAGTACATTGGAGCAAATAGGACATTTCTGGGTATTTGCGGTTGCTGGCTTTGTCTCTGACACAGACCTGGTTTTTTGTTTTCAAGGACTCCATTTCCTGGATGAACTTTTCTGTTAGCTCCTTAATCTTCTCAGAATAGTTCATATCCTTTAGTCGCAACTGGTACTCGTTCTCCATTTTTAATTCTTCCACGCGCGTCTTCAGCTCCAACATGACCTGAGCCTTTGGGAGAAGGACACAGACTCAGGAACACAGTGTGAGTGGTCGGACCTTACATCTGTGGCCTGAGCTCTCTGAGACCTGCAGCTCTGGTTAGCCTCCAACTCATGTGCCTCAACCAGCACGTGTCACCTTTCCACCGCCAGACACACAGACTAAAAACTAAGAGACATATGAGCTTCTTCCTCTACCCTCATAACATACACTAGGTGAGCCCTCCTGTGTGCCAGGCACTGTGCTAATAACTCATCTCCTTTAAATACGGGTACGTGTCGCCTGCTCCGTGGGTCTATGGGGCCACACTGCTTAAGCCTGCTCCTCTCACTTTCTCATTCCCGGCACTCATGACCCCCCGCACTCTGCCCTACTTTTAATTATGTACTTGGATCTTGGCACTTTCTAATACATACTTTATCATTTTGTTTATTGTCTTTGTCTTCACACCCCACTAGAATTTAAGCTCTACGAAGGCTGAGATCTTTGTGGGCATGTCCACTGATACACCCCAAGTACTTAGAACCGTCCCCAACACTTAGCAGGTTCTCAAAAAATGTTTGTTGAACCGTGATTCCTGCCCCGTGGCACCTACAGTCAGAATAAACAGAGCGGGATGAATTGCGCTAAGTGCCCCAAGCCGGGCGGTTCCCAGGACTGTTCAGTTGTCCCCCTGCATCTGTTATTCTTCCTCTGGCCCCACTGTTACTATGTCAGGTTAGATCCTAAGACTCCAACTTCCTGGTTCCTAGGTCTAGTGCCTTCTTCCTTCAATCTACAGCAGTCATCATTGCCACGGTTTCATAAAAATACTGTACTACACACACACCTCATTTTAAAAAAGTTAGTGTTGATGACCGAGGAGGCAAGAACACAGGTGTTTTCTTCTTGCTCACTAATCAATACGCTGTGCTCCCCCCTCCTCCTGTCTGGCCCGTCTCCCCTGCGGCCGAGGGTAACTAGAGGACAGGGAGCGAGCTGTGAACGCCTCTGCTCCTGGCCAGTGGGCTAGCGTGGATCTGGCACACGAGAGATGAACACAAGCTGCGAGTACAAAGTCAGGAAGGGAAAAGCGAGGGCACCGAGTGTGGTTTGGTGTAGGGAGGAGGCCGAGACTGGGTCAGACCACCAAGGTCCCTGGAGGCCATGCTAAGAAATTTGGGTTTTACCCTAGAGGGCCTCCGAAGGTCCTTGTCTAACCTGATCAAGTTGACTTTGGCCTGGAAAGGACCTCCGATGGCAGCGTTTAGCACAGGCTAGATTAGAGAACCGAAGGCAGGGGCCAGGCTCGGGCCAGGGACGGGGCGGGGGGATGGCAGGGGCTCGGCTGGAGGTGGGGCAGGGAGAGCACAGGGTAGTGGAAAGATTCGAGAGATTTTAGGGAATGTGGGGCCTAATTGGGGCGAAGGTGAGAGGGCTGGGGATGAAGACTCCTCTGCTAGATTGTTCCCTGTGGGTACACTTGGTCTGTCTTGTTTCACTGCTTTATTCTGGGAGCCTGGCACAGGACCACAACATCATCAGCACTAACTAAGTATTTATCAAGTGAATAGATGGTCCCAGGGGCTGCCCGGACTAGTAGAATACATTTATTGTTGGGATAATCTAGTGTTGACAGGCTGTGCTTGACGTATTTGCTCATCATCCTCCCTCAAGGGCTTCTCCACGCTCTGCAGAGCAGCCATTCCCTAACCCAGGTCTGTCTGCGGGTCCTTGGGAACACTTTCCAAAGTCTAAAACATGATGCAAAAGGCCCCTCATTCTCTCTCTCCAGCATCTCCTGCCCCTCCCCCTGCACACCCTCTCTTCTCCGGCCCCATCTAGCCGGGGGCATCGTCCCCGGAATGACCCTCTCTCATTCCTCAGCACACACGTATTCCTGGGTGTTAAGATCCTTTCCCATTTATTCTGGAAGGCTCCATCCAAGGCTCACTTCCTCTGGCACCACCTGGCCTGGGTCAGGGTTCCCCCCCTGTACCCCCACAGCATTGTTCCTTCATAGCACCCATTACATCCTAAATTCCCTTTTTAAATTCCACCTCTACTTCCTCCCAGGCTATAAGCTAAAGGGCCCCCTCTGTCCTTCATTTCTGTGATCCCAGACCTGGTACAGTGTCTGGTACACAGCAGACCCCTCTGTAGATACCGGCTAGATGGATGAATAAATAAATGAATGGCTGAATGAGTGGGTAAATCCTGACCTGAGAGATAGCGACATAGAATGTCATAGACTGTAATGAAAGAACGGAGCTGGGAATTCTGGGGATGTGACTAGTAACGGTCAGGTGGAGGAAGGGCCCGGGAGGAACAGCCAGAGAGGCTCGCAGGGGACAGTAAGAGCATGTCTCGTGGACGCCAGGAGAGAGGGCGTCTGGGGACAAGCAGTGCACATACTGCTCATGTCCAGCGTGGCAGCAGTTCTGCCAGGCCAGCTGGCGGCAGGGGCAGGAGTCAGACACCTCAGGCTTTGGGTGCAGCCTGGTAGCTCCTATTTGGTCTCTTCCCTTACTCTCAGGGAGGAAGAGAGAAGAAAACGGAGAAGGAAGAGGAAACATATTTGTCTACCTGCAGTAGGTCAGACCCCAACTCTCAAAGACTCTCCCTCCTCCTTGCCCCCCACTTTGCCTTTCCTGCAGAAAATTCCAGGGAGCTCTAGGAGGGACCCCTAGGAAATGCCAGGGGCCCACCATCCTGCTTTGGGGCCACTTCAGCATTGCTGGTCTGATGGTTTTACTGGTCTCCATCTCTCATTTGACTGAGTTTCCTGATCACAGGACTAGTGCCTGTTTCACACATGCGTCCTCAGCGCCTAGTAAACAGTAGGTGTTCAATAAACGCACTTTGGATTCTGTGTGAACAGCACTGAGTGCCTAGTTTCACTCTCCCCTGTAAGCCTCTTGAGTTTACATTCAGCTTCTTCATCAGAGAGGGAGGCACAGAGCTATGCACCCGAAACAAATCTAGACGGCACGTTTAGTACATGAGCAGGAGGCAAGGCCCTTTGCAATAGAGAGAGTGGGCTCGAGACTAAATCTGCGTCAGAGCCCTTGGTGACTTCAGACATGTCACTGAAACCATTTCTTGAATCACGGGAGAACAATAGTACCTTCTTCATAGACACTATGTGAGCTTTAAATGAGAAAATGCTTGTAATTAGCACAGTGCCCGGTCCATGGCAAACCTAAAAAAGTGGTGGTTATTGGTTATTACTTTCTTGTTTTATCATTATGAGGAATGGGTTTCAGGATGTTTTAAAAATACCTTTTTATAAAAAAAAGAAGGCTCCATACACTAGCAGTTATTAAGTGTCACAGATAGAACTGTGATATTCAGTTTGTCAGTTCAGTTTTATCAATATTTATTGACTGTCTTCCATGGGCTAGAGACTGTGTGTCATACAAGAGAATTGTGCATCATGGTCCCCGGCCTCAGACAGCAGGAAGGGAAAAGCTAGTGTCTGGACCACTAGTAGCACACAGAGTAGGATGATCACGGGGGGAGTGGCAGCCAGGTGCGGTGGGAACAGGTCGAGCGGCAGAGAGGAGGGCAGCTGGCCATGGGGGCAGAGTGTGCAGGGAGCACTGGGCACTGGTGCCGCCGGGCTGCAGGGGCCCTCGAATGCCGGCCCAGGAATTTGGGCGCAGTCTACAAGGAATCTCCACATCTGTCTCCATCAGATCAGATCCTTACCTTCTCTTCCATGTCTGTTTTAGTAACAAGCACCTCTTCGGCAAAGCCCACCTCCCTCTCTCGCTTGATTCCCCGACCGTCCTTATCAAAGACCTTCCAGGTGAACAGGCAGCCATCCTTGGAGACTGTCAGCAGGAACTGGTCATCAAAGGTGAGCAACATCTGAGAATACACCATGGAGGGGAGGATTTCTGAGGCCCCGCCGAGCGGGACTGGCTCTCGCGCAAGCCTCCCTCCACGCAAGCCCAGGCAAGCTTCACGGGGAGGCGGTGTCAGTCCTGGGTAAGAACAAGACGGGAGCCCTCACGGGTTTCTGGTAATGAATAAAAGAAGCAAGACTGTGTCCACATTCTCTGTGCATTTGGAATCTTATAGCCAATCATTATCTAGACTATTCAAAGAACTCTCAAAACTCAACAGTAAAAACCCCAAACAATCCAACTAGAAAGTAGGCAAAAGATATGGAGACATTTCACAGGAGAGGATGCACAGATGGCAAATAAGGACAGGAGAAGACATTCGACATTTTCAGCCATTAGGTAACTGCAGATTAAGACCATGATTAGCTATCACTACTCATCCATTAGAACACCTAAACTAGGAATAGTGACAATACCAAATGCTGGCGGTGACGTGGAGGAACGGGCTGTCTGGTGCATCGCTGGTGGGAATGGCAAACAGCTTGACAGGCTCGTAAAAAATGAAACATACTTACAGTAGGATCCAGCAACTGTCCTCCTGGGCATTTATCCCAGAGAAATGAAAACTGAGATTCACACAAAAGCTTGTACATGATCTTCTTTTTTTTAAAAAAATCCTCACCCGAGGATATTTTTCCATTTTATTTTCATATAGAGTGAAAGGGGGTGGGGTGGGGGGGGAGAAAGAAAGAGAGAGAGAGAGAACGATGTGAGAGAGACACATCAACTAGTTGCACGACCAAAACCAGGGCCCTTGACAAGAATCGAACCCATGACTCATTGGTCCGCAGGCCGACACTCTAACTGCTGAACCAAACTGGCCAGGGCTTGTACATGATTTTCATAGCAGCTTCATTTGCAATAGCCAAAAACTGGAAAAAAAATAAAAATATCCTAAGATAGGTAGGTGGTTAAAAAAAACTACGGTGCAGCCTTACCCTGGAATGCTACTCGGCAGTCCAAAGGAATCAACTACTGATACGTGAACTAACTTAGATGGATCTCAAGGACATCATGCTGAGTGAAAAAAGCCACTCTCCGAAGGTCACTTACCACATGATTCCATTTATATAGCATTCTCAAGATGATATTTTAAAAATGGAACAAAAATGAGCGGCTGCCAAGGACTCGGGACGGGGTGGTGAGGGCCGGTGTGACTAGGACAGGGCAGCATGAGGGAGCTGTTTGTGAGGATGGCATAGTTCTGTATCCTGACTGCAGCGGTGGGCACACAGATCTATGCATGAGATAAGGCGACAGAGACGTATACACACGTATTGTACCGATGCCAACTTTCTGGTTTGGTACCCTACTATCATCACATTAGTTGTAATTACTGGGGGAAGCTGGGGAAAGGGTACACAGGACCTCCATGCTATTTTTAAAATTTCCTGTGAACCTATTATTATTTCAGAATAAAACACACACACAAAAAAACAAAAGAGTCAACTGTGAAAATGTCCTCCCACAATCAGTAGTATGTGTCAAAAACCTTAAAGACGGCAATGGCCTTCCCCTCGGGAATTCCCTCTCTGGCGAGGGATTTAGCCTTAGAGAATAACCAGAGATGCCCTTGGAAAGCTGTACCTAGGACACTCATTAGAGCCGGCAAGGCAGCTTAAACGCCCAGTTTTAAGAGAAGAGTTACATGAGCTATGGTCCATCACATGACAGAATATTTTTGTAGCTACTAAAATCATGCTTTTCAGGACTACTTAATTACTAAATATGGCAAAGTGCTTATAATAGCATTAAGGTGTGTTTTTTTTTAAGGCTACAAAAGAGTGTACATACAGTATAACTTCAATGTATGTAAAACACACACTAGATACATAAAGGGGTAGAAATTTAAGATGCACCAAAATATTAATGATGATATTATGAGGGGTTTTTATTTCTAAAATAAACATGCATTGCTTTTATAATCAGAAAAATAAACATCTTGTCCAGAATGTCACAGTAATTTACTTTGGACCCAAGAACCAGGCTCAGTACAGGAATGTTCCAGGTTATAATGAAAAATCCTTTCTTAATAAAGTTAGTGTCTATACTAGGTGAGCCAACAGTTTAGGACATAATAAAAAGCCTCAGGTGTTGGTGTTGTTCAGTCTGGTGTAAGGGAGGGGTAGGGGGAAGAGCTACGCATGTTCCCAGTGCTGGTTTCTTCAGAGCTCCGTGTAAATAGAAACACTACTATTTAGAAGGGAGAATGAAGGGACAATGGACAAATGTGTGCTTATGTGCTCATGTTATTACCCCCAGGGAGGGCCTGTGCACCCTCAGGGTGGGGGAGGGGCTCATCTCCTGGGCTATGACACCTTTCAGTCCAGGGAACTTCCGTGGAGGAGGAGAGGGAGAGCTGTGATCAGCCAACACTCAGAGCTGGGAGGAAGACACTAGCCGGAGAGAGGCCTGGGTGGGGCACCTACAGCATCTCTCAAATGGCCCTTTATTGTCCACAATATTGTGGTAAGCAACCTTGTACACAAACCTTTGGGTGCAGCTCTGATTATTTCCTAGGATAAATTACTAGGAATAGTTTAAACAAAGAATATTAATAGCCAAAAAGTGTCTAGTGAATGGATGGCTGGATAAATAAATCAGGAGACAGAAAAGACATTGGGAGGTCAATGGGGTGAGGAAGGAATGTGGGGGCAGGATAAATGGACCTACTGACAGCTAGCTCTGGGACTGGGCCTCTGAAAAGAGGGTTCCCTGAAAAGAGGGTCCCCTCTCACCTTGGTGACAGGACCAGCATGGGCCTGGTATTCATTGAACTCTTTCTGCGAAGTCAGTGGGTACTTCATCGCACGAATTGTTCCCACTGAGGTACCCACAAAAATCATGCGCCCCGAGTGAGAGATGACAATGGCCGTGTAGATGACATCAAATGCTGACATCTCTCGAAGGATCTGGAGAAAAGACAGCTCTGTGAGGGCTGAGCCATGTCCCCAGGTTCCCAAGTCATTCTCTTCCTCTCCTCTGACAGCAATGTTAGGGCAAGCTCTGTATTTAAGTAATGTGTCTCCCATTCCTGATGGCATCTGCAATAGTGCTTAGCACATAAAAGGCACACACTGAGTATGTGTTGGCTGCTTGACTGATAATAAACAGGTCTACAAGTTAGAAATAACACCAATAAAGGGGGACCTTCAAATAGCACCTTCTAGGTGCCAAGCACCATTCTATGGCTTTTATATGTTGTAACTCATTGAATCCTCACAAACCCCCTTCCAGAGAGTTACTGTTATCCCTGAAACAGAGTCACAGAGATGGCAGGTTGTTTGCCTCAACCACCCACCTCGTAAGTGCAGTCAGGCTGCAGAGTATTTGCTCTGCTATATTACCATGCATCCCAAATGCAGACGGGATGTGGCCCATAAACTTATTCAGCAAACACTGATTAATGTTCATTATATAAACAAAACTATACTATCAGGAAACTCATTCCTTCACATATTAATTCACTCACCCATCCATCGGACTAAGCCCCCGACATTGATCGACTGTTTGCACGGGGCCACGCAGTGGATGCCAGCTAGTGGGAAGCAGGAGGGGAGAACCATGGCCCTGCCCTGCCGGAGCTTTGCTCTGGTGCAGCACTGTGAAGGCCACCACACAGTGTGGACCAAACTACTTGGGGCACGAGCTGAGACACCCTCCTCTAAGCTGTGTTCCAGTCATGGGGAATCCTGCCTCAGGTCAGTGTGCTGCAGCGGTACATCTACTTCCTCAGGGATCAGCCAAAGGAAAGCAAGAGAAACCAGTGAAGACCAGCTGCCGCTGGGTCCTGGCGAAGGGCACAACCACGTGTGTATGAAGTGTCCTCGCTGAGCTCTTCTCTCCTCCCCTCAACTCTTTGGAGCCAAATGTCATAATTCTACGATTCCGGAGTTTGGGGGTTGTCTCAAACAAAAACGGTGGCAAGCCTAGGTGACAGCAATAACTATAGCTCTATTTTTACCCCAGGAAAGTCAGTGCAGATCAAGGGTAAGAGTGCAGTTTGGAGATGCTGATGAGCTCCATGCCTGCAGGATGGGGAGAAGTTCTAAACAGCAAACAAAATCTAAGTGAAAAGGGGCCCCACAATTTAGCCCAGTCAGGTAGGGCACTGGGCAGGAAATTCCAGGAGCAATAATAGCTGAAGTGACTGAAAAGGAATGAGGAGCCAGGTGTTACCCCATGAAGAGGGGACCCTATTCTCACAGGCCCTGTTCCCACCACACTGTCTTCTGTAAACACAGAGGCTGTCCCCTGCAAATCAGTGTAGCAGCCCAGAGGCGGGGCAGGCGCAGACTCACGGAAGAATCTGCAATCTCCTTGAGGGTATGGTCAGACCCAACAGCGAAGATAATTTTGGAATCAGGAGAGATGGTTACACAGTTGTAGCTGCAGGACTTGAGCACACATTCCGTCTCTCTCTTTCCTGTGGACAGATTCCATTCATATACCGCACCGTCTGTGCCACAAGAAATCAGTTTGCTGTCATCTGCATTCCACACAACGGAACGGATCTACAGGGGGTGAAGACATACCCAGTGAAGAGTGCGCGCGCACACACACACACACACACACACACACACCTCACATGGAAGAGGCGGATGGACTCTACATGCGGTCCACTAGACTGAGGCAGAATGTCCTTTCCTGGCACATACTCTCCAGTAAGCACAAAACATAGCTTCTTGGTAATATTAATATTCTGTTTTCCAAGATGCTTGCAAAATATGGAAGATGAAACACTTCCATTTCCATTTTACCTTAAAATGGCAAGACTGAATTGTAATGGTTCCTATAATGCTACAACCAATCAATTATGGCTATGTTCAATTAATAAAAAAAAGTTTTTTTGGGGGGAAAATAATTATATATTCATAGGAAGTTGTAAAAATAGTAGAGAGAGAGGGGACCTCTGGAATAGCAGAGTAAGGATCTTAGTTGACCTTTTCCCCAACAAAATAAGTTAACTTTTAAAAATAAAACAAGCAATTAAAGTCTCCATAAATTGTCCTAGGGGCATAGAGCAAATGTAGAAACATTCATTCAAGAAAATCTACTCGGTCTCAGTAAGAACAGAATCTGTGGCATTTGAGCCGTGACTTCCTCCTTTCCCCTTTGCTGATCGATGAATTTTATTCCCCTGCACTCTGGGCAGGTGTGGCCGAAAATGGGGCCCCTCTCCCTCCAGCTCTAGTCTTTGGCTATGGTTTCACCCCAGGAGGGACAGACTGCTGGTGTTTCTTATCCCCCCTCAGAGCTCTGTCTTAGGCTCTGCTCCAGGTGTAAGAGGCCAAGAATATCAATGCAGGAGAATACTTGTTCCACACCATGAGGGGAGCCCTGAAAAGACCCAGGGCCTCCACCCCCTTTCCTCTGCAAGTGCCACTCAGAGTGGAGAGGTCACTCCTGAAAAAGTGGAGCAGGGACTCTGCCCAGGGGACAGTCAGGCCATAAAACAAGAGCTCTATAGCTCTGCTCAAGGGGACCGACTTATTTGGAGCAGAGCAGCGTGCTTTCATCCGTGTCTCCACAGTTGCTTGAAGACCAGTCCACTGTGAAGCAGCTCTCAATAACGCTTCTTCACTTACTTACCTTCACTTACGCCCTGCTCATTGCTAAACTCAACGGTCAGTTTTTAGTCTTTATAGGACCTCTCTCTCTGACATTTAATACCAGTGACCACTTTATCCTTTTGGAAACTAGGTCCCTGGCTTCTTTGCTATAAGTCCCTGATTCCAGTTTCTCTTTGTACTTTCATTTGAATCTTTCTCTTCTTTTAATAGTCCTTTAAATGTTGGTTACCTGTCTCTTTCCCAAGATTCTTCTCAGATTTCACACAGGCCCCGGTGAACTAATCCATGCCTCTGACTTCCACTATGAACTAATCCCCTGAATCTTAATTTTCAGCCTTGACTTCTTGCCTGACCTCCACACTCACATATCACTCTTCCTGGACATGTCAGACATAACATGTCCAAATGGAACTTAGCATCTTTCTTTTCTCTGTCTCTACTACTAAAGCCATGGTTTAGTCCCTAACTCATCTTTTACCCTCACTTCCTAGCTGGTCTCCATCACTCTAACTTTCCTCCTGTCTAAGTCATTCTCAATACTGTTTGCAGAATTACCTTCCAGATCCTATTACTTCCTTTCTTAAATCCTTTCAGTTGCTTCTCATCACCTACAGACGAATGTTCAATTCCTTGGCCTGGCATACAACACTCTGATGCAGCCAATTTCTCCAGCTTTCATTACCACTCCTCAGTGTGCTCCATGTGCCAGCCGTATAGAGCACACATCGCCATCCTGTGTTATGTTTCCATTCCATCATCCGTAACGCATCCTTCTGCCTAGAATGCTTTTATTTTTTTATTGCTTTTTCTCCACAAATTCATCTGCTGACTTCTTTTTTTTCTTTATTGATTTTTAGAGAGAGAGGAAGGGGGAGAGAGAGAGAGAGATAGAAACATTGATTGGCCACCTCCGGTCTGCCCCCCACTGGGGATGTGGCCCACAACCTGGGCATGTGCCCTGACCGGGAATGGAACTGGTAACCTTGCGGTGCACGGGTGGATGCTCCACCACTGAGCCACACCGGCCGAGCCATCTGCTGACTTCTTACCCCTTTCCATCTTTCGCCCCTTCCATTTCTTTATGCTCCATTTCCACTCTATCTTCAAGAACGATAGATTTTACTTCCAATGTATCTTTTAAATTCATCCACTTCTCCCTATCTGTACCATCTCCATCCTGGTCCAAAATACTATCTTCTATTGTGTAGACATCCACAATAGTCTCCTTATGTCTTTCAATACTTTCTTTACTCTGTAGCCAAAGTAATCTTTTAAAATGCAAGTCTGGTGATATAATTCTCTGCCCTGAAAATCTTCAGTGATTTCAAGGAACAAAGATAAAGTATAAAAATCCTTAAAAGCCTACAAGGTTCAGTGTAATTGCCTCTGCTAACCTCTCCAATCTCAGTTCTCTACAGGTTTTATCCTGATACCCATATTCCACAGACATTTCAGTTCCTCGGACACCCTATACAATCTCCCACCTCAGGGTCTTTGGAGCCCTGGCTGCAATGATTATCCCCACCAGCTCTGTCTGGTTAATCCCTACCCACTCCTTTAGGACCAAGCCTTTGTAAATACCCCAATCTCCTCCACTATGCCAATCCCTTCATTATTTCCTCTCATGACACCTCATGTTTTTCTTTCATTGAGTTTATTGCAATTTGTCATTAAATTTGGCTGTGCGTTTGTTTTATTGTCTCTTCCCCCAGGTAGACAATGACTCCGAGAGGAAAGGAATCACTTCTCGCTTGTTCACTTGGATCCCACGGGCTAGCGCAGTGCTTGGCTCTGTGCCCTCCACACGGCTCACTCGCTTACCTTCCCCGTGTGTCCTTTCAGGTTTGAGATGTTCTCCAGGCTGGTGGTGGTAAAAATGTGAATCACATTTCCATTGACTGCAGCAAACAGGTGCCCTCCATTGCTAAAGGCACACTATAAGGAAATACAGCCAGAGAGCAAGCGTGAAAGAATGAGCAGTCTCGTTGGAGGTCACGGCCTAGAGTGCCTTTCCTGAGTTCGGGCTGAAACCATGTGTGGAGGAGGGACTCCGGGAAAGGTACAAATGTACTGGGAATTGTCTGACACTTTCAGACCCTTTCACTATTCCTGTAGCTGACACTGCCACGTGCACTAAGTATAGAGCTGCTTGGATCACAGAGTAGAATACCCATTCTGTCCACACAGGAAGTTGCAGAGTGGGGAAGTGATTCCCGGGACCACTGTCTTGTTTCTGCTGGTCATCTCGGGGAAAGCTGATGGACTGCCTACTGCCTCTGCTGATTTTCCCCGGCTTCGCCCAGGCTCCGACCTCACCTTCCCAATTATGACTGTGATTCTGGGGTAACTTTTCTTTTTCAATGCTTTTGTATTACTCCACAATCACAGGGAGGACTTGCCGCAGGTGGGATTTCACAGGGCTTTGGGCTCATTGAAATATTTTGGTGAGAATAAGAAAAAGGTGATAGAACCATATACTCAATAAGTTTGGTGGGAGAATAACTGGATTTCTTTCTTTCTTTTTTAAGCCACTGAAATTTTCTAAGACATATTTTGGTCCCACCTCCCTAGAGCATGTTAGTTGATATTTCAACCCTGGCTTTCCCAGAAACTGAACTTTTATCTCCAGCAGTTCTTACCTCTCTGCATCCTCTAATAGAGTATTCTTTGAATGAACGTATATCATCGATGAGTAGATTCATGAGGCGTAGTTTGTCAGCAAACCCTACTACAATGAAGTGACCAGATGGGTGAAGGCTGATTGTGTATGCCTCTTCTTGGTATTCCTTATAGAGTTCCAGAGTACTGTGAGAAAGGTCAGTTACTGAATTATAAGTCTAGCCTGCTAACTCCCTCGAGCCCTCCATTGTATCTGGTATGTATTCTTATCATAGCATTTGAGATACTTTATTGCTTGCAATAATTGTTTGCTCTCTTTTCTAGATTTTGGTTATTTGAAGATATGAGCAATGAGTATGGTAAGTAAGGGGACGGACCAAGGGGTTGTCTAGTGATGTTGAATGAACAGTTCCATTTAGATTCCCCAAATCAGAAGGATTGCACATCTTATTTTTCAGCAGCTCCAGCAACTGTATATAAGATAAAAGAAATTACAGTGTGGGGCCAATCTAGGACAGAGATTCTCAGGGGAGCTATGCCAGGAGGAAACATATCACTAGAGAGTTGAGGGAGGTTGCGGGCAATGATGAGGAGAAAACAGATAAATAACAGTCTGGCAAACTCTGTGCAGCTCTAATGGGCATGAGGGGTTAGGAAAGCTAGGAGGACATAGGAGGTCATGGAAGAAGGTGAGATCCTGGAGTATTATCTCTATGACCCTAGAGTCTAGTACAGTGTCTGGAATGGAGCAAGCATTTACTGAAGCACAAAGTATTTTTCTAGCCCATGCAAGAGTGAAAAGGGAAGGTAGGTTGACTGAGTTGATCTAAAAAAATATTTTTTCCAACTGAAAGCTTCTAAGTAATTAAAATTTAAAACTCTCTAAAATAATTCACATGAAAAATTTAACAACTCAAATCCTGCATATTAAAGTAGCAAAGCCTTTCATTCCTTACTTTGACTCATAATTCCAGATGCGAATGGATCGATCCAGAGAACAGGTGGCAATGAGGGGTTTGCGGATGCAAGCAGCTAGACCGGTGATGGATGCTGAGTGCAATGGGTACATCAGATACTCAAAGTGGGCTGGCTCCCCCTGGAGATCATACAGAAGGAGACCGGCACAGTAAGCAGAAGGCTGGCTGTGTACTTCAGCTCTCATTACTACCCATGAACGTTAATTAGCCTGGGTGCACAGAAATCAGGCTGTGAAACAATTGTTTTAATGTTATGCATATTTTCCTAAGTCACTATTAGTTTAAAATGTTATTTCAATGGCAATAAAATATTTTATTCCATGAATATACCAGAATTTAATTTAGCCAATCTTCTACCGTGGGAACATTGAAGTGGTCTCCAATTTTTGTGACTTAGGAATAACCAAACTAAATTTCCTTGCAGGTAAGTGTGTGTACCTCTCTGATTACTTCCTTAGATACTGCCGACGTCAAGCTTTTTTATTGTAATGTAAGTGCCTGACAGTTGGCTGTAATTGTCGAGGCATCTGTTTGAAGACATCCATCTTGAATAAACATATTGCCAGCTGTATGGGACGGCAAAACAACCAGACAGGACAGTGTTTGCACAAACCTTTTGGCAGGAAGGAACATATAGATTCATGGTGATTGGAAAGGTCAGCCTGTTAGGTGGAATGATGGGGTGAGGCTGGGGCAGCCAGGGCCAGCCCTGTGCACCCAAGTTTGGTTATTCTCAGAGCACAGGGAGGCCACTAAAGAGTTACAGTTGTGATAGTGGTGCTGGTGGAGGATGTGCATCTTGCAATGACCGGATATGGGTTTTGAAAAGATCACTTTGGTATCAAAATGGAACATGACTCAGGGGCAAGGAGGCAGAGCGTATGTACAGAGATGGACAGAAGGCTTTTATAGCCAAGGAGAGAGAGTGGAAACGCTCCCTTCCACAGAAGACCTAACTCCTCTGGCCTGGTTCTTTCCTCCCCTTGCAGACCACCTCCTCACAGGCCCTGCCACCTCGGGGCAGAGGCTCTGCAAAGAGCTTGCCCCTCCAGACAAAGCAAATTGGAGATTCGGCCATAAAATTAGTCCTTTTAGAGTCTATGTGAATCAGTTCTGCCAGATGATAAAAACCATTTTTAAATCTGCAGTTTAAAAACAGCCCTGGATTCATGGTGTCGCCAAGAATAGGTGGCCAGAAAGGCTGCACCTGAGAGGGTCAACCAGGCAGCATCACCTCCTTTACTCATCTCTTAATTCCAGTTAAGAGGCCACCTCATGAAAACAACTTGTGTCTCTTGATGGATGAATGAATAAAGAAAATGTGGTATCACCTTAAGGGCCCAGCGGGGTGATCAGGGAGGCTGTGCCACTGGATCCTACAGGACACCTACAACAATAGGCCACCCTACGAAGCCTAGGAGACATAGCAACTCTACCTAATACATAGAAACAAACACAGGGAAGCAACCAAAATAAGGAAACAAAGAAACATGTCCCAAATGAAAGAAAATAATAAAACTTCAGGAAAAGAACTAAACAAAATGGAGATAAGCAATCAATCAGATGCAGAGTTCAAAACACTGATTTTAAGGATGCTCAAGGAACTGAGAACTTCAAGGAATTTAGTGAGAAGTTCAAGGAACTTAAGGAGAACTCCAAGGAACTTAGTGAGAATACCAACAACAGAAAAAAGGGCCAGTCAGAAATTAAGGATGCACTAACTGAAATAAAGAATAATTTACAGAGAATCAATAGTAGAATAAGTAAAGCCAAGAAGCAAGCCATCGATTTGGAATATAAGAAAGCAGAAAACACCCAATCAGAACACAAAAAGAAAAAAGAATCCAAAAACATGAAGATAGTGTAAGAAGCCTCTGAAACAACTTGAAGCATGCCAACATTTGCGTCATGGGGGTGCCAGAAGGAGAAGAGAGAAAACAAGAAGTTGAAAACCTATTTGAAACAATAAGGACAGAAAACTTCCCTAACTTGGTGAAGGAAACAGACATACAAGTACAGGAAACATAGAGAGTCCCAAACAAGATGAACCCAAAGAGGTCCATACTAATACATATCATCATTAAAATGCCAAAAGTTAAAGACAAAGAGAGAATCTTAAAAGTAGCAAGAGAAAGGCAGTTCATTACCTACAAAGGAGCTCCCATAAGACTGTGAGCTGATTTCTCAAAAGAAACTTTGTAGGCCAGAAAGAAGTGGCAAGAGATATACAAGGTGATGAAAAGCAACAACTTACAACCAAGATTACTCCATCCTGCAAAACTATCATTCAGAATCGATGGACATATAAAGAGTTTCCCAGACAAGAAAAAGCTAAAGGAGTTCATCGCCACCAAACCAGTATTATATGAAATGTTGAAGGGTCTTCTTGAAGGAGAAGAACAAAAATATGAACAATAAAATGGCAATTAATACATATCTATCAACAATTGAATCTACAAACAAAATGAGCAAGCAGAACAGAAACAGACTCATAGATACAGAGAACTTTTTGTTGCTTGCCAAATGGGTGGGGGCTGGGGAGATGGGTGAAAAAGATGAAGAAATTCAGAAGTACAAATTGGTTGTTAGACTGATGAACCTCAAAGGGAAGGGGGAGAGAGGGTGGGATGAGATAAACCAAAGAAATTCTATGCACATATGCATAACAAATGGACACAGATAATAGTGTAAGGGGGCAGGATTGGGGAGGAGGGAGTCAATGGGGAATAAAAAGGGGGGACATCTGTAATACATTCAACAATAAAGATAAAGTTAAAAAATTTGGGCCCTGGCCAGTTTGGCTCAGTGATTAGAGCGTCAGCCCGTGGTCCAGAGAGACCCAGGATTCTGTTCCTGCTAAGGGTACGTACCTCAGTTGCAGTCTGTCCCGGCTGGGTCATGCGGGAGGCAGCCACTTGATGTGTCCCTTTCACATCAATGTTTCTCTCTCTCCCTTCCACTCTATCTGAACAAAAATGGAAAAATGCCCTCGGGTGAGGATGAAAAAAAAATTTTTGGAAAAAACAAGATGTGGTATATACATATAATGGACTACTACTCAGTTGTAAAAAAGATGAAATCCTGCCATTTGCCACAACATGAATGGACCTTGAGGGTATTGTGCTAAGTAAAATAAGTCAGGTGGGTGCCCTCATGGAAAAAGAAATACATATGAGTTCACTTGTATGTGGAATATTAATAAAAACACAAAAACAAACAAACAAAAACAAGCTCATGGAGGCAGACAACAGATTGGTAGATTGGGGGTGAAGAGGGGGAGGAGGGTGAAATAGGTAAAGGGGATCAATTGTATGGATATAGATGGAAACTATATGACTTTTGGGGGTGAGCACAATGAGGTATATTTAAATATTGAATTATAATGTTAGACCCTAAAATTTATATATAATTCACCTAGAAAAAAAAAGAAAAAAGAGGCCATCTCATAACCTCTCACTGAAAATAGGTGAAAGTGATGCTCAGAGAGGTTTAATCCAGAAGATTTGCCCAAAGTCACATAGTAACTTTTAAGAACTAATTTCCTGCCCAGGCTGGTTTGGCTAAGTGGATAGAGCATCGGCCTGCTGACCAAACAGTCTTGGGTTCAATTCCTGGTCAAGGGCATGCACCTGGGTTGCAGGTTCAATCCCCGGCCCCAGTTGGGGTCCTACAGAAGGCAACCAATTGATGTGTCTCTCTCACAATAATGTCTCTCTCTCTCTCCCTCCCTCCCACCCTTCTATTCTATGTAAAAAAAAAAAAATCAATAGAAAAATATCTCGGGTACAGAACAAGTTCCCTGAACTTTCAAAAACTCATTTGGTGTGTGATACTTTCAAAACCCTCTATTGGCCCTGGCAGGTTTGGCTTAGCGATTAGAGCATCCACCATGGACCAAAGAGTTGCAGGTTTGATGTACTTGTGGGTTTGATCCCCGACCCTGCCCAACTCAGGGTCGGGCGGGAGGCAACCAATTGATGTGTCTCTCTCACATCAATGTTTCTCTCTCTTTCTTTCTCTATCAAAAAAAAAAAAAAATCAATGGAAAAATATACTCAGATAAAGATTTAAAAAAAGCTCTACTGTATAGCATTTAAAAAAAAAATTGAGGCCCTGGCCGGTTTGGCTCAGCGGTTAGAGCGTCAGCCTGCAGTCCTGAGAGACCCGGGTTCGGTTCCCGCTAAGGGCGCGTACCTCGGTTGCAGTTTGTCCCCGGTCCTGGTCAGTTGTGCGGGTGGCAACCACTAGATGTGTTCCTTTCACATCGATGTTTCTCTCTCTCTCTCTGTTCCTCTCTCTCCCTCCCACTCTACCTGAACAAAAAATGAAAAAAATGTCCTTGGGTGAGGATAAAAAAAAAAAAAAATTGAGATATAATTGACATAATGTTGTATTCTTTTGGGGTATACAACATGATTTGATATATTAGCCTATTAGCTGTTAAATACACTCAGATCACTCTTATCTTAACAACAAAACAATTCTCTCCAGCCTCATCTCTACACCTCGTTCTGTGAGCCAGTATCACCCTGGTGCCAAAAGCAGACAAAGGCATCAAGGAAAAACTGCAGGCCACTTCTGCTAGGAACACAGATGAAAAAAGTCTGGACAGAAACACTGCTGGGGAAGACTCGCCTTGCTGATCTCCGTCAGGGACATGGTGATGCTGTAGAGTTGGTTCCTGTTGGTGCTGGCAATCAGGGTTTCCTCCGAGGGGCTGAAGCACAAGCAGAGGATGTCCTGTTTGTCAGACTGACTCGGGTCATTGCTCTGCGGGTCCACAGGAACCTGCCCAGGACGCAAGACAGCTGTCAGCGACGTGCCCGCAGTGTCAGTGGGTTCTCAGGTGTCAGAGTTCTCTCAGATACTTTGACCTGGTGGCCTCCCAGACCAGCATGGCTCCAGGACCCACCTCAGAGGTGGGGAAGGAGGGCTCGAGTTGCCTCTGTTTCTGTGGGCTTTGTAGTCACCGTTACGTGATTAGCGGCTGAATAGTAAGACAACGGCGTACGTAAAAATGATCCAGCTGTACATGCCCAGTTGCGATCTCTGCTGAAAACAAGCGTTAGTCTAATTCCCACCCAATCCCACTCTCGTATTCATTTGGAATATGTTGTATACCCCAGTGCAGGCGCCCACCTGCACTGAACATACCAGTGTGTACTTCAGGGTGGCCGAGGGGAAGGACACAGCCCTTGTTCCACGTGGGGTGGGTGCGAGGGCCTGTAGTTCCCAAGTAGACACTATACAATTCAATTTCCTTTTCCCTGCTCTTGCTTTTCTCCTATTAACAACCAAACTTCTTGAAAGGTTGGCCTGCATACACCATCTCCACTTCCTTATCACCCACTCAGCTCTTAACTCCTTAGAATTTGATAAAAGAATTTTCCTTCCACTGCATCATTTACTGACACTGTCCTCACACACATAGGACATTTCCTTATCACCAAAGCCGGACGCCCCTGCCAGTCCTCATCTTTTTTACTTTTTTACAGCCTGTAGCAGTGATGGCGACATCGCCTCCCTGGTGCCCAGGACACTGGGCTCTTGTGTTTCCCTCCCTCTGCCTGGGGTTTTGCCTTCTTGCACAGCTCATTCACCCTTCTTCACACAATCAACTCCCCTGCTCCACAGGACAACGAAGGCTCTGGGAGGCCGGCCCTGACCGGCCCTGGGCTGGGGGGCACTGCCGTTCCGTTCCCAGTGTGCCCTCAGCACCGAGTTCCCTCTGCTGTCACGTCTATCACGCTGTGTAGAGTAGCTGGGGAGCCAGCAGACTGGGGGCCTTGTCTGTGTTGTCCCGCTGCTGTCTCCCACAGAACCTGGAGACGCACAGTTTTGCCAGACTCAGCTGCTCATCTTACGTCTCAGCCAACAAGCAGCAGAGTTGAGTCCGACTCGTCCACTGTGTTTTCAGCCACTTCGTGTCCAGGGCCCTCCATGGCCCCACTGTCTCTCCCAAGCAGAGCGCTGGCGCTGAGCACAGAACTCTCCACTCAAAGCCAGGTGGTCTGCTGAATTACATACGGGCCTCAGGTTGGCCTTTGAGATCTTTAGTCCCTCTCTGCTGGGGGACAGAAGGTACCCCGAATACACTACCTGCTCCCAGTCAGTGGTGCCTTGGGTCTATTTGTTCCTTCCACCTAGAATTCCTGATGTTTCTTTCTGTTAAATGTTACCCAGACTCTAAGGCCTTTCCTGAAAGATGACCATCAAACGCCCAGAAGCCTTCCTGGTTCTTCCCCAACCAGATACACCCTCTCTCTCCAAAACAGTGTGTATCACTTCGTCCACACACATTCACTGAATGCTTACTGTGCGGGGTAGTCTGCTGGACATTCAATATCGATATGGATTATAATAATACAATTTTTTTTACAGGAACCCTAAGCTTCAAAGAGACAATAGAATTTTCCAAAGTTCTCTCCCAGGATTCAAATCCAGTGCTTCCCAATTCTAAACCTCAATGCTGTCCATCTGTCCTGAGGACAAATGGTTCCAGTTTCCGTTTCTGCTCAGCACGACAAGCTCTCTTCTCCCCATCAGTCTTTGTCAGTGCTCCGATTCTGGAGAACGAACATCAGCAAGACCCCAGTTTCGCTTCTTCCTCCCCTCCTTACCCGGATTTCCCTGCTCTCATGATAAAAATCCTTGTCTTCCATCTTCTCAAACAGCAGGACTCGCCCCGGCCCTGCAGAACAGGCGAAGCCCTTGGAACAGGCCGCCACGGCGAACACCTGCGGCATGCTCAGCTGGCTGTGGTTGCTGTTCGCCAGGACTTGTTCGAAGGAAGGCACTGGGGAACTGAGCGTTGGAAATTCAATCAAGCTGGAAGAAGAAAACAGCATGTCACGTTTACAGAGACAATCCCAGGGAGAAGAATTCTGCCAGGGAGGAGAAAGAAGGGCTGTCCTTGGGTGTGGGAGAGACCACCCAGTGGGATCCCCTTTTCCATAACCAAAATGCTACCCTTTGCCCTGGGAATGCTACACAAACTCCAAAGGAAGCCTGGGAGGTTACACATTTATTTGGTAGTCTCACAACCCTGTGTGATCACGACTGTTACTGCCATTAGTGTTATTATATTATTATTATCCTCATTTTGGTATTTAGAAAAAAGTAGCTTAAGGGATTGAGTTTTCTAAAAACCATACAATTAGTGAGTGGAAGAGATGAGATTCGACTCAAGGTGTCCATTTCCTCTCTCCATCCCTCTCTACCCCCCTCATTCGTTCATTCATTCATTCATTCAATCATTCATACACTAGTATTTCCTGGCACTACACAGTGTTAACCACTCTGTGAAACAATAGTAAAGAAGATTGATACATTTCCTGCCTTCAGAAGGCTATAGTCTAGGGTGCACATGATAAGGACAATTAGGGGGCAACCAAGCAGGATGGGAACACCCAGTCGGCAGGTAGAAACTATTTTCTGAAGACAGTTCAGAGAAGGTACACCTACCAGAGATGAGTAGAGGCTGAGATCTGAAGAACGAGCAACGGTGTCAGGAGAACTACATGTTACCAAGCCCAGAAGCAAGAGCACGAGGCGTGCAGGGCCAGAGCCAATGCTCTAGACGTAAGGAAGAGTAGCAGATGCATGGACCAAGTTCAGGAGTTTGGCCTTTATTCTTAGAGCCCTGGACCCACTGAAGGAGTATGAGCACAGCAAACTGGAGGCATGGAGACTTATTAGGAAGCTCTTAACCAAATTACAACAGAAAAGGAGATGTCATTAGTATGGGGGATGGTGAAAATGATAAACCAAAAGTTAATGAGGAAGAAGGATTTACAGTGTGCCTGTGGTTGAGGCTAAGGGTCTGCAGTCAGACAGATCTCGGTTGGAATCCTGACCCTGCCACTGAACAATGCTGTGATTTTGGTGAGCCAGTAAACCTCTTTGAGTGTCAGTTTCCTTGTCTATAAAATGGGCATGATAATAATATGTACTACATAGGGTAAGACTCAAATGAGAATGTACATAAAGTGCTCAAGGCAGTGCCTAGTACGTACAATGGTACAGTAGATGTGGGTGAGAGACTATTGGTTGTAGTGGAGGCAAAACTGACAGCTCCCTCCTGAGCCCCCACTTCAGTCATATGCTTCTGTCAGATTTACTGATGACATTTCCTTGCTCTTCTTTGTTGGTCTGCTGCCTCCTACCGAATCGTGAGGTCCTGGAGGAGCTGTGTCCCCAGGACCTAGCAACGTGCCTTGCACACTGCAAGCGCTCAGTGGACATTTATTCAATTGATTCAGTAAATTAGGCAGCCATTCAAAAATATATTTTTGAAAAAGCTGTAATTCTGAAGACTAATCATACTAAAATGCTTATAAAGTGAGGTTAGGTATAAAAATAAAAAGAACTGTATCTAGGCTATGGTCATAATTGTCAAATTTGTGCTTGAATACAGATGAACACTGGGAAGGCAACGAGAAAATGAAGAATTGGTTTTTAAGGTAGAGCGGTTATGAGTGATTTTTAAAGAATGCTTGTTTTGATGGCATGGTATTAATACAATGAATATCTATATATCTATATATAGATGTATAGATTGATTTGAGAGAGAGAGAGATATCGATGTGAGAGAGAATCATCGACTGGTTGCCTTCTGTATGCACCCCGACTGGGAAGTGAACCTACAACCTGGATATGTGCCTTCACCAGGAATCAAACTAGTGATTTTTCGGTACATGGAATGATGCTCAACCAACTGAGCCGCTCCAGACAGGGCTACAATGAGCATGTTTTCATAAGAGCACCAGCTCAGAGGGGTGCCATTACCTTTCTGATTCCTGGACCCTCTCCAGATTCTTCAAATCACCGGAGGACTCCTTGACCATTATACTTGTCTCCCAGCGTTGATCTCCAGATTCAAAGAGGATGAGCCTGCCTGTATCAGTGCCAACGACAATCTTGTCATCAGACACCCAGGTATGAGCTAGGTAGTTCTGGGGTTCTCCCCTCTGAAAGTTGGTTTGCTTCAGGGTTCCCTCAGCAAAACGGAGAAGCTTAAACATCCCATTTCCAGTGACACAAACCTGTGTGTTATCCTGAGGACTGAAGCTCACCTGTAAAATGTGAAAGCATAAAAGAAAAAGATTTATAAAATTAATCTTGATGGAATTATTTCCCATTTTACTCATTGATATTTATTTCAGGTAGCTCAGAGTATCCTTGAAACCACCAAATCATAAAGTTTTGATACTATATTTGATAAGAGCACAGATCTACATCCATGATATTTGTGGGGCCAGTAGTTTTAAACTAGGAAACCTACACAAGTCATTTTACAAAGGCCAAAAAGCAAACTGGGTAGGTCTTGACAATGGCTAAATACTGTGTCAACAAAAAGGAATGAAGGCTCAGCTGGAAACACAGCAACATGAGTGTCTGGCAGGTATGTTCCCTGTCCAGGGGAAGGAACAAATGTCAGGGACTGCTATGTGGTCTCCTACCAATGGAGCTTCCTTTGTCTGTACCCTCATCCCAACGCAGAGTAACAGGCAGTCAACCCATCACCTCACTAGATGGTGAGCAACTTGAGGGGCTGTGGCTCTTTCATCTCTGTATTCCCAGTGCTGGGTTCACAGTGGGCATCTAACAAGTGTGCGTTGAGTCTACCGGAGTGAAGGTGCTCCCTGCTCTGAGTGGGGATGCTGCAAGGCCTCAGCGTGGCCTGGAGGAAATGATCTTCCAGCTCTACCTGATTCTGTGATCACCATGCAGCCTTCTGATGGCTAATTTCACCTTCCAAGTTCTCTACTCCTAGGGACAAAATACACTGTATAAACGATGTGAGTGTTCTCGTCCTGACGTGCTGGTTTATACACCAGCCTCTTGTGAGAATAATGGAGTCCATGCCTGAGACGCTGAATAGAACTGAGTTCCTGAAAACCTAGACTGGGTTGACTGCATCGAGAGAAAACTCCTTGGGACCCACTGCCTAACAGTGAACCAGCTTCCTAACAGGTGCTCTTTATTTTGCCTTCACACCACAATAGAAAACTCTGTTCCCCACATAACTGCAATATCATTGACAGTTCTTCAACATCTACCACTTCATACCACATCCCTGAAATCTTCCCACTGCCTCATAATGCTGCTGGAAAGAGGCCAGAACCAAAGAGAGAGAGCAAGTTTGATCAATTCACCTCTGAGTCTGACCTGAGACCAGAAAGCAGTTCTAGGCCAGAGTAAAGGAGACAGGCACTGGAGTCATGACTCCTGGCCTGCCATTCACTACCTCTGGGACCTTAGGTGAGTAACTTAACCTCCTGGGGCCTCAGTTCACTTGTCAGTATGTTAGGGATAATAATTATACATAACATATGATTGTGTGAGACTAAATTTTAAAGTGCATATTGAGAGATTAGCACTGCTCCTAGTACATAGAAAGCATTCAATAAAAGACAGCTTGTACTATTTTTTATAATTCGCACGATACTTGTTATGCTGGGAGGTACCTGGTAGACAGTGTTGTTCTGAGAGTCGATTTTAATAATGGCCATTACTTTCTGTTTTTCCCACAGCCAATAGACAAGGTTGGACTCTGGAGGTGATGTTTGAGTCAACAAGTATTTGGAGTCTGGAGAAAAAGCCATGCTAGTAAATTTCTGAACTGGAAAGTCAAAATTATTAAGGATTTTGCGCTTCCGGCAAGGGATGGATGACAGTTCATAAATGGTGATGACAGGTTTTTCTTGCACCATCTCGGACATAGCGAGGTATCGCCGATTGGGACTGATGGACAAGGCTAACATGGCTTGACTCTTGTCTGAGCCTGCAAACAAGTAAAAGGGAATAATAAGGGTAGATCAACAAGATTCAACGTGAACCAGACACAGTGGTAGATACTGCTGACACAATAGGAGAAAAGTGCAGAAATAAGTAACTGTCAACCCATGAAGCTCCTTGGTACAACTATGTCTGGGGTATTAGGAAAATGACTAGAATGGGCGCCTCCCTGAGGCCAAGGTGAAAGGAGAAGTCTGGGATTGATTCCCGAAGGAGGACAATGTGGGGCAGGGAGGGGAGTGGAGCAGGTGGCAGGAAGAGCAAAGGTATGGATGTGAGAAAGTGGAATATTACTGGAGCATTGCATGTGAGCCAGGGGTGGTCACAGATTGGTCTAGAGGGGTGGAATAGGGTCAGATCACATGAGCCTTTATGTCCTGAGTGGGCAGCACTCAATACTCTCCCTCTGCTTCCAAGGCTGGGATGCTAACTACTGGATTCCTCAGGCCCCCTCACAGGTAAGTGATCTGTGTGACATTCTGGCCATGAAAGAGATGCAGAAGTTTGCTGGGCTGGCTTTCGGGTAACATTTGTTCTTTCTTGAAAACCAGGGGTGGATGCATTCTGTCCCCCTTTCCCTGGAATATAGATGATATCTGGAGATACAGCAGTCATCTTGCAACCATGAAGTAATGAGCATGAGAATGAAAGCTATGGTCCTCTATATAGCAGCACCTGAGGCAAAGATCAAAGTACAAATACTTTATCTCGGAAATGCAACCAGGGCCACATCATGATTTTCATGGGCCCTAGGTACTATTGCTTTCAGAAGCCCCTTCCTTCATTAAAGAATGTTAAAAAGTATATTTTGTGATTGTATTGATATAAAGAGAAAGATATCCAGGCTGGATTCATTATGGTATATTCATTATTATTATTATTATTATTATTATTATTATTTTTTATCCTCACCCAAGGACATTTTTCCATTTTTTGTTCAGGTAGAGTGGGAGGGAGAGAGAGGAACAGAGAGAGAGAGAGAAACATCGATGTGAAAGGAACACATCGAGTGGCTGCCACCCGCACGACTGACCAGAGCTGGGGACAAACTGCAACCAAGGTACATGCCCTTAGCGGGAACCGAACCCGGGTCTCTCAGGACCGCAGGCCAATGCTCTAACCGCTGAGTCAAACCGGCCAGGGCTATTCATTATTATTATATTAATTTTTCTTGGTTTTAAAATAAGTTAAAATTAAAACACGTTCTTGGGTCCCTAAATATATCATGGGCCCTAGACCCCGTGCCTACCGTGCTTTGTGGGTAAGTCCTCTATCTCAGTTAACAGCAACTCCATCCTTCTGGTTAATCAGGTCAAAAACCTTGCTTTTTCTTTTTCTCTTCCACCTTACCTCAGGTCTCTGACAAAATCTGTCACCTCCGCTTTCAAAATATATCCAAGATTTGATCTCTTCTCACCATTGCTATTACCTACAGTCTGCTCCTTGGCATCGTTTTGTCTCACCTGGGTTATAGCAATAGTTTATCAACTGGTCTCCTACTTCCTCCCTTGCTCCTCCTGAAATCTATTCTCTATAGTGGCCAGAAGGAATCTGTTGAAACATAAATCAGATCATGCTACTCTCTCTGCTTAGAATCCCCCATGACTTCTCATTTCACTCAGAGGAAGAGACCTACAAAGCCCTGTGTGATGTTGCTCCCATTAGTTCTCTGCCTCACCTCTCGCTCCCTGCCCCTCCATTTCTCCACTCCAGCCACATTAGCCTCTCTCTGTTCCCCTAACACAATAAGCACCTTCCTAACTCAGGGCCTCAAATGTGAGAGACGAAAGTACAAAACATAAAAAAAATAATATAGGATCATATATTAATAATCTTGGGTTAGGGAACAATTCCTGAACAAGACACAAGAGGAAAAGGTTAGTGAACTTCATTAAAACTAAGAATTTCTATCAGGATACCATAAATAAAGGAAAAACACAAGCCCCCAAATGAGAGAAATTATATATATATGTGTGTATATATATGTGTGTGTGTGTGTGTGTGTGTGTGTATATACATATATATGATAAAGGACTGGCATACAGAATATAGATAGCGTACCGACAAGTCAATAGGAAAATTACCCCCAAAATCCTATAGAAAAATGGGTAAAAGACATAAATATGGCATTTCACAGAAGACTAACAGGAATAGCCATAAACACGTGAAAAAAAATTCATCCTTATTAGTAATAGAGAAATGCACACTAATGCCAATAAGATACCCTTTTCTCAATCACTAGATTAGCAAAAATTAGGAAGTTGGATGATACCAACTTGGTAAGAGTTGGTGAGGTTGTGGAGGAATGGCAAGTCTCATGTACTCCTGATGGGAATGTAAATTGGTACTACCATATTACCCAGTAATTTTTGTCCTGGTTGTGTACCCTGGAGAATCTCTGCAAAAGTGGACAAGAATACATGAATGCAAGAAATGTTATACTGGTGTGATTTGTAATAGCAAAAACTGTTGTTCCCCAAATGTCCATTGACACCGGAATGAATAGATGTACTTGAGACATTAGAGTCATAGCATGGAACACTATTTAGCATAAAATGAACTCAAGATGCATGTAATATCTATGAAGATGCATGATCTCAAAAGCATGGTGTCGAACAAAAGAAGCAAGTCATAGAATACATATACTATGATTCCATTTATATAAAGTTAGTAAATAGCAAAAACAAACTATATCTTACATGGGGTTACACATATATGGTAAAACCACATACAAGAAAGAGTGGAAAAAAGGAATAAGTGATTAAGTTGTGAAAATTATGTATATCATCAACAGGACCAATGTGAACAAAAAAACAAATGTAACATTATACAAATGGTTATATTTGTGACTTGGGATAAAATCTCCAGGGTCTTCACCATACATGAATTCAAAAGATACTGGAAGGAGGGTGGTGTGCTCTGGAAAACTGTTTAGACAGCTCAAAAAGTGGCCCTGTTGATGACAAAGAAAATGAAATAGAAGAAGTATGAAAAGAAGATCTTTAAAATAATATTTTCCATTAAAGCACAGTGAAAAAAGTAATTTTAAGTTAACAGTATTTTGCATGTAATGCAAGTAGACATACATTTTTTTCTACATTTAGACAACTATACGTTTATTCAAGTTGACCAAAAAAACTTTCCTTTCAATTGTCATGTTGGAATTCTGAGGTTATATTGCCACATAAAGTTAATGTGTCAGGATGGAAACGGTTTTACCTGGAATGAACTTTTGCCATTTCTGATCCATATTGTACTTCACACAGTAATTTCCTGAAGGAAATATAATGATCTGCTCATCGAAGAAGAAGATATTGTTGGCCACATGGGAGCGAAGACCAAAAGCACGCAGGGACTGTGCTACCACGGTCGACATGGTCCCTGGCCAATCAGTTCTGTGAAGACCGAGTGCAGCAGGTGAGGTGGAGAAGCGCAACGCCCCGCCCCGCCCCGCCCCGCCCCCCCCCCCCCGCCCCGCCCCGCCCGGGACACGCCCCCGCCCCCGCCCCGGAGTCCTGCTCAGTCTCATCCCCTCAGCGCCCCTCACCCTCACCCCGCCGCCGCTCCTGCTTCTCCCCGCTCCTTTGCACGCTCTCGGCTTCCTGCTCCCCCGGACAACCCCGGGTGTCCCCTCCCACCTTTTGCTTCTCCTCTCCGAGTCACCAGACCACAACCACACGAGTATCCAGAGGTAGGATTCCTACCGATCCCAAGCAACTCGGGCACTTTCAGACGCCGGAGCGGTTCCTATAGCAACGGGAAAGCGGAAGTGTGGGGCAGCGGCCGGAAGCGGAAGTCCGAGCAAGGAGCTCAGCAGCAGCAGTGGGTGGTAGGCCCTGGAGCGGCTCGGTACACGTGGAGCCGCGGGGTGTGGGTAGGGGCCGAAGGCAGGCGCAGCGGCGAGAGGCGCCCTTCTCCAGCCGCGCGGGCCCGGGCACACCCCGCTTCCCTGGCAGCTGTCGGACGGGCGCGCTGCGAGATGGACACTCCCCTGCCCTCAGGCTCGGATTCGGATTCTGAAGACTCGCTGGTCACCGACCGAGAGGTAGGTGTCGCAGAGCCCGCGCGGCTGGGCGCGGGGGACGGCCTGACTCCCCTGGTACTGACGCCGAGCGTGCCCCGCAGTTGCAGGATGCGTTTTCCCGAGGGCTCCTGAAGCCAGGCCTCAATGTCGTGCTAGCAGGCCCGAAAAAAGCCGTGAACGACGTGGTGAGCTTGGGCGCTGGGTCGGGGGCCCTCGGACGGGAGAGGAGCACAAGAAACCGTTGTGCTTGGGTGGCTGAGTGCTTTTCCCAGGAAGGACGCAACCTGCGCGTTGTCGAGCGCGTCCGTTCCCCCTGGGGAATGGGGGTTACTACCTTGTCGGTTGGCCCAGCACCCTGGGCTTGGGAGAGACATAGGAAGGGTTCCCTGCTTAGGAGCTTAGTGTCTGAATTTCTTAGAATGGCCTGAAGCAGTGTTTGGCAGAATTCAAGCGGGATCTGGAGTGGGTGGAAAGGCTTGATGTCACCCTCAGTCCTGTGCCAGAAATCAGTGGACCTCAGTCTTCACCTCAGAACAAGGATCAGAAGGCTGTTGATCCAGAAGATGATTTCCAGCGGGAGATGAACTTGTATGTTTGTTTTCAAATGTGGGCCCCTGTGCTTCAAGGGTGGGGAGGGGGGAGATAGTGAGCCTGTACTGCTAAGAAGTTAAAGTAAGTCTGGGAGCAGGGAGGAAGTCTTCTTTTGACTAAAAAGAGCTCAAGTTTATTTGTGCGTGTGTACACATTCAATTATTAGAACAAAAGTTTTCTTATGGAAGGTACTTACATAGACTGTCGTAGCAACTACACACGAATTCATAATTGGCACTAGTTTGTAAATTGATAGGTGCTTTTAGAGTGGTCATATTCTTAAACTACTAATTTATTTTCAGCAGTACTCCTCGCCTCCCATTTTAAAAGCGCGTACAGTTAAATTTCTTCCAGATACCAAGTTTTAGTACAGTATTTGTGTGTGTGTGTCTTCTGGGTTCAGATGTTGGGAGTCCTGACCTTGGCTAACTCATGAGAGGTAGTGAGAAGGAATGCAAGGCCCTGCTGCTTAGCTTATTGACACTTCGTCCTGTACCTTCAGCTACCGCCAGGCCCAGGCCGCAGTGCTTGCAGTTTTACCACGCCTCCATCAGCTCAAAGTCCCTACCAAGCGGCCCACTGATTATTTCGCTGAGATGGCCAAGTCTGATCAGCAGATGCAGAAGGTAAGATTTTTTTTTTTTTTTCGGGAAAGCTGAGGCTTTATACTTTTGAGTATATTTATATGGCTAATCTATAATGTTTTTTAAAAAATGACTAAGCTTAATAATAGGGAACTGGTTGTCAGAGGACAATTATTATCTCTGTTGTCTACTTCAGACTCATGCCAGTCACCACCAGTTAGGTAAATATAAGGATGACTTTCCTAATTTGAACAATTAAGGGGAGGAAATGTATTGGAAGAAGTGTGGTCCCCAAGCTGAAGGTGGCCTTTTGCATTTCCTAGCTGGCATGATTATGACACAGTGTGTAGAAAAAAATACAAATCTTGTCCTGTTATTGCCAGAGGGTAGTGCTACAGCTTGTACGCAATTCATTTTCTCTGGGCTTTGGTTTTCCTTTCTGTAAAATGAGGGATTCGTAGATGGCCCAGATGTAGTATAATTTAGAGTTAGGTAGAACTTATTTAACTTTGGGAGGAAGACAATTACCAAAATCTAATCCAAGATGTATTGAAATAGTTCCCTTGGGTCTCAAGCTGGATTTTAGAGAGCTCTTGTCTTGGTGGTACTTAGGGAAGCTAATTTAGAGATGAGCCCACACACAGCTTTGTACATTCACACTGACAACTGCTCACCCTTTAACCGAAACGCGTATGTTTAATGGAAAAGGCGAGGTGCCTGATATCTGCTGGAGTTCTTAATGTGTATCTGGTATATTGGAGAAGGGAACTAGGGCTGCATGCTGGTTTAACTTCAGTCTGCAGACAGTAAGAATGGGCAGAAGTTAGTTTCTCTTGGCAAAACTGCAAGCAGGCAGCTTTGTATAATGGAACAAATGGTGTACTAGGCGTGGGAAGGTTGCTTTCAAGTTCTAGCTCCACCTCTGATATGTTTAGTATCTTGGACAAAGTGCTCCGTCTTTGGGCTGTGTTGTCCTCATGTGTAAAACCTGAGTCTCAGAACAGATGATTTATAAGGTTCCTTTAAGCTCCATAGTTTATGTTATAACCCAGTAATTCTCCATCTGCTAGAAGAAGGAACCTCTCCTGGGTTCCTTGAACCTGAGTTGTTTTTGCAAAAATTCTTGAAGAGGAAGGTAAGCATCAGCCATGACCACAAGGGTATTGACCATGAGCTTAACTAATCAGGAGATGCTAGACAGGGGCAATGTGAACTTAATCAGGAGAATGAGACATTCAAGGCTGGGGTCTAATAAATGTTAAGAAATATAAAATAAACAACTTGCGCAGCTACTAACTGCTGATATTCACTTCTGTACACGTAGCTTGCTTGCTCTGCTAAACTCTTGAGTAACCCCTGTCCTATATAAGCAACCCTCCCCCTGAGCTTGGGGCTGCAGTTCTCTGTGTAGGTTGGCTGCAGTCCCTGTGCAGGTAATAAAGCTCCTAATATTCAAAATTACTTGGTGTCCAAGTGAGGTTGATTCTCCTGGGTTACAACAGTTTACAGAACAGAGAATATCTGTTTTCTGCTCAAGTGCACCCAAAATAGCAGTCATCCCAGATTCAAATGACCTAAGCTGACAACATTTTGTGTTTTAGATTCGACAGAAGCTGCAGGCTAAACAGGCCGCCATGGAGAAGTCGGAAAAGGCTAAGCAGCTCCGAGCGCTTAGGAAATATGGAAAGAAGGTGAGAAGTGGCAGTGGGGAAAGAATGAGGCCGGGTGTGTTTGTCAGGCCAGATTGCCGTGGTCCGATTTGGTTCCATGACCCATATGTATTTGATCATGAGTTTCTTATCTCATAGTGGGTGTGTGTGCTAGTGTTCGTGAGCACAATCTCTCCATGATGCCAGTGTGTTACCAGTAGTGTGGTAACTATAGGAAGTCGTTTACCTCTCCAGTGTGCAGTGAAGAGTTGGGGGTCCAGAGGAGTGGTTTCCAAACCTCATCTCACAGAATCACCTGGGGAAATTTTTCAAAACAGATTTCTAGGCTTCCGTATCTCTGGGAATCAGTGTACATTTTCTTCCCTTCCTCCAAAAGCTTCTCAGATGATCACTGGCCTCGAAGACTGTACAGTCCTTGAAGGAATCATTGATTGTCATTCAATCACAGAGAGAGAAAAATGGCACCTGTGAGTTCTAATGTAAAACCAGAACAGGCATACCATGAAACTTGTTTTTGGTTTGTCTTCTTTGTTTCTTGGTCACTTAAGAAGATGACAGGAATTAAAGTAAGGAGGTTCAGCATGGTTGTTAAGACTTTGTCCATATTTCGCACGTAAACATGATCTGGGGTGTTGAACCGCTGTCCTCATTTGGAATCATTTCACCGATAGATCCTCAGTGGGTTAAGATTAAATTAGCATCCGGTTCTCTGTAGATGGGCAGCTGTGGAGTTATTGGATTGATCTGGTAGTTGATGGCTAAGATCAACTAAAAAACATAGGCAATTGGTTTAACATAACTTAAATGATCAAAAGCAGAGAAAAATTCAGCCAGGCCAATTAATTAGCTCACTCTTTCTAATTTGAGGAAATCTCAGGGCACTGCTTCTGGACTGGGGATGATTTTGCTTTCCAGGGACTTGGGGGCAATATTGGAGACATTTTTGGTTGCCTCATCTTGGTGAGAGTGTGCAACTGCATCTGGTGGGTAGAGGATAGGGAGGCTGCTAAACATCCCATAATGCCCAGGGCAGGCCATGCACCCCACAACAGAGAGTTATCTTGTTCGAACTGTCAGTAGTGTTGAGATTGAGAAACCAGCCTTGGAGTAAAGCATCTCCTTTTGTCCTTAAAGTTTCTTTTCTTGATTTTGGGGGAGATTGTTTTTCTGTGAACACTTTCATGCTTGGTAACAGTGGGTTAGGTATTTAATTGGTCCAGATACAGTTAACAGGGAGAACTGGAGGTGGACCTAAGCATGACTGGCTCCAGTTTTGTAGGCAGGATTGTGCAACGGGGGAGGAGCACAGACTGCTCCGGGAGAATCTCAGCTCTGCACTTGCCTGCTGCGTGGCTGGGGCAAGACCTAACCTTTCTGTGCTTCCATTTCGGGGATGCTAAGAATTTCTGCCTCACTGGGTTATTGAGAAGCTAACAGAGAATGTCCTTCCAGCCTTCGCATAGTTTTGGCACACAGTAAATGTTCAGTGGTGGTGGTATTATCACAGTGTCGATACTGGTAGAATATAGACACTTGTAGTGATGGTTTGGAATGGGAGTAACAAGCCTGTGTCCATGTCCCAGGTGCAAACAGAGGTTCTTCAGAAGAGGCAGCAGGAGAAAGCACACATGATGAATGCCATTAAGAAGTATCAGAAAGGTCAGTATTTCTCTGTCCTGAGGATATAGGGAGCAGGGTCCCTGCTAATTCTAGCACCTAGCGCTCTGGAGCCTTGATTGATTTGGAATTGTTGGACCTAAGGTTCGGGAGTGGGGAATAAGACGTGCTTCTTAAAATCATTTCAGTAAGCAGCAATCTTCTTTTGAAGTTTAAGCTTTTCTTAAATTGCAATGGCGCTGAACAAATACATTTCACTCCTAGGCTTCTCTGATAAACTGGATTTCCTTGACGGAGATCAGAAGCCTGTTGCACGGGGCTCGAAGGAAGGAGCTAAAGGAACTAAAGGCCAGCAGATGAAGAAGGGGTATGAAGTGTTTGGTTTTGTTTGTCCTGTGGTGTGTGCTGGGCAGCAGTTCATGGGAATGGCAGGGCCTGCCGTATGGAACAGCCTCGGGGTTCCGAGTGCCGCTGCTCCGTGTGGCCAAGACTTACCAGGCTATGCGATGGTCCTTTTAGCCTATCAGTCTTTGAAGATTCAAGTAAGGTGATTTAGGGATTTGGCAGGTTTGAATGAATGTTTAGTAAAACAGTGTGATGGTTAGAGTGCAGGTCGGGGTTCAGATCCAGACTCTGCCCTCATTGGGAGGGTAGCCATGAAAACAAGAAAATCATTATGTGCCTCATAGTATTATAAAGATTAAAAGGGATAATGTTGGGTCTTTCGTTTTTTTTTAGTTCACCTTTACGCATTCCTGGACACCAGGCCTAGGGTGATGATCATTTCTGTGTAATGTAGTGAGTGCTATGATGAGGCATTTGGGGAGTAGTATGGAGGCAACTTTGTAGAAATATCTGACCCAGTTTGGGGATCAGGGTCTGGGATGGCTTCCTGGAGGAAGGTCCCACCTGAGCTTAGTCTAAAGGGTGAGTAAGAATTAACCAGGAGAATAGGAGAGATGCAGGTTTGGGGAGTACAGACGAACATGAATGAGCAAAAGCTTAGAGGTGAGAACAGCAGGTGTGTGTGTGCGGAAGAGCCGCATTTGCAACCACTGGGAGTACGGTGTGTGGCAAGGAGTGGTGAGATGTAGCTGGAGGGGACCGGGCCGAGTCACAGAGGTGGAGTTGGTCTGCCTTGTTGAGAAGCCTGGGTTTTATCCATTAGGCAGTGGGGAGACACTGATGGGCTTTACTCAAAATAATGTGCAGGTCATATTCAGGCTTTAAAAAGTTACAGTGTAATTCTTGTGTAAATGATAGACTTGAGGGAGGCAGGGAAATTAATTCGGGGACCACTGAAGTCAGATGAGCACTAATAATGACCTGAAAGTAGTCATGGGGATAAAGAGGAGAAAATAGATCCAAAGAATAGTCAGAGCTCAGTTAGTAGGATTCAGTCATTGAATTGGGTATAGAGGGTGAAAGAAGAAGAATCAAGGCTGACTCCCAGGTTTTGGTTCACCTTTGGTTTTAGTCTGGTGTCCGGGTGGATGGCAGTACCACCAGCCTCTTTAGGGCACATGTACTGGAAGTGAAACCAGACTGGGAAGGGAGAGGACGTGTGATTTTGGAATGCCGAATCTGAGATTCCTGTGGGGTGATCAGTTTTAAGATTTATTACATTTGAATGTTAACTGCATGTGTATATCCCCAAGAGGAATAGAAACAACTGAGGATGATTGAGGACGTTTTAGTTAAAATAGAAAGCTTTTCAAAGATAAGTGGGGAGCCACACAATCTATGTGGACTCTCTTCTGGTCCTTGCTTATTGCTTTCCTGCTCTGGTGGTTACCCTGTGAAAGGTGAGCTTGTTGGGAGTTTTGTGAGTAGGAATGTGGGGCCAAGATGCGATTCCAGGAGCAATAGTGTCCACTTGCAGCCAGAAGACTGGGGGTATTGTTGGGCCATAAGATTCATCACAATTTGCATGGCTGAGGGTTACCTGTAAAACTGCTTTTTTCCCCAGTCCCAATGCCAAACGACGCTATAAAAACCAGAAGTTTGGGTTTGGTGGTAAGAAGAAAGGCTCCAAGTGGAACACTCGTGACAGCTACGATGATGTATCCAGCTTCCGGGCCAAGACAGCTCACGGCAAGGGCCTCAAGAGGCCTGGGAAGAAAGGATCAAATGTAAGTGGGCCTGGGGACCCGGTGAGGGGTTGGGTCAGCCCCCCTCTCCCAACCCACACGCTCCCTTTCTCTCCCTGTGCATCCTGATCATGGGGCAGAAGGCCAAGCTGCTATGTGACCGCATGTGGTATTTCTTTTTCTGTAGAAGAGACCTGGAAAACGGACAAGAGAGAAAATGAAGAGCAGAACACGCTAAGCAGCATCTCCCAGAAGGATGAAGACTTGGGATTTCACAGTACAGTTGGATCCGTTATGTTGGTTTCTTTTTGTAAAAAAATTTTTTCAATAAACAAAAAAATTCTCGAAGCATATACCCTTGGGTGAAAAGTCAGTTAAGACTAAAAGATTTAGAAGTTACTTTTACATATTAAATAATACTTGTATTTATTGAAATAATTTAGACACTGAGTCTAAATTGTCTTCCTTTTATGATAGATGAAGATTTAACACCCACCCAATTCCTCTTCCCCACCTTTGCCAAATAGTTATATCATGATTTGAGATAAATCAGTTATCTATTTATATCATTAATATCCTTTTTTAAAAATGTTTTCTTTATTGCTTTTATTTTATTTTATTTTTTTTTATCCTCACCCGAGGACATTCTTCCATTCTTTGTACAGATAGAGTGGGAGGGAGAGAGAGGAAGAGAGAGAGAGAGAGAGAAACATCGATGTGAAAGGGACACATCGAGTGGCTGCCACCCGCACGACCAACCAGGGCCGGGGACAAACTGCAACCGAGGTACGTGCCCTTAGCGGGAACTGAACCCGGGTCTCTCAGGACCGCAGGCCAACGCTCTAACCGCTGAGCCAAACTGGCCAGGGCTTCTTTATTGCTTTTAGAGAGAGGAAGGGAGAGGGAGAGATACATCGATGAGAGAGAACATCTGTCGGCCACCTCCTGCATGCCCCCCAACTGGGGATTTGGCCTACAACCTGGGCATGTATCCTGACCTGACCGGGAATCGAACTGGCGACCTCTTGGTGCATGGGTCAACGCTCAACCACTGAGCTACACCAGCCGGGCTCATTAATATCCTTTAAATAGCAATCACTGGAGAGCTAGATGAACTATGATAATATTTCCTTTGTGGTACAGTTTTTGTTTTTTCTTGGGTTGTTACCTTATATTTTTCTGTGAGCCTACTTTTCCTTCTGTATCATTTTCTAGACGTTTCATCATTTCATCCATATAGCATTCCTGCTGTAACCTAGGTCTGTCATACAGCTGTCACCTTTTCTTTTTTCTAGACCGTGTAGGTTGGATCCATATTCTCTGGATCCCATACTTTCCTCTGTCTTAGCCTATGCCTCCTTTTGCTCTGTACCATTTTCTAGTATCTTCCTAAGAAAGGGAACATGGGAGGCGAATGTCTCATCTCTGTGCACTTTTTGAATTGCCTTTGATTTGGCGGGTGCGGGTCGCCAAGAATGTGCAGGCGTGTTCTTTGTCTGTGGCCTCCGGTGTTGCCACTGAGAAAGAAGCTTGTGCCTTTCCAGGTCTCATTCCTGTCCTGGAAGCCTGTCTTCTCCATCACCTGAAGTGCCCTGAGGCCATGCCTTGATGGGTGCCTGTTTTTATTCTTTGACCAGGGTGTTTAGAAGAATGTGAGGTCTTCAGTGCTAATGCATTTTGTATCGGCTGGCTTCTATTTCCTTTGTTCTCATTCTGCAATTTCTGTTAGTCAGATGTTGAAATCTGATGGTCTTCTAAGTTTGTGTTGTATTGAAGTTCTACTCTGGGGAAGATTTCTTTGGCTCTTTTTTCAAATAGTTTTATTGAATACTTATTTTAGCTCTCATTTTTCACTTTATAACTGAGTGTTTGTTTTCTGATCAAACCTTCTCACATCATTTACTCTCACTCTGTAGATGTGGTCTCCAGTCATCTCTCTGCGTCTGAATTACAGTTTGGGTTTTGAAAAGAGGTTTCTTCTGTTCCCTTCATTCTACAACCTCGGGATTCCCCTGAACTCCATTCTGCATTTGCACTTCCCTTTTTTATGTAGTACAAAAAGAATTAATTTAGCTTTTGTAAATGAATTTCACATGAAATTCTGAGCAAAAGTCATAGTTTCAGAAGACAAAAATATTTCCTGACCTGTTTTTGACTGTACAATATTAGCAAATGGGGCAAAGCATCGTGTTTCAAATCAGGAGCCTTAGAAGTAGAGACTTGAATTCTATTTTGGAAGATCCTGAGGGTTTTATGAAAGGAGAGCCCAGGCCAGCAGCATTTCAGAGGTGAGGCCGGAAGTAACTTATTGCTGCTACGTGCATTCCAGCCCTCAAGGTGTAGTCGGTGCAGGCACTATTCCTCCTGTTCTTTCAAACACCATTTCCTGCATTGCAAGGTAGCAGCCTAGCAGTTCCCAGTACCCAGCACAGGCTGTCCTTGGTTGGCTCAGTTCCAACAGTGGGGTTTCAGTTATTAGGTGCAGTTAAGTAACAGCAGTTTCTCAACAACACTGTTCAAGTTTCAGTTGTCAAAGTATTGTTAACTGTTTGCAGAACATAGAAACTTTTCTATTAGCCTTTCAGTCCGCAAATCACTACATGAATTGCACATAAGATGCATAATGATTTCCAAGGCTCTAGGTGATTGGTCCACTGCACAGACAGCAACGTGTGTAATCGTGGTGCCTCCGTGTCGCCCAGCAATGAACCTACGTGGCACTTTACAAAAGCAGATAATTGAGAGAATTGATGAACAAAGATGTAAGTACAGTCAAGAAATGAAAAGTGATAAGGCCAGAAGCAGAATCTGAAGAGCAAGCAAATGGAGTTGAAGTCAGCTGAGGTGGGCATGGTGATGCCACTGTCATTCCAGAGGGTCGCTGTGCAGCCAGAGGACTTATGGGCATAATGAGGAAAGTGATGAAGAGCATGAAGACTTCCCAGGTCCCAGAGTGACACTGGCAAAAATATCACTTAAGGGACCCTAGGAGATACTTTGTCACATTGGAAGTAAAAGTGATAAAATGTTGGAAGCTAATCCAGATTTAGAAACAAGCAAGGGGATTTGCTGAGGTGTAGAAACGATGCCTGCTCCATGTCATGTACAAGAAAAAGCAGGCACGCACTTTTTTATAGGAAACTTGATTCTCGGTGTTATAGCAAAAGGAGTATTGGCACATTTCTAGGTTCCCTCATAGTCATTAATAATTAGTCCATAATGACATTCTATGAAAATGTCTCCCAAGGGCAGGCCACTCGTGTTTGCAGGCTTTCACTCGATGCTGTGAGGTTCCGAACACAGGAGCGATTCAGTACACGGCTTCCTTCCCGCCTGACTGCAGCACCAAGTGGGAGAGAAGTAGGGCAAGGTAGGGTGGGGGGTGCGAGGAGCTTTCATGCCCTCCCTGGGTGCACCGCTCTCCCAACACCGCCGTGTGTTCCCAGACTGCACACTCCCTGGCTCTTTTTTAAAGGACTTTTAAATGGATCTGTGTGTGGGGGGAGGTTGGGGGAGTGTCTTTTCTTTAGAGCTGTTTTATTTTTCCAGAAAGGATTCGATCAGTAATACAAGTGTGGGCTAAGGATTCGCCCTCCCTTCCCACATTTTCATTGTTTTCAGCCTCATTCCTCATTCCTCCCGTGCTTTACTTCGTTTCCTTAAATGCCTGGATGCTGGTGTGTGTGGAGTGGGCCTCCCTGCGGACTCCCTACCAACGTCCACTTTCATTTCCCTGCTTCACACCCCACTCTGTCCGAGGGCCCAGGGAGGGCTGGGCCATAGCCCTGTGCTGAGAGGTGTCCCATTTCGCTAGCATTTTGTGGCTTCCTCCACCCTCTTCCATCAGCTTTCTACTTCTAATTGTCTTCCGTTTCCCTGGTTGCTAATGGTTCTCCCATTCTCTCTTTGTGGACTCATACCTTCTGTGTCCCTTTAATTCCTTTATTAGCATCTGGGAAGGCAGAGGAGATGCTGTTTATACTTAGTCTGCCATCTTGAACTGGACTTCTCCAACTAGTTTATAGGACGAAGGATTTGAACCAGTGGACATGGGCAGAAAGGAGAAATGTGAGACTCTGGATAGAAGTTGAGGCTTTCAGGTATCTTTATTTATCTGGGCAGCACACTCTGGGCATTAAAGACAGGTAGAGATCACTGCTGCCAAACTACTTGTGGAGATCATCTTCTCCCAAGCTCCACATTTTAGCCTTGTACAGAGTGATGTCATTGTAGACCCTGAAGTGATTCAGCCTGTAGTCATCACGTTCTGGGTTGACCTAGACGGGAGATGTGAGTGTCAGAAAGCAGCCTGTGGGGAAAGGAGATCTGGGTGAAGTCGCTGGACCTGAACCTGAATCAGGCCCCACTCTGCTGTTGCGTGTCCCCTGGTTATTTTCTTGCTAAACCCATTTTTGGAAATGAAGACGATGTCATGGATATCAAAAAAGCTGCAAGACTGGATGAGAATATCCTGTGCAAAGTTGCTGCCCTTCCCTTCCCACTGCCTGAGATGGAGGCCTATGGTCTCTTTCCCCGACTGGACTGTGAGCTCCAGGAGGGCAGGTGTCGTGTCTGTTTCAGGCACTGCTTATTCCTGTACCTAGAACAGTAAGCAGCACACAGTAGGGACTCAGTACATATCTGTGAATGAATGAACGAATGTGTTACAGTTACACAGAAAACTGAGTAAGAGTGAAAACTCTGACATGTAAGTCCTATAGAAGCTCCACTGAGCAACTCCACTAAAGGATACACATGCATCACCTTTTACTAGGACACCAGAGGCTGAGCAGTATTTGTAGCATGTGCTTTCCCGGTGTCCTGTTATTGGAGTTGGAGGTTCTCTGCCTGTGCAGGCTGAGGTCCTGCTTGGCGCAGGGAGCCCTAAAAGAAGTTGGGGCTGATCAAGCCTTTTCTGCCTTCTAGCACATCACTCTGAAACTCCAACGTAATTAACTTTTATGTTTGTACAACTAGATGTAAGAGTGTTGGGATCTACTTTCTCACTACGCCACCAGCGCCATCTAGTGGCAATGTCCCCAGTTTATAACGATGACCAATCACGCTTAGCTTATTTGTAGACCCTTCACATCTCCATGGCGGAGAACTGATGCCACAGCCCACAGTCAGTTATCTGCAAGGTCCGCGTGGCCAGGGCAGGGCTGGCCAGGGCAGTCACACCTGTCCCTCCTGTCGGCACGGCACTCCTGCTGTGAGATGTGCTTGTCAAAGATGCAACATTTCCACATGCACACTTTGTACCCATGGGAGCCAGGCTTTTATCAAGAAAATGGAGAACAATGAGCTAAATTATTGTGCTTTGTAATACTTTTAGAAGTTGCCAAATTATCTAACTTGGATGATTTTTAATTCACCTTCACCTTTCCTTCACAACCCTCCTCTTTTTGTTCACTATAAGTGAAGCCCTCCCTGCCTCCATGCACACATCCTCCCCTATTTCCCTTTGAACATTTGTCCCTTCCCCGGCTGTCTACCGGCCTCTCCCTCTTGGACTCAGTCCCTCTGCCGGGTGGAGGGCAGAAGTCCTTAATGGGACTTCAGGAAGAGGCGCCTTCTGAGCTGTCTTGAAGGATAAGCAGGATGTCCCCAAGGAGCGTTGCAGGGGGCCCAAGGCTGGCTGCCGGAGCAGCGCACAGAGAGGTACAAGAAGCTCCGAGACAGCAGAACAGTGTCTCCAGCATCATGTCACCCACAAAATATGCAGATGCACTAAAACCTAGTGTTAAAAAAACACAACATTTTTGGGGAAATGTAGAAGAAAAGTTCATTGTTTTATAACTCGGGATGTTGAAGATTTTCCTGAGCAAGGCACAAAACCCAGGAACAAAATGGCACACTGCCTGCCTCAAAACGAAAACCTTCCATGCGAGGAAAGACATGGCAGGGTTAAAGGACAAGAGTGGCAGAAAGTTCCTCAAGATGTCTATTTAAAGTTGACATTTTTTCCTTTGTAACAGAAGCCCTGTATCATTTAGGGTGATGATGTGCTACAGGCAGTGGGGACCTTCCAATCAAATGAGGCGAGTACTGTTCTGTCATTCCCACTTCACAGGTGAGGGGGCAGAACTTAGAGATGCTCAGTGACATGGCCAAGACCAGCCTACTGATCACTGGTGGAGCAAATTCAGGCAGCACTTACACAGTACTTACCATGTTACAGGCATTGTTCTTGCATCTTACAAATCCTGCCTCATTGATTCCTCATAACCTTATGAGATAGCTACTGTAACATCTCGTTTACACTGAGAAAACTGAGTCATAAAATGCCTTGGTCACTTACTCAGCGTCACACGGCTAGTAAATGGTAGCCAGAGTTCAGAACAGGGAACAGGTCTGTACTCTGCTATCTCAGCCCCCAGCTCTATTGCCTCTGTGCTTCCTAAGTAAAGGAGACACTTACCAAGGGCTCTGAGTACCATCCAATTTCTTGGCTTTCAGTCTGTGTCTCTGGGTATTTCTTCCTGGGTCCCTGGGCAGCATGGTGAATAAGATTCAGAAACTTGTCTGGAGGATGGGGCATGAGTTATACAGAGTCAGTGTTTGGGAACAACATGTGGTCCTGTGCCCTTTTCACTCTGGACACTCATCCTTAGAGGCAGAGCACCTAGGCTCAGAGGCTTGCTTAGGCCTCGTGCCAAGGGTGTATGGTTCCTCCACTCGTTCTTCAACAAATACATGTCCAAGCCAGCCTTGAGGAGGAGGCAGGGGGAAGCACACCACTGCAGGCAGTGAGAACAAAGGCCGGAGGCATGGCTGGGTTTGGACAATGGAGCTGTGGCCCAAAGAGTGAGAAAGAGGCTGAGAGAAGTAAGGTCCAATCCTTCTGCACTGAAACAGGAGGTGGTAACAGGGTGACCTGGCTTTGTAGCTCCACAGCTTAAGGACTTAAAGAATTTTAATTTTTAACTTGTACCTTATCAAATCTCAATATGAGAGAGGCAGTTTGACTCAGAAAGAACCTGGGGTTTGTGGTGAGACATTCCTGGACCTTCCACTACTAGCTTGTCAAGGGGTTTGACTTCTCTGGGCCTCACTTTGCTCATCTGAAAAATGGGAGGCAAATATCCACTCAGCAAGGTGACTAAGAATGGACTAAGGAGTGTGAACAAAGGGCCTGGGCATCCGGCCGAGCTCATCCTTGGCATAAGGGAGCTAGTCATGAATGCCTGCCTGGCTTTCAAGACCTCACCACCTGTTATTTTTCTTACTGCTACAAGTCCCCAGCTCCTATCTTTTAGTCTAGCCAGGCAGGTGTCTTCACTACAGACAAGACCCACCCTTTTTTATCTTTTTATTTTTTTAGAGCCGTACCTTTTTGGGTTATGCTCTTCCGATTAGTTCATGTACTTGTCCATCTCCATTCTGCTGTGTGATCATTCACACTTCCCCTCCCGCAGATGGCCCACCCCATCCTCCTATATGTCCTACATCCTTCCTCCATTGTATTCCACGCTAAGAAAGCAGAGGGGAAGGAGAGCAGCCTTCCAGGAGGGATTAGGCTTTCCATCAAATATTTCTCTTCCTCATTTCCACGTGTGGTCGACGTCCACCTGGATATGCAGCCCTGCCAAACTACTCAGTTCCAGGGCCATGGTCTCTCATTTCTGTGTCTTTCCATATAACTTAGAATGTCCTTCGATGTCACCCTGTCACCACCTCCTTTAAGAAGACTTCCCAAAACTCCACTGCCTGACTCAGGCACCTGTTTTGTAGGCTGTTGCCATACCAGTCCTAGTCTCTAATCTGTCTGTCTTCCTCACTGTGGTATGAGACCCCCCCCACCCCCAGCCCCATCACATAGTACCATCACATAGTGACTATCACTTAGTAATAATGAAAGTAATTATATTAGCCTGCATTTACTGATCACCATGTACCAGATATTATTCTAAGCACCTGAAGTATTTTGTTTAATCCTCACCACAACGCTAAGAGATAAGCTCAGGGAGGTATAAAAATCTTGTCCAGGCCCTGGCCAGGTAGCTCTGTCAGTTAGAGCATCGTCCCTGATACACCAAGGTTGTGGGTTCGATCCCTGGTCAGGGCACATATGAGAATCAACCAAGGAATGCATAAATAAGTAGAACAACAAATTGATGTGGTTTTTATGTTTGCTTGCTTGTTTGTTTTCTCTCTCCCCTCCCACCTTTTAAAAATAAATAATATTATTTAAATCTTGCCCAAAGTCACACAGTTTCTAAGCAGCAGAACCAGGATTTGAACTAAGTATGATCCCAAAACTTATGCTTATAACAGCTAATATTTGATGAATAAATGAATTCAATGTTAAGGTCATTAGAAACATTTTTGTTGGCTTGAAAGTTAAAAAACTGAAAGAGTGGTGGAATATGTCACCCTCTTATGAGTCCAGTTTTCAGATGATCAAAGCAGAGGACTCGTTATGTGCCCCATGGTGAAACTACCCTGAGAGGACTGGGCGGCCATCTGCCTCTGTTCTGTCTCAGTGGTGTTCTCAACACCAGGACCTACCATCTGCAGGTTCCTCCAGGTTATCGTGCCAAGACATGGGCTTTCTGGTGATTGTGTGAACTAGAGAAAAAAATACATCACAAGTTCACATTAAAACACTAATTCCTCATCTTCTCTAAGACCCACCTTAATATTTTCTCAGTGACTATCACATGTCGGGTATTGTGCTGGGCGTGAGGGAATAAGGCCCTTGAGTGTCACTGTCCAGTTTGGTGGCCATAACCACATGTGGCTACTTGAATTTGAATACTTAATAAAATTAAAAATTAATCCCTGAGTCAGTTCAGGCACATTTCAAGTGCTCAGTAGCACATATGGCTACTGGCTACCATTTTGGGCAGCACAGATATAATACATTTTCATCACTGCAGAACATTCTCTGAACATTGCAGAACATTCCTAAGCATTGGTGTTCAGGAATACAGACACAAGGATAGACAGATGGGATCTATACCAAGGAGGCCATATGATAACATAGTGCAGAATCCACAGACATCCACTCAGCTTGTGGTTACTGGTGCACTGGAGACAGGGCTATAAACAGAGAAGGTTCCCACACTCCCTGAACTTCCTATTTGTGGTGACCAACAATATACAAATATATCATTTCAGGTAAATACAAGTGAGATGCAAAACAATAAAGCAGGTTCCGTGGGTAGAGAGTTGATGGTGGGATAAGGGTGGGAGATACATTAGAGAAGAGTCCTGTATAAAGTGAAGGATTGTGCTAGTGAGGAGGATATGGAAAGAATCAAAAAGTGACCCTGGTGAGTTTGCGAAAAGGCCAGAGTGATTCAAGAGTGAGCTAGGTAGACAATGGGAGGAAATGAGCAGAGGCCTGAAAGAACCAGTGGTTTCCAAAGGGATTTTATCTCAAGCTCCTAGTAAAAACTTCTGAACATGCATCCCTACCATTATCAGCATATTAACAAAGCATGATTTCTTTTTTCTACATAAAAGTAAACATAGCCCTGGCCAGTTTGGCTCAGCAGTTAGAGCATCGACCCGCGGACCAAAGAGTCGCAGGTTAGATGCTGGTCTAGGGCACATACCTAGATTGTAGTTCATCCCCGTCCCTGGTCGGGGTCCTGTGAGAGGCAACCAGTCAATGTGTCCCTCTCACGTCAACGTTTCTCTTTCTCTCTCTCCCACTCTATCTGAAGATAAATAGAAAAAAAAATTTCCTCAGATGAGAATTTAAAAAAAGAGTAAACAAATACAAGTTCTAATATTTTCTCACTGTGCTGCAATGGATCATATTAATTATGTTCTCAAGGGGCATGACTTGGGAGAGCAGCACTTTTCCTAGAAAGCCTGAAGGCTGCGGAGGGCTTATTTAAATGGTTAGAATGGACAGAACTTAAACAAAATTGGATATTCATTTGTTTTTCTGAAATTAATGGTTGGGGACTCCATGGAAAACCAGGTTAAATTGTAAGAAAAGTGAAGACATTTACACACACACACACACACACACACAGTAACTATGTGGCTATGCTATTTAGCTTGACTGTTGAAATCATTTCACTATGTATATCAAAACATCATGTAATACACCTTAAATATATACAATTTTTATGTTAAAAATGACATTACACTTTTCTCTACAGAGCTGGGCTGCAGTGAACTAGAGTTAATTTAGTCTAGTCTAGAAGTTGGGGTAGAAGTTCAGGAAGAAGGGACAATGGTTTATAAAGGTAAAGAGGTTGGGAATGACAGGATGTGTTAGGAAATCTGTTTATTTAGATGGCAGGAGAAAAGGGAGCATGTGGCTGATGCAGAGCAGGCACTAAAATATTTCTCAAAGGAAAAGTGTGTGGATGGGGAGGGCAGTAAGGATGAAGCTGGTGGGCAGCAGAGCCAGATCCACAGGGGTCCACAGATCAATTCAAACCTCAGCTCAGAAGCTGTGGGGCCACTGAGGGTTTTGCAGAGGAATGGTAGGATCAAACTCACCTTTTAGCATAGCTCTTGCCAGCAGTGTAAGGGTGGGGGACACTTGGAAGAGAAGAGTAGTTAAGAGCCCATCAGATCAATCCATGAAGAAGTGAGGAGGGCCCTGTTGAGGCCTGGGGATGAGCATGATGGAAAGAGAGGCAGACTCAGGCCCTGACTCTATTACCCCTGAACTTTCCTAAAGTCTAAAACAATTTAGAAGCCTGAAAAACCCCAAACTTTTGCTCATTAGAAACAAACCAAAAACTAGGCAAAACCAAATACATAAAATGCTGCCAAATATAATGATTTCAAACGCAAAATTATAAAAAGCCTTCCAATCTTTTTGCAACAAAAACATTTCAACGCGACTATTTACATATATCTAATATATTTGACGTGATGTGGGGTGAGACTCCCCGCCGCCCCCCATCCCCGCTACAAGTCCTCATTCAGAAGCCCAGGCACCGGGGTGAAGTCAGAAAAGCCTCTCCTACGAAGCTGCGCCCAACCTCGCCTCCCCGGACCCGGACCCGGACCGCGGACCGCTCAGCCTCCCCAGGCCGCCCCCTTCTTTCCCGTCCTCCACCCGGCGGCGCCCCTCACCCTTGCGCAGGGGATTCACGTGATACTGCGTGTAGAGCTTCTGGGTTCGTAGCTCTTTGAGGTACAGTTCCCGCAAGATCTGGTTCTGGTGCACTTCGTCGGGCACCTCCTTTTCCTTCTGCCGTCCGGCCATGGCCTTGCCCGGCTGGGTCAGGCCGGGCTGGCTCAGACCCGGCTTCCTCTCACCGCCTTCCGGCGCCGGCGGAGAGCGGGGCTACCTGCCGTTCTGCGGCCAAGAGGGCCCAGCTGTCTCCAGGCAACAGCGTCCTCCGCTGCCCGCTGCCCGCTGCCCGCCCTCCGGCACGCCCCTTCCCCCTCCCCCCCGCCTCCCAGCACCTCGTTCCAAGCCCCGCCCCTTGGAGCGCTGGACGCCCCGCCCCTTGGAGCGCTGGACGCACCTGCCGCTGCTTCTCTGGACGTAGCCCGGTCACTGGACCGCTCCCTGGATACGGTCGGCAAGGACTCGCCGCGCAGTGGCCGGCTCCGGCGGTAATGAATTTATGACTGGACTTCACCTTGGTCAGTCATTTACTACAACACATTTTGGAAGGTGTCCGAAACCTCTCCCACTTCCGTGAGTCCCCGCCGGCCGCCGCCTGAGCGGCGGCGAGGTCCCCGGCCTCCCGCGGCCGCCTCCCTCCGGGCGGGGCCTCGCTATGGCCGCCGCGCGGCACCGCACGCTGGACTTCCTGCTCGGCGCCCAGGCTGCCGGCGACGCCGGCGACACCGTTCTAAAGGGCCTCCGGCCCCTCTTCCGGGAGCGGGGCATGACAGAGTCGCTGCACACCTGGCAGGACCACGGCTGCCTAGCCACCTACATCCACAAGAACGGCAGCTTTGCCAGCCTGAGAATTTACCCGCATGGATTGGTGTTGCTGGACCTTCAGAGTTACGAAGGCGAGGCGCAAGCCGAAGACGTTGACAGTCTTTTGAACAAAGTCGAAGAAAGAATGAAAGAACTGAGTCGGGACAGCCCTGGACGGGTCAAGCGGTTGCCACCCATAATTCGAGGAGGGGCCATCGACAGATACTGGCCCACCGCCGATGGCCGCCTGGTCGAGTACGACATGGATGAAGTGGTATATGATGAAGATTCACCTTATCAGAACATTAAAATTCTACACTCGAGGCAGTACGGAAATATCCTCATCCTGAGTGGGGACGTTAACCTGGCGGAGAGCGATGGGGCCTACACCCGAGCCATCACGGGCAGTGGCAAAGAGGATTACACTGGCAAGGACGTCCTGATCCTGGGAGGCGGAGACGGCGGCGTCTTACGCGAAATCGTCAAACTGAAACCGAGGATGGCCACGATGGTAGAGATTGACCAGATGGTGATTGATGCGTGTAAGAAACACATGCGGGAAACGTGTGGCGACGTCTTAGACCGTCTCACGGGAGACTGCTACCGGGTTCTCATAGAAGACTGCGTTCCAGTACTGAAGAGGTTCGCCGAAGAAGGCAGGCACTTCGATTACGTGATTAATGATTTGACGGCGGTCCCAATCTCCACATCTCCGGAAGAAGATTCCACATGGGAGTTTCTCAGGCTGATTCTTGACCTCTCGATGAGAGTACTGAAGCAGGATGGGAAATATTTTACACAGGGGAACTGTGTCAATTTGACGGAGGCCCTCTCACTCTATGAACAGCAGCTCGGGAGCCTCTGTTGCTCTGTGGAATTCTCGAAGGAGGTCGTCTGCATCCCATCATACTTGGAGTTGTGGGTGTTTTACACTGTTTGGAAGAAAGCTCAACCTTGAAGATTAATATGCCCTTATCCTATAGGCTGCAGATAGCCTTCCAGACCTTCATATGCTGCACATGACATCAAATGGAGTCAGGCAATTGATGGTGAATTTCTTCAAGTTTTCTTTTTCTAACTATTTTGTATCAGAAAAGCAAATGGAAAATGTGTATTTTGATGAGCTAGGATGCTATTTTTTTAAAAGCCAGCTGAAGATGAGTTTTTTTTTTTTTTTTTTTATCCTCACCCGAGGATATTTTTCCATTTTTTGTACAAATAGAGTGGGAGGGAGAGAGAGAGAGAAACATCGATGTGAAGGGACACATCGAGTGGCTGCCACCCACACGACCAACCAGGGCCGGGGACAAACTGCAACCGAAGTACGTGCCCTTAGCGGGAACCGAACCCGGGTCTCTCCGGACCGCAGGCCAACGCTCTAACCGCTGAGCCAAACTGGCCAGGGCTAGGATGCTATTTTTTTAAAAGCCAGCTGAAGATGATGAGACAGCCCGGAGAAAGCTGCTAAATGCACACTGAATCCTTAGAACCTGATTTTGTTACTTAAAAAAAATATGTGGGCTTTTCTTGTTTTGTTTTGTTAGACTTTGAGTTTGATTGTTGGGAGTAATGAACATCATTGTTTATTTCTGGAGGGAAGTCTCTATGGTGTTTCTTTCTCAAAAAGTTAAATTAGATATTAAAATTTGGCGCTTATAAGAGTTAAAAAAGAATGAATTAGCAGTGCTTTGATTAAAATTACAAATGAGAAAAAAATATGAAAGAAACCTCTCTCTCTTTAAAGCAGATGCCCAGAATCCAACCCTCTATGTCTATCTTACAAAACAGCAGGTGTCTCATATCTGAGAAGACATTCTGGCCCAGATCATCAATGTGATAATATAGACACAATAACCCTCTCCTAATTTAAGTAACTGGGGGACTTTATAGTTTATTTTTAGATTTTCTAATTGTGGTAAATATACATTAAAAATTAGCATTCTTTACACAGTTCAATAGTGTTAAGTGTATTCACATTGTGTGAGACCAATCTCCAGACCTTTTTCATACCCATTAAACAACAATTCCCCATTTCCCCTACTCCCAGCTTCTGGCAACCATCATTTTACTTTTTCTTTTATGAATTTGACTACTCTAGGTACCTTATAAATATATAGTTTATCTTAAAAGAACCCAAAATAAGCCTAGCATAAAGAAAGAAGCCACCACTGGTTTTAAAAGTGAGCACCTAAACACTGGCTCCAAAGACTGTGCTTTTTTTTCCCTTCCTTCACACACTCATTCATTAATGAAACTGTGTTCCAGGATGTGTTTAGGTATGGGGGTAACAATGTGGAACATGCCAGTTATGGGAAAGTGTCTGCAGTTTGCTGAGCCCAGCAAGAAACTCATGACTCCTTTAGCTCCTGCACTTTGGTCTGGAAGGCTCTTTCCTGTGTGGGGAACACCTACCCAGTGTTTATATGAACTCACATGTAATCATCTTTCAAAGAAACTTTCTGGACTCTATAGCCCTAGTTCAGCTTTTCTTTATGTCATGCTCTACCCCAAATCTACTATTACTAGAATACTTTACTAAACTAATTTGTTTATATCTAAGTTACTTCAGAACAAGAAGTATATCTGGTCCGTCTCTGTATTACTAGAACCTGGCACAGTGTGGACAGATGTTAGGTGTTTGGTAAATGTTTTCTAGCTGGCAGGATGTCTGACCAGTTGGTACCATGATTTTCTTCTGCTTACATCATTCAGAAATGCTGGTTGAGCTGGAGAAGTGCCTTTGTTACTTGTCATTGTGAGCCATTCTTGGGTCCCTTTTCCTAGTGAGACTCAAATAGCTTTCTGAAGTCTTCACTACCTTCCTAAACAGGACGAAACGAACAAACCATCATTCTGCTGAGGAACCACACCGTTAGCTTTGGGACAACTAGCAAGACTATTTGTTCCAGCCAAACTGACATTTTTTTCAGCCTGGGCCCAGTGGTCCAGCCCTTTTTCCACAAAGGGCTGGGTGGAGGCTCAGAAAGAAACGGGGTTGGAATTGCTGTAGCTTCATCTTCTCTCCAACCCAGATCCACATTTTTATGTTTCCTTGATATGATGCCCTGATAGTAGCTCTAAACATGTAACAGTCCAGCCCAGTGCAGGCCAGCCCAGTGACTCTGGAGCTAGCTTCTGCTTACCTTGGGTCATTCCCGGCCACAATTGTGTTTCTAAACTCTGTGACTATGTATTGAGAAATACTGAAGAGTTGAAAAACAATCGTCCTGGCCCTCTAGCTCATCCAGTATCTGAGGTTGCAGATTTTTCTTGAAATTTCTGGATTACCTTTCAATTAGGATCAGATGCAGAGACCCAGATAACAGGAAAATCAACCAGAAAATAAAATATTATTTACATTAGCAACAAACTGAATTATCTAGGAATTAATCTAACAAGAAGTGCATGAAACGTTTATGAAAAAAATTAATACAATATCATAAAACAAAAAAAAACAATAAATAAGGAGATAAACATTGTATGCTGGTGAAACAACTATGCAACAGTTAGAACCACAAACTGGATATACTACAGCACTATGGACAGACCTTTAAAAACAATGTTGATTGGCCCTGGCTGGTTTGGCTCTGCGGTAGAACGTCAGCCTGCAGACCAATGAGTCACAGGTTCAATTCCCACCAAGGGCACGTACCTCGGTTGCGGTTAGTCCCTGGCCTTGGTCAGGGTCATGCAGGAGGCAACCAGTTGATGTGTCCCTCTCACATAAATGTTTCTCCCTTTCTCTCCCTCCCACTCTATCTGAAGATAAATAGAAAAATATCCTCAAGTGAAAATTAAAAAACAAAACAAAACTCTTGTCTTCATATACTATATCCCCTGATAAATTTAATTCTTAAAAAAACAACAACGTTGATTGGACAAACTAGAAATGGCTAAGGTTCATAATATGATACTATTTATTAAAACTACAAACAGCTCTGGTGGGTAGCCCAGTTGATTAGAGTGTTGTCCTGCTACACCAAAGTTGTGGGTTTGATCCTCAGTCAGGGCACATAAAAGAATCAACCAATGAATGCATAAATGAGTGGAACAACAAATTGATGTTTCTCTCTCTCAATGCAATAATTAAACACACACACACACACACAACTACAAACAGACCGATCTGTATGGTCTAAGACCAGTTCTACATGGTGTAGAGTTAATGTCTGTTTGGATAAGGAGAATGGGGAGGCAAAATATAGGGTGAAAAAATAAAACAAGACTTTTACTTATAGCCAAAATAGAGTAACTGGAACTGGGTGGGCTTGCCTTCCTGCTACAAACAACTAGACAAAATACATGAAACAACTGCTGGATAGCAGCATTGGATAATAGGCTGCGCTGGACTGTGATTTCTAAAGAGAAAGGAAACCAATGAGATGACCTCTACAATTGCCATAAATTTCTGCCTGTAGACATTTTCTGAAATAAGCAGAAAAGGGGAACCCAAGCTGAGCCTGGCGGCACTGCATTGTTAAGAGAACATAGATTGAGGTTCATGAAGTGTGAGGCTGCTGAAAATTTGTGGAGCAGTAAACTGGAGAGGAGGAGGTGAAGGGAAGGGGGAGTGGAAGGGAGGAGGAAGAGGAGATGGAGAAAGAGAAGGGAAATTCATAGCTTTAAATACTGGTATTAGAAAAGAACCAAAAGTCTAGCTGGTGTGACTCAGTGGTTGAGTGTTGACCCATGCACCAAGAGGTTGCTGGTTCGATTCCCGGTGAAGACATATACCCAGGTTGTGGGCCTGATCCCCAATGTGGGGCATGCAGGAGGCGGCCAATTGATGTCATCTCTCATCAATGTTTCTCTCTCTCTCTCCCTCTCACTTCCTTTCCCTCTAAAATCAATAACAGAAAAAGAAAAAAAAAAAAAAAAAAAAGAACCAAGGCACAATGTTGGTGGACTAGACTTCTACCTTAGGAAGTTGGAAAAAGAGCAAATTTTAATAAAAAGAAATAATAAAAATAAGAGTGGAAATCAATTACATGGAAACAGGCAACCTATAGATAAAACCAAGAAAGCTAAAAACTGGCTTTTTGAAAATACTGACAACATGGATAAGATAGACTAAGGAAAAATAAAGAAGAGAAGACACAAAGGACGATTATAATGAATAAAAATGGGGCATCACTACACATCATACAGACACTAAATGGACAATAAGGAAGTATTACCAAAAAATTTGTCAACAAATTTGACAATTTAGACAAAATGGGTAACTTCTGTAAAAATACATATTTCTAGAACTAAAAAAAAAGTGAAAAATAAAAAATCTGCAATGATTTATACCTATTTAAAACTTTAATTGAAAACTTCCCACTATATAAAATCTCCAGGCCCTGATGGCTTTTCTGGTTAATCTGTTAAACATGTAATGAAGAAACACCAATCCTATACTATACAACTCTTTCAGAAAACAAGTGGAGGGAACATTTTCCAACTCATTTTATAAGGTCAGAATTATATTGATACTAAAATTAGAAAAATCATTACAAAAAGACAATTAAAAAATTTCTCATGATCATACATGCAAAATTCAACTATGTATTAGAATATAAATCCAGCAATATATAAAAGAATAATACGTTGTGACCCAATGAGGTTTGACAAACAGGTGCCAGGTTGGTTTAATGTTTGAAATACCCAATCACCATATTAATTCATAAAGGAGAAAATCCATATGATCTTCTCTCTAAATTTGGCAGAGAAGGAGGGAAGGGAAAAGGGGAGAGCTGCTGGGGTATTCATGGGAGATCCTTCTACCTACCTCCTGACACTGCAACTTGTCAGAATTCAGTCAAGTCAGGGATTCTTGAGAAGCACTTACACTTGAAAAACAGAAAAGCAACCCTGGCTGATTTGGCTCAGTGGTTAGAGTGTTGACCCAAGGATCAAAGAGTTGTGGGTTCGATTCCAGTCAAGGGCATGTACCTCAGTTGCAGTTCAATCCCTGGATGTGGCCCTGGTTGGAGTCATGCTGAAGACAACCAATTGATGTGTCTTTCTCACATCGATGTTTCTCCCCTACCACCTCTTCCTCTCTCCTACTCTGAAAATCCTAGGTGAGGAATAAAAAAAAAAAAGCAAAACAAAAGAAAACCTTTTCTACTCACCCTGATAATCATCTGTTTGTTTGTTATTAGGCAGTTCAATACTGTCACCTAAGAAAAAGTTCATAGGGTCTCTTAAGGTTATTTAAACTTGGTGTCACTTAATTAAGTTAAAATAGATGGAGATTTTTATAGCCTCACTGAATTATTTCACTACTCAGTCTATTTAGTCTTCACATTGTTTTATCTCGAATGATATTAGTGTAGCTAAGTAAAAAGGTCATTGCTGGGAATCCTGGCATGCGTATCATGCTTTATCATACTTCATAAAAGCTCAGTGACTTCAAGGCATAATATGAATAACGGGCATACATTTTACAGTAGTAAATCTCTCTCTCTTTTTTTTTTATCCTTACTCGAGGACATTTTTCCATTTTTTGTTCAGATAGAGTGAGAGAGAGAGAAAGGAACAGAGAGAGAGAGAAAAACATCGACGTGAAAGGGACATATCGAGTGGCTGCCAACCAGGACATATCGCATGACCAACCAGGGCCAGGGACAAACTGCAACCGAGGTACATGCCCTCAGCGGGAACTGAACCCGGGTCTCTCTGGACTGCAGGCCAATGCTCTAACCGCTGAGCCAAACCGGCCAGGGCTACAATAGTAAATCTCTTAAAAATTTTTTTTCTATGGTTAAAGTTGAGTTATTTCCAATCAAACAAGTAGTAAGAGGCTTCATATTCCTGAGTGAAACATATATTTGACCAGTGACAACCTGCTGGTCTTCATATTTTTTTTTCTGGTTATAGATATCATGTACATTTTGAAGTTAAAGGATAAAATGAATGAGCTCTGTCATGATTCACTATTCTAGAACTTGCATGACCTTTCCTGTTTCCTCTGTTCTTGAAATTTTATGTGGCTTATTAATCAAACTTCTCAATTTACTGCTTATCTATATCTTTGTAATCAAGCCCCTATAATTAATTGTATACAAGTTGGTGTGTGCAACGACGTGGAGATTCCCTATCTGATTTAATAAAATGTTTGAACACTGAAAAAAAAAAGCAGCCCTAGTCAGTGTGCTCAGTGGTTAGAGAATTGGGTCGAGGCAGGAGGCAACCAATCACTGTGTCTCACATCGATGTTTCTCTCTCTTCCTCTCCCACTCTCTCTAAATATCAATGGAAAAATAAAATCTTCGGGTGAGGATTAACAACAATAACAACAAAAAAGCAGCAAAAACCACGAACTTATTATTGTGAAACATCACACATATCCAGAAAAGTGCTTTCCTCCAAAAGGTAACTCACATGGATAAACCACAAAGTATACATATTTAACCATAACACAAGCCCAGAAATAAAACGTCAACCATTCTGTTTCTTTTTTAAAGGACCTTTAAATTATCTTTAGAGCTGTTTTATTTTTCCAGAGAGGATTCGATCAGTAATATAGGTGTGGGGTAGGGATTCAACCTTACCTTCCCACATTTTCATTGCTTTCAGCCTCATTCCTCATTCCCACCCTGTGCTTTACTTGGTTTCCCTAAACCCTGGGCTTTTCCCATTTCTCCAAGAATAGCCCTCCAGTGTGGGAGATGTTAAATGCCTGGATGCTGGTGTGTGTGGAGTGGGCCTCCCTGTGGACTCCCTACCAACGTCCACTTTCATTTCCCTGCTTCACACCCCACTCTGTCCGAGGGCCCAGGGAGGGCTGGGCCATAGCCCTGTGCTGAGAGGTGTCCCATTTCGCTAGCATCAGCTTTCTACTTCTAATTGTCTTCCGTTTCCCTGGTTGCTAACGGTTCTCCCATTCTCTTTGTGGACTCATACCTTCTGTGTCCCTTTAATTCCTTTATTAGGGTCTGGGAAGGCACAGGAGATGCTGTTTATACTTAGTCTGCCATCTTGAATTGGACTTCTCCAACTAGTTTATAGGACGAAGGATTTGAACCAGTGGACATGGGCAGAAAGGAGAAATGTGAGACTCTGGATAGAAGTTGAGGCTTTCAGGCATCTTTATTTATCTGGGCAGCACACACTCTGGGCATTAAAGACAGGTAGAGATCACTGCTGCCAAACTACTTGTGGAGATCATCTTCTCCCAAACTCCACATTTTAGCCTTGTACAGAGTGATGTCATTGTAGACTCTGAAGTGATTCAGCCTGTAGTTATCACGTACTGGGTTGACCTAGACGGGAGATGTGAGTGTCAGAAAGCAGCCTGTGGGGAAAGGAGAGCTGGGTGAAGTCGCTGGACCTGAACCTGAATCAGGCCCCACTCTGCTGTTGCGTGTCCCTGGTTATTTTCTTGCTAAACCCATTTTTGGAAATGAAGACGATGACATTGATATCAAAAAAGCTGCAAGACTGGATGAGAATATCCTGTGCAAAGTTGCTGCCCTTCCCTTCCCACTGCCTGAGATGGAGGCCTATGGTCTCTTTCCCCGACTGGACTGTGAGCTCCAGGAGGGCAGGTGCCGTGTCTGTTTCAGGCTTATTCCTGTACCTAGAACAGTAAGCAGCACACAGTAGGGACTCAGTACATATCTGTGAATGAATGAACGAATGTGTTATAGTTACACAGAGAACTGAGTAAGAGAGAGAACTCTGACACGTAAGTCCTATAGAAGCTCCACTGTGCAATTAACCTGAAGGACACACATTCAGTACATGTTACTAGGTAGGAGGCCAGAGGCTGAGCAGTACTCTTAGAGTGTGGCTTCCCTAGTGCCCTATTATTGGATTTGAAGATTCTTTGCCTGTGCGGTCTGAGGTCCTGCTTGGCAGCAGGGAGCCCTAAAAGAAGTTGGGGCTGATCAAGCCTCCTCTGCCCTCTAGCACACCACTCTGAAACTTTAATTACTTTTATGTTTTCAGAAAACATGGATATAGTCATTTTTTGGGGGGTATACTTTTTAAATATGCCACCAGTACCATCTGATGGCACTGTCCGCAGTTTATAATGATTAACAGCCTTGATGTATACACAGACCCTTTTCAACTGAATATTGAAGCCTGGCTGGGGTACCGCAGTCGTTTATCTATAACACTTGGTATCAGCTCCACTTGATATCTGAGCTCATGTACTCTACCACTGGGGTTCTTGTTTTTCTACATCCTTGTCAACACGTGGCATTGTCTTTTTAATCATAGCCATCTTTTGAGTATGTGGTGACAAATGTGGTTGACTAAGCCCCGCTCCCCCCCATGCATTGGTCATTTAGATAACCTCTTTTGTAAAGTGCCTGTTTCAAATATTTTCTTATTTTTCTCTTGGATTGATAGTATTTTCTTTATCCACTTGCTCGAGTTCTTTTTATATTATTGATATAGGTCTTTCAGAGTTGTATGTGCTGCACATGTATTTTCCTATTTTATGACTTGCTTTTTTAGTTACTTGATGGCATCTTTTGATAACTAAAAGATATGTAGTAGTGTCCTTTTAACACGTAATTGTGGTCAAATGACTCAGTCTTTCTCTACATGGTTAGTGCTTTGTAAATGCCATGGACCTGAACCTGAATCAGGTCCCACTCTGCTGTTGCATGTCCCTGGTTTTTTTTTCTTATTAAACCCATTTTTGGAAATGAAGACGATGACATTGATATCAAAAGAGCTGCAGGCCCTGGCCGGTTTGGCTCAGCGGTTAGAGCGTCGGTCTGTGGTCCAGAGAGACCTGGGCTCAGTTCCCGCTAAGGGCGCGTACCTCGGTTGCAGTTTGTTCCCGGTCCTGGCTGGTCATGTGGGTGGCAGCCACTTGATGTGTCCCTTTCACGTCGATGTTTCTCTCTCTCTCTCTCTCCCACTCTATCGGAACAAAAAGTGGAAAAATGTCCTTGGGTGAGGATAAAAAAAATAAAATAAAATAAAAAGAGCTGCAGGACTGGATGAGAATATCCTGTGCAAAGTTGCTGCCCTTCCCTTCCCACTGCCTGAGATGGAGGCCTATGGTCTCTTTCCCCGACTGGACTGTGAGCTCCGAATTTGATGTGTGAAGCTATTTTTTTTTTTTTTTTTTTATCCTCACTCGAGGACATTTTTCCATTTTTTACTCAGATAGAGCGGGAGAGAGAGAGAGGAAGAGAGAGAGAGAGAAACATCGATGTGAAGGGACACATCGAGTGGCTGCCACCCGCACGACCAACCAGGGCCGGGGACAAACTGCAACCGAGGTACGTGCCCTTAGCGGGAACCGAACCCGGGTCTCTCTGTACCGCAGGCCAGTGCTCCAACCGCTGAGCCAAACCGGCTAGGGCTGAAGATATTTTTTTATAACACCTTCTAAATCAGTGCTGTTTAACTAGAAATATGAAGAAAGACACGTATATAAATTTAAAATTTCTGGTATCAAAGTAAAAGATCAAAAACAAACAGAAAATTAACTTTTAAAATGTTTTCTTTAACCCAGCATATCTAAATTCTTATTTTAACATTTTAATATAAAAATTATTGAGATTTTCAAAATACGGAGTGTTTAAAATCCAGTGAAAATTGTACAGTCAATAGCACATCTCAAGTGCTCAATAGCCTTGCTTGACCAGAGTAATTCTAGAAGAGTTATTGCTTTTACACTTTCACATTTAGATATGTTTTATGTTAAATTGAATTTTGAGAGTAGTGTGATCTAGGAGTCTAGGCGAATGTTTTTCATGGGCATTTCCAATTGACCCAGAACCAGGTTATCAATAAGATCGTCGTATCTCCACTGTTTCACTGTTACTTTTGTCTTAAAGCAAATGTTCACGTATGTGTGAGTCTGTCCCTGGCCTCATTTCTATGCCATTTGTCTTTTGTCTAAGTTGGCACATTTACTGTATTATGTTAACTCCTCTAATTTTTGTGATAAGTCCTGATATTTGGTAGGAAAAATCGGTAGAGTCTTGGTCATTCCGAAACTTTCCCTTTTCATAGAAATTATGATCAGCTTGTGAAGTTACCCCAAACAATATGCTAGCATTTTGTTTGAAATGGAATGGAATCTATATATTAGTTTGAGGAGATTACTCTAAAAAATACATATTATATGTTCTTCTGATGCTATCATCTGGGCAGAATCTGAACATGTCCTTTCCTTGTAGACTCTGCTACTTGCCACATTCTGGGGTACAGGCAGCAGGCTGAGGGAGAGGCTCAACCTCGGCTGTGAAGAGAACATAATGGAGGGCCCCTTCCTTGTTATTGCAGTAGACATTTTTTCAAGGGCAGAAATTTATAGAATTCCAAGATTGAAGAATCTTAAGATGCAAATAAATGGCACTTTAGAGGAACCAGAATGTATCAATAATAGGGACTATTGTGCCCTGTGTTTGAGTTCTCAGGGGCCACCCATTCTTGCATTCAGTTTAACTCAGGGTAAATCAATGGGACTTACTCTCCTAGAGATCAGATCAGATGTTTTCCATTCTTCACTTTTCTTTCTGTTTTCTCTGTGGTCACAGACTCAGTTCCATGGAGAAGCCAATGACAAATGTAGAAGCCTCTGCAGGCTGACTGATTAGACAAGAGAGGAAAGAAACAGACTCTCTGGAAACAGGAACTTGTTAAAGGTGTCTCTGGCATCTGAAGAGCATTGATAGGATGAGGATGAGAACAAAATACAAATGAGATTAAGGATAACTCCTGGCTGAAAACACAGGGTCCTGTAAGTACAGAGCTTACCCTCTAAACTGAATGTTGGAGGGCCATGATCTTGAATGACTTGTCATTACCAGGTCATGCTACTGGCAATCTAGAGTCCTAGAAATTTTGAACTGCATGAGAACTGTCTGCTAGTAGGGAAATTCTTTTCCAGGGTTATATTTATGAATTAGCAGGTCTGGATGAGGGGCGAGCTGGAATGTTGGCGAGGAGCAGAGACCTATATACTAGAAAGAGGGGCTAATAGGGATGAGTAGAGGCAGAGACAGAGGAATAACTAGAAAGGGGCTCATGATGAACAGAGTGGAAAGAAGGTGATCTGGAAGGAACACAGGAACAACTGGGGAGGTAAATAACATGGGTAGGGTAGTGGAAAGAGTTGCTACTATTCAGAGGAGGGAGGGCGATAGGGTAAAAAACACACAGAGGTGAGTACCACACAGGAGTAGGGCCAAAAGCGTTAGGATTCAGGTTAGGAAGGTTGCTTAGAAGATGGATTCTTTTAGGAACGTAAGGAGGAGTTGAATGCTGGGGTTGACATGAGGAAATTCGAGGTAGTTTCCTTCTCATTTTTTAAAATATTACTCATCTTATCAAAATGAGTAATTGCACATAAGCTCTGATCTAGTGCTGCAATGATCTCACACGCTGGCCCTTGCCTCAACTTGTGACATAATGCCCATTATGACACATACACCCCCATCTATTGGGCAAATCAGTGAGGCCCCATCAAACCAGGGAAATGGTCCCAGTTTCTAGGGATCATTGGAAATAACAGTGGAAACGGGGCTGTAATATTTGTTCACATTCCCTGGGAAAACATGTATGTGTGCCCCTCAGTTGGCATAGATTGATCAAAGGGCTAGGATAGAGTTAGGGGGTTGGGACCTAGGAGAACGGATCTGAGGCAGGAATGGACAAAGTGGGGAGAGCTCAATGTTCCATTTATTAAACTTAATATATTTTTCAAAGGCCTTTCCTATCATTTATATCACTCCATTAATATGAGGCATCAGAGAAGAGATATTATATCCATATTATGACTGATGAGGACATTTGAAGCCAGAGAGGGAAGTGTATAGGAAGGCAGCTGGTGACAAAGCAGATGACACTAGAACCTGGGCCAAAAGTTGGACAGTAGGGGGTATGTAGGAGGAGGCAGAAATGGCACAGAGCCCTGAGAGTCAGCATGACCCCCTCCCTTTTCTGGACAGAATGTTATAGGGGTGCTGCAGAGCAGAATTGTACAGTATACTTTCTGGTTAGTTACTGTGGTTCCTACACTTGTCGCCTGACCCTAAGATGGTACCAGAAACATAGGGCCAAAGCCGGTGGGGTGGCTGCCACTCCTGATGCTTACTGGCCAGTTTTTTACTTTCTTGCTCACTACTCGAGATGCCTACCTTAGGTCAGATGATTTAGGGGCTACTGCACCCCCCTCTCTATTTTGTCTGATGTAGAAATTCTCTCCCCTTAAAAGTCCTGGTTCCTTTAAGCACCATGCAAATCACAAGTCCTTTTGGTCCCCTATTTTTTTCTGTACCATTTTTTTTCTTTTTTTTAGAGAAAACAAAACTATTTCAATTTTATTTTATTTTTTTATCCTCACCTGAGGACATTTTTCCATTTTTTGTTCAGATAGAGCAGGAGGAAGAGAGAGAGAGAGAGAAACATCGATGTGAAGGGACACATCGAGTGGCTGCCACCTGCACGACCAACCAGGGCCGGGGACAAACAGCAACCAAGGTACGTGCCCTTAGTGGGAACCGAACCCGGGTCTCTCTGTACCGCAGGCCGACGCTCCAACCGCTGAGCCAAACTGGCCAGGGCTCAATTTTATTTTTAAAGTCTAATCCAGACTAAACAAGTAAGCAGAAAAATGAGAAACTTAACTGTAGTAACAGACACAGGTATACCAACTATAAAACAGTAGGTTATTAACAGAACTATTTATATTTACAAGTAATCCTTTTATACTTAAGTTTTACTTTCAGTTAGTTGGATTTTTGACATTAGGTAAAAAGTAGGGTCCGAGGCCACCTGTGACTACTTGAGCCAAATTAAGCAGAGACAGGGTTGAATCATATATGAGCATTTATTACAATAATGCTGGCAGTATGGGGAAAGCAGCAGGTCATCCTGAAAATTTTGCTCTGACACCCCCTTGCCAACTGGATGATTATCTACAAGCGAGGGAGAAAGGGCTACATGCATCTGGGAACATAGCACAGTAAGGGGAGTACAGGGTCTGCAGTCAGTGTGTCTGCCTCCAGGAGCTTGAAGTTTGATAACAAGGCAGTCAATCTTCTATGATGTTAAAAACAGCCATTCCTATGATGGTAGAACAGTCAGCATTCCTGAGGCAAACTCCTGGAGGGAGTCAGGGACCAAGTCAGAGGGTGTCTTGTCCTTGGTCTGCTCTTAAAATGTTATCTTCTTTTCCGAGTAATGGACCCATCCAGGCTCCAAGGCATTTTATCTTTTTAAAGCCCTGTTTTCTTTCATGCAACACATCCTCCAGTTTCCCAGGCTCTGTAAGAAAACCTCTTATCTATAGTTAGTAAGTTATCTAAAGTTATATACTCATATCTATAACAGAGATGTTATATTTTTACAGTAATATATATTTCCAGGCTAAGACTTTCCCTCAAGGAAAGCTGAATTTAAAGGATAAGCTTCTAACCAGCTTGCAAAATTTACCTTCTACATTTCATTTATTTAAAAATTGATTTTATTGCAGTGAAAACAGTGGCATTAACTGTCTGTAATAAACAATTTTTAATATATACACATTTTAAGTTATAGGTAATGTTTATTTTATCAGATAGTGTTAAACAAAATTAAAGTTGCATACATTAGTAACAACTGAACATTATTCATTTGGTATAAGTGTAACATATTTTCTTGCTTTCCTGTGTTCATAAGCTAAACTGCTTTAGAAAACTGACATATTGAAATTTAACTTGATTGTTTTCATTTATGCTGCTTTCAAACAAAACTTTTCATAAGCTTCTTCTGTCTCTGGGTCCATCTCATCATCAATATCATCCATGTATGGATCACTAGCCCCTGATAAATCTGTTCCATTTTCTTCATAATCTGAGGGGGAAAGTCTTCTCTTTGAAGCACCTCTTGATATTTCTCTTGGTAATCTGGATCAACTGCAGTGAAGGGAACACCATCAGAAGTATAAAATGTTGGTTCCATTCTGAAAATAGGATCCTTTTCAGGTGTTGCGGTTACATGGACTCCAACCCCAGTTACTTGACCCGAGTTCTACGAGCTTCAGGAGCATCTGTTTTACGTCTCTGCTGCCATGTGCATCCAGGACAACATTTTCGGTTCTCTGAATAATTTCTTCCATGTTAATCTTTTCTGTTTCCTTCCAAGCATCTTCCAAAACTGACCCTGTCAATTTCGGTAATTTTACCGCACGGTTATCATCCATAGGATTAGAAAAGAGGTCATTCAGCAACTCCTGGAGACCAGCCTGAAGAATACCTGCTCTCGTCCCCTGCCATGTGTTCTTTGATCGCCAGGTCAGGTACAGCTCCCCCGGAAAGAGCACGCACGCATGGGACGGTTTCCGAGCGGCTTCACCCCCCTTGCAGCGGGGTCTCGAACTTCAGCGTCACTCCGACACCTCTGAAGTAGCACCTGGCAGAAGCTGCCACTCAGCGCCCCGTCGGACGACGGGACAGGCAATCGCCGAGCGAGCTCCCACGGAGGAGAATTTGGAATGGACGTGGCTTGTTGATAGGTCAGTTCCCAAGTTCTTGCGAGGCACCGTCTGTTGTAACCAGCCATCGGGGTCCCCGCCAACTGTTCAGTGTCAGTGTCAACACTGCGGGGCTGCTCCGGGAGGTGACTGCGCGCCGCCGGGGCAGGGGGGATTCTGTGCAGTCACCTGGAGTAACTGCAGGGCGTTCGCAGACAGCGCGCGTGCAGCTCCGCCGGGACCGTCCCGGGGCTCGTTCGTTCTGCGAGCGGGGCGGGCGGGAGCGCTCCGGGCCGCCGGCGGCGCTGGGTCGGTGTCTGCGCCGAGGCCCCGCTCCCTCCGCGGCCGGTGGCCCCGACCTGCACCTGGGGCCGCCCGAAGCCCTGGGACGTGCCCCCCCTGCGAGGGCCGCGCGCTGCTCTGCTCCGTCCCGGCCCAGCTCGGTCCGCGCTCCCCGGGCGCCGCTGCAGCCCCCGGCGCGGGGCGCCCGCCCTCACCGCCCCCCGCCGCTCGCCCACCCCTTTAACACGACAATATTCTGATTTTTTTTTTTTTTTTTGACAAACACCCTTTCCCGCCTACACTTCACAGAACTTTCCATTGTACCCTCTGGAAGTCCAGCTACAGGATAAAAACACTTTGCCATGTCCTTAGACGGTTCTTCATTGACTGTGCTTTGCATGCTGGCTCGAACTGTGGCCTGGAGATTTCCTGAGGACATGATTTCCCGTGTACGACTCTCAAGTAAATTCTCCTATCCTTCTCTCAGGCACGCCGGGGTGGGGATGTGCCGGATTCTCCGGTTTTTTCTTAACTTCTTCGAACCATCAGTCCTCTTCCGATTAGAAAATTCTTGCTCTTTAGAAGCTGTGCCACCCTCCACCACCTCCCTGGCACTGTCGCCTTCAGATTTCCCAGGTGCTCTCTTTCTTTGTGAAAACTTTGTACTTGGCGCGAAGTCTTAGTCTTGTGTCCATCATCTAGAGTGACCTCCAAGTTCACTAGATGACCTTATTGCATGCTCTAGGCTCTTCTTCCCTTGACTTCTTTCTCACTTAAATCCAACACCCATATTCTACTTAAGCTACTTATAACCATACCTGGGTTTTTTTTTTTTTTGTTTTGTCTTGTTTTTCCATTAACCCAAAATTTTCCCACTTGTGGGACTGAGTACTTGACCTGTGGAATCTGATGCTATCTCTGGGTAGGTGGTATCAGCATTTAGTTGAATGGTAGGAGCCCAGTAGGTTGAATTGCTTGGTGGTGGAAGCTGCTCCCCACCCCGCCTGCATATCAGAATTTGGTGATCAGAACCATTTAATATGAAAGTAATATGGAGAAGTATGTAGAACAAAATTTAAGGCTTCCATGTCTAATAAGAGTACAAAAAGGAGAAACTAGAGAGAATGAGGAAGATAAATATCTGAAGTGATAATAACTAAGTTTGTTCCAGAAATGGTAAAACTTCTTACTCCTCAGATTCAGGACACACAATAGAATTTTTTTCTTTTAATATAATATTCCATTTATTAATTTTTTTCTAACATACTAGTGTATAGCATAGTGGCTAGACAATCATATACTTTACAAAGTGTTCCCTCAATATTTCCTTTACCCATCTGGCACTATACATAATTATTACAATATTATTGACTACATTCCCTGTGCTGTCCTTTACACCCCTGTCCATGACTGTTTTGTAACTGCCAATCTGTACTCCTTAATCTCTTCACCTTTTTTAATCCATCCCCTCAGCTCCTCTCTGGCAACCATCAGTCTCTTCTCTTTATGAGCCTGTTTTAAATTTGTTTGTTCATTTATTTTGTTCTTTAGATTCCACACATAAGTGAAATAATGTGATATTTGTCTTTCTCTGACAAATATGCTATTTGTCTTTCTCTGACTGATTTATTTCACTCAGCATAATACTCCCAGGATCAATCCATGCTGTCCCAAATGGTAAGATTTCATTCTTTTTTTTAATGGCTGAGTAATATTCCATTGGATATATAGACTACTGCTTTTTATTCAGTTGTCTGTTGGTGGACATTTGGGTTGCTTCCGTGTCTTAGCTATTGTAAATAATGCTGCAGTGGACATAGTGGTGTATTGATTCATTTAAATTAGTGTTTTGGGTTTCTTTGGATATTGTCAATATAAGAAATATCCAAATCTGTAAGAATTTTTATGAGTTTATTTGAGCGAAACTGACGATAATTGACATGAAGCAAAACCTAAACAGAATGAGAAAATGCTCTGGAAAATGGCAACGAACCACTTATTTCATACATCAGAATTCAAGGTAAGGGGGTTACATGAAATTCATTGGTGATAGATTAGGGAGGCAGGAGAAAACAAAGTGGGGAAACCCCTGGGATTCATAAAAAGCAAAATGCATAGTCACATACTTCTTTTACATGAGTGGGTATAGGGTAGTTAACAGTTAACAATGAGCAGATAACAATAACAATGAGGGGATCTGTGGTCTCCTGCTCTGGTGGGAGACTTTGCCTTGAGGGGTCTGGAAATAACCCTGACATTCCAAAGGTATGTTATCATAAATGCAAAAAGACAACAGACAGGCTCAGTTAAGGTAAAGACTGACGTTTGTCAGGAAAGATACCAGCCTAAGACATGACGGCCCGTTAGGACTCAATTTTAGTTAGCAAGTTTTAATTTCAGATTATCCTACATGGTTATGTTGGAGGTGGCTGGAACAGCACCAGGTGTTAGACCGGTGGTGTCAGAATGGACCTGGGTTCAGCAACCTCGGTATTCAGGTCTTTCCAACTGCCTACCACAGTTGCTTTAGATTTCCGAGTTTGTAAGGCCCATGCAGCCTGTCCTGAGCTTGTCAGAGTTAGTATGTGGCCCCTTTTTTTGTCCACAATATATACCCAGAAGTGGAATTGTTGGGTCTTAAGGAAGTTCGTTTTTAATTTTTTGAGGACTCTCCATACTGTTTTTTACATCAATCTGCACTTTCACTAACCATTTATAAAGGTTCCCTTTTCTCCACAGCCTCGCCAACACGTGTGTGTGTGTGTGTGTGTGTGTGTGTGTGTGTGTGTAATGTGCCCCTAGTGGGAACCGAACCCGGGACTCTCTGGTCCACAGGCTGACGCTCAACCGCTGAGCTATACTGGCCAGGGCTCGCCAACACTTTTTTGTGGATTTATTAATGATAGGCATGAGGTGATATTTCATTGTGGTTTTAATTTACATTACTTTGATAATTAGTAATATTGAGCATCTGTATGTCCTCTTTGGAGAAGTGTCTATTTAATTGGATTGTTTGTTTTTTGAGGGTTGAGTTGAATGAGTTCTTTATAAATTTTGGATCACTCAATGAATTGTTAATAGAAAACATAAGAAATCCATAACAGACTGAAAATTTAAACATTAAAGACAAAGATTGTAAAAGAGAGTAGATGGGTTATCCCGTCTATTCTATTTTTAGTTAAAAAAATTAAACTCAAGTATAATTCTTAAAAGAAACAATAAAAAATAGAAGAAAATGGAATGTTATCTTCTAAGTACTGAAAGGAAATAACTATTAATTCATACCCAGCCAAACTGTCGTTCAAGATTAAGTGCTAAATGAAGACATGTTCATCTAAGACCAAGTGCTAAACAAAGACAGAGAATTCACCACTTCTAAGCTCCTATAAAAAAATGCAAAAGAGCCCTGGCCGGTTTGGCTCAGCGGTTAGAGCATCCACCTGCGGTCCGGAGAGACCCGGGTTCGGTTCCCGCTAAGGGCATGTACCTCGGTTGCAGTTTGTCCCCGGCCCTGGTTGGGTCGTGCGGGTGGCAGCCACTCGATGTGTCCCTTTCACATCGATGTTTCCCTCTCTCTCTCTTCCTCTCTCTCCCTCCCACTCTGTCTGTACAAAAATGGAAAAATGTCCTCGGATGAGGATTAAAAAAATAAATAAATAAAATATTAAAAAATAAATAAAAAGATAAATAATCTGATCCCAGAAGGTCGGAAATGCAAGAAGTAAGGCCAGAGAGCAGGGGACCATGGGCTAGAACTGGAAAGTAGGAAGCCTTCCACCAGAGTGTAAGCAAAACTTGTTGCAGGGTACATGCACACTGTCTGCAGTCTCCTGGCTGTAGGAGTTAGGGGGAAAAAAAGAATGGAAACACATTGGAAACAGAAAGATAAGCCCCTTCCTCCAGCAGTGAACCTCTGGTGCCCTCCACCTATAAAACAACATTGTATAGTTAAGTCAGTGGACAAGGAGGAATGTTTCAGGATCCAGACTCAGTATGGCGATTAAGAATGGGTTTGGAGCTGAGAGGCAATAAATTGGCAACTGTAATGACAATGAATGAACAAAGAAACTGGGAAATTTAAGTAAATCTAAACAAGCACTGTGTGACTAAAAGAATAACAACATTAACCAATTTGGGGAGAAAAAAACTGAGGTGGAATAAAATGCTGGACAATAGTAACAAGAAAGAGAAGAGTGTGATTGCAATTAAATCATGTTAAGGTCCTTATAATATGTACTTTTAAAATGAAAGTTTCTAACAATTTGCTGCTAGTGGATCCAATTCAGAGATGGTTCACTACTCGACTATTGGGGAGAGGTTTCAGTCTCTTGTTTGTTTCCAGACGGCCTTAAACCCTTGCCATGTGGGCCTTTTTCCAATTAACTTTATAAGGTCATAAAAACCTTGATACCAAAACCTGACAAGGAAATTATTTTTTAAAAGTAAACTATAGACCAATATTAATCATAAATGCAGATGCAGGCATTCTAAAAAAGATATTAGCCAATAATATTTTCATTCAAGTTTTAGCAAAGACCAAAGGCATTGCAGATTGTCTATACTAGCAGAATCCAGCTCAAATGGATTCCACATATTAAACTGGTACAGACTGGTTCTGATGGATTAAACCATTGCAAATCTCTCCAGGTAACTGAAAAGCAAGGTTGATTGGACATTAGAAAATCAATCACTGTAATTACAAACTAAAAACCATATGATCATCTCAATAGGTACAGAAAAAGCATTGACAAAATCCAAGGTCTATTTCTCATAAAAACTCTCAGCCTATGTAGGAATAGAAGGGACTTCCTTAACGTTGACAAAGGGCATCTTTAAAAACTGAAATTATACTTAATGGTGAAAGGCATGAATTATTTTGCAGTGATAATGGGGATGATAATACTGATGTTGATCATGATGGTGGACGATGAGTTAGGTGATACTATTGAGAACGATAATGCAATAGGGAAAGAATGATATTTTGGGGGTAATGCTGATGAGAATACTAATGGGGTGATGAGGTTATGATGATGTTCTGTGTAATGAAAATAATAGGGTAATGGTGGTGGTGAAAACGAAGGTGCTTTGGGCATGTGTTTAGTAGCTAGTGTACACACAGGAGATAAAATTAGATAAAAGTTAAAACAAGATTCTTCCGATGCCTCTGAGGGGTACTGAGTCACTTCTGATCTTCCTGCTTGGATGCTGATATTGGCTCAGCTGAGTAATCGGCTGAAGTTCTTAATGATGTTCCTTCCATATTCTTAAGCACTGAATTTAACGAGCCCCCCAGGAGTCTCACTGCAGAGCAACTTAACTGTGCCTTAATTGAGCCACAGGCAGGAAGGAGGACTTCTGGGGCAGAGGGACCCAGGCGTGGCTCCCAGTAACTAGGGAGTAAACTTGGAAACTCACATTGGGGGCGGGGGGGTGACTAAGATATTATATCTAGCTTAATTGGGATAAGAAGAGTGTAGTTTTCTGTATAATTGAGAGTTCTCATACCCCCCTGGGAAGTGTCAACCTAATGCAGAGCTTATGTGGAATGCTCAGTGGCTCCTGGTCTGGGGCCTGTGCTCGCGCCGGGAAAGCCAGCTACGCACCCAAGGCAGGCCCTGAGGTCAGGTGGCGTTCGCTGGCTGAGAAGCCTGTCCGCCTTGAACTGGCCTTGACGTGTAAGTCAGTCACAAAAATAAGAGCTACCCGGGGCCTTAAAGGTGACAGAGATAACCTGGTTACGCCAGCAACCCCTAAAGTGTTTTCATTGCTATTATTTGTAATTTCTTTAAAATTTCTCTAATTATCAGGTAAACATCAATACACTCATTATAAACATTCAAAAAATACACATAAGTAGAAGTCCCCTTGGATCCTCTCTTCAATACTAATCTCCACACCAGAAGTTGTTTGCTTGCAGATTTTTAAAAATATGCTTTAAATTTGCATACATATAAGTATACAGAAATATAATTTTGTTTTCTTTTTCCTAAGGTGGAGGAATATAATGATATCATAACATAGTAATGATATACATGCCATTTTTACTGTTAGGTCAAAAGGTTTATATACTTTACATTTTTTTCAGCTTTATTGAGGTATAAGTGACATACAATTATAAGATATTTAAAGTGCACATCATGGTGAGATTTACTATACATATGCACTGTGGGAGGATCCCTCCCAGCTAGTTAATTATTAACACATTCATCAACTCACTTATTTATCTTTTTTTTCTTTCTTTTATTTGAGGGGGAGCAGAGAAAGGTGACAGCATTTAAGTTCTAATATCTCAGCAAATTTCAATTCTACAATACTTTCTTATCAACTATAGCTATCATGTTTTGCATTGGCTCCCCAGACTTTATGCATCTAATAGCTAAAATGCCGTACCCTTTTCCCAACCTCTCCCTATTTCCCCTGCTCCCCAACCCTGGCAACCACTTCTCTACCCTCTGTTTCTATGATTTTGAAATTTTTTCTTTTTGTTTCTTAGATTCACATGTGAGTGTTATTACACAGAATTTGTCTTATTTCACTTCATGCCCTCAAGGTCCATCTATGTTGTTGTAAATGGCAGGATTCCCTTCTTTCTCGTGGCTGAATAATATTCCATTGTATATAGACCACATCTCCTTTATCCATTCAAGTGTTGATGGACATTTGGTTTGTTTCCATATCTTGGCTATCGTCAGTAATGCTGCATTGAACATGGGAGTACAGATACCTTTTCAATAACCTGTTTTCATTTCCTTTAAATATACACTCAGAAGTGGAATTGTTGAATCATATGGTAGTTCTATTTTTTTTTTAGTTTTTGAGAAACCTCCATACTATTCTCCTTAGTGGAGACATCAATTTATATTTCCACTAACAGTGCACCAGGGTCCCCTTTTCTTCACATCCTTGTCATCGCTTGTCTTTTTCATCAGAGCTATCCTAAAAGATGTGAGGTGACATCTCACTGTGGTTCTGATTTTCACAGTCCTGGTTATTAGTGATGTTGAGGCAACTTTTCATTTGTCTGTCGGCCATTTGTATGTCTTTTGGAAAAATGCCTATTCAGACCCTGTACCCATTTTTTTTTATCCAGGAGCTCCACTTAGCCCAGGTAGAGTACCAGATTCTTACCATGGGTGAAGAGCCTTTTAAAAACCTAGCCCTGCTTCCGTCCTCAACCTCTCTCCTAATTCCAGCTCAGATGTACCCTCTCAGATCAATCCACCGAAGTACTTTCTGTTTCCCAAACATGCTGCGTACTTTCACGTGACCCAGACTTTGCTGGCCTGTGTCTGATTCTCATTCCTTCCCATATAGAATCTTTCATTGCATTCTAAAGGCCCAATGTCAATGTCATCATGGGGAAACATTTCCTCTTGGCTCTAGGTTTTCTTTCTCCAGCACAAGACCTGGCCCAGGGGCGAGATGGGAAATGTGTGTTGGAAGATAGAAAGTGGAGGCGCCCAAGGAGCTGGTGTATGTTGAGACAGAAGTCATTCAGCTGTGTTGGGCTAGAAACGGCAGCTGGACCCCTCAGGGCTGAGCTCCTTGGAGCCCTCACGAGGCACCCTGGAATCCCAAGCACAGTGATGGAGTGTAGCAAGAGGACAGAAAGGGACCAAGTATTCATGGCTGCTTTCTTGAGCAAGGTGAACCTGAAATGTGGGGGAGAAGTGAAGATATGAGGAAAGATGGTCTTAATGCGGGGAGCATAGAAGGTGCAAAATTGGGAGATTAATAACTTTACAGATCACTTTCTATAAGCCAGGAACAGTCCTAAAAGCTTTATACTTACGAACTCATTTTATCTTCACTAAGACACTATTAAGCAGGTTTTATTTTACTGTCAAAAGGCCTAGAGGCCCAGAAAGGTTTTTGAAATGTGCCCAAAGTCACGCAGCTGGTAGCTGTGTGAAACCAGGGACCCAACCCATGCAGTCTGACACCAATCCAGAGAAAACACGGGGCGTGGCGAGCAGAAGACTGTCCTGGCCAAGCCTTCTCCAAGAGCAAGAAGGGCCTTTGGGGAGAAGTTGAGGCTTGAGCTGGGAGGCTCAGGGGGTCTGGCTCTACACAGTCTTTAGTACTGGGTGTTGGTGGTCAGGTTTGATATTTAGATTTTAGGGAATTCAAAGGCGCAGGGAGCTCATTGGGAAGTCATCGGATGTGTCTCCCTGGGAATCAGGGCCCCTCGACACAGAGTTTTCAAAGGAGAGCTCCCCAGACTCCTGACCCATCCCTCCCACAGAGCCCACCAGCAGGTAAAGAGGGGCAGGGAGCCTGCATTGGCTCCCTCTACTGTCTGCAAATCCTCACATTTGTGTGTCCTCTCCTACCTGTCTTCTTGTTCTGTCCTTTGATTCTTTGTTGACTTCTTCTTCCCTGTCTCTCTGACTTGCTTTTTTGTTTACTTATCTCTATCCAGTGCCATTTGCCCCCCTCCGTCTTTGTCTGACTTAGTGGGCACACCTCCCTCAAGGCATCTGGCCTTCAGTTGCCAGTGAAGACACAAAGAGGAGGAGGGGTTGTTGTTGGAGAGGCTGAGGCAGCTGGGCTCTCCCATGTCCCCTTCCTAATCAGTGGGACCCTTGGAAGTGGGCAAGACAAGGGGGTGGCAGATGGAAGGTGGGGAAGGTCGATAGGACAGCATTAGGCTATGTGACAGGAGAGAGGGGGTTGCAAGGTCTCGGGGGCAGGGATTTGGGAGACCACCTTGAAATCGGGAGTTGCTCCAAGGATCTGTTGTTGAGAGGGGAGCAAGGCGGATGCATCCCACCAAAATACCAGCAGTCCGGTGATGCTCCCTGCTCGTCACCAGGGGTGGTGGGGCTGAATGCGCTTTTGGAGCCTGCTCACCTGTCCCTCGTCCCCACTCCTGCTCTTTCCCACATACATTCCGCACTGTGTTAGGGCTACTTGCATAGACAGCGATTACAGCGAAAGTGCTATCTTATTAAGTCTGCTCCTAGCAAATGCCATCGGACTGAGTGAGTGGGTGGACTGGAGGATAGAAGTCACAAGTGAGAGGTTGCTGCAATGCTCCAGGCATTAAGCATCGGAACAAGTAAAGTTAGATAATGAAGAGGACAGAGAAGATAAAAATATCTTTAACTCTTCCAGGTGGGATGGACCCCAGTAGTCCTCTTGCTTTACCTCTAAGCCCAGGTTGATCCCAGCGCCTCCCTGACATGTATGGTCAGCTGGATTCAGCCCGAAACGCATTGCTTCTCAGGAGAGTTCTTTCTGCCTATGAACAGCTCTGAGTGTCAGAACGTTTTCTCTCGTCAATATGAAACGTGTCACCCTGGTAAAATGTACACTTAATTCTAAATTGGGGCTTTGTAGAGAAATTCTTACCCATCTTCTTTCACACAGCTCTTTGGATACTTCTGGAGACAGATCTCAGCATCCTCCCTAGCTTAAATTTCTGCAGAGAAAATGTCACCAGTAGCTTCCATATTTCTTTACCATGTTACAATGTATCTTCCTAGATCCACAACTTGCCCACACCCTTCTAAGAGCTAGATCACCCCTGTGAATGCTGCATTACAAATGTGTTGCCCCACTGGAGAGGACAGGTGTCAATCACCTCTCCTTGTCCTGCCAGCATAGTTTATAATTAGGTTGAGTCTATCACCTTACCACTTGTTTTCTATTTGTCCCAAGTGTTCTTTGTTTTTTCACTCCACTTTTTCTGCCTTTTGGTGGGGAGGAGGCGTAACTGAGAACTTTTAATTATTCCCTTTAAATTCTGTATTATATTCTGGGTTTTACTTTTTTTTTAAATTTTTTTATTTCTCTGATACTCCAGAACAGGGATTGGTAAACCCTGCATTTCTTAAAGTTTAAAAAAATCAAATAAAGTATGCTGCATTTGTTGTGTATTGCTTACAAAGCTTAAAATATTTGTTGTCTGACCCCTTACAGAAGTGTGCTAACACCTGATCTAGAGACTATAATAAGCATCTTTGACTTATTATAATCTCACTTATGTTAGCATTTCCCAAACAATGCAAAACTCTCCCAATATTTTAGGTCCGTTTCTTCCTGCTGCTCTTCGGGCTATTCCTATCACTGACTCTACTTCTATGTATATATTTAATCTCCACATAGTATTGTTATTTTTGTTGCTGTCATTTTTATCCCCACCTTTACTATTTCTAGTGTTCATTCTTTCTTTCAATTGCACACTTTCATCAGGGATCATTTTCCTTCAGCCTAGAGAAGTTCTTTAATACTTCTTTTACTGTGAGTCTTTTGATTATTAATTATCTGGTTTTTGTTTTATTTTTAGAACAAACAGCTTTCATTTCTTAAGAATATATGTATTCATTGAGTATAGTATCCTAGCATGGTAGTTTCCTTCTTCCCTTTCTCCCTCCCTCCCTCTCTTCCTTCCTTTCTTCTTTTCATTTACTATCTCCCTCTCTCTGTCCCTCTTCCTCTCTCTCTCTCTCTCTCTCTCTCTCTCTCTCTCTCTCTCTCTCCCTTTCATGTATCACCCACCACCCCCGGTCCATGGAAACATGTGACGTTGACTCTTCACAGAGTGTAACTTATTTACAAATAGTAGTTGTTTCCTGGCTTGAGTCAGATATCTAATAACTGCCTTTATTCTTCCAGAGTACCCATCAAGCTATTCAAATGGTCTCACCGAAACCCCTTTGGGAGGAGCTACAAAGTGGGGGCTGACATCCCCATTTGTTATGAAACTCACAGTAAATACAATATCCTCAAATACCCAGTTCTTTCCTTGACCTCTTCGAAAGCTTTTATAAGCTTCATGAACTATTCATGAAGCACAAGACACAGTTTTTCACTCTCTTTTTGCAAGGTCTACATTTTGAAATGTGAAATTTATTATCTGTGGTCTCAGAATAAACTGGAGTTCAATTGAATTACTATTAACATGCTGTTTCATAGTAAATACATTTTAAAAAAAATTTGGTCCCCAACTTTGCGGGAGTCTTAATATGCAGTTACTTTGCTGCTGGTATCCGGCACTCCTAATGTATGAGTAGCAGCAGGATTTGAATCTGGAGATTTCACCCTGTGAATGCTGGCGTTGTTCTTTCTCCGCACCAGGAGAGGGAGGCAAGACTTCCTCTGGGGAAGCCACAGTTCCCGTACTCAGTTCATTCTTCTGGGACTCTCTACTAACACAGTAATAAATGTTTTCTGTTCTGTGTCTTCCTCTTCCTCTACTTCATCACCCTTCCGGGGAATGAGCTTATTATCATCTGGATATGCATGGACTCCTGCCTCCACGTACCCATGTACTTTTCCCTCAGTCCTATCCATTCTGAATATGGGGTATGTCCCCACCACAGTGTCTCCAATGCTGGTACATCTGGTTTGCAGGAAAACCACCACCTACGTTGGATGTGTGGCCCAGATGTACATCTTCCTGATGCTGGGAATCACTGAGTCTTGACTTTTTTGTAATTGCGGCTTATGACAGGTATGTGGCCATTTGCCATCCCCTGAGACATAAAGTCATCATGAAATCTTTACTGTGTGGGTGAATGATGGCCTTCTGTGGATTTGGGGATATCATCTGTGCCCTGATATATACTGTCTCTGCTATAACTGTTTCCTGCTGTGGCTCCCAGGAGGTCAATGGCTTCTTCTGTGAAGCACCTGCAGTCTTGAAGTTAGCCTGTGCAGACATCTCTCTCATCTTGGGCTTCATTCTTCTGTTGATCCCACTTTGCATCATCATCATTGTCTGCATTCATGTCTTTGCTGCCATCCTGAGAATTCACTCTGCCCAAGGGTGACTCAAAGCCTTTTCCACCTGTGCCTCCCACATCACGGTGGTCACTATGTTCTCTATCCCATGTATGGATATGTAAAGAAGAGCCAGCTCAGAGGCCTCCCCATAAGAGGACAAGAAGCTGGCCCTACTCTACAATGTCATCTCTGCCTTCCTCAGCCCCACTGTCTGAAGTCTTAGGAACTAACATGTGGAAAGGGCTTTCCTTAAGGTGACAGGCTGGGGCAAAGCACTAGAATGAAGTAACAGAAACATGGGGACCAGCAGCAAACCTGGGACACAGCCTACATGACTTCTCCATCCAAATTCTTTTCAACATCAGTGAGCACATGTGATACATCGATGGGTTCGATTCAGTGAGATTATGTATGAGAACCCTCGGAAGGCTGTGGCAGTAGGCTTTTGTTGGGCATGAAGACACCAAACGGCGGACTCCCTGAAGGCAAGTCATACATTTGACTCATTTTTGTATCACCAGTTTATAAGACCTGCAAAGAACTGGCATAATGGTTATCTTTTCTATTACTAAATGAATATGAGACTGAGTGATTGAGCTCTGGACTCGTAAGTTCAAAGTGATGGGCATAAAGATGACTCCTAGATCAGGGACCCCACCATGGCTCAATGTAAGAAAACGAAAGGTGACCTTGCACAGTGGAGTTCAGGGAAGTGTAATACAGGTCGGTTTTCAACCAGTACTATTACAAGAGTATGAATTTAAGGCACATAAGCCCTCATGTTACTAAAGGAAGGAGCTTTGCTTTACTGAAGTAATATTTGAATAAGGGAGTAAAAATTCCTAGTAATTGGGTGAAAATCTCCTCCCACCCAGACAGTTTTATAATGCATTTTCAACTTTATTGAAGTACACCAACATACAATGAACAATAGATATTGAAAGTACATCTGATGAATTCTGAAATATGTATATACCTGCAAAACTATCACCATAATCAAGATCATTATCATCATCATCCTCCAAAGGTTTTCCTTATTACTCTTTAGGATTCCTTTTGTGTTAGTTATTTATTGCTGTAACAGATTAAAACAACAAACATTTATTATATATATACGTTTTGCAGTCTCTGTGGATCAAGAATATGAGTGGTTAGCTTGGTTCTCTGGATTGGGGCTCTCACAAGACTGCAGTGAAGTTACCAGCTGGAGTGGCAGATCTCCTAGGCTGGACTGGGAGAGGATTGCTTCCAAGCACACTTGATTGTGGCTAAGATTCAGTTCTTGGCAGGCTGTTGGCTGGAGGGTCTCATTTCCTTCTTAGCATCCATCAGTTCCCTCCAGAGGAGCCTCTCCCGAGAGCGGCATGCCAGGTGGCAGCTGGCTTCATGAGAGCAAACAAGAGGGCAAGAGAGCAGTTGGGACCAATACAGAACCAGGGTCTTTTGCAAACTAACATTGAAAGTTACCGCCCCTCAGTTTTGAGGTATTATGATTATGAGAAATGAAATACTAGGTCCAGGCCAAACTCGAGGGAAGGGGGTTACACAAGGTGTGACTGTCAGGATGCAGGTGTCCTTGGTTCATGAAAAATTTCTCCCCTGTGATTTAGGCTCTTGCTAATCAAGCAGTAGTTTGTGGATTAGCATCACCAGCATCATCTTCTGAGTTGTTAAGAAATGCAGTCTTGCCCTGGCCAGTTTGGCTCAGTGGTTAGAGTGTTGGCCCATGGATCAGAGAGTCCCAGGTTCGGTTCCCGCTAAGGGCATGTACCTCAGTTGCAGTTTGTCCCTGGCCCTGGTTGGGGTTGTGCGGGTGGCAACAACTTGATGTGTCTCTCTCACATTGATAGTTCTCTCTCTCTCTTCCTCCCTCTCTCCCTCCTGCTCTATCTGAAGATAAATGCAAGAATGTCCTCGGGTGAGGAAAAAAAAAAAGAAATGCAGTCTGGGCACCCTCCCCTATGGAATCATAATTTGCATTTGAAGAGATTCTACAGGTGATTCCTAGGTGCTCTTAAGTTTGAGAACAATGATTTAGCCAACACTGCAAGGACAATATCATACTACCTGTCTCAGTAGACCTGTAGTATAAACACTAGCTTTTAAAATTTAAATATATTAAATATTCATTAGACAGAGTTGGCAAAAGTAGGTTTACAGTTGTGAGTATGTAAAACACAGTTTATTCTTTTTTTTTTTTTTATCCTCACCCGAGGATACTTTTCCATTTTTTGTACAGATAGAGTGGGAGGGAGGGAGAGGAAGGAGAGAGAGAGAAACATCGATGTGAAGGGACACATCGAGTGGCTGCCACCCGCACGACCAACCAGGGCCGGGGACAAACTGCAACCGAGGTATGTGCCCTTAGCGGGAACCGAACCCGGGTCTCTCCGGACCACAGGCCGACGCTCTAACCGCTGAGCCAAACTGGCCAGGGCCACAGTTTATTCTTGTATTTTTTTGTAATTACTGGATTATTTACCTGTATTACAACTATAAAACTACTTTTGCCCACCCCAGTATTATATATTTAAGTAATATATTTAAGTCATTCACTATTACAGAAATATTTTAATTGGTTCAAATTTTCCCCTCTTAAGTAACATAATAAAAATTGTTGTATTACTTTTCCTGTACTTCTGATGTCTAATCCCTAAAATGTCCTAAAACTGGAAGCATTAGGCCAAAATATTTAAGGTTCTTGATACGTAAAGCCAGATCCTCTTGCAAAAAGATCAATTTATACTCCCACCAGCAATGCATGAAAGTCCATGTTTCACTGTCTTCAGCTCACCCGTGACCTCATTGTTTAGAAACTCTTACCAGGTTTCAAAGGTGAAAAAGGGCATTTTAATTTGCACTTCTTTGGTGCCTACTGTGGTAAGATTTTCCCATCTGCTTACTGATAATTTCCATTTCTTTTGTGAGCTGTTCATATCTGTTGCCAGTCTCGGGTATTAGCATTTTTCTTACCAGTTCATAAGAGTTCTGTCTGTGTTGATGACGTTATTCAAATGCCTGTAAGCGTGTTGCAGTTATATACCCTGTTTTGTTGTCTGCCTTTTACTTCTGCTTCATTATTTATACAACACTATGACTCCTGGACAGGGGCTAGGATAAAGCTTTGAGGAAGTTGTGAACCTGTAGCTTTGCCTCACAGAGGGCACGGGCACTCATGTTAAATTATTTTGGCCAGCACAGCTCATTTCTTTGCAAGGAGTTTCACAGGTATCAGCAAGGGGCCAGAAAAGAACTCCAGGGGGATTCATATTTGCTTATTGGAGACGTCCCTGGAATTGCTTTGTTGGATGCTGGAGTTCCTGCAACAGCGAGCAAAGGCAAACGCCAGTAAATATGGGTGGTGCCCTATTTACAATTGCTAAGATCTGGAAACAGCCCAAGTGTCCATCAATAGATGAGTGGATAAAAAAGCTGTGGTACATGTACACAATGGAGTACTATGCAGCTGTAAGGAAGAAAGATCTCTTATCCTTTGAGACGACATGGAGGGTCCTGGAGAATATTATGTTAAGTGAAATAAGCCAGTCAGAGAAAGACAAGTATCACATGATCCCACTTATTTGTGGAATATAATGAATAAAATAAGCTGATGAACAAAATAGACCCAGAGACATAGAAAGGAGTATGTTTCAGACTGACAGATCTCGGAGGAGGGGGGGATGAGATATACCAAAGAACTTATATGCATATATGTGTAACCAATGGAAATAGACAATGATGCTGGACTTATATGCATGTATGTATAACCAATAGAAATAGACAACGATGCTGGGCTTATATGCATGTATGTGTAACCAATGGAAATAGACAACAATGCTGGAGCAGGGGCAGGATCAGGAGGAGGGTGTCTGGGGGGGACATTTGTAACAAAAATAAATTAATAAAAATTGCAACAACAAAAAAAGTTAAAACAAAAAAAAATATATATATATATATATATATATATATATATATATATATATATATATATATGTGATGCCCAGTAACATGACCCTGCAGAGTAGTGAAGACAGGGGGAAAATATTTATGTTTGTAAAGATTCTATGAGGAACAAGCAGAGTTGCAGGGGTCAGGGGGAGGGGTCCCTCCAAGCAAGAGGGAACAGAGTACCAAACAACCCATTGAGTTTTAACCTCTCTCTGGACTACCTAATTTTGCATCTGGAGATAACAGTATGCCCACTCACTCCTCTCTAATTATCCTCATCCTTAAGAGGACAGAGTCCCTTTTCCTGAGATCATCCAAGACAGGCTGTAGTTTTCCGAAATGGATTTTATTAGAAATAAGAGGAAAAGGGAACTCGGAAGGAATAAAAATACAAACAAACAGGAACAAGTGGTCGTAAAATAATATTTTTCCCTTTTCTAAGATAATTTCTATTGACCTCAGTTGCTCTGACTGGCACAGGTTCTAGATGGGTAGATATAGGTTTATTTCCTCATTCTCAATCTCTTTCTCACCCTATGATTCTTCACTTATCAGTTTTTTTGTTTGTTTGTTTTGTTTTTTATCCTCACTTGAGGACATTTTTGCATTTATCTTCAGATAGAGTGGGAGGGAGAGAGGGGGAAGAGAGAGAGAGAAACATCGATGTGAGAGAGACACCGACTTGGTTGCCACCAACATGACCCCAATCAGGGCTGGTGACAAACTGCAACCGAGGTACATGCCCTTAGTGGAATCCAAACCCAGGACTCTTCAGTCCACAGGCTGATGCTCTAACTGCTGAGCCAAACCAGCCAGGGCCCTTGATGTTTTTTTGTTTGTTTGTTTTTTTAAATATTGATTTCCAGTAAACACACTATTTCCTGGAAATAAAACTCTGCTCTACAGAAAAAAAATGAAGATGGCTTATGGGAAAAGATCTCTTCTCCAATAAGCTAAAAATAGGAGTTACCAAAGAAATCAACTTTTTGGCATGACAGAAACCAGTGTGGGTGGGGGTGGACAGACTATGAATTTGGAATCTACATCCATTGAGTCTTAATGTCTTTCAAATGCCTTTCAAAATAATCTTCTTTTGGCAAAAAAAAAAAAAATTCATGTGGTAGTTGTTTACATTGAGCACATTTGCATTGCTGCTAGTCAGAAGAATGTTGACTGTCATTAGCTCTTTAAAGAAAATCTGTCGTTTCCCCCCTCCTTTGGCTACATTTAGGATAGTCTCTTTAACTGTGATGCTCTGAAGATTCTCTATGGGACATCTATCTGTGGGTTTCTTTTTTATTCATCCTGTTCAATATTTGTCTGCAAAGACCAGTTTTATTTTGTGATTAAGAATAGTCTTTGAAGATTAAGTTCACAAAGGTGGATGTTGTCAGAAAAACATCATCTAAGACTTGCAAAAAGGCAAGAGAGATTTCTTGGTGCCCTCTTGGTTTTGTCTAGCAGATCCTCTGATGGAGGATTGTCTGAGTTTATAGGGGTGTACTCCTTTAAATGAACTTTCATGGGCTAGGGCATTGTACAACTCTGCAGGTGTAGCTGTGAAGTTATAGAAGATGGTAGCAGTGCAAATGGTTCCTGTCCATAGGAATACAAATGATCCATATTCATAACAATGCAAATGTTCAGTAGAAAACATAAACTTCTGGAAGTCAAATTCTTCCTGAACATCTTACTGATTCCTTCATGAATTAATGAGCTCAGTGAAATTTTTTACATCTGTTCATTTAAGAAAAAACATAAAGAAAAAAAACTATAAGTTTCTTAAGAATTATTTTCATTAAGTTATTATTTTATTCTTTTCATCAAAATAAAGTGAAAAGAATACTCTTCAGCAATAAAAAAAAAATTAACATCGACTTGTGTCAAAACCTGTTGTTGAGTGATTAAATCAAGTCACAGATGAATATAGACTGTATAATTCAATTTTAAAAATCATGAAAATAACAAATTGTTTAATGATTGTATTATAATACTTTTCTTTAAAAATATTAATAAAAGCAATTAAAAGTTTTTTAAACCCTAATATATAGACACTAAAATGTTAACAGTAGTTATCTCCAGGTCTAATGCAATGGCTAATTTTTATTTTCTTCTTTTTTTGCCTCTGACTTTTGCAATAAAGAAAACAAATAATAAACTGAAAGAAGATATAGTCAATGCATGTAATGGACAAATAATGAATGCCCAAAATATATAACAAACTACAAATCAAGAAAAGGCAAACAGCATCTTATATTATTGAACATTTACTGTTTGTTATTCACTATGATAAATGCTTTACATGTATTATCTTATTAATCCTTCCAACAACTCTATGAAGTGTATATGATTTTCTTTCCATTACCAGATGAGGAAACTGCAACTCAGAGAAATTAGGTAACTTGCCCATCATAACTGAGTTAGTAAAGGGCAGGTATAGGTGGGATTAGGACACAGAAGTCTGACACCAGAACTTACTACACTCTCTTGACAATTCTACCAACCATCTTATGAAAAGATGTTAAGTTCTCTAGCAACTACGGAATTACAAATGAAACAAAAAACCATGTTGCCACTTTCCATCTATGCAATAGATAAGAATATAAGGATGTTGAAATACATAAAGAATATCAAGTATTGACGGAAATGAAAGATGTAGATTGGTGTAACTACTTGGAAGAATAATTTAGGAGTATCCAGTAAATTTATAATTTCTTTGATTCTATAATATGCAAAGTCCATATATGTATAAATCCTAGAAAAAATACTTATATGTGGAGAAATGTCCAAAGACATTAGTTGTGGAATTATTTAAGTAGTGAAAAATGAGAAATAAACAAATGTTCAATAGTAGATAAATGAAATGTGGTATATTCAAATGCTTGTCCAAGGGAATACGCTAGGCCTATAATTATCACATAGAAAGATAATGTTGAGTTAAAATTTTGTCAGAGTGATTCTGACTTTATGCTATCATTAAAATTTTTAAACTTACATAAGAACAATTCTATATATTGTTTATTGATACAGCTGTATGTAACGAAAACTTAAAAACACTGAATAACTTGAATTTAATTATAGTGATTTATTCAGGGGTGTTGGGAATATTCAAAGAACTCTTCAGTTTCCTCTGAAATTATTTAATCCTTTTTAAAAAAGAGACTAAATATGGCAAAATATTAGCAAGTGTTTATTTTGGGTGTGGAAAAATGGAGTCTTTTCTGTATTATTTTCTATAATCTCTATGTGTTTCTGTCTTTTCTGTGTGTGTCTCTCTGTGAAGAGATAGATATATGCATACGGATGTATATAACAATGTATAGATATACATATAAACACATACAGTTTTTTTAATGAAATATATATATATATATATATATATACATTTATTTTCCCAAAATCAAAGTGAGATTTAAAATGTAAAACCAGGTCAGAATTAGTTTCACAAGTTGAGTCCAGATCAGATCAATTATCAGCCAGACAGTTAAACAGTTGTGTCTAAAATAATTGTAGCTTAGATTTTATAGCATGTAGTGCAAAGAGCAATGCTAAATAGTATCTGTAAATGCATGATGGACAGTAATGCAAGACTGTCTTCCTGCATAATCTGTCTACTCTTTATGCCATTTTCATCTCCAAATCCTTTACACTGTAGAAAAGCACACGTTAGATATTTGGCTGTGATCATATTACACTGACATAAGCTTTCAAAAGTGAGGAAAGAACCTGAGAAAAGCAATAAAGCAAGGCTTGAGCCATAAGGACATAGTCTTTGTAGAAGAAATCCTTTGCTTTCACTACTGTACTGAGTCACTAAGTGGTGGGGGCTGAACGTTTTCCAACCAATGGGGAGATCTTTAGTTAGGGGTGGCCACACCCTCTCCCAGCTGCTCACAGCCCCCCCAGAAGGCTCAGGTTGATCAGAACTGATGTACTTTTATGAAACCATATGAGCCCCATCAAGTCTGCTCATGCCTCTGGACAACTCTAAAACATCCTAGGTCATTGACCTGTCCCTCTGCCACTAACTACTTTCAGGAAGGCCCCCTTTACATCCTTGTTCCGGAGGCTGTAGATGATGGGGTTGAAGAAGGCAGACACAACATTGTAGAACAGGGCTAGCTTCTTGTCCCGCTCGGGGTCATACCAGGAGCTAGGCCTCATGTACATGGCCATGGCTGGCCCATAGAACATGGTGACTACAGTGACATGAGAAGCACACGTGGAGAAGGACTTGAGCTGCCCCTGAGATGATCGAATTCTCAAGATGGAGGCAAAGATGCGGACATAAGAGGCCAGGATGAGGGAGAGGGGAACCAAAAGCAGGATGAAACCCAAGATGAAATTCAATCGGTCATTAAGGGATGTGTCTGCACAGGTCAATTTCAGGACAGCAGGGACCTCACAGAAGAAGTGGTTTATCTTGTGGGGACCACAATAAGGCAGACGCATGGTGAAGACAGTGTAGATAAGAGCCCCAGCTATGCTAATGGACCAACAGACTGTGACCATCTTGATACAAATGGGACGGCTCATGAGTAGGGTATAGTGAAGGGGGAAGCAAATGGCCACATACCTGTCATAGGCCATAATGGCATAGAGGACACACTCAGCAATGCCCAGGACCAAGAAGATGAACATCTGGGCTACACAAGCTCCCCAGGAGATAGTCCTCCTTGGACACACCATATTAACCAACATTTGCGGCACGGTGGTGGTGACATAGCTCATGTCCACCAAGGAGAGAATACTGAGAAAGAAGTACATGGGTGTGTGGAGGTGTGAATCCAGGTAGATCAGTGTGATGATTAGTCCATTGCCCAGAAGGGTGATGAGGTACAGGACGAGAAAGAAAGTGAACAGGGCCATTCTGACCTGTGACTCACTGGAGAAGCCAAGGAGAATGAACTCGGACACAGAGCTGTGGTTCATTTTGCCAAGGTTCTGCATAGTGATCTACTTATTAAAGACAAACAGGATTTCCCTGTTCTGTCCTTGGCCTCGTGGGAGGGAGGATAGAGTTGACCGAAGGTGAGTCACACACACACAGCACTGCCCAGGAAGTTGCACAGATTTGGTCAAACCTCCGTTGAGTTGGATGAAGAGGGAGAGGAAGCCAGGGCAGCTCTGACGCTGGGAAATAAGTCGGCAGACCTGGATTCAGAGCTGCAATAGAATACAGGCTGTCTGAATGTCCGGAGGCCTTCCCTGGAAACCGCCCTCACCCACAGAGCGCATCAGGCGGCCCTGTTTGCAGCAGGGGACCCAGTCAACCCCTGGCCCCTGCTGAATTCTACCAAGGGTGTACACCTGTCCCACTGGAAGACAACTTTTTGCTGAGAATTTAAAATGATGACACTGAAAGACTGTGTCAGTGGGCTGTGGGTACCTGAGATACTATCAACCCAGAGCTGGTGTGATGCTAACTCAAAATCACAGGGGAGCAGAAGCTACAGAGAAGGAAAAGGCAGGTCTTGCATTGATGATAAAGAGCAGACATGCTGGAGGAGAGGAGACTTCACAGCCCTGAGCAGCAGAGAGAGCGACTGCTCCCCGACTGCTCCCTGCAACCCCCCTGAGGCCTTCTGAACTTTGCTGTGTTTGGATATCTGTGGGATTTCCTGTCGAATCCATACAGTTGCCACCTCATGGCCACATTTTAATTCCACCTCTGCCTGAATGTACCACAGTTGTCACTTACCCAGCTGTGTGACCTCAGGCAAGTCCATCTACCTTTGTTGGCCTCAGTCTCCCCATCTGTTGGATCGATATGAAACATCTATGGCAGAGAGTAATGGAGCATATGAGATACTATAGGTCAAGACATTTTTCAAAATATATATGTACCTACACACACACACACGCACACGCACGCACACACACACCTACATATATATAAACACTAGACAAGTAAAAGGGGTTAGTATAAGTGGAATGAGTCTGGAAATGCGAAGAGCAAGGGGCTGGTCCTGACTCTGCTTTGGCTGTGCAGTCTTGGGTAACTCCATACCCCTCTGTGAACTTCAAAGTCCCATTCTGAAGTGAGGTTGTTGGGCTTGACCACTCCAAAGGACACTTCCAGCTCTGCTATTCTTTGATACCAGGAATGCCAGGCTGGAGACCTGTGATTGCATCAGTGCCATGGCACCAAGGGGAGCTGAGCAGTCAGCTGAACAGGATTGTGCTGGCAGGAGATTTTTCCTGGGACCTGGAGACATAGGCCCAGAGCATAGGCGAGTACATAGAGCGTAGATTCGGGTGTCAACACACCTGAGTCTTGTAGCCTTTTTACCTACTCCCAAGTCACTCAGCCTCTCAGTCTCGTGTTTGCCATCTGCAAATCTCCTTCATAGTGGAGAACACATGAAATATACCTGCTTTATTGAAACTGCTCAATAAATGTTAGCAATTTAACCTGGCCGGTGTGGCTTAGTGGATTGGGCATCATCTCATGCACCAAGAAGTCATCAGTTTGATTCCCAGTCAGGGCGCATGCCTGGGCTGGGGGGCAGGGGAGGGAGGCGTACAGGAGGCAACTGATTGATGTTTCTCTCTCATTGATGTTTCTATCCCTCCCTCCCTCTCCCTTCCTCTCTCTCTCTAAAAAAAAAAAAAATCAATATAAAAAATTTTTTTAAAAGGTAGCAATCTAGGTAGCAGGACGCTTAAAGGAAGGAAGAGTGGAGGGAGGGGAGAGGAGCTATGATGGCATTTTCAAGTTTCTGAGGTTCCAGAGGATGGAGTTAAAACACGACTGTGAGGACTGATGGCCGCAGATGATGGTGAAGGTCTGGAAGATGGAAAAGCTGCCCGAGGCCATATGGTCAGAAGAAGATGGTGTGATATTTTCGGGCTGAGCTTAGGGAGCGTTCGTAATTGGATGAAGAAAAAAATGTCCCATATCAGAAATGTCTGAGGGAAAGAGAAGAACTAAGGGAGCGCAGAGCCTTTGACATTGAGAAGAGAAACTTACAAGAAATAAGCACCGGTCAGCAGTGCAAATGGCAAACCCTGTAGCCGGGATGGTAAGGGCTGCTCACACCCTCCTACCCACCAGTTCACACCCCCCACTTAGATTTTTACAGTCGCCTCTTACTGGCCTCCCTTCCTGGTGCGCCCATCAGCAGTCAGCAGGAATTTCATCTCTCGTGCCCTTTCTCATGCCTCCTTCCACTGGAATTGAAGGCCGTTCCCATCTGGTCCTAACCAACTAGAAAGTCTGTGATTCACCAGTGCCTCTGAAACTTCTGAGCCATGATGTTAAGAGCATGACCACCGAGAGGATCCTAGTCTGAGCAGCTGGGGAGGGCTCCTCTCTGAGCCAGACTTTCCAAGCTACCAGGCTTTCTCAGCTTCTGCCATATCTGCCAGGCAGACCTCCACCACCCTTCCCTCAAGTGCTGATCTGCTCAGATGCCTTCCATAATCCTTTCTGCTTCTTCACATCCCACCGATTTCCAGGCTCAGCTGGAGTTTCCTCCCTTCACCCACCGGCCTGCCCCTGTGGATGTCATGCATTGTCTTCCCAGCCAGGCTGCAGACAGAGGCTGTGTCGTTCAGGTCTCTCCACAGTGTCTAGTAGGGATCGGCAGACTGCTTTTGGAACCCTGCTCCGGTGCTAGTTTTTTCTGGTTTAATACCAAATTCTGCTCTGCCTTCCACCAAGCTAGTAAGTGGCAGGACCAGGCCTAAATCCTGGGTCTCTGGCTGCATAGCCTGCCAGGCTCTTGACCACTGCGCTCCGCGGCCTCTCTCAAAGGTGCCCGTGAAGAAACAATTCCATCAAAACCTCGCACCAGGAAAAAGCCTTATTCGTATCCACTCTCCTCTCCCCATCTGCCATCTCTTCCCTGTCCCTTCCCAGCCTGTGCAATTCTGGTGGAGAAGAAGGAAGCAGATGCCTCCTCAGGGACCCAGCAGGAGGTGGGAGGGCGCACCTGAGAAGGACGCGTGCAAGTCTGGGAAGAGCGCTGAGCTCCCACTCCTGCTGGGGAGGGCAGGTGCCCCCCTCCTCCCCCAGTGGGTGGGCAGGGACTAGGATGGGGACCCTTTGTCCATTCTTGGGGGTGCCCAGGGAAGGAAACTCCCCAGCCCCTCCGGCAGTCCCACCCAGGAATGACCAGCACCCTGTTCTGGTAGTCGGCTCCTTCCCCCTGCGCAGCAGCAGCCTGTTCCTCCCGGTCTTGTGCGATGCAGTAGAAAGCAGTGCCCCCTGCCTGGTGCCACGCTGGCCTTCCGGGGAGGTGTGCGCCTCTCCTGTGTGTGAGATGCAGAGCAGCCCTGGAGGGAGGGGCTTCCAGCGGGCAGCCGGGGTCCTGTTCTATCAGATTGGGGTTGGGAATGGATTTCCAATCCCTGAAAAGCCCCGGGGATTCTCTGTCCGTGCTGGTAAGTGCAGCACAGAGCCTCTGAGCAGGGGAAAGACACAGCCAGGAACTTAATGCCCCGAGACACGTCAGGAGTGGCCCCTGGAGCAAATGAGCTGGGCTCCTTGAAGTCTCCATTTGGGGACCGACATTTCTTCCCACTGAGACTCCGAGGAGGGAGGAGTCCCACGGCTGAGCGGCACATCCCTGTGGTGGGAGCACGGAGATGTGCTGTGTTTCCTTCCAAAGCACTTCTGTGTCTTCTGTGTCCTCAGGCATTTTATCCAAGGCCACATACCTGGTAGAGGTCAAACCAAAGCTTGGCTACAGATGATGCAAATGTTGCTAATACTTCTTAGTGTCCTCATTACTACCATTTTCTGAAACCTGTTGTCCAAGGCCACACACCTCGTTGTGGTGTAAACGCTACCAAACCTATGACTACAGCATGACTACCTACTACTGAACATTTACTCTTATCAGATGCTACACCAGGCACGACACGTAATGTAATTAACCCTCACAACAAGGTCAGTAAGCCATTTAATAGGTCAGGAGGCACAGAGAGATTCAGACAAGTGGCTTATTCACACCACAAGGCAGATACATTGTGTATTCGGAACATGAACCTAGATCTGCCAGATTCCAAATCATTCTGCTGCAGCATCTCTATGGCCTGGCTTACAGGGTGTGAATAGTCAGGCTGAAGAGTCTCTATGAGGCTGGGTGCAGGGGCCAGGTGGTCAAAGGCCGGGACAGATGTACAATCATCCTCAGACCCATTTGGAGGACACTCTGCCCAACAACGTATGCTATTGGGTCCTTCTGGAATTCCCAGAGAAAAGGGCAGAAGATTGGCTCAGCCTCATTAGCTGCTGCTGGGCGAGCTCACTGGGTAGGGACTGTCTCATGGCAGGAGCCACGGACCAGCGATGAGAGATGGTCCAGTCCAGCGAGATACAATTTAACTTCTGAAGGGTGTGGTGATGAAGGTCAAGCTCAATGGAAGTGGAAGTTCAATTTGGGCACTGGGGGCTTGAAGTCAATGGGGAACACTTACCCTGGTAGAAATCAGTGATGAGGAATCCAGGTCAAGTGGTATTTAAAGGTCAAAGGGTGTGTGTGCTGGAGTAGGGCCTGGGCCACCAGATGGAACCTAATGGGCAGGCCTGGATGAGTCCTAGTACCTGGGAGGGGTCCCGGAAACAGCAAGTCATCTTAAAGAGCAGGTTCTCAAGGCAAAGTCCAAAGAAGTCCTGTTAGTATATCTGAAGCATGAAGTTGGACAAGCCACCAACTGAGCAGGACTGCATGCTGTCCCTGAGCATGGGACTGTGACTGCTCAGGTCCCCACAGATGCAGCACATTCCCTCGGGCAACTTGGATTTTTAGGTCTAACAACGATCAGCCACAGTGGTCAGCCCCAGCTGTGGGGAGACAGCAGCACAGTCAAGGACAGGATTAGGTAGGGTGATCTCATATCTTAGCTTTCTGGTTTATTCCTGTTGTGGATTGATTAACTCCTGTCATTGCTTTAGTACTCCCCTCCGCTCTCCAAATGTGCCTGAGTTTGGACATTATATGGACTGCTGGATACAGGGGCCATGAGCTGGGTAGCTACCTGACCTGGGGCAGCCCTAGCCAGGGCACAGGCAGTGGATGTTGCAAAGGATGGTCATAGATTTGGAGGTATTTTCTCTCTTGTCTATTTGTCTGTTCTCTACATCATTCCCTTCCCTAGTCTTAGGTTCTGAAACTCCCAGGTTACAGAGTCAGTGTTTGTTGTACAAAGGGGAGGGGGTGGGGAGGGGGAGGCCAGACAGATTGATGGTTGAATGCTGACTACCATTCCCTCGTTACATGACCTTGGGCAAATCACTTTCCTTCTCTGAACCGAACTTGCATCATATTCAGAACAGAAGACAATGCTGTGAGAGTTAAGGTGCGTGGAAGGTGCGTAGCGCGTCATGGTATCCAGAAGGGGCTCAGGCAATGGGAGGTCCTATACTGACAGCAGTAAGTGAGCGGTCTTAAGGGTCAGCCTCTGGGTGGGAGCGGGGAGCGAACACTGTAGCAGGGGCAGGAGCCCAGGCGCCTGGACCCACAGGGGAGGGCTCCTGCCCAGGCACATGTGTCTCAAGCAAATGCGAGGGTAACAGTGGTGGTAATTTTCGTCCCCCTTAAAAATCAATGAAGCTCTTGAATCTGGCATCCTTGGGATCTGAAGCAGAGATTTCATGTTCAGGTGGGGACATCTATACATAAATAGCAGGTAAGGGGAGTTTATCTAAGAGTACTGTGCCAACCGCTTTGCAGTTGTCTCATTCAATTCTGATCTGGGTTCAAATCCCAGTCTGGTCTCTACTAGAAATTTAAACCAGTTACTTAAACTTCTTAGGCTTCAGTTTCTTAAACTGTAAAATTTGGATTGTAATGTGAACTTCACATGATTGTTCTGAGGATTAAGTGATGGGAAGTATTTAAGCACATGACACCATAAACATAATATGTGCTCAAGAAATGGGAGAAATCATCACCTTGATCATCATCATCACCGTCCTCTGAGGTCACACACCTGGAAGTGGTCCAGATGGGGCTGGAGCCCAGATCTGTGTCCCTCTGAAGCCTGTCTTCATTCCCGCAAGCGTCTCTGCCTCTCTCCTTAGTTTCTTTTCATCTAATAGTTGGCCATGGTGCATTTACCATATATATAGATATATATGGTTCAATTTAAAATTTTGTTGAGAATGTTTGTGTTTGTGTTCATGAGGGATAGGGGCCTGCAATTTTCTTTTCTTTCGGTGTCTTTGGTTTTCATATCAGAGTGGTGCTGGCCTCCCAGAATGAGTTGGGAGCTATTCTGTCCTCCTAAATTTTCCAGGAGAGTTAGTGCAGACTTGCAAGCATTTCTTCCTCGTAGGATTGCTAGAATTCACAGGTGATCCATCTAGGGGTGGAGTTTTCTTCGTGAAAAGCTTTTAACTCCGCATTCAGTTTGAACAATAACTATTTGGCTAGTCAGGTTACCTATTTCTTTTCAAATGAGCTTTGGAAGCTAATGTCTTTTAATGAATTTGAATGCTTTAGTTAAGTTATCTGATTTATTGGAATAAAGTTATTTATAATATTTTCTCATTATCCTTCTAATACACCCCCCCCACCCGGGGGTTTCCTTACACATCGCCCCGATCAGCGCTCATCCAGGGCGGGCACACCCCAGGGCTCACGCTCTGTGCGGTGCTTTTCTCTAGGGCTTTGCTCGGTGAACTGTCGCCACCTTGGCCTCCACCGCATGGGCTATGTGACAGAATACCACAGACTCAGTGTTTTAAACTACAAATAGTTTTTTCTCACTTTCTCAAAGCCTGAAAGTCTGAGATCAGGGTACAATACTTAATCATATAATATCAAGGTTTTTACAAGGCAGAATACTTAACCCATTAGGATGTTCCTGCCCAAAACAGAAAACCCAACTAACAGTGGTTCAGATGTGCACCACAGGCGGTCTTGAGGTAAGCAGATACTTGCACCGGCTCCCAGCCGGATAATGTCAGTGAGGGAACCCCTGTGGTTCCCTGAGCCTTTTTCCTCATGGTCTCTGGATGGCTCGCCCGATTCCAGACATGGCGTTGTATTCATGGTAAGAGAAAGAGGATGTGAGGGAAGGGGTCGTATCACAGTTCCTCTATCCCTTTTGTTAGGAAAATAAATATTTTCACAAAAGCTCTTCAGCTGAGTTCCCATTCTATGTCACTGGACGGACCAGGTTCCAGCACTGCCCTAGCTGAAAGGGATTCTGGGTAAGGGAGAAATGGAAGTGACATTTGGGCTTGGACCATTCACAACATATTGACTGACCCAAACAAAGTGTCAGAAAGTACACGGTCTTATCAGCAAAGAAGGGGGAAATGAATAGTCAACCTATAGTATCTGTCACGCTAAAATTCTATGTAAGGTAGAATATCAAAGAGGTGAGGAAAAAGCCATTTTCATTTAGGTATAGAAAAAAATGAGAGACATATCACTGAAATTTTCTCTGCTGTGTGGGAGGCATACAGGGTGACTACATTGTTCTTTCTACCTTCTATCTTTATGAATCTTCTTTGATGAACATGGATTACTTCACGCAGGAAACAGGGGAGACCCAGCGGGAATTATCCTGGGTGACAAAGCATCCCCAGGGAATGGCCCCCAGACGGGAACCAGTGTTTCCCTTCTTGCTCAGACTCTGCCACCTTGAAGCTCCGGTAGAGGCCACCTGAACAGCTCGGGACTCCCCGAAAGGCTGCAGGCCAACTTGAGGGGCTCAGAAAAGCTGAGGGAGGGGCCCCACCCCAGGTTAGGGACTTGGGTGGTCCTGGCTTGTCGCCGCCTCCACCCCACCCCCACCCCAGCACAGCGCGTTGGAGGCACTTTACAACCAGGCAGACCTAGATCGGAGTCTCAGATGCCACGAGCATCTGTTTGACCTTGGCCAGGCCTCTTCACCTCTGGAGAGCTGTGTCCTCATCTACACAGCGGAAATAGCGTGCTTCCCTCACGGAGCAGTCGGAGAACTAAATGAAACAATGCCTGTGCCCGGCACAGAAGGTGTCCAGTCCATGTCCTTCCCTGTCCCCAGAACAATGTGTACCTAGCAGAAGCCCCAGAAGAGCCCGCTGCCCTCAGTTGCTGCTCTGAGTCTAGAGGTGTTAGCCAACCACCTCCCCTCCACATGTGACTCTGTTCTTCCACCTGAGGGGCCTCCCGCCTCCCAAGGGGCCTGGCTGGTGCTGGATCGCAACCCGGTTCAGCACTGGTTAGAAGCACAGCCTGTGGGCCAGACACAGCCGCGTCCGGATCCCAGCTCTGCTCTGCCTACTTGAGACTCCAAGCTTCCGTTTCTGTATCTGTTAAATAGGGATAAGAATGCTATGAGGATTTAGTATATATCAAATATCTGGCCTATAATGACTACTCAAAATAAAGAAAAACACCCAATGGCAAGTATTATTATGATATAGGAACACAGTTCCATTTTGTTTTCTTTTTCCCAATCCTCACCTAAGGATACTTTTCCATTGATTTTTTTTTTAGATAGAGAAGGAGGGAGGGAGGGAAAGAGAGAAACATTGATGTGAAAGAGACACACCGATGGCTTGGTTGCCTCCCGCATGACCCTGACCTAAACCAGGGATCGAACTTGCAACCCAGGCATGTGCCCTTAACTGGGAATAGAACCCATGACCCTTCAGTCTGTGGACAGATGCTTAACCACTGAGCCAAACTGGCCAGGGCCACAGATCCATTTTATAGCGCGGAAGCTGAGGCTCTGGGAAGCTAAGTGACTTGACCAGGTCGCAGTGACCAAGTCTGTCTGATGACAGTCGTTGGGTCTCCTGTGCACAGCTGCTTCCCCTGGGGTGGCTCTTGTTAAGTGGAAGGGTAAGGACGTCCCTGTGCTGCCAGTGGGAAGTGTCTGCTGGGGCTGCAGCCTGGCATTAAAGATACTGGGTGGGGCGGGGATCCAGCTTGGGGAAAATGGGCGGGAGCAGGGCCTGACGGCTTATCGAGAGGAGAGAAGGTGACCCAGACAGCCCCTCAAACCCTCATAAGGAAAGTAGCACAGGTAAGGGCTGCTGTTTTGTAATACAGACGGGATCTGGAGGAGAGAGGAGCGTGGTTGAGATGGGAGGGTACAGGGGCAGATATGGGACAGATTGGAGCTTCAGAGAGCGCATCACTGATGTCGGAAGGGCCCAGTGCTTGCTTTTAGCTCAGTACACGCAAGGCTAGGGGAGGAAGAGCAGGACTGGGGGTGCCATGGCCTGGGCTGGGCAGGGTCTTACTCTGATGGCAGCATCTGCCTGAGGTGCTTAGGAAGGTTGCACACTTCAGACATCCATGTGAAGTGAACTCTGGCAGGAGTGGGTGAGTGAAGGGGGCAGCTGCCCCGGCCCACCCACCAGGGGCCCCTGAGGGCCAGCACCAGCTCCTTGAGGCCAGGCTCCAGGCTCCTGACTGACCCTCCGATTCTGTCCTCAGTTTTCATCTTTCCAGTCCTAGTGCTGCTCTTTCCTGCCTCTCCGGTCCTCTGTAGCTCTTTGTCCATCTGTGTACTTTGATCCTTCCTGCTGTGCCTCTGTATCGCTATTCTGCCCAATCTGGGTCTCTGGTCTGTGCTCTAGTCCATCTTTGCTGCTCGTGGATGGGGACCTGCCACCTCAGAGCCCCTTTACACCTGCTGTGTCTTCAGTCTCCCAGGACCTCCAGATCCCGCCAGGCTTTCATGGCTCAGCCCGCCATGGCCCAGCAGCCCCCCAGCCCTCAGAGGAGGATATGCTTGGCTACCCTTGTGCCCCAGAGCCAGCTCTCTCGCTTCTTCCTAGGCAGCACTGAGGATCCGGGGGCTGCTGGGCATGGCAGGAGGAGGCCATGGGGAAGAGCCAGCTCTGGCATCCCTGCCTGGCCCCCGCCCTTTCCTTCATGCAGCTCGCTGGGGAGAAGGAAACCATGGTGTGGGAGGCAGAGGGGGACATGCAGCCTCAGGGAGGGTCAGCACATGGCTGTGCCGCTGTGCACGGAGGGCACCAGCAACCTGGCATCATTGCCTCCTTGCATCTGCTTGGCCGGGTCGGCTGCCTGCCCCAACTTCATTCACTTCACTTTTTGGCCACAATTTCTGCTCCTCTTGCCCCTTTTTATTTCAGCTTCTACCCTGGAGGAGGCAGGAAATGAGAGAGCAAGTGAGCATGTAAGTGGTGGAGGACGAGGGAGGACCTGTTTTCAGGCAGGTCAGTCCAGCCGCATTCTTGTCACAGATGCTCAGAGAGACAGTGTCACCTGGTGGTGATGAGCACAGGCTCTGCAGTTGGCTACAGCTGTGTCCCCGAGCGAGCGATGCCACTGCAGTGTTTATCTGTGAGATGAGGGCAGCAGCGATGCCCGCGTCCCGGGGTGGCTCTGTGCAGGGCTCATTTCGGTTGTAGGCATTCTGTCCAGCTTCTCGTTTCCTATGCCAGTTGCCTGCTATGATCGGAGGGTTCCCATAAGTATTCTTACATCTTTCAACTGTCACCCCAGTGATGGGAATAAAATAAAATAATGCATGTAAAGCACATCATAGTGCTTGGCACACAGTAAGCTTTACAACAACAATAATGATATAATGTATCAAATTATTTAAATAACTATATCATTACATATAATTAATATTATTTTTAAATAGTTGAATTACTATATATTTTAAAATAATATTTTATATTATTATTTATTGGCTTGGATAGGAGATGAGAGGAATGCTAGAGAGATTCATGACACTTGGTGGCAATTGTCCTAACCTTCCTCCCTCCACCAACTTGTGCCCTGGTTTCTTCCAGGACTGTGACCTCCAGACACACATAATTTTCTCCAGATCTCTGGGGAACAGGAAGGGAAGTGTAGGAAGAGAGAGAATGTCTATACTCTTTTCTTTCTTTCCTGGTTTCCCAGGGTCTCCTGGTCTGCAGGTCATTCAGTGAGCACTTACTGGGTCTTGCGATGTGCCGGGCTCTGTATTAAGTAATGAGGTTACAGTGGGAAACAATAAAATGATGCATGGTCAAGCCAAGCTGCTCAGTGGGGTGTGCTCAGCCTGTGGAAGGTCCAAGTTAACTGGGGCTTGCTGACTTGAGCTAAGACAGAGTCCAAGGAGCTGACCAATTGGTAGTCGAGTCTGGGTCCTCGTCTCAACTCTGCGATGAACTCCCACGGTGACCTGGGATCCACCTTCTTCTTAAGTCTCGTCTCTGCATGCCGCATCTTGGGCCACTGGGATGCTTTCTGCTTCAGCCTTCACAGTAGCCAAAGATTTCTCTATGTGTCTGACCTGCCTTGGAGTCTGGTGACCAAAACTGGGTCTGGCTTTAAGGAGCAAAGACAGGGTATTGGTCTAACTCGGTTAGACTTTTCCCTGTAAACAAGGGAGCCATTGAAGGATTGAAGAGGTGGCCCCAACAATTTTTTTTTTTTTTAGAAAGAGTGCTCTGCAAACCAGTACACAAAATAGGCTGGACAAAGGTCCAGCTGGAGGACTGAGATGAAATCAGAATGAGAGAGAGATGCCAGTGTCTGAACCAGACGGTGGCAGTGGAATTGGAGGGGGACGGATGAGGGAGAAAGGCACTTCGGAGGTGGTGGCAATGGACCCTGGAGACAGATAAGATGTAGGAGGGTGAGAAAGGAAATGGGGGGATTTCCCCAAGTTTCTGACTGGTATGGCTGCATTGGTCTTAGAGATACCATGACTTTCTCTCAACCCAATTCTTTACCTTCATGACTTCCCTTTCCTTTTGCGAATCAAGGCCAGAAAACATTTCAGTGCAGTGAGGACTCAGAGGAGTCGAGTTCTGGTTAGCTCTGGTTTTGCTGCTCATAGGAAACCTTACTGCCACTGAAGAACGAGTGATACTCCGTTTCTCCCATAGGTTCCCTCTCCGAGTCTCAGTTTCTTCATTTGTGAGATGGAGATAATGACCTATACTTCTTACAGAGTCATCATGAGGCTCAAAGAGAGAATAAATGTCAAAGTATATTGTAAGGTCCAGGCTGAAAGCTAAATTCTATATTTTTAGTCCAAATGGAAGCACAGAGGCCAGACCCAGCATGGTGGGCAATGCTGTCTCCCTTTGTTTACCCTCACATGGGGTTTCTGGTTCAGGCAACTTTTTTCCCCAGTGAAGAGCGTTTTACTCTTAGGAGAGTCAGGGGAAGAATGATGGGACTCAGGGACCCCAAGTTTCTCACCAGAGGTCCTGGTTGCAGAAGAGCATCCTTGGGTACACGCTCTGGTTTATAGACAGCGTGTCTACTTGCCCTCAGCCTGCGTGCATGGTTCAACCAGGCCCAAACCCTTGAACCCAGGCTCTTAGAGAGCCAGCCCATTCAGTGGCTTTGCGTGGAAAAATGAAAGGTTAGAAATGTCAGTACTTTTTCCGACTCTTGGCTCCCAGGTAGAAGATTCTCACATCTTTGGGATTCTTTATCTTGGGAAGAATGTGGCCTGCAAGGTAGGTACTTTTATTTCTGTTTTCCAGGTGAGAAAACTGAGGCCTAAGAAGTGAGCTATCAGCCCAAGGTCATGTTCAGGTATAGCCAGAGCCAGGATTCCAGTGGGCCCGCTGTCTCTAAACCCCATGCCCTTCCCACACTGCCGTGTGGTTCTCTCCCTTCAAGACACCTGGCCCAACACCATTGTACTTTATGCAGAAACTAAAGCCAACCTGAGGAGATGCTGTAACCTACAAAGGCCCACTGGTGAAAGGTAGGAATTTAATGAAAACAGTTATCTGAAAGCTATTGGGTAATCTCTGAGCAGGTCTTAGAAAAATACCTAGCATATACGGGAGGTTCAAAGTGTCTTCAGTCCTTCAACCAAAGTCAAGAAACCATTTGATGCATTAAATCTTGACACAGGTTCTTGTAAAGACTTGTCCATGGTGCTCCAAAGGAGAACAGGCAGATTGCAGAGCGAGTAGGTTGGGTCAGATGGACTGGTGCCAGGAGAAGAAACAACACTGATAACATCAAGGTGGCTCCGGTTCCCTAAGCACCGATGATGCACAGGGCATCTCTTCAGGAAGGCTGTCCTCTCCCTTTTCCTCAGAAAGAAAGACGGCTCGGGGAACTTAAACTGAGAAGAGCTAAGAGTCAGTAAGAGGTTAAAAGAGTGAATAAAATGCTGGGAGAAGCAACAGAACGTAGGCATCTGGGAGAGTGAAAACTGTGGACATCATATATGATGGGGTATTTCTCAGGCTGTTTGAACCTGAATCTCAGTCCTGTGTATGGAGAACCATCCACAAATGCAGTTAACATTTATTAGGCGTCTACCACGTGTTAGGCCTTCTGAGTGATGCTTTTTGTGCCAAAATATTACCCAATCCTTGCAGCAAATTTGTAACAAAGCAACAATTATTCTCATTTTGTACTTGAGGAAGTGGTCTCAGAGGGGTAGAAGGCTGGGTAAAGCGCTTGCTCAAGGTCATTTACTCAGTAAATTATAGAGCTTAGACTTAGAACTCAGCGTTCCTTCTAACACACCGTGGCCTGTGATGGGACAGGTGGGTAGTCAGAGAGCTATCCTGACCTGGGGCACACTGAGGGTAAAATTAGAGTGAAAAAATAAATTATCTTCAACAGGACCAAGTAAATCTCTCACTAAAATTTGCCAGATTTCATAGAGTGTGTACACTAATATTTATCTCTAAATACCTGGTTGCCTAACTAAGGAGAAGAGGATGCTAAGGGGAAGTAGAGATCAGCTAGTCAAATGCCTTCATTTCACAGCTGAGGAAACTGAGGCTTAGAGGGGTAATTGCTGATGGGTCAGAGGCAGAACTTGGACCAGATGTGAAAGCCCTTTCCTCTTCAAAAATTTCCTGAGAGTGGCGGCAATAGACAGGAGCAGGTAAAATGGGCTGTCATCTTTAGGGGGATCATGGTGTCTTACTATAATTGGACACTGACCACTACCCCAACCCTTCAGTAACCCTCACCCTGGTGCATAGTTTAGCTAGTCTTCTGTCTGAACTGGTGTCTTTCTTTTTCATTCAGAAGTAGAACACAATGCAAAAGTCTAACCAGTCCTATGTGACTGAATTCATCCTTCTGGGCTTCTCCTTCAGTCTCAAGACCACACCTCTGCTCTTCTCGACCTTCCTGATGACCTACCTGTTGATTATTCTGGGCAACAGCTTAATCACCATCCTCATCTGCCTGGACTCACACCTCCACACACCCATGTACTTTTTTATTGGCGTCCTTTCCATGTTGGATCTTGGCTACACCACTACAACTGTGCCCCAGATGTTGGCACATATGGTGAGCCAGAAGAAGACCATCTCTTTTGCCAGCTGTGTGGCCCAAATGTACATTTTTTTGGTACTAGGTGTCACTGAGTCCTGGCTCTTTGCCATTATGTCTATAGACAGGTATGTGGCCATCTGCCACCCACTCAGGTACAAGGTCATCATGAGCCCATGGCTCTGTGGGGTAATGGTCATTTTCTGTGGACTCTGGGGTATCATCTCAGCTCTTGTCTATACTGTATTTGCCATGCGTCTGCCCTACTGTGGCCCCAACAAGATCAACCACTTCTTCTGTGAAGTCCCAGCAGTCTTAAAGCTGGCTTGTGCAGACACCTCAGCCAATGACCAGGTAGACTTCTTTCTCGGCTTTAGTGTCATCCTGGTTCCGCTTTCCCTTATCCTTGTCGTTTATATCAACATCTTCATTGCCATCTTGAGAATCCGTTCAGCCCAGGGGCAGCTGAAGGCCTTCTCCACCTGTGCCTCCCATATCGCTGTGGTCACCATGTTCTGTGTGCCAGCCATGGTCATGTACATGAAGCCTGGCTCTGAGGCCTCCCCAGAAGAGGACAAAAAGTTGGCCCTGTTCTACAATGTCATCTCTGCTTTCCTCAACCCCATCATCTATAGCCTCTGAAACAAGGATGTGAAGAGGGCTTTCCTCAAGGTGACAGGCTGGGGCAGAGTCCCAGAATGAGATCCTGGGAGGATAGCTGGGAGACAGAGAAACAAGGCTCGTGATGGAGTCAATGCCCTAAACACTCATTCACATGACTCAGCAGCACCAGTACGCCCTCCCCTCGGCCCCTTCTCTGCTCTACACTGGTCCTTGGGAAACAGCCCATGGCTGACAGATGGGCACCAGGAGATGTCTTTCAGTTTCCTTTTGCTCTAAAGTCTTAGTAGTTAACCAAAAATAGGGTATCTCACTGTCAAAATCTTTCATTGAGACGAACGGAATGGGTTTTGGAGTATGCCCTGTGTCTGAATCTTGGAAAAGGTTATTACCTCTGGAAACAGCACACATGGCATTAGGGTAGGTGGCAAGAAGGACACGGGCACTGACATCAGAGGACTCCTGGCCCAGTGAAAAGGGACGAGTAAATGCCATTACACCGCTAACTCCTGTTCACCGTCAGGTCTCGGCTTAAACTGCAGCTCCTCGCAGAAGCCTTTCCTTGAGCCCTCAGAGTGAGTTAACCTTCCAAACACCCTGTACCTCTGTCTCGTGGTAATGAAGACACGTGGTGCAACATCCGAGTTCTCTGCTGGGAGCAAGCTTCACCCGGCAAGGACCTCGGCTGTCCGGCTGCTGCTGTGAGTGGGAGAGGTGACTAATTAGCCAAAGGCAGGAAGTGGTGGCAGCTACAAACGGGGGAGGAGATAAGAAGGATGAAATGTCGTTGCTCAGCTATAATCATATGAGAAAACCATTTTCTTTTGTTATTAATAAACATGAATTGAATTAGTGGAATATCATTTTTCACCTATCAAACTAGCAAATTTAGAAAAATGGTAATACTACATGCTAGGAAGGAGTAGTAGACATTCAATATATCTGTTAAATGAAGAGTAGTAACACTAATAATTATGGCTCTGTTGAGTAAACATTTATGTGCTAAAACAGCTAAGAATTTTACATATATTTATTTAATAAAATGGTTAGAGGATTTTTTGGAGTTCTTGCTTCCCCTGCTTCTCCCCATCCCTCCCTTCCACTCTCTCAAAAGAAAATACATAAATAAAAGAAAAGAAAAAGATTAATAAATGGAAAATATGCAGCAATATGTATCATGAGCCTTTACAGTGTCTATATATTTGGGTCCAGAAATTTTACTTCTAGGACTTTGTCCTAAGAACAAATTCAGAAATGCAGAGTTTTCTGTACATGTATGTTCATCAAAGAATTATTGAAAATAGCTGTAAATAAGATATATTAATTTTATGAAATACTATGCAACTAATACTATGTACTATCATGCTTTGAAGCAATAGTTAATCACATTGAAAAGTGTGATATAATGTTAGGTGGAAAAAAAATCAAGACACAAAATTGTATAAAGTTAATCCAAGTCTTATAAAAGATTTATACATTCATTTTTAAAAGCCTGAAAGAATATACAGTTGATGCTTGAACAACACGGGGGTAGGGACACCGACCTCCACAGAACTGAAAATTCGTGTATAACTTTGACTCCCAAAAAACCTAACTACTAATAGCCTGCTGTTAACCAGAGGCCTTCCTGATAACACAGTCAATTAACACGTATTTTGTATGTGGTATGTATTACATATTCTAGTTCTATAATAAAGTAAGCTACAGAGAAGAAATGTTATTCAAAAAGTCATAAGGAAGAGAAAATATATTTACTGTGTTTGTCGTATTGATGAGTGGACCCGTGCAGTTCAATTGTTATTCTAGGGTCAACTATATATTAACATGTTAACACTGGATATATCTGGGTAGTAAGATAATAAATGAATTTTATTTTTGGTCATACTTTATTCTCTAAAATTTCTGCAATCAGCATATTTTGTTGGGTTTTTTTGTTTTGTATTTGTTTGTTTTTTATCCTCACCCGAGGACATTTTTCCATTTTTGTTCAGATAGAGTGGGAGGGAGAGAGAGGAACAGAGAAAGAGAGAGAAACGTCAATGTGAAAGGTACACATCGAGTGGCTGCCACCCGCACAACCCAACCAGGGCCGGGGACTAACTGCAACCGAGGTACGTGCCCTTAGCAGAAACCGAACCCCGGTCTCTCTGGACCGCAGGCTGACCCTCTAACCTCTGAGCCAAACTGGCCAGGGCAGTTTTGTTTTTTGTGGGGATTTTTTTTTGTGGAAAGAAATAAAGATTACTTGAAAAAGATTTGTTGTTCTGTTAGAACAAAGAAAGTTAGCCATGATGTTGGCATCGTTTCATTCATCAAACATTCATTGATGCTTACTGTACAGCAGGCCTAAGGCTAGGCCCTGTGATGCAGTCATGGGCCATCTAAATCCCAGCACAGTGGTGAGAGACAAGTACTAAGACAATGACGCTGTAAGATACTGTGCGTGCTGCTGGAAACACTCTGAAGGAGCGTTCTACAGATGAGGCCATTATTTCTGCTGGGTGTTGGAAGCATGAGTGAAAACTTGATACTTGGAGAAAAGGGCAGGGAGCAGGGGTGGGGTGATTCCAGATAGGAGACAGAATGTTGAAAGCCTAGAGCCATGGAGGTTATGTAGAAAGAACAGGATGGCGGGGACACGGGCCCAGGCAGGAGAGAGGGGATGTGACAGATAGGATGTCCCTACTCTAGACAAGTATTTTTCAAGGACTGTTACAAATTCCAGTTCTATGAAACATTCTGAGACGAAAATATTCCTTGTCCAGAAACAATGTGGAGCATGATCTTTTCACGCTTCACAGTGCACAATAGTATATTAAAGACTCTAAGAAGTCCAGTAGTAATAAGCAAATAGATAAATGAACAATGAAAAACAAGGAAAATGACTATGTCGATTCTATTTAACACAATATTTACAAAACTTGTTAGATCACAGAACCCTTTCTTCTGTGAACATTGATTAACAAAAGAAAGTAGTATTTTCTAAAAATGTACTTTGAGAAATGAAAGAGTAGGAATAAATAGATTTGAGGGGGGAGATACATAAAAATATGAAGTGACTAAAGTATACCTTAAATGTCACCCCTCAGAGTTAAGCATTCTTGATATCTTTGTACATGGATTTATGTCCTTATGTATCACTTGACATATTGAAATAGTATATAAATACTGTTCTATAGCTTTTCACCATGACCTATATGTCTCTTACACACTTATATTTTTCCATAATTTTATTTCACTATGCTTCAGTTTGTATATTTTCTTTTGACCTGATTTCCAGTTTATTAAGTTTTCTGTTCAGTTGTGCTTAACCTGCTGTGAAATCCAGAAATTAATTCTTAATTTTAATTATTATATTTTTAGTTCTAAAATTTCAATTTTGTTTAGTTGTTTAGTTTCTAAGTCTCTGATGAAATTCTCTATCTTATGTTTTAATCACAGGTATTTTAAAGTTCATATCTAATAGTTCCAATATCTAGATTTTCTATTGGTCCATTTTTATTGCTTCTTTTTTCTCTTAATTTTGAGTAAATTTTTATTTTTCTGTTTCCCAGGTAATTTTTTATTGAATTCCAGACTCTGTGTATATAAAACCCGTAGATAATTTGAGGCTCTGCATGAGGCTGTTGTCCCTCCAGGGGGCTTACTCTTGCCAGAAGGCAGGCAGTTCATGCAGCAAACCTAGTTCCCTCCTGGGTCCTACCTTCAAATATCATCATCTTGGGGATTTAGGCTTCAGCATGTAAATTTAGGGCGAGGGGACACAAACATGCAATCCACAGTAGATTCTTAGAAGATTTTCCTTGTCTCAGTGCCCACAGCCAAATTTCTTCCATAAAGCATTACAACATAAAAAAGTGACTCATTCTGCCCTGGCCGGTTTGGCTCAGCGGTTAGGGCGTTGGCCTGCGGACCAGAGAGTCCTGGGTTCAGTTCCCACTAAGGGCACGTGCCTCGGTTGCAGTTTGTCCCCAGTCCCGGTCATGTGGGTGGCAGCCAGTCAATGTGTCTCTCTCACATCAATGTGAGAATCTCTCTTCCTCCCTCTCTCCTTCCCTTTCTATCTGAAGATGAATGCAAAAATGTCCTCGAGTGAGGATAAAAAAAAAAATAGTGACTCATTCTATATTTAAAAAGGTCATTCTGAGGCACATGCAGATTAGAAAGAAGAGACCAGTTAACAGACCAGTTTTACAGTCTAAACAAGAGAGGATGTGACCTGAAAAATGACAGTTTTAGCAGGGTCAGAGTAGAAAATGCAGACTTCGGAGATAAGCCAGGCACGGGGTGGGCTAGAGATGCGGGGTTTAACACAGTAGAAGACATATTTCTTCGCAGAGCGCCTGGAAATCCTCACATCAGGCGTTTCTAGTTCAGGAGAAAGGCTTCATTAAGGGCACCGGAGAGCAGCTTGGCTGTGTTCTAGGAGTCTCAGGTATGCACCCTGGTGCCCGGGCACAGGGGACCCTCACTGCGGCATGCTGGCAGATGTGATCCTGGTCCCAACACTCAGTGGCCATCCCTCCCTTGTTTGCCAAATCTCTTTCAGTAATAATCACGGTGGTTATAATAATCATAGCTAACATTTATGGAGCTGCTGTTGTGTTCCATGCCCTGTGCTGAGCTTTGTGTAATTAACTCAAAACTCAATTCTCACAACGGCCTTATGAAAAGATTGGATTATTAGTGTTATGAGGAAACTAAAGTTCAGAGCAATAAAGGACTCATTTAAGGTAGTACAAAAAGTATGTGGAAATTATTTGTAGGAATTCTTTTTTTTTTTTATCCTCACCCGAGGACATTTTTCCATTTTTTGTTCAGATGGAGTGGGAGGGAGGGAGAGAGAGAGAGAGAGAAGAGAGAGAGAGAGAAACATCGACGTGAAGGGACACATCGAGTGGCTGCCACCCGCACGACCAACCAGGGCCGGGGACAAACTGCAACCGAGGTACATGCCCCTAGCGGGAACCGAACCCGGGTCTCTCGGGACCACAGGCTGACGCTCCAACCGCTGAGCCAAACCGGCCAGGGTGGAATTCTTTATTATTCTGGATACAAGTCTTTTGTTATAAGTTTGTACGTTTAATTTTGAATTTTTATGAAATCCAATATATTAATTTTTATTTTGTGGAAAAGTTTATGAATTTAATTTCTTTAATACACATAGAACTATTCAAATTCTTTATTTCTTGTCATGTCTATTTTGATACATTGTATTTTTCAAGAAATTTGCCCACTATCTGTTGAATTTGTTGGCATAAAGTTGGTCATAATATATCCTTATTTTTCTTTTAATGTCTCTAAGACCTGTGTGATAACTCCTATTTCCTCCTGATATTGATAATTTGTGTTTTCTTCCCTTTTTCTTTATCAACTAGCTCAAGATTTGTCAATGTTATGGAACCTTAAAAGATTAGCTTTTAGTTTCATTGATTTTCTTCAGTGTTTGCCCACTTCTATCTCATTGATAATTTTAGTTTAGGTAAAAATATATATATTTTAAAAAGACCTTTTTCTTTTCAAATATAGGTACTTAAAGCTATAAAAGTTTCCCTAAACATTGCTTTAGCTACAGTAAAAGATTTTAACATGATGTCTTTTCATTATCAGTCAGTTAAAAATATTTTCTGATTTCCTTTGTGATTTCTTCTTTATTATGTGAGTTATTTAGAAATATGTTGTTTAACTTCTGATATTTGGTGGTTTTCTAGATATCTTCTTTTGTTGATTTCTAATTTAATTCCATTGCATTCAAAAAAACATACTCTAGGATTTCATTCACTCCTTTGAACAAATTTTATGGCTCAGTATACGGTCTATATTGGTGAACATTCCATATGCACTTGAAACGACGCTGTTATTATCTTTAATGATTAACAAATACCAATTAGATAGAAAAAAAGATTGACACTGTTGCTCAGATCTTTATTTTTACAGTTTTGCCTAATTATTTCATCAAATACCATGAGAAGAGTGTTACAATTGCCACCATGATTGAAATTGCCCCACTTTCATTTTAATTCTGTCAGTTTTTGCTTCATGCGTTAGGCACATGCACATTTATATTACACACTTAAGATGTGTGTGTTTCACTGTGTGGAACTTCTATCTCAGTAACACCTAAAATAGTCTGAGTAAGACTCAGGGTCACAAGGAGAGGCACACAAAAGAAAGCCTAGGAAAAACAGGATTCGAGAGAAGACCGAAATAAAAATAGAATTGTCTAGAACCTGCTTCAATTTGACTTTCGAGATTTCCCCGAGCCTATGACAAGAACTAATACCAAGATCTAAGGATGGCTGACTATATGTGAGGTGGTGTGCTGGCAGAGATAGAACATAAATGCCTTCAACTGCCGGAAAACCTTTCTGATGTGGTACAACCTGCTTCATCTTAAAAGCATTTAAATTATCTTCTCTGTGACATTCAACTCTATTTGATGCTTCGTGCTTAAAATTATTTCTTCTCCTTGGTTCCCTGGCAAATATGAAACTGGATGAGTAGTTCCTTAGCAGGGGCCAACCTAAACCTAGGCAGGTAAATTGAGGTCCCTCTTGGAGAGGAAGGAGGTATGAGCAGCTCTGGAAAAACCAGCTGTCTGAAAGGACACAGCTGACCACCCTTACATCGAAGTATAAATAAAAATTACTCACTGCAGAGCAAATGAAGCCCTGGGAACAGGGGATGTCTAGGTTGATGTCCAACATCAGAAAAAAAGGAATATGTGTGGTGGGGCGAGGAGATGTAGACAGAAGGACATTCTATAGTCCTGTGCCATTAAGCAAAGTAAATTTCGATTTCATTTGAATGTTGGAATTTAGGGTAGTAGATATTAGTTCTCTATAATGCTAAAACCAATTAATATACACCTGTGTTCATCTGCTTGACTGATATTTCAACTTCTTATCGCAGAGGCAGCTCAAACGTAACACATCTGAAAGGAAACTTACCACCATTCACTTCAAACGTGTTCCTCCATGGGTTTCCCATTTCAATAAATGGTGCCAGCACCCACCCAGTAGCCCACAACAACTAATGCCCCACGTCCAGTTAGTTACCACTAAACCCGATTAATTCTTTCCAATCTGTCCCCTTCTTCCCATCCCCTCTATCCCTGGCCAGTACTTAATAACCTCTCACTTGAATTACTCTAAGGCTCCTACTGGACTTCTTCCTTCCAGTCTGATGAGCCAAACTGGCTACTAATCTTTCAAAAACACTAATCTGACCATCCTGTGGTATGCTGTTAAATATTTAACAATCAGCTTTTGGGAAAATAAGAGGCTCTGATTCATTGTATTTTGTCAATTTCTTTGGTGTAGATACTCCCAGCATGTTCGGTTTCAAGTTACCAATATGAGATCACTGAACACAAAGATGGAAAGAGATAAGGACAATTGACTCTGATAATTCAGCTCCAAAATGCCACTAAACCATGAATAATAAATTTCAATAGATCTTTGATGCCTTCAGGCTGGCCTACAAGACCCTCCATGATCTGGCTTTAATAATTTTGCCAGCTTCATCTCCCATCCTTTGCTGACCCCATTCCTATCCAATACCCACCTTGCTCAAATACTTACTTTGCACTTTAGCCAATAAGGACAAAGATGGGAAGAAATTATCCTGACCACCAGAAAGGAGAGCTCAAAGTGGATGGAGCAGGCTTAGACATGGGAAGAAGCCAAAGGCAGGTTGGCCAGCAGCTCAGTCTTCAGTGGGATACACCAATAACTGTAGAGTTGAGACGATGCTAAATAATGGGATCAGGATACCTGATTCCTAGTCTTAGTTCTGTCTTGTGTAACTTTTAACAGTTATTTCATGGCACTGGGCCTCAGTTTCTCCACTCTAAAATGTGTGTTTGGAAATCAATATCTAAGAGCTTTCCAATTCTGGCTTTTTTTCCTATGAAGAACCTGAATAAAGTTCAAATAATACCAGCAGAGCACCTAAACCTTGAATCCTGGTTTTGGCCTCCTAGCTGCTCTCACCTAGGGTCTTCAAAAGGGAGATGTGAGTTAAAGGACCAATTTCCACCACCCGTATGTCGTTCTAGTTCCCCCAAGTCTTACACTTCCCTTAAGGGCACATGCAGCCCTTCTCTCTATCCTGATTGCTTCCTAATTGCTGAGCCTTCTCCTGAGTAATGGTGTTTCTCAGGACTGGGAGACTCCTAAGGTGACACTGGGATCTATTTGGCTGCACTTAGGGAGTCCATGATCCCTGACACCCATGGACCTCATTAATACACTAAACAGTATCCCCCAGGGAGCTGCTGAGATGTGGCAGCTCCTATAGGACCCAGCTATAGACAAATATATGGGTAGTGGATTTGCCCAAGGCAGTTATGGGACATGGGTGTGGAGGAGGTTTGTGTGATGGACCTTGGATCAAGACAAGAAAAAAAAAATGGGCATGAAACACAAGACCAGGGGCCTGGGAAGGCTACTGCCATCAGCTCACTGTGAGCCGTAGCTCTGGCACAGTGTCCCCTGTGGGTGGGGCAGAAGCAGCTAAACCCAGTGAAGAGAGGTCCTTGGAGAAAGACACATCTGGGTTGTGTCGTTTAACACTGTGCCACATCACAGGAGTTAGTCTTTCTGAGTCTCAATTTTCTTTTTTCTAAAAATTTAGAATTTTTTTAAAAGACTTGTTGTGAGGATAAATGACATAGCTACTCTTTTTTGAACACTAACTACTATGCAGACACAGCACCTTTACATGTAACATTTCAGCTAGTCTTTAGAACAATCCTTTGAGGTGAGTACTATTATTATTACTTATTTCTAGAACATGTAGACACATGAAGTTTAGATAACTTTCGCAAGGTTATTCTGCTAAATAGTAATAGAGTCAGGACTAGACCCCAGGTCTGATTCTAGTGCCCGTGCTCTTAACCATTATCCTTTCTTGGATGTAAAGTAACTGGTCCATAGTAATAACCCAAAGAAAATGGGTTTATCCCTGTCTCATTTCCTACCTTATGGCCATTTCAAGTGGCACAGACTAAGAAGATAATACAAGGACAGTCATGCATTTCTGATCTTATTTCTCCTTCTTTCAGTTTGATTTTGTTTATTCCAGTTAAAACATTTTCTAAGGAGAAGTTTTTGGTTGTGCTGGGAGTAGATCAACTGGGTAGAAGCCCTCAAGAAAGAGGAGTTCTAGAAATGATTGTAGTTTTGAAAGAGAAAGTGATGTAATAACCACTGGTCTGGGAATCCATTCTTGCAATACACTCACTATTTTGTTTTCTTGCTGGGTCATCAGTTTATTGTAAAAGAATATAACTCAGGAAGAGATGCAAAGGGCAAGGTACACAGTATGGGTGCAAAGCTCCCATACTCTGAATGTGCCACTCTCCCTGGACCTTCATGGCTTCACCAACCTGAAAGCTCTCTGAACATGTCTTTTTGGGGTTTTATGGAGCTGCATTCCATAGGGTTGACTGATTAAATCATCGGCCACTGATAATTGAACTCAGTCTCCAGACCTTCTCCTCTTCCCTGAGAGTCAAGGGTCACAGCACACTCTTTACTCTTATATGGGGCAACGTCATAAAGTCACTAATCCAATACGTATTTTTATTTCTCACCCAAGGATATGTTTTGTTTTGGGTTTTTTTACTATTTCTTTTTTTGATTAATTAATTAATTTATTTTTGTTACAGATGTTTCTCCTTTCCCCCTCACTGATACCCCTTCCCTCTCCCTTCCCACCCTGGCCCCAGCTTTGTTGTCCATGTCCATTGTTCATGCATACATGCATATAAGTTCTGTGGTTTATCTCCCCCCCCCTTTCTTCTGGGGATTGTCAGTCTGTACCCCACTTCCATGTCTCTGGAACTATCCCATTCCTCAAACTGTTATGTTCATTATATTCCGTATATAAGTGAGATCATGTGGTATTTGTCTTTCTCTGCTTGGCTTGTTTCACTTAGGATAATACTTTCCAGGTCCCTCCATGTCATCTCAAAGGATAAGAGATCTTTATTTCTTACAGCTGCATAGTATTCCATTGTGTATATGTACCACTGCTTTTTTATCCATTCATCTACTGATGGACCCTTGGACTGTTTCCAGATCTTAGCTATTGTAAATAGTGCTGCTATGAACATGGGGGTACATATATTCTTTCTGATTGGTGTTTCAGGCTTCTTAGGGTATATTCCTAGAAGTGGGATCACTGGGTCAAGTGGAAGTTCAATTTTTAATTTTTTGAGGTAATACCATATTGCTTTCCATAGTGGCTGCACCAGTCTGCATTCCCACCAGCAGTGTACTAGAGTCCCCTTTTCTCCACACCCTCGCCAACACTTGTTTGATGATTTGTTGATGGCGGCCATTCTGACAGGTGTGAGGTGATACCTCATTGTTAATTTGCATCTCTCTGATGATTAGTGATGTTGAGCATTTCTTGATATGTCTCTTAGCCATTTGTATGTACTGTTTGGAGAGGTGTCTATTTAGGTCCTCTGCCCATTTTTAAATTGGGTTCTTTGTCTTCCTTTTGTTGAGCTGTATGAGCACTCTATATATATTGGAAATTAACCCCTTATCTGATGTATCATTGGCAATTACGCTCTCCCATAGAGTGGGTTGCCTTTCCATTTTGGTGGTTGTTTCTTTTGCTGTGCAGAAGCTTTTAAGCTTGATTTAGTCCCATGTGTTCATTTTCTCCTTTGTTTCTGTTGCCTTAGGTGATGCATCAGTGAAAATTCTGCTGTGTATAATGTCTGAAATTTTGTTGCCTATATTTTCTTCTAGGATTTTTATGGATTCATGAGTCACATTTAAGTCTTTTATCCATTTTTAGTTTATTCTCATGTATGGTGTAAGTTGGTGATCTAGCTTCACTTTTTTTGCAAGTAGCTGTCCAAATTTCCCTACACCATTTATTGAAGAGACTGTCTTTACTCCACTGTATGCTCTTGCCCCCTTTGTCAAATATTAATTAAGCATATTGTCTTGGGTCTATTTCTGGGTTCTCTATTCTGTTCCATTGATCTATCTGCCTGTTCTTGTGCCAGTACCAGGCTATTTTGATTACAGTGACTTTGTAGTATAACCTGAAATCTGGTAATGTGATCCCTCCTACTTTGTTCTTCTTTTTCAAGATTGCTGTGGCTATTCGGGGTCTTTTGGGTTCCATATAAACTTTTGAAGTATTTGTTCTAGTTCTGTGAAGTATGTCGTTGGTATTTTGATAGGGATTGCATTGAATCTATAGATTGCTTTGGGTAATATGAACATTTTAATGATGTTAATTCTTCCAATCCATGAACAAGGTATGTACTTCCACTTTTTTATATCTTCCTCTATTACTTTTTTCAATGACTTGTAGTTTTCTGTGAATAGTCCTTTATTTTTTTGGTTAAGTTTATTTATTTATTTATTTTTGCTGCAATGGTAAATGGGATTTTTTTTAGTTTCTCTTTCTGTGACTTCATCATTGGTGTATAAGAATGCCATTGATTTCTTGACATTAATTTTGTATCCTGCTACTTTGCCAAATTCATTTATTAAGTCTAGTAAATTTTTGATGGAGTCTTTGGGGTTTTCTACGTATAGTATCATGTCATCTGTGAATAATGACAGTTTCACTTTCTCCTTTCCAATTTGGATCCCTTTTATTTTTTCTTCTAAATGCTTCGAACTGAGAGATGACTTAGTGCATTTTTGGCCGATGAAAACATCGTGAAGCTGAAGACGGAACTGCAACAACGGCAGCTGCTGGCAGCTGTTGGAACTTTGCATCAAGTACCCTTGCCCTGAGGATATGTTTTTTATTGATGAGAGAGAGGAAGAGAGAGAGAGAGAGAGAGAGAGAGAGAGAGAGAGAGAGAGAGAGAAACATCAATGTGAGAGAGAAACATTGCTTGGCTACCTCCTGTACATGCCCTGACCAGGGATGGAACCTGCAACCTAGAAAATCAAACCTGCAAACTTTTGGTGTACGGGATGACACTGCAACCAACTGAGCCACCCGACTGGGGTCATATGACTTTGCTTTGACTCTAGATTCTGTTATAAAGTTGGGCACATAGTGAGAAGTCACCCTTAAAATCATAGATTCTCCCAATCTTGGTGTCCTAGCTTTAGAACCTTAGGTATTTGTGGTAAAGGGATTTTACAGTTATCTGTTTTAACCCCACAACCAAAGCAGTGATGGTGCCCCTGAATAATATGGCCTTGGCCTGAACACTTCTGAAGACAGAGAGCCACTGTTTCACTCTCCCCAACAGCAGCATTTTTTTTTTATCAGGTAGTGTTAATTACCAGAGGTACTTTTTGTAAATTGAGCTTCAAGTTTGCCCCACCCCACTGCAACTTTCATCAATTGTTTCTCATATTTTTCTCTGTGAACACACAATACACATTTCCACCATTTTTGGCATGACAACTGTTGAAATATTTGATGAGATCTCTAAAGTTTCTCATAAATTTTAAGTTATACTTTTTCAATCTTTTTCACTGTTCCTTAAATAACATGGTTTCACAGGTCGTTTACTACTGATATATTTTCTATGCATAGAGAAACTCTAGTTTGTCATTTCCCCTTTTATTGTACTTTTTTCTTTATTGATTTTAGAGAGAGAAACATCGATGAGCGAGAACATGAATCGGCCTTCTCCTGTATGCCCCCTACTGGGGATTTGGCCCACAACCTGGGGTGCTCTGACTAGGAATCAAACTGGCATCCTCTTGGTACATGGGTCGATGCTCAACCACTGAGCCACACCAGCTGGGCTGTCATTTTCCCTTTTAAATTGTAGGTCCAAGAATGAAAAACAGTGCTCTGGGCAGCTCTTGGGCTCTTGCTTAACTTTGATAAATATCAGTTTTCTCCTATATAAGATGTAGTTAACAGTAGGCATTGACTTTGTGGTGGCATTGCAGGATGATTATGGTTAATGTATTGTAAACAGTCTGGATTGCTCTCTGTTTAGAAATCTGTTGAAAGCTCCATAAATCCGAGGGGAAGCTCTGGAATGAGCCAGCCAAATGGTTAACTTCATAGGAAGCAAAATTCAGCACCAAGGACAGATCCACCATAAGTAACACCAGTACTTGCACCCGTCAGGGGCCCAGCTCAGTTTCACTTCATTCATTTACCCAATATTTATCATGCCTACTGTATACCAGGCACTGTTCTAGAATCTAGTAATATACAATTAACAAAAAAGATAAAAATTCCTGCATTTTTGTGAGCAATAATTGAAAAAAATTATATAGAACATTAGAAGATGCTCGTTACCACAAGAAAGATAAAACAGGAGATAGGGATATGGAGTACGAGATGCTTCTGTTTTATTTTTTTTATTATTATTATTTTTATTTTTTTTTGTACAGACAGAGTGGGAGAGACAGAGAGGAAGGGAGAGAGAGTGAGAAACATCGACGTGAAGGGACACATCGAGTGGCTGCCACCCGCACGACCAACCAGGGCCGGGGACAAACTGCAACCGAAGTACGTGCCCTTAGCGGGAACCGAACCCGGGTCTCTCCGGACCGCAGGCCGACGCTCTAACCACTGAGCCAAACTGGCCAGGGCGAGATGCTTCTGTTTTAAACATGATGGTCAGAAAAACTCAACTTTTCCCTGAGAAAATGACATTTAGCAGATACTTAAAGGAGGTGAGGGTGTGAACCAAAAAATATCTGGGGAAAGAGACTTTCTGAAAGTGGGAACAGTAAGTAAAAAAAACTCTGAGGAAAAATGCGGTATCGCGTCCTCCCACAACCACATCAAAGTTACAACTAAACTACAGAACAACCATCATTCAAAACCGCCTGAAATCAAGCTGAATGGAAGTTGTACAACTACGGAACTAAGGAAAAAAAAAAAAGCAGCTACATCCAGACCGGTAGGAGGCACGGCGGCGCGAGGGGGGGCGGCGGTGCCGATGCGGCGGAGCGCGCAGCAGCGAGACGGGCTGGTCCCACACCCAAGCGTGGTGGATAAAAATCAGGAGGATCCCGCGGCTGGGAAGGTCCTTCCTGAGGACTGAAGGGTCCCCGTCCCACACCAGGTGCCCCGCTCAGGGTTGCAGTGCCAGGAAGAGAAGTCCCCATCACTTCTGGCTGGAAAAACCAGCGGAAACTGAGGCTCAGGGAAGCTGAAGCGGCTGGAGCCCCAGGCAGCTCCCTAAAGGGCCCGCGCACGGACTTATCGGACTCTCTCCCTCTAAGCTTGAGGGGAGGCAGCTCGAGGGGCGCCAGAGACACGCAGGGAAGAACTGAGCTGTTTGGCACTGGAGCGAGAGCTGGAGAGGGGGCTTCCTCCGGGACAAACGTGCTGTCAGAGGCCTTTGTTCCTTTGGTGAGCCCTTCCCGGGGGCGGCAGACAGAAGCCATATCTGGGACTCCAGCAACCTGGCTCACACTGGTAGCCCCGCCCTGCTGACTCCCTGAGGCCCCGCCCCGCCCCACACAACTTCAACAAGCTGTTGCCACTTGCTTAACCATAGGATTGGCCGGTCTTGGATCCTGCTTCAGGTTTTTCCTAAATTCTTTCAAACGAGCAGCACCGGGTCTCAGCAAGCCCCATACCTCTCATTAAGTAACACACAGAAACAAACACAGGGAGGCAGCCAAAATGAGGAGACAAAGAAACAGGTCCCAAATGAAAGAACAGAACAAAACCCCAATAAAAGAACTAAGCGAAAGGGAGATAAGCAACCTAACAGATACTGAGTTCAAAATACTGCTTATAAGGATGCTCAATGAACTTAGTGAGAACCTCAGTGAACTTAGGGAGGGCATCAAGAGCATAAAAAAGTACCAGTTAGAAATCATGGATACACAGTTAGAATTAAAGGAGGCATTAACTGAAATAAAGAATAATTTACACAGCTTCAATAATAGAGTATGTAGATCCAAGGAGCAAACCATCGATTTGGAATATAAGGAAGCAAAAAATCCCCAATCAGAAGAGCAAAAGAAAAAAGAATCCAAAAAAATGAGGATAGAGTAAGGAGCCTCTGGGATAACTTCAAGCGTGCCAACATTCGCATCTTGGGGGTGCCCGAAGGAGAAGAGAGAGAGCAAGAAATCGAAAACCTGTTTGAAACAATAATGGCAGAAAACTTTCCTAACTTGGTGAAGGAAACAGACATACAAGTCCAGGAAGCACAGAGAGTCCCAAACAAGATGAACCCCAAGAGGCCCACACCAAGACACATCATCATCAAAATGCAAAAGGTTCAAGACAAAGAGAGAATCTTAAAAGCAGCCAGAGAAAGGCAGCTAGTTACCTACAAGGGAGTACCCATTAGGCTGTCAGCTGATTTCTCAAAAGAAACTTTGCAGGCCAGAAGGGAGTGGCAAGAAATATTCAGAGTGATGAAAACCAAGAACCTACAACCAAAATTACTCTATCCTGCAAAGCTGTCATTTAGAATCGATGGACATACAAAAACTTTCCCAGACAAGAAAAAGTTAAAGGAGTTCATCACCACCAAACCGTTATTATATGAAATGATGAAGGGTCTTTTTGAAGAAAAAGATAAAATGTATGAACAAACAAAATGGCAATGAATACATATCTATCAACAATGGAATCTACAAACAAAATGAACAGGAAGAACTGAAACATTCTCATAGATACAGAGAACATTTTATTGGTTGCCAGTTGGGAAGGGGGTTGGGGGAATGGGTGAAAAAGGTGAAGGGATTAAGAAGCACAAACTCATTGCTAGGCTGACAAACCTCAAAGGGAAAGGGGTTGGGGGGGGGGGAAGAAATAAGCCAAAGAACTTATATGCATAACAAATGGACACAGACAATAGTGTGGGAAAAGGTGGGAGGGGGGCGGGAGTGGGGAGGAGGGGGTCAATGGGGGAAAAATGTGGAACATCTGTAATACATTTTACATCCAACAATAAAGATTTGGAAAAAATAAAAAAAATAAAAAAAAAATAAAAAAAAAAAAAAAAAAAAAAAAAAAAAAAAAAATAAAAAAATAAAAAAAAAAAAAAAATAAAAAAAAAAAAAAAAATAAAAAATAAAAAAAAAAAACTCTGAGGTAGAGGAGCAGCAAAAGGCAGGGTGGCTGGAGTGAGGGCTGAGAGGTAGGATACAGGTTCAGAGAGGTAATGAGGGACCTTAGAGCCCTCATCAGGACCTTGGCTTTTCTTCTGAACACTACAAGAAGCCACTGGAGTGTTTTGATAAGAGGATTTACAGTGTTTAAATTATAACATGATCATTCTAAGTACTGCACTAAGAATAGACTATGGAGGAAGAGAACAGAAGCTGTGGAACTAGTTAGAAAATATTGCAATATTTCTGGTAAGAGAAGATAATGATTGGACCAGAGTAATAAAGGTGTAGATGATGAGAGTGATCTGTTTGGGGATATATCTTTCAAAGGGAATTGGCAGTATTTGCATGTGGGATGTGGGAGAAAGAGAAAAATGAGAAAGACTTTGAGGTTTTCTTTTCAACCTTAGCCACACCAAAGGATGGAAATGCCACTAACTGAGTCGAGGAAGACTGTGAGAGGAGCAGATTTTTAGGAGATTGGAAATTGGCTTTTAGAAACTGTTAATTTTAATATTCCTATTAGATATTCCCATAAAGACAGGTGTCAAGTAGGCAAATGAATAGATAAATTAAGAGATCTAGGATGGGGATATATTTCAGATTTATCAGTATATACTAGTATTTAAAGCCTAGGTTGTACTCAAATTCAGATCCTGCTAACTTCCATAGTATTTGCATACTGCCTATAACATGAGTAATAATGCAATAATATCATTGTTCTCACCCATTTGAGCCTGAGTCCTGTCCATGGCTTTATGTGGTGTTATTTTTAACCCAAAGAGATATCTGTCTTTTCATTATCAGTGCAGTATCTCAGATATTGAAATTCTGACCAAGGTTTTGGGATTCTCTATGAAAAAAACCTAACCGTTTTCAATGCTGCACGATGTGCACTTCTGCTCTCTGAAAGGGTCAATCCACAGGCTGTTTTCTCCCACACTGTCACCTGAAGAGTCCCTAGTTTGTGCTTGGTGACCTGTTAAACCCTTCATGAAATTCACGAAATTTAATGGTGTGAGAGACATTTCAGCTTAATGTGGTGGTAAAACATGGGACTTGGAGTTTTAGTCCTGACTCCATCACCTCTGTCTGACCTTGGATGGCTGATTTTATGAAATGAAAATAGTGATACTGACCTCAAAGGTTGTGATGATAATCTAATGAGATCATGTTTTTAATTCATTTTATAGAGTATCATTTTATAAATGACCATTTTCCTATTTTGGGTCTGAAAAGGGTGCATATCCAGCTGTTAGCATTCTGTTGCAGTAAGTTAGGGACCAGCAAAAGGGTTAAGACAAGAGGACTTGTCAGTAACTTGTTATGTCGTACAGGCCTGCCAAGGTAGGCTCAAGGACTGAATCCTGATCAAAGTGAAGACCCATTTCCACCCATCACTCAATTTCCTCCTGTGAGCAGCTTGGCTGTGGAGGAGTCCTTACTAGTTTTTAAGAAAAGCTTCCAGACACACAGGCACCGAATTCCTGGGTAAATAAATACACTTCATTTTCTTGAGAAATGACAGTGACACAGATGTTTTGCTCTAGGTTTCGATTCTTGACCCTCTGGCCATCTTTACATGTCAACTTGTACTTATAGTTGTAACCACTGCAGGTAGAGCTGGAAAGGTGGGGGTGAGGGCATAAAAGTTCTAGGAGAACAATTTATTTTCCCCAAAAAGTTTATTTGAAACATCCCCTTTTCCTGAAAATTTATGGTGTGTGGGTTTTTCAAGGTATAGCATCAGAGAGAAAAAAGACAGAGGAGAAGCTAGAGACTTGTTTCACATTAACACTAATCTTTGCAGCTCCTATTAGTCTTGCTATTTGAAAGAATAACTTTAGGAACTACAGAGTGCTCCTGAAATTTGTGGTTCACTATAAAACATTTTGTATTTCCCGCCCTGGCCGGTTTGGCTCAGCGGTTAGAGCGTCGGCCTGCGGTCCTGAGAGACCCGGGTTCGGTTCCCGCTAAGGGCCCGTACTTCGGTTGCAGTTTGTCCCCGGCCCTGGTTGGTTGTGCGGGTGGCAGCCACTCGATGTGTTCCTTTCACATCGATGTTTTTTTTTCTCTCTCTCTCTCTTCCTCTCTCTCCCTCCCACTCTACCTGAACAAAAAATAGAAAAATGTCCTCTGGTGAGGATTAAAAAAAAAACAAAAAACATTTTGTATTTCCCTAGCCTGCTTGTTTTGGTTCATGGGGTGTGTGTGTGTGTGTGTGTGTGTGTGTGTTCTTCAAAATAAACTTTTTGCTGTGTACTATTCCTTTTGTGTGTTTCTTGGAATTTTATGAGGGCTAGTTAGTTGGAAAAACCAATAAATATTTATAGAATCTAACTGCCTGGAGCAATGTTAGGCCAATTTGAATACAATGTTCTTTGAGCATGAAGGTGGAAATCTTGGTTTGATTGTTTAGCTCTGAGATTCCTTTGGTCCCTGCATCTGAGGAGCTTACATGCTGTTTTCTCATTGAGACTTCTAGGAAGTCAGGAATGTGTCCTCTTCTTTCCTCAGAAGGAAGGCCATGCATAGCTGAGGCTGGAGAAATCACAGCTCTACAGAATAACTGAGATTATTCTCTTGAGCTTCTCCAGAAATCTCAGGACCAACTGGATCCTTTTTTCCCTCTTCTTCTTTATCTACTTATTGTTACCCTGATCAGAAGCACACCGCCATACACTCATGTACTTCTTCCTTAGCATCCTCTCTCTCTTGGATCTCAGCTATGCCCAACACCACAGTGCCCCAGATGTCGGTCCATTTAGTAAGCAAGAATAAAACCATCTCCTGTGTGGGGTATATGATCCAGATCATGATTTCCTGACCTTGGGCATCACTGAGACCTGGATTTTTGCAGCCATGGCCTATGACCGATATGTTGCCATATGCTGGCCACTCCACTACATGGCCAAGGTAAGTCACCCTCTGTGTGTTCTGGCAGTCAGATCTGCCCTTTGTGGTCTCACCTGCGCCCTTGTCTACACAGTCTTTGCAATGAATCTGCCCACACTCTGGTCCCAATGAGATCAACCACTTCTTTTGTGAAATTCCTGCTGTCTTGAAGTTAGCCTGTGCAGATATGTCCCTTAATGACCAAGTGGACCTTATCTTGGTTTTCATCTTGTTCCTGATCCCACCATCCCTCATCCTGGTCTCATATGTTTGAATCTTCATGGCTATCTAAAAATTTACTCCATCCAGAGGTGACTCAAGGCCTTCTTCATCTGTCCCTCGTAAATCACTGTAGTCACCATGTTCTGTATTCCATGCATGATCACGTACATGAGATCTGGCTCTGGAGCCTCCCCAGAGAATGACAAGAAGGTACCCCTGTTTCACAACATCATTTCTGCCTTTCTCAACCCTATAATCTACGGACTCTGGAACAAGGATGTAAAGGAAGCTTTCCTTGCGTTCATTGGAATGAGTGAGGACACTCAATAAACCATGGAGTGCCTCTGGTCTCTGTCCACACCATCCACACTTTCACCAAAGTCATTGGACTGAATGAGGAACCCAGGAAGAGGGAGATATCTAATAAATACCACTTTTGCATTAATTTGACTACTGGGAACATTAGGAAAGGACTCAAAGAGAACTGTGTTCAATAAATACATTATTGACCTTCTGTATCTTTGGAAAAGTGACCTCATTTCTCTGCGATTTAATTTCCATATCTGTAAAATGTATTTCATGATATTAATTGTGCCTAAGTAATAATAACTAACTCTATTGATGTCTTTCTATATGGCTGACACTGTCTAAGTGCTTTATATGTACTTGCTGTTTTTATTTTTATAACTCTAGAGGTAAATATTATCCTTCTCATGCAGTTAAAAAAATTGAGGCATTAGTAACGACCAAGTAAAAACCTATAGTAGACACACAAAAGATAATGAGAAAAGAATCTAAGCATACCACTAAAGAAAGGCATCAAACCACAAAGGAAAAGAGAAAGAGACAAAGAATGACCAGAGGAACTACAGAACAGCCAGAAAACATTGAGCAAAATGGCAATAATTACATACCTATCACTAACTACGTAAAATATAAATGGACAAAATTCTTCAATCAAAAAGCATAGAATGCTGAATGGATTGATATAATAATAAAAGCAAGATTCACCTATACATTGCCTACAAGAGACTCACTTCAGATGTAAAGCCATACACGGACAGAAAGGGAAGGAATGTCCATACAAATTGAAACCAAAAGCTGTGATAGAAATACTTATATCAGACAGAGTGATCTTTAAATCAAAAACTGTAATAAGGGACAAAGAAGGGCATTGCATAGTGATAAAGGGGTCGATCCAACAAGAGGATATAGCATTTGTAAATATTTATGCATGCAATATATGAGAACCTAAATATAAAGCAAATATTAACAGACTTAAAAGGAAAATAGGCAGCAACACAATAATAATAGGGGACTTGAATACACTGCTTACATCAATGGATGGGTCATCCAGACAGAAAATCAATAAGGAATCATCAGCTCTACATGACCCATTAAACTAGTTAGACCTAATAGACATATATATAACATTACACCTAAAAGTAACTGAATAGCCCAGCCTGCGTAGCTCAGTGGTTGAGCATGGACCCATGCACCAAGAGGTTGCCAGTTGGATTCCTTGTCAGGGCACAGGTTGTGGGCTCAATCCCCAGTAGAAAGCATGGAGGAGGCAGCCAATTAATGTTTCTCTCTCACTGATGTTTCTCTCTCTCTCTCTCTCTCTCTCTCTCTCTCTCTCTCTCTCTCTCTCCTTCCCTCTCTCTCTAAAAATCAATCAAATATACTTTAAAAATAAAAGTAACTAAATAGCTCTAGCTGGGTGGCTTAGTTGGTTGTAGCATCATCCCATACACCAAAAGCTTGGGGGTTCAATTCCCAATCAGGGCCATGCCTAGGTTGTGGGTTTAATCCCTGGGAAGGGGGGCAGTGTTTGCGGGAGGCAGCCAATCAATGTTTCTCTCTCACGTTGATGTTTCTCTCTCTCTCAAAAAAAAAAATCAATAAAAGAACATATCCTTGGGTGAGTATTTTACAAAATAATAAAAGTAACTGAATACACATTGTTCTCAAGTGCACATGAAGCATTCTCCAGGATAGATCGTATGTTAGGCCACAAAAGAAGTCTTAAAAAATTGTAAGAAGATTGATATCAAATCCAGCATCTTTTTCAACCACAATGGTTTGAAACTAGAAATCAATCACAAGAAGAAAACTGGAAAATTCACAAATATGTGAAGATTAAACAACATGTTATTAAGCAAAGAATGGGTAATAAAGAAATCAAAAGTGAAATAAAAAACTACCTTGAGACAAATGAAAATGGAAATACAACATACCAAAATCTATTGAATGCAGCAAAAAGCAATTCTAAGAGAAAAGTTCATAGTAATAAATATCTACCTCAAGAAAACAAACAAAAAATCTCAAATAAACAACCTAACTTTATACTCCAGGGAAGTAGAAGGGAAAAAGCTCAAAGTTAGTAAAAGGAAGAGAATAACAAAAATCACAGCAGACATAAATGAAACAGAGACTTAAAATAAAAACAATAAAATAAATCATTAAAACTAACAACTGGTTCTTTGAAAAAATAAACAAAATTGACAAACCTTTGGCTAGACTCAAGAAATGAATGATCTTGCAGTGTCTTATCTCATGCAGCAGCATCTCCAACCATGAGACACATTTTATCTAAAAAAAGAAAAAAGAAAAAAAAAAGTTGCCTTGTGTCGGAACACCCAGCAACATCCGGGAGTGATAGAATGGAGGAATCCCCTACTGGAGTTTTCAGGTATTGTGCCACATGGGAGAAAACTTCCTGTGAGGCTGTAGTGTCAATTGCCTCCCTGCTATTTCCTGCCCCACCCCATGTCTCCCTCCTTCACCTCCACCTAGGTTCTGTTTTGCAATGGTCCCACTGTCAACTTAGCTTCCCAAGCCTGAAACCTTAAGCCCTTCCTTCTCTCTCTCCTCCCTCCTTCTTCCGCACTTCTCAGTTACCAGGTCTGTTGATTCAATCTCCTACCCCTCTCTCTACTCTTTCTTCTGTTCTTTGTTGTCTAGAACGCTACTCTTCTGCCTTTCCCCCCTGCCCTTCAACTGGTCTCCCTCCAGTGTCTTCTCCTAACTTCCCCTCAAGAGGAATGTTTCTAAGACCCAAGCCTGAATAAATTACTTCTCTGCTTAAAACTTCTCTGGAACGTGCCATGGCCTAAATGATCAAGTCCATACGCCTTATCAACGTATACAGTATCCTTTATAATCTTTTCCTTCCTACTCTTTGCAGATTAGCCTACCCTCAGACTTCATGGCTTGTACTTCCTGGTTGCAAGACTCCTTCCTTAATTATGATTCTTTGTACCTCCTATGCCATCTGCTTGCAAAACTTATCCTTGAGTTCTTTGCTTGGCTAATTCCTGCTCATCCTTTAAGATTCACATTGTGTGTCTGCTTCTTAGAGGGGTCTATCTCCTAATGGTAAGTCCAGTTGCTCCTTTAATGAGCTCCCATGACACCTGTCACAGCACTTATCACTTGACTTCCATTTCTGGTTTACCTGTCTCCTCCCCGTGTATGCTCTTTGAAGGCAGAGATTTTTATTTCTGTATCTATTTAGCACAGAGCTATGACTGCCAGCACATATTTCCATCACAGTGCTGAATACATTGGAATGGAGTTTGTGTCTCTATGTCCTCAGCTAGACTGTAAACACCTTGAGGAATAGGTTTATGGCTTGTTTGTCCTTGTGTCTCCAGCTCCTAATACAGGGCCTGATAGATAGTGGGTGCTCAGTCATAAATGACACCTTGAGGAAGAGGATTTGATGGGAACTATCATCACTGAACTCCAGCTCCGTGCTAGTCACTTCACACATATCATGTATTACTTCTCGCAAGATCTCTCCCTAAAAGATATTATTTGCAGACAAGAAAATTGAGAGTCAAAGAGATGGAATTACCTGAACAGGGCCAGAGTAGAAGTACTAAGACTTGAACTCAAGTCTTCTGATTCCAAATCCCATGCTCCTCCATTAGAATGCACCACCTTCTGTGGCACCACAAACAATGAATCAACTCTAACTTTGAAGAAATAAACTAAACCAGAGCACAGTCTTTAACTGGGGCTCCCTGCCTATCCTAAACCTCAACTCCAGGGAAGAAAGGGACTCCAAGGGATAGATTACCATTGGGAGGGATATCACCACCAGGCTGGAGGGATTTAGAGATGCCAAAGCTGTCTTTAAGCCAAAAAGACAGCTATCATTCTGCCTCAATTATCGTTTTAGGATTAAGCAGAAAGACCCTTCCATTCAGTTGCGGGTAAGGCCAGAGTAGAAAGCAAGTCCACTTAAAATAAAATCAGACTTCCGGTCAAGATGGCAGCGTAGGGAAACGCAGTATCGCGTTCTCCCACAACCACATCCAAGTTACAACAAAACTACATAACAACCATCATCCAAAACTGCCTGAAATCAAGCTGAATGGAAGTCCTACAACTACGGAATTTAAAAAATAAAAAAAAAGCAGCTATATCCAGACCGGTAGGAGGGGCAGTGGCGCGAGGGGTGGCGGCAGCGGCGCGGCCGCACGACGGGCTGGTCCCACACCCAAGTGTGGCGGATAAAAATCAGGAGGCTCCTGCGGCTGGGAAGGTCCTTCCTGAGGACTGAGGGGTCCCCGTCCCACACCACGTGCCCCGCTCAGGGTTCCAGTGCCAGGAAGAGAATCCCCATAACTTCTGGCTGGAAAAACCGGCAGAAACTGAGGCTCAGGGAAGCTGAGGTGGCTGGAGCCACAGGCAGCTCCCTAAAGGGCCCGCGCACGGACTTATCGGACTCTCTCCCTCTAAGCTCGGAGGGGAGGCAGCTCGAGGGGCACCAGAGACATACAGGGAAAAACTGAGCTGTTTGGCACTGGAGCGAGGGCTGGAGAGGGGGCTTTCTCGGGGACAAACGTGCTGTCAGAGGCCTTTGTTCCTTTGGTGAGCCCTTCGCTGGGGCGGCAGACAGTCGCCATATCTGGGACTCCAGCAACCTGGCTCACACTGGTAGCCCCGCCCTGCTGACTCCCTGAGGCCCCGCCCCACACAACTTTCAAGCCCACCCAAGCTGTTGCTACTTGCTTAACCATAGGATTGGCCTGTCTTGGATCCTGCTTCAGGTTTTTCCTAAATTCTTTCAAACGAGCAGCATTGGGTCTCAGCGAGCCCCATACCTCTCATTAAGTAATACACAGAAACAAACACAGGGAGGCAGCCAAAATGAGGATACAAAGAAACAGGTCCCAAATGAAAGAACAGAACAAAACCCCAAGAAAAGAACTAAGCGAAATGGAGATAAGCAACCTAACAGATGCTGAGTTCAAAATACTGCTTATAAGGATGCTCAATGAACTCAGTGAGGGCCTCAAGAGCATAAAAAAGTACCAGTCAGAAATGATCGCTGCACAGTTAGAAACGAAGGAGGCTTTAACTGAAATAAAGAATAATTTACATAGCTTCAATAATAGAGTACGTAAATCCAAAGAGCAAACCATCGATTTGGAATATAAGGAAGCAAAAAACGCCCAACCAGAACAGCAAAAAGAAAAAAGAATCCAAAAAAATGAGGAGAGTGTAAGGAGCCTCTGGGACAACTTCAAGCGTGCCAACATTCGCATCTTGGGGGTGCCGGAAGGAGAAGAGAGAGAACAAGAAATCGAAAACCTATTTGAAACAATAATGGCAGAAAACTTTCCTAACTTGGTGAAGGAAACAGACATACAAGTCCAGGAAGCACAGAGAGTCCCAAACAAGATGAACCCCAAGAGGCCCACACCAAGACACATCATCATCAAAATGCAAAAGGTTCAAGACAAAGAGAGAATCCTAAAAGCAGCAAGAGAAAGGCAGCTAGTTACCTACAAGGGAGTTCCCATTAGGCTGTCAGCTGATTTCTCAAAAGAAACTTTGCAGGCCAGAAGGGAGTGGCAAGAAATATTCAGAGTGATGAAAACCAAGAACCTACAACCAAAATTACTCTATCCTGCAAAGCTGTCATTTAGAATCGATGGACATATAAAAACTTTCCCAAACAAGAAAAAGTTAAAGGAGTTCATCACTACCAAACCGTTATTATATGAAATGATGAAGGGTCTTTTTAAAGAAAAAGATAAAATGTATGAACAAACAAAATGGCAATGAATACATATCTATCAACAATGGAATTTACAAACAAAATGAACAGGAAGAACAGGAACATTCTCATAGATAGAGAGAACATTTTGTTGGTTGCCAGTTGGGAAAGGGGTTGGGGGAATGAATGAAAAAGGTGAAGGGATTAAGAAGCACAAATTCATTGCTAGACTGACAAACCTCAAAGGGAAAGGGGTTGGGGGGGTGGGAAGAAATAAACCAAAGAACTTATATGCATAACCAATGGACACGGACAATAGTTTGGGAAAAGGTGGGAGGGGGGCGGGAGTGGGGAGGAGGGGGTCAATGGGGGAAAAATGTGGAACATCTGTAATACATTTTACATCCAACAATAAAGATGTGGAAAAATAAAAAAAATAAAAAAAAACAAAAATAAAATAAAATAAAAAATAAAATCAGATGGGAGGAAGTTTCTAGAGGCCCAAAAGAGTCAAGAAACACATCCCTGAGTAAAATTTTCTAAAAACATTGAAAGTTTCTGGAGTTGTATAGCTTTCCCCACATATCGGACTCACCCTGTCTACAAATCTATAGTGGTAAGAAGTTTAACACACCAAAGGAAAGTGTTCTTAGTGCTTGTCTTCAGAGAAGAGGGAGGAGAGAACTTTGGATCTTCATCATCCCACGCTACCTCGAGCAATCGGAGAGAAGAACCCCAAGCAAGGCACTGACTGATGGTCGCTCCTGAGAGAGGAAAGCAGATGACCTTGTGGGGATTGGTAGACAGAATAAAGTGAAACCCTGGAGGTCCTAAGAAAAGATTTGGGCCTGAGAAATAGAAAATTCCATGAAGGTTTTTCTCCCCTCCTCAAATTTAGCTTTGCCCCAGGTAGACTTCTAACACTGACCTGATATTAATCCCAAGTAGGATCCAAATAATCACTGGCCTCGCTGGAATATGTTACTGGAATATGTTACTGGAATATGCAGCCTATTCCAGGCCACTAGCAGGTCTATTTCTCTTTCTACTGCTGAAGGATAATGCAGGACTTTCCCAGGGAGAACCATAGCTCCACGTTCAAGTTCACCAGAATTCCCAAATTAATGCAATCCTCTTCAACATCTTCCTCTTCCTCTACCTCTCTACACTTGTGGACAATGGGCTCATTGTTACCTTGATCCACCTGGACTCCCACCCCCACACACTCATGTGCTTCTTCCTCAGTGTTTTCTCCACCTTCAACATGAGTTATGTCACCACCACTCTGCCCCACATATTGCTACATCTGGTCTGCCAGAAGAAAACTATTTCCCATGTTGGGTGTGTGGCCAGATGTGCATCTTCCTGATTTGGGGCATTACTGAGGGCTGGTTATTTTCTGTCATGACCTATGATAGATGTGAGGCCATCTGCCATCCACTCAGGTACAAGGTTTTCATGAGCCCATGGTAGAGTGGGTCAGTGGTGGTCTTTTGTAGACTGTGGGGTATCAACTGTTCCCTAGTCTACACTGTCTTCATAATGTACCTGCTCTACTGTGGCTCCAATAAAATCAACCACTTCTGTGAGGTCCCTGCTGTTCTGAAGCCAGCCTGTGCAGACACATCTCTCAGTGACCAAGTAGATGTCTTTCTGGGCTTCATCCTTCTTCTGGTATCCCTTTCCTTCATGTTGGCCTCTTGTATCTGCATCTCTGCCACCATCTTGAAAATACACTCAGCCCAGGGTCAACTCAAGGCCTTCTCCACCTGTACCTCCCATATCACCATGGTCACCGTGTTCTGTGGACCTGCCATGTTTATGTACATGAACCTTGGGGCCAATGCCTCCCCAGAGCGGAACAAGAAACTGGCCCTGTTTTACAATGCCATCTCTGCCTTTCTCAACCCCATCATCTATAGCCTCAGAAACAAAGATGTCAACAGAGATTTCCTCAAATTAACAGGCTGGGGAAGGGTCCTTGAGTGAGGCCACTGGAGCACAGAAGGCCACCACCAGACCTGAAACCACAGGTTCTGTTGTCTTTCACCCCATTCCTTTCCACCCCTCTGTGGACAGACAAGAATCAATGACTGAGAGTTGGAGATGATGGGTGATGGTAGGTGCCTGGGCGGGACTTGTTAATGGCTCCTGCATATGAGCCATCCTCAAACATCAAGAAACCCAGCTGTATACAGAGTACCAACACAGAGCCTGTGCTTGATTCGTTTCTGTTTCCCCAGGGCCTAGCAAATGGTCTGGCACCAAAAATGCATCATCAACATTTTCTCACTGAGTGACAGAGGGCATGAGGATTGGACCTATTAAATCAACTCAGGATGGCTGAGACAGGATGACTCTGAGGACCCAGAACAGTGACTTTATTTTATCTCAATCAGGAGTAGGAACAGATCTAAAGGAACATAGTCTCAGGAGAAAGAAAACGTGACCTAAGGAATAGGAAAAGTGACCTAAGGAATTCCAGATGTAAGGAATAGGGTTCAGGGATTGGTCATTGTCCATCCAGCAATGGGCATGTGGGTCCCACAGTACACCGTGTGCCCTTGCTGTAGTGAAGAGGTATTTTGAGGGGTCTCTCAGTACACAGAAAAAACATTACCCAAACCATATCATAGTGGGTCAGAGCTCATACTTTGTAGCAAACCCCACCTTGTAAGATTGTTGTAAGAAGTTAATGTAGGTAAAGTTCTCAGACAGTGCTTGACACGTGGCATGATCTGTGTAAACACTGCTGTTCTTGTTATACTCTACCTCTCTTCCCCAATTGCCCAGCAAATAACTGAAACCATTTCAGCTTAGAGAGAGGGGCCTCTCTGCTCTCTGGAAAGGGACAGCTCACCTTTAAAATGAAAAGGTTGGCGTGTGTTTACACTTCATTCTGGTGTGGATTTAGTAAGCTTGGGTCTGTCACCAAGAAGCGCATGAATGCTAAGTCAGAAAAACTATAGAAAAATTATAACACTCCTTTAAGAGACCAAATGAAGGGGCCTTGGGTACAAAAGCCTCAAATATCTTTTCATCGATACTCACATGGTAGAGCTTTTAAAATAAACATGTGTTCACATCTGAACTGAGTGATAACGGTGTTAACGGAGTAGTTGATTCACACTGACGGACACGACAGGATGTGACGATCATGATGGCGCTGGCTCCTCTCAGCAGAACCAGGACCCTTCATCCAGGCTGTGACTGCGTAGAGTCCCCAGCACACGGGAGGAGGCACAGACAAGCTGCTCCACAGAATCACAAGAATTGTCCTGACCACACGATGTCTATCATACCAGGAAAAGCAGGCAGCACTCCTGTGAAGCCTGAGTCACAAAGGGAAGCCTCCGTGAGGAGCCTCTACTGACCTTTACAGAATCGGCTCCATCTTTGCCTTCACTCTTTCTACCACCAAAGAAAAAGACAGAAAAGAGGCAGGAGTTCCTGGCATTCGTTTGACCTGCCATCATTCTGACATCCCAGGATCCAGAGAACCATCCCAAACTTTCCTGCTCCGATTGCAGAAGACTTCACTGGTTTAGCCAAGCCAGAACTGGTCTGGAGTTGCAAACTGTAGGCCACCTTTCAGAGTGAAGGTAAAGGAGAGGGCAAGTAGCGAACGGTGTGAACATACAGCTAGATGCCAGGTGCCAGTGAGGACAGGAAGCCTCCACAGTGCGTGGCTTGTAGATGGAACCGCTTCTCATTCTGTGACCCTGCAGAGCACAGGGGTTGCATGAACACCTGTGGGGCCCACTGAAAGAGTCCACCCAGTGGCTGCGTGCAGGCCACTCCCGGGCTTGCTGCGGGAGCCAGGCAGATGGCTGGCTGTGGGAGGCTCTGGTTTCCATGATGAGAGGGCAGCCAGACTGAAGTTGCAAGGTCACTGTGCATTCTGGGTCACCTGTGACTCAGGCTGGAAAATGCAGAAAATCTCATTCGAGCTGCAGTGTTCTCCCAGTGCCCGCTGAGGAAGCCTAACATCGTGCTCACTTTCACGAGAAATACGGAAGGCAATTGCGTTGTTTATCACAGAGCATATGTTGGAAGCTGCATTTAGAACTGAGGTAATAAATGAATAACTGATATAGTCCAGCCTTTTGGCTGCTCAGTTTCCATACACATCCCTCTATGAACATTCAAAGCCCCTCACAATTAACAAAACAACTCCACATTTCTACCTAGTAAGATGTGTCCTTACAAGTGAAGATCACAGAGTGCATTAACTACTCCTCAAATTCAGCCACAATCTCACTGAATATTCTGTTACCTGTGACATTATAATGTTAACTTTCAACAACATGTGTGTTAAATAATTTTAAATGACAAAAAGAAGAAAATAATGATTGTGTACAAATAAACATATGTACATTACAAGCATAGAGTCCCCAGTTCTCCCTCTTCTTCATTTCAACTTCAGCACCACAGTCAGCAACTGCCCCTTCCAATAATCTCAACCTGGACTTCTCCCAGGGACACCACGTCCCCTGCAGCTCTCTTTCTTTGTTTTGTCTTTAATTTTTAAAAATAATTTTATTATATTTTTAATTACAGTTGACATACAATATTATATTAGTTTCAGGTGTACAACCCAATAATTAAACGTTTATATAACTTGTGAAGTGTTCACCCTGATAAATCTAGTACCTACCTGGCACCATACATAGTTATTACAATATTATTGACTATATTCCCTGGCTGTACTTTATATCCCTGTGACTCTTCTGTAACTACAAACTTGTGCTTCTCAATCCCTTCACCTTTTTCACCTGTGCCCCACCCCCTCCCATCTGGCAACCGTCAAATTGTTCTCTGTATCTATGAGTTTGTTTCTGTTCTACTTCTTCATTTGTTTTGCTCTTTAGATTTCACATATAAGTGGCATCTGTCTTTCTCTGACTTATTTCACTCAGCGCAATACTCTAGTTCTATCCATGTTGTCCCAAATGGCAAAATTTCATTCTTTAAAGGGTGATTCTTTATTCTCATTCCTGGCCTGTTAGTCCCTGACATTCTCATCCCCAATGACCTTCCCAGTCACCTCAAGTCTCACTCACAGTGGAGTCTATCATCCCTAAAACTGCATCCCTCTCTTAATAAGAACCCAAGATTCCCACTGTACTTAGCGTAAACACATACCTCATAGGCCTTTTAGGACTAAACTTTGCCTACCTCTCAGTGCTATCTCTATCTCTCCTGCTCACTTTATTATAACCACATGACCTTTATTCCAGCTCTGCAGACGATTCAAAGCCCTTTCTTGACTTGGAGCCTTTGTGCTTGGTGTCCCCTTGCCTGAAATGCCTTGCTCCTGGCTATTTGCATGGATGACTCCTTCTCATCTTCAGGTATCAACCAAATCTTAATTCCTCACAGGCTTTACCTGTCAACTCTTGGTTAAGTAGGTTTCCCTCTTCCATTGAGTAGGTTTTTCTCTTATCATAGAATCCTATTTATTTCCTCAGATTTCTGCAACTTTATTTTCTATAATTAAACTTAATTTCTATTTGGAGCTATCATTCCACTGGTGGAAGAAGTAGCATTAATCTTCTTGGGGTTTCTTGTCCTTGCTGGTTAGAGCATTGGTTAGAGCATTGGCCTGAGGATCAAAGAGTCCCAGGTTCAATTCCGGCCAAGGGCACATACCTCAGTTGCAGTTAGTCCCTGGCCCCAGTTGGGGTCGTACGGGTGGCAACCAATCGATGTGTCTCTCTCACATCAATGTCTTTCTCTCTCTCTCTCTCTCTCTCTCTCTCTCTCTCTCTCTCCCCCTCCCTCCCTCCCTCCTACTCTGCCTGAAGATAAATGTAAAAATATCCTCAGGTGAGGATTAAAAAAAAATTTTTTTTAATTAAAAAGAAATCTTCTTGGGCTTTCTCTCTCCTTTGCCCTGACTCCAACATCTGGAGAGCTTACAAAGAGCTGAGGGACCCAGTAGTGAATAGGAGTGGGGTGAGGTATAACCCGGTCCTATGTGTCTGGCACCCACTGAGGGAATGTCCCTCCTCTGAGGTCACGGGTCCCCACAGATCACTGTGGCCTCTTCTTAGGTTGTGGATTATGATTTCATGACTATATCTCTTCACATATCTCTCTTGGTTTCCACAGGGTCTGATACTGCCTGGGCCATATTGGATGAACTGGACTGACTCATTCCAAGACCTCAGGCCCCCAATGAGGCCTGGAAGAAAGTAGGCTGTCCCTGCAGACTCCGAGGCTCCATGCCAGGATTCTTAGAGAGCTCATGTGTCATTTAGATACCCTGAAAGAATATGTGCTGCTCCCTGTGGCTCACGGATGGGCAGCACACCTGTAGCAACTCATTCTTCTGTGGTTTACTTCATCTTACGTCTCACAGAGGATTCAGTTTCCTGCATTTGCATTTCACGCACTTCCCCTACTGAGGCATAGAATTTTAGAGACATTGCATTCATGGTGTTTATTTTATAGGTGAGTAAACTAAGATCCAGATAAAGGAATTGAATTGTCCAAAGTCACAAAACAAGTTAGCAAGCTTGAGACTAGAAGCCTGGTCACTTAATGTTAAGCTCTGTGTCCTTCCCCAGCACAATGCAAGGAATGTCATTAGCCCCACGAACCACATTGGTTTCGTGCACCATATCAGGTCTGTGGGCTGCATTGATTCCATATAACACTGGCTTTATTTTCAATATTGCCTGCAGATATTTATTGTTTACATGTTACTTTGATTGCCTACATTACCTTGGCCCTCTGCTGTGTCCAGGTACAATGTCATTCACAGTTCCAATGATTCCTGTTGGTTATGCATGTATTCCATAGGTTCCAAAGCCATTATGGTGAATTATGGTATTATCCCCACTTTTTGCTGCTCTCACTATAGAGGTTTATATGCCCACACCCATTTTGCCAAATAACTGACTTTACTTTTCTATGGGAAGAAAATGCTTCCTGCTCTTTTGTCACCAGGCTTGACCGTTTAACTTGCTTTGGTCAATAGGATATGAGCAAAGAAATGTGTTTCACTTCTGAGCTGAAGCTTTAAGAATTATGTATTTCAGCCCTTGTTCCTTTTTCTCTGTCAGAAGAATGGCGGTTACACACAGGGCTTCCTCTTTCAGAATGGATCTAAGAACTATGGCAGAAGGCTACACGTCACCTACAAATGACATGAAACACGAATGGTTATCAATGTTAGTAAACCACTGAGAGTATGGAGCTGTCACATGTCACAGTGCAGGAAGTTCACCAAGAGAGCCACGCTGGTTTCATGTACCACATTTGTTCCTCTGACTAAGTACTGTGTGGGCTCACATGCAGAATGTTGGTTACATGCATTACAGATATTGACCCTTTCCTCATCGATGATATTATGCCTCAGGCCCCTCCTGATTCCCAGTTCACTAGGCCAACCGACTCCGCCCCATCACTTTGAGAAAAGCCCCTTTGATGTCCTTGTTCCTCAGACTGCAGACCACAGGGCTGAGCAGGGCAGTGAAGACATTGTAAAAGAGTGAGATCTGCTTGTCTTGCTCAGGGGAATAGCTGGAGTTGGGTCTCATGTACATGTAGGTGGCTGGAGCATAGAAGATCGAGACCACAGTCAGGTGGGAAGCACGGGTGGAGAGAGCCTTGCAGCAGCTCTTTACAGACTTGATCTTCAGAGTGGCCTGGGCAATACAGATGTAGGAGGCCAAAATGAGGGACAGTGGGGCAACACCCACGAACACACTGATAACCAGGTTCATGATCTCAGTGAAGTGGGTATCCATGCAAGCCAAGCTTCACACTGAGGGGGCTCCGCAGAAGTAGTGGTTGACCATGTTGGGCCCACAGGATGGCAGCCACATCGTGAGGAAAGTATGGATCAGAGAGAAGAAACCACAAGCCAGGTCCCAGCTGTCAACCATGTGCACAGCCCCAGCTGAGGATTACAGTATAACGCAATGGGTAACAGATTGCTATGCATCTGTCATAAGCCATGACTGCAAAGAAAAGACTCTCAGTCAGGGCCAGAGCACCAAACATGTACATCTGCAGCCAACATCCAGCGAAGGAGATGGTCTGAGAATGAGTGAGAAGATGCACCAACCTCTGGGGCATGGTGGTGGTGACATAGCCCGTGTCCAGCAGGGAGAGGATGCAGAGGAAGAAGTGCATGGGAGTGTAAGATGCATGTCCAGGCAGATCAGCGCGACAACGAGCCCATTGCTCAGGACTGAGCACAGGTAGAGGGGAAGGAAAGCAACGAAGAGGATCGTCTCGGATGTGGGGTCACTAGAGAAGCCAAGCAGGATAAGGATAAATTCAGAAATCCAACTCTGGTTCTCCACTGGAGACATCCACATGGTGGGGTCTATAAGAGAATCACACTCATTTAAATATAACCTACAGACTTCCGGTCAAGATGGCGGCGTAGGTAAACGCAGTATCGCCGCCTCCCACAACCACATCACAATTGTAACTAGTCCTGGCTGGTTTGGCTCAGCGGTTAGAGCACCGGCCTGCGGTCCAGAGAGACCGGGGTTCAGTTCCCGCTAAGGGCATGTACCTTGGTTGCAGTTTGTCCCCAGCCCTGGTTGGGTCATGCGTATGGGAGGCAGCCACTCGATGTGTCCCTTTCACGTCAATGTTTCTCTCTCTCTTCCCCTCTCTCCCTTCCACTCTATCTGAACAAAAAATGAAAAAATGTCCTCGGGTGAGGATAAAAAAAAAAAAATTGTAACTAAACTACAGAACAAACATCCTTCAGAACAGCCTGAAATCTAGCTGAATGGAAGTCCTACAAGTACCAAATTAAAGCAGCTGCCACATTGAGACTGGTAGGAGGGGTGGAGGTGGATGGGCTGGTCCCACACCCACGTGCGGAGGATAAAAATCCACACCTCGGCGGGGAAGGTCCTCCCTTGGGAGTGAAGGGTACCCGTCCCACACCAGGTGCCCGGCTCAGGATTCCAGTGCCAGGAAGAAAAGTCCCCATAACTCCTGGCTGTAACACCAGCAGGAACTGAGGCTGAGGGAGGTTGCAGCTGTGGGAGCCCCAGGCAGCTCCTCTTAAAGGGCCCATGCACAGACTTACTCAAACTTGCCCCTCTGAGCTAAGAGGGGAGGCAGCTTGAGGGGCACCAGAGAACAGGGAAGAACTGAGCTGTTTGGCCTCGGGAGGAGGGCTGGAGGGGCAGCTTTCTCCTGGACAGACATGCTGGCAGAAGCCGTTGTTCCTTTGGTGAGCCCTTCCCCCACAGGGCAGGCAGATGGCCACCATATCTGGGACTTTAGTAACCTGGCTCACACTGTTCCCCCTGCCCTGGTGACTCCCTGAGGCCCCGCCCCACCCAACTTTCAGGCCCACCCAAGCTGTTTCCAAAGGCTTTATGATAGGATTGGCCTGTCTTGGATCCTGCTTCAGAGTTTCCTAAAATCTCTCAAACAAGCAGCATCTGTTCTCAGCGAGCCCCATACCTCTCATTAAGTGGCCCCAGGCCAGGCACTAGAAGCAGCCAGCCGAGGTTCACAACTTGGCTTTTTCTGGACACCTCCAAGCCCAGCACAAGAAGCAGCCATCTGCAGATCACTTTGTAGCTTATGCCGGGTGGCTCCGGGTAGAACACAGGCAGTGGCTGACCTTGCCCCAGAGCCAGCACACCCAGTGGACAGCTTCAGACCACATCGAAATACCACCATCCAACCACCTCCACAAGTGACACATTCAATGAGTGGACTCAGTGGGTACCAGAGCCCTGATGAAGTAAGTCTTGCTCTGTGTGGTGGGCCCCTACACAGCTGACACTCCAAGGTAGTCAGAGACCAGTGGCTAGTGGGCACAACCAGTCCTTGCCACTGATCAGCCTGAGTAAATCCCTCCCACTGACGTGCCAACAGAAATCAAGACTCAAATAAAACAGAAGGGTGTACAGTCCACACTAGGGGTGCATCTTGAGGGCCCAGCTGATCAGAGATTAGAGATTACAGACTGGATCCTATAGGATACCTAAAACAGTAGGCCATCCTACAAAACCTAGGAGACATAGCAACTCTGCCTAATATATAGAAACAATCACAGGGAAGCAGCCAAAATGAGGAGACAACGAAACATGTCCCAAATGAAAGAAAGCACAAAACTCTGGGAAAAGAATTAAAATGGAGTTAAGCAACCAATCAGATGCAGAGTTCAGAAAACAGGTTATAAGGTTGCTCAAGGAATTTGGTGAGACATTCAAGGGACTTAGTGAGACCTTCAAGGAACTTAAGGAGATCTCTGAGGAACTTAGTGAGAACATCAACCACATAAAAAAGGACCAGTCAGAAATGAAGGATGCACTAATGGAAATAAAGAATAATTTACAGGGAATCAATAGTAGAGTAGGTAAAGCCCAGAAGCAAACCATAGATTTGGAATATAAGGCAGCAGAAAACACCCAACCAGAACAGCAAAAAGAAAAAAATCTAAAAAAATGAGGATAGTGTAAAGAGCTTCTGGGACAACTTCCGGTGTGCCATCATTCGCATCATAGGGGTGCCTGAAGGAGAAGAGAGGGCGCAAGAAATTGAAAACCTATTTAAAACAATAATGACAGAAAACTTCCCTAACTTGGTGAAGGAAACAGACATACAAGACCAGGAAGCACAGAGAGTCCCAAACAAGTTAAACCCAAAGAGGTCCACACCAAGACACATCATCATCAAAATGCCAAAGGTTAAATACAAAGAGAGAATCTTAAAAGCAGCAAAAGAAAAGCAGCCGTTACCTTCAAAGGAGCTCCCATAAGACTGCCAGCTGATTTCTCAAAAGAAACTTTGCAGGCCAGAAAGAAGTAGCAAGAGATATTCAAGGTGATGAAAAGCAATGACCTACAACCAAGATTACTCTATCCTGCAAAGCTATCATTTAGAATCGATGGACATATCAAGAGTTTCCCAGACAAGAAAAAGCTAAAGGAATTCATCACCACCAAACCAGTATTATATGAAATGCTGAAGGGTCGTCTTGAAGGAGAAGAAGAACAAAAATATGAACAATAAAATGGCAATTAATACATATCTATCAACAATGGAATCTACAAACAAAATGAGCAAGCAGAACAGAAACAGATTCATAGATAACAGAGAACATTTTGTTGCTTGCCAGATGGGTGGGGGCTGGAGGGAAGAGTGGAAAACATGAAAAAATTAAGGAGTACAAATTTGTTGTTAGACTGATGAACCTCAAAGGGAAGGGGGCAGGGAGGGCGAGATGAGATAAACCAAAGAACTTCTACGCATATGTGCATTACCAAGGGATACCTACAATAGTGTTGGGAAGGCAGGAGGGGGGTGGGGTTGGGGAGGAGGGGGTCAATGGGGAAAAAGGGGAGAAACATCTGTAATACATTCAACATTAAAGATGGGTTTAAAAAATAAATAAATAAATAAAGCCTACAGTACGGTAGTCTAGTAACAGTATCTGCCCTGGAGGCAGATAGACTAGGATTTAAATTCTGGCCCCACTACTCATTTGCTGTCTTGAGCAAGTTATGTAACCTCTCTAAGCCTCAGTCTCCTGCTCTGTACAATGAGACTAATATTAATACTAATACTAACCCTAATCTCTCAGGGTTTTTATGAGGAGTAGAGGCACTGTATATAAAATATCTAACACAACACCTTAAAACAAAGAATAACAGTAAGTTGCTCATATACAATCTCCCCAGTCTTACTTTACCACCTACACTGGACAAACTGGTCACTCACACATCTAACAACAATCAGTTTACATGACATCAGTTCCAGCCCCCAAACCTTTAGAAGTTGAGTCTTGTCTGCCTTAGAGACCCTTCCTCTGGATGTGCTACATGCCTCTCCTTACTCTAGAACAGTGGTTCTGTGACCCTTTAATACAGTTCCTCATTTTGTAGTGACCCCCAACCATAAAATTATTTTTGTTGCTACTTCATAACTGTAATTTTGCTACTGTTATAAATCGCCATCGGAAATACGTGTTTTCCGATGGTCTTAGGCGACCCCTGTGAATGAGTCCTTCAACCCCCCCAAAGGGGTCATGACCCACAGGTTGAGAACTGCTGCCCTAGAACCATTTCTCCTTTGCCAGTTGACAATGTGAGGTTTTGTCAATAGAGGGCGCCAGAAGAACACTGTGATATGATAGGAGGAAGTTACTTCAAGCAAAAACACATGGATCTAAAACAGACACAAATTTATGGGGCAGAGTAAAACTTGAACCATACAACCAGGTCTGAGAACTTGAGTAGCCATCATGTACCATTAGATGAAGTTGCATGTTCAAGACTGCAGACAGAAGGAGCCTGGTGGGGTCCTGGATGATTGTAAAACTACAGCTCCACAATCCTAAATTTAAAATCTAATGTAATCAATGCCAAAGTATTATATGATCTTAAAGAATATAAATTTTCCAGCTGTTGGCCATGTAGGTAACATATTTCCATTTTACAAATGAGGAACTTCAGGAAAAAAATAGTAAATATGAACTTTGGTATTTATATAATTACTTTAAATGCAAATGGACTAAGTATTTTAATAAAAGAAATATTTTCAAACTGCTTTAAAAATCCTACATATTACTTACAAGAAACACACCTTAATCATTTTGCATTATATAAGTATATCAAATCAACATGTTGTATACCTTAAACTTACATAATGTTGTGTCCATTATATCTCAGATAAGCTGGGGGAAAAATAAATATGCCTTAATATAAGGACATAGACACACTAAGAAGAAAGAATGGAAGAAATATGCTGTGCACATACTGACTAAAAGAAAACATGTTGTAGCTTTATAAAACATTTGTCAAAATTGATCTGATGTTACATCATAAATGTAAGCTAAAAAAACCCCAAAGAATAAAAATCATTCAGTGGTTCTCAACCTTCCTAATGCCACAACTCTTTAATACAGTTCCTCATGTTGTAGTGACCCCCAACCATAAAATTACTTTTGTTGCTACTTCATAACTGTAATTTTGCTACTGTTATGTCTTAGGTGACCCCTGTAAAAGGGTCGTTCAGCCCCCAAAGGGGTCGTGACCTACAGGTTGAGAAGCGCTATAAAACTATATTCTCTGATCACCATAAAATCGGCTAGAAATCAATTTCAAAATAAATGTAATGGGGAAGTGCCCAACTCCTTTGAAATTAACATACACTGCTAAATAATATATTGGACCAAAAAAAAATCAAAATGGAAATTAGTGTATACTGAACTAAATAATAATGAAAAAACATTATCAGTGCTTAGGGGCATTTATTTCCTTCCTTCATGATGGAAATGCATTTTAGAATACAAGAAAGCCTAAAAATTAATTGGCTAACCTCCCAGCTAGAAAATGAACTACAAACCAAATCCAAAAAGAAGTTGAAATAATAAAGATAAGAGCAGAAAATAATGAAATGGTTAACAAATTTACAATGGAGTAAAATCAACAAAGCCAAAAATTCATTCTTTGAAATAATTAATATATAATCCTTAGCAAAACTGATAAAGAGAAATAAAACACAAATTACCAACATCAAGAATGAAAAGGGGAACATTATTATAGATCCTACAGTCATTTAAAAGATCATTTTAAAAATTACAAACAACTTCATACCAATAAACTTGACAATTAAATGAAATGAACAGCCCTGGTCAGTTTGGCTCAGCAGTTAGAGCATTGGCCCGCGGACTGAAGAGTACTGGGTTCGGTTCCCGCTAAGGGCACATACCTTGGTTGCAGTTTATCCCCGGCCCTGGTTGGGGTCGTCTGGGTGGCAGCCACTCGATGTCTCTCTCACGTTGATGTTTCTCTCTCTCTCTTCCTCCCTCTCTCCCTCCCACTCTATCTGAAGATAAACGTAAAAATGTCCTCAGTGAGGATAAAAAAATAAAAATAAAAAAATGAAATGAACAAATGTCTTTAAAAATAACAAATTATCAAAACTGACACAAGAAGACATAAAAGTCAAAAGTGTCCATTGTTTTTCAAAAATATTGAATCTATAAAACATTCCTAGAAATAAAACTCCAGGCCAGATAACTTTACTGGTGAACTCTTTCAACATTTAAGAGAATAATGTTAATCATAACAATACTCTTCGAAAGCATAGAAAAAGAGTTAATTTTTTTTTCAATTCATTTTATGAGATTAGCATAAACTCAATACAAAAATATTTCCTTATAAGAAGGAAAATTTATAAACCAATCTCTTTCATGAGCATTATTGCAAAACCTCTAAACAATATATTAGCAAATTGAATTTAGTATCTCCAAAGAAGAAGCAACCTATAGCAAATGTTGTACTAAATAATGAAATATTAATAACTTGCTCCCCAACAGTGGAAGTAAAACAAAAATGTTCACTATTACCATTTTTAATAACCATTTTACTGGTGGTCCTCACCGGTGTAATGAGTCAAGAGAAATAAATAAAAGGCCAGAGGATTGGAAAGGAAGAAATAAAACTGTCATTATCTTCAGACTACATGATTGTGTAGGTAACAAATCTCAGAGAAATCAAAGACAAACTGAAACAGATAAATACACAAAAATCCAAAGGATTTCTCTATACAAGCAACTGGAAAATAATTTATAAGAACGTTAAAAAATCAAATATGTAGTAATAAATCTAATGAAATATGTGTAGGAAAGCATTATTTAGAGAAATTAAGGAAGACCGAGGTAAATGGAGGATATTCCATGTTCATAGTTTGGACAAGTCAACATTACAAAGCTATAAAATTGATTTGTAGGTTCAGGGCAATCCCAGTCAAAACCCAGCAGTTGTTTTTCTATAGAAATTGACAACCTGGTTATAAATTTATCTGGAGGACTTCAGCAATTAAGACTTACTGTAAAGCTACAATAATTAACCAAGTATAAAATTGGACAAGCTTAAACAAACAGATTAATTGAACAGTATAAAGCCCAGAATAGACCCACGAAGACAGTCACCCAATTTATGACCAAGTTGATTCTGAAATGCATTGAAGAAAGAACAGTATTTTCAGTGAATTCTGCTGGATCATGTGGATATTTACACAGAAAGAATAGTTTTTGAGCCCTACCTCACCTGATACACAGAAAAACAATTTCAGATGTATTGTAGATTTAAATGGTAAAGGTAAAACAATAACGTTTTTAGAATTAAATGTAAAAAAATATCACCTGAGTAGGCAGAGATTTCTTAAACAGGGCATAAAAGCACTAACCATAGAGGAAAAAAAATTGATAAACCAGGTTACATTAAAAGGAAGAATTTAAAAGACTTGTATCCAGAATAAGGAAAGAACTGCAAATGAACAAAAAGAAGGTACTCAATAGAACAATCAACAAAAGTTTAAAAGTCACTTCACCGAAGAGGCTTCTTCATCTAAGTAACCATTAGTCAAGTGAAACAATGCTCAACATCATTAGTCATCCAAGAACTGAAAAATAAGTCCTCAATGTAACATCACCACACCCATCAGAATGGCTAAAATGAAAAATCTTTGGTGCCGGCAAAAGTAACCAGAACTTCCTTACACTGCTAATGGAACAGTAAATGTGTACAATCCCTCTGGAAAACGTTTAGTGGCATTTCCTAAAGGTGAACGTATGCATACCACATTACCCAGCAATTCTATTCCTAACTATATCCCCGCGTACTTATATACACACGCATATGTTCAAGAAAAGACGCACACAAATTTTCAAAATACTAGTCAAGGTAGCCAAGAAATAAAGAACTACCCAAATTTCAATCAACAGTAGAGTGGATTAAAAAAGCATTGTGGTATATGCACATGGAGGTTACCTTTGGTGGAGGTAAACTTGAAGGAGACTTCAAGCCATTCTCAGTCTTCACTATCCCTGCCCCCACCCCTTCGTCTGACCGATCTACCACCTACACATCTCTCGGAGCCACCCCTTCCTTTGCCCTGGATCAGAAGCCCATCGTTTCTCATCTTCATTCCAGCACCTCGGGACTCTTCTTCAATGCAGTCTCCATTTGGACCACTGGAAGTGGTTGTTCAAAATATAACGATAGATCTGTCTGTCCCCTGCTTAGCACCCCTTAAGGGTTCCCAGTGCCCCGTCACTCTAGACAGATGCAGAGTCCCTTCTAAAGGGTCAGCCCCTGCAGACTTCTTCAGCCTCAGCACCCGGCTCTCTCTCCCAGCTCATCTGCTCCCGTACACACATAACCTCCATACAAGTGTGCCCAGTTTCCTGTGCGTCTCTGCCTCTGTCACACCTTCAGGCCCTTGCCTAGGTCTTCAGCAGGAAAGAGAACCACCACCTGTATCCCCACTGCCCTTGTACACTGTCCCATCATCAACCCTTCCCAGTCAGGTGTCATCCCACCAAGAAGTCTTCCCTGGTCTGTCTCACCATCTCCCACTCCCAAACCTCAGTGAGATGCTGTCTCCATTTCTCACAGTGCCCCCTGCTTACTGGCAAGTTATAATCCTGATAATCCTAGAGGGTTCCGACATAAAATTTGAGATCTGATATCTCAGGAAAACTTTCTCCCTTTTCTGTTGACTGAATTCCCACCAACTGAGTTGGAATGTCTGTAATAAAGTACAACTCTGTGGGTGAGTTTATAACCTTTCTTTCAATAATAATAACGGCTAACATTTAATGAGTGATTTCTTTGTGCCAGGCATTGTTACACTAACTTTATCTCAAACTCACAACAATTCACTGAAGTAAGTACTAGTACTTCCATTCTATAGACGAAAAAGGCACAGAGAGAGTAAGGTATTAGTTCCAAATTACACGGTGTGTGTCATGGACCTGCGGTTTGAACCCAGGCAGTCTGGCTTCAGAGCCAACTCGTAATCATTCTCTTCGCTTGCTTCCAGCAAACAGGCTGTAACTGGGAAGGGTGACGAATGCAAACCTCCCCATCTGCACATCAATTTGAGCTTCTTGAGATTTGGCACTAAATACTATAAAGTCATGGCCCGTGAGGTATGGCCACTGGGCAAGACAGGATCAGAACCCTCGTAGGATTAACGTGGCAGCCACACATGGCAGCCACCTCATGGTGAGGTTTCCTCCACCTGCTCCCATCGCTTGGACGTGAGATGCCATGGGGTTGCAATGGAAGAGAGGAGACTCGGGAAACTATTACCCTTCTGGATCGCTAGCAAATCTCTGCAACAGCCTCCCTCTGAGTCAAACCTGATTTCCATGAGAAGGGAGACTCCCCTCCAGGAGTGATTGTTAAACATTTTCCAGGACACCTCTGCATCCATCCTGAGTCCTAAGCATCTACACGTGTTGGGACACCCAGGCAGGCAGCCTCCCGCTCTGCTGTCAGCAGGCGTTGGCGAAGCGCTCGGTGAGCAGCCCTCATCTGGGAGAGGCACTGCCCAGCAGCTCAGTCCTCCCTGCCTGGCCCAGCCCCTTGCCTTCGTGCCTTTTCCTCTGGACCTCACACACCTCAGCAGGGCCGCCATGGTTAAGCCTTCTGCTGCAAGCCAAGTAGCAAACCAGCTCCGCCGTCTGTCTGTTCAGGGAGCAGAAACACCTCCCGGCCCTCCTGGGGACAAAGGCCAGGACACTCAGAGTCTATTTTGCACGGGCCCCACTCCAGCCCTGGAAGGTGGGGATCTGACAGATGAGAAAAGAGCATCAGAACGGGTGAGGGACTCACTCAAGGTCACATGACTGATGAGTGAAAAACCCAGATGCAAACGAAATCGACGGCTACCCCACATGGCTGTGTAACTGAGGTAAGCTTCAGTTTCCACGTCTCCAAAACGGAAAGACTTCTTTGTCTCTTGTTATGATGCAGATCTAGGGATGGCATACAAGGATGTGTGAGCCCAGCGCTTAGCCCAGAATAAGTTGATAAAGGCCAATGTTATCCCTGTCTACTTCCTGACCTCCTCCCTCTCACTCCCCCTTTCTAACATCACACCTGTCAGGGAGAGTACACATTCCCACCTTTGTGGCATCTCTGAAGCTTCACCCACTACGTGTCCCTGAACTTTTCCCAGGTTAGGAGCACCAGAGGGTCCCATCTGGGTTCTTCATGGTTCCTTATAGGAGTCAGCTCTTCCTCAGACTCGGCCACAATCTCAGAGAACTTCCCTGCGGGCATTTCCCCCTGTATCCCATCTACCCTGCTACACACTCTTCCTCCAGGCCAGCTTGGTGGGGCCCAGAACTCAGGACAGATGAAACGTGTCTCGTCAATCATTTTCCTCGGAACCAGAATGCAAATGGCAAACATCTCTTGCTCTGAGCCAAGGCCTTGACTTCTCACACGTCACTGACCCTCACTTCAGCTCTGAAAAGGTAGTTCAGGCCGGGATCCATCTCTCCATTAGGTGGATGAGGAAACTGAGGTCCCGGGAGGAACAGTGACTTGCCCAAGTTCAGAAGAAATCTAGGATCATAGACAGAATGAAACTCTGGCCACCCTGATTTTTTTCGGTGACAGAATTACTTAAAGCCTGCCAAGCATAGTTCTACCCTCCATTTCCCAGAAAATGGAACGTGACCAGGAATTGCTGAGGGGTGTGGCCAAGAACTTGCAGCTAGACAATGGTAGCCCAGCATCAGAACCCTGTCACTTGCTTCTTGAGCTGGGGCTGTGTCCACATACCATGCACTTCGGTGCTAACTCTGAACTAATGGGTGCCCCTGAACTCGAAGTGAAATCTCTCTGCTGTCCTGAGGGCTGGTCATGATCACCAGTGGGGTTGAGATCAGCCCGGGATTGACGCGCGAGAGAAGGCTGAACTCCGGATGCTAAATTCTGAGCCGGGTGGAGCCACGGGCCTCAAGGAGAAGAGGGTGGGCTCAGGAGAAGGGAAAGCTAGGGCTGCCGCAGTCCAACGACCTGGGACTCTTAATTGGCCCCAGGCTGAGAAGGCCTCTGGGAGGAGCCCCGTGGGAATGAGCTCTCATTTGCTAAGACAGGTGCCTGAGGAAGTTTTCTGCATTTCTGTCTGGGGAGTGAGCTGAAGGGAATAGCAAGAGGTGATGATGATACTAATGATCAAGGTCATCTTAATGCTCCTTCGGGACATCCTCACAGAACTTTACAGCTTACAGAGCACTTTTCATGTATTTTCCCTCCGGGCCCTCCCAGCACGCCTGTGAGGCAGGTGTTATGGTCCCCATTTTATAGATGATGACAAGGATGATGAGAGATACTGGGCACTCGGGCCAGGTCCTGAGAGAGTCACCGATACTGGTGTTGGTCACTTCAATGCTCTCAGAGTCAGAAGGGGCCTTCAAGGTCAACATGAGACCACAACATGAGGTGCAGGCTACAGAGGGTAAAATAGCAGGAACAAGGGCTTTGGGGCCACTTCCTCTTACAAACTACCTGCACCTGGAGGGCTGCTAGAGCCCATTTCCATGCACACCGCTCCCATCTGACGCCGCAGTGCTGCGTACCGTGCAAGCCAACTCTGCGACCTGGTAAGGCAGACAACATCAAGTTCAGGAGGGGAGTTCAGCTCACGTGGTAATCTGGTGCTTGCTGGCTAAGTGCTCAGTCTCTCCTAAGGCCCAATAGAAAGAAAGCCAAAATCTGGGTAGTTATCCTCAGCAGATAGCAAGACTTTGCTCCAAAACCATAAGGGTTCACCTATAAGAGCCTGTCAAAGGCTCTGAACATCTCTATCAGCTGCTGACTTGTCAAGTGTCATCAGATCTGCTGCATCAGGTGGTCCAAATGGCTTGCACGACAGCTGGGACCTGCAGGAGAACCTTGTCTTGTTCTGGGCTTCTCTCAAAACGAGAGGCTTATCAGGTCACTCAGTAAACGCACCAGAGTAGCACACCCAACTGAGGACTACTTTGCCTCCGAAATTCAAGGAGGCCTCCGGACAGTGTGCCTCTTTTTTTTTTTTGGTGGTAGAAGGGGCCTAATGCAACAACGTATCTTTCCCCTTGGGAGGGATGTCCACACCACTGGACCCCTAGGAATTTTACTGAGGCGGAAGGTCCCTCAGTACCAGGGTTTCTATTGATATGCAAATGTCATATCATTATGCCTCACATCGCGGCTTCTTCCTGTTTGCCAAGTCCAAGCAGTACGAAGTCACCAGTGCAATGGGCCAGTGTGGTATCTCGTGGAAGTGAAAGGAAATCCAGACCCCTGAGGACTAAATCACAGGGCTGGGGTGTGGCCGTGCTCCTGAAGGAGAATAGTGAAAAGTGTATTACTGGCCGCCACAGCTGAACGCAAATGATTTCTGGGGTCTTCACTAACAGATATTGAGAAAAAAGCATTTGCCAGGTGAGGCCAGGTGCCAGAGAATGTGTCCACCTGCTCAAGCATTACAACCACATTTGGAAACCCAGTTGCAGCTGGAGTCACCACCTTGTTAAGCCCATGAGAATCCACTGTCCTTCTCCAAGGTGCACCTTTTCTCGGCATAGGCCTAACAGGTGGGTTAAATGGGGATGTGGTGGACTCATCACCCCTGCATCCTTCAAGTCCTCCATGGTGGCACTAATCTGCAACCCCTCCAGGAACCTGGTGTCGTTTTTGGCTTACTATTTTTGTAGGTAGGCCAGTTGTAATGGCTTCTGGTCTTTCCTACCACTTCACAGGCCATGGTTTCAATGTGGGGATCCTTCCAGCCCCTGAATGTGTCTATCTCAATTACGCATTCCAGAACCGGGGAAGTAACCACAGGAGGGGCTCAGAGACCCACCTGCACCAACTGTGAGCCAGACCTGAGCTAAAACTCCAGTCACCGGAAATGGGTGTCAGTTTGGAGCTAATGCCCAGTAACGCTTTAAAAGTTTGATTACACACTTTCCCCCAGTGCACAGTCACCCTGGAAGTCACCCACATTGCTGACACATCTCTAATTCTGTTCAAGCTCTAGTTCAAGTTCACTCTCAGCACAGTCAAGTGCTCAAGGGAGTGACCGCCTCTACAGCCCCCAGGTGTGAATCCTGATTGATTGAGCTGGTGGTAGTATTCTTCTTCTGGCCATCAATGGTTTTGACAGGCATGTGACTGATTCTGAATAATCAGACTTGTGGGAAGGTTAATGGGGGCCCTGGAAAAGGTTTTTCCTCACTCATCAGAAGAAACACACGAGGAAAAAATGTCCTATAGTTGCTAAATGTCATCAAGTTGGCATATGATGCCCAGAACTGATGCACTCATCATGTGACCACAAAGGATCACATGTGATCACCAACATTCTGTGGTTGGCAACTGCGAAGTGGAGAACACCAAGGGTCCTGATGATGCTGTGGAATCTCTGAACCAGAACTACCCTACTTCTAACGTTTTGTTTTGCCTACTCAACATCTCCACTTCGGTGTACTCAGATAAGCATCTCAGACTTCACGTGTTGAAAACTTGCTCCTGAACTTCTCCTTGCACTCTTTCCTGCACCAACTAACTCCATCCTTTAGTTGCTCAGGTCAGAAACCCTGGAGTTTTCTTGGAATTTTTGCTTTCTCTCCTTCTACATACAAATCTTCAGCAAACCCTGTCGCTCTGCCTTTAAAATACTGTACAACCAGAAGCCACTGCTCACAACCTCTACCATTACCACCCTGGTCCAGACCTGTCACCTGAATCTCTGCAGAGGCCTTCTGACCAGGTCCCTGCCTCCACCCTTCCCCTTGATACTCTATTCTCCATGTGCAGCCAGAGTGGTCCTTTTAAAACATAACTCAGGCCTGGCCCATGTGGCTTAGTTAGTTGGGCGTCACCCATGCACCAAGAAGTCGCTGTCTCAATTACCTGACAGGGCACATGCCCGGGTTGTGGGCTTGATCCCCAGTGGGGGAAATGCAGGAGGCAGCGGATTGATGTTTCTCTCTCACATTGATGTTTCTCTCTCTCTCCCTCTCCCTTCCTTTCTCTCTAAAATTCAATAAAAAATTTATTAAAAAAAAACAACGTAACTCAGATAATGTCATTCCTCTGCTAAAACCCTTCAATGGTTTCCCCTCTCCCTCAGAGCAAGACGTGAAGTCAGTACAATAACCTGCAAAGCCCTACATGTTGTGGCCCCACCTCACCTCTGACCTCATCTTCTACTGCCCTCCTCACCCACTTTGCTCCAGCCAGGCTCCTCCCATTCCTCAAAGAAGCTACAAGGCTGCATTTACTGCTCCCTCTGACTAGGGAGCTCGTCCCCAACAGTGGCCATGTCTCCTCCCTCACCTCATTCACATTTTGCTAAAACGTCATCTTCTCGGGGAGGCCTTTCCAACTCACCCCACTCAAAATCAACCACCCCACGGCTGGAACTCCCCATCCCTCCTCCGTTACTGCTTTCTTTATCTCTCCAGCAATTATTGCCATCTAACATGCTATGTACTTTACTTAATTTGGTTTATTATCTGTGTCCTTGAGACTTTGTGAGAATAGGGATTGTTATCTGTGTTGATTCGCCAAGGCCTAGTACAATGCCTGGAACTTAATAGATGTTCAACAAATAATTGTTGAATAAATAAATGAATGAATGTAGATAACATGGGATACTATTTTTATAATCATAGGAACAGGGAAGGATTTCTTTAAAAGTTAATATATTTGACTTCTACATTAAATAAGTGGTTATGCAAGAAAAAATGGACACTATAAATAAAGTTTAAAATCAAACTTAAGACTGGAGGAAGTGCTTGCCATGTCTATAATGAAAAATTTGTATCTAAAATATATAAAGAACTTCTACAAATCAATAAGAAAAAAAAAATCAAATAGAAATAGAGAATAGAAGCAGGCAAGTCACAGAACAAAAAACCCAAATAATCAAATATACAAAAAGATGTTCAGGGAAATGCAAAATAAAACAATAAAGAAGTATTATTTCACCCTGGCGGTTTGGCCCAGCGGTTAGAGTGTTGGCCCATGGACTAGAGACTCCTGGGTTCGCTTCCCGCTGACAGCACGTACTTCAGTGGCAGGTTGTCCCCGGCCCCAGTTGGGGTCATGTAGGCGGCAACCACTCCATGTGTCTCTCTCACACTGATGTTTCTCTCTCTCTCTTCCTCCCTCTCTCCCTCCTGCTCTATCTGAAGATAAATTCAAAAATGTCCTTGGGTGAGAATAAAAAAAAAAGTATTATTTCATTCCTGTTAATTTAGCAAAGATTAAGAGAATGACACTTTCAAGTATTGGCTTGAGTGTGAAGAACAGGAGGTCCAATACTCTGCCAGTAAGAGTACATTTTGGCACAACTATTTTGGAGAACAATTGAGCACCATTTAATAAAGTTGAAGATGGGTTGTCCTATAGTCAAACAACTCCATTTTCAGATATATTCCCTGGAAAACACCCATGTACACCAGGTCACCACCCAAAAATACTCATAGAAATATTGTTAGTAAAGGAACAAATCTGAAAATAAATTGAATGTTCATTGAAAGGAAAGAGATAAATAAATCATTATATATTGATGAAACATTTGAAATGAGTGCATTAGAAGCACACGTTCAGAGGGGTGACTCTGATACATATGTTGCTGAGGAGCCCCGGAAGGTAGCGCAGCTGGTTAGAGTGTTGTCCCCATACGCTAAGGTTGTGGGTTGGATCTTCAGTCAAGGCATAAAGAAGAAGTAACCAATGAATTCATCAATAGGTGGGACAACAAATCTCTCTCTCTCCCTCTCTCATCAAAAAATTAAAATAATATATAAACAGGAGCTACATGAAGTGTGGAGCTCAGGGATCTCGGGGACCAGGGGCTCCTAGGTGCAGATTACGACAGGGCTACATATGACAATGCTGGCTTTGGGCAGGTAGTTCCCTGAGCTCCGGTGTCCTCATCTGTAAAAGGCCCGAGGCGCAGTGGGTAAGACCAAGGTACCAGGAGCCTTGCCTGGTAGGTCCTGGCTCTGCCACCTCCAGTGTGACTGGGACAAGTGAATTTGCCTCTCTGGGCCTCAATGTCCTCACCTGGGATGGGCCTGCCGAGATCAGTCCCCACTGCACCAGCAGTCTGAGGATTTAAGGGCCCAGCAGCATAGGTAGAGGTTTCCTGCAGGCTTTTCACCCAGTCAGCCTTTGCTACCATCATCATCTCCGTCCACCGGAAGGATCCTTGGGGGCTTGAACAGGCCGCTGGTGCAAACCCTCTGGCGCAGGCAGCGTGGGACGATGAGCGGGCAGACACAGGTGCTCGGATAAAGGTGGGGGGCGGAGCAGTGGGACCACAGGAAGGAGACAGGAGTTCTGCCTGGGGGTGGAGGAAGGCTGTGGAGGGCTTCCTGCGGGAGGTGGCTTTTTCTGGGCCCCGAAGGATGTGTAGAAGGCCCCCGGGTAGAAAGGAAGAAGGTAGAGAGATGAACTTGAGTGAGAGCTGAGCGTGTCTGGGGACCGTGGAGCGGGTTCCTGAGGCTGCATGTTGGGGTGAGGGTCGAGGCGTGAGGCTGCACAGGGGCTCTGGGTCCCGAGGACAAAGGGCTGAGTGCCTTGTGGGGCTTTAAACTGGTTCAGTAGGTGGGAGTTTCTATGCCTGTCTACATGGCAGAATCACCCCCAGGGACTTTAAAAAACTGGTTCAGTGGCCCCACCCAGCAATATTCTGAGTAGCAGGTCTCAGGTGGGACCCAGGAATCTACTGTTTGAAGCTCCCCAAGAGATTCTGATGTGCAGCCAGGTGTGGGAACCCCTGCAGTGGGGAGAGGGTGTCTCTAAGCAGGGAGAGGCCCCATTGAAATACCCACCCCGGATCTCCAGGATCTGAGCAAGAGCTTGAGAAGGTGGGAGGGCATGTGAGAGTCCCTGACTCGGACCCCAGCCTCCCACCCCTCTCCAGGGGACTCCCACACTGGAAATGCCACATTTAGTGCCAGACAGTTTCTTAGAAAGTGATACATTTACATTACAACCAGGCAACTGAAGACATATGAGAGCGTGTGTCCACCCAAAGACTTGTAAGTGGAAGCTCATAACCACTCTATTTGTAATAGCCCGCGATTGGAAACAACACACGCGGTCACAGGTGAGTGGGTATATCATACAATGGGGTACTACTCAGCATTGAAAAAGAATGAGCTATTGATGCACACATGGGCAGATGTCAAAATGAGCTGAATGCAAGATGTCAGACCAAAAAAAAAAGAGTACATCAAGTGTATGGTTTCATTTCTATGAAATTCTAGAAAATGCAAATGAATCTACGGTGCCAGAAAGCAGAGTAATGGTTCCTGGGGGTTGAGGGGGTGGAGAGATAAGAGAGGGTCACCAAGGGGAAGAAGCAACTTTTGGGAGGGACAGATAAGTCCCTTATCTCGGAGGTCGTGCTGGTTTCGTGTGTCCATGTGTCAAAACAGCAAACGGGAATTTAAACGTGTGCTGTTTACTGTCTGTCGATTAGACCTGGATTCAGCTGTTTACAAAGCTGGGCCAGCTCTGCGGAGTCGCAGCCGGTCTGGTGTTCACAGCGCTCTCCCCCCACGTGCTCTTGCTAATGGCCGGGGCGCCCCGGACGGTCACCGTGCACAAGGCTCGTCTGCTAAATACCATGTGGGAGTTTTCATGAACCTCACAGTGAGGCGGTGCTGTTATCGTTACCTCTGTTCTGCATGCGAGACACTGAGGTTCAGAGACATTGAGTCTCTTCCCCGAGGAAATGTCACCTGACTGAGTCCCAGCCCTAGACTTTGCCCCAGCGTTTACCCCAGCCGAATGCAAACTCTGGTCTGATGTATTCGTACGATTATACAGACATTGTGAGATTTGTGGAAAACAAAATTTAAATTGCTTTCAATCGATCCCCATACATCCTGGATACCCTAACACAGCTAATGATTTTCATTTTCCATGTTTTTTATCCACATGAGAGGATATTTTTATCACTGTAATTCAATAATGTCATACGAATGTGTTTTTCTCTCCGAGAGCTTTACATCTTTACGTGTAGTTTTATAGTCTCTACATAAAGAACAAGACAAAGTGCAGCTTTTAGGTCGATGATTTTCTGTTTTCTGGCAAAGTCCTGAAAAGTGGGGTACAGGGCACAGAGTGTTTGTTTTCCTCCTTATCCCGATCTAAAACAACCCACGCCACCGTCTCACGGTGCAGTGTAGCCGGCACGTTCCTGGACTGCAGTCTGACCTGCGGTCCCCGGGGCAGTGGTCACTTTTCACCACCAAGCACATTTCCCTGCGCCTCCAGGAAGTGGCTGACTCCCCAATACCAAGAGTAGGTTCCAAAAAAAGAAAGGAAGAAAGTAGGAAAGAAAGAAAAGTTTCTGGTATTGTTTTTTGGGTTTTGTTTTTTTTAATTTTAGAGAGAGAGAAATATTGATTTGTTGTTCCACTTATTTATACATTCATTGATTACTTCCTGTACGTGCCCTGACCAGGATCGGACCCACAACCTTCGCATATTAGGACGAGGCTCTAATAAACTGAGCTACCCATTTGTTGAAAAGACTACCCTTTCCTATTGCATTAACTTGGCCCCTTTATAAAAAATTAATTGATTACATACGGTGGATCTGTTTTGGACTCTTACATTTCCCTGGTGTATGTGTCTGTCCTTACGTCAATACTGCAAAGTCTTGAGCTTTATATTAAATCTTGAAATCAGGTACTGTAATCCTCAAACTGTTCTTCTTTTACGAAATTGTCTTCATTACGTGAGGACCTTCACGTTTTCATGTAAGTCTTGGAATCAGCTTGTTATGTCTACAGAAACGTTCTGCACGGGTTTTTGCTGAGGTTTTACTGAATCTATAGATCAATCCCAGAAGTGACATCTTAATGGTAAAGAGTCTTCCCATCTATGAACAGGCTGTATCTTTCTACTTTAAAATTTGTCTCTGTGTAGGGGGGTGTAGCATACACTCTGAGCTGTTTTGGCTGTTTACTTGTAGATGTTATTTAAAAAAATTTTTTCCTCCTATAAACCACAGAACTTATATACATGTATTCGTAACCAATGGACATAGACAACAAAACTGGGGATGGGGCTGGATGGGGGAGGTTGGAAGGAGGGTGTCAATGGGGGGAAAAGGAGAAACATCTGTAAAAAAAAAAAATTAATAAAAAAAATTTTTTTCTCCTGTTCATATTGACAGCTTTCTTAATACATTCTAAAATTAAAAAAAAAAAATCACTCCATACTATTTCTTTGTTTCCAGTATACAGGTTACTTTGGTTTCTAAATATATTCACACATCCTTTGCTACCCCTCTCTTCCAGAGGTGGAGACTAATTCCCTTCTCCTACAAGGGGCTGGACTTGGCACCTTGACATGTAACAGGTAGAAGACAGCACAGGTGAAGGTGTGGACCCAGAGACCAGGTCCCACAAAGCACTGGGCCTCTCTAATTGGGTTGCCCTATCTCTCTGCGCTCATTCGCTGTGGAGAAGCCAGCTGCCGTGTCAGCAGGTGTCCGGTGGAGAGTCCCTCGTGCTGAGGCCTGAGGCCTCCTGCTAACAGCCACGTCAAGCCTCCACATGACTGCAGCTTTGGCCAACATCTGGGTTGCACCTCATGAGAGACCCTGAGCCAGAACCACCCAGTTATCTGCTCATAAATTCTCGATGCATGGGACCTGAGCTAGTGAATGTTTGTTGTTTTAAACCACTAGGTTGGGATACTTTGTTACACAGCAGTAGATAACTAATACCCACATCTTGCATCTATTTTGTTAAACGTATCACTAATATTTGATTTTCTTTTAATTGTCACCTGACATTTTTGCACTTATCTTCAGACAGAGTGGGTGGGAGAAAGGGAGGAAAAGAGAGAGAGAAACATCCATGTGAGAGAGACACACCGACTGGCTGCCACCCACACAACCTCAACTGGGGCTGGGGACAAACTACAACAAAGGTACGTGCCCTTAGCGGGAACCAAACCTGGAACTCTCTGGTCCTCAGGCCGACGCTCTACCGCTAAGCCAAACCATATCTGATTTTTTTGATGCAGTTTAAAAGATGTTTTTAAATTTCAGTTTCTAGTTGTTTATTTGCTAGTGTACAGAAATACGATTGAATTCAGAATAATGGTTTTGTATCCGGTGACCTTGCTAAATCAGTTCTAGTAGCACAGACGTCTGTAATTTCGTCTATGGTGTTAGAACTGGTGCGTCGGTCCTCGTACCCGGGGTGGGAGTGTGCGGCTCCTCTGCAGTGTAGGCTTAAGGCACCCGGTTCTCACTGACCAAGCCTCCGAGCTGCCCCTCCAACTGCAGGGACCTTTAGGACCGCCGGGACCAGGAGTTCCTGGGCTTCCACAGCTACAGCTCGAGATTACCACAGCAACCTGACTACCACCAAGTTTGCCAGCGTCATCCTGCTGGCTGCTGTACCTCTCTCTGCAGTCCCTGGACAGGCTTGAGCAGGCTCAGATCTCTGGGCTTCCTCGTGGGGGGACTTCTTTGCCTCCACTTTTCTGTCACACTTCCCCACGTTTCTCTGCTCGAGCTCCCAAAGGTGACCATCTGCTTCGGACCATTTCATCTTTCCCCTCCATGTCATAGGTTGTCAAGAAGCCCTAAGTGGGTGGCCAGGTCCCCCCTTTTTCCAATTGGTTCTGTGCATTGGGACAAGGTTCCATGGTCCAATGCTCCTTCTTGGGCTGTGGGGGTTGGGGACAGAGCAATCAATCTCCCTTGAAAGGAGCATGAGCAGTGGGCACTGTGACGGACCCTCTCCTGCGATGGACGCCTCCCATGCACACCTCCAACCCCGGGCTCCGCCTCCTCCTAAGCCTGACTCACTCTGTGAGCGGAACACTGCTCCTCATCCAGTCCAGGAGCGAGGCCACACCCCGTCTGTAGACTTGAGTGTTGCTGTGCTCGGCTCTGATTCTCTCTCTCCTCCCTTCCCAGCCCTCTCACCTGTCTCTGCTCATTCGCAGGCAGAGCTGAAAGGCCCTGAAGTAGCGGGCACTCACTGTGGGCACGTGGCAGGTGAGGGAACTGTGACCTCACAGCTCAAGTTCATGAGGAGGCGGAATGTAAATACAGGTCTCCTGATTTCCCCAAGTTAGTGTTTCCCTACTACGCAGTGCTTGGCCCCGCAGGCGTGCCCACCCCGACCCCCATGGGCCAGTGGGGCAGAGACAGGGGTGCTGCAGTGCAGGGGGCAGGGCCAGGGGCAGGGCAGCTACGACCCAGACTCGGCTGTGGGTGGCAGGTGCCCCATCCCACCCAGAGTCAGGGTAGAAACTGGAGGTTGTCAAGAGAGAAAACAATTATTCCCCTCCCCCCGACACTTATTTAGACGCTATATTAGCCTGGGCTGCCATAACAAAATGCCGCAGACCAGGCGGCTTAATCAACAGAGTCTCTTTGCTCACCGTTCTGGAGGCTAGAACTCTGAGGCTGACACCGAGGGTCCTATGGCTTTGACTGAGTTTAGCTTGAAACCCTACCCAGCCTTTCCCTGGATAGTCAGCACCCCCCAGGGCAGCAGAAGACGGCTGCCTGGACCTGACTGAGGGTCACACACAAGGTCCGGATCCCTGGCAGGCCGAAGGTAACTGGCTGACTTAAGTTATGTTTCAGCAACTGAGCCTGAGGTGGAATGACCCCCTGGCTACTGTTCCATGAGAACAGGCAGAGGGACTCCAGGACACACCTCTGTACTGTCCTTGAGACCTGAAGAAATGACTTGTCACCCTTACCTCGCCTCCAACCCATCAGCTCCCAACACGACCTGAACCCCTCACCCACGGTGCCTTGTGAGTTTTGCCCTAAATTATCCGTACCTTACATGACACTGGGGGGTTTGGGCTTTAGAGCATCAGCCTTTCGTTCTCCTGGATGGCGCCATTCATAATACAATAGCCAACATGTCTCCACTGCAGTTCTCCGTGTTTGGTACTCGGCTCAGCCAGTGGCAGGTGGATGAACTCTTTCTGTTTGACAAGGAGATCCGAGTGCCAGTGTGGTCGGTCCGGGTGAGAGCTGTCCCTGACTTACCGCAGCTGCCCTCTGGCCAGGTCTCCACGGCCTTTCCTCTGTGTGGGGGCAGGCGGTGCACACGCCCCAGCTCTCTGCGGTCTTTTCTTAGGGGGACACCAATCCTATGGGATCAGAACCCTGCCTTATGACCTCATTTAACTTTAGTGGCTTCCTTAGTGGGCCCCGTCTCCAAAGACAGTCACACTAGGGGTTAGGGCCCTAATGTATAAATCTGGGGGGATATAAACATTGAGTCCTTAACAGACTCTCTTGCTTATGTTCCTATTGAATCATCCCTGTATCCAGGTAGGGATCAGTGTTCCTACATTACAGGTGAGAAAACAAGCTCATAGAAGAAGTAACTGCCCAGGTAACTCACCCCCAGAGTCAGGATCAAAGCCAGGCTGGTCCAGCTCTGCCGTCTATGCGGAGTGCATTGCCCTGGGCTCTGTGGACTCGGCAGCCCGGACCCCGGCTGGAGCCTGCGCACGTTGCTTTCCCCTCCGCTGCCGTCCACTCGGAGCTCAGCCTCCACTCAGCTGCGCCCCGTCTCCAGCCCTTGGACCCGGGCACACTCCTGGCTCTCAGGTGCCCAGAGGAAGGCAGTGACCTGAGGGAGGCAGGCAGGGGTTCCCGTGTCGGGCTTCCCCGTGTCTGCACTGGGGTGAGCCGTGCGGGGCGGAGGATGGTCTGATGAGAACGACCTGGGAGGGCCATGGAGGAAGCCCTTCTCTAGGGACCGGGGACACTTTAGCTGAGGGACAAGCAGGAAGAGCAGGACACGCTGCACGAGTGATCTCTGGCAGCCTCCTCCACATTCTCAGTTTCCTCGTCTGTCGAGGTGGAGCCGGGGGCAGGTTCTCTGGAAGACACCTTCGAGTCCTGAGCCTCTGTGGTGTGAAGTACTGCCTGTGGCCCAGCCCTCCCGTGTCGGCCCTGTGTGGGCCCAGGAAGGGCAACACTTTCCCTCCCGCCTTCTACGTTCTTCTGGCCAATAACCACACTGACAGGGGCCAGTGAACAGAGAAAGTCAAAGTTCAATTCGTGTGCATGGGGCGTTCACGTAGACACGATACATCCGTGAACATTCCGAAGGGGGGGGGCCACATGGGGTGCACATGGCATTTTTGGACAAAAGAGAAAGGGGGGCGGACAGGGGATGGATTTCAGAGGTGAGAATGGGCGGGTTCCAGGCTGTTGGGGGAGAGCGGAGCACACATGGCAGGGAACCCTTGCGGGCAACTCACAGACTACGGGACATGACGGGGCGTGTGGCTCACAGGTCCTGCCTGGAGCCTCTCGGTTCCTCTGCTTCATTCAGATGAGGCTCAGGCAGCCTCCCAACATCCCCTTCCTCAAGCAGTTCTCTGTCTGAATCTCTTGGGCAGGAAAGGGGGGAGGGTCAAACGTTCTCAGTTTTTTTTTTTTTTTATTTAAAAAAAATTTTTTTTAACCTCACCCAGGACATTTTTGCATTTATCTTCAGATAGAGCAGGAGGGAGAGAGGGGGGAAGAGAGAGAGAGAAACATCGATGTGAGAGAGACACTTCGACTGGTTGCCACCCACACGACCCCAAGAGGGGCTGGGGACAAACTGCAACCCAACCGAGGTACATGCCCTTAGCGGAAACTGAACCTGGGACTCTCTGGTCCGTGGACCGATGCTCTATCGGCTGAGCCAAACCAGCCAGGGCCAGTCTTTTATTTCTTAATAAACAGCTTTACATCAAACAGGCTCAGGGTGGAGACTTTTTTGGTCCCTTCGCCTCTCTGGTTAAGAAAATGCTTTAACTCATCACAGAACCAGTCAGTGAACATTTACTTCCCCTGCCAGGTGCTTGACCACGTGGTGGGTCCTGGGCATTAGAGGGCACAGAGCGATGAGGGAGGCCCAGCTCCTGCTCCCTGAGAACTGCCAGCGCGGGTGTGAAGGCAGACGCCAGGGAGGAGCGGGTAAGACTGGGACAGGGGGAGGGAAGATCCCTGCCTCTGGGGGAGGAGCCGTGACCCTGGTATCCGTGGGGCGCTCTCCATGTCTCCGTCTGTTGCTGGCAGAAGTGGGCTTTTGGGTGCTGTGGGAACAAGCATTTCCTGAGGCCCCCACATGGGGATGAGGTATCACGGAAAGCTTTATTGATGAGGCAACATTAAGGGGGTTCCCTTCCAAGTTCCCATCTCCCTCTGTTCTGCCATGGAGAGACTCCCATTTGGTCTCTAGCAGAACTAGAATTAACGCCACTGCCCCGAGTCTTCGTTCCATGTGAAAGCACAGCCCAGACCAGCTTCTGGCTAGCTTAGCTTGTGTTCCCTACTGCAGTCCAGAGCATTGGGGTTCTCATGGCCGTGGGCCATGCAACTTCTAGGGCCACATGGCAAGCGAGTGTGGGCCATGGAGCAAGGGACTGCAAGACAACAATGTGAAAGGAGAGATCAAGAGGGAGAGAACTTTTGCCTCGGGGTGATAACCTGGAGCTTAACCAGTTAAGCCTCAGGATTTCCTGTGTTGTGGTGGCTCTGCCCCCCTAGCCAATGATCTTTGTCCCCCCGCTAGACTGACAGGGAGCACCTTCCCTACATCACCCTGACTTCACTCTGCGTGCGCCCATCTTCCCCTTGGTTGGACCCTTTTCCCCAGGGATTTGCAGGAATGGACCAGTAGTTCCCTGGGGAGTGTGAAACTGCAGCTTCCTGGGGAAGCTGCCCAGATGACCGAGCTTACAATGTCCGCCTCCCTTTCGTTATCTTCCTCCTATTAATATTAACTCGCTAGTTATAATGGTAATAACCCCACATCCAGTAAAGACAAAAAGGAATTTTTGTCTCCACTTTATATAAGGAAACTCGGGCAGAGAGAGAAATGACGACCTAAAGCCACACCACCGGAAGTGGCCAGGCCACGTGTACTCCCGGCCCCGGTCTTCTGGCTCAGCGTGCCTCACACTGCGGCACACTCTGGGCTGGGAGATGGGAAGACACCTGAGCCAGACACTGGAGATGGTTGAAGCCTTCTCTGTCTGGGGGGGAGGTGGACACATCAATACCCCACTTCAGAGACTGTTCACTGAGCACAGCTGGGCCACCTGGTGGACGTCAGGCCTTGACTAGGGGCTGAATCCAAGGGCTTCCTGGCCCCGGGAGCTGCAGCCTGCTGGGGTGATGAGGATGCTCACCAAGGTCAGAGCAGTGACAGTCCCAGGACGTCCCAGCCGGGCAGGCAGAGGGTTTTCAACCCACATGAACTCATGGCTTTGGACCATCATTCACTCATCCACTCGTGTGTTCTTTCATTCAGTCACCACACAGTACTCAGGGCCATCTGTGCACCCAGCCCTGTGTCTGCCTGGGGACCCGTCCTTCCCTCTGGGAACACCATCCTGAGCCCCAGCACGTGCGGCTGCAGCCCAGTGTCTGGACATCCCCAGGGCAGGCACGTGGTCTCAGCCCCTTCTAGCTGACCTAGTGGAGACGGACAGGCTATCAGGCGCCTCAGAGCTTCTCTCTGCTGCTCCCAGCACACCCTCTCCAGCCATGGGTGTTCTAGGCCAGGTGCAAGGGCAGGAGCTTTGTGTGAGCACAGGGACCCCACTCCCCAGGTCTAATGATCAGCTCCAAAGCAGAAGGGCAGAACTGGAGGGGCCCAATCACAGGAACCAGCTCTGTTCCCCACTGCACTTCCTGATGAGGAAACTGAGGCAGCCGCTACCCCCCAACTCAGCTCCTAGTTCTCCCATGGACTGCACACCTCTCCTGGGTGGTCCTCTGGCCTGGCATGTGGATGCTTTGATGGGAGGACAGGAGGTCTCTGGGTAATGGGCTGGCCGGTGGGTGTGATGGGGTAGGGCAGGGCTCCCGGTCCAGAGGCCATTCCCTCCCAAAGTGCTTTTGATCTGCAGTGAGCCTGGCCCAATCCTCCTCCCTATTCTGCCCCAGGATTGCCCTGCATGGAGGACAAAGAGGGGTATGTACGTGTGTGCAGTGGGGTGTGGTGTGGGGAGAGTGAAGAGGCAGGATAATACCAAAGGGTCATTGCAGGGTTTATTCTCCAGCCCTCCTTGACAGTAGGACACTTGAATGGTTCCTCTGGCAGGAACTGAGCAGTGCAAGTGTGAAACTAGGTGGGGAGACGGGTCCGTGGGACTACACGCACACGCACACAGATTACGTGGGTCCCGTGTGTTTGTGGGTTTGTGAGCACCATGAGGGCAAGGGTACATACAATGGTGTCCTCAGAGATGCCAGGAAAGGCTTTGGTCTCTCCCTAATCTCCATCAGCACCACCATCCTCCTTCCTTTAATGTGAACAGAATAATCTTGCATCAAGAGCCACTTGGAGACCAGTCCGTTTAAGTGGACTGCTAGATAAGACATCTCGGAGCGCAGACAGGCACTGTGCACAAAAATGTTCTTGCAGATCGAATTCCACTCAGAGTCCTGGGCAGAGCATTTGTCCTCACTGTGGGGGTAGGGGTGCGGTCGGGGCATGCCTGAGTGTGGGGGAGCCCTGCCCTGGCCTCTCCTGCAGGACACGGGGCTGTGCATTTCTAGCTCCCAACCCCAGCCGTGGTCTCCCGGCTGCCCGACCCCTGGCCAGGCCCTTTCTTTGTCTCACCACAGACATTCATCTGCCAAACAGGGCCTGCCACCTTCTTGGGCCCTAGATAACTGAACAATTATTAATTCCAATGGGTTAAATCTGACAAGAAAGAAACATCAGTTGAGCTATTCAAAGTGTATATACATTTTTGGGGGACACCTTGAGGAAAAGAAAAGCAAGTTGCAGAATACACACAGTATGATACACTTTATATAACAATCATTTTCACAATTTAATAAAATTATAAAGAAGTGGAAAATATAAGGAAAAAAATAAATGATGAAAAGATATGGTTCTTACTGGAATTCTAGGACAAAAATAGAAATAACTGATAAAAGTAGAAAGACAATTCCCTGAGCTGGCAAAGTCTCAAGTCTTCAGAGCCAGAAGGTTCCTGTCTGCCAGCCAGATGATTGGGGAAAAACTGGCATCCGAACATGTTTTCATGTGATTTCAGAATTCCTGTGAAAAAAAGAAGATCCTTATATGTTCCCAGCAGTGGGGAAGCCAAGACATTACTTGCCAAGAAACAATGAACAGAAGTAGCATTAGATTTTATCAGTAACACTGGATTCCAAAAATATTGAAGACGTACCTTCCAAGATCTAGTGAAAATAGTGTCTGGACTGTAGACTTCTATACTCCGTCAAATAAATATCAATAAAAATTAAGAGGAAACTTAACAATAAAAAAGTCAGGTGAGCCCAGCCAGTGCCTCTCAGTGGTTGAACATCGACCCCATGGGCCAAGAGATTGCCAGTTTGATTCCTGGTCAGGACACATGCCCAGGGTTATGGGCTCAATCCCCAGTCAAGGGCACATATCTGTGTTGCAGGTTCAGTCCTCAGCCCTCGTTGGGGTCAACCAATTGATGTGTCTCTCAACTGGTGTTTTTCTCTCTCTCCCCTTCCACTTTATCTGAAACATCAGTGGAAAAATACCCTCGGGTGAGGAGTAACAACAACAACAAAGTCAGTTAAAAATCAAGGCATTTTCTAATAATGGTCCTCTGTGATCCCTCCCACACACCTTTTCTGAGAAAAAAAAAAAATGAGGTCTCTCCTAGGAGGGGAGGCAGGCCAGGAGGAGGTGGGAATGCAGAAGAGGAGGCTGGGGATGGGACTGAGACAGGAGGTCATCCCAGCCGACAGCCCAGGCCTTGAGGGCTTGGCTTCCTTCTCTGCTTGGGCAGCCCTAGGGCCCTGGGGCAGGCTGCTGGGATGAGGCCAGCCGCTGCTGGGGTGGAGCTGGATCCTCATGAAGAGAGGGAGAGCCACCAGGGGCCCCGCAGGACCGCAGTCCACGGCCACGATGAGGGGGAGTGGAGTCCCTTCTGTGGGTCTGAGAGAGAGGCACCCGTGGAGGGAGGGGTTAGACACTGAGACTGGAGAAGAGCTGGGTTGAGGGGTGGGGATGGGCTAAGCGAGTTGAGATGGATCCAAAGGGAGTCTGGGTATAGGGCTATGCAAGGGGAAAATGGATGGGGACTGAGATGTGACAGAAGCCAGACCAGGGGCAGGGATAGGTCCAGGTACTGACAGTGAGTCGAGAGAATGGATATAGGGCTGGGGAATGAGTTGGGGGCTGGGGCCATCCGAGAGGAAGGGCATGGCGTCTGAGATAGGAATGGCGGTCGCTCGGGAAGATGGAAAGTTCGTCAGGGGTGGAGAATGGATTAGGGAGATTGAAGTGGGCCTTGCAGTGGGAGGCTGGGGGTCTTCCCATGGGACATGGTTACCCCTCCTCTTTTCTGAGGAGTCCCCCCTGCAGAAGGCTCTCTCGGCTGGGGAAGGGCCTGCACCGGGAACCAGCTGGTGCCCCGCGTCTCCTCGGGGCAGCCCCTGGAGACCCCTTTTCTTTTGTGAACCTCGGTTGTCCTGCTTGTACAAAGACTAGACTGGGGGCTCTCACCCGCCCCAAACCCCAGAGCTAGTGCAAGGAAGCACATGTGCCCCCCCGCCGGCTTTTCCCTTTTAGGACAGGCAACAGTGAGGACCCTGCACAGCCTCTTGTCTTGAGGGCCAGGTGAATCCTCTGTCCGTCGGAGCAATGACGGTGGAGAAGACACCGAGTCACTCCGGACTCACTGCACGTTCCACACTAACTCTGGTCCCACCTCGGCTGCACGTCAGGAAACCTGGAGGCTCTGGGAACCTCCTGTGAGCTGGGAAGAGCAACAGGGTTGCAAGGTTCCTGGGCACTTGTGACGCCACTGACAGACTGGTCACAGTCCTCCACTCCCTGTCCCCAGACAGAGCTGTGCTTCACACACTCACACACACTCACACTTGCACGCTCACACTCGCACACACACTTGCACGCACACACACCCCAAATGCACACATTCCCAAAGAATACACACACCTTTAGGCTCCCAACCCAGCCTCACAATCAAATGCACACACAGAATTAAACACAAGAACACAAGCAACCGTATTCTCTCTCAAACTCAAGCAAATGTACATGTACCATCCCCACTCTTCCAGGCTAACACACACCTGAACACACACACACACACTTCATCCCATCTTGCTTTCCCATACAGGTTCATGCATGCATCTACTCGGGTAACCACACTGTCCCACAAACACACGCCCTCACATAAAACCACAGACAATGCACAGTCATCCAGGGCAACAATCACAAACTCACAATTACAGCAACTCATGTCACAGACAAGCTCACCCACACACACATTCCCCACCGGAAGCAGGCACATTTGCAGCCTCGTGAGCTCCAGTCCCATGCACACATGTGCACTTGCAGTCCACAGTTACACTCACACAGCTAACACCAGCACCCTTTGAAATACATTCATACCCACACAACACAATCACCCCACCAGAGACACAGTCGCAAACACCTGCTTACAACCACACATTCAACAGTCCGCCTGACCTTACCATCTCCACTCGTCTCACACAGCCAAGCTCACCCTGGGTAGGGTGGGGGACAGCACCTGAGCCCCAGAAAGCCAGCCCCCATTCCTTTCTCTGCCCCAGGAATCCTGATCTTCAGGCTCCTGTTGGCTACCCCCAGCTGCCTCGGCCACTCTGAAGACCTGGGCAGCTGCTTCCAGGACCCTGCCTTTGAGTCCGTTGTTGTCACAGCCCAGGAGGGCCTCGGCCCCTCCCCACTGCCCAAGCACGTGGTGGTGGTGGGAGCTGGCATGTCCGACCTGGTGGCACCTGCAGGATGCTGGCCACCAGGGGAGCAGGCTTTGGTTTAGTCATCTGCCTCTGGGTTTGCTTACTGGGTGGGAAAAGGAAAAGAAAACACCTGCCTGGAACCCACGATCTCTTAGCCGTTAGTCATTGTTCCTCAAAACTCCCCCGAGACTTGACGTTGTCCGCAGCCTCTGTTCGCATGGGAAGCAGAAGTAGAGAAGGGGGTGCTAATAGGTGAAAACTAGGGGCACTCTGTCCCCTGCCACCGTGGAGCACTCTGCCTCACTCACAGGACTGAGGACCCTCCTGGAGAAGCCCCGCCCCGCAGTTTGGTTATTCTGCACATTCAGGGGCCTTCTGCTGGGATGACAGCCTGTGGCTGGGCGGGTTGGAGTACAGGGTGGGAGAAGGAAGAGCCTGGCCCTGGGGATGGCAGCAGCTTCTCCGGACCCCAGGTTTCCATCCTGGAAGCCGCCAACGACTACGTTGGGGGCCGAGTGGTCACAATCAGGAACGAGGAGGAGAGCTGGTACCATGAACTGGGTCCCATGCGAACCCCAAAGTCCCAGAGGTAAGTCCTGGGAAAGGGATGGAGGGAGGGCAAGTACCAGGGGTTGGGAGGAGCTAGTGTGGGCCCTGCTCCCTGGAGTCAGAGCCCTTTCTGACTCACTGATCCATGGGGTCCGATCCTGCTAGTCAGGACTGAAACTGGTCTCCCACTTGACAGAGACAACGAGTCTCAGAGCCCAGGGTCCCAGAGAAAGTGGAAGGTTCCAAACTAATAATGACAATAGTGTGCTTTAAACACAGGCAGTTTCTCAAATGTCAGTTATACCACGGTAAACTATCAAACGACAACAGCTACCATTTGTTGAGCGCTTCCTATGTGCTAAGCATGACCCGGGCAATATCTCATTGTTGCCGTTTGATACTCATGTTTCCCATTTATAAATTAAGAAACTAGACTCAGAGTAGTAAGTGACTCACCCAAGAGTCTCTCGGGAGAAAGTGACAAAGCCCCTCAAAATCAAGGCCGTGCCTGACGCAAAAGCGGATACTTGACTTCGGAGCTGCGCCTGACGCCTGGAAGAGAGCCCGACCCCCCATCTGAGGCTTCTAAGACCAAAACGATCCCTCACCTGGTGTCCCACATACCTCCAGGAATATGACTTCTTTTCAAAATATGAACCGAACTGCAGATGTCCCTCCAAACACCACCAAAAACAAAAACAAAATCCAACTGAAACAACCAAAGTAGAAGTCTTTAGATCTGGCCTCGAACTCACCTGCAGATGGAAAGTGGGATTTCAACGCTGTCTGAAGCAAAAGGCCTCTGTCCCCACCCGGCATTTCCCGAGGGCCTCCATTCCTGATGGGTGAACTGCCTCCTCCCCACCTCCCCCGGGGCAAAGACAAAAGGAAAAGAATTGATGCCAGAGCAAAATGAAACAGGATCAGGGATGAGGAAGGAGTTAGTCTGAGTTCCCTGGGCACAGAGAGAAACTGGTTCTCCTGGAAATGGCTCCTACGGTGAGGCCAGCAGGAGCAAGGTGCCTGGGGGCGGCTGCCGTGTCATGCCCGTATTTGCTGCAGACCGGTCCACACCTATGTCAAGAAGCTGGGCCTGAAGCTGAACAAGTTCACTCAATACGATGGCAACACCTGGTACCTCACCAACAGACAACACTGTCGCACCAGGGAGGTCAAGGCCCACCCAGAGGTCCTGGGCTATTCCGCGAACCCCACGGAGAAGGGCAAGATGCTGAGACTCTCTCCTACCAGTCCACTGCCAAGGTGCTTGCTGCCTCACCCTCCCAGGGTTGGGAAAGAACAGGGTCTGGCCTGAAGTCACCTGGCAAATTAGTGGATGGACCCAGGTCACCTGACGCCTCTCCAATACCCTTGTGATTGGTCTGCCTTCCTCTAACACCCACTAAGAATGTTGCCACCCAAACCCTATGCCCAGCCCCGTATCTCCTGTCCTTGGGTGGCCCATGGCAATGATTGATCAGTGCAGCGGAAGGAAAGGGCACCCTTGGTATTAAATCAGTCCTGCCAGATTGCAGTGAAGGTCTTCACCTCAGATTTTAGTCTCCAAAGATCTTTAAAAGAAGGGGAGATTTGAGGGCAAAAAGAAGCATTTAGGAGCTCCCGGAAGCGTCCTTCCTCAGATTCTTCCATCCCCCGCCTCCTTGACCCCACCCTCTTCAAGGGGACATCCAGAGACCCTGGGAGTCTTGCTTCAGATATTTGGTTTTAATCTAAAGCTGCTTCCCCTTCCCCTCCTTTTGCAGGTCTAACAATGTCTGGACATTTTCAACTGCAGCCCTTTTATGATTCTTACTCCACCAAGGTGAGTGAGGCAAAGAAATCCCAGGATAGAGATGGGGGAGGGAGGGTTGTGCTCAGCTTAGCTCCCAGGGGTTGTCCCTTGCCTACCAGGACCCTCTTTCCACTGCCAAGCCTTTACCTCCCTGGAATCCAGTCCCACCCCTTGCCTGACCCAGGCCCCTGCTGAAGCCCCTTCCTACACACTGGGCCCCCCACCTGGTGTTTCTATCTCCCCACAGGCTTACCTGCTGAAGGAAGCGATGCTGAGCCCAGCAGCAGTCAAGATGATCAGGGATGTGATGAATGAGGATATTAAATTCAACAAGTGGTTCCTAGAGTCCCTGCAGTCTGACCTCATCTTCTCCAAAAGTGATGAGTCAGGTTGATCTGGACCAGGATTCAAGTCTGTCTCCTCCTCCAATCAGAGCAGAGAAAGGGAACTTCGATTATTGAGCAGTTACTATGTGCCAGGCATCAGCCTAAGCACTTTCCAAGAGTTATCACAGTTAATCTTACGATCACCTGGAAGGCAGGTACTATTATTCAAAGCCATTGTACCAGGGAGGTTTCTGAGAGCCCAGAGAAATGGTGTAACAGCCAAGTTCACACAACTGGGCCAAGGGCTGGAACCAGAATCCAAACCTGGGTGTGTAGGACTCCTCCTGGGATGCAGAATTGCACGGTGGCTGAATCTACAGGCTGCCGTCATGGGAAACTCCCTTTTCTCTGGGTGTCAGCATTCCAAACTATAAAATTCAACGACAGTCCTTCCCTCGCAGAGACTGGTTATGCTGTACATAAAGAATGTAGATGAAGTGTCCGCCCCTTTCAGACCAGGAACGCTGCCGGGACTGGGCAACTGGCCTCATGCCTCCCCCCCTTGCAACTTTACCGAGATCACAGGCGGCTTCGACCAGCTCCCCAAAGCCCTCAGCGCCAGCTTGAAGCCTGGCACCATCCATCTGGGCTCCAAGGTGGAGACGGTCGTGAGGGCTGGGCCCGAGGTACAGATTTCCTATCAGGTGGGTGAATCCAACTCATCACTGCACAACCTCACTGTGAATTTTATCATCATCTCCGCTTTGGCCAAGGCCACGTGCTTCATCACCTTTACGCCACCTCTCTCCCTCGACAAGGTGGATGCTCTCCGCTGGGTCCATTACATCAGCGCTACCAAGGTGGTTCTGGCCTGTGAGGAACCCTTCTGGGAACGGGATGGCATCCGGGGCGGGGTCTCCATCACCGACTGGCCCTCACGCTACATCTACTACCCCAGCCACCGCCTTCCCAGCGGCAAGGGCGTCCTGCTGGCCTCCTACACGCTGGGCAATGGTTCCCTCTTCTTCACATCCATGCAGCACGACCAGGTGGTGGACATCGTCCTAGAGGACCTGTACACCAGATACCCAAGGAGGAGCTGCGGCGCATGTGCCCCACCTCTGTGCTCAAACACTGGTCCCTGGATCCCCTCTTCATGGGCAGCGTCACGCAGTTTGTGCCCCACCAGATTGAGGACTATTTACAGCGACTCTTCCAGCCAGAGGGCCGCATCCACTTTGCTGGTGAGCATACCAGCCAGCCCCATGGCTGGACAGACGCTGCCATCAGGTCTGGCCTGCGGGCAGCCAGGGATACCCAGGCTGTCGTGGATGAGGAGGCCAGAGGAAACAGAAGACCTTCTCCAACACCCGGAATCGTGTCTGACCCCGAGAGAAAGCTCCAAGGGAATCTACAGGCAGCAGGCTGGGAAGTGGGAGTTGGAGGCAGACACTGGGGACAGGTTACCATTAGTCCTCCTGGCCCACAAACACGCCCCAGAAGTGTCAGACAAGGAACCAGCTGGTGAGTCCACAAGAAAATCACCCTTTTTTCTGCTTCTCTCCCCTGCCAGCCCTTGAGGAAGGAACAGCAGAGTCAGGGTACAGCAGTGCCCCCTCATGGAAGGGGACACTAACAAGACCCCCAGTAGATGCCTGAAACCACAGATAGTACCGAACCCTATTGGACCTATCTTTTTCCTTATACATGTATACCTATGATACCGTTTAATTTATAAATTAGACACAGTAAGAGAGCAACAAAAATAACTAATAATAAAATAGAAAAATCATGATGATATACTGTAATAAAAGTTATGTGAACGTGGTCTCTGTTTCCTAATGGCGCCCCTGGCCCATGGACTTTCTGCTCTTTAACTTCACCTCCCCATCGCCGGTCAGAACCCTCTTCCCCACCTCTGCTTGTCCAGGCCACACATCCCCCAGGGAGAACACAAGCTCATCGTCATGCTACATGCTCCCTCCCCGCTCTGCTCCTCTCTGAAACCTGTCCCGTCCTTCCAGGCCCAGCATGAGTTACTCCCCTTCCCCCAAGTCCTTCCTTCATAGTCAAACCCCAGGGATTTCTCTCTTTGAACCCTGACCCTTCCTCCCTAGAGTCCCAAACGCTATGGCTATGGCTCTTCTTGTGCTGATATAATTCCTCAACTATACTAAGAGCCCCCAAGAGCTGGGATCGTATCTTGCATGCCTTTTTGCATTTTCCCTGGTAGACACTAAGTATATTCGATTCCCTTCAACCTATCAATTAATATTTATGATGCATCTATGATGTGTCAAGCACAGTGCTGTGTACCAAATACAAAGAATGAGCCTCATTATTTAATTGAATCAAAACTCTACCTCGACCTTGTCCCTGTACCTCCAAGAATTAGCTTATAGAAGGAATCTAAAAAACAAGACAAACTAACAAACAAAACAAAACAGAAATAGACTCATAAATACAGAGAACAAACTGGTGGTTGCCACAAGGGAAGGGGGCAGGGATGAATGAAATAGGTGAACCGGATTAACAGGTACAAACTTCCGGTTATAAATAAATGTCATGCCTTGCAGCCCCCTCCAGTGCACCTGCACAAGGGTAACCCGCACCCCGGTGGGAGTGGCCCCTTCCTCAGCACAGCCCTGGCGGACTGACCACATCCTGGCGAGGCCCCCCATGCCTGCTGGACCCCAACCCTACCCCGGAGTGCTGCAACACAGCTCCTAGTGCACCCCAACGAGCCCACCCCACCTGCACTCCCGCACCCACCCACCGGGCTCCCAGGACCTGCTGCACCTGGTCGCATCCGTGGCCCCGACCTCACTGCCTCCAGCAGGTGTGCGCGGGCTGGGGGGCACCCTCCACGCCTCCCTGTAGTCGCGCCTGCAGGACCTCCACAGCATCGTGCAGTGTCGCCCCTGTGCCCATCGTCAACCTCAGGGACGAAGAGCTGTTCCCCCTGGGAGGCCTTGTTCTCGGGCTCCCAACGCCGGCAGAGGCGCGCAGCAGCGCCCCGCGGGGCCACAGAAGAGCGAGTGGCCCGGCTTGGACCCCAGTGGCTCTGGGGCTGCTGGACAGCCACTGCCAGGCCTGCGGGACTCGGGCCCCAGGGCCAACGCCAGGCCTCCGGCTGCCGGCAGGCAGGCTGCCGGAGCAGAGAGCCAAGAGCTGCCACAGTGCCCTTACGTCCTCTCCACCGGGAACAGCGTCGTGACCTCGTCCTCCAAGCAGGGCTTCTGAGGCTGGCTCAGGTGGACGGACCGATGGCCAGAGAGGAGGCCAGGCGGCAGGGGCCGTGGAGAAGCCCCGGTGCAGGTGCAGGAAGCGTCCGCAGTCACCCCACAGAGGGAACCTGGCTGGACACTTCCCTGTGTGGTTCACATTTCAGCAATCCTCCAGAAATAAAAGAAAGCCCAAGAGTGTACTTTCTGTTGTTGAAAATAAATAAATAAGTCGTGGGGATGTAATGCACAGCATAGGGAATATAGTCAATAATATTGTAATGAATTTGTATGGTGACAGACATTCTGTAATGTATAAAATATCAAATGACTGTTGTACCTCTGAAACCAACACAGCGTGTGGTAAAAGCAAGTTTACAGTTGTTCATATGGAAAATAATACAATAATTAATCAATAATAATACAAGAATAAACTTTTGTGTACTCACAACTCTAAACCTACTTCTGCCTCACCCTGTATAATATGGAATATCAACTATAATTCAATAAAAAAATGAGAGCTATAATAATCCATGTATCATCATGAATAAATCTTTGAAAATGATAAGTGAAAAAATTTGAGGAGATGAAACACACATTTTTATATATTACATTTAAGGATACTATATGTTATTAATACATACATATTTGACAAAAGAATATAAACCTGAAAAAATACATACTAACTTCAGAGTAGGGTTTACTTCTGGGGAAAAATAAGTTGAGACAAATACAGCAAAAAGTTAAAATTTGTACAATGCAGTTGGTGAATACAAGAATGAGTATGTTCTTGTTATATTCATTTCTGTATTTTAAAAATACTCCAGGAAATGTTTAAATAAAACACACGCGCATACACACACACACACACACACACAGAACTGATGAACTGAAATGAATCAACTCTCCTCTAGACTCACGTACAGTCTCTAGCCTTCCAAAAAGTAATCCCAAACTTGGTTCATGTTTCAATCAAAATTGTTGGGGAACTGAGTACAGAGGCCCTCTAGGTTCTAGGAAATTTTAAGCAAAACAATTTGTTTCCTTTGTCCCTAGGAAACAAATAAGCAAGGAAGACTTTGGAGGCTTCTATAAATGAGTTAATAATGAGATCGAGAAAACTACTTAGAACACTTTGTATTCAAACTGTCAGACTGGTACAAACAAGTTTGTACTGACATTGTTTTGCACAATAGAACCCACTGGTCAAGCTGGACTCTGCCTTGCTCAGTACTCCCAGCCAGCCGTCGGGAGCATCAAGTTATGCTGAGCGGTGCATTTGGGCCTTTTTCTGAGACTTAATTAGGTCAGCCCTCTCTAAGCTTCCAAGGCATGAGTAAGTCACCAGATCAAAAGGATATAAAAATATTTATCACAAGAAGCATTTATTATTATTTTCTGGTCACTTCTCCAAGTCTTTTACACATATACATATATGCAAATGCCTCAAAGTAACTCTATGAGGTAGATACTATTATGCTCCTCATCTTACTGATGAAGAAAATGAAGTACAGAAAGACAAATATCACATGATCTCACTTATTTGTGGAATATAATGAACAAAACAAGCTGATGAACAAAATAGACCCAGAGACCTGGAAGTAGGGTACAGACTGACAAACCTCAAAAGGGGGGGGGGGGGAGAGATAAACCACAGGATTTATATGCATGTATGTGTAACCATGGACATAGACAACAGTGCTGGGGACAGGGCGGGGGGAGGGTGTCAAGGGGGAAAAAGGAGAAACATCTGTTACAAAAATTAATTAATTAAAAAATTAAAAAGAAAATGAAGTACAGAGAAGTTAAATTATTTTCCCAATGCCACATAGCAAGAACATAGTAGAGTTATAATTAAAAAATGGGTAATCATAAGAATTGTTTCAAATACTAGTTGCACTGCTCTGCTTATAACTATTAACATTAGACAAACAGTAGACAAATGCAGCAGCAGATAAATTGTATTAGCAGAATACTGTCCTCATTCATGTGTAGTTTGGCTACAGATACCAAACCTATGGCTGAGTTTCTTCTAGTATGATCAAAAGTTTCTTTTTAATTTGTTCTGAATAAAACTGAATTGTGGGTTCTCTATAAAAAGTGAAAAACAAAAAAAACAGCACTGGCCGGTTTGGCTCAGCAGTTGGAGTGTCGGCCTGTGATCTGGAGAGACCGGGGTTCGGTTCCCGCTAAGGGCATGTACCTCGGTTGCAGTTTGTCCCCAGCCCTGGTTGGGTCATGCAGGTGACAGCCACTCGATGTGTTCCTTTCACGTCGATGTTTCTCTCTCTTTCTCTTCCTCTCTCTCCCTCCCACTCTATCTGAACAAAAAATAGAAAAATGTCCTCGGGTGAGGATTAAAAAAACAAACGAACAGGTAATAATACAAAATCCAATTCAAGTTGGATATCGTAGACCTAAATGTGAAAGCTTTTTTAAAATGAAACGTTCAGCCCTGGCCGGTTTGGCTCAGCGGTTAGAGCGTCTGCCTGCAGTCCGGAGAGACCCGGGTTCGGTTCCCGCTAAGGGCATGTACCTCGGTTGCAGTTTGTCCCCGGCTCTGGTTGGTCGTGCGGGTGGCAGCCACTCGATGTGTCCCTTTCACATTGATGTTTCCCTCTCTCTCTCTTCCTCTCTCTCCCTCCTACTCTATCTGTACAAAAAATGGAAAAATGTCCTCGGATGAGGATTAAAAAATAAAAATAAAAAAAATAAAAAAAAATAAAATAAAATGAAACGTTCAGAGCTCTCTGATGGTGACGTCAGAGCCATCTCCTCCCATGGAAACATCGAGTAAACAGCAGCTCGACTAGAAACAGTGGTGTGGGTGCTCCAGAAGCCAGTCAAGGGCTGCAACAACCACGCCAATGCCCCATTTAAAAGCAGCAAAATTATGCCCTGGCTGGCTGGGTGGTTCGGTTGGTTGGAGTGTCGTCCTGTACACCCAAAAGGTTTTGGGTTTGTTTGGGTTTGTTTCCCAGTCAGGGCACATACCTACATACCTAGATAGCATGTTTCTCTCTCACATTGATGTGTGTGTGTGTGTGTGTGTGTGTCTTTCTTAAATCAATAAAACATACCCTTGGTTGAGGATTTTAAAAAGAAGAAGACAAAAGAAAACTAAAAGCAGTATGGAGTTTTATGATGTTTTGCTGACGCCTCCCAGGCTGAGCACGATTAGGAAGAAGTCACCCAATTCTTGGTTTCTCCTTCCGGAAAAGAAGCAGATTTGTTTGCAACACTTTGGCATGACTGGGTGCTGCCCAAGGGGCTGGTTTCCGTGTCGTCTGACTCAGACAGGAACAGTGGCACAGTGTGGAGGCTGCTGTAGGCAGTGGCAGGTGTCACGGCACATAAAACCTGCAGTGGAACCACAGCCCAGCGGGGCCTGGAGGCAGGAGGTGGCAGGCAGGGAAATGCAGCAGAACATCTAAGGCCCTGAGAAGAAGCCGAGGTAAGACTCTCAGGGAAATTAAGGCATTGAAAAGCACCTGTGCATACACTTGAAGAGCCCACAGCTAACTTTATACTCAATGACAAAAGCCTGAAAGCTTTTCCTCTAAGATCAGGAGCAAGACAAGCATGCCCACTTCACCACTCTATTCAGCACAGTACTGGAAGTCCTAGTCCAGCAATTAAGCAAGAAGAAGGAATAGAAGGCATTCAAATTGAAAAGGAAATTAATGATCTCTGTTCACAGACAACATGATCTTATATGTAGAAAATCCTGAAGATTCCACAAAATCATTGTCAGAACTCATAAATAAATTCAGAAAAGTTGCAGGATACAAAATCAACACACAGCCCTGGCCGGTTTGGCTCAGCAGTTAGAGCGTCGGCCTGCGGTCCTGAGAGACCCGGGTTCAGTTCCCGCTAAGGGCGCGTACCTCGGTTGCAGTTTGTCCCCGGCCCTGGTCGGTTGTGCGGGTGGCAGGCACTCGATGTGTCCCTTTAATGTCGATGTTTCTCTCTCTCTCTCTGTTCCTCTCTCTCCTTCCCACTCTACCTGAACAAAAAATGGAAAAATGTCCTCAGGTGAGGATAAAAAACAAAACAAAATCAACACACAAAAATTAGCTGTGCTTCTATACACTTAATAATAAACAATTTAAAAAGGAAATTAAGAAAAATCCATTTACAATAGTACAAAATATATACATTTAGGAATAATTTTAACCATGAGGTGAAAGATTTGTACACTGAAGACTACAAAACATTGCTGAAAGACATTTTTTAAAGATTCAAGTACATGGAAAGACATCCTATGTTCATGGATTAGAAGATATAATATTGTTAAAATGTCAATACTATCCAAAGCAATCTACAGATTTGGTACAATACCTATCAAACTCCTAATGATCTCTTTTGTAGAAATTGAAAAATCCATCCCAAATTTAGATAGAATTTCAAGGGACCCTGAATAGTGAGAACATTAAAAAAAAGGGGGGGGGGGGGCAAAGCTTCCTGATTTCAAAACTTACTACAAAGCTACAGTAATCAAAACAGTATGGTGGGAGTGTAACGATAGACATATATACCAATGGAACGAATGGAACGGAACGGAACGGAATGGAATAGAATAGAACCCAGAAATAAACCCCTACATATATGGCCAAATGATTTTCAACAAGAGTACCAAGACCATTAAATAGGAACAATCTTTTAATCAATAATGTTGGGAGATTTCAACACATTTCTTTTTGTAAATGATTCAAAAAGCAAACCAAAAATTCATTAAGTATATGAAAGATTTTAAAGGACAATAAAAAACATGCCTAATGAAACATACATGGACAGCGCCTCCCCCAACTGCAGAATACACATAATTTTCAAGCATCCAAGGAGGATTTGTAAAAACTGACCATATAAATACAAAACCATAAAGCAAGTCCCAACTTTCAAAGGGTTAAATCATTTGGAATATTTTCTCTTACCACAATACAATTAATCCACAAATTGATGTTTTAAAAGATAACTAGAACAAATTAAATGGAGCAACATTGTGTATTCATAGATAGGTAGGTTCAATGTTGTCGACATGTCAGTTCTTCCCAACTTGTTCTGTAGGTTCAAGGCAATTCCAATAAAAAGCCCAGCAAGTTATTTTGTGGATATCAACAAACTACTACTGAAGTGTATATGGATCAGCAAAACACCCAGCATAGGCAACGCAATGTTGAAGGAAAAGAACTAAGTTTGAAGACTGACACTCCCCAACTTCAAGACTTCCTATAAAACTACAGTAATCAAGACAGTGTGATATTGGTGAGAAATCAATAGATCAATAGAACAGAATAGAAAGCCCCAAAATAGTCCCACATAAATATAATCAACTGATCTTTGACAAAGGCGCAAAGGCAATGCCATTATACTGCAACGACAGTCTTTCAGTCTTTCCAACACATGGTGCTGGAACAACTGCACATCCACATGCAAAAAAAAAAAAAAAAAAAAAAGAATCTAGACACAGACCTTACTCCTCTCACAAAAATTAATTGAAAATGGATTACAGAACTGTAAAACTCCTAGAGGATAACATACGAGGAACTTTAGATGGCCTTGGGTATGGATATGACTTTTTAGATCCAACACCAAAGACACAATCCATGAAAGAAAAAACAATGAGAAGCTGGACTTCCTGGAAATGAAAACCAGCTGCTCTGCAACAGACGGTGTCAGGTATGAGAAGACAAGCCACACACTGGGAGGACATATGTGCAAAAGACACACCTGATAAAAGACTGTTATCCAAAATATGCAAGTAACTGTGAAAATTCAACATTAAGAAAACAAGTAGCTATAATAATCAAGTATTATGGTGGAAATTAAAAAAAAAATACAAAAACTGTGGGATCAGCTGTCTTCCTCTGAGTACACTGGAGAACTTGGTAAAAAAATAAATAAATAAAATGTATGACAAGTTTAGAACTGTACATTCTCAGCTGAGTGGATGGGTAGAAAGCCAGAAAACACAACTGCCCAGAGGAAATCCCTTATTTTATATAACACAATTCTGGATTTCTGAAAATCAGACCCACCGTCTGTTCCTGTGGTTAACCTAACTACATACAAGCTAAATCATAGCCTTGCTTATTGTATAATTAAAGTCATAGAGTTGATAGAGAAAGACTTGGAATTTGAGAATTGTAACAGAAATTTGAGAATTGTAAACATGTACCAGAGGGTATGAAATAAATCCCTCAACAAATAAGATGGCGGGTTCAGGAGCCACAAGGCTACCCGGCCCCCAGGCACTCAGCGCGCGCCCACCCCGCTGCCGCGATGCCCAAGAGGAAGGTTAGCTCCACCGAGGGGGCGGCCAAGGAGGAGCCCAAGAGGAGGTCGGCGAGGTTGTCCAGCAAACCTGCTCCTGCAAAAGTGGAAAGGAAGCCAAAAAAGGCGGCGGGAAAGGAAAGATCTGCAGACAAGAAAGTGCACACGAAAGGGAACAGGGGAGCAGAGGGAAAGCAGGCCGAAGTGGCTGACCAGGAACCTAAAGATCTACCCGCGGAAAATGGAGAAACTAAAAACGAGAGTCCAGCCTCAGAGGAAGCAGGAGAGAAAGAAGCCAAGTCTGACTGATATCATGTACCATGTCTTATCAGTGGTCCCTGTCTCCCTTCTTGTACAATCCAGAGGAATATTTTTATCAACTATTTTGTAAATGCAAGTTTTTTTAGTAGCTCTAGAAACATTTTTAAGAAGGAGGGAATTCTACCTTATCCCATTTTTTTAAGTGTAAATGCTTTTTTTTAAGAGGTGAAATCATTTGCTGGTTGTTTATTTTTTGGTACAACCAGAAATAGTGGGATATTGAATATGGGAGGCTTTGATTGTCTTGGGTGTCAGCTTAACATTCCATAGCTGGGGGAGGTTTTTATATCCTGTAATACAAGCATACTACATGGCAGTTTGGAGTCAGTTGTGCATTTAATATGTCTTGAACATTTTAAATTACTTCTATTGCCATGTTTTTGGTATAATTGTTTCCTAAAGAAACCACTCCTTGATCTTGGCTCTCCCTGTCAGAAGTCCGTACACTCTGGAACATCTTTGGTGTGGTGGTCCAGTTTTCCTAGTAACCTTGTTAATGTGCTGTGAAAGATTGAAAATTTGATTATGTAGTATATATGATATTAAATTGTGAATTAGTGGGACTTTGATGTAACAGCGTATCAACATTTGAAGATATTGGTACTTGATACTCTTGAGGAAAATTAGCCTTCAAGTTTTAAGCTGGAAAGTCACTGGAATAACAGTTTAGAAAAGAATCACAACTACATGACTTTACATTTTTGGTACATATGTTAAGAATTGTGTACAAATTGAAATGTCTGTGTACTTATCCTCAAAACAAACAATAAAATCTCAATTATGAAAGAAAAAAAAAAGATGGCTACCACCTTAGTGAAAGTCCTTGCTCCCAGGAGTCTCTAGCACATTTAGCATTACTCCCCGCCCCCCCCGCCAAGTGAAGGATAGTTGTTGCATCTGGCATGTCTAATCACAATGGAAGAAGCACAACACCTTTGGGTTTTGGAGGCAAGGGACACCTCGGTAGGCTTCTGTTCACTGAGTAACGCATAAGGCTGCCACAGGGGGGCAGTGTGGGGTCTCGGAAAGTTCCTGGGCTTCAAACGGGTGTGGTTGACCTTGAGTCTATTTTCTCATACATCTAAAGGTAACAAAAATTTATTCCTAAGATTATGGTGACTATGAAATGAGCTAACATGTGATAGGCCTTTAAAGCACGCATCATCAGATGCTGTCTGCAGTCTGCACCACCTTGCAATTTGATGGCAGTCAGGATAAAATACTGGCAAAGTGGCCACTTCCCCTGCAAAATGACACCCAGAGGAGAGGCCAGTGGAGCCTGAGATCTACCCAGCTTCCACCTGGTGCTGTCTACAGCACAGCTCTGTGTCCAGCAAACCACTGGGCGAGGTGCGCACTGACTCCCTGAGCTCCCAAACTCTGCAAGGACGAGTGACGTTTATTCTGAGCTCATCCCACTCCATTGCTGAGACGCAGATTGCTCACTTCCCTGATGCGACATGTCACATTTAGAGCACGTGTCACATTTAGAACACCAGAGGGCAGCCACTCCTCACAGTCGGCGGTACAGGGCTGGGGAACACAGCAGCTAAACCAAGGGGAAATGGGCCAGTCCCCCCACCCCCCACCCCCTTTTCTCCCTTCTCCTCAGCTTGCTCCACACATCAGGATGGTGTGGCTCTGAAAACAAAGACCTGTGCTTGACACTCAACTCAACTGCTTACCTCCTATGACCTTGGACAAGTGATCTCGCCTCTCCAAGCCACAGTTTGCTCATCTGGAAAAATAGGGTACAAAAATAGTACCTACCTCGTGGGATAGCTGGAACAAGTGAGATGATGGGGGTGAACTGCCATCGTCCAAATGTTAGCTGTTCTCAGGCATCCTAATGGTTCATCTACTTTGATTCTCAGCTGAGTCCTGGCAGGAAGAGTAAGTAAACATGATTCTCGGTTTTCAGATAAAGAAATTGAGGCACCGAGGAGTTTAATGACCTGCAGAATCATGATGATAACAGTAGTTTCATTTTCCACTCTTCTCCCTCAACCATTTGACAGTGATGGACTCTGACCTTAAAAGACTTACTTTTAACTCTTTTTAGATTCTGGGATTCTGAGGCCCAGAGAAGGCAAATACTTTACTGAAGGCTACACAGTGAGCCAATGGCTAATCCAGGACCCAATGAGCCAGTCCAGTGGGCTTCGAGTTCGATTCCCAGGCAGTTGCCCGAGACACCCTGTGAAACGCTGCCTCATTATTCTGCTCGTGATTGTTTACGGGGGGATCCCAGCCATGAGCCTTGCCTCCCGATCTAGACTGTGAGCTAAAAGGGAAAAAAATTCTCAAGGAATACATATTACTCCTTCTTTTGGGGGGGAGGTTTTTATTGATTTGAGAGAGAGAGGAAGGGAGAGGAAGAGAGAGAAACATCGATGAGAGAGAACATCAATGGGCCGCCTCCTGCATGCCCCCCCACTGGGGATTTGGCCCACAACCTGGGCATGTGCCCTGACTGGGAATTGAACTGGTGACCTCATGGTGCATGGGTCTATGCTCAACCACTGAGCCACACTGGTTGGGCTCAAGGAATACGTATCACTGTGGGAACACATCTGTGACATGTTGCTGGATGAAACGGGACCCACAGAACAGTGAGCCGGGACTCCAGTGTGCATCAGTGCATGTGCACAGAGGGAAAATGTCTTAATGCGCAGAGGTAAAAATGCTTATCTCTGGGTCGTGGAATTACACAAGCATTTTGTATTTTCCTTTGCATTTTTGTATGTTTCTAGATTTATCCAATAAACGTGTTTTACATCTATGATCCTAGCAAATGCTTGTGTACGTGTGTTATACTTTTTCAACTGTCTACTTTAAAAATTAAAACTACACTAAGAGTCAGGGATCTTGAGCTGTCCTCCCCATTCATTATGGTGGCTTTGCAGGAGCCTTTTAACCTCTGCGAGCTTCAGTTTCTCCACCTGAATGCAGACAGAATGACCCCTGGCCCCTCCACCCAGAGGCTCAAACCTTCCTGGCCCGGCGCCCCAGGCAGCTCCCTCCCCCCCTCAGCCTTGTCGCCAGGCAGTGGCAGTCCTCGCCTGTGTCTCCAGTCCTCATTCTGTTCATTAATGCAGCCTCGGGCTTTTGCCCCCTCTTTCCACACTGGAATCTAGGGGTCACTGTCAGCCCCCTCACTGCCAAAACCAACGGCCCTCAAAATGTCTTTCTCTCCAGTTGTCTCCCTCTCCCTCTCCAAACCCTGCTCGGTTCCCCAGCAGGGGCTCTCCTGGCTGCCCCCTCCTCCTGGAAGCCCACCTTCCTTCTCCCTCTCCGACCAGGGCTCGCCTCAGCTCCCTCAGCCCTCCCTTGCCACAAGGAGTCGTCCCAGGAGGTTAACTCATCTCTGGAGTATTTCTCTGAACGACCCTCCTCTGCAGACCCCAGGAAGGCGCACGGCCTCTCCACGCCCACCCCCCACAGCCCCTCCACGGAGAGTTGTGCCCACCTTCCTGCAACACACCCGGCCTTCCTTCCGAGACTCTGCCCGGTTTCCTGCTTCCCTCAGGGCTCTCATCCTGGACCCCCACACCTCTCGCCGGCGTGGACTCCCCACTGGTGCCCCCGCCTTCACCCTCTTCCCTCCAGCCCAGCCGTGCACACAGCTTACATCGCCAGTGTCATCATAACGGTGGCTGAGCCCTCACCAAGTGTCAGGCATCCAGGGCTTTCTCGTGTCCTCGCGTATTCATGTTTTCCTCACAACAACACTATAAGGGAAATATTACTTTTATCTCCATTTCAAGGACAAGAAAAGGGAGTACAGGATGTAAATGACCCTCTCCTGTGTGGGTAAGTACACGGTCACTGAAATATTGGAGCTGAGGTTTGGACATAGATCGTCTCATCTGGCTGAAGAGCGTCTGCCCTAACCATTCTGCTACCCTGCTGATTTGCCTGTTATGCCAGAAACAGCTGCAGGGTAAAGTCCACACTTTTCCACCTGCCTCTCAGGACCCACCTGTATAGCTCAAACACACTCTTTCAGTCCTACTGCCCACTGTGCCCAGTCGGTGCCTTCCCAGCCCCCATCCTGACTGCACCCCTCACCTGCCCACTTCACAGTTAACCCATGTCCTGCGGCCACTCGTGCCTGACAGGCTCACCCCCATCTCCATATACTGGACCCTCCCGTCCTCCAAGGCCGGCTCAGCTGCCTCTTCCTCCCTGCGAGCAGGCCAAGCTGAACGCAGCCCTGATGGGAGACAGGTGGCAGAGCACGTGGTCCCTGACCTTCCGGAGGGAAGTGGAGGATCAGGAGCCCTCACTCCAGGCCTCCACTCTCCCGCCCATAGATGGAGGGGGTGGCAGTAGATCAACTTTGGGGGCCCCTCTTCCTTAAGTCTAGGACTCTGCTCTCACGATCCTGAAATGGAGGTGACCGTGCCCTCTCGTGCCCCTTTAACATGCACAGAATGGAGAGAATGTGAGGACTGGGGAGGACTTCAGAGAAAACAGAATCCCACCCCCTCACTTTTCTGGCCGAGATGTGGAGCCCCGGGAGCTGCAGAGGCCTGGCTACCCACTGGGGAGTGGGAGGCATGAAGGACCCATCTCGACAGGTCCCCAGCCCCAGAGAAAGGCGGTGGGAGGAGCCTGGAAGGGCAAAGCTGCAGAGCCTGGTGCTCCCTCCGCCCCCACCCACTCCCTGCCAGCTCGGCCTGCCAGCTCCAGGAGGCCTCAGTAGTTTTCCACAACCAGCAGGCCTGCAGCCCAGGACATGTGCTCCCCGCTCCCCTTGCCCCCCACATTCCTCTGCACACTCAGGCAGCAAAGTGGCATTCAGGGCCCTGCGGGGCGGGGCAGGAGGGAGCCGGAGACCCGGACACATAAAGACACAGATGCTGGCTGGCACAGAAGCGATCAGGACAGGCCAGAGAGATAGCACAAATCCAGATGAGGCCCAGCCACAAACAAGCGTGCAGAGGTAATGCAGACACGAGCAAGTAAGGCTATCACACAGAGCTGCGGGCCCGGCAGATGCCGAGGCGTCTGCACCTGGAGGCTCACTCACAGACACCTGCCATCAGCCCCTGACACCCACCCTCCTCCCCTGAGCGCCCGCACTGCCTGTTCAGGTCAAACGCTGGTCTGGGAAAGAGAGAAAATTCCTGAGCTGCCCCAAGCCAGGGAGGCAGGACAGGAGCTAGACAAAACCCAGGGACCCGCCAGGCTCCCTCTGCACTGAGAAGCCGTCACTTTTTAATTCCAAAGAATTCACTGGACCGTCCATCCCCACCCTGCTCCCAGAGGCCAGGGTAAGTCTGGTTCTGCAGCACCACCCCGTCCACGTGGCCCTTTCTCCAACCCCTGGGACCCCAGCTGTTAGGGGCAGATTAGAGAGGCTTCTAGCAGCCCTTTCCCTGGTTCATTTCCCCCCCAGTCCCCTCTCCATCCCCACCTGTGCCCTCCACCTTAGCTGACTCCTCCAGGCACACACCATGTCCCTCACTCCATCTCCCAACATCAACCCATCTGTCCTCCAAGAGATGAGCGCCCCACTTCCCCCGGCTCTCCGCGCTCGGGAGCCCGGCACACGGTCCTTGGCCAGGGGGACCCTGCGGCTCGCACCTCAGCCCCCCCAGGGCTGCTCCGTGACTACCTGGTGGCCCTGCCAGGGGGCAGACTAGGGCTCCAGTCCAGCCTCGCCCTCTGCGTGTCTGGGAACCTTAGGCCAATGGCTTCAACTCTGGGGGCCTCAGTTCCCTCTTTTATTAAATGGGAGTAACGATGCCACCTGGCTCTCAAGGATTCTAGAGTTTATCAAAGGGCCTAGTTTTAACCAAGAAATGGGCGGCACGGCTTGGGTTTAGTGATTCAGCCTCTGTCAGCCTCGGTTTCCCTGTCTGGATAATGTGATAACTCTTGCTACCCTGGGGTGGTGAAAGACCCTATAGGGAGCAAATGGTTTGAATGGGGGGTCCCACCAAGGGGCCCCCCTCCTCTGCAAACACTTCGCCCTACCTCCCAGTTCCCACAGGGCTTAACTGGCCAGGAGGGATTTACCGCCCGAGAGCCTGATCCGCTGGATTGGCACAGAGGCCGCCTGTCCCACTGGGGACCCGAGGCCACAGTGCCAGCGGCCACGTTGTGCCAGCCCGACCCTGGCTGCTTCCAGGGCTGGCACCGAATTTTCTATCCCTGGGCCGGGCCCCGGGCCCAGCCCATGTTCCCCAGCTGGCTATTGGGGACCCTGGAAGCTGCAGGGCTTCTCAGGTCATACAGTTTCCATCCCAGCTCCCCACCCGCCCTCCCTCTCCCACCCCAACACCCACCGGTCCTCAGTGGGAGACAAGTCCACCCCTTCAGCTGGGCCCCTGCCCCTCCCCAAAAGAGCAGAGTCCTGGCCTCTCGCCCCCTACCCCATCCTGGGCATTCTGACAGATGACCTCAGGTTTCCCTGGAAAAGCTGTGGAACTTGGGAGAACCTCTCAGGATGAGTTCAGCCGGGGGTGTGGGTGGGCGGCCGGGGCCAGAGTGCTTCATGTTGGGCGGGCTCTGAGTGTTCCGGGTCCTGGGGGCCAGCCACGCTGTTCTGGGTCTGAGCTGGAGCCCATCCAGGTGTCATCTGGTCCAGGTGCTGGACTCTGCCAGCAGTGTTCAGAGTTTGGGTGTTGGGACCCTCTCTGGATGCTCTCGCCTAAATGCCGGCATCTTCACTGTGTTTTTGGGTGGAGTTGTGGGGGTCCCCTCGGACTGCTCTGGGTGAAGGGCCCAGGGCTTGGGGTCTTTTCTCGTGCTCCGAGTCCAGGTGTGGTCTGCTCTAGGTCAGATTGTTGGGGCTTTCTCTTTCATGGTGGTTGGAAACCCATGCGGGGTGCGTGGCCCGTGTTGGGGATCTTATGTGAATTTGGAACCTGCCATGGTGGCTGCTCAGGGTTTGTTTGGGGCCCCAGACCTCCCCGCAACTGGCCTGAAGGCAGACATCACTGCTAAGTCCCACCCCAGTTCACCAAGATCCTTATGAGACCAGCAAAAGGCAGGCCCACGGCAGCTCAGCTGGTCACCCCTCTTCAGAGCCCAGGCAGAGGAGACAGACCCCAGACCCGAGCTGGGAATCGGTCACGGCTTCACCCTGTCCAGAGGCACGTCCCTTCCTTTCTCCAGCTTCCGTTGCCGTCCCCAGGAAGATGAAAGAATTGGGTTTGATAGTCTCAGGGCCCCTGGATCCCCCTCTCCCTGGTCCACACCTACACGCACACCCACAGGACACTCATTCTCACCTCCTGATTTTCCCCACTCTGATCTCCCCACTCAGAAGGCCTTCATCTCCCCTTTCCCTCTCAGCCTCGACGGCGAAGCCTCTTTCTTCTAGGGACCGTCCCCAGCCCTTTCCTTTCGCAGGCCCAGCGTGTGCGCCGGCCTTGCCCTGGGACAAGACGGGCTCGGGCACGGGTCTCTGGCTCCCCCGCCCGGCTGGCAGCGCTCTGAGGGCAGGGCTGGCCCCTCCTGGCCCCCGCGCTGCAGCCGCATTCTGCGTGGGCATGGGCTCAGGGTCCCGTGCTCAGCCCAGGCTGGCACTTGACCCTTTAAGAAGAAGAATCTCTTGCGTCTCTAATACACCGGATGGCAGGGTGGGCTCTGAGCGGATTTGTGGGCCCGTCTCCTGCCCGCACCAATCCTCCTTTCTGGGCTGCTGCACTCATGTGACAGCCAGTCTGGGACACCAGGGAGCCCTCGGGACCACGTGCTTCCAGCGAATAGCTGGTCACTGACCGCCTAATTCTACCTCTCCTGGGTGGCTGTGGAAATCAGAAATCTCCGAGGGCAGAAGTGATTTAGAGCAATTACCCTGTCCTCCGGGCCAACCTGTAAGTCAAGCATGTCAGCACGAGTGTCCACGTGTGTGCATTCTCACACAGACACGCATGCACTTGTCGGGGAGAGGAGGCGGCCAGGTTCTGGGCTGGGCACTCTGCAAACACTTCTTAGTCCTCACAGCAGCCTTGTAGGAATCATTAGCCCCATCTGCAGATGAGGAAACTGAGGCTCGGAGAAGGTAGGGGCTAAGCTGAGATCTCCTCTACACAGCTATTACGTGTGGAATCAGAATTCAAAGCCAGGCCCTTTGCACACACACATGCACACATATCTTCACATACACAGTCGGACACATACATGCAAGTGCACACACCTTTCACACTCTTGCGCTCAACCCCTACTCAGGGTCACTGAATATCAAAACTAGAAGGGGACTTAGATCATCCTGTCTATGCCATTCCATTTTACGAGAGGGGGAGGGGATTTACGTTTTCAAGGCATTTAGGAAGTGGCAAAACCAGAACTAAAATTCACATTTGTTGTCACACAGTCACGTGAATACACACCACACAACGTACCCAAAGGCTCCAGCACAAAACCCACGAATGCACCAGAGTTGGTCGCACCTCGCACAGACCCTTACTGGGTTTGCATGCTTGACACATGCCATTGCACACACCCACTCATCACACAGACACGCACACGATCATACAGTTGCACACGGTGCACATTCATGTGTGCTCATTCACACACGATCTTCACACTCATGTATCTACTCACACATACACACGCATCCATGTCCTCTCACTCGCACACTCATTGTGCCCACCCTCCTGACGCAGGAGACGGAAGTTGACCCTGACGGATCTGTTAGAGAACTCTGACGGCAGGCTGGGCGCTGGGGCGGGAGCTACACACTGAGCGTGACTTTGTGTGGGTGCACCCTGGCACTACCACGGGCAGCCCTGGGAAGTGTGCTCTGCCCGCAGTTCCCTACAGGCCCAGGCAACTCGCCTTGGCCAAACCTAGCAGGTATGTAAAAGTGCTGACTCATAAGCCAGGAGTGGCCAGGCCAGGCTGGTGGCAGGGCTGGTCCTGGCTTGCGAGCTATTTGTCTTCTGCCTGGATCTGCATCGTGGACTCGCCTTCCTCAAAGGGCCAGACCCTGAGTCATGAGACCTCTTCCTACAGCCACTGAAGATGAGGCTCGAGGTGCCAGGATGTGGGAGCAAAGCAACCAGAGCCGCCAATGGGATTTACCAAAGTTGGTGAGCCAGCTAACTAGGGCTTCCTAGTGACACTTTGAGATGGGCTATTTAAGCCACTGAAGTCTTTCTCGGTGCCTGAAATGTTATGTAGCAAATACAAATGAATCTCAAAACCCAGCCCATGAACAGTGCCTGCCGTCAAAGTTCTCTAACAGATGCTCTAAGCCGGACAGTCCAGACACACGGACAGATAATTACACTGCAGGGCCTGGGGGCTTGAACACAGAGACAGAGGGAGCAGGAGCACAGGGCAGGGAGCAGCCCAGCTGGGCCAGAGGTGAGGCCACGTGTCCTGGGTACTGAGTGGGGAGTCGGAGTTCACCAAGAAGCTTTCCAGAGCGAAAACCGTGTTTCAGGGAACAGGGACCAGCATAAGTGTGGGTTGAAGCAGAGGAGTGGAAGGGGGCTGGAGGTACAGGAAATGAGGCCAATTGGAGCCAGCCATTAAACAAACTTCTGCCAGGTACTTACTGTGAGCTAGGTTATGACACATGAAATATACAAACCTGGCTCTCAAAGAGCTCAGGCTCAGATGTAAGTTCTTCCAGGTGGTAAGCAGGTGATACAGCGAGTGGACCAGGAGGGTGGGAGCCATGGGGCGTGGCAGGGCTGGGTCTAATGAGAGCCCGTGCCCTGTCTAAGCATTATTGCTCAAGAATACTTGTCAATCCTCTAAGAGCCAAAAAAAAACAAAAACCGATATGATATGTGGGCTGGGTTCCAATGATAGACCCTCAATCTGCAACCCTTGGTTCAAGTCTCCAGAACGTAGACCCTAGAATTTGGAGGAAGCCTTTGTGGAGCTAAGGAGGTTGAGCCTGGCCATATAGCTGGGCCTAAGACCCTGGGGAGGTTCTTGCCCTGGAAGGACACTTGTCGCAGGAGCCTCCAGGGGAAGGCTCTCACACTGCGACCTTTGGACGTGACAGGGCTGCATGTGTCATCCAAGACCCGAAAGATAAGGGCAACGCTCTGCTTTGTCCCAGCGTAACCGCTTCCTGGCAAGGGCCTCTCTGTCCTCACCTGAATCTTCGTCCTCACCCCTTCTCCTGCCCAAGACCAGGACCCCGCCTTTTTCTAGCCACCACTTGCATAAAAAACTGATTAGATTGGGTCCCTTATATTTCTCTCTTTGGCCCAAGGCCTCCGCCACACACACACACACACACACACACACACACACACACACACACTCCTCTGTAAGGTGAGGGGCTTGGATCCGTTGATGGAAGGATGATTCTCCCATGTTCCATCTCATGGTGATTGCGGAACAGCCTCAGAGATGAAGATGTCTGACTTGGTGTCCTGGTTCCTCTGAAGTCCCTGGGGCACCTGGAGGGGAGACAGGTGTCCAGGCGGGAGTGGAGAACCCTGGGGTCCGGATGGAGCTTTCCCATTGCCCCGGGAGGGAACATGGCCGGGCAACCCGTCCAGCCTCCCCTCTGCCCAGCGCATACACAGACCCCAGCGCTTGGCTGTGGAGCCCAGGAGCTGCTTGGGCACAAACTGGCACCCCTCCCACCCCCAACAGCCACAGCCTCTCTCCTGGACCCTCATTAAATCATTCCGCCCACTGGCTCCAGGCTCGGGCTGCCTTTGATGTGTGTCCATCCAGCTTCTGGGCCAAGACCAGGCCCCTCACACTAGGCAGGGCTAATGGGCTCTGACAGCTTCCCTGGGGCCCCACGGTGGTAGGGACACCAAGGCCCACACTCACACCAGCAGGACACATGCTCAGGCCCGTGAACAGCCAGAGTCCCATACTTACATACAGTGTGCTCTCTCTCTCTCTCTCTCTCTCTCTCTCTCTCTCTCTCACACACACACACACACACACACACACACACACACACACTCACCTAGTCCCAGTGGGACCCCCACTGTCTCCCAGACACGTGCACCTGGCACACACATGCACGCAGGCACACCCGTCTGCACACATTCCTGGACACATGCACCCATACACGCTCACAGACACCTGCTGCACACACAGCCTCACACTCTGATCGCGCACACCCACGGCACGGCCCCTGGGCTGCACTCCGGGCCTCCGGTGCCCTCCTGCTCGCCCCTTGGCTGGCAGGCGAGTCTGCAAGCTCACCGAACTCCCGTCCTCGGTGTTCGCACTGTGGTTATGAACGCAGGCAGCCTGACTTCGGTTCTTACCCACTTATAAGCTGTGGGACTGTGGGCAAGTTCTGACCCTCTCTGGGCCTCTGTTTCCCCTCCTGTAGAACTGGAACCATGGTCGTACCTTCCTAGGGCATGTGTGGCTTCAGAAAGGCTCCGTCCTGGCGGTCTCTGTTCCTTCTTAGGTCAGGATTACAAGATGTTCACTATGTGACAAATCACTGGACTTAAAAAAAAGAAGGTTCTGCCCGGCCGGTATGGCTCAGTGGATGGAGCATCATGCCAGGGACTGAGAGGTCCTGGTTCGATTTCCGGTCAGGGCACATGCCTGGGTTTCGAGCTGCATTCCCAGTGGGGGGCGTGCAGGAGGCAGTCTATCAATGTTTATCTCTCACATCGATGTTTCTATCTCTCTCTCCCTCCCTGTTTCTCTAAAAATATCAATAAAAATATATTTAATTTTAAAAAAGAAAAGAAAGGTTCTGTACTTACCCACTTAGAACAGTGCCCGGTGCATAATAAGAACTCAGTCAACGTTGGCTGCTGTCTCTTGCCCCTCGTTTCATACCCTTGGCCTCGGCCATAACAAAATCATTAAGTTTCCTCAACATGCCAGCCAGCTACAGGCTGCTGACCGTTCACACTTGGTGTTCCTTCATTTGGGACACCCCTTACCCACTTCTCCCCGCCTCCCACTCTGCCTGGTGTGCTCCTGCTCATCCTTTGAAATTCTACTTAGGGGGCTCTGCCCATGGGGAGCCAGCCTTCTTAGCCCTCCCCAGCAGAACTGATCATTGACTGCTTTGTGTCTCACCCCTGACCTGAATTGTCCCTTCCCCTGGACCGTGTGCGTCTCGAGAACATGGGACCTTGTGAAATACCTCTCCGGTCCTGTCCCCAGCACTGGGCAGGAACCCTAATGCGCATCAGTGGTATGTGAGGGAGTGAAGAGTGCTCTGTCATGAACAAGGTATGAACAAGAAACACTTGTGCAACCGACTATTAAATGTTATGGAAACTGCGTAGCCTGGAGTACTGATGTAAACAATGATAACAGTGAGGATGGCTGGCTCACTGAATGGGAGCTGTGGGCAGGCTCGGAAGTGGGCTTTCTCCTTCCTGTTTTCGGTGGTGCTGCGAGGCTGTGGTGCCGCTGTGTCGATCCCTGGAGACGTGCACGAGGGAAGCCTGGGGGGTGCTCACCGTGGAGGGCGCAGGAGCAAGAAGGAGCAGGTCACTCGACGTACAGGAATGTGCACTGACCTCGAAATCACGGAGCGAACGAGAGAAGTGGGCAGTAAGACTCAGAGCACCAACTGTTTTTGTAAATTACCCCCATGCATATTTTATAAAGACAAACACATTTTAAAGACCTTAGAAAATATATTGGAGTGGATCCCTGGATTGAGGGAGTAAGAAATGGGGGTAGGAATCTGGGGTGAAGAGGATTAAATTAGCACAGAGGAGTAGGACTAACTCAACTCTCTGCATCTGAAGTCCAAACAGAGGGGAAAAAACATCAAATCCATGTATCATCTTCATCTCTTGTACAGGTGAGAAAATGAAACAGTTGTGTAGTCATTCTGTTGTTTAGATGTTGATTTTATGGTGCCCAAACAGCATCGCTGTGGATAGTTTTCCCTAATGCAAAAAAGAGTGTCATTTTCATTGAATGCTCTCTCCCTCTGCCTCTGCTGCTCTCTCTTCCAGCCCTGATTGGACCCTGAACTAGATTCTTCTGAGACCAGGGCAGACCCCACGACCTCTGTGTCCTGTCTGCGAATAAGCGAATGAGTTGAAGAGGGGCACGCAGAAAAAGAACGAGGGAGGAAGGGATGAAGAGGGCTCTCCCAGAACATTCTCTTCCTCTCTCCACCCCTACCCCAGGGTGTGAGTCCTGGGCGGGCGGGGGATCGGCAAAGGGTAGGAACTGGAGAAAACCCTGGGGGGTTTGCTCCCCAGGCAGGAGGCAGCAGCCTAGCACAGGCCCCCCAGCCACAGGCTAGCAGTGCTGGGGAGCCCAGATCCTGCACCACGTGAGCCCCCACTCCAGGAGGGACACCGGGTGGGGCTGGCCCTGTACTAATATCAATAAAGACAGTCACAACCCTTGTGCAAGTTCATTTTGGTCCTCCTCAACTTCCATGACAAGTATGCACACTGAGGATTCTCTCCACTTGACTGGTGAGAAACGGAGGCTCCCAGAGACTGAGTCTCTTTGTTCCTGGGTTCTCAGTAGTGCTGACAACAGCAGACACTTGGAGCGCTCACCCACGCCAGGGCTCCAGCACTCGTACGTCTTAACCCACCGGGTCTGGGGCCGCCTGTGGGCCGCAGACTCACTGCCCCCTCACAAAAAAAAAGGGCCAAACGCAGAGGAGGAGGACTGTCCCAGAGTGTCTCAGGGCAGAGGGCTGTCCCGGAGTAACCCAGTTAACCTGGGAGACCTGGAGAGTGAGGGGAGCTGCTCAGGCCCCAGACTTTCCTCCCCTCACTCCCAGGCCCTGCTGCCGTCTGCCTGGCAGAGCTGGGACCTGAACGCATGGCAAACCAGCCTGTGGAGTGGGGCGGGGGCGGGGGCACCTGGGGAGCCTGGCTCCCTGCCAGCCAAATGGGGGCCCATCGGGAATGAGATCAAGGACACAGCATCAGTCTCTGGCCCACAGCCTCCTCGGGGCCCCTAAGCCTGGGGAGAGGGGAGAAGCCGCCCCCCTCTGCCTTTCCCAGCCAGGACTGAGTGAGCTAATCCCAGAGAGAAGACACATTATTAGTCCTCGAGAATCAGTCCCAGCCTGCTCTGCTGAGTCAGCCAAAAGCAGCCCTTGTTCTGCCAGCTACGTGAGCCCCAGCACGGCCACCGCCACTGCCTCCCTCCCCAGCCCAGGCCCCTGCCTCGCCTCACGTGCCTGTTGACCTGCCCCAGAGCCTCTCCAGGTCAGCAGCCTCAGCCTCCCTCTGTTTACTCTCCTAGCAGCAGACCTGTTTCTCAGCGCCAGCCCATTGACCCCCAAGATAACCATCTCCGCACAGAGAACTGAGCTTCGCCAGGAATGTGGCTCCGGGAAGGAGGGCTTTGGGGGCGTGCGTGGCCCTTCAGCTGCAGAGCAGAGAGCTGTGGTCAGCGCATGTATCCTAGGGGGTCACTGTCAGAAGCGGTACCACTCTGTGTCATCTCCACCATCCTGGTCGTCACCCCTGTCTCCTACCACCCTCCCCATTACTGTGTCCGTCCTCTATCCTGCCACTGTCACTGTGACGACCCCATTATCACCACTACCACCACCCTGAGAGCAAGGCTACCACAAGTTCACCACTGACACCAGCACCCACACCACCATCAGCTCCACTAAGGCAGGCAGATGTCACCAACACCACCAAAATCAGTGCTGTCACTATCCCTGACACCGTCCACTATCATCACTACCAGCACAAAGCATCATGAAAAGCATCTTGACCAACAACCCCTACACTATCCTATACCAACCTCAACATCACTGTCACCACCATCCAAGATCATTCATTTCACCACCCCAAATGTGACCACCGTGACCGGTGTGCCTCAGCCGTCAGAGAATTGGTCCATGGACCAAAGGATTGCAGGTTCCATTCCCAGTTGGGGACATGTACCTGGACTGCAGGTTCGATCCTCAGCCCTGTTCACCCTGGTCAGGGCACATACGGGAGGCAACAGATCAATGTGTCTCTCTCACATCGATGTTCCTCTCTCTCTCACCCCCCCCCCCACTCCCTTCCACTCTCTCTGAAAAGCAATGGAAAAAATATCCTTTGGTGAGGATCAACATAAAAAATAAAATAGGACCATCATTTGCAATACCCTCATCACCAGCACCTTGACCACTATCAGCAATCTCGCCACCACTCACCCCCTCCCCACCGTCACTGCTCCCATCATCACCGCAGCCTTAATCAATACCACCAAACCGACACCACCACCATTTGCATCACTGTCCCCATAACTGAAACCAGTGCCAGTGTTACTATAACCACAGTCAACACCAGGAACATCAACGCCATCACCATCACCACTGCGTGGGTGTCACCAACATCTCCACCACCACAAACACCTCATCACCCCCAACACGGCCACCACCACCGTTTCTCATTTATTAGAATGAAACGTTCATTGTTTTCCTGGGCCTTTTTCTACACCAGGCAAAATGTAAAGAGAACAAGCTCGAGGGAAGCAGAGGCCAAGTTCTTCCAACTCATTGTGCTGACGATGCAATGATATGCCCACTGTCTTCCTGTTAACATCCTCCTCTGAACAGACTTGACTGAGTCACTCAATTCCCCCATTCAGCGATTCACAGAGAGCCAGGCACGCCTGAAAAACACAGGTGTGATTGCAGGAGTCCCCCCTACTGCCTGTGATAGAAAAGTCCAGCTCCCCTCATCACACCTTTTCCCTCCGCACCTCTCCCCAGGCATCCTGGGCCCCCGCAGGTTTGCCTGCGTCTCCAGTGCGGACTTCCTTCCGCGGCCTCCCTGCTTCGGTCCCGCCCCTGTGGACAGAACAGTGTGAGGAAAGGGTGCCCGTCCGAGGGTCAGAGCGCGGAACCCCAGCCTCAATCCCACCGCTAACTCTGGGTGCCCTTAGCAACTCATTTCCTTTTCCCTACCTGTCTCCCCACTTGTAAAAGGATGGCCTTCTGACTCATGTTTTAAACATTTTTTTAGCTGAGACAGATTTGAACCCCTTTTCCAGACGTTCCCTTCAAATGAGAAAACATAGACAGCCAACGCATCTATTGGTTCTCCCAGCAGACTCCCGGCCTCGGGCCCTGGAGGTGCTTCCTGGGCAGGGTGGGGGCTGAAGGGTTAAGCGGTCGGGCTGTGCGAGCAAGTAGCTCAGATGAAAGGCCACCCGCCCGAGAGGACGCCTTGTGGCTGTTGTGGTTGGCAGACCAGGGCAGTGGGACCAGCAAGGTCCCGAAGGAAACCCCCTCCTGGTCTCACCAGAACAAAGTGGTATTTTACAAAAATGCCATTGTTTTGGGGCAAGTCTTTTCCTTTTCAACATAAACCAGGAAGCAGTGCTTCCTTTCCCTGGGTGAGACCGAAGGTCCCCCCACCAGTGGGAGTGGGGGCAAAGGAGCAGAGTTTTTCCTGACTTGAGTGATCTGCCACAAAGCCCCTACCCAGCAGGGCTCCCCAAGGCTGGTGTGTGTGTGTGTGTGTGTGTGTGTGTGTGTGTGTGTGTGTGTGTGTCTGTGATGGGGTAGGAAGAAGAAATAGAGGAGCACCACCTCGTCCAGTCTCTTGCCCCCAACCATGGCCCAGTAGCCTGAGCCAGACTATGAAAGAGGTGTCGCTGCCCACCCCTCTCCCCTCACCCTTGTGCCACCCAGGCTTCCGTCCGTCCTGCCAACGTGCAATCTTCTTCCTGCCTCTGCCTTTGCACCTGCTGTTCCCTCTGCCTGGAGTTCTCTTACCCTTCACAGCTTGCCCTTTCTCTGTTCTAACCTCCGTGAAGCAGTCACTGTTTCTTTTTTTTTTAATTTTTTTTTTCTGTATTGATATTAGAGAAAGAGGAAGGGAGAGGGAGAGAGACAGAAACCTCGATGAGAGAGAACATCGATCGGCTGCCTCCTGCATGCCTCCTACAGGCGATCGGGCCCACAACCCGGGCATGTGCCCTGACCGGGAATCGAACCGGCGACCTCTTGGCGCATGGGTCGCTGCTCAACCACTGAGCCACACCGGTCGGGCTAGTCACTGTTTCATTGCTTGTTCAGTGTCTACCTTTCCTGACACTGTCTGCTCCACGAGAGGAAGGACCAAGAACTTGTCTATCTTGGTGATTACTGCATCCCCAGCACGTAGCACAGGATGACCCATGTGCGTGTGTGTGTGTGTGTGTCCCTCTCACCCCACCCCCACCCCCCACATAAAGAAAACAGGTCACAACCTCTCAGGAGAAGGAGCCACTTCCCTTCTCAAGCTGAAAGAGCAGAGCGTTTCAGACCTTGGAGAGCATCCTGTCCAACCACTCCCTTTTCCTAAAGGGAAAACTGAGTCTTAGCACCTCTGCGCTCAGGCCAGAGGCTCATGGTTGGTCAGCGGAATTGCTGAGCTAGATTCCAGGTGTGCTGACGTCAACGCTGCCAGATATCACCTACTTTCCCAGCTTGGGCACAGGCTGGTGCTAAATCTCTCACTCTTCAGATACAAGACAGTACATTCGCACATCAGGTCTCCTGCGCCCGACCACCTCCTCCGCCTCCCCGAGAACGGACCCCCTGAAGGCCCGAAGGAAGATCCCCCCGCGGCTGAGGTCAAAAGCTCCCCACCAACCACCTCCACACTTTCCCTCCATCACTTTTAGGGAGACGGAGCAAAATCGCTTTCTGGGGCATTCCCATGGGCCCAGGAGGCAGAGTTCCAGCTTTCTGTCCCTTTACACTTCGGTTTTGATGTTTGGACATTTCTGCTTTTGTCTGAACCAGGAAGTCTCCTTCACGTGAATACCTGTGGGCGAATCAATGCAGAAGGACTGTCAGAACACCCTTCGTCGGAGTTGCTGGGCAGGTGAAATGAGACGCTGCCCCAGCACGAGCGGGGGCCCCCCGGGTGCCGGATCCCTCCGAACAGTTAGAAGTGCTGTGCAAACAGGAGACACTGTTACTTTCAAAGCAAAGAGCATCCCTTTTACAACGCGTGCTTAGGCACACTGGGAAAGAAGGCGAAGTCCCTTTCAAGAATGTTTCCTGAGCTTGGCAGTGACTAGGGGGAGGTGAGGCTGGGAAACGTGAGCTTTTTTCTATTTTTCAAAAAATAATGTATACACCCAGGTAGGACAAGTACGCAAAGGAAGTGAAGATGAACAATAAACAGTGTTGACACTAACACCACTTCCCGAAAAGAGAGACCTTCGGAGCGGGAAGGGAGCTTGCTCTGCCTGGTGCCATTCTTCCTGCCTCTGGGTTATCTCCTCTCCCAGGCTGGGGGAAGGACGCAAGCAGATGCATTCTGTGCTTCTAGGTAAGGGCAGATAGGGAACAGATAAAATTCCTCCTAGACGTTAAGATAAGCAGCTATTTTATGGATTTTAACGGCCTGGAGTGGGAAAGAGGGGGAGGAGAAGATGTCTCTATGCCAGCCCCAGGGTTTCCCAGAAAACTGAAACAAAGGACAGGACGCCCAGAGGACCCCCCCCCCCCAGGGAAGGGAGAGCAGGTGGATCCCAGTGAGCAATTCCAACCCTGGAGCAAGCAGGGGTTAATAACCCCGAATTCCCATAGAGGCAGCTTGACCTGAGCCGTGGCTCTGAATCTGAATCACAAGCTCAAGGGTGAAGACCTTCAGGAATTAAAACAACAAGGAGGTATCACCTCACACCTGTCAGAATGGCCGCCATCAACAAATCATCAAACAACAAGTGTTGGCGAGGGTGTGGAGAAAAGGGAACTCTAGTACACTGCTGGTGGGAATGCAGACTGGTGCAGCCACTATGGAAAACAATATGGCGTTACCTCAAAAAGTTAAAAATTGAACTTCCATTTGACCCAGTGATCCCGCTTCTAGGAATATACCCTAAGAAGCCTGAAACACCAATCAGAAAGAATATATGTGCCCCCATGTTCATAGCAGCACTATTTACAATAGCTAAGATCTGGAAACAGCCCAAGTGTCCATCAGTAGATGAATGGATAAAAAAGCAGTGGTACATATACACAATGGAGTACTATGCAGCGGTAAGAAAGAAAGATCTCTTATCCTTTGAGACGACATGGAGGGACCTGGAAAGTATTATCCTAAGTGAAATAAGTCAAGCAGAAAAAGACAAATACCACATGATCTCACTTATATACAGAATATAATGAACATAACAGTCTGAGGAATACGGTAGACCCAGAAACATGGAAGTAGGGCACAAACCGACATCCGTCAGAAGAGGGGATGGGGGGGAGTGGGAAGAGATAAACCACAGAACTTATATGCATGTATGCATGACCAATAGACATGGACAACAAAGCCGGGGACGGGGCGGGTGTGGGGTGGGGAGGGGGGTGCCAATGGGGTAAAAAAGGAGAAATATCTGTAACAAAAAAATAAATTAAAAAATTTAAAAAAAAAAAAGTCCTTCACGAGATCTTTGCAATCAAAGTCAAACTGACACTCCATCCCTGGAGGCTGTGCTGATGGGAAACTCGGTCCCTTATTACTGGGAGGGTCTTCCAAGGGGGCACAAGAGTCTGGAAGGCTCACGTTGAACCCGGAAAACAAGGGACTCAGCTCCTTGCTCCTTGAAGAGTTGTCTTAAGACCAGCAGTAGCAGAGCCTCTGATTAGATCCCATCAGAAATTCAGACTCAGGACCCACCGCAGGCCTGCTGCATCACGTCTGCATTTGACGGAGATGCCCAGGGCATTCGTGGGCACAGTCACTTCTGAGAAACATCGGGAGACTAACCCCAAACCCTCCAGGAGGCTGACAGCACCGTGGCTTTGGTGGATCAAAGGGGCGTGGGTGCCTCACAGCCACTGCCCCGGGGGTTCTGCCGTTTTCTCCCAGGACCATCCACTCTCCTCCCTCTAGTTTCTTCCTTTCAGCACAGCCCCTTCGCCTTCATCAACAAAAGCCCGAAAGACCAGTTGTCTGCAGAGACTTCTGGTTTCAGCCTGTTTCACTGACACCCCCGGAGGGGACGGGCACAGAGGCCAGGACCTGTGTCTCCTCCCGGACTGGGATTGGCCAGGGGGTGAGGGGAGAAGCAACCACCCACAGGAGTGACATCTCGATCCAGGGTGCTGCCACACTCGTAATTCTTTAAGTTCTGCTCTCAATTACATCTGGATGTAAGAGGCCACAACATAGGCTCACGCTGTGGTTTTAGTGGACTTGTTTTTACAGGGAAATGAGCCTGAATCCTAGAAATGGTTGCTTCTAAAACTCAAGGGGTTTAATGAGCTCCTCGTTCAGGGATTAAAGTGTCCTGTCGGCATCCGTGCCTCCACCGCCCGCCCCCCTAATATACACCACAGGGAGAATCCCATTGTATGAGAGAAATGGAACAGGCTGGACACCGGTTGGGGCACAGAACCCAACTCGATGATTTCCTCTTCATCGCCACAGAAGCCGCTGCAGTGTCTCAAGCAGACCCCAGGCCGGGTGGGTCGTGGAGTGAAGACCACCCTCAGCTCACCTCCACCCGGTACTGGGAGCCTCATGACAGCGTCCCTCCTCCCACCTCTGATCAGTCACTTCCAGGGAGGTGTCACAGACAGCTGGGCCCGCGGTCCAGCAGCCCCAGGACTGGGAAACAGCTTCAACAGGAGGAGCTGAATGGGCTTCCCCATCCCTTCCCCCAGAAGTCCGGTTCAGCTTGGGGACTGTAGGAACAGGTGTAGCCCCTCTTCCACAGGACTTACAGAGCCGGCCTTTTCCAGATGAAACAGGCACATAAACCTGTGGTCAATAGGTAAAGGAATGAATTCACAAAGAAACCACTGAATGAGTGGATCGGAGGGGGAAAGAAAGAAAGAGAACAACGGAATGAAATACCCTGATAATTCTCTTCCAGACCCCCTCTAGCTTGAAAATGGTTCTCTCAAAAACGTGACATGTGCAAGAAAATTACAGCTTTTGAAACTAAACACAATACTCCAGGAAAGACCTTAAACAGGTGTTTTGCAAACTGTGGGCAGTGACCCCTCTGCACAGCAAAAATCAGTTGAATGGCTCTGAACTATCATTTTGCTTCATGAAAGAATAGAATAGAACAGGAAATATCATAGTCCAGCCCCCAGCAGTGAGTGTGGAAAGCTTTTTTTCAGTGGTACATACACTTGTGTGTGTACATATGCAGGGACGTGCGTACCGGGTCTTGATGTTGTTTCTTACTGTGGGTCACAAGTCAGACAATGAAAACCAGTGAGTGTTCTCACCCTGTTCGCCAGACACCGCGCTTACCCACATTTGCAGATGAAGAAAGTCAGGTATGGATAAATGATAAATTTGCCGAAGTCCTCACAGCTGGTAACTGGAATGGGATGGGGTGGGGGTGGGAGTCAGTCTGACCAGGGCAGAAGCTTTGAACCTCTCGACTTCCTGGCCTCTGGAATAGAAACAGCCGTGCCATGCAGGCAGGTGGGGGGTCGGCCGTGCCACGCAGGCGGTGGGGGGTCATGCAGGACCAATCTCGGGACCAGGCAGCATCCAGCAGGGTTTCCCTTTCACACCCTGGACACGCACTCCCTTCCCTGCTCCCGCCGGCCACACAGGGCACACCCAGAGCAGACACCAGTGAGCTTCAGCGAAAGGGCCACACTGCTGATGCTCTGGGTGGTAAAGGAGGCTTAGTCCCATCTAACGAAATCGATTAGGTCCTTCTCTTCTGGGCAGAGGGGTTCAACCAGCCATCTGAAGGCTGAGCTGCTCTACGATTTGGTCCTTATTTCTCCGTTAACATTTAAAATATCAGAGACATTTCAAAAGCCTTGTCAGCTGCAAAGCTGACCTTGGTGCTGGTGGCAGCTGACGAGGAAATCAGCCCCTCCTTAGTCCAGGCCACGTATTCTAAGAGATTTTAGATGTTTTATTCCGCTTGATAAACTCTAAGCTTCCTAGGCCCTGAGTGCTTTATTGCACACATACTATCCCCTCTCGCAAATGCAAGATGCCAAATCCGTGGCCTCGAATGTCACCTGAGCGGCCCGAGGCCCCTCCTCCGTCGCTGACCACTGGGCAGACCGGGCAGCGCGCTTCAGTCTACTCTGCTGGAAAAGGAAGCCTGTAATTTGATGTGTAAGGAGCTGGGGTGTGGTGGACTCCGGAACCTGCCTGAGGAACTCTCTCCTTTCCCCCTCGGTGCAGACAGCAGCCTTGTTTATCCTTCTGAGCTCGTGGTCCTTTTCCCAAGCTCTGCTCTGCCTCCTACAAGGGAAATCTGGAGAGTCAGGCATGGCCTGACCTAAGTGGACCTGTCCCGGGTCCCAATAATCCCTACTTAGAAAAGGAACTTCTGGGATTTTGCCTGGGATTATCATAAACTCAATGCACCATATTTTTCCCTCTTTTTTTTTTTTAACTTTTTTCCTGGCACCGCTCCCCTCCCCGTCAGAGCCCCTGGGATGACCCGGAGGGGCCTCAACCAGAGCCAAGTCATCAGGGCGGCCGGCTCCACTGTGGCCCAGGCTCCCCGGTTATCAGGTTATGAGTCAGGCCTCTCAGATCTCTGTCCCCACAGACACGGGCAGTGACCCCACCAGGGTGTGCTCGCATCAACAAAGGAGCACGGGGCCTGGAGGATGATGGGGTGGGATCCGATCCCAACTTCACCTCCTGACTCTGCCGAACCTCAGTTTGCTCACTCATCAAATGGGTGCAACAACAGATCCTGCCTCACAGACTTTCATCGATGATATTATGGGAAAGTGTCCAGCTTGGGACCTGGAACAAGAAAGTTTACTGAACTTCAACTCATCTGCCCAAATGCCTGGCTTCCTTTGAGAATGAAAGACTGCAGATGTCCTGGGGAGGGCATGAGGGGTCGGGGAGAGGGTGGGTGGTCTTAGAAATAGAGACTTATCCTCAGTAGCTCATTGGCAGCTCCTGGAAGAGACTCTGCCCCTGCGGGAATCTGGCCGGGCATGTGGTGTGAAGGCAAAGGGAGAGAGAAAGAGAGGAATCAGAGAGACGGACAAATGAGCCTCTTCAGGAAGCACAGAAACCGAAGCTCCATGAGAAACTGAGATTGGAACCCAGGGATGTCTGACCCTGAAGCCTGCACCCTTTCAACTTCCAGAAGCCGTCCCGGGGAAGGCGTGTCTTTCCAACGGGACCGCTCACTTACCAGATCCACCAAATGGACACCAAAGCCCAGGGTTACCTGGTGTGCGCTCAGATCCTGAAAGTTGCTCAGGCCGCTGTCAGACTGTGATGCAAAACTGACAAAGTCCAGTCACCCCGATGGCGAGCTCCTGAGCAAAGACTTCCCATTAAAGGGAGGTGGTGCTCATTGGACAGAAATGGCCAGATCCTAGGACCTGCATGCTTCTCTTTGGCTGGGAGCTGCCCAGAGAGCATGACCTTGGCCTGAAGGCGCTGCAGATGGAAACTGTCACCCTGCTGTACCCCTCAAAGCTAAACTGCAAGTTCTTCACTGCAGGTTCAAGTCGTGTACCTTCATGGCTCCACAGTCCACCTATGCCCTGCACCTATGCCCTCTCTTCCTGCAGGGAAAAGACTTAAGAGAAGAAGGTTAGCCCTGGTTGGTTTGGCTCAGCGATTAGAGCATCGGCCCGTGGACCAAAGGGTCGCGGGTTCAATTCCGGTCAAGGGCAGGTACCTCAGTTGCGGTTCAGTCCCCAGCCCTGGTCAGGGTCGTGCGGGAAGCAACCAGTTGATGTGTCCCTCTCACATCTCTCCCCCCACACTCTCCCACTCTATCTGAAGATAAATGGAAAAAAATATCCTCTGGTGAGGATTTTTTAAAAAGAAGGAGGAGGAGGTTAGCTTCCACTGGTGCTCATCACCTCATCTCCCTCACTATCTATTCCCATTCCCCCCATCCCTCCCCTCAGCTGTCACTTTGGCAGGTCAGGTGCTGTGACCCAAGCCCTCATTCCTCACCCCGGGGCCTGCATCGTGATTCTTTTTCTGGGATTTGCCACCAACGTCACTGCATGTCTTCTTCTACACTGGCATCTCCAACAACAAGATCTTCTGGATTGCCCGAGTGGCCGGGCTGCTCCAGCCCCTCCCCAAGCTGGGAGACTTCATGGCACCCTCCGTATGAGCTGGAAAAGTGTCCCTAGATATAGAATATGTGCCTCCAGAATCTAAAATGTTCTAGCGGGTCCTACACTTCCTTCTTTGTGGTGGTAGAAACAAAAGCATTGGTCTGTCGTTGCTGTGAGTGGAACACCCCAGCATGCTTTCACTCGTAGGTCCCTAAATCTTTCCCGGTGTGGCAGGTTGTGAATCCTTTAGAGACTTAGCTCTCACTTTCTGGAGCACATGTGTCTTGTCAAGGCCTCCAGTGTGCTAGCCACCTCCCGCTCATCCTCCTGGTCACTGTGATGTCATTCTGCAGGTTGACTAAGTGGCCTATGTCTCTTTGAACTGTTGTGACAAGAAGTCAGAGAATTAACACAGCCCTGGGATAAAACCAGGAATGTGCATTGCTGTCCATTCCGCATGCATGTGAACTGTTTCTGATCTTCTTTCCTGATCGGAACAGAAAAATATCCCCTTTGCCAAGTCAGTCACAGCCTATCATGCACCTGAATGTATGGTACACTGTTAATCTGCTCTAGCAAGAGCCCTAGGTCAGCACGGAAGCTCATTGGGGGCTACTACTTTGTACTGTTTTTAATTGTCTACAGTCACCCTCTAAGATCCATCTGTCTCTGCAAGGACAAGACATAAATTAAACAGAGAGATGATAGGGACTGTCTCCTGCATCTTGAGATCCTTAATGATAACATTAACACCCGCCATCCCCCGCTAGGATATAATGTTGGTTTGGGTTTACTCTCATGGTTGGGGTGGGAGTATAGAGAACGCAGAATGGAGTGGGAAGGAGGGAGAGGAGAGCAGAAGGAGGGGAGAGGCTTCCTGGCCTTCCCCACTGTGGAAACTCTTAGCCCACAGATTAAGGACCCAATGTGAGGATCACATACTCTATCTGCCAAGTATGTCAACTCGTTACATATTCAGAGATCAGAACTGAGTACTGAGTGGTCTCACTGGTCTCACACCCCAAGTGGGTCACTGTAAGCTGGACTCTAGACAGGACTCCGTTAATTATTAATTGACCCTCCTATGTAGGTCCATACATTTCTGGTCTCTGGGTATCAATGTCAACTCAGACCCTGGGCCCAATACTCCTAGAAATGTCTGGGTATTCCCATTTCCCCAGTAAACAGACTCTCAGTGAATGGCCACCAGTCTCTTTGGGCAGGTGCTCACAGCATATGCTTGCTGTGGGGTAGCACAGTCCTTTCTCTCGGACACCCAGCCCCCTCTGCAGTCAACAGGCTCTCCCTTCTAACACAAAGATCTCAAAACTGGACCTGAGAATTGGGCAAGAGGTTGTGACATTGTGTTGGGGCAACCACCCTAAATTCCCTGCTTAAACATTCTTGCTATCTCTTGTACACGAGGGTGGGGGCGGGAGGGTGGACCTCCTCTGCACCTTCTGATAGTACGGAGTCTGGGGGGACAAAATATATAGGCGTCCCCATCGCATGCGTTCAGTCCCAGGTTTTCCTAACCAGGGCCTGACCTTAGCATAGCAGACTTGCCTCAGCTGAGCCTTCTATCGTCATTGAGACTTCGTACTATTTAAATCCCGATTTTGATCATAAGCTTTTATGCACACCCTTTGCAGGAAATAAAGGCTTATTTGGAAGCTACCCAAAAGCACCTTCACACTTCAGTTTTGTTTTGTTTTTTTAAGTACCCTCAGCTTTTCATTATTTCTCTGTAGGGTCAATGTGACAGGTTCATGCATCCGGTGAGTTCCATGGTCCTCTGTGTATTGTTCCTGTGCTTTCAAACACCACTGCATGGCCAGAGTGTTCTCTCCCAATGAAAGTTTCAGCAACTAAGCCACCACCTTGTGCCAGGGGCAAGTGATGCAATCAATAAAGCCACCTTCCCTCCTGTGCTTCCTCCAGGAAGCAGGGGCTATGATGGAGTTAGAAATACAAAATACTTATTGGGAGATAATGCCTGTGAGCCCAGCTGCTGTGGCTCAGTGGTCGAACATCGACCCATGCACCAAGAGGTCACCAGTTCACTTCCCAGTCAGGGCACATGTCTAGGTTGTGGGTTCGATCCCCAGTGGGGGGCATGCCGGAGGCAGCCAATCAATGTTCTCTCTCATCCATGTTTCTCTCTCTCTCTCCCTCTCCCTTCCTTTCTCTAAAAAAATCAATAAGGAAAAAAAATTTTTTTAAAGAAAGAAAGATGGAGGGAGAGGAACAGGACCGGGCCTTCTGCCTGCGGCGCTGACTTGGTACCCCTGGTTGAGAGCTGCCTGGGAAAGGGGCCCCAAGGGGCTGCAGCGAGGGGCGGCCCGCTAACTGCACTCCTGGTATGAATTGTCTTCCCCCTTCCTCCCCACAAAGAGATATTTGGTCATTCTCACCCCAAGTACCTATGACTGTGACCTTTTTGGAAATAGTATTATCACAGATGGAGTTAGTTACGATGAGGTCATATTGGAATAGAGTGACCCCTAATCCAACATGACTAGTGTCATTACGAGAAGCCAAGTGAAGCCGGAGTGGGGTGACGCATTTATGAGAAAAGGAAGGTGCAGGCTGCCAGGAGCTGGGGAGAGCCGGGAACGGACCCCCCTGGTACCTTCAAAGGAAGCACACTGTGCGGACCTCTTGGTGTTTTATTTCTGTTCTCCAGAACTGAGAAAAAATAAATGTCTGTTATTAAAGCCACCAGTTTGTTATGACAGCCCTAGGAAATGAGCACCCAGCTAAACGAAACATTCTCTTTTAAAAAGAGAGCCCCCTGGTTGATCCCAAACCGGCTCCAAAGTCTGCTCTCTTTACCTCCCTCGGGGGCATGAATTGGGGAGGGAGTGGTGGAGGCCTCGTGCCTTTCCTTTGGGAATCCCCCTCTGCCACCTCCCCCCACAGGGTCCTCTGCTCTGTGGATTCAAAGACTGCGGTGAAGGATACTTAGGGCAGCCCCCCAGATAAGAGAGGCAAAGCTCTGAGAGGCCGGAGCCATGTCCAGGCCAAGCAGCTCACCTGGCCCCATCACTTAGGGGACAGGGAAGGAGCTTGATCTCCATCTCTCCCCTTAGGGCACCCTTCCCCTCTGAGGCTGGGCTGTGAAGGGTGCCCGTTCCAGGCCCAGCACCTCTGAGGAAGACCCTGCTGCAGCCTCTGCCAGCCGGCACACGTACACATTTCTGGGGAGAGGGTGTGAGGTTTCCATCAGATTTTCGAAGATGTCTCTGACCACCCCTCCTGAGGTGGGAACCCCTGGCTCACTGCAAACCTTCCTCTCAACCAGCATCTCTTCTCTGCTGCACTGTGCACTGGGCTCACTGGCTTATCCCCTCCCTACAGCCCCAGAGACCTGCCCTTCAGTGACACCTTGGTGCCAGGCTCCATTTTTTTTCCAAAAAGACATTGGCCACCTTTCCCACAAGCTTGCACAGTGTCTCTGGAGCCCTCCACAGGCAGAACTCCATCCACCTGAGGCCTCAGTGGGCTGGAAGTGCAGGTGGACCAAATGAGCAGCAACTGGAAGACTCCACAGGTCTCAAGGAAGCTTTGGGGACAGTTCAAGAAGAGAAGGAAGCCCCTGTGCCCTGAGTGCCCTCTCTGTGCAAGGCATGGTGTGACCCCTTTCTTTTCTGTAGTTTCATGGTATTGGCCCCATTTTCTAAGTCAAAAGCCATGGGCCCAGGAGAAGAGAATGGCTCAGTGTCATGACTGCAGAGTGATGGGGCTTGAACTAACCAGATCTCCAGCTTTCTAGCCTGATAGCACACTGTCCTCTCTTCACTCATCCGCAGGGTGGAAAGGATGCAACTCAGCAACAATCTGTCTCACTTGGATTCAAACAGAATCAAGTTTTGTGAAGTTCTTTGGGTATATTTGCCAGACTTATTTTTCTGGTGTCAGGGAAAATTGTGAGAAGGACTTTGACTCGGCAAAAGAGGCCGTCCTGTTCAGAGTTCTCTTCTAGGTTATGTTCACATTTTCGTATCCTTGTGATATTTTACAACTCTCTACGCTGCGGAAAACTGATAATAAGGCAAATTATTCTTTCCCACAGAATTGCGAATGAGTTGCATCCAGTGGGTTGCAACTGATTATTGCCCCATGGATATACCAACTTTGTAAATATGTTTAAATATATCAGCATTCTTATAACATATATACATGAGGTTCTCCTTTGAACTAGTTGTACCATCTTACTGGTTTCCTCAATAATTAATGAGTTCGCCCAGCCAGTGTGGCTCAGTGGTTGAGCACTGACCCATGCACTAAGAGGTCGCTGGTTCGATTCCCGGTCAGGGTACATGCCCAAATTGTGGCCCGATCCCCCGTGGGGGGCATAGAGGAGGCAGCCAATAGATAGTCTCTCTCATCAATGTTTTTATCTCTCCCCTCTCCCTTCCTCTCTCTCTAGAATCAATAAAGAAAAAAAATTGTTTTAATAATTAATGAGTTAACTGACACATATTCATTATATTTGAAAATGACTAAGACCAATGGATACAGACAACAGTTCAGTGAAGGCGGGGATGGGGGGATCTGTAAAACTTTCAACAATAAAGATTTTTTTTAAAAGAAAGTAATTAGGAAATTCATATTTATAGGGTGACTTTGGCTCTGACCCAAACCTACTACCTATCTCTCTCACTTAAAGTATGACAAGGTTTAAGAGATAGGTTTTTTTTTATAGTCCTCACCCAAGGATATTTTTTCATTGATTTTTAGATAGAGTAGAAGGGAGAGAGGGAGAGAGAGAAAGAAAAAAAAAACATCGATGTGAGAGAAACACATTGATTGGTTACCTCCCACATAACCCCAACCGGGGCCGGGCATCGAACCTGCAACCCGGGTATGTGCCTTTGATTTGGAATCGAATCTGCGACCCTTCGGTCTGTGGGCCAATGCTTTAACCACTGAGCAAAACCAGCCAGGGCAAGAGGTAGGATTTTATAGGCATTTACACCCATCCAGACTCCCAGCCCCTCTCTCACCGACCTCTTAGACTCTGGCCCACACGTGTGATGCACCCTGCTTGGGAGCCACCAGGGTTGGCTGCTTAGGAACGCTGGCCAGAACTAGATTTTTAAGATCTTTTTTAGGCTGTATATCACCAAATTCAATAGCCTAGAAGAAATGGACAAATTCTTAGAAGAATACAAACTTCCTAGTCTGAATCATGAAGAAGTAGAAAACCTAGATTGATTACTAATAGGAAATTGAAACAGTAATCAAAACCCTCCCCAAAAAACAAAGGTCCAGCCCTGGCCAGTGTGGCTCAGTTGGTCGAAGCCTCGTCCCGTACACCATGAGTTCAATTCCCGCTTAGGACACATACTTAGGTTGTGGGTTTGATACCCAGTCAGGGCATCTATACAGGAGGCAACTCAGTGTTTCTCACACTGATGTTTCTCTCTCTCTCTCTCTCTCTCCCTCCCTAAAATCAATAAAACATATCCTCAGGCAAAGATTTTTTAAAAAAATGCTTACCCAAAAAAAGTGCATGACTGATGAATTCTACCAAACATCCAAAGAAGATTTAATACCAATCCTTTTCAACCTCTTCCAAAAAAACTGAAGAAGAGGAAATACTTCCTACCTCATTTTATGAGGCCAACATGGTACTAAAACCAGTCAAGAAAAACACATACAGAAAAATCTCTTTCAGAGTCCATAAAGGAACATTCTTTTTCTTTTGTTCTATTCTTTATTTTTATTAGCATTTCCTGTCTCCTTAATATTTATGGTGCGTCTGTGTGTCATAGGAAGGACCCTGAGCACAATCTACCTGTGTCCCTGAGCAGAACCATATGTGCACTGCCAAAGCCACTTGACAGACATTTATTGACACTGTCACCTGTCTGTTTACCCTCGCTCCACGGACAGACCATACCCAGCAGGATGGGAGGGGCAGGGGGTTCAGATTTCTTCTTGGACACTGGGGCTCTGACAACAGGAAAGGCTGCTGGAGACGCTTGTACTGACAACCTCCTCGGCCAGTGTGGGCCAGACAGTGCAGCCCGGGGAGAGAGGGCAACTCTGACGAAGGAGCCACCAGTGTCTGAGCATTAATGCAGTTGGTCCCTCCTGGTCCCCTGCAGTGACCCAGCCTGAGCTGAGCTCTGAAGCAGGAAGGAAGTCATCCTGAAAGCCAAAGTTCAGGGTGGTTCAAGCCTCTTTGATCTCACACCATTATTGGATAAAAATAAACATGTTGTTTCAAATATTTTATTTCTAAATTGGTGTTTGCTTACCTCAATATTGCATAGTAATAACGTTTAATGGCTTTTTTGTTTTTAAAAATGCTTCTAAAGAGAAATCCTTCCTGCTCTGGCAGATCGCTCAGTGGTTTGAGCGTTGGCTCTCGGACCAAAGAGTTCGGTCAAGGGCACGTACCTCGGTTGCGGTTCCTCCCCGGCCCTGGTCAGGGTCATGTGGGAGGCAACCAGTCAATGTGTCTCTCTCCCATCATGTTTCTCTCTCTCTCTCTCTCTCTCTCTCTCTCTCTCTCTCTCTTTCCCCCTCCCACTCTGTCTGAAGATAAATGGAAAAATATCCTCAGGTGAGGATTTTTAAAAAAGAAAGAGAGAAATCCTTCCCACAGCCCGAGAATTGCCGCGCGCCCTCACTTGGGAGACCTTCTTCACAGCACGGGAGAGAGTGAGCGTGGAGGGAGCTTACAGCCACCCATGGCTTGAGCGACAAGCTGTGTCCTCTCTGGACCTGCGTTCCTCCATCTCCAAAATCGGGACCACAGAACCTGTCACTGTCACTCCTGCCTGCGAGTTTTAACAGCAACACCAGCTTAGGTGCAAAGTGCAAAGTACCGTAAGGATCTGCTGGGGGCATAACTTCCAGGGGCCTGGAACGCTGGTGCTTGTGTTCTCAGAAGTAGGCAACGCTTTGGGGGCCAGAAAGAAAGCTCAGGTGTGAACCAGGAATACCCGCCACAGGGCAACCGTGGAAGGTGTATACCCACCCAGGCAAAGCTACACTCAATGGCCACAATCAGGTCCTCTTCCAAGGCTACATCCTGTTGAGGGGGAGAGGAGCCCGGAGGGGAAAAGGGATGTCATCAGGACTCTGAAACAAATGTTGTTGACTTCTTTGCCTCTGGCAATATCCAAAAACAATGTTGTAGTAATATTACTTGCTAGAAGTTATGATTGATTTTTTTGTTTGTTTGTTTTTTGTACGTGCCCCTAGCGGGAACCAAACCCGGAACTCTCTGGTTCACAGGCCGATGCTCCAACCACTGAGCCGAACCGGCCAGGGCTCTTGCTAGAAGTTATAACACTAGCTACTACCATTTGCTGAGCACTCAGGATTCCCAGTACTTTACCTGTATTATCGCATATAGTTTTTGAAATAATACCAGAGGTAAAGTATTATTACCCCATTTTACATATGGGGAGCTTAAGACTCCAGAGACATTAAATAAGTTGTTAACCAAAGACCCCTTGCTGCTCAGTGGCAAAGCCAAGTTTCAAACCCAGGTTCTCTGGCCCTAAGGCCATCTTCACCACCATACTGCAGCCCACCATGCTGCCTTCCTCCCTGGGGGCCTCCATCTTTGGGAGACAAGTAATGATGTCCTTCTGTCCGTCCCCCTTCAGACTCCCAGAGAGATGGGGGTCCCACAGGGCCGCCAGCAGCCTGGAGCCACGCCCCAGATGAAGGGCACCAGCAGCAGGGAGCGTTGACACTCACCCAACCCTAGCCACACTCTCACTGAGCTCTCGGACTGGGCCCACACGTGGGGTACACCCTGCTGGGGAACCGGGTTAGGAGCACCGGCCTCGGAACCCCAGCCCCGCCGCTCATTTGCTGTGCCTTTCTTAGCAAGGGGCTTCCTCTCTTGGAGTCTGGGTTTCCTTATCAGTGAGATAACACCTATCTCACGTTCTTTTTGTGACTGACTCATTTATTCACTCAACAAATATCAGGTTGAACCATACAAAATTTAACTTTTTTTACTTACAATAACAGCAATTTCATATTGTTTAACTGTAGTTTTCTTGGGTGCTAAGTTAGTCATGGTTCTCCAAAGAACCAGGGAAACAGAACCAATAAGATAGATAGATAGATAGATTTATTTTAAGGAATGGGCAGATTCCCCTTATTTGAAGGGACTGGTAAATCTAAAAGCTATAAGCAGACTGGCAGGCTGGAAATTGAAATCAGGTAACAATTGACATTGCAGCCTTGAGTTCGAATTCTGAAAGCCTCCGGCAGGGTTTCTATGTGAAAGTCTTCAGGAGAATATTTTCTTCTTCAGGAAACCTCAGTTTTTGTCCTTAAGGCCTTCACCGGGTTAGATGAGGTGTCAGCTGATTCTAAGTATGACTCATATCTATAATAGCTTCACAGCAACATCTGGACTAGCATTGAAGCAAACAGCTGGTTACCATGGCCTAGCCAAGTAGACATAAGGTTAACATTGCCAGTGCTGCTCCGTACTAGGCACTGTTCCGGGCGCCGAGGGTACGAGTGAGTGAAATGATCGAAGGTGCCTGCCCTGTGGGAGCTTACATTCTGGTGTAGACAGGGACAATAACCAGCATAATAACTAACTGTACATTCCGTTAAGAGGTGAAGTCGTTATAAAGGTAATAAATTAGGCTCAGGGATGGGAAAGGGGCTGGGAGGCGCACCTGCGGAGGGTTGGGGCAGCCCCACTGCGCGGCCGGAGCTGAGCCGCGGCCTGAGGGGTGAGGGTCCGCCCGGCAGTGTTCTGGGCGGAGGGAGCAGCCCACGTGGAGACGCTAAGGCAGGAGCGAGTTTGTCGTGGTCTGGAACCAAAGGGAGGACCGTCAGGGGAACAGAGTGAGTCAGGCGGAGAGGGGCAGGAGATGAGCTCACAGAGGCCCTGTGACACCTCGTAGGCCGCTGTCAAGGGGTTAAGTCGGAGATACAGACATGTCAGGTGCCCAGCTCAGAGTCTGGCAGAAGCCATCATCCTTCTTGGTGACCTACGTCCTTGGGCACAGGCCAGTGGATTCTGGGTTAGTGCTCTTTCCTCGCCGATGATCCCCCCACCTTGGATTCTGTGCCCTGGACTCCAGTGTAACCCATTTCAGTTCCCAACAGGGGTTTGGGGAGCCGGTGGACCACCAGGACAGCTGGAGATCCAACAGCACTGGCTGAGCTGGTGGAGGAGGGGCTGCCCCCCCCCACTCCCACCCCTGCTTATGGCCACAGCCCCCGCTGCCCCTGGAGCCAGGCCTGCTGGCCTGGACCACCCGCAGCCAGGCTTTGTTCCTGAGTTTCCAAGAACTCTTTTCCTGACAAACAAAGCCCCCAGCCCCGCCTGCTGCCGCCCCACAGGCACCTGAGGCCTGCAGGCCTGGGAATCAAAGCTGTTTTGCAAAGGAGCCCTGTGTTTGGAGAAACACCCATCCCCTGCTGCCCAGTCCTTCAAAGAGCCCGCATTGTTCTGCCCTGAGAAGGCGCCTCCTGACTGGAGGGCAGGGTCCGGGCTGACGTGGGTGGACCTCTGATCTCAGGCCAGGCCCCCACCCCACTGGGGGAAGGGAGGGATGCAGGACCCAGCCAGGAGAGGTCTGACCCGAGGGCACTTGCTCTTTCCTGTCCTCTGCCCACCTGAGGCCCCATCCCTTGTGTCCTCGCGGAGGCCAGCACAGGGCGGCCCAGGCCCTTTTACCTGCCAGGCGAAGCGGAGCTACAGGGACATCAGGACAAGAACGGACGTACAGACCACAGGGCTGTGCCAGGGCAGTCATGTCAGACCATGTGCAAGAGGCCCCCATTTCACAAATTGTGAGCCTGAGGCCAGAGAACAGATGGAGCTGGACCCAGAGCCCAACTCGAGCTGGGGGGACATCGGAGCACCTCTCCTCGCCCTCCTTGGTGATGAGACCAGACCGAAACACAGACCTCTGACTCAAAGTTGGGTGCACTTTCTTCTTTTTTAGAAATATTTCGTATACACTGTTCCCCTCAGCGCTGTTTTCATTGCAACTTAACTTTCGATAGTGGTAAACTTTACTTTAGATAAATCCTCTTAAAAGAGAGTGGAGGCCACAGAATGAGCAGTGGGGTCCAGGTGGGTCCTGATCACACCGCGGGCACCTGGACGCGCTCTGCTGCCTCCCCTCCCCCCTCCTGCCATCCCACACAGCCCAGGGTTAGCGGTGGGGTCTCTCAGCCCACCCCTATTACACAGGTCTCTCAAGGCCTCCGCCCAAGGTCAGACAGGAAACCAGGGAGAAGCTGCGACTCAGAATCACATCTCGGCTGCTACTTGCATTCTCTTTCCCCTCCAACTGCACTGACGAAGCCGTGGCGTTCCACGTCCCTTTGCCACAATGTCCCCAACATTTACTCTGGAACCCAGGGTGTGATGAAGAGCAGAGACTGCGATCAGAGAGATCAGACAGTGACGTTCACTGCAGGACCTTAACCGATCACCGTGCCGGTTCTGAGCCTCAGTTTCCTCCTGGTCAAACAAGAACCACAGCCATTGTGAAGATAAACTAGGGGGAGAACGGGTATTGTTTAGAAAGTCCGTAGCACACAATAATAAACATTTAATCAGTATCATCACCACGATTTTTGTTACTCCTTTCACTATTTGGCGGAGGAAAGGACGCAGGGTAAGGTGGGGCGCTGTCTTTGTGGGAGCTGCTTCCCTAGGCAACCGGCAACAGCTCCTCCCTGTCCTACAGGGAGAAGAAAGGGGCAGTCAGGGAAGGGGTGTTGCAGGGAAAGACTTTTGATCTCCAGCCTGGGACTTGCATTTCACCTACTTGGCCTTCTGGGCACCCAGTGTTATCTTTGACAGTCAGGATGTTGCTGTCCTGGTCATCTTTGTCAAGCGCCTAATCACCAGAGAGGTCACTTCCAGCCCCACATTCCTGGAAAATTCCACAAGACGGATTGTGCAGACCATGTGGCAGAGTAGAAACTGTGCTGACACTTTGAGTAAGCCCCTTAACTTCTGAGTGACAGACAAGCACAGCCCTTAAAGGTTCCACTAGCTGTGTGTCTACTCAAGGGAGTTGACCTTCCCTCCTTCTGAATGACAGGTTGGGGTGGGGGGACACAGGAGCTCAAGGACCAAAACAAACACCTGTTGAGGATCTGCCACCATGCTAGGGACTTTCTTGTCACCCATTCGATGAGTTCTCCCAACCACCTTGTACCTCCATTTTTGCAAATGAGGGCGCTGGGGTGCAGAGACCTTGCTTGTCCAAGATGACCCAGCTAGCCAGGCGGTGAGCTGGGATATGAACCCAGCTCCTGCTTGACTGAGAAGCTGTCACCCTCCCACTGTCCCCTCTGTCTTCTTCACCATGTGCTGGGCACCCTGCTAGTGGCGTTGCCCCCAGGATCAGTAGCCTCATTCACTCTTCACCTGAGATGGAGGCAGAGGGTGGACATCGTCTACCGATGAGGAGAGCAGCTTCAGAGAGGCTGCCCCGCCTGCCTGAGGCCACACAGCTCTGGAGGGGCGGAGGCCTGTGGGTCCTGCACTCGCCTTCAGTCCTGTGCCGCCCTGCCTCCCCTCCAATCCCCTGGCTAGACTCTGGACAACGTGGCAAGAAGAGCCGTGATGCGTGTTCATGGTAAGGGGGTTTGAACCCCAGAGGGCGTTTAATCCTTGCAAGGACCTTCCTGGAGGGGGAGTCAGGGAAAGCTTCTGGGTGGAAGAAAACTTTTGAGCCGAAACATGAAAGAAAAAGTCTAGGGGTTTAGGGAAAGGTTGTTGTGAATCAAAGGATTAAAAAACAAAACAAAAAGACAGGCTGTTGGGTTAATTACAGAAAGAAAATGTGTCAGGTTACCACATAAATATATTCACTCATTCACGCACGCGGTCATTCACCACCTCCCACAGCTTCACCTTAAACCTGGTTGACAGCCATATGGCTTAGCTCGAACATCCGCGCCTGACCACACCCTCCAGTCTTCCACACAAGCCCTGGGCATCACACTGGCTTCTTCGGCCACTGACCTCCGTTCTCTTCCAACCCATCATCCCTCTGCCACCTCATGTTCTACCCCCTCCCCAAACCTGGCAACTACTTTTCCACTCTCTGTTTCTATGAGTTTGACTTTTGTTGTTTTTAGATTCCACACGTAGAAGTGGGTTTGTCTTCCTCTGACTTCTTTCACTTAGCATAATGCCTTCAAGGTCTACCATGCTGTCACAAATGGCAGGATTTCCTCCTTCTTCGTGACTGAGTAATATTACACTGTGTATATACCGCATCTTCTTTGTGCATTCATCCAGTGACGGACACTTACGTTGTTTCCATGTCTTGGCTATTGTGAATACTGCCGCAGTCAACAGGGGGCTGCAGACGCCTCTTCAGGATCCTGTTTTCATTTCCTTTGGATAAACACCCAGAAGTGGAATTACTGGATCACAGAGTGATTCTATTTTTAATTTTGTGAAGAGTCTCCATACTGTTTTCCACAGGGGCTGCACTAATTTACATTCTCACCAACAGCACCCAAGGGTTCCCTTTCCTCCACACCCTCATCAACACTTGTTACCTGTGTGTTTCTGATGGCAGCCATTCTAACAGGTGTGCGTCATGTTCTTGATCACAGCTCCGAGTCAAGGTCCAGTGTTTCAATAACGGTCTTGCCAATGCCACTTCTCTTGGCCTCGTTGGTGGAGCAAACACCTCTCTACCTGCTCTCTCCATGCCTGTGCCCAGCAGTCAGACAGTGCTGAGGCTGGCACGTCACAGGGAGGGAGCTTCCCGGGAACTCTGGGACCCCTCACTTCCAGTGGGCCTTGGGCACTGCCCACATCAACCAATGACCACTTCACACCTTCACCACACTCCTCCAACCTGCTTCCCCTGTAGTGACAGAGCAAGGAGATGCCATCCTCGTATTCTCCCACACTCAGGCAGGCACATACCTCCACCCATCCCTTTTCTTTCCCTCTGTTTCAACGTGGGAACTGACAGTGTCATCCAAGGCCAATTCTCCACCTGCATTTTGGCACCCTCTCTCTCCCTTTCTCCAGAACTGAGTATTTCTTATTATCCCTTCTTTGCTTTGGATTTTCTCTCTACCTCTCCATCAGACCCTTCCTGTTAGCCTTTAAATACAAACCACCTTGTTAGACAAAAACGAAAGCCAAGTCCCTCAACCTCACAACCCCCCCAGCAACCACTCTGCCTTTCTTACCTGCACGGCCGTCCTCAAGGGGGCTGTGCACCCCGTCCCGTGTCCTCACCCCCACTCGCCTTTCCTGACAGCTCCAGTGAGGTGTAACTGACACAACAGACCGCACATGTCGGAAGTGTACAGTGTGGTGAGCCTCTCTGTATGTATACACCCGTGAAACCACCACACGATGACAACAATGGACACCTCCATCGGCCGCCCAAGTCTCTTTGTGCCCCTTTATCAGCTTCATGCTCCATCACTCCCTGAAAACTCGCCTGATAAAGGTACTGGAGAGCTGCAGCTCACTGAGTCTGATGGAGAGTGGGCAGCTGCCCCTTACCTCAACAGTACCCACCCCAACCCAGACGCAGGGGCCTCTAGCCCCAAACCTGCTCCTTTCCAGCTCCACCGCCATCCAAGTGCCAGTGCAAACCAGGAGCCTATGAAGTGCTCTTGACACACTGTGGAGATACTGCAGCAAGTACCATCCATTCCACCTCCCTATTATCTCTGTTCCCTCCCCCACTTTACCATCACCACCTTAGCTCACAACGCCTTCACCACTCCCCTGCGCCACAGCCCCGGTCCCGGACTCCCTGCTGGTCACACACTTCCCTTCCAAGCTGCAACCAGAGGAATCGTTTTTTGGTTTTTTGTTGTTGTTGTTTTTTATCCTCACCCGAGGACATTTTTCCATTTTTTGTTCAGATCGAGTGGGAGGGAGAGAAAGAGAGAGAAACATTGACGTGAAAGGGACACATCGAGTGGTTGCCACCCGCACAACCCAACCAGGGCCGGGGACAAACTGCAACTGAGGTATGTGCCCTTAGCGGGAACCGAACCTGGGTCTCTCTGGACCACAGGCTGATGCTCTAACCACTGAGCCAAACCAGCCAGGGCCAGAGGGATCTTTTTGGAAAGCAAGTATGATTATATCATCCCCTCCCCCACTTAAAATATAGACAAAGACTAAAACCCACAACACCGCCTTCAAGGCCTGTGCGGTCCAGCCTCTCCTCTCCAGCCCCACCTACCCCACTCTGCCTTGGTCCCTGGGTTCTCACCACACTGGCCTCTTTTTAACTTACTGGGAGCCCCCCATCAGAGGTTGCTCCCTGTCCAGAATGTTCTTCCCAACCATGTTTCAGACCTTGGCTTGATGATCACTTCTTCAGGTGAGCCAGCCTTGACTTTCCTTGGTTTATTGCCTTGCCCTATCTTCACTCAGCACTCTGCACCTCGCTTTGGAGTATGTGCCACAGTTGTAACTTGATTGTCTGTGTGCTGTTTCCCTTACAATATCCTTTCCCTTTCTAAATTCCTGGGCAAGGGGCTGGAGCAGTTTTTGCTCACCATGGTACCCTCAGTGGCCTAGGGGACCTAGTCCTCGGCATTAGTAAGAAATAAGTGGTAAATTAATGAGCATCTACTGTATGTCATGCTCTCCTGTATATTGGCTTGCATTTAATCCTCACAACAACCTTGGCAGGTGGATATTTTGCTCCTTTAGAGGAGGTCATCAAGGCTCAGAGAAGCTAAGAAACGTACCCATGGTCACAGAGCTGTAGATAACGGAGCCTGAGCAAGAACCAGGTCTGCGGGACTCTGCTCCTGTTCGTTTCCCCAGCGGCCGGGCCGCGGGAGAAGACATCTCCGATTCGCTCTGTGCTCCGAGGGCCTGTGCGTACCTGGTGCTCTGCGGGGTCACCTCAGCTCATTCTCAGAATCAGCCTGTGAGGGGGCTGTTGGCCTTTTCCAAATACAGTCATTGAGGTGCAGAAAGACTATGCACAGAGCCCGAAGTTACTCAGCAGAGTCGCAGGCCTGGGTTCCTCGCCCAGGGCAGCAGGCTCTTTCCGTGGCAGCAGACATAATGGAGCAGGCGAGTGAGGGCACAGCCAGGATGGGGGACCTGGAGCCCACATCCAAAGACTGAAATGCTTCTGGGTTTTTTCCCCTGGCGCACCCTTGCCACCTGTGTCGTGCTGGCTTTGAGAAATACTCGTACCTGAAACTGCTCTGTTGACCCAGGACCAGAGACTTTCCAACCAAGGGGGAAGCAAAGGTAGTCACGCCAATCCCTGGTGTCTAGATGGAAGGAGACAGCCTGACCCTGGAGCTGATTTTTACCTCAGCTTAAAAAGCAACTGTTCGTAGGGTGACTTTTCAAGGACAGCTGGTGTCAGCCATCACCCTCCCTCCAGGGCACAGTGTGGAGTGCAAGGGGGCGGGGCCGGGCTCACAGGGCCAGGTGCCTGCAGGCTCTGGGCAGAACCAGCCAGTTTCCAGCTGGACTAGAACCGAGAGCCCTGCGGCGCCGGAGCTGCTTGGGCCTGAGCCTGCCCGCCTGCTGGTAGGTGGGAGAGGCGTGGAGGACGGAGGACGTGCTGCAGAGGTCTCTGCGAAGGGTGGTTCCCGGGGAGGCTTCCTCTGCCTGGCTCAGGGACAGAGCCACCATCAGCGCCTCTCTACAGAGGACCCACTAGTGCCGTCATGGTTTCCCTTGCTCATGCCTTTAGTGAAGAGAGAACCACATTGAGCAACGTTTCTTGAATTATTTATGACACATCTGATCCGCCTTTTTGTGTTACTGCACTTGAGTGCCAAAGCAATGTCAAATCGCTGCGAAGTGTATCTAAATGCTCACTCAGAATGTTGGGGCTGGCCTCACTGTGGACTGGTAACAGTTTGCAGACCTGCACTCCATGGACCACACTTGGAGGAGCTCTGAAAGAGAGGACTCACTATAAGCTAAGATTTGGGGGGAGGGTGCATGGGGAGACCCAAGAATGAAAACGACCTTGTCTGCTGCTCTGGAGGAGCACAAGCTCTGGAGACACACACCTGGGTTCCAGTTCTGCCATACCAGATACTAGCTGCATAACCTTGGGCAAGGCGCTTCTGTAGGCTGAGCCTCAGTTTCTTTATCTGGGAAATAGGAGCACTTAGTATGAAAGATATGTGTTGTTTCTTTTTTCCCAGTGTTTGGAAAAAGACAGCATCTGACTCCCTTTTGTGTTTGGGTGGGCTGGCCCCTTCCCTCAGCTTCAGGGCTGGTTCCATAACCTAAGAGTGGCCAGTCAGCAGTTTCAATCGTCCTGAGCACTGACTGGTCCAGAGATGGGCACATACACAAATGCAGCCACTGCACGTCTGTCTTGGGTCCCCTACTGGATGTATGAGGAAGAGATGCTCCTTTTCTGCTGGGGTTGCTAAGGACAAGGAGAGTCTTTTTAAAAGTAAAGCCAGTATAGAAGGTTTGGAGAGAAAGGCTCCGGGTAATAATGTTGGAGTGCCTGGATCCCGGTCAGCTTCCACCGTCCCCTCCCTCCCTTCTCCCCATCACTGTTCTTGGTCACGCTCCATCAGCTCCCCGCCTCCTCCCTGGGCTCCGCACAGACACGGATAAGCGGGTAAGCGTCTAGGAGGGGTAAGGTCAGAGAATGCAATCTAAGGTGAAAAGGCGGAGACCAGCCGGGAAACTTCGCACAAGTCGCTTCTTGTCTCTGGCATTCGGTCTCCTCCCTGGTCACGTGGGGGTGTGGCCTGTCTCAGACTCTCAGGGTTCTCAAGGACTTGGCACAGTCATAGGCAGACATGGTTTAGAGGCTTAAAGTGCTAAGCATTTACCCAGGACTGTTGCTGGCATTTTACTGATTTCCTGAGGCCACGGGACACGTGTAGGTAGACACCATGTAGGGAAAGGGCTTGATCAGAAAGATCTAATCTCCACTTATTAACTGTAACACGGTGCCTATGGTTCAGCGTCTCGGAGTCCTTGTTTCCCCGTTTTTAAGATGGGTCAATGATAGCACCTACCTGACAGGACAATTGTAAGAGTGATCATGTAGATAAAGCACATAGTATACAGTAGGTGCTTTTCAATGGACTTTATACTTTCTTTTCAAGGACCCCAAATGTAGGGGAAAACCAGGCGATTAATGCTCAGAAAAGATTTGGTGGTCTGCTCAGCGTATGGTGTTACTCCACTGCTGCTCCCTTCTGAACAAGATGTGGCCTGGAGATGTTACTAATTCCTGCCTGAGATGCACCATCCTCTTGATATCCTTCTCCCTTTCCCCTTACCCTCTTTGATCCAATCAGTTGCCAAACTCTGTCCATTCAAACTCGGCAACCCTCTTTCACCAGGCTGCGTGCTCCCGGTCATCTTCCCATCCCCTTGGCCCTGCACAACCTCCACTCTGCTTCCCTTCTGTCCCTGTCACCACCTCTCCCCCATAGCACATTCTGGGGCTGTAAGAGGCTTTCAGAAACACTGTCCTAAGTTCAGAAAACCTCCACGGCTTCCTACTTATTTCATGCTAAGCATAAAGGATGATTGCTTAACCGTTTGAACTCCCCAAGCAGTCAACTAAATTCCCCTGGCAGGATCTTTGTTCAGGCTTCTCAACCCAGTGGAATCTGCTGACCACTCCTCTGGTTTGATCACAACTAGACCTTATCACCCAGACCTGCTCCAGCTCAGGAATTCTAAACTCCAAAGTCTCCAGCATGACGCCGCTGTGGAAGGGGGGAAAATCTCCCTCTTTTTCCTTCTTCATCGTCTGGCTGGTCTGATCTCAGCACTTTGACTTCCACCAGATCCCGCAGACGGAGACCTGGGAAAGAGGGAAAGGCTAAGCTGGTAAGAACTCTTACCTTCTGCCAGTGCGTATGAGCTGCCCCAAGATCTCATCATTCGCAGCAGTCCCAGTGTGAACTCTGTCCGGCCAGTGAAGTCTCCTGGCTGGCTTGCCAGCTGTGGGGGAGGGGAAATTTCCTCCCTTAGTTCTTCTGGTTAGTCTAGTAATGAAATTGACATGAGGCAGATTAACAGGAGAAAATTATCAAATTTAATGACTTATATCCATATTGGGTCCCATAAGAATATGGGGCCCAAGGACATATCAGGTAATCAGGGTTTATCTGCCATGTTGTGCTAAGGAAAAACTGGGGTTGTGGTTTGGGACGTCAAAGGGAAGGAAGGCAATTCACATGGAGATGGAAAAACAAATGTTGGTTAAACAAATGTTTGCTGGGCCATCTTTAGCCATGGGACACGGGAGGACTTTGATCAAGGAGGCCATGCTGGGTTCCTCTGTCTGTCACACACAGTTCACACTGAACTGTAGTGATCTAAGATGATGGCTTCCTTCCTGGAGCAGGTCCTTCCTAAAAATGTCTAGGCTGTGAGGAGGATGGCCAAAGGTTTTACCTGAGTCCTCTATTTCTTAAAAGTAACCTGCTTGAAATAACCGATATCCAAAGAGGCATACTTTGGGGTGGCAGCCTGTGCTCCCTTTCACCACAGATACTTCCCTCTCATACTCTTCCTCCAGGGACATCAGCTCTGTGATGTTATCAAGGTCCCCATCTTCTCCCTGTCTCTCAGCCCCTTCGGGCCAGACCTATCCTACCAACTCCATCGGTCTTCCCTCCAAGCTCACCTGTCTCTTGGCCCCTTCCATTCCTCCAATTGTACAAAACCCAGCTCTGGGTCAGCTCACCCATCCGCTCCCTCAGTCCTCCCCACCCGTGACCTGGAAGAAGTGCAGAGTGGTTAAGGGCACCCACAGGAATCAATCCAAAGGCTCCACTACCTACTCGGTGTATAACCTTGGGCAGATTACATAAGCTTTTGGTCTGCAGACTCCTCATCTGAAAAAGAGAAAAGTAATAAAACATATCACTCTGGTGAAGGGTTTGATTCCTATACCAAAGATATGGCAAAACCCTCAATCACTTGATTATGTTGACATTGCTTTGTATCTGCATGGCTACTTCACTGGGTCAGTGGAAGAATAAAATAAATAATGCACTTAGAACTATGTCAGGCACGGGAGAGGCATTCCATAAATGTTGGCTGCTGTCGTTATTACTGAGATTGGTTTCTTGGGCTGCTGTAACAAACCACCACAAACTGGGTGGTTTAAAACCACAAAAATGTATTGTTTCACAGTTCTGGAGGCCAGAAGTCTGAAAATCAGGTGTCTGATGGATTGTCTCCTTTTGAGCCTCTGAGGAGGAATTGATTCATGCCTCTCTCCCAGCTTCTCGTGGCTGCTGATCCTTGGTGCTTCTTGGTTTGTAGCTGCACAATTCCAATCTCTGCCTGTGCATTCACATTGTCTCCTCTTCCATCTGTCTCAAATCTCCCTCTGACTTTCTCTTAGAAAGACACTTGTCATTGTATCCACGGCCCACTCTAAATCCAGGATGACCTCATCTTGATATCTTTAACTTAATTACATCTGCAGAGACCCTTTTTGTAAATAAGTTCACATTCACAGGTTCCAAGGGTTAGGACTTAGACAGAGCATTTTGGGGGTCAGCATTCAGCCCACTACAATGGTCATTACAAAGAGTTTCATTGGAGAGATGGGAGTCAAAGCCAGATTGCAAAGAATTAAGAGAAAAAAGGGAGAGGAGAAATGCAGATAATTATGTCAGAGAGTTGGTTAAAAAGGAGTGCAGACGGAAAGGGAGCTAGAGGGGTAGAGGGGATTTTTGTTCCTGTTTAAAATATGGTAGACACTTCCTTGAGCTTCTTGGAAGGAAAAAAAAAAAAAAAGATGGTTGAAAAGGAGCAAGCGCTTGAAAATACGAGAAGGAGAGAAGAGATGCAGTGGAGTAAGGAGCGAGCCCCAGAGCAGAGTCACCCTCAACAAATCAGGGCTGAATGGGTGACTCAGTAAATACCAGCTGCATGGGCCAGCCACCGACTGACAGCAGCCACAAAACAAGTCAGAACAGAGAAGAAAAAGTGAGACAAGGAGCCACAAAAGGCAAGAGAAAACATAACCAACCAACCTCTGGGAAAGCCTGAGACTTAAAAGGGCTGAGCCAGAAAATATCTCTTGGGCTGCTTAAGAAACATTCTTTCTCAGGTTTCTCATCTGAAGCTCCCAATACCACTGGGGGGGGGGGGGCAGGCAGAATTATGATGCCCCTTGGGTGAGGAAGAAACTGAGACCCAGAAAGCTTTGGGGTTACCAAAGAACAAACAGATAGTTGGTGTTGCCAAAGGATGCACTGAGCCCCCAGCTGAGACAGTGGAATGTCCAGGAAAGGCCTGGGGACCCTGTCACTGAAGCCCCACCCAGCAAAGGCCGCTCCTTTATACTGTTGCTTACATTCCCCTTTTTGCACTGTCCTGCCTGGGCTTCCAAGAGACGGATCTGCCCTGGTTTTCAACCTCTTGGATCTTTCTCAAGACCCTTTCCAGAATGCCTTTTCTTTCTCCAACTCTTCAACAGATCCAAAACCAATAGATTCACCTTATTTCATTCAGAACTGGCTCTTCCTCCTGTATTCCCTACTGGTGATGGGCACCACCAGCCACAAATCTGCCTCTGCCTGTCCCAAACATCTGTCAATCACCAAGTAATGCCTCCTGCCTCTTAAATACCTCCTGAGCCTGCTCCCTCTCTCCCTCCCAAGGCCTTGTCACCCTGCCTTAGCTGAACCCAGAAATAGACTCCCACCAGGTTTCCCCGCCCCTTGGCTTCTCCAATCTATCCTTCAAACTACTACTCCAAGATCTTCCTAAATCACAAAGATGATGTGATTGCTCACCAGTTCAAAGATTGCTTCTGGCTTTCCCACCTCTGCGGGGTAAAGCACAAACTAGCTTTAGTAATAGTCCTTCATGATCAGTCTCCTACCAGATTCTCCAGCCTCATTAACCCTGAGCATATCCCACCCTCCAGCCATGCCTACAGCGTGTCCAGGTGGTCCCTACCACTTGGAAAGTCTTCCTCCTTCCCACCCCTGTCTGCTTCGAGCCAGCTCAGGTATCTACTCCTGCAAGAAGCCCTCCCGACCTTTCTTCCCGTGGAGTTAATCCCTCCACATACACTGTTCTCCCTTCTCTTGTCATATTTCTCATACTTTACAGTGACTGATCACCTGCCTGTCTACCCACCAGACAGGGCAGAGATCCCCCAGTTCCCGGGTTGGAATTTAGGAGCTGACACATGCTCTGTGCCCAGTTAATCTTTGCTGGACTGTGCTGAACTGTCACAGTGTATACCAGTCTACCATAGTGTGTAGTTTACTTACTCATTGCTTTGTTATTTCCACTGCTTTCCATGACACCACAATTGGCTCAAAACATCTTTATACGAGTTTATTATTTCCCCCTTTCCATTATGTACTTGAAATATATTTTCCAAACTGGGTTTACTTGGTTAAAGCTTATACTTAAGTGCATGGCTTTTAATAGGCATTGTCACATAGTTCTCTAGAAAGATCGCATCAATTCACATCACTATGTACACACGTGGGTCCCTGCAACACTGCCAGTGCTGTTTTACACTTTCATTCACATTTGCTACTTTAACGGGCATGCAGAGGGGCTGGTCTCCCCTTCACCGGGCTTTCTCTAGTCCTAGAGAGGCAGTTAAAATGCCACGACAGAGGGTAGCAGAGGGGACTGTGGGAGCCCAGGATGGAGTGGAGGTGGGGGTCTAATCCAGGCTGAGAAATTCAAGGAAAACTTCCTAAAGGAGAAGACATCTACATCGGACCCAATAAGCTGATATTTCCAGTGGCTCTGAGTCTTCCACAACATCCCCGCTGCCCTGGCTGTTCCGACCTTACCTCTCCCCCTTCACTCCTCTCTTGCTCCGAGGCTCCCAAGTCCCAGGGAGAGTAAGCACAACAGCTCAGCGGGAATACATATTTTTCCCATCTCACAAACCAGGAAACTGAGGCTCGCATGGACCACGCAGATAGTGACGGGCAGGACTAGAACTTGACCCAAGCCCCAAATGACTGTCCCAGGGCCAGTGTTCTCCCAGCATGTCCCCCACAGCCCCGGCCTTGAGGAGGGAGAACACTTCCTGTGAAAGAATAGAAAGGTTGCCATGGAACCCACTCTTCACCTAACACCTCATTCACAGCCCTGGGAGGTCAGTAACACCAGCCCCGCGCTGTGAAGGAGGAAAGTGAAGCCCAGAGAGTCTAACAACCTTTCCTGTCACACAGTGAAGCAAATCCAAGGAGACCCACCACGTCCAAGAACGTAGGCTCTCACCCCCGTGGAGGGCGTCCCCACCCGCCCGTCCCTGCCACACCCATCTCCAAGGGCGCAGCGAAATGGGTTGAAGATGATGTGAAGACACAGGGAGAAACGAGACAAGGAACACCAGAGGTGACAGAGGTGACACAAAGGCCTGGAACAGACCGTGCCTCACACTCTCGGAAGGAACCGACCCTGCCGATAGCTTGATTTCAGACTTCTAGCCTCCAGAACTGTGAGACATCATAAACTTTGGGGTTTTTTAAGCCACCCAGTTTGGGGCACTTTGTTACAGCAGCACCAGTAAGTGAATACAAAGAAAACACTGCCATTCATACCAAAAAGAAGAGATGCTGAAGATATGTTTGAACAAATGATTTTTGTGATTTTAAATGTTTAACTCTGGCCCTGGCTGGTGTGGCTCAGTTGGTTGGAGCATCACCCTGTATACCAGAAGGTTGCAGGTTTGATTCCAGGTCAGGGCACATACCTGGGTTAGGGGTTCCATCCCCAGTCCAGGCACATACAGAAGGCAGCAAATCCATGTTCTCGCATGGATGTTTCTCTCTCCCTCTCTCCCTCCCTCCATCCCTTCCCCTCTCTCTAAAATTAATAAGCATATCCTTGAGTGAGGACTAAAAGAAAAACAATTTTTTATCCCTGGCCAGGTAGCTCAGTTGGTTAGAGCATCATCCCGATACACCAAGATTGCGGGTTCGATCTCTGGTCAGGGCACATGCAAGAAGCAACAAATGAACGCATAAATAAGTGGAACAACAAGTAGATGTTTCTCTCTCTCTCTCTCTCTCTCTCTCTCTCTCAAATCAATTTTAAATTTTTCTAATGTTTTTATTATTATATTTTTTATTGAAGAAAATTTGGAGAGGATCAGAAAGTATAAAGAAAAAAGCGAAAAGCACACACCCTCTTTGAAAGTGAAATTTCTGGGGGAAAACAACTCATACCTTCTCATTTCACACGTAACCTTTTGGTGTATTTCCTTGCTGGGGTGGGGGTGGGGGCAAATGCAATCGCTAGAATCTCCCTTGCAAAGCTGCTGTGATGCTTGAATGAGAAACTCAGTCAAGTTCTTGGCACAGGGCTGAGTACCCAGACCAGCACTGTGAATAGTAGATAGTGTGTCTATTTATATAGACATTGTATAAATCTGGAGTCATGCTATTTTCACTTCCCCTTTTCACTCACCAGCATATCTTGAATGTTTCCTCGTGTCTGTAATATTCACCGAGTGCTTAATATTTAATTTCTGCACAGCTTTCCATCTATCTATGAATGTGGTATAATCTATTTAACCAATCCCCTGTCATTAAACTTTTAGGGACTTTCCAATTTTTCCCTGTTATAAATAAGGCTGGGATAAATAATCTTTGATTTTAGTGAATAGCCTGAAAGTTGAATTGCTAAATCAAAGTGTAACTCTTTAGCCCTGGCCGGTGTGACTCAGTTGGTTGGAACACCATCCTGTACACCAAAAGGTGGTGGGTTCAATTCCCGGTCAGGGCACATACCCAGGTTGTTGGTTCCATCCCCAGGAGGGGCATGTTTGGGAGGCAGCCGATCAGTGTTTCTCTCTCATATCAATGTTGTTGTTTTTTCTCTCTCTCTTTTTCCCTTCCTCTCTCTAAAAAATCAATAAAAAATGTTATTTTAAAAATATATATATAACACTTTTAAAAGCTTTTATATATATACTGTCAAACTGTCCTGCAGAAACACTGCACAATGTATCTCCTCTGCAGAGGAAAAGGCAGCGGCTTACTCAGGGACATCTGGTGTCCTCATTATTTTTAGCTTGACCAATTCTATAGGTAAGAAAAGCCGGCATGTCCTTTTCTTTGTACTTTGGAATTTCTAACATTTTCGTCAAGTTTTTATATTTCCTCAGTGAAGTACGTTTATCATCCTTTGCCCACAGTGTCCATAGGTCAGTTCCTCTCATTGTTAAGGGTTTAGCAGGACTTGAAAGGGCCGCTATAGATGGGAACCCGAGGGCAGCTTCCTTCCCGCCCTTGTGCCCCTCCCCCTCCCACATTCCCATTCTCACGGGCCATCCTCGGCTCCCCAGGGGATCTTTGTCATTCAAACTAGCGCTTGCTTCCCCGGGCCTGGGAAAGCCAGCTCTCTCCGCCCTCTCTACCTTTTGCTGGGTTTCCGTCCTGAAGCCCCACATTCCTCCGGCCCCCATCTCAGGTCCTCACCACGCCCTGAACATTCTCCTCTCGAAATTCCTCCAGCCTGCGCAAAACCACAGGGGCCCCAGACTGACAGGCCCCAGTGCAGGAATCCCAGCCCCGCCCTGCTCTGGCCTGAAACGGGGAGGCGCGGGGTGATGGGGAGCAGTTCAGGGGAACAGTTGTCCCCTGGGGAGGCCTGGGAGAGAAAGTCAACAGTGTCATCTGGGAGAAAGAGCATGTTTTAGGGTCAACAGCTCACAGGTTGTCACCTCACTATCAGGCAGGATCACAGTGAGGGGAAAATGCAACATTATGTGTAAAGCACAAAATTCAGGTGCACAGATCACAGAACCCCAAGGATCAGGTATGGCTTCTCCGGGAGAGATGGACCAGGGAGGGGTCTGGTTTGCACTTGTGGCTGGAGAGAGAGTGTATCAGGCAGAAGGAACAGCTAGAGCAACAGCCAGAGGCCAGAGGTTCTGGCTGAGCAGGTCCTGTAATGAGAGGTCCCAGGGCACCCAAGACGTCCCTAGAGTCCCTGGCAGGGACTGACAAGCTCAGACAACAGTTCAGGACCCGCGTGGGCTCAGGGAACCCGGTTTTCTTTCCTGCCCGTCTCCAAATCCATGCCTTCACTCTCCCACTGAAGACATCTGTTAGGAGGTCCAGTCTGGCCGCCCAGGGTGCTGGGCCCCGCCCTGGATCTTGAGGGGTGACAAGCCTCGACCAGAGTGATCAGTCACAGAGGGTGCCCCGAGGAGAGTGACTAAAACTGAGAGTCAGAGGGGGCTTCCCAGAAACAGGCTCTGAGCGGGCCTTAGGGTGCCAGTTTGTGAGGCGATGGGGTGGCAAAGGGCAGAGGCCTGGAGTGCAGGCTGCCTTCCGTGAGTGGGCGCGCAGTCCACGCAGGTGGCGGGGCGGCAGGTGCCCCAGAGGGGCGGGGAGGAGCGCGGGAGCCGGTTTCACAAGGAAGCCGCCCCAGGTCCGGGCCAGGCGGGTGGAGGGGGGCGGGGGACTCAGGAGGGAGAGGGGGGTGCGCAGCGCCCCCGGCCCCGCCCGCCCCGGCTGCACGTAGCGCTCGTCGGCTCGGCGCCGGTCAGGTAACAAAGGGCCAGTGTCGCCCGCTGGGCGCCGCCCGGCCCGCCGGTTCCTGGGGCCCGCAGACTCGGAGAGGGGAGGGGGAGGGCCGGGGGCGCTAGAGCACACACCCTGCCTGGGCCTGGGCCTGGGCCGTCTGCTCCGCCCAGCTTTCCCTCCCACGGCCCCCAAGGCCCGAGAATGCGGTGGAGCCCCTGCTGCGCAGACCGAAGTCTATGGCAAGACAAAGAAAGGGCCTGGCCAGGGGTCCCCCAGTGGGGAGACCACGGCTGGGGTTGGGAGCTGTGAAATGCACAGCCCCGTGTCCTGCAGAAGAGACCAGGGCAGGGCTCCCCCACACTCAGGCATGCCCGACCGCACCCCCAGGCCCACAGTGAGGACGAGCACTGCCCCAGGCCTCTAAGCTGAATTCGATCTGCAAGCAAGTCCTTGTGCAGTGTCTGTCTGCGCTCCGGAATGCCTTATCTAGCAGCCCACTTGAACGGACTGGTCTCCAAATGGCTCTTGACGAAAGATTGTTCTGTTCACATCAAAGGAAGGGGGATGGTGGTGCTGATGGAGATGAGGAGGTTTACCAAAGCCTTCCCCAACATCCCTGCCCACACGATTGTATGTACCGTTGCCCTCATGATGCTCACAATTCCACAAACACACGGTACCCACGTAATCTGTGTGCGTGTGCGTGTAGTCCCACGGACCCATCTCCCCACCTAGTTTCACACTTGCACTGCTCAGTTCGTGCCCGAGGAACCATTCAAGTGTCCCGACTGTCAAGGAGGGCTGGAGAATAAACCCTGCAATGACCCTTTGGTATTATCCTGCCTCTTCACTCTCCCCACACCACACCCCACTGCACACACGTACATACCCCTCTTTGTCCTCCATGCAGGGCAATCCTGGGGCAGAATAGGGAGGAGGATTGGGCCAGGCTCACTGCAGATCAAAAGCACTTTGGGAGGGAATGGCCTCTGGACCGGGAGCCCTGCCCTACCCCATCACACCCACCGGCCAGCCCATTACCCAGAGACCTCCTGCCCTCCCATCAAAGCATCCACATGCCAGGCCAGAGGACCACCCAGGAGAGGTGTGCAGTCCATGGGAGAACTAGGAGCTGAGTTGGGGGGGTAGCGGCTGCCTCAGTTTCCTCATCAGGAAATACAGTGGGGAACGGAGCTGGTTCCTGTGATCGGGCCCCTCCAGTTCTGCCCTTCTGCTTTGGAGCTGATCATTAGACCTGGGGAGTGGGGTCCCTGTGCTCACACAAAGCTCCTGCCCTTGCACCTGGCCTAGAACACCCATGGCTGGAGAGGCTGTGCTGGGAGCAGCAGAGAGAAGCTCTGAGGCGCCCGATAGCCTGTCCGTCTCCACTAGGTCAGCTAGAAGGGGCTGAGACCACGTGCCTGCCCTGGGGATGTCCAGACACTGGGCTGCAGCCGCACGTGCTGGGGCTCAGGATTGGTGTTCCCAGAGGGAAGGACGGGTCCCCAGGCAGACACAGGTCTGAGTGCACAGATGGTCCTGAGTACTGTGTGGTGACTGAATGAAAGAACACACGAGTGGATGAGTGAATAATGGTCCAAAGCCATGAGTTCATGTGGGTTGAAAACCCTCTGCCTGCCCAGGTTGGGACCTCCTGGGACTGTCACTGCTCTGACCTTGGTGAGCATCCTCATCACCCCAGCAGGCTGCAGCTCCCGGGGCCAGGAAGCCCTTGGATTCAGCCCCTAGTCAAGGCCTGACGTCCACCAGGTGGCCCAGCTGTGCTCAGTGAACAGTCTCTGAAGTGGGGTATTGATGTGTCCACCTCCCCCCCAGACAGAGAAGGCTTCAAGGCATCTCCAGTGTCTGGCTCAGGTGTCTTCCCATCTCCCAGCCCAGAGTGTGCCGCAGTGTGAGGCACGCTGAGCCAGAAGACCGGGGCCGGGAGTACACGTGGCCTGGCCACTTCCGGTGGTGTGGCTTTAGGTCGTCATTTCTCTCTCTGCCCGAGTTTCCTTATATAAAGTGGAGACAAAAATTCCTTTTTGTCTTTACTGGATGTGGGGTTATTACCATTATAACTAGCGAGTTAATATTAATAGGAGGAAGATAACGAAAGGGAGGCGGACATTGTAAGCTCGGTCATCTGGGCAGCTTCCCCAGGAAGCTGCAGTTTCACACTCCCCAGGGAACTACTGGTCCATTCCTGCAAATCCCTGGGGAAAAGGGTCCAACCAAGGGGAAGATGGGCGCACGCAGAGTGAAGTCAGGGTGATGTAGGGAAGGTGCTCCCTGTCAGTCTAGCGGGGGGACAAAGATCATTGGCTAGGGGGGCAGAGCCACCACAACACAGGAAATCCTGAGGCTTAACTGGTTAAGCTCCTGGTTATCACCCCGAGGCAAAAGCTCTCCCCTCTTGATCTCTCCTTTCACATTGTTGTCTTGCAGTCCCTTGCTCCATGGCCCACACTAGCTTGCCATGTGGCCCTAGAAGTTGCATGGCCCACGGCCATGAGAACCCCAATGCTCTGGACTGCAGTAGGGAACACAAGCTAAGCTAGCCAGAAGCTGGTCTGGGCTGTGCTTTCACATGGAACGAAGACTCTGGGCAGTGGCGTTAATTCTAGTTCTGCTAGAGACCAAATGGGAGTCTCTCCATGGCAGAACAGAGGGAGATGGGAAGTTGGAAGGGAACCCCCTTAATGTTGCCTCATCAATAAAGCTTTCCCTGATACCTCATCCCCATGTGGGGGCCTCAGGAAATGCTTGTTCCCACAGCACCCAAAAGCCCACTTCTGCCAGCAACAGATGGAGACATGGAGGGCGCCCCACGGATACCAGGGTCACGGCTCCTCCCCCAGAGGCAGGGATCTTCCCTCCCCCTGTCACAGACTTACCTGCTCCTCCCTGGCGTCTGCCTTCACACCCGCGCTGGCAGTTCTCAGGGAGCAGGAGCTGGGCCTCCCTCATCGCTCTGTGCCCTCTAATGCCCAGGACCCACCACATGGTCAAGCACCTGGCAGGGGAAGTAAATGTTCACTGACTGGTTCTGTGATGAGTTAAAGCATTTTCTTAACCAGAGAGGCGAAGGGACCAAAAAAGTCTCCACCCTGAAGCTGTTTGATGTAAAGCTGTTTATTAAGAAATAAAAGACTGGCCCTGGCTGGTTTGGCTCAGCCGATAGAGCATCGGCCCACGGACCAGAGAGGTCATAAGGCTGGGTCCTGATCCCATACGGTTGGTGTCCCCTTAAGAAAAGACCCCAGCACTGGCCAGTTGCTCAGTGGTTAAGAGCGTTGACCTGCGGTCCAGAGAAACCCGGGTTTGGTTCCCACCAAGGGCACGTGCCTCGGTTGCAGTTTGTCCCCTGCCTTGCTTGGTCCTGCGGGTGGCGGCCACTCCATATGTCCCTTTTATGTCAATGTTTCTCTCTCTTTCTATTCCTCTCTTTCCCTCCCTCCCACTCTATCTGAACAAAAGATGAAAAAATGTCTTCAGGTGAGGATAAAAAAAAGAAAGAAAAGACCCCAGAGAGCTGGGGCGTGTGCTCCGCCTGCCCCCACACAGAGGAAAGGCCGTGGAGACCTGGCCAGAGGGCAGCTGCTGTAAGTCGGGGACAGCTCTCACCCGGACCCACCACACTGGCACTCGGATCTCCTTGTCAAACAGAAAGAGTTCTGGCTGAGCCGAATACCAAACACGGAGAACTGCAGTGGAGACATGTTGGCTATTATATTATGAATGGCGCCATCCAGGAGAACGAAAGGCTGATGCTCTAAAGCCCAAACCCCCCAGTGTCATGTAGGGTACGGATAATTTAGGGCAAAATTCACAAGGCACCGTGGGTTAGGGGTTTGGGTCGTGTTGGGAGCTGATGGGTTGGAGGCGAGGTAAGGGTGACAAGTCATTTCTTCAGGTCTCAAGGACAGTGCAGAGGTGTGTCCTGGAGTCCCTCTGCCTGTTCTCACGGAACAGTAGCCAGGGGGTCATTCCACCTCAGGCTCAGTTGCTGAAACATAACTTAAGTCAGCCAGTTACCTTCGGCCTGCCAGGGATCCGGACCTTGTGTGTGACCCTCAGTCAGGTCCAGGCAGCTGTCTTCTGCTGCCCTGGGGGGTGCTGATTATCCAGGGAAAGGCTGGGTAGGGTTTCAAGCTAAACTCAGTCAAAGCCATAGGACCCTCGGTGTCAGCCTCAGAGTTCTAGCCTCCAGAACGGTGAGCAAAGAGACTCTGTTGATTAAGCCGCCTGGTCTGTGGCATTTTGTTATGGCAGCCCAGGCTAATATAGCGTCTAAGTAAGTGTCGGGGGGAGGGGGAATAATTGTTTTCTCTCTTGACAACCTCCAGTTTCCACCCTGACTCTGGGTGGGATGGGGCACCTGCCACCCACAGCCGAGTCTGGGTCGTAGCTGCCCTGCCCCTGGCCCTGCCCCCTGCACTGCAGCACCCCTGTCTCTGCCCCACTGACCCACGGGGGTCGGGGTGGGCACGCCTGCGGGGCCAAGCACTGCGTAGTAGGGAAACCCTAACTTGGGGAAATCAGGAGACCTGTATTTACATTCCGCCTCCTCATGAACTTGAGCTGTGAGGTCACAGGTCCCTCACCTGCCACGTGCCCACAGTGAGTGCTCACTACTTCAGGGCCTTTCAGCTCTGCCTGTGAATGAGCAGAGACAGGTGAGAGGGCTGGGAAGGGAGGAGAGAGAGAATCAGAGCCGAGCACAGCAACGCTCAAGTCTACAGACGGGGTGTGGCCTCGCTCCTGGACTGGATGAGGAGCAGTGTTCCGCTCACAGAGTGAGTCAGGCTTAGGAGGAGGTGGAGCCCGGGGTTAGAGGTGTGCATGGGAGGCGTCCATCGCAGGAGAGGGTCCGTCACAGTGCCCACTCCTCATGCTCCTTTCAAGGGAGATTGATGGCTCTGTCCCCAACCCCCACAGCCCAAGAAGGAGCATTTGGACCATGGAACCTTGTCCCAATGCACAGAACCAATTGGAATAAGGGGGGACCTGGCCACCCACTTAGGGCTTCTTGACAACCAATGACATGGAGGGGAAAGATGAAATGGTCCGAAGCAGATGGTCACCTTTGGGAGCTCGAGCAGAGAAACATGGGGAAGTGTGACAGAAAAGTGGAGGCAAAGAAGTCCCCCCATGAGGGAGCCCAGAGATCTGAGCCTGCTCAAGCCTGTCCAGGGACTGCAGAGAGAGGTACAGCAGCCAGCAGGATGACGCTGGCAAACTTGGGTGGTAGTCAGGTGAGCTGTGGTAATCTCGAGCTGTAGCTCTGGAAGCCCAGGAACTCCTGGTCCCGGCGGTCCTAAAGGTCCCTGCAGTTGAAGGGGCAGCTCGGAGGCTTGGTCAGTAAGAACCGGGTGCCTTAAACCTACACACAGAGGAGCCGCACACTCCCACCCCGGGTACGAGGACCAACGCACCAGTTCTAGCACCATAGACGAAATTACAGACGTCTGTGCTACTAGAACTGATTTAGCAAGGTCACCGGATACAAAACCATTATTCTGAATTCAATCGTATTTCTGTACACTAGCAAATAAACAACTAGAAACTGAAATTTAAAAACATCTTTTAAACTCCATCCAAAAATCAAATATGGTTTGGCTCAGCGGTTAGAGCGTCAGCCTGTGGACCAGAGAGTTCCAGGTTTGGTTCCCGCTAAGGGCACGTACCTTCGTTGTAGTTTGTCCCCAGCCCCTGTTGGGGTCCTGTGGGTGGCAGCCAGTCGGTGTGTCTCTCTCACATGGATGTTTCTCTCTCTCTTTTCCTCCTTCTCTCCCTACCACTCTGTTTGAAAATAAATGCACAAATGTCCTCAGTTGAGGATAAAAAAAGGTCAAATACTAGTGATACGTTTAACAAAATAGATGCAAGATGTGGGTATTAGTTATCTACTGCTGTGTAACAAAGTATCCCAACCTAGTGGTTTAAAACAACAAACATTCACTAGCTCAGGTCCCATGCATCGAGAATTTATGAGCAGATAACTGGGTGGTTCTGGCTCAGGGTCTCTCATGAGGTGCAACCCAGATGTTGGCCAAAGCTGCAGTCATGTGGAGGCTTGACGTGGCTGTTAGCAGGAGGCCTCAGGCCTCAGCACGAGGGACTCTCCACCGGACACCTGCTGACACGGCAGCTGGCTTCTCCACAGCGAATGAGCGCAGAGAGATAGGGCAACCCAATTAGAGAGGCCCAGTGCTTTGTGGGACCTGGTCTCTGGGTCCACACCTTCACCTGTGCTGTCTTCTACCTGTTACATGTCAAGGCACCAAGTCCAGCCCCTTGTAGGGGAGGGGAATTAGTCTCCACCTCTGGAAGAGAGGGGTAGCAAAGAATGTGTGAATATATTTAGAAACCAAAGTAACTTGTATACTGGAAACAAAGAAATAGTATGGAAAGAAATTTTTTTTTTTTAATCTTAGAATGTATTAAGAAAGCTGTCAATATGAACAGGAGGAAAACAATTGTTTTATTAATTTATTTTTTTTACAGATGTTTCTCCTTTTTCTCCCATTGACAACCTCCTCCCAACCTCCCTCACCCCGCCCCATTCCCAGCTTTGTTGTCTATGTCCATTGGTTACAAATACATGCATGTAAGTTCTGTGATTTATAGGAGGAAAATTTTTTTTAAATAACATCTACAGGAAAACAGCCAAAATGGCACAGAGTGTATGCTACGCCCCGCTGCATGGAGAGAAATGTTAAAGTAGAAAGACACAGCTTGTTCATAGATGGGAAGACTCTGTACTGTTAAGATGTCACTTCTGGGATTGATCTATAGATTCAATAAAGCCTCAACGAAAACACCTGCAGAACGTTTCTGTAGACATAACAAGCTGATTCCAAGACTTACATGAAAATGTGAAGGTCCTCACGTAATGAAGACAATTTCGTAAAAGAAGAACAGTTTGAGGATTACAGTACCTGATTTCAAGATTTAATATAAAGGTCAAGACTTTGCAGTATTGACGTAAGGACAGACACATAAACCAGTGAAACAGATCCACCATATGTAATCCAACAGATCCACCATATGTAATCAATTAATTTTTTATAAAGGGGCCAAGTTAATGCAATAGGAAAGGGTAGTCTTTTCAACAAATGGGTAGCTCAGTTTATTAGAGCCTCGTCCTAATATGCCAAGGTTGTGGGTCCGATCCTGGTCAGGGCACGTACAGGAAGTAACCAATGAATGTATAAATAAGTGGAACAACAAATCAATGTATCTCTCTCTCTAAAATTAAAAACAAAAACAAAACAAAACAATACCAGAACTTTTTCTTTCTTTCCTACTTTCTTCCTTTCTTTTTTCGGAACCTACTCTTGGTATTGGGGAGTCAGCCACTTCCTGGAGGCACAGGGGAAATGTGCTTGGTGGTGAAAAGTGACCACTGCCCTCCCCCCCCCCCCCCCCCCCCGGACCGCCGCTCAGACTGTAGTCCAGGAAGGTGCGGGCTACACTGCACCGTGAGAAGGTGGCGTTGTGGGTTGTTTTAAAACGGGATTAGGAGGAAAACAAAAACTCTGTGCTCTGCACCCCACTTTTCAGGACTTTGCCTGAAACAGAAAATCAGCGATCTAAAAGCTGCACTTTGGCCCTGGCCCATTTGGCTCAGCGGTTGGAGCGTCGCCCTGCGGTCCAGAGAGACCTAGGTTTGGTTCCCGCTAAGGGCCGTACCTCGGTTGCAGTTTGTCCCCGGCCCTGGTTGGTCGTGCGGGTGGCAGCTACTCAATGTGTCCCTTTCACATCAATGTTTCTCTTTCTCTCTCTCTCTCTCTCTACCCCCCCCCCCCCCCCCCCACACACACACACACACTCTATCTGAACAAAAAATGGAAAAATGTTCTCCGGCGAGGATAAAAAAAAAAAGAAAAGCTGTACTTTGTCTTGTTCTGTATGTAGAGACAATAAGACTACACATAAAGATGTAAAGCTCTTAGGGAGAAAAACACATTTGTATGACATTATTGTATTACGGTGATAAAAATATCCTCTCATGTGGATAAAAAACATGGAAAATGAAAATCATTAGCTGTGTTAGGGTATCCAGGATGTATGGGGATCGACTGAAAGCAATTTAAATTTTGTTTTCCACAAGTCTCACAATGTCTGTATAATCGTACGAATACATCAGACCAGAGTTTGCATTCGGCTGGGGCTGGGACTCAGTCAGGTGACATTTCCTCGGGGAAGAGACTCAATGTCTATGAACCTCAGTGTCTCGCATGCAGAACAGAGTTAACAATAACAGCACCGCCTCACTGTGAGGTTCATGAAAACTCCCACATGGTATTTAGCAGACGAGCCTTGTGCACGGTGACCGTCCGGGGCGCCCCGGCCATTAGCAAGAGCACGTGGGGGGAGAGCGCTGTGAACACCAGACCGGCTGCGACTCCGCAGAGCTGGCCCAGCTTTGTAAACAGCTGAATCCAGGTCTAATCGACAGACAGTAAACAGCACACGTTTAAATTCCCGTTTGCTGTTTTGACACATGGACACACGAAACCAGCACGACCTCCGAGATAAGGGACATATCTGTCCCTCCCAAAAGTTGCTTCTTCCCCTTGGTGACCCTCTCTTATCTCTCCACCACCTCCACACCCAGGAACCATTACTCTGCTTTCTGGCACCGTAGATTCGTTTGCATTTCCTAGAATTTCATAGAAATGAAACCATACACTTCATGTACTCATTTTTTTTTGGTCTGACATCTTGCATTCAGCTCATTTTGACATCTGCCCATGTGTGTATCAATAGCTCATTCTTTTTCAATGCTGAGTAGTACCCCATTGTATGATATACCCACTCACCTGTGACCGCGTGTGTTGTTTCCAATCGTGGGCTATTACAAATAGAGTGATTATGAGCTTCCACTTACAAGTCTTTGGGTGGACACATGCTCTCATGTCTTCAGTTGCTGGGTTGTAATGTAAATGTATCACTTTATAAGAAACGTAAATCCTCAGACTGCTGGTGCAGTGAAGACACTGAGGCCCAGAGAGGCAAATTCACTTGCCCCAGTCACACTGGAGGTGGCAGAGCCAGGACCTACCAGGCAGGGCTCCTGGTACCTTGGTCTTACCCACTGCGCCTCGGGCCTTTTACAGATGAGGACACGGGAGCTCAGGGAACTACCTGCCCAAAGCCAGCGTTGTCATACGTAGCCCTGTCGTAATCTGCACCTAGGACCCCCTGGTCCCTGAGCTCCACGCTCCACATTGCACATGTTCCCTGTTGGTTTATTTTTTTAATGCATTGATTTGAGAGAGAGAGAGAGACATCGATGTGAGAGAGACACAGCAGTTGGTTGGTTGCCTCCCACACATGCCCTGACTATGGTGGGGAAAGGAACCGGCGCCCAGGTAGTGTCCATTGACTGGTTCAGACCAAAGACCTTTGGTGCGCAGGACTATGCGCCAGCTGCAGCGCCGCACTGGCCAGGGCCTGCCTGGTGATATTTTTTATATAGTCTGCAATCAAGTCCCTTGTCAAGTATGCAATCTCTTTTCTCCCAGTCTGTGGCTGTCTTTTTGTTTTCTTCACAATGTTTCTTAGAGAAGTAAATTTTAATTTTAATAAAGTCAAATTTATCAAACTTTTATGGACAGTGCTAATTTACCTTAGCAATATCTTGTCATTTTCAGTGTATAGATCTTACATATATTTTGTCAGATTTATCTCTAAATCGTTCATTTAAAAATATTTTTATTGATTTTAGAGAGAGGAAGGGAGAGGGATAGAGAAAGAGAAACATTGATGTGAGACCGAAGCATCAACGGCTATCTCCTGCACCCTGGGCAGGAATCGGAATCGAACCTGCAACCACTGTGGTGCTCGGGATGACGCCGCACCGACTGAGCCTCACCAACCCGCGCTTAAATATTTCATATTTTTGATGCCACTGAAATTTCACTGAAATTTTTAAAAATTTCAGTTTCAGATTGTTTGTTGCTAGAGTGTAGACATATAATTGAGGTTCGTATATTGACCTTGCTAAACTCAGTTATTAGTTCTAGTATCTTCTTTGTGATTCCATTGAATTTTCTAGACAAGCAATCATGTCTGTATAGTTTCACTTCTTCCTTTTCAATCATATTTGCCTTCTATTGTTTTTGGTTTGCTTAATTTACCAGCTATTTGGCTGTTTGAAGTGGTACCACAGTTCACTAAACTACTGGATTTTGTTTCAGTATTTTTTTCTCTGTGTGTTTCATTTTGTATAGCTTTTATAATTATGTCTTCAAGTTCATTAATCTTCTTTTTTGCAATATCTAATCTACCATTATTTCCATCCACTGTATTTTATATCTCAGACATTGTGGTTTCCATTTCTATAAAATTTTATTTGGATCTTTTTAAAATTTTAAATTAAATTACCACTTTTTGTCTTTTTTTTTGCTATTTCATGTCTCTACATAGTCCATCTGTCTTCTTACTAAACACATGAAATACATTCATTTTATTTATTTTTCTTTAATTTATCTTTATTGTTGAAAGTATTACAGATGTCCCTCCTTTTTTCCCCCATTGACCCCCTCCACCCTGCTCCGCACCCCACCCCCAAGCCTTCACCACACTATTGTCTGTGTCCATGGGTTATGCATATATGTACATAAATTCTTTTTTTTTTTTTTTTATCCTCACCCGAGGACATTTTTCCATTTTTTGTTCAGGTAGAGTGGGAGGGAGAGAGAGGAACAGAGAGAGAGAGAGAAACATCGATGTGAAAGGAACACATCGAGTGGCTGCCACCCGTACAACTGACCAGGGCCGGGGACAAACTGCAACCGAGGTACGCGCCCTTAGCAGGAACCGAACCCGGGTCTCTCAGGACCGCAGGCCGACGCTCTAACCGCTGAACCAAACCGGCCAGGGCATATATGTACATAAATTCTTTGGTTAATCTTTTCCCCACCTCCCCTCCCCTCTCATCTCTGAGATTCATCAGTCTGTCCCATGCTTCCATGTCTCTGATCTATTTTAGACTCTATGTCATTTATTTCCGCTCTGATCTTTATTATTTCCTTCCTTCTACTTAGGAAATACATCCATTTTAATGTTACCACCTATTAATTCTACCACCAGTTCAACTGATGGATTATCTCTTCATTATGGGTGGTATTCTTCTGCTTCTTTGTGTACCTAATAATTGTTGATTGAATGGCAGAAACTAAATTTTACCTTGTTGGGTTCTGTATTGTTTTGTATTTCTATAAATAATCCTGAGTTTTGTTCTGAGAAGTAATTAAATTACTTGGAAACAGTTCACTCTTCTTGTTAGGTGGGGCCAGAGCTGCATTTAGTATTGGATTACTCTTCCCCAGTACTCGGCCAAGACACTTCATAGTACTCTAATTGATGCCCCTTGAACTATGAGACTTTCCATTCTGACTATCAGGCTATCAGGAATAGGCTCTATTTCCCAGCCTTGTGTGAGCTCTGAGCACTCATTCCGCTTATCTTTTTGAATGGTTTTTTCTACACACTCGGGGTGATTAATACAATTTCTAGTTGATTAATACTCAACCGGATAGTGGAGGGGGACCCTCTGTACGTCTTTAGAGCTCTTTCTCTACAGCTCTCTTCCCTGCAAACTCTGGCCTCTTCAGCCTCCCCCAGACTTTCAGCTCTGTCTCCTTAATTCAGGGAGGCTGCCAGGCTCCACCTGAACTTCCCTGTTCCTGTGCCATAGCTGGGAACTTTCTCCAGGCAGTAAGTTCAGTCAGTTCTAGGACTCACCTATGTTTCTTCCCTTCTCTCAGTGATCACTCTCTGTCATTGCCTATTGTGCAATGTCTTGAGTGTCACTTTTTTTCTTTCAATTTTTATTATTTCAGATGAAAAGTAAATCTAGTCTCTGTTACTCCATCTTAACCAGAAGCAGAAGTTCCTGTCATCTGAGTTGGCATGGGAATCGATTAGGAAGTGTCAGGGTTGGCTCTGAGCTGGATCTAGGAGGCTTTTCCTCCCTTACACCAGGTGGCACACCTGGCCCCAGGGAAGGACTGATCCTATTGTGCTCTCAACCTCTCAAGCACTGGGTGCCAGCCAACCAGGGCAGTAGCCAGGAAGAGAAGGTAACCAGTGTGTCCCATGGGAAGACAGAGCTGGAGTATCTCATTATAACTTGTCAACAAAATGATTCTTCACTGAGGTTCCAGTCATCCCAGATGGAGTCTCTGACAGCTCTAACCTCTACTCCAGTTACTCACCTCCCCTGACCAAGGCTAAACAGGGATTAGCACCTGTAGCCTTCCAGCTGGCAACATTAACTAGTACCTAGCAACAATAGTACAAACTTCCTTTTTTTTTTTTTTTTTTTTGAGCAGTTGCCATTTTCCAGGCCCTGAGCTACTTACTAAGAATCTGAGGCTGGGGGAGATAAAGTGACTCCCCTAAGGTCACATAGCTAGAAGTAGCAGAATCAGATTTTAGCCTTTATCTTCAGAGACCTGGAGTCTTGCCTGCCAGGAATGAGCCCTGGGAACTTTCTTATCCTCTGTGTTCCATCCTCCCCTTTGGCCTGGGCTCCTGTGTGTAGTTCTGACTTGTGTCTACCTCTGGGCCTAAAGCCCTATCCAGAATGTGCTCAGTTGTGGGAGATGGCATGATGGGCGAGACACGTACAAGCTTTGTAATTAAACAGACCTAAGTTCAGATCCTGTTTTCTAACTGTGTGACCTCGAGGAAGTCACTTACTCTTGCTAAAGCCACAAGAATCGCTTCTACAGAACAGAGTCATCGTGTTACTTCACAGGGCTGATGTGAGGATTAAATGAGATAATATCTAAAAAGTGCTTCCTTCACATGGGTGTTCATACATGATAGCAATGTAAATGCAGAACCAGCTCAAAACATTCCTATCCTGTTCAAGGAGATACTGGGTTGCTTCTCAAAGACAACAAACCAAAACTGCAAGTCATGCAGTCAAAACATGTGCAGAAGAGAGAACTCTGATCTCCAGCGTCATCCTGCACCAAGGTGTCACCCTCTCCCCCACTGAACCAAAGGACAAGGACATAACCAGAACTTGAACACTAGCATCCTTTTAGAAGCCAAGGGTTCACTGTCCAGGAAGATCCGGTGCTGATGCCCTTTACCATAAATGGCCAAATTCCAAGGTCCTCCCATTAAAACTTACCCCACCAACACTGTTGCATTCTGTTCCTCCAGATTCTTAAATACCCCTAACCTAGTCCAGTAAGCAAGATGGATTTGAGGCACTATTAGATCTCCATCTTCTTGACTGGCACCTTCTTGATCAATAACCCTTTCCTTACTCCAAACTCTGACATTCTGCATTTTGGTTTTTGAAGGGTCAGACACACGAACTTTGGTTTGCTAAAAGCAAGCTCCCCAGTTTCTAGTCTGGTCTGTAAGGAGCTTGGAAGTCACCACTCTACAAGGAAAATCATTTTAAAAAGCTGAATAAACTGAAAAAAATAACAACTCTTCTTAGATCTGTCAGAGAAGTTAGGTCACAGGGAAAACCATTGACCCAAACTCGAAGAGACAGACAGGTGAGTGCAGAGCATAACACCTCGCCAGGGTGAAGACCTCAGCAGGAACGCGTGCGAGACGAGAAAACCTGAACTGTGATGGAAGAGTTGCTGGAGGCTCCCTGTGGACAAGTATGAGAGCTTAAAATTCCAGGGGGACCCGATCACAGGGATACCTCCACACGTTTGTGAATTTTACCTCCAGTAGCTTGACCAGGTCCTCACAGTAGAATATGAGAAAAATCCCCTCTGCTTCCAGTGAGGTGGAAATACGCCAGAAGATTCATTCTGTTCTTCTTCACAAGAAAGACCTGCCCTCGCTAGAAACTATTTACCGGAGCCTAACCTATCTGGAAGGAAAACACGCACTCTAGCTCCCTCCCGCCTCTCTGTCCCACCTACGTGGGGTTGAGAAACACCTGTGGAGTTCACACTCCAGGGACACAAGTTCACTAAAATACTGAGACATAATCATAGGTCTATAGAACACTTCCCATCCCCCACACCTTTACCACTATATCACTAAGGTCAATTCAGAACTTCCTTCTACCTAGTACATCATGCCCAGCTTTCAACAAAAAAATCGCAGGGCATATCAAAGGGCGAACACAATTTGAGCAAGCAGTGAATCAGGCAGGGATGTTGGAATGATCAGACTGGGAATTTCAAACAACTGTGATTAATATGCTAAGGGCTCTAATGAAAAAAGCAGACAACATGCAAGAACAACGAGCCATGTAATCAGAAATGGTATTGCTAAGATCAAAAAGAACTGCTAGAGATTAAAAACAAAAAAATCTACAGAAATAAAAATGCCTTCGATGGGCTCAATAGTAGACTGGACACAGCTGAGGAAAGAATCTCTGAGCTCGAGAATATCTCAGTAGAAACTTCCAAAGCTGAAAAGCAAAGAGAAGAGATACTGGGTGGGAGGACAAAACAGCCTAGAACTGCAGGACAACTACAAAAGGTAGAACCTACATACTGTGAATACCTGAAAGAGAAAGAAACTGAAGCAACAGTGAAGGAGTAACAACTGAGAATTTCATCCAAATTAATGTCAGACAGCAAACCATAGATCCAGGCATCGGAGAATACCAAAGGGGTGGGAGGGAATAACCTCCCCCCTCCCCCAAGAAAGCTACACCTATGCATTTTATATTAACTACAGACAAAACAAAGATAAGGACAAATCTTGAAGCCAGAGGAAACAAGCATTTTATCTATAGGGGAACAAAGACAAAAATTACACCTGACCTCTCCTCAGAAACCATGCAAGCCAGAAGAGAATGTAGTGAAATATTCCAAGTGTTGAGAGGAAAACACCACAAGCTAGAATTCTGCATCCTGTAAAATTTCTTTCAAAGTGAAGGAGAAACAAAGACTTTCTCAGACAAACAAAAATTGCAAGAATGTGTTGCCAGTAGACCTGCCTTGCAAGAAATGTCCCAAGAACTTTTTCACAGAGAAGAAAGATGACATAGGTCAGAAACTTGGATCTGCATTTATAATGGAAGAGAATCAGAGAAGGAATAAGTGAAGGGAAAATATAAAAATTTTGTTTTTCTTCCTAATTGATCTTAACAGATAGATGTGTTCAAAATGATAGCAACAATGTTTCTGATGATTACAATTTATGTGTAAGTAAAATGAATGACAGCAATGATATTAGGGACAGGAAGGAAGAATTAGAAATATTAGTATAAGGTTCTTGCACTACTGTAAAGCAAAATAGTGTTAGTTGAAAGTGGACTTGTAAGTGTATATTGCAAACTTAAGGGCAATCACTAAAAAAAGTTTTAAAAAGAGTATAATTGATAAGCTAAGAAAGGAGAAAAAATGGAATCACATAAAATGCTCAACCAAAACTACAAAAGGCAGAAAAAGAGTGAAGACAAAAATAGGAACAAAGAAATGGGCATTAAATTAAAACAAAAAACAAAAAAACAGTAACAAATATGGTAGATACTTACCTAACTATGTCAAGAATCATTTTAATGTCAGTAGTCTAAATATACCAATTAAAAGACACATTGTCGGAGTAGATTAAAAAACAAGACTCAACTATATGTTGTCTATAAGAAACCCACTTTAAATATAAAGATACATATAGATTAAAAGTAACAGATGGAAAAACAATAAAAGTAACAGATGGAGAAAGATATACTAAGCTAACACTAATCAAAAGAAAATTGGAGTAGGTGTATTCATTTCAGCCAGAGCAAACTCCAGACCAAGGAAAGTCATCAGGACTAAAGAAGGGTAGTACATAATGAATAAGGGGTCAACAGTCCAATAAGACATAATTCTTAATGTGTATGTGCTAACAGCAGGGTGTCAAAATACGTGACACAAAATATGATAGCATTGCAAAGAGAAATAGAGGAGTCCACTCTTACAGTTGGAGACGTAAACACCCTCTATCAGAAATGGACAGATCCAGCAGGCAAAAACTCAGTAAGGACATAGGTGAACCCTCAGTCAGGACATGGCTGAACCCTCTGGCACCACCAATCAACAGGATGGAACTTATATCTATCAACCACCTATCCAACAACAGTAGAACACATATTCTTCTCAAGCTCACATGGCATATTCACCAAGATAGACCACATTCTGGTCCATAAAACATAACTCTCACAAATCCAAAACAATAGAAGTCATACAATATCTGCTCTCAGGTCACAGTGGAATTAAACTAGAAATCATTCATAGAAAGCTATCTGAGAAATCCCCAAATACTGGGAGATTAGGCAACACACTTCTAAACAACATGTGGGTCAAGGAAGAAATCTCAAGAGAAACTTTTAAATAGTCTGAACTAAATGAAAATGAAACTACAGCTCATCAGTTAATACATGGTAACCACCACCATTATCTTCACCCTCTGGCTACAGTCTTGTCCAATCATATCTGAGCTCACCATGATATATTGGACCACCCAGGTCCCAGCTCTTTGGTCTCAACTGCCATTGCTCTAAAATCCCACTCCACCTGCGTTATGATGGGTATAAAAGAAAGGAAGTTAACCCCTCCTTATCTCCAGCATTTCTATGGAGCAAATAGGTTGCCTGGTAAGAGTGAGAGCCATGTTCAAGCGGGCGTAGTTCTGGCAGTACAAGCGGCTGCCGACGTCCTGGACGGAAGAGATGTCTGGAGAAGGTGTTGACTCCATGACCCTTTATGGCCCCTTCCAATGGTAAGTTTTGGGGGCTTCGAGAAATCTCCATGATTGTTAAAACTTGTGATCCTTAAGCTAGATTATTCCAAGATTCTTGTTTCTAAGGTTATTTGATTTTAATGTTCTGTGAGTCTCAGCTTTTATAAGTGGTACTAAATATGATGATGTATTCAAACATTACTACCTAAACATATGGCCCAGAATTCCTCTGGGGAAGGGAAGGAACTATCTTTATGGGGAAATGCTTTGATGAGGGCTTTGAAAAACATCTGCCTGAGAGCTGGGCTCCGGAGGAGCCGACTTGGGGGAGGGGGAGGGGGGCGGTGGAGCACATGTCTCGTTGTACAGCTCGATGCCAGCAGGCCTGTCCCACAGGATGGGACCCTTCTCTGGAACATTACAAAACGTCTGAACAATTTACTCTCAGGAATGGCTGGAGGAGTGATTTTATTATATTTTTTAAATAAGAAATCCAAATAAAGGTCTGGGTTTCATTACATTCAATTCAGCGTGGCTCAGGAAAGCCAGCATGCTGTGCTGGAGGCAGGGTGGGCTGATCCCTGGCACTGAGCAGGCATCTCGGGGATAAAGCAGGGCATCCCTGCGTGATGGTGCAGGCATCGAGGGGCCCTACAGCATTTAGGGGCTCCATTCATATCAAAGTGCATGTGCACGGCCCTCTCTAGAGGCACAGAGTGCACAACCCGAGCAGCTGAATGTGCCAGCCCTGGCCCCGAGGCATGGAAGAGATTTCACCACCAGCTGCAGGGACAGGGAGGCCCCACAACTGATATTCAGGCTGTATGTTTCATTTAGGTTCTATGTGTAAGGTTTAGAGACCCTAGGGTTCTATGACTCTACAGTTTTCTGACTCTAATAGTCTAAAAGTATAAGAAGGTTTTGAAATTCTGAGGCAACAAAAACCACCACCAGAAATAATGCTATTGCGTTACCACATGCCAGGCACAATGCCAGACACTCTATTACCTCAATTAATTATTATCTTTTAACTTTATTTTTATTGTTGACACTATTACAGATGTCTCCATTTCAATTAATTCTTGTTTTAAAGGTGTTTTATTGATTTTTAGAGAGAGAAGAAGTAAGAGGGAGAGAGAAACATCGATGTAAAAGTGAGACATCGATCAATCAGCTGTCTCCTATACGCTCCCTACGGGGGATCGAGCCCGAAACCCAGGCATGTGCCCTGACCAGGAATCGAACCAGGAGCTCTCAGTTCATGGGACAACGCTCAGTCCACTGAGCCACACCAATCAGGCAACTCAATTAATTCTTAAACCCTATGAGATACACATTATTTTCTCCATTTTGCAGATGTAGAAACTGAGGCACAGAAAGCTAAGTCATCATTCCAAGATTACAGTGTTACAACGGCAGGCTGAAGCTGGTGTTCCGACCATGGAACCTCTTTATCTCTACCCTCTCCTGCCAGCGTTCTCCCAAGCACTCCCCTCCCGACTGAGTAAGCCCTCCCGACCCTGCTGCCTGTGGGCTGTCCTTTTCCCCGGATCAGGGTCTGTAAAACAGAGCTGAGGTCTGAGGTGTGCTGTGTCGAGTTGAGTCATACTGAACTGTGTTGGGTCATGTCGTAATGGATTGTGTTATGTTGAAAGTATTTGTCTGTCTCCATTGTACCGTGAACCCTCTAGGACAAGGACTGAATCTGATTCAACATTTTAAATCCAGCTCTCAGCCCAAGGACTGGCACACTGTGGGTGCTTAAATAAAGGTTTATTGTATGAGTGGTGAATTGGCCAAACGGGCTCTAGGCAGTGAGCTCTGGTGTCCATGAACTCTAGATCATATCTTGTGCTTGTACTCTGAGGGGGGCTGGCGAGGTGAGCTCACCCCCAGCGGCACCGGAGAAGGTGGAGCCCAGGTCATCCTCATAGGAACTTGGAGGTAGGGGCAGGACAGACCCGATGCAGACTTTGGGTCCCCAGGTCAGGAGTGGATGGTAACTGGAGTCAAGATGAGAAGCCTGAGGGGAACCTCATCTGGGAGGGCAAGAAAATAGCTCAGGTGCCCATAGCCCATCTTCACAGGGAGCCAGAGAGGGGAGGTGGTCTGGGACACAAAGGTGCTGGACTCGGGTATCCTCTGCTCCTTAAGGGCCTTGTAGCTTCTTCTCCCTTCAGGACCAGGGCTCCATCTGACCCCCGCTTGGCTCACGGGAACTCTTCCCCAGGACTGGACCTTGCCCTGATTCCCCTGTTGGGCTGGGGTCCTGCTGTGGACCTCCTGTCTCTGGACACAGATCCAGCTGCATCTGCTCTCCTTGAGCCTGCCCAAGCCCAAAGCCCAGGAGTTCCTGGAGTCCTTGGAGTTCCCGCCTGCCTCAGCCTCTCTTTGACATGGAAACGCCCAACTCTGTAGCCCAGTCTGCCCCATACCCACCTTTGTTCTTATGCCCAGAGGTGCTTATACCTGCTTAGGGACCCACCCTAAATTAGGGTTGTCTTTCCTCCTGAACTGTGTCTGGTGCTCATACTGGATGCTCTGACAAGTCTCTCCTTCCCCCGCCCATCCCTCCAAACCAGCTTCCACGCGTCATTCTCAGATGCAGATCTGACTGTGTCCCTTCCCTGCTCGTAATCCTCCAAAAGCTCTGCATTGGCTACAGAAGAAGGTTCGAGCTCCTTGGCCCAGTACTCAGGATCCTTCGAGCACTGCCCCCTGACCTCTCCGGCCTCCACTCCTCTGCCCCTCGGACATGCCCTGTGCTCCAGCCACTGCAAACCGCCCTTCACGCCCCCTTACACTCACTGTCCTTACTGCTTGGCATGTGCTCCTCACGCTCCTGCTCCTTGGGCAACAGTCGGTTCCCCAGCTTTCTCCCCGGGTTTACAACAACTCCGCACAACACTATGGTGCAATATTCACACTGTAGTAGAGTTGTCTCGTTGTATTTGTTTCCCCGCCCAATGGGGAGTTCCACGTGAGGCCACATTCTGCCTGTAGTTTCATCCTCAGTGTCTGGCACATCGTCCCTACGCGTTTAATGAATGAAGGAAGGAATGAATGAACAGCACTAAGTGCGACATGACATCTACAGCAGCACACTGGGGACGACATGCGCGGTGGTGGAGCGGGCAAGGGGTCATGATAAAACAAAAGAACAGAAGCATGAAGACACAAGGAGGCGGCTCCAAGAAGGAGGCCAGGAAGTTGCTGCAGCAGGTCCCAACCCGCCTCTGCATGGCTCCATCCTGTGCTGGAGCTGTGCTCTCTGAAGATCCCTGGAATCTCTGTCATTTCCTCGTGTTTATTTCTGCTACCCGGGAGAAAATGCTGCCTGCCTCTCCCCTTGGAAAGAGTTGCTCAGGCCTTACTTTCCCAAGTCTGCTGCCTTCTTGGTGGGGGCGGGGGGCAGGGAGTAGCTGCACAGGTGGTGCCTATCCTGGGCACCAGGAGCCTCCTGGCAGGGGCCATCCCAGGGAGGGTCTGGGAGCCACAGGGCCTGGAGGTTGGACCAGAGGCCCTGCTGCTACCACTGCTAAATCCCCTGGGTGGGTTCCCTGCCCTGGCTTTCTTGTATTCAGCCATATTCCTGATGACAAAGCACTCCATGCTCAGCCGACTGAGAGAGCCAGGACTAACAGAAAGCTTTGTAAGGGGTATAGAGTGCCTGCTTTATTCAAAACTGTGCCCCAGGACCTAACCCCATGCCAGGCACACAGTGGGAGGGCTCCAAAACTGTTTGTCCAGTGAAAAGATGGATGGATGAATAGTTAGATGGATGAAAGGATGGATGGATGGATGGATGGATGGATGGATGGATGGACGGACGGACAGACAGATGGATGGGTGGTAGGAAGGGTGTCCATCCTGGGGACAGAGAACTATAGAGCAGTAGCATCTCCAAGGGCCAGCCCTAGTGGCAAATGTGACCATCTGAGTGTGGGACCCCCTGCAGAGGGATGGGAGGCTGGAATTCAGAATCAGAGGGCTCTTCACCCCATCCACCTTCTCAAGCTCTTGCTCAGAACCTGGAGATCCAAGGTGGGTATTTCAATGGGGCCTCTCCCTGCTTAGAGACACCCTCTCCCATGGCAGGGTTTCCCATACCTGGGTGGGCATCAGAATTTCTTTGGGAGCTTTAAACAGTAGAGATTCCAGGGTCCCACCTGAGACCTGCTATTCAGAATATTATTGTGTGGCCACAGAATCTGTGATTTTTGTTTTTTATTAAAAAATTTTTTTTCTTTATTGATTTTAAAGTGAGAGGGAGAGAGAGAAAGAAACGTTGATGAGAGAGAACACTGACTACCACCTCCTGCATGCCTCCCCACTGAGGATTGGGCCTACAACCTGGGCATGTGTTCTGACCGGGAATGGAACCAGCAACTTTCTGGTACTTGGGTCTGACACTCAACCACTGAGCCACACCGGCCAGAACAGAATCTGTGGTTTTTAAAGTCCCTGGGATGATACTGCCATGTAGACAGGCATAGAAATTCCCACCTACGGAGCCAGTTTATTTATTTATTTTAAATGCTTTTATTGATTTTTCAGAGAGAGGAAGGGAGAGAGAAAGAAACATCAGTGTGAGAGAGAAACATCAACTGCTGCCTCCTGCACGTCCCCTACTGGGGATCGAGCCTGCAACCAAGGCATTTGCCCTGATTGGGAATCGAACCAGGACCTTTCAGTCAATGCTCAACCCACTGAGTCACACCAACCAGGCTACTGAGCCAGTTTAAAGCCCCACAAGGCACTCAGCCCTTTGTCCTCGGGACCCAGAGCCCCTGTGCAGCCTCACGCGTCGACCCTCACCCCAACATGCAGCCTCAGGAACCCGCTCCACGGTCCCCAGACATGCTCAGGCTCTCACTCAAGTTCATCTCTCTACCTTCTTCCTTTCTACCCGGGGGCCTTCTACACATCCTTCGGGGCCCAGAAAAAGCCACCTCCCGCAGGAAGCCCTCCACAGCCTTCCTCCACCCCCAGGCAGAACTCCTGTCTCCTTCCTGTGGTCCCACTGCCCTGCCCCCCACCTTTATCCGAGCACCTGTGTCTGCCCGCTCATCGTCCCACGCTGCCTGTGCCAGAGGGTTTGCACCAGCGGCCTGTTCAAGCCCCCAAGGATCCCTGCGGTGGACGGAGATGATGATGGTAGCAAAGGCTGACTGGGTGAAAAGCCTGCAGGAAACCTCTACCTATGCTGCTGGGCCTTTAAATCCTCAGACTGCTGGTGCAGTGGGGACTGTCCTCGGCAGGCCCATCCCAGGTGAGGACACTGAGGCCCAGAGAGGCAAATTCACTTGTCCCAGTCACACTGGAGGTGGCAGAGCCAGGACCTACCAGGCAGGGCTCCTGGTACCTTGGTCTTACCCACTGCGCCTCAGGCCTTTTACAGATGAGGACACCGGAGCTCAGGGAACTACCTGCCCAAAGCCAGCGTTGGCATACGTAGCCCTGTCGTAATCTGCACCTAGGAGCCCCTGGTCCCCGAGTTCCCGAGCTCCACGCTCCACATAGGCCGGTTCACTTCCAGTTATGTAATCCCCAGGCCAAGTCCCATCCCTGGTCTGTTCCAGGCTTCTTTCCTTTTCCCATAACCCCTCAGAGACCCGCCCTCTAGTTGGCCTGACCTGGCCTCCCCTCTGATCTCACTCCCCACCCGTGCTGCCCCACCTCGGATTCCCTAGAAGGAACGCCCCATTCCTTCCTAGGCCCCAGCGGGGAGGCTTTTCCCTCCACTTCCCCATCGGCATTTCCGAGGAACAAGCCGCCTCCTCTCCCTGGGCCTGTTTCCCCGTCTGTGAAGCAGAGAATGGCTCTGCCCTGGCTGCCTTCCAGGGCTCAGAGGAGGCCCTGACGATCAATCGCAGGGCAAAAAGCCTGATAAACGCTGGTGGTCCAGCCCTGAGCACCTCACTCCTCGGCCCTGGTTAGGAGGGATCTCAAGTCATCCTGGAACTGGGCTCTGATGTCCTGGCAGCGCACCTGCTGCGCCCTGTCCAGAGAACAGGATCTCAACGGTACCTCTCATATAGCATCACTGTGCGAATTGACTGCAACATGGCACAGATGCATAGAAAGGGCACCTAGCACCTTCTATCTCCATAAATAAATGAGGACATTAAGTGAAGGGCCTCTGTGGAGAGCAAACTAAAGCAGAACCGTAGCTGTGAAATCAGGCACCTCGAGTGCCCAGCCTGCTGTCCCCGCGCTGAGAAGAACTCTAATAACTGCCCAGCCGGTGATAGCAGGCTTCATCACTGCTGTCATTGCAGATATCTTCGGCTCCTAAGAAGTTGCAGGGCTCTTTAACAAATCCTTTCCTCATCCAACCCTTTACAAAGCCTGCAGGAGTGTGTGGGCTTTGGTTCCAGACTGGCCTGAGCTCATTTCCAAGCCTGCTGCTTATTTGCTGCGTGATCTTGGGCAAGTTATTTCCTTTCTCTGGACCTCACTTTGCCTCATCTGTAAAGTGGGCAGGAGACTCCCAGTCTCGGAGGGGTCCTGTAAGGATTACAAGTGTCAGACGTAGAAGAAGTACATAGAAACCCTAAAAGCTCTACTATCCCCATATTCTAGATGAAGAAACTGAGGCTCAGAAGGGCTTCACTGCTTCCTCCACAGCTAGTAAGAAGCAGAGCTGGCTCTGAATCAAGGACTCCCACTTCCACACAGAAGGTGTCCCCCAGTCATGAGTTTTTGACGCCATAAGGGATGGCTCTGGCTGCTCAAAGCCAAGGACTGATCTTGGGGTCTCCTTACAATTCTCACCAGCCATAGCTGGCCAGGTCCAGACCTCAGCACCAGTGGATCAGAGGGCACAGGGCCAGAGTCAAGAAAGGTGAGGCCCTGTGCCTGTGCCCACTAGTGAACCCTCCGACACAAGGCAGGACAGCAGCGAGCTTGCCCCAGTGAATTGCGAGGACACAGTGACCTCATCTCTGCAGGCAGCTCAGGCACCAGGACTGTTCTCAGTGAGCTGAGAGACACTGCACCACACTGCCCTTGTCCCTGCCAATTTGTTAGGCTGCTTCCAAAAAAAGACAAGAACTTGTCTTAAGCATCTGGCTCTGGGCAACTTACTTTTAATATCCTCTCTCTTGAAAACAATGATGAGATACCATTTGTCATTTATTGAACTGAAAAAGACTAAAAATGTAAACACACCCAGTATTGGCCACAGGATTGTGAAAAGGGCAGGTCCCTTTACAGCTGGTAGAAATGCAATATGAACAATAGTTCTGAAGATTGACCTGGCAACGTGTTAAAAACGCCCTATCCTTCCATCCTATCGTCTCTCTCCTCCAAGGAATTGTACCAACTTCTTGGTACAAAGTTGATCTTCACAGAGTTGTTTGCAACTCTCCCTAAATGAAAACCACCTAAATATTCACCCATGGGGGATTGGTTAAATTAATGATGGACCATGGGCCAGCCATTAAAATTCAGGCTTGGAAGAATATTTACTCACAGAGAAAATGCTCATTATAGATTAAGAAACAAAGCAAGTACTATCCGGAATGATGTGCATTGGTATAAGCAGGCTCGATCAGCTTTTCCACATCAGGGCTTGTCCTCTTGGAATGTTCCCTCTTGGGTGCAGCCGCCATACTGTACGGAAGTCCAAGCTATCCTGCTGGGGACAGAGGAGGATGCGACACCATATGTAGAGAATGGCCCCAGCTGCATGCAACTGCATGGATAAAAACACTTCCAGGTGTCCTGAGGAGCGGAACTGCACAAAATCATGAGAAATAATACATTGTTGCTGTTTAAAGCCACTGAGTTTTGGAGTAGTTACTCTGCAGCAACAGAGGGCTGAAACAGCCCGCTGTCTTCACTTCCCAGGTTTTAGAATGTACAGGGAACAGAAGAGTCAAAGCACCTGTGTCTGAGCAGCCAGCCTGTGCACTACTGGAAGTCAGAGTCTGGGGTGACCCCAGTTATTAAGTCTTTGTCACTGGCCACTCATTGTGCAGCTTTTACAAACCATCACATAAAAGGTGCTTAATAGCCTGGCTGGTGTTGCTCAATGGTTGAGCGCCGACCCATGCACCAAGAGGTCCCTGGTTCAATTCCTGGTCAGGGCACATGCCCAGGTTGCGGGCCCAGTCCCCAGTGGTGGGCATGCAGGAGGTGGCTAATATATGTGCTCTCTCATCGATGTTTCTCTCTCTCTCCCTTTCCCTTCCTCTCCCTGTAAAACCAATAAAGAAAAAAATTGTTTTAAATAAATAAAAGGTGCTTAATAAATATTCACTGAATAAGTAAATCAATGTCTTAGTTAACATACACTGCAGCCCTGTGAGGTAAGAATTATTATTTTATTATAACTGAATTGATATTCATTAGAGAAAAATCAGAAAAAATGTAGATATTACAAAAGAAGAAAATAAGTTATCCCCAATTCTACTACCCATAATTTCAATGAACATTTAGCATATGTATAGATATAGAAATTCAATTATATTACATATGCATGTTTCCTTTTTAAAATGTGATAAACGTACTCTTTTATAACCTGCTTTTTCCATTCAAACCAATCTTGACTTTCTTTTCATATTAATGTGTGTCTAATCTCTATTCAACATTTTTAATGGGTGCATGTTTGCCTGTGTTACTCACACTGCTTCTTATACCCCACCCTCACACAGAGGTGTGCCCTGTTCTTGTCTGTGTTCTGTGACCCTGATTGGTCTGACCACAGTCAATCAGAACACACATCTCACCTAAATGGAGCCCATGTGCTTTCCTTGTCTAAAACCAGAATCAGGGCCAGGAGGCAGGTGATTCAGACTTGAGGGTTGTTGAGATAGTCCCATGTGAACTCTGGCATTGTGCAGTGGTCATATTCTGCCAGCAGAACACATCTGTCTGTGAAAAGAGAGGAATAAAGCCATGGTGAGGGATGTAGACCTCACGGAGTCCGGACCTTTGTCAACCGCCGAAGGCATCCTTGCCACTGGTTTGGGAGACACCTCTGTATCCTTTAGTAAATTTTCCTTTTTTGGGGGCTTAAATATATGGACACGTGCAACCAGAAAATCCTAACATCATTACTTTAAGGAAAGAAGAAAGATGGGACCCCTCAGCCACGAGGGCAGGCTCTGGGAACCAGTAAAAAGCATAACAACCCAAGACAGAATAATATCACTCCAGTACCTTCTATAAGCAGAGGCTCTACCAGCCTCTTTGCAAGTCCAGGTACACTGGCCGCAACACAAGCAGTCAAGGTCCTTCTTCCACACCAGGGCCTCTCCCTCCTAACTTCAGCAGCAAACACCTGGTGGACACCTGTCACATTAAGGGCATCGTGCGTACTCAGGGCACAGATGAGAATGGATGCATCAAGTTATGTGACTTTGGGCAAGTCATTGCCATCTCTCTAGGTCTCAGTCTTCTCATCTGTAAATGGGTTGAAACGCACAATTCTTAATTCTTTCCAGCTCTCATACCTATAAATTCCACCAGGGTCCTGGTCCCTGCCCTCCAGGAAGAATGTATATATAACAAGCTTTAGAAGTGGCATCAGACTCTCCCAACACCTTTATATGCACTGTGTCCTGTGATCCAATGAATAGCCCCACAAGGCAAGGTTTATTTGGCCTGAGGGACACAACTTTTGAATGAAACTGACACTTTAAATCCAAGTCGGAGCCAACTGCTCCACTAGAAGGATCAAATAACTATTAACGTTTATTATCATCATTTTTAATGAGGAAGGTTTATATGAGGTAAGTAGAGTAGTCAGCTTTATAGGACAGAAAGTAGAAGGGTGGTGGCCCAGGGCTGGCGGGAGGAGGAAATGAGGAGCTACTCTGTAATGGGGACGGAACTTCATTTGGGAAGATGAAAAAATTCTGGAGATGGATGGTAGGGACGGTTGCACATCACAGTGTGAATGTGCTTAATGCCACTGAACTGTTCACTTAAAAATGATTCAAATGGTAAATTTTATGTGCTGCATGTCTTACCACAATTATTTCAGGAGACAGGTCAAGCAGGATACAGGGAGTACGCATAGATGGGATTAGGAGAGTTCTGGGGACAGAGTGGGCTCAGTCCTCACATCTACCACTTGCTTACTTACTTGACCTGAGGCAAATTACTCGGAAACAGTGCCTCAGTTTCCTTCTTTGTGGAATGGGATAAAACAGCAGGTCTATGATTTGTTATGAGAAGTAATTAAAGGAGATAATTATACACCACTCAGCCCTGCACCTGGCACATAGTAAACTGTCAATACACATGACATTATGAAAACCCAGAGTCAGAAGGTGACTTTGGAAGTCACTTGTTGCAACACCTTCATCACAAAACTGAAGCTCCTGAGACTTAGAAAGGGACAGAGACTTGCCTGAAGTCACCCAGCAAAACTGTTACAGAGCCAGAGTGGAAGCGAACCACCCCTGGAGGCAGAGATCTCTGCCTCCAGCCAGCCCACAGTGCTTTCCCTTTCTTAAGAGCTAAACTGCCATGAATTTGGGGCAGTAATTTCAAGCCTTGGTGAGGAAGGGAGGACTCCACCCACTCATAAATGGTTCTCTGTCTGTCTTCTATAGTGAGTCAGCTCCGGTATAATTGGGTGAATCAGTCAGCAATTCCATGATGAATGTGCCTGACTGCCAGGTGGGTTGTGACCGCCCACTTGAGGGGGCTTAGGGTGTAGGGAAGGGGAGAGGGAAGAGGGGTGAGGTCCAGGTTTCATACCTTTAATTTGCTACCAAAGTCCTCCTTTGGTAAGCAAGTGGCTTTCACCTCTGTGTGCCCCCATCTCCTCCACTGCCCAGTGGCTGAGGAAATAAATTCAGTCTCGCACTCAGCCAGAGGTGTGAAGAGTAACCCAAGGGATGACGTGTGGGAAGGTTTTGCAAAGTTACAAAGTCGCATCCCCATAGAGGGTATTATTACTTCACTTCTCAGGAGAAATAAGGTTCTTTTCTTTTTTTAATTAATTAATTTTAATTAAATGTATTGGGGTGACATCGGTTAATATGACCCTATAGGTTTCAGGTGTGGGTTTGTTACAAGATCTGTATAGTGCACTGTGTGCCCACCACCCAAAGTCAAATCATCTTCTGTCACCATATATTAGGCCCCCTTCACCCGAAATAAGGTTCTAAGAACAAAACGGAGCCCAGCCAGGTGGTCTGTTTTTCCCGTCAGTACTGGGACTTCTCAGGGTCTCTGAGACCCCGTCTCCATGCTCTTCTCCCACTCCTCAGCGCGCAGGTCAGTTCCTCAGACTCGAATTGTATGGAGGACCTACTGTGTGCTAGGCCCAGAGACATGCCATTGGACCCTCCGCAGAGCCCCATGCAATCAAGCTTATGCTGAGCCCCCTACAGAGAGAAAACTGAAGCTCACTGGGAGGAAGCCACTGGCAGCGAGGAGCGGGGCCACCGATCCTGGCTTCCGGACTGTTTCACACTTGCCCTCTCTACGAGCTTGCAGAACAAAGCTCCTGCGGGCTGCATCAGCTCCCCTCCGTCCTACTCCAGAGACCCCCAGAAAACAACACACGACATTGAAAGAGGTAGATCCCTGCCACCCCGAGGTAACTAGACTTTGAGAGTGTGAAACACTAGAAATAATAATAGTTACCATTTTCAAGTAGCTATTATATGCTAGTCGCCCCACAGTCATTTTCTCCTTCATATACTCAATAATTCTTCGAGGAAAATACTGATATTATTCTCATTTTATAGGTGGAGAAATTGAGACTTAGAAAGGCCCAAAGACACACAGCTGGCAGATCTGTCTCCAAAACCTTTGCCCTACCCACCACATATCACTGCTGGCCTCATTCATTCATTTAAACATTGTTAGCCTCTTCCTTGTGCTGAGTAACTAGCTAGAAGAGGAAAGTCAGAAATGCCTGAGTCCCTGTTCCGAGGAAGTCATTATCTAGAGAAAGTACAGCTCAAATAATTATAATCTAAGTGATAAGAGCCAGGCCCCAGTACACTAAAGTTTTTGTTTATTTTTTTTAATGGATGTGCTAGAACTCAAACCTACCTGTGTGATCTTGGGCAAATTACTTTGCTTCCCTGAATCTCAGTGTTCTTTTTTAGAAAAAGGAGAGAAAAACACTCAGAGTTTTTGCGGGGATTAAATTACCTGGAATAATATTGTATTCATTCAGTCAACAAATAAGTACTGAGCCTTGGCCAGTGTGGCTCGGTTGAGTGCCATCCTGTGCACCAAAGGGCCACAGGGTTGATTCTCGATCAGGGCACATGCCCAGGTCTCCGGTTCAGTGCTCGGGCTGGGTAAGTACAAGAGGCAACTGATTGATGTTTCTCTCTCACATAGGTGTTTCTCTCACTCTTGCTCCCTTTCCCTTCCTCTCTCTAAAGTCAATATAAACATTAAAAATAATAATAATGAGTACTGAGTCCCAATGTGTGCCAGATACTGTTTTTTGGTGCTGGAAATGCTAGCTAGAGGAGACGGCAGACACACATTCCCTTGGAGACAGACAGATTTTTAAGTTAAAAAAAATTTTTTTTTAATTTTTAGATTGAAGCATAATGTGCATACAGGAAAGTACAAAAATTGGAAGTGCACAGATTGATAAATTTCGACACAGTGAACATACCTGTGTCACCAGCACCCTGATTACAAAACACTGCCAGTAAGGTCAGGGCCAGGGTGTGGCCAGTGAGGCACTTCCCAAGTAAGATTTAAGGGGGTGTCAAAAGCTCAGTCAGCAGGATAGATAATGTATTTTAGGCAATATTTTCTAAGAATCAAAATTAATACCAAAAACAAAACAACAACCAAAAAAAACCCCATGATGACAAAATACCAAAAGCTTAAATAATGACAGGATTCGTAGCAATGCCCTGTGGAGTCATATTACAGCTCGGAGCAAAGGGAAAAAATCAGGAACTTGGTGGGTAGAGGAGCCATTTCTGGGGTGGGGACTAGAAGAGATGGGGGAAGATGATGGGTTTAGATTTAAGCCTGGGGAGTGCCAGGTACCTGGGGGACATGCAGAAGGCTATCCTGGAGACAGTTGGATAGACAAGCCTGGTGTTCAGGAGAGAATAGAGGAGCATGTTCCTTCACTAGCCTCGGTGGCAGCAAGCAAGTGGTGGTCCAGATGAGAGAGCTCCCAGAGGGGGACACAAAAGGATAAAGAAGGAAAGCAGAAAATTCTCTGGGAGCAGGTGGGTTGAACAGGTGTGCAAATGAGAATGAAAATATTAAACACAAAAATTTTTCCCACTTGGCCCATTGGGCCTTCCTAAGTCTGACACCGTGTTTACCTAGCCTGCCTAGTAGGATCTGAGTTGCAAAACACCCTTCGGATTTGGGACTCCTGCGCCCCAGCCCCTGCCAGCCTCCCTTGCATCAGCTGCAGTTGACTCAGCATGCTTTTTCTCCTGACTGCTAAGACGTTTGCCTTTCAAGGCAAAAAGTAAATTTAATTGAATTAAAAAGCCTTTTCCCGGGCTGGCTTACTCACTGATGACTCCAGAGTCTCAGGACGGAGCCTCTAGGACCCTGCTCAGGGCCGCCCTCCTGAGCCACATGCGTGCTCTGTGGCACGCACCAGCCAGCATCTGCCTGGCCACCTGGAACCAGCCCACCAGTCCCAGAAAGCTCTTATCCTCCAAGTAGGAAAGCCTGGAATTGCTTGGAATCAGACCCAGAGAAGTCCCCAGTTCCTTCCAGGGCTAAAAGCAGCCTCTGAAAACAAAGCTGCCAGTGTGAACGCAGCTTGGGGCAGGGACCATTTGGTTGCTCCAAGAGGGACACTAGGGCTCCCAGCCCTTTTCACACCTCTTTAAAGCCTCAGGGTAGGGTAGGCTTGAGAGGGGCTGAGGTTTCCTCAGATCCTTCCTCTGCTCAAATGCCCCCCCCCCCCCCATGGCTCTCCACTGCCTACTGAATAAAGTTCTAACTCCTTCCTATACTGGCATTTGAAGGCTTTTGTGACCCCATCTCTTCAGCTTGTTTTACTCAAATTCCCCCTATCCTCATCTCCTCTCTCTCTCCCAACCCCCAGCATTCCAAGAACAGGGGATACTTAGCCTGGCTCTCTCTGGCTTAAATTGCACCTTCATGACCCATTTCCAGGCATTTATTTGTTCATGCTCCCTCACCCCTACCCAACCTTTCAGGCTCAGATGCTACTCCCTTAGGTTTTCTCTGGTGTTCCCTTCCTGTTTGGAGTTAAATCCTATTTTACAGGACTCAGCCACCTCTCCCCAACCCCCACCCCCACCCCCACCCCAAATAGACTAGCCCACCTGAAAATTTAATCTCTGATCCAGGGTCAATAGCTTTAGTTGACTGTACCTCTAAACATAGCCTCGAGGGGTTATAAAACTTTTACAGGTAAAACTCCTTGAAATGGAATTTCAACCAGGTAATGGGGGTCTGTTTGGGCAGGTATGGTGTGGTTGGTGAGGGTAAAGCTGTTTGGCCACTCTGCTTTGTCTTCAAGGGCCACCATTACAATAAGAAGGGGATTGATTGAATTTCTGACACCATGAATTAGTACCATTTATTTGGGTAAACTTTAACACACATCCATTTTTCCTCAGGCCGACTCAGGAGGGGATTATTATACCCATTTTATAAATGTGGGTCTTGAAGCTCAGAAAGAAACAGGATTTGCTCAGGGATGTTTGGCAAGTAAATAGCAGAACTGGGATTCAGTAGTCTGAATCCAGGGCTCCACCATCAGTCTCTGAGTGGAATCTAGAGATTCTTTCTTCCCTTCAGCAATGACTCTCTGCCTCTCTGCTGTCTTTGCACATGTTCTCCCCTCTGCCAAGAATGGCCTTCACACTGATCTACTTGGTGACCTCATATTCAGCCTTCTAAACCCTGTTGAGCATGCCCACCCTCTTTCCTGAAGTTCTCTACTCTGTGAAACAAATTCTGTTCCTGTGCGCATTTTTATTCCTGTACCCTCAACTTGGTGTTGCTGTGCGTCTCTCCTCCTGTATCTTCTCTAGTTTGGGGGCTCCGTGAGGCTAGCTAGCATTAGGTTCACATGCCTCTGTCCCTGGGGAAGTGGCCAGCACAGGGTCAGCCTGGAGAAGGAAAGGAGGCCTAATGGTGAGTGAGACCTATGGGCTGAGTGGGGCATCCCCAGAGCTGGGAAGAGGCATACACAGTAGACAATATGTGCTAGGGAACAGAGAAACTACGAGCAGGGAGGTGGCAGAACCCAAGTCACTCAAGGAAAGGCTAGAAGGGTTGGCAGGAGCCCTGGCCTCGTAGTTCAGTTGGTTAGAGCGTCCTCCCGATGCACTAAGGTTGGGGTTCCATCCCCGGTTAGGGCACGTACAAGAAGCAACCAATGATTGCATCAAGCGGAACAACAAATCGCTATCTCCCCCCCCCCCCGCCACCTCCCCCACCACGTCCTCTCTCTCTCTCTCTCAAGTCAATTAAAAAAAAAAAAAGAAATAAAGTATTTTTTAAAAAAAGACTTGGCAGAAACACGCAGATTAGCTGCTCATTTGTTCATTCATTCCTGTCTTCCTTCACTCCTTCACCCAAGTATCTCAGCGACAGGACTGTCCTCTCCCCCGCCCAGGCCCCCTCCCCGCGCAGCCACGCCCCTGACGTGCCCCAAGCCCCGCCCCCAGATCTGCGCCCCCTCCCCCCTCCAACACACACTAGTAGCGCCAGCCAATGGCAGGGGTCCTTTAAACCGTAGAGGTAGCCTTGCGGAGCTTGAAGACCGTGGGTCCGGGGAGCGAGCGGAGTCAGACTCGCAGGTTGCCTCGCAGTTGGTGCCTCGGAACCTGAGCCGCCCGCCCGCCCGCCCGCGCCCCCGTTGCAAGAGCCTCCGGCGCAGCGCAGCGCAGCACAGCCATGGATCCCAGCAGCAAGGTAAGCCGCGCGCTCGCCCGGCCTGGGTCTCTCCGACGGCCCGGCCGCGCTGTGCACCCAGAGCGGGCGGCGCGCGTCTCTGAGCCTCTTCGGGCGCCGGCCTAGAGAGCAGGGGTGGCGGATTCAGGGGTGGCACGGGCGGCATGGGCGCAGGATCTGGCGGGCTCTAAGGCGCCGCGCGCGTCGTTGGCGCCTGCTCTGAGTGTACGGCTTCCGGGGACGCTGCGCGGGGACCCAAGGCCCCGTAACGCACGTCTCTCACGATCTCCCAGCGCGCGGACTCCTCCTGTGGCACCCATTGGCTGAGCGGGCCGAGCCCCCGGCCCGGCCCGGCCCGGCCCCAGCAGCGTGCGGAGGAGGCGGGACCCTCCTCCTGCTGGCAGCCGGCCGCCGCTCCCCTTTCCTGGGGCGCCGCACCTCGCGCGGCCTGGGTTCCGAGGCGGAGGGCACTTTCTTAAGGCCGGGTCTCCAGTTCCAAGGTGCCTGGGTCCTTCCAGGCTTAGACGCGAAGAGGCTGGCCTCCGAGGCCCTTCTTTCCGAGTAGCGCAGGCCCCAAAGCTTGGCGTGCTCCGAGATGACACGTTTCCCTCTCGGACGAGGCTGCGGCCGTCGCCGCGAGCCCAGGGGACTGAGAAACGGGAAGGGACCCCGGGCTGGAGTGGAGCCAGAGGAGGGGCACTGAGGAACGAGAGACGTCGTATTTTGAATAGATGAGGACTCTTCTTTAAGAGCAAACAGCTCTTCTTTCATCTGTAAACGGGGTTGTCGTGCAGTGGACCTTTGTCCTACCCAGAATATGTATTGAGCCCCTCCTGTGAGCAGGACATTGTTCCATTCCTTCTTCCCATCTTCTCCCCTGTATGAAATATTTTCAAGTCACTTTTTCTTTGAAACGTTCCCTTCTTATCCTCTTGATATTCTCATCTCCTTGGCAGGCAGGATGCGAGGATACCTTTTTTTTAACCTGGAATGCTGGGGTAGGGCTGAATTCTGCACTGCCCCTTTCTGTGGGCTGTGGAGGCGTGCGGGGGACTGAGTGGGGTCTGGGCTGGGCAGAGTGGTGCCTAACACTAGCACCAGGCTGTACCCTCATACCCTCACCCGGAAAAGGCTCTTCCATACCTGTTGAATCCTGACTACTTGCTTCACCCCACCCTGGGGAACACGTTTCCTGACTGTCATAGGTTAGCCGTTTTGCTGGGATATAACATAATAAAAATCAAATGAGAAGCACTACTGGTAAGGGCTTGAGACCACAAAGTCCAAATACTTGCTGTGTTATCTCAGGGCTCTGGCAGGCCACTTAACCTCTCTGGGCCTCATTTTCTCCATGTGTAAGGGATAACTCTTACTTCCTCAAGGGTAAGAACTATCTGTTCAGCATGTGATACAGGACCTGGGTGTTTATGTGTTGAGTGTATAAGTAAATATTCTATGTGGAGATAGAATATTCTTACAGTTTATTAGGCTCTTGGCTAGTAAATGCTTTTCTGAAGTCCTGCAGTTGTAGTTTTGAGGTTCAGCTTGGCTCAGCTGCCTTAATAATGCATAATAATGTCATTTTCATCATTAGAGTATCAGTAGGAAATCAGAAAAAAAATGTGGGTGTACTCATAGATATTGCATAAATCTTCCTTGCCTCTTTGGGCTCCCGTGATGCATTGCTCTTACCTGGGCCTCAGGTGACCTGTACCTGGGTTGTGGCCTCTGTCCAGAAGTCTGGCATTCTGGCAGTGTGAACTTTTGGGGAGCCCCGTGATATCTGGGCCATTATTATCACTTCATGCAGGAAATGATTAAGGCACCAGTTGGTCAGTAAGGGTTTGTAGAAGTTGGTTTGCAGAGGTAGCCAGCCATGGATGAGAGATGAATCAGCTAATGTGGCTGCCCTGCCTCCCTGGTAAGGGAGATGAGTCACAGTCCAATGAAAAATGCCTTTCCCAAGGTCACAGATTGGGCCTTCTACCTCAGAACACACTGCTAGCCTTGCTAGGATGACATAAGAGGATAAAGGAAAGTCAGAGTAAGAAGGGGGACCTTCCACTACATGGCCCAGCCCTCCATTTGACAGATGGGGAAACCGAGGCCAGAAAGGAAAGATGTGTCTAAGATAAGGCTGTCACAAAATAGTTGAGGTGCGCTACAGTATAAGAAAAGATGCTTTCTTCTCCCCGCCTCTGTCCTCTGTGCCACCTCTACTCACCCCAAATGAGCAGAAATTCCCAGACTCCTAGGACTTTCCAAACTCTTTCTGGGCACAGTAGGAGTCTCAAAGTTGGATTAGGCGTAAATGAAACCCTTCTGTGAGTGAAAACAACACATGTCCTCACAAAACTATGACCTTGGGGAAGTGGCTTTCCTCAGAGCCTTGATTTCTTACTGTAAAATGGAGGTTCGCTACCCTGTGGTGGATGTGGTGAGACAAGCCAGGGGCCCTAAATCAGGGTGGTGGCTATTTTGAGTGGAAACACCCTTTGTATGGCCAGTTTGGGTGTGCAGGCAGTGTAAACATCTGTGATGATCCTTTACAGGGACTCGACCCTACTTGCCCCAGAGCTGGGTCAGCCTCAAATCCCCCATAATCAGCTTGTTACTTTAGGGAGCTCAGCTTTACCCGGTGCCTCCTGGTCACGGGGTATCAGGGCCTAGAGCTCGGCTCTGGCTGCAAGGGTACAGACATCCAGTCTCCCCCTCCCCCAGGCTGGCAGAGCTGGGGAGGCCCGGAACAAAGGGGGAAGTGTGCGCAGCGTTGGCTTAGGAACCTGCAACCTCAGCCCTTCCCCCATGTCACTCCTGGTCAAAAAGGTGACAAAGCCACTCAGTTTGGTCACCGGCATCGGCAGGATAGTAGAGGCCGAGAAGGCTTCTGGTTGGACTTACGGGCTCAGAGAGTCTGTGTCCAGGCCTGCAGGCCTCAGCCTGGCCACCAAAACAAACCTCCATTGTTACCTTCCTCTGTGGGAGGGGTAGAATAGAGCCGGAGACTGTTACCAGCCACCAGCCTAGGGAAGCAGTAACTAACGCATAAATGCTGGGGTTTTACAGTAACTGAGCAGGGCTCCCAGGTCTGGATCTTGGGCAGAATGAGGGTAGTATTCATTCTCTCCAAGCCCATCACCTTCCTGGCTTTTGCCTTCCCAGGGTCTCGGCACCCTGGACGTGGGAGGAGAGAGCTCCTGCCAGATCCCAGCTTATGGAGCCTTTGGCTACTGAGGCCTCTGCTGGACAGGACATCTGCCCACATGGCGCCTAGAGCTATCTCCCCCCATCTTGACATTTAAGTGGGGAGGAAAAGGCTCCATCAGAAACAGCTCTACCATTCGACCTCAGGAATTTATTTCCTCAACTGTAGTAGAAATAATAGCACATACCTCTCTGGGTCAGGTTGTGGATTTTTTTTTTTTAAATTATAGAAGTAAGGGAGCCAACTGTGGAGAAGCATACACAGTCAGAACAAGTGAATGCCTTCTCTCAGTTGTGATGGTTTGGTGTTTACCCTCACAGACCTCGTTTTGTGCATGTGTATATGTGGGCCTATAAATGTAATTTTTTATGTAGTTGGATCACACTTTCTACCTAGTGCAGCCCTGGGTGGTCCAGCCTGTTTACTCACCACCCCTTCGAAGTAAATACTTGCAGTGTTTCTCTGTGTACAAACAAGTATCATTATACAAGTTCATTATCTTCTTCCTTTTAAAATGTACATTCTATACATTGTTTTGTACCTTGCTTTTCTCTCTGAATAATCTACCCTGGGGCTCCTTTCAGATCAAGTACATACAGATGTGTTGCATTCTTTCCAACAGCTGCATAGTATTCCGTTACAGGCATGTCCCATGATTACAAAATAGCACCCCCCATCACTTTTCTTCATACCACTACCACCTGATGTGTCTTAGGTATTTGTTTTCTGTCCTCGCCCTCAACTAAAATATCAAGTTCCAGAAAGGCAGGAATGTGGTTTATATTGCTGAATCCTCATCGACTAGAATAGCGTTGGCAATATGCATTCAAGCGTTATCTTTCCTTGGTAATATACTTTATTTTTCTTAGAAAGCCTCTCTTATTGAGAACTGGAGGTCTCAGAGGAAGGGGCTCTTTCAAGGTCACACAAGCGGGGAAACTGGGATTTATGTTTGTTTGCTGAGTGTCAGGGACCTTTGCATATTCCCATGGTCTTATCAAATCCATTTGAGAGTTGAGTTGATGTCCATTTCACCACTGAAAGGGTACTTCTCAGGGATGTCAGCTTCTCCAGATGTCCAGGCCCTACCCTAGGGCCCGCACACATAGCCCAGGGAGCCAATTGTTTGCATTTAACATCCCATTTTAGGGGAAACACCTTGTTATTAATTTAGGGAGAATGACTTGGTTCTGCCTGGAAGGCACTGAAAATCCTGTGCAGTTTACTTATTGGGTTTGCATATAGCAGTTCAGGGGACCTGGGGCTTAAAGCAGAGATAGGCAAACTTGTTCTATAAAGGGCCAAAGAGTAAGTAAATGTCATCAGCTCTGTCATTGTAGCACAGAAACAGCCATAAACAATATAGTGTAAACCAATGAGTGTGGCTGTGTTTCAAACTACATTAGTGCTCACTGAAATTTGAATTCAATATAATTTTCATGAATCACAAAATAGTAGTCCTTTTTGCAGCTAACTAAAAAATGTAAGACCCATTCTTAGCTGGCAGGCTGGATTTGGTCCATGGGCATAGTTTGCTGACCTTGGCTTAGAGCAAAATCTACCCAGCTAGCTAGAAGCTTGGGCCTGGGCTGTCCTGGCTCAAACTGGGCAAGGCTCAGAGTTGCTGGAAGGGAATTTGACCTACATAGAAAGCACCAGGTAGAAACCTTGTTTCCTTCGGGGACCAGTACCCGGAAACGGAGGGGGAAGGACACAAGCAGGAAGGGCACAAAGTTTGGCATCAGAGACCCCCCCAACGTGAAATTTCACAGAAGCCGAGGGACTTGCCGGTACCCGCTTTTCTTCTCTGGGCCTTCCATTTTCTCATCTGTGAAAGTGGAAGCAGTCTCCCTGGAGTGTGTTCATAGTGTTAAGTGGGGTTGTGTAAGCAGCCCTTGTTATGTTGCATAGCCCGCTGCAGGTGCTGCAGGTGCTGCTGCAGGTGCTGCTGGTGCTCTGGTGCTGCAGGTGCTGTTGGTGCTGCTAACTTTGGCAGCTCCCTCCTCTCCTCTCTGCTTTAAAGATTGATGAGCTCCCCCCACCAACACACACACACAAAAGATTGATCACTCCCTTCTGCCTCCAGGGCCACCACAGGGTGCAGGGAGGCTCAGCCAGGCAAGTCCTGACCACTGAAGTCTTGAAGGAAATGGCTTCTAGGGCAGTAAATGCCTGAGGTCCCCTGAAGGTCAGGCATCAGAGCAATTACTCTTCTCTTTGAAAGAAAAGGTCAGAGAGGGTAGAACGCCAGTGTAGGAATCCAAAGATTCCTAGTCCCAGCACTGGCTTTTGTTTTGCTGAGTGTCCTGGGCCCCTGCCTCTAACTTTTGTCTTCTATCTATCACACGAGGGTGTTCAAGCAATTCTGCAATTTCTTGGGCTTTTTTTTTTTTTTTTTAAATCCTCACCTGCGGATATGTTCAGAGAGAGAGAAGCATCAGTGTGAGAGTGAAACATCAATTGGTTGCCTCCCGTATGCACCCCAACTGGGGATCGAACCTACAACCTAGGTATGTGCCCTGACAGAGAATCGAACCTGCAGCCTTTTGGTGTACAGGACGATGCTTCAACCAGTTGAGTCACCCAGCCAGGGCACTGGGCTTCTTTTTCAATGCCCAGAAGTTTGTTCGCATGAAATCTTAGAAAAGAAACATACACAAAATAAATCCAAAGGAAGCTGTCAGGGACCTGGTAAGCCCCTGCCCTGCCTCCTTAGAACTGGGGGCCAAGCAGTTACAAAGCTGTGTCCCATGCTCCAGTCACCTGGGGAAGCTGTGTGAGGGAAGGGGATGGGAACAACATCTGGACCCTCTCCCGCAGGGAATGTCCTAACTCTCAGGGGCAGCAGCCACATCCTCTCCCTCTGCTGATATTGACCACGGTCCTGCTGAAGGGCTGAGCCAAGGAAGGGTACGTGGCAAGTCAAAGGCTACGGTGCTCACAATGCTACATGGCCAGGGCCATCATCATCGTGGTGTGTGAGAGGAGAGGTCCCAGATGTTGACACCTCATCCCTGGCTTCCTGGGGGAGGGAGCGCTCTCAGTGAGGGTCTCACGGAATTAGTATAGAGGTGACAAATGGTGGGAGCTGGACCCTGAGCCTGGGCATCTGCTGAACTGAGGGGCCTGTGAAGAGCCAGGGCTTGAACTCAGTTTGGTGGTCTTTCCTCTCCAGCCTTGTGGGCTGGGGTGGGGGGTTACTGTTAGTCTGTTTCTTTATTATTATTATTAATATTGTTTTAACCCAAGAATTTTTTTTTTTCTATTTATCTGCAGATAGAGTGGGAGGGATGTAGAGGGAGAAAGGGAAAGAGAGAGACTAAACCACGTGAGCCCTGGCTCAGCGGTTAGAGCGTCGGCCTGTGGTCCAGAGAGACCCGGGTTCGGTTCCCGCTAAGGGCATGTACCTTGGTTGCAGTTTGTCCCCGGCCCTGGTTGGTCGTGCAGGTGGCAGCCACCTGATGTGTCCCTTTCACGTCGATGTTTCTCTCTCTCTCTCTCTCTCTCTCTCTCTCTCTCTCTCTCTTCCTCTCTCTCCCTCCCACTCTATCTGAACAACAACAAAAAAGAAAACCACGTGAGAGGGACACATTGACTGGTTGCCTCCCACACGTGCCCTTGGCCAGAATTGAATCGCAACTCATTGGTCCGCGGGCCAACACTCTACCACTGAGCCAAACTGGCCAGGGCCCATTCGCCTATTTCCACCTCTCAGAGCTGAGGTTTCAGTACTCATCAGAGGACTGATAAATAGGCAAGATAATGTCTGTTAGGATGAATACTGTTCTGGCAGAACAGAGAAACACAGAGCCTGTTTTGCCCAAAAGCTAAACTCAGAAGTGGTGGGTCTTCTTTCACAAAGGTTCTGTGCTGTGTCCTGCCCTGGGCATGCTAGGTCCCTTGCTGAACAAGTTCCCAGTCTGGCGGGTGAGCATCAGGTGGGTATTCCCAACTACTTTGAGCAAAAGCTGGAGACTAGCAGACCCAGCAAGGGCAAAGACGTAGAAGAGTGTGGATGTTCTAGAATTTAACCCCACCCCAGGGGGGGGGGGTGTCTCAGGTTCTGGGCTCCACGTTATTCCTGCACCCCTAAAAAGGCTTCATAAGAAAACCACAAGCTGTGGGGTTTGTACCCCTTCTCTAAGGCATCACCAACTTGTCCCTCAGCTTGGTACTAAAATAAATACACGTTGAATGAATGGGTGTCATCGCCATGTTTCAGTTCCAGCCATAGGGCTGGTGGGGGCAGATGGTGCCAATGTGGCCCAATCGAGGGTGCCTTCCCATCCTTCCCTGATCCAGAAAACACTTGTCAAGTGAACCCTGCAAGCCCTGTGACGGGCACTGACTGGGACCCTGACAGCAACCCTGCAGGGAAGGGACTCTTGTCCCCATTTCCCATGTGAAGAAACGCAGGCCCCGAGCCAGGGCCACCACATATCCCAACTCCAAGGTGAGGGGCAAGCTCCCTGCCCTTCCGCCTGGGTCTCCTGACTCCAGCAGTGGTCAAGCTGGGTTTGGAGGGTGCAGTGGGGCGGGAGTGGGAGTGTGATTGTGTAACTGGTGCCTACCAAGGAGCGGGGGCCACGAACTGCCCCTGCACTAGCGTCCAGCCACACTGAGCACCCCGTTCAATCTGGCCATATGGGGCCCCTTTTCTCCCCCCTGCACGAACTGTTCTGTCTACCCGGAACGCAGCCTTGCCGCTGCTTCCCCACTGGGCAGGCTCCCCACATGTCCTTCCCGGCCCACTCCAGTGGCTCTTCGTGACGCCCATCTTCGATCGTCCCCAGGCAAAATCACAAGGCTCTCTCCCCAGGACTCCCACAGTGCCTTGCCCACCAACTGGTTGACGCTCAGACCACACTGGCCTCTGCACCGGACCAGAAGCCTCTTCCTTGTCAGGACCGGGGCTTGTTTCGTCCAGGGCCTGAGCACGGCTCGTGGAGCATTTTCATAGGTCCTAAGGCAGCAGCCTGCCCGGGTGGGTGTGGATGTGACTCCGGATGTGGGTAGGCAGGTTTTCTAAAATGGGGTTTGACTTTCACCTGACAAATGGCAAAGTCCAGCGCAAGGGTTGTCTTTGGTTCCTAGCAGCCCCCACTGCCAGAGGCTACAGCTGCCGGGCAGGGTCCCAAGGGTGACCTGGGAGGCCCAGAGAGACCCCTGGAGCTTCCTAGCCAGACTGAGAGCAGGGCCTGTAACAATAGTACCACTTCTCACAGCGTCATTAATTCACACGGTACCGGCATGGTTTTTACCAGAGGGTCTATCATCTGTATTATTTTTCACTTTTATTTTCATTTAAATTGCTTTGTTCTAAGAATATGAAACTGCAGGACTTGTAAAAACATTTGCATAGGTCATATATTCACAAGGTTCAAAATTCAAAAACATGCCAAAGGGTATAAAAGAAAGTCTCCCTTTCACTCTGCCTCTGCCACCCAGACCCTCCACGGTCCCCCTCTTGTGCACTCTTAAATAAGTGGATAGTTATACCCCCCCCCCGGCCTTATTTATCTATTTTTTACACAAAAGGTGGTAGCATCCAACACACTGCTCTGAAGCTTGCTTCTCTTACTTAATATATCTTGATGTGTTTCCCAAATCAATACCTAAAGAACTTTCTTTTTTTATCCTCACTCGAGGACATTCTTCCATTTTGTGTTCAGACACAGTGGGAGGGAGAGAGAGGAAGAGAGAGAGAAACATCAACGCGAAAGGGACACATTGAGTGGCCACCACCCGCACAACCCAACCAGGGCCGGGGACAAACTGCAACCAAGGTACATGCCCTTAGCAGGAATCGAACCCGGGTCTCTCCGGACCGCAGGCTGACGCTCCAACCGCTGAGCCAAACCGACCAGGGCAAGAACTTTCTTTTTAAAATTGCATCATATAGTTACGCTACATTTTATTAAATCATAGGTTTTCGATGTTCATTTTATAGAGTTTTCTAAAAATATTTATATTGATTTTTAGAGAGAGAGGAAGGGAGAGGGAGAGAAACATCCATGCAAGAGAGAAGCATCACTCAGCTGCCTCCTGCACGCCCCCTGCTGGGGATCGAGCCCACTACCCCTGGGAATGTGCCCCACCCAGGAATCTTCCTGCGCTGGGGGAATAGAAGCTTCAGTGCACATGGCAACACCCAGCCAACTGAACCACACCAGGCAGGGCTGCATTGTTAGTTTTATACTTATTCTATTGTGTACTAGAAAAACATTTTTGTCACACTCTGGACAGCCCAGTGGACAGCCCCAAGCTAGCACATGTGACTCACCAGGCAGAATGCTCTCCCATGGGGGGGGGGTCAGCAGCCACTGCTTAGCCCTCCCTCAGTCATTGCTCGGTGCCTCTCCACATCCTCTTACTTAATCCCAGTGGTCACCTTATGGATTGGGCTTGGCGGGAGCCCCCAGGAGGTCTGCCAGGTACTCACCACCCACTCAGAACTGACAGCTCTGGATCTGAAGGCTCCCTAGGGAGTAGAGAGAAGGCGAGGCTGGGGCATGCTGCACAGGGGAGGGTGGTTGGCGCTGTGCTGTGAAAGGGAGCTCACCCTGCCATGAAGGAAGCCCCAGCATCTGGGATGAACGTCCAGACTTTGGCAGGAAGGACCCAGCTCTCGCCTGTGAAGATCAGACTCTGAGCTTGTGCACTCGGGCCCCCCGAAGCCTTCTTTCTCTTTTCTCGGCCTCTTTGGTGAAAACTGTGGCTTTCTCAGTCATCGGGCTGATGGCTTCTAGAGAATGAGAAGACCCTTCTAGGAACATGTCTGATGAACAGCTAAGCCCAGCGCTCTCTGTGAGGACCCTGATGTCAGGGCTGCATCTGGGTTCCGCTGGGACACCGAGGCCCATGGCAAGGCTGGCTGAGCGGAGACTGTCCCCTCCAGAACCAAACCAGGTGGTTCCTGTTCGTCGGTGGCCCTCTCCTGGCTCTGCTCTCTCACAGCCGGTTAAGGGCCCTAATGACACATTCCTTGGCCTCTTCATTCTAAAAGGAAAAAAGAGCCCCTCTTTTAACAAGACAGGCTGTTGCAAGCAAGGCACCTTGTCACCCAGGGCCCACCTGCCAGCTGCTCTCAGGCCCTCAGCTTCCGGCGGACAGAAACTTACCATCGTTTTTCTCCCCTACTCCTTTGCCCATTGGAAACGCCTTGGCCCCACGCTCCTACTTGCCTCATGTCATGTACTTTTCCAAAGCACATTCCTGGCTGGCATGTCATCTGTGTCCAAATAACCCTGAGAGGCTCAAGGTCTGGGGTAGCTGCCTTGAGGAACACTGGGTGGGGAATCGGGAAACCCCAAGCTCCAGGCTGGCTCTCTGCAGACCCCTGAGCAAGATGGAACTCTTCTCCCTCATCTCTGCCTCATCTCTGCCTCTTGGGGCTCAGTTTTCCACCCTGTGAATGGAGGGGAGGGGCAGGTGGGACCACATCCAATGCTGATCAGCGTGAAACTGTTCCCATTTTGCAGACCAGCAAACAGGGTCCGGAAGGAGTGGGGAAGGCTCACTCAGCCTGCTGGAATTCACAGAGCAAGTAGGCAGGTGGGCTGGAATCAGAAGCCAGCACTTTTGGGTTCAAATCCAAGGCTCTCCCCCATCTATGTTGCATCTCCCATGTAATTTGGCATCCCCCACTCTCCCTCCTTGGTATAGGGATATTGGTTCCTGGGCCTCCCAGGCAGAGTCTGGAGCCACCTGGACCCAGGCATGGCTCCGCCAGGGGAACGAGACCCCAGAGAGTGCCAAGGCCTGTCCGTCTCTAGCCAAGACATAGCTGCAGAGAGAGAGAGTGAACCCTAATTCCTCCTCTCCCCAGGAATGAGTCTGGCCAGCCGGAGGGGCTAGAAGTCAGCAGGGCTGGTTGGGGCACCTGAAATCAAAACGTGGCCAAGTTTCCTGGGAGAAAGACTGGTGTAGTGCCAGGGCTCAGGCAAGGTACCTGAACATGGGAACCTGCCAGCCCAGGCTCTGCCCTGCAGTAACCTGGCCCAGAGCTGCCGGTAACAGTGTGTTTTTTTCTCTGCAGAAGCTGACGGGCCGCCTCATGATGGCCGTGGGAGGGGCAGTGCTTGGCTCCCTACAGTTCGGCTACAACACTGGGGTTATCAATGCCCCCCAGAAGGTGAGTGCCATGCTTTCCCTGCTGTGCACCACACACCCTCACACACTCACCCTGCCTCGTAGGTGGCAGTCATTTATGTCAACTCACCATCTGCCTCAGTAGCCGATTTTCTGGCCCTGAACAGCTCAGAGGTTCTTGCTACTGGCCTTAAGAGCTCGAGGCTGCAGGATGCTAGAAGCTCAGGGCCCATAGGAACATGGGGCTTCAATAGGTCATCTCGAGCAATCTCCTGGCCAACACAGACATCTGTAATAAAGCAATCCCTGGCGTACCGAGGCTGTGTTTATGTGGCACCCGGGGCGGGAGAGGGCTCTGCTTGTCGCCCTCGCTGCTCACCCGCAGCCCTACGAGGCAGGCAGGCAGGCAGCATCCACCGTGCCCACCCGGCAGGTGGGGAGAGTAGCCAGAGAGAAGAAACCTGCCTGGCATCACCCAGCTAGTCGGGTGGAGCTTTGGTGCCCTCCTGGGCAGGTGGGCCCCCAGCCTGTGCTTACACCCGTCCCTCACAGCCTGCTCCTTATAAGTCATCCTGTTCTAGGTTGAAACTGCCTCCTCTCCCTGGAGGCCCTGTGCCAGTCACAACAAAAATGGCTTCTTGCCCTAGGGTAGTGCAGGGGGTGACGGTCTGTGCTTGCTTCCCTCCCCCCACGATGCATCCCAGATCTGTCCTCACTTGTTCACTTGGATGTCAAGACCAGGAGGGGCCCTGGTGATCACCTCCAGCCTGGCCCACTTGCTTTAGGGAGGAGAGAAGAGGAAAGGGAACTATACCAAGTCCCTCCTACACCAGGCCTTTTGCATATGTTTCTGAGGTTGGGTGGTGATTTTCATTTTATAGACCCAAAAACTGAGGCCCTGAGCAGATGAGGGTGGATGAAATGACCACTGAGCCCAAGGTCACATAGTAAACACGGTGGAGTCAGAAGCCAAACTCTTGTCCACACGACCCTTTGCTGACCAACCTCCTCGGGAGTTTAAAACGCTGTACCTTCCCAGGGAGGATGTAATGAAAGTGGACAGTCCTCCTGTCAAGGGCACATTCGTTGTCCAGACTAGAAAGTGAGTGTAGCTGGTTCCTGAGGCTCCGGGGCCTGTTTGGGAGAACTGGGCAGTGTCGGGAGTCAGAGCTGGGCCTCCTCCAAACGGGCGGAGGGTGGCTGTCAGAGCTACGCCCATGCTAAGGAGCAGGTCACCAGGAAGGCCTGGCCTGCTGAGTCATGCTCAGCTGTAGGGGACGTGAAGGGATTTTTCTAAACTCGTCTGAAATGGCGACTGGGCCCATGCTTGGAACAGCCCCAAGCCCTGCTTTGCTCAGCGCTCTGAATAGCTCTTGCCAAGGTGTGTGCCTCGGAGCTGCTGGCTCCATTTGGGAATTCTTACAGATGGAGAGTCTGTGCCATTGTAGAGGGAGACGGAGGGCGTGCTAGGGTCCCCTGGACACTCCCAGATTCTGATCTGACGGGTCTGGGCTTCTGCTTGGGCAACTGATTGTAACGTGCAGCCAAAGTTGAGAACTACTGGATTAAGTGATGTCCTGACTGTGATCACAGAGTGAGTTACTGACACAGCTAGGACTCTGAGATCAGGCATAGGGGGTGTTTTCCAGAAACAACAGGGTGGGGCTGAGGAGTTGCCCTGACAGGGGAATAAAATGCTCAGAGGAGAGAAAGAAGTCTGGTGCGTGACTTGAGTGAGTGGGAGGAGGGGGCGGCACAGGTAAGCCAGAGCCTGGCCACCAAGGGCCTCGTGGGTAGCTGTCAGCTGTAAAATGTCCAGCCACTGGTGTGGCGTGGGGCAGCCAGAATGGGCATGTGGGCAACGCCGCTTAAGGAGTGTAGATATCAGAATGAGGACAATGGGACCCATTAAAGAGGACAGATATGATCAGATTTGCATTCTAGGGAAATGATCAGGCATCTGGGATGGTGGAATGATCGAACATGTGAGTCTGGAGACAGGGAACTGGCCACAAAGCCACTCTTGCCACAGGGGTAGAAAAACACACTGACTCGGAAGGGCGGGCAGGACTCGGTCACCAGATCAGTGAGGACAAGAGAGTAGGGTCTAAAAATTGCTTCTAGGTTTCTGGCTTGGAGGAGGAGCAGGGATGGGAGGCGCTGATGGGCCTGTGGGACGTGCAGGGATTGAGGTTTGGTGTGACACCACTGGAGTCGTATAGGAGGCACTTGGCCATGGGGTCTGTTTATTTTTTGGTTTTCTTTTGCATTTATCTTCAGATAGAGTGGGAGGGGGAGAGAGAGAAACATCGATGTGAGAGAGACACATCGAGTGGTCGCCACCCACACGACCCCAACCAGGGCCGGGGACAAAATGCAACCAAGGCTCATGCCCTTAGCGGGAACTGAACTCAGGACTCTGGTCCGCCAGCTGACGCTCTAACCACTGAGTAAAATGGGCCAGGGCCATGGGGTCTATTTCTTAGGTGGGTAGTCAGCTGGGGAAAAGTTTCGAGTTGGTTGCAGGTATCCAAACAGCAGGAGAGGAGGGTGTTCTAGAGAGACTGGAACAGAGAAGTAAGGGTCGAGCCTCATTGGGAGAAGAGGAGGATCCTAGGCAGGAGCAGAGCTGGCACCTCCACGCCAGGAACCCAGAGCCTCACCAGACAGGAGGAATGAAGCACCGAGGGTGTTGCGTGTGTTTGTTGCCGTGACCTAGAGCAATAGCCCGTCTGTCGGAAGGATCATACGAGGCGCTCGGGAGGCAGTGGGTGGAGGAATGGAGTGAAGGAATGCTGTTAGGGGCCCCAGAGGCTGACCTGAAGAAATCAGCCCCATATTTCGGGGCTGATTGTAAAAGACCCAATGGTGACCCTGTGGTGGCAGAGGCTGGTCAGGGGACCCTTGGGGGTAGAAACCTCCCTGCAGCAGGTTGAAGAGAGAGGGGAGGTGGCAAAGATAGAGACGGCCCTTCCAGGAGACTTGGCGGAGGAGGGAGAAAAGAGGGGTGGTAGCTAGAGGGGCTACCTGGCTGAGACTATTTCTTAAATATAAAGTCTTCTTGTATTTTTTTTTTAAATCCTCACCTAAGGATATGCTTTTCATTGTTTTTAGAGGGGAGAGAGAGAGACCAATGCAAGAGAGAAACATCGATCAGTTGCCTCATGCACACCCTAACCAGGGATCAAACTGGAAACCTGGGTATGTGCCCTGACTAGGAATCGAACCCACAACCCTTCGGCACAATGGACAATATTCCAACCAATTGAGCTACAACCAGCCAGGGCAAGACCTCATTTTTAAACATGTAAGGACTCAGTAGGGGGTGGGAGGCGGGGAGGGGCCCCAGGAGGAGGATGGTGGAGCAGAGACTGATGGGCTGCATCTGGCCCGAGGGACTGAGATACTTCCGGGGAGCAGATGTGGACAGTCCAGGGCCTCCCATCTAATGAGAAGTAGGTGGAAGGAGAGGACCGCTGTGGGAGAGGAGACAGGTGGGGCAGCTGGCCGGGGCGTCGGGAAGGCCAGGAACGAAGCACCAAGGGCCCAGCTGAGCCTGTCAGCAGTGCGTTTGTGGGCACCTGTGCACAGGTCCCTTCAGAAACCAGCCTCTGAGGACCAGAGCCAGAGGCCTGAGCGGTGGGAATGATGACACACTGACTCGAGCGTGTTTCCCGGGGCGCGCTCTCGGGCACGCGGTCAGTTTCCTTGACAAACTTCTCCAGCCTGGCCGCGGTGCTTCCAACCAGCAGCAGATTAGAGGGGTCAACTTCTCATGTCAAGAGGGGAGACGACCACACACGAGTGCGGGATGAATGCGCAGCTCAGAGCAGGCTGGGCACAGGCATCCACTCCTGCCAGCTTCATTCAGCAAGTTCATTCAAGGACTTGCAGGGTAGTGTCCTCAACACTGGGGAGGGCCAAGCTGTGGACACAACGGGCACATCCTGGTCCTCGGGCACAGCCTGACACGGCCTGAGCCGGGCCCTCGGGCACAGCCTGAAACATGGTCTGAGCCGGGCCCTCGGGCACAGCCTGACACATGGTCTGAGCCGGGTCCTCGGGCACAGCCTGACACGGCCTAAGCCAGACCCTCAGGCACAGCCTGACACATGGTCTGAGCCGGGCCCTCGGGCACAGCCTGGCACATGGTCTGAGCCGGGTCCTCGGGCACAGCCTGACACGGCCTAAGCCAGACCCTCGGGCACAGCCTGACACATGGTCTGAGCCGGGCCCTCGGGCACAGCCTGACACATGGTCTGAGCCGGGTCCTCGGGCACAGCCTGACACACGGTCTGAGCCGGGCCCTCGGGCACAGCCTGACACGGCCTGAGCCGGGTCCTCGGGCACAGCCTGACACGGCCTGAGCCGGGTCCTCGGGCACAGCCTGATACATGGTCTGAGCCGGGTCCTCGGGCACAGCCTGACACATGGTCTGAGCCGGGCCCTCGGGCACAGCCTGACACATGGTCTGAGCCGGGCCCTCGGGCACAGCCTGACACGGCCTGAGCCGGGTCCTCGGGCACAGCCTGACACATGGCCTGAGCCGGGTCCTCGGGCACAGCCTGATACATGGTCTGAGCCAGGTCCTGCCCCCCAAAGACTCAGCCTCCCGGAGGGGTGGGGAGATTCTGCAGGAAAAGCCGGAGCATAGTGAACGGAGGGCTTCGAGGTGCTGTGGGAGCAGGAGGAAGGAATGGTGCTGGGTGGGTGGGAGAGACAGGAAGGGTGTCTCCAAGGACTTGGCAGCTGCTCTAGACCTGAAAGGGTGAGTCGGCCTCATGGGGAAGGAGAGCAGGTGTCCCAGGCCATGGGGACAGCTTGTGCAGAGATGCGGTGGCATGAAGTGTGACCGCCTGCATGGTCACCTGACTGCCCTTGTCTGTTTAGAAACTTCTCTTAGGAAACTGCATGCAGCTGACCGGTTGGCCTGTGGCCTGCTCTCCAGGAGAGACCGCGGAGCCAGCCTGGATCTTCATGACCAGGAGCTTGGTCTCCTCCGTAAAACAGTCCCCAGAGGGCTTCCTCCTGGAAGTAGTTAATTAATCATAATATCTTAACAAAGCAACTCCCCACAAATTGTCTCCTCACGGCAGCTTCATGAAGCAGGTGGGGCTGAGGTTCCAGAGGAGGAGCCCGAGGCTAGGTGAGGTCACCTGGACAATGAGAGCAGCTGGGCCTGAGGTGCACTCCAAGCCTCACGCCTCTGTGACCACCCTTCCGCTGCCCCGCACTGCGTGACTGATGGTGGACTCCCGTGACTCCTCCGGGCCAGGCCTCCCTGGGGAAGGAGGGACGAGGAGGAGGTGTGCCCAGCCACACAGAGCAAATAAATGAACAAGGGCATCGTACTGGGTGGAGAAAACTGCCTCTCCCCTGCATGTGGCTGAGTTGCCAGCAGAAATGACTAAAGGCCATTTAGAGACCATGAGTTCCTGGTCAAGAGACAGCGTCAGGCATGTCTGAGAATGAGGCGTCCTCAGGAAGCAGTCAGGGCTGGCCCTCTGTTTGACAAGGGAGGAACCTGACCTGGAGAGCCAGCAGGTCCGCCTCACCCAGGATGACTGGTGAGTAAAAGTACTGGAGGCAGGACCTGCCTCCCAGCCCAAGCCCTCTGCCCCGGCAGGCTGAGCGTCCAGCAGCCTCTCACCTCGGCCTACATCCAGAGTTCTGGCTCCCCTCTCCCCTCCCCCATCTCCACCGATACAGACCCTTACAGCTTAGTGTGTTGGGCATTGTTCTCAGTGCTTTAGAAATCCTAATTCAATTGCTCCTTTTAATAACCCTCATTATGTAGGCACTATAATCCCTGTTTTATAAGAGACTGGGGCACAGAGCTGTTAGGCAATTAAACCAAGGACACACAGCTAGTGAGTGGCAGATCTGGGATTTGAATCCAGGGCATCGGCTCCAGTGCGCATCCTTGACCACTGTAGAAGCACTGACAGTTATACTGTAGTTGGATTAGCACCAAGACACCCTTCACACACCTACAGCTGCTGCCCAGCCGGTCCCTCCTGCTCTGACTTCCAAGCCGAGTCAAGCTCAGTCATGTGCAGACATTGCAGCTGTTTACACAATTTCTTACACCATCACACTCGGTCACAGCTACATCATTAGACAACTCTTTCTTCCCCCAGTCTGAGCTGAGCCCCAGCGACACAGATGAGTCAGGCCATCCTCGTGTTGAAATTTTGTCTAAAGTGAGCACATAGTGCCTTGTAGTGACTTCCTCCAGGCAGTAATGGAAATGTGGACAGCCCAGTGGGAGTAGAGAAGGGTGATGGAGAAGGTATTTGGCTACAGAGCCGGGCAAATCATTCTCCGGTGTCGTGGGGACTGTCCTATGCATCGTAGGATGTCCAGCAGTATCCCTGGCCTTTGCCTACTAAATGCCAGTAGTACCCTGCCAGTGTGACAACCAAAAATGGCTCCGGCCCTGGCCGGTTTGGCTCAGCGGTTAGAGCGTCGGCCTGCGGTCCGGAGAGACCCAGGTTCGGTTCCCGCTAAGGGCATGTACTTCGGTTGCCGTTTGTCCCCGGCCCTGGTTGGTCGTGCGGGTGGCAGCCACTCGATGTGTCCCTTCACGTCGATGTTTCTCACTCTCTCTCCTTTCCTCTCTCTCCCTCCCATTCTATCTGTACAAAAAATGGAAAAATATCCTCAGGTGAGGATTCAAAAAAAAAATAAAAAAATAAAAAAAATAAAAATGGCTCCGGACATTGCCAGATGCCCTCTGGGGCCGCATTGCCCGTTTGAGAACCACCATGATAGAGAAGGAGGGCGGTTATCAGGAAGGCTCTCCCGAGGAGGGGAAAGATGGTTAGCAGCTCACCAGGCAGACTGCGGACGAGCAGCACAAAGGAAAATGCAGGAGTGTGAGGTGCCCAAGTAGCATGGGGAGCCATGTGGGAGAGACTCTTCATCCTCAGGACAGTGGAGAATTAAAAAAGGCCATCTGCAGGGGAGACCCCGGAGGCCAGTCAAGAGGCCAGAACCAAGGCCTGGCCTGGGTTGGGAGAGAAGCCAAGTCTGGGCTCTTCCTGAGAAGCAGCCTGGGTGGTCCAATTCTCTGCTGTGGAGTGGGGCCCAGCTTTTAGCTCTATCTGCAGCCTGGACCCCAGGCCCCAGGGAGAGGGCCCAGGGGACCGAGGGGCAGGGTTCTCTGGCCCTTCCACCTGTATCATCCATCTGGCTCTGAACGACCCGCTGACCCTGGGATGTGGCTGAGAGTTGTTATGGAGACATAAGCTCTGGGCTGAGGATAGGGGGCAGATCCAGCTGTTGGGGGAGGAGGAGGGACAGGAAATAGGGGTCAAGTTCAGGCTGAGTATCTAAACCGGACAAGCCGACCCTTCTAACTGGAGCTCAGAGCTTGGCTGGCTGTTTAACCCCTTCATCCCACAGTAAATCTCCGAGAGAGGAGAAAGGTTGAGACGGAGCTCTGATTCTCTCTCGGGATGATCTAGAAGACCCAGGCCTCCTGGGCTAGAGGAATAACTACAGGAAGGGTGGGAGACAGCCAGAGGGTCCCAAGCACATGCCCCTTCTATGGGTAGTGGTCTAGAAGTCTAGATCAGAGGTCGGCAAGAAGGCCAAACCCAGCTCGCGGCTTGTGTGTGTGGCCCATGAGCTAAAAATGTTTTCAATTTACATTTTTAAAGGGTTGGGTGAGCTTGGGTATGGGGAGAAAAGGAAGCAACAGAGACCATATGTGGTCTGTAGACCCTAATCTTTTCTGTCTAGCCTTTTACATAAAAAATGTTTACCAATCCCTGCTCTAAACTGATGTATGCTCCCCACTCTCAGGGAACTCACTACCTGAAGGTGAGTAATCTCGCCCTCTGAAGCCTAGGAAGCTGTCCCCCGCCCCCAAGCCGAAGTGTGTGCTCTGGGGCTCTACACCAGGCAGGGTCTGAGGATAGAGCTTTCCTTCGGGGTCTTTTCTGCAGTATAAATTCCTTAGGGCAAGGCTTGGTCTTCCTGCAGTTTGCAAATGGAAAACCCTGTCCTTAGCTCCCTGAAAGTGGCAGGTTCTCAGAGAACAGCAGTGATGCAAACAGCTTCTGTGCCGGGCAGCATGCTCCGCCTCATGCCCAGCGGGGAGGACTTCAGAACTTCCTCTGCAGACAGGTGGACACGTGGTCCTTCGGCCACAGTTGCCGGGGTGGTGGGGGCAGGGGGGTGATTCCCAAGGAGTCAGACATGACGCACACCTCCCTCCCCCACCCTGATGCTCACCCCCAGGAGAAATGCTGGAGTGAGAAACAGCTTTTTACTGGAAACCGTTCAGGAAACCAAGGGATCGCAACTGCACAGAGCCAACCGGCTTCTCCGTGCTGCCCCTACAGTGTCACTGAGCTCAGTTCAGTGAGGACAACTGGACAGAGATCTCTAATAGCCCCCACCTCCTGACATCCCCCCCCCCCAGGCTGACAGGACCCTTCCTTTTCTTCCCAGAATGCACCTACTCACACAGACCCTTGGCAGGGTGGAGAGGTTGGGAGTGAGCAGTGAAGGGGGGAGGCGGAGAGGGACAGCCGAGCCCGTGCATTGGGTGGGCAGGCTCCCTGCCATGTTGGGGAGCAGTAAACTGTGAGAAGAGGAATCTGGCACCAGTGGCTGGGAGGAGTCAGGAGCACAGTCCAGGAGAGAGCCAGTGCAGGAGGTGATGAGTAGAGAGTAGGACGAATTAGGAGGCAGAATTGACAGGACCTGGTGATTGATGGGATGGCGGGATCAAGTGCATCTGCCGGGCTTGTGATGAGCACGTGGGGTGGGAGCAGAAGCCTGAGCCAGGCCAGGGATGTTGCCAGTGACCTTGTTGTGGAGATTGGGTCTGTGGGATCCTTTTAGGGGCAGTAACTAGCTTCTTCCCTGAGGGGCACCCACCCACTGCTAGGATGGATGCTGAGGGCAGTAACTGGTTGGAAGCAGTGATCCCAGAACCTCTCCCCATGTGCAGTTCTGATTCTCTAGGGGCCCCCCTGCCTTTCCTGGGCCAGGGCCGGCTTTTGGAGCCACACGGAGCATGGATCCCCAGGGGCAAGAGGACACGCAGCCCCCACACCAACAGCTGAAACGGGAAGCTGGGCATAGCTTCTTCCCAGAAAGTTCAGGTGTCAGATCAAGTGGCAGGAATCTACTGCACAACCTTAGCTTGGCCAGGAAGTGCTGCTGGGGGTAGAGAGGAGGATGAGCCTGGGGCCCGGGTGGAGGGCCTGGCTGCTCACCCTTTCTAACCCCATCCAGTGGCCTGAGTAGCAGCGGGGCCCGTGAGCCATAGAGGAGCCAGCCCTCCACACGGCTTGGTCCTTCTGACTTGTTACCACAAGCAGGAGACTTAACTAGGGGGGCTCCAGGAACACCTCACTTACACAAGGTCCTCAACATCTCTAGCCAGCCCCAAGAAGAGGTTTAAAGGCTTGAATTGCCAAAACAGAAACCTCAGCTCATTTTAGGTAGTAAGCCCTCACTCAGCACCTACTTACAGACTCTTTTTTTTTTTTTTTTTTAATATTTTTCCTTACAGACTTTAGAGAGGAAGGGAGAGGGAGAGAGAGAGATAGAAACATCGATGAGAGAGAACATCGATTGGCTGCCTCCTGCATGCCCCCCACTGGGTATCTATCCCACAACCTGGGCATGTGCCCTGACCAGGAATCGAACTGGCGACCTCTTGGTGCATGGGTCAATGCTCAACCACTGAGCCAGACCGGCCGGGCCCTACGGTCTCATTCTTTGCACACAATTCAAACAAGTTCCATTAGCTGACTTGGCAGACTTTAAAGTGTCAGTGTAGGGAGTTCTGTGAATAAGTATCGGAACCATAGGAAGTCTCAGCTGCAGAATGTAAGACCTAAAGGCCTCTGGGGCAAAGCCGCTCCTTGCTCCTGTGAAGAGCCCCAGGGACCTCAGTGCCGTGGAGCCCTGCCCATAGGCCCGGTTCTAAGGCAGCAAAGCGAGAGGGACAGGAGGAAGAAAGGTTTCCACCAGACAACAGATCAGGAAAGTTTGGGGCCTCAGAGGGGTGAGCATCATTTATCTGGACAGCACCCTTATCCAGGACAGCTTGTTCTCAGAGCCTGATAAATGGAGCATTACTGTTCCCAACCAGCCCTCCTCTGGGGTTGGTTTTGTCCCTTGAAGAACACAAGCACTTTGTGTTTTGTTTTGTTTGTTGAAATCCGCCTTCTCTCTGCCCTCAGCAAAAGCAGGGTTTCCAGAGGAGAACCCTTTCTTCACTGACTCCTTCCTTCACTCACGCGGCGTCCCTGGCATCAGCTCTGGGACAGGCCCTGGTGTGAATCCACTGAGGTCCCTGTCCTCGGGGAGGGCAGACTTCTGGACCTTTCAGCTGGATCTGGAAAGGTTTCAGTGTGGTAAGGCAGGTGGGCCCTCTGGGCGGAGCACCCACGCGGGGCGGGGAGTGGTGCAGAGGGCAAAGGCATTGGTAGGTGGGAGGTAGGACCTGCTGGAAGCTTGATTTTGAAGTAGAATGCAGCCTTGGTCCGCCTTGGTCAGTGTCTGCAGTCCCCTCGGGTCACTACTGGAACTTACTGGGGTCCCTTGGCTCATCGATGGTGCCAGGCACCAAGTAAGCACCGTAAGGGTGTTTCATTAATTCCCTGCAGCGCTATGAAGTGGATATTTCTAATGGCATTTGAGATGAGATCATTAGCCCTTGATCTCACTGGAGATTAGGGTAAAGCTAGGCTCTGAACTGGATTGTGTCCAGGTTCCAGACCCTTGCACCGCCTGGCCTCCCTGTGACAAATAGTAGATCATTAGGGGTGCCTCTCCCCTCCACCCCCTCCCCATGTCCACCTGTTCTAACCCCTAGAGCCCAGCCTCTGTCAGGTGTCTCCAGACCTGGGACAGATAATGGCAGCAGGGCAGGAGAAAGACAGTTAGTGGCCAAGGATCCACCGTAACCATGGGCCAAGCCCAGCATGCTCAGTGGGCATTCCTGGGACTGTAGGCCTCAGTTTCTCCTCTGGCCGTTGTGCCTACCCACAGCCTCCTCTGCTAGACCCCTGGGGCCTGGGAGAGTTCGGGCGAGCCAAGGGTCAGTGAGGTTGTAAGACGCGCATGCTGCACTGTGTGCATGAACTTGCAGCGTGATTGTAGAGGGGCCGCTGGGATGGGCATGGAGTTGAGTTTGATCTGCAAGTGGTGAGGGGAGGAGGGGCTTGCAGGTTTGACTGGCTGAAGCCATGCATGTTCAGATGACATGAGCATGAATATGGGTGTGAGAAGATATGTGTGCACAGGAAGCTGCTTCTGGGGATACTGGACCTGTGCCCAGCTGCACATGTGGCTGGTGACGCCTGGCCAGCCCCGTGGCACTGGGTGTGTGTCTGCGCTGCCTGTGAGTGGAGGGAGTGTGCTCAGGCAGTACGGGTACCTCCCACCTGTCACATTTCTGGGATCCAGCCAGGCCCTCCCCTGGGGAAGGGGAGGGCTGGCCGGCAGGCCTGTGGTAGGACAGGTGGCTCTAGTTCCTAGAACTACTTCCTTGTCCTGGCCTTTCCTCTATTTCCCACCTGGGCACCTGGGAGAGGGGAGGAGGCCACAGGCCGTGAGTCCCGTGAGTCTCATGAGCGTGGCTTGTGTGCAGGTTGGTCACACCAGGCCCTAAACGCAGTGAGCCTCCCCTTCCTCCCAGGGCCTCTGGAATGGCAGAACCTGTCTGTCCAGCTAGATACCCTCCCCAGCACCGGGGCTGGGAGAGGGCTTGTGGCAGGAGCTGGGGCCCTAGGTACCTTGAGGAGAAAGGGGATACGTGGGAAGGAGTGCTTGCTGTAAGCTTCTCCACTGTGCCTGAACTTCCACCACCGGCCATTTGCCATCATCCCCAGCAAGTCCCCTTGAGCGTGCAAAACCACGCAGGGCGCTGGAGACCATGCCCGGGGAAGTACAAGAGCTGGAGGCAGAACCCAGCCCCTTGTTTCTCACCTGGGGAAACAGGCCTGAAAAAGGGGAGGGATTTGGCTCAAGAACATGCAGTGAATTGGGCCTGGCCAGGTGCTGGCCCTCTCCAGCATCCTGCGGTAAAATGGCCCTCCTTGAGGAGCAAATGCCAGGGGGAAAGAACCGCTGGGTCCTGGCCTCGCCCACCAGGATGCTTATGCCCCTGCAGGTGATCGAGGAGTTCTACAACCAGACGTGGATCGACCGCTATGGGGAGAACATCTTGCCCACCACACTCACCACCCTCTGGTCCCTCTCCGTGGCCATCTTCTCCGTAGGGGGCATGATTGGCTCCTTCTCAGTGGGTCTTTTTGTCAACCGCTTTGGCCGGTGAGCAGAGGGGTCCTGGCCCTGCCCAGGGTGTCCCAGATGGGTATTGGGATTGGGGGGAGATGTCCCTGCCTATTCTGGGGTATTCCCTATGACCCAGTCCCTAGGGAGTCGGGGGGACTCGAAGGACCCACCTGACCTGTGACTCTACCCCCAGGCGAAACTCGATGCTGATGATCAATCTGCTCGCCTTCCTGTCCTCTGTGCTCATGGGCTTCTCGAAACTGGGCAAGTCCTTTGAGATGCTGATCCTGGGCCGATTCATCATTGGTGTATACTGCGGCCTGACCACGGGCTTCGTGCCCATGTATGTGGGGGAGGTGTCCCCGACAGCCCTGCGAGGGGCACTGGGCACCCTGCACCAGCTGGGCATCGTTGTCGGCATCCTCATCGCTCAGGTGAGTGGGGCAGGGTCTGCTCCCCCAGCACGGCCCCTATCCCACAGCCCTGCCTCACGGGACAGCCCTGCACAGGTCCCAGAGAACACACCACCACTCAGTTCCCCCGTGGGCCTCCGTGGCAGGAGAACAAGTCCATCCCAGCCCACTCAGCCTTCTCTCCTGGGGATCCAGCCACAAGCATGCCCCCTGGCTCCTCACCATGCCAGCTCCGTCATGCCTCCAGGCCTTTATGTCTTCACACACCACCCTCTCTTGGAGGGCTTTCCTGTTCCCGTCCCTGAAAGTGTCCTGTGGCAGAGTGGCAGTCCCCATACCCTGTGCTGTCTGTCCTCCCACTAATGCTGAGAAGTAGGTCCAGCTTTCCCCATCTTCCAAATGAGGGAGTCGAGGTCAGAGAAGTTAAAGCCTCACATTAGTGGCAGAGCCTCGGTACCGGAGCCCTTTTCCTAGAGCAGCCGCGGATGCAAAGCCGACCAAGGCCCCTGGGTGCAGGGGGCTGGTTGTAGGGCCAGGGTCAGGGTGCTCATAGCTGCATCCTCCGACCTGCCTCCCCAGGTGTTCGGCCTGGACTCCCTCATGGGCAACAAGGAGCTGTGGCCCCTGCTGCTGAGCATCATCTTCATCCCCGCCCTGCTGCAGTGCGTCCTGCTGCCCTTCTGCCCCGAGAGCCCTCGCTTCCTGCTCATCAACCGCAACGAGGAGAACCGGGCCAAGAGTGGTATGGGCAGGCCCTGCTCTCCTCCCCACCCCGGCCCTGGCCTTCCCGCTCTGAGCCACCCCCACCTTCCCCCCGGCCCCTCCAGTGCTGAAGAAGCTGCGAGGGACAGCAGATGTGACCCGCGACCTGCAGGAGATGAAGGAGGAGAGTCGGCAGATGATGCGGGAGAAGAAGGTCACCATCCTGGAGCTGTTCCGCTCGCCTCTGTACCGCCAGCCCATCCTCATCGCCGTGGTGCTGCAGCTGTCCCAGCAGCTGTCGGGCATCAACGCTGTGAGTGCCCCTCACCCACCCTTCCTGTGGCCCTAGCCAAACCCTGTGGTCAAGAACGTGCTGTGAACAGAGCCCAGACTTAAAATAACAACAAAGCCCCTGCCAAAGGAGAACCTTTCCTTTAGAACCAAACTGGTGTGGCGTCCCCTTCCTTCTTTACTCACCCTGTGTCCCACACCCAGGACAGACAGGAAGGGCCACAGCACCAGGCTGAGCCCCAATGACCTCTGTCCCGTAGGTTTTCTATTATTCCACAAGCATCTTCGAGAAAGCGGGGGTGCAGCAGCCTGTGTATGCCACCATCGGCTCCGGCATCGTCAACACAGCCTTCACCGTCGTGTCGGTGAGTGTCTGTCCATCCGTGCCCACCCCGGTCAGCAGCTAGGGTCCAGCACAGGGCCTCCTGACTGAATGGCAGCATTTACTTCGAGCCAGGCATGTGTCATGTGCTCCCTGAGTGCTGTCATTTCATCCTCAGCTTGTCAAGTTCATTACTTGTATGGGACAGCTGATGGCACTCATGCTGAGCGATGGCTTGCCCGAGGTCACAGTCAGGACGCTCGGCTCCCTAGCTCTCTAGGGCCAGCTTCCCTTCCCTCACTTCATGGGGCCCCCAAGCTGAGCCCCAGGGAGTAGGTGATACCGCCTTCCCCTTGGTCTCTGCAGTGCTGTGTGGCTTTCCCACTCTTGGGGCGAGCCCCTGGGTGGGGGTGTTTAGAGGGGCACCAGGTGGGGGTGACAATGACCTTCTCTCTGCCGTAGCTGTTTGTGGTGGAACGAGCTGGCCGGCGGACACTGCACCTCATCGGCCTGGCTGGCATGGCGGGCTGTGCCGTGCTCATGACCATCGCGCTGGCATTACTGGTGAGTTGCCACACTGGGGCGAGGTGGCAGGGCTGGGTACAAAGCTCACACAGGCCTCAGACCCCGAGGTGCCTTTCTCAGCCCAGCCTGGCCATCGGCACCCAGAGGCCCGGGTGCTGCTCTCCCTAGCTCTGCACTCTCCCCACCCATCCCCTGCCTTGAACTGGCTCCTCCCTGCAGTGCTTTCTCACCACAGCACCTCCAGCCTCGGACCCCAAGTTCCCGCTCCCCAGGGGCAGCTTTGCCCAGTACGAGCCCTTTCAAAGTCTTCACCCATAACCTCGATTCATCTTCAGAACAGTCCTAGAAAGGACTGCCCTCCTCACCACAGAGGTGTGGAAACATGCCTGATCCGACCCAGCTGCACAACTCGGTGTAGTTCGGTTAGCAGTCAGTCCCATTTTACAGGTGAGGAAACCTGGTCCCAGTGAGGTTAGTAACGCAGCAGATAAAGGATGAAGCTGGGCGCTGAGCTCGGGTCAGCTGGCCCCAAGCCCTTGACTAACCTCCCCGATAACCCTGCCAGCACTTCACATACGCAGATGCTCTTTGCCCAGCCCCTGCACAAGGAAAGCACCAGTGCGCTAACTTTACAGCTGAACAAAAGCTTAGAAAGTCCTACGACTGCCGAGAGGTCCGGCACGCAGCAAGTGATGAGTGGCAGATCTGGGATCTGAGCCAAAGCCGGTAAACCTCTTCTGTGGCCTCCTTGAGGGAGAATGATTATATATAGAACCATGTCTGAGGCCCATGCTGCGCTGGCCCCGAGCTGTTAGAAGCCTTGTAAGGCACCCCACACCCACCGCAGAAATGTTCTTCAACATCCTCCTGCCTCAGGCAGACTGGTCTGCACCCAGAGCAAGGAGACCACAGGGACCTCTTCTTAGCACCTCCTACACACCCACCACATGACCATTCCCAGAGGGTAGGCTGGAGCTCACAACCACCATGCAGGGCAGAAATCATTTTGTTCAGAGGAGGGAACTGAGCCCCAAGGCAGGGTACGTGAGTCACACTGCAAATCCAGAATCAGCCCCAGGCCTCCTGCTGCCCAGCCCAGGCTGCCTCTGCACTTTCTGCTTCATCTGAGGCTCCAGTCTAACTTTCCTCCTCTCTCTCTTGTCCTCAACAGGAGCAGGTGCCCCAGATGTCCTATCTGAGCATCGTGGCCATCTTTGGCTTTGTGGCCTTCTTTGAAGTTGGTCCCGGCCCCATCCCATGGTTCATTGTAGCTGAACTCTTCAGCCAGGGTCCTCGCCCAGCTGCCATTGCTGTTGCTGGCTTCTCCAACTGGACCTCAAATTTCATTGTGGGCATGTGCTTCCAGTATGTGGAGGTAAGGACCCCCACTGTCCCTACACATACCACTGCTCACCTGCCAAGTGCTCTCCCAGCTGTTCCATTTGGAATGAGGCCCAGAAGCCCAGGTCACACAGCTAAGAACCCTGACTTCAACCCCGGGGTTCTTTCCTTGGCTTTGCATTGTCTCCATTCTGCTCTGCAATGGGAACCTGTTCCCTGGAACCTGCTACAGGTGCAGGCAGACAGACTCTCATTTAATCATCCCAGCACTCCTAGGTTGTAGGTGGGTGTTCCTTTCTCAGATCAGAGGCCTAAGAGTAAAGTGACTTATCAAAGGTCCTACAGCCTTTAGGGTCAAGACCCCAACCAAGTGTGTCTTTGTGTCTTTCAGCAACTGTGTGGTCCCTACGTCTTCATTATCTTCACCGTGCTCCTGGTTCTGTTCTTCCTCTTCACCTACTTCAAAGTTCCTGAGACCAAAGGCAAGACCTTCGATGAGATTGCTTCCGGTTTCCGACAGGGAGGAGCCAGCCAAAGTGACAAGACACCCGAGGAGCTGTTCCACCCCCTGGGGGCTGATTCTCAAGTGTGAGGCACCCCACACCACCAGCCCAGCCTGATCCCAGCAGCCCCAAGGATCTCAGAGCACAGGCAGCTGGATGAGACTTCCAATTTGACAGATCTCAGTGGAGCTGGGCCTGGGGCTCCTTTCTTCAGCCAGCAATGATGTCCAGAATATTCAGGACTTGAACGTCTCCAGGATTTTAACAAAAGCAAGACTGTTGCTCAGATCTATTCAGACAAGCAACAGATTTTATAATTTTTTTATTACTGATTTTATTATTTTTGTATCAGCCAGAGTCTCCTGTACCCACACTCCAGGCTTCACCCTGAATGGCTCAATGCCTGAGGGTGGGGACCAAGTCCTGTCTAGACACACTTGCCTTCTTCACCAAGCTAATCTGTAGGGCTGGATCTATGACCAAGGACACACTAATCGAACTACGAACTATGAGGCTTCTACCCCTAGAAGTGGCCATGGCCACTCACATCTGTGGGCCTGAATCTCCCCACCCTAGGGGTCAGGCTCCATTAGGATTCGCCCATTCCCACCTCCTACCCAACCACTCAAATTAATCTTTCCTTGCCTGAGACCAGTTGGGAGCACTGGAGTGGAGGGAGGCGAGGGGAAGGGCCAGACTGGGCTGCCAGGGTCTAGTCTCCTTTGCACTGAAGGCCAGACGATCACCATGAGAAGAGGGCCGTGGGAGGCTGAGGACTCACTACTCAAGAACACGTGGATGCTCCTGCCCTGCTGTGTATAGATAGAAAATATTTATATATATTTTTTTGGTTGTCAATATTAAATACAGACACTAAGTTATAGTATATCTGGACAAACCAACTTGTAAATACACCACCATACTTCCTCTGTAACTTACCTAAATAGATATAAATGGCTGGTTTTTAGAAACGTGGTTTTGAAATACTTGCGGGCTACGGGTAGGGAGATGTGGGTGGCAGTGGGAGAGAAGCCAGCAGTTGCAACTGCTACGGTTGCTTTCAACTTTGACTCTTCCAAGCACCTGTGATCAACACCCTCTATGTTCAAGAATTTGTATGATCCCTTATACCCAGAGAAAATTTAAGTGTCTTGGCGTTCAAGGCATTCCCATTTTCCTTCACATATGCTAGTTGGTATTCAAAACAATTATAGCAATGTGCGAATCTTGATGTTCAGGTACATTATCTTAAATGTGAGGTAGGTACCATATCTGCATTTGACAGGCTCAGAGAGATTATATGCCTGGTCTCAGGGCGAATATGCTAAAATCTCTGCTTTTAGCAATTAGACTGCATAACTCCTACCCTTTACCTAATATCCCCTCCCCCCAAAAAAACAAGATGAATCGTGTTCACTGCATGGGCCCAGTGAGCTGTCAAGCTGCCTTCTCCCATCAATTTCATTTGGAAATGCCCCCTCTGGCTCCAGCTTATATATCCTTTCTAGAGACTTTTCCCCCGCCAAATTTCAAGAGTGCATCCTCTGTTCCTTCCTATGGCACTATACCCTTCCAACCTTTATCACAAATCCTAATTTTTCCCTTCAGTCTCAAGTTAATGGGAAGAAGTCTCTTCGGTTCATCTGGGTCTACAGAACTAAATGCACGACTTGGCATGCCGCAGGCACTCAAATAGTTGATGAAATAAAACACCAAGGATATTTGTCCCTAGAGGCTCAGCTGACAAAATGTGGGAGGAATTTCCTGTTGAAGCCTTCATAACTGCACACAGACAAAACTAAAATTTCCTTGGCATGAAGAAGGGGGGTTATTAGGAGGGGGTGATGAAGGGAACACAAGTACGAAGTAATTGGAAGTGCCTATGAGCTGTGCACTATTAGGTAAGGAGAACCTGAGGGGTTATCCATCGCCATCTCACAAAAGAGAAGGTTCAGAGAAAAACTGCCTGCCTGAGCCCGAGGGCAGAGCAGTGAACCGACAAAGGACTAGGGGAAGCCTTATCACATGCTGCCTAAAAGTTTTGTTGAAAGGAGTTATCTCTCAGCTTCACTGGGGGGCCGAAGGGAGAGTGCAAAGAGGCGAGTCAGGGTGCGGGCCGCCAGGGGTGCAGTGGAAAGTCACACTTCTAGGCGGCACTCCGGCGGCTGTTACCCACGCATGGAAAGAAAACCGCCGTGGGTGGGAGGGACGCGCCAGAGGCCAGAGCTTAAGGATGCAAAGCAGATGGCGTGGGCAGAGCCCGGCAGCACCCAACCCCGCCCCGGGCCTGAAGGCCCCGACACCCACCCCCAGGGTCCCTCCCCGCACTGGGTTTGCTCCAACGCGCCGACGGCCGGCCACATCCCTAGACGCGAAGCGCGCGCAGGCGCCGGCAGCCCGGCCCGACCCAGCCGCAGCCCACAATGCTCCGGGCCGCACAGCTTCCGGTCCCTTGACGCCTTTCCCCTAGGAACCGCAGTCAACTGCGGGTGTAGACTGGGGCCGGCCGATCACTCAGCCTCCCCAGACCGTACAGCCGTGCTGCGGGCCCCACGCGGCGTCGCGATCCGCACCGTTAGCCTCCTCTCCTCGCCTCGCGCGAGGGGGCGGGGCTGTGTGGTGTCTCCACCAATCGCAGCCCGGCTGCTCCGGCGGCGGCCCGGGAGCCTCTCGGGTGCTGCACGCCGTCTCGGGCTGCGTGCGCTGCGGGAGCGGACCTTGGCTGTCGTTTTCGAGCCGGCGTCCTGGGGAAAGTAGCTCTCCGGGAGGCCTGTCGCGCGCTGGGTGACGTCTGCGGTTTCCGACAGGGGTAACTAGGTTGTGGAGCTGCTCCCAGACCCCTCTCTTCGCCAGTGCTTAGTTAAGTTCACTGACAGTTTCCTGAGATCTTTTATCTGATATTCTGGGCTCCAAAGCCTTCTCTCCTCGGAAACCGTCGGACCCCATAGCGTGTTTCCCCCATCAGAGTGCTCTCCGCGCTGTGCGGGAGTTAGCTGTCCTTGCATCAGACTGGGGAGGCATCTGCTACGTCACCCCTTTGTCCCCAGTTCCCACCACAGACTGGTCCGGACTGTTAAATGAAGGAAATAGAATTTGGACTCAGAGAATTTCCACAATTTCAGTTTTTCCAGTGTGGTTTTAGGCAGAAAAATCCAACGATTGAGAATGTGTGTTTAACAACAGGGAATCTTAATTCTCTTTTGTCATAACAACACTTCTAATGTTCCCTTTTCTCATTTTACGATTTTTTTTTCCTTAAGTCTCCTAGAAAGCGTACCCCTTCTACCCATTGCAATTGCTGGCCCTACTGCGGACCCACGTGCCATCTCTTTCGGAATCACTGAAGCACCCCCCTCCCCCCCCACCACCACCCCTGCTTTCCGTCTCTTCCCCGCAATTCTCCACACTGCAATCTTGATCTTTCTGAAATGCAAATGTACTCATGCCTTTCTCCTTCTTAAAATCTACCCTGGGTCCCCAGTTCTCTCAGGATAATGTCCAGATTCCTTAACCTGGAAATTCAAGGCTATTTATGATCAATTTCTAGCTCTCACATTCAGTTGCGTCTCTCACCACTACCCCACCCATTCTCCAGGCATTGATCACACCGATCTCCACATCCTCCTTCCCCTATGGGCCTTTGGGGTTCCCTCCACACAGATTGTCCTCCCACCTACTCATATTGCCCACAGATGATCATATTCTATCACAGCCCCAGGAGTTAGCTGGGGAAGCTGCAACTTGGAGCTCTGGCGATTCGGATTCTTGGGACACTGCTGCCTACCAGTGGCTGTTGTGTGTACATTTAGGGCTGGTTTTAACTTCAACCTCTCAGAAAATAGATTGCTTTGGAGATCATCCTTCGCTGGAACCATTTCAAAAAAATCCTGCCCTGGCCGGTTTGGCTCAGCGGTTAGAGCGTCGGCTTGCGGTCCAGAGAGATCTCGGTTCCGTTCCCGCTAAGGGCACGTATACCTCGGTTGCAGTTTGATCCCGGCCCTGGTTGGAGGCAGCCACTTGATGTGTCCCTTTCACATAGATGTTTCTCTCTCTCCCTCTCCCTCTCCCTCTCCTTCCCTCCCTCTTCCACTCTATCGGAACAAAAAAATGTCCAAAAAATGAAAAATGTCCTTCGATGAGGACAAAAAAAAAAAAAAAAGGTGGAATAAGATAATGTATTTGTAACACAGGTGTCAGCTGGAGTTACTTTATATTCTCCCTTGCCCCGCTTTCCAGAACGCCCAAGATTTCTGTGACTTCCCATTCAACAGTATATCTTTGGCATCTTTCCAGGTGAGCTTGTTTAGGTTGAGTGTAAAGTTCCAACTTGCTCATCTAGAAAATAGGAATCTTATCTATTGCGCCTGCTTATGTAATAAACTGGTTTATTATGGAGGAAAATAATACAATCCAGATGGAATAGCTATTAGCTGTGCTTATAATATATTTTTCATAAAATAAGTACAGCTTGTATTCCATAAAAGGGATCTGTTCAAACCTGTGTTTGAGTCATTGCATCTTGTCTTCTCTTTGCCCTACTAAATATAAATAAAAGTGCATGAGTTATTGTGTATTTGTTGCAAAATCACACACCAGGTATCTTGAGCCAAGAGAGATGTCCAAAGGCTTTAATTCTGCAGGAGGCACTAGCAGATAGAAGTCCAAGTCTCAGTGTCATTTCAGAGATACCTAAGGCCCCAGGGCTGGAAAGTTGTGTGGTTGCCCAACTCATCCCCTATTATCTTTCCTGGAGTCATAATTTTTAAGTAATTTTTAAAGTTGTTGGTTTTTTGCCAAAATAACAAAGTGAAACTACGCCAAGAATCATGTATGCCCTCTTTTAAAATTTAGTTGGATTTCCAAAATAGAAATAGAAATAGGTGGATTTCCAAAAAGAAATCTATCTGCATTGCTACCTATGTAGGCTCTTATTTTCTCTTTAATTTAGGTCTTATTTTTGTATATTTTGTTTTTCCTCCTCTCTTGCCTTGTCTCTGGCTGATATAATTACTTGTCTAATGTAATCTACCAAACAGAAGGCAAAAAGGGATCTTCCATTTTCAAGGTCATCTCTGGCTCTGATAGTTGGCATCTCCTAAACCACCTGGTGCAGGTTTCCCGGCGCCAGCTGTTTCCTGCTGTGGAGCTCTGATCTTTTCAGTGCTGGGGATACCACAGTAAATGAAGATTTACCATCATGGAGCTTACATTCTGGTGGGGAAAACCCAGTAAGCAATCAAATGTATGATCAAGTATCAAGTAGTGATTTGTGTTATGAGGGAAAAAGGGCAAACAAACTAAAGGACAGAGGATGATGGTTTGCGAGGGCAGGGGTGGGTGGGTGGATCAGGTTTAGATAAGAGCATTTGAAGGCCTTCCTAAGGGAGTGATATTTGAACACAGACTTGAATAAAGTAAAGGAGCAAATTATACACATATCTAGGGGAAAGGCTTTTCTAAGCCAAGGGAACAGCAAATTCAGAGGTGCAAGGGAAGGACCATGTTTGGTGCATTGGAGCACCAGGAGCAAGAAGCCCTGGGCAGCTGGACCAGGTGACAGGTGGATGAGGTCAGAAGAGTGGCAGGATGCTAGACCATGCAGGGCCTTGGAGATCACATGAAGATTTCAGTTTTTATTTTTTAATATAAGAAGAAACTTTACGCCCTGGCCGGTTTGGCTCAGCGGTTAGAGCGTCGGCCTGCGGTACAGAGAAGAAACTTTACGGTTTTGATATTTTATTTTTATTCATTATAATAAGTGGTTATGCTCAACAGGTTAGTTATAATAGGGTTAATGAGCAAATTCAACCTCCTATAACATCTTTTACAACTTTGAGGGGACCAACACAATTCCCACATTGCAACACATATAGTTTTTATAATAAAAATACAGTTGTAAGATTACAACAACCCATGGAAGATTATTATGAAAATAAACTTCTGACTATTAAAGGAATTTTGTTGTCTTTCCTACTAAGGAGTCTTAGAAATTCAATTGCTCTCTAAGCTGGAAGTAAGTATACTATAAAGAATAAGTATACATTTAATCTAAACTTTATAAAAACTGGTAGGTAAATATTCTCACCTCCTTTCTTTCTAATCAGAGGGTACAAGATCTCCTGGTATTTTGCATTTTCAAAAGCATTTGTGCCAACAGGCTTTTCTCAAAGTTTCTCATGAAGTACCATTGATACTTGTGGCCTATACGAATTATTCATTTGAGATCTTTCCTCTTTTTTAATATTTGCATTCCATACTATAAATTTTCCTCAAAGCACTGCTTTTGCTACATCTCACAAATTTTGATAAGTTGTTTTCATTTTCATTTACTTCAAAATACATATTTTAAATTTTCTCTTGAGTCCCTGCCAGTTTGGCTCAGTGGTTAGAATGTTGGCCCACAGACCAAAGGGTCTTGGGTTCAACTCTTAGTCAAGGGCATGTACCTGGGTTGCAGGTTTGATTTCCAGCCCCAGTGGTTGGGGTCTTGAGGGAGATAACCAATCAATGTGTCTCTCTCACATTGATGTTTCTCCCTCCCTCCCTTCCACTCTATCTAAAAATCAATAGGAAAGTATCCTCGGGTGAGGATGAACAACAACATAAATTTCTCGAGATTTCTTCTTTGACCCAATGTGTTATTTAAAAGTTTTATATCATTTCAAGTTTATTTAATACTTTAATCTGCATGTATTTTGTAATTATTCAGCTATCTCTCTGTTATTGATTTCTAGTTTAATTCCATGTGGTCTGAGAGCAGACATTGTATGATGTCTGTTGTACTCCCGAGAGCACCGAACTGTGCCAGCCTGGGAGAATGGCTACTGTGGCTGAAATGAAACGGCTTCTCTTACCTGTTTCAATGCAGCTGTTCTGGGCTTTTAGCTTGCCTGAGCACTGTGACTTCTCAGCTGGTTTCTGGAATTCTCATATTAAGGTTTTTTGGACTGTGTTTGTTGTTAAGTGAGTGTCTGTCGGGGAAGGAAGCCTGGGGCTTCCAATTTCACTGACTTGCTGACATCACTTCTCTCAGGCAGATTAACTTTTGTAAAGAGTACATGTGGAAGCTGATCATTTTTTTTATTTAATTGTTTTTCTTTATTGAGTTTTAGAGAGAGAGAGGAAGGGAGAGGGAGAGAAACAAACATGGATGAGAGAGAACATCGATTGGCCACCTCCTGCATGCCCCCCACCGGGGATTTGGCCCACAACCTGGGCATGTGCCCTGACCGGGAATCAAACCAGGACCTCTTGGAACATGGTTTGATGCTCAACCACTGAGCCTCACTGGCCGGGCATGAGAATCTTTATACTGATTCCCTTTAAGCTAAATATGCTCACATGCCTCATTGGAAAGTTTTTGTAAATCTCCCAGGAATATGCATACTCAGTGTGAAGACCACTTTTCTGGAAGGTCCAGATTAGTATCCCTCTGGCTCCCCTTGCAGTTTTGGTTTCTAACTGTGCCCCTGATATACTGTCAGGTTCCAGCTCCCTATGCAGATCTCTTCCATCCCTAGCCTGGGCACCTGGGTCAAGGGAAATGTCTGTCAAGCCTTGAGTAATGAGGGATGGACAGCTGTCCTGGACCCCCAGGAGGGTAGGCTGTTCCTCTTCACCCTCAGAAGCAGCACTTCATCTTAGCTCAGACCCACACACACTGAGAAAGGTGTGCCATAGTGGGCTGCCTTCTCTCACCATCCTCTCCCTCCAGGAAGGCAGGAGGAAAACGGAATGAGCTGTTTGCTCATACAGCTTGAATGGCTCCTTCTGCAGCTCTGCTCCTATTTTCCCACACTTCCTAAGGAAATCTTGGCTTCTGAATGACCACAGTAAGGTTCTCAGAACAGGTGCAGTTGGTTCAAAACATCTTTCCTCTGCACTGCCAAGGTGAAAAGTGTGAGCAATTCTACTTCACAGAGACTCAAGCCAGGCTCCCCACACACCTCCCTATGGAACTGAGCAGTACCCAGTCCATATCTGTAGACATGCTGTCTCTGGAACAATGCTCCATTTCACTGGGTGTCTGGCAGCATGGATGTCTGCTTTGTCTCAGCCTGTCCCCTCTGTCTGTGGTTTGGTAGGTATCTATATCTACTTGTGGCTACGTTCTTCACACTGGTAACAGAGTATGGGTGTAACCATGAACCAGGACCTGGGCCTATTGTGGGAGCCATCTGACCTGCCTATCCCCATGCCCTAGGCCTTGGCTACTAGGAACCTAATGGGGGTGTTCAGTAAATGGAAACTAAAAACCTTAAACCAAATCAATATTACACATGACAACCCAGACCCTCTCCAGGAGGCAATTCATTACCAAGGACTCTATGGTAGTCCATTCTAACCTGGATCTGAGCGAAAACCAAATCAGTTACCAATACCTTCCATCTGTCTCTTCCTCTAGACTGCTTGCTCCTTGAAGGCCACTGGAACACTGTCCACAACAGGAATCAGCCTAACAAAGAAGTTATCAGTATGTTTGGTGAACTTGACTTCCCCTCCTTACACAACAAAGCTACCATGCGCAATACCAAAAAAAAAACACTTTTTCATCTTCATTCTCCTTTAGTTCCCTACTGAGTTAACAAACCAAGGCTCCTGTAATCTGGGTTTCATTCATTCAAACAAGTCCCCGAACAGCTTTTATGTCGATCACTGAAGAAAGGCAAGACAGATATCTTTGCCCTCAAAATGAAATAATGGGAAGAATAAAGGCTACACCATTAAGTTACAGTGTATTGTGATTCTTGGCACAAAGGAGGAGTATATGGTAAACGTGAATGATATAGTGAGCTACTTCCAAGAACTTCAAGTAGGAGAGGTAAGTTTGCCCACCGTAGTGGACATCTGTTTTTGCTGCCTGTCATCCAATCAAGCTTCCCAAGGAGAACGGCTTTTTCCCTACTCTCAGCCCATGTTTGTGGTAGAATTGACTTTACCTTAAACTCTAGGGGTCAGCCTGTAACCCCAGGCATGGACAGTTAAAACATCACATTTCTCCAGTCACAGTGGTCAGTTCCAGAATATACCCAGGAGTTAATCAGAGTCGATGAAATGCAATGATTTTGTGGGAACAGTTGAGAAAGAGGCAGCCACATTTTTTTAGCTGTACTTGAGCCCAGAGAGATAGCTGCAGTCATCTTGCACCACAAGGGAAAAGACAGTCTATCTGAGTGGAACCAACAAGGACAGATGGACAGAGAGAAGCAGGGTTTGAGTCTAGCACCCCTGCCTGCAGCTAGACTTTTCCATTACATGAGCCAGTAAAGTCTCTTTCCTTGAGCTGAAATAGACTGCTTAGCTATCAAATCAACTTACAATACATATTGGCTTTCACTGAGTAAGTCACTTCAACGCATTTCATTTGATCGTTCTGAGGTCACTGACTTGTCAGGAGGTTGGTCTAGCAGGGAGGCCACATGCACACCGGCTAAGAGCACAGGACTTAGAGTCAGACACTTAGAGTTGATTGCTGGTTGCTAACCTTTCTGAGCGTTGCTTCGTCCATTAGATGCAGATAATAGTGTCCATGTGATTTTGTTTTATATCTGGGGGCAGATTTTTGTGAGCACAAAAGACTATTTACAGCATCGTGGATTTTAAGTTAATATATTTTTCATCTACACACTCAAAACCTTGGTTTTATTTAAGTCATAAAAATTCAATTTCATTAATACTATTCTATTTCTGGATTGCTTATATTTATATAAAAATAATAATTAGGGTTAAGGGTATCTTTTATTATTGTTCAGGTAGTAATTCAGGTAGAACAATCTAAACTGTTAAACAATTCTAAACTGTGTTAAACAATTGATCCAATTTTAAAACTTATAAAATGTAATTGTATTAAGCATTTTAAACTGAATTTGTAAATTTCATATATTCTTTTTATTTTTACATCCTTCATATGCCTGACCTATCAACTCTCATCCCTAATGAGTAAATCTTTTCCAGATATGTAACAAAATTTGTTATATATATATATATATATATATATATATATATATATATCAAATATATAATATATCTAGCTGATCTACTTTTCAAATATGCCAAAAATATTTACAAACTTTCTTAAATTTTCTTATACCTCATCAGTCTAACCTATCAAATTAGACTAATCCACCAAATTCTTCAATACATCATGTTATTTCAAAATTACACTGTAAGTACCACACATACACTTATTTTAAACCCAAAAGTATTAATATGATAGGTTTGGTTTCTTTATCATCTCTATATTTCATTCTTAGCCTTTTTAGGTTTGCAAACCCACTTACTCACTGAGAAAGATGTTCTAGCATCTCCAGGGAGTTCAGATTACTGGGTCAACAATTCACAGCCATGATAGAGTTACTGCCTAGGGCAGTCATGTTGAGGTGCCTGGCTCAACAATTCATGGCTGTGATATATAGTTACCTGCACAGGAAAGCTGTTGACATTTTTAAAAAGTTGAGGCTATTGGGTTGACATTTATTAACCAATAAGTTCATTATCAGTCAGAGATTTGACACTGGAAAGCAGCACCTGAACTTTGCAGACTTCCAGGATGATTCTTTTTGTCATTATTATTATTAAAATAAACATTTTATTAATGAGAGTCTGAAAAACATGTGCACCAAAAGTGACTAATGCTGAATCAAAAACCTTCAAATACTGTGTACCACATGATTCAATCTTTTAAACTTTATATAAAAAGCTATATTATAATTACAAAGCTATGAACTATTAGAGTGTTAACAATACTTTTCATACAAAGAAACTTAACAGTAGTAAAATATGAATACATAAAATGCTTATTTTTGGTCCATTTTGGAAAAGAAAACTAAGGGTGTTTTTTAACATGCCTCTGAGCACAAAAATATAAGATGATAACTGCAACATTCTTAGTGTTTTTCCTTGTAATTCTTTAAACGTCACCAGTCATAATAGCAATGAACTCCTCTTGATTTATTTCTCCATCACCATCTTTATCAAATTCTTCTATCACAGCCCGAAGTCCTTCATCACTCATGTTTTCACCCAATTCTCTGGCAACATGTCGCAAATCCCTCAAGCTTATTTTACCTGAATCATCATCATCAAATAGTTTAAATGCCTGCAATATTTCTTCATGTGGATCTCTTTCCAACATCCAGTCTGTCACAACTTCATTAAAATCTTCAAAGGTGATTTTCCCTGTGGCTTCTCTGTCATGATCTTTAAGAATCTTCAGTACATCAGTTTTTTTTTTTACATCAAACCCCAAGGCTCTCATTGCCACCTTTAATTCATGATAATCTATTGCTTCATCTTTGTGTCAAATAGTTCAAAAGCATCTTTAGTTTCTTGTTTCTGTTCTTCAAGAGTTCTCTTCTTTTTTTCCTCTTTGTTTGTCTACCACAAGTTCATTTCTCAGAGCTAAATTCATTTTCTCTTCGGACCTCTAGAGACGTTCCTCTCAAGAACCACTTTAACCCCCACTCCTTCCAGGATGATTCTACCTGAGCCACATGTGGATACAATGAGCCCTTGTTGTGGTCACCATAACAACAAGGGAATTCTAGTCCACATCCTTCTTCTGGGTTCAAATCCCACCCTTCTGCAATTCATCTGATCAATGTTTGCAACCCCACCCAGTATGCAAGAAAGGCAACTTCTATAACACAATTCGAGTGGATCCTTAAGCTCTTTTAAGGTATTTTAAAACTACTGAGGCATTGCCCGGCTGGTGTGGCTCAGTGGTTGAGCAGCGACCCATGCACCAAGAGGTCACCAGTTCGATTCCCGGCCAGGGCACATGTTCAGGTTGTGGGCATGATCCCGGGGGGGAATGGGGGATGCAGGAGGCAGCCAATCGATGTTCTCTCTTATCGATGTTTCTCTCTCTCTCTCCCTCTCCCTTCCCCTCTCTCTAAAATCAATAAATTTTAAAAATCTTTATAACTACTGAGGCCTTTTTCTGAGATTCTGATGTAATTGGTGCGGGTACAGCCTGGGCATCAGGATTTTAAAGCCCCTCAAGTGATTCTAATATGCAGCCAAGGTTGAGAACCACTATTAGACCTTCTTCTCTAGCTCTAAAGACATATTAATTTTATGCCTTTGGCTTGTTCTTTTTTGACCACATTAAGAAATATTTTCCTATCTTACAGTCACAAAGATAATCTTCCATGTTGTCTTTTCTAATCATGTTCTATTCATATTAAGGTCTTTAATACTCTAGGAACCAACTTTCTATTACAACCTAAGAATAGATTTTAAGATAGAAATCCAAATTTATTTTCTCCCTAAGAGATAATCAATTTTCCAAACATCATTTATTTTAGAAAGTCTATGACATGTTCTTTTTAATTTTTTATTTTGAAATAACTTTAGATTCACATGTAGTTTTGGTAATGTTTTGGTCATTATTTCTGCAAATAAGCTCTCTTTCCCTTTCTTTTGTTTTGTTTTTGTTTTTGTTTTTTTGTTTTTTTCCTGGAACTCTGATAATGCACATACAGGCATATTTTGTTTTACTGTGCTTTATTGCACTTCATAGATGTTGTTTTTTTTTTTTTAACAAACTGAAGGCAAGACACTCCTTCATTAGAAACAATTATGACTCGCTTTATTGCAATACTCACTTTATTGCCATGGTCTGGAAATGAACCCACACCTCTGAGGTATGCCTGTACTGGTCTGTTTTGTGGTGTCCAAAGTCCCTTATGCTTTCTCGCCCTGGCCGGTTTGGCTCAGCGGTTAGAGCGTCGGCCTGCGGTCCGGAGAGACCCGGGTTCGGTTCCCGCTAAGGGCACGTACCTCGGTTGCAGTTTGTCCCCGGCCCTGGTTGGTTGTGCGGGTGGCAGCCACTCGATGTGTCCCTTCACGTCGATGTTTCTCTCTCTCTCCCTTCCTCTCTCTCTCCCTCCCACTCTATCTGTACAAAAAAATGGAAAATATCCTCAGGTGAGGATAAAAAAAAAAAAAAAAAAAAAAAACTTTTAAGTAACATTTAAGCAACAATTTAAACACAATAAACTCTGCGGAAAAAAAAAAAAAAGCCCTGGCCGGTTTGGCTCAGCGGTTAGAGCGTCGGCCTGCGGTCCTGAGAGACCCGGGTTCGGTTCCCGCTAAGGGCATGTACCTCGGTTGCAGTTTGTCCCCGGCCCTGGTCGGTTGTGCGGGTGGCAGCCACTCGATGTGTTCCTTTCACATCTCTCTCTCTCTCTCTGTTCCTCTCTCTCCCTCCCACTCTACCTGAACAAAAAATGGAAAAATGTCCTCGGGTGAGGATAAAAAAAAAAAAAAAAGTCCCTTATGCTTTCTTTATTTCTCTTCATTCTTTTTTTGTTTTTGTTCCCCTGAATCAGTAAGATCAAATAATCTGTCTTCAAGTTCACTGATTCTTCTTCTGTTTGATCAAATGTGCTGTTGAACCCTCTAATGATTTTTTCATTTCAGTTATTGTATTCTTCTGCTCCAGGATTTCTGTTGGGTTTTCTATAGCATCTATCTCTTTGTTGACATTCTCATTTTGTTCATGCATCATTTTCCTGATTTTTAAAAATACACTGGCTTGAGGGAAGGAAAGATATTTAATAATCAGCCTGGCTGGAGATTCTGGGGAACTTGTAACATTTTTTGGTAAATGTGACCTCTCCCAGCTTGTGAAGCTATTTTCCCAGAGAGGTTGCCACTCTCTTTTTCATATCTCTGGCTCCCTCTAGTGTCTATTTGTGATACTGCAGATTTTCTGGTATAATCCCAAGCAATCCCCCTCAGCAGCATCCAAAAGTATGTAGTGCTCAGTGGCATCCAGAGTATTTTGGTTCCACGTCTGTATCCCAAATCAGGTGAGACAGAAACCAATCTCTCAAGCAGCCTTCTGAAAAGTCACAACATTAGACACATGTTCCATCCACTCTTCTTCCCAATCTCCCAACCCCTGCCACCAACACAAGAACAACCTGAGCTGAGCTGTGCTGGCTTATGGATTTGTGGAGTTCTCATAAATGCATTTTTTTGGCCAGTATATTGTTAAGTCGGTGTTGTTAAGTTGTTAAGTTGGAGAGTGAAGGCTGGGACTTCCTGTTTTACCATCTGTTGAGGTCACTGCCTCATTTCTTTCTCGTAATGTGATGTTTCATTTTATCTAAAACAACATCAACTATTGAACACATCCCAATTTGGGGTATTTAAAAATGGGGAAAAATGACCAATGGCAATAGTAAGACACCATATACAGTAAGATGTACCACAGTCTTATTATGACAGAAACTCACCTCTAAGTATTAGGGTGAAAGGTTAGGGTGATATAAAAAAAAAGAGAGAGACCCAAAAAAGCAATGGCTTGGAGTACCGAAAGAAGTGTATTTCACTCTCACTGACAGTTGTGAGGTAAGCGTCCAGGTGAGGAAGGTAGTGTGGCTACATGCTAAATTCAAGAACCTGGTGCTTTTATCCTGTTGCTCTGCCATCTACTAGGGTGCGATATCTGTGATATACGCTAAAAATGATTCATTGTTTATCTGAAGTTCACATTTCACTGGTCTCCTGTGTTGTATCTGGCAAGTCTACAGTAGGACATTGTATAGTCTGCAACCATCAAAGCTGGCTTCCTGCAGGTTACAGCTGGTGAAAGGGGAAAAGAAAATGAAGTGAAGGCATATCTGCTTCCCTGAGGTCTAGGTCCAGAAATGTCACATGGCATTTCTGCTCATTTTCCATTGGCAAGAACGTAAATCATATGATTATACCTAACTGCAAAGGAGACTGGGAAATGTTGGTTAGTTAAGTGTTTCAACCACACACACACACACACACACACACACAAAAACATGGGTGAACATGCTTTAGAGGACAACCAACAGCCTTCACCATAAGAATCCCCTGGATTGATCTTCTGTCTTCTTTTCATGTATTTGTGATTTTGCTCTACATTTTAGGGGCTCTTCCTGATCTTATCTTCCAAGTATCTTTTGAATAGCTTATTTTAGCTATCATTATGTTTAATCCCCAAAAGCTATTTCTTATTTTCCAATTGTTTCTTTCCTCTAGCAACCTTTTTTGTTTTATGGAAGTAGTATCCTCTTAGATCTTTCTGAGGATATAATTAGAATTTTCATTTTTATTTTTTAATATGTTTTTATTGAGTTTTTTAGAGAGAGAAGAAGGGAGAAATAGAAACATCAATGTGAAACATCTATCAGCCGCCTCCTGCACACCCCCTACTGGGGATTGAGCCTGCAACCTGGGCATGTGCCCTGACCAGGAGTCAAGCCAGGACCTCTCAGTCCAAGAGACGCAGTCCACTGAGTCACACTGGCCTGGTTATAATTAGAATTTTAAAAAATTCTTCTGTGCCATTACAACTTTGTTTTCTAGAATCGCTTATTCTGTTTCCTCTCTCTCTCTCTCTCTCTCTCTCTCTCTCTCTCTCTCTCTCTTCTAGCTGTCTTCATAACTCTGGTGCTCCTGGAGGCCTGTTTATGAAATAACAGACCAAGTTGATTAATTTCAGTAATTGAATTGTTTTTCTCTGTTGCTGTAACTATTTCCCTGATACAGTCACCGGCTTGAATAGGAAAAATGAGTATGATTTTCTGGCATACTTGACTATAGGGTCAGTGGGTGGGTGATTGTTGGGGAGATGGGGGAGGGTTTGTAAATGTCAGAATAACAAAAGCTTTATTCTGGTACACAACACCCCACTAAACACACTAGATTTCTCTTAGAGATTTATTGGATTTCTATAGAACGAACCTCTCTGGGTTCTTGCTACATGTGCACACATGCACATGTATGTGTGTTTGGAGGTAAGTGCCAGTCACCCTCCATTCTGGAGATAAGAGGGGGGTGACTGGTGCAAGCTTCTGCATAGACAGACGTACAAACTCTAGTTTTTAGGTCCACATTTTATATGTCCTCAGTACTTGCTAATTATGAACTCAGAGCCGCTCTAGAATTTTGCCAGGAAGACTGGCTCTCACTTCCATTGCCTACGTCTGGGCTATGGCTTCCTTCACTCTGTGAAGCCATCCTTGTATGTCATCTATTCCTAGGAATCTGTTGATATCTTTGCACCTGCCTCTCTTCTTCCCTGCCATTCTCTTTGCTGTTATGTGTTTATATCCTTTTCTGTCGTTTTAAGGGGGTGTCAGAAGGAGAAGAGACAATCACTTGTGCTCAGACTACTGTCTTAAACATTTATTCTTTACATGCTTTGCAAATCTCCAAGGACATTTGTTTATTTTTGTAAATGTTTTATGGGTTGGGCATGCTGTTAAATAGTGAGGCCTCTGTTCTGCTGATCCTTGATATGTTTGTGTATGCAAATTGGCATCAAGGGCTAAGGAAGACCAAACAGTTTTTTTTTGTTTTTTTTTATCCTCACCCGAGGACATTTTTCCATTTTTTGTTCAGATAGAGCGGGAGGGAGAAAGAGGAAGAGAGAGAGAAACATCGATGTGAAGGGACACATCGAGTGGCTGCCACCCACACGACCAACCAGGGCCGGGGACAAACTGCAACCGAGGTACATGCCCTTAGTGGGAACCGAACCCGGGTCTCTCTGGACCGCAGGCCGACGCTCTAACCGCTGAGCCAAACCGGCCAGGGCCCAAACAGTTTTTTATAATAGAGTAAAACAACCTGGAATTTTGAGAGCTATCTGGGAGAATGGGGGTAAGGGCAGCAATGGGAGGAAAGAGGAGACAAAGCTAGTGACATGCCATGATGTAAACCCCTCCCCAAGATTCCCAACTTCTCAAAGGGATTCTACATGCCTGTTATAACAGAATCTCTTAGGAAAGTCGATGAAGGTGCTTAGTTCTGGGATAGTGCTAATGGAGACAAAACAGAGAAGGCTTGTATAGACCACAGGAACCTTTGGCGAGAGGAGACCATAAAAGCATCAATCCTAGGAATCTGCAGAAATTGTGTGGAGGGTTTGAACTTTCCATCCATGGACCTGGCAAGGCCCTGAGTCATCATACAGAGCTCTGTGGGCCAGGAGAGCGCCCACTGGCACCTACTAACTTGGCCCCCTTTAATTTACCCTCCACACTAACATCAGCGCTCTTCCTAGAGGGTAATGTGATCACAACATTCCCCTGCTTTACACTATTGTCCACAGTCCAAATTCTGTATCCTTCATGGTCTGGCCTCCATTTGCTTTATAAGCTCCATCTGCTCCTCACAGGACACTCAACCATATCAAACATTCCACCGTTACCTAAAACACTAAGCCTTCTCTTCCTCCTCTTTACCTGGTAAACACCTATTCATTCTTCCAGACCAAACGCAGTCATCGTCTCGGCCTCCTCCTCCCCTCCAGAGAGCCATTCCCACCTGCGTTCTCCAACACCTCGTTCAGAGGGAAGGTTTTCTTCCTCTGGGTCCCGTGAAGGAAGGACTACGTATTGTTAATTTCTGGGCCCCACTGTCCAATATAGGTCAATTTCAGGCCCTCCCCTGGGCTCCTACAGAACCCTGGGAACAACTGTAAGGACAGCTGTCATCCTGCATGGGAACTCTGGGTTTGTGTGCCAACCTCCTGGACTCAGAGAATACAGGGGTCATGTCTTCTTCATTGTCCGTATTCCCAGTAACTAGGACAAGGGGGAGGCAGGAGGGGGGGAAAGGAGGGAAAAGGGAGGAGAGGAGAAAATAAAGGAAGTTAACAAAAAAGGAAGTCAGAGAGTGAAAAACTTATCGAGTCAAGACTCAAAAGTCTGGACAACAGAAACCCCTGCCCATGAACTTGGTCAGAAGAGGGCAAATGAGCCCTGACCAGTTTGGCTTAGCAGTTAGAGCATCGGCCAATGGTCCAGAGAGACTGGGGTTCAGTTCCCACTAAGGGCACGTACCTTGGTTGCAGTTTGTCCCCGACCCCGGTTGGGGTGGTGTGGGAGGCAGCCACTAGATGTGTCCCTTTCACGTCAATGTTTCTCTCTTTCTCTCCCCCTCCCACTCTATCTGATGAAAAAATGTCCTCTGGTGAGGATAAAAATCAAAAAAGAGGGCAAATGAGATTGGTCAGCAAGTTATGTCCCATGATCAAAGCAAGTGCCTTGTAAAGCTTTGTCCTGGGTCTTACTGCAGCAAAGGCTCCCCGAAGTCACAGTAGTTGTCATTAAGACTCTAGGTCACTAAGATTCTAGGTTGGAATGATAATGACACCAACCTCCGCAGACTGGGAGGAGACGAGCAGACCTAGCGTGGTCATGGGTATAACGAAGAGCGTGGCCTTGGAATCAGACATACCTGATTTGAATCCCAGCTCAGTCATTACGTTGGTCATTTCACCTCTTGGAATTTTCTTATCTTGAAAATGTGGACACTGCTACCTTGCAGGATCGTTATGGAGATCAAAGGTAATAGGTGTTCAATAACTGGTGCTCAGCAGATGTTTGATAGATGGCGACTTTTATTATTAGGGCATGTGATAATTCATACGCACAAGTTTGGGTGACTTGTATGGGGATTTTCAAGAAGCAGGGAAATGTGTGTGAAATAAGTGCTTTGTGAACTGTAAAGTGTCATACAAATGCCAGGGAATCATTTGAGAAGTCTTCTTTTATAGTTGGAAAAAATACAGGTTTTGGATTTGGGCAGAAGTAGGTTCAGTTCCTTGCCTCATAATCTTGGGTAAGTCATTTTCTGTCAGCCTGTTTCTGCATAAGTCTAACTTCACAGGATTGTGAGAATTCAGTGGGATGAAGAGTGTAAAACAACTGGGCACGCCCTGGGCGGTTTGGCTCAGCGGTTAGAGCGTCGGACCACGAACCAGAGTCCTGGGTTCGGTTCCCTCTGAGGGCACGTACCTCGGTTGCAGTTTGTCCCCGGCCCCAGTTGGGGTCATGTGGGTGGCAACCAGTCGATGTGTCTCTCTCACATTGATGTTTCTCTCTCTCTCTCTTCCTTCCTCTCTCCCTCCCGCTCTATCTGAAGATAAATGCAAAAATGTTCTCGGGTGAGGATAAAAAAAACAACAACTGGGCACATCGCTTCAGGGGCGGGGGGTGGGGCAGGGCCCCATGTGACAGGTCAGGCTATAGGTGATGTCAGTTCCAAGCCTGGTGCCACAGCCATATTCTGTCAACTGGCTACAAGTAAAGAGGGCCCTTCAGTCCAGAGGAGCAGGATCCCAGACTGGCAGGAAGTAGGGAGGGGACTTTTGTATTTACTGGAGGAAATCTGGGTGAACACTAAACTTCTATGTAGAAAACACTGAAATCTGCACTGTGGAACCAGGCCTGAACCAGGGCAGGAAGCCAGGATGACCCCTAAGTTGTCCCAGCCTTGGGCACTAAATTATTGCTACTAAGGGCAAAGACTCTCACTATGGGTTCATCTTGTCCCACCCCTTACCCCCTACTCCCTACCACTGTCATTTTTCCTGAACACAGAATAAGTGATCAATCAATACTCTAAAATTAAAAAGGCTGGCACTAACTTCCTACAGAACAACTAGTCCAGAGCCCCATCAAGAGGCCACACTAGCCCCCACCTCCAGGCAATCACTTGGTCCCAGGCCAGCCCCCTAAGTGGCTCCTTCAGAGCCAGCAAGGTAAATGCAGTGAAGAGTATCATCTCAGATTCTAGGGAGGCCCAAGCGTGAACTCTGGTTCTACTACATACCTGCTGTGTGACTTCACAGCAAGTGACTTCGCCCTTCCTCACCTGTTTCCTCATCTTACTCCCTTGAGGGTTGCTGTGACAACTAAATGAATAAAGGCTGTAAAAGTGACTGGTGGAACCTATGGCATACAGTGGATGCTCAATTAATGTTTCATCCTTTCCTTTGTCCCTCCTCCTCAATGGCCCAGAGACTCAGCCTGCTTTCCTTGCTTTTCCGAGCAAGCACCCATCCTGTCTTTCTTGAATCAACTCTCCTCCAGAGTGGCTGCAGAGAGACCATCTCCCCAGCTCCCCACTTCTTTGATGCCCCCAAATAAGTACACAGGTCCTTTTCATTGAAGGGTTTTACTGCTAATCACTCAGGGAACAGATGCAGGTTGGGGTAGGGATAACAAGTCACACGCATGGGGGAGTGTGAAGGTCCCTGGATCATGGCTCCCTGAGGGCTTCCCTTTCATTTCTAAGGCGGGACCTCAGAACTCTTCTCCAGGCCAGGAGGCCCCTCCATTGGGAGGACGTTCCTCCCAGCAGGGGAGCTGGCAGGCCACTGCAGTGGGCCCTAAGCAGTCCATACGCAATTTGGAGGGTCTTCAGACAGTGATGCCCATCTCACAGGTGCTTCCTTAAAGGCCAGGGGCGGCTGCCCTAATAAAACGAGCATGTTCTAAACCTACCCTATTTCTCTTTCACCCCAAGGAGATGAAGCCAAGAACCAGATCCTCTGACTTTCCAAAGCAAAAAATTGGATTTCCTGGAGATCCTGGCTTCAGCAGCAACAGGAAACCGTTCTTCAAAGTGGGGTGTAGGGCTCGAGGTCAAAGGGGAAGCCGCAGATCCTAAAGATCTTCCTACACTAGGCTGGGGTCTCTCGCTCTCTCCCTCACTCTCCTTCAGCTGGAATCCTTCCCAGCCTGCTCTCCCATGTGTGTTTTCTGGTGGCGGATGAGATTTGAGCTCCGGGAGAAGTGTTTCCCACACAGAGTGCACCGGTAGGGCTTCTCCCCTCTGTGGGTCCTCTGGTGTGCTCCAAAGTTGGAGATATCGCTGAAGGTCCGCCCGCATTCGGTGCACTCGTAAGGCCTCTCTCCTGTGTGGGTGCGGTGGTGCACCCCAAAGCTGGAGCTGTTGCTGAAGCTCTTCCCGCACTCACAGCAGATGTAGGGCGCCGGCTCGAGGTGGGTCCGGTGATGCACGGCCAGCGCGGCGCTCTGGCTGAAGCTCTTGCCACAGATGTCACAGCGGTATGGCCGCTTGCCTAGGTGATCTTGCTGGTGTGTGGTGAGATCCGAGCGCCGCCGAAAGCTCTCCTGACACTTGGGACATTGGTAGTGCTTCTCTTCCAGGTGGATCCGCTCGTGCCGGATGCGGTTGGAACTTCTCGAGAAGCTCTTGCCACATTCAGAACATTTGTAAGGTTTCTCGCCAGTGTGGATCCGCTGGTGTGTTCTCAGGTTGGAGGTATTATTGAAGGTTTTGCCACACTGGGCACATATAAAGGGCTTCTCATCGGCCTCAAGCCTTGGATGAGCAATGGGCCCTGGCTCTCCAGTGCGGACAGTGACTTTCTGCCATGGCTTTTTTGGATGGATCCCTTGCGACCCCTCCAACAGGCTCTCTTGCCCATGCTCTTTCTCCCCATACAGGATCCGAAAACCCTCTGAGTCATCCACTCTCCAAGGCTTACCCCGCTCCCCTTCCTCAGGCAGGTGCTGTTCTGGATTCTGCTCCTTCTCACTGCCCATCTCTGAACCCTGAGAATGAACACAAACGGCCAACACCTTTATTCCTTGGGTCAGGCCAGGCCACGGGGAGTCTTGTTCTGTTTGAAGGGGTATACACCTTCCCATGGAACCAGCCATCAGAAGGAACCTCATTAATGGGGATAGCTTGCATAGAATGTCTTTACTTACTTACTTTCAAATGAATAAACAAACCTCCAGATATTTAAAGCTACCAAACCAGAACGAAAAGAAGGCACCGCTTTGTGCACCACCAACAGATATTTGTGCAAGTTGAATAGTATCGTTTTTCTTAATACCACTGAACGGTAACAGTCCAGGCTGTAATTTATGTGCAAGTAAAGGAACTTCCACTTTAGAATGAGTTCAGTTTTTCTGCCTAACTGCGTTAACGGCAACTTTTTAAATCTTGTTTTGAAAATCCTTTCTTTGAAAGTGTCCCCCTATGTGCCTGCTCTCCCAATGAGCGTAGCAGAGCCTCTCATCCTTGAGGCTCTCCTAGTTGTCTACAAGGCCCACCCTTCCGTTCCCTTCCTCGGACCGCACCATAATTCAGCAGCTAAAGAGTTAACCTCTGAGCACTTGCTGGTTTGGCCCAAGGGTTAGGGCGTCGATTCCGGTCAACAGCACGATCCGTTGTGGTTCAGTCCCCAGCCCTGGTCAGGGGTCGCACGGGAGGCAACCAATCGATGTGTCTCTCTCACATCGATGTTTCTCTCTCTCTCCATCCCATTCTATCTGAAGATAAATGGGAAAATATCCTCGGGTGAGGATTAAAATAATAATAATAATAATAATAATAGTAAGAGTTAACATGTGAGATTTCCAAGACCTACTGCGGGGCCTGGGCCATGCCCTACTGGTCAGTACACACTTCCACTCTCAAACACCACATGCAGCCACATGCACACACACTCACACCACAGGCGCAGCCACACTCACATACCAGACACAGCCATGTTCTTCACCACACATACCTACCACACTCAGTCACATACATACACACACTCACACCACATTCTCTCTCAACACAACCTCACACATACATATCAAATGCACCATACACAGCTCCACAATCACACACCAGGCACACAAATAGCTATACTCTCATACCACACACAATCTCATACACACACTCACATGCCACAGACACACTGACACAAACACACAAACCACACTCCCCACACACAGCTACACACACACACACACACACACAGTGGCTACCACAGGGCCTACTCACGCAAACACCAGTAAATGCTTTTGCTAAGCTGCACACACTCCTTTGAGGCCCTACAGCCAAGGACAGGGAATGAGGGGAAGAAAAAAGCACCTGTGATAAGAGGAGAGTGTGGTGTCTCCTCTGGGCCTTGAAGAAATAACATTTCAAAAGGCAGACAGGGCTGCTGAAGACACTGTGCAGAGTGACATGAACAAAGGGATGAGGGAGGGAAGCACAGACTATGACAGGACACTGATGATAGAAAATGAAAGACTGATACTTCCTTCAAGTCAGCAAATACTTTCAAAAACAGCAACATAAAGTAATGGAAGGGGCACTGACTACATTAGGGAAGGACCCCAGAGGTGACAGATATTATCTTTATAACTCGACAAAGTATTCGACCACTCTGAGCCTCAACTCCCACGTCGCTAAATCTGTGATAACAACCTACACTGCAGGGCTTTGCATTAGAAACACCTGTAATGTGCTCAGTGTAGTGTGTGGCACATACTAGTCATTCAGCACACGACAGCTACTATTACAATTGTTGATGACACTATTTCCTAGACCTGTGGAGGATACATGAATGATACATGATCCCTTATCTTGTTAGGAAAAACTTTTTTTTTTTCATTGAAAAATGGTACAAGACTGCCCTGGCCAGTGTGGCTCAGTTGGTTGGAGCGTTGTCCTGTACACCAAAAGGTTGCAGGTTCAATTCCCAGTCAGGGTACATACCCCAGTTGCGAATTCAATCCTCAGTCGAGGCATGTACGGGAGGCAACAACTGATGTTTCTCTGTCACATCAATGTTTCTCTCTCTCTCTCTCAAATCAACAAAAACATATACTCAAGTGAGGGGAAACAAATGGTACAAGACCATATATAATCTAAATTGTGAAATATGGACAGATCCTCAAATCTTTAAGTAGTAGATCAAAAAACTTTTCCTGTAAAGGGCCAGAGAATAAATATTTAGTAAATATTTGGGGCCAAAGGATCTCTGTTGTAACTACTGAACTCTGCCATTGTATTGAATAAGCAGCCATAGACAATATAAAAACAAATGTGGCCATGTCCCAATAAAACTATTTAAAACAAAAGGAGACAAGCTACAGTTTACCAATCTCAGATATAATTTCTTGAAGAATCTAGTTAAGCAATATGAAAAATAGGCTTGCTCTGCGTTCAAATATGCAACTAAACATCAGAAACAGTTTATTTCTTGATACTTATTCACTGTTTCCTGACCATCCTGTTAAAAATTACAACCCCCACCCAGCCGGTGTGGCTCAGTGACTGAGCGTCAACCCTCGCACCTAGAGGTCACCGGTGTGATTCCCGGTCAGGGCACATGCCCAGGTTGTGGGCCCGATCCCCAGTGGGGGGCATGCAGGAGGCAGCCAATAGATGTTCTCTCTCATCAATGTTTCTATCTCTCTCTCCCTCTCCCTTTCTATCTAAAATCAATAAAGAAAAAAAAATTGAAAAACAAAATTACAACCCCCTCCCACACTCCCAGTTCCTCTGCCCCACAACACTCCTTACCACCTAACATCGCATTTATTTATATGTCTTTTATTTATTATCTGTCTCCCCCTACTAAAACATAAGTCCCATGAGGGCCAGGGTCTTTGTTTTATTCACAAATGTAACCTCAACTCCTGGAGTAGTGGCAGTCAGATAGAGTAGATCCTTAATAAATATCTGTTGAGTGAGTTGAATAAATGAAGGCCAGTCCTGTCTCCAGAACACATGTCCTGCTTGTGTCCATTCCCGCCCACTGCTCCTCAGCAATCTCTTCATTCCTGCCCATTTCCTCCTTTATGCCCCCACAGAATCTTGTACTTGCTTTTACAGTGACTTGCAATGATCCATTTACATGTCTGTTTCCACTAGTCATTTATAAGCAACTTAAGGGTAGGGACTGGGTCATTTTGGTACTGTAATCTCTCCCCAGCACAAAGCCCAGTGCTCAAATGTTTTTCAATGTATGAGTGAATGTGATCTTAATTCACTCCCCACCCCACCAAGGCTCCACGCCACGCACTGACTACTTTAGGGCTAGACCCCAGTGGTGACACATATTATCTACACAGCATCTACTTACATCCAATCCTGCTACTCTGGGAACCCGTACTTTACCAAGTTCTGGCTCTACTCAGGTCTGAATGCTGGGTCAAAATAAGAGCAAAAGGATTTAGGATTGTGGTTACTACCCTCAAACAGTTTATGGTACAGTGCAGTGAAACAGGCCATGAACTCCAAACTCTTGTACAGTAAAAGGCTGAGTTCCAGGGGGACGGGGCTGTGCCTTAGTCACCTTTGTACTCACTCTTCAGTGCCTCACACAGCACCTGGCATATCATACAGGAGCCAATAATAATGACAGTTAACATTTTTGTTGTTGTTAATCCTCACCCAAGGATATTTTCCACTGACTTTTAGACAGAGTGGAAGGGAGAATGGGAGGGAAAGAGGGGGAAACATAGATGTGAGAGACACATCGACTGGTTGTCTCCCGCACAACCCTGCCTGGGGCCAGGGATCAAACCTGCAACCCTTCTGTCCACAGGCCAACACTCTACCTGCTGAGCCAAACCGGCCAGGGCACAGTTAACATTTTTTAAAGCTTATGCCAAGTGGTAGGCCCAGGCCTAAGCACTACATAGGAATCATCTCATTTCATTCTCACAACTTATTTTAGAGATGAGGAAAGTGAGGCTCAGAGAAATGATAAGATGCCCAAGGGCACATAGCAAGTGAGTGGCAAAACTGGTACCTATGTTCATCATTCCAAAGCCAGTGCTTTTAGGTACCACACTAGTGTTGGAGGGAGAGGGGGAGGGAGGAAGGAGGTAAGGAAGGAGGCAAGGAAGGGAGGTAGGGAGTAGAGAAGGAAAAACAGTGCCATGGGATTTCATACCTCCCTGAAGAGATCAGGGATGAACAGTTTCATGGAAAAGGTGGTATTCCAACTAGGGCTTGCAGGATAGGTAAGCAAGATGGAGTCTACTTCTACTGAAAAGACAGTTGCAGGCAAAGTACAGAGGCACTTTCCTAACACATTTCAGAGATTTGGGTGAGACCAGGGCCCATCCCACATGTCTTGGGGGGGGGGGGTTCGAGGACCAAAAGTGGAAGGGATTCTGGCAGTGGAGGAGCCAGGCGGAAACAGTAAGAGCCAAGAAGATGGGTCTGGTCTGATGCTGAAGTTCAAAGGCCTGGACTAGAGGGGTCCAAGCTGGAAGTTGGTCTGAAGGGCCAAAGTTTAAGTTCTTTAGGGTCAGGTCAAGAACTGGGAGGAAGGGAATAAAGGAGCTTGGAAAGCGCAGATAAAAAGAGGGAACTGTTCAGGGTGGCTGGATAACGGGTCAGGGATAGAGGAGGATCAGAGGAGTCAGAGGGTCCGAGAAGATGGTCAGGAGACAGGGCGCAACCGCTGCGACCAGAGGCGCCAGGGGCCCGGGCCCGGCGGCTGGGCTGTGTGGGTGGGTAGGGGAGAAGCCCGTGGCGCAGTCCGAGGGTACGTTCTGGAGGACAGGAGCTGCTTCGGAGTTGCCGGCGGGCTTGGGGCCCGAGGGGTGGGAGAGGTGGGCTGACCCCAAACGTATGGTCAGTGGCAGGGGGCCTGGAGTACTCAGAGGCCAACAGGAGAAGGACCGGAGAGTAGGGGTTAGGCCAGCGCGGGGCGGGAGAGGAGGACAGGGGTCGGGATCACAGGGGCCCATTTGCCCCCACTGGGGCCAGGGAGCAAAGCCACCACCTCCGGACCCTGGAGAGATGGAAGGAGCCATGCTCAGGGTCCCCACGAAAACATGTCCGCCTCCCCCCGTGTCCTCGGGCCCAACCCGAACCCACCTCGCTCCCGCCGCTCGGTCAGGGACAGCGCTGCCTTGGAGGGTCGGGGGAGGGGCCGGAGCCGGAACCCAAAAAAGATCCACCCTGCCTTCCCAGCATTGGTTCCTGAGAGTGGCCTTTTTTCCCATTGGCTGTACTAGCTGCCACCAGGCAAGAGACCCGAGCGAGGCCGCCAATAAGCTTTGGACTCGGGGTGGACGCTGGGAGTTGTAGTCCTGTTCGGAAAGACCGCGGACTGGAAGAAATGTGCCAAGTTTGGAACCCAGCCGCGCACACAGGCTTTCCTCCTAAAGTCGTCAGGTTTCCTTCTGCGCTTCAGCGTGAAGAACCCAGCGTGCAGGGCCACTGGTCTGGGAAGCTGCAGACTATGTAGAGCCAACCTACATGCCCTCCGTGAGTTGGTGCCTCTTCCCAGCAGGAAGCCTAGAGTCCCGAGCCTCAATCGAGGTTCATAGAGGTTCGTAATTTAAAGTCAAAGGATTTTGGAACTGGGAGTTTAAAGATCAAGTAACCCAATCCACTTGTCAGAGAAGGTAAACCTTCTCTGTCCTGGGAGTCACCTCCAGGTCTCCTAACACCCTGAACACGGACTTTTTCCTGGTCCTATGTAGTTAAACCTGGCTATTGTTCATCAGTCCTGCCACAACAAGACCATTAATGTATATCCAGGATTTGGGTTGTGTTTTGTTTTGTTTTGTTTTGTTGTGTTTCAGGTTTCACTTTTTAAAAAAAAAAAAATAGCCTAATTGAATAGATAGGCTAAAATTCTACAGGCTTCTCATATTTGCATGGTATTTCAGTGCAAAGAGTATTGTCTTCAGAGGGAAGTAAAACGGATTTATAATCCCAGTTCTAGCACCTAGCCATTTGGAGCACCATTTTCCTCCACTATAAAATCCCTGACAGAATTGTTGTAAGGATATATCAAGCTTCTGTCTCCACAAATGTCAGGTCTCTTTCCTGCTGGTAAATTTTCTTGGGTGCATCCAGTGTGAACAATGTTAATTTTTTTGTTTGTTTTTACAATATTTATTAATATATTTTTGTTACAGATGTTTCTTCTTTTTCCCTTCTAGACACCCTCCTCCCCATCCCACTCCCCGCCCCAACCCCCCCCCCATTGTTGTCTATGTCCCTAGGTTACAGGTTACGCATACATGCATTTAAGTTCTTTGATTTATCTCATCCACCACCACCCCCATCACCCTCCTCCTACAATGTTAGTTTTAAGATTGGGATAGTCAGGAAAATAGGTTTGAAACTGAATATGAATGAATGAAATATAAATAACTACACACACACACTATTAGTTTATAAATTGATTTAAATAAAATGCTGAGAAGGCAGACTCAGAAATAAAACTGTAGTTTTATTTTTAACTATGTTAAAGCACGCTTGGGTGGATTGAAGGCTGTTTAGAAACCAATCCCATAATGTGTTTTCCTCTTAGCCCAAAGCCTTTTCCTACAACTTCTCATTCACAATGAAAATAACAATGAATACCAAACTTTTATTTAAGAACTATACAAAAGCAAATGTACAAAAAATTCTACTTGGTCCCCGGCCAGTGGGGCTCAGTTAGTTAGAGCATTGTCTTGTACACCAAAAGGTGACAGGTTCAATTCTCCATCAGGTCACACACCCCGGTTGTGGGTTCTATCCCCAGTCAGGGCACGTAGTGGAGGCAACCGACCCATGGTTCTCTCTAACATTGATGTTTCTCTCTCTCTCTCTTCCTCCCTCTCTCCCTCCCCCTCTATCTGAAGATAAATGCAAAAATATCTTTGGATGAGGATTAAAAAAAAAGAAAAATTCTGCTTGAGCACTGTGGTGGTTAATTTCATGTGTCAACTTGACTGGACCACAAGGTGCCCAATATTTGGTCAAATACATTCTGGATGTTTCTGTCAGGGTATTTTTGGTGAAATTAACATTTAAATCATTAGCTTGAGTAAAGCAGATTACCCTCCCTAACATGGGTGGGCCTCATCCAATCAGTTGAAGGCCAGAATAGAACAAAAAGGCTGACTCTCCCCTAGTAAAATTCTTCTTATGTGATAGCCTTCAGACTGGACATCCACTTTTTCCCTACCTTCAGATTCAAACTGAAATATCAGTTCTTCCTTGGTCTCAAGCCTATCAGCCTTCAAACTGGAATTATATCATAGGCTCTTCTGGGTCTTAGGCCTCCAGACTCAGATAGGAACTAAATCATTGACTCCCTGGATCTCTCCAACCTGCTGACCCTGCAGATCTTGGGATATGGCATCCTCCATAAACACATGAGCCAATTTCTTATAATCTCTCTCTCTCCATAGATATATATATACATATATAATTTTTTTTTCTATTTCTATGAAGAACCCTGACCAATACAGGCACTAAAAAGCAACAAAGAGAACTTCTGATGGAAAGATCCAGTTTTTGTTGGGTAGAACCGAGTATCCAACTGCAAACTGATAGCCAATATCTCCAAAAAGAGGCCAGATCACATACGTGGTATGACCTGAAAGTGGCTAGGCTTTTTTCTGCAATCCACACCAAAAAGTCAGATTCATTTTATCCTCACACCTGGTCTACCAACTTCTATCTGCAATCAGTACTCTCTGACCTAGAAGTCTGCTACACAAATAGTGAAGTTTTCCAGTATAATACCTTTTGGAGGAAAACTGTCTACCTTGGTGGTTAAAACGGCCACTTTTTCTAGCTGGGCCTCTCTAAATCTCAGGAGGGTATTCGGAAGGGCCAATGCAACAGATGAACTCACCCATAGCTGTCTTTCCGGGGCCTCACACAGCTGGCCCGCTGTGTTTGAGGTTGTGCTTATGAACTTCCTGATCGCACATCTGAGGCGTTTCAGGATTACAGCGACCACATTTAAAGTCCCTGTACCTGCTTATCACCAATAGGTAAATTAACTTTGAAAACATGTACATTAGCTCTGGACATCACCAAACTATGTTGTAAACAGCATCGAGGAAATAGAAAAGGATGGTGTGTTTTACCCCCAGCATCCCCAACCCCATATCTCAGAAGGATAAAGAAAGACTGTGTCACCCAAAACATGTTTACTTTTAAAAAGCTGGCTTTGGGGGTGAGAGGCCTGAATGAGAGAGAGAGAGAGAAGCAATTCTTGATAAAATAAGTAAGAAGTCAGGGACTGGGCCCTGTAACTTCATGACTAAAAGTCCGAGTGCAGGATGAGATAAGGTGAAGTCCTTCTAAACAGCCCCTTGAGCCCTGGCCAGTTGGCTCAGCGGTTAGAGTGTCGGCCTGTGGTTCAGAGAGACCCGGGTTTGGTTCCCGCTAAGGGCACTCGGTTGCGGTTTGTCCCCAGCCCTGGTGCAGGTAACAGCCACTTGATGTGTACCTTTCACGTCGATGTGTGTGTCTCTCTCTCTCTCTTCCTCTCTCTCCCTCCCACTCTTTCTGCACAAAAAAAATGAAAAAAAATGTCCTCGGTTGAGGATACAAAAAAAAAAAAAAATAGCCCCTTGAATGGAGAACCCCTGGATCTCAGTGACACACACTCAACATTGCCACCTAAACCTAATCTGATTGTTCATTTGGTTTTCAAGAATTCTTCCAGGGCAATGGGAACTTCAAGTCCCCAGAAGGAGACAGGGTTTAGAACTGGGACCAAGGTGGCATGAACAGAACCACAAAAGGCTCTGGATTTGGGGAAAGGAGATGAGCTGTTTCAGAATCGTGTTGGGCCAGGAGACTGAAATCCAGAGCACTGGGCTGGATGTTCAGAGGAGCAGCTAATGACATACCTCCCTAAAAAGAAGGAACCTTGAGCCCCCGGAGGGCCGGGCCAAGGTCAGGGGGCAGGAGGGAAGAGTCCACCTTCCGGAGATGGGAAGAGTCCACCTTCCGGACCACATCTCCGTTAGCATGGCCTTTTTCATTTGGCTTGGGGACAACCGATTCTTCTGATTTCTGGAGTTCTGAGCAGATGATTAGCGGTGCCTTGTTTTTCCCTCCATCATGAAGGCAAGGTTCAAAGAAAGGTCGAAGGGGGCCAGAGAACGTGTGGGTGAAAGTAAAGATGTGGGATTTGTTGGTCACATTGTAGAAGGAGATGGTTCCTGCTTCGTAGTCCAGGAAAACGCCCACGCAGCGCGGGGACTCTTTCAGGCGGAAGGAGGTCTGCGGGGACGTGAGAGCTTCATACTCGGTCCCACGACTCTGTCGCAGAAGCCAGTGTCCATTGGCAGGAGAGGCGGTGACCTTCCCCTTTCTGCTCACGGTATCACTGCACACCCCCAGGATCCACTTGGTCTTGTCTCCCACATACACCTCCCAGTAGTGACAACCAGCCATGAAGGACTCGGAGCCCAGGACGCTGACGACGAAGTCAAATCTCTGGGGGTTGTCGAGCACAGGCTGCCTTCTGTCCCCCAGCTTCACACTTCTGCGGTCCTCAGACAGGATGAGTTTGGGATGCGCAGTGTCGGGGTCCAGGGTCACCGCCACTGCAGAGAGGCACAGAGAGGTGAGGTGTGGGAAAGTTACGTCTCACGGGATCTTTGGTGGCTTGGAGGGGAAGTAATTTCTGGGTCTGAGACCCCTGTCGGGGCCCTTGACCCATTTTAGCTCACGATTCCCTCTACCCTATATGTACTGGAACCAAAGAAAAGTGTCTCCCAGTCTCCTAGATCGCCTGGTTATGCATTCAGTAAAGGAGGAAAAGTTTTTCCTCTGCCTGTGAAGCTGCCTGAATCCTTCAGGAAGTACTGCCTTTGTCCTCAATGGTCCCAAGGAAACTGTTGTATGATAATAAACATCGGCTCTGGTGTTGGACCCAGAAGCAACCCTGGAAGTTTTAGTCCCAGCTCTGCCATATGCTAGTTGTATGACCTTGGGCACGTTCTTTATCTCCAAACCTTAGTTTCTAGGTTTGTGAAATGAGAAAACGGCAGCACGCTGTACAGCAATTGTGCACATTTGATGAGCTAATGCATGTGGTGGTGCCCCCTTCACACACAAGTGCGTGGTGCTCATATTGTTAGCTAAGATTATTGCTTGTAATTATTACTTTTAAATGTTAACAGAGAGAAGGATTCTTCCTTAAAATTGTGGAAGGTCTTCTTGGAGAGTTAAATCCATGAAATGGGTGCTCTGGTGAAGTGGTGGGAGTAAGCCAGACTGTGAGTGTGAGAAGGGTTGTGAGTTCCCAGAATGTCAACCAAGGTGACCTGGTATGCTCTCGAGTGGCCAACTCATCAGTCCTACTGTACCTGCCCTTGAAGGAAGACAGTGTGATCAAAAGGGGGGTGGACAACCTGGAAAATTGATAAGGACCCACACAGGGAAATGAGCAGATCTCATTGAAATAGCAGCAAAAAAAAAAATGCAAATATTTAGGAATAAATTAAAGAGATGTGCAAGTCTTCTAGAATAAAACTACAAAACCTTATATAGTCTACATTGCTGTGGCACCTGCCCAACCCATTCCCTTCTCTGAGAATCTCAACCACCAAGCCCCAAGGAAACCGATCTGCAGGTAAGAAGAACGTGGCAGATGTGCAGACAGACAGGAGTGCTGGCATAGACCCAGCTGTGCCATAAGGACTTCCCAATCCTGAAAGCACAGGAGAAACTCCCCGGGGAAAGATTTTAAAATTTGACTACATAAAAATAAGACACTCATGCATCAAAAACATAATATAAAAAAAATTAAAATGAAAATGAAAAACTCAGAAAATAATTAGTGATAAACAGGACGAGTTTCCACACTGTATAGAAAGAAGATATAATAATAACCAATACATTTTCTAAGTCTAGGAGCCCCCTTCCAGAAAAAAAAAAAATCAGATTTTTAAAAAATTTGATAAGCAGATAAACAGGTTTGATTTAAGAAAAGAAAACAGCGATCTACATTCCAAAGGCACAGAGCACTGGGCTCTGAAACGTGGGTGGATTTGACTGGTGGGACTTACGGAAGTGCAGCCGGGCCCTCCTCCAGCCTGAAAGACAAAGGGGGTTGGAGACTGTGAAAGCGAAGGAGAAAAGGAGAACCCCAGGGAGTCAGCACGGGACAGCACATCTCACCTGAGTTGGCTGCAGCTCTTTTAAACTCTATAAAAATAAAAAAGAAACAAGAGGATGAACTATCACTGAAAACATAGAATCAACAGGAGAGAAGTTGGTATGGAAGTTATAAGAACATGGGAAACTTACTCAGTTCACTCCGGAGTTTCTCTAAAGAATAAAAACAGTTTGACCAATCAGAACGAGGGCTTCCACGTTTCCATAATACTGGGGTCCCATCCCAACCATATCCCACGTCAGATCCTCACTACCTCTACCCCAACCACATCCCACGTTAGATCCTCACTACCTCTACCCCAACCACATCCCACGTTAGATCCTCACTACCTCTACCCCAACCACATCCCATGTCAGGTCCTCACTACCTCTACCCTGACAGTGCCACAGCAGTGGCTTCCAGCCCCACACCAGGTGTCCCCAGACACTGCAGAGGATCAGCAAATTCCTAAGTGAGCCAAACCTGACTGGGACTCACTGAATACACATCTCATGCATCTAGGTGATAACAACATGATGTATGTAGATGTTGTGAGAGAAGAATAAAATATAAATTCATTTAAAATGATCACTGAATTTCTATTAGATTTTCTTGTGCATATTTAGTCAAGGTAAAGTAAAATAGACATGTCGTGTCTGAAGATTCTTTTTTTTTTTGCAGTAAAGGGGTTCTCATATATGAGATGGTGGAAAAACGCTGCTCCATGCATTGGGTTTCATGAGGATCCATCCACCTGGGACCCACCTAAGGGGATGCCATGCCTGGGGATAAAGGGTCTGCTGGATGGCTTCATCTACGGGAGCTACATCTCTTCTTGGTTAAACGTTTCCCATTTAGAAACTAGGTAACTGCTGTGCAGGAAAGGGAGGCAAGGAATCTTTGAGAAAAGACACTGCTGAGAGCAAAGACATCTCCAACCCCATGGCTTGAAGTACCCTGGCCCCTCTTCTGCCCTGGGAATTGAAACTAAGACACACATCCTAAAGCAAAGACAGCGGCAGAAGGAAGTCTGTGCCAGGGATGAGGATGAGGAGGAGAACTTACTGAGGGTTTTATGGAGTCTTCCTAAAAAAAAAAACAGAAAAAGACATGAGTGAACAGATGCTCTGCTTTACCCCTGAGCCCAGGAAGGCTCATCACTCTATCCCTTCCCCACCCCCACACCCCGCGGGACAATGGAACAATGATGCTCTGATTGGCCGCTAGTGCAGTCACATCTCCCAAAGGGCAGACTGCCCAGGTGTGTGGTTCCTCCTCCCTCTTCCCTTCCTTCTGTCTGGTTTTATTCCTGCTGTCTGTATGAGTGTGTCCATTTGTAACCGTGTGTACATTAGTGTATGCCTTGCTGCCCTTTTATAACCTAGTGTTTAGAATATCTACAGTGAAGGCATAGCACTGACTTGTGGACATGCTTTATCATTCTCTACAGCAACTCCCCGGGGGTTCGGCAGAGAGATTCACAAACTTGGAGATTCCAGACGGTTTGGGAACATATGTGTACACTTCACATGCTTTGGGGGAGAGCTTGTGGCTTTTCCAGAGGGGCCATCTGGTCCACACTTTCCCTAGCATTGGCCCTGCCAGAGAGCTGAAGCTACACTGCCAGCCCTGTGCTAGGGCTGGGCGTGTGTTAGGCATCAGGCACTGGGGCAACAAAGGAATATGATGTGGCCCTAAGGAGCTTGTGGTTGGTGTCTATATTAATGGTATTAGTATAATCAATGTTACAATTATATAATGTTAATTATATTAATGATTAATTATAATAATAGTGATTATCTTATTTATATATAATATCGATATATTATATTTCCACTACTAACAGCCTCCATTTATTGTGTCCTGGTCTCATAAGAAGGTGGGCGCTCTCCACAACATGAGGTACATATAATTATTATTCCCATTCTTCAGAGTGGTGGTCTGAGGCTCAGAGGACACAGACATTTGCGCAGGTCATCCAGTTAGTAAGTGGCCAAGGAGAGGATTCAAGCCCAAGGGCGTCTGACTCCTAGTCGGAGGCCTTCGCCACTGCGCCAGGCTGTGCCTTCTGCTCTTGGAGAGAACAGCCAGTGTCCCTGCAGTGGGCACCCCGCACTTGCCCCCGCTGGGAGCAGATGTAAGGGAAGAGGAGAGCAGATGCCCAAATCACTGCATGTGGAACCATTTCTGAGCCAGTGACTTGACTTCTCAGCTGGATTTTCAGGGAGCAGGGACCCTGCCTGTTTTCTGTACCCTCAGTGGCCCAGAGCAAACATTCGATTCATAAAGATGAAGGGGCAGTAAGGGAAAGGAGTTCCAGGCACTGTGATAGGAGAGTTTTTTCAAGTTGTCTCCTTTAATCCTGAAAACAATCGGGTGAGGGGATATCATTAGCCCCATTTTACAGATGAGGAAACTAAAGCTCACAGCAGTGAAGGGACATATCCAAGGCAGGCCCATGATCCAACCAGGTGTGGCTGACTCCGGAGCCGGTGGCTCCCCCTGCGTCACACCACCTGGCTGAATGCAAAGGCTGTACGGATCCTTGAGATTCTCATACATCCCAGATGAGCATATTCATCTATTTGTAAATAGAATATAGACCTTCTTTATAGATGATTGGTGGAGAGGCTGGTAAAGGGAGCTCATGATATTTTAGACCTCTGAATTTTTACCATGAGCATCCTCTCACCCACTGCCATCAATACTATTAATGGAGGATATGTGTGTGTGTGTACCTCCTGCGTAATGTGTGTATAATAATAGACAGTCAGCATTTGTGTAGAAGGAGAAATAATATGTTATTTGTTCCCTACCCTTTATTCTTTTTTAAAAGATGTTTTTATTGATTTTTTAGAGAGAGAAGGAAGGAGAGAGATATATTGATGTGAGAGAAACACACTCATCTGCACGCCCCCTACTGGGGATTGAGCCCACAACCCAGGCACGTGCACTGACTAGGAATCAAACCCCTCAATCCACTGAGCCACACTGGCCGGGCCCTACCCCTTACTCTATACATATACTTACCTTTTTCTTTTGCATGGTCTGAGAGAAGATTTTCTAGAGGGAGGAAAGTAAAAAGAACAAGTAAATGAGATTCTGAACCATTACCTTGAAGGCCCTTGGTTCCTACTGATTTTACCTGCCGTTGAACCTGTCCACCTCTGTCGCTGCCACCACCTTCCTGATCCAGGCCCTCATCATCTCTCATCTGGATAACAGAACTAGTGACCCACACTGCCCCCAACCCCGTCTTGTTCCTTCTGGTCTCTTCTCAACACTGCAGCCTGAGGGAGCTTCTCGAAGCACAGTTCTGATGATGTCCCACCCACTGCTTCACCACGGCCCTGAGGAGAAAGCCTGAAGTCCTTCATATGACCGACAAGGCCTCACGCAGCCTGGCCCCTGCCTAACTCTGCAGCCTTGACCTCTGTCGCCTTCCTGTCACTTCTGCACTGTGTTTCTTTCCCAAGCTGTTCTTTCTGCTGCATAGTTTTCTGTTCCCTCTTCCTCTGTACCTGCCCATCCTCCAGATCAAGCATCACTTCCCCTGAGGACTCCTCTCCTGTCCCTGAAGCTCCTCCTGGTCATAACCTCCACAGCCCCCAGAACCTGCACTCGCGGAATTTGTACAGGTGTACTTTTACAGTTATTTGTGCGACTATTTAATTCATGTATACCTCCTTGGCTGGACTGAAAGCTCCCAGAGGGCAAAGACTGTCTGCTTCTACTTACCATTGTATCCCTGGCATTTAGAATAGTCCAAGGCACTTAGCGGACAATGATCAATTATTTGTTGAGTGAATAAAAGCATCCCCCATGTTAGACCTATACAACTCCCACAGAATACGATCAAGCAATGAGTCCACAGACAAAAACCATCAAACACAGTGAAAGGTGAACTATTACAAGTCAGAATCAGCAAAGACTGGAAATTACAGGTGTAGACTCCACATCACTGCTGCCACCAACGACAGAGATGTTGGGATGTTCAGGTACAGAATTTAGATCAGTGGGCACTGGAGTCACAAAAAAAAGAGTAAAACAGAGAAACATCCCCACCCATCCCAGGACACTTACCTACCTCCGTCACCTGTTCATACAGAAGCTTCTCTGGAAGAAGGAGAGAGAGAGAGACGTCAATTTAGCTTAAGGAAGGGCTTTTTCTAACAGGCAGAGTTGTCCAAGGACAACTTTGCTCCTTGCTACTGTGGGTGTGTGACCACTGGAAGGCTTAGAGGGTCTTCAGACCATCAGATAGGGAAAGGAGTGTTGGATTATGTACTTTTCAAGGTGCCATACAACTCTGAGATCTGGTGAAATGCAATCATGTTTAAGAGGGTTTTATCCAATGGATAGAATTGGATTTTTTAATTAGAAGACTGGCATGATCTTCTAACTCCTCAAAAGCTGAGAATTCACAACTCTTCCCAGGAGCTTCCTGCAGTTTCCTTGACCTTCTCTGCAATATGAGTCCCCAGAACATTGTTCTACTAGTTCTCTCCCAGCCCATTTGCAGGGTCTCCAACCTATGGGTAACTATCACATCTATGTCTCCTTCCTCCCAGCCTTTTCCTAGGGAAGCCGCAGTTCAAATTCCTGCCACCTGGGTTCCCTTACCACTTAGTTACCTTTTGATCGTCTTTCCCTCAAGATGAGGCAAATGCCCACCACGATGAGAAGCACCAGGACAGGCAGGATCACAGCAAGAGCCACTGCTGAGGGGGAGATCCTCCCTGGAGATGGGGCTGACACAGAACCACCAATGACCACCCTCAGGAGATTTCTCAGCTTCTTCCAGGTCAAGGGCCCCACCTCATATGGAAGATGGCTCGGGCACATCCCAGCTGTCTCTGTCACCTCTAGGGAGAGACCTCAAGCCAAGAGTGGTGAGGCTCTTGGCTTCTCTCAGGAACTCAAACCCTGGGTGACCAGGGATGAGTTTAAAGTGAGATGTTCATCTCTCAGGGATGGTTTTGATGGTCCTGCCTGAACACAATGGGTTAAACTCAGCTTCCCAATCACAGCCTCATCCTGCCCTACAATTCCATGGAAAAGTTATCCAGGTTCTTTGAAGAACTGGAGGTGCCTCCTCAATAACCACCTGTAGTCTTCTGAGCGCCACCTGCCGCCTGCTTCAGATCCTCACTGTGCTGTGGAACAGCAATCAGGGCCCCTTTGCCAGGAGCCGCATGAGCAGGGCCAGAACTATTTCTGTGGGGCTGTGGCAGCAGGCGTAAAGCCTAGGCAGGAGAAAGGAGAGAAGAAATAGAGAAGAAAAAAGAGCAGAGGAGGCACTGTGACAAGAGTGAAGAGCCTACGCTGGGTGTGGGTCCTCACTCATCCATCACGAGACCTTAGGCAGGAGGCTGAGCCTCTCAAGCCTGGTCTGTCATCTGTAAAATGGGGATAATAATGATCCCAGTTCCACTGGGTAGTTGGCAGATTTAAAGAGAGGAGGATGTAAAGTACTTAGCACCAGTGAGAGGCAGTGACAGTAGAAAGAGAGGAGAGGGGACTGAGAGAGAACAGAAGGGCTTAGCAGAGGTCTATGATCCCTCCTCACCTGGGACCCCAGGCTACACTATCTTTCTTGGCTCTAAAACCACCCTTCTCGCCTGGCCAATGTGACTCAGTGGATTGAGTGTCGTCCCATGGACTGAGAAGTCCTAGCTCCATTCCCAGTTGGGGCACATGCCAGGGTTTCAGGCTTGATCCCCAGTAGGGGGCGTACAGGAGGCAGCCGATCAATGTTTCTCTCTCACATCGATGTTCTAGCTCTCTCTCTCTCTCTAAAAAAATCAATTAAGAAAACATATTTTAAAAACAAATAAAAATAAAACCACCCTTCTCTGCCCCATGGCTCCATGTTTCAAGGGTCTTTAATAGGTTCATAACCAGCCTGGCCGGTGTGGTTCAGTGGTTGAGTGTCAATACATGCACCAAGAGGTTACCAGTTTGGTCAGGGCACATGCCCAGGTTGTGGGCCATTTCCCCAGTGGGGAGCATGCAGGAGGCAGCCAATCAATGTTCTCTCTCATTGATGTTTCTCTCTCTCCCTTCCTCTCTCTCTAAAATCAATAAAGAAAAAAAAATGTAAATAAATAAAAAAAGGTTCATAACCCTTTGATCCATTAATTCTACTTCTAGAAACACATTCTAAGAAAATAATCAGAATCACTTCCCAAATTATGTGCAAAGGTGTTCACTGCAATGTTAGAGGAAAAACTGAAACCATCCAGATGCAAGAAATAGGGCTTTGATTAATTGTATTATGCTATTTCCACACAATGAAACACTATACACCCTTTATAACCTTTTGTGGCCCTGGCCAGTTTGGTTCAGTGGTTAGAGCATTGGCCTGCAGGTTTGATTCCTAGTTAAGGACACATACCTGGGTTGCAGGTTCACTCCCTGACCCCAGCTGGGGGTGTGTGGGAATCAATGGTGCGCTCTCTCTCTCTCTCTCTCTCTCTCCCTCTCTCTCTCCCTCCCTCTCCCTCTCCCTCTCCCTCTCTCCCTCCCCCCCGTCTGGAAATCAATGGAAAAGTGTCCTCAGGTGAAGATTCACAAAAACAAACAAAATCAAGAATACACATACAGGGTGTCAAAGGGGTAAAAAATGAGAAACATCTGTAACAGAAATAAAATTACTTCCCACAGATTAAAAAAAAAAAAAAAAAGAATACACATACATTTCAATTCGCACTCAGAGATGCACCCATGGAAGAAATGTCCCAAACTGCTAGTAGTGGTTCTCTCCAATTTATGAGATCATAGGTCTTTTATTATTTGTTTCTTTTAAATATTCTGCATTTTTGCCCTGGCCGGTTTGGCTCAGCGGTTAGAGCGTCCGCCTGCGGTCCGGAGAGACCCGGGTTCGGTTCCCGCTAAGGGCATGTACCTCGGTTGCAGTTTGTCCCCGGCCCTGGTTGGTCGTGCGGGTGGCAGCCACTCGATGTGTCCCTTTCGCATCGATGTTTCCCTCTCTCTCTCTTCCTCTCTCTCCCTCCCGCTCTATCTATACAGAGTGGAAAAATGTCCTCGGGTGAGGATAAAAAAAAATAAAAATAAAAATAAATAAATAAATATTCTGCATTTTTTAAGTTTTCTACAATAAACATGTGGCACTCTTCGTACTTAATTCAAAAATTCTTTATAAAGTTTCCCCTGGGGTGAGAGTTTTCCGTCCCAGCTTTTACCTGCTATGAGCATGGCTGTGGTCTTCTCTTGACCAAGGGCCACGTTGCGGAGGGTGCAGGACACGCTGCCCACGGTGCTGTCCCTGACTTTGCTGGACACCGCTGCTTTGAAGAGCCCGGCTTTGTCCAGGGAAGGGGCCTCGGGCTCGGATGGAAGCACCCTGCCTTGAGGGTCTCTCCACTCGGCCCAAGGCATGGGGAACCATCCTACCGACCTGCACACCAGCTGGATCCATCCAGCGTCGTAGCCCTTCACGTGGATGTAGGGGTCGGAGCCTAGAACTGGAAAGGAACGCGGCCTGGCAGGGCGTAGGCAAGAGCCGGTGCCGCCTGAGCCCCGATCTCGCTCGCCGGCCGCTCCGGGGGAGCGGGGGCGGGGCTGTTATTGCCTCGACCGCCGGCTCTCTCCCACCCACTGTCCTCGGAAAGATGGGGCAGTCCCTAGCTGCATCCTGTCACCTTTCCAAGCCCACCCAACCACCACCGGCATCCCATAATTCACCCCCTTTTGAAAAATGACTAACCTGCAACCTGCAGGACCACGGTGCCCTCCCGAGTCATGTTTGCTACCCGGACCTGACATCGGTACTGCCCTCGGTCCTCCAGCCGGACGTTGCGGATCTCCAGTGTGACATTTCCCTCTTGCTCGTCTCTCTCCAGCGCCGTCCTCCCCTTATACTCCGGTGCCACATCTTCCTCGCGGACTCGGCCATCCCGCAACGCGTGAACAACCTGGGAGAGCCCCCGGGGCGGGGACCGCAGCCACCGCACCTCGGTGAGCGTCGGCACCGACCAGAGCGAGAGAGGGCAGAGCAGCTTGGCTGTGCCCCCTAGCGGGGCCAGGTGGAACTTGCCGGAGTCCCCTGTGCAGTGACGACAAAAAAAGGACAATGCAATGTGGGAGGGATGAGAGAGCGAAGGATGGAGAAGGATGTATCTTGGGGAAGGAGAGAGCCTGGGAAGGGCACTGGAAAGGACTGGGGTTAGAACTGAACCCCAGAAGAAAGAAGGCCTGTCGCCTGGCCTTCTTATTCCTGGGACTCCTTGGTCAGATGTCCCAGGCAGGGAAGGCGGTTCAGGAACTCCTACCTGACACGTGTATGGGCAGCTGGAGGGAGACCAGTGCGATGAGGCAGCGGGAGAGCCAGGAGCCAGAGGAACTTGCTGTCTCCATCTGAACTAGGAGGACACAGGGAGACACCAGAGAGGGTTGGTGAGCTTGAAGTGGAAAAATGTACGACCCAGGAGGTGGGGCAGAGATGGAGGCTGCATAGCAGCTGCTCTGAATCACACAGATTAGAATTCAAATCCCGGCCCTGCTACTTACCTCCGTGTAACATTGTGACTTAACTTCCCTGAGACTCTGTTCTTCCATCTTTAAATGCGTATAAATGTGCCTCCTTGCAGGATTACTGTGAGCACTGAATGAGGGAAGGCTCAGCACGAAGGCTGGCATCATGGTTAAGTCTATAAATGCCAAGAGTGAGGACTGAGGGTAGACACTGAGTGTGCCCTGGAAGGCACAGGGAGAAGTGTGGAAGGTTGAGAACTTACACCCAGAACTAACTGGGTAAACACCAGAGTAGTGGCCTCTTTTTGTGTTTAGTTGTATAATGTCTGTGGACCTTCAGGTCTTAATTTATAAAGGGGGAACCTTCTTCACAGGGACTACGAGGGCTCAAAGGTATATAAGGCACTTGCCACAAATGCCTGGCAGAGCAAGTGCTCAATAAATGTGCTGTATGGCTGAGAGGTGTGGGGCACTGAATGCATTAACTACAGGGAGACCCAAAGGATTCCTTACTGCAAAACTCTTTACACCTGCCTGACTGCCTGAACTTCCTATAGCAGGAAACACATCTTTCACGCCAGCACTGGGGAAGAAGTTTAAACGTAAAAACACTCCAGAAAGAGATCCTCTGTTAAGTTGTCTCCAAGACTTCAAATCCTTTCTGAAGAGGAGGGTCTTTGTAAAAGGTCAGGTCCCCAAAGGTCTTGGAATAGGGTGAAGATGGGACTCAGATGAGGTGGGCTATCAAAGAGAGGTTGGAAAATTGAAGATGGACTAAAGCTGTGAACACATTTCCCATGCTGTTTTTCTTGTGGCAAACACCACACTGGTTTAGGGTTGTTGTTTTGTTTTTGTTTTTGTTTTTCCTTTATTGATTTTTAGAGAGAGAGAGGGATGGAGAGGAAGAGGGAGATAGAAACATCGATGAGAGAGAACATCAATTGGCTGCCTCCTGCATGCCCCTCACTGGAGACTGGGCCCACAACCTGGGCATGTGCCCTGACCGGGAATCAAACCCGTGACTTCTTGGTGCATGGGTCAGTGCTCAACCACTGAGCCACACTGGCCGGGCTTGTTTTGTTTTTAATCGTGATGTATATAGCACACTCCTTTAATCCCCCAGCATTGCAAATGGCAACAGAATGCAAGGACACAGTGAAGTTAGGATTGCAGTCAGGATATACTTTTCTTGCTTCAATCTAACCCATTTTCCTACAGGCTGCCAGCTACTCAGAAATTAAACAGGAGAAGTTAGGTAGATGAGAAAAGCTCTCTACCTTATCAATTATCATTGAAGATGAAAGTAGGCAGGGCCCAGGATCCCCTGGAGTTATGCCAATCTCCAAAACCCTCAATTAGAAGGTGCCTTTGAAACACACCCTGAGTAGACATGCCCAGAGTGACAGAGCCCCAAACTGAACAAGGGCTGTCTGAAACCAAACAAGAGGCATCGCCCCTCCCCCCACCAAGGCCCCATCTTCCTAAATTCGGATTGTTTATTGTGATTAAGAGGATGGGCTCTAGAGTCAGCCCGGGGCCAAGCCCTAGCTCGGCCATTACCTAGTGGTGTGACCTTAGACTAGTTTACTCTTTCAAGTCTCCTCTCATTCACACATGAAATGAAGTTAATAATAGTACCTACTTCACAGATAGGGCTACAGTAAGGATTCATAGAAAACACATGTTGGGGGGAGGGAAGAGATAAACCACAGAACTCATTTGCATGTACGCATAACTGATGGACATGGAAAACAAAGCTGGGGACGGGGTGGGGGAATGGGGGGAAGGGTGTCAATGGGGAAAAAAGGAGAAACATCTGTAACAAAAATAAATTAATAAAAAAAAAGAAAACACATGTGAAATTATTTGTGCCACATTCTAAGACTAAAAAGGCAAATGAAGTTCATCAAAGTGTCACTCTGTGTAACACGGGCATCTGAGGTGGCTTTAGCCAGGGAGTCTCCCTGAAGCACATCACCAAGTTACTGATTAAAGGTAAGCAGCCACAGGGGCAAGCCAACCCAGGAGAGGGTAACACCAGAAATAGGACTTTTATTTTCTAGTCATCAGAGAAATGCAAATTAAGACCACAGTTAGATATGATTTTGTCTTCCTTGAAATGATCAAATATTAGAAAAAATAAGACCCAAGTATTACACATGCAGGCAAACTGGCCCTCTTGCCCATTACTAAACAACTTTCACAATGATAATTTAGCAATGAGTATTAAGTGATTTACAAGTATGTAAAAGTTTTAATCCAGTAATTTTACTTCCAGAAAAGAATCCTACAGAAATAAATAAGGATGTACATAAGGATTTGATGGTGAGGATGCTCATCACAAAGCTATTTATGAAAAGGAAAAAAACAAAAACAAAAACATAAAAGTTCATTAAAATGGGAATGATTAACTAATTGTTGCACATTCTTGCAACAAAACACTATGCACTTCATACACATGTGCATGAAACAACAATATTTAAGAGCACTGGGAAATTTTCACCTTTAAAAAGCTATGGATAATATGATACACTTTAGGAAGAAGATACTTATAAAAAAAGGCAAGAATGCAGATAGTAAACAGTGGTTACTTCTAGGGGCGGGGGAAAAACATTACAACAGAAGTTCCCTTGGTAACTCCAAGCAACTTAAGAAGACCCTGCAAATCTACAAATGACCAGTCTGAAAGCACACAGCACAGGACCCAGCTAAGGTAAGGGCTAAATGAATGATAGCTATAATAATGAATAATGATGACAACAATACTTAAATGAGTCCTTAGACAAAACCCACCCAGCCCCCTTGTCACTTGTCCCCTTTCATGTGCCTCATTTCCTGTGACCTCATTTTGTCTTTTAAAATGTTCTTGTGGGTAGAACTAGAAAAAATACTTCAAAAGTTTATATGGAACCAAAAAAGACCCCGAATAGCCGCAGCAATCTTGGGGGGAAAAAAGAACAATGTAGGAGGGATCATAATACCAGATATCAGGTTATACTACAAAGCCATTGCAATCAAAACAGCCTGGTACTGGCACAAGAACAGACATATAGATCAATGGAACAGAACAGAGAACCTGGAAATTTACCCAAGACATTATGCTCAATTAATATTTGACAAAGGTGGCAAGAGCATACAGTGGAGTAAAGACAGCCTCTTCAATAAATGGTGTTGGAAAAATTGGACAAGCTACATGCACAGCCTCTTCAATAAATGGTGTTGGAAAAATTGGACAGCTACATGCAAAAATATGAAACTAGACCACCAACTTACACCATACACAAGAATAAACTCAAAATGGATAAAAGACTTAAATGTGATTCGTGAATCCATAAAAATCCTAGAAGAAAATGTAGGCAACAAAATTTCAGACATCACCCACAATAGAATTTTTACTGATACAACTTGTAAGGCAAGAGAAACAAAGGAAAAATTTAATACATGGGACTACATCAAACTAAAAAGCTTCTGCACAACAAAAGAAACAAACATCAAAATGAAAAAGGAACTCACTATATGGGAGAACATCATTGCCAATGATATATCAGATAAGGGGTTAATTTCCAAAATATATAGAGTACTCATACAACTCAACAAAAAGAAGACAACGAACCCAATTAAAAAATGGGCAGAGGACCTAAATAGCTACCTCTCCAAAAAGGACATACAAATGGCCAAAAGACATATGAAAAAATGCTCAATGTCACTAATGATCAGAGAGATGCAAATTAAAACAACTATGAGGTATCACCTCACACCTGTCAGAATGGCTGCCGTCAACAAATCATCAAACAACAAGTGCTGGCGAGGGTGTGGAGAAAAGGGGACTCTAGTACACTGCTGGTGGGAATGCAGACTGGTGCAGCCACTATGGAAAACACTATGGTGTTTCCTCAAAAAATTAAAAATTGATCTTCCATTTGACCCAGTGATCCCACTTCTAGGAATATATCCTAAGAAGCCTGAAACACCAATCAAGAAGAATATATGTACCCACATGTTCATAGCAGCGCTATTTACAATAACTAAGATCCGGAAACGGCCCAAGTGTCCATCAGTAGATGAGTTAATAAAAAAGCTGTGGTACATACACACAACGGAATACTATGCAACTGTAAGAAAGAGAGATCTCTTATCCTTTGAGATGACATGGAGGGACCTGGAGAGTATTATGCTAAGCAAAATAAGTCAATCAGAGAAAGATAAATACCACATGATCTCATTTATTTATGGAATATAATGAACAAAATAAGCTGATGAACAAAATAGACCCAGAGACATAGAAAGGAATATGGTTCAGACTGACCAGCCTCAGAGGAGGGTGGCGTGGGGTGGGGAGGGATGAGATAAACCAAAGAACTTATATGCACGTATGCATAACCAATGGACATAGACAACAATGCGGGGGTGGGGTGGGGCGAGAGCGGGATGAGGGTGTCTAGGGGTGATAAAGGAGACACATCTGTAACAAAAATAAATTAATAAACGCTAAAAAAAAAGAAAGAAAGAAAGAAATAGCACCAGAAAGACATTAAACAGGATTATCCTCCCAGTGTTAAAGAACAAAATTCAACTGAGTAAATTTGAAGATCTAATTGGCTTTATTAAGTGATTCATGAACCACGCAGGAAAGAATAAATAAATAAAATATTCTTGTGATTGAGGAGGAAGGGGATAGTTTCTCCAACGTACCTAAGGATCCTGAGAAAGTTAAAAGACTCAAAAGAACGAAGAAAGGGGGGAGGGGGGTACTCACCACCTTTGGAATCAGGCGCCCTCTGCCCGTCAGAGCTGGAGCCTCCAAGGTGGGACCCTCGCTCGGTCCGTTCAGGGAGATCGGGCATCAGGCAGAGGGATCAGGAAGGGCTCTGGAGGCGGGCCTGGGAAAAGTTCGTCTTTCATCCTACTGCGCATAGCACTCAGCCAGGGGCTTCCTCTGTCGGTCCCACAGACTCCCTTCAGCGGTCCCTATACACCAACAAGCCACGCCCTGCCTGTCTGCCCCTGATAAAGGAACAGGGCAAAGAGAACCCTCCCTAAAAAACGAGGGAAACTCCGAGTGCCGCCGGCTGAGAGGGACCTTGGCCCTCGGCACCCTTTCCCTCCCCGGCTAACTGCATAGCGATTCCCTTTCATAGGGTTTGGCCCTAAAGCATTCTTTCTGAAAAGCTGACTCCCGTTTACTTTCCAAATCCGAGAAAAATTGAAGGTTGGTTTCAAAGACATCTACCAATGAACCACCTTCTGGAACGCACTACCTTTATCTCCAGCTGCCCTGACTTGTGTTTGCTCACTGTCTACCAGCTGTGCTAAACCTTTCCTGCCTGTCCTGACTGCGTTCATAGCATCCAAGGCTGTATATTCATAACATCCATAATGGGATCCTAAACAATGCATTATAAAAACAAAACAAAAACAGACTCAGAGAAACAGAGACCAAGGGGACGTTACCAGAGGAGAAGAGGTGGAGGGATGGATGAAAGAGGAGAAGGGGAATATAGTCAATAATATTGTGATAAGCCCACATGTGACAGATGATTACTAGAATTAGTGGGGTGACCACATCGTAAGGTATAAAAATGTCGAATCATTATATTGTACACCTGAAACCAGTATAACCAATATAAGATTACATAGCAACTATACTTAAATTAAAAAATTAAATTTAGCCCAGTCAGTGTGGCTCAGCGGATTGAGCGTCGTCCCATGGACTGAGATGTCCCAGTTCAATTCCCAGTCAGGGCACGTGCCTGGGTTGCTGGCTCAATCCCCAGTAGGAGGTGTGCAGGAGGAAGCCGATCCATGTTTCTCTCTGACATCAATGTTTCTATCTCTCTCTCCCTTCCTCTCTCTCTAAAATAAATAAAAATAAACAAAATTTAAAAAATAGCTCTTTCTGGAAAAAGCAATAAAACTGATAGGAGGCGAAAGAGGGAAGGAGAGAAACTCATTTTTACTCTTCATAGTTTTTACAAGGGGCATATATTACTTATATAATATTTAAATAATAAAACATACATGGGGAAACCCAATGCATTATATACTTTTATGTACTTTTGAACCTTATAAAAATGGATCACATTGTACATAGTTCTCCGTAATTTCCTTTTTTAACTCAACATTAGTTTCTGAGTCTAGCTGACACTTGTGGTGACCCAAGCCATGTTCCCTCAACCCACCCGATGTCGGGGTAGCTGAGACTTGCAGACAAGCTGCCAGCATGCCACCCCAAAGGCCACAGCAGCTCTTTGCTCCTCTGACTCGGGCTCTCTACAAAGCTGTGTGCAGCTCAGGAGCTCCGGAAAGTTCATGCCTCAGGGGATCAACCTACAGCCGTAGGAAAATACTCCAGCCTCACACCTTCTGAGAGATGGTTCTGAACTGTATTCTTCACGATTCTCACAGAGCTCTCAGTGGGAATGAGCACAGTAGCCCACAGTCATCAGTTTCTCAGTAAAGCACATTTTAAGGGTTTCTCTTCCTTTTCTCACTCACCATTTCTGATTCCTGGGATCACCTTCTAAATATGGAAAGACTTGCCTCACACTCTGCTTTGGGTGGAGTACGAATAAAGACACTGAAATTCTCTCAGACTATTTCACAGAGCTCCAGGACATTCATTCACCCCTGTGTGGTAGACCATTGCATGGATATACCAACAGATTGTCCATTCCCTTGACGATAAAATGTGGGTTGTTTCTGGGCTTTTGCTTTTACAAACAGTGCTGCTAATACATCCATTCCTGATATACATTTCCTGGTTCACCTGTGCAAGAATTTTTCTAGGACTGCAATTCTCAATGTGTGGTCCATGAACTTTGGGAGTCCCCCAGTATCATTTCATTCATAATAACACTAAGCCATTATTTGCCCTTTTCATTGTGTGACATTTTCAATGATGCTGCAAAAGCAAAAATTTTTAAAGTACACACACACACATATACACGCATCATGCCATGACTGCACCTGTCAAAATTAACAAGAATTTTTTTATATTAGTTGGTATCCAATCTCTGTTCACATGTTTTCAAAGGTGTCAAACATATCTTTTTACATATGGTTTGTTTAAATCTGTACCCGAACAAAGTGCACACATTGCATTTTGCAGTTAAATGTTTTAAGTGTCTTTATTGCATACTGATCCATCTGCCTTTCTTTTAAAATTTTTCTTTATACTCTTGATTGTTGGTAAAACTGAGTAATTTTGCCCCGGCTGGGTTAGCTCATCAGTTAGAGCATCGGCCTATGGACCAGAGTCACGGGTTTGATTCCAGTCAAGGGCATGTACCTTGATTTCAGTTCAGTTCCTGGCCCTGGCTGGGGTTATGAGGGAGGCAACCAATCGATGTGTCTCCCTCGCCTCGATGTTTCTCTCTCTCTCTCTCTCTCTCTCTTCCCCTCCCACTCTATCTGAAGATAAATGGAAAAAAGTCCTCGGTAAGGATTTAAAAAAAAACAAACTGGGTAATATGTGTGATATTTCACATTCCAGATTTGGCTGATTGCTTTCTTGTGGTATCATTTAATTTCTTTCTCTATGCCTCACATCTCCTATAAACTGGAAATGTAAAGGCATAATTACATTCAGGTTCACTTCTAAGCTGTGTGACCTGGACAAGAGCCTTGATCTTTCTGTGTCTCATTTTTCTTACCGGTAAATTGATAAGAATGGTAGCTATCTCATTGGGTTGGTGAAGGATAAAATCAGTTAAAACATGTAAAATACTTAGAACAGTGCGTGGCATCCAGTAAATGGTAGCTGTTATCATTACCTGAGGAAAGCCTCCCACTCGGAACTCAGAGACCAAAATAAACAATGACAATATAGGAATTGGAAGAAAATTAAAATTGGTGTCTTCAGAAATATGAAATCAGAGAAGACCCTGAATCCACAACACAAATGCAAGAGGCTACCAAAAGGAAAGTCGGGGAACCAGGAAAAACTCTTGGAAATTGAATTTCTATGGAAGAAATGAAAAAAGTCAATAGAAGAACTAGAAAATAAAGTTCCGGAAAATCTCTTGTAAAGTAGAACAAGCAAAACTAAGAGATGAAAATGAGAGAGGAGAGATTAAAAAACAACAAAAACCAAGGGAACCAATCACAGAGTTTCCCAAAGTTGAAGAGCACACATTTCCTAACTGAAAGAGACCACTGAGTGCCTAACACAGTGAATGAAAAAGACGTATCAGAACACATCATTATGAAGGTTTAGAACACCAAGGATGAAGGAAAATACATATTGTAAAAGCTTCCACAAACAAATGAACAGACAAAAATCACATAAGAAGTAACAGAAATCAGGATAAATTAAGCTTTTCAAGAGTCCAGCCACGCCCTGGTCAGTTTTTCTCAGTGGTTAGAGCATCGGCCTGCGGTCCAGAGAGACCCGGGTTCGGTTCCTGCTAAGGGCATGTACCTTGGTTGCAGTTTGTCCCCGACCCTGGTTGGTCGTGTGGGTGGCAGCAACTCAATGTGTCCCTTTCACGGCGATGTTTCTCTCTCTCTCTCTCTTCCTCTCTCTCCAAAAGAGTCCAGCCACATGAGAAGCTACATAACAATGGACCAAGACCTTTAAAATTCTGAGGGAAAATGGCTTCCAATCTAGAAATCTGTACCCCACCAAACTGTCAATCAAGTGTGAAGGTAAATAAAGCCATTTTTGGACAAGCCAGGTTTCAAAATTTTACCTCTCATGAACCCCTTCTGGGGAACTTACTGAAGTTATTCTCTCCAAAGTGAGAGAATAAACCGCAAATCGGAAGATTCAGGAGACAGGGGATTTGGCATATGAAATAAGAGATGGGAATCCCCAGGATGTAGTCAGGGGAAGTCCTAGGACAATAGCTGCACAGTGAGGCCAAGAATACAGTCTGAAGGGAGAGGAGGATGGGCCTAAGGAAGGTGTGCCCAAGGGGAAAAAAAGACATGGAGAGATGACTGGGTTCATATGACCAGATCAAGAGATGTTTATAGTCCTAATGGAGAATTTGTGGAAGAATCAACAACAGATGCATAAATAATTCAGCAGATTTTTAAAAATAGGCAATTTTTGACTCCGAGAGAGAGAGAGAGAGAGAGAGAGAGAGAACTGTTCAATAAAGTAAATGTAATCTTAGTGTGGTATATGCCTCCACTGTAAAAATATTCTATACTTATGTTGATGTAAACTCTGACTCAACCTACCAGGGAATTTTGCAGATTGGCCAAGGGTATATTGATGGTCACAAAAGAGAAAGAGAGAGAGAGATCATAAACTCATGGAGGAAAAACAGGGAAGGGACTTTCACTCCCTCCTGGTTCCAACCTTCACCTTCCTTTGAAGAATCCCAAACTAATATCTCTATACTTTTGCCTTTCTGAAGCCTGTACTACTGGACAACTCCTGCCTATTGCCATACATAAGTCTAAAGTCTCTCTCTCTTTCACACACACACACACACACACACACACACACACACACACCTCTAATTTATCCTTTCCCTCATCCTTTCCCAAGCCAACACATCAACCTTCACTTTTATCAGTGGCTCCACTATTTTTCCAGTCTTCCAGTTTGGCTTTTCCACTCCTACATACCCTATATCCAGCCTGTTTGGTTGGCTTTTTAAAGGTTTCCAAAGATCCCTGCTCTGTCTTTAGCTGCAATGTAATCCAAAATTTATATGAACTTTATAAACTATACAACATGACACAAATGTAAAATACCACTACTGTGCCAAGATTTCTGAAACAGACTCTGGCTTAGTTACTTTTATTAACAATAATAATTCAATCAGCATTAAAGTATAAATGTTTATTTTGGAAAACCGAGAAAAGCACAAAGAAGATGAAAATAACCTTTACTCTTAAAATAATCTGGATTTACATTTTTCTGTGTTGTCATCCAGCCTCCTTTCAATGTGTAGATAATAATCTTTTTTAAAACAATAAAACAAATATTGCGATTATGTTATACATGCCTCTTTGTAACATTTTCATTTAGTATAATAAAAACATTTTATTATGTCAATAAATATTTTTCTATGTCATTTTAATGGCTGCATAGAATACCATGATAGCTATTCAATCATTTATTTACTCAAACCCTATTATAAATATTTTGGTGATTTCCAGTGTTTACTCTTGGGAATAGTGCTATCTGATTATTTAATTTTATTTTATTTAAGGTTATACTCTTTTTTTAATTTGGTAAAAGAAAAAAGGCACTTAAGATTTACCATCTTAATCATTTTTATAGTCACACTGTTGTGCAACAGATCTCTAGGACTTTTTCATCTTGCAAAACTGAAACTCTATCCACTGAACAACTCCCCTTTCCCCCCCTTCCCCAGTCCCTGGCAATTGCCATTCTATTATCTAACAGTTTGACTACTTTAGATATTTCATATAAATAGAATCATGCAGCATTTGTCATTTTGTGAGGTTGTGCTCATTTTTAAGGCTATTGATATGTAGTACTAAACTGATTTCCAAAAGGTTGTGACATTTATAATTTGAAAGTGTGTGTGTCCAGCCCTGGCCAGTTTGGCTCAGCGGTTAGAGCGTCGGCCTGCGGTCCGGAGAGACCCGGGTTCGGTTCCCGTTAAGGGCATGTACTTCGGTTGCAGTTTGTCCCCGGCCCTGGTTGGTCGTGCGGGTGGCAGCCACTCGATGTGTCCCTTCACATCGATGTTTCTCTCTCTCTCTCCCTTCCTCTCTCTCCCTCCCACTCTATCTGTACAAAAAAAAAAATGGAAAAATATCCTCGGGTAAGGATAAAAAAAAAAAAAAAGAAAATGTGTGTGTCCATCTGGGCTACACCCTGTTTGCTTAGCATCCATTATTTGTTTCAAAATGAAAAAAGTAGTGGGCCTAAACATGTTTTCCTTTGGATAGCCATTGTCCTATCTAGAATCCTGGCTGAAATACTCTAGAATCCTGGCTGAAATACTTGCTGGGGCATTTACTAGTGTGTGACCTTGGACAAGTCACTTAACTTTTCTTTCTTTTTTATCATCCTCACCCAAGAACATTTTTGCATTTATCTTCAGATAGAGAGGGAGGAAGGGGGGTGGGGAGAGAAACACCTATGTGAGAAAGACACATCGACTGGTTGCCACCCATAGGACCCCAACCAGGCGAAGGACAAACTGCAACCGAGGTAGTGCCCTTAGTGGGAACCAATCCCCGATCTCTCTGGTGGTGGGGGGATGGGGGGCTCTAACTGCTGAGCAAAACTGTCCAGGGCTCACATAACTTTTCAGTGCCTTTGTTCCTCTATCTGCAAAATGGGAATAAAAATAGAATATTATTATATGTGTACATTATTATACATACTTATTATGAGAAATAACGAGTTAAGAAATGTGAAGCGCCCTGGCCGGTTTGGCTCAGCGGTTAGAGCGTCAGCCTGCGGTCCAGAGAGACCCGGGTTCGGTTCCCGCTAAGGGCATGTACCTCGATTGCAGTTTGTCCCCGGCCCTGGTTGGTCGTACGGGTGGCAGCCACTCGATGTGTCCCTTTCGCATCGATGTTTCTCTCTCTCTCTTCCTCTCTCTCCCTCCCACTCTGTCTGTACAAAAAATGGAAAAATGTCCTCGGGTGAGGATTAAAAAAAAAAAAAAAAAAAGAAATGTGAAGCTTGCCCTGGCCGGTTTGGCCCAGTGGTTAGAGCGTAGGCCCGCGGACCAGAGAGACCCGGGTTCAGTTCCCACTAAGGGCACATACCTTGGTTGAGGTTGGTCCCCGGCCCCGGTAGGGGTCGTGCGGGTGGCAGCCACTCGATGTGTCCCCTTCACATCGATGTTTCTCTCTCTCTCTCTCCTCCTCTCTCTCCCTCCCACTCTATCTGAACAAAAAATGGAAAAATGTCCTCCCGTGAGGATAAAAAAAAAAAAAGAAAGAAATGTGAAGTTCTAAGAACAGTGCATGGAACATTAAAGCCCAGAAGAGAGGTGGTTATTATTGTTTTTGTTGTTGGACTGAACAGATTTCTGTTGTCAAAGCATTTATCTACCACTTTCTTCAATGCTTGTTTAATCTAATGAATGAAAAATGACAACCAGCTTTTGTTTTTTGCACTGTGGACGATTTTCTTTCTCAAACTACTGTGGTAAACAGGATCTCAGTTGCTAGCAATTACCATCCCCGATTTTCCAATTAAGAAACAGAGGCTCGCCTGGCCCTTGTGGCTCACTGGCTGAGCATCACCCATGTACCAAGAGGTCCCCGGTTAGATTTCCGGTCAGGGGACACGCCCAGGTTGTGGGCCAAATCCCCAGTGGGGGGCATGCAGGGGGCAGCCAATCCATGTTCTCTCATGGATGTTTTTCTCTCTCTCTTTCTCTCTAAAATCAATAAAGAAAAACTATTTTTAAAAAAAGAAGAAGAAACTGAGGCTCAAAAAGGTACAGTTCTAGTCCCAGGTTTCAGATCACATCCCTCAAAGTCTAGCAGCTGTCCCAGAAAATACTCCAGGGAAAAACCTGTGTTACACCGCTCAGCCCCAGCTCTAGAGCCGGCGCGTGGCACAGACGAGCTGTGTACGCACGCGCGGCCTGCCTGGGGGCGGAGCCTCGGGGCGCGCGGGCCCGCCCCGGCCCCGCCCAATCCGAGACTCTTCCGATCGGGACTCCCGGCCTGGAGGTAGGGAAAGGCGAGGACGCCCCTCGTCGGCCGGTGTGCGCGACGCAGCGGGGCCCCAACGTCCCGAGGCCGGGGAGTGAAGGTGCTGATCCCCGAGCGCCGCCCGCCCCCGCCGCCATTTTGCACCCGGTGTGGGCAGCGGTGGGACGGGAGGGGCCCCTGGGGCCGGGCTTGGGCCCTGGGCGGGCCGGGCGGCGGGGGGCGGCGGGGGGCGGGGGGCGGGGGGCGGGCCCGGGGGCGGGGGCCTCTGCGGGCCGGCCGAGACGGTACTGCCCATGAGGGCAGAGGTGGGAAAGCCCTGGCTCGTCCCTCTGGGCCTCGGTGTCCTGATCATTGAAACAGCCCCACGTTGGGTACTGCACGCACCAGTGTATGAAATGCTTTCACATGGGTCTTCTCATCTGGTCCTCACGCAGCAGCCTTGGAAGGATGCCGGGGAATGGACTGTTGTCCCATTTTGCAGACAGAAAATTAAGGCTAGAATGGGGAGATGTGCCTGGGGACGCCAAGCGAGGTCGTGGCGGTGGGAGTCAGGTCTTACTCCTCTAAATGCAGCGCCCTTTCCATCCGGCCACCCTGCCTCACCTGTCAAAGGAAAGGGCTGAGCTAAGGGATTAGTCAGGCCAATGATTAGCAATTCTTTTTTTTTTTTCCTCCTTTCCGTCTCTTTCCTTTTCCCTTCTTCCCTCTCCCCTTTCCTTTCCTTCTTTCTGCACCATTCAGGTGAGAGCTGACTAAGAAGTAAGTACTCAGAAGACAAGTCATGGATCCACCTGCACGTAAAGAAAAGTCCAAAGTTAAAGAACCTGTCAGCAGAGTTGAGAAGGCCAAGCAGAAATCAGCCCAGCAGGAGCTGAAGCAAAGACAAAGAGCAGAGGTGAGTTTGAGGAGGGGGCCTGTGTACCTGTAGTCTGCTGGAGATGAGGCTAGAATAGAGAAATAGTAGAACTGGGATGGGGAGCCCTACCTGCCTCCAGGCAAAACGGATGTCCTCCCAGGTTTAGCGAGATGATCGTTAAGGTACAGAATGGTGACAGCCCAGAGTCACATGCCAAGTTAGTGTCTGGCCTCCATATGACTCCTGGCACAGAGTGTTTGTAGTAGGGACCAAGGGAAGGAAGAAGGAGAAAGAGAAGGGACATGTGAGGGAGGGGTCAGAGTGAGAGAGAGCAAGTGTCAGACACCCCAGCACAGATGTTCTGTATTGGGCTGGGAGAGTCGCAGCTCATAACCAGGAAGGAGAGGCCCAAGCTCTATCCCCACCATTGTGTCCTTTGTTCAGTCAACACTTGAACATCAATTCGTGAATAAAAGGCTTAAACTATTTACATTGCTTAGGTCGAACCACATCCCAACATGCATATTTTATTTTGGTGTTCAAAAGCAGGGAAAAGCTTGCTGCACTCTTCCCTCTTTCTATTTGTTTCATCATTCCTCTTTTTTTTTTGAGAAATTAAATATGCAGAAAAATAAAATATAACAAACACCTGGGTACTCAGTACCCCAGATGGGGAGTGGTTAGCATTTTGTCTCTTTTAAATAAGATAAATAAAAACTACATAAATTTGTCCTGGCCAGTTTGGCTCAGCAGTTAGAGTGTCAGCCCTTGGACCAAAGAGTAGCGAGTTTGATTCCAGTCAAGGGAACGTACTTGATTTTGGTTTGATCCCTGGCCCTGTTTGGGGTCCTGCAGGAGGGAACAAATCAATGTGTCTCTCTCACATCAATGTTTCTCTCTCTCTCTCTGTCTCTCTCCCTCCTTCCCTCCCTTTCTCCCACTCTATCTGAAAATTAATGGAAAAATATCCTCGGGTGAGGATTAAATAAATAACTACATTAAAGTCCCCTTTGTCCATTTCTTTTTTTTTTCTTATTGATTTTGAGAGAAAGAGGAAGGGAGAGGGAGAGAGAGATAGAAACATCAATGCGAGAGAACATCAATTGGCCACCTCCTGCATGCCCCCCAACTGGGGACTGGGCCCACAACCCGGGCATGTGCCCTGACCGGGAATTGAACCGGCGACCTCTTGGTGCATGGGTCGGTGCTCAACCACTAAGCCATACTGGCTGGGCCCCTTTGTACATTTTTTTCGTATAGTCTTTTTTCTTACCCTTGAGCAACTATTATTTTTAATATATTTTACTTTAAAATGTATTGATAGATATCCTTGAACAATATATAGTTCTTTGGTGTTTAAAATTTGCATTAATAAAATTCCATGTTTAATTTTGCATTTTGCTTACATTATGTTTTTTAGAACGATTTTATGTTAATATAAGAATCTGGTTAATTCCTCATCACTGCTTATAGTAGTCTACTTAATGAACATACTTTAGTATATTTACCCATTCCTACAGTGATGGACATTTAAATTATTGTTTTGTTTTTGTTTTGTGTTTACTATTACAAACATTACTGTAGTGAAAAACTTTTAAATGTCTCTTTTGGCACCTGTGCTAGAATTTCTGTAGGGCGTATTTAACTAGAAATAGAACTACTGGGTACATTTCGGTGTTACTGTGCATTGCCAAATGCTTTCAAATAGATTGTGCAAGTTTGCACCTGCATCAGCAGTGTAAGAGTTCTCACTGCTCACTTCTTTCCCAACATTTGACAGGGACACACTTTAAATGTTTATTAATCTGACCCATTCATTAAATAAATATTGAGCTGCTCCCATGTGCCAGGCACTGTGGTAGGAACTTGAGATACATATAGGGACAAGGCAGGGGAGGGGCCCCACCTGTGGGGTTTGTATTCAGTGCAGGAGGCTGACAGTGAACAGGAGAAGTAAATGTTTTTTGTTTTTATCCTCACCCGAGGAAATTTTTGCATTTATCTTCCGATAGAGCGGGAGGGAGAAAGGGAGGAAGAGAGAGAAAGAGAAACATCAACATGAGAGAGACACATCAAGTGGTTGCCACCCACATGACCCCAACTGGGGACAAACTGCAACCAAAGTACGTGCCACCCACATGACCCCAACTGGGGACAAACTGCAACCAAGGTACGTGCTCTTAGCGGGAACTGAACCTGGGCCTCTCTGTTCCGAAGGCCGATGCTCTAACCGCTGAGCCAAACTGGCCAGGGCAGGAGAAGTAAATTTAATGTGTGTTTGAAGTTGATCTGTCAACTGAAATCTACCTCTGAATCAAGGCAGACCATGTGAGAGCTGTGGACCTGGACTCTCACAGACTGTTCCCCCTTTCCTTCACCTCCCCATCCTGGCCTGGATCCAGGCCCCCTCATAATTTTCCTGCATTGCACTTTGGTGAACAGTTTCAGGCCTGCAGTAAGGAGCAGCCCTCAGAAACTGTCCTTTGTGCATACTGTAGGGATAGATGTTGTTGAGGACATTGTTCATGTCCTTATTGACACCCTTCTGGTGAGGTTGCATGGGTTAGAGTTATTTGTCTGACTTCAAATCCCAGCTCTTCCATAAATCCCAGTTCTGCCCTGGCCAGTTTGGCTCAGCAGTTGAGCGTCAGCCTGTGGGCCAGAGTCCCAGGTTCGGTTCCTGCTCGGGGCACGTACCACAAAAAAAAAACAAAAACATAAATCCCAGTTCTTCCCATGTGACCTTGGACTTGTAGTCCTCCTTGAACCTCTGCTCCTCAGCCCTCCTTGGTAAAATGAAGATGATAATGTCTGCCTCACAAGACTTATAGAACTGTTACATGGAAAGCACTTAGCACACTGCCTGGCACAGAGAAAGCACCCAGTGAGTGGCCCCACTTATTACCAGGAATTGTGCTTCCGAGCAGTCGGCTCATTGTTACTGTGCGGCCTCTGCGTCAAACAGCTGATCGTGGTTATGTTGACTTGCTGAAATATGATGTTGGAGCTGCCCTCTAGCAGCAGCTGGCACTTGTTGAGCCCTTCAGATGTGCCAGGCATGGGGCCAACCTGCATATGCATGACCATGTGTAGTCCTCACGCCAGGGCTTATTGTTAGTTACACAGGTCTTATTGTCACCCCCATTTTAACCTTGGTAAGTCCTTCCTGCAATAAGGTAGGGAGATATCAAATGCATGACTTTGTGAGGTGAAAGGCATTTTCCTTATTTTAAAGTGAAGCGATGTGACCAGAACCCTTAGTTAATGAGGGTTGGAGGGCAGGTCAGCCATCTAAACAGATCTTCTGACCTTCGGCTTCTGCAAAGAGCGCTTTGCCCTATAGCTTGCCTTGCTGTTTTCTTAATTTGTGTTGCCTGGAATATAATCTAAAATAGGACAAGACCCCTTGGGGTGGGGGGGCAGGAAGAGACAGTTTCTATTCACTTCTGCTGGGATGCCCCATTCCAGAAAGTTGGATGTGGATGAGAGATGTGAGGGTGAATGGGAACAGAAGGCACACTTGGAAGCTGAAGCAGCATTTGACACCGTTGGTGACACTTTCCATCTTGAAAGTCTTTCATTCCTTGGCTCAGACCTCCTTACCCATTTTGAGTCTCTTCTTTCTCTGCTCATTTTATTTTCCCTTCTTCTACCAGCCTGTCTCCTTGATCTGGGTCTCCAAGAAGCCATTTAATATCCTTCTCAGTCCCTAGCACAGTAATGCTCAGATCACAAATGCTCATTAAAGCGTGAGTGAAATGAAGCAGAGGTTTAAATAATGCGTGTGTGCAGCTTAATCAAGATGAGGGAAACAAACACCTTTGTACCTACCGCCCAACTACAGAAGTAGAACATGACCAATCACTTAGAAGCTCCTTGGGCCCCACTCTGGTCATGTTCCTGACCCTTCCCATTAGTGGTACCCTCATTCCTTAATTTCATGCTAATCACTCCCTTGCTATCCTGTATCAACTTATAATTTCTGTGTACTCCTAAATAACATGTTGTAGTGTAAGAATGTATTATCTAGTTTTGCATGTTTCTGAACTTGACTTTTGTTACTATGGTCTGACTTTCTTCTTTCACCATCTTTTTTAAACCACTCAAATTTATTTATTTGTTTTCATTTATAACATAAAACTTAACCATTTTAACCATCATTATTATTATTTTTTTAGAATCATTGTGTTGTTGTTTGTAAATATTTTCATCACTGTGGAATTTTGTTGTCCTTAAAGATTATAGGATCTTACCACAATAAGAAAAATTTTATGAAAAAAAAGATCATAGAATCATTCAAGCTTACTATTTATTCTAATCAGTTTTTATCATTTTACTTTCTAGGAATTTATTTCATTTACCTTTTCAAACATTGACTCAAAGTTCATAATGTTTTGCTGTAATCTCTATTACATCAGTAATTATGTGTTTTTGTATTCTAATAGTATTTGTTTGTGCCTTCTCTTTTTTTAATCCTCACTTGAGGATATTTTTCTATTTATCTTCAGATAGAGCGGGAGGGAGAGAGAGAGAAAAACATCGACGTGAGAGAGACACATCGACTGGTTGCTTCCCACATGACCCCGACCAGGGTCCGAGACGAACTGCAACCGAGGTACACGCCCTTGACCAGAATCGAACCCACGACTCTTTGATCCGTGGGCCGATGCTCTAACCACTGAGCCAAACCAGCCAGGGCCTCCCTTTTTATCTTGATCAGTCATAGTGGAGGTTTGCTTCAGCATTTTCAAAGAACCATCTTGCAGTTTTGGTGATCCTCTCTATTGTACATTTGGCTGTTTTTCCATCAATTCTGCTCTTATTTTGTATTTTCTATGTGTCTCACTTCTCAGTTTCTTATTTTGCCCCTTTCTTGTCTTCTTTTTAATTAATCAAATTATTTTCCCTATACACAAATATACCCCTTCATTTTTTTCCTTCTACAAATTGGGAAGTTGTATGATGTTTCTGTTCTTTAGTGGACAGACTAAGACTGCATGGATAAAGAAAAGTGAGGAGCCCTGGCCGGTTTGGTTCAGCGGTTAGAGCGTCGGCCTGCGGTCCTGAGAGACCCGGGTTCGGTTCCCGCTAAGGGCGCGTACCTCGGTTGCAGTTTGTCCCCGGCCCTGGTCGGTCGTGCGGGTGGCAGCCACTCGATGTGTCCCTTTCACATCGATGTTTCTCTCTCTCTCTGTTCCTCTCTCTTCCTCCCACTCTACCTGAACAAAAAATGGAAAAATGTTCTCGGGTGAGGATTAAAAAAAAAAAAGAAGAAAAGAAAAGTGAGGAATAAGGTAGGGCCTTGCCTTTCACCTTAGCTGTCTCTTACAGTTTTCATTCTTCCCCACTGCCTGCCCTGGGTCCTGTTCTCACCTCCTAGGTGGCCTACAGTCTCCTCTCCCCAACCCCACTCCATCCCTCACATGGTCTCCAGTTACCTTTCCAAAGCCCAGATATAATCAAGTTGCTCCCCTGCACACCTATTTTTTGTGGCTGTCCAGAGTCGGCCAGATAAAGTCCAGATTCCTTGGCATGGCATTGAAGTCCCTGACATACTCTTCTTGCTTTCTCCAGCTCTCCAAACTCCCCTCTCTAATATCCTTCATATTAGCATACTTGAAGTTTTCAGAACAAATCCTGTACTTTTTCATTATTTAATCATAATATCCCTTCCTTTCTCTATCACCTATCAAGCCCCTTCCCCAGTCTCTACCTGTTCGAACTCTACTGACTGTTTAAAGGCCAGATTAAGTCACCTGCTTCATTGCTTCTTTCCTGATTCCCCAAATGGAATTAATATCTGCTTCTCCTGTTCCCTTGTGCAGTTCTGGCACTTTCCATTGATACTGCCCATTGTGTCTGAAGATACACTGTGCAGCTGCCTCCGTAGCTGACACATCCTTTCCTCCATTAGATCTATGCCCTCAACAGAGTCATGACTGAACTGGAGCAGCAGCAGTTCGATGAGTTCTGTAAACAGATGCAGCCTCCTGGAGAGTGAACCAACCGGAGACTGAGCCCCTCGTTCTAAGGAGATGGGATCCGGAGGCTTTGAGCAGCTCGTTACCAGCTGTAAGCTGAGGTGGCCATTTGGAGCCTCACGGAACTAGACAAGAAGGCATTTGTGTTATTCCTAAAACTGGATGAATCTCAACTTCCTACATGTAACTTCTGCTTCACTGGTTCCTCCGATCTGAATGGGTCCACTGCTTGCTGAAGAGACTTGTTTTATTCTTCTAAGACAATATTCTTTTTTTAAAAAAAAACAAAAACTTTTTTTATTGTTTGAGAAAAATCAGTGTTTGAGAAAAATCAGTGTTTGTATCCAAAAATACAAATAAAATACTAACAAAATGTTCATTTTTCATACTTTAGTTTGGGGGTGCCTAGTCGTAAGAAGTGGATCAAAAAGAATGTTATAGAAAAGGTGAGGTGAGCAGAGGGAACCTGCTCCTTCGGGAGGGGAGTGGGAGGGAGAGGGGAGAAAGGACATGACGGCTTCCAGTTCCCACTCCTCCTGGGGCCGATCCTCCCTCTTACCACACCTTCCAAATCAGCGCCTCTTTGCCCCCAGGTGAGCTGCTCCTCGGGGTCAGAGCTGGGAGCCAGGGTCCTGTCACCCTGTCAATGTGGACAGCTAGCAGCAGGCCTGCACCAGCGGGCAGGGGAGGGGAGGGCAGGTGACTTGATCAGGCCTAGAAACAGGTTTATGATGGGGACATTCAGATTGGAATGTCTGAGCTCATGGGTGTTTGTAGGATTCTTCATTATAGTAACTTTGTGTATAGTTCACTAGAATGCACAACCAAATCAGTTCATCTCCAAAGGATGATGAGTACCAGGCACTGGCAGGCAGCGGAAATCCAAAAGCAAAAACTGAAGGAAGTTAAGAGAGAGTGGGACAGGCAGTCACCTAACTGAGAAATGTGCATGGTAGAGCTGTGACCAGAGGGGGGGCTCTTCCTGCAGAGCCAAAGCAGCGCAATGTGGACTTCTTTGGATTTTTATTTTTAAATCTTAATTTTAGATTGAATGCATATTTGCTTCATACATTGTTCTACAAACGTCAAGAAGTTAAAAGGTGCCCTGGTGCCCTGCTGAGGAAGGGGTGACCAGCCAACATCCTTGGTATACCACCTGGAGGTAGAAAGTGGAGACAATGCTGCAGTTTACTGCTTTCCATGGATCTATGTTCTTTTTTGAGGTGCGACTTTAGGGTGCCATACAATACTGTTTATTCGCTTTGGACTTTAGAATATGAGTGGCTTTTGATTATCTAGAGCTTAGCATTTTAAAGCTTAGGGAAAAAAACATAATGAGGTCCTAGAAACCAAGTGATGCCCTCAAGCTTCCAGTATGTCTAATCTCTAAACGAAGTAAAAGGCAGAAGCTTTGATTGTTGAAATAATTACAGAATTTTATGTTACAAAGACCTATACACATTCAAATTGAACAACATGATTGTCCTGTGACTAGCTTGGCTCTATGGAGCCAGAGTCTGTAAGTTCATTGCAGCATTGTGTACAATAGCCAAGATATGGAAGCAACCTAAGTGTCCATCGATAGATGATTAGATAGAGAAGAGGTGATACATATATGCAAAGGAATATTACTCAGCCATAAAAAATGAAATCTTACCATTTGCAACAACCTGGATAGACCTAGATGGTATTATGCCAAGTGGAATAAATCAGAGAAAGACAAACACCATATGATTTCACTTATGTGGAATCTAAAAAAACAAAATAATGAACACAAAAACAAACAAACTCATAGATACAGAGATGGTTGCCAAATTGGGGGAGGGGTGTGAAAGCTGGATAAAAAAGGTGAAAGGATTAAGAAGTATAAATTGACAGTCAGAAAAGTGTCATAGGGATGTAAAGTACAATATCGGGAATATAGTCAATAATATTATAATAACTATAGTGCCAGGTGGGTAGTAGACTTATCAAGGGAGCACTCTATAAGCTATAAATGTCTAATCACTATGCTGTGTACCTGAAACTAATACAATATCGAATGTCAACTGTAATTGAGAAAAAAGAATAAGAAATGCTTTAGTGAGCTGAGTTCCACCCCACCCCTGGAGAAAGTATGATGGGCAGGGCCAAGGTGGCAGCTATCGCAATGCTGATGGGTTTCATTCCTTTCCAAGGTATTAACTTTAGTGCACAAGGTCACCCAAATGATAATAGAGTTGGAACTCAAACCCGACTGAAACTGAGCTTGGGAAATAATTCTGTCCCATCTGACATGAACAACTATTGTCCTCAAGGGATTCAGATCCCTGAATAAAGGGGAGGAGGAGAGAGCTGCTGGCCCTACTGTGGGTTGTTCTGGTGCGAGGCAGCAGGTGTCTACCACAGGCACAACACAGGGACAAAGAGATTTAGTGAGGATAAGGCAAGGCTTGGCCCAACAAGCTGGCACCGAGGCCAGCAGCAGTGGGTAGAGCTGTTCAGTTTTTTAAGGGCTGTTGCATAAGACACGCTGTCTTGCCCCACAGAGCATCTGGAAAGAAGATGTAGGAGAGCGACCACATCAGGCAGTAAAAAGCAGTTAGTGAGAGTGGAGACAAAAGCAGCATGATGACACCTGGAAGAAGAAGAAAATACAAACACTCAGTTTGTTATGAGGCTGTCTTATGTGAATTTTCCACCCCCTACTCTCATCCCCACTCACCTCCCAGATAAACTATTTTTTTCCAGTTCTCAGACTCCAGGATTTCATCATGTGGGTAGTAGCTCTGGTCCATCATGAACAGAATCATAAGTGAGGTCATGCAAGAGAGAATGAACGTGTTGCCTTTGGTCAGAAGAGAGGTGGAGGCCAAAACACAGGAAGCATAGGGGCAGGGAAGACCCTTGTATGTGAAGGAAATGCCAGCTAGGGAAAGAAAAGAGGGGGATTAGCTGCGTCCTGCTGATCTCAAGGTGTCTGCATGAAGCAAGCCCTGGTCCCTTTGGGTTTTCCCCACCCTCACCTCAAACTCCCTTAGTCCCAGGACGGTGGGAGGCTGTAAAACATTTAATCATTCACAGAGCTAGTGCATGGGCTTTGCATGGGGTCCCCAGGGCAAAGCAGGCAGCTGGGGCCAGGTGTGTGGCCTGGCCCTAGGAAGCCTCTGTAGAAGGATCCTCTGAGATCTAGTCTTTAGCTGCACTCCCTTGTGTTGAGATCTTAGGCAACTATCCTCGCCAGAACTCAGTATCCATCTGTTTTGGAAAACTGTAGTATGACCTCTAGTTCTAGAGTCGGAATCCATGTGCTTCATCCAAAGGTCACACACAGTGAGAAAAAGACACAAATGGCCAAGAACTGAGGGCCCCACCCCCTAGACCAGGGCTCTGCAGTGCAGCCTGCAGCCTCCAGTGGGTCTGGGGCACAGGAGAGGGAAGGAAGAGGGACTTTATAAAAGGAAGGAGATGAGTCCGTTACTGCACCCCAGGCTTCTGGCATCCAACAGCTCCTCCCCTCCGTGGTTCCCTAGCTCCCGGTAAAGCTGGGGCTCACCCACCAGTTGAATAAAAACACAGGCGGAAAGAAGCAGCTAACACATAGGTGACGGCCAGGAACCCATTCAGAGGCCCATCCACACCTAGGAGCAGGGCTGGGGCCAGGCCAAAGGTGGTGAACACGGCAAAGTCATTCAGCTCAGCTCCTGCTCCAGAAGGCCAAGGTTAGAACTTACACTTATAAACCGTATACATTAGTCCCTTCTGCTGGGGGTACTGGAATGGTGACAAGTGGGTCTGAGGTCCCAGAGGGCAACATCTACTCCCTGGGGTGGTCTATAGATCAAAGACTGGTCTTCTGGCTCTACCTTAGACTGACCATGTGGCCTTAGGCAAGTCTTTCCCTGTCCAGGTCTTAGTTCCATCCTTGAACATGCAACAGTTGGACTACAACTGGATACAAATTAATAAACTATGAAACCCTTTTTTTTTTTCAGGTAAAATCTGACACATAAATAGTTTATGTATTTTCAATTAGTTGCTCTGCTGGGAGTAATTTTTCATTTCCCCTCTACCCCACCATCACAACCACCATTCCCACTCCCAATTCCTGGATCGGCCCTGAACAGGGATGCAGGGCAGAAAAGGAAACTGAAAGCCAGGCCAAGGACAGCCAGAGATCAGTAAGTGAGCCAGCAAAGGAGCGAGATCTAGGCCGAGGGGCTCCAGCTGCGACTCTAGGGCTGCTTCTGCTGTGAACAGAGATGTGAACAGGACTGGTGACTGATGAAGGCCACCAGCTCCTTTTAGAAGGAGCTGCCCTGACATGGGTGCTCCTGGAGTCAGGGATTAGGGGTCTGAAGCCTGGACTCACCTGATTTGGGACAGAGGTTGAGGTGTCTGGTGATTGTCTTGACTGCCATGTCTAATAAGAAGCTGATCAGAAGCATCCAGGAGGCACAGTGGGATTTCCTAAAGTGTAGGCCAGCAGACTCAAACAGGACAGCTCTTTCATAGTCCCCACTGGACGACCACTCCACACACCTCCAGTACACCAATACACTTCCTACACCTGCACACGTGCACACCCCTGCAAGTTCCCTACACTCACATCCTTTCTGATATGCACTGCTTTACACACCATACATGCACACGGGCACACACACACCTACATTCCTTCCATACTTTCAACCTGCAGTCTTAACGGGGTGCCCCAAACCCCCTAGGTAATCACTAAGGTCCCTTCCAACTCTAAATTGTAGGCATATTCAATGGCCCAGGGGTCCTAGCTTCTAGCCCAGCCTCTGCAACCATATTACTATGAATTCTCAGATAGATCACTCCCCACTTTCTGTGGGCCTCAGTTCCTCCATCTATAAAATGAGGGGTTTGTGCCAAATGATTTCTTTAATGCATCTATGCCTATTCAGATTATCTATTTCTCCTACTGTGAGTTTTGATAGTTTAAGTCTTTTAAGGAATTGGTCCATTTAGGCTATCAAATTTGTGGGTATAGAGTTGTTCATAATATTCTTTTTTTTTCTTTATTGATTTTAGAGAGAGAGAAGAAGGGAGAGGGAGAGATAGATAGAAACATCGATAAGAGAGAACATTGATTGGCTACCTCCTGCATGACCCCACTGGGGATTGGGCCCACAACCTGGGCATGTGCCCTGACCAGGAATCAAATCGGTGACCTCTTGGTGTATGGGTCGACACTCAACCACTGAGCCACACTGATCGGGCCATAATATTCTTTTATTACACTTTTAATGTCCATGAGATCAGTAGTAATGGCTCCTCTTTCATTTCTGATATTGGTCATTTATACCTTCTCTCTTTTTTTCTTGGTTGGCCTGGCTAGAAGCTTATCAATTTTATTGGTCTTTTCAAAGAACCAACTTTTGGTTTTGTTGATTTTTTCTATTAATTTCTTATTTTCAATTTCATTGAGTTCTGCTCTGATTTTTATTATGTATTTTCTTATCTTACTTTGGACTTAATTTGCTCTTCTTTTTCTAATTTCCTAAGGTGGAAGCTCAGGTTATTGATTTTAGATCTTCTTTCTTTTCAATTTTTTTCTAAGACAATTTTTTAGAGAAGTTTTAGGTTTACAACAAAATTAAGAAGAAAGTACAGAGATTTCCCATATTCACCCTCCTCTCACATATGCATAGCCTCCCCCATTGTCAGCATCACTCGCCAGAAGGATACAGTCTGGTTCTTGGCACATACCAAGGATGAACCTACCTTGACACATCATAATCAAAGTCCATAGTTTACCTTAGGGTTTCCTCCTGGTGTTGTGCATTCAGTGGATTTGGCCAAAGTACAATGAGCCCTGGCCGTTATGGCTCAGCAGTAAGAGCGTCAGTCCACGGATCAAAGAGTTCTGGGTTCAATTCCAGCCAAGGGCACGTACTTCAGTTGCAGTTCATTCCTGGCCCCGCTGTGGTTGTGTGGGTGGCGACCAATTGATGTATCTCTCTCATATTGATGTTTCTCTCTCTCTCTTCCTCCCTGTCTCCCTCCAGCTCTATCTGAAGATAAATGTAAAATTATCCTTGGGTGAGCCCGGCCTGTGTGGCTCAGTGGTTGGGTCAACCCACACACCAAGAGGTCGCCAGTTCGATTCCCAGTCAGGGCACATGCCCAGGTTGTGGGCCTGATCCCCAGTGGGGGCATGCAGGAGGCAGCCAATTGATGTTCTCTCTCATCGATGTTTCTATATCTCTCTCTCTCTCTGTCTCTCCCTTCTTCTCTCTCTAAAATCAATAAAGAAAAATAATTTTTTAAATTATCCTTAGGTGAGGATTAAAAAAAAAAAGTACAATGACATATATCCATTATTATAATATGAGTATTTTCACTGTTCTACAAATCCTTTCTGCTCTACCTATTCATGTCCTTCCCAACCCCAACCCCTTTTCTGGCAACCACTGATCTTTTTATTCTCTCCATATTTTCTTTTCCAGAATATATGGTCTTTCAGATTGACTTCTTTCAGTTAATAATATGCATTTAAGTTTCCTCTATGTTTTCGCATGGTTTGATACTCCATTTCCTTTTAGCACTGAATAATATCCCATTCTGGATGTACCACACGTTTTAATCCATTTATCTAGGGAAGGATATCTTGGTTGCTTCCATGTTTTGGTAGCTATGAATAAAACACCATAAACATCCAAGTGTAGGTTTTTGTGTGAAGATAGTTTTCAATTCATTTAAATAAATACCAAGGAGTGTGATTACTAGGTCATACAGTAAAAGTGTTAGTTTGTAAGAAACTGCCAAACTATCTCCCAAAGTGGCTGCACCATTTTGCATTCCAACCAGCAATGAATGAGAGTTCCTGTTGCTCCACATCCTCACCAGCATTTGGTGTTGTCAGTGTTCTGGATTCTGGCTGTTCTAATAGGTGTAGTGATATTTCACAGTTGTTTTAATTTACATTCCCCTGATGACACATAATATTGAGCATCTTTTTGTACGCTAATATGCTATCTGTATATCGGTCTTTGGTAAGGTATCTGTTAAGGTCTTTGCTCTTTTTTAATTGGGTTATTTTCTTATTGTTAGTTTTAAGCTTTGTATGTTTTAGATTATAGTTACTTATCCAACTTATCTTTTGCAAATATTTTCTCCCAGTCTGTGACTTGTCTTCTAATTCTCTTTGCTTCTTCTTTTTTTTAACTCCTCACCTGAGGATATGTTTTTATTGATCTTAGAGAGAGGAAGTATGAGAAAGAGAGAGATGTAAGAGAGAAACATCAATTGGTTGCCTCCCGACCCCCAATGGGGATCAAACCTGCAACCTAGGTATGTGCTCTGATTGGGAATCGAACCTGCAACCTTTTGGTGTATAGGATGATGCTTCAACCAACTGAACCACCCAGCCAGGCCTGTCTTCTAATTATCTTGATGTAGTCTGTTACACAACACATTTTTCTCTTCTAGTATATGCATTTTTAATGCTATAAATTTCCCTCTAAGTACTGCTTTTACTGCATCTCACAAACTTTGGTAAGTTGTATTTACATTTTCTTTTAGTTAAAAATATTTTTAAATTTCTCTTGAGACTTCATCTTTTATTTATATATTATTTAGAACTGTGTTGTTTAACCTCCACATATTTTTGGATTTTCTAGTTATCTTTCTGTTATTGACTTCGTTTGATTCCATGTGGTCTGAGAGCATACTTTATGTGATTTCTATTCTTTTAAATTTATTAAGGTGTGTCTTATAGCCTGGAATGTGGTCTATCATGATGAGCTTGAGAAGAATGTGTATTCTGCTGTTGTTGGACAAAGTAGTCTATAAATATCAATTAGACGCAGTTGATTGATGGTACTGTACAGTTCCACTATACCCTTACTAATTTTATGCCTGCTGGCTCTGTCAGTTACTGATAGAGGGGTGTTAAAATATCCAGCTATGATAGTAGATTCATCAACTTCTTGCAGTTGTATCAGTCTTTGTCTATTGTATTTTGATGCTATAAATGACTCTCTAGAGCCCTTTCAGACCCTACATTTGAAGCATTTTGTTCAGCACATGCTCCCAGACCCCTCTGAAAGCAGCCACCACAATCTCAGGCAAACCTGCCCTAGGAGGCCATTCCCAAGCCTACACTCTGACTGCAGTGTGTGGGTGGCCCAGAAGCAGCAGACAGAAAGCCTGGCCCCAGACCTCAGCAGTCCCCAAACAACCTCAGAATTTCCTTTGCTTAGACCTGTACCTATGTGTTTAAAGGGAACTGGGCTCACCATAATAACATGAAAACCTCACTCCCAGAGGATTAGGCTAAACTATGAAAATAAAGATTTTCTGCAGCAGGTATGACTCCCAAAAACCCAGACTTAGAGAATCATAAAATATTCAAACTGGGAGGGAACTTAAATATCATGAGACACAAATCCAGAGAAGTCACCTACTGATGGTTATAGAGATTAAAACAGATTAAGAGGATGTTATTTGCATTATAAAGGATTTATCCATAAAGATATGGTTTGCCAAGGCATTAAAATATGATTCAATTTATAGAAATATCATTTGCTTACAACTTGTTGAGGGCCCATACACATGTCTCAGACTTTCCAGAGCAATGCTCATTTTAAATATTCCACCAGATCATTCTTATTTAAGAATCAAAAAATGTGAATGGTAGCCTGCCTACCCAAGGATTGTGTCAAGGCTACCATAGCAAAACCTCTTAATTTTTGCATAAAAACCATACTAGACTGCCATAACTAGAAGGAACTATAGAGATCATATTGTGAGCTCCTTGTTTTAAAGATGGAGAAACTGAGGCTCAGGGATGTGACTTAGCCAAGGTCACATACTAGGTTGGTGGTAGAATGGAAGGTAGAATCTTGGCCCCTTCACTCCCAACCCACTACACTGTCTCCTGCCTTCATTTGATCTCCATGTCTCAGTGTCTGGCTCTCTTAGACTCCCCCTTTTTTCCTTATGCCCTTCAGAGACCTTGCTGGGCCCCAGACCTACTTGCAGAAGCTGCAGAAGATGGAGAAGAGACCCAGGATCATGTTGGACAAGGACAAGGCATTGGTAACATCCTTCCAGGAAAATTCATTCATCTGGGGGTGATTCTGGTCGTTGGTTAGGAAGAAACTGGTGCACTGACCTGGGGTCCAGGGAAGAGGGGCAAGGGATTCCCAAGGTCAAAGAGTCCCAAAAGAGGCTCCTAAGAACCAATTAGCTCCTGTTCCCCTAGATTTTATACCAGAACCTCACCCTCCAAACACTGTTTCACTGGCTGGAATGAGGCAGACGGGAGTAGATGGAGGAGATCCGGGGGGTAAAGACAAAGGTGCAGACGCTGAGTGTCTTGGGAACGCCCAGAGCAAAGTGAGTGACCAGCACAGCCACAGTTCCCATGCCTCTCTGACTACACCCCTCACCCCACAGCACAAACCTCCCTCCGGACATGTTGACCCTCCTGGCACCCCCATGACCCAGGGTACAAAGAGTGGACACTTCCCCCCTTCTGAGAGATGAGCCTTTTGACATTGAGCTCTTTGTCATAGATGAGACCTTTTTTTTTTTTCTCTAAATTACAAAGCTACTTTCAGTACTTTGGGGTGAGTCCCACAGGAAAAACAAACACTGGAAAGGGCTAACACCCATCACCCGAGGATGGCCCAAGGAGAGAGGGGTACCTGAGGGGAAGGAAGCACAAAAGGGACCCGCTGCAGACTGAGGCTCCTCTGTCCCGCAGGCCACGTTCACGCCATCAGGACAGGGCTGCGGCTGAGGTGCCTCAAGGTCCTGGTTCTGATGTGCCCCAACCAGAACAGCAGGCCCGGCTCCAACAGAGGAAGGAAGAAATGAGAAACAAACAAGAAACATGATGTGTTGCATGAATAGTTCACGGGGCACTCTTCACTGTGCACTCTCTTCTGATCCTGCCGACTTCGGAAGACGTGCTATGATTCTCCCCATTTAATCTCACTCGGTTTAGAGGTGAGGAACCGAGACTCTGCCCTACTCAATGTCTCTGTACAGTCGCAGGCCCTTCCAGTCTGGGCAAGAGCTAAGACAATCTTGGTCCTTTCCCATAAACCTTGCCACCAAAATGTCAGAGGCTGGGAGAGGCTGGACTTGAGGTCTGGCACTGGGAGCTTGTCAGGGCAGCGCTGTGGGTTCATTGCTCCTGCAGCCAGTCTTTCACCAAGGAGTGTCACCAAAGCCACTGGGACTCCTCAGACCTCCTGCCAGGGCCCCCCAAAACTTAAGACAGGAAGCAGTGTGAGCCAGAGAAATCTAGGAGGAGAGGGGGCAAAGGACTGGCTGCACACTCCTTCCCATGAACCCCTCTAGCCCAGTCTCTCCTGGGCCTCCAGACTGACCCCAGCAAAACCAAACACCTCTCTCCCAGCCCAGCCCACTGAGGCCTGGAAGAGCAGCATCCCAGCATCTCTGCCTCTCAGTGGCAGTCAGCAGGTACCTGGGGTAAGCTTGCCAATTACCAGACACACCTCATCTATACTAGTTCACTGTTGTTGTTTTTTTTTGTTTTTTTTTTAATCCTCACCCGAGGACATTTTTTCCATTTTTTTTGTTCAGATAGAGTGTGGGAGGGAGAGAGAGAGAGAGAAACATCGACGTGAAAGGGACACGTCGAGTGGCTGCCACCCACACGACCAACCAGGGCCGGGGACAAACTGCAACCGAGGTACGCGCCCTTAGCGGGAACCGAACCCGGGTCTCTCAGGACCGCAGGCCGACGCTCTAACCACTGAGCCAAACTGGCCAGGGCTGTTGTTTTTTAATTAATGATCAGTTATCTACTATGTTATCTCTCTCATTCACAAAGCACGTTCACCTCTATGGTTTCCATTGGCCCTGTGAAGTCTACCAGTTAAGGATCACTATTCCTACTTGCCAGGTAAGGCAAAGAAGACTCAAACAGGAGAAGAACCTTGCTCAAGGTCACTGACACCCCTTGGAAGTGGCAAGCTAGGACTTAAAACTTCTGTAAGTTTCCTCTGTATTCTCTGTCTACCAACCGTCAGGATCAAGCATTGTATTCACTGTGAACTCAGGCTGAGCTAGGTGCTGGGGAAAACCCTCGGCCTCTGACTTCATGGAACTTCCAGGCTATCCAGGAAAATAAGACTCATGCATGCATGTGGAGACTTACTCTGTACCCGGTTGTACCCATCTAACAAATGGGGAAACTGAAGTTTCAGGAGAGTTAAGCAACTTATCCCAGTAGATGGTAGAGACAGAATTTGAATCAGGTCTCCTCTTTCCCAATTTAATGCTATTTTTAGCATAATGCACAGGTCCCAGGTATGAAAGAATGAGAGTAAGGGCTGCCAAAATCCAGAGAAAAAAGGAATCATCCATTCATTCAGCAAACATTTAGTCATGAGCAAGATTTGGTGCCTGGTGCTTCAGACACAGAAGATTAAGACCTGTTCTCATCTCTTAAGGAACGCAGTCTAGCAGAAGAATTCAACCCTGCATGGGAGAAGTGACCAGGATGCTGAGGCAGCACAGGAGACCAGCATGTCAATGGGGCTTAGAGAAGGTTTCTCGGGGAAGGGGATCATAAATGAGGTATAGCACAGCAGTGGCCTGCAAAGTTAGATCATGTCACTCCCTAGCTTTTCGGAACCCATCAGTGGCTCCCCAAGGCCCTCAGGATGAAATCCAACTCCTTCATTTGGTACATAAACCCTTCATAATGAGCTGCTGCTCAACTCTCAACCTCTACCCTCTACTGCCCCCAATCCCTTCTCTGGCCCTCCCTCTTGTCTAGGTTCAGGTGGTGGTCCTCTTTGGGAAGCCTGGGACTACCAACCCCCCTCCAAACCTGTGAGGTGCTCCTTCTCTGTGCTGCCACATCTCCTTGTACACACCATGTGACACTTGGCACTCACTATTGGCATTGCCTATCCTGTCTTCCTCCTCTACTACAGATGAAGCAACCTGACTGTGGACCAGGGTCCCCTGTGCTCACCCTGAGGTCTGCCAATAGAAGCTGTTAAGTGACTGTTATAACAGAGTATGTCACTGGTGCTTCCCTGAGATACTCTCACTGCACCAAATCACACCTCTCCCTGCATCAAAGCCTGGCCAGTTTGTCCTACAAGAAGCCTTCTGAAATGAACCCTCAACAATCCAGCCCCTTCACCACGCACGACATCTACCCAACACTTAGGATCTTCCATTTACTCATTTAAAAACATATAGGTGCTGGTGCCTGCTCTGTGCCAGTCCTGTGTGTTCTGGAGGTGGAGAGAACAAGACCCAGGCTGCACCCTCAGGAAGCCTGGATTCTGGAAAGGGAGGCAGACATGTGTAGGGACAATGAAGGTAGCATGGCAAGTGTGGACAAAGGGACATCCAGTCGCTGCAGGTGCAAAGGGAAAGAGACAAAGTCCCGGGAAGGTTTCCCTAATGTGATATTTGTGGAAAATCTCTAAATATGAACAAAGGGGGGGCCTTCTTGGCAAAGGGAATCGCAGGTGTGAAAGTACAGTGAGGAGGCTGAACCCCAGGGAGAGAGAGGGGTGCCTGGAGGCAAGTGGGCAAGGAGGCCACAGGTGTGACCTTGAATTGCAGCCTGTGGGTAGGCAGTGATGTTTAGTAAGGGGGTGCCCTCGTCAGATGGGGATTGGGAATGGAGGGTGGTCTGAAGGGGAGAAACTGCAGAAAGAAAACCAGCCATGAGACTGGTCAAGAGATGTCTGCGAGCAGAGCTGCCTGAGGTTCCTCAGGAAAGGAAATGAATGGCCAAGCCGGTTCCTCACCAGCAAACCCGGGCGCAGCACTGGAGTGAGCAGCTCCAGGCGGAGAGGTCCAGCGTGGTGGGACACAGGGCGCAGTCGCTGTGTTTAGAGACCTTACCGCCTGCTCCTCCACACCCCCCCCCCCCAACTCAAGGCCTACGTTCCCGAACAACAGAATGCGGCCTCTCTGGGGCTGGTTCTTCTAAATTGGAGACACCAGCGCTCCCCTCCTCGCTGTTCCGAGTTCAGTCCAGGCTCCACCTGCCCAGGACCCACCCTTACGAAAAGACGCAGGAGATGGAGCAGAGGCTGGGCGTCTGCACTTGGGAACAACTTCCCCCAGGGGCCTGGTCGCCGACAGCAGTCAGGGGAGGAACATGCGCTCGGCGCACGCTCACCTGGGAACAGGACATTCCTAAATGGGGTAGGGCCCGCACACCTTTCCCTGCTTCCTGTTCAGCGGAGGGGGACCAGCCCAAGCAAGGGGCAGCGGCCCCGGCCCCAAGCCTCTTAACCCTGGCTCTTAGCTCACAATCCCCTAGAGGCAGGGGAGGGGCAGCCGGGCTGTAGCTAGTGAGAGGGGCTTCAATTTGCCGGGGAGCCTCCTGTAGTGGGCGTGGTGCGGATTGCAGGGATCTCACTGGAGGGGACTGGTCTCCATCGTGGGAATGGGGAAGGCTGGCAGGTGAAGGGAACAGAAAGCTTGGCGAATGGGAGGTGGATGGGAAGGGAGTTGGGAAGATAAGGCTGGATGCTGGAGTCCAGACTGTGAAGGCCCCTAGAATATAAGCTCCTGTGGACAGGGCTTTTGCTCTGTGCGGCACACTGGTGTATAAGAATGTTCAGGCTTACAGTAAGCCCCCACCCCACCCCAATATTTGTTGGATGAATGACAAGCTGGGTAATGTATACCCAGTCCTGAAAATAAGAAGTTTTAAGTAGGAAAGTGACAGGTCAGGTTGGTTTAGAACGAGTATTCTGGAGCCAGTGTGGAGGAAGGCTCTGTAATACTGCATGAGGAGGCAGTGGGCTGGAGAACCCCCACTGCTGGCCAGACTAGGCGCCATGGGAAGTTGGAATCCCGAGTGTGGGAGAGGATTGAGAGGGAGAAGGAAGGGCCTCTATAAGTGTCTAGACTTGGCCATGGATAGTGTGCTCCAGAAAGAAATGTTAGTACTGGATAGGATCCCAGGCACCAGTTCTAACACCTGCCCCACAAAGAGAAGGGGTGGAGCTAGGAGCTCGAGTGACACTGCCTCTCCTTGCTGTCTGGAAGGGAAAGAGCAGTACAGGACCTAGTGTGTCCTGAGTGGCTACTAGCCACAGGGCACTGTGCTCAGTGCTTTACACACATTTCCTGGATTTTCTCAAATGCCCGAGGCAGTAGCGTTCCTGTTCTCCAGATGAAACAGGGGATTTGTTAATTTTATCAAAGGTTACACAATAATTACTGACGTTGAGACCTGAACACAGCCTGACGCAAAGTCAGATCTAAGGTGTCTGAGAAACTAAAAGAACCAGGATGGAGGCAACTAAGTGTGTGCTGCAAGTCCAAGCCAAGAGTCAGATCGGCTTCTGTGTTTCTCTTCATTTGTCCGAGCCTTGTGGGCCAGTCAAGTGGTAAATTAAAAACTAGCATAATGGTTATAATACTGGCTTTGACTTTTAACCAAGTTACATTCCAGCTCTAACACTGACTAGATGTGTAGATTTGAACAAGTTACTGTTTTCCTGAACCTATATTCTAATCTGTAAAATGAGATTATACGAAGTGCTTAGCACAGAGTAAAAACTCAATTATTCATTATGATTGTTACATGATCATGCACTTGTTAGCCTGGACTTCCCCAAGGCCTCCTTCAGATGAGGGAGACAAGCAGCAGTAGCTAAGAAAGCTCATCTTCCCCATCTGTCAGAAGGTTTTGGCTTCCTCCCGTTCTGGATCACAAAGGAAATGAAGAACAAGAACAGTGAGGTTAGACTATCTACACTGTGATAACATGGTAGTCACTAGCCACATCTGGCTCTTGAGCACTTAAAACATGGCTAGTCCAAATTGAGACGTGCTATTTATGCAAAATACAACCAGAGTTTGAATACTCTGTTCAAATAATTTAAAATAACATTTTTTTTAGTATCATCTGTTGAAATGTTAATATTTTGTATATACTGGGTTAGATAAAATGTATTATCAAAGTTAATTTCACCTGTTTTATTTTATTTTTTAATCCTCACCCGAGGACATTTTTCCATATTTTATTCAGATGGAGCAGGAGAGAGAGAAGCATAGATGTGAAAGGGACACATCGAGTGGTTGCCACCCACACGACCCAACCAGGGCCGGGGACAAACTGCAGCTGAGGTAAGTGCCCTTAGCGGGAACTGAACCCGGGTCTCTCTAACCTCTGAGCCAAACTGGCCAGGGCACCTGTTTTATTTTTTAATGTAGCTACTAAAAATTTTAAAACCACACGTGGCTCACATTATATTTCTACTAGCCACGTTGAGATCCTTCGCAGAATATGAGGAAGTGCAGACCTCCTGATGTCCACCCATTCATCCAGTCATTATCAGAGTATTTATTATGTGTCATGCAATATTTTAGGTGCTAGGGATATAACAATAAACAAGGCAGACACCGCCCTGGCCAGTTTGGCTCAGCGGTTAGAGCGTCGGCCTGCGGTCCTGAGAGACCCGGGTTCGGTTCCCGCTAAGGGCGCGTGCCTCGGCTGCAGTTTGTCCCCGGCCCTGGTCGGTTGTGCGGGTGGCAGCCACTCGATGTGTTCCTTTCACATCGATGTTTCTCTCTCTCTCTCTCTGTTCCTCTCTCTCCCTCCCACTCTACCTGAACAAAAAATGGAAAAATGTCCTCGGGTGAGGATAAAAAAAACAACAACAAGGCAGACACCATTTCTGTCCTGTTGGGAAAGGGAACCAATAATGTCTGGTCGTGATAAGGGCTATGGAAAACAAAGCAGTCAGAAGTGATTTTGATGGGAGAGTTGGTTATTTCTGATAGGGTCATCAATGAAGTGGTATTTGAGCAGGACATAAATGACGAGAAAATGCAAATCACACAAAGATCTTGGGGGATAGTCCAGGTAGATGGAACAGCAAATGTAAAGGGTCTGAAGCATCTGTAACAAAAACAAATTAATAAAAATAATTTTTAAAAAATTTACACCACTTATAATAAATCTAAAATATTGCTATTAAAAAAAAGGTATGAAGCAGGAACAAGCCTGATGTGTTAGAACAGAGAGGTCAGTGGGAACATGGTGAATACTGAGAGTGATAAATCACATAGCACCTTGGTAAGAAGACTGGACTTTATTCTAAGTGTAATGAGAAATTATTGGGTTGTTTTTATATAGAGGCATTGTGACCTGCTTTATAATTTTATTTTTTTGTTAATCCTTGCCCGAGGATATTTTTTTCCATTGATTTTTAGAGAGAGTAGAAGGGAAAGGGGTGTAGAGAGATAAAGAAACATCAATGTGCCCTGGCCAGTTTTGCTCAGCGGTTAGAGCATCAGCCTGCGGTCCAGAGACCCGGGTTTGGTTCCCGCTAAGGGCACGTACCTTGGTAGTTTGTCCCAGGTCCTGGTTGGGTCGTGCAGGAGGCAGCCACTCAATGTGTCCCTTTCACGTTGATGTTTCTCTCTCTCTTCCCTTTCTCCCTCTCACTCTATCTGAACAAAAAATGGAAAAATGTCCTCAGGTGAGGATAAAAAGAATAAAAATAAATAAAAGATGATGCTGACAGTCTCTTTGGAGACAGAATGAAGGAGGGTAAGAATAGAGGCGGGGAGCCAAATTAGGAGGCTACTGCATTCATTAGTCCAGGCTAAAAATATCGGTGTCATGGACTAAGGGGGTAGTGGTGGAGGTGGTCTGAAGCAGTCAGACTTGGGATGTATTTTAAAGACAAAGTTACACCCGGCTGGTGTGTCTCAGTGGTTGCAGGACCAACAGGTTGCAGGATCGATTCCCGGTCAGGGCACATACCCAGATTGTGGGCCAAATCCCCAGTGTGGGGCAAATAGGAGGTGGCCAATCAATGTTCTCTCTCATCGATGTTTCTATCTTCCTCTCCCTTCCTTTCTCTCTAAAATCAATAAATAAATAAAAAAAATTTTTTTTAAATAAAATAAAGGAGTTAAGATGACTTGCTGATTAATGTGGGAAGAACAAACAAAATTAGAGATGACTCAGGTTTCTGGCCTTGACAACTGTGTGAGATAGGCGCTGATGGAAATATACAGAGAAAACTGGTGATGAAATAGATGTTTGGGTAGAAGTCAAAACCTTTTTTGGACACAGTTAAGTTTGTAATGACGTCAAGTAAGGCTGTTACATAAACAAGTCTGCGTGAAACTTGAGGGAGAGATCAGGCTGGACATGCATGAGTGGATCAAGAGTCGCTTGTGGACTGAGAGGTCCCGATTTGATTCCCAGTCAGGGCACATGCCCAGGTTGCAGGCTTGATCCCCAGTAGGAGGTGTGCAGGGGGCAGCTAATTGATGTTTCTCTCTCACATCGATATTTCTATCTCTCTCCATTCCTTTCTCTCTAAAATATCAATAAAAACGTATTTTTTAAAAATGTGCCAGAAGACTGAGAAGGCACAATTGGTAAAGTAGGAGAAAAGCAGATTGTAATTCCATATCAAAATGAAGAAAAACCTTTCAAGCAGGGAGTGGACAACTGAATCAAATGCTGCTTAAGACTACAAAAGTCACCAGGACGGTGTGGCTCAATGGTTGAGCATCAACCCATGAACCAAGAGGTCGCCGGTTTGATTCCTGGTCAGGGGACATGAATTTGGCCCAGGTTGTGAGCCAAATCCCCAGTGGGGGTGTGCAGGAGGCGGCCAGTCAATGTTCTCTCTCATCGATGCTTCTATCTCTCTCTCCCTTCCTTTCTCTCTAAAATCAATAAAGGGGGGGAGGGGGACTACAAAAGTCTAATTGCTCCAGGCACTTAGGAGCTCCTTCCTCCCAAGCTCCAGCTCCTTGATAAATTATCTTGTGAGGGGAGGGGTATGACCTTAGATAAGATCAAGCTGATCTTTGCAGAATGGATTGGAGAGGGGATAGAAGAAAGTTGTCTTGTTGGGGAGACCCACATGGTAAGGAACTAAGGGCAGCCTCTGTGAGTTTAGAGGCTGACCCATTGCTGCTTCCTGCGATTCTCCAGTCACTAGCTAGGCAGAAAGAGCAGAGGGCGCAAGCCAAACCTCACCAACAGTGCAGAAGCACCAGAATCACACACACACTAGTGCAGCCAAGCCAAGGTGTTTATGATCCTCCATTACCCAACATTCTTGTTTCCTGATAAATTGAAGCTCAAGTGCACCAAATGTTAAGTAGTCTAAACCCAACCTTAAAGATGCATTACAAAAAAAATTAAAAACAGTCCCTCTGGAAATCCTCACCAACCTTTTTATGGGAAGAAGAAACTCATCTTTCTCTAATGCTCTGACTTACAAAGAGAACAGAGGGAGACAAAGAGAAGGAAAGTACACTGGCCAGTATGCTGAAACTTACTGGTTGGATATCTGTTAACCAGAGAGGATTCCCAAAAAGACTGATGTGATTCATTACCATCCCCACTAAAGCAAATAATGACAGCATTACAATCACACACGGTCTCCTTCCAAGAAGTTCGTGATTCTTCTACACACCCTCAGTTCTCATGCCACCTCCCATCAAGGCAGAGGATGGGGGCAACAAGGAAGTGACAGGTCCTTGCCATGAGAGCTGTTTGTCAGAGGCCATTCTCAGTGAGTCAGTCCCTGGAAGTTGGGGTCAGGCCTTGGAGGCAGGGCCACTGGCTGGCTTAGTAACTTGTCCACTATGCTGATTTTAGCATCTTGCTTCTCAATGTCCTCATATGGAGTCCAAGACAAGTCATGCTGTAGCTTGTAGGCACCAAGGAAGTCATGTGGACAACTTGCTCCCCATTCCTAGAGAAGGCAAAGGAGTCAGTTCTGATTAGGATAAGATGTAAAGACATTTCCTAATTATGCCACAAAAATTTTTTTTGGCTTTTCACTTCAGACCAGACAGAATCATTCTAGAAAGCATTACATTACACACCAGATTCCTCCCTTAACAGAGATAATGACTGTGAAATAATTTAAGCACATGTATGTTTTTCAGAGTTATATCTGGGCTCAAACCACCTCCCATTTTCTGAGAAACCATTTACCAACCCCTATGCCTACATTTTCACACATATGCCAAGAAAAGATTAGAGTAGATTTTTATGCAAAAATAAATGCTCTTACCTTTGGAGAAATAATAGAAAAATACTGCTGACCACTCTCCCGTCTATAAAGGTAGTAAATGTTGCCAGGTTTTTTCACTATATTACAAGCTGCGTGGTGCAAGTCAGCATCTCTGCGAGCATCTTCCAATACCTAGGAACCACAGAGAGGAAACAAATTAGATACTGAAGGTAAAAGGCACTCATCTTCAGTGATCATCCCAATTAAAATCTAGAAACGGTTGCATGTTTATGATCTTGCTTCCTCCCCCATAGCAATAAATCACTGCTGGGATGCAGATGATTCTGCACACAATCAGACTATAATTTAACTATAATGTGAAAATTCCTTTAGAAGAAATATCTCTCAAAATGTTAAGCATTATTGGCTTTGAGTGGTTTTTAAATTTCTTTCCTATGTTTCTGTAGTAAGTACATCACTTTTATAACTAAAAACATATTTTCCCCTCAAAATGCTTTACCTCACTGAACTTTCTCCTAGTGAAAAAACTTAGCTTATAGTTAACCTCCTGGGCTTATTTTATTTTACTCAATACCTCTATATTTCTAGGAGGTACTGAAGACAAGCTACAATGATTATCAGCAAGTTCAGTCAACCCTATGAACTAAATGAAGAAAATGAAGGCCTGCCTAAAAGCCATGACTTACCTTCCTGGCTTGTTCTTGCAAATGTTGGATTTGCTCAGCTATCACTGTCAGCTTGTTGGTGGCATTTGCCCGGACGAATTCATCGGCCTAAGAGTCACAGAAAACTGAACTGTGGGTCGAAAAGGATCAGCCTTCTATGATGTTCTCATTTAGATTCCAATATGAAAAGTTACGTCAACATCTTTGCTTATGCCTAAAATATTCTTCCCATCCTACCATTCCCCCATGAATTCCCATTCACCTCAAAGCCCAGCTCAAAGAGCACTGCTACTGAGAAGCCAACCCTGATATGACCCCACACCACAGAATTAAGTGCTGTTCCTTTTCTACTTCCCATAGCTTTCTACCCTTGTCACTCTGTTCTAGTCACACTGAACTTCTTCAGTCCACCAACATACCCTGCTCACTCTTGCTACCAAATATACTGAACATGCCCTCTCCTCCGTCTAATACATTTTTCCCTTTGCTCTTTGCCTGACTAAACCCACTTATTCCTCAGGTCTCCATGTATTTTCTCATGTTTAAACATTTCTGAAATCAGAGATGGGTTTTACAATGACAATCCAGACACTTGAGGTATGGTTCTTATCACCTCCTATATTAGAATCTAGCCACATACAGAGAGTATCTGTTCATCTGACCATTATCTCAGTTGAACTTATATTTACATTCATAATTGTTACTTAAAATATATTTTTAAAAGATTTTGCTAAGGTGTAGACCTGAAACAAAGTTATAATGTACACATAAGACTGCCTGTCATGTGCTAGAAAATGCAACTGAAGGCAAGAGAAATTGCTTAAAATAAATCAAATAAATTTGAAAGCTTGGAGAGATGGTGTGACTAACTGATGTCCTATGACGGATTATCACTCAGGCATCAGAAATCTGTCATAAACTTTCAGCTTGATTTCAAGAAAAGCTGATTAATTTCCAGTGGTATACAATTAAGTTAAGGAAAAGAAATTTGATGGCTAACTTGAACTAAAAAATAAGAGGCCCTGGCCAGTTTGGCTCAGTGGTCAGAGGTTGGCCTGGGGACCGAAGGGTCACAGGTTCGATTCCTGGTCAAGGGTGTGTACCTGGTTTGCAGGTTCAATCCCCAGCCCCAATTGGGGTCATGTGGGAGGCATCCAATGGATATGTCTCTCTCACATCGATGTTTCTCTCTTTCTCTGTCTCTCTCCCTCTCCCTCTTTTCCATAAGAAAATCAATGAAAAAATATCCTCAGGTGAGGATTAACCAAAATACTACTACTACTACTAGTAATAGAATTTGCTGGTTAGTTGAGGGAGCTTAAAGAAAATGTCAGGTATATGCCAGTGCTATGAGTGAACAGAAACAACTGAGTAAGTTGAGTCAACTATATATTTAGTAACTACTGTGTGTCAGACACCATGCTAGGCACTGGATGCATTGGCAAACATGAGAGAGAGGTCCCTACCTTTGTTAAGATCTAATGCAATGGTCCTTTAGAATATAAAGCAAGTTGCATATGTAATTTTCAATTTTCTTATTGCTGTGCTAGAAGTAAAAATAGATAAACTTAATTCTAATATTTTACTCAACCCAATATATCAAAAGCCTTATCAACATGCAATTAGTATTTTTTAAATTATTAATAAGATATTTTACAATTCATATTAAGTGTACATTTTATACTCACAGCACCTATCAATAAGGATGCTAAATTCTCATTGGAAATACTTGATCTATATTTATTTTATTTTATTATCCTCACCGGAGGACATTTTTGTATTTATCTTCAGATAGAGCAGGAGGGAAAAAGGGAGGAAGAGAGAGAGAGAAACATAGATGTGAGAGAGACACATCAACTGGTTGCCACCCACACGACCCCAACCGGGGATGGGGACAAACTGCAACTGAGGTACGTGCCCCTAGCGGGAACTGAACTCAGGCCCCTCTGGTCCGTGGGGTGAAGCTCTAACCACTGAGCATAACCGGCCAAGGCTTGATCTATATTTATATTTCATAAAACTTACAGCTGAGTTGATTCACATACTCTAATTGTTCCAAATATACTTAAAAGTTTCTGATAATTATCAGGTTTTTAAATTAAAGCTAATTAAAATTACATAAAATTTAAAATTCAGTTTCTCAGTTGCACTAACCATACATTCCAAGTGCTTAACGGCCATTATGTAGCTAGCAGCTACATATTATACAACACAGCCCTAGTAATACAGACACCAAAAAGAAAGATAATTAAAGATATTATACGTACGTGGAATAATGATACACTATTATGAAGGAAACAGTCATAATTATGTGGTAAAAGCAGATCAAAGAAAACAAATTAAGTACCAGGTTTAATAACAGAGTGGCAAGGGCTATAGGAATTGGAGTACATGCATAGAGGCACTCATTAATAATACTGTCATTTAGATGGGGAAGCGTATGGCCTTCTGCAGACAAAAGGCCTCACTGAGGATGTGACATACACTTGATTACAAGGAAAGGGTAGCAACATAAAAAACTGGAGCAGCTTCCAGGCATTTCTGAAATCAGTACAGCTGAAGAGTACTTAGTGTGTGGGGTGGGGAGAGGGCAGGGACCAGATCATGGCCCCAAGGAAAAGAATTTTCATTTGGTTCCTAGGACAATGAGACACACTATGGCCAATGACAGAGTAGGTGGTTTCCAGAACTAAAGTAGTTCATTTTTCTTACGATGGTGGCAGCAAATCTGTTCCTTGTAAACATAAGAGCCTAATTAAAACAGAAACAAGAGCACCTATAATTTACTAAGCACAAACTCTGGCCCCAATCATGCTGAGGCCCTTCACATAAATTATGATCTAATTCTCATAAAACCTTATGAAGTTGGATATGATAACTTCACTTTCTCATTTTAGGAATTAGACTCAGAAAAGTGAAGCAACCTGTCCAAAGTTTCACAGCTAATAAACAGCAGTTGAAGATTTGAACACAGATCATTCTGATTACAAGTTTCAGAGCTTTCTGCACACACATTAGTAAAAGGCATGTCAGAGGTCAGTCCTGCTGGAAAGTACATTTCAGTACACAGGGAGTTTACTCAAATATTATTGATTCAACTAGATTATCTCCTGTGTTTCTGTTTCAGCTTCTCAAACACTGATAACATGGGGAAATAGAGGCAGCACAATAATGTATTCTCTATATTTCACTAGATTATAGGCTGAAAAACAAAAACTGTCCCTTCTTTCTTTGTTTCAGGCCACTGTAGTAAACATGATAGTTACTCAGTAACCCATGAAATGTTTGCCTAAAATTTGGCCCTGGAAGCCTCCCTCCCAATAAGAGTGATTTGATTAAACAGACACATAACATTCTTCTCATCCATGAAAGTTATACTTTGGTCCCCACCTCTCCATAAAAGAGAAGGCACAAGGTTTGAATCAAAGGAGCCTTCCTAAATATTTGAATATTTCTTAATTTTAAAAAACCCTGAAGTACAGAGATGTATAAGTGAGAGAATTTGAGCACATTAATTATTAAATACTTTTGAGCTAAACAAAGATGTTTGAACATAACCAAAGCCAATGTGTGATAGTGTACACGAGGATGAGTGGATATCATAAATTTTATTGTTTTTAAATCCTCACCTGAGGATATGTTTTTATTGATTTTAGAAAGACGAAAGAGAGAAACATCGATGTGGCAGAAATATCCATCAGTTGCCTCCCAAACACTCCCTGACCAGAGGTCAAACCCCAAACCTTTTGGGGTGCGGGACCTTGCTCCAACCAAGTGAGCCACTCGACCAGGGTAATATCATAAACTTTAAAGCAGCAGGGCCCAGTACAAATTGAAGAGGTTCTACAATTTGTCATCTTGGACAGTGGATCCTCCAGTCCCAGTCAGTCCTTCAGATGAGACCACTGCCCTGCCAACATCACTGCAACCTCATGAGCCAGAACTACCCAACTAAGCTGCTCCCCAATTCCTGACACAGGAAAACTGAAATGTTTGTTGTTTGAAAAAAAAGGGAAAAGTAGCCCTGGTCTGTTGCCCAGTGGTTATAGAGCCTCGGCTTGCAGACCAGAGAGCCCCGGGTTCAGTGTCTGCTAAGGGCATGTACCTCGGTTGCAGTTTGTCCCCTGACCCAGTTGGGGTCGTGTGGGTGGCAACCACTCGATGTGTCTCTCTCAGGTCGATGTTTCTCTCTTCCTCTCTCCCTCCTGCTCTATCTGATGATAAATGCAAAAAAAAAAGTAATTTGCCTCAAGTCACAGTACAAGTTAATATCAAAAGTGGAATTAAAAGTCATGTGTCCAAATTCCAATGCTCTTCCTGTTATTTCACATTCCTCATTTTACTTCTTTTAGCAATCAATAAGCACTGGGCTTGTCCAATATTGTGTCCAATGAACGAGGACAAAGGACAAACTTAGAGTCTTGCCCTCCCAGCTGTTTAGTTCTAAAAGCTTTCAGGGCACAGATAAAGACCTTATGGTAAAGTTTTAAGTGGAGTATGCATCCCTGCAGAATGTGCATTAGAGTGTTCTTGAAACTTCCCGGGAAACTTCTCTTCCCGTGTCAAATGAGAATACCTTCGGTACTGCCTACTTCACAGGACTGTCCTAAGGCCCAAATGAAATAATCAATAATGACAGTGCTGGGCAAACCTTTCCACGAAGGGAGATTATGGGCACTCAAGTTGCAGCTGAAGGAGCCTTTGGTCTCAGATCAGAGTTGGAGTCAAGTCACTGACTCGCAATGACAATCGCCTTTTCCTGTGTGTAAAATGTAGACAAGAACAAATGCTACCCCACACTAAATGGCTGTGAGGTCCGAATCGTAATTCGCAGAGCCAAAAGTGAACGAACGTGGTTATTTACTTCCCCAGCCGCGCCTCCTCACCTTCTGCACCTGCTCTGCGAGCGCCACGAGGTCTAAGGGGTCCCCGGCCCGGTGGGTGTGGTAGGGGCTGACTAGGGCCAGGCCGCCGGGGGTCGGGGTGAGCTCCACCAGGGCTCCTGCGACACACACCCAGGAACACAGGCCGTGAGCGCCCGCCCTCGGCCTCCCGCAGAGCCCGGCAGACTAGCTGCCCCGTGAGGGTCTCTTTTCCCTTTCTGACTCCCGTCCCGCGTACCTCCCCGATCTGTCGCCGACTGAACTTGGTTTTCAAGGACTCCCTCAGTCTTCCCCGGCGTCGCAGTGTCCTCCATGACTGTACATTACCTTCCCACACCACCCAGGCGGCCCGCGGCAGAAGAGTATGCGCACAAAGGCCTGTGGGCGGAGCTCCGTGTTCCCTGGCCATTGGGCGTCAGAGCTGCGGAGCTCGGAGGCGGGGCCCCGGGGCTCGGAGGCGGGGTTCCGGAGCACGGAGGCGGGGCTTCGGCTGACGCACGGGGTTCCGCTGAGGGGTGGAGTCCCTTGCAAGCCTCCTGTTCGGGCAGCGCCCAGCTTGGGAGGCGGGGCTTCACTCGGGGGCGGGGCGGGGCGGGGCGGGGCGGGGCGGGGCTTTCTGGGGGTAGGACTCCGGTCTCCGTGGCGGGCGGCGAGCAATCTGTTAGGTTTGAAGAGGTGATGGCGGCACGCTTGTTGAAGCTGCTGACCACACTGCTGGCGGTCACCTCCGCTGCTTCCCGAGCCCATGCCAAATCTGAGGCAGAGTGGGACTTGTCGGCGCCAGATGTGCTGTTCGCCGAGGGGACCGCGGCCTACGCGCGCGGGGATTGGCCCGGGGTTGTACTGAGCATGGAGCGGGCGCTGCGCTCGCGGGCCGCCCTGCGCGCTCTCCGCCTGCGCTGCCGCACTCGCTGTGCCGCTGACTTCCCGTGGGAGCTGGACCCCGACTCGCCCCCGAGCCTGATGCGGGGCTCGGGCACCGCCGCCCTGCACGACCTGCGCTTCTTCGGGGGCCTGCTGCACCGCGCCGCCTGTCTGCGCCGCTGCCTGGGGCCGCCGGCCGCCCACTCACTCAGCGAGGAGCTGGAGCTGGAGTTCCACAAGCGAAGCCCCTACAACTACCTGCAGGTCGCCTACTTCAAGGTGCAGACCTGTCCGGTGGCCGGGGTCCTTCTGGGCGTGGTTGAAGGCGACCCGGGGGGACTTGGGGGGCCCGGGAAGTGTCCGCGGAGAAGGAAGGTGGTCTCTTGGCCCGGGAGCTCTGTTCGGACCCAGGGAGAGCAAGGACCCTGTCGGGAGACCTGCCTCGCCCTCTTCGCATAATCAGATGGTAACCCCAAAGGGCCAGCCTAGGGTTAAGGCACCCTCCAAGCAAAACTTGGCCTGTGCTTCCATGGGAGGCCTCCTAAAGGGAACTAAAGTGGCAGCTTGGGCCTCTCATCCTGATTTCACTGTAGGTGTCCGACAGAGGAGCCAGGACCTTTCTACACTATGTTCCTTCCGGTTCGCTTTCCAATGATGCTTTTCCTGCTGCCTGAGTGCCGCAGCTTTCTTTCAGGACGGGAGGTTGCCACGTCGCCAGTAGGGGCTGTCTGGCCCCTCCCTGTGGGGGACCCTCTGGCTAGTCTGTCAGGTTTCCAAAGAAAATGAGTGATTTTAGGAATTCCAGAGTGCCTTAAGTGTATACATGGATTTGGAGCGCTCCTGGCCTGCTTGATGATGATGGTGATGATGATGATGATAATGATGATGATGCCATCATATACTTTCAGGCACGATTTAAGTATTTTTCGTTTGTTAATATATTTGCCCAGATCCTGGCAATATCTTTTAAGGTGGGTATTATTAGCCCCATTTTATTGGGTGAAAAAGGAGCTGTGTTGCATATCTAGTATATCCATATTTTACCAGACCTTCAAGTCAACCTAAAGAGAGACTTAGAAAATCTTGGGGACCTCAGATTTTCACCACTCCTCAAGTATTTTGTGTACGTAGTTCTGCTCCATTCCTACTAATTACTCAGAAGCGTACTGGGCTTGAAACCAAGATAATTGGGCTGTCTTTGGTCGTGTCACTTTAAGAGCACTTCTTAAAATTCTTTCACAAATGTTTATTGAATACCTACTACATTCCAGTTCTTGTACAGTGCTTGACTTTATATTTTTGTTTGTTTGTTTTACTTTGCTTTTAAGAATCAGTATAATGAGCCCTGGCCGGTTTGGCTCAGCGGTTAGAGCGTCCACCTGCGGTCCAGAGAGACCGGGGTTCGGTTCCCGCTAAGGGCCCCTACCTCTGTTGCAGTTTGTCCCTGGCCCTGGTTGGGTCATGTGGGTGGCAACCACTCGATGTGTCCCTTTCACGTTGATGTTTCTCTCTCTCTCTCTCCCCCTCCCACTCTATCTGAACAAAATATCAAAAAATGCCCTCGGGTGAGGATAAAAAAAAAAAGAATCAGTATAATGAGGATATGTACTTAGGACTGTGGGAACACAAAGGAGAGAGAATCTATCTTTGTCTCAGAGAAATTAGAGACTTGAAAAAAGAAGTGACATTTTAAGTTGATCCTAGATGTTGCTGGAGGAGAGCAAGGATGGCCATTCCAGGTGGAGTGAGCCAGACGTCCGAAGAGAATTCCGTAGGCTTCAGGGAGCCATCATCAAATTGGGTTTTAGAATGCTAATCCCGGAAGCCATGTGGAATAAGCCTTGGAAGGAGAAAGTGGTGGCAGGGCGAACCATTAGGAGATGAGTGCAGTTGTTCACCTGAGAGAAGGAAACGAGGTGTCTCAGGCTTAGAGAGTAAGGAACAGCCGGGGGTGGAGTGAAGAGTGAGGAGATGAGGAGACCAGAAAAAGCAAGAGCAATGCTGAAAGATGGGAGAGAGAAGAAAGCCGTAAAAGGAATGGACTTGAGAGAATTTATGATGTTATAATTAAGGAAACTGAAGTATAGAGATGGTGACTCTTAACCTTGGGTCACTTAGCTATTTTTGAGTTACACTCAGGGCTAACTCCTTGTTCAGTATGCATTTACTAGTACCAATGATCAGAAAAGAAAAAAATTTAGCATATTAATAATATGATAAGATTTATGTTTATTGAGCACCTATGATGTGCCCAGCACCATGTGTTAGATGCTGCATATATATTATCTGGTTTAACTTTCACAATAATGCTATGAGGTAGTGGGTGCTGTCTCCAGATGTCAGATTAGGGAACTGATCTGTAAACTTTAACTTTTCTGAAGCCTCAGCAAGTGAGTAATTAAACCTAGATTTACCACCAGTCTATCTGATACCAAAGCCCATTAGTTAATCATTAAGTAATCAGTGATTTATTTTGGATGCTACATATGAACCTGTGTAACTTTGACATGCTGGAATCCATTGCTATGGACATTACTGTGGCCGGTAGTACATTCTCCCCTCTCAGATATCTGTATAGCCACTTGTTTTAACCTCATGAGTCCTGGATTTTGAGTCCAAAGATTCCATGTCTGGATTCTGTATAGGACCTTAGGATTTTTCAGTCACTCACCTTTTTCTTTAATGTCTCAAAACACTTATTTTATGCAAAAAACACTTTCTTTTCCTAGGCAAATTCTTAGGCATGGTCTAATTGTTAACTGTTCTTTCTCCTCTAACCCTAAATGACTCCTCCTCCCCACTCCCACCCCCTCCTGCCTTCCCCATATTATTGACTGTGTCCATTGGTTATGCATATATGCAAATAAGTTCTTTGGTTTATCTCTTCCGCCCTTCCCCTTCCCCCTGAAGTTTGTTAGTCTGCCCCCTACTTCCATATCTCTGGATCCATTTTGATCATCAGCTTATTTTGTTCATGATGTTCCATAAATAAGTGAGATCATGTGGTACTTGTCTTTCTCTGACTGGCTTATTTCACTCAGCATAATACTCTCCAGGTCCCTCCATGTCATCTCAAAGAGTAAGAGATCTTTCTTTCTTACAGCTGCATAGTATTCCATTATGTAAATGTACCACAACTTTTTTATCCACTCATCCATTGATGGGTACTTGGGCTGTTTCCAGATCTTAGCTATTGTAAATAGTGCTGCTATGAACATAGGGGTGCATATATTCTTCCTGATTGGTATTTTAGGCTTCTTAGGATATATCCCAAAAAGTGAGATCACTGGGTCAAATGGCAGTTCCGTTTTTAATTTTTTGAGGAAACACCATAGTGTTTTCCATAGTGGCTGCACCAGTATGCATTCCCACCAGCAGTGCACTAGAGTCCCCTTTTCTCCACACCCTCACCAGCACTTGTTGTTTGATGAATGACCTTTGTTTTAAAATAGAATGTTTACACTGTTGAAGCATTGCCTCCTGTAATTTGGGGAGCCCCTAAGCCTGATTTAGGAAATAACTGAAGTCTTCCCAGGGCCCTGTGCTCTAATCTCTGGCATGTAGTTCCTGCCATAGGTGCATTTTCTGGGGCGGACAGGGGTGGGGCACACTGAATGGAAGGCTCAGGAAGGCTGAGATTTCCTGTTTTCTGTGGACTGCATATTTGGACACAAACCTTCAGGGCTTGGATGTGAGAATCATGTACTTGTGCTTCATTCTTAGATAAACAAGTTGGAGAAAGCTGTAGCAGCAGCGCACACCTTCTTCGTGGGCAATCCTGAGCACATGGAGATGCGGCAGAACCTAGACTATTACCAGACCATGTCTGGGGTGAAGGAGGCCGACTTCAAGGATCTTGAGGCTAAACCTCATATGGTGAAAAACTTTATCTCCTTCTGTCTTTTTATTAAAGTAACACTTACTAAGGTTGTTTTCTGATTACAGAAGTAATATATGTTCATTGTACCCCATTAGAAAAATGCAGCTAAGTATACAACAAAAAGTAATCATTTGTAATACTGCCACCTTAAGAAAACCAGTAGTTGATATTTTAAGTCTTCTGTATGTAATTTTTTTTTTTTTTTTTTTCCTTTTTTATCCTCACCCGAGGACATTTTTCCATTCTTTGTTCAGATAGAGCGGGAGGGAGAGAGAGGAAGAGAGAGAGAGAGAAACATCGATGTGAAGGGACACATCGAGTGGCTGCCACCCGCACGACCAACCAGGGCCGGGGACAAACTGCAACCGAGGTACGCGCCCTTAGCGGGAACCGAACCCGGGTCTCTCTGTACCACAGGCCGACGCTCCAACCGCTGAGCCAAACCGGCCAGGGCTTCTGTATGTAATTTTTAAAAACAATTTGATGTCATATATTGTGTGTGTTTTTCATCATTTTTTTTTTGTTTGCTTTTTAAATATGTTTTTATTGATTTTTTTAGAAAGGGAGGAAGGGCGAGATAGAAACATTGATGAGAGAGAACATCGATTGGCTGCCTCTTGCATGCCCTCCAATGGGGATCAGGCCCACAACCTGGGCATGTGCCCTGACCAGGAATAGAACCTGTGACCTCTCGGTGCATGGGTCGACACTCAACCACTGAGACACACCGGCCAGACTCATCATCCTTTTTGGACTAACATTATATCATGAGCCTTTTCTCACGTCTTCAAATTTTCTTTCAAAACACAATTTTTAATGGCTGCATAATAGTCCATCTCATGCATAGATCAGGTTAATTTACTAGTAACCGTTTTTTGGTCATGTGGGTTTTGCTTTTCACTATAAGGATTGGTACAGTATTCCTCAATGTCCTTGTTCTGTTTGTTTAGCAGGAAAAGTATGTATTCCATAAGAGATATTGTCTGTGTTGATATAGCATTTTTATAAAGAGCTTTTTTGTGTTGTTGGTGATCCTCACCCAACGATATTTTTCCATTGATTTTTTTTTAATCTTCACCCGAGGACATTTTTGCTTTTATCTTCAGATAGAGCGGGAGGGAGAGAGGAAGGAAGAGAGAGAGAGAAACATCAATGAGAGACACACATTGAGTGGCTGCCACCCACACGACCCCAACCGGGGTACGTGCCCTTAGCGGGAACTGAACCCAGGGACTCTCTGGTCTGCTGGCCAGGGCTTTTTTTTTTTCTCTTCAAAGATAGAATGGAAGGGCCCTGGCCAGTTTGGCTCAGCCAGAGTGTCGACCGCAGACCAAAGAATCACGGGTTTGATTCCCGTCAAGGGCACATACCTTGGTTGTGGTTCGTCCCCAGCCCTGGTCAGTTCTGCAGGAGGCAACCAGTTGATATGGCTCTATCACATCAGTGTTTCTCTCTGTCTCTCTCTCCCTCCCTCCCACTCTATCTGATGATAAATAGAAAAATATCCTTGGGCGAGGAATGAAAATAAAAGAAGAAGATAGAGTGGAAGAGAGGGAGGCTGAGAGAGAGAGAAACAGTGGCTGCTCCCCGCCTGACCCCAATCAGGGCTGGGGAATCCAACCTGAAAACCAGGTATGTACTCTACACTGGGAATCGAACCCGCAACCCTTGAGTCCAAGCGCCAACACTCTAACTGCTGAGCCAAACCGGCCAGGGCCAGAATGACTTTTAAAAGCAAACTGTGGCACTGCCCGTGTGGCTCAGTGGATTGAACACTGTCCTGTGGACTGAGAGGTCCCGGTTTAATTCCTGGTCAGGGCACATGCCCCAGTTGTGGGATCGATCCCCTTGTAGAGGGCGTGCAGGAGGCAGCCGATGGATGTTTCTCTCTCACATCGATGTTTCTACTTCTCTCTACCTTCCTCTCTCTTTAAAAATCAATGAAAACATTTTTTAAAAAATAAATTGTGTACACCTAGTACATTATACAGCAACACATAGTTTTGGGGTGTTGGGGTTTTTTTAGTGATTCTGTGACAAATGAAAATGGTTATTGTCCACACGAATGGGCGCTGTGGCCCACAGACAGCAAAGCAGAGTGGGTGACCAGCTGCTTGCGGCTGCCCAATCACCCCTTGCTGCTGGAAAGACAGCTCTCATCACCACAGACTACATTCTGACATTCAAGAATTAAATTGTTTTCATTAAACTTTTATTTGGAAAACATTAGCCCGACAGAAAAATGAAGCAAATTACAATGAACTCCCACCCCTTTCGTCTATATCTAGTTAAATGTTTTTTAAATTTCAAAAGAAGCAAGTCCTGACAGCTTACAAAAGGCCTTCACGATGTAGCAGCCACCCTTTCCATCCACAACCCAAGATGACCAGGAAATGTGGACGCACCCTCGTGGAGAGCGAGGGCGGGCTGGCTGTGGCCTGCGTTTGAGTACTGCTTCCTCCCAGTAGGATGAGTTCCGGCTGGGAGTGCGGCTCTACTCGGAGGAGCAGCCTCAAGAAGCCGTGCCCCACCTCGAGGCGGCGCTGCAGGAGTACTTCGTGGCGGACGAGGAGTGCCGGGCCCTCTGCGAAGGACCCTATGACTATGACGGCTACAACTACCTTGAGTATAACGCCGACCTCTTCCAGGCCATCACAGGTGCGCCGCTCAGAGCCTGGCCCTCCGCCAGGTCTGCCCGAGCCTTGAGGACAATGTCGTGATAATACACACACAGCATCTTCATCCTCATTTCTAAATTTCTTAAATCTGGCAATCTGACTGACAGTTGCTTCTCCTTGAATTTGTTCATCTTAACCAGAATTTGAATCCTGAAGATTGACCTTATGGTTATTCTCCCTCTTTGATTCTTTTCAGATCATTATGTCCAGGTCCTCAGCTGTAAGCAGAACTGTGTCACGGAGCTGGCTTCCCACCCCAGTCGAGAGAAGCCCTTCGAAGATTTCCTCCCGTCGCATTATAATTATCTGCAGTTTGCCTACTATAACAGTAAGAATGACTTTCCTTTTTTTTTGCTGCTTTTAATTAAGAAGCCAAAAGCAAGGTAGGCAGGGATTGTGTCACTGTGCTTCAACTCATTTGGCTTTTCTCTGTGGCTCTGGAAGGCACAGTACCAGTTGATCCCTGGGTGCTTGGTCACAAGCGGGCGGCCAGGGAAGCTGATACTAGCCACCTGAAAAGCTGGGAGAGGAAGACTCTAGGACCTCTCTCTCGTCCCTTGTATGACATTTATAATCTAGTTTTGCATCTGAATTAAGTTACAGCAAAGGGTGTACTACCATTTAAACCAGCTAATTGGACATTTCTCAGCCCTTCTCCCTTGTATGGCACTGATGCTAGGGGTGGGGGGTCCTGTCCTATCCAGAAAAACAGGTCAACTGTGTGCTAAGCATTACAGTATATTCATGGGTATATGATGTTTATAGTTGAGTTGAAGAGACTAATACATACCAACAAAGAGGCAGTCTGCTATTGTAATCCGCCCCCCAAAGAGGCAATCTGCTATTGTAATCTCCCCCCACCCCCATCTTCTGAAAATCCATAGGGAAAAGAAGGTAGGAAGACAGCAATATTCCTGATATTGGTCTGATTTGTAGGCCAGTGTTTGAGTCACTTGTGGATTTTTTTAAATGTATCTTTATTGTTGGGAGTATTACAGATGTTCCCCATTTTTCCCCCACAGCCCTCCTCCACCTGGCTCTCACCCACTACTAGTGAATTTTTGAAGATGTGGGCACACAGAGGGTTCAGATTCTTTTCTGTTTCAATATTAGACAGCACTGATGATACTGAACACCTATAGTCTACATTTATATGACTTCTATTCTTATTCTTCTATGTCTCCCCCAAATCTGTGCTGAGAATGAACACTAGTGATTCCTGGTACCCAGAATTAGACCCTTCTCAGACATTTTTTCTTTCACTTTGCAGTTGGGAATTATACACAGGCTATTGAATGTGCCAAGACCTATCTCCTCTTCTTTCCCAACGATGAGGTGATGAACCAGAATCTGGCCTACTATACCGCCATGCTTGGAGAAGAACAAGCCAGTTCCATTGGCCCCCGTGAGGTGAGAGACTTGTGCCAGCTGAACCCAGACCGGAGGGCAGAGAGCGGGGTAGAGGAGGGGAGCTGCACTGCCTGTGGGCAGTGAGGACAGGGTGCTCTGGCGGGTGGGAGCACTGGGTGCTTGTCACTGGCAGAGTAATGGAGCATAGGAAGCATGGAGAAGGGGCTGGAGCCTTCACCAGCGGGATTAATTAGCATGATCTGGGCCCAGAAGTATGTTCTCTGAGTTGTCAAGGAAAAACAGAACTACCAAGCAGCACCCCTCTTTGGCAACCCCTACAGTGAGACTTGATACCATTTGGCCAAGATTTATCATTTTTAACATCATGCTCATTTTTTTTCACTCACAAGCTTTCTGTCTCCATTTTTCTCCCCATCCCCTCTTCTCTCTGCCACTGTCTGATCTCTCCCCCTTTTAGCATTATTCCCATCTCCCTCCAAAACACGGAGATCAATCTATATAATACAGTGACCAAAATGTTAACACTGAAATGTTAGCAAAGCTTATTTCTGGGTAGTAGAATTATGGGTGATTTTTGTATTTTGCTCATTTATATTTTCTAAATTCCCTGCAGTGGATGAGTATTATTTTTGTCATTAAAAACACAAAAAGTTCTCTGTTTTTAACTTAATGAAGTTCAATACTATAAACCTTGATATTTGTACACATGCCTTACACACAGCCTGGACTCTCCTTCTTCAGCCCAGAGCAATGAATGAGGTGGATTTGAAGTCACCAGTCTGTGCTCAAATCCTTGCTCTTCCACTTACTGGCATCGTGATGGGCACGTCATGGAGGTCGTAGGCATGCTGCATTGCCCCTCTGCGTCTGTTTCTCCCTCTGTAAAATGGGATTCTGGTTCTTGCTCTGACTTAAACACAGAATGAGTGTGGGGGCCAAATGAGATAATGACAGGCATTGTACAAGTGTGTACAAAGGGTTGTATGGACGGGTAGCATCATGGAACACGTGTCTCAGGTAGCCAGTTTCTTCACTTCCAACCCGAGCCACCTCCTGAAATGGGTGGCTTATCACTGTGGCCCTCAATCACCTGTGTCCTGCTGGCCTCTCCCAAACCCCATCCTCCAGTGTGTGTAAAAATGGCTATAACTTTGGACCAGTTTTTCTTTTGTCCAAAAAAAAAAAAAGTAAATAGCTACAGTCACTCTAGAGGCCACTCAGTTGTTTATACAACAAATATATTGGAGAAATGTAGGGGGTGAGAAAGCAGGCACACTCCTGCACTGTTGGTGGGACTATAAATCGGACTGTTCATTTAACCAGCAATGGCACTGCCGGGTTTTACCTTCAGCTGCATTGACAGGTGCGCAAAGCTACGTGTGCACAGATGTGCACCGGAACATTGCTGCCAAAAACAAAAAACCAGAAGCAGGCTAACTGCCATCAGTTTGGAGACTGATTAAATAAATTATGGTACATTCATTCAATGACCTACGAGACAACTGTTTTATTTCATGAAGAGATCACTGTGTGCCAATATTAAATTGTCTCCATGATATGATTTTAAGTAAAAAAAAAAAAAAGATATATTAAATTCTATTTATGGTTTTTTGAAATATGTATATATGCTTTAAATTTTAAATTGTAGACTTCTGATGAAAAACTGTTTATCAGGATTACCCCTGAGGCATGGGCCTACAGGTTAGGCATGGGGAGACTGAATGTTTCTTTTTATGGCTGTTGATACTCTGTGGATTTCTTTTAGCTATATATGTTTTACTTTAATGTCTTTTTATTTTAATTTTTTATTTTTAAACTTATCTTTATTGTTAAATGTATTACAGATGTCCCCCCTTTTTTCCCCATTGACCCCCTCCTCCCTGCTCTCACCCCACTCCTGCCTTCCCCACACTATTGTCAGTGTCCATTGGTTATGCATATATACATAGAAGTTCTTTGGTTTATCTCTTCCCTCCCTCCCTTCCCCCTTCCCTTTGAGGTTCATCAGTCTAACAACCAATTTGTACTTAATTCCTTCACCTTTTTCATCTATCCTTCAAGTACCTGCCCATCTGGCAACCAACAAAAAGTTCTCTGTATCTATGAACCTGTTTCTGTTCTGCTTGCTCATTTTGTTTGTAGATTCAATTGTTGATAGATATGTATTTATTGTTATTTTATTGTTCATATTTTTCTCCTTCTTCTTCCTCTTCCTCTTCCTCTTCCTTTTCCTCTTCTTCTTCTTCTTCTTCAAGTAGACTCATCATCATTTCATATAATACTGGTTTGGTAGTGATGAACTTCTTTAGCTTTTACTTGCCTGGTAAACTCTTTATATGTCCATTGATTCTAAATGATAGCTTTGCAGGTAGAGTAATCTTGTGTAGGTTGTTGCTTTTCATCACTTTTAATATCTCTTGCCACTCCTTTCTGGCCTGCAAAGTTTCTTTTGAGAAATCAGATGACAGTCTTATGGGAGCTCCCTTGTAGGTAACTAACTGCTTTTCTCTTGCTGCTTTTCAGATTCTCTCTTTGTCTTTAGCCTTTTACATTTTGATGTCTTGGTGTGGACCTCTTTGGGTTCATCTTGTTTGGGACTCTCTGTGCTTCCTTGTATGTCTGTTTCCTTCACCAAGTTAGGGAAATTTTCTGTCATTATTTTTTCAAATAGGGTTTCAATTTCTTGCTCTCTCTCTTTTCCTTCTGGCACCCCCATGATGCAGATGTTGATTCACTTGAAGTTGTTGCAGAGGCTCCTTACACTATCCTCATTTTTTAAAATTTTTTGTTCTGATTGGGTGTTTTTTGCTTCTTTATATTCCAAATTGATGGTTTGCTTTTTAGCTTCACCTACTCTACTATTGATTCCCTGTAAATTATTCTTTATTTCAGTTAGTGTATCCTTTATTTCTGACTGGTCCTTTTTTATGCTCATGAGTTCCTTGACATTCTCACTAAGTTCATTGAGCATCCTTATAACCAGTGTTTTGAACTCTGCATCTGTTAGATTGCTTATCTCCATTTTGTTTAGTTCTTTTCCTGGAATTTTGCTCTGTTCTTTCATTTGGGACTTATTTCTTTGTTTCCTCATTTTGGCTGCTTCCCTGTGTTTGTTTCTATGTATTAGGTAGAATACATAGAGAGTCTCCTAGGCTTCCTAGGGTGGCCTATTGTAGTAGGTGTCCTGTAGGGTCCAGTGGCACAACCTTTCTGGTCAACCCTGGGCCCTGGAGATGCACCCCTTGTGTGGATTGTCCACCCTTCTGTTGTAATTGAGTTTTCATTGCTGTTGGCATGTCAATGGGAAGGATTTACTTAGCCTGATCAGCTGCTAGGACCGTCTGTGCCCACTGACCACTGACCTCTGACTACCTTGGAGGATCAGCTATGCAGGACCTACTACACAGAGCAAGACTTACTTCAGCAGGGCTCAGGTGCCCACTGAATCCACTCCTTGAGTGTGTCACTTGTGGGTTGGGTGGTGGTGCTTCGATGTGGTCTGAAGCTGGCCACTGGGTATCCTGACTCTGTGGCAAGGTCAGCCACTGCCTGTGTTCTACCCGGGGCCACCAGGCATAAGCTACAAAGCGATCTACAGATAGCTGCTTCTTGTGCTGGGCTTGGAGGTGCCCAGGCAAAGCCACGCTGTGTACCAAGGCTGGCTGCTCCTAGTGCCAGGCCTGGGACTGGTTAGCTAGAGGTATGGGACTCGCTGAGGCCAGGTACAGTCTGAATGTGGCATCTTCTTTAATTTCATAGTTGTAGGACTTCCATAGTTGAAACGCTCAGTTTCAGGCGTTTCTGAATCACTTTCATGGCTTTTTCAATGCCATCTAAAACATAGCTTAGGGCCTGGCTGGTGCTTGAGCATCGTCCAATGTACTGGGAGGTGCCATTTCGATTCCCAGTCAGGGCATATGCCTGGGTTGCAGGCTCAATGCTCAGTAGGGGGCATGCAGGAGGCAGCTGATCGATGTTGCTCTCTCACATCAATGTTTCTATCGCTCTCTCTCTCCCTTCCTCTCTCTCTAAAAAAAAACTAATAAAAACATATTTTAAAAAATAAAATACGCCTTGGCCGGTTTGGCTCAGTGGTTAGAACATCGGCCTGCGGTCCAGAGAGACCCGGGTTCAGTGCCCGATAGGGGCATGTACCTCGGTTGCAGTTTGTCCCCGGCCCTGGTTTGGTCATGCAGGAGGCAACCACTCAATGTGTCCCTTTCATGTTGATGTTTCTCTCTCTCTCTTCCTCTCTCTCCCTCCTACTCTATCTGAACAAAAAATAGAAAAATGTCCTCGGGTGAGGATAAAAAATAAATAAAATAAAATAAGATAAGATAAAATAAAATACACCTTAGGGCATTGATGACAGAAAGCTATATAACCCAAAATGTATAGAATCCTCTAGTGCATATAATAGTAGACAGTGAGGACAAGCTATAGTGGAAGCATGGAAGAAAAACAATCAACTGGCGAGTCAGAAAAGGCTTCACAAGAGTGGTGTTGCCATTGGGCTTTAAAAGCCTCAGAACGAACGAGGCAGGAAAGGTTCTTTTAGACAGAGAACAGCGCGTGCAAACAACATGGACAATGGTCCCATATGAATGAAAGATGATTCTGGAGAGTTACAGGAGATGAGTCTGGGGAGGGTCAGATTTTGAGTGGTCCTGAGTGCCTCCCAGGACCTTGGACTCTATTCCAAGGCAGCAAGTTCCCAGCTTGGGGGACACATGCTGTGCCCCTGGCTGGGAACACACGGTGGAGCAGGGTGCTGTCCTCGTGGGCCTTCTGGCCTGCTGGCCCTCCAGCCCAGGATGGCTAGTTTTCCTCTGGTCACTGGGAGAAGGAGCTAGGAGATGTAACAGCCTTCCCATTCTGGTTGTTGTGGCACTTACTATGGAAAAATCACCACCTTTCAGATGTGTGTCGCATCTCATAGCTTACAAAATTATCTCACAGCTTTTATTTCATTTGAAACTCAAACCAGTTGGTAAGGTGGGGTCACCTGCCTACCCTGAAGAAAAATACCAAGGTTCTTCCTAGTTTTGGAATCCTGAGATCTCCAGTGGAAATAATCCTGACAGTTTCCTCCCATGGGGGATGGGTCACCTTGCAGTTGTCGTCTTTGGCCACTAGATGGTGACTGTCTGGATTGAGATGGCACTTCCAGTTTCTTTGTCCTGCTGGGTTAAGATCTTTATCTTTTTTTTTTTTCTTTCCTTTATGGTCATATTAGTGAGTCTGGGGTAGAGAAGGAAATAAGCCCACATGTTTAATCTACCATTTTTAACTAGGACTCCCCTTCTGGAAAGAAAGTAACTAGCATTTGTCGAGCCAAGCACTGTGCTGGGTGGCTTACAGCCATCATCGCATTTAATCATCACAGCCACCCTGTGAGGTGGGCTCTGTGCTTCCTGTTTTAGAGATGAGAACACGTAGGCGCTGAGAGGTGAGTGAACGTGCACAGTGCCTGCGGCTGGCGGTGCTGACTGGAATCTCTGCTTCTCCACCTGATCCCAGTGTGGCCAGTTCCTGATGCAGAGCTGATCCTCGGGGGTCCGTGTGGAGTGTGGAAGGGGATCTGCTCCCAGCAGCCTCATAGAGCTATCGGGAGGGTTAGATGAGATAGCATCCCTAGCTTGGTGTCTAGCCCTTGGTGAAGGAAGCCAATCACTTAAACTCTGTAGGAGTTTAATTATATTTACAAGTTGGGTAAATATAATAGATAGGATAGGACTCTTTGACACTGTCAACATTTTCCTGACTGCACTCATCTTCTGTTTCCACTGATGATGTCTTTTTTCTTTTCCTTCCTTCTGCTGCTTGGAGACTAGCAGGGCACCTAGGGAAAGATGTGACCCCGGAAGGTACTTAGTTCCCTGCCCTGGGTAAGCCCCAGCTATGGACACTGGTGGGAGGGGCCAGCTGCCCGTCTCCGGGAGGGGCACGGTTTGTTCTGAGTCTGAGGGGAGGCGGTGGCATAGCAAAAAGCGTGTGGGCTTTAGGATTGGAAAGGCCTAGGTTTGAGTGCAGGTCCCTGCTCTGCCATTCCATACAGCGTCTCCTAAAATAAGTCGTGTGTCCTCCCTGCGCCTCGGTGTCTTGGTCTGTGGAATGAGGATGATTGTATCAACCTCAAAGGTAGCTGTGAAAATTCTGCGAATAGCAGTCAAGTCGCCTAACACCAAGGTGTCCTTTCTGAGGACCAAACTGCAGAAGTCAAGAAGGAACTCTCCTTGGAGAGAGATTTTCACATCTCTGAGAATCATCACATTTTTTGTCTTGGAGATTAAGCAGTGTCTCAGGGGAGGAAGGGGGTTTTTCCCTCCAAGGGAAGCCTGGTTATGCCACCCTCAGAGGTTCTGCTTGAACCAGGCAGGAGGGACCCTTGAGCACAGCAGTGACACTTGTCCCAGACTGGGGACCTGACACATAGTGACAGGGACGAGGAGCCTCAGTTCACGCTGGGAGTGACATGTAGCATGCCAGGGTGTGAACGGACAGGGCCAAGTTCAGGACATTTCTTCCATTGGTCCCTTCAGAGCGCCCAGGAGTACCGACAGCGCAGCCTGCTGGAGAAAGAACTGCTTTTCTTTGCTTATGATGTTTTTGGAATTCCCTTTGTTGATCCGGTGAGCCAGGGTGCAGGGGTTGGGGGGACGGGGGAGAATGGGGGCCAGGAATGGGGGTGAGTGGTAAGCAGTGTGGCTCTGGGGAGAAAATTGTTAGGGGGTGAGCCAAACATGGAGTCTGAAACTCATGGATGAGAGACAGAAAACGACAAAGGGGGACTCTGGGCAGCTGGCTCGAGGTGACTGAGGTTCAGAGACCTCTCACTTCATCTGAGACCATGCAGGTGAGCAGGCGGATTCTCTGTGGGCCCTGTTCTCTGCCCTGAGGCCTGGAAGACTGAGTAAGTCACCCTGCGCTGCCCATTTTTTCCTGTCCTGTCTCTAGGATTCCTGGACTCCAGAGGAGGTGGTTCCCAAGAGATTGCAAGAGAAACAGAAGTGAGGGCCTTGGAGAAACTGCATGCTTGGATCGGTCTGATGAAGCGCTGAGGCTTCCTGAGCCCAGGCGGATGTGAACTCCTGGCCAGGGCTGGGCAGGTCCCGTCTGGGAAGTTGGGGTGGAGCCAGGGCCAGCCCCAAAATCCAGTACTCAGAGCAGCTGTGCTCACAGGTCAGAACGCGAAACAGCTGTCCGCATCTCCCAGGAGATCGGAAACCTGATGAAGGAGATCGAGACCCTTGTGGAAGAGAAGACCAAGGAGTCGCTGGACGTGAGCAGGCTGACCCGGGAAGGTGAGCGGGCAGAGCTCGGCTCTGGGCTGTCGTGGAGGCAGCAGGCAGGTCGGCCGCACCAGCTGGGAGGCGCCCCGGCGCAGCAGCGTCAAGCCCCCCTGGGCAGCCGCAGGATCTGAGCCAGCGTGGTCAGGGCTTAGCCTTGCCTCCGCGTCCCTCCTGACTCGCCAGCAGGATTTCCGCCTGGGGAGGGCACTGAGATTTGGCTTTTGTGAAAAGATTACTCTGTGTCACTAGTTTAGTAAGTATTCATAGGACCGAACTCCTTCTGTCTCCCTGCTTCCAAAACTGTTTTCTCCCCACGTCCATCATTCGTCCTGTTACCAAGCCTCAAAACCTTCAGGACTCCTTTGGTTCTCTCCCGCTTCTCCCCAGAGCCTTCCCTCCAGCCCACCAGGGAGGCCTCCCGAGACAGCGACTCTGCTGTTTCTCCTCCCGCTCAGACATTTTCTCTCTTCCCGTGCCTCAAGCCTGCTTCAGGCCCAGCACCTCCTGCCTGCCCTTGTCTCTCCTCTTCCTGCCTGTCCTTGCCCCTTCCCACGCGGGGCCCACATCAGTCTTCCAAACACAGGGACGCTGACCGCCCCTTTAACCATATATTCTCCCCCACACACCCCAACCCCAGCCGGGCAGCTCCTGCTGTGGAGCCTCTGCCCACAAGTTGTTCAGCCTGTCCCTCCTGACTCACTTCCGGTCATCTCCGCCTGTGATGTCTCAGCTACACCCCACAACGCCCTCCCTAATCTCCCAGCCAGTCAGGGCCTCCTCCCTCTTTCTAAACTTTCTTTGCATTTTCACAAGGTCAGCCTTATGCTGTTTTTTTGTGTAATTGTTGGAACGGGTGCTGTCTTCGTGAGTGAACCCCTTTCCGTGTCCAGCACAGTGCCTGGCACACACTGCGGCCTCCGTAGATAGATGGAGTTGGGTTGAGTCTCTGCTGTGTCCCCAGCACAGAGACCCCCTGAGAGACAGGAGAAGCCCTGGCCTGTGCTCTACAGTTGCTCAAGTGCACAGTGATTGCTTTAACAAGATTAGCGTGTGAAAAGAATTTGTCCGGACTGCCTTTGTTTTCAGAGTGCTTTCAGCTTATTTGTCTTGCTTCTCTTCAGTCCCTGGGCAGTGCGGGGCAGATTGGAAATTCTCATATTAAATAAATGATGATGATGATGATGGTAGCTAAACTTTTAAGCATTGTACTGTGTGCCAAGTATTGTGCTAAGCATTTAACTTGTTCTTCATAGCCACCAGGCATCACGAGAGGTAGATGCCATTTTACGGGTGAGAAAATTAAGGCTCAGGGAGGTTAGGTAACTTGCCAACGTCACACAGCGCATTAATGCAGGAGTCAAACCCAGTTCTGATTTGGGAGCTCATGTTTTAGGAATGTGAAGGCCTAAGGAGCCAGCTGGTTGGGAGCAGAGCTAGGACTAGGGCTGGGATTTCCTGTCTTTCAGCTCCAAGTTCTGTCCTTTGGACAATCCTAACCTTTGGAAGTGACAGGTGATTTCTCTGGTGAACAGGAAACAACTGGAATTTCCGTTCCTTACGAAAGCAGTACGGGATGGAGAGTCTCTGGACGGAATGGCTGCTGGATTTAGCCGGGTCTTGTCATTCTTTGCAGGCGGCCCCTTGCTCTACGAAGGCATCCAGCTCACCATGAACTCCAAAGTCTTGAATGGCTCCCAGAGGGTGGTGATGGATGGGGTCATCTCTGATGATGAGTGCCGGGAGCTGCAGAGACTGACCAATGTACGGGAGACCCAGTGACCACTCCTTCTCCCCAAGGGCCCGGCCTCCCCCTACACAGGGCCTCCTAGGCTGAGGGCCTGGGAAGAGGTGGTCACCTGCGTGGCTGACTCCACCTGTTTCTGGGCTTGTAGGCAGCAGCAACGTCAGGCGATGGCTACCGGGGCCAGACCTCCCCACACACCCCCAATGAAAAGTTCTATGGTGTCACCGTCTTCAAAGCCCTCAAGGTAGAGTCGGTACTCATTGGTCTAGAGCGTGGAGGGGGAGGGAGAGGCCAGGAGTTGGAGAGGCGCTGGGGATGTTGGTAGGAAAGGTTAACAGTGCCTGCCTGTCGACATCCCAACTGCCATGGAGGGAGGGTAAATTTAGCTGAGTGAGTTTAACGGGAATTTTGGCTGTTAGACCAAGAGTAATAAAATGAGGCAAGCAAGTCAGACCGGCTCCAGAGCTGTGAGTGCCTTCCGAAGAGGGGCTGGCGTGCTGTGCTGTGCTGTGCGTGGCCTGCTCAGGCTATTCCTACGGAGACGTGTGAGGGGGAGCGTAATGCAGCGGGGTGTTGGGGGGGGCGAGAGACTGCACCTTCGGTATAGGCATGAGGAGCAGGGCTGGGGCCTCAGGGGTCCTTGTTGGCCCACAGAGGGGCGGGCGTGCAGGGCCGCTGACCACCGGTCTCCTTGGCAGCTGGGACAGGAAGGGAAAGTCCCCCTGCAGAGCGCCCACCTGTACTACAACGTGACGGAGAAAGTGCGGCGTGTCATGGAGTCCTACTTCCGCCTGGACACCCCCCTCTACTTCTCCTACTCCCACCTGGTGTGCCGCACTGCAGTCGAAGGTGGGCCTCCTTCACCCTGCAGCCTTCCCTAAGCACACGCCGTGTCCACCCTGCTGGATGCTGAGGATGTAAACAAACAAATGAGTGGCAATCACTGTGCTAGTGCATCGGAGGAAGTTACAGCCATTCCGCCCGGGCAGTCGGGAGGGCTTTCTGGAGCAGGTGATGACGGTTGTGCAGGCTGAATAGGAGTTGTAGAGGACGCCGGGTTGTTCAAACCAGAGAACAGCATGTGCGAAGGAGTTGAGGCACTGAGCAACCCGGTAGTTGGGGGAACTAAGAAAGTTGCCATTCTGGAGAGTAAGGTTAAAGCAGGGAGCAATCAGATAAGGCTGGTGAGGGCCTCAGAAGCAAATTATGGAGAGCTGCATTCAAGAGTTCGCTTAGGCCGGTGGTGCTCAGTGATGGTGTTGGGCCTCAGGTGATTCTGCCCTGAGCCCTGGGCTGATACAGCTTAGCCGGAGCCCCCTAGTTCACTGGGCATTCAGAGACCCAGACTCTTTGGGAAGCGCCCCCGTGCCAGCAGGAGGGCACGATACCTCCTGCGGCATCTCCGCACTGACGCGCTGCCCGGTTCCAGAGGCACAGGCCGAGAGGAAGGACAGCAGCCACCCAGTCCACGTGGACAACTGCATCCTGAACGCCGAGGCCCTCGTGTGCGTCAAGGAGCCCCCTGCCTACACCTTCCGAGACTACAGGTGCCAGCTCGCCCTCTGTGCCCCGCGATGCCCTGCTCCTTGCCCCTCCCCCAGCGCACATGCACAGTCGGGAGCAGCTGTTCCCAGAGTCCCACCCCTCGTCCCCAGGCCCTCTGGATGGGAAGTTGGACAACAAGGAACTCATTACAGTGTAGTATGAGGACACTGAAGGGTGGACTTGGTACGGAACTACCCCCAGAGAAGGATATGGCGGATTCTCCGGGGCAAGGCTGGAGGGGTGGCAAGGTTGGAGTCATTTGTGAGGCTTCAGAGAAGGTTCTAGAAGGCTTCCTTCCTGTGAAAGGCCGCCTCCAGCTGCTGGTGGGGCGCTGGGAGAGGAAGGCCCCAGAGCCGAGGGCTGTCTGGGGAGGGGGAGGAGGGTGTCGAGGTGTTTCTCTGCTTTCCCAGTGCCATTCTTTACCTAAACGGAGACTTCGACGGGGGACACTTTTATTTCACTGAACTGGATGCCAAGACCGTGACAGTAAGTGTGTCCTTGTCCCCTCCCTGAGAGACAGGGCAGAACAGCCAGCGGGTCTTCTGGTGGCCAGCGCTCCCCCCCACACCAGGGCTTTGAGGTGCGCCGATGGCTCCTCTGGCCACCTTCACTCTGCAGTTCTGCCCTTTGGGAAGCCAGGCCGAGGAGCCACCCTCGGGCCTGGGCCCTGACAACCCGTGTCTCTTCTGAAGGCAGGTCACAGTCTGCCCTGTGTCCCCCTTTGTGCCCTTCAGGCAGAGGTGCAGCCCCAGTGCGGAAGGGCCGTGGGGTTCTCCTCCGGCACCGAGAACCCGCACGGAGTGAAGGCCGTCACCAGGGGGCAGCGCTGTGCCATCGCCCTGTGGTTCACTTTGGACGCTAGACACAGCGAGCGGGTGAGGGCAGCTGGTGCTGCTGCGACCTGGAAGGGCCCTTGTTCTGCTTCCGCCTCCCCAGTGCCCTGGACACACTGGGCCTGGGGGCTGGGGAGTCCAGAGAGACCCTTCTTCCCTACTTGTATTGGGGTTTCAGGCGGGGGAGGGGGCGAGATGGGGACTGACCCTGGTTCTTGGTTCCTCTTTGCACACGGCCGCAGCTGGCTTTGCCCAGAGAGCAACCTGTTGGGAAGGAGGTGGGCGGGGAGGCCGCTGAGGAGAGCCTTCTTGTTCCCAGGAAGGGGCACCTGAGGGGTGAGTGCCTGGTCCGGAGGCCTCTCTGGATAGCAGCAGTTTGTCCTTACAGGACAGGGTGCAGGCAGACGACCTGGTGAAGATGCTCTTCAGCCCGGAGGAGATGGACCTCCTCCAGGAGCAGCCCCAGGAAGCGCAGCAGCGCCCCCCGCAGCCCGCAGAGGGGTCTGTCTCCAGCGGTGAGTCAGGGCACAAGGACGAGCTCTGACAGTGTCCGGCTCGCCGTGGACTGGCGATCAGACCCACCGTGAGGAACTCTGTCCTGCGGCCGGACTGGCCAGCTGCTGGGGACACGGAGCAGTGGGCACTTACATCTGCTGCCCAGCGAGGGGACCTGCTCACAGCCATCCGCACGGTGCTACTGCTGTTGGCGTGGACATGGCAGGAGGGCCCGCCACCCCTGGACCTGGCTGAGGGCTCAGGACGCAGGCTCAGAGCCACCACCGGGTGCCTGCCGAGGTGGCCGCGTGACAGCAATGCAGTATTTAAGTGTCTGTGCAGATAACCAAAGAATAAACAATTCGTGTTTTTTACTAGTTTGTTCAGAGAATAGAAACACGCCCACCTGCCCAGAGGTCTCACTTGATAAGAATTGCTCTGGGCAGGACGCGGGGGCAGTGCACCCTGCTCAGCCACTTCCTGTGCTGCCTCAGGCCAGCGCTTAACCTCTGTGACCTTGGAGTTGTCATCTGTATAATGGGGATCACAGTCCTCGCTCTGCCCAGGGTGGGGGCAGTTGCATGGCCCGGATGCAATATCGGGTGACAGCACTGTGAACAAAGGCCCCGGATGGGTAGCCGGGGTTACTATGAACCTTCCCGTGCTGGCCCTGTGTCAGCCACAGGCGTCCTGCTCTGCGGCCTGGCCTCAGTCCCCGCACCGCAGGGCCTCCGTGTGCGGGACAGCACGCGCCTAGGAGACAAAGCAGAACTGGAGAGGCAGCTCCTCGGGCCAGCCCATCTCCCTCCTGGCCTGGCCGTGCCCTGGGGCAGTGAGCGTGGGAGCCTGCTCTCGGTGCTCAGTCCACCAGGCAGTGCTGACCACGGCGCTGGGAGTGTGGCAGGGAGCAAAGCAAGTCCCACCCTCACAGAGCTTACATTTCACAGGGGAGAAGTGTGTGCGCGCGCATGCGTGATTCTTTGAGAGGAAGGAAGCACATCAGGCCCTGGGGAGGGAGGAGCAGTCAGGAGGCAACGAGGCAGCACCGCGTGGGTGAGGAGGGCAGCGTGAAATCAGAATCGGGGGCCTCGTCGGCCATCGTGAACACTTGGGCTTTGACTCAGTGAAAGGAGCCCTTGGAGGATTTTGAGCAGAGGGGTGACGGCATCCGACTTACATGCTAAAGGCCTCAGTGAAGAACGCGTGTGGAGAGTGGGCCAGGGGGCAAGGATGGAGATGAGAGCAGAGAGGAACCCCGGGGAGAGAGGAAGGTGGTGTGGATCAGGGTGTCGGCTGTGGCGGCAGGAAAAAGCTCAGGTTCTGGGTCTAAAGTAGAGCCCACAGCAGTGGCTGAGGGACTGGATGGTGTGAGAAAAAGCATCAAGAGAAACAAGGGGAAAATGAACAGATGGGAGTACATCAAACTAAAAAGCTTCTGCACAGCAAAAGAAACCACCATCAAAATGGAAAGGGAACCCACTGTATGGGAGACCATAATTGCCAATGATGCGTCAGATGAGGGGTTAACTTCCAAAATATATAGAATACTCATACAACTCGACAAAAGGAAGACAAAGAACCCAATTTAAAAATAGGCAGAAGTCCTAAAATAGACACCTCTCCAAACAGGACATACAAATGGCCAAGAGACATGAAAAAATGCTCAACATCACTAAATCATCAGAGAGATGCAAATTAAAACAACAATGAGGTATCACCTCACACCTGCCAGAATGGCTGCCATCAACAAATCATCAAACAAGTGCTGGGGAGGGTGTGGAGAAAAGGGGACTCTAGTACACTGCTGGTGGGAATGCAGACTGGTGCAGCCACTTTGGAAAACACTATGGTGTTACCTCAAAAAGTTAAAAATTGATCTGCCATTTGACCCAGTGATCCCACTTCTAGGAATATACCCTAAGAAGCCTGAAACACCAATCAGAAAGAATATATGTACCCCCATGTTCATAGCAGCACTATTTACAATAGCTAAGATCTGGAAACAGCCCAAGTGTCCATCAGTAGATGAGTGGATAAAAAAGCTGTGGTACAGCCCTGGCCCATTTGGCTCAGCAGTTAGAGCATTGGCCTGCAGTCCAGAGAGACCCAGGTTCGGTTCCTGCTAAGGGCACATACCTCAATTGCAGTTTGTTCCCGGCCCTGGTTGGGTCGCACAGGTGGCAACCACTCGATGTGTCCCTTCCACGTCAACGTTTCTCTCTCTCTCTCTCTCTCTCTCTCTCTCTCTCTCTCTCTCTCCCTCCTACTCTATCTGAACAAAAAGTGGGAAAATGTCCTCAGGTGAGGATAAAAAAAAAAAAAAAAAGCTGTGGTACATATACACAATGGAACATTATGCAGCTGTAAGAAAGATCTCTTATCCTTTGAGATGACATGGAGGGACCTGGAGAGTATTATGCTAAGCGAAACAAGCCAAGCAGAGAAAGACAAATATCACATGATCTCACTTATTTGTGGAATATAATGAACTAAACAAACTGATGAACAAAATTGACCCAGAGACATAGAGGTAGGGTACAGACTGACAAACCTCAGAAGAGGGGGTTTGGGGGCAGAAAAGATAAACCATAGAACTTACATGCATGTATGCATAACCAATGGGCATAGACAACAAAGCTGGGGATGGAGAGGAGGGTGCCAATGGGGGAAAATGGAGAAATATCTATAACAAAAAAAATAATAATAAAAATACTTTTTTAAAAGAGAGAGAGGGAGCCCTGGCCGGTTTGGCTCAGCGGTTAGAGCGTCGGCCTGCGGTCCTGAGAGACCCGGGTTCGGTTCCCGCTAAGAGCGTGTACCTCGGTTGCAGTTTGTCTCCGGCCCTGGTCGGTTGTGCGGGTGGCAGCCACTCGAGGTGTTCCTTTCACATCGATGTTTCTCTCACTCTCTCTGTTCCTCTCTCACCCTCCCACTCTACCTGAACAAAAAATGTCCTCGGGTGAGGATAAAAAAAAAAAAGAGAGAGAGAGAGAGAGAGAAAGCATCAAGAGGGATTTTAGCCCCGGGCTGCAGGAGGGAGGGTGAGGTGGAAACCAGGAGTTTGGCGTTGCACGTGGTATGCTGATGAGCCCACTAGGTATCCGAGTGGAAATACCAGAGAGTAAGCTATGTCTGAGTCTGGAGTTCAGGGAGAGCTGGAGGCAGTGGGCTTTGGGAGTCATCATCGGCGTCTGCATGGTGTCAAAGCCAGGAGACTGAGGTCAGAGTAGACAGGAAGAGTCAGAAGATGAGCCTGGCTGGAGGTGTCAGGGGCTGGAGGACACTGGGAGCCAACAGAGACGCGAGCAGGGGACCTGAGAGGGATGCAGCCGGGAAGCCAATGAGAGGTTCAGGGGAGCGAGCAGTGCTGTCCAGGCTGCCGAGAGGCTGAGCCAGGGAGGACCTGAGAACCCACGTTTGCAGTGGGCGCCATGGAGATCAGTGAGAACTTCGACAAGATGCTTTGGTGAGGTGGTGTGGACGAAAGGCGGGCCGGAGTGAGCTGAGTGAGGAGGGGAGGGGAAGACGCAGTGGTGGTGGCTACAGACAGCTCTTCTCAGGAGTCGGGCTCTACGTGGGGCCAGAGATGAGCCGGAGGAGAAGGAACGGCTGTGTTTGAGCTGGGAGACAGCACGGAGTGCGAGTATGCTCATGGGAATGACCTCGGAGGGATGGTCCCTATTCCTTCAGTCACTGGTGATCCCGTGTCCTGCTTGGTCACTCACTTGCCCTATGGAGAGAGGACCACGTTCGTGGAAAGAACTTGAGCTTCACCCACATGCTGAGTGGGCGAGACTCCCTTCCACCACTTGGTCTTCGGGTGTGTTTCCTCCCCAGGAACCCGGGCGCACGGTCCTGACCTCCCAGGATGCTCAAGAGTGTTCATGAGGGAGCAAAGCAGCTGGCACAACGCTCACTGAGCACACAGTAGATACTCAGTGTCTCAGAAAATTATACCTGCCCAGTTCTGGTCTTCCAGAAGTTTCTACATCAAGGCAGATGACCTTTAATATTTCAACGTACGCCAACCACGTGGAGACAGCAGACTCTCTCAGTAGAACTCATGAAAGGCCAAATGTTCTCAAGGGCAACAGGACCAGGGGAGAAGTGCCTATCACTGGGGTGGGCAGGTCAACTGAAGCAAGAGGTGACGGCAGGGTCCGGGCTGAGACGGGCTGTGGTTGCTCAGCCTGGGTCATAGGGCACATCAAGGGCATGTCAGCCATGGTGGACGTTTGCTCCGGATGAAGAGAGGCCCACGTGAGCACTAGGTGGGTGCAGGCCGCTCAGCAAACAAAGGGAAGATGTGGACGAGGACTCTGGTCTCTGGCACCCCGAGCAGTTGGCAGCTGTCCTTGCACGGGCATTGAGAGAGCCTGTGCTCAGAGTTGGGAGTAGGAAAGGGCACCCACCCTGGGTTAGACGTGGGGCACAGAAACAAGGCTGGCTGGAGGGCCATGAGGTGCTCCCAGTCCTCTGGAGGGAGGCAAACCACAGTGAGTGCTGTGAACGGGGTCCCAGGTCAGCGCCTGCCGCTGTGGGCAGGCAGGACAGCGGCTGCGGGAGGCCCACCGCTGGCTGCATGCTCTCCAGCTGTGTGGCCTGAGGCAAGTCCCCTCCATTCCCAGCCTGGGTTCTGCAGGAAGGTCAGACTGAGTTGGGGGCAGTCAAACCAGCTCCACCTTTAATGTTGCAGGTGGTGGCCGCAGAGAGAGCTGGATGGCAACCCGCTGAGTCAGCCCCCTGACTGTCCTTGGGAGAGGACCGGGAAGGGCCGCAGAGTTCCACCGCGGGGGAGGCAGAAACAGGTAATCCTCATGCCAAACAGTCATGATCAACACGTCTACCCTACGCCGCTCTCTGCCAGGCGCTGCCAGGCAGGAGGTGGCAGCGGGCTTCCAGCCACAGTCAGTCCAGCCCTACCCAGCATGAGGGGGCACAAAGGGGACACCGGCCAAGGAGGGAGTCTCGGGAACAGAGCTGTCATTGACCACATTTTTTCAGGCATATTAAGTTTTCCAAAAGCTCTTCTCACCCATTATTGGATCCCTGTCAATACCATCATGAACCAGACAGAGCAAGTGGCATCAGCCCTACTTTTCAGCTAAGGAACCAGGCCCAGAGAAGCTAAGGGACTTGCCTAAGTCACACGGCTTCCAGAGGCAGAGGTGAAGCTACAACCCTAAGCTTCTTGTCAAGTATGTGAAAACACTTGTTGAACAGTGACATGTGACACCCCAGGGCAGGCTCTAGTTAGCTCTCAGTGGAGGCCAGGGAGGCTGGGTGCTCTCCAGCATGCCTGGGAGTCACCGGGCTGGGGGGCGGGCGCCCCAGCAGGAGGCCACCCCCTCGAGGAGCAGGTTCCCAAAGGCGTTGGCACGCTGAGAAAGGCCCTCGAGCGCATGTTGAGAGAACGGACTCCAGACCTCAAGTAGCAGAGAGAAGGGGTGAACCTTCAAGGGCATCAGAGGGAGATACGAGCCTGGTTCGGGGTCACAAATGTTTCTGGGTCCAGTGTGAGGGGCTCCAGGATGGAGGCTCAGGGACACACCCTCTAAGCTGCAGAGGCCCGAGACCGTGTCCTGGAACAGCCACTGGCGTCGCTCTTGGGCTCTCAGCCCCTCCTCCATCAGCGGAGGCTGGCAGCCATGGTCTGGAGGGCCTGTGTGGCTCCGACTGGTTTCTGTGCGGCCTTGACACTCAAGCTCAAAGACCTGCCCCAGGTGCTCCATGGGTCCCCAGGAGTGTCCACTTGGGGCTCCAGCAGTGTCCTCGGCTCCCCTTATTGTGCTGTCAGCATTGTCTGTGTGCAAGAGGAATCTGACTTCTCTCCTACTGTTTAGACCCTGTTTGATTTGGGGACCCCAGGACCTTTCCAAGTACACAGAGCCATGTGGCTCTTGCCTTCCCAGCAGGAGGGCCACAGGGGCCCAGTGTTCGGAACTACAGGCCAAACAGCACCCACCCCTGCCCCCCAGCTCCCAGGGGCGGGGGCTCCGGGCCATACCAGGGGCCCACGCCGTGGGCGGGCACACAGGGCAGCCATTGTCTGGGCAGTGCCTGGCACCCTCTCGTTTGCATAGCCACGTGAAGAATGCAAGGGTGCAGGCTGGGGACACGTCCCTGTCGAGGGGGGCCGGGGCTGTGGGGAGGAAGCTGGGGTGGTCCACAGCAGGACCCTGCATCCCCCAGTGCAGGCCAGCAAAAGCAGGTGGCCCCCAGAGAAGGAGGGGGCGCTGTGGGAGGGGCTGCAGGAGTGGGAGCGGGTTGTGACATTCCCCCTGCACCCACGGCTGAGCTGAACGTGAGGGGACTGCTAATGAGGTCCAGGAGAGTTAAATATTCTCCTGCTCCAGAGGGCTGAGCTGGGGTGGGGGGAAGGTGGGTGCGAGGAGGGGGTAGCCTGAACCCCAGGAATGTGCTCCCTCCCCACCAGGCTGTTCTGGAGCTGGGGCCCAGGGCCCAGTGCCTCCGGCCTCAGCAGGAGCTGCTAAGCCAGCCAGCAAGGGGATTAACAGGCTGAACAGTCTGCCTTCCTTCAGGCTGATGCCAGGTTGGCGCGCTCTCCCACCTCCCTGCCGGGTCCTTGCTGACCAGCAGCCGGGTCTGGCCCAGCCCTGATGGGGCCCCTCCTCTGCCCACCTCATATCTCAAACAGACCCCACAGTGCATATTCCGTCTGGCCTCCCCTGTTTTTGATACACATGGTTCCCAGGTACCCAGGACCCTCCTCTCCCTAAAAGCCCAATCTCTCCATATCTGGTCTCAGTCTTCTCCAGAAAGTTCTTCCTGATGTCTACTCTAGTCTTACCTGCTGCAAATTGGAATTCCATTTCCTTTCTGTCTTAGGCAGAAAGGACAGAATCCCCCAGGTCAGTTCAGCCATGCAAGAGCAAAGCCCGTCATCTCTGGGCTGGTGCTTGGGGTAGGGATTAGGAGAATGTTAGGGCACTGACTGGCATCAGGCTCCTAAGGGGGTTTCCCTGGCAGAAAGGTCCCCTCAAGGACTCATAGGATCCCTCCTCCCAGTCCCTCCATTCTCCATCCCTGAGGGGCAGGGGCACCCACCTGCTCCACGGCCAGCTCCCCACCCCCAGGGGGCTGGGCAGCTTTGCTGGGACCTGCCCTGGCTTAGCCGGCTGCTGTGGGCGGGCCCCTGGCCTTGCCAGCGCCTAGGCCTCCCCCTGCATTCTAGAGCTCCAGCTGCTGCCTTTGCTGGGCTGCCGTGGCTGGGCTGCCACCTCTCCTTACCACTGCTGCACCCCTCCCGCCCAGCGCTTGGCTCACCTGGCCATGACCCCGGCCCCCCCAGGGACCGTGGCCCAGCCCTGAGCTCTGGGACCCCCCAGCCTCCTTCCCTGGGCCATGGCCAACTCGGGCCTCCAGCTCCTGGGCTATTTCCTGGCCCTGGGCGGCTGGGTGGGCATCATCGCCAGCACAGCCCTCCCGCAGTGGAAGCAGTCCTCCTATGCAGGCGACGCCATCATCACCGCCGTGGGCCTGTACGAAGGGCTCTGGATGTCCTGCGCCTCCCAGAGCACCGGGCAGGTGCAGTGCAAGCTCTACGACTCGCTGCTCGCCCTGGAAGGTAGGCCCCGCGCGGCGGCGGCGCGGGGGCGGAAGGGCTCGCCCAGGCCCCCTCCGCTGGGCTCCACTCTGCCGCCCCTGCCCCTCGCGCTTCGGAAAATCTAGGCCAGCCCGGTGCCCCACAGAGGGTAGGGGCTCTCGGTTCTGGCAGCCGTGGGTCCAGATCCCAGCTCTGCCTCTGTCACCATGAAAGAGCCGAGACCCTCTCTGTGTCCCTATGTCGCCGTGTGTAAAGGGAGTGCTGTGCCTTTTACAGGCTGATGGAAGGGTCGGGTGAGGTGAGGGCCTGGCACTCAGAAAGGCTCAGTCAGGACCCTCCCCTCCACATCCCCCTGTGCTTTGCAGGCAGACAGGCCTGTGTGCACGCACACTCTGGCCCTGCCGGCTAGAAGAGCATGCCAGCACTCAGGGGCACCCGCACACATGCACACACACACATGTGCACACACACGTGCACACGCCCACACACACGCATGTGCACACACACCCACACACACATGTGCACACACTGGTGGTCGGGCCCACAGGTCCCTCTCTTCCTCCTCCTGGGGTGTGGAATTGAGACTGAAAAGTTGGCTCCTAAGCAGGCACCGCTGTAGGTCTGTCCCTGGCTTGGGGCCGGCCCACCCACCCTCTGCCCAGGGCCCACAAGCCAAAGCCAGGCTGCCCTCACGTCCCCACCACGCGGATCCAGAAAGACATCTGGTATCCCTGAGCTGCTCCCATCCATTCACTTCTCCCACAACAGCTCAGTCCCTCCCACCCCCCAGGTCACATCCAGTCAGCGCGAGCCCTGATGGTGGTGGCCGTGCTCCTGGGCTTCGTGGCCATGGTCCTCAGTGTCGTCGGCATGAAGTGCACCCGGGTTGGAGACAGCAACCCCATCGCCAAGGGCCGCATTGCCATCTCTGGGGGTGCCCTCTTCCTCTTGGCAGGTGAGTGCCCCTGGCTCCTTCTCCACCCTCTTGGCCGTGACAGGTAGTCCCACACTGGTGGCCAGCTGGGGGCAGAGCTGAGCACCCCCTCTTTTGTCCTTAGGCCTCTGCACCTTGACTGCAGTCTCTTGGTATGCCACCCTAGTGACCCAGGAGTTCTTCAACCCGAGCACACCTGTCAATGCCAGGTGAGTGCCAAGGCATGGCTTGGGCCAGGGGACAGACTGGGCCTCCCTTTCTACTGCCTCTGGGGCAACTGGCCTTTATCCTGCAGGGTACTTGGAGGGGGAAACAGGGGACAGCCCCAGGTGCTGTCACTGAGAAGCTCTCTGGAGCAGGGAACCAGGAGGGGGTGGCCAAGCCCCCGAAGGGCAGGGCCTGTGGAGGACACCCCAGGAGCTAATGCCTGGCTCTGGGCTTAGGTCCCAGCTCTTCACGCGCTGGCTATGTGACGGGCTGGCTCCTTCACCTGGCTGTGCCGGTTTCCTCCCTGTGAAATGGAGCTAGGACCCAGCTCACACGTGGCTGTGAGGGTTCCATGAGATTTGCAGATAAGGGACAGCACAGTGCCCGCCCGGGTCCTGGTGAGGGCTACAGGAGGCAGTCAGTACTTTGGGTGGGAGGCGACAGCTGAGGCTGGAGAAGCCATAGGGCAGATCATGGAGGGCCCTGCAGCGACAGGAAGGTTTTGTTCCACAGGCAGCTGGCAGTCCCACCGGTGACGAATGGTGGGGGAGGGGTAAGACCAGAAAGGTGCTGTGGCAAAGGCCTGGGCCCAGGGCAGCAGCGAAGGGCAGGTTGGAGACATTTAGAAGGCAGAATGCTCAGGACATGTAAGGCCCAGGGCATGCGTGGGGCTCTGTGAAGGGCCTGGGCCCCTGTGGCTCCTCCCTCACCTCTCAGCTCTACCAGGAGCAGAGAATGGAACAATCCCAACCTCAGACATCCCCACAGGCCCAGGATGGGGGCGGGGGAGTGGAGGGGTGGGGTGGGGGCAGTGATGAGAAAAGATGCCTGGGCTGTTGCAGTTGGGAGGGCTCCCTGGAGGAGGCATAGGTATGGAGAGGGAAGAAAGATGAGACCTCAGGCGTGCGACTCCTTCCCTGAGACTGGCAGCTGTAGCCATGAACACCTGTCAAGTACGAAGGCAGCTCAGCTGGGGGATGCCCGGCTCACGCTGTCCCTTCATCCCTTCACACTCCCCAAGGCAACCTGGGCGGCAGGCCCGGTGCTGGGCCCTGGGGATACGGACAAATCGGGCGTTGTCTGCCCTCCAGTCCCTCCCCAGGGTGCCGAGCAAGCAGGGGACTGAAAGGCCGCCTAGTGAGAGCCAGCGCGGTCCTGGGGGGGACAGAGGGTCTGGGAAAATCCCCTCCAGGAGAGAGCTGAGCGGGGCCTTGAAGGCGGAGCACGGGAGGCGCAGAGCCACAGACGCTCCAGGAGGGGGCGCCTGCGGCAAAGGCACAGGCGGGAAGATCCAGGGCGCCGCGCGGGCGGGCGGGCCGGCGTGCCAGGTGGAGGGGTCTGCCCTTCTCGGGGGGCAGCGGGGGTCCCCGGCTGGGAGTACCATGGGTCAGACTGTGACTGAGAGAGATGGCAGGGTTGCCCTGCTCTCCCCGCGGGACCTGCGGGCTCGCCCACACCCCCTCCACTGGCCGGAGCAGGAAAGGGGCCCGAGTTGCACGAAGCAACCCCCATGGGTCTGGGCCGCCCCGCGCGGTGTGCACGTGCTGGGGTGGGGGTGGAGGAAGGATGAGCCTTCATCCCAGCTTATCCCGAGGGTCTGCTAAGGCTTGCGAGGCCCCGTCTCCGCTCCCCGCACCCTGCCGCCCCGCCAGGCCGAGGCGTGAGGGCCCCTGGTGAAGGCGGGGGCCGGGGCGCAGCCAGCCTGACGGCACCCTCCCTACCCCTTGCAGGTACGAGTTCGGCCCGGCTTTGTTCGTGGGCTGGGCCTCCGCCGGCCTGGCCATGCTGGGGGGCTCCTTCCTCTGCTGCACGTGCCCAGAGCCCGACAGAGTCAACAGCAGCCCGCAGCCCTACCGGCCCGGGCCGTCCGCGGCGGCCAGAGAGTACGTCTGAGCCCAGCCCCGAGTCTCCCTCCCGGCGCTCGGTGCCCCTGCAGCACCCGGGCGGGCCTAGGACGCAGGGTGTCCTGAGCTCCGTCAGGGTTCGGAGCAGCTTGTCCCCCACATAAGCACCCACCCTTCACTCTGAGACCCAGACACTCAGAGGCCAGAGGCAGGACCCCGCCCTCAGGTGCACAGGGCGGCCGGCCTGGGCCTGTTTCAGTCCTGGCACCAGCGTCCTCCCGGAGGCTTATTTACTCACTGAAGGGCTACGTGCGTGTCTACACTACACTGCCGGGCCCTGGGGACAGCAATAAAGACGGACCTTGGAGCCCAGTGCCCTGGGGTGGCCAGAGCCCTTGGCTCCTCACAGCCACCCAGGCGGTGCTGGGATGGCGAATGTCCCACATTGCACAGGAGGAAACAGGTTCAGAGAGACCGAGAGGCTTGGCCCCGCTGTCTCTGAGTTCAGGTCAGCTCCTCCAGCAGCCCAGCTCTGCGTGGACACCCACACAGGGCAAGGCCAGGCCGGCTACACCCCGGGGAATGCACCCCAGGCAGGGCTGCTGTGAGGACTCAGGTCTGACCCCACTGGCCAGTCCCTGTGCCTGGGCCTGAACCCCACGCCCTGCCCCTCCCCCCCACTGCTCACCCCACTAACCAACTGTCCTCTCTTTTGACTTTCAGACCAGTTCTTAAGTTGTCTGCCTCCTCCAAGGTCCCCCTGGGTGTGTAATGTCCAGGCCCCCAGCGTGGCTCTGTCTCCCTGCCACACCCAGACTGTGTTTGGTATTTTTTGGAAAGAGAGTGAACATCCAGCCTTAAGTGTGGTGTCATTTGATCTGTCCCTGGCATGGCCAGGGTGGGGTCGGCTCAGAGAGGTCAGAGCCAGTCCCTGGGGTTGTTGGGCATCACGATGGGGAGACAAAGGTCCACGATGGGGAGACAGCACGGCCACGCTGTCCGGGACGCCTGCCCCCTGCCCAGGAACCGCCCAGCCTGGCCTCCAGTTGTCGCCAGGACCTGCTTGATGGGAGGCTGGCCCAGCTCTGGACACCGGCCCCGGGGTCAGGGAGCCCTTGGTCTGGAGAGAGACACAGTCCCATCCCTGTCACTCTGCCCGCCCCTGGGAGCCCCCCTGAGAGAGGGGAGCATCCTTGGGAGGCCCTCCAGCTGGGTTCTGGGGATCTGACCAGGGTGAGGGGACAATGGAGACTCACTAAGTGGAGAAGGGACTGGGGGGAGGACATTAGGGCCTTTCAGGCATTAGGACCGTCCTCAGGAAGGTTGGAAGCCCCACGCTCTGCTCCCACCCAGTGCTGCCCCCTTTCCATACCCACCAGTCTGCTGAGGCCCCAGATGTCCCTGTCCAAGAGCAGAGCAGGGAGGGAGCAGCCTGAGGACGCCCAGACTGGTGGGCTCCAGCCTCACCCGGGGGGCAGTCAGAGCTGGAAGGGCTTTGGGCCTTAAGTCCAGGCACCGCCCCTGGCCTGCCGGAGAGAGTCCTCAGAGGAATGCAGGGACAACAAACCCAGATCACTCCCTCCCCTCACGCTCAGGCCTCCCCCACCCAAACGGCCTTCCTGGACCCCGAGACTCTCCCCAATGTGGAAAGAGCTGACCGTGACTGTCCCTTGCCTGCCTGATGCCCCCCAGCCAGCTTCCTTCTGGCTTCCTCCACCACCTTTCCATGACCACCTCTCTCGTAAGCCACAAACCCCAAGGACACAACTCAGCCGTCTCCCAGAGCTTGACTGTGAGAGAGAACCCCAGCATGGTGACTGTCGGGGACACTCCAAGGGGTAGGAGGGTTGGAGGAGAGACGAGCTGCTGTGGGGTGCCTGGTGGGGCGCCCTGGCTGGGCAGCTGCCGCACGTCCATGGGGAGCCCTGGGATGGCTGTTTCATGAGGCCCGTCCAGCCTTGGTTAGAGGGGGTGGCCAGAGAGGGGCCAACGGTGACCTAAATGGGTGTACTGGCCTCCTGCCCCTCCGCCATGGGAGAGAACTGTGAAACACTGTACGGGTGTCTCGGCTGTTCTCACGTGGGGTGAGCATTCGAGTCGCCTGGGGAGCTGACACCCAGGCTCCACGCCCACCCCCGCCCCACATCCCCACTCAGTCGGCCTGGCATCTGAGTTCAGGCGGCTCCCAGGGGACTGCAGTGTGTGGTCAGACCTCTGTGAGGCCTAGAGTTGGGGCCACGTTTTCGCTCCTCTGAGGGGGTCTCAGGGGGAAAGACACCTACAGGAGGCGAGGAGAGAAAAGACGAAAGGAAGTCCCGTCTCCCTCTGCCTCTCCAGAGACCAGGCTGTTCCACGAGAGTCCCCCATCTCTCAATAAATAGACCCCTTTTTGCGGAAAGAACTCCGGGTGTGGTTTCTGTCACAGGGCCCGAAGAGCCCCGACTGACACCAAATCCGGAACCTGGAAACTGAGTGTCACGGCGATGGCTCCCGTCACCCCGGCTGAGCAGGGCGGGCCTCGGGGCCCAGAGGCTCGACCTCTCTGCCCCAGGCTGAGGACTCAGCAGACAGTTGGCCAGGAAACTGTGTCGTCTCTCAAGGTTCAGGGTCCACCAGAGGCTCAAGACTGTCACCGAGCAAAGGTCCACTGCCCCGCATAGAAGCCAGTGTGATGGCACCAGCTTCTGAGGAAGGAAGGAGACAGGAGGCCCCAGCCTGTGCCCTCAGGCCAGGGCTCGCGGGACTGTGAGGGGCACCGTGTCCTCGTGGCTGGTGTTTCACAAGTGTTACTCGTAAGTGGTGTATCCAAGGGTTACCCTTGTGTTCTGGGTCTTGTCAGAAACAGGACAGAACCAGACGCTGCAGTTACAGGACTTGGCGGCTCCCCGAGGGCTTCAGGGACGGCGGTGGGAGAGCCCAGCTGCGCGCCCGCAGGCAGGCCTGGCGCAGGGCAGGAGCCAGCCCAGGAGCCAGCCGCGTGCTCCTTCCTGAAGGGAAGCCAGACTTCGGAGCGGGGAGGCCGGGCACCACACCGATGAACATGGGGGTGCTGGCAGCGGGCGATGCCTGGAGAGGTTGGAAGGCTTTGAGGCGAGGAGAGTTTGGGAAGCCTGATCCCCCACCTCTCTCCGGAAGCAAACTGTTTCAAATGTCTACATCAGGTCACCTGGTCTGTCAGCCTGCAGCAGGGGCAACTTTCCAGGCCTCAGGGCTGGATCCTGTGTCCTGTCCCAGCCTCAAGGCTAAAGAATTAGCCGGAGACAAAGAGTATGATCCTAAAGCTTCTGCCATTGTTTTTAGAAAACACTGTTTCCCCAAGAGTGAAATTGGCAGGTTTGGGGAGTATTACACCTGTGTGCTTGGCCCCTAAGGAACGCCCAAGTAGCTCAGGGGCACTGGAGGAGCCGGCCAGGGGACTCCTCTGTTGCCGGTGTCCAAGGACCTGGAAATGGACTGAGCATTAGATGATGTCAAGGATTTACAGTTAATTCTGTGTCACAGGCATTATTCCTTTGTGTGATAATGACACTGCAGTGATTGATTGATTGATTGATTGATTGATTGATTGATTGATTTTAGAGAGAGAGGAAGGGAGAGGGGGAGAGAAATGTAGAAACATTGATCAGCTGCCTCCTGCATGCCCCCAACTGGGGATTTGGCCCACAACCTGGTCACGTGCCCTGACCGGGAATTGAACCGGCGACCTCTTGGTGCGTGGGTCGACACTTAACCAGTGAGCCACACCGGCCGGGCCGTGGTTATTTTTTTTTTTAACCCTTATCTGACATAATATAATACAAGTGCACACAGACATAATACAATGGCTGACTTTACTTTAAAATACTCTAGGAACAAAAAGGTTAGGGGCAGGGAAAGTTATAAAATAAGACTGGTGACCAGTGGTACTGAGGGGCTCACTCTGTTCTCTCTGTGTGGATGTTCGCAAGTGGAATAAATAAAAGGCTGAAAACCCTCCACGTTTTTTGCGTTGTACAATGTAATATCCCCCCGCTGACCACGGAATGAGCGTGACGAATGCTTTAAGGATTTGCTACTCAGAGCACAGTCCTCCGACAGCGGCATCGCATCACCAGTTGGAAATCACCAGTTGGATCTCAGGCATCACCCGGACCACGTGGAACAGACATTTCCAGATCTCCAGGTGGCGTGTGCACACACTGAAGTTTAGGAGAACGCGGGCAACTCCCAAGATGGTGCTGGGAAGGAAAGCTTTGGGCTCACCTATCGTCAAAATAAAAAATCTTTATTTCACCCTCAACTTTGAAAGATCTTTTCACTAGGTATAGAATTCTGGGTTGACCCCTGCCCCCCACTTTTAGTACTTTATAGATGTCATCATAGACTCTTCCAGCTTACTTGGTGTTCAAATGTACTCTGCTATAATTCTTATTTTTGTTCCGTATTATTTCTCTCTGGCTGCTTTCCAAATATTCTCTATCTTTGTTTTGGTTTTGTGTTCATTTTATTTGGGTTTTGAGCTTCCTGGATCTGTGATTTGTTATCTTTCATTGACTTTGGAAATTTTTCAGCCATTTTTTCCCTCAAATATTTCTTCTGCTACATTTTCCTTGTCTTTTTCTGCTACTTCAATTACATGCTTGAGATTGTGTCCCAGCTCTTAAATATTGTGTTCTGTTTTATTTTTTCCATGTTTTTCTCTGTGTTTCAGTTTGGATCATTTCTACTGACCTGTGTCAAGTTCACGAAGTCTTTCTTCTGCTGTGCCACCACTTGATAAGCCCAGCAAACAACTCCTCACTTCTGATGGGGGGGGGGGGTGCGGGGTGCCACCAGAGCTGTCTGAGACTGGAACCCAGGCTTTTTCTCAGTTCCTGAGCCTCAGCATTCAACACTCCTGCATGCCCGCCCCACAGAGGGGTCTCTCTCCCTGACCGTGTCCCTCCCCTGCAGTAGCTTGCCATTGTTTGTTTCATGACATAAGGCTCATGTTGGTGGCAAGGGAGTTTTCTCAGTTCTCCTGCTCCAGGCTTGGGTGTAGACAGGCCCTATGCACCTGAGCCTCAGGGGCCGGGCTTACTCCTCCCTCCCAGCATCTGAACTCTGCCCCGTAATGATGGTGGGTCTTGGGTGGGAGTGTTCCCTGTCCTTGCACCAGGCAGCAGTCGGGTCTGTTTCTATCAATGTAGGCTCCTAGTCCTGCCCACGTGGGATTCCTAGCTCCCCACGTGGGATTCCTATGCTCCCCACGTGGGATTCCTAGGCCCCCCACATGGGATTCCTACGCCCCCCACGTGGCAGGCATCTTTTGCTTCCACCCCACCTGAGGGTCAGGCAAGCTTTGTTTGGGACTTTTTTCTTTGCTTTTCATTCCGTCTGTATCTCCTAATATTCCAAATGGGATCATTTGTTCTGCTCGCTGGTGAATGGAGGCTCTCCTCTTTGTCTCAAAATGCCCTTTCCACCTTCATATTCCGTGTATAGAATCCTCTTTTGCAGTTATTTTCTTTCAGATAACTGAAAATACCATTGCACTGTTTTCTGGCGCCCATTGTTTCTGCTGAGAACTGAACATCAGCTTCAATGCCACTCCTTTGAAATTAATCTTTTTCCTGGCTCCTTTTTTCTTTTCAACAATTGTGGTGCCATTGTTGATGTGTTTAGATATGGATTTCTTTTTGTCTAATCTTTTGGGGCTTCTTAGCTTGTTCTTTTGGTGTCTTACCCCTCCACCCCCAATTATTTCTAAGTCTCAGCCATGATCTCTTTAATCCCCCCCCCCCCTTATTCTGTGGCTCCAATTATAGTCTGGTTGATTTTCTTACTATATTATCTATCTCTTAGTTGTTCTCTGTTTTCCAAATTTTTTGTTCTCTGTAAGTCATTACAAAGGGTTTCCTTCAACTATCTAAAATTAAAGAAGAGATAGTTGAAGGAAACCAGAGTCTACTACTTTTGTCTGCAACTGTGTTTAATCAGCTTCTAAATCTGTCCATTGAGCCCTGGCCGGTTTGGCTCAGCAGTTAGAGCATCCACCCGTGGTCCAGAGAGACCTGGGTTTGGTTCCCGCTAGGGGCGCGTACCTCAGTTGCAGTTTGTCCCCACCCTGGTTGGGGTCTTGTGCGTACCTTGGTTGCAGTTTGTCCCCACCCTGGTTGGGGTCTTGTGCGTACCTCAGTTGCAGTTTGTCCCCACCCTGGTTGGGGTCTTGTGCGTACCTTGGTTGCAGTTTGTCCCCACCTTGGTTGGGGTGTTGTGGGTGGTGACCACTTGATGTGTCTCTCTCATCAATGTTTCTCTCTCTTTCTCTTCCTCCCTCTCCCCCTCCCACTCTATCCAAAGATAAATGCAAGAATGTCCTCGGGTGAGGATAAAAATAAATAAATCAATCTGTCCATCGATTTCTCTGAGGTATTATGTTATTCTCTGGTTTCCCCCTGGTTAATTCTCTTTAAATATGCTGTGTCCATTTATACAGTTCCCGGGTCCCTTTTTTATTAGTTTGATAGGGCCGCCATAACAAAGTACCACAAATCGGGTGACAAACAACAGACATTTATTTCCTCACTTTCCTGGAGGCTGGAAGTCCAAGATCTGGTGTTGGCAGAGTTGGTTTCATTCACCAGGCTCTCTCCTTAGAGTGTTGAAGGTTGCCTTCTTCTGGTGTCTTCACATGGTCCTTCCACTAGGTGTGTCCATGACCTTATTGCATCTTCTTCTTTTTTTTTCTTTATTGATTTTAGAGAGAAAGAAAGGGAGAGGGAAAGAGAGAGAAAAACATCGATGAGAGAGAACATCAACTGACCGTCTCCTGCATGCCCCCTACTGGGGATTTGGCCCACAACCTGGGCATGTGCCCTGACCGGGAATTGAACCGGCGACCTCTTGGTGCATGGGGCGATGCTCAACTACTGAGCCACACCAGCTGGGCTGTCACCTCTTCTTATAAGGACACCAGTCATATTAGATTAATCATCTCAATGACCTCACTTAACCTTATTTATCCCATTAAAGACCCTAAATACAAATACAGTAACATTCTTAGGTACTGAGACTAGGACTTCAATAGATGAATTTGGGTGGAAGAGGGATACAAATCAGCCCATAACATCTAAAATTTTCAAGATTCTCCCTCTGTCTCCAAGAACATAGTAAATATAGTTGCTCTGCGCTCTCTGTCTGATATGTTTGGTGTCTGGGGTTCCTGTGGGTCTTTTTCTGCTGCCTGTTGTTGCTGGTCCTTTTTCAGTGCCTTGTCTCTCTGTACACCTAGTTATCTTTGAATAAGTACTTGATTTGGCATTAGTTAAATATTTGTAGAAATAATTTAAAGCCTAGAAGATATAATTTTCCTCAACTAGTATTTTTGCTTTAGCTTGGTGCCTGGGGGCACTGACAATTCTGGATTACCTTTATCCAAGTTCAGACTTCTGGGTGCCCAGTTAGGTTGCAATGCATGTGAGGGTTGGCTCGATGTACTTCTATGGTACAACCATTTGAGGTCCCCAACTCAGAGCATGGGGTAGTTCACAAGGGTTCCCACAGTTAGTGGTCCTGGACTCTAAACTCTTCCCTCCAGCAAACACACTTCCAGGTCAGCACTCAGCCTGTTGTCTCTCTCAGATTTGCAAACATATTCAGGGGAAGTAGCCCTGAGCATCAGACTCACTTTTTACATGACCACCCTCTCCTGAACCTAGCCTGGGAATCTCCCAGTATTTTGTTGCTTTTAGAAAGGTTTTTAAAAATATTTTGTCTAGCCCTGGCCAGTTTGGCTCAGCGGTTAGAGCGTCAACCTGTGGTCCAGAGAGGCCTGGGTTCGGTTCCCGCTAAGGGCATGTACCTCGGTTGCGGTTTGTCCCCGGCCCTGGTTGGTCATGCGGGTGGCAGCCACTTGATGTGTCCCTTTCATGTCGATGTTTCTCTCTCTCTCTCTCTCTCTCTTCCTCTCTCTCCCTCCCACTCTATCTGAGCAAAAAATGGAAAAATGTCCTCGGGTGAGGAAAAAAAAAAATTTGTCTACTGTTTTGATCAGTCTTTAGCAGAGAGTTAGTCCAACATTACCAGAGGTGAAAATCAAGTCATATTTTCAAAGTGCCGTCATATAATTTTACTGTGCATTTTAAAATTATTATTCAAGTAGAACATTTTTGTTTGTTTCCTCTTCTGTGAAAGTAATTGTTCATGACAATCCAAATTAACAAAAGAATTATTGGGTATTAACATAATTACCACACACACACATACAAAACTTACCACAGAGTTGTTTTAAAATTCGCCCGGCACCCAGCCGGTGTGGCTCAGTGGTTGAGCATCGACCCATGCACCAAGAGGTCGTCGGTTTGGTTCCTGGTCGGGGCACATGCCCAGGTTGTGTGCCCAATCCCCAGTGGGGGTCATGCAGGAGGCAGCCAATCAATGTTCTCTCTCTTCAATGTTTCTACCTCTCTCTCCCTCTCCCTTCCTCTCTAAAATCAATAAAGAAAACAAATTTTAAATTCGCCTGGCCAGTGTAGCTCAGTGGATTGAGCGCCAATCCATGGACTGAGAGGTCCAGTTTGATTTCTGGTCAGGGCGCATGCCTGGGTTTCGGGATGGATCCCCAGTAAAGGGCGTGCAGGAGGCAGCCTCTTAATGTTTCTCTCTCACATTAAAAAAAAAATCAATAAAATAAAATTATATCACCTCCTGTCCTGGCTGTTACTCAGTGGTTAGAACATCAGCCCACACACTGAAGATTCTTGGGTTCAATTTCCTGTCAAGGGCATGTACCTGGGTTTCGTGTTCAATCCCAGTCCCCAGTTGGGGCATGTGCAGGAGGCAACTGATTGATGTGTCTCTTTCACATCTATGTTTCTCTCTCTTTCTCTCCTCCCTCCAATCCACTCTCTCTAAAAATCAATGGAAACAATATTCCTGGGTGAAGATTAACAACAACAACAACAAAAATCATATCACATTTATTTATTTACTTACTTATTTATTTTATTCCTTACCCAAGGATATTTTCCCACTTATTATCAGATAGAGTGGGAGGTAGGAAGAGAGAGAGACAGAGAGAAACATCGATGTGATAGAGCCACATCGATTGGTTGCCTCCCACACGCCTGGACCAGGGTCAGGGACAAACTGCAACTGAGGTATGTGCCCTTGACCGGAATTAAACCCACGACTCACTGGTCTGCTGGCTGATGGTCCAACCACTGAGTCAAACTGGCTAGGTGATAAAATCATCTCCTTATTTATTTAATTTTATTTTTTAAATATTTATCTTTATTGTTGAATGTATTACAGATGTTCCTCATTTTTTCCCCATTGACCCTCCTCCTCCCCAATCCCGCCTCCCTCTTGCCTTTTTCCACACTGTTGTCTGTGTCCATTGGTTATGCATATAAGTTCTTTGGTTTATTTCTTCCCACCCCCTAATCCCCTTCCCTTTGAGGTTTGTCAGTCTAGCAACCAATTTGTTCTTCTTAATCCCTTGAACTTTTTCACCCATTCCCCCAATCCCCCTCCCATCTGGCAACCAACAAATTGTTTTCTGTATCTATGAGATTGTTTCTGTTCTGCCTGTTTATTTTGTTTATAGATTCCATTGTCGATAGATATGTATTCATTGCCATTGTTTGTTCATATATTTTATCTTTTTATATAATAATGGTTTGGTGGTGATAAACGCCTTTAACTTTTTCTTGTCTGGAAAAGTCTTTATATGGCCGATTCTAAACGACAGCTTTGCAGGATAGAGTAATCTTGGTTGTAGGTTCTTGCTTTTCATCACTCTGAATATTTCTTGCCACTCTCTTCTGGCCTGCAAAGTTTCTTTTGAGAAATCATCTGACAGTCTTATGGGAATGCCCTTGTAGGTAACTAACTGCTTTTCTCTTGCTGCTTTTAAGATTCTCTCTTTGTCTTGAACCTTTTACATTTTGATGATGATGTGTCTTGGTGTGAGCCTCTTGGGATTCTTCTTGTTTGGGACTCTCTGTGCTTCCTGGACTTGTATGTCTGTTTCCTTCACCAAGTTAGGGAAGTTTTCTGCCATTATTGTTTCAAATTTGTTTTCGATTTCTTGTTCTCTCTCTTCTCCTTCTGGTACCCCCAAGATGTGAATGTTGGCACCCTTGAAGTTGTCCCAGAGATTCCTTACACTATCCTCATTTTTTTGGTTTCTTTTTTCTTTTTGCTGTTCTGATTGGGTGTTTTTTGCTTCCTTATATTCCAAATCAATTGTTTGCTTCTTGGCTTTACCTACTCTACTATTGAGTCTGTGTCAATTATTCTTTATTTCAGTTAGTGCCTTCTTCATTTCTGACTGTGCATCCTTCATTTCTGACTGGTCCTTTTTTATGCTCTTGAGGCCCTCACTAGGTTCACTGAGGTTCTCACTAAGTTCATTGAGCATCCTTATAAGCAGTCTTTTGAACTCAGCATCTGTTAGGTTGCTTATCTCCATTTCACTTAGTTCTTTTCCTGGGGTTTTGTTCTGTTCTTTTATTTGGGACCTGTTTCTTTGTCTCCTCATTTTGGGTGCCTCCCTGTGTTTGTTTCTATGTATTACTTAATGAGAGTTATGGGGCTATCTGAGACCAGATGCTGCTTGTTTGAAAGAATTTAGGAGAACCTGAAGCAGGATCCAAGACAGGCCAATCCTATGGTTAAGCAACTGGCAACAGCTTGGTGGGCCTGAAAGTTGGGTGGGGTGGGGCCTCAGGGAATCATCAGGGCCGGGCTACCAGTGTGAGCCAGGTTGCTGGAGTCCCAGATATGGTGGCTGTCTGCCGCCCCAGGGAAGGGCTCACCAAAGGAACAAAGGCCTCTGACAGCACGTCTGTCCCGGAGAAAGCCCCCTCTCCAGCCCTCACTCCAGTGCCAAACAACTCAGTTCTTCCCTGTATGTCTCTGGTGCCCCTCGAGCTGCCTCCCCTCCAAGCTTTGAGGGAGTGAGTCTGATAAGTCTGTGCGCGGGCCCTTTAAGGAGCTGCCTGGGGCTCCAGCCGCCTCAGCTTTCCTGAGCCTGTTTCCGCTGGTTTTTCCAGCCAGAAGTTATGGGGACTTCTCTTCCTGGCACTGGAACCCTGAGCTGGGTGCCTGGTGTGGGACAGGGACCCCTCAGTCCTCAGGGAGGACATTCCCAGCCGAGGTGTCCTCCTGATTTTTTTCCGCCACACGTGGGTGTGGGACCAGCCCCTCCGCCTCCGCCCCTCCTACCAGTCTGGATGTGGCTGCTTCTTTAATTCCGTAGTTGTAGGACTTCCATTCAGCTTGATTTCAGGCGGTTTCGAATGATGGTTGTTCTGTAGTTTAGTTGTAACTTTGATGTGGTTGTGGGAGGACGTGATACCACGTTTACCTACCTGCCATCTTGACCGGAAGTCCCACCTCCTTATTTTTAATTTTAATAGTTTTAAATGGAAATATACATTAGAAAATTATATAATAAGCACATGAATTTTGCTGACATTTTTACAAAAATGGGAAAGAAAGATGATATACGAATGACAAAGCCTCATGAAATGGCTTTTACATATTGGTTGTTTCCACTAAAGGTTTTCTTCCTTGAATAGGCCACCTAACTTTTCTTTCTATAAAATCTGTCAATCATTGCAACACCCTAAAATCAGTTTGTTTTTTCCCAGACTATGCATTCCTATATCTTTCCTTAACATTTTTCCATCATTTTTAAAATGTTCTTTATTGTAGTAAAATACACAAACATAATATTTACTATCGTAACCATTTTAAAGTGTTACAATGTGGCATTAAGTACATTCATATTACTGTGCAACCATCATTACCACACATCTCCAAAATTCTTTCCATTCTGCAAAACTGAAACTCTATACTCATTAATAACAGAAACTCCCCATTACCACCATTCTATTTTCTGTCTCTATGATTTTGATTAATCTAAGTACCTCATATAAGTAGAATCATATAGAACTTATCTTTTTGTGATTTTGCTGGATATAGGATTCTTTGTTGATGGTCTTTTCTTGTAGCATTTTATATATGTCAGCCCATTGCCTTCTGGACTCCCAAGTTGCTGATAAGAAATCTGATAGTCGCCTGGCCAGTGTGGCTCAGTGGTTATATATGTCAATCCATGCACCAAGAGGTTGCCAGTTTGATTCCCATTCAGGGCACATGCCCAGGTTATGGGCCCAATCCCCAGTAGGGGGCATGCAGGAGGTGGCCAATTGATGTTCTCTCTCTCTCTCCCATCCTCTCTCTCTAAAACCAATAAAGAAAAAATTTTTTAAAAAAATCTGATAATCTAATTTAGGATACCTTCTTTCTTGATGATTTCAAGATTCACTCGTTGTCTTTGGCTTTCTACAGTGATTATAATGTGTGTTAGTATGAGTCTTTTACTTGAAGTTTGTTGAGTTTCTTGTATGGTTGTATTCATGTATTTAATCAAATTTAGAACATTTTCAGCCATTATTTTTTCAAATATTCTCTCAGTCTTTCTGGAACTCTCACAATACCTGTGTTAGTCTGCTTGATGGTGACTGACAGGTCCTTTAGACTCTGCTCACTTTTCTGTAATCTTTTTTCTTTCTGTTCCTGAGACTTAATAATTTCATTTGTGCTATGTTCAAGTTCATTGATTCTTCTGCTTGCTCAAATCTGCCTTTGAGTTCCTCTATTAAATTTCACATTTCAGTCCAGCCAGTGTGGCTCAGTGGTTGAGCACTGACCCATGCACCAAGAGGTCGCCAGTCTGATTCCTGTCCAGGCCACATGCCCAGGATGTGGGCTCAATACCCAGTGGGGGGGCATGCGGGAAGCAGCCAGTCACTGTTCTCGTTTCATCAATGTTTCTATCTCTCTCTCCCTTTCACTTCCTCTCTCTAAAATCAATAAAGGGAAAAAATTTTTTTTTAAATTTTACATTTCAGTTACTGTATTTTTCAGCTACAGAATTTTTTCATTTTCTATTTGAGATTTCCATTTTGTTTATACATCATTTTCTTGACTTTCTCCACATCTTCCTTTAGTTCTATGAGCATCATTCAGACAGCGTTTTAAAGTATTTGTCTAGTAGTAGATCAGCTCTCAGGTCTTTCTCATGGATAGTTTCTGTTGATTTATTTTTTATTTTGAGTGGGCCACATTTCCTTTTTTTTTGCATGTCTCATGATTTTTGTTGTTATTGTAAAAATTAGCCATTTGATCTAACAATGTGGCAACTCTGGAAAGCAGATTGTCTCTCTTCCCTAGGGCTGCTGTATTTTTGTTTTGTTTTTATTGCTCTAGGCGGTCTCTATGCCAAGGATCAGCTTAAGGTGTAAATTTAAGGTCTTTTCAGGTCTCATCTGACACTGTGACTTTCCTTGGGCACGTGCAGTAACTTTCTACTTTTTCATTTATTTTTTATCCTCACCTGAGGACATTTTTCCTTTTTTGTTTAGATAGGGAAGGGAAGAGAAAGGATTATATAAAGAGAAACATTGACGTGAAAAGGACACATCAAGTGGCTGCTTCCTGCACAACCCCAACCAGGGCCGGAGACAAACCGCAACCAAGGTACATGCCCTTCATGGGAACCGAACCCAGGTCTCTCTGGACCACGGGCCGACGCTCTAACCACTGAGCCAAACCGGCCAGGGCTTGTGCAGTGATTTTCTAATTTCCGCATATGTGATTGCTTTTGATTGTCCCCTAGTCTTTCATGTATGGCTCCCAAAAGGAGAAAAAAACTAATGAATGGGAGTGGAGGGAGACACCAGGCCTTTATATGCCCTGGAAGTAACTTCAGCTAGAGGAGAGAGATGCAACAATGGGGTAGGTGCAACAACAGTGGTGCAGCCTCTGTGTTTGTACCTCCTTGACCAGAAAGCAAGAGTCAACAATCAGAACACAGATCCTGTTATCTGGAGGACAGGATCCTTATTGCCCATTCTGGCTCCTGCAAGCTGTGTGCAAACCTCCGCAAGAACATGTACACAACTGCCTGCTACAGGGCTGGGCTGGGGATGAGTAGCTGCTGCCGAGCTAAGAGCTGAAATTCCCAAAATTAACCTCAATTTACTATCTAAGCCTTATCTGGATGTTGCAAGTCTTCAACAGACAGCAGAGCTCCAAAACGGTTACAGCAGACCGATTCTGCCAGTGTACTTCTCTGGGCTGGGGAACTGATTCCTGGTACTTCCTACTCAGCTTTCTTCTCAGAATCTTTTCTCATTTCCTGACTTCTTAATGCTTTTTTCATGTTAGTCTGTGTCCTCCAAGCAGTATACCCCCAAATAAGATTAAATATGCAAGGATTGCCCTGGCCGGTCTGGCTCTGCGGTTACAGCATTGGACCGTGGACCAGTGAGTCTTGGGTTCGATTCCAGTCAAGGGCATGTACCTCAGTTTTGGTTCGTCCCTGACCCTGGTTGGGGTTGTGTGGGAGGCAACCAGTCAATGTGTCCCTCTCATGTCAATATTTCTCTCTTTCTCTCCCTCTCACTCTATCTGAACTAAAGTGGAAATAATATGCTCGGGTGAGGATTAAAACAAACAAACAAACATGCAAGGATTTTATTTTTAAAGGGGAACATCTGTAGAGAAATGGGCAGGAGCTGGGAGAGCCATCACAGTGCCTGAGTGAAGGAGTATCAGGTGGAAGCAGCCTACACCACCATGTAGTCTAAAGAAAATTTGGCAAAGTCATTGAGGGAGTCCTTGAGCCAAAGTCGGCTGTCAGGGAAGTCCCCTGCCTCCCAGGAACAGGACTGCTCTGAATCTCTGCCAAGGCCACTTACTGGCTTGGGAGCACTTGGAGAGTGCGGCCTCAGGGCAAACATGGTGGTAGATTTCAGAGCAAAGCATCTTGGGTCAGTTATGTTCCCTGTAGTTAGAGGTCTGCAAGTCACATGCTCATGGTCTTCACTCTGTTTACAATTCTTACAGCTATTATTTCAGTGGATTTTTACAGTATTCCTGTAACAATAGCCAAGGTAAGTTGAGCAGTAATCTGGCCCTCCTCTCTTTGGGGCACGAGCCCAAGCAGGGAGAGGCAGAGTTCCTCTGCTCCTTCCCAGCCACAAAGCCAGCTTCACTGGCATCAGACTAGTCCTTCCTCCAGCAGAACCGCAGGACTAAGCCTGTTAGCTTCCTCTGTGTCCTCTGGAATTCGGTTACCAGCCTATTCCGAATGCTCTTTCATCTTCTTCCTCTACCTCTGACTAGACTCACTCCTAGGACATTGCTTCCCTCAAAGCCCTTTCAGCGATGTTTCCCCCCCCCCCCCCCTTCCTTCTAAACCAAGAGCCATGGTGCCTGGTGGTGGGCTAGGTCTCCTGTTATACCATTGCCACTTCTAAACCATCTTTCCCCCTCGTAAGGCCTCAACAACTTCAATTTCTTTGAAGCCCACACCATCAGAGTAAACCCACTATCTAGCAGCATTCTTTGAAGATTTTAGTTCCAGGGTCACCATCATGGTCTTCTCCACACCTCCTACTTCTACCATTGCTTGTGGCGATCACGATGCCTTGAGAAACCACTATTTTTCAATATTTTTTTTAAAAATCCTCACCTGAAGATATTTTTCCATTTATCTTCAAATAGAGTGGGAAGAGAGAAACATCGATGTGAGAGGGATACATTGGTTGGTTGCCTCCCACACGACCCCGACCAGGGCTGGGAACGAACCGAAACTGAGGTACGAGCCCTTGACTGGAATCGAACCCGAGACTCCCTGGTCCACAGGCCGACGCTCTAACCACTGACCTAACCCAGCTAGGGCTACTATTGTTTAATGCATGTTTTTATTGACTTTTTAGGAGACAGAAACATCGATGTGAGAGAAAAATTGTTTGTGCCCTACACACCCCCTACTGAGGAACAAGCCCACAACCCAGGCATGTGTCCTGACTGGGAATCAAACCGGTAACCTCTTGGTGCATGGGACAACCCTCAATCCACTGAGCCACACCAGCTGGGCCCATTGTCTATTTTCACTTCTAGTCTCTTCTTCCCGTCTTCCACTCACATGACCATAACCTACATGTCATTACCCGTAACTACACATCTTAAGGTTAAGCATGCCAGTCTGGGACAACCTCATATTCTTCCAACTCCTTTCAATTAGTACTCCTACTCATTGTGTCAACTTGGAACACTTAACCAATTCGTCAGAGAATGCTCTGCTCTTACTAGCTTTGGCTAATCAGGACCCGTCCCTGGATCTGGGAATGGAGGACAGGAAGCTGGGAACATTACTGTCAGCTATATCCCTACATCCCATCTTCGCTCTTTTCTTCCTGCTGAAGTTAGCTGGCAAGGCCCTGATTAAACCCAACCCCTCACCTGCTGGAAATGCTACTTCCCTAGTATATATTTGTTTTCCAATTCTCTAAGACAACTATTTCACAGTCACACACTACATAATGATGTTTGGTCAATGGTGAACCGCTTAGATGGTCCCGAAAGATAATGAAGCTGAATTTCCTCTAAGAAATGGAAGGGTGTGTGGCCTCAGGAATTTCTCTGATGGGATCACTGTGGGGCTTGGCAATAGATCCCATCTCTCACAGCACCCCAGCTGAGTGCACAGATGACATCCCAGTCACTGACCGGTTTAGGCAGAGGAGCCTGTCTTCCAGCCCTCCCAGAGCTACCTTGGTCTTCAGAGAGCATTGCAGTCAAGCCTTCGAGGACCTCAGATCCTGTACAAGGAAACAGGCCCACAGGAGCTACCCTAATAGCTTCAGTAAAAGCTCTGTGTGGCAGTGTGGAGCCAGCCTGCCCCTGTACTTTGGAGTATTTTTTGGTGGTAATGATAGCATGGACAAGTTTTATTTCTTCCATCAATTCAATGCTAGAGAGCCCTTTGAGCCAGACCTGCCTGGTAATGAAGTAAAAAATTTTCCTAAGTCAAATACTGAGTCCTCAGCTCTACACCCCCACCCGCTTATCATGCATACCATGAAGTCCCTTAATCTATTGCTACAACATGCAATAGCCAAAACCACATTGCCATGACAACCCCCTATGTTCCTTTCTCTCTCCATCTTAATTATTCCTCCAGACCCTCAGGCCAAGTTTTACTCCCTCCTTAGTCACTATCATGGTGAGCTACACTTTGACCAGCTGGTTTCTCCTTGGTATTCCAAATCGATCCAGCTAACATCCTGTTGAGGGAGCAGCACTGACACCTTGACATTCTATTTCTGTCCCTGTTAGAAAGCAAGCGGTGGGGAGGGCTTGCGGGAGTTTATGAAACTACAGTAGTGTGCAGTCATGTCCTGGGCCTTCCTTCTCCATTCCGACCCTGAATAACTTCCAGTCCTGCAAGCTCCATTTGCAATGTCCCATACAGGTGTACCCTTTAGTATTTTATACCATATTTTTACTGTGCCCTTTCTCACTATTGTGTACAACAGGTGTGTAGCCTAGAAGCAGTAGGCAATACAATTTGAATATGTGCCTTCTGATGTCCACAACATGAAGCCACTTAACACATCCATGTGGCGAGCAACACGTTCCTGTCCATCTTTTCTAAGACCCACTGAGATGATTTTTAATTTACCAAACTTAAATTGAGTCAGTGGATGAATTGTTATCTCAATCTCTATGAACACAAAAACCTCAATTTTAGTCAATACTTGTGCTTCCTCCCAGATTCTGAAAATAGAATCCTAAATACATTTCCTTTATACTTTTTTTTACTATTATACAGAAATGCTTTAGCCATTTACTGATAAATTACCCATTGACTTAACTACAAACTTTTTTGTTAGCAGTATCATCAATGCATAACATTTACTACCTTTCCAATCACTCTTTCACAATACTGCCTAGGACTACCAATTATGATCAACAAGATGAGAGCAAAGGTAAAAGAACATACCACATGCTGATGGGATATGGCACCCAGTTCCTTACCACTTCCCCATGTAAACTCGGCTCCAGTCATAGGTCTTCTGACGAAAGGGATGAGGTATTTGTAATTATTAAAAGGCTGGAGAAGAGTTGCCAAATGAGGAACCACTGTTGCTCTTGCTGCAAAGCACGCTTCCACCCTCCCATGGCTGCTCCGATCTCATGCTGGGGCCTCTGTGCGGCAGGCCAGTGTTCTAAACTTGCACCCTGGCTGCAAGGATGGGTGTTCTCCAGCTGCTCTTCCCCTCACAGGCTCTCACACAGGGTGAAGGAATTCATCAAAGTGCTGGGTAACAAAACACATATTTTAAAAAGAACCGTTTGCCCTGGCTGGTTTGGTTAAGCAGTCAGAGCCACAGCCCTTGACCAGAATCTTGGACCTTGGTTGCAGTTCATCCCCGGCCCAGGTCAGGGTGGTGCAGGAGGCAACCAATGTCTTACATCGATGTTTCTTTCTCCCTCCCACTCTATCTGAAGATAAATGGAAAAATATAACCCTGGATGAGGATTATAAAAATACAAATTTTTTAAAAAGGCAGAAAAACTATCACAAAGATCTTCCACAGCACCCTTGCCAACACAGACTATTTTCCTAAAAGGCAAAGAATTGGCCCCAAACTTCGAAGAGGAGTTTCAGAATCAAACATCATTTCCCCATTTCATTCACCAGCGCACTGCAGCCTCAGTTCTGAGAGTCCTGAGCACGTCTGGGAAGCACCACCACCACCTGGACTCACAAAGCACCCAACTCTTGGATGTACCAAGCTAGCCTATTCTATATCCCCATCATCTTTTGCCCTGGCCCCCTAAAGTTGGCCAAGGATGATCCAGAATAAGTCTTTTTTTTTTTAATCCTCACCTGAGGACATTTTTCCACTTTTTGTTCAGATAAAGTGGGAGGGAGGGAGAGGAAGAGACAGAGAGAGAAACATCGACATGAAAGGGACACATCGAGTGGCTGCCACCCGCACGACCAAACCAGGTCTGGGACAAACTGCAACCGAGGTATGTGCCCTTAGCGGAAACCGAACCTGGGTCTCTCTGGACCGCAGGCCGGCACTCTAACTGCTGAACCAAAACGGCCAGGGCCAGAATATGACTCTTAACAGTAGTCACCAATTATTTCATAAAGGAAATCAAGGAACATTTAACAAAACATTGTAAAATCAGAGCCAGAACAGGCTTAGGTTACAAGGGAGTTAAGCCCACAGAATTATTTCCCTGTAGCAGCCTTCTCACAGGCATTACATCATTTGTTGTTACCATCTCTTCTGGCCAAAAGCACACCAGGCTCTAAGGCACACATCAGATAACTCTACCACAGGAATAGAAGTGGCTTCCAGAGATTACAATCCAGTTGGTCTCTGCTAGAGGTGACCTGCCCCTGTTACCACTGCCTCCCAGAAAAAGAAACTTACAAAAAGGAAAAGGACCAGATCATCACAGTAAATTATTTTCTAATTTTTAGTATGAGTCCGCAGGCATGTCGCTCACTGATGATTACATATTCTAAGAAATTTCCCCAGATATCTATTATTTTCAGACAGGTTTAAGTTAAGGGTCCTACAAAGGACTATAAACCAAAATAAAACAAGACAGAAATTTACACAAAGACAATTATTTAAGACCTTTATTAACAGGTGCTTGCAGTTTGTTGACTTTTTTGAAAAAATCAAGTTGTAAACTTTTATTACAAATTAAAAATGAGGTTCTTAAAAATCTCAACTTGACCAGATATGAAACAATTTAAAAACCTTTAAAGGTGTATTGAGAAAAACCAGGCTTTTTTTTTCTTTTTCTAAAAAACACGTTTGTCATTACCAAAAAGAGACATCTTTAGATAAAAATAATAAAAACCCCATGCTGCATAGATAATGCAGATAGTTCTAGTTATCTGGTCAACGGGCAAAAAGCAAGCACTTAAGGTCTTCAGCTCCAATCTTTTGTTCATTTCTTATTGCTGGAATTTCATCTTCATTTCTTCTTGTTGGATGACTAAACTGTAAAAGAAAAAAAAAAAATTACCTCGCACAATTCACTACAATGTTCTTTCAGTACACCAAACTGCTCCAGGCTACATCAACCAAGCAGGGAAGACATTCACACACCTCTAACTGGTTTATCCTACCCAAGACAGTGATTTACAACAGGAGTGGACACTGCTGTGACAACATGGTTATGTGTAGGTTTCTGGATGACCTTTGCTCCCAACAAAATAGTACAGAGGGACAAAACCAAAAAGCATCACTGACTAAAAATGCAAATTCCAGAGCAAACAGGTAATTACATGCCTCTCATCATCAAGTAAAAAAGAATTTTTAAATTGTTATGTCAAAGTTGTCATTTTCCCCAGAGAGACTATATTGGTCACCATCATCTAGGTTATTAATTCTAGTTATCCCACTGTTTTGAAAATACAGAATAATACAATGTAATTAACACACTTATTAAGTAGGGGCAAGGTTATCAAGAATTTTCTCAAATGGTGAAATCAGAATATATTTCAGAAAAGTTTGAAAAAACCCTAAATATTCAAGCTACAATGTGAAGTGGGTTTTCCTCCTGCATTAATGAACATTACTCATGACTGCTCAGAGGCCAGAAGGCCATTTAGGCTTCATTAAGGCTAAATTACCCGGATGATGGTAGAGATGGTAAGCCGGCTTTACTCAGCCCCGCCCTGCTCAGCCTCGGGAGCGGATGAATTCTCAGCTGGTGGATCGGCTGCTTTTGTCTCTTTGCCATCTTGTGGTTTAGGGTTTTCTGGGCGTCTGCGTCGGTAATTGAAGTTGCGGCGGTACCGACGTTGAGGTGGCTGCTGACCTTGGGTCTCATCTCCTTGATTTTCCTTATCTTCTTCATTGCCGTCCTCTCTAGGCTGTCTTTGGCGAGGAGGGCCCCTGGAATGAACATTGTGCAAGCTTGCAATGATGAGACCTTCTTCCTTTAACCCACCCACTAGTGCTAACACCTTATCTGGTTCTTTCTGTTTATCAAGTGGTCTGCAAGCAATTTAGCAAAAACAGAAAAGCATATGTGATTCCACAAACTGAATGTGATGACTTTGTACAAGGACTTGGAAGTGTAAATTGGAAGATAAGTATTTAAAACTGGTATTTGGCCTAGCAAACTTTTACCAACAACATAATCTATTACAAAATTAACCATGAAATGACTACACTTGAAGTAATTTTATAACATTAAAATTTTTTTAACATTTTAAAATGGGCTTTATAGTAACTAGGTTTGGGAACAAGTGCTACTTAACTTTTATAGAGAAACATTTGCTTAAAAGGCAGGAAATCAAAGCCAAAGATACCCTCATTCATATAAATGAAAGTACTTGTATAGTCCCTGTGGATATGCATTACATACCACTTCATACCCACTAGGATGGCCATAATCAAAAGGCAGAAAAATAACCAGGGATGGTAAAGATGTGGAGAAATTAGTCTAAAGAAAAGGGCCCGGCTGGTGTTGCTCAGTGGTTGAGCGTCAACTCATGCACCAAGAGGTCGCCAGTTCGATTCCCAGTCAGGGCACATGCCAAATCCCCAAGGGGGGGCGGGAGGGGCGCATGCAGGAGGCAGCCAATCAATGTTCTCTCTCTTCCTTCCTCTCTTTAAAAAAAAAAAAAAAAAAAAGGCAAACAACCCAAGTGTCTATTAAATGATCGATGGAAAAAACAAAATGTGATGTCCATAGAATGTAATCTGACCATACAAAGAAATGCCACATGTCACAACAACATGGATGAACCTTAAAGATAGGTTAAGTGAAAGAAACCAGATAAAAAAAGTCACGTGGAATGCCCGAAATAGGAGAATCCAGAGATAGAAAGCAGGTTAGTGGTAGCCAGGGGCTGGGGTCAAAGTGAATGAAGAAGGCTTTATAGGAAGATGACAAAAAATGCCTGGAACTAAGATATTGGTAATGGCTGCCTGCATAAATAAATAATATAAATAAATCCTGTCCTAGCTCAATGGTTTCAGCAGTTACTTTCTTGCCAACTGTCCTCTTCTGCTGCATTTTGTCGTTTACAAACATGCTCTTATTTCTCATAAGCAAAAATACTTTCTTAATACCACACTTCCTCATTGCTACCTCATTTGTCTTTTCAGCAAAACTCTTGCTGTACTCATTAAATGTCTTTCAATATGCTCCTGGACATATACCAATCAGGATTTCGCCCCATGCGCATGTCATTTCCTAATTATTTGGGAGAAAAAAAATCCTGCTTAAACAGTTTGGAAAGCTCTGCATTCATTAATAGATTTATTGTAAACTTCAAGGCAATTATGTGTTAACATAGCACGTAACTGGCCCTGTCAACTCGTCTATCCATTCAAATGAGATTATTAAGTCAACCTAAGCCAAAAGGCAAACAATAAAACCAAAGCACTCGCCCTGGCTGGTGTGGCTCAGGTGGCTGGAGAGTTGTCCCATACACCAACAGACAGTGGGTTGGATTCCTGGTCAGGACACATGCTGGAGGCAGTTGACTCATGTTTCTCTCCCCTACCCGCCCTTCATCCCTCTTAAAAAAGAAAAATAATTCAGTTGTTGGTATCCACAGATGTAACGGATAGACTGCCACGAGAGCCTCTTTTAGACCAACTTTAAAGGTATCCATGTCTAGGTTTAAAATAGTTTGAACTGTAGTTCAGTTTAACATCAACAAAGCCCAACAATCTGTCAGCATCAAAAACAATCCTCCCCATCTATCTCCAACATGCAGGACGAGGCTAACAACTTCCTGGTGGCTTGATATTAGAAATCCCCAATTTTAGTGAACTAGTTAGCACTCCAGCCCATTTTCATTATTGAAAAATTCAGGATATAAATCAAAAGACACTGGCTATTGCAAAACTCTCATTGTGCATAAACTTACAGATGGTATAATCTCAACTGGGTTTCCCAGTTCCTAAAGTGTCCCCGAGTGCTCCCTCTTTAGTAAACTATATAAAACTCATAGCCAGAAACCTTCCCTCCTGTAGAATCATAATGTATTTTGAAGTCATCTATATTGTATTTTGGGTTCTTTTATAGTAAGAAACTTGTTTTATTTTTTAAATGTTGATTTTTAAAGAGGGAGGGAAAGCCCTGGCTGATTTGTCTCAGCAGTTGGAGCACTGGCCTTCAGACCAGAGTGTCCCATGTTTCGGTTCCCAATAGGGGCATGTACCAAAAAGAAAAGAAAAAAAAAGGAGAAAGATAATGAAAACACACACACACACACCGTCTATAAAGCAGACCCCCCTCATCTATGCAAGCTGTTTTTTTTATTGAGTTTTAGAGATAGAAACATTGATGAGAGAGAGATCATCGACTGGCCGCTTCCTGCATCCCCCCTCCACCCCCCTGGGAATTTGGCCCACAACCTGAGCATGTGCCCTGCCGGGGTATACAATCAGTGATCTCTTGGTCCATGGGTCAATGCTCAACCACTGAGCAACACCGGCTGGGCAATGCAAGTTATTTTTAACCAGAACCAGCAAAAAAAGATGCAAGGAGCACATTCTCTTTTTTTTTTTTTTTTAAATCCTCACCCAAGGACATTTTCCCATTTTTTTTGTTCAGGTAGAGTGGGAGGGAGAGAGGGGAAAAGAGAGAGAGAGAGAAACATCGATGTGAAAGGAACACATCGAGTGGCTGCCACCCGCACGACCGACCAAGGCCGGGGACAAACTGCAACCGAGGCACGCGCCCTTAGCAGGAACTGAACCCGGGTCTCTCAGGACCGCAGGCCGACGCTCTAACCGCTGAGCCAAACCGGCCGGGGCCAAGGAGCACATTCGCAAAGATAACTGACTTTAGCCTGGTTCAACTGGTTGAGCATCGTCCCATGCACCAGGAGAAGTCAGGGTCACCAGTTTGATTCCTGGTCAGGGCACAAGCCCAGGTTGTGTGCTTGATTCCCAGCAGCGGATGTACGGGAGGCAGCTGATCGATGTTTCTAGCTTTTTCTCCCTCTCTCTGAAATCAATAAAAAACATTTAAAAAAAAGAGAGATATAACCAACTTTAGGGTTTACTTCTTAGGCATCTGAGGAAAGAAGTGAAGTGTTAACAGAAAAATGATTCAAAAAGATTGCAGAAGCATGATGCTGCCAAGCCCTAAAATATAATCGGGAAGCTTTAAAATATATAAACCATACCTGCGGAATCGTGGTCTATAGCCCCGATACATATTCTGTCTCACTGGTCTACCTTGTTCTCCTGCACCCTGGTTGTCAGCACCCTGAAAAGGCAATGGAAATCAAGCCAACTGGATCAGTAATGGAGTAAAACACCAATAAGACAAATCCAAAATCTGAATACAGGAGTTAAAAATAAATAAAACCAGTTAGTAACTGTGATTATACTATAAATTAATCATTAATCCTTTTGGTTCTTATTAGAAATTAAGAAGTACTTCCCATTATGATTAATACAGGTCCAGTATAGGGAAGACCAAGAAAATGCTTATAATGCAGTCCTATCAAAAGTTATCACGTACTGTTGTTGATGCCTTTATTTTTTTGGCAAAACTTACCTCCATCACTTCTCCCTGCACAGGAGGGTTGGAATACTGTGGTCGACGCCCATAGGGTCTCCGCATGTAGTAAGGTGGGAACCGTCGCCTGCGATAGGGCCGGCGCTGTTGGGCCTGGCCTTCGGGAGCACTCTCCGATCCCTCATTCTTTTCCCCACTCTCACTGTTCTGGTAATTCTGCTGGTAATTGCGTGGAGGACCCCTGCGACGTGGATAGCGTCTATAATGGTTACGGTCTGCTGCATATTTACTGCCTTGCACTGGAACTCCACCAGGGCCTGTAACATTTGCTGCCTCCGCACCCTACAAAAAGCCATCATATATTGACAATGACAACAAAATTAAGCACATTAAAAAAAATTTACACAGAGCAAATAAAAAAAATAAGGGTCTGTGGCCAGGGGTGCATAGAAATGTTTAAATATTAGTTCCTCACTATTCTGATGAGATTGCCCTCTAACTGCAGCCAGCACATTAGGCTTGATGCACCTGTGTTCATGTGGTCACCTGACCCATCCATCCACATTAGAGCCACCATCCTAACGGATGACATCTCCAAAATATTTCCACACTGAAGTCAAACCTTTACACAAAAAGCATCCTCACCTTTTCTCCTTCAACAACATCAAACTCCACAGTCTCTCCATCTCCTACACTGCGAAGGTACTTCCTGGGGTTATTCTTCTTTATGGCAGTCTAGTAATATCACATTCCAAAAATAGATTAACAGGGGAGAATAATGTGCTTTTTCATTTAAAATGTACCAGAGTCATTATTTTAGCTTGGATATACACTTACAATTAGCTTTAGATAAGACCAAACCATCAATAAATTAAAAAACAGGGACCAGTGCTACCCCCAACCTCAACCAGAATACTCCAGTCTTACAAGGCCCCAGCATTTTACCACTATTTTCCAAACTAAAACAAGTAATTTAACACTAAAGACACAATATATATGCGTATATATTTTTAAATGCTTCTAGCAAAAGCATTGTATGTTGCTTTGAACAAAATGAGGATATCAATCTATCCCCCAAAGACTGCACTTAATAGTAGAAGCTAGCCCACACAGGGCCAGTTTAGATGACAGGCGAGTTTAGTTTTGCATGCTTCAAGTTGACCAGACCAACTTTGTCCCTGTGTTGCCATATCAAACTCAATTACAAATATCAACCAAAATCCCTTCCAACCTGTGATAATACTTCAATGGAATGTAATTCACATGTTATTAACTATACCTTTAAAAAAATTATCTGACTACATGGGACAGTTGGTTATTACCTCCCCACAATACAATAAATCTCACATTTATTTGTTCTCCAAACTGCTACGACAAAGTACAAAGGGAAGAATACCTCACATTGGTGGGTAATACTTCTACAAAGCTCTTCCACACATTACTTATTCTAATTATGACAGATAATGCAAGGTATTGTCCCACACACACCCCCTCCCCCCGCCAATAAAACAGGCTTCAAAAGGTTAGGTGACTTGCCCAGGGTCACAAAGATAAGTGGCAGTTTTTTCTAAATACAGGTCTTGGGACTCCAAATCCCTTGGTCATTCTACTACATCACAGTGGTATCCATTACAGGATCACTCACGCATTTCCATTCCAAAGGAGGCAGGACAACCAACAATCTGAAGCCAATTAAGCTAAGTTGCCCAGAACTGCAGTCTCCTTGATACATCACTAAGACATGAGCAGCCAAAGTCCCAAGAAACAATTAAATGTTGAAACCACTTCCAAAATAAAGAAGAGAGCATATTGGTGACTCCTTGTGGGTCAATACAAGTGGATGACACAACTTCAGCCAAATAATTGATCTCACCTGTCATCTAAACTGTCAAAGTTTTCATACCTTTCATACATAGCCAACTCTAAATTACCTGCAGTCATAGGGGATAGCAGAAGTACGGAGAATTAAAATGCCCAAACTCTTATTTCAGTCAGCATCTTCAACGCCCTCCCCCCAATCTCCCCAAGCCCTTGAGTGATGCTAACAGGTAGCAAGACTTGTCAGTTTTGTGCCTAAGTCTGCAAATTCCTTTGAATGTGCAGAGAGGAAGTAAGAAACAGGTGAGTTGGCATTCAATTTTATAAAACAAACACTTGTTTAAATAACGTTTTGTCCGAGCAGTCCCATATTTAAAATTTAAACGTTTCCATACTTATAACTCACCCTGTGATTGTCTCATAGGGCTCTGGATATTCTAGAAAGTGATCTGGCTTCCCCGATTGCCAGTGGATGCTGTATATAGGACACTTCAAGAGAGCTACAAAGCACCAACCTAAGACAGCCCTCCTTAAGTACATACATTGCCACCCAAGCTCACACTAACTTGAAAAAGATGTGTGTGTGAAAATTGACTTGAGTTTTGTGATGTTTTAATTACAGTATAAATTAGTGGTTAAAAGTTTTCAGAGTGATTTTCAATATAAGCTGACATTCTTAGTGAAAAAAGAAAACCAGAGCACATATGCCCTATCCATTGCATACCCATGAGGATATTCAAATCCAATGGAACCTATGATACTCTGGGGTACTGAGATATTAGTGTTCATTTGGTAGTGGCTTTCGTTAATAATCAAGTCCTTAATGCTCAAGCTCTTTCTAAAATATTTTCCTCAAATGGTACTTGAGAAAATACAGCATGGAGAAGCTACCCTGTTCATTTTTTCCCTCTCAAACCACTAAAGTTAATCCAAAAACTATTTGAATAATTACCAACTTTGCCACACTGCCTCTTCATTTAGCTTTAAAATAGTGAGGGTTTCTAAAACTTCCAAGCTAGCCAAATGTCGCCACAGGTAAAAACATATCTTACCCATTCAAAGTGCTTTGGAATAAACAGAAGGATGTATGTTACACTTCACTAGTTTTCTAGCATTCATTTTAAATTAATGCCCTCCTGCAGCTTTGTCCTACACCTTCTCCATGATTACTATGTTCTGTCCTCACCAGAGTTAAACCTGACAGCATTTGAAACATCTTAAAGTTCAAGTTTAGGTTAATGGGAGGGTTTTTTTGCTCATCTGAAATTAGGTTTAGAAATTTAGTGTAATGACTTGAGTAATTCAACATTTTAAAAAGCTGTAACTATTAACAAAACACCAATTTGAAACACCTATCTTAATTACGTGAACTGCCAATACAACGTTTCAATATACACATTTAAGCATGCTACCACTCTTATAGGAATTAAATAAATTGCTTGGTGGCTGGATTTAACATTGTTTATGTGAGGATCAATAATTGAGAAGACCCCCTTCCCTTTTCTTCTCAAAAGCCTTTTCAGCCAAGCATAAAATATCCACACAAGCACCCACCTGGTGTACAAATACATCTTCCTTGGTGTCATTCCTGCAAGACAGAGAACCAAGTTGAACAAGTTAAAAATGGAAATACATTTCATGTTGCAAAAGATTAAGAATACATCAGGTCCTTTTATGCATCTCCCCTCTATTTTTCCTACTATTATAGATTTTTGGGCTGCCAACCAGCCATTAGGAAATTTAAAAACAAAACAAAACTAGTAAGCCACTATTTTTGCTTTAATAAAATAGTTGTTAACCTCAGCACCTGTAGGATAAAACAAAGCCCAAGAAGCCCAAACCTGAGCCGGTAAGCGATTAAGTAGAAGTGACTAGCAACAGATATCGTCACTCCTTATCCTACTAAATATTACCAATGTTCCAGCACACCTCACACTCTTACCTCGAGAGCACAGTTACTAACTTAGGGAGACCACAAATAAATTTCTTTCATTACTAGCTTCCTTCTTTCTCACTTAATCCTCAGTTATTTCCTCTTAACCATTTTCTATTCCCAACTCTCCCTGAGGTAAAAAACAAAACAAAAACAAAAAAACACTAAAACCCCCACAGAATGTACACTAGAGCGATCCTAATGTCAACTATAGACTATAGATAATAATGATGTGCCCATGAATGGGCATGGGGTATATGGGAACTCTGTTTTCTGCTCAATATTGTCATGAACCTGAAATTGCTCTCAAAAATATAAGTATTAATTTTTAATTTTTTTCCTGTATTGATTTTAGATAGAGAGAAAGTGAAGAGAGAGACAGAAACATTGATGAGAGAGAACATCAATGGGCCTCCTCCTGGATCGGGCCCACAACCTGGGCATATGTCCTGACCAGGAATAGAACCAGCAACCTCCTTGGGGCATGGGTCAATGCTCAACCACTGAGCTACACTGGTCAGACTTTTTTTTTTTTTTAAAGTATTAATCTTTTAAAATCCACCACAATGATGTACAAACATGGATACCACCAATATCCACATCATTCATGTGGCAAGCATTATACTGGAGAACTAAGCAGGTAAAGACAAATTAAACTTCCCACTAGCACACATAACCCTCTTGGCTTCATATTAGGCACCATTTCACACCAATCATTAGTACAGTCAAACTATTGATAAACAGTTTCCATTATGTTTGCTTTAGACCTTATTATATAGGTAGAGAAGCCAGTAAAGGCTTTTAGGTAGAGGAATGTGACACAATACAATTATCGGATATTAAAACCCAGTGGCTGCTATTATGGAAAGTAAGTCTGAAGCCAGAGGTGCCCAGTTAGTTACAAAGTTACTCCCAAAGTCTAGACCAGGACTGGACTAAGGAGCTGTGTGTGATGGAGTGTATTTGATATGTCTTGAGGTAAAATGGGAAAAACTTTGTGAGTTAAAAGTGAGGGGGAAGTGGACAATTACTTGCATTTTTAGCTTGGGGGCTGGCGTAAGGTGATGATACCACAAGCAAGAACTACTGGAGGAGAAAGAGATTTCCAGACTGCTGAGTTCTCCCACCCTCTTCATTGTTAGTAAACTAGAGTGAGAGGGCTAACAGTTCTAGTGTTTAATGACAAAAGGAACACTAGATGGACTGGTGTACAGACTGTTGGGCTCCTTGGTGATCCATGGAGCAAAGCATATACCTAAGAATCTACATAAGCTTGGAATACCATTAACACAGGGATATTTAATTTATGTGAACAAGACTATTTTAATTCTTTAAACCAAAAACCCACACACAAACCGCAAAAGCTGTTCAAGGCATGTGACTGAAAACTGAGCTTACAAGCTAGCTGATTAGGAACACCTAGGAAATTAATGGCTGGTTATAATGTCCATCTATGAACAGGCTATTCAGTGATGAATAGCCATCACTAATTAATTTTCATGTCCAACATGATGGATTTTCAAGCTCTAAGGCAGTGGTTTCTCAACCTATAGGCTGCACGACATTTTCACAGGGGTCGCCTAAGATATAACAGTAGCAAAATTACAGTTACGAAGTAGCAACGAAAATAATTTTATGGTTGGGGGGTCACAACATGAGGAACTGAATTAAAGGGTCGCAGCATTAGGAAGGTTGAGAACCACTGCTCTAAGGCGACAAAAAAATTGGTAGAAAATGTAGAAAACAAGTAGAGAAAAACAGGAAAGGTGGGCAAAGTCTAGAAGAGTAATTCTTAACAGGTGCAGTACTGACTACCACAAGGCGTTTCAAGTTGTTCCAACGACAGGGGACACTATTTGAATTATGGGTAAAGGGTGTCAGGCTTGCTGGATGACTAGGTAAAAAATTATGTGGTATCCTACTTGACCTTCATGTAAGCAAATTTATTATTTGATTTTAAAATCTAGCTTTTTTATTGTTTTAATATGCATTAACTATACTATATATGCAACTTCCATGGAGAGGGATTTTTAAAATTATTGATCGATGATAATGCTGCTAGTGTATATGGGTAGCCAATACAATGCCTTTAAAAAAAAAATCAATCTCTATTTGTGGTAGCATTGACTATTCGTCATGTTGTGTCTTCTAATGAAGTTGCAAATAGGTATTTACATATCAAAACATTATATACTGCAGTAAAAATAAATAAAAGTTGCCCTGGCTGGTTTGGCTCAGCGGTTAGAGCATCGGCAGGTGGACCAGAGTCCCAGGTTCAGTTCTCACTAAGGGCACGTACTTTGGATGCAGTTTGTCCCTGTCCTGGTTGGGGTCGTGTGAGTGGCAACTAGTCAATGTGTCTCTCTCACACTGGTGTTGCCCCCCCCAATCCGAAGATAAATGCAAAAGTGTACTCAGATGAGGATTAAAAAAAAAAAGTTTAACTATGAATTTTATTTCTGGGTTGTAGACAGTATTAGGGCTACAGCAACAGGGTGGTAGAGCATTATGGTCCACAAGGCCTCCAGGGAGTAAGCCCCTAGCACCACCAAGCCCCAGCAAGAAAGGCTCTTGGCTCTCAGTGAGTCCTTGCCCCAAAAGATCCGTCAACACACAGAGAATCTCCTCATCTCCAGTTTCCATCCCAAACCCCCTAAAGAAGGGGAGGAACTTAGGGAGCCCCTACCTTGCACCCCAAAAGGAAAAAGTACAAGGCAACACACACAAAATAATGTCATCTCCTGGAAAACAGCTCAGTTGGACCTCTACACCTGCAGTCCACATCCCTGGATTCAACCACCAGGGCAGGGAAAAAGGGGGGAGGCAAGGGGGGGAGAAGAGTGTTAACATAGTTAAGACTATGGTTGTCATCTACGCTGAATGAAAACTTAGACATTTTTCTTGTCATTACTACCTAAACACAGTAAAACATCTACTTGTATAGCATTTACTTTATACAGCCACGCATTGCTTAACAAATGCGAAATGCATTACTAGGGGATTTTGTCGTGCAATCAGTGTATTTACACAAAACTAGGCTACAAACCTGTACAAGATGTTACTATAGGCAACTGGAAACACAATGTTAAGTATTTGCCTATCTAAACATAGAAAAGATAACCGTAAAAATACTGTGTAAAAGATTAAAAAATGGTACCCCTGTACAGGGCACTTAAATGGAGCTTGTAGGACTAGAAAGTACTCTGGGTGAGTCAGTGAGTGAGCGGGGAGTGAATGTGAAGGCCTAGGGCATTACCGTACACACTACTTAAGACTTTTGTAGTAACACTTAGCTTAAAACACAAAAACTTTGTACAGCTGTATAAAAATATTTTCTTTCTTTATAACCTTACAAGTTTTTTGGTTTTTAATTTCCTTTCAACCTTTTAAACGTTTTTGTTAAAAACCAAGACAAACACGCACATCAGCTTAGACTTACACAGGGTCAGGATCAACATTTTGGCCCACCTCCACATCTTGTCCCATTAGGAGGTCCTCAAGGGAAATCATAGCACGGAACCTACTGAAGTACCTGCTTGAGAAGGTGTCCCTCTTTTCAGAAATTTGTGGTTTCTTTTTTCATCACAGACTTGCTTGTAAGCAGAAAATGCACAATGAACACCCCTCTCTATTTTTTTTTTTTGGTATGTGCCCCTAGCAGGAACTGAATCTGGGACACTCTGGTTTGCAGGCTGATGCTCCCAACTGCTGAGCCAAACCGGCCAAGGCATGAACATCCCTCTCCATTAATGAAAACCTTTTGGTGTTTTTTTTTGGGGGGGGGGGGGCGGGGGGGGCGGAGGTGGGCGCATCTTTTCAAACTTTTTAACAAAACTGTTCAGGTCGCCCTGGTCAGTCTGGCTCAGCGGCTGGAGCGTTGGCCTGTGGTCCAGAGAAATCTGGGTTCGGTTCCTGCTAAGGGCACGTACCTCAGTTGCGGTTTGTCCTCGGCCCTGGTTGGGTAGCGCAGGTGGCAACCACTGGATGGGTCCCTTTCACGTTGATGTTTCTCTCTCTCTCTCTCTCTCTCCCTTCCTCCCACTGTATCTGAACAAAAAATGGAAAAAAGTCCTTGGATGAGGATGAAAAACAAAAACTGTTGAGGTCTGCAAAAGCTTCTGCTAAACCCTTCTTCACTGTGAATTTTCTTGGATGGGGGGGGTTCCCTGTTTTCTCCTATAGTTTTCTTTTCTCTTGCCTGTTCTCCAACTGTGCACTCCTGTCCCCGCTCCAACTTCTCATTAGTCAATTTCTCAGGAACCTCATATCTAGGAGCTCCTCAATGGCACCCCCACATCCACACCCAGATTCAAGTTGTTTACCATCTCAACCAGTCTTGAGTTTTGCAACCTTTGCACTAAGATGTTGTGACATTTACAAGGACACTAGGCAATAGGACTTGAGCATCCTCAGGATTTTGGTATCCAAGGGGGCCCTTGAAACCAATCCCCATTGGATACTGGACAACTACATGTAGAAACCAATACAGGTTCACAAATGACGTCACGTTAAGCAACACAGTACTCATTAATTCTGTTGACACCAAACCAGCCTACTAGGAAATATAGCACATCTCCCCTCCATCCAGTTTTGCTTTCTGCGGTCTGAAAATATTAAATAGAAAATTCCAGAAATAAAAAATTCCTAAGTTGAAAATTATGTGCTGTTCTGAGTAGTGTGGTCAAATCTTATCTTGAGAAACCTGGAATATATTCCCCACAGATAAGGGTGGATGGGGAGGGGAAAACTACTGCATCATGACCAAAGTGCAACTGGATTTTAGAAAGATATTTGACAGCAACAAGTTCAGTTTTTAGCCAAGATAGAATGCTATGGTTTAGATGCATTAAATCAATCTAGCTGCAACTTGTTAGATGACTACCCAGAAATTCAAGGCACTAACAGAAGGCGAATTTTTTAGTCTTCATTCTACTATTAACAGCTGTGTAACCCTGGAAAGCTGCCTCCTTAGTGGATCTTTATCTTCACCTGCAAAATGGGAAAAACTAAACCAGATACATAACAGCTTACATTACTAAGGGTGCCAGATACTGTGCCAAGTGATTTAACTGTCTGTATCATCCAATCCTCACAATCCTAGATGCCATTATTAACTCACTCATTGTACAAATGAGGAAAATGAAGCATGTACAATTTGACTCCACAAGCCCTGGTCTTTATTGAGAACTCAAAAAGGACCAGTTTGGAAACTGGCATATGATTTCCCCAATTATCTGAAAGAACAAGAACAAGCATCCTTGATACATTCCCCTGTAGTATACAAAGTTATTCCATGTAATTAGGCCAGGGCTCTGCTATACATCACCCCCAATCCTTTAAAAAGGTAAAAACCATTATTAGCTCACAAGCCATACAAAAATAGCTGCGAGTGGTAGTTTGTTGATCCCTGATCTACAGTAATACTAGAAAAACCATTCAACCCAATGCAGCAATTGAATTACCAAAAAGGACTTTCTACATATTATAGTATGTTAAGCCACACTATTCAAATGAGGCACAGGGGGCAGGCAGTATCATAGAGCACAGTGGTTGAGAGCTCCTTACCAGAACCACTGGAAACCAAGACTGGAATGATGGCTATTCCATTCCTAACCACATGATCTTGGGCAAGTTGCCTTACTTGTAAAGTTGGTACTTTACACCTAGTTAATGTTTGATAATTATCATTTTTTAAAAACCTAGTGAAGGTCACGCTATAATCAAACCTATGCTCCTATACTGCTGCCACTTGAAATAATTTTACTTGAAGTACATTTTCTAGAACTGCTGCCCAATAGAAATAAAATACAAACCAAATATCTAAGTTTGTTTTCTAGTAGCCATAATAAAAAGTAAAAACAGGCAAAATTAATTTTTCCTTTTATCCTCACCCAAGGACATTCTTTCATTTTTTGTTCAGATAGAGTGGAAGGGAGGGGGGGAGGACGGGACGGACATCGAAGTGAAAGGAACACATCGAGTGGCTGCCTCCCGCATGGCCCTGACCCAAACAGGGCCAGACAAACTGCAACTGAGGTACGCACACCTAGTGGGAACTGAATCCAGGTATCTCTGGACAGCAGGCCAATGCTCTAAACGCTGAGCAAAACCATCCAGGGCAATTATTTCAACACATGTAGTCAAAATAAAAAACTGAAATGTTACATTTCTTTTCATATTAAGTCTTTATAATCTGACATGTATTTTATAAGTACAGCTACGGTATTGGACAACATAGATCTTACTAGTCCAACAGTGTCATTCTATGTATCACCAGTCAGTCATCCCATTTGCCTACAGCAAGTGCTGGCTTTGCTATCCTCTTCTAGTCCACCTCTTTTGTTAATAAGGACTTTATTTACTACTGAAAAACACAGCTGGCAGTTTTTTAAAAACCTATCTAGAAATAGGATAGTATTGTCAGTCAGTAAATGAGGACACAGTACTGACTTCAAGAAAAAAAAAAAGAACCACACAGATAGCAAGAGGCTGAAGGAAAAAAAAAACCAAAAACATTTTAAGTTAGGAGAATGCTAAAAAAAAAAAAAAAAGGAAGAAATCCTGCTGGGATTTAAAGAAAACGAAGTGTCTTAATAGTTCCTACTGTAACACAATGAAGGTAAAAACATGTACCCAGTACGATACTATACCAGACCTATCCAGATTTAAGTTTTACTATTCTAAAAATTTTAGGAAACATTTCTTTTGGGGGGGTGTCAATTCACGGCATTGGTTAAAATGAGACCTACCATACAAGCTTATCTGGCCATAACTAAATGCTACTTATTAGCTTGTCGTGGACTACCACACCAAGCCAATTTTAACACCTTATTTTGCCCACTGAATAAATTTATAACTCTTAGGTTACAAAAACAAACTCCAGGATTTTATCATCTGTATGCTCCATAATCCAAAGTATCCAAATATCAATTTTCAAGTCCTACAGATGGCTGTAAGATCACAAATCCCACTTACTGTCTTATTTGTTCTCTATTAAAGCACTCCACATACCTAGCACACTCCTATATCCTACGTTATCTTTTACCATTCTGCCTGCTTTTAGTGAGCTAGACTGTAGATGCTTCCAAAGGCTGAGATTTGGAGGGTAGAAAACTCAGCAATTATTACAGACCCACTACTAGGAAAGCAGAAGGTGAATACATCAATTCTCTAGTCTAGATTTTAAGATGAAGAGATTTTTTACATTTATCAGTGGCTAACATAAACCAGCAATAAATCAATCCTGAAGTGCTCTTTATGCAAGTCATTCTCTTAAGAGCCCCAGCTCTGAAGAAACCAATACGTTTTGAGACATGACTTGGGAACTACTTAAATATCTTTTTATGCCTCCCCTGCCCCCAAATCCATACCTTAGCAACACACCACCAAGTCTTGAAGCCTTCCCCAGTGCACACAGCAACTAGTCAATTACATTATAGACTACCCATGACTTTCAGGGCTTATAGATTTCATTGGGATCAAGTTATTATCAGTCTGACTTGAACAAACCAAGAGACTTGGTTATCATTTTTCACAGGTTCACAAACTTTTAAAATTAAGAACCATATAATATCTAAGACTTTGTAGGGTCACAGACGCTGTTGTACATTCTTTTTTTTAAAACCTTTAAAAAGGATAAAACCCATTCTTAGCTTGCAGGCCATATAAAATCAAAACAAGATTTAGAAGTGAAATTAAGGCCTGATGTTCTCTCTTTAATTCCTTAATTGCCTCTCAATATTAGCTATTAAGCAAGTCCATTAATTTGTAAAGCCAATCTGTACACTAAACTGGTACTATTATAGCAATACCTAATTACATGAAGCAGGCAGTGAAAGTAGAAAGCTTTTCAAGTCTGAGAACTGGTAGTCAGCACACAGGAGCTCCAGTGACATGCTAGAGATCATTTAGGAGTCTTTCAATAGCTAAGAATAGCCACCCTAAGAAATTATCTGTAACTATGTGGACAACAACCAAATTGAGGATGACTAGGGCCTATTTTCAGAGACAGTATACATAACAGTAGTCAGTGAACACAAACTCTGGAGTCAGAAAATCAATCCAGTTCAAATCCCAGCTCTGCCAATTACTAGCTAGTCTCTTCCTGGGGCAAGTTTACTCAACCTCTCTGTGCCTCAGAATGGTATTTGTATCTCAAAGGTTTGAGGATTACATGGCTTGGTTTATTTAAGGCATTTAAGTAAATTCAAATATATATACAAAGGCCTGGCAGGAAGGGAAGTCAACAGGAGAAAACTAAGCCTGACAGACTGTGGTAAAGAAAAAGAATGTATACTTCATTTAAATGGGGTAATAATATTCCTAACCAGTTGAATTTTTATTTACATGGGATTACAGGCCCTAAAGCTAAAATTCGGATCTTAAAAAATAATAACCTGTATATCTTTGGTGCTATCAACTGAATTTTAAATGTAATTAATTACATTTCTTTTTAAGACAATGTATTGTCCAAGCAAAAAAACCTGGAGAAAGATTTAGCTACTAGGTCACCAGTTTGTGACCTCTGCTCCAAATTCTGTGACCACCCTAAAACTTTAGATTAATCAATCCAGCATTTTAAGTACTCTGGAGAACAGAAAAGTGTTTATATTCTGGTCATTATAAAAGATGCATGTCCCATTGAAAATAAATTGTTACTGACTCATGCCAACCTTTTACAAGTTTGGTGAGCACGGATTAAACCACAACAGTTGGAAGTAAAAGACAAAATCAAGTTTCTAGTTTAAAAAGGCAAAAAGGTTCAAATCTTGAAACCACTGACCCCTGTGTGCCATTCTTCTAATGACATCTCCAACAGCTCTGAGTTCAGTTTTTCATAATAAAATAAAAGATAAGGGGAAGTGAAGATAATAAACCCCTCTGGTCACACAATCCAATTATCTTTTGCAGACTCAGTACACAAAGAGCTAAATTAATTTCTCAGAAAAACTAGATGAAAAAGCACTTGTGTGTGTCTCACAGCCCGCCCCATGTCTCCTGGCAGGTCTGCATACTGAACCAACTGTTAGCCTCAAGAACTTGAGTTAAGACATACATTTTCCCTTAATCAAGGCAAACCAAACCTCTCCTGCTCTTAATTGCTGTCAGATTTTAGTGTGTCCTATTCAAGCTTCAGAATCACTGAAATGGCCAACTTAGAAATATAAAGCACATTTGAACCAGTTAACTTGACAAAACAGTTGATATTTGCACAGTCCAAACAAAGGCTTATGAAAAACAATTTACATTTAACTTGCCCTGGAGGATGACCAATTGAGTTGATTTCAAGTCAGAACAGAATCATTCAAGCAATGGCATTTCATAAAATAAAAATTTAGAAATGTAAGGAACTACTCTTTCATCTTGGATAGCAATTGTTCACTTGAAAAGTATCATGACCTATATCCATACAACAAAATACAGCAAAACAGAAGGCACATACTACAATTTTTAAAGCACACACAAACTATAATCTAACCACTGAAAAGGCTGCAAATCACAGTCCCTTCTGTGCACACCAGTGATATCCTATGATTACAATGGGTCAAGGTTAAAAAGCAATATTTCTCAAGGTATGACCCACAAGCCATAACCACCTGAAATTGTTAAAAACGTAACCTCGAACCAACGAATTCAAGCTTCGAAGGAAGAGCTCAGGAATTTATTGTACCCTTTCCAAGTAAGCACACAAATTCAAAAACCACTGTTAAGGGTTAGGCCTGTAAGATGGAAATACTAACATGAATTGCTAACAAATCCAGAGATCAATCAACTAAAAAATGGTTAATTATAAGCAGCAAAGCATACCCTACCTTCCTCACTAGTAACCCATTACCAATAAACTGATGAAAAATGTAGCCTTGGCCTGTCAGGAAGGCTGACAGTGTAAGAACAAATAGAAAATTCCTAAAGGTTTTGGGACAAAATGTTTCCCCACAACTGCAAACATGGAAAACTGACTATCAGTGCTTACAATTTCTTTTGCTCCCCCCAACAATACTTTAAGGTTGAGTAAGAATGGTTTTTCATCAGCCAATTATGTCTGTCTTTAAACTTGATCTTGGCCCATTTGATTTCCTGTAGTGTTGTCCATTTCACAAACATTTGGCATTACTTCTTGTGTTCTTTTAAACCTCTAGTTATTTGATGCCTCCAAAAGCAGGAATGTAAGAAAATGCTGAGACAACTGCTCCATGCCAATACTACTATTAACACACAGGGGCACTACACCCATGGAGCTGCACTACTAGCCTTGGCAGCCATCTTGAAAATGATGCCCGGCTCACAAGGGAGACCATGCAGAGTACTGAGTAAACTGCACCTTAGCATCACTGTTGCCACCTACAATTCAAAGCATTATTCCTAAAGATGTAGTTTGTGCCTTTACCTTCAAATATGAAGAAAACTGTTACTAGGGACTAAGACCACGCTATTGAGCTACAACCAAAGCTTTAATAAAATTGATCTTAACAGGTATAATTTGGGGACATGCTACTTACACTATGAGCAAATGAAAACAATTGTTGCCAAAGCAGTCCTAAAATGAAATTCATCTAAGGCATTCAAACCGCCTATATTGAAACGGTAAACAAAGACAACAAACCTTTAGTCAAGATGACCGCTCCTCATACACTTGCATTGTTAAATCATGTTATCTCCAAAGATTAAAAAGTTGTAATGACCTGTACACACCAACGGGTCATACTTTCAAATACCAGTTTCAGTAACGTATAAAATGATGACAAGCATAAAAATGCGGTGGGTCCCAGTCTAACAGAATTATACTACATTAGTTTTACCAGTCTGCCCTGTTAGGAAACGGCTCACTCATTCCGCCTGCCTTTTAAATTGCATTGTACCACAACGAGCCTTTTAAATTAGCTTTAGATTAATATTTAGTTGTAAAACAGTCTCTACACCCACGAATCCCTTCAGTCATCAAGGAAAACAAAAATCCCACTAACAACACACCAGAGGCAGCAACCCAAATCCGCAAAGCCTGCAGCTTGGAGCAGAGCGTGCAAGAGGTAGGACGGTCAGCTCACCTGTTGATGAAACCATATCCGTTTCTTACATTGAACCATTTTACTGTTCCCAAAACCTTCGTTGCTGGAGAAGGAAAAAAAAAAACCCACGATTACCAGACACCCTTTTTTAAACCGCCAGGCTTCAGCATCCGGTCCCTCGTGCTCTACCCGGTGGCGGCCCGCGGCCACCTGACAGCCCTTCTCTTTAGACCCCGTTAGGGGGCCGTGCTCCGGGCCCACGGTACCTCGGCGGTCCACGTGGGTGAGCTCGAGGCCGCCGGGGCGCGGGCCCCAGCTGGGTGCGTACGGAGACAGCGGGCGGGGGCTGCGGGGCGCACAGCACGTGAGGGAAGGGGAAGCCGCCCGGCCCACTCCGGCCTGCGTAGGCGGCGCGCCGCGCCCTCAGGGTACACGCGGAAGGGAACGGGTGGGGGACGGAACAACAGCAAGTGGGCCATAGCGCACGCGGCCCGCGGGGAGGGAAGGACCCCGCCGCACACGCGGTCGGTGGCGCGCGGCCTCCCGAGGGGGAGGGGCGCGCGGCCACGCGGGGTCCAGGGGCGCGGGAGGTGGCGCGCGCGCGCCTGCCGGGCACGCGGGCCGGCGTCCGCGAGGGCGCAGGCCTGGGGGAGGGGCAGCCGCGCGCTGCGGAGTCGGTCCCCGCCGGCTCGCCCCGCTTCGGGTAACGGTTCCGCCGCCGGCCCCACCCCTGTCCCCGTCCGGCTCTTACCGATGACCTTCTTGTCCCCGCCGGCAGGCGCCGCCGATGTGAGGCCGCCCGGGGCGCCGCTCCCTGCGCCGCTGCCCGTGGTGCCGGGCTTGGTGTCGGCAGCGCTGAGGGTGGGGGCGGCGGGGGGGGCGGCGGGCGGCTGCTGGGTCTCGGCCTCGCTGCTCATGGTTGCGGTGATGGTGACTGGGGCCGGCTGCGGCAGCTGCGGCTCCTCCCGGGGTGTGATGGTAACTAGGCCGGCGGCGGCGGTGGGGCTGTTCAGGGCTCTCTGGGGTCCGCTCTCCGCTCCCGCTACCGATCGAACTAGCGAGAATGGCGGGACGGGCGGGATAAGCCCTGCGATCGACCCGCCCTAAGCATCGTTCACTGGTCAGGAGTGCTGTCAATCTGGCCACCTGACCCTAACTCCTGACTTATATTGGCTACTACTTTATCACTCCTCCACTTTCATTGGCTCTTAGGCGGCTAATTCGGCCGACCTACAACCGTTCCTGCCTCCGCCGCCGCCATAGAGACCGGAACTAGAATTAGAGTCACCACGAGAACCATAGAGTACCCGAGAGGACGGGCAGAGAGAACGTGACTTTCACGAGGCTGTAGCACGGGCGGGCTGCAGGTCCCGGGTTGTGTCCTGGTTGTAGAAAAGGCACGGCCAAATGCCTGAGCTGGGATGACCCGCCCACAGAAGCGCTTGGAAGGGGGCCGTCGACACCTTAGCCGTTGTAGAAAGGCCTCCCTCCCTGCTCCGAATATGGTCCTTGTGACCTCAGACCATTACTGCGAATGGAGCAGCCCTTTCTACAATGGCCGTGTACGCGCGGCACAGCCGAGGGTTTCTGAAACAGACCTAAACGCACGCATTCAAAGAGCTCCCGTTTTCAGCGGGGCAGTCACCTTGGAGCGACCACGTCGGCTCTCGCGCTGCCCCTGCTAGGCATATTTAGGGCGGAGGGCGGGGGCGTATTCCTTGAGGACCTGCTTTAACATCCATCTTACCAGGCACTTAAGGACTGCCTTGTTAAGTATTCACCTCTTTTTGTATTGGCCACAAATCAGATTTAATTTCAAATCACGTTTATTGAGCAGGCTAGGAATTTTCCTTGTATTTTATTCTTATAACAGCCACATGAAATAGGGATTACAATCCACGTTTAACAAATGATTTTTAATTGAGACTGCCACATGTTGTAGCTGAAATCCTCCACCTTCATTCCTTATTAAGCGTCTACGACCTTCCGGGGATGGACTAGTTCGCCAGTTTCTGCTTTCTTAAATTCAGTCTAGGGATGAAGGTAGAAATTTAAAAACCCAACACTCCAGCATTGCAAAAGCACAAAGCATTTTGGGAGTGAAAGGTGGAGTGCTGACTGCAGGCACAGGAAGGTTTATTCAAGGCCTTCAGGCAAGAAGAGATGGGCTCTGGGGAAAATGCCAGTAAAGTTGTCCAATAAAACTAGAATTGTAGAAACGTTGGGTTGTAGAGGTAGACAGAGTCAAATCAGGGATATTCTACTTGAAATTTATCCTAAGGGCAATAGTGAGAAGGGTAATTTAGAGTTGTAAATAGAGAGCGGCATACTTTTTTTTAATGGCTGCTGAGTGGAGAATGGGTTGTAGAAGGGCAGCAGTGGAAGTAGGGAAAACAGGAGGCTAATGCAGTAGTCCTTGCCCCTTAAGTATCATCTAGGCTTGTCAATTCCACTTTCTAAAGGTCTCCCTGAATCAATCCTAAAAACCTCTAATCTCTCCATTCCTACTGCCACGACTCTAGTGAAGGCCACCATCATCTATTACTTAGAGCAGAAGTAGGCAAACTTTCTGTAAGGGCTGGATAACAAATATTTTAAGCTTTGCAGGCCAGATGATCCTATCTCAACTACTCAACTTTAGAGCCTGAAAGTAGACATAGAGAATCAGGAAACAAGTAACCTGTGTTCCCCCGAAACACTTTATTTACATACACTAAAATTGGAATTTCATACAATTTTTACATCGCAAAATATTTTCTATTTTTTTTTCAACTATTTAAACATTTAAAAACCACTCTTACTCTTATGTCACAAGCCACTGAAAAATAGTGAGTGAGCTGGTCTGCCAACTGTAGTTTGCTGACCGCTGGTTTAGAGAGCACTGCTGTGGCCTCCTGGCCAGTCTCTCTACATCTTTCTTACTCTAATATTCTCCACCACAACTTCCAGAGTGTTCTTTAGAAAACATCTATTTTTTTTTTATCCTCAAGGACATTTTTTTTTTTTTTTTTTGCATTTATCTTCAGATAGAGAGGAGAGAGAGGGTGGAAGAGAGAGAAACATCGATGTGAAGAGTGACACATCGACTGGTTGCCACCCACGCGACCCCAACAGGGGCTGGGGACGAATGCAACCGAGGTATGTGCCCTTAGCAGGAACCGAACCTGGGACTCTCTGGTCCACAGGCCGACACTACCTGCCGGGCAAAACCAGCCAGGGCAAAGACCTCTATTTGATTATGACACTGCCTTATTTAAAATCTTTCAGTGATTTTCCAAGTTCTTTAATGTGGTTTATAAGACTGCCTACGACTTCTAAATTTACCTCCCACTTCTTTCACATTCCTTGTCCCACTTTCCAGGTGATCATTTAGCCATTGCTTCTTTTGGGCTATCACTTACTGTCCCCTCTGCTTGTAACAAACACTCTGCCTTTCTCCCTTCTCTTTTGCCTGCTTAACTCTTCATCCTTTAGGACTTGTCTCAGCTGTTACTAGGTTAAGAAACCCTCCTATCCTAACACAATATTGTACTAGTTAAATCTTTCCAGCCAGACTATGAATCCCTTCAGCATCTAGTATAGCATAGTACCTGAGACACAATATCTTAATCTATTAAATGAATGAGATAGTGTGGAAAATGGACTGGAGAAGGAGGTACTGGCAGCAGAGAGGTCGTCTGGGTATCTGCACCAATATTCCAGATATTGTAGCAACAATGTGTATGGAGAGAAGTAGATGGATTCTAGAGCTGCTATTCCTAGATGACTTTGGACTGCTAAAAAAAAGAAAGTTTCCTCAAAAGGCAGTTCTGCTAGTACTGTGGACATTTAAAGGTGTGCCCTACAGACTTGAGAGCTTTTTCCCAAAGGGCAGTTACAGAATGTCAGCAGCACCTCTGAGAGTAATTGAGCAACCTTCCCTATGTAACTGCTTTGAAGAGATGGTTTCTCAAGCAGAAATAAAATTTCTGTAACAATTGCCTTTAAAATGTTATATTGATAACTCCGTGCGCTCGCCCCTCCTGTCCTCTTTCCGCCATCTTTCCGTGCTGCACGAATATGGTGCGCACGAATGTCCCGGCTGATGCTCTGAAGAGTATCAACAATGCCGAAAAGAGGCAAACGCCAGGTTCTTATTAGGCTGTGCTCCAAAGTCATCATCCGGTTTCTAACTGTGATGATGAAGCATGGTTACATTGGCGAATTTGAAATTATTGATGACCACAGAGCTGGGAAAATTGTTGTGAACCTCACAGGCCAATTGAACAAGTGTGGAGTAATCAGCCCCAGATATGATGTGCAACTCAAAGATCTAGAAAAATGGTAGAACAACCTGCTTCCATCCTGTCAGTTTGGTTTCATTGTACTGACCACCTCAGCGGGCATCATGGACCATGAAGAAGCAAGATGAAAACACACAGGAGGGAAAATCCTGGGATTCTTTTTTTAGGGACGTAATACACATGTGCAAATAAAATGCAATGAACAAAAAATAAAACTAAAATGTTATTTAAAAGTATCATTACTTACTCATCCAATCACTTCACTAAGCTCTCTCATGCTCAGTGAACATAAAGATGAGCTATTTTCTATTAGTTTTCAAGCCACCTCTCTACCACTGCAGAGGCAGTTCTGAAGCACTGGAGGAGAAACTGTTCATGCCAAAATGCATTCTGATTCCAAGGTGGGTGCTCTGCACTCTACAGTTCTACTAGTCCCCTTTCCACCTGAGAGCTCGCACTGCCCAGCACGGTGACCACAGTTGAGACAACTCCAGTGCCTACCTTTAAGTGATGTGAAAGGCAAGAAAGAGGGTTCATTCCAAGAATCTCCTTTGCAAAATAACTTTCACTTTGTCCCTATCTCTATCAGATTCTGGCCCAAGAACACAGTTCCCTCTTCCTGGAAAGCCCTCCCTACCCTTATCTCGTGGCTAATTCCAATCTGTCAATATTTACCTCAAATGTTACCTCTTTCTCTCATCCCCAATTTCTCTACTCCCATAGCATCTGGTACATACCATCATCATTCACGCAACAAATGTTTATTGAGTACTTACTAGGTACTAGATGCTTACCTCTTCTAGGTGCCGGGGACACAACAGTAAACAACAAGAACTGACCAAATTTCCTGCCCTCCTCAAGGCTCACATTCTAATACTCACCATTGTACTGAAATTGTGCCCATCTGGTATCACAAGTATGGGCCACGTCTTACTCATCTTTGCAGCTCCAATGCCCAGGGTAGAGAAGCCTAGAATGCAGGTGCCAAGCATAACTGACTTCAATTGAATGGCCCATCACAAGAACATCAGCTCAGGATTCCAGAGGATCCTCCTCCCTCTCTCTCTATAATCCACTCTGTAGTCAGTTGATCACAGTTCTTTCTTCACCTTGTCCCCTGAACCGTTTACTTAGCTACAGAGTTGCAAATATTTATATCCTAGGTCCTTTGCATATTTCACCATCTCCCTTGTCTCACCAATACACTGAAATGGCACTTTTAACCAGGTTCTATTGTCATGGAGTTTGGTGCTCTGCTCTCTGCTGCTGTAGTCATCTGTTGCCCGTAGTTATGAGTCATCCTACCCATTAGCCAGGAGAGAGTAGAAATGGGTGAACACAGACATTGACTCATGAAAAGAACACCAGGGAACTCTCTACCTCCTGAACAGTATACTCGGTGGTAACTTTTTATATTGGGTTATTTCCTTTCAAAACTCACATTTGCAAGGCATGTTACTGTTTACAAGTTACCTTCATATTCATTCTCTTATTTGACCCTTTCAATAATGCTATGAAGTAGATAGGTATTATTATCCCCATTTTATAAGTGAGGAGACTGAAAGAGGCAGTGAATTATTCAAGACCTCAACTGTTTTTAAAAAATGACCCAAGGATCAAACCAAGGTTTTTTACTAAATTATTCCCACTTTGTCATGAACAAGATACATTCTACCCAGTGGTCTCCCATTCAAAAATATCCTGTTAGTGACTCTCCCCACAGGCTTCAGAACTAATCAAAATGAACTTACTACTGGGAACATCCTTGCAATACATTGACCCTGGGGCTTTGCCTTCTTTGCCAGTCAGCTTGAACCTCAGAGGGGACTGCTACAACTACTCGTAAATTTGAGGCATCAACTATACATAGTCAGGGCTTGGCTCTGGTCTACAATGGCCTTGCAGCGAGGAGAGCCAGTCCTCCTAGCTGAAGCTAAGGTGTGAGGAGATAGTGCTATCATTACAACGACACACATACTAAAACAAAGAACCCAAAAAACAAAAAAACTTTATTTACACTTGAAAAACACGGAAAATTTTTGGTTCTGAATCTGTGATACTTCCAAGGTCTCTTGATCAAACAGGACAACAGCAGGCTGGGAAGCAAACACGGGGCCAATCCTGATTATCTTACTCAAGAGCATCACCCAGAGCAGGGGCAGAGCCGTAGAGGTCTGTAAGGGATGGAAGAAACAAGCAGCTCAGAGGACTGGAAGGGGACTTCCCATGAGACAACACTGTCACCTACCCTCTACACTCCTGATCCTCTTTTCCCCAAAGAGTAAAACCGGTCTGATTCTTGCCAGAGGCCAGACCTTTGGTTCTCCAGAGCAAAGTTGAAAAGTATATTACATAAGAACCAAGACGGAAGAAACTAACATATAAAGCATATTATCTCATTATTTACCCTTCACAACTCTGTGCAGTATACATCATACAATTAAGCAAAGGAGGATACTAGGGTCCCAAGGGGTTTCATGGCTTGACAGTGATGGGGCTTCCTGAGGTACTGGCACCGCAGCATGCATCTTTTGCCAGCCTCTGGCACTCTGTGGAGCTGTACAACAAAGAGTAGGTTCTATGGTCGAACAAAGGTTTTGGTCCCACGGTTATACAGAAATGAAATTCCACACCCTCTGTTTATAGCCTTGGCATTAGCTGTACTAAAATAATAAGGTGAGTACACTCAGATACGACTGTTCCCCTCCTCCCAAATGTGTCCACACCACTCCTCCCCCTGAGGACAAGGGTCCTGGTGTCATACTGCAGGCTCAAAGAGAAGTTTAACTCTGGGCCCTAATGTAGAATGTACAAAAATGTATAAGCGCACTTCATAGGTTGCATGGTGCTCCAGGACCTAAGCTCTGTCATAGACCAAGCACTGTGTTAGTCAGCATGGTCCCTGCCTCAAGGAGTTCTGTCTACAGAAACCAGACAAACACATCTGTGTTGTATACTGATTTTAGAGAGAGGAGAGAGACAGAAACATCGATCAGCTGTCTCCTGTACACCCCCTTCTGGAGATTGAGCCTGCAACCTTGGCACGTGCCCTGACTGGGAATTGAACTGGAACCTCTCAGTCCATGGGATGATGCTCAATCCACTGAGCCACACCAGCTGGGCTAATTGTGTAAATGTTGTAATAGAGATGAACCATGTACTAGGAGCTCACAGGAGGGACCACTGACTGCCTAGGCCAGGGAGATGGAGGGACCAGAGAATGATTCAAACTGATGTTAGCCCCTCTAGGATTAGTTAAAACTACATATATACAGTATGTATTTGTTGTAAGATACATGCTCAATATAGAAAATTCAAGCATATACAGGACAATATAAATTGAAAAGAAAGTCTCTTTGCTATCTCTGCAGAGGTAACCATTATGAATAGTTGGCTATATATCGCTACAGAAATTTCTGAAAGTTATTCAAAATAAATAGTATTGTGGCTTATATGTACTACATCTTGATGTTATCACTTAATTTACCTTAGAAATCTTGCCAGATCTGCTTCTTTCTAAGGCTGTATGGTATTCCACTGACAGATGTACCTCGATGCATGTTAAGGCCTGGTTACAACATATTAAGCTTTGCCTTTGTAGAGTCATACACCATATATTTTGGTCAACAATGGATGATGGTGGGCCCATAAATTATAATGGAACTGAAAATTTCCTATCACCTAGTGATGTCACATCTGTTGTAATATGGTCGTGCAAAGCATTACTCGTGTGTTTACGATGATGCTGGTGTAAATAAAACTATTGCACTGCCAGTCGTACAAAAATATAGCACATACGATGATAATAATGACTATGGATTATTTATTTACTATACTATACTTTTTATTATTTTAGAGCATACTCCCTTCTACTCGCTTCACCAGCAGCATCTTATGCTTACCATGTCTCCTGATTGCATCATTTTCTCTTGTATTTGATTTAATCTTGTGTTGTTTTAGAGATTTAGTGTAGCCATAGCATTCAATGTTTATAAAGTCTACAGTACTGTACAGTAATATTGTAGGCTGTCATGTGCCTCACCACTCAGTGACTCACCCAGAGCAACTTCTAGCCCTACAAACTCCATTCATGGTAAGTGCCCTAGACAGGTGTACCATTTTTAATCTTTTATATCATATTTTACTGTACGTTTTCTATGCTTAGATATGCTTGGAACACAAATACTTATTCTATTACAACTGCTTACAGCATTCAGTGCAGTAACATGCTGTACAGTTTGTAGCAATAGGCTATACCATATAGCCTAGGTGTGCAGTAGGCTATGCAATCTAGGTTTGTGTGAGTGCATTCTGTGATGTTCGCACAACAAAATCGCCCAATGACACATTTCTTAGAATGTATCCTTGTTGTTAAGCGGTGTGTGACTGTACTAGATTGTACTGGAATGGAGCCAGACATTCTCCTCTTCTCTCCCTTTTTATCTGGTAGGGCTTCTGACTTTCAGGGCAGGGAACAAACAGTGTCACACACCCAACAGGAATGCAAATATTTGCTGCCAAATCTCTAGTGCTCCCAAGACCCGTATTTTCACGTGGAACCTCCTTGCTCTTGCCTGGACTGCTGCAGTGGATACCTCACTGGCCTCCACCCCATCCTCCACAATGCTGCCAGAATCAACTTCTAAGAAAATTCAATCACTATGTTCTCCTGCTCAAAATCCTTCAGTGACTCCCACTTGCTTGGTTCTTTTTAAAGGGTTAGCCCCTACACACCTGTTGAGAATTTCAGGAGCACGATGGACTCTCACCTGAGGGAGGAAAAACAAATGTACATACTGCCTGAAGCCCATCCCCATCCTCAGGATAACACATGAACAACTCAGCCTATACTGGTTCTCACAACTGGCCCTGGCCTCGGTCAACCTCACCTCTGTTTGCTTTTCCTACCCTCCTGCTTTGGCCATATTGAATTATATGCAGTCTCCCATATGCTTCCTGCTGTTTCCTGCTTCTATGCTTTGCTCGTGCTGTTCCCTCAGCCTGGAATGCTCTCCCCAGTTTCAGCCATCTGACAAGTTCTTATTCTTTTGTGTACTCAGCTGAAGCGTCATCTCTTCCGCAGTCTTCCCAAACCATTCCAGGCAGACACAGGCTGAATGTTTCCCTCACTTTGTCCTGAACCCTCCAGTCCAGTGCTTTATTGTACTGTAACTGTCAGTTTCCCAAGACACTGAGTACCTCAAAGGCAGGAACTGGGCTTTTCAAATCTGTAGTCTCATATGCAACATGGGACCTATCTTTTTTAAAATTTATTTTTCAATTACAGTTGACAGTATTATATTAGTTTCACATGTACAACATAGTGATTAGATATTTATATACCTTAGGAAGTGACCACCCAGCAAGGGACCCATTTTAATTAATTAGTGCTAGTTGTGAAGGGCTACCCATGTGCCACCAGCATGTCTTTCATAACCTTTCTCTGCAGGCATGTGTCACATCTGCAGGTAATCCCGGAGTGGGGGATAGTTTCCTAAATCTCAGTCATTTCAAATTGCGTCTTCACAACTATTACCATAGCCACAATCCACAAGTATAATTAATTTTTAACCTAATCACTATTTGAACTTCAATAATGCCTCATTATAAGCTATAATAATTGTAAAATTATATGTTGTGCTAATTATACATATTTTCCTCAGATGCAAATGTTAAAAAAAATCATTCCACCACCACCAGAAGCAGTGTTACCCACATTCCTCTGGTAAGAAGCATCTGAGCCCTGGCTGGTGTGGCTCAGCAGTAAGAGTGTTGTGTTGACCTTTGGATCGAAGGATGGAGGGTTCAATTCCTGATCAAGGGCACTTAGCTGCATTGCAGATTAGATCCCCGGCCCAGTTGGGGTCATGCGGGAGGCCACCAATCGATGTCTCTCTCACATCAATGTTTCTCTCTCTTTCTCTCCACTCTATCTAAATATCAGTGGAAAATACCCTCCGGTGAGGATTAACAACAACAAAAAAAAGCATCTGAGATGCTTGTTACAAACATAGAATCCTGGGTCCCACCTTAAACTAACTCAATCAAACTCTCCAGGAGAGGGATCTGGGAAATGCCCCCAAGTGATTCTTCTCTTTAGGGGAATTTGGGAAACAGTGAGCTAAAGAAAGTTCTCTACTGTTTGCCACAAATACCAGGTTTTGGGATCACAGGGAGGTGAGCAGCAATTCAGAATAGCAGGGATGCCAGAGCCAAAAGCCACTCCCATTTCCAAGAGACTCTCAGGCTTTTAAAACAGAGGTTCCACCAGCCCCCATGTGATTACAAGCAACAAAGGACACAGTTCAGACTATGGCAAGAGAATCCTGAGGGCCAAGATTAATCTATGTATACATAATTAAACTGCTCATAAAACGTTTCATAGGATCCCAGGATAAAACATCTAGAGCTATACAGAAAACTTCATTTTCACTAAAACCAAAGTCAGGATCTAAGCAAAACACAAAAGATTTCTAAAAGAAAGTGCTTCAGCTCAGAGCGTCATCCTGATATGCCAAGGTTGTGGGTTCAATCCCCAGTCAGGGCACATATAAGAGTCAACCAATGAGTGCACAGGTGAGTGGAGCAACAAATTGATGTTTCTTTCTCTCCCTCCTACCTCCTCTCTCTCTAAAAATCAATTAGGGAAAAAAAAAAAAAAAAAAGCTTCATAGGGAGGTACAGATCAAGTGACCTCACCTGTCTTCTCCTTCCTATCTTGTATTTTCAGCACCTGGGCTCAAGGCCTCAAGTGCATGATTAGGTGATACCTTGATCTGAAGGCAGTAGATTCCTGTTGGACCAGTGCCACCAAGAGGTTACCTCCTCCTGGGTCTTTTGAATATGGTGGATTCTCAATTAAAAGGCAGACTCTTATTCCCATGTAGCCTTGCCACTCAAAGTCAGTATCAGCATCAGCCGAGAGCTGGTTAGAAACGCAAATCTCAGGCCCCATCCAGATCTACTGAAGCAGAACATTTTGCTCTGGCCAGTTTGGCTCAGCAGTTAGAGCATCAGCCTGCAGACCAGGGAGTCCTGGGTTCGATTCCGACCAAGGGCACATACATCAGTTGTGGTTCGTCCCTGGTCCCAGTTGGGGTCGTGCAGGTAGCAACCAGTCGATGTGTCTCTCTCGAATCAATGTTTCTCTCTCTCTCTCCCCCTCCCACTCTGTCTGAAGATAAAAATGTAAAATATCCTCAGGTGAAGATTAAAAAAACAAAACAAAAACATTTTTATAAGATCTTTTTGTAATTCACCTGTGTGTTTAAGTTTGAGAGATACTGCCCAACAGGGCTTAAAAACAACATCTGTACTGGCTGTCAACCATTATTCTGCCCCAAACAACCTGAGGGATCTGAAACACTAAATTCCTATAGGAATTAGAGATGCTTGTAACTTTACAACTGGGAAGAATGATGGGATGGTACCCTGCTTCCTGGGGAATTAATCTCCTCTTTTTCTTTCTTTTTTTTTTTTTTTTTGTGGTACGTGCCCCTAGCAGGAACCAAACCCAGGACTCTGGTCCACAGGCCAACGCTCAACCACTGAGCCAAACTGGCCAGGGCTCCTCTTTTTCTAACTTTCTCCCAAATCACATTCCTCAGAAACCCAAGGTGGGGATCCTATCTCTGGAACTTCTTTAGGTCAGACTGCCACTTAGATTCCCTAACACCTTAAAACCAATGACAGGGATTTTTTTGTAAAGTTAAATGAGATAATTCAAGTGAAAGTCTTAGCTCAACATCTGAGCACAAAAAGTATTCAGTAAGTGGTAACTGCTTTTATTATATTGTCCCTAAGTATTAGCTGTGAAAGATTCAAATCTGAGCAAGTCAGGGTTAGGAGTCTGGGATGGCAATACCACATGTGGCTTTTTAAATTTAATTAAAATTTTAAAAAATAAAAAATTCAGTCTTTCAGTCACATCAACCACATTTCAAGTGCTCAACTGTCACATGCAGCTAGAAGGGACCATAACAGCACAGATAAAAAACATTTCCCCATTACAGAAAGGAGCGTCAACTGGCCAATTCTGGTCTAGAGGGTCTCTGGAACAGCGAATGGCCCCCATGGAATCTGTTCTGCTTGGGTTGCAGGCTGTGAAGAGGGGCTTTCATGGGGGCAAAGGTTACCGTGATCTTTGCTAATAATGGGTGAGAATGGGAGGGTTGATGATTATCACCCTCAGAAATCAAACCTCTAACAAGGATTTCTTGTAACTCTAAGGGACTCAGAAAAATATAGAAAAGAGGCCCCAAATATAAAGAATTTCTAAACTTTATTCTTTTTATCTTCTGTCCTCTGGTAGTGATCAGTGGTCAATACTTTTTTTTTTTTTTTTTTAATTAATTTTTGTTACAGATGTTTCTCCCCCCCACCCATTGATTCCCCCCTCCCCCTCCCTCCCTGACAGTGGTCAATCTTTAGAAGCAAAAGGACCTATGAATTTAACTTTAGTTACAGCAAAGAAATGAAGGGGAAAGGGAGGGAATGGCCGGCAGCTATTTAAGGGGGAATACAGGTTGAGCCCTAGGGGCCCCCAGACCTGGCAGAAAAAAAAGCTCAGGTGTCAGCTGGGCATGAGAGGGGACCATCTGGCTGGACGAGAGAGAGGTCCATGTGCAGCTTCCAGCACACACTTGTGCATTCCTGCCTCAGCATTTGCTCACACCAGTTCCCTGCCTAAAATGCCTAACATTCTCTCTCTCTATTAAATCATGTAACAAAATTTTACTGAACGCCTATAAGTGCCAGAAGCGGTGAACACAAAGTGAGTCACAGACAGAAATGTAAATAGTCATTTAAGTGGTCTGGAATTTGACAATCTCCATTTGGGAAAAAAGGCAGAATTCATAAAAATAAATTCTAGATAATTTTTTAAGTATACAAATAAAACTAAAGAAATATTAGAAAAAATACAGAAGACATCAGGATCTGAGGTAGTAAGGACCTTCTTAAACAAGATAAAACACAAAAACCAGCCCTGGCCAGTTTGGCTCAACAGTTAGACCATCGACCCAAGGACTAAAGTGTAGCAGGTTCAATTCCCAGTCAAGGGCGTGTACCTGGGTTGCAGGTTCAATCCCTAGCCCCAGTTGGGATTGTACAGGAGGCAACTAAAAGATGTCTCTTTCTCACAATAATATTTCTCTTTCTTGCTCTCTTTCCCTCCCTTCCACTCTGAAAATCAATGGAAAAATATCCTCAGGTGAGGATTAAGCAAAAGAAAGAAAGAAAGGAAAGAAAGGAAGGAAGGGAAGGAAGGAAGGGAAGGAAGGAAGGGAAGGAAGGAAGGGAAGGAAGGGAAGGAAGGGAAGGAAGGGAGGAAGGAAGGAAGGAAGGAAGGAAGGAAGGAACCATAAGGGAAACACTGCTAATTTGCTAATTTGACCTCATCAAAATTTAGAATTTCTATCTAACAAAGGATATATCAAAGTTAAGATAAGCAACACAATGGCAATTTTTTCTCAAAATATATTCTGGGGACCTACTGGTGTGGCTCAGTGGTTGAGCGTCGACCATTGCACCTGGAAGTCACCAGTTTGATTCCCAGTCAGGGCACATGCCCAGGTTGTGGGCCAGATCCCCAGTGGGGGGCATACAGGAGGCAGCCAATTGATGTTCTCTCTCATCAATGTTTCTCTCTCTCTCTTCCTCTCCCTTCCTCTCTCTCTAAAAATCAATAAAGAAAAAAAGATATATATATATATATATATAGTTGTTTTTTTTTTCCTGGAGAAAATAGCCACAACATATAAAGAACTAAGATTCAGAATGTGTAACTTCAAATCATTCAGAAAAAGGATAAACTATATGCTACAAACATCTTACCTAATATTATGTTGCTGTTGTATTTTAATGAGGTCATTTTACTTGAACAGATGAGGAAGTCTTCAGGACATAATGCCAAATGGAAAAACAATGATGAACAATACAGTATGATGCCACTTAGGAAAAATAAAACCTCCCAAAATTAGACAGGCAAAGAAAAGGCCCCAATGGGTACACATGAAACTGATCAAGAAGTTACCTCTAGGGTGAGGTGAGGAGTGAGACTGGGACTGGGGGTGCCAAGGGGAGGAACTCATTGAACTATTTTGTGTGAAAATTTTTACAAGATTATTATATAATGTTATTTAATAACCAACCAAATGAAACATGTGAACCTTGACTGGACTTTTCCTAGAGCTATAAAAGTTACTTTGTGAATAACTGGGGGAGTTTGAACATGTATATTAGATATTATTGTGGTTATGTAGGATGTTCTTGTTTTTAGCAGTTCCTTGCTGAAGTATTTATGGGTAGTGCCAAGTCTTCAACTTTCAAATGAGAAAGAAATGAAGGTAGGTAGGAAGGAGAGCAGGAGAGGAGGAGAGGGAATGGGAATGTGAGAGGAGGGAAGAGGGAAAGAAAAACATGTCAAAGCAAAATGATAAAATAAGAAAGTTAATCACTGGTGAAAGGTATGAGTGTTGAATGCAGTACTCATTTTCCAACTTGGCTGCAGGTTTGAAAATGAGACAGGCAGAGAGAAAGAGAGGGAGAGATCACCACTATTCTAGCTGGAAGGGATCAATTTCTCTCTTAAATTCTATGACACTTAGCAATGTCACTCATATTACTAGTGATTGCCTCTCAGAATGTGTCTTATTTCCTACAAGCTCCTGAAAGGTGGAGGCATCTTTTAATTCTTTGTTCCCCTCTGCATGCCTAACACAGAGCAGGCAGTGGAAGAATGGGTAGGAGGTGAGGTTGAGAAATGTGTCACAATCACCTGTGAAGCTGGCAAATACAAAGTCAGGACCTGGAACTGCTCTATCAGTTCTGGTGAGAAGCATGACAGGCTGCTCAGGCTGACCCAGCAGGGAGTCACCCAGAGCTCGTGGCAGTTCTTTCTTTGTTAAGTACAAAGTGGTAGAAAAGTAAAGTGCCCTAATAACCCTTTCTCTTTTGACCCTTACAGTGACCCTAGGAAAGAGGTATTATCTCCATTTGACAGATGAGGAAACCAGTTCAGAGAAGGGAAATGACTTTTGCTAGGTCACCCAGAGAGGAAATGGGCTCAATCCCATGTCTTCAAGTCTAAAGTTCTCTCGGCTAGACCATGCTGCTTTCTTTGGGGTGACTGCTAACCAGGAAGAGAAAGACACTTACCCAATTCTGTCTTGCTCTGGGCTACATCTCCCCACACTGTGAGATCACCACAGGCAGCTTGGGCTTATTGTTGGGGCCTGTGGGAACATTCTAAGACAGAAAGCACAGTGGAGATTCATCCACTCAGACAGACACTCACCAAATATTTACTGATGTCTGCCAGCCCCTGTGCTAAGGACAGAGGGCTCATAGACTGATATGACAACAGTCCATGTCCTAGCAGATATGTAAAGCATATAATACAGATCAAAAATAAAATGTACATTTAAAAAATATCAAATTTATGATATATAACAATGTACTAAGTTATAAGAAAGTGTATACAGGGCAGAGGAAGCAACTAAACATTGCTTAAAGAGGTCAGGGAAGGATTCACAGAACAGGGGATCATTTGAGATGGACCAAGGACGATAAATGGGGAGGGAGAAAAGGAGGAAAGCGTTTCAGGTTGAGGAAACAGCATGAGCAAAGGCTCAGGGGCAGGAAGGAACAAGAGGCAGGGATATGTACAGCACATTTAGAGAAAAGCTAGTGGCCTGATGTGACTGGAAAGTGGAGGCAGCAGTGGTAGAAGGGGTCATGGAGAGGAAGGCAGGGACCAGGTTAGGGAGGATCTGGGATACAGTGCTGAGTAGGATTTTATCAAGTAGGTAAAGGGGCCACCACTGGCCAAAGCTCAATGTGCACTAAAGTAGCTAACTGTAGGCCCAAAACACTTGGGAGGCATGTGGTCTCTACTCAAGGAAGTCCATGTAATAGAGGCAATGAATGAAGACTGGGCCTAACAAACTGAAGCCCTCTCAGGATTCTCTAGCTTTCAACACTAGTCAGGTAGTACCAGACCAGAATGGTTGAGAAAGAGGAAATCAAAACAAACTCACCTCAATCTTTCTCATCACTAGAAGTCCATCAATGATTTTTCCTGTAGGAAGAGTATGAACTGGGAGTTACTATCTCATTTGTATAGCATTTTCCAGCTTCCAAAGCCCATTCTCACACCATTACCTCATTTGATCCTTATACCAATTTCAGGAAATTGAGATTCAATGGAGGTGAAATGACCTACCCAAAGTCACAGATAGCAAGTAGCAGAATTAGGGCTTAAACCTAGATCTGAGTGATTGCAAACCCCCACTGTACTAAGCTGCCTATGTCGTATTTCTTTTCTTTTTTTTTTATCCTCACCCGAGGACATTTTTCCATTTTTTTTTTCAGGTAGAGTGGGAGGGAGAGAAAGGAACAGAGAGAGAGAGAAACATCGACGTGAAAGGGACACAGCAAGTGGCTGCCACCCGCACGACCAACAAGGGCCGGGGACAAACTGCAACCGAGGAACATGCCCTTAGTGGGAACTGAACCCGGGTCTCTCTGGACTGCAGGCTGACACTCTAACCGCTGAGCCAAACCGGCCAGGGCTGTCATATTTCTTAAATGCTACCATCCTGGGTTGTTTCCCCCAGACATACATATCACCCAAGTGGTTATACACTTTATCAGATGGCCCCTTTGTCCTTCCACTCATCCTGCCCACCTCCCACTTTCACCTTCCCTACTACACAGAGCAGTTCAATTAGTTGAGCTCTCTTGGTATGACTGTGGATACTGGCTCCTTTGGAAGTCCCACTTCCGGTTAATGGGCCCAGGACCATGGAACAGGACTCACCAAACACTACGTGCTTCCCATCCAGCCAATCACATTTAGAGCAGGTGATGAAGAACTGGCAGCCGTTTGTACTGGGACCACTGTTTGCCTGATGGAAACCAAATATACTTGCAGTGAGTTTTCTTGGCCATGCTAGCTGAAGGGCAAGATTCCCCGAAGAGCCTGTGGCCCTGATTCCTCCATGCTTTTTTCAGCAAAACTTATTGAGCATTTATGAACCAGAGCCAGAGCCTGAGGTAGGATACAGAGGGGAACAGGACACACAATCTCTGTCCTCACGGAACTAGATCCTTGAATAATGTACATTTCTCCTATAGAGTGAATTTCTATAATGGCAACAACTGTTTATGGGATCTGATTTGGTGCATTTAGTCCAATACTAGTTATAACTGAATTATAGTTACAAATTAGCTACTGGGGAGAAAAGGTCTATTGCCTATGCCATTACCTGTTTTGTCTGAATGGTTTTGTACTACAACAATGGTAATTTAAAAAATGTAGGAAGGTGCAATAAGCTGCTAGTGCTATGCTAGAAAAAAGACTACAGTTAATCAAAGATGTTTGCTTTTTACCAGTACACCCCAAATTGTTTATTATTGAATTTTATGGAAAAGCTATTTTTTAAAATAGAGAACCTGAAACTCTCTGGCCATATCCCTTCTGTTTCCCCTCCTTAAAATTGTTTTTACATCATTATGTTTAATAACACATTATAAAACAGATTATAATTACAATGCAGAGTAATACTTTGTAAAGAGACATTTGACTTTCACATGAAGTGTACTTTTGTCCATTATATATGGATGCCCTCAAACCATCTTTAATATGTTAAATTCAGACTTGTGTATAAGAGCAAACTCCAGTTAAGTTTCTGCAGCACTGTCTTACAACAATGTCTGCATAACTATGAATATATTATGGCATACTTCCCTTATTTTGGAAAAAAAGGAGTAGAAATAGAAAATTGAAAGTACTAGTACTATTAAAAGCACAAGTCTCATAAAACCACTACTCTGCAAAACTGGAAATTATTAGATAACTAGCCTAAATCAGATATTAGATTTAAATTGGTTGACTCTGTTCAACTGTGAAGGAATAAAAATGTTTCTGAAATACTAAAAATATATTAAAGACACTGTCTAAGGGTAAGCTCTAATTAGGGATTTCATATTATACTTTAGAAATTCCCCATGTGAGATGAGGCTACTTTTGTTTTTCATACATGTATTGAGGAACATCTCATATATGAAAGTAAGGCACTGTCTGGGCCAGAGTAGGCCTACACTTTGGAATGAGGATAGGCTTCCCAGGGGTCCCAATTCACTCATATTCTTTCTCTCTGTTTCTCTGTCTCTCTCTCTTCAACCAACCATCCATCCATCCATCCATCCATCCATCCAATCTATTTTGCTGCTCTATGAGTAAATATTTATTAGCAAGCAGGCAGGAAAACAGTCATACGACATGTTCTGATGGCTCAGGGGACACTCTGCTGTTAGCCACTTCTTTTTTTCATTCTGCAAGGCAGTATAACTTGCTGGTTTAGAGAATCAGCTCTGGAGCTCTGCAGCCAGATGGCCTAGCTTGAATTCCAGCTCTACCACTGACTGTGACCTTAGTTTAGTCACATAACCTCTGTGTCTGTTTCCTCTTCTGTACCTATCTTAGAGATGTTGAGAAAATTAAAACAAATTAATGCAAATAAGATGCTTGTTGAATAAGTATTCAATAATGTTAGCCATTATTTTGACTATCTTCCACTCTTTCATCAATATCTGCTCAACACCTTTCTGTATCAGGTAGAAGGCTCAGAGATCAATGAGACCCAATCCCTGTCCTTGAGGAACTCATGATTTAGTGGAAGACAGAAGCAAAAACAATTATGCTACAAAATATATGGCAGCACAGCTCAACCAGTGTAAGCCTGAAGTGTGCGGAGACCAAGCTTTCCTTCCACTTTTCTGGCTCCTCCATAGATGCTAACACAGCGGCATACATTTAGAGGGGTTCTAATCCTGGCGAAGATCCAAGCCAGCTCAAGCCACTTCTCCACCCTTTACCTGCACATTCCCAGCCTGGCTTTCCTAAAAGGGCGCTTATACATACACTGCTTGCTGTGCTAGGCTTGCTCAATTATAATGGCAGCCTCCTGACTTCTCTGCTCCGGCCTCTCCATTCTCACCCACCACTCACATTGCAGCTAGGGTTTTTGTTCTAAAACACAAAGTTGATCAACTCTCCTCAAAAGAGTGTATGGCTCACTATAACCTATGAAAGAAAGTCCACACACCTCATCCTTATTCTGCCATTTGAGGCCCGTCAGGAGCCAGACAGCCTGTCTCTGCAGTGGTCTCTACTGGCCACTCTGTCTACCATTCGCATCCCATGTACTTAGCACCTTCCTTCCTTTCTGGCCCGCGACTGACTGTGTCTCACACTATCTGGCAAGAACTCTTTTAAGAACTCAAATGTCCCCTCCTCTGGGAAGCAACCTTGTCCAACCCCCAGCAGCAATTTATTCTTTTTCCTTGGCACCCTCATGGATTTTTACACAGTAAGGTGCCCTTACCTTAATACACTGGTAGCAGGAATTACACTATACTAGACTAGTCATTTTGCATGTGCGATCCCCCATTAGACGTTAAGTGACACAAGAGCAGGGACCATGAAGCCTGGAATAGAGTGGATATCAACACATCTTTCCTTGATGACTGCCTGAGTAGCAGTGGTCAAGTGGGCAAGCAGGTCAGAGAATGTGCAAGTAAATATTGAGTCTGGGGGACAGAGAGTTGGGGCACTGACAGAGGGAAAAGGGTGATGAGCAGGAGGGAGGGAGAAGGCTGGAGAGTGAGAGAGAAGTAAGGTGGGAAGGGTAGGGGAAAAGGTGCCGTGAGGAATGAATAAGGGGAAGTGACGGGGGAATGAGCATGGAGTGAGCAGGGGCAGGGTAGATGAGGGGTTTTCAGTGAGGTGGGCAGAGGGACTGTGAAAGAGGAGTGACATGTGTGAGTGTGAGTTGTAAGTGGGGTGGGGGGTGCCAGGACAAGGGAGTAGGAGTGGTGATCAAGGAGTGGTACGCGAACAAAAGGGGGTAACTAGCCAGTAGGCAGTGTGGGTGAATGGCGCTGAGAGTCTTGGCGAGCTAAGCAATGAGCAAGTGAACAATGGATCTTGAAAGCAGGACTGGATGTATTCTGAGCAATAAGGCTAAATGCCTGCCACATGTCTCGGCTCAAACAAAAGAAAGAAAACAACATAGCAGAGTTCAGTTTTAGTTCCCCAGCCCAACAAAATAAAACCAGGCTGAAGAAAAAGGAAGGCATGACAGAGGGGAGTCCTGGGCTGAGTAAGAGAAGAAAAGCATTTGCTTCCATCCGAAGAGACAGCAGTGAACCTCAAGAGGGGCCCAGAAACCAACTGGCTGTAAATCTTACCCAAAATCTTGATTGGACCTCACTTACCATGGAAAGCAGGCCTGGAGCTGAGTGTCTAAGTTTAAAATTTTCATCTGCAAATGGCCCCCGGTAAATACTGGCAACTCCAGTACCATCTCCCTGAGCAGAAAGAAGTGTTAGCAACGTGCAGGTGTGGGCCCCTAGAGGCTGGAGAAGACAGCTGCTGCACTGAGAGCCCAGCTTCCTTAAAGTCCACTCTGATTGGTGGCTTTGGGAGCCACACCTCTTTGACCCTATCTTGCAATTAAAGCAAGCCCCATGCAAGGCACCTGGAGCCCACAAACTGGCCAGGTCTTCTCAAAGATTGGGTAAAAGAGGTCACAGCTGGGCCTCTAGAAAGATGGGTTAAGACCCAGGCAAAGTAGAGAACAGTACAGTGACCACATACATAATCCTTGCTATTCCCAGATTCTCATATAAAAGTACCCACCTGACTGACTACTACTACCCCACCCCACCTCCCAAACTATGTAGGTGGGTGGGCTCTTGGAAGTCTAGTGTGTACAACACCATACCACCCTCCTGGCCAAAGTTGATTGGTCTAGGGGAGGACTCTAATTTCCCAATAAACCTAGGCAACAGATCAGTTAGCACATCATTCTCTGTAACTGCACTATGGATTGCTCTCCAGAAGCCAGAGTAGGGAAAATTACAAAATTAATTTTCAGAGCAAACAACAGTAGACTGATCAAATAAATTCACTGTCTATTCATTATGGACTATTAGGTAGCTATTAGAAACATTTTTTTGGAAGAAGACTTAATGACAAGGGAAAATGCAGACAATTATTAAGTACAAAAAAATTAAAACATATCTATGATCTAAGTCTGTTAAAAATTTTATTTGACACACATACATTTGTAAAAATAAGACTGGCAGCTGTAAACTACAATGATAAGAGTTTATTCCTTGAGAGATGACTTATTTTACTTTTTGCACTTTTCTTTTACAACCAAAAAGAAAAACAAATATTAAAACAAACAAATATTCTTGGTCCAACTTTTCAAATCTTGCTTCTTCCTCTTGATCATTCTATTTTTAATTCTCTAAGGGTGGCTCTGAACAATTGCTCCTCTCTGATACTCAGCCTAATGGCTGACCAACTACTGTCTAATCCTGGGGTTATCAGCAAGTAATTGGATGCTCCTAGCAATGACCAGTAAGAAAATGGTCCTGTCCCTGCTGAGTCAGTATGGCAATATAGGAGCCTATGGGAAAAAAGGAAAGAAGGCAGAGACTAGCTTCTCAGCACTTTTTGCCAGCTAACAAAAAAGTATATGCTCACCCCAAGACCTACTACCAGTAGTGGCCAAGGGTTGCAAACTTAATTGCCTGTGAGGCAGGTGACATAAATAAGGGAAGCAGGTGGTGGGGACTAGGGTGAAATAGCAAGGACACACCTTGTCTAAAAGGAGGAGTTATTTGATTCCAACCAATTGTCACTCCATGAGAAACACAGGCCTAGTGCACCCCTATTTCCCATTCTTTTTTTTTTTTTTAATCCTCACCGGAGGACATTTTTCCATTTTTTGTTTAGGTAGAGTGGGAGGGAGAGAGAGGAACAGAGAGAGAGAGAAACATCGACGTGAAAGGGACACATCGAGTGGCTGCCACCCGCACAACCGACCAGGGCCGGGGACAAACTGCAACCGAGGTACATGCCCTTAGCGGGAACCGAACCCGGGTCTCTCAGGACCGCAGGCCGACGCTCTAACCGCTGAGCCAAACCGGCCAGGGCCTATTTCCCATTCTTTAGAAAGAAAATAAAACTACAGAATTTTTTAGTGAACTATACCAGTTTTACAACATCATACAAATGAAACAAAACATATCTGAAAGCCTGATTTGCCCTAAAATCTGCCACTCAGTAATCTTACCTAAATAGTAAAGAGAAAGATCTTTAAAAACTCATAAGCGTCAATAAGTAAGTATATGTGTGAAAGAGAAAGAATGTCTCCCAGATCCAAGAAAATAGCAACATGGCTACCTAAATGATACTAATAAGAAAGACCACGTATAGAGTGGGCGGGTAAGAACAAAAGTAAGTTTAAGGAAAAAAAAAGGCCCTGGCCAGTGTGGCTCAGTTCATTGATCCCATGCACCAGGAAGTTGCTGGTTTGACTCCCGGTCAGGGCACATGCCCAGTTATGGGCTCAGTCCCTAGTGCATGGCGTGCAGGAGGTAGCCGATTGATGTTTTTCTTTCACATCAAGGTTGTTTTTCACATCTCTCTCTCTCTCTCCCCCTTCTTCTCTAAAATCAATAAAACCATATTTAAAAAAGAAAGAAAGAAAAAATGTGGTTTATTCAGCAGCCTCTAAGGTCAGAAGGGTAGAAGACTCAGTATGTAGAAAACATACAGACTTTCACAAGAAAGTCATGCTTAATAGTGAAGGACTATTCCACTGGGCTCTCCCAGTGAATAGAGGAAACATTCCTCCAAAATACCTCTCTTGCTGATTCCTTATCCATTAAACAACTTCTGATTAAAAACTCAGCTTTCTAGCCCTAGCCGGTTTGGCTCAGCGGTTAGAGTGTCGGCCTGCGGTCCAGAGAGACCCGGGTTTGGTTCCCACTAAGGGCACGTACCTCCATTGCAGTTTGTCCCCGGCCCTGGTTGGGTCATGTAGGTGGCAACCACTCGATGTGTCCCTTTCACGTTGATGTATCTCTCTCTCTCTCTCTCTCCCCCTTTCACTCTATCTGAACAAAATATCGAAAAGTGTCCTCGAGTGAAGATAAAAAATAAATAAATAAATAAAAACTCAGCTTTCTAGGCACTGTGATACCAGAAGTGGAAGGGAAAATGGGGCATAAACATTTAGCTCACTGGAAAGGGGCTAAATTTAGTTAAAACAAATTGCATCTGATGTTTAGTTAAGTTTCATGTAACGAATTAATTTGGATCTGTCATGGATCTTCTATAGGTATGCTGGCAAAGTTCAGTTTCTGGCCCTAAAAGGCTGAGATTTGGAAGTTAGTGACTCAAAGTGCTGTTGTCTGTCAACTAGCGGTACAGTGAGTAGTAGCTATTAACATTCAAGGGCATTCCCATCCTCCTCCCTTACCCCCATCAAGCCTGGCTATTGTTCTCAAGCTTTAAGATTAGGTTCCTGTAGTAAAAATAGTAGTTGCAGCAATAACAACAACAAAAAGCTTACAAGTTTTTGACGGAAAAGGAACAGTACTTACGTTGACAAAATCTCCACCCTGAATCATGAAATCCTTTATGACCCTGAAACAGAGAACAAAAGATTCTGAGATAAGACTCCAGTTTAGAAAAACATTGATTTAATCACTGTAGTTTAAATTAATCAATCCTTGAGTTCACAAAAACATTCCTTCTCAAGATCTAAGAATTTGCCCAGCTGGTGTCACTCAGTGGTTGAGCATCGACCCATGCACCAAGAGGTCAATGGTTCGATTCCCGGTCAGGGGGCGTGCAGGAGGTGGCCAATCGATGTTCTCTCTTATCAATGTTTCTATCTCTCTCTCCCTCTTCCTCTCTCTCTAAAACCAATAAAGAAAAAAGAAAAAAAAAATCTAAGAATTATCCTTTGGTTTTCTTTTCCTAGAGACTATAATTCCCCAAGGAAGTAATTCAAAAAGCCCCCAGGACGGTTTGCCATGGCCCTTACCTGTGGAAAGTGCTTCCTTTGTATCCTATAGGAACTCCATCTTTTCTATAACCAAAAAGAAAGAGATTTGGAATGATGACAGGTAACCATAGGCCTTTCCAGTTTACTACACATTCAAGCCAAAGGGACTCTCCTAAAGATATTCAGCACAAGAGAGAGAAAGAAAGCAAATGAACTGAAGATAGACCCTGGGGGTATTACCTTCTATTACTCCAGCAATCATTCAAGGTCTACTGGTTCCCCAATACCCTCACTGCAGCCCCAGGACACACCTCAGGAGCAAGCAGGTAAGTCAACCACGTCTGAGACTGACCTGAATTCTCCAGTGCAGAACTGCCTGAAAGGTAAAAGAGTGAAGAACTCAGCAACCACGACATCACAGTGTCACCAGCAAGCCCACCAACCGGCCAGCCAGACGTCCAGACACCCAGGCATACAGATTAACATCATAAACTGACATGGGACAGTCAAAACGAAGACTGTTCAGAGGACTCAGATCTTAAGGGCAGTGAGGGGACCGACGGAGGTAGGCAGACGATTCCGTAGGCTGGGTTCTGGTTCGGTTTCTCCGGCAGAGCTGGAGTATATTCTTACCTAAAGTTCTCGGCTGTCTTGGGCACAACGTCTGCAAAGAGCTCGATCTTCATACGGCCAACTTCCTGCAACCGGCGGAGACGGTCAGAAGGCTGAGTTCAGGAACGTGAAGGCCTCACCGAGCAAGGACCATGAAGGGCTGTTCCCTCCCTCCCCCATGCGCCTGGCCTCCCCCATCTCCGCCGCCTCAGCCTATCTTTTCGTTCCGCCCACACCTTCCACACGCGGGGTGCTAGGATGGGCGCGAGGAGAGGCAAGACTCCTCATCCCAGTCCCCTCACCACGCCCCGCAGCTCGGTAGGTTCTGCTCCAAATCAACTTTCTGGCTTCCCGAGCCCGCTATCCTTCGGCGGATGAGTTCTGCCTGCCTGGACCGGTGCAGTTTCCTTTCGGCGAAGGGCTGGGTGCCTTCCTGGACCTCACCTGGCCGCCAATGCTGACATCAAAGAACACCACGGGGTTGACAGGACTTGAATTTGCCACCGCCATGGCTCCGACCCGGAAGCAGAAGTCGGGAGCACGGACTTCCGGCGAACCTAACCCCAGCTCCACGAGTCCGGTGTCCCGCGCAAGCGCCGGAAGAGCTAGCCGAGACTGGGCCCACCCCCGGGAGCCCCACCCTGCCCCGCCCCGCCCTGCCCCGCCCCGCCCTCGCCGCGGAGGGCTCCTTGGTTCTCGCGCGGAACTGCGTGATGCTGCAGTGGCCAGCGGTTCATTCGGTCCTGACCGCGAGACATCCGTCAGCTCTTAGTTCGCTTGACTTTGCGCGGAGCCGGGGATGTCCAACCGGGCGAGGAGGGAGGGGAACGCGGGTGCAGGTGGAGGAGGTAGGGAAGAGGAGGAACGCCCAGGCTGTTTTTTGCCCAGTCAACGGGCATCCCACTCACATGGCTACACTCAAATGAAGTTGAGATTATTCTCGCTCAGGCTAGGGAGGTAGACTAGGCAGTCTCCGGGGTCCTTATCAGCTCTTGCAGCCAAAATATCTGAATCATCACACGTGCTGCTCCTTATTCCTGCCCACTACTCGATAGGTCCCAGGAAAGAAGGAACTCTTCATCCTTAGCGCTTAGAACAGCCAAGGGAGTGAGGTGTGCTTAGCAAATACTTAGCCCTTCCTTTAAATCAGTAAACTAGAATTTTTGTTCCGGTTCTTCCACAAGCTTCCATTTTTATCACTTCCAACTCATTTCCAGTAGAGTAGCTAGAGCTTTTAAAATAAGTCCACTTATGCTCTGGCTGGTGTGTTCAGTGGTTAGAGTAGGCCCACAGACCAAGGGTCGCTGGTTCAATTTCCAGTCAAGGGCATGTACTTGGGTTGCAGGCTCGATCCTTGGCCCTAGTCAGGGTCATACAAAAGGCAGCCAGTCAATGTGTGTCTCTCCCTCTCTCCCTCCCTCCCACTCTGTCTTAAAAAAAGTCAATGGAAAAATATCCTTGGGTGAGGATTAATAAAAACAATAAAAAGACTGCTTATAAATCACTCCTGGCTTCCTGTATTTAAAATAAAATCCAGCCTGGCTGGTGTGGCTCAGTGGTTGAGCATTGACCCATGCACCAAGAGGTCGCCAGTTCCATTCCCAGTCAGGGCACATGCCCATGTTGTGGGCCCAGTCCCCAGTGGGGGGCATGCAGGAGGCCGCCAATCATTGTTTTCTCTCATCGATGTTTCTCTCTTTCCCTCTCCCTTCCTCTCTCTAAAATCAATAAAGAAAAATGATTTTAAAAATAATGAATAAAATCCAATTCCTTACATACAAAGGCTTACATTACATTATCTGGCTGCCATCTACTTGGCTTCATCTTGTATTACTTGTCCTCAGTTACTATACTCTGGCTTTTCTGTTCCTCAGGGTCATGGTGGATATAGTAGTTCCCCGCTTATCTGAGTTTTCACCTTTCTCCTTTCAGTTATCTGCTATTAACCACAGTCTGACAGTTGATCTAATAACCAAGACACCTATTAAGTGATTAATAGGCAGGCAGCATATACAGCATGAATATTAATTTATATTAAAATAAAAATAGCACGTGAAAAATTCCAGAAATAAGCAATTCATAAGTTTTTGGGTTTTTTTTATCCTTACCTGAGGACTTTTTTTTTTTTTTTTGCATTTATCTTCAGATAGGGGGGGAGGGAAAGAGGAAGGAAGAGAGAAACATCGATGTGAGAGAGACATATCGACTGCCACACACACACAACCCCAACCAAGGCTGGGCACAATCTGCAACCAAGGTACGAGCCCTTAGCGGGAGCTGAACCTGGGACTCTCTGGTCTGTGGGCCAATGTTCTAATGGCTGAGCCAAACTGGCTAAGGCAGCAATTCTTAAGTTTTAAATTGCATGCTCAGGATGTGAATCATGCCTTTGTCCAGCATCTTCACAATGTATATGCTACCTGCCCATTAGTCACTTAGGTGTCTTAGTTATCGGATCAACTGTCAGGGTATCACAGTGCTTGTGTTCATTCACCCTATTTAATCTCATCATGTAGGCACTGGATCATCTCGCATCATCACAAGAAGGGTGAAATATTTTGAAACTACATTCATATAACTTATTACAGTATATTGTTATAATTCTATTTTATTATTACTGTTAACCTCTTACTGTGCCTAATTTATCAATTACTTATCATAGGTATGTATTCTAAGAAAACAGTACATTCAGGGTTAGGTACCATTCATGGTTTTGGGCATCCACTGAGGGTTTTGGAACATATTCTTAGAAAAGAAGGACTACTGTACTCTCTCAAGGGCCTTGGTACTAGCTGTTAACTGTCTTTAATACTCTTCTAGATCTTAATGGGGGCGGGGAGTGCTCCCTATAGTTCAGGTCTCAGAGCGAACAGTGCACCCAATCTAAAGTAGCCCCAGTCACTTATTCAGACACATCAGTGATTTATTTTCTTCATGCCACTTACCAACCAAAATTATAAGGTCAGTCTCTCTATCTCACCCCTGCCACAAAACATATACCTTCTAATAGCATATTAACTATGAAAGCAGACACTCTTCTTATCTGTCTTCACAGGTGTGGCTACAGTGTCTACTATTGAATAGCACATAGTAGGGATTCAAAAAATGAATTCAATTAATTGAGTGAAAGAAGGTGAACGTGGGCAAGGTTTGGAGTCAGAGCATGCATTCGGTGTCATAGCTATTATGTCCTATATTCTTTGATCATCCTTTTTAGAGGTGATCTGAAGAGGCTGGGGTTGCACATAAAAATTCAGTATGTCTCAACTTATGGTCTCTTTTATTTCTTTCCTTTTTCCCCTCTCCTCTTGATCTCCCTTCCTATCTGCAGTTGAAGATGAAGAAGGAAGAGAAGGAGAATAAGGATGGAAAAGGGGAGGAATGGAAGAAGGAGCAGCAGGAATCACTCTTCAGTATAGTTTTACACCAACTATTTTAGAATAAATTTTTAATTGACAATATCCAATGTTGATGAGACTGTAGAAAAACAAATACACTCAAACTGCAAATGAAGATATCTAGCATTTATTAAGCAGCCACTCAATGAAAAATATACACTTCATTTCATTTGGTCCTCATAACCCTGTGGGATAGGAATTAGTATTGTTTCCATTTTATGCATCAAGAAATTGAGGCTTAAAGAGGTTGACTGTAGAAATAGTATATTGATATAAACTTTCTTTAAAGCAATGAGACAAGTGATGTACCAAAACTATATAACATTTATATCTTTTGACCCAATTATGTCAATCTTGTGATTTGTTTTCTGGATTAACTTAAGAGAAGAAAAGAGCTAACTTCACAAAGACTTTCATTGCAGCATAGTTTTTAAATAATGAAAAAGTATTAAATACTGAAAATGTGGATGTTGAATAAGAAAATTTATAGAACATCAACATGAGAATATCACATGGCTATTAAAATAATAATTAGGAAGTGTTTAAATATGGAGACTATTTTATGGTATATTAAATTAAAAACCAGACTATGAAATACAATATAATAACCATTTCAAATATATGAATTTGAATAAGAACTAAAAGGGAATAACTCCCCCCAAAAAAGTAGTAGTGTTAAGAATGTGGGATTTATAAAAGGGATTTCTTTTTCTTTTTAAAATACTTGCTTTAAAGTGATTACAATGTTTTTACTTTTTAAACAATAAGAAAATACCCATGAAAATAGGAACTAATGCTGAATTAGCCATATATATGTGTGTGTGTGTTCTGCTGAACAGAAACCTAATTAAACCATCCAACTTAATTTACTATATTGATCAGTACAAGGCATTTGAGGATATCAAACAAACTTGAAAAATCAATTTTTAGAACTGGTTTAATGAATTTATCAGCAATTTTGAAGACTCTTGGTTGATGTCCAGTGGGGAATTCATAACTTCTCCATGTCATCTTCTACCTTCACACCCAAGCTTTAAGTTAGCAGCTTTGATCAGTCTAGTTTTAGTCTGATTGTATAGTCTGACTTCTGGTCTGGTTCTTACATGTGATGTGTTTCTTTTAGAGAAGCCACATTTTATGTGTGTATCCAGCTTCAGATTCTGTGAACAGGAAAGAGACTCCAGGGACTTGGGATTTGCCACTGCTTCTTCTGATTTACGTTCTTTAGTCTCTTAAAGACTTCCAACTGATTCTACCAAGCCTGTTACAGAAAAACTAAAAAGGCCACGTGTGAGGACTTCGTGTGGATGGCATCTCTTGGCAGCATTTTGGGGTTATAGGGATAAGGCTTCAATAGGATTTCAGTTTTGACAACTGTCAAACACAAAGACAGCCAAGTAAAATTACCTTACATTTATGTGTATTATCTTCTGCCATGAGTCAGGATTCTGTCAGCTGTGGGGGTGAAGCAGGGGTGAAGGGAGGAGCTGGAAGATTTAAATACTATATAGAGAAAAGTATCCCTGAATGCTATGCTTTCTCAAGCCAGCAACTCACAACTGGTTAGGCAGCGTGAGTTTCAGTCATATAGAAGATTGTCTTGACTTTACTAACCTGGAGTTTGATAGGGGCAAAATTTTATTCAATACTTCATATTTAGAGGTGCTGCTAAATATTGTTTCCTAAAAAGAAAGAAAGCATGAATTTAAAAATTGTAATGATAAACCATTGGCACTATGGTCCTAGAGCTATGCCATATATATATATATGTATTTTTTTTTTTTATCCTCACCCAAGGACATTTTTTGTTCAGATTGAGTGGGAGGGAGAGAGAGGGAGGGAGAGAGAGAGAGAGAGGGAGAGAGAGAGAGAGAGAGAGAGAGAGAGAGAGAGAGAGAGAGAGAGAGAAACATCGACGTGAAAGGGACACATCAAGTGGCTACCACCCGCATGACCAACCAGGGCCGGGAACAAACTGCAACAGAGGTACATGCCCTTAGCGGGAACCGAACCCGGGTCTCTGAACCGCAGGCCGATGCTCTAACCACTGAGCCAAACTGGCCAGGGATATATATGTTTTTTGTTGTTGTTGTTGTTGTTGTTGTTAAAAATGTAATCCCCTTACCTCATACCTGTGAGAAAGACTTATAAAAAAGACAGGAGGTAATAAATGCTGGTGAGGATAAAGAGAAAAGGGAACCCTTGTGCACTATTGGTGGGAATATAAATTGGTGCAGCTACTATGGAAAACAGTATGGAGGTTCCTCAAGAAATTAAAAATAGAGCTAGATGATCCAGCAATTCCACTTCTGGGTATTTATCCAAAGGAAACAAAATCACTATCCTGAAGACATACTTGCACCTCATGTTCATTGCAGCATTAGTTATAATAGCCAAGACATGGAAGCAACCCAAGCATCCATTATGGATGAATGGATAAGGAAATTGTTATTATTCAGCCATAATAAAGAAGGAAATCCTGCCATTTGTGACAACATGGATAGACCTTAAGGACATGATGCTAAGTGGAATAAGTCAAACAGAGAAAGACAAATACCACATGATCTCACTTATATGTGGAATTTAAAAAAACAAACTCATAGGAACAGATAAGATCCATGGTTGCTAGAGGCAGGGGGTGGGGGAATAAGGCGAAGATGGTCAAAAGGTAATACTTCCAATTATAAGATAAATACATTCTGGGGATGTAATGTACAACACGATGACTATAGTTAACAATACTATATATTTGTATATCTGAAAGTTGTTAAGAGAGTAGATCTTAAGGTTTTCATGACTAGGAAAAAATGGTAAGTATCCTGGGAAGAAACATCTAGCATGTGATATAAGCCAGGGAAGAAAACAAGCAACCTCTATTCTGGATTTAAAATGAAACTCAGCTCACTGAAGTTCCTCTTGTTGACTTGCTCACTAACCAGACTCTGGACCTTGTCTGAACCTATACTTCTTGTCTGCTTGGGTTTTTGTAACATAATTGCTTTTTTCTGACTCAGATGTTCTCTCTAGGCTTGACTTCTTGCCAGACAAGACTAGCTTCCCTATATCTCCCTCAACCTCAGATTTGCTCCTCTCTCAGATTGGGCTGGAATAATCACATGGTAAACAGGGTTGTTGAGAATGGGGTACAAATGTGCAAACATTTAACAGTCATTCATTCTCAAATATTTGTGGAGCACCCATGCATAGATACAGTGACATATGAGATACAATCCTTGATCCAAAATCTCAGCACTGAGTGGATGAGATAGCGAAGTAAAAAGGCAATGGTAATATCGTGTTAAGGAAGAAGTTATGAGCACACAGATTGCTTTGGGACCACACAGAAGGAGAATGTTTACTAAAAGCTGACCCAATGAAGAGCAAAGCTGTCCAAAAGCAGATTCAGGGTCTGCTGTCCTGGTGTGCAGCCAATGAGTCTCTTTGTCACAACCCACCATGAAGACAAGTTAAGGCTACAACAATATGAAGAAGATGGAGGGAAGAGAGAACAGAGCAACCTTAACAACCTAAATGTCATATTAAACACCTACCAGGAAGCACACATCTTACCTGTCCTCGGAAAATCTGGATGCTTCTTATAACGCGTTTTAAGAGGCCAACCTGCTCTGTGAGCTGGAGTCTGTTTTCCTGTAACTGCTTATTTTCTTTATCCAGGAAAAATACTCTAAGAATGGGATAAATCAGAGGCATAACTAAAATGTACATCGTTACTAAAAACTAAAAACTACGTCCCACTTCCCACTAGCTCTGGGTCTTAGCCCATTGTCCAGATTTTAGAACAAACTTTGGCAGACCAAGTGAAAATTCATAAGCTTTAGGCCTGTGCATAGTCATCCAATACCTACTGAGAGCAGGGACATACTATGTGCAAGAGAATGAAAGGCATAGTTCTAGCCCTTGAATCATTTAAGGAAGGATATGATCGCATTTAGGAATGGAACTGATAAAAGAGACTGCATCCCTTCAAAGAAAGTAACTGCCCAGCCTACATCTGGTCTATCTCCCACAGTCATCCCATACATCAGCAGCAGCAGCAACCATTCATTCGCGTACTTCCCATGTACTTAGGCACTACAACCTATCCACACAGAAAGCACTTCAAACTTTGCATGTATCAGCTCATTTAATCCTCACAACAACACTGTGAAATAGTGTCATGAAGCCTATTTCACAGGTGAGGCAACTGAAGCTCAGAGAGGGGACACTAACTTGTGTAAGAGGATAAACCAGAAAGTGGCAGAGCTGGGATGCCAGCCCAGAACTTTCAGACCTCTAAAGCCTGAGCTCCTGACCGCTACCCCAGGCCCGCTCTCCAGGGCTACAGTTTACACAGACACATGACAGGACAATAGTTTTGAGCAGAGGTTTGTATTTGAATGCTGCCACTTACTAGCTGTGTCACCTTGGCAAATTATTAAATCTGAGCCTCAGTTTCCCCATCTGTAAAACGAGGAACCATCCTGTAGAAGAAATTTACTCTAAGTCAAATCCAGGTGACCAGAGTGTGCCTTCAGGAGGGCAAGACAGGAACATTACTAACGTGAAGGCAAGGGTAATGAGTCAGTTGTGCTGAGGCTGTCAGAGCAATGACGTCGTTTGAGAAGGGCAATAAATGATACAGAATATAGAGGGGAGACACAGATCGTAAAACATAATCAGAGATTCTCCAGGCCTGCCTGGAGGAGCAGGTACCCAAATCAGTGGGAAGTGCCAGTCTGCCTGGCAGATCTCCCAGACTGCAGTGCAATGGGGTCTAGCTAGCATCAGGCTGCTGAGGTTCACATGCTGCCCTGCCACTACCTAGGCTGGTGAGTTCCCTGACCAATCTGGACCTCAGCTGCTCACTCATAAAATAAGGCTGTAATAGTGTCTTCCTCCTGGGATTGGTGTGAAAATTAAATAAATATATTTAGAGAGAGTTTAGAACAGTGCCTCGCATATAGTAAGTGCTCCAAAAAGTGTTAATTGCTATAGGTATTATTGGTGATACTGTCTGTTAAGATCAACCCACTCTCTGCTCTAAGTCTGTGCTCTGAAAAAACTTTTCATTGCAATGAAAGTTTTCCTATAAGAGAATGCTTGGGCTGGCTGATATGTGAATCCTTAACCTGTTGGGAATATTCTCCTTACAAATTAATACACTGGTAATCCTGTGGGTTTCGAGAATTTCAGTTACTAGAATAAACCGAAAGAGCCTACTTCTCTCTTGGTTTACCTTGATTCTGTAGGTATCAAATGATAAAAATGAGTGTCAGCACACACAAAGTAATAGGCCAGAATGAGCATGGCTGGGTTCTCAAGGAGGCAATGCCACCATTAAAGAGCCTACCTGAATGGCCAGCTCTCCTTCTCCATGATATTTTTCTCTTTAATTTCACAACTTCTGCTACTTGTATGAACTGCTGAAAACAGCAGATGGCAGAGCAACAGTCGTGAGACAGGCCGCAAGCTCAAAGGACACTCTCAGGAAACATCTCTGTTGAGGGGAAGACACCTCATTTGGAGCTCACTGGCAATTCGAGCAGGACCACACCTACCTGTGCTGCACAGAAGATATTGTGCATCTGTTGTCTTCGATCAATTTTTCTTGCTCCGTGAGTTGCTCCAGAAGTTTCCGATTTTCTAGGAGCAAGTTATTATTTTGGGCAAGGATCTGGTCCTGGAATGCCTTCTCCTAGAATAAGAGCAAAAGCACCCTAATTACCTCAGCAGGAGAAATGATAAATTTAAGAACATCAGCCTGTTTATAACTCCGATGGCAAATTTCCCTTATTTATTTTTTCTTTCCTGAGGTCATGCTGTTTTCACTTGTTTGCTGACATTGTCAGCTAGATTGTCCTTCTATATATTTTAGCTACTATGTCATGTATTTTGTTTGGATATTTACTCATGCTTTTAGGTTAATATTTTAAAATATCTGAGCACTCAACTTCTAATAAGATCCCAATAATCTCATCCATACTCCAACTCCATTTATATCAAATCACAAATACATAAAATTGAATTCTCTGAAGCCCCAGGCTAAAAATCATTTCCAGATAACACATTTCCATATGCTTTTATATGTAATTATATTCTTTTTAAGGCAAAGAGAGGAAGATGGGAATTGAACCGTCTGACTTGGCAACCAGTGTCAGGATCTCAGTCGGCGTGGCAATGAGGCATGCCAGCCAGGCACTGATAGCATTCTTGCAGTGACGATGCTGAAATGATTTCTAGCTGAACACCATGCTTCATTTTCTACCAACGATTTCCCCTGAAAGCAATAGCAAGTGAAGTTATAGGTAAAATGATAAAGGAGTGTATTTTGGGAAAAAACATTCTTAGAGTGAGTCAGTAGATATTAGTAAATATCACTTGTTGAGGAGTTAAAGCTCAAAAGCATAGAAGTCCCTTCTCATTTTTTTAATTTTTAAAAAAGATATGTTTTCATTGATTTTTAGAGAGAGAGGAAGGGAGAGAGAGGTAGGAACATCAATGTGTGCCCTGGCCGGTTTGGCTCAGCAGTTAGAGAGTCAGCCCATGGACCAGAGAGACCCGGGTTCAGTTCCCGCTAAGGGCACGTACCTCGGTTGCAGTTTGTCCCTGGCCCCAGTTGGGGTTGTGTGGCTGGCAGCCAGTCGATATGTCTCTCTCACATTGATGTTTCTCTCTCTCTCTTCTTCCCTCTCTTCCTCCTGATCTATCTGAAGATGAGCGCAGAAATGTCCTCGGGTGAGGATAAAAAAGAAAGAAACATCGATGTGAGAGAGAAACACTGATCGGCTGCCTCACACATGCCCCCTATTGGGGATCGAGCCTGAAACCCAGGCATGTGCCCTGACCTGGAATCCAACCAGGACCTCTCAGTCCATAGGACGATGCTCAATCCAGTGAGCAACACCAGCCAGGCCCCCCTTTCATTTCACTGGTAACCTGGCAATAGTAGCAGGCAGGTGCTTTCACCTTTTCATGTGTGTTTCTCACCTGCCAATAGTGGGAGGGACTGGAGGTAGGAGAATAAGAATGGCCTCTGGCAGGAGGGTGAATCATAGGGTTAAGAGGGGTAATTTTCTTTCTCTTAAATAATATAATGATATAGAGTATTCAGAAAAGACCAAAGCTACAGTACATACACTTAATGGCAGTGAGCAAAAGGTCCAATTACTCTTTCTTAGCCTCTGCTGGTTTTCTATCTCCAATATCTTTCATGGAGACCTGTGGTTCTTTGGGTAGATGTATTTGTGTCCTGGGACTGCCATAATAAATTCCCACAAATTGGGAGAATTAAAACAACAGGAATTTATTTTCTCACAGTCTAGAGGCTCTAAATCTAAAGTAAAAATGTTGGGCCCTGGTCAGTTATCTCAGTTGGTCAGAGCATCGTCCCATACGCCAAGGTTTCGGGTCCTATCCCTGGTCAGGGCACATACAAGCACCAACCAATGAATGCATAAATAAGTGGAATAACAAATTGATGTTTCTCTCTCTCAAAAATCAATCAATCAATAAATTTTTAAAAATCCTCACCCGAGGACATTTTTCCACTTTTTGTTCAGATAGAGTGGGAGGGAGAGAGAAGAAGAGAGCGAGCGAGAGAGAAACATTGATGTGAAAGGGACACATTGAGGCTGCCTCCTGCACGACCCAACCAGGGCTGGGGACAAACTGCAACCGAGGTACATGCCCTTAGCAGGAACCGAACCCGGGTCTCTCTGGACCACAGGCCAACGCTCTAACTGCTGAGCCAAAGTGGCCAGGGCAATAAATAAAAATTTTTTAAAAATGTTGATAGGTTTAGTTTCTTCAGGGGACTCCAAGGGAGATTCTGTTCCATGCTTCTTTCCTAGCTGGTGGTGGTTAGTAATCCTTGGTGTCCCTTGGCTTGTAGCTTCATCACTCCAATCTCTGCCTCCATCATCACACGCCTTCCTCCCCAGTGTAAGGTCTCTGTGTTTTCTCCTTTTTTTTATAAGGACACTAGTCATATTGGACTTAGAGTTCAGTAAATTTTGTGTAGTGAAGGGATTCTTAAACTGGAGTCAACAGCCCATGGAATAACTGAAATTACATGGATTATTTTGGTATCCTTGGCACAGAGTGGTGGTAGTATAAAATTTGTTGGGTGTTGAAATGAGTATGTTAAGAGTGAGGACAGAGTTTTCAAATTTCTGAAATGGGCTAGGGATCTCAAGAAGGGACAACATTACTGGTAGAGTCAGTTGCTCTCCACGTTGGATTTATTTAGTTTAATTATCTCAAGACCATTCTGCCTTAGATTCCAACCACCTGTCCCATTTTCCCCCTACCCACACACCAGCAAGTCACAATGGCAATAAGGCAAATGTAAGGACACCATGGATATTCAGAAACAAGCTTGAAGGCGCTAGTTACAGACTGATAGAGGAATAGGGATCAGCTATTTTCACTGCCATTTAGAACTGAAAGAAGTTTGAGGCAAATGAGGGCTTATAGAAAGTAGGAACAAGCTACTGAGGGTGTTTCAGAACTCTGCTAAACGGTGCTTAGGAAAATATACTTTCACTTGGAGGCAAGGCACAGTCACAGCTGGCAGTGCAGACTATTTTCAGTGTCCAGTTTGGTTTCGCATCACTACGAGTCTTTTTTTTTTTTTTTTTTTAATTTATCCTCACCCGAGGACATTTTTTTCCATTTTTTGCACAGATAGAGTGGGAGGGAGAGAGAGGAAGAGAGAGAGAGATCGATGTGACAGGGACACATCGAGTGGCTGCCACTCGCACGACCAACCAGGGCCGGGGACAAACTGCAACCGAGGTACATGCCCTTAGCGGGAACCGAACCTGGGTCTCTCCGGACCGCAGGCTGACGCTCTAACCGCTGAGCCAAACCGGCCAGGGCTCACTACGAGTCTTAAATCCTTGTTGGCTGAGCTTGAACAGTTACACACGTTGAAAGAAGGTGGAAAGAAAAGACATGAAGACACGGGCTATGAAGAGGCCACAAATAAATTTGGAAAGGGAGTGGGCTTTCTGTAGATGACTGACCACGTGCATCATCAGGGAGCTCTTCACTTTTTTCTCACCTTTTCTAATTTTTGCCGCAGTATTCCGTTTTCATTTTCAAGTAGTTTAATTCTGTCATCGCGTTGCTCTACTTCATGAATGAAGCGATTCTTGACTCTGTGAAGCTTGGTTTTGTGATCATAACATTTTTTATTATAGTTTCTGTAAAATAAATACAGGCACACTTGAACACAGTGAAAATTTTTTTTGCCTCCTCAGTATGCATCTTTCTTGGGTTTCCTCTCCTTGCTTTGTCAGGGCCTGGAACCAGGGAGGGATACCTGTCTTGCCTCCCATTTGCAATACTTCTTGCCCCCAAGTGGGGGAATGGGCCAAAGATAACCTCCTACAGAACACCAGCTTTTAGTCATCACCATGGCCTCAAGTCTCTGGCTTATCTTGGTCTTGAGCTGATGGGTGTAAGCCATACTTACAAGCTTAATTTTGGAAACTCCTTGACTTCTGATCCTCGCTCCACTGATTCAGTAACTAGTTTTGAACTGTCTAGTTCTTAGCTATACCCTTGTATAGTAATATAACCCACTTCAGTTTTGCCTATTTTCCAGATAGCTAGGTCTGCTTTCAGCCCTTGCCTTCAGTCTGGCCTAAATGCCAGTTCTATGTAGGTCTCTGCTCAGAACTCTTACTCTGATTCCGATATAAATCTTACTTACCGCCAACAAGCACATAAAAAGATATTCAACATGATTAGCTATTAAGAAAATGCAACCGAAAACTATAATGAGATATAACTCCACCTCCACTAGGATGGCTAAAATAAAAAAGAAAGGTGGTAACAGTGCTGACAAGGATGTAGAGAAATTGCAATTCTCACATGCTGCTAGTAGGAATGGCAAATGGCACAACCTCTTTGGAAAAAGCCTGGCATTTCCTCAGATGGTTAAACATAGAGCCATATGACCCAGCCATTCCCCTCCTAGAGAAATTCCAAGAGAAATGAAAACATACGTCCACACAAAAACTGTATATGAATGTTCATAGTAGCACTATTCATAAAAGCAAAAAGGTGGAAACAACCCACATTTCCATCAACTGACTGAATAAACAAGATGTGGTGTATACATACAATGGAATATTATTCAACCTTAAAAAGGAAATTTTGACACATGCTAAATTATAGAAATGTGGAGAAAAATCCAATTTCTAATATGATCAGTATTATATTGTATTTTTTTAGTTTTTAGTGTTTTTTTAAAAATTAATCCTCACCCAAGGATATTTTCCCATCGAATTTTAGACAGAATGGGAGGGAGTGGGAGGGAGAGTGGGGGAGAGAGAGAGAAACATCAATGTGAGAGAGATACATTGATTGGCTGCCTCCTGCACGACCCTGACCAGCAACTTGGGTATGTGCCCTTGACCAGAATCAAACCCATGACCCTTCAGGCTGATGCTCTAACTGCTGAGCCAAACAGGCCAGGGCTCCTTTTAGTCTTTTTATAAGCATGTTTTGTTTAAACATTGTCTACATTAAAATTTTTATCATATGCTCTTTTCACAGACTATATCTTAATCATTTCCCCATGCGGTTATCTAGTCTTCACAGCCACCATCTTTTACAGTGGTAATATGTCCCATGAATATATTATACTTGACCTAACTAATTCCTATTGCTGATGTGCAGGTTTCTTCCTGTAGTGTTATGTATGGTTGCAAGAGTGCTGCAGTCCAAGTGAGGGCTTAGAGCCTTCGCTTGCATTGCTGGCTTGCTGTTTGGCACACCTGGTGATTTGGTCAGAAGTTCTGTTGGCCAACTTGCCTGAAGAACATGTGGCTTTGTTAACTACTAGCACCATGAGGCAGCACAATACTGATGTTCTAAAATTCAGGGACAGCTTTTTGCTTATGTTTAAATAAAACCAGATGGCCTTTCTATTCTTTCTATCCCAAAGAAGCAAGGAATTTGTTCCTCTGGAAGAGTGGATGGGAAAGCGTGGAAAAAATGAGCATTGTCCATAAAGGTCAGGTCTGGGATCTGGGGAATGAAAACAGAAATGAACCTAGAGTTTTGACAGTTCCTTCCATTTTCATTCCTAAAGCTGTAGTTTTCAACCCTGCATGCACATCAGAGTCACATGGGGAGGCTTTTAGCAGAATATCAATCCCCAAGCCTTATCTGAAGAGTATGATTTCATTAATCTATGTTGGGGCCCAGGCATATGCAGCAAGGGTTAGGATCCACTGTCCAAAAGGCTATGGACAAATAACATGGGAAAATATTCAGCCTCACTGCCCATCAGAACAACTCAAAATAAAATAACAGTCAAGCCGCCTGGTGTGGCTCAGTGGTTGAACGTCGACCCATACACCAAGAGGTCGCTGGTTGGATTCCCGGTCAGGGCACATGCCCGGGTTGTGGGCCCAATCCCCAGTTGAGGGCATGTGGGAGGCAGCCAATCAATGTTCTCTCTCATCAGTGTTTCTGTCTCTCTCTCCCTCTCCCTTCCTCTCTCTCTAAAATCAATAAAGGGGAAAAAAAAACCAGTCATGTAATTTATGACTACATGAGCATTAAAAATCATAGCATATGTTGAGCTAAAGAAGTTCAGACATAAAAGATTACATGCAGTATGAGTCCTCTTAGATGGAGTTTTAGCAGAGAGAAATCAGAAGAGGGAATGCCTGGGAGGAGGTTGTGGGGAGAAGGAGATACAGATTGACTGCAAAAAGGTAGGAGAGAACTTTGAGGGATAATGAGAATGTTCTGTATCTTGACTGAAGCAGTGGTTATGTCAGTGTATACATTTATTGAAACTCATCAAATTGTACATTTAAAACCTGTGCATTTATAATAAGTAAGTTATACCTCAATTAAAATAAATAATATTGGGACAATTTCATCAATAGCAGCACCCAGGGCTAATGAGGATACAGTGAAACTGCTACTCTTCTACAATGATGACAGAAAATTTGGGTAGGGTGCTTCTGAATTGTTGTCAATACATTTCAAGATCCAGAGTACCAGCTTTTTGACCAGTAATTCCACCCCTGGGAATTTAGTTGATAAAAATAATTTTTAAAATGAAAAGTATATACACGAAAATGTTTTTTTTCAGTGTTATTTTGAATAAAAATGTGAATCGTAGGCCAGTGAGAAATTTTTAACTAATTAGGACTGTGTTGTGAGGGTTGACTCCGGCAGGCCTAGAACTGCCCTGAGCTATTTTGCTAAAGTTCTCGTTTGGCACTGAACACTGGTCAAGGAATGAAAATACTGATTACAACTGTGTTGCTTTGTAAACACAGGTCCATGGAGTTTCATGGCAGTTTGCATCAGCTTGTCAGCATTGTTTATTGATAACAATGAGATTTATGATTTGTACCTAGTCTCAGTGAGACCCCAGGAAGGCTCTGCTCTTGAGGCTGGTTACATTGCAGAGATATGCTTACATGACCAGTAGAATATTTTTTAAAATCTCAGTTGAGAATCCATTTCGGGATCCTGGTTGTTAGGTATTTAGTGCACATTTCTGGTTCGTGACCCGAGAGAGGAGGTGCACCCAGGCATGGCCCTCGCATAGGGAAGGCCTCTGGGCTCCTGCCTCGCGGCTCTGGATGGCCTGCTGTGAGACCATGGCTGTGACGGTACCCTGCCTCTATTCTGTTGCCACTTTGTGTCCTTCTGCAGTGAGCTGTACATTGGTAAGCGCTGTCACTGGGATTCTGTTAGTCTTCTTTAGCAATCAAGCCCAGTTTAACTGGCATTGTTAGTGCATGACTTGTCAACTTTATGAAACTTTATGCTTTACAAAAATAAGCAAATTCAAAGACTCTAGCAACACTGCACAATGCTGACGAGATGATATCAAGAGAAAGAGAATATAAAATTTTCTCTAAGCTAAAATAGTAAAATCATGAAACTATAAAATTATGTTTAGACAGAGGACAAGGAGAGAACATGTGATGGATTCTGAGTAAGTGTTTTGCAAATTCAAAAATTTTCATTGTTCTTTAATTATTTGTGAAATGGATGAAAAAAATGTAACTCCCAAGAAACCAAATGTCATTTTACCTTTGGAGGCTGATATTGACCTATCATATACCAGGATTATATAATATATAATATATATATACACATATAATATATATAATACATGTATTATATATAGATTCGGTATCAATTAATTTGGCAAGCAGTGTGGCACTTTACATACTCTAGCTCTAGTACTTCATTCTCTCACCTCCATATAATGTAGAAAGAGCACTGCATAGGTTATCAGAGGGCTGAGTTCTTCTCTAAGATTTGTAAGCAGCATGAATTAAACCCTTGACCATGATTTCTACATTTCTTAGTGATATAATGATCAAAGCAAGATAATGAATATTGCCCTGGCCGGCTCAGCAGTTAGAGCGTCGGCCTGTGGACCAAAAAGTCACGGTTTCGACTCCAGTCAAGAGCCATGCCTTGGTTGCCGTTGGTTCCCAGCCCTGGTCGGGGTCACGCAGGAGGTAACCAACTGATGTGTCTCTCTCATATCAATGTTTCTCTCTCTCTCTCCCTTACTCCCTCACTCCCTCCAGCTCTATCTGAAGATTAATGTAAAAAAAATATATATCCTTGGGTGAAGATTACAAAACAACAACAGGCTACCAAGAGTACTGATGTTGCTAAAGGTGTGACAGTGCTCATGAGATAATGATCACAGGCAACTGAGAAAGTTTAAAACGGAATCATTTGGGGGGACTCTAGAATGGATTAATTCAATTTACATTATTTCTCATGGGGAAAAAAAAGATTCAGTTTTTGAACAAATCACTTCTTAAACAGACTTCCAGAATGAATAAAGTTTGAGAACCGAGGTTTCACTGTATCATTAACATCATCAACATAGTAAGGAAGGACATAAAAGAATAAGAAACTTCAATCTGTAAAGGAATAAAACAGAAGACTACAGAACTGGGAGCAGAGGAGTTGGTCATGGAGAAAAAACAAAAAATGAATTAATATAATAATATCTGTGTGCTAGACACTGTTCTAAGTACATACTTTACATATATTTATTCACTTAATTCTCACAACAACCTTAGGAGATAAGTAATGTTATTTTGCCCATTTTAAAGATGAAGGACCTCAGACACAAAGCACTTATATAACTCACCCAAGGTCACACAGCTGGTTTCTAATAGAAACAAGATTTGTACCCAGGCAGTATGGCTTCAGAGTCCATACTCTGAACTACTGTGCTACCTTCCAGAGAGGAGGAGAGCAGGAGGAATCTGGTGAAATGATGACCAGGAAACAGAATGAAAGAGCGGGAAGAGTCCTGGCTGGTTTGGCTCAGCGGTTAGAGCGTCAGCCTGCGGTCCAGAGACCCGTATTCGGTTCCCGCTAAGGGTATGTACCTCGGTTGCAGTTTGTCCCCGACCCTGGTTGGGTCGTGCGGGTGGCAGCCACTTGATGTGTCCCTTTTACGTTGATGTTTCTCTTTTTCTCTCTCTTCCTCTCTTTCCCTCCTGCTCTATCTGAACAAAAAGTGAAAAAATGTCCTCGGGTGAGGATAAAAAAAAAAAGAATGAAAGAACAGGAAGATCAGGAACGCACATTTTTATTGAGCACCTATTATATATCAGGAGCTACAGATAAACAGATGAATGAGATTGCGGCCCATGCTCCTGAAAAGCCTACAGTGTGGTGAAGAAGACAGGTGGCAAAATCACATTATTTCAAAACAACACGGCAAGCTCTTAAATAAGTACACAGAGGCATGTACAAAGGGCTATAGGGACACCTGAATGAACACATCTTCCAGCCCAGGCTGCTGGTGTCAAGAAAGCCTTTTTGGAGAAGGTGACTGCTAGTCTAAGAAGTATGAGCTGAAATGAAAAGGTGAAATGGGGAGAGGGTGGTCCAGGCTGAGGAAGGTATTGGGGGGGGGGGGCATGAAGGCAAGTGAGGAGGAGGGTGCATTTGGAGAAAAGCAAGAATTTCCCTTCCAAAGAGAACTTGTTTTTGTTTACCTCATATGGACATCAATCTGCTTCACAAATCTCCTACACTCCTTATGTAGAGCTTTCTTCTCTTGCTGCAACCCAGACACCTTCTTCAACAATTCCTGGTTGCTCTTGAGATACTGAAAAACATTTTTTAAAATGAGAATATTCTGTGCTGAATAAAGGTATGATGTTGATGGATGATGCTGATGGAATGTAAACTGACAAAGCCTTTCTGCTGCAAAAGGCTTACAGTGGCTCCAGCTTCTGATACCAGAGTCACTTCCTGTGATTTCTGCTCTTCCAGATTTTCTGAAAGCTAGCAGCTCTTTTCCTCGACTTTTGCCACCAGCCTTTCCAATAGTTTTACAAGCATCTAATTATCTATATAAAAAGTCTTCCAGTTTGAAGTACATAAAGTGAGAGCTACTTTCCTGACCTAACCCTGACCAATGAAGTATCTGGTTCTAGAAAGCATTCCAGCGAATAGGTCCTCAAATATGGGAAGCTCAAAGATTGGTTATCTGACCAGGTTAGATTTAAAGGCAGTATGATATTATCACTAGTGCTAGATATCCATGACATAAGGCTTGATTTAATTATAACTTACAGTTACCTGTCATGAAGTACTCTGGGAGACCACATGACTGGTACAAAGAATGTTACAGAAGAATTAAGAAGTACAAGGAGTTTGGGGTGGGGGTGAGGTTAGCCACATTCGACCATGTCAATGAGCTTTCAAGGAGATAATGTCCAACTTGGGGATTTAATTATTTTTATTTATTTATTTATTTTTTTTATCCTCACCGGAGGACATTTTTCCATTTTTTGTTCAGGTAGAATGGGAGGGAGAGAGAGGAACAGAGAGAGAGAGAGAAACATCGACGTGAAAGGAACACATCGAGTGGCTGCCACCCGCATGACCAACCAGGGCCGGGGACAAACTGCAACCGAAGTACGCGCCCTTAGCGGGAACCAAATCCGGGTCTCTCAGGACCACAGGCCGACGCTCTAACCGCTGAACCAAACCGGCCAGGGCAGGGGATTTAATTATTGAAACAAGGCACAGTCAGAGACTCAGAGCGCTTCTATAAATGCTCTGAGAGAACCTCTTCTCTCTTGTAGGCAGCAGGTCAATGTATCCAAAAACAAAATCCCAAATTTCATCAAGTAGTTTGCAGAATGACAGCACAAGTTGACTTCACAGCCTTGCCAGGTCTCTTTTTTGAAAAAGAATGCTTTGTTTGGGAATGCATGGAAATTTGAGAAATGGGAATGAATACATTTGGCAGGATTCCAAAGACTGAGCACCCTGGACTTCCAGGTTCTACCCAGCCTCTATTGTCTGCATAAGCAGTTCTTTCTTTGCTCTTAGGAGATCAGCCACTCTTGCCTTGGTCTCTTATTGAGTTCTCTTGAGGCAGTTATCCCATAAGAGGATACCTCTTGTTCTCAAAATCCACCTCTATGCTGCCACTACTCATTGCCTCCAATCCTACAACTAGAGTCAGATCCTAGGACATCCCAGGGTATAGGGCTTGAGTTTAGGTCCTGATCTGGGAGGACTACCATACTGAAAAGATGAAACTATGTTGCCAACTTAAATTGGCAGAAATCTGAGAAATATATATAAGAATGTATTTGTAGGGTGTTATACTACAAAGAAAGAAATATAATGTCGAATAGGTCAAATTTATTGATATGGATGCACTTAATAGGGATTCTGGATGTAATGTGTTTAACTTGAACACCTAAAATGACTTCAACAGTTTGCTTTGTTGAAATTTGGATTCAACAATGGCTCATGCTAAATGATGTTAAGATGTTATACCTTCCTGATATAAGAAAGAGGAAGAAATCCAAAGGCTTAAGCACTAAACTTAACACTAGCAAGTAGATGAATGGGCAGTCAGCAGATGAGGGGCTTCACGAAGAGTCCCTACAAATCCCCCACTTTAGTGCTGCAGGTTCATTTCTGAACGTCTGCATTTATTGAAAGCCAGAGCAGTTCTTTCTGACCTCCTTACCCTCAACTCTCCCTTCCAACCATTGTATAGGCATGTTATTCCCTGTGTTAAATCCCTTTCTGTTTGAAATACCTAGAGTAAATTCTGCTTTCCTGACTGAACTCTGACTAAACTAATGGGTAAAGCCCTGGGCACTCAATAATGATTAGCTATCGCTCTACGGCAGCGATTTTCTACCATTTTCATCTCATGGCACACATAAACTAAAATCACTAAAATTCTGCGGCACACCAAAATATTTTTTTTCCAATCTGACAAAAAAAATAGATATATTTTGATTCATTCACACTGTATGGCTATTGTTGTGTTGGCTGTTGTCATTTTTTAAAATTTGACAGTCTAAGGGGAAAGAGGTCAGTGCCCCTGACTAAATAGTCAGGTATTGTATGTTTTAAAAATTCTTGCCGCATTCCGGTTGGAAGTCACTGCTCTTGGGAACTGGAAAACTAAGAAGCGTGTCTATATACTTTCTTACCGCATCAGATTTTCTTTTATTATTTTCCAGTTGTTTAAGTTGGGCCTCTTGTTGCTGAATTCTGTATTGTTGCTGAAAATTGGTCCTTTCCAGTACGTTCTCTTTATCCTGTAAGATTTTAACTTCCTTTTGTAGCTCATTTATATTCTGATCTAGGAGTTTCCTGAGGGCAATTAATATACATTAAATCACACTGTGAATTGCAAAGCTTTGTGAATAAAACTCTTTGAGATAAAATTGTTTTGTTTTGTTTTTAATCTTCATCCAAAGATATGTTTTTTTGTTGATTCTAGAGAGAGAGGAAGGGAGAGGGAGAGAGAGAAACATTGATGTGAGAGAGAAACAGATATGAGAAAGTAACATTGATCAGCTGCCTCCTGCAAGCACCCCGACTGGGGATCAAACCCACAATCTGGGTAGGTGCCCTGACCAGGAATTGAATAAGCAACACTTCAGAGTATGGCATGACATTCCAACCAAGTGAGCCACATAGGAAAGGTTGAGATAAAATTGTTATATTATCACAGAGGAGTTTTTTGGGTTCAGTGAGGTGGGTTATGTGTCCATAAGATAAAGGGACCAACATAGGGAACTTCCTCTGTGACAGAAACTTTTCTTATCTCTCTCTCACCAACTCTATGAAGAAGAAATAACTCTTTTTATTTCACAGGGGAAGTTGTGACAGAGTTTTAGTTACCTTGCTCGAGGTCACACAGCTAGAACAAGATAGAGACAGGGCTCTGATCTTGAATCCAGTATTCCTCCTCCTATTCCTCACTGCTTTACAAGTTGAGTCCATTGATCTTCTTGGTTCAATATGGGGTTGTTAGTTACAAACACCACTGATACTAATATATACATGTTAACACTACTGTAGCTGAATCATGAATGAGCCTGTGTTTGATGAGTGTTAAAAAAGAAATACCAGGCCCAAAATGGAGCCACCTGTGCTAAGCGTCATGTCAGTAAATCAGGACCTAGTGCAGTTTCAGCCTCTCTCAGGAATGTGACCTTTAACCAGTCAACCAAGAACTACCTGGTCAGTGCTGGTGAGCAAATCTGCTTGGTAGATCCCCATCTTTACCCAAAGGGCAGTGACTTGGCCTAAAATACTGCACTCTTTGCTAGAAACTTCCTTTCCCTGCATATCCCTTCTGCCTATAAAAGCCTTCCATTTTGTACAGCTCCTTAGAGCTCCTTTCTCTGCTAGGTGGGATGCTGCCCAACTCATGAATTGCTGAATAAAGCCAATTAGGTCCTCCAATTCACTCAGTTGAATTTTGTTTTTCGTTTTTGTTTGTTTTTTTTTTTTATCCTCACCCAAGGACATTTTTCCATTTTTTTGTTCAGACAGAGTGGGAGGGAGAAAGAGGAAGAGACAGAGAGAGAGAAACATCAACGTGAAAGGGACACATTGAGTGGCTGCCTCCTCCACGACCCAACCAGGGCCGGGGACAAACTGCAAACGAGGTACATGCCCCCAGAGGGAACCAAACCTGGGTCTCTCTGGACTGCAGACCTACGCTCTAACCGCTGAGCCAAACTGGCCCTGGCAAATTTTGTTTTTTAACATGAAGAAATTCACCCTTTTCCAAAAGGGCCATATGTACATAACTCCTTCAGAGGGAGTTTCGCCAGACTACAGTTTGTAGAATGTTTCTGGGGGTTTCAGACAAGCTTCTTTGGAGTTAGAAGATTTATGTAGACAAATATGATGATCCTCATAATATAGCAATGGTGGGCAAAATACTCACCTGAATGCTAGGTCACTAAAATATTGTTACCACATAAATAAATTTGCTTTTTCTAACTTCAGTTTTTTTTTCAGAAATCAGTGGATTATTGGGAAAGATGTATTGAAACATAGGGTTCAGATCTCTCAACCTCTAGTTCTTCTCGTGGTTCTGGATGTAAGTGCAGGCTTTCCAAGAACTGCTGGAGCTTACTTTCTACCATTTACACCCACCCCTGCACCAACACCCCCGCCTTTCAACTCTATTTCATCTAATTCGTTATATACATGAGCAATCCCTTACTATTGCTGTCTATTTCTTCTTTTTTGGTTCCATTCTGAATTTCTGATCAAGAGACCAGATTAAGACAAGCCTTGGAGCTGAAAGGGAAGTTTTAATTTGCTAGACCTGAAAACCTTAGTGGTCTGCGGTAAAATTCAGGAGTTAGAAACGGGTTGAAAAATAAGAAGTCAAAATTTAAAGAGCAACTCATGAATATGCTAGAAATTAATTTCTATATTATATGTAGGGCTTGAACAATAAAACATTAACAAGCCAGTTCTGCCAGTAAACAAAATTAAGAATTTGGTAAATTGATAAAATTCCCTTGTCTCCCTAATAGCCTAAACTCTTTCAATCCTTCCTGTACATAGCAAGCAGAGTGTTCTATCTCAATCACAATCTAATCTTATCACTCCCTCTGCTTAAAATCCTCAGTGGTTCACATTACCTTTTTTTTTTAAATACTCACCCAAGGGTATGTTTGGTTTTTTTTTTTTATTGATTTTAGAGACTGAGGAAGGGGGAGAGAGAAACATCAATGTGAGAGAGAAACATCGATTGGTTGCTCCCATATGCGTTCTGACTGGGGATCGAACCCACAACCTAGGTATGTGCTTGACTGGGAATTAAACCTGAGACCCTTTAGTCTGAGGGCTAACACTGTACTGCTGAGCCAAACCGGCCAGGGTGAGGAAGGCTTTCTTGAGCTCTCTAGATGAGATTAGATGTCCTTGCTACATGCTATCACATTATCTATCCTAAACTTCCCTTAGCATAACACATATTTCATTGCAGTTTCAAAGTCTTATGTAGAAGAATATTCTTCAAGGTGAAACCGAGGGTCCTGATTTAACGTACGACTTCTGTTTAATACGCAGCCCCAGCACTCTAGTCAGTTTCTTCACAGCTGCCCTGTAAGCCTTAGCCCAACGGTTCTCAACCTGTGGGTCGCGACCCCTTTGGGGGTCGATCGGCCCTTTCACAGGGGTCACCTAAGACCATTGGAAAACACATATTTCCGATGGCAACTCATAACAGTAGCAAAATTACAGTTATGAAGTAGCAATGAAAATAATTTTATGGTCGGGGTCACCACAACATCAGGAACTGTATTAAAGGGTCGTGGCATTAGGAAGGTTGAGAACCACTGCCTTATCCCTTTTCCGTACCAGTCATTAACCCCGAGGCAGCCAGAAACAATGGCCTTCACTAAGGGTCACAAGGTATCTTCTGTTAAGCTGAAGATAATATCTTAACCTAAGTTAGGTTTCAGCTCCTGAGCCCTAAGGTGGAACTTCCTGACTACTTTTCCATGAAACCAGACAGAGGGACACCAGAGCTTTTCTCAAGAAATGCTGTATTACCCTTACTTTACCTTCCAACCAATCAGCTCCCAGCACGACCCCAAACCTCTAATGCATGGTGTCTTATAATTTGGTTCTATACAATCTGTAACCTACATGCCATCAGGGAGTTTGGGCTTTTGAGCTTTAGCTTCCCGTTCTCTGGGGTGGTGCCATTTATAATAAAATAGCCAATAGTTCTCCACTGCAACTTTCGGTTTTTAGTATTTTGCTCTGCTAGCGCCAGGTGGATGAACTCTTTCTGTTTGATAACAATAGCATTATTTATAAGAACGAAAATGTCTAAAAAACATTTTACATAAATAATGATAGATTTATGTAAAAGGATGCTATAACACTGTTTAAAAGAATACTATGAAATTATAAATCAATAACAGAAAGATAGCTGGAAAATCCCCAAATATTTAGAGATTAAACATAGTTCTAAAATTGCATTTGTCAAAAAAAAGAAGTCTCAAGAAATTAAAAAATAGTTTGAAGTACATGTATTTTACATGAAAATGAAATACAACTTATAAAATTTGTGAGAGGCAGCAAAAACTGCTTAGAAGAAATTTATAGCATTAAATGCAACTATTATAAAAGAAAATCAACAATCTAAGTTTCCACCTTAGGAAAACTAGAGAAAGAGACCAATATAAGCCTAAATAAGGCAGAATAAAAGAAACAATAAAAATTAGAGCAGAAATCCCATAAAACAGGAAAACAATAGAGGAAACCATGAAACTGTTACTGGAAAGGGGACCTGGCCCTGAGCGGGTCTGCCTAGGGCCAGCCAGGAGTGGTGGGTTCTTGACTCCATGCAGGAAAAACTGCACATGAGTCCAGGTGAATTTTAGAGGACATTTATTAAAGCTGGGGACAAGAGCCCTGACCGGTTTGGCTCAGCGGTTAGAGACTCAGCCTGCGGTCCAGAGAGACCCGGGTTCGGTGCCCGCTAAGGGCACGTACCTCGGTTGCAGTTTGTCCCCGGCCCTGGTTGGTCGTGCGGGTGGCAGCCACTCGATGTGTCCCTTCACGTTGATGTTTCTCTCTCTCTCTTCCTCTCTCTCCCTCCCGCTCTATCTGAATAAAAAATGGAAAAATGTCCTCGGGTGAGGATTAAAAAAAAAAAAAAAAAAGAAAGCAAGCTGGGGACAAGAAAGGGCTGGGGAAATAAACCTAGGCTGGTCTGCTTTGCTGACTAAGAAGTCAGAGAAAAGAGGGCCTTGGGGACAGGTTTAGGGGGTTTGAACTGCCGCCCATTGCTGCCCTGGTTGCAAGTTGGGGGGTCCCTTAGAGTTTAGGAGATGCATGCCTATGGGAGAAGAAGGGTGGGGGTGAGGGTGTGCTCCTGGGAAGAAGAGCTCATGTTGGGTCCTTTGTGGATTTTCTCTCTTTTTTGCAAGCTGGAATCTTAGGGAGGTCTCAGGAGAGGGTTTCAACAGAATATTCATCAGTTTTCTAGGTGTGCTCCTTCCGGGTCATGGTCCTCACTGACTGGTCAGTGTCAGGGAAGGGAGTTGGTCATTGCAGCTGGTCCTGGTTTTGCTGATTTTCTGTGCCTGGAGCTGAAATACAACTGAGGCCTAGATGTAATTTCTAGGGAGGTGACCTTCAGTATCTGCTATAAATTGCTCTGTCAGTTTGTTTAGTTATCTGTCTCAGTTTCCCTAATCCAGTTGTCCTGGTTTACTGGCTTGTCTCAAAATTAAAGCTGGTTCTTTAAAAAGATCAATAATATTGATAAACCTCTAACCAGGCTAACCAAGAAACAGAAGACATAAATTACTAAAATCAGAAGTAAAAGAGGGATCATCATTACTGTCAGGGAGAAAACATTTTCCTCTACTCTTCTGTGGTAGGCAGTTAGACAGACATGAGCAGAGCAAGGGTGATGGGCTAGGTATACAAGGTCACCAGGGCACAGAGCATTGGGTCCAAGCAATGGGAAAACAAGGACCTAGCCCCCAGAGTAACCTTTCCTCTCCTAGCATATTGATGGTCATGAGATTTAGACCCCCTGACCTTCCATACCATTGGTCATGCTGTTTGGACCCTCCCCTGACCTTTCCTCCCCTGGCATGTCACTAGTTATGAGGTAGACCTCCTTGGAGGAGGAACAAGGGGCCAAAAAGCAGCCTCATGTGACTCCTAGACAGGCTCTTGCATGACCACTCCCTTAAGCATTAACCTCTAGGGATAATATCCAGGCCTCAGATGTTTCAGCCCCAGGCCCAGAAAAGCAGCAAAACCAGACAAGTGATACATGGCTGACATCAGGACCAGCTGCACTGACTAATGATCCCCGGCCCTGGTGCCGACCCAGACACATTACCTTTCTCTCTCCTAAGGTCCAAGGACTCTTCTTTGGCCCCTGTCACTTGTTTCCTGAGCCCATTTCTTCTACAGCTCGCTTCTATCTCTGTGACTTTTTAAATAAACTGTCCATTATAGTTTGGGTCTTGGCTCCGAATTCTTTCTTAGCCAGAACTCAAGTACCTAAGTTGCTGAACCAAAGTCTGGTTTGATTCCACCTATATGGCACTTGGTGCCGTTTTGTCACCAACACTTCCAGGTTCTTCTGGCTGGTCTAATAATCAAATTGACATAAGACAGATTAGTAGGAGAAACACACATTAAAGTTTAATAACACATATATTTCCTGTATACATGGGAGAGATGCAGGAACACTGAATAACTTGCCAAGATGACAAAAGCCTTTACCTTTACCTTCAGCTAAAGACAGAAAAGAAGGTGAGGGTGGGGAATCAGTTATGGGAGGTTACCAGGAAAAGCACAGTACACAAGCATAATATTATCATGCAGACTTAAATCCACACCTGCTCCACTGATAACAATTTCTAGAGTTACCCTCCTCTTCTTGGTACAATGAATGAAACACCCTTACAAATGTAAATGTCCTTTTAGAAAGAGTAACTTCTACTTGGTTTTCAGAGGTTCTCCCTTGTCTTCTGTTTCTTAAAATTAACCAGCCTAAATAAAATCATCAATATTCCTAAAGAGGCATATTTAGAGGTGGTAAACTTTGCTCCCTTCCCTACTGATCTTCTGGACATTAAGAAAACAGTAAGAGAATATTATGAACAGCTCTATGCCCATAAATGTAATTAACTTGGAAGAAAGGGACTGATTCCTTGGAAGACACAATCTACTAAAATTTACACAGGAAAAATAGATAATCTGAATAGGACTATATCTATTAAGGAAATTGAATCAGTATTTAATCATCTTCTAAAACATAAAGCACGGGGCCCACATGGTTTCACTGGTGAATTCTACCAAACATCTAAGGAAAAAATTATACCAATTATCTATAATCTCCTCCAGAAAAATCGAAGAGGGGACACTTTCTAACTAATTCTAATAGGCAACATTCCACTAATACCAGAACCAGATTAGGATATTACCCAAAGGAAAACTGCAGACCATTATCTCCCATGAACATTCCAAACTCAATGCGGCCAGTGTTAGGCTCATCATGACCAGGCCTACCTTACCCTTCTAGCTTCATTTTCTTGCCACCCCCTTATTCCCATGTTTTGTTCTAGCCAAAATGAACATTTTTCACTTCAGTGAAGATGATGGTGATGATGACGACAACAGTAACAGTAACAACAACAATTATAACACCTTTTTAGTAGTCTCTGTAATCTGTCAACTTGACTAGGAACTCCATCCATGCATGTTTCTAGTTAGGGTGGGCTACAAGAGATATATTTGCGCAAGATTTGGAGGGCTGAACTGAAGCATTTTGTTGTTTACTTTTGGAAAGTTGAAATATGTACTTTTGTAGGTCATACATGTTGCCACTTATCTGCTGCTCACCTCAGGGTGAGGCACAGTGGGTGCAACCGCTCCACCTTCCCTTAGAGCCTCCTTCACCTTCTCCATTTCCTGTTTAGCTCCTGGATGCGGGGACACTCCTGTAGGATACCTACTTTAACAAGGTTGGAAGCACTGAGAACTGACATGGGCTCCAGCCCATCCTCATGTGCTCCTGAGTTCCAGCCTGTCATGGCTCTCTCACTTTATATCCATCTTCACTTCCTCACTGTTTGCCCTGCAGACTTCAAGCTCCCGCATAAGATGCAAAGACGACAGCTTTACAGACTCTGTAACCTGTTCCCACCACTGCATAAGATCAAGTCCCTGTAACACATCTCTTATTAAATATATTTTCCTTCTACTGGCTCTGAGGCAATATAGTAAGAAGCTAGGAAAATTACTTGGCAAGTGGAATGGGGAAACTGAGACAGCTGATTCAAAACGGCCTCATCTAGCACCCTGACTCACTTGCCTCTTTCTCCCTTGTGCGACCACTCCCTTAAACATTAAGCCCTCAGGACAACAAGGTTCTGATCAGCATAAAATAATACTAAGAACAAAGCCTCGGGTCTGTTGACCACAAAGACAGAATTTTGGTCAAACTAGAGATAACATCTAGACCACAGCTGTGTTTCAGCTCCAGGCCCAGAAAAGCAGCAAAACCAGATGAAGCGATGCCATGGCTGGCATCAGGACCAGATGCAATGACCAGTGATCCCCTAGAGTAGTGGTTCTCAACCTTCCTAATGCCACAATCCCTTAATACAGTTCCTCATGTTGGATGTGGGCGTATCTGCATGTGGGCAGACCCGCCTGGACACGGATAGAGGAGGGGTGTCTCGGTTCCTATGACCATTGGAAAAATGTTTTCCGATGGTCTTAGGAGACCCCTGTGAAAGGGTTATTTGAACCCCCCAAAGGGGTTGTGACCCACAGGTTGAGAACTGCTGCCCTAGAGGCTCATTTTGGGGAATCAGCATATTAAAGGACACACCTGGAGATCCTTCCCTGAGCTCTCCCCTAAAATTCCTGCCTTTAGAAAATAGATAAAAGCACTTAAGACAAAGGACCCAGTGCATTCTCTCTCTCTCTCTCTCTCTCTCTCTCTCTCTCTCTGGAGCACACCTGCACCCCACCCCCTTCTTTCTTCAGGCATGTGTCTTTGCTTTTTTTCCTCCTAAGCTCTAAAGTTTCCAAGAGACTTACAACCAGGGGAGCAGCTTGTCCTGGGCTAACATCCTGAACCTGTTTCCAAGGGCTCTTCTTTTGCCTCTGTGACTTGTTTCCTGAGTCCCTGCAGCATGGCTGGCTCACTTTGCCTCTGTGACTTTCCTCTGTGAGCTCTGCCCAGGCTCACTCCTACTGCTATAATCTGCCTCTTCTATCTTAAGCCCTTCCTTTGTTTTACTGTCCCCACCTTTAATAAACATACTCTCAGAATCATCTGGACTTGTGTTGTGAAATGTTTCCTGCATGAAGTCAAGAACAGAGGGCTGACATCACCGCTAACAGTTCTACTTCAATTGAACCCTGACTGATACGAGTGCTTACTATGTGCCAGACAATGATACAAGCCAACTGCTTACAACTCATTTAATCTGCATATTGATCCTATGAGGTAGGTATGGACAGGCACTGGGAGGATAAGACATTGCCCAAGGTTATGCAGCTACTAAGTGGCTAATAAGATGACCATGTTGTATTGTTAGGTGATAAATGCAAATTCCAAAGCAGTATATTTTAAATGATTCAAATTTTGTTAAGAATAATAAAATATATGCATATATAGAGTAAAAAAAACTAAGTAATACGTGTCCGAAGACTAGAATTCTGAAGAACTTGGGTTATTTTACATGGCTTTTTAATATTTGAAAATTTATAACAAACAGTTATAATTGCAATTTTACTAGCCAAAATTTATCTCAAGGAAATAATAAAAGATATTCACAAAAATTTGACTACAAGGATATATATCATGTGATTGTTTGCTATAGTAAGAAATTGGAAAAAAATGTAAATGTCCAACAATAAAGAACTAATTAAATAAGTTATGGTATATTATAATAATATTCTAGAAGCTTTAGTGGCAGGTAATCATGATATTTTAAGTGAAAAGAGTAAGTTAAATCTAAATATCTAATTTGGGATTGCTTTCATCCAGGTTACAAAACAATGTATACTTATAGTTCCCTTTTTGTGGAAAATAATGTTCCTACATATTTCATTTTCCTATACTTTAAATATTACTTCTACGTATGTATATCTTCTTAGCCAATCTTCACAAAAAAGGTATAGAACTGGTATTACTATTCCCACTTTAGAGATAAGAAACCAAGCTTCAGAAAAGTTAAATAGTCCTTTTTCTTATTCAGTTCTTTGATTACATCTTTTATTTCTTTAAAAACTTCACACAGGTGCCTTACAATTGATCCTTCTTAATCCCAATGGCTGAATCTGGTGTTTGTTGTTTCTGCTGACTGTCATTCATGGTAGCAAGTTTCCTTGTGTTAGTTGGTGATTTTTGATTGTCAGCATATATTTGATTGAACTTAATAGATGGGAATCCTTAATATCTAAACTGAGGTTGCTTTCCTCCAGAGATAATTTGGGGGCTGCCTACTGGGGGAATACTTTCGCTCCTTCAAGATTCCCAGCTAAATACTAGCGTCTGTCGCAAACTTCCTTGACTTTTCCTCTGAACACAGGGTTGATATTGTGATTTGCCCTTTGACTCAGGAGTTTACTATTCATCATGTTTGGTTTACCTCATGGTGTATCTGCCTTCTGGGCTTTCTATTGCTTTGTGAGCGATACTTTAAAAGGTACACTTACTGTACTTTATTCCGGAGGACAGCCTGCCACCCTGCCAGAAGCGACAGTGAGACAACTATTTTTCCCCTATTCTCACTGAGTGAATTCATTATTCATTTGTACATTTATTCATTCACTTACTCAAACATTCTTTCATTCACTAAATATTTACTGAGTACCTACTGAGTGTCAGCCCTGTGCTAAAGCTTTTAAATGGAGCTAAGAGTAAGTTTCTGAGCTTCCCAGTATATGTGGATGTCTGTATATCTTTTCAGTGGCTAAAACCATATTTTTCTTAAAATATATGTGAATCACTCTGAGTGCCATAAAAGTAAGAAGCCTCAGTTACTGGAGTTTAGGGCATCCAAGAAGACGATTTAAGTAAGATCCTAACAACAATCCCAATAATTTTAGAAAAAACTATGACACCTCTTATCTGGTAGCAGCTTGTTGATGATTAAAATGCCTGTAAAGTACTAGGAACTTCTTTGAAAAAAAATCAGCTTATAAATACAAAACACCAACTTCATTCTATTCTGCATTTTGTGCTAATAGTGTTAGAGTTAGAAAAGCAAATCCCAGATATCCTATTTCCTAGGCAATTCAGTCATTCATGAAAATTCACTGGTGTACCAAGTGTGTCCCAGAACAAGAAGAAATAATCCCTACCTTAAGAATCCCACACTCACCCTGGCTGGTATGGCTTGGTTGGCTGGGTGTCATCCTGTGCATAAAAAGTTGCTGGTTTGACTCTGGTCAGGGCACAAGCCCAGGTTATAAGCTCAAGCCCTGGTAGGAGACGTGCAGGAGGCAGCTGATCTATGTTTTGCTCTTATACATTGATGTTTCTCTCTTCCTCTAAAAATCAATAAAATTCTTAAAAGAAGAAGAAGCAGCAGCAGCAGCAGCAGCAGCAGCCCACACTCTAGTGTGAAAGGCAAAGAAAGAAAGAAAGAATGAGCATACAGTGTGGTAAGTGTGATGTACGAGAAGTGTGAGTTTACTTCAGAGGGACACACAGGAAACACACTGGTGAACTGACACCACTGGAAAACTCAGCCAAGGTTAGCCCACGAGAAACTGACGTCTGCTCCTCTTACCTCTTCTGTTGTTCTTCCTGATATTGCTGCTTTATTTTAGCTTCATTTTCTGTGGCTTCTTTTATCCTTTCCTCTAGTTGCTTCTTTCCCAAAATACAAGCATCTGTGAGACAGACTTTATGAGCATGTTCTAATTTCTGCTGCAGATCCAAAATCTTGAATGAAAAAGTTTACAAATAAAACTTTAGAGAAAAGTGTGACCTATTTTCCAATTAGGGAAATACAATATAAATAGCAAACACAGTAGTGCTGGCACACAAATCTGATCTAAAGTAAAGAGTGGCTAGATTTATTTTCATTTTAAAATAAATTTAGTTTCTGTAATATGTAATATATTCACAAAGCTGTGTGTAAACAAAGCTATATGGTGAAAAGTCTCCTTCCCACCCCTAACCTGTCTTCCTCCACCAAATAGATGATCACTGATATTAGTTTCTTGTATATCCTTCCAGAGATTTATTTATGCACATATAAACAAATATTATTATATAGTTCTCCTTCCCATACACATTTTTTACACAAATGATGGCATGTTATACTTACGTACCTTGCTTTTTTAAATAAAAATACACTCAGTGATTTTTCTATATTATAAGTATATATATAAGAGTCTTCTCTTTTATAGTCATATACCATTCCACTGTAAGAATATACCATAATTTATTTAACTAGCCTCCTACTGATAGACATTTAGGTTAATTCCAATCTTTTGCTGTAATGAACAATGCCTCTACAATAACTTACGAAGTGTGGATTTGCCAGGGCAAAGGTTATTATTTGTTTGTTTGACAGATAAGGGCAAACTGTCTCCATAGGTATGAGAGCCACCTTACATGTCTAATAGCCATGTGTGAGTGTCTGGTTTCTCCACAGTGTGGCTGCATTCAGGAATAGTATCTCAAAACAAAGTCAAAGTCTCTTACAAATCAAGCGCCAATTAGCATACTACCTAACACCAGTAATACCCTGGTAACACTAAAAATAAGGTTTATGAATGTGAAAGATATATACTTTTATTTTAGAATTTACATGTTAGATTAAAATGAAAATTATTTTGTTAGATGAATATTCTTTTAAACTTGTTTATTTATTTTTAAAATGTTTTTATTGATTTTTTTTTTTTGTACAGATAGAATGGGAGGGAGAGAGAGGAAGGGAGAGAGAGAGAGAAACATCGACGTGAAGGGACACATCGAGTGGCTGCCACCCGCACGACCAACCAGGGCCGGGGACAACCTGCAACCGAAGTACGTGCCCTTAGCGGGAACCGAACCCGAGTCTCTCTGGACCGCAGGCCGACGCTCTAACCGCTGAGCCAAACTGGCCAGGGCTTTATTGAGTTTTTATAGAGAGGAAGAGAGAGAAAGATAGAAACCTCTATCAGCTGCCTCCTGCACGCCCCCTACTGGGTATCGAGCCTGCAACCTGGGCATGGGCCCTGGCCTGCAATCAAACTGGGACCTCTCAGTCCATGGGATGACACTCAATCCACTGAGCCAGACTGGCCAGGCATAAACTTGTTTACTTATCTTTTATAAGCCTTTCTGTCACCTAAATTTGTGACTGGTACATAGTAAGTGTTCAAGAAATATTTGTTGAATGACTAGATGTCAGTAGAACAGCTGTTCTCCCTCTACTGCCTTCCTGACCCACCAATGAGTCCCTCACAATGGTTTGATGCAACATTCTGCGCGAACACTCAGTGAATGCCAGTGGATGGCAGTCCTTTTCTAAGAGAAGGGCTTTCTGCATCAGCCCTAAGCCTGGGCACGTAGGACCTTGCAAAATCATACACTGTAGGACAGGTGAAGATGCAGAACAATTCAGGGCAATGGAAGAGGTCAGGTCAAGTTCCTTTGAGCTGCCCCATTAGTTCTGTGCTTAGGGAAATGCTACTTAAAGATATTGTCTCTTTCTTTTTAATTTTTTTCTTTTTTTCTTTATTGATTTTAGAGAGAGAAGAAGGGGGGGAGAGAGAGAGAGAGATAGAAACATAGACGAGAGAGAACATCAACTGGCCACCTTCTGCATGCCCCCCACTGGGGATAAGGCCTACAACCTGGGCATGTGCCCTGACTGGGAATCAAACCGGTGACTTCTTGGTGCATGGGTCAATGTTCAACCACAGAGCTACACTGGTTGGGCTGTTATTTACTTCTTGATGTTAGTTTTATATTTATATAGCTAGATTAAATGACTTATTTTTGATATAAAATTTGGCTCAGACAAACCTACAAACCAATACAGCCAACCATTACATCCTACTGCCACCTGGTGCTGGCAATCTAAAATGCAGGGCAATATTTCGAAAGGGCTCATTTCACAACACAAATCCGAAAATTACAAAATAAAAACCATGTAAATACCAATCCAATGAGGGGAGAATAAATCTCTTAAAATTTGAATGTATAAAACAAAAGTCATTTGGTCTCAGTTCTTTAAATGATCACTTTCATGAAATACCTTTATAAATTCACACAGTTTTAAAAAATACACAAGATTTACTAGAATCGTAGAAGCAGGTGAAGTCCAAGGGAAGAAAGCATGGGAGGGTAAAGAAAAACCCTGGAATTCTGACAAGCTTGCACCATATCTATTTCTTAAAATCCTTAAGGAAACAGGATTCTGGTGGTGGTATCCAGCGCATGTTACTTATTAAGCATGAGGATAATTACCTTTTCCTCTGCATCAGCAACTTTAGATTTCTCCTGAGCCAGCTTTTCTTGCAGGCTGTTCTGTGATTTAATGATCTGAGCCTGTGTAAGTACTTCCAGCTCCAGTTCCTTGATTTTCTGCTGACATTGCTTCCACTCTGCTGGGGGTGAAGAGTACAACTTCACACTGTCTAATAACTTCTGCTGGGCCTGCTTTAGTTCAATTTTGATCTAGAAGTGGAGCATAAATAACAGTGATGGAAATAAGCATGGAGCGAGTGTGCATGTGAGCCAGAATAAGCAGCTTCCAAAGGAATGCAGTCCCCCAGGAACGAACAAACACCAATGTCATGTGGCTGCCTACCTCTCTGGAGCTGATGTGTGTTAGCAAGGTTCGCCAAGGTCTATCTTGCCAGATGGCAGCGGGACAAAGGGATTTTCCTAAGAGTTTCAATACATGCATGGTCTAAATATTTTTCATCCTTTTTTCTATCACTCCAAGCTGGCTTTCCTTGCCACTACTCCATGAAGCTGCTTTTGCCAAGGGCACTATTGCCAAAGTAAGCCCGATGGACAGTGGAGCAGTGGCATTCACTCTCTCCCTCTCAGAAAGTTCTCCTCTCTTGGAGTCCGTGATACCAAATTCCTCTGGTTTCCACTTACCTCTCTTCTGTTCATTCTTGGTCTCTTTTGCACTGTTCTAAATGTTATTGGATTAAACTGGACCTTGAGGGTGGACCATTCTCTCTCCTGATTCATGCTTATGATTTAAAACACCACCTTTGCCCTGGCCGGTTTGGCTCAGTGGTTGGAGCGTCGGCCTGTGGTCCAGAGAGACCCGGGTTCGGTTCCGGTTAGGGGCACATACCTCAGTTGCAGTTTGTCCCCGGCCCTGGTTGGGTGGTGCGGGTGGCAGCCACTCGATGTGTCCCTTTCACATCGATGTTTCTCTCTCTCTTCCTCTCTCCCCCTCCCACTCTACCTGAAGAAAGAATAGAAAAATGTCCTCAGGTGAGGATAAAATAAATAAATAAATAAATAAATAAATAAATAAATAAATAAATAAATAAATAAATAAAAATAAAACACCACCTTTATGTCAAGTAATTGTCAAAGTGAAACTCTTTGATCTGCCCATATCTCCAAAATTGTTTTTCTCTCAGTCTTCCTGATTACAGTAAATGATGCCACCCTCTATCCTTCTATTCAGGCCAATAACCTGAGTTTCCTTTCCCATCATGAGCCACTTCAACGCCAGCTGTCACTCTGCTTCCACTGCAGCTCTTGCATCAATCCAGTTGTGTCGTCTGTGTTACCACCCTCCTCTGGATCAGCATCACCTCTAGCCCTGGCCGTAGCAATAGTCTCAACACTGGTCCTGTCATTTCCATTTTGACTCCCTTTGAATCTGTCCTCTGCACAGCAGCTAAAATGTTCTTTTTTTTAATCCTCACCGGAGGACATTTTTCCATTTTTTGTTCAGGTAGAGTGGGAGGGAGAGAGAGGAACAGAGAGAGAAACATGGACGTGAAAGGGATACATTGAGTGGCTGCCACCCGAACGACCCAACCAGAGCCGGGAACAAACTGCAACCGACGTACATGCCCTTGGCGGGAACTGAACCCGGGTCTCTCAGGACCACAGGCTGATGCTCTAACTGCTGAGCCAAACCGGCCAGGGCTAAAATGTTCTTTTTAAAACATAAGTTGAGCCCTGGCCGGTTTGGCTCAGCGGTTGGAGCGTTGGCCTATGGTCCAGAGAGACCTGGGTTTGGTTCCCTCTGGCGGCGCGTGCCTCAGTTGCAGCTTGTCCCCGGCCCTGGTTGGTTGTGAGGTTGACGGCCACTCAATGTGTCCCTTTCACGTCGATGTTTCTCTTTCTTCCTCTCTCTCCCTCCCACTCTAGCTGAACAAAAAATAGAAAAAAGTGTCCTCGGGTGAGGATTAAAAAACAAAACAAAAAAAAACAACATAAGTTGATGTCCCGGCTGGTTTGGCTCAGCAGTTAGAATGTCGGCCCACAGACCAAAGAGTTGCGGGTTTGATTCCGGTCAAAGGCACAAACCTCGGCTGTGGGTTTGGCCCCCAGCCCTGGTCGGGGTCATGTAGGAGGCAACCAGTCCATGTGTCTCTCTCACATCAATGTTTTCTATTGTTTTTGCTTTTTAATCCTCACCCAAAGATATTTTTCTATTTCTCTTCAGATAGAGTGGGAGGGAGGGGGAGAGAGAGAGAGAGACATCGACATGAGAGGGTTACATCGACTAGCTGCCTCCCGCACAACCCCGACCAGGGCCGGGGATGAACCACAACTGAGGTACATGCCCTTGACCGGAATCAAACCCGTGACTCATTGGTCTGTAGGGTGACGCTCTAACCGCTGAGCAAACCGGCCAGGGCACATCGATGTTTCTCTCTCTCTTTCTCTCTCTCTCTATCTGAAGATAAATGGAAAAAAATATCATTGGGTGAGGATTTAAAAACAAAGAAAAACATAAGTTGAACTACTTGACTCCCCTCCTTAAATATTTTAGTGGCTTCGCATCACTCCGGGAACAAATCCCAGCATCTTGCCTGGCCTTGTATGATCCAGCCCCCACAGCCCTCTTTAGAATCATCTTGTCATTCCCCCTTCTTCCACTGATCTTCTGTCATGCTGGTTTCTGTTTGGAGTTTCCAACACACCAGACTCGACTCTCTCCTCTGCTGGGAATGCTGTCCCTTTGCTCTCTCCTAATGGTATGCTTGGTTCCTGTCTATTCTTAAGGTCTTAGCGTACACGTCACTTTTTAAGAGAAAACTTCCATGATCATTTAATCTGAAGAGGTTTCCTTACTTACTTCTTACTTATTATACCATATTTATTTCCTTCATAGAACTTACCACAATCTATAATTAAACACGTATTTATCTACTTGTTTACATCCCTCTTCCTCACTCTAAATTCCCAGCTGGGACCATGTGTTTTATCCACTTCTCAGTATCCAAGGCCTATCAAAAGTGCCTAAAGTAGATGATGAATCAATATTTGCTGAACAAATAAGTGAATGAATGACATTCTAAGGAATAGTAGAACCTGGTAAATGGACAAACTAGATAGGACTCACAGACAGAAATGCTGAGCTAGAACTTACTTTATCTTATGTAAAACAATTTCCTGGGCTCAAAATTAATAGGGAGCATAACTACAATTTCCTCCATTTATGACTTTTCTGTGTATTAGCCATTTGGATCTTATCAAATGAATTAAAAGTTACTAATGTTCAACCTCTCTGAGCATCAGTTTCTTCATCTGTAATATAGGGATAACTACTTAACTCATAGGACAAAGCAATGAAAACATCAAGAACAGAAACAGCCCTGGCAGGTTTGGCTCAGCGGTTAGAGCGTCGGCCTGCGGTCCAGAGAGACCCAGGTTCGGTTCCCTCTAAGGGCACGTACCTCAGTTGCAGTTTGTTCCCAGCCCTGGTTGGTCATGCAGGTGGCAACCACTTGATGTGTCCCTTTCACGTCAATGTTTCTCTCTCTCTCTCTCTCTCTGTTCCTCTCTCTCCCTCCCACTCTACCTGAACAAAAAATGGAAAAATATCCTCGGGTAAGGATAAAAAAAAAAAAGAACAGAAACAGCTACATGGGTTATACTATTATAAGTTAACTGCTGTTCCTCAAGAATCACTTATAGAATATCTACTGTATTTGAAGTATAGAACTGAGGCAGATACTACTATAACTATTGTATATTGGTTAGGCGTTCATATCTACGGAGTAGCTGAGATTGGTACTTTACCCCATTTTAGATAAAAAAACTGAGTCTCAAATATAGTTGGCAAATGATAGAACCACCATCTGAATACAGATTTCTGATTCTAGTCCAGTATTCAACACGAAACTGCCTCAAAATTGTGAAAGCCTGTATTTTTTAATTTATCAACAGAGCTAAAAGTTAGTTCTTGAAAGGTCTAATAAAATGGGTAAACTAGTGAGAGTGATTAAGTGAAAAGCAACAAAGGACAGGTAACTAGTATCATGAAATTAAAAAGGTCCATTACTATATTTAAACATTTCATGAATAAGTTTATATAAAAATATATTTTTAATTAAAAAAGTTTGTTTTTTCTTTATTGATTTTGAGAGAGAGCAGAAGGGAGAGGGAGAGAGAGAAACATCGATGAGAGAGAACATAGGTTGGCCACCTCCTGCATGGCCCCCACTGGGGATCGGGCCCACAATCTGGGCATGTGCCCTGACCAGGAATTGAACTGGGACTTCTCAGTCTATGGCACAATGCTCAATCCACTGAGCTACACCGGTCAGGTAAAATTTTTTTTAAAATTTAATGAAAAGAAAAAATTTCTAAAAAAGTAAGATATACCAAAGTTAATATAAGAAGAAATTTAAAATGTGAGTTTTCATAACTAATAAGGAACTGAATTAGCAATAAAAAAATCTTTCCAAAAGAAACCTTAGGATTCAGAAATGAGTTGTAATTGTTTAAGAACTAATGAAGTTTTATACACTCTTTCAGAGAACAGAAAAACGGGTATATTACCCATTCTATGTTAAGAGGCTATGATAACCTTGAGAGCAAAATTTGACATGTACATTATAAGAAAGGAAAATGACAAGCTGTCTTATTTATGAACTATCTCAAAAAAATATTAGCAAGCCAGAATCAGCAATGTAGGAAAAGGATAATAACTTATGATGAAGTTGGTTTATCCCAACAATGCAAGGTTGGGTTAACATTAAATCAGTCAATATAATTCACTATATTAGAATTTAAAAAATTTAAATCTTATCTCAAAAAATGCAGAAAAAGAATTTGATAAAATTCAACATTTACTTATTATAAAACGTTGAACTAACACTACAAAAAAATTTCCTTAATTTGATCAAGAATGTCCATTTAAAGGCCCTACAAATAAACATACTAAATGTTGAAAACTGAGAGATTTTCCTTTGAGAGTGGGAATGAAGTAAAGGATACCCATTATCACTGGTTCTATTCTGCACCATACTGGCCACTGGAGAGAACAAAGAAAAAAGAATGAAAGGTGTAATTTTTGGAAGGGAAGAATTTATATTTGTTCTCAGATGATATGATTGCATGCATAGAAGATCCAAAACAATATAAACACAAATTGTAAGAATTAATTTAAAAGTATGGAAAGGTTTTTTTTTTTATCCTCACTTGAGGACATTTTTGCATTTATCTTCAGATAGTGCAGGAGGGAGAGAGGAGGGAAGAGAGAGAGAAAAACATCAATGTGAGAGAGACACACTGAGTGGCTGCTACCCATATGACCCCAACCGGGGCCAGGGACAAACTGTAACTGAGTTATGCGCCCCCAGTGGGAATCAAACCCGGGATTCTCTGGTCCGCATGCGGAGGCTCTAACTGCTGAGCCAAACTGACCAGGGCTGGAAAAGTTTTTATTACAAATTGTGTTTTTATATATTACCAATAGTTAGAAAATGAAATTTAAGAAAAGTTACCATTTACAATAATATGAAAAATATCAGCACCTAGGAATGTGTCTAACAAAAGATGTATAAGACCTCCACAAAGAAAATTATAATGTTGAGAGAAATTAAAGGCCTAAGTATAGTATATACACATATTTTATAAATGCGAGGATTCGATATTATAAAGATTTAAATTATGTCAAATTTATCTATAGATTCAGTGTAATTCCAACTAAAATCCCAAATGGTTGTGTGTGAGTGCATGTGGGTATATGTTTTAATTTGACAAACTGATAATAAAATTTATATAGAACTTCAAATGGCCAAGAATAGCCAACACATCCTAGAACAAGAAGAACAAGGTGAAAGGATTTTCTCTATCAAACCTAAGATTTATAAAAAGCTAAAGTAATTAAGACAGCATGTTATTTTCAGAAGAACAGACAAATAGAACAATGAAAGAGAATAGAGTTCAGAAACATACCAATATTTTTATGACCCAGGTAACAACATAGTAGTGTAGGAAGGTATCTTTATAACTTTGAGATAGACAAAGATTTTTTTATTTTATTTTATTTTATTGGTACGTGCCCTTAGCGGGAACCGAACCCGGGACTCTCTGGTCCGCAGGCCAATACTCCAACCACTGAGCCAAACCGGCCAGGGTGACAACGATATTTTTTAACAAAGATTTCTTAAAAAAAAAAAAAAGATTTCTTAAATCAGATCCCAAAATGGCCAATTATAGGATTAAACACAGATTAAAATTACAAGCTTTGATTCCTCAAAAGATACCATATTTAAAGAATGAAAATATAAGTCACAAAAATGTTTGTCATGCATACCTGATCAACTATTCATATATAAAGATTTCCTATCAATTAATGGAAAAATTAAAAGGACAGAAGCCCAAAGGAAAAGTGAACAAAATCTTGAATAGGCATTTCACAAAATAGTAACTCAAATGCCAAATAAATATATAGAAAACTGCTCAACCTCATTTGTAAACAGGGAAATGCACATTCAAACTGCAAGGAGCTATCACTATACACATAAACCAAATTAGCAAAATTTTAAATTCTGACAGTACCAAGAGTGGGTGAGGCTATAGAGCAACAGGAACCTTCTCACACTGCGGGTGGGAGTAGAAAACTTAAGAGTTGAAGTAATATATACCCTATGATGCAATAGTTTCACTGCCACTCTTTCGTAGAAAAATGTATACTTATGGACACCAGGACACATGTATATGACTGTTTATAATGGTATTTTTTTTTTAAGTAGAGGATTATTACTCATACATCTCACTATTCAGGCAAGAGTCTTACATTCATTAAATGAACTTATCTGAAATTATGTGCTCTTATGCTCTCTGTTGCTCAGGTGAGGATTAAAAAAAAGCATCCTAACCTATTAGATAGTTTGGAAGTTTCAATTTTCAAAAATAATAAAAACAATAAAAAACTCAGTTAAACACAGATGCAGTGAATAGAAGAAAACAAAGAAAAGAAGAAATGAAGTATTGGAATATTTGGCACATTGGATTGGTTCAGGATGATGAAAACATAATTTTCTTACTGTAAATAGAAAAGGAATAGATCCGTTCATAATATATTGTCCACATACTCCATACAAGAAAGCTAAAGGCCTTTGGGCCTTGTGATCATCAGTCATAGAGCCAACACTCAGCATTTGGAATGCTGGTAATGATGAAGTCAGACAACAAAAACACTGGAACAAACACTGTTATGGCAAAAGACATGTGCATCGTGGGTGGCTTCTCCAGCTTTAGGTTGGGATGAAGCACCAGGAAGGGGAACCAGTACAGTGTCTCATTGCTGGTGGTGGCAGAACAGCTCTCTAAGCCTATAGCATTCTTCTTAGTGTGCTGGAAACACACAAGATATCCGTAAGCCACAGAAAGAATAAATACTCTGGGGCGTTGCCTTACAGTGGAATGCTACACTGCAAAGCAAATAGGTGAATGAAGGGTATACACCATGATGTGGATGACTTTTCCAAACAAAGTAGATCATAAGAAGGCAGACACAGTTACATGTAGCGATTGGTTATATTTTAAAAATATACAGAAATAGGCAAAACCGAACTATATTGTGTGGGGTACATATATAGGTGGTGAAACTCTAAAAAAAAAGAGAGTAATTACCAAAATTAGAGACTACTGTACTGCTTAGATAGGAAGGTGATGGGATTATTGTGTGAAAGGAGCATTCAGAGGCTACTGGTATACAGGCAATGTGCTATTTCTTGTCCTGGGTGGTGGTTATATGGATAATCACTATAGAACAATTTGTTAAACTATATATTTATGTTTTATGTACTTTCCGAGTGTTATATTTCACAATAAAATGGTTTAAAAGCAATTAACTAGTATTGTGCTTTTTAAATCAATCTCATACATATGCCTGATATTAGCCAGAGACCCAGTGTTTGATCATCTCTGAGTGTATTTTAAAAAGTGAGCTCTAAGTTTGCAAAGCTGAAGTTCCAAAGTGATCTCAAAATGAGGGGAGGTATAATATGGAATGGTAACTCGACACAGGAAAAAGAGAAACAAACCTGGGTTTACATTCTGACTCCACAATTTGTTAGCTTTTTGATCTTGAACAGTTTTCCCATCCATAAAATGCTGACTCTTTCAGGGTTGTGGGGAGGTTTATAAGGAACAAAGTGGACACACTGTCAAGAAAAGGGAGCTGGGTATTGTGTATACGACTCTGCGTAGGAACCTGGCCTAAGGCACCAGGCCAAAGGTCGATGTCTCATTACTGAAAAGGCCAATATTTTACCCCACCATAAAGATTTAAAACAGAACAGCCCTGGCCGGTTTGGCTCAGCGGTTAGAGCGTCGGCCTGCGGTCCGGAGAGACCAGGGTTCAGTTCCCGCTAAGGGCATGTACCTTGGTTGCAGTTTGTCCCCGGCCCTGGTTGGTTGTGCGGGTGGCGACCACTCGATGTGTCCCTTTCACATCGATGTTTCTCTCTTTCTCTGTTCCTCTCTCTCCCTCCCACTCTACCTGAACAAAAAATGGAAAAAGGTCCTTGGGTGAGGATGATAAAAAAAAAATATATATTTAAAACAGAACAAAAAAAATCTTCTCCTTTCATCAAGCTATCATTTACCCATCTCTGAAAAACCCATTCATTAATTCAACAAATATTTGTAGGGTGCCAACCATCTATAAAGCTTCATGATGTGTGTTTTGTGGTCACTGAACCTTGAAAAATACATAGTAGTGCTTGAATACATTTAGAGTTGGACAGTTAATATGGTCTAAGAAAATGCATTTGAAGGGAAAGGTAAAAGGCAGGGAAATGTGATTAAGATTTGGAATTTAGTTTAAAACTACAAAGGTTTGAGGGAATATGATCAATATTCAAAAGATCATGAAGGATGAGGATAGGGAAGAGATTTATTCAAATAATCCTGGAACACTAGAACTCCCAGAAGAGCTTCCTTTGAAGTTTGGGGTGAATGACTAGTCATTTTCCTTTAGATCTCCCCTACTAGACTGTGAACTCCTGAATAGTCGGAAACTTTCTTAATCCTGCATGACCACAACCAGGCCGAGGACTGAACCTGCCCTAGACCCAAATCAAACCTGTGACCCTTGGGTCTGCAGGCCGATGCTGTAACTCCTGAGTCAAACTGGCCAGGGCCACACTTTAGCCTTTGTGAGCCATATGGTCTCTGTCAGCATCATTCAAATCTGTTGTTATAGTGAAAAAAATCCATTGATAATATGTAAACACACAGGTACAGCTCTTTGCCAATAAATCTTTATTTACAAAAACAGAAGGCTGGCAGGTTTTGACACAAGGGCCAACGTTTGCTGACCCCTGCACCAGGGCATAAGCACTGTGTATGTTCTGCCTACCATTAAACACTCAGTATCAACAAGATTTCCTGCTCTGTGAATACTGATGCTCAATAGACATTTGCTGAATGCTGAAAACCAAACTCTTAGATAGGAGCTCACAGAAACTAGGTACCTATATGTTTACAGAACTGAACCACAATAAAAAGGAAGTACTATTGTACATGGTGGTTCAAATTGTACATTTTTGTGGTTTATAAAATTTAGATGAATATGTGGATGGCAGTTCACATAGATTATTTTCAAACAAGTATGTTTGCGGGATGGTCCCCTAACTTTTGATGCTTTTGTGTCAGAAAGAACAACTTTGCATTCCTATAAATTATACCTTGATGCAGTTGATATTTGATTCAGCCAATAATAATGGATACACCTATTAGGGATAAATAAGTCTAGGGCAGGATAACCAGAGTTTGGGCTCAGGTCACTGAAATATAATAAGTGCTAAAATTTTAGGTAATAATTTCAAAAGCTTGTATGACTTTAAAATGTTTCCTATTTACAGGCTGACAGCACACATACACCCCCTCAGCCCCAAAGAAACAACTAAGCTGTGTACCTACTTGGTAGAGAAAAGTTAAAGGGGTCAGTCAACCATAGAGCACATATTGTCCTCCTATCTATGGACACTATCATGAATTATAACGTTGAGAAATTTTGATTCATTTTTCCCCAGGGCCAACTGAATTACAGAGACCCGTCAATGAAGGATGTGCCCACTAGAATTACCTTAACGCTTTCTTCCTGAAGTAAGCTATTCTGTTGCTTTAAATCCAAGTTCTTTCCTCGCTCATAGCGAAGCTCTTTCTCAGCTGAGTTGCATAGAACCTGGAGCCGGTGCAAATTCTGGCGAAGTTGTTGTACTTCCTCTTGCTGCTGGTATTTCAGTTTTTCTCTACATGATGCATTCTAAAACAAACATTTTAAAAGAGAAACATGGACAATTTGAAAAAAAAATACATGGGTTCAGGCTGTCAGAACCAGAATTGTCAGAATGTGGTTATTCACATGTTAGTTGTTCATATAATTTAACTCCCATTATATTAGAGCAAAAATATCAAAGAAATTATGTGAAATTAACTTCTTATTTTTCATATCAGAAGCATAGAACATTTTAGAGTAAAAAGCCTCTTCAGTGCAACAAAACGACTGTGACCAAGGAAGTCATGAGGGTTTTCTTTTTTATTTATTTATTTATTTTTTTTTATCCTCACCCGAGGACATTTTTCCATTTTTTGTTCAGGTAGAGTGGGAGGGAGAGAGAGGAACAGAGAGAGAGAGAGAAACATCGACGTGAAAGGGACACATCGAGTGGCTGCCACCCGCACGACCAACCAGGGCCGGGGACAAACTGCAACCGAGGTACATGCCCTTAGCGGGAACCGAACCCGGGTCTCTCAGGACCGCAGGCCGACGCTCTAACCGCTGAGCCAAACCGGCCAGGGCTCATGAGGGTTTTCTCATAGGTGGGCACACACCGGTGTGCGGAGTAGATAAAGAATTCAACCTTATCCAATTCAGTAGATAAGATGTACTTAGCGTTTCCTGAGTCCTGGTCCAGGATGCTTCCTATCTGTGACTTTTTGAAAAGCCCATGTCATTATTATATTTCTAGCTTGCTTACAACAGAATTTCCCAAGGCCTGCTAGTCCTTAATTTCCTATCTGGATTTACCCAGAAAGGTGGTCTAAATCCAACTTACTTGTCTTAGAGCTGCAAGTATCTAAAATCCCTAGAGAAAATTATTTAATGTAATTATAATGTAATTATTAAGAACCCTAGTTTTGGCATAAGAGACATTTGGGTTTCAATTTGAATCTATCACTTACTATTTGGGTGATTTTGGAGAATTACATAGTCTTTCTACATTTCATATTTCTCATCTTAAAGTGGGGATAATAATGACAACGACTGGATGGAATACAGGGTGAGGCAATGCAGGCAAGGACTTAGCATAATGCCTGGCAGTAACAAGCACTCAGTAACATTACCCATTACTGTTGAAGCTGCTTAACTTTACTTTAACTTCCTTCTTCTATCTGAAAACAAGAGTTTTCCTGACGCCTGGAGAGCCTTAATGACCACTCTAGCTTCTTATTTAACTATTATACAGCAGGTTTTAACAACTGATTAGCAATCTTCAGCCTAGATAGCTATTTAACATAACGAAACAGAGACATACAAAAGAACCCCATTTGTACCAATGCAACAAACACATTGTTAGCCTATTTTGTAGATGAAAAAAGCCAGAACAGTAGTTCTTCCTGTCTACATTTTCCAGACAAGTTACAAAAGTAAAAATGCAAATTATTTTTCAAAGGCAACTATGAAAGAAACTACCAGTCAGTTTATTAATTAAATTATCTGGAGTGTCAGTTTATTCATCTGCAAATTAAAGATATGGAACCAAATAAAATGATGTTAATGTCTCTTCCATCTTAAGGAATTCCTTAAGAATTTTTTTTTTTTCTTTATCCTCACCTGAGGACTTTTTTTTCCCATTTTTTGTTCAGATAGAGTGGGAAGGAGAGTGAGGAAGAGAAATAAAAACATCAATGTGAAAGAGACACATTGAGTGGTTGCCACCTGCACGACCCAACCAGGGCCAGGGACAAACTGCAACTGAGGTACGTGCCCTTAGTGGGAAAGGAACTTGGGTCTCTCTGAACCGCAGGTGGATGCTCTAGCCGCTGAGACAAACCAGCCAGGGCGGAATTCCTTAAGAATTTAAAACAAGTTGGAACCAGCATTAATTGTCTTAATTCTATAGGCTTAAAATCTAGCTTTTAATATTTTAAAATATTATCTTAATAAAATAAAAATGTAAACCAACCAAGATAATTTATTGATCCCAGTGACAAGATCATTCCTATTACAGAAACAGAGTAAAAGACTACTGGCTTTAAATGTTCCAGCCAGTGAACGTGGATAAACCAGCTATCGAAATCTATGAGTGTATCAATCATCACACTAAATCTGCTTGTTCTGACTCCCCACTCATCAAACGTCCATCAGATTTTGATTTATCATGCTTAGCTCTCTACATGTTCATTTAAACATGTCTGAATGATGTTTATAATTAATTATTACAGAATAGTAACTAATTGGCATTATAATTTTACCCAATAGTTTTGAAAGTTTGGTTTAATGTTAGTTTATCTCCAAAAAAAATCAAGCCTTGGAGGCTGTAAGTCTAAGGGCCAAACCTTAAATAAATTCACCAATATAATCTATGACTGAAACCCTAAGAAGAATTTTGAGAGCCAGCCTTTCTTAGGAAATTAACTTAACATAAGAACTGTACGCTTTTTAAAAATTTCTCAGTAATTGCAAGCAAATGGCAGCAGTTAAAAGGCCAAGCGCTAGCGGGATCCAAGATGGCGGCAGAGTAGGTAGAAGTTACACTCGCCTCCTCCCAGGACCAAACTGGAATTACAACTAAAATATAGAACAATCAACCTGAATAACCAACTGAAGACTAGCTGAAGAGAAGTTTTATAACCAAGGATTTACAGAAGAAGCCACACCGAGACTGGCGGGAAGGGCAGAGACATGAAAAGGGCTGGCCCCACACTCATGTGCAGCAACTGAGAATCTGGAGGGATATCAGAGGTCCCCCCTGAGACATGTGGGGATCTCAAACACATACTGGGTTCCCCAGCCAGGCGCAGCACCAGAGTCAAGAAGAGGAGGAGCCCACATAACATCAGGCTGTGAGAATCAGCAAGGATTCTGTCCACCAGGCAGAGACAGGAGTCTGCTAAAAACCCAGGTGCCCTCTTCCAGAGCGAGTGCACAAAATCTCATTTGCAGCCACTCTCCCTGGGCTCTGGAGGAGGGAGGGCACCTTTAGAGCAGACTAGAGTAGTGGGAGAACAGACTGGGCTGTGTGGCTCTTGGGAGAGAGCTGAAGGGACAGCCGCCAAGATTCCTGTGCTGAGTTCCTGCCCTTCCGTGCCCATAAACACCACCTTTCTTGGCTTGGTGCACACCCCTACATATGACATCGGCCTCGGGGAATGCAATAGCTCCACCCTCCCTACTCTCTATTTCTCCACCCTACTGAGCTCACACTTTGCAGAGGAGTCAACTCACTGCGGGGTGTAGAGGGCTGGGTGAATTCAGGGCATATCAGAGACTGAGTTGTGTGACTCTGGGGTGGGGACCATTCCCCTCTTCTCTGGAGCCTGACTTGGGCCATGTCCTCACAGGAAATCTACAAACCCCACCCTCCTAACTCCTGGCAGCCCCACTCTTCCAACCTCAGGCTCTGGAGGAGGTCTGGGCAGAATCCAGGGAAATTGTGTGGCTCTCAGGTAGGAGTCACTTTTCAATTGCATACCTAGCCAGTGCCACCATTCCTGTACAAAGCCCTCCCCTCACACAACCAAATCTAGGTCTGTTTGGGCCTCATAAACTCTGCTGGCCTCACCCTAAGGACTTCCTGAGATCCCGCCTAACCAAAAAGGTCTTTAGGCACTGGTGGGTAACAGCTGACCTTGGTGTACCCTAGGACTTTGCTAAATGGTCTCAGACCCAGCACCGGCACTGAGTGTGCATCTGTATCAATCTGGTAAACACTACTTGCCCCTACCTGGTGACTCACAGAGAACCTCCCTCACATAACTCGCATACCACCAGAGGTTCTTTCAGTGACCAAACCTAACAGGAAGCTGGCAGGCAAAGGCAGGTGGAGGCAGATCTTGGGGTGCCTTGGGCCTTTAGCTGACCAGCCCCAGGCTCGGTGTTAAAGGAAGCTGGCCTTGGTGCCCAGCTTGGCCCTTCCCATGCACACCAAGGCCCAATAGAGGCAGCCACAAACTCTGAATTGTCTTGTAGCTCCAAACAGCTTGCCTAGGGTCCAATATAGGCAGCATCTGACATTGACCTGCACTAGAATCCCTCTACAGAGGCCCCAGAACCAAAACACCTAGTGGTCAGCTTCAGACAACATTAGAGCAGGATCTAATTGGCAGCACATCCAGTGGGAGATGTCGGCAGGCACCAGACCCTGCTGAAACAAATTTTGCTTCATGTGGTGAGCACCCAGCCTGAGGATTGACTCCATGCACAGATGAGCCAACAGCAATCACGCTGCAACTACAATAGAAGGGCTCACATAACCCACACAAGGGACATTCCTGGAGCACCCAGCTCAGGTGATCAGGGAGATTGTGCCACTGGTTCCCACAGGACACTTACTACATAAGGTCACCCTACCAAAAGTGGGAGACATAGCAGATCTACCTAGTACACAGAAACAAACACAGAGAGGCAGCCAAAATGAGGAAACAAAGAAACATACTCCAAATGAAAGAACAGGAGAAATCTCCAGAAAAAGAACTAAATGAAATAGAGGCAAGCAATTCACCAGAGATAGAGTTCAAAATAATGGTTATAAAGATGTTTAAGGAACTTAGTAAGAACTTCAACAGCATATTAGAAAAACATGGAAACCATAAAAAAGAACCAGTCTGAAATGAAGAATACACTAGAGCAGTGGTTCTCAACCTTCCTAATGTTGTGACCCTTTAATACAGTTCCTCATGTTGTGGTGACCCCCAACCATAAAATCATTTTCGTTGCTACTTCATAACTGTAACTTTGCTACTGTTATGAATTGCCATCGGAAATATGTGTTTTCTGATGGTCTTAGGTGACCCCTGTGAAAGGGTTGTTCGACCCCCAAAGGGGTCGCGACCCACAGGTTGAGAACCGCTGCACTAGAGGGAATCAACATTAGGTTAGATAAAGCAGAGGATTGCATCAGTGATTTGGAAGACACAGTAGCAGGAAATACCCAATCAGAGTAGCAAAAAGAAAAAAGAATTTTAAAAAATGAGGATAGTCTAAGGCATATTTGGGACAGCATGAATCTTTTTTTTTTTTTTTTTTTTTTTTTTTAATCCTCACCCGAGGACATTTTTCCATTTTTTGTTCAGGTAGAGTGGGAGGGAGAGAGAGGAACAGAGAGAGAGAAACATCGATGTGAAGGGACACATCGAGTGGCTGCCACCTGCACAACCGACCAGGGCCGGGGACAAACTGCAACCGAGGTACGTGCCCTTAGCGGGAACCGAACCCGGGTCTCTCAGGACCGCAGGCCAACGCTCTAACCGCTGAGCCAAACCGGCCAGGGCGGGACAGCATGAATCTTAATAACATCCACATCATAGGAATACCAGAAGGCAAAGAGAAAGAGCAAGAAAATGAGAACTTATTTGAAGAAATAATGACTGAAACCTTCCCTAACCTGGTGAAGGAAAAAGAAACACAAGTCCAGGAAGTGCAGGCCCTTACCAAGACACATCATAATTAAAACAGCAATAGTTAAAGACAAGAGAGAATCTTAAAAGCAGCAAAAGACAGTTATCTACAAGGGAGCTCCCATAAGACTCAGCTCATTCCTTAACAGAAACATTTCAGTCAGAAGGGATCAGCATGCAATATTTAAAGTGATGAACAGCAAGGACCTACAACCAAAACTACTTTACCCAGCAAGGCTAAACAAATGCAAAATCACACACGGGTGCTCACCACACAAAGCAAAATTTAAAACTGAAGGAGAAATAAAGAGCTTCCAGGTAACAAAAAGCTAAAGGAGTTCATTACCACCAAATCAATACTACAAAAAATGTTAAAGGATCTTCTTTAAGGAGAAGAAAGGAAAAAAACCCACAGGTATATAGTCAGGAAGAATAAAATGGCAATAAATACATACTTATCAATAATTACTTAAAATGTAAAAGGCTTAAATGCTTTAATCAAAAGATATAGGGTAGCTGACTGGATAAGAAAACAAGACCCATACATATGCTGTCTACAAAAACCCACATCAGAACAAAAGACACACACAGACTAAAAGTAAAAGGATGGAAAAAGACATTTTATGCAAATAGAAATGAAAAACTTTTATCAGCCCAGCTGGTGTGGCTCAATGGTTGAGCATTGACCCATGCACCAAGAGGTCGGTGGTTCAATTCCCAGTAGGGGCATATGCCTGAGGCTGTGGGCCTGATCCCCAGTGGGGGGCGTGCAGGAGGTGGCCAATCAATGCTCTCTCTCATCAATGTTTCTACTCTTTCTCTTCCTCTCTTTCTAAAATCAATAAAGAAAAAAAACCTTTTATCAGACAAAATAGACTTTAAAACAAAGGCTATAATAAGAGACAAAGGTCACTACATAACAATAAAAGGAGCAATCCAACAAGAGGACAACAGGGTACATACCACAAAAATGCACACACAGAAGTAAAAAGAACAATCTATACTCACCAGTAGGTCAAAGAACCCTACACAGAAGGAGGTTCTAAAATTGTCACTGCATAGCTCACTGTAGAAAAAATAAATCTGTCTAAAATGCATTTTCGTCCTTGCCTACTTAAAGAAGTAAATGAAATAGTGTGGGTGACAGCACTTTGGGAAATATAAAGTTCAAAATATGCTATTGCTTTCCCGTAAGGTCTACATCTATCTTGTTTATTAGATCTCAAAACAGTTATCAGAAAGGTGTGTGTAGGGAAATCTTAATTTGTACAAGAATTAACCTGTAAAATTGAGGTGTAAGAAGTGAAGTGTAGCTGGTAGTCATTCCCTTCATTTCCTGAAGGCAGATCTCTGGTAAACAGCAAACGCCATGTTTATTTTTATTTAAAAAATATATTTTTTTTTCATTGATTTTTAAAGAGAGAGGAAGGGAGAGGGAGAGAGAAATAGAAATATCGATGAGAGAGACACATCAGTTGACTGCCTCCTACATGCCCCGCTACTGGGTGGGGATCAAGCCCGAAACCTAGGCATGTGCCCTGATCAGGAATGGAGCTGGTGACCTCTTGGTCCATGGGTTGACATTTAACCACTAAGTCACACTGGCTGGGCAACAAAAACCATATTTAAAACAATTCCATGCCCTGGCAGGTTTGGCTTAGTGGTTGGAGTGTCAGCCCACTGACCAGAGAGACCCAGGTTCAGTTCCACTAAGGGCATGGAGTTCAGTTGCAGTTTGTCCCTGGCCCCGGTTGGGGTTGTGTGGGTGGCAACCAGTTGATGTGTCTCTCTCACATCGACGTTCTCTCTCTCTCTCTCCCTCCTGCTCTATCTGAAGATAAATGCAAAAATGTCCTTGGGTGAGGATAAAAGAAAAATTCCGTATCTGTGGTCTTTTCTCTCCAAAACAAAGTATTTTATACATCTAAGCTAGGTACCAGCTGTAGAAAATGTGGCACAAATCCTGCCATTCCCTATCCTACCTGCCAGGGCAGACAGAGACAATTAATCAGCATTTGTTTTTTGTTTTTTTCCTGTTGAGCCTCAATGGAGCCTAAGAATCCTTTATAATAAAGTGCATCAACTGACAGGCTTAGTTCCAATTTTGGCTGCTATCTTATTACCAGACTGTGGTTATGATATTTTCAACAAATATGTATTTAATAATGACATAAATTATATTTGTATCCACAGCTGACCAGAAAAAATAGCCTGGCTAGGGCACGTGTTTACAGCACCCACCTTGGCGTTACCCCTGTGTCTCTGAGACTGAAGGAGGCTCTGATTTATACAGCTCAGCTCTTCTTTAAGCCTCACAATTTCCTCAGGCTTCAAAGTCAACTGCTGGTCTTCACTTTTCACATCTTGGTTCTGTTGTGAGTCCTCTTTCTGCCTCTCTCTTGGAAAAGTGCCCTCCTCTAGTGACTCCTCTGGAGTTTCCATCGGCTTATTTTCTCCTAGTTCAGAACTTGGTTAAATATAACAATAAAAAATATCAAAATGCTCATTCTACTGGCAGAATATAGAGGAAAAGAAAATCTACCAGTCAAGACAGTACTGCAAGCAAGATTTTCAACTTGAATACTATAGCAGATCAGTTATCTTATTCTTTTTTTTTTTTTATCCTCACCCGAGGACATTTTTGCATTTATTTTCAGATAGAGCGGGGGTGGGGGGTGGGGTGGGGAGAAGGGGTGAGAGAGAGAGAGAAACATCAATGTGAGAGAGACACATCGACTGGCTGCCACCTATACGACCCCAACCGGGGCCAGGGACAAACTGCAACCAAAGTACATGCCCCTAGTGGGAACCAAACCTGGGACACTCTGGTCCGCGGGCTGATGCTCTAATTGCTGAGCCAAACTGGCCAGGACAGTTATCTTATTCTTATAATTAAACCTTGAAAACAAATGAGTCGCCCTGGCCATTTTGGTTCAGCGGTTAGAGCGTCGGCCTGCGGTCCAGAGAGACGCAGGTTCAGTTCCCGCTAAGGGCATGTACCTCGGTTACAGTTTGTCCCCAGCCCTGGTTGGTCGTGTGGGTGACAGCCACTCGATGTGTCCCTTTCACGACGATGTTTCTCTCTCTCTCTCTTCCTCTCTCTCCTTCCCACTCTATCTGAACAAAAAGATGGAAAAAATGTCCTCGGGTGAGGATAAAACAAAACAAAACAAAAAAACCAAATGAGTCTTATTTTTTACTCACACTCAGGGAGATGACACCATAGACTTTTGCCCTACACCCAAACAACCAATTTAAGTGAGTTTTTTGTCTTTTTAACCTTTAGTATAGCATTGGGCAGACAGAGCTTATAAAGATTTTTTTAAAAAATCACTCAGCCCTGGCCTGTGTGCTCAGTGGTTAGTGTTGGCCCACACACAGAAAGGCATTGGGTTAGATTCCAGGTCAAGGGCATGTACCTGGGTTTCATATTCGATCCCTGGCCCTGGTTGAGGCACATGCGGGGGACAACCAATCGATGGGTCTCTCTCTCACAGATGTGTCTTTCTCTCTCTTCCCCCTCCTTCTCCCTCCCCCCTTCCACGCTCTAAAAAAAAATCAGTGGAAAATATCCTCAGGTGAGGATTAACAACAACAACAAAAATCACTCAATAAGCACTGGGCACTTTGACAGGCACTAGGGCTACAACAGGATATAATCCCTGCCCTAAGGAGTCTACAATTTAGTGAGAAACAATGATAAGTAAACAACTGATTAGATTAAATAACAGTAAGTAATCTGAGGCCTGATAGATAAGTAGGTACACACTAGGCAAATGTGAAGGAAGAGGTGTATGCATACTTGCATGTGTGTATGTATGCATATTGGGGAAGGGGGTGTTGGTACAGATAAGAACAGGGAAAAATAGTTCCGGGGTGACTAGTAACTAAGCTGTGTAAAAGCCCAGACGCAAAAAAGAGAAAGGTCTTTTGTATACCATATTGCAGGGAAACCAGCTGAGAGACTGTTGTAGTTATCCATGTAATAAACATCAGTGCCTACCTACTGACTAGCTCCTTTCTGATACTCTGAATCCTAAACCTGTCCATTTTAGGACTCTTTCCCATCAGCACTTAAACATACATAAAATTCCTCTTAACTCAGCTCCATATTCTTTTCTCCCCTCTACAACCACCTTTATTGGAAAGTGCTATCTACATTAACCATTTTCATGCACCATCCATTGGGCTGAGATCTAGGAAGCAATGTTTTCTGCCACTTTTTAGGACTACTTTTATGAAAGTCTTCAACCATCTTCTTATTGCTAAGTTCAGTAGTCACTTTTTATCCCTTATTTTATTTGACTTCTTGGCAGTACATGATGCTATTGACCATGACTTTCTTCTTGAAGTACTCTTTAATTTGGCTTCTGTAACACACTCTCTCCTGACTATTCTTCTCTGGCTTTTTTGTCTCAGTTACTTTTGGGAGGGGGATACACACACACACACACACACACACACACACATATTTAAAATATGTTTTTTGTTTTTGTTTTTTAGAGAGAGAGAGGAATGGAGAGAGAAGAAGAGGGAGAGGGAGAGAGAGAAACATCGATGTGAGAGACACACATCCACTGGCTTCCTCCTGCACGACCCAACCAGGGCTGGGAATCAAGCCACAACCGAGGTATGTGCCCTTGACCAGAATCAAACCTGAGACTCTTTGGTCCATGGGCCAATGCTCTAACTGCTGAGCCAAATCAGCCAGGGCTAAATATATTTTTACTGAATTTTTTTTGAGAGAGAGAATAGAACTTCATCTTTTTTTTTTTTTTTTTTTTTTTTAAACAAAGAGTATTTGGGTGATATTTCTGTGTCTTTGAACATGCCCTTTTTTGTTATCACATATGAGAGAAATTAGTTTGGCAGCTGGTACAATTCTTGAGTTACAATGATATTCCCTTAGTGCCACTGTCTTTTTTTTTTTTAAATAGATGAAGACCACACTTTTTTTTCTTTATTTATTTTAGAGAGAGAGGAAAAGAAAGAGAGAGATAAACATTGATGTGAAAGGGACACATCGAGTGGCTGCCACCCGCACGACCAACCAGGGCCGGGGACAAACTGCAACCAAGGTAGCGCCCTTAGCAGGAACTGAACCCAGGTCTCTCTGGACCAAAGGCCGACGCTCTAACCACTGTGGAAAAACCGGCCAGGGCTGTGCCACTGTCTTTTAGGATAGTGTTGCTGATGCATCTAATTTTCTTTCCATTTATTTTCAGACAAAGTAAGGTGGGGAGAGGGGAGAGAGAAACATCAATGTGAGAGAGACACATCGACTGGTTGCCTCCCGCACGACCCCAACCACGGCCAGGGACTGAAGTACATGCCTTTGAGACTCTTTGGTCTGCAGGTCAATGCTCTAACCACTGAACCAAACCGGCCAGGGCCTCTGCCTGCCTCTTCATCCTCATCGTCTCCTTCCCTGTTTCTTCTCTTCACACTCTATACTACAGCAGCACTGAGGTCACTTTTAAATTCCTGAAATAAAGCATGCTTTCTCTTGCACATCATATCTACCCTGAAGATCATTCCTTTTGCTTGGCCCTTGATTACTCATATTTCAGGACTCAATTTCAGTTGTCAATTCCTTTAAGGATATGTTCTGCTTTATTAGCCTGGGCCAGGGCCTCTGCCTAGTGCTTCCATGGTATCCAATACTCGCTATGTAACTATTTATCTCCCCCCATCAGGCTCTGTGGACCATAAGAATAGAAATTGTGTTTTATTTTGCATCCTCAGTACCCACCTACAATACCTGGCCCATGGCAGAATGCAATTGATTGTTAAATGAGATTGCGTAATGGCTCTGAGACAAGTAGAAACTTGCAGAGGGCACAGGAGATAAGCAAGCAGGGAAACGTTATGAGGAGAGAGGGAAGCATATGGCACATGGATTCACAGTCCCGGCAATGGGAAGCAGTTTACACCAAGTCCTGGAAACAGGTGGCAGCAAGGAGCTTTTTATAGAGAAGTCCAGTATCTTTTTCATGGCAAAGTTCCCACTTCCGAATGAATTAAGGATGTCCCCTGTGGCAACTATCCCTGCCAACGATCCCAAATCAGCTGGGTAGATTTTTGTCAGCTTTGATTAGTAATGTCAACTCCTTCTCTGGAAAGCATTCATATTGGCCATTTCGTCTCCACTGCCACTCACTCAATCTAGGCTACTATCTCTTCATCTGTGGCTCATACTGGGATTAATCATTCTGTCTTTCCTCTCCAATTCATCTAATATAGAGACATTAGAAAAATCTCCCTCAAAAACTCTGTAATAATACACTATTCTAATGCTCAAAATTAGGCTCGCCCCCACCCCCAACAAACCTAAATGCTGTGACCTGGCTTCTTGGCCCTTTGCTCTTGTGACCACTGTCTCACTGTCCCTGACCGTTTCTCCTGTATGCTCTTCGCCCTTCTGCAGCTAGGTAGGTTCCATGACTGTGAATCCTGGACTCAGAGCTCACTCTAAATTTAAAAGCCAGTTTTTAAGAGAACATAAAATTTAGGGTCCCAAAACTAGCAATTTCCTTTCGTAGAACATTTATTAAGATATTAATTTGGCCCTGGCCAGTTTGGCACAGCGGTTGGAGCGACGGCCCACTGACCAGAGGGTCCCGGATTTGGTTCCCACTAAGGGCACGTACCTCGGGTGCAGTTTGTCCCGGGACCCGGTTGGGGTCGTGTGGGTGGCAGGCAGTCAATGTGTCTCTCACATCAATGTTTCTCTCTCTCTTTTCCCCTATCTCTCCCTCCTGCTCTAGCTTAAGATAAATGCAAAAGTGTGCTTGAGTGAGAATGAAAAAAACAAAACAAAACAGATATAAATTTGGCTACACCAACACAATGTTTTCCCTATTCAGTGATGATGTATCCTTGAGTACGGTATATAAGTAAAAACTGACAGCTACTGTTTCCTTTCAATAATTCCAATTTAGGCTTTTGCCCAGGCAAAATTTGATTGCATCTATTAGTTTTTATGCCAAAACAGTAGTGCATTTGCCCAAGCCTCAAAGTTTCCGTGAAAGATACTTTTAGTGAAAAAGAGAAATACAAGAGTTAGAGGACAAGATTAGGAGGAGGAGGAGGAGGAGGAGGAGGAGGAGGAGGAGGAGGAGGAGGAGGAGAAAGGTTCTCAAAACAATGATCAGATACAATGTTAAATAAAATAGCAAAAAACAAACCTCTCTTCAGAGTATAGTCTTAATTATGCTAAAAGATACATATACATTTATGTGTACAGAAAGAAAAAAACAAGAAAGAAAATTCAGGATGTTAACATTCTCTATGATGGGACTTATGGGTTATTATAATCTCCTTATAATATTTCATGCTTAACAAACTTGCTATAAAAATTATATATTTATTTTTTAAAAGCAGGAAAATGTTTTAAAATGCAACAATATACTGGAAGACAAACTTTTTGGGGAATGCTTGCTTACAACAAATTTTTCCACTCACATCATTTGGAGTTGAATGTCAAATTAATTATAACAGTCAAGTCTAATAAAATGTACTGTCCAAATAATTAATGTAATATGGGATTTTCTCAATTTACCAGACTTCCTCTCTCTCTTCCTTTCGGCTTTGAATCTCAACTTCCGAAATTGGTACTTTAGACGCGAGAGCTTTACAGATATTTTCACTTATAATAAAAGTTGCAGCTGCAGTGTTTATCCCTACAGTAAAATTGTTTAATTGTACAAATTCTTCTGCAAGCTTCAAGACCTGTGAAGTTAAGTAAAAAGACAAATATTCTATTTTTCATATTTTTATATATAATTGTGAAAAAATATATTGATTCTATTAAATGATTAAATAGTTATTGCCTTAAGTAATAGAAGCTGACATCCGCCCTGGCCAGTTTGGCTCAGTGGTTGGAGCATCAGCCTGCGGACTGGAGAGTCTCAGTTTTGGTTCCTGCTAAGGGCATGTACCTTGCTTGCAGTTTGTCCCCGGCCCCAGTTGGGGTCGTGTGGGTGGCAACCACTCGATGTGTCTCTCTCGCATGGATGTTTCTCTCTCTTCCCTCCCTCTCTCTCTCCAGCTCTATCTGAAGATAAATGCAGAAATGTCCTCGGGTGAGGATAAAAAAAAAAAAAAGAAGCTGACATCCTAAGTTTAAGTGTTCATCCAATTTAATACTTTGCAGTTGTTATATAATCTAAAACATTTTTACCACAGGGTGATAGATCTGTTTTTTAAAATAAAAGGGTATTTTTTGTTTCTGGGGTTGGCTTCACAGAATGCTGTTTAGGGTTTTGTTCTATCTTTTAACATGAACAAAAATGTGACCTACAGTTTTACACTATTATTACACATTTTTGTTCTCAAGTTTTGAATGTATTTCATTGATTCATAAAAGCAATATAATATATTGCTATAAGAAAACATTAGATTGAATATAATACATACATTACACAGTACAAATTTCTTCCAGTCTGATCCTGTTTGCCTGGAAACATTTGAACATGTAAAGGCTCCTAGACTATCATAGTGGTTCTCAAACTTTAGCGTATAAGAGCGTCGATCACCTGAGGTGTTGAAACATGTAGTCTGCCCCACCCTCAGATTCAGAGTCAGTGGTCTGGGCTGAAAAATAGGAATTTGCACTTTAAATAAGTCTCCCAGGTAATTCTGATGAGGGTGGATGTACCTGCTCTGTTGTGTGATTTGGTAAAACATTTATTTAGGATTTCTTTTTTCCCTCCGTTTTTTTGACAAATAGATTCCTTTCCTCAAAGGTTGCTCTTTAGAAAAGGAAAGAACACCTCCAGAAGGCAGAAGAAAGGCTAGATGAGGTATAGTTCTAAGAATGGAAATGAATCCCCATTAAAGGACTGCACTAAAATAGACATCAACCTGTTTGACTTCCATTCTGAGCTCATTTGCAAATGCAAAGTTCCTACAGTAGCTGTGTTTGATTCTAAAAACACAATGAATTTAATTCTAAAAATCAATCTAAGTTACTATAAGAGATTCCTCTGGTTTACTAAGCTTTTCACTTCTCTGAAGAGAAACTACAGTGTGTGATATAGACTCTAATCTCATAAATCCATATATTCTCATATGAACTAGCACCTCTCCAGGGGAGAGTGTTGGTCTTGAACTGGAGAGGGAAGATATGGATCGGTGAGAGCCGACAGCACATTTATTTATTTTTTATTTTTATTTTTTATTTTTTTATCCTCATCCAAGGACATTCTTTGATATTTTGTTCAGATAGAGTGGGAGGGAGGAAGGGAGGGAGGGAGGGAGAGAGAGAGAGAGGGAGAGAGAGAGAGAGAAAGAGAGAGAGAGAAACATCGACGTGAAAGGGACACATCGAGTGGCTGCCACTCACACGACCCAACCAGGGCCGGGGACAAACTGCAACCAAGGTACGTGCCCTTAGCGGGAACCGAACCCGGGTCTCTCCGGACCACAGGCCAACGCTCTAACCGCTGAGCCAAACCGGCCAGGGCCCGACAGCACATTTAAAGCATTTTAAGCATGAGTGACATGATCAAAGGCACTGGTGTGGAACTGAGTATAGAGCATTGGAGCGGAAGTGAGAATATTCTCATTGGAGTAGAGGCTACAAGATGAGGAACTGAGGAAATAAGGGTAAGATAGAAGGGAAGAGTCACTTTATGATGGAACTTTAAAGAGAAGAATTCTTTTTATTTTATTAATATTTTTTTTACAGATGTCCCTCCTTTTTCTGCCATTGACACTCTCCACCCCACTCCTGTCCCCTCCCCCACCTTCACTGTAACTGTTGTCTGTGTCCATTGGTTATGCATACATGCATGTAAGTTCTTTGGTTTATCTCTCCTCCCGCACAACCCAACTGGGGCCAGGGATCAAACCCACAACCTGGGTACGTGCCCTTGACCAGGAATTGAACCCATGACTCTTAGGTCTGTGGGCTGAAGCTCTAACTGTTGAGCCAAACAGGCCAGGTCAAGAAGAATTCTTAATAGGTTTGCACTACTTTTGTAAGCAGACCGAAAAAAAAGACAGAGATTTCAAAATGCTACTTAATCATTTTTTATGGTGAATGTAAAATCTTAAACATTGTGGTTAATAAATTTTAGTTTCTTAAGGAAAAAGCCAAAAGGAATTTAAACTTGATATTATAGCAAATTGAGGACTGCTGAAGGTTTCTGAAGAGGATGGTGACAATAATACTGTTTTCTAGGTGTTCTGGATTTTCACATGATGGTGTCTATCTTAAGTAGGCAGAATCTTTGCTCTTTATCATGAAGAGTTAAATCGACAGAACCTTCCATGACACAGATGTTGTGAAGCAGGACCACTTCTGTGCCACAAGCTCCTCCTTACCAAAATTTTATCTCAGTGACATAGCTCAATCTAATACTCAGCCATACTTTAGGTATATAAAGTATTAAATTGATTGTTCCTCTTTCTGCTTGAGGCCCTAGAGAGGGAGGACAAAGTTTAGGCTGAGAATCACCAGGCAGCATGGCAGCTGTTTAATATCTCCCAGCCTAGGGTTCTTATTTGTAAACTGAGGATGCTGGCTTGTATGATCATGTCCCATCCAGCCCGAAATTCTGTGACTATGAGTCTAGGTATTATGACCCAAACAAAATGACAGCTTATAAATCAGGGGCTTTATTAGATATTTATTAATTGCAAAGGGAACGATAACAACTTTACAGGGGAGAAATCTGACAGGCAGTATCTTAACCAAAATGATCAACATTAACATCACTAGCAATAAGATAGAAAGATGTCATGTGTCTCTTGATATAATGCTCTGAGAACACAATATCACTGCTGTAGTATTCCTGCCAAAAATATGTAACCTGAATTATATTGTGAGGAAACAGTAGACAAATTCAAATGGAAAGATATTCTACAAAATAAGGTCTGTACTCTTCAAAATATCAAAGTCATGAACAACAAAGAAAGACTGAGGAACTGTTGCAGGTTAAAGGAGGTACAGAGAGATGTAATGTATGCTCCTGGATTGGATCTTGGACTAGAAAAAAAATGTTGTTCTTTTGTAATAGAGTAGAACAATTGGTGAAATTCAAATATGAGCTGGAGATCAAATTAGATTAATATCCTGATTTTGAAACTTGTACTGTGATAAAGAGATGTCATTATTTTTAGCAAACATACATAGACATATTTAGTGGTAAAGGAGTACTAACTATGTCTCCAACTTACTCTCGAAGGGTTCAGAAGATAAAGAGTGTGTGTGTCTGTGTCTGTGTGTGTGTGTGCGCGCGCACACAGAAAGAGCATGACAAAGCAAACATGGTACCATGTTAACATTTGGAGGAGTGAAGGTATACAGGAATTCTTTGTAGTATTTTTGCAACTTTTCTGTAAGTCTGCAATTATTGCAAAACAAAAAGGTTTTGTTTGTTTGTTTGTTTGTTTTTTAATAAGAGAGAGGGAGAGAGAAAGCCAGATCACCAGGATAGTGATCTGGATCTCTTGTTTTTATATTACATTCTCTTGCCTCAGTACATCCTCTGTGTGAAATTTTTGGATATCTTAAAAGACAAGATCCTTTAGTTGTACAGTGTGAAGATAAACCAGCTTGCTGACAACGTCCCCCAAACAAAGCTTAGGCCGTGTCCTACGTTACCTACCCTCCCAGGCAGCAAATCCTGTGTTCTGGACCTTTCCCTTCCCAGGTCACACACTATTTTATCTATGTCCCATCCCAGGCCCTCAGTAGCTTGTTCTCTGCTTTCAGTGTAACAACTTCATATAGGATAAATTAGGCCTTGATTTAATCCTTTGCTTTGCACGTGGTGCTAAAATATAACAATATATTTTAACTATTGTGTTCTGGCCTGTACTCCTTACCATTTTAATCAAGAACAAGACAGTGATTAAGGATAAAAATTTTCAGCCAAGAGTTGGTGATAACCTAATTGGTGGGACTCCAGAAATTACACTACAGGCAACCTCTCCATCTAGTGTTGCACTAACCCTGGTTTGGTAGCCGTTTTTATGCTTGGAAAATAAATGGGGGGGAGGGGAGGTCAGGACATTTAAATGTTTTCCTAATTCTAAGTATAAGCCTAATTTCAGTATAACTGACAAAACTGTTTTGATTCTAAGTTTTAAAGGCAAAGATATTTAAGTAAACTTTTATATGTTTATATGTTTTTGCATTTTTTAACTGTGCTAAAATACACCTAATATAAAATTTCCATCTTAACCATTTTTAAGCATATAGCTCAGTGGTATTAAATACATTCACATTGTTGTGCAATCACCACCACTATCCATCACTACTACTCTCTTTATCTTGTAAAACAAACTCCATACCTATTAAAAACAATTAACACCCCATTCTTCCCTCTCCCTAGCCCCAGCAACCACCATTACACTTTCTGTCATTGTGATTTTGACTGCTCTAAGTAACTCACATAAGTGGAATCATACAGTATTTGTCTTTTTGTGATTGGCCTGTTCCACTTCTCATAATGTCCTTAAGGTTCATCCATGTTATAGCATATTGCAGAATTTCCTCTTTTTAAGGCTGAATAATATTCCATTGTATGTATATTATCCATTCATCCATTGGTGGATACTTGGGTTGCTTCCACATTTTAGATATTGTGAATACTGCTATGAACATATCCCTTTGAGACCCTGCTTTTAATTCTTTTGGGTGTATACCCAGAAGTGGAATTGCTGGATATGATAATTCTACTTTTTTTTTTTTTTTATCCTCACCTGAGGACATTTTTTCCCTTTTTTTTTATTTTTTTTTATTCAGACAGAGCAGGAGGGAGAGAGAGGAAGAGAGAGAGAGAGAGAGAGAGAGAAAGAGAGAGAGAGAGAGAAACAGCGACGTGAAAGGGACACATCGAGTGGTTGCCACCCGCACGACCCAACCAGGGCCAGGGACAAACTGCAACCAAAATACATGCCCTTAGTGGGAGAACCAAACCTGGGTCTCCCTGGACCACAGGCCGATACTCTAACCTCTGAGCCAAACCGGCCAGGGCAATTCTACTTTTTTCTTTACTGATATTAGAGAGAGAGAGAGAAACATAGATGAGAGAGAACATAGATTGGCTGCCTCCTGCATGCCCCCCACCGGGTTTCAGGCCCACAACTTGGGCATGTGCCCTGACTGGGAATTGAACTGGCAACCTCTTGGTACATGGTCGGGCGATATGAAGATGAAGGCAAAAGTGTCATGCTATTTTTTTTTTTTTTTATCCTCACCCAAGGACACTTTTGCCTTCATCTTCAGATAGAGCAGGAGGGAGAGAGGGAGGAGGAGAGAGAGAGAAATATCGATGTGAGAGAGACATATCGAGTGGCTGCCACCCACATGACCCCAACCAGGGCCAGGGACAAACTGCAACCAAGGTACATGCCCTTAGGGGGAACCAAACCCATCTCTCTGGTCTGTAGACCGATGATCTAACTGCTGAGCCTAACTGGCCAGGGTGATAATTCTATTTTTAAATAAACCTTTTACATTATAGTATGTGCTCCAAAAATTAAGTCATTAGGAAGCTGATTTAATGTAAAAAAAAAAAAAAAAAAAGGTAACTGATCTTAAGAGTAAAGTACTGGCTGAAGTCTGAATATTTATTTTAAAATTCAGCTTGATTTATAACACACACTATATAGCAATTTATTTTATAATAATAAAAGAAACTCCAATTTCCTTTTATCTTATTCTCATAAAAGATATGTCATGTATCAAACATGTAAATACTTAAGAATTCAGTCTCACCTTTGTTTCTAATTCAGAATTCTCTTTTTGTAGCAGGTTATATGCTATTATTAAATGATCTTCTGCTGCCCCTGGAAGACTTTGAATTTCATTATAAAGATATATAAGTTCTGACTTTGATTTTTGCAATTCCTGATGAAGAAATGAAGATATTTAGTAGAATAAGATAAGACTTTCCCCATAAAAGGTTTAATATATCTAAAAAGGAATCTTTGGAGTGATCCTGACAAATTTCTTGTTTTAAATACAGAAAGTGGTCAAAAGTAGGTTTACAGTTGTGAGTACACAAAACACAGAGTTAATAAAGCTATTGTAATCATCATAACCTGCATGTCTTTCCATACGAACAACTGTAAACCTACTTCTGCCTGCCCCTGTATCTCAACCTATCCTCTGGTAGCAGGCTCTTTTCTTAGCAGTTAAAATAAAGGTTACTTAAATCAGTTAAACTGAGCATTTTTAAAAAATCCTCACCAAATGATATGTTTATTGACTTTAGAGAGAAAGGAAGGGAGAGAGAGAGAAATATTAATGTGAGAAAGAAACATCCATCAGTTGCCTCTGGTACACACCCTGACCAGAGATGGAACATGAAATCTAGGTATGTGCCCTGACCGAGAATCAAACCGCAACCTTTTGGTGTACAGGACGACACTTCAACCAAATGAGCCCCCTGGCCAGGGCCTGAACTGAGCAGTCTTAATTTCTATCATTCACAGGTTGAAAGCCTGGGATTTTGAGAGTCATTCCTGCTTTGTGCAAAGCTTATACAGAGGTAAATTCTTCAGCAATTCCTGCATTAGTTTTAATATGTTTATAAAAGTACCTTTTTTAAAAAGTTGCCTTTTATAGAGCAATGTGCTACAAGGTTTACCTTTAATCTTGTGACAACCCTGTGAGGTAGGGTTATTGAAACTGAGGTTCAGAGAACTTAAGTGACCTGTCTAAGTTCACATAGCCTGAAAGTGGTAGAGCTGAGATTCAAACTGTGTTCTTAACTATAAATTATCCTACCTACTTCATAATGTATATTCAGTGACTTAATCAACTAAGGTTTCCTCTAGTCCTCTGATTTTTCTTTTTCCGTGACAGAAAATATTTTAGCTACATGTAGATTCTTAATAATTTCTACATTGATGACATGAATATGCAGTATTTGACTGGTGGATGACTGGGGCATGAGAGTCAGTCTGTAGTGCTCTATGAAGAGAATAGGTGATATAAAATTTACTTTAGGAGAGGAGCAACTTAGTATATTCCCAAAGCCTTAAGATCAGAGAGGGAAGAGAATGTCGATGAGGAAAGCATTGGGCAAAAAGGAGAAGAGGGCAAGTGGTATCACTTTCCTACCGCATTTTATGGAAAATTCCTATAGGTCAGCAGGATGGGATTTGGGACATTGGCTTTCACCCACCCTGACAGCTGTCATTGTCCTCGAAGTTGGTGATCGAAATGTCCATGAACTCACTTTCAGGTAGGTCTCTTCCAAACACAGGCTGGTTATGTCCCCTAATAGACCTTTCCAAGATGGCAGGACATGTGGTTAAAAGGAGAAACAAGTCCCTGACACTATGACCACCATAATAAACACCTGCTTCTTAAAGGGCTGTTCTTGACTAGTGCTAGAACTCAGCTTGGGGAAACAGACATCCCCCTATTACTAATAGAAATACATCTTCTATAGCTATAATTTATTTTAAAATAAAAATAAATGATAACATTAAATTCCTAAATTAGAAATGTAAAAAGAGGAAAATAACATCCTAAATGACAAAATACCTCACTTTCAACTTCCAAAGCCTTCTGTACAGTATTAAGATCAGATGTCAATTGCTTTCTCCTTTCTCTCTCCTCTGACAACTCACTTTCAAATATTTCCATTTTTTATTGGTTCATTTTCAAAATCTGCAAAAGGATTTTTATATAATTAATCTTATATACAGTTACATTTCCTATAAATTCTGATAATAATTCTCTGCCTAACTCAATTATAAAGTCATCTAGGGTAGACTGAAAGCTGGGAAAACTAGTTCACAGTATCACAGCTCATAAGATACATTTTTTCTCTCTAAGCCTGTTTTGTCAACAATAGAATGGAGCTAATATTTGTCCTATGTACATTACAGCCATCAGAATAGGTGTAAAACGTGAGTCTGAAAGTATTTTGTAAATTTTAAGCACCCACCAAATATAAGGTATTGTTGAAATCTTACCAAATTGATAATAATATCAGTTACTATTTAGTGCTTACCATATGTCAGGTATTATGGTAAATACTTTATATGCATTATCTCATTTTGTTTTCCCAGGATTCCTATGAGATTGGAACTATTATTATATTCTCTTAACAGAGAACGTAGGTGAGGCTCAAATATATTAGGTAATTTGCCCAAGGTCACACAGCCAACACTGGGATTCAAACCAAGTCTAACTTATAAGCCCTTGTTTTATTTTATTTTTATTGAGTTATAATTAACATATAACATTATATTAGTTTCAGGTGTACAACATGATTTGATCTTTGTGTATTTTGCAAAATGATCACAACAGTATAGTTAACAACTGTCACCATAGTTAAAAAATGTTTTCCTGCCCTGGCAGGTTTGGCTCAGCAGTTGGAGTGTCGGCCTGCAGACCAGAGAGTCCTGGGTTCGGTTGCCACTACAGGCACATACAAAAAAAAAAAAATGTTTTCCTTGTATAAGAACTTTCAAGATCCACTCTCCTAGCTATTTTAAAATATGCGACACTGGCCCTGGCCAGTTTTGCTCAGCGGTTAGAGCGTCGGCCTGCGGTCCGGAGAGACCCGGGTTCGGTTCCCGCTAAGGGCACGTACTTCGGTTGCAGTTTGTCCCTGGCACTGGTTGGTCGTGCGGGTGGCAGCCACTCGATGTGTCCCTTCACGTCGATGTTTCTCTCTCTCTCTCTCCCTCCCACTCTATCTGTACAAAAAATGGAAAAATATCCTCAGGTGAGGATAAAAAAAAAAAATATGCGACACTGTATTATTAACTACAGTCTCCATGCTATACATTACATCCCTGAATTATTCATTTTATAACTTGGAATTTGTATCTTTTGAACCCCTTCACCCATTTCCCTCAGGCAACCACCAATCTGTTTTCTATATCCACAAGCTCAGTTTTTGTTTGTTTTTAGATTGTACATATAAGTGAGATCATACAGTATCTGACTTATTTCACTTATCATAATGCCTTCAAGGTCCACTCATGTTGTAAATGGCAAGATTTCCTTTTTTTATAGATGAATAATATCCCACTGGAGATATGTACCACATTTTCTTTATCTATTCATCCACCAGTGAACATTTAGGTTGTTTCCATATCTTGGCTATTGTAGATAATGTGGCAACAAACTTGGGGGAACATATATCTTTTCTTTTAAAAAAAATGATTTTAGAGGGAGAGGGGAAGGAAGAGAGAGAAAAACATCAATTTGTTGTTCCACTTATTGATGCATTCATTGCATTCACTGATTGATTCTTGTATGTGCCCTGACTGGGGATTGAACCTGAAACCTTGGTGTATCAGGACAATGGTCTAACCAACTGAGTTACCTGGCCAGAGGCATCTTTTCAAATTAGTGTATTCATTGTTTTTGGATAAATGCACATAACTGGAATTGCTAGATCATACGGTAGTCCTACTTTTAATTTCTTAAGGAACCTCCATACTGTTTTCCATAGTGGCTGTACTAACTTATATTCCCACCAACAGTGCACAAGAGTTCCCTTTTCTCCACATCCTCACCAACACTTATTGTCTTTTTTATAATAGCCGTTATAACAGGTGTGAGGTGATAGCTCACTGTGGTTTTGATTTGCATTTCCCTGGTGATGTTAAACATCTTTTAATGTACCTGTTGGCCATCTGTTTGTCTTTTTTGGAAAAATGTCTATTCAGATCCTCTGTCCATTTTATTTTATTTTAGCTAAATTCATTGGGGTGACACTGGTCAATAAGGTCATATAGGTTTCCAGTGTGTATTTCTATAATACATGATCTGTATATTACACTGGTGCCTACAACCCAAAGTCAAATTATCTTCCGTCACCATATATGGGCCCTGCTTACCCTTTACTACCCCACCACCCCTTTCCCTTTGGTCCCCACCATACTGTTGTCTGTGTCTAGGAGTTTCAGTTTATATTCCACGTATGAGTGAAATCATATGGTTCCTAGCTTTTTCTGACTGATATATTTCATTGTATAATATTCTCAAGGTTCATTCATGTTGTTGCAAATGTCAGTATTTTGTCTTTTCTTACGGCGGAGTAGTATTCTATAATATATATTTACCATATTAAAATCAGATTGTAGTTTCTCTACTGAGTTGTATGAATTTTTTATATATTTTAGATATTAACCCCTTATCATATATATGATTTGCATATATTTTCTCACATTTGTTAGGTTGCCTTTTCATTTTGTTGATGGTTTCCTTTGCTGTGCAGAAACTTTCTAGTTTGATGTAGTCCCATGTGTTTACTTTGGTGTCAGATCCAAAAAATTATTATCAAGACCAGTGTCAAAGAGCTTACTGACTATATTTTCTTCTTGGAGTTCTATCATCTTAGGTCTTATGGTCAAGTCTTTAATCCATGTTGAGTTGCTTTTTACATACTGTCCAGTTTTCCCAACATAATATATTGAAAAGACTGTCCTTTACCCATTGTATATTCTTAACTCACTTGTTGTAAATTAATTGACCATATATGCATGGGTTTATTTCTGGGCTCTCTGTTCTATTCCATTGAGCTAATGTGTCTGTTTTTATGCCAATACCATACTGTTTTGATTACTCTAGCTTTATAATATAGCTTGAAATCAGGGCGCATAATGTCTCCAGTTTTGTTCTTCTTTCTCAAGATTGCTTTGATTCTTCTGGGTCATTTGTGGTTACATATAAATTGTACTGTTGGTGGGAATGCAGATTTGTGCAGCCACTATGAAAAACAGTATGGAGATTCCTCAAAAAATTAAAAATGTAACTATTGCCCAGCCAGTGTGGCTCAATGGTTGAGCATCTACCCATGTACCCAGAGGTCCCCGGTTCGATTCCCAGTCAGGGCATATGCCCAGGTTATGGGCCTGATCCCCAGTGGAGGGCATGCAGGAGGCAGCCAATTGATGTTCTCTGTCATCAATGTTTCTATTTCTTTCTCCCTCTCTAAAAAAATCAATCAATCAATCAATTAGCACCCTGCCCCTGCATAAAAATAAAAATGTAACTATTTTATGACGTAGAAATTCCACTTCTGGGTATATATCTGAAGAAATCCAAAACACCAATTCAAAAGAATATATACACCTATATTCATTGGAGCATTATTTACAATAGCCAAGATATGGAAACAACCTATATACTCATCAATAGATGTGTGGATAAAAGTTCGGTACATATATACAATGGAATATTGTAGTATTAAATTTAAAAAATAATGAAAATCTTAATATATGCTAAGTGAAATAAGTCAGTCAGTGAAAAGCAAATACCATTTGATTTCACTTATATGTGGACTCTAAAGAGAAAAATAAACAAACAAAATAAAAACAGACACCTAGACACAGAGAACAGATTGATGGTTGACAGAGGATAGGAGGGTAGGGAAATGGGTGAAAAAGGTGAAGGGATTAAGAAGTACAACTGTATTCGAAAATGTAACTAAAAATAATCTTTTTGTTTCTTACCTCTAATCTTGTACTTCACTGTCTTTGACCTTCCATACTGATTTCTCTTCTGTCTCCGTATACTCCTGATATTTTAGGCTTTAAATTAGAACTCTTAATCCAAATAAATCATCAGTTAAAATACATACATACTTGTGTTGTTTTTATGAGAAGATAAGCTACATTTCTTAAGTGTCTTTCCTAAGGCTATATCTCTGAAATTTCTCCCTACCAACAAGCTGTATCTCTTATCTGGTCTTGAATCTTTGGGAGAGGTATTTAATTATGAGCCCTTGCTGCAATCTGGCAGCTGAACCTAGGGGAACAAGTACTAGAAAAGACACTGCAGAATCCTGATTGTTCTGAATTAATAAAGCTGAAAATTTACCTATAAAAAATTTCCAAAAGTAAGTTTTTATTATTAATTGACCCAATAACGAAATTATATGCAAAATAGCATATAAGTACTTAGATGTAATTTAGAAACAAGACAAGATTGATACTACTTTTATTCAGAATGAGGTTTCAACAGAAACTTCAATTCAGTTTTTAGTTTAATTTGGAGATAAAAAACATTCATTTACTTAGGCTAAAGAAAGGAAAGGGTTGATTCATCAAAAAGTTTTATCTATTTAAATTTTAGGGAAAGTATTCTGGAGCTTTGCTTATATTTCTAGATTCATAACTTACTACAAGATATGTATTAATGTAACCTATAGATTTAAAAAATTAATTCATTTGTTTAGTAAAGTTGATTATCAAGAATTTCACACGTTTAATATCAATTAAACAGGAATAGCAATCCCAAACTATGAGTTGGCAAGAAAGAGGAATATTACTGGGAAAATGGATGCTAAAACACAAGTGTAACTTTTACAAATCCTCCTGTTTGGTGAAATGGACAAAAGACCTATTTAAGAATCATGGTGACTTCTTAGCTGCAGTGTACAAGTATACAGGGAAGGATATACATTTTTCCCCAGAGTAGTTTCTCCCTCTTCACCAGCCACCATCACACTGGTAAATGTTTCTGCACATCCGCACACCATGCTGATGCACTCAACACGTCTCCTTAGCCCTACCCTTACAGCAACTGAGATGCCTCAGTACAAAGAGCAAGAAACATTTCAACTTAAAAATGCTACCCCCCCTCATTTTCTTTGTTTTCTTAATATAATAATGTCAAGTATTTCAATGCTATAACTTAAAAAAAATAACTTTTCAAAAGAATATATATTTTAAATGTATCACAATTATGGCATACTAAGTATAGTTATGTATTTAGGCAATCTATGTACTTCATAAGTCCAGGAACCAAAATTTAAAACAGAAAAACACAGGAAAGGCACAGTAAATGATGTGAGAAACGGGTAATGGGACATAGAGACCTGTGGGTAGCTAAAGAGAGGCTACCTCCTGTCAGCCAGCAGTAAACAAAGAGGAGGACGGATGGACTTGCTAGGAAATAGCCTCATTGGTATGAGGTAACTGCCAAAGATTCTGGAGAACTATGTAACAGTTCAGAATTTTCCACTATCAATGTTCTACTGTCTGAAAGGTAGGGATCACCTAATGCTCTGAACCAAGCTGCACTTCCCAGGCATGTCCCCTGTGTGCTTACAATGTACTGGACCCTCAGGCCAGTCAAATGAGATGGCAGATGCAGGTGCTATGGAGAACAAAGCAGTACGTGGTCACCACCTCCAGGTAGAGATGGTTTATGTGCTGCTAGGTGCTGGCCTTGACCTCCATGAGTTACAGTAAATCCCGAATATAAATCCTCCTTAGAAATTCTCACAAGAGTCGGTATGTTGTAGTACTGAAGCCTAGGGCCAGACAAACCTGGATCAACTCCTGGCTCTGCCTCTTACTTTAGTCAAGTTCCTGTAAATTCTCTCAAATATGAAACAGGAATACTCTACTTATCTTAGAAAGGGCTTTTTCAGGGATTACACGAGATTGTTTGTCAAACACGTAGAATAGATCATGGCATATGACAGATAATCAAAATACTGTGGCTATTTTTCCTGCCAAGTACCTACCCAAGAAATGGGTAAGGATATAGTCATATCTTGAGGAAACTGCTTGATTTAAGGGAGTGGGTTTTCTTAATTATTTGCCCTTTTTAAGTCACAGAACTCTCCCCCCCCAATTTGTTTTCAAAATAATTCTTATGAGGAAGCTGTCTATAGAGTGCCCAGAAGTGGAAGCTTCTTTGGTTGCTATGGAGGTGGAAGACCTAGAGATTTGTATCTGTGGAACAGCAAGGATCCCTGAAAATCAAAGTGGCAAAAATATGGGTTTTGTAGTTGGTTTAAATTTGAAATCTTACTTCCACTTTTATGAATCTGTGATCTTGGTTTTCTCATCTGTAAAGCAGGGTGAAAAATACCTACCTCCCAGAATTTCTGTCAATGTTAAATGAGTTATGTCAAACCACCAGCAGTAAAGTTACTACATTATAGGTACTCAAATCTTAGTTTTCATTATTTTACTTCCTTTTTGTAGGAAACAGAAAACGAAGTAGTCAGAGACAGGAATGACTGCATGAGGTACCTAGTGCCTTTAAAGCTGAAGGGGAACGCCAAGGAAAGCATGGGTCTAAGATCTGGAAACCAGCTCATTACCTACTGCTTACAGCACTTAGTTCACTTAGTTCCCCTGCTGAGAAGGATCCTTTAGTTAATGCTTGTTAATATCACCATTGCCAGACTGCTAAACACAACCAAGGAAGCTTAAAGTTTTTTCTTTGTGAAAGATCAAGAGAGAAGTTTGAAGGCAAAAATCTATTTAGCTATGTCCTCTTTCCTCAGGAAATGACTTTAAGAGGTCCTAAATTGTTATTGATTACTTACTCCCTGAGTACCTTTTATAGGCTTAAAGACCTCTACTTCTAAACACCTTTAAAGAGAAGAGATATTTATTTACAATGTTCCTCATTAGCCCATTCTAGCTGCCTCTATGTGGGATGAAGTGAAAGGAACATTGAGAGTCAATATAAAGCTTTATTATTTCAGAAATCCGCACATATTTCAAGCCTTGATGACATGGAAAAGAAAACTGTTTTATACCAGAGCCTAACAACACCCTCTTAAACAACAAATGTATCAAAGAAGAAATCACGGAGAAGTTAGGAAACACTCAGAGACAAATGAAAATGAAAGCACAACATACTAAAACTTGTAAGATGCAATGAAAGCAGTGTTAAGGAAGAAATTTACAGCTATAAATGCTTACATTAAAGAACAAGAAAAATCTCAAATCTACAACTTAAATTTACAATTTAAGAAACTAGAAAAAGAACAACAAACTAAACCCAAAAGTAGCAGAAGGAAATAATAAAGGTTAGAGCAGAGGTAAACATAATAGAGAATAGGAAAGATGAAAAAAATCAGTAAAACCAAAAGTTGGTTCTTTGAAAAGATCAACAAAATTGACAAACTTTGACCTAAAATGACTAAGAAGAAAAGAGAGAATACACAAATCACTAAAATAAAAATTTTAAGTGGGGACATTATTACTAATTCTATAGGAATATAGAATGAGAATATAGAATTGATATTCAATTGTTCAGAGTACTCTCATGATTTTTTAGGAATACTCTGAACAATTGTATACTAACAAACTGGGTAACCAAGAAGAAATGAACAAATTTCTAGAAACACAAAACCAACAAAGACTGAATCACAAAATGTGAATAGACCTAGAATTAGCAAGGATATTGAATAATTAATAAAAAAATTTTCTGTACAAAGAAAAGCTATGGACCTGATGGCTTCACTGGTGAATTCTACCAGGTATTTAAAGAAGTAGCACAGATGCTTCTCAAACTTTCCCCAAAACTTGAAAGGGAAGAAACACTTTCTAACTCATCCTATGAGGCCAGCATGATCCCGATACCAAAACCAGACAAAGACACTAAAAGAAAACTGTAAACCAATATTCCTTACAAGCATTTACACAAAAATCCTCAACCAAAATACTAGCAAAACAAATTCAACACTGTATTAGAAGGATAATACACCAGGACCAAGTGTGATTTATTCCTGAAATGCAAGGATGGTTCAGCATACAAAAATTAACCAATGTAATATCCCACATTAATAGAATGAAGGGAAAAAAAACACATGTTCATCTCACTTGATGCAGAAACAGCATTGTAGTAAGAAAGAAAGGAGAGATGGAGGGAGGGAGGGAGGAAGGGAGAGAAAAAGGAAGGAAGAAGATAATCTGGATAAATATTTAAATTGCTTCTATTTAAATAAATAAATACTACTAGAAGGATAAATAAGAAACTAATAAAAATGGTTACTAATAAATCAACTTGCTTTAAATTAGAGCAACACTGGATTCTTTGGGGAATTATTTTGGTAAAAGTTCCTGAAGTCCTGCCTAGAAAGCCCTTCTTTCCTTTTCTCCTTCTTTCTCTCCCTCCCTTCCTACAAAAACGTATTATTTACCTGCAAGGGGGTTTTGAAAGGCAGGAAGGATACTAGTTCCTTGGCTGAAATCAAGAAATCCTATGTCAATAGTTTCCCTGATACCTAAAAGGTCTAAAATATAAGGCTCAGGCAGTTACAATAAAAACAAGTTCAGTGACTGAGATCCCTGTAACAAGGGATATCACTTATCTTCAGTATGTGAGAAGAAAGGCGGCCCCAGAAGAGCAGTCTAGCTCCTTGACCTGAACGTCTGAAATAGCTCTATTTAAAACACATTGGCTCTTGCTTCAGTTTGTCTTGCTTCACTTTGATTACTGATCACTTTGCCCACCACTTCAGAGACTGATCATGCCGAAAACACTAGACACTGTACACGCTGGAGCCTAATGTATGATTCGTTCTCTATGATATTTTATTATATTCGGTGTGATTCCAATTACCCACTCTCCCACCATTGGTTGATTCTACAAATCAACTGCATTTTGATGATTAAAAATACCCAGTTGCTTGCACATTTGTAAAATTCTTCTTTTCTTTAAAGAAACAATCCATTATATTCTTCATATTAGTTATTCCCTTGGGGAAGAAGTGAACAGAAACACAGGCTCTATACCTCAGTTTCTTCCTAAACTCTAATTAGCTGAAAAATAGAAAAAGACAAGCAATAAGAGAGTAGCATATGATCGGCACAATTACTCTGGTGTACTCCGTAAAAATGTGACTCCCGTAAAAATTAGAAATCAGAAAGAAGAGAACTTTAAAATACCTGTTCTTTCTGTTCAGCACCCACAGTTTTCCCAGGGGAGTGGTTTCCCAGCTGCTTATTCTCTTGAGATTCACGAATCTCTCCTTTAAGCCTTTCAACCTTAAATACAAAAGGGGAGTTGCTTTGTTTTTAAAATATACAAGTAATGCATGAATACATGCTTCATGTAAAATATTCTAACAACACCTAAGTATATAGAGTAAAAAGTGATACTTTCCTTCACATAACCTTACCCCAATGTTCCCTTTCCCCTTTCCAAAAGTAACACTGTTTACAAATATATCCTTCTTGAAATTTATCTCCCAAATACATATGTACACATACATGTCAAACATATAAATATATATCAGTATTAGACATATAAATTTACAAAGTCCACTTGAACAGTTTATTAATTCTTATGATTACAGTTTTAAGTTACAATAAAATACACATAATGCGGAATTTACCATGTTAACCATTTTTAAGTGTACAGTTCAGTAGCATTAAGCACATTCACATTTTTGTGCAACCATCACCACTATCCATCTCCAGACACTAGAGATATGACTGTGAAATGCATATAAACTAAAACTGAAGGGATATATAATATATCCAGAACTTGGAAGTACATATTAAAAATCAGTGAATTGCTAAGGAAAAATGGTTAAAAAATACAACACAACTAAGGGTGTAGTATTAATAATTTCAAACATATCCAGTATAATAGAGTAATAATTTCTATTTGGCAAATGTGTTAAGTATAAACTATTATCTAAATCCCTATTACAAAGAAGAGATCCTAAATTGACACAACAATAAGACTGTAGTTTAACATAGGTAGTTAAGATGCATAAATTACAAATACTGATAGAGTGCATCCAAGTCAAAGAATGGCTTTTTCCTGGGATGCTAGAGCTACCGGTATCAGTCCTCAATAAGACCAATAGGTGATGCGCATCTGTGTTGCTCTACTGCTCATTGTTATTCTATAAACATTTAAATAAATTCTAAGAACAAACTAAATTAAACAACTTACCACTTCTCCAAGCACTTTTCTTTCTGAGTCAAGTGATCTAACCCGAGTTCTTAAAGCCAGAATTTCCTCATTCAGTCTCTGATTGTGTTCCTTTGCTTTCTTTAGGTCAATTGAATCTAAAACAGAGAGAAGAATGCACTCTACTCACTCAACTGGAGCAAAGTTTTAATTTGGGGGCATTAACTCTAAAAACTGAGGAAGCGCTATTTCCTGACCTTGTCATTTCTCTGCATATGTGATTCTCTGCACAACAAAACTGCTAGATTCTAACGTCCAGCTCTAGAATATTCAACTAACCTAAACAGAACAGAATGTTTTTTATTTCTCACATCAAGACTAATGAATTGGACTTTTGAATGTAGGGTTTCCAGCAGTAGATGTTTTTTCTAGGACCTAGAATTTTAAAACAGTTGAACCTACCTTCTAAAAATTAACTGACAGAAAATGACCTTCCTGGCTTCCTTGTAGTCCTATCTTTCTTATACATGTCACATACTCCTAGATACTTTCCATCTACTCATTAACAGCAAGTGCCCCATAGATGACTGAAGTAGTGAGCCAGGAGCAGTGAATGAACAGATTTTCCATGTTAAAGCAGTTAATTCATCCAAGCCACTTTTCTGCCCGAGCACCACTGCCATTACAGTGGTAGTCCACTCTCAGCACCTCATGTTAAGACCTGCCCTTTCCGGCACTCATCAAAGTTTCAATGATAAAACTTGCTGCCCATTACTTTCCTGAATTTGTAGCTGTTTCTTTTTAGCCATCTTTTACTCCAGTTTCTCTTATTTTTCTTTTGCTTCTTTAAGTCTTTGTTTTCCTTCTCATTGCCTGTTTTGTATTTCACTTATATTTTTTCTTTAATTTTTTTCTCCCTTGCTACACTCTTTTTTCCTCCTTAGTATGTAAATTTTTTTTAATTTGAAAAATGCTGAAAACACACCAAAAAGAAAATAGAGCATTTACAATCCCTAAATGTAATAATCACAATTTGTGTATACAATGTGTGTGGGGTTTTCCCCACATATTCAATTATTTCTCAGAGAGTACCTTGGTGTCCTGCAGTTTAACTCAATTCTAACACTATCTACCCAGAAATAGCATCATATTCCTCAGGTTAAGGGCTCAGTCCCATAAGACTGTCCTCCACTTCAGATGCCAATCACAATCTCTGGTTGTTATCTGCGCTTCTGATTGATTACTTCTAAATCAAAGGTTCCCAGGACCTCCTCCTTGGGTTTGTTTAATTTGCTAGAGTGGCTCACAGAACTCAGAGTAATATTTTATTTATTATATTACCAGTTTATTTTAAAAGGATATAACTCAGGACAGCTAGATGGAAGAGATGCATAGGGCAAGGTATTGAGAAAGGGGTGCAGAACTTCCATGCCCTCCCTGAGAGCACCACACTCCTCAAAGTCCATGTCTTCACCAACCTGGAAGCTCTCCAAACCCTCTCCTTTTGGGTTGTTGTGGACATAGGCACGGCTGATTAAATCACTGGCCATTGGTAACTGAACTCAATCTTCAACCTCTCTCCCTTTTCAGGAGATGGGAGGGATCCCAGTTTGGGGGTGGGGAGAAGAGTGAGAGGGTACTGAAAGGTCCCCTGTAACCAGTTCCCATCATCCTCTGGTTACCTAGGGCCTCTCCAAAACTCCTCATTAACATAACAAGATATCTTTATTGCTCTCATCACTGAGGAAATTGCAAAGGTTTTAGGAGCTCCATGCTTGACCAAATGTGTATTTCTTGGTTTGAGTCACAGCATCACAGGGTTAAGTAGTTTTAGAATTACTTAAAAACAATAAACATATTTTAAATTATTTTTCTAGTTGCTACCATTACAACAGGCAAATTTCACTATATTATTTATAGCCGGTAGCATTTTTACATAGTCAAGCTAGGGTCAGATTTACTAATTCACCACTGATGCCAAGTCTGTTGGCTTCCCAGTGAAAAAATATGTGTGAGGTGCTGTGAAATGCATTTTAAGGTGTCTTGATCTCAGTTGTCCTAGTAAAATATGTATTATTTGTGTTCACCACAGGTTTTGGAGTCCAGACATATCTGGGTTCAAACACCAGCTATAATACTTAATGTAGCTATTGGCTAATTCACTTAACCTCACCATGACTCTGTTTCTTTATCTATGGAATTGGAATAATAATACTCACTACTTGGAACTGTTGTGAGGATTAGAGATAATGCATGTAAAGTGCCTGGCAGAGTATCTGTTACTTATAAGCAACAAGTAGTAGTAATAGCAAGAATAGTAGAAATAGTAATAATAGCAGTAGTAGTGTTATTATTATTATAATTATTAAATATTATTGTAGAACATTATTTAATGTTATATTATTGTTTAATGTATTATTGTTAAATATTGTTATCTGCTAAAATGACTCACCATTTTCTCTCAGCTTTGTCAAATTTTTTTTCAGTTTCTCAATTTCTAGTTGAGCATTCTCAAGTGCAAAATCTAAAGGGAAAAAAAATACAGGATGGGGCAAAAGTAGGTTCACAATTCCTCATATGGAAAATAATAAATAATAATACAAGAAATAACTGTTTTATGTATTCACAATTGTAAACCTACTTTTGCCCACCCCTGTGTTTATGTAAGGAGCAAATGATTAGTGTGATCATCAAATTTCAAATGACTCGTGGGCCTCCTATAATGTCAGGATGAGGATTCTCCCAGAAGTAAGAGACTAACACCAATGTTATAAAAGATTATTCCTAATCACAGAAAAGGTGCATGGGACAAAGTCCAGAGAAAATCAGGCACAAGCTATCAAGAGTCTTCTAGTGAAGTCACCAGCAAAAAAAAAATTGAGACTTCTGGTCAAGATGGCGGGTAGGTAAACACAGTATCACGTCCTCCCACAACCACATCCAAGTTACAACTAAACTACAGAACAACCATCATTCAAAACCGCCTAAAATCAAGCTGAATGGAAGTCCTACAACTACGGAATTAAAGAAGCTGCATCCAGACTGGTAGGAGGGGCGGAGGCGCGAGGGGCGGCGGTGAGGCGGTGAGACAGGCTGGTCCCACACCCATGTGTGGCGGATAAAAATCAGGAGGACACCTCGGCTGGGAAGGTCCTTCCTGAGAACTGAGGGGTCCCTGTCCCACACCAGGTGCCCCGCTCAGAGTTCCAGTACCAGGAAGAGAATCCCCATCACTTCTGGCTGGAAAAACCAGCAGGAACTGAAGCTCAGGGAAGCTGAAGCGGCTGGAGCCCCAGGCAGCTCCCTAAAGGGCCCGCGCACAGACTTATCAGACTCTCTCCCTCTAAGCTTGGAGGGGAGGCAGCTCGAGGGGCGCCAGAGACATACAGGGAAGAACTGAGCTGTTTGGCACTGGAGCGAGGGCTTTCTCCGGGACAAAGTGCTGTCAGAAGTCTTTGTTCCTTTGGTGAGCCCTTCCCTGGGGCGGCAGACAGAAGCCATATCTGGGACTTCAGCAACCTGGCTCACACTGGTAGCCCCGCCCTGGTGGCTCCCTGAGGCCTCGCCCCACCCCACCCAACTTTCAGGCCCACCCAACTTTCAGGCCCACCCAAGCTGTTGCTACTTGCTTAACCATAGGATTGGCCTGTCTTGGATCCTGCTTCACGTTTTTCCTAAATTCTTTCAAACGAGCAGCATCTGGTCTCAGCTAGCCCCATACCTCTCATTAAGTGATACACAGAAACAAACACAGGGAGGCAGCCAAAATGAGGAGGCAAAGAAACAGGTCCCAAATGAAAGAACAGAACAAAACCCCAAGAAAAGAACTAAGCGAAATGGAGATAGGTAACCTAACAGATGCTGAGTTCAAAATACTGCTTATAAGGATGCTCAATGAACTCAGTGAGGGCCTCAAGAGCATAAAAAAGGACCTGTCAGAAATGAGCGATGCACAGTTAGAAACGAAGGAGGCTTTAACTGAAATAAAGAATAATTTACACGGATTCATTAGTAGAGTACGTAAATCCAAGAAGCAAACCATTGATTTGGAATATAAGGAAGCAAAAAACGCCCAATCAGAACAGCAAAAAGAAAAAGGAATCCAAAAAAATGAGGATAGTCTAAGGAGCCTCTGGGACAACTTCAAGCGGGCCAACATTCGCATCTTGGGGGTGCCAGAAGGAGAAGAGAGAGAACAAGAAATTGAAAACCTGTTTGAAACAATAATGGTAGAAAACTTTCCTAACTTGGTGAAGGAAAGAGACATACAAGTCCAGGAAGCACAGAGAGTCCCAAACAAGATGAACCCCAAGAGGCCCACACCAAGACACATCATCAAAATGCAAAAGGTTCAAGACAAAGAGAGAATCTTAAAAGCAGCAAGAGAAAGGCAACTAGTTACCTATAAGGGAGTTCCCATAAGGCTGTCAGCTGATTTCTCAAAAGAAACTTTGCAGGCCAGAAGGGAGTGGCAAGAAATATTCAGAGTGATGAAAAGCAAGAACCTGCAACCAAGATTACTCTATCCTGCAAAGCTGTCATTTAGAATCGATGGCCATATAAAGACTTTCCCAGACAAGAAAAAGTTAAAGGAGTTCATCACCACCAAACCGTTATTATATGAAATGATGAAGGGTCTTTTTGAAGAAAAAAATAAAATATATGAACAAACAAAATGGCAATGAATACGTATCTATCAACAATGGAATCTACAAACAAAATGAACAGGTAGAACAGAAACATTCTCATAGATACAGAGAACATTTTGTTGGTTGCCAGATGGGAGGGGGGTTGGGGGAATGGGTGAAAAAGGTGAAGGGATTAAGAAGTACAAATTGGTTGCTAGACTGACAAACCTCAAAGGGAAAGGGGTTGGGGGGGTGGGAAGAAATAAACCAAAGAACTTATATGTATAACCAATGGATACAGACAATAGTGTGGGAAAAGGCGGGAGGGGGGCAGGAGTGGGGAGGAGGGGGGTCAATGTGGGAAAAATGTGGAACATCTGTAATACATTCTACATCCAACAATAAAGATTTAAAAAAAAAATTGACAACACATGTAAAATGTCTACCAGGGAAATCCATTACAGTGCCCAAAGTTTTTATTGGGGACTGGTCACATATACCTCATCTTCTGCCTAGATCATACCAAAATTCCAGGCTCTCAGAACACAAGGAAAGCAGGTTTTCAGCGTAAACCACACTGTACAAACAGATTAAACACAGTGATATTTTGCCCTGGCCAGTTTGGCTCAGCGGTTAGAGCGTCGGCCTGCGGTCCTGAGAGACCCGGGTTCGGTTCCCGCTAAGGGCACGTACTTTGGTTGCAGTTTGTCCCCGGCCCTGGTTGGTCGTGCGGGTGGCAGCCACTCGATGTGTCCCTTCACGTCGATGTTTCTCACTCTCTCTCTCTCTCCCCCTCCCCCTCTATCTGTACAAAAAATGGAAAAATATCCTCGGGTGAGGATAAAAAAAAAAATAAACACAGTGATATTTTAAAGGACTTGCTAATTCAGTTTCCCAACAGTCTACCTCTAGTTTATTCACTGGAGCTAGATTTCAGTTAATAGCTTAGGATCTACCAGACTAACCAACTGCTAATGGAACGGTGCCATGTGATTGTGTTCTGCTGTGTCCAGATGTAACTGAGTAAAGGGTGTCCTGCTTTCCTTTCTCCTGCTTTATTGCAAGCAGCAAAGACTGACTAAAATTTTTTTTTTTTTTTATCCTCACCCGAGGACATTTTTCCATTTTTTGTTCAGATAGAGCGGGAGGGAGAGAGAGGAAGAGACAGAGAGAGAAACATCGACGTGAAGGGACACATCGAGTGGCTGCCACCCGCACGACCAACCAGGGCTGGGGACAAACTGCAACCCAGGTACGTGCCCTTAGCGGGAACCGAACCCAGGTCTCTTTGTACCGCAGGCCGACACTCCAACCGCTGAGCCAAACCGGCCAGGGCAAAATTTTTTTTTTCTTTATTGATTTTTAGAGAGAGAGGAAGGGGAGGGAGAGAGAGATAGAAACATCAGTGAAAGAGAACATTGATTGGCTGCCTCCTGCATGCCTCCCACTGGGGATTTGGCCCACAACCTGGGCATGTGCTCTGACTGGGAATTGAACCAGTGACCTCTTGGTGCATGGGTTGATACTCAACCACTGAGCCACACCTGCAGGACCAAGACTGCTTTTTATTTTATTTTATTTTATTTTTTAAAGTTTTACTCATTTATTTTTCCTTTATTGATTTCAGAGAGAGAGGAAGGACAGGGAGAGAGCGAGAGAGAGATAGAAACATTAATGAAAGACAACATCAATTGGCTGCCTCTTGCATGCACTCCACTGGGAATTGGGCCCACAACCTGGGCATGTGTCCTGATTGGGAATCAAACCAGTGACCTCTTGGTGCAAGGGTCGATGCTCAACCATTGAGCCAAACCAGCTGGACCAAAGACTGCCTTTTTTTTTAAATCTTTACCTGAGGACATTTTTGTAGTATTTATCTTCAGATAGAGCAGGAGGGAGAGAGGGAGGAAGAGAGAGAGAGAAACATGGACGTGAGAGAGACACATCGACTGGTTGCCACCCACACGACCCCCAACCAGGGCCGGGGGCAAACCACAACCAAGGAACGTGCCCTTAGAGGAAACTGAACCCAGGACTCTCTGGTCCACAGGCCAACACTCTAACCGCTGAGCCAAACTGGCCAGGGCCAAAGAATGCTTTTTATTTTTTTTTAATGAATTTTTTTTGTTACAGATATTTTACCTTTTTACCCCATTGGCACCCCCCACCCCACCCCACCTCCGCCCCATCCCCGGCTTAGTTGTCCATGTCCATTGGTCATGCATACATGCATATAAGTTCTGTGGTTTATCTCTTCCCACCCCCCCATCCCCCCACCCCCTCTTCTGAGGGATGTCAGTCTGTGCCCTACTTCCATGTTTCTGGGTCTACTGTATTCCTCAGACTGTTATGTTCATTATATTCCGTATATAAGTGAGATCATGTGGTATTTGTCTTTTTCTGCTTGGCTTCTTTCACTAAGGATAATACTTTCCAGGTCCCTCCATGTCGTCTCAAATGATAAGAGATCTTTCTTTCTTACCGCTGCATAGTACTCCATTGTGTATATGTACCACAGCTTTTTTATCCATTCGTCTACTGGTGGACACTTGGGCTGTTTCCAGATCTTAGCTATTGTAAATAGTGCTGCTATCAAAGAATGCTTTTTAAATAGCCAAATTTCTTTTTCCTTTTTTTTTTTTTTTTTTTTTAATCCTCACCCGAGGATATTTTTCCATTTTTTGTACAGATAGAGTGGGAGGGAGAGAGAGGAAGGGAGAGAGAGAGAGAAACATCGATGTGAAGGGACACATCGAGTGGCTGCCACCCGCACGACCAACCAGGGCCGGGGACAAACTGCAACCGAGGTACGTGCCCTTAGCGGGAACCGAACCCGGGTCTCTCCGGACCGCAGGCTGACGCTCTAACCGCTGAGCCAAACCGGCCAGGGCTGTTTTTAATCCCACAATCAATTTGGCAGAATCGTTATTATTTTATACATATAACATTCTTTAGATGTGATCTAAGGTAACCTATTATGCATTTAAAAAGAATGAGTCTAGCCCTGGCTGGTGTGGCTCAGCGGTTAGAGCGTCGGCCTGTGGTCCAGAGAGACCTGGGTTCAGTTCCCGCTAAGGGCACATATCTTGGTTGCAATTTGTCCCCAGCCCTGGTTGGGTCATGGCCCTGGTTGGGTCATGCAGGAGGCAGCCATTCGATGTGTACCTTTCACATCGATGTTTCTCTCTCTCTCTTCCTCTCTCTCCTTCCCACTCTATCTGAATAAAAAAATGGAAAAATGTCCTTGGCTGAGGATAAAAAAAAGAATCAGTCTTAATTTTTTTAATCATTGCAAATTATAAATATAGAAACAAGACAACTAAAAAATTTTAAATTTTATACTAAAATAAATTATAGATAAAACAAAGATTAAAATATAAACAACAAACCCATAAAAGCACTACAAAAAAACAAACCTGGGGTGAACATTTTCAGTAATATTGTAATGATGTAGAAAAGGCTTTACACATGAAAACTCAGAAGCCATAAAGAATAACTCTGTTAAACCTGACTTGATAAATATTACCATTTCTATATGGCAAAAAAAAACAACACCAAAATCATATTTATAACCAAAAAAGGGCTCATATCTAGAATATATAAAAAACTCCTATAAATTAATAAAACATAAACATACAACCCACTAGAAAAATATACATGAGACTTGAGCAGAAACTTCATAAAATAGTATCTTCAAATAAGCAAGAACAACAAACATATTTTTCAACTTCATTAGCCATCAGGGAACTGCAAATAAAAGCCACAATTAAATACCACTACACACCAGAAAAGAAAGTTAACAAGACCAACAGTATCAAGTATTAACAAGAAATGTGGAACAACCAAAATCTCATATACAACTGACGAGAGCGCAAATAAATACAACTATTTGGAAGACAGTGTAGCAGTAATCTACCAAAGTAGAACATACTTATAATCTGTTGATCCAATAATTCTACTCTTAGGTATATCACAATTAGAAATGTGTTGATAAGTGCAAGAATATATATTTTTTAATCCTTACCCAAGGATATTTTTCTATTTATCTTCATATAGAGTGGGGGGGAGAGAAAGGGGAAGAGAAACATCAATATGAGAGGGACACATCGACTGGTTGCCTCCTTCAAAACCCGACTAGGGCTGGGGATGAACCACAACCGTGCCTTTGGCCGAAATCGAACCCGTGACTCATTGGTCCGCAGGCAAAGCTCTGCTGATGCTCTACCACTGAGCCAAACCAGCCAGGGCTTTTTTTTTTAGAGAGAGAGTGGAAAGTAGAGGGGGAGGGGGGGAGGAAGGGAGGAAGAGAGAGATCGATTGGTTGCTTCCCAATCTCCGGGTTTCGGGCCGGGAATCAAACCTGAGATCCTTTGGTCCGTGGACTGACGCTCTAACCACTGAACAATCTGCCAGAGCTGTTGGAAAATTCTCGACTGTGCCCATTGTTCTTTATGCTCTGAACTTCAGGCTGTAATTTGTTCCTTTTGGGTGGTAGTCACCTTTTTGAATCATTGCTTAGAGCATAACTGACCTTCTTTGAGAACTACAGACTGACTACAAGATGGGCCTCTGGCAGCCAAATTTGCATTACAAAATAGAGACTTGACAACATAGACCACTTAGGATTCATAGATTTGATTTAATCTCTGCTGGTTCTCGAAGTGAGGCTAGGTACACTTGGACAGTCATGTTCTACTATGTTTCCAGAGAAGTAGTAAAAGCAAGTCTGTAGAAAAGAATGAAGCAGCTCTGAAGAGACAAGTAGCTATGTAAGAACATTTGACCACAGAGAAAGATAAAGAATATCCATAGCAGCACTATTCATAATAGATCAGAACTGGAAACATAAACGTCGAACAGTATAAAGGATAAATAAAATAATTACAGTATGTTTATTAAATGGGATATTCTACAAAGAGCAAAGTGAACAAATTGCTGCTATAGGCAGCAACATGAACGAATCTCACAAACATAAGATTGAACAAGAGAAACAACTGAAGAGTATGTGGTGCCTGTAATGAAAACTCCGAAATAGTGTTGAAAGTCAAGATAGTGGTTACTTTTGGGGAGGAGAGGGGGTATAGATATAGGGAAGAGGTACAAAGGGGGCCTCTGGGTGCTGAGGATTTCTCGCTGGGTGGTGTACACTTAAGAGTCGTGCACTTCTTGGCAGGTATGTTATACTTATGGACACTGGAGAAAATGAGGCTGTTTATCAGATGCGTATGTGTTTATCTGAAGATTATTTTCTCAAGGCACTCATGTTCCACCCTGAGAAAAGATCACTACATTTAAACTACTCAGAAATGCTCTTTTGTAATCATGGCTTACCTAATTTACTCTGTTCTTTCTCATTCCCTTGTAGTTCATCAGTGAACCTTTGGATCTCTTCATGGACCATCCTTAACCTCTTTGCTATTTGTTCCACATCTCTCTCTGTGCCGTTTTGTGATGTTTTATCTTTTTCTATATCTTCATTATGAGACTGAAATAACAGTACTGTTAGTAATAAAACAAAAAGTAAATGTACTCTTATGACATTGCACTATTTCCTATAAGTATTTAAAAACGAATAAAAGTAGAAAACAGAGTATTTCATTTATGTGCATTTTTTTTAAAGATATATTTTTATTGATTTTTAGAGAGAGAGGAAGGGAGAGATAGAAACATCAGTGACAGAGACACATTGATCAGTTGCCTCCTACATGCTCCCACTGGGGATCGAGCCCACAACCCAGGCATGTGCCCTGACTGGGAATTGAACCAGTGACTTTGGTCCATGGGTCGACGCTCAACCACTGAGCCACACTGGCTGGGCTCATTTATGTGCATCGTTTTATTAGGTAGAACCATATAAAATTGGTGATATTTGATTATTTTTTACCTATACACATGCAGTTTCATATGGTTTAACATAATGTATCTAAAAGATTTTAGTTGTATAGTTATTTTTAAAAATAGAAATTTTGTCCAGCTGGTGTGGCTCAGTGGTTGAGTGTCGCTCCATGCACCAAGAGGTTGCCAGTTCAATTCCTCGTCAGGGCATATGCCTAGGTTGTGGGCCAAATCCCCAGTAGGGGACATGCAGGAGGCAGCCAACTGATGTTCTCTCTCATCAATGTTTCTATCTCCCTTCCCCTCTCTTTTCTTCTCTCTCTAAAATCAATAAAGAAAAAAGATAGAAATTTAATCATAAAAATGAGTATCGTCTGGCAAGAAAAAAACTATTCTTCTCATTTACATGGAACATTAAATACAGTTTGTAAAATGCTTTCACATGAAGTATTTCACTTAATTCCAAGGAATACACACACTGAACAAGGCTCAAATCATGTTCAGAGCTCCTTTTCTGCAATTATTTTCTTTTTTTTGCATTTATCTTCAGACAGAGCGGGAAAGAGAGAGAAACATCAATGTGAGAGAGACACATCGACTGGCTGCCACCCACATGACCCCAACCAGGGCTGTGGACAAACTGCAACCAAGGTATGTGTACTTAGCGGGAACTGAACCCGGGACTCTCTGGTCTGCGGGCCGACACTCTAACCGCTGAACCAAACTGGCCAGGGCTGCAATTATTTTCAAAGCATTATAAAATCTAAGGAAGAAATTCAATCTCAGTTATATTTTGCTTTTGATCCCCCAAATATGTATTAATTTTATATAAATATAATCATCATATAAATTTTTCTGAAAGATAAGAAAACAGCAAATTACCATCTATATAACAAAACCACTTTTAACATATTGGTATATTTCATTGCAGTATTTTTATTCACACCATGTTTTACATAGTCATAATCACCATCTATATACAAGTTTCTGTCTGACTTTTTCATTTAACATGAGAAACATTTTCCACATTGCTGGATAGATTTCATAATGATAATTTTTAAAAGCTGTATAATGTTCCAGAGTGGGCATAACATAATTTATATAAGCACTGAAACATTTTGGTAGTTTCTAATTTTTGCTATTGAAAATAATATTATGGTATACAGTTTTATCTATATATTTTTTTCCTTTTCTTGGGTTAAATTCCCAGCATACACTTTATTCAGTGGACTTAGGTCTTAATAACATTTCCCCAGATAAAAAAAATTAAATTCCATTAGAAAAACTGATTATATTTAAAATAATGTGTTTTACATTTTATTTTATTTATATTTTTAATTCTCCCCTGAGGATATTTTTCCACTGAATTTCAGATAGAGTGGGAGTGAAGGAGAGAAAGAGAGAGGGAAGTAGAGGGAGAGAGAGGAAGAGAAAGAGAAAGAGAGAGAGAGAGAGAGAGAGAGAGAGAGAGAGAGGGAAATATCAATGTGAACACTGACTGGTTGCCTCCTGCACAACCCTAACCAGGGCCAGGGATTCAACCACAACTGAGGTACATGCCCTTGACCAGAATCGAACCCGTGACTCCCTGGTCTGTGGGATGACATTCTATCCAGAGTCAAAATGGCCAGGGCTGTGTTTTATATGTTAAAGGACTCCTCAAAAGAGAGGCTCCAAACATAATTGGAAAGACATATATAATATCCCAATTCGATTTTTCCAAGGTTATAATATACATTGATTTAATTTTGATACATTCGCCCTGGCCAGTTTGGCTCAGTGGTTGAGCATCAGCCTGTGGACCAGAGAGTCCTGGGTTCAGTTCCCGCTAGAGGAATGTACCACACACACACAAAAATTTGATACATTCGATTCAAATAAGCTTTGTGTTAAATGAATAATTGATTTTTTTCTTCCTAAATTTTTGTGATGTGCATAAAATATGCAGGATCACTTTAATGCACAATTTGATCATTTTTACAGTATCAATATATACACTGAAATATATTCAAACAAAATACTTCTACGGAAGAGCTAATTTGCAATTAGGTAGTACTATTAAGTAAAGAAATATATATATAGTGTGAGTGTGTGTGTCTGTATTTGTTTACCTCATTCAGATTTTTTTAGACTGCTTCCCAGGTTCTTGATGTTTCTGATGTTCTCTTTGCAGAAGCTGGTGGATTTGTTCAAATTTCTTCTAAATAAATGTCAAGATATAACCCTTTCTTATAGAACTTTCCACACTGAACTATAATGACTGGTTTACTCCTTTCCCTCGTTAGCTTATAAATTCCTTGCACTCCAGATCATGTCTAATTTGACTTTATTTCTACATCCACTAGCACAAAATAGGAACATGGAAAGTTCTCAATAAATAATAACAATAATGACAATTAATGTGTGAGGTACTATTCTAGAGCTTTATATACATTAAGTTATTTCATTTTCATGATCATTTTGTAGAGCAAGTGAGTCAGTCAAGGCTCACAAAAGTTAACTAAGTTCCTCAAGGACAAAAGAAGACCATCCAAACCCAAAGCCTGTATTCTTAAGTACTGCTAAATGTGGCTTCCTGATATTTTAATAAATGAATAATTAAGTGAACAAATGCATATTATTATTATTATTATTGTTATTTTGATCCTCACCTGAGGATATTTTTACATTACTCTTCAGAAAGAGCTGGAGGGAGAGAGAGAGGAAGAGAGAGAGAGAGAAACATCATGCAAGAGAGACACATCAATTGGTTGCCACCCAAATGGCCCCAACTGGGGCTGGGGATGAACCGCAACCAAGGCACATGCCCTTGGCTGGAATAGAACCCAGGATTCTTTGGTCAGTGACTGACGCTCTTACTGCTGAGCCATACCATCCAGGGCTTTATTATTATTTTTTAAAACTATGTTTATATTGATTTTTCAGAGAGAGGGGAAGGGAGACAGAAATAGAAACATCCATGTGAGAAACATCTACTGGCTGCCTCCTACATGCCCTCTACTGGGGATGAAGTCTGCAACTTGGGCATGTGCCCTGACTAGAATGGAACTGGGACCTCTTAGTCCATGGGACCAAGCTCAATCCACTGAGCCACATCGGCTGGGCAACAAATGCATTTTAAAACTTACTGTCCCTTATTCAGTCATCTAAATAATTTTGGAGTACCTGGGCACATTTTTTCTGTAGGTTACCGCTCATACATCTTTGTGACTCAGGCTTTGAGTCCCCAAGTTCCAGTTTACTCAAGAGTTTACTTCTGTCCACCAGTAAGTATGCAATCTGTTCGCTGGGGCTGCTCAGAGCTAGTTCAGAGCCTTCTTGATACCACATTTCTTTAACCTCCTTTATTTGTGCTTCTGTTAGGAAGAAGTAACAGAAACAAACTTAAAAGAAATGCAGGTAAATAACTAGTCTATAAGATGTTAAATAAGTTCTTAATTAGATAACAAATTAATTTAAAAAATAAACTATACTAATACTATGACACTTCTATCTCTCCAGGGTGTTTGCAAACTTTCAAAATTGTAACAAAAAAATTAGTGGAACAAGTTCTCAAAAGTAGTAAATATTCTTACTACTTGCATAAGTTTAAAATTTGTTCTTGTATAACTTTAAAATTTGTTTGAGTGCTTACTATGTGGCAGGACTGTACTAAGTATCTGAGATAAACTTATCTCATTTAATCCTTACAACAGCCCAGTGATGTAAGGAACCAAGATAATCCTTTTATGAAAGGACTCAGGCACCAAGAAACCAAATAACTTACTCCACTCCTGTTCTCATTTAGTTTCTTGCCCAGCTTAGATTCTATTGTCCATTATAATTACTCCCTTGAAAATATTCACAGCTCCCTTGCCTGTTTCCTTCCATTATATTTGGTTGGCAAAACTTCAGTCACTCTAAATCCAACTCTCCATCTCTTTTGCACCTTGCTTCAGAAGCAGAATGTAGCTGGACAAAACTGCACAGCCAACGCTGACTGATTTTACTTTAAATTCGTGTCTGCTGACCTCAAGTGAGCTCTTACGGCTGCCTAGCAATGCTCCTGCATTTCCCTGGTCACTTCTCCCTCTTATTCTCTAGAAACCTAGACCATTATTTCATTCCTTTCTCTCCTCAAATCTCCAGCATCTCCTTCCCCATCCTCACTCTCACCCTGCCTTTTATTTCACTGAGAAAAGAGAAGCTCCTCTTACCAAATCTGCCAACTCCCACATACTCTCCCCTCTTATGAGATTGAATGTACCTATCCTTGCTCCTAAGGCTAGCCCCTCCCCTTGCACACTGGATCCCATTCCCTCTTATCTCAAAGATAATACTCTTGCAATTGACTCTTCTCTCTATTGTCTCATCAAGCTTTCTTCCCATCTAAGCATTATAACCATCTTAGAGACATGTTATATCTCCCATTAAAAACAACAACAACAAAAAACTTCCTTCAACTTCATGGCCCCTCCAGCTTCTGTACCATTTCTTCATTATCCTTTACATCACAATTTCAAGAAATAACCCATCATACCCGTGCCCCCTCTTCCTCTCCTACCACTCCAGGCAGGCTTTCATATCCACCACTCCACAGAAACAGCTCCCAGCAAAGCCACTGATGACCTCCATGTGACCAAATCCAATGGTCCATTATGTGTCCTCATTCCACCTAGCCTATTAGGGGCATTTGACTCACTTGTTCACCTCCTTTCCTTAAGACACTTTTGTCATTTCTGAGGCACCACACTGCTGGTTTTCCTACTTCAAGTGCCACTCTTTCTCAGACTCCTTTGCTGATTTCTCATCTTTCCAACCTCTAAACACTTGAATATGCCAACCCTGAATTCTCTTTTTTCTCCCTAGGTTGTCTCCTATAGTCTCAAGGCTTTAAGTATTACCTATATGCTGATGATTCCAAATTTACAGCTCAATTGCACTGCATTGCAAATACATACATAACTGCCTACCTGACACTTCCACTTGGATGTCTAATATAGACCTCAACATTTACATGTCTAGAAGCAAAGTCTGTTTTTAAATTTTTTTATCCTCACCCGAGGACACTTTTGCATTATCTTCAAACAGAGCAGGAGGGAGAGAGGGAAGAAGAGAGAGAGAGAAACATCGATGTAAGAGAGATACATTGAGTGGTTGCCACCCACACGACCCCAACCAGGGCCGGGACAAACTGCAACCAAGGTACGTGCCCCTTAGTGAAAACCAAACCCAGGACTCTCTGGTCCACGGGCCGATGCTCTAACCACTTAGCAACCGTCCAGGGCCAGAAGCAAACTCTTTACTTTCTCCCCCATCTGAACAATTAGGAACTCCACCATTCTAACTGCTCAAACCAAAAAGCTTTGGGTCATCCGTGACTTCTCTGCTTTTCTCCCACCCAACATTAAATCCATTATCAAATCATGTTATCTGCACCTTCAAAAGATAATCCTTTAATTATATAAGCATTTCTAATGTGATTGATATACGTGTTCCTGAAAAGAAAAACAACCTGTATTTTGCAAAATTGCTCACTAAAAATAATAGAGCTTATTGAAAAAACAGATTCTATAGACCATTCACAACCTTTGTCACTGTGTAACTAGAGTGCTATAAAAGTCATTAATAATCCTAATAATTGCATTGGTTTATTTAAAGAGATATGTCAAATTCCTAGAAAAAAGAGGACACCATAGTAAATGTAAAACTTTGTGCTTTTTAAAAAAACCAAGTTTGCTGTGGCTAAAGGAGGAGCTGAGTCTGCAGAATAATGAAAACAAAGTCAGAATGCACCAAGATTAGGGATATCTTTGCAATGAGCACTTCCAAGGCAAGCATGGGGCCAAACTGAGCCTAGAAGAATGTGGGATGAATGGATTTTATGTACAAACTTCAGTGCTTGCTGGAAACCCAAATCATTAACATGCTGGGGAAAATTGGACATGATCTTCCATATTACAATGACATCATTCCCCTATTTACCAGTCCTTCATGAGCTAATTTATGCTGGCAGCAGGACATACAGTATGTTCTGTTTCATGCAGTGCCCTGAAAAACCCTCCTGCTGAGTAGAACTAAAAATGCTGGAAGAAGAGAAGTAGATTTGAGAGTTTAAGCTCCACTTCTCCATTCTCTGGCCACTGAATAAAGCCTGTACTGTCAAAAGTCAAAATAATAATAATATAAATGTAAAAATTTAAAGAAAACTCTTAAAATGCAACCACTCTACGAACAAAAATAGAATGCAAACTTTTAAATCAGCAGGAGAAAACTCAATATATCCAATGAAAAACAAGGAAACAAGAGGGTGGAAATATGTCCTAAGATCAACTCAACCTGCACCTGAGATTCATGATAAAGAAAACACTTGTTCATCAACAGACCCTCATAAAAGTTTTTTTGTTTTGTTTTTATCCTCACCCAAGGACATTTTTCCACCTTTTGTTCAGGTAGTGTGGAAGGAAGAGAGAGGAGGAGGAGAGAGAGAGAGAGAGAGAGAGAGAAATATCAATGCGAAAGGGACACATCGAGTGGCTGCCACCCGCACGACCAACCAGGGCTGGGGACAAACTGCAACCGAGGCACGAGGCATGCGCCCCCAGTGGGAACCGAACCCAGGTCTCTCTGGACCGCAGGCCAACACTCTAACTGCTGAGCCAAATCGGCCAGGGTGACCCTCATAAAAGTTTTAAAGACAAAAAAGGAGCCCTGGCCGGTTTGGCTCAGCAGTTAGAGTCGGCCCGCGGTCCAGAGAGACTCAAGTTCCGTTCCCGCTAAGGGCAAGTACCTGGGTTGCAGTTTGTCCCTGGCCCCGGCTGGGGTCATGTGGGTGGCAGCCAGTTGATGTGCCTCTCTCACATCGATGTTTCTCTCTCTCTCTTCCTCCCTCTCACTTTATCTGAAGATGAATGCAAAAAGAGTCCTCGGATGAGGATTAAAAGAAAAGATAACAAAGGAAAATGATTCTAAATGAAATATCTGAGATGCAAGAAAGAATGCTGAGCAAAGAAAATAAGAAATGTGTAGTAAATATAATCATTGACCACATCAATAGTACTGATTTGTAGAGCTAAATAAAGTAGAATAATAATATAAAATGTACTGTCTATATTTTCCCTTATAGCTTTATAGTACTTAATAAATATTTCCCGAATCCTTAACATGTTAGATACTTTATAAACAGGTACTGTGGGGATCACAGAAACCACTAAGACTAGGACATAATCTCTGCCCCAGGGGAGCCAACACAGGTAATTATGACCCAGTGTGGTAAGTGCTGTAATAGCCGTGGAAGGAAATAACCAATCTGTGCTCTCTCACACACATTTCAGAGTATTTCAGAATATATACTTTATTATTATTTTTTAAAAAATAAAAACAATTCAACATTATTTATTGTCAGCTGGGTAGTCCACACTGGGTAGTGAGCAAAACGAAACAGTATTTTTAGCCTATAACTCCAACAAAGGACAACTGAGAACCAAACTGTATTGCTTCTCAACAATTTCTCACTTCATTAGTCATTTCTAGGTGGAGACACTTTGGACCAGAGTAATATTATCTCCTTCTAGCATGATCTGACCTAGTTGTTTTCTTTGTTTTAGAATGAATCTCTTCTGCATCATCTAATATGAGGTTCATATACTCATCAAAACCAATGATACAGCCCTCTATCCACATATTCACTTGCTCATAAAGCCACACCTGAATCCGAGATCTGTTTTCCAAGTATCTGAAGATGAGGCTGATGGGCTGCACCATCACCTTCTGGACTTTTTTGCGGTATGCCATGGTGGAAGCTAACAAAGACTGAACACACTAAACGGCGCCCAGAATATATACTTTAAAAAGGCAGGCTGAAAAATACATCTAAAACATGACAAGTGCTTTTGTAATGTGGAGGACTTATAGTATTTTTTCCCTTCCTTCTACTTTTATACATTTCCCCAATTTTTTTTTTTAATCCTCACCTGAGGACATTTTTCCATTTTTGTTCAGATAGAGTGGGAGGGGGAGAAAGAGAGAGAGAGAGAAACATCGACGTGAAAGGGACACATCGAGTGGTTGCCACCCACATGACCCAACCAGGGCTGGGGACAAACTGCAACCGAGGTATGTGCCCTTAGCAGGAACCAAACCCGGGTCTCTCTGGACCGCAGGCTGACACTCTAACCGCTGAGCCAAACTGGCTGGGGCCCAAATTTTTTAATTGTCAATATAATTTATATAGTTAAAAAATTAAATTTACAAAAAGAGAAATTACCCTGTTTGAGTTGGAGCTCTTTAAACTCATGTGTAAGATGTTTGTTCTCCTTTTCATAACCATGAGAAAATGCTTCTCTTTCCTCTGGTAAATTACAAACACGGTTTGTATCATTTCCCACCTAAAGAAAATAATACATTTTCTTACTCAGTCCATGGTTCATATTTTAACCCATATTAAAAGTCTGTTAAGTGAAATAGCCATTAAGAGGTCACCACACTATTGTGCCTACAGTCTGAGAAACAAACAAGACTCGGCTCTCCTTCAGTGTGGGTCTCTCTCCCTAAACAGCTGTCTTATGTTATCAGACACCATTTCCCATTGATATGATGACATGTAACCACAACTTTTATGACAGTCACTATCTCTAATATTTTTCCCATTGATATATAAGGTTTCAAACCAAATCTTATCTATGGTTTAGGAAAGATGGTCATGATACCCATGAACAGTGAAAAATCTACACAATAATTATAATTATACGTATTTTCCTATGCTAAAATGTCTGAAATGTTAACAGGAGATTCTATTAAAATAAATTGTTGGGTATTCTTTAAAAATAGTTTCTGGTTAATAAGGCAGCTTCACAAAAGGTACTTTTATGTGGCCAATAATAACAGATTGAAAGCTAACTATATGCTCCAGGCACTAATATGTTAAGGACTTCAAATACAGGGTGGGGCAAAAGCAGGTTTACAGTTGTGAGTTTGTAAAACAGAGTTTATTTTGTATTATTATTAATGATTGTATTACTTTCCATATGATCAACTGTAAAACTACTTATGTCCCACCCTGTACTTAATTTCCTCCACAACCCTATGGGACTACAATCCTCCCTCTTTATAGGGGAGGAAGCAGGCTGAGAGAGGCTAAGACACTTGCCTTATCATGCAAGGAGTCAGAGGAAGCGCTAGACTGCACAGGCAGGTGGGCCGGAACCAGATGAGCCCTTACCGAGTGCCCAGATGCTGAGGTAGACTGCCCAAATAACTGAATTGAATTTTGCTGAATTGTTTTGAAGCCTAGTGAACACCTCTTCAGAATATGAATAGAAAGCTGAATGGTATAGAAGGAAAACAGGACTGCAGTCTAGTTTATAACTTCCTGGTACGCTTTAGTTTCCTCCTCTTTAAAATCGCAGGAAGAGTAATACTTATTTCTTTTTCTTTTTCTTTTTTTTTTTCCTCACCCGAGGACATTTTTCGATATTTTGTTCAGATAGAGTGGGAGGGAGAGAGAGAGAGAAAAACATCGACGTGAAAGGGACACATTGAGTGGTTGCCACCCACACGACCCAACCAGGGTCGGGGACAAACCAACCGAGGTACGTGCACTTAGCGGGAACCGAACCCGGATCTCTCTGGACCACAGGCCGACGCTCTAACTGCTGAGCCAAACTGGCCAGGGCGGTAATACTTATTTCTATTAATAAAGCTAGAATTTACGAAATACTTGTTAGGTGCCAAGTAGGCGTGTGAAAGGTTTATTCACATTTCCTTGTGTAAACCTCACAAACTTTTAACAAATTATCATCATTTTCAGGCTCAAAGAAGTCAGGTTATCTGCCCAAGGTTACAGAGAGACAGTACTAAAGGCAGTTTTTCACCCCCATCTGCCTCACGTTAACGTTCATGGTCTAATGTGCTCTAGTGCTTTTTTTCTGAAGGAACTGCATTCTTCTTGAAGAGTTTGGAAATCAGATTGCCCTCTAAGAGTTACATTTAAAAATCAACAAGTTACCTATCTGAACTGAGGGGTGGAAACACAGCAGAGTGATGATTCCCAAGAAAACTGAGAGAATTAACTCATTTAAAGAAAACATGTATCATATCAGAAAGTAGGTTGCTCAGTAATGGAAACATCAAAGAGTGATAAGAGAGTCAAATATGCCATTATTTACTCAACTAAGTGCTAGGTACCCCGATCCTAGGATATAACAGGTCTAGAAATAAGGGTAGGTATAGGTAGCCCTATTGTGTAAGTATGACTATCAATAACATTTCAGAACCATTTGTTCACCAAGTAAACTTACGATTAAAATTTGGCTTCCTCTCCTATGTGGTGTGCCTGCAGGGAGTAAATGCATCAGACCACAGAACATATGCGACTGGTTCCTCTGACAACCAGTCCAATATTTGTTATTGTCCATTAATAAGCTGCTGTCTATTTTTCTGAAAAGTTCTCTGTGAATTTGGTTAATACAAGAGTACTTGTCAGAAGAAGATCCACTTAGGTACCTAAGCCAACAAGCAAGAGAGTCAGCCAGAGGTCAGTTATTAAGATAAGGAGGAATTTACCAAGATAATGAAAGCTACCATGAGCAGACCTATTTGGATGTTCAACTAGTCATTTCTGGGCAATATCCTGTACGTGTCCTCTATTGGAAATCAATGCAGACTGTCGATATATTTCATGAAAAAAATGTACATGTGAGTGCTTTGCAAACTATATCATGATATTCAAATGCTGGGTTTTAATATGTTAATTTAATGGACAATGAACAAAACCACAGGTATCTTAAAACTTTGTTATTAGCTCTTACTTCTTTCATTTTCTCCATGTCCTTCACTGAAAGTTCTTCTAGATTTCTGGAAGCAGTCCTCAGCATGTCTTCACTGCACTGAAATAGGCACCAGACAAAATAGAATTATTCTTCTGTAGTAGTTATAAGGTTCAGTTCTTTCTTTCTCAAGACGGTGAAGCACGTCTTCTAACTGAGCTTTGTCCTTGATAGAAGATAGAGGCATATGTGTATGTACACACACACACACTACATGAGACTGAGCATGCAAGAAACCTGACATGTATATACTGGAGTGGGCAAAAGTAGGTTAACAATAATAATAAATAATACAATAATTAATAAATAACACAAGAATAAACTCTTTGTGTTTCATCTACTCACAACCTTTTGCCTAGAGTTTAGACTCTCTACAAAGAATAGTTTTCCTGTTGCTGTGTTACCAAGTTATAATGAGCACTTACATGAAATAGCCAACACAATAAAATCAAAGCTCTACACAGCTGTATATATTCTAAAATAAGAAATGACAATGATAGCCCTGGCTGGTTTGGCTCAGCGGTTAGAGCGTCGGCCTGCGGTCCTGAGAGACCCGGGCTCGGTTCCCGCTAAGGGCACGTACCTCAGTTGCAGTTTGTCCCCGGCCCTGGTCGGTTGTGTGGGTGGCAGCCGCTCGATGTGTCCCTTTCACATCGATGTTTCTCTCTCTCTCTCTGTTCCTCTCTCTCCCTCTCACTCTACCTGAACAAAAAATGGAAAAATGTCCTCGGGTGAGGATAAAAAGAAAAAAAAGAAATGACAATGATATATATAATGCAAATGTATGATAGTGTCTTTAAAAATACAAGCTTTTCTGTCTGCCCAGTTCTGAAGTTTGAAATTTAATAATCTGAAAATCTCCCAAAGACCCCTTACAATGTTATGAATTCCAAAGAAGCCTTTGTTCCCTCTAGTGAATGTATGTATTTTTAATCCTCACCTGAGGATGTTTTTCATTGATTCTAGAGAGAAAAGAAGGGAGAGGCAAGAGAGAGAAACATCGATGTCAGAAACATCAATTGCCTCCCATATGTGCCCCGACCAGGGATTGAGCCTGCAACCTGGGTATGTGCCCTGACCAGGAATTGAACCCATGACCCTTCAGTGCATGGGACGATGCTCTAACCAACTGAGCTACACCAGCCAGGGTCCCACTAGTATATATTTAGAAATAAAAGGACCCCTCTGCAAGTTAGAGAGCCTACTAATTCTATACTAGCAATTAATTATTTTGCTCACAGAATATGTCTTATCATTGATTATCAATGATTTCTAAGTCATTCAGCTCTCTTCTAAAACTTCTTACTCTAAGCCTGCCATCAATACTGTCTTTAATTTTTTTAAGTTGAAAATGGTCATGCTACATAACAGCTTGCACTACACGGTGGGTAAAAGATAAATATCTGCTGATTGATAAAGTGATATTTGTGTTACTAGGACCACACAGACTTGCTGTTATAATCAAATACGTACAGCTTTTAACCAAGTTGATCTGACCCAAATTGTAGTGATAAGCAAAATTAATATTATACCACAATTATACATAATTATACTGTTTTGTTTTCTTAATAACAAAACTAAATTTTTATTTTTCTCCTTTCTTGCTTAAATGTTTCACATCGACACTTTTTGTGGATGATATATAGAATCTGAATTATCATCTGATATTCACACTGAAAGAAAAAAGGACTCATATCTGAATCTTTGTACCCCCATGTGTCCTCCCCATGACTTACAGCTAAAAATCTTCTCGTACATCTCCCTATCCCACCCCATCGTCTGGTCGTCACTCAGACCCTCCTTTTCCCTACAAGGTCTCTGAGCACTAACCAGTTACTTGTGGTTTTAGTCCTGGGTATCAGATTGCCAAAAACACTAGAAATATATCCTATGAGGCCTATTTGGTAATATGAAAAATACTTATATTATAATGGTAAGAATGTAAAAATATTACAACAACTATTTGAAAACCAGACACACAAAGAAAAGACTGGAAGCAAATATATCAAAATGTTAAAACAAGTTGTGATAAACAGATGAGATTGTGAGTTAATAGAACATGAATGTTAGAATTATTACAAGTCCTCTGCTGTGGGTTGCTTACCCCCAGAAAGTAGCATAACCCCACCTCCCATGTTGTAGGGGAAAGTAGGAGAATCACAGAGGAGGATGAAAAGGGGATTTGGGATATTGAATCCTTTGTATTCTTGGTTCCTGGGAGATTTGGGGGTATCAGAGGTGAGCAGGGAAATAGGCAGAGGGGGCTTGTGGGTCAGGAGGACAATGTAGGCTGCAGATCAATATCCAAGTATATGATTCATTTGAGCTCCTAGACTTGACCAAACTCCCAAAGGCAGTGATCTTTAATCTCCATTCTACTTAGTCATCCATCCCCATGGCTACATCTGAGCCCTTGTTATAATCTGAACTGCTGTTGAAATCTGCAGTCCTAAACTCCAAATGTCCCACTGTGACCACCCTTTCTGTACTTCCTGCTCTTTTTCTGTGTGTCTATGTGGTAAATAAATAAAACTTAACACTTACCATTTTAACCATTCTTAAGTGTATAATTCAATGGCATTAAGTACATTCACAATGTTGTGTAACCATCACCACCATTTTTAGAACTTTTTCATTATCCCAAACATCTGTTCTGTACCCATTAAACAATAACTCCCCATTTCTCTCTTACCCCAGCCCCTGGCAACCTCTATTCTACTTTCTATCTCTCTACAAATCTCCCTATTTTAGGTACCCCATATAGGTAGAATCATACATTTGTCCTTTTGTTTTTGGCCTATTTCACTTAGCAAAATGTCTTCAAGGTTCATCCATTTTATAGCATCTATCAGGATTCCCTTCCTTTTTATTTTGTTTATCCATTCATCTGTTGATAGATATTTAGGTTATTTCCACCTTTCGACTATTGCGCATAACACTACTATGGACAAGTATCTGTTTGAGTCCCTGCTTTCAACTGTTTTGGGTAGACACCTAAAAATGGAGCTGCTGGATATATAATTCTATGTTTAACCTTTTGAGGAACTGCTATAAAAATATACACAATAGCCACATTAATGGGTGTGAAGTGGTTACTCGATGGAACTATAATTAATCTACAATTACTGTGAGACCTCCAGTTTTTGGACCATTACTTTCTCTCTTAAACTACCAGATACTCCCTGGTTTTCCCCTCAAACTGTTGATCAATTCAATCAATCTCTCACCAATGTCTCCAGTTATCTTGCTCCTTATCCCATCTTCCTTGCAAATCCCTGGAAAAGTTCAGCCATTTGACTATTCTCTAGCTATTTTAGTTTGCTGAGTGCTAATAGAGAAAAATAAAACAAGCATGCAGACTGGAGCCACTACAAATTCATGGTCTGCAGCCTGAGTCAAGCTTCGGGTCACTCTATGTATTCTTTTTTTTTTTTTTTATCCTCACCCGAGGACATTTTTCCATTTTTTGTTCAGGTAGAGTGGGAGGGAGAGAGAGGAACAGAGAGAGAGAGAGAAACATCGATGTGAAAGGGACACATCGAGTGGCTGCCACCCACACAACCGACCAGGGTCGGGGACAAACTGCAACCAAGGTACGCGCCCTTAGCAGGAACCGAACCCAGGTCTCTCAGGACCACAGGCCGACGCTCTAACCGCTGAGCCAAACCGGCCAGGGCACTCTATGTATTCTTTACCAACATCTGTTACCATTTTACTCAGTAACTACTCAGAACTTTCACCTCTCCACTCTCTTGGCAGATGACCTTGTCTCCCACAGCACTTGTAAAACTAAGGTCATCATAAACTCTGTCAGCTTTTTCCACTATCACCAACATACTAACCTTCAACTCTGGACACCTGTCCTCTTTCCCTTTTCCAGTGGAAGGGCTTTCCACCCTCCTGACCTAAGTTAATCACTCTACCTGTGTTCTAGATCCCACCCCATATTGCTTCCTCAAAGGGTTTTCTTTTCTGTATGCTCATTGTCTTGCCCTTAGCTCAAGAGGTCTCTGATCTCAAAAATAAATATACAAATATAATCCTCCTTTGATCTCAATACATTCCCCTTAAGCTATTGTCCTTTCTAATTTCTTCCCACTCTTTAACTCACTGCATTTTGGCTTCTGCTCTTACCACTGTACTTGAACTCGGTTAACAATGCCAGATCCAACTGGACATGTTTCTGTTCTTTTATATATGATCTCCCTACAGTATCTGTGATTCCTGAAAGTGATTCCTTTCCATCTCTGATGTCACTTTCTCCTGTTTTACTCTTAGCTCTCCAGGCTTTCCTTCTCGGTGTTCTTCCATCTTCACCCATAGACCCTTCAAATGCTGCCATTTCTAAGAACCCTGCCTTTGGCTCGCTGATCTTCTCACTATCACGGTGATTAATAGCTTGGGCATGGGAGTCTGACATACCTTAGCTCAAACTCTGGCTCCACCACTTTCTAGCTGTGCGACTTATACAAGTAATCTAACTTCTTTAAATTTTGATTTCCCTTAAATGAAATGGATATAATTGGATTGTTATGAGGATTAAATAATAATTCATCTCTGCTGAGCTCCAGATCTATCCAGAAAAAGTGGCAAGAAACAGAAACACACTGAAGTTAGAACAAATACAAGTGCATGTGGCAGAATCTGCATTGTCCTTCAATATTCATTCATTCCTTTTTCACAAAAATAAGACATCTAATTTTTTGTCCAATCACACAGCTGCCTGCCTTACTGTTTGATACAGCCTTATAACTAAGTTCTGACCAATGAGGTGTAAATGGAGTTGTGTGAAACCTCTAGGGAGTGTCCTTAAAGTAACAGGATGCCCTCTTTCTCACTCGTTCCTCCTTTCTACTGGCTGGAACACAGATGCGATAGCTGGAGCTTGAGCAGCCATCTTGGACACCATGAGGGAAACCCATATGCCCCGGATAATATACTATCATCTCTACATGATAGGACTTTCCCTGCTTGCTCATCAGCAACAGTGAGAACAGTTATTCAGATCCTCAACCTATATGACTTTTCAGATTAAGTCATTTCCATTCTTTTTTTCTTAGTTCAAATTTGTGAAAAAGAGACAACTATTAGTTGCTTACCCAATGAATTGTGCCCCCTTCTTTTAAGCTAGTTATATAATCCTCTGCAACTGAAGAGACAGGCAGGAGCAAGATCGTGAAGAATCTCTGGTGCCAATCTAAGGGGTTTGAATTATACAATCTAAGTTGTATAATTCAGTCTGTTGTGGCTGAAATGGCTGGAAGTAGTAGTACAAATATGGTCACCAAAGCAAAGATTTGTAGAGAGGAACAAGTTCCAGAGAGAGGATGTGGACCAGGAAGGCAATACAAAGAGTCAACTATTTAAGACCAGTGCACGTCACTGTCTAGAGAACAACTCAGTTTGAACAATCCACTCTTCTTTCTCTTACACCTGTTCCTCCTTCTGTTTTCCAGTTAATAAAATCACCATCAGTACAGTTTCCCAAGCCAGAAACCTGGGAGTCATCCTTGGTCCCTCCTTCTTATTTATATCACTCTCTTGCACAACCAGTCCCTAAATGTGTAGATTCTCTCTCTCTTTATCACTTTCTAATTCATCCTTTCCATGTCTATGGTTGCTATCTTAATTTAGGTTCTCCTCACTATTTGCCCAGTTTAGTGTAATAGCACCCTTAACTGATTTCCCTGCTACTAGGCTGGCTCCCATTCAAACTGTATTCCACAAAGCTCTCAGACTGATCTTTCTGAATGCAAATCACTTGCTGCTTAACATTCTCTTTGCTTTCAGGAAGAGTTCAAACCCCTTAGATTGGCACCAGAGATTCTTCACAATCTTGCTCCTGCCTGTCTCTTCAGTCGCATATTCTGCCACACCTTGACATTAGCTCTTCATGCAGTATACTTATTGATCCCCATCATGCTGCTTGTATTTCCATGACTTTGAACATTTGTGTCCCTCTGCCTATTCTGCTATGACATTCCAGGACTAACATTTTTTTCCAGTGGATTTATTGAGACCCAGTGGTTGAGTAAATTGAAAATTCTAAAAAATCAGATATTGAGGTAACATAAATCCAGTCTTTGAATTATACATGCTCTGACATTGAAACTGTGCCTAAAATTGCCCACATAACAAAGTATGCACACATACCATTCTCTACAAAGTAGATACTGAATAAATAAATGCTCAATAAGTATCTTAAAAGTCCACTCTTTGAAAAGAACATCATCCTATAGTGTTTTGGGGCCTTCAGAAACTTCCAGATGTAAAGAATGAGGTGGGAAAGCTGTCAAAGCAAACTGAGACAGAGACAGGAATTTTAAGTGAGGCGAGGGCAAGGAGAATGGGTGAGAGTCATTTCTACTTGTTCTTATTTCTCCTACAGTACGTGCCCTCGAAGGGCCAGGACCACACCTCATGCTATAATGCATCACCTGGCTTTGAGCAAAGGATGAGCTTTGGATCCCATGGCCTTTGAGTGACACTAGAGAACACAGTAAATAGCATGGCCACAAAAGCTGAAATATCCAGTCAGGTTATTCACCCTAACCCTTCTTTCTTTCTTCTACACAAATACAATTTAAAACTTAGACTTCTTAAATACTATATAGTATTTATACTATAAAATACTATACTATTTATACTATACTATTAAAACTGTATATAGTATAATACACAGTTTCTTCCTTTCCAATTCTCAAATAAATGAGAAAAGTAATTTTTTTTTAATCTCCACTCAAGGACATTTTTTGCATTTATCTTCAGACAGGACAGGAGGGGCGGGGGGAGAGAGAGAGAGAAACATCAACCAGTCCCTAAATGTGAAAGAGACACATCGACTGTCTGCCACCCACACGACCCCAACCGGGGCCAGGGACAAACTGCAACAAAGGTACGTGCCCTTAGCAGGAAATGAACCCGGGACTCTTGGCCCATGGGCTGACGCTCTAACTGCTGAACAAAACCAGCCAGAATGAGAAAAATAATTTTTAAAGTGAAAAACAATGTACTGATGTTTAAATGCTCAAAATATAAAAGTAAGTGAAGCCCTGGCTGGTTTGGCTCAGCGGTTAGAGTGTTGGCCCACGGACCAGAGAGATCCAGGTTCGGTTCCCGCTAAGGGCATGTACCTCAGTTGCAGTTTGTCCCCAGCCCCGGTTGGGGTTGTGTGGGTGGCAACGTCAATGTGTCTCTCTCACATCAATGTTTCTCTCTCTCTCTCTTCCTTCCTTTCTTCCTCCCTCTCTATCTAAAGATGAATGCAAAAATGTCCTCAGGTGAGAATTAAAAAAAAAATAAAAGTAAGTGAAAAAGAAAGGTAAAATACACACTATAACTAAGTAAAAATGTACACACATGAGCAAGGGCTGACATAACAGAAAACATGATAGGACAGGGTTTCCCAACCTCGGCACTACTCACATTTAGGGCTAGCTAATTCTTTGTTGTGGGGGAATCTTCTGTGCATAGCAGGATGTATAGCAGCATCCCTGTCCTCTACCAACTAGATGCCAGTAGCATAACCTCAGTTGTGACAACTAAAAATGTCTCTATACATTGCTAAATGTCTCCTGGGAAGCAACCCCTCCCAACCCCCCAGGTTTGGAACTACTGTGCTTGGGTGGGAGATAAAAACTTTTTTTTTTTGGTACGTGCCCCTAGCGGGAACTGAACCTGAGACTCTCTGATCCACAGGCTGACGCTCCAACTGCTGGGCCAAACTGGCCAGGGCAAAACATTTTTTAAAATTATTTTAACATGGCCATAATGATGTTTGTTCAGTATATACATATTGGATGGGAAAAGGAAAGCTCCTTATGATATAGTATCTAACAGACCTTTTTTTTCAAGAGTTAAAATGTACAGTTCTCATTTAATGCAAAAAAGGAAAAAGAAGAAAAGGCTGCAGAACTTGTTTCTCTTTTCCAATCCATTATAGAATTTCTCAGTATTTGGAAACCTGACTTGGCATCAAACATGAGATATCACAAATAACTGCTATAACTGGACTAAGAAATGAAAAATATCCAAACCATTCTAGCCCCAAAATACCTGTTAAAAATGTACACTTTGCATATCTTTGCAAACAGGTTTATGTTTTAATCTGAATACTGAAGAAGTAGTAACACTTGATTAGGAATACATACTTTAAGACAAAGTTTTCTAAGATAAAATACAATTGCATTGGATATAATTGAATTTCATTCTACTTTTAAGGCCCTCTGTTATAGTCTTTTTAGAATTATTAAGTCTGCCCTCTTGCCAAAAATATTTTTCAGCCACTCCTCCTCATTTATCACAGAGAATGTTTTCTGATCAAGAAACTGACATGAAGAGGAGGCACAAGAACTGTTTCAAGTATTTTCTTTCCAAAAATTCTATCATATCAAGGTGTTGGGTTCATGTGGGATTAAAGTTGGAATCCTGTTGCACGATCATTCTGAATGATCTTTTCACATGCATGAATACATCACTAAAATGTATGCCTAATAAAGCATTCACTTAAGCAAGCAACAATCTTTCTTTATATAAGCCTGAGATGGGTCCAGAATTGCATTTTTATTTTTCCCTCCCCATTTTAAAAACACACTAGGCTTGCAGTAATTTACTGTTTGTATTTACCAATGTGCCTTTCTCCATTCTAGTCCCTAGTTTTCTAAACAGAAAGCTAGCCATAGTGCAGAGAAACAGAGAAAATCTTCCAAATGACTCCAGGGCTAGAGAAAGTGAAATAAGTTATTCAAAGCACTGTAGCAGAAAAACAGGAGGGGGTCTCATAGATGACAGAGGTGGTGGAGACAAATGGATATTCAGTAAGGTGCAGCGTGGACAAGAAAGGGTGAAAATGGCCGTGGAAGAAGCAGAATGAGAAAATTGGCACTCAGGGTGATGAAAGAAGTGGATGAGGTGGTAGCTTGAAAGGCAGGTGAACTGACTTGATGACGTCTGATGTTTCGGATACAAAAGGCCTCCAGAGCTTCAACGGGAATTAAATAAGGTTCCGCATGGCGAACATTGGGCAACAAAGCAGAAAACGGCAGTTCTTTGTTCACAACCCGGGAAAGCCGTGGCTCGGTGCACTTTGTTCATTAATGGCCGAGAGTTTCAGAGCCTTCGCCTGAAAAGTGAGAAATGAAACGCCTCCCTAACTAACTGGGGGTATTCTAAGCACTCTCTAAATAAGAGCTGCAGACTAATTCTAAAAGCCTGTGGCTTTTAGGTCCCCCAAACGGGCGAGTCCTTAAGACAAAATCACTCTGGCCGGTGGCTAGAAAGGCCGAGCCAGAGGAGAGGCTTTTCTCCGGTAGTTTCGGGCCATACTGGGGAGAGAAGCGGGAAAGACCTGGAATGGTGAAAAAGAGCGGAGAATAGGTGCATTCCTCCTCGGGGCTGCGGCGGGAACCACAGAAAGCAGGCCGGAAACTGTCTTCCAGAGAGCGCGGTGAGGGTCCCGGGTCACTTCGCTCCCAGTAAGCTGCAGGTGCCTACGGAGCCCTGGGTGTCATAGCAACCGCGCTAGCCTCAGATGCCAAGACGTTCTTCCGGCGGGAACTATAGGAACGACGCTCCCCATTGGCTCAGAGGCTGTTCTTCCGGCAGAGACCAGCGTTACAGCGCATACCATTGGCCTTTGAGTCGTGGGGCGGGACTTTTCTGGCAGGAACAACGCTAAGGCTTATTCTGTAGTAGGCTTTGCAGTAACCCTGGTAACGCCATGGCATGCGTTTGTAACTTAGAGGATACTTTTTTGTCACTGAGCATTTATTATTCTCAAATAGCTTCTCTTCAGGCCTTATCTGGAGCCCGGGCATAATTACTTTGGATTTATTTTTCTAGAAGTTACTGCATTCTTTTTTTAAATCCTCACTGGAGGATATCCCCCCCCCCAACCCCCCATTTATCTTCAGGTAGAGAGGGAAGGAGAAAGGGAGTGAGGGGTAGGGCAGAGAGAGAAAGAGAGAAACATCCGATGTGAGAGGGACACATCGAGTGGTTGCTTCCCACAGGACCCCAACCAGGGCCAGGGACTAACCGCAACGGAAGGTACGTGCCCTTAACCAGAATCCATCCGACACTCATTGGTCAGGGGAGGCCGCTGTAACAGCTGAGCCAAACCAGTGAGGGCAAAAAGTTACTACGTGCTTAAAAGGAACAGGGTGCTAGGAAAGGAGTTATGAATTTTAGGCCCAGATCTGTTAACTACCTGGTGCAAATCACATTTTGGACCCGACTTATTATTGTAAAAATGAAGAGACAGGAAAAAAGTCCTAAGCACTGAAATTCGGTTTAGGTGACCCATTCCTCAACCTATGTAACGCAAAGTAAAAATTTCTAAATGACACAAAATTTTAACGTAAGCTCAGTTTATATAATCTTATTTTAGATGCTTTTATTGGAAGATACTAGTTAGTTCATCAAAGCTCAATTTTACTCAAGTTGAGCAGGCCCTTGCTTTTCTGGTATCCCAAACACATACTTACATTTCTTAGTCTTATTCTAGTTTTGCATAGGATCCTTTCCAAAGCACTGCCGGTTCTACATGCATTATCAGGACGGATTTTATCCCTTACTTTCTAGAACTGCTTCAACCCTTATCTCTGGCACCAGAACCCTTGCAAGTTTTTTTTCCTCTCACCTAAAATGCTCACCACTGTTATCATATCCTCAAGCCCACTTAACTCCTATTTATTAGTTCAAGTGTCACTTCCTCAGGGAAACATTCCTTGGTTCTCCACTCTAGATCAAGTTCTCATTTGCTCATTGACTCATGTTCCTCTTCATTCTTTCTTTCTTTGCTCACTTTCATTTGCTATTAAAAAACAAAACAAAACTCTTGAAATTTTAACGTGTAAATAGCGTGTAAGTGCTTGGAATGGAAACTAAACAAAATTGCCAAACACTAAATAATTTCATGTAGAGAAGTGGTGGTTGTTTCAAGCATAACAAAACAGGATAGGAAATGGTTCCCAAGAGAAGTAATAATTAAGGTAAAAACAAACATTAAGATTACTTCTAGGTTTCGGCCAGTGTGGCTCAGTGAATTGAGCATCACCCCATGGACTGAGAGGTCCCAGTTCAATTCCTGGTCAGGGCACATGCTCGGGTTGCGGGCTCGATCCCCAGTAGATCAATGTTTCTCTCTCACATTGATTTCTCTCTCTTCCTCTTCCTCTAAAAAAAATCAATTAAAAACATATTAAAAAAAGATTACTTCTAGTTTTAATTCCACTTATCCCCATTGTATACTCATAGATGATGACAGTCATCTGCATAAAGCTATAGACGTAGGGAAGAAAATCAATCTTTTACTTCCTGTCCCTTCAGTACCGCAGCCACTGCTGTCAGAACCCATTGCTTTCGAAGTTTTGCCCATTGGATGTAAAGTTAATTAAAATTATTTGTTCAATGGGACTGCTGCTTCCAGAACAGTTCTGATTACTCTGCTCAAGGTCACACTTTCTAATTTAATAAATTCAGTGTATCTTCGTACTTCTGTTCAGATCTTTTCTACTAAAGTTTATTGTACCTCTATTATGAGTCACATTGGGCTACTCTTCCCAACTCCAAAAAACATCACAAATTGCATTTTAAATTAAATATTTGTGTGAAGCACAGTACCTGCTTCTACCTAGTTTTTAAATTTTTTTCTTTATTGATTTTAGAGAGAGAGGGAGAAGAGATAGAAATATCGATGAGAGAGAACATCGATTGGCCACCTCCTGCATGCCCCTCCACTGGGGATTGAGCCCACAACCCGGGCATGTGCCCTGACTGGGAATTGAATTGGCAACCTCTTGGTGCATGGGTCGACGCTCAACTAATGAGCCACACCGACTGGGCTCCACCTAGTTATTAATGGTAGTTTTTCAAATTGCGCTGTGGACCATCCTATGAATCATTTAGGGGATTTTTCTGAACTACATTTTTTGTGCATTCCCAACCCAAAACACAGGACACTGAGAGCTTTGAAAACTTCTCAGGAATTCAGAGATCCAGCAGGGCACTAGCCCAATACTGTCTTGCTGAGTGAAGAAAACAGTAATTGCAACCATTTATTGAGTGTGAATTATATGCCCAGCACCAGGCAAATACTTTATCTTCAATTTTATTTAATCTTCACAACAAATGACATTGTTTTGTAGAGATTATCCTCCTTTTACAGACAAGGAAACTGAAATTAAGTCAGGTGTCTAAGTTTATAGAGCTATTAGGTGGTAAAGCTTTGAGAGGTCAAACCTGTCTGACTCCAAAGCCCATACATACTCTTTACCACACTGTAATGCTTCCCTCAGGTAGGGATGATCAGTTGGTTCCAGGTTGAAGCCCAGGTTCTGTCCCTGAAGAGCAGTTCTAAAATACTTGAAAGATACATTGTTAATTCAAACATGGAGTAAATCTAGGACAAGAAAGCAGAGAGTAAAGTAGTGGGAAGCTCATCATTCCTCAGGCAATCAATCTTCAGAGAAGTGTCCTTCTCTCCTAGTCCCATCTTTGATAAATCCCAAAGAACAACATTTCCACTGTGTCAACTTTTGGGCACACACTTTATTGCACTTAATTTTTTATAAATCCATTTCCCAAACTAGATATGTTTATTCATCTTTTTAATCCTCATAATCATTAAGGCCAACCACATTGTAGGCATCAACAACTATTTGATCTTCAAAGCATGGCCATTCATGAATACATAATCCACTTTATAGTATGAAGAAGGTTGCTATTCAAACCCCACATGTATATTTTAAGGAATATAATCCCCAATTAGCTCTTTTTTTAACGGTGAGAAACAACTCATGTTCATTTTCAAAATCAAGATGACACATTCAGGTTGAGTGTGTCAGGTGGGTTGGTCATAACTGTTTTGCTTTTTTCATTTTTAATGAGTATGAAATGACCTTTAAAAGACAAATAGCAAACCATATTTGCCTGCACACCACTCACTGCTTTTCCCCTTCATTTTCTCTCTCTTTATGAAAGTAAAGGATTTATTCCAGTTCTCACCATCTGTAAGAGCCCTGGTCCACTGAATAATTTTTGATCCTATAGTTTTTGATCCTTCAGTTTTTGCCTTGTATAAAAGCTGTGTGTCGAGACTGAAGATCATCCACTATCTTCTCTTCTATCTCCATGCCTTTTTCTATTTCTTCCTCTGATAGCAATAACTTAGTTTCTGAGTCTTTGGTTACAATAACCACAAAGGACCTACGAGACTCAAGGATATTAGCCACCACCACTTGATGTCGATAAATTTCCAAAGCATTGCGTGCACGATCAATTACGATAGAGGGGTTAGTCTCCAACTTAAAGGAAATTACAAATGCTTTGGGAGCCCAGTCTTTAACCAAAGGAGAAAGCATTTTTGGCACCATCTTCATTGTTATCTGTGTTGGAAAAAGAAAAGCTTAATAAGTAAACAAAGGTCACTACCTGCCAGGTCAAGCTCATGGGAAACTAAGGAAGCAGGGGTTCAGATTTTTGGCTACGTCAATTTATGTGGGATTTCTCATTGTCAAACTTTTCAAAGCATATTAAATGCTTAGCTTAAAAACCTTGGCTCTGTAGGATGCTTAATTTCAAGGCTTCATACATATTCTCGGGCAAACCATGTCTTATGAATCAGCCCTGCTTTGCCACCCTCATCACCATTAACAGAACTCTAAAGAACAGCATTACACTTTCAGATGTTTCTCAAACATCTCCCTTTAATTTTTTTTTTTCTTTATTGATTTTAGAGAGAGGAAGGGAGAGATAGAAACATCAATGAGAGAGAACATTGATTGGCCACCTCCTGCATGCTCACATTGGGGATCAGGCCCACAATCTGGGCATGTGCCCTGACTGGGAATCAAACCGGTGAGTTCTTGGTACATGGGTCATTGCTCAACCACTGAGTCACACCAGCTGGGCTCTCCCTTTATATTTTAAGCTAAACCTCCAAATAAATGCCAATAATCTATTCATGCAAAAGTTACTTTGGCAGCTCAAATAAAGTTGGGTTTTTAAGGCTCTTAGCCTAAAATATTTCTTGCACTGGTAGAATAGCTATTGGATTCCATTGAAAAATTGTCACTTGTAACACATCTTAGCACTTAGAACTGATTTTCTTTATTTTCATCAGATCAAAACTCCTACTATACCATTCTCAATCCCTTCTAAAAGGAATGTTAAGTTGTTTTGAGAATTTCCAAGATAGCACTAAAAAAATACAAGATAGCCCAACCCATGTGGCTCAGTGGATTGAGCTTAGTCCCATGGACTGAGAGGTCCTGGTTCGATTCTCTGTCAGGGCACATGCGGGGGGGAGGGGGGGTGTTTCAGGCTCCGTCCCCAGTAGGAGGCAGCTGATAGATGTATCTCTCTCACATCGATCTTTCTATTTCTCTCTCCCTTCCTCTCTCTCTAAAAAAATCAATTAAAGCATATTAAAAAAACAAAACAAGATAAACTAAAGCTCCCAGAATTTAGATAGCATGAAATCACTAATCATCAGGTTTTTCCCTTATAAAATTAGAAAGTGTGATAGGGATCATATACCCGTTGTCCACTTTATTTTTCTTCTTAGCATTTATCACTATCTAACATAGTATGCGTTTGACTTATTGTCTCCTCTACAGAGTATAAGCAACAGAAAGGCACAGTATATTTCTTTTCCCTTCTTTATCTCCAGGTCCTACAACAGTGCCTGGCATATAGTAGGTACTCAATAAATAAACATTTGTTGAAGAAACAAACAAATGAACGATCCTACAAGGTCAGTAAGTACCCCAAAGGTAGAGTTTCTCCTATTTATTTATCCTATTTATGGTACAAATTCTATTTGTATCATCTAATAAATGACTAAGAACTCCCTGAGGTTACAAGAAGCCAGATCACCTCACATCTCAATCACGCAACTACACCCCCATACCTCTTCCTTAAAGTACAGCAATAACCCCCATCCAACCAACGCATGCCCCTCTCGGCTTCTCTAATTCACCTTTCATACTGATGCCACAATGTTCTCAAACAAAAACACTACCTCATTCTCCTACTTATGTTTCCTGTGGCTCCACTGGATAAAAAGCCCAAGCTCATTTAGAAGGAATATAAAGTCTTCTTTGAATTAAGCTGTTTCTTCTGCCCTTCACTCCCACCACTCTCTGCTCACCAGCCTTATCAAACAACTTCAGTTGAGTCACTGCCCATTCCCAAACGCCAGATGTGTACTCTATCTGGAATGACCTTCCCCACTTTGACTGGCATACTCTCTGCTTATCTTTTAAAACTCAGTTCAAGTCATCTCCAGAAAGCCTTCCTTGATTTCTCAAGATTCACTCACACCATGCTCTGACTTCACTTTGGCATATATCACTCTGTGTTGTAATTATGTCTGTGTCCAGTTCCCTTACTAAATTGTGAGGTCCTTGAGGGAGAATGATGTCATACTCATCTCTGTATCCCTAGTGCCTAGATCATATGAAATGCATCAAGGCCATCTCTAGATCAAGAGGGAATTAACCCAAGATAGGTTTCAGGGGATCAGATCTCTGGAAGAGAAGCGCCCATCACCTGCAGTGGGCCCCCAGACGACTGGATCTTGTGTTCGGGCATTTCTGAGACAGGAACATAGAAATCTGACACGGCCGCAGCCAGGTAAAACATCGCAGAAGAGCCTGCAAAGAGAAGCACAGTGTGTAATAAATCGGAGGGGTGTATGGGATCAGCTCCTTTTCAACTCAGGGTCCCCTGCTGTGAGACCCATGGGTAATGAGGGTGTAAAGGGTGTCTGCGAAGAAAGACTGCCTCCGAGCAATCCAGGGACTCCGAAGGCACGCACCTAGCGGATTGAGCGCCTGGGCCGCAGCCTGCAGCAGATGTAAATAGTCCGCCAAAGTGGTGAACTCCACCGCCAGGAAAGTGCCCGCAGCCGCAGCCTGCTGGTAGCTCCTCAGAGCCGCAGCGAAGCCCGGGAGTGTCTTCTCCTCGACCTCCAGGCTCAGTAAGCCCGAATTGGCTGGGCTGGTGGGCCGCAGAGCCGACAGCCAAGTCTGGGGAGGGAAGCGGTGGGCAAAGGGGAAGGCAGAGCGAGCGCGATACAGGAACAAGACTGCATAGCCCGCAGCCAGGAAGGCCTCGGCCGAGGTTGCCCCGCGCCGCCCGCTGCTGAAGTTGTCAAGGAAGCGCACCGGCCGCGCTTCCAGGGGGACCTTGGTGCCGCCAGATGTCACTAATACTACCCGTCTTCCCTGCGCGCCCAGCCGGGCGGCGAAGCGAGCCATAACCTCGGCCCAGCGCGCAGCGCCGGCGGGCTGGGGGAACTCTGCGACCAGATCCATTTCCGCCATTGAATCCCAGGGCTCCCCCGCGCCTGCGCACACTCCAGGGCCGCCTGCGCCATGCCCCCTGCCCCAGCTGGCTCGCGCGCCGTCGCAATATGTGGGGAGGGTCGCTTCCCTACGCTGGGTGCCAGCTCCGGATGTCTCCACGTCTGGAGATGCGTGCGGGTTCTGCTTCACAGCCCGGCGAAATTGACACTGAGCAGACGCGAGTCGGCTGGGCAGGCATCTGGAGAGCTCATAGTCCCCATTTCCTAGTCTGGGTCAAGAACTGGTGGCGTTTGACCCTTACCGGCCACCGTACAGTCTTTTCTGCATGGACTCCATTGGTATTAGATTGCTCCGACAGCAAACTCTGGGGTTGGGATTTGTGTGTGGGAGGGATGGTTGGTTGTCTTTTTTTTTTTTTTCCGCTTTGTAAACCCCACAAACGTACTCCGGTTGTTAGTCAAGCCACGCCCTCCCGCCTACCCTTGCAATGCTGGGAACGAGGGTGCCCCGTGGTGGTCACGTGCCAAGCGCGTCCCGCGTATCGTCACCCGGCAACCGTTCTGGAGACTGACTCCGCAGGCTGCACCATGAATGTGATCTACCCCCTGGCGGTGCCCAAGGGGCGCCGGCTCCGCTGTGAAGTGTGCGAAGCGCCAGCCGAGCGGGTGTGCACGGCCTGCACAGTCACTTATTACTGGTAGGCCCTGAAATGTGGCCCCTAGGCACCTCAACTGCCTCTCTCCCAATCACCCGTCTGGGTCTGGGTGTCGGTAAGGGGGTTTCCAGACAGGTCGCCAAGACTTCTGTGCCTCGTTTGCGTCTTGTTCTCATTGATCCTCATTTTGCTGAGCGCCTATGCTCTGTTAGTCATTGAGGGAACTTGGCGGACCATGTCCGTCAGAGAGCTAATAACATGTTCAAATGCGACAGACAGATATGTAAACAAACAGAAAATAAGATAGTTTCGGAGAATGATAAATGCCATAACGACACAGGAAATGCAATGGGAGGTTGGGCAGATTGCCGCTCTGAGGGTGGACTGTCTATCTGAAAGTAAAGTGGGAGCAGCCTGCCATGGAAGGGGCGGGGGGAAGAGTGTCACAGTAAGGCTCTGAGAGAGAAAAGACTTGGCTATGTTTGAGGAATAGAAAGAAGGCTATTTGGTGCACAGCCAAGGCTGAGGGTGTGGGGAGGGTAGTACTGGATGAGATCAGTTTTCATTTATTCAGTGTAATATCCCTTGACCTTTGCTTTAGAAGAGACCCTATTTGGGGCCTGAGACAAATCAGCTAGATTGCTGACTTCCAGAAACCTAGGGCAGAGCAGATGAACTTGTTTAAAAAAGAAAGTCATTGTAATACACCCTACATGACAAGTACTGTCACTCGGGGTGTGCTATTCCCTGGGACTTCTAAGGTGGAAGCATGGTGATTGGGGTAGTATCTGGAAATGTTCTCTGAAGAAGTAACATTTGAGCTGAGTCTTGAAAGGGTTAGTAGAAAATTGCTAGGTTAATGAAGAGGGAAGTGTAGGACATTCCCGACACCCAGGACCACCTGAGTGAAGGGTGAAAGAACAGTTTATTAAGAGCTGGGTAGAGAAGGTAGTAGTGGAGGGAGCAGTCACTGATTTTTAAGGAGTCCAGGACCCTTTAGCAGATCATGAATAAGTCACAACCAGCATTTTAAGAAAATAATAGAATAAAAATTATCGGAGTAATCCTACTTGAACTGTCTCTTGAAAATTTTAGTGTTTTTATGTGGGTATGTGCGTTTCTATTGGTAAAATGTATTTCATACTATAGGTTTAGTAAAAAAAAAAAAAAGTTTGAAAATCATTGTGATAGGTAGTAATAGGAGTTTAAACCTAGAACCAGTTTGGCTCAGCGGTTAGAGCATCAGCTGGTGGACCCAAGAGTCACAGCACACATCTTGGTTGCAGTTCAGTTCAGTCAATGTGTCTCGCTCACATCGATGTTTCTCTCTCTGTATCTCTCTGTCCCTCCCTCCCTCCATTCTTCCCTCCCTCCCACTCTATCTGAAGATAAATGGAAAAATATCCTCAGGTGAGGATTTAAAAAATAATAATAATAAAATAAAAAATAGCCCTGGCCGGTTTGGCTCAGCGGTTAGAGCGTCAGCCTGCAGTCCAGAGAGACCCGGGTTCGGTTCCCGCTAAGGGCACGTACCTGGGTTGCAGTTTGTCCCCGGCCCTGGTTGGGTCGTGCAGGTGGCAACCACTTGATGTGTCCCTTTCACATTGATGCTTCTTTCTCTCTTTCTCGCTCTCCCTCCCACTCTAGCTGAACAAAAAATTGAAAAAATGTCCTCGGGTGAGGATAAAAAATAAATAAATAAATAAATAAAATAAAAAATAGTTGATCATCGACCCATGCACCAAGAGGTCGCCAGATTGATTCCGGTCAGGAAACACGCCCAGGTTGTGGGCCCAATCCCCAGTGAGGGGCATGCAGGAGGTGGCCAATCAGTGTTTTCTCTTATTGATGTTTCTATCTCTCTCTCCCTCCCCTTCCTCTCTCTCTAAAATCAATAAAGAAAAAAAGTTAAAAAAAATAAATAAACCGAGAAGATCAAGATTAGGGCCAAACAGTGACATGAGCTAAAAGATTTTTGGAATTTACCTCTGGAAGGTCATGGATGATTTTGGTAAGTTCTCCTTTGTGTTAAGATGACAGATAGCAGTATGGAAGTTAGTCTGGAAGGTCGACACTGGAAGCTGCATAACTAATTGAGAAGTGGTTGCAGTGGTCTCAGTGGAGAGTGAACATACTGTACCTCTCAGACTGAATTAAGTGCCCATCCTTGCTCTCACAGCATTCTATGTCCCCATCCTAACTTATGACACGCTTTAAAATCAGTTGTTCAATGATGTATACTCCTCACTAGGCTGTGTGGCCCAGGAGGGCAAGGATGGCCTCTGTGTTTTCATTGCTGTTACTTTATTGCATTTAGAATACAATTCAGAAATTGTGACAGAAACTACAGTCCTGTTTACCTCTCTACCTTCATTTCCCACCACACTCACCCCCTTTTTCTTGATGTAGTTACAGAGACTTTCTTTCAGTTCTAATTTGCCAAATCTTTTCCATTTTCAGTTTCTTTGCCCTCTGCTGGGAACCTTCCCTTCATCCATGACTCTTCCTAGTTCCCCTCATCCTTCAATTCTCAGAAATGTTATTCAAAGAGGTTTTCTAGAAAACCCAATCTGAATACTCAATCACTTTTCTTCTTCACTTTACCTGTGCTTTTTTTTTTTTTAATTCTCACCGGAGGACATTTTTCCATTTTTGTTCAGATAGAGTGGGAGGGAGAGAGAGGGAGAGAGAGAGAGAGAGAGACATCGACGTGAAAGGGACATATCGAGTGGCTGCCTCCCATATGACCCCAAGCAGAGCCAGGGACAAATCGCAACCCAGACTACCCTTGATTGGAATCAAACCCATGACTCATTGCTGAACCTCTAACCGCTGAGCCAAATCGGCCAGGGCTACCTGTGCTTTTATTTATTTATTTATTTATTTATTTATTTACACACACACACACACACACACACACACATCTATAGTTTGTTTGTTTGTTTACTTCTTTAATATCTGTGTCTCTTACTAGACCTAGTACCTGCACATACCGGGCACTCAATGATCATTTATTGAATAAATGAACTTCTAAATGGATAATAAACCTATTAACTGGGGCAAAGAACAGAGGAGGTGGTGGATGACAGATTGAATTGGGGACATAGTTTGAGTGACCTCAGGCCACTTGGAAGAGGTGGCTGGGAAACAACTTTAAGTACAGACCTGGTATCCCTTTGCCTAATTATAAGCATCTACCTCTTCCCCTGTCCCCACTTCATCCCTCTAGGCATAAGTAATTACTTCTTCCTCTTCATTCATTTTGAAGTTATTCTGTACCTCACAGACAACTTTTTATTTTCCCTCTTCATTTTATTTGTTGGAAAGCATATTATCTCAATTTTATGATGCTCCATTAATACGGGATACTGCATCGAGTATGTGTAGAAGGACTCTCGTGTGCATACCGTCTTTTCATCTGTTTCAGGCCCATCTGAGTATGCCCACAGTCTTCAGAAAAGAGTCTTGAAATAGCTGAAACTAAATACTTGATGAATGTATGAATGACTAAATGATCATGTCCTATACCCTTATCCTCCATTATTTTTTTTGTCATTTCTCACTGCTTTTATTTATTTTATTTTATTTTTTATTTTTTTATCCTCACCTGAGGACATTTTTCCATTTTTTGTACAGACAGAGTGGGAGGGAGAAAGAGGAAGAGAGAGAGAGGGAAACATCGATGTGAAAGGGACACATCGAGTGGCTGCCACCCGCACGACCAACCAGGGCCAGGGACAAACCGCAACCAAGGTACATGCCCTTAGCGGGAACCGAACCCAGGTCTCTCCGGACCGCAGGCGGACGCTCTAACCGCTGAGCCAAACCGGCCAGGGCTCTCACTGCTTTTAATACTCCTTAAAGTCTTCTTTTCATTTTTTCCCCTCTCTTTTTCTCCATATTTCTATATCATTGTGCCCAGGAGATTACAAGATTTTCCTATAAAATAAAACTGAGGTAATTGTTCTATATCTCAAAAATAGGAGCTTTACTGCCCTCTTCCTCACAGGGTTTTCATGGTTGGATATTGAGTTGGCACGCAGTATCTATGTATTTATTTCCCTCATCCCAAATGTAAAGAGCAGGAAGGACAATCAATTTGAATTGGTGAAAATTTTTTTTACAGCCCTGGCCAGTTTGGCTCAGCGGTTAGAGTGTCGGCCTGTGGTCCGGAGAGACCTGGGTTCGGTTCCCGCTAGGGGCACGTACTTCGGTTGCAGTTTGTCCCCGGCCCTGGTTGGTCGTGTGGGTGGCAGCCACTCGATGTGTCCCTTCACGTCGATGTTTCTCTCTCTCTCCTTCCTCTCTCTCCCTCCCACTCTATCTGTACAAAAAATGGAAAAATATCCTCGGGTGAGGATAAAAAAAAAAAATTTTTTTTACAAAAGGATTTTTTCCTGAGTCTAAATATAATTAATGCTCACAGCAGAAAACTTGAAAACACAAAAAAATAAAGAAGAAAAATAAATCTATAATCCCACAACCCAGAGATTAATAACCTGATATTTTGGTGAATTTTCTTATATTATTTACCTATAAATCTATTTATTTTATATACTGTGTGTAATCTTGTACATATCTTTCTGTATTGTTCCCAAGGAATAGAACCCCCCCCCCTTTTTAATGTCAGTTTTATTAAAGTATACACTGAGCCCTGGCTGTTTGGCCCAGCAGTAGAGTGTCAGCCTGCGGACCAATGAGTCGCAGGTTCGATTCTGGCCAAGGGCATGTACTTCAGTTTCAGTTCATCCCCGGTCCTGGTAGGAGTTGTGCCGGAGGCAACCAGTCAATGTGTCCCTGTCCTGTCGATGTTTCTCTCTCTCACCCTTTCTCTCCCTGCCACTCTGTCTGAAGATAAATAGGAAAATATCTTCAGGTGAGGATTAAAAATACATAAATAAATAAAATATACACTGAAACATTACAGAGAGGTATAAGAGGCTTCAATATTATAGGTTAACAAATTATAGCATAGAGATAAGAGAATTTGCAATAATTTTTCCTTTTATTTAACATATGGGGCACGAATTAAAATGCCTTCATTGGCCAGGAAGAGAAAACAAACAGTGAAGTGATATTCAATAGTAGGAAGCAGTAAGAACTGTGGTGAATTGGAGAATTAATGCCCTGCCTAAAGACATTCAAATTCAGTTTAAAAACATGATAATGGCCAAATAAAACACGTCTAGCTCACTGTGACATGTGAGCCCTGGAAAAATATATTTTCAACTCCTTTTTTATGCATGGTCCTGTATTGGGGGTGAGACGTGAATAAGGAGAATATATAAAATATATAAATGAAGTTCACTTTACTTAGAAAGGTAAGATATGTCAAATTCTCTCAGTGGAACAAAAGTTCAGATAGCTAAGTTAATATTTTCATTGCTCACACAATTATCAAGCCCCTATTTAATAAATACCCTGTGGAACTCAACTATTTCTGTGTCCTGACTGTTAAGTGCTTTTATTGATTTGTTTACAATGTCTGTTTTTTAAAAACCCTTTAAAATGCTTTATGTCATTTCTGTGGTAGCAGTTCCAGTTTATAAAGAAAATACTTTCTTGCAGATCTCTTGTCCCAGGAGGAAGAAAAGAGAGAGAGTGCTATGTATTCTTGTCTGTGACCACCTGTGTGCTGTAATAGCAGAGTTGAGTAGTTGCAACAGAGACCATATAATTTTCAAAGCCTAAAGTATTTACTGTCTGGGTTTTTATCGAAAACTTTGTGGACCCCTGCCCTAGATTATTGTTATCTATTTTGGAATATGTATAAATGGAGCCAAACAGTTAACATTCTTACATTTAAGTAAAAATGTGTAATAGACAATAGCAATGCAAAAACCCATGGTTGTATGCATCTAACAACAGTCTTTAAATACCTGAAACAGTTATATGTCGAACATACCTCTTTTTTTCAAAAAGGTGAACATGAAAAAAACACATGAAGCTATAACTGTCAGAATTGAATGGAGCAATAAACAATTTAGTTGGACACTTAATAGTTGGATAGTTGGATACTTCAGTAGTATTCATTCCACTTTCAATAATGAATAGAACAACTAGACCAAAGATTAGCAAGGAAATATAAAACTAGAACAACAGTATAAACTAACTAGACCTAGCAAACATCCATAGAACACTATCCAACAACATCAGAATGCACATTTTTCTCGAGTGCATATGGAACGTTATCCAGGATAGATCATATGTTAGAGCATAAAAACAAGTCTAAAATTTGTAACGATTGAAATCACACAAAGTATGTTTTCCAACTGTTAACTGTTGTAACTAGCTAGCTAATATTAATAATAGGAAGGGAGCAAAGGGCAGGCCAGACATAAGCATGGTTGTCTGGGCAGCTTCACCTGGAAGCTGCAACTTTACACTCCCCGGAGAACCACTGGTCCATTCCCTGAAAATCACTGGGGGAAGGAGTCCAACAAAGGGAGAAATGGATGAATGTGCAGTGAAGTTGCGATGACCTATGGAAGGTGCTTGCCCATCAGTCTAACCTGGGAACAAAGATCATTGACTAGGAGGGTGGACCCCAATGGAAGCCTGCAAAAATTTGGGAATACGTAATCCTCAGGCAACACAATTCCCTCTCTCTTGTTTCTCTTGCTTTGCTCCTGCTTCCTTGCACTTACCCATGCTTCCTTCATAGCCATGTGGCCCTAGAAGCTGAATGGACCTCATGGCCATGCCATCCCCACATGCAATGGACTGCAGCTGCGAACACAAGCTAAGCTAGCCAGATGCTGGACTGAACTATGCAAGTATGGAATGGAAATTGGGCAATGAAAGGCTTTGATCGTAGCTCTGCTGAAGATAAAAATGGAACTTTTTCCGTGGTGGGATGGATGGAGATGGGACCTGGGAAAGTCAGGGGTTTAATTCCACAGAAATAAAGCTTTCCACAATACCTCATCCTCCCATTGGGGCCTCAGGAAATTCTTATTTCCAGGGTGCCCCAAGAGCTCCACTTCTACCAGCAACAGGTGGGGACACCGAGACAACCCCGCTGATTATACAATCACAGTGGAATGAAATTAGTAACTAATAACAAGAGAATTTGGGAAATTCTTCAAATGTGTGGAAATGACATTCTTAAATAATCAGTGGGTTGATGAAGAAATCAGAAGAGAAATTGGAAAATGCTTTGAGATGAAAAGAGAACAAAAGCACAACATACTAAAACTCACGATGCAGTGAAAGCAATACTCAGGGAAATTTATAGCTGTAAACACATACCTTAAAAATGAATGAACATCGCTTCTCAGCCTTTTGGCTAAGATCAAGTGTAAAAAAGAATGAAGATCTCACATCAGTAACAGTCTTCCACTTTAAGAAATTAGAAAAAGCCCTGGCCAGTTTGGCCCAGCAGTCAGAGCGTTGGCCTGCGGTCCAGAGAGATCCAGGTTCGGTTCCCGCTAAGGGCATGTACCTCAGTTGCACTTTGTCCCAGGCCCTGGTTGGGCTGTGCGGGTGGTAGCCACTCGATGTGTCCCTTTCACGTTGATGTTTCTCTCTCCCTCCCTCCCACTCTATCTGAACAAAAAATAGAAAAAAATGTCCTCGGGTGAGGATAAAAAAATAATAATAATAAAAGAAATTAGCCCTGGCTGGTTTGGCTCAGTGGTAGGACATTGGCCTGCGGTCTGAAGAGACCTGGGGTTCGGTTCCCGCTAAGGGCGTGTACCTCGGTTGCAGTTTGTCCCTGGTCCTGGTTGGGTCATGTGGGTGGCAACCACTTGATGTGTCCCTTTCACATCGATGTTTCTCTCTCTCTCTCTCTTTCCCTCCCACTCTGTCTGAACAAAATATCAAAAAATATCCTCAGGTGAAGATTAAAAAATAATAATAATAATAAAATAGAAAAAGGAGCAAACTCAAACCAAAGCTAGCAGAAGGAGGGAAACAGTAAATATTATAGCATTAAAAAAATGAAGTAGAGAATAAGAAACTATAAAATCAACAAAACCAAAAGTTGGTTCTTTAAAAAGATCAACAAAATTGATCATCTTTAGACTGACCAAGAAAAAGAGACTCACATTACTAAAATCAGAAATGAAAGTGGGACCATTGCTTCCAACTTTGCAGAAATAAGAGATTATAAGAGAATACTATGTACAGCTGTATGCCAACACATTAGATAACCTAGATGAAATATATTCCTAAAAAGACAAACTGGTCCTGGCTGGTTTGGCTCAGCGGTTAGAGTGTTGGCCTGTAGTCCCGAGAGACCCAGGTTCAGTTCCCGCTAAGGGCATGTGCCTTGGTTGCAGTTTGTCCCCGGCCCCGGTTGGGGTTGTGTGGGTGGCAACCACTGGATGTGTCTTTCTCACATTGATGTTCTTCTCTCTCTCTCTTCCTCTTTCTCCCTCCCACTCTATCTGAACAAAAAAATGGAAAAATGTCCTCGGGTGAGGATAAAAAAAAACAGACAAACTGACGCAAGAAAAAATAGAATATCTATACAACTAGAGAGATTTAGTGAGTAATCAAAAAACTTCCTACAAAGAAAAGTCCAGGACTAGATGACTTCACTGATGAATTTTTATCATATGTTTAAAGAAGAATGAACAATTATTCACAAACTCATCAAAAAACAGAAGAGGAAGGAATAATTCCCAATTCATTTTATGAGACTAGCATTACCTTGATACCAAAACCAGACAAAGACATCACAAGAAAGCTACAGGCCAACATCCCTGAATAATGATGCAAAAATCCTCAACAAAATACTAGCAAGCCAAATCAAGCAGCATATAAAAAGGATTATACATGATGACCAACTGGGATTTCTCCCATGATTTTAAGGTTGGCTCAGCATACAAGTATCAATCAGTATAAGAAATCATCCTAATAGAATTAAAGGACAAAATCCACATAATCATCTTAATAGATGCAGAAAAGGCATTTCACAAAATTCAACACCCTTTGTGATAAAAACACTTAACACACTAGGAATATAAAGAAGCTTCTGTAACTTGGTAAAGGGCATCTATGAAAAACCTATAGAGAAACACATAGCTAACATCATACTTAATGGTCAAAGACTGAAAGTGTTCCCTCTAAAATCAAGAATGGAACAAGAATTTTGCTTTCACCACTTTTATTCAACATTGTACTAGAGGTTCTAGTTGGGCTAATTAGGAAATACAATTAAATAAAAGGAATCCGGCTTAGAAAAGAATGAGTAAAAGGCCCGGTCTGTGTGGCTCAGTGGTTGAGCGTCAACCCATGCACCAAGAGGTCACTGGTTCAATTCCTGGTCAGGGTACATGCCCATGTTGTGGGCCAAATCCCCAGTGGGAGGCATGCAGGAGGCCACCAGTCAATGTCCTCTCTCATCAATGTTTCTATCTCTCCCTCTCCCTTAAAAATCAATAAAGAAAAAAAAATTTTTTTTTTAAAGAAAGAATAAAAGTACCTCTGTTGACAGGTGACACAATCTTATAGTGAAAATGCTAAAGAACTCACAAAAAAGCCCTGGCTGGTGTGATTGGCATTGACCCATGCACTGAGAGGTCACTGGTTAGATTCCCAGTCAAGGCCCATGCCCGAGTTACTTGAACCCCAATAGGGGTGTGCAGGAGGCAGCTGAATGTTGTTTCTCTCTCATCGATGTCTCTATCTCTATCTCCCTCTCCCTTCCTCTCTCTCTAAAATCAATAATAAAAACATTAAAAAATTTATAGGAACCCACACAAAAAACCTATTAGAGCTAATAAATGAATACAGTAAGGTTATAGAATTGCCATGCAAAAATCAGTTGTATTTCTATATGCTAATAATGAGCAATCTGAAAGTGAAATTAAGAAAACCATTTACAAGAGCATAAAAGAAAGGAGATGAATTTAACCTAAGTAATACAAGACTTATACACTGAAGACTACAAAATATTCTTGAAGGAAGTTAAAGAAGACCTAAATAAATGGAATGGTATTCATAGTTTGGAAGACTTAATATTAAGATAGCAGCACTTCTCAAATTGATCTACAGATTCAGTGCAATCCCTATCAAAATTCCAAGTGCCATTTTTGTCAAAATGGACACACTGATTCTGAAATTCATATGAAAACGCGAGGGACCCAGAATAGCCAAAACAATCTTGAAAAAGAACAAAGTTGGAGGACTCACACTTCTCAGTTTCAAAATTTACTACAAAGCTATAATGATGAAGAAATCATGATACGTATTGGCTTAAGGATAGACATTCAGAGATCAGTGGTCCAGAAATAAGCACATACATCCATGGTCAATTGGTTTTCAAAAAGGTTGCCAAGACACTCATTTGGGAAAAGAATTGTTCCTTCTGCATGGTGCCAGCATAACTGGGTATCTACATGCAAAAGAATAAATTTGGACCCCTACTTTACACCGTATACAAGAAAGACCTAAATGTCAGAGCTAAAAATATAAAACTTTTACAAGGAAACATAGTTGTAATCTGTGTAATCTTGGATTAGGCAACAGTTCTTAGATATGACACCAAAAGCACAAGGAAAAGAGATAGGTTGGACACCATCAACATTAAAAACGTTGTGCATCAGGAAACACAAAAAATAAAAGGAAAAGACAGCCCACAGAATGGGAGAAAATATTTGCAAATCATATATATCTGATAAGAACCTAGAATCCACAATATGTAAAGAACTCTTAAAACTCAACAATTGCTCTGGCCAGTTTTGCTCAGTAGTTAGAGCATCAGCCTGTGGACTGAAGAGTTGTGGGTTTGCTTTCCCAGTCAAGGAAACATACTTCAGTTGTGGGTTTGATCCCCGGCCCTGGTCCATGTCATGTGGGAGGCAACCAATCAATGTGTCTCTCTCACATCAATGTTTCTCTCTCTCTCTCTCCCTCCCTCCCACTCTGTCTGAAAAAAATCAATGAAAAAATATCCTAGGGTGAAGATTAAAACAAAAACAAACAAACAAACAAAAATTCAACAATAAGACAAAAGACCCTGTTAAAAAATGGGCAAAGGATTTGAATAAACATTTCTCCAAGGAATATATACAAATGGCTAGTAAGAACCTGAAAAGATGCTCAACATTATTAGTCATTAGGGAACTGCAAAATAAAACCACAGTGAGACACCACACACACTAGGATGGTTATAACAGAAAACAAGTGTTGTTTAGGAAGTAGAGACAATGGAACCCTTATACATTGCTGGTTGGAATGTAAAATAGCACAGCTTTTATGGGATATAGTTCGGCAGTCCTCAAAACTTTAAACATAAACATATAGTTACTATATGACCCAGCAATTCCATTCTTAGGTATATACCCAAGAGAACTGAAAACATTTGTTCACACAAAACCTTAAACACTAATGTTCATAGCAGCATTGTTCATAATAGCCTAAAAGCAGAAACAGCCCAAATGTTCACCAACTAATGGATGTCTGAACAAAAGTGATAGATCCATACAATGGAATATTAGTCATAGAAAGGAATAACGTTGATACATGCTACAACATGGATGAACCTTGAAAACATACTAAATGAAAGAAGGTAGACACAAAAGGTCATATATTGTCTGTTTCCATTTTTATGCAATGTCCAGAATAGGGAAGTACATAGAGAAAGTAGATTAGAGGTTCTAGGCATTGCATAGGTGGAAGGAAGAATAAGAACAACTGCTAGAGTGAATGGTTTCTTTCTGGGCGATGAATGTGTCCTGGAATTAGATAGGGTGATGATTATACAACCTTGTGAATATGTTTTTTGTTTTTGTTTTTTTAAACCACTGAATTGTACACTTTATAAATTACATATTAGTTTTAAAATGTAAAAAATGAAAACCCCATGATTGGAGGAAAGGTCAGATTTAAGTAATAGATTTGGGAGTCATTTATAGAGGAAATTATTTAAGGAATGGGAGTGGATACTCTGAAGGAGTACGGGCCAATAGAATTTTTCTGCAGTGATGCAAATGCTCTACATTTGTGCTGTCTTACTGAGTTTTTAAAAATACTAAATATGCATGTAAAACAGAGAAGCTATATACCAGACTATCACAGTGCTTCCCCTAGAGAGCTAAGAAACAGCTGGCTTTGGAGTACAGGCTTAGAGAAACTATTTAATGTCTCAACACCCATGCTTCTTTACCTTTAAAACAGTAGTAACTGATTTTGTTCTATTTTCAAAAGTTAATTAGGTACCTGCAAGACCACCTGTGGCACCTCTCGCTGGGGAGGCATTCCCAGTGTGTCCTCTGTGACAGCGCCCCCAGGAGCAGAGACAGGCGTGCAGGGGGAGCTCTCCAGAGTCCTGCAGCACGATGGCACCTATTGTAGGAAAGTGTATCCCAGAGCCTCATCAAATGTAAATTCCTTTCTCTTCCCCAAGAGAAAGACTCTCAAATCCCTCAGCTTCAAAGTTCAGCTATTTTGAAAATGACCTTAGAACAATGCAGGATTAAAGCTGTCTTTGTTGTTATTAAACACCAAGACAGAATAGCCACAGCATCACCATGTGGCTTTGGAACGTGAACCTGGGCCTGCACAAAGGACATCCTTCACCACCCCTCCCCAACCCCAGCATAGTTTTTCCACCCTCAAGTAATCACACAGCAGGAAAGAGACTTGTGTCAAAATGGCTTTGGGCTCCCTGTCTGGTTTGTGTTGGCCTTACTTTTTCTAGTTTCTAGGGCTAGGCCAGGAGCAAAGCCAATAGACTCTTAGGTCAGGCCTAAAGTAAAGATAACGAAGTCATGTTTTTATTGTCAGTGGAGTGGTTCATCAAAGAGCTGACTGGGATAGCATCCATGAGAAGATCTGCCAGCTCCTGATCCCACTGCGCACGTCCATGCCCTTCTACAACTCAGAGGAAGAGCGGCAGCACGGCCTGCAGCAGCTGCAGCAGCGGCAGGTGGGCCCTAGGGGACAGTTACAGGGTCAGCTCATGGCTGCAGCGAAACTGCTGGGGGGAAGGGGTGTGCGGGGTCGCGGTCACTAACCTGTAACCTCTGTGAGGGCAGAGATTTGGTCTTGTGTCATTATGTTTTTAATGCCATTCAGTCCATCGTTCTCCACATAGTTACTGAGTATCTGCTGTCTTAGTCTCCTGAGGCTGCCTAGCAAAACACCACCGACTGGGTGACTTAAACAACAGAAATTTATTTTCTCACAGTTCTGGAAGCTAGAAGTCAAGATGAACGATAGGTGTCGGCAGGGTTGGGTTCTTCTGCGGCCTCTGTCCTTGCCATGTGGGTGGCTGCCTTGGTGTGTGCCCTCATGGCCTTTCCTCTGGGCACACATAGCCTTGCTCTGGCTTTTGTGTCCACATTTCTTCTTACAAGGACACCAGTCGGATTGGATTAGGGCCCATCCAAAGGCCTCATTTTAACTTAACCCCCTATTTAAAGGCCGTATCTCCAAGTGCAGCCACTTTCTGAGGTACTGGGGATTAGGGCTTCAACATGTGAATTTTGGGGGACATAATTCAGCCATAATACCCATCTATGTCAAGTACTGTGATGAGAGCCAAGGCACACAGTGGGAAGTCAACAATGATGTGTGGATATGTAGAGGAGTGAATACATAAAGGAGATTAGGAAAACTATGATGGCATTGATAGCCTCTCATTTTTTATTTAAATCTCAAAACACTGGATTTCTCGATTTCAGTGTCACGTTGAGAGTGGCCTTAGAACAATGCGGAGTTAGAGTTGTTTCTGATATTAGATAAGCAGGATAACTCCAGAGGGAAAAGTCTCTTAAAATTAATTCAAATAGAAAGGCAGAAAGTTTTAGGTGGTCCTAAGGTATGACAGCTTTGTTAAAATAAAATTTTATTATAAATAGAAGAATAATATCCATTTAATAATTTTCTGTTGAGCACGCATCTATACCAAGTAGTGAACTAAGATGAAAATACACTTGTTCCTGGACCTGAAGGAACTCACTGTCCAGAGTTTGCCTTTTCGTATCACCTATTTTGGGTCTTGTGACCACCTTAATACAGGCAGGCTCACTATGTGCCAGTTCACTAGGTGTTGGCCTTGTCTCCAGTGTACCTATATCCGTCATTGTCTTTTACCTTTAGACTGTCTCAGATGGTCTAGTTTTTTCTTCCACAGAAGCATTTGATTGAATTCTGCTACACCGTAGCCCAGAAATATCTCTTTGAAGGAAAACATGAAGTTGCCGTCCCAGCAGCTTTGCATTCTCTTCGCTTCCGTATGAATGTGTACGGCCTGAGTTCAGTGGAGCTTGTGCCTGCCTACCTGCTGCTGGCCGAGGCCAGCCTTGGTAAGTGCCCCCCGGAGTCCTTAAGAAGTGCCATGCGGGTCGTAGCAGTGGCCAGAGTCCAGCCGCGGCAGTGGCACCAAGGCACCTTTTGAGGAAGAGCAGGGTTGCTGAGAATCCGGCGCAGGGTGGGGAAGGAGATGGCATGGACCTCTGGCCACAGCGGACAGGAACCCACTCGAGCTGGCCTAAGCAGGAGGACGTTTATTAGGACGGGGGCGTGTCCTCAGGGAACTGAAGCTTCACAGGTACTGGAATCAGAAAGTGGTAACGAACTAAGGCTGGTGCTCTCAGCTTCTCCTACTGAGGAGGCCAATCAGTGTTTCTCTCTCTCTCTCTCTTCTCCCTTCCTCTCTCTCTAAAATCAATACAGAAAAGGAATTTTCTAAAAAAGAGGAGAATTAACATTTTTGAGGTGAATTAACATTTTTGAGTAATTACAGTATTTTAGGTACCATGCTACCAATTTCTACTCGTAGCCACATTTATGTTTGTTTGTTTTTTAATCCTCACCTGAGGACATTTTTCGATATTTTGTTCAGATAGAGAGGGAGGGAGAGAGAGAGAAACATTGATGTGAAAGGGACACATTGAGTGGGTGCCACCCACACGACCCAACCAGGGCCCGGGACAAACTGCAACTGAGGTACATGCCCTTAGTAGGAATCGAACCCGGGTCTCTCTGCACCATAGGCCAACGCTGTAACCGCTGAGCCAAACCGGCCAGGGCTCGTAGCCACATTTAAAAACAACAACAAGCCCTGGACGGTTACTCAGTGGTTATTAGAGCTTTGGTCTGCGGTCCAGAGAGGCCCAGGTTCGGTTCCCGCTAAGGGCACGTACCTCAGTTGCAGTTTGTCCCCGGCCCTGGTTGGGTCATGCATACAGGAGGCAGCCACTCGATGTGCCCCTTTCACGTCGATGTTTCTCTCTCTCTCTCTCTCGTCCTCTCTCTCTCTCCCTCTATCTGAACAAAAAATGGAAGACTGTCCTTGGGTGGGGATTAAAAAAAATTTTTTTAAAAACAACAACAAACTTTAAAAAGTAAAACTGTTGGAAATACAGCACAAAGAACTGTTTTCTCTGAGCTACCTGAGAGTAAGTTGCTTACCTGATGCCCTATACCTTGAAGATTTCAGTGTGTATTTCCTGCAAAGATGTTCTTCATAATTGCAATGCAATCATCATCTACTGTCATCTACTAAGAGACCCCGTTGAAGTTTCTCCAGTTATTCCAATATCATCTTCTAGCAAAAGGATACAGTTCAAAATCATGCTTTTCATTCTATTACCGTGTGTCTTTAGTCTCCTTCATTTTGGAATAGTTTCTCAATCTTTCCTAGATATCTATGACTTTGGTTTTTTTATTTACTTGTTTATTTATTTTATCCTCACCCAAGCGTATTTTTCCATAGAATTTTAGATAGAGTGGAAGGGAGGGAGGGAGAAAAAGAGAGAAACACTGATGTGAGAGAGACACATCAATTGGATGCCTCCGCATGACCTTGACCAGGGCCAGGGATTGAACCTACAACCCAGGTATGTACCTTTAACCGGAATTGAACCCACAACCCTTGGGTACACAGGCTGATGCTCTAACTGCTGAGCCAAACCTGCCAGGGCTGATTTTTTATTTTTATTTTTTATCCTCACCCGAGAACAGTTTTGCATTTATCTTCAGAAAGAGCAGGAGGGAGAGAGGGAGGAAGAGAGACAGAGAAACATGGATGTAAGAGAGACACATTGACTGGTTGCCACCCACACAGCCCCAGTTGGTACTGGGGACAAACTGCAACTGAGGTACGAGCCCTTAGCAGAAACTGAACCTGAGACTCTCCAGTCTGTGGGCCAACACTAACCGCTGAGCCAAACTGGCCAGGGCCAGGGCTAATTTTTAAATATTAAAGGCCAATGATTGCATAAAATGTCCCTCAATTTGAGTTTCTCCAATGTTTCCTCATGACTAAATGCAGATAATGAAATTTGGCAGGAATATCACAGAAGTGACAATGTGTTCTTCTCATCCCTTCCTATAAATTGGCACATGTTTCAATTTATTCCATTACTGATGATGCTCATTTAAATTACTTCATTACGTGGTATCTGTGGGGCTTATTCTCTGTAAGTTACTTTCTCCCCTCTTTGCAATTAATAAGTAGTTTATGGGGAGGTATTTTGAAACTATGTAACTGTTCCATTTCTCATCAAACTTTCAATGTATTCATTCATTTATTTATTTACATTAGTATAGACTCTTGGCTTCCTGTTTTATTCAATGGTTTATAATCCCTTACTATCATTAATTTGATGCTCTACTGTCCCTGATTTGGCAAGTGGCTGTCCATTCAAGCTGGCTTCTGTCTCCACTTTGTTCTTTGATCACTTTCCTGCTTTCTGGAACATACCTCCAAGGAGCCCGATTTCCTTTAGTGAAAAGTGGAATTCAGAAGCCAAGGTTGTGCACTAGGTGTGTGCATTGCTATTGGAGTATGGCTGTTCCCAGGTCTTCTCAGTGGACAGATTTAGGGAATATGTGTAAATATAATAATGTGTGTACCTATACACACATTACATTTAAATTTACTTTTATCTATCTATATATCTGCCTCTCTCTCTCTCTCTCTCTCTCTCTGTCTCTTTCTCTATATATATATGTGCATACACACACACACATATATATGTGCATACACACACACACATATATATACACACACACATATATATGGTAGGTTAATAATAAATAATGTAATAGTTGTTAAATAAATAATAACACAAGAATAAACTGCTTCATGGACTCACAATTGAAAACCTACTTTTGCCCACCCCTGTATGTATGACCATGGGTCCATACCAGTGTACAAAATCCAGTCCGATGCCACCACAGGGTTTATTCTAATTGTCTCCCATTCCATATTTATAGTTCTCTGACAGTGAGAAAGCTGGCTTCCTTTTTCATTAGTATATTTACATATTTAATCCGCTCTCCTTCTATGAACCCATCTCCCATCTCCAACCCTATCCTTTCCCTTTGCAAGTTGCTCTCCTCTCCATCCATGGGCTCTGACCCCTGATTCCAGGCTACTTCCACATGGATCCCCTCCTCGCTGGTTTGGGCTCTGACTCCCTACACCAGGCCACTTAACTGTAAGAATGTCCTCCTTATCCCACTCAGGTCTCACTCCCCATCTGGATTATCCTTCCTCCAAAACTAATGGGAAAAGCACTGGACAAGGAGATGCAGCCCAGGTTCTCTTTATTTCTGACACTGACTAGCCATGTCAATGCCCTCTACCATTTTTTTCTCCATCTTAATAATCTTAGTTAAGAGTCATTTGCTCCTTTAAATTTGAAAGAACCTCAGCCTAAAGCTCTTATTTTATAGACAGAACCCAGATGAAAGATGTGACTTGCCATGAACCAGGTTCATGAGCCTAGGCCTCTTGCTTCTAACCTAGAATTTTCCCACTTTAGTTCTCCATGTTAGATTGAGCTTCAGTCAAGCAAAGTTACTTGCTTCCTCTTGTAGACTACTTCTTCTTCATCTCCCCTCCTTTAAATCAGTGGCAGATGATTACAACTAGAATGAAGCAATGCTTACATATGAACTAGGCCTGGGAGGAAGGACAAAGAACAGAAGGTTGACTTATGAGTGGTTTGTGTCCTGACTTCTCGACCCTTTCTTGGTGCCATTTCTGCTGCAGCATCCATCACACAAAATGCTTCACCCAGAGGGTGCCTCCTGCTCTGCAGAGGCTGTCAGTGGTTTTTCTGTTCAGTTCTGACAAGCTCCTTGGAAGCAAACAGGTAGGCATACAGCTGTTATGTATTTCTACAGCTAAACAAAAAGTCTTAAGTGTCAACAATATAAGAATATTAGAAATAATGTGACTTTGGCTTAGTAACCATATGTTGTCCATTCTAGCTCCTACGTGTCTCTTTATGTCTGTTTCACCTTCATTCGCTGTCTTAGCTCAGGCTCTTATCCGTGCTTGCCTGAACTATTTCAGAAGTCTTCTAGTGAGCCTTCCACTCTTCTTCCTCCTCTCCGGTCCCTCCTCCACACTGGCTCCAGAAAGCCTTCTAAATCTAAATCCAATTCTCTCTTCCTTTCTGAAAACCCTCTAATTTTTATCCACATGCCTCAAGCTCTTTGATGCAATTTACTAATCTCTCCATGATCTGTCCTCTGCCCACCTCTAACCTAATTTCCTGCCATTCTACCCTTACATTTTGTGCTCCAGCATCACAGACCAATATGTAACTCTTCAAATATGGCATACTATTTCATACCTCTATACCTTTGCATATGTGTTACCTCTGCCTAGGATGTTCTCTCCCTCATCTACCTGGAACACTTCTATTCATTCTCAAAACTCAGCTCTGACCTTCCTGATTGCCTTAGTTTGGCTGCCATAAAAAACACCACAGCCTGGGTGGTTTAAATAACGAGCATTTATTTCTCACAGTTTCAGAGGCTAAAATTCCAAGATCAAGGTACCAGCAGATTGGTGTCTGGTGAGGGCCTGTTTCCTGGCTTCTAGACAACCACCTTTTTGCTGTATCTTCACATGGCTGAGAGAGAGATCATCTCTCTTGTGTCTCTTCTTATAAAGGCACTAGTAAGGGCTCCATTTACATGGCCCAGTTACCTCCCAAAGGCTCTACCTCCAAATACCATCACTTCGGGGATTAGGGCCTCAACGTATGGATTTTGGGGGACACAACAGTCAGTCCAAAGCACTGAACATGCCTCTCCCCACTCCCTTGTTTTGGTCCATCCCACCCATAGAATGAAACACTTCTCACTCTGTGCCACTTCCAAACCATATGATGTTGCTCTTCTTGCACTTACACTATTTTATATAGGTATTTGTTTTCATGTCACCCATTCACTCCCAACCCAACTATGAACTTTTTCAAAGGTAATGGTTTTGTTTCATCTTTGAATCCCCATCATTTAACATAAGCCCTGGTACTTAAATTGATTATATATAATTCACATACCATAAAATCCACTCTTTCAAAGTATAATTCAGGGATTTTAGTATATTAGATTGTGCAACCATCACTATATTTAATTCCAGAACATTTTAATCAAGCAGAAATGGAACCCCATACCCATGTTAACAGTCATACCCCATTTTCCCATACTCACATTTCCTGGCCACCACTAATACACCTCTGTCTCCATGGAATGGCCTATTCTGGACATTTCATATAAATGGACTCATATAATATGTCTGTAGCCTTTTTTTTTTTTGAATTACAAAGCTACTTTTAATACTTTGGGGTGAGCCCCACAGGAATAAAAAAAACACTGGGAAGGGGTAACCCCCTCACCCCCAGGAGTGGCCCAGGGGGAGAAAGGCTACCCGAGGGGAAGGTAGCACACAAGGGACCCGCTGCAGACTCGGGGCAAAGGGAATACCCTCGGTGCTGGGACCTGCGAGCGCTACAGGAGGAAACGCGAGCTTGGGGGACTGGCTCCAGGCACACAAGCGAAGGGCAAGAGGGTTGGACACGAAACCACAAAGCTACTTGGGTTCCTCCTTCTTCTCGTTTGCTTTTTTCTCTTCTGCTCCATGACCTCCGAGTCCCTCTGCTTGTGGGCGACAGCAGAAAGCCCGTCATCTTGGCCCTTGCCTTTAACCGAGTCGCTCTGCTTTTTCATATTCTGGCCGGCGAGCTCGCGGTGGTTACTGCGGGTCATGGCGATGGCAGCGGCTCCAGCCTGCCTCTGTTGCGTCCCTTTGTTCACTCTGACGTTGTAGCCTTTTGTGTCTGGCTTCTTTCATTTAACATAATGTTTTCAAGGTTCATCCACATTGTAGCATGTGTCAGTACTTCATTCCTCTCCATGACTGAATAATATTCCACTCATGGATATGGATAGACCACATCTTGCATATCTACTCATCACCTGATGAACATTCACATTGTTTCCATTCTTTTGGTTATTATTATTAGGCCGCTATGAACCTTCGTGTACAAATTTTTACATGTCAATAAATGTCTGAGTTAAGGAATAAATGAGTGAATGCATGATGACATATTGTATTATGTGTTTTCTGGCCAGGATATTAATTATAACCTTCTTTCCTTCTTTTGGACAGGTCTGGGCCATATTGTCCAGGCTGAGGAATACCTATCCCAAGCCCAGTGGACAGTCCTCAAATCAACTGAATGTTCTTATGCCACCCACTCTTTACTGCACCGGAACCTGGGACTTCTCTTTATGGCTAAGGAAAACTATGAGGAAGCCCGTTATCATCTGGCCAATGACGTAAACAATCTAAATTATAACACCTGAATATTTCTGAGACCAGTTCTGTTCAGTTTGTTTTTGTTTTTGTTTTTTAACTGAGCATTTCTCTATAACTTTTTTGGTCTACAACTAACTATGATGAGGTATTAGCAAGAACACAATTTTAACCACCTGAGTTCAAGCCTTCTGACTTCTTGGCTGTGCAACTTTGGCCAGGGCACATCAATTCTCCAGGCCTCAGTTGCTCTGAGAATAATAAAGGGAGGCAGAGCAGTGTACTGGTTAAGAGAAGGGCTTTACTTCTAGTCCCAGCTCTGTAGTTCACCAGCTACTTAGTCCTGGACAAATTGTTTAACCTCTTTTATCATCTGTAAGACAGAAATCATAAACGGTCTCTCCCTCATTGAGCCATTGCAGAGATAAATAATAGGACAATATATGTGCAGCACTTTGGCTATTATTTTTATTATAATAGAGTGCGGTTAAGTTTCAATGAGCTGGTGGTATTTGAAAGTGCTTTACAAACTACAAAACTCTGTGCAAATGTTACGTAGGTTCATGAGGGTGATGATTGAGCAGTTCTAGAATTTCTGAGGTTTCTATTAGGATTTCAGTATTGGACAATATTACCAGAGGGGTTCCTGAGCCTGAAATCTGGGTGAGGTTAGGGTCAGACTGCAGTCTTCAAGTGTGTTGGTTTACTCTTCAGCCTCTCCACTGGGCAACCCTTCCTCTGGTTGGCTGCTGCTGCACAATGCCCATAGATCCAATGGAAACATTCTTGTGCTGATTAGTCCCCATATCCTCTCACCCCAAATTCATTCTCTGCCCTGGGAAGGTGACCTCTATGGAATACACAGCTCGGACTCTATTGCCCTGGCTTGGGTTTGGAGAGAGAGAGGTGTGTGAGGGGTTGGAGGTTGGGAGGAGAGAGAGGCAGGGACATTGTTCCTCTGTGGTCATGACTCCTGTCGGGTAGCCTTCTTCCATGGCTCGAGCTCTTACTGGGCCCTGGTAACTCTGCTCCACTTGCTTTTTCAGGAGTCAGGATGGTAGTACTTTCTTGCTGTGATGATCCCCAGTGCTTCTCTAGCTCGTGTTGGTTCCTCAGCCCTTCTGCACCTCTGTAAAGAATTCTTTTCATTAAACTGTCTTCAGGAAATAGTTTTGAGGGTGCCTATGAGCCTGACTGATGCACTTCTTCATCTGTGCTTCTCTATACAGAGAGACTCTACACCCTCTGACAAATTAAGCAGAAGCTTATTCTGTCTTGGGCTGGGCCACACTATTAAGAATTAGATCAAGCTCAGATTCCTCAGTCTAGCTTTAAAAACAAACAAACGAAAGAAAACAAAAAAACAACCACAGCTTTATTGCTACATACCATAAAATTTACCCACTTTAAGTGTAAAATTCAATGATTTTTAGTAAGTTTACAGAGTTGTGCAGCCATTAGCACAATCTAATTTTAGAACATTTTAGCACTCCAAAGAGGTCCCTCATATCCATTTTCTGTCACTTATCATTCTCACCTCTGTCACCCAGACAGGGACCGGCCTGAAGTGGGTCTGCCTCAGGCTGGCCTGTAGTGTGTGGGTTCTTGACTTTGTGCAGGAAAGATTTCACAATACAAGTCCAGGTACATTTGTTAAAGCTGGGACAACGAAACAAAGGAAAGACTTAGGATAGAAGAAGCAACAGGAGAGAGCCTAGGCAGGGCTGCTTTGGCTCACTGAGAAATAAAAGTCACTGAGAAAAGTGAGCCAAGGCAGGACTGCTGTTAGCTCACTGGACAGTCTGAGAAAAAGAGGGCCTTGGAGACAGGATCAGGGGACAAGCCCAGGACAAGCCGCCATTGCCTATTGCTCCCCTGGTTGCAAGCCTTGTGGGGACCCTTAGAGTTTAGGAGGAAGGAAAAAAGTTCATGCCTGAGAAGGGGCATGGGTGTGCTCTTGAGAGAGCCCATGCTGGGTCTTGGTCCTGAAGGTTTTTATTTTTCTTCTGTGGGCCAGAATCCTAGAGGAGGGTTTCAGCAGAATACTCAGCAGCTTTCCAAGTGCATTTGTAATATGCTGATGCATCAAAATGAGTGTATGAGGGAGTATGGGATTATTCTTTGGTCTGCTTTACTGTTTTAGTTTTTTCTTGGGTCTGTCTGGCTTTAATGGGGTTTTTGTTATTTGTTCCCCTGACTTCATCTGCCCTCGGGTTTGGCTGGCACAAATGGCATTAATTGGGTCTCTGTCCTCTATCTCCCCAACCAGGGTGATTTAAGCTATGTGTTCTCTGGTTAGGGAGGAGAGGTATACACCATTTGCTCTCAAGTGTCAGTGGTTAGGGAAGACAAGGTCTTGGTATTTACTAGTTGGCTGTAAGCTGTTCAAATTGTTTGATCTTGTTTAATTATCTTGTTTCAGTTTCCCCATTCCACTTGCCCAGGAATTTTCTTAGTTGCTTACTGTCCTGCCTCACCCCCAGTCCCAGGCAACCACTTTTAGTTTCTCTAGATTTGTCTTTTCTGAACATTTGATATAAACAGAATGATATGTGGGGTTTTTTTTCCACATCTGACTTCTTTCACTTGGTATAATTTGCAATTCATCCAGGTTGTTGTGTGTATAAGTATTTCACTCCTTTTATTGCTGAGTAGTAGTCCATCACCTGAATATACCACAGTTTGTTTAGCCATTCATCACTTGAGGGACATTTGGGTTGTTTCAACTTTTTGGCTTTGTGTGGACTCATGTTTTCGTTTTCTTGGGCATATACCTAAGAATGGAATTGCTGGGTCATGTAGCAACTATATGTTTAACTTTGAGAACTGCCAAACTGTTTTCCACAGAGGCTACATCATTTTATGGTCACACCAGCAATGTACAAGGGTTCCATTTGCTCCACACCCTTGACAATATTTGTATTCTACCTTTTGGATTAGAGACATTCTGTGTGTGAGAAGTGGTATCTCATTGTGGGGTTTTTTTGTTTGTTTGTTTGTTTGTTTTTTGCATTTTCTTAATGACTAAAAATACTGAGCATCATTTCTTGTGCTTATTAGCCATGAGTATAATATGTTCTTAGAGACATGTCTTTTCAGATCCTTTGCCCATTTTTAACTGGCCTGTTGTAAAAGTTTTTATATATCCTGGACGTGAGTCTTTTGTTCAGATACATGATTTGCAAAGAGAATGCAAACACCTTCTTTTTCTACTATAGATTTACTTTGCCAGTTGTGCATTCGGAACAGAGGACATCAGGACCTCAGGAGGCTACTTCCACCTAGCTAATATCTTCTATGGCCTTAATAAGTTGGACCTGGCAGACACGCTGTACACTAAGGTGAGCTAGGGAATATGGGAGCTGAGCCTTAGACCTTATGTCTTATAACTGGTGTCGGATCATTCATGAGAAATTTGAAGCACAGAGAGATAAAGTAACTTGCCCAAGTTTATGTAGACTGCTATATTATGTATTTCAATCTTTTTTTTTTTTTTTAAATCCTCACCGGAGGACACTTTCGCATCTATCTTCAGATAGAGCTGGAGGGAGAGAGGGAGGAAGAGAGAAAGAGAAACATTGATGTGAGAGAGACACATCGAGTGGTTGCCACCCACACGACCCCAACCGGGGCCGGGGACAAACCGCAACCGAGGTACGTGCCCTTAGCGGGAACCGAACCTGGGACTCTGGTTCGTGGGCCGACGCTCTAACCGCTGAGCCAAACTGGCCAGGGCATATTTCAGTCTTTTCTTCCTGTTTCTCCACTACCAAAATAGATCAGTCCTTAGAGTCCATAGGACGATTAATAAATAATAAGTGACAGGTCAATAAGAACCAAACACCTCCAAATAGATTGCCATATTCTCTGTTATACTGACAGGAACAAGATAACGTGGGTATATTGAGGTATGTGATAGAGAAGGAGATGATGTTTTTAAGGGAAAATTATTGCTAATAGGTCATACAAAGGAATAAAAAATATGAGCACACTTTGAAATTTCCATCTTTGCATGTGAAAGATTTTAAACTGTTTCTAATTTGTTAAAATGTTAGTTATGTTCATAGAGTAACACCTCACTTAGCAAGCGACCATTTCTGTGTATGATATAGGCTTTGGTGCTGTGACTGTTCCTATTTTAGGCCCACTTGTGAGGAAGAGGCATTGTGGTGTCGCTGAAAAGAAATGAGTCAGAGGCAGACAGACTTGAATTTAACTCCTGGCTGTGCCACAGAGCAGATCTTACCAAATGTCAGGTGTGCACTAATGTCTCTGAGCCTCTGTTTATCTCTCTGTAAAATGAGAATAATAAGACTATGACCTCATTTGATGTTTTGAGGATGTAAAGTTTAATTGTAGGTACTAAACAAATGGTAGCCATTGTTATCAGACTCCACCAGGGCTGTCCCCAGATCAGCCACATGCCCATTCAGCCCAACACATCTCACACTCACTTTGGCCAGGCCTGTTTGGGCCCCTGAGGCTCCCCCTGCCTCCAGGCACAGTGAGAGAGGGAGCCTGCAGAGGGCCAGGGAACCTGGCCAGAGATGCTGCCCTCCTAGCTGGCTGGTCCAGTGGCTAAGACCTGGCCTGCCTGTCTGATTGCATTTTCTTTCCCAACAGGTCTCTGAGATCTGGGATAAATATCTGAACAATCACTATCAAGTCCTCTTACAGGCTCGCATCCAGCAAATAGATTTACTGGGCAAACAATTTGAGACTGACACTGGCTTGGGTAAGTGGCAGTCCTCTGTCGGAAGCAGAGTAGCGACTTCCTCTCAGTCCACAGGCCTTGTCCGGAAAAGAGGGGGGGCTTCTGAGCCTGTTGTGGAGCACACACCCTCTCCCGCGTCTTGATTATGGGGAAACCGAGACGGGTGCAAAGGGATTTTACCAGAATTCACAGTCCTAGCTCTACACACAGCCTTTCAGGGGACATACTTGGAGGGAAAAAGACCCTGCCGGAGCCCACTGTGATTTCTGCAGTGCACCCATTCCTTAATGTGTTATCCTTCCAGGGCGCATAAGCCAAGGCAGACTCAACACAGATGTCGCATTACTCAACTGTCCGGGGCCTTAACCTCTTCCTTTACTGAACAGCAGGCTTCTTTGTGGCAGCGCGGAGTCTGGTTCATCTCACCATCCCCGGGCTCCGCAAGGGCTGCGTGTCGGGTAGCCCTGAACGGTATCGTTCCCTCTGAGGTAACAGAGACAGAGGATCCAGTTGGTGCTTAAAAAGTCATACAGTGCAGCTGGTGAGACAGAGCCCATTTGAAATACCAAAAGCGAATTTCTGTGAGTGCAAATGATATTATAAGCCAAGCCCCAGAACAAAGAGCTGAGATGGTGTTGAAGGCAGAAGACTTCTTACAGGAGAGGTTTTAAAAAAACCTTGAGTTGCCCTGGCCAGTTTGGCTCAGCGGTTAGAGCGTCGGCCTGCGGTCCGGAGAGACCTGGGTTCGGTTCCCGCTAAGGGCGTGTACCTCGGTTGCAGTTTGTCCCCGGACCTGGTTGGTCGTGTGGGTGGCAGCCGCTCGGTGTGTCCCTTTCACGTCGATGTTTCTCTCTCTCTCTCTCTTCCTCTCTCTCCCTCCCACTCTACCTGAACAAAAAATGGAAAAATGTCCTCGGGTGAGGATAAAAAAAAACCAAAAAAAAAAAAACCAAAACCTTGAGTTAAGGTTTAAAAAATTAGTAATTTTAGAAGGTCGTGAAAAAAGGACTTGGTGGGATAGCGCCATTTCTTCTTTCGGCTTCTGCGCCTTTCGCAGGGCTTCCAACAGCAAAATGTTGGGACAGAGCATCCGGAGGTTCACTACCTCTGTGGTCCGTAGGAGCCACTATGAGGAGGGCCCAGGGAAGAATGTGCCATTGTCAGTGGAGAACAAGTGGCGCTTACTAGCCATGATGACTTTGTACTTTGGATCTGGATTTGCTGCCCCTTTCTTTATAGTAAGACACCAACTGCTTAAAAAATGAGGATGTTTTAGTTAATCCATGAAACAGATATGAAGAGGAGCATTTTAAGAGGTGCAGTTGCTTTGAAAAATGGATCAAACTGTTTAACTCAACATACTAGATGTATTTGTAAATAAACTTATGGCATGAGTCCTTAATGCCTCTTCTCTGAAATACAAAAATGTCATAATTGAAAAAATAAATAAATAAATACAAAATTAGTAACTTTATTGAGCTTTCTCTTATGATAAGTGGTTCATGTTAAAGCAGAAAATGTGGAAATCATAGATATCCAGAGATGGCCAACTTTAACATTATGGTGTATAACTGCTCTCTGTTGCTCTAAGCTTAACACAGTGACTCCTCACTGTCTTTGACAGGCCCTTGGAAACTGGCGTTAGGCGAAATGATGTATAAGGAAACCAGTTTTACCACAGGCTAATTGATGTCCACAAGAGTTAAGTTCCTTCGGCATATTTCTGGTCATAAAAACATCACCAAACTCATAAATAAAGACCCCAAACACTTCTAATACTAAACTCTGAAATGAATGTGAGCTACATGTATGTTTAAGAAAGATTAATAAAAACAAGTAAGATAGCCCTGGCTAATTTGGCTCAGCGGTTAGAGGATTGGCCTACGGCCCAGAGAGACCCGAGTTCAGTCCCCACTAATAGCATGTACCTTGGTTGCAGTTTCTCCCTGGTTGGGTCGTGCGGGTGGCAGCCACTCAATGTGTCCCTTTCACATCTCTCTCTCTCTCTCTCTTCCTCCCTCCCTCCCTCCCACTCTATATGAACAAAAAACGGAAAAATGTCCTCAGGTGAGGATAAAAAATAAATAAATAAATAAAAATTAAAAAAACAACAACAGGCAAGTAAGATAATTCTTTTCCAACCTGATCATTCCAGTTCAAGGTCACAGGTGACTGGAGCCCACCCTGGCAGCACAGCACACAAGGTGGAGGTGGGCACCCACCCTGGACAGGACGGCCTTTCATTCCACGGCCACTTACACACACGCCCACACTCACTCAGACTGGGATGATTTAGACACAAGTCATCTACTGGGCACATCTGTGGGCTGTGGGAGGAAAACTGAGGACCAGGAGAAAACCCACACAGACGTGGGGAGGACATGCCAACTCCACACAGAGAGTGGCTCCTTTTGGGAATCGATTTTTCCCCCCCCTCATCAGTGTTAGAATGAAATGACGTTGAACAAAACAGTGTTATTCAGGACTTGCTATACTTAAAAAGTACTTTTAGGTACCTGGCCCATAACTCATAATAAGTCAATAAATGGTGACTAAAGGATAACCAAACACTGCTGGGGACATTGTGCACAGCCTCCTCAGGGAAAGCAGAAAGCCTCATTGGATTGGGGGAAGAAAAATTAAGATGCTGCAGCTGCAAGAAGCCCCCCTCTCCGCTCTTGCCGTAGAGTAGAAGCTGAGACTCAAAGGGAGAGAGCTTAGCAACACGGGCTGAGCGTGTTTAAGTCACTCTGACATGCTGGGCATGGCTGGGAGCTGCCCGAAACTGCGCCGCGTCCTGCCCCGCGAGCCAGCAGTCCTCCAGGTGAGAACTTGCTGTGGTTTGCGCCACCTCCCCCGGTGTCCCCGCGAGGGAGCTTCAGGAGGCCAAGCGCCCCCACAGCTCAGTGCCTACCCCGAGGTGGGCTCAGCTGCCCCCAGGACCCGATTCTTCTTTTCCTCCTTTCCACTGCAGATGAAGCCCAGGAAGCGGAGGCCGTTCGGATCCTGACTTCAATCTTAAACATTCGAGAATCTACATCTGACAAAGCTCCCCAGAAAACTGTCTTTGTTCTGAAAATCCTGGTCATGCTTTACTACCTGATGATGAATTCTTCAAAGGCAAGTTTCCCTAGAAAAGCAGCATGTCTAAAATGGAGATAGAAATTCCTCAAGTTGAATCCAGCTGTGTACTGCCCAATTGCATTAGCTTCTGCCCTAAGAGTAAGCCCTTACTCCAGAAAAGTTCAGATGCTCATGACATGTTTCATTTGTTGAGTCCAGCCTTCATACTGGAAACTGGATTCCCTTCTCCCCTCCAGAGGACCTTCCCAGGGTTGCGTAGGTAAACTGAGGTTGGGGCAGTGCTAGGAAGCCTGCAGGGCAGAGGGGCTCTGGAGAGTCCTTGCAGGAATGGAATAGTAGTTTTAACCATGCTCAGTTCGTGAGTTCCCACAGGATGGAGTTTACTTGTGGCCCCTATCATCTCTCTGCCTCCCAATGTTGGTTCAAAGGGCCCTAATTAAGATCCCACAAAGATCTCACTTTGCTTAGTTTGTCAAGCCAGGTGGCTTTTTCTGGTGCCCCTTTTCCCACCCAGCACACGTGTGGCTAGCTCTAGGGACCCAGTGTGCATTCACAGGTTTCCAACAAGAGCTCAGTGCCTGGTGTGAGAAGCTGAGGGGCCCTTTCCCATATTTCTGGGATTGAACACAGATGGGGCTTCCCAATGTAATGCTTCCCGGTGACAACTTCCTTTTGTCACTGCAATTCTATTCCAGGCACAAGAATATGCCACGAGAGCCTTCAGTCTAGCTCAAGAACATCAGCTCAGTGTCCATGAACAAGACACCATTCAAGAATTACTAACTCTCATCTCAGCTGAAGAAGCTTCCCCCGTTACTCAGTGACCCGTGGGTTCGGCGTCAGGGCCTCTTCAAGGGACTGCTGAACATGTAATGTGTTCCAGCCTTCAGCAACTGCTCTGAGGTTATGGATGAACTGCTGAAGTCCCACCTCTTCCCCTGTGATTTCACACCCCGTGCACTTTTATTCTTGCACGGCATATGTGAGGGAGTATAGAGCTTTGGGCACAGAAATCAGTAAAACTCGTTTATCGTGACCCTTGCCCTTGGTTTATCATGACTTTGTATGAATTTGAGGTAATATACTGTCAGCTCACTAATATGGTATTTGTAATTAAACTGAAAATAGTTTATCGTATTTCCCAGAAGTCTCCCAGCAATGCTTGTTCCATAGGTCTTTACCCAAAAAAGGGGGGTAGGGAACAAGCTATATTGGAGCAGTTTCCCTATTTTACTGGAATTAAGTTAGCATTAATCTGAGGTAGTTTGTGATTAAAATGTCCATTATAATTCCTAGAGCAATCACTAAAAAAATTACCCTAAAAATAGTTAAGATCAACAAAGGAATTTAAAATATACTAGAAAATATCCACTTACTGCAAAAGAAGACAATGGAGGAGAAATGGAGGGACAAATAGGACATGAGATATATAGAAAACAGGTAGCAAAATGCAGACACAAACCATAGGTCTTTGCCAGAGAAGGCCCCTGGGCGGCGCAAGGAGCCCAGTACAGACTGGCTGAGACACCATTCCAGGTTGGTGTCTTTCTCTTCCTAGACAATGATTTGAAGTAGACGTGAACCATCTATACTGTCTAGGGGAGACGTACTCTTAAAGGCCCCCTGTGATGTAGAGGACAGAGGGCAGGCCTTGGACTCTGATGTGCCTGGGTTCAAATGCCAGCTGTCTCATTTAATACTTTGTGACCTTGATCTCCTTCATAGCCTCATTCATTATTGCGATAAAATGGCCTAGATGTGGCCATGGCTGTATTAGCTTGTCCCCTGGATGACTGTTGTCACTTAGCATATCTTTTTTTTTTAGCTCCAAACTTGTCAAAGAGCCTGCCCATTAGCACACTTTGCTTCCTGGGTAGATTTGCACCCAGAAAGAGGATATGCAAGTCAAGGACCTGTCAGAGAATTTTATGTTCCTCACCGTAAATTAATTCATTCAGGTACATAATAAAAATAGGTCAGGTAGGCCGTCCTATCCCTTCAGGTCTAGGGAGAATCTGCTGGGAATCCCATTCCATAACTTTGGGAATTATGTTTCTCCAACACGCCTGTGAAGTCCCAGGGCCTGACTTTTCTACCAGCCTCTCACTCTGTCAGCTTCAGTTGCATTCTCACTCTTCACTGCTCATCTTGTGGTGGTTTTTTTCATCTCTTTAGGGACACCAACCCTTCTTCTTGATTCTCACCCTCTAACCTCAAATATGAGTTAGCTCTCTTTTTAAAAAACAGTTTTTTAATTGATTTTTGAGATAGAGAGGAAGGGAGGGGGGAGAGAGAGAGAAACATTGACTGGCTGCCTCCTGCACACCTCACACTTGGGACGGAGCCTGCAACCTGGGCATGTGCCCTGACTGGGGATTGAACTGTGACCTCTCAGTGCACTCAGTCCACTGAGCCACACCAGCTGAGGAGTTAGCTCTTTAAAATAGATGTTTAGTGAAGATTTGGAAGGGGTAATGAGGAATAGGGTCAACAACTCTTAGCAGATAAATTAAAAGAAAATATCAGAACGTCCCTATTCTAAAATGTCCTTTAAAGTCCCTTTCATTAAACTCTAGTTCTCTCCTTTACTATATCCATTGCCCTTTCTATTTCACCCCTCCATTATCTATTCTGTTTTCTCTACTGTTGAATTCTTGTTCATGAATCCTTCCCCACTGAGTAAATTTTAAAAATTATTGATTAAATTAGGTTGTTTAAATTTATTATTCCTATTCTCTGATTTTTCTCTTCATTATGTCTTATTAATTTAGTTTTCAGTTATTCTGCTTTCCTAACACTTGCATACAGGCTATAAATTCTCCTCTAAATACTGCTTTAGTTGATCTGCATATTTTAACTTCAGTATTTTAACTGTCATTTTGTTCTAAATATGTCTTAACTTTTTACTTACTCATAGTTTAGAAGTATAATTTTAATTTTTAAAAGAAGGTAACTTCTTTGTTGATTTCTAGCTTAATTTTATTGAGGTCATAAAATATGCTGTGTACAATTTTGACTTTTAGGAATTAGTTGAGATTTGCTTTATGGCTGAGGTCAATATTTGTAAATGATCTGTGTGGACTAGAAAAGAATGGAGTTATTGGGCACTATGTACTGTATATTGTCAAATCTTGCATATCCTTGCTGAGTTTTTGGTTTAAATCTGAGAGGGCATATAAAATTCGTCCTATGATTATGGATGCATCTATTTCTTCTAGTTCTGTCATTTTTGCTTTATATATTTTGAGGCTTTGTTATTAGGCAAGCACACATTCAGATATTGTATTTTACTAATTAAATATAAAGAATTAAATCCTTATATTTTATATTATGAAGTGCTTCTCTTTATCTTGGTAATGCTTTTGACTGTAGAATCTATTTTGGTTTTATAGTAACATATAGCTACGCCTATTTTCTTTGGTTTGGATTACTTCATCAGCAAGGCATCATCACTTACTTCTGCTTCAGCATTTACCTCTGCTTCAAGGGGGAATCTAGGAACTACAGTTTCTCTTTCCTTTTATGACTCTGGATGAATTTCAGCCAATGAGGGGCAGCTTTACCCAAGATATGGAAACTGGATGAGGAGCAGCCATTGATCTTCCTGAGAATCACCCACTGTTGCTTTCTTGAAAGCAGGTTTCCTGTGAAAGCAGCTTGCTGACCTTTGCTCCCTGATCTTTGTCACACAGCCCGATCAAAGACTGTGTAAGCCTCTAATTCCCTGTAGTGAGTAAATCCCTTTACTCAACGTGCCTACAGAAGCTTCTGTTTTCCCAACTGAACCCTGACCAAACACCTCATATCTCTTCTTGCAGCCTTTTACTTTCAAATAATCTATGAACTGATGTTTTGGATGTATCTCTTGTAAAAATAATATAGTTAGATATTTTCATAGCTGTAATTTTTTATTTATTTTTTTTTTTTATCCTCACCCGAGGACATTTTTCCATTTTTTGTACAGACAGAGTGGGAGGGAGAGAGAGGGAGAAAGAGAGAGGGAAACATCGATGTGAAAGGGACACATCGAGTGGCTGCCACCCGCATGACCAACCAGGGCTGGGGACAAACTGCAACCGAGGTACGTGCCCTTAGCGGGAACCGAACCCGGGTCTCTCCGGACCGCAGGCGGACGCTCTAACCGTTGAGCCAAACTGGCCAGGGCTCATAGCTGTAATTTTTAAAGAATCATTTAGTCCATTTATATTTTATTTATATGCTGAATTTTGGGGTTTAAATTTATGATCTTATTTTGGCCTTCTATTTGTCCTGGATGTTCTGTTTTCCCCTTTTATTTCTTTTGGATCAATTACATATTTTTTCTCATTTTATTTCTCCTGTCTGCTAGTTTGTAACATATATAGTGTGTTTTTATTATTTTAGTAATTACCCCAGAAATTAAATGATCAAAGTCTGAAGTTATTCAGGAAATTTATCCTCATCCTGGACATACAAGGTGTTAAAACTTCTCCTTTTTTTTTTCAAGGTGTTAAAACTTCTTAACTCCATTTACTTCCTCCTAACATATATTATTACTATTATTTATTTCAAATATATCTTAAACCCACAAGTCATGATTATTATTTTATAAAGTAGCCATATTTGTTCTTGCTTTTCACACCTTCTAGCTGGGCTTATATTACTAATAAATCCTTTAGTATTTATACACTGAGGGTTTACTGATGGCAAATTCTCAGAATGCAGGTGAAGTGTCCCATTATTCACAATGGCTCTATGAAGTGCGACATCTCTCAAGAACATTAGGTCACAAAAAACAAATGTTTAGCAAAGTAAATGCTTCCAGAAAGACAATGAAGCATCACTTAAATGACAGGCCATGTCATCATTTTGTTTGATAGAAAAAGTTTGTCTTTCCTGATATTTATCAAAATTGATGACATTGTGCCCTGGCCAATGTGGCTCAGTTAGTTGGGCATCATCCCATGCACTGAAAGGTTGCTGGTTTGGTTCCTAGTCAGGGCACATGCCCGGGTTGCAAGCTCGTTCCCCAGTCGGGGGCATGCAGGAGGCAGCTGACTGATGTTTTGCCCTCACATTGATGTTTCTCTCCCTCTCCCTTCCTCTTGCTCTAAAAATCAATTTTAAAAAATTGATGACAATCTGATGGAGATAAATATTTCATATATACACACACATACACACAGTTTCAGTAGTTAATAAATACTTAAACAGCAGCAAATTTTCAAAGCATATAAACAAGTTTACTATTGAGACCAGGATATAAAACCAAGATAATATATTATAAATATTGTCCTTTGTTTGCAAAAACCTTTGTAAGGGCTGTGGATATTCCAGAACATGTTAATGAACAAAGAAAGTTTTCCATGAAAAATGATCACTAATAGTTTGAAAGTCAAGTTTCACCACAGAAACGGAATTAGATGCAGGGGATGAGGAAGGTTGCAGGCAAAAAGGACTACTAGAATTTTTCCTTTTTCTGGTTTGAGCACACGATCAGCACTGAGCACTGAGGTGAGGGGGCTCTGGGAGAGGGGTGGGCTTGTGGGAGAGAGGTAAGAATCTGAATTCAGATTGGGGCATGAGAGTTTGAGATATTCATTGGAGAAGAGATGAAAAGGTAGGCAACTGGACATGCAATCTGACATTAAGAAAAGAAGCTTGGGTTTGAAAGATTAATTTGAGAGTATCATGTAGATGGTAATTAACACCATGGAAAGAGAGAAGATTGCCTAGGGAAGAGAAGAGAGCCTACGGGAATGCCTTGAAACGGAATGTCTAATGGAGAAGAGGCGAACCCAGCAGAAGAAGCTGACATAATTTCAGATTTACTCAGACTCTCCATACAAAGAATTCCCATATCCCTCTCACCCAGATTCCCCAAATGTTAACATTTTACTACATTTGTGTTATCGTTTTCTCTCCATGGATCATCCATTCATACGAACCATTTGAAAGTAAGTTGCAGGTGTTTCACCCTTTTATTCCTCCATATTTAATATGTATTTTCTAAAAACAAGGATACCCTCTTACATATTCTTATAATCATGAAAGTCAGGAAATTAACATTGATATGATACTATCAGAAAATAATATACAGACCTTATTCAGGTTTTACCAATTATCTTAATAATGTTCTTTCTAGCAAAGGAAAGTCCCTGAGCAAGCAGTGCGTTCAGCTGCCGTGTCTCGTCAGGGCGCGACCACACTCTGCCGCCCAGATGTTCTCTGGCTCGCCTCAGGAGCAGTTCAGGAAGGAGCCAAGGCCCTTCGGAGATCTAAAGAGCTGCGACACGGAGGGTACAGCAGATGGAGGCTGGTGCAGGTGAGGCAGGACAGTAAGAAGCTGGGGAAATTCCTGGACAAGATAATGAAAGAAGGCTGAACAATTTGAACCCTTGTAGGCAGCAAGTGAATCACAAGACCTCATCTTCTCTAACGAAGAACACTTGAGAGCAAATGGTGTATACCTCTCCTCCCTAACCAGAGAACACATCGCTTAAATCACCCTGGTCGGGGAGATACAGGACAGAGACCCAATTAATGCCATTTGTGCCAGCCAAACCCAAGGATGGATGAAGCCAGGGAACAAAGAACAAAAACCCCATTAGAGCCAGACAGGCCCAAGATAAAAGTAAAACAGTAAAGCAGACCAAAGAGTAATCCCAAACACTCATTTTTCTGTAATACTGTCAACAATAAAATATAAACAAACAAACAAAAATAAAACGCACCTGGAAAGCTGCTGAATAGTCTGCTGAAACCTCCCGAGATTTTTGCCTGCAGAAGGGAGATAAAACCATCAAAGGATACCAGTGCGGGCTCTCTCTAGGGCACGCCCATGCCCCTTCTTGGGCATGAACTTTTTACTTCCTCTTAAACCCTCAGGGTCCCCAAGATACTTGCTACCAGGGGAGCAGCAGTAGCGGCAGCTTGTCCTGGGTTTACCCCCTGATCCTGTCTCCAAGGCCCCCTTTTCTCTGACTTCCCAGTGAGCTAACGCAGCCCCGCCGTGGCTCACTTCTTTCCTACAACGTCTCTAAGGAGCCAAAGCAGAGCACCGCCTAGGCTCTCTCCTGTTGCTTCTTCTACCCTAAGTCCTTCCTTTGCCTCACTGTCCGCAGCCCTAATAAACGTACTGTCAAAATCACCTGGGCTTGTGTCGTGACCTGTTTCCTGCACAAGGTCGAGAACCCACACGCGACAGGCTGGCCTGAGGCAGAGCCGCTCTGGGCGGCCCCTCTGCGACAGAACGGTGATCCTTGGGAGAAGCCTGTTCCCTCATTTAGAAATCCCTGCAGCGAAAGACACAGCTGCAGGAGAGCAGTGACGTGGGGGCCCGTGTGACAGCTAGGTGGGTACCAGCAGCATGAAAGCTGTGGAAGTCCCACAGGAAGACTGGGATGTTAGAAAATAGAAGGGGACATTTCATAGGCTTATTCCTTGAGGGGAGGAAATTCAAAGAGCCAACAAGTTGGAAAGAGGTCTGCAGCCAGCCTAAGGATGTCCCCACTGGTGCCCTTCAGCCTGATTTCTGCCAAAGTCACAGTCAGGATGGGGGGAGGGGGAACAATCACCACCCCTTTCAAAGTACCTCCTGCCCTGCCACATACACTGGTCTGTGATGCGGCTAAATGTAGTTCTTTGAGACAGCCGGGGGAATTCCAGTATGAACTGGTACTCTGATGGCAGCAAGGCATTATTGTTCACTTTGTTATCTGTGAGAAAGCCTTAAAGAAATATCCTCTTTCAAAAAAGATGCATGGCCCTGGCCAAGCGGCTCAGTTGGTTAGAGCGGCGTCCAAGGTTGTGGGTTTGAGTCCCGGTCAGGGCACATACGAGAAGAACCAACAGATGCATAAATAAATGGAACAACAAATCGATGTCTGTACGTCTGTCTCAAGTCAATTTAAAAAACTGAAAAGAAAAAAAAGAGATGCACACTGAGGCCTGCCGGGGAGAAAAGACAGCATGTGTGATTTGCTTTACCATGCTTAAGAAAAAGAAACACATGGTTTAAAAATAGAAGTGTTTCATCATTTTAAAATCTGGTGAATTTACGAAACTATTCTACTTTTGTCTAGTTTGAAGATTTTCATATAAAATAAGAAGGAAGACCGGTCTCAGTCCACAGTGTCTGGGTTGAAGGACAACATGGATGATAGGACGGGCTCTCTACCCTCACAAGTCCAAAACAGCCTTGGTTCAAGGGTCTCAGACCTGTGCTGACCGTTGTTCGTTCTTATTTCTCTTAGTCACTGTTTCTCCCAGGAAACCTTCTGAAATGCCACGGAACACAAATCCCAACAGCTCAGCCCAACCTGTCAGAGTTTTTCCAGTGGGTACACAGATTCTTTCAGTGCCCCGGGGCCCCTGTGCACCATGCAGCCACTTTTAATGGTTTTCAGCTCTCACTTGCTATTTGAATCTTAATTCACATGTCAGTCCAGGAGAGCATGCTGAGCGGGCTCACGACGAGCTCATACCATCTGCATTAGTATTTTCCTCCATCATCTTGACAGTTGAGAGCTGGCAATATTACAATTCAGATGGCACTCTGCTTGAAAGGAAAATTATGGTTTTTCAGATGCAGCTGGTGTGCACGTGAACAGGATGAAGTTTCAATGAAGCTTGTTCTTCATTTTACGATATGAACATGATAAAATGGGGGGTCTCGGCATGTGATTCTTACTTTACACGAACAACAAAAAGACACAGAGTTGTGGGGACAAAGGCAAACAAAGCAGTCTGTTCCACAGTAATAATTTTAATAAAAAGCAAAACGATCATTTATAAATGATTTCTTCTCTGTTGGAGATGTTAACATGGTTATTGTGGTATAAATCACTTGGAAATGAGCTCTTTTGGCGCCCAGTTAAGATGTGATTTTTACAGCACATTTCCAGTTTGCCAATTAGGCAGGGAAAGCTACAATTCACTTCCAGGGAGAGGACTTAGTTGAGGTGCAGGCCACAGGTGAGACAGAACCTCACAAATCACTCCATAAGTTTAGCAGCAAACTCAACAGATTTCTCACATGTGAAAAGCAGAGGCAGGACAAAACAAGCAGAGGAGTGTTTTCACGGGTTTTTCTTTTATTGCAAGTCAGTTCTGCGCATTATATGGACACTTGCTTCCGAGAAATACATTGCACATGCTACCCGCCTAGAACTAAGACGTCTCAATGTTTATGTAGATCAATTTCTTTCTCGGTCACCAGTGGTACTAGTGTGCTGATAAATGTTTAACAACCAGCTCTCCAGAGGGCGAAACTTGATATGCAGCATTTGCCCATCTCTGTGGGGTAAAGACTCCCACCGTGGCTGATTTCAAGCTACCAATGCGATGTCACTGAAGGTGTGCACACAGCACACCATTGTATAGGATTTCCACCACAGAAACACAATAGATGCCAATAACCTCAAGAGCATGGAGAACAAAATGTACTAAAATAATTAGAAAGTGATGAATTTTGGGTATTTATTAAACTATGTCTTCAATATGGTATTTTAATTGTAGGTTTTTATAATTTAATTTTCATTGATGACTGTGTTTAACAACCAGCTCACAAGATGCCTGGAAATTTACCAGTCTGCTCTCTTGGGCTGGTACAAATCAGCTCCAGCACACCACTGGCATTCTGGGGACCTCCAGGTGGAACCAAACAAACCAGCCCCCTGCCTGGTCCTGCCTTCACCAAGACCTGTATTAGTTCTGCAGAGTGAGCCCAGCTCTCCCCATATAGGAGATCAGAGTTCCTTCTAAGTAGGAGATTCTGGGAGTCCCACTCAGCAGAATTTTAGCTGCTTTACTGTCTAGATCTCAGGGCTGTCATCCCTGCCAAGTCCAGATGGTGCTGTTGGACTATCAGAGTTCCCTGCACAGACCCCCCGGCCTTCCGCACTCCCCTCACCCTCTGTTTGACAGATTTAATTCAAGTCCCTGGCAACTCCTCTTTCCATTTGATGCAAAGCCAGCAAACCTAATACAAGAAGAGCCAAAGAAACCAGGTGGTAAATCACCCAAGGTCAGGCTGCTCATCAGCTTTCCAGCCTCCCAGTTGTCGGAGGCAGCTATCCTTCTCCAGGATTTGTCTAAGCCAAATGCACCGCCTATACCTTACACTAGAGCATCGTAGAATCTCAAGGATGGATGGGACCTTCCAGTCATTAAGCCTAAACCACAACATGCCTGAGCAGCCGCCAGCACCCTCCGCCCTCCCCAGCGTCTCCTTTCCCAGCTGTAGAGCTGCTGTCTGCTGGCTTTTATCCCTTGGCACTGAGCCAGGATCCAGGCAGGCGCTGTTTGATAGCTGACAGGGGAGGAAGCCAGAGGAAAAGAACCTGCAGAAAGCCAGGCATGTGGTTAAGTGCTTCACACTCATGATTGTGTTTATCACATTTATAGGTGATGAACCAAAAATTTAGCAAGATTAAGTGACTGTCCTTAGGTCACGGAAGCTGTAAGTGAGTGAGTCAGGGTTTGAACTGGGGCTGTCTGGCTCTAACTGGCAACACTTACATTAGTCCACGTTGCCTTCCACAAAGTGTGACGACCCTGACAGCTAGTGGTGAATGTGGTTGTTGTGATGACTGGCTACACTAGTGGGAAGAAGAGCGTATCACCTTAAAAGATGACACTCAAGTTCCCTTTGAGGAGGGGGCCATCTTTGTTTAGGAAAAAGCCTTTAATAAGCCACCCATGGTAGAAGGTGAAATCTTGAAGGTAAGGGTGTTGGCAGGAATCAAATTAAGAAAAGCAATGCCTATACTGCTGTACATGAGAACATAAACAGATTTGGTTTATCTCAGGAAGGGAGCTAGGTAGCACGTGGAGTGCAAGGTGAGTGGGCTCCTCTGCAGCATATCAGAAGAGCATTTTATGAATGGGGTGCCGTGCCTGCATGGCTGTAACGCCTTCCCCTTCCTCCCATGTCACTGAAACACACAGGCACATGTGCACCCACACACACTGACTCCTTTGAATTTTGGTGTGTGGAAACGGGAGGGAACTGAGCTTCACGTCTCAGCGGATGCAGTATAGGGATGAGACACCCCCCTGGCTTAAAATGAGGTAGCAGAAGCCTGGCGTCAGCAGTGACTGCCAAAATGTAGGTCCCTTAGAAATCACAGAGATCCAAAGGCCCAGATATCAGACTCACTGGATCTCGGGGTGGTGGAGGTGGAGCAGGAGTTCCCCAGCTGTCGTAGAGCTACAGCAGGAGGACTCTGCACCTAGTGGCTGGCAGCCAGGGGGAGGCACTGTGAGCTGGAAGTGGGAGGAAACTCTCAGCTTGGTGGCTGATTGCAGCTAGAACATGTGCATCAGTCCAGACTCCCCCTCACGTGTGCCTGATGAGAGAAGCTTGGAACCTTCTAGCCATTGGCCCCTTCAGAGGCCCCCAGAGTTCTCCCCAGTCTCAAAACATCTCGCAGTGAGGGAACATGAACCACACTGGGGCCGAAGAAGCCTTCAGTCGGCTGTGCAGGGGACCTCTCCCTCGCATCCCATCACTGATGGTGTGTGGGGCTAGGTGGCCTTGGCTGGTCTAAGGAAGACACAGGCCAGGAGCCAGCTTGCACCACGGAAATCTCACACACGCCTTTGAGGCTCTCACCGAAACGCCAGCGGAGTGGAATCAACACATCAACACCATTTCAATCCAGAGCAGAGGCTCAGCAGATGAGGAATGGGCAGAGGGTGGGCCCGGGATGGCAGCAAGTACTAGATACCATGGAAGAATACAGCCACCTCTGGAAGACAGCCTGGGTCCTAGCCTTGCTGACTAGCGAAGCGAGTGACCCTGGTTTCCCGGACTCAGATCCCCCACCTCTAAAACGGGACTGCGCTGGTCTCCACAGTGCTGCTATTCCTGTGGCCTCAAATCTGGCTTGATCCGTGACTTTCTTAGTGTTGCCCTGGAGCCCCCGTGCACGGGAAACGGCAGAGCCAGACCACCAAACAGGGCTGGGCCGGAGCACCGGCCCAGGAGAGGGCCCCCTCCAGGCTCCGGAACCACCCTGGAGAAGGAGGTGAAAAGGCTGGAAGAATGGGCGTGCTCAGCTGTGTGCGTTTAGAAGGGAGAGCGGCAGGTCCCACCGCAGACCTGAAATGGAAGTACAGTACTGTTTTAAGACAGGATTAAAATGACAGATTCCTGAGACGAATGGCCTTCCAGGTAAACACATTTGAAAGCCATCATCTCATCTTGAGTCTCAGAGGCAGTCAAAACAGCACCAGGCTTTCTACTGGTCAAGCACAGCTGCAAAGATGGCTGTTGTCAGACTCCTCCCAGAGCACCTGCACAGAGGATGCGGACAGAACCCTCACCCCAGGCGCCAAGGAAAGTGTTCAGCTGAAGCGCGTTACTGACTTTGGATTTCCTCTCCGAAACGACTGACTCCTTAAACGCACCTCAGAGAGCTGTGGCTCTGGCCTCCCGCACAGGTTATTCTGCCCCCTGCACCTCCGGGAGGGTCGGCTGCTACCTGGATGATCTTGGGAGCGCCGGTGAGCTGCTCAGTCTCCCCTGATTCTGTCAGTCCTCAAGGCCAGCATTTATCAGGACTCAAAGGTGGGAGGAGGCATGTCTCTCCCATTGCAACAGGAGAGCATGGGCACCCAGACATCCTGTTACCTTTATACAGACTAGTTTCAATGGGCCCTACTTCTTATCAATACATAGCCATGATTCTTTCATTAAAACAGAAGAGCGTTCTCGCTAGAATTCCAAATGACCCCCGTGTCTTATTTCTCTCACTGAAATGCCATAACGTTATCCCAGACCTTTCTCCTTCCCTTCCCTCCTCAACCCATGCCCGACTGTCATGGAATGCCCTCTCAGCGGGAGCAATGAGCCTGCAGTTGTGACAGCAGTAGCGCATTACCCACGTATATGGCATGCTGGTAACCCCACACCCTTCAGCAACCAGACACAGAGCATGAAGACATTTTTCCCAAGTGCAGAATCACATATATTCTGAGTGACTGAACTACTGGCATTCAGGTTTTGACCAGTTTCAAGATGCTACTACTAGATAATGGGAAGACCATATACAGACACTGCAATTTATGTTACATAAGAAAGACTGTTAGTTGGTATATGAGTCAAGAGTTTCAGGTTATATACGATACATTCAGAAGGCTGCTCAAATGCATGGTGAGACTTACTCCTTTCTGGTCGTAAAGACTCTGAGAAGCTGCACCCCGCCCTCTTTTTAGAGCCCCTGCCACTATTTAGTGTGCTGATGCCCAGACTTCATGGCCTCTTTCTGTCTTAACTCCCTCAGAGGACGGGTGATGAGAACCTGTTATAAAACCAGATGCGAGGTGTTCTTCTACCACCTCCCACATAATGCAGTCCCATTAATGAACTCACTTCAACCTCAAAGCATCCCCAAGAGTTAAACAGAACCGGCAGCTTCCCTATCTGAAGAATGAAGGCAGAGACCACCTGACTGTACAGGTTCAGCCAGCTGTTTAAGGGGCGAGCCAGAACCAGGATCTGGCTCTGTGCCCCAGCCACCTGCCTGAGGCTCAGAGTCCACAGCCGGTATGAGAAACCCTGGGTGGCTAGGATCCAGTTGTGATCCAGCTTTCTCCACTTCAGACAAGGCTGGGTTCCAAGTGATGAGGCCAATGACTACAGCTGTCACTAGCAGCTGGACGGTGAGCCCCTTTGACACATCTGGAAGCACTCTCTAGCTGCTCTGCTCAGCACAGGGCCCAGTAGCATGCTTTTAGGTAAAGTGGAAAGGCTGGGCTTACACTAAACAGTGAGAATGAGTGAATGCAGCTTCCAGAAGGTCATCACAGAAAGCATCTGGCCAACCCCAGAGAGAACAGATCTAGAACTATCTTTCTAAACCTACCCTGAGTGATAAATGTAAGGTACATGTCTTAACCTATACAAAGGTGAAGTATTACCATTTTCAACGGTTTAAGACACATTACTAAAGGTACAGTTTAGGGGCACGCACCCTATATTGGACTGCATTTAAACGACACCTGAGTGGTGTGGCATCTCCATGGCATGGCGCTGAACATCGTCCAGTTGTACAACTGTTACTTGGTGAGATCTGATTTTAGCCACGATATTTTAAAAGCCAATTTCAATTGACATGTGTTGTGGAAAAATGGGACTGTTGGACCTTATACACATTTTACATTTACAGCAGAATAAGTACAGGAGTTTATACACTCCAATGGTGCTGTTGACTTCAAAGTAGTCACCTTGGGAAGATGTATGTTTAGTCTAGTGAAGCTGACCTTACTCAGAACATTTCTAGAACTGTCCTTGGAAACTGTCTCCTTAGAAGTTTTCCTCGATGTTGTTAAGTCTTTGTCCTTTAAGGCTAGATTTATTTTTCAAGAAATGATTTTTTTAACAGCCAAAGAACATTAGAAGATAAGTCCGACAAATAAAATGGGTGCTGGGGCTTGGGACTACACTGGGGAGGGGTGATGTAAAAAACTATAAGGTGGTGAGCCCTCGTTCCTTGCATGGTTTCAAAAATAACTCCGAACAGGAATTCTGTGTGTTCTTGGCACATGCAACATCACAGCTCAAGAGTATGGCCTCCCAAGGAAGTAACCCTGATTATGGTAACTCTTGAGCGCGTATGTTTGGAGTATTTGGTTAAAAAGGTAGCCTTGCTCGTTTGCAGTCATACCTCACGTAGCAGGAGTGGAACACTCTTTCCATGGCTTCTCCCAAGGGAAGGCTCATCCTCTACTGCTTGAAGAGTTGAAATGAAAAGCACTTGGTGTCATGTCTACATTATCCAACTCCCCCCAAAATGTGCAATGAGTAAGTCCTGATACCTGAGTCTCCCCAGTTTGGAAAGGTGGGTGGAACCTGGATAAGACTACAATGTCAAGGGGACTGGAGTGTGTTTCCAATGGCTCTATCTACCTAAAGAGCTCACATACCAACTCACACAAGAAAACCTCCTACAGCTAAGCAGTACACAAAGTTTCAGTAGAGGAGGGAAAGTGGTGATCTCCCAGTAGCTTTCCATGATATAAATGAATGGCTTCCAGATGACAAGTGAAAATTGTCCACTGAAAAGAAAGTCCATGGTGTTTGGTTCTAGTGCACGCTTAAGAAATAAAGTATGTGGCCACTAGCTCGTTGAGGTGCATTTCCAGCTGAGGCCAAAGGCAGCAAGGGTGCAAGAGGCTGCTGGGCTGGCGTTAGTTGAAGCAGGGTCTGTAAATTCGAAGTGGCAAAGCAATTTGTAGAATGCCCAGTTACAGAGTAGGACATTTGCCAACAGTGAAGTCGAAGAATGTTCAATTTTACTTTCTACAAAGTGCTTCATTGAAAATGCTAATGAGGAAGCTCCCTGGAACACCATATCCTGAGTGTCAGAGAAATATGATCAAGATGGTGATGGATGGGGAGCAGAGACTGATCCTCTAATAGTATTCGAACTATGTATCCTCCAAGCATATCACTCACACACACACACACTCGCTCACTCTCTCTCTCTCAATGAAAAGCTCATAACTGCAGTCACATTCCACCTCTTCTGCACATGCCTCCATCCGGTGGTTGCCTTGAGAACAATATTTCTAGGAGCCTTTTCAAGTTAACAGCTCTACTGCTAAAAGCCAGAAACAGCAGCATAGAGTCAGCGCCTTAAAATCTGTCGTGATATCCAAGTGCTTACAGCAGACCTCGGTCTCAAATTGATCAGTCGGGATGTTGTTCCTGGTGAGTGTTTTTAGATTAGTCTTTGTGAAAACCACAAAGCTAGGCCATTTGCTTAAATCATCGTTAGAAAGAATGCTGAGTGCCCAGATGGGATTTCTAGTTTCTGTGCAAATGAAATGTTAGTCCAGATTTTATTCATTCAAAACTACTAGGGAAGCAGTAGGATTTGGTTTAAATGCTGCCAAAAAAAAAAAAAAAAAAAAGAGGCAGGAATTCACTTAAGTTTTAATTCGGAAGCAATCCTGTTGTTAATGTTGTAGCTGGGTTCGGGCAGCGTGGGGGGCTGGGGCCCCGTTGTGCTTGCTGTGGAACCCCGGACCTCTCCCAGTTCAGGCTCACTCTCACTCGAGGTAGACCCACTGTTGATGGTGTAGATGCTCTCTGCAACTCCCTGAGCTGAAGCACAGCCATCTGGCTCGCTCTTCTCCCTGGGACCAGACAGTCCTGGGAGGACGGCCATCTTCCCAGTCTGCATATTTGGCAGCAAGGACATGGCATAGTCTGCAATGATTGCACCCACATCTAAGTTGCACGCCTGGTCGAAGGCGAGGAAACCGACGTTGGCGTTTGCCTCACACACCACGAAGGAGCCATCATCCATGATGAGGAGATCAATGCCACAGAAGTCCATGCCCAGGATGTTGGACACCTGAACAGCCAACTGCTTGCCTTGTTCTGTCAGCGGGCACATGACGCCCACACCACCTGCGGGGGAAAGCACAGTGATGTGACGATGACCTCAGACACTGACTAACAAGCCAAATGACCCTTCGAGGAGGAGAGGGGGAATGCTGAGAAAGGGCAGCGAGCGGGTCATTTTCATTACTCATACAATGTCTGGAAGAAAATCAAGACACCCTTTCGGAAAACAATATGGTCATTTCTTTATCTAGAGTCTTAAAAATCCTTTGAGACGACATGGAGGGACCTGGAAAGTATTATCGTAAGCGAAACAAGCCAAGCAGGGATAGACAAATATCACATGATCTCACTTATTTGTGGAATATAATGAACAAAACAGTCTGAGGAACGGGGTAGTCCCAGAGACGTGGAAGTGGGGTACAGACTGACAATCCCCAGAAGTGGGGGGAGATAAACCACAGAACTTATATGCATGTGTGCATGAACAATGGACATGGACAACAAAGCTGGGGACAGGGCGGGGAGGGGGGGGAAGGGGGGGAATCAGTGGGGGGAAAAGGAGAAACATCTGTAACAAAAATAAATAAATAAATTAAATAAAAAAATAAAAATAAATAAAAAAAATGCTTATATCCTCTGACCCAGTTATTCCACTATTAAGGAAATAACCTTATGTAATAGAGAAAAGGCTTGATGCAGACAGATGTTGATGACAGAATTATTTAAAATACTGAAAAATCATCGTGTCTGGAACATAGTAGGAACTCAATAAATGTTTACTGATGAATAAATGAAAAATTATAATCTAAGTATCTCATAATAGTGGAAACAACATATTTTACAACCATTAATAATAATGCTCATAGACAGTTTGTGATCCTATAGGAAAATATGTAGGATTAAAGACTACAGCATAACCATAATGATGCAAAACGATACTACTAGAAAAGAAGATTGGAAGGAATAATGATATCAAAGTCTTCACATTGGATGTCTCTGGACGATGGGTTAAGGATAAATATCTATTCCTTTGACTTTGCTGTATTTTTCAAGTTTTCTACATTGAGAATGTATTCCTTTTATAATTAGGAATAAAACCAGAATTAACATCATTTTTTAAGTAGAGAGAGTTGGAGAGGCTTGTGAGACAAAATCCTGTACCAATGACAGAAAGAGTCTGATTGCCTTTACTTGTTAAAAAGCTAGGGACTCATTGTCTACCTAGAAAGACCTATGACTTGTTTTCTCAGGTCCAATAACTAAGAGTCTTTACCTTAACGCTGTCCTTCTCCACTTACTACACTGTACAAGAAAAAGGCTGCAGAAACAGCTCAGCAGGAAAAGTAACATGGGTAAAGTACAGAACCATGTGGCTCCTTGTCAGAGACCAAACAAGACGAAGCAGTAACACACAAGGCTCGGCACTGTGGCAGTGCACGTGGCTATCGTGAAAATTAAATGAGATAATATGTTAGGTACTTAGTCTTGTGCCAGCCTGAGCTTAAAATGCGCTTCTGTCACACCGCTTTGTCACAATATCTTAAAACCATCTGTTTATGTGTCTCTCCTTTACTGGACCACCAGCTCCTGGAGGGCAAGCGTCCCCTCACTGATCGCTCTACTCCCAGTTTCCGCTCATGGAACTGCTCACAGGTACTGATGAAGGGAAGACGAAATCAATGTCTCAGACTCTTCCTCAGTCGCTAGACTCGGCACCCTCATCTGGCGATTTAGGAAATAATAAAGATAGGTATTTTTTTCATATTACCAACATACAAATTCATTTAGTGAGCTTGACAATAGCTTTCTGTGTTGGGGATAAGGATTTACAGCCTTCCGGGAACATCTTCATTCAGCACAACAGAAAACAAACTTTATCAAGAGGTTCACGGGGCGGGGTCACGCATTTGACCCAGACATGAACTAGCTTTCTAATAACGTGACACACCTAAGGAAAGCACACCTTTCCACTGCAACAGGAGAGCGAAATGCTGCTCCCGCCCCTGCCTCAATTGCAACCCGAGCTCTTTCCTGCCTGAGCTGTGACAGCGGCTTCCGTTCTTGTCTCCTCGCCTCCTGTCTTATGACTTCAATTCATCCTCTGCCCAGATGTCAGTTTTTCTCCAACACAGATCCTCATGTCACTCCCTTGTGTAACCTGACTGCTGAGTCCTACACTACGGGACAGGGGTCAGACCTCAGTGTCCTGACACCCCTGGCCTGACATCTGTCACAGCACTTATCACACCATCTGTCCCCCTCCTGGGCTGCCTGCTGCTAAAGGAAAGGGCTTGATTCCAATGCCTGGCTGCTGAGCCTGGCACCCAGCAGAGGGTCTGACTCGACAGGAGGGACTGGTACACATTTACTGAATGGGTGCAAACATCCTGATGAAAAATCCTGGTGGCCTCTGGGAAGCCGCGGACAGACTGAGTTTTGACCCCTTACCGAGAGAACAGTTGCTCTGCATCCGTCCATCGGTGGAGCAGCGCAGCATAGAGCCTATCACCTGGCCCCCGACCACCACCACCCGGATGTCTTTTCCATGTGACTCCTTCACATACTTCTGGAACAGGTAGGGCACATCGTGGCGGATCAGATGGCAGATGTCTGAGAGGTGATGTTTATCTCTGGCAAGGAAAACAGCTTTTCCTTTAAGAAGAAAGACAAAGAACAAGAGGAGTGAGAGAAGCCTCTGAACCCTCTTGGCCATCCCTCCTCCCGGTCCCAATAGCCAGTTCTTTCTGAACTTGCTCACCTTGGTCCCTTCTGCTTCTCTGACTAGACTTTCGCTTCTTATCAAATGGCTATTGAACCTTATTTTCTCTTGCTTTTACTCAGGTCTTAATAATGTTGACCTTCTCCCTTTACCACCATTCTGTTTTCCAAATGACATAATAATAGACAAGGGATCAAAATAAAGTCCTAAGGATCTAGTCAATTCAGTTCCAAACCATTGAGTTATTAGCATCTCTTATCACCCTGAGGATGCAAATTAGGCAGGGTCCATGTCTAACTCATTTTTTAAAAATCCCCCCAAGCCTCATAGTGGACTTGATGCACAAAGCAGAACATAATTAATTGAACATACTTCAGAGGAATTCCAAAATAGATGGAGAGAGATCCAAAAAAGATAACTACAACACAGCATGATTTTGCACTGAGAGGTCTATGAAAACTACTATGGGAATTAGTTCAAAGGGGGAGCCACTGACAGACATCTTTCACCTTTTAAATATAAGAAACATAATTTGGTGACACCTATTAATTCTAAAAGGAATGATCTATACTTCTATTGATCTCTTGGGAAAGCATTCCTTTTGGACTCCAGATTCTTTATTTTCTGCTTGAATGACCAATGCGCTTTTGCAATTATGTGGCATCTGCTTTCCATTTGCATATTAGCTAACAGATCTGACAGGGGTTCCTAGGGGGTTGGCTCTCCAAACCTGACACGAGCATAGTCAATCTGAGCATTCTTGTTAACAAACATGGAATGGTTTTCCTAAGATTTGTGTTATTCTCTGAAAAGGAATGGGATCTTTCAGAAGCGTAATAAAGAGTGCTGGGCATCAGCCCCCCCGGGGCATAAAAGACTGGAAATATGTCTCCAAAACACTGGACGTTTGGCACCAGGAGATCTGGCACGTGGCACTGAGGGCTGGGACTCGGCTGTAGGCACTGTGGGTTCTCGGGACATCAGGTAGGATTTTCAGCAGAGATGGGGGCTGGAGATGGAGACTTGTTCGTTGGTTCCTGGCACAGAGGTTCTATTATGGGGCTTAGTCTTTGGTTAATAAAAGAGCCACAGTTTTTAAGGCAAGGAGAAAAAACGGGGGGTGGAGGGTGAGGGAAGGCACTAAGATGAGTTAATAATCTATGATGTGCCAAATACGTTTTAAAATAGTTTCATTTATACTTCATTACTAGCCTTGTAAAGCCATTAGGAGAAAGAGAGCTATTTGTGTTTTATAGATGAGGAAAATAAGGCTCCACAAGATGAGTCACTTTCTCAAAGGCACGGGCCACACCAGTGCACTGCCTTCTTTAAATTTATTTCCATATACTAGAGTCTAACAACAGCTGTGACTTTGTTTACTCCCTCTTCATTTTTCCAAAGATACTATGTATTACACTAGTAACTGACAACCTGAAAATAAAATTAGGAACACAATTCTATTTACAATCATATTTAAAGAAATAAAAAAATTCAGGAATACATTTAATCAAAGAAGTATAATACTTATACATTGAAAACTAAAATATTTCTGAAGACATCTCATGTCCAGGGATTAAAAGACGTAATATTAGGATAGCAATACTCTTCGAATTGATTTACAGATTCAATGCATTCCCTACCAAAATTCCATCTTCCTTTTCTGCAGAAATTGACAAGGCGATCCTAAATTAATACGGAAATGCAAAGGACCCCATATAGCCAACACAATCTTGAAAAAGAAGGACAAAGTTGGAGGACTCATTTCCATTTCAAAACTTACTATAACATTACAGTAATCAAGACAGTGTGGCCTGTCATAAGGATAGACATATAGATCAATGTAACAGAACTGAGAGCAGAATAAACCCTCACACAGATGGTCAATTGATTTTTGACAAGAGTTTCAAGGACATGCAATGGGGAAAGAACAGTTTCTTTAACAAATGATACTGGAAAAACTGGATATCCACAGACAACAGCATGAAGTTGAACTCCTACATCACACCATACACAAAACTGAACTCAAAATGGGTCAAAAACCCAAATGTAAGGGCTAAAACTATAAAACTCTTAGAAGGACACACAGGTGTAAATTTGTGTGAGCTTGGATTAGGCAAGCACAAAGCGACATCAAATGCAAAGTAACCAAAGGAAAAAAAATAGATGGATTGGATTTCATCAAAATCAAACACTTTTGTGCATGATAGGGCACTATCAAGAAAGTGAAAAGACAACACACAGAGTAGGAAATACATATGTTTAAATTATATGTCTGATGAGGGTGTAATAGCCAGAATATATATATAAATAACTCTTAAAAATTCAACAATGAAAAGACAAGCCAATTAAAATGGACAAAGGATCTGAACAGACATTTCTCCAAACAAGTTATACGAATGGCCAATATGCACATGAAAGATGTTCAACACCATTAGTCATTAGGGAAACATAAGTAAAAACCACAAAAAATACATTATACCCACTACAATGGCTATAATTACACAAATTAATAATAAATGAATTGATTAATTAATAAGATAAGGGTTAGGAGGATGTGGAGAAGCTCTAATTCTCATTCAGCCCTGGTGGGAATGTAATATGGCATAACTGATGTGCACAACAGCTTGGCGGTTCCTCTCCAGTTAAACACAGAGTTACCCCATGACCCAGCAGTTCCACTCTTAGGTATATACCCAAGAGAAATGGAAATGTATGTTCACACTATAACCTGTACACAAATGTCCACAGTAGCCACAAAATGGAAACTACCTTAATGTCCATCAGCTAAGGAACGGATGAACAAAATGTAGCATATCTAGACAACAGAATATTAAGTCATAAAAAGGGATAAAGTACTTATATATGTTGCAATATGGATGACCCTTGAAATTATTAGGCTAAGTCAAATGAGCCAGACACAAAAGGCCACATATTATATGATCCCACTGATATAAAATGTCCAAAATAGGCAAATTCATAGAAACAGAAAGTAAACTAGTTATCAAGGACTGAGAAAAGACAGTTGGGATTGGACCCCTAATAGGTATAGCATTTTTTGTTTTTTGTTTTTTGTGGTGATGGAAATGTCCTAAAATTAGATAATGGAGATGGTTGTACACAATAGTGAATTTACTAAAATCCACTGAATTGTACTCTTCAAAATAGTGAATTTTTATGTGACTTATATCTCAATTTTCAAAATGTTTAAAAATACTATGTATTGTATATAATTTTTTTATTGATTGATTTTAGAGAGAGAAAGAAAGGGAGAGAGAGAGATTTGTTGTTCCACTTATTCATACATTCACTGGTTGATTCTTATATGTGCCCTGACCAGGGATCGAACCCACAACCTTGGCATATCAGACGATGCCCTAACCAACTGAGCTACCCGGTCAAGGCTATTCTATTTAATTTGTTATTGTCCACAAAGTGAGCTCCCTGAGGGCAGGAAATTTTGTTTTGTTCCTTTCTGTATTCCCTAGAATAGTGCCTGGCACTTTGTAGCCACTCCATGGACATTAGTTGAATTTTATGTTATGTATATTTTACCACAATTTAAAACACACACACACAAGTTGAGAGACATTGCACTGTAGCACTGTACCATATCTGAATAGTATGGAGCCTCACCTTGCCACTCACACTCATTTTTCTTGCTCCTCAATAGGACCCCTTTAGGCTCACAAGTTGCTTTGCTCACACCTGCTTGTTCGTTTGCTCAACCCACTTCCTCCAGTTCAAACTCCACATTTCAACTTAAGTCTCTTTTTCTTCCAAAGAAGCTTTCCCTGCCGCACGGCAGAGGTGGCCCTCCCTCAGCTCAGCTCAAGCGGGTGCCTAGATATGCGTGCTGAACATCACCCCGCAGGGCAACCTTCTCTACTCTCCTTGACAGTGCTGACTGTGTCTAGTTCATCTCTGCTGCAGTCTCGGCATCACAGCATTGCTCAGTACATGTCTCTGTGGGGTACCCTGGGCATTTATGTATGCCATGTGGGCATCATCATGAGGTATCTGCTCACAGACTGGAGGAGGACTGCTTTCTGCTGCATCCATCCTCTTCAACATTGACTGAGCCCCTACTGTGCACTGAGCACAGAGTGGGTCTTACAGAGACAGAGATGCACAGGACCTGGTTCCCACCCCCAGCAGCTCCCAGTCAGGAAGGGGAAAAGGGCCTGGGCTGTAACTGTCATCAAGTGGAGCACTGTGCTCTCTGGAAACAAAGGGAAGAGCAATTAACTTTGTCTGGAAGGGCAGGAGGGAGGCCAGAGACGTGTAGGGAAAGGAAATGACACATGGAGCTGCCCTCAAGGACGAGCAGAAGCTCACTGGAGGGCAGAGGAAGACGGCATTCCCAGCAGAGGTTCATGGGAGGAAAGTGCACAGCCTCCTGAATAATATGGGAGGGTCATGTGGCCAGAGAAGCTGCAAAGGAAGTGGGGCTCTCCGTCCTGGGCCTTTAGTCCAGGAGGAGGAATATGGACTGTGTCTAATAGGCAGCACAGGCTCTGAGAGCGTTTTCCAACAGAAAGTGACAATAATGGAACTGTTTCAGAGAACAGAGGACGTGCCCTGGCTGGTTTGGCTCAGTGGTTAGAGTGTCGGCCCATGGACCAAAGAGTAGTGGGTCTGATTCTAGTCAAGGGCACGTACCTCAGTTGCAGTTTGTCCCCGGCCCTGGCCCTGGACGAGGTAGTGCAGGAGGAACCAGTCAATGTGTCCCTCTCACATCGATGTTTCTCTCTCTCTCTCTCTCCCTCCCTCCCTCCCACTCTATCTGAAGATAAATAGAAAAATATCCTTGGGTGCCCAGCTGGTGTAGCTCAGTAGTTGAGCATCAACCCTGATCAACCAAGAGGCTGCGGATTGATTCCCAGTCAGGGCACAAGCCCAGGTTGTGGGCCCAATCCCCAGTGAAGGGCATGAAGGAGGCAGTCAATTGATGTTCTCTCTCATTGATGTTTCTATCTTTCTCTCTTCCCTTCCTCTCTCTCTAAAATCAATAAAAAAAATTTTTTTTTTAAAAAAGAGCCCTGGCCGGTTTGGCTCAGCAGTTACAGTGTCGGCCCGCGGACCAGAGAGTCCCAGGTTTGGTTCCCGCTAAGGGCACGTACCTCAGTTGCAGTTTGTCCCCGGCCCTGGTGGGGGTCATGTGGGTGGCAGCCACTCGATGTGTCACTTTCATGTCGATGTTTCTCTCTCTCTCTTCCTTCCTCTCTCCTTCCTGCTCTATCTGAAGATAAATGAAAAAAAAAAAGTTCTCGGGTGAGGATAAAAAATATATATATATTTTTTATCCTCACCCGAGGACATTTTTCCATTTTTTGTTCAGATAAAGAGGGAGAGAGAAAGAGAAAGAGAAACATCGACGTGAAAGGGACACATCGAGTGATTGCCACCCACACAACCCAACCAGGGCCGGGGACAAACTGCAACCGAGGTATGTGCCCTTAGCGGGAACCGAACCCGGGTCTCTCTGGACCGCAGGCCGACACTCTTAACTGCTGAGCCAAACTGGCCAGGGCGAGGATAAAATAATATTAAAAAAAAAGAAAAATGTCCTTGGATGAGGATTAAAAAAAAAAAAGAACAGCCCTTACCGGTTTGGCTCAGTGGTTAGAGTGTCGGCCTGTGGTCCAGAGAGATCCGGGTTCGGTTCCTGCTAAGGGCACATACTTTGGTAGCAGTTTGTCCCCGGCCCCGGTTGGGTCGTGCGGGAGGCAGCCACTTGATGTGTCCCTTTCACATCAATGTTTCTCTCTCTTTCTCTTCCTCTCTCCCCCTCCTACTCTATCTGAACAAAAAATGGAAAACTGTCCTTGGGTGAGGATTTAAAAAAAAAAAACACAGAGGATGCACTGGCAGTGGAGTTAGGGAAACCAGTCAAGTCAGGGTCTGCCTCCGTGGTCCAGGGAAGGGAGGGGGGTGGGGATGGAGAAGAGGGGACAGAGGTAAGGACTACACCGCAAGCTCCTCAAGGGGGAGCTCTTGCTCCCAGCAGCGCTTCTGCCATGCCTGATGAGGGTCTTGTGACAGAGCTGTGGCCCTAAAGGAACCCAGGAGCAGCACTGACCCTGGTGTCCTCGTGTGCTCTTCACCACGACCGGGTAGCCCAGGGGCTCAGCTTCATCAATCATTTTTGAAAAGTCTTCATGCCCACCTGCCAAAAAAAGGTAAAAGTCAGTGAACGTAAGGCTGATGGTTGTGGAGCATCAGCCCAATACAGCACCCTCTGGGGGAGTTATTTTGAGGCCTTCGGTCTCTCTGAGTAAAGCAACTCGAACCCGTTCAATCCAACAGGCATGCACTGTGCACCTGTAATATAAAAGGAGGGAGCGGAGAGATAAGGACGCCGACATTTATCAAGACTTCTATGTGGCAAAGGCTTCATAGGCTCTGGTTCGTGTAATCCTCATCACAACCTCACAGGCCGGCCACGTATTTTTCTCTTTAAAACGGCAGAATTCTAAGACCACTCCGAAGAGTCCTACCTACTGGTGTACACGCCTTGTCAATCCCCTCCCTTGAGTGTGGGAGGGACCAGTAAATATGATGGCCAATAAATATGATGGGATATCACTCCTGAGATTAGGTCTACTTTGAGTTAATTAACAAGGGATGGGGTTCATAGTGGGCCTGACCTGATCAGGCAAGCCCTTCAAAAAAAGGTGAGGTGCCTGGCCAGTCTGGCTCAGCAGTTAGAGCATCAGCCCTAGGACCAAAGAGTCATAGGTTTGATTCCAGTCAAGGGCACGTACCTCAGTTGCAGTTCATCCCTAGCTCTGGTTGGGGTTGTGTGGGAGGCAACCAACTGATATGTCTCTCTCACATCAATGTTTCCCCCCCACCCCTTTCTGAAGACACACAGAACATACCCTCGGGTGAGGATTTAAAAAAAAAAAAAAGGTGAGGTGTCAGAGAGACTCTCCTACTGGCCTTGAAGGAGCGAACTGCCATGTCGTAGAGGAGGCCTTGCAGTAGGGATAGTGGGCAATCTCTAGGAGCTGAGAACGGCCTCAGTTGATAGCCAGCAGTTCCTATAACTGCAAGGAACTAAATGCCAACAACCAGTGAGCTTGGAAGACCCCAGACCTCAGGTGAAATCATAGCCCAGCTACCCTTTGATTTCAGCCTGGTGAGACCCAAGCAAAGAACCCAGCTATGCTGTGGCTGGACCTCTGACCTACAGAAACTGTGAGAAAATAATGGGTGTTATTTTAAGCCACTAAGTTTTCAGTAGTGTGTTATATAGCAACAGAAAACCCATACCCAAAGAAACCAAGCCTGGGGATTTGTCTCATCCAAAGTTAAGACATGACTCAAAAATATGTTTTTATTGGTTTTATTTATATTTTTTAAACTTATCTTTATTGTTGAATGTATTACAGAAGTCCCCCCCCCACACACACACACACACATTTTTATTGGAGAGGGAGAGAGAGAGAAACATCAATGAGAGTGAAACACTGATTGGCTGCCTCCTGTATGCCCCCTACTGGAGCTCCCAACCCAGGCATGGGTCGATGCTCAACCAATTGAGCCACACCGGCCAGGGCCACATTTGCCTCTTTGGGGGACCACTACTCTGCCTACCAAAGGTGGTATTTTTTTTGCAAAGCAAAATACTCTGGAATACTAATACTATTACCTGTTCTGTTCACAAAAGTGCTAATGAGTTTTTAAACATTTTTTAAATCCTCACCTGAGGATATTTTTTCATTGATTTCTAGATAAAATGGAAGGGAGGGGGAGAGAGAGAGAGAGAGAGAAACATCAGTGTGGGAGGGACACATTGATTGGTTACCTTCCACACGACTCCAACCAGGGCCAGGGATTGAACCTGCAACCCAGCTATGTGTCCTTGATTGGGAATCAAACCTGAGACCCCTTGGTCTGAAGGCTGACACTCTAACCACTGACCAAACCAGCCAGGGCGCTAATTACTTTTTAAAATAAAGATGCATTGTAGATAATTAGGGCATCTTCAAAAGAGGATGTTTTATAAAAACATAACTCCCAACTGCCTGACACCTGCTGATAAATTCAGCTCTTTTCTAGCCATCCTCTTTTTTTTTTTTTTAAATCCTCACCTGAGGATATTTTTTCCCCCATTTATCTTCAGATAGAGTGGAAGGGAGGGAGAGAGAGAGAAGCATCGCTGTGTCACACCGCCTGGTTGCCTCCCACACAACCTGACTAGGACCAGGGACTGAACTGCAACCAAGGTACGTGCCCTTGACGGGAATTGAACCTGTGACTCTTTGGTCTGTGGGCTGACGCTCTACCGCTGAGCCAAATTGGCCAGAGCTCCAGCCATCCTAATACAGTGAAAGAGGAGTCCTTGTCTCAGGCATCCCTGCACCTGTGCTTTGAACCCCTTTCCCTCTCACCTCCTCAGGGATCTTGCACCATTCAGTGTCCCTCTCTGCTGTATCTTCAACCTCCCAGTTCTTGGTTCCATCACCATTTTAAACATACTCAGTTCTTTCCCACCCTAAACAAATAAAACCCCTGTTCCTTGACCCTGCCTCATTCCTTCACTGCAAGTCTGGGTCCCTATAATCAAGCTACTTGAAAGGGTTTCCATTTCCTCACTTCCTATTCATTTCGTCATCCTTGACAATTTGGCTTCTCTCGCCATCACTGAACTGAAGCTGCATTCATTCGATTCCCTGCTGCTAAATCCAACACACGTGTCTCAGTGCTTATGTTACTTGTCCTTTCAGAATCGCTCAACACTTTTCATTGTGCCAGCCTTCCCGGCCATCTTTCCACTGGCTCTGTCATCTCTCGTTCTCCTCTCACCTCTCCAGCTGCTCCTGCTCCGTCTCGTGTGGGGGTTCCTCTTCCTTTACCCGTTCCCTAAAGGAGTCCCTCTTGAACCCGCTTTTATTAAATTTAGTTTTTATTGTGGTAAAGTATACGTTAACGTAAAATGTATCTTTTAAACCACTTCAGGTGTACAGTTCAGCCTTCTTCATTCTACATATCCCCCTGGAGTACTCCCATCCCTTCTTGTGACTTCATTCAACATAACAAAGGCTTCCAATTCTACCTCCCCCGTCTACACTTCTCTCAGGAGCTCTGGATCCATTTATGAGGTTACTGATTATTTTTACTTGCATATACTACAGATACCTCAAACGGAACACATCCCAAACTGAAATCCTCTCTCCCCCACAACCCCTCGGCCCCCCACCCACCGACCTGTGTCTCCTCTCCCACGTTTCTGGTCTCAGAGAGAGTTTGCTATCATAGCGGGTTGCCCAAACCAGAAACCAGAGTCACTCTTGATTCCTCTCCATACTCCTCCTACCCGGTCAATCATCATGTCCTATCATTTCTCTCCTTCATAATTCCTGAACCTGTTGACTTACCTTCATTCTTACTGTGGCTGCTTTTGTTTGGATCTTCACTGCTCTTTTGAATGGTTTAAAGAGAATGCCACTGCATATATTGTTTCTACTTTGCTTCTGCCTAATTCCTTCTTCGTAGTGTAGCCAAAGTGATATTCTGAACTCTGATCAGGCCACCTCCTTGCTTAAAGCTCGGTAACTCCCTGTTAGTCTCAGGATTAACGCTGCTCTCCTTCCTATACTGTACATGGCTACCTGTTTGTTTCTAGCCTTATATCTCAACTCGGTCTCCCTTTCATTCCACAAACTACTCAAATACCACCAACTGATTGCTCTCTCTTGCCTCGAGGCCTTTCTATGTGCTTAGACCACTCCCCTACCCCCCTTGCTTTAGCGGGATAACTTCAACTTAGTTTAGACATTATTTCTTTTGGGAAGCCCTTCTCAATATCTTCTAAACTCATTAGGAGTCCTCCGTATGCCCTTACCACCGAGCACTAACTCTTATCGTGGCACTGACTACGCTGCACTGAACTTGCCTGGGTCACTTGCCGTCTCTGCCTCTGGGAATGCCTCCAGGGCAGGACTCTCACTGCTGCTACAGTCCAGTGCCTAGTATGGTGGCCAGCGCGTAGTGTGTGCCAGATGCATATTTAATGAATGAATTACAGAGAGAAAGAAGCAGAGGCATTTCAGACAGAAGGAATGACCATGATAAAGACTCAAGATGTTGAGTTGCCTAAGATGAACAGCTCCGTATTGAAAACCAATAAGACACTTGGGGCGACTAGGGAGAGAAAACAGAGATGCAGCTGGAAAGGATAAACTTCAGCCCTGTTTCAAGGACACTCACCATAGGAGAAGGTGTCTGGCATGGGGACCCCATGTCCAGCCAGTTCTTGGAATGTCCAGAATTTGTTGATGCAGTTTAAAATGCTCTGCGGGCGGTTGACTAGGCGGCAGCCCAGCTTCTCCAGGTGTCGCAGGACTGTGATGTCACTGTCCGACTGCAGCAAGGGCGTGGACACCCGAACAAGCACCACGTCTGGGAAAGTGGTGAGTGCCTTCTGGTTCAGCTGCAGGCCTGCAATCGAAGGACAAGAGTGAGCTCTGTGCTTGCCGCTGTCTAGTCCCACCAGCAGAGCTGGGTCCGACAGACGCCTCGAGACTGAACCCAGCAGGAGGAGAGCGTTAGGGATGGCACTTGGATATCCTGCTGTAACGAGAAAGCCACAGTCAATCCGACACTCCAAACACACGGGCGGAGCATGATGATGAGGAAACACAGAAGGACGGACAGAAAGAAAGGCAGCATGTCAGGAATAATCCACAGTACAAGAATCCACAGGTGATACTCTAGTTCAGCACCCTCCTCCCACACAACACGAGTGGTTCTCAAAGTCTGTGGCTTAGGAGGCCAGAGACCTGATGAAAAGGAAGCACTAGAGTTGACTTAAGGGATCCTTCCTTCTCTTGTATGACTTCACCATTAAAAGTCCAACTGAAATAAGCATTTAAATAATTTTTATGAACATAATGAATGCAAAAATGTCAATGTTAAGTGAAGAAAATGGTACAAAATTACAAGTACAAGTTAGAAAAAGCTAAAAGTAAATCTACCAACACTTGAACAGTGGGTAATGAGATTTCGGGGGATTTCCTATTTAATATTTATCTGAATTTTCCAAAATGTCTCCAAGTACACATTACCTTTATAGCAAAAACAAAAACAAAAATACTTTTAAAAGCCAAGCTACTAAAAACCAATTCTAAAAAAATTCTAAAACTAGGAGGCATCCGAAGACAATTGCTCCATGTAGCAAAAGAACTTGAACCTGTATTACACTGGATAAACTGGGAGTATCAGCTTGAAGTGAGGACTCAGGAATAGGAGTGTAGTCTGCAAGTATTTGTAGGGTGTCCATGGAGAAGAACTATGTGGCTTGTCTTTGATGACCTCAAGAGACAGAGCTATCCATGAGCTACCCATGTCTGTTCACTTCTGTAGCCCCAGCCCCTCGAACAGTGCCTGGTGCATGATAGGCCCTTGATGCCCTTTGAATTGTACAGAAGCTACAAGGAGATTGATTTGGGATCAGTGAAAGGGATACCTTTCCAGTGCCTTAGGGTGGAACGGGCCGAGGCTCACAGGCACCTGAGGATGGCACAGAGGGAATGCAAGGGTCAGATAAGCTCACAGCAATCTGCTCGGTCTCTTCCAACTTCGATATCCTACGGTTTGTGTTGCCGCGAGTGGTTATCTAGGCACCTGTGGTGCACCCAGCACCTGGGGCTGGAAGGATGGACATGAAATGAGATGTGAGCAGAGAGTTCAGGGAACAGCTGGGTCTGCCTTCGTGAACCCTGAAGGAGCTTCCAAAATGCTCTAAAGAAAATATGTGAGACACAGTTTCAGAACCATTTTACAGGCTTTAACCTAAAGCACCTTCTATTTCAAAAGTGATATTCTGCACAACTGCATGACTCCAAGAAAACAAGAGGTGCTAATGATGTTACTAGTTCTCCCTCAGGGCATGAATAATATTAATACAAAAACAACAAACAAAACAAAATAGGACAAGGGCAAGCAAACATAAACACAAAAATACAGTATGGCTCTAACTTGCACAGTTTCCCCCCATTTCTAGGAGACAGTCCACCAATTTAAAAAGAGGGAGTAGGTCTAATCATTAAATCGCTTTCAGTATTTCTGCTGATAGTGTGAACCCAAGGAGCTGGACCGTCATTCTTATGGATGGTTTGTAAAGAGCGTTCAGGTTATTTTCACTTCGCCATCAGGAAATAGTACCATTTATAGATGACTTTCCCTTTGCCACTATATGCTCTGTAGGAAATAATATGAAAGGGGGGGAAAAAGCAAGCCCAGTACAGTATTCTCAAAATTGGCAGAAGAAAGAAAAGTATTCAAGTTGGTGCAGATGGTGAGGAAATACAGAACACTCAGGGAAAAGCAACAGCCCGGGACAACATTATATAATGAGATAAAATATTAAAAAATACTTAGAAACTATGAAATGCTATACATAGTATGCAAGGCGCTGGCATTAGCATTGCACAGACATTCTGCTAAGCAAGGTAACAATTGATGGAGACTTGTACCACCCGATGAGAAAAACGGCTTTGCAACAGAAAAGAGGCCTAGAGAAATGAGAAGCAGCAGAAATATCTGGCTTTTAAATCCCCAAATGAGACCACAGACGGACAGTTACACTTCCAAATGCGAAGAAAGGAGTTCAGTCATTTCTGGAAATACCGACCACAAGTGGACAGAGACAGCTCAGCCTCAACAAGCAGATTCACATATACCTAGGAAGTCTTACCAGGACTTCATCTCTCTTCTCCAAAGGTAAATCTTTGGGCCTGGCTCATTCCAACTGAAGCCTTTAATAAATGAAGAATGGAATGGGTTAAAGTGTAGCTGAAAAGGCTCTACCAAACAGTTAGACATGTCTGGGCTCTGACTGTGCTGACTGTCCAGCTCTGTACAGACAGGGACACGGCAGGTTTAGGGTTACAGTGCTCACACAACCAGTTACTTCACCCACTGGACACAGCTCCATCATTCTTGCTATGGGCAACTTCATTTGTCCTCTGCTCATTCCCATCCTCCATTGTCTGAACCTAGTTTACATCACCATTTCTAAGAGTAGTAGACAAGAGGCTGCCACTCACTGTGGCTTCAGTGGGGACAACATTTCCACACAGTCATAGCCAAGAACAACTTGGGTTTAAGTCTGGCCCTTGATAAACCTGTCAGTGAATCCTGAGACCTGCAACCGCTTAAGTAATCACTCTCCTTCTCTTCATTAATCTCTGTCCTTACGAAGGACCTGATAAACCTAATACAGGACGGACCTTAATGCGTCACCCTTCCCAGGATCCACTGTAATCTACAGGCTTCAAGCCAAGGGAATGAAGAGCTGATGCAAGACATCAGGGAGGGCAGGGATCTGCTTGGCTGCAGTGAATGGAAGGAAACCCTCAATGGGCAGGGGCTTACTCCCTCAAATCACAAGGGATTACATGAGCTTCAGTGCCCTAGTGCTCTCGGGCATCACCTTGACCTAGGGAGCAGGGCTGGGAGAAGGGAGCTGAGTTTCTTCTGGGATATTTGGGGTCACCCAGACACCTAAATTGGGCTTGAGATTTACTATTTAGCTTCAATAATATTTTCTCCATACTACAATCATTTACTTTCATGGGTAATTATATTCTGATTCCCTTTGGAACTCTATTATTTATATTTGGAAATATTTTAATGTATTAAAACAAGATAGAAAATGCATAACTTTACCTAAAGAATTGAGTCTGTTTTCTCACTTATATATTGGGTGGAATTAAGTTACTTCTATAGAACTAGACTTCTGTATTTGTATGTGCAACAGCAAAGACATGCACTTTATAATGTAGAGAAAATGCTTTAGAAATAAGCAAATCATTATTGGAAAGTAGAGCACTAAAAGTTAAAAAACCAGCCTCAATCACTCCTGTCCACAGGGGGAAGAAGCAGCATGAACAGTAAAAGGCAGTCATTCAGATCTGAATCTGGCTAGCATTTTTATTAAGCATTAAGTAGTTCTGACTGTAAAAGTCTTTGCCTTTACACAGAACTGACACATAATGGGTCCCCACCCTCTCAACCTGTGCACACGGAGCACTAATTTACACACACACACACACACACACACACACACACACACCCCTAGCTTCACAAAGAAAGCTTCCAAACTAAACTGGTTTCTAATACACCAGAAATATACCATAAAAAACCTGCACGTACAAAGCAAGGAGCAGAAACAAGAAAACAGGACCCATAGCATGAGAGCAAGCAAGGACCCCAGTCATGGCGGCTTTCAGAACCATTACATGTTAGCAGGCTCAGGTAACAACGGTGGCTGGCAGCGAAGCTCTGAAAGTTGTCAGAAAGGAATCAATAATATAAATAAAGTAAGTGGATAACCCATTAAGGGCTTCACATTCTGTAGTGTTACGAGGGCAGCTTGCCATCCGAGACATGACCTGGCTCATCACACGCTCCAGGTCCCCCCTCCCGCACCCTCCCCCCAGTTCCTTCTATCCTATCCTCAGCATTTTCTCATAGGAAAAGTTAGTTTTAGTCTTAACAAGTAGATGTCATTGTCACTCCCCCCGCCCTTTTAAAGTTCTTCTTTTTTTTTATCCTCACCCGAGGATATTTTTCAACTTTTTGTACAGATAGAGTGGGAGGGAGAGAGAGGAAGAGAGAGAGAGTGAGAGAAACATCGACGTGAAGGGACACATCGAGTGGCTGCCACCCGCACGACCAATCAGGGCCGGGGACAAACTGCAACCGAAGTACGTGCCCTTAGCAGGAACCGAACCCGGGTCTCTCCGGACCGCAGGCCGACGCTCTAACCGCTGAGCCAAACTGGCCAGGGCTAAAGTTCTTCTTTTTTTAAAATAAGTTTTATTGATTTTGAGAGACACACACACACACACACACACACACACACACACACACTGATGTGAGAGAGAAATATCGATTAGCTGCCTTCTGCACACCCCTCACTGGGGATTGAGCCGGCAACCCGGGCATGTGCCCTGACCAGGAATCGAACGAGGGCCTCTCGGTCCATGGGCGACACTCAATCCACTGAGCCACACTTGCTGGGCTAAAGTTCTTTGTTACAATGACCAGAGAAATCTCACCTCTGCCTCATTAAAACCCCCAGTGAGGCCCTGGCCGGTGTGCTCAGTGGTTAGAGCGTTGGCCCAAGGACCAAAGGGTATCAGCTTCAATTCCTGGTGAAGGGCACATACCTGAGTTGCAGGTTTGATCCCCGGCCCCAGTCGGGGTTGTGCAGGAGGCAACCAATCAATGTGTCTCTCTTACATGGATGTTTCTCTCTCTCTCCCTCCCTCTCTCCCTTCCACTTTATCTAGAAATCAATGGAAAAATATCCTCAGGTGAGGATTAACAACAACAACAACAACAACAAATCAGAATCTACAGTGAGTATGTGGCTAACTTTCTCTTTCCACCAACTGCTATTTTGAGGTCATTTAATTCAAAGCAACCTTTACTGAACAGCTGGAATGAGTCAGATACACTATGAACCAGGTGGGCTTTGCCTACCAGGAGTGTACAGTCTCCTTATGGAAGAAGAATTATACACAAATATCCATTCATTCACTCACTCAACACACATTTATTGTTTCATGCATTCATTCGGCCAACATTTGCTTAGCGCCTCCGTTGGGCCATGCCCAGTGCTAGTATGGCCTTCCCCAGTAGCACTCCCGAGAGCAGGACTTAGGTAGGGAGGTTTATTATGACAGTGGTTAATGTCAGGAAACACTGCTAACGAAGCTGAAAAAGGAATGAGGCAATAAAGGGTGTGTTGTCACGTGAGCGCCCACCTTGGCAACTGGGGCTTAATCCTGCCATGTAGCAGTAAGAAATGGTGCCGTGCATGCACCTCGGTTACCCCGCCGAGGGGCGACGCAGCTGGTGAGATGCAATTTTAAATCTTCACTTGAGGATATTTTTCCCTTTTTTTTTTTTCAGATAGAGAATGAGAGAGAGAAACATGGTGAGAGAGACATTGATTTGTTGCTTTCCACATGACTCCAACCAGGGCCAGGGATCAAATGGTAACCGAGGTACATGCCCTTGACCGAAATCAAACTTGTGACTCTTTGGTTTATGGGTTGACGCTCTAACCACTAAGCCAAACCAGCCAGGGAGAGATATAATTTTTTTAAATGTTTTTATTGGTTTTTTAGAGAGAGAAGAAGGGAGAGAGATATAGAACACTGATGAGAGAGAACATCGATCAGCCGCCTCCTGCACGTCCCCCACCGGGGACCGAGCCCACAACTGGGGCAGGTGCCCTGACCGGGAATCAATCAAATCAGGACTTCTCAGTCCACGGAGGATGCTCAATCCACAGAGCCACACCAGCCAGGCAGAGAGATAATTTTTGATACACCAACTCTGTCTTTGGTGGAGAGCTGCCCCGGGGGCATGGCGTTGAATTCTTGGCCCTTCTGGCTTGCCAGGCATGTGTGGGCTAAGTGAGCTCCTATGACAGGGAGAAGCCCTCAGGCAGGTTCAGGTGCTGATGGTTAGAAGTGGGGCCCCATAAATGGTAAGAGCAAAAGAGAAGGGGAGGGCCACTGACAGCTAAGGAACAGGCAGCATCTTAAGGGCTGGGAATGGGGGTTGAGGTGTGTGAACAAAACAAACAATAGTTCCTGAAATTTAAGAAAGACAACACACAGCTGTGATAATGCCGTTGATGTCCTCTGCAGAGCACCTGGGTATTAAAAACAGTATCAGCCCTGGCCAGTTTGGCTCAGCAGTTAGAGCGTCGGCCCACGGACCAGAGAGTCGGCCTGTGGACCAGAGCCCTGGGTTCAGTTCCCACTAAGGGCATGTACCTCGGTTGCAGTTTGTCCCTAGCCCCGGTTGGGGTGGCAACCAGTCCATGTGTCTCTCTCACATCGATGTTTCTCTCTCTCTCTCTTCCTCCCTCTCTCCCTCCCGCTCTGTCTGAAGATAAATGCAAAAGGAAAAAAAAAAAGTAAAAAGAAGAAGTATCAGTCTGGGGCAGGGCAGGGGACCTTTTACAACAGTGTGAGAGGTGCTTGAGGGAGCAATTAGGTGATTACCTCTGAGGGAGAATCAGGAAGGTTTCAGAAAGGAGATGTTGACTCATGATGCCTCTGGCCTCAGAAGAAACGTGTAAAACGAATAAATGCATAATGTCTACCTCTCAGAAACAAATCGATAGGAACAGCATGGCATCTTATAATCAGAGTTCAGGGATACGTAGTATCTCAGGGCTAACCTATTTTTAAAGGCATTTCAAGGAGTTGAGACAACATGAGATGAAAGACAATTATGGCAGAGTGGCCTCCAAGTCAGAGGCTTGATGTCATTCCTTGTCATTTAACAGCTTGGCAAGACATAAAAGTCTCTCTGGGTCTGTCTCCTCTTCTGCAAAATGAAAGGGTCCCAGAACCTGGAAACCTCCCTCTCCCCCGCCTCCCACGCCCCCCACCTCACCAACTGGATCTTTCTTGCAACCATGAGACAAAGCCCTTCACCTTTCACATCACTCACCCACGACTCCAGGCTCCAAGGCCATGTGATTTCCCTGACCTCTAAGCCCCGCCTGGCTTTGACTTTGCCTTTTCTCCTCCCACCTTCCACTCCCTCCCATCTCCACTGTGCCCCTGGGGACTCCATAGGCAGTAAATCCCTTTCCTTCACTTTCCAGTGAGTGTTCCCTTCACCTTCTTATTCTGGGTCCCACTGAACCCCGGGTGTCCCCAATAACACTACTTCCCCAGCAGTCCTCCCAAGTTGTGGCTGTTCTCTCTCCCTCGCACCTGCGATTACTGGGCTGAGAGGCAGGAGGGATGTGCTCCTTGCTCCTTGTTGTGGCTCGCAAAGCATTCTCCTTCTCTCCTCCTGGCACACACAGCCTGACTCTCAGCAGACTGCACAGCATCCCACCTCTGCAAGTCAGCTAAGGACCGGTCACTCGCCTCTGTCCTGGAAGCTTTAGCGCCTGATTCGCTGGATCTCCCGCTCTGCCACAGATATTGGTGATTTTGGCCTCCTTAGGGAGAATTCTTCCAATGCTCAGGCCTCTGTTTTTTTATTTCCTTTTCTCCGTGGGTCTTGTCTACTACCGCACCTCAGCCACCCCTTCCAGCGACATTTTAAATTTCAAGCACTCATCATAATTCTAATCTCCAACCACTGTCTCTTATCTTTCCAGCTTCTCCCTCTAGTATCCCAACTCCAGCCATACCTAGACCCCACCAGGAACCGCCATGCGTGGATCCCCTATCTTTCCACTGCCCTTCACCCCCTTCATTCACTCTTTCCCTCTTACTCTGTTCAAATTCCACAGACAAGCACCACACCAAAAACCCTAAATTCTTGTACCTGTTTCTCTTTTTTGTTTTAATCCTCACCTGAGGATATTTTTTTCAAATATCTTTAGATAGAGTGGGAGGAGGAGAGAGGGAGAGGGAGGGAGGGGGAGAGAGGGGGGAGAGAGAGAGAGAGAGAGAAAGAGAGAGAGAGAGAAAGAGAGAGAAACATTGACGTGAGAGGGACACATTGATTGGCTGCCTCCCATACAACCACCACCAGGGCAACAAACCACAACTGAGGTACGTGCCCTTGGTCGGAATCGAACCCGGGACTCCTTGGTCCTCAGGCCGACGCTCTAACTGCTGAGCCAAACCGGCCAGGGCTTGTACCTGCTTCTTGCTTGGCTAAATCACAACTCTGGTTAGACTGCTCCAGCTTTCTGCCTACTGTGTGTGCCCTCCTGTACAATGAAAACATGCCCTGGCCGGCATGTTTTCTAGATTAAAAACACACTAACATGCCCTGGCCGGTTTGGCTCAGCGGTTAGAGCATAGGCCTGTGGTCCAGAGAGACCCAGGTTCGGTTCCTGCTAAGGGCATGTACTCTGGTAGCAGTTTGTCCCTGGCCCTGGTTGGGACGTGTGGGTGGCAGCCATTCAATGCATCCTTTTCACATTGATGTTTCTTTCTCTCTCTCTCTCTCTCTCTCTCTCTCTCTCTCTCTTTCTCTCCCTCCCACTCTATCTGACCCCCCCCTCCCCCAAAGGAAAAATGTCCTTGGGTGAGGATAAAAACAAAAACAAAAACACACAAACCTTGCTGACTGGTCTCAAGGGCATCCTTATTGCTGTGTGGCAAGTATTATATTTCCTTAGTCCATTCACTCTCCCACAACCCTACACACCTGTTTCATAATTTCTCTTCTTGTCTCAAACCTTCACTACTTCTGACCTCCTCCTCATTCTCACTCTTCCTGTTTCGATGAGAAAAACCAACGCAATCAGAAAAGAACTTCTCTATAAGCTCCCATCATCCCATCATCTACTGGAGCACCTGTGCCTGTGCCATGTAAGTTACCTTCTCCCTTATTATAATGGCTGGCGTATCCTTACTCCTAGCTTAGGCCAACTCTTTGTTCTTATTTTATTTAATTATTATTATTTTTTTATTCCTCACCCGAGGATACTTTTCTATTTATCATCAGATAGAGTTGAGGGGAGGGAGGAGAGAGAGACGAACAGGAACATCAATGTGATAGAGCCACATCGACTGGTTGCCTCCCGCACAACCCGATCAGGGCCGGGGACGAATTGCAACTGAGGTATGTGCCCTGGGCCACAATCGAACCCGCGACTCACTGGTCTGTGGGTTAACGCTCTAACCATTGAACCAAACCGGCCAGGGCTAGGTCAACTCTTTGAAACATGCAATAGATCCCAACCCCTCTCGCCCACTTAAGCCACTGTTCCTGCAATTCACCTTTCTCCTACATTGCCAGGTCCTCTCTTTGTACCGAATTATTCATACCAGCATATAGCATGTTGTTATTTCTCCCTTCTTTAAGAAAAGCCTCTCAAATCCATCTCCTTTCTGAGCAAAGTCTCAGTCAGTTCAAGCTGCTGTAACCAAGTACCACAGACTGCATGGCTTAAACAACAGGCATTTATTTTTTACAGTTCTCAAGACTGGAAGTCTGATATCAGGATGTCAGCATGGTTGAGATCGGGTGAGAGCCCTCTTTCTGGTCTGCAGAGAAGACAGTTAGTTGCCTTCTTGCTGTATCCTCACATGGCAGAGAGAGAACAAGCTCTTTGGTTTCTTCTTCTTTTTTTTAATCTTCACCCGAGGACATTTTTGCATTTATCTTCAGATAGAGCGGGAGTAGGGAAGAGAGAGAGAGAAACATCGATGTGAGAGAGACACATCGACTGGTTGCCACCCACACAACCCCAACCGGGGCTGGGGACAAACTACAACCGAGGTAGGTGCCCCAACAGGAAACGAACCTGGGACTCTCTGATCTGCAGGCCGACACTCTAACCGCTGAGCCAAACCAGCCAGGGCTGGTTTCTTCTTATAAGGGCACTAATTCCATCATGAGAACCCCACCCTCATGACCTCATCTAAACCTAATTTCCCCCCAAAGGATGCATCTCTAAATATCATCACAGTAGGGGTTGGGGCTTCAACATGAGTTTGGGAAGGGACACACTCTAGTTCATAGCAAACAATCAACCCATTTTTCTTTTTTTATTCTCACTCGAGGACATTTTTCCATTTTTTATTCAGATAGCGTGGGAGGGAGAGAGAGGAAGAGAAAGAGAGAGAGAAACATTGATGTGAAAGGGACACATCGAGTGGCTGCCTCCCGCACGACCCAACCAGGGCTGGGAACAAACCACAACCGAGGTACATGCCCTTAGCGGGAACCAAACCTGGGTCTCTCTGGACCGCAGGCTGACGCTCTCATCACTGAGCCAAACCGGCCAGGGCCAACTCATTTTTCACCTTCCCTTCATAACAAAACTCCTTAGACAGTGTGTATATTCACTGTTTCCATCACTTCACTAAAACTGCTCTTATCAGGATCACTGTGCTAAATCCAACGGTCAATTCTCATTCCTCACTTTACTTGGTGTACCAGCAACATTTGACACAGTCTGATCACATCTCCTTCTTGAAATGTCTTCTCTACTGGGCTTTCAGGATAGCACACTCTCCTGGATTCCTTCATTTCCTTTACTCAGGAGTCTTTGCTGGTTCTGCCTTCTCTCCCTGATCACAAACACTGCAGTGCCTCAGAGCTCAGTCTTTGGACCTCTTCTCTTTTCTAACCTTAGTCATTGCTGTGAAAAGTTACAGAGATACTCCTACTTTTTGGTCCTTGGACCAGGGCTTTCCACTTGGATGGCACCACAGACTGAGTCCTGATCCCCACCACCTTCCCAAAACTACTCCTCTCACATCCTGTCCACATGAGGAAATGGCCCCTCACGCTGAACACTCTGGAGTCCTCCTTGGCTGGTCTGTCCTGCACACCCAACATCTGACCCAGTAGGTAACTCCTGACAAGTCTGTCTTCAAATGATCCGAAATCCAGTCACTTCTCACCTCCTCCCCTGAAATCATTCTAGTCTAACAATCATCGTTTCTCACCTGAATTGTAGCAAACACTTCCTAAGCAATGTCTCCGCTTCTGCCCTTGCTGCCATCAGCCTATTATCAACACCGTGTCCAGAATGACCCTGTGCACATAAGTCAGGTCATGTCACTCAACTCAAAACCTTCAGTGATTCCCAACTCATCTGGAGTCAAAGTCAAAGTTCTTCCATGACCCACAAGGCCTACGTATCTGCTCCTTCTGCATCCCTGCCCCTCCGACCTCCTCTCCTAATGCTTGCCCCTTGGCTCCAGCCACACTGGTCTCCTTGCCATTCCCTCCTGCCTGAGCTACACTACTCCCGGATATGGGAATGGCTTGCTTCCTCACCTCCTTCAGGTCTGTACTCGAACATCATCTTCCGCGTGAGGACCACACCAGACATCCCATCTAAAATTGCAGTCCCCAATCCAACTCCAGAAACATGCTATCCTTCCACACTGGGTTTTTCCTCCTTAGCCCTTGTCACCAACAGACTATGTATTTCACTTACCTTATCTGTATTCTGTCTCTCCTATCTAGAATGTAATCTCTGTGAGAGGCAAGGATTTCTGCCTGTTTCATTCTGGTGCCTAGAACAATATCTTACACATAGTAGGCAGTCAACAGGTATTTGTTGACCAAATGAATGAATGAATGAAATCATAATGAGAGTGAAGACTGTGTCTGTTCTTACTTTCCACTATATCTCCAGTGCCTGGCACAGAGTAAGCACTCAATTAATATTTGTTGAATAAAATGGGCAAATGAATAAGATTGCTATGAAGATTAAGACACAAAAAAGATGTTAAAGTATTAATAATAAAGTTATAGGAATGAAGACCCATTATTCCTGTTAGTTCTTCAATGCAAAGTAACTTAAATTTAACACTCTGTCATAGTGCAGTCCTTGAGTTACTTTTTAATAGCAAAGAATCACATAGAAAGAGATTCCAAATTTCAGATCTGTTATAGGCTTTTGTTAAAACAATATAAACCCCTAATAAGGTGACGTCTCAGGGAAGTGAATACGGTGGCCGAGGAGGGGCTGGAGTGAGGCGAAGCTAGCACCTGATGTCAGTGGACTCTGCTGGTAGGGGGCGGACAAGGAGGTAGGGAAGGCCGGGGATGACATGGACCTCTTTGAAGATGGCTACACCCCTTCCACCAGGCAATCCTAACAAATTTGGTGGAAGTGTTATGGTAGCAACAATAGGTAGTTCAAAATCTATAAGTAGGGCTTTGAGATCCACTAGGGATCCCAATCTATGGTTCTAGAACTCTTCCCAATGCAGTTCATGAAGTATCCCCTAAAATTGTTAGAAACATAAACATAAAATATACATCCAACCCCCTGCGGTCCTTGAGGTCTGCCCACAGACATAAACGTGGACCCAGGGGGTAAAGCATATCCATTCAGTGCTCACGTCAGTTTGGAAACATTATATGGTAGGTGCTTCCACCTACTCTCTGACCTTTCCACTAGTGCTGGATGGTGGTTTATTCGGATTACAGGGAGTCAGGCACAGGTCTTCAGCAGGGACTGAGGTTAAAGCTCACCTCGTGCACAAAGGTTAGCATGGTACCCTTTGCTGCCAGTGCCTTCTTGCGCAGTAATGGGAGTCCGTCCTTTCTCCAGGAGGCCTCTGTTTTCTTTTGGAAGGCTGCACTAAGAACATTTCCTCATATAAATTTAGTTAGGATTCCCCGGGACCCAAACCTTTTCAATCTTATTCACCTGAGTATAACAAAGAACTAAGTAAAAGTATCCCAGAACACCATAATTTAAAGAACCTGACCTAGAAACTGCCATATGGCCACCAGATTTTAGCTCTGAAAGTAAGGGCAGGAATGCTGAATCATTCTGCTAAGAGACAAACTATAACATACCCTGGTTTCCAGGTCAAACTTACTGTTTTCTCTTTTGGTATCTGTCCCTGAGTTTGTGACTATACTTGTTTTTTGTTTTTTTGGGGGGGGGGCGGGAGGGGGGGCAACAGTTAATCGTAAAAACCTGTGGGTGGTCAAAGACCTTAATTTACACAAATGACTCTGTCTTCATATAATGGCTCATCATAAAAACATTTACAAACGTTTACACATCCAATCATGATCTCCCAAACACAGAAGCTAATTACAGTAAAAGTCTCATATACTTCAAATTAGCCTTTAAAAGGCACCCTATTCACTCATCCAAAAATATTAACTCAAGGTCGACTGTATACCATCACAGAGCATACATCTGAGGAACTCCCAGTTACTTAGTGGGAAAGGGAAGACAAACTTTGTAAACAGATAAATTACAATAAAATACGATGAATGCTATTTTTAAAAGTATGTGCAATGTTATTTGGCAGCAGCTGGAAGAGAGAGAGACTGCTTGGGGCAGGGTAGGGAGTTCAAGAAAGACTTTACAGAGATGAGTGACTTGAGCTGGATATGAAGGAAGAATGAAAGTTTACTATGTGGGAGGGAGCTGGACCAGATGGGCATCTCAGACAGAGTGAATTCCGTTGCAAGGGGCAGGGTGAAGTCAGTGTAGGCGGATGCAGGGGGTGGAACAGAAGAGAGGAAACAGAAATTCTGGTTCTGCTGAGACCAGAATTACTGAGTATTAGTCCTTACTGCCAGCCTGGATGCCCTTACTGATGTTTATAAGAATTAATATGTAAAAAGAACCTACACCTGTGCCTGCACACAATAAACACTACATATATATTGCTTTGGTTTTTATTGTGTGCATTTTCGTGCCACATTCACCACCAACTCATTCCCAGGGTTGAGAATAATTTTTAAATATTAGTTGAATGAATGAAGAACTTTGGGTTTCTAAGAAGGAAATGAAGATGGATATGATTCTCATAAAGCTACATCCAGCAGAAAGGTGAAGGGCAAGTGTTTCTGCAGGATCGCTTCAGTCACCTGAGAGTCACTCCACTTATTCCAGTAGTCTCCCCACCCAAATCTGTGCTGGGGAGGGTAGATCTCAGGGTAAAAATAATAATCATAAAACCTTGCATTTGCATAGCATTTTCAGTTTACTTGTAATATCTTTAAAATTACTATAGTCTTTAAATCCAAAACTTTTTATCTCTTGTTTGAATCCTATTTCCAGATACAACCTGAAATTCCTCCTCTGGATTTGGGCCTCCACAGATGGAAGCTCAGGAAAGGATTTAAGCAACTGCCCACGGCACTGACTCCTTCATCTACTTCAACTCCATCTACTTCGTCACCAATCTCAAGAAGGAACAGAATGGAATGAAGGTACGAAGACTTTGTAAAGGTGGTACCTTAACTTCCTGAACTATACAATTATTTTCTTTTCTTTTTTGTATCCTCACCCAAGGACACTTTTCCATTTTTTGTTCAGATAGAGTGGGAGGGAGAGAGAGGAAGAGAGAGAGAGAAACATCGACGTGAAAGGGACACATCGAGTGGCTGCCTCCCGCACGACCCCCAACAGGGCCAGGGACAAATCGCAAGCGAAGTACGTGCCCTTGACCAGAATCGAACCTGTGACTCATTGGTTTGTGGGCCGACGCTCTAACCACTGAGAAAACCGGCCAGAGCACTATACAATTATTTTACAAAGTCACTATCTAGCCTCAATTTAATTCAATTTGGTTCCATTTCACATCTATTGCGAAAAGTTCTATAGATTGCAGATGTCCCAAAGCATACTTATTCCATATCACGGGGCTGGGCATTAGGACACTGAGTTTTTAACTTTGGGTTTGCTGCTAACTAGCTGGATGACATTGAACAATTCACTTCATCTCTTTGAGCATCAGGTTCTTCATTTGTAAAATGAAGGGGTTGTGTGCCCTGGCCGGTTTGGCTCAGCGGTTGGGGCGTCAGCCTGTGGTCCAGAGAGACCCTGGTTCGGTTCCCGCTGGGGGCGTGTGCCTCAGTTGTGGTTTGTCCCTGGCCCTGGTTGGGTCGGGGGAGGGGGGGAAGCCACTCAATGTGTCCCTTTCATGTCGATGTTTCTCTCTCTCTCTCTCCCTCCCACTCTATCTGAACAAAAAATGGAAAAACCTCTTCAGGTGAGGATAAAAAAAAAAGAAGGGGTGAGAATGGATGATCTCAGAGTTTTTCCCAGCTCTCACATCCTAGAATTCTCAAATGGGAAACAGCATCCATATCATTATAACTATCTGTTTCTATATTTCAGAGCCAGTGTGTTCTCGAGGGTTATTTTGGCTTAGCAAATTGCCAAGGGTTTTTCACAGCTTGACTATGTACAGAAGAAACTGGGAAATAGAGCCCATGATCTTTATTCATTCAAAAATGTCTGAGTGCCTACTATGTACAAGGCACTACTCTAGTCACTGTTGCAGCAGTGAACAAAGCAAACAAGCTCTCTCTTCTCAGAGGACTCACTTCCTTGTGCTTTAATTAATCCACCCCACAACAAATAAATCTTTTGATATTTTAGATGTCAGAAACAATGAGCTAATAAGTTTGCTTTATGTGTTGTGATATGTATGTGGTTATCTCTGAACTGGCAAAAAATTCAAAAATGCATAAAAAATACATGTTTTCAATTTCTCCACTGACTAGGCAAATAACCATGTAGACTTTGTTGTAGTTTAAAAAGTAGTAACTTGTGGTTCATGAATTGATTGAGAGACATAGGACTTCAGTTAAATATTAAGACACTAAACAAAAGGGTTTAAATGCTTCCTGCAGCTTCTCTTTTTCTAGGGCTGATTCTTTAAAATGGGATTTTCGATATAACACAGAGCATTTCCCTATCCTTTCACAGCATATGTTATGGGTCTATAACAGGAACACATGGGATTTTGGTTACTGTATCTAGAAAAGGCATCATTATAAGCTGTAAAATAAATAAGTAAAACAAAGAGCAAACAAATCAATCCGGGGTTTGAAATATGTATATACTAGGTCTAAATCAGTAAAATATAACAGATTATCCCATTTATGTAGGGTACTGACACAGAATTTTAGAGCTGGAGGAATCTTAGCTCTTGATTTTATGAACTAGAAACCTGAGATTCAAAGACATTAATAAGAATCCAGGTCTGCAGATTCCCTGTTCTGGAATTTAGTTCTATATTAACTGAGAGTTTCAGCAAGGCAAGGGGAGAGAGAGAGATGGTACCCTTTACGGTCGACAGACACTGTTTTAGACTAAATGTGAGATATCTAATATTTGTAGTATAATTTCTCCAATAGGCTATACAATCTGATACTACTTATGAAGGATTTAGATAAATTTTTGGATGAAACATCTAGGACAGATACCTTGCACTAAGAAACAGGTCATATTCAAAATCTCACTTGTAAGTAGCTGGTTCAGAATTTGTAATTCCTTTCCCCCACCAAAGAGAATAACAAATTATGATCTTATTTAAGCAAGTACTGCTGAAATAATATGAATGGTATCCCAAGAAGTACCCTTGGGCCCAAACCCCCTTGAGTCCTAGACCCTCCTGAAGTGGCTGCAACCAAGGCAGAAGGTCCTAAACCATGGATCCCTAAGTCAGAGAGTGCTTGCATTAAGATTAATTAAAACTACCTAAAAACATTATTAACCTTTTGAAGTCAAGGCCACAGATGATAACCATGTCTTACAAAAAAAAAAAAAAAAGTCTCTTAGACACAGCATTGAAGAAATCAATGAGACCAGAATGGTCTGTACCTGAAACCTTGGCTTTTCTGGGGTCAGAATTCAACATTTTTAGGGTGGGGGATGAGTTTAAAGAAAACCCATCAAAGATCTACTCTTCCACTCTACACTCAAGGGGTGACTCCAATCTTTCTCAGATTTCTCCCCATAGTTTGAGAATAATAGTCTATGTAGTGCATTACTGACGCTTACACACGCGTGGAAAACTTTTAAAACACTCGTCGTAATGGAAAATGTCAATTTAACGTGGGTTCCTATAAATCTAAACTAACAGGGTACCGATGCAAATTTGGGATTAACAGCTTGATTTTCCCCAAACCTCTAGGCGGCTTCAGGTAAATTCGAGTTCCTCCTAAAACAAAGTACCCTAAGTAAATTAACTCCTGCTCTCACATCTTGGCCTCGGGGCAGATGGCGGTGGTCAAAAGAAGCTCTCAAGGTTAGGAGCTATCCAACCCAAAGAGGTCTGGGGGAAAGAGCGGCTGGTTAGGGGAACCCGAAGACTTGCCTGGGGGAGGACCAGGGGCGCGCGCCCACTGGCCGGCTCTCGGGGACCCGGCGCGCCTCCCCGCCCTCCCGGGCACCGCCGCGCTCACCGAGGTGGCCGCCGACGACGGTGACGGCGATCTGGTCCATGAACACCGCCCGGAAGCGCACGTCCTGCTCGGAGCAGCGCTGCCGGAGGGCGCGCAGGATCTGCACCTGCGGGTAGTCCTCGCGGATGCGCCGGTCCGTCAGGAACCAGAGCTGGGAGCACATGGCGGCCAGGACGGCGGCGCCGGGCGCGGCGCGGACCCTTGGCTCCCCGGGCCACTCGCTCTGGCTGGCAGGCGATCGCGCGCCGCGGCTCCGCTCCCGCCGGTGAGCCAGGCGCCTCTGCAGCCCTGACCCAGCGAATCTGCCGGCCACTAAACGCCGCCGCCGGCCCGGCCAGCCAATCAGCGCGCGGCGGCGGGCGCGGGCCGGCCGCGCGGCCAGCTGCAGAGGCGCCCTGCGGCTGCCGGGGGAGGGGTGGCGGGGCCGGGGGCCTGCGGCTGCCCGGGGAGAGAGGATGCTGGCGGGCTTCGGGGCTCCGGGGGCCCGGTCGCGTGGACGGGCGACCGAGATGCTGAGAGAGGGCATTCTGCCCCGGACCCCCCCGGTGGGCGTGGCGCTCCCTGCCGGGGCAGCTGGAATGGGAGGGGCCGGGGCGGCGGCCCGGAGGATTGGAAGGGGTGGTCCGGCTGATGGACGAACGTAACGATGCGCAGCGGGATGTGTCCGAAAGGCGATCGCGAGCTTCGGGGGCTGGAGTGACCGGTGTTCCCCCTACAGAGCCCTGGCGGGGCCTCAGGGACGTCCCAAGGGGGACTCTGGAGCCTGGCGAAGGTCACCAGACTAGGCCCCCAGTTGGACCCACGCTTTGAAATTCTCTGCCAAAATACTGGCCTGGAGCTAGAGGTGGGGGTTGATGGGAAGTTGGGTTTTAGCTGCCTCCGGTTTAGATAGTTTCAAGGTACATTTTTTAGGGTCTCAGATGTTCTCCTACTGGACACCCCCTCCTAGTTTGCAGCACTTCTGGGCCTGTAGAACCTCAAAGTGATGAAAAAGGATCCGAGACTCCTCTTTTAGTCAGATGGACCACTGGCTGGTCTTCCCCCTCAGTTCAAACAACTGAGTCATCTTTAAACACCATCCCTGGTCCTAGCCAATTGCAAATTCTGCCTGCAAACAACGTTTGACGCTAGATTTTCCTTTATAAATAAATGCTAGGCTGAAGTTAGCCATCTTTTTAGATTGCAGTTGCTCCTCCAGCTCATTAAAAGATAAGTTGTTGTTTTGGCTTAGGGAAGCAAGAGTAATTTCAAGGCAGGCCCAGCAATGAATTTAGAAATGGAGTAAGATGTCTCAAGTAAGACAGGCTTCACTGTAAAGTAAATATTATGTAAATATATGCATTTACCCACTAAATGTGCCTTTGGAAAGTTCTGGCTAAAAAGAATTTTAAAATTTAATTCTTTTCAATCAATGTTAAGTAAATCCTTTTATGTTACCAAATTCACCCCCATCCCACGAATGTAGTTTCTTAAAGTACCCAGGAATGTATTTTCTGAAAGTAACAGTAACCTAGTGCTCTGTGGATTAGTAACATTCAAAACTCTCTTCTAACTACAAATCAGCGTGGACACTAGAGGCTCTATTTTCTACATGGACTGTTTCCTTGATGTCCCATTGTATATATTTTCCCGACCCTGATGCTTTCTACTGAGCTTCTGCATTTTCATACATAGGATGTCTAGAAGATGATCAGAACCATAGTTTCCTGGAACAATAATTTGTATATGACCCAGTAAATTTAGAAGTTACTTATAACCCATTTTCATAGTCATCTACACAGACTAGAATGTTTGTCATGTGCAAATGGATACCAAGATCCCTGAAACCCAGGCTTGAAGAGATCAGGACCTGAGGACCCAGATGTGATCATCACTTCCTCTCTGCCTTTGCTCTCCCTCTCTAGGAGGTTGCTCCCATCTCTGATCTCCCTTTTCTAGGATGGGTAAGAAGTGAGGAGGTGAAACAGTGGTTTATCCAGTTAGGAAATGGCTATATTTGTATAGGATAATGTTTTGTTTATTGAAATTCCTCAAGAATTCCCCAGGGATTCCAAGAACCCCTGGAATCCTATCCCAGAGATAGGATTATTTTCTAAAATGTATTACTTCATGTAATATTTTCCATAGATGACTTCCAAATTCAAATTTAACCCTGACGTCTCCTGAGCTTCAGCAACATAAAGGGATGCTGTCCTGCCATCACCTCAATGTCCCTGAAGCTAAACTCATTCTTTCCCCCTCCATTCCATTCCTTATTGTCTCAAACAATAAGGAAAATGTATTATCTCAAGTAACAAGAAATAAGGGCAGGACAACTCTAGAGTTAGTTCATTCAAAAACTCAATAACGTTATCAGGGACCCAGATTCTTTCCATGTTTTCACTCTGACATCCTTAGGCCAGTGCTCTTATAGTTAAAAATGGCTGCCACAATTCTAGCTGACATATGTGCACACACGCAATATCCAGCTGAAGTGTAGAAACTGTTTCTTCCCGTGTGTCTCATTTTATTAGCAAGGAAAACCTGTCTCAGAAGCCCTCAAGCGGACTTCTCACACTCTCCCACATGTAAATCAGTCACCAGCAGGGAGTAAGAAACCATCACGAAATGGCTTAAATTAATTATGATTCACCCCCTGTGACTGGGAATTAGAATCTTCTACCCCAAGCACATGTAGAGTTAGGTAAATACCTGGGTAAAACTGGAGTTTCCTTAGGAGGAATGAAGAGAGAATAATTGGGAAAGTAAACAATGGTGTTTGATACAGATGGTAATAAAGTAAAATGTATCAGTCAGAATAAACTGGATTAGGCTGTGGGAACAAGTGATTCCGGAGGTTAATAACAACAAAGTTTTATTTCTCAAAATACTGTATATGTTCATTTCAGGTGAGCTTGGCTGCATTCTAGGTTGTCTTTAAGCTGGCACCCAAGCTGATAGAGCAACCCTTATCTGAAACAATGTTCGTCTCGTGGAAGAGGAATAGCGATCATGGTGAATCATATACCAGCTCTTAATACTTATGCCTGGAACCTATACATGTTAGATCTGCTCACATATTCTTGGTAGGAACAAGGTCACCTGGCCAAGTCTGACATCAGTAGGGTAGAAAAGTATATAATCCTTCCCCAGGAAGGGCTGCAAAAATTTGTGAAAAACTTTATGACCAACAATACATTCTGCCACAAACGAGGACCAGAAATAGCCAAATCCTGCTCTGCTAATCATCTGTCCTCTCCCTGGGATCAGCAAGGGAAATATTCAAAAGGAAGACATTAGAATAGAAACTAAAGGATCATTTTATTCATAGCTGAGCTACATGCAATAACTTCTAGAACAGAACTCTTTCAAAAGACTGAGTCGAATCACATGATTTAGTTCTAAGACTGATGTGAAGCTTCCTTATTTCTTTTTTTTTATCCTCACCCGAGGACATTTTTGGATATTTTGTTCAGATAGAGTGGGAGGGGGAGAGAGAGAGTGAGAGAGGGCCGGGGACAAACTGCAACCGAGGTACATGCCCTTAGCGGGAACCAAACCCGGGTCTCTCGGGACCTCAGGCCGACGCTCTAACCGCTGAGCCAAACCTGCCAGGGCGAAGCTTCCTTATTCCCTGCTGCCCCTCCACCCTCTAAATTTTGGAACTAGCAGGCATAAGCACGCCTGCAGAAAGAGGAGCCGATGATCAGATTTGCAAAGCAGACCACCTTTCCTCATCTAAGTGTATCCTGAATGGAGACCGGGCTGAGCCTACTCAGCAGGCGGTAGGGAGCACAAGCAGCACACATGGCTATGCAACCTTTCAATCACTGTTGACCCCCAACCACTGGTGAAATGTGGACCAATGAGAGTCCTGGGCTCTGACCAATCAGATGAACAACTAATTTTTTCCTTCTGAAGGTAACTAGTAAGAGAACAGGACAGAGGAGAAAGGAATTCCTTCCTATGCTCCCACATTCTCACTTTGTTCTCTCTTAATCAGTTAGGAAATGTGTCCTGTCAAACAAATGCATGTGCATGATCTATTTGCCTTCTTATTTAGACTGAAAGCCTCTTAAGAGCAGGGGCCAATGCACTGTGTATCACGGTTTTTACATGTATTGAGTACGCAGGTATCTGCTGATAACAGTTATAGGTGTCATTTAAAAGACATCATTGCCATTTCAATTGACAAAACTATGGTCAATTACAGATATACTAGGGTTTTGTAACCTGGGATTCTGAGGTTATATTTTTTGTCTTACTTCCAACCTTTACTATATATTGGCACAAAAGGTTATTGAGATGTGGGTCTGGACAGTGGAAAGAAAGTGAAAGTCTTCATAAATATTACATACAACCCCAAGCAAACGGATGTGCTAAGTATATAGGTCAAAATTCAATTGACCTCAATAAATTAGAGAAATGGTCATCAATAGCAGGTTAAAATGCACCAGAATAAATGGAAAGTAATACATTTAAGGAGCAAAAGAAGAATCACACACACATAAATTCAAGAGAGAAAAACTGGCCATGCAGAAACGTGGCCAAGAAAGACCCGTTAGATGTGGCAAATCAATCACAGAATGAATAGAAAGAGTGCAGATATATTAACAGAAGCCTAGGAGGCCAAATTCACCTTCATAATCCCTGGAACCTAGCATGATACTCAATATTGATAAATATTTATTGAAAAAAATATGTGACTTTAGCTTTGATCAGGTTGTTTATGCTGTTCCCTTCCTCTGACAAGGTCAAGTCTTGCATGACCAATTCCTATCTACTCATAAAGACCCAACTCAAGGTTTGTAAACAAAACAAAACAAAAAGACCCAACTCAAATACAACTTCTTCCATGTCCCCTTCCCTAAAATTTACCCTGCTCTCAGCTAGTAGAAATCTCTTCATTTCTGAATCCTCATGAGCAACTAATAACTGCTAGCAGTTACTATGCCAATAATGGGTACTCAGTAATTGGGTGAATGGTAACTCTCAGATTGTAACAATCCAGTGTACATTTTAAATTACAGCATTAATGACTAAAGAAAGGTATTTGAAATTTTAGAATTGTTCATCAATAGTACTGACTCTCACTTTCCTTGATCTAGTTTTGTTCTGCTATGTGTAATTCAGCCCCCCCCCCCCCCGCGCCGCTTGTATTCAAGCTCACACACCTTATATCCTCTCATACCGGGGTCTTAGTGAACAAGCAGAATTTACAGAAGGGGTGACATGATTCACCTCATGGAGATTGCAGCCATTCACTTGGAAACCCCCTACTACAAGGCTCTCTTCCAAGCACTCTCTCACCCTCTCCAATTCTGCCAGTGGGTATCTTTTCCACTCCAGTCCTCAGCCTCCAGCCTTGCTACTCTTCACCCCCACTTCCCAGAGCCCCATGCAGATTCCTTAGCCCTTCATTATTCAGAGGAATGCATTTTATCCCAGTTTCTACTCCCAAACTTGCATCCCTAACAAATTAATGTGTTAGCAAAGCAGACAGTCTTTCAATTAGAAGATCCATCCTCTTCAGGAAATAGAGGGGGATTTAAAAGAACATTTCTCTTTTGTAAACATAATTAACACAAAATGACGCAGAGGGCTTGATCAAGGACGTCTTCACTGGAAGCTTGTTCTAGAATCAGCTTTTGAAGATGACAGTGGACACAACTTTGCAGGGCAGAGTGCAAGGAAGACCTTCAGGTGATTGCTAGCTGCGGTCCTGCTTTGGATGAACTAGGCTCCCACAACCGGGTAGTTTATAGTTCTCAAGGGGCTCTCCCTCTCGCTCTCCAGACAAAGCTGCAGAATAGCTTACCTTGCTCTCTGCCAGCGCTAGCCTCACTCAGCCTCAGTCGTTCAAGAGAGATGTTTGTCTCAGCCTTTCCTAGCTCCTTAGCCATTTCTGACCAAGTTGGGAACTATATTAGAAGCCTCAAAACTATCTTTTCTTTCCTCCCAGATATAGGGTACAGGCTATGGTGCTATAATAAAGAGACCCCAAAAGACAGCGACACAACACGAAATTTATTTCTCTCTCAGTTATAGTCTGGTAAGGTGGGTGCCCAGGATGAAGAGGTAGCTCTGCTCCAGTTGTTCATCCCGGGACCTGGGTTCCTTTCACCGTAGTGTGCCACCTGCTCCGGGTGTGGTCATTGTTGGCATGTTTGAGGCTGTCTCTCTCTCTTTTTTAAAACATGGTCATGGTCAATTTTATTTTCCCTAAACCACAAAACAGAGTTTTTGGTTGTATAAAGATCACTAGTTATAGTCTTGACGAGAGGCCCCAGCTGGGGAGGGGGCAGTTAGCCTCCAGAACTCCTGAAGGGTCTTCTGTGGCTCAGTGGTTGGAGCAGTTCTGTAAACCCAAAGGTGCTGGGTTTGATTCCTGGTCGGGGCACATATCCGGGTTGCAGGTTCGATCCCTGGTCGGTACCGGGTCGCACTGGGCGGTGGCAGCTGCTGCACGGTGTCACCTCCTGCCAGCCCATGGCCTCTGGTGAGGGCTTGCCCAGAAGTCCCCCTGCAGGCCGAGGCTGGGAGGCAGTTCCAGGGACCTCAGCTCCTCAGCAAATTCTGGGGGCAGGCTTCCCGGGGAGATGCTGTCTGGGGGCAGGAGGGCAAGGTCTTCCAGGGAGTGGGTGACGGGGGGTGGATGCAGGCAAAGAGGCCCCGGCCAGCTTCTCCGGGGGCCCACGCTTGCTCCGGCTCTCCTAGGATTTGCTGAGAGCCATCTGTGCGCGGAGGGCGTCCTGCTCCAGGGACTTCATCCTAGCCGCCTTCGGCCTCAAGGGCGTGGAGTTCGGCGGGGACCGGGCCTGCTCAGGCATCGTCTGCTCAGGACTCTGCTTGCTCTGCCACTCCTGATGGAGCCGCTCAACTTTGGCCATCCGCACGGGGGCGCTGCTTCCCAGAGGCGGAGGGGAGAGACTGCTCTCTTGGCCACAGCTGTGTTCCAGACCTCTGGAAAAGAGAAAGAGAAGAAAGACAAAGCGAAGAGCAAGTGCCTTTCTTAATGATGTAATATGAACGCTATACTTCTAACTTCCACTCACATCCCAAGAACTTGGAAATGTAGTCACATCTGCAAGGGAGGCTGGAGGATGTATATACTCACGAGCTGGGGAGGTATATGCCCTGCTACAACTAGTGGGGGAGAGAAGTGTTTCTATTACTACAAGGAAGAAGAAAAGTGAAGGTGGCGGTGGATGAGCAGTTTCCACCATACTTCCCTGTCCCAGTGTGGGATAAACCTCCTAGCATGTCATGAGACCCTATAGATCTTTGGCTCTCCAGCTTAGTGATATCCAGTTACTTGAAATGCCCTGAATAGCTTTTCTGTGTCTCAACTCCTTGACTATTTATGGTAAACAATTCTCACTTTTCTTTGTCTGCTAGAATCAGCACAAGTAGCATCTTTTCCAACATCGGTTGTAGCTTTCACCCGTAATGGCCAGGCCTTGTAAGTGGAAATTCTTATTCCTATTTGAATGCAAGCACTAGCCTGAAACCTTTTCTGGTCTATGATCCTGATCCTCTTGTTAGCTCTTGTGAATTCCTGCCTCTGGGGAATACCCTAAGTGCTGGCTGCTAACCCAGAACCAGGCAGGACCGCTATTTGTTGCCATTGATCTTGGACCCACTTCTGGGCTTCACCTGCTATGCATCTTTCTTATGCTGAGATTGGCTGGATTTCAGTCCTGGCTTACTCCTTGTTGTGGGACATTGACAAATAACCCTTGTACTAGCTAATTTTCTCCAAATTCTGCTCCTAGTGGCCCCTGACTTGCATCAGTGGTTCATCCTGCGAAGGCTCTGTCATACCTGACTTGTGAATGAATTTTCCCACGTTAAGATTAATAAGTATGGTTGGTACTTTCTGTTTGAAGCCAACTAGTCCAAAATGGGAATGGATTCTCAACTTGTGGCATATCACTGGCACAAAATTCAACTTGCATAGACTTTCACTGGATGAAAATATATATATATATATATACATATATATGTATATATATATCTTAAAAACATTAATATTTGAGTATACAAAGAGTGTTACTCTTTTTACAAATATTCTTTATTTTACAAAAAGATTTTCCAGTAAAATCTTAGGAATTAATATCCCTCTTTTGGTATAACTTCTGCAATTGTTCAGTGAGGCAGGATTCCCATTTCAGATAAATGATTTGGTCAGGCACATAATCTGTCCCTTTGTATATAGAAGCAATGGGTCAGAAGCAAGGGATTTTAACCACAAAAAGTCAGGAATTTAGTCAAACCACCTCAAAAACCTTGGCAATATCTAGGGAACTGAGAGGTAGGTAACTCTAGCATTCTTGATGAGATGAAATGTATTGGCAATTTGTAATGAATTAAAGGTTCCAGACTCCAAATGGTCACTTAAGCGTTAGCAATAGGTCCCACCTGCATAGCTGAGGCGCTCAAAACCCTTCCAAGTTCCTCTGCCTGCATTAGTCAGAAGTCATTCATTAACAAATGACAGGAATCCAGTTTAAACTAGGGTAAGCAAAAAAGGGAGTGTACTGGCTTACAATCCTTGGCAGTCTAGGAGTAGACCTCAATCACAACTAGATCTAGTGACTAAAATACATTTCCAAATTGGTCTTTTAAAATTTTTAAATTATAGTTGACATTCTGTGTTCTTTTATATAAGTTTCAGGTGTACAGCATAGTGGTTAGATAATCATATAATTTACAAAGTGATCCCAATATTTCAAGTACCCACCTGGCACCATACATGGTTATTACAGTATTATTGACTATATTCCCTGTGCTGTATTCACATCCCCATGACTATTTTGTTACTACAACAAACCGATCTTTCTCACTCTTTCAATCCTTCTCTCCTCCTTTCTCTCTCTTTCTATTCCTCTTGCTCTGCTTCTTTCTATGTGTTGATCGAATTATCTTCTACAAGAGATACCTTCCTCCATGTGCCAGGAAGATAGTTTCCATTCACATTCTCAATGCTCTTTATCTGGAAAGCCAGGCGCCTCTTCTTCTATCTCTAAATTTAAAAATCTGCGGGAAGAACTTTGATTGGCTTACTCCAGAACCAAACATTCTGGCCAAAGCCGCGGGGTTCCTTGGAAGGCCGGGTTCTGTGGCTGTGGAATGGGGTGGTCTAATTAGCAGCTTCATTAGACTCACATAGTTTGCCTGGGTCTGGACAGACAGAGCTAGAAATATCCACCACACTTTTCTTTCTAATGCCTGAGAGTCCCCAGTAAATATCTCAAATGTTCCCACTTAACAGCCCAGGCTTCACTTTATACTTTTGCTTGTTTCTATTCTTAATGTTCCACACTGGGAATGAAAAAGGGCCCACACAGTAGACCAACACGCTCACAGGGCTACCTGGCAGGCCTGACAAGCTCAGCGACGGCAAGCAATCACACAGGATGGTCGGATCGTAAATTCCTAACTTGGCAGGTCATGGCAGGTAGTCCCATCCCAGGCCTATAGCTTCCTTAGCAAAGGTCAATCTTTAATTAAGCTCTGCCTATTGTTCTTATGCATCTAGGATAACTTACCTTTGAGATGTCAGGGTAATTTTCATTTCCAGACCCCTTGAAGGTAAAACCACACCGGCACCAGAGCGCGAGACCACCAGCAAGAGGCCAGGAAACTCCTTATTGTTATCTTACTGTCTGCATACCATCTCTATTTACTGCAAACGTTAAATGTTAACTATCCTACATGCACCAATGTAAAGAAGTATGTATCTCTGTTTTGCTTTTTATTAAATCCTAGAGATCCACCCCCCCCCACTTTGTTTTTTCCCAACGCCTTAATCTAAATTTCATGTCATCCTCCTTACGTCTTCCCCTTTGATTCTAAGTGTACAAAAAGAATTGTAAAACTCCCACTCTCTGGAGCATTTTCTCAATCTGTTGAGATCTTGCTTCCAGGCATACCCTCAAAAATGTAGCTCAAACAAATTCCTATAACATTTTTCTCCAGGTTTGGATGTTCTTAGGTTGACAACACTTTATGACCACCGCTTGCATTCTGTGCGGATCCCTGCTCAGTGGTTCCCTTGGGCTGCCACTGGCACTGATACCATTTATCTGGACCCCTGCTGGCCACTCTGCCGCTAAGGCCAATGCTTGTGCCACTTTTCTTTCCTGGACCTCCTCTCAGGGGTATATCCAGAGACGTGCCCATGAGCTTCTTTGACAGGGACCGGTGCCCACAGTGGTGCTATTCTGCACGTGTGCAGGTGGTTCGGCACACAAGGGCACTCCATGAGGGCACACATGGGTAAATGGCTAGTTCACATGTGTTCTGCAGGAGGATGAAGCACGTGTTCCACTTGGACAAGGCACCAAGCCATGCCCCCAGGAGCTGTGACTGCCCCCAGGAGATGGCTTTTTCTACTTCAGGTGAAAGTCCCCGAAGGGCCAGCAGCAGCACAGCTCTTGCTGTTTCCTGTGAAAAGGGTAAAAACAGCTTTCTGTCTGCTGTTTGCCGTTGTACCAGAGGGATGCCCCCAGCATAAACATGCTGGGAGAGCAGCAGGGACCACGGGCGCACCCCCCCAACTATAACAGCCTCATATGCCCTCCCAGTCTGCCAGAGCAAAGAATAATGAAAAACCATCACAAATGTGACGGAGCTGTCAAAAACACACAGAAATCAGCTGTGGAATTTGGAAAGCCTGTTGGTTTCCATGTTTGTTGTTGTTGTTGTTTTGAAATTGAGAGAAAATAAAAGTCAAGAGACTTTTCATCAAGAGAGAAAATAAAAGTCAAGAAAAACAATGAGAACCATCTTGTGGTTCTCATTGCCATACCCAAGTAACCCATGTTCACATTTCATCACACAGTTGGATTCTAATGGCTCTCAGATGTATCAAAAAGAGTTCTTTTAGTGTTACACACAGCCTTAACCTGCCCCTCTCCCTCCTCCCTAGAACATGTGCAAGACACCAATGAGGAGTAGCTAGGTCTGGGCCACTTTAGGTAGTAGCCACGGTGTGGGTCCCAGCTCTGCTGCTCGTCAGCCCTCCAGCCCTGACGCGGGTGTGGCTGGTCTGCTGCGTGCATTCCCTCCTGATGATTGCTCTCATAGGAATCTGGGGCCCTGCCTGCAATTTCCTCTGTCGATCCTCCCTTTGCCTCTGCTCCCCCAGCTCCTCAGACATACCTAGATGTGAATTGTGGATATGATTTAAGGTTTTTGTTTTCTTTTTTTTTCTAGAAGGCTTCTCAACGGTCAGGCAAAACAGAGAGTGCAGCAGAAAACCAAAAGAGCTTCCATTTTACTGTGCTCCAGCCACATCCAAATCCCAGTTTCATCCCAGTGGGGACGCCCTCCAAACGGAATAGTAGAGAACGTGGCCACTGTTGCCACCAGGTATGACCTTTGGAGTAGTAACTAGGTGAAATCAAAGGTGGTCAAACACATGTGCACATTTCTCAATCTATCTCACATACTGCTGCCCTCTGATTTTATTCCTGTTTTCTGCAGAAGGACATGGAGTTGAAGAATAGGAGTGCTACATAATCCGCCACACAGAGACGTTTTCTTGTTCTCCTTTTGTGTGATCGTCAATAGAAGTAGTTTGGATGGGGTTCTAGGCAAGCACAGGGCAAGGATAAAAGGGGTGTATGGAAGGGACATGTCCCAAGGTGGTTACTAAATACATGAAAAAGGATCCAAAGAACCTAATTTCGTGAGAATAGTGAAGCAGATGGCTGTAACCACTGGAGTTTAGGTCTCAGCGCTCAGATGAAAGGAAATAGAAAACTGTAAGGAAAAGATAACTTCAACAGTGGGCGTGAAACGACTTTGAGTAACCGACTTTCAAAGTGATCTGCCGACAGTCTTGCACCTACTGAACTAAATCCTTGGTGAAAAGCAAAAGTTAGATGAGTCACACCCATTACTTGGAAAAATTAGTAATTGTCTTTGTCCCTTCTTGCCTGGAAAGCTGACAACATACTGTCAGTGTTTGGTATTTAGTTTGTCATGTCTTGCTGAAGCCTTCAGATTTTATTTATTTTTTAATCCTGAAGCCAGCTAAAGGTTCGGAGGAACAGTTGTTATTTGACAGCGTCAGATAATTTAGTCGTGTTCAGTAAAAGAGAGTGTATTGAGTACAGCAGGCATTAGGTAGAATATATAAGAAGCAGTCGGGTATGAAAACACACACACACACACACACACACACACACACACACACACACACTGAACTAGAAGACCCAGGTTCTTGTCCTGTGCAGCTAGCACTACTAACTAGCCAGCAATGTGACATTAAGAAAGTGTTTGTTTTAAAAAAAACATTTTTTTTTTATCCTCACCTGAGGACATTTTCCCATTTTTTGTTCAGATAGAGTGGGAGGGAGAGAGGAAGAGAGAGAGAGAGAGAGAGAAACATCGAAAGGGACACATCGAGTGGCTGCTTCCTGCATGACCCAACCAGGGCCAGGGACAAAGCACAACCGAGGTATGCGCCCCCAGTGGGAACTGAACCCGGGTCTCTCTGGACCGCAGGCCAACACTCTAACTGTTGAGCCAAACCGGCCAGGGCAAGAAAGTATTTTAAACCTCCTTAGCCATATTTGTAAATTGAAGGATTCTTAATTAAATAACCTATTAAATAATAAATAATAAAATACTTAAATAGCTTCCAAGGGTAGCTTTAAAATACTTTAATCCCATAGTCTCATTGGAAGTGTCACTAGGTATTCAAGAAACTCATAGACGAACAACAAGAGCCAAGAGCAAATTAGCTGAACTGAGCCAACTACCAAGATGAAACAAGCCCAAACTGGTCAAGACCAGAGGTGCAGCTACAAAGTCTGCACTCATTTCCCAAGAAAGTGTGTGATGGCTGGGCACAGGGGCAGTGACAGACGGCAGTGGGGAAACAATGTAGTCATGGGTTCACTAAATGTTCCTTTCAATCTAGGTGTGAGATTTGAGATACATCTAAATGTTCTCCATGACTTGCCTTTTTCAGGGGTGGAGGATGGTCTATTATTATATCTCTAGGAAAATATATCCAAAAAGACCTACTCACACAGTCAAGTGCTTTATGTACCTATAGAGGCTGTGAATAACATAACAAATCAATGGTAATACTAGCATAAAGAGTTATGTTGTTGTAGCCATTCTGGATGTATCAAATGTGGCCCAAAGATTACTGGCTATCTCCTGGCCTCACTTATCTATGATATTGTTTATGTTCATAAGATATTTGATATCACAGCTTAGGCTCCAAATGACCCTTTAGTTGTCTATAAGAATAGAAGAGAGGACCCTGGCTTATAGGAGATAAGGCTTGGTCTAAGTCTGGGCAATACCTTACAACCCCAGAGATTGCAGACAAGACATATGAGATGCTTAGGAAATCTTTCTGAACTATTTCAAGAAATAGTCCCAGTCTACGTACCAGGTCTTATGTTCCAATACACAATTCCTGGAGTCAAGGCATTGTTTGCAATCATTTGCTTATAGTTGAGTTCAGTGGCCTGGGCTTCCCTGGAAAGTATTACCCCAAAGCTTAGGCCTTTGGGGAGTGATTAATGACACTTCCCTTTCTATCTAAATTCTGAACCACTTAATAAACAAGACAAGAGCTGGTAGATGGAAGCCAAAATAACATGTTTATTTACATTACAATAGAGAATGTGGCTTAGATGTGAGAGTCAAGCTGTTTTCTTAATGCTGAACCTCAGAGTTAGATGAATTCACCTCCTGGTCAGAGAAATCACTGAATTTCTGTAGGGCTCTTCCATAAGGGAAGGACATTTATAAAATACACATGAAGGAGCTGAGCAGAGAGCCTGCTACCTGTGGCCAGACACACTACTCCCCAAAGGAAGGAGATAGGAAGGGGGTCTGCTGTGCAGGCTGTTTCTCCTTCCAAACTAATCAATCAGATAAGTTACTCTTCTCCCCAGCATCATGCTAATAATACTGCTCCTGCCAAATGGAAGGGACATTGAAAATCGAGAGGAAGCATTGTTCCACCCAACCATTTTCTCCCATTAACAAAGACCTTTTTCTAGACTCACAGGGAGGCCTAGAGTTTCAACAGTGGAACAGCACATTTCCCCTCTTTCTAACCCACCCCTTGGGACAAAACAAATTCCTAATACCAGGCAGAAAACGGTTCTTTATGGGTGCAGTGGACAAAGACAGAAATAGTGTGCTCGTCTGCTTTCTTCCAACACTGCAATTCTTCCTTTGGGGTAACTGGGCTAGCACAGGGTGTGGTGATGATAACTTGTAATGAATAATTACTTGGAAGCTGCTGCATTCTTGTCCAGAGACTCTGGGGGTTTTGTTCTAGGGAAAAACCAAAGAATAGAGAATCCAAGAACATGGGATTCAACAGGCCAACTGATACAAAATTAAGGGCTTGCTTATCATTGCTCTATTCTCCCCATGGGTACTACATCAGACACCAGAATTCATTCTTTTTTAAATAAACTTCATATTTTAGAACAGTTTTAGATTATATTTTGCAGAGAGTTTCCATATACCCCACATTCAGCTTCCCCTGCTAGTAACATCACACACTAGTACAGCACTTGTATTATAATTAATGAAATAATGTTGATCCATTATTATCAATTGCAGCCTAGACCTTGTTCAAATTTGTTTAGTTTTTGCCAAATGCCCCCTTTCTGTTCCAGGATTACCACATTACATATACTTGTCATGTCTCCTTAGGCTCCTCGTGGCTGTGACACTTTCTCAGACTTAAGTTGTTTTGGTGACTTTGAGAGTTCTGAGAAAAAATGGCCAGGTATATTATGGGATGGCCCTCAGCTGGATTTGTCTGATGTTTTTCTTGTGATTAGATAGGGGTTATGGCCTTTTGGGAGGAAGACCAGAGAGGCAAAATGCCATTTTTTTTTTACCATGTCATATCAAGGGTACATACTATTAATATGACTTATTACTGCTGATGTTGACATTGATCACCTGGCTTAGGGCGTGTTTCAGGTTTCTGCACCCTGAAGTTACTCCTTCCCCCTTTCTGTACTGAACACTTTGGAAAGATGTCACTGTGTGAGCTGCACTTCACCTCCCTGTGGGCAGACCTTCTACGTAAACAATTTGGAATTCTTTTGCACAGGAGATGTTTTTCTTCTCTCTGTTTACTTCTTTACTCAATCACTGTATTGATATCATCCAGTGACTTACATGTAGTTTTTCATTTGGCCACGTGCTCAGAATTCAGATGACAAGAATCACACTGGATTCTCATGGATATTTACTTTATACTTGGGTTATAACCCAATAATGATGTGATTATTTTCTTTCTTAAATTATTCCAAATTTGGCCATTAGGTGTCCTTTAGGTTGGTCCCTACGTCTCTTTGACATTCCCCCATCATTGTCTCATTGTGTTGTTTTGTATTTTAGCTCTTCCTTTTTGGCTCTACAAGATGCTTCAGGCTCATTGCGTACCTTTCCCAACTCAATCCTAGAATCACCTCTTTCAACAAAGAGCCATATTTGCATCTAAAACTCTAGAAACTGGTGAGGGAGGTGGGAGTAGAATGGGTGGGACTCCACATCTTACTAATTCAACTATTTTACCTTGCTTAACCTCCCAAAAGTTTGAAACCTAGATTTGTTTCCTGTTGTGGTGGTGACGTACACAATGTCTTCTTGCAGCTGTCGCAAATTACCATAAACCTAAAACAGCACAAGTTTATTTTATAGTTCTCAAGGTCTGAAAATGGCTCTTCTAGGGCTAAAATCAAATGTTGGCAGGGCTGTGTTCCTTCCGAAAGCTCTAGGGAGAATCAGTTCCTTGCCTAGTTCAACTTCTAATGGCCACCCGCACTCCTTGGCTCGTGGCCCCTACCAGCAATGGCATCTCACCAACTTCTGCTTTCATGGTCCCGTCTTCTCTCGCTCCCTCTCACCTCCCTCTTCCATCTTTTAAGGCCCCTTGTTGTTACCTTGGGCCCACCTGGGTTATCCAGAATGATATCCCTGTTTTAAAACCTTTTATTTAACCTCATCTGCAAAGTCCCTTTTGGTATGTAAGGTAACATATTCACAAGTTATGGAGATTAGAACATGCACATCCTTGGAGGGTTATTATTCTCTCCGCCACCAAAGCCAAAAACCAACAAGTGTCATTTGCTGATAAACTGCAGTTTTACCCATTTTCTTTATACCATACAGGATGTTCTAAATCTAAACATTTTCAACAGCTTCAGACAATTGTTTCTCCTTTTCCCAAAAGGAGATCATAATAACAATATCATTTAATAAGCCCTTCTAAACAACTATGTCACTTTTTTGTATTTTACCCCCAAAAGTAGCTCAGTTTCCCTCACTCGTTCTAGTGATATTTTCCGCAGTAGCAATTTAGAACATGTGGGTTAAATAGTCCATGTGTTTGATGTGCTTCTCTAAAATGATCTCTAAATGTGAACGGCTAAGCCTTTATCCAGGCTCACAGGGTCAGGATGACTCAAAGCCTATTCCTTGTCTTCCACGTCTTCTCCAGCCTGATAGTATAAGGCCCCATCAGTCAGTCATGGAGGTCAGAGAATCTTCGACTATGTGTCTCATAAGATGGACCTAATGTATTAGCCTTCAAGTTAAATAATTGTGGATTTTTTTCAAATGGAAAAATATTTATAGTAATGAATAGAATGTTATAACTTTCAGAAATGTTCCCCATTAATTTTCCTTAGCAGTGGTACCTTCAACACATGCTAGCTGACAACAAAAGGAACAAACAGGATGTCCATTAATAGAAATAGAAAAAGTCAGAGATGAAAATAAATAGGTCATGCCTAATCCAATAGGTCATAGTGCTTTTCTATAATTCATGTTGCATCTATTCAATAGAGAAATATTTTGCTAGCCAATATGCTTTATCACATATTGAACTCTAGATGTAAAGGATAAATATCTTCCCTTAAATATGGTGGAGCCAGCTATTATTTCTTCATTGTTTTAGAGAGTTTTTACAAAAGGGTACCATTTCTGTCTTGAAAAAGACTAATTTAATCCAGGAGGGGCAAGAATATGTATGGACTTTGGAGCTAGGTAAATCTGAGTATGAACACCTTACTAGCTGCGTGACTTGGAATACGTTGCTTCACTGAATAATTTGAACTAGTCAGGAATTACATTTGGTTGTTCGTAGAAGATTGTAATTAAATCAACTTAAATATAAAAGAGGCTTATTTGTCCCTCAAAATAAAGGTGGAAGGTCAGGACTGGTGTGGTGGCCCCTTGATCATTACATTTCTAGGCTCTTCCTTTCTGCATGCCCCACCATCTTTATTTTATTTAGTTTTTAAAACACTTTTTTTTTCCCCTCTATTGATTCTTTAGAGAGAGAGGAAGTGAGAGGGAGAGAGAGGTAGAAACATTGATGAGAAAGAACATCGACTGGCCACCTCCTGCATGCCCCCACTGGGGATCAGGCCCACAACCTGGGCATGTGCCCTGACCAGGAATCGAACCAGCAATCTCTTGGTGCATGGGTCAACGCTCAACCACTGAGCCACACTGGCCAGACATGCCCTACCATCTTTAGCGCGTGACTTCCATGTTCTAGGTCACGCGTGGTCCAATAAGGCTTTTGAAGTTCTAGCCACCTAATCTGGTTTCCAAGCAGCATGGGAGAAGAAGGAAAGAAGGGCAACCAAAGCTTTGCAGGGAGCCCCACCCAGGGACTTCTGCTTCTGTCTGCAAAGGAAAAGAGAAGTGTAGTTTTTCACATGGACACACTGCTTAGAATCTGAAAGGAGAGGATCACATGGGAATCTGTGCCAGAGATGCCTAAACAGTCTCCATATGATCTATGATTTCCTTCTTCTTTTAGTGATAGAACCACCACCATACCTGCCCACCACGAGTTTTACCAGGGCAGCTGACCGCTGAGGAGGAGCTACATTCTTCTGTAGTTATCTGTGGCGATGTGACTATGGTCTTTCTGGACAATGGGATGTGAGTTAAAATGTGTGTATAATTTCCTTTAAAAACGAAATGCCTGTCCTTCATCCTCTCTCTCATCCTCCTTCCCACAAGCCGGGGCCTGTGTGTGTAGTGGTGAGCTGGCTTTCCCCAAATAGATGAGCACAACACGCTAGACCAGCGGTTCTCAACCTGTGGGTCGTGACCCCTTTGGGGGTCAAACCCCCCTTTCACAGGGGTCGCCTAAGACATAACAGTAGAAAAATTACAGTTATAAAGTAGCAACAAAAATAATTTTATGGTTGGGGGTCACCACAACATGAGGAACTGTATTAAAGGGTCGCGGCATTAGGAAGGTTGAGAAGCACAGCACTAGACGATGGTGGACTAACAACACCGAAGGTGCTGGATCCCTCAGTAACTGAGTGAAGCAGAGCCCTCTGCCACCCTGGACTTTCCATCGGCCTCTTTGTTTTGTGAGAGAAAAATAAACCTCCACCTTGTTCAAGCCACTGTATTTTGGTATCGCTGTGTCACTGCAACTTAGCTTGCACCCTAACTAGTACCCCCACCTGTCTGTGCTTCAGTTTATTTTTCTGTAAAATGGCAGTGGAATTACGTACTCCACTGAGTGGTTGTAAGTAAGGCACCTGGGTTATAGCTATTATTTGTCATAGTTATTAACACGGGTTTCATGAGAGGATTCTGCGAAGCTGATGAAAACACTTGAAGGAAAGAGGCAGCGGGCTCCCCACCTGTTATGTGCGACTGGATCCTTGATTTAGCAACAAAAGCATACGCACAATAAAATCTTGGATTTAGCCCTGGCCGGTTTGGCTCAGCGGTTGGAGCGTCGGCCTGTCGTACAGAGAGACCCGGGTTCAGTTCCCGCTAAGGGCATGTACCTCGGTTGCAGTTAGTCCCCGGCCCTGGTTGGTCGTGCGGGTGGCAGCCACTCGATGTGTCCCTTCACATCGATGTTTCTCTCTCTGTCTCTTCCTCTCTCTCCCTCCCGCTCTATCTGAACAAAAAATGGAAAAATATCCTCGGGTGAGGATAAAAAAAAAAAAAAAAAATCTTGGATTTAAATGTGAGGAAGCTAGTTAAAATGTTTAGAAAAATACCTCCTGGTGCATTTTTTCTTCTTGACAATAGAGGTTATTTCCTTGCCTGAAGTTGGCATGAGGCAAGTACAAAAGGCAGCAATGACCACTCTTAGTAGCTGTCATCAGAATGATACTGATAAAGACAAAGTGGAACCAGCTTACCCTCAGGGGCTTCAACAGTGGGATCAGGGAAAGCCACAGGACAGCATGGGGTTCCACCCCTGCTGCTATGAGGGGGCAACAAAGCCAGCAGGGAGTGTAAATTCTCAACTGACTAAATTCAATTTAAACTCAGAGACATAAACACGGATAGAATTTCCCCATGCTATGAACAGAAATAGGGGTTTGAGTCTAAGATAGGATTAGCTGTAGAAAACAATGAACATTATATTCTGTTGCACATCTGAGTTTCAGGAGGTAAATTTCTATCCTGCTACATGACACTTAGAAGGTCAGTACCAAAAAAGTACAAGTATAGGTCTATTTCATTTATAGAACATAGATTCTATACTCTTAACTAAAACATTAGCAAATTTAATCCATTAGGATAGTAAAAGAATAATATAACACATCCAAGTAGTGTTTAGCCCACAAGTGCAAGTCTGATAGGATTTTAAATTGGAAGTTTCAGCCAGAAACCCTAAGGCAGCAGATACCAGATGACAAAGTTGTCAGCAGACCATCTTGTAGAAGTTTCCAAGGAGATAATAAAAAATTGGTTTCAATCCAGTCCGTGTGGCTCAGTGGTTGAGCATTGACCTGTGCACCAAGAGGTCAGTGGTTCGATTCCCAGTCAGGGCACATGCGCAGGTTGTGGGCCAAATCCCAGTGGGGGACATGCAGGAGGCAGCCAGTTGATGTTCTCTCTCATCAATGTTTCTATCTCCCTCTCCCTCTCTCTCTCTCTTCCTCTCTTTCTAAAATGCAATAAAGAAAAAAAATTGATTTCACAATTCTCAACCTCACCCTCAGGAGCATAAAGACGGTTGGTGTAACACTTTATGATGGTTTTTCTACAGAGAGCTGTGCTGTGGGTTGGGAGAAGCTTTCCCGTTCTCTTCAAGTCAGGAGGGAGCCTTTGCAATGGATCCACTTGGAGACCTTGCTATGTAGCTCCTCCAGGTGGTGGGCCGTGTCTGACTTATGCCTGGAACATGTAAAAGGCAGAGATGGGCTGGGCTAGCTCCTCCAACCACAACGGGGAAGGTGAGGTGACTATGTCAAGTGGCCTGACCTCCAGGAGTCAGTCAGGGTGGATGGTTTCTTTGGAAAGAGGGCAGGCTTAAACCCTTTTATATCTTGCTCAAGAGAATTGCTTGGTAGAGCCACGGGACTCCAATGGAAACACCCAGTATTGAGCGGACCAACAAAAAACAAAAGCTAAGCTGGGAACAGCCAGTGAGAGGCAAATTATATCACCTGCATTATGTCAGGTATGAAAGAATGTTCCTTCTGGGGGCTTCTGCCCACAAACAACTCAAGAGAAAAACAGCCAGCTTTCAGGATCTGCCAATCCCAGGGAACTGAAAAGTATTTAACAAGACTGTTTTTCTCCCAAACCTGAGAGAGTCGGCTGGAAGAGGAGGTACCCTCGGGGGGGAAACAGTTTGGCCATGGCCCTACCTCCCCTCTATTCCTACCATAGTGTTCATGTGCAAGGTCCAAGTTAGAGGAGGGAAAGAGTTTTCACTTTAAGTAAAGTTTGATATTTTGATTCTGTGCAGAATTGGGCATTCTGATGCCTGAATTGAGATTGTCATTTATTATGACCATTGGACTCTTTATCTAAGAGTCATGTGAAAGCCTGAGGTTCATCAAAAGCAGAGGTTCAAGCTTCCTCAATGAATAAAATTTAAAGGCACATTGTGAGTAAGAGCCAAAAAGCATAACATTTTTAAAAAATTGGTAAATTGAATTCATCAAAATTTAAAATTTGGGGGATGTATCTACACAATGGAATGTTATTTAGCCATAAAAAAAGTGAACTACTGATATGTACAATAACATGGATGAACCATAAAATCAATATGCTCTGTGAAAAAAAGCCAGACACAAAAGAATACATAGTATATGATTTCACATGTATGAAATTCTAGAGAAAGAAATACTAACCTACAGTGACAAGAACCAGATTAGTGATTGCCTGGGGCCACCATGCTCACTGCAGCGTTATTCATGATCACTCCAAATGGAAACAGCCCAATGTCCATCAACTGCTGCATGGATAAGTAAAATGTGGTATCTAATAAAAAGAAGAGAAATACTGATAAATGCTACAACATGTAAATTCCTTGAAATGTTGTGCAAGTGAAAGAAGCCGGTCACAAAGGACCACATGTTATATGACTCCACGTATTTGAAATGTCCAGAATAGGCAAATCTACAGAGTCAGAAAGATTAATGATTGTCTAGGGCTGGGGGAAGAGTTGGAGTTAAAAGGGTATGAGGTTTCTTTTGGGGGTGATGAAAATGTTCCAAAATTTATTGTGGTGATGCTTGTACTACTCTGTGAATATTCTAAAAACCATTGAATTGTACATTTTAAATGGGTGGATTGTATGGCCTCTCAAGAAAGCTGATTTCCAAATACTGACGTTGGAGACTATGGAAATCTTTAGGGAAAGAGTCAAGTTGTATTCCTACCAGTACCACTAAAAAAATACACATCTGATTAAATAAAAACCTAAACATAAAAAAATGCTATGAGGATATTAGAAAAAACTATAGAAAAATGTTTATGACCTTAGGAGTAAAAAAAAAAAATCTTGTTGTAAAAGATTAAAAATTTTAAAAAAGCTTAAAAGGAAAGTGATACATTTGACTGTATCAGTATTAAAAACATCTGGAAAACAGTAGATAACATAAAGAAAGCTAAAGGCAGGTAACAGACTGAGAAAATATTTGTAGTATATGTATCAGAGAATTAAGATTCATAATGTGTAAAGAACTCCTATAATTAATTACAAAAAGGAAAGGGAATAGAATACCAACAAACAATTTACAAATGGGACAACATAGCTCTGGCCGGTTTAGCTCAGAGGTTAGAGCATCGGCCCGCGGACCAATGAGTCTCGGTTGGATCCTGGTCAAGGGCTCGTACCTGGGTTGTGGTTCGTCCCCGGCCCTTGTCCTGGTCGTGTGGAAGGCAGTCAATCCATGTGTCTCTCTCACGTTGATGTTTCTCTCTCTCTCTCTCCCTCCCTCCCACTCTATCTGAAAGTAAATGGAAAAATATCCTCAGGTGAAGATAAAAAAAAAGTAATAAAAAAATGGGACAACACAAATGACTAATATACACATTAAAATATACATTTGATCAACTTTCTTAGGAATCAGGAAATTTTAATTTAAAGTAAAAGTTTTACCCCTCAGATTGTTAAGAATTTACAAGATTGTTAATATTAAGTGTTAGAAAGGATATGAAAAAAATTTCACAAAGTTGAGATGGATAATTTTCACAGAGACTGCTGGTAGGAATATAAATCGGTACAGACACTTCGGAGGGCAAATTGGCAGCATCGACTGAAATTTAAAATATGTGGGTACCATGACCTAGGCATTTACCACAGTGAAGCATCTATCCATGTAAACAACACACTTGTACAAAGATGCTGCGTTCATTGCAGCGTTGCTCATCATAGGAAAATTAGCAACAATGTGAAGGTCTAGGGTCTATCAGAAGTGGATTAGCTATGCAGAATTTAAAAGAAAAGATTGATTTCTATGAGAATGACCTCTAGGATTTATTCTTGGGTGACAAGACAAAGTTGTAGAACAATATAGTTGGTATGATATCATTTAGTTAAAAGAACATCACACAAAATGATATTATTGGCAGGTACACATATATTTAAAACATAAGAGAAAGGTCTGAGATTCCACTGAACTAAGCATAACAGCTAATAATAGCACTTAACATAATACTGAGTGCATTCTATTTAAAGAAATTGCTCTAAACCCTTTGTAAGATTGAACTCATTCAATCCTTACAACAATGCTGTAAGATGCGTACTATTATTATCTCCATGACGATGAACTGAAACCGAGAGAGGTTAAATAACTTGTCCAAAGTCATAAGTAAGTTTCAAAATCAAGATTTGAACTTGGACAATCTAGCTCCAGAGCTATCAGTCTTAAGTTTGATTACATGAGGGGAGGGGCTGAGATTGGGGTAGTGATCAAAGAAATTATGGCCTAATTTGTAAAGTCTTTCTTTTTCAAAGGTGTGTGAATTTTTTTTTTAACAAGTAATTTTATCTATTGTGCAAAGAGAGGGTTATCTGGCCCCCAAGCACGGTGTGGGCTCCATTAAGACCGTCCATGTACAACTCTACTCTAGTTCTTAGAGATGAAGAGAGCCAAAGGCCTGTGATCATGAGCACTGATGAAGCCACACGCCCTTTGGCTCCAGTTAAGTCCCTGGTGTTTGACGTGAGTGGGAGCTGTGCGTGCTTGCTTCCTGGTCCTGTCGCGGCTCCAGAAGTAGCTGGTTTAGGAGTGTAAGGTCGCTGTCTCTGCGAGGCAGGGGCAGGGGTGGGACATTTCCCTTTATACTCCATCGCTGCCATCTTAGCCCGATCCTGCTTACTCTGATTTGGGATCTGCAGTATTCTCGTGGAGCCCCCATTCTGACCTTGGTACCGAGGGGCCAGTATTTGAAACAGTTTTGGGATCAAGTCTTTCTCTGTGAGCCAAGAAGTCAGCCATGGGCATGGCTCGCTGGCCGGTGTCTCCCAGCTTCCCATAGTCGATGAGCTGTGAGGACACATCACTGATCCAACCGGAACAAGAAGCGAGGTGCCAATCTTATTCCTCTGATGCTACACTGCCCCGTTCGTTCCACTAGCCACCCTTCTCTCTAATCCAGCCACCCCTAAGCCCGCAGCCCTAAGGGGCCTTCATTGGAGAGGCTGGAGGAGTGGGCTCAGCTCAGGACACCGCAGGGTTCAGACTTGGGGGCAGGCTTACTGGGCCGGCCCCATGCCTCCCCCAACTCCAGCCGGACCCGCCCCTCCGGCTAGACCTGGGAGTCCCCACCTGACCTGCTCAGGGTAGCTCCGCATCGTCCACGCGCACAGGACGCCTCGATGCCTTCCTGTCGCACTAGTCCTGGAAGCAAGTTCCGCAGCAGGCGGATGGGGACCGAGGCGCAGGCGGCTGAATACGCAGCCGGGGGAGGTGGCGGCCGGGCCCGACCGACGGCCGCGTGTTCCCTGCCCCTCCCCAACCTGGGAGGCTGGAATTCGGTGTGTGAATTCTTTGTGCCAATAAAAATTTATTTAAAAAGAAGTGTGAGAACTTACCAATTATTTTAGAAGGTTAAGGAGACAGCTCTGATCCACCTTACTTTGTTATCCTTGGAAATGACATAGCACAGGCTTCTTCAGAATGCTGTAGAAATGGCAGGTGACTACTTTCTGACATGACTATTTAAAATACGAGTAAAGCCCTGGCCGGTTTGGCTCAGCGGTTAGAGCGTCGGCCTGCGGTCCTAAGAGACCCAGGTTCGGTTCCCGCTAAGGGCATCTACCTCGGTTGCAGTTTGTCCCCGGCCCTGGTCAGTTGTGCGGGTGGCAGCCACTCGATGTGTTCCTTTCACATCGATGTTTCTCTCTCTCTCTCTCTCCCTTCCACTCTACCTGAACAAAAAATGGAAAAATGTCCTCGGGTGAGGATAAAAAAAATAAAATAAAATACGAGTAAAATGCTTTCAATTTGTAAACTACAGTAAATTAAAGTTAAGATTAACTTTCTTCAGTCTTACTATAACCTATCTTCCCAAACTTATCTCTCCCGTCCTCCTGTACCTTCCAGTAGAAGACTCCTACGCTCTATTTCCTATCCACGTCTGGCTGAATTTACTCCCATGTTCTCCTCTGCTCAGGATGCTTGCACCCCACCTCTTTGGTTCCCTCAGTCCTTCAGGGAACCATCTGCACCTGGTTCAATGCATAGCATGGAGACCTCTAACATGTGTTAATAGAGCTCAGAATGTCTACAGTAGAAAACTTCTTATTCAGCAGAATTGGGATCAGAAATGGAATAATTCTACTAAAGTAGGAAATCACAAAATGTGATCTACCCTTATTCGAATATTTTATTTTAACTTCAAACATATTTAAATACACTTATTCACCAAAGTTTTGATGTAAGGCTGGTTGTGACTGAATACACTATTTGGAGCTCTGCATTATCTTTCTTGAACAGACCACACTCACAATACACTTTTCTATGATTCCCAGTGTGGGTTTGTTTAAAGTGGAACAAAAACTTAAATACACCTGGGAAAGAAATCTGAGTGCAGGACTTTAAATTACTTAGAATTATTTATCAACATTTTAAAATAGTTTTGCCCACACTTATTTCAATGGCAGTTTTTGTTTTAGTAACTCAGCCTTTATTGAATCTTTTCAGAGCATTTCACTTAGTTAAAAAAACTAATGAAACATTGCAAACATACAAGGATAAAAGCAGAATGAACACCTGTTCCCGAGCTCGCTGTATGAATGCTAACGTTTTGCCATATTTGCTTTTGAATTTTTAAAGAGGAGTAAACATTACAGATAGAGTTGAAACCTGTGTACACTCCATGTTGATTTCATTTCTATCTCATGCTCCCCATTTATAACAACTATCCTGAATCATAAATAGATGGCTTTGTTTTGTTTTTCATCTTTTTTTTTTTTTCCATTTATCTTCATATAGAGCGGGGGGGGGGGGGACATTGATGTGAGAGAAACATATCAACTGATTGCCACCCACACTACCCCAACTGGGGCCAGGGACAAACTGCAACCAAGGTACATGCCCTTAGTGGGAACCAAACCCAGGACTCTCTGGTCCATGTGCGGATGGATGCTCTAACCGCTGAGCCAAACTGGCCAGGGCTGTTTTTCATCTTTTGAATCTATATGTAAATGGTATCATACTGTATGTGTTATTCTGCAAATTGATTTTTTTTCTCTCATCATTATGTTTGAGATTTATCCTTGTTGATATGTGTAGCTCTAGTTTATTATTTAAACTGCTGCATAGTAGGCCCTAGCCAGGTAGCTCAGCTGGTTGTCTCGATATGCCAAGGTTGTGGGTTCAGTCCTCGGTCAGGGCACATACAAGAATCAACCAATGAATGTATAAATAAGTGGAATAACAAATCAATGTTTCCCTCGCTCTAAAAATCAATTAAAAAATAAACTGCTGCATAGTATTCCATTTTGTAATTATTACAAAACTTATTTTTTTCTCTTGTTGAACATTTGAGTTTTGTTCTTTTTTTCCATTACAAACAACATTGCAGTGATTACGCCTTCATAGATCTCCGTGTGTGTATGTGTTTCTATAGTCTAGCAAACATAACAAGAAATTGAATTTTGAGGTCAAAGGGCATGCACATCTGTGCAAGTATCTTGTCAAATTATTTTCTAATATGGTTGTAACAATTTAGCTCTCACTAGCCATGTATGAGAGTTCCTTGTTCCATATCCAACATTCATGTTATTATTCCTTTCCATTTTTTTCCAGTTAGATGAGTGTGAAATGGTATCTGAAGTGGTTTTATTTCAATTTGCCTAATCAATAATGAGGTTTTTTGTTTTTGTTTTTTAATCCTCATCCAAGGACATTTTTCCATTTTTTGTTCAGATAGAGTGGGAGGGAGGGAGAGAGAGAGAGAGAGAGAGAGAGAGAGAGAGAGAGAGAAACATCAACATGAAAAGGACACATTGAGTGGCTGCCTCCTGCACGCATGACCCAACCAGGGCTGGGGACAAACTGCAACTGAGGCACGTGCCCTTAGCGGGAACCGAACCAGGGTCTCTCTGGACAGCAGGCCAATGCTCTAACCACTGAGGCAAACCGACCGGGGCTGTTCTGTTTTATATCTTCAAAATTATCTTGTCATTTTCCTTTTCCATATGCATTTTCAGATCAGGGTGTTTAGTCTCACAAATAGTCATATTTGGATTTTATTTAGAATTATATTGAATTTAAGAACTAACTTGAGAAGAATTTACATTTTATGATATTGACTCTTCCAAGTCATTTATTAAGGTCTCTCCCTGTGTGTGTATGTATTTGTATTCTTCAACTTTGTACTTTTTTCCACAATGATTTGGCACACTTTTGGTCAGATTGCTTCCTTGGAATCTTGTTATTTTTGTCACTATCGTGAATGGGGTTTTGTTCTTACTACAAGTTCTAGTCACTTTCTGATGTTAAAAGGTTACTGATTTCACCCTGGCCGGTTTGGCTTAGCAGTTAGAGCATCAGCCCATAGACCAAAGAGTTCTGGGTTCGATTCCAGTCAAGGGCACGTACCCCTGGTCCGGGTCGAGTGGGAGGCATCCAATCAATGTGTCTCTCTCACGTCAATGTCTCTCTCTCCCTTCCTCCCACTCTGTCTGAAAATAAATGGAAAAATATCCTCGGTTGAGGATAAAAAAATAATTAAAAAAAATTAAAAAGCTATTTGTTTTTTTTTTAAACAAAAGGCTACTGATTTCTTCATATTGATCTTGATTACAACAAATTTGCTAAATTCCTTTATTAGTTTTATTAGATTCTATTCTGTGTGATTGGTATGTAACCAACTATATTATCTGTAAATAAGGACAGTGGCCATGTAATCTCATTTTCAAAGGTTTGTGTTTTTTTTAATCATGAATGAGTGTTAAACTTTGTTGATACCGTTTTTGCATTTATTGGAATGATCATTTTTTTCTCCTTCAATCTGTTCAAGTGGTATACTACATCAATGGGTTTTAGGATGCTGTATTTCCTTGTATTTCCAGGATATTCCACTTAATCTTTGTAGAAACAATTCTCATTCTTTTGACATTCATATTACATTGCTTTACATACCTTTAAGTTAAATTATATAGTTATATCGCCCTGGCCAGTTTGGCTCAGCGGTTAGAGTGTCGGCCTGCGGTCTGGAGAGACCCGGGTTCGGTTACCGCTAAGGGCACGTACTTCGGTTGCAGTTTGTCCACAGCCCTGGTTGGTCGTGCGGGTGGCAGCCACTCGATGTGTCCCTTCATGTCGATGTTTCTCTCTCTCTCTCCCTTCCTCTCTCTCCCTCCCACTCTATCTGTACAAAAAATGGAAAAATATCCTCGGGTGAGGATAAAAAAATAAAAAATATAGTTATATCAAGTACACCTGGCATCAACAGGTTATGAAATAAAATACAAGTGACTCTCGATGAGCATAAAACTCAAGTGCACAGTAGCCCATTACCTACAAGAATTACACTGATGGTTCTTTTAAGACAGAATGGAGCTTGGCTGGTGTGGCTCACTGGTTGAGCATCGACTCATGCAACAAGAGGTCACCGGTTCGATTCCTGGTCAGGGCACATGCCCAGGTTGTGGGCTCGATCCCTAGATGTTTCTCTCTCTCTCTCTCTCTCCCTCTCCCTTCCTTTCTCTCTCAATAAAGAAAAAAAAGACAGAATGGAGCCTATCAGTTAAATGAAAGTCAATTAAGAAAGTGTTCACTATTTAGCCTGGCTGGTGTGGCTCAGTGGCTGGGTGTTGACCCATGCACCAAAAGGTCACTGGTTTGATTCCTGGTCAGGGCACATGCCCAGGTTGTAGGCCAAATCTCCAGTGAGGGGCATGCAGGAGGCAGCCAGTTGATGTTCTCTTTCATCAATGTTTCTATCTCTTTCTCCCTCTCCCTTCCTCTTTCTCTCTCTAAAATCAATAAAGAAAAATAAATAAAATAAAAAAAGAAACTGTTCACTATTTAATAAAACCAGTGGACATGGTGCCAAAGCACACACTCTATAAGTCAACATAAGTTGTCTCCATCCAACTAAATTCAAGAAATAGTTCCTGAGAAACTACTATACGTTGAGTGCCATGTTAGGTATCATGTTTAAACACAAGGTAAAGCAAATAGTTCCTTCCTGTTTACAAAATATTTTCCAACCTAGTAGAGACATAAAGACCAAGAGTTCGCCCTGGCCGGTTTGGCTCAGCGGTTAAAGCGTCAGCCTGCGGTCCAGAGAGACCCGGGTTCGGTTCCCGCTAAGGGCATGTACCTCGGTTGCAGTTTGTCCCCGGCCCTGGTTGGTCGTGCGGGTGACAGCCACTCGATGTGTCCCTTCACATCGATGTTTCTCTCTCTCTCTCTCTCTCTCCCTCCTGCTCTATCTGAACAAAGAATGAAAAAGTGTCCTCGGGTGAGGATAAAAAAAAAAAAAAAGACCAAGAGCTCACCTATAAACATGATACGAGAGTAAGATAGATGTCCGAGGAACTTCAAAAGCTAACATGGAAGGAGGGTGTACCTGGGGGAAAGGAGTGATCAGGAAAGGAGTCTTAGGAGAGTAGATTATGCAGTGAACTGTGAAAGGTGTGAGACCATTGATGTCCATACCAGTCAACCCTTTTACTACTCCCTATCAGTCAGCAATTGCCTTGAAAGCAATGAGAACTATACTGTGATCTGTTCTGGCTAGCATTTATCTTCTTGTTGGCCTTGCACACAGATTCTCCCTGTCTGCCCAGCCCTTTCGGATGAGATGTCTACACTCTAATCCCTGGGAACTGTGAATCTGTTATGTTACAAAAGGGAGAATTAAGATTGAAGATGGACACAAAGTTGCTAATCAGCTGACCTTAAAATGGAGAGACTATCCCCATGGGTCCAGCGTAATCACAAAGGTCCTTAGAAGGGAAAGAGGGAAGCCGGAGTCAGTACCAGAGTGATGCAGCATGAGGAAGACTTGACCAGTCGTTTCTGGCTCTGAAAATGGAAGGGGGTCCTGAGCCAAAGAATGCTGGCAGCCTGTAGAAGCTGGAAAAGGTGAGGAAATGGATTCCTTCCTAAGAGCCTCCAGAGGAATGCAGCCCTGCGACACTTTTAGTTCAATGGGACCTATTTCAGACTTCTGACCTGTGGGACTGTAAGACAATAAATTTGTGTTGTTTTAAGCCACCAAGTTTGTAATAATCTGCTGCAGCAGCAATAAGAAAGTAATACAAAAGGTTAATAAAGCTGATCAAATGGAAAAACAAATTTTGAGGGAGAACTCGTGGCTTTGCTCATGTTGAGCTGAGGACCTGGTGGTTATCTGTGAAAGGGCCAGAGGCCACTGGAAATGCAGGTTTGGATCTCAGAAAAGAGGCTGTGATTTAGGATCCTAGACCCATTTCAAAGAGGAGGTACTTCACACCTAGAGCGTGGGTGAGATAGCTTTAGGGAGGAAGTTTAGAACAGGGCTGTCCAATAAAACTATAACACAAACCATGAATGTGAGCCACATTTACAATTCAAATTTTTCAGTAACCACATTAAAAACATAAAAAGAAACAGCTGAAATTACATTATAATAATGTATTTTATTATACTCAACATATCCAAATATTATCATTTCAACATTAAATCACTATAAACATTATTAATGAGATTTTTACATTTTGGGGGGGGTATGAAATCTCTAAAGTCTGATGTACATTTCCTTCCTATAGCACATCTCAGTTCAGCGCATCTATAATTAATTTCAAGGGCTCTATACCCATCATGTGGCTGGTGGCTATTGTATTGAACAGTGCAGTTTAGAGAGAGAGCAGACACAAAGCAGGGGGGTCTGGAGAGACATCTGCATTTTGGAGACAGAGAGAGAAAACAGAGCCAATGATGGAATAGACAGAGGTAGGAGGAGAATCCAGATAGTGCAATATTTCAAAATCCAAAGGAATTACACTTGTAGAAATGGGGTGGGGTTAGGGGGCGGGCAGGTAAGCATCATATACTCTTTTTCTTCAATGATCTGGCTCGTTCAACTATTACACTTTAGAGATTTTCTCCCTTTCTGTAGGGAATCTCTACACTACAAAGTCACGTTTCTTTGCTCTGGCTTCAGTAGTCTCATATACATACCTAGCCATAAATTTAGGGGCTCAGACATAGGTGGCTGAGGATAACAGGGTGACTAGGGTGGCATGAGGTTGTTGAAGGATGTCATGATTTGGAACAGGTACCTGGTGGGAGTAAGATGGAGATGATGTTACCATGACAACTGATTATTTCATTGGTCCAATGACCAGTTGCCATGGTGATGAAATCTTTGTGTCAGTGTGACATGGATCCCAAGGGAGAGGATGCTTGTGCAAAGGACCTTTGCTCATTGGTAAAGCTCTTATATTTGCAATAATTTCTCCATTGCTTAATGAAGCCTCCCCCAGGAATTCAATCAACATGGATGTCCCCCCTCCTCCTTCCTGTCCATTTATAGCAATTACCACTTGGACAATGCACACGTTTTTATTGTTCATGTTCCATATAGTGTTTTCTTTCTACTTTTTTTTTATTTTTATTTTTTGTGGTACGTGCACCTAGCAGGAACCAAACCCGGGACTCTCTGGCCCGCAGGCTGATGCTCAACTGCTGAGCCAAACTGGCCAGAGCCATATAGTGTTTTCTTAATTGTTTTAGTAATTCGTCTCTTTTTCCTACACAGATATAATCCTATTGAAGGCAGGGATCATTCTTACAATTCAGTAGTGTTTTCAAGACTTGGGGTTAGTGGGAAAAGCAGACAGATCTCCCTTTATATACCACTTCTGCTTCTGCCATCTGCCAATTGTATGGCCTTAGAAAAGTCATTTTGTCTCCTTGATTTCTTTTTCTTCTATAAAATGGTACAATAAAACTTGCACTGTGAGGTTGCTTATGGTGATTACATATAAGCTAAATAAAGTAGCTGGCCTATGGTAGGGACTCAATCAGTGTTCCTATTATTATAACATGATGCCCAGTCCAGTCCCACATGCCGTGATTAGCAATACTTGCTGAATACTTAGTGATACTTGGTGAATAATAAGATAATGGTGACAGATGACAGGATAACAGTTAGACTCAATTTAATATTCAGGATCCTTAAAAATTAGTTGCCAAACTATACATCAGCTGCAATTCTTGTTTTCCTTTTTTATTGAATTTATTGGGGTGACACTGGTTAATAAAATGATATAGATTTCAGTTGTACAATTCTATAATACATCATCTGTATATCGTATTGTGTGTTCACCACCCCAAGTCAAGTCTCCTGTGCAATTCTTAACTTGCAATCCAAGTTATCCTGATTATAACTTCTTGGGAGGAAAAGTTTTAAAGTATTCAATTAGGAAAAATGAGAGACTAGATAACCAGATATTTTGTGCCTCCTTTATGAAAGAACATACCACCAATGAAGTAGTTGTGCCCCCCAGAAACCTCACACATGAATCTGATTCAGCCTTTAGACCCAACTACTGATTTACAGAAAACACAGATGGCAGAGCACACGTTATAAACCACCACAGGGGAGTATTCAGCAAGATCAAGTTTGTGGGAAATGCTTTAGGAAAAATAATGTAGTTTCTTCAACAAACATATATTTTTTATTAATTAACTTTTTGTTACAGATGTTTCTCCTTTATCCCCCATAGACACCCTCCTCCTGATCCCACGCCCCCCCCCCCTCACAGCATTGTTGTCTATGTCCATGGTTATGCATATATGCAATATAAGTTCTTTGGTTTATCTCTTCCTTCCCCTTGCACTCCTTCTCTGAAGTTTGTCAGTATAAACCCTACTTCTTTCTATGTCTCTGGGTCTATTTTGTTCATCAGTTTATTTTGTTCATTATATTCCACAAATAAGTGAGATCATGTGGTATTTGTGTTTCTCTTATCGACTTTTTTCTCTTAGCATAATATTCTCCAGGTACCCCCATGTTGTCTCAAAGGATAAGAGATCTTTCTTTCTTACAGCTGCATAGTATTGCCATTGTGTATTTGTACCACAGCTTTTTTATCCACTCATCTATTGATGGACACTTGGGCTGTTTCCAGATCTTAGCAATTGTAAATAGTGCTGCTATGAACATAGGGGTACATATATTCTTTCTGATTGGTGTTTCAGGTTTTTAAGATACGTTCCTAGGAGTGGGATCACTTAGTCAAATGGCAGTTTAATTTTTAATTTTTTGAGGAAACACCATATTTTCAATAAACATATTGCAAGAAAAAAGGAGTGGAACAGGAATTTATAAATTAAAAATATTCAAGGGACACATCATCCAATTTCCATGTGTGAATGTTATTGGAGCCTTGGCTAGTACTTGGTAATTGTTGAAGCTGGATGATGGATATATGTGAGTTCATTGTATTATTTGTCTATTTGCATATCTGTCTGAAGTTTTTCACAGAAAATAAAAAAGTTAAGAAATCATATTTATCCAAGACTGCTCACACAATAAAGATGCTTAGATGTAAGGAAATATAGCATATTCCTTAGTACAGTGTTGGACAAATGTATTGTGATGGTTTAATAAATAAATTGATGTATATTTCCCCTGACTAGTCCTTTATACAAAGGTTTCTACATTGTACACATAAAATACATTTTTCTATTTCAAATTACAAGTAGTATTATCCATAATGTTGTAGATTAGTTTCCTGAAAAAACAGATTCCAAGAAGGAGTTTGTGGGCAACAAGTTTTCCGGGGAGTTGGAGAGGTGTGCTTTTGTGATCAGTCCTGGTGGGGAAGTGAAGTAAAGGGGCGTGGGCACAGGAGGAGTTGAGGTGTGACTCAGTAGCCAAGCAGAACTCTTCTGATTCAGTGTACTCCCCACCCCAACAGCTAAGGAGGGAGCTCAGGAGATGGAAGCCCCTCCAAATCTATCCCATCTTGAACAACGGAGCCAGGCCTTTACATTTGGAATTACCCTCCTGCTTACCTTGTCCCAACAAATTTGAACTCCTCCTTTGAGGCGGAGTTCAAATGTTTCTGTGTTTGTGAACTCTTCCTCAAAACCCCCATCTTGAGTCAGTTCAAATTCCTTCCTCCATTCTCCTTTCTCTGCGTCCCACACATAATACTTCTTTTATGCTAATCACTGTGTTAAGCATCTACATGTGTCTTGTTTCAGTTAACTTACAACATACTTATGCAGTAAGTACCATTATTATCCCCATTTACAGATGAGAAAACTGAGGCTCAGAGAGAATAAGCAACTTGCCCAACTAAAGTTATTTGAGCTAGTGAGTGGCAGAGCAGGGATTTAACTCCAGGTAAGGAAGCCCATACTCTACCCACTGATCACTATCCCTCACTTGTTATCACTAGCACATACTCTTAATCACTTTTATGCTATACTGCCCCCTAGCTACTACTTTATTTTGTATTATGAGCCCTGAGCACAGTGCCCAGCCTAGAGGTAGCTTTTGACAAATGTTTACTGAATGAATGGGTAGCCATCTTATCAGCATTTCTAGCAAATTTCATTTCAGAAACAATTTATAAGCACAAAGATGTAATTTATAAGCACAGGATGACATAGTTCGTGGTAGCAAGGAACAAGAAACCCCACTAGAAGGGTTAAATTTAGATATTCTTAATCTGGCAGAAAAAGAGATTAGATAAGGGAAGTGGGCATAGTAGGCCATGAATTAACAGCTAAATAGTTAGAAAGGAAAAACCATACTTAGGTACTTAAATATAACCTGTGTGTGTGTGTGTGTGTGTGTGTGCGCGCGCACGCACGCGTGCATGCGCTCATACCCACAGGCCTTCTGGCATCTCTTGCTTTCAGAATCGTTGCAAAATGACAAGATTCCACATTCATTCTACTAAGCTGAATAGTGGAGAAAGCCATAGGTGGATCGTGAATTCAGATTAAATGCAATGATAACAATTTCATGAGTCAGAAAGTATTCAAAATAGTTACTCAAAAGTGGAAAGGTAGAAGATATAGGGATTACAAATACATTTCCATTATATAGAAAAACAACTCTTCTCCATTTCCATTAATGTATCAGGATCTGAGAAAACATATTTAGACAATCAGTGTTGGGTATTAGCAAAAGAAATTATTTCAAAGTCATAGAATTGAGACTTAAGTCTTCACTAGTAATGTGAGCTCAGTTTTCTTTACCTGTAAAATGGGGACAACGATCTTCAACTTTCAGGACCATTATGGAGATTTAGTAAAGTAAACTATGATTTTCCTTTTCCACTCCCTGTTCCTGAGAAAAGCTATTGTTCTCTCCTCTGAACTTCTATGGACATCAACATTTTGCCAGTCTTGTTTCATAGATCTCTTACACATTTTTTTCCTGGAGTATTTCAAAAATATTTTTTCTTTATTTGATTTTAGAAAGAGAGAAAGGGAGAGGGAGAGAGATAGAAACATCAATGAGAGAGCACATCGACTGGCCACCTCCTGCATGCACCCACTGAGGATTGGGCCCATGACCTGGGCATGTGCCCTGACCAGGAATCGAACCGGCGACCTCTTGGTGCATGGGTCGATGCTCAACCAGTGAGCCATACAGGCCAGGCTTTTCTGGAGTATTTTAAAGCAAATTCTAGACATCGTGTCAGTTCATCTTCAATATTTTAGTTACAAGGATTTCTATATTTTACAACTTTAAAAAACATAAACAATTTTTAAAATTTATTTGTTGGTTTTAGAGAGAGAGGAAGAGAGAGAAAGAGAGAAACATTGATATGTTGTTTCACTTATTTATGCATTCATTGGTTGCTTCTTGTATGTGCCCTGAACAGGGACCAAAACCACAACCTTGGCATATTGGGACGCCGCTCTAACCAACTAAGCTACCTGGCCAGGGTGAATATCTGTTTTGTTTTTTTTTATCCTCACCTGAGGACATTTTTGCAATTATCTTCAGATAAAGCAGGAGGGAGAGAGGCAGGAAGGGAGAGAGAGAAACATCAATGTGAGAAAGACACATCGAGTGGCTGCCACCCACACGACCCCAACGGGGTCCGGGGACAAACTGCAACCAAGGTACATGTCCTTACGGGAACCGAACCCGAGACTCTCTGGTCCATGGACTGACGCTCCAACTGCTGAGCCAAACTGTTATTTTTTTTTACCAAAAGAAACCCCAACTTGATCTCCTGGAGGAAAAGAAGGTTAACCTTAATAGGTTAACTAGATAGCTCTTCATTTCTCTGCTTTGCAATAGCCCTTGGAATATTCTAATTACCCAACACTATTATACTTCAGAATTAGATGCATGTTGTTTTTGTAGTATTTTAACTTAAAATTTAAAAAAATATTTAATTAATTATATTTTTTATTACAGACATCTCTCTTTTTTACCCCTTGACACCTTCCTTCCTGCCCCCACCTACCCCCTTCACTGTACTTGTCTGTGTCCATTGGTTATGTATATATGCAGCATAAGCTCTTTGGTTTATCTCTTCCCACCCCCCCACCCCCTTTCCCTCTGAGGTTTGTCAGTCTGTTCCCTACTTCCATGTCTCTGGATCTATTTTGTTCATCATAGTCCATAAATGAGACCATATAATATTTGTCTTTCTCTCATTGGCTTATTTTGCTTAGCATAATGCTCTCCAGGTCCCTCCATGTCATCTCAAATGGTAAGAGATCTTTCTTTCTTATAGCTGTATAGCATTCCATTGTGTATATGTACCACAGTTTTTTTATCCACTCATCTATTGATGGACACTTGGGTTGTTTCCAGATCTTAGCTATTATAAATAGCACTGCTATGAATGTAGGAATACATATATTCTTTCTGATTGGTGTTTCAGGCTTCTTAGGATACATTCCTAGAAGTGGGATCACTGGGTCAAATGGCAGTTCAATTTTGCTGTATTTTAACTTTTTAAGTGAGTAGTAGTAATAACAGGTTGAATCTGTTTCCAATTTTGAAGGACTAAGATTTGGACAGTCCAAATTCATTTTCACAACTGTCTTTAATGCTTGCTTCAAGGCTGTTCCATGGAAGGTTTTTTAATTACTGCCCTTTACTCTATGGAGATGCCTGGCAAGTGCTCAGCCTTAGACTCCTGCAATTTTGTCTGAGTTTAACCTTCATTTGCATATTTTCTTAATTGGGTCCCATTAAAAAAATGTGATATGTAGTGCACTTCAGCTAAATTTCTCATTGCCAAGTTCCCTGGCTTTCAAAGTTTACTGTTCTTTGTAATTTCCTCAGGGAGGTTTTGTGTGCCTTTATTGAATACCTACTATGCTCCAGCCTGCAATCCTGATATTCCAGATATTTTTCACTTATGTAGCATTTCCAAAAAATGGAGTACATATCAATTGTAAACTATTATGTAAAAATTAGCTAATATTACCATAGCCTTTCCCTCCCAGATCCCTTAACCCAAGTGGGCAATGAGCCACAACATAGGAAAAGCCTTTGTGGGGTGTTAGGAAACCTGAGTTGTGGTTCTAGATCATTCAGTAACATTAGTTTAACAAAAATTTATAAAAATGTTTCGAGGACCTAGCAGGTGCCAGGCATCCAATACAGTAGAACAAGGATGCAGACACATGAAAGTCTGAGTTGGGCCCTGGCTGGTTTGGTTCAGCGGTTAGAGCATCGGCCTGTGGTCCTGAGAGACCAGGGTTCAGTTCCCGCTAAGGGCACGTACCTCATTTGCAGTTTGTTCCTGGCCCTGGTTGGCCGTGTGGGTGGCAGCCCCTCGATGTGTTTCTTTCACGTTGATGTCTCTCTCTCTGTCTCTGTTCCTCTCTCTCCCCACACTGTACCTGAACAAAAAATGGAAAAATGTCCTCGGGTGAGGATAAAAAAAAAGAAAGTCTCTGAGTTGATGTGGAGTTAGTCTTGGCGACTATGGTCGTGCTGGGGTAGACTTCTCTTCCACTTCCTCTGCTGTGGGTTTGGTCTCAGTAGACCTACAGCTGCAGCATTTCATTGAGGTGGAGACTCAGAAGCAGCGCTTCCAGCAGTTGGTGCACCAGGTGACAGAAGTTTTTGGGGAGAAGCGCATGGATGAACGTGGGCCGAAGTTGGACAGTCAGGTCAGGCCTGTTTTGTGAATTGCGTTGAGTGCTTTGTTGAGACAAGCCAATTCATCTTGAATGGACTGGAATGACCCGGAAATCTAAGTCAGTCTTTTCAGAAACCCGTTCTGACTGATTTCAGCATTACTTTTTTTGGAAAAAGAAGGTAATTCAAGAACTGAAGAGTGGCTGATAGGAGGTTGAAGAAAAGGCTGTTGGGGGATTGGCTCCCACATTTGTCACTCTTGGGACATCCTGTCATCTGAGAATGAATGATGACCAATTTTTTTTGTGTGTGTTTGGGGTTAGAGGGTCATATGTGTATTTGGTTGTATGTGTGTGTGTTTTTTTAATCCTCACCATTTATCCTCAGATAGAGTGGGAAGGAGGGAGGGAGAGAGAGAGAGAGAGAGAGAGAAACATTGACGTGAGAGACACATCGACTGGTTGCCTCCTGCACAACCCTGACCAGGGCTGAGGATGAACCGAAACCAAGGTACAAGCCCTTGATTAGAATCAAACCCGAGACTCATTGGTTTTCGGGCCCATGCTCTAACCACTAAGCAAAACCAGCCAGGACTGGTTGTGTGTTTTTTGTTGTTGTTTTTTATCCTCACCTGAGAACATTTTTGCATTTATTTTCAGATAGAGCGGGAGGGAGAGAGGCAGGAAGAGATAGAGAGAAACATCGATGTGAGAGAGACACATCGACTGGTTGCTACCCACATGACCCCAACCATGGCTGGGGACGAACCGCAACCAAGACATGTGCCCCTAGTGGGAATCAAACCCAGGGCTTTCTGGTCTGTGGGCCGACGCTCTAACCGCTGAGTCAAACTGGCCAGGGCTGGTTGTGTGTTTTTTTTTTGTTTGTTTGTTTGTTTTTTATCCTCACCCGAGGACATTTTCCCATTTTCTGTTCAGGTAGAGTGGGAGGGAGAGAGAGGAACAGAGAGAGAGAGAAACATCGATGTGAAAGGGACACATCGAGTGGCCGCCACCCACATGACTGACCAGAGCGGGGACAAACTGCAACCGAGGCACGCGCCCTCAGCGGGAACCGAACCCAGGTCTCTCAGGACCACAGGCCGACGCTTTAACCGCTGAGCCAAACTGGCCAGGGCTGGTTGTGTGTTTTTTAAAATATGTTTTTTATTGATTTCTTAGAGAGAGGGCAAGGGAGAGATAGAAACATCAATGTAAGAAACATTGATCCGTTGCCTCCTGCACGCCCTCTACTGGGGATCAAGCCAGAAACCTAGGCATGTGCCCTGACCAGGAATTGAACCTGTGTCCTCTTGGTGCATGGGTTGACGCTCATCTACTGAGCCACACTGGTTGGGCTGGTTGTGTTTTTTTTTTTAATCCTCACCGGAGGACACCTTTCCATTTTTTGTTCAGATAGAGTGGGAGGGAGAGAGAAGAAGAGAGAGAGAGAGAAACATCGACGTGAAAGAGACACATCGAGTGGCTGCCACCCGCATGACCAACCAGGGCCGGGGGAAAAACTGCAACCGAGGTACAAGCCCTTAGCGGGAACTGAACCTGGGTTTCTCTGGACCGCAGGCCGACTAACCGCTGAGCCAAACTGGCCAGGGCTGGTTGTGTTTTTTAATGTTAATTTTGCAAAAACAATCCACAGATGAATAGAAAACTTGACTAGATGCATATTGCTGTGTGTGGGACTATGTTTTTCTTAATGTCCTATTAACAGCTTCCTATAATTTGATAGTGGGACTATATGGGCAAAATCTATCATTTGCATGGATTTGCTGCAGATCTCTGGGGACTTTGATGCACACATCTTTGTGTCTCTGACAAAGAGTGGCAGCAGGGGAAGGGAACTTGGTCCTTTACTGTAGGCCTCCTTATCTAGTGTTTTCACCATCAGTGCTGGAAAAAAATCTATGGAATGTTCATACAACACAGTTCAGTTTTCTAAATTATTTCCCTTTTTTGTACTGTAATTTACTTAAATATCTATGTAAAGTATGGTCTTGAGGTAGTACAGGTAGCCTGAGTGTCTAGAGGCCTTTAATTATAAAAGGAATCTACCCTGGCCAGCTTGGCTCAGCAGTTCCAGTGTCGGCCCATGGACCAAAGAGTTGTGGGTTTGATTCTGGTCATGGGAATGTACCTCAGTTGTGGTTCGTCCCTGGCCCTGGTGGGTCATGCGGGAGGCAACCAGTTGATGTGTCCCTCTCACGTCAATGTTTCTCTCTCTCTCTCTCTCTTTCCCACTCTATCTGAAGATAAATGGAAAAATATGTTTGGGTGAGGATTAAAAAACAAACATAGGAATCTATCCAGTGAACATAATTCTCATTACTAAACCTTCCACAAGGAAGAAGTTAACTTACTCTGTTTATCAGGGTCCAAGAAATTCAAAGATGTGCCTAAATAAGTTGTAAAGATTTAGTCCTGTCAAAAACGAACAGCAGTTTCAGGTGAGAGGTGTATGCCTAAAGCTAATCAGTTTAGATGCCATTTACTTTATTCTTTCAATCACTGAAACAAAAGTTTCTACAAGATTTATAGAATTAATGAGGATGGACTTTGCCTCAAGAACAGTGACTATATCTTAACCTTCTTTGTACCTTCCTCTGCGACATGACATGGTTTGTGGTACATATCCTACAATGGCTTGTCTGATCCCCTAGATCAGGACTGAATTTCAAATTCTGTATTTTAAAGCCTTTCACTACATTGCACCAATCATCCCATTTTCTATGTCTTATACTTCCCAAGCAACCTCTTTTACCTGGGGATGACCCCAGAAATCTGGACTACCAACAGAAACAAATTCAGAAAGGGTCTGCATTAGTCAGGATAGGCTTTGTTACACTATGGTAGCAATTCCCAATTCTCAATGGCCCAATCAGCAAAAGGAGTTTTTTACACCTGTGCTGTGTGTCCTTCCCAGGTCAGCTGTGGCTTTGTTGTGCGTCGTCTTCACCCTGGGACTGAAGTAGATGGATTGACTTCTCTCTCGAATGTTGCTGGTCATCAGGGCAGCAGGAAAGGAAAACATTGTGAAGCACATTGGCTCTTAAGGCTTCCACCACCTGGAAGCGGTTCCTAGGGCCACTCACATTTCATCTGTAAGTCACATAACCAAGCCTGCTGTTGATGGAGTGGAGAAGTACAATCTGCCCCTGAGAGGCATAGTAAACGTTTGGAAATAATAGTATGGTCTACCACAGGGTTTCTCCCCGCTCCGTTTTTTTTTTGTTTTGTTTTTGTGGCAAAACAAAAAGATTTTCTGCCTCCTTCCCCCTCACACAGCAAAGACTATTTGGACTGTTTGTGTCGATAGAAACAATGAAGAGAATTCTTTGGGACTTTGTGTGTAGGTCCCATCCTCAGCTGTGTCTCTAACAAGGTTTGAAAGGTCTCCTGAAGTGGTACTTGGATGTAAATACATCCACTTGCCGTGACTAGCACCCAGTAAGTTGCAATTCTTGTATCAATGTAAACTGATGGTGGTAGGTCTTTGAAGGTGAGCTTAGAGCCACATAGTTCTGGGTTCAAATACTGCCTCAACCATGCTCAAACTACCGAGCCTATTTCCTCTTCTTTAAAATGGGGATGATCACCTCAAAGTTTGGCTCTAAGGATTAAATTAAAATGCATGTGAAGGGTCTATTATGTGTCCGTTCACACAAGGAACACTCAATAAATATTAGCCATTCCCCACCATTCTCCCCACAGCACTGGGGCGACTCGGTCATTTTTATTCAGCTCATTAGGCTTGAAGTAGGTCAATAACTTCACAACTTTAAATCAAACAACCAACTGAGCCACACTTGCCAGGGGTATGGGTGAAACTTTCTTTGGTGCCCCATCCCTATCCAATCTGACAGAATATAGCTTTGCTTTTTCTCTGTTCCCAAGGCACAAGTATAAACAAGTTTCTTAACTGCCATGTTTGGCCCAGAGTTTCAGGCTCCTTTGGGCTACAAACCTTAGTTGCTCTTTTCCTGGTTTTTTTCATTCTATCATTGCAAAAGATACTAACTGGAAGACAGATTTCCTCTGATACCACTCTATTTGAACATCCTTTGACTCACTCTTCCTAGCACCACTCAAGTTTCAGCTACACCATCGCTTGCACATAATGTAAATATTTTATTTAATCTGCACATTTGTTAATGTTTGTTCAGCTGTCTTGGTGCCCTTGTGTCTTTCATTACGCTTTTAATGAGCTCAATTGATTCTGAGAGTGGAGGTAAGCCAAAGTGTGAGCCAGGTGGTTACAGGAAAGATGGATGGGGGTTGGGGATGGGGAAGGTAGGTGGTACAACTGTACTAGTGCAAATTCATTGCCAGAACTAGGGGGAAACATTTTAGTCTACTGCCTTCCATGGGAAATATTCTAAGTTACTCCTTTTTACTGAAAATGATTAAGCAGTAGGGTGTTTGGGAAGGATCACACTTTGCCTTAGTGATAAAATCTGAAGATAACACCAAGCTCCTAGAGAGCAGGAACTAAATTTGTGGATGGTTTATATAGAGAGATATGGTCTAGCTTCATGAGTTAGTTATTCCCACCAGCCACTCGTGTTTATAGATCACTTATAAGACTGTAATTTCCATGGCTTCTACTTTTTTAAAAAATCACTTCACTTTGCACAAGCTGTCCTCCTCTATTCCAGATTTTCTTTCTCTAATTCCAGCCTTGCTTGTCTTTACATGGCAGCTCCTACTCATATATTCAGACTTAGCCTTTATCTTAAAGGGTGAAACTAACTTTCTTTTTTGAGAGAGAGAGATATCCATCGACTGCCTTCCATCCAGACCCTGGATGGAACCTGCAACCTGAGTATATGCCCTGACTGGAATCAAACCTGTGACCCTTCAGTGTACAGAACGATGCTCCAACCAATTGAGCCACACTTGCCAGGGCTAAGGGTGAAACTTTCTCTGGTGCCCCATCCCTATCCAATCTGACAGAATACAGCTTTGCTTTTTCTCTGTTCCCAAGGCACAAGTATAAATCTCTATAAATTGCATTGAGATTGTCTTCCTCTCTAGAAGACTACGAGCCCATTGAAGGTAGAGAATTTATTTATTCCCTTTTGACTCCCTAGTATTTAGCCCAATGTCTGGTATAGAGTGGGTATCTGATAGATGCTTATTGAATGCTGTTTAAGTATACCCAAGTATTTTTATTAAATAGTAATTAGTGGTCCTGAGAGCATCCCAGTAGCCTCTGTATAGCTTCCTCTCAACTAATGGATGAAATATAAAGTATTATATAAAGATATCCAGGGAATCTGGAAGGCTTCTCCAGGGCTGGGAATAATAGGAGGTGCCCTCTCATGTGTTTCTCTCTCCCTCTTGCAAGCCTTGGCTTATTTAAAATTCATTTTTTAAAAAATAAATATTTAAAAAATGTTTTTATTGTTTTTTATTTTGTTGTTTGTTTGTTTGTTTTAGTGAGAGAGATAGAAACATTGATGTGAGCCCTGCCGGTTTGTCTCAGTGGTTAGAGCATTAGCCTGCAGTCCGGAGAGACCCGGGTTCCTTTCCCGCTAAATGCACGTATCTCGGTTGCGGTTTGTCCCCAGCCCTGGTTGGGTTGTGCGGGTGGCAGCCACTCGGTGTGTACCTTTCGTTTCGATATTTCTCTCTCTCTCTCTCTTCCTCTCTCTCCCTGCAACTCTATCTGAACAAAAAATGGAAAAGTGTCCTCGGGTGAGGATTAAAAAAAAGAAAGAAACTTTGATGTGAGAGAGAAACATCAATCAGTTGCCTCCTGCACTCCCCCCACTGGAGATCAAGCATGTGCCCTGACCGGGAATCAAACAAGGACCTCTCAGTCTATGGGACAACGCTCAATTCACTGAGCCACACTGGCTGTGCTTAAAATTCATTTCTTTTTCTGCTTTCCCCTTACAATAAAGGATCAGGTAAGGCCTCGTTTGTCTAAGTGGCTGTGGGTCATGTGAAAATTTGAACACCGTGCTGCTGATGCTCCACCAGTGCCGAATCAAGAGTTTTGTAGGATTGTTGCAGCCCAGCTCAGGGCAGTGTTTCTTTCAGGGAATTTATAATTCAGATGAGGCTGGTAAAAGATTGCAAACAACACAAAACAATAAAACCTCTATCTCATTGCTTTGAGCAAGCAATTTCCCTTAAGGAGCTGTCCCCTGAGTTAGATACCATCTTCTCTTTGAAGGCTCTCCTGCCCCTACACTATCCCTCCCAGCCTACTCCCATCTCCCAAGACTGTGAACTACTCTTTTCTGAACTACTCTTATCTACACTCGAACTTGTGCAAAATAATAACTGTCTTTAAGGGCCTTTATTTTATGACAGCTTGTGTATGATTTCTTTTGCCAGGTAGCTATGATTATTGTTCCCATTTAATAGGCAAGGAAACAAAGACTAAGAGAAACTACGTCTCTTGATGTAGATACATACACAGGAAGTAAGCTATGGAATATCAGATTGAACTCAGCTCTGCCTTCCTAATCTGGGCTTTAAACTCTCCCTCTCACCCCTTCTCAGAACCCTCTCTACTGCTATTGCCATTACAACTACTTTTGGGGGTGATAGGAGGTGTGTTCCTCTACTCTTTGACATGCTGGAGCCCTTGCTTCTTTCCTTCCCAAGGGCTTCTGATCCCCAACCCCATTCTGGCAGCTATGTAATCTTGTTCTCTACTCAACCCTATCCCCCAGATAGGAAAAAGCACTTTAGAAAAAGCACCTCAGAATTCCAAACAGGTGAGAGGTAAGGAGCTGCCCAACATTTGTAAGAGGTTATGGTGAATGGGAACCAAAAATCTCCAAACTTGGAACGAAGTCCAAACATGAGTCTTCCTACTCTTTTACTCCATCATCCGGCTGACTCCATCCACTCAAGTGGCTCAGAGGGATTCCTGGTTTGAGACTTTGAGGACCTTGACCCCAATCTGAGGTTAAAGCCTAGTGACTATTGGCCTCTTTTTCCTCTGACAAATATGGATAATCTCAGCTTTGCCCATGTCCTTAGATACATGATGCAGACTGTTTTTGTTATTGTTTTTTAAGTACCCTTCTGCCTATAGCCCCACTCAGATCATGATGGATTTTGAGAACTGAAGGGTTGGGAAGAGAATGAGTATTAACTGTTATCAAGAATACCCAATGGCCCAACAAAAACCCAGCAACTTCTAATTCCTTTGGCAACTTGGAAGTGGGAGCTTCTGCCCTCTCTCAGAGAAGCTGGCAAAGATGGCCTCTTTTTTCGGGACACTATATTCCTTATCACAGTGTATTGTAATTATTTAATCTATTTGCCTCCCATTAGAATGTGAGTCCTTAAAGTATAGAGATTGTATCTTATTTATCCAACTCACTGTTACCAGCTGGTCTGAGCCATCATCCTGCACCTGGATACTGGAGTCTTTGGCTTCTACCATTGTCCACTCACTGTCTACTCTTGGCACAGAAGCCAGAGTGATTTTTTTGAAAGCATGACTCAGATCATATTACTCCTCTGTTAAAAGCTCTGTAGTGGCTCCATTTTAGCCAAGATCCTTAAAATGGCCCCACTTTGACCTTCTCTCTCCATTCCTTTCTCATTTACTCACCCTGCTCTAGTTGTCCTGGCCTTCTCACTATTTCTAATACTCCCAGGAATGCATTTGCCTCAGGGTCTTTCCACTAGCTGTTCCTTCTGCCTGGGACACTTTCCCAGACAATGGCATGGCTCACTCCCTCACCTCTTTCAAGTTTTTCATTAAAGTCACCTTATGAATTGGGCGCTCTCTCATGGCTCTATTTAAACTCCATTCTGTAAAATTGGAATTGGAATAAGGTGTTATGAATCGACCTTAATTTCTCTTCCACTAAATTTTCTCTGCTACCCCTATTACTTTGCTCCACATACTCCCCTCTCCACTACATATTTTCCCCTCACCCTTCCTTTTGCCCCAGTACAGGCCTAAGGCCATTCACCTAGATTAATGCATCAAGAAACAAAAATATGACATCTCCACTAAGGTAAAGCTGGAAAGGGAGTTGGATTTGGAAAACACTGGGTTTGAATCCTAGCTCAAAATTTTGACTCTTCTGAGCCTCACTTTCATCAGCTGTAAAGATGAGCATAGGAAGTCCTATCTCAGGGACTTGGTGAAGGCACTTTGTTTTTTTTTTTTTGCCCCTAGCAGGAACTGAACCTGAGACTCTCTGGTCCGCAGGCCGAGGCTCCAACCGCTGAGGCAAACCGGCCAGGGCTGAAGGTACTTTATGAGAAGACTCGTGAAAACACCAGGCAGGTCCTCTCCCCTAGCTGGTGAGTCCACCAGATCAGAACTTTAGCACCTAACACATGGTCTAGGCTGAAGTATTTGTTGAACAAATATACTTATTATTGATGAATAAATGGTAGATGTTAAAAAATATCTGTGTCCCCTCCAGTTTTCTTCATACTCCCTTACCCTGTCAGGTCTCCTTTTTTCGATATTTTTCCATTGATTTCTTTCTTCTTCTTCTTTTTTTTTTTTTTTGAGAGAGTGGGAGAGAGGGAGGGAGATACAGAGAGACATGGATTGGTTGCCTCCCCCAGGAAGGACCCTGACCTGGTGGATGGAACCTGCAACCCAGTTAAGTGCCCTTGACCAGAACTGAACCTGTGATCCCTTGGTCTGCAGGCAGGTGCTCTAACCGCTGAGACAACCCCGCCAGGGTACAATTTTCTTGTCATGTTTATTATCTTTCTCTCCATACTAGATGATCGCTCCCAAACACTAAAGTAGTGTCTGACAACCTTAGCAGTGATTGGCAAATGTCTGTTGGATGAATGAGTGAATGAATGTTTTTATCGTCAGAATCTTGCTAGTCTTATACAGAAAGGAACACAGCAGTACTTGGAATCCCCAGGGCCTAGAAATGCTTGGTGAGTAGCAGGTGTTCAATGTTTGCCGAAGCAGTTGGTTTAGTCAGCTCTTTAACCACCCGAGACTACGTCAAAAAGGTTACCAGGGCGAATTCACTCAGGTTTCTCCTTTTCCTATCCTCCGATCAACCTACTATTCAAAATCTACTAACAAAATCTGAGAATCCAAACACTGAGCCCCTCCTGTGAGTTCAAAAGTATGCGTGGTGCTGCACACGCGACAACACGAACAAAGCAACAGCAAACACGTCTGAATGTAATTACGTGTGAAATTACAGGGCAGATGACCAGCGCTAATAGCTCAGAGAAAGGATCAGTGGAGACTGACGTAGAAGTAAATTCCAAAGTCCACAAGCCGCCCGCACTACCCTTCTGAACACTCCGCCTATAGATAGCAAGGGCCATAAGCGGGGCAGCTGCTTTAGAATCAGAAGGCCTTGCGAGTCCCACCCCTTGGGAGAAGGACACGAAGGCTAGGCATGGAAAAGGCCTCGGCAGAGATGGGTCTGGAACCCCGGACTTGCTAAATTCTGAAAGGGTGTCCCGAAGCTCCAAGGTGCCTTTGGAATCCGCGGTGAGCCAAGCTGGAAAAGGGGTCCGGTTTCCCGGAGAGGCTAAGGTGCCTGCCGTTACGGTGAGGTGGCAAAACTGGAGGTGGGGTGGGGGCGGGGGCAAGGTCATGAGGCGCCATTCCCTGGGATCCTGGGGCCCTTGGACTCCAGGGGCAGGGTGCAAGGCCGCAAGTCCTTGCTGTCCTCAGCTACAGAGCCGCCTCGGCCGCTCCCACTTCCCAGTCGCCGCTCTGAGGAGCAAAGCCCCGAGTGGCTCGGAGATGGTGACCCCTCCACGACACTGGCGGTGCAAAGACAGAGCTCCTGGAGGCTCAGGGCACTACTTGTCCCCGCGGAGGGATCCCGCGCGCGTCACCTCCACCACGACCGCGGAGGAGCCGCGACGCCGCCGACGCCGGACCGGTGGCGCAGCGACGTCGCGGGAGGCGGAGGCGGGGGTAGGAGCGGGGGCGGGAGGGGGAGCGGGTCGGGAAGTAGTTCCGGGTGCGCGGCCCCGGATGTTGGCTGCTCCCGCTGCCGCCACCGCTCTGGGCGCTGCTTGGGGCCTCGGCCACTCGCACCAGGCGCCGTAGGGACCTTTCCCGGGGGGCGGAGACGCACGCAGCGGCCGGGGGCTCGGCCGGGCCGTCCCGGCCTGCGCAGCCTGAGGTGAGCGCCCACCGCCGAGACGGCCGGGCCGGGGCGGCGGGCGAGGAGGCGGGGCTGGGGCATCTCCCGGGAGGGAGGCAGGGGCTACCCTCCGCGAGACCCACTCTCCCTTCTCTCAGCCTCGGACGCGCAGCGGGGTGGGCGGCGGGCGGAGCAGGGCGCCCGGGCCGGAGCTGGGGCCTTGGCGGTCGGCGAGGGCCGGGTTCCTCCCTCCCCCGCGGCGCTTCTCAGCTGCTGCTGCCCCTCAGCCGGGAAGCGGCGGCTCTGCGCCTCCCGCCCCTCCCCCAGGCGGGGCTCGGGGGAGCCCGACGGGGTTCCCGGGGGCGCCGAGTTCGAGGACAGCGGCCGGCTCCGTGTCTTCGTGACCTGCCCCTGGCCTGGGCTGGCTCCCTACCCCGGCACGATGCAGCCTCTTCCCTTCTACCTTGGGGGTGCTTTTCGGCGGGCGAGGCGAGCCTCGGGGGTGCCCTTTGGGGTGGGGAGGCCCATGCGAGGGGCCTGCGTTCCCACCCATCCTGTCGCCGAGTCCTTTGCCGGCCAGAGGACAGAGGCAGCCGTTCCATGCGGACGTGTTGCTGTCCTGTGTGTGTTGCATCCTGCCCACGTGGTAGGGTGTCCCCCCACCCCCTCCATTTTTGCAGCTGGTGAGGGAGGTTAACAGGGTGGTTTTTCCTCTGTGATTTCCTCCTGGTGGCGTGGAAGGTGTTAGGGTCAGTTTTCTTTGCCGAGGCCTACAGTTGGTTAGCTGGAAAAAGCAGGAGCTGTACTCTGGAATTGAGACCAGCAGGGGACAACGGGGCTGAGTTTCGTTGACATCTTTCCTCGTTCCCTTTAGCTGCTCTTGTTCGTTTGTCTATTGCTTAAAACTAAGGAGAGAATAAACTCTAGCTCTTAATGCATTGAGGTGTATAGTTTTCACTTCTCCGATCTACTTTTTGTGTTTATGGTTGGCGAAGGATTTTCTTTTCTCTGTTGTGCAATTTACGTCTCTTGGTCCTTGTTGGATTCCTGGATGAGCTGTGTTGGTCTGGCCAGGGAGTTAGTGGGCATCTTTTTTGCCTCCTGACATTTACTTAATTTTTTCCTTCAACTTTGTTTCCCAATGAGACAAGCGTGTGTGTCAGTCATGGAAGCTGTGTGTATAGCTCTTTGCTTGCAAGGCAGCGCTAGATAGTTTCACTGAGTTACTTATTTCTTGGGAGCTCTTTTATTTAACTTTTTTCCTGTCTACTGAGTATCATTGTGGTTTGTTTTTGGAAACTTTTTTTTTTTTTTTTGGTAGAGAGAGAGGAAGGGAGAGGGGGAGAGACATAGAGACATGGATGAGAGAGAACATGCCTCCAGCATGCCCCTCACTGGGGATCTGGCCCACAACTTGGGATGTGCCCTGACCAGGAATGGACCTCTTGGTGCATGGGTTGATTTCAGCCAGGCTGAAATGTGTTTTGAGTAGTTTCTTTCCTTAATGTCTCTTCCAGGTTAAGGTTTCCACCCTTCTGTATTTTGCTCTTTTGTGACCACACATTGCCCTCTTAACGGAACAGGCCACAGTAGCAGTGAGAAGAGCTTTTTATTCCACCCAGGCCTTAGCAGGTATTTGTAGAAAACTAGTAACTCCTTTCCATTTTTCTGTTTGGATGGCATATAGAGATGTGATTGCATTTTTAAAGTTGTTGTTTTTTTTTAAGATAAACCTGAGGATTTCTGTTTTCTTTTTGTGTCTCTTGGAGTTGAGGTGAATCGTGTTCTTGGTTTTGTGCTGCTGAAGATACTGGGACTTTGTCATGCCTTTATTAGGTATTTTTGGATGGGGTCAGGACATGTTTATTTTGCTCTTTTTGGTTCATTAGTTTGGATGAAATATAAAGTCTTAATACTTTTAAGTCATTTTTTAGATTCCAAAATGCCAGCATTCTCACTTTTCTTGGCTTGTTTTTTGTGTTGTGGCTTATCTTTGAGTATATTATTTTTTCCTTTTATCTGGTACAGATGTTAGTATATTCTCCTATGTAAATAAAAACATTTAAATATAGATTCTATCTGCTTTCATCACGCTAAGTATGGGTGGGGCAGTGGAAAATAGAGAATGATGTTGTGATCCATTCTGAGGCATATTTTTTTAGTAAGTCAGTCGGCATTTGTGTACTGCGAAATACTGTGCTGTGTGTGAAGTAGTCTCTGTGAAGGAGACACAAGAGATAAAATATGTGGTGTCTTCAAATGCTTCAACTTCTGTTGGGAAAACAAGACATAATGTCCATTATTCATAATTACCAAGTAACACCAAACTTGTAGGATAACAATGCAACCAAAGTCAAAGACATAAGTGATATTTGAAAAAATGTTCATAGGGGAAGAGATACATTCCAGGAGAGTGAACTGGTATTTTCAAAGACAGAACTAACTGGCAATATACAAAGATACCAAGCAGTTTGGCACAGAGAATGTATATTGGTGAATAATAATAAATGAGTTTAGGGTTGGTATTGGTGGAGAATCTATCAAGGATATAGGGTTTAGTTTGATGGGGTATCACAATGGGTTCTAAAGAATGGGAGTAAGATGATGCATATTGTTTTTGAGGGAGGTATTTGTATTAGCTGAGTGTCCTGAGGGGAGACTACCTAGAATGCTCTTGGAGAATTTTTGGAGTAAGATCATGAGGGTTTGACATAAGATATTAATTATGGGTATAAAACAGTAGCTAACATTTATTGAGTACTTATAGTATGCCAGGCATTATTCTATGTTCTTTACATGTATTCAGCTCATTAAATCTTCATCATAAGATCTTATGGAGAAACATAGTTACAGAGAGGTTAAGTGACTTGCCAGAACTCCAACAGAGTAAGCAGTAGAGCCTGTTAGCATTTGAACCCAGGCAATCTGGCCTTTGAGTTTATGCATTTAATTATAAATTATACTGTCCTAAGAAAGTGTATAGAATATATAAGAAGGTGTATGTGTGAGTAAAAATTAATTTGAACCCAGTGATGATTGAATGTGGGCAAAGGGAAGAGAGCAAATAAAATATTAAAAGATTAAAGCCTAGAATCCTGAGAGGATGGCTGATTATAGTGAGGAAATTAGGGAAGTATCACTGTTCAGGAAAATGAGCTAAGATTGGTTATGGGCAACACTAGATTGTGTTCGGTCAAAATTTTTTTTTTTTTAATCCTCACCCGAGGACATTTTTCCATTTTTTGTTCAGATAGAGTGGGAGGGAGAGAGAGGAAGAGAGAGAGAGAAACATAGACGTGAAAGGGACACATCGAGTGACTGCCACCCGCACGACCCAACCAGGGCCAGGGACAAACAGCAACCAAGATACGTTCCCTTAGCGGGAACCGAACCCGGGTCTCTCCAGACTGCAGGCTGAGCCAAACCGGCCAGGGTATGTTTGGTCAATTTTTTAATAGCAGTCTAATATCCTACCACTCTTGATAGCCTTCTCTTCTTGCTGGTTTGGCTCTGGAAATGCAGACTTAATTTAGTATTAACCTAAGGAAAAATAATTAGGAAAAAAGATCTATTCAAAAGAAGGATGGATAGATATATATATATATATATATATATATATATATATATATACCACATTGTGAAGTCACACAGAAATAGCGTAGGAATTACTATTTTGGTTGAGCCACACCATTGCTTCCTACTCTTAGTGAAGATCATCAAGAACTGACTAGAGTAGAAGTATCTGTACTACATTGCTGTAGAGATGCAGTGTAGATTGTGCACTGACCAGGGCTATAGATAGTAGTAAAAAACATCTGAGTAGATGAGTGTTGGGAGGTCAGTAGTATGATGGTGAAAGAGCTTTGAGGTTTGGAACTTCGGAAGACATTATAGGCTAATAGGTAAAGCATTCTGAGAAGAGCCAGGAAGTACATCAGTACTACAGAAGCCAAGGAAAGGAAGGGTAGTATGGTTGACATTATCAAATATAGTCTTAAAGTTCTAAAACAATGATCATGATGAAAAGCCTATTGAAGTAGGACCAGGAGGTAATTTGTAACCTTAGAGAGAATTTTGAAAGGAAGGATAAGAATAGATGCCAGATTTGTTTTCCATAAAAGGATTTATAGAGACATTATGGTCTGGTGTGGTAAATTGTAGAATTTTCTCCTATTGCTTCCTCCGGTCTCATTCTTGTCCACTTATCAGAGCTAATCAAATATCAGAAAACTTGTCTTTTTTCCCCTTTAAAAAAGAAAACTTGTGTTCTAAAGCCAGTGATTTTTATACTTTAACTGTTCTCTCAAACATTTATTTTTTTAGACCAGTTTTACTGATATATAGTTCACATACTATACAATTCACTTATTTAAAGTATGCAGTTTAATGGTGTTTAGTATATTTAGTACCGCCATTACCAAATAATCTTTAGATATTTCATTATCCCCAGAAAGAATGTTTGTACCCATTAGCAGTCACTCTTCATTCCAGGTCCTAGGCAACCACTAATGTACTTAACAATCTCTATAGTTTTGCCTGTTCTGGACATTTCATATAAATGGATCATACAATATATGGCCTTGTGTCTGGCTTCTTTCACAGAGCATAATGTTTTAGGGGTTATCCATCTTGTATATATCAGTATCTCATATATTTATTTATTTTTTTGGTGAGTAGTAGTCCAACATATGGCTATACCACCTTTCTTTCTTTCTTTCATTCATTCATTCATTCATTCATTCATTCATCCCTTGATGGACATTTGAGTTTTTTACTCTTTTAAAAAACCCTTTCCTGCCCTGGCCGGTTTGGTTCAGCAGTTAGAGTGTCGGCCTGCGGTCCAGAGAGACCTGGGTTCAGTTCCTGCTAAGGGCGCATACCTCGTACCTTGGCTGTGGTTTGTCCCCAGCCCTGGTTGGTTGTGCGGGTGGCAGCCACTCTGTGTGTCCCTTTCACGTCAATGTTTCTCTCTCTCTTCCTCTCTCTCCCTCCCACTCTATCTGAACAAAAAATGGAAAAATGTCCTTGGGTGAGGATTAAAAACAACAACACAACAAAAACCTTTTCTATATTTTAATCCTCCTACCAACTTCACCCCTTCTATGGCATTTCTTTTAGATCATAACCTCTGCTATGCATTTTGCTAGGTATTGGAAATACAAAGATGAGTAAAACATGGCCCTTGATACATTTAATTAGTGTGTTTATGGTTTACATATTTTGTTTTCATACATTATCTCATTTGATTCCACAACACTGATGTAGGCAAAGCATTTGTGTGTGTGTGTGTTAATCCTCACCCTAGGATATTTTTCTATAGATTCTTTTTTTTTAAATCCTCACCCGAGGACATTTTTCTATTTTTTTGTTCAGGTAGAGTGGAAGGGAGAGAGAGGAAGAGAGAGAGAGAGAGAAACATCAACGTGAAAGGGACACATCGAGTGGCTGCCACCCGCACGACCAACCAGGGCCGGGGACAAACTGCAACCGAGGTATGTGCCCTTAGCGGGAACCGAACCCCGGTCTCTCGGGACTGCAGGCCGACGCTCTAACCGCTGAGCCAAACCGGCCAGGGCAATTCTTTAGATAGAGTGGGAGGGAGGGAGGGAGGGAGGGAGGGAGGGAGGGAGGGAAGGAGGGAGGGAGGGAGGGAAGGAGGGAAGGAGACAGAGAAAGAAAGAGAAAGAGAGAAACATGGATGTGAGAGAGACACCAGTAGGCCACTTCCTGCACTACCCTGACCAGGGCTGGGGATCGAACCTGCAACCCAGGTCCGTGTCCTTGACTGAATCGAACCTGAGACCCTTTGGTCCTCGGCTGACACACTAACCTCTGAGCCAAACTGGCCAGGGCAGGCAAAGCACTTTTTTCAAAGATATTTTTTTATTGTGAGAGAAAGAGAGGAAGGGGGAAGAGAGCGAACGAGCATTGATGAGAGAAACATCAAACCCAGCGTTTGAGCCCACAAGATTGGGGATTGAACCAGCAACCTCTCAGTGCACAGGACAACAACAAACTGAGCCACACCAGCCAGGGCTAGGCAAAGCATTTTTTACTTTTATTTTATTTTTGTTTAATTCTCACCCGAGGACATTTTTGCATTTATCTTCAGATAGAGCAGGAGGGAGAGAGGGAGGAAGAGAGAGAGAGAAACATCGACGTGAGAGAGACACATTGACTAGTTGCCACCCGCACGACCCCAACCGGGATAGGACACACTGCAACTGAGGTACGTGCTCTTAGCGGGAACCGAACCCGGTACTCTCTTGTCCGCAAGCCGACGCTCTAACTGCTGAGCCAAACTGGCCAGGGTGGCAGAGAATTTTTTAAGATGAGCAATTTGAAGTTTAGATTTGGTGACTTACCCAAGATTGCACACTTAAGTCAGTGATGGAGCAATTAGATCATCTTAGTCCATGTCCATTGATATTTCCACTGTGTGCTATTTTAACTTAAAGGATCCCCATATGAATTCCTGGAGAATTAGAGGGGCTGGGAAATCACTTACTTAGGCAATCAGTAATTTTTAATGTTTAATTTTCAGGACTTGAGAGGTTTTTTGTATTTTGTTTTTACCAGATTCTATCACTTGTTTGCTATCACTATTTGACTAATAGTAGATAAGTCATTTACTATCCCCCCCCAAATTTAGTAGGGATTAGTGTGATGATAGTGGTAGTGGTAATAATAATAGCTAACTTTTTTGAGGCTTATTCTATTTATTTCTCATATAATCTTCATAACAACTCCAAAAAGTAGATTTTATTATCAAAATTTTACAGAGGAGGAAACAGGCATAGAGTGATTAAGTAACTTGCTAGTCTGTTTTCAGAACTCAATGGCTGTTAATCATACACTGTACTGTTTACTGTGTTCTAAATTAATAGAGGGTAATATTTCAAGTAAAGCTATGGCTAGAATAGGTTTTGAATATAGTTGGGGAAGCAAACAGCAAATTTTAGTTGTCATTGCATACACATTTTTTTTAAATAGGAACCTAACACTATAGTGTACATGTTTAGGCATTCTGGTACATTTTTTCTATGTTCCTGTTAATAGCCTCTCAGCTCAGAAATTGTATTATTTTCAGTGCACTTTCTTCACTGTTGGCTTTGTTAGTCACTTAGCTTTCCACATTGCTACTATTCAGAAACCTTGGCTTGAGACAGCTAACTCTCACTTTACCTCTCCTCAGCCTTCCTTTCACTGTGAATTTTTGTTTTCCATTTTGAACAGTTAGCCTTTCAGTCTTAGATGGAGGTACTCTTTATTTCCTCTATCCCAAAACTCAGTAAACACCACAGTGGCATTTTATAACAACTGTCAAAAACTTCGACCATTTAAATCGGCATAACTGGATTTTAGTGCACAAATAACAAGAACCAAAGCACAATGTTTTGGTTAAAGAGATTGACTTATACTGAAATTGAAAAAGGCATCTGCTATACAGGATTTTGGATTTAATAGAATTTGTTATAACCAGATCAGCAAAGCATTATTACTGTGGGCCATCTGTTGGGATATGGAAATAGCTTTGTTATATGTAACCAGATGTTGTATTTATATTTATAACAATGGCATTGTACTTATTTTAAGTAACCTTTTTGTAGTTAGGTACCTTCAGCTCCTATACTACTTGACATATCATTTGATAACCTGAGAATGCAGTGTCTTTCAGAGTGGATATTACTTTCCTATAGAGACAAAACAACTGAAACAGTGTCAAACTTCGGTACTATAACAGTAAAATATAAGATAATTATGAATATAAGATAATTAGGACCATATTCAATAAGAACTCTTACTTTGACATCATTAATTAGCTTAGTTTCTAATAATTACTAAACCATTCTGGTTGCTCTAAGAATTTTACCAGAGATCTAAAGCGATTTCATTTGGTATAATCAGACCTAAATTAATTACACTGTGCTGTTTGATGTATTTTCCATCATCAGTGGGTGAAGTAGTCTCTAATGGACTCAAACTTTTGGAATGCAGTAAGTGGAACTGATGTTAGAAGAGACTTAGAGAACTCTCTTCCGAGTTCAATGCTATCAGTTTGGGGGCGAGGAACATTCTTGGGTGAGAGATTTTAGACAGTCTCTCTAGAATTTCAGCATGCTGGCTGTCTTAGTCCCTTTGGGCTGCTATAACAAAATACCATAGACTGGGTAGTTTATAAACAACAGAAATTTATTATTCACAGTTCTGGAGGCTGGAAAGTCAAACAAGATGCCAGCATGATTTTTTGGGTACGGCCCTCTTCTTGGTTCATAGCTGGCACTTTTTCACTGTGTCCTCACATGATGAAAGGGATAAGGGATCCCTCTGGAGCCTCTTTTTTATAAGACACTAATTCCATTCATGAAGCTTCTACCCAGATGACCTACCTCTACCCAGATGACCTAAGCCCTTTCCAAAGACCTCACCTAATACCATCATCTTTGGGGGTTAGCATTTCAACACATGAATGTTTTTTTGGAGGGCCTACAATCATTGAAATCATAGTATTGGCTATTTTTTCATTGTCTTCAAATCATATGTAGGGAGGGTCATGGATTCCATTTATGAGTTGACCGGTTATTCCAAGATGACCCTGTGTTGGAAGGATACTTTACCTAATAAACTGACTTTTACTTAAGATTTCACCTGGAATACATAACTGAAAGCTGTGACTGAAATCTACTTAGAGTTCTGCCCAGTGGTATAGTGCTATCAAGGAAATAAGATTGATCTTCTGATTGATTGTTAGGGTACAGTGCTGATGTGACCTTATTAAAGATCATCTTGGAAGTTGGAATCAACTTTTCCCCTAAGGTTGAGACCTGACCTTACCTGTATGTTGAAACAGATTTGTGAGAGGAATAGATGATAGGGAAGACTGCTAGAACTTAATAATTTCAAGTTCTTTTTGCTTACAGAAAGATGGGATTGGGAAGTGAGTCCACTATGGTAGAAATATGTTGTTATTAAGATCCTAGATTTTGGCTGGTGGTTACATGCGTGCTTATTAAATTATAAAACAGCTAAAAAGTTTCTGTGGTTTGGCTGTAGAACTTAGGGAAATCTGTTACTGACACAACAGCCAAATAATGTAGTCAGGAGCAGATTTAATCTTCTGAATGAAGATAGAGCAGACTGTCATGACTGAAGATAAACAATATGTGGCATCAGTTTTTGCTGCTGTGGCTGTGTGCGTCTGTGACATGCTTTATCTGTCTACTCTGTATAAGGAGGTATTGATGGTATTGTTCTACCATGTGTATACATAGTAGTCACCATCAGAAATGGCATCTTTGCCAATCAGGGGAAATCATATTTTATATTGCTTATTATTGGGCATGTGTGTTTTATAAAGATTTTCACCTTAAATTTGAATAATACTTTTTGAAAAGCATTTTCTCTGATCTGTTGTATTTTGGAGCCTCACAACAACCCTGTATTATAGGTAGGACAAGTAATATTCCTGTTGACAAATGGAGAAAATAAGATACAAGTTAAGACTTAGTGTCACAATCATTTAGTAATAGAGCAGAGACAGGAACCCAGATCCTGCATTCTCTAGTCTTGTACTCTTTAGTAGAAAACTGATAAAGTTTTTATGAAGAACATACTTTGGATTTTTGAGGTAGAAATGAAAGGTTATGGACCTCAAAGGACCTCAGTTCCTTAGAACAGCCCTTATCTTGTGATAATATCAGACTTGGGGACATACAACTATTGGGAGCAACTTCTTCCCTTGTTAAATTTGGGTCCATTTCCAGTTGTTGAATGTATTTTTACTTGAGCCTGCGTTTTTTGTAGAATTCTAGAGGTAAAGAGAAGATGGAACCAGTACACCTATAAAATTTAGACACTGAGAAATTGTACCTGGAACATGATTCTACTGAGGGTGCTTGGGTTACTGCCATAGGGTATTGTCTCTTGCTCTGTGGGTAGGAAGAATGACAGTATATAAAGAAGTCGTAACTACAAAGAAGAAAAGACTGGGAAAGAAAGCATCACAATGGATAGTCTTTATTGTCTCCCTTGAACCTGTTTATATATTCTAAGTTCTCTACAATGAGCATACATTGTTTTTATAGTCAGAAAAAATAAATGTGTATGATATTTTCTTTTTTTTTTAATCCTCACCTGAGGACATTTTCCCATTTATCTTCAGATAGAGTGGGAGGGAAAGAGAAACATCGACGTGAAAGGGACACATCGAGTGGTTGCCACCTGCACGACCCAACCAGGGCCGGGGACAAACTGCAACTGAGGTACGTGCCCTTAGTGGGAACCAAACCCGGCTCTTTCTGGACCGCAGGCCGATGCTCTAACTGCTGAGCCAAACCGGCTGGGGCTAAACATGTATGATTTTTATGGTTCGTATGAGAATTTGGGAAAGTATAAATGATAGCACTTTTGAAGAGCAGTTTAACACTAGGTGCTAGGTCAAAGTATTTTGCTTTCTAGGCAGTTATGTTAATAAGCTTGATACATTATTTGATTATAATCATATGGGTTGAATTGTGGGTGTATTAAGTGATTTGGGTTTTTCTTTGTATTATAAGTTAGTCATTTAGCTCAGCTGATTCAAGAAATTAATTTTAGTCCCCCAGAGGCAACCAAGACCTTGAGTTTACATACGTAATTACTTATCAGTAAATAACTTAAAAATAGCATACTGCTTTATAATGAAAATTAGGCTTGTGATCTACTCATGTTTCCATTTTTTTGTCAGGTTTTTCTAATAAGAAAAACCAAATTGTTAGTGCTTTTTTTTTTTTAATTCACACCTGAGGATGTTTTCTCATTTATATTAAGATAGAGTGGGAGGGAGAAATAGAGAGAGAGACAGAGAGACAGAGAGAGAGAGAAACATCGACACCAGAGGGACACATGGACTGGTTGCCTCCTGCATGACCCCGACCAGGACTGGGGACCAAACCGCAACCGAGGTATGTGCCCTTGACTGGAATGAAACCTGTGACTCTTTGGTTCACAGGCCGATGCTCTAACCCCTGAGCCAAACTGGCCAGGGCTGTTAGTGCTTTTTTTGAGATACTGTTTTCACCCAGTGACATAGGACTTAGTAATTTCTCTCACTCATGTATTCATTTGTTCATCATTTGCTATGTCCTGGGCAATGTAGTAAATGCTGGGGATCGAGTCCTTGCCAGCAAAGACACTATCTTTTAGTTTGGGAGAGACATCACGAAGGTATTCTTGGCATATGGAGGTATCCTGGGGTATCTTTTGTTTTCTAGTTTTTATTTTATTTATTTATTTATTTATTTATTTATTTTTTTATCCTCACCTGAGGACATTTTTCTACTTTTTTGTTCAGATAGAGCGGGAGGGAGAGAGAGGAAGAGAGAGAGAAACATTGACGTGAAAGGGACACATTGAGTGGCTGCCACCCGCACGACCAACCAGGGCCGGGGACAAAGTGCAACTGAGGTACATGCCCTTAGTGGGAACTGAACCTGGGTCTCTCTGGACCGCAGGCTGACGCTCTAACCGCTGAGCCAAACCGGCCAGGGCTGTTTTCTAGTTTTTAACTAGAAAGGCAGAATGATTAGTTTGCTTGTTTGAAGAACAATGCATTTAGTGGTGTGGCTAGATGGTTTTAAGAGGAGCTGATGGCTTCATAGTTATTTCTCTGACTGCAACATATTAAAAATCATTGACCTAAAAAATTTCCTTATCTAAGGAGCATTTCTTCCTGAGGCAGATAACGCATTTAGATTTATATCAGATTTACTTTGGGAGCATTGTTAAGAAACCTTGTATTGAATCTTCTAGGATGGAGACTGTCTTTTTTGTCTTTATCCTCTATACTTATCATTGTACATGATGCGTAATAGGCATCATTAAATACTGTACCAAAAGTTAATTTATGTCTAATATAATGAGATATATAGTAGTAGTTCCCAGACTCTTAAGAGTTAATCATTTACTCAGGCTAGTGAGATATCCCACTAAAACATTTGACATATAATAATTTGGCTGCTCCTAAAACAATTGTAGTGACTAATAGCCGTAAGTAGTCTGCTGAGGCAAAATTTGCTTCAAACTTCATGTCTTTTTCCTAATCCTTCTCTATAGAATAGTAGAGATCTAGTTTGCCTTTAACAAGATCACCCTTCAAGTATTTGAATGTTATTACTCATTCAGCAAAATTTCTTGCACCTACACAAGCAAGACACTGTCCTGGGCATTGTGAAAGATCCAAAGGTAATTAAGAGGCATAGGATGTTCGCAAAGAACTGATACAAAGAAAGAGCCATGGTTTGTTGAAAAGAGAGTCTACTTGCTTATGATAATCAGGAAAGCTTCATGGAGGAGTAATGTTTGAATTAAGTTTACTGATGGGGCATTCTAGGCTGAGAGCATAATAAAAAACCTAGAGATGAGGAAGCCCAATCTATGTTAGAGGAGTAGCAAGAGCTCCAGGTTGGCTGTTTCACAAACTATCCTCCAGGATATCAAAAATGTTCATTGTTGTATCCTCAGCCCCTGGAGGAGTATATAGCAGATAATTGGGACTCAGTAACTATTTGTTGAAGGAATGAATAAATGATCACATTTGGGAAATACTGAATATCCTTTTCTTGAAGAATCACAAAGCACTTTAGGATATTGAACACTTTGGTAAGTCCTTTAGAGAAAAATACTGGCTTACCTCAAACTTATTTGACTGTGGAATGCCTATTAATTTTTGAAATCCTCTGGAAAATGTTATACTGAGGTCTTTATGGTAGAGGTAGCAGGAAGGCTGCAAAATGTTTTCTTCTCCAAACTGAACACACATAGTTTCTTCAGTCATTCTACACTTGACATTTGCCTTCTAAACTTACTAGTCTGATATCCCTCCCTGCAATCATTCTAGCTTGTAAGTGTTCTTAAAATGAGGTACTCCATACAGAACACAGTAGTTCATTTGTGAACTAAGCAGTGAAGAGTGCATGGGACTGTTACCTTCCTTGGATCTGGATACTATTCTTCTAATGAAGCCTAAGATTGTATTTTGTTTCTTATTAGCAGCTGAGTCACTTTCTTGGCTCATAATTCAGTTCTCATATTAATTTACAAGAAGTTCTTTGAGTAGATTCAGAGAAATTTTCTATTAGTAGAACAATAAATGAATGCCCGTTTTCTTCTGATTGAGTGTAGGCTGTTTTCTGAGAAGTACTAGTCGTTCTTAAACTTCCTGAAATCTGAAAAAGAAAAGAAAAAGAGTTAATTGTACAATACTGGATTTGACCAAGTAACATGAAAGTCCAACTGCTTTGCTGGGTATACTCAAAAGTAGATAAAATACAGTGATTCGCGATATATCCACCATAGATTCAACCATTATTAAACTGTTTGCCACATATGTCTCACCTGTCTGCTGCTTAAGTATGTATGTATGTATTTATTTATGTTTATCCTCACCCAAGGTCATTTTTGCATTTATCTTCAGATAGAGCGGGAAGGGGGGGAAGGAGACATCGATGTTGAGAGAGATACATCGACTGATTGCCACCCACACAACCCCAACCGGGGCTGGGGACAAAGTGGAAATCGAACCTGGGACTCTCTGGTCCGCAGGCTGACGCTCTAACCGCTGAGCCAAACCAGCCAGGGCATGTTGCTTAAGTATTTTAAAGAAAATCATAGACATTGTCTTTTCACCCTTACAAATTTCAGTATGCATCTCCAACAAATACAGACATATTTGTACATAACCACATGCCATCATTGTATCTAACAAAATTGACATAGTCTTTCCCTACGTGTCATCTAATATAGTTTTATAATAAAATGCCTTCAGTTGTTTAAGCATGTCTTTTTACAGTTCGCTTTTTATTTAATCAATATCCAGACAAGGCATACACATTATATTTGGTAATATTTCTTGTCTCTTTTAACCTAACACAGTTTACCCTTACTTTTTGGCATAATTTTACTCCATCCACTTCTTTGACTCTTCATGTCTCTGTACCAAGTTCTTTTACTGTTCCTTTTGACCATATATTTATATTCCTTCCACAGTAATTCAGCAAACATTTTGAAATATTTATTATATACAAAATGTGGTAGGTGCCCTGGCTGGTTTGGCTCAGCGGTTGGAGCGTCGGCCTGCGCCCCAGAGAATCCCAGGTTTAGTTCCTGCTAGGGGCACGTACCAAAAAACAAAACCAAAAAAAACAAATGTGCTAGGCATTGTGGGAGATAGAAAGGTTAATTTGATATGTACCTGGCACACTAGGAGCAAGCGATCCAATGGTAGAGACAAATGCATACAAAAACAACATGAAGCAGATTATTTACCTTCCCATGGGTCAGGCTTTATTATATAGCCTCCATCTCTCCCCCACCCCATAAATGTTGTCAGTGGATTCTTCTTCTTTTTTTTTTTTTTGTTAATCTTCACCTGAGGATATTTTTCTATTGATTTTTAGATAGAGTGGGAAGGGGGGGGAGAGCGAGCGAGAGTGAGAGAGACACATCAATTGGTTGTCTCCCACACTTCTACCAGGGCCACGGAATGCACCTGCAGCCCCGGGTACATGCCCTAGACCGGCAATAGAAACCAAGACCCTTTGGTCAGTGGGCCCATGCTCTGATTGCTGAGCCAAACTGGCCATGGCTGGATTCTTCTTCATGCATTACTTTAATCGTGTCCTTATCAGGAACCCTCTTGAATCAATCCAAACTACAGTATACAGTTTTTGGCCTGTTACTCAATGCTTCCATTAAGCTTCCACCTTTACTTAAAGTGGAACTCCTCAAAGTGCAAACATCCTCTTTATTTATTTTTAAAACCAAGTTTATATTATTGTGTAGAATTTTTATTTCTCAATATTATGGACATTTTGGGCACAGAAATCTTGTTTTATTTTTCTGTACAGTACTAGGAAGCGTAATACGTGCTCTTGGAGAGTCCTGGTACATATGCCAATTGGCTGTTCTTGCTGCCTAGTACCCTCCCAGTGTCAGCAAGAGCTTCTGCCAGTTAAACGTGAATAATCCAGGTCTGGGTCTGTTCTCTTACTTAAAAGTCTCCTTTTAAAAAGCTCATTCAATAGCCTGAAATACAGATGATAGATACATGGTTCACATGTTGCCACTTCCCCATCACCTACTAATGCAGCAAACTACTAATTGCTGGTTGTATTTAGACATGGCCTTCTCAGTGTAGCACTTTAGGCAGCCGCTACCTATCAAGCATGATTGGCAAAATGATATGAAACCTTTTTGCTATTCTTGTTCTAAGCCAATAGTTCCCAAATAAGTTGTGCATCAGCATCACCTGAGATGCTTTTAATTAATAGATTCCGTAGGTTTCATCCTAGAATCTTGAATCAGGATTTCTAGGAATAGGATAAAAATCGATTCTTATGAAGTTGACAGTGGTTTGTAGACTGGCTCTGGGCATCAGAGCCAGTAATTTTATTTTAATAACGTAATTTTATTTTGTTAAATAGCACTAGCAGTGAAGACTACAGCCTTCCATCTTTCAGTTGCAGTACAATATGTCATTTCTCTGACAATCAGTATGTTCTGATATGTTCAATTTACTTTTCAGGGATGTAGTAGGATCTCTTGCTTTGAATTACACCAGGCAAACCATATGAATCAAATGCCCAAGATAAGGATACAGGATACAGAGAGGTGGTTTTCTAAATATAACTGAGCTTAAATTTAAAGCCTCAAAACCCTTCAGCCCTTTGAAAGCTTCTTCTCCCTGTTGTGTGAATACTTTTAAAAGTTTAAAATAGAAGAGCTGAGCATTTTTGTACCGAAAAATTATTTTGAAATATTCACATTTTATGTATATTTAATAAAGGTGATTTAAACATATAATGTGATTTCATTTCATATACCTTTGTCAGATTTTCCATGAAAATAAATCTACAGATTGGAAAAAAGTTCTTTATTAGTTCACATGATTTGATTTTGGGACCAGAAATTATGGTTAAGTTATTGAGCAAAGTACAGAGACTGAAGCTTCAGGATTATCCAGTGAGTTAATGAGAGACCCAGAAATAGAATCCAGTGTTATTTGCTTGGGTTATGATTTGGTTTGAAAAGGATGGCCTGTGATCTGTTTACATAAATTGCAGGAAGTAAGGTTTGGGGTTTGGAAGAAGTTACAGTTCGGTGATGTTTGGGCCAAGAATCTCCCCTCCCCCACATTTACCACCTGTTTTATTGACACCAGCTCTAAACTGTGGAGGGTAAAGAGGCAGTAGTTCAGAGTTTTACTTCTGATTCATAAAACAATCTGAAAAGCTCAATTAGACTGTTGGTCGGCATGCTTTTGTTCCCCCCCCCCCCCCCATCTTTTGTTATTAGAGAGGAAGTGCTGGCCCTGGTCTTATTTTGAAGGTATAGCCTAAGTAGTTGATTTGTAGGCAGTAGTAGAGGGGTTTCCTGTAGAATTTTTTCAAGGTGTATAAAACGTTCTTTTTTGTGAACCATAAGTGTATCTTCATTAAACATGTTTAAGTAATACACAGTAGGTCTGGAAATGGTGGAGCCCACCAGAAAACAAACTTTCCTGAACCACTAATGGTTCAAGGGGTTATAGATTTGAAAACAGTAGCTACAGTAGAGTTGCTTACTGGTGAAGTCATTACTTTTACTCTCTGCTCCCTGTTCCATTTTGGAAGATGGGTTGGTTCCTCTGTGAATAGTGAGGGAAGAAGCAGGAACTTAACAGAACGAGAACATTTGTGTGTTATGGTTCTAAACTTGCTCTTAAATAAACAAAACATTTTTGAGATATTCATATACCTTATAATTCACCTAGTTAAAGTGTAAAATTCAGTTTTTTAGTATATTCATAGGGTTGTATAACCATTACTGGACTCTAATTTTAGAACATTTTCTCTCCCTTTGAAAAAGACTCTACACCTATTAGCAGTCAGTCCCCTTTACCACTCTCTCCTTCCCAGGCCCCAAGAAACTGCTGACCTAATTTAACCTAACTACAATCCACAGTCTAACTACTTATATAAATTTGCCTATTGTGGACATTTAATATAAATGGAATCATAATTTGTACTCTTGTGGCTGGCTTCTTTAACTTAGCAAGTTTCAGGTGTCATACATGTTGTAGCATATATCATTCCTTTTTATTGCAAAATATTCCATTTATCCCCCATTTATCCCTTCATCAGTTAATGGGCATTTGGACTGTTTCCACTTTTTTGCTCTTACGATTTAATGCTGCTATGAACATTTGTGTACATATTTTTCTGTGGATGTATGTTTTTATTTTTTTGGGTATATATCCTAGGAGTAGAATGGCTGTGTCATATGGTAACTGTTGAACTTTTTGACAAACTGCTAAATTGTTTTCCCAAGTGGCAGCACTATTTTACATTTTCACTGGCAATGTATGAGAGTTTCAATTTCTCTACATCTTTGTAACACTTGTTATCTGTCTTTTTGATTATGGCCATCCTAGTGGATGTGAAGTAGTACCTCATTGTGGTTTTGATTTGTATTTGCCTAATGACTAATGATGTTGAACATCTTTTCATGTGCTTATTGGACATTTGCATATCTTTGGAAAAATATCTGTTGGAATCTTTGCCCATTTTTTTCCTATTCAAATGCTTTACCCTTGAGCTGTATTTCCAGATCTTTACTTGTTTCTTTTTTTTAATGGTGTTGTCTTTTTAATATTATTGTGTTATACAAGTTCTTTATATATTCTGGATATCTAAACTGCCTTTTTAACTGCTGGTTGGTCCTAAATTACTTGCTTGGAGGCAGAGAGAAGTAACGGAGACAAAGACCATATTAAAAAGACCTGATCAGTTTTTAGACCTTAGTTTTTATTTATTTTTTTATCCTCACCCAAGGACATTTTCCCATTTTTTTGTTCAGATAGAGTGGGAGGGAGAGAGAGAGAGAGAGAGAAACATTGACGTGAAAGGGACACATCAAGTGGTTGCCACCCGCACGACCCAACCAGGGCTGGGGACAAACTGCAACCGAGGTATGTGCCCTTAGCGGGGAACCGAACCCGGGTCTCTTCGGACCACAGGCTGATGCTCCAACCACTGAGCAAAACCGGCAATTTTAAGTTTACTCTCTTTTCCTAACTCTTGAGATACCTGGTTTATTCACTCATTGAACAAAAATGACTGCTGACTATATACCAGGTTTGGGGGATGTAACAGAGAACAAAACAGACAAAAATTCCCGCTCAAATGGAGCTTGCATTCTAGTGGGAGAGAAACAGGCAGTTAAAAAGTCATATCAGATGGTGACAAAAGCTATGAAGCGTAAAAAGGAATATAGTGTGATGAAGGTTCTAACATATACTTCACCTTTTCTGATTACTTAACTGTTCTCTCTGCTCTGTTTGACCTTATTGCCCTTTCCATTTATTTTCATCCTATACATTTTTTAGCTAAACTTTTATTTCCTCTCATTCTTAATTTTTAACCCTCCCTGAAGTCTAATTTTTGATCTCACTGGTCCACAAAAAACCACCTTCTATAGTATTGATCTTCTTTTAAAGGCCAATATTTTCTTCCCAGTTTATGATCTACATGTAACACTATTACATTTCTTCCCATTAAATCTCTTATTTCCAGTATAATTTTATCAAGTTCTTTAAAAACTAGTTCCTTTTCTCTTAATTATGTGTTAGAATTTCCAAAGTTAAGGCTCTTGTCTCTCTTTGACTCCTGTGGTGAATTTTGATCATTCTCACATGATTTTAATTGCTTTCTGAGAGCACATGACTCCCAAGTTCTCACTTAGCTCAAGCAGTACCACAGCTCTCAGGCTTAGCTAGTGGAGCTGAGGTAACAGTGGATTGCTACTCATATAGCAGGATTCTTTTTTCTTTTCTCCTTCCTCTGGTGGATTTCTCCTGTTCAGGCTGATTAAGACACAGGTTATTTCCATGACTGCTTTAATGTTTACCTGTGACTGACAGTTCACAAATGCTTAGTCAAGTAACCTGAATCAAAGGGGTTAGTCCTTCATGGATGCTAGTGAATTTTATACTTTTAAGTCTTTTGAAAGATAAGGCTGAGTTCAGAACTTGAAAAAGAACAAATAGTCTTTTGACCTCTAATGCTATAGCATTTACTTTCAACAAACTTTTTAAAAAAATATTTTTTTATTGATTTCAGAGAGAGGAAGGGAGAGGAAGAGAGTTAGAAACATTGATGAGATAGACAGACATCATTGGTTACCTCCTGCACACCACCACCTGGGAATTGAGCCCAAAACCTGGGCATGTGCCCTGACCAGGAATCGAACCTGCAAACTCCTAGTGCATGGGATGACGCTCAACCAACTGAACCATACCTGCTGGGCTCAACAAACTTTTTTTTTTTTTTAATCGTCACCTGAGGATATTTTTCCATTTATCTTCGGATAGAGTGGGAGGGAGGCAGGGGGAGGGGTGGAGAGAGAGAGAAACAAACATTGATGTGAGAGAGAGACATCAACTGGTTGCCTCCTGCATGACCCTGACCAGGGCCAGGAACAGAACAGTAACTGAGGTGTGTGCCCTTGACTGGAATTGAACCTGAGACTCTTCGGTCCACGGGCCGATGTTCTAACCGCTGAGCAAGACTGGCCAGGGCAACAAACTTTTAATTCTTACTTTGGTCTGGTGTTATGCTGGTGCTTTCATTCAAGCTACTGTCACAGTGAGGCATAAATTTTTCCATTTGAATAGAGGGCGAAATTAAACCTTGGATAAATTAACAATATATAGTCATGGTCACAATCTAGGTCTCGACTCAAACTCATGAATGCTCTAAGTTCTTTGTAAACTGTAAAGCATTATGTCTCTGTGGGTGGGAGAGAGAGAAGGGTTCATAAGGATTACTTGGGAGCTTTTTCAAAATACTCAGTCCCATTTCACCACCTGCTCCCAAATAATGCATTATTTTACAACTGTTTGTTAAATATCTGCTTCCTAAATGTGATAGTGTGTAACTCAGTTTAATATACACTTGGAGACTGCTTATATTAAAAGGGATATATGTTGATGGGATATAATACATTAGCTTCTATTAGAGCATACCCATCAGTGAGTGACTAGTGTTACTACTCATATTCTGGTTGTGTCATTCAACATAAACTTTCTTGCATGTTGATATTCAGAGGATTTGGAGAAAAAGGTAGTAGGTGCTGTTGGCATCAACTTAAACTGGATACATTATGTATGTAATTGAATGAGTTAATATAATTGTTCAACTGTAGTTGGCTCCAGATATGTGAGTTTGTAATTTGGAGGACACTGAGGTTTTCCTGACTTCACTGAACCTTAGCCTTCTCTTGTGAGATTTTCATGTTGCTGGTCATTTGCCTGGTCAGGAGAAGATTGGCATATGTTTGTTCTTTTAGTTAACCAACCTGGGGTTCAGGACACCATTTAGGAGCAGCAATGTAGCTTAAAATGAAGAAAGTGGAAACTAAGGCATTGAGACTACAGCATATTGGAAAAATATTTAGAAACTAAAGCTGGTAGTGAATGGTAGTTAATTGGGGGTCCTAAAGGTATTGCTGTTTGGAGGACTCACTGTATAAGCTCCTTTTCCCTTGCCTGAATTCTGAATTAACTGAGGAATAAAACAACCAACAGATGAAAAATGAAATATTACTGTTTGTAAAATAGTTTCTTTATTGAAATAAAATTCATGTACCATAAAGTTTACCATTTTAAAGTGTATAGTTTGGTTATTTTATGCTAAAAGTTTTTATTCGCAAGTTTGTGCAGCTGTCACCACTATCTTAATTACAGAACATTTTCATCATGCTCAAAAGAAACCTATTAGCACACACACCCCCATCCCACATCCCCCTTCCCTCATCTCCTGGCAACCACTAATCTACTTTCTATCTCTAGGATTTTCCTACTGTGAATACTTTTTATAAATGGAATCATACAATATGTAGCCTTTTGTGTATGACTTCTTTTACTTAGCATAAGGTTCTCTAGGTTCATCAATGTTGTAGCATGTAACAGTATTTCATTCCTTCTTATGGCTGAATAATATTCCATTGTATATTATGGATATTGTGTACATATACCACAGTCTGTTTATCCATTTATCAGTTGATGGATATTTGGTTTATTTCCACCTTTTAGCTATTATGAATAATGGTGTTATGAACATTGTGTGCAAGTTTTTTTGTGAACATATGTTTAAATTCTCTTGGGGATACACACACACACACACGCACGCACGCACGCACGCACACACGCCTGGGAATAGAATTGCTGGGTCATATGGTAACTTTTAGAAGAATTACCTTTGTTTCTGATAAGGGTGATAGAGAATATTATAGAATGTGGCTTAGGTTTAAAAGCCAAATAGGTTAATTCTCCACATTCTTTATTCTCACCCAACAACCCAGTTTAGACCATGGAACAGTCCACTTGATGTCTACATTGTTAGGCTCAGCAGAGAAGACACACCCAGATTACTGCTGTATGGAGCTCTAGATATAGAGTTCTGGAGTTATCTCTACTTGCTAACCAAGTTACTTCTTTGGTGAGGAGTGGGCTAAGAGCCCAGGAGTGTTTAGAGAAGTCATTCCTCATAGAAACCAAGAGTTGGAAAGAAGTGTGCTACTCTAACAGAGGAAATGAAAGGAGTTTGGCTAGAAACTTGAAAGTCATTTTATCAAGTTAGGAAATATATTAAAGAAAGATAGTGAATTCATTTTTGGACAGGGTATATTTTGGATTTCTAGGAGGGAATGTTAGATACTTATGTTTGGAGATCATTTAATTGATACCAGCTACAGATACAGATTTGGGTTCATCTGCATTCAATTGAAATAACAGGAGTGACTAAATCACACATAAAGTATAACAGTACAGAAAAGTGTCTGGTAATTCCCATATCTGAAGTCTTTGAGGTTTTAATTCTTCCAACTGATGTTTCAGCTGTATCTTTCTCTGAGTTACTTGTTTCTGAGTTTTGTGATTTTTGATTGTGAATTTATTAATTTTGGAACCTTATCTGTAGAATTCTTCCAGGCCGAGATCAAAGGCAGATTCCTCAGAGAGGATTTGCATTTGCTTCTATCAAGATTGGGTTGGGGACACTACCAATCTAGAACTACCCTAAACAAAATTATAATATAAAGCTTTTAAAACCATAATCTAGGTGAGGGTGAGCTTATTGTAAATATCTGGGGAGATACTACTGCATGCTATCATGTCCCCTCATCCCTTCACCAGCACTCAGTGCCAAGGGTGAGAAGCACTTTTCCTTGTGAACTTTGCTTCTGTACCTTGGGCCCCAATAGGCTTTAGAATTGCAAGCTGATATTCATAGGGTTTGGCAAAATGCCCTGAAGGTGAATGAAAGTTGTTTTTCTTTTCCCCTCTGCATACTTTTCTAATTTCCCTTTTTACTTAGATTTTGGTCTTGATCATGCCTTATTTTCTTTTATGCTATTATAAAGATTTAAAAATATTTTATCCAGTATTTGTTATTTTCAGTGGCATGTTGATCAAGCTCTCTAGTCTGTCATTCTGGCAGAAATAGAAATATCTGTTTCCCTTCAGGGCATGCAGGGACAGTTGGATGTAGGGAATTCAGTAAGCCTCTAAATCAAAGGTTATAAACTTGGGACACAATGCAATGTTTTGTTTGGCCCTTATAGCATTTAGAAAATAAAAATCAGGAGATTTAATATAAAAATGTGGATATCATGTTTCTCTTGGGGAAAAAAAAAAAGAGAAGATCTTGGAATACTGGGCCTGCAATCCTGTTGAGCAACAATTGGCTAGAATTAGGAATAGCAGCTGATTTCTTCAGAGTGAACATGTTTTCTTAAGTTGCTCACAATCTTCATCACTTGTGTAACGTGTGTGTGTGTGTGTGTGTGTATACATATACATATACATATATATACATACCTATTCCAACTTCTTTCATTCATGTTACCTGTAGACATTTGTAGATCATCCTTGTGCCAGGTGGTAGTGTTAACAAAGACAATTTCACATTTGTTCGTTGATTTATTTAATTATTACATCAAACTTGCAATTTATTCCTGATGAATAAAGTTATATAGGTGGTATTATTGTTAAGTTAAAGATGAAGAAATTGAAGTTCAATGAGGTTTTTTATAAATTCTTCAAGGTCTTATAGTACCACAGCCAAAATTTTACCCTAGAACTGCCTTATTCAAAGCTCCTCTTGTTTCAGTGCTATTCTTACCTTTTTTTTTTTAAGCAGTGGAATTGTTTCAGATTAAGTCTTCGTGAAGTCCAGGATATAAAACCAATAAGGATAGCACTGCTTAGGTTGAAGAGTAGATGGGGTAGGTGACAATTATGTGGGAATGAGAACCTGCATTCTCAATTCTTTGGTAGCCTTTAGGCATCTCTTGGAATCCCTAGGATTCTACTAAACAGTTTGGACACACTCTCTGTCTAGCATAAGCATAACAATTTGTTAAATTTTAAGTTTTTAGCTCCTTTGCATGTTATAGTATGCCTGTTTCTCTTATGTTGTATGCCTGTCTTCCTTAGTATAATCCCTCATTGCATTTTTGATTCATGTGGGTATGTGTTCAGAAAATATGAATCTTTTAGCCTTCTATTTTTTTCTTTTTAGTGTTTTAATTAGAATTGCAGTATTTTCTTCTGAGCATCTGATAAATAACTCTTCTCTATTTTTCAGATTCTCTTTGTGGCCAGATGGGTTTGTATGGACAGGCTTGTCCATCTGTAACTTCATTAAGGTGAGTGCTCATTTTTCTTTATTGGAACATACAACGTTTTAAAAATTATGTTGGTCAAGTCACATTAGAATGAATTTCAAGGTGAGGTTCAGAATAAACTGTTGTAGTTTATTTTGTCAAACTACAAAATAGTGTGGGTTGGGAGGTATTTGTGCTTACAGAGATATTTCTGGTAATGGGATTTGGATCATTAATCTCTACTTGTTGAGTTTACATATGTTCTTATACATGAAATAACATAATTATAATAGAATTATATACTTTTTTGTCATTTCATTTTTTAAAAAACTAATCTCTACTTGTTTTTGTTAGAAAATACTGATTGCCTTTGTAGCAGATTATTAAATAAGATTAGATGCTAATTTTAATTTTAACCTCTTTTTAAGGATGATGTAAACATGATACCTAGGTTATCCTCATTAATAATAAGTAAAATGTAAAATATAACTTAGGAAATAAGTTATATACAACACAGTGGTTTTAGATTTTTTAAAGTTGCTAAATCCTTTACAAATTAAATTTTATGTGAAATCCAATGAATAAAACAGATAAATGTGGGACTTTTCTGCTAGCTTAGGCTTTCATTTTCTACACTCACACAGATTTATCTCTGAGGGATTGCTGCAGTTCCCAGAACACAGTTTGATAAAATAATCTAAATTTAGTCTGTTTATTGGAATCTTTCAAACTAGAATATGAAGTGTTGATGGCAGCACCTACCAGTTATATGTGGTGTTGCAGGTAGCTGTATCATTTATGCACTCATCATATTGAGCACCAAATATGTTGTCAGGCTCTATTCTAAATGCTGGGTCTACAGCAGCAAATGTAGCAGATAAAAATCCAGTAATCATGGAGCTTACATTCTGGTGAAGGGACAATTAGCGAACAAGATAAGAAGTATCTGTTAGTAACTAAGGGCAAAGGCGAAAAATAAAATAGAGAAAGGGACTAGGACATATAGGTTTTTTTTTTTAAAGACAGGATAGCCATGGAAAGCTTTACTGAAAATGTGACATTTGAAAGAAGACTTGAAAGAGTGATGGAATGAGCCATACTTGGATATATGGAATATGTGCATTCCAGGTAGAGGGAATCCAGAAGTGCCAAGGCAGGAGACTTACTTGTCTTGTATGTTGGAGGAATGATGAGGTCAGTGTGGCTGGAACAGTGATAAAGAGAGTTGGAATTCCCTAGCTCTGGACGGCAAAAGGAAAGAGAGGAGGAAATGGTTAGAGCTATGAATATGAAGCCAAGGAATCTTTAGACTGGAAAGAAATTCTGGTTGTATAGAAGGCCACAAAAGAAAAATGAAGTTGCCTTTTTAGTGTTTATACACTTGAGTTTTCAGCAGACCAAGGCTGACTATTCTTTTTCCTCAATAGAAAACTTTGCTCCATGCCATAATGGCATTTCTTTCCCTAAAAATGCATCTTCAAGCTTATAATGGAAATAGATGGAGAGATTGCTTTCTACTTTGTTAGAGTTTGTGACCCCTGCCACACGCATACCCCCCCCCCCAATACCACCAAACAAGGAACACCTGTGTAGTTCTGAAAAGAGCTTTTTAAAAAGCGTATCATCTTTTATTTTATTTATTTTTGTATTTTTATTTTTTTTTGGTATGTGCCCCTAGTGGGAACTGAACCCAGGACTCTCTGGTCCACAGGCCGACGCTCCAACCTCTGAGCCAAACCGGTCGGGGCAAGAGTATCATCTTTTAAAAAAATTTCCAAAGTTGCTGTAGAACTAATTTGACTTAACAATGATATCTAATTAGTATGATGGGAGGAGTAATTTTACCCTTTTTTGGGGACTGTTTAAAATTTGGATATGGTCATATCAGGATATTTTGCAGACTTTGATCTTCCACTGATTAGACTTCCTTAAAAATATTTTAGTTGTGGGATATGCTGAAACAATCATGTGTTAAAGTCACTGACTGACATTGTAAAGTCTTTTATTTGAATATTTAGATTAAGCTATATGACATTGGATATATGCTTAACTTTTTTTTTGCTTGATAGAATTATAGAATTGGAAGGGATGATGAAAAAGAAGAGTTATTTTATAATTTACTCACTGCAATAATTCTTTTGACAATATTCTAGAATTAATTTTTTTTGGTGGATTTAGCTACAAAATTAGTATTTAATAAACTGAGAAGCTCTGTGGCATCTGAGTTGGGTTATTTAAGATTCTTATATATACCTTTCATTTCTCTAATATTCTATATGGTCCATTTATGAAGCAGAGAAAACCATTGTTTGTCATTGATTTTTCTAACTGGAAGCCAGCTTTGGTTTAATGTATGGAAAAGAAGAAAAGAATGACAATTTTTTGGTAGTGGTGTGGGGGAAACTGGATTACTTAAAACCACAATCAGTTTTAGTCTACCTTCCCATATAGTCTTCCTCAAATCAGAAACATCTTCCTAGGAACTCTTAAAGTAGTTAAATCCATTGACAAACACTGCTTGTTTGCCACACCTCTCTCACATATACTACCAGTATATCTAGAAAGTGGCTAACCTGAAGAAGAAAAGCATTTGAGTTGGTGGAGAAGAACTGGACATGTGGCTGAGAAAAAGAAAATGGGAAGACAGGAGTTTGTAGGCATAGATAAGAATGGGAGTGGACAATTTATGCGTAGTGAAGGTAGGGGGTGGAATGAACATATGTGACATTTAAAAAATTTGTTGGGTAGGAAAATATAGTAAATGGATTAAACTCTTCCTCTACCCTCTTTAAACATTTAGGGTAAACAAGTTAAATATTTCCTGTGAATGATATTGGACCCTTGTTTAATTTTAATGTTAGCATTATTTTTAAAGTTGTGCTTATTTTGCTTTTATGATGAAACGATGTATAATGGAATATTACACAACTGTAAAAAAGAACAAAATGTTACCATTTGTGACAGAATGGATAGACCTAGAGGGTATTAGGCTAAGTGAAATAGTAAGTCAGTCAGAGAAAGACAAAGAGAGATTTCACTTACATGTGAAATCTAAAGAACAATATAAATGAACAAATAAAACAGAAACAATCTCATAGATACAGAGAACAGACTGATGGTTGCCAGAGGGGAGGGTGATTGGGGGACTGGGTGAAAAAGGTGAAGGGATTGAGAAGTACATATTAATAGTTACAGAATAGTCATAGAGATGTAAAGTATGGCATAGGAAATATAGTCAGTAATACTGTAATAACTATGTATGGTGTCAGGTGGGATACGGGAAATATTGGGGGGAACATTTTATAAAGTATGTGATTGTCTAACTATGCTCTCTATACCTGAAACTAATACAAAATATTATTGAATGTAAACTGTAATTGAAACATTTTTTTTAATTAAAAAAAAAGAGAAAGGGATCAATGAGATACTCTTGGCACAGAGCCTGACACACATAAAAAAAAAAAAAGATGTAATATATGTTTATTGTAGATAATTTAGCTCTCCACAGATACTTCTTGTTAATATCTTCTTATCATGTAATTTCTACTAATAGATATAATGTGTGAATTAGAAAAAGGCCCACTAAATTTCTTTTAGAAGAATGATTGCAAAAGATTTTGTACCAATAGCTAAGTATATACTTTAATTTAAACCAAATTCCTGTGCCCAGAGGGGCCACTAATGATGGACTGCAAGCCTGGAAAAGGAAAGAGATATTTGTGCCTTCTTGTCTATTCTTTGGGTTTCATAAGAACAACTTGTAAAGTAACAATTATATTAAAGTAATAACTCCAGCAAAGGCTTCTCATCCCTCCAACAGAGCCTTATGGGAACCAGAGGCAAATCATAGACATGTGGTGTACAGATTCCCAGTTCCAGCATCATTAAAGCAGATTGGGAAGAAGGGATGGGGGTTTGGACCTGAGAGCCAATAACTTAATAACTTGTTCCAGCAAACTACTAAGAAATATGGTATAAAAAGATATTTTTCTCACATTTATTTTGCTGCCAGTGTTTATGTAGAATATTTGCATATTGCTTAAAAAACCCTAATTTTATAAATCATGTGAAATTATATTAAAAATTTATATAGGATTCACAGGTAAGCAATATGAATTACTACATTCATATCCTGAGTTTGAATAAAGTCTGGATAGTGAATATTGGGTCATCTATATCTATTCATTTCTTGAGTTTTGGATACAAGGGTGAGAGTCCAGATAATGATGGATACAGTTTTTATCAAACAATAGAATCTTAAAAAATTTAGCAGAATCTGTTTGGTTCCTGAGTTTGCATAAGAATCCTGAGGCATAGTTGTATTTTATCTCCAAGTACAGATTCAGTAAGAGCAAAAGCTTACTAAAAAAGCAAAGGCTTCCCTTGAACATTTGCTTTATTTAGACAAGTAAACATATATCTATATAATACTTCTTTCACATGTAGCAATGGACTCTTTTTTGTAATTTGGTTTGATCAGAGCAAAATAAAATTTGATTTTTTTTTGGACTTGTTAAAATGGGGCCTTTCCTGCATTTGTAAATCAGCTAACTGTATTAGAGAATTTATGTTATTGTTTATATGTGTATACAGCCTCCAGTAGCACTTTAAGTCGTTTCTGGTGACATATACTACCTTCTACATAAGATCTCTTCCTTTTTTTCTCTTTTTCTATTTTCACCCCTTTTTCGCTCTCATTTTTTCTTTTTTGTTATGCTTCTTCCTTAAAGATGCCTTTTATTACTGATCCAGTGTATCTGTTTAGCATATGCTAGGGAACACAGGGATATTTTAGCACCAGCGCAGCTCACGTTCTAGTGTCCCACATGAATTTCCTGTTCATCTGTTTCCTCATTTTCCTCCTTTGATGACCCTGCTATTTAGAATGGCCAGAGGAGGGTAGATTTATTTTAAAACTTCTTGCTGCTTTGTTACTAGTAGCAGGCTTGGTATTGATAAGGCAGCTTTGGTATATAGCCTTACAATCAGGTAGATGCAGGTTCATATCTCTGCCACATATTACCCATATGATCTACAAGTTATTTCACTTTTACTAATTTTGCTGTAATAGGATTGTAATGCTTATTACCAAACGGGTCTGTTGGGATTTATGGGATTAAATAGATAATAAGGCATCTAGCATATTTTTTTTGTTTTCCATTTTCAATAGTAGAAAGTAAAAAGAATAATCATTATTAGAATAAAAGAGGACAGATTTTGTATTCTTTGCTGTCAACTCAAGAACATGGGGGCAGAAGAAGATTTCTTTTCCCCCTTTTTTCTATTTTTCTTTTACCCTAAATTCTTAGATTCTGGAGTAGTTATTAGTAATGTTCAGGTTTGTAACTGGCCTTCAGGCTAAGGATGATGCTGACATTTAATATTGTGTATTTATTTTTATAATATAATTTTATGCGTTTGGGTCTGCCCCACACAGTGGCAGAGATAGCTTTTGCATTATTGTTGTAATAGTTTATCTTTATCAAACTTTTTTGGAATTGATACATATTTAGTTATGGCATGTTCCAGTGAAATAAAGGATAATGAGAAACCCTCTTAATTTTGACCACTATAGAAACTTTTTCTAAAGTATATTTCTAATTTTTTTGGCTTATCTTCTAAGCTTTAAGCTTTACTATCTAACGTGGTAGCCACTAGCCTCATGTGGCTATTTAAATATGAATTAATTTAAAAAAATAAAATTTTAAGTCAGTTCCTCAGTCACACTAGCTACATTTTAAGTGCTTGGTAGCCACACCTGCTAGTGACTATCAGATTGAATTGCACACAAACATTTCAGTTATCGCAGAAGGTTCTGTTGGATAGTGCTGGTCTAGATCATACTAAATGTAATATAATCTTTGATCTAAGATGACCTAATGCCTGAGCACTTCCATTTCTGAATATCAGGTAATGAAGAGTACCATTAAAAAAAATTTTTTTTTTCTTTATTGATTTGAGAGAGAGAGAGAGAGAGAGAGAGAGAGAGAGAAGCATCGATGAGAGGAGAACATCGATTGGCTGCCTCCTGCATGCCCCCCACTGGGGATTTGGCCCACAACCTGGGCATGTACCCTGACCGGGAATTAAACTGGCGACCTCTTGGTACATGGGTTGACACTCAACCACTGAGCAACACTGGCTGGGCTGAAGAGTACTATGAACTATTCTTTGACAGGAGGTCATTATAAAAGTTACTTTTGTGACTAAATACTGGCTTTGATACCTAGTATTTTTTTTTAAATTTTTTATTTATTTTTTTGTTACAGAAATTTCTCTTTTTTTACCCCATTGGCACCCCCCTCCCTACCCCACCCCCGCCCCGTCCCCGGCTTAGTTGTCCATGTCCATTGGTCATGCATACATGCATATAAGTTCTGTGGTTTATCTCTTCCCACCCCACCCCCCACCCCCTCTTCTGAGGGATGTCAGTCTGTGCCCTACTTCCGTGTTTCTGGGTCTACCCTATTCCTCAGACTGTTAAGTTCATTATATTCCCTATATAAGTGAGATCATGTGGTATTTGTCTTTTTCTGCTTGGCTTCTTTCACTTAGGATAATACTTTCCAGGTCCCTCCATGTCATCTCAAAGGATACGATATATGTACCACAGCTTTTTTATCCATTTGTCTACTGATGGACACTTGGGCTGTTTCCAGATCTTAGCTATTGTAAATAGTGCTGCTATGAACATGGGGGTACATATATTCTTCCTGATTGGTATTTCAGGCTTCTTAGGGTATATTCCTAGAAGTGGGATCACTGGGTCAAATGGAAGTTCAATTTTTAATTTTTTGAGGTAACACCATATTGTTTTCCATAGTGGCTGCACCAGTCTGCATTCCCACCAGCAGTGTATTAGAGTTCCCTTTTCTCCACACCCTCACCAACAGTTGTTGTTTGATGATTTGTTGATGGCGGCCATTCTGACAGGTGTGAGGTGATACCTCATTGTTGTTTTAATTTGCATCTCTCTGATGATTAGTGATGTTGAGCATTTCTTCATATGTCTCTTGGCCATTTGTATGTCCTGTTTGGAGAGGTGTCTATTTAGCTCCTCTGCCCATTTTTTAATTGGGTTCTTTGTCTTCCTTTTCGTTGAGTTGTATGAGCACTCTATATATATTAGAAATTAACCCCTTATCTGATACATCATTGGCAATGATGTTCTCCCATACAGTGGTTGCCTTTCCATTTTGATGATTGTTTCTTTTGCTGTGCAGAAGCTTTTTAGTTTGATGTAGTCCCATGTGATCATTTTTTCCTTTGTTTCTGTTGCCTTAGGTGATGTGATACCTAGCATTTATGGTACACTTATTACTAGACCAAGAATTACTTATTTATTTATTTTTGGTACGTGCCCCTAGCGGGAACCAAACCCAGGACTCTGGTCTGCAGGCAGACGCTCCAACTGCTGAGCCATACCGGCCAGGACTAGACCAGGAATTATTTAAACATTATAAAGTATATTAATTAAATTCCACCAGCAACTCTTTGAGGTCAGTACAATTACTATTCTCATTTCACAAAGTAGGAAACTGAGGTCAAGTTAAGCAATTCAAGGCCATGCAGTATATAAGGGACAGAACTAGGATTTATACATATATCTTATTCTAATGCCCATGCTTTTAATCACTAAATTCTGCCTCTTGGTTGTTGTCAGTACTTATCATAATTTGAGGCTTTTTCTTAAATGAGGGATACCAAAAAACATTCCATTTAATTGAGGATACTATAAAAAAAAAGTGCAAAAGGAAAGATGAATGCAGGAGACTGGGAAAAAAATGATATAAAACTAGTGATTTAATTTTGAAATACACTGTGTAAAATTGAAAAAATACCTTGTTATGAAAGGCAGGTTTTTTTCTTGTTTTTGTTTTTCTTTAACTCCTCACTGAGGATATTTTTTGTCCATTTATCTTCAGATAGAGTGGGAGGTAGAGAGAGAGAAAGAGAAACAACGATGTGAGAGATACATGTCGACTGGTTGCCTGCTGTAAGACCTTGACCAGGGTACGTGCCCTTGACTGGAATCAAACCCATGACTCTGGTCCTCTGGCCGACGTGCTAACTGCTGAGCCAAACCGACCAGGACTTTTTTTTTTTTTTTTTTAATGGGATATAGTGGAGAAATTTGAGTTGTTATGAATTCATATATGTGGGGGAAAATAATATCAGTTAATAGGCCATAAAAGCATCATTGAATATACTGGCAAAGTAAGAGAGGAATTAAGTATAAAATCTGTGCTTACTGATAGTGCACATGGTATAAAATAATAATACTGAAAAATAAGAAGGAAGAAGTTATATGATTTGATTTAGTAAGTTTATTTTAGTTAAGCTTTGGTTGCAAGTAAAGGAAAATAGCACTAAAAACAATATATCAAATGAAAAAGAAGTATGAACAATTTATTTGGTAAATATTGGGGTTTCATAGAACTCAGTGATAGCTGGATCTCTTGAGGGAACAGAACTTAGATTCTTAGGAATCTAGGTAGTGTACTCTCTTCTGTGTTGCTTTTTGCTGAATGTAATTTATTTCTTCGTTTCTACAAACCAGCTTTCTTAGCCTTTCTGGCCCATGGCCATCCTGTACCTCTCAATTTCATAGCTTCTTCATTCAGACAAGACCAGTTTCAGTCCTAATTCTAAATTGCTGATTGAGGAAATTCAGCTGAACAACTTGGGTCAAGTATCAGCCCTGGTTCAGATCCCCTAATTTGTTATAGTAATGGTGCAGAGATGATGGATGCACATTTCAGGACCCTAGGGACGGAGACAACTCTGAGAAAGGGCATGAAACTAGGCGAAATACTACAAAAAGTGTCTGATATAAGGTAGCATGTGTCTAGTGTTGGGTAAGAAGAGTTAGGATTTTAAGAGAGGATATTTTTAGAGTTTAAACCCTTTCCTTATAGTCATGTGGATAGTGAATGGGAGACTTGATTCTCACCTTCAAAACAAAACAGTATGCTTAGAATTGTGGATTTGAAATTGTTCTCCTGCTTTAATTTTATTCAGTTTGACCAATTCATATTGAATACTTATATGCTTACTAGTATTCAAGAGTCTCATAAAAGCAACAAAAGAAAAGGAAAATCAAAAGATTATTCTGCCCTATACTATCTTAAGTGCATACCTGAGACCTGAAGGATAGGTGCTATGGACAGGTCTTTGTTGAAGATCTGTGGTGCTGGATAGAGATTTAAGCATAGAAACACACTTTCTCACGGTTATGTTAATGTTATTGCTCCCCACCCTGCCACATATTTATGGAGCTTGCAAAGTGATGTATGTTAGCAATTTTAAAAAGTACAACTCAAGGAGGTTATGGAAAAGATGAGACTATTTGAGTAAATAGAAGCTGAAAAAAAAGATAATGCTTCTTAATATATTTTAGGTAGGTCTGTAGATCAAAAAATAGAAAACCAAAGAGAAGCCCACATAGGTTAGATAATGAGGAGCACTGGATTGGAAGCCATATAAAATGGGGATAATTATTCATGCTTTAACTTGACAGCACAAATGTAGTTATTATTTATTTAATTTTTGTTACAGATGTTTCTCCTTTTCCCCCCATTGACATCTTTGGCTTATCTCTTCTCTTCCTCCCATTCCCCTCTTCTGTGGTTTGTCAGTCTGTACCCTACTACTATGTCTCTGGTTCTATTTTATTCATCAGCTTATTTTGTTCATTATATTCCACAAATAAGTGAGATCATGTGATAAATGTTCTTCTCTGATTGGCTTATTTCACTTAGCATAATACTTTCCAGGTCCCTCCATGTCATCTCAAAGGATAAGAGATCTTTCTTTCTTACAGTTGCGTAGTATTCCATTATGTACATGCACCACAGCTTTTTTATCTATTGTTGGACACTTGGGCTGTTTCCAGATCTTAGCCATTGTAATTAGTGCTGCTATGAACACGGGGGTACATATATTCTTTCTGATTGGTGTTTCAGGTTTCTTAGGATATATTCCTAGAAGTGGTATCGCTGGGTCAAATGGCAGTTCAATTTTTAATTTCTTGAGGAAACACCATATTGTTTTCCATAGTGGCCGCACAAGTCTGCATTCCCATCAGCAATGTACTAGAGTCCCCTTTTCTCCACACCCTCACCAGCACTTATTGTTTGATGATTTGTTGATGGCAGCCATACTGGCAGGTGTGAGGTGATACATCATAGTCGTTTTAATTTTTATCTCTCTGATAATTAGTGATGAGCATTTTTTCATATGTCTCTTGGCCATTTGTATGTCCTGTTTGGAGAAGTGTCAGTTCAGGTTCTCTGTCCATTTTATTTGGATTATTTGTCTTTCTTTTGCTGGGTTCAGTCTTACTTTCCTGGGTAGATTTGCAAGCCATGCAAAAGTTCAGTTATCCTCTGGGTTTTTGCCTGGAGCCTATTAGTCTGTTACTTGATGAGTCTCTATTTGTAGTCCTCAGCTGAATGAAAAATCCCTCAGGTGTAAGAGGATTTCCAGCAAGTGAGGCACTTGTTTGCTATCAGACTGATGTTAAATGAGCCTCAAATTGCATTTCCCTGGCCTGGCCTGGCCTGGCCTGGCCTGGCAGTGTTGAATTCCTGCAGGAGGGGCCGTTGCTTCTCCTGGGGGCTCTGGGAAGGGGTTCTTTGAGTAAGGTGGCTACTGTTCTGTTAGGGAGTGATTCAGCACAAAAGTCCCTGTGTCCTCTTGTCCAGCTCTCTCCTGAGCCAGGAGCCCCGGTCTCTCCACACAATGCCAGTCTAGTCTGCCTTCCCTCTGCCAGAGCCCAAGGTGAGTGGCTCTAGCTGATTTGGTGCTTTTTAAAATCCCTGCTTTCTCACTGGGAAGCACACTGCGCTAATATAGCTCTCTGCTGCTGTCCGCGGGCTCCCAGCCCACCCTCATGCACCTCTGTGGTTCCTACCAGGCTTGATTTGGCGTCCTGTTTCTATCCCTGGTTGTACGGGTTCTTTCCAGTTGTTTTTTTCCCCGATAATTTGTCTTTATTTTAGTTGTAATTCCAGTTTGGTCCTGGGAGACAGTCTGTGTCTCCCATTCACTCTGCCACCATTTTCTACTCTCTCCAAATGTAGTTAGTTATTTTTGTTATTGATATTAAGAAACAGCCTGTGTAGCTTAAACCAAATTCATGAAGAAAGATATTACTGCTTTTCAAATTGATTTTTAGACATTCTAATGGGTATGGAGTGATATTCTTATTATGATTTTAATTTGCATTTCCCTGATGACCAGTGATGTTGAACATCTTTTCATTTGCTTATTGGGTATACGGCCATACCACCCCGAATGCACCCGATCTCATCATTTGCTTATTGGCTACTTGTATGTCTCTTCATATCTTTTGCACATTTTAAAACTGGGTACTTTGTTTTCTTACTATTGCATTGTAAGAGTTTTTTAGATATTTTGGATGCAGGTTTTTTGTTAGAGCAAAATAGTTTTCAGTTTTGATAATATCTAACTTACCAGTTTTTTCTTTTAGGGCTTTTTCTTTTTATGTCTTAGCTGACTAATACTTACCAAACCTCAAGTATTTTTTTCTTTTTTCTTTTAGAAACACTTTATTGAGATATAATTGACATAGTATAATTTGAGAAGTCTGACACATATATACACTAATGAAATCATTACCACAACATATCTATCACTTCCCAAAGTTTTCTAGTGTTATGGGTGACTCTTCTCGTCCCTCTCTCTGCAAGATATCAGTGGATCTCCTTTTTTGTTTGTATGTTTGTTTGCATTTTTTACTGTTTTATAGAATACAGTATATATTCTTTTGGTCTGCTTCTTTCATTCCGCATAATTATTTTGAGAGTCATCTATGTTGCTGCATACATCAGTAGTTCATTTTTTTTGTTCTGTTGGATGTATGTACAACAGTGTGTGTATTCATTTACCTGGTGGATATTTGGATTATTTCCAGTTTTGACCATTACAAATAAAAATGATATAAACATTTGTGTACGTATCTTTGTGTGGACATGTGGTTTATTTTGGGTAAACACCTAGGAGTGAAACGACTGGATCATATGGTATGTGTGTGTTTAACTTTTTAAGATACTGTCAAACTCTTTTTGAAAGTGGTAGTACCATTTTACATTCCCACCAGCAATGTATGAGAATTCCAGTTGCTCCATATCTTTGTTTACACTTGATATGCTCACTCTTAATTTTAGCCATTCTAGTAGGTGTGTAGTGATACCTCATTGTAGTTTTAATTTGCAGTTCCTTAATGATGAATGATGTTGAGCATCATTTCATGTGCTGCTTTGCCATCACATATGTTCTTTGTTGGAGTGTCTGTTCAAATCTTTTGTCCATTTTTTAAAATTTGGTTTATTATTGAATTTTGAGAGTTCTTAATATATCGTGGAGAAAAGTTTTTAAGCTCTATGCTTGGAAAATATTTTCTTTTAATCTGTGGCCTTTTATTCTCCTAACAGTGTCTTTCGAAGAACAGACATTTTTAATTTAGAAAAAGTCCAACTTATCTGTTGTTTTCTTTTATAAACAGTGATTTTTCACGTCACATCTCAGAAATATTTTTTTTTTTTATCCTCACCCGAGGACATTTTTCCATTTTTTGTTCAGGGAGAGTGGGAGGGAGAGAGAGGAACAGAGAGAGAGAGAGAAACATCGATGTGAAAGGGGCACATCGAGTGGCTGCCACCCGCACAACCGACCAGGGCCGGGGACAAACTGCAACCGAGGTACGCGCCCTTAGCGGGAACCGAACCCGGGTCTCTCAGGACCGCAGGCCGATGCTCTAACCGCTGAGCCAAACCGGCCAGGGCACATCTCAGAAATATTTGCCTAACCAAATTTATAAAGATTTTTCTCTTGTGATTTCTTCTAAAGTTTTATAGTTTTAGTTTTCACATTTAATTCTGTGATTCATTTTTCAAGTTTTTGTGTGTGATGTGAAATGTAATGGTCATTGTTAACTTTTTTTCATACAGATATCAATTGTTTCAGCATGATTTTTGGAAAAGTATTTCTTCTCACTAACTTGTCACCTTTATAAAAAAGCAATTGACCATATGTGTGTAGGTCTATTTTTTTCATTCTTTTGGTTCATAGGTCTATTCCTTCACTGAAACCACTTGTCTTTATTGTTGTAGTTTTATAGTTAATCTTGAAATCTGGTAGCTTTAAGTACTCCATGTTTTTCTAATTGAGAAAAGAACCTGCTAATCTCATATTTCTGATAAAAATGAAAGTCTATTGTATAATAGACTCAGTTCAGTTTCATTTTTCTTTTAACTTAGCCATACTTGAAATTATGACAAAGAATATAAAAGTAGCTATAAGTATGCATCTATGATACTCTGAAAACAACTCTAACTCAAGTAATCTATGTATACTGTAGCTATTCTGTAATGTTAAACAGCTGTATGTCAGATTGCCAATCTAAGAAGATTTATAAGTAATTTAGAGATTGGTTTTTGGCCTTTTCAGGTTCTCTGCATCTTGTGAAAAGCCGGATATTATCTGCTTGTCGTGGACAGGAAAGCTTGTTATGATGCCAAATATTTTTTTTTTTTTTATCCTCACCCGAGGACATTTTTTCCATTTTTTTGTTCAGGTAGAGTGGGAGGGAGAGAGAGTAAGAGAGAGAGAGAGAGAAACATCGATGTGAAAGGGACACATCGAGTGGCTGCCACCCGCACGACCAACCAGGGCCAGGAACAAACTGCAACCGAGGTACATGCCCTTAGTGGGAACCGAACCCAGGTCTCTTGGGACCTCAGGCCGATGCTCTAACCGCTGAGCCAAACCGGCCAGGGCTGATGCCAAATATTTTTGTAGAATGTAGAACTGGATTCAACTATATTTGTTGTATGCTATGTACTGTGGAGACTTTATTGACAATGGAGAAAACAAGCATTCATGTCTCTTTTTTTAAAGGGTTTCGAATAGTTGTCAATTGTTGAATACTTCCAATGTGCCAAGCATTAACTGTGTACTAAGTTGTTCCACATACATTTTGTCATTTACTCCTCAGAGCAATTCTGTGAGGCTTAGAGGTTTGACTTGTCCAAGGGTGCAGTTAATAAGTGGAAGAGTAAGAATTCAAGCTCTTTTGAGCAACTGCAAAACCCTTATTCTTTCCATTACATTATGCTACATAAGAAACAGTGATTTTCAGTCTTTGAGATGATGACTTAGTATAACATGATTCTTAAACTTTTATGGTCTCACAAACATTATTTAATACTCAGAGAGCTTTGGTTTATGTGTTATATCTATAATATTTTTTTTGTATTAGAACTTAAAACTAAAAAAAAGTTGAAATATTGATAGCATATTTTATGAGAAATAATTATTTTCCCAAAAAAATTTAGCGAGAAGATTGGTATTGTTCACATTTTTGCAAAAATTTAAAATATCTGGATTAATAGAGACAGCTGCATTCTCATCTCAGCCTCTGCATTCAATCTGTGTGATATCACCCATCACACAGCATCTGAAACGCTCCACTGTACACTTATGAGAGGATGAGGGTGAAAAAGGCAACTAACATCTCATTATGAAAATTATTTTGACCCTTCAGGTCCCCTGAAACGGTCTTTGGGTCATACTTTGAAAACTGCTGAACTATAGACATCACATGTAACAGTGATGTCTATAAGTAGTTTCTTTAGCTTTTTTTGGTGACTCATACTTAACACTAAAAGATAAGAAGGGATCACCTTCCACAGTGTTATTTCTTTGCTAGCATTGATGCCATACTACTGGTATAACGCTATGGTCGCAGAGTATGGAGATGTACGATATCCAGTAAATGTAGGGTGCGTTGAAGCAGTATGGTTGCAAACATAGAGGTCAGGATAAATACTTTAATGGGATAGAATGAACCAGTAGACACATGTTACTCAGAGGACTTTTATTTTGTGTGTGTGTGTGTGTGTGTGTGTGTGTGTATGTATGTATTTTTTTTAACTAAGTATAAGTAGTATTAATAGCAGATTCTGTCTGGGTTTTTAAATAGCAGCAGCAAAGATGGCTTTGAGTGTTCTTGTGTCAAAGGGACTGGTGTTCATCCGTCTTTTCAACCACTCAGAAATAGAGATTTCAGTACCTAAAGTGAGCTTTAAATGCAAAATATACTATTTATTTAATGATAGAATGTAACTTAGTGGTTAATGCCTCCACATATTTATTTTCTCTCCCTAAATTGTTGAGTAAAATATTTTTAAGCTGAGAATTACACCTATAATATAAAAATATCTTTTAACCATATGATTCCCTAAGTTTGTACCCTGAATGGAGTTCTAACTATGAATATAGCTTGTATGAATTTAGAATACAGTTTTATGAATCTAAGATTACATATTTGTGGAATAATTTGGAGAAAATCTAGAGAAGAGCAATAGGTATATTGTAATTCTTGAATTATATCCAGTTGAAGAAATTCTGGACTTTAAACTTAGAGAAGAAAGAACCCAAATGGTATTAGTACTGTAAAACATATGAAGCATCATTATGGCAAGAACTCTGACCAATCCTTATTGTCTATGATGGAATTTAAAGAAATTCTCTTCTCTGTAGCAAGGGAGATATAGATTAGCCTGTTGAAATCTTTTTTTTTTTTTTTTAACCATAGTGAATTATAGACCTTACAGTAGATTTGAATAAGTTGTAAATTTTCCTCTCTTGGGGATCTTAAAGAATATTGTTGGGCCCTGGCCGGTTTGGCTCAGTGGTTAGAGCGTCGGCCTGCGGTCCGGAGAGACCCGGGTTCGGTTCCCGCTAAGGGCATGTACCTCCGTTGCAGTTTGTCCCCGGCCCTGGTTGGTCGTGCGGGTGGCAGCCACTCGATGTGTCCCTTTCACATCGATGTTTCTCTCTCTCTCTCTCTCCCTCCTGCTCTATCTGAACAAAGAACGAAAAAATGTCCTCGGGTGAGGATAAAAAAAAAAAAAAAGAATATTGTTTGTCTCCAAAATAAGTAATAACAGGAATTTTAAAAATGAGCTAATGAGGTTCTTTTTTTATCTCTGATTTTATGATAAATAGCTCTGAAGTCACAATTGTGTTTACAAATGAAGTTGTGTCCCTAGGTCCCCTAATTTTTGTGTAAGTTGTATTGTGAATATTTTTGAAACTTTTGGGGTGAAAGGAAAGTTGAGTTTTAAAGAATGACCTTCTACTATATGTGTATTGTATTTCTTATTTTAAATTGTGATTTTTTCATCTGTATTTTCATTGCATTGAGGATTTTTTTCAGTTTATCTTTAAAAAAGATCATTGCTCATAGGAAATTTAAAGGCTCAGTCAGTTATTCATACCTTAGTAGAGATTAGTTTGATGCTGTCTACTTCTAAATGGAGCAGAGATCAACTGCTTTGAAAAAGTGGGAGTTTTTACTAGAGAAGAGCAAGTAATTAATTTTAGAGTTTATAACAACATTGGGGGCCAGTATTAGAGTCTTAGGGCACTATGAGATGGCAGATGCAAGGATAAAAGGTAGTTAGAAGTATGGCAAATATACACTATATTTAATTTTGTCAGGAATAAGCTGTCCTGCACCAGGAAAATGAAAAAAAAATTACACTTTTGTCTTTCTGCTATAAGATATCCAACTGGGGGCGTTTATACTCTTAAAATAGTAGAATTAGAACTGCATTATAGAATAAATACGTTTTTGTGGGCTGCTTCAGGAATTATCATCATGTAATCTTATTTCTGTAGGAAAAGTATGTTCTCAATTCTCATGTAATCTGAAGACAAAATTTTAAAACATCTTTTCTGGATCACTTCTTTAGAGTAAATAATTGAATGAGGGGCTCAGTTCCATTAAAGTTGCTAAATGATTATTGAGGGACTTAGGGCATGTTAATCTAAACCCACTAAGTAAGAGTGACAACCATTTAAAACTTACAAAATTCTGAAGAGTATGAATTTGATAATATTAATAGCTAACATTTATTGAGTGCTTATTTACTGTGTACTAGAAACTATTCTTAGGGTTCTGTATGTATTAACTCATTTAATCTCACAACAGTTTTTGGGAGGTGGGTACTGTTTTTATCCTCATTTTATAAATGAGGAAACTAAAGCATAAAGAAGTTAATTTACTTAAGGTCACATAGCTAAAAGTGGAAGAGCTTAGATTCCAATCCAGGCAGTCTTGCTTTGGAGCCTATGTTCTTAATTGCTAAATCATATCTTTTCCAATGTAGGACATTCACTGTGTTATTTGTTGAAATTAAAAGGTGAATATATACTTTGATTTGGCTGGTATATGATAACTAATTTTGAAAAAAGTAATATCAGCTACTTTTTCTTGAAAATAGCTTCATTTATTACTGTGTAAATTTTTAAAATTGTCTTTTTTACATCATATGGTTACAAAATGTAAAGTCAGTCTGTTAATAGATAATTTTATTTATCTTTAAGTTTCTACCACTATTTGCCCCATTGGGTACCCAAATATCCACATGTACTCTTCTTCTTTTTTTGTTACTTGTCACCAAGGATGTTTTTCCATTGATTTTTTTTTTTTTTAAGATGGGGGGGGTGGGGATGACACATCGATTGATTGCCTCCCACATGACTCTGACCAGGGCCAGGAATTGAACCTGCAACCCAGGTATGTGCCGTAGACCTGAAATTGAACCCACTACCCTTCGGTCTGCGGGCTGGTGCTCTAACTGTTGTACCAAACCTGCCAGGCCACGTGTATACTCTTCGTACATATAGAACTCATTTGCTCTTTTCCCAAGGAAGACAACCCAGAGTTTCATCCAGTTATTATATCTAACTGAAAAGCCTGGCTCTCTGGATGTAGTCCCTTTAATCAGATCCCAGAGTGGCTTCTTCTTGTTCAAAGACCCACAAACCAAATCTGTACTTTACATACCTAATGTATAGTGGTGGAGAAGGAATAGCTAACAGCAGTAAAAGTAGAAAAGGGGATAATGGGAAACACTCAGTAAGTCACTAGTCCATATCCATTATAAAATCCTGCTGGGTAGGAGTGGCAGAAACTCCTTGACAGTATTAAAAAATGCCTTGATTCTGCTCTTTGGTGGGGCCTCCATTGTTCCTGCTGCCTTTTAAAAGGTTTTACTTTGTATAGTATCCTCCATGGCCACACCTGAGATGGATATTTGCGAAGATGCCCTTTCTGGGAAATGCACAGCTTTTATAGCCCAGTTTTGTTTTTTGTTTGCCTTTATTGATTTTTAGGGAGAGAGGAAGGGAGAGAGAGATAGAAACATCTATGAGAGAGAACATCGATGGGCTGCCTCCTGCATGCCCCCCACTGGGGATTTGTCCCACAACCTGGGCATGTGCCCTGACCGGGAATCAAATCAGCGACCTCTTGGTGCATAGGTCGATGCTCAACCACAGAGCCACACTGGCTGGGCCACAGTCCAGTTCTTGTTGATGAGCTTGTTGATGGGTTTTTTTTTTTTTTAGAAACTTAAGAGGCTTTTGCAGTCTAGACACTTTGTTTCCCATCCTCTATACAATTATCTTTAAAAACTTAGTCTGTAGACTTTTTGCTGCTTTGAGCCAAAGGACCTACTCAAACAGAATGTGAAGAAGGTACCTTTTGTGCTCTGCTTATCCCAGGGATTTCTAACCTTGTTTTGCTACCCCTTCAGTAGTCTGGTGAAACCTGTGGACCCGTCTCAGAATAATGCCTCAAAATTCATAAAACAAAATATTTAAGATTACAAAGGAAACCAGTTATTTATATTGAAATACGGTTAGCAAAATATTAACTTTGTAACATAGAAATAGATGTGCCTTTAAAGTAACATGTTAAATAAAAAGATCTAGGGACAAGTCTAATACACTCATAAGTCTGAAGTAGTTGGTGAGTTTGAATACAAATTTGAGCTTCTGTGACGTTTGCCATTTGATATAAATGTTTTTGTGATTTTTTTAAATCCTCACCTGAGGCTATTTTTCCATTTATTTTCGTGCATAGTAGGAGAAAGAAAGGGAGGGTGGGAGGGGAGAGGGAGAGGGAGAGAGAAACATGGATGTGAGAGAGACACACTGACTGGTTGGTTGCCTTCTGCAACCCCGACCAGGGCCAGGGATGGAACCACAACCGAGGTATGTGCCCTTGACTGGAATTGAACCCACGACCCTTTGATCTGAGGGCTGATGCTCTGACCACTGAGCCAAACAGGCTAGGGCTGTTTCTGTGATTTTTATTGATAGCAAAGTCAGGTACTTTTAAGGCTACCGTTAATGATTTGGTGTCTACTTTCATAATGAAAGGAAATACTAAATTTCAGTTATACATTAGTGGAAATAAAGAATATATTTTCTCCATCCAAGTTCATTGACCTTTCAGTTCCTGAGAGAATGATGGCTCTGGTGAGGCCATTTGAAACAACAGTTTTTGGGTAGAAAGTCAACACCCTTATAATTGCTTTTGTGTGGCAAACCACCAGTCTTCTTTACTGCTAAGTCTGCAGTTTTGCAGCTAGTACTCAATTACTTCATTTTGCTACTTCAGAAGCAATTGGTCTTTCTTCAACCACGCAAGGCTTTAAATTATAGGACTCTTAGCCTAAATTGCAGACCATAGGTAGGGAGTACCTTACTTGGCAAATCTGCATTTTATTCATCTCTGCTTGCAACTCTAATTGAAGTTTATTTCTCTGTTAGGACTTTAAGTGGCAAGAAGGAGCCAACACATGCCAACATTCTAGATTTTCCCTTACACTTCTCTTGTTGTAGCCTCACTTGGCATGTGGTTTGCTTGCCAACTTCTGTAGATGACAGTTTGACCAAATTTTTTCATGACTGTTTAGTAAGTGTCTTCAGTTTTCCAACCTGTGATATCAGAAGTTTTAATGTTTGCCTCATCAACTCTTTTAAGAGAGTGTCTTTATATTAGGTTCTATTGTATCACTCGTGTCCCAAATCTAGTGTTTGTTAGGAATTGCATTTATCCACCTGTAGAGATTTATAGTAGCTCCACATATAAAAGGTCTGGAAGGCAGGCAGTTCAGGGCTAGGATGATGGTTTCGTAACTGCTTCAGGGATAAAGATTCCTTCTCTCTGCTTCCATAGCTTCCACATCCTCCATGTGTGGCTTCCATTCTCAAAGCCAAGATAACTGCTGGAGCAACAGCTATTGTGTCCACATTCCACAGAGCAGGAAGGGCAAAAGGTACAGTGTCATTTAGAATAAAATTGGGGTTGTGTTCCTAAGGAAGAGGTAAAAACACATATTGGGTGTTTTAAAAACAGATTAGGCAATTAGTGGTCTCTACCACAGACCTTACTTCTGGTTGCCTTGAGTGCTGAGATGCTGTAATAAAAGTAATATTATATATATATATCTCCCCTGAGATACATGTGACCAGAATTCCTGCTGTGGTAATTACAAGGGTTTCCTTTGAGTTCTCCTTTGCTCAATTTCTCACATGCTGCCAAGTCTTAAGATGAAATGCCAAGTGCCTGGAATTGAGTGGGAGGATTCAGGAATATCTAGGTCAATAACATCATTACTCTCATTATTCTTATTTCTTTTATTTTCCTTGATGCCTTCCTCTTAACTCCATCTAGGGAGCTAATCATATTTTTACCCATTTCTGCACTTGGGAAAACTTTCTTAATAAGTAATAAGCTTTGGCTACTCCTTGGGAGTCAGGGAAGTTGCAGGGGAGGCCAAGCAATGTGCTAAATCAGCTAAAAATTGTATTTGGGGTCATATCAGTGGCATTGTTTCATATAGTAGAATTAGAACCTTCTTCTCCCTGTGTCTTGACTTAATGTTGAGTTTTAACTTTAGATGCTCTTTACCTTTTCATTTTATGCAGAAAAGTAATCCTCATGGAGCTTCTTTTAAGCAGCAGATACCATCATAGATTTAAGAACTTCAGATATAAGTTCTCCATGTTTGCTTTCTCCCACAAGTAATGTTATCTCTTTATCTTTGCTTCCATCTTCCCGTTTTTCTCTGCTATTTAAGTAGAATTGTCTCCGCTCCTATGTAGTGCTATTTATCACTCTGTGCCCTGAGTCATACTTTTTTTCCAATTCATAAAGGATTTTGATCCTGTGCTTATCCTTATTTCATGCTAATGAGTTCTCCTATCTTTCACCTCTTTCTTTTTGCTTTTATGTGCATGGTGTCACTTGTTTGGGGAGGAGCATACCCACACATTAATTGGATAGTCACTGTTTTAATCATTGAACCACCATTTATTGACCCTTTACCGTCTATGTTACTAGGCATTGGGGAGGCAGAAAATAATAAGAAAGTATCTTCCCAGGAGCTCATGTTCTCATGGGAGAAAGATAGGTAAAGATAAATATAATTCTTTTTAAGTCCTGTGATAGAGGTATTTATATTTTACTATGGGAGCAGGATCTAGTTCAGTTTAGGAGATAGAAGATGGGAAGAGTGGATTGACCAGTTTTCTGGATGGGGAGATGTTTGGGCTGAGTTTTGAAGGAAAAACAGAAGCCAGCCAGGCAGAGTAAGAGGAAAATGGCATTTTAGAAAGGAAGAATCTTATTCCTCATCAAATGTTTTTTTAGATAATGTGTACCTGCTGTGGTGTTAGGTAGTACCTGAAGTACTAGTGTATATGGTCACTATCCTTAATGGGGAAGATGTGGGAAGGGGGAACGAAAGTAGAAAGCTTAAGCATATAATGCAATTATACATGTAAAACAGTATGGTAAATGCCAAATTGAGGTTATAGTGCTCTAGGAATTTAGAGAAGGATTAATAAAATCTAAGGTAATTGAAAATGAAGAGGTTAGACCACCCAATTTGGAATGTATAATAGGAGAAAGAGAACCATTGAAAGTTTTTGGACACAATGACATGAAAAACAGTGCTGACAGATTCTCTTGGAGTGTATGCGTGGACTCTGGAGATGACTAGTAGGGAGGAGGGGTGAGAAATCATTGTCCAGGAGGCTAGCTAGGAAGCTTTTGGAATGAGGTGAAGTAATGGGGACATTTCTTAACCAGATTTTCATAACCAGATTCTTCAGAACTCCCTATGCTCTTTTAAAATTTACTACCATCTGTTCTTTTATACAAATGGACTTCTGCATCCCCATTTCACTGAAAGGTTTCTTTCTAAAGTTACTGATCTAGCCAAATCTCATGATTGTTTTTTGTTCTCAGCACTTAACGGAGAACCACTGCAGCGACTACCTAAGCACCAACAGTGGAGGCATTTTTTTAACTTTTCTACCAAAAATATATAAAGTTTAATGAATTGCAAACAAAACAGAAGCCCTACTTTTTCAGAGTTTAAGTTAAGAGATTTTAGTGTACTTTGGATCTGTTCTAGTAGAACTGATGAAAATAAGCACAACAATGGAATAATTCTTACTCATGATATCTTAACTTTAAGTTTTAGCTGAACTTCCTTCTATACCGTTTTCTCTACCTCTTAAGGCTTCAGTCCATATTCTCTCCCTTTTCTGAACCATTATAACACAAAATGCTCAGACTTGTACTTTTATTTTTTATTTTTTAAGCTCTTGTGTTTGACCTTCCTGAATGGACTATGGGTTCCTGGAGGGCAGGAATTTTACCATAGTGTGTGTGTGTGTGTGTGTGTGTGTGTGTGTGTGTGTGTATAAAAAATCTTACTGTAGCATAACCCTGTACATGTGTAAATATAAATTCTTGTTAAATGTTATAACACGTATTAATTACCTGTTATATTGTATGTTTCATTATAATTGACTCATAAAGTCTCAATTAGTGGTGTTGGAGGAAGGAAACAAATTAAAGATGGTTCTCAATAGGGGACATCTGTAATATCAATTATATTCCAATTTGGAATGTACTTTTATATTAATTTTGAAAATGTATGTGACTGGCTGCTTTGGGAATTTGAACAAAATAAAGCTACTCAGTGGACACTTAATTGAGGCAAATAGGATGACAGCATGGTATAATAATAGCCAATGTTTATAGAATGACATGTGAATAATAACAGTAGTAACTACCCTGGCCAGTTCGGCTCAGCGGTTAGAGCGTTGGCCTGTGGACCAGAGAGTCCCAGGTTCGGTTCCCGCTAAGGGCATGTACCTCGGTTGTAGTTTGTCTTTGCCCGGGTTGGCGTCATGTGGGTGGCAGCTGGTCGATGTCTCTCTCTCACATCGATGTTTCTCTCTCACTCTTCCTCCCTCTCTCCCTCCTCTATCTGAAGATAAACGCAAAAAAATAAAAAATAAAAAAAAATTATAGCAGTAACTACTATTATCACCAGCACCACTAGTAGCTAACATTTACTATTTGCCATTCACTGTTTCGAGTGCTTTGTATCAGTGAGGTTATAATTATGCTCATTTTACAAATGAGATATGGTAGAAAAACTACTAGATTGGGCATCAGGGGATCTGGGCTGTTTTTAGTTGTACTGTTAACTACTATGTGAATTTGGGTAAGTCTTTAAACTTAAGTAGATCTTAGTTTTTCATTTTTAGATCAAAGGGATTCATTTCTAATCTCTAGGTTATTTTGCCCACTCTCTTGACATTCTGTGATCTCTAAATTATCTTGTCTTGCTGTTCCACAATTTCTTTTAACTTATTTTATGCTGGGAGCAAGCATTTCTGGCTGAGATGATAGAGCAGGTTGGGTTAAAAAAAATTTTTTTTTAGGTCTCTGCAGGTGCTGTATAGAGAAATTTAAAGTTTAGATTCCAGAGGCATGCATATAATAAAAATGAAGGCAATTTGCGAAAATGAGAAAGGCAAAACTGGATTTAAATATCTGAAAAACAGTACATAACAGTACTCTACTGACAGTGCAGATAGAATCCTCATGGTTGTTTCTTGATATATAATAGCTAGTGCTTAATCTGGTTTACTTTTATAGTGCGTTAGTATCCTCCCAAGGTACACCTAGAGTAACTAACACATATTAAATGTTTCTTCTGTACATATCAAAAAGTAATATGTGATTATTCTCAATGTAAGTACTTTTTTCATTTTATAGACGAGAAAGCTGGAGTTTAGAAATACTAATATTTTCACGGTCCCACAGTGAGTAGCTGGTTGAGTAACTGGTAGAAGCAGTACTTGAATTCTGGTCTGCCTGATTCAAGAGCCTGTGTTCTTTATCAATTCTGTATGTTTCCCAGAAATTCATATCCTAAGCATATACCCCAAGTTGCTTTTTATCTCCACCATTTGGGATGAGGGACCCATATGGGATTTTCTTAGCCACACATTTTTTTTTTCTTTTGACTGAGGTACTTTAAGTTTCTTATTTTGTTCTCTTTTTTTCTTTTTTTAAATATCATTTAGAAGCCTTTTACTCTTTTATACTTTATAGTCAGGTCACTATTCCTGCTTCTTTGATCCCAGGATAGAAAGGTTTGTACCTTCTGCTGAAAGTTAGCAATTCCATTGTGAAGTGCCATGCTTTGTTTCTGTATTTTTAATTCTTAGAAGAGCTTCCTCCCTTCTATAGAATGTGTTAACCTGGCAGAATTTGTTTTTCTTTTTTCTTTCTTTGGTTAGTAATGATCTGAATTTTTCAGCCTTGGAATGAAATACATTACAGAATCCAGATCATTGGATGTTTGCATTAAGCCTGTCCTCGAGCTTTTAGTGCTTCCATTCTTTCTTCTGTCCGTGTATGTGATTCAGTGTTTTATATCCAACGCTCTCAGATCTTTAGTTAGTTTTCTTAAACTTGTTCCTTTGAAAAGAAACTGCCTGATCCTGCCTATCCTCCTTTTCTCTTGTTCATCAGTGTACTTGAGTTTTCATTCTTTACTCTCAACTCCCCCAGCTAGTTTGTTTCCTTGATATTCCTGTCTACCCTTTACTCTTCTTAACCTTTTACCTGCTTGGCTCTACCTTATTTTCTCTGTGCAAATTCCAGTGTATATTTCTCAAGTACTTTTCTGATCTCTTGCCTCCACTTTTGGTATTCTTTTGTTTGTATGACTCCCCTAAAATTTGTGTAAAAGAAATACTAGAGCCCTGGCCGGTTTGGCTCAGCGGTTAGAGCGTCCGCCTGCGGTCCGGAGAGGCCTGGGTTCGGTTCCCGCTAAGGGCATGTACCTCGGTTGCAGTTTGCCCCCGGCCCTGGTTGGTCGTGCGGGTGGCAGCCACTCGATGTGTCCCTTTCACATCGATGTTTCCCTCTCTCTCTCTTCCTCTCTCTCCCTCCCACTCTGTCTGTACAAAAAATGGAAAAATGTCCTCGGATGAGGATTAAAAAAAAAAGAAATGCTAGATGTACAGTGTTACGTTTTTAATGAGCCCTTGGTGTTGGTGAGTAAAGGTCGTCATCAGAATTACTTTGTGTGTATGTATTGTACTGTATCTTAAACATTTTAAAACCAAATTTGCTATGTTTTAGAGAGGATTAAAATAAGAAAAAAGATTGGAAATGTTGATCTCTTAAATATTTGGTTTGGTCATTAACATACTCAATCTTTTTCCTCCAGATTTAACTCAGGCTTTCCCTCACTTTGGAACGCCTAGATTTGTGAATATTGGATATTTTGAGAAGCAGGGGTTCTTTCCTTGATACTGACTAAGGAGTCTATTTACCTTCAGGATGACATCTGAATTGGAGAGCAGCCTAACATCTATGGACTGGTTACCACAGCTCACCATGAGAGCAGCCATCCAAAAATCTGATGCTACACAAAATGCACATGGAACAGGAATTTCCAAGAAGAATGCACTTCTTGACCCAAATACAACCCTGGACCAGGAAGAAGTCCAACAGCACAAAGATGGGAAGCCTCCATACAGTTATGCCAGCCTCATTACATTTGCAATTAATAGCTCACCCAAAAAGAAAATGACACTAAGTGAGATTTACCAGTGGATTTGTGATAACTTCCCATATTATAGAGAGGCTGGCAGTGGTTGGAAGGTAAGGAGTTTCTTTAAATTACTATATTTATGCTGTAAGCAATGAAAATATTAGCTTCGATTGAAGATAAAGCTCTGTGGAGATTTATATTTATGATTGAAGGTGAAATTCTAACTACTAGTCATTTTTAGGGTGTCAAAGGAAATTAAGTGTTTTTAATTAGGTGAATAACTTTTTGGTAGAATATTGGTTTGTTAGAGCTTTATTATATGACTGACCCAGCATAAAGTAAGAACAGAGGTAATGTAGTGTTCATTGGAAAACAACACCTACATTTCAGGTAAGTTGGTAATGTGCCTATGGTAACAAAAAAAAACAATGTAGTATTGCAATTAGTGCTGTTTTTATTATCCAAGATTTGTCAGAAGCTTTCTATTTTGAAAGAATTTTAGCTTTATAGAGAAGTTACATAATTGTTACAAAGGGATCTGGATTTCCTTCATCCTCTTTCTCTATACTAACATCTTATACCACTATAATACAGTGATCAAAATTAGAAATGTTGGTACATTACTTTTGACTGAAAGAGTACTGTTAACTACTAAATAAAATACAGACTTTATTCAGATTTCATTAGTTTTTCCACTAATGTCCTTTTATGTTCCAGGATCCAATCCAGAATCCCACATTGCATTTAGTTGTTATGTCTCGTTTGTCTTCTCTAATCTGTAACGATTCACCAATCTTTTCTTGTCTTTATGACTACGACACTTTTGAAGAGTACTTATCAGGTACTTTGGAGAATGATCCTCAGTTTGGAAATGTCTGATGTTTTCTCATGATTAGAGTGAGATAATGTATGTTTTGAGAGAATAATGCAGAGGTGATGTGCCCTTTTCTGTATATCTTATCAGGGGGTACTTGATGTCACCGTGTCTTATTAACCTTGGTTCTTTGGTTAATGTGGTATGTGCCAGTTTCTCCACTATAAAATTACTACTTGTCATTCTGTAAATTTTAAAATGTTTTGGGGAGATATTTTGAGGGTATTCAAGTACTCTGTTTCTTCTTAAACCTTTGCTCATTAATTTTAGCATTTATTGGTGATCATAACAATAGCAGTTTTTACTGTTTTCTAGTGGTGATTTTTTCTTTTTTCTTCATTCCTTATACATTTATTAATTGGATTCTAAGACTATCCCTTCTTCTCATTTTGTTTATTCAATCACTTATTTCTGTGTTTGTTTTTTGTTTTTGGTACGTGCCCCTAGTGGGAACCGAACCTGGGACTCTGGTCCGCAGGCCGATGCTCCTAACTGTCCACTTATTTCTAATACTATGCACTGATAGATATTTTATTCGTTGTGCTGTCGTCGTTTGTTGCTCAAATTGTTACAGTTTTGGCCATTAGTAGCTCTTATAGTTTGGCTCCTGTGCCCTTTTGACATGACCCCATTTTTGTGTTGGTTTAGCACCTTTTAACTTTCTGGCATCACAAGATGTTCCAGGCCCATCTTATACCTTCCCTTCTGCAGCCCTAGAATCAACTACTACTTTTTAAGAATCTCAAATTCCTTACCTAGGCTTTTTGATGTTCCATCAAATTAGTTTATGTCATACAACAAAAAATTAAACTTTCCTTTGTATCTGCACATGTTATGTTTACATTCTTATATAAGAATTAGCCAGTTGTGTGCTTGGGGGTGTGAGTGTGCGTACGTGTGCACGTGCACATGGAAGAAGGGGTTTATAGAGCTTTACGTCTGCCATCAGATGATAGTTGTGTTTCTCTTACGCCTTCCTATCTCAACAGCGTTGTCCTTTTTATTTGACTATATTTATTAAAGACATTTACTGATGTATTGTGCACCAATGATGTGCTGTGCACCATGCCAGAAAATCAGTTATTTTAAGGGAAGGGATTTTTTTATATCTCTTACTTTATTCCATGCCCTAGCACAGTGCTTCCATTTAGTAAGCCTCAGTAAATGGGGTTTGAATGAAAGCCTTAATTCTGGTCCCAGACTTTTTCCCAAGCTTTATTTTTTCACTAGTTCCCTCTTAATGTATTCTGCCTTCTTCTGTCTATTCCAGCTTTCTAACTGTCCCTGGAAATAAATACTTTAATTTCTTTCTTTTGTTTTTCTCTTATTTGTCCTTAGACTTTCTCTCTTTGGGCCCTTTTTCAGTTGGCATTATCCTGTTTATTCTTTCAGCGCAGATGTTACCTTTCTTCTCTCTATATAATGATCTCTTTTGTATTTCAGTATGCTTTATTGATAATATTATTGTAGAACTTAACAGAGTTTGTTCAGAGATCTTGTTTAATTAGTTTTGGTTTTTGTACTCATACTCAATGATAGCTGGTCTTATTACTTTCCATGTGCCAGACACTATATACTAAAGTACCTTGTATCGTTGTCTGCTTAAGCCACACAACAGTCTTTTGAAGCAAGACTGTCCAAATTTTAAAGGTAAGGAAACTGAGGCTTAGAGAAGTAACGTTCCAGAGTTTCTCAACTAGAGAATGGAGAGACAAGATTTGGTGCTATACATGGTAGATTTGGAATTTCAAAGCTCAATTTTTAAAATATTTATTTATTTTTCAGTAACAGTGACACAATATTATATTAGTTTTAGATGTACAACACAGTGATTAGACATTTATATACCTTATGAAGTGATCACCCAATACATCTAGTACCCATCTGACACCATACATAGTTGTTACAATATTATTGACTTTATTCCTCATGTCAAAGCTCATTTCTTAACCATTACATAGGTCCCATAATTTTTCAAACACTATATAAATATTTATTGAATTTGATTTTCCAAGATAAACGCTTAACTAACTCAGTATAATCATTAACAGTATACTTTGAATAAAAGTCTGCTCTAACAATATTTCAGTGGAGGAAATATATAATAAAATTTGACCCATAAATCAAAAAACATCATTCTAGCCCTGGCCGGTTTGGCTCAGCGGTTAAAGCATTGGCCTGCGGTCCAGAGAGACTAGGTTCGGTTCCCGCTAAGGGCACATACCTCGGTTGCAGTTTGTCCCCGGCCCTGGATGAGTCGTGTGGGTGGCAGCCACTCGATGTGTCCCTTTCACGTTGATGTTTCTCTCTCTCTCTCCCTCCCACTCTATCTGAACAAAAAATGAAAACGTCCTCTGGTGAGGATAAAAAAACAAAAACAACATCATTCTAAGCAAGTAGTAGTGATCCATCTAAGCTGTGTTTTTTGGCTTTACCACTAGGCACTAATATTCAGAAGACTTCTTTTGTCAAGATTTGGGTTGAGGAAAGGCTAGGAGATTTTGATAAACCTGTTTGGGAGTATAAATACTTTGAACTTTTTCACACATTCCCCCAACCCCCCTCCCATCTGGCAACCAACAAAATGTTCTCTGTATCTATGAGAATGTTTCTGTTCTGCCTGTTCATTTTGTTTGTAGATTCAATTGTCGATAGATATGTATTCATTGCCATTTTGTTTGTTCATATATTTTATCTTTTTCTTCAAAAAGACCCTTCAACATTTCATATAACGGTTTGGTGGTGATGAACTCCTTTAACTTTTTCTTGTCTGGGAAACTCTTTATATGGCCATTGATTCTAAATGACAGCTTTGCAGGATAGAGTAATCTTGGTTGTAGGTCCTTGCTTTTCATCACTCTGAATATTTCTTTTCACTCCCTTCTGGCCTGCAAAATTTCTTTTGCGAAATCAGCTGACAGCCTTATGGGAACTCCCTTGTAGGTAACTAACTGCTTTTCTCTTGCTGCTTTTAAGATTCTCTCTTTATCTTGAACCTTTTGCATTTTGATGATGTGTCTTGGTGTGGGCCTCTTGGGGTTCATCTTGTTTGGGACTCTCTGTGCTTCTTGGACTTGTATGTCTGTTTCCTTCACCAAGTTAGGAAAGTTTTCTGCCATTATTGTTTCAAACAGGTTTTCAATTTCTTGTTCTGTCTCTTCTCCTTCTGGCACCCCCAAGATGCGCATGTTGGCATGCTTGAAGATGTCCCAGAGGCTCCTTACACTCTCCTCATTTTTTTGGATTCTTTTTCTTTTTGCTGTTCTGATTGGGTTTTTTTTGCTCCCTTATATCCCAAATCAATGGTTTGCTTCTTGGATTTACATACTCTACTATTGAATCTGTGTAAATTATTCTTTATTTTAGTTAATGCCTCCTTCATTTCTGACTGTGCCTCCATCATTTCTGACTGGTCCTTTTTTATGCTCTTGAGGCCCTCACTAGGTTCACTGAGGTTCTTACTTAAGTTCATTGAGCATCCTTATAAGCAGTATTTTGAACTCAGTATCTGTTAGGTTGCTTATCTCTATTTCACTTAGTTCTTTTCTTGGGGTTTTGTTCTGTTCTTTCATTTGGGACCTGTTTCTTTGTCTCCTCATTTTGGCTGCCTCCCTGGGTTTGTTTCTGTGTATTACATAACGAGAGGTATGGGGCTATCTGAGACCAGATGCTGATTGAAAGAATTTAGGAAAAACGTGAAGCAGGATCCAAGACAGGTCAATCCTATGGTTAAGCAACTGGCAACAGCTTGGGTGGGCCTGAAAGTTGGGTGGGGCGGGGCCTCAGGGAATTACCAGTGTGGGCCAGGTTGCTGGAGTCCCAGATATGCCTGCTGTCTGCCGCCCCAGGGAAGGGTTCAACAAAGGAACAATGGCCTCTGATGTGCTGTCTGTCCAGGAGAAAGCTGCCTCTCCAGCCCTCCAAACATATTCCCTGTATATCTCTGGTGCCTTTCAAGCTGCCTCCCCCACGCTGGAGCCTGGAGGGAGCAAGTTCGATAGATAAGTTCGTGTGGGGCCCTTTACGAATAGCTGCCTGGGGCTCCAGACGCCTCAGCCTTCCTGAGCCTCAGTTCCCTCTAGTTTATCCAGCCAGAAGTTATGGGGACTTCTCTTCCTGGCACTGGAACTCTGAGCGGGGCATCAGGTGTGGGACGGGACCCCTCAGTCCTCAGGGAGGACCTTCCCAGCCGAGGTGTCCTCCTGATTTTTATCCGCCACGCATGGGTGTTGGACTAGCCTGTCTCGCCTCCGCCCCTCCTACCAGTCTCGATGTGGCTGCTGCTTTAATTACATAGTTGTAGGACTCCATTCAGCTTGATTTCAGGCGGTTTTGAATGATGGTTGTTCTGTAGTTTAGTTGTAACTTTGATGTGGTTGTGGGTGGACGCGATACCGCGTTTACCTACCCTCCATCTTGACCGGAAGTCCCTACTTTTAATTTTTTGAGGAACCTCCATACTGTTTTCCATTGTGGCTACACAAATCTGCGTTTTTACCAGCAGTGCACGAGAATCCCCTTTTCACTACATCCTTGCCAACACTTGTTTGTTGAGGAAGTTTGTAGTTTTTATTAGATGAGGGGGATACTTATAAACAAGTAATTATAATGCTATGTAAAAGCTCTGTAATAGAGAAATATAGAATGAAGAGTTGAATAATTGAGCACACCTACTGTGTGTAAGCCATAAAAATTTTATTTATAAACATGCCTCGTAAAAAGTATTAAATGAAGGGTGTAGTTAATAATTGCTGTGAGAGTTTAGAAGAGCTTATGGAAAGTGTAATGAGGTTATCGAGTGGAACAAAGACTAAGTGCTACAAGAATACAAGGAAGGGAGAGGCATTAGAAAACCATTGAGAAAGTAGAATTTAGTTGTATTTTGAAGAAGAGTAAAGTTCGGGGACGTCTTTTTAATAGCTTACAGAAAACGGTTATAGGTGTTCTTAGTAGAGAACAGAAGAGTTGGTGTGGAGCCAGAATGTCTAGATCCCATGAATATATGAATGATATATTCATAGAGCTTGGTCCATATTTGGTAGGGAATAGTACATAGAGTTCAATTATATATCTCATTTACCTGTGTGACCTTATCTTCTGCTGAAGTGTAAGTCTACCTGAGAGTGTCAGATCCAGTTTGCTGAATTTTTTTGCTGCTAGCCAGCTCAAGTCATGGTTTGAAGAAGTAGTGATACAATTTTAACTGGAAGATACATGATAGATACAATGAAGGAAGACAGGTTAAAGAGGAGAAATGGGAGTAGGCGGAGAAGGATGATGTTGCTTTTAGAACTGAAAGCCACACTGAGGAGATTATCTGGTCTATTCTGTTGCTTTAGGCAGACCTTTAATATATTTCAGAGATAGCTGCTTCATAATTCTTCTTACTCTTGCTCTCGCTCTCGCTCTCGCTCTCGCTCTCGCTCTCACTCTCCTGAGGATATTTTTCAGGGCCGGGGACCAAGCTTCAACCAGTATATGTGCCCTTGCCCGGAATTGAACTCGAGACTCCTTGTTCTGCAGGCCGATGCTCTAACCACTGAGCTAACATGGTCAGGCCCATAATTATTCTTTCAAAAAAGTTTCTTCCACCCAGTTTTAGGTACCTAGAACTTGCCATGATCAGTTTTAATTTTATTTTTGTAAACAATTTTTTTGAGCCTTTCAAATGTGGACAAATGGAAACTGGCTTTTCTCCTTTTTCAGGTCCTGTCTCACTTTTTAGGTTTTGCATTCACTGTCCTTAGATTGTTTAGCACACTTCTGCAACCTGCTACTCACTGTATCTTTAGCTATGAAGGAGATGGATAATGGAAAATGGAAGATCAAATAGAGCTTGTGAAGTTAGTTTGTATTGGTTGAAGTAGAGTGGAAGAAAGATCCTAAAGCAGTTGTCAGCCACCTTTCCAGAAAGGTAGAGCCAACTGAAGTCACCCAGAGGAGGAAATGTAACCATGGTCACTCAAAAGGATTCAAATAGAATTTTAATATTTAGGTAAAACTTCTTTTCATTTCGTGCCAGGGCATTGAATGGAGATTATGTATTTAAAATAACTCTGAATTTTTCATAAGAGTTTAAAAAATACTCTGAATTTTCCATAATTGAATGATTTTGTGTTCACCACTAAAGAAAATTAACATATGTTATTGGAGTATAGGGTAATAAAAGAAAAACAAAAGAGTGTTATGTGTATTTGGAGTATATTCTACTTTTTATGTGGGAGAAAAAGAAATAAAATTTATTATATATTTGCTTATTGTTGCAAAAATAAACTTAAGAATAATAAAGTAGAAACATAATAAACATGGTTACCTATAGGGGATGGATGGAACTGAGATAGAAGGGATATAGAAGAGAATAATATTTTGAGCATACCTTTTTATATAGTTTTGAACCACGTGTTTTACATATTAAAAATAACTCAAAAGTATATAGGGAGAAAAAAGGAGGATGGGAAAAGGAAACCTTAAAACTGAATATAAGCAGAAACAAGCCTTGCATCATATCAAATGGGTAATGTAATCACAGGGGAAAAAAATTTGAGACACTTTTGAAAAGCACTTTCTAACTACATAATTTCATAGGATTTATACTAAGGTTGAAAAGAATCACAAAGAAATCATAAAATTTACATAGTAGATTTGTCTTTGGTAATGATACTGTGCTAGAGTTAGTTTTTACCTCCAATAATTCCAAGAAAAGTTGGGAAGTTGGAAAAAGTTCTGAAGCTGTTTTATGTGCTTGGTAGGGTAGAACAAATGAGTACACGTCTTGAGGTTTTGGGGAACCAGGACTCTCACAATACAAAAACAGAAATACAGGAAGGAATATGGTTGTTGATGTGAATTGGAGGTGCCAGTTTCAACTCAAGTTTAAAATAAAAGTCACTTAAGAGTGCCTTTAAAATTTAGATTCCTGGGTTACAACTCCAGAGATTTTGAATTAGTCATTTTGGATGGAGTCTAAGAATCTGCATTAAAATACATCTCAAGTGATTCTAGTGAAAGTAGACTGTGCTTTTGAGAAATTAATTTTGGGCTGCAATATGCCTTGATCAGTTATTTAACCCAGGACATTTTTCTCCAGGTTATTCTGGACCATCCTAAATATTTCTCTCTCTCTGTTCTCCCAACTTCTTTTCTTGGGGTTGTTAGAGGTAGTGTCTGCCCAAGTTGTGAGATCCGAAGTAATCTCTTTTCTTCATTGTGTGTATGTATATACATGTCTTGGCTTTCGTATCTCTCTGGGTATTTTTACTTTCTAAATATAGTTTTGCTGTTTTTAAAAACAGATTTGTGATTACCATATGAAAAGCATTATAAAAAAAGGTCCTTATCCTCATGGAACCTACTTACATTGCAGTATACAATGCAATACAGAGGAAGAAGACCATTACACAAATCATTGCAAGTGTAATGAGAAATCCAGGGTGATAAAGAAGTTTATTAGAGTGAGACCTAACATAATAGTATCTGAAAGTCAGAAAGGATTTCTGTAAAGAACTGGTGTTTAAGTCATAAACAAATTGAAAGTTGAGTAGACTCCATCAGATGAAGGGATGGAGTAAGACTGAGGGCAGTCTTTGCAGAGGGAGCAACAAAGGAAAGCCTAGAGATGAGAGAGAACATGGGAGGGGATGAGTATAGACAGTAAGGTAGAGTCAGATCATGAAGAGCCTTTGTTAAGGATTTTGGATTTTATCCTAAGTGCAATGGGAAGTCACTGAAAGATTTTTTTTTTAAATCTATTTTATTGATATTTTTAGAGAGAGAGGAAGGGAGAGAGAGAGAAACATTGATGTGAGAGAGAAACATCGATGGGGCTGCCTCCTGCACACACTGCACTGGGAATAGAGCCTGCAACCCGGGCATGTGCCCTGACTGGGAATTGAACCTCTCAGTCCATGGGACAATGCTCAATCCACTGAGCTACACAGGCTGGGCATGAAAGTCATTGAAAGGTTTTAAGTGAAAGGGGTAGCATCAAATTTGTCTTGTGAAGAGATAACTGCCTGCACGCAAGGTGGAAAATGGTAGAGGGGCACCAGTTAGGTAGCTATTGTGCTACTTTTGGTGAGACTGATGTCCTGGACTGGGATAGTAACAGAAGAGATGGAATAAAATAGGTAGATCAAAGGTCGGTTTAATAAGATTTGGTGACAGATTTGTTTTAGATGGTGAGAAGGAAGGAGGATGTTAAGGATATCTTAGAGGTTTCTGATTGGAACCATTATGTGAATAATTGTCTATAAACTGAGAAGTGAAAACTGGAAGAGGCTCACACTGGAAATAAAGATTGGTTTAGTTTTAAACATACTGAGTTTGAGGTGTTTCTGTAGATGTATAGTTTGTGGTTGAAAATACATTAGGAACTTGGGAGAAAGGTCTACTTTGGAGATTTAGATAGATTTAAGTGCCATAGGTGGTCATTGAGGCCATGGCTGTAGATGAGATTGCCTAGGCAGTAAATGTAGAGATGAAAAACGGGCATAGGGCACAGCCTTGAAGAGTTACAATATTTCAGTTTTTAGAGATGTGTTCTTCCCCAGAAACCACTTAGACAATAGGACTGTCTTGATTTCTTCTGACCATCTCAATTTTTACCCCCATCTTTAACTTTTAAGATGAGTGGATGAGCTTCAGTTTGTCTGATTAGTTTTTTTTTTCCTTGTCTCCTTTTCAGCCTACACTATTTTTTATGATTCCATTTTATCTCCACTATTATTTTATTAGTTATACCTCTTCCTAAATTTTGTAATAGTGATTACTGTAGGGTTTTCCACACATACCTTTAACTTATCACATGCTACCTTCAACTATAGCATTTTGTGTATAGTGGAATAACTTTATAAACCTTATCATTTTAATTCTTCTGACCCATCCTTTGTATTACAATGTCATACATTTTACTTCTACATGTTGTAAACCCCATAATAAATTATGTTTCTGTAGACAGTTATCTTTTAAAGGCATTATAAATAAGAAAAACTTTTTAAAAATATACCTCCATTTTTATAATTTCTGGAGCTCTTTATTTTTATTTTTTGTAAATCCAAGTTTTCATTTGGTATCATACTTCACCTGAAGAACTTTCTTTATAACATTGCCTGCTAACTGGTACTACGAGAAATGAATTCTTTTCAGCTTTTGTCTGTGTTTTGCTTTCATTTTGGGGAAGTATTTTCACTGGGTGTAAAATTGACAGTATTTTTTTAAATTTTAGTATTTTTAAAATGTCATTCTGTTCTATCTTGCATAGTTTTTGAGATGTCTGCTATAATCCTTATCTTTATTTCTCTGTACGTAATCTTTCTTTTTTGTCTCTTGTTGCCTTTAAGATACTTTCTTCAGTTTGATTTTCAGCATTTTGACTAATGAATATAGGTGTGTGGCTTTTTTATCTATTTTGCTTGGTGTTCTCAAATTCTTGCATCTGTGATTTGATATCTTCCATTATTTTTGGAAGATTCTTGGTTGTTACTTCAAAAATGTTTCTGCTTCATTGCTTTCTTTTCTCTCATTTTGGGACTCAAATTACTTGTATTGTTCCATAGTCTTGGATGATGATGTTGATGATGATGATGTGTATGTATGTGTCAATTTGGATGATTTCTATGGATCCTCAAGATATCTGAACCTTTCCATAGTTGTGTCCAGTCTGCTGATGAACCCAGTTTATCTAGGGAGTTCTTTATTTTTGATCATGTGTTCTATTTCTGTCATTCACATTTGACTGTTTCTTAAGTTTCTACTTCTCTGTTGAAATTCCTCATCTCTTCATGCTAGTTGCTACTTTTTTCTACTTGGTATTTTAACATATTGGTCATAGTTACTTTAAAATTCTTGTCTGATAGTTCTAAATCCTGAATCATCTCTCAGTTGGGTTTCGTTGATTATTTCTTGACAATGCTTTTTTCCTCTTGCAATTTTTGATTGAGTGCCAGATAGATGTGTAGGAGAATGGTAGAGACTGAGGTGAATAGTATTTATACCATTTACAGGTCTCTTGTGGGAAGTTGAATCAGGCTATCAATACTTGAACTGGATTTGGGTTTTGTTGTTGATATTTTTGTTTTCAGTATATTGCAGATTTACATTTCTCTAGTAATAAGCCCGTTACCTTGTGCTTGGAATGGAGGGTTTGGGTGCTTGTAGGGTTTTCTCAGTTTTCCTGCTTTCTTTTTAGATTTTAGTTGTCTCTGTCCACTTTGCTACAGATGAGGGTCTCTCTCCATGTTTCTACCCTCTCTCTTTCAGACTGTTACTGCTTGTTCACTCTTAGGCTTTTTGGTGGGGGCTGAGGGTTTTATCTATTTTCATAATTCAGCCTTAGTCTTATTTGGGCCCTTGGACTTGGGGGTGGGGCTTTTTCACTGTTTCTTTAGCCAGACTAGCCTTACATCTGTAGTTGCTTTTGTAGGGGTAATTTCCTGCCCCTCCCTCAGCTAAGGTAGTTAGTTATCTGTCCCAGAGGTAGAAGGATTTTTCTTCTGCCCTTCCTCCATCAGCAGTAGAGCCTTGCCTGTGTCCTAGGCAGGGGTTTCCTATTCCTCCCTACAGGCAGCTTTCTTTTTCCTGTTCTTTCTCAGAAGCAGTCTTTGCCAGAGTCTTATGAGTGAGAGATTTTGCTGCCCCTACCTCAGATTTAAGTTTTTTTGTTTTGTAATATTTATAGAATGTGGTGGGGCTTTGTCTCCCTCTTTGTGGTTGTCAGTTACCTCTTTCTTGCCTGTGCTACAAAGGAAACTTTCTCCTTCACCCCCCTCTATCCCCATCTTTCTTGTAAGCATATGGTAAAGGTCCATGGAGAAGATTTTGAGAGTGAGTGGAAACTTCTGTGTCTGCTCTAAACTGACAGACTAGCCCATGCTCGGCCTTTCACATTTTAGCTAATTTCTTGGATGGTGGCCACTTCTTTCTCTCATACTCTGCCACAGAAGAGACAGTTTGTCCCCTTTCTCATTGAATGGGCTTATCTCTCTCAGAAATTTCATTTTTTGGGCTGTCTTGCAACCTCAACTCTGTGATGCAGCTCAGATAGGTGTGATTTGAAGGGAGTGGGCTAACCTATTGTTTTCTCATTGTTTGGGAGAGATTGTCATTCTTTGTAGCTGTCTACATCCCAAGCAGAAGTGGAACTCCCATTCATAAGTTTTAAATTGATGTTTTGGTGATTAGATAGGCTTGATTTATAGTCATCTTTAAAAAAACTTCTTCAATACCAATATTGTCCCATGAGGGAATTTTAATATAGGCATTGTTAAGAGTTTTGAATTTTGTATTAAAAAATAAACATTATACCAAAAAAGACCTCCCAAAATTCTAACTAAGGCTAAATATAGTTGGAGCCCCTCTCCATCTGGTCATTTAAAATAAACACAATTAAAAAATAAAATAAAATAAAAATAAACACAATTATGGAATGGATCTTGGAGAATTTCATTAAGACGTAATGGCCTTTGGTATTTTCTATAAAAATTGTGGCACAGTTCTACTTATTAGTGAAAGATTTGTTTAACAGATTTTTCCAGGTCTTCAAGTGCATAATCCTGCTATCTAAGTTGGGTTATATTTTCCTGCTACATTGAGGAACCTAGATGTTCTTGCTAGCCCTCTCTAGCTAGTGTCTTTTTTCTGGTTTTCTTTCTTATAATTGCAGTGAGAACCTGATTGGTGTCTATATGCTCTTGTAATGAAACAGTGGAATTTTTTTATTGAGAATTTTTAACTAATTAAAAAGTGATAATACATGTGCTTTATAGATCATTTGAACTGCAGAAAAATAAAAAGAGGAAAGTAATCATCACCTATAGTTTCATGTAAAAAAAACTCTTAGCATTTTGGCTTATTTCTGAGAATAAAGGAATGAACCAGTCAATCAAGCAATCACAATCACCCTGCATCATTAAAAGGTTTTTTTTTTTTTGCATTTATTTTCAGATAGAGCAGGAGAGAGAGAGAGAGAGAGGGAGGGAGGGAGGGAGGGAGAGAGACATCTACGTGAGATAGACACATCAACTGGTTGCCACCTACACGACCCCAACCGGGGCCTGGGACAAACTGCAACCGAGGTACATGCCCCTAGCGGGAACCGAACCCGGGTCTCTCTGGTCTGCGGGCCAGTGCTCTAATCGCTGAGCCAAACAGGCCAGGGCCATTAAAAGGTTTTAATAAACATTTAAAATGGGATGTATATTTCATTATTTGGAATTTTGTAACATTCACCAGAAACTTTCAGTAACTGCTTCCCTTTGTAGCATTCATAATTTGAAAATCAAAAGGTTTAAATTTGAAGCTCATTTAAAAACTTATTCCACATGATGAACAAAATAAGCTGACAAACAAAATATATCCAAAGACATGGAAGTAGGGAACAGGCTGACAAACCTCAGAGGGAAGTTGAGGGGGTGGGTGGGGAGAGATAAACCAATGAATTTACATGCATATGTGCATAACCAGTGGTCACAGACAACAGTGTAGTGAAGGCAGGGGAGGACTGGAGCAGGGAGGAGGGTTTTAGTGGGGGTGAAAAGGAGGAAATCTGTAATACTCAAAACAATAAAGATGAAAATAATAAAAGCTTATTTCATTTGTAATTGTATTTCAGTGCATAGGATATTTAGATTTCTGGTTCTGTTTTTAAAGGTGGATTTTATTTATAGATTCCATTGACTGTATGCCTTTTCTTCAATTTCAGAATTCCATACGACATAATCTGTCTCTGAACAAGTGTTTCCTTAAAGTGCCTCGATCCAAGGATGACCCCGGAAAGGTAGGATTTATTTTCTTAAAATAATTGGATTCTTCGTTATATCTGTTGTCATATTTGTACCTAAGCTATATCTATTTTATAAAGAAAAATAATTGGACAGAGCATTCAGGTTCATTGATCAGGAATATATGTGAAAATAGCAAGTCCTTCTTCAGCCCACTGGGCCCTACCCTGCCCCTCCTCACCCCCCATTTTAGTTGGTATGCGTCAAGGACCAGCCAGGCAGGGAGAGCTTCCTTTTTAAGCATTGGGAAGCTAGCTAGTATAAAGCTGGTCCTCCGTTATAGTTTGCTGTTTCTAATCTAGTTTTTGTTTGGTTATTTTCTTAAGTGTGTATTAAATTAAATTTGGTTTTTGAACTGCTTGTTAGGAACCACACTTTATTAATTATTACATATAAGAGATGGATTTGTGTTTACTTGGCAAGTGGAAGTAATTCTTACCTTGAAATAAAATTGTTTTGTTATTTTCTTTTTTTCTTAGTTGCTGTTTTATCCTCTTCATTCCATTTATCTCCTGCCACCATTATTACATTTTTGGTATTTTTTTCACAGAGACTTTTTTTGTTTGTTTCAACAGCTATGTCAACTGCAGTGCGGCCTGAATTTGGTTCTAGTTGCTTGGTTTCTAAGCTCAGAGTATTTCCTTGGACCATATTTGGTTGTTATGAAAAATTATTAGATTAGGACTTTGAGACAGTTTATCTGTTGGCAAGCATGCATTCTTGTTTGGATATTTACACTTCTTGTATTCTTTAGGCTAAATGTCTCTGGAAAAATTTTTCTAAAATGTAAGCCTGGTCATGTTATCACCCTGCTTAAAAATACTCCCCAGTGTTCTGGAGATGTTTCTTTTATAAAATGTACTTTATTATATTTTTCTTGATCTGTGTTTCTAGCTATGCTTCACCCCATTCAAGACCCACTGTGAGGAACTACTTGAAGTTTCCAAACATGCTCTTCATATGGTCTTCTCTTAATGCACAAGCTCCCTTCCTCTATTTGTCTGGCCTACTCGTTGTCTTTAAGATTGAGCTGTAACATTACTTCTCTGAGCCGCACCCCCACACACACACACCCCACACACACACACCCCAAATGAGTTTGTTGTTCCCTCTTTTGAGTTCCTGTTTACTTTGTCATCATTGTAGTAGCTCCTAACAGGTCTCTCTCTATCCATGGTCTTACTATTCCTAATTTATAGTAACTTAAACATAGTTGCCAGAGATCTTTAAAAAATGTTAACCTAATCATGTGTACTCTGTGTTTAAAATTTTGATTGATTATCTACTATCCTTAGATTAAAGTCTCAGTTATGAGGGTAGGGATCATGTGTATATTGTTTACTTGTTAGTACCAATTACTTGCGCAGTGGCTGATAGCACTGAGGAGAAACTTGTTGAATGAATGCATATATTGTGTCCTCTGCTAGCTGGTTAACTTCTTAAGGTTAGAAATGGAGAGTTATGCATTTCCTTTTTTTTTTTTTTTTTTATCCTCACCCGAGGATATTTTTCCATTTTTTTGTACAGATAGAGTGGGAGGGAGAGAGAGGAAGGAGAGAGAGAGGGAAACATCGACGTGAAGGGACACATCGAGTGGCTGCCACCCGCACGACCAACCAGGGCCGGGGACAAACTGCAACCGAAGTACGTGCCCTTAGCGGGAATTGAACCCGGGTCTCTCCGGACCGCAGGCCGACGCTCTAACCGCTGAGCCAAACTGGCCAGGGCGAGAGTTATGCATTTCTATTGTAAAAGCAGGCACTCCTAAAAAATGAATTTGTATAGCATATACTATGATCTGCCCCATGAAGTTGGTTCTTAATAAGATTGAATAGATTATTATAATAGTTTTCTTATTCTACCCAATGTATTATTTGCTTATGTTCATAACTCTCCAAATCTGTGACTAGGAATTGGTGAAATTTTTCTTTCCTTTAAAGCAGGATTATTATAAAAAAGGAATTATAAATTTTTATATTTGCTTAATTGCAATTTCCTATTGGCAGTGAGTGTATATGAATCTGACTGAAAGGGTTCTTAAAAGTTTAGCAATTATATATTTTATTAGAGTTTATGAAGCAACTAATTGGATTCTGTAAACATGCGGTTCAGATTTAATTTTTAAATGAGGTTTAAGTCATTAAAAAAACCCCACACATGAATGTATAACTATATTATGTACTAAATTTTTTTATTGTTTAAAATTTTATTTATTTATTTTTATTTTTTTGTTAATCCTCACCTGGGGATATTTTTCCATTAATTTTTGATAGAGTGGAAGGGAGAGGTTTGGGGAAGGGGGAGAAAAACACATCGATTGGTTGCCTCCTGCATGACCCCAACCAGGGCCATGGATTGAACCTGAAACCCAGGTACATGCTCTTGACGAGGAATCGAACCCATGACCTTTCAGTTCGCAGGTCAACACTAACTGCTGAGCCAAACTGGCCAGGGCTAAAGATTTTTTAAATTGATTTTTTAGAGAGAGAAAGGGAGAAGGGAGGGAGAGAGAAAAACATCGATGTGAGAGGAAAACATTGGTGGGCTGCCTCCTGCGTGCCCCCTACCTGGTATCGAGCCCACAACTGGGGTATGTGCCCTGACTGAGAATTGAACCCTGCACTCTTTTGGTGCACGGTTTGGTGCTCAACCAGCTGATCCACACCAGCTAGGACTATATATTGTTGACAGTATTATAGATGTTCCTCCCTCTCCCTCTTCCTTCCACCCAGATCCACCCCACCACAAGCCTTTCCCAAACTATTGTCTGTTTCCATAGGTTATGTATATTATGCATATATGTTCTTTGGTTAATCTCTTTCTGTCCCCTCCATTATGTACTAACTTTTAACCAATTGGAGACCTGTTTTAGAAAAACTTCTGTCAGGTTATCTTTTGTGCAGAACTTAGAACTTTTTCCACCTTAGTTAACTAGTATCATGGTGTAAGGGAGATGTAGAAAACATATTACTCTTTAAAAGTATTCTTTTTGAATTGGGATTGTCTCACTAATATGCAACCAAAACAAAATACAGAAATAAATAGGATCCTGTGAGGTAGATGAAAGCTTTCAGTTTGTACCATTAGTCTTCCATTTTAAACTTGTTTTTATCAGAACATGTCATTGTTCTCATTGATTTTGGTCATAAAAGGAAATATTGTATATTTGATCTTATAAAGTACCTTTATACTGAGTCATTTTTATTTTCACTCTTCAAGATGAGGTTTAAATATCCATTGCCCTTAAGATTTTGGTTGGAAGTAAATGTAAATCTGATCTTATAAAATGAATAAAATCATTTTAATTTTTGATATCAAAGTAAAATTTTTGTTTTAAAAAGTTCCATTGCTTAAAAAAAGTTTTGAAAGCCCCAGATTTAGCCCATTTTATAGAAGAGGAAACAAAAGCCAATAAATGAGGAATGACTTGGGTTCAGTGTAGAATTAGAACCCAAGTGCATTGGCCAGACCTATTTGCAAGTCACAGAAACCCATTACCAACCAACTTAAGAAAGAAAATATCTGCAGTAAAAACTGGAGCCTGGTTCTTGAATTTTTTCACCAGGAATGTCTCTACATCCCTTAGCTTTTCTAATGGCTGCATTTCAGCCCATTTACTGGCAGAGATGGCCATCAGAAGCTTCTGGCTTATATTGTGCTAGTTTAGTAATAACCCTTAGCTGAAAGAGTATTTGGTGTCCTCTCCCCAAGTCACCTGGAGAATAGCAAATGTCTTAAAATGAATGCTGACCAAACGGAAAACACTTGATTTCTTGGTTCCTAGACTAGTGCTTTTTCCACTATACCAATCTTCCTTGAGAGGGAGGCCAAAATGTTAGTTAAATTTTGGTACTTATGAATTGTTCTTTCTTTTTGTATTACAGTGTTTCCTGGCATTTGAGGAGCTTTTCCAAAACCACCCTCACCACAGTGGGAGAAAACCATTGAGCCAAGGTGGGGTGGGAGTAGTTTTGGTCTTTGGGTATGGGGTGGACTTTTACCCCTTAGGATTTTGCTAGCTAGCTGCTGCCATGACCCAGACGTGTCCAAGAGGTAGTGGTAGAAGTAGCTTATGCAACATCTTCTTTCTGTATTTTTGTGGTATAGCTTCCTGTTCAGTGTATTACCAGAGATGTATAAAGGCCAGCCTAAGCTTGAAGAGTATTGTTGAATTACAGATATTTTTATATGGCTGTTTATTTTTGACTCAATCCTTCATTTCCTAGAAGCTGTTGTCATACAAGCCCTTAATATTTGATACACTCCCATGTACACTGATGTTCTGAAATCCATTTTCCTCTGTTCCCTGAAACTAGTTTCAAACAGCATGTTACTGTTTTCTTTAAAAAAGAAACACAGCCCTGGCCGGTTTGGCTCAGCGGTTAGAGCGTCGACCTGCGGTCCTGAGAGACCCGGGTTCGGTTCCCGCTAAGGGCATGTACCTCGGTTGCAGTTTGTCCCCGGCCCTGGTCGGTCGTGCGGGTGGCAGCCACTCGATGTGTTCCTTTCACATCGATGTTTCTCTCTCTCTCTCTGTTCCTCTCTCTCCCTACCACTCTACCTGAACAAAAAAATGGGAAAATGTCTTCGGGTGAGGATTAAAAAAAATAAAAAATAAATAAAAATAAAAAAGAAACACAAAATGAAGTTTGCATCGATAATTGCTGCTTTTTGGGGGGACAGATTTCTATTTTCTTTTCTTAATTACAATCCTGTTTCTTCATACTGCAGTCTGTCCATTTTTTTTTTTTTTACTATGATTTTTGTCTCCTTTTTTCCTCATTAGCTTTACTTCCTGTATTTTTATCTGTTTTTTTTTTTTAATCTAATGTTTTTGTAAAAGTCTTCGTCTACAACTCACACGTCTGTTACTTTAATCTTAAAGAAATGTAAATATTTTACTCACATGGAAAAACAACTTCTACCAGCTAAATTTAGTTTTAAAATTAGAGTTCTTTTTTTTTTGCTTTCCACTTAATCTTTTCTCAGCCTTGTTCCCTCTTCCTCAGCTCAGAAAAATTATACTTTGACTTTAAAGGACATAAAAGATCATAGGAAATGGTTTCGACAATTAATTAGCAGCAATGGGCTCTAATAAAAGTGATCCCTAATAAGTTTGAGACACTATGAAGGCCACCTGCCTGTCCTAGGAGAGAGAACTACAGTGAATTCATAGTAAAAAGAGCTTTTTTGGGGAGGGGGGTAACTTTTTCTTGCCTGGAGATGGGAAGATTGTAAAGACTCAGTGGCCGTGAAGATTGAGGTCTCCCATATGTGAGGAAACAACAAAGTCACTGCTTGAGAATTAACTTTTGGAGGTCCTGAGATCGTGATTTTTTTTCTATTCCTGTCCTCTCTCACAATAAAGGGATCATAACAATAGTTGACTGATATCTTTTTCAAAGGGTGTTTTAGTATTGTGTTGTATTTATTTGTAAATTGACTATAATTTGTTGCTTTTCTGTTTTGTTCACTTTATTTGTGAAAAGATTTAGAAAAACTGGAGAGGTTTGAGAAAACATAAGATGTAACATTAAATGATAAATAGTGTGGCAGGAATCATAAGTATGTACCCAGAAGAAGGAAGAGTGCAACTCTAATACTAATCCAATGAAAAGCATGGTTTTTGTGAGGAAGAAGTTGGCTTTTTTTTTTTTTTTTGGTGGTATGTGCCCCTAGTGGGAACTAAACCCCAGACTCTCTGGTCCGCAGACAGACGCTCAAATGCTGAGCCAAACTGGCCAGGGCAGAAGTTGGCTTCTTATATGTGTCTTTATATAAGATCAAACATGAAGTAGAAGTTAAAGATAAGAGTTTGGTTGGACAGAAATAAGGGCATTATATTTATTGAAGTGAAGAAAAACACTGTTTGGGTTCCTAAGGGAGGCTTCAGAGTTTGCCATTTCTGAAGCACTTCAAGGACAGTTGAAATTACTAACTTTTATGGTTTTTAACTTAAAGTAGGTAAGAACCCCAATTGAAGGCCGAGAAGAGGACATGATCAAGTTTAGCTGAGGGACCAGTGAGAATAAAATTGAGATAGAATGAGGAATTAAGGGAATAATGTAAATACTAACATGAGATCCAAGAGTGAAGAAAGGATTGGTGCCAGTGAGTGCATATTAAGGCAAAGGTGGATTACGAGTGTGAGACAGTCCATTAGAGTCTTGTGGTTCTCAACCTTCCTAATGCCGCAACCCTTTAATACAGTTCCTCATGTTGTATGTGGGCGTATCTGCCTGGAGACAGACAGAGGAGCGGTGTCTTGGTTCCTAAGACCATCGGAAATATGGGTTTTCCAGTGGTCTTAGGTGACCTCTGTGAAAGGGTCGTTGGACACCCAAAGGGGCCGCGACCCACAGGTTGAGAATCTCTGCATTAGACAAACCAAGGTTAGAAAGCCCAGAGTAAGCTAAGCATTCAGAGAGGGTTTGAAAGATTGAGTTCCATAGAGATGAGGGTCTAATTCAGAGAGAACACTGCAGAAACAGAAAGAAGTGCTAACCTAGAGTCCTGACAATACACACTGTTAGGCAAAGAAGTTTAGTTAGAGCTGCCTTTTATTCCCACATGCTGTATGCTTTGTTTTCTTCCTAACAGTGGGAGATAACATTTTGTGATTGGCCACTTTTTTCTTTTCCTGATCTAAACTACCTTTAAAAAATAATATTTTACTCCAAAATTAATTTTTAAAACATACATATGGTAAAATTCACTCTTTGGTGTATAATTCTAGTAATTTTTACAAATCCATACGATATAACCAACACTATGATCAGGATATAGGACAGTATTGTCCCTTGGTAATCAGCCCCTTTCCCTGCCCCCAGGCCCTGGCAACTAGTACTGGTATGTTTTTTGTCCCTATAATTTTGCCTTTTTCAAAAATTCATATAAGTGGGACTCATACGGTAGGTGGCCTTTTGAGTCTGGCTTCTTTTACTTAGCATAATGCATTTGAGATCCATCCATGTTGTGAGTATAAGCAGTTCCATTTTATTTTATATATTCCATTATATGGATTTACCACAACAATAACCATTTAAAGAATACCTGGGTTGTTGAAGTCAAAAGTTCATTTGACCAACACATCCTTTTCTTTTAAGCGTAGACTGAGTAATTAATTTGACATATACTGAGTTACAAGACAGTGCTGAATTAGCCGAAACTAATAACATAATGGTCATACTAAATTGTTTTGTGAGTTATGTTAAATATAGGTGAGCTCTTGGAAATCAGTTATGATATCATAAAACATTTTTTATCTCCAGCTTAAAAAGTAATTTCTGAAAGGATTCAGTTAAGGCAGTGATGATTTAAAAACAAGATAGGCCAACTGTTAATCACTTATTAGAGCATACTGTTTTTAACATTTAAAGGAAACATTTACTATACTATAATCAATATGCTGATTATATAGTTTTAATCGATTAAGAATAAATTCCTTATCCCTCTGGCCATACTTAGTTTCATTTGATAATCAATATATTTAGAAGTAATAAAAACCAGTAATGTTCTGGGGACCTTGAGCTAGCATTGGAATAGTTTTTGTCCATACAGTTAGCCAGCTAGCCAGCCAGCTATTTGACTATTCATAGACTATTTTTGTGGTCTCAGTAGAGCTATGACTATTTAACTTTCTGTCCCAACCAGAAACTTCTGGGAATAAAAAATGGTGTTATTCTTAATTAAGCTTAGGCAACAGGTATAAACCAAGACTGAAACTGGAAAGTATGTTTACTCTATCTGTGGTGCATGCAAATGCTGTGTCTTGGACCTATGGGCATTTACCAGGAACAGCATCCTAAGATGTTGGAGGGTAAAACAAAACAAAACACACACACACAAAACTTTAAAACTGGATTGCCAAATCTAAACTGGGGAAGTAAAAAAACATTGAGACATGGCCTGAAACCAAAGGAATCGGGACAAAAGGGATCCAGCACTATGTCTGAGGCTTCTGAAATGGTATGTATTGAGAGCTAAGGAAGAGCAGAGAATAGTCTGATGATTCACTTTACCAGTGAACGCACATACTTGGCAGTAGGGTTAGTTAAAATATAAAATGTATGGATTTAGCCATTTGGAATGGTAAGCTACTTATGATAGGGACTGCTTTCCTTAGGAATATGAAGTTAATATTAGCTTCTTGGGTTTACTTATATTTAATCAGATAATGACATTTTTACTAGGCAATTTTTAATCTGGGGGCTGTTAAAAATCACAGTGTGTGATAGAGCAGAATATTTTGTGTTCACAAAATTTCTATCAAATAAATTATTTGAATAATTAAAATACTTTATTTGAAATAATAAATATTTTGTAATAATGAAAACAAAGGCATTTAAGACCATTGGTGGTTTTTGACACACCTGTAATTTTGATGCATTTTCTGTGTTTTGATTACCTTAATTTTCTTGAAGCTTTTGAATTATCTATATTATGTAATCACTTCTATTTAAGAATGCTGTCTAGTTTTCAGTTGGGTGCCACCCTTTTTCTTCTCTAGAACTAATCTTTGTTTTAGAATATCTTTAAGTTGGCAGTTGATTTGTTTTGGAATATGTGTTCAAAGCTGTACTATTCTAGTTGTGATTTTTCTTTGTGATTTTACAGACTTAAGACATTGTAGTTGTTTTCCTCAGGAGGACATTAGCTGGCTGTACCAGAATTGTTGATATGAATTAATAATAATATCTACAGTTGTATATAGCTTTATAGATTAGTTATTTTACATGCATTGTCTCGATCCTTCAAACAAATATATAGTTGGGCCCCAGTTTTAGATAGTGATCTTTATTTAAGTCCATAGTCAATTGTTTCCATAGTAGATTAATTCATATAAACCCCACATTATTGAACTTTTCACCTTAGTGGGAATCATTTGGTATATGATTTATTTATATCTGGCTTGTTTCACTCAGTATAATGTCTGTGATGCTATTATTACATATGTCAGTTATTTGTTTCTTGTTATTGCTAAGTAGTATTCCATTGTATGAATATACTACAATTTTTTTATTCATGTGTTTGTTGGTAGACATTTGGATTATTTTTGGTTTGGGGCTATTATGAACAAGCTACCGGGAAATTCTTGTACAAGTTTTCTATGGACATGTGCTTTCATTTCTCTTCAATAATATAATAATTGCTTTGTCAAGGATAGACAGAAGATTAAAAGGAACTGCCAAACCTTTTTCCAATGTGGCTGTGCATTTTACATTCCCAGTAGCAGTGCATGAGAGTTTCATTTGTTCCACATTCTCACCAACAGTTGGTATTACCTGTCTTTTTCATTTCAGGCATTTTAGTGGGTATGAAGTAGTTATTTTGTTATGGTTTTATTTTGAATTTTCCTGATGACCATTGATGTTGGGCATTTTTCTTATGCTTACTGGTCATTTGTATATCGTCTCTTCTGAAGGTTCTTTAAAGTCTTTGCTTTTCTTTTTCTTTTTCCTTTTTACTGAGTTGTAAGGTTTTTAAAAATTAATTATTTTTCTATAAAGACAGTGCTTAGTCTGGGCCAGCCACTGAGATTTTAAATATGTTTTTATTGATTTTTTTTTTTTTAGAGAGGAAGGGAGAGAGAGATAGAAACATCGATGTGAGAGAGAGACATCAGTCGGCTGCCTCCTGCGTGCCCCCAACTACCCAGGTATGTACCCTGACCAGAAATCCAATTGGTACCTCTCAGTCCATGGGACGACGCTCAATCCACTAAGCCACACCGGCTGGGCCTGAGTTCTAAGGTTTTTAAAATAATATTCCGGATATGTCTTTTTTTGAATTTATATTGTGTAAATATTTTTCAGACTTCTTTGTTTTCATAATAGTATCTTAAAAAGAGTAGACCTTTTGAAGTTTAATTATTGATGAGTGATTTTTGTGTCCTGTCTGGGAAATCAACCAAAGTCAAAGATTTTTCTCCTCTGTTCTCTTCTCTAGGTTTTTATGATTTTATTTTACATTTAGATTGGTGATCCATTTCAAATTAATGTTAATGGATAGTGTTTAATCTTTCTGTTGAATTGTTCTTTTACCTTTATAGAATGTTCTTAATTTCTTAAGATACTCTTTGTTTTGAAGCTTTCTTTGGTGTTAATATAGCCACCACAGCTTTCTTATGCAACTTCATGATACTTTTTTTTCTAGTATTTTGCTTTTAGTTTATAAAAGTCTTTGTATTTAAAGTGTGTCTCTTATAAACAACAGATAGCCATTGGCTCATGTTTTTTAAATTCAGTCTAACAATCTTTGCAATCTAATTGGAGTTCTTAGGCTATATTTAATTTGATAATTGGTATATCTCTAATTTTCTTTTGTTTCTTGTGTTGCTTCATTTCTGCAACCTTTGGGGTTAATCAAATAGTATATAGTTTTCTATTTTATTTCATCTAGTGACTTCTTGCTATGCTCCTTTTATTAATTTTTTAGTAGTCATTCTATAGCTTAACAATATGTACTACTAACTTATTAAAGTCTATTTAGAGGTAATATTATACCACCTTTCACTTCACAACCACATACTTCCTTCCACTTACTACTTATTTCTTCCATCCATTTCCATGCACTGACCTTACAACAGTATAATTCCACTTATCTACCCATCCCTTTCTTTGTGCTATTGTCATATCTGTACTACTTACACCATAAATCCCACTTTAGGATTTATTTGCTTTAAACAGTAGTGTTTTAAGGAAATTTTGTTGAAGAAAATATTTTCCTAATTATTTACCTTTCTGATGTTTTTTTCTGTAAATCCAGGTTTCAGTCTGATATCTTGTAGACTTTAATTTATCTGGAAAGGTCTTTACTTCATCCTCACAATACATTTTTTTGGATGAGGAATCTTGAGTTTGCAGGGTTTCCTCCACTTCTCAGAACTTTGAAGATTTTCCTTGGCCTCCACTATTTCTGGTGAAAAGTCACCTGTCATATTTTTATTTCCCTCTATATAATGTTCCCTCCCCAGATCCCGTCCCTTCTTTGGCAACTATCAAGAATTTTCTCTTTATCTTTAGATTTAAGCAGTTTGACTATGCTATGATATGCCTCAGTGTAGTTTTCTTGTATATTTTCTGTTTGGGTCTTCTTTTAGGATCAATAAGAGGAGGTTTTCATCCAAACTTGGAATATTTTTAGTCATCGATTTATTTATTTATTTATTATTTTTCAATCCTCACTCGAGAACATTTTTGCATGTTTCTTCAGATAGAGCAGGAGGGAGAGAAGGAAGAAGAGAGAGAGAGAGAAACGTCAATGTGAGAGAGACACATCGAGTGGTTGCCACCCACACAACCTCAAACGGGTCCCGGGACAAACTGCAACCGAGGTACGTGCCCTTATCGGGAACTGAACCTGGGACTCTCCAGTCCATAGGCAGATGCTCTAACCTCTGAGCCAAACCGGCCAGGGCTAGTCATTGTTAGTTTTAAAAATTAGGGTCCCATTTTGTCCTCTTTCCTTTTAGTACCCAATTAAAATATGATAGACTCCGACATTGTTTTGTAGATCATTGAGGCTTTCTTTATTCATTTTCCCTTTTTTCTTTTTTTCCTTAAATTGGATGTTTTTACTGATCTATCTTCAAGGTCTCTGGCTCTTTGTCCTATCTGGTGAACTTTTATTTCAATCATTGGACTTTTTAAATTCTGGAGTTTCCATTTCATCTTTTTTTGTGTGTGTTCAGAGATAATTGGTTAAATGTGTTCAACCAATTGCTTTGATGCTGGAACATTAGGGCTTCTGTGTTGTCCCCAGATAGTTCCTGGACATAAGATATGCAACAGTAAGCCACTGCTTCACTGTGGGTTTTTATAATAAGAAGGTACTGTCCTGATCTATATAGGGTTTAGGAACCCCATGAAGCGAATTGTCTTTCATCTAATTCCTTACATTATTGCTGATGTTTTGAGATCCTGAGTTTTTATGTGAAAACAAAGTAATTAGAAAAAATGAGATTTTTAAAATTAAAATTATTTTATGATAAATAACTTGGATTACTTTGTCCCCTCCAACTGGTCTCCTTTCTCTAATCTCTGCTTCCCTTTGCTCCATTTTCTACATTGTTGTCTGATACACAAGTAAAAACTGCATTTTCAACTCCAGCCCTAAACTTCGTGCCCCTAAACTTTATATTCAAGCTATATTGTACTGTTTGTCTTGCATTTCTTTACCTTACCCAAGGATATTTTTTCATTGATTTTTAGACAGATTGGAAGGGTGGTGGGAAGGGGCAGGGGCAGACATCGACATCTATGTGGGAGAGACACATAGACTGGTTGCTTCCCACACCACCCTGACCAGGTCCAGGGATGGAACCTGCAACCTAGGTAGGTGCCCTTGACTGGGAATCGAACCTGCGACCCTTCGGTCCACAGGCTGATGTTCTAACTGGTGAGCCAAACTGGCCAGGGTTATGTTGCCTTTATGATGCAGTTTTTGTTTTTTATTCTCACCTGAGGACATTTTTCCATTTTTTGTTCAGATAGAGTGGGAGGGAGAGAGAGGAAGAGAGAGAGTGAAACATTGACATGAAAGGGACACATCAAGTGGCTGCCACCTGCACGACCAACCAGGGCCGGGGACAAACTGCAACTGAGGTACGTGCCCTTAGCAGGAACTGTACCCAGGTCTCTCTGGACCGCAGGCTGACGCTCTAATCTCTGAGCCAAACCGGCCAGGGCTATGATGCAGTTTTATGTCTTCATATTTTTGCCCATACTCTTCATTGTGTCTAACAGAGTCTAACTTTCCATCTTACTCATCCTTTAATGCCTAGCTCAAAGGTCAGCATTAATCTGAAAGGAGATAGCCTTCCTTTTTTTTCTCCTCTTATCCTTTTCTTTCTCTCTATTTTTACCTCTCTTCTTTTTATTACCATAGTTCTTTGAACATACCACCGTTAATGCCCCTGAATGATTTACTATCTGTATTTCGATCTATTTCACTCAATCCTGAGTTTTTTGGGTTTTTGACTTTTTTTTTTTGTTTTGTTTTGTTTTTTAATCCTCAACCGAGGACATTTTTCCATTTTTTGTACAGATAGAGTGGGAGGGAGAGAGAGGAAGGGAGAGAGAGCGAGAAACATCGGCGTGAAGGGACACATCGAGTGGCTGCCACCCCCACGACCAACCAGGGCCGGGGACAAACTGCAACCGAAGTACGTGCCCTTAGCGGGAACCGAACCCGGGTCTCTCCGGACCGCAGGCTGACGCTCTAACCGCTGAGCCAAACTGGCCAGGGCTGACTTTTTTTTTAATAGTATCTAAGACACACAGTAGATGATTCATGTTTATCACAAAAATGATATTTCCTAGTTAACTAAGTAGTTGTTCAGTTCTTAAAGAAACATTTCTAATTGTACATTAATTCTCACACTGTTTTAAATTTTGTACATTAATTCTCACACTATTTTAAATTAAAGCTGGTCTTAGGTGTACTAGAAATTGTCACTTTGCTTCTTTTTACTCATACCTTTTCTTTTGATTTTTAAGGCAGGGATCAAGAATTTATTTTACTTCTTAATATTAACTCACTTTAAATCTGAGAGAATCTTTGGAATTCTTATTCTTCAATTAGGTGAATTGCTTAAATTTCTGTGACATTAATGACTATTTAGAACTTTGATTCAAGACTGATATGGTCCAAAATTAAGCCAGGAAACAACTAGGAATCAAGAGGCTTGAGTTCTTTCTGGACATTACCGCTGATTTTGCTTTGTGACAAGTGACTTTTGACTGTGTTGGGCCTATCACTGCATTAGGGTAGAGCTCCTGGATTCCTTTTTTTCTTAATGAAGACAGTATTTTTATTGAGATATAATTCACATACTGTAACATTTAATAATTCAGTGGTTTTTATTATATTTTCAGAGTTGTGTAGTCATAACTACAGTATCTAATTCCAGGACATTTCATTTTATTACCTCAGAAAGAACTCTGTGCTTAACAGTCACCCTCCACCCCTCAAGCTTCTGGCAACTACTAATTGACTTTCCATCTCTATGGATTTGCTTATTTTGGACATTTTATATTCATTGAACCATATGATATATGGCCTTTTGTGTCTGGCTTCTTTCATTTAGTTTAAGGTTTTCAGAGTCATCTGTGTTGTAGCATGTAGCAGTATGACTGGATGATATTCCATTGTATGAATATATCACAACTATATCTGTTCATGAGTTGATGGCCATTTGGGTTGCTTTCACTTTTGGCTATTATGAAAAATGCTACTTATTATCATTTGTGTACAAGTTTTGTGTGAACATAAATTTTTTTATTTCTCTTAGATATGTTTTCATTTCTCTGAGTGGAATTGCTGGGTCATATGTTTAGTATTTTGAGTAACTGCAGACTGTTTTCCAAAGTGGCAGCACCATTTTACATTCTCATAATTGCGAGGCTTCCAGTTTTTCACATTCTTGCCAACACTTTTTAGTCTTTTTGATTATAGCCATCCTAGTGGATGGGAAGTGTTATCTTATTGTATTATGATTTTGATTTGCATTGCCCTGATGTACTTATTGGCCATTCATGGATCTCCTATGGAGAAATGTCTATTCAGATCCTTTGTGTATTTTTTAACCAGGTTGTCTTTTTATTAATGAGTTTTATACCAGTTCCTTAATCATATATATGACTTGCAAATTTTTCTTTAATTGTATGAGTTTTCACTTTTTTGACAGTGTCTGTTGACAAAATGAAAGTTTTAAGAGTTGATGAATTTATCAGTTTTCTTTTGATTGCTTGTGTTTTTGGTGTCATATTTAAGAAACCATTGCCTAATCCAAGTTCACTAAGATTTATACTTATTTTTCTTCGTCTAAGAGTTTTAGTCCTTACAGTTAGGGCTTTGATCCCTTTTCAGTTAATTTTGATGTTTATATGTAGTACGAGGGGGCCCAGTTTCATTCTTTTGCATGTGGTTATTCAGTTTTCCCAGCACCATTTCCTGAAAAGACTATTCTTTCCTCGTTTGTATTATCTTGGTAACCTGTAGAAAATCAGTTAACCCCAAATATACAGTTTTATTTTTATACTCTTAATTCAAATTACTATTACTTTGTAGTAAGTTTTAAAATCAGGAACTGTGAATCTTCTAAGTTTGTTCTTTTTAAAGATTGTTTTGACTATTCTAGGTCAAATACATGTGTATTTTAGAATCAGTTTGTCAGTTCCTACAAATAAGCTGACTGGGATTTTGATAGGAAGTGTCATTGGATCTATAGATTAATTTGGGGCATACTGCTAGCTTAAATCTTCTAAGCCAGGAACCAAGGTTGTCTTTCCATCCTTTATTCCTTTTAACATAAGGAATAAAATATGGTGTTTATATAAAAAGACATAGAGCTATAGTATCTGTAGGCCCATGTAGCTCAGGATGTTCTGAATATTTTAAATTATTTTAATAATTTCACTGTGTCTTCAAATAAGAAATTCATTAGAATTAAGTTTAGCAAACATTTATTGTTATAACTTTATATAGTAGGTACTAAGCTTGGCTGTGGAGATGGAAGGATGAATAAGATATCACTGCCATTAAAACTTCTGGTCTAGTAAGGACATCTATATATAAATAAATTTCATATGATATACTAGATTCAGAGATCATGATTTCTTGAAAGTTGTTGGCCCACTCTTCATTTTGTAAAGCTTCTACATAAAAAAATGATTATAAATTGTGTATTAACACAACTGCTTTCACTGTTGCCTAGATGTGATAGCTTGTAGAGAAGTTAAAAAATAAGTGCTGTGCCCTGACTGGTTTGGCTCAGCAGTTAAGAGTGTCGGCCCGCAGACCAAAGGGGTGCGGGTTTTATTCCTGGTCAAGGGCACATACCCGGGTTGCAAATTTGATCCCCAGCCCAGTCAGAGTCATGTGGGAGGCAACCAAATGTATCCCTCTCACATCAATGTTTCTCTCTCTCTCCCTCCATTCCACTCTATCTAAAAATCAATAGAAAAATATCCTTAAGTGAGGATTAACCAAATACATAAATAAATAAATGCTGGCTCTTAAGATTTGAATTTTGGATTGTTTGGTATCAGTAATACATTTTTATCGAAATTACAGGATTTATGAATTAATTACAAAAAACTTAGACTCAGCATGCCACCTAAAGTATTGAAGAAAATAAATAATATTTATCTAAAGAAGAAAAAGAATTTTTTTTTTATCCTCACTGAGGACTTTTTTTTTTTTTGATATTTTGTTCAGATAGAGTGGGGGGGGGGAGAGAGAAACATCAATGTGAAGGGGACACATCGAGTGGCTGCCACCCACACACCAACCAGGGCCGGGGACAAACTGCAACCGAGGTACGTGCCCTTAGCGGGAACCGAACCCGGGTGTCTCGGGACCGCAGGCCGACGCTCTAACCGCTGAGCCAAACTGGCCAGGGCAAGAAAAAAAATTTTTTTTTTAATTTTCTCTCTCTTTTTTTAATCTAGTCAGATAAATAGTTTTCTTACTGTCTTACTCTCTTTCATACGTCTGTGACTTTAGCAACAGAATCTTAATACTTGTTTATGTCATGGCTTCATTTGACAGTTCTGTTGATGCCTGTGAACCCCTTCTAAGAATAATAATATTTTTAAAGGCATAAACCAGAATATATAGGTTAAAAAGTTAAGCAGTTACATTAAAATAGATATAAAAATACTATAACAAGTTTGTGATACAGTAATTTATGCTTCCTTGGTAACATTAAATCATAAAATTGAACAAAATTTAATATAACATATTAAATAACATAAGTAGAAATAAGTAATAAGTGACATTTTGAAACAAAAACTATTAATGTGATAGGAAAGAAAGTGGTTTTTAGGTAATGCTAAACTGTGGTTTGCTCTTACATTCATAATGGAAGGAAATGCTGAATTTCATCATTTTCTTCTTACCAGAGTTTATGGAGCCCCTGAATCCTGTCCACAGACACCCTGGGAGTCCATGAATGCCATATTAAAAATGCTTATTGAGTACAAACTATTTTCCTCTGCCTAAAAATCCTTTTTCTTCTACCACATCTGGCATGATCATCCTCGAAGATTCAGCTTACTTGTCTTAGCACTTTATGGTGATAACTTGCTTGCCTCTTAGGTGCTAGTCACTATTCTAGGCATTTGGAATGCATCAGCAAACAGAACAGAAAAAAAATTGTGCCTTCAGGAAATTACAGTCAAATGGGAGAATGATAAATAGAATAGGATAAAGTGGATTGAGGTGTAGATTGCAATTTTCAAAAGATAAGGTAAATTTATTGAGAAAATGAATTTTGAGCAAAGACATGAAGGTGGTGAGACTTAACCACGCAGATATCTTTTCTGTCTCTCTCACCACACTTCAGACTGAGGCTTCCTTTTTATTTCTGTTCCTAGTGCTAGCATTGTGACTAGCATATACATGCTCAACCCTTGATGAATTGTCCCTTAAGAGAAGGTTTGTTACCTTTCTGGTATCTGCGCAAAGTTTGAGAAGTTTAGCCAGTTTGGATGATTCAGCATGTCATTTTTTCAGTTGTTGGGTTAGATAATTAGGTTATGTTCTGCTATAGCTTGTTTTTGCATTTTATTTTAATAATAAGTTTTATTTAAAATATTTTAGCTGCCTGGCCTTGTGTAGCTCAGTGGTTGAGTGTTGACCCATGCAGTAAGAGGTCACCAGTTCGATTCCTGGTCAGGGTGCATGCCCAGGTTGTGGGCCAAATCCCAGGGGGGGAGGGGGACATGCAAGAGGTGGCCAGTTGATGTTCTCTCGCAATGATGTTTCTCTCCTCTCTCCCTCTCCCTTCCTTTCTCAAATCAATAAAGAAAAAATTTATTTTAGCTATTGTTATTTAATTTTTATTTGCCTTGTGCAGAGTAGAAATCCAACAAATGTTAAGTGAAAGCATACATCTTTAGAGTTACCCAAATTATTTATCTTTTATAGACACAACTCTTCAATAATTAAATAAAAGCTGTGCTAGATTTAAATTTTTCAGCCCTTAAAATTTCAGATTTGCCAAAGATTTGTGTTTGCACTTTGATAGATATTGTAGGAGGTGAGAAAGAATAAGATTATTACAAAACAGTATGTGATCAAATTTTGGAGGAAGGAAAACTTATAAAAATGATTATTTTATGACACTAACCACTGAGCAAAACCAGCCAGGGCAAAAATCATCACTTTTTTTCTAGAAAATTATATGAACAATATTTTTCATCTTTTATGTTTGTGTACCAAAAGTCACTTGATAAAATTCATAAGTGGACAAATCTTGAAGTCTTGTGTGTATATACATGTGCTTGCAAGGAAATAGATGCTATAGAAATGAAAAAGTTAATTAAATTAATCGTTCTATTTGGTGTTTATGAACCAGATATAAAAATGCTTTTTGCAATTATGTAGCAGTGATGGCCATACTTCAAGAAAATAGACTCCAAAAATTTCAAAAGTATTGCATTTTGAAAATGGAAGTACAAGAACCAGGAGTATTAAAATGCTAGAATCTATTAGATATATACTTGAAATCTGGAATCAGTATTGCCTTTTGATAGTAATATGTAAGAAAAGAACCAGAAGTAGTAATAAAGTAGAACATTTTGGAAATTGGAAACCCAGGATCAGTCATTTGTTTTAGTTTCATGCATGACAGTTGATAAGAAATTAGTTGCATTAAAAAATTGTTGACCATTTTGGTATATGTACCTTCAAAATCAGAAAAATTTGAATATACTAAATATATGTATTATATCTAAGATATAGCAAATTTAGGTTTGCTATCATTTTTGTGAATAGTGGTTTTTAAACTATTGTCAGTTGAGTTTTGGTATTTCTCTTTATGCTTTATTTTCAACTTTTTTGAAAACCAAGTATAAAACTTATCCCTACTTTATTTTAAAATTGCCAGCTGAATCTACTCCAGATCATTGTTTTCATTTTTAGTGCTTAATTTCTGTAGTGCTTAATTACATTGTTCTTGGCAAGTTTGCATCCAACTGGTAGACTCATCAGCTGACATGCAGTGACTACTTTGAAAAGATAACATGGAAGAATGCCTCAGTAGTGGCTGGGTGCTAAAGTTCAAGTACCTGAATAGACTAGGATCTGGGAAGGCTGGGCATCATACTCTGATACTCTTGGCACAATTTGTTCAACAATTTTTTCCTTTCCATTTCAACAAATATTTATTGATTACTTACTTGGTATGTGTCTGACATTGTGCCTGTCACAATGAACATAGAAATGAGTTTCTATCCTTAAGGTAAGGAAGTCATAGCCTAGAAGAGATACAGATATCTATAAATAAAGTTAAGTGAAATCCGTGGTCTAAAATAAATGTATAAGAACCAGAGAGATCTTGCAGGAGAGAGTGATGGATTCCTTTAGATAACATCTGAGCTAAATTTTGAAGGTAGAATGACTTTGTCAGGGTGGATATTATAGGCCATGAGATTAGCGTGTAGGGCAGGCACAGATGCATAAAAGAGCATGGTATATTCAAGGAATAATAATAAGCAGATAAATCACATTAGGCACAAAGTGTGAGGATTGGTAGATGAGAGTTGTATTTTCCCTCATTGACAAATATTGCCTGAAAGAGTAGCCTAGGAAGATTAATGAAATAATATAGGCAAAGAATAAACTTTAATACTGTCACTGAGATTTTTGTAAAACCAGGGCATGCACTGTATTTCTGTTTCTGAAATGCCTGTCTCCCTCACCACCTTCTTTCATTCCTTACTCTCTCCTTCCCTTTTTAGTGTGTGTGTGTGTGTGTGTGTGTGTGTGTGTGTGTGTGTGTAGACAGGATAACTGAGGAAGAAAGAAACTAAGACCTTGATTCAGGTCCTGGCTCTCATGTCCTTGGACGAGCAAACCACTTTTATCTCTCTGAGCTTTGGTTTTCTCATCTGTATATGTGTAATCTTTATGATCTATGCTTTTCAAATTATATTTTTAAGGGAGTCACAATTTCTGAGTGCCTAGAACATAGTAGGTGCTCATATTTACTTTTGAGTGAGTGATTTGAGAACTTGTATCAAAAAGTAAGGCTAGATGGTTACAATAAATTGTGACAGAATAAGCAATAAGATTTATGTACAGACCATTGCTTCCCAGGATGCACTTATTTCATAAAATGTGTTTAAGCAGTTTGTCTTTATAAATTGTTTTACTTACCATTTAGATAGATTTATGAGGTCCCAAGGTGTAGAAACTATAGTATCTTTTTTTTATATATATATATTTTGTTCAGATAGAGTGGGAGGGGGAGAGAGAGAGAGAGAGAAACATCGATGTGAAAGGGACACATTGAGTGGTTGCCACCCACTCAACCGAACCAGGGCCAGGGACACACTGCAACCGAGGCACGTGCCCTTAGCGGGAACCGAACCCCAGTCTCTCCAGACTGCAGGCCAATGCTCTAACCGCTGAGCAAACTGGCCAGGGCGAAACTACAGTATCTTTATACATAAAATTCTTTTAGATTTGAATGTCATATGCTGTTGTAATTATCATATGTGTTCAATTAAGAATTAGCATATATTTTTAAATGTGTTCAGTTGATCATTTCTCTTTTCAATTTTGCTGTGGCAGAAGTTCTTGGATTTGGCTTCTTCAGATTGTGATTTTTTTTTTCCTCATTAATACTTTAGTTATAAATGGACTCTTTTCCATAAATTTGACTTTTCTCAGTTCAAAATTAGTTGCTCCTCTCATGCTACTTTTGTTGTATCTGCAAAATGTTTGCTTTTGGAGCATAGGATTGTAACAATTCATTTTAATGTTATAGAGTTGCTGTGACGTACTGTTGATATAATTTCTTTCTTTACTTTTAGGGGTCCTATTGGGCAATAGACACCAATCCGAAGGAAGATGCGCTGCCTACTCGGCCAAAGAAGAGAGCACGATCTGTAGAACGGGTAAACGCCCTTTTTTAGTTTGTGACAGCATTATTATGTGAGAAATACAGATTTTAAGAGTTAATTTTCAATACAGCAAGTATAACCAAATGAAGGTAATATTTTACCTGTATAATTTTTCTATTTTTTCATAGCACTTTCAGAGTCATTATTTTATTTGATCTTTACAACTCTTTGAGTGAGGTGGATAGTTTAGGAATTAAGTAAAAGATATTTTTTGTAATTAGGGCACAGCTGTTAAATAGTCTGAGATTTGAATCCAGGTGTCTTGAGTATTAATTTTGGACTGTTTCCTCCGGCATCTGCAACATTGAGGACTGGTTTTAGTTAACAAAACTATGCCTTTTCACCTCATACAATCTAATACATTGTATTTTTTTGATTGTCTTCAAAATGCTTTTTCCTTCTTCCCACAATGTAATAATTATTTTATACACAAAATCTCTTAAATGCGTGTGTTATTTGTAAAATAATTCTTTTTTTTTTTTTTATCCTCACCCGAGGATATTTTCCTTTTTTTTTTGTACAGATAGAGTGGGAGGGAGAGAGAGAGGAAGGGAGAGAGAGAGAGAAACATTGATGTGAAGGGACACATCGAGTGGCTGCCACCCGCACGACCAACCAGGGCCGGGGACAAACTGCAACCGAAGTACGTGCCCTTAGCGGGAACCGAACCCGGGTCTCTCCGGACCGCAGGCCGACGCTCTAACCGCTGAGCCAAACCGGCCAGGGCTGTAAAATAATTCTTATAAATTAATGGTTAAACATTATTTTGCAAGAATGAAGGAGAAAAAGGAGCTCTAATTGGTATCCTAAGTTGTTTATTGTAACATAATTTTAGTAAACACTTCAGTTGTCACCAGACATCAACTTTACCTTTCACCTTTCTCACTATACATTTCCAGCATCTCAGCAAACACACACACACACACACACACACACACACACTCACTCACTCACTCACTCTACCCTACTGTTCTTCAAGACCCATTTCAAATGTTAACTACATTGTGAAGTTTTTCCTCATTTATTTATTTGCATTCTTGTAGAATTCTTACTATATTTTTTTATAGGATTTCTCACACTTTGTAGAAATTGTTTCTGTATTTGTCTCCTTTGCTGGGTTGTGATCCTCTAACAACAGAGAAAATATGTATCTCCAGTGTTAGTGATTTTAGGTATCAGTAAATGTAGAATAAATCAGGTCAGAGAGAATAAGATAAGATGAAGGAAACAGTAAACATTTGGTCAAATAAATTTATTCTAGACCCATTGTAATAAAAGACAGTTAATAGGAGGAAACAAATTTAATTAGGTGTGTACATATGGGAGCACCACAAAAATGTGAGACTTACAGAAAGCCAGGCAGTTGATACTAAGGAGAGGGATAGGGGTCTGGGGTTCCAAAAGGGAGGAAGACAATTCACAGGAAGGCAAGAAGAGCAAATGTTCGGTAAACAAATGTTTTTGCTCTGCCATACAGATCATTCTCTCAGATATAAAGTTGTCTCTGATTATAATTATCTTACTGGTACAGGCCACCTTTCTAATTTCCTTTATAGACAGTTATGAGGAGGTAAAAAGCTTTTTCTGACTCTGCTGGGTCTTTACTGCCTTCAGCTCAAAATAATACATAAACCAATTTGGCACATTCTACAGTGACTTGTTCTGAACCTCCTCAATGCTGAGTAGATGGAGTTGCAGTAGTCTAATTTGTGAAATGGTAATGGCTTGGGCTAGGGATGTATACATAAATGAGAAAGTTCTGTAGAAAATTAGCATGGTATCAGGTTTCTAAATATACACCTGTAATTGTAATACTGCCATTTTACCAGTTTAATTTGACAGATATTTGTTCTTGTAGATATTGTGTCAGGCATTATGCTTGGATGTTGTTGGGTATACTAAAAAAATGAGACATGATCAAAGACACAGTTCTAGCAAAAGGGCAAAGTATGTGTAGAAAGTATTATAAGAAAGATATAAAATATCATTGTGTGCAGAGGAAGGAGAGATTGTGTTTTACTGGAACTGTTTGGGAAAGTTTCATGGGTTATGTGGCTTGGCTTTCCGATATTGACAGGCAGGACAAGGTAGAACTGCATTCATTGAACACATACTATTTATTTAGTATTGAGTGCCTACCATGAGCAGGCACAATTCTGGGTGCTGGGGAAATAGCAAACAGACATTCTCTGCTCTCGTGAAGTTTATATTCTGATGAGGGGTGGGCGTGGGTAGTGAGACATGAGATAAGAAGCCTTGGTCAAAAATATGATATAGAGCCCTGGCCGGTTTTGTTCAGTAGTTAGAGTGTTGGCCCGCGGACCAGTGAGTCGTGGGTTCGATTCCATTTAAGGGCATGTACCTTGGTTGCAGTTCGTCCCCAGCCCTGATTGGGGTTGAGTGGGAGGCAACCAGTCGATGTATTCTCTTTCTCTCTCTCTTCCCCTCCCCCCCTTCCTCTCGCTCTCTTCCTCTCTCCCTTCCTCACTATCTGAACAAAAATGGAAAAGTATTCTCAGGTGAGGATTAAAAAAAATAATATAGAAGTGGAAAAGTATCAGGATTGGGTAGTTCATTTTGTCTACTTTGAGTTTTCCCTTTTTCACATTAATTTGCATTATTCATGCCATTCATTGAGAGAGAGTAAGAGCACACCTCTTACTTTGCAAGCATAGAGCTAAGTGTTGGAGGAATAGAGACAGACCCATAGTCTCTCCTTATGAAGCTCTTACTTAAGCAAGAAAGATAAACTGTTAAGGTAGGGTGACTATAATGTTGCTTGTTGTCTCAGTGTAATTAGTAGTTCCCCATTCATTCTCAAAATAGCATTTGGATGATAAATTATGTGGTTATCCTAACGATAAGGGTCTATTAGTTTCTGTTTTTATATTAATTAATGAATAAATGCTCTGTTTGACCTTTTGGACTTTTAAATTTATATTTTAAATAATTTTTTATTTTTCAGTTACAGTTAACATACAACATTATATTAGTTCTCAGGTATATAACCCAGCGATTAGACATTTATATAGTAACTTATGAAATGATCACCCTGATAAATCTATTATCTATCTATCTGACACCATACATGGTTATTACAGTATTATTGACTATATTCCCTATGCTGTACTTTACATCCCCATGACTGTTCTGTAACTACCAATTTGTACTTCTTTAAAAAAAAAATTTATTGTTGAAAGGACTACAGATGTTCCCCCACTTTTTCCCCATTGATCCCCCTCCTCCTTGCTCCCACCCTCCTCCTGCCTTTCCCCCACTATTGTATGTGTCCATTGGTTATGCATATATGCATATAGGTTGTTTGGTTTATCTCTTCCCACTCTTCCTCCCTTCCCTTTGAGGTTCCTCACTCTAACAACCAATTTGTACTTCTTAATCCCTTCACCTTTTTTCACCCATCTTCCCAGTCCCCCTCTCATCTGGCAACCATCAAAATGTTCTCCATGTCTATGAATGTGTTTCTGTTCTGCTTATTTTGTTTTGTTTTTTAGATTCCACATATAAGTGAAATCACATGGCATTTGTATTTCTCTGACGTGTTTCACTCAGTACTATACCCTCTAGGTTAATCCATGTTGTAGAAGGCAAGATTTCATTCCTTTTTGTGGCTGAGTCATATTCCATTGTATATATGCACTACTACTACTTTATCCACCCATCTATTGATAGACACTTATGTTGCTTTCATATATTGGGTATTGTAAATAATGCTGCATTGAACATATGGATGTATATGTCTTTTCAATTTAGTGTTTTGGGTTTTTTGGATAAATACCCCAAAGTGGAATTGCTGGTTTCTTTTTTAACTTTGTTTTAAAGTTTATTTTGTCCGGTATAAGTATTGCTACCACAGCTTTTTTTTTTTTTTTTTTTTTTTTTACTTTAATTTTTATGAAATAATTTTTTTTTAATCCCTTTATTTTCAGTTTGTGTGTCTTTTCATCTGAAATGAGTCTTTTGTCGATAGCATATGTAAGGGTCTTATTTTGTTATCCATTCAGCCACTGTATGTCTTTTGATTGGAACATTTAATTCATTTGCATTTAAAGTAATTTTTGATAAAAATACATTTGTTTCCATTTTATTATTTATTTTCGCCTTTTATTTTTCTTCTTAAAGAAGACCCTCTAACATTTTTTTTTTTTTTTTTTATCATACTGATTTGGTAGTAATGAACTCCTTTAGCTTTTTCTTGTCAGAGAAACTCTTTATCTGTCATTCAATTCTAAATGATAGCTTTCCTAGTTAGAGCATTCTTGGTTGTAGGTCCTTGCTTTTCATCACTTTGAATTTTTTTTTCTTTTCCTTTTTCACTTTGAAATTTCTTGATATTTCCTTCTGAAGTTTCTGTTGAAAAATCACCTGAGATTCTTATGGGAGGGCCTTTGTAGGTAACTAACTGCTTTTCTCTTGCTGCTTTTACAATTCTTTATCTTTAACTCTTGGCACTTTAATTATGATGTGTCGTCGTGTGGGCCTCTTTGGGTTTATCTTGTTTGAAGCTCACTGCCCTTCCTGAACTTATATGTCTGTTTCCTTCACCAGGTTAGGGGAGTTTTTATGTCATTTTTTCAAATAGGTTTTCAATTCCTTGCTCTCCCTCTTCTCCTTCTGGCACCCCTATGATCCGAATATTGGTACACTTGAAGTTGATCCAGAGGCTCCTTAAACTACCCTCATTTTTTTGTATCCTTTTTCTAGTTCTGATTGGGTGTTTTTTGTTTCTGTGTCTTTTCATTTCACTGATTTGATCATCTGCTTCCTCTACTCTACTGTTGATTCCCAGTAAAGTATTCATTTCAAGTTATTTTATTCTTCATTTCTGACTGGTTCTTTTTTATCCTTTTTTTTTTTTATCTTCATTTTTATGTTTTTTATCTCTTTGTTGAAATTTTTACTAAGTTCATCTACTCTTCCCCTAATTTCATTGAGCATCCTTAAATCAATGTTTTGAACTCTGAATCTGGTAGGTTGCTTGTCTCCCAGTCTTGTGTAGTAGGTGTCCTGTAGGGCCCAGTGGTGCAGCCTCTCCAGTCACTCGAGCTGGGCATGCCAGGTGTGCCTTCCGTGTGGGCTGTGTGCACACTCCTGTTGTCGTTGAGCCTTGATTGTTGTTTGCACATCAGTGGGAGGGATTTACCCTCAGGTTGATCTGCTGTGCAGGGGCCTAGACCACAGAACTGGACTTGATTCAGTAGGGCTCTATGCCTGATAAGTCCTCCCCTTGAGTGTGTCGCTAGTAGAGATGGTTGGCTGGTGCTCTGGTGTGGCCTGAAGCTGTCTACCAGGTGTGCTAGCTCTGGGGCCTCCTGGGAAGTGCAGACCAAGATTAGCTGCCTCCTGTGCCCTGTCTGGGGCCACCCATCATGAGCTACAGAGCAAGTCTGCAGATGGCTGCAACTTTTGCTGGGCTTGGAGGTACCCAGGAGAGACCAACCTGTAGATAGACTGGTACTGCTAGTGCCAGGCCTAGGGCTACTTAGCAAGAGGTATAGGGCACGCTGTGGCCAGATGCTGCTTGTTGAAGGTTTGAGAGATTTTAGGAAAATCTGCAGCATGAGCCAAGACAGGCTGTTTGTATGGATAAGCCCTGGAAAGGGCTTGGGAGGACCTGCAAGTTGGGTGGGGGTGGGGGGGTCTCAGAATCACCATGGTGGGGTAAACAATTTGAGCCAGGTTCATGGAGACTCAGATATGGGGCTCACCTACTGTCTAGGGGTGGGGGTGGGGTTCAGCAAAGGAACAGTGGCCTCTGCCAGCACTTTGTCTGGGAGGAAGGTGCCCCTCCAGCCTTTGCCCTGATGCTAGACAATTCAGTTCCTCCCTGTATGTGCCTGGTGCCTTTCATGCTGCTGCCCCAGCTCTGGAGCACAGTGAGTAGGTGAGTTTGAAGAGTAAGTTCATGTATGGGCCCTTTAAGAGGAACACCTGGGACTCCAGCAGCCTTTATCTGACTCAACCTCAATTCCTACTGGTTTTTACAGCCATAACTTATGGGGACTTCTCAGCACTGAAATCCTGGTTGCTGGGGGTGGCTCGTATGGGGCTGGAACCCTTTGCTCCACAGGGCGGACCTCTGTAGACACGTGTGGGTGTGGGTCCAACCTGTTTCAGGTCTCCATGCCTCCTATAAATCTTTTTTTATTTTTTTATTTTATTAATTTGTTGTTCCACTTATTTCTGCATTCACTGGTTGAATCTTCTATGTGCCCTAACCAGGGTATTGAACCCACAACCTTGACATATCAGGACAATGCTCTAACCAACTGATCTACCTGACCAGGGCCCCTCCTACCAGTCTTTATATAGCTTCTTTATATCCTTAGTTATAAGACTTCTGCTCAGCTAGGTTTGAGGTAGTTAAGAATGATACTTGTTCTGTAGTTTAATTGTAATTTTAATGTGGTTGTGAGAAGATGCGAGTACCATATTTACCTGGTTGACCATCTTGACTCAAAGCTCCATCAGTTTAAAAAAAAAAAAAATTTTTAAGCTCTACCTTTTGTATTTTGCTTTTTAATTTGGCTTTGTCTGTTTAGTTCAACCAGAGGATATATGGACTATTTTTTAATGAAGAGTATGCTATCTACTGGAAGCTACTTAGGATAGAAAAAAGCAAAATTAGCTCCATATTGCCTATGGTGGTTTTTTTTTTTTAAGATTGGCAAGCATTTATGCTATTCCAAGGGAACTAGTATCAAGGTATAGAAGAGGGAACTTGGGTCTTAGGCAATTCTTAGTTAAATATTTTGAGAGAATGAGTGCTCCAAATTAGTGCAGTTTATCTCTTTTATCATGTTGATAATCACAAAAACATATTCTTTGTTCATTCTTCTATTACCCTTACCCCCTTTTTAAAACTTAAATCATGTGTCTTGGTTATTTTGTAATGTTATTCATTGCTTGGAGGAACCTGTTATGCTAGAGTAGCGATTCTCAGTGTGTGAGGCCATTTTGGTCAAAACTATGTTCATAATAATACCATCATATCCCTTGCCTTTTTTACTCATTAGTTTTCCAGAGATTACCTGACCTATGATTTTGTTACAGATTGAATGCAGAGTAAGATATGAGAATCTAATGGTTTTCTATTAAACCAAGTATTCAAGCAATTTTTTTAAAACTGTAAAATAATCCCATTCTTCTCACTAAGATTTTTGTTTTGGAGACTGTATTTTTCATACAGAACAATATTTATATTAACATGCAGTTTATTTGTTATTGTAAATTTAAGATGAGCTAATAAATTTTGTGTCTTGGTTTTAATTTCTAATAGGTAAATATTAATAGGTTTATCTCACACAAACAAAAGCTATTTGGGATCCTCAATTACTTTTTAGGGTAAAGGGTCCTGCAACCAAAAAGTTTGAGAGCTATTATGTTAAAGGAAGATTTCATGTCTATCCCAGGAGATATTTCTTTTGAGAAAGGAAAAGATAACTGTCATGATTTGAGTTCCCCCAGAGGTAGATAAGGATTGATCACAGGTAGTTTGAGGGGTGATCCTAGGAAAGGGGAACAATTATCAAGTGAATTACCACTGTGAGCACTGGAGCTCAGCCCCACTGGAAACTCTCGGAGGCAGTTTAGAACTGTGGGGCAATGAGCTGGTATATTTATCAACTCTTACTTATTATTAAGCGAGTGATGCTGCTAGGGACATTAGCTTTTCTGTACTTTTGGCCTGCCCTGCACAGAGCCAATGCAAAGACACCTTTTGTCTTTTCAAGGTGTGTATGGGCATTGCTGTTCTTAAATTAGTAGACTGAAGGTACATTTTTTGGAGTATATCATTTCTTGTAATTCAAAGACCTCTTTTTGGTCACTGCTTAGTGTTTGCCTAAGTGCCTCATTTAAAGTGTGCCCCCCCCCCCTTTTTGCCTCATTAAAGTTTTAAAATAACAATTGGACAAATTTATTACTGTTAAGGAAGTAGTTGAAAAGGCTGTATGTAACTGCTGCTTATGGGTTTCAAAGTCTCATATTTACTGTTTCTGTTGTATGTTCATCACAGGTAAAGTGCTTTGAAAGAATTGTAAATAGAAAATAATGCCCCTGCTAGAAATGTAAAATTTCTGAACAGTGGTGAGGATGGGGTGGTAGGAAAAGAAAATTCTAAAAAAAAACACCCCAAAACAAAAACCCAACTCTTTAGATAGTATTATATTTTACCAGCATTTAATGATCTGAAGTTCCTCTGTTAGTTTAAGAACATAGTCAAATTATGAGGAAAACCAAGTCATGTTACAAAGTCATAAGGTATCACTTTTAAGTACAAGATTTAGAGGAACTACTAATAGCCTGGAAGTTAGGAGACCTAGTTTTAAAGTTATTTGTTATAACTTAGATGTTTAATTTTTCTGGCCATAGTTCTATTATGAGGTCATAGTTTATATATAAATATAAGTGGATTGTCAGCTGTATAGGCCTGGGAGAGGATCTCCCTTCTGAAATCCCACAAGTACAAAGACCCTGAGGTAGAAACTTACTTGGCATGAGGAATAGCAGGAGGCCACTATGGATAGACTAGTGTGTGTGAGGAGGGAAGAGTAGTAGGACTTGATGTTAGAGAAGTAAGTGGTAAGAGCAGGAAGATTGTGTAGGGTCTTGTATGCCTTTGTAAAGACTTGGGTTTTATTTTGAGGGAGGTGGAAAGCCATTGGAGGGATATAAACAAAGCAGTGACATAATGTGATTTATGTATATATATACACACACACACACATTTATATATATATATATATATATATGTATGTATATATATATTTAATCTTCACTCGAGGATATTTTTCTATCTTCAGGTAGAGAGAGAGGGAAAGACAGGGAGAGAGAGAGAAACATCGACATGAGAGGGACACACTGACTGGTTGACTCCTGCATGACCTTGACCAGGGCCGGGGACAAACCACAACTGAAGTCCATGCCCTTGGCTAGAATCGAACCCGGTACTCATTGGTCCACAGGCCGATGCTCTACTGCTGAGCAAAACCAGCCAGGGCATGACTTACATTTTAACAAGATTACTTTAGCTGCTGTGTGGAGTGTAAGCTGTAAAAAGGCAGAAGCAGGGAGATGAAGAGGAAATTGCTGTGGATAGTTTTGCTTAAATCTTCTAATGAATTGTGCAGAAATTATTTGATGGAGTAAAGGCCAGATAGCTCTATAAACTCATTATCCTAAATATACTGGCCTCTGCAAAAAACACATATTCTGCAATTATCCAGCTTTTATTTGGAACAAAGATGGCAGAATACACATTATTTTTTCTTTTAGTTAAGAGCTAAATTGTGCATTATAGTTCAGAGATGATTACAAGTTTAATCAGGAAGATAACTGGAGGGTGAATGGGTAAATAGAAAAGAAGACATTCTTCTAGGAAGGATACTCTGCAGATTGTTGTCTTTGTGCTATTTGTGTCTCAGTTTCTTCCACTGTTACACAGAGTGGTTTTGTGGAGTAAGTGATGGCCCCACTATGTGCCTTCCTTCTCTGAGGCTGAGTGATAAAGGTGTGAGTGAGCAAAGGAAGGAATGCAGTCTACATTCCTACTCTTAGAACTCAGAGTTGAAAAAGCATTTACTTCAGTTTGGCAAACATATACTGGGTGTACATTATGTGGGAAGCACTACATGTTGCCTCTGAGAGATATGTGTAAATAGAATTTTCTGGGAATTTTAAAGTTGAACAAATCCTATTTAATTAGAGAGGTAGATCAGGAAGTATTTCATGAGGGGTGAATGGGTAGGATATAGTTTTTTTTCTTTTGTAACAGTACTTGAGAGATAGTTTATGTACAGTTAATTGAATATTTAAAGTTTATAATTTGAAGAGTTTTTGACATGTGAAATTATCACCAGTGTCACATAAACATCTCCATCACTCCCTTATGTTTCCTCACGTCCCTTTGTAATTCATGCTTCCTTCCATTCTCATCCCCAGGCAACCCTCATCTGAGGAGAACTGGTATCTTAACAATATTGATTATTCCAAGCTATGAAAACATACTCTTTCTCTATTCATTAAGTCTTTGATTCCTCTTGGGAATATATATTTTTTAAGTTTTCAGTGTAGAGGACTTGGATGTTTCCAGTTAAATTTAATCCTGAATATTTTGTTTTTGGATGCTATATACTCTTTCTAAAATCCATTTTCCAGTTGTTTGCTGCTAGTATATAAAAATATAATTAATGTTTGTTTATTAACCTTGTATCCTATAATCTTGTTAGTTCTAAATTGTTTTGAAGATACCTTGGGATTTTTTTGTATAAACAATGATGTCATCTGCAAATAGACAGTTTTCCTGTTCCTTCCCCTCCTCTGCCCTGGCCTCCTACTTTATTGCAGTGACTAGAATCTCCAGTACAGGGTTGAATAGGAGTGGTGAAGTAGGCATCTTTGTCTGTTTTCATTCTTTTGTTTTTGTTTTTGTTTTTCTCACCCGAGGATATTTTTCCATTTTTTGTACAGATAGAGTGGGAGGGAGAGAGAGGAAGGGAGAGAGAGAGAGAAACATCGATGTGAAGGGACACATCGAGTGGCTGCCACCCGCACGACCAACCAGGGCCGGGGACAAACTGCAACCAAAGTACGTGCCCTTAGCGGGAACCGAACCCGGGTCTCTCCGGACCGCAGGCCGACGCTCTAACCGCTGAGCCAAACTGGCCAGGGCTCTTTTTTCATTCTTAAGGAGAAAGTGTTTAGTCTTTCACCCCTAAGTATGACATAAGCTGTAGAGCTTTTGTAGATGCCTTTTTTCAGATTGAGCACATTCTCAAGTAAACCTAGTTTGTGGTATACCTAAAAAGCCAATAGGTAATTTAGAATACTAAAATATATCTAATCTAAAAGAGTGGAATAAAGGAACTAAAAAAATAGAGGTAAAACAAAACAATTTAGATCTAAATCTAACAGTACCAACAGTTGAACTAATATTATGGTCTAAACACGCCAATAAAAAGGCAGAGATTGTCAGAGACACAGAAAAAGCAAGATTTAGCTAAATGTGGTCTAAAAGAGTCATGGCTTCAAATACACAGACACAGATGAGTTGAAAGTAATGCATGGAAATATATATGCCATGCTAACAGTAAGCGTAAGGGTGCAATGACTATATTAATATAAGATAAAACAGACTTTTAAGACAGTATATCAGAAATTTTAAAAACATTTGATAAAGGAATAATTGAAGAAATACCAAATATAAATGTGAATGTGACTAACAGAGCTTCAAATACATGAAGCAAAAGCTGATAAAAATCAGTAAAGAACATTGGAATACATTATGAAATGCCTTGATCTAATTGATATTAGAGAACACTACTAAAAAACTATAGAATGCCTATTCTTTTCAAGTGCACACAGTCACCAAGATATAGCACATGTTGAGCTACAAAACGAGTCTCAGTAAATACTAAAGGTTGAGTAATTTGCATGAAATCACACAACACAGGTTGGCCTCTTCTTACCAGTAGGAATTAGTGAGAATGAAATAGTGAAACAGTAGTCTGTACTGCGATGACTGAGTTGAAGTAGAGGAACATGAGATTTGTAGCTTTCTAAAGTAATCTTGTGTTACTTTAGCTATACCAAATTGAAGCACAGACTCTGTAGTTCTTCCACTTGTATTTCTGAAGTCCTTTTGTATTTTCACCTCATTCTCAATGTGTACCCAGCACCCAAGTGCTAGATTCTACCTTCTAGGGATGACCCTTGTCTTTTCCGTTTTTTATTTCAATCAAGATGCCTGTTCCCTATCCTTGTAGATTACCAGATTAAAAAAAAAACTTAGGTTGAAGAATTAAGTGATAAATAGATTAATCTTAGAAATGTGTCTCAGTGAAATTGCTCTTTCTCATTCAATATGATCCTTAAAAATAAATGTTCAGTTGGGATCATGTGTGGGACAAATATTTTTTGCCAGAGAGGGAATGTACACAGCTAACATCATAGCCATATATTGTTTATATCTGCCCATCTTTAACTTTCAGCATTGAAGTTAAACTTTCTTGAAGACTCACCAAAGCAGTAAAAATGGTCTCTTATGAGAGAGAGAGAGAGGGAGGGAGGGAGGGAGGGAGGGAGAGAGAGAGAGAGAGAGAGAAATTGTCACAATATCCAAATTCTAAATGTACAAAACCATCTATATTGATTTTCACATCTATGCTGGCTTTATAAATAGTGCATTATTACACTGTTTATAACGTTGCATTATTTAGTATATCGTTCAGTTGCACTAATAGACAGAGGAAGAAAAAAACAACTGAGAGGCCTAAACTAGAGAGATTTATTTTTCTCAGATAAAAGTTCGAGCTCATAATGGATGGGATGGATAACCAGCTCTGTTCCACAAGGTCATTCAGATGTCCATGTTCCTTCTAATGTTGTCTTTCCAGTGTTCCCAGTGATTTAAGTTCATTTTCAGAAACAAAGTGCAAAATTAAATGATGGGGAATTTGATGAAATACCTTCAAATTGTGTTAAAAGTTGCTGGATATATGAGCTAATAATTATTTATTTTGTTCTTATATTTTAGGCCTCAACTCCATATAGCATAGATTCAGATTCTTTGGGAATGGAGTGTATTATTTCGGGAAGTGCCTCTCCAACTCTGGCAATCAACACTGTGACTAACAAAGTAATTACATTTTTTAAAACACTTGAAATGTCATTGAGTAATACATTTAATTTGCCTTTATAATAACAATAGAGTTCTATATGGTTGAATTTAAAGATTATATAAATTTGGCTAGCCCATATATGGCAGCTTGAAAGCTAAATCTACAGTGTTCTGAGGTATACACAAACTAGAAAAAAATACTTCTCTGGAGAAATTGAAGAAGCTTATTGGGAAGTTCTATATTAAATTCTTGACCCACCAGTTCTCATTGATAGACTTTTGGAGTCAGCATTTTATTGTATCAATTTGTTTCAAAATCATTCCTCTAAATATATGGGAAAAAAATTATCAAATTTCCAGAGAGTCAACAGAATCAAACTCAATAATTTGGGAAAACTCATAGAGTTCATTGAACAGTAGTCAACTTGTTTTAAGATGTTCAAGTCTAGTGACATACCCAGAAATAGTATGTGGCAGTTTGCTGCATTTTTCTTTTTTTGAAACAAGTCAAAACTTTGTGCCAACTATTTAGCTGCCTAGTGGGATACATACGTCTCTTCTTTTCTTTACAAGGTAATTTTTTTTTTTTTTTTTGCATTTATCTTCAGATAGAGTGGGAGGGAGAGAAGGAGGAAGTGAGAGAGAGAGAGACATATCGATGTGAGAGAGACACATCGAGTGGTTGCCACCCACACGATCCCAACCGGGGCCGGAGACAAACTGCAACCGAGGTATGTGCCCTTAGTGGAAACCGAACCCGGGATTCTCCGGTCCACAGGCTGAATCTCTAACCGCCGAGTCAAACCGGCCAGGGCACAAGGTAATTTCTTAAATCTTGTGTCTCAAAACCCTAAAAAGGCTCCGGGAGGTTCATAAAATCACTCAGTCCTATGTATACAACTATTTCCTCCCTTACTAGACCATAAGCACCTTGCAGCTATACATTTCTCACACTCATGCTCATACTCTCTTTTTTCCTTGCTTTTACCCTCTCCTTCTGTCTTTGTTGCTTTCACTTGCTCTTGCTTTATCTTTGTCTCTCACTGTTCTACTTGCTTATGACACACACAAACGCAAACATATACACAATTGCACTAATATAGTATACATAGGAATTTTTGTTTACAGGAAGATAATGAATAAACAGAAGATATTATAATCAGAGTGACTAATCAGATTTCCAATTTAGAAAGGAAACTGGTAGCTGACATGTAATGATTTTTTTCCAAATACAATCTGTGGAATGATTTAATCAGAATCGTGTGTGTGTGTGTGTAAGGGATGTAATTCCCAGATTCCATTATAGACCTATCAAATAAGTTACTTTATCCTTGGGGATAAGGCCCAGGAATCTGTACTTTAAAACATCATCACTAATGATGCCCAGCTAGACTTGAGAATGTCTGGTAAAGCAAGTGGGTTGGAATCAGAAATATCCAATACTAGTCTTTGCAGTAGTCCAAGTAGGGCATAGTGAGGCCTGTCAATAGATGGGTTTAACAGATTAGACACATTAGATGAGAGATTAGTGAACTGCAAGATAGATCAATGGAAAATACACAGATCGAAACACAAATATAGAAAAAAGAACAATGGAAAATTCAGAAAAGCTTAAGAGAGAAATGGGATGTGGGGGAAGGTCTAACAAATTTGGCAGTAAAAAGGAATAGAGGAGAAGCAATGCTTTAATTTTGGTGTTGTTGTTAATCCTTACCTGAGGATATTCTTCCATTGATTTTTAGATAGAGTGGAAGGGAGAAAGAGAGAAACATCGATTGGCTGCCTCCCACATGACCCCTACCAGGACTGGGGATCATACTTAACCCAGGCATGTGCCCTTGACCGGAAATTGAACCCATGACCCTTTGGTCTGTGGGCTGATGCTCTAAGTGCAGAGCTAAACCGGCCAGGGCACAATGTTTAAAAAAATTATTTGTATCCTCACCTGAGGATATGTTTCCACTTATCTTTAGACAGATTAGGAGGGAGGGGGAGAGAGACAGAGAGACAGAGAGATAGAGAGACAGAGAGAAACATTAATGTGAGAGAGAGACATCGACTGGTTGCCTTCCGCATGACCCCAACCAGGGCCGGGGAAGAACCGCAACTGAGGTACATGCCCTTGGCCAGAATCAAACCCAGGTCTCATTGGTCCGTGGGCCAACATTGTAACTGCTGAGCCAAACTGGCCAGGGCACAATGTTGTTCTTTTTTTTTACATGAGGAATTTTATTTTTTTTTATTTTACCAGGGCACAATGTTTTAATTTTTTTAAACTGAAATACAGATTCAAGAAAGTTCTGAGAACCCCAAGCAGGATTAATGAAAAGAAAACCTTATTAGGCAAATCAAAATCAAACTGCTATAAAACAAAGATAAAGAAAAAATTTTTAAATCAGAGGATAAAAACACAACTTCAAAGGAGCAACAGTAAATCAGACACCAGAATGAAAATTTTGAAGTGCTGAAAGGAAATACCTGCCAATCCAGAATTCTACAGTTAAAATATCTGTGAAAAATGGTCAATTAAGTAATTTTTTTTTTAATCCTCACCCAAAGATATTTTTCTATTTATCTTCAGATGGGGGCCGGGGGGAAAGAAACATCGACATGAGAGAAACACATCGATTGGTTGCCTCCCACACAACCCCAACCAGGGTCAGGGACCAAACGGCAACTGAGGTATGTGCCTTTGTCCAGAATTGAATCCGAGACTCTTTGGTCCACGGGCCAACGCTCTAACCTCTGAGCCAAACCAGTCAGAGCTCAACAAAGTAGGTTTTTACAAAAACAAAATCTGAGAGAATATGTTACTAGTACACCAGTATTAAAAGATTAAAGGGAGGTTAATTTTTCAGACAGAAGGAAAATTATCTTGTGCAGGAAAGAATGAAGAACACAAAAAGAGTATATATATATCAGTAAATCTAATGTCTTGAGTGTTTCAAACCGTAACAGTGCCGTTATATAAACACAATCCCTTCAAGTCTAAAATGCTGTAGAAGGTAAAATACATGACAGTACTAGTATAAGGCAGGAGAAAATATATGTAGTTAATGTTTGTATTGCATGGGAAGTGGTAAAACTGCTAAGTTTAGGACATGTTGTTAAATCTAGAGAAGTTGTTCTTAATGCTGCAGCATACATCAGAATTATTAATAGGGCTGTTAAAACCCATATGGTTGCCCTGGCTGGTTTGGCTCAGTGGTTAGAGTGTCCGCCTGAGGACCAAAGAGTCTCGGGTTCCATTCCGGTCAAGGGCACTTAACTCGGTTGCGGTTCGGTCCCTGTCCTTGGAGTCATGCGGGAGGCAACCAATCGATGTCTCTCTCACATTGATATTTCTCTTTCTCTTTCCCTCCCTCCCTCCCTGTCTGAAAATAAAAGGAAAAAATCCTCGGGTGAGGATTTTAAAAACCAAAACTAAAAGCCTATATTGTTGCCTGACCCAGTCACCCCACCCCTGCTCTAAGAATTTCTGATTTAGTAGGTCTGGATTGGGTTCTTAAAATTTACATTTCTAACAAGCTTTTAGATACTGGTTATGTTTCTGGTCTGAGTTCCATACCTTATGAACCACTGCTCTAATTTACTATAGGAAAAGTAAAAGAATATATAGCAAGTAAGGAAAAATAATAAATTCTTGGTTAATTCAAAAACAGGCAAGAAAGGTAAAAAAAAAAATTAACAAAGACATGGAAACACAGGAAAACAAATAATATTTAAATCTAATTATGTTAATAAATACATTAAATGCAAATGCACTAAATATTTCATTTAAAAGCCAAAGATTATAAGACTGGACGAGAAAAAATCCAATTATGTGCTGCTTATAAGAGATATATTTTAAATGAAAGGGCAATACATTGCAAAAAACATGTATTATGAAAAAGGATCATTTCAATAAGAAATTTTAACAATGCTAGTAATAGCCTCAAAAGTTGACAGAACTAAAAGGAGAAATGGACAAATTCTTCACCAAAGAGGTAGATTTGAATATATCTCTCTAAATTCATAGAAGAAGCGGATCAAAATCAAAACACAGCAAATCAAATATGATTTAAGGTACATAATATTTGAACCACAAAATTAGAGAATTTGACCCACTTGATACATAGAGAATGTTATACCTGACAGTTGCAGAATGTAAATACACACACACACATATATTTTTTTAATCCTCACCTGAGGATATTTTTTCTATTTATCTTCAGATAGAGTGGGGGAGAGAGAGGAACACTGACGTGAGAGGGACACATCAACTGGTTGCCTCCTGCACAACCCTGACCAGGGCCGAGGACGAACCACAACTGAGATACATGCCCTTGGCCAGAATCGAACCCGGGACTCATTGGTCCACGGGCTGACACTCTACCTCTGAGCCAGACCGGCCAGGGCCAGAATATACATATTTTAAGTACATGTAGAATATTTACCAAAATTGATCATGTAATACAGTTAATGCTAGACCATAAAGGAAGTCTCAGTAAATTTTGGAAGACCAACATCCTACAGTATATATTTCCCAAAAAAGTAGAATTAAGGTAGAAATAGTAGCAAATCGATAATCAGAAAAATTCACCAAGTTTGCCAATTTACCAATATAGTTATAAATAACCCAGGGGTCAAGGAAGAATTATAATAGAAGTTAGATAATACTATGAATTGATACAAAGCAAAAATATGAAATATCAGGACTTGTAGAATGCAATTAAAGTATTAGCCTTAAATGCATGAACTAGAATAGATCAAAGATGGAATATTAACAATTTAAGTATCTAGAAAAAGAAGAACTAAATCTGAAAAAGGAGGTAATAAAACTAAGAGAATTCAGCAAAGTAGCCACATATATAGTAGCAAAATTCAACAAGTGAGGTTGGTTCTTTATAAAGATTCATAAAGTTGATAAGGGACTTTCATTTCCACCAAGGTAGAATAACAAGGTCTAGATTTACTTTGCTACCAGAATCAACTTAAAATATATACATACATACACACACACATGACATGATGGTTTTTAAGAAATTAGACCATTTCTCAGTGACCCCTGAGAAATGGTAAACAAATAAAGCGAGCCCTGCGATTGTTGTAGCTTATTGCCTGGATAAAGTTTTCAGGGTACAGTGGTCTCCTTGAGTTGAGGAGGTGGAGGTGGAAGATCATGGAATCCAAGGTGGCTAGAATTCTTAGGGCAGCATACCACAGAGGAGAGAGCAGCAACAGACAGAATTCTAGAGATACACAGAGAATGCCCCTTGCAACTGGGTATTTCTTGGTGCATGATAAGTAAGCTACCAGAGTCTAGGAAAAGAACCACCTAAAAGATTATTGTAGACAATTGTTGAGACTCATATAGGACCAGGCATGGTTACTGTTTTCCACCAGAGTGACATATTTCATAATTCACAGGCTATTAGGTTTTTGCCTCAGTGGAACAAAATTAGCCCTAGATGAAAATAAAATGCTGCTTATCTTACCTAAATACCTTAAAAGCCAAACCCCAAAGGATCTAACTTTTTAAGTAATTTGATTTTTAAAATTGAACTTTTTTTTCAGATATAATTCAGAGACCATAAAATTCACCCTTTTTAAGTTTACAGTTGAGTGGTTTTTGGTGTATTCATAAGGTTGTGCAACCATTAACTACCATCTAATTTCAAAATGTCATTACCACCCAAAAAACCCAGTACCTATTAAAATTCATTCTCTATTTCATCCATTCCTTGATAATTATTAATTTACTTTCTAACTCAATGGATTTGCCTATTTTGGACATTTTATATAAATGGAATCATATATATGTGATCTTTTTATGCCTAGCTTCTTTCATGAAACACATTTTCAAGGTTCATCCATGTTATAGCATGTATCAGTACTTCATTTCTGTTGTCAAATAATTTAACTGTGTCCCAGAGTGAAGTTCTAGAACATTTATAGGAACACAAAGATATTCAGCACTTAAGGTAAAATTCACAAATTTTACTGGATGGTCTGGCATCCAGTAAAAAAAATTACCAGGCAAATAAGTAGTAAAAAGCAACCCCTAATGAGAAGAAAATTAATCAGAATTCACCCAGAAATGACAGGGATGATAAAAAAATTAGTAGAAAAAGACGTTAAAACAATTATAAGCCAGAATATGGGAACAATTCAAGTGTCCATTAGTGGATAAATAGGTGTGTGTGTGTGTGTGTGTGTGTGTGTGTGTGTGTGTGTGTAAGTAATGCATATACAATAGAATATTAGCCATGAGAAAGAGGGAAATCCTGCTATTTGTGGCAACTTGGATGGATCTTGAGGGCATTGCACTAAGTGAAATAAGTCAGGCAGAGAAAGACAAGTACTGTATGATACCACTTATATGTGGAATCTCAAAAGGCCTAACTCATAGAAACAGAGTAAAGGTAGTTACAGGAGGGGGGGGGGGGGGCGGTATAGGGAGATGTTGGTCAAAGGGTACAACTTTCAGTTATAAGATGATTAAGTTTTTGGGATCTAATGTATAGCATAATGATTATAGTTAGTAATACTGTATTATATACATGAAAGTTGCTAGGAGAGTAGATCTTAAATGCTCTCACCACAAAAAAGAAATGGTAATTATGTGAAGTGATGAAGGTATTAGCTAATGCTACAGTTGTAATTATTTTGCGATATGTAAGTATACCGAATGAACACATTGTACATTTTAAACTTACACAGTTTTATATGGCAATTATATCTCAATAAAGCTGGGAATAAAAAGTTACAACTATTCCATGGAGAAGCTAAAAGACAGGTTGAACATGTGTGTAGATTCATGTAATACATGAAAAACCAAAATTAAACTCCGGGGAAATAAAAGTCATGTCTGAGCCCTGGTCTATGTGGCTCAGTTGGTGGGATGTCATCCCATTCACTGAGAGAGGTTGCCAGTTTGATTCTTGGTCTGAGCACGCCTGGGTTGCAGGCTCGATTCCCAATAGGGGGACGTGCAGGAAGCAGCCCTTCTATGTTTCTCTCTCTTTTTCTACCCTACTTTCTCTAAAGTCAATTAAAAAAAATTTTTTTAACACATTCTTTAAAAAAATTATGTCTGGCCCTGGCTGGTTTGGCTCAGCGGTTAGAGCGTTGGCCTGCAGTCAGAGAGACCCAGATTTGGTTCCCGCCAAGGGCATGTACATTGGTTGCAGTTTGTCCCCGGCCCTGGTTGAGTTGTGTGGGAGGCAGCCACTCGATGTGTCACTTTTTTTTTTTTATCCTCACCCGAGGACATTTTCCCATTTTTTTTCAGGTAGAGTGGGAGGGAGAGAGAGGAACAGAGAGAGAGAGAGAAACATCGATGTGAAAGGAACACATCGAGTGGCCACCACCCGCACGACCGACCAGGGCCGGGGACAAACTGCAACCGAGGTACATGCCCTTAGCGGGAACCGAACCCGGGTCTCTCCGGACCGCAGGTCAATGCTCTAACCGCTGAGCCAAACTGGCCAGGGCTCGATGTGTCACTTTTACGTCGATGTTTCTCTCTCCCCCTCTCCCCCTCTCCCCCTCCCCCCTCTCCCCCTCTCCCCTTCTCTCTCCCTCCCACTCTATCTGAACAAAAAATGGAAAAATGCCCTCAGGTGAGGATTAAAAAAATGTATGAGTTGAAAAATAAGCTTAACAGGATTAATAGATTAGACATTGTGGAAGGAAAAGTTAGTGAGTTTGAAGATAGAGCAATTAAATGATCCAAAATGAAACACACAGAAAAGATGAAAAAAAGTAAATAGAGCATTAGTGAGCTGTGGGACAACTTCAGGTAGCCTTATGTTTTTGTAATTGAAGTTCCTAATGGAAATTTGTCCTTACACAAATGAATAACTACATGGGTTTATATAAAAAAAAAATTTTAACTTAAATCTCTTTAAACTATTGTTTTAAAGCAAGAATATGGGTTTATAACATAGAAGTAAAATACAGGGTGGGGCAAAAGTAGGTTTACAGTTGTGAGTACACAAAACAGAATTTATTCTTATATTCTTATTTATTCATTGTATTTTGCATGTGAACAACTGTAAACCTACTTTTGCCCTACCTTGTACATGACAACAGTAGTGTTCAGGCAAGGAGAGGAGAAATGGAAGTATTATGAAGGAGAAAGCATTAAGTTTGGGAAGGTGGAAGTGAAACTATCATTATTCACAGATGACATGTTTGTTTATAGGAAAATTTTAAAGAATCTGCAGATAAACTTTTAGAATTAATAAGTGAATTTAGCAAGGTTTTAATATAAGATTAATGTTTGATTTTAGAAATTAAGGGTATTTCTGTATACTAGTCATAGATAATTAGAAAATAAAGTAAAAAAGGTAATACTTATATTAGCATTCAAAAATACCACATACCTAGGATTAAATGAAAGATGAACTCTCTCCAGTGAAAACTCTAAAAAAAATTACTGAGGTAAAACAAAGGAGATATAAATTAATGGCTGTGTACTTTCTATTTCTCCTGAATTGATCTACAGATTTAATATGGTCCCTAATATATAAATAGGAATCCAAATGCCAAACAGTAGTTGAAGAAAATATTGTAAAAGATAAGAGGGTTTATGCTTCTAAATATCGAGAGAGACTTATGGACCAGAATTCAGTGATATCTTTCAACAACTGTTGCTGGGTTAATGGAAAATCAGATTTTTCATTTACAAAAGTCAATTTCAGATATAAGTATAAATGATAAAACAGTTAAGTTCTCAATTGCTTGAAAAAATGATTTTAAAAAACAGAATGAAGGAAGTAATAAAGATTAAGAACTGATATTAATGCAATAGAAAACAAAGGTATGTGTAATCCTTTAGCTAAATATACTGCAGGACAGAAAAGGATATACATTGTATGATAACATTTATACTTAGTTAAAAAATAGGAAAATCATTCAGTAGTGTTAGGAGTCGGGATAGTAGTTACCTGTGATAGAAGAATGAGGATAGATAATGACTGGTTGATGAATGATGATAAGAGTGTGTGAGTGGGTCTTATGGAGTGCTAGTAATGGTTTATATCATTGGTTCTGTAGTGTGTGAACTACCCTTTTAGGGATTCTTTGAGGTCAAAATTATTTTTATGATAATATTTAAATATTATTTACCTTCTCCTTTCGTATTTTCTCTGATGCAGCAAAAGCAATAATTTGCAAACATAAGCGCAAATCAAGGCAGTGTGCCTTTTAACTACTGGGTATTCTTCACTGCCACACACTTTGGATTTTTTATTGAAAAAATAATAGTTTTACTTAATATCTGTAAAGCAGGAAACATTATTAAGTTGTGACCTTTAAGTATACATCTTTTAAATATTCTGTGTGATGACATGGGAAGTATGCATAAAGCACTTATACTACATATTGAAGTACAAAGGTTGCTTCAAGGAAGAGCATTTGTGTGATTTTTTGAGTTGGAGGTTGAACTAACTGCTTTGTTCATGGATCATTGTTTTTACTTGAAAGAACAATGGAAACTATTTAAATTTGTGAATTTGGCAGAAGTTTTCTTGAAAATGTACAGTGAGTCTGTCACTTCAGGGAAAATGATTGACAATATCTCTTGCCAATGATAAAATAGGAGCTATTTAGCAAAAAATAGAAGTTTGGAAAACTTATATCCACCATGGCAAGTCTCTACGGTCTTTATAGACTTAACAGACTATTCTAATGAAATTATTGGTAATGTTAGTTAATGTGATGTTTTGATGTTCCATAATGAAATGTGTCAATATTTGGAAGATCTGCATAACTTAGTGAACCATTATTTCCATATAACGAATGCATAATGTTACAAAATCATGTATTGCTAAATGATTCATTCAAAGTACAATGTAGAACAGTGGATTTTAATGTAACAGTATGAAAAATTTATTGATATGGTTTCAAATTCCACATTGTAACTACTCTTTTTTTTTTAATCCTCGCCCCAGGACATTTTTCCATTTTTTTTTTCTTCTTCTTTATCTTCACCTGAGGACATTTTCCTGCGTTTATCTTCAGATAGAGCAGGAAGGAGAGAGGAAGGGAGAGAAACATCGGTGTGAGACAGACACACCTAGTGGTTGCGACCTGCACGACCCAACCAGGGCCGGGGACAAACTACAACCGAGGCACAAACTACAACCGAGGCACGTACCCTTAGTGGGAACTGAACTCAGGTCTCTCTGGACCACAGGCCAACGCTCTAACCTCTGAGCCAAACTGGCCCATAGGTTAATTTTTTTTTTCTTTTAAATGAAATTTACACTGGAAGTATGTACCAGAAAAAAAAAGCCTTTGCCAGTTTTCTTTTTTCCTTCCCATTTATTTTTATACACAAGTTCCACCCCTTATCCAACCCGTTCAGTGGATGCCTGAAATCACTGATAGTACCGAACTCTATATGTACTGTTTTTTCCTATGCATATATACTAATAAAGTTTAACTGATAAATTAGGTACAGTACGAGATTAATAATAATAAAATAGAACAATAATAACAATATACTTGAATAAAGTTAACAGTGTGCTATATAGCCCTTCATGTCTAATGCATAAATAGGGTGGGGCAAAAGTAGGTTTACAGATGTGAGTATGTGGAACCCAGAGTTTATTCTTTATTATTTATTAGTTATTGTATTATTTTCTATATGAACAATTGTACACTTTTCCAATTCTGTATTAGCATATTATTGTTACTTTATTTTAAAAAAATGTTTTCCCCTTTATTGGTTTTAGAGAGGAAGGGAGAGGGGGAGAGAAAGAGAAACATCAATGAGAGAGAACATTGATTGGCCTCCTCCTACATGCCCCCCACTGGGGATTTGGCCCACAACCTGGGCATGTGCCCTGACTGGGAATCGAACTGGTGACCTCTTGGTGCATGGGTTGATGCTCAACCACTGAGCCACACCAGCCGAGCATATTATTGTTATTTTTAAAAATTAGATCACGTATCTGTGATTTTTGCAAATATGTTGGATAGTTGAATTTCTAATTTTCAGTGTTATAAACATTGATATTTATGAATTTAAAATTTTTTTGTGTGTTCTTTTTTTGATACCTAAGATTTTGATAGAGAACAGCAGTTTTTCTTAAAGCTTGAATAAAAATAAATTTGAAGTTTACTGTAATCCTCTTACCAAATGTTGATGACCTAATTATATCTGGAAGTAAAGTGGATTTATATATCTCTGGATAGGACATGCCCTGTAGTTTGAGAGCAGATTATTTTATAGTGAACATGGAGGTAGCAGTGAAGGGCATGGAATTGGGGTAGGTAGGCACCAAAGGAAAGATCACTAACATTTTGTTTTGCCATATCCCAGCTAGTTATACTTTTGTAGAGTTGCTTTAAAAGTACTCTTTGTACTAGGAACTGCTTATTCAAATGTTGTTTCTCTTTTCAATCTAGGTAACATTGTACAACACTGATCAGGATGGTAGTGATAGCCCACGCAGTAGCCTTAACAACAGTCTCTCAGACCAGAGTTTGGCATCTGTTAATTTGAACAGTGTTGGAAGCGTGCATAGTTATACACCGGTAAGTTTTGATGAAGTTAATTTTTTTGTGAGTACTCATTTAATGCTTAAAACGAAACCAAACGTAATCGAAATGCCAATAAAAAGTGAAAATGTGTATTTTTCACTGATCAGTTAGCTTAGATAAGTAGAGCAGATTTCTACCTTGATAATGTTTTAATTGGGTACTTATATTTTACCAAGTTAGATAGAAATATGTAGTTGTGTACTATGTTATTATATATTTTGGTTTACTTTACTCCATGTGTTCTATGTCCAAGTGATGGGCAGTTGGAATAGGAGAGAGATTATACCTCAGGTTAGCAAAGCTACATTTGATGATATTTTAGAGTCCTTGGTAAAAGACCCTAGAGGATGTATGTGTAAATCACCTTATTTTTCATTTGTACCTTTGAGAAGGGGCTTCTACAAACTGCAAAGGTCAGGATGACCTAGTACCAAATTTGTTAGCCTGTCTTGTATTTTCAACTTTTGTCTGGAAAACAAAGCTGTGTGATAAAGGGACCTGTGTGAGTATTCTTGCTCCTGTGCTGATTTGGTTACCTATTATACGAACATGGCCCTTGGGTTGTATGATACTTCTTTTCAAGTCATCTGTTAACTATCCTCCCCAGTAGACAGAACAGAACCCAAGAGCCATACACTACACTGTTATTGGTATAAATATGATGTCACCAGATCACTCATGAGGATGAGTAAATACACAAAAACTTATACAGGACAAATATATGAAGTGGGGAACTGAAATAAGAAAATAACACAAGGGAAACAAAACACTCAGCAGAAGTAAAATTTCTATTGAATGTAGATAAAAAGAAATGTGATTCTATAAAGCTGTTATCAGTGCTCTGGGGGAAAGGGAATTAAAATGTTCTCCCAGAATACAGAAGAAATAGATAAAGAAATAACAGTTATATAAAAGAAGAGAATAGATATGGAGAACTGAGAATTCTTGGTGTCCCTGAAGAAGAATAGTGGCTACAGAAACAGTCTTCAGAAGAAATAGAGATTAAAAGGACTACCGAGGGGCCCTGCTGGTATGGCTCAGTGGTTGAGCATCAACCCATGCATCAAGAGGTCGCCAGTTCGATTCCCGGTCAGGGCATATACCCAGGTTGTGGGCCAAATCCCCAGTGGGGGGCATGCAGGAGGAGACCAGTCGATGTTTTCTCTCATTGATGTTTCTATCTTTCTCCCTCTCCTTTTTTTTCCTCTCTCAAAAAATCAATGAAGAAAAAAAAATTTTTTTTAAATAAAAATAAAAGGGCTACTGAGTTCTTGAGAAAGTTAATGGGGAAAAAAAACCTGTATCTAAACACATCATAAAATAAAAAATGCTCTGGCCAGTTTGGCTCATCAGTTAGAGTGTCAGCCCACAGACCAAAGAGTCATGGGTTCTATTCCAGTCAAGGGCACATACCTTGGATGCGGTTCGGTCCCCAGCCCTGGTTGAGGTCATGCGGGAGGCAGCCAGTCGATGTTTCTCTCTCTCTCCCTCTTCCCCTCCCTTCCACTCTATCTGAAGATAAATAGAAAAATATCCTTGGGTGAGGGTTTAAATAAATAAATAAACAAACAAACACACACATTATGACAGATTTTGAAATTTCAGAAGTATTCATAAATACTCTTGGAGAAGAAATAAGATGCATTCAAAGAAACACAAATCATACTTCTCTTTCATAATACCAAATGCCAGAAGATAATGAAACACTTGTTGCAGAATTTTAGGGGATAGATTTGGAATTATAAATATTATGCTTAGCCAAATTCTCAATCATATGTGATGCAAGAAGAAAGACATTATAGAGAGCTTAGAAAGCATTCTACCTTTGTTTTTATGTGGCCTTATGAACAAAATTTTGTAGCTGGTCAAGAGGTGAATAAAATTAAAGTGCTAGGTAATGAGAAAGTCATAATATTAAAGGACTAGTTGGAACATTGAAGCAAACTGTGCAAAGATTTAATGATTTTATGTAGCTTTCAAAATAGCTTGAATGTAGAAAATCTTGAAACCAAAAGAAATTAAAGAGCAGAGTCCCTATACCCCAAAATATAATAAGAGGAAAAATTTAAAAACATTTATTGAACTAGATGACAGAAGTAAAAACAAACATGTCTGTTATGCCAGTACACGTAAGAGGGTTAAACTCCTCTGCTATAAACTAGACATTGCAGACTGCTTTTTTTAATTTAACAACAAGATATCAAACACTCCTTAAACAGAAGTACAGTGTCAGCTGCTGGTTGAGCTTATCACATATCCATAGATTGAGCCTTTAAGACCACAGTGAGCCCAGATGCATTGAGATAGTTTTATTACTTATACAGAGAGTATAAGCCACATCACTATGGTGTCAGATCCCACAGGACAAACCCAAATCAGAGGAGCTTGATGACAGACTACATATGTGGTGGGTCAAGTTCCATACTGCAGCTAAGCAATTGTATTACTTGTAGCTGTACCCTATAGGAATAAAGTAGAAAGTCCCCTGCCTCACTGGAAACAGGGAGACAGATGAGAAACTGCCTCTGAGTGACTTGCTGCAAGATGGAGAGGTTGACAAGAAACTGCCCATGGCTGCCTCCTGCAGGATAGGATGATGGATGAGAATTTGCTCCTCATAAGACTAGTCATCATCCCATCTTTCAGGATAATCACAGGATTCTACCAAGGCTGAGGTCATCCTGCTATTGTGTTTTGTCTACATGGCCCGTGCGAGGTTACCAGAGTGCCTAGTGGCAAATTCTTTCTCCTACACAAAATTCATGTTTTTTTCAAGTTATTGCAAACTCCTTGTGAGCATTGTTTTGAGTAGCTGCATAAATTTACAGTGAGTATATCTTAATTTTTCACAACATTAAACAAATGGTAGTTTATCACCCCTTGATATAATCTGTAAGATATACAGCTGATCTTTTTTTTTAACGTTTTATTCTAGTTGTGTGTGCTACCTTCAAAGATAATTCTTATTTTATAGATGTTTCTGATGTTTTTTCCCCCTGCATAACTCAAGCCCTTGATGTACAAGGTGGGGCAAAAGTGGGTTTACAGTTGTGAATATATGAAATAGTTTATTCTTGTATTATTATTCTTTAATTATTGCATTATTTTCCAAAGGAATAACTGTAAACCCACTTTTGCTACATCCTGTATTTTGTTTTTATCAGAATCTCCTTTGTCTTTTAGCTTTTATTTTTCATGTTCCTTCAGTTTCATTTTATTTAATAAAAAAAATTTTCTCTAGAAATGATGAGTTTAGGTGTACTGAAGTTTCTTGCTGCTTTGGGCTGTGCCACAAAAACTGATCACAGTGCTCAAAGTATTTGAATTTAAGTATTTAAAGGTTAATTGACTAAATGAATGAGAAATGTTAGTAGTTTCATAATATAGTGGCATTTGAGATGAAATTGCTTCTATAGAAACAAGATGAAGATTCTACAGAAACAGGCCAGGCTTTAGCTCATCACTTATTTTTATGATCTTGGAAAGGTCATTTACCTTCTTTGAACTCTTTCTCCTCTTCTGTAAAATATAGGGATTGGATTAGATTTCTGTGGTTCTTTAAGATTCAAGTTAACAGTTTTGTGATCTCTATTTTATGCACACCCCCAGTTTAAACAGAGGATGGGAAAACCACAGGCAGGGAAGTAAATATTTCTTTTGGATTCTAGAAACTGTTTTAATATTTTCAGTTATATATTTTATGTAACAAATCAATTCTGATATAGAGCAACTAAATTAGTAGTATTTTCTTTTAATATTAGGTGACAAACCATCCAGAACCAGTCTCTCAATCATTAACTCCTCAACAGCAGCCACAGTACAACCTTCCAGAACGAGACAAGCAACTGCTTTTCTCAGAATATAATTTTGAAGATCTCAGTGCCTCATTTCGGAGCCTTTATAAGTCAGTTTTTGAGCAGTCACTTAGTCAACAAGGTGAGGTGTTCTGCAAAATACTTTCTGTAAAGTAAATTTGTAAAATGTTCTCTTAAAAATTTTTTTCACATAGCAACTGTTATATTTCTTTGATCTTAGAACATTATCATCATGATCAGGATTGAATGCTCTTTGTGTCTTTACTATGCTCTGTGTATATTTATATCGTAGCACAAGAATAACAGATAAATTTCATCTTGCCTGCTTGCTTCACTTGATCCAGTGGTGTCCTGGAGTTGTGTTGAAGAATTCTGGTACTGCATCTGTGCCATGTGGGAAAGACTACCATGGTTAATTAGAGATGCCTGCCATGTGAAGCATTTTAGTGGTGAATGTTGCACACAAGAATAGATGTGCTTTGCCTTTTTGTTCTGACTGGTATTAGTAAAGAGATGACTATTAGAATATGGTAGCACTGCCCTGGCTGGTTTGGCTCAGCGGTTAGAGTGTCAGCCTGCGGTCCAGAGAGACCTGGGTTCGGTTCCTGCTAAGGGCACGTACCTCGGTTGCAGTTTGTCCCCGGCCCTGGTTGGATCGTGCGGTTGGCAACTACTCGATTCGTCCCTTTCATGTTGATGTTTTTCTCTCTTTCTCCCTCCCACTCTATCTGAACAAAAAATGGAAAAATGTCCTCAAGTGAGGATAAAAAATTAAAAAAAGAATATGGTAGCACCAAATATGTAACTTTATGTAGGGTACTTCCAGGTGAACACATTGGTTAGTGGTATGCTCTGGGTCCTTGTTTTATACAACATATTTAAGTCAGATTTTAATGCTGAAAGTGATTTTGTTTGAGATACAGTATTATATCAACCAAATGCTAGTTAACCTGCTACATTATGTGTTACTGTGCCATTGGCTGCATTTAATTTTAGTCAGAGGCATGTGATAGGATCAAAATGTCACATTGTCTTTCCCCAAAGAACAAGAGTCACACATTGTTGGGAACACTACTGTTGAAGCAGTTCCTAGTTTCTTTGACAGATTATACTATTTATACTTCAACTCAGAGTTTTTACCTGTTCATAGCAGTGAGCAAAATATTTTAGTCAAAAATCCCAGTCTTGTCCAGCTGGTGTAGCTCACTGGTTGAGCATTGACCCACGCACCAAGAGATTGCTAGTTTGATTCCCAGTCAGGACACATTCCCAGGTTGTGGGCCCAATCTCCAGTGTGGGGCATGCAGGAGGTGGCTAATTGATGTTTCTATCTCTCCCTCTCTCTTCCTCTCTCTCTAAAAATTAATAAAGGAAAAAAAAATTTTTTTAATTTTCTGTCTTTATAGAGTTTACATTTTAATACTTGTGATTGTCAGATATCATGGTGAAAAGTTAATGTTATAGCCAAGTGTTACATATATCAGTGAATATCAATAGCTTGTATAGGAAGTTGGTTTTTCTGGTTAAAGGAATATTCATGCATTCTTTCAAATTTTATCTCAAATTTTCTATCTGTAAAAGTACAAAAAGAACTAATATAAGACTTTGTTAAGCGGATCCAACCTTGGTGATCATAACAGAAAATTACTGGTTTTGAAATAATAATGGTTATGATTTCTGAAGCCCATAATGATGTTTCGTCAAACAAACAAAAGAGCATTGACAGGAATTCTGGGTTCTAGTCCTGGTTCTGCCATAAAGTCATCTGAGTTAACACCACTTCTCTATAACTCAGCATCCTCATTTGTTCAACAAAGAAGATTAGATAAGATTATGGTTTTCAAATCCTTGTCTTTGGAATCCTTTGCTTTTGTGAAGGTCTTGGGGAGCTGAAGTATGCAGATGAAGAGGGAGACCTAGCAGGCTTCATTCCCTGACTTCAAAAAAAGAAACTTTACATTTATCAGTTTTACATATTGGGCTTCTGAAAGATACTTTATTTCATTTTATTTAAAAATAATTTGGGATTAAAAATGTTGGTATGTATCGTATCTGGATTCCCACTTAAAATGCTAGGACTTCATTGGAAATAGATAATGAAATAACTTTATTTCATGTTACTGTAATAACTCTACAGATTCCCTATAAATGACAGTTTTCCAGGGCCAGGGCAAGAACTTTTATTAACACTTGTACCTATAAAATGTTAATGTACTAAGTTTTAAGATTATTTTACAATGTACTCTAATACATTTTTACTGTTAATACTATTTACTAGTAAATGAGTATAATTTTATTTTGTTTAAAAAGTTTGATTTTTGCCCTGGCCAGTTTGGCTCAGCGGTTAAAGCGTCGGCCTGTGGTCCGGAGAGACCCGGGTTCGGTTCCCGCTAAGGGCACGTACTTCGGTTGCAGTTTGTCCCTGGCCCTGGTTGGTCGTGTGGGTGGCAGCCACTCGATGTGTCCCTTCACATCGATGTTTCTCTCTCTCTCTCTCCCTCCCACTCTATCTGTACAAAAAATGGAAAAATATCCTCCGGTGAGGATAAAAAAAAAAAAGTTTGATTCTTTATTGACTGACACTATGCCATGGGATTTTACATAGTAATATAGATTTTTTTTGGGGGGGGGGGTATGTGCCCCTAGCAGGAACCGAACCCAGGACTCTCTGGTTCGCAGGCCAATGCTCCAACTGCTGAGCCAAACCAGCCAGGGCCGTAGTGATATTTTTTGTGTTTGGCTCAGCAAAACATGGTATGAGCCATACTTTAAGATATGAAAATAACCTAGTTATAGAATCAAATATTGCAATAGATTTATTAAAATGAGCGCCTGCAAACCAAACATACATTATGTTTGATATTAGGCATTTCTGGCCTAATCATCATCATCGTTGTCATCATAACAGCTAGCCTTCACTGTGCTCATCCTGCAGCCTGCACTTGCATCATGGCATTTTATCTGCACAACTCTATGAAGTAGATACTATTATCATACCCATTTACACTTGAAGTAATTGTGGCTTGGAAAGGTAATATCTTTCCAGAGTTTCCAAGTGCAGTGCAGAGACTTTAATCCCTACTTTCTGATGCTGTAAAATATGCAGTCTTAACCCCTAAGCTGTTCTCAGGAATGTTCCATAAGAGTAATAAAAAAGAACAGTGGAAATGGCTGTTTTGTTTTGCTTAGTCTTTACTCGTCTTGTAAGACTCAACTCATACACTGCCTTTTCAGGGAAGGCTTCTCTATATCTCCAGTCCCTTCCTACCTGAACAAGCAAGAAATCAAGTTCTTATATCCCCAATGTATACTTTTTTGCCTTAGTACTTAATGTTGTTGGACATAATCTCTTTAAGCATCTCTCTTCCACTAGAGCATAGGCTACTCAAGGGCAGGGAATGATGTTTCTTAACTCTTCTCGGTTACAGAATTCAGTGTATAGTGGATGTTCCATCAATACTTGTTTTCTTTTTCCCCCTCCCATGGGTCTTTTATTTTTATTTATTTATTTATTTTTATCCTCACCCGAGAACATTTTTTTGCATTTATCTTCAGATAGAGTTGGGGGGTGGGGGAACATCGATGTGAGAGGGGCACATTGAGTGGTTGCCACCCACACAACTCTGACCAGGACCGGGGACAAACTGCAACGAAGGTACGTGCCCTTAGCGGGAACCAAACCCGAGACTCTCTAGTCTGCGGGCCGACACTCTAACCGCTGAACCAAACCCAGGGCCCCATGGGTTTTTTTTATTGGCTTCCAAAGCCATCAACACTTGTTAAACTGTATCAAAGTTGCCTTTTGATAGCATGTACCTTTACTCTCTAAATAATGTTGCAAACCTTTGTCATAAAATGTAACTGCAATCTAACCATAAATCTTGCTTTTTCTGGCTGTTTTTAGGTTTGATGAACATCCCTTCTGAATCTTCCCAGCAGTCCCATACTTCGTGTTCCTATCAGCACTCTCCTAGCAGTACAGTGAGCTCTCACCCACACGGCAACCAAAGCACCCTGTCCAACAGTCATGGCAGTGGCCTCAACGCCACAGGCAGTAATTCGGTTGCACAAGTCTCAATGTCCCACCCCCAGATACACACACAACCGTCTCCACATCCGTCCCATCGACCACATGGTTTACCACAGCATCCACAGCGTCCCCAGCATCCAACACCGCACCCACAGCAACACAGCCAGCTCCAGTCCCCTCATCCTCAGCACCCCTCTCCACATCAACACATGCAGCATCATTCGAACCATCAGCATCAGACGTTAACACATCAGGCAGCCCCACCCCCACAACAGGTATCCTGTAATTCTGGTAAGTTTTTGTCTCTTGACTGTGTTCGGCTAACTGTAAATTAGGATCTGTCTTTGTTATCTGTGGGGCTTATCTGTATTTACTACTACTCTCTTTTCATCTGTCACTCAGAGATTTTCTTAATTAAAATGTATTGTGCCAAAATAGGCAAACAGCAATCCTTGTAGGTTTTATGGTTTTATCTCTTATGTTGTCCTTTGGAAAATAAGTGTTTTTGTGAGTATAATTGACCCTTGAACAATGCACGGGCTAGGAGCTCCAATCAGTTGAAAATCTGTGTATGACTTTTGACTTTCCAGTCATCCCTTCGTATCCAGGAGGGATTGGTACCAGGACTTCCTTCGGATACTAAAATCCATAGATGTTTAATTCCCTCACATAAAATGGTAAAGAACAATGCATGCAGTTGGCCCTCCACATCTGAATTCCCAATTAGGGATTGAAAATACCATCCAGCTGTATATTTATTGAAAATACTATCAACTATATATTTATTGAAAATGATCTACATGTGAGTAGACCCACACAGTGTAAACCTGTATTGTCCAAGGGTCAGCTATATTTGAAAGAAGTATGGAATGCAGTCTATCTGCACCCTGTTATGATTCAGTGGTATAGAAGAAAGCATAGATTTGAATCCTTATATGGCTCTTAGAACTTTTGGTGCATTTCTTAACTTCTTTTAGTCTTGTTTTCTCATCTATAAAAATGAAAGTAAAATATACTGGTATACAGTGTTGTTATAAAGGTCATATTGAGAATACTAATATGAAATGCCTAGTCTAGTCCCTTGTATTTAAGCATTTAGTGAATGTCTCCACTCCTCCTTTCTTTGCTTAATTCCTGCCAGGCATATTATTTTAGAATGATATATTGCAAAGGAAGAAAGCATGTTTCATATCCTGATGTTTTGAAAATCTGTTGCTCTTCAGTTAGGTCTTGATGGTTTCTGGTGAGGTGCTTAACTGACATGACCTTGCTTACAGACCAAGCAGTCTTTGTACTGCAGAACTCCAAGGGGTGCCACAGACATAGACTACAAGGTGAATGGGGCCCCTGGGAGTTGTACAGAATTCAGCTCCTTCTCTTACCTTGCCTGGTTGTCCACTTACCAACAATATATCACTGATGAGACTTTTATCCTGGAGGGACAATTTCTAAGTGCTAGACAGTGCTAGTTCTTATTCATCAATTTAAAATTGACCATTGTTTTAGGCAGTTAAAATATTGTCAGGGAATGAATTTTAGGTAGTGCATATTCTGATTTTACTTTAAATCTTATTATTTTCTAAAACTGTCTCCTTATTTGCATTGTGGAAAAAATGATACAAGTTTGGGGGGGAGTGTATTTAATGAGATAAGGTACAAAAATGCATAGCAGAGTACTTAGAAATTAGTTTCTTTTAACAGTTTATTTTGTTTTGTATTACCAATTCTAAGTAGAATACAATTTAGAATAAAATAGAAAATTGGGTGTAGTTTCTGCCTTGATGGGCTCTCTCTCCTAAAACATCTTGAAGTTATTTTTAGATCTATGCCTAGAGGAAAAGGTATATAACATAGCCCCCTTTTATAACTTGTAGTTCAGTCACTATTGCCTACCTTTTAATGTCTATACATTCTTCAGAAATTTAAGCTTCTTTTTAATATGATTTTAAGGATTTACTAATGATTGTAGAGAATGGGAATCTATCAGAAGGCTGTGATGCTTTGTTCATACCTTTCTTTTTAAGTGTAATGATTACGAAGGGGGAGAAAAGTACAATTACAGCTGACAACAACCCATGATGTGCCCTAACTGGTCTGTTATCCCAGTGGTAGCTTGCCAGAGGATGAAAATAGACTTCTACCTTGGGAGTTAGGGAAAATTGTGGCTGTGATAATTAGTCTCTTTGAATGATGAAATTTTTATTTATAAGATGGAACTAATAAACAGGTTGTCTTTAACAGTGAAGGAGTGGAGGGAACTCGCAGTTGTTGAGTGCCTATTATGTGCAAGGCAAGTTAGATACAGTATCTCATATTCTCTTAAATCATGTATAGATTACCACATTCAATAGGAAAAGTGTAAGTCAAAGAAATCAAGCGATTTGCTCAAGATCATATTGCTAATAAGTAGTGGAACTGAAATTTATATTCTGGCCTATCAGTTCAGAGCCTGTTAACACCAGTTATTATAAAAGAACTAAGATCAGCAAACATTTACTGAGTGGGTAGGGGTTTGCTCAGCCACTCTCTGCAGAGATTGCTTTATTTTGTGTTGCCAAGTTAGCGTTTATTGTAGATTTGAAAGACTGATAGACTTGAATGATTGTGGCTCACTTGAGACATTGATTTAAAATCTCCCTGCCCCCCACCCCCTAAAAAATTTATTTCTAAATTATGAGTTGCCTGAGGGTAGGGTCATGTTGTCTCTGATTCATTGTTGTTGTTTTTTCAATCCATAATTGGCAGAATTTTGTAAATTAAGTAGCTAGTAGTTGATATACAGAATTACCTGTGATATAGCAAAAAATTCTTTTTATTCTTACTTTCATCCATCCAAGGGTTATCCTGTAAACAGTTATTTGGACAGCAGTCACCTGAATGAAGAGTATTCTTTTTTATTTTTTATTCTTTATCTATTTGGTGCTCTCTCATTGAGTGCAGCTCTTGCCCCATGCCTCTGAGTGGTGACCACATTGTTGACATAGACAGTGGAGTCTTAACTCTTCGGATGATGTCACATCAGAGGATACTATTCCTGACTAGAAAAGCCCTGGTTTGGATTCATCAGGATTTCTTACAGAATTTGCTACCTTGACAGGAGAACTGTGTTGAGGCATTATACTGTTAAGGTTGCTTTGTAAGAAACATCTCTTGCTATACAATCTAATTTACCTGCCTTAAGTTAGTGCTTTGAGTTAGACTGCACATTGCTTCTAAATGTGTACCTGCCCCTAAGTTATTAAGAACTATCTTGGAATGTCACAACAAGACGGGAAAATTAACTTTAAAATACTGATTTATATGACTTGTCCTGCCTGGTCATCATTTGTACTATACAAATGTAAAGAGCAGTTATCAAGTTTGACAACTTTCAAGTGCCCAACTAGAGCTTAGAAGCCCTGGGTTCAAGTCTTAGATTCATTCTAGTGACCTTGCTAAATTATTCCATCGCTCTGGGGTTTGTTTTTTCCTTCCAATTTGTAAAATGGAGAGAAATAATAACCTTCCTACCTGTTTCACAGAGCAGATTGTCCCAGCACATGATGTAATGGGTGTGAGTCCGTTTGTAAAAATTGATAGGGATCTACCAATGTCGGGAATAAGGTCAGCTCATTGTCTCCAGTTGTCATATACTTCAAACTTTCACTACCCCAAATTTATAGTATCGTCAATGTTATTTTTATAGGTGTTTCAAATGATTGGTATGCAACACTTGATATGCTAAAAGAAAGCTGTCGAATTGCTAGCAGTGTTAATTGGTCAGATGTAGACCTTTCACAGTTCCAAGGTGAGTATTGGTTCATTTTTACATATAACCAAATACACATCCTGTTTTCTCTGGTAGATTATAAGTTTCTTTGTAGTAGAAATAAACATCTCCTTATACAGTGTTTTATTTGCTGTTGGTAGTATGCTTAAAAACAACATATGCTTTAAAATAACACTGCAAAATTTATAATTAAGTCTTTTTAACAGTTGAAGCAGAGGGTCACAGACAACAGTTCTGAAAACAATTTAGCCACATTTAAAAGAGTCAGACTTGGAATAATTTTATAATGTCATTCCTCATTGCATAGGCAAATCACTACCAGTGGAAATTTTGAGGGCTGAAAAAAATTGTCTTGCTGTTTTCCTTGCAATATTTACAGAACTGTGCTTAACTGTATTTCTGTTTTCCTCATAGGTTTGATGGAGAGTATGAGACAGGCAGATCTCAAGAACTGGTCTTTAGATCAGGTTCAGTTTGCTGATCTCTGTTCTTCTCTTAATCAATTCTTTACACAAACTGGCCTTATCCACTCACAGAGTAATGTTCAGCAAAATGTCTGTCATGGTGCCATGCATCCAACAAAATCTTCCCAACACATTGGAACAGGTATGAATTTAATTATCTTCTCGATTTTCTCTTTTCCTCATTAATATGCAACTTTGTACATTGTTAGTGGTGACGGTGACCCATTTACATCTTTTAATTTCTAAGAAATGAGTGTAATCAAATTACGTATTTAAGATATATCTTAGTGCCCTGGCCAGTTTGGCTCAGTGGTTGGAGCATTGTCCTCTGGACCAGAGTCTCGGGTTCGGTTCCCGCTAGGGGCACATACCAAAAAAAAGATATATCTTAGAAAAATTAAGATAAAGAAATTTTTTGGTCATAATTTATATGATTGTTTATATTACTATTGACTTTGTGACCTTTTAAGTTGTCAAACAAGAATTAAATGTCTTAAAGATACATACATTTTTATAAGAACATAGTTATAGATGAATTTAAATTTGTATATACTTGCAATGAAAATCTTGTATCTTCTAAGAATGTTAAAGAAAATTGAAGCTGTGCCTGGCCAGTGTGGCGTAGTGGTTGAGCATCAACCATGCACCAGGAGGTTGCCAGGTCAATTCCTGGTCAGGGCACATGGCCAGGTTGTGGGCCCCCATCCCCAGTGTGGGGCATGCAGGAGGCGGCCAATCGATGTTCTCTGTCATTGGTGTTTCTGTCTCTCTCCTTCTCCCTTCCTCTCTCTCTCAAATCAATAAAGAATACAAGTTAAAAAAATATTGAAGCTGAAAGTTTACTTGAAGGATAGACATAATGGTATGTAGTCTCACTGATGTTTTACTCTGGATTCAAAACTTGTACTCTGTATTTTTCGTCTCACTTTCTTCCTTTACTCTTTATTCTGTAGCCATCTCTGTTACTCTGGTTATAGTGCCTACATTGTCTCAAGTTTCCATTCTGTAGGCATTTAATATACATGTTCTTTCTCTATGCATTTTAATTTCTTGCTTCCTTTTATCTTCACGTTGACTTCTTTTCTGTATGTTACCTTGGTTTTGCATTTGATGCTTAAACAAAAAACAAAACAAAACCTCTTTTTTCTGTCTTGAGTGACTTCCTTCCATCATTATCCTAGCTTATATCATATATTTGGTCTTCCTATGTTCTCAAGGTTCCCAGTCAGGCTGCATCTTTCTTTTTGTGAAATCTATATTTTTGTGTCTTTTTAAAAAAAATGTGTTTTTAAGAAATTGATTTTAGAGAGCTCTGGAGGAAGGGAGAGGGAGAGATAGATAGAAACATTGATGAGAGAGAAACATGGACCAGCTGCCTCCTGTATGCCCCTGCTGGGGATTGAGCCTGCAACCTGGGCATGTGCCCTGCTGGGGATTGAGCATGCAACCTGGGCATGGACTAGGACCTCTTAGTCCATGGGACGATGCTTACAGTCCACTGAGCCACACTGGCTGGGCTAACTTCAATTTTTGATAACTCTTTAGCTCCCCCCTCCTTTTGTCATTTCTCTTTTGATATCTTTCTAATATATATTCTTCTCTAATTCCCACCCCTTCTCCCCTTTTAAGTTAAGAATTAGTCAAAAATGAGAAATGAGCCGTGGCTGGGTTGCTCAGTGGTTAGAGCATCAGCTCATGGACCAAAGAGTGTCGGGTTCAGTTCCAGCCAAGGGCATGTACCTCGGCTGTGGTTCATCCCTGGCCCCGTCAGAGTCATGCGGGAGGCAATTAATCGATGGGTCTCTCTCACATTGATGCCCCCCATCCCCATCCCCCACTCTTCCTGAAGATAAATGGGAAAATATCCTCAGATGAGGATTTAAAAAGAGAAATATAAAAACAGATTGATATTCAGAATAAAAATCAGATTGTCTCTTGATTGTGACTTTAGCTCCTAAGGATGAGTCAAAGAGCTAAGATTTTTCAAGTCAGAGGCTGAGAAGTCATTGGTGCACTAGTGACCATGTTACTCAGAGTGGTGTGGCCCCTCCAGCCTGGCAGCCTGGTGCACCCTTTAGGAGGCGTACCAGCCATGCATGTGAAGTCTGATCATCTCCCTCCGCAAGAATTTACTAGAGCTGTAACATAACATAACTTTCTCTTTTTTCTTCCTAAATCTTCAGTATGGTAAATTGGTAAAAGAGCTCAGTTCTGACTCTAAACTTCACTATAAAAAACATGCCTATTAGGAGGCAGTGGCTGTAAGTCAAGTCTCATGTTCTGTTCCTGGTTCTGTCTCATTTTTCTCTCGTCTCATTTCCTCATCCACATGAACAGAGTTAGGGTTGGATTAGATTATCTCAAACTTGGACAGTCTGACTTTCCAGTGGTAGGCAAAACCTTGGGAGCAGCCAAATAGTATGTGTGCCTTACCGTGATCACAAAAGGAAGATATTCCTTCCCCTTTAAGTTTCCTCTGGGAAAGTGGTTGCTCTTTTCTAGTTGAGTACAGCATTGCTAGATGCACGTATGATTTGTGTGAAACCCCGGAACACGTTAGGGAAACGGCTTTCCTGGGATTCCAGATGCTCTGCACAAAGTGAGCCAGTGTGATGGTTTTTCTTCTCCAAGATTTACTGGGGAGGGCACATGAGGTTTGTTCCTCTCCCTTTCTGTTTTGCATTAGGATGCAGCATAATTGACATTTTAGAGCTATTACATTTGATGGCTCCTGTCAGGAAAAATACATTAAGAACCGTCTGAAATGCCACTTAAATGAAAACTGTGTTTCCCATCTCCATACTTCTAAATAATACATTTTTAATCACGTTTGCCTGGTGTAGCCATTTTTCCTTTTCGAGTCTTTCCTGTGACTTTGTGCCTGTCATCACTTTGTGAAGTAGCTCGGGCACACATAGGTCTGCTTTGAAGGTGAGAAAAATCTAGGCACTATAAAGACAACTGTTAGTAGAAAGAGCCCATCAGTTAGGAGAACTGGATTCTAGCCCTAGCCCTGTCAAACTGATGTGTCTTTGGTCAAGTCAGCTTAGCCTTTCTGAGCCTCAGTTGCCTCATCCATAAAATGGGGACAATCCCTGTTTTGCCCTCAAAACAGTGGGAGGCTTGGATGAAGTAATGAAAATGCTTTTGAACTGGAATGGGGCATGTAACAACAATAATAGACATAACTTGCATGCAAGCTTATAGAAAATTAGAGGCAGTGTCAGAATTAGTACCAGTAGACTGACCCAGCCTGGCTTGTGTTAAATAAGCCAGCACCACCTTGGCAGTTTTAGCATCTGAAAGGAATACGTTTTCCTTCCCTTACCTGCTTAATTTAGTTTTAGGTAACAATTCTATTAAGATTTTAATGCTTGATTGGTTTTACTTATGGTAATATGTTTTTCTTCTTTCTGTTTTTTAATCGTATTAGGAAATTTGTACATAGACTCCAGGCAAAATCTCCCTCCTTCAGTGATGCCACCTCCTGGTTACCCTCACATCCCACAGGCTCTCAGCACTCCAGGAACAACGATTACAGGTACCTTGGGGTGTGGTGTGTTGCAATTAGTACTCAGAGTTTAATACTGAAAAGCTTTAGCTGTCCTAACAATGAATGAGGTTGCCTCAGGAGGGAGGAAACTCTGTTAAGGCAGGTGGGGTGCAAAAGTCTGGAGAGCTGCTTGGCTCCAGTACTCCTGAAGGGACTACCTGAGGTCTCTTTTAGCCCACGGTGCTGTCAGTGGTTTTAATTGTCCTGTCTCTGTAAGAGGTTGGGGACAAAGAATGTGTCCTAGGACCTTAGGTGTCATTGAGGCTGTTTGACTTTGATAGACTTCAGGTTTTAAGAACCTACTTTGATTAGCTGTTCTGTATTCATTCTGATGAAGTTTCGCCAGCTATAGTTTCCAGGGAATTACTTTAGAGAGAACATAAGTTTTAGGAGTTTCTAGTTCATACATTTTTTTCCCCTAGGTTCCTGAATATTGGATATTATGTTTAGCAGGGTTAGTGGAGGCGCAATGTTAGAGATGGAAGGGGTTTTAGGGATAATCTAGATGAGGAAATGGAGACCCAGAAAGGGAGACAGCTTACCCAGAGCCACCAGTTTGGTAAATGGCCAAACCCAGACTCAAGCTTTGATGCCTGGAGTCAGAGCTCATGGTTTTCTCATATAGCACACCACACCACCCTTTACTTAGGCTGCGTGAGGAAAAGACAAACAGTGATGTGGAGGAGAGGATTTAAAACCCCAGAGGACTGTGTGCCAGGCAGCAGTGAGGAAGGAGTTGGGACCAAGTGACATGTATTCCGTGCCCTCATTTCACACCAAGAACTTGTAGGTGGTAAGACAAGGTAGTTACGACTCTAGAACTAGATTCCCAGTTCTGAGTCCTGGTGCTTTGATGCCTGGTAGCTCCCTGACTCTCCTAGCTCAGCTTCCCTATCTGTAAGAGAGGGCTGGTGACTCCTAACTCCTAGTGTTATTAAGAGAATTAAATGAGGATTATATGTAAATCACTTACATTGGTGCCTGGCACATAGTGAGGAATTTATACATTAAATAAATAAGTACAGGCATTTCTGCTATACTGAAAACCGTAGCATTTTGTAAAATTGTACATTAAAGATTATATGGCTTATGAGAAAAATAAGATTAGCAGCAGATTTCTTGAAACTTTGTATTCAGAGTACTAACAAAAACTACAACCAGTAAAAATTCCACAGCAGTTAAAAGAATATATTTAATTCCTAATAGATGAAAATTCTACAAGTAGATAAAGATCATTTAAAAAAAAAAGAATCTGGCCCTGGCCGATTTGGCTCAGCTGTTAGAGCGTAAGCCTGCGGTCCAGAGAGACTCTGGTTCGGTTCCCCCTAAGGGCACGTACCTCGGTTGCAGTTTGTCCCCGGCCCTGGTTGGGTTGTGTGGGTGGCAGCCACTCGATGTGTCCCTTCACGTCGATGTTTCTCTCTCTCTCTCTCCCTTCCACTCTATCTGAACAAAATATGGAAAAATGTCCTCAGGTGAGGATTAAAAAAAAAAGAATCTGGTTTGGAAGGGTTTGTCAAAGCTATGGAGATGAGGGCAGAACACACTAAAATTGGGGGACACAATTAGTGTGCAGCCACACTGACCCGAGGAGAGGAGTCTGGGGAGAGGAGGCATTGTGTACTCTGCTGGGCTCCTCCATGGCTTGCTGCACTTAGCTTCAGGCAGGTCCTCTGTGTCCACCAGCTCTTACTTGGTGGCACAATAATGAACTTGCTGAGGAAATTCACCATGGTGCAACGTGACTTCAATGGTATACTAACATTCTGCTATTTACCATTCTTATGTGAGCCAGCTCACGTTGCTGAAACAGAATGGACTGAGAGACATGGTTGTGTCAGCACTCAGGCACTCCACAATTCTTCATGCCTTTCTTGCTGCAGCCTGATGTACTGGAAAGAGTGTTGGTTTTGGAGTTAAGAGAACTGAGTTCAAATCCTATTTTTTCCCTTTATTAATTGTATTACTTTGGGTGACCTGCTCATTCTCTTAATCTGGTCATCTCACTTATCTGTGAAATGACGATATAAGAGACTCCTTGTTGAAGGCTTCCAGGAGTGTTGGTGAGATAATGTGTGCTGAGTACCTGCACATGGGAAGTGCTCGGTAGGCTTCCGTTTACTTCTTCCTTTCTTCTGTACTGCATCACTACTAACACTGCCTGCTTCCTTCCAGGCCATCACGGAGCCATGAACCAGCAGCACATGATGCCTTCCCAAGCCTTCCAGATGCGGCGCTCTCTGCCTCCAGATGACATCCAGGATGACTTCGATTGGGATTCAATTGTGTAGGCTTGTTTCTGCACGGCACCAGACCCCGGTCACCTTTCTGTGCAATGGAGGGAAAGGCTTAAGAGAATCCAGTTGAGAAACAAAAAGTGGCTGATCACTTTACCAATGTTATCAAAATTTCTTTTGAAGACAATCAGAAAGATGTTCGCTGGATGACTTAACAAGTACTACATGTTTGTCTCCCCGCCAGCTGCCCTGTGTAGCTCCTGACTGTTGTGTGACTTAGATGCTTTTGCATATTTGTGTCAATTTGATGTTGACCACAAGTGCCAGACTGATTTTTCAGACAGAGCCTATTTTGCTGCAAGCAGTTTATAGATACATATGTGTAAATATATGTACAAAATTTACTGAAAGGCTTCAATTTTCTAATTGGATTATTAGATCTTGAAAGGAAAGTTACTGTGAGTTTTTAATCCTTTTAGGCTATTTTCTGCAGGATGCTTTTAGCTGATGTGGGCAACTGAAAGAATCGATTTTTTTTCAAAGCCCAGATTCCCTTATTTAATCTTTTCAGAAATGTGGATGTTGAGTTCTACCCAGTAAGTCAAAGAACCCAGAGTTTGATACTCTCCAGTCCAAAGCGGCACGTTGTTCCTGAGCAGCATAAAGAACTGACCAAATTTGTTTTGATGCTTGGGGGTTAGAGAATTTATGTTGTACCTTGTCAGTGTCTGTTTTCCTACGTCTGCATTATGATAGCTCTAAAATTTGATTGATTAGAAGCTGGGCATTGCTTGGCTCTTTAAAAGGATTGATGTCTCAACTTATTTATTATTCAAAAGTGTTATTTTAATATTTATTGCTACCTTCTGTGAATGCTCAGCTCTAATTGGGTTCAGTAAGGAGAAATGGGGTGTCTGAAAGCACAGAATTATTTTTCTTGATAAGAGTTTACAGACAGGACAATCAGAGAGATTGTGTTAGTCTCGTTATCATTACTTCTCATACCATGTGAGTATATTTCTCTATCTCAGCATTCCTGCTGATTGAGACTTATTAGCTAAATAGGATATTTTCTGGAATTTGAATCAGTTCATTTGGGTAACAAATGGCAGGGCGTTATTTAAAAAGCAAGTTTCCCCACACAGGCTCTTTCCATTTAGGAAGCACTGAAGGAGGATAGAGCCACACATAGATTTCATTGTTTTGGTCTTCAGAGCAGTTACTGTATGTGGCCTGCTGTTTCTGCTGTCCTGTGTTTCTGTGACTGCATGGCACTCAGTTACTTTCTTTGAAATGCAGCCTGCCTCTTAGGGTTTTTATTAGTTGTTTGTTGTTTTGTTTCATATCGTATCAAAGTTACTTTGCATGGGTTGTCTTAGTTTTATAATAAAACTAAAAGGAATGAAATTTTAAAAAATGAATAGATTTTGATTAGTTCTTTAGACAAAAAAAAACAAAACAACAGAATTTCTTTCCATCTTAATGGGGAAATATGTTCCATCAAATCAAGGAGTAATAACTGCTCACTGGTTGCTTTTTAGCATCTCTAGTCTCTATCAGCCATGTTCAAATCACTTTAATTAGCTTAGTGGTTCTGTGGTTGAGTAATCTCTACTTGAAGTAAACAAGCATCCTTGTTTCTGTATGTGTGTATGTGAGAATCTGAACATGAGCGGAGTGTTGCCTGGAGTGAATCACTGGGAAGCCAGCCATGGTAAAGGCTGGTGAGGTTGGGGAGAAAGGAAAGGCTTTATGTTCCTGTTGTTTGGACCCTGCTTGGCATGAAAAAGGAAGCTCAGTTCCAGCCCCGTGGATCAGTGAAAGTCAGCGGATTCTGGAAAGGGGGCCAACAGGCCCCTCTTAGATGGATCCAGGTAAGATGAGATAGCAGCCTGCAGAGTAAAAGCTTGAAAAAGGCGGGGTGGAGGTGGGGTGGTTTTCAATAGTCTGCTCAAGTCACTGTTTTCTAGATACCAAAATGACTGTCTTGAAATCTCTAATTGCTTGGGAGCAATGTGCACTTTAAACATTTTGGGTATTGGAATGTGTCTCTTATATTGAATGACTTGAGTAGAAATCGCTGATGAAGATTCTTCAAATTGTGTGAAGCTAATGTCCTATTTGGCAATCATTTGCTGATTTGCAGTGATCAATATTTTTATAAGAATTTAAACTTACCAAGAATGGCCCTGGAGGCAGAGCCTCCATCCAGACCCATCCCACTCTTGTGATTCAGTGACCTGGGAGCCCAGGACAGGCCTTCTCAGTGGGCTCCAGCCAGACAGGGCTGCCTGGTGAGGTGCAGAGCATCCCTCTAGTGGCCATGTCAGTTGGTAGTTGTTAATTCAGAGTAAGTTCTGTCTTGGGCTTAAATTGACTGAAGACTTTTGGGGAAAATAATAATAAATGCATATAATCAAATGGGGGTACTCTGTCCAGGAGAATAATCCGACTGGCATTTGTGGCAGTTTTTGAAATGTAAATGTATTCATGTGTGTACTTGTAAATACGTGTCTCTCAGATGTCCTTTGAAGTGGGAGGGAATCAATCTGGGGATTATTTCAAATCGAATAGAGTATTTTGATATTGTTCATTCAGAGGGTGATGTGTACATATCTATATTGTATATATGTGATGAAAATGCATTGGCTTTCTGTGCAAACACAATCTGCTCTCTGTACTGCTGTTGGACAGTCAGTGTTTTAATGTTTCTACAGTTTTGCTATTGCACGATTTCATATTTCGCCCCTATGATGAACGGCACCCATTCTTTGTAACTGTTTAGTGCTGTAAAGAAATATTCCAAGTGTCATTAGGATTGTTGCTGCCAGAATTGATATGCATGAATGGCACTTAAAATAAATATATTATGTTAACTGTATTTATAACACTGATTCGTCTGTCATTTGCTACAATTAAGGGAATAAGATTGGAGCTAGTCCAGATGCAGAAACCCCCCGTCAGTCCTTGGGGTCTTGGAGACTGCCCCATGTATTGCTGCCTCAGAACAGTTACTGCTGCCATTTACCGAACAGCTCACCAGTTCTGTGAACTTGAGGAAGTTATTTAATTTCTCTGAGCCTCACATGCTTCATTTTCCTCATTTACAGTGCCTATAAATGAGGGGATGGGGCGGGGGAGCTGGGAGGAGGGGGAAATGGGGGAAAAGGAGAAACATCTGTAACAAAATATAATTTTAAATTAAAAATAAGTACATGAGGATAATAATACCTCCTGCAGTTGTAGTGAGATTAAATTAATTTAGTGCATTGAAACATTTAGAACAGCACCTGGGACATACAAATACTAGGGTATGCCAGGTGTGGCGCTGAGCAGACATTGTTATCTTCATCCCACAGTGTGGGGAGAACTCTGGTCTAGTGGCTTACCCAGATTCTTTTTTGGAAAGTGGCTGAGCTGAGGTTTTAATCCAGGTCATTTGACTCCCTTGTCGTTTTCTTTTGTCCCACCCTCTGTTACTGCCAAGGGAACTCCCACCCCAGCCTACCCTTGTCCTCAGTCTTGCCCACAGCACTGCCTTTCTGGAGAGCTACTTCCAAAGGGTGAAGGTGGAGCACACTATACCAGACCTTCCCATGAGAAATCCCCAGATGAGAAAAACAGTTCCTGTCTTTCGGAGATAGACTTCCCCAGTACAGGTAGCAAATGCCAACCCAGGGAAACTCCCCAGGGAGCCTGCTCTGACGGTATGCCCTGGCGAGGCAAGGGTTTGGTGGTGAGGACCTAGGCCATGTGGGGGCTGGGGCAGGGGTTTGGAAAGCCTCTGGGTGGGCATGGGCAATTTAAATGGAGTCTTCAAAGGGTCCCAGACAGAAGGGAGAAGGTGTTTCCATTAATACCACTGCTCTGAGCCAGGCATGGAAGCTAGATGGGCATGGGGGTGGGGACTGAAGCATGAGAAGTGATGGGTTGCTGGTAAACACCAAGGACAGAAATCCTGTAAGTGGCGGTCTTCCGACTTGACTGATGTGGAGTACGCTACGCTTGGGGAGACCAACAGCCCTGTGGAAGTGGACTTGGAGCAGCAGTCTGTCTCACTCATGGAGAATGCTTCCCACCAATCCATAACCCTGCCCCTGGCCTCATGTTACTTCTAACTTAACCCATACGGTGCTGCCAGGAAAATGATCTACTGCAATTTTACAGATGGGGAAATGGGCTCAGTTGGGGCCTGATTCCAAAGTTCATTTCGATTTACCCTACTGCCCTCCAGAAAGGAATTTTCCCAAAGCCAGGGAGAGTGCCTACCTGCCCAGAATGTGTGTTGCTTGCAGGGGGCTTCTCCCATGGAAGGTAAATCTTGGTCATCGGCAGTGCCTCTGAAGGACTGTAGCAGGGGCACCTAAAATGTGGTCGCTATGTGCTGATTCAGGCACAGGTGAAGTACACCTTTGTGCTGATCAAATGAAAATTAAGATCATTAAGGTGCATGTTTAGTTCTCAAGACTTTGTGTGAAGGGCTGTATAGATGAACCCTTAGCAGTTGGATAAAGCAGTGCTGGAAAAACCATGTAAGACAGCATTCACAGAAGAATTGACTGCCATCTACATGTCTTAGAATTGCAGAACTATCTTGGAAGTTTCAAGCTAGAAGAGGTTTTTGAAATTATCTAATACAACCCCCACATTTTGCTGTTGAGACCCTTGAGACCCAGAGAGGGAAATAACTTGCTCAAAGTCATACAACTAGTTAGGGGGTAATGGGGTGGGGAGGAGTGGAGAATGCCATTTACCTAACACTTAAAATTCCTACACACTTTGTTTTACTTGCTGTACACAAGAACCTGATGCTGTATACTGTTATTCCCCATTGTACAGAAGAAAAAAGCACTTCAGGGAGGTCTCAATGCATTTGCGTCCTGAATGCATCCACTCAAGGCGTACAAATTCAGTTCTACACACTAGGCCAGAAAGAGAGGATAGAAATCTTAAGTAATACAGTGAGTATCTATCTGCCTGTAATGAACACGTGTCCCTCCAGGGTTTGTGAGATGGAGGATTCGAACCTGAGACCCCAGTAGGTATCTGCTTCCATGTACCTCTCTGTGTGAGCATCTCACCACTGACTGTGATTGCAGAGGATGAAGGTGCACGTGATCTGTGCATCACTGCCCTTGCATGAAGTCAGCTACTTGAAAGACGATAACTAAGAATTAGGAAAACGGGCCACATCGGGCTTTGAGACATGGCATGTTTATCCCCAACGTGGTGCCTTCCTAAAGGATGTTCAAGAGTGATTTTGAACTACCTCCTGGTGACTCTCCCTCCATATGTCATGTAACTAGTCAACATGCAAAGCACGAGCTTGGTGAGTGGCCACAGCAGTGCCAGAATTCAGTTCAACCCCAGATCAAGGTATCGCTGATTCCCAACTCTCAAGCAATGTCCCTAAGCCACACTGACCCCAGAAATACAGAATAGGGCAGCTAGCTACCGTTTATTGTTACTTAATTTACTTATTCCAAGCACTTGATGTAGATAATCCTATTTACTCTTCAAACCACCTTTGTGGTAGATACTCTTATCAACCTTGTTTTGCAAATGAAGAGTCTGAGCCACAGAGAGATGAAGTCACTTGCCGGGCCACCCTGCTCATAAGTGGTAGAAGTAGTCGTAGCAGCAGCAATAGAGCTGGGATTTCAAACCTTGGCCTTCCAGTCCCAAAGTCTACCCTGTTCGCCACGCTATGTTGTTAGCTCCTTGGTGCTGAGCGACTGGGCCAAATGAAGGCCTTAGACCAGTGAGTTTTTTCAACTGGTGTGCTGCATGAATTTTTAAAACCTAATACCCGGCCAAAGTCTTTTCCTTAGGTTGTCAAATAAAAAAATGACAACAGCCAACACAATAGTCCAGTGTGAATGAATCAACATTCATACCTGTATTTCTGTAATATCGGCAAAAAAAAACAAAACATTTTTTGGTGTGTTGCAGAGTTCTAGTAATTACTTTATGTGCCATGAGATGAAAAAGGCTGGAAATCTCTGCCTTAGACCAAAGCAATGAGACTGCAGTGAGCACTGGAGGCCACCAGAGGGCAGAGGGCTGCCAGCTGTGTGCCTTTCCTCTGTTGAAAGGCTTCTTATCACTGGAGCTAAGCTCCCTTTCTCATAAAGTCTGGCAGGGACCCCGGTGGCCAGCCCTCAGAATCTTCTTATGAATCAGGCTGCTGGACAGCCAAGGAGCCCCTCTAGGTCTCAGCAACAAGAGCTGCCTCAGCCCAGCCCTCCTGACGCCCTTGCCCTCCTACAGCCAGAGGAGTGTGGGGGAGGTCACTCCACCATCAGCCCCAAACTCTGAGCTTCGGAGGCGCTGCTCCTCTGGGCCCAGTTGATGCTGGGACTGGCGCTGTTTAGCCCAGCCCTCCCAGCCCTGCCTCTGAGCCTCAGCCCGCCTCAGCGGGACCGCACACACCGACTCCGGGGGCCCTCGCCAACATGATTGTTGCCACCGTTTGCCAGGCCCTCTGCCCACTACCTGACAGTCATCACGTCAGCACCCCTAACTATCTTGTGAGATTGGTGTTATCTTCCTTTTACTGCTGGACATTGCCGCTCAGAGAGGTAAAGTCACTTGCCCAAGGTCACAGCCAGTGAGAGGTTGCCAAGAGGACAGGCACCCAGGTCTGCTCTTCCCACGGAGGCCTATCGCTGCTTCCACCACACTCCCCAGGTGCCCTCGCTGCCAGTTACACAGCCCCGCCCACCCCACCCTGCCCCAGCCCCGGCCTGAGCCTGAGCGGACGTCACTGTGGGTGAATGATGCCCCTCACAACGCAGCCCCCAGGAGGTCGGAGAGGCAACTTCCTCTCCCAGACGATGACAATAAAGCCATCTGAGGGCACTTCCCACCTTCCCCGCCCTGAGTGACATTCCCAGGCAGAGGCCGTCCTGGGAACAGTCGCTGGCTCCCTGTGAGAGAGTGTGAGCATATCAGCTGTGGTGTGTGTGTTTGTAAGTCAGGGTCACTGCAGGTGGCTTTTTGTCTGATTGTGCCCATGAGGCCTGGTGTATGTGTGAGACTCTGTGAGTGGGTCCCTGAATGTGTGTGCTTGCGTGGTCGTGTGTCAGTGGCTGAGTATGTGATTGTGTAGCCTGAGTGATTGTGACTGTGTGCTTGGTGTATCTGTGTGTGTTCACAAGCTACAGACAGGAGGAAGCACGCTGCCCGAAGAGGGGGAGGCGGCTCTTCACTCAGCTCGGTTCCATCTTCCCTTCTGCTCCTGATTAGCCATTCCGCTCTGCCCCCCCGAGGGCCCAGGTCCCCAGAGACACTTGCTGGGTTTCCAGGCACTGTCAGGGGTAGGCCCTGTGAGTGAGAACCATACAAATGAATTCTCCCCCTTTTCCATCACATCCCTGCCTTGCCCCGTCACTGCTGTTGTAGCCTTTGAGCTGATCCCTGATCTCTCTGCAACTGCTCCTCACCCCCAGGCAGCTCCTACTCTGTGTCCCCAGAACTCCTCTGCCAGGCGGGCAGCTGGTCCATGGCGAGCTGCCGCCGGCCTGCGGGTGAGTATGTGCCCGGCAGGCCCCGAAGGCCAGAATAATACATGAGGTGAAGGAAAGACCGCAGACTGCAGTCAGAAGAATTTCATGTGGGCAAGACATGGCCCTCTCCAGCCTCAGTCTCCTCGTCTGTCAATAGGATGAAATGCCTGACGTCAGAGTGTTGATGAGACCACCCACGAGATGGTCAGAACGCAGCCAGTGTGGGCCCTGCACTTCCTGGGTCCCAAGGACTGAGTCTCCGTCCGCTCCCCTCCCTCCCTTCTCTTCCACAGGCCTTCTGTTGCCAAAACCAGTTGACTCGCCTGTGCACCGTCCTTCCAAGCACCCCTCCCTTCCTCTGGACAGCAGCCCCGCGCACAGTCCGCTCTCCGCCCCAGCTGCCGGTGCTCTCTCTGAATTACAGCCGCTCATGATCTGCTCTGAGAGCCCCCGTGATGCCCCCTCCCACCAGGTTCAGGGCAAACACCTGAGTCTGGCATTCGAAGCCGCTGTCTCTGTCTGCTCACCCCAGCGCCCCTTGAACCTGCTTCAGCCTCGGCCCGCCTCCCCTCCTGCCTGTGCTTCTTGCAGCCAGGCCTTTGCCCGCCCATCTCTGTGGATCCAAATCTTCCCATCGTTCAAGGCCCAGTTCAAACACCGCCCCAGCTCCTCTATCAGGCATTCCTGAACCTGGCCGCAGACGGGCCCTCATCATGGCTCCCAGTAAACTCCCCCCGGAGCCCCACGTTCTGCCCTCCTCCTTCTAGCCTACGGGCTCGGCCGTGGCAGGAGCTCCAGCTGTGTGCTTCTTTCCTTCCCTGACAGCCCTCAGGTCCTCAGGTGGGGGAGGTTGTCTCTGTGGCCAGTGCCCAGAGCAGGCTGGGGTGGGGGAGGAGACAGCCGCTGCCCCAATCTGCGGGGAGCAGATGGTGAATGGAGCTCCCCCCAGCTTCATCCTGGCCAGGCTGCGGGGACGTGAGATGACACTGCTGGGCAAACAACCAGACACGCCCTCCGTCCAGTCCCCAGCTGCCCCCGGCAGCATCAAGGGAAAGAGCCTGCTCACCCCAGGGCCCCAGCACCCCAGCCTGGCTCAAGCCCAGCACCCCAGCCTGGCTCAAGCCAATAGGCTTCAAATTCTAACTCAGCCATCCGCTTTCTGCGTGACTCTGGCTCTCTTCTGTGGGTCTGGGCTCCCTCTTCTGCACGAGGGCATCGCTGTCACGGGGTCCGACTCAGTGGCTGCCCCCTTCTTCTTCCCTGTCCCTAACGGTGGGAGCCTGGGCCAGGAAGACAGCGGGCTGGGGGGAGGACTGAGAGATGCTTTTCTTCGGCATTGGGAGAACTGGCTTCGGTTCTGGAATTTACAGCAACCACCACCGAGTACCCCTGGAAAGAGTCTGGAAGGTGTGCCTGCCTCTCGGCGAAGCCAGCCCTGCGCTCCTGTCCATGTTCACCCTCCTGCTGGCTGGGTGCCCCTGGGCAGCGTACACCAATATGACTGCAGGGCACCTCTGTGTGCGCCCTCTCTCTGGGCCTCCAAGCTTCGGTTTGCCCATCTATAAGTTCTACAGTTTTTTCTTGGGTGTTCCCAGAGCTGTTAGGAGATTCACAAACACTATGACGTCTCTGGCAGACAGTTCAGGGCTCTCGGAGGAACCAGAGATCGTTACAGCCTCCAGGACATGTGTACAAGGATGGGGAGCCTGTGAAATGTGGGCCACACCCTCCTCCAGGCCACACGGATCAGCACGGCTCCCACCTGGGCTCTGTCCCAGGCCGAGGTGCCAATCTGCAGGGAAGCAGAGCCAGGCCTGGGAGTCCTGGGCCTCCGTGGACACGCACCACGTCGCCATCACCCTGACCTAAGAGTCAGCCTCCGGGCCGTCTGCCTCTTCACCAAGATCAGAGGGCAGCCGGCAGCTGGGGGCCCTGGGCAGCTGCTGGGCATGGGCTGAGGGGTGGCGGCACTGAGGGGTGGCGGCACTGAGGGCTGGGTCTGGTTCCACACCTGCAAGCACTCAGTCCAGTGAGGACCGTTCACTGCCCTTGTCAATGTTGCCACTGTCACAAATACCGCCCCCTCCCGATCCCCCGGGGGCTCCGGTCAGCCTCCAAGTGCAGGCCTTGTGTGAGTTCTGGGGCCACGCAGGAGCAAGACGGAGTTCTGCTTTCAGAGCCGGAGGCCAGCGGGCCGAACAGATACTTGCCAAGTTTTATACTGGAGCGTGTAGGAGGCCAGCGGAGCTCAGAGGAGGCGGAGGTGGTCCTAACCGGGCCTGCTGGGGCTGGGCAGCAGCCAGGAATGTTTCCTAGACAATCTGAAATTCACACTGTAGTTGTTACTGTCTCCACTCTCCAGGTGCGGGCGCCAAGGCTTGGAAAGATCACACCGCCGATCACTGAGGACGGATCTGGACTCTCACCCAGGGCTGCCGGGCTCCAAAGCCGGGGCTTCTCCCCACAGCACCCCAGATCAGGGCCCCTTCTTCCTGGTTCCGACTGGGAATCCTGGTCATGAAGGGCCTTGAATCCAGGTTTCTTCTGAAGGTTTTGGCAGCTGTGATGGGTTTTCAGGTGGGGAGGCGGGGAGCAGGGTAGCACAGCCCCGAAGCCTCTGGAGGAATGTGTTTGCTGGGGGAGGGGGCCATGGGCAGGGGACACCCAAAGGACCCCAGACCCACCTGCTACCAATAAGGAATGATGAAGGGTGGGGTCTCTGGGGACCAACACTTCAGAACTCAGGTGTGGGCCTGGGGCCAGGAAGCCTGGGGTACTGGGAGGACTCCAAGATTCACTGCAGGAGGGAGGGGGGCCCACATCCACACCTGGGCTCAGGCGGGGCTGGGGAGGGGGGTCAGGGAAGGCGAGTTGTCTCCCTTTCCCAGGGTGGGTGTCAGAGCTGGGGCTGGTAGGGCAGGGCCCCGAGGGCTGAGGCCCAGGACCCACTTCCCCTTTCCCACAGTGTGGATTTCCGTGGCGCCCTCTGCACCCCGGCCTCGCACCCGGTGAGCCCTGGCCAGGGCACGCAAGAAGAAAGGCCTCAGGAGCCAAAGCCCCCTGCCGCTGCATCTCAGGAGAGGAAAGACTGAAAAATCAAAGCCAGCCAGAAACAGGGCTCCTGCAGCCCACAGTGGCCCCCACCCAAACCCCACCCTCAATGCAAAACCAAACCCAACCCAGCTTGCGCCTCACACTTTAGCCCCGATCCAATCCCATTATACGGTCACTGGATCACACCTCCAGCTTCCTCCGAAGACTCAGCTCAGCCTCAACCCTAACAAGAAACCCTAACCTAACCCAAACCTCCACGTCAGTTACAGTCCCCACAGCACCCCAATCCTAGCTGCACCCCGGATTCTAAGCTTAGCCCTGACTTGGCCACCCCCAACCTCAGCTGCACTCTAAACCTGACCCTAACCCGCACGTCAGCCCGAATCCTACCGCGAACTCTGATCACTCACAGCGACATCTTCCCTAATTTAACCCCAATCCCAACCCGGAACCGAAGGCTGATCTCAACCCAGCTTTCACCCAGCTCAACTCCACTCACCCGATCCCAGCCAGCAGCACCCTCAGCTGCACTCCAGACCTGTGCCTGGTGCTCACGTCCATCCCAACTGAAATCAGTTCTACCCGTAGGTGTATCTTGAGCCTCATCTTTAGCCTAAACTCCATCCATAACCCTAATGTTCTCTACCTCACCCCTGGCCCCTGCCCCCCGTGCTCGCTCCCACCCAGCTCTGAGCTAGCACTGGCCACCACGTGGCTGGATTGGATATGTAGACCTCGGTGTAAACACACACACACATTCATCAGCACACGCCCACCTCAGTGTCCATACACACAGCTCAGTGTACACACAAACCTCAGCATGTACACGCACACATACACACACACACACACCTCAATGTATACACACATCTCAGCACACACACCCCTCAGTGTCCATACACACACCTCAGCACAAACACATCTCAGCACACACACACCTCAGTGTACACACACACATCTCAGCACACACATACACACACACCTTGTGTACACACACACACTCTCACACACACACACCAGAAAGGGGAAGAAGTCCAGTCTAGCGCTGAGGGGGACCTGGGAAGGCAGATAGAACAGGTGTTTCCTGCCCCTCCCTTGGGCCAGACCCCTTTGTAGCTCTGCTCCCTCCAATTCCTCCTTCAATATTGACTCTCTCCACCCAGGGATTTCCGCCCCTGGCCCCTTCCTGGCTTCCAGCCAGGTTTGTTTGTAGATTAGAGCCCTGGAGCTCCCAGGACCTCCCTTCCTCCCTGTCCTGGGGCCCTGCTCATAACAGAACACACACTATGGCAGTCCTCGTGGGGGTCAGAGTCTAGAGGGGAAGAGACACACAGCCAGGTAATCTCACTCAACAAGATCTCTGGTCGGGGAATGGACTTGGTTCTATGGGGACTAAAAGAAGTTACTTAGCTGAGGATGCAGTGGGGGTCATTTGACCTGGGCCTTAAAGTTTGAGTAGGAGTTCACCTAGAGACAAGAAAGGAAGTCTTCCAGGCAGATGGAACAGCATGTTCAAAGGTAGGCAAGCATGTCCAGGAAGAGTTGGGGGGTGAGCCTGGCAGGACAGCCCAGGGTGGGGAGATGAGACTGGGCAGTTGGGGGAGGCAGAGCAGAAGGGGAGGGCACACATGGGAGGATGGTCAGCAGGTAGAAACAGCAGGACTCAGGAGGAGGAGGTTGGGGGCCGGGGGAAAGGACATTGGGAGGGAGAGCAAAGGAGCTCATTTAAGGACAATCTGAGGCTGAAGGACAGGCAGGGCAGTGCCACCAGCCCAGAATGTGGCTCAGACGGGCAGGTCACTAGAGAGGCCAGCAGGGACCAGGAGTGGATGCTGCTGTTGACAGCAATAACCTGTGAGGCAGGTGTTATCAGCCCCACAGAGGACACAGGGACATTGAGGCTCAGAGAGGGCAAACCATTTGCCCAAGTTCACCGACACTGAAACTGGGCAGTAGGTAAGACTTGAACCTACTGAGAGATGGCAGAGCGGTCCTTCCTCAAAGTCACAATGGCCACACCTAGAACCTGCCTCGGCCTACAGCCTCATCTCTCATCATCTGAAGCCCTCTCCAAACCCCTCATCCTCGCAGCGGAATGGTTCCCATTTCTCCGAGTATTCCAGGCCTGTCTCACCTCCTGGCTGTCATAAATGTAGCCTCTTCTGGAATAAATGGCCTCTCCCCCCATCCCCTTCTCTAAGAAAATGTCCACCCATCCTCCAGAACTGGGCACTGGCAAGACCTCCTTTGGGAAACCTTCCTGAACTGTCTGCCCCTGGGCTGGATGGGGTGTCCCTCCATTCCCCTGATCACCCTGCATTGCCACTGCCTGGACCCCTCCTCACGGCCGGTCTGCAGACCAGAGCAGTGTCAGGGAGTGTGTGTGGTGAGTGATCGCAGGACCCAGAGGCTGTGGGGCAAAGTGAGTGCCAGGGGAGGGGGCTGATCTCTTATCTGCCAGGGCTATCTTGAGCCTTCACTGATTAGGCCTTAATTTACAGCTGAACAGATGAGACTCTGGGTTACTCAGTAACCCTGCCTTCTTTAAAAGTCCCCGCTTCCCTTTGGCATCCAGAACCAGCCACTCCTCAGGCTCTGCTGCCATGAACACCTCCCTGCTCGCCGCACTGTGCCTCCTGGGAGCCTGGGCCGCCCTGGCAAGGGGAGTCACCGTGCAGGTAAGTCCTGTCCCTACCTTGGTCCAGCCGGCTCTCTGCCCCCAGTGCACAGGGCCTATGCCCTGGTAGAGCACCCCCTCTTTGGAGCTGGAGTGAGGGTGTGTGTGTCTGTCTTGACTCTTCCTCAGGGACCCCCTTCTCAGTCCTGCCTCATATGCCTTCCCCTTCAAACTTGGAAGAGAAAGAACACCAGGTAGGGAGAAGAGAAGTAGCTATTTGGGAAAGACAGGTGATTAGCCAATTTACTGAAGACTAGCCATGAGCCAGGCCCCGCTTGTACCTCGCCGCAGCCCCCGATGGCCCTGGGAAGAATGTATTATTAGTACATTTCTCAGAGGAGGGAAACCGCCCCAGAGAGGCTCTGGAACTGGCTGTGGGCACAGGGCTGGGCAGGGGAAGAGCTGATTTGTTACTGGAAAGGGGACCAGGCCCAGAGCGGGTCGGCCTTGGGCTGGCCTGCAGTGTGTGGGCTCTTGACTTTGTGCAGGAAAGATTTCACAGGACGAGTCCAGGCGATCTTGAGAATGCATTTATCAAAGCGGGGGACAGCGAAACAAAGGAAGGACTTAGGATAGAAGCAACAGCAGAGGAGCCCAGGCGGGCTGTTGTCAGCTCTCTGGAGAGTCAGAGAAAAGGGGGACAGGTGTGGGGTTAGCCCAGGATGAGCTACTGCTGCCCATCACTCCTCTGGTTGCAAGTCTCATGGGGTCCCTTAGAGTTTAGGAGATGTGCACCTGTGGGGGAAGAAGAGGAGGAAGGGAAAGGTCGGGGACCTTTGTTTTGAGAGTTTTTAAAGGCTGGGAGTGTCGGGGAGGACCTCAATAAAATATTCATCAGCTTTTCCAGGTGTGTCCTTTCAGGGCCTCGGTCTCCACTGATTGGTTGGCACCAGGGCAGGGGGTCATTAGTCATTGCAGCTGGTCCTGGTGTCACCTGCCTGGTTTTGCTGCTTTTCGGGGCCTGGAGCTGAAATACAACTGAGGCCTAGATGTTATGTCTAGGGAGAAAGGTCAGGGGGGTGGTCTAAACCACATGACCAATGATATGAAAGGTCAAGGGACCTAAACCAAATGACCAGTGATGTGCCAGGGGGGAGGTCCGGTGCCAGTTTTGCCCATTGCTAGGGCACCTGGGGCTTTCCCCCGGGGACCTTCTGTCTCTGGCTGTAACGTGCTCGGCCAGTTTGTTCAGCTGTCTGTCTCAACTTCCCAACCCCACTTGCCAAGGGATTTTCCTAGCTTCTTACTGTCCTGCCTCAGATTCAACTCCAGATCTTACTCCTCAGTCCTGTACTCAGCCGGAGCACAGGACTGGATCTCAGGACTCGTGTGGTCATCCTGGAGGTCCTGAAGGAAGTGTGCGCAGCACGGATGCCAGCCACAAGCAGTCTGGCACCCAGCAGGGGGCCCCACTCCATCACAGCCAGGCTCTGCAAGGCCTTATGTTGCTTCTCAAACACCAGCCAGGCTGCGGGCTGGAGCTGGGGGTGGAGTGATTAGCCCTCATGCCTGTCAGGCAGGGGTGACTAGAGCCTGGGCATGGCCAAGTGAAACCTGGTCCTGGTTCCAGCTCTGTACCTCTCCCTAAAAATCAGCACAATGGCTCCCACATATTGGGCACCTAATGTGTCCCCAACACATCACATCCATTTTCTCCGTTCCTCATAACATGCGGAACCCAAGGCTCTCAGAGTGTAATGACCTACCCATGGCCACAGAGCAAAACCAGGATTCAAGCCCAGTGTCTAGCCATAAGGCCTGAGCTCTAACCACTCATACTGCCCTGCAGTGGCGCGCCTGGTTCCCATATGCCACAAACACTGCTTGAGCCACTGGGACTAGAGAGGGGCCCGCCCAGGAGGAGGCAGTCAGGGAGCAGGCTGCAGCTTGGCCTCATGCTCTGGACGTGTCTCTCTCAGGATGGGAAATTCTCCTTTCCTCTGGAGTCAGTGAAGAAGCTCAAGGGCCTCCAGGAGCTCCAGGAGTCCAGCGTTGGGAGCCACAGGCAGTTCGATGGACCCGTGGCTCCCGCCCTCTGCGGCTATTCTAAGTTTCCCGAAGAACTGAAGCCTGTCTGCAAGGAGCCCAATGCCCACGAGATCCTCGGGAGGCTGGGTGAGTAGCCTCCGCTCTGATGAGTGGGGCTTGGGGATCCCCTAATTGGTGGCACTTGAGGGAGAGATGTGCTCTGATTGGTGGGATTCAGAAGAGGGGCTCTTTTCTGATTGGTGAGACCGAAGAGCCGTGCTCTGATTGGCGGGTGTTATGGCGTCCTCTGCTGTAACTGGTTCTCAGTTGTAATCAGTGAGGCTTACTTTAGGAAAGTCCTGGCTTTGACTGATGCATAGGTAGCACTGCTCATAGTTCATCCAGTCTTGGCTGTAGTTCTTTTCTGAGTAGAATCTCTGCTCTAATTGGCTGGCTTGAGTGGTACTTGTGCCCTGGTTTGGGGTGGAAAGCCCAACTGGTCAGAGGACAGGCCTGGGTTTCACCTGGGGGCTGGGTGGCAGCTGTTCTAGCTCTGGAGGGCGGGGCTTTGGGAAAGAGAAGCTGGCTCTCACGCGGCCCCATCTCTCCTGAGCAGAGGCCATCGCTGAGGATCCGAGCACGTGTGAGCTCTGTGCCTATGCTGCCTGTGCTGGATGCTAGGCCAGTAGGGGTTCGCTGTCTTCCATCCCTCCCCCGCGGAGTGCTCCCACTCCCAGCAGCTGAATCTACCCTGCCCCCGGTGGAGGATTGAGGAAAGAGCAGTCTGGGGAGACCCAGCCCCGACCCCATCTGAGCTGCCAAGCTGCCGGCTGTTTCTCCAACCTGCCTCTAATAAACCAGATTCCAGAGTATCCCTGGTGTTGCTTTCATTCATTCCTTCATCTCTCAGTCTGCGCATCACCCAGCTCCATGAGTGCCGCCCTGACCTCGCAAATTCAGGGCGTGGTGTGCTAAGTGCAAGGACCCACTCTCCCTGCCTGCATGGAGGGGGCTGAATCTGCAGACCGCCCACGGAGGAGGTGGAACCTCTGCTTTTCTTTCACATCTCTGGGAGCCACCACAGTCACTGAGGCACATATGAGCACACAAGTCACAAGGGTCTATGACGTGGGCCCCGAACTCTCTAGAGTATTCAAGGTGCATTAGGATCTGGCCCCCACTGACCACTTCAGCGCTGCTTCCTGCACGCCCCCCCCCACACACACACCCAAAGCCACAGCTCTCAGCGTTTCCGCTGCCCCCTGACCTCTGCACTCCTCTTCCCGCAGCCCTGGCCAGATCAGCTCCCACTCAGGCACGGATGCTCTGCTCCCGCGGCCTGTCCTCAGAGCCTTTCCCCACCCTCCAAGAAAGAATCTTCATGCTCCCACTCTGCCCTGGGTGCTCCTGGGGCACTTCGATCACCTGCACCCCTGGCACAGCTCTGGCCACCCTGAGGCAAAATGGCTTCCGTGCCTGGGGAAGTCTCTCTGCCCCCGAGTGGGTGAGGCCCACCCCGTGGGTGACTGCATGAGAATGTAACAGAGCAGGGGAGGCAAGAGCTACACAGTTCCAGCCCCAGGTCTTCCATGTGCTGTGTGATGTTAGGAAAGTTGCTTTTCCTCTCTGTGTCTTAGTCTCCTGCTCTGTAGAACTGGGGTAGTAACAGCACCTGTCTCCCAGGCTACGGGAAATGCTGCATGCAAATGTGTGTGTGTCATGTACGTAAAGTTCAGGCTAACTGCAAACATAACAGAATTCAGTAAATGGTATAAACATATAAACCAAAGAAAGGGAACCGGGTGGAGCTGAGAATGATTCAGACAGGGGTGAGGGGTGGAGGCGTGCAGGGAGGCAGAGGGAAGGAGCAAAGATGAGGCGACCTTCTTGGAAGTGGGGCGGAGGGAAGTGCCACAGGGTGACTCAGGCAGAATTTCCTGGGCTGCAGAATTCAGAGGGTGAGGTGAACTAGAAGTCAGGGAAGGCTTTGTGGGGGGAGGGAGAACCCTTTGGAATCTCTGGGCTTTCACCATTGGGATGGATGGCATTTCAAGACCCATGTGGAGAGAGGGGGCAGAGGGCATTCCAGAAAGTGGGTTTGGTGGGACACACACAGAAGCAAGAAGGTCCAAGGCACTGCCATGGTTCAGCTGGGTGACACCGAGGGTCCTGATTTAACGTACGACTTCTGTTTAATACGCAGCCCCAGCACTCCAGTCAGTTTCTTCACAGCTGCCCTGTAAGCCTTACCCTTTTCCGTACCAGTCACTAACCCTCGGCCAGAAGCAATGGCCGAGCTTCACTATAGGTTTCTGTTAAGTGAAAGATAATATTTTGACCTAAGTTATGTTTCAGCTCCTGAACCCTGAGGTGGAATGACCCCTCGGCTACTTTTCCATGACACTGGGCAAAGGGATGCCAGAGCAGACCTCAGGGCTGACCGCACGACCCTGAACCCCTGACCCACGGTGCCTTGTGATTTTGCCCCATATAATCTAACTCACATGTCATTGGGGGGTTGGGGCTTTTGAGCATCAGTTTCCCAATCTCTGGGGCGGCACCATTCATAATAAATTAGTCAATATTTCTCCAGTGCATCTCTTGGTCTTCTGTGTTCGGCTCTGCTAGTGCCGGGTGGGCGAACTCTTTCTGTTCAATAGCACAGACAGGGCCGGGGCTGAGTTCGAGCCTGCCCATGCCATTTACAAGCCATGCACCCCGCCCCGAGACCTGGTTTCCTCGACCGAAATGGGGATGGGATGGTAACAGAGCCTGCGTCCCAGGGCTGCCAGGGGACCCGATGAGATGTGCGGGGGAGCAGTCACTGAATGCTCCCCCTCAGCCCCGCTCTCTGAGTGCTGACCCTGCCTGCTCCCAGCTGCGAGGCTTTGGCAGGTCACTGAGCCTGTTTCCTCAGTCTCTGCGTCTGTAAACTGGAAATGACAATGGGGAGAGGGAGAGGGGGAGATTCCACTTTTAGAACTTTAAGAAAGAAGTTGTTTTAAAGCGCTTATTTTTACTCCTAAATAAAATGTGGTTGAGTGAAGATTAAGTGAGGTACTGTAACCCAGGAAAAGCTGTTAAAGTTCTACCAGCCTGACCCATAGTGAGCACTTTATTGATGCTGCCATTGTTGTTGTTGTTGATAATATCATTGTTATTATCTGGGTGGAAGGCTGTCTTATGCCTGACGTAGGAGATGCCTGGTCAGTGGCCATTTCCCTCACTGTCTCCTCCCCAGGGGCCCAGAGTAGCTGAAGGGGCTGGTGGAGATGAGACCACGTGGCCTATGAGCTCAGTTTAGACTTGAGAGGCGGCCCCGGGGAGCCATGGAAGGCTGCGGGCGCGGGCAGAGCAGCTCTGTGGTGTTCCTCTGGTGTGTGGGTATGGGAAGCAGGGCAGGGAGCAAGCTCTGGCCTGGGCTGCCGACATGTGCTAAGGGCCCTCGAGTGATGGTAAAGGGATAAGAGGGGCCCAGAGGGACCAGTCCGGCCCGTGGGGGGAGAAAGAGAGGGGCGGAGCCCAGGGGTTATGGCCTGGTGGACTGGGAGACTGCAGGACTCACGAGCAGAACGAGGCAGGCAGGAGGGGTAGCTGGTGTGGGGAACATCCTGGCCTTGGCCCTGGTGAGCTGAGCTCGGAGGGCCCAGCCTCTTGTAACCGGCTCCCCTCTCTGACTGCCCCAGGCAGCGGCTGGGCAGCTCCGGGCCTTGAGTCAGTTACTGAGGCCACTGCCTGGCGAGAATGTGGTGGCACAGGGCCTGGTGGCCCGGTGTCACAGGGAGACATGACCTGGTGTTTCAGAGCATGGATTCTCGCAGGCTTTGCAGAAAGAGTCCTGCTTTGCCACTTTGCCAAGCCTGGACTGGTCAGCCCTGTACCTGTGTGTCCCTCTTTTTTTTTTTTAATCCTACCTGAGGACATTTTTCCATTTTTTTGTTCAGATAGAGTGGGAGGGAGAGAGAGGAAGAGAGAGAGAGAAACATTGACGTGAAAGGGACACATCGAGTGGCTGCCACCCGCACAACCCAACCAGGGCCGGGGACAAACTGCAACTGAGGTACATGCCCTTAGCAGGGACCGAACCCGGGTCTCTCTGGACCGCAGGCTGACGCTCTAACCGCTGAGCCAAACCGGCCAGGGCTGCGTGTCCTTCTTTGTACAGTGGAGACGGTAACCATGACAGTACCTGCTTCCTTAGACTGTTGGGAGCTTAGTGAGTTAATACGTGCAGAGGGTTTAGCATAGCGCCTAGAGTATAGCAAATGCTCCATAAACAAACGATGGCAATTATCGTTGTTAATATTCTTCAGGGCTATCAGGATGGAAGGAGGGAGGAAAGACCTTTATCTGGAGCTGGCCAGAGGGTCCCTGAGGAGGGTGGGTGCTCAGGGCCCATCTTCTCAGGCACCCTGAGTGAGCGGTCAGCCTGATGATAGGCCTGAGAAGCGGGCACCTTCCCTCCACCCACTCCCGTCTCAACTACCAGAGGAAGCTCCCCCATCCCCTCCCCCCACCCTCGGTCAGGAGCACAGACACTGGCTCTGCACCTAGGCCAGGCCTTGGCTCAGCTTGGGGGTAAGTGGGTGTGGGTGCTTCGTGGACCTCGGGCACCTCATTCCCTCCCGAGCCTCAGTACCGCCGGTACCAAACAGGGCTTAGTGAACCGACTCCTTCGGCCCTGGAAACCTGGGATGAACAGCCGGGCACTGATGGCGTGTGGGGTGGAGAACCTTTATTCAGCAGCAGGGCTGCCCAAGGGGCCAAACTCTCCTCCAACTGTGAGTCTGACTCCTTTGTGCCAGATTCAGCACCGCTGGGAGGGTGGCAGTGACCCAGGTGGCCAGGACTCCGCCAGAGCTTGGCTGGGGGAGGGGTGGGCTGTCCAGGGTGGGTTCAGCGTGTCTAGGGTCATCTCAGAGGCAGCCGGTACAGGCGACATTCACACACAGCTCACAGTTGTCGTTAGCGATGGTCTCTGGGCAGGAGGAAAAAGCCGGTCAGCTGAAACTGAACCTGAGCCGTCTGTGGTCCAGGAGCTGCTGGCCAGGCGGCCAGAGAAGGCCTGCTTAGGAGACGGCCCGAGGTTGGGCCAGCACCTTTCTCCCAGGTGAAGAGCATGACATTCTGGCAACAGAGCGAGCATCTGGGGCTTAAGTCCAGGCCCTCTCCTCCAGCAGTGCCCGGGCACGCCACTTCCTCTCTGCCTGTGCTCCAGCCTCCCGAATGGGCGGTCTCGCCCACAGGGTGGCCGTGAGAACCGACTGCAGGCGAGGCACTGCCGTGGACCTGGCACTGGGAGGGCTCCACAGGCACTAGCTGGGCACTACACTCTCCTGGCCAGCTCTGCTCGCCCTTACGTTTCAGCTTAGACGGCACCTCTTGGAAGCCTTTCGGGCTCTTTATGCCACCCCAGACGTGAGTCATTCTCCGCTGGGTGCCCACTGTGTGCCCCATCATCACGCTGCGTGGAGTCATTGCTTATGGGTTCCTTTCCCAGGGCCCCTTCCCTCCCGACTGTGAAGTCTTTGACGTGGGAGGAAACTGGTCTGGGTTGTCGAAGCTGAGGGGCTTTCTCCAAAACTGGGAGGGGACGGGCTGAGTGTCTTGATCTCCCCATCCTCAGCCACTGGGTTCTTAATAGAAGTGACACGAGGGGGAGGGACCCGAGACTGACCTGGGGCGTGGGGAGGAAGAGAACAGGGCAGACAGCTCGACAGGGGTGAGGCACTCACTCAAGGCCTCGAAGATGCTGGAGGCTGCCCTGGAGGTGCAGATGGGCTGCAGGTCCCGAGGCAGGGCCAGGTGGTAGCAGGGGCCGGGCCGGGGGCTCTGGGCCTGCAGGCGGGGGCTGAACTCCCACTGCCCCTCCAGGTCACTCAGCTTCTTCACAGAATCCAGCTGGACCTGGAAGCCCTGGTACTGGGGGGGAGGGGGAGGAGATGGGAGGGGGTTAAAACCTAGACGGGGAGGCCAGGGCTCCTCAGACCCCAGAAGCCTTTCCTGTCCTCAGGGAAAGTTCAGGCCTCACCTGAAAGACTGCCTGGGAGGTGAGGTGGTGTCTGACACTTCACACCCCGAGCCACAGGCCCCCAGCAACTGCCAGAGGGCACAGCAAAGCTGCGGAGCACAGTCGTTCAAGGCATGGGCTTTGGAGACCAGCGGACCTGGACCCCGTTCAAATCCCAGCTCCTCCGGACAGGTGCCCGACTCTTCCCCACTCTGAGCCTCATCTGACAAATGGAGGTAATCATGTCCCCTCCTCCCTGGGCCCTGGTACCCAGGGCACACTCCATACCTGGGCGACCTCCCCTGAACCGACATGGCAAAGTGATGGCCAGCCCAGGCTGCCAGGCTCCAAGGCCCGGCTGCAAGGGGCGGTGGAGGCTCTCTGCACCTCTGCAGGACCCCCTTTGTCTCTTCTCAAGGAGGCCCTGCCCAGTCAGGAGTGTGACACCCAGAGCTACAGAGTCCCTGGCCACGCTGGAGAGGCCAGTGGCACCCAGTCATGCCGCAGACGGGCCCTCCCATGACCCCTTGCAGCCTCACAGGTACCCTGGAAGGGGCCGCTGAGCCCCTGCTGCCTGCTCTCCGGGCTCCTCCTATGCGGTGCCCTCGGCCTGGGCAGTCCGTGTCCCGTGTCTGGCTACCTCCTGCTCATCCTGCCAGGGAAACGTTTTCTGGTGATTACCCACCCTGAACCCACACACGGGTGAATCTGAAGAGCTGTGGGAACATCTGGGGTTCTCCCCTCCCCCGTCTGGGCTTCTCAAGAACAGGCACTACATCTTGTTCCACCCTCTGACCTCTGCCCAGGATGGGCCTTCGAGGAGAGCAATGCTGAATGACAGCAGGTTATTATTATTGCCACGGTCACCATCACCATAGCCATCGGCAAGCCGGCTGCCCACACCCACCAGTGTCTTAGTCCCTGGGCTGTGACAGACCCTGTGCCTCCCTGTGGCCCATGAATTCCCAGTGTCCCCTCTCCATCCCAACCTCCCACCATGGGAACCTATAGGGATGGGGAACCTTTTTGCTGCCAAGGGCCATTTGAATATTTATAACATCATTTGTGGGCCATACAAAATTATCAACTTAAAAATTAGCCTGCTACAGTTGGTCAGGCTAATTTGGTGAGGTCTGCGACATTGGCTGATATTGACTTCTCAGCCCTTGTATGGCCTGCGGGCTGGACGTTCCCCACCCCTGCGGGGGAAGGCATTCTGGCTGGAAGGACTCACCTGGATGTAGACTGACTGTGTGCTCTGCAGGAGCACCAGGAAGACCACAGCCACTCCAGACAGAAGCCCTGACATGGTCCTGCCACCAATCTTGCTCCCTCCGAGCCCCACCACAGCCATCCACTCAGATGCACCTGCTTCCCTGCTTGGCAGCTTTTATAAGCCAGGCTCCCGCTCCCTGGCCACTCATTAACTGAGCAGCTGGGGGTGGGGTGACACCTGGGCAGGGCATGTGTGTCAGACGCCTGCAGTTCGTGGGGCTCCGTGGGTGCGCCTGGGACTGCACCCCTTCCCTTTGCTCCTCCAGGCACCTGAGCGAGCGAAACGAGAGTGAGGCCATTTTAGAAACAGAAAAAGTGAGGCTCCAGAGTTAAAGTGCCCAGGTCACGGCACTAGTCGTTGGCAAAGCAGGGACTCGGGTATCTTTGCCCCAGGTCGGCCCATGGTCCTCCTCTGGGCAAAATCTGCAGACAGACAGGCTGGCCCAGTGCAGGGGGGCAGATGCAGAACGCTTGTGCCCTTAGATCCACCCCACCTTTCCAGCTCTATTTCAGGACCATCCTTCTGATCAGTCTGGGCCCAGGCCCTCACCTGCCTCTGCCTGCATCTCCCACGAGGGCCTGGCTGTCCTCCGGCCATGTGTGACTCCTCTCACCTGTCCGTGCCTTTCAGAAGCAACAGCCTCACCCAGCATGGAGGAACGAGCCTGGCCTTGGAGACAGAGTGACCGGTTCAAAGCCTGCAGCTGTGTGATCCTGGACAAGTGACGTAAACTCTGAGCCTTAGTTTCCTCTCCCATCAAATGGGCGGGATGGTGACCCACCGCACGACAGGGATGGGCCCCCCATCTCACCTTCTTCTCCTAGGTAACACATGCCGCAGGGGGGCCGTAAGCTCAAAGCTGCTCTCTAGGCAGTGCATAACCCATGCCCCCGTAGTTGAAGGTTGGGTAAGGGACGAGAGAGTAAAGTCCACAGGCGTTACTGCTACTGCCTGCTCAGGCAGCTGTAAATGGTGCCCGTGCCAGGCCTCAGCTCTGCGGGACGTCGAGCCTGGTATGTGGAGGCATCCGGGCCTGACGTTGATTGAAGCCCAGACCGCCCAGCGAGGTCGGGAAGGCCCACTCCAGCCCGTGCCCGGGTCTCATGCTCCCTGAGGCTCTGCTGGCGCTGCCCTGCCGGCTCCGCCTGCCCTGCTCACGCCTTTCTCGTCGGGGTGACCACGGGGAAGTGGACTTAACTCGGTATTTCCTGTCTTGCTTTGAATCCTGACTTCAGCCGTTACTCTTTAGAGGATGAGAAAGATGAATGGGATGCGTCCGCATCTGGGAGCTGGAAGCAGTCGTCGGTGACGACAGCTCTCGTTTCCTGAGCCTGCAGGGTGTGCCAGGTGCTGTTTTATGGGCGTGATCTTGTTCGATTCCGTAGGATGGCGTAAGGGTCGTCTCCACGTCACAGGAGTGACCCTGGGCCCAACGAGGGCAAGCACCATATTTAAGGTCACGTTAACCCAAAAGAAAAGGCCTTTCAGAGTGAGAGGCAGCAAGGGTTTATTTGAGATGGAAGAATAGTTACCTGGGAAGCCCCGGTTCAGGCAGAAGCCCAGACAGTGTTCTGGGCCGGGGACAAAGGCGAGGGGTATTTCTGGGGAAAGGAAGGGGCCGATCACATCAACACAAGGAAGGCGTGTCTATCAGTGCAGATCACGTAGCACCGCGCTGTGGGTTCTGCAGGGTTTTCAATGTTCAGCCTGGCAGCCGTCGGTCTGGTAGTCGTAATACCCGCTTTCGTGTTACCCCTGCAAACAGTTCTTTGTGGTACAGTGTTGCTCTAGGCCCAGTCCGCGGGTGGCGTGGCTCTGTTTGAACATCCACAGGTTTGAGGCGTGAGATGGGCAAGGAGGGTCCTCTGTCATGGCAGCTCCGGCTCCATTTCATTATTTTTTATTTTTATTAGACCCAAGTTCATATTTAATTTTAAAAGTTTTTTTTTTTTTTCCTATTACAGTTTACATTCAGTAGTATTTTGTATTAGTTTCGGGTGTGCAGCGTAGTGGTCAGACAATCATATATTCTACACAGTGGTCCCCTGATATTTTCAGTACCCACCTGGCACCTACATAGTTCTTACAATATTTCTTTTAAAGTTTTGTTAGAGTTTATTATTCTTTTTTCTAATTTTATTTTTAATTTAATTTTTGTTACAGATATTTCTCCTTTTTTACCCCATTGACACCCTCCTCCCCATCCCCCCGCCCTGCCCCTGGCTTTGTTGTCCATGTCCATTGGTTATGCGTACATGCATATAAGTTCTCTTCTCTCCCCCAACCACCCCCTCTTCTGAGGGTTGTCAGTCTGTACCCTACTTCCATGTTTCTGGGTCTACCCTATTCCTCAGACAGTTATGTTCATTATATTCCATAAATAAGTGAGATCATGTGGTATTTGTCTTTTTCTGCTTGGCTTGTTTCACTTAGGATAATACTTTCCAGGTTCCTCCACATCGTCTCAAAGGATAAGAGATCTTTCTTTCTTACAGCTGCATAGTCCTCCATTGTGTATATGTACCACTGCTTTTTTATCCATTCGTCTACTGATGGACACTTGGGCTGTTTCCAGATCTTAGCTATTGTAAATAGTGCTGCTATGAACATGGGGGTACATATATTCTTTCTGATTGGTGTTTCAGGCTTCTTAGGGTATATTCCTAGAAGTGGATCACTGGGTCAAATGGCAGTTCAATTTTTAATTTTTTGAGGTAACACCATATTGTTTTCCATAGTGGCTGCACCAGTCTGCATTCCCACCAGCAGTGTACTAGAGTCCCCTTTTCTCCACACCCTCGCCAACACTTGTTGTTTGATGATTTGTTGATGGCAGCCATTCTGACAGGTGTGAGGTGATACCTCATTGTTGTTTTAATTTGCATCTCTCTGATGATTAGTGATGTTGAGCATTTCTTCATATGTCTCTTGGCCATTTGTATGTCCTGTTTGGAGAGGTGTCTGTTCAGCTCCTCTGCCCATTTTTTTAATTGGGTTCTTTGTCTTCCTTTTGTTGAGTTGTATGAGTACTCAATATATTTTGGAAATTAACCCCTTATCTGATGCATCATAGGCGATTATGGTCTCCCATATAGTGGGATCCCTTTCCGTTTTGATGGTTGTTTCTTTTGCTGTGCAGAAGCTTTTTAGTTTGATGTAGTCCCATGTGTTCATTTTTTCCTTTGTTTCTCTTGCCTTAGGTGATGTATCAGTGAAAATTCTCCGTGTGATGTCCGAAATTTTGTTGCCTACATTTTCTTCTAGAATTTTTATGGATTCCCGGGTCACATTTAAGTCTTTTATCCATTTTGAGTTAATTCTCATGTATGGTGTAAGTTGATGGTCTAGTTTCATTTTTTTGCATGTAGCTGTCCAATTTTCCCAACACCATTTAATTAAGAGGTTGTCTTTACTCCACTGTATGCTCTTGCCACCTTTGTCAAATATTAATTGAGCATATTGTCTTGGGTCAATTTCTGGGTTCTCTATTCTGTTCCACTGGTCTATGTACCTGTTCTTGTTCTGGCTCCATTTTAAAATGTCTCCGTTTAGATTTTTTTTTACAGTCCCTGGGAGAGAAAGAGGGGCGAGCAGGTTTTATGTTTGAAATTCTTGCCTCTGCGTTGAAACGACTTATCAGCTCAGATATGTCATTTAGCTTCTCCGAGCCTCTGTTTCTTCATCACTAAGGAGAAGAAACCACGATAAACCTTGTAGTGGCCATTGTGAGGGCTGACGAATCCTGTCCCAGCGGAGCCCGGGACCGGGGGCTGGCCCGTGCGGTGGGGGGTTTCCTGCCTCCCCGTCTCCATGGCGTCCTCCCCGACAAACCCCGTCCCTGAACCCACAGCTGGGACAGTACTGGTCTCAGTCCCCTGCAGAGCGGGGTTTGACCAGCTGTATGACCTTGGGCAAGTGCATCACCTCTGCGATTTCAGTTTCTCATTTGTAAAAAGATGATCAGTCTTCAGCTTTCAAGTTTGTTATGAGGTCACCTGTCTCCCCACATCTTTGCTCTTTCCACCAGAGCAAGTGCAGCCCCACTGGCCCCACACCAGGGGACAGGGAACAAACCTGTAGGGTTTGGGGACTCCTGTGGCCATGGTCTCTGTCTGCCCCCCACCTTCCAGCCCCTGCAGCCAGGGCCCATCATGTGCCACTCTTTCCCTGGGAACAGGTGTGACTCCCTTATCTACCTAACATGACTCAAATTCATATTTCAATCCACGGCCTTTTAATCGCTTCATGAATGACCCATCATCCATCAAAACCACAGACGCAAATGCTTTGCTGCTGCGCCCACCGAGCCATCGTAAACTGACGCGTCTCAGGACACTTCCTTCTTTAGGGTCGTGGGAAGTGACTGTGACTCTGGTTTCTGTGTGGAAGCCTCAATCAGAGGGAGTGACAGGTGGCCTGTGCACGTGTGTTTAGGCTGCTCCTTTCCCCACCCTGGATGTCCCGGTAGCTGCTGTGCTGCCTCAGAGCCTGGGATGCTCCCAGACTCCAAGCCGAGCATTTCCCAGGAGTGTTTGTCACGGCGGACCCCTCTGTCTTTCTCCACTTGGCGTCTGGGATGCACGCTCTCCAGATTTCCTGCCAATCTCACTGGCCTATCTTCTCCATTTTCTTATTTGGATTTTCTTCCTCTGTTTGACCGCTAGACCTTAGAACGCCCCAGGGGCTCCAGGGCTCAGTCCTCGGGCCGCTTTGCTTCGTCTACAGCCACCCAGACTGGTGGGCTTATCCAGGCTCAAGGACTTGAGTGCCATCCGACAGTGCCCTGTTCACTCCCTAGCCTGACTTCTCAGCAATGGACTCGTTCAGCTAGCTTCTCAGTTTCCCTCAGCTTCTCGTAACAGTTGAGGGCACCACCATTCACCCAGTTACTCAGGCTAAAAATATGGGAGTCATTCTCGATGCCTCTCTTTCTTTCACTCGCCGCATTTAATTCACAGGCAAATCCAGTAGCTCTACCTTCATGATATCCCTAGACTCTACCCATATCTTACCATCTCCACTGCTATTAAGTCCAAGCCGTCATCACTGATCATTGTTCTCGTGGGCTATTGCAGAAGTCAGGAGTCTCCTGAGAAACAGAACCCAAAGGGGAGAAAGATATATATCCTATCCTATTCTTTCTATAATCTGTCTATCCATCCAAATCTATTTTAAGGAATTGGCTCATTCGATTGTTGGGGCTGGCAAGTCTGAAATCTGTAGGGCAGGTTGGCAGGTTTGAAATTCAGATGAGCGTTGATGTTGCAGTCTTGAGCCTGAAACTGCAGGAGGAGCCAGCAAGTGGGGAGATCAGGCAGGATTTCTGAATTGCAGTCTTCAGGGGGAATTCCTTTTTTCTTTTTCCAGAAATCTCAGTCTTTGCTCTTAAGGCCGTCAGTTGATTGGATGAAGCCTGCCCCCGTGAATCCCTTAAAGTCTACTGATTTAAAATGTCAATCGCATCTAAAATAATATTGTTACAGCAACATCTAGACTAGTATTTGACCAAACAACTGGGCACCATAGCTTGGCCAAGAGAGATCTCCAAGCAAATCTCTCTCTGTCCACTCTTCCTCCTCGACAGGCCTTTCTGCACCCATCAGCCAGAGGGCTTCCGTTGAGCTAAGTCAGATCCTTTCTCTCCTCTGCTCATACCTACTCATGGCTTCTCACTTTATTCAGGGACAAATCCGAAGGCTTCCACTGGCCTCCAAGGTCTCTGTGGTGTCCTCCACATCTCTGCCCTGCACGCTCTGGGTTCCAGCCACACTAGCCTCCTTGCTGTCACCCAAATATGCCAAAGGTTGTTTATCTTGGGGTCTTAGCTCTTTACCTACATATTTTTATGGCTCACCTCCTGGCTTTATCCAGGTCTCTGCTCAGTGCCTCTTCCTCATAGAGACATCTTTCCTGACCATCCTCCCTCGAGAGCTTTCCCTTATTTCCACCCATTTCTTTAGCTTGCTTTCTTGTAGCACCTGTCTTATATGTACATTTCCCTTCTTGCATTTCTCTCCCTACTAGGATGTACGCTCTGTTAGAGTAAGGAATCTTTCTACTTTGTTTTCCCTCAAAACAATATCTGTTACATAGCTGGTGCTCAACAAATACTTTATAAATTCAATAAATGACTATGACTCAAATATCTACTCTACCAACTACCAGATGTTGACCTTGGACAACTTCCTGCTTCTCTGAGCCTCATTCAACTCATTCAGCATCTTCCTGTCATATGGAAGGGGCCTGGCACATGCCGACTGTTCAAAAATGTTGGTTCGTATTATTTTCATAGCTGTGAAATCACTTATTTATCAAGATACAGATGCCTTTTTGTATCCTATATGCACAGCAAACTCTAGGGTATCAGAAAATTTCATCAATGAAATAATTACTTATGGCCTACTATGTACCGAGAACAATTCTAGACACAAGGGTTACACCAACCAAGAAAACAGACAAAGCCACGACCCACAGAACAGAGCCAGTGGCTGGGATGACAGCTCAAAGTGAAGGTGGTGAGAAGGGCTAGAGTCTAGAGGTTTATTCAAGTCAGAGCCCACAGGATTTTCTCTTCCCTTGGATGGACGGGGCAAATGAAGAGAGGCGTTGAGGACAACTTTAAAGTTGTTCCAGCCCTGGCCGGTTTGGCTCAGCGGTTAGAGTGTCGGCCTGCGGTCCTGAGAGACCCAGGTTCGGTTCCCGTGAAGGGCGTGTACCTTGGTTGCAGTTTGTCCCCGGCCCTGGTCGGTTGTGCGGGTGGCAGCCACTCGATGTGTCCCTTCACGTCGGTGTTTCTCTCTCTCTCTCAGTTCCTCTCTCTCCCTCCCACTCTACCTGAACAAAAAATGGAAAAATGTCCTCGGGTGAGGATAAAAAAATAAAAAATAAAGTTGTTCCAAGTCAGATGGTGCCGCCATCTAGTGAGATGGGAAATAAGTCAGGTGAGGGGACCAAACGTTTGGACATGTTACGTTTGCGATGCCTGCTTGATATGTGAGTAGAGATGTGGACCACAGACCCACATGTTGTGGTCCTCAGGGAGTATCTGATACTTCAAAGTCCTGAAACTGGATTGAGAGGAGAAGAAGAGAGGTCCCAGGATTGAGTCGTAACAGGGCTCTGCAAGATCTGAAGGTAAGACAGAGCGGAGGGACCAGCAAAGCCGATGGAGAAGGAGAAGTAGAGGGAGACCAAGAAGAGACTTGAGTCTTTGGAGCCAAGTGACGACAGTGGTTCCGGGACAAGGGCATGCTCACCGGGGTTAGCTCGGCTAAGATGGAGACTGGGAACTGCCCCTGGGTCTGGCAACATAGAAGTAGCTGTTGACTTTGATAAGATCAATTTTAGGAAAGTAGTGTATGAAAATCTGATTGCAGTGGGATCACGAGGAGGTGGGGAAAGGAAGTAGACCCAGTGAGAATGGAGGTCTAAACTCTTACTTTGAATTTAGGGGTAAATTGGAGAAACTACAAATTTAAAGAAGGATCCATATATTGGGCCCAGCGCAGGAGCAGTCAATCTGGAAGACCCTCTATGGGGAGTTGTATAAACCAAGGTGTGGTGGATTCCTTAGCAGCCTCTTATGTGCGGTTTTGACCTTTCCCTGGAGAAGTGGGTGACACAATAAATGGTTCTATTCTTGGTTCTTCTATTCTTGCTATGACCAAAGAGAAACTCAGAACCAAATCCAATATTAATATCTGAATTTCATCCAATCTAGGTCTTCTCTTTGGACCATTTTCTCAGTCAACTCATTGTACTGATTTACACACATACACACACCTTTCAGGTCTGTTTATGTTCTCGCCAGCCTATGGACTGGGGTACTGTGTTTAAACACAAATAAGTGAATCAGGGCTGCCCCCTAGTGAGAGACAGGGAACACTGCAGGCAGAGAGATGAATTGCCCTTGTTCCTTAATGAATCCATCTCTGAGAGTTATTGGTTGAGTAGACATTTATGCTGTCTGTTTTGAGGGGCAATGCAAAACCTCTCTGTCCCCATGTCTACACCTAGGGGAACCTACCAACATGACCATGACAGCTCCTTGGAGCTGCCAGGAGGGACAACACCTGAGGTCATTGGGAAGGCCCCTGCTTGCTGGCAGATGCCTGAGTCTTTGGCACATAGTGGATGCTGAGGTGAGCCAGAAGGCTGAAGTGGGGAGCAGAGGAAGGAAGACATTCAGGCCACAGGTGGGCCCTGGTACTGAAATGAGGTCTTGGGCAGCCTGAGGCAGCGGAGAACCGGAGCAAGGATGAGACCTCCAGAGATGTGCTGCCTGAGTTGGGCTGCTGTTTTGGGAGGAGGTGGTGTGTGCCTCTGCCCCTGGCTCCTGCGGTGTTTCTGCCCTCTTCCCACAGCGGTCAAAGGCAGGTGTGGCAAGGATGTGTGTGTGTGTGTACCTGTGTGTGAACATGTGTGTACATGCCTACAGGCTTGTGAACATGTGTATAGGAACATGTGTATATATGTATGCTTTTTGTGTCTGTGTGTGTCTATAAGCGAGGGTGTGTGTGTGAATATGAGCATGTGTATATCTGAGTGCACACATGTGTGATCATGTTTGTGTGTACACACGTGAAGATGGTGTGTGGGAGGATGTGTATATGGCCATGCTTTTGTGTCTGTGTGTATCTGTACATGTGAGAGTGTGGGTACGCGTGAATAGGAGTGTGTATGAGCGAGTGTGTGCAGGCCTGTGCATGTGAACACGTGAGTGAGCAGGGTATGGGAGCATGTGTCTGTGTGGATGTGAATATGTGAGGGTGTGTGCGTGTGGGCTGGCAGGAAGGCTGCACATCTGGGCTGTGAAGAGTAGCTGGTGGCGGCAGGGGTCATGGCTGAGGCTGAGGCGGTGTGGGACCAGGGTGTGAGGGGCGCGCCCGTGTGGACAGTGGAGGCTGGGAGCTGGGGGGTGGGCAGGCCTTAGTGCAGCTGCCTGGAAGCTGGGAACTCAGGGAGGACGGGCCAGCGCCCAGCCCACAGCAGCCAGATTGGAGAGTTCTTCCTTCCTCAGCCCCTCCCGCGGCAGCACTGCCTGGATGCCAGGGCTCTGAGGTCAGGCAGAGCAGAGGCCCTGCTGTTGTGTGAACTAGAGCTAGTCATTCACTTCGCAGAGGGAGCAGCAGGACTCTGGGTGTGAGATGAAATAACAATGGCTGCAAAATGGGGACAAGGAGATGGAGTGAGGGCACAGGAAGGCCAGCTGGCGTTCACTGGGAGCTGATGATGGGCCAGGCCCTGACCTAAGGGCTCTACACGTCCGAACACACGGATTCCCCACACAGCCCTGGGCTGTAGAAAACTCCTTTTACAGAGAACATCGGGGCACAGACAGGCTTACTAACCTGCCTGAGAACACACAGCTCATACATGGCAGAGCTCCCGACTGGTGTCGTAAGCAGCATACGCCTGGCCTGCATGAGCAGTAAGAGGGTGTAGGGCGCCCCTCACAATACTGGGCACATTGTAGACCCTCGGCAGGTGTGCCCTCATGCCCTCTCCCCTCTGAGGGTCCCTTCTAGAGGTTAAAGGGAACAACTGAGGTGACAATGAGCCTTTTCTGCTTCCCTCTTAAACACTGCCCCACTGAGGTCCCTGGGTTCTTGGAATCCTGATCTCTCGAAGTGACACAGGTGCTAATTCATGCGACTACACCATTAGCAACAGGAACAATAACAACAACATGCTGAGAGCATAGAACAGGGTTAGGACAGTGCTTCATCTGGCCAACGAACATGACTGGGCACCAGGGCTCAGATGTGGGTAAGACAGGCCTAGCTCTCCGAGGGCCTGTGGCACGTAAGGACAGATGAGGACAGTGTTGTGTGGCAGGGATCCCCAGGAGGCACCTGCCTCCAGCAAGGAAGTGGGGGAGCTCTCTGGCGCCTCCAGCCCTTTGCTCATATCTCATGCCCAGGACACCTCCTCAACCTCCCCTGCGTCCCGCTCAAGCCCCTTCTTCCAGGAAGCCAGCCCTGATTGTGGTCCTTCTATCCTCTTCTTGGGAATGCCTGCAGCCCCTGTGTTCTCACAATGGAACCAACCATCTGTCACCTGTATCATTTCTGTACGGTTAGACTGCATCTCATCCAGGGTGTGGCCTCCGTCTCAGATTCCTCCAGCCCTCCATGGTCCCACGCAAGATGGGGACACACTCATCTTTATGAGCTCCGGTCCAGCATTGGCTAGTTTGGCTCAGCAGTTAGAGTGTCAGCCCATGGACCAATTCCAATCAAGGGCACGTTCCTCTGTTGGTATGATGCTCCGGTCTGGGGGTTCTTTGTGTAGCACCCAGGCTGAACTGTGGAGGAAATCCTAACTGCTGAGTCAGGGGCCCCACTTTGCCAGGCAGGACTGAGGTTCAGTAAGTGGGGGTGAAACACATTCCCCCATAGCGTGCACGGAACTGAGGTCCAAGGCGCAGCTGCCATTATGGTTTTAAATTTGCAGTTGGGGATCATTGTGAAACCTGATTGCTCTGTCTTGGGGACTTCTCAAAGTCCAACTCCACAATAAAGCCAATCAGACGCAACCATCAGATGTCAAATAGGAGCTAATGAACTATTCACAGGCTTGGGAGAGAAATCAGGCAATCTCTTATTTCAGGATTATCCCTTCCAAATATTAAATCTGAACTGTAAGCAGAATTTGCTCTAATTGCGTCCCCCTCCTCACCGCTGTGGGGGCTCGTTGGCATTCACTTCCTGTCTTGGCTTTCTGGAGAGAGGCTTGACAAGCCGACCCACTGCTTCCCAGAGGCACATGCTCCTGGGCCATCATTCAGAGAGGGAGCAGGCAGAGGGTGCCGGGATTCCTCCTGCCCTGGTGGCTGAGCCCTTGAGCTCGAAGCTGGCTGGGTGTCCCCAGTGCTTACGTGGCAGTCTCTTCGTGGGGGAGGGTAGTGGCAGCGAGGGAGGCTGATGGCCTCACATGAGCCCCCCTCCCCCTCCTGGGAGCTTGGACCATGTAATGTGTCCAGCCTCTGTTTCTCTGTTGCACCAGGACCTGCAGAGACTAGCATCATTGCAGCGCCGGTAGGTCCATGTCTGAGGGCAGAGGCTGCTCTCTGGTGCCCCTCTGAAACATCTGGCTGGTGACTCGGGCTGTCCTGGAGGGAGCGCCACCACTTCTACCTGGGCAGTGCTATGAGGCAGGAAGTTTTTATTCACGCTCATTCCCTTAGGAATTTAGAGTAACGCAGCGGTGGGTCACATAATGTGGCGGGGAAGGCTGGTTGTTCAAAGCTCCCGCTCCCTCCCATGCTATACAGCTGTGGCTGGGGAGCAGCCCTCTGCTGGGGACCTGCAGCGGGGCTGGGCCAGCAACTGGCTGCCGTCACCGGACCGTGAGAGGAAGTGATGGGGACCACTTGCGCTCAAGGCTCGTCAGAGGCAGTGTGCCGCCGCCATCCTTGCGTCCCCTTTTCCTACTGGTTTCAGATGATGACAAAGCCTCGGGTGTTGGCTCCATCACAAGGTGGAAAGAGCCAAGATCCCGGAATCAACACGTTCAGGAGACGGGCCGCAGTAGACAGCGTGGACCAAGTGGTTCCACTTCCTGTCCCTCCAGGCGTCATGTCCACTCTGGTTCCTCCTATACAGGTGGAGCGTATGTCCCATTGCTCTGGCCAATAAAACGAGGCAGAAGCGCTGGTGTGCCAGTGCCAAGCCATCCATCACACTTCTCACATATGGAGAGGCCCCCCCTTATCAACACCACTCACCGGAATGCTGCATTTGTCGCCGAGGATGAACCTACCCGGAGACACAGTATCACCCACAGCCCATCGGTAGGGTTCACTCCTGGTATTATGTCTGCTACGGGTTTGGACAAATGTATAATGACGTTATTCATCATTGTAAGGTCATAAAGAGCCTGTTCACTGCTCCCCACCCCTCTTCTTTGCACCTTGGTGCGGTGAATCCATAGGGAAGGTTCCGGCAGCGCAGGCTTCTTTCCGTTGGGTCCCCGGGCGGGCGCCTCCTCCCGCTTCTGCTCGTCCCCCTGCTCTCACTTCAGGAGGCCACCTGGGCTCTCAGACAGCTCACCTGCCCCACAGGTGCGCCAGTCCTGCTGGCGAGGGTCTTCCCGCGGCTGTCAGCGGTGCCAGCGGCATGCTGGGTCACGCGGTGACATTTCCAGGTCTGCCACGGTGACCTCACGGGGCCTCCGTTTTGATGTCTGCAGTTTCATCTCCTTTATGGACTCGCGTGTAACAGATCCACGCACGGAACAACTCCATGTTTTCTAAAGGCCTGGGGAACACAATGCGGGGTCTCTTCTCGTTCTCTTTGTGTTTGGCGTGTTAGAGGACACATGCTTTTTGAGCGAGTGCATCAGAAAAGCCATGGAAATAGTATTGAGAAGAGATGAGTGAATATGTTGAAATAGCTGTCCAACTTCAAAGGAGTGGCCACACACCCCACGATGCTTCCTCTGCTCACGGTAGTCAAAGAAAATTAGTTTTGTGGAGTTTCTTTTACATCATTAAAAAATATATGTTTTTATTGATATTTTTAGAGAGAGAGGAAGGGAGAGAGAGAGAAACAGTGATTGGCTGCCTCCTGCACGCCCCCTATTGGGGATCGAGCCGGGCACGTGCCCTAACTAGGAATCGAACCAGTACCTCTCAGTCCATGAGAGGACACTCAGTCCACTGAGCCACACTGGCCAGGCTCTTTCACATCTCATTGGACCCCAAATAGTACCTGAGCTTAGTGCCAACTTCCTCCTGTGAAGGGTGGCCACCCCGGGGCTCCTGGAGGGGCACCGGATTCCAGGGTCCACACAGTGTCCAGCATGGGGTACCCCAAGGCGGGACATTTGGAGGGATGTCATTTATGGATATGTGTCCTGGCCTGTTTATTTTAAAATCCACTGTGTCGTCGATACATACATCCCCAGCTGTCCCAGTTCTTCCACATGAAAGCCTGGTGGGATGTTGTGAACTTTCTGGAAGTTGTCACCATCGTATCAGCTCTTGGAAGTGACTGAGCACATACTCTGTGGGCAGTTCCACACGCATTCATTCATTTCACCCCACCAGGCCTCCGTGAGGTGGGTCATCCCCCCTTCAGGGATAAAGAACCCGAGGCTCTGAGGGGTCATGTGTCCAAGGTGGCACCCCCAGGACTGGTGAAGCCAGGGTCCCTGATTCCAGAGCACAGTGTGGGGCCGGTGTGGTAGCCCTGGGTGGAACACAGGTGTCGTGTGGAAAGGCTTGGCAACACTGCCCTGGAAAACCTCCGCTGTGACACCCTTTATTCTCAAAAGCACTCGTTGTGAGCCTTCGCTGTCTCGGGAGGCTGTGCGCAGCGGGGTGGCATCTGACGGGCGGCGTCTGACAGTCAGTGATAGAGAAGCAGAAAGGCTGCCTGGGTGAGGCAGGGGCACCCCTGGTCGGCGGGGGAGTTTTGTGTTAGCAGAAGGCTGAACTGGGTGACCCTGAAAGTTCCTTCCCATTCCTGAGAGCCCAGGGGTCTATGTGTAACTCGTACCCAAGTGGCCCTTGAAGCTGTGTCATTTCTGCTCTAGGGAAGAGCCGCGTCTGGGCAGGGGCATCCACGTGGGGCAGGGCCCCTCACCTGAAACAAGGTCGGTAGTGGGTCTGAGTCCCTCACCAGGACAAGTGGATAAGCAGGGCCAGAGGCCGAAGACACGGTTTTAAGAATGACCCAGTCTATTTGTTGGCAAGGCGTCCTTCGGTTAAGAGCACAGGTTCGGGGCCAGACAGACCTAAGTTTGAGCCTAGCTCAGCCACTCCCTAACCACACTGGGTCTCAGTGTCCTCCTATGTACAACGGGATAATGATTGTACCTCCTTCTCTTTGGGTTGTTTCAATGGGTACATGTGATAAAGCATTTAGCCCAGGACTGGCACAGAGGAAAATGTTTGTTAAAAACAAAACAAAACATCTAGAGTTGTCCAGGTATTTTCCCCCTCGAGATGGTGTATCTGGCCTGCATGGAAATAGTTAGTACAGAGTAATGATACTGCCCAACACTTAGGGAGTGCTAAGGGCCAGACACTGTTGTAAGAGCTTTAGATGTATTAACTTATTTAATTCTACCCCAATTTATTTTCCTTTATTGATTTTTAGAGAGAGAGGAAGGGAGAGGGAGAGAGCGGGAGAGAGAGATGGAAACATCCATGAGAGAGAACATCGATTGGCTGCCTCCTGCATGCCCCCCACTGGGGATCAGGCCCACAACCTGGGCATGTGCCCTGACCGGGAATCAAACCGGCGACCTCTTGGTCCATGGGTCGACGCTCCACCATTGAGCCACACTGGCCGGGCTACACCAATCTTATGAAGTGGGTATTATTAGTACCTTTATTTCACAGGTGAGGAAGCCAAGGCACAGATAGGTTTCTCCTGGGGGGTCCCTGGGGAGGGACTGTTGGCTGCAGGCTGCTCAGGAAGGGGCACTTTGGTTTGGAATGACAAGCCATTCTTTACATTTTAATGGATCCCCAACATCTGGGAAACCACCTCACAATAAAGTGAGTCTTTTTCAAATTAAAATGCAGGACACTTGTCCTTCAAAACACACTGTTAAGAGAATAAAAAGACAAACAACAGAGTGGGAGAAAATATTTGCAAACCAAATTATCAGTAAAAGATTTGAATCCAGATTATATAAACTCTCAAAAGAAAATAATAATAAAAAAAATAACTCAATTCTTTAAAATGAGCAGAAGCCCAGCCAGTGTGGCTCAGTGGATTGAATGTCCTCCCATGGCCTGAGAGGTCCCGGTTTGACTCCCGGTCAGGGCACATGCTGGGGTTTTGGGCTTGATCCCCAGTAGGGGACATGCAGGAGGCAGCCGATTAATATTTCTCTCTTACATTGATGTTTCTCTCTCTCTCTCCCTTCCTTTCTCCCTCAAAAATCAATAAAAACACTTTTTTTTTTTTTTTATCCTCACCAGAGGATATTTTTCCATTTTTTGTACAGATAGAGCGGGAGGGAGAGAAAGGAAGGGAGAGAGAGAAACATCGACATGAAGGGACACATCGAGTGGCTGCCACCCGCACGACCAACCAGGGCCGGGGACAAATTGCAACCGAAGTACATGCCCTTAGCGGGAACCGAACCCGGGTCTCTCCAGACAGCAGGCCGACGCTCTAACCGCTGAGCCAAACTGGCCAAGGCAAATAAAAACACATTTAAGAAAATAAATTAAAAAAAATTAACAGAAGACTTAAAGAAGATCAATGGGTGGCAAATGTGCACGATTAAATGCTCAGCATCAATTGTCATGGTTTTAATGCAAATTAAAAACCATACTGAGATACCACCTTACACCCACTAAAATAGCTAAAATGAAAAGGACTGACTACACCAAGCATTGGTGAGGATGTGGCTCAAACACTGCTGGTCAGACATAAAAGGGTGCGATCACTTTGGAAAACAGTTTGGCAATTTCTTCAAAAGTTAAACTTACACCTACCTTATGATCCCAGCCATTGGATCATAAATACTCCTAGCTATTTATCCAAGACAAACAAAAGCACATGTCCATGGGAAGACTGGTACATGAATGTTCACAGCAGCTTTATTTATTTTTATTTTTTTAATCCCCACCTGAGGATATTTTTCCATTTATGTTCAGATAGAGTGGGAAGGAGAGAGAGAGAAAAACATTGATGTGAGAGAGACACATTGATTGGTTGCCTCCCGTACAACCCCAACCAGGGCCGGGAACCAAACTGCAACTGAGATACGTGCCCTCAACTGGAATCAAACCTGTGACTCTTTGGTCTGCTGGCCAATGCTCTAACCACTGAGAAAACTGGCCAAGGCTACAGCAGCTTTATTTTTAATAGCCCACCCAATAAATGGATAAAGAACTCTTGGTATAGCCATGCAATGGAATACTACTCAGCAATGTAAAGGAACACACCACAACGTGGATGAATCTCAAGTTAGCTAGGCTGAGTGAAAGAGGCCAGGTTAAAAAAAAAAAAAAAGAGTGGATCTCTATGATCCCATTTATATAAAACTATGGGAAATGCCAACAAATCCATAACGACAGAAAGCAGATTAGTGGTTGCCTGGGGGTGGGGCAAGTGGGGGGAAATTTTAAAGGGGCATAAGAAAACTTTAGGAGAGATGAACATGTTTAGAATGTGGCAATGGTTTCACAGGTGCGTACATTTGTCAAAATTTACCAAATTGTAGCCTTTAGATACCTTCAGATTTTGTATGTCAATTATACCTCAATAAAACTCGGAAACAATTCACGTGTGAAGATTGAGGGCTTTGGGAACTATTAGAGGCCCTGAGTGGTTCAACTCAGGCTCTCTCTAGGTTGCTGCCTATTAAAAAATTATTAATATTATTATTATTTTTGGTACGTGCCCCTAGCGGGAATTGAACCCGGGACTCTCTGGTCCACAGGCCAACACTCCAACCACTGAGCCAAGCCGGCCAGGGCTAAAGAATTATTTTTAAAAATTAGATCTCCAGCCCTGGCCAGTTTGGCTCAGCGGTTAGAGCATCGGCCCACGGACCAGAGAGTCCCAGGTTCGGTTCCTGCTAAGGGCACATACCTTGGTTGCAGTTCATTCCCGGCCCCAGTTGAGGTCGTGTGGGTGGTGGCCGCTTGATGTGTCTCTCTCACGTTGATGTTTCTCTCTCTCTCTCCCTCCCTCCCTCCCTCCAGCTCTATCTGAAGATAAATGCAAAAATGTCCTGGGGTGAGAATTAAAAAAAAAAAAAATTTCCAACAAAGGCCAGGCCCCGTGCTAGGTACCTTCACTTTGTTTCCCAGGGACCCGGGTAGTCTGTGCAAGCTCGTGTTCCTCCCCAGAGGTGGGGTGGGGGGCTGCTCAGAAGACACGGTAGAGAGGCTTGGAGAATCCCTTTAAATCTCAATTCGGTTTTTCCTGCTTTCCGGCTGTGCTGTCCTGGCCCTTGTAGGAAGTGAGCTCTGTGGAGCTGTGTTGCCTTCTCACACACCGGGCGTGGGGAGGGAGCTGAAGGATCGAAGTGTTTCAGCGATGCCGTCAGTCAGTTGGCACAAACTCAAGTGAAGATTTTAAAAGATGCTCGGAAATGGTTTGCAATGGAAATCACCCCTGGATCCCACCTTCCAGCCTCTTGGTGCGCATGTGTGGGGTGGGGGTGGGGAGGCCACAAACCCAAGGCAAAGGCCGCTTGGCTCCCTCCCCTTCCCAAGAGGCAGGTGTGGGAGTCCCCTCTCCTGGTTGGCAGTTCCTCAGGAAGGACCCTCTGGACGATGGGTAAGGGCAGGCTCAGCACGATCCCAGTTGGTAAGTCTCAAACTGACCCAGCTGACAGGGTAGACTACAGAAGGCACAGGCTCTGGAACTGAAGGGATGAGAAATGACTCAGTGAACTCGTGCGTGAACCCCCAAGTCCTTTGTCTAACCCTGGACACTGACATCTTTGGCCGAATCATTCTTTATTGTGAGGGGCTGTCCTGTGCTTTGCAGGACTGTTAGCAGCATCCCTAGCCTCCACCCAGTAGATGCTAGGGGCATTTACCACCCTTCCCCCGTCAAAATCCTGACAACCCAACTGTCTCCAGACGTTGCCATGTCCCTGGAGGTAGAAAGCACCCCTGATTGAGAGCCTCCGGACTGACCACTTTGAATCTTAGTAGCACCTCCTGCGAACTGGCCACACCTGACCTCCCTGAGGCAGGGACTGGACGAGACCCGCACTGTCCAGTTCGGTAGCCACGAGTCACCTGTGGCCACTGAACATTTGCCACGTGGCTGGTCTGAGCTGCAATGCGCTGCCGTGTAATACGGAAGACTTAGTAGGATGGAAGCCATGTAAACATGTCATTAATAATTGTCAGAGTGCTGACATGTTGAAATGAGAATATTCTAGATAGGTTGGGCTAAAAAAATACAGTATTAAAATTAATTTCACTTCTTTAAATACGGCTACTAGGAAATCTAAATGACTTCTATGCCTCGTGCTGTATTTCTGTTAGTGTCGGTGCAGGATCACCCAATCAGCGTGCTGATACACTGAGAAGGAAAGTGGTATGCCGGTGGGGGGGGGGGACTGGGGGGACTCGGGGGACTCAGGGGCCAGGGTCAGGGGTCAGAGAGGCTCACCTGAGGAAGCAGTGCCAAAGGGAAGGTTTGAGGGAGGAAGAGGAGGAAAAGCAGCTAGTGCAGAGAAGCAGCTAATGCCAAATTGCCGTGGTGGGAGCGAACAGGGAACCTGAGAGACCACAGCAGGCCCCAGGGCGGGTGCAGGGTCCCGACCACACAAGCTCTGTGCCCTGGAGAGGTCCTAGAGACCCTGGAATGGCACTGCTGGGTCCAAATCAGAGCGCTGTCACTTAGTCTGTAGTCTTTGGACAAGTAACTTAAACTCTCAGTGCCTCAGTTTCCACATCTGTACAATAGGGATGATGATAATAATAGCCTTTACTTCATAGGTTTGTTGCTAAATTAAACATGTTACTGAGTGGAGAACACACAGAGCAGGTTGGACACATAGTAACTGCTGAGTGTTTTCAGGACCAACTTGGCTTTGCTCATTCTGGGTGCAGAAACAAACAAGACTTGTATGTACGTTTCTCTTTCCCATTAGGCTCTTTCCTGGGAAATCTCAGCCCAGTTAGGATCCCTGCCTTCTGTTCCGCGGGAGCCTGGAGAACAAAGGAAGGAGCTGAGAGGTCAAGGAAGGAGCTGAGAGGTCGTCAAGGGGCCCAGAGAAAGAACTCCCTGAGGGCCTTGGGTCCAACTTCTCTCTAACGGTAGGATTCCTTATAGTTTCTCCCAAAGTTGCTTCCATTTTATTTATTTATTTATTTATCCATCCTTACCCGAGGACGTTTTCCACAGATACAGTGGGAGGGGGAGAGAGAGAGAGAGAAACATCAACGTGAAAGGGACACATCGAGTGGCTGCCACCCACATGACCAACCAGGGCTGGAGACAAACTGCAACCGAGGTACATGCCCTTAGCGGGAACCGAACCCGGGTCTCTGTGGACCACAGGCCGATGCTCTAACCGCAGAGCCAAACCGGCCAGGGCCAAAGTTCCTTCCTTTTAAAGGCAGTCTGAAAAAGAGGTGGTATCCTAGCAGAAAGGAAAAGAAAAATGAGCTTCCTTTGGCTTTTGCCCAGTGGAGCGCCCCGGGCTGCTGGGCCAAGGCGGGGAGAAGGCAGTTTTCACAACCTCATGTACATATTTGGAAAACTCCTTGATTGTTGAGCTTCTTGACCACATTCCAAGGACCTGGCAGTGCCTGCTTGGAGGGTGACCCCTGAGAACCAAGACCGGTCTAGGATATGTTGCAAAGTGCCCAGAGGTTTATAGCAACTTTGGCGGCATGATTTGTATACCTAAGAGCTCAACATCTTGAAAATCCATCTGGGGACTGAGCTGGGTAAATAAAACCAAGTACTCCTGCAGCTCTGCATGGGAACGCCCCCAGAAAGTTCCTAACAGAGTTAGCCATGAGCCTGACCGCCATCGGTGGACAGCTTCAGGTGACGATCGACTGAGGTTGTCTCCCGGGAGGGAAATGAGCATGTGGGCACCTTGGCCCAGGGAGCCCTGGACTCATCCATTCAGTTTCCTGCTTCCTACACAATCAAGAGCGGAATTTGGTCCTGGCTTTTTTAGGAGGTGCTCACCCTAGGATAGGGTTTGGGCATTTGATCCTTCAGAGGTTCCAAGGGATTCTGGATCTACTCCATTCTCTCTAAAGTGGAGCCTGGGGCTGCTACGATCCAGTGCGTTGCTGCAGCTCTGGGCATCTCATCCGTGTACGACAGTGTCCCAAGCAGAAAGCAAGGCGCTAGACAAGCCTCTTCCTCGCGTGCTGTGGCGGAATGAGAAGGGTATTTGTCTTTGTCTCTGGTTCCTGGCACAGAGCTCCCGAAGCCCTTGTAACTTTCTGAGCGATAGGGGTGCTAGGAGCACGCTGTATTCTAATATCTGGTCTTTGATTATGGTCCCTAACTCAAGAGGTTCTAACAGCCTTGTGATCTCTGAGCGATGAGTGTCTTTTGCATGCTAAGGAGATGGCTGTGACAGAGCTTCAGGAGTCAAGGAAGGACCAAGCCACGATTAGAAGCTTGGACCTCTCAGCCTCACTGCTCATCCTCCCGGGAGGGGAAAGGGGCTGGAGACCGAGGTAGTAACTGATTATATCTATGTGGCAAAGCCTCCTTAAAAGTGCCTAAACTGGAGTTCGGAGAACGTCCAGGGTGGATACGGGGAGGCCCATAGAGAGGGTGTGGGTGCCCCCACGCCCTTCCCCATACCTTTTCTGTGTCCCTCTTTATCCGGCTGCTCAGCTGTATTCGTTGTAACATCCTTCATAATAAACCAGTGAGATAAGTAAACGTTTCCCTGAGTTCTGTGAGCAGTTCTAGCAAATTATCGAACCTGAGGAGGGGGTTGTGGGAACTCCTGATTTATAGCTGGTTGATCAGAAGCACAGGTGACCACCTGGGACTTGGATGGAATCTGGAGTGGGGGACAGTTTTGTGGGATTGAGCCCTTACCCTGTGGGGCCTGCATGAACTCTGGGCCATTCGTATCCGAATTGAGTTAAATTGCAGGACATCTATTCAGTGTCTGTCGAGACCTGGAGAGTTGTTTGGTGTGGAAAAACCCACGCATTTGGTGTGCAAAGTGTTCTGAGAGTAGAAAAACATAGTTTTCTTTTACATGCTTTCTCTTATCAAAGAATTTTCCCCAAAGTCCACAGCAGATCTCTTCTTGTGTCTTGTTGGCCAGAACTGTGCCACAGTCGACCCCAGACCAATCGCTGGCCCAGGATTGGCAATATTGGCACAGACCAGCCACGATCCATTGTCCCCTGGGGCCAGGCACCCTGGGCTTGGGTGGAGAGGAGGGAGTGGGGAATGGCTGGTGTGTAGGAACGCCATTGTCCCGGAGCCTTTATCCCAAGAGCAGTGGGACTCACCTGTATCCTTTGCAGGGCTATAAGCAGGGGAGCGAAGTGATCAGATTTGTGTTTTCAAAAAACACTCTGGTAGGAGAGTGGCAGATGGGTTGGAGGCAGGAACAGAAGTGGGGAAATCAGTTCTAAGCTCCAAGCTTTTATAACAACCAGTGAAGTCAGCTAGAATTTCACTCTGTGTGCTATATGTCAATGTAAGAAATGTCCAATCTTGTAGAGAGTTTTTATAAGAGTTTATTTGAGCCAAACTGACAACGTATGCCAGGGAGCAAGATCTCAAAAGCTCCAGAGAAGAAGAGCTTTGCAGCTTGTTTCATGCATTTGCAGTTAGGGAGGGGAGTAAGGAAGATGACGTGAAGGTGGGGGAAATCGAGCGGGACTGGATTACAGGATAGTTTAGAGTCTGTGCTCCCAGCTTCAGAAGGCGGGGTCAGGTATCAGAAGGAAGCATCTGAAAGAGGCCATTTCAAAGGTGTGTTAACCTAGATGCACAGAAAGATGGACAGGGATTGCTTAAGACAAAGATAAACCTTTTACTTAAGAAGTTATATGACGGGACCTGACTGCTTACCATGACCATGACCTGCCCAGTTAGGATTTTATGATCAGATCACCCTGTGAAGTTACTTTCCATAGAAACCCCTTCTTGTCCACATATAAATCCTTTTTTTTTTTTAAAAAAAAAGCTTTAATATATGGCAGGATAAGCTTTGAAGAACCTCTTGATATACATTCCCTTCTTAGTAATTTACTTTTTGCTCCCTTGATTCCTTAAAGCTGGGCCAGGAGACCGAGCTCATGGCCCAGGAAAGAGAGGCGAGAAGACAACCTAGAACAAAGCGATCATTGCTAGCCTTCAGTTTCCCGCCAGACTTTCTAAATCCACAGAGAGACAACAGCCTAGAACAGGAGTCAGCAAACTAGGCCTGTAGGGCAAATCTGGAGTTTGCTTTACTAAATAAAGTTTTATTGGAGCCAGCTGTGCTCATTTGCGCATGCACTGTCTGTGGCTGCTTTGGTGCTGCAGCAGGATTAACCGAGGAGTTGTGAGCGGGACTGCATGGCCCACGGAGCCTAAAATACCATCTGGCCCTTTATAAACAAAACTTTGTCAACTCTAGTCTTGAAAGGCAGTCTTTGGAGAGAGGAGGCATTTTCTTGGAACATCTGAAGCTGAACTTTTACACATCAAGACCCAAAGCTTGGAAGACTTACCACAGAGTAGAAGGAGGACCGCTCATGACGGGAGTTTTGGCCACACAGGACTGGGGAGCATCATTCTAGTGCTGAGGCAGGTAAGGCAGGCCTGGCGTTGGATGTCAATGGCCTGGCTTCTTTTTCAGAGTCGGAACCCTAACTGCCCACCCTTGGGTGTGTACTTGGGGACCTTCAAGGTGCTCGGGGGAGTCTTGCATTTTCATGGTGCAGCTCTGTGGGTCAGTGACAAGAGTCACAGTGACTGATGAAGACTTATTACAGGGAGTGGAGGGGAGGGGGGTTTCCAAGAGCAGCCTCACCTGCCCTGTACACTCTAGCCTCTGCTTGGACAACTGTGACACTTCAGGACGACCTTGTCCAATTCCCCCATCCTCATCCTATGAAATTAGCTGCTCCTTTATATATCTACGAAGAACTCCAGACTTCCCCTTTTACGACACTCATTATACTTGTCATTATTCATTCAGTGTCTATTTAGCCTATTAAACCATTAATTCTACAAGGCAGGTACCATAACATATTTATGGTTTGTTTTTTTTAAGTGAATGAATTTTTTCTTTTCTTTTTTTTCTTTATTGATTTTAGAGAGAGAGGAAGGGAGAGGGAGAGAGAGATAGAAACATCAATGAGAGAGAACATGGACTGGCTGCCTCCTACATGCTCCCCCCCTCTGGGGATTTGGCCCACAACCTGGACATGTGCCCTAACCAGGAATCAGACCAGCGATCTCTTGGTGCATGGCTCTATGCTCAACCACTGGGCCATCCCGGCTGGACTTGTTTACGGTTTTATCCTTATTATGTAACTCAGTGATAACACTGAGTGAAGTGGATGCCGAATGAATGAATGAATACCTCAGAAGACCACTCCCTAGTTTTTCCCTATCTGTTTGGTAGTGTATTGTCTAATAGCTCTTGGCACCATCCTTATGAAAGGCAGGATCCCACTGAAGAGAGGAGATGAGAACACCATGAACTCCGTGGCTGCACTTGTGGTCAGCACTCAGAAACCACAGAGGGCCAGAGCTAGGAGGTGTCCTTGACATCACCGTCTACATGGACACATGCTCATTGCCAGGCTCTCCAGAAGGCTTGCTTTGTTTCAAGGACACAAAGACTTTCCCACATCGGTTTCTAAGCTGGAGCAGTGCAGCCAACTGGCCACCATCTCACTGACCCCATTAGGTGTGCCGGCTGTGCTGATGGACAGGAGCAACACGTGGGGGGAGGGATGATCTAGCAGAAGAGACTTGAACGGAGTGGGCTGGGGGTGTGGCCGAATATTGAAATAACTTTGTGCTTTTATGTAGGTATGCCGTACCTCATTAACAAGTTAAAAAATGGAAAAGAAAATAATCTTGACAAGTTGTTATCCAAATCAAGCAGGACGGTAAAAGGCCAGATTTGTTTCGTGTTCAACAAGAGCCGAGGCTGTGCTAACCTGACATGCGTTTTCTTGTTTGACCCCGACAAGAGCCCTGTGAGGTAGTCAGCACTCGCCATCCTTTTAAAAACGATGTAATGAGCTCCTGCCTGTGCCAGGCGCTGCCCAGGCCCTGAGAGGCAGCAGGGACCAACAGGGACAGGCCCCTGCCCTCATGGTGCCTACACTCCAGCGGCAGTACCATTATTAGCCCCAGCGTGTAAGGAACAATCCGAGGTTCTGGAAAGTCCAGTAATTTGCCCAATCCCGTGTCTGGGAATTGATCAGACCAGGATTCGGTTCTAAATGTCCCTGATTTCCGACCTCACCACTCTGCCACGCTGATTTCTTCCCACTGACTGTCCCCCAGCTTGTGCGGACAGCCCTCCGCGTTGACGCAGGGGTTTCGGTCCGCACGCTGCAGTGCAGATGGACTGTGTCTGTTGATTTGTAACGCAGGAAAGGCTCGTGTACCTGCAAAGGAGGCTAGACTGAGGCCCCAGCGTTGCCGTGGGGACTCGCTCGGCGTGAGTGTCCCGCTCCAGCAGGCACGCTCCCGGGCCCAGGCCGCGCAGCCCGCGGCTGGCATCCGGAGACAGTCGGCCCGCCCTCCAGGGCGCCAGGAAACACTGGGGCAGTGCCCAGCGTGCGGCGCGTGCCTTCCCCACAACTGCTCACAAGGCGGAGGTATGGGTATTCTTGTTCTAACTGTACTTATTCTTTGAATATATTGTATAGTCCCAGGGCACAAAATTCAAGAAGTTCAAAAAAGTTTTCAGTAGAAAGATGTCCCTTTTACCCTGTCCCCCAGGCACCTCACAGCTCTTCCTGGAGTCCCTTGTTCCTGTGGATGCGGTGGGGACATTGTAAGAGGAAGGGAGCGAAGACTTCCCTGGGAGGCCCTGCTTAACCGTTTAGGAGGGTGGAGGAGCATGCCCCCGAGGCTGCTACGGTTGCCGACCGGGAGGCCAAATTGTGAGGAGTTCCTACAATATCTCCCCAGCTCAGGTGAGCTACCTGCATTCCAGAACCTCTGAGCGTCCACGGGAAATAAGGCCGCTGGGGTCTTGTGACTTGTGCTTACTGAAAGCCCACTTTGGGACCAGCGCTCAGACAAGAGTGTCCCCGCAGAGGAACAGACTCAGAATGGGTCTGACCCCGCTAAAGCACCTGGGAGCATCCAGCTCTCCCGTCTCCCAGCCTCTCTGTGTGCCTGTGTCTCTTCAGTGAATAACTTCAAAGTGCCCCACTTCTTCCCTGTCCCGTTTCTGTGCAGGTAAGAGAAGCGTGAAACACTGAGCTATTGGTTTTAAGGAAAGCCAGGGTCATTAGTCCCCTGAACTGCAGGTGGTAGGAAACACAGGTCGATTTCGGTCAGCAGCAGGAAGTCATCTTATGGGAGTGGGGGCACCGTGCCCTCCACAGACTCGCTGGTGGGTGGACTTAGTGGCACATCAGGCCATCTGGCAGGACAAAGCAGTTACTGTCTGTAATGTCTGCTGAACTTCTCTCTCTTCTCAGTTTCAATAGGACCGAGAATATGTATTAAATATGGATATTCTTAACCATCCTTTTGAGATCATACATAGTACTCAAATGCCAATGCATAACGAAATAAAAAATTCTCAAGGTCATAAAGTTGGCATACTGATTGGTTTCATCTTTTATTTAAGTGGATGTTTTCCTTTGCAATGAAGCATTATGCTGCCAAAGACCATTTGGCGCTGTTTCCATGCCCCCATCAAATTCTCCAGACTCTTGCTAACCCAGACCCTATTTGAATAAATCCTATGCATATAGGCATTCTGTGGGAACTGGGGTCACAACAGAAGCTGTCCATTTTCTCCTGTGTCAACCCTCCAAACACTCTGAATTCTCTGCCTATGGCTGCAGGCTAATGGCACATAGCAAGAGTGGATGACAGGTCAAACACTGACTTGTTCTGACAGGCACCTGGCAACGAGCATTGTCTAAAATGATGACTATTCAGAGACTGGCTGGAGATCTGGGGCTCTCACGGGGCTGACTGGAGAGTGTTGGCAGTGCATGGAAGATTAATTTCGTGTGTTGGGTTAAGAACTGAGGAACACAAAGATCACTGAGACATGGTCCCATTTTGAGCATTCTACAATGTAGGATGGAGGTGGATATTAATTTGAGAAATATTTATTGCACATCTACTATGTGCCAGGCAGTAGGGAAAGAGAGAATACGATTGGGGAACATGTTCACCTGTAGCCCACAACCTGATGGGGAGACAGGTGAACAGAGAGCTGTGATGTCAGCGTGCTCTTAGGAGAGTGGAGAGGGGTATAAAGGACCAGAAATAGCTTCGTGGAGGAGGTGACAGAGCCTTGGAAGGTGAATAGGAATTTGCCAGGCACATGAGATGGGAGGGACATGGGGGTGGAGGTGGCTGAGAGGAAAAAGCCCAGAGCAGTAGTAAGTAGGGATGTTTGGGAATAATAGTAATGATGATCAGCCCTGGCTGGTTTGGCTCAGTGGTTAGAGCATCAGCCTGTGGACCAGAGAGACCTGGGTTCAGTTCCTGCTAAGGGCACGTACCTCAATTGCAGTTAGTCCCTGGCCCCGGTTGGGGTTGTGTGGGTGGCAAACACTCCATGTGTCTCTCTCACATCGATATTTTTCTCTCTCTATCCCTTCCACTCTCCCTCCTGCTCTAACTGGAAAAAAAAAAAGTAATGATGATCACACGAGCAAACAGTATTATGTAGCACCATCATCAGGCACTGCTCTTAGATTTGAGATGTGCTGGCTCACTTCATCCTCACGATAGCCTCGTGCACAGATGAGGTGGGGTCACTGATCCATGACTACAGTGTTAATTAGTGATGGCTAGGACTCCAGTCTTCACAGGCTGGCTCTGGAGTTGGTGCCCTTCCCAGTACGCTCTGTCACCATGTGCCCTGAGCACATGACGTCGGAGTGAAGGGAAGCTGTGTACATGTACGTTAGGGCTGAATGGTGGAGAGCGTTGCCGGCCCTCTGCTGGAGCTGCGAGTTTGCCCAGTAGTGGAGAGTCTGCATGGGGAGCTTGCAACCAGATCTAGTCTTTGGAAAATCACCTCGGCAGCTGAGATGGTGAACTAGAGCAGAAGGACCTGGAAGCCGGCCATTGACCAGGTCAGACCTGGTGAGGCCTGAGGGCAGGAAAGGAGGGAAGATTTAAGAGTCACTACGGAGTAAAATGACCAGGACAGAGGGCGCAGTTGGATGTAGAGGGAGTGACAGGAGTTGTCAATGACTGAGGTCGGTGGCTCGGGCGCCATTTAGAGCGGCAGCCCAGGCTGCTGCAATGTGGGGAGCAGTCCCCCACCGTCATGCTGCGCCAGGCGCGGACCAGCCCAGTACAGAGACAGTGGGCTGCAGAAACCACACAGCAGAGCCTTGGGTGTAACTGGAATCAGAGCACAGGATTGCCTGTGCCCTCTCACAGGGCCCCGGAAGCTCTTCCATGGCAGAGTCTGCTCAACTCAGAAGCCTCTTTCCCCCAAGAAAGCAACAATTTCTGTTGCATCGTTATACCAGGTACATTTGACATTTTCTCTCAGTGCAGTTCATTGTCTCCCCCTCTCCCTCCAGACTCATTTCTCAGCCTCACCTTTGCATACTCAAGAGGCTCATTAAGCATTTTCCCAAACAAAAGAACAGTCTTCTCCCAAAGATGAATTTTGCTGCCACCCCTAGAATGTAGAAACAGCTGCAGGCATCTTCGAAAATTGCAACGTTTTCATTTCTCCCATAGTATTACATATTGCAAAAAAGGCCAGGAATGAAGACCATTAGGTTTATCCAGTGTCTTGTTGAACAAATATTTATTGAGGGAGCATTTTCACCTCTAGTAATAGGGGGTCAATCCTCTGGCTAAAGACAGTGAGAAAAGCTGGGCTTATTAAAAGTAGCCTGTTGTATCTGAGAGCCCAGCCAGCTGCGGCCCAGGTGCAGCCCAGCTCCCAGCCCAGCTCCCACTCATCTTCATGGCTCAGAATCAGCTCCTGCAACTGGATTTTCAGTGCTGCCCCTTCCCAACCTCCCCCGCCCCCTAATATCAAGCAGAAGCAAACGTCAATCTCTAGTGGGAGTTATCATCATCTGAGACCTCGGGTTATGCCTTTAAACATTCTTTCTAATACAATATCCAACATCAAGTTAAAATATAACAGGCATATGAGTAAACGTGATAATATGATAGATATCCATAAAAAACAACACCAGATACACAGGAGCTCAGATATGAAAGTTATCAGACATGGATTTAACATAGTTATTGAGTAACTACTATACGCCAAGCATTTGTGTTAGCCATTGAGGATAAAATAGTGAACAAATAAAACATAATTCCTGCCCTCACAGTGCTTTACAGTCTCCTGGGAGAAGCTGGCATTAATGAAATAAATCACCCTGTAGTAGACAGATTGCAAAAACGGTACAGCTGCTGTGGAAACAGTGTGGAGGTTCTTCAAATAATTAAAAATAGAATTACCATATGACCCAGCAATTCCACTTCTGGGTATAGACCCAAAAGATTTGAAAGTGAGGTCGTAAAGAGATATTGGTACACACATGTTTGTAGCAGCATTATTCACAATAGTCAAAAGTGGAAGCAGCCCAAGTGTCCACCCACAGATGAATGGATAAGCAAATTGTGTCATATACATACAATGGAATATTATTCAGCCTTAGAAAGGAAGGAAATTCTGACAAATGCTACAATGTGGACTAAACTTGAAGACATTAAGCTAAGTAGAGTAAGCTAGTCACAAAAAGACAAACACTGTATGATACCAATTACATGAGGTATTTAGAGTGGTCTAAATCATAAGGACAGAAAGTATAATTGTGGTTGCCAGGGATAGGGGAGGAGAAGGGGAGTCATTGTTTAATAGGAATAGAGTTTCAGTTTTATAAGCTAAAAAGAATTATGGGGACGGATGGTGGTGATGGCTACACAACAATGTGAATGTATTTAATACCATTGAACTGTACACTTAAAATTGTTAAGATGGTAACATTTATATTATATGTATTTTAACACAATAAAGAAAGAAAAACAAATGGGTGGAGTTCCCACCCTCCCAACAGGAGGTAAAGTCTGTTTCTCACTCCTCGAATCTGAGCTAGCCTTGCATTTGCTTTGGCCAATAGCATGAGGCCAACGTGCTGGTGTGCCAGTTCTGAGTCCAGATTTCCAAAGGCCTTGTGCCTGTCTACTCATTCTCTTGGAATGCTGGTGCTGAGAGCAATTCGGGGCTATCCTGTTGGAGAAAGACTATCCCAGCCAAGGCCCCAGACTTGAGGAAGAGTCCAGCCAAAGTCAGCAAACCTGCCTACCCAAACTGCAGCTGACCACATATGCATGAGTGAGTCCCACCAAGCCCAGCTCACATCAGTTGAACTTCCCTAAAGGCCCATGGACTTTTGAGAACAAATATTTATTGTTGCATACTACTTTGATGATGGTTATTATGCAGCATTATTGTGGCCAACTTGACTGATACACATACATGAGTTACTATGATCAGAGCAATGAAAAAGAAGGTGCAGTGCACTGTAGGAGTATTTAATAGTACCCTAATCTAATGCAGAGAGTAAGGGAAGGCTTCCCTGAGGAAGTGATGCTTGAAGTGAGGTCTGGAGGATGAGATATAAAATGAGCAAAACAGAGCACAGAGCTTTCCGGTTGTCAATGGCTCATGCTTGAGCAGCCAGTGAGGACATCCCAGGCACTGAAGAAAGTCAACAGAGTCAACAGGAGGCCATGTGAGAGGGTTTAAGACTAGATTAAGAAGGTGGACAGAGAAGACTACAGAGGGCCATTCCATTATTTCTTGTTTTATCAAATAGAGGCAGTATCTTTTGATTACCTCTTTGTATGATGAGGATATTACTGTCTGTATTCTTCCCTTCACTCCCTCCCTCTCCTTCTTCCACACCCCAGGTTCTGTCATTTAAATGCTTTCACTTTATATTGTCAAAGTCAGTGATGTTTATGCTTTTGCTCTAGGTTAATTCTAGAAATAAAAGATGAATAAAGTGTTTCAATTATCAAGACTGTTTATATAATTATGACAAAGACCTTTTATTCCTGGCACAGGCAAGGGATGTACTATGATACTAATTTTCTCACATCAATTTAAGTTTTAAAAGTTGCTTTTCTTTTTATTTTACTTTATTTTTCTAAACTATTTATAATATCAGAACTTCTAGTGAAGAAAATATTACCCTGGAGAATTTTCTTCTGGGACCTGAGCCCCCCTACTCCAGTTTAGACTGTTCTGATGTCCTTCTGCAACTTCTCTTCACTGTATTTATGGATTACATAGCTATTTCTAGAAACCAGTGTTTCTTCTGTTGATCCCAAGAAGGAATAACCTGCTAAGAAGTGCTCCTTGTGATTAATTGGGCTCAAATACATAACCAGAGTCTAGCAGCCATTGCTGGCAGAGTCCTCTTGTGCACATTGCATTTCAGGGAAAAAGTCTGACTGAGCTGCCAGCCTCTCACGTGGTGGTCCTGCCACCTGAGCCAACCCTTATATGGGAATTTCTGAAATGGTCTTTCAATCAATAGGCTGAGATCTGCTTTGTCCAGTCAGAACTGCACATCTATATTCCATTTGCACCTTTACTGACCAATTAGAGCAGCTCTATATTGGTCATTTAGAACATGCAAGTCTTTCCAGTCAGGACAGTGCCATGTGGACCAATCAGACGGTGTAGATTGGATTCTTCATTTGCATAGAAATGGACCAATCAGGGATGAGGTGGGACCTTTATAAAAGGGACCCTCTCTTTGTCAAGGATGAGTGCACTTTCATTTTCTACTGGAGGCTGCTTTGCAAACTGTTTATCTGAATAAAGTTTCTCCTTTTATTACATCCTAGATTAGGAACTTCTATTGGCATTAGATTGGTGGCAGTGAACATTTGTTGACACTTCTTTTATTTTATATTATTTATTTATTTTCCTCACCCAAGGACATATTTATTGAATTGAGAGAGAGAGAGGAAGGGGTGGGGGAGAAACATCGATGTGAGAGAGAAACATTGATCAGTTGCCTCCCAGACATGTGCTGACCAGGGATGGAACCTGCAATCTGGGCATGTGCCCTGACTTGGAATTGAATTTCCAACTTTTTGGTGTACAGGATAACACTCCAACCAACTCAACCACTGAGCCAGGGCTTGTTAGCACTTCTTTCTTGGTTTACTACTCCTGTCTTGCTAAGTGTATCGTCAAGAAACTTTCTTATAAAAAGCTGTGGAATACTACCCAAAGCAATCTATAGGTTCAATGCAATCCCCATCAAAATACCAACGACATACTTCACAGAACTAGAACAAATACTTCAAAAGTTCATATGGAACCAAAAAAACCCTGAATAGCCACAGCAATCTTGAAAAATAACAAAGTAGGAGGGATCACATGACCAGATTTCAGGTTATACTACAAAGCCAAAGCCACTGTAATCAAAACAGCCTGGTACTGGCACAAGAACAGGCAGATAGATTAATGGAACAGAACAGAGAACCCAGAAATTGACCCAAGACAATATGCTCAATTAATATTTGACAAAGGTGGCAAGAGCATACAGTGGAGTCAAGAGAGTCTCTTCAATAAATGGTGTTGGGAAAATTGGACAGCTACTTGCAAAAAATAAATAAATAATGAAGCTAGACCAGCAACTTACACCATACATGAGAATAAACTCAAAATGGATAAAAGACTTAAATGTAACTCATGAATCCATAAAAATTCTAGAAGAAAATGTAGGCAACAAAATCTCAGACATCACATGCAGCAGAATTTTCACCGACACAACACTTAAAGCAAGAGAAACAAAGGAAAAAATGAACACATGGGACTACATCAAACTAAAAAGCTTCTGCACAGCAAAAGAAACAACCATCAAAATGGAAAGGCAACCCACTGTATTGGAGACCATAATTGCCAATGATGCATCAGATAAGGGGTTAATTTCCAAAATATATAGAGTGCTCATACAACTCAACAAAAGGAAGACAAAGAACCCAATTAAAAAATGGGCAGAGGACCTAAATAGGCACCTCTTCAAAAAGGACATACAAATGGCCAAGAGACATATGAAGAAATTCTCAACATCACTAATTATCAGAGAGATGTAAATAAAAATGCTGAGGTATCACCTCACACCTGTCAGAATGGCCGCCATCAACAGATCATCAAACAACAAGTGTTGGCGAGGGTGTGGAGAAAAGGGGTCCCTAGTACACTGCTGGTGGGAATGCAGACTAGTGCAGCCACTGTGGAAAACGCTATGGTGTAACCTCAAAAAGTTAAAAATTGAACTGCCATTTGACCCAGTGATCCCACTTCTAGGAATATACCCTAAGAATCCTGAAACACCAATCAGAAAGAATATATGTACCCCCATGTTCATAGCAGCACTATTTACAATAGCTAAGATTTGGAAACAACCAAAGTGTCCATCAGTAGATGAGTGGATTAAAAAACTATGGTACATATACGCAATGGAACACTATGCAGCTGTAAGAAAGATCTCTTATCCTTTGAGATGACATGGAGGGGGAGAGTATTATGCTAAGCCAAGCAAGCCAAGCAGAGAAAGACAAATATCACATGATCTCACTTATTTGTGGAATATAATGAACTAAACAAACTGCTGAGTAAAATTAACCCAGAGACATAGAGGTGGGGTACAGACTGACAAGCCTTGGGGGGGGGGGCGGTTATGGAGGAAGAGATAAGCCACAGAATTTACATGCATGTATACATGACCAATGAACATAGACAACAATTTGGGGATGGGGAGGGGTGAAGGGGAGGAGGGAGTAGATGAGGGAAAAATGAGAAACATCTGTAACAAAAACAAATTAATAAATAAAAAATTTAAAAATATATATATTATTACACTAAAGAAAGCTGTGGAAGGTAAATTGATTTTTGTTCATATATATCTGAAAATATTTTTATACAACTCATATATTTGATAAATAACTTGTCTGTAAGAATGTAATAATCTATGTTGAAATTAATGATCTTTTAAAATTTTGAAGGCATTGTTCTATTATATTGCATCACCCAGACTTGCTGGTGGAAATTCTGTCTCTTTTTTATTTTACTTAACATAGTTTATTATGGACTATAATCCATGTGCAGTAAAGTACATATAAATATAGAACTCAGTAATTTATCACAAAGCAAACACTATGTAGCTATTGGCCTCATCAAGAAAATAAAACATTCCTAGCTTCCCCCCTACCTCAAGCCCCCTGCTGTACCTCCTCCAAATTACCACTCCTTCCCTTCCCCCAATGGTAACTATTATCCTGACTTTACTGGTAATCATGTCTTTGCTTTTCCTTATAACTTTACCACTTAAACTCATATCCCCGAATACTCTAGTTTAGTTTTGTCTATTTTTAAAACTTACAGGTATGGAAGAAAATAATTTTTCTTTTGGCCATGACTTCTTTAACTCTATGTTTGTGAGATTATCTATCTTGTAAGTAGGTGTAATTTTTCATCTTCCATTCTTGTGTAAGATTTTCTTGTTTGAATACACTCCAGTGCATTTATGCATTCTATTTTCGATGGATATTTAGGTTATTTCCAGTTTGTCATTACAGGTAGAGCTGCCAGGAACACTAGTGTACCAACATATACTTTCTGTTGGGTGTATATTGAGGAGTAGGATTGTTGGGTTATAGGGCATGTGGTGGCATCTCATAATTTGAATTTGTATTTTCCTGGTTACCAATGATGTTGAGCTGTTGCCCATTTCTTTTCTCCCTTTTGTGATGTGTTTGTTCAAATTTTTGCCCATTTTTCTGTTGTCTTTTCCTTATTGATTTGTAGATGGTCTGAATACAAGAACTTTGTCAGTTATATTGTTGCAAATATTTTCTCTCATCCTGTGGTTTGCCTTTTCCACTCTTGAACAGACGCTCTGAAATTCCTATAGTCAAATTGTAAATCCTTTCTTTATGGTTAGTACCTTTCATGTCCTGTTTATGAAGCTTTTCTTCACCCTGATATTGTGAACATCTTTTCCTATATTATCTTCTAAAGTGCTATTGTTTCTCTGCATTTAGATCCACAATCCACCTGGAATTCATGGTGGTGTATGTTATAAGGTAGAGATCAAGTTTAATTTTTTTCTATGTGAATATCCAATTAACTGAGTACCATTTAAAACTATTCTTTCTGTAGTTCTCTTTAATATCATTGTCTCTGCAATTGTCATCAATCATTTGTGTGTGTGTGTGTGTGTGTTTCTGGGCTCTCTAATCTTTTCCATTGGTTTATCTAATCTTGTACCAATAACACACTCTCTTCATTAGTGTAGGGTTATAATAAACCCTGATATCTCATTGAGTAAGTTCTCACACTTTGTTCTTTACAAGTGACATATTTTGGGCCCTTGACATTTTCAGATTATTTTTTAGAATTAACTTGCCACAAAATTAACCCATTGGTATTTTTACTGAAGTTGTACTGACTCCATAGATAATTTGGTGATAATTGATGTCTTTCAAATATCTAGTCTTCAATCTATGCATATAGTATATCACTTCTATTGTTATCTATTTCTGTGTGACAAACTACCCTAAAAGTCAGTGGCTTGAAACAGCAATAACTTATTATTGTTCATGCTTCTGTGGGTTGGTTGGGCTGGGAGGTCTGACAGTTGATGACAGCTGTCAGCGGAGATGCCTTGGTTCTCCCCCATGTGGCCTCTTACCCTCCAGCAGCTGTGTGTGTGTGTGTGTGTGTGTGTGTGTGTGTGTGTGTTTATCCTCACCGGAGGACATTTTTCCATTTTTTTCAGGCAGAGTGGGAGGGAAAGAGAGGGGGGGAGACAGAGAGAAACATTGACGTGAAAAGGGACACATCGAGTGGCTGCCACCCGCACAACCCAACCAGGGCCAGGGACAAACTGCAACCAAGGTACATGCTCTTAGCGGGAACCGAACCTGGGTCTCTCTAGACCGCAGGCCAACGCTCGAATAACTGCTGAGCCAAACCGGCCAGGGCCGCTTGTGTGTTTACATGGCAGTCTGGAGAGAGTGCTGTAGGAGGCCAACTCACAGGGCAGCTTTTCCACCCCATCATTTCCATCATGGCTCCGTTGGTCAGAGACAATCACAAGGGCACCCAGACCCGGGAAGTAGGGAACTAGAATCTACTTCCTAATGGGAAGAGCTATGAAATATTTGAGTAATATTTAATACTCCACATTATTCTTTTATTTAAGTAAAGACTTAAATTATTCTTATTTATACTTTGTAGTGTAGAGGAATGTATTTGTTAGATATATTTCTAGATATCTGATTTTTTTAAAAATCCTCACCCATAGATACATTTTTATTGATGAGAGAGAGAGAGAGAAACATTGATGGATTGCCTCTCGTTCATGCCCGACCAGGGTGGGACCCGAAACCTGGGTATGTGCCCTGACTGGGAACTGAACATACACGCAAACTTTTGGCATGTGGGACGACAGTCCAGCAGCTGAGCCACCTGGCAGGGCTCATTGCTATTTTTTAACATGATGTTTTTTTCATTATGTAATTTTATTCATGCAGGATATAAAACAAAAAACAAATGAACAAACAAAACAAACAAACAAAAAGAAGACACAGACTCGCAGATACAGACAGCAGAACAGTGGTTAACAGAAGGGGAGGGGGAGGGGAGGAGGGCAGCTGGAATAGAGGGGGTTCACTATATGGTGACTGGAGTTCATTACATTGTATTGCTCAGTAGTATTGTATGGATATGCCCATTCGCTTATCCAGTCTCCAAACGATGGACATTTGCGTTGGATTGCGTTTCCAGTTTATGGCTATTATGAATAGAGCTGTTAGAACACTTGGCTATAAATATTATATATTTGCATTGATATAGACTAAATAATGAGGAACAGAATTACTGGATTGTATGGTGAGTATATATTCAATACAGTGATACCTCCGTTCTCGAACATAATTCGTTCCAGGAGGACGGTCGAGAACCGAATTGTTCGAGAACCGAAGCAATGAAACCAATAGGAAAGCGTGACTCCACAAAGCTGACTCTCTCTCTGCACTCACACTGATGACGCAAGCAAGGCGCGCTGGGCCGAATGAACGCCATTCGGCTCAACTCGGCTCATCTCGGAAGTTCGAGTTCCAAATATTTGTTCGGATTCCGAGACAAAAGTTTCTCGAATCTCTGGTCGAATACCGATTAGGTCGAAAACCGAGGCGTTCGAGAACCGAGGTATCACTGTATTATAATATTTAATGGTATACTGTTGTTTATCTATGTTTATGTGATGCTCAGCGTCCTAAGGTGAGGCATGGGCAGAGATGGTCAAGTTTTTCTGGAGAGAACTATATAAGAGGAAGTGTTTTAGGCTTTGCTGGCCACAACCCATCTCTGTCACCCTTTCTTCCCTCCTCCCCCTCCTTCTTCTAACAGCCTTGAAACATATGACAACTGCTTTTATGTTGTGGGTCTTACAAAAACAGGCTGTGGCCTGGATTTGGCCTGTGGGCTATAGTTTGTTAACTTCGGGCCTAGGATGTCTTTCTCTAAAGTTGTTTTTTTTTTTTTGTTTTTTTTTTTAATTTTAGGTGTCTAGGGGCAGTATTAGCCTGGGACTATTTTAATTAAATATTTGGTTTTAAAAAATTGGACCGCTTAGGTGATGTGATTAGGGCTTCCAGTACACGAAGGCAGTTTACTTTGGTTTGCCCTTATGCTGAGAGTGCTGCGGGGTGGACAGAGGTTCTCCCACGATGCCCCGCCTTGCGAATGTTTGGTTTCTGAGCTCTGGCCGGCAGAGCTGTCCAAACCGAAGTCCAAGTCCGCCAGGATGGAAAATGCCTCCGGGCAGCGGCAGCTCCCGGGCCTCCACCTGGGATTCCTGCCTGAGGAGTCCTTACTTTTCTTGGTGGCTCTACAATGCTTTAAAGAAGTTTTTAGAAATATCTTATTCATTACTTTTGGTTGTTTATAGCAAGAAGGGTAGTCCAAATAACCTAGCCTGCTATAATAAAAACAGAAGTGTTGGGGGAAAGAATTTTGTTTTCTTTTAAAAATGTTATCAAATGGCCTTTATGGGGGAAAATGACCTTCTCAGAGACCATTTAAGTGTGTTTTGTTCAGTTGTGTTAGTAAGTTTTAGTGGTAAATGAAACATCCTATTATTAAGAGCGTTGAGCATAGCAAATGAGTGCTCAGTGTGAATTTATGACCTTAATAAGACATATATTTCAATCTCTGTTAATAAAAGTGGCCCAACAGTAGCAAAAACACTTTTGCCATTAAGAAATCTCCATCTAGTACCTAGATTTCGGTTTCTAGTATCACTCTTTATTTAAAGAAGGAGGAGAAATCAGAAGGATTCTGGAAAATTTTATTATTTTCCAGAAGCAAGGATGATTCCAAATATGTTTGGGTTGAAAGGACTATTCATTAGGTGGTGACAATTTGAGCATAAAGAATACAAATAATTATGATTGTAACTATTTGGAATTAATTAAGTACACGGAGGTTCATAAGTTCCTAATGATACTCAAAAGAGAAAAGTTAATATAAAATGTAAAAAAAGTAGTTGTAAGAGAAAGAAAGTATGGCTGTAACTGAAGCTATCTAATTTTTATGACTTTATATAAGCGGAAGATTCTTAATGTAGAGAGTGTTTGGTGCTTTTAGAACACATGATGGACTATTAAATGCATTTGGTGTTTTATTTATTTTTTTTAAATTCTCACCTGCAGACATGCTTATTGATTTGAGAGAGAGGGGAAGGGGAGAGAGGAGGAGAGAGAAACATTAATCAGTTGCCTCCGGTATGTACCCCAACTGGGGAAAGAACCCAAACCTAGGTATGTGCCCTGACCGGGACTTGAACCCACAACATTTTGGTGTATGGGATGACACTCCAACCAACTGAGCCACACGGGTTAGGGCTGCATTTAGTGTTTTAATCTTTGTAAGCAAGAAACAACAAACACAAACACAAACATTCAAATGAGCCATGAATCCTGGAAAAAATCAGAGAAGTACCAAGAATAAGGACCATTTGAAACCACGGGTCAATCAAGAGGACCAGGTTGACAAGGGGTCAGCAATCGTTCTGCTTTGGCGGTCATCTCTGATGGTAGGACCAAGTGCGTTCTAAGACCATAAATTAGCCAAGTCTCCCAAAGAGAAGTGACTGCACACTCTAGCTCTCATTCTCAGCTAATAATACTGAGATTCTGTTCAAGCAGGTAAGCGCACACAGTCCTGTGCTGAATTTTCTGAAAGCAAGACATAATGATAATCAATTCATTAGGTAATTCTGAGCTTGTGGAATAAAGAGTGCATTATATCTGGGAAAAAGATTAAACGTCAAAAATCTAAATTTTACATGAAATCAATCCCACTGATGTAATGAGGAAATTTTCTTCTAAAAGAAGCTCAGGCCAATGCCTGGGGGCTCAGGTTTGATTCTTCTTGGACGGTGCGACCTGGTCTTGTGTCTCAACCAAGTGCAAATAAGTTGACTCCCCAGATCTGGCAAATTTAGCATCTCAGAGGCAACTATTGTTTCTTTTTTTGAGTCCAATAAGATGACTACAACCTAAGAAAGGCATAGACCAGTTCTACTCAAAAGAAACATCCGCATCCGCAGTGGTGGAAATCTCTGTATCTGTTCTGTCCTTATAGTAGCTGCCAGCTACATGTGGCTGGTGGGAACTGAATTTTAAATTAAATTTAATTAACTTAAATTTAAATGGCCATATATGACTACTGGATACCCTATTGGACAAAGCAGGTATAGAGATCCTATCTGGTAAAATTTCTACAATCTTAGGAGTTAACTCAGAAAAGGATAAATTTATTTGAATCTAAACAAATTAGTATTTTAAATGGTTTTTAAATAGAACAGTAACAATCAGATTTTAAACACTGTGATTTTTTTGGGTCTTTAAAGTATTTAAGGAAATCTGATATGATTATGAGAGCTATGATCTTAAACACTCAGAAGAATGATGAAATACTTTAGTAATCAGTTTTTCCATGTTAGTGGAAACCTAATTTGATAAATCCGTCAAGTGTGATTTGTGTTTTGTGAGTCATCTGTGACTGAGAGGAATGCTAATATCTATCTATCTATCTATCTATCTATCTATCTATTTTTTACATATTAATTTAATTTTAAAAAGTAACATGATACATTTAAGTATAGTTGTATACAATATTATATTAGTTATATTAGTTTCAGATGTGCAATATAGTGATTTAACATTTTCTCTGTATATTTTAAATTAAATTTATTGGGGTGATATTGTTTAATAACATTATATAAGTTTCAGGTATATAACTCTATGACACAGCATCTGTATATTGTCACCACCCAAAGTCCAGTTTCCTTCTGTCACCATATATTTGACCCCCTTTACCCTCATCATCCTCCCCCACCCCCTTTTCCTCTGATAACCACCATACTGTTATCTGTGTCTATGAGTTTGTTTGTTTTGTTTGTTCATTTCTTTCTGTTTTATATCCCACATATGAATGAAATCGGTTCTTGTCCTTTTCCATCTGACTGATTTTGCTTAGCATGACACTCAAGATCCGCCCATGCTGTAGTGAATGGCAGCATTTCATCCTTTCTTATGGCTGAGTAGTGGAATGCTAATGGTTTTGATGTTTTAAAAGATGCTAAGTGCTTAGTAGAATTATAAGATTAATTCTTATAATTAAGTACCTCCTTGAACAGTTCATGCATTTTTTTCAGGAAGGTGCAATGTTTCTAAGCAGACAGTACCTTTATTCTCTCCACTCAGCCTTCATAAGTATCCCCAGTGGGTCACCAGCTTTGTCCACATTTTGCTCATCCTACCAGAAAGTTCTGCTGAATACTCAGTTCCTGGCATCAAGACTGCAGCTTCAAATGCAGTTTCCAACCAACAGGTTGGAGGAGAGCTCAGGAGAGGGGGCTCGGAAGCCAGGAGGATGTGGGTTTGAATCCCAGCTCTACCACTTAAATCTGTGACCTAAGGCAAATGATTCCGCACTTGCTAACGATGATAAAATCAGCTGCTTCTTTGCGGGTTTGGTTAGGGTTAAATGACCTTGGCATTAATATAGATTTTTCAATAAATAACCAAATTCTATGTACTCAGCAAGTCAGCTTAAATTCCAACTCCAGCCCTGGCCAAGTAGCTCAGCTGGTTAGAGCATCGACCCAGTATGCTAAGGTTGCAGGTTTGATCTCCAATCAGGGCACATACGAGGATCAACTAATGAATGCATAAATAAGTAGAACAACAAATCACTGTTTCTCTCTTTTCCTTCTTCTCTCTCTCTCAAATCAATAAATAATAATTAAAAAAAAAAAATCCCAACTCCAACCACAAGGATTATTCTGGTGGCCCTTGTTGTCTATTAAACATCTCAAATGTAAAATGTCCCACGTGAACTCTTGCTCTCGCCCCTGAAACCTGCCCTTTTTCACCTCAGTAATGCTCACTTCATCCTTTTGATTGCTCAGGCCCCAACTCTTGGAGTCACCTTGCCCCTCTTCCTGTCACATCCCACATCCATTCCTTTGAGAGTCCTGTGGTCTCTACCTTCCAGCCACGCCCAGACGTGACCACTCCTCACCACCCCTCAGCTCCCACTCTGATCTCACCCCCCCGTCTCTTGGGAGTATTCTTGTGTGAACCTCTCATGTGCTCTCACTGTCCCCCGTGCAGAGCCAGGGTGACCTAGTTAAACCCTAACTCAGACCTCCCACTCCTCTGTCCAGCCCCCAGCACTCCTGTCTCACGCAGAGAGAGCCAGAGTCTCTCCAGTGACCTGTGCAGCCCGACACAAGCTGGTCCGGTCATTCTGACCTCAGCTACTGCTTGTGCCCTCCTGGTTCTGCCTTTTTAAACATTTAAATGAAGAAAAAAAAAAAAAGAGACGAATGTGGTGGCATTATTCTTCTTGCTACTTAAAAAAAGATGGTGTGATGATCATCAACATTATAGAGGGAAGACAAGTCCACACTTTGTCCTGGATCGACTGCTACTCATGGTCTTCTTGGTTAAGTCACTGGAACCCAGTGACAGACTAGGTCCCAGGATACACTTCTGTGTGGGGTCTTAGAGATGCTCTCACAGGCTGGGCTGCCTCTGGAGCACACTCTGGCGTTGATAGGTGCCCCCCAAGACCCGGGATGTATCTTTTCTCTGACCATTTCCTAGGTCTGAGCACAAGCTCCAACTGCCCCCTGTGACAGTAGTAGGTGTGGGTTGCTCCTTCCTCTGACACACATGAATAACATTTTCCTCCTAAGAGAAAACTCTAGGGGGAGGTTGCCAGCCATCTTTCTTAGTAGGGCTGTTCCCAGGAAAGGGCCCTCATGCTGTCTCTAGCCTCCCTGTTCTTTGACCTTGCTGGGCACATTCTTTGTTGCCGCTCTGACTCGTCTCTTCATCTGCATTGGTGTGCTTCCTGGATAGTTTTTTTTTTTTAATCCTCACCCAAGGACTTTTTTCCATTTTTTGTTCAGATAGAGTGGGAGGGAGAGAGAGGAAGAGAGAGAGAGAAACATCAACGTGAAAGGGACACATCGAGTGGCTGCCACCCGCATGACCAACCAGGGCCGGGGACAAACTGCAACTGAGGTATGTGCCCCTAGCGAGAACCAAACCGGGTCTCTCTGGACCGCAGGCCGATGCTCTAACCACTGAGCCAAACTGGTTTCTGGCTAGTTTTTCAATATGCCAGGCTCTCTCTCACCTCAGGGCCTTTGCACTTGCCACTCAAACATGACTTGCTCCTGTACATTTTCAGGTTTTTTTGGCCTCAGTGAGGCTTTACCCAACCCCTGTATTTAAAATTAGAGCCCTCACCTCCTGATATTTTCTGTTTTTCTTTACTGCATTATCTGTTTACTGTCCATTTCCCATCCCTGCCATAAGTAAGTTTCACAAGGGTCAAGGCTCTTAAAATCTCTCTGTTTAAAGAATAATAATCTCTCACACCAAGGACATAGTTGGCACTCAAAATAAAATATCACTGAATAAATGAGTGAATGAATGAAGTTAATTTGGCTCGATTAGCCTGTGTGAAATGTAAGGATTCTTTGAAATACAATTATTTTCCATTAGTTTGCCAAAATTCAGTTTTCAAAGCGATTCTTAGTGTTTGCTCTAATTAATGTTCTTTTCTGACAAGATCTTGTGCAATGAGAAAAGATCACATTTTTGTGAGATAAAAAAGGCTGAAAAGAAACATTCTTTTCATTTTAAGTGGATGAAATAAAAATTCTTCTTCTCTTCTCCAAGTCCTGCATTAGATTGCAAATTGTTTTAAGGGAAGAATCATGAATGAATTTTTCACTTGCATTCCTGAAGCTGGATAGAGTGGCGGAGAGAATGTTTGTGGCGTGAGTACCCCGGGTTGTTAAGCTTCCCCACCGCAGGAGGTGTGACGGTTTCCTGCAAGGCCATGTAGGTGTGGGATCACCGAACCCCAGAGGTGGAAAAGCCCCAACGACCCTCAGGGATGAGGAGACCAAGGTTGCAGAAGTGCCCACCATGCTCCAGGATGGAGCAAGGCCTCTGTTCTTCATGACCACCTTTGACAGGGGTGAGGTGGCCCCCTTTCACACACAGGAACACTGAGGTTCAAGGACGGTCATGCCCCAAATCATTCATCCAGCAAATGGAAGAATCAGGATTTGGATGCAGGGCTGAGCTTTCCCCAGGAGAATTACTATTGCCTCCAGCTTTTTACTTTTTGTTTTTTTTAAAATCCTTACTGGAGGATAGTTTTACATTTATCTTCAGATAGAGTGGGTGGGGGAGAAAGAGAGAAAAACATCGAGGTGAAAAAGACACATTGATTGGTTGCCACCCGCATGACCCCACCCGGGGCTAGGGACAAACTGCAATCGAGGTCTGCGCCCTTGACCGGAATCAAACCCACGACTCTTTGGTCCTCAGGCTGACGCTCTAACCACTGAGCAAAGCGACCAGGGTGCCTCCAGCTGTTTACAAAGAAACTGAGGCTCAGAGAGGAGGGGAGACTTGACCAGGTAAAAGGAAAGCCTGAGCCCAGTGGCCTGGTGCTTGAGGTCACCCTCCTCAGCCATTAGTCAGAACTTCCTTTCCATCTACCTTCCGAACTTTAACTTAAACTTTTGATTACATCTCAGGTCCTCAAATGAAACAATACATTTTCATTCAAATATTATGGAAATGCATTTCATAAAGAGCAAAAGTGTGGGAGACTTTGCATGGCATCCATTTTGCTAAAATCTGCTCTGCCATCTCCTGCCCCAAGGCAGGATACCTCTGTATACAATGTTTCTGCATTCCTTTAAGTAACCATTTACTCAGCCAGTTATGCTCTGTTTATCTTTTTGTTCCACCCGGGATATTTACATGATATTTACCTGAAATTGCTTCAGGGTGGTTACCACAAACTTAACGCTTGGCAACAAATGTTCTTGTTTTTCTGCTTCTTGCCCTATATATACACTGTGGATCTCCCCAGAATAAATGAGACTTGATCAGAGCCCTGTCTTGTCTCCATTTCTCTGTCTCTTGTCCCTCCTCATCCTCACCCCCCCCTCTAGAGTCCTCGTTGCTTGACCTGCTGGACGGGTCACAAAAGTTCCCCGTAATTCCTTCTAAACGAAGCCACTGTCATCAGCTCGAAATCAGCCTCCACACGTTTGTGTTCTGGACTCACAGACACACCCGCTCAGCAGTCACGCTACGTGTATAACTTTGTAACGTGCGGTTCGCCCTTCGCAGTCTCTTTAGGAAACCTTTTCATGTCAATTAATGGTACAGCTGCATTATAACTGTTGCATAACATTTTCCATATGAAGGTACATTGTACCACGCTCTGACTAATCCCCTACTAACAGACACTTAGGCTGCTTCTTCCGATACATTTCTGTATACTGCCCTGGGAAGCATGTGCCGGGGAGGATCTTCCTCACACTCTCACCAGCAATGTGGATTAACGGGTTTTCTCTCCAGTGGGAAGAGCATCAGCGCCCCAGGATCAGCCCGGTCAGGAGAGCCAGGGGCTCACGAGGCTCAGCAGGAGGGCTGGCACCTGGTGGGCAGAGTGTTTGAGAGAAAGGGAGAGAGTGTGGGGACAATGGATGTACCCCCAACCTGGCCCATCACCTGGCCCTGGAGAAAGTACTCCAGTTCTAGATTCTTCTCACACAGCAACTCGCGCTCTCTTCTGCGTAAAACTTCCATGTGGCCTGTTGTTTTATCGAAAGAGAATCCTTAGTAGGGTTTGCAAGGATGTGGTCACTACCCCTCTATCCTTAACCTGCGTCCTACTCCAGCCACACGGTCCACCGTTGTTTCTCAAACGGTTGCCCAGGGGCAGGGTTACACTTCCCAGTCGCATCCCAGTGTGGTTAAGGGCTCTGCCTTCTATACCTCTCCCAGCACCTATGGGTGTCAGGAGCACCAACCTATGTTTGAGGGTTTGAGTGTCCTGGGTTGTTGACCAAACGGAAGCTCCGAAGACACTCAGCACAACTTTGGGGTCCAAGAAAGTGCCACCGTTTTGGTTCATCATGGGTGACCTGCAGGCAAATGTCAATAAAAGGTCCTCTCCAGAGAGTGCTGATGGTGCCGCCTATTTGGCTTCTCAGCCAGGAAATGACCTGGGGCTCAGTGACGGTCTGTGAGCACTGGCTTGGTGTCCACACCGCCTCCTAGTGCTGGAGGGGCGGTGCTCCGTGTCTCCTCCCCCTGCGGCCCTTGGCCAGGACCCAGCAGGTTCCCAGGGAGGACCCTCCTCGTCCAGTTCCCTTCACCCAGTGCCCGGGGAAGGGGACGACTGACCTTGTCTATTCTCTCTTCATGCTGCAGCTAAGGCTTAACTTCTATATGCTCTTTAGAGTCTCAAGAGATACTTTTTTTCTCCCAATAAAACCTAATTTCTTGTAAATTAAAAACTATTTATGATATAAGGTTCAACATGGAAGCCTATTTTAAGAAGTTAAAAAGTAGAGCATTAAATATTTATTTGTCTTTGCATTCATGATATAAAATATTAATTATATCTGCAGCAACCAGATGCTTTTGACTGATTTATGATACCTTTACAGGAAGGAAATATGGAAAAGAAAAGGTAATTATGTCTGGATATTATCATGTGATAGGCAACTTCCTTTTTACCCCAGGACCTTCGCACATGCCCTAGCCTCTGGCTTGATCACCCTCTTCCCCCTCTGCATGGTGGTGCTCCAGAGCTTCCTTCAGATCTCAGGCCAGTGATCTCTCCCCAGACTAGCTGACCCTGCCCATCCTGGTCCATGACCTCTGGGCACCATATACTCCCCTTCCTTAATGTTGATCACAGTTACGAGTTTACCTTTTTTTATGCCTTTATGATTAAATGCCTATCTCACCACTAGACTGTGAGCTTGAAGAGAAATGAGGACCAACTTTCCTGTTCTTCCTATTTAGCCCCAGTGTCTAGCACAGTGCCTGTCTCACAGAGGCACTTGCTATAGGGAAAGGAATGAGGAAATGATAGGGCAGCATCAGCCCGGCTGGGGGCATGCGCGGCGTGCGGGAGCTCCCTCACACCCACTTGTGGAGCTGGTCGTGCACAGCTGTTCCCAACTCTGCATTCAGTGATGTCACAGTAGCTTGAAATCAGCCCTGATGGCAGTATTTACACAACAGTAATCAGCAAATGCTACAAATCAGACCCTCTGTGCCCCAACTCCTGCCCCCATTTCATCTGCTGTTAAACATTTACCAGCTCACCAGTGGGTACATCTGATTTCTGAGAGCTTTTCTCCTTAACCTGTACATCTTCACTTACACATTTTTGATGCAATGTTATGTAATCTCAGCATATCCATGGTCAGCTCTTGGCCAGGGTTTCGTCTAATTAGCATGCATTCTTTAATCTATGGAGGCATGTGCTGTAAACGCAACAGAAACTGAGATGCATGATATTTCAGTGACTGTCATAACAGACCCTGAGGACTTCGAAGCAGATCATTTCGCCGAAGGTTTCTGGAAGCAAGAAGGCAGGAGGCAGTGTTTGCTAAGAAACTACAGGTGCCCCAGAGAAAATGCACTTATCTGGTGGCACAGTGACATGAGAGGCGGCGAACAGGGAGCAGGAGAGCTCACCTCCATGCCTCATTCCGCCGCAGGAGGACTGCAGCTCTGGAAAACCTGCTAGCCTCTCTGGTTCTGTCCCCTCAAGTGAAACATGATAGGCAACGTCTGATGATTCAACTAGAGGTTTCACTGAAGGGGTTGACCTTTCTCTAGAGAGAAGGGGAAAGCGGATGGATTGGGGCTAGGGTCCAGCGTAGGTGTGTGTGATTCGTTTTTATGACCTACTGGTATTCTAGTGAGTTCAAAGTCTAAGTTAAGGTATAGTTATAATTGAGAAAAGGGTCTTGGGCATGTGGGTAAGGTGAAGGAGATTTCAAACCACAAACTTTTTAAAAATTTATTTTTTATCCTCACCCGAGGACATTTTTGCATTTATCTTCAGATAGAGCTGGAGGGAGAGAGGGAGGAAGAAGAGAGAGAGAGAAACATCGACCTGAGAGAGACACACCGAGTGGTTGCCACCCACACGACCCCAACCAGGGCGAGGGACAAACTGCAACCGAGGTATGTGCCTTTAGCAGGAACCGAACCTAGGACTCTCTGGTCCGCGGGCCAACGCTCCAACCACTGAGCCAAACCAGCCAGGGCCCAAACCACAAGCTTAACTACAGTTAGCTCTTGAAGAGATGTGCTCATTCTATGAAAATCACAATCACCTGCCACACGTGGCCGCTGCCACATCCTGGATTTCTCCCCAAATCTGCCTTTATCCTAAATTGTGTGTGGGATGCACTGACTCCATTTGAAGCTATAATTAGCCACAAAGCAACACAGCATACAACTCTGCCCATGGGAGATCAGGGTAGATTCTGTAACACTGGCAAAGTATTTACCTTGATAAATTCAGAGGAGAAGATTCTAGGTTGCTTAGGGAAGAAAGAGCTAAAAGGCATCATTGACGTTATTAATATTAGCAACTGGCACGCGGGGGAGAGAGAAAGAAGTACACAAGCTGCCCTGGGGCTTTCCACCTGCACCTGTTGTGCGCCCAGCAGAAGGGGAGTGAGGAGCTGGCTGCTGAATGGATTGGGATTCGATGCCCACCTGAGACTGGACACCCTAAAATCTAAATGGGAGACCCTTGTATTGCCCCAAAGTGACCAGAACTTGCAGGAACTTGCTTTGGACCACCAGGCCTGCTTGTTCAACACAATGTTGCGTCCAGACCTTCCCCACAGTGAGAGCTCTACCTGACTGGGGCCTGCGCGCCAAGAAGACAGGGTTGGCATCTGTCTGCTCATCACTGCATCTTCAACACCTGGCCCAGTGTCTGGTACGTGCTATATATTCCATAAATATTTGTTGAATTAATTAGTAACTGTTAATAAAACTGAACAGGTTGCACTGTAAAGGGGTGAGTGTCTTGTGATGGGGAGAATGGAGGCAGGTGGTCCTTGAGGTGGACTTGCAGAGGGGTCCTGCTTTGTTTGGAAGATTGGCCAGGTGGCGCCTCCATTTCCTTCCTGCCCTCTGTTTCCATGGTCTGAGCTCTGGCACATCCTCCTACTTTGCCAACAAGGAGTTGTTAACACCTGAACCCAGGATAAGCCGGGGGGTTCTGAAAGGGTGTGTGTGTACGTGTATGTGTATGTGTTTCTGCTGTTGCTTTGTAGCAAAAATAAAAGTAGTGAGCAAAGTGCAAATCTCTGTGCTTGGTGTTTACACATATTATCTCTTATCCTTGGAACAAACCTGAAAAGCAGGTATTATCTTAACGCTTAACCTCAGAGAGGTTAAGTGATTTACCCAAGGCCACTACCCTCGTGGTAAGTTGCCAAGATGGGATTTAAATATAGGATCTTTCTTCTTAGGAAGATGGGTGTGGATTCTGTGATAATCTCTCCTTATGCATGAGGCAGAAAGGTTTTTCAGGTACATGGACCAAAAAATTTATATGGCTTTGGGGAACATCCTGTGTAAATTTAGGATTGGAGGAGGCAGGCTTTTGTCTGTCTGTCTGTTTTTAATTTATTGATTGATGAGAGAGAGATCGATGTGTTGCTCCAGTTATTTATGCACTCATTGTATGTGCCCTGACCAGGGATTGAACCCACAGCCTTGGCAAAGCAGGACAGTGCTCCAACCAACTGAGCCACCTGGCCAGGGCCTGGAGGAGGTAGGTTTTGAAAGGCAAGAGGCCTATGGTCAGAGTGCTTTGGGGCCAAGGAAAGGAATCATGTGGCAGGGTGGAAACAGCACGCCCCTCTCCTGCCTTTGCAGGCCGGCACCCCGACCCGCTGGGCGGCCGCAGACTTAGGACCATGAGCCAGAGCCCCCAGTGCGCTCTCAGATCTCTGTGGGTTCTGAGGAGCTGGTTGATGGTTCCTCTGGACCCGAGAACGCACATCAGGGGTACCAGGGCCACACCACTGGGATGGACCGAGGATGAAAATATTGTAGTCAAATCCATCTACTTTTCTCAAGCTTCTTAAAAAACTGAAATATAATATACCACATGAAAACACAAGTCATAAGTGTACACTTCAGTGACTTGTCCCAAAGTAAGTGCTCCTGTGTGGCTACCACAAAGGCCAGAAAAGAACACAAAGAGCATCCCACTCCCCACCTGTCTCTCCCGGCAGTCACTAATCCCTCACCCCAAAGGCAGCCGCTGTTCTGCTTTCCAACACCGTAGGTAGCTTTGATTGGCTTTGAAATTCAAATAAATGGAATCGCACAGTATGTATTTTTTGTGTCTAGCTTGTTTTGTTCAGCACGTGTCTGTGAGATTCATCTATACAGTTTAGGAGTCCTTTATATATTCTGGATATTAATCTCTTAACAGATACTTGATTTGCAAATACTTCCTCTCATTCTATAGGTTGTCTAGTTTCTCACTTTCTTTAAAAATATCCTTTGAAGCCCTGGCCAGTTTGGCTCAGGGGTTAGAGCGTCGGCCTGCGGTCCGGAGAGACCCGGGTTCGGTTCCCGCTAAGGGCATGTACCTTGGTTGCGGTTTGTCCCCGGCCCTGGTTGGTCGTGCGGGTGGCAGCCAATCGATGTGTCCCTTCACGTCAATGTTTCTCACTCTCTCTCCCTTCCTCTCTCTCCCTCCCACTCTATCTGTACAAAAAATGGAAAAATATCCTCGGGTGAGGATAAAAAAATATATATATATCCTTTGAGCCAGGGCAGTGTGGTTCAGTGGTTGAGCGTCGACCCATGCACCAAGAGGTTGCTGGTTCAGTTCCCAGTCAGGCACATGCCTGGGTTGTGGGCCCATCCCAAGTGGGGGGCGTGCAGGAGATGGCCAATCGATGTTCTTTTTCATTGATATTTCTATCTTTTTCCCTTTTCCTTCCTCTCTCTAAAAATCAATAAAGAAAAAAAAAGTATCCTTTGAGGCACAAAAGTTCTTCATTTTGATAAAGTCCCATTTATCTATTTTTACTTTTATTGCCTGTGCTTTGGTATCATATTTATGAAATCATTGCCCAATCCAATGTCATGAAGACTTTTTTTTTTTTTGGCTTTTACATTTAAATCTTTGATCTATTTTAGTTAATTTTTATTTATTTATTTTTGAAGAAGGCATTTTTTTTTCTTTATTAATTTCAGAGAGAGAGGAAAGGAGAGGGAGAGAGAGACAGAAACATTGATGAGAGAGAACATCGACTGGCCACCTTCTGCATGCTCCCCCCTGGGGATTTGGCCCACAACCTGGGCATGTGCCCTGACTGGGAATTGAACCGGTGACCTCTTGGTGCATGGGTCGACACTCAACCACTGAGCCACATTGACCGGGTTTTTTAGTTAGTTTTTATGTATGTTGTAAGGTAAGGGTCCATCTTCATTCTTTTGCATATGGATATTGAGTTTGCCAGAATATTTGATGAAAAGATTATCCTTGTCCCACCAGATGATCTTAGCACCCTTGTCAAAACTCCACTGACCAGTGTCTTCACATCCTGAGATTTAATTTCTGGGTTCTCTGTTCCATTCTATTGGTATATATTTATGTCAGTTCTTATGCCAGTACCATACTGTTTAAAAAAAACAAAACTTATTTTTTCTATGCTGATTTTGGAGAAAGAGGAAAGGAGAGGGAGAGATAGAAACATCGATGAGAGAGAACATCAATTGGCCGCCTCTTGCATGCCTCCCACTGGGGTTCGGGCCCTCAACCTGGGCATGTGCCCTGACTGGGAATCGAACCGGCAACCTTGTGGTGCATGGGTCGACACTCAACCACTGAGCCACACCAGCCGGGCAACTTTATTCTTTTTCAAGATTGTTTTGGTAACTTAGGGCCCTTTATAATTTCATATGAATTTGAGGATTGCTTTTTTCCATTTCTGTGAAAAAGGCTGTTGGAATTTTGTTAGGGATTGTTTGAACCTGCAGATCACTTTGCACAGTATTGGCATCTTAACAATGTTAAGTCTTCCTAGCCATAAATAAGGGTTACCTTTCTCTTTCTTTAGGTATTCTTTAGTTTTTAAGCAATGATCTATAGTTTCCAACATTCAAGATTTTTACCTCCTTGTTAGATTAATTCTTAAGATGCTTTTAGATCTAATATAATTTAATTCTTTCCAATCCTATTTAATTTTAATTTTTATTTATTTATTTTTTATGTAAGAAGGGTTTTATCTGCAGGGAAATGAGACTCTAATCAATAAGCCAAACCTCATGTCATCATCCTCTGACTCCTTCTTTTCGTCTGCTACACCTGGAGCAGAACCAGCAGCAGGAGCCAGAGCCCGGCTGGTGCAGGTGGCCACTGCCTGCCGGCAGGAGTGCTGGCCAGCTTGCTAATAGCCTGGGCGTTGACCTCTTCCATGTGTTGTTCCGGTTAGCTCACTGATGACCTTGTTGAGCCAGTGGTTGTCCACCTCAACACCCTCGCGGTCCAAGATCTTCTTGATGTCTTTGGCACTGGGGGAGGCACTCGACGGTGGCGAGCAGGAAGGAGGAAACGTAGTGGGTCTCAGGGGTTCTCAGGGTGGAGAGGACTTATGCATCAGGCCTCGGTGGTGGCAGGCAGGGAAAGCCAGATGCTTTTTTTTTTTTTTTTTTTTTAATTTTTCTTTTTTATCCTCACCTGAGGACACTTTCCACTTATCTTTAGACAGATTAGGAGGGAGGAAGAGAGGGAGAGAGAGAAACATCTATGTGAGAGAGACACATCGGCTGGTTGCCTCCCGCGCAACCCTAACCAGGGCCGGGGAAAAAACCGCAACCGAGGTATGTGCCCTTGGCTGGAACCAAACCCAAGTCTCATCAGTTTTCGGGCCGATGCTCTAACCGCTGAGCAAAACTGGCCAGGGCTCTAGATGTTACTTTAAATGGAATTACTTTCTCAATTTCTTATGTGGTTGTTTATTGTTGGTGTACAGAAACACAGCTAACTTTGAGTGTTGGTGTTTTACCCAGCAACTTTGCTGAATTTATTAACCCTAGTAATTTTCTGGTGTATTCTTTGGGATTTTCTATATATATGGGATCATGTCATCTGCGAATGAAGAGAGTTTTACCTCTGACTGTCCAATCTGAATGCCTTTCATTTCTTTATCTTGTCCAATAGCTCTGGCTGGAACTTCTAGTACAGTGTTGAGTAGAAACAGTGAAAGTGGGCATCCCTGTCTTGTTCCTCATCCTAGGTGGAAAGTTTTCAGTCTTTCACCATTGACTGTGATGTAGCTTGTGGATTTTTCATAAACACCCTTTATCATGTTGAGGAATTTTCCCTCTCTTTCTAGTGTTCTGAGAGTTTTCATTATGAAAGGGTGTTGGATTTTGTCAAATGCCTTTACTGTGTCAACTAAGATGATCATTGCTCCCCCTACTACTTTGTTCTATCAATGTATGTTGCATTAATTTTCTTATGTTGAACCACCTTTGCATTCCTGGGATAAATCCCACATAATCATAGTGAATAATCCTTTTAATATGTCATAGAATTGGATTTGCTAATTTTTGTTGAATATTTTGCATTTATAATAATAAGTGGTATCAGTAATGTTCTTTTTTTGTAATATCTTTATCTGGCTTTGGTATCAGGGTAATGCTGGTTTCACAGAATGAGTTAGGAAGTGTTCCCCCCTCTTCAGGTTTTTTGAAAAGTTTCAGAAGAATTGGTATTAAGTCTCCTTTAAATATTTGGTAGATTTAGCCAGAGAAGTCATTTGGGCCTGTGCTTTTTTTTGTGGAAAGTTGTCTTTAAAAAATTATTATTACTAATTTAATGTCTTATTATATTCCAGGCTGTTAGCACCTCGGTAGAGCTCTAGTCTATTCGAAAACTAATTGTCACCTTGGAAACATGTAAGTGGGGCAGTGTGGTCTAAGAGAACTAGATAGGACAGGTTGGTTTGGATGGGGAGAAATGAAAGATTGCAGGGTGTGACTGTAGAGACAGGACGGAGATTGGCCTTGGCAAGGTCTGAAAAGTTAGAAATCAGGATAATGGACCAGAAAGGGGGGAGCTGGGAGGGTGAAAAGGAGAACTTGACAGTTTGGTTTGCGGCAAGTACTAATCATGGGTGCACATCCAGAATTCGTGGGGCCTGAAATTATACAACATAGGTTATCTCTTTAGGAAAAGTAACTTACAAATACAAAATTAAGTACTAACATATTTTCTGAGATGGAAAAAAGAAACCTTGAGAAATTGCTTGGTCCGGGAGCTCTAGGGACCGCCCTTCTGAGATTACCACCTGGCTTCCCCTCCCTCTACGGCTTGCAACACCTCCCAGCTTCCACAGTGCTACACCCATGGAGGGGTCCTGAAATTTAGGTCTCATTAGCTTCATGGTAACTCAGCTTTGGCCGATTGTTTTTTCTCATTGCCAATCTCTTCAAGCTTTCTCTTGGTGAATTTTTAGATTCGTAGGTATTGAAACTTTAGGACTGTGATTACTCTGAATTCCTGTAGGCTTATTTTGCTTGTGGGCTACTGGTATCCCAAGCTTTTCCACAGTCTTAAAGCAGAAGCTTTTATTCCTTTCCTGTTTTCCCTGGAAGAAGAAGGAAACTAGCATTTGATAGAGAGAGGTCAATAGTTTTGTCGAGACAAAAACTCTAGAAAATACGTAAATTGTGCTAATTCATTTCCCCCCTCCCTGATAGTATTGTGGGCGAGTCAGAATTTATGGCAAATGTGAAATGTTGCTTTCGCAAGTGGAGAAAGTGTAGGTCAAGGGGCCACACAGGCCCAGAGTTTTAGTTTATATTTAGGTAAAATATGTAGCTGAGCTTTCCAAGTGCTCAGGGAAGGTGTCACTGGAAAATATGTTTCACCGAATGGTAAATTTCCAAGTAATACTGAGGACCATTTGTCTTTTTTTTTTTTTTAATCTGAGAAATTCAACATGCATAGCAAACATTTATTACTTCGGCCTCATATCACTTAGGCGGAGAAGGTTCAGCAAAGATCATCTGCATTGTGCAGGTGGGGAAAATGGAGGCACAGTAAGGCTGCAGGGGTATGTGCCAGGTTTGTCCAGCAAAGCTAAGGATCAGGGAGACTCCCACCAGCCGTTCCCTCCTCTCCCTTCCCTGTCCAGTTGCTCAGGGGAGAAAGCTTGAGCACGGTTGGGCACCCATCTCTGTTGCCCGGCCTGGAGAGCTCCTGCTCTTGCTCTTCATGGGTTGGAAAATCCAGTAGCACCCTTTGCATTGTGAGGAACAGAAATCCAGCTGAATGAGCGTAACCAGGAAAGTATTAAAGTATTAAAATATAGGGCTGTCTTATGGAACTCCACAACCTCCAGAGGAAGAAACCAGGAACTGGAGAGATCCGGGTGTTTTGGTTCTCCATCCCTCATCTCTGTTTCAGTCTTTATCACTGGAGACAAACTTTCTCTATTCTTCCCTTCCATTCACCAGGGAGAATTATGGCTCCCGACTTGCCGTGACAGACAGAGACTTATTGGCTGGGTTTCCCTGTGCCAGTCAGAGAGAATCTGATTGCCCCTGGGACAGGTGCTCACCCCGGTTCAATCTTACACGGTCACATGGTACAAATGTGGCAGCCAACAGCCTATTCTGGGGGATCAGAGGCAGTTCCAAGAGGAAGGGGAGGGGAAGTTGGAGCTGGGCCAATCACTCTGAAAGTGTTTATTTTAGGTGGAAAATGATAACAGCACTGAAGGCTGCCTTGGGGATATCAATTTTAAATGTAATCAAGATAACACAGCAGGCTCCTCCCTCAGAAAACTGCCCAGTCCTTACACTACTTTATAAACATCCCCAAATGTGTGAATAGCTGCAGTGGTGACTATGCCTTTAAGATGCCTGGACATCCTTTAAAGGAGATGGTTCTGATCCCTCAAAGCACAAGGGGAACGGGCCTTCAGCAACAGTGGCCTGGAGGGGCTGAGCAAGATTCTTTGAAAAACTTCATACAGAATGCAGAATTTAATTATTAATTCTTCAAATGAATAGGGCCAAGGTACCTGGAGTAGTATAAAGGATAAAATATCATCCCTGCCACCAAGGAGCTCACAATCTATTGGGGAGGGGAGGGGCACATGCATAAACAGGAAATTAAAATACAGTGTGGCAGGTGTTAGGATGGAGGGGTGCAGGGGGTGGGGGATGGGAGGGGAACACCAAAGAGGAGCATCTCACCATACTTGGGGTGGGGGCAGGAATAGGAGAGAGGGGAGAAGGTAGTAGTTAGGAGAAACTTTCTAGGAAGAAAAAATATCTAAGCTGAGTGTTGAAGGCCACAGAATTTCTGAGGCAGCAAGGAGAGAGAGAATGGCTGCAACAGTAAGTCACAAAATATGACTAATCTCATGGAAAGGCGCACGCAGAAAGCTTTTAACATCGGTAAATCCATGTAATATATGCAGGGAATGTGCTGAGCTACACACCGTCCAGTTCTTATATATATGCACGTAACACTTACTCAACCAAGTTGGAGAAGGACATTAAGATCAAGGCCAGAGCATCAAGAACCTTGAATATTGTGAGTGTTCTGATTATATTTCCTAATGTAGTTTAAGAGAGAATGCGGTCGTCTCATCCAGCCCATTTTAAAATAGTAAGTAAAATGGGTTTGATATTTTTGAAATGATATTGTTTGGTCAGTGTGCTGGTTCATTTTACGTGTCAACTTGGCCAGGCCAGGTACTTGGTCAAATATCAGACTACATGTTGTTGTGAATATTGTAATGAATTTCTGAGATGAGATGGACATTTAAATCAGTAGACTTTGAGTGAAGTCTGTCTCTATTTACTTATCTATCATCTATCTCTGCTATAGGCTCTCTTTCTCTAGAGAACCCTGACTAATACCTTGTCTTCCTATAAGGTTATATTTATATTTATTTATTTTAAAGAGAATGCTGTGCTGTCTATCATACTGTCTTACATCCACCTAAGTATAAAGGACAGAAGGTGGACTCTGATATCTCCAACACTGGCGACCCGGTAACTTAGGGGGTCTTCTGGGACAGTGTTGAACTGGTCGCCCACCACGTTTGAGTAGCACAGCTTCCTTCTTTTACTGCCCATTCATGGACTTTTACTTAAACTCTTGCCCAAGTTGTTTGTAAAAATGGAGACTATGTTTTCTTTTCTTGCCCCTTCTTCCATCTCTCCTTCACCTCCTCCCCCCCACAGATCACCTATGTTAGTGATATATGATCATGCACAATTTTATATACACATATTACTATTTTTGCCTTTTTTTTTTTTTTTTTATCCTCACCCAAGGACATTTTTGCATGTATCTTCAGATAGAGCGGGAGGGAGAGAGGGAGGAAGAGAGAGAGAGAAACAACGACGTGAGAGAGACACATCGAGTGGTTGCCACCCACACGACCCCAGCTGGGATACGTGCCCTAGTGGGAACCGACCCTGGGACTCTCTGGTCCACGGACCAGTGCTCAACTGCTGAGCCAAACTGCCAGGGCTGCCTTTGTTTTTATTATACAATTTCTGCCTCTTGCTTCCCTGCTTAGCAGGACCTCATAGAAACCCTTCCAGCCAAGCGGGTGGAGACGAAGCCGGTCTCACTGTCTGCGCTGCCTCCCACCGACCGCCCGGGCTGGCCGAGCCCTTTCCAGTGATAGCCCTTCACGCTGGCGTGTTTGCCTCTACGGTGCTGCAAAGAACATCCACATCCATGTGTCCCCGCAAGTCTGACTACCACTCAATTACCTCTAAAATATACCCTAGTTAACCTCTTTGGGTAAAAAACACAAAATGTGATGTGATTTTGAAAATACAATTTTATCTAATTAATCACCCTCAGAACAGATTGGACTTTCATGATCTTTATTTGGATTTCATGTCACATATTTTGCTGTTCTTCAATATGTTCCTCTTATGCTTAGGAAGATACAGAAGCCCAGCACAGCTCAGCTTTCAAGAAGTTTGTTTATAATAATTTAGAATAAAAAATAAATTATTTCCCCTTGCCCCTCCCCCCATGTTCGAACATAGTTTTAATCTAATATGTGCAAATTCAAGGCTATGACCATGAAGTAGAATTTATTTCTAATTATAAATATGGTGCTTACCATTGTCTCCATGTCTTTTACAAAATGTTATAAATAGGCCCAAACAGGAACTTGTCAGCTTATCTTCTTGCAATATGCACAAAGCTTGTAACGAAGGCTGACCTTTTAGAGAAAGTAATTAGTGGGATCTTGTTGCTGCAGAATGCCAACTTGAGTCAGGGCCATAGCAAGCCACTCTGAGCTGTGGACACGCCACGAGGCAATGACAGGAACAAGGTCACTTTGGGAAAGCAGTTCATCCAAATCCCAGTTCTAAAGTCATTCAAAATACATGAAATATAGTTTCACAAAAATGTTTGTCATGGTTTTTTATTTATATAAATATGAAACTGAAGGAAACCTTAGTGTCCAAAATATGAGAAAGGTTAAATAATCCTGGAAGGATTTGATGGACTGTTATGGAAACATAAGGAAAGGTTTGGGAGAGTAGGAAGTCTATGTAGCAATATTGATTTAGAGAATAACACAGGCTACAAAGTTATGTGTGTCAGTTGGTTACAAGTGCATTAAAATATACACAAACATAAGAAGCTAGTGAGAAGTATACTCAAATCCTAGTAGTTGACTATATGGAATTTTGGGCAGAGGAGGATATTCAACAATTAAAAATTCAATTTCCCCAACTTTCTAGAATTGTGTTATATTACTTCTATACCTTTTAAAAATGAGAGGACCCAGTAAGAAAATAGATTTCCGGTGAGACTATGAGTTCATCCTTATGAACTGGGGGGAATTATCCAGATTGAAGTGACGTAAATAAGGTGGCAATACAGGTTTTCATAGCAACAACCTCTTGAAGACAAAGAATATTTGAGCAGTAAGACAAGGAAGATTTTTTTCTTTTGTTTAGCTGTTCCAATTTATTCATTCAAAATTAATTTAACCAAACTACATTACAATCTACAAATATACCGACACAGGAAGAGGACAGAGTTAACTGTGATGATGAAATTAGGATGAACTATAGAAAGTGTGGAGGAGTAACAGTAGACACCTGTATCCAACCCAGCTCTGTCAAACCTAATATTGCCCTTTAATGATTCTGATAAAACAATAAAAATTGACTTGAAACCCCTAAAAACCCCCTCTTTATCCAATTTTTTCTTTTCTTTGCCCAGAGATAATCAATAGTTTGGGTTTTATTCCCATGCATATTTTTACATTACCACCACATTTGTATGTTCATAAATTATAGATAGCATCATTTTCAGTTTTTCAAACTTATTGCCAATATTATCATCCTGAGTATATTATCATACAGTTTGATTTTGCATTCAGCATGACGTCTTAGGATTTGTCCCCATGGACACACGTAGCTTTAGTTTATGTATTTACCTGTTGTAGTCCACTGAGGGAACATGCCGCAGTTTAATTTATCCTTTCTTTTACTCATGGACATTCAGGTTGTTTCCATTTTGTGCTTTTATTATAATGCTGCAGTGAACCTTCTTGTCTGCTTCTGCACATGTGCGAGAGCTTCTCTGTAGTATGGTGTAGGAGTGGAGTTGCTGGGTTGCAAGACAAGGTCAAATTATTCTCCAAAGTGGTTGTGCCTATTTATATTGACATAAAGAGTATGTGGGGGGTTCTTGTAGCCATAAACGGTCCCCGGTACTTGGCTAATGAACATTTAAAAAACATTTTTTTTTTCTTTTTTGATTTTAGAGAGAGAGAGGAAGGGCGAGGGGGAGAGAGAGAGTCATCGAAGAGAAAGAACATTGATTGGCCGCCTCCCTCACAGCCCCCACTGGGGATCAGGCCCACAACGTGGACTTATGCCCTGGTCGGGAATCAAACCTGCAACCTTTGGTGCATGGGTCAATGCTCAATCACTGAGCCACATCAGCTGGGCTTATTTTATTTTATTTTTTTATCCTCACCTGAGGATATTTTCCATTTATCTTCAGACAGAGTGGGAGGGAGAGGAACAGAGACAGAAACATCGATGTGAGAAAGACACATCGACTGGCTGCCTCCCACTCGACCCCTGGGCCCTGGGACGGACCACAACCAAGGTACGTGGCCTTAACCAGAACCGAACCCAAGACTCATTGGTCTACGGGCTGACGCTCTAACTGGTAAGCCAAACCAGTCAGGGCTTATCAACATTTTTAATTTGAACAATATGATATTGTGAAATGTTATATATTTTTCAACTTGCTGATTAACCAGTGTGCTCAAATATTTTTTTCATTGATTTATGGTCCATTGAAGTTTGCTCTTCAGTGAATTGTCTGTTTAGGGCATTTCTTCACTTTTTATTTTGGTATTGTTTGCCATTTTGTTATCAATCTGTAGACATTGGTTTATGCCTTTGACTATCCTATTTTAAAGTTTTTGTAAGACTAGTTCAGAAAATTAATTTTATCTCTAGGCATTTCATGTTTTGTAGGATGTCTTCTTTATTATTAGACTTCTTCATTTTGAGTATGTGTATGTGTGTGTGAGTGTATTTTTCTCATCCTGTTTGTCTGGCAGTTTGGGGATTTGCAGTTGCCTCCATCTGACCCTCCTTCATGCCCCCAGTGCAGCACCAGGTGGAATGTACTCTGCAGTGATGTTGAGCTATCACAGGTCCAGTCCCGGGGCAGCAGGTGGCTGGCTCAGTTCCTGGCCAGGAAGTTGTATCTACAGCCTGCTTTCCTAAGCCAAGAATCCCGTGTGTTTCAGGAAGTGAGCTGATAATTGCTTGTTCTTAATGGACTCCTTTCTGTAGAGGGAGGAACCCTATCCTAGCCTCTGGCTTCAAGCGGTGCTCCTGGTTCCGATCCACTACTGTGTCCGAAGCACTTTTAGTTCCTATTACATAGCAGTAGGAGCCCAAATTCAAACTGCTGCTGTGTGCTTGCAGACTTGGAACATAACGGACCTGTGGCTTCAAACCCACTCGCCACTTTGTAATTCACTGCCATCTCTGGTGGTGGAGATGTTTATCTGTTTTCCTCTCTCTTTCTCTGTGTGATCGATCACTGCAATTTATTTGGAGCAAAGGAGGTGGATCAAAACTTTGGTCTTTGCTGCTTTCGCCTTGACTGGAAGTCCAGTCTACACTGTACAGTTTTACATTTTGTTTTAAAAATCCATTTAATTTTAGTTTCAGAAAGCTACATGTTGTAGCTATAGGACTACATAATTAAAATTATATATTTTATTAAATAATTTTATTTTTATTTATTTTAGAAAAAATGTCCAAAACATAAACACGCACTTTTATTGTTTTAGTGAAAATGAAGCAACTTAAAAGTCTGTTGTCTTTGATGGGGATTTCCATGCTCTTCACACAGCATGGCACCTCTGCCAGCAAAAGCATCTCAAACATTTTGATTCCATGCGGAGCTGGAGGGAGAAGGTGCACAGTCCACTGTTGGTGGAAGTCAGCCTGACGTCATGGTTAGGAGGCATGGGGACACAGCCTTGGCTTTAGGTCCCAGCAACACTAATTCCTAGTTGCATGACTTGGGGCAGGTTACACAAATGCGTAAGCCCCCTCTTCCTCATTGCACTGGTAATAATAAAAACTAACAGCATTGTTTGGGGAGCAGATGACATTATGCATCTGACGTATTTACGCACAGCACCTCTTCCATGGTAATTGCCCCAAGAAGAGTTAACTACTGTTATCGGTATGATTAAATCGTTAAGTGTATGTGTCGATTAGTTTGGATAAATAAAACAACCAAATCATGAGGTTAGGGTATAGATGGAAAGTTCATCTGAAAAAAATGACAGCAAAAAAACCCTACACCCTTCTACCACGTGTCATGCGTGGTTCAAACAACAAAGACCACATCAGTCTCCACCACTCGAACAATCAAGTTATAGTAAACCATCGAGATACATTATATGAAGAAAATTAGACTAAACTGAAATTTCCAGACTAGTAACTTTAATGAAATTTGCCCTCGCCTATATGGGCCAAAACATCACCTTCAAATTTTTCCTTGTTATGAATCACAATTTTGCCAGGAGACAATATGCCTTTCGGTCCCCGGAAAAGTTAGCATCTCAATGTTTTTCTGCTCTTCCGTTTTTGCCAGTAGTTTCTATTAATAAAGAGAGAGTTCATTTCTTCCCTCCTGAGTTAAAAAATTCCAACAAACTGAAGGATGATCTCAGTTTGAGAAGAACAATTCAACTATGAGATGATGCAATGCCTATAAATACTGTCCTATTAGACAAGGGCTCGGTGGTGTAAGTGGCCTAGTTAAACAATTAAAGCAAACCTGCTTGGTCCCTGGGGCTCACAAAACTAAGAACCTAGGGACTCAATGCAATCCCAGGAGACTCAACTTTAAAGGCACCTTATTTAACTTGCCTTTAAAAATAGTGCGCCACATTTTTATGTGATTTACTTGGCAGACACACTGACTAAGGGGGTGGGTTTGTCTGCCTGGGTGAGCATCGGCACACCACCTTTTGTTAATGATGTAGGAAGTAAGTGTGCTACATGGAGGCATGTGGGAGGGCCTGCCACTTGTTCCCGGAGTAATGAGACAGCTGTGGGGGAAAGGAGAGGTCAAGAGCAGGCTTTCTGCCCAAGACAAAAAAAGGGCTGTGTCTGTCGGACTGAAATCACACCGTATTTGGAACAAACGTCAATGTTTGAATGTACGACAACTCTTTATTTTTTTCCAGTTTTACTGAAAAATAATTGACATGTATCACTGTGTAAGTTTGCGGCACACAGCATGATAGTTTGATTTTCATATACTGTGAAATGATTACCACAGTAGGTTCAGCTAACATCCAAATTCTTATATAGACAACATAAAAAGAAATAAAAAAGAAGAAAAAAAGAAAAAAACATTTCTCCTTGTGATGAAAACGCTTAGGATTTACTCTCTTAACAATGAAACGGTACAGCTGCTATTGAAAACAGTATGGAGGTGCCTTAAAGAATTAAAAATGGAACTACGGTATGAGCCAGCAATCCCACTTCTGGGTGTTTATCGAAAAGAAATCAGGGTCTCAAAGAGAAATGAGCACTCCCGTGTTCACTGCAGCACTCTTCATGACAGCCACAATGTGGACACAACCTTATGTCCACCAACAGATGCACAGCTAAAGGACACGTGGTGTACATATACACAGTGGAATACCATGCAGCCTTAAACAAGAAGGAAATTGTGCCATATGCAACAACATGGACACACCTGGAGGACATTGTGCTATGGAAAATAAGCCAGTCACACAAAGACAAATTCTTCACGATTCCACTTAGATGAGGTATCTAAAATAGTCAAATTCATGGATTCAAAGAATGGAATGGTGGGGTCGGGAGGATGGGGAGTTACTACTCAATGGGTATAAAGTTTCAGTTCAGCAAGAGGAGTAAGTTGGAGAGATCTGCTGCACAGCACTGTACCTGAAGTCAACAGTGCTGAGTTGTACACGTACACATTTGAGGAGTGCAGATCTCATGTTCAACATGTTCAATGTGTACAGTACAGAAAATAGAGAAGGGAGCCAAGGAGAGAACCTTGGAGAACTAGGAGAACTACTCAAGTTTGTAAATGTGCAAACGGAGTCTCTCTGTGTCTGACATTCCCAACCTTCACGTCTTTGCTCCGAATCTTTCCTCATCTTTCGATTCTCTTCCACCATCTCTAAAGATCTGAATTCTTCCAGCATCTCAAATGGAAGTAAGCCTTTTCCACGCAATTTCTGCTTCTCTTTCTTGGTGCTGTTCACTCTCTGCTTCATGTTATGGCTGGGTGTGTGTGTATGCGCGTGCGTGTGTGTGTGTGTGTGTATGTGTTTCAGGGTCTGTGTTAGGAAACTCAGCTTTCTGGTCTTGTAGTCCAGATTCTCAGTGAACTTCCTGAAGAAGATGATGATTATGATAGAGAGAAGAAGATGGAGAAGATCGTGATGGTGATGACAGCCCATCAGAGTGGAGCAAATATAACTCTGCAAGTAGACTGCTCTCGGTCTGAACTTAACCCTGCCATTTGCTAATTGTGTGGCATTTGGCAAGTTCCTCAAGATGACCGATTAAAGTTATTTTGAGAATGAAATAAATGAACTGAGATGTAGATGTACTCTATTCTAGGGAACACAATAGATGCTCCAGAAATAGTAAATTCTGTTTTCCTTTTTCTGTCCCCCCCTTGCCCAGTCCACGGGGTTCACAGTTTACAAAGACCTTCCGTCTTCAGTGTACTAGCTAGGATCCTTCCAGTTGCAAGGGTCAGAAGCCCAGCTTAAGTACATAGAAAACGAGAATGTTTGGCTCCTGTAACTGCAGTGGCAAAGCAAAGCTTGATCCAGGTCTCAGATGATGTGTTCAGAACTTAGTTGTTCTTTCTCACTTCTGAGCTCTGCTTCCTCTGCGATTGCTCAGTTAGGCAGGCAGATGGCCACCAAAGCTCCGTTCATGTCCTCTGCAACCTCAGAGAAGACAAGCACCCTGTCCCTAGCTGCTCCAGCCACAGGCCCATGATTGCATGGCACCGGTTTTCATTGCTCTGGCTCACATCACTTGGCCACCCCGGAGCCAATATTGTGGCCTGGGGAACCGATGCCCTGGGTGGTCATCCAGCCAGAGTCTCCTATTCCCTCCGAGCTGAGAGTGAGAAGAGCCCACCCGTCCACATGTGCCAAGAAAAGGGAAGAGACGGCCTCTCAAGGAAAACCAGGGGCTGTGACCAGAAGCAAGGGATCAAGTGACAGGCCATATGACTGCACCTGGAGCAAACTTCCCTTCTGCTTTGTGGAATTTCTAAATACTTTGTGGAGACATATAGATGCCTCCACACCTCAGTAGCTTTGGGCTTCCTTATTACTCTCCCAGTTCTATGAGTGTGTGTGTGTGTGTGTGTGTGTGTGTGTGTGTGTGTGAGGTCCTCGTGAGCGAAGCTGTCTTAGGAATAAGTTGGTTCTCTCGGTGTGGTGGAAGGAAAGAGATGACACACCCCAAGGGTAGAGCGTAGAGACTATTTCCGCAGATGTGGGCAGGGTTAGCAACGTGGGGTAGTGAAGCTCCTAGGGTCTAGCCTGGGGCAGCAAGGAGAAGGAAGGGGGTTACCAGGAAGGGGATTACCAGAGTCCAGGGAGACTTGAACTTGGAAAAGAGAGGCTACTAATGGGCGCCTGGCCTGGAAGGAGCACAAGCAAGGTAAGCAGGGAGGGAGCAGGGGCATGAACAGCCCAGCCTCCCTCTACTCCCACCCTCTGTTCTCATGCTGGTCCCTCCCATCGGCCAAATCCAACCAGAAGCCAGAGGCAAGGCAGCCCAGATGAGACAGTCCACACAGTGGGACAGACAATGGAGACTAGCCAGCAAGACCCTGCTGTTCTGCAAGGGTTATTCTCTGGGAGGAAAGTGTAGTGTGTTAGACGCTTGGCCCTCGATCAGTGCAGTTGGGGGATGGGGGTGTTTAGTCAGCGTCTGGATAAATTCTGATTTATTCTCTTTGCTTTTGGAAATGTAATAATCTCTCCATCAAAGCTCCATCTATCTGCCAAAATAATGCATGTCCTTTTGTACAAATGAAAGAATTACTGCTATTATGCAAACACTGAAAGGGCACCGCATTTGCATGCAAAGGGGGAAAAAAAGAAAAATCCTATTTTCAATAAAATTAATTATACCAATGTGGCAAAAAGACACATGAGTATCCCTTTAACACTTGGGCAGGAGCAGAACTAACTTTTCTTGCCAACCCTGATGAAATAATGGAAGCCAAAAAGAAAATCCTCTGAAAATAGAGGCCTAGATGGAATAAAAAGGAATTGGGAATTTCTGGCATTTTAAGACTCCTCCTCAACCGAAACAAAAGAGTGAAACAAAGGTTTTTACAAATACTAACCATGAATATTAATGTTCTATTGCTGATGCCTGAACCAAGTTCCTCATTAAAATGGCCTTTCCGCGGAGAGGTGTTAGCACGCGGGATTTGGGGCTGGTGTGAGGTGCTGTGGAGAGTGTGCTTTGCATCCGAAACCAGAGGAAGGTAGAAGCATTAGGTTTAGAAAGGGTCAGATGTTTATCATATTGCTTTATTGTTTATTATTATGTTCAACCGTCAGGAATAGGAGCTTTGACGAGAAGGCAAAGGAATCCCTTATTCTGCAAAAGGGAAAGTTGAACCGCCACCTGAGAGAGTCCACAGAATGTTGCCCTGTGTCCCGGGCTCCTTATGTTCTGTGGATGCTGCTGGTTTGCGTGTCTGTCTGCCCAGCTCGTTCGAGAGCTTCCAGGAGGCAGGGCCTGTGTTTACCAAGGTCTTATTCACCCTGTGTCTCTTGCGCTTGGTACAGAGTGGGCACTCAGTAGATGCTGAGTTGAGAAATATGTTAATGAATGAACCGTAGACTTTTAGACAAAGTTGCCTCAGAAATCACCAATTTCAGTGGTTCTGAAGGAAAAGGTACATTTGGAGTGAGGGGTTGGGCCGTGGTGGTAGAAGTGGTAGGAGAATAAGGAAAATGATCTGTATCTGGGAAAGACTTCTTTTTTTTTTTTTATCCTCACCTGAGGACATTTTTCCATTTTTTGTACAGATAGAGTGGGAGGGAGAGAGAGGAAGAGAGAGTGGGAGAAACATTGACGTGAAAGGGACACATCGAGTGGCTGCCACCCACACGACCCAACCAGGGCTGGGGACAAACTGCAACCAAGGTACGTGCCTTTACGGGAACCGAACCCGGGTCTCTCCATACCGCAGGCCGATGCTCTAACCGCTGAGCCAAACCGGCCAGGGCTGGGAAAGACTTATTAAAACATGTGTTCCCCAAATTCACTGGCCACCCAGCCTCTCCATGGATATCAGGATCTGGTGGAGTGAATACTGTATTCTGATAAGCTTCATAAGGTGGCTTCCTGCCCAACAAGGCTGAGAACCACTGGCTCAAATGCACGCCCCACCCACTCAGCGAACCCCCAACCCTCCCTGCTTCCAGGGCTCAGCTCAGCACCTGCCGCGAAACAGTGCCACCAACTGTTGCTGAGTGAATGAAGGTCACAGGGAAGACTACAGGGAAGTAGCAATAACTTGCCCAAGGCTCTGTACTGTCAGGTCTTGTTATTCCAGACACTCAGTGTGAAGGATCATCACAGAAGAAATGTTGACCGTCTTCTTTCTACACCTTCCCTCTTGCCCCCAAAGTTGAAAGCCTTCAAGTGTGAAAGAGGATGCGAGCCAGGATCTGGAGACGAGATGTCACAGTGGGACCGGACCTTGGAGGAGATGTGGGATTCCCTTGTTAGATCCTCCACGGAAGTGTTCAAAGGTGGTGGACACGCACCTTCCAGGATGATTGAGATTAGATGCAGCCTTTGTGGAGGCGCAGTGGACTGGAACTAGAAGCTCTCCAGTACAATGGGTCACACCATACTCTGTAATCTTCACTGGGAAATTACATTCTCCCGTCCAATGCAGGAGAGAGGATGAAAGAAAGGACATTCGCCCTGGCCGGTTTGGCTCGGCGGTTAGAGCATCATCCTGCGGTCCCGAGAGACCGGGGTTCAGATCCTGCTAGGGGCATGTGCCTTAGTTGCAGTTTGTCCCCGGCCCTGGTCGGTCGTGTGGGTGGCGGCCACTCGATGTGTCCTTTTCGCGTCGATGTTTCTCTCTCTCTCTCTCTCTTCCTCTCTCTCCCTCCCACTCTACCTGAACAAAAAATGTCCTTGGGTGAGGATAAAAAAAAAAAAAAAAAAAGAAAGGACACTCAATCTCCCCATCTCTTGGCTGTAAACTGATGGTGAGTAGGTTTATTTATTTAATGATGTCTGTCTATCTATCTATCTATCTATCTATCTATCTATCTATCTATCATTTTGGCAATATAATGTATTATTAAAAGCATGGATTCTGTGAGTGTAAGATATACCACTGAATTGTACACTTTAAAATAGTGAATTTTATGCTATGCGAATTTTAACACACATACGCACACACAAGGCAGTTGGATTCTGGAGCCTTGAGTCTGAATACTGGCTCTGGCACCTATTAGCTGTGTGACCTTGGGCACGTTACATAACCTCTCTTTGCCTCTGTTTCTTCATCTGTAAAGTAGGAGTAATAACAGCACTTACTTCATGGGGATGTTGTAAGGATTAAGTGAGCTAGTATTTGTAAAGCTTCTAGAACAGTGTTTGGCGTGTAATAGGTACCATCAAAGCGTGAGTTGTCATGGGTATTAGTGCAGGTGGCATACCCCACAGGGAATGGAGGCTGCTGTTAACTTTTGTTGCCTGCCTACCAGACTTTGCATCATTTAATAGGTGCTTAGTTGTTGTCTTAGTTGTAGGACACTGAATCAGACAGAGCGTGTTTGTGAGAGAAAGCAGTTTCTTTTCCCAGGCACGGTGCTAATATAGAATACTTCTTTTGCATTTCCCGAATCACAGAACCCTAAGTGCTAGAAGAGGGCTCATGGTTCGTCTCAACCTGGACGGAGAAGAAACCGACTTGCCGAGGTTGCACAGCCCATGTGGCCTGGCCCTCTCACTGCTACAGCGGTGCTCGTTCTGCCCATCACCATAGTTACAGTAACTCGGTGCATGGAAGTGCATTTTGTTCCACGGCTGTAATTAAGGTGGAATACACACAAACACAGGAGCTGTGGGCATTTCATTGGAATGCACCATGGTTTTGATTTGAAGGGAGGTTAACATACTAGGGCTCCTAGTTACAAGCAACAGAATCAAGCTCTGGCAAGCTTGAGAACGGAAGGGAGGCTGGCAAGCCCGGTTGGGAAGTCATCAGAACAAGAGGCTAGGCAGCGGCCACACAGCCAAGGTCACCCGTCAGAGTCAGTGTGGTGAAGCTCCGCAGGCGCAGCTGCCCCTGGACACGCTATGCCAAGCCCCACACTCTCCACTGCAGCCATCAGTGGACTTTCGACCTTGGGCGTGGCTGTCATGAGTGGTCTCTCACCTGCTTCTGGGTCCTTGCATCACTCTCCATGATTCGATGTCCCGGGGGAGTACCCCCTTAGCTGAGCCGGGTCGGATGTCTGAGAGCCAGCATGGTTGGCAGACGGGGTGCGTTGCATGGAGAGGATGTCTCTGGCTTCCTCAGACTGTGGATTGGGAGGAAGGGCTCCACTTATAGCCAAGATTTGAAAGGAAGATTGCCCCCCCCTTCATGGAAGGTGATAGAATGCTGAGTAATTGAAAACGAACAAAAACAACAGAAAACCCATGACATCAGGAAAATCTCGGAAAGGTGTGTTGCCCAGGTGTCTGCCTTCTCCCTTTCTGCAGTCAGCATCCTCTGCTTGGCCTGCTCGCTCCCCGCTTGCCTTCATCCCCGTTCCTTCCCCGTGCTGGAGGGAACAGATGCTCCAAGACGGACTCCAAGGTCAAATGATTCTTACAGTTCTGTTTGCTTCAGTTACTACCAGGTTCACCCTGCAACCCTTGAGCATCTTCTCCCTCCAATTAGAATAAAATCCAACTGCCTATTTTTTTTTATTGTGATAACATTTATGTAACATACAATTCACCATTTTAGCTATTTTTAAAGTGGCCTTTAGTACACACAATGCTGTGCAATCATCACCGCTAGCTAGCTCCAGAACATTCTCGTCACCCCGAAAGGAAACTCCATACCCATTAAGAAGTCACTCCCCACCCTGCAGCCCCAGCCCCTGGAAACCAGCAGTCTGCATTCTGTCTCCATGGATTGGCCTATCTTGGAAATAAGTGGAATCATATACTATGTACCTGCCTATCAATCCTCTGCCTCCTCCTGCTATAGCTTCTCCAGGAGCTGTCTCCTCCCTGCCTCTGACACGGCATCTCAGCACAGGACAGGGACTGGACACTGCTCACTCGACCCCTCCCTGAAAAGACCATAGAAGGGGGGGGGTTGTCTATGGATCTGAGAAACCATCAGAAAGATGGTGAGAATCCCCGGGGGACACAGAACATATTTGGGGTCTTCCTGTGATTAACAACAACACAGAATAGGGCTGCGGAGAAGACGGGGGGAGCCCAGGGAAATGCCTTTGAGCCCAGTGGACTTCTGTCTCTCCCCGGGCAGATCACAGCCCACCTCTTCATCTTGTCACGGCTGAGAAACCGCAGGGCCACACTCATGCTGCCTGGGGATGGCAGCTTACACCAGGGCAGTGATGGCCGGGATGGGGCAGAGTGAGTCAGAGCAGGCTCAAGCAGTCCTACTGACCTGTGAGCGTCCCTCTTTCCCCGGCTCCCCCTTCCACCAGGAGGGAGTGCACCCGAGCAACAGCAGTGCCCGGAACTGAGGCACAGGGGGCGTTTCTGAGGCGCAGGGCTGCCTGGTAGGAGTGTGCAGCACATGGTTGTATTTGAGCCCAGGGTATAGTACCAGAGGCTCTTTTCTCTCTCCACCCTTCACCCCAACCCCCTCCCAGCAACCTGGTGAAAAAGAGCACAAGTTAGGGCTGTGCTAACAGCCAAGATTGCTATCTTAGTTTAATGTTAAAATGATGTCACGAGACTCCAAAAGAGAATGGCTTAAAGAATATAGGCATGCATTTCTCCCATACATACTAATTCCAAGATCTGTGGGTAGCTCTGCTTTATATCATCACTAGGGATTAAGAGTGAAAGCTTCTCTGTCATCTTAACATAGGGCTTCTAAGGTGTCTACAGTGAAGGTTCAGTGGGCCCGCCGGGATGTACCGCCATGCAAGGTTGAGCTCACCTGTAGGGTGTAGTATATGCTTTAAACCAGCAGTCAGTGTTTGGTGTTGTCTCTGTAGTGAGAACACGGGCTAGAAACCAAGAGAAGAGTTAGGAGTGACCCTTCTATTACAATTAATTCTCCACTTAATAGAACTGTTGTTTTCATATCCATGATTGTGGGCTTGACAGGTCTGGGCGTTGATAGCTAAGAGGAATGTTCCTACCAAGGAACATAGCGATGATTCTGATGAACTGGAAGCCGAGCATGTCCCTGGCCGTTTTAGGACTCCTTATGCATGGACTCAATAGGGAGAGAAGGGGATCACTGTCCTTCCTGACTCTCGAAGGGAAATTGGGTTGCTGCTCTGCAACAGGGCTGAGAAAACCATGTTCATACCCCGCAGGCTTAGGGCCGCGTCTTAGGACTTCCATGCCAGTAATAAAGTTCAGAGGAACGCTGGAGTTAAAACAGAGAGGACTAGATAGGGCTCAGCGATTCTGAGACGAAGGTTTGGGTCTCCCCGCCAGCTGAGATGCTAGTAGAGGGGAAGGTGAACACAGAATGGATAAAGAAAGAAGGAAGCCACGACGTCGGCTCTGGCCTCCTGGCAGGATACAGAAGGGGAAACTATAGCAGCCACATTTATTTTATGTTGACTCTTTACCCCTCCTCCATTCTCCTACTACTTTATACGAAGAGTACTTGTGGTGGGTAACCCCAAAATTTAGATTCCAGGTGGGATGACACTTGAAATGACATCCTCATAATAATACGGTGGCTAATGACACTCGTGTCTCCTTGTGTTTGAGATGAGATTTCCATCACTCAAACGAAGGGCGACAATGGAAGCTGGATGGCAGATGGGGTGGAGCGAACAGATTCTTCTGTGTTTATGCTGCGACATCCATTCTCCCCTCTCTCTCTGCTGTATTCTTTCCCTGCGAGGCCGAGCCCTGCCGATTGCGTCATCTGGACTCCGATGCTCGTGGGTTTTGGGTTCAGGTAAGCCGGGGGAGGCACTAGCAGGATTTTGGAGAATGGCGAGAAGGCAGGAGAGGTCAAGGTGCTTTTCCCACCACCTGTGCTCTGGAACCATTCCTCGGGCAGCCGCCACAGTTCCCACTGCCCTGTGTCCTCTGCTTGTCCCTTCAGTCTTAGGGGTGGTAATGGTTGGTAATGGTTTCCTGCGGCGGCGCCAAACCACCCCTACGCACACCTCTGCAAGTAGTCCTCCCATTGAAGTCTCTTCGCTCGGGCCGCGTGGGGCAGGCTGTTTCCTGCGGTGACCTGAGTCTGGTGCCCATTTCCTCCCCATCTCCTGAAGTACTGAAGAATAGGAACATTGTCTTAGTTATTTCTGTGTGCAAAGATTATCTGGCCATAAAATGTTAAGTGAATTAATCAAAACAGTGCTGAAGATCTGTCTTCTTTCATGAATCTTACAAAACCAGAATCAAGGGCAAATTTAATCAGCAGCATGTTCCTAATTTCCATTTCCAAGAAAGCAGCCCAGATTCTTTCCATGTCACCACTTCCTGACGTTCCTGTGCCTTCAGGTGTGGCTCTAGTGTCCCTGTGCAATACCTGGCAGGGAGACCCAGGCGATGCTTTTTCAAATTAGGATGTTGATCACAATTGCATGTCCGAATGCATTATTTTAAATGGGCTACATATCCCCGTATGTGAAACCTTTCACACATAATTGCTAGTACCGTGTAGTAAACAATTTGCTCAACCCTTCAGGCTTCGAAGGTGCTTAATCTCTTTTATTAAGTGACTCTCCACTAAATAAGCATCCCTTTCTCCTTCCTCGAGGCCTGTTGCTACAGATAAACATATCTGCGCTCTGGAGTTGCTGGCTAATATATCATCACTTCCAACTGATTGAAGGTGGTCAGTGCTGGGAATGCAGATGCAAGGGGGTGCTGCCAAGTTAAACATATGATTCAGAGCTCAGACTTGGGGGAGAGAGAAGGCACAGGGGAGTGCTCAGGTCGGCGGGTTTGGGCAGAAGAGGTCAGGATCTGAACAAGGAGTCTAAGGCCATGGGCACGGTCTTCTAAGGCAGAGCCATCTCGTATGCTTCCTTTCAGAGCACCCCGCCCTCACACTCAGAGTATGAGAACACGTGGCTGAAGTATAGGGGGGGAGGGTGGAGATCCTGGTATAGGTCAAAGATTAAGAATTTGTGTTTGCATTTCTAGTCTCAGCTATCTTTTCTTGGGTTAGAGAGTCTTATTTTCCTCGATCTTACTATTAGATGATAATTCACTTACATTTTTATGAGTATACTTCATCTTCAGAGACTCACAGGATTTGAGACCTGGCAGAATTCTTAGAAATTATTCATATTACCTTTATTTTATTTGGGAGAAAGTGGAGGCCCAGAGAGATTGTTAAGTGTTATTGTTAGGACTAGTTATCCTACAGACAATAACTTAAACTTTAACAATGAAGGGAATTTATTGGCTCATATAACTGCGAAGTATGGGGCAATAGCTTCAGGTGTGGCTTGATCTAGCTTCTCACTGCTCAACAATGTAACTGAGGTTCTGTTGATTTTCCATTTTCCTTTCCTCAGGATTTATCCACTGCCTGGCAATCTAGTCTCTATCCTTTTGGTCACATGTGGCTGCATTAATTCTAGACCTTCCATATTGATAGGAGCTATGGTAGGGAAAGGAATCTTCTTTTTGTTAGAAGTCCTTGTAAATGTCTTCTCAAGTCTCATTTCCTTCACTGGGTTTCATGTCTGTCTTTGAATTAATTTCTGTAACCAAATAAATGGGGTGGAATGATTCCTTTAAACCTGTCAGGCCCAGCTCCTGGAGATTGGGGTCAGGTTACAATGTGGGTTAGGATAGAGAAAAAGTGGTTTTACAGAGACTGTTGGGGTTCTAATGGTGGGACAGTGGAGGAATGGATACTGGGGAGACTGACTGCAAGTGTCCAAGGGCAGTGACTTGCCCAAGGTCAAGCATTTCGCTGTGACCAAGTTGGGACTAAAACCCAGCTCTCCTCATTCAGCCTTTGAATGGCTGTCTAGTGGGCGGCCACATAATCCGATTTAAGGTAATATTCAGGCATGGGCAAAAGTAGATTTACAATTGTTCATATGGAAAATAATATAATAATTAATAAGTAATACAAGATAAACTCTGTGTTTCATGTACTCACAACTGTAAACCTACTTTTGCCCACCCCTGTAGGTATTAGATATCAAAATGGAACTATGGATTTGCTTATATTCAGTTTATTCTTCAGCTATGATTATAAATAAGTATAAAAACACACCTTGTGAAAGGTATTGAGAAGTACAAATTGCCAGTTATAAAAATAGTTACAGGGATGTCAAGTACAACATAGGGAACATTGTCAATAATATAACTATGTATAGTGTCAGATGGGTACTAGAGTTATTAGGATGATGACTTCATAAAGTATATAAATGTCTAATCACTATGTTATATTACCTGAAAATAACACAATCTAGCAACTGTAATTAGAAAATTTTTATATATATATATATATATATATATATATATATCACTTCTAAACTCTAAAAACAAATTTTGTTTTGTTTTAACCCTAACCCTAACATGAGGGTATTTGTTTCCATTGATTTTTTTAGAGAAAGCAGAAGGGGGTGGGGGGAAAGAGAGAGAGAGAAACATTGATGTGAGAGAGACACATTGACTGGTCGATTCCTGAATGTGCCCCGACTAGGGCCAGAAATTGAACCTGCAACCCAGGTATATACTCTTGACTGGGAGTCAAACCTGCAACCCTTTGGTCCTTGGGCTGACGATCTAACCACTGAGCGACTCTGGTCAGGGAAAAACATTTTAATATCTTGAAATAACATAAAACTTCCAGGCATATACTGGGGAAAAAAAACCCCAAAATACATCTTGCCATTTAGTCACAATAATGAGTACAATTGTCTGAGTTACTTAATTTTGTATCTCATTAAACCACGAAGATATTCAGGAGAAATTGAATAGATTTTAGAGATGAGAGTTATATAATTTAAATAAGTGCCCTTTACTCTTACTGAGGTTTTAGAAGTCAATCTTCTGGAACATTTTTTTTAGAATTGGGACATTGTTTTTGGACAAACTGTATGAGATATATTAGGTGTAAAGTTTTGTTTTCCATCTCTCTGGGAAAAATGCTTGTTAATGTCCCTCAATGAGATCCCTTTCTGTGCCAGGTGCCAGGCAGTGTGGTAAGCACTAAAGATACAGAAAAGAAGGGTATAGTCCTTGAGAAATTCCAAGTTTAGTGGGAGAGGCAGATAATTGAATGGTTACATAAAATACTATGGCATTAAGCACAATAATAGGTAGAAGAACAGAGAACACAGCGGAAGGTGGAATGTTGAGAACAGGGAAGAGCCAGGAGCCAGGGAAGGCTGTCAGAAGGAGAACTAAAAGGATGGTTGAAGTCAGCTGGGGACAGAGAGGCAAGGATATGCTACACAGAGGGAACTCATAACACTGAGGCATGACATCTTACAGTGAGTTTCCAGGAAACGCCAAGTAATTCAGAAGGGCAGACATGTAAGGGCAGGGAATGAGGAGAGAAGATGCAAGAGAGGCAGGCAGGGCCTGGGTCATAAGGTTTGGAGTCTATCTTGTGGGTGATAGGAAGCTTCTAAACAGTTTTAAGTAGGGAGAGACAGGGCTTGTTCCTCAGATGTATTTCAGTATCAGTTAGGTCATATGGTTTTAGGCACCTCCGGTTAACTTCCAAGAAAGGAATACATTGGAGAGATGGGATCAATCAGTAGACCGAAGGAAAAGTTGCAGAACACAGGCTCTGAAAGGAGCTTCTGGAGCAGAAGTAGCAGGAATTGATTGGCAGTCTCCTTGGTCTGTAAGAATCAGGTCCAACTACCTTCAGTGTTTTGTGTTTTTAAAAACACAAAAAAGGATATTTTTTCTTTCATTTTAGATAGAGGTGAGGGAGGGAAGGAAGGAGGGAGAGAGGGGGGGAGAGAGAGAGAGAGAGAGAGAGAGAGAGAGAGAGAGAGACAGAGAGAGAGAGAGAGGCATTGATGTGAGAGACACATTGACTGGTTGCCTCCTGCACAACCCTGACTGGAACCAGAGATTGAAACTGCAACCAAGGTACATGCTCAATGACTGGGAAACGAACCCGAGACTCTTTAGTCCTTGGGCTGATGCTCTAATCACTGAGTGAAATTGGCCAGGGCACCACTTTCAGTTTTCATGTGGTTCTGCCCAGGATTCACATTCCAGTTGAAGGATGTTGTAATGCCCTGGCTGGAGGGCACACCCAACCTGGCCAGGTAAGGTCAGCATCTTGAATGGCAGTCTCATCAAGCTTAGATCTTATGGAAGAGGTGGATTCGGAAAGCAAAATCAGAGTGTTGTTACCATAAGAAGGAGGAATGCCAGCCATGTCACCAAAAGCAATGTGTGTGCACTTCACCAGCTGTTTGGAGACTAGATTTGAAGGGGACAAAATATGAAGGAGGTGTGGACTACGGCTGTGGTAGAACTAGTGGAAAAGAACTGTGATTTAAGAACATTTATGGGATAAAAATTGGTGGTTGAATCAAGAAGAAAGAAGAGAGGAGAATCCAGGATGACCCCCAGGTCCTCACATACAATAATAGACATCACTACTTGAGACGACGTAGAAGAAGAGGAAGGGAGATGACAAATTGCCTCGGACACGGTGAGTTTGAGAAAACTATGGCATGTCAGGTGGCTGTCAGAATTTGAACCACAATAACAACTCATGGATGTGAACAATATACCTAGGAAGGATTTTGGAAGAAGCCATGAAAAACATCAATATTTAAAATTGGCTTGCCAAGGAAAAGAAGGTGAAAAGACAGAGAAAAATGGAGAGGAGGAGGAGGAAAAGGAATGTTCAGGGTCATAGAAAGACACAGGATTCAAGAGAGAGAAGATTTGAGCTCTGGTGTGGGCAGACCCACACTCTAGGGAACTAGTACATAAATGAGAGATGAAGGAGTAAGGGTAAAAACGTGTAGGCTACCCGTTTAAGAATCTTGAATGAGAAGGGCTGGGAAACTGCATAGAAACTGAAAGGAATTAGGTTTTCCAGTTTTGGTAGTTTGATTTTTTAAAAAGTTGAGAAATAATTCACATATAAAATTCACTCTTTAAAAGTATATTATTCAGCCCTGGCCAGTTTGGCTCAGCGGTTAGAGTGTCGGCCTGCGATCCAGAGAGACCTGGGTTCGGTTCCTGCTAAGGGTGCGTACCTCGGTTCCAGTTTGTCTCTGGCCCTTGTTGGTCGTGCGGGTGGCAGCCACCCGAAGTGTCCCGTTCACATCGATGTTTCTCTCTTTCTCTCTCTCCCTCCCACTCTATCTGAACAAAAAATGGAAAAATGTCCTCAGGTGAGGATAAAAAAAAACGTATATTATTCAGCCCAGCCAGTGTGGCTCAGTGGTTGAGCGTCGACCCATGCACCAAGAGGCTGACGGTTCAATTCCCAGTCAGGGCACATACCCAGGTTGTGGGCCAAATCCCCAGTGGGGGGCATGCAGGAGGTGTCCAATCAGTGTTCTCTCTCACCAATGTTTCTATCTCTCTCCTTCTCCCTTCCTCTCTTTTTAAAATCAATCAATAAAAAAAGTATGTTACACAGTGACTTTTAGTATATTAACAAAATTGTACAATTATCACTCCTATCTAACTCCAGAATATTTTCATCACTTCGTACTCCCCCCACCCCCGCCACCAAGAAATCCCACACCCATTAGCAGCCACTCTCCATCTTCCCGTTTCCCCACTCCTGGCAATCACTGATTTACTTTTTGTCTTTAAATTTGTCTATTCTGGACATTTCACATAAACAGCCTTATACACTGTGGTCTTTTGTGTCTGACTTCTTTAACTTATTTTTCAACGTTCATCGATATTATAGCATGTAGGGAATTCATTCATTTTTATTGCCTGATAGTATTCCATTGTATGGATAAACCATACTTTGTTTATCCATTCATCAAATGATGAACGTTCCAATTGTTTCCATTTTTTGGCCGTTATGAATATGCTATGAACATTTGTGTACACATTCTGGTGTAGATATGTGTTTATAATTCCCTTGAGTGTATACTTGGGAGTGGAATTGCTGGGTCTCAGTTTGGAGAGACTTGATCTTGTTTACAAGCGAGGGTACAGTGGGAATCAGTGAAGAGGAAGAGCAGGGAGATACAGAGAGGGTCAGGGGAGGAAAAAGGGGCTGGAGAAGGGCCACCTTCTTCAGCATCACTCATTTTCTCTGTTGGCACACCCTAACTCCCTAACTTCATTCCACCACTACTAGACCTTTTGCACACACATCACACTTGCTGACCAGGGAGCGAATCCAGAGCGTGGATAAAGCACCCTTTGACTCTTTGCAGATGTGTCCATGCCCGTGACTCGTTTTCTGTTGCAGTTCATAGTTTGGGGGTCTCCTCTGGTTAGAGCCTAGCCCATTCCGGTTTTGTTTTCTCCTGTAGATTCGTTCACAGGTGAATAAGGACAACTCACTATGGACCTTGAGCCTGATACCTGGTTCCTCAGGTCATCCCAGGCTCCCAGCCACCCAGGATAAAGAAAGATGATGGACAGCGGCGGTCGGACACCAAGAACGCCAGCACTCTGCTTCATACGTTCCCCATCTCAGCCACCGCGCACGCGCCGCTCTCCTGCCAAACAGTGGGCGGGGGAGTGGGCGGGGCGAGTGTCTCCAGGGCCAATCGAAAGCGAGAGCCCCCGCCTTCCCGGCCTGTGGACCCAGCTTGACCCCGGCGGTAGGCGGAGGAGGCGGGGCCAGTCGCGCGGCCGCGGAGGGGGCGGGGCCCAGGGCCTGGAGGCGGAGCCTAGGGCTGTCAGTCCCGCGTCCGCTGCTGCCGCTGCCACCGCCGCCGCGGTTCCTTACCTGCTGTGGCCCGGGTGGCTGCCAGCGCTGCCGCTCGCTGCCCGCTGCCCTGGAATCCCAAGCCACCTCCCGTCGTGCTGGCCCGGCGCGCAGGTAAGGCTGGCCGCGCAGCCGAGACCTCGCGTCCTCCTCGGCATCGTTCTGTCGCGCGGGCGCCCCCTCCGGGCTGTGTCAGCCCCGCGGCTCCCCTGGTTGCCCGGGGGCGGTCCCGGGGGGCGGGACGACCGTCTTCCCATCCCCCCTACACCTCCAGGCGCCGCGCCTGTCTCCGGGGTCGCGGGGCCAAGCCTCCGCATCCTTCGCGTCGGGCTGGTCCCAAGCCCCCCCATCCCGGTTCGATTACACAATCCCTGGGTCTGGGGTCGGGGGTCCTTTCCCGAGCCTCGACCCGACACCTGTCCCCGCAACGCGCTCCCAGGCAGAGGGCAGAGACCCAGCGCGACAGCGGGGCCAGGAAAGTTTCACTTTGTGGTCCGGGTTTGTTGACATCCGAGAGATGCGGGGAGATGGAGGCTGAGCAGCGAGGATGCGCCTACGCGAGCAGCGTTGCCTTTGCCCCGGGGTGGCCCTGGTCCAGGTTTCCTTTCCAGAAGTCCTGCCGAGAGCCCTGTTCCGGGCCCGGAGGCTGCTGCGGGGCACGCGGGTCTCGCCGCCCTGGCCCCTGGATTGCAGCAATCTGGGGACAGCTCAGCCTCCCGCTCTTCCTTCTTTCCTAATTTAGCATCGACATTTAGACCAGGTAGGCGAATTTACTTAACGTTTCCCTGACACTTTATATTTGGGAGGTGCTTTGCCATCCCTGATTAGTTAATTAACAAGGTGAGAAAGCTAAATAGATCCTGAAACGCATGGCTAATGCCTTTAGTCTAGCAACTCTTGAAAGAACCACTGAGCTTTAGGCTGTTTGCAGAGAGAGATGCTTTTGGCCAAGGTGCTGCCGGGAGAGCTATTCAGTGTCTTCTCATTCTGTGTCTTCTCGTTGCCTGAGAAGGCTTTGGTCAAGACAAGGTTTTCTCTGCCTCTGCTTATGCTGTTTATTGAGGGTCGCCAGTCTATGGTGGATTATTTGGTTTTCTTTACTTACTCAAAGGAGGAATTAGGAGTGTTTCTGGCGAAGCAGTTAAGGGGAAAAACACAACAACAACCCACAACAACCTGAGGTTCAAATAACTTTGGATACTTGTCTGCTTTACTAGGTTACCCCATCCAGTGCAGAAAACCTCGGCTCTTTCTGTTCTCTCCCCATATTTCCGGTAGGACTATCCAATTGGGTAGGCATTACTGGTTCCTCATGTAGTCCACAGACCTCTTGCTACCTGCGGTTTACAGACCTGCCTAGGGACATCCTCTAAGAGTGGGCTTACTTGGCATTTTTATCTGCCCATTAAGCAATACAGCTTGAACTCTCTTGCAATCTGTTGTAGTGTTGAGTCTTTAATAATATCTAATTCATTTTAATAGTGTTTCTATAATAATCTTTCTATTAGTATGCTAGTTCTGCAACACCAGTACTTTTAGTATAGAAGCAGCAATTTACTAGAAATATTATCATGGTAAAAATAATTCTCCAACAGATTTGCAGCACACTTTCCTTAGATAATTATTACTAGAGGCTTTTAAGGTTTTTTATTCTTTGGTGCAGTAGGTGTTACAATGCTTTTGATCCATGAGGTCATTATGAGGTCATTCCTCCCTGGGAGTGATGTTTCAGTCACTGTGTCACATAAATATTTTTGGACTAATATCGTAAGAGATTTCCCTCCATGCTGATTTTTCTTTCAGAGCTAACAAGATTTAATTTGATTTGCCAGCCTAAGTTTTAAGAAGGATAATATTTATTGTATTGGGGGGGTTAGTGATTTTATTAGCACATGTACCAGAGACTGTTTTTGGTGTTTTACAGATACTGATTTTCCTAACAACCCTTTAAGGAAGGTTGTTATAGTTATTCCACATTTCAGATGATGAAATTGAAGCCCAGTTGCTTGACCCAGGTGACATAGTTAAAGTAAATGACAGCCAGACTCTAGCAGAGGCAGCCTGAGTTGAGTCAAAGTCCTTAACCACTGAACTATCCTACCCCTGTAGATTATTCTTTCAGCACGTATTTTATTTCTGCCTGCTGTCTGTACAGCATTGCATTCTGCACTGTGGGGAGAAGAGCGCTTTACAGTGCAGTAGCAAATACTGGGTTAGGAGCTTTTGTTCTGGTCTTAACTCTGCCACCAGCTAATCTGTGATTTTGAGCAAGATACCTGATCTCCCTGCCTTCCATTTCCTGGTTTGTGGAATAAGAGCAATCGAAGCAGATGAACTAGCTAGACTTCACTTGCTTGGGAGCTGGAGAGATGAGTCAATGCATGTAAGAATTAAATGTCCTTCTTCCTAAGCTGCAGGAGAAGATCAAGTGTCAAATGAGTGGGGGTGGGGTGCGCACATGGCCTTGCGCATGTGTCATGGAGAAGGACAGAAAGCCATGTACCCTGTGCTGCTAGTGGTGGCTACAGGTGTGCAGTGGTTGAGAGACTTCATCTTAAATATTTCAGTATTGTTTTTATTCTGTTGCCCCCAGCATTGTTCCTTTTTGTAATAATAATAATAAAACGATAACTACAAAAGAAATCATCCTATAGAGTGGGTAACCATGTGCAGGACTACATGAGGAGCATTTGTGAGGGACCATTTGGCATCACCTTGCAGAAGCTTAGGAGTCAGGTGGTGGCAGGATCTGAATCCAGGGCAGACCCAGGAGTTCCCAGAATCATGGAAAGTCAGGATTGAAAGGAAATGTTAAGGTCATTGGATTTAGTACCCTCCCCCTCCTTTCTCCCCCCACCATCTCTCCAGTGGATAAATCCTCCAGGTGTGCACACCTGCCCCACTCAGCGCTCATCCTATTCTTGCTGGGACACCTCCTGGACCAAACATTTGGTGTGCTTCATAAATCTGTGCACCAAAGAAGCTGGGATTGTAGCCAGTGATAGGGAATGGGAAATTGCAGGAAAATTCTGGGTCCTTCTGGCTTATGCTCTTGAAAGATCACCATTCACATGAAACCTGGATTGAAGGGGAAACACTAAACCAAGGAGACCAGTTAGGGGGCCTTGGCAGGAATGTAGAATTGAGGTGATCTAGACAGAGACAGGTAGTGGTATGGGATCGCAGAGGAAGGAATGGACCCAAAAGACAGACTGCCCTGCACCCAGTGCCTGCCCATGCGCAAGCACCAGAGAGGAAGACAAGTCAGCATCTCCCTGGGGTAAGGGGGGTGTTGGGAGCACCACTGAGTGGAGCTGAGGGTCTGGAGGGGGAGGGGAGGAGAGACATTTATGTATGTATACCCCCCAAGAGCCGATAATAGATTGTGACTAATGTAAGGCCTCTGTAGACCAGAAGACAGATTTTCTTTCTTCCCAAGAAGAGAGTGAACCATTTAAATATAGTAGGAAACTCCCTTTGCCTGATGAAGAAATATAACAGTGTTTCCCCTAGGGTGTTGCAACCTCTTAACACTGGTTTCTTTAGCCTGCTGTTGAGCTTCTTAGTCACGCTGAGAATCTGGTGTTATTTGAAGTTGTACCAGGAGAACACTTTGGTGATGCTTCTTCCCTGACTTTGTTGGGAAAATCTTCTTTTGGGGATTCTGTTCTCCAGTGACACCTGTTAAATAAGTGGTGGAGAGCCAGCACACGTCCTGAGGAGTCCTGAGGAGTGCTCAGAGTCACTGGAAGTTTCTCCAGTACAGACTGCATGGTGCTATAAGGACACTAGAACTCACACGATTATCCCATCGACAGGGAAACAGAATAATTGGGAGGAAACAAATAAGATTTACACAGGAAGCCACAAGGCAGAAAAAGTAGTTGCAAATGTTGTAAATTTACTTTTCTCTGGTTATTTTATGTGTTTCTGGCTTAGGATACAGCATTTCTTAAATATTTATATTTATAAATGTATAAGTTGAAATATGTTATCTAATAGTGTATGTGGAAATAAACTGTATAATCTCATTTTTTTTGCCAGGACAGTATTGATCTTGGTTTTTCAATATCTCCTAGGCCAGTGCTTCTGAAACGGGCAATGTTTGGAGATATTGTTGGTTGTCACAACTAGGCCTGGGGTATGGGCTACTGGCATCTAGTTGGGTAGAGACTAGGGATGGTTCTGAGTATCCCACACTGCACAGGACAGCCCAAGCCAAGGAACTGTTCAGCCCAAAGTTAATAGTATTGAGGCTGAAAAACTCCATCGCAGATGATAAAACAGTTTGTTATTAGGAACAAATTGAAATTAAAGGGAAGAAGAAGAAGGAAATAGAGAGTGTTCCTTGAGCTCTTGACAGTGATAGCAACATCCTCATTTCTGACACCCAGGAGAGAACCAGCACGCTGCCAGGACACCGACGTTAGACTGCCACCCAGGAGCTATTTCAATAACTGGATTGCTCAACACATAGCTTGGAGCAGGAAGCAGAGGTCCTTGCGTGGGATGAGGCTCTGGGTAATCGGTGGAGGCAGAAGGGTTTATGGGCCAAGAAGGGAAGCTCCATCCTGCCAGAATAATTTTGAAAAGTTCTAGGGAATCTTTCTAAGGTGATTTTTGTTGGGGACACTGAGTGTCGTGCTTAGAAGATACAGTCTCTGCCCTGGGAGTGCATGAACCTTCTAGGCCGTTGATCTGAGCACTTCCCTGATTCTTCTGGGTCCAGGCACAGTGGAGAGAGTGAAGAACACTTGGTTTTATTTTCAGGTTGTATCTGTGTCCTCCCCAACCCTTCTTTAAAAGCTTTTTTAAACACATACAAAAAATATAAACATATACAAGAACTGAGCAGAGAGTTTAATGAATCTTTGTTGACCCAAAGCCCAACTTCCATGATTGTCAATTCCTGGCTTACTTGATCTGTACCCGACTCGTATTAGGTTCCCCCCCTTTAAATTTAGAAATTAGCTTAAATAATTACTGATCACCTGCCTACTAGGAGAGGCTTGGCAGGGAAGGTGATAAGTGATTTTCTGGTGCTTGGGTTTCCCTGGAGGAAAACTGATAATGGACACGCCTGATTATAACAGCCACAATGGCCTGAGAAACAGGAACAGGCCCAGGCAGATCAGGGGTTGGGGGCTCAGCTCTGCTGGGTGGGAAAGTACAGGGGGATTAGAGACAAGTTTCTTTCTTTTTAAACATTTTTTTCAAAATTGATTTTAGAGAGAGAGGAAGGGAGAAGGGGTGAGAGATAGAGACATTGATGAGAAAGAACATTGATTGGCCACCTCTTGCATGTCCCCACTGGGAATTGGGCTCACAACCTGGGCATGTGTCCTGACTGGGAATCAAACTGGTGACCTCTTGGTGCGTGGGTCGATGCTCAACCCCGGAGCCACACAGGCCAGGCAAGTTTCTTTTTTTAAAAGCCTGGTGGGTGGAGAAGCCTGCTGAGAGTTCCCCGCTGGTAGAAGTACGTTTCTGGGTTCTGCAGCTGAGAGTTCTTTCAGTTCCAGGAGGGAGCTTCATTTCCTTTTAGGATGATCCCTTTGCTGTTTCAAGACCCTCCAGGTGTGTGCTGTGTGGTGCGAAGCAAGTGTGTGTCCCCTGGCGCAGGCCTGATGGGTCCTCACTGATTGCCTCCTCCCTGCAAGTGCGGGGCAGGGGAGGGGTGGGAGAGAGAGGCATTGTTTCCAGTGCACATGGATGCTCTTCTGCTCACTGCTTCTGTTAGAGAGGGAGGGCTGTCCTGTCGCAGCCCCTGGCAGCCCACACAAACGGAGATGGCATTCCGTGGACTCTTTGCAAACAGGGCTTTCCTTTCCCACTGTGTCTCCTCCAGCTCCAGGACTTTTTTTTTTTTTTTTTTAAGGCCACTGGAGATTTGGCATGCGTTTTCTTGACTCAGTGTTGTGTTGTAATATGCATACAAAAAGTGGCTTCAAAAGTTGAGCGAGTTCTTAAATAATGAGATAATTGATGTCTGTGAATTTTCATTAGTCAGCTGGTTTCTACAAATGTAGAGATTCTGGATTTAGTTCACAAGCAACCGCATTCGTGTGAAGACCTGGGCCCCTGGATGGCTGTACTTCCCATTTGTGTTTTATTTATTAAATGCATTTGTGCCCTCTCCTTATTCCTCAAAGAGCTTTAGGTGGCATTAGCTTGCCAGGAACATCAGATCACAATCGTAGATGTTCAGGTGCGATGCCTTTCAAAGGGGAGGCAGCTCCCCTCTGTTAATAATCGTTATCTGCTCTGCCTCTGTTATGTGCCTGATGCTTACTTACATTAACTCTATTCCTTTTGGTAGGAATCTGTATAGTAAGTACTTAACGTTACTGAGAGGTTTTTGGAAGTGTTGACTTTAAGAGAAATGATGTATAAGGAAACCACTTTTACCATAGGCTAATTGACATAAACAAGTGTGAAGTTCCTACAGCATATTTCTGGTCAGAATAACATCACCAAACTTCTAAATAAAGACCCCAAACACTTCTAATATTAAACATTAAAGTAGCCCTGGTCGATTTGGCTCAGCGGTTAGAGCATCGGCCCACGGACCAAGGAGTCGTGGGTTCGATTCCGGTCAAGGGCATGTACCTCAGCTGCGGTTTGTCCCCAGCCCTGGTTGGGGCTGTGCAGCAGGCGGCCACACTATGTGTCCCTTTCACATCGATGTTTCTCTCTCTCGCTCTCTTCCCCTCCCACTCTGTCTGAACAAAAATGGAAAAATAAATAAACGTGAGCTATACATACACTTAAGAAAGATTAATAAAAACAAGTAGGATGGTAAGTCTCCAACCTGCTTATTCCAGTTCAAGGTCGCGGGTGACTGGAGCCTCTCCCAGCATTTCAGGGCACGAGGTGGAACCCTACCCTGGGTGCGCTCCATCTCAGGGTGCACTCACACCCACACCCACACCCACACGCGCTCGGACTGGGACCGCAGGCAGGCCCCTTCTCCCACCTGCACGTCTTTGGGCTGCGGGAGGAAACCAGGGCACCCGGAGAAAACCATGCGGGCGTGAGGAGAACGTGCCGGCTCCACACACGGACAGTGGCCCCTGCCCGGAATTGATCCCCACCCCCATCAGTGCTATAGCAGACCAACATTGACTGAAGTGATGCTGTTCGAGAACCTGCTGTATTCCCATTTTGCAGATAAGGAAACTGAGGTTAGGGAGGTTAAGGAGTGCTAGGAGGTACCATTGACTTTAAACCCAGCTTTGTTTGATTGCAAAGCCCAAGTGCTCTCCAGTAAGCCTTGCCTTCCGCGGTTCAAAGTTGGTGGGAGTTTGTACTAGGATAGGTACAGAAGATGGGGACAGGTGGTGTCAAAGGGGACCGCGAGTTCTGGTTGCTCCAGCTAATGAAATCATCACATTGAACCCCCTGGGAAACGTTGCTTCGGAGTGTGATAAATGACCTGTGTCCTATGTTTGAGCTGACTGTATAAAACAGAATCACACACAGGTAGCCCCGAGCCAGATTGGCTCAGCAGATGTGTTATGTTTTATCTGCACGGTGTTTTATTTTTTAAAAATTGTATTAGTTCTCATCATTTGAAAAGTGGCAGATTTCACACTAAAATTTCCAAATTTCTTGGCTTCTCTCTCTCTCTCTTTTTAAAAAAATCTTTGATGTCAAATCATACACACTTTATTTTATTTATTTATTTATTTATTTATTTATTTATTTATTTAGGTACGTGCCCCAGTGGTAACCGAACCGGGACTCTCTGGTCCGCAGGCCGATGCTCCAACCGCTGAGCCAAGCTGGCCAGGGCTCTTGGCTTCTCTTGAACCAAGAGAAGATTGTGCCACGCTGGGTACGCATTCTTGCTTGGCAGTACTTAGTGAGTGGCTGCTCTCTTTGGATATAGGAGAGACTCCCTCGTTTGCTGTCTGTACCACCCTGCCCTCTTCATTCATTTATATGACTTGCCAGGACTCTGAAGTCTTTTGGGTTAGAGGTACCCTCATAGAAGTTAGGCACATTCTCTCTGTCAATGTCAGGGATGTATTAGTGGAGGCTTGTTCTGTATTTAAAGATCTCCAGTATTTCCGCCTTTGTAGAGAGCCCGGAGACTTATCCACATTACCCGCTTCTAGCCCCCAGCAATGGCTACTTGGACTTTGGATGGGTTCTTGGACTAAGGCAGAGCAATCCGATGTTTGGGATTTGGACGCTGAATCAGTGAGCTGAGGAGGAGTCTCAGGTGGGAAGGACTGTAGATAGGCTGAGGGTGGTGATGACGGGAAGAAGCTGGACGACAGGTAGGTGAGGGGCCACGTGGCAGCAGAGAGGGAGGAGCGACCTGGACTCTCTGCCGCACTTCCTGCAGGGGTCCCGCTGCAGCCGCAGCACTCATTTGGTGACGTTTACCGTGCGCTCACTGTAGTGCTAGGTACCGTTTAGGGGCTGTGATACAGCGGTGGACGAAACCAGACAGAGGTTCTTCCCTTGTAGAGCTTATATTTGGGTGGGGGAAAATGACAACTCCAGACAAAAAAGCAAATCAATGCAACATATGTAAAGTGATGATAAACATCAAGCAGAAAAATAAACTAGGGAAGGAAACACAGTGTGGGGTGGTGATGTTAAGCTAGAGAGGTTGTTTAAGAAATGCCTCTTGATGACGTAATAGTTGAGCAGAGATGTGAATGAAGTGAGGAGTGAGCCACGAGGAAACCTCAGGTTGGAGCATTCCCTACAGAGGGGTTAGCAAGTGGAAGGGCCCTGAGGTGAGAATATGCTTCACCTGTTTGAAGAGCAGCAAGAAGGACATTGTGGCTGGGATGCTACAGGTAGTGGAAGAGGGGGAGGTAGAGGAATGTAGGACCTCACAGCCATGTTAAAGACTTTGGATTTTAGTCCAGCTGGTGTGGCTCAGTGGACAGAGCGTCTTCCCATGGACTGAGAGACCCTGGTTCCATTCCTGGTCAGGGCATATGCCTGGGTTGTGGATTCAATCCCCAGTAGGGGGCGTGCAGGAAGCAGCTGATCGATGTCTCTCATCGATGTTTCTCTCTCTCTCCCTTCCTCTCTTTCTAAAAAATCAATAAAAACATATCGAAAAAAGACTGGATTTTATTCTAGTGAGATATGAAACCACTGGGAGATTTTTTTTTCCCTTCATCCGAGGACATTTTTCCATCCTTTGTACAGATAGACTGGGAGGGAGAGAGAGGAAGAGAGAGAGAGAGAGAGAGTGAGAGAGAGAGAGAGAGAGAGAGAGAGAGAGAGAGAAACATCGATGTGAAAGGGACACACCGAGTGGCTGCCACCCGCACGACCAACCAGGGCCGGGGACAAACTGCAGCCAAGGTACATGCCCTTAGCAGGAACCAAACCCGGGTCTCTCCGGACCGCAGGCCGATGCTCTAACCGCTGAGCCAAACCGGCCAGGGCCACTGGGAGATTTTTGAGCACAGGTGACATGATCTGGCTTCTGTTTTAAAACATGTAAAAGCTGAACGGAGAGTAGACTGTAAGGCAGCTAAGGTGTGTATAGGACAAGTAATTCAGAGGCTACGTAATAGTTCATATAATTCAGTGGTGACTTGGGCTGGGGTGGAGGTGGAGGTGTTGAGAAGTGGACAAGTTCTGAATACATTTTAAACGTGGTGTTGCCAGGACTTGAGCAGGTGTTTGGTACCGGATGTGAGAGAAAGAGAAGAATCAAGATGCTTCCAGCCTTGGGTACAAACATTGCTGCAGTAGTTAGCATCTCCCATTCTCTTCCTGGAAGACATTCACAAGCAACAAAGCAGATTTAAAAAATTAAAGAAAGAAAAAGGAAAAGTAAAGAAAACTTTGCAAACTCCTTTTCCAGCAAAATTAAGAGGCAAAGTTAATCCATAGACATCAAGTGTTTGTGAAGACTGTCCCAAATTAACAAGATCAGGTGGAAGCCTCGTGGGAAGGAATGAAGAGAAGCAGCCAGAGGGGGCGAGAGAGCTCAGTAGCAGTAGACTCACAAAGTCCCAGAAGAGTCCTGTTATTTAAGGGGAAAGTACACCCTGATGTGGAAAAGCTGTATCCTTTGCTTGCAGCAATTGTTGTGGGAACTGGATGTACCGATGGTGGAAGAAACCCTCCTGGACGCGGTTTGATTAAAAGAAGCAAAAGAAGAGGGGTTGTATAAAGACCCACATGGGCAGGCGGCCCTGTTTGTAGGAGGGATTTTGTCTCTGTGATAACAGGGAGAAAGAGAGCCTTTGGGTCATGAAAACGGAAAGAGTATGGTAGCCCTTCTCCCCTCTCTGCCAAGAGGAACCTCATACAAGCAGCTGCAAGGAAAACTGATTCATTCAGTGATAAGGAAGAAAGGAAACGGTAGGCAAATTTATTTGGACCGACTTTCCCACTGAAAAATATTAAAATGTTGGATATATATATTTTAAATAATAATAATAATAAAGAAATTTCCTTAAAAGCACTAAACAACTGGGAGGAGATGAAAGAATTATTAGCCCCAAATCTATGGTCAGGAGGAAACCTAGAGAGATGTGCAGGTCACTAGAACACTGAAGTTGCTTTTGCCCCAGGAACACTTGTTGATCCCAATAAACAAGGGCTTTGGTTTTGGCATCCTTGCAGGATAAGGCGGTTAGAAGTCAAAGTTTATGGCTTGCCTAAGTTGGAAAGTCTCATAAGAGCTTCTCTGTATGAAGCTGGAACTATACGGAGTAAAGGTGAACCAGAAGTAAAACCACGTCTCCCGCCCCTAAGGGACAGCAGGGAGAGGTTGCTCAGGTACTGAGCAGAGTGAGAGGAAAAAGAAAAGGTAAGTTGTGCTCACTGGCCAGCTTTTGCATAGATCTTGAGGATGGTTTTATAACACCTTGATCCAGAGGATCTCAAGCCATTAATTGGGTTTAAGGTATTTCCAGGTTGCTACTGCACCCTCCCCTCCCCTCCCCTCCCCTTTCCCAATCCCTAGCAGAATCAAAGAAGAATCTCTCGGGAAGATGGCTTCTTCCTAATTTTCCAGGGCCAATGAGCAGTCAAGTCAGAAAGAGCAGAGCAGAGGAGGAAACAAAACATGATGACAGAATCAGCAGAAATAAGTGAAAGAAAACAACAACAGATTCACAGATTCTTTTTTTTTTTTTTTATCCTCACCCGAGGACATTTTTCCATTTTCTACTCAGATAGAGTGGGAAGGAGAGAAAGGAAGAGAGAGAAACATCGATGTGAAAGGGACACATCGAGCGGCCGCCACCCACACAACCCAACCAGGGCCGGGGACAAACTGCAGCCAAGGTACATGCCCTTAGCGGGAACCGAACCCGGGTCTCTGTGGACCACAGGCTGACGCTCTAAACGCTGAGCCAAACCGGCCAGGGCAACAACAGATTCACAGATTCTTTATGTATTTAATTATCAAAGACAAATAACTATGTTTCTCATATATCCATAGAAATAAAGGCAAGCTTGTAAGTGTCTTCAGGGAGTTGGGTAACAATTGTAGCGTGCCAGATTAGAAAAAGACCAAATAGATATTCTAGAAGTAAAAATACAAAATTGAAATTTAAAAAGTGAATGGTTTACCATTAAACAGCGTATTAGACAAAATCAAAGAGAGACCAGTGAATTGGATGCCACGTTATCAGAGATTATCCAGAATGCTGCACAGGGAAACAGAGAGGAACTATGGAGGGGCAGTGAAAAGGCAGAGAGGACGGAGTGAGGAGTTCCAACGTGCATCTAATTGGACTTCAGAAGGAAAGCAAAGAGGGAAATGGGTCAGAAGCAACGATTTGAGGAGATAATGACTGAGATTTTTTTCCAGAACCGATGAAATCTATCAAGCCAAAAATTCATAACCAGAGCACCAAAGGTAAAGAGAAAATCCTAAAAGCAACCAGAGAAAGACAAATTGCCTTGAAAAGAGTGAATGCAACTCCTGAATACCAGCGACAGAAGCCAGAAGACAGTGGGATGAGTGGTATCTGTACTGAAGTAACCGACAACCTAGAACTGTATGCACAGAATGGCGACATGAAGACGTTTTCATACAAAGAAAGTGTAGAGTTTGCCACCACTTTAGTGAGTTTGCTTCACTAGAGGAAATATTTTTTTCCTTTATTGATTTTAGAGGGAGAGGGTGAGAGATAGAAACATTAATGAGAGAGAACATCGATTGGCCGCCTCCTGCATGCTCCCCAGTGGGGCTCAGACCCACAGCCTGGCCATGTCCCCTGATTGGGAATCAAACCGGCGACCTCTTGGTGTATGGGTTGATGCTCAACCACTGAGTCACACCAGCTGGGCAAGGAAATCTTAACTGATACACTTTAGGCAGAAGGAAAGTGACTCCAGGGGAAAAAAGCTGAGTCACAGTAAGGGACGTGGGTTTTAAAAAGAGGTGAATATGAGGGTGAGTATACATGTAGATGAATAGTGAAGTGCAAAACAAAAATTTTAATATGGGTTAAAATATATAGAATTGAAAATAAGAACAGTAGCATGGACGCTAAGAAAGGAGGTAGAAGGAATGAAGAGGATTCTTAGGTACTTGTACTACCCGGGAGGAGAGCGAGATGAACAGTTATTCTTAGACTAAGTTAACAGGTATATTGTGTTTTCCAGAACAACCATGGAAAGAAGCAGAGTGTTAATATCTCTGCTAGTTGAGAAAGACTCATCTATAACATAAAACTAGAGTAGGAATGAAAGTAAAAGGGTGGAAACACATATACTATCAAACAATAAGCACAATATCAGATAAAGCAGATATTATGGTTAAAAACATCACTAGGGAAAAAAGTTCTTTTCTTACCAGGAAGATTTTGCAGTTTGAAATTTATATGCACCCAACAACATAGCATAATATGTAAAGGAAAAAATGTCAGAACTGTAAGCGAGCCACGATTGTAGCTAAGACATTTTCAAGAAAAACTAGGCCAAAAGACTTTCTCTGTGGCTATCAAGCCTTCCTATAGAGCAATAGTAATAACAACAGAGTGGTATTGATTCGAGGATAAACAATCCAATTGAGCAAAATAGAGAGCCCAGAAACAAACCTCTGCATTTATGGACTCTTGAAATATTGCAAAGGAAGCATTACAGATTAACAGTGAACTTTGCAATAAATGGTCCTGGGACCCTTGGCTATACACATGGAAGAAATGAAATTTGACTATAACTTTGCACAACACATGAAAATCAATTTCAAGGGAGATTTATGACTTAAGCATAAAAGGAAAAACTGTAAATATTTTGAATGATGATATAAGATCATACCTTCATGATTGTTGCATTGGGAAGGCACCTTAAATAAGATGCAAAAAGTGTTAACCTTAAATTAAGAGAGAAAATTGATTACATTAAAATTGCGAATTTATTTTAATTAAAAACCACTATGAAAGGAGTGGAACAATTACTTACAACACTGGAAAAAATGTGTGAGCTTCCTGAAGACAGAGACTGTGTCCATTTAATCCATCCCTGTATCCCAGTGCGTGGCACAGTGCCTAAAACCCCAACTCCAGCATCCAGGCTACTAACATGAAGTACTTACAACTGTTCCCACATCAGGAAGCTTACCTGCAGAGCAGACTCCACAAACAGTATTTCTTTATTGCTTTCTTCTGTTGCTATTCATTCTTTAGGGAAAAAGAAGAGAGAAAATAGGGGTGGTAGTTTAATACGCCAATTGTAAAAAATATCTAGTCAGTGTAGAAACTGTTCAGGATTAGGCAGATTGCTGAGAAAGGTATATAGAAAAAGGAAACAAGGGTCTCTTCCCGAGCGAGTTGCCAGTCTTGTTGGGAGATACAAATCTAGACCATTTTTTAAACCCTATCTATGCTCTAGAAGTACATAGGAGGACAAAGAGAACACTTCCAGATGCTGTAATTGGGAAGGATATCATGGAGGAGGGAAGATTGGATTTATGTATTTAAGGGGGATAAATTTATGGGTAGGAAGAGAGAAAGGGAGGAATAAATTTAAGGGAGGGATGAAGATAAAGCATGCTTTGTAGGCAAGAACAATTTTGGTGCTTTGGGGAAACAGGCCAATATGACCAACGTGGAGGGAAACAGATGAGAAGTGTATAGATTCTTTAAGAATACACATAAATGAATAGCTAGAAAATTTTTGAAAAAGAATTGTAGCAATATAAAAATAATGACCTTACTATTTATGAAAAGTGTACCTATAAGTAAAGTGCTTAAACCAGTGTATGTGGGCAGAGGTATTGTGGGGGAACGTCTGTCGATTTGCTGCCCAGCAGCATCCACTCTTCTGGTTGTGGGACACCGGCCTTGCCGTTCTTACGTGAAGCCAAGGATGAAGCCACTGCGGGAAGAGAGCGTAGCAGAGACATGGAGAGAAACTGCATTCAAGTGACTACTTCTGTTTGTTTGTATTTTTTTTCATTGCTTAAGCCAATTTGAGTTAGGTTGTATGTTATTTGGAGTTGAACGAATCAAAACTGACACATGAGAATAGACAAGAAGATCAAGAGAATAGAGTGGAGAATTCAGAGACAGACTCATCTGCACATGAGAACTCCATCTCACTGAATACTGCTCCCTTCTTGCTATGGATTTTCTCTTCTCAATTCCTAAAGTTAGAGTATCCCAGGGCTCAGGCTTGATTCCTAGGTGGACTTATCCAGCCTCGTGGTATTAAATATTTATATGCACCTGACTCCTAAGTTTCTATCTCTAGTTTTCATCATTCTTCTGAGATTCAGACCCATATATTCACTTGCCCACTTCAGTTCTTTACTTGGGTGTCTAAGAGGATTTGAAATTTAACATGTTCTGTACCAAATTCTGCATTTCCAATCTCCCCTCCCCTAAAACTGCTCCCTTCCCTATATCCTCAGGTTCTAAACTGTCACCTCCAACTACTTACTTATTCAGATCAGAAACCTAGGAGTTATCTTAAGTCTTCTCTCTTCTGTAACTCCTACATCAAGGCCACCAGCAAGTCCTTTTCCCACTCTTTGGACTCTACCTTGACAACACAGCCAGCATCTGACCTTTTCTCCTTACCTCCACAATTCCTACCATAGTCCAAGCCATTACCATCTTTTGCTTGGATTATTGCAATACCCTCCTAACTGACCTCTATACTTCCTCCAACCCCCGCCCCCCACTCTCTATTCTACATACATTAGTTGGAAGAGTCTTTTAAAACATGAATCAAATCATGTTACTTGCTTGCTCAAAATCAGTGTTTCCCCATTACATTTAGAATAACCAAATCATTACCACGGTCTCTAGGACCCTGTGTAATCTGACCCCTGCCTGGATTTCTGAATACATTTCTGCTCCTCTCCCTCTCACTCACGCTACTATAGTCACGGTGGCCTCCTCTTTCTTCCTGGAACATGCCAGGCACATTTCTACCTTAGGGGCCTTTACACTTTTAGTTTCTGATCCTTTTTTATGGCTCATTCTTTCTCAACTCTCAAATGTGTGATCAGATATAATCTCCTCAAAGTGGCGTTCTCTGACTATTGTACAGTATATAAAATAGTCCTTCCTTTCCCACCGTCCGAGACTCTTACCCTGCTATATTCTTCAGAATATTTTTCACTATCTTGTTTATTATCTGTTCTCTTCACTAAATGGAAGCTTCAAAAATCAAGAATGTTGCCCTAGCACTGGAATAGTTCCTGGATCATAGTTTGAGCTAATACATATGTTTGAGTGACAGATGAAGTGAAATTCACATATGTTATAGGTAATACTATATTTTATAAGAGATTTATTAGTCAATAGGTTTTGAGTAAACTGGTTAGACACTCAAGGATAAAATAGATTATTGATAAAAGCATACTACAGTTTTATACCAACATATTTGACAATTTAGATGAAATAAACAAATTCCTTGAAACAGCTGACATGCCGAAACTAACACAAGAAGACACAGAAAATCTGAATGAAGCTATCTCTATTAAAGGATCGAATTCATTATTCAAAACCTTACCACCAAACAAATAAATAAGCAAACAAATTCTCTAGGCCCATACGGTCTCTTCAAGTAAAGTCTTCCAAACATTTAAAAGAAGTAATAACGTCAATCTTACACATTCTTCGAGAGAATAGAAAAAGAAGTAACATGTCCCAGCTCATGCTCAAGAAAACCGTTTATACAAAAACCTGAGAAGGACTTTATAAGAAAACAAAATTAAAGACCAAACTCTCTCACGGACAGATGCAGAAATCCTTATCCAAATATGATGAAAATGAATTCAACAATACATAAAAAGGACAATACATCATAACCAAGTGGGGGTAGTTTTCAGGAATTCACAAGTAAGTTAACATTTGAAAATAAATCAAGGAAATTCCCCACAATAACAGAAAAAGGAAAAAATATACAATCATCTGAGTAGATGCAGAAAAAGGATTTGATAAAGTTTAATATTGATTCATGATTTAAAGAAAGATTTAGCAAAGGAAATTCCTTAATCTGATAATTAGTATCTACAAATAACGTATAGCAAACATACTTAACAGTAAAATGTTGAAAACCTTCTCCTGGGATGTCTGCTACAACCACTTTTGTTTAACATTATATTAGAAGTTCCCGTCATTGCAGGGAGGCCAGAAAAATAAATAAAAGTCATATGCTTTGGAAAGTAAGAAATAAAACTCATTATTAGGAGATGACATATTTATAAAATCCAAAAGAATATATAGACAAACTTTTGGAATTAGTAAGTAAATTTAAAACAAGGCTGCTGGATGCAAGGTCTATATATAAAAATCAACTGGCCCTGGCTGGTTTGGCTCAGCGGTTAAAGCGTCAGCCTGTGGTCCAGAGAGACCCGGGTTCGGTTCCCGCTAAGGGCATGTACCTCGGTTGCAGTTTGTCCCCGGCCCTGGTTGGGTCGTGCGGGTGGCAGCCACTCGATGTGTCCCTTTCACATCGATGTTTCTCTCTCTCTCCTCCTCTCTCTCCCTCCCGCTCTATCTGAACAAAAAATGAAAAAATGTCCTCGAATGAGGATTAAAAAAAAAAAAAAATCAATTGTACTTAAATACATTAGCAACACAAAATAGAAAACAAAGTAAAAAAAATTATACTATTTACGATAGCCAGAACAAACATCAGAATCATAAGAATAAATGCAATCAGGATGTTCGAGATCTCTAAGATGTTCAAGATCTCTACACTGAAAAAAAGAAGACATATTGAGAAAAATTAAGTACAACAAGTAGATGGAGGGATGGCTCAATATTATAAAGATGTCAACTTCCCCCCAATTTATCTGTAAGTTATACAGATCATTCAAAATTCTAACAGGCTTTTTAAATGGACATTAACAAACTGATTATAAAATTTGTATGGGAATAAAAAATTAGCCAAGGCAATCATGAAGAGTGGTAACAAAACTGGGAGAACTTCCATTTCAAGACGTCTAGACCGACTGTAAAGCTATAGTAATGAAGACAGTGTGGTAGTTGTGCCTGATTAAGCAAATGGCCAAATGGAATAAATTAGAGAGATTAGGAAGAGACCCTCATATGATCCCCTGCTTTACAACAAGGGTGGCTCTGAAATGCAGTAGAGAAAGGATGTCTTTTCAATAAAAAGTGCTTGGTTTAATTTAATACCCATATGAAAAAAAAAAATGAGTCTTGACCCCTTCCTCAAACCATGTACAAAAGTCAGTCCCAGCTGATCGTAGATATAAATATGATAGGTAAGACAATAAAGCTCTTAGAAGAAAATACGAGGCTATCTGTGTAATCTCAGAATAGGCAAAATTTTCTTAAACAATATACAAAAGCAGTAACTTTAAAGGAAAATAAACTAGATTATATTAAAATAAAGAAGTTCTGATTGTCAAAAGACACCATTAAGAGAACGAAAGAACAAGCCATAGAGTAGAAGATATTGTGAAGAACGAGAAATCAATGAGAGAAAGCCAAGTAGCCCAATAGAAAAATAGGCAAAAAATTTTAATATATACTTCACAGGGGATGTTCAGATGGTCAATAAATATATTAAAAGGCACTCAACTTCACTGGTTCTCAAGGAAATGAAAATGAAAACTACAGTAAGTATCTTTACAAATCCACCAGAGAGGCTGAAATGAAAAAGCCAGACAATACCAAGTATTAGTAAGAACATGGAACAATTAGGCTTTCATATATCATTGGTAGGAGTGTCAACTTATACATCTACTTTGGAAAAGTGTTTGGTGGTATCTACTAGTAAAGTTGAACACTCTATAAGTTGAAATTCCACTTCTAGGAATATACCAAACAGAAATGTGTATATGTTGCTAGCAAAAATCATATATAAGAATGTTCACAGAATATTATTCATAATAGCCTCAAACCAGAAGAAACCCAAATATCCAAAGACAGTCGAATGGATAAAGAAATTATGGTATATTCATACAGTGGAGTATACCTAGGAATGTGACTGATTAATTCATAACTACATACAAAAATGTGGATGAATCTCACAAGCACGTTGCTGATATAAAAAAGAAGCCAGACACCAAAACAGACAGAATTAATATCTGGTGAAACCAATTGGGAATCGTGGTTACTGGGTAAGGTAATGATTGGGAGGGGAAATTAAGGGACTTCTGGGGTGTGGGTCATGTTCTGTTTCTTACACTGGATGATGTGGTCATAAAGGAGTTTACTTTGTGAAAATTCATCCACTTGTACATTTATGCACTTCTCTGTATCTTATACTTTATTAAAGTTTTTATTAAGAAAACAAGCTCTTTACTTCAGTTCTTAAACCAAAGCAAGTTACAGCAACATTCATTATAAGAAAACAAAATTAAATATAAAATATAAAAAATTAAATATTAAATATAAAATAAAAATTCCACAATATGAGTCAACATTTTTATAATCTTGGAATCATAAATTGAACTGCATAAAATGACAATTTTCTTTGGAAAAAAATATCAAAATTGTAATTCAATCAAAAGGTAAATGTCAACCCAAGGAAAATATTTGTAAAATAGTAATGTATTATGTGTTGCCAATCATAGCATCAAATATTAAAAGATGGAGAATACCAATTCTTGTTAATGTTTGTCAAGAGTTCTCATACCCTGTTGTTGGAACTATTTCTACAACATTTTAGAGGAGTTTGGTAGCATCTTTTAAAATTTAAATGTGCATCCTATTTGACCTAACAATCAATTTCCAGTAATTATATCTCAAGAAATATTTGCATAAGTGTATAAAATTATACATATATTTATATTTTGATGTACATGATAATATTATATGATATGTAATTTTATGTATCTCAATCAGGATCAAATATTCATTATGGAATTTTTTGGTACTAGTTGGAACTGGAGATATTTTATATGTCTATTAATAGGGCACTGACTAAATAAGGTGTGTCTTGTATAGTAAAATAGACAATGTTGGGTAGAAAGAATGCAGTTGATCTGTATCAGCGGAAAAATATCAGATGGCCAGGAGAGATGGATTGCTAAGTGAGAAGAGGAAGGTGATGAACATTTGTGTAATGTGATTATATACATACAATCGTTGGAAAATATACACCAAACTGTCAACTATGATGATATGAGAAATTTCACTTTCTAAGCTACCTGTTTGAGTTTTTCAAGCAGACTTTTTTTTTTTTTTTTAATTTTTAATTTTATTTTTTTTATCCTCACCCGAGGACATTTTTCCATTTTTTGCTCAGGTAGAGTGGGAGGGAGAGAGAGGAACAGAGAGAGAGAAACATCGACGTGAAAGGGACACATCGAGTGGCTGCCACCCGCACGGCCAGGGACATACTGCAACCGAGGTACGCGCCCTTAGCGGGAACCGAACACAGGTCTCTCCGGACCGCAGGCCGACGCTCTAACCGCTGAGCCAAACCGGCCAGGGCTCAAGCAGACTTTTATAAGCAGAAAAACAATGAAAATAAAAATTACACAAAAGCAAAATGAAGTCATTTATGCTGAGTGATCCCACATAAGTAAAATTTTTCATGGTGTGTGTATTAAAATGAGTAGAAAATATACCAAAATGTCAACACTGGCCCTCTCTTTGCGGTGGGATCGCTGCTGATTTTCATGTTTATATTCTTTCTTTTCTAAATTCCCTCCGAGAAGTATGTGTTGATTTAACAATCGAACGATCCTAATTAGGACTGCTAGAGTTTCCGCGTCTCCCAGTGAAGGTGTTTCTCGCCAGCCTTCTTGCCTCTCGTCCGTCTTCATCTGCTGCATCCCCACCCGCACTCTCCTTTCATGTTCTGAAGGGCAGATGCATTCTCGCAGGAAATAACAGCACACACAGAACAATCGAGAAGGCTCCTTCCCAGTTCCACTGCCCTTCCAAGACTTTTTCCCGTACATTTGCTCACATCTCCATGTCCATATACAAATACTGTTTTTAAGAAACATAAATAGGATCCTTGTTTCCTCCTTCTTATCCACATTCTGTTACTTGCTGCTTCTTGCGCTGTTCGTGCTGTTTCACCCCCTGGGTGACTAGCCAAAGCCCCTTTGCCCTCTTCTCCGGTCCCCATGCAGCCAGCAATTACAGCATCTGATTATGTGATGTTTTTCTAAGGATTTTGGATGGAAGAAGTTCAAAAGGGACGAAGCATGAAAGGAAAGCAGACATGGCATGTCGGCAGCTGAAGGACGATGGGGAGCGTGGCAGGGTACTATTTCCAGTTGTTCAGTGAGGTTTTGTCCCTCTGCTTCCTTTTACTTACGGCACATCCCCCTGCCTAGGCAGCTGGGACATTCCACATTCATTGCCTTAGGGGACAAGTGACATAGTGGAATTCAGAAATCAATGCTTGGCTTTTGATTTTCCAAAGCCTGGTCTCATGGGGGCACCAAAGGACTCAGTGCATAGACAAAAGATTTAGGTGCCTGTCTGGTGAGTCAGAGAAGGCTCCTCTAGCTCCGCTTAGCCCCTCCTCCCTCCCCAATGTGGTGCCCTGGGTGGGGGAAGGGAAGAGATACAGGGGAAGGAGGAGAGGCAGATGTTTGTTGCCCCTGGGAGGCAGGCTGTGCCAGGTCTGGGCCGAATCTTGAAGGGCAGTGACTATGCAAACGCCTCACAAGTTGGGGAACAGGAAAGCAGAGGCAACTTACGCCCCTGTGTTTAGGCAAAGCCCAGGGCAGAGGTATGATTTGGTTCCCATCACTAAGGTGGCCCTGGGGCATTCAGGTGGTTATGGCGTCCTGCCCTCTGGAGGCACAGAAGCCCCCCCCTCTCCCCAAGCACTTCTCCCAGCGCTGCTGAGCATGGAGCCAGAAAATGTTCTCGAGTTGGGCAGGGAAGGCTGGAAGTTGGCTCAGAGACTGGCCGAGGAGGCCCTGTGGCCGGGAGAGGAGATTGTCACGGGGTGATCCCAGCCTGGAGGCGGAGAGGAGGTGTGGGAGGCGGGGGATGGAGGGCCAGGGTCTCTGCCTCGGCACTGGCACTCACTGGGGAGGACATGGAATTTAGATGTACCTTTGGGGACATGGGACTGAAGGAGAGACTTTGAATCACATGGAATTACCGAATGGAGGATTTCAATATAAATTAGATGATTAGGGAACAGCATTGTTGTATTCGTTCCATCCCTGAGTTTGAGAACTGAGGATTGACCCCCTTACACATAGAAGAGTTCAGTTTTATTTCTTGGTGCTGCTGGTGGTGTTGCTGGGCTTTGCTGCGATTAGGCAGGAGCTCAGGGCTTTTCTTAAGTGTGATCTTTGGAAGCGATCTCATTTCCCCTCCCCACTTGGCTGCTTTGTGGGACCCCATGGACCTGTGGAGTCACATCTGTAGGTGAGCAGAGAAGGGAAAGCCAAAATCAGTAGGACGGGACCTTTCTGGATAGGACTGCATAGGAGCCCAGCCCGGAGTGCACTCAAAGTCCATGCTGAGTAATTCAAGAGATGCAAATGAAAACCAACCAGGAGCTATTAAACCCACCAAAACAAAAAAACAGGTGTCATTAAATTTGAGGGAAAATGCTTGTCAATGCCTTGTATTAATTCTAGGGTTGGTTAAGTAATTTTCGGACCTACATTTATCATTGACTCATAGAATTTACAGTTCATTACCACCTGGCAATGCCAGCTTCATCAGTGCCCAGAAACTTCACTTCAACAGATGTCACAAGACAATAAGCCAATGGGAATGAGAGGACAGAGTGGCACCACTGGACATGCGGTAGAGGAAGCAGTTTCCTGGGGCAGTTCTAGGTACTCCACGGAGCTCAGGATGTAGGTGTTTTTGGTTGACCCGGCTTTCCTTGTGCCCACCAGCATTTCAGACTTTGCTGACCTTGGCCACAGATGCTGATTTAGTCATTTCTCCCCAGTCTCTGTCTTTGCCTTTATTCTCTGCTTACGCTTTGCATGCTCTGCGAACTTCTCTGCTCTGTGCTGGGATTTTGGTTTCCCTCCTCTTCCCCGAACTTTCACCCGACTTGCCCCGGTCCCTCTCTTTCCTCGGGATGTGCGCATCCTTCTCCAGGGCAGCCCTGCTGTTAATTCCGTGGGTGCCTTTCTCTGCGCCTCGCAGACTGGCCCCCAGTGGGGAAGAACATCTACGTGCTCTTCAGGAAATGCTGTCCTTGGGGTGGAAAAGGACTGGTTTCCTGGCAGTGCCAGAACGAAGATCCTCCCCTGCCGGAAACAAACAAACCCCTTTATCATGGAACTTCCTGTTCCCTCCTCTGAAAGCTGTGCTGCTCACACGTGGGGCGTGATGCCAGGGGCACATGCGATCGTGGGGTACACTGGGCACATCTTCCTGATGGGACTTGAAACTTTGGGGGAAAACTGTTCTGAATTTTTCTTCCTCCTGAAAACTCTTGCCACATGAGGGTAGAGGAATATTGCGGAAGGCAACGTAAGATGCACATGGTATTTAAAGATTAAACAGGAGCTGCAAACATGCCGTGCTTCTGGTAGGCTGCTCTGGGTCATATCTTCAGAATTCCGGGGGAGTCTTCCCCGTGCACCGCTGTTAGAGTGCTGCAGGGGAGCGTCGTGAGCCGCACACAAAGCATTCCCTGCAAGTAGACATTGCTGCAGGTTTGACCCCGTGGGTTTGGCACTGTGGGTGGATTTAATGCAGTTGGAGAAATTCTGAAATATTAATAGAGATTGCTCCTTGCCCCTTAAAGTTTCACTGTGCCCTACCCCCTTATTCTGTTATGAATTCATTGCCTGGGAGCATGTGAATTGTAATAGCGGGGATGTAAAGACAGAGAAACAGTCAGGGTACCTTTGGAGATTTAAAAAATATATATATAGTTGTGTGTGTGTGTGGCCGGGAGAAGAGATTGCCAGAGGAGACACACAGGCACACATAGACACATAGAAGGTGGGGCAAAAGTGGATTTACACTTGTTTATATGGAAAATAATACAATAATAATAATACAAGAATAAACTCTGTTTTGCATACTCAGAACTGTAAGCCTACTTTTGCTCCCACATTGTACACATGTTAAATCCATAGCAAAGACAAGCAAGGCTTTTCATTTGTTAAGAGTTGGGGTTTGACTATCAAAAGCAAATCTTTGAAGGAATCAAGCTGTTATGGGTTGAATTGTGTTTCCTCCCCCTGAAATTCATAACCCCCAATACCTGAGAGTGTGACCTTATTTGGAAATACGGTCTTTACAGAGGTAATCAAGTTAAAATGAAATCTTTCGGACGGGCCCTCGTCCTAAGCCTGGTGTCCTTATGAAAGGGGAAATTTGGACAGAGACACACAGAGGGGGACGATGATGTGAAGAGACACAGGGAGAAGACAGCCATCTATAAGCCAAGGACAAAGGTCTGGGACAAATCCTTTTCTAAGCCCTCAGAAGAAACCAACCTCGCCAACACCTTGATCTCACACTTTAGCTTCCAGAACTGTGGACAATACATTTCTGTTATTAAAGCCACAGACATTGGCAGCCCTGGTAAACTAACACACAAGGCATAAAATCAGGCCATAAAGCAACAATTGAAAATACCGTGTTTCATCAAACCTAAGATGTCATCAGTTGCAAGGGTATCCCGATTTGAGAGCTGTCTACATGTAAAGAAATGTATATCTCAGAAGCAATAAAATATGGCAGTGTAGATGAAGAACAAAAGGACCTTTTTCTATAAAGTAGCTAAACATGGCCTACACTAGAGATGGGGAGGAAGCAGACGAGCCGTGCTAGAGCTTGTATTGCTGTGGGCTTGTGGGAAGAGGTCCAGAGTCCTGTCTATGCCGCAGGCTGAGTCTTGAAGGTGGGGTGAGGTGAGTCCAGGCGCAAGGACATTACCACCTCACTTCCCATTTTCACCGTTTTCCAGGGTGAAGCCCTGCAGAGAAGTTCTTTGTGTCATCATGGTACGACACCAGCAAAAATTCAGAAGGGTAAGGGTGACATGTCAAAGTTCGAGTTTAGAGAGTAGCACATGACAGTGCCCCAAACTCCTTGTCTTCAAGGTAGATTTTAAGTAGCGAAGAGGGAAGAGATTGACAGCAAGGGTGCCAGCGAACCCGGGGGAGCTTGGGGTTGGTTTAAAGGCTGTAGATGACTCCTCTGGACCTGATGCTGGAGGCCAGCGTGAAGACCAAGGATATCAGTGAGGCGTTGGTGGGGACAGAGACCGATGGCAGAGATCCAGTGGGGGAAGGCAGAGTGACAGAGGCCGGGGCAGGCACCCTGTGCCCACATGTCTGAGCCACGCTGACAAGAAGGATGATGGTGGTGTGATAGTTTGCATTGACTAAGTTTAAGCTTGAAATGATTACTTTTATCCAGAAGTGACTGGGTTTACCTGGAAATAAGTTAGATTAAATACCTGACTTTGGAGGGAATGAGGGGGCGGAAGTCAAGAGAAATGAATTCCGGTTAAAATTAATTTGAGAAAAATGTATTTGTCTCTATATACTTGATTCTAGATTTTAAAATGTTTTACTCAGTACATCAATTTTTACTTTTAACCCATTGCCTCCCACATTATATGGATTTCGCTTGCACCTAAAACAGTTTGTCTTATCTGTTCCCCCACAGTTTCCTAATCTGCTTTGGGTTCTAGACCACTTGAGAATCTGATCAAAACTATGACTGCTTTCTTTAGAAAAATACAGATATGCACAAATATATCAAATTTGGCATCTGATTTCAGGGACTTTCAGATACTCTGAAACCCCTCACATTGTAAAAAAAAAAAAAAAGAAAAGAAAATTTGATTTGTGTTAATAAAAATGTTTTAAAAATTCTGGTTCAAGATAACAGAGTTGGGTATATTTATTTACTTCCCTTGCCTTCCTAGAACCCACTGAAATGAACTTAAAGATGTAGAAAGGAAAGAACTGATGAGAGCTCTGCAAATGGGAAGGAGCTGGTAGATGGAAGTCAGGTGCGCCTACATTCTAGTTTTTCCAGAGTTCAGTATGTAATAGGAAACCATGGCCTAGAGCGCAAATGGGGGATTGTATTGGAGGTGGGAGACTTTCTTCAGACAGGCTCTGGGCTTGGAATCGGAACACATAGAGGGTAAGTGTGAGCTCTGAGGCAGCAATCTGGGTGGTTAACTGGAAATATGTCTGCAGGACATTTTGGCTAAATAACTACTACCTTTTTTAGATATGTACAGAGCAGTTTGAATTCTCAGAATTGTTTTCTGAAACTGATGAAAGATTTGCTAAAGGACAACCCAGGGTATGAAGTTAGAGCAAGCGAGCAAGGCAGAGTAATATTTGAAGTAGACCCAGAGGATAAAATGAAAATCCTGGGGTAGAGCCAGAGGGTAAAAGGAAAAGTCATCTCATACTAGGAGGGAAATACATTTAAATGCCCTGCTTTTCTTTGGAAGTGGTGGGGGTTCCAAATTCTTCTGCCTGCTCTCTTCCTGGGTACAGCAAAGAGAAGCGCCTCTCCACCCGAAGGTGCTGCGGTGTGCCCTACATTTAGAGCAAATACACCTTCTCAACTGCAAAGGAAACTCTTATGAGCTACCTATACTGATCTGCAAAGTCCTTCATCAATGAATATAAATGGTTAACTAAGGACCCCTGACACCTGAGGGAAATCAACATCATAAAAGACTAAGACCAAGCCCTGGCCAGTTTGGCTCGTGGACCAGAAAGTCCCAGGTTTGGTCCCGCTAAGGGCATGTACCTCGGTTGCAGTTTGTCCCTGGCCCCGGTTGGGGTCGTGTGGGTGGTGGCCACTCGATGTGTCTCTCTCACATCGATGTTTCTCTCTCTCCCTTCTTCTCTCCCTTCCACTCTATCTGAAGATAAATGCCAAAATGTCCTCTGGTGAGGATAAAAAAAAAAAAAAAGACCAAGATAAACAGCAAGTCACTTGAGAGGATATGGAGATATTAAAAGCAATTCAGAGATTCTCAACATTGATGAAACAATGATATACTGCTATGAAAGAGATGTAATCAGAAGATAAAAAAGAATTCTCAGAAATTAAAATATGATTGTTGAAATTTTAAAAAGGTGGTAAAATGTCTGACCAACAGAAAGAACACTGTAAATTCCAAATGAGTGAACAGGAAGATAAAGTTGAGAAAATCCTTTAGAACTTAGTACAAAAAGATGGCAAGTATAAGAGATATATAAAAAGACAATAGATATAGTTTGAGAAGGTCCAATATCTTTATAATAGATACAAAGGAAATAATAATATTCTTTTTCTGAGTTAAAGAATCAAATTCTTTTATTAAAAGCAGTCTGCTGAATGCTAAATAGAATAAATGAGAAAAGATCCAAACCAAGACACACTCTGATGAAATTCCACTGCTCTGGGAATGAAGACAAATACTATAAAAGCTCTCAGCTAGAGGAAAAATCAGGTTATTCACGAGGAAATGGGAAATAGATTCTCCTATCACTTCAGTAATCAACAGCAGTAGATGCTAGTAGACAATGCATTGATTAATGCTTTTAAAATTCTAAAGGAAAGTAAACCAAGAATTCTATACCCAGCTGTATTAATTAGGGTGCTTTTGATTGCAAGGAAGAGAAAGCCAACACAAGCAACTTAAATAAGAAGGAAATGTATTATTTCGCATTATGTGAAATTTAGAGGTAGGGCATCACCAGTTGGTAAATTCATCAGCTTAATAATGACAACAATCAAGGTTCCCAATTCTTCTGTCATTCTGCTGTGTTGTCCTTTGCTTGTTGGCTTTGCACTCTGGCTAGTTTCTCTCTGGTGACAAGGTGTCCACAGTAGTTCCAGGTCCCACCTCCAGAAACAGCAGTCTCTGGAGGAGGATGAGAATGCCTCTTATTCAGAAGCCCAGACAGCATTTTTCATGGTTTTTGACCAACATTTTATCACATGCTTACTCCTAAGCCAGTCATTGGAAAGGTTATAGGATACTCATCATTTACTTAGATCAGTAAGGAATTACCCACCATGGACACATTAAAAGGGAGACTACCTGTACAAAAGGAGATTTCTGTTATAATAAGTACAGGGCTGGGAAGAGAGGAATGTTGTGACATGTCATAGTGTCTGCTCTCCAGCCATATGAATAATTAAATGCAAAAGTAAAATAAATATATTTTCAGACATGCAGGGATTCAGGCAATTTGCTTCCCACATAGCCTTTCCAAAAAAGAACAATCACTGGAGCACATGTTCTAGCCAGACAATAAATGATCAAGAAATGATGAAAATATTGGACCCAAGAAACCATGGTAATAACCCAGAGGGCAATAAGATAAATCCTTGTGTAACCACTGGGAGAAGATCAAGAAAGCAGCTGGTATCAATCAGGAGAAGTCAAGAGTGCCTTCAGGAAGAAAGTGGACTCCATTACGGAACTGGTGACGGGCTGGCGCTTGGCATGTGCCTTTCCTTTCCTTCCTGGAAATTCTGGGGAAAACATAAAATTATAGTTCAAATATGAAGGAAACAAAGATGTGTCTTGGTTCTCGGCAACTGGTGGTGAGAAGGAACAGAGAATCCACGTGCTCTTTACACATGAAACGTTCTTCACGTGGCGCAGATTTCACGACACGCAGTCACGTTTCCTTCTGTTGGGTCCATTCGCAACTCCTGGTTCTGCCCTCTCAGTCATGTTTTCAATGCTGTTGGCTAGTTTTTATTTTTTCAGAATCAGTTTAAAGACAAAGCGTGGAAAAGAGAATTAGACTAGAAAATAAATTTACTAACCTTGACCATATTTGCAGTGAAGGAAGTAAAGTGGAGGGAAATTGAGGTGAGTCTTCCCTAGTGGGAATTGATACTGTTTAAAAAGGAAAACTCAAGAAAGAAAGGTGTAAGTATATTAGTCTTTTAAAAAATATCTTTTTCTTTATTGATTTTAGAGAGAGAGGGAGGAAGAGAGAGACAAGGATAGAAACATTGACAAGAGAGAACATCGGTCGGCCGCCTTCTGCACGCTCCCTACTGGGGATTGAGCCCACAACCTGGGCATGTGCCCTGATTGGAATCGAACCAGTGACCTTTTGCTGCATGAGAGAGAGAAACATCGACTTGAGACACACTGAGTGGCTGCCACCCACACGACCCCAACCAGGGCCGGGGACAAACTGCAACCGAGGTACCTGCCCATAGCAGGAACCGAACCCAGGACTCTCTGGTCCAGAGGCCGATGCTCTAACCACTGAGCCAAACCGGCCAGGGCTAAGTGTATTAGTCTTAATGGAAGAAACCATCAAAAGAACAAAACAGAAAAAGATAAGTCATTTTGGGGCATGGGACTATAATGGAGGTTGGGGTGGGAGGAAGACTTTTCTGCTTTGCACTTTCTACCCTTCTGCACTATTTATGTATTTATTTAAATTTTGTTTTTTTATCCTCACCCCAGGACATTTTTCCATTCAGATAGAGTGGGGGGCGGGGGGAGAGAGAGAGAAAAACATCGATGTGAAAGGGATACATCACTGGCTGTCACTCGCATGACCCAGCCAGGACCGAGGACAAACAGCTAAGAGGTACGTGCCCTTAACGGGAACCGAACCCCCCCTGAGCCAAACCAGCCAAATATATAAATATATATATTTAAAGCAAGTCCATGTATTACTTTTGTAATAGAAGTGTTCGTGCAGTGTCGGCCTGCGGTCCGGAGAGACCCAGGTTCGGTTCCGGCTAAGGGCATGTACTTCGGTTGCAGTTTGTCCCCGGCCCTGGTTGGTCGTGCGGGTGGCAGCCACTCTATGATGTGTCCCTTCACGCCGATGTTTCTCTCTCTCTCTCTTCCTCTCTCTCCCCCCCACTCTATCTGTACAAAAAAAAAAAAAAAAAAAAAGGAAAAATATCCTCGGGTGAGGATTAAAAAAAAAAAAAAAGAAGTGTTCGTGCAGATGTTGGCTTTTCGAGCGGGGGAATGCTTGCTGGTAGGTGTAGGCCCAGGCAAGTGGAGAGCCCTGAGCCACGGGGGAGTGCGGTGTGGCATCTGGTGAGCAACACCCGGCCCATTGCTGCCTGCCCCGCCACCTCCCGGACCTCTGCTCTCACCCCAAGTCCCGGCGGCTCCCACGTTGCTTCCTGAGCTAGCTGCGCCTCTGTAAGGAGATTTGCACCACGTGCGGTAGAGCTTCGGAGGTGGCGAGACTGGAGCGCCCCCCAGTTGCTCACGTGCAGCTGGCCGCAGGCTGCAGCCTGCTCCACGAGCCCTGTTCCCCACGCCCAGCTGTTCTGAGACTGGGCTCCGCGACAGACACTCGGCTTGTGCTCATCAGCTGCCTCCCACCAGCCAAACAGAAGTATCTTGCTCTCCAGAATCCCACTCAGCGTGAGGAAATGCTCATCCTTGGAGTGAGCTGTAGTGGCTGAGCTGGGAGAAAGAACCGGGATTCACGCCCCCTCGGCCATGCCCCCGCGCGGTCACGTGCTCTTGGAAAGACGTGGGACACGCAGCGGATGGGGCTTTAAAAATTCCTCTCTCTGTTGTGATGGGATGGGAGAGACAGGGTGCCTAGGCTTCTGCCTGTGTACATTGGATGCTCGACCCACTAAACTCCACTGTATTCCATGATTGTGCTCATTACTCAGAAAAACTCAGATTAGGCAGAAACTACTGTACACATGGAAACATACACTCTCATGTGAAGAGCACGCAGCCAGAAGTATGTATATATTAAAAAAACCAACAAATTGGGAAGGAGGATGTCTAGGAGGGAAAAAGGAGAAACATCTGTAACAAAAATAAATTAATAAAAATTGAAAAAAAAACAAACAAACCCAAAAACCAACAAGTTAAGTCCTGCTGCTTTCTTCTTCACTTTCTGTGTGATTTTTGGCAAATTCTACCACCTCCCCTCTCTGAGTATCTCCAAGTAGGGGATAGATTCATAATGTTTGTCTAGTGCAGTCATGCTCAGAGTGTGATCTGGGGCCTCTCGGGGTCTCTGAGGCCCTTTCAGGGAGTCTGTGAAGTCAAAACCACTTCCATATCAGTCCTACAGAGTTATTTGTCTTTTCCACTTGAATTCTTGTTTTAATGAAATCATAAATACTGTAATAATTTTTGTTTAGTTCCTAATATAACAAATAACAACAGATACAACCCACATGAAAAAAAAATCTTTGGAGTCCTCAATAATTTTTAAGAATATGACGTGGCCCTGAGACCAGAGAGTTTCAGAATCGCCAGTCTAGTGATTTGCTGTTATCAGAGTACTTTCTGACAGTTTTCATGGGTCTCTTTCCTCTCCCTCAGCCCTGCCCCCCCCCCCCCCACATTCCAAAAGACAAACCTGCAGTTTTCAGCGTGGTCTTCCACCAGATCTCAGTTTCCTAACTAAAATGCATTTTGCAATATTTATTTCTATGTGGTTTGATCAGTTGCTGGAAACAGGGAATGGGAAGACTGTGTGGAAACATGGAGCAACGATCCAATAATCTCTCCTAGTGGTGAGCATCCACTTTTGCCCTGTGGTGACCTTAGAGCTATCTGTGTAGAACCATTTCGTAGAAAAATATCTACAACTGGAAATTCCCAGGAAAGTCATAAAAAAGCAACTAGTTATGAAATACTGGACACCCCACACCCAAATCATGCATGTTGAACCAGCCAAGAAAAGATCATAGATGTTTGGCACAATTTTACATTTCCCACTTTGAGCTGGAAGCCAAAGTATTGGATTTTTGTTCACTCTGATGGTTGTGCAATTTAATTGATGGTCTTAACTTTTAAACACTGGAGAAGGCTTTGAGAGAAAGTACTGTCGGGTAAATGACACCTTCCATGGATGGCTAAGATTTCTACATCCACTACCTTTATGTTGGTTCGTAGTAGTGTTCTAGCAACTCACTTTTACCTGAATGTTGGTTACAAAACAATATTACTAGCCATCTGGATACTTTCAGAAGAAGACTGTGGTCTCTCTCTCTCTCTCTCTCTCTCTCTCTCTCTTTATTTTTACCAGTTTAGCCCCATTTTTACTAACAGGGCAGTTGAGACCTAGAGTGGTTATGCTTGCCCAAGTCAATACTTACAGTTTTGGAAAGATACTGATGGACAAAAGCAATGGAAATAAATCTCCCCTCTTTTCCTTGTTTCTAGAACCACTGGGCATACAAATCTACTTAAATCTTGCTTTAAACTTTTTTTTTGCTTTGTTTTTCTTTATTGAGAGAGGTTTTGAGAGAGGGGCTGGGAGAGGGAGAGAAAGATAGAAACATCGATGAGAGAATGTAGATTGGCCACCTCCTGCATGCCCCCCACTGGGGATTGGGTCCACAACCTGGGCATGTGCCCCGACTGGGAATTGAACTGCCAATCCCTGGTGCATGGGTTGACGCTTGACCACTGAGACACACCAGCTAGGCTAAATCTTGCTTTTGAATTGGCGAGGACACATTTTGGTGTTAACTGAGATCAGCACTCGCAAGCCCCCACTCGATCTGTGCCATATTTTCAGGCCTGGAATCACCCTGAGCTCTGCCTGTTTTGTCCTTAGCGCTCTGACATCTCCTTAGTTTGCTTTACGTCCTCTGCCTCCTTGGTTAGCCCGGCGCCTGTGCGCTCGCCTGGTGAGTCCTCTTGCCTCACCAGCTGTGGCGGTGTGATAGGGGACTTCACACTGGACGGTTCGCCACTCCGCCCGGATTCCGTGCCTCACCTGGGACATGTGCAGTGATTTGTTCCTTTCTTGGTGGTAAGATTTGTGAGATGAAAACTACACATTTAACAGCAGCTGAATTGAACTGAAACCTTAAGTTTATGTCTCCCTCATGGCACATCTGAGGTTTTTCTCTTTACTGCACTCTTGAGATGATGAGTGACATATTTTGCCCTAAAAAGACATTTGTCCATTGAATTGGTCCCTGTGCCTCCCCACACCTCAGTTTCCTTGTCAGCGAAGCAGGAAACATGATCCTCCTTTTAGAAAGGAGAACTTTGGAGGTGCTGGGGCTCCAGGGCTGGTTCCCTGCCACTCTGGGCAGCCTCATGGGAGGGCACGGTTTCCGGATCCCTGCCAGGAGGGCTGCCTGGAGGACTTGCTGCCGTCACCAGCCTCCCCTGGCCCCAGGGACGCCAGAGTGCGTGGCCAGGACCCCCTGTGCTGAATTAGGGACAGGCTTCTGTGCAGAGGGCCTCAGGAGATTACAAGGACTCATTGATAGTATTATTTTTTCTTTTCTATGATATTATTTTTGAGAAGCCAGCTTTAACATTTTAATTTCTCGATAGGTCACTAATTAAAAAAAAATTAGCAGTTAGAGGAAACCCCAGAGTTCCCTGGAAGGCCGTAATGAATGATACTGTTAGAACGTTCAGTCCCATATTAGGACGGCCACCATGTGTGGGCAACATGCCAGAACCATTTATCCTTGGGACCTTGCTCTGAGCAGAAGGGGGACCCCCTCCCCCCCAGCTCGATCTGCTGTATAAGTGTAGGGGCAGGGCGGATGGGGGAGCCTGCAGCCAGAGTGACATCTGGACCTTCTCCTTCAGGGTCTGGAGGCAGGTCCCCGATCGGGGCCCCTAAGCCAGGGCAGGCCCCACTGGGTCAGTGGTCAGCCCTGATGGTGCCTGGCTGGGGCTTGGCTTCTGTGTTGAAGAGTGCCCCCGGGTGATTCTAAGGGGCAGCCAGGCCTCTGAGTCTGCTTTCCCAGACCTGTCAGGGCCAGTCTTCACCTTTCCTGGCACCTGGGCAGGGACAGGGATTTCCCAGCAAGTGAGGCTGTCATGTGAGCGGGTGGGTGAGACTCCCTGACACAGCCAGCAGGAGTCTGGGCCCAGGAGAGGCCAGAGGAGGTGGTGACAAGGCCCCTCTGGTCCCCGGGGCTGCTGGGTCATCTGGGTCTGTCTCACTGGGGCCTCTGTTCTGAAGGTGACTGTTGATAGGCATGGCGGCGGGTGGAAGGGGAGAGGAGGTAATTTGGTCCCGTCTTGGCAAGATGTCCTCTGCGTCAACGGGCTGTGCTCAGACAGTTGCTGATTGTCACATTGTGTGTCTGATGCTTTTCCTTTTTAAAAAATAAAGACCTACTGTTTCTGAAGAGAACTGGCAGTCGACCAGAAAAGTGTGAGTTTGGAGCTTGTTTAAAGGGGGGAGGCATGTTTTGCCCTTTGGCTACTTTCAGGGCATGTGAGCAGGGGCACGGCCCCCACGGGTCAGGGCCGATGTGGACGGTGTGCTGCAGCGCGGTCGTGGAGGGCCCCTGGCTGGTCCCTCCAGCTGATAGGTTGTGGGGATGTTCTGGGGGTCCTGGGCCAGGGGCCAGGGCCGGTAGGCAGTGGTGGGGCACTCAAGAGGCTTAGGCAGCGGCTACTTACCAAATACCAAAAAAAAAAAAAAAAAAAAAAATCAGTATTTTACCAATCAGAATGCCTGTGGGGATGCATACTGTCCAGATACCAGGTCTGTTTGTAAAAGATGCTAATGTTCTGGTTAATCTCAACTAGAGTGTGAGACAGGCCAGGTGGCTGTGTCTCTCTGGTCATTGTGTGTGTCCTTGGGGCCTAGCCCAGGGCTGGGCACAATACGTACTTGATCCCGGAACCTAGTCTTTTAGTCCTCATGACTCTTCTGAAAACAACGGCCACAGATGCCTCAAAAGTAAAGCAACGTTGAACATGACCATGTGTCAGTACGATAGTGGGTCCTGTGGGGGCAGGTTTCCCCCACACACCAGGGTGCCTTTGTGGGCACAGCATCAGTGGGAGGGAGAGGATGTTTTCCTCCACCATCGTGTTGGTCTTTAACCTGGATTAGTTAAACCGGATCACCCACAGCCTCTCTGGGTCCCGGGTCCTAGCCAGTGCTGGGGCTTCACTGGCAGGTGCAGCCTCTGCTGACAGTTTGGTGTCTAGATGATGCTGTTACATCAGCTCATTTGTCTGGTTGCAGATTACTTTGTTTTGATGTGTTCATCACTGTCATTTTTTCTGTTCCCTTGCTCTCTGTTTTTACTTTATGATCTATCTTGAGGGGAGGCACTGAGTCTAAACTTGGGGTTAGAAGCTCAGACTCTGGAGATGTTCTGCTTGGGTTCAAATCCAGCTGTGTGTGAGTGTGACCTCTCTGTGCTTTGGCTTCTGCATCCATATGGAGATTATAATGGGTGGTGCCTCACAGGGTCGTTGCAAGTGTTTCTATGTGTAATGTACTTAGAACAGTACCGCACATCCTAAGTGCTGTATGAATTATTGCTCCATTTATAATCTGATTTAACGACCACATTTCATATATGCTAACACAAGACACAAGAGCTGAAGCCGGTGGCTCGTCGGGGTGTGGTTGGGAGCAATTGGGTTCTCTGGTTCTCTACTTTGGAATTCAATGGAGTTTTCCATTTGAATATTCAGTAAAAATCTTTGACTATCAGAAAGGTCTTGGATGTGATTTAGCATACTTCTCAGCAGCCCATATTTGGGGAGAATGGTCATTCTTCTGTAGTCCTTCCCAGGTGACTGTCTGGGGGACTATGATGAGGTATCCTCACTGGTGAGATGGAAGAAATCCCCCCAGTATCTGGAAGATGAACTGTGATAGTTAAAGCTGTTATGTGCCAAGCATGCTCTCCATCATCCTCTTCCTCCTTTGGGAACTTGCCTCCCCATGTGGTCCTGGTGGGGCTGTCCATTAGGTGACCTGCATTGCCTCCTGCTTTCACTGTGACCTATGCAGGGCCAGCCCTAGTGCTGCACCCCTTCAGTCACAGTGAGTGGGATGGACATTCGTCTCATCTGGGCCACAAAGATGTCTCCTTGAGCCTCGCCTACTAGATCTAGTGGGAAAGTCTGCTCTCTTCATTTATGTTAGCAAGTTGCAAGGATGTTGGCTGAGGCTATGAGAAGCCCTCCTTCCTGCAATATTGAAAAAGTCTACAGCAAGAAAGAATGGAGTTAATTTGCAAAGACCGACAGGAACAAGCAGAGTAGAGAAAGACCACAGATGGAGACAGAAACATGAAAACATCCTTTGAGAACCTAGATCAAGCTTTACCTGAACAGTCAGAATACAACACTAAGTTTCTCAATTGTTAATAAATTCTCACTTTTTGCTAATTTGAGTTGGGTTTCTGTTAGCTACAGTTAAAACAATCCTACTTGTACAGTCTGGAATGTTACATGATACTAGATTTTTTAGAATGTCCTGATATGGCCTCAAAGGAAAAGCTGATAAAAAGAAGGATCAATTTGCTGTCTGGCTTGACTCCCTTGATGATTTAAGAGCAGGTCACCAGGGCACTTCTTCTGTGACTCGATCACTATCCTTATTGGACTTCACAACTAGGTCCGTGCTATCCTTTGTGTTCCTTCTTTTTGGAATGCTGTTCCCTTTGCCGTCTTAGTTTCTTGAAAGCTTATTCATCGTTTAGTGTTCCACTCAAGTGTTTCTCTTCGGAAGCCATCTCTGGTCTGCTAGTCAGATTCCCTCTCTCCCTTCTCTGGGTTCCCACAGCACTTTCACTTTTCTCTGTTTATCTCAACTTGCCTTGTGTGATAACTGATTGTCCACACGACCCATTGATCCTCTGCAGTTATCCTGGCTTTGAGATTCTGATGGCACTGGCTTGAAAGCCCATTGCTGTGAGGTGCACACCTGGCCTTCTCCTGATTAGGGTCCTGGGTGGACGGTGGATGTGGACATTCACCTGTATCTCCCCCTAGCACATTATAGGTTAATTTTATATTGACCTTCTATAAATTCTTATAGCTTTTGATTTAAAGAGTGAGAATGGGATCCAATCCAGGGGTGTAAAATAAACTATCATGAAGGCTTTTTACTTTTCTGTTTAATTGATTTACATTTTCTAATTACCACAATGAGCATTTGTTGCTTTTGTAATTTACAAAAGTATTAAAAACAAAAATGATTCTCAATTATGGAGATGGGGTCAAAAAAGAGTGGCAAAATAGCATGAGGGAAGTGCTAGTCACGGCTTATTTGGATCTTCCAGCAAGCCTCCCGTATTATAGATGACGCAAGCAAGCCTCCCATATTATAGATGACGCAAGCAAGCCTCCCATATTATAGATGACGCAGGCAAGCCTCCCATATTATAGATGACGCAGGCAAGCCTCCCGTAATATAGATGACGCAAGCAAGCCTCCCATATTATAGATGACGCAGGCAAGCCTCCCGTGTTATAGATGACGCAAGCAAGCCTCCCATATTATAGATGACGCAAGCAAGTTTCCCGTGTTATAGATGACGCAAGCAAGCCAGCCTCCCATATTATAGATGACGCAAGCAAGCCTCCCGTGTTATAGATGACGCAAGCAAGCCAGCCTCCCATATTATAGATGACGCAAGCAAGTTTCCCGTGTTATAGATGACGCAAGCAAGCCAGCCTCCCATATTATAGATGACGCAAGCAAGTTTCCCGTGTTATAGATGACGCAAGCAAGTCTCCCGTATTATAGATGATGCAGGCAAGCCTCTCGTGTTATAGGTGACACAGGCAAGCCCCCCGTGTTATAGATGACGCAAGCAAGCCAGCCTCCCATATTATAGATGACGCAAGCAAGTTTCCCGTGTTATAGATGATGCAAGCAAGCTTCGCATATTATAGATGACGCAAGCAAGCATCCTGTGTAATAGAGGACATAAGCAAGCTATTCATTAACTAATACGTGACCATTTCAAGTTATTTCAGATGGTCAGTCTTGAATGATCAGATCTCAAATGAGGGCTTATGATCTGACTTTTAGCAATTAGCCTTGGCATCCAACATTTACCTAATCTATATGCTTGATTTTACATTTGACAGGACTAAGCCATCCACAAACTACATGCTCTCAGGATATTAAATCTCTGCTGTGTGCTATGCAAACATCCATTTAGGGCAGAGGCAGAGGCCTGTCTGAAATACTCAGGGATATTTAAAAATATATATAAAATTGAGCTAAAATTATGAAGTAATGAGGGTATGCATTTACTTAATTCCCTCTGCCCCTGCAATGACTAAAATGGGCCAAATATCCAGGGTCAGAGGTACAGGGAAGCAGATAGTGATGGTGAGTTCAATGAGGTGAAATTCAATATCCAGCCTTCTGAGTGTATAATAGTAAGACAAAAATTATTTAGTATAGTACTTAATTTAGAGAAAATTAAGATGGTATACAAAGTTTTGGGAAATAAAAAGTGAACTGAATATATTGTCTTTATTTTTACAGTATATTGGCTTTTCTTTTTAAGATAATATTATATTTATCCCCTTGCTAATCCTTATTTTTAATAAAAAGGCTTTTGATACCCTAAGGGGTGTTTTTTTCCATTGATATTAAGCCAGAGTACCTTGGGATATTTTACAAACACATCCCCTGGAATTGCTGACTTTTCCAATTTGGACGATTTACTGAACTGATATAACAGGTAGTTCAGTTCAGCGGCTGTACGGAGAGCGATCATTCAGCACAGTTTGATATTTAACACTGCAGCTTAACCACAGAAAATACAATTTATGCTAATATGTTCCATTCAGGCCTGTTTCCAACAAAGCCTACAATTTAGCCACTTCGCGTTCTCACAACTGCTGTTTACTAATAATGCTTGATTTCAACAAAAAAAGCCTGCCTTCAATTCAAACACCATGGGAAACTCGTATTTTGAGGCAACTTAATCATTTGGTGATTCTTTAATCCTTATGCTAAAATTTGGATGTAATTTTCACATCTCCTCATGTTATATTATGCTTTGGAGCCTTACAGAATTAAAGCAAGTCCAGAGTGCCCGCAGTTTATACCAGGGATGCATTCCTGAAACACTCACATGGTTCAAAACTTGCACAGTTCAAGTCGCATCTTCACTGAGGAATCAACATCAAGTAGGATTTGCTTGACTCAACTGTGCATAAAGAGAAGATGCATGAGTTGTTTTATATGACACTGTCTAAAATTGGCATAAAATGTGACTGCACTGTCTTTTTTGCCTCTTCTCACATCTGTGGAGTCATGAGACTGTCCATGTGTGTTCATGCTGCTGAGTCAAGAATGGGGTTGAAGCTCCTTCCTGAGTGGTGGGCACGGAGCAGCCACGAGAGGAATGGGGGAGGGACGTGGCCACACATTCATTGGCACACCTTCACTGAGAGGTTGGTCAGTGCCCTTTCCTCTTGGATCGGGGCTGTGGTTATTTTGGCCAATAGTGTACAGTGGCAATGATGCTGTGTGACTTCCAAGGTGTAGCAGGCAGAGTAATGTCCTCGCCCCACCCCCTGTAGTTGTCCACATTTTAATCCCTAGAACCTGTGACTGTGTTATCTTACATGGCAAAATGGACTTGCTGTTGTGATTAAGTTAAGGAAGACTGATTGTCTTCTTTGGCCCAGTATAATCACAGGGTCTTTATAGGAGGGAGGCAAGAGTGATAGAGGCAAAGAAAAATCTGAAGATGTTTTTCTGCTGGTTTTGAAGATAGTGGAGGGGCCATGGGCCAAGGAATTCAGGTGGCCTCTAAACATTGGCAAAGGCAAGGGGACACATTCTCCCCTAGAGTGTGGACTTCTGACTGCCAACATTTGTATTGCTTGAAGGCATTAAGTTCGTGGTGATTTGTTGTAGCAGCAATAGGAGACTAATATATAAGACTTGGAAGGCTTGGTTCTGTTAGAACGCCCACTCTCCAGAGGCCCCTCTCAGGACACTCCCTGTTGGAACCCAGCAACCATGCCCTGAGCAACCCAAACCACACGAAGAAGCCAGATGTGGAGCGCTGGTCGTCACCCCCACAGGAGCCTAGACTCTGAGTGGCTGAAAATATAAAGATGTTTTTCATTTATGTGTAATAAGCCAAGAGGGAGAGGAAGCCAAGAGAGGGTGGGTTTAGAGGCTTAACAAGGTCTTTCTACTCTGCCATGCTTAGCATGTTGGTTTGCCCCAGGCTTGTCCCTTCATGGTGATAAACCCAAAAGGGGAAGATGGTTGGAGAAAAACATACAGCTACTTTAGCCTGGCCAGTGTGGCCCAGTGGTTGAACATTGACCCATGCATCAAGAGGTCACCAGTTTGATTCCCAGTCAGGGCACATGCCCAGGTTGTGTACCAATTCCCCAGTGGGGGACATGCAGGGGACGGCCAGTTGATGTTCTCTCTCATCGATGTTTCTGTCTCTCTCTAAAATCAGTAAAGTTTTTGGGGAGTCAAAAGTTATACATGGGTTTTTTTTTGACTGCATGGAGGGTTGTTACCCTCTCTTAACCTCCAAGCTGTTCGAGTCACCTGTATATATATTTATGGTAGGATACATGCCTGATATGTGTATCATACATGCACACATATTCGATATATGTATTACCTTTCTTTTGTTATTTGCATTATGTATCTTTTCCAACTTTATATCTTTGTATTTTGCGTGGGTCTTCTCTGCAAATGGCCTATATACAGCTGGGTTTTGTTTTCTGTTGTCTCACAATCTGACTTTTAGCTGGACTATTTAGTTCCTTCATCTTCAATGCTACCTCTGATCTATTTGGGTTGCCTCTCTTACTTGGGCTTGCTATTTGTTCTGCCCCTTTTTGTGTTGTTTTCTTCCTTTTCTTACGTCCTTTTTGTTTCTTTTCATAGCATTTCATCTTGTTTCCTTTCCTGGTTCTAAATTGATGCACTCTTTTTATCTTCTCTTAGGTGTTACTCTGGATGTTACAACATGCATATTTTACCCACCAAAGTCTATAATTAGGAAATCTTGTTATCCCCTCCTGAATGATACAAAGACCTCAGAACACTTGAACTCATTTATATCTCTCTCCTGATTATAACTGCTATTGTCGTGCATTGTATTCCTTTTCTGTTGAACTCAGAAGACATTTTTGCTGTTTTCGTGTTAGTTTAGATTTATCCACATCCTTGTTACTTTCTCTGCTCTTCTTCCCATATCTCAGACCCTTTCTCTGGGATTACCTTGCTTCTGCCTGAAGGACAGTCTTCAGAATTTCTTTTAGTGAGTGTCTCCTGGTAGTGAATCCTCTTAGTTTTTGTTTAAAAACACCTTTATTTTGCTCCCATTTTAAAAGCTGATTTCACTGAAAGTACAGTTTCAGATTGGCCACTGTTTTCTCTTACTGTGCTGAAGATATTCCAGTGTCTTTGGCGTCCACTGTTGGGAAGATAAGCGCCAGTCTTTCCTCTCTGACTGCTTTTAGGATGTGCTCTATGTCTTAGCTTAATGATGTTTCACTGTGATGTGTCTGGAGGCGTGTTTCTTTTCACTTACTGTGATTGGGTTTCCCTGGGCCTTTTGGATCTGCTTTTGGCATCTTTCATTTGTTTTGGAAAATTCTCAGTGATTATCTCTTAAAATATTGTTTCTACCTCATTCTCTCTCTTTTCTCTTTCTGGAATGCTGACTAAATGTATGTTGGATCATACTCTCTCTGTATCTTAGTATACCTTTTGTATTTTATTGGGCATTGTCTCTCTTTGCAATATTTCGGGTAACTTCTTTGGATTTTTCCATTAATTCTCTCTCAACAATGTCTAATCTGTTATTAAACCCAACCATTGATCCTGTCCTTTTTTATTTTTATTTATTTTTTATTCTGGAAGTTTTCTGGTTATTTTTCAAGTTTTTGATGTCATTTCTAGATTCTTGTTTCCTGTAGATATTGTTAGGCTCGTACTTCATTTCTTTAAACAAAGAAAGTATGATTGTTTTATAATCTGTATTTTATAATTCCAGTAACGCTAGCCTTGGCTTATCTGTTTTTGGTGATGTTTCTGCCTATGATATGTTGATTTTTGGAATGCTTGGCTATTTTTCCTCTGTCAGCTTCTCATTGTCTTTCAAAAATAACTGGGGATTCTTTGAGGCCTAAGAGGAAGGTGCCCTTCCCCAGAGAGGATATTTGTGTGTGTGCTTTTGCCAGGTACCTAGGATCATTCCTGCTCTAATACCAACTTAAAATAAATGTAAAGCTTAAACAAAATAAATTTAAATCTTGATTTTTTTTTTGCCTACACAAGTGAAGTAAATTTGGGCAGCAAATTCTTGCCAGGGCCGTCTTTCCTCGTTCTCCAGTGACCCTTCTCATTCCTAACTCTGCAGGTCCCTGCTCGGGCCTCCCCTCGTGGGGGGCCTTTCCTCCGCGCGATGTGAAATGCTGGACCTCTGTAGCCCTACCTTCTGTGCCGCCTCACTTTGTTTCCAGTACTTTACCCCATATAGAATGCTGGCACATGGTAGGCACGCCATTGGTTGAATGTAAGAATGAATGAATGTTATCTCAGATACTCAGAATCCTTTAGACATGACTCTGTGTAGTGCAGCAGACAGATTTTTGCTGATCAGTGATATGAGAAGTACCCAGCAGCATCTAGGACAATCTGTTGCACTGTAGAGGTCTGTTTAATTAGAGACTAAAACCCCCCTCTCCCCAGCACTAACTCATTTTTAAAAACATCACATTTTAAAAATATTTGGTAAAGAGTGTTCATTTAATACTCGGCCAGAGGGCAGTATCTTAATAAATAGTTTGCTAAATGGATAGTGATTAATACATCCATTTGTGCTAAAAATTTCCTACTCAATATAAAAAATGGTATCCATGTTGGCAAAGCAGTGCCGCTTGTTCAATAGATACTTGCAGAACTTCAGTATTATGTACGGAAACCTTGCTGTTGTGGAAATGAAAGTCATGTTTTTGTTGAAATAATATCCCATATATTATACAAGGAAAACCTCAGCAGATCGCTTCAGTTTGGCATAAAAATTGTCCTTCATGACCTGGCCAGTTTGGCTCAGCGGTTAGAGCGTCGGCCTGCGGTCCGGAGAGACCCGGGTTTGGTTCCCGCTAAGGGCATGTACCTCGGTTGCAGTTTGTCCCCGGCCCTGGTCGGTCGTGTGGTGGCAGCCACTCGATGTGTCCCTTTCACATCGATGTTTCTCTCTCTCTGTCTCTTCCTCTCTCTCCCTCCCACTCTATCTGTACAAAAAATGGAAAAATGTCCTCGGGTGAGGATAAAAAAAATTTAAAAAAAAATTGTCCTTCACATCTGAACATTCAATAACTAAACATTGAGGTGGTAGAGTCTCCTTTCTCAGAGGTTTCTCACATTTTCAGTTCGGGAGGGGCCTTAGAGAGCGGGGTGCTCTCTCCTCTGGGCTCTACAGATGAGGAAACTTAGGCACAGACAGCATGACCTGAGTCGGGGCACATAACAACACTGGGTAAGGGGTCCAGGTCTCGACTCTGCTGACCCCCCCTCCATTGTGGCTGCCTCCTGGTTTATAAAGATCTTAACTTTGAACAACAGAGACAATATCTGTGACACGTTTAGCATGAATGGATTGCCTTCTAAACAGACTTGTATTCACAGAAGAGAGTTTGTACTTGAGCCCTGGGCCAACAGCTTTGCTGATGCATTAGGAGGCCGATCTACCCCATGGCCGACTGGACATGAGCAAACGTATGACACAGGTCTCCTTTGAGCCACTGTCCTGTGTCGCTAAGTGGGATGGCACTGGCATTCCCTCCGAGCTACTTCTGTCTGCCCTGAGGTCCCCCCCGCCCCCTCCGACAAGCAGAGGGAACTCAGTGTTTCTAAGACTTAGAAGAACATTCAGTAGAACATTCAGGTTCTTGACTGTGGCCTGCAAGGTTCTGTGTGACCTGCGCCCTGCCTACTCCTTGGGAATCGTCTTACTACAATCCATCCTCTCCTTGAACTCACCATGCTTTTCATAGTACACGTGTCCCAACCTGGAGCTAGCTTTCCATCCTTCCCAGGGTGGCTCCTTCCCACCTTTCATATATCAGTTTCGTCTTCCTGGAAGGGCTTTCCTGCTACCCTCCCTACAGCAGAACCTCTCTTCATGCAATGGCTCAGCACCTTGCTTATTTCTTACCTAGCACTGGTGACTGTTTGTAATTGGGTCAGTTGTTTGTTTATTCTCTGCTTTTTTACTAGACTGTGTGCCGTAGGAGGGCAGGAAGTGCATCTGTCTGGTGCAGGGGCCTACGGGCACCTTGCATATAGAAGGCCGTCAGTAACCATCTGCTGTCTGATGAGTATATAACGAAATGACCTCACGGTTAGTTACCTCTGAACTCTGTGCCCGGTGGCCTGCAGTGGACCTTCCCACTAATACCTGCTCCTCAGCAAAATGGGATCATTCCCTTAGAGCTGAATGCACGTTTCTGCAATAAACAATACTTCTCTGCCCTGGGTCCTCCTTGGTTCCTCTTTACCTTTGACCTGTTTATTCTTTGCTTTTGCCTTCTGGGTGACTTTCCCCCCTTCCTCTAGGTCAGGACCGCAGATTTCACTTAGTAGATGTGAATTCTGCTTCTGGATATTTCTCATGCGTCTCGAAGCTCTGAACTGGAATTGCTTTTCTCCTCATTCCCCCTTAGCTCGTCATGTTGACTTTGATCAGACAACCTTGATCTTTGTTTTTATTTTTCATACAGGTCATATTACTTTTAAGAGAACAGAACATTGTTTAAATTCTTCCCCACTTTTTTTTTTTAATCCTCACCCAAGGATATGTTTTTATTGATTTTAGAGAGAAAGGGAGAGAGAGAGAAACCTCAACGTGAGAGAGGAACATCAATGGTTGCCTCCCGTACGCGCCCCAACTGGGGATCAAACCCGAAACCGCAGTATGTGCCCTGACCGGGAATGGAACCCGAACCTTTTAGGTGTACAGGATGACACTCCAACCAACTGAGCCAGTGGGTAGGTGCCCCACATTTTTTTCTTCTTGTTGAAGAGCCCTTATTTGTTGTCTGCTTGCTCATTTAAAAAAAACTAAATAGAGTTCTATCCAGGCCTATTGTTTAGTAAGAAAACAGTATGAGATCCTTTTCTTGAGTCCTCCACTTCTTTGTGTGGCTGTGCTGGAGTCCTCCCTGGTGCCCCGAACATCCGCAAGTTTGGTAAGTCCTTTCGCTGCCTGTGGAAGGTGGATCATGGGCTGAGGCGTTATTTCTTTTTTTTCTCTTTCTAAATAAAAACTAAACCTTCAGGAGCCACTGGGTCACTCAGAGGGAGGTGGGTCTGGTGTCCCAGTAAGTCTTTAGTGTTAGTATCCTGCTTGGGGTGAGTCCAGATCATGTGGTTCCAGGGGCTGGCTTAGGTGTGACTGTCTTTTTCTCTACCCAGTTGCACCTTTGTTGTTGTTCGCTAAAACGGTGACTCTCTGGTGGTTATTCTCCTATCTTTTTGTTCTCCTTCACAGTGGGAAGGGGGATATATATATTGGGGAGGGAATGAACACACACACACACACACACACACACACACACACGTTCATGTGCTGCACAATGATGTTTCTGTCAACAATAGACCACATAGATGATGGTCCAGATAGCCTAGGTGTGTAGTAGGCTGTGCCATCCAGGTTTGTGTAAGTTCACTCTGTGATGTTTGCACAATGACGGAATTGCCTAAGGATGCATTTCTCAGAACACATCCCTATTGTTAAGAGGTGCATGACTAATATCTATCTGTCTGTCTGTCTGTCTGTCTGTCTGTCTGTCTGTCTCTATCTATCTATCTATCTATCCTCTATCTATGTATCTATGCACACAAATGTGTGTATGTGTCTATAATTAGGGAAAAGGATGTCAAAGCATATATAACATTTTGAACTATTGAATATGTTCCCTACTTTATAATATTTGCTTTTGTCAGTTAAATTTGATATATGTACATTTTTTATATCTAGATATTGCTTTTGTTGGGTCATATTTGCATTATTATAAGAGATTGCAGATTGGGTATTAAATGCATAGTAGGTATAAATGAGAATTGTTGTTTATGAATACATTTTCCTCCTTTAGAAAATCACTCAAGTGGGTCTTTTGTTTTGTTGGTATTTATTTGGTTCAACCAACATTTTAGAGGTAACCAGTTTTGTGCCAAGCAGAGCCCTGAGAATGTCAAATGGTCCCTCTGCCTTCCGACTTGTTAAAACCTATTTGTATTTTAATTATTTTTTTCTAAACTGGCAGGTTTAATGATTCATCTCCAGTTCTATCACCTGTTGTGTCAGCAGGTAATTAAGGAAAATGTTAACTAGTACTGGGCAAGAACTGACCCTTGTAGAACTACGTTTATTAAATTTCCCCAAGCTGACATTTACATTGACCTGTTAATCAATTGTGTATTCACTGGATACATAAATTATAGTTTCCCAGTTTCATGATGGGTAGGTCATGCAAGATAAAACCTACAGCATTAAATAAATTCCTCACCTTGAATGTGAAGACTCATTAGATTTATTCTCAAAGCCATGTTGATTTTTTTTTTAAATCCTCATCCAAGGACGTGGTTTTATTTTATTTTATTTTATTTATTTATTTATTTATTTATTTATTTATTTATTTATTTATTTTTTAGAGAGAGAAGGGAGTGGGGGAGAGAGAAAGAAAGAGAAGCATTGGTGTGAGAGAGAAGCACAGATCAGTTGCCTCCTGTGTGCACCCTGACTGGGGATTGAACCTGTATGCTAGGTATGTGTTCTGACTCAGAATCGAACCTGCAACCTTTTGGTATATGGGACGATGCTCCAACCAACTGAGCCACCTGGCCAGGGCAAAGCCATGTTGATTTTTAACCTGGTTGTAGCTCTTTATTAAAATAAGCTAGGATTGGCCCTGGCCAGTTTGGCTCAGTGGTTAGAGCGTCGGCCTGTGGTCCAGAGAGACCCGGTTTCGGTTCCCGCTAAGGGCATGTACCTCGGTTGCAATTTGTCCCCGGCCCTGGATGGGTCGTCCAGGAGGCAGCCACTCGATGTGTCCCTTTCACGTCGATGTTTCTCTCTCTCTCTCTTCCTCTCTCTCCCTCCCACTCTATCTGAACAAAAAAATGGAAAAATGTCCTTGGTTGAGAATAAAAAAAAAAAAAGCTAGGACTGGCTTTCATGTTTTTCAAACTTTACGTGCAACAGGGGGTGAGGGACTTAATTCTATTAATGCCTTTAACTTGTCAACTGATGGTCACTGGAGCCAACTAGACACCTCTGGGAAAGCCTAGTTTGGGGTGTAGTGGAGAAGGAAACTTTATTCAGTGCAAACAGCTCAATTATGATACAGTCTGGCTGTGAGGAGGCCGTGGGGTGAGGCGTCTCCAGCCAGACAGCTCTGCTCTGTTCCTGCGAGAAGTGTCTGGTGTGTCCACTCCAGCTGGGGAAACGTAATCTTCAGTTTTCGGTGGAGTCAGAGGGAAGATGACATATGGCCAACAGTCTCCACCCTGGTCCCTGATTGTACTGTCTTCATGCAAATGAGGACTCTAAATCCTTGCAGTCTGATTAGTTCAAAAAGCACTGTCTTGATTGATCAGAATGGAGCTGCTCTGATTGGTTGAGGAAGATGCTGATGCAGATATAGCTACACAGCTCCTATTGGACAGGGAAAGTCTCAGTCCTATAGGTTGAACTAGGATCCCAGGAACTCCTAATGAGGGCTGGCTCAGATGCAGGACACAGAGCAGGAAGGTAGTTCAGTGCAGGCAGCTTAGTGCAGGCTCCTCTCTGAAGTGCAGTTTGTGTGAGAGGCCCCGGTGTACAAATGGCTGCTAGACTCTGTTTTCAATATGTTTTTATTGATTTTTAGAGAGAGGAAGGGAGAGAGGGAGAGAGAGAGAAACATTGATAAGAGAGCTACATTGATTGGCTGCCTCCTGCATGCCCCCCATTGGGAATTGGGCCCACAACCTGGGCATGTGCCCTGACTGGGAATCAAACCAGCGATCTCTTGTTGCATGGGTCAGTGCTCAACCACTGAGCCACACTGGCCGGGCATAGACTTTGTTTTTAAAATGTGAGCCCAGTTAGCCACCAGGTGCCCCTCTAAGTAGGTATCTTATTCCTTAGAGTCCATAAACTGTGTTTTTGTTTTTTTTTGTAAAGAAGAAGAAAAACGTAAGAAGAAGGATTTTATTATCTTTGAGGGTTCTTTTTTTTTTTTGTATTTACACTCTTAAAACTTTAGTAGTAGTTGTCACTCAAGTAGTCCTGACCTTCCCAGCCCCTTAGACAGGAGCGACAGACATGGCTGCAGTTTCAGTGCGGTGTGTTTGCTGCTAATTAAAAACAAGCAAACAAGGGAAGCTTGTAAAATCACGCCACAAAGAAATCCATTTTGGAAGTACATACCTCAAATTTAGTATGTGTGGGGGTACTTACAAGTGGGGTAAAATATTCCCATCCCCTCATCCTTTCATCCCCTCATCTCATGTTTAAGAAATAAATATTTCGTTACTTTTTTTTTTATCCTCACCCGAGGACATTTTTTTATTTTTTGTTCAGATAGAGTGGAAGGAAGAGAGAGAGAGAGAAACATCGACGTGAAAGGGACACATCGAGTGGCTGCCACCCGCACGACCCAACCAGGGCTGGGGACAAACTGCAACCGAGGTACATGCCCTTAGCGGAAACCGAACCCGGGTCTCTCTAAACCGCAGGCCGACGCTCCAACCGCTGAGCCAAACCGGCCAGGGCAATGTTTCGTTACTTTTAATGACCCACCTTAGAAATACCTTCTTCTCCCTCCGGTTGCATCTCAGTGGCGGAAGCCTTTCCGCAGTGTTTCTGGGGCAGCCCCCACGCCCGTGCTCCAGCAGCCTTTTCCTCCGCAGGCCATCCGGGAACGCGATTGAAGCACTTGATCTTCCAGTGGAGACTAAAGATGCTTTTAAGATGAATTTTTATCTTATATCCTATACCCCAAAGTTGCTAATTGCTAGAAAGAGTGTAGGCCCCAAAGGTGGGAGGAAACTTTGTCGATCTTGGTCTGCCATGGATTCCCAGTGCGGAGTTAAGGGCTTGGGTTACAGTAAATGCGTATTTTGGGACTCTGCCAAAATTAACGTGTTAAAGATTAAAAAAACAATTTTTTTCTTTATTGATTTTAGAGAGAGAAGGGGGAAGGGGGAGGGAGAGAGAGAGAGAAGTATCGATGAGAGGGAACATCAATTGGCTGCCTCCTGCGTGCCCCCCACTGGGGATCGGGCCCACAGCCTGGGTATGTGCCCTGACCGGGAATTGAACCGGTGACCTCTTGGTGCTTGGGTCGACGCTCAACCACTGAGCCACACCAGCTGGGCAATGTGTTTAAGATTTTAAAATATAATTCCAACAGGGAATGGCTTATACAGCTATGGGCTGTGCAAAGCCAGCTGTGACATGTCTACTCTCTGAACAAGAAATACAAAACAGTCAACCTGTTTCGTAGCCACATACAATGGGCTTTCCCCTAACCTAAGTATTGGCCTATGAGTGAAACCCTGGCCAAGGACAGTTATTTTTTTTCCTCCAGATTGATCAAGTCTTTTCTGAAAATATCAGGACCACTTTATGGACCACCTAGCCTTCTGTGGCTATGCTCACTTTTCTAACAGTTCCTGGATACCTGTTCACTATCCTGTTGGTATAACGGGCAATAGAATATTTTCTTTCATGATTTCCTTTCCTTCCTCACCTTTGAGTGCATGCAGAAGAGTCCCACAATGATGGATTGAGTGACAGAGCAGTGAGAAATATCTACATGCACAGCAAAATACAATTTCCTTTTTCTTTAGTGCCTCCCCTCTCTAACCCTCACACAACTTTTTGTAGCAGATAAAAATCTCCATTTTACATACACGTGGCACCCAGTGGTCACAGAAGTTGTGAAAGAACTGTTAAGGTGTAAAGTAGGCTCGATGCCAGGCCCTGGAGGCCAGCGCTGTCTTTCCCACACCCAGCCCAGCAGCTATGACACAGCCGTCTCTGCCTTCTCCCTGCTGGTCCAGTGTCCCATAGGTGTGACCCTATAAATGGGTTTGCCATGACCCCTGCCCCCCAGTTCAGTGCGGATGAAGAAGGAGTCCTCCTGGCGTCTTTGACTTGGTTTTCTGATGAGGCTTCTCTGAGGCTTTTCCCAGGTGCTGTTCTTTTGACATCTTACCAGGTTGAAGTGAATGTTGAGGTGAAGCCAAGCTACGTCTGAGAGCTGGCTGCCTTGGGGACAGCGTGCTTTCTGCCACCCACCCTCTGCTTTCCACCCTCCCGGCTGCTCCTGTGTGGGAACGGCTTCCCTTCTCTCTGCTCCTGGGCCCAGTTGCAGGGCCCCCCTACACCTTGTAAAGCGCTCCCTTTCGGGCCAGTGGACTCTGCAGTATGTCTCTGACCCAGGCTTCTCACAGACCTCCTCAGCCCTGGACCCATACCGGCTGGAGCCCCGCTGCCCACAGCTGCCCCGGCCGGAGCCCACACTCTCTGCCCCCGGCTGGGGCACGGCAGGCCCCTCCCTGCCTTGTGTTCCTCGGGGGGTGTTTGCCCAGCACAGAACTTGGCCCCCCTGGAACAGTCCCCGGGGTTGTCTTTCAAGGCATTTACCCGAGAAGAAACCCGTGTGTGCGCTTGCTGTTCTCTCGGTGCCTTACCAGTGTGTCAGGTTTAATCAGCCTCAGTTGTGCCAAATCAAACAGCTCACGCCCGTGGAGTGGTTCCATCCTCAGCAGCTCTTCTCAGTCAGCGTTACTGAGGCATCATTCACATACACCCAGTTCACCCATTTTCAAAGTACAATATAATAGGTTCAGAGCTGAGCAGCTCTAACTGCTTTGAGAATATTTTCATCATCCCGAGAAGGTCTGTTCTGCCCATTTTCAGTTCATCCCAGCCCACCCCAGCCCCGTGCACCACTAACCTACTTTCTGTGTCTCTGGAGCTGCCTGTCTGGACGTTTCACACAAATGGAATCGTACACGATGTACTCTTTGGCAGCTGGCTTCTTTTGCTTAGCATAATGTTTTTGAAATGCATCCATGTTGTAGGCTTGGATCAGCAGTTTGTCTTTTTTTATTGCTCAGTAGTATTCCAGTGAATGGGGTAGCCCACATGTTGTTGCTCCTTCACCAGCTGGGCATTGGGGCTGTTTCCACCTTTGGGCTGTTAGGAATAATGCTTCTGCGAACATTCACGTTCAAGTGTTTATGTGGACAAATGTTTTCATTTCTCTGCAGTAGATACTTAGGAGGGAGAATTGCTGGGTCATATGATAACTTTATGGTTAACTTTTTAAGAAACTGCCTAATGGTTTTACCACGCATTGGCACCGTTTTATGTTACTGTCAACAGCATATGAGGGCTGCTGTTTCTCCACATCCCCGCCGTGTGTTCCTTTGCTTCGCAGGGTTGGCTTGGAACAGACTCGTTCTCAAAGCCCCTTCGCCCTGCCTGTTCTTCTCCTGGTGCCACACCCTGCACAGGACCGCAGGTCCACTCATTCCGGGAGTCGGGCTCCCTAAAAGCAGGTTTAAGTGACTATAGAAAATATAACTTCACAACCTTCCCATCTTTGCTCTCCTAACTAGTAGTGGATATATATTTGGGGGGGGGGGTGGATACTTTTTCTCCTGTACAGAAGGGAAGAGTAGCCTGTTACCCCTCAATGTATATGGTGAATGTGGTGATACGCCGTGCACCAGGGAGGACGTGTCGTGCTCGGTTGTAAACGGGCCTCCTGAGTATGTAGAAGTCCGTAAGTGTTACTTCCGCAGCGCAGACATTGCTGAGCCAGGGAAAGGTGAGCTGGGCCCTGTGAGGCCAGTGGGATCTGATTGTGTGCAGGGCAAGGGCCTAAGAAACAAAGAAGAAGAAAGAGTGACTAATGGAAATAGGCAGAGAGACGGGGATGGTGACGGCCTGAGGAAGAAGTGTGCAGTGTGGCCTTTCGAATCAGGATCCCCTTCCTAGCTGTGTCTCTCTGGGAAGGCATTGAACTTCCCGAAACCTCAGATTCCTCCTCACTTAGCTGGGGATGGCTGCCAACCTCGTGGGCACTGACGACCTTGAGCCAGCGTGTGGACTGCCTCGCACAGGGCCTGGCACTTACCAGGTGGGGATGATGGAGGAGGGTTGGGGAGGAGGCAGCGAGTGAGTGCCATGCCCTGGGGCAGGTAAACGCTGCAAAATGTAGAGCTGTGGTTTGTTTTTTTTTTTTGGTTTTTTTTTTTTATCCTCACCCGAGGATATTTTTCCATTTTTTGTACAGATAAAGTGGGAGGGAGAGAGAGGAAGGGAGAGAGAGAGAGAAACATCGACGTGAAGGGACACATCGAGTGGCTGCCACCCGCACTACCAACCAGGGCCGGGGACAAACTGCAACCGAAGTACGTGCCCTTAGCGGGAACCGAACCCGGGTCTCTCCGGACCGCAGGCCGACGCTCTAACAGCTGAGCTAAACTGGCCAGGGCAAGAGCTATGGTTCTTAGACTGTCCTCTGAGAACTACCTGGAGGCCCCGGGCTGCACCCCCAGTGTTTATGATCCAGGCTGTGGGGGTGGGGCCTGAAAATGTGCATGTCTGACAAGTTCCCAAGTGCTGCTGGTGCAGGTGCCACTTTGAGAGCCACAGGTGTGAAAGGGAGGGAACCAGGTCCGTGTCGCAGGGAAGAGGTGATGCCTTCTTGATGCCTTATGCATGCAGACTCTGTTTAAAAAGGCGACGTCCCTGTCCTCAACCTGTCTGTCTAGTGCAGTGATTCTCAGAGGACTGGGGGAGGACTGGAAAGGTGGCTCAGGATGTCCATGTTAGATCCTGCACAGGCACCTTTTCAAACTCTGCCTGTCGCCAGCAAGAGATTCTAATGTTGCATTTCAGGAGGGCTCCCACATTGCCCCCCACACCCCCCTCGGTGGCTTTGTCTCTTTCGTTTATTGTTACATTCTTGGTAGCAGAAGAATGCCTGGCACTGAGTAGGTGCTCAATAAATATTGGTTAACTAAATGAGTGAAGGTAGAGAGTTAGCATTTGCAAGTATTTGCTAGGGCTGCCATAATGAAATACCACAGACTGGATGGCATAAATAATAGAAATTCATTTTCTCATGGTTCTTGGAGGCTGGAGGTCCAAGATTCAGGTGCCAGCAAGTTTGGCTTCTCCTGACACCTCTCTCCTTGGCTTGCAGATGGCCACCTTGTCCCTGTGTCCTCCCCTGGTCTTTTCTCTGTGTGCCCCTGGTGTGTCCCTGTTCAAATTTCTCTGCTTATAAGGATACTGGTCCTATTGGATTAGAGCCCCTCCCCTATGATTCATTGACCTTCATTATCTCTTTCAAGCCCCTAACTTCAAATATAATTATGTGGGGGAGGGGTTAAGGCTTCATATATAAGTTTGGGGGGGACACAATTTAGTCCATAGCACTACTGGCGAGAACTGCTGCTGCTGACCGGAGGCTCAGATTTCTTGGCCTGGGGCTCTGTACAGGCCTGTGACCCCTACACGGGTGAGTCCTCTGTGTCTGACTGAGAGGCTGAGTACAGACACAGACTTAGGTCTTCATGAAAAAAAACAAAAACTATAGGCACAGTTTTGAGGAGGAACCATTCATGTCTTCTATTCCAGAATGGTTGCCTACCAGTGGTATGATTCAATTTTTCTTGACGATACAACATGAAACTGTGTGAGGTTATTCCTCAGCTACACGTTGTTTCTAAACCTAAGTCTTCCCGTGTTTCTAAAACCTGACTCTGGAGCAGAAGCCTCCACGGGAGGTGTGCTGCCCCGAGTGGGCGGGGCAGTGGGGGTGCTGGAGGGACGGGATGGTGGGGGGCACGGCGGGGCCCTCGAGGTTTTGCCTGGGGTGTGCAGGGGGGAATACGGCATTTGTCCCTTGTGCTCTGAGTCTCACAGCATCTAGTCCCGCCATAGCACAGTCCTCGTGCATTGCAGGTTCTCAGTGAATACATTATGCCCGAGACCTCCACTTTATTTGCACATGTTGTTATTAATGAGTTTGACATCACCTGTGTGACTGCCTGGCCCTCCTGCTCAGGCGGGGGCATCAGTCGGGTTGGGAGCCACTGCAGAGTCTCTGCCCTCCTTCTTGCCTGTGCCTTCTCCCTCCCCCAGCTGGCAGGCCTGGGCCTCCTGCAGCTAGGAGAGGAAGGAAGGACAGCAGCTGGGGGAACTTGGGGTATGATCCTCTTTTGGGGGTCCCTCATTTGGTAGTAGCAGCAGGTGCCAATTCACACAGGAAATAACTGATTGGAGCCTCTGGATTGTGGAGTTGGAGGAACTATGGAAGGTAATAATTTTGTCCCTTCATGCTGTCCCTGCCAAATCCTGTCCTGAAACCCCTGACTGAGTCTTGTGTTAGCCCTCTCTCCCTCTCTCTCTCCCTCCCTCTCTCTCTCCCTCCCTCCCTCTCTCTCCTCTTTCCCTCTCTCCCTCCCTCTCTCTCTCCCCTCCTTCTCTCTCTCCCTCCCTCTCTCTCTCTTCTCTTTCCCTCTCTCCCTCCCTCTCTCTCTCTCCTCTTTCCCTCTCTCCCTCCCTCTCTCTCTCTTCTCTTTCCCTCTCTCCCTCCCCCTCTCTCTCCCTCCCTCTCTCTCTCTTCTCTTTCCCTCTCTCCCTCCCTCCCTCTCTCCCCTCCTTCTCTCTCTCCCTCCCTCTCTCTCTCTTCTCTTTCCCTCTCTCCCTCCCCCTCTCTCTCCCTCCCTCTCTCTCCTCTTTCCCTCTCTCTCTCTCTCTCTCCCCCTCTCTCTCTCCTCTTTCTCTCTCTCTCTCTCTCTCTCTCTCTCTCTCTCCTCTTTCCCTCTCTCCCTCCCTCTCCCTCTCTCCTCTTTCCCTCTCTCCCTCCCTCTCCCTCTCTCCTCTTTCCTCTCTCCCTCTCTCTCCCTCTCTCCTCTTTCCCTCTCTCCCTGTCTCCACCTTGGTCCGCTCACTCTGGTTCAGTGGCTTCATATGCCCAACTCCTTGCCAGTGCTCAGGTCGCCTCACCTACTCCGGTTCTGCTTCGGCTCTAAGCAGGTGGGCTGTGAGCGCTGCAAGGATGTCCAGGCTGCCAGCGTTGGAGACATCCCGAGTGCCGTGGTTGTACTAGTTCGCTAGGGCTGCAGTAACAAAGGGCCCAGACGGGGTGGCTGAGCTTAGAACGCCGGAATTGTGTTGTCTCTCGGTTCTGGAGGCAGAAGCCCTGAGTCACGGTGTTGACGGGGCCGTGCTCTCTCTGAAGCACCAGGGTCTGTTCCAGGCCTCGCTCCAGCTTCTGGTGATTCCCTGGATTCTGGCAGCACAGCCCGTCTTCACGTGGCTTTCTCCCTGTGCATGTGTCTGGATTCAAATTTCCCTTTTATAAGGCACCAGTCCTATTGGGTTAGGGACCCTCTCTGCTTCCATAGAATCTCAGCTTAGCTTAACTATCACATCTTCAGGGACTGTATGTTCATAACAAAAGCTTTGACTTCCTATGAGAAATAGCTTGAGATAGAGTCTGAATTAGGGTTTCTACGAATATACTTCTAAATAAATGCTGTCCCATTAATTTCTATGGCATGCCTACTTTTAAGATAGCAACTGATGGAATTGCATTTTATACAAAGTAGGAAGCAAAGAAAGGGGCAGTAACATTTGCAGGTGCAAATTCTTAGAGGCAGAATTAGAGCAGAGTGGTTTTTGTTGTTTTTTTTTTAAATTTATTGATTGATTTTTGGAGAGAGAGGAAGGGAGAAGGAGAGAGATAGAAACATGGATGAGAGAGAACATCGATTGGCCGCCTCCTGCACACCCCCCAGGAACTGAACCGGCGACCTCCTAGTGCATGGGTCAATGCGCAACCACTGAGCCACACCAGCTGGGCCAGAGTGGAGGTTTATTGAACCTTTAGTTGCCTGATTTGGGCAGCATTCTAGAATAAGGGAGCCCAGTAAGTGAGGCTAAGAACTGGGAGCTTTGAGTTGGGTTTCTGGCTTCAAATGCCTCTGCTCGAGCCAATCACTCATCCCCTCTAAGCCTTAGATTACTCCATCTCGGGAGGCAGAATAATACTGCCTTAGAGGAAGCGATAGGACGGAATGAATTATGCTGTAAATGTGTTTTGGAGATCCTCAGATGAAAGGCACTACGAGATTAGGGGTAAACTTTCAATTACCACTTGGAATACAGACAAAACGTGATCTTCCCATTTCTGTTCCTTTTATTTCTGTGGGTCGGGGCTGCAATCACAGGCTGGAGGTGAGCATGGTTGAGATGGAGGTGAGCATGGTTGACCCAGAAGGCAGATCAGAAAGTAAACCAATCAGGTGGATGGATGCACCAGTCTTGAAAGACATTTCTAAGTGTGGTACACACTGTTCGGATTCTGGCCTGAGGACTGCCTGCTCTCCTGTGAGTGCCGGCTGGTTCTGCTTCTGCTCCTGTACTTTCTGTGCCTTTGCCACTTTGTAAGCTCACAGTAGGGCCCTTGCTCTCTGAACATGACCTTGACCTCTCATCATGCCCTGCTGGCTCAGAGCCATGCCTCTGGATGGACACTTGCCATATGAAATCTTAGTACGCGCCCCTAGCAAGACGAGCAACACCAGGCTCCTGGTCTCCAGTCTCGCTGTTTAGAGAAACCTCTGCCTTCAGTCTTGACTCACTTGGGCTAAAGAAACGTCCTGAGAGCAGCACTGGCATTATGCTTTCATTTCTAGAAATAGCCGGCAGCAGAATTCACCTATGCTGTGTTCAGATAGACGCACTGTAACTGAAACCAACTGAAGGAACTATAAACATTTTATAAATCGATTTTTCTTACTTGCAAAGAAATGTAGTAATTTGAACCAGATTCACCAAATGCGTGGTGAGAGTCACCAGAAGGATTCAAGGACGAAATGGCCAGATGTATCTGTTCAACCAATATCTACTGCAGACCCAATGTGTGCTGCCACGGGAGCTGCCCCAGGAGTATTAGTCTTGTGTTGAGAAGTGGTTGGGACAAGTTCATCTCTGCTTATTCACTTGACTCAGGTCAGGTTCCTTGGGAAACAGATTCTGTGCAGGCAGGAGGTGTACTGAGGAATGTAGGAATGTTCTCTGGATCCCTGGGTGGGGAATGAGCAAGGCAGGATTGGGTAGACAGGGATGTTGAGCTGTGATGGATCCAAATGAAGGCCTCAGCTGATCCCAGGGGAGGCTGGGGCTGGGCTGCCCTCAGGTTTTGTTTAGTTCTGCCACACTTCTCTCTCACTTATATCAGAGGCATGCTTGGACCCAAGGCATGCTTTTCCCGCGGTGATGGCAGAAATACAAGATGCAGAGCCCACTGACCAAAACAAGTGATGTGATTTAAGCTCAGCAGCAGTGGGTGTCCTGCTTATATTGCTATGGAAAAAATTTCCCTAAAACTGAGCGGGTTAAGACAGTAACAGTCATTGTATTGTCTCTGATGGTTTCTATGGGTCAGGAACTCAGGAAGGGCTCAGCTGGATGGTCCTGGCTCAGGCTGTCTTGTTCAGTGGCAGTCAGATGATGACTGGAGCCGGCGTAGCAGGGGGCTGACCAGTGTTCTCAGGCTTCTCCACGTGGTCCCACTGCGTGGGCTGGCTGGGCTTTCACTCAGCTGGTGGCTGCAGGGTTTCGGACTACTTACAAGGCAGCTTAGAACTCCAGCACAGGTGTTTCTGGGAGCCGAGTGGAAGCTACGTTGTCTTTTGAGACCTGCCTTGGAAGTCACACAGCGTCACTTCTGCCACTCTCTTTCTATTGAAACGGCCACAGAAGCCTGCACACTGTCAGGGGGAAGAGACACAGATCCCAGCACTTGATGGGAGCATTGTAAGAAGTGCACGATGAATGGGAGATGGGGTTGCAGCCACTGGGGACAATGCAGTCTGCCATAGTGGGGCAGGGAGGTATTCTTCCTGCGGAGGGGCAGGAGAGTGGATTTTTGCTAAACACAAACTATCCTGCCTTTCACATTTTGTATGGGGCTATAATACAGTGGGTACACAGAGATACACACTGGATAACTGTGTCAGGGTGGGTGCCTGGAAACACGGCCGTGGTGGGAAACATGTACAGGTTATTTATTAAGGGGTTGCTCTTAGGAAAAACCCCTAACGGGGTGAGAGAAGCAGAAGAGGACAGGGAGAAACTAGGCCAAGATATGGTTTTAGGAGAAGGCTGGCTTTAGCCCACATGATGGACTGAATGCTTGTGTGCCCTCAAGATCTATATGTATGTTGAAATCCTAACCTCCACGTGATGGTGTTAGGAGGTGGGGTGTCTGAGGTGGTGGGATCATCAGTGTGGAAACCTCACGAATAGGAGTGCCCTCAGCTAGCCCCTTTCTGCCATGTGAGGGTTCCAGAAGACAGAGGTCTGTAGGCCGGAAGAGAGCTCTCCTCAGAACTGCAGGCTGGCACCCATCTTGACCTTCTAGAACTATGAGAAATAAATTTCTGTTGTTGGTAAGCTTTCTAGTGCATGGCACCTTGTTCGAGCAGCCCGGACTGAGGAAGTCAGCCTGATTCCACGAGGGGCTCTAGACAGGTCTCCTGCCTCGAGGCAAGGGGCCCAGCTGCTTCTCTGGCATCTGTCAGTCACAGGTGTCCCTTGGCGGAGGCGGGAGGGGCATCTCCAGGAAAGGCAGCGCCCATAAGGTAGGCAGAATCCTCCAGAGAGAGGTGCAGGTGCGAGCTGTAAGCAGCCAACGCCTGCAGCAGCAGGAGGACGGGTGCACCTGCCTGGTAAATGGGGATGTGAGTGGGACACCAAGGGCATTGGCTGCTGGCCGCCGCTGGTACCACTCAGACCCACTTGTTTCTCGCTTTAAGCTTATGCTGTCCTCACACAGCTTTTCCAGGATTCTTCTTGGTCAGATTTTTGGGGGTTAATGGAATGATCTACAGGCCCTGTTGTTGCAGTTGGTCTTGAGGCCGTAGTTGATCCCCGTCTCCCTGTGTACTACCCTTTCTGGAATCTCCTCCCTTGGCTAGCATCTCTGCGGTCATGGTGGCTTGTCTGGGGGAGTGACCCAGACTTTCATTCCTGAGGGGTCTGAGCCCTTGGTTCCGTGCCCTTATCAGGATGTGACTGATGTACCTGTCAGCTTACAGTTAAAACTGGGCATTGGAGGACCAGGACACGCCCTGTTGATCACCTGTCATGTCCATCACACAGCATCTGTATTCCCAGCCTGGGCAGCAGCCCTCCTTCCTCATGATGATCACTGTCAAACTCCTTGCCAGTAAGACCGCTCCAGTCTCTGCTTGTTAGTGGAATGTGGAATAGGAAGCATAGAGTGACCAGGGAGGCAGTGGTTACAGCTTTTCTTTTTCTTTTTTTATCCTCACCTGAGGACACTTTTTTTGCATTCATCTTCAGATAGAGTGAAAGTGAGAGAGGGAGGAAGAGAGAGAGAGAAACATCGACGTGAGAGAGACGCATTGACTGATTGCCACCCACATGACCCCAGCTAGGGCCGGGGACAAACTACAACCAAGTACGTGCCCTTAGCAGGAACCGAACCCGGGTCTCTCTGGTCCGCAGGCTGATGCTCAAACCACTGAGCCAAACTGGCCAGGGCTACAGCTTTAATTTGAGTAAAATCTGTATCCCATGATAGAAGAAACATCTCTAGACCCACAGAGCCCAAAGTATCAAGCATAGGAAACACAAATTTTCCAAGTGACTCTGGGAGCCATTCCTATGCTCCCCCCCCCTGGTTCCCAGACCCATGCATTCTGTGTATCTGGAACCAGCCCCATATAATGATGGCTCTTGATTTAAAGAATATGCTACCTTCCAAGGGACAGTGCCTCACCTGTGCAGGGTATGGTGTCCAGGCTTACACCTCAGCTGTGCTTTCAAGAAGTTGTCCCAATGTCCTGTTGCTCCAGCAACTTCTGAGTGGTGAGCTAAGTGGTGGGACCAGTGGATCACATGGTCATGTGTCCATACGCACCTTCTTTCCCGCAAGTGCATTTCTTTGTAAAAAGTGAATTTATGCAGGATCAGACTTTCAGGACTAGCAGTCAGTTGGACACTGGGAGTCCGTGGATGGTGGTGGTGGCTAAAGCCCACAAGCAGGAATATTTGTCAATCCTAGTTGGGATGAAATATTGCCTTTTTCAAGGTGGAAGAGCGTCAACTCATTGCCAACTAGCTGACTGGTCTCTTCTAAGGGTGGCACCATACTGGGGACTCAGGATCAGCCTTGGTGGCTGGCAGGTTGGACATTCAGCAGCAGCAGTATCTAGAGAAGTGTTGGAGAGTGGGAGCCCATGGTGTTGCCCACGTGTCGTCTTTATCCCTGCATCATGACTGCTCCACTCGTGAACCTGTGCAGCACGTCCTTGCTCTGGGCCCCGCTGTGCCACCGTTCTACAGAGACGGGTCGTGTGCAGAGGGGTTAAGTCATTGTTCAAGGTCTCAGAGCTTGCAAGGGTGGTTCAGTTTATATGTACCATTTCCGCTGCACCCTGTTGCCTCTGCTATGCGCTCAGATCTATTTCCAGGATATCTATGAATAGAAGAAGAGTCACCTGTGGTTGATTGCATGTGGGTGAAGTGACTCGCCCTTGAAATTCCCGATGTAGATCAGTTTTAGTTTTTCAAAATAGGCTCTGACTCAGGTAACTGTTCAAGGACAGGAGCGGGTGCCGGATCCGGCCCTGACTCAGGGAGTGATTCAGACTGGGAGCTGGCTACATGGGAGGATTTTTGCTAATCGCATTATCACCTTTTAGGTGTTCACCTTACCCCTTAGCTAAGAATAGATCTGCACCATGAACAGACCTTTCTGAACTCATCCTCCCTCACTAGCGTTCTGGTCTGTGTCTAATCTAAACAGTAGGGACCACTGCATTTTGAAGTTTTCTTTTTCTGTCTTCTGCCCAGTGTGTCCTTGGACGATGGAGTTCTCCCAGGTGTTTTTGGATTGACTGCACCATTAAGGATGCGGTTGGCTCAGAGGAGTTAGTTCACTTGCCCAAGCTATTCATGTGGGAGCCAGGCCTTGCCCCCAAGTGGCTTAGCGCCAGGGCCCACAGTCTATCCCACCGTGTCAGACTGAGCCTGTGCTAAATGTTTGTGTTTATTGACAACTATTGATGAGAAACTAACACCAATTTGTTTAGCAGTGTTGTAGGGAATTAATGACTTTGGGGACTGGATCAAGGTTAACATAGTAACAGTTTGGGATCGTATTTCATTTTTGAACTTTTGCTAATTGCATAAAGATTATCCTGGCAAAACTTTGTTTCTTTGGGACACAGGACAGTTCTTTTAACTTTCGTTTATAGTGGCATACAGATCAGAGGGGGATAGATTTCTAGAAAGTATGGTAAAAACATAACTCCCCTTATTATATTGAGTAAATATGAAAAATAAATCACTGGATCCTCTCAAGTTAAATAATTAATTTTCCTTGTAAGTGTGTGTATGTATATATTTTTTTCTTTTATAAAATCAACATACATTTTTGACTAAAAGGGAATTGTAGGCACTTCCCCGCCCCTTGTACGGCTTTTCCGGCTGCTCGGGTGACAGCCCCTGCTCAGCCAGAGCGTGGAGGAGGAGCTGGGAGAACGACGTGAACGAAGAAGACCCGAACGTGAGCCCCTTCCCATTCTCTCCTTCATGGTGCCTGTCGAGGCTTCGGTAATGTGCTTCCCATGTTGTTAAAAACGCTATCGACTTATATTCAAACAAAAATGAAAACTGGATTTCAAACTCTATACATAACTTTTGGGCTCACACCTCTTTTTATTTCTGTTAGTTGAAATACTCTTTTTTTTTATCCTCACCCGAGGACATTTTTCCATTTTTTGTTCAGATAGAGTGGGAGGAAGAGAGAGAGAGAGAGAAACATCGACGTGAAAGGGACACATCGAGTGACTGCCACCCACACGACCCAACCAGGGCTGGGGACAAACTGCAACTGAGGTACATGCCCTTAGCGGGAACCGAACCCCGGTCTCTCTAGACCGCAGGCCGATGCTCTAACCGCTGAGCCAAACCGGCCAGGGCTTTCCATTGATTTTTTTTTTTTTTTTTAATCCTCACCTGAGGACATTTTTCCATTTTTTGTTCAGATAGAGTGGGAGGGAGAGAGAGAAACAGAGAGAGAGAGAGAGAGAAACATCTATGTGAAAGGTACACATCAAGTGGCTGCCACCCACACGACCCAACCAGGGCCGGGGACAAACTGCAACCGAGGTACATGCCCTCAGCGGGAACCGAACCCGGGTCTCTCAGGACCGCAGGCCGACGCTCCAACCTCTGAGCCAAACCGGCCAGGGCTTTCCATTGATTTCTAAAGAGAGTGGAAGCAGGGGGTGGAGAGAAACATCAATGTGAGAGAGACACACCTATCTGTGCCTCCTGCATGTGCCCCTACTGGGCCTGGGGATGGAACCTGTAACCCAGGTACGGGTCCTTGACCGGAAATTGAACCTGTGACCCTTTGGTGTATGGGCCGATGCTCTAACCACTTAGCCACACTGGCCAGGGCAGTTGAAATAAATTTGAGTTGTACATGCCCCTCCACATTGCCAAAGATATGCTTCTGTGTTCTAGGAGAACAGCAGATAACCTTGGCCCTCTTTGAACACCAAGCACACTTGCGTGGGAATAAGACGACAAGCCATCATACTTAGACCATTGACACTTGTCATGCATTTGTGCTGCTGGTCCGTCAGCACAGTGGACCTGGAGTGCTTGTGGCTAGAGACTCCTGGAATGGATTCGTAGGCAGACAGTGCTTTCTGCTGCTGTCGCTTTACAGAGATCCTGGCACAGGCAGTGTTAGAGTTCTCGCTTAGGATCAGCCTACGATTCTCCTAAGAACTTACAGTCCCCTGGACCGTTTCATTTCTAACCCTGACCATGAGCAAACAAGTAATGGGCTGCAGGTTAGTGGTGAACTTCTGTGAACTCTCATAGCCCAGCCTCCCTGCCCTAGAGGACCGCGTGCGCGTCTTCCTTAGTCTCTCTCCCCAGCCAGGCCTTCACTGATGCAAACTATTTCTGGGTTTGGTCTTGAGAGCGAAAATCCAGTGAGAAGCTGCTCTTGCTTGTCACCTTCTCCTGTTATATGCAGGAGCCATATCCACACCAGGGAGGGCACTGACATTAGCACCTGTGGTGTTGGTCCCAAAGGGGCAACGACTCCCTTTGTAAATCCAGCCTTTGCTGTTCTTCACCTTCTGCTGGAAGTGACTCCTGGCTACTTGTCTAGATTGTTCGGGGAGGGAAAGGAGAGGTCCCAGGCAGTCTCTCTGTCTCTTTTGACTGTGGAAGGGTTCCAGAATTTTCCTTCAGTTTCCAGATCATCACCAGGAATAATTTATGTCCCAGAGGCTCTTCTCTAACCAGCCGAACCCCTGAGTCATTTTCGGTGTGCTCCCTGCTTCCCACAATGCTTGTATTCCTCTGTCCATTCCCATTTTTAATTATGCATTTACTCAATGGGCTTCCCTTCTGGTTAACTTTTCCTGGTAACTCATTACACTGAGTCACACATTCATTATTAAGGAGAGGGGAGCTGTGCGGGGAATGGAAGAACACGAGGAGCTGTGCGGGGGAGGGCCCGGGGCCGGGGGGGGGGGGTGAGGAGCTGACTCTCTGGAGGCTGCAGCGAGCTCCTCTGCCCACCAGGACGGGGACTGTAGGTCGCCCTACTCAGTGCGGGGAGGTGGGGCATCCTGGCGGCGGTTACATGCGTGTCTGCTGATCCAAGAGACCAACTTGTGATTCTGGCGGAAGTGCTTCCCTCCTACTTAACTCTGCCCTCTGAACTGAGGTGTCTCGAAACAACGGTGGAGCTACTAATTAAAACGTCCTAATCTAACTCATGTCTCTGAAAGAACCTGAAAGGGAACCAGTTTATAACCCACAGAGACACTTCTTAATATTCTCTTTTCTTTTTGCCACAGTTTTTCCAAAACCCCCCACCCCCACTCAGCCCACCAAGCTTTCTTTCTCCCCACCCCCCAAGGCAAGTTATTTGACTTCTCGTGTACTCCTCTGTAAAATGGGGTTCCTGCCGGTGCCCAGCTGATCCGCTGTGGTGAGGATGAACCGACATAACGTGTCCATATCACCTGTGCAGTGCTGGGACATTATCACTGCTCCGAAGAGTTAGCTGTTGCTACCATGTTCAACTCAGCGTCCTTAGCCTCAATTTTAATTTTCTCTATCAGTGGAAACACTAGACAAAGCAATCTGGAACCTGAGAAAATGACTCTTAACTAATAGTATAATAGCTCTTGTTTACTGAGCACGACCTGGGAACCAAGCGCCACCCCAAATCCATTCTATCGTATCTCTTTTCTCCTTACCACGGCCCTGAGGGGTAGCTGCTGTTTTATCTCCATTTCACACATGCAGAGACTCAGACTGAGAGAGAGGAGGCAACCTGCCCTAGGCCACATGGCTACTAAGTTGGGGGAGCTAGACTTTAAACTCAGCAGACCGACTTCCAAGTCCATGGGTTAATGGCATTGCAAAGATCTGCAAACGGTGCAGCCGCCAGCCACCAGGAAGGCGTGTTCTCTGTGTGCACTGTGACTCCTGGGGGCCATGGCCTGCTCACAGGCTGGGGGCCTCTGGTGGTGATTGAACTGCTCTGGGAAACAGCTGCGGGGGAGGAGCCGGCCTCCATTTGGGGTGAAACCACCAGCCTGCGGCCCTGAGGCCTCCTTGGTGTTCAGTCAGAGACAGAAAAATCTATTTTTCTGTGAAGGTTGGCATTTATTTCTTGATAATCAGTTAAAAATGCATGTAGCCTCTCTGATCAGCAAAACAAAGGCTTTCTGCACTTTTCTGTGTGCTAGAACCATTGATGAGTTCTTGGAGGTTTAGCACTGACTCTAGACTAGGAGTGGAAGCCAGTAGATGTGGAGTCAGAGAAAACAGCCAAGACACTGGGGCTGCAAGGGAACCTTCAGATACTCCACGCATCGCGCCGCACCTGTCCTGGGGGACTTGAGGGCGAGGTGATGCCTGCAGAGGATGCCTGGTGTGCACTCCTCTACCCCGAGTGCCCTGCAGCTTCCTGGGGAGTCCCGCGCAGTCCCGTAGGCTCGTCTCCAGGGGTCCATCTGAGGGCCCCCTCTCCGGGCAGGGCCCTGGTTATACAACTCGTTGTCCCAGGAGCCGGAATGTGATGTTCAGCTTCGCACCAAGTGTGAGGGCCAATAGTTCCTGGACTCCAAAGACTGAGCAGGAAGAGGGGCTGTTGCTGGCTGGGGTAGTGCGATTCATGCCCGTTTTCTGTGCACACAAGAGTCAAATACCATCACTGGTGGTGGAAATTCAATGCCATTCTTATTCTTCCCTTCCTCTTCCTTCTTCTTGTCTTTCTCCCATCTTCCTCTTTTTTTTCCCCCACTATGAAAGTATATATAGCAAGAGAATATGTCCAGAAGATTTGGCAGATCATTCATTCATTTCTCAAACATTTACAAAGCTCTTCACGGAGCCGGGGGTGGGAGGCACACAGAGAGGAACAGCAGTCCGTCCTGTGGCGCGGGGGCGAGGGCAGCGGTTTCAGCCGCAGCTGTGCGCTGCGAGGGTTTTCACACCGTGCAGCGCCATGCAGCACCTGACTCTCTAAGCAGGGGCACTGACCTCCTTCCCCTTAGACTGTCAGATAAACAAGTGACAACAGCCCACACAACAATGGCCGTCTGGTATGAATGAATCAAAATTATACCTATTTTGTCAGGTCGACAATATGTTTTTTGGTGTGCCGCGGACTTTTAGTAATTAGTTTATGTGTGCAATGAGACAAAAGAGGTTGAAAATCACTGGTCTGGGGGGAAGAGACTGACATCTGACAGTTTTAATAAGTAACATGTTCCGAGAACTTATCATATGCCTGGCATTGTGCTCAGTTATCCTTTAACTGGCTCATCTCATTTAGTCCTCGTAGAAATAGTCTGAGGGGAACTCTAGCATTTTATCCTGTTGCACATGAGACCGAGGCAAAGACATTGAATAATTAGCCCATGGTCACATAGATCTGATTTGAACCCAGGCAGACTCCAGAGTCAGCATTATTGACAGCCCTGCTGCCTTCCATACAATTATAGCACATTGTGACAGGCGTCACCTGAGTGGGCTCTAACAGAAGTGAAACTTGATCTTGACTTTGAGAGGTGAGTGGGCTTTTGAGGCTGGACTAGCGAGGGAAGTCCAGGGAACCGTGTGAGCAGACACGATGGTGACGATGGTGCAGCTGACCTGGCATCCACAGCCGTGTCACTGTCCCCTAGGCAGTGGAATGACCTGGCACCTTCTAGGAAGAGAGGGAAATGACCAAACTCGTGTACTAAAGAGATAGCCATCATTTAAAAAATGCTAACGAAAACAGTCACATTATTAAAAATCTTTGAGTGTCAGGAATATGAATCAAAGGATCTTTTTGCTTTTTATTCTTTTATATGTTTTCCAAATTTTAAGCTTGTCTTGCATACTTAAGTAATGTGAATGTACTTTATATGTGTGTGCCTGTGCGCACATGTGTAAGAGGAATGTATTGGGGAAGAAAGCTATGAGTTGGTGGCGGCGCAGGGGGAAGAATGAATTGGGGAAGGACATTTGTTGGTGAGGCTTTGGAGGAGGCGGTTGGAGAGTCCAGGTGAAAGTCATCTTAGGGTACACATAAACTAATTACTAAAATTCTGTGGCACACCAAACAAGTATATTATATTTTTTTCCTGATCTGACAAAAAAGAGGTATAATTTTGATTCATTCCAATGTGATTGGCAGAGGCTGTATTTGACATGCCCCCGATCCTCAGCCCCTCTCATGGGGCCTGCCAACTACACCTCTCACACGCACAGACTGGTCAGTGAGTGGACGAATGAGTGAGTGAATGCATGGAGAAACAGAGGAGGAAAAATGAAGGCGCTGTGGCTGGAGAAGAGGGCGTGGACTTGAGAAGAGCTGTGGGGGAGCCTCCAGGAACCTCCGAAGGGTGCCACGGGAAGAGGCACCATTAAGCAGCAGGAAGTTGCTAATCCTCTTTTCGGTAACAGAGAAGATGGGAAGAAATGCATAAAAGGAGAAGCAAGAGATGATGAAGAATTTGATCTTGACTATATTGACATTAGGGTAACATAAAATTTACCATTTAAATCATTTTTCAGTATAGAGTTCAGTGGTATTAAGTACATTCACATTTTTATGCAACCATTGCCACCATCCATCTCCAGAAATATTCCCGTTAAACAAGAATTCCCCACTCCCCCCACCTCCAGCCCCTGGCAACGCCATTCTACTTTCTGTCTCTATCAATTTGACTAGTTTAGGGAACTCATATATGTGGAATCCTATAGTATTTGTCATTTTGAGATGAATTTATTTTGCGTAACATAATGTCTCGAAGTTTTATCTATGTTGTAGCATATTCACTGCTTTTTTAAGACTGAAGAATAGCCCTGGCCGGTTTAGCCCAGTCGTTAGAGCGGCGGCCTGCGGACCGGAGAGTCCTGGGTTCGGTTCCCACTAAGGGCATGTACCTCGGTTGCAGTTTGTCCCCAGCCCTGGTTGAGGTTGTGTGGGTGGCAGTCACTCAATGTGTCTCTCTCACATGATGTTTCTCTCTCTCTCTTCCCCCCTCTCTCCCTCCTGCTCTATCTGAAGATAAATGCAAAAATACCCTCGGGTGAGGGTAAAAAAAAAAGATGGAAAGATAATCTATTGTATGCATATACCACATTTGTTTATCCATTCATCCATAGGACATTTTGGGTTACTTCCATTATTGTCTTTGTTTTGTAACTAGAAGGTTACTCTTTAGCCAGATAGTTGATACAAAATCAAGGAGTTCTGACTTCCTTTAATTCTTCAAAATTAATATAAAATTTCCAACCAACAGCTTTTAGATGTCAGAATTGTCACCATCTTGTGTTATGGTAACTAGAGATTGAGCACCGCTGGTTTCCAAAATGGATCCAGGTGGATTCAGTTTTCAAGACGTGTATGTTTAGGGGGAAATACACAGGGTACTCGACTGATGTTAATTGTTTGTGAGTAGAGAGGGGCGTGGGCATCAGGAAGCAAGATGGGACTGTTTGGCGGCCGACTCAAGAGAGGCTAAAACAATCTGAGGAGCTTGGACTCAGTGGGAGGTAATGGGAAGCCACTGGGGATTTCAGATTGTTTTTGACATTTGTAGATTACTTTGTTTCTTTTTAATTTAATTTTAAAAATTATATTAACACTGTAAATATGGTACATTCAGAGAGATCTTGCTTCCATGCCTATCCCCTCCCCACTGTTCTTTCCTTTTTTCTATAGGCAACCCACTTTTGTTAAATTCTGACTTATTTTTTTCATTCTTCTTTTTGAAAATATAAGCAAATATGTATATGTAGTAGTCTTCCTTTTTTTTTTTTTTTTTTATCCTCACCTGAGGACATTTTTCCATTTTTTTGTTCAGATAGAGTGGGAGGGGGGGAGAAAGAGAGAGAAACATTAACGTGAAAGGGACACATCGAGTGGCTGCCACCCGCACAATCCAACCAGGGCCGGGGACAAACTGCAATCGAGGTACGTATGTGCCCTTAGCGGGAACCGAACCCCGGTCTCTCTGGACCGCAGGCCAACGCTCTAACCACTGGGCAAAACCGGCCAGGGCGTCTTCCTCTTTTCTGTTTAAAAATAAAACACTATGTACGTTCTTCAGCATTTTGCATTTTCACTTAAATTCTTTCATATCAGTATATAGAGGTTTTCTTCATCCTTTTCTACATCTGCATTATGCTCCATTATATGAATGTATCCTAATTTCTGCAGCAGTCATTTCTTGATAGATATTTGGTGGTTGTGTTCAGTTATTTGCTATTATAAATTGTGCTTTAGTGAATAGGCATAGGCACATACCGTTTTGTATTTTGCCAGTGTGTCTTTGGCATAGATTCCTAGGTCAAAGGGTCAAGACTCACTCACCAATTCCCCTTACTGCCAGCCCCTGGCAATCACCATTCTACTTTCTGTCTTTATGATGTTGACCATTCAAATATCTCATGTAAATCATATAGTATTTGTCTTTTTTTGTGACTGCCTTTGTTCACTTAGCATGATGTTCTCAAGGTTTGTCCATGCTGTAGCATGTCAACATTTCCTTCCTTTTTGAGACTGAATAATACTCCATTGTATACATGTACCACATTGTGCTTACCCATTCATTTGTTGGTAGACACTTGGGTTGCTTCCTGATTTTAGCTATTGTGAATAATGCTGCCATGAACGTGGGTATACAGACATCTCTCTGAGATCCTGCTTTCCATTCTTTGGGGAATATGCACAGAGGTGGAATTACAAGATCATATGATGCTTCTGCTTGTGTTTTTTGAGGACCTGCCATGCTGTTTTCCACACCAGCTGCACCGTTTTATATTCCCACCAACAGAGCACCGGGGTTTCCGTCTCTCCACATCCTTATCAGCATTTGTCTGTGTTTTTGATAGTAGCCATCCTAATGGCTGTGAGGTGGTATCTCAATGTAGTTGCTATTTGCATTTTCCTAATGTTTAGTGATATCAAGCATCTTTTCACATGTCTATTGGCAATTTTTGATATCAACTATCTTTTTAAAAAACCACCTCTTCCTTGACTGCATGTCCCACTCTAACCACCACCTAATTTCTTTGTTCCCTTCAGAGCTAAACTCTGAGAAAGAGTTGCCTTCATGCTATGTCTCTGTTTCTCTACCTTCCACACAAGTCTCAATACCCTCCAGCCTGGCCTCCAGCGCCACCACACTGCTGAAACTGCTACTGTCGAGGGTACCAGCGACTCAGTGTCGTCAAACCCAGTGCATGCTTTCAGCAACATCTGACGCAGTTGACCATCTTCTCTGTCTTGAGACATTCACTCCTGTGACTTTTGGGACACCATGCTCTTCTGGTATTTCTCCTACACACCAGTCTCTGTCTACCTACCTCCTCTACCTGACCTCTCAGTGTTGAAGTTCTGGAATTTCTCAGGCTCAGTTCTGGTCCTCCCCTCCCCCTCCCTTTCTTCCTTCTCCTTTCTTCCAACTTTCCTCTGTATCCTCCCCTCCTTCTTCTCTCTCCTCGCTCCCCTTTCTCTTCCCTCCCTGGCTTTTTGCTTTATATTCACTTTCCTCCCCCTTTCTCTCCCTCCTTCCCTCCTATTCCCCTTTCTCTCTTCCTTCTCTCCTTTCATGATCTTCTCCTTCGTCCTTTTACTCTCATTCTCTCGCTCTTCCTTTCTCCACTCTTTTTCTTAAGACAAAGAATAAAGTTATTTAAGAAGGAGCACTCATTTTATAGCTTCCCACAGCTTCTCCTATTCCTTGTTGCCTTACACTCAACTTGTTTCATGCATTCACATGTCTGCCTGGCTTCTATGAACATTGAGTTTGTGATCACTCTCTTAGGTCATATATTGTATATTTATGTAAACATTTTCCTCTATTTCTTGATCATATGTTCTCTAAGAGTTGGTTTTGCATTTGCCTTATTCCCAAGAGTCCTAGCAAAGTTCCTTGAGAATAATAGAAATAAAATTTATTGAATAAAGAAGCAAGGAAGTAAGTAAGCAAATAAATAAATAAATAAAAGGATTCTTGAAAATCCAAAGTGGAAAGTGCTTTTTATCTTGAAGAAGATGTATGTCTGGCACCTAAATGGGCATTCAGGGGTTTTGATGAACTAATTGAAAAACTTGCAATCTGTAGGTTCTAATATGACAAAGAACCTACAGGCACACTTTAGAGACACTGTGAGTTTGGTTTCTGACCTTTGCAACAAAGCGAATGTTGCAATAAAGTGAGTCCTGTGAATTATTTGGTTTCCCAGGGTATGTTTACACTGTACTGTAGTCTGTTAAGTGTGTAATAACATTATATCTAATAAACAATGTACAGACCTTAGTTAAAGAATGCGAACTGTCGCCCTGGCCAGTTTGGCTCAGCAGTTAGAGCGTCGGCCTGCGGTCCGGAGAGACCCGGGTTCGGTTCCCGCTAAGGGCATGTACTTCGGTTGCAGTTTGTCCCCGGCCCTGGTTGGTCGTGCGGGTGGCAGCCACTTGATGTGTCCCTTCACGTCGATGTTTCTCTCTCTCTCTCCTTCCTCTCTCTCCCTCCCACTCTATCTGTACAAAAAATGGAAAATATCCTCGGGTGAGGATAAAAAAAAAAAAGAATGACTGATCAGGGTGGTGGTTGCTGAAGGTTGGGGTGACTGAGGCAGTTTCTTAAAATAAGACAACAATGAAGTTTGCTACATCAGTTGATTTCCTTTCATGAACAATTTCTCTGCAGCATGCAAGGCTGTTTGATAGCATTTCACCCACAGTAGAACTTTCAAATTTGGAGTCAACCCTCTCAAACCCTGTCTCTGCTTTATCCACTAAGTTTACGTACTACTTTAACTACTTGGTTGTCATTCCAACAATCTTCACAGCATATTTACCGGGAGTAGATTCTATCACAAGAAGCCACTTTCTTTGCTCATGCATGGGGTGCAACTCCCCATCCATTAAAGTTTTATTGTGAGATTGAAGCAATTCAGTCACATCGTCAAGCTCCACTTCTGATTCTAGTTCTCTAGCTATTTGCACATTTGCAGTTACTTCTACCACTGAAGTCTTGAACCCCTCAAAGTCATCTTTGAGGGTTGGAATCCACTTCTTCCAAATTCTTGTTACTATTGATATTTTGACCTCACCCCCTGAGTCATGAATGTTATTAATGGCATCTAGAATAGTGAATTCATCCCAGAAGGTTTACAATGTACTTTGCCCAGATCCATCAGAGAAATCACCATCTATGACAGTGATAGCCATATGGAATGTTCTTAAATAAAACTTGAAAGTCAAAATTACTCCTTGATCCACGGGCTGCAGAATGGATGTTATGTTAGCAGACATGAAGACAACATTAATCTTTGTACATCTTCATCAGAGCTCATGGGTGACCAGGTGCATTGTCAATGAGCAGTAATACTTTGAAAGGAATCTTTTTCTGTAGGTCACAACAGTGGGCTTAAAATAGTAAATAAATTGTGTTATAAACTGACATGCTATCATCCAGGCTTAGTACTTCCATTTATAGAGCACAGGCAAATTTAGCATAACTTTTAAGGCCCTACCGTCCTTAGAATGATAAATAAGCATTGGATTCAACTTAAAGTCACCAGCTACATTTGCCCCTGACAGGAGAATCAGCTTGTCCTTGGAAGCCATGAAGGCAGGCATTGACTTCTCTCTAAATATGAAAGTCCTAGATGGCACCTTCTTCCAATATAAAGCTGTCTACATTGAGAATCTGTTGCTTAGTGTTGCCACCCTCATTAATTCTCCTAGCTAGACCTTCTGGATAACTTGCTCCAACTTCTACATCAAAACTTGTTGCTTCACCCTGAACTTTCATGTTATGGAGACAGCTTCTTTCCTTAAACCACATGACCCAACCTCTGCTGGCTTCACACGTTTCTTCTGCAGCTTCCTCACCTCTCAGCCTTCATGGAATTGAGGAGAGTTAGGCCCGGCTCCGGATTAGGCTTTGCCTTAGGATAATGTTGTGACTGGTGTGATCATCTACCCAGACCACTCAGACTTGTTGCATATCAGCAATAGCGCTGGTTTGCTTTCTTATCGCTCGTGTTCACTGGAGTAGCACTTTTAATTTCACTCGAGAACTTTTTTCTTCGCATTCACAGCTTAGCTAACTGGTGCAAGAGGCCTAGCTTTCGGCTGGTCTTGGCTTTCGACGTGTCTTCCCCACTAACATGAACCGTTACTGGCTTTTGAGTTAAAGTGAGAGATGTGCTGCTCTTCCTTCCACTCGAACTCTCGGCGGCCGTTACAGGGTTGTGAACTGGCCTGATTTCAGTACTGTCATGTCTGTGGGGCTAGGGAGGCCCAAGGAGCGGGAGGGAGGAGGACACAGCTGGTTGGTGGAGCAGTCAGAACACACACAATATTTATCAAGGAAGTTTCCCATCATATATGGGTATGGTTGGTGGTGCCCCCAAACAATTATGATAGTAATATCAAAGGCCACTGGTCCGAGATCACCGGAAGACACAGAATAAAGAAAGTTTTGAAATATTGCGAGGATTACCAAACGGGCCACAGAAACACGAAGTGAGCAACTGCTGCTGGAGAAGCGGCGCCCACGGCCTCGCAGCGTTGCCCGGGCCTTCAGCCCGCGCATGCGCGCTCGGAGCCCAGAGCCGTGAGGGGCGCACAGTGAACAGGGAGGCTGGAGCTCATCATCCACCACTGAAAGGTGTCCTGCAGAATCTACAGCTTTCCAGATCCAGCTCAGTTATATATTCTATTAGACATGAAAATAAGAGGCAAAGAATATCAGTATATCAGCAAAGTGTGATAGAATATTTACTGACTTTCGACTGAAAGCAGAAATCCGGTTATGATGAAAATAAAGTGTTTTTCATTAAGATGAGTATATAGTCTCTCTTTATGTGTGGCTCACACATCATTTTTATTAATATTGCTAAATGAAAATACTAAAAATACTCTAGGTCAGGGCAGGTGTGTCAGATTAAAGTAAAATGATCAATAATGTGATTGAAGTGTTAATAATACAGTGCACCAGTAATGAGAATTGAATCATGGAAAATTCGAAAAATGATTTGGAGACCGAAGACATGTATTTGGCCAAATGACCTGGGGCACGCGCTACACCTTGGCGTTCTTGGGTCTAAAGCAAGAAGATTGGATTTAACTATGTCTAAGGTATTTCCTAGCTATCAAGTTTCTGAAATAAATAAATGGCTGCAGGTCTGTGATCCTGTGATTCTTTTCCAGTGAATGCCTGATTCTGCTAAGAAAAAATATCTGGAAAAGCCCAATGGAAATCATGTTAGAAAAGGAAGGAGAGAGCGTTGTAGGGCTCTCTGTACCAGCTGGTGGAGGAGATGTGGGAGTTATTTTTAAAAAGACAAAGGAAGAAAGATTAAAAATAATAAGAAGAGGAAGGGCCAGCACTTCCTCCGTCCTCTGAGAGGTGGCTCTCCCACCGTTCTCAAGACTCGTCAGCACCTGCACTGTGGACAGCACCACATCGCCTCTGAAGTTCCACCCCTCTGAGCCCAGATTCCTGGAATCCACTAATCAAGTGGTTTGCAGTCTTTCAAAAAATAAAATGAAACCAGGGAGGGCCACATGGAGGACTTCAAAGATACCACTCTAGATCTTGAATTGAGGGGTTGGTTCAAAAATGCCATGTTTCTCTTGTGCTTTACATCAACCATAATATACATTGCATGAATTCTGTCATAGTAATGAACTTTTTCATGATAAAAGTAATGAGTTAAAAATATATACCACATTAAAACAAATGAAGATACATTGTCATTTAAAGAGAGGCCTCACATCCAGAGGAATAATTAAGAGACTATTATATGTCAACTGAGTTTCAGTTACAAACCTTCCTCCTCTCCCTACAGTGCAAAAGTAAGATGAGCAAAGGCTAGCAAGGTAGTAGCAAAGATCCCATGTGAGAATAAGAATGTGAACAACAACAAAAAAAGGTAGATATTCTCCACTTTTATAGAGCCCAGAAAGGCTGGTGGAGATATGACCAGGTCGGCATTTCAACCAGGCTTGTGAGAAGTTCCAAAAAGCTGAAGTCAAGAGTGTGGTCTTGTCTTAGAGCAGAGCCAGATGGGAACTCCTAGAGAGGACCCCAGATTCTCTCATATTTGTACATTCATGTGATAAAAACGAGCCCAAGAACCATGTTGTCACTAACAGAAAACAAAATTTGGGGCAGAATTTTTATTGTGTGACGTTCAGAAATGCTTTGGACTGCAGGCTTCATCATTTGCATTTCTGATCATTTACCTTTATGCCTGGGAGAAGGTCCAGGGGGCCTCTGGCTCTTCAAACCCTTCCAGACCTGCTCTTCATTTGTCAGTTCTCATTCCTGTTTTCTTTACGGTTCTGCCAGACAGTGTTAACCAACCCTCTTCTGTGGCTTGGTTACTCTAGATTATCTGAGTTCCCTGACCTCATTACCTTCCTCTGGCCTTCCTTTCTGTCCTGCCCCTTTCATATTCATTGCGGGTATTTAGCAGATGTTTATTGAGCACCTGTTATGTGTCAGGTACTGTTCCAGGTGCTGGGGATAAAAGAACGAACCACGTAGCCATGGCCTGTTCTAATGCAGATTATAGTATAGTGGGGTGCAGACAGGTAGGCACCAAACAAACATCTAAATAATTTAATGTATATTTAGGTTCACACTTGCAGAGAAGATGTAGTGCTGTAAGAGGCAGCAACAGGGCCATCTACTCTACATTGAGTGGTCAGGGAACTCAGCTTTGAGGATGTGGCATTTAAATTGTGACCTGAAGGAAGAGGCAAGTGAAAAGAGACGACATAATGTTGTAGGTTGAAGGTAAAGTGTGTGTAAAGCCTGAGACAAGGAAGACCATCGACACTGGAGGGCCAGAGAGAAAGCTGGTGCTGCACACTGGACATGTACCTTGGTGTTAACAGAAAAAGGATAGTTGATTTGTCTACATATGACATGCTTTGTGCAGATCTGGCCACACTATTAGCAAGTTTACTTGCATGGAAAATGCCCACGGTCTGTTGTCCAGTGAAAAGTGTACTATCTTAAATGTATAGTATTGTTCTACATGACAGTGCATTGCATCAGTTAGGACTTTGAGGTGCAAGTCCTGGAAAGCCCAATTAAAACTTGCTTGAGCAAAGTGGGAATTTATTAGTTTGCATGTCTGAAAAGCCAGGGGTGGGGCTACCATGAGGCCAGGCTTCATCAGGGGTTCAAGTGTTCTAGACCAGTTCTGTCTAATAGAGAATATGAGCCACATGCATCATAGCTTCAACATATAACCATATAAAATTATTAGTGAAATAGTTTATATTCTTTTTTTATACCAAGTATTTGAAATCCAGTATTGTTGTTTTTGTTTTTTTTTTTGTCTCATGTCTTCATTTGTACAAGTCACAGTTCAAGTGCTCAATAGCTGCATGTGGCTAGTGGCTGCCACCTTGGACAGTGCAGGCCAAGGCCTTAGATCCTCTCCATTTCAATCCATGTGGAAATGACCTAGATGGCCTTCTTAGAGTTCAGAGCAGAAGTTTCTTTGCATTCTTTGTGGTGCTGAAAGACTCATGTGATCATGTTAAACCAATATTGTGACCAGGAAAAAAATGATGCACCCAATGGTATAGTCCTAAATCCCATGCACTACCCCAGAAGTGCAGAGAGGGTAGGCGCCCCTGAACTCAATGTACGGGATAGACATTTGTTACTTTTGGCTACTTGGTGTCCATTTATCATTTATCAGGAATAGTGTTTGGGAATTCTGGCTGCCCCAGGTGGAAGAGAACTAGGAAGCAGACTTTTAATGGAAGTTATATGTTGGGAGTGAGATTCCCGTGTCGTGAAGGGTAGCTCTTTTATTTTATGTTCTATATATCTCAGTTTCTCACTGTTGGGGTGTACTGTTTTATTTTAACTTTTGCTTTCAAAGAAGAAGATAAGTAAATTTAGGTTTTCTTGTTCTAAAAAGGTTAAGACCAAATGGGGGATTGGTCTAATACTAGGGTGAGCAAATATCGTGCCGGGACAGTCCCGGCTTATAACTGTTGTCACAGTGTGATAATTAATAGAACTCCCTTTACCTCCAAAGTGTCCCAGTGCTGACGCATACGGACAGCCGATCTTCGGACCCATGATGTATATTGATAAACTTAATTCACACTTTAAGACAGTAATCTGAGGTAATAGCACGATTTGACAGAAACATCTTAAAATCCATTAAAAGGCAAAGTAGTCATAGTGTGTATTTCTGTACCCTCAGAGGGGGAGGTATTTCAAGAGTTAATTTTTCTAATAACTGACACTTGCCCTGTAAGTACCAAAATGTTTTAACATTAATCATTTGGGATGAAAATATTGCTCTGATATATTATATATTTTCCCAACTTCTTAAGTAGAGAAAACCAGACGTAACCGAACAACCTGTAGACACAGTTCTCACAGAGCTTTCCACCTGGTGGGCAGCCGCCCAGGGTGTGTCGTGAAGGGACTGCAGGTGTGCGGAGACAGGGGCCCTCATCTCCATGACTTAGGGAGGCCAGGTGGGGTTTGGGGTGGCAGGGGCCTCTGGATCAGTTGCCTCTGGCTATTTTCCACAGTGTCATCTACATAGGTTCATTGTCTAAGTGCACTTTGACTTGTAAAAGGTCAGGAAGCACTGATTATTGCTTTGTGTTGATTGAGAGATTCCGGCAGGGCCACCTTGGAGTTAAAGAAGGTGCTTTTACATTTACCCTTGAACTGAATCTGTGCAGACAACGACTACGCTTTGCTCTGTGTGGGACGCTTTCCTCTGCTTCGAAGGCCATTGCTTCTTACTGCCTTTGCTGTTTCGTTTGCTGTTTTATTTTACCCAGGTGCGTTAGGTGGGGTGAACGATGCTGGAATGTGGCTTGCCTCTTCTAGCTGAAGATTTCGCAGTGGATTTCACATTATTGTCTTTTTAATTCATTTCTGTCCTGTTGCTGTACTTCATACGTCTAAGATAACCTTAGAAAGTCATGTTATACGTCCTCATTAGAGAGAATAGATATCTCTCCCATAGAAAGCTCTTCATTAAGAGTTAGTTGTGGTAAAATATATGTGTATTTGTAGTTTCAAAAAGATTGTAAATAAATTACTAGGTGAGCGCGTCATAATGCAGGATTATAGGGAAGGAACGAATGTTTGGTATATGCACATGCACATATACACATAGATGTATACAGAGGGGGCAGGGAGAGAAACTTAAAAAAACATGGAGGAAGGTTATGCGCTTTTCCCCAACCAACCTCATGAAGGTCAGTCATCCTGCTATCTCAACAAATGGTCCCTCGTTACTATTCTGAAACGGAATGCTCTTCCGGTCACAACTGGTGTTAGCCAATGAGGCATTTCTGATGCTTCTGGGTTCTTGTGCAAGGGCGGACCTCTTCCAGCACTGTGAGTGACAGGGGACATACTCAACAGGTCACGTGAAGCCTTAACTCTTAATTAACATCTTCAGAGTCTGACCTAGGACTGGATTCCAGTTCCAGCCCATATGACTAGCGAGCTCTGTGCGCTGGGTAAGTTTCTTGATCCCTCTAAGCCCCAGTTTTTGCACTGAGTTTTTGTAATGATGAAATGAGAAAAAGTTTGTAATGTCTCTGACGTGTAGTCTCTGGCTTGTAGTAAGTGGCATTGTCCCATTGTTGTTATTGTTAATAATAATAATAATAATATATGAAATAGTTAATGGTCAATGGCAGACTTAACTTTGGGGAAATATAACAAATGATAAAACATAAGTATGATATTTTTGTGATTGGCCTAATTTTGAGTAGTCACCTGTTATATTTATCACTAAACAGTGACATGTATGAGAAATTTTGAAGTTGACTTAAATGGGTTAGGAGTCCTCTGGAGTTGTTTTATTCTTAGGTATGCATGATGTTTACTGTGTAGCATCATGTTCTTTGCCAGGCAATTGCTGTTGGTAGGTGCTTTCAGGAGAGCTTCTGATGAAATAGCCCTGAAGGAAAGAAGTAAGGCTCCTTTGTGCTGTGGGGGAATAGTCTGGATCCCTTCAGACTGTGAAGGAGACTTGTCGGAGAACACCTCGCTCCCTGCCTGGGCCCCATGAGATTCTCTGCGCTTTTGGGCCTGGAGTCTGAGAGTTACTCATGGCGCCATCTGACCAACTCATTTGAAGACACCCCGTTTTCAGGGACACTCTTGAACTCTTTCTGTATCTTTGGCTTTTTATCCCATCTCAACTAGGTCTTGGAAGTGATGACGACTTTAAAATCCTTTTAAAAGACTGCTTTAAAAAAAATTTTAAGCTACTTTTCTTTGTCCTTCTAAGAGAGGGATGATTTTTTCTCCCCTCTTCCTTTCCTGACTGTGATCAAGGGGAAGGGTGGTGCAAACTGGCAGTCCATGTGCTCATTCCAGCTGTTTCCAGCAGCACAGCTCTTATCTGTCTATCTGCTGTCTGTCTGTCTGTCTATCTATCTATCTATCTATCTATCTATCTATCTATCTATCTGTTATTTAAAATTGGGTTTGCAGGGAAGCCTGAGCACTCCAGTTCACTTTGCTTATTTCATGATGTTTCAGACACTTAGGCTATTTGCTGCCCCCTGAAAGCAAGTGCATTTTTGACCCCAGATAAATGTAATAAATTATATATAATTTGTGGTGTTTGTTCATGTCTTTTGCTAGTCAGAGCTCCATTCCTGTCTGACGAACCGTTCTAATTCGGCTCCTGTGGTTGTTTAGATTCATTTTTGGTGTTGTGGCCTCAGATTTGCTTTTTATGATTTCCCCATGTTTGTGCTTGCAGCATTTTTGGTTGGGCTGTGGGTTGCCAGAAGAGAACCCCCCCACATAGAGTTTCTTTAGCCAGGGTATATAACTGCCCAAAAGCCAGGTGGTCACACGGGATGGGAGCTGTGTGGCCTCTCTCAGTGTAGAATTGGTCGGTGCCCAGAGTGTCCATTGGGGGCACTTGACTGCCGTGTCACTGGTCTGAGAAGCTTGTCACGCTATGCCACACGTCCTTTGCACGAGAATCTCCCAGCAAGGGAGGAACTTCTCCCATCACTTGGCTTAATGCTTCCTCAGAAGGGAGTTCTTGCCAACACTGAACTCTCCGGGTTCTCGAACCCAGACAGCCTGACAAAGCAGAGTCGTTCTCAGGGACTTGGTAGTGAAGCAGGAGCTCCCCATCCCTGTTTCCTCAGCTCCTTCTTTTGCCAACTGGATTCATGTTACGCTTGTAAGAGACGGGATCTCTGGATGTGCCTTTTAGACTGCTTCACCTATTAGAATTTCTCTGATCGCGTTTGTGTGGCTGGTATCTGGACCTGGCAGGATTTTACAGAACCAGAGCGTACACAGCTGAAGCCGGCAGGGCCTCTCCACCACGCTGTCAGGATGACCCCGGGAGCTTTAAAGAGCCACACGTGCCAAGACCCTCCTGCAGGAACGCAGAGGCCCCTGTGCTTTTCCAGAGCTGCCCTGGGATTGTGACAGGCAGTCTCACATCGGATCCTCAGGCTGCCAGGGACGGGATCTTACACAGTGGCTTAATTTCTCTTAATGTTCCTTCTGTTGTTGTTCATACATTGATGACTGTTCCACTTAGGGCTCTGATTCTAAACAGGGACAGAGATTTTTCCAATCACAAAGACACGTGTGCTGGAGAGCCTGCGCCTCCTGGTGACACCATCTGCCGTGGCTCGCTCAGGTCCCTGGGAGGCCTCCCCCCCTCTGCGGTGTAAGGGGTAGAAGACAGGGAGGAACGGTGAAGAACCGGTGCTCTAAGGTTTTGTTTGGTGTGTGAGACTTTGGATTCCAGGAGCAAAAGGAGGAAGCACATTGGCCTTAGCCGATTGTTTATTCTGCATTAAAAGCAGCCCACCAAGGCCCCGAACAGGCTGGGTGGTTGTCGGAGGCAGTGGGACTGGAGCCAGATCTCTGTCTCTTAGACACCATCCTAGGGTGCTAACCAATGACAGCGTCCCTGCGGAAGGTAGGAGGAAACTGCCATTCACCTCATTTGACTCACCTCTTGAGCATCACATTAAAAGCCATCTGACCTTCGCTCTGGTGGGGAGGTCATCCCTTCTGGCAGGATTTGATAACTTATTTTCTACCTTTGTTATGATATTTTCAATCACCTTTGGGAGAAGAAAGGACAGGAAGTGGGAATCCTCATGCTGACATTCACTGGATGGGCCGCCCTCAGACAAGGAACATAAGCCTCACATTCATCATCTGCAAACTAGGGGGAAATCTGCCTTAGATGTTGTGGTAAGGATAACATATCCCTATTTTACAGGCAAGGAAACAGGCAGGGGAGGATGACGCAATTGCCTCGAGGCCTCACAGGGTTGAACCCAGATTGTCTGACACTGTTCAGAGCTGCCCACTCAGTCCTTCTGCCATAGAGCTGTGCAGAGGGTCACCCTGTACTTCTTGTCTGGTTCAGGATGGCCTAGTATGGAGTTTTCTGAAATTACTTGTCAGTGTCCCGCATTGTGCAATTCAGAGTCAGGTGCCTGGAGTACTTTTTTCTTTGACTCTAAGCCTTGCAAGGAGTTGTCCCTGCACTTTGCAGGTGTCCAAAGAAAGGTGATGCACACGGACTCCGGCAAAGAGAGACTGCAGGGCTATGTTTGCGTTGGAGTTTACGGATGATGGCTTGCTGCTCCAACAAGAGGTATCTGTAGTTACTGTTTTAAAAAATTAAAATTACTCTTAATAGATTAAAGATTTAAATATTAGACTCAAAACCATAAAAATCTTAGAAGAAAACATAGGCAGTAAAATCTCAGACATTTCTCGTAGCAATATTTTCCTGATATATCACCTTGGGCAGTACTTGCACAGCAAAAGAAACCATCAACAAAATGAAAAGACAACCCACTGAATGGGAGAATATATTCACCGGTTTATCTGATAAGGACTTAATATCCAAAATTTATAAGGAACTTATAAAACTCAACATCAAAAAACCAAACAATCCAATTAAGAAATGGGCAAAGGGCCTGAATAGACACTTCTCCAAAGAGGACATATATATATATGGCCAATAGACATATGAAAGAATGCTCAACATCACTAATTATCAGAGAGATGCAAATTAAAACTATAGTGAGATATCACCTCACACCTCTCAGAATGGCTACTATCAATAAATCAACAAACAAGTGTTGGCGAGGATGTGAAGAAAAGGGAACACTTATGCACTGTTGGTGGGAATGCGGATTGGTGCAGCCACTGTGGAAAGCAGTATGGAGTGTCCTCAAAAAATTAAAAATGGAACTGCCTTATGACCCAGCAGTTCCACTTCTGGGAATACATCCAAAGAAACTCAAAACAACAATTCAAAAGAATGTATGTACCCTTATGTTGATTGCAGCTCTATTTACAATGGCCAAGATTTGGAAGCAGCCCAAGTGCCCATCAGTAGGTGAGAAAATAAAAAGCTGTGGTACATTTACATAATGGAATACTACTTAGCCATAAAAAAGAAGAAAATCTTACCCTTTGCAACAGCATGGATGGACCTGGAGAGCATTATGTTAAGTGAAATAAGCCAGTCAGAGAAAGACAAGAACCATATGATTTCACACATATGTGGACTCTAATGAACAAAATAAACTAACAAAGTAAAGACTCATGCATAGAGAGCAGACTGACAGCTGTCAGAAGGGAGAGGGTTGGGGGCTGGGTGAGAAGCACGAAGGGATTAAGCAAAGGAAAAAAGAAAGACTCGAGGACACAGACAGCAGTATAGTGATGTACAGAGGGAAGAGGGGGTGGGGGTAGGAAAGGGTAAAGGGAGGACAAATGGTGATGGAGGGAAACTTGACTTGAGGTGATATACTCACAATACACAGTACAGATGATGTATGTGGAATTGTACACCTGAAACCTATATCATTTTATTAACCAATGTCATCCTAATAAATTAAAGAATAAAATTACTCTTTTAAAAATAAATGAGTGAATAAATGAAATAGTTTTTAAATTTTTTTTATCCTCATTCGAGGACATTTTTGTGTTTATCTTCAGATAGAGTGGGAGGGAGAGAGGGGGAAGAGAGAGAGAGAGAGAGAGAAACATCTATGTGAGAGATACATCGACTGGTTGCCACCCACACGACTCCAGCCAGGGCCGGGGACAAACTGCATCCGAAGTACGTGCCCTTAGCGGAAACCAAACCCAGGACTCTCTGGTCCACCGGCCGACGCTCTAACCACTGAGCAACCGGCCAGGGCGAAATATTTAATAAGTGAGATAACCTTGGGGAAGTTCCCAGCAGAGGACCTGGGACATAGTAAGCTCTCTATAACCGCTTGTCTCCATTCTTTCCGCCTTCTCTTTCCTCTGACCTTAGTTTGATCTGTTATTTCCTCTTTCACACACTGAGGTAACAATCCTCTCCATTACATTATCCTTGATACTGATCAGGTGATTTGATGAATACTGTTTAGTTTGAGTGTTACAACTAAAGTGCCTTTTAAAGAGCGATATGAAATTAGGAAGGATAGAAGCTACTCTGGATGACAGAATTGGGTTTTGGATGTCCGATGAAAATGATGGACTGATATCAGAATTAATTGGGTTCTAGATGTAAATTTAAAATCATGGGCTGATATCAGAATTAATTGGGTTCTAGATGTAAATTTAAAATGATGGACTGATTCTTAGAATATGAAATATGGGCTAAATGTAAGGTCTTGTGATGGGGTCCAGAAAATAAACTACATGAGTGTGAATGGAGGAGATGTGTGGTTTGGTGTCCACAAATACAAAAAAAATACTTGAGTGTTGACAGGGTGTCTGGGAAATGTAGTCTTTAGCTGGTAGCCACATTCCTAGCTAAGAATTTTATACCATGCTCATGGATTGGAAGGATTAATATTGTTAAAATGTTCTTACTACCCAAAGCAATATACAGATTTAATGTAATCTCTACTAAAATACAAATGATACTCTTCTCAAAACTAGAACAACAAATCCTAAAATGTATATGGCATCACAAGAGACGCTGAATAACCAAAGCAATCTTGAGAAAGAACACAGTGGAAGGTATCACACTCCCTGAGTTCAAACTATACTACAGAGTTACAATAATTGAAACAGTGTAATAATTATTGTACTAACAAAAACAGACACACAGATCAATAGAATAGAATAGAGAACCCAGAAATAAATCCTTGCTTATATCTTCAATTAATCTAGTATAATGGAGGCAAGAATATACAGGCTCTTCAATAAGTAGTGTTGGGAAAACTGGAGAGATACATCCAAAATAATGAAACTGTACTGCTTTCTTAAACCACATTAAAAAATAAATTAAAGTGGATTAAATACTTAAATGTAAGATCTGGAAACATAAAACTCCTAGAAGAAATCATAGACAGTAAACTCTTTGACATTGCTCTTAGCGTTTTGTTTTGGATAAATCTTCCTGGGCAACAAATGGGACCATATCAAACTAAAAAGTTTTTGCACAGTGAAAGAAACCATCCACAGAACAAAAATACAACCTACTGAATGGGAGAAGATATTTGCAAATTATATCCAATTATATCCAATAAGGGGTTAATATTTTAAAAATATAAGAAACCCACACAACATAACATCAAAAAACAAACAAAGTGAAACAAAACAAAAAACAGTCTAATTGAAAAATGGGCAAAGGACCTGAATAGACACTTCTCCAAAGAGGACACACAGATGGCCAACAGACATATGAAAAGATGCTCACCATCACTGATTATCAGAGAAATGCAAACTAAAACTCCAAAATACCACCTTACAACGGTCAGGATGGCTTTCATTAAAAAATGTATCAAATAATAAGTGTTGGCAAGGATGTGGAGAAAAGGGAACCCTCATGCACTTGGAATTGTAAATTGGTGCAGCCATTATGGAACAGTATGGAGATCCCTCCATAAATTAAAAATAGAGCTGCTGTATGACCCAACAATGCCACTTCTGGGTATTTATACAAAAAAACCCAAAACACTCATTTGAAAAGATATATGTACCTCTATGTTCACTGAAGCATTATTTACAACAGTCAAGATATGGAAGCAACCCAAATGCCCATCAATAGATGAGTGGATAAAGAAGCTGTGGTGTGTGTGTGTGTGTGTGTGTGTGTGTGTGTATGTATATATATATATATATATATATATATATATATATATATATATATAGTGGAATAGTACTTGGCCATAAAAAAAATGAAATCTTACCATTTGCAACAGCATGGATGGACCTAGAAGGTATTATACTAAGTGAAATAAGCCAGTCAGAGAAAGACAAATACCATATGATTTCACTTATATGCAGAATCTAAAGAACAAAATAAATGAACAAACAAAATAGAAACAGACTCATAGACACAGAGAGTGGACTGGTGGTTGCCAGAGGGGAGGGTGATTGGGAGACTAGCTGAAAGGTGAAGGGATTGAGAAGTACAAATCGGTAGCTGCAGAATAATCATGGGGATGTAAAGTACAGCACAGGATATATAGTCAATAATATTGCAGTGACTGTGTATGGTGCCAGGGGGTACTCGAAATATCGGGGGGGTCACTTTGTAAAGTGTGATTGTCTAACCACTATTCTGTACACTTGAAACCAATACAAAATACAGTTGAAAGTAAACTGTAACTGAAAAAAAAATTGGCCGCACTGAGGCTTTAGTCTGTTGCCCTTGTTTTAGAACAAGGATGGTGATGTGTCTGGGATCATGCTGTTAAGATGCACAAGAATGTGTTCAGGGGAGGTGATCTGGATGGGAACGGGACTCCAGATGAATTCTCAAGAGAAATAATTGAAGGCAATGGTTACTTTTAGTCTGGAGAAGCTAGGACTCTTCACGACATAATCATTGTCTTCAGATTTCTGAAGGACAGTCAGGTGGTTAGGAGAGACCCTTGGGCAGTATATTTCCAAAGGGAAGTACTAGAATCATCGAGAGGATGCTCTGGAGACAGACAGCAGCCAGTATAAATAAGGAAGGCTGTCTCATTATTAGTTATCAGTTATGGAGCCCTTATTGCCAGGCAAGTATTCTAAGCACTTTACATAGATGATTTCACTTTATCCTCAACAGCCCTGTCAAGTAGGTACCATTCTTACCTCTACTTTACAGACGAGACAAAGCAGCATCAGAAGGTTACATAACTTGCCCAGGGATACATGCTACTAAAAGGTGGAGCCATAATAACTGCAACTCTCTACTGCCTACTTGCATGCAAATGAGAGTAGCTATGTAAATAACTTAGCAGTGCCAGGCACATGGGAAGTACTATGTTTCTTATCATGGTGGTTTGACTAGTTTCCTAGGGCTACTCCAACAAATGACCACAAAGTTTGTGGCTTAAAACAAGATCTTTATTTGCTTAGAATTCTGGAGACCAATAATCTGATACAAATTTCACTGGGCTAAGTTCAAGGTGTCAGCAAGGCTGGGCTCCCTCTAGAGGCTCTAGGGGACAGTCTGTTGCTTGCCTCTTCCAGCTTCTGGTGGCTGCCAGGGTTCCATGGCTTGTGGCCACAGTACTCTACTCTTGGCCTCGGGTCACATTGCCATCTCCTCTTATGCTCTCTGCCTCCCTCTTAAAAGGATACTTGTGATTACATTTAGGGCCCTCTCAGATAATTCAGGATAATCTCTCCATCTCAAGATCCTTAAATGAATCACACCTTTGATATGTAAGGTAATATTCATAGTTTCCAGAGATTAGGAAGTGGATATCTTTGGAGGACAGTTATTTAGCTTAGACTAGATGACCGGATTTTTTTCTTTCCACTATTAGAAAAACAACAACACATGCACTTTATAAATGTTATGATTTATTGTTTATTTTTCCTTGTGGGGCCAAGTGTGTGTGTGTGAGTGTGTGAAAAAAGAATATATTTTCTATAAGGTATGAGTTAGAAATAATACTTAATTTTTTTTTTCAAATAGCCACAGCCCAACACTATTTATTGAATAATCCATTCTTTACCCCCAATGATTTAAAATTCAGTTTTTATCACTTATCTATCACATAGCAAACACTGAATCTAGTCTTCATTCAATGCCATCAGTCCATTTTGTAGGTTTCTACAATTGTGCTACAGATGCTGTTTTATTTACTGTAGCATTAAAGTATATAGTTATAGTGGATACATTCAGTCCCCCTCTATTCTTCTTCAATCTTCTTGGCTAATGGCTCTCCTACTATTTTGTCATTGTGTATTTCAACTTAAAAAAACCCTTTTTATCATTTTAATGTGGTCTTGGGAAGAGATTAGATAGATGGAATTGTAATCGTCTGCCTTCCATAATAATCCTCTCATTTTATTTTTTCATTCTAGTGATTTTACTAACTCATCCATTGAGATCTCCCAGATTTCTGGTTGAAATCATGTGGAAGCAATCTTTTAAAACTTCTTTCTGACAATTAAACTTCAACCATATTATCAATTATTTTAATACTTAACCATACATTTTTTGGCTTTAGTCCTCATTACATTTTCTTATATAATATGTCTTCTCCTTTCTTGTGTTCCTTATTTTGGCTTATTTTTTCCTTGGCTAGAATAGAACTTCAAGTAATCTTTTTTTTTTTTTTTTCTGTTTAACAACGAGTATTTGGTGATATTTCTGTGTCTTTGAACATGCGCCCCCCCAACCCCTTTTTATCACATATGAGAGAAATTACAGCTTGGCAGCTGGTACAATTCGTGAGTTACAATAACATTCCCTTAGAATTCTATAAAAATGCCACTGTCTTTTAGCATAAGTGTTGCTGATGCTTCTAATTTTCTTTCTCTTAAGTAGCTCAATTTCTCTCCCCTATCGCGAAGCTTGCAGTTGTATCTCCGTTCTGAGAGTATCAGATTACATGTAGAATTGTGTACCTTTCAGTAACCCTGCTGCCCAGCACTCCGTAGACCTCTGTGATCTGAGGCCTAAAGTCTTTCTTCAGTTCAAGGAAATGTTCTTCTGGTTTTGCCTTGATTATTGTTTTCCCCTCTTTGATTATTGCTTTTCCCTCCATTACTGATGTCTCCTGGAACTCCTAGTAAACTGATACTGGATTTTCTGGATCTCTCCATTTTATCTTGTGTCTTATCTGATTATTTACATCTCTTTTTCTTCTTTGTTTTTTTTTGTTTTTGTTTTTTTCCCTTTGTGGTATCCTCAAATGACCTGCAGCCCTGCCCCTGTTCAGTCTTTGACTTCTATCCGTATTAGGGGCAAACTTCCCACGTTTCAAAGAAGGGCAGGAAAGAACTGCCATGGTGTGCGGAGAACCCGCTTAGTTCCTGATGTCATTTAATTTTTAAATTATTATTATTGATTTTAGAGAGAGGAAGGGAGAGAGAGACATCAATGTGAGAGAGAAACATTGATTGGTTGCTTCCCTTATGTGCTCCAACCGGGGATTGAACCTGAAATCTGGGTATGTGCCCTGACTGGGAGTTGAACCCACCACCTTTTGGTGTACAGGATGATACTCCAACCAACTGAACCACACTGGCCTTTGATTTGCTGTTGAATTGATGCTGTTGTGACGCGTCAGAGTCAAAGAAAGACCACTAGAGAATTGAAGTCCAAATAAGAGTCATTTATTAGTCGGCCGACGTCTGAGTCCGAACACCCTGTGACAGAGTCTTCGGAATCAGCCTCAATATGCTTTATTACATGCCTTTTATATCTTATAGCAAAAGTTTGATGATGTAAGAAAATAGGATTTTTTTGATATAAGGCCCAGGGCTACAACAATGCTGTATAGAATTAGTTTGCCTTGCGGATAACAGGAACACCCAGTCACACCCAGGTATTTCAAGGTACATTGGGTCACACTTAGCCCCAAGCTGCACAAACACAATGCAAGCCTAATTCCTTGAGATTGTGGGGGAGGTCAAGTCTCTGACTCAAGACCTCCAGGCTCCGTGGACTGTGTCAGACACATAGCCAGCTCCCAACAATTTCTTGGTTCAGGGGGTCTTTACAAAACAGGTTCAGCTAGAGGGCACACAGTGAGTGACTTTCCCAATCATCAATTATGGAGCTGTAAACAAGTCAGCACAATAATTGACCAATCATCAATTATGGGGTTATGAACATGTCAGCACAATGCCCTTGACCCTTGTCCAAACTTTGGTCCTCTGAGTTTTGACTTTTTAAGGATCTTTTCCTGGAAACCTGTGCACTTTCTTAGAGGGTCTGTGCAGAATTGACAGCTTATCAGCACTAATCAGTTTTTTCTCCTCACGTCCCATCTACTCTTCCCCATAGACTTCAAACTGTCGCCTTTTGATGGCTTCATATGATAGTCCCCGGAAGGCCACTGATGTTTTGGCCACTTAATTTTGATTTTTTTGGAGAAGTAGGAGGGAGGAAATGCATGGGTCCGGTTGATCATGCCGAAACCCAAAGCCCCAGTGTGGAAATAGTAGCGAGGGCTGCAGCATCATACGGATGGCTGGACCCGATAGCCTCATCTGGCTCTGGGAAGGCTTGTCTCTCAAGTCTAAAGAATAAAACAACATAGTGAAAGGTTTGAAAATCAACTTTTACAGAAAAGGTCCATAGAGTAGGGTTTAACTTAGTCAGGAGAACAGAATGAGGTGAGACTTACTCGATGAGCCCTATTAAACCTGCAGGAGGGACTAAGTTCAACTATAGCCAGAGTGATCCCGGTTGGTCATTACTGAGACCATTTAGCTCTTAGAAACCCATGTGGCATTGCAAAGCCCAGCTAAGAAGCCTCCTTCTCTGGTGAGTTTTCTGAAGGGTTAAGAGATGTTCTATTTAAGGGCAGAGGTTGGACTGAATTAGCTTCCAGATTGCCTGCCATCCTTAGCATATTATGATTATGATACCTCGGTGACTGTGATGTTAGATGTGAAATAAACAGCTGCCGCAGGAAACTCCTGAGAGTAAAATATCTTCTTTTCACCTACCTGTGCTGATAATTTTTTCTTAAGTCAGGAGATGGTGTTTTTGTCAAGACAAGTGTTTTTGTCAAGAACACTTTTTCCGTATCTTTGAAACTGAATGGAGACATCTTCAGTGTCTTCCCTCACAGCTGGGGAGAGAGGACTTTCCGTGGCTCCCTCTTTCCGAGGTTGGAGGCAGTTCCAGCGCTCAGCATTGATGGACACTTCCTCCGTGTCCCTTGGCAGCCCCCTCCCCCAGGGCGGGGTAGAGAGAGAAGCAGGGAGAGGGTATGGGCTAGACCAGGGGGGGAGAGGAGTGACAGGCTCCCTGAGGTAGGTCTGTGCGTGTCTCAGAGCCTCCTGGGCTCAGGTCTGGTGGCTGCAGGGGAGACAGTTCTAAGCTGTATGGCTGGTGACATTTCCGGCAGCCAGTGCCCAAGCCCAGCTATCTGGAGCAATGACACATGAAATATGATCATTTTCTGCTAAAGAGCCTGGAAGGAGGGAGAGAAGGGAGTGTGAGAGAGAGTGTGTGTGTGTGTGCGCGTGTGTGTCTGAGAGGGGGTGGTGCAGGCAGCACCTGTGACCAGGTGGGATGGTGACAGTGCACTGGGCTCTGATGCTAGGACAGAGGGCCGTGCCCTGGGGAGTGGCTGTAGGAACCCCAAGGTCATTCCTCAGGTGAGCTGCTACTGCTGGGTGGGAGCCCGAGGAGAAGCACCCATTCTGAAGCTCAGGGCACCCGGGATGAGAAAGAAACTGTAAAAGGCATTTTTGGTCCTTCCAAACATAAGTGAGGTTAGGAGTTTTGATTTCTTCTCACTGTTAACCCTTTAAAAGCCAAAACAAAACTGGGGTAAACACCATCTGGGTGGCTGAAGTACTTGATAAGTCATTTAAAAAACATACATTTGGGCTGGGGGTGGTTTATCCCCCACCTACCCCATATTTCTACCCCATGCTCAACCTAGCTCTAAAAAATAATAAAGTAAAAACAAAACAAAACCACAAAACCATCTTGTTAACAAAAATCTGAAAAAAGGAACTAAGTCTGTATGTTAGAGACTTAAAAGGTTCAGGTGGTAGTTTTGATTCCAGGTTCTGGTTTTTAAAAAAAAATGTGTCTTGGAACAAGATCTGGTCCTAGGTTACATTATAGTTTAGAATTAGTGCCACAAGGATTCTTTGGTTAGAGGACATGGGACCTGAGGCTTCAGGGATGGACAGGGTGAGGAGTGCCCCCTTGTTAACTCCGAGGTGGCAGAAGTCCCCGCTTCCTTCAGCCACCTTGGTAGGCTCCTTGGCCCCTTATCAGCAGTTAGGGGCTCATGAGGGGTGACACCCATGTTGCAAGAGTCCCCTGCACTGTCTGATCCCATGAACATGTGTGCTCAGAAGTAAAGGATCATAGTGTTTACATAATGTGCTGATTAGTCACTGAGGAGCTCACCACTGCAATACATGTGTATAGTTTTATGTTGTGCATTTGCGCTCTCTCTCTCTCTCTCTCTCTCTATCTATATATATATATATGAAATTTTAAAAAAGGCACTGATAAATGAAATCATTATCACTGTGTACAAGCCTGCTCTCTGGCTTTAGGCATGGGACTGACTTCCTGCACTGGAAGAGATAGCTATTCAGAAGTGATAATTGGTGTACTGTATCTTTAAAAGGTTAAAACCCCTTTCAAAAAAGGTCTGGACTCATAGTGGAAAAAGCAAGCAAGGCATGGGTTGGCTCCGGATTCAGAAAACAGCTGCTGATTAGATTCTGTGTCTGAGGACTGAATTTATTCCGTGTTTTTCAGCAGCAGGAATTCGAGAGGGATGCTACTGTTTGGGTTTCTGCTAGTGATTTATATTTATTCAGAGGAATAACAGAGGGTGGATCTGTTCCCGGGCACGAGCATGCTCACAACCAGCCGACTCTCCCATTATCCAACTGCCTAGTTTGGTGCTTCAATGTACATGCACATTCCGTGTGCATATGTGTGTATACAAACTCGCATGCATGCCTGGGTGGACAGATGTGTGCACAGGTTCTGTTTTAAGGACAATTCTTTCAATGAGGTCTTTACCCCTTACTTGAAACAGGTGTTCATGAAAAAATGTACAAAATCCTGACTGACCGGAATAATTCATGAAGAAGGGGCTGGATCCGTGGGTCAGAGAACACAGGACCAGTTTGCCATCCCAAGGCCCAAGGTAGGGGACTCTGGATTTTTATTCGGCGAATGGATTCCTTGTGCTTGATTGTAATTACTGTGGTTTTGCCTGCGGCCGCCCCGGGGATGAAACAGCGAGCTGCGATTCCATTTTGTCGTTGCCTTTCTTGGGCACGGTGTCCTAGTGCCCAGGCGTGAGGGCCGGCAGGGTGGGCGGCCGCACGGCGCGCGGTGGCCTCGGTGGGCTGAGCGGGCAGCTCGGCCTGGTGCTGGGGGAGCAGCGCGAGCCTCAAGTGACCCCGCGCGTCAATCACCCGCGGCGGCGGCGGCGGCGGCGGCTGTAACCCTCTGTGCGCCGTGCGCCCCTCGCTGGCTCGCTGGCATCCGGCTCGGCACCTGCGCACTGATGACCCGGTTCCAGTGAGCCTCAGCTGTCACGCAAATGCCTCGCGCCGGCAGCACCTGCATTTTCTGCTGCTGCCCCGCAGTGCCCGGCCCTCCCGTCTCGGTGGCCGGCTCGGTGGAGAATGAGATTCGGAGGATGTTGGGTGCCGAGGCAGAAGGAAGAACTTTCCTTTCTCCCGTTAATCCTCGCCCTCCCCGCCCGCAATGTTCCTAAAGAAAAATCACAACCTCCCTCCCCGCCAAACAAAACCAGACCCAAACTTCCACTCTGTGGGGGATTCTTGCCTTACCGCGAGCCAAGAGAGTGCCCCCTCCAAGCTGCGCCCCATTTTACCATCGTTTAAAATGAGAAACACTGCTGGTGCCGAATGTCCCCGCGGGGATCACGGGCTGCCCGAGGACCCGAGGACTCGCGAGCGCGCCGATGGCCTGAGCGGTGCAGACTCGGCAGAAGTGGTGTAGAGAGACTGAGGCCAGGCGTTGGTATCGTTGAATGGGGCCGCTTTGGTTTGCGTCGCAGGTCCTGTGGACTTTGTGGCTTGGCAGACCCTCCCTTGAACTCTGTGGGCAGTGGCTGCAGGCCGGAGGGTCTGTGGTGGGTCTGGTCGCTGGGCAAGCAGCTGGGCAAGCGGGTCCTCTCTCTGCTGCACATCCTCAAGGTTCTGGCAGCCCTTGGCGTGGTGCCAGGTACCACCAGCCACACTGTGTGCTTTGATTGTGTTAACACTGGCTTGCTTTCTGCATGTTGGGGGAGGGGTGGGGAGCGAATGAGATGTGAGCTGAATGGATCTCCACATTATCCAGCCCTCGTTTTGTGTGTGATTATGTAACCCCAAGTAATGATCAGACCATGTGCCGGAGCAGTTCCCCATCGTCTCCCTGTCCTCTCCCAGACAGAAGAAGTTGGGTCCCCATATTTAAGATGTTTCTATGTAACTATGTGTATGTTGGGGGCAGGGAGAATGGAGAAGAGGAGGAGTCATTTGAGCAACTTATGTGGAGAACAGAGGCAAAGATCACATGTCCACTGGGGACAGGGTGGAATTGGCTTTGAGCTGGTGTTGTCCCAAAGACCCTCCCACATCCCTTTTGCCCAGTCTTTGCTTGTCTGAGCTTTCATGTGGTCATTTCACCCCTGCAGGGGGAAGGCCAGAACCACTCCTGCAGGAACCCTGGTTTCCTAACTGACGGAGAACGTGAAATCTGAATCGGGGTGACCGCCCAGGCTCACTTGTTTTAGGTTCTGACTGTTCTCTTCTGCTTCCCACTGAGGGGAAGAGTTCCGGCCCCAGTGGGGTTTCAGTTTTGCTCTGAGGTTGGGGTGCGCTGTGGGCCTGAGGGCAGACCTCCGATGCTGGCCAAGATGCGTGACATGTGCTCTTTAAATCTGTGATGTCTTGCAGAAGTTCCTGTACGTTCTTGAGTTAAACTTTTGTTGGGTATATATATATATATATATCAAAGTGGGAGGACAAGTGTCCCACTGAGATATCTGCAGGCAGAATGGGAAGGTGTGTGTGACATTTAGCTCTCTCTCTTCTTTTTCCCCACTCTGTTTCCCTAAGGCAATCACAGGACACAGGACTGTCACATGGGCCCCTGTACCACTCCCATTGGTGCTTCAGCCTAGGGCTGCTGGGCAGATTTATTTATTTTTTTTATCCTCACCCGAGGACATTTTTCTATTTTTTGTTCAGATAGAGTGGGAGGGAGAGAGAGGAAGAGAGAGAAAGAAACATCGATGTGAAAGGGACACATCGAGTGGTTGCCACCCGCACAACCCAACCAGGTCCGGGGACAAACTGCAACCGAGGTACGTGCCCTTAGCGGGAACCGAACCTGGGTCTCTCTGGACCACAGGATGACGCTCTAACCGCTGAGCCAAACCGTCCAGGGCTGCTGGGCAGATTTAATATGGTGGGGAAGTCTGGCCCCTTCAGGCTAAGATTTTTTCTCTCTCTCAACACCGCAGTGGCTCTGTCTAAGGGCCAACTTCTAACCTTAGAGGCAGTGGATCAAGATGTGCTCGGCTGGCACTGTTGTTGAACTGTCTCTGCCCACTGTGTTTCAGTGGCAGTGGAGAATTGTGTGCTCCTTTGAGTCCCTGCCAAGTGAGCCATTGGGGCATTTAGTGTGTGAAAGTTACAGGCAAGAAGAAGATGCACTCAGTCTGAAGTCCTGGCAGATTCCAGCCCCGACTTGATGGGACATAACGTTAAGAAAACTGTGACAACTGGATCGTTTCTAACTTGTGGCCCACTCCCCATTCTGTGAGTTCCCCGACACCTTCCAAGTTCTTTCCGCTCTCCGTGCTGCCCATCAAGGAGGCCCTGACATGCTGCTCTTCTTTGCATTTCCAGTGGACTCGAAGCGTATCTGCAGATCTACGAATATACTGGGCAGCAGGGCAGGAAGCACTGGTGTTTCCAGAAAGATGTGGCCAAAGCCCTTGACCAGTGTTGTTCTTCATCTGTGAAGTGGGTGTAGTCATCATAGCCTTCCCCAGCCCACTGAAATATCCTGAGAAGAAAATGAGATGGGCTAAAAAGTAACGTGCTTTGTAGCTGATGGGTATGAGGCTAAGACCGCAACAACCTAGACCTCACATTTACATAATTTCACGTACCTAGTTGGGACCTAAGTCGTAAACCGAGAAAGATGCCATAAGTCCATGAGCTACAGTTTCTGCATTTTGATCATTGTAGAAAACATCATACCCTCTTTTAGGACTCTGTATAAACTTGTAAGAGGCTTGGTTACTTACTTGTTTGCCAAACATGCCTAGAAAATTGGAAGAGATTGATAACATACTGCATGGGGGTTATTCAAGTTTTTTTGTTGTTGTTGTCATATGTCAGTTAGAAGTACTAGTAATGTAAGAAACAGAAAAACTAAAAAACAGAATTTTAAGACTATTTCATGTAAGCACTTAATGTAAGCAAGTCAATGAAATTTTATATATTTTGATGGATCTTCAGGGCCCATAATTACTGATGCTCACAGTGACCCATATGTATCCAGAGAAGTTTAAATGGCATTTGTGTGTCCAATTTAAAAGGCATGAGAATTTGAAGTATACCCCAAATGATTTTTTTTAGCATGATGCTTAAAGGAAAAACTGCATTTATGCAGAATAAGAGAACCCCTGAGGTTTCTGGAGAGCCAAGGGCTTACTGATCAAAATTATATTATAACTATAAAGCTCTCATGTTGAAATTAATTGAGAACTTTATGATCTTTTGCTGAATTTTAGCAGGGAACTATTATGCTGGTATTAGTAGTGCTTATGCTCTAACATTTGATGCTGCAGAAAATACTAAGGAGGAAACATATGAACTCATCTTGTGACAGGAGACACACGTAAAGCCTTCTAACCTGGTGACTCTAATGCTGCAGTTGGAAGTGGCCCAGTGATAAAAGAAGAGAGGTCAGACCCGGGGATGTGCATTTGTGACATCAGTGTAGGGAAGGTGGGCTCCTCACTACCTGTGTGCTATTAACAAGCGCATCAGAAAAACAAGGTCAAGATGTCATGGCAACACTCTCATGCTCAGCTGTCGTGTCTACTCAGTTCAGACACTGTGCTCAAACTGGAAGCGTGTCTGAGTTACAGGACAGTGCTTCGCTCTGCCTGACCTGCTCCCAATTTGCTTAGTTACTATTTACTCCAAAACAGAGGTGCCAGGAAACATAAAAGCAGAAGAAAACACTTGCTGCCACTTTTGAAATTCAATACACATGTCGAAAATGTGAAGACCATAATTAAAAGTAGCTGAAGAGTATCGCTCAGTTACCAGATGCAGAAAAATGCACACTTTTTAATAAATTGCTTGAAGACATTTTTGAAATTGCTGAGGAGAAACTGTCAATAACAGGTCATTGAATATGATCAGATATGCTCAGAACTACCCCAGTTGTCCATGTATATAAGCAAAGGGGTGCTGGCGTGATAAGATGGACAAAAAGGTATTCTCTGAAATCCCTTGGGGCTTGGAAGGCAGAGGTTGGTGGTGGGAGATGACCATTCCCCTTTTGGGAGGGTAAAGCTTGGGGTAAGTGCTGGGCCATAGGTCTGGCCCACTGATGAGGGCCATGCCTGTGTGAGAGATGGGATTCCTCTCTTCCTTACCAAGTGTTACACCATGCCAGGTGTAGCTGGCATCCTTGTGAAAAAAGGAAGAAGGTGCAACTTTACATTCACATGTGCATAGGGATGAACTGAGAATACCCCTCAGCTTGGGGAGCACAGCCAGGGAGCAGCATATGGAGGTTAGTCTCAGGAATCTTGGGAACTCTCTGGATGTCTATGGCTCCCTGAATTGAGCTTTGGGACCAACTTAAAAAAAAATGAGTAATGTCTGCATGCCTGGGATCCAAAGAAAAGCTGAAAAACAAATAATAGAAAGAGGTGGAAAAAGAAGAAAAGCAGTGTTATAGATACACGACATGCTCTGCTGAGCCCCCGTCGCCAAAGTTAGTCTGTTCAATCATTCATTGGATTTCCGGGCCCGGCATTCGATGCTGAGGCTAGCTTAAGATCAGAGGAGCCCTGATAAAAAATGAACTGATTTAATTTTAATAAAAGAGGAATTCTGAAAACACCCTCAATCAAGATTCAACACGGTAGACCTTTGCCATTCTCTAAGGATACGTCTCAAAACCTTGGCACTTTGCCGATTTGAAAATGTATAAATATTTCGTAGGCTCTTGACTTCCTTCTGAATCAGGTTTCTATCCAGAAAGAAGAGGTTCCCATGATTATTCACAGGCCGCTAATTATTTGCCTTTTCAACTTGCACTGAAGGAAATCAAATTCCTGTCACTTTCAGAGGGTTTCTGTTTTCCTGGTGGTGTCTTGGGAGGAGGATCTTGGACAAGGCTCCCGAGGGCCTTGCTCTTGGGCTGTAGCTTTGCCACACACACTTGGCACTGGTGCTTCCGGAAAAGGGCCACTACCACGTGGTGTGGCTGTGAGGGGTTGTTCACACAGCTGAAGAAGTGAATGTTGAATCTCCCAATGCCAAGCATCTGTTGGAGTTGCTAATAAAGTTGCATATGTATGCAAGCCCCCCTACTCCCCCCACTCCCTCGCCCTCAATATACACTTAATGCACTCTGAGAAACCTCCTGTCAGCAAATCTCAGTGAAGAGACTTGGAGTAGCACACAGCTGAAGTATACGACAAAGGACTTCAATGACAGCATCACCATTGAAATCTGGGCACGAGAAACAGAATGTAGTCCTTTGCTCCATGCCCTTGTGTGAAAGATTTCAAAATTTGAAAAAAATTCCAGGAGATTAAAAAAATAAAATAAAACCACTGTGCTTCCAATTGTACTGTTAAAGAGCCAGATCAGAGCGTGCTCTGGAGGTGGGGCCTTGCTGCGTCTCACCGGAGAGATTCTTGCAAGAATGTTTCTGGAGTGATTTGGGTAGAAGCTCTTAGAATTTAAGTGGGTTTAAGAGTTCCACCAATTATGGTTGAGTTGCTCATCTTTGTCAGGCAGCTAGAAAAGAGATGGCAGAAACCACAGCAATTTAATATGTTTCTTATTACATTTTTCTTTTTTCTTTCTTTTTTTTTTATCCTCACCTGAGGACATTTTTTCCATTTTTTGTTCAGATAGAGCGGGAGGGAGAGAGAGGAAGAGAGAGAGAGAGAGAGAAACATCAATGTGAAGGGACACATCGAGTGGCTGCCACCCACACGACCAACCAGGGCCGGGGACAAACTGCAACCGAGGTACGTGCCCTTAGCGGGAACCGAACCCGGGTCTCTCTGTACCGCAGGCCGACGGTCCAACCGCTGAGCCAAACTGGCCAGGGCTACATTTTTCTTTATGAACGTCTTTGAAAATAATTTTAATAAAAGTTACTAGATACAAAAGAACACTTATTTACTGTATATAAAAGTATAAAGACTATGATATCACTCATATTCTCACCAGTCAGTTTAAGAAAAAGAAGGTTACTCTTACCTTTGAAGAGTGGTACCCCTCTCCATCCTATCCCATCCCATCCCCTCTCTTTTCAGGGATAATCATTTCCTGGACATTCTTGTTTCTTTCCCCCATGCTGTTCTTTATTCCCCCCCCCTTTTTTTTTTTGGTTAATCCTCACCTGAGGATATTTTTCCATTGATTTTTTTAGATAGATTGAAACAGAGGGAGGGAGAGAGAGAAACATTGATGTGAGAGAGACACATGGATTGGTTTCCTCCCCGACAACCCAGCTGGGGCGGGATTGAACCTGCAACCCAGGTTTGTGCCCTTGATAATGAATTGAACCCTTGACTCTTCGGTCCCAGGGCCTGCACTCTAACTGCTGAGCCAAACTGGTCAGGGCTATTGTCTTATCCTCTTATATTCAAATCCCTAAGCAATATCTTGTTTAGTTGTGCATGTTTGTGAACCTCATATAAACGGAATCACACTGTTTGCATTCTTGTGCTCAGAGTTAACCCATGCACACCAGTAAGGCTGCGCTGGTTGACAAACAACTGAAATAGTTCCGTGTCAGTGGGTGGTAGATTGCTGCTTACCTGCCTCTGCTCCCCTTCCTCTCCTCACCAGGGCTCCCACGAGACCTCTGCAAGGCCCTTCCCCTTCCTGAAGGGATTACACCTGGCACAGCAGGGAGTCTTGGGACCCAGATCCGGCACTATGGCTGGAATCTCTTCTGACTGGACAGTCCCTATGCCAACTGGTTGTTAAATGTTACACTCCTACATCAGTGTCTGCTCTCTGTCCAGTGGAGCTGAAATGCTTTCATTTTGCTGAACTGTAATTCCCTTGCATGAATACATTGTATCTATTCTACTATTAACACTTAAAGTGTTTCTAGTTTTTTGCTATTGTAAATAGTGCTGCTGGGAATATTCTTGTTCAAGTTGGTGAGCATTATATAAATTTATTTAGGGAATACACAGAGGAGTAGAACTACTGGTCACAGACTGTAGTTGTCATCAATACTACTGGAATAGTTCAGAATTAATTTTCATTCTGTTATATAAATTTCACCTCAATAAAAATTAATTTCCTTATGTTTAAACAGTTTCGATACCTAGCTGTGTTCCATATCTTTGCTAACACTGTATTTTGTTGGATATTGTCAGACATTTTTACCAGTCTTGTGGTTATACTAGTATCTTATCTGGTTTTAATTTGTATATATTTGATTACTAAAGGGGTTCAGCATCTTGTCATACGCTTGTTGGCCTTTTCGACTTTCTATTTCTGTGCGAAGAGACTTTTCCAGTCTTTTGCTCATTTATTTAAACATTGGGGAGTTTGTATTTTTCTTATTTATTTGTAGAAGTTCTTTATGTATGCTGGAGACTATTTCTTAGTGTTAAAAATACCTTCTCCTAATTTATGGCATATTTCTTGATTACTTTTTAGTATTTTTAGAGTGGTAGAAATTCTGGATTTGAGTGTAATAAAATTTTATCAGTCTTTTATCTTTTAACTTTTTGTGCCTCTTTAAGAACATCCTTCCCTATGAGGTCATAAAATAGGCACTTATATTGCCTTCTAAAAGTTTTAGAGTTTTGCCTTTCAACATTTTCCCTTGAGAAAAATGTTCTCTATGCATTTGATTACTCCTTATCAGGAGAAGGAGCTGCCCTTTTTCTGTAGTTTGCAAAGAATTTTTTAAAATCATAAATTATACTTTAAAAAACACTTTCTTTACATTTATTGAGAGGATTTATGTAATCTTTTCTTCCTTTAATTTGTTAATGTCTGGTGAACTATTTTCTGATGTTAAATTAACCTTGTTTTCTAGGCTCGACCTGCCTTGGTCATGATGGATTCATTTTGTTAATACATCACTAGATTTGTTCTGCTAATACTTTGTTGAGAAGTTTTGTACCGATGGTCATGCATGAGTGTATTGGACTGCACTTTTCACTTATCCTATGGCCCTTGCCAGGCTTTTGTATCTTGCTTATGTTCGACTTTTGAAGTAACTTGCAGGCTGTTTCCTCTGTATACATTCTCAGAGAGAGTTAGGTGAGGCAGGAATTCTCTCTTCCTGGAGACCTTTCCTCTCTGATTCAGTTTCTTCAGTAGTTATTGGGCTATTCAGGTTTTTACTTTTTTTCTTAAATCACGTTTGGGAAGTTAGATTTTTTTTCCCTTAGGAATTTGTCTATTTTATCCGAGTGTTCAAAATTTTGGCTATGAAGTTATTTGTAATACGGTTTTGTCTTTGAAGCTCTGCAGCATCTGGGGTTACGTGCCCCTTTCTTTGCAACACTGTGTGCCTTCCACGTCCTTGTTGCGTAGCCTTTTCAGTCTCGTCTGTTATTGCTGTTCTAAAGAACCAGTTGTTGACTTTGTGATCCTCTTTATTGTTTATTTTGCTTTCTAGTTCATTAATTTCTGTGCTAATTTTTTTATAGCATTGTCTCTCTTCTACCTTGATTAGGTGTGATCTATTGTTCTTTCTTAACTTTTTAAGTTGAATGTTTGGCTTTTTTACTTATTATGAGTATTGTATTTATATATTTCCACTGTAATTCAGCACACATTTCTTTGCTGTATAATTTTTTATATCATTTAGTTCTAAATATTTTATAATTTCAACTATGATTTATTCTTTGACTTATAAATGATATGTACTTATAATATAAGGTACATATTATAGTACAGGCACTGGGAAGAAGAGAGAGAGAGAAACATCACTGTGAGAGAGACACATTGAATGGCTGCCACCCGCACGACCAACCAGGGCCGGGAACAAACTGCAACCGAGGTACGTGCCCTTAGTGGGAACTGAACCTGAGACTCTCTGGTCCATGGGCCCATGCTCTAACCACTGAGTGAAACCAGCCAGGGCTGTACGTATGTTTCTAATTTCCAAACATGTGAGTATTTGTTTATGTACTTATTATGATGATCAGTATATCTCATGTATATTCATTCATGCAATAGATACGGTAGAATGTTCTTAGTAATGTAACTTACACAGGTTCTTTTCAGGCTACGGTGGAAGACGAGTAGGTGCTAGTAGATGGGGTGTGTATGTCTTAAACCTGTTAAGAAGAGTTTTACCAAAATAGAAATGAATGAAATTGAGTAGATAAGAGATAGTTTAGCCTTTGATTTTTGTTGTTAATTGATCATTTTAGACAGTGGAAGGGAGGGAGGGGGAGACAGCAAGAGAGAGAAACATTGATGTGAGAGAGACACAGTGACTGATTGCCTCCAGCACGACCCCTACTGGGGCTGGGGCTCAAACCTGAAACCCAGGTATGTGCCCTTAACAAGGAATCGAACCCTCGACTCTTTGATCTGCAGGCTGATTCTCTAACTGCTGAGCCAAACCAGCCAGGGCTAGTTTAGCCTTTAAATGTAGAAGTACATCAGCTGCTAGGGAGTTCATTCTTCTTTCTTGGGAACTTGGGATTCTCAGTGTCACACATTGTCCTGTTTTGATAGGACATTTCTCCTGGATGCAGCTTTTCTCTAAACCTGGACCAGAGTGAGTTAGGATTAGAGACTGTCTCTTTCCTCTTCCACTTACTAAGAACGAGATGCCCAGAGTTCCTCACTTTTCCTCTCTAATGGATGCTTGTGTATGTGTGTGTGTGTGTTTCCCTGTCTTAGGCAGAGTTCTACCCTCATACCACTTTTACTCTTCATTCTGAGTTTGTGATTGAATGATAGGCCTTACCACCTGGAGACCAACTCTCTCTGGAAAAAAAGTGCAAGCATCGCATTCTCTAAGCCTGGCTCTCTCAGCTTGTAGCCAACAGGACTTGGCTGGCAGCTGGCATTCCCAGCCCCTGCCCACTGCCCGTGTGACTGGGCTGCACTTGGCTGAACTCGACTTCCATGCCTTTTGGCTGGAGGACTTTACAAGTCTGTGTTGCTATGGGCCTCTTTGTCCAGGAGAGCCCTGACTGATGATGCTGTGTGGTTTGCTCCTAGGCGGGCTTGCCCCGCTGCTCATTTCCCACTGCGACTTTTGAGCAAGGGTCGCCATTGTCCCCTTCCCTTCCTGTGGGCCTCCTTGTGCTGGGGTGTAGCAGATGGATATTCCGGCTGCCACAGGCCGCCTGCAGGTCCCGGGGAGGGAGTGTGCCAGTCTCACGTTCTGTCCCTTTCCTGCTGCCTGCCTGCCCTGTTCACTTCTCATCCAGCCGGGCAGGGGTGCCCCTGCTGTGGGTTCTGTCTTACTTATGTAGCCAGATGGGAACAGGTGGGGTGAAGGGGTCCCTCTTGTCCTCCATCCTTTCCAGGGTTTGAGATGGTCAGAGCTCATCTTGCTGCCACCGCAGAGCCGTGTGGCATTTGCTTCCCCTGTTCTCTCCGCCTCCCTATCTCCCCGGCTGCAGCCTCCCCCTGCCCCCATTCCATGTGCTTCGAAGAGGACACTTCTAGGGTGAATGAACAGTTTTTTGGGACAGAGACAAATGACCTTCCTCCTTTCCAAGGCCAAGAATTATTAGAAAGGCACTTCCTATTTTCAAGTAATATATGCATAGTTTTTACCTGGAAGACAGAGGCTGCAGAGGGACCGGTGAGAGCCCCGTGGTCTCGCCAGCCTTCTCTGTGGGTCACTGACCAGTTTTGCAGAACATCTGCTCCCCTGACGTGAGCCGAGGTTCAGTCGGCCTGGCTGGCCGGTCGTTTCCACCAACTTGTAATGGCAGTTCTGGACGTGCTGGGAGCTCAGCCCTGCCACTGGCTTCCAGGGGAGAGAGAGGGGGAAGGGAGGATGAGAGAGGGAAGAAGGTGGAAAGGAAGGAGGGAAGGGAAGAAGGGAAGAGGGAAAAAGAAGAAAAGACTCACTTGAGTTTCAGAGCCCAGCACGACTCAGGTGGGATTGTATGACTTCAGGTCTCTCTTTTCAAATTGAGTATAATATACATCTAATAAGAGTCACCTTGTAAAGTATACCATTCAATGAGTGTCAACGAACATCTACCGCAGTTTAGCCACACCACAATCAAGACGGAACATTTTCATCATCCCTAGAAGTTCCCTCATGCCCTTTGCTGTCCTCCTACCCGCTTTCTCTGTCAACCACGAGCTGTTTTCTGAAACGAGAGTTTCGCCTATTCTAGAACTCCCCGTGGACAGATGGAATCCTACAGTATGTACTCTCTGCGCTCCTGACTCTTCATCAGCACAATGCTGCCGAGATTCATTCATGCTGTGAGCATCCGCCGTTCCCTCTGCCTGCGAAACCGTGTTCCACTGTTCGGCTGCACCTAGCTTCGCCTCTCCACTCACCTGTTGGTGGACATTTGTCCCCAGTTTTTGGCTATTGTAAACAAAGCTGCCGTGAGCATTTACCTACAGGTCGTTGTGTGTACACATCTTTCCATTTCCTTGGGTAAATACCTAATCGAGTCTCTTCTCTCTCTCCAGTGAGTGCAAAGCTCGCTTTGTGTCTGTCAGCCTGCCACCAGGTGGCCCCTTCTAGTTCCCATTTCATGAGTGAGTAGCAAGTCATGGTGGGACTTTGGACACCACCAGCTGTGCTAGTCCCCAGCATGTCCTCACACTACATTCCAACTGTCGGCCTGTGTGACACTAACTGGAGTGGAAACGATATGACATGGGAATCCGAGCACAGGCGCCGGAGCCAGCGGTCTTACTCTGACTGGGTCGCATGCTGACTGTGTGACGGTGGACAAGTTGCTTGACCTCTGCGAGTCTCAGTTTCCTCATCTACAAAATGGGGTTAATAAAAGTACCTACTGAGCCCGGCAGGTGTTGCTCAGTGGTTGAGTGTCGACCCATGCACCAGGAGGTTTCCGGTTCGGTTCCTGGTCGGGGCGTGTGCCCAGGTTGCTGGCTCGATCCTAGTCGGGGACATGCAGGAGGCAGCCAATCAATGTATCTTTCTCACATCGATGTTTCTATCTCTCTCCCTTCCACTCTCTCTCAAAAAAAAAAAAAAAAAAAAAAAAAAAAATCAATAAAAAAAATGAATACCTGTGTTTCACGTACTCATAACTGTAAAGCTACTTTTTCCCTCCCTGTATGCTTATCTCATAGCAAATGGGATATGTCGCTGAATGAGTGGGTAGACAGGAATCTCAGGGTCTGGAATGCAGATAGTCAGATATCCTTTGGTGGCTCATGATGGGACTGGGACAGTCTCCACCAACTGCTCTGTTGCCTGGCACCCTGGCGTCTGAGCTCCCGTTGGACAGTGAGCACCACCTCTCCACTGGGGACAGCACCTTCCCGTCACCTACCAGCTCTTCTTCCAGTGGGGTGCTAGCTGCCCCTTTTACGCCTTGAATTGAAGTTCTGTTTTCTTTCTCCTGAGTGTTTATTACTCTTTGAAACTGAGAGATCCCACTAGTTTTGTCCCTGTTCCTTTGCTCAGTTCTATGTCCAGACACATCATGTTCCACGCGTGCAGGAAGCAAAGCCCGGAAATGCCGCTCCCACGCTCCGAAACCCTTACACCCTGGTTTGCATGAACCCTCCCATATCCCAGGGCGTGAAGCCTGGCACCTGGTTAGAGACAGGGCGAGGAGCTCACAGGCCCCGGTAGGTTTCCTACAGTTCTGTCCAGGATGTCACTGTCCGGGCAGCCTCCACAGTAGCCAGGGTTGTGGATGCCCATCCCTGTGCCTGGGCACCTCTGAAAGCCACGGGCTGAGGCTCCCGTGGATGGAGACTCTTTTCAGGATGGGGGCTGTGAGGCTCACTGATGCAAAATTGGAAATGAGGACTTAGCCTCACAGCTCTAAATTCAGAGAGAAACACTTTCTGGAGCTGACCCCTCTCTCTCTCTAAGAATTAGACAGTTCGGGGCCAGGATGGTGTAAGAACTAGAGAAATCAAAGTGTGGGATTGGTCCTTGATATTCACCAAACTGAGGCAGCTGAACAGAAGCTTCCTATGGGCAGAACAAAGCTTCCAAAGTGTGAGCCTCCGTGGGTCTGTGGGGAGTCTGTGAATCTAGAACCCTGCGTGGTATGATGTGGCGACGCCTTGTATGTGGCACTCCGTGCAAAGCATGATACTAAGCATCTTCCACAGACAACCTCAGTAATGCCGTCCAGAGAGGAGAACATGACCATCTGTCCTTACAGCGGGGGTTCTATCCCAAGGGGTTCTGGGTTTGTTGTTTTTTAAACGTTTTTATTGATTTTTTTAGAGAGCTAGAAAGGAAGAGAGAGAGAGAAACATCAATGTGAGACAGATACATCAATCGACTGCCTCCTGCATGCCCCGCACTGGGGCCCAAAACCCAGGCATGTGCCCTGACCAGGAATGGAACTGGGACCTCTCAGTCCACAGGATCACACTCAGTCCACTGAGCCACACCGGCTGGGCAGGGCGGTTCTGGTTTTCTTGCTCTAAGTGAGGCCTGGGCATTTGGACTTTTAAACACTCCTCCAATGACTTTAACGTGCAGCCAAGGCAGGAACTGTTTACAGACACAGGAATTAAGCCTTCTGAGGTCAGAGTCACTGGCCCATGGTCACACAGCTGTGAGTGAAGACGCAGGACCGGAGTGCAGGCCTTGGGACGGCATCCCTTGGGCCTGAGTACCCATTCTCTGTGCCGATCAGAGTGTCCGCACTGGCTCCTGGTGCTGGGCAGGAAATGGTCAGTAGAGATACACGTAGCCGGTGCTTTCCCAGTGCTTCCTTGCTGACCAGCTCTCTTCAGAGCCTGTGCACATGTGGGCTCTGGTCTGACAGGCTCCCGGGACAAAATCCTCGGCTCCTGGCCAGCTCGGCTGAGGAGCATGTCATATGGCCTTTGACTCTGGGTCCATGCTTAGCTGGTCCAAGGAAACAAGGATGGGTGCTGCTTGATTTCTTTTCTGGTGTGACCCAGAGCCAGGTGTAAATGTCCGAGCACAGCAGGAGGGGGACAAGGCAGGCGAGTTTGGTCTCTTCCTTCCCTCCCCTCCAATAACAACCGTGCCAGTGGGACTCCCAAGGACCCACTGCCTACTGTATGCACCAGGCGCTGCTCTGGCGGCCTGGCACCAGTCACCTCGTTGTATCCTCGGGAATTCTGTGAAGGAAGCACTGTTATTACTCTATTTTTCAAACAGGGAGACTGAGGCACAGAGAATTCGGTGGCAAAAATGAGGGTAATCTTAGGCAGTCTGACTCGGGGGTTCAAATCTTAACCGTGAATCTGTTCCCCCTCTCATGGATCCTATTTTGCCTTGTTCTTGACTTGCCTCAGGGATGTTGTCTGGTCCCCAGCCTGATGATACACTTGTAGCACAGAGCTGGATTCATAGCAGGTGTTCGGTAAATATTAGTTGGTTGATTTATTTCATTTCATTTCAGTTGATTTTATTTCTGAGGATTCCACAATATCACCATCCTGAGATGACACTAAGCATGTTCCAGGAAGGTAGCACAGGTTAATCAGTTTTCTGTTTCTTGACGTTTATGTGTTTCTAAATTCTCGGAGTACTTTCTAAATGGTTGCATCTCACGTTCAGTATTAGTAGCTGCACTAAGTTCACATCCTTACCGTTTTCTAAGGGGAGTGCTTCTGTGCACGTCAGGAGCCTTGATATTTCCTGTAACGGGTTCTGTTCCAGAACAAGGGGACTGCCTGTACCATGCAGCCCCGGGAATGAAGTCGTTTGTTCACGGGGCTCTTCTGGGGAAATCCACACAAACTCTGCCTGACTTAGTAGCAGACATTGTTGGCCTTCTGCCCAGACACCCTGGACAACATCGACCAGTTCTGGGTGCCCACCCTGCAGCTTCTGCGGTCTTTGCCCCGTCACCTCTTCAAAGGCTTGTCCTCCTGCCAAGAGCTGGGTATCGGCAGCCAGTGTTTGCTGGTGTGGGGACGAGAAAGCTCAGCTGCCTGGCCTTGGGAAGGAGGGGCAACCTCTGGAGGAGGTCAGTTCACACCCAGAAGTCTCCTGGGATCAGGCTGGGACAGGGACTTCACTTGAGCTCAGACTATGGCCTGGCATCTCCCTTCTCTGTCCCATGCCCCTACGCCCTTGGTGACATCCCCGAGAGCATTTCTTCAATGAGTCACCTGCCTAGGAACCCTGCTCTTAGGGCTTCCTTTGGGGTAACAAGGCCAGGACCTGTGGGCTGGATGTCATCAGACCAGAAAATACCTCTAAGTCTCTGTTTTAGGCTTTCATGTTGGTGTCCTGCATCTGCCCCAACCCTGCACCTAGGCCTGGGAACACACCCTGCCACTTCTCAGCGGCTCAGCCCGCTGCTTGCCGTCTGCTCTTTCAAGCTTCCTCCCTCCATCGCATTAACCACTGACCTCTACTCTGTTTCTGTTTCATTCATTCAATATTCAGCAGGTATTTCTTGAGTCTCTGTTCTGTGCCGAGCACACTGCTCGGTCTGCGAGGGTGCGGCTGTGTACAAAACTGGCAAGGTGCTTGCCCGAACAGACCTTACATTTCTGGGGAGGGGAGCCCCAAACAAGTAAACAAGTAAATAAGCTGGATGATCACACATCAGAGAAGGGCCGTGGAGGAGATCTGCTAAGTGATGAGACAGGACAGTGGGGGAAACTAGCTGAGACATTTGCCCACGTCTCACCTCCTGCTCACCCTTCAGGACCAGCTGCTGGTTCCCAAGCACACCTGCTTCTAGGAAGAACACCCTGACTCGCATGTCCATTAATGCCGATGACGTCGTTCAGACATTATCTTTCTCGCCCTCTGAGACACAGTTTATCAGGTTTAATTAAAACTCGAAGTCTTCTTTTCCTCCCATGCATGCTGAGGCAACTGCTTCTGCTGGGTTTCTCTCTACTGTTCTGTCTGTTCCTGCTGCGTCTCCTTTGCTGCTTCCTCCACCCCTCTGCTTGGCTGTCACAGGTCTGAGCGCCCCAGAACGGTCTTCTTCCTGTGGGCTCTCCCCTGGTGAGCGGGCCACCTCCTGTGTCAGTTTCCACTCATTGTCCGGGCTGTAAATACACTCATCTTCTCCACTTGGATGTGCACAGCTCAGCTCCGTAGCCGCACACCCCTCCCCAACCACCCTCCACCCAGTCCCTGCCCTCAGCGTTTGACTGTCTCCTCATCATGCCCTGCGTCTCAGTAAGGGGCATACTGTCCCCCAGCGGCTTGAGCCAGAAACCAGACTTCTTCCTGTGCTCTCCACCACCCATCACACCCAATCTGTCACCAAGCCTACTGATTCCTCTTCCTTAGGATGTGGGTTTAGATCTGTCTACTTGTCCATTCTGACGTCCACTCTCCCTGTCCAGGCTTGGCTGCTGCAGAAGCTTTCTGACTCGTCCCCCTACCCTGCCTTGATCCTTGCAGGCTGTTCTTTGCCTTGGTCGTTTCAGTGGCTTCTTGCTGAGAAAAAGATAACAAAAATTCCTCACATGGCCTGCATGACCCCAGAAGGTCAACCCCCGCTACCTCCCAGCCTCACCTCAGCCACACTCCCTGACCCGCCCGCTCCCCGACAGCGCGTTCTTTCCCGGGCAGGAGTATTGTGCATCTCCTTCCCCGGAGCCGCTGCAGGGAGGCGCTCTGTGGCCAGGCCCGTGTGTGGGTGAAGGAGCGCCTTTCCTTTCCCTGAAGGTGGTGATCACCACCGGACAGAGGGTGGCAGAGGCCACCACTGCCTTTCTATTTGGTCTCTGTCGGGAAGTCTGGAAGAGATCTGGGCGGTGGCCTCAGGTGGGAAAAGCATGTGGAGTGGGAGGGAGGGGGGGGGAGTCTACCACAGGTGCAGGCAGTGAGGGGGTACACAGTCAGTAGAAAAGTTAAGAGCAAGAATAAAACCAGTTAGAGGTCTGTTTGCATTTCCCTATCACCATGCACCAGAAGTTCTAAAGATGCTGCTGATGAGATGCCCTCTCCACAGGGGACGACTGCTCCCCACCTCTTCCTGCACCTGGATCTGGGACTGACTCCTGGGACCCACCAAGAAATAGTAGCAACGACCCCCCGTTACTGACCGCCATGTGCCAGGTGCCTTGTTGGAGGTGTTAAGACTCGAGTCACATAATTCCTCCCAACAGCCGCACGGCACAGGCATTACTGCACCCACTTCAAAGGAAACTGAGACCAGAGAGGCACATCTGGAGTGGCTGGCAGGGAGCCCTGGCGCAGTGGGTGGTCCTGAAGCAGGTGGCTGTGTTTGGCAGGGTGCGAAGCAGGCTTTCTGATCCGGTTCTGTTCTTTCCCCTCATGGCCCTCACAAGGCCTGTGCTTCCGACAAACCTGCTTCAGGGAAGGGCTTTGGAATTCAGAACGAACCCAGAAACCGTCCTGCCGTGGTCCGGCCTCGCCGGAGTGCCGAGGTTCTGCTGGCAGGAGGACACAGTGCCCTGGAAGCATTCTGGTGCAGGGACAAGAGGACATTCCGAGAAAAGTCAGGCTGAGTTTGAAGCCTCACCCACCAGTGACGGAACCTTGGGCAATTATTCTCAGAGCCTCAGTTTCCTTGTCTTTAAAGTGGGGATGATGATAGTACTTACTCTAGAGAGTTATTTGGAGAGCTAAATGATTCAGCGAATGTGAAACCTTTATTCCTGTGCTCATTAAATATTAGCCTCTATTGAGTATATTAAGCTTACGGGATAATGTGAGGTAGACGTGTGGCAAACAGTTCCTCCCACACAGAGGTCGTCAGGAGGAGTGGCAACATTAATATTTTTAAGGGGACATCCTATGTTCTTTTGTGGGGTCCACGAAACAGACAAGGGGGCACTAACATCTGAGGATGGGCAAACCACATCAGATGGAAACCAAGTTTCTGGTTGAAGAGGTTTCCTGGTGGAGAGAAGGCCTGCCTTCAGGAATAATCAGTAAATGGACGTGTTCCCTGAACATAACACCTTGCTGTAAAGGGCTGATTTTTAACAGTTTAAATTTGTATCATCCCGTTGATGTGAGTAGGACACATGCGAAGTGGCAGGGGCTGCGTCCCTTCGTGCCTCGGTGCCGGCGAGCCGCCTGGGGGCCTGCGCCGCGCCTCCTCTCCGCTCAGAGAGCGGTTGGTGTATTAATTAAGCAGCGGGGTTGCAATGCTTGCCGAATGAGTAGATCTGGTCTGTCTTCCAGCTTGGGAACCAGAGCTCAGATTTATGTTATTTCTCCAAAACAATCCATTCTCACAACACCCCAGTGAGAAAGCAAAGCTTCCATTTGCTTCGGCTGGAAGGAAACTTCCATGGACTGTCTTCTTACCGGAGGCTTCAGAAAGTCGGGTGCAGGGTGGCCCTGTGCAGCCCTGCTGAGGGCGGTCAGGTGCCTCCACATATTCTTAGAAACCGCTCCTCTGTGTATCTCCAGCTCGCAGGGTGTGCGTGTGTGTATGTGTGTATGTACACATGTGCATGTGTGCCCATGTATGTGTGAAGACACAGCTTAGCCCTGAGGCCCTGAGGGTCCTCCTCTGAGCCAGGCCAGGGATGTAGGGCCATAGCAGAAAGTCACGTGGATCGGAGTTCCGAGCCTTACTCTAGGGATGTGGGAAGCACTGTGGGGATGGGTGGGAGACCGTGCTTTCTGCGGACATGATGTCAGCAGTTCTGGGGGTGGACCCCAGATGACTTCCTTCCTCTCTCTCATCCCACCCACCTCGTAGAAAGACCACCTGGGAAGCACAGGCCTTTCCTTCTGCCCTGTTGGTTTCGTGTCCATCCAACAGTTGCTTACTGGAAACCAAGTTTTTCTTTTTATGTTGGACAGAGGCAGCCTGGCGTGGTTTTGTATGCATACAGTGAGAGCTTTGATTCCAAGAGGGAAACAAATAAACAAAAACACGTGAAACCATGTGCCCTGCCCCCAGGTTGCTCGGAGGCTAAATGACTGTTCCAGGTGCTCGGGGCAGACCCACAGAAGACATGTCGGTGATGGAAGCGCTCAGGCTCTGTCCTCTCTGCACAGCCCCTGCCCCTGCCCCACCCCGCCCTGCCCCAGCCCCTGGACCCTCCTCCTCCCAGCACAGAGCAGTCCCTGTCCCTCAGAGCCCGGGCCTCACCCCTGCTGGCCTGCAGGTTGGGCCTGACACGCTTCTCTCCACGACCAAACTCAGTCAAGCTCTTCTGAGCTCTCGTCAACCAGGCCTCAGCCTCTCAGCGTCTATGTTTATTTCTGTATTGTCCAATTTTAGCAAGAATCGTCATAGGTTCATTTATCCAGAACCTGCCCCTCCATATCTGATCACCCTCAATATCTGTTTGGGTGCCTCATCCCCCACCAACCCCCAGGTGATGTCTGATCACCCTGGTCCGTCTTCAGCAAGAATCCTGTTAGGTCGGATTCCCCCCTCACCCCGATGTGTCCTCTCGTAATTGTTCACCCACTGACCCCCGCCTGCTCCTTGGCTACACATTTCTGTGTTGTCCCTGGAGTTGAGCCCAATCTCTGTCCCCCACTGCAGAATGCCGTTGAGTGGTCCCCACACCTGTGGATAAGGCTCCCTGAATAATGTCTGCCTCGCGTGCTTTACAAAGGTCAGCGAGTGTAGTTTTCTTCAAAGGCCCATCCAGGAGTGCTGTCAGCCTCTCCTTCCCGGGGACCCCCCTCTTCCTGAAGGCCTTGGGAGGGACCTTTCGGACAGAGAGTAGGCTGAATTGCAGGGCCTGGCGTTTTGAGGGGCATACGGGGGACTGGAAATGAGAGGGTCTCACAGGCTTGCGTGGAATTTCAGCTCTGGCAGACCAGAGGCCAGAGAAACAGTGGGCCCAGCACTGGTGCTGTTGCCTCCGCACAGACAGACCAAAGTGCAGCCTCTGGATGTCCCCAAACTCACAGCGATGAAGGAAGGACGAGGTGATTCAGCACTAACTTCCGAAGAAAAGGGATGTTCATAAACTGGTTGATGCTCTGGGTCTTTCACTCATTCATTTAAACCCAGAGTCTTTTTAAAAAAAATCTTTACTTTTTAGAGAGAGAGGAAGGGAGTGAGAGAGATAGAAACATCGATGAGAGAGAAATATCAATCGGCTGCCACCTGCATGCCCCCCACTGGGGATCAAGCCTGCAACCCCAGGCATGTGCCCTGACCAGAAATCGAACTAGGACCTCTTGGTCCATGGGACGACACTCAAATCACCGAGCCACACTGGCCGATACACCTAGAGTCTTTTTTTTTTTTTTTTTTAATCATCCTCACCCAAGGACATTTTTCCATTCTTTGTTCAGGTAGAGTAGGAAGGAGAGAGAGGAACAGAGAGAGAGAGAAACATCGACGTGAAAGGGACACATCGAGTGGCTGCCACCCACACAACCCAACCAGGGTCGGGGACAAACTGCAACCGAGGTACGTGCCCTTAGCGGGAACCGAACCCGGGTCTCTCCGGACCGCAGGTCGATCTGAGCCAAACTGGCCAGGGCCCTAGAGTCTTTTTACAGATGAAAGCTAACGTCTAGTGAGAGGTCCCTTTAAGGCAGGCATTGTTTTTCTCTGCATTTCAGAGGGGAAAGTGCTTTGTGAGAGGTGGAGCCACTTGCCCGAGGCACTCAGGTCCTGGCAGAGCTGGAATCTGCACCCAGGACGCTGGTTCCAGAGCAGGCCCCCTTCTGGCGCACCCTGCTGTCCACTGTGTCAAATGTATCAGTGCGCGAGGAAGCCACTGTTGCTCGTTCATTATAACAGCCAACCACTCACGGAGGCAGTGCAGTGGTTCGTGGGGTGCTACACGTTATTTTCTTTTGGAATTTGCCTGCTCCTCTTCCTGACTTCTAGAAGAATCATGTCCGAGTTGGGGGCAGTTTTCTAAGGATCTGCGACGGTGACAAAGGTTCCACCTCGCCCTTCTGGTCTGCCTTTCTCACTTTGCCCTGTTGCACAGTGTCTCCCTCTGTAAGCCTTTTCCTTGCCCCAGCGTTTCCACTCTCTATGCGCTTGTTTTCCTGCTCCTCGTATAGAGCAAATACATGTTTAGCCCGCAGTGTTACTGGGGGGTGGCCACAGCCGTGTCCTGTCCTGCCCTCTAACTTTCTACCCCTCTCAGCCCCGCCCCCAAGCCCTCCTTGGCCTGGAGCACCACCCTCTGAACCGTTAGCCAGGATGCCTTGGGGCCACTCGCTGCTCACGGGGACTTGGAGGACTCAGCGGCCACACTCGGCCGCCACCTTCAGCGTCCCAGGCCAGTCACGTGTCAGTGAAAAAGCAGCGGCCCCCAGCCCTGTTTATAAACCACCTCTCCCTTTCTGTACCCCAGATTGAAAGATCCTCATCCAGTCACACTTCTAAACCAATTGAAATCTTACGTACTTTTAAAAAATATTTTTATTTAGGTAGAAATGTGCCCTTCTGCCAGTCAGCAGTTCTGATTGGCCTGCGTAAGCGCAGCAGGGCTGCCAACGGTCCACCTGAGCCTCTCTGTCCCTGGGAAGTGTCGGGCCATTTGAAATAACCCATATGGCCATGGTTCTGAATGGTCCCGTGTGGGAACATCTAATGAAGGGGGCAAAACAAAGGTGGGGACCAGACAGCGAGGGCTGTGTGTTGGGAGATGAGATTATGTGCAGGGACACTAGGAGGGAGAGATGGGAGAAAACAGGGTGTGGAGGAGAAAGTGATACAGGCTCATGAGCATCCTTCTCTTGGCTGAGAGGTGGAGACAGGAGAGCCTGCTAGGGGGAGGGGATCCCCTCTGGGTGGGGGCGGGGTCCTTGTGTGTCAGGGTTGCGCCCTATCAGCCCTTGGGTTTCTTTTCCACGCACACCAGCTGAAACTGTGCTTATGGAAGTGTCAGGTTTTCCAGGGTTTGGCTGGGCTGATTACTTCCTTGCTTGTGTTTCTAGACCCAACCACACTAAAACTTGTCGTGTGTTTTTCTTTTTGTCCCGACTTGCTGGTACAAGGGTATTTCTGCTTCTGCAAGTGGCCGGCCAGGGCACTCTCACGGCGAGCTAAGAACCTGCTTCAGATTGCTTCGGAAGGCCTGCTCGTCTGTTACGCAGAGACCGCATTTTACAATTTATTCCCCAGTAGACACATTTGGGACCTCCCGGAGCCAACATGCAGAGGAGCGGGGCCTTGGGAGTAGGTTACAGCAGAGGGCAGGGTCAGGGCAGGGGCGCCGTTCTCAGTAGCCCTGCAGCGGTCACCCCCCTTGAGCAGCGGCGTTTGGGACCGCTGTGTTGGGATGTACATCCCAGCCTCCACAGAGCTCATTTTGAATTTCTGAATAAAGATTTTGGTGTCGCCACATGTTTTGGGAATGCAAGTGTTGGGATGTTTGCCATTCTCTCTGCGTTGGAAGGGAAAGTGGAAAAGCAAGCGGCATGATCCTTGATCCCTGTGTTCAAGATTAATACAAACAATACAGGGTTAGTACTAAGTACAGGATGAGAAGCCCCGCCTGCTGCACACCTTTATCTCAGAGACTAAATTAGGTAAGGAATGTAAGCTGCAACCGACAGGGCCACCCTGGGAATGAGGTCAGGTAGGAGCTTGGGCGTGGCCTGAGCCTGCAGCTGTGCATCCTGGTCCCTCTGCTTCCTGCTGGGTAATCTGGGCCGTTACACCATGTCTGTGCACCTTAGTTTCCTCATCCGTAAAACAGGGATAACGATGGTCCGTTGGCATTGGGTATTTAGATTAAATGCATTAATATGTGCAAAGTTCTTTGAAGAGTGCCCAGCTCTTAGAAACTGCTACACCAGTTTTGTAAAACACATAAAAGGCAGAGAAACCACTTGATCAGGGCTCCGGAGCCATAGGTGGTGGAGTTGGGATTTGAACCCAGTGCTCTTTGGCATTAGAATGAGGTTTCTCAACTGGGCACTATTAATGTTTGGGGTCAGATAAGCCTTTATTGTGGGGGCCTCCCTGTGCATGTAGGATGTTTAGCAGCATCTCTGGCTTCTACTCATCAGATACTAGTAGCAACAGCCTAGCCCCAGTATGACAGCCACGCATGTCTCCAGATATTGCCAAATGTCCCTCGGGGGGCAAAATCACTTCTGGTTGAGAACCACCGAGCTAGAGGGTGTAACACTCCAGGGACAGAACGGCAGTCTGACTTCTCAGTTCCGGAGTTAGAAGCCCAATTCCCAATGATCACCTTTATTCTCTATAGAGCGGAGGTAAGAGCAGCCCAGGACCCTGGTGTCTGGTGTCTGTACACACTGCAGCCACGAAGCCTCTGCTCTCAGGATCAGGCCAGTGGCTTCTCGGCCATGTGTTGAGATGTTTTCTTTCCTTCCTCTGGTTCGGCGAGTTTTCACCAGACCACAAGGTGGGCCAAGCCAGGTGGCTGGTCGGTCCTCCCAGCTGTCAGCAGCGATGGCTGTGCAGCTGCGGACCCAGGCAGGCTCTTCCTGGAAGCACAGCTGGCGGGTTTGATTGGAATCAGAGTGTGAGGGGTCCAGGGACAGAGGGGTCAGCAGACAAGAGGAGGCTAATATTCATCGTTGCTGTATCGTGATGCCACCTCCCTAAGAACCTATTCTTTTCTTTTTTAATCCTCACCCGAGGATACTTTTCCATTTACCTTCGGATAGAGTGGGAGAGAGAGAGAGAAAGAGAGACATCGACTTGAGAGCAACACATCAATTGGTTACTTCTTGCATGACCCCGACCAGGGCTGGGGACCGAACTGCAACCGAGGTACGTGCACCTCTTTGGTCTGCAGGCCAACACTGTAACGGCCAAGCCAAACCGGCCAGGGCTAAGGACCTAGTCTTATATGCTCATTTCCAGGTCTTTCTCTTCACCTTCTACCCTTTCCTGTGCTCGCTTTCCGTTTCACACACTTGAACTTGTGGCCGTGACGGGCTGTGGTTCAGCGTCAGGGCAGACACAGACATGAGCAGAACCCCTGCGTTCTTGGCACCTAGCTGTTGATTCCACTCTGGGAGCCCCATTTGCAAGAAACTTGTTGGCCAAGCTGCTCGCTGTCTGACCAGGTTCCTAGAAACGCTCAGTTAGCGCTGCTGCTCTCCCCGGGAGCTGTGCGGGTGGGGCCGGGCAGGTAGATTTATTGGTAAGGTGAAGCCCTAGTGTTTGGCCCCAGTTAAAGAGGGCTATGCTGGGTCCTACCTATCCACCCCCCGCCCATTTTTTTTTTTTTTGTAGGTTAATGGTTTTGAATCAGTCTTCACAGTGTGGGTGTCCAAAAATATTTTATTCTGGTCCCGATCTTGCTTTCCTTTTGTTCCGGTGCAAGCTCTCCCCCGCAGCGGAAGGGATATTTGCCCTCGAGCTGAACTGTGGCTGGGAAGTCGGCCGTTCTTAGTGCTCACTGGTCTGGAGGTGCTGTTCACACTGACGCCCCTCACGGACACTTCCTTCCCGTGAGTGTGCTCCTTCCCTTACGCTGAAGGCCATCGGTTTTCTAAGCTGTAAGGTGTGACTGTGGGTGCGTGGTGATGGACAGCTGCCAGTAAACACAGTTAACCCCTGCTGTTCTCTGAGGGCGGCCTCTGCAGCCGGCCCAGATGGATGCCCGGAGCAGACAGGACGGGAATTACAGGGGCTTCTGGAGCCTGCTGTGAGCAGGACTTTCCCTCCCTAACTGGGGGGAGTCTCAGGTGTTCAACTAATATCAGTGGAGTCCCAGCCAGGCGCTGTGCTGGGGACACGGCGAGGACAGCCTGTGGGGGCTCTGGGCCCAGTGGACTCGCGCAGGCCTGATACCCAGAGCAGGAGAGCGCAGCCGCACAGCCAGGCTTGGCTCTTAGCGTGGTGACACGTGCCATCGCTCCTTCAGTCCCCCGATGCCATCGTTTTATGGTTGGGAAACACAATTAAGGGGAAATGAGTTTTGCGTTTTGACGACATTTAATTAAAACTCCGAATCCCTCCACTTGGATGCAAACTCTCTTCTGTGAGTAGAAATGAACGTGAAACCCAGGGCTGGGAGACAGGTTGGGGGCCGGCCTGCTGTTTCCTTGGTGTTCCCTGTGACCCTGCTCTTCCAGTGGCGTGCTGGTCCCTGTTAGCCTAGGTTGAAGGGAAGTGGCAGGTTTGGACACACACATCGTACGCCAGACACGTTCCTGAAACAGGAGAGGTCGGGTCGAGCGCAGAGGCAGTCCTCCCAGCCAAGTGCTTCTGGGAGATCAGGTGGTGGTGACAGCCTGGGGAGCCTGGGGCTTCTGGGTGGAGACAGTGTACGTGTTAGCCCAGCTGGCTGGCTCATTTCAGACCTCCACAGGGAAACAGATGGGCCTCCCAGGCAGGCTAAGAATTCAGACCTTCTCCTTTCAGACCATCCAAAAATTGTGTAGTGAGGAGCAGGAGAGGTGTCTGAGTGGAGTGTTTATTTCCAGGGGAGGGCACTGTCTTCTTGGGCCCAGGTTGGACGCGCTGACATTTTACAGGTGATGTAAGGAGCCTTGCTCAGAGAACGGAGTTAACCGGCTGCACCTGCTCCTCGCCCTGTGGCACAGTAGGCTCCGTAGAGACCTGTCCTCCAGCCACTGCCTGGCTGCCCCACGCCTGGCCTGGTGTCGGAGTCAGGGCTCTGGAGTCACACCCATGGGGTTGCATCTGGCTCCCGCACTTATCAGCCGGGTGACAGTGGCAAGTTCCTTAACTTCTCTGAGCCCCTGCTTCCCCATTTCTAAAGTGGGCCAAGGATGAAATGAGAAACTATAGAAAAGGGCCCATAACAGTGGTTCTTTAAAACTCAACACAGTTGTCACTTTGCCCTTTGCCACTTTGTAGGAGAAATGTGGGTCCCTCTCTCTGCCAGGACTCCTTGCTCTAGAATTCACTGAGCATGTGCCCCTGGCAGCCCATGAAAGTAGCTGGAGGTCCCCACGCTGCCTTTCAATCCCATGAGGTTGGGTGTAGGCCCAGCAGGAGAGCGGGTCAGGTGAGCTGCAGCCGCAGGAGGAAGGGGTGCTGCCTTCAGTCTCTGTGGAGGTCTGGCGTTGGCAGTAGCTCTTTGAGGAGCAGAGTGGCCATGGAGGGAGGCCTGAGGAAGGGGAAGTTGTTGCTGCCAGTGACCCTACACCTCATACTTACAGACAAGCCAGTGCACAAAACGGTGATGGAGATTCCCCAGGAAAGACGTGGAGTGTCAAGTGCACTTTAAAGTGTGTGAGCGAGCCCAGCTGGTGTGGCTCAGCGGTTGAGTGTCGACCCATGCAGGTCACCGGTTCAATTCCCGGTCAGGGCACATGCCCAGGTTGTGGGCCAGATCCCCAGTGGGGGGCACGCAGGAGGCGGCCAACTGATGTTCTCTCTCATCGATGTTTCTATCTCTGTCTTCCTTTCCTTTCCTCTCTCTCTAAAATCAATAGAGAAAAAAAATATTGAACAATTCCTACAATTCACAAATTACAAAAATAAAAAAGTGAGGAGTGTAAGTGTGTGTGTGTGTGTGTGTGTAGAAAGAGAGACAAGTGACCTTGATTCTGCAGCTAATACGTTCACTCCTTACTCTTTCTCAGGTGTGATTTGAATCATTTTCTTGGCTCATTATTTGAGTCATTTTATTGTTTCTGACACCCTTATTCTCTGTAAGGCTCCATACTTCAGCCAGCCCGAGTCCCACGTCCTCTTGGACAGGTCTCCCTTCTTCTACTTCCTCTCTCCTCAGGCGCCCGCCGCACTCCCCTGAAACTGCCCTGAGTCTGAAAAGAGGAACTTTTGTAATGAATATCTAACTCGGTTGAGCTGAGCAGTAGAATTTTGGATGATAATGGAAACATTCTATGTCTGCACTGCCCAGTACAATAACCACTCACCACACGAGGCTACTGGATATTTGAAATGTGGCCAGTACAACCGAGGGGCTGGATTTTTAATTCTGTTTCATTTTAATTATATTAAATAGCCATTTGTGGCTACCATTTTGGACAGTGCAAGTCTAGGGAATATGGCACCCGGAAGAATCAAATGAGGTTCAATTATGTTGTGTGGGGCAAGCCTTATTATCCTTGTTAATTTATTTATTCTAGATCCGGGTGCTTGGTTCTGAGTCGATCTTTGTCAGATTGCATATCAGGTCCTCAAAAAGCCTATAATCTGCCGACCCAGGTGAGGTAGGAGCCTATGTGCTGGTGGTGGTGATGGAGTCTGTGGGCTAACTGAGCCACCTTCCCGCCCCCCCCCCCCCTGCACTAGCACCCTGCCCCTCGGAACCCAGGCTGCTGGGCGACCCATGCACACAGGATGAGGTGCAGGGACCCAGAGTCAGGGTACAGGTCTTCCAGTCCAGGGTCTGCCACTTTATGCTGGGGAAGTTATTTCACCTCCAGAGATGGATCAAGATTTTGTAGGGCTTGAAGCTTATGCAATTTGGGGGACCTCTTTGAGAAAAAGAACACAAAATGACAAACATAAGACTGGATGCAATAGTGACAAATTTACTTTGAATGGAAGAAATCACATCCAACATACGTCTTAAAAACCAGACACGTGTCACAAACTTTACAGAATCCAGAAAATAAACCATTTCATGAGCTATTTACTTACCAACTCTCTAAGATACTCTGAATACTCTTTGATCACCTCTCCATATGATAACGATTTTGTAATTTTTCTAAAGGGAGGCTGCAAGGATCACTTAGCTTTTCTTCTAGCTTGGCTGACAACAGTTTTATTATTACTGACAGTCACACCGCATGAAATGGGACTCGTACACCGACACCCACTTTTCGTTGGATGGCTACAGGCTTGGGTCCTGCAATGCAGGCATTTCGATAACATCCCTTTTACATAATTCCCATCAGAAACAGGGAAAGTGCCGGGTATGTTTATAACTGTATTCAGTGACAGGAGAAAACGTCTCCTTTCGAGTAGGCATCAGTGAGAACTAAATTCTCCTCCTACTAGTTCACGTCTGGTGACTGGAAGAAATTTCCACAGACTAGCTTCCGGCTCTGTATGTCCCAATCCTCATTTTCCCTTCACTTCCCACAGAGCGCAGGTGCCAGGCGTGGCACCTCGGAGTCTCGATGACAGTGAGTCGGCGCAGTGGGCACGCGTGTTCCTGGCAGCCTGGGGACAGCTATGGGGGCAGCTGACAAAACCTGAATCTGCCTTAAAGTGACTGTGAACCACAGCCATACATTTCTCTTCACCCAAACCCAACGTATCCCCCACTCAGCTCCCGCTCCGAGGGTCTCCAAACGCCTGCAGCCGCTGTCACACCACTTGACATGAGGAAATGCAATAGGAGGAGGAGGCGTCAGAGTGGAGAGAGAGGTGCTGTTAACCAAGTGCAGAAAAATATTTAATTTTGTAAATTAAAAAAAGGTATGATTCTGCAAATACATTGCTACGCCTTAAAAGGGGCCCATGTAAGTGAGAGAGGCTTGACGCTTCCTTCATTAACCCGCAGTCAGTCTGATCTGTTCACCGCCCAGAGCCTCAGGGTCTTCGTCTTTACCCCCGAAGAACGAGGTCCATTTCATAGCATCCTCCTGGGTATTAAGGGAGCTGTATTTGAAAACCCATTAACACTGTGCCTGGGGAAGAGATGCTCAGAGGGTTGAAGAATGAATGAGTGAATGAATGAATGATCGGATGAATGACAGAGTTCATGTTTACCAGACGTCTACATCAAGTCCAGGGGCCTGCTTTGATTCACACGTCGCCCAGACTGCTGAGCAGTCCTTGGGGTGCTCTTTCCTAAGCCAGAAAGGGGTGGAGAGCCAGAAACCGGAACCCAGCTCACATGAGTTGGAACACTCAAGGGGATTTTTGAGTGGGCAGAACTTGGTAATTTTCCTTCAACCAAGTCTCGTTGCTCATGACTCTCCCACATGCCGTGATTCGGGGGGACCGTGCCCGAGTTGTCCTGTGAAGGCCAGAGAAGATTCTTGAGCAGCCTGAGACTGAAGTATGGGTCTCAGCCGGTCCCGAGACTCCTCCGTATGAGGGACTCCTCTGCCCAGTGTGTGAGGACTTGGAGCCTTTGGAATTTGATTGCTGTGAGCGGGATACTCCCCAACAACATTCCTCAGCCAGTCTTAGATACCCCTGGATCTGAAAATTGGTTGTTGGGCCAAGAGCTGTGGTGAAGGTAATGAGAGATCCTTGAAATTTGAAAGGCATGTCCTGGCACCCAGATCCCCACTTGGGCCTGCCCTGTGTGGCTGCTGCCCTTTGTCAAGGGTTGGGGAGCGGAGTTCAGACACAGGGGTAGTCTCGAGGACCCTGGGCGTGGCCAGGAGATGCCACGAGACTCCAGCAGAGGCTAACTCTTTCCTCATTTGCAAGTAATAACCTCTAACATTTCTTCCATTGCTAACCTCTCAGGATTTAAAACATCTGAGTATGTTGGAATTGATCCACCTCCAGGCGGTCACCTTCCGAAGCTGGGGAGATGGGCAGTGTCCATAGAAACACAGGTTTTAAACCTGTGGTGTCCTGATTCCAGTTCCCCGTCTTTCTTCTGCATCGGCACTGCTGCCTGTCCCCTGTGGTGCCCGCAGCCCCGTGGGGACTGGCGTCGATGGCACCCGCAGGAACACCGAGCACCCTTCCAGGTGGCAGGGTTGCCTGTGTTCGTGCTCCGCTGAGCGAGAGAAGCAGGCCTCAATGCAGTCTGGTGTTACGCTGTTTTTAAAATAGGAAAACCATATCTGTCGATGTGCACAGAGAAATACTGGGAGGAATGTTAACAGTGCTTCTCTCACGTGATAAAATAATAGGTCACCTTTTATTTTTCTTCGTTCTTGTCCGTTTCCCCCCACATTTTCTATCTATCTTAAGCATGTACTCTTGCAATATTGGAGTTGGGGGATGGCTGGGAGGTGTTTATAGGGAGGGGTTTGGGAGTTCCTGTCTTCCCCGGAGACCCTGGTCACAGGCTGGCCCACATTCGGGGTCATAAGGGTTACGCAGTGAATTCATTAGACTGCAGGCTCCTGAGCTCCACTCCTAGATTCTGAAGTTGCAGGTCCAGAATCTGCTGCTTTTGCAAACATCCCAGAGACCACCCTTTGGGAACACTGGCACCGGGACTCTGTTTGGAGCGCGGTCGCCAGACACACGTGTCAGGAGACATCTAGCTTGAAACAGGCAGGTGAGCTGGACATCCAGCAAGCAGGTCAAGCTGAGACTCCCGCTAAATGACGTCTCCAGATGGAGGTGGCTCCGGGACAGGCAGGGCTAAGCCACAGACACAGGTTGTGGGAAATGCCTGGCGGAGCATGCGGAAGAGTGGGCGGTGCCGGCTCCAGCTTGCCGCCGGGTTCTCTGCCACCAGGCTGCCCCCAACAGACCTGGGACGCAGGCTGGGGCCACAGGTTCTCCTCTGGCCCTGGGACAGCCCGCCCAAAAGAAAACTTCTGGCTCTACTACTTACAGGTTGTGTGATTGTTCTCAGCCTCAGTTCTGCATAATGTAAATGATGTCCCCAACCTTCCAGGTGGTTCATGGGAGAGTGACGTGGTCCACAGCAGGAGGCTGTGGACATGCACTGTCCACCCCTTCTCACTGCTTGGCTGCCTGAGAGGGGCCACAAGAGAGAGCGCTTAGCCACGGGGAGGACACAGCCCTGCTCCCAGCGCTGCAGTCTGACCACGGGCCTCAGGCTCTTCCACAGTAGCTCCGGCTGCAGCTGCGGTTTTGCAGGAGGGCGTTTCCTGCTAGGACCACTGTGAAGCTGCCCAGCCGGCTCCAGCATTGCCCTCCCAGCCCATCCTCGTCGGGCTCTGTGCGTCCTCAGAGCTCCCAGGTGTCTGAAAACAGTCCCACTGTCGTCTGTGTGGCTAGGGATCTTCGGAGGGTGCCCCTTACACACGTTGCGTTAGGACTTTGCTTTTTCCTCTGTGCCCCCTAAGCAGCCAGCGGGCTCCCTTTTCCTAGACAACCCCCTCTTTTAATCTGGCTCTTCCAGCAAACCACCTCAGCTCTGCTTCTTTCTGGTGTTTTTAAAATTTTCCCTTTTATTTAACTCAGCTTACAACAAACCAAAGCTGTGATACAGTGAATCCTATTCCAGATACTGAACTCCCAACACCACGCATTTAGCAAGAGATATCCAAGTGAAAAGTCACATTCTTTCATTCTTCCTCTATTCCATTCATTCATTACACATTTCTTGAGCACACACTGCAGCAACAATGGTCACGTATTGGGTGCCCATTATGTGCCAGGGTGGATAGTCCCTGACTTCCAGAAGCTCACAGTCCACTGTGAATTTAGACAGGCAGGCAGCTATTTACAGGGTGGTGAGTGGTGTGAGAGGGAAAGTATGGGCTGCCGTGGGGGCAGATAAAGATGGACACTCTTCCCCCACTCCTCCTGAGTCTAGCTTTTGCATAATACAACTAATTGCATAATAATCTCTTTTTGTGTGCGTGGAATCTGCTTTTCCTGCAACTCCTAGTTGAGCCATCCTTTTCCTTGCCTAGCTAGAGGATGAGAGACCCGCCAAGGCCTCTGTCCAGAGCTGGGGTTTGGACCCCCAGCCCATGCAGGGCCTGTAGGGGGCCTGGCTGCGGAGCATGGTGGGCCACCATCTTCCTTTTCAATTCCGGCAGAACGGGCCATGCTAGACCACCATGGGCAGTCCTCGCTTCCTTTCCCTCCTGAATGCAGCCGGCTGCTGTTCAGCTGACAGACACAGGTTGGCCCCATGGAACGTTTCTTTGGTTTCTTTGGCTGATCATGGGAACGCACCTGCCACTTGGCCACATCCTGCAAATCAAGCAGTTTCTTAGAAGAGGGACACATTCCTTAAAATGTGTTGTGTGGCTTGGGGTTGAGATATGGTTTCTTGGATTTGTATGATTTAATGTGTCTGCAAAAACATGAAGCCACAAGATAAAAATACATGGACTGCCCCCTTATGAGAAACTAGACTTTCCTTAGGATGAGGGGGCTGGTCATTTTAGTTTTGATGCTGGGTTTTATTGGTTTTAAGTTTTCATTGATTCCTCTTCCTGTTTCTCAGCATGTCTTTTTGTGTTCTATTTAAACACAGCATGGGTGAGCAGTCACTGGTACGGCTCACTACAGTGAAACGTCTACTTATCAACTAAAATAAGTTGGTTGAACTGAACTTGTATAAGACAAATACAAATAAAATACATTTTCTCAGATCTTATTTTTTAATACCCCACTTCAGAGCATGCCTAAGGATATTTAAAATTGAGATATAATATGAATTATATCATATATATTAAATATATAAATATATGAAACAAGTTTTATATTAGTATATATTCTATAACACACACACACACACACACACACACACACACACATGCTTTATATTAATATAATCATCCTTAATTCCTGTATCTATAGCTGAACTACTCTGCAGTCAGATCCAATTGTGATGGCAAATAGCTAGCAGAGAGCCCGGAGTGCATCTATTAATAAAGCAGAGGTAGATTTATAGTTAGCGTACTGTACTTACTGACAGGAACGAGGGCCATGAACATTTTGGGAAATTTTTCAAGTGCATATTTAGAACTGATTGCATATGTATTGACCGGAAAATTTAGTAATCGGCATACCCTGTTTCCAGAACTTTCTATAATAAGATTTTCTTGGAGGAAGAGACAGCCAAGCACTGGATAAATGTGAAACTGTGGAGTCAGATGGGCCCAGGTTTATATCATGACCCCAGCCCTGACGCCCTGACCCAGGCCCTTGGCCTCTTTCATCTAATTCCTCATCTTTAAGATGGGTGTTGTGACGGTACCCACCTCTCACGGTAGCTGTGAAGATTAAATACGATAATGTGTGAATCCTGGCACAGTCCCTGTCCACATCAGCTGTTGCAGGAAATCTTGCCTGCATGGCCATTGCTCCATTATCCTCTCCGCCATCCTCACTGTCATCACCGTCTTAACGATCCATCCCCCCAGGACCTTTGCTGCAGTCAACTTCTTTCTCCAAAAGGGGCTTGAGTCTAAGGAGCTTGCATGTGGCAGGTGGTGATTCAGTGTTTCCGGGAAGTTAGGCCAGGATGACAAGGCACTTTCTTGAGCTGATACTGGAACCTGTAGAAATAGTTAATTGACCCTTCATGCCTTAGTTTAGTTATCCATTACACGTAGATAAATGCCACTGTGTTAGCACTAGAGAATGTGACATCTGCTTTCCCAGCCTCCCAGAGCCTGTCGTGTTGTGCCTGATCTGACGTTAGGGAGGCTTGGCTCCTGGGACGCCGGTCTCCTGTCTGTCCTGCTGGCTGAGTCTGCAGGCACTGCATGGGCGCACAGAGGCCACAGAGGCCAGACTCCTGCCACGCGTCCCTTTTAAGATGACAGTCTCATGTCTGGAGACCTTGAAAACTGATCTTGAAATCCAGGGCTTTGTCTGCCCAGTTTCTTTAAAAAGTTAAAGTAGAATCTCTCAAGGGCAGAAATCTCCTCTCCTCGTCCCTCTCCTCACCCCCACCAACCCATCTCGTTCTGAGTGACCTGTAAGTGTGGACTCAGTTTGTACAAATGTAGTTTATGGACACGGCTTGCTGGGTGTTCCTAGAATCAGTGCTTCATTTTCGGGGGCACAGGAGTGCCTGCGTTACACTGACCACGTTTCCTTCCCGGTGCGCAGCACCACTGATCGGAGGACTGAGTTCACATCCCAGCTCTACCGCGGATTACTCTTCATCACCTGTAAAACAGACCCCTAATAAGAACACTGACATCACCCGCAGTGGTGAGGTTTAGTGGTTGGTACATGTAAAGTGCTTGGAAGCACACCAACAGCCAGGGCTGTGTGGAACCTGCTGCTGTGGTGAGCTTCACCTTTTACCTTTACCAAGTGACTACTTGGGCCATGAGCTTCCTTAATTACAAACAGTGACCACGAAGCCCAGATGTTCTTCAAATATAAGCGGTAGGAAAAGACATAGCAGCGGAGGTTCCACAGCGTGGCACCCTTCATCTGAGGCGCGTACAATCTGTCGGAGGTGCTTTTCCAGGTAGAGGAAACCAGCGTCAGAACAGGCAGAGATGGGCTGGGAGACGAGCTGTTTGCTGGAGTCCAGGAACGAAGGGGGTTTGCCGGGGAGGCCGACATCCTGAGGCCAGGGTGTCCCTGCTTAGTTGGAGGCAGCCTGGGAAGGGCTCCAGAGTATGGTGAAGCAGAACTGGTTTTGATTGGCTGCAGTTCAGAAACTCACCGAACTATTAGGAGGAGGGCAAGAGAAGACGGTGTGAAACAAACAGTCCCAGGGTTGCTACACAAAGGGCAGCTGGGGTCTGTGTGTGATTCCTGTGGTGAATTGCATATCCACTGTTCAGTCAGGAGAGGCAGCCATCCTGGAGGGTGACTGTGCCGAACGGGAGACCTGACGTGTTCAGAAGGCACGATCGCTAAGTCAACTGCCATCGCGCATTAAACCCGGAGCTCTTTCTCTCCCACTCAGCTGCCCGTTCCTTGTGGACCCGAGGACAGACAGAGGCTGGGCCTTATTCCCTTCCAGGATCCCTGTGTTATGCATGGATCCTAAAATCTGGGATGACCTAGGCAGTGACCCTTAAAAAGAGCATCTGCTGGTGCAGGTGTTCCAAGCCTTGGCAGGGTCGTGTCGCTACCACCTTTTGTTCTTTGGAGCAAGGTGGGTTTGAGGGGTTCCTGCTGTCACGTGCCCTTGTTGACAGGATAGAAAGGTAGGACAAGAAGGGAGGAGGGGAGGATGGGAGGAAGGAAAGAAGAAGGTAGAGAGGGAGGAAGGAAGGAAGGAAGGGAGAGAGGGAGGAAAAGGAGGAAGAAAAGAAGGAAGGAGGGAGGGAGGGACAAAGGAAGCAAGAGTTTTTGTGTATATGTTCAGGTTAGACTAGTTATGCTTTCACCTCTGCTTGTTGAATTTGGATCCTATGATATGTGTGGTGTGATGTGATGTGACGTGACGTGATGTGACGTGACGTGATGTGATGTGTGTGGTGTTTTCCTTCCCCACTCTCTCCCCACCATCAATTTAAATTTTATCACTTGTGAAGGTGGTTTTAGCCTAAAACAAAATGACCAAATATCACACATTCAGATTTATGCTAATGAAGTGATTGTTGAGAGATACAATAATCTCACCCCTTTTTGTTTGTAAAATTATTTCCCTGAGCCTTAGGGGTTAGGTTCCGCTGAAACACAGCAGGACCCCATATGCTTTTGTCCAGAATGAAGGTGAACCCCCCTCCCCCCCAAATAACATCCTTAAAATTGGTAGCTAGGGCCATCGTTTTCATGTGGCTCAGAGCAAAGTCTTGCAAATTGCTTGCTCTGTGGGGGCAGAGACCTAAATCCTCCGCAGTGCCAGCTAACTCATGGTGCTTAATTCATGTTTGTGGATTGCTAGATGTGCAATTAATTCAAAAGCACTCATAGTTGCAGGGTTCCACAGAAGCTTGCTTGGGTTCCCTGGTGTATTTTACAAATGAAATTAGGCTTTATAGGAGTTGTAAAATTATATATGGATATGTATTTCTTTAAATCTCAAATGCAAGAATATTTCTGAATCCAGTTTTGCTTCCTGTCTTCAATTATGCATTCATCTTTTCTGTATAACTGTGCTATTTATTTGTAAGTATACTCCAGGACTACTTTAGAAGTCAGAAAAACGTTTTGACTCTGTAGTCAGAAAATGCAATGATTTGGTTACCAGGTTCTAGATAATGAACAGCATTAGGAAGATAAGAAGAAGCTCGTTCACTTCACCATCTTTTATTCTCAGCCTTATTGATATCTATCTACTGTTTAATATGGGTCCCCTTTGACAGGAAACATTGACTACATAGCTCATATCCATTTGTCTCTTTGGGGGGTAGGGGTGTTTGATACTGTTGTGGGGGGGAATGATTCTGAGCCTCAGAATGTCTAAGTACACCTGGGATAGAGCACAGAATTCAGTGGAACTGACTCTGCAAATAAAATGCTGGAATTCATTCACAAATATGGTCTTTGAATCTTCAAATAGCCTTCTGTTGAAAGGAAACGGGATTTAGTTAAAATTGCTCGAATCGGTGTGGAGGGCTGTGAGGAAGAATGGTGTCTTTGTCCAAGCCCAAGCTCAGAATTATCACAGCTTCAAAAGCCTGTCCCACTGGGGAGCAGCCTGAGGGTGACTTGTCAGGTCATGCGAACACCCCGGGAAGGATTTCCCTCTGCAGAGTCGGGGGGGGGGGGGGGGGGTTCTGCTCCCCTGAGGCAGGGTCTTGGGTGTTTGTCTGAACCTGGGGAAGGAGACGTCTGCCTGCAGACTAAAGTAGGGCGTTCTCCTGGCTAATTATAATGTTTCTAATCAACAAAAGCAAAGAAGTGTTTCAGGAGCTCGCCCTGTGTGCTCTTGATTCATTAGGACGACCGTGTGCGCTCAGAGCACGTGTCCTTCCCACTTGCGAGGGACACAGTGTCCAGTGCCTTCGGAGGCCACAGCCTAGAGGCTCCAGCCACAGCATAGAGGCTCCAGCCGGGCTGCGGAGGGCCTGCTTAAGGAGTAGGAAAGAACAACATGTTTTAGAAACATTTCTATCCAAAATGGATACATTTTATCAGGGTTTGTGCTTAGCTATGGAGGAAGTTGGGGGCTGGAGGAGTATAGTTCTCCAAGTGCTGAATTTTGGCTTGACATTTAGGTGGCTGATAACATTTCACAGGTGATGTTGGGGGATGGCATTGTAAAGAGGAAAGAGTCTTGGTTGGGGATTTAGAAGATCTGGGAATAATAATAATAATAATAATAATAATAATAATAATAACAGCACTAACATTTGTGGAGCATTGTGTCTATGCCAGGCTCTGTTTTAAGAACTTTACAAATATTAATTCATTGAATTCTCACAGAAATCTTCTGAAGTAGGTAAAATTATCCTTATTTTACAGTTGAGGAAATCAAGGCACAGAGAAGTTAAATGACTTGCTCAGAGATTTACAGCTACTCATCACCAGAGCTGGGACCTGAACCCCAGCCCTGAGTCTGACCACAGCACCCCCTTTTCCCTGTCACTCAGTTTACCTCTCTGGGGTCCAACACTATCTCCCTCAAAACACCACTTAATCTTAAATATCGAAGATTCACAACATTTCAGAAATATTTTAGAGAACTGACTAAAGCTGCCATTTAAAAATTTGACAACTACCATATACTTTCACAATAATTTCATAAAAGAAATGACACTATTACCCCACACACACAGTAGGAAGGACACAATCTTGGATTAAAGAACAGCAGTCCTGCCCTGGCTGGTTTGGCTTAGCAGTTAGAGTGTTGGCCTGCGGTGCAGAGAGACCCGGGTTCGGTTCCCGCTAAGGGCATGTACCTCGGTTGCAGTTTGTCCCCAGCCGTGGTTGGGTTGTGCGGGTGGCAACCACTCGATGTGTCCCCTTCATGTCGATATTTCTTTCTCTCTCTCTATCTCTCTCTCTCTCCCTCCCACTCTATCTGAACAACAGCAACAAAAAATGAAAAAATGTCCTCGGGTAAGGATTAAAAAAAAAAAGAACAGCAGTCCTGTCCTTTATTTGAACATGTACCTAGTCATTCACTTGGCAAATGTGCCTTGAGTACTACAGTGTGTTACGGATGGGGTTTTAAAAACAAACCTAGTTCCCAAGCACATGGAACTTGCGTTCCAGTCGAGGAGACAGTCATTTAAAAAGTAAACAGAAAATTGCATAATTACAAATGTCTTAAATGCTTGAAGGGACAGGAGCACAGGTCAGGGTAGAGAATTAAAGTAGGCGTGGGAGGCACTGCTAAGGACGTCCCCTTCCCGAGGGGAGGAGCCAGCGGGTATGAGGAGGGGGTCTTGCAGGAATGACATGTCAGCCCTGGTAGAGTGTGGGCATGAGGACAGGGGAGGAGGCCGGGTGGCTGCTGGGCTCTGTGGAGAGCAGCCTGGCTCTGGTACCCTCAGAAGGCAGGTGGGCGCTTCGGGTTTGACCGGAGGCGCCGCGAGCAGCCACTGAGAGGTGCTGAGCAGAGCTGTGAAGTGCTTTGATGCACGTTCCGTGGGATAGTCTCAGGGAGCCAGTCTGGAGGCTGTTGCAGCTGTCCAGGCCAAAGAGGCCGGGAGGACAAGGGTGGCCAGGGACATGGAGGAGGAAGTGGTGGCAGGAGTCCATGCTTATCCCTGTCAGGGACAGAATGGGACGCAGCAAGGTCATAGTCACATAGCTCAGGAGGGACCGTCTGCACCAGCAGGGTGCGGGGAACCATGCGAAGTGCTGGGGATGAGAGCCGTGGAGCTGGGACTGTGGAGGCCTGAGGGTCAAGGGGAGGGGGAGTGATGGAACCCCGAGGGGGAGGGCTGCCTGGAGGGGAGCAGTGAGCTTGTGGGGGATCAAGCCAGGCCTGGGTTCTGGCTTTCTCCCTGTGGGGAGGGAGGGAGGCAGTGGATTCGCTGACCTCTCCACCTCCCTCCACCCTCCTGTGGTCTCCTGCGGCTGCCCCGCTGGCTGTGGACCACACAGTGGAGGGAGCCCCTGGATGTGGTCCTTTCAGGCCACCCGGGCAGAGAGCAGAGTGGAGGGCAGATCAGGTGGGAACAGGACAGTCGGCACAGGATGCTTCCACAGGATGTGCTTGAGCAGCTAGGGGGATGGAGGCCCTTTTCCCGAGGTGGAAAGACCGGGAGAGGAACAGGTGCTGGGAAGGGTCAGGAGTCAAGCATGTCCTCTGCCCATGGACTGGCATTGGGAACCGCCGACCGCGTCGCCCAGGGCTCTGGCTCTCACCTGTGAAATCAGCAGTGGGACGGCCGGCTCAGAGCTCCTTCCAGCTGGTTTCCGTGTCGGGCTTACTGCGTGGTCCTCTCTTAGCATCTCTTCGCGTTTGCTCGATTCCGGTCCTCCTTGCCCCCTGCCCAGACCCTGGGGCAGGACAAGCGCGGTGAGGGCGGTGACTGGGAGCCTGGCCCTGGCTTTCTCCCAGAGCCCTGGGCTGGCGGTGCCGTCACCGTGCGCCACAGCCTGTCCTAGAAATCGGTGGTCTGAGGCCTCCTTGGTGCATCACCGGCCAAGGAAGAGAAAGACTGTTCTTGTCACAGGTTTGTGTGCCAGCAGCCGAGCCTAACACAGCAGCCGAGGCTGGAACGATACAGCAGACACACCGTCCACCTGTCCCTGAGTTACTTCACTTCAGTAGCAGGACATCTTGGTGGTTCGCACTGACTGGTTTATGAACTTAGTGAATAACATCAAACTCCTTGGTTTTACTTTCTTTTTTCTAATTCTTTCAGAAGATAAAAATAACTAACATTTAGTTAGTACTTAGCATGTTCAAGGCCCTGTTCTAAGCAGTACATATATACTAACTCATTTAATTATTAATGCAGTCATATTAAAATAAGGTAATATTCTTATTATTCACAGTTTACAGATTTGGAAACTGGAGGACAGGGGGGTTAAGTAGCTTGCCCAGAGTCACACAATGAGTGGTGGGGTCAAGACCCTGAGACAGGCAGCGGCTCCATCCACCTTCCCCTTAACCGGTACTCGCTGCGACCTCTGCAGTCACAGGATGATGCCTAAGGTCTGTCCTCTGCTCTCCAGTATGAGGCTGCCCTGCCCCTCAGGGAAAGTCACTTTCTTCCTATTGCTTTACATCTTATTGGTTTCCTTTGTTACTGTACCTTTCAATAAATCAGTAAATCTCCTTAATGGAATTTAAAAGTCCTATTGATTGTGACATCTATAGCTATGTAAGATAGACAGCAGGGTGCATGTTGGGTTTTTGGAATGTGAATGGAACTTTTGAATGCTTTGATTTATTCATTCATTCAACAAATATTTGCAGAATACCCACCATGTTCCAGGCACTGTGGCAGGTGCTGGGGATGAAAAAATAAACACATCAGCCCTGGCTGGTTTGGCTCAGTGGTTAGAGCGTCGGCCTGCGGTCCAGAGAGACCCAGGTTCGGTTCCCGCTAAGGGCAAATACCTCGGTTGCAGTTTGTCCCTGGCCATGGTTGGGTCGTGCGGGTGGCAACCACTCGATGTGTCCCTTTCACATCGATGTTTCTCTCTCTCTCTCCCTCCTACTCTATCTGAACAAAAAGTGGAGGAATGTCCTTGGGTGAGGATAAAAAACAAAACAAAAATAAACACATCAGATGTGATCTCTGTCCATTATGTAGCTACCTGTCTAATGAGGGCGGTGGAAGTCTTGTACATGTAATTGTTTAATTATAAAGTTGAAAATAGACTAGTAAGGAGAATCTGACCCATAGTAGGAGCTCAAAAATCATTTGTTGAATGAATGCGTCAGTGAAGGAAAGAATGACCCAGTCATTCTTTGAAAAAATGACATTTGGCTAGGATCTGAGGCATGAGTAGGACTCAGCCAGGTGAGTTTGGTGGGTTGGAGAGTGATCATCGGGGCTGCAGCACCCCCCCCACCTTTTGGAGTGGCAGGGATGCTTAGTTTGGGATGTCAGTCACCTCAGGTTCTTGACTCAGGACTCACACATTGAGAAAAACTTTCTCCTCTTGCAGCCACACACGTTCTGCTTCTTTTCAAATCTGTTTAGATGTTATTTAGGCTGTGTCCTCATTGTGTGTCCTCTGAGTGTGTCTCCTAGAAGGTCTGGCCCCTGACGATCTACATGTTTCTTTAGGAGTACACATTTTCAACGTCATGAAAAGCTGATGGGAAGAACACTTCCACTGCACAGAACCTCGCTTGAGAGACAGGAGTACTGAGTGCACGTGGCCCGTACAGAGGATTCCTGCGTGTGGGAAGAACAGTCCCCTCCGCGGGAGCATGCGGGCTGAATGTGGCCTTTGTGCTTTGGCGGCAGATCTCGGTGTGGCCGCATCGGGTTCCGCCGTGGCCCGGTGGGTGCTGGCCTTGGCCTCCACGCTGCGCCCTCCTCAGACTGAGTGTGGTTTCTATTTAGCTCTTGGTGAAAGGACAGCAGTCACTTTCTGTTCGCATATCTTTTTATTTTATTTTAATTTAATGTGATTTATTTATTTATTTATTATCTTTATTGAAAGCATTACAGATGACCCCCCCCCCCCCACTGACTCCCTCCTCCCCGCTCCCACCTCCTTCCTGCTTTTCCCAATCTATTGTCTGTGTCCATTGGTTATGCATATATGCATATAAGCTCTTTGGTTTATCTCTTCCCAACCACCCCCCATCTCCCCCCTCCTCCACTACCCTATCTGAGGGACAAGCAGCAACCAGGGCAGGTGAATTCTCTTAGCTTTTTTTTTTCTCTTAGCTTTTTATCCCTTGCCTGTGACACTCATGTTTCTTAGCGTTGCAATGTGACCTCCTTCAGGGTGTCATCTTTAGTAATGAGCATCAGTCCAAAAGGCCCTGTCCCAAAGTCCTCACTGAGCAGGTAGAGGGAGAGCTAACACGGCTCGTGTGGACTGTGAACAGGAGGGAGGCTGGTGCTAGAAACAACAACAAAAACCAGCCTTGCTGTGGAGCAAGTCTTGACCTCAGGCAAGGCCCTTGACCTTCTCAATTTTAGCTTCCTCGTTGACAAAAGGGGAGAAATTATTGTTTATTGAGTAATTATTATGCACAGTCATTATGCTAGGAGGTGTCTATTTTTAAAAAATTATTCACTTATGCCGTACAACAACCATATAAAATAAGTATTAGTACCTCCACGTAATAGACGGAAACTGAGGCCTAGAGCACTTGGAGCCACGTCCAGAATCAGACCGCGTGTAACGGCGGCACTAGGGTGTGAACCCAGACCTGCTGCTGAAGTACACACTGCCCTGTCCTCCTCAGTTCAGGCTGGTGGGTGACTGCCGAAGAGCCCCGGCCGGTGTGCTTTAAGCCTTAAAGCAACCGTCTGTTGTTTTCTTCTCATGGGTAATTGGTTAGTTCAGCTGAAATCTGAGTTTGTTGTTGCTGCTTTAGGATTGAACATAAACAGTTTGGGACTGCTGGCTCCAGGGTGTATCTGTTTTCATTGTTTTGTCGTCCATCCTGCTGCCCAGGGGCCTTAAGAGCAAGATGTTTGTTTGCATAAAGGGCTCAGTGTCCAAATGGGTCACAGTATCCTGGCAGCTGCTGCCTCTCACCCGTCGGTGCGACCCTGTCACTGTGCACTGTGTGTCTGCGGAGCACTGCTCTGGGCTTGGCGCTGTGGGGCACAGCGCTGGAAAAGTTAATCCCTTTTCTGGTGGAGCTACTAGTCTAGCGAGAAAAACCAAACACAAGACCAAAAAAAAAAAAAAACAACCCCATGAAAAATTACATTAAATGTTGGTGGTGGTCAGTGCGAAGAAGAAGAAAGCTGGGCAAGGAAGGAGGCCATTGTGGCTAGAGTTAGCGTTAGCCTGCAGACAGGTGGAGGTGAAGCCAGACAGGTGGCCTGCAGACAGGTGGCGGTGAAGCCAGGCAGGTGGCCAGCGCAGACCCAGGGCACTGGGTGGGCCAGTGGAAGGACCTCAGTGTTGGGTTTATTTTCACTGTTCAGAGACATTGGCTTTTACTTTGTACGAGACGGGAAGCCTCTGGGGCTTTGCGCAAGGGAGAGGGACAAGGGCAGAGACAGGAGCAGGGAGTCTGGCTGGGGAGCTGTGGCAGTGGTAGGAAGTGGTGTGCGTGGGGGACAGTAGTGCAGGGGTGGAAGTGATTGGGTCCAGCTGTGCTTCAAGATGGGACTGATGAGATTTGCCCTGCCCTGCCTTTCCCAGCACAGGAGGTAGGGTAGGAAGAGCCTGAGTTAAACCATCTACCATAGGCACCCCATGGCGGGCGGATGGGTGGACATGGCTGCATGCATACGGTCAGGTAAGACCTCCTGGTGTGAGGTGGGGCCTCCTGGACCTTGTGCATCTCAGGTTACGCACAAGGATGACAGTGCACAGCACGCATTGTCGATGAAGTGTGTGCTGCGGGGAGGCCACCCGGGTCCGAGCAGGCACCACGTGCGGCTGCCGCCGTGCCCGGAGGATCTGAAGGAGTCAGGGCAGCGTGGTGGGGACCAGTACACATGTTGCAGCTTCTTCCTTGGGCAAGGGGCGTGCAAACTGGGGCTTGCCTGTGAGCCCAATCCACCTGCCACCTGTTCTGGTTCAGCCCCTCAAACCAATGGTTCTTACATTTTCAAAGGGTTGTGAAAAGAATTAAAGAAGACATGTGACTATGCAACAGATACGGCATGTGACTCTGCAAAACCTAAAATAGTTCCTGTCTGACCCTTTACAGAAAAAGCTTGCTGCAGGCAGATGATGGCTTGGAGACACTGGGGCCAAGAAGGGGCGCTCATCCATCCGACCTCATGCCACTTCCCGAAGATTGTGCTAGAGAGCCCCGTGGGGTGGCGTGCCTGGTCTGGGAGTGCACGGTGCAGACGGTGCCTCTGTCCAGGAGGGGAAGTCCTCAGTAGCCATAAAGGCTGAGTGATTGGAAAGACCCGCCCTGGCTCTGAGGATGGAGGCTGTGAGGACCCTGGGGGGTGATCGAGTCACATATTATATAAACTTTGAAGATGATGGTTGGCCTGTTGTGTCTGAAATGCTCAGAGGTTGCCTTTCCTGTCATGGATATCCTGACATTGAGCACCCTTGAGACAGTCTGGGTCGAAGGCAGGACATGTGTGGTGACACATTGAGAGTCTTGTCCAGCAATTGGAGTCGTCTGCGAACGACCTTGAGCACGTCTGGGACTCTATACTCTGGTGCCGCTGATGGTATGGGGTGGTTTGTTGGGGGAAGACTCCAGCCTCCTGCTCCTCTGAGTGCCTGAAGGGTCAGCTGTGTCCTTTGGAAAAACACCCAGCACACCAGAAGTCAGCCAAGGTTAGAGAGAAACTGATCCAAGAGGAGGCTGATTTGGAGAAGAGAAAGTAGCAGGGGAGGAGGGAAGAAAGGAAGAGGTGGGGACAGGGTTACCTTGTTGAATCTACTTGACCTTCTGTGCCGGGCCAGCCAGGCTGGTTCTGGGTCCAGACCCAGCAAATCCCACAGGGAGCAACCAAGCTCCCTGTGAATCCGTGGCGAGCCGCCAGCCGCAGAGCAGGCTGTGCTATATGCAGAGCCCAGGAGGCGGGCCAGGCAGCGGGGTTGACCTGAGCTGCAGGTTGGCCCAGCCTGTTTGGCCTCCAGCTTGCTCCTAGCGTGCGGTTTCTATCACAGTCCCCTGGGCTGTGTGAGGAAGAGGGGCTGCGGCCTGGGTCCCACCCTACAGACATGTCCATCCCCCACCCCCCAGTGCACAGTTCACAGCCCACAGATTGAGGGACTCTGCACCCCACACTCGGAGAATTGTATAAACGAGACTAAAGTTTCCTCGAAAGTCAGCCTCAGATTTGCCCGGTGGGGAACTCCCCTGGACAGTGCTCCACCTCGGTCTCATTCACGGCAACAGGGTGGGGCCACCAGCTGTGGTCACAGTGGGGGGAGGGGGGCATGGGGCTCAGATTTGGATCTTCTTCTCTATCACAAAGGCCTTGCCAGCTGACGTGTCAGCCCCTTCCGCCTGTTATGGGGAACTCAAAGCTCAGTGTTACATTTTTATTTTATTTTGCCAAATCCTAAAGCTACCTGTAACGAAAAAGAAAATGGTATTAACCTCGGTACTAGCCATAGTTAAAGCTCCTGCTGCTGCCCGGCCTCCTTGTTGCTACAGCTGTAAATGTTAATGATTAAGACTTTTTCTTTTTATGTAGCAGATGTAAGAACCTCAAATGAGCTAAATCTGATTGTACTCCTCCTGCCTAATCATTCACAAACTGAATTCAAGTCTAGGCTTCTCTGATCATTTCTTACTTGGCTTTAAACTAATTCTCCAGAGTATGATCCAGATCATTTCCCCAGATCACTTCAAACAAGGGACACAGCACCCAGCGCTGTCCTTCTTTAGAGACAACTGGAGGACAAGGGACAAAGCCAAGGCCAGGGATCATCCCTGCAGAGCATCCTCTGAGGGCAGGGGTTGGCTGCACTTTGGTGAGACCTCAGGATTTGGGGTTCCAGTCCAGCTTCCCCGCCCAAGGGGTACAGGCCGAGGGCGTTGGACAGGAAGGCTACATGGAGGTCTAGCTCATTGGCGATCCCCCTTGGTAGAACCAAGTCTCCTCTCTGTCCCCATAATTCCTGCCCCCTTCCCCCTAATCTCCGTTTAGCTCCAGATTGTTATGGCTCGAACTAAAAGCTGGCATCAAGGAGGGCATGACCAGGGTCCCAGCTTTTCTGAACACTAAGGAGAGAGTAGATTGAAAATAAAATAGATCCAGGTATCTAAACTGAAAATATGCTTGAGTTGACCCCTAGTGGGGTCAAGTCCAATGATGGGAAAGTGTGTGTACCTCATGCCACACCCCTTCCCCTCTGCTATCGAGCTGTCCCAGCCTCGAAAGCTAGCAGGAGGCACCGCGCTCTCATTAGTCTCAGGGAACCCAGATTAAGTCGCTCTGTGAAGGCAGCCTGTTTATCAAAATGCTGATGAATAGGCTGGGTCAAGGGTGAGAGGCAGAGGCAGCCAGCGCTGAAGCATAAACCCCTTGGATTAGAGGGAGTTGCTTGATCTTTATGCCTGTTTTAGTTGCTAAAGCAATTTGCAATCTGGAGCCGATGCTCCCTTGATAGTCTTTCTTATCCAGTTGGTCGATGGGCCAGCTACTACTCAGTGGTGACACTGGTGGTGTCACTGGGTAGCTGCTAGCAAGACATCTCCTGTGAATTCTTTCCATGTGGATGGAAGCAATCGCTCCATTCCGTCTATGCTAAGCTCTCCCCCATGTCTCAGCCCCTCTAAGCTGAGAAGCAGATGAGAGCCAGAGTCCACCTGGCTATGTTTCAGGTCTGCTTATGGCAGATCCAGTTCCTCTGTCCAACAATCACCCACAAGACACCGATTTGCGGAGCAAATAGGTGCATGTCAACGTCCAAGCATCAGCCTGAAGACAGCCATAAACCACTGACTGCACTGCTGTTGTGGGGCTTTAGAACAGGGAGAAGTCAGACCACTATTCCAGGTCTTCGTTTTCTTATCCACAAGAGGGGGCTGGGGGCAGTGGCTGTCTGCCTCCCACATCGTCTAAGTCCGCGACCACCCAGCCCTCTGCACGCTGCATGCACCCAAGTGTGGATCATCTCCCCTCTCCTCGCCTTTCTGCTCCTGCTACCTTCCCAGTGTGCCGCGAACCCAAAGGGAGTTGGGAGGGAGGGCGGAAGACTGCATGCCCCACCGAGGCCAGCTCGAGCTGAAGAGCTCAGAGAACCGAGCGGCAGGCGGTGCTGCAGAGCGAGCGGTCGCTGGCCACTCGCCTTTTAATGTGGAGGATGGTGTCTTTATCTCTCCAAATTTGATTCCAGATGGATGATTTGGGGGGAATTTTTTTCAGATGGCTAATCCTACTCAGAAGTTTTTCCTAGTGTCTGTCATAGATCATGGCCCTCCTTAATCTGGACGGACTGCCCATGTCCCACCACACTCAGCTCTTACGATTGTAAATTTTACAGCCAATGACACTTAGAGGCAGGCTTCTTAGTTTCGACTTGGCAGATGGGGAACCCTGGACTACAAAAGGTTAAGTGACTTGTCCAAGGTCACATAGCCAGTTGATCAGGAGAGCCTGAATGACTGGGGACTGCACATATATCAGTTTTGACAAATCCATGCCCCCACACCCCCATCAGTGAACCGGAATTAGAATACATTTTTTGGCCACAAGTGGAAGATTACTGAAGGCACAGAGCCGGATGGGATTTCAGCGTCCACGTAGGAAGACCTCCATCTCCCTGTTGTCCCCCTTCCCTGGAGTGGCATGTGGTATCTCACCTTTGCCTTTCCTCTTTTGTCCCAACTTATTCTTCTTGGAGGTGGAGTTCAGACTTCTGCCTGGTTGAAGTTGTCTGGGTTGTCTAGGAAACTAGAAATAATGGCAGAGCCTGGCTGTGCAGATCGGATCAGATGACCCTGGGCTCCTTCAGAGCCACGTAATCCTGCCGTCTTTTTACTGGCCTCTGCATTTCCCACTGTCCTCGCCGGCCCTCGGGCCACTGGGACCATTCCCACGTGACTGGTAGCTACAGATGCTGGGCGGTGCGGGGACGGGTGAGTCTGTGTCAGGGAATCTGCGTGACAAGCAGAGGAGGAACGCCTGTGAAACTGAGCTTCTGTTTGACTCGTCTTTGTTTTCCAGGAACTGGAGGAGGTGTGCATTTCAGACTGTTCAGTCCGTTCCACCTTAAGCATTGCTTCTTCTTCTTCTTCTTCTTCTTCTTTGCATTTATTGTTTCTTTCCCTTCCACTGTCATTCAGAGTGAGGCAGCTGTGAGCACTGCACTTGGGGTTACCTCTCTGAAAGGGACCTGCTTATCTTCCATCTCTATCTGTAGAGTGAGAAAACGTCTCTACGTCAGCAACGCTAGGTAATCACGAGCCCCCTTGTCTCTAGGATCTTATCTGATTCCCTCTCCTGACTCCGAAAACCCAAACCTCCTGACTTGCCTTCAATGCCCCTTTCACAGCAAGCCGCCTGTCTTTGTTGAAATCTCTGGTCCTCTATCCTGTTGAACCTGCAGTTCATCTTCTAGACTCCTGGCATTTCTAAAGACGTCGGGGACAGGCCGGGAGGGAATGGGGAAGGTGGGAGGTCACGCAGTACTGTGATGGAGAAAAGTGCATGCCAGGGTGTTAGCAGAGGTTTGGGGGTGGAGGGGGAGGCGGTGGTGCCGGTGGAGGGAACGAGGGAGGAGAGGAGGGAAGGGGAAAAAGAGATGACTCAGTATTACACACGGAACTGTGAGCATGTGGCTGAGTGTGAAAATGATTAAGTGTGTGGTCCTTCAGCGGAGGGAGGATTAGGAATCTGTGTTTGGGTGTTTCTGTGCCTTTTCTCTACGGATGATCCCAACTGTGGTCTGATAAACTGTTAGGGGCGGATCAGGAGCAGGAGAGGCAGAGGGTGTGCAGAGCCCACGGGAGCTGGCGGTTTGTTTGGACAGACAGATGTTTCACTGACACTGGATAAAACTTCAACTATGTTTTTTTATTCCCTCTGACAGAGATGACAAAGCATCTCCCCTGGCCTCCTGCTGACAGCTGATGGCTTGCCTTTAAATTCTTTTTGTAAAACTGGCCCAGCTCTCGACTCTGAACCCATCACCTCTTACCTCCTCAGCTCCAGTGGGTTTCTTTACCTTTACAGTGCCCCCCCCACCTCACAGGCGCCAAGTGGCAAAGTCAGAATTGCCTCTGATCCATCCTTAAGCCCCTTGCCGCTTCTTCTGCAAGCCCCTTCAGTGTGTGCTCCGTGGGATCATCCGGATCTGTCTCCCCTATTGCAGCCAACTCTGCATCCCCACAAAAAGCTGAAGTCTGTAAAGTTCTCCTTTAACTATGTTAATTGTCTGTTCACAAGGCTCCCGCTGCTCCCCACTGCTTACTGGGGAGAACCCAGACTCTCTGCGTGGGACTCAGACCTCTGAAATCTGGCCTCTCTCCTCCCTATTAAATTCTCTCCGTCTCTGCCTCCCTCACGCAAATGCTCGCCCCGGGCCAGGAGTGCAGGCAGCCTGCGCGAGTCCGGCCTTTCTCCTGCTGCCCTCTCTGCCTCCCCTCGTCCCCCGATGATCCACCTGCTTACACTCCCCCCACCCTCCAAGGCTAAACACAGCCCCTGTTCCCATAGAGGCCAGCTGTCCCCTCCTGAGTATGCCTGCGCTGTCCGCTGTCCGGGGCCCACAGGGGCGCTCACTGATGGGACCTCTGATTGGTCATTTGCTGAGCTGCCAGCTACTATTGTGTCATCTCCTCGATTAGATTATAAGGCCTCAGAGCAGAGCAGCTAGGTCTTGCGTTTCTTTCTGACCAGCCCCAGTGCTTGGCCTCGTGCAGCCTGGGCACAGGCCTCCACACGTCCTCCTGGAGCGACTGAAGTGCCTTGCTCAGGCCGGTGACAGAGGGACTTTCTATCTGACATGGTCCCCAGGTTGGAGTGGAGTCTGAGCTTTCTTTGAACTCACTGGCCAATCTGCCTGTAGCTGAGGGTCACCTGTGGAGCCGCAGGTTCAGCCCAGCACAGGGCTCTCCCCACCTCGCCCCGCCTGAAGGGTGCGCTCAGGGGCTGGCAGTAACACCTCTCCTCCCTCTCAGTTTAGGATTTCACTCATGTTGCCAAGAACCTCGTCCTGGCTTTGCCTCAGTCTGATCCCACCTCCCCCCTGGAAGATGTTCCTTCTTTGCGCTTGACTTTGGCTGCCAAGCTTACAGCTCGGCTGCTTTCAGGCTTGTGTGCTTAAGGTGTGCCCGCAGGGAAACGCGCCAGGACTCGCTGCACAGGCGACTTCTTCCTCGGAGCAGTGATTTAAGAGGGGCGAGCACTCCGTTGCCAGCTGCCCTTACGGCTTTGGGACCAAACCCAGAAAGAAACTCCAACCGTGGGAGCCTAAATGTGGGAGATTTTTAGGGGAAAAATCCCCTTAGTGAAAATATAGAAGGTCCACTGAAAACACTGTAGAATTCTGGCTAAAGGAGCCAGATACAGTCAGACCCATTTCTAATCCAAGAACAGTTTATTCTCGAAGAGCAGACAGGCAGCCAGTCTGGATCCAGGTGTCCGCTTACTACACACACAGTGGAAATCTCCAAGTCCGAGCAGGCTTTTCAGCAGCTCGGGAGAAGGCTGCGGTGTGAATGCTTCTGGGGCAGTGGGAGGAGGGTGTTACATGTCAAGCTGCTGTACCAAAGCCAAATGCAAAGCAAGGGAGAAAGTTATACAAATGTGGCTTCAGGTAAACAGGCCCCGGCCACACCTTGGAAGTCTTTGTGCTGCACTGACCTTGACCTTGAGGCTGTTTGTTGTGACAGGATTTGGTCTGTGGCCCTCAAAGGTTTTTCCATCTGGTCAAGGGGGAGGCTTAAGGACCCCACTGGACATGTTCTCATCTACTAGAGGTGTGGCCTTGTCAGCCTGGCTTTTCTTCTGATGTAACTCGGGTGCCTTTATGCAGAGGCTCATGAAAGATGTTCAGGCATCGGATCTGTCTTGGGAGAACATGGGGGCCACTGGTATCGATGGGCCTCAGAGTCCAGCTGTTGCTTTGTAGGGCTCGTTTGCTTATTGCTCTCCCCAGTCTGAACAAGTAGTAAATAATCCCAGCATTGGAAAGGACCTTAGCACTCACCTGGTTCAACTGTCCCGAAGATAAAGAGATGCCCGGTCCTGCTTGGTCCTTCCTAGTGGTAGGTTTGGCTTTGAGCCGCCGAGTCTGCTGCCTCTAACCGCTAAAATAGACTTCCCTTTTAAACACGAACACGCAGTTCATAGAGAAGAAATCCAACCGAAGAACTGCTTGGCAAACGTGTGTAATTAAGGAAAGGCAAATTAAAACAATCAGATGCCAGTTTTCCCCCTGACGCATTGGCCACGATTTTCCGAAGGCTGGTTCTCGGTGCAGACGAACACCAGAGGGAATGGGCCACACTGGTTCTCGGAGGACAGCCGGGCACTGTGCGTGAAAAGCCTCAGCACCCGTGTACGCTTTGACTTGGCAACGCCATCTCGGGTGCTCTCTCCTAAGGAAATAATTACGTTTGTGTGGCGAGGGCTCAGCTGTGAGGATATTCCCAGTGGCAATGCTCACAATGGCCCTGAGAGGGCCACACGTCTGGGGGTTGGTCACATCAGTGGTGCCACATCCTACGCGTGTCTGAGGCATTTTATACACACTAACTCGGTGAATCCTCACGATACTACTATGAGGTAGGCCTGCTTTTTTGGCAGTTTTACAGATGAAGTAAATGAGCCGTGCAGAAGGCCGGTGACTTCAGCAAGCTGACGCAGGTGGCCAGTGGTGGAGACGGGGTGCACTCCCAGTGGTCCGTCTAGAGCAGCGGTTTTCAACTGTTGTGCCGCAAGATCTTTCGAACATGCAATGCCCGACTGTTCAGTCAGGGCCACTGACCTCCTTTCCCTTAGATTATCAAATTTTAAAAAAATGACGACAGCCAACACAACAATAGCCATCTAGTACGAATGAATCAAAATTATACTTATTTTTTTGTCTGATCGGCAAAAAATATATTTTTTGGTGTGCTGCAGAATTTTAGTGTTAGTTTATGTGCCATGAGATGAAAAAGGTTGGAACTCGCTGGGCTAGACCCCACATTCTTTTGTTGTTGTTGTTCAGATAGAGTGGGAGGGAGAGAGAGAGAAACATCGACATGGAAGGGACACATTGAGTAGTTGCCACCCACATGACCCAACCAGGGCTGGGGACAAACTGCAACCGAGGTACGTGCCCTTAGCAGGAACCGAACCAGGGCCTCTCTGGACTGCAGGCCGCTCTAACCGCTGAGCCAAACCGGCCAGGGCAAGCCCCCATATTCTTAACCCGTATGTCCACTGCCTCTTGTAACAGATGTGTGGGCCTAAGCGGTATATAGGGTATGATTTTTCACGTTTGTTTGAAATATTGAATTTAATGAATAAGGTGGGCTGATGAACAAAATAGACCCAGAGACATAGAAAGGAGTATGATTCAGACTGACAAACCTCAAAGTACGGGGGCGGAGGGATGGATGAGACACCAAAGAACTTATGTGCGTGTATGTGTGACCAATGGACATAGACAACAATGCTGGAGGGGTTGGGGGAGCGGGATGGTGAGATGGGTGTCTAGGGGGGAAAAGGATAAACATCTGTAACAAAAATAAATTAATACAAATTGGGAAAAAAATAAAGTAAAATATTGAAGACTGCCCTGGCTAGGTGGCTCAGTTGGTTGAATGTCGTTCTGTACACCAGAAGGTTGTGGGTTTGATTCCTGGTCAGAGCACATACCTAGGCTGCAGTTTCAATCCCAGTCAGGGTGTGTATGGAAGGCAACCGATTGATGTTTCTCTCTCACATCAATGTTTCTGTCTCTCTCTCCCCCTTCCTCTCTCTCTCAAGTAACAAACAAACAAACATATCCTTGGGTGAGGAATAAAAGAAATAAATAAATAAAACTAAAATATCGAAGACTCCCAGAACATATATGACACAACCTTTATCGTTATTTAAAAATTGGTTTAAAAAATCTATCTTTTGTATTCAGCCAAACTCTGATTTCTGTAGGCTTTACCCATTTTTAAACTCATTCATTTACCAGATTTTCATGAGCTCTTCCAATAGTCCCGGCACGGTGATACTGCTCTGGATCCGCAGGGGAGAGGACTGACCACGCCCGGCTGGTTCAGAACTTCCACCCCACAGGGAACAATCACAAGTCAACAGGCACCTAGGGCTGCCATTTTTTTTTTTTTTTAAGCTTTTTTTTTTTTAATCCTCACCCGAGAACATTTTTCTATTTTTTGTTCAGATAGAGTGGGAAGGAGAGAGAGAGAGAGACATCGACGTGAAAGGGACACATCGAGTGGCTGCCACCCACACGACCAACCAGGGCTGGGGACAAACTGCAACCGAGGTACGTGCCCTTAGCGGGAACCAAACCCGGGTCTCTCTGGACCACAGGCCGATGCTCTAACCGCTGAGCCAAACCGGCCAGGGCAGGGCTGCCATTTATTCATGTGAACTATGTGCTGGGCATTTTTCTAACTGATGTTGTGTTATATATTTACTCTTTTAGTCTTTTTCACAACCCCTTTAGAACCCTGCCAGCATGTGGCATTAATCCCCAAGGTCACCAGTCAGTAGGCGGTGAGGCTAGAATTCATCTCTGGCAGGGACTCCCCGGCCTGAGCGGCTCACTCCGCCAGCCTCTTCCACTACCAGCGTATTATAGTGCAGCCACACTGGCCCTTCCTGTCTCAGGACCTCGCCTTGGCATTCTTCCTGCCCAGAACACTCCCACTCCCACTAGACCTGAGCCCAGGGCCCCCTGGGCTCCTCCTCCAGGGTGGCCTCGCTCACACTTCCACAGTCATTCTCCATCCTGTTCCATCACATCCCTTGTTTTATTTTCTATGTGGCAGTCATCACTAACTGACATTATCTGACATTGTTTCACCCACTGGGTTGTAAGCTCCAGTGAAAACACGTGTTTACTGCGGTAGCTCCAGGATGGGAGCGGGGAGGAGGGTGTCATGGGGGGGGGGGAGGAGAAACATCTGTAACAAAAATTAATTAATAAAAAATTGTTTTATTAGTATTAGTAGTTGTTTTTTAATTATCCAAAATACACAAGATTTTACTTTTAGAACATCAAAGTCATGTAAATGATCAGAGCCTTTACGGCCATTTTCCTAATGAATGGTGAAGAATCGAGCACTTAAGATTCATAATTGACCCGTTAGAGAGGTTAATTTTCAAAGAATTCAAATATGTGTGCTAATGACTTGTGATTAACTATCCAAGTTGTCCTTGCTTTCTGAACTGCATTTTGATCTGAAAAATAGAAAAACAAACATGTCTTTAAACCTGGTCTTCTAGCTAGAGAGGCAGGAGGGCATAGCAGAGAAAGGACTTAGGCTTTGGAATCCGAAGAACCTGGGCTTGAGTCTCACTCCTCCCTCTTTCTGTCTGCATAACTCTGAGCAAGTCCCTTTTCTTGGGTTCCCCCCACTGCAAAACAAGAGCCTGCCTCAGAGGTATCACGTTGTAAAGGTAAAATAGACATTGCACCAGAAGGGCCCAGCGCAGTGGTTTGTACATGAGGGGTCTTTCTGCCCATTGGTTCCTTCCTAGTTCCTCTATTCAAAGAGAAAGCTCCATCATATTTAGAAAAATAACTAAATGTCCATCCTTCTGAATGCCTTGAAGAATATACTTTTTCTTTTTGTATTTGATTAAACTGAGCTGTGCTTGAATGTCTTCTCCTTTAAATAATTTACCTTGATTTCTTGTAAAACCACAGCCACCCTTCCCGATCCTGTATTGACCTTGGATACTTTGTCGGCGATACCATCAGACGGACCCTCTTTTCCTCCCTGGGCTCAAACTCAAATGATGCCGCAGCTGGATTGCTGTCCTACAAATAACTCTTGTCTTCTGAGCATGGAGGGCCGCAGTTGGGTTGTAGCGGAGTAAGCAGAGAGAAGCCGGGACCTGGGCCTGGAACCACCTGTGCCGGGGAGCGAGGCCTCGCGGGGGTGGGGGAGGAGGGTTGGACCAGGAAGGGGAGGACGGGGTTGGGAAGAACGCAGCAGATTCCTTGGCATGCACTGCAGAAGGATTCCCTGAAGGACTGCACAGAAATGAAATGTGCTGTGTGCTTGGCAGGCCAGAAACCACAGAGAACCTGGCAATGCTTTTTGAGGATTTGGGAGCAGAAAAGCAGACTCCCTAGGTGGTTATTTATAGAGCCGGCAGCAGTAATGATCAGTTAGGAAAAATAAATTATAACTCCGTTGAACCTGAAATAACTTTTCTTTTGCAACCCCAGGCATTCCACACAGGCTGCTTGCACACCACTCCCTCCTGATAGTGTTCCCGGTCCACGCCAGGCTCGCTCATGCCCTCCCCAGTGCCTCAGGGCCGTCAACGGGCAGCAGAGGGAGTTTCTGGCTAGAGACAGAGAATTCTGGCTGAAAGACTCCTTTCTTTCCCCTGCACCCTCCAAACTGCAAGGTTGTCCCTTCTTTCTTTCTCGATCATATCTGTAACATGCTGCGAAGGGTGGAGCTCGTTGGGAGTGCAGCCCGGTGCCGTGCTGGGCCTCCAGCTCCCGCACCGTGTTCATGTCGGTGTGCACCCCAGCTGGTTTTCAGCATGTGTGTTTTGGCTGCAGCAAGAGCTTCTTACTGTAGTGCCTTCTGAGAAGATGCTTGCAGACTCTGGGGTCTCAGACCCCTAGTTTTTCATCCCCCCTCAGCCAGCAGGCAAGACCACGGTGATGGTCACACCGACAGCTTGGCTGTGGGGTCACCTTGAGCTGCCCGATCCACCACTTGGCATCGTGACACTTGGCCATCCATCCTGCTTCCCCTCTTCCACCCATCTGCTCCTCGTTTCCCTTCCTTCCTTCCTTCCTTCCTTCCTTCCTTCCTTCCTTCCTTCCTTCCTTCCTTCCTTCCTTCCTTCTTTCCTTCCTTCATTTGCTTTTCAATCAAGCATTTATTGAGTATCTACAATGTGCCAAGTGCAGGCGATGCAGAAATCCATCTAGAGGCTGTGGACTGGTGACACCAGAGCTGGTCTGGCCTGCAGAGGCATTTTACTTGGCTCACGACATGGTGTCTTAAATTTGAATTTGCTGCTGACACACAGCCACGGGGTGATTTCATGTGCGAATGCTGATACCGGGCTTCTCCCCAGAAGTGTCAAGTTCTGGTGATACTGGCCCACATTCCCACATGGTATTATTTTCCCCGTCAGGTAAGACCAGGCCCTCTGGTTCATCGCAGATCCTGAGACTCCCAACTGTCTAACACGGAGACAGCTGCCACCGAGGTCCCATCTAAGTGACCTGCCTGGCCCAGTGTGCACTCGGGTCTGTGGCCCTGATGGAGACTCTGGTCTGAGGGCTTGTATGGTCCAGTGAGGGAGACAGAGCCATAGATAATTTAGCGTGGAGAGTGCTGTGAGGACAGTGCGTGTACTGGGAGCCCCGGGAGGAAAGTATGGCGATGGCCAGAGGGAAGGGGGGTGGGGGAGCAGAAGAGGGTAAAGGGAGGTAAATGGTGATGGAAGGAGACTTGACTTAGGGTGGTGAACACAGACTACAATATATAGATGATATATTATAAAATTATACACCTGAAACCTATGTAATTTTATTAACCAGTGTCACCCCAATAAAATAAATGTATAAAGCAAGAGCCAGGGCTCCACGGAGAAGGTGAGTGTGGAGTCGGTTTGGAAGCGCAGCGAAGGTACGACACGGGGCCGCTGTGGAGGAAGCCCAGACGCTCAGGGGTGCACAGGCAGAGTCCAGAGGGACGGGGGCCAGGAGAGCTTGAGCAGAGGGGACTGAGGCTGCTCTCTCCTCAGGGGGACGCTCCACGGCCAGCCCTGCCCAACCCGAACCTGGAGACCATGGGCCCTTCGTGCCCATTCCTGGCTCCTTCAGCACTCGCCGCAGACAGCGGGGTGGCCCTGCTGCAGGCCCCACCTGTCTGCCGAGATTTGCCTGGAGTAGCAGAATCCCGCTGTTCCTCCCCAGCCCAGTGCAGAACCGGGTGTGGGCAGAGGGAGAGGACGAGGCACGTATGTCTCCGTCCTCCGGGGGCCCAGGCCCAGTGAGTGACAGGCTGAATGAGGCTCCATGGACCCCTGCCTCTCTGGCACCTTTCTCTCCTCACCCCTTGAAAGCCGGCGATCTTCAACACGTGTGTTTCCCTGGTCCTCTCCCTCATCACTTATAGGCTGGGGTCTCCCAGAGCTGAGGGGTGGCAAGTGGAGACTGGTAGCATTTGAACAGTTCACCTCGGAGAGTTCACAGGTGCCTCAAACCAGGCCAGCGTCCACCCGCTCCACGCTCTGGGTCCTGGCTTTGCCCCGGGTACCCTCCCTCCAGCGCCCTTTGCCCCACTCACGCCCCTCTCCTCGAGCGCTCTTTCTCATCCTTTCTACAGGTTGAAATTATTTTGTTCTTTAAGCCCCTCGATGCATGCCACCCCCCTGAACGTCCTTGACTCAGGCCGCCACCAGCAGCAAGCACATGGTAACACTGCCAGAATCAAAGCACTCGCTTGTGGTCCAGACGCCCCGATCAGCACCGCATTTCGAAGCCAGAGGAGAACTCAGCCGCTGAAGATGACCTAATAAAGATGCCTTTATTCCCCACTCGGGTGTTTCTTTTCTGCAGCGAACATAGCAGTTTGTGGTGGTGGTGATGAGTCCTGTGTTCAGGGCAGGAGACGACGGGGCTTGTCCTTCCAAGGACGCACACGGCTGCCCGAGACGGTGCCCAGTTCATGTGGTTAGCTGCCCGAGTGAACTGAACTCTTGGTCGAAGGGATGAAAAATTTCTCTTTGCTTACAGATTTGTCATGGAGATGGTCACTGAGGAAGAGGGAAAACAGTTTGGGAGTGACTGGGCCAGGGGAGGTGACACTTGCCATGTGAGGGCACCTCATGGCCAGGAGCATGAAAATGTGGTTAATGGGAAACTGGTGAACGCAGCCCACTGGTTAATTGGGGGCTGGCGAAGGAGACCGGGAGAGGGGGAGGAGGAGCGGAGTACAGACCTTCCTCAACCCCCAGGACCTGGGCCTGATTCTGAGAAGCCAGGGCCTGCTGATGGGGTGTCCTCGTCTCCTCTGAAATGCTTGTCTCTGGTTATCCAGAGGATTTTGGCCAGAAGCTGAGGGATCTCAGCTCGTTTCCTCCCACTTGCCCTGGTTCAGTTCCACCGACACTTTCCCCGTGCTCCTCTGCGGCTTCCCACAGTGGTCTTCTCCCGGCTGCCTGCTGGCCGCATGGCCGACGGCTGTGGGCGCTGGCTGTGACGCTGTGCCAGCCCCCCTGGGGCTCCGCGCGGCCAGTGCCAGCACTCCAGGGCCTTGCTGGTGGGGTTCCACGCAGCAGCCCGCGGTCGGGGTACTGGGTAGAGCTGAGAGGGGCAGCAGAGCAGGACTGGGTGGTGAGGCACAGCCTGAGACATGCCGCCGACTTGGCTCCCTCCAGGCACTGCGCGGTCTGATTGCTGGTCATTGAGCCGCAAGTTGCAGTCTTTCACTGTTTACTGAGACTTTTCCTGCATTCTGACTTCCTTGACCCTCACAAGTACACTATGCCTTGGGTATTTTCACCACCCCCATTTTACAGAAGAGGAAACTGAGACTCACAGGGAGATTTAAATGACTTGCCTAGGGTTTGAACCCAAATCTCTTGACTCTAAAACATCACATCATTCGTCTACACCTGTTGCCTGCCAAGTCCTGCGTCCAGGTAGAGCTGACGTATCAGCATCCTTTCTGTGTGAAAGGTCACCAGAGCTGGGACGTGATTCAGCACCACCCCCAGTCCTGGAACTTCCTGTCTTCTTTCTTCTGTCCTTGAGAACGCCGACGAAGGTAGGTTTACCCTTCACATCCCGGGGAAGCACAAGGAGCCTAGCTTCTGTTGGAAGGGAAAGAAACCGGAAGGGAAGTCTCCAGCCCAACTTTGGGAACCACCTTGGCAGAAGCTGCTGCTGGTGTCTTAGTCTGTTTAATTCTTTGGTACGTTCATTTGTTCATTCAACAGATGTGTGTGCAGAAGCTGCTGAGTGCCGGGCACTGTTCCGGGTGCTGGGTTACAGTGGAGAACGCGACAGCAAAGGCCTGCTTGGCCGGAGCGTTCATCCCAGGGTCAGGCGTGATGAGCCGGTCAGCGAGGAGCACAGTGCCGGGCTGGGCAGAAAATGGGAGGGCGCCGTGACAGAGCGTAGCTGGCAGGAGGCGGGAGCGAGGTCTGCTTGGATTAGGTGCTGATTTCTTTCCTTTTAAGGCCTTAGAATGAATGACTTGATCAACAGTTTTCTTTGTGTTGCAGCTTTTCTGTGCCTCCGCTTTGGGTGAGGTGGGAGTGCTGAGTGAGATGAGCCATCCAACGTGGGGGTGGTTCCTTGGTATGACAGGTCTGCTGCCCGGCCGGTGTGGCTCAGTGGTTGAGCATCGACCCCTGCACCAAGAGGTCGTCAGTTCGATTTCTGGTCAAGGCACATGCCCAGGTTGTGGGACAAATCCCCAGCGGGGAGCATGTAGGAGGTGGCCAATCAATGTTCTCTCTCATCGATGTTTCTCTCTCTCATCTTCCTCTCTTTCTAAAAATCAGTAAAGAAAAAAAAAAAAAAGACAGGTCTCTATCAGCCCCTCTTGGTGTGGCCCAGTGGTTCCCAAGCGCAGTCCCTGGACCAGAGGCAGCAGCAGCAGCAGCAGCAGCAGCAGCAACTGGGAACTTGTTAGAAACACAGATTCTCAGCCTCAACCCCAGAGCTACTGAATCAGAAACCCTGGGGCGTACCCTGAATATCTCTGCACAAGGCCCCAGATGGTCCTGCTGCAGAGCAGCTGGAGAACAGCCCGTGTGGAGCATGTGCTTTAAGATTTCAGGCTGCCGGCGGCGGATTCTGACGTTTCGGTCATTCTTGTGGCCACAGGACATGGTCGCATCAGTAAGATATTTATCCAGCTTGGCTTGGCTAACAGTCTTGTGGCTCGAAAGCAGGGGTAAGCTCCTGGCTTGAGCCGGGGTTGGGCCCAAGCTCTTCTGGTTGGCGTCACGTCTTGTTCATCCTTCCAGCCAAGCACCTGCTCAGAGGAGGCGAGCACGGGCACACTCGTCCTGGAGGGAGCCTAGATTTATGGCACGGCAGAGGTGCTTCGTGGAGGCTGGCTAAGTGGAACAGGTTGTCGATTAGGTTAGTGTTCACGTTTTAAAAGTACGAAACTGTCCTGGGTTTCTACGTCTTTGGTAGATAGATCTGCTTGTACCTGTGTCTTGAAGATCAGTGGTGACAAAAGTTCTCGGGTCCCAAGTAGAAAGTAATCTTGTGACTCTGCTGGACACTGAATTTAGAGTTGTGATCCAGTTCGGTCTCCTTGTCTAAATGTCCACTCATAAAACTAGAGCGAGGTGACCAGATGGTCCAGATCACCCAGGACTGTCCCGTCTCCCCTTCCTGTCCCTCTCAGTCTGGTGTCTCGGATTTGGCCTGCGTTGCCTACTCCTGCTGGATCTTGTCCAGTCGAGGGACAAAACGTCCTGCCGTCTTCCTGAAGGATGGGAAGAAAGGAGCTTCTGAAAGCACGGATTGCTCTACCGCAGAGACCGACACGCGCGCAGGATTGCACCCACGCCAGCGGGAGCCCCGAGGCGGCGGGGACTGGAGACGGGCAGGCCCCAGAATGGTGGAGGTAAGTCTGTTTCTCTGGTAGGGCTTAGAGGAGGGCTAGCCACAGGGAGGAATTGGGCGGTGGGGCTGGGAGGACCCCTGCTGGGCCAGAAGGCAAAGAATGGGAGGCAGATGGCAAAGCAGGAGGTGACAGGGCATGGCAGGGAATACGGCACGCTGGCCTTGCCTCTGCTCACGCCGTCTGCCCCCCTCCTCATTCTCCCTCTCTGACCGCTCCATTCCATCCCTGGGTCCCTCCTTCCTGCTGCTGTTCTGTTGGCCCTGCGATTCCTGTTAACCTCTTGTATCGCTTCCCTCCCCAAGCTCCTGCCGTGCCCCGCCCACTGCCCACTGCCCGCTCTGGCTCCGTGTCTCACCCCTGTCCATTGTTGACGTGATGGAAGCAGAACGGTTGAATCTCTTTGTGATGAGCGCTCTCCCTGTTTGCAGATGCCGGCAATGGCCAAGAGCCGCCAGTCCAGGACCCACGGGATGGAGCGCACAGGGGTCTGTCTCACTTTGCAGTCGCAAGCACTGCGACAAAGACCAGAGAAGCCAAAGAAGCCGCAGGAATCCACACGTTTTTGAGAGCTCCCCTGAGAAAAGCGTCTATTGAGTTATGGCCAGTTTTGTCAATGGAGATCGTGAGAAGAGACCTTCCCTCCTGCATTGGATTCATCAGCCCAGATGCCATTCCCCATGGACTTTGAAGAGCTCACTAATGTCCACCTTCAGCAAGCGACTCTTGCTTCAGCTCTGGGCGTTCTGGTTAACCTCCTCTATGAGAAAATGTTAACGTTTTCTCCCTCTGAGTCCGGGATTAAATGGCCTTACCTGAAACTGAGCCCTTTTAGACTAGAAGCGCCTAGACAGTCCTGTGTTTCAGAAGTTGCCAAGTTCACGTCATACCTGTTTCATGTGTGAACAGGGTCCACTCTGACAGATGCTTCCTGGCCTGGTCCGTGTGTTCCCTCCCATTGGCTCCCTGGTGCCTTTCTCCCTCCCCGCCTTGTCCCAGGTGAGACTCCTACAGGATGGCTCTGCCTGTCCTGGTGGGGACCCCATGCTCTGGCTGGATGTGTGAGAGAAAGTGTAGCCATTGTAGATCTGGAGGCAGCTGGAGCCCGGCTCCCTCCCTGGGAGCGTCCCTGGAGGAGCCCGCCTTCTCTCAGCTGTACCTGGTGTTACCATCAGAACTCTTACGCTTACTTCTTAGTGTCTGTCCTAACCCATCTTCAATGAAAAGTGACTTTTATTGTTATTTTTGTTATCATAAAGTAGCACGTGCTTATGATGAAAACATCAGAAAAATAGAAGATGAAAAACCCATCCCCTAACCCTACTTACCCCAAAGACAACCACGGAGACTGTTGAAGAGCCTTCCAGATCCCTTTCCAGGCTGCAGTGTCACATATACCTGTGTGTAACTGTAATGTCATGTACTACATGGATTCTCTGGTGATGCTCTTTAATGATTGAGTAATACCGTTAATTACAGAAGAGAAAACTGAGACCAAGTGCAATTTACCAAAAGCGACGGTGCTAGATCATTTAGTATAAGGGAATGAAGCCACATGGATACAGCTCAAAGAATGCACATCCTATAGTTTTTGTTTGTTTGTTTTTTTGGTTTTTTTGACCATGAGCTACATGAGTTCACAGCCACTGTAATGTAAAAGCACTGTGCCCAACTACAGAGATGTGCCATCATTTGTTTGCCTAATTGCATACGGCTGGGCGTTTAGGTTGTTTCCAACTTTCCTCTGTTCTAAGCAGAATGAATGACTGTGGTTCTGGTTTAATCTTCATGTAGTCATTACCTTGCAGTAATTCCCCAGGAGGTCAGAGGACAGTGATGAGGGTTGTAGAGACCTCCAATATGGAGCCCGCATTCACGGCTTTGTGCCCCATGTATTAGAGAGCGGGCCGTGGGGAAGGCTGCGCGTGCCCTTTCTTAGATGATGTCACATGTCCACGCTCGGGTAACTCCGGCCTCTGTTCTGCCCAGAACACAGCGTAGCTCTGAATGATGGTGGAGTGAAGCAGATGGTGAGTGAGGGAGTGGTGAGTGAGGGAGTGGTGGAGTCTGTTTGAGTTTGGTACTGGGGTGTGTCTTGTGATTCCTCATTGGATACTGAGAAATCGTTATTCATTCATTCATTCATAACCCCTTTATGGAGCAGCAACTGTTGCAAAGTGCTACGCTGGAGGCTGAGAAGACAAAGATGAATTAAACAGGGACTCCATCCTCAGGAAAACCACAGCCTAGAGAAGGTCAATGACTAATAACCCACATTACTCCATAGTGGAGTGAGTTCCATTATCCATCGCAGGGCAGGAAATTTGGACCAATTGGAAAATCCCAAAGGAAAAACGTGAAAATCACTCATAATCCACCGCCCATTCACCTCAGCCATCCTTTCTGAGTGTCCTTTAGGCAGTGAGACTTGCTTGCTTGTGGTCATCTTCACTAGGTCAGCCTCCTTGCAGGCATTGTCTGTGTCCTTCATCTGCACCGCCGGAGACCCTGGCACCATCTTATACGACTCACTTGGAAATCTGTTAAATGTGAAATCCAAATGGAAGTGAACAAAATTAAAGGTAAAGGGATTCATGAATTGAAACAAAGTCTCAATGTTTTATGTATAAAGGAAAACCTGCATTAATTCATATCCTTCTGCTTGATGGAAACTTTCAATTATTTCATTTTTATGAATGTAGCAATCTCATTTAAGAAAATATGGAAACTAGGGAAAAGGAGAACTGTCACCCTGTCTCACCATCCTAACCCAGGGCTGATAGCATTTTAGTGACCTTCACCTAGACAATTTTGTACTAAGATGGTGTTGAGGACAAGAGTGAAGGAATATGTGAGTTGTTTCCAATTTTTACTTTTAAGCATGTTTACTAGTTAATCATATTCACATAGTTCAAAGTTCAAATAGCATAAAAGCGCAGAGAGTGAAAAGTCTGTATGGCCCAGCCATCTGGGTCCCTGGACATACCTAGTGGTATCAGTTTCTTGTGTATCCTTCAAGAGGTTTTTTGTGTTTTTTTTTTCCATGCATATAAAATCATATAAGTATATAAAATATGAGTGTTTAATGGAGGACTTGGCAATATTATTACTGAATTTCTAAGTTTAGCCTAAATTATCCTTGTTGTTCTTAGTGGCAGGCCTGGGGTACAGGTAGAGAAGAAGAGAGAAAGGGGCAGAAAGCTGTGTGTGTGTGTGTGTGTGTGTGTGTGTGTGTGTGTAGGTGGTTGTTACTGAGGGACAGAGTGAAGGGCTGTAAAAGCAGAGGGACAGAGTAATTATTCACTCATTCATTTATTCAACCCGTATTTATTGGGCATCTGTTATGTACCAGATACTATTCTAGACCCAGAGGAAATTTAAAAAAGCCCACAAAATTCCTTGTCCTTGTAGATATTCTTTAAAAATGGAAGGTGGTGGACAAAAACCATCATAATAAATAAGTAAATTATATAGTCTATGAGAAGGGAATAAGTGCTGTGGAAAACCCGAGTAGGGTGCAGGAGATTGGGAGTCTCAGGAAGCAGGCAGGGTGGGCTTCGTTGAGAAGGGGACCTATGCTCACAGACTGGAGGAGGTACGAGTGAGCCCTGCGGTATCCCTGGATCTCCGGCAGGAGCACCTGCGGAAGGAGGAGGCGTCAAAGGCTCTGCAGCAGAAGTGTGAGTCCTGGAGGCGGGCGGTCAGCAGCCCCGCCCCGCCCCGCCCGGCTGCTCCCGCTGCCCTCGCAGGGAGGCCGGCTTCCCTCCGGTCCCCAAGGGGCCAGAGTCGGGCTGCTGGGGTCTGTCTACAGTGCTGAGGTGATCCTGTCCTACACGGTAGTTTTTCCTTTCTCACATTTTTGATCTGAATGTTTAATTCTACTCTTTCCAAGATAATTTTGTGATTTGGAGGTTAATGTAGTCTAAGGAAAGAGGAGTAGCGTTGTTTTCGTAGAAAAAGCACGATTCAAACTCGGTGGTCCCAGATCTGAAACCCGTCCTGCTCCGCGTTTTCCAGCCTTTGTATTGGGCGCATTATACAACCCCTCTGGTCTTCAGTTTCCCCATTTAGACATCGAAGGGGGTGTAGCGATGGCATGAGGACTGTTCTTGGACGCGGGAACCATCATTCAGGACGGATGTCCGGTGATGTCTGGTGGGACCGCAGGGAGGCTGCAGGGCTTCTGCCTGTGGAGGGCCCTGCAGGTGGCTGCCCAGATTTTTCCTCCGGAGCTCGGGCTCAGCTCCACCCTCGGACAGAATATCCCGTCTGAGTGCACACAGAATCCCTGATGATGACAGAGCAGACAGTGACCCTGCTCAGTGCGTTCCTCTCCTTGTTCTCTTGAAGCCCCCGTAGGGCCAGTTTTCTCCATGACCCCGAGCTACGCTGGTTCCCAGTCCGCAGTGGCTGGCGCCCCGTGGGATCTGGGGCCTTTTTTGTTCTTTCGGCTTCAGAGTTCTCCCTCTTCCTTACTATCATCAGTTTGGATGCCTGGAATCTTTTATCTGCCTGAAGAATTAGGCAGCGGGGAGGAGAGGGAGTGCGTCATTGGCATCACTGTTGTTCCATGTGGAGAAAATCGCTCTGAATTTAAAAACGGGAATGTGTGTAAAAGGTTGTGGGGGCAGAGCTGGAGGCTTCAGCAGTTCATTTAGGGGGACCATGAGTGCAAGCCTTCTCTGCAAGACTTCAAGTGTGAGTCCCCCTGGGCGGAGTTACTCCCTGCTTGTTCCTCAGCCTTTCCTCGCTTTGTTTTGCTCCTTTACGCCACCCATCCTCAGTATCCCTGGCTGCTAAGCAGGACGGAGAGTGACTTCTAAAACTGGGTTCTGGTTTCTCTTCCCTTCCTGGAGTTTTGTGTTTTTTGTCAGGCAGGGCATTGCATTCCCTCAGCACTGTGGGAGAAATATACCTACTCACGCACCTGCCGTTGAAAATGGACCCAGAGAGGTTCAGTGTGTTGAAATCAATGCCATGTAGTCACGATGCCTTTTAAATACATATGTACAATCCCTGCGTGACTCCTTCCGTTTCATGTGCTGCTTTGTCTCCATCAACCGTTGTGGAGAGAAATTTTATTTGGAATATTCATACCCAGTCTATCGCTAATTATCACTTTAACGATGTGTCATGGAGTGTATCCATGCAGTCATCTGGAAAGGCACATATGCCATGAAATTTGGGCCTTGCTGGGTACCGGGTGTGCCCGCTCCTAGTGCTTCCTCAGCTCCTTGCTCTGGGAGGAAGTAGAGGTGGTCTGTCAGGGAGAATGGGGGCTGGCTGTGGCTGAATGCATGCATCCTTCATTCCTGTCTTCATAGCAACAGTTTCCAGGGTAAATGGCTTTTGAGTGTAAGAAAAGCCTTAACTTGAAATAAAAACCCTCCCGCCTACCAAATGCCCGTTCTGGAAAGCTACAGAGATCGCATCTGAGGTCACCCCAGGTCAGCGCCAGGTGGACAGATCCCAGCTGTAGATCTGATCTCAGGCCAAGAAGAGGCTCCTGGCCTTCGTGCCTGCCTCTTCCCCTGGCAAGAAGGGCGGGACTAAAACCACCCTCTGATTGGCAGACCGCAGAAGCAAATGACAAAGAATGTCACCATCTCAGGAGAGGGCAAGCAAGAATGCTTCTCCCTTTTCTTTCTTCTTGCTCTCTTTTCTCTTGGGACGGAGAATACACTCACGCTGGGTTCCTTCTCTAGGACTTTCAGTGGAGCTGAGTGTTGCGAGTCTAAATCACATTATCACAGGGGCACAAGGAACCCTTCCCAGCAAGACTTCCTCATGAAGTGGCCGGAGCCCCAGAGGCTGCCTGGGAATGTGGCCCGAAGTAACGGAACATAATGGAGCAGACCTCCTGGTCGAAGAGCTCAGGCCTAGAGCGGTGGTAAATCTCAGGGCCTTTCCAGAGAGCCAGCAACGGCAGGGCAGGGGGCAACTGCCGAGCCTGGCTCCACGTGGCTTTCCGGAGCTCTCTGGGTCCTGCTTTGCACATGAGTGGGGGGTTCGGGCTCAGTCTTTTCTGAGCGATGTAACGTAGATGGTTGTGGAGTTGAATCTGTTCCTGTAAACTTTGCATAATGAATTTTATTGCATTTGGAGCTTGGTTTTTGCTAGGTGTTGCTTTAGAAATAGTAACAGTAATTATTTTTTGTTGAGTACTTACTATCTGCTAGGCACATTATTTATCACAATCATTAACAAGTAACATTAATGGAGCATTTACGATATACCAAATTCGTAAGCACTTTAGATACTCACTTCTCTAGGTCCTAGAACAAAGCTCCCATTGAAGTCATCATTTTCATGTGGAGAAACTGAGGCTCAGAGCACTAGGTAACCTGTTCAAAGTGGTCCCACTGGTAAGCTCCCCAAGGAAGGTCGCGATTTTACACCTGTCTTCCTACAGCTGTGCCCTTCTTTCACACTTTAAAGCAGCAGGAGAAAGTGCCTGAGGAACAGCGAGAAGATGGGGTACAGGGTGAAAAGTAGGGTGTTTCCTGGCTCTTTGTGGTCAGAGGGGGATGCTGGTTCAGGGCTGGCTTCTCAGGGCTCGGCAGCATTTGGATCTGGTGGGCTTTGCACCTGTTTATGAAATGCTGTAAAAACTTGGTGCTGGCTGCTTCCTTAAAGAATTGATTCAACCCTGGATTTCTGACATTTGGTGTCTTCAGGTTTGTTTGGGGTCGTGGTGGGGTCCTGGAGGAGGTGAGTGGGAATGTATTTGCGAGGGATAATTCTGGGTGTCTGCAAAGCAAGGCATCGCAGACAGATTCTGATGCAGCCTTCAGCCACAGGTGGGTGGGCGTGGGCAGGTGCGCTGTGCGGTGCCGGGACGGGCAGGGGAGCTGGCAGGGTTGTAGGTGGAAATGCTGGCTGGCTCTGTTGTGGTCGGGCCCGGGCTCCGCCAGCCACATCTGTTAACTGCGCCAGCACCATGCTAATAGGTGGGTGATTCAGCTCCTTCCTGTGTTTTACTACCGGACAGAGACTATAACAGCTCTTTGATTTAGCTGGTTAATAAAGTAAGCTATTGGGCTCCACTGTTTAACCACTGACTGGATTGCCCGGGGCTTGTTGCTTTCTGGGAACCTTCTGATATTGTTTTAGGATTGAATAGAGAGAAAGTTGTGACATTTGCAGGCCCTCTGGGAGTCTCTGGATTCCCCGACTGGCTCCTTGCTGGGTAGCCGCGCCAGCCCAGCATGCCTGCACCCCTCCAGCCAGGCCTCCTCAGTTCCCTTGTCCCTGGATCCGAGGGGTCTGATCAGTAGGTGGGTGCCATGCCTAGAGGTTAATGTCTGAAGGCTGCGATGAGGTTTGAGATGTCTGGGAGAGAAGGAAGGAGGGAATTGTATGGGAATGTGGGCTCCATTTGGGTCCCCTGGAGGTTCCCAGGGCTGCTGTGACAATGTATCACAAACTGGGTGGCTTTAATGTATTCTCTCAGAGTTCTGGACCCCAAAAGTCTGAGACCAAGATGTCATTAGGGCCACGTTCCTGCCCAAGGCTCTGGGCAAACATGCTGTCTCACCCCTTCCCAGCTTCCGGTGACTGCCGGCCATGCCTGGCGTCCCTTGGCAGGCAGATGTGTCACTGCGGTCCTGCCTCTCACCTTCTCCCTATAAATACATCCATGGCCTTCTCCTGTGAGCCTGTGTCTCCCCTTCTCAAGGACACCAGTCATGTTGGATTGGGGGTCCACCCTAATCCAATGTGACCTTATCTTGACTAATTACATCTACATAGACCCTATTTCCAAATAAGGTCTGAATGGACATGAACTTTTAGGGGAGGGGCACCATTTACCCCAGCCCAGGCCCTTCAGGAACAAGTAAAAACGACGTGGGGACCCTGGTGAACTGATGCACAGAAGGAGGTGTGGAGAGGGCTGGGCGCAGGTCTCCCGAACAGTACCAGGTGGCACCCCCAGTCGAACTTCCTGTGGTGGTGGAAGTACTCAGCTGTGGTGTCCACCACACTTGACATTGGCTGGTGCAGCTAGGACACTGGATTTTAAATTGTACCTAATTGAAATAGTCACATGTGACAGTGAGGCTCTGACCTTCCCAAGGTGGAGAGAAGAGAAGCAAGGAGGGGATGTTCCAAAGTGTGGGCGGAGTCGTCTGCGTCCAGGGTGCTCGGCAGAGGCTCATAGAACGGAGCAAGGTGGACTGTTGCTCTCTTCCCTTTCTCGAGTAGGAGAGGATGTCGTGTGAAATCCTCTGGCGGGACTGTGTGTCACCAGCTCGGGGTCCTCTCACTGCCGGACGGTACCCCCGGTCAGGGCCGAGTGGGCGCCCTCGTGGGTTTTCTCACACACAGGCATACCCGCCGCCCTGCTGTTGGCACTCAGGCTCTGGGCCACCAACGCTTTAGTTCCGTTTCCTTGAATGCTCCTATGGGCAAGTTAGGAAGAGGGGGCCATGAAAGTGGCCATCGGTGGCCCTACCGGCATCTCCAGGGTCAAAGAAGGCCTCCTGGAGGGTGGGGTCCTGCCACGGAGACCTGTCTCTGTTTCAGAGGGCCAGACTACACAGGAGCAAGCATTTGGGGGCACAGACCTGTAGTGCCAGCAGAATCTCAGCAATGATCAGGATGTGGTCTCAAGAGCTTGAACCACCAGAGCCTCTTCAAAGGAAAGCCCTTTTGGACTCTCGATATGTAAAGCCAATAATAGGGCTGCTTTGGGTTGGTGGATGATGGGAGGAAGAGGCCAGAGACCTTGGTAGGGCCCCGCTTTGCCCTCCTCTGTGGACCCTGAAGCACAGGGAGAGGAAACCACAGGTCGAGGCTGCTCCCACCGTGGCTGACCAAGAAGTGGAGGTCCAGAGAGAGAGCGAGAGTTGACAAGGGCACACAGCAAGCTGTGTGATGAATGTTGTTGATTTGCAGATTTCTGATGAGTCATTCCTGGGCCCTCCCCAAATGCTTGACACTCCCCCCCCTTTTTATAATCCTCACTCAAGGTTATGTTTTTATTGATTTTTTTAGAGAGAGAGGAAAGGAGGGAGAGAGAGAAACATCGATTGGTTGCCTCCCATATGAGCCCTGACCAGGGATTGAACCCACACCCTTTTGGGGTATGGGATGATGCTAAAGCCAACAGAGCCACTGGGCCAGGGCGCTTGACACCTTTTTTGAGAGACAGTAATCTAGTCCATCTATCAGCTGCTATGAACAAGCCGTGGAGTTTCTGCTCTAGATCAGATAACCTTTCTGATTTTAATCCCAGCAGGAGATGGTGTTTTGTTTAGTTGCTGTTTTTGTGTTGCAGACTAGCTGAGACTGTGTTCCTAAGTTATTCATGGTTACCTCTGCCGGCTGCCACATGTGCTAGGTAGTAGGCAAAGTCACCTCATTGTGTCATTTAATCTCCACAGCTCAGCGTAGTTGGCATTGCTGACCCCATTGTACAGATGAGGAAACAGGCTCAGCAAAGTGGAGACAGGATTCCAAGTCCACGCTCTTTGCATACACAGATGCTGCCCCCTTAGGAAGATGGAGACAAGTATGAAATACCCTGGATGAACTAGAAAGAAGGTCCTAAAAAAATCAGTAGGTCATTTAAGGGCCAAGATCAGACACTATGACTCAGGAGGGAAGGGGAAGCCAGACCCAGGCTGATGCACGTCCAGACCACAAGCGGATGCGCGCCCGCCGGGTCCAACAGCAGTGCTGGGGGCCCGACGGTGCAGAAAGGAAGCCAGGAGTAAAGTGACTAAGCTACAGAAAGGGAGGCCAGCTTGGCGGCTGTCAGTGGGGGGCCTTCAAAGGGCACCCTGAGGGATCCTTGTGGTGATGGGAGTGCTCAGTATCTCTCCTGTGTCAACGACAGTATCTGGGTTGGATATTGTGATATTTTAATACAGTTTTGCGGATGCTATCACTGGAGGAAGTGGGGTGAAAAGGACACGAGATCTCCCTGTATTATTTCTTACAACTCCATGTCAATCTATAATTATCTCAACAAGTTTAAGAAATATGTAAACCCTAAAAGAAAAAAAAATATGGAGCAAGGAGTTTATGAGGCCATCTGTGTCCAAGGGGCAGAATTCCAGTTCTTTCCACGCCCTGGAAGGAGAGCCGGGACCTTGTCTTCTGCAGCAAAGGTGCATTCCCACGTCCGCAGTGCAGGCGTTAGGCTCCGCTTGGGCCCTGCAAAGCCCAGAGGGCCCCTGCCTGGGAGCTGCTATGGTCGAAACAATGGAGAGATGGACAGTGACAGAGACCAAATCCCAGAGGTGGTGGGATGTCGGATAAATACTTGTCAGTCAGGCAAGCGACAAACACTCGAGTACCCACTGGGTTCCAGGGACCATTCCGGGGCTAGGGACTCAGGGGTAAGACAGCCAGCATGCCTGTCCATAATTCGTGTGTTGTAGATGAGGAGACAGACAATGAACACAGAGCAGGAAAGCGAATAGAGCATGTCAGGTACTGCCAGGTGCTGTGTAGAAGACAGAAGAGCAAAAGGTGAGTGACTGAGCTGGAGTGGTCAGGGAGGGCTTCTCTGAGGAGGTGACATTTGAGGAAGACCTGAATGTTGAGAGGTGGTAGATATGTAGAGAGAGCAAGTGCAAAGTCCCTGAGACAGATAACTTGTTGCGTTGGAGGAAAATCAAAGAGCCTTGCAGTGTGTGGAGGGTAGGGGGTGGGAGGAGCAGAGGGAGATGAGGCTGAAGAAAGAGTCTAAGGCCAGATTCTATAGGCTCTCGTGGGCTTTGCTAAGGAGCTGGTATTGGGAAGCCCCTGGAAGGTCTGATCTTCTGTGTGTGTGGAGGGGTGGATGGATTTTAGAGGGGCAAGAGTGGAAAAAAGGGGACCATGAGCTGCTACTGCTGTAGTCCGGGCAAAGATTGTGGTGGTGTGACTAGGGCTTTGGCTGTGGAAGTGGAGAGAGCTGTTGGATTTGGGATTCTTTGGAAGTAGCGCCATCAAGGATTTAGTGGCCATTTGAGCATAGATGGGGCGGAAAGAGAAAAAGCCAGGATGCCCCTGGGTTTGCCAGTCATGTCCTAGCACAGCTAACTCTAGGAGATAGGAGATAGGTCATATTCTTTTGGAACCTTGTGAATTTCCTTCAGGGAACACCACTAGAAATAAATGAGGATTGGCTGAGAACCAGTAAGTTGGGGTGGTTACCAGTTGGGAATCCAGTTGTCAGTTTCACTGATCTGAGTTTTTAGGCTCATTCTTGCTGCAGAGAACAGAGTACACTCACACTGTCTTGTTGATGAGATTAGTCATAAGGACACTGGGAGGCAGTGAGGGAGATCCAGAAACCATTTTGGAAGCTGGCCCTCACCACCAGGGCCATAGGCTACTCTCAAGACCAGGGCATCTCTGGGTACAGGTGACTTCGCTGTGGTCCTGACCCAGCTGTCCTCACTTTCCTGCAGCGGTGCCTGCTTCATACTTCACTCTCTGGGTCTTGCTTCCAGATCCCAACAGGGACAATTGGCTTGGATTGGCCAGTCCACCACAGGGCATGTCTGCAGACCAGAGGGCTCAGGCTAGGCCCAGGCCAGGGCAGCTGGAGTCCTTGACATCTTCCCTGAAGGTCATTGTCTTTGGCTTGCACACATATTCTTGATCTAGCCGTGGCTGGAGAATGGTGGCTCACCACATGTGGCGGTGCAGATGCTGAGGGCCAGCAATGGCTCCCAAGGGCATCGGGCACGTGGACTCCCTAGTGCGTGGACTGTCCTGCACACATAAAGCGTGTAATCTAGAAAGACAAGTGTCAGGTGGGCAAGAAGGCGCTCACAAGGCAGGTTAGGCTAAAACTTCTTTTGGTGAAAGCATGAAGAACACGAAATCATCTTTCATCTGTATAGTAACACTTCATCTCTAGGGACTCAGAATTAACCTCATATTTGGTCTTCTTCTTAGCGTGGCCCGGGGAGCACTGCATCCATCCCCCGTCTCTCAGGCCACTGAGTGTCCTTGTTCAGTGCACTGTCCCGGCCCTACCAGTGGTCTGAGTCAGGATCACGCCAGGGTGGAGACACGCTGCCCTAGGGATGTTGGGTGATCTGCTTCATTTTTCTTAACAGTTACGACTCTGACTTGACCATTGGCTTTCTCTATCAGTCCCTCTGAGGTTAACCATGGAGGAGCAGAAAGGTATTTTTTTTCATCAAATATTTTAGGAGTATAGTTGGTATGGACTGAATTGTGTCCCCCTCAAAATTCATATATTGAAACCCTAACCCCCAATGTAGGTGTATTTGGAAATAGGGCCTTTAGGAATTAATAAAGTGAAATGAGGTCATAAGTGTGGGGCCCTGATCCGATAAGATTAGTGTCCTTACAAGGAGAGACACCAGAGGTTGTTCTCTCTCTCCACCAAGGGCATGCACTGAGGAAAGGCCCGGTAGGGACCGGGGAGAAGGTGGCCATCTGCAAGGCTGAGAGGGGTCTCACCAGAAAAGGATTAGCTGGCACCTTGATCTTGGACTTCCTAGCTTCTAAAACTGTGAGAAAATACATTTCTGTTGTTTAACCCAGCCAAAACTGGTATTTTGTTATGAAAACCTAAGTAGGCTAAGACAATAATATTTTCAAAACAAGTTGCTTCCTACATCATTTGGTTTCTTTAATGTCTCTAGATTTCCCTAGAGCTTACCTGCTGGGGACCGGTCATTCTGGTCCCCAAACCATGCAGATCAGATATTGTCACTGCTGTGCTCAGAATCCTCCAGTGGCTTCCCATGGTGCTTAGAGTGAAATCCAGAGTCCTCACCAGGACCAGTGTAACCCGGCCCTGCCTGCTGCTCCAGCTTCACGAAACAACCCTTCATCTCACATCATTGCTTTTTGGCTCCACACACATTCCCACCTCAGGGCCTTTGCACTTGCTGTTCGCTCTGCCTGGAATGCCTTCTCTGGCCATCTCATCTCAAATAGTATTCTCTAACACTCTTTATTCTCTTGCCTTCCTTTGCTATTTTTTGGAGCATCTATCACTCCCTGTCACTATAGTATGTCTGTCTCCTCCACTAGAATGTAAACTCCCTGAAGGCAGGAACTGGTATCTGTTTTAGAGATCGCCAAATCCCCACATAGTGCCCGGCCCTTAGTAGGTGCTCAGTAAACACGTACTGAAAGAATGAACCTTGCCACTGGAATTCTAACCATCCCGTAGTGAAGAAGCCCCCGCTTTGCTGTTTTATGCTAAAAGAACCAGAACGCTCTTTCTTTTCTTCACACTCTCATTAACAGTCATAGCCAACATTTACTGAGCCCTTGATGTGTGAGAGGATGCATTAAATGTGGATGACAACTGTACTTTACTCCCTGTATTTTACAGGGTAAGGGCCAGCCAGAGAGAGTCCACAAAACAGCAGCAGTGACAAGGCCCTCCTGGGAAGGGCTTGTGCATATGCCCCCCGCCAAGGAGCTGTCTGCTCAGAGTGGTCAGTGGGAGTCTCAGTGCCGATGTCCCCCCTCTGCAGGGAACTGAGCAGGAAGAAATTGGCTGCAGATGGAGCAGAGAGGTTCTGATAGTATCTATAAAAGCGGATGGGGCGCCCGGATGACCCCCACCCATCCATCCTCCATGGCTTCACGCTTCTGCAGTCCACCCGTGAGGCAGACTCCACGTGGGCGCGTCAGGCAAGGTCCAGCCACAGGCGCAGAGGGAATAGGGCCCCTGGTCTCATGAGGCCAGCCTCTTACCCTTTCTCCTTCTGTGACGGGGCCAGGGCATTGGGCACACTGCTGGCAGACAGGAAAGCAGACCCCTGGGAGCAGGTCCTTTCTGGGGTCACAGTACCACCTCCTCTCGTACTGTTGCTGCCCCATCCGGGGCCTGCGGCCTCAGAGTTTCGCACGCGGGAAGCTCCCACGCGGGGCGGGCTCAGCAGCCTCTCCTCTGACGCAGGCCTTTGACAGCTCATCAGGTCTTGGGTTTCCCTCCGTGGCCTGTGCTTAGTCACTGTCCAGTTGAGGGGGCTCCGGCAGCAGGACTCATGACAGGGGAGCACCTTTTCTCTGTGGCCTTGGGTGAGGCGCTTGTGTTTCCCATGATGCTTGAAGCCAGCAGTGACCAGGGAGGCTCTGGGCCCCACCTAGCTCTTTCCTGGGCCCCAGGGACCTGCTGTCCTGCTCACAGCAATCACAAACCTGGGGAGGCAGAGGAGAGGTTACACACTGTGGAGTCAGGTGGCTCTGGATTCAGGTCTCACCTCTGCCTTCATCCCTCTGTGCTCTGGACTAAACTTAGCTTCTCTGAGCATCATGTCCTTGCCTCTTAGTTAGGGATAATGCCATCCTGTCACTCTAGTGTCTTCCTTTCTTCTCTCCTTCTCTAAGCCGGTGGGCCTCAACTATAATTGGTCAGTGGTTGAAAGGCCTCAAGCACCAGCCTTCCCGTGTGGCACTGTGTTGCGGGGGAAGCGGGCTTCGTGGCCTCTGCTTCCTGCCAGTGCTGAGGCTACACATCAGTGACCAGAACAAAAGTCTGTGGTCAGCAGGGTCATCTGAAGCCCCTGGTGGGCGCTGCTTCAAGAACCACTATTCTAAGCATTTGGTTCTTTTAACTTGTCAAACCCACGGTCTGGACACTGGCTTTAGGGGCCCTGATGAAAGAAGCCCTTGGCATTGTTTTTCATGGCAAAATAGTTGAAGAGCTTATTTTAGCTGGAGTATTATTTCTGTGCCTCTCCCACCTTTGCAAGGATGAGCCGCAACCTGCACTCGTCTATCTGTCCACAGACCAGAGCCCGCAGTTCGGGGTCCTCGTTTCTCTAGGCGAGGTTGGACTCCCAGTGCCCACGTGACAGGGACAGCCGCAAAATCTGGATCCAGTTGCAGAGATCAGCCAGGCCTCTCAGCTGGAGGAACAGTAGGAATGAAGGGTACCGACAGCCTTGGCTTTGGAACACTAGACAGATGTCAGTGTGAATCCAGGCCCCGCATTCACTGAGTGGATGGTTTGGGCTGTGGTAGTCAACGTCTCAGTTTCCTTATCTGTGAAATGGGAATTTGAGATGGTTGTGAAGATTACATTAAATGACACTGACATTGTTGGGTGATTTGAGTGAATGCTTACTAGTTACCTGCTATGCACCGGGCACTGTGCTGGAGACCCCTTGAAGACCACCTCCTAGACAGCTGTCATCAGTGGACAAGCAAGTCTCTGTCCCCTCGCTCGTGGGTTTTCTGGTTTATGAGATGCTGTCAAACACACTCTATGCTTTGATAAGCATCACTGTCCTAGGTAGCGGGTGCAGAGGTGAGGGCATCTCCACGTTGTGGACAAGGATGTCGAGAGGTCCCAGAGAGGTGAGGAGCAGCTTGGCTAGAGGCTTGTCACCAGGGTTGGCCAGCGCTGGACAAGTGGCTAGTCTCTGGCATTTAGCAGGAGCCCTTCTGTACCTTTGCTGCGCGAAGCCTGGCCCACGGGCCAGCAGGTCAGCAGCACCAGGAAACAGAAATGCGGGTCTCGGCCCGGCCCCAGATCTTCCAATCAGAACCTGCATTTTAAGAAGACTGCTCAGGTGGTTCGTGTGCACATCAAAGTCTGGGAAACTGGTCTCTAGACCAGATGCACAGCCTCTAATATAGGGTAAAATCCTAACTTTTCCCCAAGCCAGGATTCCAGTCTTTATTTATTGTTTTTATCCTCACCCGAGGACATTTTTGCATTTATCTTCAGATAGAGTGGGAGGGAGATAGGGAGGAAGAGAGAGAGAGAAACATCAATGTGAGAGAGACACATCGACTTGTTACCACCCACACGACCCCAACTGGGGCCAGGGACAAACTGCAACCGAGGTACGTGCCCTTAGCGTGAACTGAACCTGGCACTCTCTGTCCATGGGCTAATGCTCTAACCGCTGAGCCAAACCAGCCAGGGCCAGGATTCCAGTCTTTAAAAAAGAGAGTTTGACTGTGTTGGACGGCAGCAGAATGTAGTGGCGAAAAGGCAAAGTTCTGGACCCAGACCATCCAGGTCCAAGTGCTGCCTCCACCGCCGGCTCCGTTAGCTAAATGACATGTGTGGTACCGATGTGACCTTTCCTCGCTCCGGTCCCATAACGCCATTGTCCGAGGTGGGTAGTGTGAGCACCCACCTCAGAGTGACGGGGTTTGCAGTGAGTGAGGGCCTGCGCCGGGACAGGCACTGCTGTCCGCATTCCTGCGAGCTCGGGCCTGAGCTGGCGGCCTCCGCCCGAGGGAACTTTTATCTTACCTTGTAGGACTTGAGAAGGAGGCTTAACAGGTGTCATGGTATTTATGGGAAGAGGAGAATGGTTATTTCACAGTGCTCTAAAGCTTCGATGACCCCCACGTTAAACATATCCTTAAATACAGGGTCTCACATGAAAGTTTTTCTGCGTTTATGGAATCATGAAATTGGCATTTGAAAGCCCGTGTTCATTGGATATTGCGAAATGCTCTGGGAAACTCCTTTCCAGCTCAGAAGTTCTGCAGGTCCCATGTTGTTTATAGAGAGCAATTTTGAGCTGCATAACCATGTGAAATTAGAGCATGCTGGAGCTGTCGGAACCCCTAGTGATCACCACAAGGGGTCACCTCATTCTGCAGGTGAGAACACAGGCCCAGAAGAGTCAAGGGACTTGCCTGCAGTCACACAGGTGGTTAATGGCAGAATCAAAACTAGGAGAAGGCTCCTAGCTCCGAGCCTCGTGCTGTCCAGTGTGAATGAATGTGTATCTTCTCACCCATTCATTCGTCAAATCTTCTTAAGGGCTTGCCTTGTGCTGGGTGCTGCTTGGAAGCTGAGTATCCAGGGGTAAGCAGCATAGCAAGGCATCCTTCCCCCGGAGCTTACATTCCGGGAGGGGGGGGGGGGCGGGGAAAAGACCACGAACAGGAAAGCAAAGACCAAGACAATTTCAGATGTTGATGACTGAGTAAGAAGAGAGAAAAAAACAGGTGGCACGCTAGCAGTTGATCTGGGCAGGGACGTGGTAGACAGGACTGTCAGAGAATTCTCGGAGATGCTGCATTTGAGATGAGTGATGAATGCAATGAGAGGCGAGTCACGGAGATACGGGGATGAGGCAATTCCAGGAAGAGCCAACCTGCTCCCACCTCCCCGGCTCTTAATCCTGGTACCAACGTCACAGGTCAGGTTCCCCAGGATACAGACTGGGAGCTGACCGGTGTGCAGGAGGCTTCCTGGGGAGCAGGCAAGCAGGCTGGGTGGAGAGGCATGGTGGGTGCGGTATAATTGCAGCACAGCTCAGTGCCATAGTTTGGCTCTTCAGGATCATTCCACACTGAGGCAAAGAGGCCAGGCCTTTGTCCCCAATGAAGCTGATCGATCAGTCAGTGGATATAGCCTGACCCTGGGGGCGGGGGGGGGGGTTTGCAGCTCCCCTTGGTGATGCAGTTTGGGTAATGCAGGTCCCTTTGTTGAAGGCAATTTCTGGGGAGGGGTCAAACAATGAGCCTTCAGTTGGAAGCATCCCCAACCTGAGGGAAGGGGCATGCAGGCAGGGCCACAGCCTCGGCCACAGCCTGTCACTAAGGACCCAAAGATTTTTTGCTGGCGGGACTATCCCACTGAAGGAAATAAAGACATCTCTATCTTGATTCATGTTTGCCTTATCTGAATATTCATTGATTTATCACCTGATTGTTGATGTTTGCTGACTTCCAGTTAATGGGCTGGGCACTCCAAGGGCGAAAATGAATGAGGCACATTTTGCATCCTGGAGAAAAGTTGATAGAGAGACAGTTAAACAAGTATCTCCTTGTAGCTCTTCCAGCCAGTGAATTGTACAAAAACACTACTTGTGTAATACGCACTGTAGTCACTTCAACATTCAAATCCGTGGGGTTGATGAGCACTTTACATAAAGGACGCCACATCTGAGGAAGTTCACCCTTATTTAATGAACGGAGGTCGTGGGAATCTCACACAGCCGGTTGATGAGCTGTTTAGGGGCGGGGGAGGGAAGAGATCATTGCGTGTGCACCTGAACAATGTTAACTACAGCGCATGTTTTTGACCCCCGTCCTCTGTGCCAGGCTATCCTGAGCACCGCGTGTGAATTAACTCCTGCAGTCCCCCCAACACCTCACCTGTTCTTTCATTTCCCAGACGAGGAAACGGCAGAGATGTAGGGGTTCCTGAGTTATTTTTTTATAAATTAGGAACTTAAAGGCAGCATTTTAAAGAGGATAATTAATAAATCTAAAATCAGGTGAGCCCCTCAGATTTCCTTCTGACCTTTGAACATGTATGAATGTGTTTTGATAGTTTCTTTCAATTCAGATGTCCTAGATTGCATTGTCCCTTGACAGTTTTATTATATGTTGGGATCACATTTCCTCCTTAATTCTTCATCTCGGAGGAGCGTTCTGAAAAGCATTAGGAACCCTGGCTCCCTGTGCTCAGAGGTTTTGTTTTGACCGTCTAGTGGCCACTGATCCAGACATATATTCAGGCCATTGCCAGGACCTGGGACAGCAGCAGGGTAGGGTGGGGACAGGGAAGGAAGGCCCCTGGGTTTTCAAAGTCAAATAAGTTCAAGTACATGAGAGCATCTGAGAGTGACAAACCGCGGTGTCGACGTGATGTTTTCGTTCTATCATCACCGGGATTTCCATAGCTGCATGTCAGGTCTGACTCCGGATTATTTTGATAAAAGCAAAGGCTGATTTTTCCAGTAAGCCTGATGTATTTAGTAGATGGGGTTCCTGTTTTGTGAGGCTTCACCTCTATTCATGGTATACTGCTGGGGTCAGTGGATGTTCGTGGTTCTCCACGTTGGCTGCACCTGGGAACGAAATATCCCCAGCAGGCTGCACCTAGACTTCTTGCACCAGACTCGCTGAGAGTGAGGTCCGGGGCCTGTGTTTTGCGCTCACTGTTCCCAGTGGATTCCCTGGTGGCCCAGGTGGAGAGCCACTGCTTTCAAGTATCTCCCAGAAATGCCTTCGGAGCCCACGGCCAGCCCTACAACTCCCCCGGGAAGGCCATTGTTCACCCTCTAGGGAGGGGTTACATTTTGGACACAGTTGAAAGGGGAAAGTCCATCAGACCAAACTGGTAATGCCACTTAGATTGTTTCAAAAAGTGAAACAACCTACATGAGAAGTCCCCGGCGTGGTTCGGAATTGGCTCTGACATCTGTGAGCATCTGCGGATGGCAGGTGTGATGGTGCAGCAGCAGGGGTGCTGGGGAGTCCTGGAGTCGGGGTGGGGCTGCCAGCGGCCACCCAGTGCCCTGGCCCCTCTGAGCTCCACAGCACACCAGCCGTCTTTACCAGAGTCCAGAGTGCACTTGAAAGAATTACAGTCATTATTTTCTGTACCGTGCAGCTGGGCGTGAGGGCTGAATGTAGACAGATTCCGAGATGTGGGAAGAACTTCATGGAAAGGGAATCTGTGATCTCAGGGAGTACATTGTACGCTAGAGTGGGTTTGGGGTAGGGATTGCCCCCTCTGCGCTCACCACCCCCTCCCTGTCGTGTTTCACTCCCTTTAGAGTCCTGGGCCTGTCTCTCCCAGGTCTGAGCAGTCCTTCCAGAGGGGGAGATGTGCCGGATCCACCTGCTGGTGTGGACTTGCTCCTCCAGGCAACACAACTGCTGCGAGGAGCCACATAGCCCCGTAGTATTTCCAAGACATGAGGACTGGCCAGGTGACAGGAAGAAAGTGTGAGTCTGGAGAATGCTGGTCACATGGGTCACTTCTTATCTCGTTTCATTTTATTTTACTTTATTTTGTAAGAACACTTCACACGAGACCTCTCCTTTAACAAATGTTCCAGCGTGTGACACATCCTGGGGCTCCCCGTGACGCTGGGCAGCGGCTCCGGAGCTGGCCTGTCCCTGTCTCTGCTGAAACCCGATGCCCCGAGCGGCATCCCTCGCCCAGCCCCCGCTCTGATTCTGTGGAGCTGTTTCAGGGACCTCATATGAGTACAGTCATGCAGTTTGTCCTTCTGAGACTGGCTCATTTCCCGGGGCATAATGTTCTCAAAGTTCTTCACATGGTCGTGTGTGGCAGGATTTCCTTTATAGTTTAAATAATATTCCATTGTACACATAGACCACATTTTAAAAACCGGTTTATTCATTGATGGACACTTAGTTGTTTCCGCATCTTGGCTGTTGTGAATAATGCTGCCATCTCTTCAAGGTCCCGTTTTTCATTCTTTTGGAGATATACCAGAGGGGGAGTGGGTATATATAGATATACCCAGTGGTCATATGGTAGTTCTATCTTTAGTTTTTTGAGGAAACTCCGCACTGTGTTCCACAGTGGCTGCACCAGTCTGCATTCCCACCAGCAGTGGACCAGGGTTCCAGTTTCACGTGGGTTGCTTGCTTCTAATTGCTTCGCTGGCTTCCTCCTCAATCTTCTATTGAGTCTGCCTGTGCTCGGGGAGCCAGAAGTAACTTCCCAAGGTTCTGCTGCTAAGTCACGGAGCTCAGATTCCAACTCATGCCTGCCTGACTCTGGGAGAAAGACTTCTGGCCAGCGGCCAGCTGACCTGGGCCTGGGATGTAGAGGTGACAAGGAGAGTTTAGCCTGGGCTGAGGAAGGACAAGCAGAGGGGCATCCAGCTAACTCAGGACGGGGATCGCTCCATGGGGGTTGGCACAGGGAGCCGGGCTTCACCCCAGCAGCCTGAAGCTCCCGGAGCAGGCGGGGTCCTGGGTTTAGGGGGTGTGCCGGCTGAACCAGTGCAGGAGGGCTTTCCAGGCGGAGGGAACAGCACTTTACAGAGCCGGGAGGCCAGAGCCAGGACCTGTTGGGAAACTACAAATAAAATACTGGGCGCTTCTCAAAGGTCCTTTGATTTCAGTGTCTAAAGAAGCAAAAGAGCTGCCCTAAGAGTCCCAAGGCCTGTGACTGTCCTGCCTGTCCTCGTCCTCTTCCTCTCTCTCCCCTACCACCTTTCTCCCTACCTTACCTCCGACACCCTTTAGAAAAGGCAGGCCCTGCTGGAGTCGCCCAGGGAATTAGAATCAGTGAGATGTAAGAGCAGCCTTGACAAGAACCTTCCTCATGTTCTGCACTGTGACTGGGTTCTATAGGAAGCATTTAATACTGGAGTGTAGAATGTATTTATTTATTTGTTTTTTTTTTATCCCCACCCGAGGACATTTTTCCATTTTTTGTTCAGATAGAGCAGGAAGGAGAGAGGAAGAGAGAGAGAGAGAAACATCGACATGAAAGGGACACATTGAATGGCTGCCACTGCATGACCCAACCAGAGCCGGGGACAAACTGCAACCGAGGTACATGCCCTTATTGGGAACTGAACCCAGGTCTCTTGGGGCCACAGGCCGATGCTCTAATCACTGAGCCAAACCGGCCAGGGCTGGAATGTATTTATTAATGATCTAGATCTGTGGCCTCCAGTCACTCTTGGGTCTGTTCTTCAGACAAAGCCCAGTAGTCATCCAAAGATGGACAGAGATGCTATGGTTGGGTTGGGAGGGGAGAGCAGGCCTGGCTGCTGGCCTGGCTCACTGTCCCCACCTTCCCGTTGCCAGCAGTGCCTCAGGTGTCTTACCTGGGACCTCTGTGGTGTCCTGAAACAATGTGAAAATCATCTCACCTAGAATTAGGGGCAAGAGGGACATTAGTTTGCAGGTGAAGGCAAATTGGTAAAGTTGACCAACAGCAGCAGGAAGAGGTGTCACAAGGTCAGTCAGTGGGGTGAGGAATGGAAAGTAATTTAGCAACAGAAAATCAGGTTGTTTTGAGATTGTAGGTGTTGCCACTGAGGACACCCAGTAGCGCACTCTTGGGGACGGGGGGAAACTGTGAACGCAATCCATGGGTTTGGGTGCAGCAAAAAGGACATCTCCATCCGTCCAGGCTCGTGTCCCTCACTGGTTTCGGGAAGGAGTCCCTAATCTTTGCTGTCAGCAGTGCCCGAGCTTCAGAGAGCCTGGTTACTGCCTTCTCTGGGTAGCTGTTTCTCCTGGCCAAGCACAGTAGGTGTGGGAAGGAGCTTTCTGTACAGGAAAGCGCTGGGACTTGGGAGACGAATGTGAGTTCCGTGTGATCCGGGAAAGACACCACAGCTCTTTGAGCTTCACTTTAAGCTTCTGTAAACTGGAGGAAGTAAGTTCTCCACTGAAGAATGAATGAGTTAATGGGGCGTGCGTGGTGCCCAGTGCGTGGAGGCACTCAGCCACTCAGTCTGGTCTACTGTCGCCTGAGCAGCTTTTGGAGTCAGTGACATTACTCCTTGACTATTAACGTACTACATGCTCATTATAGAATATTGGAGAAGATATGCAAGTATATAGAAGAAAAATAATCTGTTATCCCACCACCTAGCGACACCTACTGTTGTTTTCATATATTTCCTTCTAGTCTTTTTTCTGTGTGTATATACACATATGCTTAGAAATGATTTTTACTATATAGGTAATTTTGGATTGGCTTATTTGTCTCTGAGCATATCATGCACATTTGTCTATGTCATTTCCCACAGTTATTTTGAAAATATGATTATTAGTGGCTGCCTAATATTCTGTTTTTTGGATCCACTATAATTTACTTAGCCACTTTCCCAGCAAACATTTAAGATGGTCCTTATTTGTTACTATTGTTAATGATAATTAATAATGTCAATTATCTGTGTTGCAACGAGCATCCCTCTACAAATTCTTCAGGCCTGTCTCTGATTGTTTCATTGGAGTAAGTGCATTACTGAGTCAAAGGGAATCTAAGGCTCCTGGTGTTTGTTTCCAGATGGAAACCTTGTATCAGTTAACACCCCTAGGCAAGGTTTGGAAGGATGAGCAATGTCTGAGGTTCCATTTCCTCTTCTGTAACATGGAGACAGGATGGAAACTGGCAGTGTTTTCCTGGTGCTGCATGGATTGGTGCCTGAGTAGTCAAGTCCCTGGCCTGGTACCTCGTGCCCTCCTCCCTTTATCTCCGATGCTCAGCCTGATTGTTTTCTGTGTTAATCCGCACTGTAATTACATGTTCCTTAAAAGTCGAGGGCACCTCAGACCCACACACACATACTTAAAACCCCAAATAAATGCTGCTCCCAACCCAAGACCACGCGTTCTGGTTAGAATCTCCATTCCCTGGAGTCCCTAAATCCCCACTCAGCCTCTCCCAGTGGCGGGACTGTTTCCAGCCCCTCACTTCTGGGACAGTGACCAGGGGAAGCAACTGTGGGAAAGAGAAATCTTCTATAAAATGTTGACTAATGAGTGAGAAAATGTGCAGGCAGCTCACAGATGCTGGAAACAAAAGGGACATCCCCACTTGTGAGAGAGAGGCCTCGAGTCAGTCAGGTGTAACAGCGGCGTAGCCCAGCAGGGCGGCCATGCCAGCTGTACAGGCGGTGCCCTGCAGCTTTGGGGGCACTTCACTTGGTGCCCCCCCCTTTCAGGGCTGCAGGGAGGTGGAGCTGTGTGTGGAACCCGGGCGTCTCTGAAGGGCAAGTCGAAAGCAGTGAGGATTCAGTGAGTTATTACACACGAAGCACTTAGAACAGAGCCTGGCGTTTGGTGATCACCAGTCGGTGTTCGTTCTGATTCTTTCTCATGAGCGTTCATGTCCCTGAGGGTCGTGGGAGAGACTAGCGTGTCAAAAACAACATTGACCAGACACAACAATATATTTTCTAGTTTCTTGAGTGTTAGAGCATTTCAAGAGAGAGATTGGGATAGCTGGGTTGTGGGTTGGCAGGTGGGTCGTCTAGACTGCAAGGAAGAACGCCAGGACCGGGGTCCGGGCCACCTCCAACACGGGCTGCGATTCTGTCCTCACTGACAAGGGGGCGTTACTTTTCCTACTATCCCAGGTTGTTACTAAGTTATAAAATGATGGACAGTAGTTTTGATAAAGCTAGAATATGATCAGTGAAAAGTAAATGATGGACATTTATAGCTGAAGCAGTTGGGAACCATCATTTGTGTTGCGGAGCCTTCTGGGAGGGCAAGGCTGTGGTTCAGAGTAAGGGGTCCTGGGCGCAGGGGTGGTGTCGCCGTGAGCGGGACTCTTACATTCTCTGTGTCTTCACTCCTCACCTGTGCAATGGGGTGATGACACTGAGACACTCACCCCCCTGATGCCCGAAGGTAAAGCTGGGTTGGTATGAACGTGCCCCGGACACTGAGAAGTCCTGTACAACGGTGGTTTTTACTACGGACGAAATCTGTACTAGCGTCCACAGCCAGCTTCTTTGCTTCTGCTGCCTACTTGGAAATAGCAAGGAACTAGACTTTTATGTGCCAAGAGAGAAATAAATAGATTTTTAAAATACTTGTTTTCAGTGTTTTGAGTCACTGACAGGAGTTTGCTGGTATTCTAGCGCCCTCTTGGAAGGACCAGGCCGAGAAACAGAGCTGTGTTCTTCCAGGGACTCCAGTGGGGAGGACAAAAGCCGCTGTCTCCCCGCCCACCCATGCTCAGGGCTCAGGGGGTTTCTTTGTTGCCCTCCCCAAAGGCAGGGCAGGAATGTGCAGCCCAGGCGGAATTCCTCGTCTTTCTGTCCCCCTCGGTCACCACTCCGGGTAGCCTGTGCCTTAGGAGAGTGTGAATGAGGTAGTGGGCAGAGCCGGGAGCAACGAGCCACCGGCCAGTTGCAGTTGGGGATTCTGCCTCCTCACAAACTGCAAGTTACCAGGAAATATAAGGGGGGCCCCTGACATGAAGGGCGGGTTCCAATATGTCACTTACCATGTGACCTTGGTCAAGTTAGTCTATCTAAGGCTGAGTCTTATGATCTTCATCTGTGAGAGGGGACTGTGCTGTCTGCAGTTGGAGCTCTTGTGGGAGATTCAGGCAGCAGATGCAGTCTCTGTGGCACTGGGCAGCTCTGGCTGCCACAACGAAAACCACAGGCGGTGGCTCAGCTGCGCACACCTCATTTTCTCACCGTTGTGGAAGCTAGACGTTCAAGGTCAGGGCGCTGGCATGGTTCAGAGATTTGGGTGGAAATTTCACAAACAGTTTGGGCTACATGTCTGGGGCTCTCTGCTGGGATTGCATCTCTCACTTCCTGTCATTGCCACTATTGGGGTTTTTGCCACCCTGAGGTGCTATGGCCTGGCATTAGCCTAAAAGCTGCAAAAATAGGAAATTCACCCCATGTGGCTCCCTTTTCCCAAGTGCCAGCTCCCCTCTAGCATCGGCCTAATTTAGGCTTTTACTCTCCAGTGCCTTTGGATCATCGTTTGTTGTTGTTACTGTTGTTTTCAACATATGGTTGTTATCCGAAGGAGTAAGTTTCCAGTGGAAACTTACTCAGTTGTACCAGCAATTCAGGCAGTGCTTACTTCTAGCTACAGTTATTGATTTAAAAAATAAGTAGATGGGTTAAGAATCTGGCAAAACACAGAAGAGAAATGTGTTAGTAAAGGTAGAACTGAGGAAATTACCCAATTTTCACAAATGTAGCACACAGGGAGGAAAATATGAAAAATATGAAAGAAAGGAGAAAGTCCAGAATATGTCTAAGAATTCCAAAAGGAGAGAGTTGAGTGAATGAGGAAGAAGCAGTAAACAAATAAATAGTGACCAAGAACTTTTCCTACCTGAAGACGTTAATGTATTGATAAAGGAATCACAGTGACACCCTCACCCCCTAGCAAGATAAATGAAAATCAACTATAACTCTGCATATTGTGATAAAACTGAAGAATATCAAAGACAAAAAGAGATCTCAAAATAACCGGGGACGATCAAATTATCTACAAAAGAAAAATTATTAGATTTATAAATAACCCCACAATGGAAGCTCCACCCTCACTACTCCCATGGAATATACTTCAATTGTTGAGAGAAAATAACCAATATAGAATATTATACCTTGCTAACCTATCATTCAAGAATAAAGATAAAGTAAGATGTACTACAGAGTAAACGTCAAGAAGAAGGAAGTTATACCCAGTAGGGAGGAAGAGACAATAACATTGAGCAAATAAACTGGAAAACGTGAATCAATATAAATAAGCATTTGCCTGTTAAGACAACACACATTTGTTTTCAAACAAATCACAGCCCTGGCCAGATAGCTCAGTCGGTTGGAATGTTGTCCCAATGTACTGGGGTTGCAGGTTTGATCCCTGGTCAGGGTCAACTAATGAATGCATACGTGGGTGGAACAGCAGGTTGATCTCTCTCTCTCTCTCTCTCTCTCTTTCTCTCTCCCTCTCTTCCTCCCTCCCTCCGTCCCTCTCAAAGTCAATAAATAAATAAATAAATAATTAAAACACAAATTTGAGGGTATGAAGATTAGGTAGAATTGAAATATTAAACAATAATAATTTTAAGGTGAAAATTTGGGGACTATTGAAATATTCTAAAGTTCTGTAATATTCAGCTGAAAAACAGAGATAACTTTAGACTTTGTGTGCATTAAGAATTGTTACGTTTAAACACTAAAGAGAAGCATTAGGATGTACAACTAACACAGGATATTAAATGGAAGTTTTGACAGAGGCACCACGATGAGGTGCTCAATCAAAATGCTGAACTTCCAAAGGAAATATCTGAACTCTAGGTCCATGCCTCTAAGGCCCGTCAGCAAGATCAGTATGTCGATGGGGATCTGAGGTGTCTGTTGAAGAGAGGATCTTGTGAGGAGGATTTTTGGAAAGTCACTGAAGTCCAGACCCCTCAGGATAGAGAGATGAGGGTGCCTAACCTCTACACTCAAGCTAAGCATGTGTGATGCTGGGGTGGGGCGGGGGGAGCGCTCAGCTACTCAGAGCCAGATTTTGTCTCCTGCCACTGGGAAACATCTGCTCGGATGTTTGACAAAGAGCTCGGATGCTCAAGTTGTACTGTGGCGTGGAAGAGCCAGTAGAGGAATCATTTGGGAAGTGCCCACATTTTCACTACGACAGGACAGAGGGTGCATGACAGGTTTCCATGGAGAGATGTGGTTCATGCAGACAGAAGGCAGGCGGGATGTTACCATTTAAGACCTGCCCAAGAGCCCTGGGTGGTTTGGTTCAGCGGTTAGAGCGTTGCCCTGTGGTCCAGAGAGACCCGGGTTCGGTTCCCGCTAAGGGCGTGTACGTCGGCTGCGGTTTGTCCTCGGTCCTGGTTGGTCGTGCGGGTGGCAGCCACTCGATGTGTCCCTTTCACGTCGATGTTTCTCTCTCTCTCTTTCTTTCTCTCCCTCCCACTCTATCTGAACAAAAAATGGAAAAATGTCCTCGGGTGAGGATAAAAAAAGACCTGCCCAAGAAGATGGTGAGTCCTGTGATCTGACCTCTGAGGAATGGGGCTGGGGCGGGGGGCAGCCAGAAGGATAGGTTGTACGCCCTGCCTCAGGGGACTTGCAGTCAAGTGAGTCTGGCTGGGGATTCTTGTAGTCAACTGTGGCTTCTGCTCAGCCCAGAGAATGCAGAGCCGATCGGATCAGTGGATAAGTTAGGTCTTCGCTGCCCCTGCTTCCTCTCTCAACCCCTCAGGGACCCGAGTCTGGTTTAATACACGGAGGGCAGGGAGTGAAAGGAAAAGACACTCCTCATACCTCCCTTCCCTGAACCCAGGTTTCCACCTGTCATAATCCCTGGCTGTGGAGGGGAAAAGCCACCTGAAACTTGTCTTTTTAGGAGCAGATGATATCTTACCTTGAAACAAAGATTCAAGTGTGCCTTCATGCAATAAAGCTGTGTTGAGGGCCCATTTTGTCCCAGGAATTGTTCAACCTAGGGATTTAGCAGTGTATACAGAATACATAAAATATCTTTCTTCATAGAGCTGACATTTTTATGGGTTAATATCTAGGACTAGATATTTCTAAGTTGATATTTTATATTATCACTTAAAGTGACCGTAGGACTGTCTGTTACGTAAAAGAGAATGGAAAATTCAAGGACAACTAAATATAAACTAAATATTTAAAACACTTGAGCTTTAATGGATGGCTATTTACCAAATAAATACTACCAAAAGAAAGCTGATATAACTACATTATCATCAGAGAACCGCATGTTAACAAAGAATGTTGTTAAGGATTTTTTTTTTAAAGGGTTCCTGAAGCTGTAACAATTCTGAACTCGTTTGTACCTAATAACTTCAAAATATACAAAGTAAAAACTGGCAGAATGACAAGGAGAAATAGATCCATGATCATACAGGGACATTTAAACATAATTCTCTCTACAACTGATAAACAGCCAAGAAGAAACTATTAAGGATGCAGAGTATTTGAACACACAATAGACAAGCTCTATCTACAGCAGAGAATGGCAAATTATGACCCATGGGCCAATTCCGGCCCACGGCCTGTTCCTGTAAATAAAGTTTTATTGGGACACAGCCGCATTCATGTATTCAGTCATGACCATGGCTGCTCTCCTGCTACAACAGCAGCATTGAATAGCTTGATGTATCTGCAAAGCTGAAATACTTAGTATCTGCAAAGCTGAAATACTTAGTATCTGGCTCTAAGGGACATTTGTTGACCCTGATCTTAAGCATTTATGCAAAATCCCTGCCTCTAACAATTGAACAGTGCATATTTTTAAAGCACAAATGAACATCTGTAAACATTGATAATGTAGTAAATATCGAGTAATAAAAATAACCAATATCATATGTCTCTAACTACAGAAAAATTTACTATATATATATATACATATGACCACAAAGAATTAACTTAGAAGTAAGTAATCAGAAGATAATCAATCCCGCTATATGTTAGAAAAATCTAAATAATAAATCAAAAAAAAAATCTTAATGGAATTATGTATTTGTGCTGAATGGTAATGAACACTCCACATTGCAAAATGGGCGGGAAATGGTAGAACTACTCTGAGAGGAGAGTGGAGAGCTGCAAATATTTATATTTGAATAGGAGAATCCATTCCAAAAGTGAGAATAAGAACAAAGGAGTAAACTCAAAGACAGTAGAAGAAAGGAAATGTTAAAGACTGAATTAATAAAATAGAAGATAAAGAACCAATAGAAACAAAAGCCACCAAATCAGAAAACAAAAGATAAAGAATCCTTTAGCAAGACAGACGAAGTGGGGGAGGTGTAGACAAGAGGAACAAACAAACACCATTGAGAATGAAACTGCTTTGTGGTTCAATGGCAATGGACCGGATAGAGCTGGGTGACAGGCACAATGTCTTCTTTCTATTAGTCTCTGTGCATGTTTGTATGTTTGACAAATTTCATCACATACATGCACATGAAATAAAATGTGCCAACAAAGCAAGAGCGTGGGCTCTGGATTCAAACCGCCTGAGCTTTGTTTACTGCGGGCTCTAGTGTTTATTAGTGAGTGCCTTGGGGGACATCACTCAAATTCTCTCCGTGCTTCTGGTCCCTGTCTGTCCAATGGAGATAATAAGAGCATCTGGCCCATCAGCATCACAACCTCCTTCATGAGGCACTGGGATTTCAGGCCAGGGTTTCATTGGCTCTGATTTTTAAAACTCTCTCTTGACATCAGCTTGCCCCAGCATTACCTAACACACCTCCCTCACCTTTATCTGGGACCATTTAAGCTACCTGCCCTGGACACCTTGGGAAGCTGTCTTGGTGCTCAGACTTCACCTGTGAGGAAGTGGAGGGGTCATCAGGGGAGGGTGTACAGCAAGGGGGGTGGGGCTGGGAGAGTACAAGGGAAAGAAAGAACTAATGTTTATTACTCCCCATGTCCCCCAGAGTGGTCAGCTAGTGCACTAGACGTGAACACTTTCCTCCTGTAAAAGGTGATCATTGTGTTACCTACTACTGACAGGGTTCGTGCTCATTCAGTTTCACATGTCAAGATCTCCCAGGCCACGGTACATCTAGTTCATGACCTCTCTTGGCTGCGTGCTGGTCACTGTTTTGCTGCCAGATCTGTCGTGACCTCTCCTACTGTTCCTTCCACTCTCAGGCACTTAGGTGGCCCTCACTTCCTGGCCACAAGAACTCATACTTAAGAATTTTTTCACAAATGACCCCTTACAAGACCCTGTGAACATTTCTCTAGGATTTACAGCTGGGGGTGAACTTTCTGGGTCACAAGAAAGAGAAACACTTATTTAGACTAAGTCCTGCCTGCCTGGCCTGTGTGGCTCAGTGGTTGAGCATCATTCCATGCACCAAGAGGTTGCTGGTTCGATTCCTGGTCGGGGCACATGCCCAGATTGTGGGCCCAATCCCCAGTGGGGGCCATGCAGGAGGCGGCCAATCAATGTTATCTCTCTTCGATATTTCTATTTCTCTCTCCCTTCCTCTCTCTCTAAAATCAATGAAGAAAAATAAAAATTAAACTGAGTCCTGCCAGATTGTTTTCCAGAATGGCTGAACCCCTCTGCAGTCCCATCAACAAACGTCATAAAGGTTCCCATTTTCCTACACGCTCACCAGCACAGGCACTATCCATATTTACAACATGGGAGGTGAACAGTATCTCACTGTGTTGATTTTGACATTTCCCTACTTACTAATAAGTTCGGCGGTCTCTCGGATTTTCTCTTCTGTGAATTCCCCTTTGGTCTCATAGGCTCTGTTGTTTGTCTATTGAGTTTCCTGTCCTTTTCTGATTGGTTCTCAGGAGTTCCTTGTATGTTCTAGAAATCGACCTTCTGTGGTGTTTAGACATCACTGATATCTTCTCCCAGTCTTTGTGCGTCAGTCACTTCGCTGTGGTGTCTTGGGCAGGAGCGCTGGCTGGCTGGCCACTCAGCTCAAGCTGAGAACCAGGCTTAGAACCCGGCCAGTCTCCCTCCAAAGCCATGCTCTTTCCACAGTGCTCCCCACTGCGCTCTGCTTTCTCCAGGGGCAGCTCCCCACTCAGTCAGGGCAGCACCCGGATATTGGACAGGAAGGTCGCTGGAAAGTCCCCAGCAATGTGAAGGAGGTGCCCACTAGTGCTGCCGAAGCCACGCTGATGCTTAGCTATGAGGTTTTGTGATTTTCAAAGGCCTTTTCTGGAGCTGCTGGCAGCTCTCAGTTCCCTTAGCCTGCCTTTGCAGGGGGCAGCCCTCACCTTCCTGGCCCTGACTATCAAGCACCTAGCACGTCTCTAAATGGAGCATCAAACCACAGGTCCTCCGGGCGACCTGGGATCCCACTGACAAGCTAAGCTGAGTATGCAAAGCTCCCCCGGTCTCCCTGGCCCCTGCTCAGCCCTGACACCGCAACAGGCATGTCCTCATTTCCCCAGCAACCCAAGTGAGGACCTCAGGTAATTCACCTCTGACTCACTTCTGACCTGCTTCCTGCCAAAGCCTGCCCCTCCCCACCCCATCCTTTCCTCTCTGCTGCTTTGAGCTTCTTCACAGTTCCTCTGATCCAGCCTCCTCTCTCCAGCACCACTTCCCTCCGCTGTCCCTCTCATGTCTCCCCCACTGTTGACATGACCTACTGTTATATGGCCATTTCTAATGGCTGAGGCCTGAACACGGGGCTCAGCTTTGCCCCCCATCAGCACTGGCATGAATCCCCTTCTCAGCCATCAGCGCATTCAATAAATGTCTTCTCTCTGTTCAGCTCTGTGATGGGCATGAGCAGTTTGACAGTGAATGACAGTCCCTACCCTCAATTTGCTCATAGTTTAGTGGGGGAGGGAGGGACAGACACAGCAGCCGTCAGACACACACAGTGTAGTGAGTGTGACAAAGAGATGTGCTTAGTGATTAATTTGGCCTAAACGGGGATGGAGATGGTCAGGAAAGACCTCGTAGAGGAGCTGATACTGGAGTCGAATCTGGAAGGATGGGGATGATTTTCCAGTTGGCTGTGCCAGTGGAGGGCAGAGGCATGGCAAGGAGGCATGCTGGCATCATTAGGAATGCAGGTTTCTGCCCCATCTTTCTCTGGGCCTTTGGGAGCCACACAGGAAGACACACGTTGTGAATTGGCAACGAGTGCTGTAGGGAGGGCTGCTATTAGTTATCTGATTTAAACTTTCCCTTCTTGTCTCACCAGGTTTGGGTGGCCTGCTCCTTGGCTGCCTTTCTGTGCCATGAGGACAGCGCTCCATAAGGCTTGCTTTGGGTGAAGGTGGGGCTCACTCTTCCTCCTTCTTACCCTTCTGCGTGCTCTGTGTCTAAGCTTTCCGTGGGAGCTCTGGGAGGCTGCAGTGGGAAAAAACTCAGGATTGTGGAGTCAGGCTGGCCTTGGTTCAAATGCTGGGTCTGCCCATTACTGCTTACTAATTCTGGCCCTGCCTACCTTGATTACTTTGGGGTGCTTCACTGTGCTTTGGGTACTCACTCCAGGAGCCAATAGGTGGTTAGTTGCATCAACGGTATGTGGGTATTAGTGATTTAATTCTGAAGGCTATTTTATTCCTAAATTGGGGGCATGTTCTACATGGAACTAGAGTAAGATCCCAGCCTCCTTCCTTGCCCTAAGAGGCTGTGTGAATTAGCCTCCCCTCCCCTGCTTTCCTTGAGCTCTAAGTCCCACCAACACTGGCCAAGGTCATCGCCACCTCAGAGACTTGGCACGTGCTGTTTCTTCTGCCTTGAACTTTCTTCCACCAGATTTTTATATGGCTGGCTTCTTCGCAGTTATCAGGTATCCAGTTAAATGTCACCTTCCAACCATGGAAAAAGGACTTTACTGAAGCAGCTGCGAATACATTAAAACTAAAACCAAGCTGATTTCAAAATAGTAAACTGCTACTTTGTAGAAATCTTTGCAAGTAGTTAAAATGAGCCCAACCATGCAAATTGTTATGAACTTTTTAAAAAGTCACCTTTTGTTTTATTTTCTTCATATCACTTATTACCTGAAATGTCTTCTTTATTTACTTACTTGTTTACTGTCTGTCTCCACTGATAGAATTTAAGTTCTGTCTTACTGGGGACCTTATCCGTCCTGATCACTGTTGTGTCTCCAGAACCCAGAACAGTGCCATGTATACACTGTACACTCAATAAATGCATTTGAATCAATGGGCAATTGAAATAAATGGATTTACTCGAAAAAATAAGCAACACTCCATTGGAAAATGGATAGACTAGCTCCTGTAGTACCTACAAATACCTGTGGCATTGAAACATAAATATTCATGGGACTAAAACATATTAATGCATAACACAGCTTTTGGTTGATAGCATCATGGAGAGTGATCATAAGTGAGTAATAATTATAAGAGTAGCATGCTGTGGGAGGCACTGGGGACTGAGCCTAGCACATCTGAGGCCAACTCTTGCTTCTGAGATCGGGTTTGAGAACGTGTTTCAACAGGTCCTGTAAGCGCCACGGCTGTAATGTGGTGAGAGGCACCAGCCTTGGGGAAGCAAGGCCTGAGTTCAAGTTCTGGTTGTGCTTCTTACTTGTGTGACCTTGGGCATTTCCTCATCTATGATATGGGAGCATCCTCACCACCATGGTGGTCAAAGGCTGACTGCCCTTGAACAAATGTAGGCTTGGTGCAAGATGGGAGGGAGCAGGGGTTGTCGTCACGTGACCCTGCTCTCTGGGCAGCTCTCGCCCAGGCCGTGCAAGCTCAGAGGTCGTGCCAGGCAGATGCCTGCTGAGTCCTGGCTGAGAGACACGCACTCTTATTTAACCTCTGTGGTCAGCAGCCGGCTTCCCACAAGCCTCACAGACATGACGTATCAGAGCTTGAATTTCGTCCTTGGTTTAAAAAAAAAATGTTCTTGTCTTCTTGGCTGTCACTACTCAGCATCTTCTGAGGATTTTTCTAAGATAGCAGAATTAACATTGGCCAAGGTCAAGAATATTAAGAAATGAAGCCCCTGACCTTGGAGGATGGGCTGTGTGGGGGTCGGAAGGGGGCTGCTGTGGATAGCTAGAGCCCCAGACATCCCTTAAGTGGGGAGGCCCAGGCTGCCATGCCACATGGTTGGGGAAGAACCTAACCCCCACCATGAGATGTCCTGAATCTTTGAGACAAACACCAGCATGTTTTTTCTATATGTGCCTCTTTTGAGTGGAAAGACATAGTGCTCAGTCCCTGCTGCTCTGACCTGGAATTAAAGGGAAGGTGTTCTGTGGCATGCTGCAGGGTTCCTCAGCTTCCCTACTTTAATGGTGTCTGACGTTAGAATTACTTATTGGGCATCAAACGTGGGTCAGAGGGCACTTGATGACTTCTGACGGCCTTTCCTATTTGATGGCTCTGTGATTTCTTCTTGTTGACTAGAAGATATGTTCCCTATGGCCAGAGGCAAACAGGAGATTTCCGCAGTAATTTCTATTCATTGGTCCTGGGGAGACAAATAGCACCTCTGTTAATGGCTAGAGAGAGACAGCTGGAAGAAAGCATACGGGCTCAGTCTCTCAGGCTCCCTCTAGCCCGAGCCTTGCCAGAGTGTTCGGGAAGAGGACCAGCTGGTGGTGACTGCCTGGCACATGTGTGAGTCACTGTTTTCAGACAGCCATGCCAGTCTTGCGTTCGGGTCACCAGAAAGACAAGATGTGTTTGGCACATAGTGGTGCCCCCTGCTGGTGGAGGCTGCAGGCCAAATGGAAAAAGTGCTAGATGGGGCCTAGGTAACTGGATTCCTGGGATCTGGAGCCTTAGGGTTTGCCCCTCTAACATGAAGGCCTGGGACCAGGACCTGGAGGCACCTAAGGCTTGTGCTTCTCTAAGAGGCGTGGCTGGGTTTACCCAGATCCTGAAAATGGCTGGGCCCCCCTGCCCCATCCTAACAGGCTGCATCTGTGGAGCCGGGAACCTCTGCTGCTCTGACTTATCCGTCCCAGGGAGGAGAGTGCTTCTCACTAGGTAGATGGAGTAACCATCTGAGTAGTGGGTTCTCAGCCCAGTGGTCCACCTTCTCTGGGCTCAGGAACCCTGGATCTTTCAAGCAGTCTTGGTATTTGAGAGTTTCTTCCCTGCACAAACTTGTCACCATCACTCTTATGATGAGGTGGCCAGATGGGAGCACAATACAGGTGTGACCCAGCTCTTACAGAAGGGATGCTTGCAAGCTGCTGAGTAGTGTCTAGAATTCAGACATTTCCCCAGCTGGCCTCATCCTCTGCTTGTGCCAAATCCATGGCATTCTGTTAGACATCTGTCCATTTCAGGCAGAGATACAGTTTACGTTTGTGTTTCTTGTGTTTGTAAATGTGTGTGAAGAAAGCTCTGTTCAGAGGCAAGGACTGACTCTGGCGCCCTCTTGAGGACAGCTGGCTGGGCTTAGGCAGCCTCCTGTACCCCAGTGGCCACGCGTCTGTCTGAAGGCAGCAGATAGTTTAACAACCTAGGTAGTTTTGTTTATTAAAATATCATCTTGGGTTTTTTTTATACCGTTGTAACAGATATTTGACTGAGTACCTATGCGTTTTCTCAAGCAGGTGCCTCTGGGCTCATGTTTAAAATAACGCAATTTTTCTAGTTGTAAATTATATCACTCTTTGAGAGCTAGATAGAACCTGTCTTTGAAACGTCAGTAGCTTCCATTTTTGTGAGTATTGGCCCCCTTTAGGAATTTATTTTGACCCTTAAAAAAAAAAGGAATTCAGCCTTTTCCTGATTTTATGCCTCCAAATTTCTATTTCTCACCTTCTCCTGATGTTTTATGATTCCCCACCCCTCCCAACCTGAAGATGCACTGAGTTCAGTGGGAAGCAGCATAGCACAATGGTCAAGGGCAGTGTCTTTGGAGGGGCCCAGCCTGGGTGTGTGGTCTGGGTCCATCACTGACCAGCTGTGTGACCTTGGGTGAGTCACATAACCTCTCCACGTCTGCTCCACTATCTAAAAAGGGGAGATAATGCCAGAAACTGCCTAATAGACAAATACATGTAAAGTACTTAGAATAGTGCAAAATAGTGTTTTAAAGAACATTCATTCTTATTGTTGTATTTTTATGGGGTGAGGTGGCAAGTATGACCCAGAGTCACCACTGGACTCTCTTTCTTTAGAAAATACAGCAAACAAGCAAGTAAACAAGCAAGCAAACAAGCCGAGGACATGGGTCCCGAAGTTTTCAGTGATGTTTGTTCTTAGTGGGAGATCAGCACAGACCCCTGTCCCCACATCAGGAGAAGGGTTCAGCTGGCTGGCAAGCAGAATGACAATGGTGGTCACAGAGAGCAGGTCAAGTCAAGGGTTTAAGAGATGGAGCCATAGCCCTGCCCAGTGTGGCTCAGTGAGTTGGGCATTGTCCCATACACCGAAAGGTCACCAGTTTGATTCCTGGTCAGGTCACATAGCCAGGTTGCCAGCTCGATCCCCAGTGAGGGGTGTGCAGAGGCAGCTGGGTGATATTTCTCTTTCACATCGATGTTTATCTCTTTCTGTCCCTCTCCCTTCCTCTCTCTAAACCGCAATTTAAAATTTTTTTTTAAAAAAAGAATGGGGTTATAGCTGAGAGGTTATTCATTTCTGTCCAATAAACACATGATCTCATGAACCACACCCTGAAACAGGTAGAAAGGATTGGATCACCGGAGGACTACAGTGGGGAAGATAAACAGGCATAGTGCCCTTGAAGGACTGAAAAGGGCCACCCTAGGAGTCTGGAGTTGCTAGGGAGGGGTTGGGAATTACCCAAGGCCAAGATGTAGTACAGGTGAGATCCAAGGAAGTGGGAGCTTGGGGGTATCGAGGTTTCAGGGCCACTGTAGAGAAACCCATGGCCTGTGTGCCACATAGACCTCCTGGCTTCTCAGAAAGACCTGTACTATGAAGGGGCGGGGAAAGTCAGAAAACTACTTCTCAAAGTGATAAGTACATAGTTTTCATATCTACTAGAAAAAAAATATATATATATCTTTGCTTCCAAAAATAGTACAACAATGAAGCTAGATTTATTTTGAATTGATTCCTTTTTAAAAGAATGTAATAATATATGTATTACATGTAATATATATGTAATATATATATTATTACATTCTTTTAAAAAATCAATTTACTCAAAATAAATCTAGCTTCATTGTGTGTGTGTGTGTGTACAGACAGACAGACAGACAGACAGATAGATAGATAGATAGATATTTTTGTAGTCTCTGAATAACCACTGTTCGCCATGGCAGTGTTTTTAGAGGCCCAGCCAGGAATATGGGTCAGCACCTTGGAGAGCTCCAAGGACTTCCAAATAGCAGAGGCAGTCAACTAGTGCAGCTCAGGCAGAGCCTGCTGCAGGGACCAGAGAGGTGCCAGGCACCACCTGCCATGGGCATCACTGTGAGGCCTGGTGCTCCTCTTAGGTGGAGGCCCCAGAGAGAGATGGTGGCAGATGGGGACCAAGGGCTCAGGAAGGAGATTGGGTATCTGTCGCCTCCCTGGATGCAGTCTTCCAGGTACCCAGAAGTCACCTAGTAGGCTCTGCAGCTAGGGTGTTTGTAAAGTTCTGTTGTCTCACAGGTGATTGGCAGCATTTCTCTTCTAACAGAAGTGGCTTAGATGTTTGAGATAAGAAATTAAAAGGGTTGTTGCCGCCTGAAGGCAGAACCAAAGAACTAGGACAAACTCAGCAGCAGTTCTGCTATTTCAGCCTCGGGGATATGTGGATTTCTCCATGACCCAGCCCATCCCGTTCTTGTGGATGGCGGGGGCTGTCTGTGAGACACAGGGGCAGGCCAGGCATTGCAATGTTTGTGGTTGGCTTTGGCCCTGATTGGTGGAGCCTGATTGAGTCTCGTGTAAAACCCGACCAACTGCGGTTTGGGAGACAGACCACATGCGTCTGGTGTGTGCAACACACTATTCTGTCCCATCAGATGAGAGTATGGGTTGGATATTTCTCTTTTGGGACAAGGAATGTGAAGAATAATTTATAGGTTCAGGAAAGTCCCCCGCCAGGTGTGAACTGGTGAGATGGTGCTGCCAGCAGATTTTATCCGCAGGGCTTCTCCACTTCCTCTTTCCTTTCACCTCAGTTCTCCCTTCCACTGGCTCCCCATGCACTCGAACACTTTTCTGCGCAGGCCTGGGTGGGCACTCACGGTCACTATATGCCCTCGATTTTCAGGGGACAATTCCAATTATAGGTCCTTTCATTCTGTTCTTTAAAAGTGGTTCAGTCATAAATGTATGACTGAATGTGATTTGATTGTATGCTTTTGTAAATCAAATAGACTCATATTAATCTTCAGCCAAACCACATATCTGAATTTCACTTATAGGAAATATGGTCCTCAAATGGCTATGACAGAGAGAAAATAATATTCATCTCCTAGGCCAGCTTAATCCATTGGAGGAATCACCTGTGTTGAGGAGCCAAGGGTGCACTGCCTTTGGTGGGAAGGTGGGTGATGACTGATTAGTGATATCTGCCATGAACATTAAATGGTAGTGTGTGGACTGTCTTTGGTGGCAGCCATTTCTGTTCCAATGCACTGTCCTCAAGCTGTTCTAAGTCTCTCTTGTCCATATATTGGGGGTGGAGAGTGAGCAAAATGGGTGAAGGGAGTCAACAGGTACACACTTTCAGTTATGAAATAAATCAGTCTAAGTCCTGGGGATGTAATGTACATCATGGTGACTACAGTTAATAAAACTGTATTGCATATTTGAAATTTGCTAAGAGAATAGATCTTGGAAGTTCTTACGACAAGAAAAAAGTTTGTGTAACTATGTATGGTGACAGATGTTAGCTAGACTTATTGTGATCATGTTGCACTATATACAAATATTAAATCAGTGTGCTGTATACTTGAAACTAGTAAAATGTTATGTGCCAATTATACCTCAATTTAAAAAAGGAAAATTTATCTCACCACTAAAAAACAAAAAAAGGAGCTTTAGACATGGATGCTGGTGATGGTTGCAGAACAATGCACATGTACTTGATGACATAGAACTGTACATTTAAGAATGGTTAAGCCCTGGCCAGTGTGGCTCAGCAGTTAGAGCGTCGGCCCATGGACCAAGAGTCACGGGTTTGATTCCGGCCAAGGGCACGTACCTCGGTTGTGGTTCGTCCCTGGCCCTGGTCAGGGTCATGCAGGAGGCAGCCAATTGATGTGTCTCTATCACATCAATGTTTCTCTCTCTCTCCCCCCCTCCCCACTTCCACTCTATCTAAAGATAAATGGAAAAAATATCCTTGGGCGAGGATTTTAAAAAAATGGTTAAAATGTACATTTTATTTTATTACATATATTTTCCCACAATTAAAAACAAAATAGCCCTGGCCGGTTTGGCTCAGCAATTAGAATGTCAGCCCGCGGATCAGAGAGTCCCAGGTTTGGTTCCCGCACGTATCTTGGTTGCAGTTTGTCCCCGGCTCTGGTTGGGGTTGTGTGGGTGGCAACCAGTGGATGTTTCTCTCTCTCTCCTCCCCCCTTTTCCCTCCCGCTCTATCTAAAGATAAATGCAAAAGTGTCCTCAGGTGAGGATAAAAAAACAAAAACAAAAAACAAAACCTTTCAGAAGAAAGAGATACTTGCATAGTCTCAAACTACCTCCTTTAAGATCTTTATTAAGTGCGAAGGGAGGAACAGCAGTGTACAATGGAGAAACCTGGTAGACGCTGTCTTAACCAAACGTTAGTGTCGCCAGTAACAGGATGTACATGTAGTCCCCGATACATATTCTGTGGTATTCTTGCCAAAATACATAATCTCAATCTGATAATGAGAAAATATCATATAAATACACGTTAAATGACATTTTTAAAAAGTGAGCAATATTTTCGAAAGCACCCCGTCATGAAAGACAAGGAGAGACTGAAACTGTTGGAGACGGGAACAGACGAAGGGACAGGCACTAAATGCAGTGTGGCATTCCGAACCGAATCCTAGGACAGAAAAAAGGATCTTCATGGGAAAACTGGTGAAATCGGAACGAGCTCCATCATTTAGTTCACAGTATCGTATCAGCGTCCATTTCCTACTGTCAATAACACTGTGGTTATGTAAGATGTTAACATTAGGAAAACTGGGCAAACGATACGCAGGAACTCTGCTGTTTTTAAAACTTTTCTGTAAATCTAAAATTATTTCAAAATTTAAGATTAAAAAAATAAAAGATAAAAAGGATTTTTTTTTAAGTGGACAAAGTGGTTAAAAAATTTTAAAAGTGACTGAGAACTAGGGCTCTGGAGTCAAACAAAAGTGAAAAATGAAAAGCTGTCTAAGTCGCCAGTTGTGCAGGATCATTGCCCTAATGTGACCACTCCAGGCTGCAGAGACAGACCCGGGCTCCAATGAGCCTTCAGAAACAGACCAGGAAAGGGGATGTGTTAGGACTTCCCATCACTCCTTGCACAGCATGCAGCCAGCCCTGTTCTGAAGCCACACAGCTTCCCAGGCGGAGCCCGCCTCGCTTCCTGGGGGGAGCCTGGTGTTCGGGCACAGACCTGGCTGTAAATCCTGGAGGCTCCGCCGGTGCCGTCTGACCCTGACAATGTTACTTAACGTTTCTCTTCTTCAGTTTATTGCTCTATAAGATTGAAATAAGAATACCTACCTCTCAGGTTTATTATAATAATTAAATCATCAAGCACATCTAAAGAGCCTGTCGTGGTGCCTGGCGCATAGTAGGTGCTCCATGAACAAGAGCCCTCACAACCAAGTATCAGGACAAGGACTGCGGCACTCGCTACAAAGTGGCTATTTGAATAAATATATTTTAAATAATGGGTGTTGCTGGGACCTTGGGCAGTAATTTCATCCCACTTCAACTCCCAAATCCATAAAATAAATAAAGGAAGTGACCTTTGTGGAGTGATTTGGAATTTCAGTGGCAGGTTCTATAATTACTAGTTAACAGACCCCGGGAAGCAGCTCTTGGGCAATAATTGGAGGTGTGCAGGTCGGGACATTTAATTACGTCCTGGCCACCTGGAATAGAAACCTTGCCACCATGACAACACCTTTCTGCATCAGCGTGATTAAGTCAACAACTTGTTCCAGCCCGAACTGGTCAGCAACGAGGACTTTCTCCTGCTGGGATCTGTGGGTCTTGACGAGCCAGTCAAATGCCTTTACAAAGGCAGGAGCAGGGTCAGATGGCGTCTTTCAGAGGCAGCTGCTGTCCGGTGGGTGGGACCAGTGGAGCTGGACCTGTCAGGCAAGGCAGTGCATGGTCTGCGGAGGTAGCAAAGTCTAGTGCTAAGCAGAGCCTGCCTGCCCAGGTTCAAATTCAGGCCCACGGCTGACAGTGGTGTGTGCCTTGGACAAGTAACTTCACCTCTGGGTCCAGTTTCTTCATCTATAAAAGGGGGGATAATCACAGTACTTACCTCCTAGGGGTGCTGTGAGGATTAAATGGGATAACGTGTATAGAGTACCTACGACAATATTTAGCACCTGGCGTAATTGTTTGATATTATTATTGGGTTATCTGAAAAGGGGATGCCATCTGGGTCCAAGTTATCAGGGAAGACAGCAGGGACCACTGGGTGCTTCCTCCACAATCCCACCATTGGCTGGAATCTCCTCACTCCTGTTCTCCAGCCCCTCACTGCTGGACACCTCAGTGCCTTTGCACCTGCTCTTTGCCCTTTGACCTCCTGATGTGTTCTTATGCCTGCACCAGCTGAGGTCCAGGCTAAACATCATGACCACCATGGCACCCTTCCTGGTCCTTGGCCTCTCCCAGACAGGGCCAGTCACCTTTCTCTAGACCTCCCAGAGCACCTGGAGATTGTAGCCCTTTTTACACTGCTCAGGTGACTTGGTCTCTTGTTCATTTCCCTTGTCTGCCATGCTGGAGGCAGGCAGGCCTGGGTGTTCATTCTGTTCCTAGCTTGCTAGAGGTGAGACACTGGGAAATCCCCTTCCCTCCCTCCCATCTTTACAAATGGGCACCACCACCTGGCAGGACAGTGCAGAGACTGTGTCTGGCCCGTCACTGAGTCCCAGTGAAGGCTGCACTCTCCCCACACCCCTCTGTCTCCTTGGCCTGGCATGAGGTCTGGCCCTCCAGAGAGGTCAGGCACAGGAGTTTCTGAGTGTCTTCCTCTCCTGTCTCTGGGTTCCTGGGGTTCACCACGAGGCCTAACACCTACTGGGGTCAATGTGTGTCTGTGCGTCTGTATCTCCCTCCCTCTGTTCCTCCTCATTCCAAACCTCCATTCTCTACACAGGGCTGTCAGATAGTGGCGGGGGGAGGGGTCCTCAGTAGGAGGATGAGTGGTGGGAGAGAATGCGGTCAAAGCTGCGTGGAGAGGGCTCTGGGGTTCAGCCTTGCTCTACCAGAATTCAGTGTGCTCTGCCTATAAATGTGAAACATGGCAGTGGGCACCGTCCCTCCCACATCAGAGCAGAGGAAAGTGGTGGGGCTGAGAGTGGGTGGGAACTGGGGGTGGGATAGGTCGGAAGAGAGGAAATTAAGCTCTGTGACCGTGACCGAGACCTGGAAATGATTCATCCTGTCCTCCTGAGGGGGTGTAGGTTGCGTGGGGGTGAAGGTGGGGGTGGCGAGCACGTCACAGTCTGGGTCCTGTCTGTTGACCTTTCTTGGGAAAAGCAGGGAAGGCCCTGCGCTGGGAGCCCGGCCCACTGGAGTCCTCCTGAGATGCTCAGGAGTCAGCCGGGCCTGCATGGTCCTGCTCTCGGGCTCTGCCCCTCCCCCCGCCGAAGTTCTACAGAAGGAGGCACAGGGGTGGCCCACTCAGCCCCCTCCCCTCGATGCTGTGAGAGAAGCTGCCCCTTCCTGGCCCCTGGCTACATGCCGGGTGCTCGAAAAGCACCCCATTCTCACCATGCTTAGAGGGGGGTGTTTCTCACACCCCATTTAACACACAAGGAAACGGAGGCTCGTGCAGGTGAAGGGATTTGCCCAAGGTCTGAAGGGTGTGAGGGTGTCGCAGGGGCTCATTCCCTGTGGGCCTCCAAAGCAGTCAGTCCTGTGACCTTCTCTCAGGGAAGGGAAGGGGAAGCGGAGAAAGGACACGGCAGTGACAGCTTGGGGTCATCTTCCTCCCTGTGTGGTCAGGCTGGTCACCCTGGCTGGGTTTCCCAGGGTTAGGACACCAAGGCTGTCCACAAGAAGCGGAGACCTGAGTAAGGGCAGCTTTGGGGACGGCAGCTGGTCTCGGTTGGAAGGAGACTCGGTGGGACAGTGAGGGTGTTGGCTCAGAGGACAGAGGGGAGCAGCCAGAGGACCCTGAGCCTTCGGGAGGGAGGCAGAGGGCAGGCTCCAGAGGTGTTGCCAGGCAGGGAGGACAGAGAGAACTGCATCTTGGCGACAACTGCTGTGTGCCAGGCCTTGAGCCAGGGGCAGGGACTCAGGACAGCAGAAGGCGTTGTTGCCTGGAGGAGGGAGCTCAGTGGAGCGGGAGACAGAGGCCATGAAATGCGATGTGCTCTGCAGAGACGGACCTGTGCCACTGTGGACAGACGTGTGGAGATGTCCTGGGGGAGCAGACGGTGTGGATGTGGGGATGGGTAGAGAAGGATGCCCGTTTGAGCTGATCCCGAATGCTGAGCAGTTGTCCACCAGGCAGCGTGAGGGAGGCAGCATGCCGAGGAGCAGGGTCAGCCCAGGGGCAGGCGGGGAGGCGGAAGACAGGACGGCCTCGGGGAGGAGCAGATGGCAGGGAAGCAGGTCCAGTCGGGAAGGAAGCACCGTGGGGTTATCCAGGGGCTCCTGGACCACGGCGGGGTGAAGCCAAGGGGGACTTAGCTACATGCGTAGCGTGGTATTCAGAGAAGCGCCTCTGGCAGTCAGTGTGGAAGATGGACAAGCAGGGGCTGGGCTGTGAGAGAGGCCGGGAGCTCCTGTCACGTAGGTGAGACGAGAGTCCTGCTGGCAGCCATGCCTCACGCCCAGCTGCCACATTGAATCTGGGGTCTAGAAGCTCGGCCACCCTGGCACACCCTCCTGGGTGACGACCAGAGAAAAGGTGAAGCAGCGCACCCAGCGTCCTGCAGATGGACACAGGCACACTGGGCATGGGCCGAACTGACCCAGGCCAGACACCAGGCCGAGTGCTCTGCCTGCGGGCAGATGTCTTCTGCTGAAACTTCGGGTGAGTGAAGGGAGGCGCGGAGAGAATTAGTAAGTTACCCAGGTCTAGCTGATGGTGGCCGAGCTGGGACTCCACACCTGAGCGTGGGGCCTCCGAGGCTCCCCGGCCACCGGGGCCAGTCTCTGGACTCTGCCAGCTTCTGTCTTCCCCAGCTCTGAGTAGCTGCTGCTGCTACTGCTTTCATTTATTCACTCAACAAATCCTGATCTGACCAGGTGCCAGATGAAGGAGGGAATCGGGTGAGGTAGGCACAGCTCCTGGATGCACAGACCGCACAGCCCTACAGAGGAGAGGGGCACACGCACACTCACACTCACACACACTTATACACCCACACGAAGTGCACACACACTCATACACACAACACACACACGTATATACACACAAAATGCACATACACTCACACACAACATACACACTTATACACACACAAAGTGCACATACACTCACATTCACACACACTTAAACACCCACACAAAGTGCACATAAACTCACACACACAACACACACACGTATACACACACAAAGTGCACATATACTCACACACACAACACACACTTATACACACACAAAGTGCACATACACACACAATATACACACTTATACACACATACAAAGTGCACATACACTCACACACACAATATGCACACTTATACACCAACACAAAGTGCACATACACTCACACACAACATACACACTTATACACCCACACAAAGTGCACATACACTCATACAATGTACACACTCATATGCAGAACACACACAGACTCACACACACATACTCACATAGTGCACACACACACTCACACTTATACACACACACAAAGTGCACATACACTCATACACACAACGTACACACTCACACACTCATATACACAACACACACTCACACTTATACACACAATTCACACTCACATACTCTTACACACAACACATACACAGACTCACACACTCATACAATGCAAACTCATACACACAACACACGATACACCCACACTTAGACACACACACTCATACACATACACAGTGCACACATACACAATGCGCACACACACACACACACACACACACACACACCACAAGGCATACAGCAGCCTAGGGGCGGAAAGGCAGACGCTCTGAACAGATGACCTCCGTAGGGACACGGGCCGTGTTTTGGCGGAAGAAATGGCTCAGGAACACTTTTCCTTTCCTTCTCACATGCCCTGTCCCCGGAGCTCCTCACCTTTGCTCTCTTTTTAAACCAAGGTCTGGAAAGAGGACCCCGGCTCTTTCTTGCACATCCTCTCGCCTGGAATGTAGGGATTTAATGACCATTCCGCCTGGGGCCGCCTGGCCTCATACCACGCTGGGTGGTGGTACCGTATCATCCCCCAGTTACACAAGGGTAAACCGAGGCTGAGAGGCAGGGTCCCGGACTGGCCCCAGGTCACTTGGATGGGGACAGCCTTCGGTCCTGCCTCCCTCGCTGAGAGGAAGAGTGCCGGTGTACATCCAGGGCATCTGTCAAAGGCATCAGACCGCTTAGGTTCCCAACTGGAATATTAAATATTTAAAATCCTCTCATGTAGTTTAATTGTCTGGACACTGCGGGGCTGGGAATGCATGGCCATGGTTCTTGTGCACTTACCCAGAAAGTTGGCTTTGCTTTCTTCTGGAACTTTCTGGCAGAACTAGCTTTTGTCTTCTGATTGTATTTTATGCTGTATCCACTTCCCAGAATCAAAAAATGTGTGTGTTTCGGGGGAGGCGCGGCCGGCCGGGACTAGCTCAGTCTTCCAGTGTGTTTGCGCTAACAGCCTACGGAGGGCACAGCCTCACGGCACCGCAGGAACCGCGAGCGCATTTCCCTGACAGTGGCAGGGAATGGATTTTCATGACTCAGGCCGTGTGTTAAATGCTTCACGTGGTGTGGATGAATTTGACGCCCGTAGTATATTATTTAATAATCTAAGGAAATCTAATTTCCTTCCCTCTTTCTCCTTCTCTCTCTCTCTTTCTTTCACATAAAAGCTCCTTTTCACATGCTGGGTCATCTGAGGGAAATGAGCCCGAGACTAGGTCAGGACCCCAGGGTGGGTGCCGGTTGTACCACGCAATAGTGCGTGACCTTGTACGGGCACCTCATGTTGCTGAGCCTCGGTTCCTGCGGCTGTGAAAGGGGCACCGGCCTCAGCTGGCAGGTTTGTCTTGACATGAAACAGACTGGCGTACGAGAAGCACTGCTACAAGTCGTGGCAGGGGTGCCCTTCGGCTTTGCCCAGCAGGCCTCGAATCTGAGCGCAGGGGACCGCGAAACGGAGAAGGGCGGGCGGTGGGTGCGCGCTAATGCAGGAAAATGCACACGGGCTGTGGGAGCTCCGGGGGAGGGGGCCCCACCTTCAAGACGTGGTTAAGGAGAGATCCCAGGTGGGGACATTCAAAGTGGGTTTTACAGAGTAAGTGGGAGCTGTTTGCTCAGTTGTTTACACATACCCTTGCTTATTCCAAATAAAGATTTTAAATGGTTTACAGACATCCTGCATGAAGGTAAAATAAACGAGGAAATAAGGCACAGGGAAAATAAGGGGAAGAAATGAAAATAAAGCCACAGGCAGGTTAGGACATAAACTGCTGGAGGTGATTAACATATTTGGTGCTAAGCTTCTTAGCAATGAAAACAGAAACGGAACATGATCAGGTGGGCAAGTCGTAATCATTGTGTCCATAGGATACACCCCAATCTAGGGCCCAGGGTACGCACAGCTTTCCCTGGAGCTAAGAACTGAAACATATTCTCCCTGTAATGCTTCAACAAGGGGACTCTGTGTGACGTAGTTCTTGGTGACATCACTGCAGTGATCATGTCCTTCCACAGTGGATGCTTCTGCGGAGAAGTGTGCCAGGCAGGGAACAGTGTTCTTGGCAGAGGGAACAGCGTGAGCCCAGCTCCAAATCTTTTATTTTTTAATCCTTACCCAAAGATATGAAGATATGTTTTTCATTGATTCTAGAGAGAGAGGAAAGGAGAGAGAGAAAGAGAGAGAGAAACATCGATTGGTTGCCTCCTATGTGCACCCCAACTAGGGATTTAACCCACAACCTGGGTATGTGTCTTGACCGGGAATTGAACCCACAACCCTTCAGTGCACTGGCTGATGATCCAACCAAGTGAGGCACACCGGCCAGGGCCCACCTCCAGGCCTCTATTAGGGGTTCAGTACAGGGAATGCCTGTAGGCCTATTATCAGCATAGTTCTTGCATGGGGTGACCCATTGGAGCCTCTGGGTGCCTGTGGAAGCCCCCTGGGGGTGAATGGCGTTGCATGAGCCGGCGGGAACACAGGAGGGCAATGCTGGGGGGTGACAGACCTGTTTAGAGTTGGGGTGAGACGGGGGCCAGGACTGCTGTGGCCCTCGTGCTCGGGCGTCTGTGGCTGGTTGGAGACTGAGAAGGCAGGTCCTCGGGCGTGCTAGAGGCCTGATTGGCTGGCCTGCCGCTGGCCTTGGCCGCCAGAGGCTGGTCACCTTTATAAAGACGTTGCAAGACATTTTCTCACATGAAATTTGAAACAAAAACACAAACACACACTCCCAGGCTGTCAGGAAGCAATGTGAGAAACCTGAGCCGGCCGCTGTCAGGGCCTCAGAGCTGGGGTTTTTGTCTGTTCTATTTTTGAGGCTGGTAAACTGGTTTCCTGTTTGTTGCAAAATGGGTGGCTGTCGCTGTCTGTGCCTAAAGGGAGGCGGCCTCAGCAGCTCCTGTTGTTCTGCCGTAGCCAGTCCCTTCTGTGCAGGGGCCAGAGAGGAACCCCGGGATTGCCGGGGCACTGAGCCAGGGCACCCCGCCAGCCGCTTCCCAGGACGCCCGGCTGTTTGAAGTCACCACACTCCGTTCTGCAGTGCCCCTGAGGGGACATTTTATACTCAAGTCAAATTAGAGACTCAGGAAGAGCACGAGGGCGGGACTCAGAAGAAGGAGCCGTCTATCATTGGAGGGATCAGGGAGGAAACAGAAACATGGCCGCTGATCCAGACACTGGTACTTGCTGCGAGGTGTCCTTTTCACGACCATCTCATTCGTGTTTGCATGTCGTTCCCATTTTACAGGCACGGAGACCGAGGATCAGGGGCATTTGACTCGAGTCGCGCACTCAGGATGTCAGCACTTTGACATGCCTTGGAGACATCCCTCCCACTACCTTTGCATTGAAGCTTAGAGGCAAAAACGCCTGCAGAAACTCACACGGCCGGTTCGCGGCAGAATCAGAAAAGTACTTAATTAGTGGTTAAGTCTACTGGTTTTCCAAACGGCCTCAGATGTTCTCTCAACTGGCAGGGAAATGATGCCGGTCTGGCGTGGACAGAGTGGGATCCCCCAGCCAGGCCACCCAGCCCGCCGGTGCGGGTCTGCATTTGCAAACACTGCCTTTGTCAGAGCAACTGATGGTGACTTCCCAGCTGGACCGCTGGGTCTCAGGGTCCTGCTCTCCCTGCCTTTGCCCTCATTCCTTCACACTGTGCCATTTCAGGCCCTGCAACCCCTCCTTGTATTTTGGGGTGCAAACATTGAAGGCCCTTTCAAAAGTATGGGTCTGTTTGTTGGCTGGTGGTTTTCAAAAGCACCTGCTCCTGGACCCCTGAGGCACTGCTGTAGGGAGTTCTGAGACCTGTGTTCACGGTGTGTTTCCTCGATCAGCAGGTGCTCAGAGCTGTCCCTGCCCCTTGCAGGGGTCCTTGAATTCCTCAGTCTGGAACCACTACCTGGGGAATTCTCACATCTTAGCAGCTGTTCTTCAATCGTTTTCAGATTAACTGAAGCCAGGGCTGGGCACAGGGTGGGCAGAGGGTAAAACATGCCACCAGCCTAGGTGGCATCACCTCGAGAGACCTTGGAGAGGGGCAGAAGGGAGACAGCCTGAGGGAAGGATGATCTGGTGGGGACAGGGGGTGGGCTCTGCTCTCCCACAGTGTCCCCTGCTTTATTTACTATCTCTGTCCACTCCTTCTGCCTGTATAATGTCCTCCCCTGTCTCTTCAGCCAAGGCCCTCCCTCCCTTCCAGGCTTAGAGCAGATGACCCTCCGCCAAGGAGCCCGGTGTCTTCTCCTTCCTCCTGCCTTCATCATCCTGCCTCTAAGTTCCTTGTGATGCTCTTTAACTCTGGAAGTTGGTGTGAAGATAGCACTAATCACAGCTGTTCTCCCACATCGTTGTCCAGGGCCTGATCACATGGAAGAAAGGCAGGAGGCAGGTGAGGTGGGTAGCTAGCTAATTCCTTCCTTTGTCTCGGGCGGCCCGGCTGGAACAGTGTGGAACGGCAGGGAAGGGCGCGTCCCAGATCGAGCCCATCCTCTCACCCCTGGGCCTGTCGTCTGTCTGCAGAAGAAGCATCTTGTCATGTGGGTTCCCGATTCCTAATATTTGCAGGATTTTGAAAGGGGCTCCTGCTCTCCTTTTGCATCCTCAGCCCCATAGCCGGCCACGTTTGAGCTCCCTCTTTAATTCCATTTTTTGCTATTAATTGCTGCCTAACAAACTCCCCCAGAACTTAGTAGCTTCAGACAGTGATCTATTATTTCTCACAATTCTGGCAGGGTCGTTCTCTGCTGAGCATGGCTGGGCTCACTCCTAGAGCTGCATTCGGCTGGGGGCTGGGCTGGCCGGGCGGTCTGGGAGACACTCGCTCACGACGAGGGTCGCAGTGCTGGAGGCGCTCACGTGTGGCCTCTCAGCCTCCAGCAGGCCAGACCCGGCTCCTTCACAGCAGGGCGGTCTCAGGGTTCCCGCAAACCGAAGCTGCAGTGCAGATCATGAATGTTCGGGAAGTGATCACAGCGGGGCCCTGGTTCAGTGAGCGGAGGAGCCGGGAGCCCTAGCTCGGGCCTCGTGCTGGACTGGGAGACACTCCCCCAGGTGTGGGCTTTGGCGGTGGGTGCCCCATGCACCTCAGGACTGCCCCTACAAAGAGACCTCCACCACAAGAGGACACTGGGTAGGTGACAAAGCAAAGGGCGCACTGGATGGTGACTTCTTTGCCATAGCCATTCCTACTCACACCTGGAGAAAAGGGAGAGGAAGACTTTTTTTTTTTTTTTTTTTTTTTTTTTTTTTTAATCCTCTCCTGAGGACATTTTTCCATTTTTGTTCAGATAGAGTGGGAGGGAGAGAGAGGAAGAGAGAGAGAGAGAGAAACATCGATGTGAAAGGGACACATCGAGTGGCTGCCACCCGCACGACCGACCAGGGCCGGGGACAAACTGCAACCGAGGTACGTGCCCTTAGCGGGAATCGAACCCGGGTCTCTCGGGACCGCAGGCCGACACTCTAACCGCTGAGCCAAACCGGCCAGGGCAGGGAGAGGAAGACTTTTTTCATTAGCTTCGTAGCATAGCTTCTGGAGGGTCAGAGAGAAGGGAAGGAGGATGGAAGCCAGCACCTATGATTCCTCCTTTGTGCCAGGAACGTGTAGCGTGTGTGTGTTTTCATCCACACGAGCACGTGGGCCCCCAGCACGAGCCGAGGAGGTGCTTGTGAATATTCATCGTAGGGAAGAGTATGGGGTATGCTGTTTGTGGTTTTTCAAAAACAGTTGTTCTCTTTGATGATAAGGTAACATGTTTACTTTAGAAAATTTAGGATATATAGAAATGTACCTAGAAGAAAACTGTAAAATGCTGCGACCTGGTCAAGGTAAGTCACCTGCCGAGTGAGTTACGGGCTGTGGGTCTGAACTAGAGAAAGGCTGCAGCGTGGCCCAGCCCCACTCTCCGTCCACTGGCTCGTTCACTCCCAGCACAGACCGCACGCTCTCTGTGCGGCGTAGACCACGTCATCTGATTTAGTGTAATTGGAAAAGAATCTGTCAGGAGGCAAGGGTAGTGGCAGGGCTGGGATGTATGTTTCATGTCTGCACAGATCGGTAGAGACAGCGATAAACAGAGATGTGTGTTCATGCACGGGTTAGGATACACCCTAATTTCCCAGCTCTGCCCACGGGCAATGCCGCTCCTGCAGGAACGGGCGCCCCCGTGTCAGATCTTGATTTCCACACAGCGCTTCCCAGTGAAAGGGACCTGAGCTCCTGGGAGAAACGGCTGGTTCTGGGGCTGGTTCTGGGGCTGGGCAGGGGAAATGCAGCCTGAGCCTGAAACATTTATAGTTCTAGAAAGTGAGGACGTGCTTCAAAACAAAAAGAAAACAAAACAGAAGATGAGAGTGTGTCCGAAAGACACGGGTCAACTGGAATAGCTCTTGATGGCCACAACAATGGGAGAATTAAAAAAAGAACGATAGTAATGAGTTATAACCAAAAGAACCCATGACCACATTTATTACACATAAATAATTGAATACACACATAAACAGGGAAGACAGGAATCTTCTGTACAGAAGAATTCCAGTTAGTATATGTATGCTACGCCTCTCCCAGCAGACAGACCTAATTCCTCTCCCCTGGAGGGTGGGCTAGAAGAGAGATTGGAGAGGGAAAATAGTGGCTTCACAGTTAATCCCGGATGACAGCACCTTAACCAAGAGATGAGGTTGACATCGCCAGCAGGGCGGCGTCTCTGCCCCTCTGGGCATGACCAAAGTCCCGGGACAGTGAAACTCCAACGGCGGGCAGAGACGTGAAGGACCAGAGTGGCCAGATTGAGCGAAGTACCTGTAGATCAGGTTCAAGCCACAGAAGGGCCACTCCGCAGACAGGGAGCCTCCCCGATGAGGCAGAGGAAGCCCAGAAGTGGGATGAGGCGTCAGGAGCTGCTGGGAACAGACCGCACATGGATGTCCCGGGAAGCCCCAGGAGGTAGCAGGTCCCGAGTTCCGGACCTGAGGTCTCTGTGTGGCCTGTGGTCCTGGCTGTGTCCCCTGGCTTCATGGCTCCCAGGGCGGGAGCCTCCCAGGGCAGCCCTGGCCTTTGTGCGCCAGTTCTGACGCTTGGGAGCATCTTCCTGAGGTTGAATTGAAGTCCTCCCTACAGCTCCCAGTGGTCACTAGCCTTCTGTGGGGATGGTCCGACCGCCCTGCCGCAGGGTGGCCGGCCACATCTGGAAAAGCAGAGTCCAGGTTCCCTGAACTTCTCCTCTCCTGCTGTTCATCCCTCTGTCCCTCAAGGACCCAGCTTCAGAGCAGGGTTCCGGGGGCAGTAAGAGGTGCATTCACACAGCCACTTGTAGTCACTGTGCATCTCCTGGGACGTTCTGGTAGTTCTCCCTCTTCATCTATCTTCTGTCCCGGGGTCGCTTCAGCATAAGTGACGAGGGGAACTGCCATGGTGCAGATCTGAACTGCAGGAAAGGTGTCCGTTTGCTGTGGGCAAAGGCGTGGCAGGGGGAAGGTCCCCGCCAGGACGGCTTCTGCAGGGCTCCCCGTTTCCTCCTGCTGCCAGTCTCCTTGCGGCCGCTGTTCCGCTCCTGGCACTTGGTGGCTGCCCAGAGAGCAGGTGTCGGGGTGGCAGCTGAGTGTTTTCCTTCACTTCTTGAGCCTGCTGCCCTGGGGCCTGAGAGCCTGCTCAGGGAAGGGAGTGGAGGAGGGGCAGAGGGTGAGAGTCAGAGCCACGGGCCAGTGGAGTCAGAGCCCTGGAGAAGGTTTCTGTGAGCGCACGGAAGCTGGAGGGAGGTTGAGTTACACATTCATTCACTCACCAGCAGACATTTCCTGGGGCCCTTCAGGGTAGTGATCCTGAGAGCTGGCTGTTGCCCTATGGAGCCCTATCCTCCCCAAAGAACATGGCCCTGCCCCGAGGCCACTCTCCCAGGCCCAAGAAGATGACACCCTTTCTCAGGGGAGTGCTCCTGGACACCCTCACGTATGCCCAGATGCCCGAGACGGAGGCCAATGGCCCGGCTCTTGCCTCACACAGCCCAGGACCTGGGAGGTGCAGAGGGACAAGTAAACAACGACGCGGGAGAGGGGCCATGGCAGACACGGGGCACGAGGACACAGGGAGCCATCACTTCTGCCTGCCGAGGGTGTGGTGAGTGTGTCTGGAGAGGCTTGACGGAGGGGGTGTCCCTCGGGCTGGAGCTGGGGAGCTGAGAAAGTGCTCCCAGGCAGTCCCGGCAGTGGCACTGAGGAGAAGGCAGAGGGTGTGATGCCTGAGAAAAGCATGATGCTTGAGGAAACTAAAAATAAATAAGTAGGTTTGGAGCATGGGGTTTGGGAACAGGGAGAGGAAATGCGTGTCTGGAGAGATGAGTAGGAGCCAAACCAGGAAATGACTTGTATGTCTGTCGTATTGGATAGGATTAGATTTTCTGTATATAACAACAACCAACTAAAATAACAGCGGCTTAAACACGGAAGGGTTTATTTTCTTTTCTCATAAAAGAACCAAAGGTAGCCAGCCTAGTCTTAGCATATGGCAGTTCTACAATGTAAGCAATGACTCAAGTTCTTTCGGTTACTCCATCCACAGAGCATGGCTTCCGTCCTGAAGGCTCCAAGGTTCCAGCCTCATGTTCCAAGATGGCTCCTGGAGCACCAGCCATCACATCCACTTTACATACAGGAAATAGAGAAAGGCAGAAGCGCTCTGCAGCTGTGTGTGCTCCTTTCAGAGGGCCTTCTTGGCAGTTCCACCCAGTGATCTGCACCTACATCTTACTGGCCAGGGCTTAGTCACCTAGCTACAAGAATTAAGGGAGGTGGGCATTTGCAAAACAAAATACCTCATATCAGCAAAGTGCCAGAAGGTCAGAAGGAGTTTGCCCATCAAAGAAAGGGAATAGGGTGTTCCAAGGAGAAGCAGCAGCAGGTTCAGAGGTGTGCAGATCTGAAGGAACATGGTGCTGTTGGAGGAGCAGTGAGTGGATCTGACTGGCTTAAGTGTAGACTGTGTGTGCATGTGTGTGTCCATATACATATATATGTCTGGGTGGCGGGGAAGGGATTAGGAGGAGTTCTGAGACTGTGGATGGTGTCAGATTATGACAGACCATGAATGCAGCGATAGGGAGTTTGGGCTTTATTCTACAGGAAAGCGTGACTCATGCAGGGACTTTCAGGGGGTAAGTTAATCAGATGGGTTTTTGGAAGATCAGTCTGAGTACTGATGTCGGGGAGAGAAAGCAAGGAAGGGTGCTGGTGTCAGTGGATGTATCTTGTTCTTGCAGCAGTGAGGGGGCATGAGGCACACTGTACGGTGCTGGGATCAGGGGAGTGATGCTGGCTTGGTGGGAGGGGCCATGTTGTTGAGGCCTGGAGACTTGGTAAAATTTGGGAGCCATGGAAAGTTTTGTAGTAGGGTTTCCTGACTGTGGATTTTTCCATGGCTAGTGGGTGTATGTTTTTGTCAGGGGTGCTTGCTCTTCCTTTTGGAGGAAGGAGAAAAGGACACTCACTTTTATTGATCGCCTTCTATATACCAGACCTCTTATCTCATTTTGCTGATCTGAAAAGGAAAGCACAGAGAGGTTAAGCAACATGTCCATGGTCACACAGCTGGGAAGGAGCAGAACCAGAGAAACCAGTTCCACCAGTCACCTCTGACCCTGGAGTCAGAAACAATACCTGACCCTGTTTTGGTTGCTTTTACTCCATGGGATTATTTTGTTGTGTATGACCTGGGATTGTATGACCTGTGATCCTGTCTGGTGACAAACCACGTGTGCATAAGCTTCTTTAACTTGTACTTATTCCAATGAAGCCCTAAAGAGGCTTCTACTGGGGCAGCAGGACAGGAGGACATGGCATGGGCTGGGGGCTGGGAGACCATCTGTCTGGTCCCAGCCTAGCTGGTGCCTATACTGGTGGCCGGAGTCCCAGCCCCTTACTTCCTGTTCAGCATTTTCTCCTCAGAGACTAGAGAGTCCAGACTCGGTCAGTATTGTCCAAATAGTCTGTGGGTTCCACCTTCATAATTCATGCCACACTTGTTTATCCCTTATACTATTATTTATTTAAATTCATCTTGAAATATGTTTCCATTTATTTAGTTATTTTTACTCAGCTTTGTCCTAAACAATAAGGTGTGTAAAATCATGCATTGGATTTCACTTGCTTTCCTCTAAGTCACATTGAAATAAACTCGTAACTCTAAATAAAATACTGACGTTTGTCTTCAGGGCAATAATATTAATAACTACCAAAGGCTGAACAGAGCACTTTCCTAAGTATTGCGCAGATATGAACTCATTTTATCTTGGCAATAACTTTATGAGGTGGATGCTCTATTATCCCCTTTTTACAGATGAGGAGACTGAAGGACAGAGCAATTACATGACATGCTCAAGATCACACGACTTGATCCACCTTAAATCATCTTAAAACCCACCAGCAATACCTGCTCCCACTTTGGCAAGCACAGTGCAGGTCCTGGCTCTGTCTGAAGAGGTGCCGCACTTCTCCTGTAGATCCTGATGCTGCAGGAGAGGTGATGGAGGGAGCAGAGGAGGGAGCAGAGGAGGGAGCTGGTGGCCACGCCCCAGCCCCTGTCCGATGGTGGTGCTACTCCAGGAGGGCCCCTGCAGCACCAGGAGGAGCAGAGGGGGATGTAAGGGTGGTGCAGACGCCCAGACTACCACGCGGGAGGAGGGGGGAGGAGCAGGGAGCTGGGAGGCTCCCTGCCAGGAGGAGACTTGGGGATTGGCAGGGAATGTGGGGCTCTGCTTCAGTTGGAAGAAGGATGGGCTCAGCTGCCCAGCAAGTAGAGACAGAGGAGAAAGGAGCAGCTGGCTGGTGTGCCCTCCTTTCCACAGGCAAGTTAATAGACACCTACTTGGAGTTTTTCTTATTCCATTAGGCATTCATTCACTTCTAGCAGAATGATTCACACCATTCCCAGCTTTCTCCAAATCTCATTCCCCCGAATAAGTTGCCATATCGAGAAACCCTTGCACCCAGGGCACTAATTATCTGGACCACATCCCAGGTCCCCATAGCCAGTGGGATGCCTGGTGACTCACCCACCTGTGCTTCCCTGTGACGAATGGTCTTGGCTGGGCCCCAGACACATCAGAGCAGCAGGATCCACTTTGCTTCGTTCCTGGTCGGGAGGGGGAATCGCCCAGCTACTTCTCCCTGCCTGGGGCCCTCTCTCCTCTCTCCTCAGTGGGCCCTGCGAGGGGTTGCTGGCTGGGCGGTTTTCATGGCCACTTTGTCTCTCTGGGCCTGTGCTTATCTGGATATAGCCCAACCGTCTTCCGGTAATTTGGAGGAGTCCTGCGAGGGGTCTCCCATACACCCACAATTCACCCATCAGTAGTGGTCACCACAGGCGCCTGTTCCCTTCCTGCCTGCCTACTCTGGCGACCTCTTCTGCACACCTACTGTCTTTGAAGCTGCTGGGAGAAGCTTCCTTCCTGCCTCCACTGATCAGGTGGTGGCCACACCGTGCCAGGGGGCGCTATCTGGGTGGTTCCGAGGCCTCCAGGTCTTGGGCACAGGGCAGACTCTGGGCAGAGATGGGAGGCGGGGTGGAGATGGTATGGCACTGTTGCTTGAGCACCAGAGCAGCTTGCTGGGGTCCAAAGTCACATGAATCCTGTCTCGAGTATGTCCCTAGGATTCTGCCTCTGTTGCTCTCTCTCCTGGGGCTCAGAACCAGCCAGGGGACCTAGGAGCCCTCACCCCGCTCCTTATTTATTTCTCTTACTCCTCACCAAAAAGTCTCTCCCAGCTTGAAAGTCAACCTGCACACGCATGGAGGCACGTACATGGTCTGCTGTGAGCGTGCAGAGGGCAGACATGGAGGTAGGGGGTTATTTTCCAGGTCTGCATTGTTCCGTGCGGCAGTCCCTTAAAATGTAACGAGTGCAACGGAGGGACTGGTTTTTAAATTCTTATTGAAATGTAAATTTAAAAGCTAAGGCAGTGTCGACATTTTTCCATCAAACACACTTTATTGTTGGGGAAACACTCCAGTTCACCTTAACCTTCACATCCTGCGAGACGGTGCTGTAGCTCAGCCGGCCCTCGAATAGCGTCACTCGTCCAACATCACCTCGTCGTAATGTCGGTGCGATGCTGCAGGAACTTAGCTCTCGTGGATGTCGGTTCGCCCACGGAAAACTGGTGTCAGTATAACGTCGCAGAACCTGTCGGCGGCGTCAAGTAAGAACTCACCGTGTCGTAGTGCATGGCAGTTGCTGGCGTTGTTTCTAGTCCTGCCTCCTTCGTCTGTTTCCGTCTCTAACAGTTGTCAATCTTTCCTTGTCTTTCATGACTGGGTGCTTTTGAAAATATTGCTCACTTTTAAAAATGTCATTTAACATGTATTTATATGATATTTTCTCATTATCAGATTGAGATTATGTATTTTGGCAAGAATACCACAGAATATGTATCGGGGACTACATGTATATCCTGTTACTGGCGACACTAACATTTGGTTAAGACAGTGTCTACCAGGTTTCTCCATTGTACAGCTGCTGTTCCTCCCTTTGCACCTAATAAAGATCTTAAAGGAGGTAGTTTGAGACTATGCAAATATCTCTTTCTTCTCAAAGGTTTTGTTTTGTTTTTTATCCTCACCTGAGGACACTTTTGCATTTATCTTCAGATAGAGCGGGAGGGAGAGGGGGAGGAAGAAAGAGAAAAACATCGGTGTGAGAGAGACACATCAATTGGTTGCCACCCACACAACCCCAACCGAGGCCAGGGACAAACCGCAACGGAGGTACATGCCCTTATTAGCGGGAACCAAACGCAAGACTCTGGTCCGTGGGCCGACGCTCTAACCGCTGAACCAAACTGGCCAGGGCTATCAATAACTTTTTAATATTTACTACAGTAAAGTGCTAGTATTTGAGCATATTGAGGTAAATGAAATACGATACTAAAATGAATTTCACCTTGTTTCCTTTTCCCTTTTCAGTGTGGGTACTGGGAAATTACAGATATCACTCATTTTTATTGGAAAAGGTTGGTCTAGAGCAGAAGTCGGTGAGGTTTTCCTGTAAGAGGCCAGAGAGGGAACACCTAGGCTGTGGGACATGCGCTCTGTGCCTCAGCTACAACTCTGCCATTGAGACGCTGAAGCAGCCGCACACAATCCAGGACTGAGTTTGTGTAGCTGTGTTCCAATAAAACTTTATGCATAAAAGCAGGTGGCCGGTGGGATTTGCACTGTGAGCTCTTGTTTGCAGACTCCTGGTCTCGAGGGAAGGCAGGCAAGGGAAGTGGGCTTGGAATGTCAACTTGAAACTGATGAGGGTTAAATGAGCAGCTGCAAGGCGGAGGGGGGGCGGGGGGGCTGAGCCAGGGGCGGAGTAAGAAGAGTCCTCTAGAATGCTGATGGGGAGAGAGGAAACTCGCATTCTCCCAGTGCTTAATGTGCACCAGGCATGTTCCACATATTTTATTTGTATCAACTCTTCTAATGTTCTCAACAAACCTGTAGAGTAGATACAAGTACCATCATTACCCCCTTTTCTAGCGGAGGAGCCGCCTGGCCCAGAGGCTGTGAGCTCCACCACCCCTGTTCTCACTGCGTGTCCCCACGCTGTATGAGCTGGGTGGCGTAACCCGACTTCACAGACGAACACCTGGGGCTTCGTGGCCACGAGAACTTGCCTGAGCCCACATCTGGCCCCAGAGCCGGCCCGTGATCCCAGGTCACCTGCCTTCAAGCAAGTTCTCCCTGTGCTGTGGTCTCCGTGCAGGGAATGCTTTCCAGTTACCTCCCCTGGATTTTCACTGATCCAAGGAGGCTGCCAAAAGCATGGGGTAAGGGACCCCAGAGAAGCATTTTCCTATGTACATGTATCAATTGAAACAAACTTGGTCTCATAGTTTATATACAGCTTTATATATTTTTTGTCACATTTAACATTATCATGGGCAGTTTCCCACACTAACAAATATTTTCAAAAACGGACATTGGAGCACTTCCCCCATATTCTAGTTTATAGAGCTGCCGACGTTCATTTAACGATGAGTCCTGGTTGGACGTTTAGATTGTTTTGACTTTTGGGCTGTGATCAACAATACTTTGATAAATATCTTTGGACTTAAATTTTTGATCTGTTACTAGACTCATCTGTTAGAACTTCTAGAATTCCTAGAAGTAGCATGGGGTGCTCAAGTATGTAAGGTTCTGAATGTGGGTCCTTCTCCCACTCCGTGCCCACTCCGCCAGCTAGAGGCCTCTTGAGCCGATCAGAGGATGGGCAGAGAGGAGAACTGAGGGCCGAAGAAGGTCGGGGGCTGTGGCAAGAGGAGGGAGATCCCAGAGGAAGATGGCTTGCGCAGAGCGGAGGGAGCTGAAGAGGGAAGTGGGGGCCCTGGGGGAGGGGAGGACGGCGATGTGAGCAGCTGTCTGGTGGAGTGACACTTGTAGAAGAGAGAATGGTGGCTGAGGGTGTTCAGGAAGCTTGCCTGTGACTTTTGCTGGGCAATTTCCCTTTGCTATCTCCTTAGGAGACCTTAGTCAAGACTTAATCATCATTTTCAAAACTCAGGAGAACCCAACTTATGTTTCCTTCGGATGTGTCACCACGCTGAGACAGGCGTCGAGGTCCAGTTCTTTGGGAAGCTGCAGGGTTTGATAGAGATTATTGAGTTACCTGCCAGAAAGAGAAATCTAGGAACGTACACTCTGAAACAGGACCATGTTGTGCGGCACCCTCAAACCATTGTTATGACTAATGAATTGTAAAGAGTGTTTTCTGTTGAAACTGGGATGTGATTGTAAGATTACATTAGAATTTATGGGATTTGATCCTAAGCCAAGATCTTATTCATTTGCTTGAGCAAGTCATGGAAATACTTGGGTCTCTATTACATTACTTATGTAACCAGCTGGCCCGACCCAATGCTTCTCCATTTGGGGTGTTGCTGCTGGACCCCGGGATATCCCAGAGTGGGTGAGTGGAAACCCCACCCCCCAGGCAGGAGAGCAGAAGGGCAGGAGCATCCTGTCCCTGTGCTAGTCCAAGGATGTCTGCAAAGCAGGGCTGTCCAGTAGAGCATGATTAAAGCCAAAAATGTGAATCGCATGTGTTACATTTTTCTGCTCACCACATTGAAAAGTGTCCAAAGAAACAGTCAAAATGAACTTTAATAATACCTTTCCTTTAACATAGCATATTGTTATCTTTTCAACATGTAATTAATATAAAATAATTCATAGCGTATTTGACATTCTCTTTATATTACCACTTCATCATCCAGTGTGTTTCTTACCCTTGCAGCAAATGTCAAGTGGACTAGCCACATTTCACTGCCCGCAGGTGGCTAGTGGCTTCCATATCGGGCAGCACAGCCTGGAGCCTGGACCCCCTCTTCCCCAGTAGCAGCCCCAGGGGGCAGGGTGCTGGGCTTCCCCGTGAAGGATGCTACAGCTGCCTCTACAGGCGGCAGGTTGCCCGGAGCAACCCAGCCTCACTTGATCACGTGCGTCTCTGCCTCTCTGCAGAACCAGACTCTCCATCCTTCTTTTTCGACGTGGTCCCTGCAGAGCCAGGCAGCTTTTAACTTTTAGGCCCTGGAAGCCCAACGGATGGGATTCTATATCCTTTCCTGGAAAATGGGCTACTTGTCCTGCCCTGCATCTCTTTGGGGAGCAGCTGCCTTCCATGATTCTGGCCCTGGCCACTTGCCCTAACTGACCATTGCAAGGACAGTGACCTTCATCAATTCTAGTGGGCCTTCCTTTCCCCCACCTTTCTAAGGGGACCCTGCCCTCATTGGGCCCTTCCTTCTGAAGAACACCCATAAATGTCATCTCCAGCAAGGCAGCCTGCTACACTCACAGCAAAGGGCTGAAGTAGATGACCTTGAAGGTCTCCTGCATCTCTGGCTGTCCTCATGCTGTTATTCTTATGACCGGCACTCTCAGGAAGCTTGGGGGTGGTTATTGTGTGTGTGTGTGTGTGTATGTGTGTGTGTGTGTGTGAGACTGTGTGTGTGTGTTACAGAGGAACATGGTGATCGTATGTGTGTTACAGAGGAACATGGTGATCGTATGTGTGTTACAGAGGAACATGGTGATCGTGTGTGTGTGTGTGTGTTGAGGAACAGAGGATCCCAGTGACTGGAGAGAGTGTCCTGAAAACATCCTGCCCCACCCCCTCACGGATGACTCCACAGGCCCCTGCGGCCTCCCCTCCTGCCTTCCTCCTGCCCACTCGCCTTTTGTTAAGTGGCACATGGGGTTGTTATTTATTGTAGAGGTCTGACAAATAAAAGCCGTCCTCTGATTTACAACCCTGCAGCCTCCTCTCTTTGAGTCAGTGTGTGAGTCATCTCTTTAATGTGATACTTCCGACGCGTGCGGCTCACTCGGGGAATAGTGTGGAATGAGCCCTTTCTGCCAGCCTGCCCCCGCGGGCTGCTCACCACTCTCCCTGACCCCACACCCACACCCGACGAAAACCGAGCCCGTGCAGCCTCGGCCAAAGGGCTTAACTTTTCCTCCCATGAGTCTGTCCAGGGAGGGTGCCTGTACTGACTTCCCCAGGGCAAGTGGCAGGCCCTGAGGACACACGCTGGCTCAGATTCAGCTGCAGCCCCGGAGTCGAAGATTCCAGGCCCACTGTGCAGACCTCCTGCTGGGAGTGGCAGGGAGGAAGAGGGAGGCCATCCTTGTCCTACCCCAACCTCCAGGCCTTTCAGTTCTAACCTGGTTAGTATCTCCTGAGTTCCTTCAGAGCATTAGTGATCTCCCCTGTGTAACTACTCATGCATTCATTCATGCATGCATTCATTCATCCTCTTCGTAAATGGTCATTAAACTCCCCTCTGTGCTCACACTGTTGTTTTTTATTGTGGTAAAATATACACAACCTAAAATTTACCCTCTTATCTATTTAAATGTCCAGTTCAGTGGCACTATGTTCATGCTGTTGCACCGCCACACCGTGTCCATCTCCAGGACTTTTAAAAAAATTTTTATCCTCTTCTGAGGACATTTTTGCATTTTTCTTCAGATAGAGCAGGAGGGAGAGAGGGAGAAAGAGAGAGAGAGACATCGACATGAGAGACACATTGAGGTGGGGCCGGGGACAAATTGTAACCAAGGTATGTGCCCTTAGCGGGAACCGAACCCAGGACTCTCTGGTCCGCAGGCCAAAGCTCTAACCGCTGAGCCAAGCTGGCCAGGGCTCCAGCACTTTTTCATCTTGCAAAACTGAAACTCTGTACTCATGGAACAATAACTCCCTGTCTTCTCCGCCCAGCCCCAGGCCACCGCCGCTCTACTTTCTGACTCTGAAGTTGATGAGTTAGGAACCTCACATAAAAGGAATTATACAGTGTTTGTCCTTTTGTGACTGGCTTGTTTCACTTAACACGATGTCCTCAAGGTTCATCCTTGCTGTAGCATGCATCAGAACGTCCTTCCATTCTAAGGCTGAATCGTATTCCCTTGTATGAATAGACGTGGTTTTGTTTATCTTTTCATCTGTCCATGGGCACGTGCGTTGCACCCACATTTTGGTGGCTGTGTCACACTGTTCCTGATACTGGGCAGGTACGGGTGCGCAGGCTTTCTGTGCCCTGGAGGGGTTTCCGACCTAGGGGAGGGAGACTGACTGCGGACAGCCAGGAAGGGTGCCACGTGGGAAGTCACCAGGGCCAAGGAGAGCTGCGTGGCTCCGCCCTGAGACGTCAGAGCAGAAAGGCTGACCTCAGCAGGCAGTGACGACGGAACTGACACTTGAAGGATGACAGGTGGCAGAAGGACAATGCAGCAAAGGAGCAGCATGTGCAAATGCTCAGAAGCAGGGACATCCCGGTTCCTTCCAAGCCTGCAAGAATGGGGCCGGCTTCGGGCAAGCAGGCAAGTCGGGGAGCAGCGGAGCTTGGGGAGGTGGGCGGAAGCCGAGGCCCATCACTGGGGCTAGCACCCCTCTCTCCATCCCACCAACCCCCAGACACTTCTGCAGGGTTTGAAGGAGCCCTTACCCGGTGGACGAGCTCCTGTGGCTGTGTGGAGGTCTCGGAGTGAGAAAGATAGCAGCAGGCTGGAGGCAAGACATTGCAATTTGGAGAGTGATCCAGTGACACACAGGGCTGAACTGAGGCCGTCGGGAGGAAAAGATGCGGCGTTGGAGAGCTCTTTAGGAGGCAGAATAGACAGAACCAGAGCCATTCAGACGTGGTGGTTCACGTCATGTCAGTGGCCATCTGTTGAGCTGGGTAAGGTCATTAGGAAATGGCATCTTAACTCTTTAGTGTGGAATGAGCCGGAGGGACAACTCCGGTGAGTCTGAGTGTCTGACTTGGATGGCGTCAGACTTTTTCCTGAAGAAACTTTCCCTGCCTAGGTGCATAGACTCAGCAGATGTCAGGGCCCTTAGACGCAGTCTGCTCCAAGTTCTGATTTTACAGGAAAAGGTAGAGAAGCTCAGAGAGGTGCGTAATCCACCCAAACGCACACAGCTGGTTCTTCTCCTTCCTCAGGTCGGCTGTAAAGCCAAATGAAGCCCCCCCCCCCCCCAACCCTTCTGCTTTAAGAGATTTTTATTGTCAAGTTGCCACTAGGAGATCCAGAGATGTTAGCAAAATGACAATGGGGAAGCGAGAACTTGTAATTATAATTCTCAGTTTTTGTTATGCTTGCTCTTCATTTAACTGTTGGTGGAGCTAAGTCAGCCAGCATGCTTTACGTTCTCAGACACTTGTCTCGGGGGTCTCTGGGGACAGAGTGCTCCTGCTGCCTGCCTTGCCTGGCTTACCCAGAGCACCTCCTTGCTCATGAGAAACCCCTGGATGCGTGTTTGTGGAACTGACCTGGCTGCTCCTCTGGCTGATCAGAGTTCTGAGCACCAGATAGAATCAGGTCACCCTCCCTGAGGACAGGTGATGGCTCCTGTCCCTTTCTGTGCCTGCCTCTCCTCTCTGCTCCGGTTTGAGCTCTGTGGGAGGGACTGTCTCTCCCGCTCCTTCCCTAGAGCTTCCTGCAGGGTGTCAAAGGGACCTGCTCAGATCTGAAGGATTAGGAGGTGGCCCCTGACCATGGCCACTTTAAGACAGACATGGAACAGCTCCAGAGTCGGTCTCAGAACTGCCCCTTCCCCTGCCCCTCACCTGGCTCAGCCTTCACCTGGATGAGGCCTGGCTTAGCTGCATTTTGTCATGGGTACCCTGCCTCTCCCTCCTGGGATTTCCAGGGGCCGCCACTCCCCGTGGCACTAGCCTTGGGCACCGCATATCCCCTTTGGCACATGCCTCCACTTTTCTGAGCATGCTCCTTATTCACTTTGCACATGTAATGCATGTGCTCTTACAACAGCTCCTATAGCCCTGGGTTCCATTTGAAGAAGCTGAGAGTCACAGGGGACAGTTTACCCAGGCTCAGGGCAGGGCAGGGCAGGGCTGAGGCTCAGGCCCGGCAGTCTAGCTCTGAAGCCTGCGCTCTGGCCACTGCGCTGCAGCCGCCCCTCGCTGGCACGAGGAGAACAGGGAACAGGGAGAGGAGACAGGTGCACCTGGGCACCCAAGCCCTTCAGGAAGGGACCAGCAGGTGGGGCGGGGAGAGAGGCAAGCTAGGCACTGGGGGCTAGGCTGTGACCAGAGCCATCCAGGAGGTGGGCATTATCTGGGGTTGGAAAGTCTGAAGCAGGGAGCAGAGGCCCAGGCAACAGAGAGGTAGGGCTAGCTGTTCCAGACACACTGGGCTCCTCACCATGCTCCTGCCTCAGGGCCATAGGTATATACTGTTCCCTCTGCCTGTGACGCCTTCCCCTGCTCACTCTCTCTCACTCTCCCTGTGTCTGCTCAGCTGTTCTCTGAGAGGTCTTCCTTAACTACCAACAGCATCCTCATCCCGTCCCATCCCCTTTCCTTGTTGTATTTTTCTTGGTACTACTTACCCCCAGTTGCTATATTGTATATTGATTTGTCTGTACCACTAGAATATAAGCTCTATAAGGGCAGGGACTTGGCCTGTTTCACTCTCTGGGGTACACCCAGTCCCTAGGATGGTGCCTGGCTCAGCATAGTCCTACTTCTGCTCAATCAACATTTCTTGTGCGAGTGAGTGAATGAGTGAATGAATGAATGAATGAATGAATGGGGGAAGAGCCCAGTCCCTAGAACTGAGATGCAGTGTTACAGCAGGACCAGCGGCCAAGCTGACCTGCCCAACCCCCAGCAATGTGATTGGATGCCTGAGCCTGGGCAAGGCTCAGCCTCTAGCCAGGGGCCAGCCGGTCACAGCTGCACTTTCAGAGATGCGCTGTCATTTCAGATGCTCTCAGCAGGGGCCCTCTGCATCCAGAGGACGGTGGTGTGCCAGCCGAGGGTGGGCTGGTGGGGCCGAGTGGTGGGTGTCTGGGACTCGGCTCTTGGGGCCTGCAGGGTCTTCTGTACCTCACTGAATATCTGGGCCACTACTGTAGAGAAATACGTTTCCCTGTCTTGCGGGGCTGAGACGGGCCACACAGGCGGTGCCCTGATCACAGGGGCAGAGCAGACCCAATCCATTCAAACTCCAGGCAGTGATAAGCACCTGCATCCTGGCTTGTCTCCTCTCTCTGCGCTAGTTACGAACGATGAGGGAAAGTCAACGTTAATATCTGTGCATGACTAACAGCGTCATCTGCTGTTTGAGTCTTTGCTGAATGCACTAGAACGTAAGCGCCCGAGGTCAGGCATTTTGTTGGTTTTGCACAATGACTCACGTAGCAGCAGTTCCAGAACCACCGCTGGATGAGTGGACTTGTCGATCGTGTGACAGGTCCCACTGCTGTCGGGGCTGCGTGTTATACCCTTCCTGGCGATTTCAAACCTGCGTCCTGGTGGCTTCACAGAGCGCAGGGGCCGGGCCAGGTGGGCCACTGTGAGGTGTGCATGAGTGACACCTGTGGTGTGGAGGACAGTGCCTGCCACAGGTCTGCTCTGACCATGAGCACATGCCGCTCCGTGCTGGCGGACGGTGGCCCTGGGCCTTGGTGAGGTCTAGTCAATGCCCTGCTCTTTTGAGACCGAAGCTCTCTTCTCCGTGCACCCGGGAAGTCCCACTTTTGAACAGTTATCTGTCGATTGAACTTACTTGATCAGATCAGGAAAGGGTGTAAACCTTTCCAACAGGGTGTGAGGCTGCCTAACAGCTCAATATCGTGAACTAGGATTCTGGCTTCACTGAGTGATGGGTTTGGGGATCTGCACGAGGGCCTGTGCCTCTGTGAGCCACTCAGCCTAGAGCAGCGGCCGGGGGTGGGGCGGAGAGCCCTCAGCACACAGCCCCGCTTCTGCAAGCTAACAAGTGCCCAGTGTTCCCGCAGACAGGCGGGAGAGATGGGGCTGCGTGGCCAGAACAGCTGGGCGGAGGCTGGTGGCAGGAGGCAGCGTGAGGCCACGCTTTGTTCTGGCCGGTCATGGGGACAATCAGAAGCATAGAGAAGCCCCTTTCCTCTCCCTCTGGGCCACAGCCCAGGATTTGGAGTTTTCTGCTTGCTGGCCAAGGAGAGCCGCTGGGAGAGCCCCGGATCAACCTCTGCACCGAGGCTGGCAGGCGACCAGCACCCAGGGCTGCACCGCCTGGGCCAGGCTCCTTCCCTCCCACGGCCCTCCTGCCCCCTCGGGAAAGAGACCCTGGACCAGGACTGAGTCCCAGCGCTGCTGTTCAGTGTCTGCGTGGCCCTGGGCATGTCAACTTCCTCCTGCCTCTGGGCTCCCCCCTGGGCTGCCACAGAGCTCAGAGGAAGAGCTTAGCTCCATGTCTGCCACCTAGTGTATGTGCCACGCACGATAGAGATCAGTGGGAGAAAGAAGGGGGAGGAGGAGCAGGTGTTCCCTGAACACATCAGGCAGCTGAAAGGGTTTCCAGAAAGATGGCAGAGTGAGTGCCTGTTTCCCGAACTCCCTTCGCTGAAGCTCTCCAAATGAGCAAGAGTCAGAAACGGAGGAGACACCTTCGTTACTGAAAGCAGACAGTAGCCACAGCCCTGAACGGTTTGGGTACGATGAATGGGGCGCCTAAAAGCCAGCACCCACCTGAAAGGCCGTCACAAACTCATCTGCAGCCCCATCTTTTTTACCTGCTTCAGGACCACTTTCCCTAAACAGTCGGGCAGGTTCGGGTTCTCCAGGGCCAGCAGTGGAACGAGACTCTCTTGGGGGGCAAGCCAGCCTGACCCTGGCCCCCAGAGCATGCTCACACACCCATACTTGCACACCCTTGCCCTAAACACTGGCTCGAGTGTGGACACTGCCCAGTGGTGCCTGGCACAAAGGGCGTCCTCAGGAAATGTCCATGCAGCTGAAGCCACAGCGTCTGTCTCGCAGAGAAGCCTCTCTCATGTTTCTCCATAGACCTGGCAGGTGTTTCAGTTCCGGGCCCTGAGCATCAGTGACAAGAACAGGTTTCTTGCCTTTGTGAAGCTCTGAGGTCCGTTAGGTTTTCTTCTGTGGGTTGCACAGGCGGGGTCTGGATGGGCAGCCTCCCTCCTTTTGTCTACTTTCTGACTGAGGGCTTTGTTCAAATGCCAAGGGCTCATCCCTTATCATTATTGTTGTTTCAACGGCAGGAAGCCCACACATTTGTAGATTTCCCTTTGCAGTTCTGTTATCTGCTCATCACTCACAGTGAATACATAGAAATGGGTGTAGGGGCCTGTAACTGTGTCCATGGGCAACTCCAGGAACTCTCCATAGCTGAGCAGGCAGAACCTGGGACAGTGGGTTATCAGCAGAGTGATGTGCTGACCCTCTGGTGGTTTGACGTCTGGAGCAGTGTGGCTCATTTTGCCACTTGATGGTCCGTCAAATCGTGGACTCTCCAAATTGGAAGCTCAAGTGTCAAAACCACTCCTTTCACCCTCATATAGTCTCAAGGTGATCTGAATGAAAATCAGACTGTTTTCGGTACCTTGAGCCTTTCATTTAGATTCTGAAGTCAACTCTACTAGAAGGAGCAAGGTAACGTCTGAAGCTCCTCTTCAGGGAATCTGTTTTGATTCAGGTTTATATGCTCCATAAACATTTCTTCTCCCACAATGACTACTGAAAGGGGAGGCTTTTGGTGTTTGTCTTATATCAAGAATATGATGGATGGATGGATGGGTGGATAGGTAGATGGGTGGGTGGATGGGTGGATGGATGGATGGATGGATAATGGATGGGTGGATGGATGATGGATGGATGATGGATGGGTGGATGGATGGGTGGATGGATGATGGATGAATGATGGATGGGTGGATGGATGGATGATGGATGGGTGGATGGATGATGGATGGGTGGATGGATGGATGATGGATGGGTGGATGGATGATGGATGGGTGGATGGATGATGGATGGATGATGGACGGGTGGATGGATGGATGGATGGATGGATGATGGATAGATGGAAATGGAGTGAATTTCAGTTTTCATGCTTCAACACCTGAAAGCAGAATGTGATTTGATTATTTTATTGACCAAAAACAGTAGTTGTGAAACCTTACGTGAAAATTCGCACATGATCTGAGCTGGATGCAGTGCTCCGAGAATCCTACTCTAAAATGTGTTATTTAATCATACTCTGAATTGAGTAAATGTCTTTCATGGGGCAAAATATGATTTTTTTTTCTATTTTTGAATAATCTACCCAGAAACCATGGGAGTTCCATAGTATGTCCAGTTTGTGGTGTATTAATTACAAGCCTTTTTGAAAAGTTTATATAAAAATATATCTGAAAAATCCAAATATCCGCTAAGTACATGCCCATTATGTGCTTGAATTCTCTTAAAACAAACAAACAAACAAACAAACAAACAAACAAAAAGATGTTTAATTAGAATTAACAGACCTTTAAGATCTAAAACCCAATTCATTTTATTCTTTTCAAAGCATCCTTTTCTCCCCTTGCATCGGTCAGCTGATGCTAGTGACAAACAAGCCAACATATTAATAACTGACAAAAATAACTAGTTATTTCCTGCTCACTTTGCGTGAGGACCGCGGCCTCTCTGGGCTCTGAAGGTCTCCGCATGTCTTCCTGTTCTGGTACCAGCGGAAGGAGCCGCAGAACCCAAGACACGCCGTTTCCTGGTTGCAGAGGGTGGCTCGAGAGCATCCTAGCCAACCTCAGGCATTCGCTAAGCTTCTGCTCAGGCCTGGCCAGCATCTCCTCCTCAGTCATCTCACCGAGAAACCATGTCTCAGGGCCCCGCCCAGAGCCAGCGAGGCAGAAATACATGCTCCCAGCACACGCAGGCAGATCACATGACAAGGGCAGGATGTAGGACCCGAAAGTAAGGAGAGAGTGAACAGTGAGAATATTCAATCTACCACACCTGTCTGTTTATGTAATAAGTTCTTGCTCTTTTGGTTAAGTTCCAAATTCTTTGCTGATAGCGCTGGATTTGTCTCCTTCACAGTCCTCCCTGACCTGTGACACTTTCTAATTTAATGTGCTTTATTATTATTATTATTTTTTTAATCCTCACCCGAGGACATTTTTCCATTTTTTGTACAGATAGAGTGGGAGGGAGAGAGAGGAAGAGAGAGAGAGAGAGAGAGAGAAACATCGATGTGAAAGTAATTTAATCTACTTTAAAGTTCTTAACTCTACATCGTGTAAATTTTCTGTTTGGGTGACTGAAGGTCATATAATGTGGAAACACTCTGACTGGAAGTTCAAGGACTTGGGCTGAGGCCTGGCTCAGCTCTTAATGAGCCTCGCTGGGCCTCCGCTTTCGCGTCTGGCGCACCAGGGGTCACGATGGCGGGGTATTCAGGAGCGAAGGAAGCACCGAAGAAGGACATGGTTGGTAGAGGCTGCCTGGCCAGGAGTGAGGAGGGCATGGACCAGAGCAGCACCCTGCGGCCCAGTTCACTCTTAGAGGCTGGGCTGCCTGGGCGTCTGGGCAGGAGGAGGGCGGCGCCTGAGGCTGCTGGAGCGGCGGCTGGCACGGAGCGGCGGCTGGCACGGGCCAGGAGCGGCCGCAGCATTCTAGCGCCTGGTACAGTCATTGCCGAGCGCTCCAGCCGCAGGTCGGCCCTGTGTGATTTGTTTTTCATACTCCCGTGGATGAAAAAAGGCAGCATTGCCAAGCAGAAAGAGTATTAAATTAGGAACCAGAAGACATGAGTTGTAGGCTTCGTTCTACCAGTCACTCCGCCAGTTACTTAACTCTTACGTGCCCCGTCTCTCTGTCTGCGACATGCGGGGAACAGTGTCTACATCGCAGGGATGAAATGGGGGGTGGGAGGTGGGGGTGGGGACGGTGAGTAATGTGTCCAGCACAGCGTCCGGCTCACCAGTAGGTGTTTCCTGAATCTGCGTCTGACCCTGACCACACCAGGACCTGAGTTTGGGTCCCAATTCTACCCACACTAATTCTGTGAAGGTCTGTTTTCTGTAAACACCAAAGAACGGGTCGATCTATAGGGCAAATAAGCGATGCAGGTGTTTGGAACCTGTGCCGCCTGGTGTCTAACAAGCACGCGAATACATCTTATTTTTATTCTCTGCTGTTACTGATCTCTGTATTGGTTTGCTCACCCCACGCCCATCGCTGCCTCTCCCCCCTCTTCACTGTCATTTCGGATGTATTTTGCTTCTGCTGGCTGCCATATTTTTCTTCCTGTACTTTCTGTTGTTCTTGGCTTGCTCCTTTCCCGTCCACCTTTCCTGAGATGCATTTGGTTGCAAGTAACAGAAAACCCCCTTGAGCTGGCTTTGCTGACGTGGAAACGCGAACTGTCACACCGAAGGAAGTAGGGAGCTTCGTGGTCCAACCAGCCAGCCATAAAGACTGGTGGTCCACCCCGTCTCTCCCCTCCTGTCCACAAGAGTGCCCTTGTGATTAGAAGGGGGATGCCACTTAGCAACTGGAGCGAACTGCTTCCTGGTCATGCCCAGGTGTGGATAGATAGACATTGACAGAGGGAGAAAACACAAGCTTGAGTCATTTTTAATGACTTTCCCCAAGGGTGTGGCCTAGGGAATGACCCCTGAGACCCGGGCGGTCACGCATGACCTGCCTGAGGTGGCATCACTCCATGCAGGGGGCCGAACAAAGAGGCCCCTAGTGACAGGCGGGAGTCTCTTAAGAACCAAGTTGTCCCAAGAGTTACCTTAAACACCTGCCAAGCCCAGAGAGAAGCACCATCAGCTCCCGGGAGCATCAGTCAGATACCAACTTCTCTGCCCCTGACCTCACCCAGCCCTCCTCCCCCCCCCCCCCCCCAGGCCGAGGAGCCAGGGGCAGCCCAGCAGGGAGGGCGGACACTGGAGAGGGAGGAGAGAAGCTGAGGGGCAAACTGCTCTCCCGTGGCCCGTGGCCCGTGGCCCGGGGCCAGCTTGAAGCAGGCCTGAGGGGGGCAGGGGCGGAGCTCCAATTTGGTTAAAGCTAAACTTTTTTTCTTTCTATTATTATTAGTCCAGGTTGGTCTTATTAATCGCTTAATTAAAACTGTTTTATGCGTACAAGTGGCCAGAGGATTGATTGCGTATTTGGTTGTTCACTGTTTTGTTTAGGCAAGACCTTTACAGACCATTAGGAGTGTTACTTAAAAACAAAATTATTTAATACCCTTATATTTCCAGATTGTCTCAATCTCTTATTTCACTGTTGCTCCACCCCCGCGCCGGAGCCTTGTTAGATGCTGGCTCCTGGAAGTGGTCCCCATGAACTTCCGGCGCCACCCACGTGCTTGCATCTGTGTACTGTGGCCCTTCACCGGGTCACAGCATTGTAATAACTACGATTTGTTTCCTGACCCACAAGCTTTGACACCCCTAGAACAGCATTTCTCCAAGGTGTCCTGGTTCTGAGAAACTTCATTACCCGACAGTGACCACACAAGGCGGGGATGTGCTCGGGGCAAAGTGCAGAGGTGGCCGGCGTGTCAGGGCAGGGGCAACGGGCGCAGAAATCAGTTGCTTTTGATTGTGTCCTGAGCATCTCTTGGTCAATTTGATGGTGACCCTGAGTCACTGTCCCCTCGTAGGGTTGACCAGATGGGCTGAGGGACGTGACATGCTTTGGAAAGGGGACTGCTTTCCAAGTGCAAAGGCTGGCTCCTGTGGTCAGCTTTGGATTCTTGTCTCAGGGCCCAAGGTTCCTGAAAGTGCATTTTGGGTGTGAGTTTCGGCCTCTCGGGGCCCCGAGGCCGAGAGGTGCTGATCAGAAAGGCTCGCTGTGATTGCAGCACCCTGGCCGCGTGCTTGCGCGGCAGAGTGGGCGCGGGGTTTCCTGATGTCACGCCGCTGTGCTTTCCTATAATGGCTGGAATGCGGAGTCCTGCGGGGAGAACTGCCGGACACCTGACGGTGCCGCTGGCCCATGGCCTGAGGAACAGCCCCGGGCTGAGACACTGGAGTTCACTGGGGCCTTTCTGCTCAGGCTCAGCGAGGCCACGGGGCAGGGTGTAGACGTTCAGTGAACTATTGACGTGGCATTTGGAACGACGTAGGCAGAACCCCACAGCTTCCTCTCTGTCGACTCCCAGAAGCAGCAGCTCTTCAACTTTGATGACACAGAACCAGTTCCTTCTTCTGGACCGGTGGCTCTCCTTCCGGCCCCCCAGAGGAGTTCCCCTCATCCCGAAGAAGGTGGCTTTCACTTCGCAAGAAGCGCAGCTGGTTAACAAGAGCCTGTGCGCTCAGCAGACAGGAGCCTAAGATGCGCGGCCCTGAGGCAGAGCCTGGGACAGCTGGGCCCACGGGACGTGGGCAGGGAGACAGAGCCATTCCACGGAGTTCTGGGTCATCATAGCAGGAAGGGCCCACACTCCTGATCCTCCACAGGCTGGGGGACAGGTGTAAAGTGTCCCCTCCTCTGGGAAGCCTCTCCGTGCTCAGGCCTCCACACGTCCCTGCTCTGCGCTTCTCCCCGAGGAGGCCGCAAAGGGCCTACTGTGCTGCAGTCTCCTCGCTGAAAACTCCCTGCCCTCACGAAACCAAGCCTCTCGAGGGCGGAGGGACTACGTCTGCTTGGCTCCTGTGTTCTCTTCAACACTCATCACAAACTTCCTTCCTAGCGAAGGCTCAGAAGAACTTTGTGGAACTGAGCATAGAATCAGTTGGAAGGAAACGGAAGGAAATTGGTTGTGGAGGGAGGAGCACGAATCCGGGTACGTGAGAATGCCCAGATGACAGTGGTATCAGACAGAAAGGCCAGAGAGCCAGGGGCTTGGGTGAGAGCCACCGTGGACGTCAGAGAGCAGCCTGGCGGGGGGCAGGGGGCATCTGGGCTGAGTGGGATGGAGGCTGGGAGCTCAGCCAGCTGCCAAAGCTGCAGCCACAGTTAAGGCTAGTGAGTGGGTTGGTGTAGAGTGTTCACTGGGCAGACACTTTTGGGGAGCCTTTCATATAATGGGGTTGATTGGGGCAGAGCTGTAAAACCCAAAAGTGTCTCCAGACATTGTCAAATGTCTGCTGGCGGTGAGCGGGTGGGGCGAAATTGCTCCCCCATTGAGAACCATTGCACTCACTTCAGGCCCGCCAGGTGCCCATCTTCCGTGGATGGGGATTTTTCTGGTGGGGTTGCAGCCAGTGAGTGTACACCATGCCTGCCGTGGTCAGTATGCTCAGGCCCTGGGTCCAGCTGGACCTGGCCAAAGGGCCATCTCAGGAGGCCACCGTGGGGAGGAGAGGCAGAGGCTGACAGGGCAGAAGCGAGGGGTGAGCACAGGAGCAAACTGCCACCAGTCCAGGATGCATATCTCAGACAGCGTGGGCCAGGGCAGATGTTTGGGAAGAAGGGAGCAGGCCTTGCCCCAAAGGAGATACCGTAACATGAAGCCCTCACTGCCAAATAGGCGGAGGAAGGCAATGGGATGGGAAAGAGCGGGGGTTACATTATTAAGCACCTACTGTATGTATTGTACCAGGCACTCTGCAAGCCTTATTTCATAGAATTTTCAAACAGTCCCATTACTCTTATTCATTTATTCCATCACCAATAAATGTTCACCGAATGTCTACTATACCCGGGGAACTGTCCAAGGTGCTGAGGACACAGCAGGGAACAAAACAAAAAAACTCCCTGTCCCCATAGAGCTTACATTCAAGGGGGAGAGAGGGACAACGCTCAGAAGAAGATACATCGGACATGCAGCCTGTCCTATGTGTTAAGTGCCATGGGGAAGGGGGGGGCATGGCCTGGGAAGAAGCGGAAGGGTCACGATTGTCCATAGGGTGGTCAGTGAGCGCCTTGCTGAAGTCTAGAGATGAATGTCCAATTTCAGTTTGCTTCTTGCCTTAAATTGACCAACATAGTAATTGAAACCTGAATTACAAAACGAATCAGCCTAAATATTAACTTCCAAACAAAGACTATGATGGAGAACTGTATTTTTTCTTGAAGGAGTAAGGCTCAGAGACCTGCCCAGAGATACTCAGCCAACAGGTGGAGAAGCCAGGCATTGACTGACATCTGGCTGACTCAAAAGTGTATGCTGTTTCCACTGGGCTCAGTTTTAGGAAATGTTAGGGTTAAGCAACACGAGATGAGTCCAGGGTTGGACGATGGGGACCTCCCTCTTTGGGGAGACCTTAGAGCAAGAGAACTCAAGAGTGAGAAGGAGCCCTGGCTGGTTGGCTCAGTTGGTTGGCGTGTCATCCTGTATACCCAAAGGTTGCAGGTTTGATCCTTGGTCAAGGCACACATGGAAGGCAACCAATTGATGTTCTCTCTCACATCAATGTATCTCTCTCTCTTTCCTTGAATGAGGATTAAAAAAAAAAAGAGTGAGAAAGGAACAAAAGTGTAGACAGAAAGAAGAAGGCCTTATCAATAGCTGGGGAAGAAGTGGAAAGGTGACAAGGAGCAAGGCTGGTGTGGCGAGAGAGAGAAAGAGAAATTGACTGAAATAGGCAGACTGCTCAGCCATGCTTTTCTGGCACTCAGCAGGCTAGAACCTTCCTTCCCGCGAGTGTCTGGGAGCTCCCTGATTCCAAGAAGCCTGAAAGGCAAGAGTAGAGAAGGTTTCAACATCTCAAAGCCACAATGCTGCACACCCTGAGGTTGGCTTGCTTGGCAGAGGGTGACACAGCTGACATCATCGTTTCTCTAAAATGTGAGGTCATGGGCACCCAGCACCCCACTGTGCCATGTCTCCCCGGCCTGGGATGATGAGCCTGAGTCATGAGGAAAGACTGGTTATTATGATGAGCCTGAGTCATGAGGAAAGGTTGGGATTGCTCTGAAGACATGAATCTGTCCACTGAGCCAGGGACAACTACAAAATGTCACCTCTTTGCATCCTCCCCTGGCCTCCTATTAGAGTCTTTAGCTGACAGATTTTCAAAAACTCCCCCACACAGTTGTCTCTCCACTGGACTGCAGACCTCTGAGGACATGGACAGAATTCCTAGTTCCTCTACGTCTCCAGTGCCTGGTATGATGTCTTTCCCATCAGAGGGATGCAAAAGCATTTGAGGAATGAAGACGGAGACCTATTTCCATCAAAAAAAGCTCAGACCAAAAGCTATAGCCCTTGGAGAATTCATCTTTTGTATACAAACCACCAGCCCAGCAACCCAGACCCTCTAGCCCTCGAGTCGTCAGTGCAGACGACAGAGGCTGTCCTCCACCTGGGTTCCTTGTCACGGTTCCTGTGTCATCCCTCTGGTCTACTCAGCATTGAAGGTTGAGTCTCTTCTGGCTCTGGCCTGCCTGCCCTCGCTTCACCCCACCTTGTCCTGTCTGTTACAGCATTCAGGTGAATCCTTCTCTGGTATTTCCCATACCTGCCTCCTCCTCTCCTTCCTCCTGTCTTCCGACTTAGTTCAGGCCCTCTTGGGTGGGTATGATGACCTTCCATCTTCCAACTGGTTATCTAGTTCCCCCAAACAATCTTACCCTCCTTCCCACGTTCAAATTGCCAAAGCCCCGTTGGGCTGTGGCTCTTCCCTCCTCAGAAGCCTGCACTGGCTCCTCTTTGTGTTCCCGAATTGTGCACATTCCCTGAACATCCCTCGTGTGTCTTCTCTCTCCAGCTCTCCCTTCCCATCCCATCTCATCGGCTTTCCCGTAGGTGCCCTGGACGCGGGCCCTGGCCCAGTGCCCACTCTGTGCTGTCCAGCCCCACGCCTTTGCACCTGCAGTGTCCTCTGCTGGGCAGGCCCTTCTTCCCATGCCACAGGCCTCACCCATCCTTTGGTGCTCAGCCCCGAAGCCACCACTTCCGGGAAGCCTTCCCTGGCCCTCCTCCTGCCCTCTGTTGGCAGCGAGCACATCCTTCTTGAACTTTCACAACATGTAGCCTTCTACTGTGGCATTTATCACCAAGGACCAAATTATTGTTGTCATTGTATGTATCTTACCTTGCCTAAAGTGGGCTCTAAACTTTATTGATTGTATACTCCTCTAGCAAGAGTCTTTTTGAGAACACACTCCAGATATATATATACATCACATATATATATATTGAATTATTGTACTAGTATATTTTGTACATACTAAAACATACAGGAAATAGGAATTTACAGGAGGATGTGATAAACAAAGAAGTAGACGCTCTGGTATTTTCTTCCCAGGCTCAAAGAACAGTCTTGGGTACTGTGTTTTGGAGACCACTGGTCTAATGACAGGTGCTCAGGCTGCAAGGGGCGTGAAGTTGGGCTGTTTGTGGTGGTGGGGGGGGGTGTCCAGCTGGGAATGGAAGCAGGTGGGAGGGCCAAGCAGGTCTGGGAGAGGAGGAGCACTCCCTGGATGGCTGCTCCTGCTCTCTGGATCCAGGGAAGACCAGGTGTGGCAGGGAAGCAGCAGCTGGGCGGGGTGGCTGCCCCAGGATTGGGCTCCCTTCAGATACCAGGCCATGTCCTGAGGGAGCAGAGGCCTCAGGGGAATGGGGCAGGCTGTCAGCAGGATGTCCCCTTGTGTGTGCATCTGAGCCTGCAGTGGCAGCTTGTAACAGATATGCTAATACAATGTGAAGGAGAGGGTCCCTGACTCCTGTGGTATTTGATGGATAGGAAGCTAAAGCCCAAGGGAAGGTGCCCAAGGTGACCTTGGCACTACTGATGTGTGAACTCTCCTCAAACTCGGCCTCTAGTTTGCATGTTAATGTTCACACTCTCAGGCACCCCTGGTAGCATCCTGGAGGCACGCAGACCCAGCGGCCCAGCCCAGGCTGCCTGTAGCATTGACATGGTTGGGCTCTGGGAAGGAGAGGCAGCTTCCACTAATGCCCTGGCCCCCAGCACATACCTGCACATAGGCACATACACACACACGCGTGCGCACCTGTGCACTCACACCTGCACACATGCTCATAACACATACATACACATGCATATATACATGCAACCATGAACTCACATGTGCATACACACATACACACAACATACACTTGCATCCACATGTACATGTATATACACACACACCCATGCCTGGGGAGAGGCATTATGGGAGGGTTCTGGCATGTTCCTGGTACAGTCAGGGGAGAGGTCCCCATGCCTTGATCAGCCCCAGAGGCCAATGCCCCAATGGAAAGAACATTTATTCTTTCATTTATTCAATCAACAAGCATTTATTGAGTATCTTCTGTATAATAGGCTCTAAAGAAGATGTGCGTGTGCATACACACACACACACACACACACACACACACAAACAAGCTAATCCAGAAGTCAGTTGCAGGTTGACCTGTCCATGTGATCACTAAGAATAGGTGCCAGCTGAGAAAGTGAGCACATACCCCTCACCACCAGTAATGATTGCTAAGGGTTGGCAGTATTTTATAATAGTAGCTAAATTGGTATGGCTTTGTAGTTACTGTTTTGCAAAAATTGAGTAATTTATTGCAACAATCTTATGTGGTGCATACTCTTATTCACCCCCTTTTATAGATGATAAAACTGAGGCTCCAAGAGGCTAAGTAATTGCCCAAGGATTTATAGTCACTGAGTGATAGGGATGGGCAGAGATCTTACCTGCACCGCTCTGACACTTCCTTTCACCTACAATCTCATTTAATAACCGATTTGATATTCAGAACACCCTATAGGATCTTACAGGGGAACCAAGGTACCAAGAAGCACATGGTCTCACAACTTTAGAGGTCATATCTGACTTACACCCAGGTCTTCTAGCCCCCAAATCATTTAACTCTGCCAGAGACTTCCAAGATGCAGGGCACACGCTGGAGTGCTGGGTGGAAAACAGTTTGGAAGCTTCTGAGTAAGAAATAGAGTTACCTGTAATCTAGCAACTCCTGTCTTAGGTATAGGCTCCAAAGGTTGGGAAATGCATGTTCAAACAAAAACTTGTACATCAGTGTTCATAGCAGCACAGTTCACAATAGCCAAAAGGTGGAAGCCAGCCAGATACCCACCCCGAGATGAGCGGATAGAGAGAGCGTGGCGCGTTCATATCGTGGAAGCCAGCAGCCACAGAAAGAACACAGCACTGATACACGCGACAACACGGACGGACCTTGGACATGTGCTGAGTGAAAGGAGCCAGACACAAAAAGGTCACATATTGTGTGATTCCATTTATACGATACATTCCAAACAGGTAACTCCATAGAGATAGAAAGCAGATGGGTTGTTTGCAGGGACTCAGGGGAGGGGATCCAGGGAGTGACTGCTCAAGATTACAGAGTTTCCACTGGGGGTGATGAAAAAGTTCTGGAACTAGATGATGCTGGTCGGACAACACTGAATGTACTTGCTGCCCCTGAACTGTACACTTTAACGTGGTCGAAACTTTTATGTTAGGTGTGTTGTGTCACAATAAATAGGAAGCGAGGGGTCCTAGGGACTGAATGCAGAGGGTCACAGTATGCTAAGGGAAGTAATGGGGACAGACCCTGGCTACCTTTTTTAAAAAAATTAATTGATTAATTTTTAGAGAGAAATGAAGGGAGAGAGAGAAACAAAACCCACATTGATTTGTTGTTCCACTTATGCATCCATTGGTCGATTCTCATATATGCCCCGACAGGGGATCCAACCTGCAACCTTGGTGTATCATACAGTGCTCCAACCAACTGAGCTTCCTGGCCAGGGCACCCCTTGTTCTCTTAAAGGAATATGTCCAAGAGCCTAGGGATGTCCTTGGTTCTTTACAGAAAAGATTTCTTACAAACCATACTTGTTAGGTCTCATGTCACTTCATCACAAACGGCAGGAAAACTACCAATGTGACGCTGTAGGATTTCTTCCCCCGCCTGGAGTCTCCCAAACAGTACCGTACATCAGTCACTCAGGACGTTTTGTGAGATGTCAGGTTCCAGGGCCTCATCCACAGGGATTCAGGTTCAGTGGGCTGAGGTCAGGAGCCTATATTTTACGAGGCTTCCTGGGAATTGTGCTGTAGCCTGTCTCCAGACGGATCTTGGGAGCCATAGCCCTGGCCCACACAAGTGTTGAGGGCCGTGCGTAAGAAAGACCCTGGCAGCCCTGGCTGGTTTGGCTCAGTGGTTAGAGCGTCAGCCTGCAGTCCACAGAGACCCAGGTTCGGATCCCACTAAGGGCATGTACCTCGGTTGCAATTTATCCCAGCCCTGGTTGGTTGTGCAGGTAGCAGCCACTAGATGTGTCCCTTTCACGTTGATGTTTCTCTCTCCCTCTCTTCCTCTCTCTCCCTCCCACTCTATCTGAACAAAAAATGGAAAAATGTCCTCGAGTGAGGATAAAAAGAAAAGACCTTGGTAGACTGAGGGGTTTACAGATTTCCGTCCTGCGCCCGCCCTCAGCCCATCTCTAGGGCAGATGTGCATCAGGTCGACCTTTCCCAGCTGTTCCTCGTGGACCCCGAATCCAGCACTGCTCCTGCTCTGAATGTCATCCCGTCAACTCCAGCTCTCGGGGTCCACATTATTGTCTAAATCTCTCATGAGGTTTCTCACTTTAATGTAGTGTCCCTCAGACCAGAGTCCTGGAAACTCAGCCCTACAACATCTGTCCATTGGGGGCAGGCAGCCTTGCTTGGGTTGGCCCAACTGGGTCAACCCCAGATTTGTCCAGTTCAGACTGGAGGGCTCCACAGAGTGTCCTGCACTTTGCAATTGTTTGCTTTCTACACACAATATGAAACTAGAAAATACAAATAAATGGAAGATAAAATTAATTAACCCAAACCCTATATCTGAGAGAATCATTGTTAATATTTTATTGTATAATTTTCTAGACTTTTTCTTATGTGAATGTGTGTGTGTGTGTGTGTGTGTGTGTGTGTGTGATGTGTTTATTCAATAAATATTTATTGAGTGCCTGCTCTGTGTCAGGTGCTGTACTGGGGGCTGGGAATCTGGAGGAAATGATACAGACAAAGTATCTGCTCTTATGGCGCTTGTATACGTTTGTATAAACTTAAAAAAAATCTATGTGCTGTTTTTAAATAATTTTTCCCTTAGTATATTATAAATGTCTTTCTATATCAATGAATATAGAGCTACACCATCATTTTAATGAATGTATAGTATTCCATTGGGTATATTTATAATAATCTATTTATTAGCATAAAAGGGTTTGGTTTAATTTTTCACTATTATAAGCAGGTCTGAGATGATCATCTTTATCTAGTGATTTTTGATGCCTTTTTGATATTACCTTAGGATAAACTCACAAAAGTGGAATTTTGAGGTCAAAGGGCACTGCTTCTTTTTCTATTTTCAAGATGGTTTTTTTTTTTAAGCCTTTTTATTTTGAAATATAATTATGGGTTGACAAGAAGTTGCAGAGATAGTACAGAGAGGTCCCACTTACCTTTCACCCACTTTTCCGCAATAGCTGCATCTTATTTAACTATAGTACAGTATCAACACCCGGAGTGGACACTGTTACGAATGTGTGGGTATAGTTCTGTGTCATTTTGTCACATGTGTTGATTCATATAACCACCACCCAAATCAAGATACAGGACTGTTCTGTCACCCAGGAGGTCTCCTTGTGCTAACCCTTTAGAGTCACACTCAACCGCTCCACCAGCCGTTCCCCACAGCTGGCAGCCACTCGTGTGTTCTCTGTCTAATTCAGTAATTTCAAGAATGGTATGTAAGTTGAATCATACATTACATGACCCTTCGAGAATGAGGTTTTTTTGTTTTTTTTTTTAACTCAGCCTATTGCCCTGAGACCCATCCAAGTCGAGTGTGTCAGTAGTCTGTTCCTTTTCATTGCTGCATAGTGCTCCATGGTGTGGCTGGGCCACAGTTTGTCTAACTGTGCACCTACCAAAGGGCAGTTCACTGTTTACAAACAAGGCTGTTGTGAATATTTGTATACAGGTTATGTGGGCAGACTTTCACATCTCCGAGATAAATGCCCAGAAATAGCATTGTTGGATCCTATGCTAAGTATATATTTAGTTTTTTGAGAAACTGCCAAACTGTTCTCCAGAGTGATTGTACCATTTTGTATTCCCACCAACAATGTACGAGACACCAGTTTCTCCACATCCTCACCAGCATTTGGTATAGCTAGTATTTTTTATTTTTTATTTTTGCTCTTTTAATAGCTGTGCAATGATATTTCGTTGAGGTTTTAAATGCTTTTGGCTAATTGCTAATAAAATTGAATATCTTTTCATGTGTTTGTTTGCCTTCTGTATATCCTCTTTGGTGAAATGTTTATTAATGTCTTTTGCCCATTTTTATTTTTTTAATGTTTTTTCTTTATTGATTTTAGAGAGAGAGGAAGGGAGAGGGAAAGAGAGATAGAAACAACGAGAGAGAACATTGATTGGCCACCTCCTGCATGCCCACCACTGGGGATTGGGCCCACAACCTGGGCATGTGCCCTGACCAGGAATCGAACTGGTGACCTCTTGGTGCATGGATGAACTGCTCAATCACTGAGCCACACTGGCCGAGCATCTCTTGCCCATTTTAAATTGGATTGTTTACTTATTTATTTTACTATTGGGTTTTGAGAGTTCTTTATATATTCTAGACACTAGTCCTTTGTCAGATATTGGTTTGCAAATATTTTCCGTCTGTAGCTGGTCTTTTTGTCCTCTTAACTGGGTCTTTTATAGAGCAAAAGTGTTTCATTTTGATGAGGTCCAATTTATTGATTGTTTTCTTCTTCTGTGGACTGTGCTTTTGATGTTATGACTACAACCTGAGTTCTAGGTCCAAAAGGTTTTCTCCTGTGCTATCTCTAAAAGTTTTATTTATTTATTTTTATTCCTTACCAGAGGATCTTTTTCTATGTGCAGATAGAGTGGGGGGGGGGAGAGAGAGAGAGAGAGAGAGAGAGAGAGAGAGAGAGAGAGAGAGACATCGATGTGATAGAGCCACATCGACCAGGGCCGGGGACAAACTGTATGTGCCCTTGACTGGAATCGAACCCACAACTCATTGGTCCATGGACCGATGCTCTAAACGCTGAGCCAAACCGTCCAGAGCTAAAAGTTTTATGTTTAAATCTATGACTTACTTTGGGTTCAACACAACCCAGTTTGTGTTGAGTTCCACTGGTTTTGCCCGTGGATAGCCTATTGTCTGACACCACAGGTCCTTCCTTTACTGACCTGCTTTCACACCTTTGTTAGGCAGCTGTGCTGTGTGGCACTTTCTGGGTTCGCTGTTTCTGGGTTCGCTGTTCTGTCCAGCGGCCCTTCTGCCAACACCACGTCTTATCACTCTAAGTATATAACCAGCCTTAAAGTCAGGCTGAGTGACTCCTCTCACCTTTCTCTTTTTCAGAATTGTTTGAGCTCTTTCAGTCCGTTTGGTATGTACTTTTGAAAGGGCTGTGATAACATATTACCAAAGTGCCCCCAAAAGGTGGTACCAAGTAAACTTCCGCCAGCAGTGTGGGGGTGCTGTTTCCGTACACCCACCCACACTAACTGTTATCATTCTTTTTGAATCTTTGTCTATCTGATAACTGAAAAATTGCATCACATTCTTATTTTAAATAGCACTTCTTGGGTTGTCTTTGGATCTCGGGCAGCAGCCAGCGATCTCAGGTATAAAAGTTTGGCACCCTTGCGACATGAAGCTTCATTCACGTTTAGGGTTTCAGAAATGTCCAACAGACAAAGCAGATGGGTTTGTGTGGCCTCCGCGGATGACTCCTCTTCCGTGCATGTTCTTCTCGCTTCTAGGGGTGAAATCATCTATGCAGGCAGCCTCCTGTGCTCACCCCAGCAGGCATCCCTCCACAGAAAATCTCAAATTGACCTTCGAAATACATTCGGACGTGGACTGTCTCACCTCCCTCGTCACTACCCTGGTCCACAAGCCGCCATGTCCAGCATCGCCATCGTCTCCTAACAGTGGCCTGGCTTCTACACTTGTCCCCTGGGACTTATTCTCAAGCTAGAAACCATCACTGTGTCTAAAATACAAGTGTCCCTATGCTCAATACCCTCCCTTCTCACCCAGAGTAAGAACAAAGTTGCTGATGGCCGGCACAGTCATCATGCCCATGTCCCCACAGTCCCTACGCAGGCACTTGGCTTCAGCCACCCTGCTCTCCCTCAAATGCACCCAGAAAGCTACGTGATCTTGGTCTCCTTTGCTAGTCCATCTGTCTGAGAGACGGTCCCATCTGCCTGCAGCGGACCCCCAGGCATCTCTCTCCCTCCCTCCCTCCCTCCCTCCCTCCTCCTCCTTCCAAATGGGAATTCCTGCCGCCCTCCCTTCCTCACACCCACCACCGACTGACACGCTGTGTACATTGTTCTTGCTTATTTGTTCATTGTTTGTCTTCCCTCCCAGAGGGACAGAGATCTTGCTCATTTCTTCACCGACTGCTGTATCATCAGCATCCAGCACGCTGCCTGGCACATAGTGACGCCTCAGTAAATATCCGATGAACGAATGAATGAACAGCCACCTAGCGATTAACCTCGTTCTTCAAACAGTTAGGTTGTTTCCAGATTTACAACAAGCAAGGCTAACATAAATGTTTTGCAGTGAGGTGCTCAGACGTCTTCGTGATTGTTTTGTGGGGATTCATCTCTAAAATGGAATAGCTGGGTCAGTGGAGGCACCTTCTGAAGAGCCTTTGCCAGTTACTTCTCCAGAAAGGCGGTGCCGACGGCCATGCTTACCAGCCGTGTGGGAGTGTGTCCCTCCCTGCGCGCCCGCCACCACTGGGTGCTGTCGTGTTTAGAAAGTCTTTGCCAAGTTGTTCCTTGCCACTATCTTCTCGTGTGAGATTCACGGAAGGAACTTTGTGTAGCTGGATCGAAAGCAACCATTTTGCAGCAATTCAGACACCGTCTTCCATGGTCGTTCCCTGTGCCCGTCCTCAGGGAGAGCCAAGGGCCTGGCCTGGGATGTGAGCGGCAGAGGCCCCGCAAGTGTCTGGACACAGAGCCGCCCAGGAGTCTGACGCGTGGTAAAGGGGGCACTTGGGTTGCCCAGGGGAGAGAACGCAGGGCATGTTTTTTAGGCCACTTCTCTGAACCGATTGTTCCTTTTCTCAGCCAGGCTCTGAATAGGACCTAGAGAGCTGACAGTTCGAGGTTTTGTTGTCTTCCAAAGACCTGCCCTACCAATGGCTCTCCGCCCGAGAGAGCCTCAGACTCACCTAGAGGGCTGGGTGGAACACAGACTGCTGGTTCTGTGGGTCTGGGATGGGGCCCAAGAACTTGCATTTTAAACAACTTTCCAGAGGATGCTGATGCCGCAGGTCTGGGAACCACACTTCGAGAACTGCTGGCCTAGAGGGTTTTTTTTTTTTTTTTTTGCCTAGAGTTATGATGTTTATTTTGTCTTTTTCCACCAGTTCTTTTCCCCAGCCCCTTCAGGTTGGGTTGGGAACCAGCCTCTGTGCCCCGTGGGATCCCTGTCACTGCCCTGACCACATCGTGCGGCTGTGCCATCTTTCTTTGGAGGCTAATCTCAGTCCCTTCAGTGTCTTACGAACGTCCCGCCGCAGAGGCCTCCGTGGTTCTCCAGGTGATGGAGCGATCTCCACTGGCGACGGCGTCAGAATCGTGTGTGCTGACCAGCAGGTACACTGCGGGCGGAGGTTACCTGTGGTCTGAAACTTGGAGAAAGATCCAGGATGTATTCTTACTTCCTCTGACCATCAGATTCTGGAGCCATCAAGAGGACATTCAGAAATGAAACAGAAAACCAGCCCAGGGGGCTCGCTTTACAGGTGAGGCCATGGAGACCCCGAGACGGGGAGTGACGAACTCAAGGTCACACACCCGAGTGATAACACAGGCGCGGCTTGAACTCCTGGCCTCCCTACAGCCTCCTGTTGAGGGGGTAGCGGACAAGATGAGTGGTGTGGACCCAGAGCGCGGACTTGGAAACTGACCTGGGGTCTCCACCCATCCCAGGCTCACACACCTCCCTTCATCCCTCCGGGCCTCTGCTTGCTCACCTGGAGTCTGAGTAGGGTACCAACGGATGCTTTCATGGGATTAAACAAGGTCACCTGTGTGAATGCCTCACACCGTGCCCGGCTCACAGAGGGCATTTGAGGTCTCCCTGCCTCCTGTGACTTCTGCTGGACTTCTCAGTTCCATACCCCTGCTCAGGGCTGGCTCCAAAGGGCAGTGTGGTCTCTGGCCCGGTGAGTCGTAGGCTCCGGGGGGGACAGGGGGAGAAGCTGCAGAGCTTTCCCAGTTTCTTCCTGGAAGAACCCACACCTGACAGTGCAGCTGGCACCTCATGTGATGTCAGCCCCGATGACACTTCGTGAACTTCCCTTCCCTCCCCACCACATCCTCCCGGGGTTTTCAGTGTCAGAGCTCAAGTGGAAGGTGCAGGCAGAAGTTAAATATAGAAAGGCACCTACTCATGGTGAAGTGCGTGGGCTCAGCCCAGGGTGAGGGGGCGTCAGCACCGACTAAATTTAGCAGCTTAACTTCCTCTCCTGTCCCCTGATGTGCCATTATGCAAACAACAGTGCTTATCAGTTTCCCTCCGAGGAAGACTTCAAGGGGCGCAGGGGAGAACTTGGAAACGAAGCATGCCCGTTCATCGTGGCCCCTCGCCCTGGATGGTCGCCTCTGCTGTCACTTCTTAACCTCACAGCCATTCTGAGAGCTGGGCATGGAGGTGTTGCTGAGGTCACTTTACAAACGAAGATGCTGAGCCTCAAAAAGGTTGAGGGACTTGCCCAACATCATCACGGGGCAGAGCCCAGACAGAAGTTCAGGGTTTCACATTGACTCCCATATCAGTTCCTGAGAACCCAGCACAAGAGGGCTCTGGCTTTGGTAGCCCAGTGGCTGACAAACAGCACCCGTTCTGTGGATGTTCCCCAGCGCCCTGAGCAACGGTTTGCAACTGTGGGCGGAAAGTCTGCGCACTCAAGGGTATAACCAGTGATGGACCAAAGCTTCGTTACTCAAGAGTGTGGTCTACAGCCCAGCAGCCTGGGACTCACCTGGGACTTAGGAATGCCAGGGCCCAGCTCCACCTGCTGAATCGATTCTGTGTGTTAATGAGGTCCCCAGGTGACGCGGGGACATGTGTACGCTTCAGGAGCACCAGCCCAGAGATTCCCACCGTTTTTATCTCATGGCACACACGGACGAATTACCAAAGCTCTGTGGCACACCAAAAGACGTGTTTTTCTGCTGATCTGACAAAAAAATAAGTACAATTTTGATTTGTTCACACTGGATGGCTATTGGGTTGGCTGTTGTCATTTTTTTATTTGACAGTCTAAGGGAGAAAAGGTCAGTGCCCCTGACTAAATAGTCAGGCACTGCATGTCTTACGAATCCTTGCACCACACAGGGGGCAGATTGCTGCTCTAGCCTAAGTGAGGGGTGCTCACTTAGTCAGTTCACAGACTTTTACGTTCCAGAAATGTGTTCCTTCACTCCCTCATTCACTTAACCGGTGCTTATTAACTTCCACATTTGAGCCCTTGGGCTAGAACCTGGGAGAGAAAATAGCTGCTAACACTCATAGGTATCAGCTGTGTGTCTGGCCAGAGGTTTCCGATGTGTTAATTTGTTTAATCATCACAACAGCCCTGTGAGGTAGGAATGTGCATTTTATAGATGAAGCCAGAGCTCAGGCAGCAGGCTTCAGATCACGGCACTTAGGGAGTGGTAGCGAGTCAGCACCCACCCAAGGGTTTGGCTCTTAACCAGGAGGCTTGGCCGCCTCTAAGGATTAAAGAACCAGAGCAGTTAACTAGGGACAGAGCCCAGACTCCAAGCCAGGAAAGACTTGAGTGATCAGCTGTGCCAGGGCTTTGTTTTAATTTTGGCTTTAGGCTACAGAGCCATTGATTTGCATACCATCTCATGCAGGTCCTATGAGAGCCAGAGGTGCTCTGGTTGGGCAGGTGGGCAGAGGTGGCCCCCAAGTGTCCCCTTCCCCTCCCACTTCCCCAGGCCCCCACTCTTCCCTGGGCCCTGTCGCGCTCCATACAGCACAGGCTGAATGCCACTTACAAGGCCGACTTCTTCATTTCGCAGACGAGGGACTACAGAGTCTTGAGCTGCCTTGTCCAAGGTCACGTAGCTGATGAAACCAGCGTGAGTCAGGGTTGGATGGGGCGGAGATGACTGTTCTGCACAGGATCTAATCCACCCCAGGAGCATGTAACTGACTTTGGTGATGGCATTCCACCGGAAATCACATTACCATGGCATTTCTAGATTTTCTTAGGAATTAAGGAACCCTAATGAGATTGTGTTGACAGCTACAGTACCTCTCCCAGAATTATTCTCATTCATTTCTCCTCTCTCTCTCTCTCTCTCTCTCTCTCTCTCTCTCTCTCTCTCTCTTTCACACACACACACAGGTCATAAGGTTTCAGAGTTCATAGAGTCTCTGAAGCCCAGAAGAAACCCTTGGGTCAGGAATCTTTATCACGTTTTGTGTCCTTGCTGGAACCGCTCAGGGGGAAATGAGAGGTGCTCAGAAAGGGGAGGGTGAGTGGCCAGCCATGGATGTGGAGGGTGATCAGGATTCTCAAGCAGGAAGTCGTACACTTCAAATAAACCTCTTTTTACACCCACACCCTCCATTTGGTGACACTGACTGTCTAGAACTTTTTGGAGGGTTGGAAATAGTCCCTCTTGCAATAGAAAACAGAGACTCCTTATTCTGTTTCTGAGTTGAATAGAGAAGAGAAGGGTGAGTGTATGTTGATGGGGGCACATCACCTTTGTGTGGATGTCAGGTTTTTCTAAAAGCAGGTGGCCCTCATGCATGGTTCCCATCTCGGGTTCTCCATCCAAGCTGGGTGAGGGCTAAGTAGGGTTCTCCATCCAAGCTGGGTGAGGGCTAAGTAGGGTCCTCAGCAGTCAGCATCCCCACTTTGCAGATAATGAAACTCAATGCTCAAAGCAGATGGCATGTGGCATGTGGATGAGTAGCCCTGACTCAGAAAAACTGTTGGGTTTAGACCCCAATAGGGCAGGGGCCAGTTGTGGGGCCAGCTGTGTGATCTCTCAGCTTGGGAGGTTCCTCTACAGTGGCGATGGTGATCGCAGCAGCACCACGGAGATGGCGTGGAGACGAACAGGAGTGAAGCACATGGAGCACCTGGCAGGTGGCAAATGATCAGTAAATGCTGACTGCCCTTCTTATGGTGGCTGTGATGATGGTGATAATGGTGATGGTGATGATGATGGTGATGATGATGATGATGGTGATGATGGTGACGGTGATGGTGGTGACAATGGTGATGATGATGATGATGGTGATGGTGGTGATGATGGTGATGGTGATGATGGTGATGGTGGTGATGATGGTGATGATGGTGATGGTGATGATGGTGATGATGATGATGATGATGGTGATGATGGTGATAATGGTGATGGTGATGGTGGTGGTGATGGTGATGATGGTGTTACTCAAATGTCCATGTTCAAATCTTACCTCTGATCACTTTTTATGGAGGGTGGACCACAGTTTTTCATTCAATAGTGGAAGGAATTGGAGCAGAGAGAAGGGGAACAGCTTCTCTGTATCAGGGACGAAGCAAGGATACATCCAGTTTAGGCATGTCACTTTTTCATAAAGCCAGGTATTCTAGTCACCTGCCTGGTCCCTGGCCCCTTCATCTGCTCTCCTGAAGCTGGGGGCCTCTTGGCCTCACCCAGAGGAAGCTAAGGCCGGTACGCCAGAGTCTTCCTCTCCAGCCAGCCTTTGCAAAGGCTTTGACTTCTACTAGGCTCCCACCTTGCATTTGAGACCAACCTTACCTTTTACCTGGCATTTGTTAAGTGTCAACTCCATGTCAGGCACGTAGGACAGAGCACAAATACTGTTTACATAGAAGCCACATCCCTGCCCTGGCCCCGGCTTTGAGCATGGAGTATCTTCCCATTGGTCCCTGTGTTGGTAACATGCCTGGTTCTCCAGGTCCCCTGGGTCCCATGGGTCCTCTGGGTCCTCCAGGCCAGTGGCCTTCTTTCTTCTGTTTGCTCCCTGGAGATGAGCAAATGCATCTGAGTGGAACCACTGGGTCACAGAAAATGGTACCTTTTAAAAACTTTTGGTCCATATTCTTAATTGGCCCCCAGAAAGACATTATCCTAAAGGTGTTCATTCCGGCATCATATGCCAGCAATCATCTATCAGTAAGGGATGATTTACATAAAATGTACGTCCACACAACACAATACCGTGAGATATTAAAGGCGGTGACATGGCTGGAATTCCAGCGACTTGAAAGGCACTGACACTGTATCGATAAGTGAAAAAGGTAGTACATCTGATAGACGTGAAAATGAAACCACACTCATCTGTGCATAGGAATGGTCCTCCAGGAAGGACAGGCTTGTGAGCAGTGGTGCTCTCTAGGCCGGGGTTATGTCATCTCTATGTTCTTCTTACACGTTCTGAAACATTCGCAACATGCGCTATTTCCATGATCAGAAAAAAATTTGTTGATTCTTTCCCTTTTCCTCATCCCCTGCCAGAAATGTGGGTGGGAGTTGCCAGTAGCCTCGGAGGTGGGCAGCGGCCACCCCAGGTCCTGGGTAAGTGGCGCCCACATGGGTACGTGGTGAAAGCTGGTGGGCGCAGGTCTGGGAGTGGAGGCGCCTGCAGCAGTGCCCTCTACACCCGGTGTGTTCTCGGGATCACATGTCCTCCTGGCCCAGAGTCTCTCCCCTTTCCGGTCCTGGTCCTCAAGAACTGCAGAGGACCTTCCTGCCAGTCATCTTCTCCCCTCCCCCCCTCCCCCTCCCCTGCCCCTCCCCCTCCCCTCCTCCTCCCCTCCCCCTGCGACCCTGAACCCTGAGGTCTGAATGTCATAGTGTAGCTTCTTCCTTTACCTCCTCCCCTCCCCGCTTCCTTCCTCCCCCCCCTCCCCCCCTTCCTTTCTCTCATGGCAAGTGTTGGGCCTTTAAGTCAGATACTCCTGAGTTTGCATCCTGCTACAGTCCTCAGTTTCTTCATCTGAGAGATGAGGGTCATACTGCCCACTTTGTAGTGCGGTCAGTATTTAGCATACACCCTGGTCTGTGGCTCCCTGGCCTAGGCGTTAGGCCATTGCCCCAGGTCACTCGCTGGACCTGCCTGACTTTCTCAGGATCTGGTCCGTGTCTGAGGGAGCCGGAGAATGTTCTGCTCCCATCAGCCACTGGTCAGCGCTAGCCCCGGGGCGGGGGCACGCCAGTCCCCAGGCACTTCCAGCTCTCAGTAGACACGGGCGAATTGAGTCGCGGCGGCTGAGACACAGTGCTGGCCCAGTGGAAACAGGCTGGCATGGAAGGCGGTGACAAGGGGACCCCTTGTAGCTTCTGCTACAGACCCGGCTGGACTGGCTTAGCGAAGTGCTGTCACCCCGGGGGGTGTGGCTCCCACACCACACACCCCTGGGTTCCGGCAGCCTCGCCCAGCTGGGACCTGCCCCCTCCATGCGTATCTTCCTTGGACAGAAGCTTTTGTGCCCCATGTTCATGGGCACAAATGACACGAAGTCCCTTAGACTCTTCTTTCCAGGAGGAGCATGACCTGGAGTTTGGAACAGAAAGGGGACCAAGTCCATGGCCCTGGCCTTTCACAGCCAAGCAGAAGACAGAGTGCGGACCTCAGAGCCACAGTCCCAGGCTGTTTTCTCAACCAACAAGCCACCTTGAGAAGTCCCTGGTTTGTAGCCTGATAACGGGGTTGGTGAAAGATGGTGTGAGAAGTGCAGGGATGATGGGGGTAACGTGGTTGGCAGCGGCCCTGGCGTTTGGTGCCTGTTACTACTGTTGTTTCCATGGAAGATCATTCTTGTCGAAATACGGTTAGTGGCTTGTCATCTAGGGCTCCTTTGGCTGCACGAGCCGCCGAGAGAAACCGCCGAGAGAAACCGTGGGCCAGCAGGCAGCCCGCCGAGCTCTTGTTTGGAGCGGGAATGAAAGGGGGTGGAGCCCCCAAAGGTGCCATTTGGAATCAGAGAGGACCTCGAATCCTCTAGGCGGGGCATTCGTCGTTCTCTGGGACTTAGGCATCCACTTATTTGTTCGTTCATGTATTCATCACCCACTATTCATTCATTTACTCATTGAACAGATGTTGATTGAAGATGATTATGTGCCAGGCACCATGCAGGTACCAAATCTCCAAGAAGCTACTGGCAGTTGTTGAAGCCCCGGCAGGAGACCTGTGACACAGTTGTCACATCCGCCTTCTCAGGGGGTTGTTCAACTCCCTCCAGTGGAGAGGGCATAGCCGCTGGCCAGAACCTTCGTCCTGTGTCCTCACACTCGCACCCCAGGCTAGTTCAGGCGTGTAGCCATCTGCATGCTGTCTGTCCTCCACTGGGGTCCTCAGAGACATGCGCTGCCTGGAAAGGGGGACCAAACCCCACAACGGCCCCTCCCTTTGTCCAAGGAAAGACATCTGGTGTGTCCATAACAAGATATGGTTAGAACTCCATGCCAGGGGCTCCTCTGCTCTGTGCTTTTCCGTTGTGGGTGCCCACTTCCCGGGGGTCCGTGCAGAGGCCTAGGGAACCGCGGAGCAGAACCGGCTTATTTTTCAGTGGAAGAATACATGCATAGATCACGGAGCAGAATTTCATACGTGCGTGGCTTTTAGAGACAAAACAGGACACTAAAGGCATTTTGGCTTGTGGGGTCTGCACTGGACCCTCCTGATGGAAACCTTCCAGCATCCTCACCCCTCAGGGTGACTTTGGTGGAAAAGTTTGAGAACTTCACCACGGTGACATCCAGGTGATGGCGACACCCCATGTTCCGCCTCCTCAGTCCGGTGGATATAGGGAGGGCTGAAATGGCATATCCCAGACTTAAGTTAGACTTGAGGACGAATTTCTTGACCATGAAGATTGTCAGAGGATGGAAGGAAACCGTGTGTCTGGGTTATTTGGGTTGAGTGTCCACAGAGAAGGGAAACTTCAGAAAAGAAAGCATCTTCTCCTTGGGTGGTGCTGGGACCCCAGCTTTGGACCAGAGCCAGCACCTTCCAGAACCAGGACTCCGGAGACACGGCTGCTCTTTAAGCTCCTCTGAGGTCCGTGCCGCTGGCTTCACTTCCTTCGGGCACCGGATGAGAAAGAACTTCCCCGGCCACCCTTCCTCCCTCCACCCCACCTTCCACCCCACTCCCCTCAGACGAGCTGGGTGTCTTCCCAGCACCCGGCAGCACCCGGCAGCACCCGGCAGGCTGGATATGTATGCGTGGGAATGTGAGCTGTCTTTTTGTCCACTCCTTGCGGAAACACGTCCTGCCAACCCATGCTTGGCCAGTCTTACTGACCAGTGCCTTCTATTGAACAAACGACAGCACAGCTAAATGCAACATAAGCTCCTATTACACACTTAACCCTAAAACGTAGCTTCCGAGGAGTGTCGGGAGCGGAGGCCCACTGGATGTGATCTCCCAGGGTTTCTGCATCCTGCCCCTCTGGCCACCCCGCCCGATCGTGGCCTCACGCGGAGCGTGGCCTCACGTGGAGCGTGGCTGTCTCCGCAGAGACGGGGCGCCTCGTCTCGAGGGCCTGCTCCCACGCTGCTCTTCCCTGGCACTCGGGCTCTGCAGGCCCTCGTAGCGAAGGTTCAGTGACAGATTTCTGAAGGCTGCCGGGTCTCTGAGTTCCACCCAGTAGGGAAGGAATCTGTGTGTCACCGAGGAGGGGAGCGGACTAAGGATGAGAAATTGAGAAGGGTTGGAGTCGTTTTCTGGTTAATCCGTTCCTGCTCAGAATGTTCAGAAAGTTCCTCCCCTCGCCCGTTCTTCCCGTTCCCCAGGCACGCCGCTTGATCAGTGTGTCCGCATCAACGTGGAGGCGCCTGACTGCAGACACCCAGGGAAGGGCAGGAACTGCCATCAGTTGGACACGTGCCAAACCATACTGAGGGCCAGGCCAGTCCCCCATGCCCAGGAACAGGGAGGAAGGTGCCCGCCTTCCTTCCTTCCTTCCTTCCTTCCTTCCTTCCTTCCTTCCTTCCTTCCTTCCTTCCTTTCCTTCCTTTCCTCCCTTCCTTCCCTTCCTTCCCTTCCTTTTTCCTTTCCTTCTTCCCTTCCTTCCTCCCTCCCTCCCTCCCTCCCTCCCTTCCTTCCTTCCTTTCTTTTGTTCATACATTCATTCATCCAGTGCCTGCCATATGCTGGGCCGCGTCCTGGGTGCTGGAGATTTGGCCACACCAAACAAGGCAGATGAAGCCCTTTCCTGTTCTTATGGAGTTTACATGGCAGGGGCAGTGACCAAGCCACGGCTCACGTTTGGTGGCCACCACGCGCCAGGTCCTGGTGTAGCACTTCTCATGCAGAATCCCTCCAAGGGGGTGCAGTTTGCAGTTTGAGGGACAGTTCTTTGTTCTGCAGGATGTATGGCATGTTGTAAGATTTAGCATCTCTGGTTCCTGCACCCTGTCATCAGTGGCACCCTTTTCCATGGACATCAGAGCACCCCTGAATACTCACTCACAGTTAAAAATGCCCCGTTAGGATGTGATACTGCCCCCCACCACTAGAAACACCACGTGATCTCGCTTCATCCTCACAACAACCCTGTGACATTGGTTCTGTTCCTGATCCTCATCTTACAGGAAGTGGAACTGAGGCACAGAGATGTTTAGCAACTTCTTCACGGCCACACAGTTGGAGTAATGGATTGAGCCCCGGGAGCCTGGCCTCAGGGACAGCACTCTTCACTACTCTACCTCAGCCTCACAAACAAGCACGGGAACTTGAAACGCTAGGCAGGGAGGGATGCTGTTCTGAGAAGGGAAGATGGTGTGATAGAGAGAGGAAACGTTTCCTATGGGTAAAGCATTGTTGACCCAGCAGGAAGAAAAGAGAGAGTGGTGAGAATCAGCTGCGGACCCCTCACAGTGCTTCACACACAGGCACTGTGGACGCACCATTGAAACTTGGGGGGTACCCCAAAGTGATATGCACCTCAGTGGAATCCTCTGCCCTTGCAGGGAATCCTCTGCTTATTGAATGACTGTTTCTGTGAAGTCACCGCCAGGAGGCTCACGGTGCGACAGAGGAAAGGCAGTGTGGAGCAAGCCAGGTTCTGGGAAGGGAGGCAGCCCTCTCTCCATCTCCAAGCAGTGGGACAGTAATCGCTGACTTTCTGCCGTGCATCTGAGCCGACGGTCATGGGGAAGCTGGGGAAGCGCCTCTGTGTTTAGAGCCCCCATTGCAGCTAGCATGCAGTAGGTATTCAAATGTTGGATGGATGGATGGATGGATGGATGGATGATGGACAGACAGATGGAAGAACAGAAGGATGGGTGAATGGATGATGGACAGGCAGATGGAAGAGCAGAAGATGGATGGGTGGATGGATGATGGACAGACAGATGGAAGAACAGAAGGATGGGTGAATGGATGATGGACAGGCAGATGGAAGAGCAGAAGATGGATGGATGGATGGATGGATGGATAAATGGATGACAATGGACAGACAGATGAAGGACAGAAAGATGGATGGACAGACGGATGGATGGACGATGGACAGACAGATGAAAGAACAGACGGATGGATGGTTGGATGGACAGAAGAATGGATGGATGGATGGATGGATGGATGGATGGATAAGTGGGTGTGTACATGGACTGAGGATGGACAAGTGAACAGATAAGAGTTGATACCAACCCCACATGGAACTTCTGGTTACTGGGGCCAGATATATTCAGGGAGCAATTCAAGATGACATAGAATGAAGGGCTAAATTACAAACCAACATCAATTCTAAAAAATATTTCTTTATCTTTTCTCAGATCAAGAATACAGAGAGCATTTTCTACTGTCTTTCTTGACTGGCCAATGTAAACAAATGCCCTCAGCCCTCAGTCCTCTTAGTACATCTCAGACAGTGGAAGGGAAGAGCTAAGATTTGTTGAGAACCTACTATGTGTCTGGCATTCAATGGACATTATGGCTTTTAGTTTTCAAAATAGCTCTGCATTTGATAAATCAGGGAGTTTAGGCTGCTCAGATAGGTGGAGCAGTGGGCACAAGGTCGCCCATCAGTGGCTGAGCTGGGACCCAGAACCAGGGTTGTCTTCTTCTGCAAGCCGTCTCCCCCCCGGCACGCACAGAAAGCAGACGAGGAGGACAGTGTGTTGTCGGGCAGCAGATCCGTGTGGCTGCAGCCTCGGTGTGACTCACCTGTGTTGTGGGTTATCTCCTGGTGTGACGCAGGGCCTGGCAAGACACCCAGGTCAAGGAGACGGAGGAGAGGATTAAGGAGGAAGGAGCCTGGGTCTGTTTCCACTGTGGAGCCCAGAGAGGGCAGCTTTTCAGCCACAGAGCGGTTAGTAATTGCAGAGGGTGGATGGGAGCGGGGATGGGTCAGGGCTGTGGGAGTGAGCAAACTCCCACCTTGGAAAGACCACTGGGGCCCAGACTCTGCGGGGAGAATGCAGGGGTGGGAGACTGGGTGGGCTCCCCTGCTGCCCCCGGTGGTTCCACTGCTCCCCCAGGTCTGTCTAACGCGGTTGAGCTGCAGAGAGGAGGGCAGAGGGAAGATGCTGGGAGACAAAGAGGGAGACAGAGAAGAGGGGAGGTGGTCTGTCTTCTTTCTTTGAGGGCAAACAGAGCTGTGTTCTTGCTGCAGCTACTCCCTGTCCTAGCTGTGTGATCTGGGGCAACTCACTTTCTTTCTCTGAGCGGTTCACCGGGTGCAGCTGTGCGCAGGCCGTGGTGGGCGGCAGCGTCCGCTGGCCCTGCCCATCTGAGTGCCCGTCGCCTCCTGGCACCCCACCCTTGCTCTCTGGGTGGCCTGCGAGGCTGAGGCTCAGGGCCGCAGGGCCTGGGGCACGGGACATGGAGTCACACAGTCACAGAGCCCGTATCTTCATCCCATCTACTGGCCAGCAGTGTGGTTTGATGGACAGGGTGGGGGAATGGCAAGATCTGGGTTCGAGTCCTGGATCTGCCACCTTTTAGCTGTGTGACCTTAGGCAAGTTACTTTAACTCTGTGATTCCCTCTTGTCATCTTTAAAATGAGAATAGACAACTTCCTGCTTACTCTGTGGTTGGGGTGGTAAGGGCTGTCCATGACTGGATGTCGGGGTGGCTGTGACAGCACTGTGGAAACATTCAGACCACGGCTGTGTCCCCGGGAATGCGGCGTCAGCGCCACTGTGCTCTCTCTTCTGGAGCAAGCTGGGGGCTGGACTAAAGATCTGGACTTGGGCCCTGGCAGGTTTGGCTCAGCGGTTAGAGCATCAGCCTGCGGACCAGAGTCCCAGGTTCAGTTCCTGCTGGGGGCACGTACTTCGGTTGCAGTTTGTCTCTGGCCCTGGTTGGGGTCGTGTGGGTGGCAATCAGTTGATGTGTGATATTTCTCTCTGTCTCTTCCTCCCTCTCTCCCTCTCGCTCTGTCTGAAGATAGGGGTGCAAAAATGTCCTTGGGTGAGGATAAAAAAAAAAGGATCTGGACTTGAACTTGACCTTAGCAGGTCACATGGTCTCTGAGAGCCTGTTTCCTCATCTGTAAAGTGGGTGTGACCATCCTGTCTACCTCTCTAGAATCACCTGTAAGCATATCAGATAACATCGCGTGTCTGTGGTTGAGAAGCACTTTGTAAATATTAGGTGGGTTGGGTGCAGCTGTGGGGAGGGTCTGACGAAGCCCGGACTTCCTTCCCAGAGAGGCAGAGGGGGGCTGGGGCCCCTCGCTTCTTTCTCTCAGGAGCTGAGAGCACACTCACCCTCCCCGAGCTCCAGTGCTCCTGGAAGAGTTACTTGTGCCTGCGCCCAGTGCTCAGCGGGGGTCGCTGGCACAGCCTGTCATCCCGCTGCCTCCACTGCTGCTAGGAGTGGCCGCAAGGCGGGCCTCCCTCTGCGGCCCGCACTGCAGGAGGACGGGGACGAGCGCCTGTCTGACCTCACTCAGCTCCAGGGCTTCTCTGAAAGTGCCCGGCTTCCTGGAGTCCCCGGCAGGCTGCCCTGTGCACGTGACCTCTCGCTCGCGATGTTGCAATGCTGCCCAGGCTGCCCGGAAAGCCCCAGCCAGCCCTGGGCAGGGCAGGGGAGCCAGCTCCGCGGGTCTTGCCACACGGCCATCTCCGGGTTCTCTTCTCAGACGTTCCTGTTTCCTCTCCAAGCAGCGGTGGGCGGCTGAGGGAATGCGGGCTTCCGGTGGCTGGGAGGTTACTGCACGCCCATCGTGTGGGTGCTCTGTCTGGGGAACTGCGTGAAACGTGGTTCAGGGGCACCAGGGCCCATCGCAAACCAGCAGAGTGGCTGGAACCCACCGTCTCGTGGAGCTGAGAGCTGATGCGGGGGACTCCTCTGGCCGCTTGCTCTGCGCTGCTCCTCGGGAAGGGAGCAGGGAGCTGGCTGTTGGGGAGTGACCGTGAATCCTGACAGCTTCATTCAAATGCTGCCAAGAGCTTTGCCCTTTCGCTGCCGAGGACACTGGGGCCGGGGAGAAACGGCCCTCACAGGCAGTACCGTTCACAGCAGCAGAGCCTGTGGGCATCGGCTGTCTGGCCACAGAGCGCTGGTCGGAGCCGGGGCTTGTTGCTGCTGCTCCGCTAGTCCTGGTCCAGGGGCAGCCAGCTGTGTGACCCGGAGCCAGCCGCCTGCCGCCTCGGGGCCCGTTCATTCTCTGTCCCGTGAGAGGGTTGGACTAGCTCAGAACTGCTCCAATCTTTCCACAGAGAAGATGAAATGAATTTTTTAGAAGTTTTGTGTTTTCCCTTAAACCTTCTCATAGCACTTGACATTTTTCTCCATGGTTTTATCGGGGTTTGTTTAAAAAAAATTTTTTTAATGTTTCTTTTGCCCCCTACACCTCCAAGTAGACTTGCATGGAGAAGATGTGCCAAGCACCCCTGGCACCGTGCCCGCCCGGGCTGCCCGCTCCTCCTGCCCAGGGGGCAGGGCCTGGCGCAGGCCTGCTCCAGACGGGGCATCCCTTCCATTGGCAGCCGGAGGCTCAGGCCTGGGCAGGTGGAAGAGGACCTGCCTTCTCGAAGGGTGGCCAGTGCCCAATTTGAGTGCTGGTGTTACCGACTATGACCTTGAACAGATCACATGCCTGAGCTTCCTGGTCCTCTACAGACACGGCCTGGATCTCGGTCCTTCTTCACAGATGACAGTGACATGGAGAGAGCGGGGACAGGAAAGGTCCCAGCACAGGCCTGGCATGAGGGACATGCCAGGACAGGTTAATGCCACCTGCCATAGTTAGGACTATGGAGCCTCACAAATCTGTAAGCCATTTCCCATGAAAAATGAAAAATAAAAAGTAAAAACCAAACCCTTTTCCAAAAATATCCTCCTCCCCAGTTCCATCACAGTCTGAGGGCCTCTGGTCACCCAGGCATTGATGGCCCCTGTTAAAATGCAGTTGTCACACAGAAAGGCTGGGGCGGACCTCACACCCCACCTCTGAGCAGCTACGTGAGTTGTGCAGTCGTTTCTCTTCTCTGAGCCTGTTTCTTCATCTGTAAATGGAGGCTGCTGAAGCAAATGGGTAGCTGTAAACAAGACTCTCTTCGGGGCACTCACAGGTTAGGGGACAACAGATGAGTTCATGGGCCGTGGTACCCAGGGCACTGAGTCCAATGACATGAGTTTGTCATGGGCCCTTTGGGGACACAGAGATGCACCAACCCAGGCTTGGAAAGTCAGAGACCTTTCATGGCAGAGATGGGGGTCTCCTCTGAGATATGAAGGATGGCAGGACTTGGCCATCCAGCAATGCCAGCAGCGGGCATGGAGGGCTGGCCCAGACGCTGTGAGCTCCTCTGGCAGACGGTATCTCAGTGCTGCACTCAACCCCACCAGTAGTTCCTGCTCGCTCCGCTTTGCAGATGAACTGAGGTACCTGCAGCAGCTTCGCTGAGGTCACCTAGTTTGTAAGTGGCTCACCTGGGCTCCCACCCAGGCCAATCAGATCCCGGAGTCTGCGCTCACAGGTGGGCACCCCCACTCATGAGCTGGGGACGAGGGGCCATGTTTCTCCCAGGATACAGGCAAGGGTGGAGAGGGCCTGACTTCGTGCTTGGTGCCTGGAGGCTGGGCGAGGGTGGGCACCAGGGTCTGAAAAGTGGGGGGTGGCTAGAGCATGGAGGAGTCAGCCCTGGGGGCGCATGGGGCCTCAGCCAGCCACCACATGGGCCTATCTGTGAGAAGAAAGAGCCAGAACCCCTTCAGGTCCTTCGGTATTGCCTCAAGGCCTCACCCTTTGACGTTTTGTAACACCCAGACCATGATGGCCCAGCTTCCGCTGCTCCCTCCTGAGACTGAGCGGCTGGAGAAGGCGCCTGTTGTCCTCTTGGCATCTCCCCGACACGCAGGGTCTCACAGCCATAACCGTTCGCTGGAGGAAGCCACACTGCGTGCCCTGGGTCCAGTACGGCCTCTGCCAGTAGTGCTGGGGGCCTGGAAGGGTGGCACGCAGTTCAGCCTGACGCCACAGATGAGAAGGCAGGGTCCTGACGCCACAGATGAGAAGGCAGGGTCCTGACGCCACAGATGAGAAGGCAGGGTCCTGACGCCACAGATGAGAAGGCAGGGTCCTGACGCCACAGATGAGAAGGCAGGGTCCTGACGCCACAGATGAGAAGGCAGGGTCCAGAAAGGAGAATTTTCTCAAGACCCCTGTTCAGGTCACACAGGTTCCCGAGTCGCCCTGTTTCCGTGGGTGGGAGGGTCTGGGTGAGCAGTGCCCCTGCCTCTTCTTGAAGTCGGGAGGCCTGCCATCCCCAGGACTCCCCCTCTCCTTGCCTATCCACCCCTTCTGGGGGAGCTTGCAGTTGGCACTGTGCCGAAGGAGCTGTGACCCCACCCACAGGAGACCCCCCTTCCCGCGCCCTGGAGGAGGGAGAGGCTGTTCGAGCACCAGGGGACCCAGCTGAGCGTGGACGGTGGACTCCCGTCCGAGTCCATGGAACCGCAGCTGTGGACACAAGGCCTGGGTCCTCCTTGCTTCTAGCAGGGTGGGATCGGATTTTGGGGACCCTCAGATTGCCCCCTCTGTGGGAGCATGAAGGGCTCTGGTGATAACCATGGGCTCCCAGACACCCTGGGTTGGCGCTGGCTGCAATGCCGCCTCCCAGAATGGGGGAAGGTGTCTCTTCAGAGTCTGTGGCTCCCCCGCACAGCCTACAAATCAGTTTTACTGAGCTGTCACCTGGACAATGGGGCTAAGTCTGGGCCCTGATTCAATGTTGTTTCCTCCTGCCTTCTATGGTTTTTTCCCCCGTTCCTGCTTGCTTTCTTCTCTTTCCAGCCTCCACTTACTGGAAATGAAATCAGCGCGTGAATGGCAGGGAGGGAGGGAGGCCTGAGACAAAGAGAAGGCTTTGTCTGGCAGAGAATTTAGATGGCATGTGGGTGGCAGGAGCGTGCAGACTTCCTTCATCTGCCTGTCACTGAGCTTGCCTTGTGTTAGCGGAGAAGAGAGGGGTTTAATTCTCTGGCAATGCCTGGGTCCCAAATTACGGGGCTGGAGAGAGAGCCCCAGCATGCCCGCCCCTGTGGGAGAGGGCAGGATGGTGGCAGGTTGCTAGCTGGGGAAGGGCTGTGAGCAGGGTCTGGATGCTTCTATTTTAAAGCAGTGGATGATGCCAGCCCGTGTGGGCTCCACCCCTTATGATGTCCCAGACTCCCACACCATTGCCGCTCAGTTCCCAATACTTAGGGGACACTCACTCCTTCCTCCTCACTGCCAAATGGATTAAACCAAACTCAACAAGGGAATCCTCAGCCCCACCCTCATCAGCACTGTCATATTCCTTCCCGTCATCATCGTCCACATCATCAATCTCCATCTCCCATCATGGTCACCACCTCGCATCAACATCATCATCATCTCCCATCATCATCACCACCTCGCACCAACATCATCACCACCTCGCATCATCATCACCACCTCACATCATCATCACCATCTTTCATCATCATCACCACCTCGCATCAACATCGTCACCACCTCACATCATCATCACCATCTTTCATCATCATCACCACCTCGCATCATTATCACCACCTCGCATCAACATCGTCACCACCTCGCATCATCATCACCATCTTGCATCATCATCACCATCTCCCATCATCATCACCATCATAGTGAGTGTTTATATATCACCTGCTGTGTGTCTGACACTGTTGAAATGCTTCTAAATGTGAAAGGATCTCCCATATCGTAGGTGCGCAATAGAAATGATTTGCAATGGACTCTATTTCTGCTTTGTTGATACCTTGTTGGGCAAGATGATAGCACCTATCTGAGCCTCAATTTTCTCATCTGTCAAATGGAGATAATAGTACTTTTCTGCCAAGGGTTGCTGGAGGTTTCAATGTGTTGAGGCACATACAAACACTTGGAAGTGGCCATATGCCAGAAAACTGTTTACTGGTGTGCTGGAGATGGTCAGTGGGCAGTATCTTGATACTGGAAAAGGGACGCATTTGGTGTGACAAACATTCTACCCCACAGACAGATTGCCCTGAATGCCCGATAAGCACCTCGTTTTATTTTTATTCTATTTTTTGTTAATCCTCACCCATGAATAGTTTTTCCATTGATTTTTTTTTTTTTTTTTAGAGAGAGAGCAGAAGGGGGGAAGAAAAGAGAGAAGAGAGAGACACATTGATTGGTTGGCTCCCACACGTGCCCCCAACAGACTGGGGAACAAACCCACAACCCAGGTTCGTGCCTTTCACCAGGAATCAAACCCATGATCCTCTGGTGCTCGGGCTGACGCTCCAACCACAGCATGCTGGCCAGGGCTAAACACCTCTTTTAAAATTTTTTAATTAAATTTATTGTAGTGACATTGGTGAATAAAATTATATAGGTTTCAAGTGTACAAGTCTATGCTACATTATCTGTATATTGCATTGTGTGGTCTCCACCCAAAGTCAAGTCTCGCTCCATCAGCTTACATTTGCACTCCAGAAGCCAAGCCAATCGTTTTTACTCCGCAGCCATGAATTTGCTTTTGCTCTGCATTGCACATCTCACCCAGTGGCGTCAGCCCCACCTGTGTCGGTGGATATGGGCTGCTGTGATCATCATCTTCCTCTATGCCCCCTGCCCTCAACACCTCTCCCAGTCCAGGAGGACCAGTACCATTGCTTTGCCCCCGAGTGTCTCTCCTGAGGCTCCCTGCGGTTACCGCTCCTGCCCAGCCTCCCTCGGGCTCCCTACTCCCCCATGGAGCACTGTGGCCACCTCCTCTCTAGCCTCTTGGCTTCTGCCTCCTCCTTCCCAGGCTGCCCTCTACACTGGTAGCCCAACGGGTCTTTCCGAGTCACAGATATAGCCCATAACTCCTCTGCTGAACACCTTTCAGTGAAAACAAGTGATCAGTCATCAAAATGCTTAATGGCCATTGGTGTGTCCACCTCGGGCCCTGAGCACCGGAGGGGATGGTGGAAACATCACCAAGAGGCCACTCCTTTTATGTTCGTGGGATGAGTGTGTGTCCTTTGCCTTCTCTGGGCCAAACACTGTACTGTGCAGGTGCAGCGGTCTCCGTGCCCTGCCTGTGAGGGCGGGGCCGCTGCTCCGTTCTGCACACAGGACACTGAAGCCCTGCTGGCCCGCTGCTGGCCAAGGCCGCAGAGCCAGTGTGTGTGGTGGACCCTCTACTCTGAGCCATGGTCTGAGGCCAAAGGCGCTATCCAGTCGCTGCTGCAAGGGGCAGAGCCCCTGTGGGCCTGGCGGGTGCAGCCTCCGCTCCTCCAGAAAGGGAATGAGGGGTGATGTGGGAGCTGCAGTGGGATCCGGCACGAAGAATAGGTCTGGGGGCCATGGGGGCAACATTTTATCTCGACCCGGTGAGAGGGAGGGAGGAGCCTGGGCCAGGGGCAGAGAGCATGAGCTGGGGGTGGATTCTTCAGCCACCGAGAGCAAGGTACTCTGTGCCAGGTGACAGAGAGGGGGCCAGGACCAAGATGGAGTGGGGCAGTTGGAGGAGGTGAGGATAAGGGTGAGGGAGGCGGGGACATAGAAGGTCATGGGTAGAATCAGCTTTTGCTTTTTACAGTAATTGCCACTTAGCACCTGTACATTGGGCAGTTGACTGTCAGCACTGTTTCAGAATTCAAGGACATCCCATCCCTGGGCTGTCCCTTGGCTTGTGTCCTCCTCCCCTCTCCCACCCCCATCACTCGGTCTCAGCTCTGCCCGGTGCGGCCTGTTGCCCCGGGCAGCCAGGAAGATACTGGTGGCCCCCGCAGGGGATGCCAGCAAGCTTGGAGCATCAGGAACCAACACGAAAGTTCATTGCCATGGCATTTCCTCCGGGTGATTTCCCAGAATGCTCCAGACTGCTTTGTGTTTGCAGGATGAAGCTTTGCTTCTGCCAGAACAGGTACCGGCTACCTAGTCTGCACCAGGCTTAAGGTGGATGCTGGGGACTGGGGACTAGGCAGACTGAAGTGCTCTCGCACACTGCCCTCCGCTAGCTTTCTGCTTGCTGGGCTCCTCCATTCCAACCCCAGATCCTTCATTTCCTGGTGTTGTGACCTGGGGCAAGTTGCTTAACCTCAGGTTTCAGATCCATAGGATAGGGGCGATAATAGCTCCTATTATCTGTTGGAGAGACAGCGGTCAACATAAGAGCCATTGGAAAAGCACACTTCTCCACATCCTTCCTATCTGCCGTGGCCCAGTGTGGTCCCCTTTCCCCAGCTGTCTCCTCTGCGGAGCCCAGCCCCACCCAGAGTCCTCCACCTCTCCTGCTGCCTGTGGCCATCGGTCTCTGCCACACACCTCAGACCTCCCAGAGGACCTAGACCACATTGTTTGTTTCTTCTCTATCCCCCAGACTCCCAGAGTGCCTAGTTCAGTGCTAGACCCTTTCCCAGAGAAACAGGCTTGGCCAGTGGAGTCATACTCTTGTCTGACCAGTATTTATTGATAATTTTTTTTATCTGTCTATTGCTCATTGTAAATTACTCCAGAACAGCACTTAAAACATTACACCTCGCCGCGGGTCGGGAATCCAGAAGCAGCTTAGCTGGGCCGTTCTGGCTCAAGTCACTCATGAGGCTGCAGTCGGGACGCTGGCCAGGGCTGCAGTGATCTGAGGCGGGGGCTGGGGGACCATCTCTGAGAGGGCTCCTCACGTGCCTGGCATGCCGGTGCCAGCTGTTGGCTGGGGCCCGCGTTGCTCCCCACATGGGCAGCTCCACAGGCTGCTCGGGTACCCTCAAGAGAGAGCACAGTAGAAGCAAGACTTGATGACTGAGTCTCAGAAGTCACACTGCCCCGTCTGGGGTATCCATTCGTCACAGGTCAGCTCCGCTCAGTGTGGGAGAACTGTGCGGAAAGTGAGCGCTGGAAGGTGAGGGTCCCAGGGCTCCCGCCAGCACCTACCATGTGGCGCATTGATTTTTCTACACTGTTCATCCCCAGTGCTGAGCACGGAGCCGCAAAGCTCACAGATTCACAGGAGCTCATGGGACGCGAGCTGGCTCTGGGCTTCTGGCAGGGCATGGGCCACTGCGGTAGGCTGGAAAGCTGGCCAGGTCGGTAGCCCGGAGCTTCTCGAGTGCAGAAAGGACCCTCAGGATTAAGACCCAGGACCCTGGCCTCTCGCATCAGCCCCTTTATCCAGGCTCCTCGCTCACCAGCCGACGCTCGGGGGCCACTGCCTGCTCTCTGACGCTGTGCGTGCTGCACCGGTTTCCGCCGTCAGTCAGCCTGTCTGAAGGCGGGCTGTGTGTTGGTGAGGGCTCTGGCCCTACAGGCGGGCAGGCGCTTGCTGCACAGCCGCTGGGCAGAGGGGCTGCCTGGGAGACTCTGACAGGTGTCTCTCATCCCTGTGTTTTTACGATGTCCCACTGCCCTTTGACCTGTCTGCGGGGGTTGGACCCTTGCTCCTCTTCACAAATACGCCCAGTCTCCCTGTAGGAAGCCTCTCCTCAGCCTCAGTTCATGCCCTGAGTGGGGCTCTGATCTATGCAAGCTATCCTCTTGCCCTCCCCTCCCCAAACCTCCCACCTGTAGAGTCTAAGTGCCCGGAATCCTGGCTTCCCGCCATGCTGCCCACATCCCACTTGGGAGCCTTCCCCAGATAATCAGGACCATTAGAGGCCTCCTAATGCCACCTGACCTCAGGCCCGTGATGGGCCCTGCGCCGGCTGCCCATGCATTATTAACGTGCAGAGAGCATGAGAGAACCGCTTGGATGCATTTCATCCTCCAGCCCCCGTGCATTGGTTTGCAGCATCCCCCGGGTGGCCCAGTGCCCCCCTCTAATCTGCCCTGGGGTGAGTGTTGGTTGGAAAGCTGGCTCTCCAGGTACCAGGCACCTGCAGCAGATGGAGCCGGCAGCAGGGATGCCAAACTGGGCAAGCCTGGCACATGCAGGTCAGGGAGGGGAGCAGGTGGAAAGGTTAGCTCATCTACTCCTTGAAGAATATCCCAGCTCTAAAGTCATTGGGGTTCATTCAGACTAAAAGGTAAATGACTAAAATCAGGTCCTTTTCAAACAGCAAATTGGGGAAGGGGATTCTGAGTCCTGGGAAGCACCTGGGGCCTGGAGGTGGATGGAGGGGTGAGGGAGTGAGGATAAGCTTTGCCAACTGTTTCTCCTTTCCTGGGGACCAGTGCCTGCTCGGTTTTGTCCCCACTCTGCAGACAAGTAAGCTGGCATATGGAGAGTAGAGTGAGTTGTCTCAAGTCACAGAACCAGGACGAGGGATAAATGGGCCCAGGCCCACCCAGTCCCTCAAATGTCATGTAGGAAGTAGGTGGGCAAGCAAGGGGCTGCCGATGGCCAACCACCTCTGACCCCTGTGGGTTCTCTGCATAGTGAGCCCCCTCTGGGATCTCATTTCCTTTCCACAGTCCTCCTGGGAGGTGGGTATGTTTGTTGTCTCCATTTCCCAGATGGAAACACTGATGCTTAGGCAAGTGAGCAGAAGCCCCGAGGGTGATGAGCCCGTGGCTGTTCCTGGATGGCTGTGGGGCCACGTGGCTGCCGCAGCCCGAGTGGCCCCTAGTCAGTGTGGGGGCTGGGACAGAGCAGGCTGTGCCACACAGAGGCGGGCAATGCCACCGGCAGGAGCAGCTGCCCTCTCTGTAAACAAGGCCTTCAGCACCGAGCAAACCTGGCAGAGAAACTCCCTTCTTCCCCTCCCTGTGACACCAAACTGTGCCTTGTGACACCTTCACCACGGCAACTGTCCTCTCTCTAGGCCTTGAATCCCAGGCCACACCAGAGATGCGCCCGGCCCTGGGGTAAATTCCCGAGCCCACCTGGAGGCAGTCACCACCCTAGCAAAGCCCCACCTCTCGGCCCAGCACAGCATGCCCCTCCCGCGGTGTTCCTGGCCCACAGTGCTGCCCCTGCCCCTGCCCCTGCCCCGTAGGCTTGCACTCCGCCAGGCTGGGCGCTGCCGAGGCTGCGGGTCTGTGTCCAGCTCTGGACTGAGGGCTTTACACACAGCCTCACTGCCTCTTCGCCACCTAGAAGGTCAGGTGCGTCCTGTTCTCACTCTACAGATGAAGACGGTGCTCAGAGAGGTCAAGTTACTTGCCCGAGGCGACACAGCTTCCAGTGGGAGAGTTGGAATAAGGAGCTGGGAGTCTGTCTGCAGAGCCCGTAGTAAGACTGGTCCTTCTTCAGCCTTTTGTTACTGCTGCTGACAGAGCACAGAGTGGTTGAGACCAGTAAGGTTCAGATAAATGTTTGTTCGAGGCAGACAGTGATGCTCCCCTGCAGGGATGCTGCCGCTGGGGCACAGCCTCTGCTTGACTCCCAGGTGCTCTGCAGGCACAGGCCAGGCTGCCCGTGCCATGTGCCCTGCTGTGGCTCAAGAACACCCCTCCCAGCAGGGTTATGGGCTCAGAGTGGTTATACCCGCTGTACACAAAGGAAACTGAGGCCCCGTGAGGGAGAATAATGTCCCAGCAGCACCCAGCAGGAAGTGGGCCGCCCGCCTGCAGCCTGGGCTCTGGGCTCTGCTTCGGCGCCCGGGCTGGAGCAGGCCTTCCTTACCAAAGCCACCGGGCTGCTCTGGCTGAGGTGAGGAGGTGAGGGTGGCATAGGGCAGTTGGCCAACGGCCCCCCCCGTCTCTGAGAAGAGAGGAAACACCAGGCTGTGGGGGATTCCTCCGCCAGCACCACGCCCCTCAGCCACTTCCTCTGGACACTCTCGTTTTCTTTGTCACTTGTTTTAATTTCTGCTTTTCTTCCCTCGTTCCTTTTTTTCAAGGCCACTTTCATTTCCGTCTGTCAGTGGGTCCCCACTCCACCCTCCCCGGTCCTTTCCGCCTGCCCCCCCATGCCCTCCTCCCACCTTGGGATCCCCAGTGGCCTGGTCCGCCTGGGCCTCGGTCCCTGGCCGGGTGGGGGCCGGGAGGGAAAGGGCCCGCACCCTGCCCCTCCCCGCAGTGGGAAAGCCGAGTGGCTCCCACACAGCCTGGAGAGGCCGGCAGTGGTGGTGAGGCCCAGGCCCCCGCTCAGCCTCCCTGGCCTCAGGCTCCTCATCTGCGAAAGGAGAGTAAGAAAATCGACCTCTGAGGATATGAGGAGAGAGAGGACGCATGTGAAGCTCAAATAACTAGTATTTGAAAAAATTCAATAAATACCAGTTCCCTTTCTCTGGGATCCCCTTCCCCCACCCCCCACCCCCCCCGAATTCCTACGGTGGTGGCCATCGCCAACAGGTCTTCACTGGGCCCCACACCTGGCCAGAGGCAGACACTGCCATCTGTGGAGACAGGAATGGGAAGGAGGAGTATCATCAGCGTGTCCTCTGAGTCAGTGCAGCCTCTGCCCCGAGCAGGGCTCCCCAGTGCCCAGCACACGGGCCTCTTCCTTGCAAACGGCCGATGGAAGTAGCTCAGCACCGCCCAGGGCAGCCCATCGGGTGTCCGATAGCTCCCGCCATTCAGGAAGTTCTTTCTAGTGAGCTGAGACCTGCCCGCCTTCACTTCCACCCACCACGTTAGCCACCCCCAGCGGGACTGCTCTCTTCTCCCCCGTTCTTCCAGATGTTTGAACAGAGCACTTGGGCAACTCCAGACTTGCCTTAGTCCGTCAGCGCTAGCCCAAGGGGCAGTGGAGCAGAATGGTTAAGCTCTTGGACTCTAGAGCCCAGCTCCCCCAGTTCAAATCCTGGCATGGCCCCTTTCTACCCATGTGACATGTTCCCTCTGGGCCCTAAAGAGGACTTCTGTGAGCAGATGTGTAACATGCTAGCGTATCGCAAGCACCTGATAAATTTCACCTACTACCATGATTCTTGTTGAAGACCAAACATCCACCATTCTTTGTTTTTTCTTTTAAATTGAGGTGTACGTGACTTAGCATTTTTTGTTTCAGGTGTTCACGATTCGATATTTGTATATATTTCAGAATGATGACCATAATAAGTCTAATTAACATCCATCAACATACATGGTTACAAATTTTTTTAACTTGTGATGAGAACTTAGCACCTTTCAAATACACAATACAGTGTTAACTGTTGGTACCATGCTGTACATTATATCCCCAGGACTTATTTATCTTATATGTGGAATTTTGAACCTTTTGACCGTCTTCACCCATTTTCCCTAAGCCCCACCCCTCACAATTGCTAACAGCTCCTCAAAGGACAGCGTTCCCAGCTCCCCTCCAAGCTGCAGTTGTCCTCTGGGTTCTGCTGGGCAGTTTCCCTCCTACAGCTTGGAGAAAGTGCCCTGACTCCCGGAGGCAGCCCCTCACTGAGGAAAGAGCACAGATTTAGCATGAAGCTGTGTGCACACCCAGCTCCCCCCTGGCCACATGCTGCTCCGGGGCTTACACAGACATTTGGGACATGAAACAAAAAGGTTTAGGTTTCAAAGTATGAAAACAGCTGATCAAAACAATCACTTTAGTTAATATATTCAAACATGATTAATTGTTTGGTTGGTTTTTATAAAAACGGCCCTCCCTTTGGGGGCTCCAGCGCTTCCCGTTGCCAGGGCTCCAGCGCTTCCCTTTGGGGGCTCCAGCGCTTCCCGTTGCCAGGGCTCCAGCGCTTCCCTTTGGGGGCTCCAGCGCTTCCCGTTGCCAGGGCTCCAGTGCTTCCCGTTGCTAGGGCTCCAGCGCTTCCCTTTGCCAGGGCTCCAGCGCTTCCCGTTGCCAGGGCTCCAGTGCTTCCCGTTGCTAGGGCTCCAGCGCTTCCCTTTGGGGGCTCCAGCGCTTCCCGTTGCCAGGGCTCCAGCGCTTCCCTTTGGGGGCTCCAGCGCTTCCCGTTGCCAGGGCTCCAGTGCTTCCCGTTGCTAGGGCTCCAGCGCTTCCCTTTGGGGGCTCCAGCGCTTCCCGTTGCCAGGGCTCCAGTGCTTCCCGTTGCTAGGGCTCCAGCGCTTCCCTTTGCCAGGGCTCCAGCGCTTCCCGTTGCCAGGGCTCCAGCGCTTCCCGTTGCCAGGGCTCCTGATAAGGACAATTGCCAAGAAGCCAGAGCCTATCGTTAATCTTGTGAGTCACTAACTGCAAACAATTTCAACAGCAAAATTATTTTTAAAAATTAGTTGTTGCTTTTTTTCATCCAGGATGGAATATTTTATATAATGTAGGCGAGGCCCCCAAAAGTAACAGCACCTGTGTCTTAAAGTGGCCCTAAGGCAGGCCACTTTGTCTGAGTCACTAGCTCTCCGCTTGCAAGACAGGGACAATACACCTGTCTCCCAGGGTAGTTGAGCCTAGTCTGGTCTCTGGTGGTGACTGCCTGTCTATTGGGGACCGTTGGAGAAAGGGACAGGGTACTGGTGACCCTGGCTTCCAAGCAGTTTCCATACAGACCCTGGCTTGTTAACTTTATTTATTTATTTTTTTCATCCTCACCCGAGGACATTTTTCTATTTTTTGTTCAGATAGAGCGGGAGGGGGAGAGAGAGAGAAACATCGATGTGAAGGGACACATCGAGTGGCTGCCACCCGCACGACCAACCAGGGCCGGGGACAAACTGCAACCGAGGTACGTGCCCTTAGCGGGAACCGAACCCGGGTCTCTCTGTACCGCAGGCCGACGCTCCAACCGCTGAGCCAAACCGGCCAGGGCTTGTTAGCTTTATTTACCAGTCCCGTGTCTCTGGGTCTTTGCTCCAGGCTGCCACCCATCCTGTCTGGAAGGGAGCAGCACCGTCAGCAGCAGATCATAATTTGGGCTTTGGGTGGTTCTGAGAGGGTCTGTCATTCCTTTGCTGCTGCGTCAGGCAGTTCACACAAGCCCTTGAAGTCGAATGTCCCTCCCTGGCAGCATCAGGGTTCAGTTGGAAGAGATGTCCCAGCTCTCGCCTCTCGACAGCTTTCACTTGTAAGAAACTAGCATCGCTTGTTACTGGGAGAGGCTCGCGGCGGAGGTGGGGAAGCACCGAGGCTTAAGGAGGAGCACTTCTGCCCCTCCTGAAATGTACTTGGCCCAGGGATGCTATTCACAGCCTGGGAGGTGCTCTCTTACGTGCGCATCCTGCCGACGGGGGCTGTTTCGTACAAAGAGGGTAGGAAACATTGAGTCCTGGGTTTCGGTTCTGCCTTTCTCATCCACTTGCTGTGGGACTTTGGACAAGTCACTGGACTGCTTTGAACTTTAGTTTCCTGCTTTGTTAACTGGGAGAAAAACAGCTTGCCCACCCCTCCCTCTGCTGATGTGCGACTGTGGGGGAGACAGGCTTGGTGGACTGTCACCCTGCAGGTGGAGGTGCCCTGCTCTTTGTCTTGGCTTGAGGACCCAGCAGGAGCCCTTCGCTGATGTCTGCTGGCTCCAGCCGGACTCCCACCCTAGCCTGACCCAGGCCTGGGGTTGCCCCCATCAAGGAGCAGAGCTGTCCTACCCGGGGTGGAGCTCATGGCCTCAGATGAGACCCAGCAGGTGACCTCAGTACAGACCAGGTGTCACCACCTCTATTTACACTCATAAATCCAACAGCTTCCCCCTTGCCCCTACAGAAAAGCCTGTAAAAGTAGAATAAAACAAAACTGACTTAGCGCCAGGGGGGAAAAAGTGCATCTCATAGCTTGGATAAAAATAGTCATTTCCACTGTCCCCTCATCACCCACTGCGCATGCCCACAACCAAACACAGGGATTTGTTAAACCAGAGAAGGCCGTTGAAGTGATCCCGTGCAACCAGCCTTTGCCAACCGAAACCAGAGGTTCAGTGACTTGCCCGGGCTTGCTCAGGGTGTGTGTGGGGCTGGGGCTCAGGCCTCTGGGTCTGACGTGGCAGCAGGCGCGTCACACCTCAGTGCCATCACCTGCTCAGACTGTGACGTCAGCTCAGAGCAGGAGCCCCAGCCTCTGCAGCACCCCTGAAAGGGCCGGGGAGGGTGGGTGTGGCCCGATGTTCAGGAACCGCCTGGGTGTGTGATCGGGGCGAGGCTCTGTTTGCCCATCTGCAGAGTGGTGCTCTCGATGGGCATGTGTATTCACTTCAGTTGGCAGCAGTGGCTAACCCATCCTCCTGTCCATTCAGTCCCAGGCATTACATGGCAGGGCTGCCCCTTCTCCCGGGGAATCAGCCTCACCAGCTTCCTCAGAAGAGGGGCAGCATTCTGGGGGGGTGCGAGCACGGGGAAGACTCACCTCGGAGCTGCATCTGCAGAGTAAGCACACTTTGTACCTTGATTTCATGTTTGTGCTTTGGACCATGTGTTCCCCCAAAACTCACCAAATAAACCTGATGGCATGAGGAGGTGGGACCTTTGGGAGATGATTCGATCATGAGAGTGAAGCCCTCATAAATGGGGTCAGTGCCTTGAGGGACTCAGAGAGTTCCCCGTTCCTTCCGCCACATGAGAACACCACAAGGTGACCCTCTATGACCCAAGAAGTGGTCCTCACAGACTCCAAACCTGCCATCTTGGACTCCCCAGCCCCCGGAACTGTGAGAGAGATGTCTGTGTTTATAAGCCACTTTGTTGTGGATTTCTTCTGTAGCCGTCTGAATGGACTGAGACAGCTTGCTTATTTAGAGGGGCTTTGGAAGGTGACGGTGGATGGTAGTGGAACGGGGTGCAGAAGTCACCCCGAGACATTGTGTAACGCTACTCCTGCAAACCTGGGAAGCATGACCCACGTGCAGGCTGCCCAGAGGCTGCTGTGACCCCCGGTAAAACAGGCTGGATGCAGAGGCAGATGGTGATATCCAGAGGAAGTGGGACAGCTGTTTCCTCTCCATCTCTAGAGCCAACCTGTAGTACCTCCAGGAGGGTCAGAGTACCCTGGGGGTCATCATTCCCAGGCATGAACTACTTACTCAGATTCCTCCCAGCCGTGACCAGGAGAAACCCGTGGGGGTGCTGTACCCCGGGCTCTGAGGGCTGTGCCGAGATGTTCCGCTGCTGAACTAGATTGATACCCGTCCCTTCCCAATTTGTAGTAAAGAACAAAATGATGACTTAGAATGATCCCGATTTTACCTTCTTCTCCCATTGGCTTTCTCTAAGCTTCTGGCACCAGCTACTGCTTGGCTGCTAATGAGTACGCCAGGAAATGAAATGAAATGTACAAGTAGCAAATCAATATTAATAAGAATTATCAGAATCAGCCAATTCTGCTGAGTTTCGCAGCACATTTTTATCGTGGATGTTGTGTGTGTGGTTATGATTTCATGGTGCGGCGCATTTTCTGCTAGTAAAATTGTTCCCAGTTCATGGGATGGAGCCAGAATTTAGTATTTCACGGAGTCCCCCCTGGAATTCCAGTCCATAGTTTCCAAGGAAGGCAATGGGATGAGGATGATGTGGCAAAGGGAGGGGAGCCAGGATGGGCTGGGATGCCCCAAACTCAGGCCTCTTTTCTGACACCCCACCCCCACCCCCTCCCCATCCAAGGCATTTAAGGCCTAGTGACTCAAAATCTCTCAGGTGTCTCCCGTTCCTCCCTTCTCCACTGCACCAACCTTGTCTTAGCTGGATTTCTACACCTGCTTCTAACTGCCCCCACCACGCCCCCACCCTGCACCAGGAGGTCTTTCCGAAACACAAACGTGGTCACATCAGCCCTCCGGAAAAATCCTTTCCTGGCTCCTTGTGGCCTTCAGGGTTAAATACCAGATTCCTTCATAGTGGCTTACAAAGGCCCTGAGATCCCCCCCCCCCCAAGCTCTCTCCTGTCTTCTCCACCTCCATGCGACAGGCACTGGCACCCAGGTGGGGCAGTTCTGTGCCTCCGGGCCTCTGCAGATGTGGTCCCTCTTCCTAGAAAGCTCTGAATTAATTTCCCTACCTCTCACTGGCAGGCACATTCATAGTTTCACCTGTAGCTCCTTCACACCTTGCGTAATAGGCTTTGAAAAATGGAATAATAAATGTGGGCTGTTCACTGCTTGCAATGGGTGAGCCAGGATGTACCCAAAGCTGCTCTATGTCCAGATAGAACCAACCTGCGAATGAATCATCTGGATCGTGGGATGTTCCAAAGGGGCCTCAAGAGTTGCTGCCCGGGGCCTGGGAACAGCCCGGTCAGAGGTGGGGTTGCGAGCATCTCAGGCTCATCTTGCTGACTGTGGAATTCCCTGACCGCTCTGAAGACTCAGTATCTGGGAGGGAGGCCTGGGAGGATGTCTGAGGGTGGAGGGAAGGCGTAGAAAGGGCCAAGAGGGCTTGGAAGGGACATTTGGCTGGAACTAGAGCCAAGTCTTCTGTCTTAGCACCTGGGCCTCTGGAGTGGCAGGTGGGGCTGAGCCCTATTACCCTCCAAAGTCGGAGTCCTTGTGGGACTGAGAATCAATTGCTTTCCATTTCAGTTTATATTCTTGGCCTGTGCAACTTAGGAAAAGGACAGTCTGGCCTGATGGAGAAGATTTGGAGGCTGGGAGTCATACGGTCCTGGGTTCAAATTCTGCTTCTACTTAACCAGCTACAGGTCTCAGGCAAGACACTGAACCTCTTCAAGGTTCAGCTTCCCAGGGTGGTACAGACACATTGCCCCACCTGGGGCTCCCCCTCTTCCTCCTCCTCTTCCACCTTCTCTGTCTCTTCCTCCTCCTCCACCACCACCTCCTCCTCCAGGAAGTCCTCTGGGCACCTGATTGCCCTTTGTGCAGCTGTTGTCCAGGCTGCTAGAGCACGGTCTGAGCCCTCCAGCCCAGCTGTCTGGCCTTGGTCACTCACCTTATCAAGGGTGTGTTTCTTATCAGTCTCACTTGGCCATGGGCTCTTCCTCTTCTGACCTCTGGGTAGGCCCTGCATCATGGCTAGTCTCGGCCCAGCCAAGAGGATTAAAACACGTACCTCAACTCCCAGCTAGAATCTTCTGGAAACTTCTCTGTTTCTTTTCGATCTTGCTTGGCTCTCACTGCCCTAGGGTGGCTCAAGGTCTTATGGCCATAACTGCAGCACATGCCTCTGTGTGTGTGTGTGTGTGTGTGTGTGTGTGTGTGTGTGTGAGAGAGAGAGAGACAGAGACAGAGACAGAGACAGAGACAGAGGAGGGAGAAGGAAGAAGCGGAGGGGAGAGGGCTCGTGCCAGGCCACACACACCATGTTTTTGTTTTGAGGAGAGAGTGAAACAACCCTCGTTCCCCATCAGCTGACTCTTCCGGGCAGACGTCAGTGGGATACTAAGCCTGCAAGCTGGGCAGGTCAGCTGTTCAGATCCCAGCTGGGTCCAATCTCTGTCACCTACAAAGAGAAATACCAGAGTCCTGGAAGTTTCACTAATAATTATAACAACAACTGCAAGTATTTGGGGCATTTGCCCTGCTAAGCACTTGACATATGTTATCTTAGTTTTCACAACAGCTATTTGAGATGGATGCCATGTTAGTCCCATTCTACAGATGAGGAAACTGAGACTCAGAAAGATTCCATGCCATTGCAAGCATGGGTGCAGATCTACAGCCAGTCTGTCTGGCCCCCAAGCCCACGCTCATCTCCATTACCCAAGAACATCCACAGGCCCGAAACCTGGACTCCTGGGTGTTAAGATTCTGGCTCTGCCGCTGACTGCCATATGTGGGACATTTAGTGCACCAGGCCTCAGGTCCAGTCACTTTCAAGCTGACCAGATGCTGCCAAAGCCTTGTCAACTGTCCTGTGCTGAGAAGTTGTGCTTGGGTGGTTCTGAATTCTCTGAGGCTCAGATGCAATCATTTGCATTCTGGGTTTCCCAGATTCTGACCATAGGCGCCAGGGTTCTGGAATCCTGTGATCCCCATGTTCTCTGATCTTCATTAGGATGTGGGCTCCAGGAGGACATAAGCTTCTGTCCATGTGTGCCCTGCTCTATGCCAGGGCCCATCAAAGCCAGCGCTTGGCATGTGGTAGGCGCTCAGTCAATGTTTGTTTACTGAATGACTGACACACCCTCACTTCTGCCTCCCCCAACAGTCAGCAGCCAGCACCCACACTCTGGCTGGAGCCCAGGCCCTGAAATGTGGCCAGTTGCCCATATAGTGACAGACAAACCCTGAACCAGCAAACAGCCCATTTGCCCTCTGGCCCTGCTTGGCCACTAATCAGCAACATGACTCCAGGCAAGCCACCTAACCTCTCTGAACCTCGTTTCCCCCCAAGCACACTAGATGAGGAGTCAGAGAAACATACCATGCTCATTCCTGCCTCAGGACCTTTGCACATACCATTCCCTCTGCCTGAAATACTCTTCTCCCGAATTCTCCTGCCTCTGCTCCCACACTTCATTCAGACTTCTGCTGAAATGTCACCCCTTTAGAACCTCATCTCTTTAGAGAAACCTCTGTGACCACCTCAAATCAAACATCTCCTCTGGTCACTTTCTTTTCCTTCTCCAAATTGTTCATTTTTTTCATAGTACTCATCACTACCTGACAATATTTACTTGTTCAATGTTATCTCTTTTCCCCAATTAGAATTTAAACTCCAAGAGGACAGGCATTTTGTTTGCCTGATTCATTACTTAGACCAGTGTTTGCCACATAGTAGGTGCTCAATAATATTTGTTGAAGGAGGCAGAAGGGCAAAAGCTTCATGGGCAGCCCTGGTCCAGATACCTCCACCCGATTTGTAGCACCCAGACATTGAGCCGCTTGGGGCAGCTCTCTGCCCACAGGCTCGCTCAGCCTGACCTCCCAGAGGCCCAGACACTCTCACACACAGCTCTGGGCACCTCCACCCTGGGAAAATAAAACCAGAAGTGTGTGCCCTGAGAAAGCAGGACGTAAGACAGCTAGTTTTCCCCAAAAGGGGAGAACAGCAAGGAGGAGGCTTGGGGGAGCTGGCTGTGTTCTGTTGACGTAAGAGTCGTTGCTAGATAAACACCCTTTTTCCATGACGGTCTGCTTGAGGTCTGGTGCACTCAAACCGCCAGAAAAGAAGGAGGATCATACTATGTGTGAGAGTTGAGGAGGGGAACAAAGAATTCTATATCCGAACCGGCTTGGCTTCTGAAAACTGCTTTGCTCACATCTCGCCATCCAGCCTCCGCCCCTCTCGGCTCCCCACAGGTCTTCACTGCCCACGAGAGAATGCAGCCCCTTGGTCTGGAATGCCTGGTTCTCTGGGATTCAGCCCGAACCAGACCTCCAACCTACTTTCTCCAGCTCTCCTGCAGAAGGGCTCAGCTGCAGCAGGGTGCAGGAGCTATTTCCCCAGTGTGCTATGACCAGTCTCCTCGCCAAGCTTTACTTGTGCCATCCTGTCTGCCCAGAATGCCCCCACTGACCCTCTTCCAGGAAGCCCTCCCTGACGACACCCACTCATGAGACCTCCTCCTCCTGGACTTGCCCACTTCTAGGGGATCCTTAGGAGTGTATATGGGTACATGTTGGGTGCCCCGGCCTGCGGGAAGCCTTGTAAGCAGGGATGAGGGAGAGCTTGGGTGGGGCAGTACTCTGTCCATCCTGGCTTGATCAAATAAGGTAATGGACATGGATGTGCCTTGCAAACTGTAAAGTCCTATTCTGCCTTAGCCCAGGCCCCTTTACATCGGGCCTGGACCCTTGCACCAGCATCCCCATGGTTTCCTGCTCTAGTTCACCAGGCCCATCTAGCTTTCCTGCTAGCCCCACGGGGGTCTTTCTGAAACATGGATCTGATCAGTTCCCTTCTCCAGCGATCCCTCCTTGCTGCAGGTTCTGTCCACCACTGAGGGGTGCCTCCGGCTGGGGTTCTCATGCTTTCCCACCTCCCGCCTTTGCTCAGGTCATTCCCTCTGCCTGGAATGTCTTTCCTGCTCCCTCTCACCCTTACTCCATAGACTTTCTCTTCCTTTGGAATTCCCTGGCCCCTCCAGGCACGTCAGCTACTCTGGGGACCCTTGCCAGCCATCTCTGTGCAATGACACCCCTCAGCCGTATCTCAGTCCTTAATCTGTTTGCACAGGTGCCTCCCCGGGGTAGGCTGGGCCTCGAGATGTCAACCTGCTCCTGGCGGATGGTTGCTCCTGGGGAGTGGTGCTGTCTGCTGAGGCTGTTCAGTGTGCCAGGCCTGGCACTTGATAGACTTCTGTTTATCGAGACCCAACTACAGTCCTGAAAAAAAATTGTCTTCTTCCAGGTAGTGGGACTGAGGCTCGGGGATGCTGCGGCCGCTGCTGGAGATCACTGCTGGGGCCGCATGGGAACCCTGGCCAGGCTGATTCACGGCCTCCCTCCACACTGCAGGCCTGTGGCCGGGAGGACCCCAGATCGCTTTCAGAACCTGGCTGTTACTCAGCCTTCTTCGGGATTTCGTGTGTCTTTTTTCTGTCCAGTTCTTCATTCCTCCATGGGTGCTCCCTTCATCCCTGACAAGCAGCTGGCCGGTGTCCAAGGGGCCACAGGCCCTGTCCACCTCCCTGTCCTCCTTAGGCCTGCTGTGGTCCCCTCCAGGTCACCTGGGCCCAGGCTCCAGAACAAGGTCGGACCTAGTGCTTCTCTTCAGGACCCCCCAGGAGCCAAGCCACCCTGTGCCCACGTCTGTCCCAAGCCTCTTCCCGTTCCTGACATCCAGGCTGCAGATCAATAAATCTGTCTCCTGCTCTTCTCTCAACCATCTGCTCTCCCTGGTGGTCCCCGGGGAGTCTGCCAGGCTGGCTTCAAGTTCCCAGGTCAGAGAGAAGAAGCTATTTTGAGACCATCTGTTTGAGGGGTGCCTCCGGCTGGGGTTCCACCGCTGAGGGAGGATGCCCAAGCAGTGGGGGGCTGTCAGGAGGGGACAGCAATTGGGGAATGAGAGCCACCTTTATCTTTGGGCTCAAGGCCATGGTATGCCAGCTCTCCCCCAACTCGGGCAGACTGGTCAGATCCCAGCCCTGGTTGCATCTTGGATGTGTCGCGGGCCAGATGGTGCGGGAGGAAGCGGGGAAGACAGTCTGAACCTCAGCACCTCCCCCCTACTCCTTTTAAAACACATACACACACCCTTAAAATTGGGTTGCCAGTGACAACCTGGCATATCATCTTCTTTTTATATTATTCTTAGCCCCTCTGTTACCATAGCAACCGAACAATGCTTTTAAATATAGCAGTTAATTTTTTCAGCCCCAGCAACAAAGTTCTGGTGCTGTCCAGAAGGCCACAGGCGGTTTCTTTCCTGGGGGCAAGGCCCTGCACACTCATCTCGCCGCGTGTCAGCCCCAGAGTGGGAGCCGGAGCTGAGCGTCCCGAGGCTGCCCCCAGAGTCAAGGTGCGACTGAAGTACCCCGGGCTCTGCAACCGGCACCCCTGTCAATATCTGCCCCGCCCCCGCCCCTGCAGCCCTCGCTTCTCCTCTCTGAACCTCAGTTTCTTTATCTGGTTCATGGAGGTGACGGGATCTGCTTCACAGATGGAGAGAAGCCGTAAATGAGCTAGAGGAGGAGAAAGTAGCACATGGGAAACGCAGTAAATGCATCTGTGCTCCTTGTCCTTTCTCCTCCCCGCCCCCACTCCTTCCCTCCCTTCCTTCCTTTCTGTCCTTACCTCCCTCTCTCTTTTGCATTTTTCTCACCCCCTCCTCCCTACTGCCTTGAATTATTGATGTTAAATTCCCAGCCAGTAACATCAGAGGGTTAAAATCCATAACCAGCCTTCCTCTGGCCTCCCCTTGGATCGCCCTCCCTCTGTGGGCTGGTGAGCTCATCAGAGTCATTAATCATACATCATGGCTTGAGAACCCAGGCCCCCATGGCCCGGCCACTGAGCAGCCCCGGCAGGATGCAGCCTGGGCAGGATGTCTTCGGGCAGGGCTGGGCTGGGCTGGCTCCAAAGCCCTGGACAGAGCAGGCATGTCAGTGCGAGCTGGTCTGGGAAGGGGGGCCGACAGCCTGTGGAGGGGCATGTCAGCAAGCGCTCCCTGTCCTGGTGACTGGAGGTGTCCTCTCCAGGTGCCCTCCGCTCCCACCCCCCTCCTACCATCATCCTGCACCTCCCCCAGGCCCCCCCCCAGGCACCCATCCACCTATTCTCTGCATTCCTGAGCTCTGCATGGCAGGCCTGCACGTGGGAGCCATCTGTCTGACGCTCCGAAGTGCAGCTTGGCACGGGCTGCCCTCAGACTGTGAATCCCCTGTCCCTGGGCAGCTTCCCTCCCCGGGGGCAGACTCTGTAGGGGGGCTGATAGCACCAGGTTACAAACTGAATAAACTCTTGTCTTCACCTATGAGTATATAATGGAAACAATAATATTAAAACCATCGTGTAATTTTGCAGAGCCTTGGGTACTGATTACTATCCCTATTTTTTAAAAAAGCAAACTTGTCTAGGGTCAATAGGCTGGTGGAGAAGCTGACTCTGAATCTGTGGTGTTACTTTCCTCATATTCTTCAAGTTCAGCTTTGCTGGGTGGAGGCTGCGTGGGGCCATTTAAGGAGCAGGGCTGAGACCGACTGTGACTCTGTGGAGCCCCGGCTGGAGGCTGGGAGCTGTGCGGGAGCCAGAGGCTGCCCCGGGAGCCGTGGTCGGTGGTAGTGCGCAGGGACCAGGCAGACAGTGGCCGGGAACACACCGCTCTCCAAGCTGTGCGAGCCCTGGAGAGGAACTGATGCCCTGGCTCTCGGCCAGGCTCAGCGGGAGGGAGCCGAGGCAGGAGAGGCCTGTGCTTCTCCAGCCCACTGTGGGCTACGGCCCTGTGGGCATTTCACACTCGCCTTATTTCATCTTCCCACGGCTCTCTGAGAGGGGCACAGCAGCCAGCTTTGACAGAAGCTCCGCTGAATTTGTCAAGGTCACACAGCCCAGCAGTGGAGGGGCCACCTGTGTCTGACACCAGGGGAGGGGCCACCTGTGTCTGACACCAGTGGAGGGGCCACCTGTGTCTGACACCAGGGGAGGTGGCAGAGGGGAGGGAGCCGTCTGCCATGTCTGGTGACTGGGGATCTGACTGTCAGTCTCCGCTGACGTGGGTGACTGGCGAGCCAGGAGGTGGGGGTGGCCGAAGGGAACAGAACTGCCTGTTGCTTCCCCACCTCCCCTGGGGAGGAGGGGTGGAGGATGGCATAGGGACAAGGGGCTGCCATGCCATGCAGGGACCAGCTCTGCCCTGTGAGATGAGAAACCTGGGGCAGGTCCTGCCTGGCTGGTTCTCTGTGACCCCTGAGGCAGGTCATCTCAGGGCCTGGTTCCCCGCTTCACTCAGAAGGGAGAACATTCATTGCCCTGCCTGTCTCATGTGCTAAAGTGAATATGTAACTTAGCATCAATCAACCCGACTCTACCTGAGATGCCAACAGCAACAGGTTCCCCTGCTGTAATTCTCTTTATAGCATTACACAGCCTGGCAGTCTGTCATCCACGGCTCTCTTTATCTGTGACTGCCTTTGCTGTCGTGGCCCCAGGACGGCCGGGCTGGACTGTTCAGGGCTGTCTCTCTAGCACTGAAACAGTGCCTAGCACACCGGTGAATGAATGAACAAATGAATGAACGAATGAACGAATGAGCCATGTGATTAGATGGTGCCTCCTTCACAGTTCTACAGCCCGTCTGTATCTCCTGGCCCTCGTCACAGGTACCGTGATGGCACGTTCTCCATCTGTCTCCCCGCACATGTGAGGTCCCTGTGGCTGAGCATGGAGCCAGCCTGGAGGAGGTACTTGACGAAGCGGTGACGAAGTACTCTCCTCCCGGGTCTCCCATTTCCCCATTTGTACACGGTGAGCGTGGTCACCCCGAGATGTTCTGAGCACCCTCCCTCGGGGACAGTCTGGGATCTGTAACCTGTTGGCTGGTGTTTCTGCACCTGCACCTTTGCATGTTTCCCACCGAAATGCTGTCTCGACCCCCAGGGCTGGTCACTGCCTAGAGCCCGCCTTTTTCTCGATGAGCAATTAAACCCCAGAATAGCCCATTGTTTAGAATCAGGTGCCTGGACCCTATGTGTATCTCCAGAGTGCTGCGTAAGCTTTGTCCCTGCCAGCCACAGGGGGGGCATCCCTGGGACTGCTCAGCTTTCTCACCCTGAGAGGTTTCCTCTGGCATCGGGACACAGCCAAGGCCAAGAGGAGCAGGGGCAGGGAGGAAAGGGCGTGGAAGGGAACAGCCTTCCCTGGGAGCCAGGCCCTGGGCCGCAGCATTCCGTGTGCTCAGCAAGGCCACACAGATGGGGGTCAGCAGCCCCAAGTCACAGCCGGGGGTCGAAGTCTGTAAGGACCTTCCCCTCCCGTGGAACTGCCTCTAGATCACAGCGACTCTGAGGGACGGAGCTGCGCTCTGAGGACGGAGCTGTCAAGCACTGTCACTGTCACTCAGCTTCCGCTCAGCTCGGCGACCATCAGCCCTGAAGCACAGCCCAGCGACTGCCGGCGAGTGAGTGCTGTCACGGGGTCTGCGTTTGCAAATAACCAGGTCCTGTCAAATCGCATGTCCTCTCTGAAGGACGTGACAGAAGCCTAGAGTGCTAGGGAGTGAGAGAGGCCAGGAACTTGCGACTACCCTTGCCCACAGGGCAGAGTGGGCACTGAAGGCCAGCCCAGGGGACCACCGCGGGAGGAACCCCGTCCAGGCCCGCAGCAGAGCAGAGTCCGGAGAAATGGCTGGCGTGGGCTGTTGAGGGGATATCGGGCATCTGACCTTTGGTAAGATGGCCTTCAGCTTCCTCATCTGTAAAATGGAAGTAATGAGAGAAACCCTCGTTAGGATTTGATAAAGTAATTCATGTAAAATTCTCAGACAAGCACCAGCTTCGGGAGCCACTACTGGCCGCCACCACATCGCCACCACGCTGCACAATCGGGGCACTGGGGCTTGGGCTGCGGTGTGGGGCCGCAGCTGGGCACTGGACCGGGCTGAGGGGTAGGCAGTGCCGGGCCTCGGGGGCAAGGCGGCGGCCGTGTTCAGAGACGGGGCACAATGTTGGAGCAGAAGTCAGGCTGGGGCTTCTTTAGATGATTCTAACGATCCAAAGGGAAGGCTGGGGAGCAGTCTGGAGGGAGCTTGCGGGTGAGCCCCAGTTGTTGGAAGAGGGGAGATGAGGCAGAGGCGGAGCTTGCCGATGAGAATGTAGCCGGAGGAAGCGCTGAGCCCCGGGCTAAAGCACAAAGAACCGGGGAGGAGGAGCGCCGGTCCGGCTTCTGTCCCCTAGGACTTGAACGGGGCGGTCGCCCTGAGGCACTAGGGCTGCTTGCACACCTCGGGACTCAGGTTGGCACAGCCGGAACTCTCACCAGAGATGTCCCAGCTCCGATGGAAATGCTTCCTGACATAAGCCTCGGTTAGTTCCCGACTTCCCAACTCCATGGCACCGTCCCTCCAACGTGCCTGTCAAAACCTGAGCAAAAGTGGTCCAACTCTCAGTGCCCAGGGAGCCGGCAGGGCCTGGAATCGGCTTGCTTGCCCCGGACTCTGGACCTGGCCTTCCTATGGTTGGTGGTGGCGAGATGCCTCCTGGGCTGCAGCCCCCGCAACCCTGCAGTGTTGGTGCCTCTACGGAACGGGGCTTGTTCCTCTCTGCCTCTGTTCCCCAGCTTGGACCCCAGTTCTCTGCAAGAATCAGAGCCACACATGGACTCCAGACCTGAGGCCCTGACTAGCTATTCCCATGGCACCCAAACCCCACTGTGGGCTAGATCCTGTTCCCCATGCCCTCAGGGTGCTGGCTGGGTGCTTGCCCGGAACAAGGAAGGCTGCCAAGAAGTGGGGTGGCCACTGCTGGCCCAGAGGTCGTCACTGTCAGAGACCGCCTGCGTCCCGCCCACGAGCGGCCCTGCTCAAACCCATCACAAGCTTGCTCCAGCCTCGGGGTGCCTCCTTCCTGCCACTGGCCCGTGCTGCTGCAGGGCCAGCCTGCTGTGGGGGTACACCTCCCCAGGTCTAAAACTCTGACTGGGCATGACGATGCTTTTGGCTGCAGATAACAGGACCCTAACTACAAGTGGCTGAAACAGTAGGGTTTTATGAACTCCAAGAGCCTGGAGGTGGGCAGTTCCAAAGCTGACGGACCCAGCAGCCCAATGATGTCAAGGATTCATACTCTTCCCAGCTTCCCCTCCCTGCCAACCTAACCACCACCTCAACATCATCTCACCCAAGGTCATAAGACGGTCTCTGGGGTCGTTTGTAGACATGATGGTGGGGGTTGCAGAAGTGAACATTGTCCCTGAGAAGGACTTCCCTTCGCTGTAAGGAGGGAGCAATAAGTCCGTTTGCCAGAACCGAGTTGCATGCCCATGCCTGAGCCAGTCCCTGGAAAGCAAAGAAGCCACCACTGCCAGGGTGGACCAGTGGTTTACCCCTGGGCCTGTGCGAGGTCTGCCCCCCAGCAAAGCAGGCCTGCTCCAGCGGAGGGGAGACGGGGGGGGGGGACAGCTTTCCTACGGGCTCCTGAGGTTTGATCGGGACTTCCCTCCTTTCATTTGGTGCCAGAGAACCTGATCACAGCCCTTGGCACCAAAGAAAGCTCTTTTGACTTCTTCCTCTCTGCATCCATCCAGGCTCTTTGGTGAAAGCAACAGAAGCTGACTTTAGGACAACTTAAGCAAAAATTAATAATGAAATTGGAAGGATAATGAGAATCTCACAGAGCTGACAAGAAGGCGGGAGAACCAGACTCAGAAAAGGATCCAGGGTCCCCCAGGGAAACAGGACACAGGAGCTAGTCGGTGGCAGTCCTGGAAGATCTGGGGCCTGGAAGAGAGCATTCAGGATGCCAGCTCGGCCTCGTGCCCCCCTTGGCTGCAGGAAAGCAAGGGACCTTGCTTTAATGCCCACCGAGACCAGGAGAGCTAATTCCCCCGAATGGAATCAGGGTGCTGTTGCAGAAGTAGGGAGAAGGGGTGCTGAGTGGCCCCAAACCAGCAAGTGCACAGCACCCACAGTAGTGCCAGCCTGACCCAGAGACATAGCAGGGGTGGCGTGGAACACAGCCTCACAACGGGTACAAGATGCACAGCCACAGCTGGTATCCACAGGCAAAGGCTTCCATCGTCTTTCTAGAGGTTTCCTGAGCCACTCACAGACGGGGGGCCCCTCCGGCTTCTCCCGGCTGCTATAGAAATCCTAGCAGCGTGTCTTCTGGTCACCAGTTACAGTACACTGACAGCCCCAGAACATGCGTGAGTCTTTCTTTCGGACGAAAATTAAGCCGACATCCAGACCTTCAGGATGAAGGTCAGTTCCCAGGCCTACCACTACCCCTGGCGGGGCGGGTTTCAGGCTAGGACAGGTCTTTGGCTGCAAATAACCCATTATTGACACCCACATCATTGGGGCAGGTAAGGTGCAGAGTACTTGGCCTACAGCATCTCATTTAATCCTCCCACGCCCTATCACACGGCTGTCATTTTCCTTTCCTACAGATGAGGAAACTGAGGCTTGGAAAGAGTCAGTGACTTTGCCATGGTCACAGCTAATCAGGAGCAGATCAGGCACTTCGCCCGCTGCTAACAGGCTTCCTGTTCTTCCTACTTGGAACCGGAAGGGGACGAGACCTCAGTCTGTGTCTTCATCCTCCAGGCTTACCCAGCCACCAGAGACCCTCTGGCCCTGGCCTTCAGCCTGCCACCCATAAGGGCCTGCAGAGCTGCCATCCCAGGGACGTCGAGTCCTTCCTCACCCCGTGCAGGCCCTCCGTGAAAGCACAATTAAGAGTTGCAGTTTTAATTTTCACAATGAAACCTTCTCATTGTTGTGGCTTCTAAGGGACATGTCTGCCGTCTGTGGGCACAGGGCATCCTTTCTGCTGCCCTCATCACTGCCCTCATCCTGGCAAAAGACCAGTGACTCTACAGGTCCCCGGAGGGGTGGGCCGATGGGGCCATTTGCCGGCTGGGCTCCAAGAGGTCTCGGAGGCTCTGCAGGACCCCGTCAAGGCAGCCTCGGGGGGAGCTGTAGGGATGCGTGAGACACCCACTCAGCTTCTACCAGAGCTTCCTGTCGTCCTCAGTGTAAGTTTTATTTTCTAAGAAAAGACTGGCGAAAATGTATGGGCCCATTAGATATATTAATGCTTTTCCCACACGATTCCATAAGATTTTCCTTGAACTAAAACCCCTACATCCCCCTGGCCACGGGGAGAACTGCCTTACAGAGCCACAGCTTACGGTTCCCTCTCTGACATCATTTGAAGGCTAATAACCAGGAAGAGCCATGTATGCAGGAAACTCAGCACATCAGTGGAAAGCAGAGAGCTGTCCACTGTGCCGCTCGGTTCCCTTGCAGCAGAGGCCCTGGTAACCAGGTGCTCTCAGAAATCTGAGTTGGGAGAGCTTGTTTTTCCTCGTTCCCTGGTTCTTTCCTACTACTGACAATAATAGAGTTGATCTTTTTTTCTTTAATTATGTTTATTAATTTATTTTGTTAAGATGTTTCTCCTTTTTCCCCCTTGACACCCTCCTCCCCATACCCCCCCGGCCACCCCTGTTCCCAGCTTTGTTGTCTATGTCCATTGGTTATGCCTACATGCATATAAATTCTGTGGTTTATCTCTTCCTCCCCACCACCCCCTCTTCTGAGGTTTGTCAGTGTACCCTACTTCTATGTCTCCGGGTCTATTTTGTTCATCGGTTTGTTTAGTTCATTATATTTCACAAATAAGTGAGATCATGTGATATTTGTCTTTCTCTGTTTGGCTTGTTTTTCTTAGCATAACACTCTCCAGGTCCCTCCATGTCGTCTCAAAGGATAAGAGATCTTTCTTTCTTACAGCTGCATAGTACTCCACTGTGTACATGTGCCACAGTTTTTTTATCCACTCATCTACTGATGGACACTTGGGGTTGTTTCCAGATCTTATCTATAGTAAATAGTGCTATGAACATAGGGATATATATATTCTTTCTGATTGGTGTTTCAGGTTTCTTAGGGTATATTCTTATAAGTGGGATCACTGGGTTAAATGGCAGTTCAATTTTTAATTTTTTGAGGTAACATCATAGTGTTTTCCATAGTGGCTGCACCAGTCTGCATTCCCACCAGCAGTGTACTAGAGTCCCCTTTTCTCCACACCCTCGCCATCACTTGTTGTTTGATGATTTGTTGATGGCGGCCATTCTGACAGGTGTGAGGTGATACCTCATTGTTGATTTAATTTGCATCTCTCTGATGATTAGTGATGTTGAGCATTTTTTCATATGTCTCTTGGCAATTTGTATGTCCTGTTTGGAGAGGTGTCTATTTAGGTCCTCTGCCCAATTTTTAATTGGGTTCTTTGTCTTCCTTTTGTTGAATTGTATGAGAACTCTATACATTTTGGAAATTAACCCCTTATCTGATGTATCATTGGCAGTTATGGTCTCCCATATAGTGGGTTTCCTTTCCATTTTGATGGTTGTTTCTTTTGCTTGTGCAGAAGCTTTTTAGTTTGATGTAGTCCCATGTGTTCATTTTTTACTTTGTTTCTCTTCAATAGACTCCATCTCGTTGCACTCCTTGCCTTGGCTACTAGAATGCCCAGAGATAAGATATTTAACTAGGTCTCTCTCTTTTTAAAATGTATATTTTCCCATTATATAATACTTGTGTATTTCTTAAAAATTAAAAAATAAAGACAAGGACAAGAAAGCAAAAAAAAAAAAAAATTACTCATTGTGTTTCTAGTCCCCAAAAAACTTAATATTTCCATCTACGACTCTCTGGTTTTTGGTTTACATACAGTTTTCATGGGATTTAGTTTGTAGGTTTTTTCTTTCTACATAGGTGAAATCACCCTGCATACAAAACTTTGTAGCTTGCTTCTCTCAACCTGAAATCTGAAGTTATCACGTTCTCTTTTAAAATATTTTTTCTTTATTGATTTCAGAGACAGAGGAAGGGAGAGGGAAAGAAATAGAAACATCGATGAAAGAGAACATAAATTGGCCGCCTCCTGCATGCCCCCCACTGGGGATCAGGCCCACAACCTGGGCATGTGCCCTGACTAGGAATGAACTGGCGACCTCTTGGTGCACAGGTTGATGCTCAACTACTGAGCCACAACAGCTGGGTTAAAGTTATCACATTCTTAAAGGGTGCATAATATTCTATCAGTAGATCACAGGTCAATAAGCTCGTTCTATGAAAGGCTAGAGAAAAAATATTTGAGGCTCTTTGGGCCATACTCTACCTGTCCCACCTGCTCCACTCTCCACTCTCGCTGTAGCACAAAAGCAGCCACAGGAAATATGTAAATGAGTGGAATGTTTGTGTGCCAATAAAACTTTATTTATAATAACAGGCTGCTGGTGGGATTTTGGCCCTGATAGAGCTGGTTTTGATTTTCGTGTGTTAGCACTTAGATTTGTTTTCAGTGCTCAGTGCTTTAGTATTCTAGGTGAGGCTGCATGAAATTTGCTTAGACTTCTTTTTCCTTAGACTGTATTCCTGGAAATTGGGATGGTGGTGCCCCAAAGTATGGATATTTGTGAGGCAGAGCTCTTGGTGCATGCTGTGATATACTGCTTTCCAAAAACAGTCCACCAGCCACAATGCGAGAGCGCCCATACCCCAGACCCTGTGCACACTGGGCATTGTTCTTCATGACACGCCCAGCCTCCCCTGCTCCTTTATGTCTGGACTCTGCTTTTGTCTAACCCTTCAAGCCTTGGTCTGCACTTATTCTTCACTCTTCCTTATGTCCTCTGTGGAAGTAGGTGAGATGTAAGCAAACAGGGATCAAATTCAGGGGGCGGTGGAGCCAGGGAGGCACAGGGTCCTGAAGGTCCAGTGTGGGTGGCACTGGCCAACAAGGCTGACAGCTGTCTGTCTCTGTTGGGCAAAGGACTTCAAGGGCTGGACACTAGCTGGAGTTTCCAGAGCCTGTATCACGGGGGGCCAGGTCGGAGTGGGGACGTGAGAGCATCATGGAGAGAAAGGAGCAGCATGGTGGGAAGAGAAGAAAGGGGCTTGGGGGTTCGTGATGCACACTTCTGTCAGGCTCCGTGTGTGTGAGCTTGGGCAGGTTCTTTTTCCTCTCGGAATTGCCCCTTTGTCATCTGCACAGTGGATAAAACAGTTAACTGTGCAGGATTGTCATGAGGGTTCAACATGATCCTTAATACAGGACCTCACACAGTGCCTGACATGGAGAATGGACTTACTGTGTCTTTGTTAGGTTGGGTTGGCTGGAATGTTAGGGTCTTAGAAGAGATGGGAATTAAATCAGATGGATATTTTTTAAAAGAGAGAAAGTGTGAAACCGGTGCACACCACATGGTGGGCCTACAAAAAGTGGTGGATGGATGAATGAATGAATGAATGAATGAAGAATGGAACTTTGAAGACAAACAGCTCCAGCTTTGTCACTTGTTAGTTACATGATCTGAACAATGGACCTCCCTCTCTAAGCTCCCTTCTCTGCAAAGTGGGTTTACTGAATACGGGTATTTACCTAGTGCTCACAGATAAGAAAATTGAGGCATGGGTGACCAAATAGTTTGTTCAGGGTTTCACAGCTGGTACATGGAGAGGTCCGGGGGCCCACCCACAGGCTTGTTGTGAGGGTGAAATGAGACAAGGAATGGAAAGTTTCTGGCTAGTACATGTTCATTCTGTCCCATCAGCAGGACGGTGTGCCAGCCTGAGGGTCTTGGCCAGGAAACAGCACAGGGGGTCTGCAGCCATGACAGGGACCAGGCCTGCCTCAGAGGCGACTGCACGCCGGCTGGGAGGTGCTGGCACCAGCACTTGGGAGGGACCCTCCAAGGGAGTTCTCTGGAGACCACCCTTTCCCTGGTGCTGTTTCCCAAGCAGCTGTCTTGCCTCCAAAGAGCCCAGTGTGCTGGGGCTAAATAGAGAATTTCCCTTTTTGCAGCAGCCTTTTGGCTAAGCATAGAGCCCAGGCTACTCTAACAAGTGTCTCCCTAGTAGAGGGATCCAAAGCCCACATGAGGGAGAGTGTGGTGGAAGCAACACCTAGCACAGGATGAACTGGCCCGTAGAACAAGCTCCATCACCGTGAGCTGCTGTTGAGCTTGGCAGGCTCATGATCACTGTCGCTATGGACCGGAGGTTTTACCTCCTCCCTATGACATTTGACCCATGTAATATCCCTCCAAGGTGGGCATGAGTTTCCCCATTACACAGATAAGGGAACTGAGGCAGGTACAGGGAGGTAAGTACACAGCTAGTGAGGACAGAGCAACAGATTGAGGACTTGAATTTAAGTATCTGACTCTAGAGCCAACAAGCACATTTACTGCCCTTTGTTGGTGAAGCAGAAAGAGCTCTGAGTCCCAGAATGACCGACCTCTTTCCTCCTGAACTTGACTGTGACCCAGGAACTGGGGGATTCTAGGTTCCTTGAGACCTGAGCTCCATGACTCTTGACTTGCTCATCCATTTGTTAAGGCACGGCTATAGAGCAATTTCCAGGGAGTATTTCATCCATTCAACTATCCAACAAATGTTTATTGGGGATCATCCAGGTACCAGCTCTTGTTCTAGGTTCAGGGCATACATCATGAAAAATAACAATTACAACGAATCCTGACTATGTACCAGACACTATTCTAGACACTGCACATGGATTAGCACACTTAGTCCTCACAACAACCTACAGATAGTTACTATTAGCCTTCCATTATAGATGAAGACGTCAAGGCACAGAGAGGTTATTTGTCCAGGGTACCACATCTAATGAGTGTCGGAACCAGGGTTTGAACCCAGTCAGTCTGAGGTCAGCATCCACAAGCTGAACTGCCTCCACACTATGTGGCTTTCATGGCCTCTGCCCTCATGGAACTGATAGTCTTTCTTTTCCAACAGGCAAGTTAAAACAGTACCAATAATCATTTCATTTAGTTTTGTCTGCTGAGAGGCATACTGTGCAGTGAGTATGAATGATCCTGGAGTTGTAAAGAGCGTGACATCACTGAGCCAGTGGGAAGGAGTCAAGGTCATAAACAGGACCATGGTCCACTTTCCAATGGCCTTGACTGCTCTGTACCTTATGGCAAGTCTTGTCACCTCTCCATTTTTTTAATTTACAAAATGGATTGTCAGTACCTATTATACCTGCCTCCAAGCATTTCTGTGAAAACTAAATGATATGGCAGATGGAAACAAGATTGTAAAATAGAAAAAAAAGGGGGGCGGGATAGAGGGAGGGAGGGGACTGGGCAAGGATTTGTTATTGGACCAAAGTGAAAATCTGGTCAATTGAATGAATGAGTGAATGAATGAATGGTCCTAGCAAGTCTGCAGATTGGCCCCATGGATAACAAATGGCTCCCTTCAGGAGATCTGTTGGGCTTTTACAGGGTCCCATTGAGGCTCTGTCCTTGGCCATGCCCCATGCTCCTGTCCCTTGAGTTATTTTGCATCTGATTTTGTGTGAGCCTCCAAGACTGTTTTAGCAAACACATATTAATGTCTGTTGGGAGACAGGCCTTATGCTAGACTCTGGAGGGAGACCAAGATGAATCTGGAATGGTTTCTGCTCTCAAGGACTCACAGCCTAGGAGGAGAAATGATCATTGTAATTATTAACAACAACAACAACAACCATTATCTACAATTATTGAACATTTACCACATGCCAGATACTGTGTTGAGTTTTTATATACATTATTTTGTTTTGTCATTACAATAATTCCATGAATTGCTGAAATTACTGTTCCATTTTACACATGGAGAAACAGATTCAGATGGATTAGGTAACTTACCTAAGTACACACAACTCTAAAGTTATAGAGATGGGAATGAACCTGAGAAAGAAGATGTATGCCAATAACTCTATAATAAGGTAGAAACGATTGTATAGCCTACTATCGGAGCAAGGACAGGTTTCTTGGGATCAGGAATAGAAGGAAAGCAGGATGATGGCAGTGGTGGTAGTGGTAATGGTGATGCAGCTGCTGCTGCTGTTGGTAACAATGATGACGGTGGTGGTGTTCATGGTGATGATAATGATGATGATGATCATGTTGATGATGGTGATCATGATGATGTTGGTAATAACGATGACGATGGTGATGATCATGTTGATGATGGTGATCATGTTGATGTTCATGGTAACAACAACAGTATTAATGATGGTAGTGGTGGTGATCACGTTGATGCTCATGGTGCTGCCGCTGCTGTGATGATAACAGTGATATTTATGATGATGGTGTTGTGATGGTGATGGCGCTGCTGCTATTGATAATAACAATGACATTTATGATGATGGTGGTGGTGGTTGTGTTAATGGCAATGATGGTGATAAGAATGATATTGATGAGGATGATAATCCTCTGGTGCACATTTTTTGAGCTTCTACTTTATGCCAGGCTCTGACATGAGTGTTTTCCATTATCTTGTTTCATTCTCTTAACAACTTTCCAATGTCAGGATCATCATCTCCCTTTCACTCCTGAGGACCCTGATTTGGAAAAAGGCCAAGTGACCTGCTCAAGGGCACACATCCAGTCTGAGCTGGGCCTGACCTTAAGCACGCCTTATTGTCAAGTCTCCTCTCTTCCATGTACCAGGGACCCTAACCTGTGGGCCATGGGGTCAGGCATCTCAGAGATGCACTGTAAATACCTACTGAATGAATATCCACTGGATGAATCCCCAAGGGGCCAAAGCCTTGAGCCCAGGAGACCTCAATAACATTTCTCAAATGAGTATGTGTAACCATTATTTAAATATATGTGGTGGTGCCATGATCACTAAAATACAAGTTCATTGTAAAGCATTATGCTCATTGTGGCCTTTGTACTGCTGTTTATTTTCCCAGTGAAAAGATACTAAGTGTTCAGTTACCATCAGGAGGAGTTTGGAGAAATACTTTCACACAAATAGGAGTCCCTGTGCTGAAAATGGTGGGAAGCTTCATGCCATCCTTGCACAGCATATAGAAAGTGCTTGGCCCCATGTCTGGCACAGAGATGACTCAGAGGAGGGAGGAAACCCACCAGGCTGGGTGTTGAGAGCCCGTGGCATTTGTCCTGGCTCTACAAGTGACTTTCTCGCTAGGCCCGTGCTGCCATTCTCGGTGACTTCATCTCTGTAAGACCTGACGGTGGCATCTAGTAGCATCCCCAGAAGGCTGTTGAATGCTGGCATGAGTGAATGAATAATGAGAGAAAGCATGAGTGGACTGTGGTGAGCGGCGCTCGGGGAGCTCCAGGGAGTGCTGGAACGTGACGGTGTCTCAGCCTGAGAGAAGAAATGGAATGCAGGGGGTGCTGCAGGGCTGGTGACAGGACACTCAGCTCTGAGTGGGGTGATGGGGTTGTGGGTGCATGTCTGGGGGCCTGACCTTGACCCTGTGTTGCCCATGTTGTAGAAGAGGTGGGAGCTGGGGCTTGGCTGTGCGGCCACCCTCACCAAGGCTGTGCTCATCATTTTGGGAAGCATTTTTTAAACTCCAGTGAAGGTTGACAGATGGTGGTGGTATAATATTCTCCCTTTCTCTACTTCCCACAGGTCTCCCTCCAACACATTCCTCCAAGCTCCTAGAAATCTCTGACACATCTCGACCATGAGACCACGGCTGGCTTTTGACAGGTAAGCCCCTCACCCCGCCTCGCACCGCAGGACACAGAGACATTTTAGCACAGCCCAAAGGTCACTGGGCCATGTGTGTGGCCAGGAGGTAGGTGGCGCTGATTTTATCCTCGGCAGGAGAATGGATCTCCACACTCTACTGAGACTTTGGGACAAGCCTGCTAAATGCCAGAGCCCTTCAGCTGGCATTTTTGCAAATGCAGCATATGGTGATGGGCACCTGTCCTGGAACGGAAGCCAAGGACCTGGGTCTGACCCTGGTTGGCCTTTCCTGCTTGGGAGAATCTCAAGCAAGAACCTCCCTTCCTGGGTCTCTGTTTCCCTCTGGGACAGTGAGGAAGTGGGACTCGGTGCACTGGCGGGGCTCCAGCCAGCTGTTCCGGCTCAGGCAAGGCCAGGGGATGGGGGCGGGTGGTGGGAGCAGAAGCAGTCTGCCACTTCCCTGGGGCTCATCTCCTGTTTGATTGCTCCACGGCCGTCACCACCACAGGGAGCCCAAGCTGGGCTGTGTATATGCCATGTGTGCACATGCATGCATTCAGGGGCCCGTGTTCCTTCCAGCAAACTCTGCTGAAAGTCAAACTCAGACATGGACCGTCGCCAGCCCCACACCTGCCTTCTCATGGGCACACACCGTGGAACGATGGGCTGCCAGGGCCCAGAGGGAAGGGCAAAGCCTGACCGCTCACTGGGAGCCGGGCGGGCCCGCCGCAGATGCGGGTGTGAAGACCAAGCTGAGCGAGTGGCTGTGCAGGGTGGGAGACCGGGTTATCCTAACAGTGACTCGCATTTGGATCAGGAGTGGGTGTAGGGCCGAAGCTCACGGGCAGATCTGCAGGGCCCGCTGGGGAGCTGCCCGGGAGACGAGACCTGGAGGGTACACGGGGGCCTTTGTCCAGCAGTTGGCTCTGTCTGGTGGACCGAAGGCTGCCCCACCGCCAGGTCATTCTCAGTCTTGAACGAGGCTCAGGTGACACATGGCAGGAAGTCAACACCCTGTCCCCAGCCTGTCTCCAGGCCTCTGCCTGAGTCTAGCCAGGCTCGGTGCCTACCCACCCTCCCAGCAGGCCTGGCTCTAAGGGAGGAGAGCCAGCATTCTGCTGCGGGCCCGCCCGGCTCCCAGTGAGCGGTCAGGCTTTGCCCTTCCCCTCTGGGCACTGGCACCTGACTGCCTCCAGGTGGTTTGAGGACAGGTGTGTGAGTGCCAGCCTGTACCTGCTTCCTCAGCCTGGAGACCTGGCCCAGGAGGCTCCCAGGCACAGAACACTGCTTGGCTGGCTCAGCTGCAAAGCATGCTGGGGAATGTGGGGCTAGGGACTAGGAGGAAGCCAGCCACAGTTGAGACGACACAGGGATCCTCTGTGACCCGGACCTGCCCCTCGCCAGCTGAATTCCCTCCACGCCGGGCTCTCTACTCCCTGCACCCTGGCCTCCCGCCCGATGAAGGTCCCTGAGCACAGCAGCATCCCCTCCCCCAAGTCTGTGCCCCTGCTCTTCCTGTGGCCCCTCCTCCACCCTCCTATCCGAACCAGTGGGCCCCTCTGGACCTTAAATCTTGGTTCTCTGGGGAGCCTCTGCTGACCTTGCAGCTGCCCTTGTACACAGGGCCTGCCACACAGGACATCCGTCCTCTGTCACCACGCACTCCTCCCCGCGTTTCGTCGTGGGTTCCACGCCGTCTCCCGCCACGGTGGATTTCTTGAAGGCAGGGGCAGCGTTTTGGCTGTTTCCAGAGTGAGATGAGGGAGTCCCTGGAGTGAAATGTGAGGTGGGGAAGCCGAGGCAGGGCCTGTCATCCGGACCTACGTGTGGCCTGTCGCCATGGAGATGACAAGGAGCCACGGGACGGACACCTGTGAAGGCGGGAGGGGTCCATTCGGGATGGGGCTGGTGGGGGTGGTTCAGGGAAGGCACTGCAAGGTGGCCCTGCACTGGGCTCTGACGGATGAGCAGTTCAGCAGGTGAAAGTGGCAGCGGGCCACCTGGGTAGGGAGGAAGCAGGCACAAGGGCGGAGCGGCTGAGACACAGGCACAGGGAAGGGGTGGCGGACGGGAGGCTGCAAGAAGTGGGCAGGCCTCTGAGGGCCATCCGGGGGGGCTCGCGTCGGGCCCTGTGTGATCAGGGAAGGGAGATAGTCAGGTTTGTGGTGCCCAAAGGGACCTCTGGGTTGAGGCGAGAGGCTGGGAGCTAAGAGGAGGTACTCATGTCCGAAACTACTGAACCAGAGCGAGGGGGTGGCCAGGGCAGGATGCCCCCACAGAGGGGTCTGTGGCCCAGAGTCTCAAGAGCTCAGGGCCCCACTGCAGCCCTTCGGGACCTGACACAGAGGACCACAGGCCTCCGGGGTCCCTGTCCTGTGCTGGCAGTCCCTCCAGTAGAGGGCCACTTGGCTTGCCATCAAAACACCTCTTCCCGCCCCACCCAGCTCTCTTCCTCCCTGTCCCTGAAGAACAATAGGCTGCCTCCCCCGGAAACAACCTGTAAGATCTGTGCTGCTGTTAGGCCGTCGGCCCTCTCCGCTGCTCTAGATGATGACAAGGTGGCCCTGCGCTCTAGTTTTCTGTGGTGGGTAATCCTTCACTCGTTTGTAGATTTACAGTTTCCTCTCTTGGCAGAACTCAAAACGCTTTACATCTATCATCCCCTGGCATAGTGGAAAAAGTGGGTGCCGGGCCCAGAGAGTTGAGCTGCCCTACCAGCCCCCCAGGGAGCAGTGTAACTGGTCAGAGCCTCGGGGTCTTTGTCTCTGAACCTCCTTCCTCAGATCGTTCCAGACCCAAGGCCAGAGCACGTGGGACAAGCCCACTCAGTGCCCGTCCTGTAGTTGGCACTCACATTCCATGTTCCTCAGTCAACTGACGTCCCCGGGCTGGGCGTGTGGCCTAGGAAGGCCTGTGAGTGTTTCGGTTCCAAGGCAGCGTGGGAAGGTAGCGTGCCTGCCTTAGCACTAGGCGGGCCAACCGACTCGGCTTCCCTTTCACAAGCGCATCCAGCAGAACTTGCCTGAAACCCCTCTGTTCCAGGCACGGGGGACACTGGGGGCCCAGCAGCAATAAGGTGCCCCCCCCCCCCCGAGAAGGGACACGTAGACAAATACCAGTCCACTGTGAGAAAGAGTCCCAGTGGAAGCACACGCAAGTCACCAGACAGGTGGCGAGGAGAGGGAGCCATGCGTTCTGCGGGGCTGTGATCGGAGGAGGGGTGAGCTGCCACTGAAGGATCTGTGGGATGTCGGACCCGGAGGACTGTGGGTAGAGAGGGGGCACTCCAGGCAGAGGGACCAGCATGTGCGGAGGAGTAGCCGTGGGAAACAGCCTGGTGTGGTAGGGCGGCCGTGTTGGCGTTAGTAGTGGCCTGTCCAGCAGCGCTCCTGTCACAGAGATGCATTCAAGGAAACCTAGTACCCAGCCACCTTGTCAGCTCCGGCCAGGCTTAGAAGGAGCATCGGTGAGCTCTCTGATAAGGCTGGATATGCAGCCTCTAGTGTCCAGGCAACCGGGGGCTGTGAAGGCTTTCCTTGGTTAGAGCTGAGGGCATGTGCAACCCACAAACTGAAGTCGTCCTGAAGATGTGATTGCTGCATTTGTGCTGGGGGCTGGGGTAGAGATGACTAAAGCCTGGTCCCTGTCCCACGTGCAGAGATGGAGGTGGACAGGCCCTCTAGTGCCCATGCAGCGACTGATGCTTCATCGAAGAGACATTCAAAGTGCTATGGGACCATAGAGGAGGGAGCAGCCAGAGGACGAGGTGCATCATAAGGAGGAAGTCTGGGCCGGAGGGTAATAATAAGAATGGTTATGACAGCTAATAAGCATTGAGGGCGTGTACGTGCCAGGCATTGTTCTAAGAGCCTTTAGATGGCTTTCACTCTACCTGCACACCTCTACGAAGCAGGTGCTTTATCATCCTCTTCTAAAGATGAGGAGAGCTGGTGCACAGAGAGGCTGAATAATTGTCCCAAGCACACACAGCAGGGAAGTGGCTTAGCCAGGTTGAACCCAGGCATTCTGGCCACAGAGTCCATGTTTGAATGACCCAGGTAACCTAAGCACTCAGCCCTCTCCAAGAACTAGAGGCACTGACAGGGTTGGGACTACATCAATCTTGCTCTAGCACACAGTAGGCACGCGTTAAAACGTGTTCACGAAGGAGAATGCACAAATGCATGGACGAATGGGGTTTTGAGAGTTGAGGCAGAAATGGGGAGAGAGATAGGCACTGCAGACAGAGGTCCGGCTGCAGCAAAGGCTCCTGGTCTGAGCAGCTGGGGTTGCCTTAAGGCACTGCCCGGGCCGGAGCATGGCAAGGCTGGCGGGCACCAGATATGGGGGAGACTCTCTGGCCAACCCTCCCTGTCCCTAAGGCCTGGCACCTGCCTGCCTTCTCCTGCAAGTCCTACCCTCCCGCCCTGTCCCCAATCAGGAAAGGGATGGTGCTGTGCCCTTTCTGTCCCCATACCACTACTTGTCACCCATTCCCTCGAAGGCTCCTGGGGGCAAGGAGGTGTGCATCACCCCCAAGGGGCTCAGGAAAGAAAATTCAAAGCTTGCTTTCTGACTGTTGGAGACTTCGGGGAATGGGTATTTTTCAAAGACGCGTCCTTTCTTCAGGCTCAGTGGGCTCTGGAGGGAAAGCTAAGGTTGGGACTTAGCTCTGTGGCTTCCTAGTGGGGCACCCTTGGGTGAGTCAGTTCACTTCTTTGTACCTCAGTTTCCATCTCCATAAAGTGAGAATACAAATGACTACAGAATTAGAGGGGGCATGGTCTGGGGAAACTCCAATGCGGGACCAGGCTCAGTGAAAAGTAATTTCTGGGCTTATTGCTTGGCTTCTGGGCCCTCGGTTTTCTCCATATAATAAGGAATTAGAGAAAGTTGGTCTCCAAAGCCAGCCAGCCTTGCATTGTAGGCTCAAAGCTGCCGCCACCACCGGCAGACTAGGTATATAAATATATTTGCACACATGTATACATACATGCCTGTGAACATATGCACTTAATCATTTTTATAAATTTAAAATATGTATTAAAGTAATTTCATGTAAACGTCTTATTTACGGCATCTGTTATCATGTTTTCTTCTGATTACAAAAGTAATAAATACTTATTGAGACCATTTCGGAAAGTACAGGAGAAGAAAAGAGCTCACCCCCTAGTTCCACATTTGAAACCAAGACAGCCTCTTAGATATTCAGTGAGACCCTCCCCCGCCTTTTTTCGATGCACATATACAGACTTTTTAAAGACGTATTTGCGACTATACCCGGCCTTCTGTTTTTTTAACTCAAGCTGCGCTATTGAACCAGGTCCCTGGGCAGGGCCGTCGTCCCTGTGCCCGAGAGGAACCGGAGGCACCTCTGCCACAGCTGTCCTGTGCCTGCTCCCCACCCGGCCTGGGCGGCTGGCTGGAGGCATCTGACCTTCCGATGTTCTGTGTCTCTGGCGGGTGCCCATTTAACACTAATTTTAGCTTAGCCGCTCAGGCCCGCTGGCCTCGGGGCCCGCATATAATGGACGCCTTATGTAGACAGCCGCCAACGGTGCAGGAAGGAGTGTCCCACCTTAAAATGTTCCTCGTCGCCCGCCAGTCCTCTGCTCTCAGAGAACAAGCCGGCTCCCTGTTCCTTCTCCCACCAGGAAGGGCCTTTGTTGATGTTCAGGGCCAGGCCGGCTGGACCCAGTGGGCAGGTGGCCCACCAAACACATGGGCAGTTGCTTCTCTGGACGGGGCCGTGTTTTTACAGGACGGGCTTGGATTTGAGCTGGAACAGCTGAGAGAGACTTCCCGAGAAATTGCTGGGTAGTGTGTTTGCAGCTGGACAGCTGGGTGACTGGAATGTCCCCAGCTGCGCACACAGAGCCTCCTGGAACCTCACCTTAATGCTTGTCCAGTGTGGACAAGCGTTACACTGTCCTCTGACGTCCCATTCTGCCCTGACGGCGGCCCCATGTATTGGGTGACAGTACTCCCATTTTACAAGCAAGGGAACTGAGTGTGAGATGGAGAAATAATTTGCTCATGGTTGCCTAGCAAGTCAGCGGCAGGAACTTGAAAGTGGACATGGGTCTCTCTCAATCCATGTCCAGGGCAGCCAGGTTCACACCCATCTGCTCTGTGCTTCCTTATGTTTGGGATTATTTTTGCCAAATGGAGATACTTTCATTTTCACTTAAAAAACAACAACAATGCATTGAAAATACACCTAGTTGGTCCGTTTCTAAATCACACATCTCAGCTTGCTTCCAAGTGCAGGGAGTCTCCCTTTGCCTGCAGGACGACGTCCTTATGCCCTAGTCTAACACCCAGCCTCCACCGCTGGCTCCCTGCTGCATGGACCCACACCCAGGCCTATTCTAGTCCCCCCCCCCCCCCCAACGTAGTTAGGGCTGGGCAATTTTTCTTATGATCTACTTCCTGACCAGAGCGGAGCGACAAGGCAGGAGACCCGTGGGCCGCTCATCTCCATGTCTCTGGGGCCTGCAGCGAGCCAGACACAGTGTCAAGGTCAGTACATGAATTGGTCCTCAACCCATGGCTCTTCATAAGAAACTGGAGCTTGAAGCCAGGCTTAGAAATCAGCCGAGGCCTGCCCAGCAGCTGCCAGCCCAATAAGGAAGTGGCTGCTTGGCTGGACTCCCAGGAGGGGCTTGCAAGGCCAAGTCAAGAAACCCTGACCCTGGGCGGGGCTGGGACTAGGGAAACAGAAGAGTGTCCCCAGTCTATGCTGGAGACCCTCCCCCTGGCATATCGCCCACCTCTCCAAGCCCTTCCCTCCCCAGTCCCTTGGTGACAATACGACCTGTGTAACACATCCCCAGCCTGGCCAGTGGCTCTGTCCCAAGTCTGATACTCTTCAGGATGATCTGGAAGTATCACATGCTGCTCTGGGGGAAGAACAGTTCTTAGGGACCCCTTCTCTCCACCTCCATGTGGGACTCCTCGCTGGGCCACAGCCCCTCAGCCTTCCAGCCTCTGCTGCTCTGGATGTTACTGTGGGAGAGGCAAGGCCTGTAGAGTCCCACAGCCTCAGCTCTCGTCAGTCCTGCCACTTACTAGCTTGGGGCTCCACCACTTTGAGCCTCAGTTTCCTCATCTGCAAAATGGGACTAGTGGTACCAATCTGACAGGATTGTTGTATCTTAAGAGGAAGTGCTTTGCGAAAAGTCTAACAGAGAGGCAAGCACATTGTGAGTGAATTTCTTCCTCTAGAGAGCTCTCAATGCCTCAAGAGCCTCGCTGAGAAATGCCGGGATGTCTCAGGGAGGGTGGCGGCCCCATGAAGAGGGTCTGTGGCATGTTGCGCATTTAGTCTAGCAGTAACCACTTCTCTGATTCCGACGTGGTCTTGGGAGTTTAGCCAAGGACAAAAAGGAAGAGGATTGAACTCCTTGTTTTCTAATAAGAGCCTGTGGAAAGGTAGATTTTTATCACAGAGTAGGTTCACTTTCAGCTTTCTAAGAAAAAAATGTTTTGTTCATTTTCTCGTTCATTTATTCATTCATCTAGAAATATCTCCATGGCCCCAACCACCTACAAGATGTAGCAAGAGATGCACAAACATGCCACGCGGGGACCCGCCTTTAAAGAGCCCACCATCTAACCAATAATTGTAATTCAGGGTCAAAGAGTAAGAAGTGAGCTGGGCGAGGCGTGGTGTTAGGGAGGGAGTGATTGTTTCCTGCAGGGTTGGTTGGAAAAGGTTCTGTGAAGAAGGTAGCATCCAAATGAGTCAGTTAGAAAGCATAGGGGGAAAGACCATAATTCCAAAGAAATAGAAGCATAAAATATCCAAGAATAAACTTGAGGGTATTATTGTAAATTGATCTATAAATTAAATGAAAATCCAATAAATTAAAAAAAAATTGATTTTTTTAGAGAGAGAAGGGAGAGAGATAGAAACACCAATGAGAGAGAAACATCGATTGGTCGCCTCATGCATGACCCTACTGGGGATCGAGCCCACAACTCAGGCATGTGTCGTCCTGACTGGGAATCGAACCGGGACCTCTCAGTCCATGGGATGATGCTCAATCCACTGAGCTACACCAGCCAGGCACCAATAAATTTTTAAATAAAATAATATGGGTAAATAGCCTAGAAACATTCAGTGTTGCTAAAGGAATAAGCCTGTAGCCCAATGGACTGACCAGAGCACCCAGAAATAGATATAAGTGACTGTGGGGTTTAGAATTAGAGACAAGAAGGCAGATGTTACAAAAACAACAAGCCAGCTATTTGTGGAAGAGGAAAAAATACATAAAACTGGATCCATACCTTAGTCTTATACCAAAATAAATTCCTAAGTGATGAAAAGCATGAAACCATAGAAGTATTAGAAGAAAACAATGAGGAAATATTTATATCATATTGTGATGGAGAATGCCTCCTTAAGTATAACACCAAACTTAGAAATCATGAAAGAAAATAATTTAAAACCTTATGGGTAGCCCGGCCGGTGTGGCTCAGTGGTTGAGCATCAACCCATGCACCAAGAGGTCGCCAGTTGGATTCCCAGTCAGGGTACATGCCCAGGTTGAGGGGCTGATCCCCAGTGGGGGGCATGTGGGAGGTGGTCAATCCGTGTTCTCTCTGATGAATGGTTCTCTCTCTCTCTCCCCCTCTCCTTTCCTCTCTCTCTCTCAAATCAATAAAGAAAACAATAAACACACACACACACACACACACACACACCCCTTATGGGCAAAAAAAGCATGATAATCAAGGTTAAAGGCTGATGAACTAAGAAAAGTATTTCAACATAGCATGATGAGCGAAGAGCCAACAGCATGAGGGATAGAAAGAGTTCAGAAATGAAATAAAGACAAATTGTCGGTGGAGAAATTGACAGAAGATGTGAACAAACAATTTGCAAAGGACAAAATACATAGTAAGCATATGAAAGAGTAGTCACCAGTAGTCAAAGAATGCACATTCAAGAGTGGAGATGTACGTTTTGGGGCCTATTTGAAAGAATGGGAATACTTAGGAAATAAGGGACAAGAACAGGGACACTGGAGCACTGTTAGGAGGTTGTGAGATGATACACACTTGTGAGTAGATTTAACAACATGTACTAACACTTTCAAATGTGCATACCTTCCAACTCAGTAGTCCACTTCAAAACAGATACCCTAAGGAAACACTCAAAAGTGCCTGTAACTGTGTGTATAAGAAGCAGCAGAACACCTTGGTTAAGAGTGAGGCATTAGAGGCCAGAAAGACCTGGTTTTAAAGCTGTGTGACTCTGGAAAAGTTGCTTAACATTCCTGAACATCAGAGTCCTCATCTTTAAAGTGAGCATAATATCACCTTCATAGGCTTGTTGTGAGGCTTAAATGAGATAATACTCATAAAACTCTTAACAGAAGGCTGGGCCCATAGCAAGTACTGAATAAATGTGAGCTCTTTCATTATTACCAATAAGGATGTTTATCACAGTATTGTTTAGAATGAGCATATAATAGGAAGCAACCAAATGGTCCATTAGTAGGGAACTACTGATTAATAATTGAAGAAATGTTCACAGAGATACAGCCATCTGGAGACCTTCATTTATGGACTTGGAAAGATACCTCTGAGATAATAATGTATGATTTTTAAAGGTGTCAAAGAGTGTGGAAAGTATGTTACAAATTGCATTAAAGTATACAGCTGTGTATCCAGAAAAGGATAGTTGATTCTTGTGATTCACAGCAATTACGTTCTGTAAGTCCCCAGGACACTGAATTAGTGACTACTGAACCATTTCTCCTGCTGGAGTATGGCATTAGGCTCCCGTGAGCCTCTGGTCACAACACTCTTGTCAACCAGTCAGTACGTAACCTTGTTTCATGTGTGTTTTTCTCAAACATACCTTGTTTAATAGGCATTGTTGACTCATTAACATGGAACTCCTGGCCTAGAGCACTGTGCCTCGTGCTGGAAGGTAGCTTATCTTACACACGTATTTCTGTGTAGGGCACATCACAGCGAAATCACTGGCAGAAAGCACAGAAGTGAAAACCCGTGGCATCGGCTAGACTGTTACACGCGCACGTGTTTCCACAGGGGCTGGAACGAGGGCAGCAGCACCTTGCTCAGCGAGGAACGTGCACGCTGGCCGCTCAGACTTTTGGCTGTTCTGCTCGTGTCTACAATGACCCCGAAAGCACCCTGTGTGTTGATTTGGGGGTTAGAAATAAATTTTAGCGAGTGGGTGAATTTGCCAACGCAGAACCCATGACTAATGAGGAATGACTGTATCGAAAAGGATGGTCATGTTAGTGACAGTGATGTGAGGGCCAGCATTTAGGAGGATCCCCCTTCCTTCCTCCTCCTTGTGGTGCTTTAACTTTTATAGTGCACACCGATGAGTAAAAGCAGTGAAGTTCTTTTTATTTTGGCAAGAAAAACCGGTCACTGATAGTACTTCTCACCTAAAGAGATAAGTACTGTTAATGTGCACATTTTACAGGTGGGAAAAGGAGGCAAAGAGAGGTCAGACACCCACCCGAAGTCCCAGCTAGGCAGAGAGGCAGAGGCCAGGTTGGAACCAGGCAGTCTGGCTCCAGAATCCATGCTTTCAACCAAAATTCTGTGAGTGCCTGCTCAGTGCCTAGCCTGGCACGGGGTGGCAGAGAAGCCCAGGAGGACCTGACAAACCTCAAGGTACTTTCAGTCTAGACTGAGGGCAGTGGAGGGGCACACCAGGCATTGTGGGCTCCTGGAGGGGCAGGCCTTCCCCACCGAGCCCCAGGGCTCAGAGAAGGTGGCACTAGCCTAGCACTCCAGGCCCACACAGTCTGCCCCCCCCCCTTTCTCACCTCCTCACAGGCACACGCTCCCTCCCACCAGGGCATCCCACCCAAGCCACACAAAACCGTCCCCCTTTCCTTGAGCCTGCCATGCCCCTTCCTACTATGGGCCCCTTCCTACTATGGGCCTTCTGCTCGTCCTCCAAGACGCTGCTAAAATTTCTCCTTTCTCAAGCCATCAGGAAGAAGGAGGCCTCCTCCTGATCCCCCTGTATTTTGAAGTATCCATCTACACCCTCTAATACACTTGTCTCAGAAACCTTTGAATCCCCAGTACCCAACACCTTCAATAAATGTGTTGAGTGAATAAATGAACAAACAAAGGGAAATACCTAAGATTCTGAGACCCCCAGAGCTCCAGGCCGACTGGACGGTAGCAACGTTGCTGTGAAGGCTGCCAAGGCTCTGGAGGACCCTGGGGGCTGAGCTGGCTGGCCAGGAGCCACCGTGACCACAGGGTCAGCAGGCAGAGCTGACAGGGCTGCAGGACCAACATTAGCTGGGTGTTGTTTCTGTGGCTCCCGAAAACCCCCACCCCAGTGGGAAAGACTAAGAAAGGTCCCATTCAGCTTCTCTTGGCATTTCCAAGGGAAAGGATGGGGTTTGGATTGGCTGGGCCAGGGACATCTCTTCTAAAATAGCCTCATGCATATTCAACTGCTCCCTGAAATAGTCGGATGGCTATTTTAAGCAGCTTCTACCCAGATGCCCACACATAATGGCATCTACCTTGAGCGTGTAAACCAGCAAGAAACAAAGAAGAGGGGACGGGAGGACAATGTGAGGAAGCCTCTGCTGGATTCCTACCACTCCTCCCCACCCCTTGGTGTGCTTTCTTCCCTGGGACTCTCTTGCATGAAATTGAAAGTCCTGGTTACTATGACAACTCACTGGAGTTTTCCCATCCAGTGACCTCACCTACCCGGATCTCAGAAAGCAGGGCTACACCAGGGCAGCCAGAACTGGACACGCAATAACACACGTCCATAGCATGTCAGTGAGTCTGCTCCCCAGAGAGCCCCTCGGTGCCCATCTCCTCGTGGCTTACACACAGTTCAATCAGGTTCCCAGCAGATTTGAAGTGGGGGCTGTGGGAAGGCAGTGAGAGGCGGGACCTGAACAGCCGGGGGTTGAGGTTACAACAGACAATCCAGCTGTAGGGGTAAAGAGAACAACTCTGCAAAGGAAACAGCATTCACAAATAACTAAAACATCGGTATGTACCCTGCTGTGCTGTTTGCTGGGGAAATAAAGATAAATAGACACAGGTGAGAATATGACATGGAAATAAACAACCATAAGTGTATTTAACTGAGTTCTAACTTTGTCCCCCATAAAAGATTCAAAAAAGAAGACAGAAAGAGATTCCTACCCACCCCAGTCACATCTGAAGGTCTCCCTGTGTTATATAGAGAAGAGAGATTGGAAAAACTGAGATTGGGTTAAAAGCTTCACAGTGAGAGGTGTGACTATAAGAATGAGTTAAAAGTTCATTCCAGCTTCTCAGTAGACGTATCAGAAAAACAAAACAAACAAGGAGGCTGGAAGCCTGGAGGGCAGGCACAGGAGCCCTGGGCCTTGGCTGGCTCAGCCTCAAGTCAAGAAGAACAGATTTTTTATTTTCGTATGTCTGGATTCATACTCGCACTGTTGCCCAGTAGTCACCCAGAGAAGGTTCTGCTTTGTTTTGTTCAGGGAACTCCCGAGAAAGGCAGGAGAGTGCCTGGCACCTTTTAGAAAGATGGTCACTCAGAGGGATTGTGGGAGATGGAGCTTAAGGGAGCGAGCTCCGCCTCTCTGCAGGATGTCTGTCGAACAAGACCACACGTTCCTTCTTATCCGCTTCTTTAAAGGTGTCAGAAACCATCATCAAGAATCCTGGTGCCCAGAGGAGGCTGCATCTGTCCTGTTCCTCCCCTGTCCTTCCTCCATCTGCACGCAGCTTCATTATTCTTCATTCGTTCGTTCGTTCGTTCATTCATTCATTCATTCATTCATTCATTCCGTTGGAGCTACAGATTGGGGAATCATTGGCATAGATAGTGGTTTCTTTGCTGCATTTTCAGGGATGTGTGAAACCCCTGAAATTACAGGAGTGAGTGCATATCCTGTGCTCATTTTATGAAGAGATAGCGCATAGCTTTCAGCAGATTCTCAGAGGGGCAGGTGACCCAAAAAAAGGTTAAGAAATACTGATAGAAATGAGAATTGTTTTATTTTAAAACAAATGATTTCACCTTTTGGTAGACAAGCAGGGTGAGGGAATGCTGAATGAAATTCCAAGTTCTGCATGGAACTGTCTCAGGTGATGAAGCAGCACTGGGGACTCGGTTAATGTCCCCAGCATCACATCACTGTGTACCGTGTGTGCGTGTGTGTGTGTACGCGCACTGCAGCTGAGCCAGGCCCAGAGGTCTTCCGAGCATCAAGGAAGGGCAAGATCTCCAACCTAAGACTCCTGTGTTTCTCTCTTTTTCCTACCACAGTCTCTGCAAGGTGTCTTTCCAGCCTGCACTTGCAGAAAGTGAGGAGGTCCCCCCAGTTGGGAGCGATTTAGAAAGCTGGAAGAAATCTTAGCAAGGAGAAAGCATGTGAGCTGCAGTTGCAGAGGTCTGTGTATTAAATATGCTTCGAAGGGAAGGGGCAGCTGAAGTGTGCTGATCAGTTACTGTTTACAGTTGCTAAGATCTGGAAACAGCCCAACTGTCCATCAATAGAGTGGGTAAAAAAGCTGTGGCACATATACACAATGGAGTACCATGCAGCTGTAAGAAAGAAAGATCTCTTATCCTTTGTGACGACATGGAGGGACCTGGAGAGTATTATGCTAAACAAAATAAGCCAGTCAGAGAAAGACAAATACCACATGATCTCACTTGTTTGTGAAATAGAATGAACAAAACAAGCTGATGAACAAAATAGACCCAGAAACATAGAAAGAAGTAGGGTTCAGACGGACAAACCTCAGAGTAGAAGGGCAGGGGGGAGGGAAGAGATAAACGGAAGAACTTATGTTGCATATATGCATAACCATGGACATAGACAACAATGCTGTGAGGGGTGGGGCGGGATCGGGAAGAGGGTGTCTATGGGGGGAAGGAGAAACATCTGTAACAACAATAAATTAATTAATAAAAATAAAATAAAATAAAAGTCCGTTTGTGTCAACCCTTGTCTGGAAAGCTTCCAGAGGCTCCCTGTCTCTGGGTAAAAGCCAGAAGTCTTACAACCCTCACGATGTGGCCACAAATGACTTCTTACACCCTATATCCTCCGACTTTCATGCTGTTTCTCTAACTCTGGCCTCAGGGCCTTTGCACTTGCTGTTTCTTCTGCTGGGAAAAACGCATACGTGGTTCACTTTCTTACTTCTTTCAGGTCTCTACTTGGACGTCCCCTTCTTGGGGAAGCCTCCTCTGGCCTCTGTTTAAAGTGGCAAAAGACCCTGCTGCCACCACCCATTCCCTGCTTTGCTTCTCTTTATAGCACTCACCACCATCTACTATGCCGCTGTCTGTACATTATTCCCTTTGCCTGGAACAGGGCTGAGCCAACAGCAGCTGCTAACTTCGTTTTGAGGAATGAATGGATAGATTGTTACCGTGTTCGGAGCTCGCTGTTTTAACATACTATTGTCTCCTACTGATCCTGTAGTAACTCTGTGGGGCGGGTTCTGTTCTTCCTTTCCACAGAGGGAAACCACAGTCTCATAGCAGCTGGAGACACTTCCTGGGTTCTCGGGGCTCAGAAACTCCTGCTCTCTGCTTGTTCCCCACCCCCACTCTGGGAAGGCTTTGATACTGCCTTCCCCAGGGCTCCTTGGGCCAGACGAGAGGCTGGGTTTGTACTTGGATCCAGTCAGTAGTTAGAAGCCCACAGCAGATTCCCACGATCCAGCTGTGTCCAGGTCAGACAGCGTCTGAGGTGCCCTGGAAGCGGCCAGTTGTGTTCACTCATCAGAAGCAATGGGAAGGAGAAGAGAGGACAACTTTATGGGGCTTTTTAAGGCTTCCTCCTGATTGCCACCCCATATTGTATCTTAAACATCCTCTCACTTTTCTGGAAGAGATTATGTCAAGGAGAACTTTGCTCTTTGAAAATATACTCCGAACCCAAAAGTAAGTCCAGAATGCATAAAGGTGGCCCCGATGTGAGGCAATGCTCACGCACAGAAATCTGTTCATTTGCCTGTAGAATCCGCTGGTATGCACAATTCTAGCACATGCCCAGCCGGGGTAGGAGGGGGATGGGAAGGTGGAGAGACAGGACGTGGGCTGCATGGACAGAGAGAGAACCAGGCCACGAGTCCCCCTGGGTGCCCTGTGCTGGTTATTGAGAATTACAAAGATGATGACACAGAATATGCCTGAATGGACCTCACAATCCAGCAAGAGATACAGACGGAAAACAGTGAGGTTTTAGTGTATCTGTTTATTCAAACCCTCACCTTTTCCTAGCGAGGATTCAAGGTAGAAATTGTGAATGTGGTACAGTAACGTGCTGTAGTTGAGGTGGGCACTCGTGACTACAGAGGAGGGTCTCTTCTCCCTGGAAAGTCGGGGGGGTCTCCACATGGTGCTGCTGGAGCTGGGCAAGGGGGAAGAGCCTGGCCCACTTGGTGACTTGGCAGGAGGCCTGTGTGGCCGGAGCGTGGGGCAGGCGACCGTCCAGCGTGGTGTGTGCTACGAGCCAGTCTTGCCCCTTGAGGAACTTTTAGTCCAGTGAAGCAAAGACTAACGTGCCCATAGCCACACCCTCCTGCTCCCGGAGTCCTGCACTCAGTCTTTGGAAAGCCCCCTGCTGAAGGGGCCCGTGGCATCTCCTGTGGTGACTGAGGCAGATGCTCCTACAGGCTTGGTCCTGCTGAATCCCCAGCTACAGCTGCACTGGGCACAGTCCCAGCAGTGGTCCCAGCCTCAGGGGAGCACCTCGCACCCAGACCGCACAGGGCAGCGGCAGAGCTCCCCTGCGCGCACCGGCTCCGTGCTCCCTCCACGCAGAAGGCTGGCCAGGGCCGCTTTCCAGGGTACGGGTGGCACCATAGGGGCACAGAGACTCCAAGTCTCACTCCCAGCAAGTGGCAGAGCCCAGACAGGAGTCCAGCGGGAAGGGACAGGGTCCCTGCCACACAAGCACGTGGCTGGCAGGGAAGCACCAGCCAAGGTGCCGTGACTGATGGAAAACGCTCGGGCTCTGGAATCAGACCGGAGCAGGTTCACATCCTGCCTTCACCAGTTGAATGAGAAGAATCATATCAACTTTGCAGGCTTGTTGTGAGAATTAAATGACATGATGCGTCTACCTGGCCAAGTAAGCAATGACAAGAGCCGTCGTGTATGGCTTAGTGTGTGGCTGGCTTCACATATGTTATCTCAGCTGGTCCTCAGCAACCTAGAAAGCAGATAAGATCACCTCATTTTACAGATTTGCAAGTAAGCCGAGTTAACCAGAGCACTCGGCGCCGGCAGGTGATGAAACTGAGCACTGGCCGCAGAGCCCGCTATGAAATCTGAGGCTGTAATTACACCTAGGAACCTTTGGCCCACACAGGCCCGGCCACTCGCCAAGTCTATGGAGGTGACCCCCTGACCCAGCGGGAGGGAAGCACCATGGGACTGTGCAGCAGAGAGTCCCTGGAGCCCCTGCAGAGGCCAAGCGAGCTGACCCTGGAGGAAACCATCAGCAGCTGTGGCCTTGGGAAGAAAGGGCTGCAAGGTCACAGGCACCAGGCAGAGCCTCATGGCTAAGGTGGCTGGTGGCTTTGAACTCACCAAGTGGTGACCTGGAATCCAGCGGGCTGGGCTTCCCTTTCCCACTTCCTTCCTGTGCTGACTGTCGCTCTGAGTCACCTCCAGGAAGTCGGGGCGGTGAGGGGGAGAGTGAGGAGTCCTGGGTCCTCCCTCGCCCTTGCCGTTGCCTGGCTGTGTGACCCACAGTCAGCCACTTCCCCTTGCCGGGCTGTTTCCACATCTCACACCAGAGGCTTGACTCGCTCTCTAGGGTCAGGCAAAGGGTTTTTCAAGGACAATGCCTCCTGGAAGAGAGGACCACTCTGCTGGTAATCAGTTCATCCTTGGGCTCCTAGAAACACCCCTGTGCTCCAATGTGCTGGGTCCTCCCTTCAGGCCTGTGTCACCGTCAGGTGGTGGGGCCAGGAGGGCAGTAGAGGGCGGACCCTCGGAGCCCTGGAATAGAGTTGGCCACAGGGGCAGCTGCCTCCTCCTGCCTTCACGCCCTAAGCCTCTTCTAACCTAGTTCTCTCCTCTGCCAGCCTCCTGTGGTCTGTCAGGCCTGGTGAGGGTCTGAGTGGATCTCCAGGGTTCTCAGTGCAGGTGCAGTCTCGTGGCACCTTCTCTCCGCTCCCGGCAGTGTTCGCGTTGAGCCCTGGGTCCTGTAAGAGCCGTTCCATTCACGCAGACCCCGAGAAAGCCGCTTTGGCGATACCAAATTCCAGATCTGTTTATAAGCCTTATCCTAAGGATGCCACGTTCTGAAGCCACTGTGAGCTCATCTCTGCAAGATCAATCCTTAGCGTATCACAGCTCCAGCTCAGACACCAGACATCTGTGGCTCAGAGGAATCCCAAGAGTCGAGGAGCATTTGTTCCGGGGTGTGGGGGATCCCCGGGGTAAATGACAGAGTGGGTTCAGTGTCATCTGTGCTTCCTCCCACTCTGGGAATCCTGGGAACCTAATGGAGGGGATGGATTAGATGGCATCTGGATTCCACACATAGGTTCTTTCCCTACAAACTGGAGTTCAGTTGGGTCAGTGTGCCTTCTGGGCGCCTTCTGATGTGGCCTCGCCCCCTGGGCCAGCCTCCGAGCACAAGTTCCCCGTGATCGGGGCTTCAGCCTCACCACTCGGCTCGCGCAGTTCCCCATCTGGCTGTCTCATTTCGTGTTTCTGTGTCTCTGCACATTTCTCTTTAACTGCTCCAGCACTTCCTCTCCTCTCCCGTCTCCGACTTCGTCCTCCTCGTAAACTCTCAGTGAAGACCCGGTTTGGGCGTCTCGTCTTCCACGGTGTCTCTCCTGACCCTCCCTGTCTCCCTGGGCGGCACCTCTGCAGGCATTTTTGTCATTTCCTTTTTGCCCACTGACAGCTCTTTGGGTCCATGTCTGCGCAGTGCCTTGGGCACCAGGATTGTGTCTTGTGGTGTTTGTGTGCCAGGCTGAGCCCAGGTCCCGGAAGGTGGATTCATTTCTGAGCAATGAGCACCCCAGGGCCTGTTACCGAGGTTCGGAGGCAGCATGATGCTGGGGAGAGGCTGGGAGCTTGGGTGAGTGCTTGGCTCTGCCACCAACCAGCCATGTGTCCCTAAGTGCCACCTACCCCCAGCTGGGCTGGAGAGTCCCCTCTGAGAAATGGACTAATGTCTCAGGTCTCTCCAGAGCTGACATCCTGGGAAGTCTGTAAGGTTGCTTTGCAGAGTGCCCCAGGTCACCACCGGAGGGATCCTTCCGGTAGGTCCTTTCTTTAACTCACTGACCTAGTTCAACAACCCTCCCCTTTTGGGCCAGGACAGTTTAGGTGCTGGGGGCACGGGGAGGAATCTGGCTAGGTCCCTACCCTGGAAATGTCATGGCCTCGTTAGAGACACGCATAGGAGGACACAGTGCTATGGGAGCCAGGAGAGGTCAGCCCTAAGGTGGCCTTGGTGGTGGTCAGAGAGGACTTCCTGGAGGGGATGGGCCTGGAAGACCCATGGCAGCACATTCTACAGTGAGCACAGGGCACATGCGCCACTGGGCGTGGCCAATGGCATGGACAGCAGGTATGGCCTCAGCGGTTCCAGTGTGCTGGCCTTTGTCTGTCTGTGTGCCTGGGCGTGTCTGTGAGAGAGACCCCAGCGGGGCTCACGTGGTAGGAGGGCCCGGGCTGGCACAAGCCGTATCCCCATGGCCCTTGCGAAAGAGCTCTCCAATTAAAGGCCTGGCTGGTGGGGGCTGGGCTCCCTGGATTATGTAATAGCTGGGGAGATGTCGTCTGGGAGCGCATGCGAGGGAGGCCGGATGTGTCTAAGCAGGGTTCCACTATTCCCAGAAGTGAGCTGGGAGCAGACTGGTAAATGAACCGGATTCGCAGACAGTCAGAAAGAACATGAACGCGGGGCAGCCAGCCCATGGTAGGAGGAGTGGACATACCCGTCGCAAGGTTGTAGCAATTAGATTCTCATGCAGCCAGACACAGGTCTCTCTCTCGGCTCCTCCCTCCCTCAGGTAGCACCAACCAACTGGAGCACCTGCCCATCCCTTTAGGGTAGTCCCTGGGGATGGGTAGGTGGGGACAGGCCAGCTCTGCATGGAGCTGGCCCAGAGGACATGTGCTGGTGAACTGTGTCCATGAAAAAAATTGCAGTGCAAAGGCCTCTTATCTCCTGTGGCTCATAAACTGGCCCTAGGGTCAGGGGACAGGGGACCTGAAGCCTGTGAGCGCAGGCCGAGCTTCCTGGGGAGAAAGCCCATGCATTTTAGTTCAACTGTGAGCCACCCCAAGAAATAGCTCTTGAAGCCCATTGATAATACACACGGATCAATCTCAGCTTGGAAGTGAGAGGGTTTTAGAGGAAGATGGATTTTGAGCCTCACTTTTCTCATCTGTTTAGTGGGGATAATATTGGTACTACCTCCTAGGATTATTGCTGTGAGGATTAAATACATGTGAACTGTTTAGCCTGGCGCTTGGCACACACCAAGTGCTCAGTAATAGCTATGACTGTTTGCATGGAAAGCAAGCTTCCACAAGGGTGTCCTTCTTGACACTCCGTATACAGTTTGAAAAGATTCGGTGGCACAAAGGGTTTCTGGGCAGAAGAGTGAGTTGTGCCTCCAGCCCCAGCAAAAAAGACGACCCTTGTCCCCAGGCTGGGACTGAGACAGCCCTGCGGTCAGCTCAAGGAGGAGCAGGGTGGAACATGGCCTCGGGTCTGTAGGCTGAGCCAGACCAAGCGCGTCTGTGACGAGGCTGAGAACCTGTAAATGATGTGCCTGGGTGTAGCCTTGTGCCCCAAATCCTTCCCACTGTTTTGGCACTCTGAGTGACACCTTGCTGGAGTTGGAATTTGGGAGAAGGGAATTAAGGGGTGGCCCAGGCCACAGTGACCCCTTTGTCAACATGGAGGGGGACTGGCGGGGGCAGGGGGTCTCCGCAGCTCAGCCTGAGAGAGGGCGCAGCTCCAGGCCTGCTCCTCTCAGGAAAAGATGGTGTCTCCGCTGTGGCTGTCGGTGCCTTTGCGTGTCCTTAGGGTATGACAGCTAGTGTCTCTTAGAAGGGGACTCAGCAGTCCTGTCCATCTCCCTCCATGGCGGGGTCCAGACATGGTTGCCATGAACGTGAAGCCCGGGGCCCAGCCCGGGGAGGGAACGGCTGGGAGGTCAGGCAGGTACCTGAGCTGGACCCGAAGTTCCCACGAGGGCAGCAGGACTGGCCTGAGGTCAGACCCACAGAAAGAAGCCCTGCCACCCAGGGGCACTAGAATGAGACCATGGCCGGTGAGGAGAGGCGAGCCCAGGGCACCCACAAGGCATGTGGCTTCTGGTGAGAAGATTAATTCTAGCCCTGGATGGAACTGGTTTCCCACATCCTCCCAGGCCCGGGCAGGATGAGCTCAGGGGTGGGTGGGGCACCTTCAGCTGCGGAGCCCGGAGCCCGGGCTGAGAGAAGCGGGAGGAGGGGTGGCACCCCTGGTGGGCACAGTGCCTGGAGAACCACAGCTGGACGTTGGTACCGTGTGGGTTGGCCAGCTCCCTCCATTCCAGGGGTGCAGACTGTCCTCTCAGCCCTGCCACCAGCCCCCTCCCAAACGCATGAAGCTGGGCTCTGGACCACTCGGTGAGGGCGGGGAGAGGCCAGCAGCTGCCGTTGCAGGTAGAGGCAGACGTGAGCCCCAGACATGCTCTGGGGAGAGGGGCTCTGTCCTTTCTGTGCTCCGGCAGCCACGGGGCCACGCGGTGAGTCCCACACTTATGTTCTGGCCACTGAGTCCGAACTCAGGCTCTGCCTCCCCTTGATCTGTGATCCCAGCATGGACCCTGGCCTCTGGGGGCCTCAACTCCCTCACCCACACAGTAGGGCGGGGTCCCAGAAGCCCACCTCGTAGTAACTCTAGGGCCCACCAGAATTAGATGTATGTCAAAGGAACTAGGGAGTCGCTTTGGGGAGGTGGAAAAAATGGAAGAAAGAACAATATTCACTCAGCCTCAAGGTGTCTTCACAACAAGGGTCTTTAACATTCAAATGCTTAGTACTGATGGGAGCTCCCCTACCCAAGACCCTTGTGGCCCATCCCGGCAGAACATCTTCTCCCCGGGCCGTGGCTACCACGCTCAAGCACCTGACTCGTGCCGGGAAACATCGTGCACCCTGCTTTTCGTTGCTCCTCTGTCTTGACTGCCAGACCCGGATCCCAGGAATCCGTCCCTCCCTGGAAGTCTGGCTGCGGCGTAGGGAGCAGGGAGCAGACTCTGGGGTGAGCTGGCTGGGAAGCAGGCTTGCTGCCCTCACTCTGTCGCCTTCTCTCCGACACTGGGGAAGGATGGCGTTTGGCTAGAGGCTGCGAGGGTCTGAACAGGCACAAACACTGGGCATACAGAGCCTGTGGCCCTGGGGACCTGGCCTCAAGGGACTAGGGCAGTAGTCACAGTCACTGTAACCAGGAGGCAGGGTATTCTTGGGCTCCATGGGGATGGGGTTTCTCTGGAGAGGGTGCTCAGATGGGTGGGGGATGGGTGGGGACAATAGTCTGCCCCGCCTGCACGGGGCCTGACGTGGTTCCAAGGAAGGGGGGAGTGGGTGGCGAGGGGCGAGCAGGACGCCACCCTGCACAGAGAAATGGCCAAGGCCACCCCTCTAGGTCCGCAGGAACTCCAAGCCCCTGGCCTAGAGCAGTCAGCTAGTTACAGTTTCCCCCAGGTTGGTGGGAATGAGGCTCCTAGGAGAGTGGCAGCCTTGGCCAGGCCTGGCTAAGGAGGGCAAGGTTGAGCTGAGGAGTGGGGAGTGGCTGGTGGCCAGCTGCCTAATGTGTTGTCACAGTCAGGCCCCCGTGAAGGGCCGCCGGCTCAGCCTCCCTCCGGAGTGGGGCGTCCAGGTCCCAGCGGCCCAGGAGTGCAGCAGACGCAGATGCCTGCCAGGAACAGGCTGGGGATGACGGGGAGTAAACAGCAGAGAATCGCCCTGTAAACACACTCAATGGAAATCTTCCTCCAGCCGCATCGCAGAGAGCCACCAAAATATTGATTCTGAGCCGCAGTTTTCAGAATTGCTCTTTGGGAGATGACACAGACCATCCAGTTTTCCAGACAGCACGGCACAGAGGGGAAGACGCTGCCCTCATCCCAGTGAAGCCGCCAATCCATGAGATGGGGACTCGGGGTCAGGTTCAGCCTTTGTGGGGTCCTGGCCCATCCTTTCAATGTTGTCCAGAGGAGACTGGACGCAGCTTAGACGCATCTGGAAACTACAAACAGACTCCTTGCCTGGGTGACCCGCCAGCACTCAGCTGGGGCTGCCATTCCGTGGACACACCTGCCTGCCCTGCGTGCGGGGAAGCTGGCCCATCGGCTGGCCTGGTGTCACCGCGTCGGCCGCCAGTGGCCAATACCGGGTGTTACCCGGATATTGAACTCTAGCTGGGAGGTTCTCACACATTCCTCTCTTTTTACCAGTGGCCAAGACTAATTCTTAGAAACAAGTGTGTAGAACTATCATTCTAGAAAGGGCTTCTAGGTTTGACAGGCTCAGCTAATGTTTGTTGTGTCCTCCGAGCCAGGAGCTCTCCCAGGCTCTTTGGTGGGTTTTGTCTCATCAATGCTCAGGGCACCTTTGAGGGAGGCGTCGCTCCCTCATCATCTGGAGAAGGAAGGGAAAGCCCTCGAACTGTAGAAACCAGCTCAGCATCACACAGCTCGTGCCTGGCAGAGCCAACATCAGAGCCCACCCTGTCCTGGTGTTCACACCATTGCATCTCTCTGTAACTGTGTGAGCCAACACATGACACGTGCTAGAGCGCACAGGGGTCTGCGCACATGCTGGCGTTCATGACCACAGTCCGGCCACGGTCCTTCGTTATTCAATATCATGGGCTGACTTTGGACCTGAGGGTAGTGGGCAGCATTCTTTCAAATGCAAAGAACAGAAACTGAATTCGATCTGGCTTGAGAAAAGAGAGAGTGGGGGAGGGGAAGGCAGAGATGGCGTTTTGTCTCATGGCCTCGTTTTACTGGGATGGATGAGTGGGTGAACCTCCGCCTGGCCAGATCCAGGAAGTGATGTGATATCATCTGGCCATCAGACTCTTATCTGCCTTACACTTCTTATTGTTGCTCTTTTTTGTTTTGCCCTCAGTCTCCTCTGTTGCCTTTGGGCTTCTTCTTCCACACAGCATGACACGTTGGCTCCAGGGAGTGGAGAAGGGCCATGGCCCCTGGTGGCTCCTGGCCATCACCACCCCAGCTGGTGACTCTGGATAGAAAAGCGCTTTCCTCACAGTTGTTATTGTGAGAAGCATCTCAGGAAGGTGCTGTAATGGGCCCAGCCTGGGTCACATGACTACTCCTGGCTCAGTGGACTATATACTCGATAAAGCAGGTAGCCCGCCGCTGCCCTGGGCGGGGAGTCCGGTCCCGCGATGGGAAGGCCAGCCAGAATCACGATGGAGGGGGGACAGCTGCCTGAGTAACTCTTACCAGAAGAAAGGAAGAGCACATGCTGGACAGACAAAAGCAACGCCGCCCCTTAGCCTAGGTTTGCAAGAATGATGACCCTGTTAGCCAGTGTCACCCCAATAAATTCAATACAATTTTTAAAAGAGGGAGAATGAGCTGAGTCAGTAATGGGATATAGACATGTAAGCCAGTCTATACGGGCACATTCTTGTAATCTTACAGATGGGGAAAAGGAGGCTCAGGAGCATTCTGTGGCCTCACCATGCTCTCACAGTGAGGTCTGAGACCCCGAGGCTGCAGTCTGTCCCGTTCCTTCCACCGCACGCTGCTCGGGAAGAAAGTCAGGTCACAGGCGCCTTTCATGCCACCTTCTGGCTCGCGCTGGGCCTCCCAGAGAGGGAAGGCCCGCGGGCCAGCAGCCACTGTGCCAGGTTCTGGGGATTCCGTGGTGAGCAAGGCATACCCGTCACCCTGGTCGCGGAGCTGCTGCTTCGGTGAGGAAGCCAGTCATCAGACCAAAAAGTTGCAAACAATAAGAGAAGTTATAAATGTTGATACATGGGCTCTAAAGACAGCGTGTGGTGCTGAGAGGGTATACAGGTATACTGAAAGTGGACGGAGAACACATGTAGGTCCAGCCAGGGGTCAGGGAGAGCGCTTTCTGGGGAGGTGAGGTGCAAGGTGAATCTCGACTTTGGAGGGGAGTTAAGTGGGTAAGGAAGAGCATTTCAGGAGGAATCGCAAGCATTCTGTGTGCTTGAAAATGGGGTGCCGAGGATGGAACCACTGGTGGGGGAGGGGGCCTTTGTCTTTTTCCAATAAGTGTGAATTAAAGATGAGCCACTTTCTTTGATCTGTGGGTGTCCACTGGGAATCTCCAAATGGTCTGTGCACTAATCAGTGTTTTCCCCACACACTTGACCATGAGAAAGGCTGTTGAAAAGTGACTCGAACTGATCCCAATGTGAGGACACTATCCTGGCAGCCTGTGGCCAGGTCAGCCTGGGATAAGACTAGACATAAGGATAGCTTGTTAATAGGTCGTTACAGGAAGTCCACCAATGGTCAGATCTGCGGTGGACTTTCGGTTGAGGTCCTGGGGACAGGACAGGAAAGCAGCTCCAGACCTGGAGTCTTGCCCTCTGTCCCCACCCCAGTGCCCTCTTTCCCTTTCTCCCTGGTTCCTGCCTGGAGAATTCCATGTCCTTGGAATGCCTCAGGCTCAAAATCAGCACCCCGAGAGCTCTGGACAGGGGCGAGGTACCCAGGCCATTGAACAGGACAGTGTCACCAGGATAAACACCTCAGTGTGAAAGCCTCACTTGTGTCCAGAAAACATGGCACTCGTGAGCAATGGGGGAAGGAGCAGGGGGGGACGATTTCTTTCTCGTCACCCAGTGATTTATTGAATGATCATTGAACAAACATAAGGTACTGGACTAGACACGGGGAACCTGGCCATGCAGGAGACAGACTCAGGGCTAGCCCTCCTGCTACTGGGCTGGGTGTATTTCTGTGTGACACTAATTCTCCTGACAACTTGCTTCTAGCTAAGCCCTGGCCACCTTTGGGGAGGGTGGGCTCCCGCCAGCGGGTTTAGGAAAAGTGCGGGTCCGGGGTTAGATACAGCTGCGCACGGTGGGGAGAGTCACCCGGGCCCTCTGCACCTGTTTCCTTCTCTGCAGTAGAAAGGCAACTCCACCCTCTGCATAGGCTGGGGTGAGGGTTCAGGGAGGTACCCCACTCCTGGTGCCCAAAAGACACCTGGCTTTTGTTCTTATCCTCTATCTTCCCCACCGGGACTTGACCACACAATTTTGGGTCTAATTTTTCCCAAGCTGAGCATTATATACCCTCTCCCCCAGCTCAGCAACACATGTGATTTAGACTCACCACCAAACCTGACATTTTTTACTTTAAGGAGTCCTAAGAAACCACCTGCCAGATAAGCCTTCAACTTTGAGGAGCTAACAGTTGTTTTGTAATGCTCAGCGTTAAAGTGGACAAAGACTCATACTTTTGGTTTGCTTCAAGCAGTGAGGTAGAGTGGGGTGGCCCTGGGTGTGTGATGAGGAAATCCAGGCTGTGGGCTGGCTCCCTGCCCACTATTGCACAGGGCACCCAGCCCCTTTGAGCCTCAGTTGCCCCTCCTGTGAAGTGGGGGTGGTAGCTCTTTCCTCCCGGGTAGCTGGGAGAGTTGAGTGAGGTACAGAAGCAATTAGAAACGGACACTCTGCACCTCAAAGTGTCTGCCTCTCCGAAGCTACCCAGCCTCCTCTCTTAAAGTACTTACAGACCCTCCTGGGAAACTGGCATTCCCACTGACTCCTTCCACCTGTGACCACACATCTGGCCTCTGGGAGCCCCCAGCCGTTCCTGACCCAGCTGTTTGGCTCCAACTGTCCTGTGGTTAGAGCAGCAGGCCTGCTGTTCTGGGAAGTCTCTTTCGCAGGCTGGGTCCCTAGGGAGGGAGCTGAGCCCCACTTGGTGGGGAGCAGTCAGGGGCTGGGGAGGGGGTGGGGTGGGAGGGCCAGCCTGGGAGAAGTTGGGTGAATGCTCCGTCGTGTTTTCAAATAAGTCCCTGTTCACGAAGCTGAAACTGTGGTCTGGCCTTACATATTTTATGTGTGTGTGTTCCCGGTACATTTCCTTCTAATTTTTAAAACCATACGTAACGTCAGGGACATTTAATCCATATGGTTCTGATTCCTTAACACTTAAATCATCCAAATGTTGTTTTGGAGGATCTATTTGCAAATCTCTTTACATAAGCTTTTAACTCTTTCTTTCTCAAGGGCATCAAGGTAGGGTCTCTGGGTGAGGCCTTCTCTTCCAGCTCCCCACTCCCCACCCACACCGGCCAGGGCTCTGACCTCCTGTGCTCCGGGCAGCAGCTGCTCAGGCCCAGCCCTCGGAGCTGGGGACACTGGCGGGAGCGGCAGGAAGACACACTGGGGGCCATGCTCCAGCTCCACCCCTTCCTGGCTGGTGAGCAGCCTCTAGTTCACCTCTCAAACCCTTTCTTCCTCCCCCGTAAAAGGGATACAAAGTGTCTCGTGGGGTTGTTAGAGGGATTAAACAAGGAAATGCAAAACGCTGCAGCCCAGAGACCGAGTTTGCCTTCCGCAGAGGGAGCCTTCCACGTGCCGCCGGGCAGTGCCGCTGGGTAGGAAGTGGCGAAATGCAGGGTCCTTCTTGAGGAATCTCAAAGCAGCAGCACCAGGTGGAGAGACCGAGTCCAGAGAAGCAAAGGGGATTATGCCCATGGGAGGTGGGGACGGAGGCAAGGACAGAGAGGTGACCACAGTGGCCAGGAGGGCGGAGGTGAACGGCCTGCTGCCAGGATTTGAGTGGCCGCCCCACGTGTGCCGGGAGGTGGGCAGGGCCCTGTGGGACCAGACAGGCCATGGAGTGGATGGAGTACAAGGAAGGCAGCTCCCGGATTCCAGGGGGCCGGGCTTCACGCCGGAAGCCACCATATTCATCTGTCAGAGCACATGCGACAAAGGGCCCTCGACAGGCTTCCCACCTGCAGGCACAAGCCCAGCTCGTAGCCTGAGTTGGGGCCCAGTGACGCCTCTTCTACCCCACAGAATCCCCACGTTCTCCTCCCCCTCCCTTCAGGCCCTTCTCAAACAGCCAATGCTCTTTTGAGCTTTTGTTTCTTCCCAGGTTTCTCTGCCATGCGATCTTTTCTTGTCTTCTCCATTAATAAACACCTACACACTCTTCAAAGTCCACCTCCAAAGTCGCCTCCTCTGAGAAGCCTTTCTGGGGAGATTTGCAAACCATGGGCCCTTCCCGTGTGCTTGCCTAGTTTGGTCCTACCTGGCCACACTTCTCCGGGACGCACTCTTCGGGACCTGTGCTGGGAGCGGGGGTGTGGGGTGGAAAGAGTCATACCTCTCCGAGGCCCTCCTGTTCTGATGGAGACATAGCCACGTCTGCCCCACCGCCTTCCGGAGAGGCAGGATGGCCCCCGCAGGACTCCACGGCCATTCCCTGTGAGACAGGAGACCAGTGAGGAGGGCACAGGTGTCCGGAGCAGCACAGCTCCAAGGGGCCTCCCCATGGCGCCGGCCAGCTTTGAGCTGGACTTCACCAGCGTCTGTGCCCATAGAACAGGACTTGTTTCCCTGGCGATTCCAGACGGAGCGAATCCCAGACAGAGCTGCCTCTCTGGGACGGAAGAGCAGATGCTCAATCTAAAATTAGTCTGCTGACTGTGACTTCATCCAGGCTGCGGGAACGGATCTGCTTCTTACATCTGTCATTGTGTCGTGGAGGAGCCCCTGCCTCCCCGCGGAGGCTGCGAGGCGAGGAGACAGCCGGGTCCGGCACTCGACAGTTTACCTGGAGTACGTTTCTGCTCTTGACTTAGTCGGCTCGTCACACAGCCCCTCAGGGGCGGGATCTGCCTGACATTGGCATTCAAGGCTTCCCGTGGGTGTTTGAATGACCTGTTCAGCATCATCCCCACCAGTTGGGGCTCCAAACCCCAACTCCAAATTCAGGCATTAAGACAGGCCCATAGAATGACGCAGGTAGAAGCTAGGGGGTGTCTGGCTGAGGCTGAGGAGAACGGTAGTCAAGGAAAATCTCTTCCTACTTCTTTTTTTGTCTGCTGTTCCCTCCTCCATTCGGGCATCCCCTGACTCTCCCGTTGCCTGCCAGGTGGGGTTCTGCTCTTTGGGAAGATTGGTATCCATTGGAGGCCTACTGTGGGGCCAAGGCCCCAGCCATGGCCTTCATTTATTTCTCCTAAAACTACAGTCTCACAGTGGCTTGCAAGGCCCCAATAACATGCCTGACACACTGTCACCTCAGGGCCTTTGCACATGGCTGTGACTGTAAAGATCTTTCTCCAATACTGACATTGCTCAACTCTTCGCCTGCTTGAAGCCGTTGCTCGAATGCCACCTTCCCAGGGATGCTGACTTTAGCCTATTTCAATTCGTGACCCACCCCCCACCTGCATCCCTTACTCTATTCTACCTGTGCTTTCTATCATGTATACTTCCTTCTCAGATGTTATAGAATCCAATTATTTATTGTGTTTCTCATTTATTATCTGTCTCTTCCCTCCAGAATGTGAGCTCCACGAGGACAGGGATTTTGTCCGTTTTGTTTACTGATGTGCTCACTCTAAGGCCCCAGAATGAGGCCTGGACTGGAGTAGGTGTTCACTGACCATTTGTTAGAGAACATCTGTATTCAGGCGAGACAGACACACCTGGACGCAGGGAAGCACCCTTTCTTGGCCCTTCCAGAGGTGGGTCCCTGCTGTCAGGACCACTTCTACATCCTTTTTGGGTCTCTATTTGCTTACCGGTCACTGGGGCGCTCACAGACATACCCAGAATAGCGTTTGGCCAAATATCTGGGCCCCTTGTGGCCCAGTCAACATGACACATAAAATCAATCATCGTACCCTCCTCCCCACCCCCAATCTTCTATTGATCCGTCACCTCCGAGCCCAGACCCAGCCACCAATTCCATGTGCCCACATTTCCCTCCCCAGATCCCTGGCTCTTCCAATCAGCCACCCTTGGGGACACTGCCTCTGCACCCCAGCTCCTCTGACCCAGCCCTTTCTAAGTGGTACTCACTAGGTGCTCCAGGACGCTTGCTGGGGTTTTTATCCAGTCAGAGTCGGGGTGGGGCTGAGGGGCAGGTGCAAGGGATAAGCAGGACGGCCTGGGAGAGGGCTGGTTTTGAGGCTGGAGAAAGCGTGGTTGACTCTGTGAAGTGCCTGGAACTATTGAAGGGACAATGGGAGATTCCTCTGCATGCCAGGCAGAGTGACAGAGGCCGCCGTATTCCCAGCCATGGCAGGCACGGGAGGAAGCCAGGTACTCTGTGGAGCACCTACTAGGTGCCAGGCATAGACGCTCAGACCTGCCCAGCCTAGTGGGAGCATCAGACACAAACACTTTACTATCATTGGTAAATGCTCTAATGATGTATGCAAAAAAAGTTACAGGAACATGGAGAACAAGGCTTTTAATTCAATTGAGGATGGGTCTGGTTAGAAATAAATAAGCAAAACGGGACATTTGAAGGAAACCTTACAGGATGAGTTCACTGAGTAGTCAAGGAGAGTTAACAGAGGAGCTGAAGGGAAGGATGCATGGAGGGATAGGAGAAGGAAGGGCATCCCAGGTAGAAGGAACAGCAGGAGCAAAGGCATGGAATATGAAAATTCATACCGTGCTCCAGGAACTAGTGAGTGATCCTGCCCAGGCCAGGCCCTCCTTGAAGGAGGACTCCAGAGTCGAAGGATGGAAGCTTGATGACCTTACCTCCTGCCCTGAGATGAGAAAGACCGCTTGGGAGGGAGCCCGTGCAGGGCGGGCCAGATCACTTCTAGATCTTCCTGTTGTTAGATGGAGGCTCCAAAAGGTAGCCTCCAGGCCCCCACCCCTTCCCATATTCACCCCTTTTTCTGTATTGTCTGCATCATTTGTTTCTTTCACGCACTGTTATCGTAGCTATATTCCAAGTGTGTGGGTCCCCTCCGGAACCAGACTGTCAGATGCATGGGCCTCAGGACTCCTTCTGATAGCCCCTTGCCAGTCCCTGGCCCCTTGCCACATGGGTGGTAGCAACCACTGTTGGATTAAAGCCACACAAGGGGCAAAGGTTTTAAGGTCATCTCAGAATTCCCCTCTCCCTCTTGCTGCTCCCAAAATTCTTCTTGTCATACCTATTACTGTTTCCCTTGTCTTAATGTTTATAGCCTATGATTAGGTGCGCATTCCCCCTTCCCTCGCTCTACAAGTTATTGTCAAAGACTAAGTCTTAGGCATCAGAGTCTCCCACAAGAGCTTGAGTGGAGTTGGGGGGCTTCCTTTATTGAGCATCGACTGCATGCCAGTTTTGTTTTGATACTTAAATGCATTTTCTCCTTTAATTTTATTAACTCTCATTTAATCTTCCCTGAGATATGTTATCCTCCCATTTTACAGCTGTAAAAACTGAGGCCCAGAGAAGTTAGGTAGCCAAGAAGAGTCAGAGCTGGGTCTTGCACCCAGACTGTCTCAGTCCAGGCCTTAGAAGTTGATGCTGTCTCTGCAGCTCCCACTGGCAAGCACAAAACCATGTGCAGAGTAAATATTTGTTGTTGTTGGTCCCTTGGCTTGGAGGAAACCTGTTCTCACAGCTGCCAGGGCTTGACTAAGCTTCTGATTTCCTGGAACCCAAGGCCCCGCCCTCCCCACCTGGGGCCCACTGGGCTCTGTGGAAGTCCCCAGAAATGCTGGTAAAAAGCCAGAATGAGACAGACACAGGGTTCAGGCTGAGCCAAAGCCTCAGTCTTAAATGTAGGAATAGAGGATGCTTTTGTCATTTGGGGGGATCTAGTCAATAGGCTGGAGGCTGACAGGCCTCTTGTAGTTGTTTAGGGACAGGATGGCCAGAGGGGCAGAAGTCTCTCCTTACCATGCTCTGAGGACCTGTGATGTACCAGCACTGAGTGAGGCGTGGCTGTGCACAGAGCTGCAGAATCCAAAGGGGCAACAGATACATGAATAAAATGACTAATCACAGTGGGACGCAAGCCAGGACAGTTTATACCAAGTGCTGCAGGTTCATGGAGAAGGAAGCAGCCAATGTCACCCGGGGGACCAGAGAGGCCTTCATAAGGGAAATGTCCTCTGAGCTGACCTGGAAGGCTGAATGGGAGCCAGTCAATCAGATGAGTCAAGGGAACAGCATGGGGAACTGCATGTGCAAAATGCACTTGGCAGGCTCAGAAACAGTGAGCAATTCTGTGTGGAGGGAACACAGGGCGGGTAGGGGTGGTGCAGAGAGGGAGGCTTGGATAGGGAAACTAAGGCTCAGTTATAAAAGGCACAAATACACAGGCTAGTTTAGCTGGGCAGGGAACCAGCTGAATGTGTCTTGGAGAGTTCTACCTTTGTGGAGAAGGGATCAGAGAAGGAGGTAGACAGGGGCACCAAGGAGAAGGCTGCTATAACTGGGAGATGATGGCTTCCGGCTTGGGATGATGGGTGCCCCCACAAATGAAGACAAATAGGAAGGGAGGAGCAGGATTCTGGGTCACAATATGGAACAAAGTAACTATTGTTATTGTGCACCTGCTGGATGCTGGGCATGCTGTCAAGGGCTCTACGGCAGCATCTTGTCAAATCTTCACAGCAGCCCTTTGAGATGAAGAAGTCAAGATCAGTGACATCACGTAACATGCCCAAAGTCACACAGTGAGTGGTCCGTGGGGCTCCGAGATCCAGTGTTACCCACAGCATCAGGTTGAAGTGAGTTAAGGATGAAGTGGTGCCCGACTGAGTTAGGAAGCCGGAAGCAGCCCTCAACCTGGGGAGAGAGGTTGGGGCTGAGTCTGCTGGGACCCCACCCCCTCCGAGGTGAGCTCCATAAACTATAAGAGTCCCAGGTCTCGCCCTGGCCAGTTTGGCTCTGCGGTTAGAGCGTTGGCCTGCGGTACAGAGAGACCCGGGTTCAGTTCCCGCTAAGGGCACGTACCTCGGTTGCAGTTTGTCCCCGGCCCTGGTTGGTCGTGCGGGTGGCAACCACTCGATGTGTCCCTTCACATCGATGTTTCTCTCTCTCTCTCTTCCTCTCTCTCCCTCCCGCTCTGTCTGAACAAAAAATGCAAAAATGTCCTCAGGTGAGGATAAAAAAAAAAAAAAGAGTCCCAGGTCTCTGTCCCAGGAGAGAACAGGCTGCCTCTGTGAGAAGTGAGGACTGAAGGTACATGTGTACTACAGGTCTATCGAGAGAATACCCACCATACACACACACACACACACACACGAATGCACACGCATTGCATACACATAAATAGTAAAACGACATATTGCATCTGCGTCCAGGAAATCATAGCCATGGGAAACAGGGTGGACAGGTGGGGTGACTGGTAAGTAAAGACAAGATTTAAACAAGTAACCTGAGGTCCTACGGGGCGGGTTGCTCAGCCCTCTCTTGAAAGCTCTCCCAAGAATGCCATGGCAGTCGCCGGTTTCTTAGGAACGACAGTGCGTTCCAAAACTGGATCTGTAATTTGGTTGTTAGGAGCGAGAAACAAAATTTCAAAGAGAGACAGCCTCTTAGATGATAGATCAGATGCCAGCCCTGCCCTCTGCTCCAATCTTCCTTAGCCTGTGAGGTTTCTACCGCGAGATGTTGGCTTTAAAGCAAAACCAAGACGTGTGTGTGTGTGTGTGTGTGTGTGTGTGTGTGTGTGTAGCATTTCCATGGAAACAAGCATTTAGCAATTACCCAATTAGCCTGGGACACCTGGACCACAGTCTCCCTGAACTGGAGCCCCAGAAGCAGGATGACTCTTATCTCCCACCTCGTGTGCATGCCCACGCCTTGTCCTGTGCCTGGTTGAGAGCAGTGCAGTGTTCAGCTAGTTGTGCTGGGATAGTCTACTTACCTGCCCGTCTCCACCCATGGATGGAGCTCCCAGAACACAGGTTTGTGTGTTGCCTGTTCCCAGAACTGGGAAGGGGCCTGATTCATGTTTAAGGAATGAAAGAATGTAGGAAGGCCCCCAGGGCTAAGCTCTGGGAATTTCTCAAGACCTGGCCCAGTTATATGCAGAGGATGGGTTGATAGGAAGGAATTGGCACCTGGCACCACCTGCTTTCTAACCTGGGACCTGTCCAGCTACTTGGTGGGAAAGGTGACCCCGGGCCTGGAGTAGGGGTGACTGGCTCATGAAGCAGAGTCAAACTCAGGCTGTTAGCCTTGAAGTAGGACTGCCTACTTCCACTCTGGGTCCCTGAGCTCTGAGGCTGGGGTCCTGAGACCTGGCCTCCCGTGAGAATTAGCACCGGAATGGAGTTGGCAGCTGAGTCTTGAGGTGGACAAAAGTAGCTTTGGTTGTGGAAGGAGCTGGGTGAGGCTCTGGGGCTGATCTCCTGGCCTGGAGGATGGGCACAGGCTAATGGGGCTTGTGTGGCTTGAGGGGTCAAGGGCAGGATCTTTGCAGGGTGTGGAGGATACAGTGTGGTTGTGTCTGGCATAATGTAGGTGCCTGGTAAATTGCACTTGACTTCATCCCTGTGCTTCCACCTTGCTATGGCCAGTTCAGGACTGTGTTTGAGGGTTGGGGCAGGGATGTGCCAGGCGGCCTGGATGGGGCTGCACACGACTTTGCCGAGAGAAAAGAGGGGGAGACAATCCCAAACCACAGAAAGTTGGGACAAAGGAACAGTCCATGGAATGAGCCTCAGCAGGGCAGCCATTCAGGGACTGCACCTTGGCCCAGGTTCCTGAGCATTTATTTAACCCTGTCTACCAGAAAATGCCACCTCCATCCAACCCCTAGCCCGGACATTGGGAACCTCAGCCACAGCTCTGAGCTGGACAATTCTGCCACTCCTCTGGTTGGTTTCTTTCAATTCCCCCCCCCGCCCCCCCCCCACCAGGACCACTCATTCACTTGCACCTTTGTAAATGTATCTGTCCTGGCAGGAGAAGAACCAAGCAAGTTACTTGCAACTCCCAAGCTGAGAGAAGGGACATCTCTCCCAGGTTATTGCAATCTGAGCTGGTGGGTAGTCTCCAGAGGCAGGAACCACTGAGCTGCTGTGGCCACACAGGAAGGTGACTAAATCCACTGTGAAGTTCCATGACCACCCCCAAAGCCTAGAGAGGAAACTCATCCTGGGCCAGGAGCAAGGCTGTCATCTGAGCCTTCTGTACAAATGACAAAAAGTCACCCTTGGGGCATATGAATTATAACGAGTCACCTGCTTTCTCCTGCCTGGAGCTGCTCCCAGTCAGGCACAGTAAGCAGGGCAGTGGGGGTAGGGCAGGAGTGGAGTGAGGAGCAAAGACCTGCCCCAGGTTTCACCCTGTCCCAGTTGCCCTACGCAAGGGAAGGGACTGTACCTGGAGCAGGCTTGATTTGGGGTGTGAAGGCCAGTAGGAGTAGAGAGGGCTTTCAGACAGAGGAAAAGTCTGTGCTGAGCCCCATGGAGTAAAAGCTGGTGCAAGGCTGTATTGGGGGCTAGGGGGCTGGGCAGAAGGCACAGAGGTTTGAGCTGCAAGAGATGCAGCTGTCTGTGGGGACTTGCATGTCAGATCCGGGAGTGGGGTGCCCCTTTGGAAGTCAGGGTTTTTTCTATTAAAACTAGTGGTCTGGGAGGGCTTTGTTTGCTCTGACCTGGCTTTGGGGGGAGTGAGCAGCTCTGCTGGAAGCTGAAGTATGGAGAAGGCACAGAAAACTCCAGGGCCACTAGCCCTGTGCCCTGGGCCCAGATGGGCTCTGGTCAGCAGTAACCCACTTCCTGCAACAGGTAGCGCTTTGAATGTGAGTCCATCACTTTGGAGCCAGAGGAAGCCTGAGGCCTCCAAGAAGCTTTCTGGAAGCCCTGGTCAGCATAGTGTTCAGCCACCCCTTGGGTCCTTGAACTTTCATGACCCAGAGAGAAAGTGGCACCCTGGACACTTAGTTTGCCTTAGTCTAGTCCTGACTTTGGCCCCAGGCCCCATAACCTCCTGAGGTTGTTACAGGCCTGGAGTCAGCCAAAGCCAGAGTGAGCCCTGGTTCTGCAGAGAGTTGACCTCAGACAACTCAACTGACATGTCTGAGCCTCAGTGTGCAGAATCTAGAATACAGTTCCTCGGAAGGTCTGGAGGCCTTGGCCAGCCATTCTGTTCTCTCAAGAGGAAGCAGATGGGGGCCCCAGCGGGAGCTGGCCCCCAAGTGGGAGCAGTGCCTGAGACTGACCAAAGCATGTGTGACTGGTCCCAAGACCTGGGATCCAGCAGCTTCTGGTAAAGTCAGGCCATTGGGAAGTCCCGGGTTGCCCCCCACCCCCACCCTTAGGCTAGAGCCCAGGGAGGCCCCGGCCAGGCCCGCCCCGCCCAGCGCTCATTAAGGCGAATTCCCGCCTTGGGAGGCGCGGGCTTCCCGGATCGGAGCTAGCACCCCGGAGCAAGGTGGGGAGCGCGCACTTTGGGGACAACGATGGACGCCCGCCGGGCCCGGGTGCAGCCAAGGCGGGGCTCCGAGAAGCAGGGCCCCGGAGGCGTCGGCGACCGGGGCCTCCCTGACTGCCCTCCCGGGAGGGCCGAGGAGGAAATGACAGCGCGGGAGCCGGGGCGGGCGCGGAGGGAGGGGCGGCGCCCGGAGTGACACGGTCTGTCACCCAGGAGGCCGCAGCACAGACCCTCCCTCTCCGCGGCCGCCCGGAGTCGGGGATTCCCCAGACGCAGACCCTCCCCTGACTGCCGCCCGCTGCAGCGCGCCGGCCCATCGTGACCCCGGCGCGCGGCGACCGTAGAGCGGCCGGAGGCGAGGCGGGGCACGCCGAGGCCGAGCGAGAGAAGAGGCGCCCCGGGAGTGCGGGCGCCGGGGTCCCCCGGGCAGGGCGACAGGAAACTCTGGGGAGTGAATGGAAAGAAGTGGGTGGTCCGGTCCCTGCGACTTCCCCTGACATCACTGCCCAAATAAGGAGCTTCCAAGCGGCCACGGGGCGGCCCGGAGCGTCGCCCGCCGCCGGCGCCAGCCCGCCAGCCCGCCCCGCGCCCTCCCCGCGCCGCGTGGGCCGCCAGCGAGCGCCCGGGGCACCGCCGGGCGGAGCCGAGCCGGGCGGAGCCGAGCGAGCGAGCGAGCGGGCGCAGCCGAGGCGCGCGGAGGCCGGGCGCGCAGCCCAGCGCAGCCCAGCGGAGCGCAGCGCAGCCCAGCCCGGAGCCGCGGAGCCGCGGAGCCCGGCCGCCCGCAGGTAAGCAGTGATCCCCGACGCGACGCGCCCCCGCCGCGGCCTGACAGCCTGGGAGCCCGGCACCGCCAAGCGGACGAACAGCCCTGGCCGGGACAGCCGCGGAGGGACTGGCGGGAGCCGGGCGGGAGGGAAAGGGCTGGATGAGGGCGCGGGTGCAGGAGCGCGTCGGTTGGAACTCCTGGGACCTCCGGGACTCCTCCGTAGCCTGGGGTTGCCTGGTGCACGCGCTCTCAGTCTGCGTTTCCCCAGCACTACTTGTGTCACCGTCCTAGGGTGACACGAGTGTTCCCGCGTTTACGCTTCTCTGGAACACTGACGCCTGGCACAGCCCCGCTCGCTGTTGGCGTGCACAGCCTCCTGTGCCCAGAGCAGACCCTCACCCCCCACGCCTCTCGGGCCTGGCACTCTCATACACGGTGGGACACAGCACTCCGGTGGGAACCGCTGATTGGGTTTGGCAGCCCTGATCACACGTTTTCGCCTGGAGGTGGTGGCAGTTTCAGACTGTCGGAGCCACCGACCTTGGACTCCTTGAGCTTATTGGGAATTACTTAAACTAGCATTGCTCTGGTTCTTCCCCTCCCTTGCAGAATGGCACCTGGGGGGGCTGTACCTGCCTGGCATGGTTGGGAGGGTGTGGCGACTGGCAGGGAGCTACTCCCAGCCTCACAGCCTGGGTGTTTCCAGAGAGGCTGCTACTCCGTGGGCATTTCTCTGAGCACCCTCCTCTCCCCTCCTTTTACCCAGGGCAGGGTGCCTGGGCTCCCGACAGGAGCGGTGGGGCCTGCAGAACAAGTGCAGGTGTTGTCAGCCTCAGCATCTTTCAGGGGCTCTGCGCAGTGGCTAGAATTTGCTTTTATCTATGAAACATATCATGTATTCATTGATGGTTTGATCAAGGACACAGGAAACTGATAAAGCCAAGTAATGGGCCCATCACTTAGTGGCTCTGGGCAGATTTCCTTCGTTTCTTTCAGGCTGCATTTTGTCATCTGAAAATGGGGATGAGGAATATTGGCAGGGAGACTTGAGATCATATAAGTGAAACTGTTTTGTAAATACAAAGCCCTGTGCACGTGCCAGTTACTGTGGTTTAGATGACTCTGCTGGTATTTTCCACGGCTCTGCTCTGTGACTTAGGGACACTGAACACCATTTCTGTCCAGTCATCTGCAAGAAAGGGGGCCTTAATGTGTCTTGTGTGCCTGCTAGCAGATTCCCCAAAGTGTGTTCTGTGGAACATTAGTTCTGAAAGGTGTGCCACGAGTTAAAGTTTCCCTGTTCTATTAAGTCTGGCAAATTCTGCAGGCTTACCGTTATGCTTTTGGCCAATCACAATTGATACTGGCAAATTAAAGGCTCTGAGAAGTACTGCAATAAAAGGACCTGTTTAACTTTGTCAAACCCAGTATTTCCCTAGTTGACCCTGCACTCTTTTCAAGTTACACATGCCTGTTCTTCAGGAAACAGTGCTTCAGGGACTACCGATGATGTGGTGTCACAGAGCGGCAGCCACACTTTGAGAGCTATGTTGTAATCGCCTTCTTTAATGAAGAGTAAGCAGAAGCCCAGAGAAGTTGAGTAGCTCACATGAGATCACACAGCTACATAGTGACCCAAGGTTACCCAGTAGTTAAATCAAGGACCAAAACCCAGAGTCCTCATCCCCTGCTCTCGCCACAGTCATTTCTGTGCAGAAGTTGAGAATTTTCTTCTTGGAACCTGTCTTGCTGCTTTACGTGGCCACTCTGCAGAATTAATTTGACAAACATAAGAATTTACATGATTTATTGTTGAATGAATTAAATGATCAGATACCTACTGTATGCCACTTGTTGTAGGGACTTTAGCATGTCAAGTTCAACCAGATGTGGAACCTGTGGTGAAGAGTAATGGTACCAGAATCATCACAGACACATACATACATACAGGGGGACAGCTACACACTCGCACATCCACCTCGATATACAAATCCCTTTCTCCCTACATTCACAAACTCGATCCTGTGCCCTCATTTACACACAGGCTCCTACATAAGCATACACACTTGCTCACCTGCTCCTCTACACACACATATCTCTCCTGTCCACATTTACACACACACCTTTCCTGTCCACACTTACACACACATCTCTCCTGTCCACACTTACACACACACATCTCTCCTGTTCACACTCACATATCTTTATTCTGATTCATACTCACACAGTGATCTCTCTTGTTCATACCCTTTCCTGTTCACACTCATACACATCACTTCTGTTCACACGCACACACTTCTCTCCTGTTCACACACACCTCTACTCTTATTCACACTCACACACTGATCTCTCCTGTTCACACTCTCATACCCATATCTATTCACACTCTCATACACATCTCTCCTGTTCATACTCATACAAATCTCTCCTGTTCACACTTTCACACCCACATCTCCTGTTCACACTCTCACACACACACATCTCTCCTGTTGTGCTCCCTGCTGCAGCCAGGAGGTATTCGTGGCAATGGATATACCTCCTTGTCCCCAGGCCCACAGAGCTGTGCCTCTTCCAGCTTCCAGAGATGAGAATTGAGCATGGAAGAAACCCTTGCAGGGCCAGTCTGATGTTTGCATTTCCTCCGTGTTCCCCCATTTCTCCCATTTTCTGCCATTCTTATCCCTCTGCCTTTGTTTGGTCAGCTGTTGTTTGGTCACACATGATGTGACTGCTACAGCTTTGGCTTCTACCAGTGATGATGATGATGATGATGATGATGATGATGATTAGAGAGAGAGGAAGGGAGAGAGAGATGGAAACATCCATGTGAGAGAGAAGCATCGATCAGTTGCCTCCTGCATGCCTCCCACTGGGGATCAAGCCTGCAACCCAGGCATGTGCCCTGATGGGAATCGAACTGAGACCCCTCAATCCATGGGACAATGCGCAATCCCCTGAGCCACATGGGCCGGGCTACCGTGTTTGTTTTAATCAACTGTCAGAGTTCTGTCCGGGCAAGGACTTTGACTCATTAATTTGATTGGAGTCCCCAGTGCCTAGCAGAGCGCCTGGCACAGAGGAGAGGTTCAATAAGCGTTTACCGAATGCGTGAGTAAGGCAGGGAGTGAGGGAGGGAGTGACTGCTGGCTTCTAGGATGGCTGCGACCCAGGCCGGCATCCAGGGAGAATCACTGACCGTGTTTATGGCGTATCTGCCGAGTCTAGGCACCTTTCTGGGAACTCTAGCAATGAAAGCTATTTAATCCTGTGTTCACGGAGCCTGCATTCCAATGGGAAAAGGGAGCATGAGTAGCAACAGACACGATAATGCTAGTGTCACACTCTACGAAGAAACTCAAACCAGACAGTGTGAACATTAGGGAGGAATGGGGGAGCCAAAGATGGGGCCTAGGGAGTCCTCTCTGAGGAGCTGACATTTATCCTGAGACCTGAATAACAAAAACGTGCAAAGATCCGGGGACAGAGTATTCCTAGCAGAAGAGCAGCAGGTTCGAAGGCCCTGGGGTTGAGGGAGCTGGGCTGAGGGCACGTGGAGAGGCCATACTTGCAGTTCACTGCTGATTCTCTTACCAGTGCTCTGTGGAGGGGGCAATAGCTGATGTCTGATCTGGGACCTAATTATCTTTGCGGTTCAGTCACTAAAGCCAAACAGCGGATCCTGGGTTTGGGGGGCTGGACTGCCTCTGCTGTCTCAGAAGCTTGCCCTCCCCATCTTGTCTGCCCCCCACCTCTATAAACAGGGAACGGTTTGGACTCCTATGGCCCCTCCCAGTTCTACCATAGAGAATGCGTTGCTGTGACTGCAGGAGGTTCGCAACAATTCAGGTGGTCCATCTGGAGGGGTCGTGAATTAGCTGTGCTGCTTCCATTATTAATAACCATGATGTCATACATCTGTGCGGTTCCTGATCGGCTGCAGAGCACTCTCTCCTGTTATCCAGTTCACTCTGTGGACTCCTCTGCCAAGTGGGGGAGGGTGCGAGGAGAGGGGGATGGTGCAGGTGGAGAGAGCTCAGACACTGCCACACGGGCTGGCCGCAGGCTCACCCAAGCTGCGTCACCCTTCCCCCCAGACCCTGCCTCCTCGGCTGCAAAGCAGGATTCCGGAGGACCCACCTCCTGACGCCCTGGGGAATCCTCAGTCTTCCCAGCCCAGGGCTTATGGGTACATAGTAGGCTTGGAATAATTCTTTTGTCGAATTGACTTGCCTTAAGGTTGCACAGTTAGTAAAGGGCCAAGCTAGGACCCAAACCCAGGACACTGGGCTCTGAAATCTTTTTCATAAGCAGCACACTGTTTGGGAATAATCGTCATGGTTAATAAAAACAGATCTTCACACCACATTTGTGGAGGATCCGAATTCTTGTTGCTTTGTTGAGAATCCTAGAATGATAAGGTGTGGGGTTCTGATGCATGGTGTTCTTTATAAACCAATACATCAATTAAGAAACATTTGGAACCTTCTGGAAGAGGGTGTAGATGTGAAAAAATGACCTCCTGAGATTTGAGAGCAGTGATTCTTAACCAGAGACATCCTTTACTGTCACCTGAGAGCTTTTCACAGAAGAGTTCCACGCTCCGGCCCAGCTGTCTGGTGCAGAGCCTGTGGGGATGGCATCTGGGCATGCGGAAGTGCACCTGGTGCTAGCTGGATGCCTGGGAGGGTGGCAGGCCCTCCCTCTGCCTCCGGTTCCGTGCGTCCTTAGCTGTGGCTCTTCCCGCCTTGGCGCAGGCCCACACCAGCCACATGGTGGGAGCACAAGCTAGGGAGACCCACAGGCCTGAGTTCGCGTCTCCTGCTTTCTAGCATGTGCCTTGGCCAAGTTCCTTTACTTCTCGCGAGCCACAACTTTCTTGTCTGTAATACGGGAGTGATCATACTTACTTACAGGGTGGCTATATGAATTATAGGTGACCATGTATGTCAGGTAGCTTATGAAGTATCTGTGCTGGGCATATTGTAGGTGAGCAGTAAACAATAGTTTCTATTGTTATGAAAAATGAATGATGAGCCCTGGACAGTTTGGCTCAGCGGTTAGAGCATTGGCCCGCGGACCAAAGAGTCACGGGTTTGATTCCAGTCAATGGCACTGTGCCTCGGTTGCGGTTCGGTCACCAGCCCTGGTCAGGGTCATGTGGGAGGCAACCAGTCAATGTGTCTCTGTCACATCGATGTCTCCCTCTCTCTCTCCCCCTCCCTCCCACTCTATCTGAAGATAAGTAGAAAAATATCCTCAGGTGAGGATTAAAAAATTTAAAGAAAAGAATGATGATGAAAACAACTGCAGTATGTGTGACTTGGTTGGTACTAAATTAAAATGGACCAATTTACTCCAAATACCAGACTTTTGAGAAGAGGGTACACTCCATGTTATAAACACCAGTCCTTGGGCCAAAGAACACCAGCTCTGCCATTTGTCCACCCCTCCTCGTTGCATCGCTCTGGCTCTTGTGGAGAACTGAAGGCCGAGGAGGGGCCTGAGCCATCATCACTGTCCGCACCTCTGACAGCTCCGTGGGCTCAGCGAGGGGACGTGAGGTGTGGAGGCCGGTGGAGTTCAGGCTCGGGCTCACCCCCCGCCTGCTCTCCCATTCCTAAGGCCAATGCATAGGGCAGTTACTTGGGAAACACCTGGCTTGTGGGAGTCACAGGAGGTTGTGCTTCTTTTTTTTTGTTTTTACGTCCTCGCCTGAGAATATGTTCTTATTGATTAGAGAGAGAGAGAGAGAGACATCGATGTGAGAGAGAAACATCTATCTGTTACTTCCTATATGCTCCCCAAATAGAGATCAAACCCGCAACTTATGTATGTGCCCTGACTGGGAATCGAACCCCCAACCTTTTGGTGCATGGGACAATACTCCAAGCATCTAGCCACCTGGCCAGGGCAGGAGTTTGTCCTTCTAATCTACTCTGTCGTTCATTCATGTATTCCTCAACAGTGGACTGAGTGCTTCCCTGAGCTCAGCTCTGGGTTAAGCTCAGAGTCTAGCAGATCCAACCACTCAGTAGCTACACCCTCACGGACAAGCTGCATTTTCCTCTCCAGATCTCAGTTTTTCTCGTCTCTAGGATGGGATTATTCTGGCTATGCCACCAGAGGAATATTTAGTGGTGTTAAGGACCCAGCCCTCTCTGGGGTGCTGTCTAGGTGTTGGGGTCTCTACAGAGTGGTGGGACAGAGAACAAAGGCTTTGGAACCAGCAGGAGCTCCGCTGAGCTGCTGGCTCTGCTACAGACTAGCTGTGTGATTTGCTGCACCTCTTAACGTCTCTGTTTCCTTTTCCTCACTTAGATAATGTGGTTATGACACCTCCGTTGCAGGGCACTGTGAGAGTTAGGTGAGGTGATAAGGAGGACCTGGCTCTTAGCAGATGTGACTCCCATTACTTTCTGTCTGGCTCTTGGCTCCTCTGTCCTGTGCGTTGCTGCTTTTGGAGAGTTACCTTCACCCATCTCTGCCCAAGCTTCTCAGGGACCCAGTATGAGCTAGGTGGGCAGACAGGCAGATTGGAGCTCAAGGAAATGAGTGCATGGCCCTGGCTGAAAGGTGGGCATAGGGAAGTGGTTCCAGCCCAGGAGGAATCAGGAACTGGGTTCTGTGCTGAACCTACTTCTAGGTCACTGTGTGTGTGTATGTGTGTGTGTGTGCGCGCGCCAGTCCCCTCCCCTCTCTGAACCAGTGTCCTCACTGAAGCCAAGCTGCAGGGTCCCTCCCTGGCTTTCTTCCTGCTCCCAGAAGCCTGCAGGCCTTTGATGTGCAAGTGCTGAGCGGCCACAATGAGGGAGCGGGCCAGCTGGGTGTGGGGATTTCACCAGCTTTTTCCAGCCTGGGCTCTGCTGGAATTGATTGTGTGGAGAGGCCAGCAGACAGACTCTGGACAAGGAAGTGACTGTGGTTTCTAATTGGCAGAGCTGCTCATGGGAGAAGAGGCAGGTGGAGGGACATTAATGGCATTAGATTAAATTAAAAGAAGGGCATCACTCCCGGTTTTTTCCTTCAAGAAGACCCAGAAGGCTCAAAGCCACCTGCTTCTTAAATGGCTTCCCTCTTATTTGAATTCAACAGTATGTTTGAATAGGAAGAGTTTGTTTTTACCTTATTAGGATGGAGGCAAGAGGTTGCAGAGTAAAACGGAGGGTCCAGTCATTCATTTCTGTTGAACACTTTGCAGCAGTGACCTGAACAGACAACAGGCAGTTGTCTCCTGGAGCTTGTAAACGGGGGGAGGGAGGCCTGCCGTGAACAGGAGCATGTAAGTGTGTGACGTGTCACATGGGGTGAGTGAGTGCTGTGGGAAAGAATGAAGCAGGGTAAGAAGTTAGAGAATGCTGGGGAGGGTGTCAGGGGCTCTTATAAGATGGTTGGAGAAAGTGATAAGGTGACATTTGAGGAGAGACACGAAGTAAAGAACTGAGACTAATTAAAGCAGAAATTTCTTTCTCTGTGGGGCACATGGGGGTCTCTGGAAAGATCTCAGTTGAGGCTGAAATAGCTGGGCCAGGCAGCTCAGACGCTGGTTTAGATACAGAATATCGAGTCTAATTCATGACTGTTGTTACAGCTACATGGATAACAGTAACAGTGAGCTCCAAAGGGCTCTAAATGGATTTGGCTTTAGGCTTTCACAATGCCTGTCCATATAGACTGTCTCCTTTAGCCCTGTAACAAGGCAGAAAGTATCAGCTCCATGTCGCAGATGTGGAATCTGAGAATTCTATACGTGGAGTGACAAGCCCAGGACTGGATCCCAAGTGAGGGGCAGAGTAGACACGCACACCCAGAATCTGCTGCTGCCAGATGCTGTGTTTCTTCTCACAGGGTAGCTGGGCACTCAGTGCACCATGCTGCATGCAATTGAGGATGATCTTTATTTCTTGAAAACAAAAATAAATCCATAGACTAAGGACACATGATGTCGAAATGCAATATGGGATTCTGGATTGGATCCTGGAACAGAAAAATGTATCAGTGGAGAAACCAATGAAATACTAATGAAGTCTGTAGTTTAGTTCATGTAATATACCGGTATCCATTTCTTAGTTTTGACAAACATACCTTAGTTATGTAGGATGTTAACATTAAAGGAAGCTGGGTGAAAGGTCTATGAGAACTCTCTTATTTATCTTTGCAACTTTTCTGTCAATATAAGATTATTCCAAAGTGAAAAGTCTATTTAAAAATAAGTGAATAAATCCACATTTACTCCAACTAGGTGGCCTCTTCAGGGTTACTTAGGAAAGCCATAAGGGGTCATTAAGTAATTGAATCCCTGCTGCTACTGGTCATCCCAAGCATGCTATTTAGAGTTGCCTGTGTGAGAAGGAGCAAAATTATAAACCAATGCTCGTAACCACGCTCAGGAGGAATGTACTCTTGGAAGTATCTCCCCAGGAGACTGCCCCCAAGTGAGTTTCTAGTAGCCCATAATAACCTGTATTTTAGGTTATTCCATGTGATGAAAGTTCACCAACTCATTTTCACTTAATGCTCTGGCAGACAGATGGAAACCGAGTTTTATCCGTGGAGCTTATCATGTGACTGTGAATCGTAGTGACTAATGATCGTGAAGGAGTGGTATGAGGTAGTGAGAACAGAATGAGAGAACTGGGAAGGCATTGACAGTAATCTGGTTTCTTTTATGGTAGAAAATATTGAGAGCCGGGGCTGGGTGTCTCCTGGAATGAGGGAAAGAGGCTGAGGTCAAGGGGTTCCAAGATTTGGTCCCTCCTGGCAGTGGCTCCCCACTCACAGAACAAGTGAGCTGGCTTAGGTAAGTCTCTGGGGACCCTTTGGCTGAAACCCCTGAGCTCAGAGCAAGCGATTGGCCCAGGCTCACCACACAGCTGCCGAGAGACCCAGCTCTTAGCCTGTCTGGGAGAGTTGGTCTCCTAATGGTTTCCAGAGAGAGTGCGCCACTCACTCCATGCACCACCTTGGCATATGGGCACCGGGTGTCCCGTTGAAGTCTAGGAGAGGCAAAGATGCTCAGATGGACAGGAAACCATCATCGTGGTCTATTAGAAAACAATATTTAAGAGGATAGCCACCAAGACGGGCTCTTTATTATAAACAGACCCCGCTCTTGTGAAATAAAGAAGGCTAGCGTTGCTCATGGTGTATTCTGTAGAACACAGGTGCCACAGGATGGAAAGATGTGTTATTATAGGCAGAAAATAGAGGTGCTGCCACCAAGTAAATCTCAGAAAGTTTAAAGGCCCTTATACTGCAGGACTTCTGGGTCTTTAATATGTGAAAATGCTTTGGAAGTCCCCTCAAAAATGTGTGTGTGTGTGTGTGTGTGCATGTGTGTGTGTGTGTAGAGGTAGATACTATGTACAGCTTTCCAAACTTCATTGATTAAAAACACATACATATATAAATGAGAGAATATGTATGTATATTAATAATATATATGTGATGCGTATATATGGGCATGTAGGCAGATACGTATACCAAAAGAATAGCTGGAATAGAGTTTCATAGAAAACATTTTGGGGAAACACTAAAGTTATCTGAGGTCAACATTGAAAAAAACAGAATGAATACTAAATTGTGACTCTAACATTTGTTTCTGCATGTCAGTTTTCCCGTGTCAGTTTGTCACATTTTTCCTCTTTTGTTAACTTAAGTTCTTTTTGCTGAGAAGAAAAATGGCAAATGGCATGTAAATGATCCCCTCCCTCCCCCACGCGTTGTGCTCATGGGAGACAGAAGTATTACCAAACTCATGTGACAACTCGGTGGTGGGTCTCTAGCCCAGAAACCCACATGTGACATTGGTGTTTTTGGAGCTAAAAAAGAACCTCGTTGAGAAACGCCACTGAAGGCCGACATTCTGCCTTTGTCAAGCGTGGCCTCCGCCTGTGCAGTCTCCTGGCATGTCCATGTCATACAGGTGTGTCTGTCGCCCTGAAAGGTGAGCACATCTTTACTGATCCATGTGCACGGTCAGTGGACATGCCCAGTTCGGTGAGAACATCCTCTGCTTTCATGACAGTTTCTAAGCAGGCTGACCCCCACCCCGCTCCCTGGTCCTGGCTTGTCCCCACTGCCTGTGGCACCTGGGGCGAGTCCTGTACATCGCCTGCCTGCTCTCTGAAGCCTGCACAGACGGGGCTCCACCTCAGCCTCCATGCTCCCTGGCTCCTCCCTGTGCATACACCCTGCCCCACCAATCCTGCCGCCCGATCCTCTAGGCCGCTCCAGGCACGCGGATGTTCCACCCCAGGGCAGGGTCCATGCACTGGGTGATTGCTACGGTCAGAGACCGGTTTCCTTACCTGGCATATGAGAACAATGTGCGTGTGAAGAAGACTCCACAAATAAAGGATAAGAAACAGGGAGGAACGTGAAAGGGATTTTCTTTCTCTTTGCGTTAGATGGGGGGAGGCAGGAAGCTTCACAAATATCTCCTGTGAGGGTGACATGGTTGGCCGAGCTCGTCCCTCAGACCTTGGCCTGTCACCTGACGTGTGTGACTTCAGACGAGGTCTTTGAAGTCTTCAAGTCTCCGGTCCCTCAGCTGTGAATATGGGCTGATGCTACCCTCTCAGGATTTTGATTCAATGCTGTGAAGCTTGTGGGGAGCCTACAACAGTGCCTGGTGCTACGTGTTAGTTGTTATTAGTTATGAGAATTTCATCAACTAACTAAGCAACGGCCAAGCTTTTAAAAAATGTGCAAAATATATAAATGTAGTTTGCAGAAGTGAGAAAGGCCCATAAATGTATGACTAATGCTCTACCTACTGAAAAACAAAGGATTATCAGTTAAAATGCTTGTAGACAGCAAAAATATAAAACGATGGAGAAAGTCTGGTGCTGGCGAGGGCCCAGGGGACTTGCCAGCCTAAATTGGTATCAATGAAAATTCTGTACGCACATGCCTGCTTTGATCCAGCAATTCCCCGGCTATGGAAAAACACGTGTACACAAACCAAACATGTCAGAGGCTGTTCCCTGGCAGCACTGTTTGCAGCAGGGAGAAGTTAGACATGACCAGCAGTGGCACTGCCCGAAACTGCAGTGGGGAGTACTTCACAGCCGTCTAAAAAGACAGACAGAATCTCCAGATCCTGGGGGGACATTTATAACATAGTCTCAACTGCAGAAAGGTTTCGTGTGTGCTACGTTCAATAAATCCCATTTCCGTGCAGAAAAAGTAACTATGACCTGGGTGTGCGTACACGTAGATAGGTTTGTCTCACGGAAACTGTGGTAACAGACAGGGAACTGTTAATGGCAGGTTCATCTGGGGAGTAGAATTTGGGGTGGTGAAGGGGGCTTGTCCACTTTTTACTTTAAATATGTATTTAATACACACACACACACACACACACAGACATTTTTTTTTCTTTTTTATCCTACCTGAGGACACTTCCATATTTTGTTCAGATAGAGAGGAAGAGAGACAGAGAGAGAAACATTGATGTGAAAGGGACCATCAAGTGGTTGCCACCCGCACAACCCAACCAGGGCTGGGGACAAACTGCAACCGAAGTACGTGCTCTCCAGACCGCAGGCCGATGCTCTAACTGCTGAGCCAAACCAGCCAGGGCTAAAATATATATTTTTTAAACAAAGGAAACAAAAACAAAAACCCAAGACAATGAAGAGCAAAGACTAATCTTTACAGTTCAGTATGATTGAGATAATTAAATGAGATAATGTTTGACAAACATCGAACACAGTGCCTGATGCCCAGTTAGTACCCAAAGAAAAGCTTCCATCCATGTCTTCCTCCCCCATCGACCCTGTGCCAGCCCCTGCCCCTTCCATGTCCAGCCCTGTCAATACGCCAACTGCTTGCCCAGCCTAGAGAAGCCACCCTGCCTCGTCCCTGCACTTCGCGGGGTCCTGTCTTCTCTGTCCTCTGTTAAATGGCTGCCAGCCTTCACTGGGGGTTGTCAGCCATGCCTCCTGTCTCCCCAAGGAGCCTCTCCCCACCTGGCAGTGAGGGGCCGGCCTTGTCACCAGCGCCTTCCCAGCGTGAATCTTACCACTTAGGTCAGGTCTGATTTGTTTCTCTTCTGTTTCTGCTCTTGACCATGCTTCCCCCCGCCCCCCCAGGGCATGTGGGCTTTCCTGGGTCCCCTCCCCCACTAGCTTCCACCTGGCCCTGATGAATTCCATCATGTCTGCTTAAAATCATTTTACTTCCAATTTGCTAATTTAATTCTAGTCTTACAGAATTTTGGCACCCTGCCAAATTGGGCGGCAGATGCAGATTTAATGAGTGTGTTTTCAGTTCCTTCTTCCCTGTCTGCGTGAAGATGCTGGAGAGAATGGAGTCTGGAACTAGTTTCTAGGGAACCCTGAACAGCCCTCCTCCGTTTGATCCGGAGCCACTGGGCAGGGCCTCCAGCCAGCTCTGTGTCACCGGGCAGGGCTCCTGCTCTGCTCCCCGGGGAAGCGAGCCGCTGTGGCATCAGCCTCCCCGCCTGGAAGCCCCAACCCAGTTCCCATCATTTGGACTTCACAGGAAATGTACTTGGAGAAAATTACTTATTTCCTCTGGCCCGTGTCTTCCCAAGCCATGTGCAGCTCAACAGATGTTCAGGGATTCATCTATTTAACAAACACACATAGCACTTTCTAGAGTGATTTCTCAAAGTGTGGTCTGTTGACCGCCTGTCATGGAACTATGGTGAGGGCGGGGCATTTGGAGAAGGCAGGTTCCTGGGCCCTGCCCCTCGTCTATAGAATCAGACCGTGGGGCAGGACGGAGCCTGGGAGTCCACCACCGGGGGATGCTTCTACCTCCAGAGTTTCTGTGGGTTACCTTATTTCAAACTCAAAGAGTAAGACTCAGAGTAAGTCAGGTGGGTGTCTCGAGGCTCTGAGTGGTGAGATCAAAGCTGGACTTGGCTGGAGGCTTTTGATTTGAAGTGCAGGGCTCTTCCCATCTCTCGCAGCGGCTCAGGGCTGAGCGCCGTGGCCGGATAACGATCCACCGCTCACGGCTAGCGTGCAGCGCCCACGCGGGCCCACTCCACAGACCAGGACACGGAGGCTGGTGTTTTCCCCGCCAAGCCGCCAAGTGCGCAGCACTGTGAAAGCAGCAGCCAGGACCCACACCACAGCTGATTCTAGAGTCTGTGCCAGGCAGCGCAGAGGGCTGACTGGAGAATTGATGGAAATTCCCTCAGCAAGCAGAGCCCTCTGGCTTCAGCACCAGGGGCCCGGCCTTTGGGTCTGTTTTTGAGCCTTGGGCTTGTTATCAGTACGGTGATTTCCAAACTCTTTAACTAGTGGACCATCCTCCAATCCCCCCGTGTTTTCAGCCCAAATAAATCTTACGCTGAATCATCATACATACAAAGAAACAAAACTGGGGACACCTTGCAGTTTTTTCTAGGAGGCACTTTGGAAACATGTCGTTTAGCGGATATTGAGCACAGGTCATTGTGTGCCTCCTCCCCCACCGTCACCCGCAATGTGACAAAGTGGCTGAAGTCTCAGCTTTGGAGTCTGGCACATTGGGGTCCAGACTGGGCTCTACCAGCTCCTGGCTGTGTGACGCTGGGCAGGATGTGTGCCTTCTCTGAGTCAGTTTTTTCTCTGTAAAATGAGAATGATAATAGTCAGGTTGAGGTGAGGAGTAAATATACTAGCGCATGCAAAATATTTAGCACAGTGCCTGGCATGTGGAAGGTGTGTTGACTCTTGTTTTCCTTTGACAGAATAGGATAGAAAACGTGAGAAATTATGGCAGAGATTTCCCCAGGCCCTAAAACACGTCCTGTCAGTGAGTGGTGTGGACAGTGAGGTCCCGACATTTGTCGGCCTATATATTTCAGCAAACTTTTTAGCCCCGTCAGGGGCAAGATCCTGTTCTAGGAGGAAAACCCCCTGGGGGCGAGGGGCTTTGGGAAGAGGCAGGGTTTGGACTGAGCTTCCCTGGTGGGTCCCGAGGCGGGAACACAGAACAGGCTGGCAGGCCCGTCTTGGGGAGGCTTGTGAGAGGGGGCCTCTGGCCGCTGCCTCCCTCTGTGGGCTCATCCTGGAGGCCCAGGGACAGGACTAAATGAGAGCATCATGGGCTTCTGGCCCAAGGGGGTGCCTGTGGGATCTGTGCTTGGTGGCAAGAGGCCAGAAAAGGAAGTGTTGGGACACTGTAGGGACCTGAAGCTCAGAGGGGGTGAGGCTGAGGAGGAGGAGACGCCCAGCTCACCACGGACAGTGGGAAGCCAGGGTACCCAGCCCAGCCTGGCATTCAGATCCCTGGGGGCAAACCCATCCATCTGTGTTTCCCATCCTGGAGCCAAGCTGCAGGAGGTATGTACCCCAAGTCCTCAGCAAGCCCTGGAGGGCCTCCAACTCGGAGCCCACCGGAGCCCCTGCGCAGTGCCCAGGGACCGGCACAGCGAGCGTGTGAGAGCGAGCGGAGCACCGGGGAAGGGATGTTTTCCATTCACGGGGGTTATTTCTGGCTCTGCTCCTGTAGTCACTGTGGAAACTGCACGTGCCCGGTTCAGTGTGGAAACATGACGAGTTTTCCAAGGGAGATGTGCACTAAGCTGGCAGCCAGGAAGCCGCCACCACCACTGCAGGGTGTGAGTGTGTCTGCCTGCCCCTCTCCCCGCCACCCCGCCTTTGTCCCGAAGCTGTATGTGGGAGACAGGTGTCCTACACAGCGTGGTAGGCCAGATAGTGGCCCCCGAAAGATGTCCTCATCTTCATGCCTAGAACCTGTGAATACGTGACTTCACATAGCAAAAAAGAATTAAGGTAGCAGGTGGAATTATGGTTGCTTATCAGCTGACTTTAAAAGGGGGAGACCACCCTGAACTATCCACTGGCGCCCCATGCTTTCACAGGGGCCTCCATGTGGGGGGGGCGAAGGGGCGAGGGGGACGGAGAGGACTCAGTGTCGGTGGCGCTGTGAGGAAGGCTCCACCGCCGTCCCTGGCTTTGAAGGGGCCATGAACCAAGGGACGCGGGCAGCCTCTAGAAGCTGGAAAAGGCGAGGAAATGGTTTCAGCCCCGTGGGAGCCATTTCAGACTTAATAAATGTGTGTTGTTTTAGGCCACTGGGTTGCATGGTGATGTGTTGTGGCGGCAGCAGGTGGTGCACCAGGGAGGCCGAGGTATACCGGGGAGAGGGCCTCCGCAAGGAGCACTTCAGACGTGTTCTTTACCTTCCTGAGATCCGAGCGTTGCTGGTGCCTCGCCCTGGGCTCAGCTCGCCGCTGACCAGCTCCCTGTCTGCGTGGGAAGGTGACCTCCCTCTCAGTGACCACCCAGCTCTTTAGAGACCTAGCAGGTTCTCCCATGCCGATGCCATCCTAGCCTGGAATGCTACCCCCGTCTTCCTCCATAAGCCCTTTGGTTCTTCAAGTCCCCCTGCCCCTCCGCCCTAAGCAGGTTCTTTTCCCTGATGCGCTGTGCCACTCCTGATGCATTGGTCACTCTGGGGACCACCGTGCTGCTGCCCTCCCCCTCCTGCCCACCCATCCAGCAGCCCCATGAGAAGAGGAACAGGCCACACAGCGGCATTGCCAGAACCCAGCTGCAGAGTGAGTGACTTCTGCCCGTTGGAACTAGTCGTGCCCCAAGCTTGTAGGATCCACACTCTGCTGTGTGCTGCAGTGGCCTAGACACAGTGCCCAGGGTTCTGCCCTGGCTGTGGCACCTGGTGACTCTGACCTTGGACAGATCACTTCCCGCCTTCCTCATGTGTAGGCTGGCAGTCAAGAGATGGGTATGGAAGCCCTCTGACCATGCTGCTGTCCAGGGTGAACATGGCTGTCAGTGTTCTCTCCCAGAGATGCAGTCAGGACTAACAACTCCTCTCCCCCTATGACATGCCACACCCCCTCCCCCCCCACCTGGGAGCCCTCTCCCCTTGCTCTACTGGGCACTGCCCATATGCCTAGACCTGGGCGAAACCTAGAGGAAACGGGAAACCAGGCTTGGGACATGGTAAGGTAAATGAGGTGCTCGGGGTACAAAATTTAAGGTGGTCCTCCCCCTCAGCATCATGCAACGGTGGCACAGGAAAGCAAACCTCTCTCTCCATTAAACAGATGAGGAAACTGAGGCCCAGAGAGTGGAAGTGCCTTGCTCAGGGCACATGGGGAACGAGGGGTGAGCTGGAACCAGAACACAGCTCTCTCACCTTCATCTCTGGGGCTGGTCTACTTTCCTTCCAATGAAATGCATGAGTGAGTGACTGAATGAGTCATTTCTCCTACACATGTTTAGGGAGTACCTACTTTGTGTTGATACTGTGTTAGGAACTGGGCTGCAGCTTAGTAACAAGACAGACAGGGCCTGGTCCTCTGCTGAGAATTCATATTCTTTGTGCAGAGACTAAGCAATTCTGCAGTGGTGACAAAAGCCTTGCAGGGGATGGCCAAAGTCGTGGCCTGGGAAGGACCGTACAGGTTGTGCACTGCACAAGTGGCACGTGGAGATCCTACTATGGGGCTTCCACTTAAGAGTTTACAGTATCATTTGGAAGACAGGACGTATCCTCAAAGTAACAACACAAGACCACGGGTAATAACTGGGGCGAGCCAAGCTGGAAGAAGGGCCCAGAACTGCAGCCCTATCTCTTTTCAGCGCTCTGGGACCTCACCTTCTCTCTCTCCAGATCATACCTGGTCCGTCCTCCCTGGGAGTCTCGGAGGAGGAGCGCTGGTCGGAATGGCCTGGGAGACCAGGGGAATGAGGCATTGGCCCGCCTTGGGCGGCAGGGCTTCTGTTCTGGACTGGGTTCGGCGTCATGGGGGCTGGAATCTCCAGAAATAAAGGACTGTTGTCTGCCTGGACAAAGCCTGGCTCTTGGCATTGCCTGTTATCTGGAAAGTTGGGCCTGGAAGGAAGCTGGCTCCTAGGAGCTGGGCATCTCCCTTCCACCAGCGCACCGTGTGGCTTTGTGACTCCCAGCTCTGGGTGCTTCCCCAGGTGTGAAGGCAGCGTGTGAAAGAGCAGAGAGATGGGGTGCTGTTGTCTGACTGACGTGTCCTGCCTGCTGGGCGAGGCCAGCTCCTGGGCAGCTGCGGTGTGACCTCAGGGGGCCAGGGCCAGCTCTCCCACACACTGGCTGGGGACTTGAACAAACCCCTCACCTCCCTGAGCCTCGGTTTGTCAAAAATGAGAGTGAGAAAGGCCTATCTTACCCAATGTTAAAATCCAAACAAAGGAATGGGTATGCAAGGGTGTTGAAACGCCTGGCTCATAGGACACAGGAACTGCCACCAAATGAAGGCATTCCTTCACGGATCCAAAGGGCCGCAGACATAGTCCCAGTGCGGAGACCCGTCCCGGCTTCCGGGAGGAGCTGGCGGAGACAGGTGGCTCCGGGTGTGTTTCTTCAACTGGGAAGAATTAGTCTGGCTGGTAAATAAAGCAACTCCTCAACAGGGAGTTTGAACAGACAGGGTCCTTGGAGATGGGCATAGTCTAGTCTTTGGTTTGACAGAAAGGGAAACTGAGGCCTGGAAGGGAACATGATTTATTCTCAGTCACATGGCCAGGGCTGGGTCAGATCCCAGGTCCTGCCCCCTCCTGCCAGCTCACATCCTGTCAGCCCCAGAGTTCTGGGAGTTTAGCTGTTTAAAGGATAGTAGGGAGAGATGGCCTGGTAAGGAAGCAGGGATATGGCCCCGGTGAGGGTAAGGCGATAGGAAGGTGGGCACAGTCTGGGCTGGGAGTGGGCAGAGTGGATGGGAGGATGGCAACAGCATGGAAGGCAAAGCCCTTCAGATTCCCCTCATCTTGGAACCGCTCAAAGGCCTCCGCTGATCCCCAGGTTCCCAGGCCACGCAGCATCCGTATATGCAGGGTCCTGGGGCTGCGGCACGAAGAGAGATTGCAAGTCCCCTGGGAAAACCCTTTGGTCTGGATGGAGTGGGGACCTGCCAATTTGGCCAATTCACCCGTTGCTTGTCCTGGAAAGTGAGTTCCTGAATGTGGTGATGTCAGTGACCCCACCCTGGAAGGCAGGCCCGTGGTGTATGTTTATTCATTGTTATTCATCACTCATTCATTCCACACGCCAGGCACTGTGCTAATCAGCACGGGAGGTACACAGACAGTACGTGTTGTTCTTACCCTGCAGGCGCTCGCTGTCTGCGGGGAGCATGGCCATGCAGGAGGCTCACCGTCACAGCGTGGTGTGGCCAGTGCTCCAGCAGAGCTCTGAGTGGAGGGTCAGGGGAGACAGGAGGGCCAGCCAGGTCCGGGAACGACGGTGAGCTGACGCAGAAGGTGGGGATGCCGGAGCTGAGCTCGCAAAAGTGGTGGGAATATGCCAGGCAGAGAGAGGAGGAGGCACTTCCTGAGAGTGGGGACAGTGTGAACGGGGCTTGGAGCCTGGGAAGAAGGCAGCGTGTCAATATTATCAGGTAGTTGAAGGGCAGCGGGTGAGGGAGAGTGTCAGGAGCTGGGTGAGGCTGAAAGGTCACAGTGGTCATATGGGCAAGAGACTAAAGAACATGGATTTCTGGTGGCAGTCAACACGCATGGGGTGGTTATGGAGCACCTGCTGTGCGCTTATTCTGTGATACAAACACCCCTCTGTGCGACAAGGAGAGTGGGCCCCGTGGCGGTGGAGAGGGGCTTACGCTTGAGAGACACTTATGGAGCCAGTTCACTGAGGACCTGGTGGCCCAGGACTGTGGGGAGGAGGGAGAGAGAGGCCCCCACGCTGAGGTTCCGAGTCGGGCTGTCAGCTGTGGGCTGCTCACCTGGGACCCAGCCGTGGAACCCGGCTGGGCTGGGACCGTGAGCTCTTCAGAGTCTTAGTCCCTGCTGACACCCCAGCCTGTTGGTTCCCTCGAGAAGAACCCAGATGAGCATGTGGACGCTGTCGATTCATCTTCACCGAAACACCTACAGATATTTTCCCCTGTCACCCAGGGTAGTAAATCGAGAGAGCTCGGTGTTTATTCGCTCATTTATTGTCCCCAGTTCTAGTCAAGGCTCTGTGAGTGATGCAGAGATGAATCATACAATCCCATCCTGCCCTGAAAGATCGTGTGGTTTGTCTGTGAGGCCAGCGAGCACTCGTCTGTGTTATATTCCATACACAGGGGGGAGAAGGTAAACGCCACAATAAAGAGACCAAACGCTGTAAGTGAGAGATCACTTCTGGCCTGAGCGCGTCGGGCACGGAGGGCTTTGTGGAGGAGGCGGCATGTGAGCTGGGCTCGGGTGGCGGATGTGGCTGGATCTGGTCAGTGAAATGGAGAAAAGCTTTCCACACGGAGAACCGCGGGGGCAGGAAAGCTCTGAACAGGGGAGTCTGACAATAGCCGGGCTTCGGTGGGGGAGCATCCATGTCAGAAGCAGCCTGGTGTATACGTCAAGGACATCCCAAGGGTAGACTGCTTTCCAGGACGAGCCACAGAAGGATCTGGGCAGGGAGGACCACAGTGTGAACCGAGTGTCAGGGCGGTTCATCTGGCCTTGTGGAGAGAGGGAGCGTAGATGCTGTTGTGCATTGGTCCAGAGAAGGGGCTGGCCACAGGGCCCTTATCAAGGTGACAGAAAAGGAAGACTCCGTCCATATTGATCGACACTTGTGGAGGCTGTAGGCCAGGCACTGTTCCAAACACTTCATGGGGGTGAACTGATTGAGTGTCCCCTACATCCAGGCAGGTACTACTATAATTCCCACTTTACAGACCAGTTCATCGAGGCCCAGAGATATTAGATGAGTCACCTGCCCCTGGTCACACAGATGAGAAGTGGAAGAGTCAGGATTCGAACCCAGGAGCCTGGGCAATCCCATCTAAAAATGGATTGCCAAAAGAACGGGGGGGCCATTTCTCCCACCCGTCAGACAGCCAGAATGTGGGACTGCCTGCCTCTGAGGCTGACCCAAGCCCTCCTCACCCTGCCAGCTGTGAGGGCCTACAGGGCTGCTTTGGTTCACCGACTCCAGACAGCCTACATATAGGTGGTGACGATGTACTTTGCTGATGCAGTGGAAACTTTCTGTGGAAAAAGGTGCCCACTTGAACAGCCACGGCATCCAAAAAAAGGAACAGCAGAGCAGACCCAGCGCGCTCAGTAGCAAAGAGTTTCCTTTGGCACGGCCCTTTCTGTGTGACTGAGACTGCACTGGGGGTGGGGAGGGCTGGTACTAGCCACGAGAGGAGCGGGCAGGCTGGGAACCAGACCAGAAGAGTGGCTGGGTCCCTGGAGGGCCCTGGGCCACTAGCTTCCCCTCTGAGCTAGGGAGGCAGCCATGTGGGGGCAGAAAGCAATTCTCCCTCCAAACAGACACCTGGTGTCACAGTCTCCTCCGAAGGCGCTGACTCCTGACCATCCCCACGGTGGACAGTCCGGGGGGATCTCCACCCACTTTGATTTGTGTCCTCCCTGTGAATATGTCGCAGCAGTCTTGCTACGGGATCTGGAATCTTCTTATTTTAGAAAACAAAAGTCATTGTAAACATAAGTAAAGCTAAAAGATTAGAAATAGCCAAAAGAGGAAGAGGGAGAAGGTCATGTTTGGGAAAGTGGACTGTATGATTTCATTCTTGCACAGACCCCTTTGAGGGATGAGGAGACTGAGACTTGAAGCTAAACGACTTACCAGAGGCCACACAGCAGCAGAAACCAGTGGTGCCTGGTTTTGTCCAACACCTGGGACTACCTGTCCGCATCTGTTCCCTAAGCCTGCATGTCCTCAGCTGTCAGATGGTGGGCAGACCTGCCCACATCGCATCAGTGTGACCAAGAGATAATATAGGGACAGCTTTGGGGATGGCGGGCACTCAGCAAATATTGGTTTCCTTCCCTACCCCTCCCGCTGTCTCTGCAAACTGGGGACATGTTATGAGCCTTCCTGGGGGGAGCAGTCCAAGTTTAGGACTCCTTGAGAAAGGACCATAATCACTGATTTTCTGACCCATTTTTCCTTCTAGATCTATAGCACCTGAGGCAGGGCCAGGGCTACTTCACCTTTGAACCCTGGGGTCCAGCCCAGTTGCAGGGAGTGTCTTGTCCAAGGTCACTGAGTTGGAGGCAGCTGGACCTCGAGCGTGGGCCAGTCCGGTGGGCTGTGTACTGCTCCCAGCTTCGGAAGACTTCCGGGCCAGAGGGCCGCCGTGAGGCGTGGCCTGGTACAGCAGGAAACCACTCCCGCAGCCTGTCTGAGCCGGCAGCTCTTGGCACCCTGCCCTCGCACAGCCCTGGGGTTCCGTCTGCACGCGTCTTCCTGCTGCCGCTCTTGATTCTCTAGACTCCAGGGCTGGACGCCCTCCTCACGCCATTCAGGGCCTCCCTCCCCCTTCCCTGCGGTGCCTGAAAACCATAAATATTTTTCTGCCTAATCCCAGAACGGAGTTGATGGGACTGCATATGTCTGCCTATCACTAAATGGAATCCATTACCCTGCACTCGTAGTTCCTCTTTTTCGATTCTCAGTACAAATGGAAGGGCATCGCCATCCTGTCTTTAAGAACCCTGGGAAGCATGTCGCGGGTATTCGCACAGCATGCCCTGTCCACAGCAAGGCTCCGGCTCCCGCCTCTCTGAGCTCACGCTCCTGTGCGGGACACACTGCTCCATCGGAAGGAGCAGGTGCTTGTCTGAGAATGCGGCCAGCAACTGGGCAGGATGCAGGCTGCCCCGTGCGTGTGCGGCACTCTCAGCCTGAAGTGCACATGTGAGCACCCATCAAAGTGGGACCCTGAGCCTGACCCCAGGGAAGGGGGCAAGAAAGCTCGCCAGCCCCCAAACAGGAGCCAGAATGAGGAGAGATGGACAGAGGGAGGTTGACTTGAAAGGTCTCCCTCCCTCGCCGAGGAAGAACACTGGCGTCTACTGAGTGCCTCTGTGTGCGGGGTCCCTGCTGCATCCTCCACACACCACCTGACCCACACAGCAAACCCAGGGAGGAGCCGTGCCCTTCACTTTACTCATGAGGCAAGTGAGGCTCAGAGAGGTGCAGTCATGTAGCTGAGGTCACACAGCTCTTCAGGAGTGGAACCAGCGTCTGCACCCTCGTTTTCTGATGTCAGGGCTGACTCCGTGCTCCGCATGCTGCGTCCCTGGAGCTGAGTAGAGGAGAAATTGCCAGTAATTCTCTTCGTGCCCCCTCCCGATTAGGTTGCCCAGCACAACCCCCTGAGATGACTCCATGTGATTCTGCCCTATGTGTTTAGTGCCTTGGTTTTTCTTGTTGTTGTTGTTAGTATTGCTTTGTTTTTATTGATCCACAGACCACGATAGTAGAAATAAAAATTAAAATAGAAATTCATCCCACAATTTCCTACCCCAAGCAGATCAGACCCAGCTGATCCCGGTGTTGGGACCTGCAGATGTCCCTTTCACAGTGGAGGGACGGGCTGCTTGTCCGGAGGGCAGCCAGGGCCTCAGAGCCGGCCTCATCCACCTTCTCTGGGATCAGGGTGTGAGGCCCACTGGCTTCCTTGCCAGCCCCTGGAAAGGCTGTGCTGTGACCCAGTGAGGCTACCCCTGAGGGCATCTGGGTTTTTCTTTAACCCCTCATCACTGAACTTCCCCTGCAGTGATGACAGCCCTGGTGCCCAGGCAGGATGTGGGGCACCTACCCGCTGCCAGCAGAGGACAGGCTGGGATGCTTTGGTTTCATGAGGAAGGGAGAGGGCGGAGGATGGGCCTCCCTCCTGTGGCTTTGGGTGGGGCCTGCAGAGGAGCTGGCCCTGGTGCTTCAGGCCCTGGGAGGGGTCACTGTGGAGACGGGGCCCTCGTAGGCCTTCCCTGTTCAGCTGTTTTCAAAAAATAAGATACTCTTATATCACTGTTAAATTATACAAGTGACACGTGCTTATTGTTTTTTTTTGTTTTTAAAAAAAGAAGAAAAGAAAAAAGAACAGTGTAGAGATGTGTGAGTAAGAAAATGCATGCTCCAAACCCCACCCACTCCGCAGTCCCACCCCTCGGCTGAGCTGTCCGCGTGGTGCTCATCCTCCAGGCCCGTTGTAGCATCCTCCACAGATATGTGAGGGTCTCCGGCGCTGCTTTTCCCCTTTGTCCACACCATCCCGTGGAGGGGAACAGGGCAGCCGCAAGCGTGCCAGCCTGGAGTCAGACAGACTGGTTCACCGCCGTCAGGCCGCTTAGCTGTCTCATGGGAAGTGGGGCCAGCAGGCTGTGAGGGGTAAGGGACCTCACCCATGAGAAGCCTGGACCCCATGTTCAACACGTAAAGTCACAATGAATCTCTATTATTGATGGTGTATATTTATTTTTAATTAAGAAAAGTTACTATCCCATTACTATTCCATTTGGTGGATTTATCATCATTTACTTACTAAACCAGTCCCTGTTGATGGATATTATGTTGTTTCTGTGTTCACTGTTAAGATGGTGCTGCAGTACCCAGTGGCTCAGTTGGTTGGAGCATCGTCCTGTACACGGAAGGGTCGTGGGTTCAATTCCTGGTTAGGGGCACATGCCTGGGTTGCAGATTCAGTACCTGGTTGGGGTGCGTGCAAGAGGCAGCCAATTGATGTTTCTCTCACATCAGTGTTTCTCGCTCTCTCTCCCTTCCTCTCTCTGTAAAATCAGTAAACTTATCTTAGGGTGAGGATTAAAAAATGTGTGGCCCTGGTCTGTTAGGCTCAGTGGTTAGAGCGTTGGCTCATGGATTAAGCAGCCATGGGTTCGATTCCTGGTCAAGGGCACGTACCTGGGTTGCACATTCAATCCCTGGCCCAGTCGGGGGCCATGCAGGAGGCAACCAGTCAACGTGCCTCTCTCACATCGATGTTTCTCTCTTTCCCCTCCCTCCCTCCCTCCCTCCCTCCCTCCCTCCCTCCCGCCCTCTCTCTCTCCCTCTCTATCTAAAAATTAATGGAAAAATATCCTTGGGTGAAGATGAACAAAAAATAAAAATGAAGTTTAAAAATGTGTTGCAGTGCCCATGTGGATGTGTACATCTGTGTGTAGGTCTGTGTAAGATGATTATGTGTATTTGTGTGTGTGCCCTTGTAAAGCTGCTGGGTCAACACACCTTTTGGCCACTCCTCCTCTCTAACACGGTGTGGTGGCAGTCATTTTCCTCTTTGTCAATAAATGGAGGAAAGGTGACACTCCTTTCAATATATCTCCTTTCATTATTAATGAGGCCAAGCATCTTTGCATATCTTTATTAGACATTTTCATTTCTTGAATAATGATATGTTTATTTCCTTTCCCCATTTCATTAGCTGTCTCTTATTGTTTTGTGGGTGCTTATTACATATTATGGATACTGACCCTGTTTTATGTATGTTGCAAATATCTTCATATGGTTTGTCATTTGCTTTGTAAGTGTTGGTGGGCCTTTTGATATATGTGGTGCTTAACATTTTTATGTAGTGAAATTTATTAGTCTTTTTTTTTTGTAAGAACTGTGAGGTCTAGTTCAGGCTTTGAAAGTTACTTTCCAACATTAAATTATAATAATATTCTAATAGTTCTGGCATTTTCATAGATTTGCTTATATGTCTTGTTATATCTTTAATCCAAATAAATCTCTGAGTGTGGTGCATGTACTATATTTAAAATAGGGTTCTCCGCCCTCTCACTCTGTATCCCGTTTTGTCATACTGTTTATTTTACCTGCTTGTTTGTCTACTGCTCATCTTCCCTGGCTAGACCCTCAACTCCACAAAGGTGGGGACCTTTTCTGTTTTGTTTACTGCTAAGTCTCCAGTGCCCAGAACAGTGTCTTATACATAGTAGGCTCTTAATAAATATTTGTTGAATGAATAGACAGTTAGAGACTGGTCACAACTCTCCCATTTAAATAATTCATTTTGCCTGGCTAGTGTGGCTCAGTGGTTGAGCATCGACCCATGTGCCAGTTCAATTCCCAGTCAGAGCACATGCCCAGGTTGTGGGCCAAATCCCCATTGGGGGCCATGCAAGAGGCGGCCAATTGATGTTCTTTCTCATCGATGTTTCTATCTCTCTCTCCCTCTCCCTTCCTCTCTCTCGAAAATCAATGAAGAAAAATTATTTTAAAATATAAGTAATTCATTCTTTCTCTGTTAATTTGGAAGTCTATCTTTGACAGCCTTTTCTGTTTCTTCTATTATTATTGGTCTATTTAGGTTTTCTCCCTCTTCTTCAGTTTTTACAATTTATAATTTTCTAAAAAATCATCAATTTTGAAATTCACTGACATCAGGTTATGGATTAAATTCTCTTAAACTTTAAAAAATGTTCATATACATGTTTACATTACCTTTCTTAATGGTTATCTGCGATTTTTTACTTTGCTGCTTACAGATTAGCCTGAGGTTTGTCCATTTGGTCTCAGACAATCAGTTTGCAGCGTTATTTATATTTCTATTATTGCCATTGCTGTACTTTTCTCATTCATGTGTTTTTGTTTTCAACTTCATTTCTTCCTTCTGAGGCCATTTTGATTTATTTTATTCTTTTTCAGCTTCTTGAGTTAGATGCTTAATTCATTGAATTTCAATCTTATTTTATCATAAAAGCATTTAAGGTTTGTATTTTCCTCTAAATGCAGCTTTGATTACATTCCACAGACTTTAAAGTAGGGTTCTCAATGTTGGGCATCTATACATATGCTACAAACTTCAATCCTATTATCCTTTTTGACTCAATAGTTATTTAGAAAAATGCCCCTTCAGTTGTCACGTTACTTTTTTATTTCTTGCTACTTGTTCATTTCCAATTCTGTTGTACGGAGAACTGAGACTGTGGTGTATGTGTTGAAACTGGAGATTTCTTGGCATCTAGTACAAGGACTTTTGAGAAAAAGGAATTTTCTCTGTTTCTTGAGCATATATGAAGTTAGGCTTATTACCTTCAAATCTTCATAGTTGTCATTGGAGGTTCCTTGTGCCATCAAACTGTGAGTGATACGCTCAGCCTTCACTGTCGTTTTGCCTTCTTGTGGTTTTAAGAAGGTTTTATTTCACATGTTTTATGATTCTGTTGTTCAGGGTGAAGGTTCATGATATTTGTGTCTTCCTGGAGAAGACCTAGCAATATAAAATGTTCCATTTTATCCTGTGTAGCATTTTTGCATTTTGGCTGATATTGACATTGACTTTCTGCATTCTTTCTGTTAGCATTTGCCTGTTACGGCTGTTGGCCTTTTCTCTGCCTATAATGTTTCTTTGGCGATTTGTTTCAAATGTATCACTTCCAAACAGCCTGTGGCTGGGTTTTTTATTCACATTCTCAGAGTGATTTAATTTATTCACATTCTTGTAGTTGTTGATGTGTTTGGTCTTATTTTCTTTACCTTATTTTGTGTCGTTTTTAATGACACTTTTTTTCGTTCCAGTCTAGTTTTCCCTCTCCTAACTCTTGCTGAATTTATTGAATTTTCTTCGGTTCTCCCCTCCCTGCCCCCACACAGTGGTTCCAAAGGTCTGTCACTTGTTTTCCTTCAAGAAATGCTTACCCTTAAATACAAACTTGAAGCGCACACTTCTCTATTCACGTCAAGAATTCAACGGTGTCCGCTTCCCAGTACCACGAGACCATGACTATCAAACATTTGTTTAGATTTGACTTGTACATTTTTCTACTTTTGTTGTTCATCACCATTTCCTGTGTGTCCTGTCTTGCCCTTTCTTGAATTACTTATTCTGATACAGCTTTTATTTGGTTGGAGTAATTCCTTGAGTAATTTTGTTCCAAAAAGATAAGTGGGCGGCATCCTATTTTTAGTACTTCTCTCTTTGGCTTTGAGGCTTCGCTGAGTAGGCTCTCGGGCTCTGACTCTTCCTCAGAGCTCTGGAGGCTTTGCTCTGTTGCCCTCTAGCAGTGGGTGATGCGGATGTCAAGTCCAATGTCAATTCGAGTCTTGAAAATTTTGTAGAGACTGTCAGAGATGAAGCTGAGCTTATTGCTCTCTGCGGAGCCTGATGTCTGGAGGAACAGGGCAAGGTGGGGGTTCGTTGAGGCCTGGAAGTCCCTAAAGTGGGGTCTGGGGACTGGTGGGAACAGGGAGGGGAATTTTGAGGCAAAGCGAGGGGTTCAATCAATCTTAGGGCACAGACTCTTGGTTGAAGAGCTGATGGTTTCTGTAATACACAATCAAACCATTTGCCGGGACTAGTGTCCTGGAAGAAGAAGGTCATGCTGATGAGGACAGTGTGGGCAGGTGGTCACGTTCTCCCCTCCCCACCCCCACTTCACTCACTATCCTTGGATTTCAGGAATCCACCGGCCTGCCCCGCCCTGGCTCCCGCGGCCTCCAAGGGAGTGCCGGGGTGATTGGCAGGTGGGCCTTTCCCTGCTTCCTGGGCGAAGCTGGCTCAGCTCTGATTAGATTTTCTGTCACTCCCACTCGTCTGCTTTTCAACACACTTGCTGACCAGCTGGTGCTACTATGGGTCTGTTCTTATGTACATTTCTGTCTATTTCAGCAGTGCTCGGAGGAGAAGAGGTAAACAGATGGGCTCAGTTTGCCTGTAGAACCTCAGGTGTGTGTAGCTTTCAGGATGGGGGGGGGGGGATGCAGGCAGGTCTACCACCTCTCCACCGGCCACTGGAGGCCGGGTGTGGTGTTCAGGTGATGCTGGCCTCACTCTGGGTGGGAGAGGGGCGGCTCTCTCCCTCCACCTCAGCCCATCTCCTCCTCCAGCCACGCCCCTGCTCCTGGCCACATTACCTCACTGACTGGAACGGTTCCGTGACCTCGCTCCGTCGGCAGGTTAGGTCCAGGCTGTCTCATGCATCAGGTTCTTCCCTGGCCCCGCTCTCCCCTCATGAGCTGTCCCTGCCCCTCACCTCCACCATGTGGACAGCGTGAAACTTCCTAAACATTTGGCCAGTTTGAGGTCTCCTGTCTACTTACACTTCTTCCTTTGTTTGAAATGTCCTCTTTCTCTTTCTGTCACATGTTCAGACACCTCCCGAACGGACTACTCTCTCCTCTCTGCCTTCGCCAAATGGTCGCTTAGAGCCAGCGGCACTGGAATGCATTCCTTTGGTCCCTTTCCCCTGATGTGGTCCCCTAGAAGGCAGGGACCGACTCTTTGCTGTCTTGTATCCCCAGCAGCTACTGCCAGGCCTGACCCAAAAAAGCTGTTAAATGAATGAACAGCCGAATTAGGTTCTAAAGAGAGTTGTTCTGCGCTGACTGTGTATGAGCCATCACACCAGGCTCTAGGGCTGGGGATGGGTCAGACGGAGCCCGCCGAAGTCCACAGGGGTGTGAGCCTCTGCATGCGGCAGCTGTGCTCTGGGCACTTTGGGGAGGCAGGACTAAGTCCAGTTTGGGGAACTGAGCAAGTCCTGAGGGAGGATGGGCAGGATTTGGCCAGGTAGACATGGCCGTGCGAGGAGGGAGCAGCATTTTAGCGAAGGCTTGGAGGTGGGAAGTTGTGGACTGTGTTTATGGAATAGCACGTTCTGAGAAATCAGTGTTTCTGTACCGGGAAGGATCGTGCACAGGTGTTTTTAGGAAGAAATGAGATCTATCGGAGGGTGTGAGGTCAGATCTGGGGGATGGGAAACCGTGAAGCGGTGGAGAGCTTGGACAACAGGGTCAGGAGATGATGCGGAGCCACGGAGCCAGTCCAGCCACCGTGTGCCCTGCAATGCTGTTCTGGCACATGGGTGGGACACGGCTGCTGGATCTGAGAGCAAGTGTGGGGTGGACCGCCAGGGGGGCTCACGGTGGGACGTAGTTGCCGAAACACTGACTATTCCCAGGCTGTCAGTAAAAAGTATGGTGCCCAAGGGGAGGAGGTGACAGTCCCCAGGTCTGTGCGCAGGTTACTCCAGAAGTAGGTGGCCGCTCGGGGGCAGTGAGGATATCCACAGCACTTACCCCCCCGGTCCACGTGCCGGTGTTGGCCCAGACGCTCTGCAGGTGCTGCCTCAGGAAAACCTCGGAGGCACTTGCCTTTCTTAGCCCCCCTTTTTCAGACACAGCAAAGCTAAGCCACCTCCCGAAGCCGCAGAGGTAACGAAGAGAAGGGCTGGGACTCGAACCCGGCACTGCCTCCAGCAGGCAGTCATTGTTGTCGAGCTCTGGCCTCCTTTGGCCTGGAATGCCGTCTTGTTTAATGATTTGGGGAATACAATGTGCTCTTGTGTCCAGTGTTGTATTTAATTCTCACTCAGGCCCAAATGTGAGTCACTTTGCAAGTTGTGTTCGTTTTCTCTTGCTGTGTAACAATTACCTCAAACTTCGTGGCTTCAAACAACCACCGTGTGAATGCACAGTTCTGTAAGCCAGACGTCGGTGCGGAGCGGCTGGACTCTCTGCTTAGGGCTGACACCTAGGTGTGTCCAGGCTGAGCTCTTGCCTGTGGCTCTGGGGAACATCCCCCTTTTCAGGTGTTGACGGAGTCCAGGTTCTGTGGTTGTGGGACTGTGGCTGTTTCTCTTCTGGTGGTCAGCCGGTGGGGGATCCGATGCTGTCCAACCCCAGAGGCATCACTCAGGTCCTTTCCATATGCCCCTCCCCCATCTTCAAGGCAGCGAGTGCCCGTCCAGTTCTGATTCTAATTTCCGTGACTTCCTCTTCTGTGACCAGTCAGAGAAAACTTTGCTTTTAAAGGACTTTGTTAATGCGATCAAGCCCACAGTATCACCTTCCTATTTTAAAATCAGCTGTGCCCTATAACATAACTTTATCATGAGCGTAAAATCGATCCTATTTGCAGTCCTGGGAATAAAGCAGGACATGCACACCCGGGGACAGGAGTCTGCCCACTCTGCTGGTGAAGAAGCGGAGGCTCAGAGGGTAGGAGGAGCTGGGTACGAGGTGGCCACCAGGCCACACCGTCCTCCCTGCATTAAGACAGGCAGCTTGGAAAGAGTTGAGAGCCTGGGCCTCTGGGACCAGGCAGAGATTGCTCTGTGTCTAAAGAGGTTGACCAAGCAAATGCCTTGACCGTGTGTTTCAACCGTCCTGCAGGATTACAGACACACACCCGGCAGCCTCGGACTAGTTCATGGAGGAGCCTCGAGAGATACTGTCCAGGCAGGCTCTCCCTTCCGTCGGGCAGAGCGGAGCGTGAGAGGAGGCGGCTGCAGCGGGAGTGGACATGAACGCTGGTTTTCAAAGAGAACAGCGTTTTAGTTTTGGTCATCGCAAGTGGTGCCTTCAGCACAGGTAAGACATGGGCCGTCCTGAATACGCTTGCTGGGGGCGCCTTCGGTGTTCCTTGCATATGCCGGCTAGTGTGTTCTTCCCCTAAAATGTATTGTTGTTATAGTTACTTTGTTGCCTTCCTTGAGCCTCTGTGAAAGCTGGAACTTCTAGGGACTTCCATGGCCAGGAGTGCCAGCTCTGTCACGGCACTGCCCCATGCTGTCTCCCCCAAATGTAGTCCTGTGTCCCCAGCTCCTCAGTTCCCATCGTGTCGCTGGCAGCCTCTCCTCCTAGGGACCACAGCCTCCCACCGCCAGCCCCTCTGTGTCCTCTGGCTTTCCAGAGCTCCACCTTCTCTGCTCCCCTCCCCACCCACGAAGGCTCTTGTGTACCCACTCCCTGGTCAGAGGAGCACAGTGGATGCTGGAGACTGAGCACCCCCTCTTCAGGGCCCTCCCCTTTGTGAAGAATCGAAAGGATGTCAGGTTCTGGGCCCAGCTGCATGTTAGCATCACCTGGAGAAGTCTTCAAAATCCCAGGAGCAGGGCCCCAGCTCCAAAGATACTTGCTGAATTGACCCGGGAGGCGCCCCAACCTAGGCTGTGTGTGTGTGCGCGCGTGCGTGTGTGTGTGTGATCGCTCTTTTGTTTTCAGGTATGTGTTGTGGTTTCAGGTTAGAAGTTCAGGCTGTGATTCAGATTAGGTGTGTGGTGTTCAGAACTCACTGGGTTGGGAATATGTCTTGGATGTTTGGCTGTGGGTGCATCAGAATCACTCAGGGATGGGGGGAGGTCCGGGGTGGCGGGGAGAGTGCCTGGTTAAAAAAAAAAGTTGATTCCCTGGCCCACCCATGCTGGGGGCGGGAGGAGAGGGTGGATACAGGGATCTGTGTTTTGATTCTGATACAAAGCCTAGGCACTGCGAGGCCTGTTACTTGGGGCGCTGGAAGTACTCGCCTGGGTTTGGGCCTGGCTGTGAGTCCCGGGGTTGCTTCCAGCCCACTGTGCACGAGCAGCGCCCCCCCCCCCCCCCGCCCCCCCCCGTCCCCTTCCTCTCGGGCAGCCTTCGGAGATGGCAGCACTGAGCTGCTGGTCTGTGGGTGCCCAGGCCCAGGCCTGTGCCCATAGCTGGGCCGCACCAGGGGAGGCCCCTGGACCCAGGCCCCTACCAGGGTTCCCAGCCGAGGGGGAGGAATCATCCTCTGGACTCTGAGGCAGGATTGGGCCTTTGAGCCTCGTATGCGAGGGCTGTTTGACATGGTGCTTAATAGTGAAGGCCCGAGTCTTCCCAAGTTCAAATCCCAGCTCCAGCAGCTGCTCAGTCTCTCTGCCTCATCTTCCTTGCTTATAAAATAGGAACGTAGTGGTACCTACCTCACCGGGCTGCTGTGAAATACAGGCAAGGCCCCTAGAACGATGCTAGACACACAGCAAGGCTCACCACCACCACCACCACTACCAAGCAGCCCCTCTGGCTCGAACAGGCAGCTCGGCCGCCACCCTGTCCTCCCAGGGGCAGTCCTGTGACGTGTCTGCCATGCTCTGCCATGGGGTCCCAGGGCATGAGTTCCTGAGAGTCAGGGTGAAGAAAGATCCTGGCCCTGCCCATGGGCCCTGGCACTTCATAGACAAGCCTGCGTCCTGCAGAAAACCCAGTGAAGCTGGTTCTGTTGCCCCTTTTGTGAAGATAAGGAAGTAGCACAAAGAGGTCCAGAGACTGAACGACAGTCACACCGCTAGTAAGGAACAGAGCCCTTTCTCCACCAAGATGCTTCCTGAAGAACAGTGGTACCGGCTTCGAGGACCCTCCCCAGGAATGTCTGTTTCATAGGCACCCGCAGAGCCCTAACGGATAGGTCCCCCTCCTCAGCGTCCTGGGGTGGTAGCTCACGGCGCCTCCCATGCCTCCGTATAGCATTTGTTTCCTCGGCAGGTATAACGGGGCTGGTCGTGAGTCCGCCCCTGGCAGTCTCAGGGCGGGGTCTGGATTTAATCAGCTAGTGGTGCAGAAGGTACTTGAACTAGGCTGGAAACAGGAACCGCTGAGGGATGCAAGCAGAGATACGGGGGAGCTGTCGTGGGGAATGTGGAGCGGGGCATCCTCCCCAGACCTGGCATGTGCCCTCCTCCACTTCACTGTGTGCCAGCGGGTGTGCCAGGCAGGTGCCTGCCGCGTACCAGCCTTCAGCGGCCTCGCAGACGCCCCTGTGCTGGAGAGGCCCACTGACACCATCAGATGTGGGGTCAGAGCCCCTCCTTAGCTGTGCCAGCCGTGGGCCCTGGGCTCTGCCAGCTGCAGGGAGGACTGAAGAGGATGGGACTGGCTGGGAGGGAAATGAGCTGTCAGTTCCAGTAAGAAATCTGGTCCCCACCCCTTCCCGTGCTCTCCCTAGGGAATAAAAGCATCTGTGATTAATGGGGTGCTGACTCATTGCTTCTGGAGTATCCAGGAGCCCATGGCCCCCTGCTGGCATAGCTTCCCCGGCCACCAGGGCAGGGGCTGGGATCCATGGCACTAGTGAGGGAAGGCACAGACCCAGACCAGCGGTGTGCCAGGCAGGCGCGTGCTGCGTACCAGCCTTCGGTGGCATCACAGACGCCCCTGTGCTGGAGAGGCCCACCGACACCGTCTGAGATGTGAGGTCAGAGCCCCTCCTTAGTAGGAGCCTGGGCTGGGGACTGGGCTCCTTTCAGAATAAATGTGATTTCCAAATAAGTGACTAGCCTCCTAATGCTGCGACCCTTTAATACAGTTCCTCATGTTGTGACCCCCAACCGTAAAATTATTTTCGTTGCTACTCCATAACTGTAATTTTGCTACTATTATGTCTTAGGCGACCCCTGTGAAAGGGCCGTTAGACCCCCAAAGGGGTCGCAACCCACAGGTTGAGAACTGCTGAGAGGCTGACTCTAAATTGAAAAGGGACAATGAAGGCAAAGCTCTGTGCTAGTAGTTTGCAAAATTTTATAGTCTTAGAAGCCTTTTTGTTGTTGTTGTTAATCCTTACCCGAAGATATTTTTTTCCCATTGATTTTTAGAGAGAGTGGAAGGGAGGGAGGCAGGGAAGGGGAGATGGAAAGAGAAACATAGCTGTGAGAGAGACACATCAATTGGTTGCCTCCCGCACACACCCCAACTGGAGCCAGGGGTCAAACCTGCAACCCAGGTACATGCTCTTGACTGGGAATCGAACCAGCGACCCTTTGGTGCGTGGGCCGGTGCTCTAACCACTGAGCAACATCAGCCAGGGCTAGAAGCCAGTAAAAAGTCCAATCCTGCACGGGATGCCAATGGTACAAAACAGGTTAAAGTGGTAGTGTATTAATACACATTTATTTTTAAATTAGAAATCTTAACACTGATTCATTATCACAGTCCATCAATAGAACAATGACTCTGAGGCATAAGAGCACTGGAATCTCAGGGTCTGGAGCGGGGTGGGCAGACTGCAACCCCAGGGCCTAACCCAGGCTGCTGCCTGACTCTCGTGAATCAAGTTGTACTGGAGCACCGCGCACCATTCGCCGACACAGGGTCTGGCTGGGAGCGGCTGTGCCGGAGACTGTCTTCCCACAAAGACAGACATACTTACCTTTTAGCCCCGTATAGAAGGGTGCGGGCTGTGTCCTAGCTGCTCGTCGTACCGCTGCATCAGCTGTAACACCCAATGTTTCTCCTTGTTTTAGTTTTTCTTTTGGCTGCGTTGTACAATGTCAAGAAAATTCTAAGTCGTGTCAGTAGGAGGCTGTGAACGGTAGCGGGTTCCTGGCAGCTAGGATGGTCTCCGGCTCGGTGTTAGGTGGACATTCTGGAGGGAGAAGGGATTCTGGTCTGCATCACTGACAGCTCGAATAACCGCTGGAGTTCTTATCACAACACTCAGGCAGGAAGCTCATAAGCGTTTAGTATGTTTTTTGTGATAATTCATGTAATACGGTCTCAGATCGCTGACAGCTTTAGAGTGAACTAGTTTGTGTGGTTTATGTAAACATGTGTAGTCCTGAATTTAAACAACAACATCCAGATGCCCAGTAAAGACCTCCAAGCTTTCTAGTTGTAGACACGTTTCAATACCGAAGTTCAAGACCTACCCAGACTGAGTCCGAGGCAGCGGCCGAGGGAAGTGGGCCACCCCTGTCGGCGGTGCTCAGTCTGTTTCAGTGCGTTGTAGCCGGTTTTAAGGTGCAGGTCCATTTTCCGTAGAGGTTTTGATAGGAGTCGAACTGTATTTTTGGAATCCAATTCTCACGTGACGCCCCTGAAACACCTCCAGAGACCAGCTGGAAAACTGCTCCTTCGGCAAATATTGGTGGTTCTCAGCTCTGTGCTTAGGGATAACGGAGGAGCCACGGATGCTGAGAGTTGGGAGTTAAGTCGTGAAAGGGGTGGAGGAGAGAAGCGAGATGGCTTGTAGTGGAAAAAGTCCTCGGAAAACACGGAGAAGCCTCCCCGTGAGTTCCTGCTGAAGCCTAAGGTGTCTCCTAACTTACGATGACCTAAACGCAGCCCTCTGGGGGAACTCGAGTGCGTTCCGACCTTCAACTTGGAAGAGGTCCAGAAGGACACGGGAAAGTTTAAAATACTGGAAGAGAAATGGGGTGGGAGTGGAATGAGCATACAAATGGCTTCTAATCAGTATGCAAAGGGCCTTTGAGGCCACTCAGCAGATCAAGGTGGGGGAGGGGCAGGGAGAGGAGAGGGATGGCAGAGGGGTCAGCCAGGTCGGCGTGCCAAGCCAGCTGTGGGCAGGAAGAGGGCACATAAGCATGGGCAGTGTTTGTGAGTAACCTGTCAGAGCCCCAAGCAGGTGCTGGCTGGGGTTGGGCAATAGCTTTGGGCATTGAGGCAAAGCCTACAGAGCCAGGAATAAAACTCAGGAGTCCCTGCTCCCAGGCCTCCTGCCTTCCTTCGGCGGGGGCAAGGCAGGGAGGGGCAGGCCTGCTGCCTTTGAGAGGCTGTGGGCTGAAGGAGGCCTCTTGGGGATAAAAAAAGCACCCGTTTTTTCTGAGGTTTTACCACTCACCCCATAGAAAAAGAACATTTTTAGATTTTAAAAGGATGACCTCATTTTTTTTCTTATTTACATAGCCCTGTTTGTTTGTAGGGCCCTTTAAAAATAGCAGACGTGTGCTAAGCTTAGTGCTCGCTCCCACCAGCAGCAGCAGAGCCAGTGGGGGGAGAGACACCTTTTTATCTAGGAGAGGGACAGCCTTGTTTCGGAGGACAGATGGGAGCAAAACGGGACAGGTAGGAAGTTTCGTGGTTTTTCGTGTCGCTCTTCCAAAATAGCCACGCTCCTGCCTCCCACTTCCTGCCTGACTCAACTCAGGGCAGATTCTCTCCTGTGGAGGACTGTTCTGTGAATTCTCAGGGAAGCTGGAAGGGATCTGTCAACAAGCAAACATGCTCGACCCCAAAGACCTCGAGCTTGGCACTGGGTTTGCATCCTGGCTCTGCTGCATACAGCTGTGTGACCTGGGGTACGCTGCCCGACCTCTCTGTGCCTGCTCATCTGTGCGTGCGGTGGGGATAACAACAGTGCCTGCAGAGATGTGCAGGTAGAATGAGGGTCTGCGTGTCGGGCTGAGCCCAGTGAGGGCACACAACAACTCTTAATAAATCTCTTAATAACCAACAGTGGTGTTGTCCATATCCCTACCCCACCTGGACAGTTATACCAGCCTTCCGACCGCCTTCCCTTGTCTGCTCCAGCCCATCCCTTCATTGTCCCAGAGTGACAGAAAGACAAACCACAAATCTGACCATGCTTTCCCCTGCTTCACCTTCACCAGAAGCTTCCAACGCCTAAGGCAGGGATCGGCACAATGCTTTCTCTCAATGGCCAGCTAGTAACTGTTTGAAGCTTTGCTGGACATACAGTCCCTCTTGCTGCTTCTTACTCTGCTGTTCCGTGGAAGTAGCCACGAGCAGTGTGGGAAAGAATGGGCGTGGCTGTGTTCCAGTGAAACTTTCTGTACAAAAACAGGCAGTGGGCTGGATTTGCCAACCCCTGACCTACAGGATGGATCCAACTTCTGAGCTCAGCATTCCCACTCCAGCCGTTCCCCATCTCCATCCCTCTTCCTCCTCCTCCCCTCTGCTCCTCTACTGAACTCCTGAGGCTTGACTCCTTTGCACATGCTGTTCCTTCTTCCCGGATTTTTCTTCTGTGCCTCCCACGTGCCCCTCCCTTGAGGCTTTAGGGACCTTTGCTCTGGGATCTTGTGGTTCCCAATCTTTATTTCCCCCCTGATCAATTATGCAAGCACCTCTGTCTTTGCTGTTGCAGAGGGCTCCCCAGGGTGGGAATTCGCCTTCCTCCTTTGTGTGCCCCTAGGGTGGGAGTTTAGGTTCTCATAGCTGCTCCGTAAGCATTTATTCTTGAATGCGAGAGCTGCAAGAGGGATGGTGGCCCTCAGGGAGCTCACGGTCTGGTCAGGAAGCTAGAATGTGATTCAGCCAGACTCAGGCGGGGGAGACCACGGTGCATGTGCCTGCTGGGGACAAATGACAAGTGGAATTTCTGACCTGTGTAGAGGAAGAAGCATTTGAATTGGACCTTGCTCGGTGGGAGAGACTTTCAGAGAGGTGAGGGAAGTCAGGAAGGCTTTCTGTGCTGGGGAAGTGGCGGGGTTAGACTCGGCTCTGGGTTCAGGGTGGTGAGTGGACAGACTAGCCAGCAAGCACTGAGGGAGGCTGGTGGGATGGACCTACGACTGGAAAGCAGGGCTAGGGTCTGATCAGGGACTAGGGGATAGTGAGGGAATTTGGACTTTATTCTGTGAGCCAGAATTTGTGAAAGTGTGGTACACACACACCCTGAATTGTCTGGGGTGTTTCTTAAAATGCAGATTCTAGGGCCCTGTCTCAGACTAGAGGCTGGAAGGCTGCAGGGGGTTACATACAGCCATTGTCTGTAGGAATAAAAAAGGTTGCAACATGGTTAGGGTGATGATCATAAGCACTCTTCAGATTGATGTCACCTGTGGGCATCACAGCCAGGCTGGGCACGAGTGAGGCAGGAATAAATAATCCTCTCAACGAGCAGATGGGGACATGGCAAGTGACTTGCCCAAGGTCACACTGCGGATTACTTGCAGATATAGAACTGCCTAGTTTGGAATAGGCTTCCTGACAATCTCAGGGCCTAGGGTGGGAAGAGGAACAGGCCTGGTGAATGTCCCGGAGCCCAGCACAGCCTGGTACCCAGTGGTGCTTGGTCAGTAAGCGCTGAGCAAATGAGGATGGCTGGGGTGGACTGGATAGATGGGTGAAATGGGGGCAGGGAAGCAGAGTCCCAGGTGGTTCCGGGGGTTTAGCAGAATGGGAGCCCCAGAGGCAGAGGAGGAGGAGATGAGTTTGATGCCAAGCGTATTGACTTTGAGAAGCCAGTGGGATGGCCAAGCCAAGACGTCGGCAGCTGGAAATGCAGGCCCGGGGAGCTCCGGGCCGGGCAGGTGATGTGCGCAGCTGTGGAAGCTGCTGCTGAGACTCCGTGAGCAATGCAGAGAGAGACACGTAGGGGATTAAGAGCTGAAGCCCGAGGAATGAGCCCAGGCACCCGGGGAGCAGAGGCTCAGGGGAGAGAGAGGAGTGGTGGGGACAGAGCCGAGTCAGGATGGGCCAGAGCAGACCAAGCAAAGAGAAACGTGAACAGTCAGTCACCCAGCTAACTCAGCTGGGGCCCCTCTTTAGAATAAAACCAGCCAACCTCAAAGACATCGTGCCCTGGGTAAATAAAAGTGTCAGTCGAAATAAAAGCAAAATCCCGAGTTTCTGTTTGATTGAGATTGCGCTCCCGCCAGCGTAGCTGCAGGTGTGGGAGAGCCGGGGAGAACTGGATCCTCCGCGGCCTGTCGGGACAAGCCCGCGCTCCGTCTGCCTGGTTCGGGTTTGCATGCGTCCCGGGATCATTCTGTTGCTCGGAGCCTTCCTCTTCCTTTCCTGGAACGTCCTGAGCTCCTTCCCCCTTCCTTTCCATCTCTCTCTTTAGTCATTCAACAGAATTTATTAACGGGGTTAGAGCTCTGTGCAAAGGAACTCAGCTGAGCTCTCCAAGCCCCCAGGGCCAACGAGTCCCCCCCGGAGAGCTTTTTAAAAATAGATGTACATTCCTGGATTTGCAGATTCAAGGTGCCTGGACCCAGGGAAGGGCCGCCAGGCCTGGGTTCTCGAAGCCCCATGTGAGCAGCCTCTGTGGCTGCCTCTGTGAATTTGCTATTGTGGAGCGGCTCTGCTGGGCTGGGCCGGGGAGGCACGGAGGCCCAGGTCTGGGTGTTTCCCCTGTAAGGCCCTAAAAATATACATCTGGGCAGCCTCCCAGCTGGCTTCCCAGGGCCTCCAGAGCCCGTCCTTCTGTTGATGCTGCATGTGCCTCCACCGTTCCCTTCCACAGACGCACTGTGTCACGGGGACAGCAGAACCGTCGCCACCGTCATCTGCCCTCAGGGAGGTGGGCCCTCACAGTCAGCCCTGCCCGAACAGAAGGCACAGCGTGCCACTCTGGGTGACAGAGCACAAAAGTCCCTGCCTCCCGGAGCTACGTTCTCATGGGGGAAACAGGCAGATGCGCAGAAGTAGGTTTGCATTCGTGAGTCCGTGAAACAGAGCTTCCTCTTGCAGGATTATTTATTAATTATTGTATGATTTATTCCCGTTACCACTGCACAGCTACTTTTGCCCATCCCTGTACTGTCACCTTATCATGCACTATATATTTTGGGAGACAGTAAAGGTATGAAAATATTATCAATAAAATATATATAAAGAGCCCTGGCCGGTTTGGCTCAGCGGTTAGAGCGTCGATCTGCGGTCCTGAGAGACCCGGGTTCTGTTCCCGCTAAGGGCGTGTACCTCGGTTGCAGTTTGTCCCCGGCCCTGGTCGGTCGTGCAGGTGGCAGCCACTCGATGTGTCCCTTTCACATCGATGTTTCTCTCTCTCTGTTCCTCTCTCTCCCTCCCACTCTACCTGAACAAAAAAATGGGGTAGTGTCCTTGGGTGAGGATAAATATATATATATATATATATATATATATAGAGAGAGAGAGAGAGAGAGAGAGAGAGATATTACCTTTTGTTTATGTAAAATGTAGAGTATATCAAGGTGACAGTCAGGAAAGAAGAGGCCTCAGGCGGTCAGGAGGGGCCTGACCAAAGGGGGCGTCCCAGCAGACCTGGGGCGAGGGAGCGAGCACTGCTCTCTGAGGAAGGGTCCGGGCAGAGGCGGGATCATGGCGGGGGCAGCACAGAGGCCAGTGGGGCTGGAGGCTCGGGAGGAGAGGATGCTGGAGAAGTGACAGGCAGAGGGTGGGCATAGCTGAGAAGACACTGGAGGTCTGAGCACAGGGGTGCCGGGTCTGCCGGTGTTCTCAAAGGCCCAGCCTGGCTGTGTGTGGAGACCACTCCGCAGGAGGCCAAGGCAGCCCCGGGGCCAGCTGGGAGGCTGGTGCCGTCACCAGGAGGGGCTAGCGTTGCAGACCGGGTGGTGGCTGTGGAGGGTGGGAGGTGGGTGGATTCTGGGCACAGTGAAGGCAGAGCCGATGTGACCCACTGGAGGATGGGCCGCGCGGTGTAACAAAGAGTTTAAGAGGAGAGTCCTGCTGATGCACTTTCTCTGCTCTCGGGCCAGTCAGCCTCTCTAAGCCTCGGTTTTCTCATCTGGAAAACGGAGCAGGTGGATAGATAACTAAGATCTCTTTTGGCTTGAAAACTCACTCCTTTAGCTTGGTCAGGGAAGGCTTTGAGGATGTAGGATGGAACTTGGGCTTAAGAAGGGGGGCCTTAGACTAGACACAGCTGACGAAGAGGGAGCGGAGCCTTCCAGCGAGGGAAGGGCAGCAGCACAGGCTGGCGGGCAGGACTTCGAGGCTTGTGAGTGATGCCCGAGGAGCAGTGGGCAGACACTGCTGGGGCCCAGGGCCTCGTAGGAGGTGCCAGGAGCTACAGGGATGTGCACACTACGCCCTTTGGAATAAACCAGCAGGTTTGGGGCCAGAGTGTTTTTGCAAACACTGAGGCCCTCAATTTTGAGCATTTTCAGATGGACATGCTCAGGCAGGAAGGAACAAGGCTTGGCTCCTGTCCGGGGAGAGTTAACCTCCTGGCCCTGCATTGCATAACCACAGGGTCTGCTGAGCGCAAGGAGACTCTTCTGTGTGGCAGCCAGAGTGGCAAGCCTGGTGGCTCCGGGCTCTGGCACTGACCCGCAGCGGAACAAACAGCCCTCCCTTCCTAGATAATGGCCCCCATTGAGCATTGTGTCCATGGCCAGCGCCCAGCACAGGGCAGCTCAGCCTGGGTAAGTTTCCTCTCTTGGCTGCTTAGCAAAATATTTACACTACGCCTTTCTAGTAAGACAGTTTCTAGGAACCAGCAGGCAGAGGGACCTGGAGAAAAGCATCCCCTCTCTGCCCCTCTGTGACCCTGCTCCAAGCTCATGTAAATGCTGCCGTACACCCAGTGCATGAGCCTGGGTTGGTCATTGCCCTCCAGGGCTCTTTTGCAAACAGGCACTGAGCTAGAAGGTGCGTGAAGGTCTGTCTGGCTCCAGAATCATTGGCATCTTTTCCAAGTGAAGAATGAGCTTTGCTTTTCTTTAATTGTGTGAGGGTCAAATTTGGCTGGTCTTTAATATCCTACAAGGGCCTCGTCTCGGGAAGGCATGTGTGTGATTTGAGGAGGAGCTGACAGTAACTCTGCACCTTGCCAACTGGGATCTCTCCTGCTGCACCACCGACGTCAGGATAGATACTGTCCCTCTGCATGTCTGTCAGTGGGGAGGAGGTCACCCCAGAGGGCTGCTGCACTTTGAGGGGTGTCTGGACCAGCTGTGGAGGACACCCAGCCATGTTGTCAGAGGGCCATGTGAAGAAACTGGCAAAGGGAAGACTGTCCTCAACAGGGGTTGTCCTGGAGAAGAAGGGTCAGAGGTATGTCCTCAGGACAGAATCAAAATTAGTGACTGGAGATCACAGGGCTCCTTCTTAGGAAGACGCCACAAACAGTGGGCCCCATAGCTGCTTCCACCCAAAACACACGTACCTTTTGACCCGTGGTCCACCTCTGGGCATCAGCCTATAGAACAATAGCATCCATCTGTCATATATGTATACAAAGGATGTTTACTCCAAAATCCTAGTGGCGAAACATTTTTTTAGAAAAAATCTTAGAACTTTACCTAGGGAAAGTTTGAAAGTGTTATATCCAAACCATGGCCCATCATTCAGCCAGTAAAAAGGAGACAGGCCCTGTCTCTGTTCAGAAAGGCCGTGACATGCAGTGGTTAGGAACACAGGGTCTGGAGACAGGTCGGGATCCACCACTTACAGACTGTTTTGCAACCTCTCTGTCAGTCTGGTTTTGGCTAAGTAGAGATGATAGGAGAACCTGCCCTATGGGCTTGGTGCATGTGAGGTGCTTATAACTATGCCTGATGTATTCTAACTGCTCGGAAAACATTGGCCTTTGGCCTAGATTTTCCATGAGAAAAGCAAGGTGTAAGAAATGCACACGGGGTGATCCCATTTTTATAAAGACAAAAATGCCTCCCCCACCTTCTTGCAAAACAAGGAGAGCGACTGCTGTTGCCCCAGGACAGGAGTGGCCTCCTGAGAGCAGCCCGACAGGAGGCTGGAGGCTGGAGGCTGTATGGGAGCGTGTGCCGACGACCTTGGAGGTCCCTGCCAGACCTTGTGGATCTCAGAGTACATCCTAGGCTGGCGTTTGACCCAACAAGATAGTCTGTTGTTCACAGCGTATGTCTGCAGGCGAGGAGCGAAGACACTGGCTGCTGGCTTGGGTTTACAGAAACGCCCGCCGCCCTGATGCGCTCCTTGGCGGCGCCCCTGCGGATCCGGCTGGGCCCTCCCAGTGTCTTCACTGAGACCCGGTTGGGTTGGCGGGAGCCACGCCAGAGATGTCCCGGCCCGTCTGAGATGGACCCTGCCTCGGGGGCCTCCGTTGTGCTCAGATTGGCCACCCGGGTGCCACAGGCTGCGGGAGTCCAGGCGACAAGCTGAGAGGACCCCTGTGGGGTGTACCTGCCGTGGAAATCAGAGCCCTTCTGCCTCAGTTAGAGCCCCTTGATTCGGGCACAGAGTGTTACAGTAGCAGAGAGAAAACACTCTTGTTTGGGATACTAGGTTTATTCATATATTTAACAAATATGTTTGATTTTTAAAAATAGCTCAACAAACAGCATCAAAATAGACAATAATATAACAAACAGCAGTAAACACACTGCCCCACTTTAAAAAGACTTTAACACACAGGGATGTAAAATACAACATAGGGAATATAATCAATAATATTGTAATGACCGTGTATGGTACCAGGTGGTTACTAGACTTATCAAGGGATCATTTTGTAAATTATATAAATGTCTAATCACTATGTGTACACCTGAAACTAATACAAAATAATATTGAATGTCAACTGTCATTGACAAATAAAAAAAGGACTTTAACAAATACAGTGGAAGCCTGCACAGCCCTCCACAATTGAAGGTCCCTCCCCCACTTCCAGAGGAGACCATTGTCCTGAACTTGGTGTTAACATCCCACCGTTGTTTTCTGAGCAGCTACTATGTGCCAGACAGTACTGGGTGCTAGATTTACCCTGGTGAACAAAACTGACCAGGTTCCTGTCCTCAGGGCTTGCTGCAGGGTTAGGTGAGAGTCTGGTCCCTCTCTCAGACTCTGTTGGTGAGTTCTAGCCTTTGGTGGTATAATGTCCACCAGTCCCTCTGGGGCAGTGACGGAGGCAAGTCTGGGAGAAGTCTTGACACCTGCCCTGTCACTAGCCTTGTGAGTTGCTGTGAATCCCTCCTGCTCCCTGGGCTCCAGCATCTTTGTCTGTCACACGTGGGTTTTAAGCTGGACGCTGCTCCAGGGCCCTTCCAGCTCTCTGGTCATGGAGTGTGGGGGAGCCTGAACCAGAGTCGCCCAGGGACGTCTCCATCACTCCGCCAGGTCCGTAAGGGAGGAGGGGAGCCCCGGCTCACGAGGGCGAGAGGTGGGGCTTCTTTCCAGTGTGGGGCACAAATCACTAGTAGAACATGAGGTGATTTTAGAGGAAAGCGTGGGTGAAATTCTTTATTTTAATAGCAGTTTCTTTAATTCAGTAAAACCCTAGAGTTGGCAGTTATCCCTGTGATCCTTGTTGCTTAGGGTGATGTTTTAACAAGTCAACGTAGATTAAAATCCTACATAAGTAACAATACAGACGGTATGTGTTTCTGGCAAAACTTGGAGTGGTGGTCACCAAGTGGCACAGTGTTTCCCAAATGAGAGCTAATGATGTACAGGGTGGGGCCCACCTGGCAGCTCCCATGTCGGCAGAGCAGCCCCGTGCTGGCACGTTGGAGCCCGAGGAGCATGGGAGCAAGGACTGAATGAACGGCTCCAGTCTGACAACGGCGCGAGAGAAATTCCCTTCAGGTCTTAGTGCCAAGGAGAGCTGTGCCCTCCCTGAGGAACAGGTGTGTTGGTTGTCAGGACCCCGAGAATGTGCGCTTAACTGGCTCGCCCTTTCTTTGGCTGCCAGGAAGCCGCGCCCGGACCCCAGGGCCAGAGAGAGCCGCGTGGGGCCTCCGGCCCCGCTGACCCACGCGTGTCGCCCTCCGCTCCCACTCGTCTTCCATTTCCCCTGGGTTGATTTGTCATGTTTTAATTTGTACGCTTGTTTTGTTTTGGTAAGCCACCTCAGATCCTCCGTGGAATAAGCAAGTTGAAACTGTTAACAAAAGGAAAAGAGAATGAGCTAATTAAGTCAGTCATTGATCCGTGTGCACACTACCTAAAACCAGAGCCTTCCTGCCTGGCCCTGCTCAGCCTGTGGGGTTTGGTGCCAGGAGCTGCTCCCCAGCGAGAAAGGCTCGGGTTAGATGGAGAGGCTGGGGCGGCTCTTGCCGGCTCTGCACCCCCAGATTTGATCCAGGCAAGCCCTGGGGACCCGTACCTCCTGTTGAGTGTTGAGGCCACCTCAGAAATGGGATAGTCCCTACAGACTCAGAATGGCAGGCCCGGCCCGGAGGCCTTGACGCTCCTCTGTCCCCTCCAGAGAATCAGGTTTGGGTTCTCTGATCCCTCAAGGATCATCCTAGTCAGTCCCCATGTGTGATCGGTTTCTAACCACTAGTGCTGCTACTGGCCTCAGACTGTCCTTGCTGTGCCGAGGCTCTGCCGTCTGACTCCACACTGCCCGGACCCAGGCCGTCCTGATGCCCAGGGCTGCTCATGATCTGACATGCACTGTGGCTTCAGAACCCCGGGGGCCAGGGTGCTCTGGGAAACATCCTGAAATGCTGATTTTCTAAGCACATGACTAAAAACATTATACCGAGTGAAAGAAGCCAGACACAAAAGACCACATATTGTATGATCCCATTTATATAAAATGTCCAGAATAAGCCAATCCATAGAGGCAGAAAGCAGATGTGTTAGTTGTTCCCAGGGACTGCGGGAAGGGAATCGGCCGTGACTGTTAATGGGCACCAGGTCTCTGTTGAGATACAGTGTTCTAGAATCAGATGAGGATGATGGTCATTGAATACCCTTGTCAATATTCAAAAAAACACTTTCTTATACATTTAAAAGAGTGGGCAAAGGGGTGGGGTAGGTGGGACTCCTGCAACAATATCAACATTAAAAATATTGAAATAAAAATATTTCTTTTTAAAGAGTGAAACCCTGGCCAGTTTGGCTCAGCAGTTAGAGTGTCAGCACGTGGACCAGAGAGTCATAGGTTTGATTCCAGTCAAGGGCACGTACCTCAGTTGCTGTTCAATCCCCGGCCCTGGTTGGGGCCATGCGTAAGGCAACCGATTGATGTGTCTCTCTCACACTAATGTCTTTCTCTCTCCCTCCCTCCCTCCCTCCCACTCTATCGGAAAATCAATGGGAAAATATCCTTGGATGAGGATTTTTTTCTTTAAAGAGCGAATTTTACAGTATGTGAATTATACTAGACACCATCTAATAGCAGGTTCCAAAAGTAGTTTATAAGAGAAACACTCAAAATTAGAAAATCATATTCATTAACAAATTAATATACTCTCTAGTTTCAGCATTTAATATACCCCCCTTTTCCAGAAAGGAACTGAAGTGACTTCTGTAAACCAACCACTGAAGTCTTTCACAATTCATTCACTCATTCACAAACACCCACGAGTGCCTACAGTGTGGCAGGCACAGAAGATGTCAAGGTGATAAAAATGGCCTCTGCTGTCGAAAAACCTGCAAATGGAGATATGACAGGTGAAGCCATTAGCAAAGCGTCCGGAGCCCGGTCCTTGCACAAGGTTAGCAGCCAGGAATTGGCAGCTGCCACTGTCACAGGGGACGGGAGCTGTGAGTGACCGGGCAGGGAAACAGGGCTGTGATCCACCTGGGAAAGAGAAATCACTCCCTTGGGCCAAAACCTACTGGGAAGCCCATTTGGAGAGGAGTGTCGCACGCTGGAAGGATTTAGAATTCTTGGGAAGGGAGTGGGAGTCCCTGAGGGGAGTGAGCAGGGCCATACCTTGCCTGGCATCCAGGGAGATGACTCAGCTACACGCCTGGCTGCCTCCACCACTCCCTCCCTCCCTCCACAGGGCAGCCCTAGTCCCCCCTTCGCGCTGCCCCAGGAGGAGGGGCTGGGCTTACCCTGCTGGGCTGGCACGGACAACCAGCAGAGGCTGTCCCATTTCTTCAGGACAAAGAGGAAATGCCATTGGGTTTTCTGAGGTTCTGGATGGAGGAAAAAGGCACCAGGATTTCAGGCTCTCAATACCCCCCCTCTGCCCATCTTGTCAAGTGCCGAGGAGAAGGGTCGGATGGGAGCTGGCATCGCAGTGCTCTGGAGGGAGGTGCTGGAGGAGGCCGATGCTAGGCCTCGGTGGATTCGTTGTTTTAAGTCAACATATTCCTCTTGGTTCCCTGAGTTCAGGATAGCATGTTTGCTGGGGCTAAGGATGGGGCGGAGGTCGCAATGAGTCCGGTCCTGGGAGCAAGGTCTCCCCGAGAAGCATGCCACTCAGAATAAGAGACCTGGGCCATGGATCAGCCAAGCACTTTCCAGCCTTGTCATGGGCGAGTCCCACACCCCTCTGAACCTCTGCCTCCTCATCTGCAAAATGTGATAAGGCCCTTCCGGCAGGGCTGTCTTAAAGAACCATTTAACTGTGAAGCGATGTTCAGACACTGTGTTTACAGTCTGAGGGGAGACGGAGCATAAACAGTAGGTTGTCTCCACAGGGAAGAACCTGGGCAATTAGATGAGATGGAGACTGTGAAAGCCTTTGGTGAGCTATAATCTCGGCACCCGTGCAAGGTGCCATTGTTAGCATTAGCATTGGCATTAGCATTAGCATTAGCATTAGCATTAATATTAGTATTAGCATCTGCATAGAGGTTTAACCACATGCCAGAGTAAAGGGGAATTTTCTGTCTGAGACCTTGGTGGCCCCAGGGAGAAGTTGGCAAGGGGACAAGTAGGATTTGGCTGGACACAGAAGAGAAGGGGGACCAGGCATCAGGGCCAAGGGAGGGGCTTGATCCATGGCCAAGAGGCAGAAAGGATGGGTAGGAGTTGGGGTGCAGGGAGGATGTGGGAAGAAGCAGTTTGGGAGCCAGAGGGGTGGGGCAGGGGGCGCAGGGTGGAATATCACAGCCAGGAAGTAGGGTGAGGTCAGGTCAGGTCCCCGAGCAAAGGCCTGGAATGTCAAGAAGCAGGAGTTCATAACCACACAGCCCCAGTTGGAAGGTGCAGTGAGGGCCAGCATCAGGCCATCTGGAGGGCAGCTGGTGGACCCAGGATAGGTAGCAGAAGCATCTAAAATATCAGGGTGAGTAAGCTTCCCAGAGTCCCATTGTGATCAATACCCTCTTTCTAAAATATGGGAGCAGGTAGCACAAAGCGGAGTTGACTAGCTCAGATAACCCAGTAAAGTGAGTGCAAAGGCCAAGTCTCTAGATCCCCAGCCGTGGGTCCATCCCACACCTGGAGCACAGTCCTGGTGTTCCCTTGATTAACTATGCAGGTGCCGCCATGGAGGTGACATGGGGAGGTAGTCAGGAGCACACTCCAGAGTCGCCTGCCTGCCCTGGCTCCCAGCCCCACCCTCTACTGCGTGTGTGTCCCTGGGCAAGTTGTGTGCTCTTCTGTGCCTTAGTTTCCTGTCAGATGTGCTCTCCACGAGAGGGACACTGTGGAGCCTGAAGGTGATGGCCGTCCCGGAAGGGCCCGTCTTCCTCCTGGTCTTCCTCCTGGTGTATCCGAATCCTGGAAGGAATCACAGTGCAATGATTTCCTAACTGCAGAGCTCAGGTGTCCCCCTCCATGTCTTCCCCAGGATCTGTTAGATGATAGAGAAAGACATTTTTGAAGGATGGCATCATGATATTGGAAAACAAGGAAGGATGCCATCTGCGGACCAAAAATGTTAGTAAGTCTTAGGAAGAAAGGAAGCCCATGACACTGCGGAGACAGGGAAATCAGAGCAGAGGTCACTGCGGCCCAGCGCCTGACCCCAGAGGCCTAAGTGATTTCTGTGCTGGAAAAGCCAAGCGCAGTTCAAGCTGAGAGCCAACAAAACAAAGAACAGGAAGGGGCTGCCAGGGTCACAGCCTCCTTTAAAGAACTTTTCCGAAGAGCAAGTACTGTTCAACCCCTCTCACTTTCTACGGGCCGGCAGCCAGTGGCAGGCCTAATCCCAGTACATGATAAGGAAAGTTCCAGGGGCCAGGGGCTCAGGAGGAGCCCAGCTGAGGGAGATCCAGGCCTCCCAGCGCACTCAGTGTGGGGCAAGGAGCGAGCAGCGAGCAAGCAGTTCTGCCTCCGGTGAAGTCTACCACTGTGTCCACCAAGGAGGAAAGCCCTTCTTTGGGCAGTTGTGGGAGTCCCCTGGCCAGCTTCCTCTCCACAGTCCTTAGAGGGAGACTCATAATGCTTCACCCTTATACACAGAATCCTTCCATGGGATGGGCTCATGATTCTACCATCACATCAAGAGCAAACCTTTCAGAAAAATAGAACAAAGACCACAGGAAGCCCCTATCCAGTTTACTGTTTCATCAGTATCCTTTTTTTTCTTCTTCTGTAGTGATGGATGTTAGCTGGGCACATGCCACCCAGCCAAAGACTACATTTCCGAGGCTTCCTAATTTCCAGCTAGGTGTGGTCTGTGGCTGGTGTGAACCCAAATCATGTGTACAACTCCCAGTCTTGCCCTCCCCTTCTCTTTCCTGCTGTCCAGGATGAGGGTATGATGGTGGGAGATGGAAGCCAAATGCTGTGGATGACAGAAGAGTAAGATCAAAGATACCTACACTGTGAAGCCACTATATCAGCCCCTGGCCACTTACTCTTAGACTGTTACACAGGACAAATAAACCTAAGACACTCTTGCAGTCGGGTCCTTGTTACAGAAGCTAGAACCTGTATCCTAAAACATACTATCTTCACAACACTGTCCTTTCTTCAATATGTATGGACAACCAGGATCACCAAACGTTAGAAGAAAACCAATAGCAAAAAGAGAAGACCTAGGATAGAACAAGAAAATAAGAAAATAAAAGAGAGTTTACTCCAAAGGAAACAGATAGCTCAAATAGAAGAAAACCCCAAAATAAATTATCATTAGTATCTTCGACAATGATTGAGATTATTTCACTTGACAGACTAAAGTTGCCGTGAAGATAGAACAGAGAAAAGAATTATTGACTCTTGAGAAAAAATTAGTGGATGAACTGAATGTCACAATGGATATGGATGAAGACAGGTTGGTTATCTAGATGTTAAAACTAAGAAAATATCCCAGAATGTAGAGTAAAACATCAAGGAGAAAAAAGATTAATACCCATGGAGGACAGGCCCAGAAGCTTCAGTATCCATCAAATAGGAGATCTAGACACAGAGACCACAGAATATGGACAAGGAAGAGGGAAGGGTAGAAATAAGCAAAGATATAACAAAAGACATTTTCCCTCCGTTAAAGAAACACACAGAGCTTTTTAAAATGGAAAGAGCACACTAAATTTAGGACAGAATTAGTAAAGGAAGTTTAGACCCGTTTTGTTGAAATTTCAGAACATCAAGGATAAAAAACAAAAAACTTCCAGAGAGGATTGAAACTTCCATCAGCATTTCTCATCAGTAGCACCCGAAGCCCAGGACAGTAGGGAAGTGACTTCACACATCTGGAGGACAATGGTTTTGAAATAAGAATTCTATCTCCTCGAACTTTAAAAGCAAACTAAAGACTTTTTAGGTAAGAGTTCGTAACGTTTTCACTCAGTCATCTATATTTTCTGGAAGAAGGAGGAAAAAAACAACAACAAAACTCCTGCAGTTCTTGCTATCAATCAAAAAAGGAATCCAAAGAGATCATGACATGGGATTCAAAAAGAAGAAAAAGAAGCCATAAACTCTTTGTAGGAAAATCAGTTGGTTGACTTTTTTTCTTGTGACAAAATTTCAGTCCTGTGGAAATACATTTTTTTCTCTTGGGTTCATTCATACTAAGTAGTTTCCCAGGGAATACTGTCTTCACAATCATGTTGTTTATTAGTTTCAATTTTTAGAATTAACCTGTAGACTCTATCATTATAATATAGAGGAGAATATAAATGTTAGGAAACTTGACCATGTAAGAGTAAGAATACACAAGTAACAACAATTTGAAGTTGGACAGGGAAAGGAGTTGGAGAGAAGGGAATGTGCACACATTTCTTCATTGTTTGTAGCAGGACGTGAACAGATACCGTCTCGAGTTGACAGACCAGGGAAGAAATTTAAATATATTATTTGACAGTGTTGAAGGCAACTTCCAGAATAACCCAAAATGTTTAACTATCAAAAGTGGTGAGATAAAGTGGAAGGAAGTTGGGGGAGAGGGTAAATACAAAAAAAATCCCTCAGTTTTATAACAAAGTCAGCACTGTAAATGACTGAGATGGTTTTGAGTTCTGGGACCTGGAAGACGGTAGACTTTGGGGAAATTAACAATTTAAAAAGAAATGGACTCCATGACCCCACCAGTGCTGAATCTCATCAGTGCTTCCTGCCATGCAAATACACCTGTCTTGTGACTCCAGGCAGGCATTAGATGCGTCATGGCTGAGGGAAGGCTCGTTCATTCTCTCAACAAATGTTTATGGGGAACCCATTTAAATAAACAAATTTAACTCATACCCTCAGCCTCCCACCACTGTGCTCTGCAGACCTGACCCTCTAACCACACTGAACTACCTGCCTTCTCACACACTTCCCCCAGCAACGTCATGCTTTTGCCCGCATGAGTCCCCTTTTCTGCTTGGTGAAATCCCATTTGTCCTTAGGAGGCCCGTGTACCAGCTCTAAACCTGAGCATTCTCTCCCCTCCCCCAGCTTGTGCTCAGAACCTGTTTCCATCATGGCATCCACCACACCTTATTACCTGTTTTTGTATGTGTCCCTTTCCATAGGCTTTGTTTTTCAAGTGAAAATTTCATATCTTTTTTTAAATTGAGGCATAACATACATATAATTATGTACACATATCGTTAAGTATACACATAGCATATATGTACCTATATAAGTTGTGCGTACAACTCAAATACTTTATACACACAACACATGCACACACACACCCGTATAATACTTATGTAACCAAATCAAGATGTAAAACATTTCTATAACCCCAGAAATCTCCTCCCTGCCCCTTCTGGTCAATCCCCACCAGAGCAAACCACTATTATGATTTCTAATAAAATACCGTAAAATCGTTTTGCCTGTTCTTAAACTTCAGTTAAGTGGAATCATACAGTAAACAGTCTATTGTGCCTGAATCCTATGACTTATTATATAGATGAGATTCATCCATATTTTTGTCTGTAGCAGCACTTTGTTCTTTTTTATTACCATGTAAAAATTCTTGTATAAATATACCACAGTTTATTTATCCATTCTATTTGTTGTTAGCATTTGGGCCGTTTCCAGTTTTGGGCTGTCATGAATGAAACTACTGTGAACATTCTTGTTTGTGTTTTTGGCAGACATATATGTGCATTTCTGTAGAATATGTTCATAAGAGTGGAATTTTGGGGTCATAGGGTAGATAAGCGTTTAGCTTTGAAGATTTTGCCAACCAAGTGTCCAAATGGTTGTGTCCACCTTCCCACCAACAATGTGCAAAGAGAGTTCCAGTGGATCCCCTTCTGTGCCAGCAGTCTATTGTGTATCATGTGGTATCATTGTTTCAGGTTAGCCATTCTGGTGAACATGGGGTGGACTTCATTTATATTATGAATAATGGTGTTGAGCACCTTTTCATATGCTTATTGATCATTTAGATAACATTTTTTTTAAGTACGTATTCAAATCTTTTGCCATTTTTAAACATTCTGGTAAAATTTACATAACATGACATTTAACATCTTAACCAATTTTTTGGTAATTTTTATTTATTTATATTTATCACAGATGCCCCCCCCCCACCCTCCTCCTGATTCTGCCCTGACCCCAGCATTGTTGTCTATGTCCACTGGTTATGCATACAAGCATATAAGTTCTTTGGTTTAGCTCATCCCTCCCTATCTTAACCATTTTTAAGTTTAGTAGTATTAAGTAGTTTCACACTGTTTTGCAATGTAAATGAATCTCTCCAAAACTCTTCATCTTGCAAAACTGAAACTCTATATGCAATAAATAACTCCTTATTCCCCCTTCCCCCTCCCTCAGCCCCTGGCAACCATCATTCTTTCTGTCTTATGAATTTGACTATTCTATGTACCTCATGTAATTGGAATCATATAGCACTTGAATTTATGTGACTTGCTTATTGATTCAGTATAATGTCTCCAAGATTTATCCATGTTGTAGAAAGTGTCTGAATATTTTCCTTTTTAAGGCTGGCTAATATTCCATTGCATGTATATACCACATTTTGTTTATCCATTCATCTGCCTGTGAACATTTGTGTTGCTTCCACCTTTTGGATATTGTGAATAATGCTATTATGAGCATGAGTGTACAAATATCTCTTTGAGACTCTGCTTTCAGTTCTTTGGAGTATACACCCAGAAGTGAAATTACTAGATCATATAGTAATTCTGCTTTTAAATTTTTTGAGAAATCACAGTACTGTTTTCCGTAGAGGCTGCACCATTTTGCACTGCCACCAGCAGTACACAATGGTTCCAATGTCCCCACATCCTCACCAACACTTATTTTCTGTTTTGTTTTGTTTTGTTTTTTGTAGTAACCATCCTAATGCATGTGAAGTAGTAGCCCATGGTTTTGATTGCATTTCCCTAATGAATAATGATGTGGAGCATCTTTGCATGTGCTTCTTGGCCATTTGTATATCTTGTCTACAGAAATGTATATTCAACTCCTTTGCTTATTTTTAACCTGGTTGTTAGGCTTTTGTTTATGAGTTGTAGGATTATATATTCTAGATACTAACCCCTTATCACATATATAACTTGCAAATATTTTCTCCTGTTCTGGGAGTTGCCTTTTCCCTCTGTTGGTTATGTCCTTTGATGCACATCAAAGTTTTAAATTTTGATGAAATCCAGTTTTATCTGTTTTTATTCTAGTTTCCTGTATTTTTAGTGTCATATCTAAGAAATCATCACTGAATCCAATAGTATGAAGCTTTTCTTCGTTTTCTTTTAAGTTTTCTTTTATAGTTTTAGCTTTTATCCATTTTATTTATTTATTTATTTTTAATCCTCGCCTGAAGACATTTTTGCATTTATCTTCAGATAGAGCTGAAGGGAGAAAGGGAGGGAAGAGAGAGAGAGAAACATCGATGTGAGAGAGACACATCGACTGGTTGCCACCCACACGACTCTAACTAGGGCTAGGGACAAACTGCAACCAAGGTACGTGCCCTTAGTGGGAACCGAACCAGGGTCTCTGGTCCATGGGCCAATGCTCTAACCACTGAGCAAAACTGGCCAGAGCTCTTATCCATTTTAGGTCTTTATCCATTTTGAGTTAAGTTTGGCCAAAAGTTAATTGGGTTGTCTGCCTTTTTAGAATTCAATTTTAGGAATATTTAATATTCTGGCTGAGTCCTTTGTTGGCTATGTATTGCAAATATCTTCTCCAAATCTATGGTTTGTCTTTTTATTCTGTAATCAGTATCTTCTGATGAGCAGACATTTTTTTATTTTATTTTAATGAAGCCCAATTTATTCATGCTTTTCTTTATGGTTAGATGATTATGCTTTTGGGGAACTGTAGGAGCTCTTCACTGGATTGAAGTTCCTGAGGCTGTGTTCTTGTGTTTTCTCCTACAAGTTTTACTGTTTAATCTTTTGTGTTCAGGCCAGTCATCCATGTCACATTAATATTTGTGTGTGGTGTGAGGTAGGGACCTAGTTCATTTTTTTCTTATCAATATCTACTTGCTTCAGCACTGTTTATTGAAAAGATTATCATTTCCCCACCAAATTCAAATGCAATAACATCTGAATTATAAACCAGGTGACTATATATGTGGGAGTCTGTTTCCTTACTCTATTGTCTCCATTGTTTTTTTTAATTTCTCTTTGTTTCAGTACCTCATGGTCAACTTTATAGTAAGGTCCATAACTTATGTCTGTTTTTCTATTGCTCTGGCATTGAGAAGGTCCCTGTAATGCTTGAAGACTGAGTGAATAAGTCACTTGAACTTCAGAGTGATCATAAGAGCTGCCATGTGGACAAGAGTGGAGGAGACCACAGGTAGTCCCTACCTTTGTCATTACTTCTTTAATACACCGTATGCACCATCTAGTCTCCCTAGGCATTTGTCCTTATCTAATGTATTCTGTGGTGTGCTTGTGTGCGTGTGTGTGTTCTGTGTATTGCCCTGCATAGTAGACTGAAGAACTTTACCTGCCTAGGAAGCTTATAGACAGGGGTGTCTTTTGTACCATGGTCACTCATGTGGAACAAAACATCATCAAAGGCACAGATAGAAACTGATGAGAAGACAGGCCACTGCAGCAAGCGTGGAGTGCAGGTCTGTCTTAGCAGCAAAGATGAGAGGCTGGCAGAATGTCAATGGTCAGAAGACAAGTCGCCTGACCCTGCCCAACCCTCTTATCAGGCTGTGTTCTTTCTTTCTTAAGCTCTTTCACCCAGAGGTTCTCCTGGACCATTTAAGGTAAGCCACTGGAGTTATGTTCAGATACTTGCCAACTTCTCAGGGGTGTCCAGAAGCTTCTTTTAATCTACGGGAACCAGGCAGATACAAATAAGTGATGAGATAGGTAGGGGCATAGGTGACTAGGTTTATAACAATAGATAGCTGACTAGGTTAATAAATGGCAAGTATCTGGGTTTCACTAGACCCTTGTTGAGTCGAGACTACAGCTCCTGATCTCAGTTCATTTTTAGTCTCATTGGGAACAAGACTTAAACACTATCATTACTTTTCTAGATGAAAGAAAAGGTCTTAACCAGGTCAGCCATGTGATGAGAAGGAAGGCTACTAGGGATGCTGTTTGGTTACCCAGAGTGTTAGCACTGTGATTTCAGTCGGAGTCCTGTCTGCGAGGCATCATGGCCCCAGCTGCCTGAGGGTCTCTACTGCGGGTCACCTGGTGGCCCAGGTTCAGGTTCCGGCTCTGCCACTGCCAGCTTGGTGATTTTGTCCTTCAGTTTCCTCATCTGTGAGGATGGTACTGGTCCTTGCCCAGTAGAACTATTGTGTAAACACTAAGGACAGCCGCGACACATGTTAAGAGTTCAGCTGTTCAGGCTAGACACAGGGCATTGGTTTGGACCATCTTTGCATGAATGATCACAACCACGTTATCAGGGCTACATCTGGGCTTCCGAGGGTCTAGCACATGGAGCTCTGGCTGCATCGTTGCTTAGTCTTGACTGTGAAACAAGTCCTTGCTTTCCTCGGAGATGCCGCTGGAAACTTTGTCCTCCCGGGGACGCCAGTTCCACCTCGGTCGCTGGGCTCTCTAATGGAGGACAAACACCGTCCGGATGCAACTCACCCAGGGCTGCCTAGCTTTCTCTCTGCTACGAATAGAATTTGCTTTTGACCGGTATGTAGAAATCGCCAGCGCTGGCTGGGTCTCAGGGTTGGCCAGGAGGAGAAAAGGAGAAGTGGGAACGCAGAAACCAGTCACCCAAGGGAAGGGGTTTGGGAGCCTCCCAGGCAGTGAATAATCCACCACTCATTGCTGGTGGGGCAAAGCGTTTATCAAGGGACTCAGTTCTGAGCAGGGTCACGCAGAGCGATGTGCAATGGGAAGGAGACTTGGGTGCGAGTGGAGGTGGATGTAGACAACTGGAAGGGCTTCCTGGAAGAGCTGGGAAGGAAGGCCGAGGTCAGCACTCTGGGGCTTTTCTAGACGGTGGCCTGCACTCGGGCTCTGCTTCTTGCCTCTGCCCTTTCTTGTATCATCTGAAGCAATTAGCCTCACCTTTTTGAGCCTCAGTCTTCTCATTTGCAAAAAGGGAACATGTGTGAGGATCAAGATGTGAATGTTTAGCATAGTTTGGGCACATGATAGATTCTCATTTCAGTATTTTAAAAATATTTTCAGTATTTGACTCAGTGCTGGGTCCAGTGCCAGGCACCAAAAATAGAAAGATGAGAAAGACCCAGTCTCTGCCCAGTCCAGGGGAGACAGGTTTGCTGAAGAACCTGAGGGGCTGGTTAAGCCACCACCTGACCCCCAGCAGATAGCGCGGGCTTGTTGGGGAAGCAGCACTGTTTGACCTGTTGCATTAGTGGAAGACTTCTTCCCAACAGAGGCAATGAGTAAATCCAGGCCAGGGGTTCCGAGGGTCTGGTCACCCAGAAGCCTGATCCAGCCCAGCAGCACACGCCTGGCCACCCATGGGGCCAGGCTGTGCCCTCCACCTGCTTTCTGAAGGTCAGTACTGACCCCAGCTCTGTTAGGTCTGTTTGGCACAACTGAGCCTTCACAGTTTGGGGCTTTTTCTTGTCCTAGTGCCTAGGAGTAGAAATCCCTGCCTATGCCCTGAACCCACCCTATCAAAATGTGGGACCCCTGCCAGGATGTGTGGGCTCAGGAGCCCCAAAGCCTAGGCTGGGGGACAGGCAGAAAGTCCATGTTCCCTGTGGCCACATCCCAGCCTCCTGTAGTCTGCATATGTTGTACCTCCCATCTAGACCAGAACCCCTTTCTTCCAAATCTGTCATCGTTTTCCCCATCTTTCAGCCCAAACACATCTTCCTCTGGGAAGTAGTCCCAGACTCCTTTGTGGAACCAGCCTGCAGACTCCCTCCTCTGCCTGCTTCCTGGGGAACAGAGTGTGTCGGTTAGACCTGGCGCACCAATCAACGTGCAGGGTGGACAGAGGAGGCTGGGAAGGCTGGTTACAATGGGGCTGAAATGCCATTGGCTGGACCTCCCTGCAATGGGGAGCTATTGAGAGTTCTTAATACAGGGAGAGGTCTGGTGAGGTTGGTAACTGAAGAGATTTCTCTGGCCACGAGGGATGGTGGGGTGGGGGGGAGTGGGGGGGCTGGGGAAGGTTGGAAACCTGGAGGCAAGGTAGAAGAATCTCATCAGTGTCCTCAAATGCCAGGCTGTAGAAAAGCATATGTTGGATTTACATGGGGAGTTCTGTAAAAGTATAGATTCTGGGGCCCATTACCCACATACCTGTTTCAGTGGGTCTGGAAGGACTAGAAGGACATTTTGGTGAGGTGATGGTGGACTATTCGATAATGGTGTTGGGACAGTCACAGGCTACATTGGGGAAAAAATCAAGCTTTGTCTTTATCTCACTCCTTATGCAAAAATAAGTGCCAGGTGGAGTCGCGATGGCACGTGAAGGGGGAAGCAGGACAGGAGCGGAGGGACCCAGGGAGGGAAGAAAATAAACAAATCATAAGGGAACTCAATGACATTCTAACAGATCATCTTGGACATGAAACCTAAAAGTCATGAAGGGAATACTGATGCCTTTGACCACATGGAAACATTTACTGTTCAGCAAAGTCAAAAGCAAATGACAAATAGGTAGAAATATTTGCAGTTCATACCAGGTGGGGCAAAAGTAGGTTTACCGTTGTTCGTACGGACAATAATACAATGATTAATAAATAATACAGAAATAAACTCTTTCATGGACTCACAACTGTAAACCTACTTTTGCCCCACTCTTTATAAGGAATTGGCACCCTCATTATTAAGAGTTTATATAAACAAGTAAGACAAATATAGTTTATCAGAAACCTAAACAAAGGATGTACAAATAATTCCCTGGAGGAAATAATTGTTTAATAAGTTTATGTAAAGTTCTAAGCCTCCCTAGAGATCAAGAAATACAGATTTTAGAAAAATAAGATGCTATCGTAGTCGGCAGAATAATGACCCCCCCCCCCCCAAGAAGTCCACATTTTAATCCCTGAAACCTGTGAATATGTTGCCTTTCATGGCAAAGGGGACTCTGTAGGTGTGATTAAATTAGGATCTGGAGATGGGGAGATTATCCCGGATTACCCAGAAGGGCCCAGCGCAATCACAAGGGTTGATATAAGTGAAAGTGGGAGGCAGGTCATTCACTTGGGAAGGATGCAGCAGACCATCGCTGGCTTTGAGGATGGAGAGGGGCCACGAGCTAAGGAATGCAGGGGCCCCTAGAAATTGGACTAGGTGGGGGAATGGATTCTCCCCTGGAGCCTCCAGAAAGAAAAATGGTCCTACCTTGATTTCAGCCCAGTGAGACCCATTTCAGGCTTCTGGCCTCTAGGACTGTGTGATAATACATTGTGTTGTTTCTAGCCGTGAAGTGCAGGGCAATTTGTTCCAGCAGCAATGATTTCATATTAGTAAATGTCAGAGACATTGGTTCTATCCCGGGTAGGAAAAGTTTGGAAAAACAGTCCTCACACACAGTTGGAGTGTAAATTTGTGCTGTTGGGAGAGCTGTTTGTCAGTACCTATCAAAAACTTCAACATACATTTTCTTTGGCCAAATATTTCCCTTTCTTGGAACTTATCCCGTGGATATACTCACAGGTGTGTGCAGAGGATGTTCTTGGAAGAGAAAACGCTGAAAACAGCCTTCATATGCGTCAATAAAAGACTGGCTGAATTTGAATACAGCCCCAAGTGGAATACTAGCTGCCCCCAGAAAGAGATGAACCTATATATCCATGCAAAAAAAAAAAAAAAAAAAAAGCAAGTCACAGATCAGGATGTACAACATATTTTCTTCGTGTATATTTAAAAATCCAGTATGCACACATATTTATATACATGCCTTAGGATGTCGGGAAGACCATATTACATCAACTGTAGCTTCTCTGGAGAAGGGCGTGTGGAGACAGGCTGCAGGAGACAGTACGAGTCTGCCGTGCTTTCACGTTTCCAAGGGAAACGCTCCCCAGCCTTTCTGTATGTAGCCAGTCTCCGGAACTTCTGGTCCGGACCGAAGCCCCTGGAAAGAGCGCAGAGGAGATGTAGGAAGCAGAAACAACCAGGCGTGAGGTCCTGTCATTGTCCCCATGTTACGGACGAGGAGACTGAAGATGAGCGAGGCTCCACGAATTCCCAGTTGGGAGGTGGGGGCCAGGAGTCAGACACAAGCTGTCCGAGCCGCCAGGCTGCCTCTGGCCCCTCAGTGCGGTGCTGCTGCGTGTGTGGCCTTGGGGTCAGGACACTTTCTCACAGCAGGTTCCTGTCTTGTCCTTTGGGCCCAAACCCTAGTCTGTGTTGTTACCTGTGGCTTTCTTCACTGGGTTTCAGCTTTTAAAATGAAAAGGACATCCTGCTTTCCTGGTGTTTTTAAGATCAGTGTGTTTTTACTACTGTCAATACAATTTTGACCAGATTTTAGCATATTAGACTGTGTGCAGGGGTAGGGGTGTGTGTATGTGTGTGTGTGTGTGTGCAAATTACAAGCAAAGAATTTTTTTTTTCATCCTCACCTGAGGACATATTTGCCTTTATCTTCAGATAGAGCGGGAGGGAGAGAAAGAGGAAGAGAGAGAGAGAAACATCCATGTGAGAGAGACACATTGACTGGCTGCCACCCACACGACCCCAACCAGGGCTGGGGACAAACTGCAACCAAGGTACATGCTCTTACTGGGAACCAAACCCCGGTCTTTGGTCGGTGGGCTGACACTCTAACCACTGAGCCAAACCGGCCAGGACTACAAGCAAAGAATTTTATCGAGCCGCACGAAGTTGGGGTTCGATTGACCAGCTTGCCCCTGGGCATCAGGCTCCTGCCCCATCTTATCTCTGTCTTATCTAACTTTGCTGGTGACCCAAGCTCCCTAGTCCAGAGTCCAAGGCAGATTCAAGCTGGCCTCCCGCCAGGTCTGGAGGAACCGTCCTCCTGGTAAAGCTGGCTGCCCGGCGCCCCTCTGGTCAAGCGGTCTGAGGCATGCGCTGTGCCACGCTGCCCGATGCCTGCCTAGGGAAGGTGCTTTCTAGTTGGGTTTCAGAGCGTCAGGCCACCTTGCCTCGCCTGTCGGCCCCTCCATCACTTCTGACTCCCCTGAGGCCTTTGTGGCTCCACCCCAGTACCCTGCTCTCTTTCCTGGTGGGCTGTCCTAACAGCGAGCCCTATGGAAGCTTCCAGAAGTGGGAGCTGAGTTGTCTGATGTTCGTTAACTGGCTCTTGAAGCTCAGGTTTTCCTCACGGTTCTGATCTGGTTTCTAAGCTCTCGGGGCTGTGGCCTCAGTGGCAGACAGTGTGGACCCGTGGCCGCTCTCCCACCATCAGCAGAGGACACCCATCCCCCGTTGGCCCAGCTCCTGGGCCCTGCCAGGGAAACCCTCTACCTCTGACCTCCTGGCACTGGTGACGTTTACAGGTGCCCTCGCCAGTTGTCCGGAGAGACAGGTTCTCCTGTTGCTTCAAGTTTACGTTAACATGTTACACACACCCTCAGAAGCACAGAAGGTAGAAAAGAGTCACTTTATGAGTGTCACTTGGTCGCAGTGATGAGAAGCCGCCCTTGCAGAGGAGTTGGAGAGTTCAGTGACCGAATGCTATGCCAATCCGAACTGTAATCCGTCCAAGGCTGAGGCCTTTGTTCCTGCAGTCTAGCCCCCCATCTGCACCCACAGCCCAGCCCCCCCCTTGTATTAAGAACGTAGACCTGTCATGAGGTGCAGAGCAGGGCAGCGGACAGCACTGACCCAGGACGCCAAGGACCAGTGTGGCCCTAGGCACTCTCCCTGCAGAAAAAAGGGATGGGCTTCCGGAACCCCAGGCCTCCCTGATTCCACAGCCTGGGGGCCCAGTGGTACCGGTTGCTCCTCCCTCAGAGGGTGCAGGCCCTCCCCGGGGAGCCCCAGGCCCAGCTCACAGGTGTAGGCTGAATGCTGACCCTAGGCATGTGGTGCGGCCCAGTGAGTCACCTGATGGCAAAATAGTCACCTGGTGTTTCCTTCCTCCACCCCTCCCCTCCCACCTGGCTTAGGAATTGCCCCAAACCCCAGCCACTGGGCACTTCCCCACCTGCCCCCGGAGAGCCTTGCAGCTCAGGGAAGGGATACCTGTGGGAATGGACAATGTAGGGTCCGCCTTGGCCTACTGACCCCCACTCAGACTGATCATTTACCACCCGGTGATGCCTCAGGGTCCCATCCATCATCAGAAGAAGCAAAGCTTACCACTAGCTAGCACTTGGGGGTGCTTTGACATCCTTGCATGAGGGGTGAGTAGAAATAGCAAGTATAGTCAGCCCGTTATTAGCCATACACAGCACACAGGTGCAGCCAGGCCCAGGAGTCCCAGGCCAGGCTAGAGAACAGCTCCGTCTACACTGCAGGTGACATCTGACTTTTAGGTGACTCGGCACTTCTACCTACCTTAGCTTGGAAAATGAAGGCCTGGACGGACTTCCGCCTAGACGGACTCCCCAGCATTAGCCAGGCTCTGCATTTCTCCTGTCCAGCAGCCAGAGTGAGGTCAGGACATACGTTCAAAAGCCTCTTTTACTGCTAAGCCCCTGGACACCTGCTGACACCCCTCACGGAAGGTACGGCCACGTCCCTGAGGCCAAGCCAGTGCTTCCACAGAACACAGAGCCGTGCACTTCAGTGCCCACTGACCGCAGGCGTCAAGAAGGAATGGATTCTCGGAGGCAGTGGACAAACCCTGGCCAGAGGTCGGAAGGCAAGGGACAGTAGTGCTTTGCCACCATCATTGCAATTTTTAGGAAAAAGCACAGTGTTCTTCCAGGCCTCAGTGTCCCATCTGTCAAGTGAGAGGATTGGCCGAGATAACCAATCTCTGCGAGTCCGTTAGGAGACCACAGTGTCATTTCAGTCCCCACAGCAAAGATCAAAGTTTGTGCCAGATACCCAGGGTCAGCCCTTGTGCTGCTTTGGGCCTCAAGGTTACCATTTGTCCCGTTAGCCTGGAACAGGCCTGGTTCATGCCCATCACTCCTCCACAGTCATTCCTCCGTCACTCTCAAATGTGGCCCAGTTTGGATGATGTCTTACATGGCCCCCCTACTGATGTAATGTGGTGAAGTGAGGTTTCCCTACCATACCCACATTGGCCCTGCTATGGGAGGGATTTGACTGCTCAGAGAATCGCCTTTGCTGAGTCGTGACCTTCCACTGACAAAATCACTGCGTTTGTAGGAGGGGTGTCATTTGAAGACACAGGTGATCTCATACAGTCACTGCCCCTGTAGCACGTGAAAACGTTCTTTGCAAGCAACTCTTTGCTTCCTGCAAGGAACTGAGGTATTTCTTCATCTCTGGCTTATAAGGACTCTGTGATGGAGCACATTCCTCCTTTCTCCTTGGCCGCTGGGAAGCTCAGATATAACAGTTGGGCCCTTATGATTGGCTTACCAGTGTTCTTTCCATCCCTCCGATCCTGATTCCTGCCTTATTTACATTTTCCTCGTTCTGATTTGTTATTCTTCTCTAAAGTTATACGTATTTGTAGTTTGCCATCCTTTTATAAATATTAATAAAATTTTGCTGTCGTTATTTTGAATTATTTGTAGAACCAAGACGGGAAGGAAACACAAAAGGAGTGAATTTATAGTAATTGTTAGCTAATAGAGCGAACCACCTGCTCCTCCATGGAATGTCACTAGGGGTGAGGTCCTGCCATCTGTGAGACAGTATTGGAGTCGCAGACTTGTGGACTCTCTGAGCACCCTGTGAAAGTACAAAGAGTGAACTCAAGTCTGCATCAGAAGATAGCTGGCGAGAAGCAGGGTAAGGGCGTGAAGGGCGTCTGAGGCCAGGATGCCGAGGGCAGAGCATGCTTACAGGAGAAGGAGGAAGGCAGGGACACACCGGTCACTCACCCAGCCCTCACCCAGGGGACTGGCGCCTGCAGGTAGCTGGGGAGTGAACTCCAGCCATGGGGGACCTGGGTTCAGGCGCCAGCCCTGCCTCTTAGAACATGCCGTCTTAGCAGGCCGCCTTCCCTCTGTGGTCCTCAGTTTTCTCCACTGGAAGGAAAGGTGACTGGTTGAGATGGAGTCCACAGTGACTTCCAGCTTTGAAATGCTGACCGTGCTGCTGGGGAGACGAGACCTGAGATGCACTTGGAGCCCAAGAAGCCTAGACAGCCTGGCTTCTGGCTGGCCCTGGGAGGGTGCACACACTTGGGGCTCCACCCACAACGACTTTGCCCCGCACCTTGGCAAGGACCCCCATTCTGAGCCACTTCCAGGGTATCTCTGGGGCACTTTCCTTAAAGGCTGCAATGCTGGAGGAACATGCCAGAATGATCCTCCCAGCTACTGCTTGGCAGCTCAGGTGGCCATGGCCGTGTTAGACTGTGAGCTCCCACAGGCTAGGGCTTTAGCTTCACCGTGAAACACGGGCTGCAGAGGTGAGTAGGCAAAGGAGCAAAACCACGCGTGATGCCCCTCCTGGACTCCTTCAGAATCCTGGGCCAGAGAGAGAGTAGTACCTGAGCGTGATCTACCCCTTGGAGAGCTCGTCCCTGAGCACCCCGCCAGCACTTCCCCCCGCACCAACCAGCCTTTGTCCAGTGGCATCCGCGTCCACTATCAGGTTGGACCCCACTGCATCTGGGGCACAGCTGAGGCAGGAATTGTTGTCATCCATTTTCTAGGTTAGGCAGCTGTCGCTTAGGGAGCTAAATCCACTCGGGGGGGCTCACAGAGCAGACTGGAGCCCAGGCCTCTTGACCCTGACTGGTCCTGACACCCCACACAGCCAGAGTCCCCCGAACCGCAGCTGGTATCTGTCCCCAGCAGCACCGTGAATGTGGGTGAGGGGTGGAAGGGCAGTGCCCCGGTGTGCAGAGCTGGGGCCGTGGGTTCTGCTGAATCTCCCTGGTTAGACGTGGGGGGGTCTCACTGGGCCTCTCAGAGTCGGAGGTGCCCAGGTTGTGGACCGGTCGCAGTAACTCTCTCCTCTTGTGTGTATTTCCGTGTGTGTGTCTTTGCCATGTAGAAGAGCGTGAATTCCCCTCTGCGGCTATCGATCTCCAACACGGGACTCGAGGGAAGAGGCTGGACGAGCCGCCTGCGGCCCCCAGCGTGGCTTCTCTCTGCCGGGACCAGGGATGCCTGGGCCATGCACACAGATGTCTCCAGCCTCCAACAGTTCGCATAGCACACAGGGGACTCGTGGGGGGCCACTTGCCACTGCCAACTGAAACAATACAATGGCAGCACTGACGTCCTTCATGACGTTCCCACGGCAGACATTCAGGCAGAAAGTGCCGGCGCATTTTCTGTCTGCAAAGTAGAGGGCCATGCCTCACCGACGTGAATAGTTTCAGCCCCAATGACTTGCTCTGAGTCCACTCACAGCCAGTGACACTTGCAAAAAATTTCCACAGCCCTCTTGGGTTTGGCTTCCTCCGCTCTTGACCCATGTGGCCAAAACCAGACGCCTCCTTGGGACACGTGGATTATCCATAAATGCAGCCTGCCCTGACCCTCCCTGAATAGCATCTGAAGTCTCCGTGGAGGTCATGGATCCTGAACAAAGTGTCAAGGGCACCAAGAAGGCTGAGGGAAGTCCCCGGAAGCGGCTGACCAAAGGAGAGGCTGTCCAGACCAGTGCCCCGGCCAGTGCCCCGTACCCAGGCGGCAGTACGGCTCCCGCCCCCGAAGGCCCCCTCCAAGAGCTCCTAGCCCCGCAGCCCTTCCCGGGCCCCTCGTCGGTTCTTAGGGAAGGCTCTCAGGAGAAACCGGGCCAGCAGCAGAAGCCCCCCAAGAGGTCCTCCATCGAAGCCTCTGTCCACATCACACAGCTCCCGCAGCTCCCTCTGACACCAGCATTCATGTCGCCTGGCAAACCTGAGCACCTCCTGGAGGGGTCCAAGTGGCAGCTGGTCGACCCCATGAGACCTGGACCCTCAGGCTCCTTCATAACCCCCGGGCTCCCTCCTCAGAGCCAGCTCCTCCCTTCCCATGCTTCCATCATCCCTCCGGAAGACCTGCCTGGCATCCCCAAGGTCTTTGTGCCCCGTCCCTCCCAGGTTCCCCTGAAGCCCGCGGAGGAGGCGCACAAGAAGGAGAGGAAGCCCCAGAAACCGGGCAAGTACATCTGCCAGTACTGCAGCCGGCCCTGCGCCAAGCCCAGCGTGCTCCAGAAACACATCCGCTCGCACACGGGCGAGAGGCCCTACCCCTGCGGCCCCTGCGGCTTCTCCTTCAAGACCAAGAGCAACCTCTACAAGCACAGGAAGTCCCACGCCCACCGCATCAAAGCCGGCCTGGCCTCGGGAGTGAGCAGCGAGATGTACCCCCCGGGGCTGGAGATGGAGCGGATCCCGGGGGAAGAGTTTGAGGAGCCCACCGAGGGCGAAAGCACTGACTCCGAAGACGAGACGAGCACCACGGCCGCTCACCCCGCAGAGCTCTCCCCCAGGCCCAAGCACCCCCTCCTGTCCAGCAGTTTGTACAGCTCTGGGAGCCAGGGTTCCAGCCATGAGCGCTGTTCCCTGTCCCAGTCCAGCTCAGTCCAGTCGCTCGAGGACCCCACTCCATTCGCGGAACCCTCATCCGAACACCCCCTGAGCCATAAACCTGAAGACACCCACACCATAAAGCAGAAGCTGGCTCTCCGCCTGAGCGAGAGGAAGAAGGTGATCGACGAGCAGGCGTTTCTGAGCCCGGGCAGCAAAGGCAGTACTGAGTCTGGGTACTTCTCCCGCTCCGAGAGCGCCGAGCAGCAGGTCAGCCCCCCGAACACCAACGCCAGGTCCTACGCGGAGATCATCTTCGGCAAGTGCGGGCGGATCGGCCAGCGGACCGCCATGCTGACGACCACCTCCACCCAGCCCCTCCTGCCCCTGTCCACCGAAGACAAGCCCAGCCTGGTGCCGCTGTCTGTGCCCCGGACGCAGGTCATCGAGCACATCACCAAGCTCATCACCATCAACGAGGCCGTGGTGGACACCAGCGAGATAGACAGCGTGAAGCCCAGGAGGAGCTCGCTGTCCCGGCGCAGCAGCATGGAGTCGCCCAAGTCCAGCCTGTACCGGGAGCCCCCATCGTCCCACAGCGAGAAGACGAAGCCTGAACAATCACTGCTGAGCCTCCAGCACCCGCCCAGCACCACCCCCCCTGTGCCTCTGCTGAGAAGCCACTCAATGCCTTCTGCCACCTGCACCCTCAGTACCCCCCACCACACCTTCCGCGGTAGCTACTCCTTCGACGACCACGTCACCGACTCGGAAGGCCTGAGCCGCAGCAGTCAAGTGTTTACCTCCCACCCCCGGATGCTCAAGCGCCAGCCGGCCATCGAACTACCTTTGGGAGGGGAGTACAGTTCCGAGGAGGCAGGGCCCAGTAGCAAGGACACAGCCCCCAAACCTGCAGACGAGCCGGAACCCAAGGAAAGCGAACTCACCAAAAAGACCAAGAAGGGCTTGAAAACGAAAGGGGTGATCTATGAATGTAACATATGTGGTGCTCGGTACAAGAAAAGGGACAACTACGAAGCCCATAAGAAATACTACTGCTCAGAGCTTCAGATAGCAAAGCCCGTCTCTGCAGGTGCTCACGTGTCTCTGGAAGCCGAGAAGAGCCAGGCCGAGCACGAGCCCTGGTCCCAGATGATGCATTATAAGCTGGGGACCACCCTGGAGCTCACTCCGCTGAGGAAGAGGAGGAAAGAGAAGAGCCTTGGCGATGAGGAGGAGCCACCTGCCTTTGAGGCGACAAAAAGTCAGTACGGCAGCCCCAGGCCTTTCGATGCTGCTCGGAACCTTCCCCCGGAGTCCACCAAGTCACCAGCAGAACCAAGTAAGTCAGTGCCCTCCCTGGAGGGACCCTCAGGCTTCCAGCCAAGGACTCCCAAGCCAGGGTCTGCTTCGGAATCAGGCAAGGAGCGGAGGGCAACATCCAAAGAAATTTCTGTCATCCAGCACACCAGCTCCTTTGAGAAGTCAGACTCTCTGGAGCAGCCCAGTGGCTTGGAAGGGGAGGACAAGCCTCCGGCCCCAGCCCCGTTCTCGTCGCCCCCACCCGCCCCACATGGACACGGACGATCGGCTCACTCCCTGCAGCCCAAGTTGGTCCGCCAGCCCAACATCCAGGTTCCTGAGATCCTGGTGACGGAGGAGCCCGACCGGCAGGACACGGAGCCGGAGCCGCCCCCGAAGGAGCCCGAGAAGACGGAGGAGTTCCAGTGGCCCCAGCGCAGCCAGACTCTTGCCCAGCTCCCGGCTGAGAAGCTGCCACCCAAGAAGAAGAGACTGCGCCTGGCACAGATGGCCCAGTCCTCGGGGGAGTCCAGCTTCGAGTCTTCTGTGCCTCTGTCCCGCAGTCCAAGCCAGGAAAGCAGTGTCTCTGTGAGCGGGTCTAGCCGCTCCACCTCCTTTGAGAGGGACGACCACGGAAAAGCCGAGGCCCCCAGGCCCTCGTCGGACACGCGCTCCAAACCCCTGGGCACGCACATGCTGACTGTCCCCAGCCACCACCCACACACCCGAGAGATGCGGAGGTCGGCCTCCGAGCAGAGTCCCAATGTTTCCCATTCTGCCCACATGACTGAGAGACGCAGCAAATCATTCGACTACGGCAGCTTGTCCTTAACAGGTCCTTCCGCGCCAGCCCCAGCAGCCCCAGCGGCTCCTCCAGAGAGGAGGAAGTGCTTTTTGGTGAGACAGGCCTCTCTGAGCAGGTTTCCAGAAACAGAGCTGGAGGCCGCCCCCGTGGGAAGACAGGAGAGCGAGGAGCCAAAGCCCTCATCCAGTAAAACTTCGGCCAAAAGCTCACTGCCCCAGATTTCCTCAGCGGCCACCTCACACACTGGGCACCCGGGGGGCAAGAGCCAGGTGCAGGACAGACCCCCGCTGGGCTCCACTCCGCCCTACACAGAAGCACTGCAGGTGTTCCACCCCCCCATTGCCCCGCTCCCCCTGCACGAGAAACCATGCCTGCCCCCGCCCGTCTCCCTTTTCTCCTTCCAGCACCTCTTGCAGCATGAGCCAGGACAGTCCTCAGAATTCTTCTCCACCCAGTCCATGTCCAGCCTCCTCTCCTCACCATACTCCACGCCCCCGATCCCTCCCTCCTTATTTCAAGCCCCACCATTTCCTCTCCAACCTACTGTGTTGCACCCAGGCCAACTCCACCTCCCCCACCTCATGCCTCACCCCGCCAACATCCCCTTCCGGCAGCCCCCGTCCTTTCTCCCCGTGCCATACCCGTCCTCCTCAGCACTGTCCTCTGGGTTCTTCCTGCCTCTGCAGTCCCCGTTTGCCCTTCAGCTCCCTGGCGATGGGGAAAGCCATCTGCCGCCTATCAAAACCAGCCTGGCCCCACTGGCAACAGGAACAGCCGGCCTCTCCCCCAGCACAGAGTACAGCAGTGACCTCCAGCTGCCCCCCATGCCTCCCCCATCCAGCTCCTCGGTGCCCATTTCAGCCCCTCCATTGGCCCTGCCCGCCTGTCCAGATACCATGGTGTCCCTGGTTGTACCCGTCCGCATTCAGACCAACATGCCGTCCTACGGGAGCGCCATGTACACCACCCTCTCCCAGATCCTGGTCACCCAGTCCCAAGGCAGCTCAGCAACTGTAGCTCTCCCCAAGTTTGAGGAGCCCTCGTGCAAAGGGACGACAGTGTGCGGGGCAGATGTGTACGAGGTCGGGCCCGGGCCAGCTGGGATAAGTGAAGAGCAGAGCAGAGGTTTCCAGACTCCGTACCTGAGAGTGCCGGTGACGTTACCTGAAAGGAAAGGCCCTTCCCTGCCACTGGAGAGTGTCCTGAGCCTGGAGGGGGGTTCGTCGGCAGTAGGGGGAAGCAAACGTGTCCTTTCACCGGCTGGCAGCCTTGAACTTACCATGGAAACACAGCAGCAAAAACGGGTGAAGGAAGAGGAGGCTTCCAAGGCAGATGAAAAACTAGAACTGGTAAAACCATGCAGTGTGGTGCTTACCAGCACTGAGGATGGCCAGAGGCCAGAGACATCCCCCTTGGGCAGCCAGGGCCAGGGCAGGAGGGAGCTAGAATTGCTGTCCAGCCTGCCCACAGATCCATCTGACCCAAAGGAAATTACTCCCCTTCCTCACCCCACACTACCCCATGTGACAACTCCAGGCTCAGAGGCTTTGAAGGAATATGTGCAGCCATCTGGCAAACCTCACCGAAGAGGGTTGCCCTCCTTGAGTGTGAAGAAAGAAGATTCCAAGGAGCAACCTGACCTCCCTTCAGTGGCACCTCCCAGTTCACTTCCTCTGTCAGAAACATCCCCCAAACCAGCCAAGTCTCAAGAAGGTACGGACTCAAAGAAGGTACTGCAGTTCCCCAGCCTCCACACGACCACTAATGTCAGTTGGTGCTATTTAAACTACATTAAGCCAAATCACATCCAGCATGCAGATAGGAGGTCCTCTGTTTACGCTGGTTGGTGCATAAGTTTGTACAACCCCAACCTTCCGGGGGTTTCCACTAAAGCTGCTTTGTCCCTCCTGAGGTCTAAGCAGAAGGTGAGCAAAGAGACATACACCATGGCCACAGCTCCGCATCCTGAGACAGGAAGGCTCGTGCCATCCAGCTCCCACAAGCCCCGCATGACAGAGGTAAGCTCAGTCTTATTTTTCTTCTCCTCATGATTTTAAAAACCTTTGCTGAGCTTTTAAAGCCACATTCTTCTCAGGTCCCATTTGCAAAGCTAGTGCCAGATGAGTGGGCAGATTTCCTCTCTGCCAACTAGGACTTGTCACCTTAAGCATTTATTGGATTCCTTTGTCAGTGTGTGTCCCTTGTGCCATCGGAATAGATACCTTTCAGTAAAGTGAGCTTTTAAGTGATCCTGCTTTCCCATTAGCTGCTACTGTAAAATCAAAAACACAATCTCAGCCAGGAAAAACACAATTCTCCAAAAGACTGTTTGGAAACTTGGCTAATGGAATGCCTACAGCAATTTTAGAACTTTATACCACTGCATCATATGTCATGTTAATATTTTCTTGCTTTTCTTATTCTCTACATCTGCTGTTTCCATTCTCTGGTACTTGAAATCTTCTCATTTCCAGAGACTCTAGAATTTGACACAACTCCTGAAATAGTCTTTTTTTCTTTTTTCTTTTTGTAAGTAGGATAACAGATAAAGCTGGTCTGCAATATCCCTTTTTACCAGTTGGTGACAGTATCGCTCTCAGTTTGACCCATCTATGCTGTGTGGTAGCACCAAGCCCCACTAAGGACTCACGTTGAGTCTTCCGTTGCCTCTGGCTTGAGGCTGCATCAGGACCTATATAAAATGAACAGGTCCCTGAAAGTTCAGGAAGTTTGAAATTTGACAGATGATACCTTCATACCCTGACAAGGCCAGGCTAAGGATTCAGGCCATGAGGTGTTATGCTGACTTGGTGTTTGTGGACTAACAATGGATCTGTTGACTGAGCAGCACACTGTGCTTAGCCTTTGAATCCAGTCAATGCTTATCTCCACCTGAGGGGTAGCAGGACCATCTCCATTCTACAGATGAGAGAACCTGAGAATCAGAGGGTAGAAGGAGCAAGGTCACATGGGAAATATTTGGCAAGCCCAGAATTTGAACCCAGACCTGTCTGACTCCAGAAAGTCTGTTTTTCTTCTTTCAATTATTTGAGGAAAGAAAACCTTAAAGTGTGTCTTCAGACCAGGTGCTTGGACCAAATAGGCATAAATCTCCTAAATTCACATGATAGACAAATGAACAAAACTGTGCTCTATAACTTTCCTATATTCATGTCCTCCTCTTTATCATTGAGTGAATTTTATGCATTGAATTTGTTCTTAGCTCAGCCGGATATTCTTCACAGAACTGTTTCCCGAATCTATTCTCTAAATGTCCTTGTCAGTCTACAGACATCCCTAATTGAGATTTCCACTTTTGTAATAAACATCATTACTGATTTGCTCTCCAGTGTCTCTTATTAGCTACTGGTACTCCCCAGGTGCTGCTGTAATTATGTTCATATTTATAACTACTTGTGCACCTAATATGTGCCAGATACTATGCTAAACTTTACTTGTATTCTCACAACTAACTTGAAAGTTAGGGTACTCTATGGCCGTTGTATGGAAGAGAAGGCAAAGCACAGAGAAGTTAGTTAACTTGCACAAGGACACACAGTAAATGGCAGAACCTCAATTCAAAACCAGACTCATGCCCTGGCTGGTTTGGCTCAGCGGTTAGAGCGTCAGCCTGTGGTCCAGAGAGACTCGGGTTCAGTTCCTGCTAAGGGCACGTACCTTGGTTGCAGTTTGTCCCTGGCTGCCGTTGGGTCAGGGCCGTACAGAAGGCAGCCATTCGATGTGTCCCTTTCACATCGATGTTTCTCTCTCTCTCTCTCTCTCTCTCTCTCTCTCTCTCTCTCTCTCTCTCTCTCTCCCCCCCTCTCTCTCCCTCCCGCAACCCAGGCATGTGCCCGGACCAGGAATCAAACCGGGATCTCTTAGTCCATGGAATGACGTTCAAGCCACTGAACCACACCAGCCGGGCTAAAATTTGAATTTCTTAAAATGAGCTGAGACCTGCAAACTTTTTCTTGGAATACCCCATTTGATTCACTGGCGTGTTTTCTGCCAGCACACACTGGCCTGTGTGGTGCTAGAACTCATTCCCTGATTGTCCACCAGCTACCTTTCTGCTCAGCCCTAGCATGCTTGTCGGGGCAGGTGTGGTGGCTGGCACAGGGGCTGCAATTCTTAGATTGTCCCAGCACCAGGACTCATAGTTGCTTCTCCTGCTGGCTGTAAGCAGTGAGGTTTCTCATGACCTTCGTGATAGTGGCATGAAGTGGGACGAGAGCCTCTAGCTGCCAGCCCAGCATCGCTGCCCCTGGTCAGGTGTGCACCCACCCCTGCTGCCATCAGGGCGTCTAAAACGTGTTCTCTTTGGACAAGGGCTTGGAAAGCTTAGTTGTCAATTTGTGAGATAAGCCACAGTGTCCCATAAAACACATTTTCACTATATTACTACAAAATTGAGTTCATTTCATGAATAACAAAATTTATCAAGCTATAAGTGCTTCCCCCTTTGCAGTAATCAATAACTTAATATAAAATAATAATAGTATTTCGCTCAGAAATCAATTACAGCCACACCTGTTTAAGGGGGCTCACCCAGATTTCATAAGCAAAACTGGAGGGGTCTGAGTCAGTTCTAGGTTGGATATGTATCAGGGAAACCAAGATGTCAAAAGCAGTGTGTGTGTGATCAGAGAGGGTGTCCATGTTGGTGACTTAGTCCTGAACCAATCGATCCTGCCTTGGGCACTGGAGAAAAACAGCTCTCTCTTCTAATAAAACCTACCTAACAAAAGTTTTGCGTGCAATCAAAAAAAAACAAAACAAACAAAAGATACGTTCTCATCAAGCCAGCTGTCACCCCTGAGGCCAGTGAAGAGAACAGTTCCCTCCGATAAAGAGCCCAGAGCCTGCCACCCTCAGGTGCACGCCCGTCGGTGCCGCACGGCCTCTCTGTGCCCGGCTCTGGGAGGTCCCATGGGTCACGGCCCTCGGGAGACCTGTGCTCTGCTCCCAGCAATGCCCTTAACCTTCCGGCTGACCTGGACTGTCTGGTCTGTGAAGGAGAATTAGACGAGTCACTCTCCACAGGCGGAGTCTTCCTTTATCTGTGGGACGTTCCTTAGTGCCCACACTGAGGCAGACCTGTTTTGGGTGCTGGCCTGACCAAGGAGACCAGCATGAGGAACTGTCCCCAGCAGCTCCTTGACGGTGTAAAAGAAAAAGCAGTTGTCACGGGGAGGCCTGGTCTTTCCATGAAAGAGACTGGGTCAGAGTCCTAGTTTTGACACCAACTAACCACATGGCCTTGAATAAGGGACTCCACCTCTCGGGGGGTCGGCTTCCTTCTGTCTGTTCAGTGGGGCTCCAGCACCTTTTCCCGGGGCAGAGTGGAGATTCAGCGAGCCACGACTGAGTGTAAGCATGCAGTGCCATTGGAGGCACTGCCCATCATTACCACGTAACCAGCAGTGATTTTGTCCTTCCTGGGGTGGGCCAGGTTCACCTCCCTTCGCTGGTTTCCCCGGAAGGCCAGAAAGAGATAGCTAGAGTGGAGAAGGAAGAAGAGAAGCGAGGGAAGCCGGAGGAGGACACTCCTGCCTCCAAGAGAGGGGAGCCAGCGAGGATCAAAATCTTCGAAGGAGGGTAAGAATCATGTTTGGTTTGCAGTGTCTGCTTGCCATGGAGTGAGAGCTCACGCCCGGCCCGCGGGCTGGGGGGCCCATCTGCGTTCAGAGGTGGTGAGTGTCTCCACTGGCAGGGCCGTGCCCCCGGTGCCTAGGGTTCCAGCAGATGCCACCATTGTGGGGTGCGCAGGCCACCTCTGTTTAAGAACACTGGGCTCCTTGGTGGGGGTGGGGACACTGGGTGTCGTGGACTGGTGAATCTGTCTTTCTCCAGCCTCTCATTCCGTCAGATTCCAGTGGATTCTAGTCCTTCACCAGGGTCGATAGTGAGACTGTCATTTCCCTTGGTGTGTGTTCCCGAAAAGTCACCCCTGTGCACCCAGCAGCCACCTGGGCACTGGACTCTGCCAGACACGAGGCTGCTGCAGGGCTCATAGCACAGCATATGCGCCAGCTGTTTACGCCGGTCTCCGTTCCGACCGGCCGGGGTCCAGGGTCACTGGTTGGTAAATATTTAGAATCTCATCCCTGGATTTCCACGTTGGTGCTTGTCTTTGGGAAGCTAATGATGTGAACATCTCAGAACTCACAACAGTGGGGCTCTCTGGGCTCCGGAAGGGGGTCTTGTCTCAGATTCGCTTCGTGGAAGTTTTGTGTGAGCTGTGTTCTGTGTGGCCACCTGTTTGCTCCCTGGGACGTGGGTGTCTGTAAGCAGGTCCCGTGTGTCTGTCTCAGGGTCCTGTGTCTGTGTCCCCAGTGTTATCAGTGCAGCCCTTGTCCTACCCAGTCCTGAGGACAGCAGCATGGAGGAAAACCTGCCTCCCATGGACGACAGTCCCCCTCAGCACAGGCTGTCACTGGGGGCCCGCAGCTCTCCAGCGGCTGTAGGTGCCTAACTCACAGTCAGAGTGGGAGGTGCCGGGTTCCCCTGCAAAGTTGGGGACAGCAGAAGCCACCAAGCTGCCCAAGGCCCCCAGTGGGCACCCTCCAGTGACCCTGACCAGCTGGACTGTCTGAAGAAGGGATGTTTGGAAATGAAACTTGGGGAGTTGGGTTGTCCCAGTGACAGGGAGGAGGTCAGGGATGGCAAACAGCCTGAAGTAGCAGGGACACCTCCCCCTGCGGGAGAAACATCTTGCCCAGAGTTAGCAGCTTCATTGAGAAACACTAGGCCAAAAGGTTTTCCAAATACTGACAGGCCCTCTTTCACGGGAGACCGGTCTCCTCCCCGCGATTTGGTTAGAGCGCCCTCGTGTGTCTCTGTGCCCTCACACCACTGGTCCTTTAAAGACGGCGCAGGAATTCATCCACTGGTGCATCTGAACTTGCCTTCTTCCCTCTTGCTTTGAAAACTGTCCCTGGAGCCCGGCGGGGCTGGTGTGTGTGAAGAACTCCGCTTCTGCCCTGAGAGGCAACAGCCTCCAGACACCTATTGCCCAGCTGCTGGTGCTGCCTCGTCCCCGGAAAACCTGAGCTCCGGGGGCAGCTGGCAGGAGCCTCTGCTATCCCGGCTGGTTCATTGGTCCAGCTGCTGGCTAGAGTCTCGGCCACATGGTCTGGCTTCCGCTGCAAGATGAAGGTTTATACCCAAGTCCCCTTCTCTTCCTGCTGGCCGGGCATGGGTCCCCACTCCACCCCAGCCCCACCACCCCATTCTGGTTGTCACTTAGTCCCCCCTGCTGTGTTTCTGAACCTCCCTCTCTTTCAAGATCCGCCATCTGTACCCCAAAGCGTCTCTCCCACTTACCTCTGTTCCACCACCAGTCCCCCTCCAGCTGTGTCCTCATCTGCAGACGGGGCAGCAACATGGATCGTCAGAGGAGGCTGTGCGGCCCGTGTCAAGGCGGGGTTCGTGGGCGTCGGGGTATTTTATCACTGTTGCATCCTTCTCTCTGCTCTCCCTCCAGCACAGTCTCACTCTGTTCTGTCTCCTGTGGAAACGCCCTTATGCTCTCAACTGGTCACATCCAATTTGAACGCTTTGGTGGTTACGTAGTGGCCCTGGTCAGACCCTCTTCTCCCGCAGCCCAGCTGTCCTATCTGGGCCCTGCGGTGCCTCCCACCCCCACTTCTGGTGACCCCTCTGCATTCGTGGTTCTTGTGGGGCTGGTGTCACCCAGGAGTGTTTGGGAGTGTGGGGGTGAGAGAGTTTCGGGCTGTCACATAACGGGGGCACTTCTGGCACCTCACGAATGGGACCAGATACACAGCCATCCATACAACCAGCCACGGAACCACTTGTCCCACCCCAAACGCCACGGGTGCCCCCACCCAAAACGCCGAGTAAACCCTCCAGGCACACCGTCTGGGCTCACCCAAGCTTTGGCTTAGATCATGTATTCCTTCCTTCCTTCTTTTTTAACAAGCGAGCGTTTACGTTTCACTCCAGCACGTGTTTGACAAGGGTGTGCAGTGGGGGTCTGTTCCCAGGACTCGGAGAGCTGGACGGGTGGAGGCGGAGAGAGGACGAGGGGAGACGGTGCCGTGCCGGCTCAGCACGCTTCCCCGAGAAGGGCCGTCCCCCCGCTGGGGCGTGGGCAAGGGGAGCCCTGCTGTGTGTGTGGGGGGGGGGACCAGTGAGACCCGGCAGACAGCACTGACTGCTCCAGGGGGCTTAACATACAGCTGCAACTTGTTATTTTTACTCAGCCGCGTTCTGAGATGTGTCCATGTTGATTCACAATAGCGATGAGACACACCAAGTGGAGGCCGTACGGGTCCAACACTCATGAGTCTTTTTATCTCTAGTCAACTACTCCTAGTCCCCTTCCTCTTCTGACCTCCAGCCTAGCAATTGATCAATGAGTCAGTGTATCCAGGACAAGCTATGTATTCAGTGCCTTATGGGTGCTCTGTGCCAGAAGGAATCACAGGCCGAGCGGGTGAGCTGTGACTCTGCCTTCGGGGTGCCTGGGGGCTGGCTCAGGTGGCAGTTCCAGGCTCAGGGCTGTGTGGCCTGCTAGTGAGATGCTTACAGCAGGAAGGGCCCCCCACCTGCCTGGGGCTGGAGTCGTCAGAGCCTTGGGGGGGGGGGGGGGGGGGGGCTAGGCCAGGAAGGCTGGGTGAGGTGGGGCCAGGTGGAGAGGAAAGGTAGGTTGGTCAGCAGTCTGGGGGTACTGGAGACTCATGTACCTGGTCAGCTGGACTGATGTCTCCTGGCCTGCGTCTCACCTCTTGTCAATGCCATTCATGTCCTTGGCTTCAAACCTCGTCATCACACCGAGGACACAAAATCTGCATCTCCATCTCCTGAACTATAGACCTTTGCTTCTCAGGGGTCCTGGGAAACTTTTCCTGGGGGGACCCAGGGCACCTCAAGTTCAGCATGTGCTCACCGAGCCCTCCAGTTGCCACCGACAGCATCTCCTTCCACATCGAGGTTTCAGATGCTGCACCTGGCTCTTCACACTCAGAACCTTCGTGTCATCTCGGATACTTTCTTCATCCCTGATCCCCTTCCCATTAGTCCCCAAATTCTGGTGTCCACACGAAGTGGTCCATGACTTGGAGGTGGTTTCTCTTCATTCTCTGGCCTCCCTCTTTCCAGGGCCCCATGTTGGTGCCACTGAGTGTCTTTGATCAAGTTTCTGCCTGTGCCACACCTCTGCTCCTGAGTTTCTGTGGCCGCCTCACCTCCAGCATCCGGTGAGACCTCAGCCTGGTCTTCCTGGGCTCACAGTCCGTTCTGCTTCACTGCTGTGCCTGCCGGGGTCTGCCCGCTGCCAGATTCCATTCAACCTTCAAAGGGCAGTACTGACCCCTCCCCCTAACTAACCTCCCAGGTCCCTTCACACCCCCTAGTTTTTTATGTTACTTCTGGAATAACACTGGTGTTGAAATCCATTCCTGTCTCCCCCCAGATCCCCTCTTGACTTGGATCTGAGGGCCTGCTCCATCCATATGATGTCTCAGCTCCTATTTATTGAATTGATTTCCCAGCACACACACCCTGTCTGCATTCCCCGTCACTTCCACACCTGGACAAAGCGTGCATTCTGCAGGCACCTCTGGGAGTGCCCCACCCAGAATGTGCTGGCTCTCACCCGGCACCTGTGCATCTGCCTTGGTCATTTCAGAAAGGCTCCTTTGTTAAGGAACGTTGTTTTCACACAGACAGAGTTATATTGTTCATTGGGGGTGATGCTACATTGTCCTAGCTCAAGTTCACTTGTTGCAAGGAAAGATGGAAACTCATTCCAAAGGGCTGGTGTGGCAGAGGAAGAGACTAGAACCCACAACCTAGGTATGTTCCCTGACCGGGAATCGAACCCACAACTTTTCAGTGTATGGGACGACGCTCCAACCAACTGAGCCACCCAGCCAGAGCCGGGGGGGGGGGGGGGGTTCTTCTTTATACGGATCCAAACCTCTGTCCTTGGAGGCTGGCTGCGGAGGGAAGCAGGAAGGGGGCTGCGGGGCGGAGCTGGGGGGAGTGTGAGGTCCAGCAGGTGGGAGTTTGCACCGAGAGCTCCTCTTGTGTGTGTCCGTGCGCTAGGAATGGTTTACAGCAGGGGCAGCTGGTAATGCTGCCAGGAGAGACAGACAGACAGAGGGCCAAGCAGTCACAGAGCAGGTGCCAGGGGGTGGGTCCACGCAGTGAGGAGAAGGGCAGTTCTATGGAACAGGACGGAAGAAAATGCTGCTCGTGATGCCGCAGCACTGAGTTTGCGGTTGGGGGCCGGGGAGGGTTCTCAGCCCCAGTGCAGACCTCTCTGCACCCCTCCAGGCCACCTACAGCTCCAGGTCTTCAGCAACAACAAATCTGGGAATGGCTATTTTGAAAACAAGAACAGGAAATTTCTGTTCCCCGGAAACCACCTAGGTTCTTGAAAAAGTTATTCCTTTAAAAAGAGTATCTGCCAAATAAGACATATCAGATAAATAGTCTAGTCAGGTCGCCTGTCTTTGCTGACCTAGCATCTTTCTCCGGAGTGCTCAAAGGGCTTCGCAGGGAACACCCGCTCCAGACATTAGAGAAAGCTGGTTGTGTCACTAAGAAACCCAAGTCACCGACAGGGGAAAAAAAAAAAAGACGGAAAAGCGAAATGGAAAAGAAAAAAGACATATTGATTGTGGGGCAGACTGAGTGTCTGCGTAGCTGGGGCCAGAGTCCCTGGAGCCTGAAGACTGTCAGGGAAGACCTAAATGCATCCTATTAAAATTTAAAGGAGAATCCATTTCCCCTGCGGCCTCTGGTTCTTAGAGGGTCTGAGGCAGCAGGGGCTCAACGTTGAGAGGAGGGAGTGCAGGAAATGGAGCCCTCGCCCCAGCAGGGCGGCCCCTGGGAGCCAGGGCAGCAGCCAAGGCATCTGGGCCTGGCAGTGTGCGCCTGCGTCCCGGCTCTGTCCTGCCCTGGCCGGTCAGGCCGGGCACCTAGGGGGAAGCTGGTTCTCTCTGTCTCTCCTGGGAGAAGCGGCCTCTCAGGAAACGGTCTCTCTCTCTCTCTCTCTCTCTCTCTCTCTCTCTCTCTCTCTGTTTTTATTTTTATAAAAATTACACACGCACAGAGTTTGAAGATCCCACTACTTCCATACGTTTTGTCATGGAAAACAGCAGTAATGGTTCTCTCCCCCACACCCCCCTCCCCGCCCCCAGAGACAATCCCTTTCATCTCTTTGGGCTGCTGACCCTGGTTTACCCCCACACCTCTGAATGATATGCCTGGGTTGCCAAGTCCTGCCTTTGGGCTTCAGGCCTCCTCGACCTTTCCACCTTGACCTTTCCACCTTCCACACCCGCCCAGCCCCATCTGCCCAGCCCCATCTTCCCGGCCCCTCGGATGGCACCGTGTTCAGGTCACAGCTAAGTCACTCATGAACTCGGTTACTTTTTCTCTCCTGTACAACTTCTCTGTTTTCACTGTGGATAATGATTGTGTGTGTTTTTGGGAAAGTTGTTCCTTTATAGACATTATCATCCAAATAACAATATCGGACGTTAAAGAGTCTAGTTAGGTCGACTCTGCTCCCGCCGGCCAAGCACTTGCCTCCTGGGTGCTCAGAGGACTTGCCAAAACTAAGCAAAGTCGCTTTTCTTAACTTCGTCTGGGTTTCCATGTATCTATTACTAATTTGACCCCCAAACCTCACCTCACCAACACCTCCCCCCCGACGTTCAGGAGCACCAGCTGCTCTGTGGTTCCATCTTGCTGACGGCCCCTCCCTGCGCCGTCCTGGGGCTCCATGCGCACGGCTGCCATCCCCCATCCCGGGGTCTCCCTTCCCCACCCTGGAGGCTCTCTCGCCTCCGGTGTTGGGTCTCCTCTTTCTGGAAACGTATGTCTTCCTCTTCCTCTTCCTCAGTTGACGTCCTCATTTTCACGGGGCCCATCCATCAGTATGGCCTTCTTGAAAAAGGGTCTGTGAGAGGTAAGTTGTTGGACATGTCACACGACTGGCAGTGTCAGGAGTGTCTTCGTTCTGTTTCTCGGGTGACTGAAGTGCAGAATTCCGTCAGGTCGAGAGCACCTTCCCCGAGCTCCACGCGGCCTCCCTTCTGCTTGCGCTCTGCTGCAGGCTCGCGGTGTCCCTGCCCGGGCGGTGGACAGCCGCTCCCGCCGGGCGCCAGGCGTGCCTTCGGTGGCCCTGTGGGGACAGCAGTTCGGAAGGGAGAGAGGTGGCCGTCTGCTCCAGTTCTGTAACTGGGTGATCCATGGACGGGGGGACAAACACAAAGAAGGCAGATGACAGGGTCGTTGGGCAGGTGGAATTTCTGACGGTGAGATTGAGCACAAGTCCTCTGCAATCTTCTTAGCAGCAGATCACTGGACACACCGTTTCCGTCTCCGGCCTGTTGGAAATGAGGCCTCTCCAGGGAGGGAGGCGCCGCGGCGGGAGACAGGCAAGTCGCGCTTCCTCTCTGGGTCTCTGTTTCCTCATTTGCTCAGAGGAGGTGCGAAAGGACTTGACCTTGGAGTCCAGGCCTGGGTCTGAGTCCTGCCTCTGCTATTACTACCTCCGAGATCTGGGGCTCTTGCTGAACCTCAGTTTCTCATCTGCCATGTGGTTTGGGTGAACCCTCTCTGATGTGACTTGCGGGGTCTTTCGGCTCCTGCCAGCCACTAAGTTGTGTCAGCTCTGCGCTGGGCACTGGGAGGACCCGTGGCTCAGACGGTCAGCAGGAAAGGCTGGCCGGGGGCTGTGCGGCCCAGTCTCCCTAGGAGAAGACAGCCTTTCCCAACGGTCGAGAACCTCCCCCGGCTCACAGGCAGGGCGCACCTCCTTGGGCAGGGGCCTCTGACAGTGTGCCAGCCTGAGATGAGATGCCGCAGGGAAGAATTGGGAAGAATTTCCTTTTGGAGCCCAGAGTTGGGTGTTGGGCATTGACTTGTCTGAACACACAGCTGAGGGGGTGGGAAGGGGGAAGGAGATAGCAGCCTCTAGAGGGTCCTCTGGACCCACAGCTTAGAATGAGGAACAAGTTGCTCTCCCCGTGGTCTGGAGTCTCTTGGAGGAGGGGTCCCAGCTGCGGTCTGTTCCCCCCAGGCATTAGCAGCTCCTTGCTGTCTACAGGGTGAAGGCCCAGCCCCAGAGACGCTGACACCTTCCAGCCAGCCATCTCCCGCCCCCTGTGCTTGCCAGCCTCGGCACCCTCAGTCATGCCCTTTGGGGCTCCTGGGATGTGGTGAATGTTGACTAGAATCAGGCACCTTGAAACACTTGCCCAGAGCTTGGCACTCTCCATGCCCCCCACTGCCAGTCAGGGGGAATGAGTGGCACCCCTCACTCCCCGCCTTCCATGGGAGCATCTGTCTCACTTTCGCAGGACAGCCAGACCTGGGTTCAAATCCTGGCTCGATTACTGATTAGAATGTCATTTAACCTCTCTATGGCTGTCTCCTCGTCCGAAAATGAGAATAATTGTAGTACCTACGTAGCAAAGGTGTTGCAAACCAAAGAAAACCATGTCTGTATGTAATGTACCTGGCAGAGTGCCTCGCACATAGCAAGTTAACCTCTTATTCTGCCATGAATTATCAGTGTTTATTTATATGATTGCCTCGTCAAGCAAAGGGGACATTCCTGGTCTCTCCCCTTCTATGAGCACTTTGTGGTAGAGAGTGACTCTGAGGCCAGACCACCTGTGTGGGAACCCTGGATCGACCAGGACGACTGGCTGATCTCCAGTAAATGGTGTGACTGCTCTGTGCCTCAGCTTCCCCATCTGTGAGATGGGGGCAATAACAGTCATTACATCTCAAATGGTTTTAATGAGGAATAACTAAGATGCTAGGTAAAGAACTTAAGTGCTTGGCACATAATAATCACTCAGTAAAAGTCTACTGTTACTGTTATTTTGAAAGAGCCCCTAGAAATCATTTGATCCAGACTCCTCACTTTGCTAATGTGGAAACTGGTCCCGAGAGGAGAGGCGTTAACACAGCGTGCTGACGACAGAGACGCCCACTGAAAACATGCCAATGGGAGGGAGGGACGAAGGACTGTGTGGCTGAAGAGGTGTGTGGCTGGGGGGCCGCAGGTTGAGGAGGGCCCCACACAGGGTGGACCGAGCATGGGGAGTTAGAGCCTGGCAAGGCAGGGGAGGCCGTTGTGGCTGGAAGAAACACTGAAGAATTCAGAGGGAATGGGACATGGTGTTGGCAACTTGCTCTTAAATGGTTCAGGAAAAAATTAATTTTCTCACTATATGTTCAACTTTTTTTTATTTTTTGTGATGTTGCAAAACAAAAACTTTAAAAAGAGAGAGAACCAGTTTGGCTAGGAAGAAAGGAGACGAGGGAAGCCAGGAACCTAGGAAGGAGTTTAAAAGGCACAGATGCACCCTAGCCCGTGTGGCTCAGTTGGTTGGGCATCGGCCCATGTACCAACAGGCCACTGGTTCGATTCCCGGTCACATGCCTGGGTTTGGGGCTCGATCCCCAGTAGGGGGCATGCAGGAGGCAGTCAATTGATGTTTCTCTCTCTCTCTCTTTCCTTTCCTCTCCCAATAAAAACATATTTTAAAAATAAAATGCATCGATGCTGTGCTGCCAGGCGTGGTTTCTGGACAAGTGGAATTGGCCACGGCCAAGAGGGGGAGCTAAAGGCATCAGACCTAAGGAGCAGGGCCCGAACTCCGAGCAGAGTTTTGAGTCTGTGCGGTGGACTGGTGTCTTCTCTCGCCATGGGTGGCCTGCAGACCGAAGGGTGGCCCCGCCGGCAGGAGAGTTGGGGGACGTGTGTCCAGGACCCAGCAGCCAACAGGAGACAGATTGGGCCGGAGCAGGGCAGCAGGGGCCGTGCCAGGCAGGCAGGCTCCCAGGAACCTGGTGGCAGCAGACAGGGCCCAACACAGGATCCCAGTGAGCCTAAGGCAGCCGGAGAGAAGCCAGGCTGTGAATGAGGCCTTGCAACCTGCGGGTGAGTGTGGCTGGCAGACTGGGGCAGGAGGCGGACAGCCAGGGACTGTGCAGACTTCTGGGAACTGGAGCCAGGAGTAGGCAGGGCATCTCCCCAAGGAAGGTGGCAAGGAGCGGAGACAGCTGGCAGGGGCCGGGAAGGCAAAGGAGGCTTGTCCACAGGCTGTGCTGTTCCGCCTGGTGCAGGATTTTTAGGAGCCAGGGAGGAAAGTGTGGGTGCCCAGTGGGGGCCAGGTTGAGTGCAGGCTGATTCAGAAGGAGGGGGTTCACTCGTTAAAAAGAGGAGGGGACCAGTTCCCACAGAATGTCAGCAGATCTGGCAGCTGGGCTGCCTCAGACCTGTCTCTCAGAAGTTTCTGGGACTGCTTAGCTTGCGAGCTCGGGCCAGACTCTAAGAACTGTGATGTTCCTGAGGTTTGTGACCTGTGGGGGGTGGCACTCTGTTGCCTCTGGGTTTTCCCCATTGCAGTGCGTGGGGAAACCCTTCCAGTGAGGAGGTCAGCGGTGAGGAGGGAGGACCCCATGGGGCTGAGCGGAGAGGGGGCTCGAACGGGTCTGGAGCAAAGGAACCAAGTTCCTCCTGGGGAGCCGGCCAGGTTGAGCAGTGACCCAGGAGCTCCCACTGGGGTGGAGGAGGACTGGGTACCTGCCGCCCCTCCAGCAGAAGGGCATTGCCCGCTTGGACTTCCAGAGGGTGTTTTCGGGTCCGGTGCTGAGAAGAGCAGTGACCCACGGATGCCCCCATACTGGTTCAGGCTCACTTCCTTTCCGCTTTTACAGGCCAATGTGCCTTTCGTCTGCCCCCCACACACACACACTCCTGAAGGACCCCTGAAGGCTGGCCCTGCCCCAGGGTGGGAGAGGCTCATAAATGTGGGCCTTTGGGGTCCTCTCTTCCTTGGCCTCTGCCCCGCACGCAGCGAGGGCCTCCCAGCCGGGCAGAGCACACTGAAAGCAGCGAGCTGGGCCTCCCTGGGCTCTGGCAGAAGGGGCCCCGCCTCCTCGTCTTTCTAGTCCGAGGTGAGACAGATGTTTGGACGGGGATCAAGCTCGGGGTCTCCACAGGAGGCCAGAGTGAGGAGGCAGTGGGGTTCCAGCAGTCTCCCAGGGGATCTGGGCATGCTCTCAACACACCTGGTTATTGGGGGGCTTGGGGACACTGTCTCTCTCCCCTTGAAAAATCATCGTGTGCGCGCGCACACCATGCTTCGAATATCGGGTCGTCCTTCCAGGAATTCCTCGCATGTTTCATTCCCTCCCTGGGCTCCTGGGCACTTGGCTCCTACCCGCCGTGGCCTGCCTCACAGGTCCTCTGTGTTGGCAGCTCTCCGGGTGACAGCCTCCCGCGGGCTGTGACGCAAATCATCGGGGTGATCTTAGGCAGCACCTGGACAAACGCTCCTTATTTCATTGTCATGTTCTATTTTAATATGTTAGAAAAATGTGACTAACCAGTGAAACCTGCGATTTCGTGCCTGAGTCCTTAGGAGGAGGCTGCAGTGGGGCGGGACCCAGGCGCGTGCTCAGGCAGGCCTGTCTCAGCTCAGACGCCTGGAGGGCCCCAGGGTGGTCCCTAGTGTGGGTTCTGAGGCACAGCTCCCAGAGCGCCACTGGAGTCCTTGAAGTAATTCACAGGGCGGCTAGGAACTGGCTTGGACACTGGAGAGGGAGGGGTAGAAGGAAGCTGGCAGGCAGGACAAAGGCAGAATGGACGGGTCAGGAGCATGGCCTCTGGGACCAGCAGGGTTTAAGTTTTCGCTCTACCGCCTGCTGGGTGTGTGACCTTGGGCAGGTCACTAACCCCCCCTCCCCCCCCATGCCTCCCTTTCTCATCTGCAAAGTGTGGAGCCTGAACAGTGAAAGGCTGTTCCGAGGCCCGAAGGAGTCGTCGGTACCATGCTCAGCACAGCCCTGGCACCTGCGGATGCCCCGGAGCGTCAGCTTGCCTGCCTCCCGCGCTCCCCTCTGGCTCCTCCCCGGGGTTGTCGGTGCGGCATTGTCCGGGAGGGCTGGGCGGTGCTCGGGAGGCCCCGAGGACGGGGTTCGAGCTGAGTCCCAGGAGTAGGGGCAGTTCACGAAGGCGTGGCGGGGGCATTGATCCAGATGGACAAACTGGCGAGGGCAAAGGCCTCCTCCAGAGGCGGAAGGAGCAGGGTGCTGGCGAAGCTGTTGTGCAGAAGGAAGTGGGTGGCCCTGAGCGGGGGGTGGCCAGGCAGGATAAAGAAGGTGGGTGGCCAGGAAGGAGCCTGTGATGGGGCCACAGGTGTCGATGGGGGATGAGGAAGGACCTCTGTCCCTTCTCTGTCAAATGGAAGAGGCCTCATTCATCTCATTTTTGTGAAGGAAGAATGGGGATGAACAAAGAAAATCACTACCTTGTAAACACTCCCTGGTTTGGGGCTATTTTTAAATCCCTGGAGCCTGATACTCCAATAACTACCACATAGTTGACCCTAAATCTGGCCCAGGAAGAGCCTTTGCTGGCTCCCCAGTGCCCTCCAAAGCACCCCATGTTTGATCGGGCCACAGCCCCCCTCCTCAGACACCTCTCTGCCCCTCGAACTGTTCCCTCGGCACATCCCTGCTCTCTGCCCCTGCGCTGGCCCCTCCATCTGGAGAGCCCTCTCCCCTCTTCGCCTCCAGGTTCCCAGAGCCGACCTTCCTTCACAGCCCAGGCCAAGTGCCCATTCCCCGGAGCCCCCCGGCTTCCCCGCCTGCCAGTGCCGGCCAGACACCGTGTCTCCCTCCAAACCCCGGGACCTGTTCTCTCACCTTATGCTGACATTTATTATTTCTATTTGGTTCAGATAATGTCCAGCCTTGAGTCCACAGGCAAGGGAAATCCATTTAATAAAATCCACGTATGGTTTAAAATATGCAAGTTTAAAAATATTGACCGTAGGGCAGATCAGAATGACCTTGGGATGACATGATGCCACTCACCCGCCGTGTGGCTGAGGGCAAGTGGCTGTGCCTCTCTGAGTGTCGTCTCTGTGCCTCTGGAACGGTCTCCCTCAGGCTGCTGTGAAGTCCGGAGGCTGGAGCACGGCAGCACGTGCCGCCACTCCGCAGACACCCAGTAGACCTGCGAGGAACGACCCGCGACTGCGTTCCAGCCGCCGTTGCCTTCTTGCTGCCCGTTGCTCCGAAAGACACTACACGGCTGTAAACAGCGGTTGTAGCACCTCTCCAGGCGGGGCTGGCGGCTGGAGCGTTGCCCTCGGGCTTTCTGGAGACACTTCTGTGTTGACTCCCTTCTCCGCTGGGCGCTGGGCCTGGTGCAGGGAAGTGCGTGGGGAGCGAGGGGCCCTCTACGAGGAGGGACGCCCAGTCACGGCAGCCCTAGCCCTGCTTTGGGAGATGGGAGTCTCGGGTGGCAGTCCTGGCTCTGCGGTCAATGTCTGTGTGGCCTTGGGCATGACCCTTGCCCTCTCTGGGCTTCGGCCACCTTGTTGACCCTGCAAGGCCTCCGGGCTCAGAGGATGAGAAGCTGCCTCTGTTCCGACTCTGGCGCTTTTCCATCAGCTCCCTGCCCGATGGGACAGCACGCCTTGCTTTTCTGTGCCCTGGATCGACGGCTTTCCAGCGCTGAGGGGAGCCTTCTCCTAGCACAGAGAGGGATGTGAAAGGAGGTGCTCCCACTCACAGCCTCCATTTAGGGGTACTTCAGCCCCACCTGCCCTGTCCCCAGCACCCTCATCTTGCACACTCAGAAGGGACCTCTGGCAGCTTACCGTCTGGTGACCACTGATGGAGATGCAGCCATTGTCCCCTGGACTGAGCCCCGTTCCATCTGCAGTGGCCCCACCCTCCTGCCCACCCTCCATCCCCATCTGCAGTAATAGCAGCCGTCATCTGTTGAGGGTCAGCTGTGCCCAGGTCCAGAACTAAAAACTAAGCAACTCCTAGCCACTGGGCCACAGGCATCGATCAGGCCTAGCGTACACACAGATTTCATCAGCCGTCACTGCAGACAGCCTTGGTCGGCATCCTCTCCAGCAGCTGCGCACACGGCCCCAGAGGGGCGCCCCCGGCACAGCCCTAACTACAGCTTCCCTCCCCTACTGCCGGCAGGACACAGGCGGGGCTTTGTGCTGGCGTCCGGGCTTCTCTCAGTCAGCCTCAGCTTGACCCGCAGCTCGATGCCTGCTGCGTGTCCTGCACAGACGTGCCAAGGCCTCCACAACATGCTGCCGGTCGAAGCACGCCTGCCGCAGAGTAGGCACTCGGCAGGTGACAGCTGCTGCTCTTTCCATGGTGAAGGTGCACCTCTGACGGGCTGGCTTGCTTCGTGGTGGTTTTTGGTGAAGAAGGCACGTGTTCGCTGTCCAGGATCTGGTCACTTCCCCACGCTGGGCTGCTTCCTGTCTGGGGAACAAGGAAGTGCGGCTGGAGAACCCTAGAGAGGAGACCGCAGTCCTGCTTCAGGCTGGGCTGGCTCCAGCCCACCTGACGGCCCCTGGCTGCTGTGGGCCCTTCTGCCCTAAGACATGGACCCTGGAGGGGTCCAGGACAGTCTGGGGAGGAATGAGGACTCCATCCTGAGTGAATTGTTTGAGGGCACGGAGATGTTAGGCCTGGAGGAAAGGACTTGAGTAGCGTGACATCCTTCTTGGGAGAGGTGGGGTGGAAGAGGAGTCGCTCTGGCCAGAGCTCAGACTGTGGTGGGCACACAGGTTGACAACTTCAGCTTGATGGGCAGAGAGCTATTTCAAGGCGGCGGGCGCCACCGGGCACACTCTGAGACCCCAGCTCGAGGGTCTGCCTAAAAATGACCAAGTCCGAGGAGGCACAAGGCACCTCCCACTCTGAAAGTCGGTTTTAAGGAGCTTCCCAACATGAATTTTCTTTAATTTTCAGTGTTCAGTAATTTTCAAATTGTGTTTAGATTCACAGAACTCTCTTTCACAAAGTTCAGTTTACTTCAATGCTACTCTGAAAACAGGGCTCCGTGAGGGGGTGGGGCGGTGGAGGGGCCCAGAACCCTGGGGCTCCGCTCCCGCCTCTGCATCCTTGGCGCAGGTGAGGGTGGTGTGGGAGAGCCCCCGGGGCCTGGGAGGGCTGGAGCGCTCATCCAGTGTGCACGTAAGGGGACACTTCTCTTTGGCAGTTTCACTTCTCTGAGCATGAGGGACCCGGCCCCTCCCGAACCTACCTGTGCGGCGGGAAGCAGGGCCTTGGCGACACTCTGGACCCCAGCTGGCTTCGTGCAGCCCAGGCTCGGTGCCTGCTTACTGGTTCTGAGGCGTCTGCACTTGGTCATTCACGCCACAGCCAGAAACTGGTACCAGTTTCTTTAGAATAAAAGGCACTTCTAGTTTTAGAGCTGCGCTGGGTCTCAGACCCCTGAGCTGTGCTGTTCTGCTAGAATGAAAATCACGAGGGGAAAACCCAAGAAATGGCACAGAGGCAGGCCTGCAAAACGGACAAGGGCTCACCTGGTGGTGGGAGGTGGGAAAGGAGCCTCCTTCAACCCGCTTTCAACTCCTGCCTCTGTCGGGCCACCCCAGCCTCTCGAATCGGTGTCCCCTCTGCTCCAGCCCTTGCCTCTGCCCAGCTTGGGCTCCATACAGTTATAGCACCTCTCTGGCCCCCAGGCCTCCGGGCCCACGCTCCACGCCGTGCCAGAGGGGGGCTCCCAAAACAGGAGTCTCACAAGTCCGACCCAACTCATCCAGAGAGACCTGGATGAGACACTTCCTCTGCAATAGCCACTTAAGGCCCGCCTGCGGTCCCCCCGCCCCATCATCCACAGCACTGTGTACATTGTCTGCATTACCATTTCTATCTCTCTCCGATTTACGATCTTTTAAGTACCTGTTACTCACCCTCGAGACTAAGGTCAACATCTTCTTTAGCTTTGTATTTCTGACCCTGGCCCAGCCCCAGGCTCAGACCAGGCCTTTGCAAGTATTGTTGCGGAAATACCCAGAATACTGCTTAAAGCACCGCTGGTGGGCCCGCTGCCTGTGCTGGTGTCACTCGCGTGCTGTGGAATTCCTGCCCCTGCAGCCTGTTCCTGGGATTAAATGCCCCGCCCTGGACGTCATGATGTGATAAATTTCTGCAGAACCCTGACTAAAGGAGAGCCTGGGATGTGCCCAGACCCCGGTGTGAACACCCCCCGTGACCCGCTCAGCCTCCCTAGTTCATTTCTCACCAACAGGTGCGTTCCCCACCTGTTGACAACGGAATGGTTTTAGCAAATACACAGCTCCGTCGGCTGTGCCACCTAGCACTTGCTTCTCTTCCCACAGACATCCCTTCCTTTCCGGCTTCACTGTGGACCGGCTGGCGGGCCCACTGCGGCTGGACCGCCCAGGGCACAGTGACCACTGGGGCCCGACCCTGAGCCTCACTTCCAGGACACAGGGTGTGCGTGTCTCGTCACATCTTCCCCTTGCTTTGCACAATTAGACCCCTGGGGGGTGCCGTTGGCAACAAGATCATAATAAACTCATAAATTCGGTACCCCTTTAAAACATCTGAATTTGGAGGAGAGGTGAGAGTTTTATGATAAAATATTCATGATATCTGGGAAAGTCAATAATATGCACACAGCACAGCCTCATAGACTCGCATATTAGAAAGGAACTTGGAGGCCACTGACTTCCTCTTCTCATTGAAGAGAAAAATGCATCTTGGTAAGGAGAAAAGTCATGGGCTTGAAGGTCATTCGTGCCCCTACCCACTGCATGACCTCGGGAAAATTGCTTTGAGAGAGGAGTTAGCTCTGAGCTACATCCACCCTTCCTTCTCCTTTATTTGACTTAAATAGTGTTTTTTAAAGCAGGCAATTTTAAGTCTTAGTCAGACTTGTGTGGCTTTTAAGCGACTGAACTTTGTATCAGGCAACCTGGACTCAAATTCTGGCTCTGTTACCTTACCAGTTATGTGACCTTGGGCAGGTTCCTTGGCCTCTCTGTGACTCAGCTTCCTCTGTATCAATGAGGATGATTAGAGCCCCTGACTCATCGGGCTGGCGTGCAGTTTAAATGAGGTAATGCATCTGAAATCTTGAAAATAGCACGGGACACCCAGTAAGACCTACTTAAGGGATGGGGCCCTGCCTTCCAGCTCACCAGTTCCCACCACGCCCCCCAACCCCCCTTATGCCTCCTCCGCTTTGCTCAGTCATGTTGCCAACCCACCCTCATCTAGTGCCTTGACCCTCCATTTGGTCAGGAATAAATATATCTATTGGAATAAACATAAATATATCGTTTTATAGCATTGTTAGAGGAGCAAACAAGCTAACCCACCTAAAGCCTCTTCTATCAGCATGCTGGCATGTCATGGGCATGAAATAACCACCATTCTCTCCTGCTTCAGGGTCTCCGAGCCTGTTCATCTGGCCTCTTAGTGAAGAGCGCTAGTGACAGGGAGCTCACTACCTCGCAGAGCGGCCTCACTGCTGAGTCTTTGTTACATGCAAAGTCCAACAACAACAGCTCCCCATCACCTTGCCTGAAATGCCATTTTGTTTCCACCATATCCCCTCTTCTGGAATCTGGAGCAGAGAGATGTGCCATCCCCTCTGGGAGCTAGGCACTGAGTGCCATGTGCTTCTAGAAGCCACGGTTTTCAGAAATGCCTCCAGAGGCTAGAGCCACAGCCCAAGTCATCACGTGCTAAATATTTGTAGTCAGGCAGCTCAGTCCCCAGCTGCAGGACTGGAGGTGCTGCTGGCGGCAGGAGGTCATACTGTGTCGTGCTAGGAGTGTTGGGGTCCAAGCTGGGTTCCAGTTCCTGCTTTGCAACTTTCTAGCTGCCTTGTAACTTTGGGCAAGATGCTCAAACTCTCTGTTTCCGTTTCCCTCTGTTAGACCAGAAGGAAACACTTCCTCCTGATCAGGGGTTGTTTGAGATTCTGTTTCTTGTCCTTTGAGTCCCTGGCAGCTCACACCCCTCCTGGCAGCCTCGCTCGTCTCCTACCCCAAGTCCACAGAACAGATAGCTGCTTCCTGGAGGGGTCAGGGGCCCTCAGCCATGGCCAGGGGACCGAAGCCCTGCAGAGCCCCCTTGCATGGCCCTGGGCCTCGCAGCCCTAGACCTGAACCAGTCAAGCTCTCTGGTTTCAAGGCCCTTCTCAAACTTCTGGAACCCACAGAAACAGGAGCGTTTCTTTTTCTTTCTTTTTTTTTTTTTTTTATCCTCACCCGAGGATATTTTTCCATTTTTTGTACAGATAGAGTGGGAGGGAGAGAGAGGAAGGGAGAGAGAGAGAAACATCGACGTGAAGGGACACATCGAGTGGCTGCCACCCGCACGACCAACCAGGGCCTGGGACAAACTGCAACCGAAGTACATGCCCTTAGCGGGAACCGAACCCGGGTCTCTCCGGACCGCAGGCCGACGCTCTAACCGCTGAGCCAAACTGGCCAGGGCGCGTTTCTTTTTCTTTAAAAACAAAAGCAAACATTGTTTCCTAGACGGGCCAACACCCCTGGCTTGTCAGGGCAGCTGAAGACAGGCAGGTGGCAGGGCTCAGAGACATGGCTCCTGTCCTGGGAGTCACCTGCTCCCAGGCCCCCAGCAGTGGGCTGTGTTGTAGCCGTGGAGCAGGCAGAGGGCTGGTCACTTTGCCCCCCTAGGTAAAGGGCAAACCTGGGAGGCAGGACTGCACCCTAGGGCCCCACCACGGCTTTCCGGTCTCCTGCCTGGCTCTTTGCAGGGCATTTTCCCGCAGCTGTCAGCACCTGTGGGTCCCACCCAGAGCTGGCGGCCTTTCGGGAAGGGCTGGGTGGCGAGTGATGCCCTCTGGTTTGCCTGTGGTGTGGCAGGCCCCCCTTTGGGAGTTCTGGAGAAGGAAGGTGCTAAGGAAACCTTAGTCTGCATCATCTAAAAGTATTTCTGCATCAAGTCTGTGCTAAGTGCAAAAGCGCTGACCGGGTGACCGTGGCTACGTCACTGAAACTCTTCAGGCCTTCGTTCCCTTTCCTGGAAACTGGGGCAGTGGTAAAGGCTGATGGGAGGACTGAGCGCTGGCAGGCATGTGAGGCACTTGGTGTATCTAAGGGCAGTGCAGATGGACTGTTTGCAGGAAGGGAAGGGACTTGCCCAAGGTCACCCAACGAGCTCAAGAAGGAGCGAGAACTCCAACCCAGATCCCTGCTGACCTCTACCCGAGGAGCAGAGCCAATCCTGTCGTCCCTACCAGACGGTGGGGGGTGTTCAGACACTCCGTCCTGGTTTGGAGGGGCTGGCTTCGGGCCATGTCGTTGGGGAGCCCACAGCGTCAGGTGGAACTTGTGCTGAGGGACAGATGGAGTGGGAACATCAAGGCTGGGAAGCCGAGGATGGCGGAGCTGGGGAAGCAGGCCTTGGCTTGGCTTACTCTGTGCAACCAGTGAGTGGTGAGCACTTGCTGGGTATCGGGCCCTGTGCTGGGCCCTGGGGATACACCAGTGAGTGAGGTACGTGTGGTCCCTCCTCATGGGGACGATGCAGACACACTTGTGAAAATGTCATTACAGTACACGCAGCTTGACCAGTCTACTTGCCCCAGGCCCAGAGGTGTGGGAGGGGGCGCAGAAGCCCTGAAGGAGCAGAGGAGCTGGTCAGATGGAAGAGGGCGGAGCTGGGGCAGGTGGGAGGCCAGTGGGAAATGGTCTCTGAGCCACTGGATGACGGGTGACGTTGGGCGTGGCCGGTGGGAAAGAGCAGCAGGGGGCGGGTTAGTGAGAACCGGTCAGAGCTGAGCTGGAGAGGGAGCTGGGCCAGTGGTGCCCTGGGCCTTCTGTACCGGCTTCTGAGAGAGGAGGAGGAGGAGCGAATGGGGCCCCTCTGCCAGGAGGGATGGCAGGACTAGTGCATTCGGAGACGCTCCCTCCAGCTGCTCTGTGAAGGAAGGGTGCAGTTGTGTAGGACGGGGACTAGTGGCTTGGCTGGTGGGAGCAGGGAGGTGGGCCTCCCGGAGCATGGATTGGCATGGCATTGACAGGGGTGGCAATGACGTGAACATGAAGAGACACGGGCATGGAGGCCCCAAAGATGTTGACCTGGGTGTGTGCCATTTATTGAGACTGGGACCCAGGAGTAGGTGGTACAGGTGAGGGACCTGGAAACATGGTTCTGGGCACGTGGGGTGTGAGGAGCCTGGAGACCCCTAGGGGCGCTGCTGAGGGGGAGTTGGATGTACAGCAGAGAGGTCAGAGCTGGAGAGAAGACTGGGAGCCATCCATGTCCCGGTGGACAGTCGGGCCTTGTGCAGGGGGAGCTCCGGGGTGGCTGTGAGGGGATGAGTGCAGGCTGGGGCCAGGGGAGGGCCAGCATGGAGAAGGGTGGGCAGAGGAGGAGCGTGCAAAGGAGACGCAGTCAGGACAGAGGGGTCAGCGCCCAGAGCAGGTGCGTCTGGAAGGCGGTGAGAGGGGCAGGGTAAGACCGTTGTCCTTCGGATTAGCAACCTGTGATTTTGGCAAAGACAGGGGGGCAAGGGAGCAGGGCTTCAGTGGGCTCAGGAGTAGGGGTGCGAATGTTGAGTATGTCAGTGAGTGTGAGTGTGTCTGAGTATGAGTGGGGACGACGTGGTGTATGTGAGTGTGTCAGTGAGTGAGTGTGTCTGAGTGCAGTGGGGAGGTGGTGTGTGTATGTGGGTGTGTCAGTGAGTGCGAGTGTGGTACGTGAGTATGTGAGCGTGTGTGAGTGCAATGGGGAGGTGGTGTGAGTATGTGGGTGTGTCGGTGACTGAGTGTGGTACGGATGTGTGAGTGTGTGTGAGTGCAGTGGGGGGGGTGTGTATGTGGGTGTGATGGTCATCACTATGTCACTGCCTGCCAGCTCCTCCCTTAGAGTCCCCTCTTTCAGGCCCATCCTGTGATGTCTTCCCAGAGGTCAGCTGAGGGCCCCTGTGGAGCAGGATGGGGTTTCAGCTGCTGTCACGTCCTCATAGTCTCCCAGGCACCCCCTGTCCCTCTGCGCCTGCCCCAGAGCTTGAGCTCCAAACCTCCTGGGCAGGGGCATGTTGTGGGGGCAGTGGGGGAGGGGCAGGCCTCTTGCTGGAAGGCTGAGAGGCCACACCACCCTCCAGGCAGCCACACCTCGGACCCCCAGGCCTCTGAAGTCAGGAAGCCCTCCTGGAATTATGCAGGGTCCCTCCCTGGGCCCTGGCGCCAGGGCTGCCTCCCTGCCGCTCAGGAGACTGGCGCATCTGGAGCCTTAGATTAGACCAGGAAGGCGTTTTGGCGAGGATGGCATTGGTGAGCCTGTGGGTTTCCTTTAAGTGGACATAAGAGCATTCTGGTTCAGGCCCAACAGCGTTGGTGGCCCTGAGGCGCAGCAGGGGGCCTCTGAAAGCATTAGCACTTCCCACCGTGGTCCCACGCGGTCACTGGAAGCTGGAGGCCGGTCCTGAGAGGAGGTGGGGAGAAAGTGCAGGGCTCCTGGTTTCCAAATTCTGAGGACAGGAATGATGGCCGCCCTCGTTCCTCCCCTCACGGCGTCTGGCTGGCTTCCTAGCAGACTGTTTAGCTGACAGCGGTTCTCAACCTGTGTGTCACGACCTCTTTGGGGTCGAGCGACCCTTTCACAGGGGTCGCCTAAGACATAACAGTAGCAAAATTACAGTCATGAAGTAGCAACGAAAATAACTTTATGGTCGGGGTCACCACAGCATGAGGAACTGTATTAAAGGGTCGCGGCATCAGGGAGGTTGAGAGCCACTGGCCCTGGCTGCCGTCTGTGGGAGGCGGACAGGCTTTGGGGCAGGCGGCCTCAGATCCCGCTTCTACCCCTTTCGGGCCGTGGGAGCCTCAGCATCTTACAGGCTCTTCCTCCTGATGGTGATGCAATTTGGGTAAAGTGCCCGGCACTGGTGAGCGGTCCGCAGTCATAGCTGCTAGAACTGTGGCTATTATCTTTTTTATTTAACTCTTTTTGTATCTCTGGTGGCCCAGAGCGGCTGTTCTTTGTGGGCAGGAGCTGGTGCCGAGCTGGCTCTGGAACAGATCCCTCTGCAAACCTGTGGTTTCACTCCCTCAGCAGGGAGCCCAGGGTCTGCTGCCTCTGGGAGGGAAGGAGGGGTCGTCCCCTCCCCCAGTCCGAGGGGCAGGGCAGGTGCAGGGGTCCGTGCTGGATCCCCGGGGTGCCTTGTCCCCATCACACCACGTTTTCTCTGGTTCCGCGTCCTTCTCTCCCAACGCCTGTCGCGGGCTGGATGCAGCCAGGAAGCGCGTGCATCTTCGGAGGTGGGGACCTGCCTCTTCTCCTCCCTTTTTTCCTTTACCATGACGCCTGTTGCTCACAGGTACAAATCAAACGAAGAGTATGTATATGTGCGAGGCCGCGGCCGAGGGAAATATGTTTGTGAGGAGTGTGGAATTCGCTGCAAGAAGCCCAGCATGCTGAAGAAACACATCCGCACCCACACTGACGTCCGGCCCTATGTGTGCAAGCACTGTCACTTTGCTTTTAAAACCAAAGGTAAGAGACAGTCCGCTGGGCACGCCCCTGCCCGCTGCAGGGAGCTCCCATCTGGAAGCCCCAGCACAGAGCCTGGGGCACCCCCGCTTCCTGGGTTCCCCAGTGGCAGAGCAGCTGGCTCCAGACTGGGCCGTGGCACCCCTGGCTGCCCCAGCCTGTCCTCTTGGATCCCACGCGGCCCTGCGCCTGGCACTCCCCACCACCTGGCGGCGCTCTTGCACAGTTCCTGGTTTTGATTTGCTCTCATCACCCCTTCCTTTGCATGTGTCCTAGCCCTCTGTCCACCGACCTGATGAACGCCAGCATCCACACTTGTCACTGCCACACTTGCATTTGGAAATCATTCCACCTCGAGCCACTGCACACACTCGTACAGCCCTCCTCATGCCAGGGTGCGCCCGGCCTCCACCCCGCCTCACCACTCAGACCATGTCCCCGCTCTGCCCGGCCTCTCTGCAGCTCTCGGTACAGGGCCTGGCTCTCCCCCACCCGGACTGGCATCCCTGTCATCCCTGCCCCGGCTACACTCCACAGCAGAGTCCGCTGAGGCTCTGGCAGGAATCTGTGAAAGGAAGAAGGACTGGCTCTTGAGGGTAGGCATTCCACAGCTCTGACGGGACATGGCGTGGCCTGGCTGCGGCCGCCGCCGGGACCCTGTGCGGACAAAGGGCCGAGTCCCTGGGTCCAGCTCTTCTCTGCTCCTCCGCTGGCTGTCCTGCAGGGCAGGCAGGGACACTGCAGCTCGCTCACTGCTTCCCAGGAGCTGAGCAGACAGGGGCGACTTGGAGGAAGGCCTGGGGCTCTCCACACCCTGGTGGCTTCAGCCTCTAATGCTTTGCAGATTTGTGGGTCAGGGTCTGGGCACGAGGGTCCTGCTTTCTCCTTGCCGCCGGCCCCACTGGAGCCCTGTGGTTTTCAGTGGCTGAAACTCGAGAGTAGATGTCCCTTTGCCAGTTGGTGACCTGCCTTCGGTTGGTTAAGCTGCTGCCAGTGAGAGAGGGCAGGCAGCAGCTCTGAGGGCCCTCGCAGCCTTCTTCACCTCCTGCTCCTCTTGCAGCCCTTCCGCTCTCTGTACTAGGCAGGGGGCGGTTGATCACATCCCTGTCCATGGCCTTCTCTGACGGGGTGCCGGTCTCTGGTCTCCTAACCCCTTACCCACCTCCCGCCTTCCTCTCGCCATTATCCTCAACGGAGCTCAGACTTTCCCGCCAATGTTTTGCTGTGAATGGAGGCACCCCCTCACTTTCTTGTCCTCACCCTCTTCTCTCTTGGTGTCTTATAAACAGTGTTCCAAAGGGTGCCCGAGAGGGCGGATAGGCCTGGAGCCCTGCCCCTGCCCCATGGTACACCCAGCTCTGAAGCCCCGCCATGTCCGGGGTGGCTCAGCCTAGCCTGCCTCAGCCCAGGCATGGCCCCGTCCCCTCTGCGTCCCCTACAAGCCCAGTCCTCAGATGACCTCCCAGCCCAGGGCCATGCAGAGCTGCCCACTGCCTTAGGAAGCCATCACCCTGCCATGTGAGACCTGAAACACCCATTAGTCCAGGTTCCCAGCCAGAGCAGTCTCCCAAGGAGTCCCTAGTCACCTCCTCTACCTTTTTAGAGAGTAAAGGCCAGGCCTTTTTCCACCAGGTCTGAGACAGGTTCGGGCCCCTGGCAGGGGCCCCCCTTTCCTGGGCATTGCCTACACTCGACACCGTGCTGAGCCTATCTGCAGGCCTTCCTGGGTCCCTGTGAGCCCTGGAGGGTCAGAGCACAGCACCTGAGCAGGAGGCTGCAGACCCTCTGCCTGCCTGGGGGCGGCATCTGCGCGTGCGGCTGTCTCACGCTGCCCTCAAGCCCAGGCCAGGGCTTTGCTCTAACCTGTGATCAGGGAAGGTGCTAAGAGCTCCTCAGATGCTCACAGGGGCTTCCGGAAGACAGTGCCTCCCAGAGCCAAAGCAGTGAGCAAATCAGAAATGGTGGAATCTCAAACTCAGACCACAGAAGGGCTGGTGGGGAGCGGGTTGAAGCAGAGAACACTCATTCTGGGCTCCCTCTGCACATGGGGGAGACGGAAGGGGCAGGGCCACGTACCCTCCTTCAGCCGTCACTCAGGTACCACCCCCCCTCACGGCTGGTTTGCAGCCCCATCCGGCTGCCTCCTTTCTTCCCCCTCCCTCCCTCCGCCTTGGGCCGTGGTCTTCAGGGCCGTCTGTCACCACCACCTGACTGCTCCCAGGCCTGAAGAGCCCTTCTTGTTTGTCTCTGTCTGCCTGTCTGTGTCTCTGTCTCTGTGTTAGACATTGTGGTGGCAGCTCGGGCCCCTGGGCACTGGCTGAGGGGCGTCTCAGTGGGTGGGGCTGAGAAAGGCCTGCTGAGATGTCCCTGTGCAGGTCTGGGGGGTCCTGTTTCCTCTTTTCAGATGGTTCCCAGAGGCCAAGGGGGTGGTTTGCACCGATCGCTTCAAGGGACAGAGATGACAGTTGGAAGGCCTCATGTCAATTAGGCTGCAGGGGCAGAGGGAGCACAGTTGGTCAAAGCCGAACCAAGCAGACAGGGTCATTGGCTAATGCTCTTACTGGAGGTTCGGCCTTTCTTGCAACACCCATCATTTTTCATCCACTTGCCTTTCCTCCTTCATTCCAGGACTATCGGGCTTTGGCGGGGGAGGGGCGGGGATGGCTACGAGAAGCCGAGGACTCTACATGGCAAGCCAAGGCTCTGCCCGTTGACAGAGAAATGATGTCCAGGCTTAAAGAGACACCTGTAGCCAATTGCTGCCCCTCCCTCAGTTCACAGAGGAGACAGGCCCACAGCCCCAAGAGGGGACGTCAGGGGGGTGCTGATAACCCTCAGGGCCGCTTCCACAGTGTGTTCCTGTAACCCACAGCCTATCCAGGCAAAGTCACCTCAGACTCCCTGCCTCCTCCCTGCAGACTCCAGGGCAGGGGGCAGGAAAAGCAGGCCTCCTGGGGTTGCCTGGTACCTTCTCCTAAGAGGCCCTGAGCCAAAGTTCAAAGCATTTGCATCACCAGCATCATCTCAGCACCTCTCTCCTCCACATCTTGGTGCTCAATGAGGAGTGATTGTCTTGTGGGGGGAAGGTGGTACATGGCAAGGAAGGAGGTCCCATGTGGTGGGTGTCTGCCCTCAGCCTGGCACTCTCTGCTGCCACGCTGGGTGTTATCAGCTGACCAGTGACCCTGAAAGGTGGGTATTACTTTAGCGTTGCATAAATGGACTCAGAAGGTTAAGAAACTTGCCCGGGAGCATGCAGCTAGCAAGTGGCAGATCCCAAACTCAAACCCAAGGCCTTCAAGTTCCTAACCATCCTGATTCCATTTGGCCAAGTGCAGAAGCAAGGCCCCTGGAGTCATGAGACCCCATTCTCGACTGGGCTTCACACTAACTAGCTGTGTGGCCTTGGCTGGTTGGTTAACAGGACCCCGCCCATGGCATCCCAGCAGCTGAGACCATCAGTCATCTTGTCTAATGGCATCGTCAGCACTAGGACTCATAGTTAGAGCAAAAGCAGGAGAACCCTGGACCAGTGGGGATTGGACTGCATGGTCTGTGAGATTCCTTCCAAGACTTCGCTTCTGTGATAAAAAGAGCATTTCCCACACATGGCGTTGTCCACCCATTGTGTGCTCTGCCTCTGACTTGGTTGGAGAGACCCAAACCTTCCAGGGAAAACATATGCAGCAAATAATGTCACAGCCAGAAGGAGCCATGTTCATGGTCCTCTGGGGTCTGGGGAAGTCGGGGGTGGAGGGGCTGGTCCCAGAACTCAGGAGGCAGTTTGTATCTCTGCCCATGGAAGACCTCAGGGGCCTTTGCCACCCCTGATGTCCTGTTCAGGGTTTGCCTGCTCACGACAGCAAGGCCGCTGATGTTGGGTAGGGACCGCTGGGCACCCTCTAGCCCCAGGATGACTCTATGACTCTGCTCCCGCTTTGGCCAGTAAAAGATCGAGGTGTCTGTCCAGGTATAGGAGGAAAATCAAAGATGGGAAAGAGACAGTCATGGATTATGACTAAGGGAGGAAAGAGAAAAGAAACAGCCCCTCTTCCATCCCTGTTGCCCTTGACCTCCACACCTCAAGAAATCCCAGCTTACGGACCCAGTTACCCCTCAGCAAAACCCTAAAGGTTCCTTAAAATTCTCAGAATGATTAAGAATCACTCTTCGGTTCATCCGTGAGCTCTCGCCCTATTTACCTATCCATCCATCGTCTTCCCTCCCATTTATCCGTTTCTCCCATCCTCACATCTAATGGTTTGTCTTCCTGTCCATATGTCTTCCCATTTGTTTTCTCATCCTATCTGTTCCTCCCCTTCTCATATTTGTCCTCCCACCAGTCCATCCTTCCACACACCTCCCATTTCTTTACCCTCTCGCCTGTCCGGCCTCCCGTGCGTGTATATGTGCACGCCTCCACCGCCCGCCCAACCAGCCGTTCACCGTTCATTCATGTCTCTGTCCTCCGGTCCAGTGCTCCACCCTCCCATCAGTGTATTGACCCATTCCCATCTATCCTGTCATCTATTTTTCCATCTAATATTTTATCCCCCATCTCTCTATCCATCTGCTTATCTAATCATCCCGTGTCCCATCCATCTGTCCATCTTTCCTTTATATTTCCTCCCATCCATCCATCCATCCATCCATCCATCCACCAGTCTCTTTATGTATTTGTTAAGTATCCATTCTTCCTTCTTCCATCCACATTCAAACTTACCAATTATTAAGATTAGTGAGACAGCATCTAGCTCAGGGAACTTATGGTTTATGGTATGAATGACTGTATGGGATGTAGCAATCCACAGAGCAACAGTGTCACAGTTTAGAGGTAGCTGCTGGGCCCACAGGTACCTGTGAGGCATCTGGCCTGCATCCTCCTGGGCAGGGGGGTTGTCTGCCTCCTTCACAGAGCGCTCCTGCTGCAGAGCTCCTGGCCTGGGAGTGCTGAGCTCACATGTGGTGGTGGTGGTGCTGGGGGGGGGTTGTTGAAGGTGTTGCTACCTTTGCCCTGATTTCACGGAGCAGCTGCCCCTGCTCATCAGCTATGGGACTGGACTGAACCATTTGGGGAAGAGTTAGCCACCCCCCGAGGGCTGCGTGGGCATGGGGGGGGCAGAGCCTTTGCCTAGCCTTTCCACCTGTGTCTGCACTGCACAGTGGCCTGGGGAAACTGAGGCCCAGGACATTACTTCTCTAAGGAAGTCAGGCCTCGGGCCCCAGCCTCATGGCTCTCTGGGGGCTGCCCTAGACGTGTCCCCAACTGGGGGGCACCCTCAATACCCAAACCACCATGTTGGTCAGCGGGAGCTCTGCTGTCGTCTCAGCATTTGAGATGGCCAAGCCAGTAATCCTGATGATTGTGTCACCAGCTCCTGGGCCTGGAGCTGATCAAAATCAGGAAAAGCCTATTGCATGAGATGTCTTTTACTTTTTTTATTTGTTTGTTTAACCAGCATCTCACTTTCTCATCATACACTGTGTCCCCTTACAGCCCCCGCTCCCGTATGCTGCCTTGAACGGTGGCTGTGGCCACACGTCCAGCCCGGCACAGGCCCCTGCCCAGCCCTCGAAGCTGGAGGGTCTCGGCCAGTCTGAGAAGCCACAGCCTGCCAGCCAGGTGCTGCCTCTGCCTGCCCTGGGCCTGCCCTGGCCCCTGCCTTCCAGCCAAGCCTGAGTCTGTTCTCGTTCCTTTCAGGGAATCTGACTAAGCACATGAAGTCGAAGGCCCACAGCAAAAAGTGCCAAGAGACGGGGGTGCCGGAGGAGCTGGAAGCCGAAGAAGGTAACAAATTGACGACTTTCCTTTCCCCTCCTCTCCATCTCCCCGCCGCCGCCTCTGCCTGCTCCTCTCCCTGTCCCCTCACCATCCCCTTCCTTTCTGTCCTCCTCTCCCCTGCTCCCATCCTCGTCCCCCTCGCCTCCCCTTTCCATGCCCTCTCCTGCATTTTCCCAGCTGCTGGGAGACAAAGGTTAACCCAGAGTGCTCAGCCCTCTCGTACAGTCCGTGCTGTGCAACGCAGCCGTTGTGCATTCCAGTCTGCCACGCAGGTGGACGGTCGTGCGCTGGAGGGTGCTCCGCGAGTGTGCATTGAATCAATGGAAACATGAGTAATCCTGGTCACACTGACAGCACCTACTATATGCCAGGCGTGTTCTAAACGTATGCCATTATTATCTCAGCAAATCCCCTCCATGATGCCATGAGGCACGCACTCTTATATGTTCCATGCCCGCACTCGCACCTACACACTCTGGCAGGGGACTGATCCCTGGGCCTTTTAGAGCTGGAGGCTTCAAGAGAGCCAAAGCCAGACCTGCCGCCTCCCCTCTCTCATCCCATGTCCCAGCACTACATCCTGTTGTAGTCCTTCATCAGCAAGAGGAGTATTAGCAGAACCGGTTTCTGAAGAGACAGGGCAGAGGAGAAGGTGAGCCTAAGGCAGAGGGTCTGGCTGGACACTGCCCAGCCTCAGAATTCAAGGAGGAGGCCACAGGTGGGGAGACAGACAGTCCCCCAACAGGGGAGGCCATAGGCATGCCTTCTGCACCTGGCAAACCTTTGACCAGATTCCCTAAAATTAGAATCAGGACTGAGAATGTGTGTGTGTGTGTGTGTGTGTGTGTAATCATCTTTTTTGAATAGAACACAGTGAACTTGGGGCTCTTCCCCCAAAACAAGGAATGGGGTTACATAGTCATCAGGAAGGTATATCAGGCCATTTACAGATGTCTCACTGAGTCCTTGTGACTGGTGGTGGAAACGTGTGTTTCCCATTTTAAGTTGAGGAAAGGAGAGCTCAGACAGGTCAGAGCAATGCCCGAGGTCACACATAAATGTTGGCTCCACACCACCCCAGTGCCTTTGGGGCTGGACAGGAGCCTGAGCCCTCCTGGGTGGGAGTCAAAAGGTTATGACTGGCATCACACCAGGGGTCAACCATGGGTCCCTGGGCTGGTCCCTGCGTCTCTCCTAGCCTCATTTTTTCAATGAGGCAAAAAGGATGACCATACCCACCTCCTCCGAGAATGAAATCAATGCATTCATTGCAGAAATAAAACCTGAGCACCAAGCCATGTTCCAGGCCCTCTTCTAGGTGCTGGACATTCTGCTGTCCTCAAGAAGCTTACATTCTCGATGGGAGCCGGTCAATGAATAAAGGTGCATTGAGCAGGGCCAATGAGTATGAAGCAAAAACTGAGAAGCTGGGAAGTGTGAGGAGGGGCCTCTCTGTTAGGATGGTGCGAAGCCATGTGGGGTCTGGGAACGGCTCTCCCCGCAGAGGGATCCGCAGGTACAGAGCCCCTGAGGACCAAAGTTGGGGGAAGATGAGGTTAGAAATAGCTGGGGTAGTAGAGATCAAGGGACGGACTTGGTTGTCCAGTGATGTTCTCTGACTTCCCATGACTCTGGCTGTGTGCAGAGGGCGGCCGGTAGGGGGCGCGGCTGGGCGCGGGGATCCGGGCTGAGCATTCGGCTTGGACCGGGTGGGCCGCGTGGAGGTGGGGAGAAGTGGTCGGATTCCGCATACATTCTGCAGGCAGAGTCAGCAGGTTTTGCTAACACGTCGGGGTTATGGTGGGGGTGGGGGACATGGGAATAAAAGGAGCAAAGGATGAGTCCGCGGTTTATGGCCTCAGAAACTGGAAGGATGGAGTTGCTACTTAACGCGACGAGGAAGAATCTGGGAGGAGCATGTCTGTTGGACGCAGCGGCGTTCCGAACACCGCCTGGGAACGACTGCCTCCCGGCGGCCGCGCCGCGCCGCAGCCCCGCCCCTGGTGGTGAGGAGGTTGAGCACTAGCGCCACCGTGTGGCCGAAGGCTGTGAGCGCCCTTGTGCTCTTCATTCTGTCTCCTCCGCGGTCCCAGGCCTGGGAACCCGGTGACTATTTGTGGAGCCTTGGCGGTGATCCCAGCAGTGGCTCGCAGCTCCCTGAGAGGCACTAGGAATGGGCCCCTAGATAGGGGCATGCCATAGAGCCCTGCAGGAGCCCAGATGTGGGGGAGCCTGTTGAACCCTGCACTTGGCAGAGAACCCTTGGCTTCTATCACCAGCAACAGGTGTCTAGGGTCAACCACCAGCCTGGTCTGAGTCTCAACTTCCTCATTCTTAAAGAGGGTCTTTAGGAGGCTTCCCTGCCGGATACCAGGAGAGCCTGGTCCTGACTCTCCTGACCTCAACTGCAAGATGCTTGCGGTGCTGGCTGCCCTGGACACTTAAGATAATAGCTGAGGTTTATCAGGAACTTACTATGTGTCAGGTCCTTCCAATCCTTCCAACAGCTTCATATGTTGGCTTTTATTATTCTGACCCCCTTTTTACAGAAGAGAAAACTGAACACAGAGGACAAGGAAATTATCTAACGTCATACAGTAAGGAACAGGTGGAGCTGAGATTCAAACCCGGCCCATTTTCTGCTTCTTGATGCATAAAATCATTTTTAAACTGGCAGTATAATAGTACAAGAGTTGTAAACCTTAGTTTTGACTGGCCACAACCCCTTGGGTGATCCTGGGGAAGCCCCTCTTGCCTGTATTAGTCCATATGTAAATGACGGTGAGGCCAGGTGACTGAAGCAGGCCTCCACCAAAGTCTTAGGCAGGGAAGGAAATGCCTGGGGTGTGTTTGCATTCCCCCCCCCACCCCCTTGCACATCCCAGGTCCTTCCAAGTCCCAGTCTCTTCCTCTCTCTCATCACTCTGTTCCCAGCTGCCAAAGACCCCGCCCTTGGTTCCATGGCCCTCTCTTCACCTGCAGGCCCCAGTTCTACCATGTAGTTTTGTTGTTTTTTATCTACAGCCTCCTGAATGCTCACTGTCATTCATTCCATGCACCTTACTGCTGCATATTGAGCTATTTGAAAGTATGAATGCTGTGCTTTCTGGTCCCTGGTGGGGCCTGGTTGCACTGGTGGCCTGAGTCAGCTTGTGTGTCCAATTCTTTCAGTCAGAAGTGGAAGGGATACTCTTGTGTCTGAGTGAGATGGTGGGACTGGCGATGAGCTGGAGATGGGCCAGCAGGACCCACACCTCAGGAGCCTGCCAGGTGGCCAGATGCTAGCGGAGCTCTCCCTAAAATCCTGATTGCTGCCCACTTCAGAGACGCCCAAGTGAGCCCTGCATCATGTCGGAGGGACTGAGCTGGTTGGGGCTGCCCTGCCGGAAGCCAGACCAGGAGGCCGATGTTTCAGAGCTCCACTCTCTCCATCCCCCCGGCAGCAGCTCAGGGTTCTGCAAGGGCAGCAGGCCCCCTGGACAGGAACTGCTAGGATGGGCCCTGCTCTGAACACTGCTCCCAGGCCGGTTTAGTCAGATCCCCAGAGGCTGGGCCTGCACCTGCCCTGTGCCACGTCCCACCAACGCAGCCTGGCCGTGGGGTGGGGGTGTGACGGACTAAACAAGCTCGGTGCTGCCAGATGGTCCCAGAATATGCGACTTCTTCAGGACTGTATTGAGAGTGACCATAATTATTTGAGCCCTCACTCACTATGTGTTAGGTGTGCATTTACTGTCAACCCTGTGAGGTGAGACTGTCACACTCATTTGACTGACGAGAGACTGAGGCACGGCAGGTGACTTACCTTGCTGATAGTGGAGCCAGCACTGACCTACTAATGACAAAAATCAAAACACGATGAGGCTGGCTTAGTTCCCGTGAGGAAACCCCAGCTCTGCTGCTTACCGTACTTGGGCAAGTCAGTCAATCTGTCTCACCTCGGTTTCTCCATCTGTAACATGAGATAAACACAGTGCCGACCTCACAGGGTTATTGGGGACTAAATGACCCAAGGCATCTGAAGCCCTTAGGACTGAGCCTGGCGCATGGTAGATGCAAGGTAATTCTGTTCACTGATGATTTACGAAGCGCTCCCACGTTGGTCACGTCCCCATCCTCTTAACGATCCCGCGCCGTTTCGTGGCCGTGAGGCTCGGTTTGCAGGGGAGCACACTGGGGCTCGGAGAGGAGGGGCTGGCTGTGACCCCCGGTCTCCTGTTTGGCTCCGCAGGAACCAGCGACGACCCGTTCCAGGACTCGGAAGGGCGAGAGGGCTCAGAAGCTGTGGCGGAGCACCAGTTTTCAGACCTGGAGGACTCAGACTCAGACTCAGACCTGGATGAGGATGAGGATGAGGATGAGGACGAGAGCCAGGACGAGCCGTCAGGACCATCCTCGGAGGCACCACTGCCCCGCCCGCTGGCCACGCTGCCCGCAGACTCCTCACCTGTTCAGGGACCTCAGCCCCCAGATGCCACCTCTGGCAAGCAGGCCACGCGGGGCAGCTCGGCCTCAGAAGCAGGCAGTTGCTCCACGTCCAGCCAAAGCATCCTGTGCCTCCCTGGGCTGGGACCAGCCCCTTCAGGCCCCGTGGAGAAGGACACAAGCTCAGCCCTGAGCTCTAAGGCCTTGTCCCCGAGGAGGCCATGGTCCCCCAGCAAAGAAACAGGCAGCCGCTCACCACTTGCCCACAAACACCCACTAACCAAAAGCGACTCTACCCAGCGACATTCACCGGCCCGAGAGCCACAGGCCTCAGCCCTGAGCCCGCCTGGCTCCCAGACTGGCCCTCTGCCTTGTGGGTCTCCAAGACTTGAGCTGTCTCCTCACACCCCCCACCCCCTGGGAAGGGAACTGCTCCCTCGAGTGCATCTGCTCCCCGAACGTGAGGGCACCACAGACCCAGGCCCCCCCAGACACTCGCCCACCAGGAGCTGGTCACCAGGCCAGGCCAAGTCTCCGCCTCGGCCAGTGCTTCCAGGGAGGTGGGCCTTGGCCAGACCCGGCAGCCCCTTCGTGGGTGAGTGCGGCCCCAGCTCGGGGCTGGCCCCGCGGGCTCTCCACCTGCCCGCGCCTCTACCTCACAAGCTTCTCAGCAGAAGCCCCGAGACCTGCGCCTCCACGTGGGTGAGTTCCTGCCCCGAGTGGCTGGGCTGCTCCCCCTCGGCGGGTGGGGGGGCTACAAATTCATTTCTCCCTGAGGCACCAGGCCTGGAGCTAAGCTACCCGCCAGCTTCATGGTCACTGATAACTTAGCAAATGCTTATGGGGCACCTTCTGTACCAGGAACCATGCCTGGTGCCTGAAACCGGCTCATTTAGCCTCGGAAGCAGCAGGGCAGAGTTTGGAGCTGGCCTTGTGCCATTCTCCTCTCACCCCACCCCACCCCCATGCTCGCTGAGCAGATGGCAGAGCTTAACTCACTGTCACCAGCACCCTCAGAGGTATCACAGCCAACACATCCCTGTCAGCCCTCAGCACCGTCGCTGGCACCCACCATCGCCAACCCCATCCCAGCCACCACCACCACGCTGCCGCACACCGTCACCAACCACCACGCTCCCGCACACCGTCGCCAACCACCACGCTGCCGCACACCGTCGCCAACCCCCACGCTCCCGCACACCGTCGCCAACCACCACGCTCCCGCACACCGTCGCCAACCCCCACGCTCCCGCACACCATCACCAACCACCACACTCCCGCACACCGTCACCAACCACCACGCTCCCGCACACCGTCGCCAACCACCACGCTCCCGCACACCGTCGCCAACCACCACGCTCCCGCACACCGTCGCCAACCCCCACGCTCCCGCACACCGTCGCCAACCCCCACGCTCCCGCACACCGTCGCCAACCACCACGCTCCCGCACACCGTCGCCAACCACCACGCTCCCGCACACCGTCGCCAACCCCCACGCTCCCGCACACCGTCGCCAACCCCCACGCTCCCGCACACCGTCGCCAACCACCACGCTGCCGCACACCGTCGCCAACCCCCACGCTCCCGCACACCGTCGCCAACCACCACGCTCCCGCACACCGTCGCCAACCACCACGCTCCCGCACACCGTCGCCAACCCCCACGCTCCCGCACACCGTCGCCAACCCCCACGCTCCCGCACACCGTCACCAACCACCACGCTGCCGCACACCGTCACCAACCCCAGTGCTCCCTCACACCGTCGCCAACCCCAATGCTCCCTCACACCGTCACCAACCCCAATGCTCCCTCACACTGTCACCAACCACCACGCTGCCGCACACCGTCACCAACCCCCACGCTCCCTCACACCGTCACCAACCCCAATGCTCCCTCACACCATCGCCAACCACCATGCTGCCACACACCGTCACTAACCACCATGCTGCCGCACACCGTCACCAACCCCCACGCTCCCGCACACCGTCACCAACCCCCACGCTCCCGCACACCATCGCCAACCACCTCATCAACCTGCTTGGTGCTTCACCCCTTTATCAGTAGTCACCACTCTTGTCACCCCAAGCCCTGCCACGACCATCACCACCTAGCACCATCACTGTCATCAGTGCTGCTGTGATCCCCAGCACTGACAACACCTTCCAGCGTCTTTTTTGCCACCATACTGTCATGACCCAACACCACCCTTCGCCACCAGCAGCATTGACACCACCTGCCAGAGATTTCAGCTTCTGGGGGAGCACGATGTAGGAGCGCCTCCTTGGTTTTTCATTTTGGGGTCACATTACAATTTCTGGCAGTGGGTGAAGGTCAAGAGCCTTGAGTGGGAACTTGTGTCCAAGGGTACAGGGGGTCAAGACCATTTCAGGAACAGGAGATTCAGCAGCACCACGACTGGGGGCCAGGCAAGGGGGGCCAGGAGCCCATCTCACCAGAGCACCCACATCCTCTGCAGCAAGCATGCTGGCCGGAGGCGTGCGACCATGGGGCCTGAGTGTGCTCCTGGTCAGTGTGTGGGGACAGCCCATTGCAGAGACGGCCCAGCACGGGTGGTTTCATGGGCAGGGGCTTGGAACTTGGTTCTGGCCCCAGCTCAGCCAAGACTTGCTCTCTAGATCCCCTCCTCTTCTAGGCCTTGGGGTGTCCATGTGCCTGGCATGTAACCTGGCCTTACCTTGTCTTATTTTCTGACCCCAGCAGAAGGCCGAGTCCCGAAGTCCCTCCTGCTCACCTGGCCCTGCTCGTCCCGTCTCCTCCCGACCCTTCTCCACCCCCCATGACTTCCACGGCCACATCTCGGCCCGGACAGAGAACGTCTTCAGCCACCTCCCTCTGCACTCGCAGCACTTAGCCCGCGCCCCGTGCCCCCTGATTCCCATCGGTGGGATCCAGATGGTGCAGGCCCGGCCTGGGGCCCACCCCACCCTGCTGCCAGGGCCCGCTGAGGCCTGGGTCAGTGGCTTCTCGTGGGGTGGCAGCGACCTGACGGGAGCCAGAGAGGCCCAGGAGCGAGGCCGCTGGAGTCCTACTGAGAGCTCATCGGCCTCCGTGTCCCCTGTGGCTAAGGTCTCCAAGTTCACACTGTCCTCGGAGCTGGAGGGCAGGGACTACCCCAAGGAGAGGGGGAGGGAGAGGACGAGCGGAGGCCTGGGCAGACCTCCTGACTGGGAGTCTCGTGGGGCTGCGTCTGCGGAGTCCGTGCCCATGCACAGCCCCCGCACCCCGCCCGAGGCCTCGCCCCGGCCACCCCAGGGCCGCCGGGCAGAGTCCTGGAGCCCCCGCGTGGAGTCACCACACACGTTGGCCAAACCCCTGGCCTCTGCCCCTCCGACGCTGGGCAGCAGCAGTTCCGTGGGCTGCTTAGCAGAGGCCTCCACTCGCTTCCCAGCCCGGAGGAGGAACCTCTCTGGGGAACCCAGGACCGGTCAGGACTCCCCTGAGCCCTCAGGAAGTGGGGGCCCCGGGGCACCTCCACACCAGCCCACGGACAGGGGTCCTCCAAGCACTTAGCCTCTCCGACAGCTTCCAGGGTTCGGCAACAGACGCTTCCAGAAACTTCCTCGAGTGGTCCTGCTCCCGTGGGCTCCCCACATCTGTCCCGTGTCCAAGCAGCTCCTGCTCAGCCCCATCGGTTGTATCTTCCCACGTATGCAGTTACCTGTGCCTTTTTCTACACCTTTTGTTGCTTGAAAAGAAACAAAACATACACACATGAAAAAAAAATCCACGAGGAGTTTGAGGCTGTGAATATTTTGTGCTTTATTGAGAAGGGGTGTCGGTGGGGCCTCACCCTCTGCTGATGAGGTTGGCAGCCACCCCCCCAAGGCTGGCACGAAGTGGCTATTTGTTGAGGGAAGGGGGATGCACTGAGGGAGAAAAAAAAAAAAAACTTACAAAAATATATATATATATAATTAAATGTAAAAGCAAGCTCTCCTGTGTACAGATGTGTATGTCCTATTTATTGCCACTTTATCCCACCCCAGCGAGGGGCCACCCTGGCAGCCAGCAGAAGGGCCAGGGGCCCCAGGCAGAGGGGCACACACAGGCAGGGAGACCCCACTCGGCCTCCACAGCCGAGCCCAGGAAACGCCAACTTTCTTTTTCCTAAGAAAAAGAAAAAATTTTCCCCTAGGATTTTGACACAAAATAATGGCAGGTAGGAGGTGGGAAGGAGCTGGTTGGTTCCCCTGGGCTCCCAGGTGCCCAGGTGGACAGCCCCCGACCCTCACCCTCGGACCCTGGGCTGGGAAAGGCATTCCGACCTGGCATCTCCCAGCTCCTGAGCACCTGGCCCGGCCTCGCTCCCTGGGCCCGGGCCGCAGGCTGCCTCCCTGGCTCTAGAAACTCCCCACGAGGCTGGAATGGCCGGGCCCAGCCCCTAGGGGTCAAGATCCAAGGTGCACAGGCATGCTGTTCCAGAGGCTAGGGCTGGGGTTCTGTTTCACATTTGGTCCCTGGGGTACAAAGGGCCCTTCTTCCTCCATGGCTGAGCTTTTCCAGGGCTCGGCCTTGGAGGTTGACAGGACTGGTCCCCATCCCACCCCCACACTGTCAGGCCTCCATCACCCTCAGGAAGTACCCGTCGCTGGTGGGAACTACCCAGGCCTGCCATTGGCTTAAATCCCTTTTAAAAAAAATGCTGTTTGTAGAAACATCTAGAAGGAAGGGCTACTGTTTGGTACTGCCCTAGATTCCCCAGATTCTTCTGACCTGGAGGGTTCTGATCGAATTCTCCAAAGCAATCAGTTCTGGCCAGTGCCCTCATCTCAATCCCCTCCTCCTAGAAGCTGCCCTGCATTTGCTGGGGCAAAAACCTGCTTTGTAGGAACAATAATGTGGGCAGAAACTAAAATCCCAAATGGAAATGTGGAATTTGAACTCAAACATGTTTACCCTGCTCTAGGAGAGGTGGATCTCCCCCAATCCGGCAGAAATTATTTCGTTTCTACAAGGGGGAGAAAGCACCCCCCCCCCCCCGCCCGGCTGGGTGCTGAGGCCATCCTTCAGAGCGGGACCTCCTGGACAGTCCCCAGTCCTGAGCCAGGCGGTAGGACCCCTGAGCTGTTCAGATGGGCGACATAGGTGGAGAGGGCCGAGGCCCCTCCGGGAGCTCCCTGGACTCAGCCACAATTCCCTCTTCCTCCAGTTCAGGGCCTTTCCTTGCTTGACCCCTGCTGGGTGGAAGAACCAGTCACAGGTCCAGCCTCCAGCCACACCAACTAGTTCATTTTCCTTTGACCTCACTCAGAAAAAAAGGGGAAAGAGGGAAAGGTCTCCCTGAGGCCACTGGACTCCAAGGTGCTGGGGTGGGGTTATCGAGCAGTTGTTAGCTGCCTGGCCTAGAGCTGAGGTCTGTCGCCCACCCTGGGAGAAGGCCAGCAAGCCCTGACCATAGTGGTACATTTTGGCCTGGCAGGAAGTGGGAAGGAACCCAGATCCCACTCAGCCAGGGCCCAGGCCCGGGCTGTCCTCATCCTCGCCTTTCAGTCCTACCCCAGGGGCTGCCCAAGGACTGGAGACTTCAAGTGCTGAGGCCTGGCAGCTGGGTGAAGGGCACTGCTTCAGCCCAGGTTTGAAGTATTCCTGGGCATGACCCTCCTGCCCCAGGCCCACAAAGCAGCAGACTGGCCACTCTGCTGGATTAGCCCCTGATCTTGGGGCTGGTCACACCCCTCCACCCGGCTCTGCACCCTCAGCTGTCCCGCACATCATTTCTCCTGAACTCGGACAGCCCACCCACCAAGGTTCCCCTCCTGGAGGTACAGGCCAGCAGGGGAGAGTCCTGTGGTCACCAATGCCACAGGCACAGGTAGAAGGGACCAAGACCAAGAGTCATTGGAGACCCATTTCTCAATGACAGGGACACCGTGCACAAACAGACTCTGCCCTACGGCTGCTGCCCCACACAGGTGCTCAGAGGGGCAGGATCGATGCCACCAGTCTGGGTCCTATGTCACTGGGCATAGCTCTAACCCCTCTGCCAGACTCTATTCCCACTCCCTGAGAACAGAGCCCCGCCTCCACACACCTTCATCATTTGGAAAAAGACTCTTGCTCCATGCCGTTCCCAGGCCCACGGCCCTGCCCCTAGCCACTTGCTCGTGTCCAGCTTGCCTGTGACGTGACTGTCCAGGCTGGGGGAGGCGGTGGAGAAGGCAGTGTGACGGGTGGCGGTTCCCTGGCGCAGGCCGCTCTGCTCTATGGGTGTTAGCACGGGGCAGGAGCCACCCGCCAGGGCTTCAGAGACAACGCTTGCTCCCAGGCCCACCTCCAGGACGCCCTTTACCCCCAGCAAGCTCAAGGTCACTCTGGATACTGACCCCGCTCCTCTCGGAGCACCTTCCCTAGCCCCCCCCCCCCTTACTCTCCTGAGACCCCCGTGGAGCCTGATGGCTGTGAACTGCTCACTCTCCCACCTCCATCACCTCCAACTTCCAGACCCACAATCCCTCTGCCTCCTCCTGCGGGAAAAAGTCAGAGAATTCGCTTCCAGATCCCTCTCACCCCTACTCTGTTCCCACCTGACCCTTTTGAATAGGAACAAGCAATATATCTGAGCTGAACTGCCCTCGGTCCCTTCTTCGGACAAACCCTTCGTAAGCAAAAGTCCTGCCTGGGCCGCCGTCCTTGGGGACAGATTCGCAGCCCTGACCGAGGGAGACCACTCCCGGAGGCCTGGTCCAAAACCCTGCTTCTGTGTTGTGACTCCAGTCCGCTTTCCCTTAGAAAACTGCTTCGGCACGTATGGTCACTTTCCTAAACTTAGTGTTAAAAAAAAGAAAAGAAACAGAAAAAGGAAACGTAGGCAAATGTAAGATACACACTCCCTGTAAGATAAATATTTGCCTTTTTTTTTTTTTCTAAAAGGTGTATGTATTCGGTCTGTGAAATTGTCTGTAGAAAGTTTCTATGTTCTTAAATGGCAATACATTCCAAAAACCGTACTGTAGATATGACAGCAACCACACCGGGATGGGGTAGTTTTGCCTGTAATTTTATTTAATCTCCAGTTTCTACACTTGCATCTTGCAATGTTGGTATGGTATCTATCAGTGCAAAAGGAAAAAAAAAAAATGTCAACAAAAAAAAAAATCCATGCAGGTCTAAAGCACAGAGTCTGACGTACAAAAGGAAAAAAATGCTCAGTATTGATGTGTGTGACCTTTGTTGTAAATTACATCTGTACTGTGAATGAGAAGTTTTTACAAGTATAATAATTGCCTTTATTACAGCTCTGGCTGAGTGTTCAGCCTGAGGATATTTTTTAAAAAAAAACACAGCATGTTGGAATAAATTTGAAAATCCCAACATAGCCCTGCTTGCTGGCTCATGGTTTTTCTTGAGAGTCGTAGATGCCCGAGTGACAGGGACACTTGGTGTCGCAAATGCTTCATTCCCTACAGAGCAGTCAGGCCCAGAGAAGGGAAGTGACCAGACCACAGTCACACAGCTAGGGAGTCTTGCGAGCCCTCGCTTCCAGGCCTGGAGAGGAGGCACCTGACCCACTGCCATGGGGTTGAGACTCTATTTATTTCCTAGGTCTATCGTAACACATGACCACAAACTAGGTGGCCCAAATCAACAGAAATTTGTTCTCACAGTCCTGGAGGCCAGAAGTCTGAAATCAATCACGGTGTGAGCAGGGGTGGTACCTTCTGAAGGCTGAGGGAGGGTCATTTCACGCCTCCCTCCTAGCGGTGGTGGTTGCAGACCGTCCTTGACTTGTAGGCTTGTAGCTGCGTCACTCTGCTCTCCACCTCTGCCTCCAGACCTCGGCCTCCTCAGTGTGTCTCTCCCCTTCTCTTGTAAGGACGTTCACCTTTGCATCGGGGCCCACCCTAATCCAGGATGCTCTCATCTTAAGAGCCTTAACGTCATTACATCTGCAAAGACCTTTTCTCCAAATAAATTCACACGCGTAGGCTCTGGGGATTAGGATATGGACTAAATTTTGAGAAGTCGACATTCAGCTCACTGTGGACAAGAAATCAAATGATGGCACAGTCACTCACTGCCTGTGTGACCTTGGGCAAGTTAAACAACCTCTGTGGGCCTCTGTTTCCTGATCTGGAAAGTAGAGGGGTTATCGTGAGGATTAAATGAGAGGATGTATACAGGGTCTAATGAGCCTTGAACACAGTAAGCCTTCAACAAATATTCTCTGAGCAGGCCTTGCAGGGGGTCCTGGGGTTATACGGATAGAAAAGCTGCGCATGGGTCCCCACCTTTTGTGCTCAACAATGATTTGCTGAGGGCCAGTGAGGAACCAATCATAGAATACAGCGGATGGCCCCGCCCTCAAAGAGCTTACATTCTAACAGGAGAGGCCATCCTTAAGCAAATAATGACATCATTAATTACTCAATCGCAGGAGCCGTAATTGCTGTGGCAGAGAGAACAAAAGCTGTAGTCCAGAGACTGAGTCACCCTAGCAACCTTCCCTGGAAAAGTCAAGAAGGTGGATGGGGGAGGGGAAGGGGCCGCTGAAAAGGTTGATGGGCCATCAGGAGGGGTCCTCCAAAGTGTATTTATTTTCCACACCATCAAGCAATTAATTCAATTTTGACACTATCTCCTGGGAGATAGCACAGTCCCCACAGGTTAAGGTCTCAGTCCCATCCCCACGCCCACTTCGATGCCAATCATAAATCCAGGTTGTCGCCTGTGCTTCCGATAAACCGGCTATAGATCAGAGGTTCTCACCACCCCTCCTTGAGTTCAATTAACGTGCTAGAGTGGCTCACAGGACTCAGAGAAACTCTTACGTACATTTACCAGTTTATTACTTAAGGATAACAGGGTTTCACACTTTCTCACACGGCTCTCCCAGCGCCTGCACCTGCTCACCAGCCTGGGTTCACCTCTCTGAACCCTGCCCTTCTGAGTTTTGAGAAAGGCTTCATTTCATTGACTAAACCGTTGGCCATGGGTGGCTGATTCACCTTCCAGCTCCTCTTCCCCACCTGGAGAAAGTCAGGAGGGTGGGACTAGAAATTTCAACCCTCGCCCTGGCCGGTTTGGCTCAGTGGTTAGAGTGTCAGCCCACGGACCAAAGAGCCACGGGTTCGATACCAGTTAAAGGCACATACCTTGGTTGCATTTTCTCCCCGGCCCTGGTCAGGGCTGTGTGGGAGGCAACCAGTCGATATGGCTCTGTCACATCGATGTTTCTCTCTGTCTCTCTCTCTCTCCTCCCTCCCTCCCACTCTATCTGATCATAAATTAAAAGTATCCTTGGGTGAGGAATAAAAAAAAGAAAAAGACGAAAGTTTCAACCCTCTATCACGTGGTTAGTTCTTCTGGCAACCAGATCCCTCCTCAGATTACCTGGGGGCTTTCCAAAAGTCATGTCATTAACATAAGAAAAGACATATCTATAGCTTAGGAAATTCCAAGGTTTCTAAGAGCTATTCTGTGCCAGAAACAGGGAAAATCAAAGATATATTCCTTATTATAAATCACAATATCACAGTCCTTATGTTAATGGTGAACAACACCAGATGTTACTGGTGAAGTTAGACCTTGGTCCTTGAGTTTGGCTAAGAAAGAATTCAGAGCCAAGAACTCTGGTTATAAGAGAAAGTTTATTTAGCAAGTCACAGGGGTAGCAGAATTGAGCCAGCTGGGCTGTGTGGACTCAGGAAAGTTTACAGAGGCGAAAGAAGGGCCCTTGGAGCTTAGGAGAAAGGAAGTAAAGGTATGCATGCTGGGTCCTTTGTCTTGAGGGTTTTTATCTGGTTTCCAAAGGTGGGGATTTTAGGGGAGGTCCCAGGGGAGGATCTCAATAGAATATTCATCAGCTTTCCAAGCGGTTCCTTTCAGGGTACGGTCTCTACTGACTGGTTGGCATCAATGCAGCTGGTCCTGATGTCAGCCATGGTGTCGCTTTGTCTGGTTTTGCTGCTTTTCTGGGCCTGGAGCTGAAACACACCTGAGGCCTCGAGGTTATCCCTAGTTTGACCAAAACTCTGTCTCTGTGGTCAACAGACCTGAAGCTTTGTTCCTAGGATTATTTGACACAGGCCTGAACCCCATTGTCCTGGGGGCTTAATGCTTAAGGGAGTGGTCATGCAAGGGCTTGTATGGGAGTCTATGAGGCTATTCCTGGTTCCTCCTCTCAGGGGATCTACCACATAAGTAGCAACTTGCCAGAGGAGAAAAGTTCAGGGGAGAGTCCGAACAGCATGACCCATGACACGGAAGGTCAGGGGGTCTAAACCATATGACCAGCCATATGCTAGGGGAGGAAAGGTCCCCCTGGGGGAGAGGTCCCACCCTACAATACTTGTTTTCCCAGTTTTGCCCACTGGGCACCCGGGGCTTTCTGCCCTGGTGACCTTCTGAACCTGGCCTGTTGCTCCTCCTCTGCTCATGTCGGTCTTTACTGCCTCCTATATCACTTAGGATAAACTGCTGCCTGGAAGTGTAGCACTAAGAACCTGTGAGGGTCTGTGTGTCAGCACCGAGGGCATCACTACTGACTGAGGGAAAAGCAGGCCTAGCACAGTGCCTGGCTCGAGGCCAGGCCCCTCCTAGATGCTGCGGCCGTTGAATACACGGTGGAGCACATGGCGGTGGCTGAGGACTAAGGAGAAGGGGGAAGCGAGGCAGATCTGGACACCTGCCCCGGGGCCTGGGCTGGAGGGCAGGGGAGAGAGCTGGGTGGCAGCAGGAGGGGTCCAGGGAAGAGAGACTTGAATGTGTTCAGGGCTGGTGGGAAGGAGATGGTGAGATGCCAGCCTGCTTGGCTAGGAGGAGAGGCAGACACTCCTCCCATTGTGACCGAGAGAAGAGGTGCAGGGGGCTCAGTGTGTCTGCTGCTTGGTGACAGGAAGTGAGGGCCTTTCTGCAGAGGAATTCCTCTTTGAAATGGAGTGAAGTCACCTGCTGAGCGGGAAGGAGGAAGCTGGGGGAGGGGGGCTGGGGTTGGAGGCCTCAGTAGGTGTGAATGGCCTCTGAAGGGAGCCGAGGAAGCCAGGCAGAGAAACCCAAGGCTCCCTGTGACCGCGAGAGCTGGCCGCCTCCTCTGCCCAACCTGTACTTTCTCCAGCTGTGCCGGGCAGGCAGGAGGCGCTGGTAGATTCATCCAGGGTAGGGGGTTTGCCAGGCCAGGGCACAGATAGACAGTGGGGTACGGGAGGTGAGACTATTGGCAAATACTCTCAAAAAATACTCAAAAAAGAGGTGAGGTCACAGACCACTGAATTTATGATCTGGGAAGGAAGCACAGAAACAGGCTGATTCAGAGAAAGGCCAGTGGTCAAGTGACAGATCTGGATAAAAACAAAGAAAAGGTTGTGAGTCGCCTTAGCTCATTGTTCTAGAGCTGGGACAGTCGTGGACGAAGCCGGTGTTGGCCACAGGTGTGGTGCTGAGGTGGAGGGACAGAGAAAGCCACCGAGAGGAAGTGGGTCACGCAGGGGGGAAGTGAGGTGCCCTCTGATGGCTGCAGGGCGTGGGTGGCGCTCCGGCTCGGAGCCGGGGATATCAGTCAGGACAGATGCTGTCACCCTGTAGACACAAGCAGCCAGCTTGCAGCAGGCCTGTGTCCAGCAGTCGACAAACCCACAGAGCTCTAGGGCATGGGTTCCCACGGTTGAGAGCGTGACAAGTGCGTGTGGACTCCCTGAAGGGCCAGCCACCGCCCCTCTCCGGCCACAGGCCTCCCACGGCTGCTCTAGGGTTCACAGAGCACTTTCTCTCTTGGAGTCAGGCAGGATGGGTACATGCCTCTCTGTCACAGGTGAAGGACAGGGACCAAGATCACACCCTGGCAACTGGCAGAGCCGCCGGCCCCAGTTACACCTGACCCAGAGCCTCAGGAGGGCTTGTGCTTGTGTCTGGCCCGGAGGCCCGAGCCCAGCTTCGCCTGGTCCAGGGTTGGACTGGGCCTGCAGGGCTCAAAGATCCCACCCTCACCCCCAGGCCTGACCCTCTCCGAGCTCAGGACCTGGAGTCCGCGCTCTGTCCTGTAGACTCCCAGGGCAGCCAGCAGCAGGCAGGACAGCCCCGGGAGGCGGGCCAGCGGCGGTGGGCGTGCGCAGGAGCAGGAAGGGGGAGCCGGGGAAGACGGCGAGGGGCCGAGGGGGGGCACATCGGGTGCACTGCATCGGGTCATCCTGGGCTCTGGAGATCCTGGGTGGGAGCACTAATCACCTCACCATCTCTGTGGCAAGTGGCAGGGCTGGGACTGAAAACGGAGCCCCTACAATAGGAAGTGGTTGGCTTCCTGTGGAAGAGAATCTGGGCCTCTTATTGCCCAGCAGCCCTCCAGCCTGGGCCGGGGATGGGGGACCCCAGGATACACATCCCCCAATCCCATCAAAGCCACTTGAGGGAGGCACAGCGGCCAGTCGCCCCCTTTTATAAATGACAAATCGGTATCCAGAGCCGGAAGAGTGTGCCCAAGGCCAGAGCCAAGACTGCAACCCCGCGCAGAGCCCCCGGCCCACCCCGCCCTCCGCTCCTCTGCCCCGGCCCAGCTCACCTGCCCAGATCTCCTGCCCGGCTCTGCCTTTTTAGGAAAGGAAAAGAGCCGGCGGTGGGCAGGCGGCCACGCTAATCCACCAGCTCCTGGCAGCTCTGGTTACCGTGGTTTGGGGCCCGGGGAGCAGGCTGGGAGTGCCAGCCCAGCCAATGGGTGTGGACAGCCGAGCTCCCCTGCCAGAGCCATACAAGGCCTTGCCGCGGCCCAGTCCCGAGCCGACACAGGGCAGCCCCAGGGCCGGCACCTGCCCCGCCCGTAAGCCTGCCAGCCCTGCACGTCCTCGGACTCTGCCTAATCCAGCCTGGGAGCGGGGAGGGCTGCGGTGCACGTGCACCAGACCCAGGGCTCCCCGAGGTCAGGCAGGTGCACTGCCAGGGCAGAGGCCAGGGCTGGGGCAGAGGCCTAACCAGCGATGGGGATCCCAGCTGGGGTCGGGGGCGACAGAGCCCAGGCCTGTTCCAGGCTGAGCCATCTCTTGACAAGATGCCCTTCTGGCCTGACTACCACCTGTCCTGCCCTCTCCACCTCTGGGGAGAGTCTCAGCAAAGGTAGTATCTGATCCCTTCGGGGGTCTTCCCAGGGTCCAAGTCCCAACTCATCGAATCCATCCTGGATCTCTGGCTGCATGCACCTCTCAGAATTAGGGGTGTCCATTAATGAGTGCATTTTGTGGGAACTGTGTACATATATGTCTCCTTGTGGGCCCATCGTCACTGCAGTGGGTCAGGGTCTGGGATGGTAAGCAGATGGGGACAGGCAGACCCTCCCCAGCGGAACCCATCCCATCTGTCAGCTCATAATCCTCTAACTTAATGCTCATAAGATCCCTGGGAAGTAGCAAGTCTTGGCCCATTGGAAAAGCAAGGGAACTGAGTCACAGAGAGGCTATCTGCCGAAGGTCAGGGTGGCAGGATTCCACCCCAGAGCAGTCTGACCAGCCCACTGCACCGTGCAGACTTTCTCCTCTGGGAGTTTCAGGTCCCAGAGGGACAGGGGGCTGCCATTTAACCAAAGCATGAATGGAGGACCCTTTGTTCCTGAGTGAGACAGGGCTTCCCCTGGCACCCGGGCCTCTGCTACCACTGCCAGTGTGTGCAGCAGCCCGTGTGGCACTTCCCTGGTCACCGCTGACAACGAGATCTGTCATGGAAGCCACTGGGTTAGAGCAGCCTTATATGTCCTACATGGGCCAAGCTGAGCTTGGGGCCAAGACTGCGGCACTCTCTAGGGCCACCCGGCAGGTGAGGGAAACGTGCCAGCATGGGGGGTGACGGGCTGGGCTGGCATCGGGCTCTGTTTGCTCACCCAAGAAAGGAGGAGATAAATATAGACGCAGGATTACTCAGACACAGCCTGGGAAAACCTGCTCTGAGCCTCAACTTCAGCCCTGGCCCAATCTCACCTTCCCTTGCCTGCCCACTCCCTGCCTGCTGCCAGGCCCGCCCGCCTCCTCCCAGGGCTCCCCAGCTGGAAACCTGGGGACAGCCCTCCCTCCCTGCTCTATGGGGAGGGGCAGGAACGGAGGCCCAGAGGGAGCAGGGTGCTTGCTTCCAGTCCCACAGCAAGTGAGTGGAGAAAGCTAGGGTGGCACCAGGCATTAGGACTCCTGAGCCCAGTACAGACTCAGTTTCCCCACCTATGAGACGGAGGCCTTCAATTTCCTTAGGCCTGCATGTCGGATGGAGTGGGTGACCACCCAGCAGAAAGGGGATGAGGCTGAGGTCTCATGCACGAGGAGATGTCGGCGCGAGCAGCGTGTGTACGGCTTAGGCCTTCGCGCACAGAGCCCACTGAGCAAGCCGTGTTTCAGCTCTGGGACTTCGGGAAAGTTACTTAACATATTTGTGCCTCAGTTTCCTCATCTCTAAAGTGTGAATCATAATTATTATTTCATGTTCTGATAGAATATAAATATCACATATCTATCTATCTATCTATCTATCTATCTATCTATCTATCTATCTATCATCTATCTAAAACAATGGCCTAATAATGGCACCAGCCTCCTAGAGAGTTAGGAGGGTTAGAAGAGTTACTACATGCGAAGCTCTTACACAAGCACCTGGCACAGAGCAACTGCTTCGCGCAGGTTTATTATGATTTTCCAGCTGAAACAGGTGAGGGTTGGGGTCCAAGGGGCCTGCTCCAAGGCGCCCACCCTCCCCGGGAATGGCCTGGCCTGGACTCTGCAGCGTGCAGGTCTCCACTGGGCTGTGCCCTTGTGGCATCTCCCCTCCCCCCCGCACTGCCTGACAGCTTCTAGAGTCAGGCAGACACAGATTTGAGTGCTGGCTCCACCACTTACAGGCTGTGACTTTAGGCAAGTGACTGGCCCTCTCCAAGCCTCAGGTCTACTTCTGTCCCTCCTGGGATGTCATGAGAGTTCAACAAGGGACTCTGTGAGAAGCATCCAGCTCAGCCAGGCAAATGGGCTCTCCACACTTGATCTCAGGCTGACCCCTTCTCTTGCTTCCTCCAGCGGTGGTGAACTTGCCCCAAACGAGGCCACACTTGGTGCATGACCCCACACGTGCAAGGGCTCTCAGCTGTGGGAAACATGCACCACCCCCACACTGTGCACGAGGGCAGGTCTACAGGCCTGCAGGGACCCTGGGATTCTTAAGTTCCTTCCTGCCCCATTGCACCCTGCACGCCTCACGGACTCATGCATGTCCACACAAGTGTCGGTGCCCCCACACATATATGGACACATAGGGCACAGCCCCACACACATACACACACCTAGCCACAGGCACCGAGAGGCACATGACTGCAGGTGTGCCCCTGCACATCCTGGCCAGCATGCACGCTCCCACACTCGGGTGTCCTGGCCAGGCCCGGCCCTAAGGTGGCCGTCCTCACAGCAGAGGAATGCACACAGCTGGGGATACTCTGCCAGCGGACGTGAGGGAGAGGCCCCGGGAATCACATGGCAGGAATCCGGGCAGGCATGCCAGGCTGAGGCGGGGCTCTCGAGTGCCAGGAATTGTGCCGGGGGGGAGGGGGTATGTGCACACACTTACTCTCCAGTCTCTCCTATCACCCTGTGTCCTTGGGGTCTTCGGAATGAGACTTGGAAGCCAAAGGGTCTCACAGACCATCAACCTCTACCCAAGGCAGCAAGCAGGTTCCTCTTGCTGGGTGGCAGGGCCCTGTCTCTCTCTGAGTCACAGTGGCCTGGTCTGAGCTGCGAGGGGCCATACCAGGTGGTCTTTTACACTGGGGAACCAGAAGAATATATAACCACAGAGATCTACAGGAGGTTGTTGTCACTGACTCAAGTCAAGAGAGACGCCGGAGACGACATGGAAGCCACGAAAACTCTTTGGTAGCACTCATGCTGAACCGATAACCACTGTGTGCTAAGGCGCTTGTGTCTAGTAACCAGCTCCCTGAATGCTTACAAAGGGGACCCTGCTCCCCATTTATAGATGTGGAATCTGAGGTGCAGAGCTGGCCGGCCCCAGAGCCCAGTGTCTAACCACAGTACAGTGTGACCTCTGCCACTGGGAAGGGGTTTGCAAGTGAGGTCTAAGCACTGCAGGTAGCATGAAAGGCACTGTCCCAGATGCGGGGACCTCTGGCCCCAGGTGGCAGAGGGGCCTTCCGGGGCCCCTGCATCATCAACCTTCTTCAGGTCACAGCTGTGCTACCTGTGGGTAAGACCTCTACACAGGGAAGGGCTGGCTCAGGCCCATCTGTGGATTTCGCCCTCTTCTACCAGTTCCTATCACTGGGGACCAACTGAGACTGGGTAGGGGCCATGTTGGGGTACCAAGAGAGGGCAAGTACTAAGGTGGGAACAAAGCCTCTGCAAGGTCAGCCCTGCGGTGGGGAGAGGTCATCACTCTCTCCTGCATAGAACTTACGGCCTAAGAAGGATAGAAGCCAGAGTTCCAGAATAGGCTGAGCAGGGGTGAGGCTGGTGAGGACCTCAATAAGGACCTGCCAGTTGCAGAGTCCCTGAGGCCAGAATTGAAAGGCCACCAGGCCAAGTAGGACCTCAATGCTCCATCCCCATCTGTTTACCAGATGGGACTGGGCTAGGGTGAGGGGCACTGTGCCCTGGTGTCCGGGACCTTGTGGATGAGGGAAGGAAGGATGGAGAGAATACATGAAAAAATCTCACCCTGAGATTTCCCTCCACCCCATTGGCCACCCTGCCTTGCCCTCTGTAGGTTCTACCCATAGGCTTGGCCATTTTGTTCCTGGAGAAGCTAAAATGAGAAAATGATGGTGCAGCATCAGGAGGCAAGCAACATGCCCAAGGCCACGTAGGGTAGAAAGAATCCTAACTCCAGCCATCACTGCTCCTTCTGAGGACACCCTGTGGAGGAGCCCCAGAACCGCTGCGGCACTGGCCAGGGCTGGCCATGTCAGCGGCACCCAGCATCTTGCAGTGCCCAGCCTGCCCCTCTGCCCAGGAGGAGGGCTCACACCCTTCAGGGAGAGGGGCGACCCAGTCACATGGCCCCAGGTCCCACCCGCTCTGAGCCCGTGCTAGAATGTGGCCTGGGGCAGATGACTTCACCTCTCTGAGCCTCAGTTTCCACAAGCAGCAATGCCACCACTCAGGGCTGTTCTGATCACTAGATGTCACTGCATTTAGAAAGATCCAGGCATAGTCTGGGACACAAAAGGCCTCAGTGTGGCCATGTGTAGTTTCCAAAGGCTCCTTGAGGTCCCTGCACTTTCCAAAGTACTTGTAGGCTTGAGAACTCATTACTCAATACAGGACGCTGGGGAGACCAAGACAGCCAGTGTCACCCCACTTGTCAGCTGGCCAGACCCAGGCCCAGAGAGGGGGAGTGACTTGGGGGAAACACACAGCAAACTGGAGACAGAGCTTGGAGGACTCATGCTCTGTTACCTTCTCCCACACCAGCCTCAATGTGGAGAAGTGGCCACAGGCCCCCAAAAATGTCCCCTGGACAGCTTTATGGTCTTGCTGTGGTTATTCCACACCACTCACTGGCCCTTCCAGGGCAGCTGCCTTCTCTTCCAGTTCAGCCCTTTCCCAGGATGTTTCCCTGTGACCCACGCAGGGGGCTTGGGCCACCAGGACCATTTAGGGCCAGAGCCCCTGAAGCTTGAGGAGGGGGAGGGGTCTCCCGAGGTCTCCTGGTGTCCCCGGAGCAGGAGCTGAGACCCGGTCCAGGAGCGGTGGAGCGGCGGAGGGGGCGGGGCGCACGTGGCCTTGCTGCCCGCGCGGTGATGTCAGGCCCCGCCGCGCCCCGGTCCCAGCACGTTCGTTCGCAGAGCGGAGAACAAAGCGTCCTGCGCATTCCTGCGCGCTGACTCACCGCTGTCACGTAGCGCGCCGCCGCATGCAGCTTTGCCCAAAATTGGTCGCGAGGAGAGGGCGGGCCGCCCGCAGGATCTGCAGCTTGTTCCCGCTCTCTGCTCCTCCACAGCCGCTCCGCTCTCCGTCCCCAGCCTGAGATTTCCCAAAACAGACTTGAGAGGGAGAAACAGTGGGGGCCCAGCGGGTGGGGATGGACGGGGAGCAGAGTGCAGGTGGCACACTGGGTGGTCAATCCAGACCCTGGGGCACTGCTCGTCTTTAAGCTGCAGTTTCCCCATCTGCCAATGGGGATGTGCATGGCACAGTTGTAAGCACTTGGTATGAGTTATCGCATCTAATCTTACACCAACCCTGTAAGGTAGGTACTGCCATCCCATTGTACAGAGGCATAGACAGACACTGATTGCCGTGAGGTCACGCACTAGTGAGCTGCAGAGCTAGGATCTGAACCGGGTTTCAGGGTTTCAGAATCTTCATGCATCCTTCATGTGATAATGTGCGCCATGCAGTCTGGCGCAGTGTGTGTCCTCCCTGCTCCTTGCCCCTTGGCGGTTGAGACCAGGTCCCTTACTTCCTCTCACTAAACCTCTATTCACTCACTGGGGTATAGGCAGGTTTGGTTCAGCAAACCTTCCTCCAGGTGTCCCCTGATCATCTGGACCACCACCAAGGTCCAGAGAGGAGGCAAGACAAGCCCTGGGCCACCAGCCAGGCCAGGCTACACTGGGAAGGCCTTCCTTCGGGCAGCCAGGAGGCTGGGAAGCACTGAGTTGCCTGGCTGCCTAGGAAAATGAGGCAGAGGGAGGCTCCCTGCCGGGACCCTTTGCCAACCTGGCCTCTTTCCCCATTGCAGCCTGGTCCCAAAGGGCATCTTCAGAACTGTATGGTGTCAGGTCAGAGGTCTGCTCCGAGTTTGCAGAAATTATGTGGCCAGCAGGTGACTTTGTTCTCAGGTGACCACATAGACTGGGCAGCTCTTCCCCAAACTGTGGTGTCACCCACCAAGGGCTCATCTGAGACTCCAGGGAAGGCCCTGAAGGAAGTGCCCCCTCCTTCCCCACCCAACAGTCTGGGTCCCACCTGGCCTGGACCTCCACAGCACAAATGTGAACTGACTCCATTTGACCTCAGGAAAGGTCAGCTTCCAGCTGAGCATACAAGGCCTGTGGTCTGGTCTATGACCTCCTGTCTCATCACTGAGTCCCTCATACTGTTCTCTCCAGCTCCTGGGACATGCCACAGTCTTCCAAGCCTATAGCCTTGACCCGTGCTGTCCCCAATGCCTGGAATGCTTTGCCGGCATGGCCTCACTGAAGTATCTCTTCTGTTGGAAAGCCATCCTGGTCCTCAAGGCAGAGGCGAGCTCTGACTGGTGTGGCTCAGTTGGTTGAGCATTGTCCCGTGCACCGAAAGGTCACTGGTTTGACTCCTGGTCAGGGCACGTGCCCAGATAGTGGGCTCGATCCCTGGTCAGGGTGCATGCAGGAGGCAACCAATTGATGTTTCTCTCTCACACATCAATATTTCTCTCTGTTTCTCTTCCTCTCCCTTCGTCTTTCTCTAAAGTCAATAAAAACAAAAACTTATTTAAAATTTTTTTTAAGGACAGAGGACAACTCTCCCTCCTCTGGGGTCCTGGAGCTCCTTGTCTGTCCTTCCCTTTCAGCCAACACGGAGCCAAGCACAGAGCACACACTGGGCCTTTGCACACAGCCTTCATTACAGGCCCTCCATGCTCCCAAGTCCCTACCCCAGGCAAAAAGTGGTGCCTTTGGGGCCCCTTTCCCCCAATCCCAGCTGGGCCAGAGACCCACAGATCCAGCCCAGGTCTAATATAGAGCAGGCCTGGAATGTTTGCTGCATGGTGGCAGAGGGCACGGCCTCCCACCTGGAAGACCCTGCTCTTCTGCTGCTGGCTGTGTGACCCTGAGCAGCTTATTCGGCCTCTCTGAACCCTGCTTCCAGGCCCTGTCCTGCCCTGCCCTGCCCTGCCCGCTTCCCAGGCCTGTTTGGAGAATCAAATGAATGAAGACAAAGAGAATGCTTGGCACGTGGGCACAGCTCCCCACACAGCTGTCATTATCACCAGGTCATTATTATGAACCTGCCTTGTGCCCGAGGCCTGGGTTCCAAGGCTGGGTGGCAGGCGGTGAACTCAGAAGCAGCCGCAGCCCTGGCTGACTCAGCCTGAGGAGGCATCAGGAGGAATGGTTGCTTTATGGTCAGCCTGAGCCAGCCCAGCTCTGGCCCTCCTCTCCCCACCCCCGGGATTCACCCAAATCTGAGGCCGCGGCCTTCCAAGCACATTCAGGGCTTCTTATCTGGAGAGATAAAGGCCCCCTCCCCTTGGATGGTGGATCCATTCAGCTGTATGACCTTGACAACCCTCATCCTCTTTGGACCAACCTTGGGAAGTGCTGGGTAGGGGGCAGGCAGTGGCCTCACAAGGCTCCCAGGCATGTCTTCCAGGCAAGCATGGTGGTGGTGGGGGGGGGGGGGGGGGGGGGCTAACTCGCTGCTTCTGGGCCGCAGAGGGATGGGTCCTGCTATCTTCCTTCCAGTATTGGCCCAAGCTGGTGGTATGAGCTCTCAGCAACCCTGTGACATAATCCTCCTAAAAGGAAGACTATTTGACACCTGGGAAAACTGAGACCCCGAGTTCAGAAGGCCCTTATCCAAAGCCACAGAGGCAACAGCCAGGACAGCGTGTGTGGGTCTGCAGCCAGGGGACTTGGGCCCATCTGCTATAGCCCTCCATTCTCTTGTGGGGTCCTGGCTGGTGATGGCTGGCTCGCTCCCTCCCTACTCCTTCCAGGACACCAACTGTGTACCAGGGACTGGACAGGAATCATCAGCTTATGAGGTCCTAATGTGGCTCCTTAGGACAGAGCGGGAAGTCAAAATTCAGAGGAATCGCTTGGCTCAGGTCACAGTGCCTAAGAGGCAGAGTGAGGTGCTGTTCCCTAGACAGCTGCTCCGTGCTCCATACCGCTGCTTCCCAATCTGACAGGGTTTCAGGGTCCCAGCAACACCAGCCTCAGGAAACCTGCAGGAAGACACCCCATGTCTCCGGGTGGACAAAGAAGGGGTGTGCCCGACCTGCCAGGGTGGGCCCACCAGACCCGCCTGGGCCCGAGGCTCCTTGCCAGGCTCAGATGAAAGCGTGAGGTCATTGGGCCATCCCAGCTCCCTGTCTGATCTCGCTAGGCTGACTCAGCCCTGCCTTACCCAAACCTCCTCCTCCAGGGGACCCCAGCAATGGCCGGGCCTGGCCTGGGCTGCCCGCACTGCCTGCTCGCCGGCCCAGGGCCTCCCACCCTGAGTCACTGCTCACCTCACCAGCCGGCACCCTGCTCCGTGCGTGAGCAGCCGGGTCCTCTCCCCCAGCCTCCCAGTTCCTGCCGCTAAAGGCCCAGGAGCCAGGCTGGGGAACCGGGGCACCTCTGCCGCTGCCCTCAGACTCCACCCCCAGGCTCTGCTTTTAGGTCCTCTCTGGCCCTAGCAGGAAACTCTAGAATTGAAATTGAAAGCTTAGGCTAAGGATTCAGACTGACCTGGGACCAAATCCCAGCTCCTTCCTTGCTAAATGGATGACCTCAGACAAGCTACCTCACTTTCCCCATCTGAAAAAAAGAGGGTAATAATAGTAAGCTGCATCCCATGAGGATTCTCTATGAGATCACATTTGTCAGGATAGCGCTTAAGAATGCAGCCCGTGCCCTGGCCAGTTTGGCTCAGCGGTTAGAGCGTCGGCCCGTGGACCAAAGAGTCATGGGTTCGATTTCAGTCAAGGGCATATAGCTCAGTTGTGGTTCAGTCCCAGCCCTGGTCAGGGTTATGCTGGAGGCAACCAATCGATGAGTCTCTTTCATGCCAATGTTTCTCTTGCCACCCCCCACCCCCCGACTCTATATGAAGTTAAATGGAAAAATATCCTCTGGTGAGGACTAAAAAATAAATGTAGCCTGTGAGACAGGCAGATCTAGATTCAAATGGCTGTGTGTCCTTGCACAAGCCCCTTTACCTCTCTGGGCCTCAGGCTCCTCATCTGCAAAATGGGAATAATCAGACAAGTGACCTCTTGCTTTGGTGATTAAAGGTGATAATATATGTAAAGGGTTTGGAACCAGGGACCAGGCATGGGTACCAGACACTTAGTGAGCCCGGAATGCTTTCAATGAATGATGGGGAGACGGGAGGAGAGTTCTGGCTCTTCCTTTGATGAGGGCCGAGCATCGGGGGAGCTCCCTGGGCACTGAAGCTCCAGGGTACCCTCTGCAGGCTGAGCTCCAAACTTCCCTAGGTGAGTGCAGAAGGCTCTCTGAAGAGGTCTTTCTGGGCTGCACTTTCTGACCTTACACTTTCCAGTCTCCAGGGCACCCACAAAGCCCCTCATTTCACGGAGACGAAGCTGGTGCTCAGGCAAGAGAAGGGGTTTGCCTGCAGCCTCCCAGCTGGAAGCAGCCAAGCCTGCAACCCCACATCTCCCGCTTCCCAGCCTGGGAGCTGCCTCCCTGGACCCAGGACAGCCTCACCTCCCAGTCTCAGAGACAGTACTCTGGGGGCTCACAGAGCTCATCTGCCCAAACGCAACAGTGTCCAGTGTTTTCCTTGAAACACACGGCAGGAAACAGCTGTGCTGTCACCAGCCCATGAAGCATCTGTCTTTATCTTGTCCCACATGCTCAAGAGGCAGCTCCCTCAGTGTGGGGACCCGATGAACCTGGGCTGGGGCCAGTGGAGGAAGAGTGGACCTTGGAAAAAATTTCTCTGACCTCCCCATTCCCAATTCACAGGTATTTATTGAGCATGTGACCTGGACAAAGGGACAGAGGCTGGGGCAGGCTACATAGGCAGAGAAGGACAGGGGGAGTAAGAATGGCACTGACCCTGGGGTCAGACAGACCTAGCTTTGAATCCTGACCATTACAGATCAAGCCCGCCAGCCTCTCCGAGTCTGAGCCTCACCTGCACATCGATGCCCTGACACACCTCGCAGGGTGACGCTGTGAGGATTGGTGAGAACAGGAACATGAGCGTGCTCTGTAATGAGTGTGATCAATAACGATGGCCACCACGGATGGAGCTCTGGCTCATTTATTCCTTACCACAGCCATGTTACCATGATTATGCCCACTTTGAAATAGATTTTTAATATTTGATAGGTCTTGATTTGAAATTCTGATCTGCCAACTTTGCATTTTCCACCAGCGCAGGAGCAGAAACTCCCACAGGTTTCACAATCTTTTGCTTAGGTGCTGCCTTTGTGGGAGCCCTCGCAGTGGCCACCGCTGTCTCTTTAGGTGCTTGCTTAGCTTTTCGTGCCTCCTCGGCAGCCCTGATAGCTTGTTCTCGGCGAGCCTTCCTAACTTCAGGCTTCTGACTCCGCTCGGCCATGACATCAGCAAGAGAGGCGCCAGTGACTGCCCTCTGGAATCTGACGGCACGGTAGGTTCTGTTCTCTTGGCTTCTTCCAACGGTCCCTTTTGTGCTTTCTTCTCTAGAGGACAGTCCTCTGTTGAGGATTCCTCTTGGAGAGGAGTGCCGACTCACAGTTTGCACTAAGAAGTTGGAAAGCCTTCCCGTGGGCCTGGAGTAGCGCCCCCTGTGCGCGGGGTAGATCTTGTACCCGCTGAAACTGCACAGTTCAACCTTCATGGCTGCGGCTGCCAGAAAGATGGGGAAAAGCAATTATACCCATTTTATAGATGAGAAAACGGGCTGGGAGAAGGAGGAAAGGGCACATGTAATTAGACAGAGGTGGCTATAGGTGAGTTTCACATCTCGTGTCTCAGACGGGGTCAGGAAGGCTTCCTAGGGGAGGTGTTAATTGTGACAGCCCTTGAAGGATGGACAGATTACATCAAGTAAGAATGGAAGGAGCCTGGGAGGCCCCAAATTGCACAGATACACAGAAGCAAGAAAGTCTGTAGTGTGTCCAGGGAGTGACCAGCCCTGGGGCCTGGTGGGCTTAGCCTTGGGCACCCAGATCATTGTTGTTGGGATGAGGAAGGACAGATAGTTCAGAGTCAGACCCCAAGCCAGGGTGGGCATTAGGGCGTGGTGAGACACTTCACCCTGACGCCAGGCTTGGTTTTCATAGGAAGGCAGCTCTGACCCAAATCTCAGTCCAGTTCTCGGCTGTGGCTGTGTGGAGAGCCAAAGCCAATGTGGTGGTGCGGAGTGAGCCGGGTGGCCGCAGGGCCCTGGAGGGACTGTCCATGGGGATCCGCCCCTACAGCCACCACCACCCATACACACATACACACATACACCACTGCTTCCCGGACGGGGTCCCGCCGAGAGGCCCCACATACCCTGCAGCCCAGGTGAGGAGGGGAAGACAGAGACTGACCAGCAGAACCCTCCCATGCCAGACAACGGGCCAGACCCTCAACTGTCCTTGCCACAGCCTCTCAGCAGCAGGGGGGAGGGGTCTTCTTTGATGCTTTTGATGGATGTGACCTCTGACATTTGGGAACGTTAAACCAAGGTGTGCTCTTGGTCACATGGCTAGGGAGCAACAGAACCAGACCCTAGACTGGCCGACCCTGCCCTATGCTACTCTGGCCTGGTGTAGTGCTGGACACTTGTACGCAGGAGGACAGCAGTGGGGATGGGATCCGAGCTTGAGTCACAGGGCCCTGAAGCTGGCAGCTGGATTCGCCAAGCCTCACAGGTTCCAGAGGGGGGATGGCCCCGACTCACCCCCGTACCCCAAGCCAGCTCCGGGCGGTGGTTTCAGCTCTTGACCTCCCTCCTGCCTAGAAGAGCCCGCTGTGCCCCTCCCGGCCATTCATGGCCCAGGATTCCCTGGAGCTGGGTGGGAAGTCCAAGGCCTTCAGGCCAGGAGGTGTCCCAGGCACACCTCTGCTCAGGATGTCAGCCCGAAATTACTTGGAAACCCCAGGTTTTGCCTGCCTGCTGGGCACCAAGTTACCCTGATGATATAGTCAGCGGGCACTTATTTTTAGCTGACACTTACTTCTAGAAAGAAATACAGTGCTTTGCATGGCCTGGCCTCCCGGTGGCTCACCCCTTCCCAGAGGGGAAAGGCGGCCTCCTGGTGAGGTGTTGGGTGTGCCTTGGAAAACATGGGTTCTAGGCAACAGAGTGGGTGTGGCTGAAGAACCACCAGCTGCAAGTCCTGGCTGGTGGCGGTGGTGGGATGGAGGTGCAGGTGCCCAGGCCTCAGAGAGGGAAGAGTCCAGGCAGTCTGGGTTTCTCGGATCCAGGCCTGGCAGGGCGGCCTCTGGAAAGATCTTCCTCCCCCTGGACCTCAGGCTCCTCATCTAGGTCTAGGTCAAGTGTCCTTCCCTCTCTGGCTGCCTGTCTGATATTTTTCTTAAAGATAGTCAGCTCTTCTCCATTAGAGCATTGTGAAGATGGTATCAGGCAACAAAAGGGACCTTGATCCCCTCCTCAGGAGGGGTGACTGTGCACAGACAGCCTTTGTGTGTGAGACGAAGCCATCTCATACTTTCCATTTCACTCCAGCGCGCTCGGACCATGCCCTCGGGCCTGTTCTGGGCCCTGGGATGGGAATTCCGGAGAAGACCATGCCTCACTGAGCTCATCGCCAGTAGAGAGACATACCTGTCCCCGGGAAATAACCAACTGTTTCAGGACAAGTGTGATGTGCCATTCAACACTCTTCCAGCTTTGACCCTTCTTATCGTTCTAATCGCATCTGTCATGGAAGAAGACGGATGCATGGGAGGCCGGTTGTGTAGATGGATGGGAGGATGGATGAATGGAAGGGAGGAAGGGAGGAAGGGAGGGAGGAAGGAAGGAAGGGAGGAAGGAAGGAAGGAAGGAAGGAAGGAAGGAAGGAAGGAAGGAAGGAAGGAAGGAAAAGGAAGGATAGATAAATGGATATGGGCATGGGAAGTTGAACTGATGAATGGATGGAGGATGGATGGATGGATGGATGACAGATAGATGGCTGGATCATTGCAGATATGTCATATAGGCTTGGTCCCATAGCAGATGAGTATAGGGGAAAAGTTCTAACCTTGCCTCTTGTTCATTGTATGACTCTGAGGAAGTCACTCCCTTTTCTGTAAAGTGAGAATCTTATCTGGAAAGACTTCATCTGTAAAGTGCGACTCATGAGCCCAGCATGCCTCCCAAGTCTATTGCGGACATCCGGTGAAATAAGAATGGACTGTCCTTACCTACCTAACGGCTGGGACCAGACCCCAGCCACTGTCTGAGGGCTCCCACCGATGCATTTGAGAAGCTACCTCTGCTTCTGGGCTCCCTACTTTCCCAGTCTGCACAGAGCTCTCTGTTTGCTAAGAGCAGGGAAGGGACCCCTGGAGAATAGTTGCTGCAGGAGGGCTCCCCACTGGATGAGAAAACATATTGCGAACACTCAGGGCTCAGGGCTAGGGCTTTGGAGTTACCCAGATCTGCTTTCTAACCTTGGCTTAGACACTGAGCAAGTCATGAGCCAGTTTCCTCATTTATAAAATAGGAACTAATTATGGTACCCACCCTTCCAGGTATGTTGTGACAGTTAATAAAGGTAATGTATGTAAATCACTTACCACGGCGCTTAGAATATATTAATTACTCGAGAAATGTGTGTTTACCCCACACCCCTTAAAGGCGAAGTGGGCAAGTGGGCCCTTTGCTCTTTGGAGGAAACTCAAAAGCTCTGCGTTCAGAGACTTCCACCCTGGCTGCTGCGTCCCGAGGTGGTTTTCTTGTTTCAGAAAGTCCAGCCGGACTTACAGGGAGTCTTGACTGAATAATGTCTGCTGTCAGCTGAAATTCCAGCAGTTGCGTGGGCTCGCTGACCTGTTCTGATTACCCTTAGATTAATAACAAACAGGGCACATGAATTATTCCTTTAAAAGTACAGTTCATGTGGGAGATATCAATCTTTCCAAATGGCTGAGGGGGAGGGACAAGGATAACTAATAAGGGGGTGTCCTCCGAGGGAAGCCGTGGAGACCAAGTGAGCTGGCCCCGCAGGGCCGAGGCTGCCCTTGTGGGGACCCGGTGTGGGACAATGGTGTGGGCAGCGTCAGGCCCTGCTGGCTCAGGGTGAGCCTCGCCGCTGGCAGGAGGCCCAGACCACCCACCAGAAAGAGGCCCTGGGGCTGAGTGGGGGCAGCCTTGACCCACAGCCTTGGGGATGTACCCTGGGGGTAAATGTGGATAGGAATGTCTGAACTCCCTCAGTTCCTAAGTCCCCAAGCCAGGCTGGCTCCAGGGCCATACCCTCCTCAGTCCCCCATTCCCTGGGGCTCCAGACATCTCCCCCTGGCCAGCCCCATCCTCCGAGCTGCTCGCTCTACTAAGCCGCCGGCACGGTATGTGCCTGCAACCAAGACACTGTGTCCCTTCCATCAGGGCTGCAAGCAGAACTCTCTGAAACCCGGAGGGGCCAGGTAGCGAGGGGGAAGTGGCCGGTTTTCCAGAGGTGAGGGGGCAGAGGGTCCTGAGCGGGGAGACAGCCACAGTATAGTCTGGGGAGTTCTAAATGCACTCGGGGCAGGTTGACTGTGAAAGTCACCGGCGGTCAATGCTGGGAGTGTCCCTTGGTGTCAGTGGGAAGACAGGAAAGTTTTCCAGGGAAAGAATGGGACTTGCCCAAGGTCACACAGCATGAATAGCTGAGCTGGGACAAAAGTCCGTTGCTCCAGCCAATGCCTGCCCTGTGGGGCAGCATCACCAGGACATTTTATCTTCACCCCTTGGCATCCGCCCTCCCAGTGTCCACAGCTGCCAGACAGCTGTTCGAGGGACCCACATTTACTCAGTGCAGATGTGAAGAGAGAGTCCTGGGGTGCTCAGGAAGACGGCCCAGCCCTGTCCCAGTGCCCTGGTCCTTCCTGGGCAAATGGACCCAGAGTCTCAAGCTCAACTGGGACCCCTGCGAGAGTCACTGCTGCACGGGGAGGGTGAGGCTGGATTAGCAGCCAGGAGAACACGTCTGGCCCCATCACTGTCTTGAAGATGATGCTCCTCTTAGACCACAGTTATCTCATTCAGAGAATGGGAGCGGGGGCTGGAAAGGATTTCCAGAGGGCGGTTCTAGCAGAGTCTCACACCGCCCTCTTCTGCCAGCCTGCCCTCCCCACAAATCTCTTCCTCTATTTTTTTTAATCCACACCTGAGGATATTTTTATTGATTTTAGATGGAAAGGAAGGGAGAGAGAGAACATCTATGTGAGAGAGAAACATCGACTGGTTGCCTCCCATCGCCCCAGCCAAGGGTCAAACCCACTCCCTGGGTATGTGCCCTGACTGGGAATCAAACCCGCAACCTTTGGGGGTTGACACGCCAACCAACCCAGCCAGAGTAAATCTCTCTCTCTCTCTTGGATTAAGCTGACGTCAAGCAGAAGTGGAGCAAATTACTGTGTGTGCAAAGCTATGCCCAAATCCTGCTGGAGACCTCAGGGAGTCCGTGCCCCTGGATCTGCAGGCTTTACTAGCCCCGGCAGGCAGCAGGGCCGGGCCAGCTGGGGAGTGCAGCAGGGCAGCTGGCTGGGGCATTGGTGGGGGCCAGGCCGGTGCCATGGTGTAGGGGGCTGTGCAGCCAGGCCAGCCGGGTGCGGCAGAGGTGCAGGTTCAGGGCCCAGACTCAGAGCCCTAGGGGGTTGGGCTGGCTATTTTTAACTACGCTTTATTTTCTCAACCTGGAAACCAACTCTTGCTGGTGGAGTAGTGTTGTTTCCGTAAAGCTGTCACCCCTAAGACCTGGGCTTGCTCAGGTTCCTTGGGCTGGGCCTCTCATCTCCCAGGAGCCCCTCTGCCCAGCTGGGCTGAGGGCAGGGAAGAGAGGAAACTGGAGTCGGCACAGCTCCCTGGGCTGACCCTGCCGGCCGGGTGGTGGCCCCTGCCCTGTCGTCACCCTCCTTTCACACCAGAGCGGGATTCTGTCTCCTGGTCCCTTTAATTCTTCTGTTTTGTTTCCCAGACTAGGAGCCTCTGGCTCCCTATTGTCCTGAGCAGGCACTTGGCATTTGTGTAAAGATTAGACACATTAGAACCTTCGCTCTCACTCCCAATGTCTTTCTCTTTTCCTTTCTCAAATCCTAGTTCTTTCTCTCTGGCTGGGCTCTGCTTCCTTGTCCTCCCTGGCTCTCCTGGCCGTCTTTATCTGCCTCCCGCTTGTTTTCCTCCCCACCCTGACCCCTCTGTCTCCCCGCTGACCTGCTTTTGCCTCTTTCTCTCTTCACGGTTCAGCGGTCTGAATTCTCTATCCACCTCCTATCCCCACCCTCACCCTGCTTAATTCTGTATTTATATTCTCTCCGAGGCTAACAGAAATGACTGGGAGAATTGCTCACCTCATTCCAGAAATACTCTTCTAAATTCTTCGAGAGGTGCCCTGCGGGAGAAGGCAGTGAGCACTACAGGGGGAGTCCCTGGTTTGCGGGAGAGGCAGAGATCGGAGTCCCAGAGCGGGCTCTGCGCCTGCCAGCTGGGTGCCATTGGCCAGGCTCCGCTTCCTCCCGGGCAGCTGTGGAGCTGATAGCCAGCCCATAGCAGCTGCCTCCTGGGGTCGTGAGGAAGAGGACACGAAAGCTCTGAGCACACAGTAGGTGCCCAGGAATGCTTGTTCCTGAATCCACTGCAGCCTGACCCAGCCTGCAGGGAGGAAGACAATGCTGCTAGGTCTCTCCCTCCTTCCGTTCTGCTCTGTTCTACCAGGAACATGCACGCGCGCATCCACACACATACACGTGTGCTCTGGACGCTACGGAAAAGCAAAATTGCCTTTTTCTTTGTGGTCCTCTATTTCCCCCTTCATAAATATCTAGTGACAAAATTGCTGCTGAACATAGGAACTAGACATTGGGCAGCCTGGGTCCCTGCAGAGCCAGTTCCCCAGTTCAAAGCCAGGCATTTATTCGTTCACCCCCTCTCCAGAGTGCCCTCACTCAGAAGGCTCCTACTGTGTGCCAGGCAGGCTCTGGCCCTGCCTCCTCTGGAGTTCTGGACCTCGATTGCCCGGGAGATAAGCTCAATGTCATGAGTCAGGCAGGCGCAAGAGCCTGGACTCTGGGATTTCCAAGAAGTGACTGCCTTTCCTATTGGGCCCGGAGACAGTGTCCCTGGGAAGATGCCGAGAGGTGGACCCTGAGCCAGATCTGCACAGGGACAGGGGGCAGCTGCCAGTTCCACGAACTGCTTGACTCACCAACACCCCCCCCCCAAACCCCTGCTCTTGTCTCCAGCAAGGCCCAGCTTCTGAGCCAGCAGAGGGGCAGGGGGCAAACACTGGCCCTTGGCGAGCACCCCCACCACCTGGTCTTTTTTGCAGAAAGTGGCTACGGAGGTGAGCCAAGACATCCTGTCCCGTCCGAGATGGACCTTTCAAGGGACACTTTGTGTGGGCCCACAGGACACATTTCTGGAAAGGACTCTGAAGCCCCCTTTGTTAGTCTCAATGGAACCTGTGAGCCAACACACTAAGAACCCCCCATTTTTACTTTGTTTTGCAAACAAGGAAACTGAGTCCTAGGAGAGATATCCTTGGCCACAGCTACAAAGGTTCTGGAAGGGACCAGAACCTCTGTCCCCAGGCCCTGGGGTGGAAGGAGGGGAGGGGGCGCTTCCTGGGTGAAGTGAGATGAGGCAGCTCCAGACTGGTCCGGGGACAGAGGGGTGTCCTTCACTGAGGGGAGCAGGCCCAGAGAGGGCTCTGACCTGCCCAAGGCCACACAGCCATAAGCTGGCCTCTCACCTCCTACAGCATAGAAAGGGCTCCTCAGCTTGGCTGGCAGGAGGGAGGCAGGACTGCAGGGCCTCTCCAAGGAGAGGGAAGGTTTTTCTCACGCTCCCCTTTCAAACTCTTAGTTCTGGGCAAGACCGGGGCAGCAGCCCAGGGGAGAGTGGGGGAGGAGCTCTGGGGCGCTTTAGGGAATGATTTGAGGAAGTCCTAGGGCCGGAGAGGAGTCGGAGTCGCTGGGGGTGCAGAGGAGCCTCAGCACTCCCGAGGTGCGCCAAGCTCAGAGGGAGGAGCTGGGCCTTCCGCCCGCCTCCGCCCTCCTCTGTCCCCCACCGTGAAGGCTGGGGCGGGCCAGACGCCCCAGGAGGAGGCGGTGTCCCTGGCTCTGGGCCCTCCGCCTGCTGGTGCAGTGCGGCAGGGCTGGACCGCAGGGGCGGGGAACTGCTTATAAGAAGCAGCCAGGGCACCGAGGCACTGAGCTATCGGCTCGGCTCAGCTTGGCAGCAGGACGCGGGCAGCACTCTCCCTCCCTGCTCCCTGCTCCCATCCAGCCGTGTGCTCCGCCGCCGCGCCGCTATGGTTGCTGTGCCCACTGCCTGGTGCTCCGTCGCTCTGGCCCTGCTCGTGGCCCTGAACGAAGGTGAGCCGTCTGGCCTCGCCTGCTGCAGCAGCCCCGGGTCTGTTCAGCGGTGTCTGCCCCGGGGAGCGCGGCGCCCCACAAGCGAGCTGGGGACATGCAGGGCAGCGGGAGCCCAACAGCAGTGGCAGTGACAGGGGGCTCGGCCAGTACAGAGGTGCTGCTGGCACAGGGCAGCGCGCGCCCTTCCCACCTGGGCTGCCGAGGCTTCCCCGGGCTGGTCCGGAGCTCCGAGCAGTGAGAGTGCCAACTTCCTCGATTATGCAAGAGGAGGAGCCTGGCAGGTCCCCCTATTCCAGCTGTGCCAGGCGTCCTGACCCACCTCTCCACCTCTCTCTCCCTCCTGCGTGCAGGCAAGGGCCAGGCCGCTGCCACCCAGGAGCAGCCAGTGCCCTCGCCCCATGCCCCAGGCTCCCACCTGCGGCCTCGGCGTTGCTCCTGCAGCTCCTGGCTGGACAAGGAGTGCGTCTACTTCTGCCACCTGGACATCATCTGGGTGAACACTCCCGGGTGAGCTACCGTGGGGATCCCGGCGGGGCTGCTAGGCGTGGGGCAGGGGCAGGGGGCTATGGGCGTGCTGTGGAACCTTGGGCACAGTACACCCTCCAGATGGGAGCACTGGGCTAATATCGATAGTTAGCCGGTATTGTTTTAACTCCCATGTGGAGGCCACCTGAGCAGTATAGAGGGTTGTCTCATGAGAATCTCACAGCAGCCTGTAAGAAAGTGTTGGCTCCATTTTGCAGATCAGGGTACTGAGGCTCAGAGGGTTTAGGTGCTTTCTGCAAGATCACAGGACGGAGTGAGTGGTAGGAGGAAGCTCCATCCTAGGGCCGGTGGATGCCAGAGCTCACACCCACTCTGCCATGCTACCTCGCCATGATCTTCCAAGAATAATACAATTAATGACAGCACCCATGTCTCGACTGTGCCAGGCCCTATGCCAAGCACGGCTCGTGCATGATCATCCCGTGAACCCCCCAGTCCTCCCCTGAGGCAGGTACTGCTGTTGTCCCCAAATGACAGATGAGAAACCTGCCCTTTGTCACCTGGTGGAGCCAGGGTGGGGGCCCGTGCTGTCTGTTCTGTCTGCACCCGCACTGCCTCCGGGCCACTGCATACTTCAAGTTGAAGTCTCTGTGTGCATTTGTGTTTTTTTTCCCTTCCCCAAATTGCAAAAGACAAGAGAAGCCCGGCACGTAAGCGTGTGTGGAGTTAATCCACATCCAAACACTAGCTCAGGCTGGGAACCTGCCAGTCCCTGCCTGCCGGGTCTACCTGGAGTCATTACAACTTCAATCACACCAGCTAAAATTAGCTCTGGCACCCGAAGGTGCTGGTCCAACCGGCCACAGGGCCCCTGCCCTGCCCTCCACTAGCCTGGGCTAGACTCTGATCTGAAATCGATCCCACCCGATCTCACACACATGCACACTCACCATTTTTAAGTCAAAACTCGAAGACATGTATGTCACTCCTCTAGGCAAGTGGGGACCAGGTGGGGGCAGCGTAGCTGTGAGCCTGTGTGTTTACTTCTGCGCGATGGTATTTCCTCCCCTCCTCCAGGGCAAGCTGTGGGCCTTCCCTGAGAACAGGGGGACAGCCTGGTTCTATCAGCTCGAGTTCCTGGCTGGGAGGGGGGTTGGGAGAACTCCCCCTGGGGCGTGGGCAGGGGCCCAGAGAGGGAGAGAGGCTTGCGTCTTGTCCGGGGCTACCTGGCCCCTAGGTAGGAGCTTGTGGTGGGACTTCTTGAGGTCAAGGGTTGGTCACCTTTTGCTGCCATCCTGGTGGCATTTGAGGCCATCCCAGTGTGCAGCATGGACAGTCCCTGCTTGCCAATGGCAGTGATTTATCTAATCCTCCTCTCCCGCTCTTCCTCTTTCTCTCCTTCTCCCCGCCCCCCCATCACTACCTTGCTGGCTGCCCGCCCACAGACAGACAGCTCCTTATGGCCTGGGAAACCCGCCAAGACGCCGGCGCCGCTCTCTGCCAAGGCGCTGCGAATGCTCCAGTGCCAGAGACCCTGCGTGTGCCACCTTCTGCCACCGAAGGCCCGGGTAAGTGGGCACCTAGCCTGCAGGGGCCAGGGGTGGCTGCCAGCCTGGACCTGCCCTGGACAGCAAGGTGTCTGGGGGGCCAGCAGAAGAGTAGAGGAGCAAATGGAGGAGGGGGAGCAGGTCCTGGGAACCCATAGGCTGCCCTGGATTTATGGGCAGTGTCCCTTCTTGCAGGGAACCAGTCACCCCTGAGTCCCTCCCACTGCCCAGCCCTGTGGGCTTCTGAAAGCACCATGCTGCACTCCTGGGCAGGGGGGATTCTTCCCTGGTAACAGCTGAGGCAGCCCAGAACCGAGGAGACAGGACTCGTCCTGTCGGTCCACACAGCTGGTCAGGAGAGCTGGGCTTCAGCCTTGGTCCGTCTGACCGAGTCCATGGGGCTCGAATTCAGACCTGAGGCTCGGGGGGCTTTGGAGCTTCCTCCGTGAAGGAGTAACATCTGGAATTGGGCGGCCATGGCACCATTTCAGGGCCACCACAGAGTTGCTGGGGGGGCCTTTGCAAATCTAACTCTTTAGGCCTCAGTGTCTCCATCTGTAAAAGGGTGGGAAGCTCTGTTCTTTCCCTCCCCCACTTGGAGCATTTGGGGAAGCAGGAACCGCCTTGGCATCTCAGCCTCCATTCTCACCAGGGTTTGTGGGAAAACTCCTCCTCTGAGACTCAAGCTGTGGCTCCACCCTTGCCTCAGTTTCCCCTGCAAAGGGCCCCACTCAGCTTCAGGTGGCCGGATTCTGAGAAGGCCAGCCACCCAGCTGCCTCTGTCTGAAGCTGAGAACACATTCCGTAGCTCAGTGTTCCCACCCTGCCTGGGAAAGGAAGGCTGCCAGGTGCACGAGCTGGAAACGGATCTGCTCCCGCGGCAGGTGGGGGAGGGCGGGGGCCAGGCTGGGCCTGCGGCCAGATGGCCTTGGGGCCCTGGACAGCCCCTCACTTGGGCTCTGTTGTTGTTCATTCAGGGCTGAAACCATGGCAAACCCAGGCATTGGGTCCCCTGCCCACATGCTCCAGGCTGGCAAGACGTGGACCCCTGCAGGAGAGCTCCTCCGAAGGCTGAGGTAGGGGCCTGCGCTGCCTGAGTGCCCCCTGTAGGCCGTGCGCATTTCCTCTCATTTCTCTTGTTCTCTGGAAAAGGCAGGGCCGCTTCCCCATCAGACCGTTAAAAGAACTAAGGCTCAGAGAGGTGAAGGTACTTTCCCAAGGTCACACAGCGGTCTGGCATCTGGGAGACTCCAGAGCCTGTGCTTTTTAACCTCTATGCCTAGAAATGTACTTTTTAGAAGGTTCTTGACTCTAGAAGGACCACAGGTGTCCACTCAGGCTGTGTCTGAATTGAGCATCTCGCATATGCTGAGGTCCAGAAGGACCAGCAGCCCAGCCTGCTTCTTCCTCCCACCCCAGACTAGATGCTCTCTGTGCTGGCCTCAGAATGGCCCAGGAGGTGCCTATGAATGTTTGTCCAACCAAACTGACTTCAGAACAGAACCCCACATCTGGTCCTGCAGCAGAGCGGCTGAGGGGCAGCTGCTGAGCCAGGACCGCCTCATTTGAACCCAAGCCCTGCCACAAACAAGCTTTGTGACCTTGGGCTTGTCACGTCCCTTCTCTGTGCTTTGAGTTCCTATTCTGAAACGGGGACAGCAGTGCTACCCATCTCCTGGGGTTGTCGTGGGGTCAGATGATTTGACATAACGCAGCACCTCAGGAGGGCCTGGCCCTGGCGGGAGTCCTGAAGGCATTAGTCAGTTCTACCTCTGGCCCTGATGGCCCCTTGGGGCCAGCCAGTGCTGGGACCCAGCTTGGCTCCTTGTGGGTTCCCATCCTTGTGGGGAGGCAGAACACAGGAGAAAAGGCAGGATGGTGTGGGAAGGACCCACATATACTTAGGAACTGTCTTAAGATGAACAAAATCAAGATCCGACTCGCAAGGCCTGGCCTTCAGAGTGGCAGAGAGGTTTCTCAGCCTGTACCCCTTCTCGCAACAGTTCAGGGCTGTTGTGAATCAGAAAGGGGCTCAGAGAGGTGGAGACACCTGCCCCAGTTCCCACAGCTGGGACCGAAGCCAGCTCCTAGCTTCCAGGCTAGAATGCGCTGAGCCAGGACGAGGCCGCCTGAACACCATGAGTCCCTCAAGGGTTCAGAGGGCAGGACCCGTATTTGTCTGGGTTGGACCACCTTCTGCTGGGACTTGAGCGTGGGAGTTGCAGTAGGGGAGTCTGGGTGAGGGGAAGGTGAACAGCCACGGTGTGGAAGTGGGAAGGCAGGTCTTGGGAAATGAACAGTGGGCTGTTCTTGACCGTCGGGTCATTCCAGCAACATTTGATGTTGAACATCAGCTTTGTCCAAGCCCCTGTGGGCAAAGACGCTTCTAGGCCTGGTCTGGCCTGTACTGATGGGCAGACCTTGTTTTCAGGGCCTGTGGCCACCTCCTGACCCCAGGGCAACCATGATTAAGGGGTGCAGTCCCGGTTACTGCTGCCTCTCACAGGGAACTCGTGGGTGGTCCCTGTCTCCTGAGATGCTGAATCCACCCTTCTTGATTCCAGGGACATTTCTTCTGCCAAGATCCGCTTTGCTAGGCGACAGCAGGAGGCAACAAGGGAGACCAGGCCTACACACCCCAGGCGGAGGAAGAGATAGTACTGGGAGCCAGAGAGACTCTGGGAAGGAAGCCTGTGTGAAGATGGGGGAGAGGAGCAGCCCAGGGCAGGGAGGCCCTCCACCTATTCCCTGGACCAGGAAACAGACCTGCTGGGATCCGCGGAGCTCCGGCCTCCTCGCCCCAGTGGGGAGCCCCCTCGAGGCAGCTCCGAGCCCTCGCACGGCCGCCGGGAAAGCCTTCAGCTTCCGGGCTGCAGAGCAGCCTCCCGCTCTGGCTCTGGTCCCACATCCCTGCTGAAAAGAACTAACCCGGAGGCCACGTCCTGCGAGGTGTTCTGTCTGTTGGCTACAGACCAGGATCGAGGCGCCGTGATGGATGCTCACACCTAAGCCAGCCCTGAAGGCGGGACGGGTCTGCCCAGTGGCTGGTGTCCCGCCGCCTTCGCCTGCCCCTGCAGCTCTGCCTCCCGAGTCCTGTACCCTTACCCTCGGGACACTCCTGGTGAGAAGGGCCTTCTCTGCTTCGCCTGTCTGTATATAACTTATTTGCTCTAAGAACTTTGAGAATTCCAATTATTTATTGTAATGTATTTTTTTAGACTTTCAATTATTTGCCTGCAAACTGTGTTTGTAATAAACTGAAATGTTTTCTGGTATTTTGTCTTGGCTGAGGCAGGGGTGGGAGGCACCTCCTGGGAAGGGGCTGCTTGGAAGTTAGGGGGACACAGAAAGGGGGAGGAAAGAGCCTGGGGCAGGTGACAGAGCCCTGGGTTCTACTTCTTGTGCCCTTTCCGGGCATCTTGGCTGCTAACCCACCTCTGCAGGCTTTGCCTGCTGTGTGCCCGACAGCCATTCGTAGCTTTCACACCCAGGGTTCCAGGACCTACGTTCCCCTCAGGCCAGTAACCGATGGCCAGGCTTTTCCCAAGCAGGTTCGGAAGGAGCCAAGGCTCCCTCTGCTCCAGCCGCCCTGAGCCGCCGGCAGCTGCTGGGGGCCCAGAGCAGCTCTATCCAGTGAGGGCTGCGGCGGGGGGATCCCCAGGTTGTGAGCAGTCCTAGTGGCCAGTGACGGGGGCTGTGGCGGAGCCCCGGCCTGGCCCTGGCCTGGACTCTCACCTTGGGCCTTGGGTGGGGTCCTGCCAGAGATGGCTGGACACTCCTCTGATGAAAGAAGCCCAGGGTTCTAGGACTGGGTTGGCCAATCCCCCCGAGGCCCATGAAGCAGCCTACCGAGTCCCAGGGACAACCAGCAGCCAGGGCCTCCCCTCTCGCATCGCCTGGACCCACAGCCCCACCTCTGCCAGATCTCCCAGGGAGCAGGCTGTCCCCTTCCGCCCGGCTGGCCTGTGCTAGAAGGGACAGGTTGTAGCCTGAGCCAGCAATCGAAAAATAATTATTTACACACTGCTGATCCTGCCTTGTCCATAAAGCCATCCCTGGCCCCCTGATGGAAGAGTAACTTGTTGACACCTGCTGCATCCTGACACTTCACCCAGAGTAACTTGTTTCCCCTCACAACAGCCCTGTGACATAGGTACTTTTATGATTCCCACTTTATAGATGAGGAAACTGATGCACAGAGAAGGCAACTGACTTGCCTAAGGTCACACAGCAAGTACGTGGTGGCATCAAGATTTTAATTCAGAGTCTATCGAACATATGTATTTAATAAATATTGATTGATTGAATTCATGGATCAGCACTGCACATGACCTTGAACAAATCTCTCTCTTTGAGCCTCAGGTTTTGTGGGTTTTTTAATCTATAAAATGGCAAACGATAGTCCCTACCTTGCAGGGCTGGTGTGAACACTAAACTGATAAGTGCTGGTGCCGGGCTCAGCCGTGGGCCTGATAAGTGGCACAGGCTGTGTGGCTGCCGTCAGTGGCCTTGCAGTCACAGGGACAGGCCCAGAGCTGAAGGACCTGAGGGGACAGAGACTGGGCTGGCTGGGCGGAGAGGAGAGCCCGTCAGAAAGGCTCCTAGACATAGGCTACTCCCATTGCCTCAGGAGACGGGTAAGCCTGAAATAAAGAGAAAGGAGCTCGGGAGGGAACTCCAGACAGGGGGGACGGGAGAGGTGAAGGTGTGGCAGGGGGAGTGGCGGAGGAGGTTCCCACAGAGGACCCCGGTGGCGGGAGCATGGTGAGGGGTGCCGCAGGAGTGAAGCCACGAGGCCTCAAGGACTTTCTCTTGGGGGTCATGGGGAGCCACGAGAGGTGTGTGAGCACAGGGGGCCTGGGCAGAGCTGGGCTTTGGAAATATGCCACCGGAGGATGCAGGGCGGGAGTGAATGAGGGGACAACAGTCAGGGTAACAAGTTTACGACTCGCCCTAGGGGTCCGCAGTGCATCCTGGGTGGTGAGGGGTGGTGTAACGGGGCCAGCACAGTCACTTCCTACCACAGCCCAGGGCCAGAGCACACCTGTCAGATCTCAGCCAAGCTTCGTACCAGGGGAATCTCACTCCCTGGCAGCCCAGCAGCCCATTCAAAATGACCCTGCCCCCGTTGGGAGCCCAAAACAACAGCCAATGGCCAGGCGGACAGCTGAGTGGTACAATCCCAGGGCGGCAGGTGCGATGGAAGCCTGGCAGAGGGATGACAAGGTCCTGGTTGAGGGTGTGGCGGGGGCCCAGGCATTCAGTGCCCTTGGCAAAGGCCCCAGCGGCCCTGGCCAGAGTTCAGAGATCAGTGACCCAGATGATTCAGTGACAGAGCTGACTGAAGGGAAGAGAAGAGGCCCAGGGAGCCGGGGAGGCAAAGTGACACTGCAGTGCCCTGGAAACACGGCCTCTGCGGGGGTCCTGCCCTGTGGGGGGCCCGCCTGGCCTCCCTTCCGTCACACCTCTCTCCACAGGACGGGTGTCTGCAGGGCCGAGGGGTCGTGTGCACCCGAAGTCTGCACCTGCTTCCAGACCACACCCCAGGCAGCTGGGGTCCTGGCAGCCTGGGGGAAGGCGGCAGAGCTTGGAAGAAGCAGAGGGAAGCTTGTGAGAAGTGGCGGCCAAGCGGAAAAGAACCCTGGGAAGAAAGGTGTCAACATTTTAGAAAGTTTTCCTGGATTATTATTATTATTTTTTTTATTTCAGAAAAAGTCTCCCCTTTTGCTGCCTTTTTCTGCCTTTCCCATAAATACTTAATAGGTTTTATCAAGGCTTTTGAGTCAGATGGGTGTTCCTTTTGAGGGAACACCAGGCAAAGACAGGCCAGAGGAGGGCACAGAATGAGCTGGATTTGCTCGGGTTCCGTGCACAGACGGGAGCTGTGGCCCAGGCAGTCGGCCCACGACCAGGGCTACCAGGCCGGCCACACATCCAAGCTGCAGGCTGGGCCCTGTCCCTCCCTGCCCCCCCCTCCCGCCACACACACGAGCGCACACACACACACACACACACACACACACACACACACACGGAACAGCCCCAAGGAGTTCATTTCCCTCTCTCTCTCTCTCTCTCTCTCTCTCTCTCTCTCTCTCATTAAAAATAGAGACCAGGCTGCTGGATTTTCACTTCAGAAAAGTCATTTGCCTATCGCGGCAATAAATCACTGGAATGCGCCATCCATCCATTCAATAATTATGAATAATCACCTCTCTGGAGAGTCCCCTGAGCAGACACTCACGCCCTGCCCTCGCAGCCAGCCGAGAGGAGCGCCCTTGAGGAAGCACTGTCCCCCAGTAAGAGGAGAGGAACAGCTCACGTCCAGGGAGCTCTCACTGAATGTGTTCCGCATCCGAATCCCGCCCTTCCTCACAGCGACCTTGGGCAGCAGGTTCTAGCACTGTTACTCCCGTTGTAGAGAAGGGTAAGGAGAGGCGAACTTGCTCAGAGTCACACAGCCAGTATGTGGGATTTAAGTCTCAGACTAACTTTGAAGCTGTCTGTCTCTCTGACAGGGCTCCTGGGTTGAGGAGCCCAGGGTGGCTTCCCGAAGGAGGTGACATCGAAGCCAAGCCTGAGGGAACCAATCAAGCGAAGGAGGAGGTGGACACGCGTTCCAGGCAGAGGGAACAGCAGAGTGAAGGCCCCTTTTCAGCCCCTTTCAGGGAGCAAAAGAAGGAAGGGGCAGGGAGAAGGCTGGAGAGGGGCAGGCGGGAGGGGCAGTGCCCTCCTGAGCACCAGATCAAGACTGAGCACTGGTGTGGGGGAAGGGGCTCCAGGCAGGAGAGCCGCAGCACCTGTCACCCCAGGACAGCCTCCGACAATGTCTCCCAGGGGGCATCCGAGTGCTGGCCACCACTGCTTCAAGTCTTTGGATTCAGCCACACTTGCTGCCCTCGGGGGTCTCCCGGGCTGACAGGAAAGACAGACAGAGGTTAACAAAGGGACAAGAGATGGAGCAAGTTGTGAGCAGCCCTTCCAGTTGGTGGGGGTAGGAGTGGGGGTTGGAATGGGTGGGGTTGGTGCATGCTGGGGTGGGGAAAGGGCATCACAGCTGGGGAAAGAGCGTGAGGCTTGTCTGGCTAGGGCATGGAAGAATCCGGAGACAGGCAGCCAGCCTGCTGGTCAGGGACCAGGCTGGAAACTGCATTCGAAGCCAGGACTTGGAACTTGAGTGATGGGGAGCCAGTGACGGTGGCTAGCAGGGGAGAGCCAGGGCAGGAGCTGGGCTCGGGCAGCTGGCTTGTGGCTGTCCCCTCCCCAGCCAGCCAGCACTTCCAGCTCAGGAGGCCCTCCCAGCCCCTCTCCCGGGAGAGCTGAGTGTGGGCCTCACCTCGCCTGCCAGGGACCCGAGCCAAGAGCCCTCAGCAGCTCAGAAGGGGGCCCTGTGCAGGCCCGCCAGGAGCCCTGGAAGAGGAATGTGGCCTAATTAATTCTCCGAAGCTCAAGGGCCTCGCCTTGTGGGAGCAGCTGCCAGGACAGGCCTGCCAGGATGCCACCGGCCCAGCCTGTGGATCACTCAGTGCTGAAGAGCGTGAGGGGCCAGCAGGCGGAGCGGGAGCAGGGGCTCCGGGCAGCCCCTTGCCTCCACGCACGCACGTGTTCACGATAATAGTATAGCCAGCAGGCCTGAGGGCTCACCGTGTGCCAGGCTCTGTGCTAAGAGCGTGTTGTCTTCACTTATGGAATCGTTACAAGGACCACCGAGGTGGGTACTGTGATTGTCCCCGTTTTGCTGATAAGGAAACTGAGGCTCAGAGAAGTGAATTTCGCTGCCCAGGGACATGCAATCAAGAAGCACAGGCGGGGAAGCTGGATCTGGACCCAGCGGTCTGGGCCCCAAGAGCACGTTGTCATGGCCACCGTGCTGGACTGGCTCAGCAGGGAAAACTGGGGTCCCAGGAAGGTGGGAGGCCTTTCCCAAAAACAGTAGACTAAAAACGGGGATCAGGCCCTGGCCGGTGTGGCTCAGCATTCAGAGCATCAGCCTGAGGACCGAAGGGTCACGGGTTTGATTCCCAGTCAAAGGCATGTACCTGGGTCGTTTGGGAGGTAACCGATCGATGTGTCTCTCTCACATGCATGTTTCTCTCTCGCTCTTTCCATACCTCCCTTCCGCGCTATCTAATAATCAATGGAAAATATCCTTGGGTGAGGATTAACAGAAAAGAGGGGGGCTCAGGAGCTGCAGGGGGAAGGGCCACAGCCCTCCTGAATTGCCTCTCCCCAAAGTTTCCTGCGGGGCTCTCTCCTCTGGCCCTCAGGGCACCTGCAGACACTCGCTGCTCCAGGCTACTGCAGGCAGGTGGGCTGGAGGAAGTGCTTCTGCTCCTGGGGTCTCCCTGATTTGGTCCCAGAGGCACGGTCCCAGCACCACCAGCCGGGTGGCACTCTCAGAGACTCCTCTAGGCGCTAGTCCCCTCCACGGGTGGCCGGGGACCACGGGGGAGGCTCAGAGTGCTGCAGGGACTGGCTGGCTGGGCCAGGGTTCTACAGCTAGAAAGTGGTGGAGCCAGTGGGGGGCCCTGACTGGCTAGAACCCGAGACTCTGCCCTTCCTTGGCTGCAGACCAGGGCCGTGTAGCCATGTCACGTTCCTGCTCTGGGCCTCAGTTTCCTCATCTGTCCTGAGGGGATGAGAGGACCAACCTGGGTTCATGAATAAAGAGCCACACACTGCCCTGGCCAGTTTGGCTCAGCGGTTAGAGTGTCGGCCTGCGGTCCGGAGAGACCGGGTTCGGTTCCCGCTAAGGGCACGTACCTTGGTTGCAGTTTGTCCCCGGCCCTGGTTGGTCGTGCGGGTGGCAGCCACTCGATGTGTCCCTTCACATCGATGTTTCTCTCTCTCTCTCCCTCCCGCTCTATCTGAACAGAAAATGGAAAAATGTCCTCGGGTGAGGATAAAAAAATAAAATTAAAAAAAAAAAAAAAAAAAAAAAAAAGAGCCACACTGATGATACTTCATGTGTCAGGCACCATCCTAAGTATTTTATTTAATTTTTTAAAATTTTCCCAAACAAGATTTTATATCATCATAAGGCTGTGCCATAATGCATTTGAGGTAACAAATGTGTATTTAAGTTTGTTCAATTTCCCACCAATAGCATAACACTGCATGCTACCTTTATACATACATTTTGTATTCATCCCTAATTCCTTTTTGCTACATATTTTTTTATTGAGTCATAATTCATAATATTCGCTCTTTCAAAGTGTACAATTTAGTGATTTTTAATATAGTCACAAAGTTATGCAACCATCACCACTATCTAATTCCAGAAACTTTTCATCACCCCAGAAAGAAACGCTGCGCCCTGTAGCAGCCACTCCCCATACCCTGCATCCCCCCAGCCACTGGAAATCACGAATCTACTCTCTGTCTCTGCGGATTTGTCTACTCTGGACATTCCCTGTTAATGTAATCATACAATATGTGGCCTTTGGTCTGTCTTCTTTCATTTAGCATAATGTTTTCCAGGCTCATCCACATGTAGCCTGTGTCAGTACTTCATCCATTTCCGTGGCCGAATACTATGCCGTCGCAAGGGAGACCGCATTTGGTTTATCTGTTCATCCGCTGACGGACATTTGGGTTGTTTCCGCTTTCTGGCCTAAGCACTTTACTTCAGCCCTTATGTTATCATAGAGACAAGGGATTGAGGTCCAGAGAAGTTAAGTAGCCCTTCCCAGGTCACTTAGCTAGTGAGTGACAGTGGGGGACTTTGCCCCAGGAGTCTAGATCCAGAGATGATGGCTTTGGCCATTGGGCCACTGTCTCCGTGGTCAGGGTAAGATAGTGTAGGTCAGCACCCGCAGAGGTGGCATCAGCTGGCCACTTAGCAAAGGGTAGCATTTCTTAGCAGCATTTCTGAAGGTGGTAGAGCCAGAGCCTACCAGGCAAAACCCCCAGCTAGGACAGGGGTGTCAGGACGCTCGGTGATAAAGAATTGCTGTCTCAGCACACAGGTGATTCTTCCCAAGACAAGGACATCTCTCCACACCTGGCTGGGCCTGCCCCCTCTGCTGAGTGTCTGTGGCCTACAGCCCAGAGCCTATTTCCCCACCCATTCCCCCTAAGCTTTGGTTCTTCTCCTGGCCCCAGTCTCCCAACACTGGGAGGCAGAAGAAGGATCCTTGGGTGGGGTCGCAGTCAGGGCTATAGCTGAAGTGGAGGCCACTTGTGACCTGGGGGGGTCTCTGCCTCCTCAGGGCCTCCATCTAATGAGACAAGGATCTTAATGCTTTTTTAAGATGTTTAAGAGGAATCTTAATACTTTATTAATATAGTTACAAAGTAAGACAATACACTTATAAAAGCTTGTGGTTCAAAACAAACAAGAAATGAAAATATAAGGAGTATCTAGAATAAAAATTAAGTTTTCTGTCCCGGTTTGGCTCAGCAGATAGAGTATCAGCCCATGGACCAAAGAGTCACGTGTGCAATTCCCAGTCAAGGGCATGTACCTTGGTTGTAGGTTCGATGCCCAGCCCTGGTCGGGGTCATATGGGAGGCAACCAATCGATGTGTCCCTTTTGCATCGATGTTCCTCTCTCTCTCCCCCCCCCTCCCCTCCCCTCCCTCCCACTCTCTCTGAAAAATCAATGGAAAAATATCCTCAGGTAAGAATTTTTAAAAATTAAGTCTTCTTCTGCCTCCCACTCCATGGTACTATGAGAATGGGTTATGTCACTTTTTCTATAAATTCAGATATATGCTTTATATCTAATTTTTAAAGGTGTTTACAATAATAAATGGAGGCATACGCTTCTCCACTGTGGTGCAATCTGACTTCCTCACTTCATAGGCATCTTCCTGGACCAGTCCACTGGATCCACGCCAGGCTTCGTTTTAACAGCTTCGTGGTGGTCCCTGGCATGGACAGACCCTTATTTACTTAACCATTCACCTGCTGATGCCGTTAGGATGTCCTTCATCTACTGTTTTCCTAAACATGCGGCAGTAAACACCTTGTTCATACATCTTTGTCCACAAAGAACAGATTTTGACATGTGAGAACGCTGGATCAAAGGACAAGCACATTCACAATATTCTGGCAAGAAGGAGGTTCTATTTGCACTCCTGCCCCCACTGGGTGAGTGTCCTGTTCCTCACACCCCCTCCAGCTTCTCTGATGGAGAAGCCATTTCTTCATAAGGAATCTGATGTGCAGAAGAGACACACCTGATGCTACCGGGTTGATGAGGGCCCTGGAGGCTCTGGTGTCTCCCTCCCCAGAGGACGCCTCCGGGGTCCTCCAGTGCTGGGATCTAGGATCCTGTCGGGCTCCAGGCCTGCCTCTCTGTGGCTGACATTATCCCACAGCCTCTCAGTTGGTCCCCCAGGGAACTTGAGGATGGAGAAGGGGCTGGCCAGCCTCATCCTCAGCTGACCCCACACTTTCTGAATAAATAAATAGGGCCCTTCACAGGATGGCATCATCATTGGAAAGCATTTGGAATGGGAGACTTTTGGCACCAGGACCTGCAGGTGTTTTGAAGAGGAGAAGCGTGGAGCATTCTGGTTCCCTCTCAGCCTGCGATCCAAACCAGCCTTTCGGATCTTGCCTCTGGCCCAGGTTTTGCTGTGTGGACCCAGGCAGGCTGCTGTCCCTGCAGGGCTCCAGGTTTCCAGCTGCAGGGCTGGGGAGAGCCTTCCCCGTGAGCAGGTACCGAATCTGCTCCATTGCCATGCGCATTAAGGTGGAAGGAGGGCTCCTCCTGGGAGGGCAGACTGGGGGCAGGGGAGGTGCAGGGAGGGTAGAAGAGGGGCCAGACATCTGAGGCTCCCTCCCTATGAAGTTGATGCAGCATGGTGAGCTTAGTACACCAGAGTGCCACCTGCTAATATGAGGCCATGCATGAGCACAGCACACAAGGTACACCTCTGTATAAAGTGTGTTCTTCAGGGCAACAGGGGACACTTCTGCATGGCTGCAGGCATTCAAGTTTGTGTCTCGTGTGATGGCTTTTCATGTGCAATCTACACATGGGCATATTCCTGTGCATGTCAACAAGTTCAAGCATATGTGGCTGTGAGTGCCCCTGAGTGTGCAAGTCTTTGCCTGGTTGTGGCTGCTGAGATTTGTGTGCATACATGTGACTACATATGTGTGCCCGCAGGATGTGCATACAAGTCCACGATTGGGGTGTGCAGGTGCACAAGTGACATGCGCATACATGCAGGTGTGTGTGTTTGTGTCTCAGAATGTGTAAGAATGCGTGCAGGGAGTTTACAGAAGTGTAGATTGGATGTGTGCATTGGTGTGCACGTACACGTGTGGGTCTAGGGGTGCTTCAAGTGAGTGCGGGCAGAGCTGTGTATGGAAATACAGTCCTGTGACTCTGCAGATGTGAATACACACAAGTGTGCAGTTGTACCCCAGATGTGGCACCTCAAGGTCTGTGAACACTGACATTCCCTCCGGGGCACATCCCCACCTCGCCTGGACCGCTCTCCCCTCCTCACACTGAGGAACAGAGAGATGTTGTTACTATATAACCCTGAACATCCTGCTTTATTTACAGGCAAAATAAGCACTTTAGTAATTAATAAGTCATTCTAAACCTTAATCATTTTAAAAACAAACATATCATAGATGCAATATTCATATGGAGTTTGAATTAAAAGCACCAAAGTGGGAGATTTCCTACTCCCCTGCTTACAGGGAGCTGTCCAGGGTCAGCGACAGCAGCATTGGCTGCCACGTGCAGGGGCCAGAAAGGAAAGTGAGGGAGGAGCCAGGGCAGACAGCCCTGGCCTCAGTTTCCAGGGCTGCCCACACCCTGAGCTCCATCCCCACCCCACACCCAGGGAGGTCTCTGTCCTGGTCCCAGAGGCTCCCATTTCTGTCTCAAGTGGGGCTGGGTGGGGGGAGTATCAGACAGAGCTCTGACCAGCCCCTGCCCTGACAGCAACTGGACAAAACACAACCGCTCGGCCTCTATTTCCTTGTTTATAACTCAGGTCATCACACTTACCTGGAAGCTCAAAATATAAGCGTTGACATCTGCCCCCTTTCTCTGCTCACCTCCTCCTGTCCCCAGAACAATTTCCATGCTCCCACCCTCGGCCACTCCAGCTCCTCGGCTCCTCCCTCTGCCTGTACTGCCTCCTTACCTCAGGTCTGACCCACAAACTTCTACCCACCCGTCAAAGCCCATTCCCAGGTCACCACCCAGCCCCATATTTGTCTGCCTTCCCGACTAGTCTGTGAACTTGCAGGACAAGGACATTCCTAGATCCCCAGAGCCTGCCCTGACCTGGCATGGCTTAGATATCACTCAGTATTAAAGTTTAAAAATTGCAGATAAAGAGGGAAGAAGAGGGAGGGCTCCAGGAGCAGCGATGTTTGGTACACACAGCAGATTGTTGGGTGCCCCCAGATTAGGTGAGTCAGCTGCCCCTTGCCCTGGGAGAAAGGGAAACCACTATTTGTCAATCTCCACTAGTACCAGCACCACCCCCGGCCGTTTGCAAGTCTTATCACATTCGATCCTCACCACATACCTGGGAGGTAAGCGATATTTTAATTCCCATTTTATTGATACAGAAACTGACCTTTCTAGAAGATGAGTCAGCCCCAAAACTGGGACACAAGCTCTTCTGATTCTAGAGCCTTCTCCGGGCTCTCTCTTCCAGGTTTCTTTTTACCTTGATGGCCCCGCCCACATTCCCAGGCTCTGGCAGGTGTCTGGGGCTCTGCTCCCGGGTTGCCTTCATGCCCTTGGGAGCAGCCTTGATGGTGAAGAGCAGGTCAGTGGTGAGACAACCCTGCGGCGGTTCGGTTCTGCACCGTCTCCCAGAGCCCGGCTGCCCACCTGCTGCTCATTAACTTGCTGCATTGGTTTCCCTCCCTGGCTCACTTCCCACTTTCTTTATGGCTTCCTGGAATCACCTCACAAATAAACTCCATGCCCTCGAATCCCGGTTCAGGCCTGTTTCTGGGGGCCCTAACCCAAGACCCAGGGGCAGCAGCCATGGGCTGTGAGTGAGTGCCTGGCCAGCCAAGGGCGCCTTGCTCCAAAGGGACTCTCTCAGGGGCCAGGAGCCTTGCGCAGGAGCAGGAGCAGCCCAGTGGAGGCGGGGCAATCCCGAGGGCTGAGGGGAGGGAGAGGGGGTGTGTCTGTGAGCTCAGCAGGGTGCACTCACGCCTCCGCCCTTCTGCAGAAGTGTGCCTCAGACAGCTCTGCCCCTGCAGGCCCCTGGGCAGAGCCCAGATGAAAACCCCCGACTTCCCACTGGCCCTCGAGCCTGGGTCTTTCTAGGCAGCGCAGGGAGGCTGGCTGGGTTAAGGCCCTAGAGGTGAATCTGAGTTACTCAGTGTCCTTCTCTGGGCCTCAGTTTCCCATTCATCAAGGTACAGGGCCTGGGTGGGGCCAAGGAAGGGCACGAAGTGAGCACCCTCTTGAGGGCTCATTTCTCCAATTCTGCCAGGAAGCCATTTGCACAAGAAACACTGGATGTGGCATGTCTTACCCCTCATCCCTACACACTTTCACAAGAGAGTACTACTAACCCAGAGGAATAAAGTTCTAACAACGGAAGCCCAAACATCGGAAGAGACAGCTTGAATTTGGGGGTTGGTCTTTCTTATGTGCCTCTAATGATATCATGTCTACCCCCAGGTGGGCAGCTTCATGAAGTGATAAGAGCACAGGCTTCAGAGCCAGACAGGCTTGGGCTCAGATCCTCAGAGAAACTTCTGAGACTCAGCTTCCTGGGCTGTGAAATGGGCTGACAATGCCCCTGGCCCCAGGGAAGCGTTTTCAATCTTCAATCCTCGCGCTGGGGAGGATTGAACTCTGATCTCCAGTTGACAGAAGAGGCAATGGAAGCCCAGAGAAGAGCAGGCAGGTGGTAAGGAGGCCAGCCCATGCTCAGGTGGGCACAAAGTGGTCCAGGGCCTTCCTGCCCCTGCCCCCTGCTGCTCAGGGGACCCTGGGCTGTGCCCTGTTCATGCCAGCCCTCTGCTGCCTGGCCCGGCCCTGAACCAAGACTCACCCACTGCCCTATTCCTGCAGCTGGGGCTGGACCTGCAGTAAAGCCCTCTTCCAGGACACCTTTGGCCTCAGGAATGCTTGGATCTGGGCCAAGAGGTCAAAGGGCCCACAATCTGATCCTACTCCCTTAACAAGCTCTTAGAGCTTCATGACACCTGGGATAAACAATACGCCCCAGCCACAGAGACAAACTGAGGCCCACTGACTTCAACCAGGTAGGGAAACCAGAGGCCTCCTTGGTTATTCTAAGCAGGGATCAGAACAGCAGCAGATAAAAAATGAAATCAAAACAAGCATGGGTCAGCAATTCCTCTTCTAGGTATATGCCCTGGAGAAATGCCTAGATATGTTTGCCAAAAGATGTGTATACTAGAATGTCCACCACAGCACTATTTATGAAACCACCCAAAAGGCCAGTGATGGCGGAATGAATAAACTGAACTACAACTACACAAAGCAATACGGATGGCCTCACAAACAAAATGTATAAAAGAAAGTGTACATCACATAATAGTCCATTTGGATACAGTTTTGATGGTGCTGAAAGTCAACAAGGTGGTTTTCCTTGGCGGGGGTGAAGGCAGTGACTGAAAGGGGACAGGAGAGGGCTTCTGGCGTCATGGTCACATTCCATTTCTTGACCTAGCTGCAGGCTGCATGAGTGTTTCTCAGCTTGTGGAAATTCATCAAGTTGTACATTTAGGATTTATACACTTTTCTGTATGAATATTATGCTCTGGAACTCGATGTAAGTTGAATCCTATTGTATGCACTCTTTTGTGTCTGGCCTTTTTTCTGCAACATTGTATTTTTCACAGTCATCTATGTTGTTATGTGTAACAGATTTTGCTCTTTTCGATGCTGTATAGTATTCCATTGCACAAATATACCACAGTTTATTTATCCATTTTATTGGTGATAGAAGTTGAGCTGTTGCCAGTTTGGAAGCTATTACAGATAGTGCTGCTTTGAACATTTTTACACCTGCCCTTTAGTGAATGCATGTATGTTTTCTGCTGGGTATATGCCTAGGGGTGGGATTGTTGGGTCATATGCTACACGTAGCTCCAGCTTCATTAGATACCGACCAACGGTTTCCAAAATGTTTTACCTTTTCACACTCCATCAGCTGGATATGACAGCTTCACATCCTTGCTAGCACTGGGGTGGTCAAACTTTTCCTTTTAGACATGCCAGTGGGTGTGAGATAATATTACCTGATGGTTTTAATTTGCATTTCCCTGATGACCAGTGAAGTTGACCACCTGTCTTAGTTTTCATTTCCAACAAACAGACCCTGAGATAAGAATTCAAAAAGGAGTTGGCAGGTGTGTTAGTCAGCTCAGACCGCCATAATAAAATACTAGAGATGGGGTGGTGGAAACAACAGACATTCATTTTCTCAGAGTTCTGGAGGCCGGAAGTCCAAGACCAAGGTTGTCATGAGGGTTTGTTTCTGGCGAGACCTCTGTTCCTGGTGTGTAATGGCCGCTGGCTGTGTTTTCACGTGGCCCCTTCCCTGGCACACTTGGAGGAGAAAGAGACAACAAAGATCTCTCTCTCCTCCTATCAGAACAATAATTCTTTCACATTAGGGCCCCACCCCTATGACCTCATTTAACCTTAATTACCTCTCTAAAGGCCTTATCTCCAAACACCCGCACACCACACGGGGTTAGGGCTTTGGCATATGAATCTGGGGTAACCCAATAACAGCAGGTGATCTTGGGAAAACTCATAAAGGAGTCAGGAAGTAAAAGGTCACGGGGAGGAGGCCCCTGAAGTGTGTGTTAACAGGCAGGTTACTACCCTGGGCATCTGTAGTTTATCCCACAGAGAGGTTCTGGGAAACTGCAAACCACACCCCACAGAGTTTTCCCACCCAGAGGGCAAAGGAGCTGGAGCGCATGTGCTGGTTGAGAGCTACCTTGGGGTGGGGGTGGGGCTGACTCTCTGGCACCTGTGGCAGCAGGGCTCTGCCAGGCTCCAGAGAAAGCCTGGGCTCCGTGCACGCTGCAGGCGCTGGCCTCGGAGGGAGCACGCGCTGCAGCGTCTTCCACGCCAGTAACATCGGAGTCTCGCTTTTCTGTGGCTGAAAAGAAGTGACTGCTCCAGCGCAGCTGGATTTTGAAGGATGAGTATTGACGGACCAAGCAGGAGAGCGCACTCCAGCCGGGGCAACAGCTTGAAGAAATATGGGACTGAGGTGGGGGACAGCAGAGGCCGTACCATGAAGGTCAGAAGGTCAGAAGGTCAGATAGGTACCCCGCCCAGCTGGTGTGGCTCAGTGGTTGAGTGTCAACCCATGCACCAAGAGGTCACCAGTTCGATTCCTGGTCAGGGCACATGCCCAAGTTGTGGGCCCGATCCCCAGAGGGGGGCATGCAGGAGGTGGCCAATCAATGTTCTCTCATTGATGTTTCTATCTCTCTTTCTCCCTCTCCCTTCTTTTCTCTCTAAAAGCAATAAAAAAAATTTTTTTTAAGTGCAGGTTTCCCATCTTTATGCCTATCTTCTCAGAAATTCAAGCTGGGCTATGAACCTAAGACAATTTTAGAATGCTGTCTTCCAGCATTCCGAAGTCCTCTGACTGTCCCCAATCTAGTTCCCCCTACAGCAAGCACCCCCAAATCCAGGAATGCCTCCCATAGCCAGGAGACACAGACCACTTCCAGCAAAGAGGCTACAAGCCAGGCCTGGGCCCTGGCCAGACAGCAAGGACAAAGGGACAGCATTTTAGGGCAGCAGAGGCCCAGCCACTACGTGAGAATTAGGCGAGTCAGGGTGCACCCCAAGGCCAGCGCTAAACAAAGGACTTTGAGCTGAAAGTGTTCCAAAATGCTGAGTATTTCACCTCGTGTCACCTGAATTCAGAGTGTGCTGCTCCTCTGAGGTCTTGTCACTGATCAGAAAATCTGTATTTGTTCACATTGTTCATGGAGCCCACACAGGGTCAGGGAAAGGCTGGGCCAGGGGTGTGGGCTTAGCTGGGCAACCCCCACTTTGTTTTGGCCTGAAGGGGTTGGGGAAGTGGGAACCTAAGGCAGGTCTGAGCAGGGTCCAACTGCTCTGTAGAGCTCTCAGTTTGGAGTACAGCCATGTCCAATTCTGCATCCAAATAACAAGCATCTTCTCTGCAGATGTAAGTGTAACCCTGACAGGGGCCAGGCATCACGGACACCTGTTTGCCAGCCCAGCCTTTCTTTGGCAAGCTGCATGCTCCCCCCCCCCCCCCATTAATCCTGCTCTGTCCACTGGCTCAGGTGGGGCAGCCTCCCTGCGTGCCCAGGCAGGGGCACTCATGAGCTAGGCCAGCCAGAGATCCCACCCCCACCCTAGGCACAGTGATTGACAAGGATAAACATGGGCCCAAGGCAGGCCAATAGGAGTCTTCCCTGAGACTTTTGCAGGAAGCTCTCTCTTCCTCAGAGATTATGAACCATAAAGATGAGAGTGTAGCAGCCAGTTGACATCTTGCATCACATGGAAAAAATCTGCCAAGAAAAAAAGCCCAAGACTGGCAGGCCTAGCTGAGTGAAGGAAAGAGTCTTATCGGCATCCATTAAACACCTGGATGCAGCATTTCTGAAGTTCCTCGGACTCCTTTTTTATTTATTTTTAATGTTTTTATTGATTTTCTCTTTTTTAGAGAGAGAGAGAAGAAGAGAGAGAGAGAGATAGAAACATCAATCACAGAAGCATCAACATCAATTGGCTGCCTCCTGCACGCCCCCTACTGGGGATGGAGCCTGAAACCCAGGCATGTGCCCTGATGGGGAATCGAACCAGTGAAATAAATCTTTATGCATAGGTCGACGCTCAACCACTGAGCCACACCAGCCGGGCAAAGTTCCTCCGCCTTCTCCTTTGCATGAGCCAATATACTTCCTGCTCTGCTTACATTTCATCAGGATTTCTGTCGCTTGCAGTCCAAATGGTTCTGAATAAAACGCTAGGTGAGAATACAGCCAAGTCCTCTCTGCACCTCCATTTCCCAGAGATACGCAGGGAGTTTCTTTTCAAAAGGCCATTGCAACTGGGCTGTCGCAATGAGGCAAAGATCCATGTCCTGCTGCCCTCCTTTGAGCAGTGGCAATCGGCTAATCTGAAACAGAGCGAGTGCTGCCGGTTGGTGTGCACGAGTTCGGGACATTATGCACACTGAAGGGCCGTGTCCTGGCAAGCTGCCCTCCTCCTGGCTTCCCAGGGTGCTCTGCAAAGGGAAAGACTGTGGGGCAGTTTTCTGGCTGACAGTTCTGGGCTCACTTAATGACTTTTTTGTTTGCTGACTTGTAGGGGGTCAGAGCCATATAGATTTAGGAGAAAGGGAAGAAAACATGGCATGTTTGCAACCCCGCATGAGAGGGCATTGTTGGCATATTTCTCATCTGATATACCTGTTAATTCAGTTGCGATCAATAAACCACCTGAATGTCCATCAATAGGGGTGTGGTTAAATCAATTATAGTATGTGGATTTTAAAAGAAGGAAGGTAGCTACAAAAATATACTGTTATAGGAATATGTCTGTAACGTATGAATTGTTAAATGCAACTGTCACAATCTTACCTCAATAAAGGATTGTTTTTTTAAAAGAATTTTGAGAATAATATGTATGGCATGTGCCCATTGAAAATAATGCCTGGAAGACCCTGGCCAGTGTGGCTGAGTTGGCTGAGTGTCATCTCATGCACCAAAAGGTTGCCAGTTTGATACCCAGTCAGGGCATATACCTAGGTTGTGAGTTTGATCGCCAGTCGGGGCACATATGGGAGGCAACCAATCAATGTTTCTCTCTCACTTTGATGTTTCCGTCCCTCTCCCTTCCTTTCTCTCTAAAATCAATTAAAAAGTTTTTAAATAATGATACCTGGCAGTTCTAATTTACGAAAGGCTTATCATTTATACACTTAGAAGTGGAGTAAAGGAGAAAAACAAACTGCAATGAAAAGTAACAGTCTCTTTGGGATTTAGTCGCTGCAAACTTTAGCTCCCTATCAGAGCGATTTCCCCCTCATAGGGGTCTCCCTCTCATGAAGGGGTGTAAGAGTTGAGAGCTTGGGTGTCCTCGTGGCATCAAGGAAAGGCCCCTCCCTGGCCTCAGGTCACCCTCTCGTCGGAGCAGCTCATCCTGTTGGTTCTGAGCCTTGGTTTCTGCCCTGGCTGCCGTTAACTGTGAGCAGGTGAGGCCCAGGGTCTGTTCTGACTTGGGCAGAGGTGCTGGGCTGACCAAGATCCCTAAGATCTTACTGGGACCCAAGGGTGGGGGTGTCATTGTGTCCCTGTCCAGGGTCCTGACTGGCAAGTGACCACCAAAGCTCTCAGTGGCCTTCTGTGTACTCCCATTGTTGGGGTGCTGGGAAATTGGGGTATCCCTCCTACATCACACGGCAGACAAGCATGACTAGGGCACTCTCCTTGCTCTGCTCTCTGCCTGAACACCCGGTAGCAGGTTGAATGCTGGCCTCCGCAAAGATACGTCCACACTCTGACCCAGGAACTTGTGAATGCGATTTGGCAAAAGGGTCTTCGCAAATATAATTAAGTCAGGGTCTCCAGATGAGGTCATCCTGGATTATCTAGGTGGGCCTGGAATCTAGTGACAAGGCCCCGGATCGGGAGAGTCAGAGGGAGATTTATCACAGAAGGGAGATGACTCAGGAACAGAGAAGGCCGAGTGAAGACAGGCGAGATTGGAGTGATGCAGCCACAGGCAGCGGGAAGAGGCAAAAAACAGATTGTCCTCCAGCATCTTCCGGGGGACACAGCCCTGCCGATACCGCGATTTCAGACTTCTGGTCTCCAGATCTGTGAACGAATAACTTCCGGTCATTCTAAACCAAGTTTGCGGTCATTTGTTATGACAGCCCAGGGAACTCGCATGCACCTTCTGTTGCCCTTTCTACTCCACTGCGGGCATGGACCAAACATCCCTCCAGGCAGCACCACAGGGGCTAGAGTTCTAGAAGTGAGCGGAAGCCCCCAGCTGGGGGTTCTGTTTTGTCCACAACGTCTCCCCAGGCTGGGGTTCAGAAAGCAAGGTGGGGCACCGGGGCCGTCAGCAGCCTCTCTGCCTCACTCAGCCCCTCCCAGACCCGTCTTCCCAGCTCTCCTATGACTCCCTGAGAAGTGGAAACACTGCCCCCTCCTCCCAAGCTGAGCAGGCGTCTCCCTCGCATCACCCTCAACTTGTCCTACCCGTGTCTTAGCGTCAAACTCCACCTTCGGGTCTCCAAGGTTTGCTCTTGGTGTCTACAGGAACATTCTGGGAACAGAGAAATAGACTTTGCTGTTATGGTAAATGATTTTGATGTTCTACCCATCTTCTATTTCGCTGCTCCTCCTCTTGAAAACACCCCAGTTTTCATTCTGGAGTCCTCCTTGTCCGCATATCACCCATGCTCCAAGGGAAGTGGACCCCAACTGCAGATCCAGGGCAGTTCTACCTGGTGTCATGGAATCCACCCCACCTGCCCAGTGATGGTCCAGAGATCCAGGCCTCAGCACCAGCCCAGGGCCCACGCAGACCACAGGATTAGGCATGTGGTCCTCACTGAGATGCAAGGGGAGACTTGCTGAGAGTTTCTGGGGCAGGTGTTTCCTCGCTCTTAAGAATCCAGAAGGGACATGCTCTAGCTTCCTAAGTGTCATGGTGGTGACTGTATAGTTCAGCCATTTGGCATTCTGAGGAAAGCTAGCTCGTGGACAAAGCCATCAGACTCAAGAAGGCTGCAGAGAGGTGGCCCAAAGCTGCTGGATTAAGCCAGCCCTGAAGTCCACCCTATCTCTTGAGTCTGGTTACCTGAGCCAATACATCTCATTAAAGCTAGTATGTGTTGAACTTAAAGTTACTTGCAGCCCAAAGCATCCTAACCAAAATCTGAACCCAGCCTCACCGGCCCTTACTTGGTACTTCTTCATCTCCAAGGCCCAGGTGGAAACATCACCTCCTCTGTGAAGCCAGACTGGATTCCTCTGCAGTCGCAGTGACATTGTATAGTACTTGAGCTTCTGTACTCACTCTGTACTGCAGGCATTTGTTTGTTTACACGTCTGTGTTCCCCACCACCGCGCTGCCACCACGCCTCAACAGAGTGTCCTCAGAGCTGGGTTGGGGCCAGTTTCTCTCTACATGGCCAGGGCCTCTACAGAGGGTAAGTCTGGGTGTAATATCAGAGCCCGGGACGTGTTTGTTACGTAAGTGAAGGAGTGAGTGAAGAAATGAATGAGCTCCTCCATCCGTGAATGGGTATGTGAAGGAGTAGGCAGATGCATGAATGAGCCAGAGAAGTTATCAAGTGAATGAGTCAGTGAGAGGGAGAAAGAGGGGGAGGGAGGAAATGGTGAGTGAGCCTGTGAAGGAGGGAGGGCCGAGAGGGTTCCCAGCTTCTCCAGCAGCCCTGGCATCGGTAAGTCCCCGCCACCCCTGGGCCTGTGCTCTGTGCCAACCAAGTCTCACGATGCCTCCTCCCAGAGCCAGCTCATGTCAGTCTGCTCAGCACACGCTCCCTGATGCTGGCCAGACCCTGCGCTGGGCCATTAATCAGACAGGGCCTGCCCTGGGGCTCCCGGGATCGAGGGCAGACAGACAGCCTCATAAATTAACTCGATGCCATGCTGGGCAGACATGTGTTCTGGCAGAGCAGTGAGCTCAGGGCTGGCTCGGCAGCCTGGGGCCCGGCAGGGCCTGAGGAGGGGCCCGGGAGAGCCTGGAGAGGAGGGACCTCAGTGCTGCGCCTGGAAGGGGGTGGCGGTGGACAAAGGGCACCCGGGCAGGAGGGACAGTGCCAGCAAAGCGCACAGTGGCTTGGGGATGCAGAGCAGGGAAAGCATGCTGGCAGATGGGCCACGGTGAATTCAGGGCCGGCAGAGGGTTAGGGCTGGCGAGCCTGGATTAGGGACGCAGGAAGGTGAAGAGCAGGATTATGAGCTGGCAGCCGAGTGTTTGCGGAGGAAGGCGGGAGGCTCCAGGGAAACGCTCGAGGGACCATATACATCGAGGAGATTCCAGGGTCCTCGGGGCTGCATCCTCCACAGCTTTAGCATAGTTTAGCTCCTGGCTTCTGTCTTCAAAGAAATCGCCATCCTCCTCCCAGCCCTAACGTTCCCGTCAGCAGCTGAGGCATTTGGGGACCCCAGACTGGGCAGGTTACTTGGGGGAACCCTTATAAGTGGGTGTTTGTAAGTCGGGGTTGTTTCACAATGGTTCAGGTCAGGGTAACAGAATGTTCTGGGCTTCCTGAAGTAAATCAGGGCATTTCAGAGTTTGACAGGAAACCTTGAAATTGGGTCCGTGGGGGGCAGGGAAGCCACTGACCACCCTGTGCTGCACAGGACGGCCCTCCACAGCAAGAACGGCCGGTCCGAGGTCCAAGGGCCGAGGCTCTGCAGCCCCCCGCAGGTGGAGGGCTGGAGAGCCGGAAGGAGGCGGTCCCTCGCCGGTGCCGGAGCTGTGCTGAGTGAGCCCTGTGAGCACGTGCCATCTATCCCTGACTTAGGCTGAGGAAACAGATTGACTCCCTCTTGCAAAGGCAGGACTCTACCCACGGGAGTCTGGCTCCAAAGGCCATGACATTCATGGCCTCCCACCTCACCCAGCAGCTGGGACTTGAACCCCGGACCCCACTCTCCATGGCAAGTGTTCTTTCCATTCTGCTGTGTGCCCCTGGTCCCTATGGGAATTGTGGCCTCCTCTGCTCAGAAGTGAAGCTTGGCAGCCGGGACGTGGGTTTGTCAGGTTGGCATGGGGCAGGCATGAGGCAGAGCCCAGAGACAGAGGGTCTTTGTCTGCCTACAGATGGGCAGGCAGGCCTGGGCTGTGTGGCCAGGCCCCGGGGCCAGTCGGGTGCAAACTCATTAGACAGCTGCGGAGGCTGCCAAGGAGAAGGAACAATCAGAAGGCCCAGCTCAAGCCAGGAAGCGAGGCCGCACTGTGCGAGCTGCTGGGCTGTTCTGCCCCCCGCCGTGGGCCAGCTTCCAGGACGCAGCTGCAGAGCTGGTCTCCAGGACGCCAACACGGCTCCAACACCCTCGCCCACTGAACCCACTGTGTGCTGGGCCGGGCACACTGCACGTCTTGTCTCGTTTTGGGGGGGTGATTATTAACTCCGTCGCCCATCCATTCATTCAACAAAGATGTACTGAGTTCCTACTGTGTGCCCGCACCGCACTAGGTCCTGAGATACAGCAGGGAACAACACGGACAAAACGCCCCGCTCCCGAGGAACTGATGTTCTGAAAGGGGGAGACAGACACCAAAAGGGAACAGACAAGGTAACAGCAACTTGTGACCAGTGCTATGGAAGAAATGAAGGGGCAGATGGGGGCCCCTTGGATAAAGTGGTCAGGGAAGACCTCTCTGAGGAGGTGACAGTTCACAGAAGAGGCTCTGAGGCTCAGAGAGGAGAGGTGCTTTGTCCAAGCTCACACAGCAGGTACGTGGAGGCGCAGGGACCTGGCCCAGGCCTGCCTGACTCCAGACCGGACCTGGCCACCTGTGCCCTGGAAGCCCCTTCCTGCTGGGGCTCACCACCACCATCACACTCATGGGTAACATTGGCATAGTGTCTCCAGTCCTTCTCATACCAGCCTCAAGAAGGAAGTAGGCTTATCCTCTCCATTTACAGGTGGGGAACTGAGGCCCAGAGAGGGGCCATGACAAGGCCAGGTCCCCACAAAGGAGTCTTAGTGTTCTTTCTACCACGCCCCGCCCCTTCCGGGCCAGACACTTAGCCGGTGCTGAGCACTTAGTAGGTCTGTAACAGACCATGTGGCTATGGACAAAGTCCATCACCCATTGGGGCTTCTATTTCTCCATCAGAAAATATGAAATTAGCCCAGCCCACCTCTGACATGCCCAAGTTCGTTCTATTCGATCACCACTGCTTGAGGAGTGCGGTGCCCCGGGACACAGAGGTGGGGGAGGCTGTGCCCGCCCCGTGCAGTGGGAACAGCCACGCCACCCCGGAGTTGCCTGGGAACGCCTTCTAGGTGGAGCAAACCATGGTGTGAAAGGAAAAAGCGGGGAATCAGCAGGTTTAGGACGAGAGAGCCATCTGGAAATTTTATCCAGCGGTCCCCCTCCTGTCCCCACGTTCCCGACCCCTGTACCCTGCAGAAGGTCCTAGGCGACCACAGCTTCCCACCTTCCCCTTCCAGCAGAGTGTCCAGTGGGCCACCAGCTTTGTGTGTTATAGATCAGCTGAGAATGGGTGACCAGAGCACGGCGGTAGCACAATGACAGGGAGGGTTTATGAGCTCTTTCTGCAGGTCAGGCTGCAGTCCCGGGAGACAGGTCATATATTTATCCCTGATTTACAGATTCGAGATCTGAGGCGGAGCGAGGGAAGCCGCTGGCCCAAGGCCACACACCAGGAAATGGCCTTGGAGAGATTCACACACACAAGGCCGGGACTCCAGAGCTCGCTCAGAACAAAAGCTGCTCATTTGCATAAGTGTTTGCGCCCTTCCACCCCTGCAGCAGTCAGTCCCAGAACGTTCTCTAGGAAATAATCCGAGAGCCCAGGGGGTGTTCACTGCAGCCGTGTGTATGACGTGGAGGACAACTGGAGGCAACCTGCCCGCGCGGGGCCCTGTTCACGTTGGAAGTTAGACAGCTTCCGACGGGCTGCGGCTGCCCGGGCACCACAGGGAGCACACGCCAGGCCAGTACCCTCTCGTGTAAGCCCCGCTCCACCCCTGCAAAGCGGGTCTGGCTTTCTCCATCCCTAGACATGGCATCAAAGTTCAGAGAGGGTGAGGGATTTGCTGAGGACACACAGCTAGGGACAGGCTTGGGCACTACTGGTGCTGCTCGGCCTGTTCACAGCCACCCCCACTGAGGGAATGGGCAGCTCTGGTCTCCAAGAAAGGAAGCTAAAATTCAGAGAGGGCAAGTGACCTCCCAAGGCCACACAGCCGGTGAGCAGAGAAGTGGGGCTGACCTCTGGCGCTGGGACTCGGGCTCTGGAACCACTTCCCCACACTGCCACCTGCTGACTGGGAATCTGCAGACGGGTCACTGAGCCTCTCTGAGCCTCCTGGCTTCCTCGGCTGTAAAATGGGGTAAGAATGTCCGTTTTGTGTGACGGTTGTAGGGAGGATTCAGTGAGTGTCCAACCAAAAGTAGTGTCACTATATAACTATGTAAGTGGTGATAACAACAAAGAACATTGACAATACCAATAATAACAATAGTTGTTACCCAGGAGACAGCACTGTGCTGCGGGAGGAAACCACGCCTGGGCTTTAGGAGGACTGGCTTCAAGTCAGCTCAGACAGCAGTCTCCTCTCTGGGCCTCAGTCTCCTCGTCTGTAAAATGGGGGAAGGGCAGACGTGACAGCGTTTCCTGCTATGATGGTCTGTGAGGCAGGGAACCTGTTGTCTCAGGTTTTCCCAAGCACAATGGAGCCCTGGGCTCTGACTGCTGAGCCCTCGTCATGGGCTGGCCTGCGGGAGCAGGGAGAAGATAGAGGCAGGCCCCGAAGGGAGGACAAGGGGCCCTGGGGCAGGGAGTCAGGGTGAGAGCAGGAGGCCCCTGCATAGTGTCCCCCAACACGGCCTATGGCTCTCCACCTAGGGATTACCTCAGACCTCAGAGAGTGCCCTGTCTTCGTCCCTCTGCCCCTCAGTCCTCTGCATTGGTTCTGATCCTTGGTGATGAGGAAGCAGGAAAAGGCAAAGAAAGAAAGGTTGGAAGGGCAAGGGTTGTGCCACTGAGTGATGAGCAAGGCAGAAGCTGCAAGAGCCAGGAGCTGGAGGAAAAACTCCCAGGCTGGGGCGATGGTGGGAGTTGGGTGGGGAGAAAGGGACCTGGGACAGGTGGGAATTGGGGAGGACAGAAAAGAGGCCCAAGAGGCCCTCGGAGGCCTGCGACAGTTTCAGAGGCCCAGGCTGGAGGCAGGATCCCTTTTACTGACCCTGGCAGCCGTCTGGAGCTGCCTCACTGTGTCCAGTGACTGGATGTGTGGGCCAGGCCTTTGATGGGGTGATCCCAGCCCTGAGGGCAGGTCTGCCATTGTGGCCCCAGCCCCTAGCACAGGCTGGCCACACACAAGGGTCAGGGGTGTCTGCTGAACAAAGGCTCTCAGAGGTCATCTGGAAGGTAGAGGACATCTAGTCCACTCTCCCCCACCCCCACCCCAGCTGGGAGGCAGGACTTGCTAAGCAACACTCTGATTGGAGCCCAGGTGTCCTGTGTCTCAGGCCTTTTTCCAGCTCGGCACCTAAGGGCCCCTCAGCCCTGAGCCGTAGCGAGGGGAGCCCCCACCTCTGGCTCTGGCTCTACAACCAGCGATGGGACTGGGTCAGGGCCTGTGACTCAGGCTGATCTGTCCAGGTTGGAGGAGCATTAACTAAGGTAACAGGTGTGAAAGTGCCTTGAAAGAAACACAGCATCGCCCAGCCGGTGTGGCTCAGTAGTTGAGCATCAGGCCCATGCACCAAGAGGCTGCCGGTTCGATTCCCGGTCAGGGCACATGCCCAGGTTGTCAGCCCAGTTACCCATTTGGGGGGCATGCAGGAGGCAACCACTCAATGTTTCTATTTCTCTCATCCTCTCCCTTCCTCTCTCTCTAAAAACCAATAAAGAAAAAATAAAAATAAGAAACGCAGCATCTGTGTGGTGTAGGGGTGCCTCAGTGGGGTGCAGCTTCGACTCCTGAGGAGCTGAGGGCACCGGCAGGGAACGCACGGAGGCAGCATCAGGGACGCTGGGGAGCCTGACCCAGGACTGCCTCCGCCGGGGTCCGAGTGGCAGGTGGCAGGTGGCAGGGAGGCAGGCAGGGTCCTTGGAACTGAGGCGCTGCAGCAGAGAGAGCGAAGGCCAGGGGACCCACCAAGATACCCCAGAGGCAGTGAGACGGAGAGACAGTGGGATCAAGCCAGCTTTCGCAAGCTCCCAGCCGCAGCCAAGGCAGGAGATCGGCTTGTAAACAGACAACAAAACCCCTCATACATGCCCCAACTCATCTCTCTCACGGGCTCAGAGCCAGCTCCGGCCGGCTCAGACTCCCTGCCTCTCTCCAAGGAGGTGGGCAGTTCGACTCGGCCCTGGAGAGGCCAGTGCCTCCGCCCGTCCTGTTCTTCCCTCGCCTCACTCATAACAAATCCTCTCTGGCTTTACTGTTTGCCCTCTTCCTTGCTAGACTCCCACCTGCTCCCTACCCGCCCGTTGTGGGCCCTGTCATCAGCACTGAGGGCCTTCCTCCCAGCCTTCCCTGGCTCCCCACGTCTTCAGGGTCCAGTTCAGGCCTTGGCTCGGCAGCTGTGATCTGATCTCTAACCTCAATCCCCGCTGCTCCCCTCTGCCCCAACGCCGACTCTGAATCTTGGGGTGCTTTCCCATGCAGCCTGCTCATCCAGTCTGGATTTGGCCCTTCAAGCTGTTTGTCCCTTGACCATTTACAGCCTGTGGCCCAAGGGCGGATCTAGCCAGTGGGCATACCTTCCTCTGGAGGACAGGGGGTCTTGAGTCTGCCCAGTCAGAGGAGCCACGGCGGAGAGGAATCCCCAGCCTGCCACGTCCTGACGGTGTGAACTTCGGGAAGCGAGCCTCAGTTTTTCGGTCCGTAAAATGGGAATGATAATCCCTGCACAGGATTCGGAGCTCTGGGCCTGGTGCTGACCCCAGAGATGGCACTCACACACGCCACCGCTGCTGTCATGTCACGGCGCAGTCCTGCGCGGCAGCCACGCGAAGCACCAAGCCACCAGCGGGTAGCAGGGCTGTCAAGACACACTTCACGTGAAAATATTAGAAACACCCGCCCACCTCCAGCCCGACTTAAATATGGGACACCAGGGCCCAAGGCCTGAGCCGGTTGATGGCAGGGCTGACCCAGAAGCCAGCTGTCCTGTCTTACAAGTCAGAACTCTTCCCGCACAAGCTGCCGTTGCTGAGTCAAGTTCAAACACCAAGCGTCAAACACGACAGTCTCAAAGCATACAGGGAGAGCACCTTCGCTACATAGAAGAATCTTTATTGTCTGTTCTCACTTTTAATTTCCCCCTTTAACAGGCCTGTGTACCCTCAGGGAACGCGTCTCTCTCCTCCTTCCAGGCCGAGCTCACGTTCTTCCCGTGTCCTTCCCACTCCAGCCCGAGGAGGCCTTTCTCTGACCTGCCCCGGCGGAGCCCAGGGGCGGTTGCTGGCTTGCCTTTTTGCTACTCAGCTAAAAAGCCAAATTCCTTTTCTCCCAGGGCCCTTCTGAATTTTTGTAGTTGTTCTTAGCCTCGAGGGTCTACTCTGTGAAGGAAAACCAGAACCTCCCTCTCGCCAGCCTCCAAACATTCCCAGCTCCCTCACCCTAAAACCGCCAACGGGCAGACAAGGGGAACCTTCTTCCCTCCTCTCCTTCCCGCCAGCCCCATTCCTTCTCCTTCATCCATTTCTTGGTGACCTGTTATCTCAGGTCGCATCTCGGCTTACTCCCGCTCCCTGACCCCCAGGCTGCCTCTGCTCCCTCTCCACCCTCCACCCAACTGCTCCTGCTCCAGTCACCGGTCACTCCATTTCCCTGAATCCGAAGGGCACTGCGTAGCGTTCAGCCTGCCTGAACGTCCCCTGTCAGGTCCCCTGCTGACCACTCTCTCCTAGGGGCTTTCTGACACCCCCTCGCCCACCTCCCCCTGCTCTGCCAGCTTCTTCTCCACCTCCTCTGTCAGTTCCTCCTCCGACCAAGCGTTGATATTCCATCTTGGCTCCTCTTCCCTTCCCATCATACTCTTCCCCTAGGCCCTCCAGTGGATTGAATTTCCACCTCTAGCCAATGGCTCCAAGACCCACACGTCCAGCCCAGACCTGTCTCCTGGGCCCCAGGCCTGGGCCCCCGCTGCCTCCACCGCGTGTCTCTAAGGCAACTCAAACCAAGCACGTCCGGAACAATCTCTTGATTCTCTCTCTCAGACCCTTCTTTCTCACCCCACACCGTCAGTCACCAAGTGCTGCTGAACCCCCTTTGAAACAGCGGTGCAATCATCCAGGTCTCCCGGGTCCCCTGCCAGGACCTAATCCAGGACTCCCCGCCTCTCCCCTAGTGGGGAGTCCTAACAGGGCTCTTAAAACCACACTTACCCCTCATCCAGTCTCCTTGCAGCAGTCACAGGGATCTTTCTAGAACACAGATCTCTATGTCATTCCCCAGTTAAAACTCATCACTGTCTTCCAGGGGCTCTCCAGCAAACCCCGAAAATGTTTGGCTTGGTTCCACCCTCCCTCTAGCTCTCTGAGCACCGGCCACTCTGGTCTTTTAGCTTTTCTTTTAATTCACCATATTACTTCCTGTCTCCTGCTGTTTTCTCTTCTCCCCCCGACCCATCCCCAAGAGATCAGGCCGAGGGTTTCTCCCCACATTTCCCACCAGCCCCACCCCACCCCACCCCGCCGCAGGCCGTTGGGTTTCATCAGCTGCCAGGCTGTTTGCACTCACCCGTGGGTGCCTGTGGTTGCTCGAGTCATGTCTGTCTCGGGTCCTGGACTGCACAGTCCGTGAAGCCAGGGCCCTTGCTCGTCCTGCAGCCACGCTGCTCCCGCCACATGGCCTCTCAGCCCCACTTGCCTGGCCATGGCCCTGTCCAAACAGCCAGTGCTGACCGCCCCAGGGCAGCGCTCGGCCGGAGTTCCGGCCTCACCCTTCCAGTGCTCCCGGCCTGAGCCCTCCACACGCACCTTCTCCCGCCCCCTCCGTGCCCCAGCGCTTCCCTGCCCCTCTTCTCTGCTGCTGTCGGAGCAACGACAGCCAGCTCAAGGGGCACCCTCACGCTGTTTCCGTTCCCGACCACGCGGCCACCTTCCTCTGGATGGACAGGCCTCCCTCACGAGCTCCAGGATGACACTGCGAGGCACTCAGGGCCTTCCCCATCCAGTCCCCGCTCCCCACCACCCACACCCCCGACACCCCGGAGGCCAGCAGGACTTGACCTTTATTTATTTATTTATTTTTCTTTTATTGATTTTAGAGAGGGAGAGAGAGACAGAAACATCGATGAGAAAGAACATCAACTGGCCGCCTCCTGCATCCTCCCCACTGGGAATCGGGCCCACAACCTGGGCACGTGTCCTGACTGGGAATTGAACCGGCAACCTCTTAGTGCATGGGTTGATGCTCAACCACTGAGCCACACTGGCCAGATGGACTTGACCTTTAAAGTCATGTTTCCTGAATGAAAATAATGATAATAAAATTTTAAGCCCTATATTCTGCATTTATGTTTGCCTTCACCCCTTACAAGCTTCAGGATCTTGGGGCTCAGTCCCCTCACACATACAACAGGAACAGTAGTACTCCTCCCCTCCATGGGATTCTGCAGGGATTGAATAAGGGGATCCACAGGGGGCTTTAGTCCAGTGCTTGGCCCTGTTGTGTGCGGACATGAGGCCCCGAGGTGCCGTCCTCTGCAAAGGCCCTAGATGGTTAACGAGTTGGTCCTTCTCACCCGCCCTGTGTAAGGGGGAGTCTGGGTCCCCTTTGCCTCTGTATCTCCCTTGCCTAGCCCAGTGCCTGGTCCCAAGAACACTCCATAGTTCTTATTAATGAGTAGACAGACCACACACTTGGTACAAATCATCTTATTGTTCCTTCACTTTCGTGTTTATAAATCTTATCTCTCCAAACAGGATTTGAGCTCCAGGGTATAGGGGAGGCGGAGCAGCGGGAAAGAGAGCTGGGGCGTCTTCCTGTCAGAGCAGTCAGACCTGGGAGGGATCTCTGAGCTCCTGACACCCTTCTACCCCCCACAGTGCCCAGCCAGGACAAGGGAGTCAAGGAAGCCTTGTTGACGGATGGCCCGCCATCTTCCCCCACGAAGGAGGCATGTTTCCCCTACGAGCTAGTGCCCTAATTATTCCCTGGTCCCACCCCTCCACGCACATCTGCTTTCTTAGGCAAGAGGCTGCTTGACTTCCATGGGGTTCTTTTGGCTGGCTGTTCTGAGCCAGCTTGGCCAGTTTCTTCAGAAACTACAGCAGAGAGAGAAGTTTTCTTAAGGTCACAGAGCACAGAACCAGAAAAAGGGATAGATCAATTATCATCCAATGACCAGCAATGGATTAGCATTGACTAGATCATCTCAACACTCTCCAAAAGGGGGACCCAGAGGGTAGTGGAAGGGTCAGTGTGCTGGACTCTGCACTCAGGGAGTCTCAGGCTTGCATCCAGGCTTTGCCCCCAACCCACTGGGCAACCTTAAGCAATGTACTTATCCTTTCTTTTCTTTTTTTTTTTATCCTCACCCGAGGACATTTTTCCATTTTTTGTTCAGATAGAGCGGGAGGGAGAGAGAGGAAGAGAGAGAGAGAGAGAAACATCGATGTGAAGGGACACATCGAGTGGCTGCCACCCGCACGACCAACCAGGGCCGGGGACAAACTGCAGCTGAGGTACATGCCCTTAGCGGGAACCGAACCCGGGTCTCTCTGTACTGCAGGCCGGCGCTCCAACCGCTGAGCCAAACCGGCCAGGGCTGTACTTATCCTTTCTGAGCTCAGCTCCCCTGTCTATAAAGTAGGAGTGATACAAGTACAAGCTCAGGAGGATTGAGCTAGAGGAGTTACTATAGGTTTGTTGTTGTTGCTGTTGCCGTAATAAGAATAGTAACCTGAGGCCCCGCAAGGGTCAGCTCTTATCATAGTGGCTCCTTCTCATCCTTCAGATCACAGCTTAAATGTCCCCTCCTCAAAGAGGCCTCTGAGCCATAAAACCTACAGTGGGTTTCAACTTAGTGTTTTCTCTATATCAGGACAATATTTTTTTCTTTCTTTGAATATTGTTGTAATGCTCAGAACATCATTTTTATTCATATTTTTAAGTTATTTTTTTCTTTATTGATTTTAGAGAGAGAGAAAGGGAGAGGGAGATAAAAACATCAATGAGAGAGAACATCGATGGCTGCCTCCCACTGGGGATCTGGCCCACAGCCGGGGCATGTGCCCTGACCGGGAATAGAACTGGCGATCTCTTGGTGTGTGGGTCGATGCTCAGCCACTGAGCCACACCAGCCAGACTTATTCATATTCCTTTAATTCCCTTTGTTCTGTCTCTGTCCAGAAAACATACGCCCCCATGAGGCCACACAATGTGGTATGCTTGCCGGTGAGGCCCAGGGCTCAGCACAGCACTGAGCACACAGTGGGAACTCCACACAAACATCGGTTGAATCCGCGATCAAGTAGGTAAGTAAGGAGAACTTGGAGCTACGTTCTCTCTGGATGCAGTGAAAAGTCTGGAGGTGGTCACAAGGAAGAGGAGATTCGGGGAAGGCATGGCCCTGTCTCCAAATTCTAAAGGGCTTTCCTGGAGCAGTAGGAGCAGGGCCGGGGGGAGGCGCTAAAGCCAAATCACTTACAGGCAGGACCATCCATGGTCAGGGGAACTGGCCCCTTGGGAGGTGTGAGCTCCTCGCCCCAGTACGTGCCAGCAGGCCCTGACCCCCCTTCCTGCCCCTAGCAGGTTCAGAGACGACCCCAGCCATGGGTAGAGCAGGCCTGTCAGGGACTCAAAGCAAAGCAGGGGAGGGGGGCTCCAAGGAGAAGGTGAGGCTACAGGTTTCCTCGGGGATTATCAGGAGTGGGGATCTTTAGACAGAGACATGGGTCTGTCTGCTGAAACTTGCCTATTGCAGCTTCCAGGCTTGTGGCCACATAATTGCAAACAAAATAGTCTGGGGCCTGTGCAGCAGCTACAACGCTTTCTATAGAGAAGGGCCCAGAATCAGGCACGCAGGAGCAAGTACCGGACCCTGAGTCATAGAGGGGACCAGTTACACTCAGAATGGCCAAGATTCTGGTCTCGGAACCAGTCTGTGTGACGGGGACCAGGCCTGCCCGCCTCTGGCCGCAGGCTGCCGATGTGAAGGCTGAGAAGCCACGGGGCATCCACACTGTACTTGGCCAGCACTGGGGAAGGAGCCGTTGGCACTGCCTTTTAGGCCCAGAGGAAGGACGTGCTTTGCATCCGACAGCACTGATTGACACACGCTAGCTCAGGCCTGGGGTGGGGGTGGGGTGAGGGTGGGAGCAGAGCAGCAGGGGCTTCTAAGAGGAAAGTGGAGGGGTCCAAGCACTGAGCTCTTCCTCTGCCTTGGTTGGGGAACTCTGACCATCTGGAGGGGATGGGAGGACAGCCAGGAAAGGCCTGGCCGGAGGTCAGGAGCCGGGCAGGGACACCCGGGACTCTGGTGGCAGGGTGTCCTGGAGGAAGTGTGCGTTTCTGTTATGCTCTGCATGTCTGTGTGTCCACGTGAATGCGAATCACACAGCACTGTTTGTGCGTGTGAGTCTCCACACTCGTGCATGTATGTTTCTATCTAATCACCTCTCGTATGTGCCGAAGCATGAACGTGCCCTTATGTGTGTGTGCGCGTTTCTAGATAGACATGGGAGTGCAAGTGATTACATGAGGTATGTACACTTATTTATTCCACAAATCATTACTGAGCGCCCAGTGTGAGCCACCTGTTGTCCTAGATGCTGGGGATGCGGAGATGAATAAGAAATCCAAGATCTCTTTCTTCACGCAGTTTACACGTGACGTATGACACACGCAACAAATGAGTGAGTAAATAAACAGGTAAATAATCTCAGATAGCGATCGCTGCCCTGAAGGGGAAAAGCAGGGTGATTAAAAAGAAAGTGACTTGGGAAGGATTACATCGTATAAGGAGGTCAGGAAGACTGCTCCGAAGTGCGGAGTCTCGGGTCTCAACCCAGACCTCCTAATTCAGAACCTGCATTTTCACAAGGAAAGTATGCACCTTAGCGATTAAGAAACACTGGGTTAAAATACATTAACATAAGCATGACGGAGACAGGGGAAGGCAATACAAGGGTGGGCAAGAGCAGGTTTACAGTTGTGAGTATACAACAGTTGGTTCTTGTATTATTATTTATTAATTATTATAGCATCTGTCTGCATTACATCTGTAAGCTTACCTTTACCCACCCCTGTACACGGGCAAGTGCTACAGCTCTCCTTCTGGTACTCGTATGAGGTAGTGGTTGGTGTTTCCGTTTTCTCCTTTCTTTGGCGAAGTTCTCTACTAGTGAGGTCGCCCAGTCATTTCTATGGATCTGAGACCTCGGAAGTCCTGCCCAAGACGGTTCCCATCTCTATGACTCCTTGTTCCTCTGAGTGATAGTCATTCTCCATAACGCCAGTCAAATTGTAACCCCTGTTTCTGCTTATTTGCCTGGTGACATGGGAGTTGTCAGTGGACAGCTGACATCCCCTACTTCCACTCGAATGCCAATATTCTTACATCCCCTGGCGGAAGCGTTCCTTCCTTGGTTGCTAACACTTCTAAATGCCAAGTTTGGGGAGAAGGTCGTTAGGTGGAATTGTGAGTGGCGCCACCCCTACTTTTGCTCCGTGGTCCCCTAGCCATGCATTCTAGCTCTGGGGGAAATAGCACCATGTATAAGCAACTGGCTGAGAGTGAATATGGCATCCTATAGAATGGCCCCCTAACATCATAGTCTTTTTAGTTACATTTGGCTCTGAAACTAAGTTTGTCATTAGGTCGTAATTCTATAGGTCCACGTGCCTCTGGGCAGCGGGGTACCTCGCATGACCAATGGATCTCATTAGCGTCAGTCCATTGGCTTACTCCTCTCTCTGTAAAATGAATTCCTTGGTCTACAGCGATGTCATATGGGATACCATGGCAGTGAGGTATTCAGTGGGTCTGCAGATGGTGCTGCTGGCAGAATTAGAGCAGGCAGGGAAAGCAAAGGCAAATCCAGAACAAATGGCTCTTCCAATGAGAAAAATTTGCTGTTCCCTTCCATTAAGTAAGGAATCCAATGTCATCTATCTACCACCAACTGACACCCATAGCTGCTCTGTCACTGAGCCCACTGAGCAAGCACCAGAGAAAGAGACTAAGTGGCATCCACAAGAAGTCATCTTGTGGATGGTTTATCAAGGTCCTCCCAGGATCTTCAGGAACTTTCCGTGGGTACTCTCATAGGACGTAAGTACGCTTATGATGCCGGGTACATTCTGAGAATCCAAACACACGCCTCTTCCCCAAGCTCCCCTTTCACCGATCCTTCTAGCTTGTCTCTTCCAAGTCCCTGTCCATCCGGCCAAATCATTAGCCACTTCCTATGAATCACTGTAGAACTTAGATCTGTTCTTCCAGACCAAGACAAGGAGAGATACCAAAGTGCTGCTCCTGAGAGACTTCCCTGTTCTGTCCTTCAGAGACACGTCTAAGGGGCTGCAATGTCCACACAGCGTCCCGCTCCCGGCTGGTGCCAGCTTAGCACGCAGAGCCGTTTGCTAACCAGGCTCACCAGGTGGTTTCTCTCAACACGTTGGCCATAGGCAACTCCTACGAGAGCTCAAGTGTAGGCAGAGACGGACAGAGCATCTGCGAGTGTGCGCCGCCCGCCCGTGCAACAGACTTGTGCTTTCAGGACCTGCTTGGATCCAGACCCCTTTCTGCCATTTCCCCCTGACGAAGGAGTGTTGCTGGGCATGCTCAATTTAATGGCTAGATGGCGCAGATAACATGGTGGGTATTTTAGACTAAACGATGACTTCATCGTCTATGGTCAGGTGTTTAGCCTCTGACAGTGCCAAAGGGCAAACCAAGAACTGTTTCCCAAAAGGTGTATAGTTATTTGCCAGAAAAGGAATGGCCTTGCTCCAAAAATGAAGGGTCTCTAACTGTGATTCTCCTACCTGGTCCTGCCAAAGACTCCATACAGCATCCCAATCTGCCACAGACGCTCCGGCCTCCATTGACTCTAATGTAGCATAAGAACTTGGCTTGAAGTCGCAACCAGCCCTGATCCCATTTAAAAGCCAGCAGCTTTGTGATCGCTCAGGAAATGGTTGAAGTGGTACTTACTGCCTCCAAAATCCAAAGCAGCTCCACCAAGTGATGTGCCCTTTCTTAGTGATCAGGTCTGCAAAGTTTAACAACCTATTCTTCATTGGGAAGAGGGATATTCTGAATTTCCAAGGCTCCTATTTCCCCAGAAGCTTAACTGGGTTCCCTGTATTTTCTCAGGCTATTCCACCCCCGACCACTCGCCGTTTTACGATCTCTGAGTCCTATTAGCATGATAGCACCAAGGTACTAGACCAGTGTGATGTCCTATGGGATGATGAAATGAGCAAGGTCTCTATGAACTAACTTGTCAGAAAGTTAGACAGGGATTGGAGTGTCCACAGAGCACTGAGGCAACATGGATGGTGTCCTGCTGTCCCTGCCATGAGCAATCTACTGTACTTCTGATGTCCTCTGATTATTAGCCAGGAGGAGAAAAAATATTCTCAGGTTGTCAGACACTCATTAACTTGTTCCAGTTAATGAGACCACATTTGGACACGGTGGCACTGTCACTGAAATCGCCACCTGATGCATTATAATAATTTTTCACTTTTTAAGACTCATCCAGCTTGCTCACTGGCCAAACTAGAAAGTTAAATGCAGTCACCACCCCCTACATCTTTCTTTGACAGTAGCTTTACTTTGTTCCACTGAAGAAGTGTTGTTCCAACTTCCTACTTTGATGTGGCTTGGGAACTTACGGTGGCTCTCCCTTGGCCTGCCCAGGCCCCCTGAGTCATGAGCCGGCCAGGAAAGCTGCAGGGCCGAGGATACCTATTCTAACAGCACACTTGGAACCCGATGAGCAGCCACAGGTCTACTGCTCTCTTCCACGGAACAAACGTGGGTCAACATTCCACTTCTCATCTGGTCCTAGAAGCCAGCATTCTAACTGGTAAATCTCTGGGGTAATCTGGGCCTGTAAGAATTAGCATTCGTTCAGGGCTAGTGTCTAATAATCCTCAGAAGATCTAGGGTCTCTGCCAGTACTCTGTTACCCTGAAATATGGCCACTAAGCCCTTTGGTGAAGCTTTAAGGAATTCAAATATTATTTAATTCACTATTATTGCAGAGTGTTTCCTCAAGGGGGCCCACTCCTCTTTTCCTTGACAGACTCTGGTTCTGCATGTTGATTGGGTGAGATTCTAAAAATTTTATTTTCTATTCACATCTTTCTTATTACCTGAATCAATATAGGACCTTTGCTCCCTATCTCTTTTGGCCATAAACCCATGATCATTAACCATGTCCAAATATGTATATATATCCTGCAGTTTGGAGCATTCTGATTAGCAGGAGGCTCTGCTTTCTATAATGGTCACCACACCCACTCAACCTCTGACCTTTAAGTGCCACCACATGACCTCTGTCACACCAGGACCCGTCCATTTCCATCAAAGTCAGGGCCCAGGCCACCAGCATGCCTAGCCCAGAGGACAGCCATTGGAGGGCTTTCTCAAAGAGGTTGGCATGTCCCTGATCAGGGACTTTTTTCCAAGGTCTTGGTGAAGGGTGTCTCTTCTGGGCTTTCACAGGGGTCAGACTTTAGAGGACACTTTTTCTTCTGAGTTTCTCACATCAAGAAATTTCTTTCAGCTCCTCAAACCAGAGCATTGAAACTGGAGCTCGGACGGGCTCATCAATGTCAGGAAATCCATGTAGATTTAAAATGATATTCCTTCTGAGAACCCACCCCCACTTGTGTTCCCTAGAATTTAGCCAAGATAAATGAGCAAAGTCGTGTAATTCTGTCAGTGAGTAAACTTTCTCCTCCAAGGATTTTTTCTAATTGGTCCCTAGGAACATGCTGGAATCTGACCTAGTCAAAAGTCCGGAGGGACCGTGAGGACTGCTGGTTTCCCTCTGCAAGATGACACCCTTGGGTGAGGCGTCTTAGCGGAGGCAGCCCAGCCTCATCTAGGGGGAAGCGGGGCCAGTTTGGCCAACATGGTAGGCTCCACAGGGTTTGGAAGTCTGGACAGCTGGGCGTTTCTTGTGTATACCACCCCCATTTTGATTCTTAATTATCATCCTTTCTACATAACTTCTTAAATTATATAAAAACCTGCAGATTGAGAATTCAACTAACATCAGAATTCAGCCACCCGGCAGAACAAACCAGCCACCTGGTTCTTGGTAGGTTGGGCCCCGCCTCAATAAGAGAGAGGATTCTTGTCCCGTCGCAGAACATTCCTGCCTTTCAGTCTATCCCTTGAGCTAAACTCTCGGAAGTTTTGTTCATTATTTTCTTTCTTTAAGCTATCCAGTGCCATCACACACAGACGTCGCATCCCACAGTCCTTGGATTCCTCCTGCCCTTTCTTCTGCTCTGCAGCCCAGTGGCCCGGGCCTCTAACGTCTCGCCTTCAGTGGACATTTCACGTTGGATGACCATGAGGGGCACTTTAATTAGCCATTTCGGCTGGGCACCAGGAGCTTCCGGGCCCCACCCCTTAACACCAGCTATTATTTTCCTGCCCTCAGCCCTAACTAAGGCAGTAACCAATCCCAGATTCCCACGATTCCCTCAAGGTCCCTGCCTGCAACCCAATTACGGCACCAATCTGCACTAATCAGGGTTCGTTTGCAATAGAAAGAGACTCTGGTTGACTTATGCAGAAAATAAATGTCTGGAACAGGCATCGAGGAGTTCTTTGTGCAAAAGCAAGAAGACCAGACAGGAATGAGGGCGACACAGACGAGCAATGACAGGCTCAGGACTGACTCTGGTACCATCACTTCCTGCCTCCCTGTCCCCCCGCAAGGCGGCGGTGAGGTTTCCATGGGAGAGTGTGTGCCGGTCCCAGCCCGGAGCCAGGCGTGGTGCGCAGCCGGGGGGTTGGCTCTGGCCCCAGCCCTGCCCTTTCCTTTCTAGGCAGGGAGAGTGTTACCAGTGATCATGAGGCTCCTCCCAGGGCAACACTTGGGGTCTCCCAGGTGCCACCACAAGTATCCTATAAAAATGAGACCCTTGTATGTAACCTGTGGACAATGACAATGACAGCAAAGCCGGGGATCAGACTTCCAGCCTCACAGTGACAGCCACAGAGGAAGGTCTGGCCCATACCGGAGCTGGGGCAGACAGGTGTCCCTGACAGGCTTGCGACCCTGGGCCTTTCCCTCTCTGGGCCTCAGTTTCCCCACCTATAAAATTAGAACTGCAGGGGGATTAAATAATACCCATGAAATATTGTGTATAGTGTGCACTCAGTAAATATTATCTATTGCTATTATTGTGGTTGTTATAGCCCTTGAATTGTATATATTCAAATTGAACTAGTTTTTAGTGTAGTAAATACGCCATTCTCCTCTCTCTCTCTTCCTGAGATGTACTTTCCCTTTCTCTCTCCCCACACTCTTGTGTGTTCAATGTCCTCTTGTCCTTCTGGACACAGTTCAGGAAAAGCTGCCCAGGGTCCCCTGTGAGCCCCCTGTCACCTGCACACCAGTCCCCACACTGGCCAACAGCACTACAATGGTCTAGGAGTTGTCTGCCAGCCCCCGCCTCCAACCACTTGGGGACTTACTCCAGGGCCAGAGTTGTGCCTTCTTGTCTATAACCTCAGGACCTGACCGAAGGCCTACCACACAGCAAATGCTTAGGAAATGATGTTTTTTAAAATTATAAAATGGATCTTTGTCTGTTTGAGGACAGAGTCTGAAGAAATGAGCTGAACCTGCAGAAAGATGCACTGAGGTGAGACCCAAACAGAAACTCCCCCACGGTGCTATTTACTAAACTGTTCAGGGGTGGGACACAGAGAGGGGGTTTGCTTTCCTTCCTCCTAGAGAGAAGCTGAGGGCTAGGTAGGGGAAGGGAGACACTTGGGAAAGCTTACCTCCATTGGCCGGGAGCTCATTACCTGTTGGGCCAGGCTCCTTGCCAACTTCCTGCAGCCACTGGGGTCCACTGGGTCTCTGGTGCCCACCCCTCCTGTCTCCCACTGTTCCCTCTCTCAGGGGCTGTGACTTTGCAGAGTTGGCAGTCAGGAGACATGTCACCACTCGCAAAATTGGAGAGAACTTTCTAACGGTGGTTGTCGAATAACAGCAGCTAATTCAGTAGTTAATAAACTCCTGGACAGTGGAAATATGCTCAGAATTGACCAGAGGTTTGTCTTTATGAGACAACTGCACTTACGGGAGAACTCTTAGGTGAGCCTTCTCCCCTGTCCATTTGATTGGGTGTCAAAGCCATTTTTCCAGGTAAAAGCTGAGGGAAGGCATTTCAGACAGAAGGAATGGCATATACAAAGGCATAAATACAGAAAACATCCTATACATTTGAAAAAAGACAAACTCTTGACTTTTAAGGTGAAAACATGGGACACTAATATTATTGAGCAAGAATACGTGCCAGGCAACGGGCTAAAACCTGGAGACACTGCAGACAAGACACGCAGTTCCCGCTCCCGTGGAATGTATAATTTAGTGGAGAGGCAGATAAACAAAGTGAGGGCAATCATTTCAGACAGCTACACGTGCTGTGAAGAATAAAACCAGACGACACAGGGGAAAATGACAGGGTAGTCAGAGAAAGGGTCTCTGAGAGAATGATGTATGAGCTTAGGTCTGAAAGAAGCAAAGAAACAAAGAGCAGGGTGAAGTGGGTGCCATGTAGAGGGAACAGCAAGTGCAAAGGCCCTGAGGCGGACTGAACTTGGAATTAGAGAGAAACTAAAAGGAGACCAGTGTGGCTGAAGGATAGGGAGAAAGGAGTCAGCTGGTCTCACCTGTCCCAGTCTCTCCCCTGTGCTCGGACACTGGGCCTCCTGGGCAGGCTGAGTGTTCAGGGTGAGACCCACACTCCCTGCTCCCACCACTTCATGGATCCTGGTTCTTTCCGCAGCAAGTTCCAGCCCATCTCAGTCTTAGTTCTGCAAATTTAGCCTGTTGCTCCCAGCACATGTGCCCCAGCCTATTATCCCAACCCCCAGCCAAGATCCCAGCATCCACCAACCTCAACCCAGGAGCCAGGGTTCTAGCACTGACCCAAAGGGGCTCCAGCCACCAAGCCTGACAGCCTTTAGACCCAAACCGTCTGAGGAACCAGCTCGGGGGCACAGTGTGCAGGGCCAGGAGTGGCAGGGGGAGGCACAGGACAGGAGATGGCACAGCCAGACACAAGATCCCAGACTAGATAGAGCTGTGGGGAACGGGGAGGGGGTCTGGGCTCAGCGTTCCTGGGTGGTGATGCTATCTTCCAGGCAACGGAGGGCGGCAGGCAGGAGCCTCTGATTCCCCCAGAGGACTCGTCCTTGTTGCTATCTGATGAGGGAATGTCGGTTACAGGAAGGCAAGACTGTTAACAGGGCAGCTCCAGGGAGCAGGAAATTAACCCACCACGCCAGAGGCAGGAGGTGCAGGGCGGGTTGGGTAATTAAGGGGCCCTGCAATTAAGGCGCCAGTGATCTGGGGGGAGGGGGGACTACAATCCTACTCAGTTGAGGGCCCCAGATGATTTTGGGAGGGGGAATCAGGCCCTGCTCTCTACTCTTCCTTCTCTTTATGCTCCTGTCTCCCCTGGGTCCTGTCCTCTACCCAGCTCCGCATGTGATTCACAGGCTCTGCTCATTCCCGTCGGTGTTCACGCTGCTCTTCCCGCCCAAGCACCTTCCCCACTCTGCCTCTCTGATCCTGCCCTCCCGTCAGACCCTGACCAGCCCTGTCTCCTCCAAGACGCTTCCTGGACCAGTCCTGTGGGAAAGGACTGCTCCGTCCTCTTATGACACAGCCCTTTCATGTTATGCTGAGCAAACAGACCCAGAGAGGGTAATATTTTGCCCAGGGTCACACAGCAAAACTAGGACCAGAACTTGAGATTCCTAAATCTCAGATTGAGTTTCTTTCCACCACACTGCAAGCTCGTTAACCAACAATCAGACTGAGCGTCGTCCTGTGCAAATCCCAGGGCACAGACTGACAGCCTCAGAGGATTCCAGGACCCTCCGTCATACTTATCCGGCATCTGCCTCATTCTGCATTCTGTGTGAATGTCACACTAGGGATGCTGTGACAAACAGACACAGACACGACCCCGCCCTCAGGGACCTTGCCGTCTCCTAGGGCAGAGAACCCTCCACAGGATCAACGAAACCAATAAAAGGGCCCCGCTGAAGAAGAGGCTGGCGGGAGCTGTGGCAAACATTGGACCTGGCCCAGGGCAGGGGACTGCCTCTCTGGAGACAACGTGCCTGGGCCGCTACCTGGGGAACAGGACGGCAGCAACTCGCTGAGGGAGAAGAGCATCCAGACGGGGAATGGCACGGGCCAAGGCAGCAGAGGACGCCAGGACGGCTGGGGCTCGGAGTGAGGGGAGGTGTCCTGAGATCCAGCAGGGAGGTCGCAGGGCCCAGCCGACACAGGTCCTCTCGACGAGGCATTTCATCTTTATCCGAAAAGCCCTGGGAGGCCACCGCAGGCTTTTCGGCAAGGGAACAGCACACCTGTCTGGTAAATGTCACTGGCTGCAGTCTGGGGAAAGGGTTGGAAAGAAGCCAGTGAATGTGGGGCTTGCCAGGCGATGGGGGCACGGGTGGGCCAGCACAGGGCCAGCAGGGACAGTGTGGAGGAAAGGGGTGTGTGAGGATGGAACCTCCTGGAGCAGGGCTGGGGCAGGGGGCCAGGCTGGGGAAGGGGTTGAGAGAGAGGAAGGAGTCAAGAAAATCCCCCTCCAGGATTCTGGTTTGTGCAATGGGACAGGCAGCCACTGAGGGGCGGGGGGAATAAGCTGAACATGAGATGCTTTCGAGAAACTGCAGCTCAGGGGAGCTGTAGACCCAGAGGTGAGGGGAACAGTGAGACGTAACCCGGACCGAGTGGTGGGTACAGGCATGAGGCACCTTCTGCAAGCTGCTCCTCCTCTGTTGTTCCTTTAACGTGGCAGGTGCCATTGCTCCCATTTTCCAGAAGAGGAAACTGAGGCTTAGACAGGAAAACAGTCTTCTGAGAGTTCCATGATGAGGAACCACACGGCAGAACTGAGACTGGCACCAGCTCTGCCCTTCCTGGGTTTTTTCCACTTCAAGCTGCCACCAGGATGCCTCCTTGGCTTGAGCCGGGCCCAGAGGAGCATGTGGGGCCAACCACATACACAGTGGGGCTGCAGGGAGCTTGTCAGCATCGGAGGGGCACTTGGTGGGAACCACCCCCCTTCGGGTTGCCCCTGCAAAGGAGAAAAGGGGAAGGAAGGCAGCCTGGAGGTGAGCAGGGAGCCCAGCGCTCATGGTCAAAGCCATGGACCTCTCCCCATGGGCCTTGGTTCATTGCACAGACCGGGACTGATGCCAACTCTGTGCTAAGCCCTCTGCTGGGCCCTTCACGCCCCAGAAGGGGTCTACTGACCCATTTTACAGTTGAGAGAAAAGGTCCAGGGAGAGGAGAGTCACAAGGTAAGTTAGTGGCAGGGTGCAGACCCAGGACGTCTGGCTCCAGCCTCCCAGCTCGCCCTTCCCAAGAGCAGGAGGGTTCAGTGAGCAGCTGGTGGAAACTGCCAGGGAGACGCACTCGCTTAGGGGCCACCAGACCCCTCCTTCTTGCCCCCATCACCCCCTCTGTGGGTCCTGGGCCTCTGGGGTGCAGACCTGAGGGGACGATGAGAAAGGGGAGGAGGTGGACCAGCTAGAAAGTTTCTGAGAGCCTTTGGGGCCACCTGGGCATCCATACTGGCATCTCTGCACTCTGCCCTCCAGAGCCTAGGACAGCTTCCCGTGCCCAGGCAGTGAAGGGAGGAGGCTAACAAACCTCCCGCCCCACCAGGGCTGTCTACTAAGTTCTCCTTCTCTTGGCCTCACTGGGGGCACTCTGGCCAGTGCTGGACCCTCTCTCTGTTCAGAAGTCACCTGGGCAGCTGGCCTGAGACTGAGCAGCCATGTCCGGCAGAGAGAGAACAGGATCCTGTGATCCACGGAAAGGCAATTGCTGTGCCCAGCCTGAAGAAGCCAAGCCCAGAAGGCTTACCCTGTTCTGTGACTTCTTGGATTCACAGGGGCATGGTCCGGCTGTGCCAAAGCAGCTGCTGCTCTGCAGACCCCAAGTGATGGCAGGGACAGGGCAGGGCTTGGGGCAAAGCAGAAGTAGTCCTGTCCAGCAGGGGGCGCTGGTGCAGCAGAAACCCAGCCAGGGGCCAGCAGGAAGCCTGCCAGTCCTGAGATGGGTCTAGAGGGTACCAAGACTGGAACATGATGCTGGAACAGGGAAGAAAAGGCACCTGCTCATCAGACCTGATTGCGGAGACATCACCTGGCACAAGGGACCCCATAGGGTGTCATGAATAAGATTACAGGCTTCAGCAACCACAATGACAGACTGGAGTTGGAATCCTGATTGTTGCTGTCTCTGTGGCCTTGGGCAAGTCGTTTCCCCACTGATCTTCAGATTCTACCTCTAAAAATTGAAGATGCTCACCTCTCTTTCCCCATGGGGTTGTTTGCAGCATAAACGAGAGAATGCAGGTGAAGCATGGCACTTGGCATGTAGTAAGTGCTTAATAAACGGACGGAGTCCTTTATAAGGAACAAGAACGTGTTCGGCCATGAGGACCGGCTTGGCGAATGTCCATGTCCCCTTGAGTCACTGACCTCGGGTCCTTTACCTTCCCACAAAAGGCAGGGCAGGCGCTGGCTGATGACAGCTCTTAGCCGGAGGATCAGGAAAGGGCCCCAGGGACAGGGAGCCAGGCAAAGCTCCGGGGATGGAGATGGGCAGCAGCTGCTTGCTAGGTCTACTTCACTTGCTCAACGAATTTATCGAGCACCTGCCCATGTCAGGCTGTGCCAGGCACGGGGGTTTCGGGAAAGAAGACACACTTGTCCCGCCCTCCAGTCTCAGGCAGGGACATCTCCGGCTGACCACAGCCAGGTGGGGCTGGTGCTGCCTGTTCTGGGCGAACACTGGTTGGGCACCTCCTGGTGCCAGGTCCAGCGCCTGACCTCACGAGGCAGCAGGTCTGGGGAGGCAGAAGCAGGAGCTGGGGGCTACCCTGGCCTGCTCCGGTCTCCTGCCTTGGTCTCTGGCACTTCTGGGTTCCCCTGGCTGTAGGATGTTGGAGACCCCGCCTGACTTGGAAGGGACCTCTCAGGCCTGGGATGCCCAAATTATAATGAAACTCCCTGGTCAAGCCATCAAGTAAATGGCATTGCCTTCATGTGAACGTGGATGTCAGCCAGCTAACGGCCACGCCTACAACCTACCTTCCCCAGCCTGCACGGAGCACTCTGCAGGGGCACGACTTCCACTAAGAGCGATTCTGTGCTTTAGAGAAGACGTGTGTGGGGAGAACTGCCAACATACCCCACGGCCAAGCCTGGGGTAAGACCCAGGGGCGGTGGGGAGAAGTCCTGGGAAGCCTGGTACCTCCCGTTGAGCCAAGATGTCCGGGGTTCCTCCGAGAAGGGCCGCGTAGGGGAGGCCCCGCCCGCCCTGCCCGCAGGACCTGGCAGAGGGCAAAGCGCGCCACCGCCCCAGAGCACGTGGTTCTCGTTTGCGTCTGGGAGCAGTTTGAGTTGCCTGAAAAAGGTGGGGGTCTCTCTCTCTCCCCTCCCCTCTATAAAATTAATACTCGTTAAATAAATTTGAAACATACAAACAACAGCAACAATGCACAGAAAAGCGAAACCAGGCCGCCCTGCCTCACCACTCGCACTAGCAGCCTTGCGGGGACTTCCTTCTGCCCTCGGTCCCCACACTTGCGCGGCTCCGCGGTACTTACAAGCTGGCGAGCCCCTTCTCTGCCCGGAGGCTGCTCCCCGGTTCAGTCTGAAGGTTGTTTCCATTCCTGCTGTTCTAAACAACGCTGTGATGTTCTGTATCTGTGTGCTCTCCCCGAATTCAGAAATGTGTCCTTAGGACTGCCTGACACGAGCAGGTGGCAGGTCCAGTGCAGCCTGTCAAAGGCGCTCCATGCAAAGACACTCTTGAAAGGTGATTGTGCTGGTGACAGCCCGAGACCATGGCCCTCAACCCTCCCCCAAATGATCAGAGGATTTCAGGCCCACAAGGATCAGGTGTTGTCCCAGTGACCCTGGAAAGAGGACTAGGGCTGCGGAGGAGACAGAGGTTCATGTTTGCCTCACGTAGGAAGAAGCAGCCAGTGGGCTGGGGATTTCTCACCGGTGCTCACAGGCAGACACCGGGGTGCCGTGCTATCTCTGTTACTGACTAGCTGTGTGATTTGGGTCCAGTGACTTAACCTCTCTGAGCCTGTTTCCTCATCTGGAGAATGGCAGTGATAATGGCACAAGATGATGTACTTGGTGCCCTGTGCCAGTGCCGGGAACAGCACTGGCAGCTGTCCACACATCAGAACCCCCGGCACGGCTGCTTTAGCTGGACATCCGCTCATCCAGAAGGGCGTCTCCAAGGCTTCGTTTCTTCAGGGCTGCACGGGCTGAGAATGCTTCCTGCCCCCCAGACTGGTCAGGAAGCAAATGTGCCTCCCAAGATGAGACACAACGCCTTGCGAACTGCAGCAGGCTTTGGGGTCATTTACTCTGCATGTTGTTGCTATCCTCACGCCAGGAAACTCACTACCTTTTGATTAGGCCTCAGGGGCAGCTCAGGGTGATGCAGCCTGTTCCTCTGGGAAGCCAAACTCATTCTGCTCTACAGAACAAGCTGGCTCCAACTTCCCAGGACCTGTCCTGTCCCAACCTCCAGGATCCCGGGTTGCATGGCACCGAGGTCCCATCCAGGACTTATCTTTCCCAGCTGCGTGTCTTTGGACACCAGCCTCTCTGAACCTCAGGCTCCTCATCTGTAAAGCGGGGGCTCCGATCCTGCCTCACAGGGTGTTAGGAACAGAAAGTGAACTCACTGGGCACAGAGTAGATATTTATAATAAGTAAACTTCCTTTCCTTGCCGATCCTGAAGGGGGCTGTGGACCGGGGAGAGTCCGTGGTTATGGGAGAATAAAAAAGATCTGAGGGAAGGAGCCTAAATTCTGGAGAAAACAAAGAATTGTGCTTGAGCCGTGGTGGATCGCTTTCCAGCCCTGCGCACTTCTCTCGCAGAGGCTCCTGGGAACGAACCCGGCGCACCCCAGGACAGGACCCAGAGCCTTCCAGGACCCCGAGGCTCAGCACAGTGCTGCGGGGACCTGTTGTTATGCGCCCTGTGTACCAGGCCCCGTCGGAGCTCCCACGGGCCCTGCGTTCCTGCGAGGGGTGGACATAGACTCCAAAGGAAAGAATAAGACGAGAAGAGGGGGTGCTCAGTGAGGGGAATAAGCAGGAGGACTTGAAGAACAAGGCAGGGTGGCAGACTTCAGCCGGAGAGGCGCGCTGTGTGGAGATCTTCGTCATAAGGAGCCAGCTGAGGGTTGGGGCCTGGGAACACACCTCGCCAAGGTGCAGAGCTGGGAGTCGAGGGTGATGTGTGCGAGGAACAGCAGGCCGGAGGGTGTGCGGGGTGATGGACGGGGAGTCCTGTCGAGGGGAAGTCATAGGTCTGTGGAGGTAAATGCCCTTGGGTGAGTCATTGAACCTGTGTGTCAGTTGCCCCCTCTGTGAAATGGGGCATTAAGCTTTGACAAATGAGAGGCTGTCTCTGAAGGGTTTGGGGAATTATTTCCTGAGTGTTGAAGGAAGTATACATGTATGTGTGCATGCGTGTGTATGTATGAGGGCTGGGGTGGGGGACACCTACGGGGAGGCCGGGGGGCTGGAGAGACAAAGGCAGATGAGACTGATATCTGTCTACCCCACCATCCCAAGGGTTGCATTCTGTATACAGCAGGAGCTTCCCAAATGCAGCTCAGAGCGGGGCCAGGAGCATGGGACAGAGGGTCAGAAGTCCTGGGTTCGAGCCCCAGTCTGCTCCTGAGGGAGAACGGAAGAGAAAGAGTGTGTGTTGCACACCTACTATGTGCTGAAGCGCCTCGGCCCGTGGGCAAGTGGGGTCCCTTCGCCTCTCTGAGCCTGTGCTTCCTCACTGCAGGGTGCGGCAGAGGGGCGCCCACACCCAGTGGGCTCTGTGTGCTTTACATGCAGCACCTCCTGTGTGTCCCCGGGAGGGTACGGTTAGTCCTCACCTTCGACAAACGAGACACGCTGCGAGAGGTGGTCACGCAGCTGATACATTTGCTGGCTCCAGCCCTGGCCGCTGTGGCTCAGCCGTTAGAACGCAGGGCGCGGACCAGTGAGTCACGGCTTTGATTCAGGTCAAGAGCCCGTACCTCAGTTGCTGTCCGTTCCTGGCCCTGGTGGGGATGGTGCAGAGGCAACCAGTCGATGTATCCCTCTCACGTCGATATTTCTCTCTCTCTCTCCCACTCTATCTAAAGATAAATGGAAAAATATCCTCGGATGAGGATAAAGGCCATAGGGCCCCTTCCGCAAGCCCCCTCGGGGCATCTGGAATGGGGGGCATGTGTCTGGTGCTGCACCCACACTGCCTGGTGGGGCCAGGGTAAGGGTCAGCGCTGGCCATGGGTGCACTGGGGGTTCAAGGGGAGGGGAACCCAGTTGCCTGCTAGTTTGCAGTGCCTGCCCAGGGTGCAGGCACAGCCTGGGGTGAGAGCTCCCTGGAGCAGGGCAGCTCCTCCCCACCCCCTTCCTGCCCCCTTCCCTGGAACCGGCCCATGCAGTTCAGGGGTGTTTCTGCGCATGCACGAGTACTCTCTGTTGGAGGGGTGTGGTGTATGTGTGTGTGCAGAGTGGGCACCGTGTGGATGTGTCAGCGGCTGTGGGCATGTGTGTGTGGGTGTGTGCACAACTGTAAAGCCGTTGCACTCTGGAATGTTCCGGGGTGTCGGGGCTTGTGACAGCTATGGGCGCTGTGACGGGGGGCAGGGTGTGAAGGCCAGGGTGGGCTTACGGAGGAAGGTGCTGCCAGAGGGCTGCTGTGCAGACGTGAGCAGAACCTGCGTGTGGGAGCGGGTACGTATCTTCCCGGACCCCGATGCGCACACTCCGCGGAACTCCCTCTCGTGGCTGGAGCGACAGACTGGGCAGGAGGACTGGTGCCTCACAGAGGCCGCCTGCCCTGCCTCCCGCACAGTGAGCCAGCCTCGGCGTGACCTCCGTCCCTCACCATCTCTCCAGAGTCGCTGCGGCGCTGGGAATGCAGCCAGGTGAGCTCCCCCACCCCAGGTAAGGTCCAAGCAGGCAGGTGGCCAAAGGCGTGAAACACCGGGGAGCAATGGGCTAGGCTACTCCCAGGCACCGCCTCTGGCCTGGCAGCTACTGTATGCGATGAAATAGGCCAGTCAAAGAAACACAAGTTCCATCCGATTTCACTTATACGTGGAATCTAATGAACACAATTAACAAACAAAATGCAAACACACTCATAGGTACAGAGAACAGACTGACAGCTGTCAGGGGGAGGGGAGCTGGGGGTCTGGTTGAAAAGGGTGAAGGGATTAAGCAAAGGAAAAACCACTCATGGGCACAGACCACAGTATGGTGATTACTGGAGGGAAAGGGGGTGGGGAAGTAGAAGAGGGTAAAGGGGGGATAAATGGTGATGGAAGGAGACTTGACTTGGGGTGGTGAGTACACAATACAATATACAGGTGACATATTATAGAACTGTACACCCGAAACCTACATAATTTTATTAACCAATGTCACCCCAATAAATTCAATGAAAATAAAAATAATAAAATAAAATATTTCTGGGAGTTCTGGAAATCCCAAATGACGCTATTCTGCAAACTAAAAAACCTGGAGACACGTATATACAAGTACATGTTACATGTGTCACACCAAAAATATTTCTGCACTCGCTGATAAAGACCTGTTACATGAAAAAGAGAGAGAAGGAAGGAAGGAAGGAAGGAAGGAAGGAAGGAAGGAAGGAAGGAAGGAAGGAAGGAAGGAAGGAAGGAAGGAGAGAGAGAAAGAAAGAAAGAAAGAAAGAAAGACCTCACAACAACCTTCCCAGGTGGGCTCATCATCACTCCCATTTTACAGAAGGGGAAACTGAGGTCCAAGCAGGTGCTGGCCCTCAATCCCGCTGCAGAGTGCCCCCCCCCCCCGCCACATGAGTCTGGTGGTGGGCTCCTCGTTCACGGGACAGACGCCCCGGCCCTCCACCCTCGGCGTGGACTGGCTGTGGCAGGCAAGGCCTCAGCACTCTGCCTGCTGCTTCCCATTCCCAGGAATGCTGGAAAACCAACCCAGCCATCCCCAGAGCAGAGAGCTGGGGTGGCCGGGAGGGGTCTGGGGTCCCTGCTGGGGAGTCTCAGCTTTGACCCCATATGCAGGGCCACCCCTCACCCCTTCCTGCCCAGGGGAGCTGGGGTGGCTCCAGGACACAAGACAGGACAGCAGGCCCCACCTGGCAAGCGCAGGGACCCTGTCCAGTGCAGCCCCTGCCTGGTACTTGCAGCTCAGCCGGAGGGAGGCCTGAGCTCACTGGGGTCTCTGGAGCCGTGGGTTCCAGGGTGGGGGCGGGGGGCCGGCACCCATCGCAGCCCATACCCGATTGCTCCTTAATCCGGCCTCCACGGCCACTCCAAAGTAATTGATTAACCCCGAAGAGTGCTGGCAGCCTGCCAGGGTGGGGCCTCACAGGAGGGGCCCCCGTACTGCAGGGAGACCCTAATAGGAGGACAAGAGCCCCACCCCCAGGAATATGCCCCCTCCTCGTCCTAGTGACCTGCCCACCATGCTCTGCCAGGCCAGGGCTATCTAAACTCACCAGACAGATGAGGAAACTAAGGCTCAGTAGGCAGGATGGCCTGGCAGATCCAATGGGATCTGCTCTGCAGTGCTGAGAAAGTGGGGTGTCGCCCACACTGGGGGCAGAGAGAGCTCAGCCCTCTAAAAAAGCAGCAGGAGTCTTCCAGGGGGGAGAAATTGAGGTGCCTGCAACTTACCACCCAGCCAGAGGGATCCCAGGGTGATGTCAGAAGGGACTTTGGGGTGCAGGAAGGGTCCCGCATTGAATGCAAGAAATGGAGAGCAGGTGGCGTGAGGTCTAGAAGGAGCATCGATCTGCTCCGGGAGACTTGGACCACCATGCTCATTGCTGGGTGCCCTTGCCCCCAGCATGGTGTTCAAGACCCCATCTTCCCACAGCCCCCAGGACACTGGAAATCCAGACCTGGAGGCGCTCAGGGGCTGTAGTGAGCAGGGTGGGGTTCGAGCCAAGCAGGATGCAACCACTGCCTGGCAGACCCTTCTTGACTTTCCTCCGTCAGTCCAGGCACCTGGGGGAGGATGGCTCAGTGCGTATGAATCCGCTCAGAGAGGGACAAGGCACACCAGTGAGCAGGAGCTCCGCCCTGAGTGTCGGGTCCCATCTGCTCTCTCTCCCGCCTCAAAGAATGCCCCCATCACCACAGGTTCCCAAGCCAGACACGTGCTGCTCCCCTCCCGCTCTGCCCCCACATCCAATCTACCACTCAGCCCTGCTCACGCCACCTCCCAAACTCCCAGAATCCACCATCTCCCAGCTCCTCAACCAGCTTGAACCCAGGAAACCATCACCAGCCCTCTGGGTGGCTGTCAAGTCCTTGTCACCAGTTACCCTGCTCTGCACACCCCTTCTCAGCACACACACACAATCAGAATTCAAATCTGACCGTAATCTGGCCTTCGGGGCCACTGGGACGTGCCTGCTCATCTCACTGAGACGCGAGGAGCAGAGCGGTTTGAAACATGGGCTCTGGATCTGCCAGGTCGGGGTCTGAAACCTGGGTGGGCCATTTGGTGACTGTGATCTTCGATGAGTCACAGTATCTCTGAGCTCTTTTCCCACCTGGGAAACAAGGTTGCTAAGGGCCTTCATCAGGAAGGACAATGAGGCACTGGAGTGGGCTCTTACCCCAAGGGGCCATCCCACATGGCACTGGCCAACTCCCACCTGCCTCTCAATGCGGATGCCCCAAGCCTTCCTGACCCTGCAGCTGTCCGTCCTCCGGGCTCCCAAGCGCCCTCTCTACATCTGCCTGTTCTCTGGCTGGTCGCTACCTGTGAGCCTGGGACACATGAGAATTATGTTTGATGAATGAATGAATGAATGAATGAATGAATGAATGAGTGAATGAATAAAGTATGAATTCCTGTCGATAGACATGGTCACAAGGAATAGCACAAACACAACACACACAGATGCACACACACGCACATGCGCATACACACACATACTCTGCCATCTGTGGCCCAGATGAGTTAAGAGTCAGAAAGGAGCCCCGAGGTTGGTCCCTCTTCACTCAGGAGTTTTTCCACACCCCCTTGGCACAGCCCAGCTCAGCGTGAGCCTACAAAGAGAGGTCAGGACTCGATTTCTGAGGCCCTGCGTGGATGCATCCTCGAGTGATCACAAAGCACCTGGGGGGCCTGCAGGATGCCTAGGGGGCCATGGGGGCCCACTGGGCAGGGTGGCCTGCAGTGGGGGGTGGCGATGTAGGCTGCCAGCTGGCGAGTGCATGGGCCTGGCAGTGCCGCCAAACACCCACTTGCACCAGCCGTTAGTTTCTAGGGCCTGCCCACGAGCTTGCAGGCATGCTGGGCCCAGGCTGCCCTGGGGTGTCCTGCCAGGAAGAGGCAGCTTCTGGGAGGGTGGCCTGGGGGAGCAGGAGGGGAGGGGAAGGGCCCATCCTCCACCTCCCATCTCCCTGCCGCCCAAGGTGAGGGCACCAGGCTGGAGGCCAGGGCCACCCTCAACTCACAGTGTGGCCTGAAACAAGCTGTGGCGCTTTCAGGGCCTGGTGTCTCTTCTGCACACTGGAGGTCAAGGAGGTTCCCACAGCTCCCTCCACGCTGACCACCCAGCCTTGGGGATTCCGGTCCCCTAGAGAGGCTGTGTGTGGAGGGTGTGGCCACAAGAGGGCGCCAGAGCCTTACCCCACTGGGAGCCAAGGCGATGAGGCCTCCAAGTGAGGCTTGGGCCTGGGAGTGGAGGCTGAGCTGGAGCTGGAGCTGAATCTTGGGGGTGGGGCACAGATACCTGTGTCCATCCCCACGCAAGGCCTTATCCACACTTTAGCTCCCTTCATCCGGTGGCAACACTGCCTGGAGAAAGAAGCACGTGAACACATCCACTGAAGGAGGCATTATTAGGAGCTGTTTCAGAGATGCGGAGAGTAGCTCAGAGTGGCTCAGTGACTTGCCTAGGTCACACCGTAGTGGGCATGGCACAGCCTGTACCCCCGGTTCTGGGCGCTGGCAGAGCTTTGGAGAAAGCTGGCACCAATCATGGGCATTACCAGCCCGCAAGCCTCAGAGCAGGGCCAAACCCCAGTCCTGGCACCTCCAGGACCCTCTCTGCCACAGAGACCAGACCCTCCTCTGGGCAGCTCCGAGCGATGATAATAATGAAGAGCAAGAAGGCCTGCTGCGGGGGAGGGGCCGCTACCCTCTGGCTTCCGGCGAGGGGAAGGCCTGAGAGGGGTGAAGAACCTGTCAGAAGACGCAGGGCTCTTCGCTCCAGCACTCGGCCCAGAATCCACGCTCCCCTCCTGTCCGAGTGTCTGGGGAGCTTCTGGCCACTCCCCCCTTCAGCCAACACCGTCCCCTACCTGCGCAGCTGGGGCGCGGGGACCTGGCAGCAGGCCTGGCCCGTGGACCTCATGCTGGGGGAAGACAGAAAAGGAGCCATTCGGAGTAGGGGGTGTCCATGCTCAGGAGGGTTCCCTCAACCAGTCAGGGGGTCAGGGTGTTCTGAGGGGAGGTAAATCCCAGGCTGAGTCTTTAAGGAAAAGGCAGAGGAGAAGGAAGGAGGGGTTGGCACCCCAGACAGAGGAACCCACGTAGCAGGGGCCCTGAAGCGTATGTGTTGGGGCAGCCAGATGAACCAGCTCCAGGAGCCAAGCCAGGGGCTGGGCCTCGTCCTGAACAAATGGATGCTTGTGAAGGGTGCTCTACAGAGGAGGGGTGAGCAGGATCTGGGATGTGCCCTGCAGGGGCGCTGGCCTGGCTGCTCCCCCCACCAGCGCGGTGCCCCACACCAGCCCTGGCTGGCTTCCCTCCTGGGCCCGGGGGAGCCCCTGAGTTGGGAGAGGCTGGCCGGTGTGGTCAGGAGTGGGCACCCGGCATGGCTGAGCCCAGGCTGGTACCCCCAACAGCTGCCAGCACCCAGCCATCCTGAAGTCATGGTGGGGTCATGAGGGGCTCATCATTGGATCATGATGGGGTCATGGGTGGTCAAGGAGTCAAGCTCTCCACCAGCTTTCCAGCCCCTTCTCTCAGGATGGAACCTGGCTGACTCCGAGGGGTGGGGGAGGGCAGTGAGAAGTGGATGTTACAGCAGTGCCACCCCCCAGTGCACTGAGCCCGCAGCCTTGCACCACTGACCCAGTCTCTGGGGCCCAGAACCTTGAGCCTGAGCCGAGCCTGAGGCTGGAGAGGTGAAGGTACCAGCCAGGGTCCAGCCTGCTGCCCTCTGCATTGCCAGCCTGGATTCCAGCCCAGTGCCTGCACCGGTGCCTCTGGACACCTTGAGGACCTACTGCCACCCTCTGAGAGCCTCTGCCCCTAACGGGGGCAGTGAGAGGCCAGCCCAAGTGCTCCCCTACGATCCCGGCCTCCCTGGAGCAACTCGTGGGGTTCTAGAGGCAGGACTCAGGCCAAGGCAGCCACTGCCCCCCACCAGCAGCCACCTGGAGTGGGGTGTGGAGGGGGCCTGGGCGCTGGGCAGGACGCGCACCCCAGCACCTGTGCCAGCAGGGACATGAAGGTACCCACAGGTGGGGTGAGTGGTCTTAAGACCTTTGCTGAGGCTCACTGCACCATCAGCTCTCCCCCAGGGATGCAACTCAGACCCCCCCTGGAGTCCTACCTTCGCCCTGGGAGCTCCCAGCATCCCCGATGACCCAGTCAACCCCTGCCTCTGGATAAGGGGCCCCTCACCACCCACAGCCCTCTCCCTCCTCTGCTGTCTTCCAGCCATCCCTACCCTGGACATTGTCCTCGCCCCTCATATCTCCTCCCGCCCAGAATTGGCCTCTGTCCACCGCCCTCCATCCATCACTCTCATCACTCTGATCTCACCCACTTTCTCCTCCTTCCGGGTTTCCTCCCTGTCCAACCTGGACCCCAAGGGGCCTTTGTGCACCCACAGTCTTGGGCACACTCCATGGCCCTCAAATGTCTCCCAGCCCGTTCTCCAAAGGCCCAGCTTAGGACAGGCCAGCAGGAGCCTCTGAAGAGTGCGGGCCCCCGAGTCCCGGCTGCACCCTCTCCCGCTGCCCTTCCTCACTCTCCCCTCCACCAGCAAACACCCACCTCTGCTGGGGGTTTAGAGACCACCCCTCAGCACCACATGTGGCTCCAGTGGGTCCCCATCTTTCTTCCCCCTTCCTAGTGACATTTCTTCAAGCCTCCCCAATATGCCCCATCTCTGCCCTCCTCCCTGCTCCCTTCTCAGCTCCACGACCCCACACCCCTCGCAGGCCCCCTGCCGTCCATTTCTGCCAGGAAGGGGGCCCTCTCTTAGCCCCGCTTGTTGGGGCCCCTTTCTCCCTAGACACGGGGGCTCCCAAACTCACCATCACTAGGCTCCGGCCGGGTATCCAGTTCTCTCCTGAACGTCGGTCGACCTCACACATATACTCATTTAATACTGACCCAGCAACCTCCTGGGAGAGGTACTGATATTATCCTCATGTTGCAGATGAGGTCCTGAGGCCCAGAGAGGTTAACCGAGTTGCTCAGGGTGGAACAGCAGACAGCCTCCGAGCCAAACTGTCCTTCCTGGATATCCCACAAGAACCTCAATCTCGCCACAACCGAAACAGGCTCACCGGCTCCGCTCCGAGCTGCTTACTCCTGCAAGCTGGCCTTGGGATCAGGCGGCCGCGGCTGGCCCGTGAGCAGTCGCACTGCATGTCTGCGGAGCGCTGAGCGCGAGCTCAGCACAGCGCGTGGAATAAAGGCCCTCTGGGCACCTCGCCCTGGTCTCTCAGCTGGTTGTTGGGGAGCCTCCAGCTCCGCCACCTGGCCACGTGGGGGAGCGCCGCGGCCCTGCCGCTCAGCACTCCGCTCTTGGGCACTTCCTCAAGCAGAGCAGCATCGATTTACAGCCCTGCGTGTCTGACATAAATGCACTATTTTTCAAAAGCCAAAATAAAACTCCGAGAAGCTGTAAAAACCCAGGAGCTTGGAAGATTCCCTGCAGGGTCAATTAAGGTGAATTAGGACCTACAGATGTGAATCTCCCCAAGCACATGAGGGCAACTTGGGTGGGTGCGCTGCGGAATGCTAATGAAGCCGTCTGCTGGGGCGGGAGCCAGCCTGGCAGCCGCCACCGTGGGTGAGGAGGGCCAGGACCCCTGCTGCCCGGCTGGCTCTAGGCTGCTCGCTCCCCGCAGGTGGGTTAGTATGCGTTACTCAGGAGAGGTAGGTGCCGGTGGAGACTCAAAACGATGTAGCCCTTCTCATCCTTGTGCATAGACCTTAGGGTTTGTAATAGAGGTTGCAGGAAAAATTCAGCAATGTGGGGTTCAACTCACCGGTATTTGCTGTGTGTGTCTCCATAAGGCAGAGTCATTCTCCACCTTAACCGGGGCAACCCAAGCGTTTTCCTTGCTTTCCGCAGTCCCCTTCTGTCCCCTTTACGAATCACTACCAGCCCTAGGGATGGCTTCCACTTTCCCTACTCTACAGAGGAGGAGCCTGCGGCCTGACTCCCAAACCCAGGAGCTGAGCTTCTGTGTGTGCAGGGGCCCGAGCCCCGCCTCACCCACCCCCTTGCTTGGTGAGGTCACACCCCTGCCCTGTGCCCTCGATGACCTCCTGCTTGGCAAAGGACACTGATCGTGGGGTCCCGAAGCCCAGCTCTGCACTCACCACTGAGCAGCGAGACAGGAGACTGTACCTTCCCCCCGAGCCTCAGTGTCCTTGCCGGTGGAACAGGGTGCGGTGGTAGCTGCCGGGAGGGAAATAAGATAACTGGTGTGAAACACATGTGCAGCCAGCATTGAACAGTGGAAAGAGCCTCGCGATCTGTTCGTGAGATAGGACCTATTACCCAGTTGTTCAGGTCAGTAAACCGAGACAGAGAGGTTTAGCAACGTGTCCATGGTCACAGAGCTCCGGCTGTGGGCAGCGAGGAGGGTGTGAGGGGAGTAGGACCTGGGGCTACATCAATCTGCGTGTCTCCTAATGGGTCCGAGTGGAAGGGGGGTCAGCAGGTCGGAGCCGGGCCGGGAAGGACTGGGGGGTTGGAGGAGGGAAAGTGGAGCGGGAGGGGGAGGCAGAGGTGAGGCCAGGCACAGCAGCTGTCTTGGGCAGGGGCCCAGGGCCAACATGGGTCATGGAGGAGGTGCCTGGGCTGTGGGTGGCACCCTCTCCCTGACCTCCAGTGACCGGCGACCTTGACCGCTCAGCCTGCACCGCTTACATCCTGATGAGCCCTGTGAGCAGGTGGCAGCACGGGGCATCTCCCACCACGAGAGCCAGAGCCAGGGTTCTGCCCTTCCCCAGTGGCCGAAAGTGCCTCCCAGCAGCTTAGTTCTGGGCTGTGGGCACAGGAGGTGAGCATGAGCTTGAGCAGCCAGCAGCCCCACATGGCCTCCAACCAGCCCTGGAGACTGGGGCATCGTTCCCTGGGGCTCCTCAGACCCCCTGCCCACAGCTGGGTTTCAGCATCTACTCCTCTTAGCAACCCCTCCGGAGAAGTCTTTCTCCCCCCGCTTCTCTCTGCCCAGGGCCTCTCCATCCCTCACAGGCCACCGCGACTGGCCCTTCCCCCCTATGTCCCGCCCAGGGCAGGAGGCTGCTTTGTTTCCTTCTTCTTCCAAAATACGCAGCAGTTGCCGGAGTTTCTGTGAACAGCGCAATGCACTTCCCTCTACGTGTCCTCGGAGAACTGCCACCCTGGTCCGCTCTAGAACAGTCCCCTCACCCCAGAGAGCTCCCAGGCAAGACCCCCCAACTCCCTTTTGAAGGTGATCTTTTGTGCCATCGGGCTGGATGGCCAGCTCCGTGAGGATGGCAGCTGGCTGCCCTGCTCCTTGGCAGCTCCTGGCACAGAGCAGGTGCTTGGGAAAGTTGCGGGAGGAATAACAAGATGGCTGGAGGTTGCACGCCTAACTCCAGCAGCTGCCATTGACATAGGCCAGTGAGCAGGGACAAGTGGAATAGGGAAACCGAGGCAGATAGCTGAACAAACTGATAGAGCAACTTACAGCGGATACAGAAGGTCACCTCCCTAGGAATAGCATCTAAGCCTCAGTTGTATTTCAGCTCCAGACCCAGAAAAGCAGCAAAACCAAGTGGGCGGCACCAGGACCAGCTGCAAAGACTAGGGACCCCCTGCCCTGACACTGGCCAGTTAGTAAGGACCACGACCCTGAAGGAGCACACCTAGAAAACTGATGAATACTCGGCTGAAACTCTCCCCTGAGATCTCCCTAAGATTCCCGCCTGCAAGACAGAAATAAAAGCCTCGAGACAAAGGTCCCAGGGGGTGCTCTCCTTGCTAGGAGCACACCTGCACCTCCCCACCCCCTTCTTCCCCCCAGCCATGCATCTCCTAGACTCTGAGGGACCCCACTAGACTTGCAACCAGGGCAGCAATGGGCAGTGGCATTCATCCCAGGCAAACCCCCTGAGCCTGTCCCCAAGGCCCCCCTTTCTCGGACTTCTTAGTGAGCCGAAGCAGACCAGCCTACGCCTTTCCCCAGTCCTTTCTTGTTTCAGTGTCCCCAGCTTTAATAAACATCCTCTAAAATTCACCTGGATGAGTTGTGAAACTTTTCCTGCATGAAGTCAAGAACCCACACACTACCGGCTGGCCCTAGGCAGACCCGCTCAGGGCCAGGCCCCCTTTCCAGTAACACCATGAAAAGGCCCAGGTTCCTTGGCTCAGCATTTGGGACTTCCTCCGGTGTTTACCACCCCTCCCACCCCTCCCCCTGCCTCCATCAGGCCTGACCTGCAGGGCACCCCAACACGGGCCTGTATCCACACTCAGACACCTCTTTCCTGCCAGCCTCTGCCCCCAGTGCTTTTGCTCCAGCTGTTCCCTCTTGGAATTCTGGAATTGCAGATGCCAGGATGCCAGGACCTGCCACTTCTCTGCAGTGCCCCAGCCCCTACCCATGGTGGCTTCACTCACCCTGGAAGGCTGCACTGTCCTTCCCTGTCCCAACACTGCCTCCGCCAGTACGGTGACCTAGAGACACCACCTTGGGCTGAGCAGGAAAGCTCAGCTCTCCCATACACTCACACCACTCACACTCAAAGTCACTTCCTTTCTGGGCCTCAGTTTCACCATCTGTAAAATGGCACAGCCGGGCTAGCTGGATGCTATGGGCGCCTTTGGCTCTGAAGTTTCCTGCAGGGCACTGCCCACAGCAGGTGTAAATAAGTACGTATTAGGCAGATAGCCCCAAAGAGTGAGTGGTCATTGGTGGTGGCACTGTAGGCATCTGCTGCAGGTGACTTAGAGGCAGAATTCTGAGTGTGGTGGTCAAGCCGAGTCACACTGCCTGTGTTTGAAGCCCTGCGTCTCACCTTTCTCATCTGCCAGGTGGAAATAATGGGGAAGGATGAGGGTAAAGTGAAATAGTGCACAGAAGCAGTTGGAAGGGTGTCTGGCACATACCAAGTGCTCAGCGGAGCTCAGCGAGGCCCTGAAGTCCAAGCCAATGACCAGCGGGTGGAGCTAAGTACAGCAGCCATATCTACCTGGCGCCACCAGAGGGCGCTGTGACACAGCCAAAGCCTCCCAGGTGCTCCAAAGCCTCCCAGGTGCTCCAAAGCCTTCCTGACTCATCCTGCAAAGCAAGACCGCTCCTGAGAGGAGGATATGCCAGCCAGAGGCCTGCCAGCTGCGAGGGTGAGGGCAGAGTCCCGGACACCTGTGCCGTTCCTTCTCCAGAAAATGCCCCACACCACCTTGGCTTGGTATTCTGTCCCTTTCAATCATAATTTGTAACCAATAGCAGTCCGGGAAGCCTAGACCTTCCCACTAGGGCCATTAGACCCATCTAACAGCAGTCCTGGAGAGGGAGAGGCCCGCTCCAGGTCACGAGATGGATCCTGGCCTCCCTGCTCAGACTGACCTCCCTGCACATCCCACTGAACACTGGTGTGATCTTCCAACCAAGGCCCGGGAGCCAGCCTTCACGCCCCCTCTCACACTCCTTGGCTGGGGGCGAGGGTGGGGTGAGGAGATGCCAGTGGGAGGTGCACATCTGACGGGGGAGACCTCAAGGATGGGGGGCTAGAGAAAGTGAGTGCTGAATGTTCACAGAGAGAGACAGAGAGAAAAATATGAGGGAAACGGGGGCGGGGAGCATGGAAGAGACATGTGGGAGACACATTTGAAAGAGACATAAGAGAAAGTGCATGGGATGAAAAGAGAAACAGAGAAATGAGGGAGAATTGAGGGAGGGAAGAGGGAGGGAGGGAAGGATGGAGGGAGTGGGAAGGGGAGAGAGAGAGGAAGATAGAGAGAGAAGGGAGATGCAGGAAAAGAGATGGAGATGAAGAGGGAGACAGAGATAGCAGACAGACACAGAAAGAGAGAACTGGGGGCAAGACAGCCCATCTCTCCCCCCAGGGCACCCTGAAGAAGCTTCATCCTGGGAGAGAGCAAGGGGAGCCCCCTTTCCCCTCTCCTGTGTGCTCAGTTGAAACTTCTGTCCTTGCCCCTCTGTCCACCCCACCCCAGCAGGGCTTGCCAGCCAATCACCCCTCTTGTGGGTGGTAGTTGAGCCAGGCTCCCTGGGACACCTAAGGCAGCCGGGCAGGGTCCCTGGGGCCATGTTGCTAGGAGATATGGCCCAGGGCCCCAGCTTTTCTCCTGAGCCTCTCCTAGGGCAGATCTTAGCACTCACCTTGGGGCTCACCTGAGGCCAGGGTCTCCCTGGCTCCCACCCACCCAGCCCTGCAGGCCTCTGCCCAACATCCTCTGGACCGTGTGCAGCATGGAGGTGGTGAAGGCAGAGGGCATTCACACTGGGTGAGCACCCACTGTTTGCCAGGCCTCACCAGCTCGTCCCAGACCATGGGGCTTGGTGTACTCCTGAGACACACTGAACTCCCAGGCTTGGGTTTCAGGTTGCAGAGAAGCATGTTCAAATTTCAGCCTGCCTTTTACATGTTGTGTGCCCTTGGCCAAGTCACTTTCTGTCTCTGAGTCTCTGCCTGAGTCTTTAAACAGGATAACAATAGTATTCATTTCACAAGGTCGGCCAGAGGAAGAAGGGCCATAATGGTGGGGGGGTGGGGGGGTGGGGGGGTGGGAGGGGGTGGGCAGAGCAGGGGTGGGAAGCTGCCTTCAAGCTTTGTCCCTGAGCCTGCAGGGCTGCAGCTGGGAGCACCTCCCTGCACCTCCCCAGTGGCTCCGCCTGCTGAGCAGGCCCAAGTCGGAGTCACAGCAGCCTCTGGGGAAGGGGCTGCCCTGACACCTCCCCCACGCACTCAGACAGACACTGTGAGGCACAAACCCAGCCACACCCACACCCAAGTGCTGCTTTGAGGCCTCAGGTAAGAGCAACTTACCCCCAAGCCCTGTTCTAAGCACCTTAACAAACCCACTGAACCCTCACAAGGGCCCACATGCAGGTACACCATCATCTGCATTTACAGATGAAGAAACGAGGGCACAGAATGTGCCTTTGCCCAGGTATGCGGGAGCTGGCCCTTGGACCTGGCAGGCAGCTCTCGGAGCCGGGCAGCGTCTATAACAGCAGAGGCTGCCCACAGGCATGGAGGGGAAGGCAGAGGGCCCAGCTCCCTCAGAGGCCCGGTGTGGGCAAGGCAGGTGAGGAAGCCTTGAAGGAAGCATGGGAGGGCCAGCCCAGGCCAGGCTCGGCTTGGGCCTCCCAGCTTTGATTTATCTACCCCGCCTTCAGGCTGGATGCTCACCTCGGCCATAAATCTCTAACTGCAGTGCTGGCCAGGCCCCTGGCAGGCTGCAGGGCAGCTCAGGGAGCTTCAAAGCATGCCACCCAGAGAAGATCCTTCCCCAGCCTGCCTGGGGGTTGCCTCTCGGGGGAGATCTAAAAACTATGCATGTGCGTGTGCGCAGAAGCACACACAGCTAAGGCCCAGCACCACCAGGATACTCTGGGGCTCAGGGCCCTGTGGCCATGCACGGGTGCCCAGCCCAGAGCCCCACCCCAGCCTGCTCCCTCTGTGTCTCCACCTCATGGCCTCTGGCCTCAGCGGGGTCAGCCTGAGGCTATGCGGGTTGGGGGCTGCTGTGGCCGCTGCGTCAGGGCCACTCCAGCCTCTACGCCTTTCAAGCCAGGCCACGGCTTTGTGGAGACAAACACCTGAGGTCAAGGCCAGCCCTCTCCCACCCTGGCCCCACGAACCCACAAGCCCCTCAACCTTTCACTTAAAAATGTACTGAGATGAAAGAGCCAGCATTGTGCCAGCTCCCAGCAACCACCCCTCCACAGATGCCCGCTCCTCCTGCCACGGGCACCAGGGACCAAGTCAGGCTGGTCCGGAGCTTTTTGGCCTCCTTTCCGGGCAGCAGGCCCTTAGCCAGAAGCACCCTGCCTGGGCCTCATGAGATGGGTCCAGGGAGCTGAAAGGAGAGAGGACCAGAGGGAACATGGGTAAGATGGGGGCAGGGAGTGGTGCCAGCTGCGGGCGGGGGGGGGCACATGCCAGCCACGTGTCTCCGCAGCTCCCTGGGTGATGTGCCACATCTCTTCCTGCCAGCACCGGCCATCCTCCCTGCCTGCTGTGTGGCCCTGCTGTGTGGCCCTTCGGGGACTTGTGGACTCACCTTCCACACTCGTCTCCTTCCCACCCCCCAGGCACACCCTCCAGAATGCGTAGGAGCCCTGGCTCAGGTTCTTCTCAGCTATGCAGCGTTGCGCAAGGCACAGGGCTGTGCGTGGGACTGACGTAAGACTGAAGGAGCATCTGAAGTGCAGCTCTGGCCTGGAGACCTGTGAGACCTTGGGTCTCCGACTGCGCGAGACTCTGGGCGGTGGCAGGGTGTGACCAGGCCATGGGGGCAGGGGGATGGAAGCCTGCACGTGTGTGCATGTGCACTCACATGTGTGTCTCTGTGTACACACATGTGCTATGTGTTTGTGCTGGGTGCATTGCTCGTGTGTATGCACGTGTGTACTTGTGCGCATGTGTGCGTGCATGTACACATGTGCCCACATGTGTGCCCTGTGTGCTTTGTGTACATGACTGCATGTGTGAACAATCGTGCTCTGTGTACACTGCCTGTGTGTGTACAGAAGAGTGGGGGGTGTGCAGGTGGGTCTTCTTGGCCCCCCTGAGCCCCTCTGCCCTCTGATGGCCTCCTCCTTCCACCCCTCTTCCTCAGCCTGGCCACTCTGCTTCCCTCCTGCCCTGAGGCCCAGTGGCAGGCAGTAGGTTGGAGCTGATCACCCTGTGCCACTCAAGCCCCCCTGGTGGCAGCAGCCCCATCCACACTGCCTGTCCTGGGGGCACAGGCAGAGGGCTAATGGGCTCCTAAGCCAGCCCTCACCTGGCTCATTAGTCTCAACGAACCCCAAATCCTCACTGGGGATTGAGAGGGACACTTCTCAATCAATAAGGCCCTTTCCTATCCATGATACCTTTTGATCCTAATAATCTCCTGTGAGGTGAGAATTCTAATTGCACATTTGACAGTGAAAGGCGCCGAGGCCTGGAGAGGGAGGGGGCTTCCTGGAGGTCACGCTTTCTGCAGGTCAGTGGCACAACTTGCTTAGCTCGGGCTGCGCCCACACCTGAAGCCACAGGGAAGTGCACTGGGGTGCTCCCTGGAGGAGACAGACTTGTAGGCTCTGACTTCTTGGGGGTCTTCTCCCTACCGGACCATTGCTAACCTCCTGGGGCCCAAACCCCCAGGACAATCTCTTCTCCTTGCCTCCTGCCTCCACCCACTGACTGGAACTTCCTGGCAGCAGCTTCCGGGCAGATCGTCCTTGCCTCTGTCCTTCAGAGCCCTGTGCCTCGGAGCCTCGGCTTCCTCTCTGTGAACCGGGGTAAGAGGGCCTAGCTCCCAGGGCTGTTGTGATAGAACGTGCTTAGAACAGGAGCCGCATTCCGTGAGTACTGGGGAAGCACTGGTTATCGCTGCATCACGTTGGCCTCTGGCCTCCGCCTGGGAAGCCCCTCCCCTCCCCCCTCCCCCTCTCCACCCCTCCCCCTCTTCTGCTCACTGAGACCCAGAGCCCAGACCTGAGTCATTTTCCACCTCTTGGTCCTCGTGACCTTCTCTGAGTCTCAGCTTCCGCATCTGCTAAATGGGACCACTCCTCCCCACCAGCCTAGGTGGTGGGGCACCTGAACCCACAGCTGAGCACAGCCTCTCCAGGGCCTGCCTTCCACCGTGGGTGCTCCCACGGGGTTGCTGCGCTTGCTCTGCTTCCCACCAGAGGGGGTGCCGGGGAGACTGTTGCCCCCTCCCCTGCCGAATCCCCACCCCAGCTCTGGCTGCCAAGCCTCTGGCTGATGGGAGCTGGCACCTCACCCAGGGGGAGAGCAGCTGTGGAGAGGGTGGGAGAGTTCCTCCCGCTGCTGGTTTGTAAAACAATTGATTAAAGACAATGCAATTAATTATTCCTTGATGAAATAGTGGAAATTACCCAAGAAAATGAAGATTTTAGCAGCAGAACGTTAAATTCCTCTAATTATGTCATTTCTGTAAAGGGGGGAGGGGATTAAAAAAGGATAGAAGTGGAGGGACTGAGGGGGGGAAGAAGTGTAAATTAGATGAGGTGACCCGGGCTCCTTCAGGGTGAGCAGAGGTAGGATAACCGGAGCCACCACCCTGGGCCTTGATCACACTGTTCAAAAGGAAAGGCAGAAGTAACAGAGCTCTCTGTGGGGGACAGGAAGCAGCCGGCAGGCCAGACACAGACGCTGGGATACGTGCCTTGGGTGCATTAGCTCATTGTCCTCACGCTGAATGCCTTATTTTCTTTCTACAAACGAGAAGACCAGGCTTAGAGAGGCCATGTGACTTGTCCAAGGCTGCAAAACTACTAATGAACAGAGACAGGACTTGAACTCAGGTCTGACTCCAGAACCTGTACTTTCCAACCCCACCTGCTGGAGTCGCAGCAGCAGGCCCTGCAGATGCCCTGGGCAGAAGCCGTTTGGCAGGCAGCTCCCGGGGTCTCGGTGGCCCTCTGGAGCTCCGGGCTGGGGGTGGGGCAGTAAGCTGCCAAGAGTTGATATCTCTGCCGATCTGAATCAGGTCTGAGCTCCTCTGGGAGGGGATCTATCTAAACCCTCGAGCCTCGCCCTGGTGGGTTGTTCAGTGGTTAGAGCGTTGGCCCGCAGACCAGAGTCTCGGGTTCAATTTCGGTCAAGGGCACGTACCTGGTCAGGGTCATGCGGAAGGCAACCAGTCAATGTGTCTCTCACATCAGTGTTTCTCTCTCTCTCTTTCCCCCACCCCTCCCCCACTCTGAAGAAAAATATCTTCTGGTGAGAATGAAGAAAATAAATAAAAATAAAAATAAATAAACCCCCCATCCTCTCTGGCCCCTCTGAATGTGCTTTGCAAGCCAGGGAAGGGTAGCAAATGGGACCTGCCATGAGCCTGGCCCCACTGTCTCCCCTAGGAGCCCAGACGCTCTGCTGAGCCCAGCACCAGGGAGCTGGTCTAGAGTCTAACCTGGCTTTGCTAGGGGTTGCTGCTTGGCCCTGGGGAGGTTCCCTTGCTTTCTCTAGTTTCCATCTCCCTGTCTGTAACAGGGGACGTGGAAGCAGTGGGTACATCGGTCCATTTGAGAATACTGGACCCAGCCCTACCCCAGCTCCAATGACGAGCTCGGTGCCAAGAAGCCAAACTGGCTCTCGTGTGGGCAAGGAGAGGAGAGGGATGAGGGGAGTCCCAGAGCCAGCAGAGGAGGGACTGTGGGCTCCCACAAGGAGGGAGCAGGGAGCCCTGAGGGCGCAGTGAGCATGCGGGAGAGCCACGCGGGATCCCTCCCAGTGTGGGCTGCGACCAGAGAGGGAATGAACGGTGAGATGGGAGGAAGGAAGTAAATAGGCCTGGAATGGAGTTAGACCACCACCCACTCGGACACCAGTCAAAGGAACCAGTTTACTGGAACGGCTGGGCATAGGGGGCCAAAAGCAGAAGACGCTTGATTCTTTCTCAGCTCTCTGACATCCTTTATGGAGCTTGCTCTGTGTTTCCCTGCTTCTGGACCATACTTGGAGCATATCCTCATTTTTTTCTGGACACACTCAGGTGCTCAGTCTCATTTTTTTTTTCTTTATTGATTTTTAGAGAGAGGAAGGGAGAGGGAGAGAGAAATAGAAACATCGATGACAAAGAACATCAACTGGCTGCCTCCTACATGCCCCCCACTGGGGATTTGGCCCACAACCTGGGCATGTGCCTTGATCAGGAATCAAATTGGCGACCTCTTGGTGCATGGGTCGGTGCTCAACCACTGAGACACACTGGCTGAACAGTCTCGTTTTTATGAGTCGAAATTTCCAGTCTAATCTAGCATCCAAACTGCAATTTCTCATTCAGTCTAATGATGCATCTTCCCCCCCTAGCTCAGGAGGACGGGCTAAGAACCTGCGGTGGGGACAGCAGGCCTGGTCCTCCAGAGGCTGGGCTTCCAGGTCTGCTGTGCAGCGGGCCCCCTCACTGGGATCCTGCTACCAGAGTTCCCCTGACATGGGCAATGATGCCTGCCACCGATAGCTCACAACTGTCCCACTCAGACCCCAAGAGGTGACCTCGCCTTGGCAGGCAGACCCTCTGTGCAGTGAGCCTCGCATGGTGGCTCTGACCCACAGAAGGACCTGGACTCCCCAGACTCCCCACCACCACAGACAGTTCGAAGTTGCCAACCCCTTCTAGAGTCTTTCCAAGTCGGGATCAGACCTCGGGCACTGTGCTTACCCAAATTCTAGGGGACACATGCCCCTCACTCAGTTAAAGTAGGAGTAGGGGGCACATCCGCCCCTCCAGAGAGATTTCATTGCCCACCCCCACCCCACCCTCTTCGCTCTCACCTCCCTTTGTGTAGCGTGGAAGTGGGTACCGAGGGTCACAGAAGCAGCTTGGGGTCGCCACCCTTGCAAGGCCTGAAGAGACCGACATCTCGACTTGAAATATGGGGCTTCTTGGCACCAGCTGCTCCCAGAGCATTCCAAGTGAGCGGCGTCCCACTGGGACGTCCTGTTAGGAAAGCCCCTGCTCCCCCAGCTTGCTCCACATCCACATCCCTGTCACCTACCCCAGCTCCAGCCTCAGTCTCCCGCTGTGGCAGGGCACAACCGCCTTGTCTGCCGTCCAGCGGCACAGTGGCTCCAGCCATCCTGCAATGAGCCAGGCCCCCAGTCCAGGTGCTGGCTCGCGGGCCACAGCTCCTTCTACCAGCTCAGCCCCCACCCCACCGCCTCATCTCTCTGGCAGGGATGAGCGATTGCTGGAGGGGGTGGGCCAAGGAGGGGTCCCTTCCCCTCTTCAGCAAGGGTCCCAGCAAGAGCTGGGAGCCAAGCGGCCCTGGGTTTGAACCCTGATGCTCTCAGTTTCCCCTCTGTAAAATAGGCATGCCAATACTGAACCCACAGCGTCCCTGGGAAGGGCGATTGAGTTGGGGTCTGAGCCAGCTGCGGGCACAAAGCAGATGAGCTGTCTCAGGATCCCTCCCTGAGCTCAGAACATCAGGCTCCTACGCCTAGCCCAGAGACCAATTTTCTGGCTGAGCTGGGTCTTGAACTTCTCATTTGTGTCAAGGAGGAAATGGCTGTGGTGGGGTGAGGCAGGCAGCGGTGGCCTGAGGGGCTAAGGAGGGAGCCCTGGAAGAGAGTCTTTAGAACTTGGGTGGGGGGCATAGCCCAGATGGGAAGGGCTGTTCCTCCCACCCATCTGCTCCTGAACCCCTCCCACCAGAAATGGCACTCTAGCCCCTCCCCTAGCTCCCAGCACAGATGGCAGGAAGGAAATGCCAAAGCACGGAGGCAGGGAGGGGCCACTCAGCCCCCGGAGGCTCCAGCCCTTGCCAAGCTTCCCACAGGAGGAGGAAACAAACCCCCTCCCTGCCCATGGCACTGCCCCTACAAGAGCCACAGCCCACTGATGCCCTGGTGCTTTGCATCCTGTTGTCATGGTAACCAGGACTAGCTGACATGCCAACAGGCAGACCAGGAGCCGTTGCCACATGAATCACTTGAACTTGATGTGACAGATACAGGCAGGTGGCCTGCATGGGGGCAGAGGGAGGTGGTGCCCCCGTGGGCAGAGGGAGCTCGCGCTGAATCCCTCTGGTCGTGAAGGTTAGGGACCCCAGAAACCTGTGAGACCCTAGAGGTCCCTATCAAAGTGGGTCCCCTTAGCCCAGCCATGGGTCCTCTCCATGCCCCCATTTCCTCATTTATAAAATTGGGAAAATGGACTGAGTGGTCAAATAAGCAAATGAGCATGGGTTGCTTTGTAGATTTCAATGTGATCATAGGTTGGCTGTTTGGGGAGGCTCAAAGGCTCTGTCCTCACTCAGACTTGGGCCTCAGTCCCCCTTCTGTCACTACTAACTCCATGCCAGCCCCAACTTTCTGTTCTGCAGAATGGGGACAATACTGCCTCCCATATGGGAAGCAACATTTCACTTAGTCATTTAATAAATATTTATCAAGCCCATCTATGTGCCAAGCACTGAGTTAGATCCTAGGGACGCAGGAGTGAAGGAGGCAGGCCCATGTCCTCCCCGCACTGAGCTTGCATTGTATGGAGGGGCAGACCCTCAACAAAGTACACAGCGGAACTAACCTCAGGCTGTGCGATCCTGTAAGGACAGGAAACAGAGGGACTGGAATGCAGTCCCTGGGAGAGCGCTCATTCAGGAAGGACGATCGGACGGACGTCCTGTGAAGGTGACATCTACTGCGGGCAGAAGCCTAGGTGATGAGAAAGGGAGGGCTCTCCAGTGAGAGTCCCCACCTGGCCTGCGACAGCAGGGCAAGCGTCCTGAGGTGTGTTTGAAGTCCAGGAGGAAGGCCACTGTGACCACAGCAGAACAAACGGGTACATAACGGCTGCAACTTTATTCCAAATGTGAGCTTTAAGTACATAGGCAGGATGCTCCCGCTGCCGCTTGGGGCCAGCCCAGATAGAAAGGGTCCCCAGTGCAAAGGAGAGAGGTGTGAGCCTGGGGACAGCAAGGAAGACAGAGAAGTGCTCAGATTCTAGATAATTTGGGGAGATAGAGTTGCCAGGACTTGTTTATGGTCTTGATATGGGTGGGGAAAGGGGAGAAATAGGGTCACATCTGGGTCTCGGGTCTGAGCATACAGGTGATTGGTGGTGACAATTTCTAAGACTGGAAAGCCGATCACTTCGTAAATCATCTGTAAAGATGACTTAAGTCCCTGGGACTGAAAAGACCATGGTTCAGGGGATGCCACTCCCCTCCCCGGCCTCCAGGAGGCTGCCCCAGCCTCTCTGGAAGAAGCGTTTGGAGAGGCTGCATGACAAGGGGCTCCGTGGGTCAGAACTTTGCTTTGCAAGTGACAGAAATGCAACCCCCACTCCCATCGGTAGAATCCAAGGAATCACCCACAGAGCAACCCGGAGAGCCCCTGAGCCGGAGCCGGCTGGGTCTGCTCTCCTCTCTGCTTCTCTCCAGGGCAGCTCACCCATTTCCAGGGCAGACCCGCAGCCTGCCCAGCAGGAAGCACCGAGTCCTCCAGGTGTTTAAAACCAGAGCGCAGCCCTGGCCAGGCAGCTGTCCGTAAGACCATCGTCCTGACATACCAACGCATACAACAATCCACGTTTCTCCCTCCCTCCCTCCCTCCCTCCCTCCCTCCCTCCTTTCCCTCTTTCTCTCAAGTCAGTAAGTACAAAATTTTTTAAATACCAAACCTTATTTTTAATTTTTTTTCTCTTCAGTAGGGCTGACTTGACCATCTTTGACCTAAAAGTATGATAATGACATTTGTAAAGAGGAAGACTACTCCAAAAGCACATATTAAAAAAAAAAAAAAGATGTATTATTCTGAAAAGTATTCATATACAAAAGCAATGAAATATGTCTAAAACAGAAAAAATAAAATATGAAAAATGTATAATAGCATCCTCTTCATTTTTGTATTCTATAACTTCTAAGAAAGACTGACTTGTTCCTTTCCAGTTGAAAAACTTGGAGAACTACCGCTGCCTAGGTTTGAGTTATGTGCCACCCTTAGGCCAATGAAGTATGGCCGGGGTCAGGGTTTCCATACGAACACAGCAGCTCACGCTGTGGTCACAGGGCCCTAGAAGGCTAGGGGAGGGCTGGGACTCCCCAGAGAGGGGAAGGGTGCTGAGCAGATAAAGCTCCCAATGTCCCTTGCACGGTATGAGTGTCAGCTGAGCAGAGACATGGGAGGGAACCATGAGAACAAGGGAAAATTTGCAAAAGGTGGGAAAACTGAGTAGTTATCACTTGGAGACCCAGGAGGGACAGCCAGAGGAAAGCCCACAGCCCCCAAAGGCATCTACCGAGAGCAAAGGCTAGAAAAACTTGTCCCAACAGAGAGAAAAGGATGAGTCTTCGGCAGTTTGTCTGTGTGTGTGAGCGGCTGGAAGAGCAGGCTCTGGAGTGGTTGGTGGGGATCTCACTGAGCCAAACTATACAATCTGGTAAAAGTTTGAGAGAGACTCTTACATCCTCAGAGCCTGGGGTTGCCAGATGGGAGCAGAACGGGCAGATCAGACAAAGGAGCCATAGTCAATGGCTTCTAAGGCGCGGGAGGTTCTGCAGCCACTCACACGCTGTGCAGCGTTGGGAAAATTAGGTTTCACATCCCCTAGCCTCAGTGTGTTCAGCTTTAAAATGGTGAACGTGTAAAATAAAATGTTGTGTACATGAGAGGGCCTCTCTCTCGCAAGGTCAAGTGAAGATTAGATGAGATAATGCATTCGATGAGATGAGAGCACGCTCAGCGATGTTATCTGCTGTTTTCATTACAGCTCCAGAGGTGGGTAGGTCAAAGGGAGTCCCTTCCAATTCTGAGTGCCTATGAGAGAACAGTCAGCTTTCCTCTGCGGTGGCTGCGGCCACCCTGGGCAGCAGCGATAGCAGCCCCACTGTCTGATCGCCTCTTTGTGCCAGGCGCTCTGCTTTACTTGCAGGTACTTTACTTGCATTATCTCATTTCCCCACACAGCAGTGATTTGAGATAGTGTATCAGTTAGCTTTTGCTGTGTAATAAATCAACCCAACATTTATGACTTAAAACAACCACTGCTCATTGAGCTCATGACTCTATGGTTTGGAAATTCAGCCGGGCTGTGCGTCTGGGCTTGGCTGCGCTCCCTCGTGCAGCTGCTGGTCAGTTAAGTGGCTCCACTTCTGGGCGCTGCCTGGCTGTCATCTAGGTGATGGGGGTGACGGAGCCGTGTGCCTCTCTTCGTCCAGCAGGATAGCCCAAGCTTTTCCACACGGCAGCTGGGCAGGGCTCCAAGAGAACAAAGGAAAGTGTGCACGGCCCCTTGAGGCCTGGGCTCAGAACCGGCACTGGCACTTCTACCACGCTCTAGTGGCCAACGTTAGTCACAAGGCCATCCCAGATTCAAGGGGGTGGCAGAGGCTGCAAGGTGATATCACCATGGGGCATGCTCACAGAGGCTGGAGAACTGTGGCCACTTTTGCAACCCACCACAGATAGCCACAAGTAATACTGCCACTTTACATATGATAAAATTGAGACTCAAAGAGGTACAAATGCCTTGTCCAAATTATGCAGCCAGGAAGTGGAAGAGCCAGGATTTGAACTCAGAGGTCTCCGTGCTCGACTGCATGATGATATTCAAACCCGTGCTCTTGAGGTAACTGGCAGGGTCATGGTCAGCCACAATTCTAAACAGCCCAATCTAACAGGCATCAGGGAGCTTGGCAGAGATGCCGGGGAGGGGGGAGCAGATAAAAAGTTGAGGCTGAGGCAGGTCAGAACCAGGGGATTCAGACGGAGCCTGTGGCCATGGCAAGGATGCCAGGTTTGTGACCAGGTTTGTGACATGACTTCAGCCTGCCTCACAAAGTCACAGGACTCAACTGGACAGGCCAGAGCTGACCCTCTTCCAGCAGAAACCCTGCCTGGGCCTCGTATTGGCAGGAGCCCTTTGTGAGCCCCTGGTGAGGGAGCTCCCAGACCATGGGTGGCCACAGTGCAGGCCAAGAGATCAAAGAAGTGCCACAGGGTGAAAGAAAAGAGCTGTCCTCTCAAAAGCGCTCTGAGATCTCTCTGCCTGTACCAAGGGTGAGCAGAGGGCGCTGGGCTGGAGATGAGACTGCCCCACCTCCTCACCTCCACTGTGACCGGCCCCTCCCCCCACAGAGACACCAGAGCCAGGAGCACAGCTGTGCCCAGCCAAGCTGCCGGGTGCCAAGCCGGGCCTGGCGGGCTCCCTCTCATCTGTCTCTCTTTAGCAGGAACAAATGGGAATGAGGGAATCAATTAACAAGGCTCCTTAGCCAAATGACTGCTGCTCCCTCCTTCCCCAGCCTGTTAACCCTTTGCTTCCGGGGCTGGGAAGGGCTGCCCTGGCTTGCCAACCGGGCTCACCCCTGGAGCCCACAGCTGGATTCTGTGCTCCTGCTTTGTCTGTGCCAAATGCCAGTGGCAGCTGCCAAGCTGAGGAACCAGAGCCAGAAACACAGACACCTCCATTCTACCTGAGCAGAATTTGGGGTCAGTCTCAAAGGATACTCAGGGACTCTGGCCCTTTCTTCTCTCTCCAGCGACATGGGGTTTCTCCTGGATTAAAAGGCCCAGGACAGCAAAAGACCTAACAGCAGCCTTCAGACTGAAGTGGTCCATGGCCAAACTCTACCTGGGCCCACACTGGGTCTGGGAAAGGTAGGGGCCCAGAGACGGGGCAGGAGGCATCAGGCCACCGTCAGTGAGCCCTGACAACTCTAATTTAAGAGACAAATGGACAGTGCTAAGAACTCTCTCCGAGGAGTTCAGACAGGCGACGGAGGGGCCCACAAGTCCAGGGTTGTTAAGAGTCCTGAGTTTGAGTCCCAGCTCAACAGATGTCATGGGGCCTGATGACATTTTGAATGATTAATCAATAGGCCACTCTTTCTCCCACCCACTCTCACCAAATGTCTTTACTTGTTCCCTGGGGGTCTTTCCCTCCAGCCTAGGCAGCTGGGCTTCATTCTTGAGCCACTGCTAACACAACTCAGGGTGTGCCAACATAGCGTGTCAGGGCTTGAGACATATGTCAGCTCCACCATCCATTCATTAATTTCACAAATGAATGCGCCTTCCGTCTATCAGACACTGTCCGGGCACAGTGAACACGCAGACAGGGAGCCTGGCCTTGGGCAGGGTGAAGGTGAGGACCACAGCTCTCAGCCAGTCACTCATGGGCTGTCCAGCAGGAATGAGGATGTCTGAGCCCCAAGTCCTGCTGCAGCACCTCCTGGCTTATCCAACGGGCACAGCCCCCTCCTGCCTAGCTCCAGTGCCCCTAGTTGTGAGCCTCCTGCGTGATAGTGGGCCCCAGACATGCAGAGGGGCAATGGAGGGATGGAGGAGAGACTAGAGCAAGGCGGAGTTAGATGGAACCAGCTAGACACTGCCCAGGAAGCCAAGGGCGTGCTGAAGCTCCGAGGCTGTGCCACTCCAGGTGGGTTATAACTGGACTCCTCCCCTCCCCTAGTGCACTGGTTAGTTTCCCTTCTCCCACTGCAGGAGGGGATCTGGGCTGCGGAAAACTTCAGAGCCTCACCTTAGCCTCAGTTCAAAACTCTCAAGTCTGGGCTCTGATTGGCCCATTCAAATCATGTGTTCACCACTGAGCCAATCAACACTGTTCAGATGGGTGGGCTTCGTAAAAGATGGCAGCTCCATTCCCAAAGCAGGGTTAGCATGGGTGTGTGGGGGAGGGGGGCAGGGAGGGTTCTCTGAGGACAAAGCCACAGATGCCCACCGCGTCCCTGGGCGTGTGGAGATACACTGACCTAACGAGTGGCAGGCTCACTGGAGGATAAAGTAGCTCACTCAGGTGTGAGTGCTCAGCGCATAGCAGGTACTGAAGACTCAGGAGTCCAGTCTGACCTGGGACTTCTCTGGCTTTAGTCACCCCCTCTCTAAAATGGGGGTATCCTGGCTAACCGCCCCAGCCCTGATGCCCAGGATCCCATGGCCCAGAGCCTCCGTGGCAGGTATGAGTGAGCAAAGACCCTCCTCTCAGAAGTCAAGAAAGCCCTTCTGTTCCTCAAGACTGGGGGGCTCCTCCTGCTGCTTTCCCCTCCCCCACCTCCTCCATCTCCCCACTCCTTATGACTGCCCCACGCCCCCCCCCCCAGTCTCTGCCTGGTGTCCTGGGGAAGAGCACATTCAGGGCTGCCCAGAGCTTGACAACCTGGGCTCAGACCCCGTTCTGTCATTTATAGGCTGGATGATCTTGGCCAGACTCCTGCATGCTTCTGTGCCTCAGTTTCCTCATCTGTGACAATGGAGTTCAACAACAGACACTCCCTCACGGGGTCGTTGTGTATCTGGCCTTGTAAGGATTAGCTGTGGGAGTTATTATGGCCTCTGTCTCCTGCTCCACCCTCCTGCGGAAACAGCGTGGACGGTCAGAGTGAACTGAGCACTGGGCCCGAGCAGTGCACCAGACTGCCTGGCGCCTCGGGCGCGCTCAGGCCGTGAGGCCGGCACATCCACAGGCAATCTCGGCACAGTGGGCCAGGGCCACTCTCTCAGGGAGCCGGGGCTGCGTGGCCACAGAAAGGGCCCAACCCCACAGAGGGAGGCCGGGCCAAGCTCTCTGGGCAGGCGATGGCTGGAGACAGTACAAGTGGGCTGGGTGAAGGGGGTGCAGGGGCGCGGTCCAAGCAGAGGGGCCAACAGTACAAGACACTCACCTAAGGGCTGGCGGGGAGACAGGCTGGTCTGGGTAATTCGGTAGAGAGGCGGAGACAGGATTAGTGCCTGCCTTTCACTGACTTGTGTACCTGGGTGTGACTTTGTGTGATGGACTGGGGCTGGGTGTACATGTGTGGGTGCGTGCCAGACAGTGTTTCTGTGGGTTAATTCCTGCATGGGACTGTGTATGAGGGTGTAAAATATTGTGAATTTGAAGGGATTTGGTTAGGTATGCCTGTTAGAGACAGTTTAGGGTGTAGTTACTGTGGGTAAAGTTGTGTGTCTGTGATTGTGTGTCCATGGGTGTCCCTAAGCTGTAGATATGTGGCTGGCTGTGACCAGGAATGTCTGTTGGTCTGGTGTGCATATGTTTATACATATATGTGCATGTATGCATGTGTGTGTAAGTATATTACGTGTGTGTGTCTTTGTGTAGGGGGTGTGTGTGCGTGTGAGACACATGTGTACTGCTGTCTGTGAAGTCCAGAGCAATGAGAACAGCTCTCTGCTCTTCAGACCCTGCTGTAGACAACACACACACACACACACACACACACACACACTCGCTGGGCTGGGAGGGGTAGCTGCCCGTTGCTGCCACAGCCAGTCAGAACTTGCTAATTTGCATGTTAATGAAGCTTGGGGAGCTCTCCAGCTCCAGACTGACAGGAGCCCCCGGCGCCCCCCCCCCAGCCTGGGAGGGGGAAGTAGGGAGGGCTGAGAACCAGCAGAGGGAGGAGGAGGCGGAGGCTCTGGGCTGAAGCTCCCCTTTCTCTGTTCTCTCTCCCACCCCCATGCAGGCCCCAGGCCCCACCACAAGGATGCCTGCCCCTCGGTCCCCTGCACTCACCCTCCCGGACTGGGCCAAGGGAGAGGGGCCTGGGGCCAAGCCCTGGGGTGAGGGCAGAACAGGCTGCTCAGGATTCCCATGAGGTGAGGCTGGGCAGCCCACCCCCGCCCTACATGGAGCACCCAGAAAGCTACTGGAGCACCTGCTGTGGGGCAGATGCCCTGGGGTGAGCATCTGAAAGCAGGTTGGTGCCAACGCAGCCAGTAAGCCCTCTCCTCCACCCCCTGCACTGGACTTCAGCACGGGGGCAAAGGGGACCACTGTGAGCTCTTCACCTTGCCCCCAAGAGAGAGAGGGCTCAATCCCTGTGTGGTCAGGGCTCCTGCCCAGGAGGGAGAGAGGGGGACAGTGCACGGACAGGGATGAGAATGAAGACCCTGGAGACGAGACATGTGGGGAAACGTGTACAAATGGAGAGCACCTGCCCCTGAGGCCTGTGCCTCCAGGGAAGGAGGGTGGGGGCAGGTGGGAGCGAGCCCTCCCAGTTTGATCAACAGGTCAGTCCCTGGTTGTGTGCGTCTCCTGCTCAGTCCCCTGTCCCCGTCCACATTATTATCTAGTCCCAGATCCTTCACCTTTCTCATCCCTCCACACCCCTTCTACTCCATCCTTCCTCCCCTCCTTCCTTTCCTAATCAGCCACATCCCACTGGAGGCTGGGCTCTCTGGGGAGCCCTCAGCAGCTGGCTCCTAAAAACAGTCTGGTTTTTTCTCGGAGGTGTGTCCCCTGCCTTGGTAGAGAGACAGTCTAGGCTGGGGGTCCAGGCGTCTGCTGCCTCCGCTTGAGCCCCACTGGGCATTTTCTTCCCTCTGCCTTTCCTTCTCCCTCAGTTCTGCCCTGGCCTGGCCTGCTGCCTTCCTGTCTCTTCCTGGACCTGGGCTCTACCTCTCCACCTCTCCCTCCTCCTCTTCCCCAAATGCTCAACTATTCTCTCTCTCTCTCTCTCTCTCTCTCTCTCTCTCTCTCTCTCTCTCTCCTTGCCCTGTAGGTCCCTGGGCACCTGCCCCTCTCCATCCCCCACCTTGGCGATGGCCAGGCGATCCCCGGATGTGCCCTGGCCAGAGCTGGGTGGGGGAAGGCGAGGCCCCCAGGCCCCAGTCTCTGCAGGTGAGAGGACAGCCAGGCAGTTGCTAGTGTTAATTGCAGGGAGGATGTCTGGCAGAAATAAGGTGGTTTTTCTGCTTCAGTGACGACTGTTACAATCAAATTGTCCACAGACAATTAGCGGAGTGGGAGAAATAAGAATTAGATTTCTAATTATTTTCCCAGTAAAAGCCGCCCTGGACCCCGTGGGTGAGGGGGAAGGGCTTCTCAGTGGAGCCAGCAGGCACTTTCATGGGTCTAGCGTCCATGTGTGGGCGGGGGGAGCCCCAAGTAGGAGTTCCCAAGGGGGGAAGGAAGAGGCGAACCTGGCTGAGCTCAGGTGCATCTGATGCCTGGGTCCCAGAACTTGTACTGTCACCTAACTGCTGTCACCTCCCATCTTGAGCCTCAGTTTGCTCGTTCCAAATGGGGAAACAACCTGTCCCAGGCAGGAGAGTCACAGGAGTTGAGGGTGAAGTGGCAAAGGCCCTTGACAGACCCTGGCATAGGGTAGCATCCTGCCGGGCCCCAAGCTCCCTGGCCGAGCAGGTGTGTCAGTGAGTGAGGACGGTGACTCTTGGGGGAAAGGAGCTGAACCCACACGAACACTAACTCTGAACAAACGCCTCTCCCTGACCTGTGTGAGCCTCTGTTCCTACATCTGTTGAATATGGGCGATGATGGTACCCCCGGCTTGGGGTTGAAGCGGGTGCAAAGACACATGTGTGAGGGGCGTGCCTTGTGCCTGGCACACAGCATGTGCTCAGTAGACATGTTCATGGTGAAAGACTCTCCAAGGTGCCCAGCCCAGACCTGTGGGGCTGAAGAGGGAGGATGGCGGTTCAGGAGGGAACTGGGTTAGGAAGCTGAAGGAAGGATGAAGTACTTATCAGCCCTACAAAGCATAGGGCTCTGCGGAGTGCTCCCCAGACCCAGCCTTTGTCAGGGGCACAGACCCAGAAGACAGAAGACTGAGCCGACACAGAAAGACCGACTGTGCTGAGGACAGTCCTGGGTCTGCGTCTGGGCTGCACCCTTTCTAGCTAGTCCACTTCCCCTCCGTGCACCTCAGATTTCTTCCCTGTAAAGTGGGGGAATATAAGTGGCTTCCTCCCAGAGTTGTTTTGAGGCTCTGACATGTCGCTAGCAGGGGCAGCAGGGGCTATGGGCACAGTCACTCTGACTTGAACACTGGCACCCCACATGTCCCACACACAGACTCGGGCTCATGGGTGGGAGTCCCTGGGCCACCCCGGACCTTCAGGTCTGACTGCACATGGAGAGGAGGGAAAACCGTGCTCGCTAATGTCCTCTGAGTGCCCATACTTGCGACAGCCAACACCTGCACACAGAAGATCCCATGCAGGTGGCACATGCTCACACTCTGCGCTCACAGTCACACACACACACACACACACACACACATGTGCGCGTGCGCTTGCTGTCCCCAAGTGAACTGAGGGGGAGCTCACAGCCACACCCACCAGGGCTATGCTGTAGGAGGCAGCTGCAGCCCAGCTGTGGGGTCTGGGGTGGGTGAGGGGAGCTACTGGAGACCCAGCTGGGAGTCAGCCAGAAGCGGTTCTCAGCTGTATCTTGGGCTCTGGGCCACCACCTGACCACTGAGGCCAGCGGGCTGGGCTTGGCAGGGCACAGGTCACCTGCCTGGAGGTGCCAACAGCCCCCGCTCCCCACCTTCTCCCACCCTCCACATTGCTCCTTTCTTTCTTCCCCGCCCCAGCTCTGTTTCTGTCTTCGGCTCCCTTGTCTCTCCCGGAGTCCCTGGATCTCTGTCTGTCCAGGCCTCGTCTCCAGCCCTGGTGCTGGGCTATGTAAATGTGGTATTTCCTGTCTCATCATCGGGCTGCCTGCTTGGCTCACATTTAATTTGATCCGTGGCAGCACCTCTGTGGAGCCACTCGTCAAAGCAGGAAGACAATTAGGTGAATGTCAGGGTGGCCTAGGCCCGGGCGTGACAAGGGCTGGGGGCTGGGGCCATGTAAAGTGGGGCAGGGACTTGGCTGCAACCCTCATCTCCCTCAAGGCCTGTCCGTGCTCAGCGCCGATGCCTGTTGGGTGGCCAGAGCCTGGCCCGCCCAGTGAAGGCCGGCTCCCCTCTGCCCAGAACCTGCAGCTTTGAGGGCATGTCTGGGGCTCTACATGGAGACAGAGCTTGGCAGAGCCACCTCCCAACCCCCAGGCCACAGAAAGCAAGGGACCTGGGCACCTGCATGACTGTAGTAAGGTGGACTCCCGGGCTGGGTGGGTTTAGGAGAGGGTCCCCGCTCTGGGCTGGCTCAGGGTCCCCAGGAAAAAGCACACATTCTTTCCACAGGTGCTCCTCAGCCCCGCCCATGTTCACCCAGAGGGCGCCTCTCCTGAGGGGTCCTCTCCTGAGCCCAAGCCCAGCCTTTAATCTTCCCTCTAGGTCTCTCTTCCTCTCCTGTCTTTATTGCTGATTATCTTCGTGTGTCTCTAACCTCTTTCTGCCTCTTTTTCTAACCTCATCTCTATTCCCCGACCTCTCCCTTTTTCTGCGTCTTACAGTTGCACCCCCACCCCCGCAGTGCCCCTGAGATCTAGCTTCAACTACAGTGATTCCCCTCCCCCTCCCCAAGGCTTCCTCACAGCCCTGCCCCAGGGGCTCACCTACGGGTAACCTTCTAGGCAAAACCCCCCCTCCACCCCCCCTCCACATTCCTCCCACTGCCCCTGACTCCCCAGGGATCCCCCGACTCTCTCCCTCCCTAATGGTTCCTTCCTGTCAGTTATCAACATATTCAAGTCTGTTCCCTCTTTTAAAAAAACACATCAATAATAATAATAATAATAATGATAATAAAACGTTAAAGGAATACTCTCCCTTGACAGCCTGACCCCCTTCACCAGGGCCAGCTTTCCTTGCCTCCTTAACCCCCTCCCAGCTGGCTTCTGCACCCCTCACACCCAGTAACAGCCCTCGCCAAGGTCACCAGCAACCTTCCGGTCACTAAATTCCATGGTCACACCTCGTCTGGATGCTGGACAATGCCAGGCACAACTGACCTGTCCTGTCTTCTTGGCTCTCTTGTGCTCCCATGATGCCTCCTGGACTTGCCTCACATCTCTGTCCGGTACCTCCGTGGACTCTGCCTCTGCTCTTGCCTCACAAGGCTGCCCTCCAGAGCTCTGTCCCAGATCCTCTTGTCCACTCACCTTTCTGATGACCCCTGAGTAATGTAATCCATGCCTGAGGCTTCGGTCGCCATCTGTGTGCCTACACTTCTGACCTGCTCCAGCCCCAGGTCCTTCTGAGCTTGGGACCTGACTATCCGCGGCTCCTGGCCCCTGCCTGCGTGTTCCACGGCTATCAAGCCCAACATGGCTCAAACCAAGCTTCCCCCTGGCCCCACACCGCTCCTCCTCGTGAGTTCCCCAGCTTGATGACTGGCACCTCCTGTCCCAGTTTCCTAAGCCAGAAACTTGGAAGTCACACCAGAGCCCTCTCCCACCACGGCCAAACAGGGTGCTGACGGACTGAAGATGCATCAGCTCTGCCTCTAAAGTACATCTTCTCTAAGGCCTTGAGAGTCCACCCTCACCTTCCCCAGCCTCCCTAGACAGACCCACTTAAGCCAGGATGTTCTCGTTCCTTGGAGGCATCGTATGCTTTTCTACCTCCGGGAGTGTTTACTAACTCTGTATCCACATGGAATACTCTTTCTCTTCTTTGCCTGTCCAAATCCAGCTTACCCTCCTTCTTTATAACCTAGACCCGGCCCCCTCCAAGGAAGCCTACTTTCTCCTCCTCAGCTAGGACCTCCTCTCACCCTAAGCTCCTGGACCCTTCTTGTCTGGTTCATGCCTGGACACACAGCATCACCTCCACCCTTCTTCCTTCATAGAAGGGTTTCTGCATTGCTCGGCCGGTGTTACTCAGTGGTTGAGCATTGACCCATGCCAAGAGGTCATCAGTTCGCTTCCTGGTCAGGGCACATGCCCAGGTTGTGGGCCAGATCTCCAGTGAGGGGCATGCAGGAGGAGGCCAATCGATGTTTTCTCCCATCAATGTCTCTAGCTCTCTCTCCTTCTCCCTTCCTCTCTCTAAAATCAATTTTAAAAAGAAAAAAAAAAAGGGCCCTGACAGGTTTGGCTCAGCGGTTAGATCATCGGCCTGCGGTCCAGAGAGACCCGGGTTCGGTTCTCGCTAAGGGCATGTACCTCGTTTGCAGTTTGTCCCCGGCCCTGGTTGGGTTGTGCGGGTGGCAGCCACTCGATGTGTCCCTTTCACATCAATGTTTCTCTCTCTCTCTCTCTCTCTCTCCCTCTCCCTCTCCCTCTCTCTCCCTCCCACTCTATCTGAGCAAAAAATGGAAAAAATGTCCTCGGGTGAGGATAAAAAAAAGAAAAACAAAAGAGAACATATATAAAAAACAAGGGTTTCTACATTTCCCAGGCTCCTTGCTGGTAAATGGGCCATGTGACTGCTCCTGGCCAATGAGCTGTGGGCAGAAGCAAAAGGGTCACTTTGTGGCCAAAGCCTACAAGAGCTGGTATTTAACCTTCCAGCTGCTGCAGCAACCAAGGAAGCCTCTTTTGAGATAGTGGCTCTTGAAGACCAAAGCAGCGTTGAAAGCTGAGTCACTCCATGAAGGACAGCAGCCCTGAGAGATGCCTGGACCTGCAGCAGAACTTACATAAGCAAACAATGGACTTCTGTGGTGTTCGTCCATTGAGATTCAGGGTTGTTTGTGAGCATAGCGTAGCTGCTCCTGTCCTAACACAACCTCTCTGAGTGCTGGTTCCCCACCTCCCGTCTGAGGACGTCTGCTCCTCACAGGGTGGTTGTGAGGATTAATTATTCAAAGGTCCACACTGAGTCCCTGAGCGCCTACTGCATCCCAGGCTCGTTGTGACGGTGTCCTGGCTGGGTGGGGGTTATAAACAGCATGTTTGTGTCAGGCCCAAATCCATATGTTAAAGCTATCATCCCCCATGTGATGGTGTTTGGAGGTAGGGCCTTTGGGAGGTAATTAGGTTTTGATGAGATCATAAGGGTGGGGCCCCCCTAGTGGTGTTAGTGTCCTTATGAAAAGAGGAAGAGACCGGAACACTTTGTCTGGCATGGGAAGAAACTGAGACAGCAGCAGTCTGCAAGCCAGAAAGGTTCTCGCTAAGAACCAAATCTGGCCCTGGCCGGTTTGGCTCAGTGGTTAGAGCGTTGGCCTGTGGTCTGGAGAGACCCGGGTTCGGTTCCCGCTAAGGGCACGTACCTTGGTTGCAGTTTGTCCCCGGCCCTGGTTGGGTCGTGTGGGTGGCGACCACTTGATGTGTCCCTTTCACGTCAATGTTTCTCTCTCTCTCTCTCTCTCTCTTCCTCCCTCCCACTCTATCTGAACAAAATAACAAAAAAATGTCCTCAGGTGAGGATAAAAAAATAATAATAATAAAAAATAAGAACCAAATCTGCATGCACCTTGATCTTGGACTTCCCAGCCCCAGATCTGTGAGAAATCCGTGTCTGTTGTTTAAGCCACCCAGGGCATGGTGTTTTGTCAGAGCAGCCCAAGCAGACCGAGACTGCGGCGCTCCATGCATTGGAGAGAAAAGGAGATAGCTGTGTTCAGATGCTCAGGTTGGACACGAAGCAGTTTGGGGCGGGGGGCACTGACAAAGATAATGTGGAATTGTGACCTGTCGTATTCCTGGTTCTGTTTTGGACCCACTGATAAATATGGAGATTGGTTTTGTTGCTAGGAGAAGAATTGGGGGTGGGTACTCTGAAAAGGGCACAGGAGAAACAGGAACAATGGTTATAATATCATCATCAGAATATTAGGAAGCATTCACATCATGCTGCTATGTGCCAGGTACTGCTCCAAGCACTTTACTTACATCTGTTCATGCATTTCTCACATCAGCCTCGTGAGGAAGATATCATCATCCCCATTTTACAGATGAGGAAACTGAGGCAAAGATAAAGTAAGTAAGCTACCTAACATCCTGTGGCTTATAAATAGCAAAGCCAGGATTTAAATTGGGGCAGTTTGGCTTTAGAATTGCTCTTCACCCCTCCACTGTGTGGCTTCCTGGGAGGAGGGCAGTGGGGGCCCCTCTCCAGCGCAGCACCTGGCTTGGATTTGAGCTTCCAGAGTTAGAGGACAGAAACTGACAAAAACTGATTTAATGCGAGTGTTTGAGAGAGAGATGCACCAGCACTGCTCTCTGGGGCCCAGATGACAAGACAGAGCTGAGTAGGAACAAGCTCCTTCCACCCTTTACCCCTTTCGTCCCCCTCAACCGCCTCCTTCCACCTTGGCCTTGACGAAGAGCCCAGAAGTGCCCTGGCACCCACAGGGGATCTGGAGGGCAGCCAGTGGCCATGCCTTTGGCCTGGTGCTGGTATTCCATGGGGGAGCAGTGGCAAAGAGGATTTTCCAAACATGTTCAAGGGTGGCATGTGCCTGAGCAGGAGTCTGGGCAGAACAGGGTGGAATGAAAGACAGGTTTGTGGACCCCCGTGAGACCCCACTCCTGGAGCCTGCTGGAAAGGGCCAGCAGTGAGCATGTGGGGACTCAGACAGAACCTGCGTCATTTAAATGCAAATGTAACCCCATTTGTGCTCAGAGGGGCTTCAGCTCTGTGACACATCATGCCATAGGCAGTACTCACCTTATTCTTTTTTTTTTTAATCATCCTCACCCGAGGACATTTTTTCATTTTTTGTTTAGGTAGAGTGGGAGGGAGAAAGAGGAAGAGAGAGAGAGAGAAACATCAATGTGAAAGGGACACATCGAGTGGTCGCCACCCGCACAACCAACCAGGGCCGGGGACAAACTGCAACCGAGGTACATGCCCTTAGCGGGAACTGAACCCGGGTCTCTCCGGACCACAGGCCGATGCTCTAACCGCTGAGCCAAACCGGCCAGGGCTCACCTTATTCTTAATTCAACCCATTTTACAGATGAAGAAACCAAGGGTCAGGGAAGCTGATTGCCCAAAGTCATTCAGCCATTAGGCAACAGAGTCTGGCAAAACCCAGAGCTCCTGCACTGTCCACACCTCCAGCTGCCAGCAGAAATGCCAGCCCTCCTGAGAGAATTTCCCATGTCTCCAAGGATGCCTCCTCCTGAGGACCTGGTTCTTCAGGTCTGGAGCAGCCTGGCAGAGGTCTACCAGGGCAAGCCTCTGCTTCACCCGCCCACCCGTGTGCTAGGGACAGAAGGGGGACTTTATGTGCAATCTGCCTGACTCTCCAGAAAGCACTTAGGTTTATGATGTGCATGAAATTGATCACCAGTTGGCGCAGCCCCCGCTCACTCATTGCCAGCCCAGCGCTGGCAGGAGACTGCCCCCCTACCGCCCCCCCTTTCAAGGAGCATCAAAGCTGCCTGCCAAGGCCCCTCATGAGGATCCTTCTTCACTAACTATTGCAGAGTGGAGGGGGGAGCTCTGCCCAAAGGCCTTTCCACAGCGCACATACCCCCACCCCATGATAGTTAAATAACTCAGTGTTTTATGCCAATTCCAGCCTCTTCTGCTTCCCCTCTAAGGAGCTGATGCTTTCAAAGGCCCCACTAATTGGTGTTTGTGCCTTGCACACCATGGCACTTTGATAGTCACTTAGGACATGGGTCCACCCATCACACCCATACAGGAGGTTGCTCACCTGGCTACACCAGGATGCCCTGTCCTGTGTGCCTGTGCACACGTGTGAAAGCACCTCTGTGCCTTGGTTCATATGTGGAGGACATGTGTCTGTATGGGCACAGCTATGTGCACGTGTGCATAAATGCTCTTTGGAGGTAATTTCTTGCATAACTATGTGTTTGTCAGTGAATGTGCACAGGTGAATCCTACCATCTGTGCACATGAGGATGTGTATTTGTGTGTGTACCTACATTCCTGGGTGGGTATGTTTATGTATATGTGATAGAGCCTGTGTATTTAAGCATGCACTCATGTCCTTTGCATGTTTGTGCATGGACATCTCCTAGCAGGTATGTACATGTGAATTTTTGCAAGTCTGCTAATAAGGTGTGTATTCATGTCCAAGTGGTGTGTGGGTGTGCATACCTAAACACAGGACAGGGCAGGCATGTGCATCTGCGTGCATGTAGGCAAGCTGTGGAGGAAAGAGAATCTCGGTAGGGGTATGTATGTGTATGTGGCATGCATGTATTTGGGCAGGGTGTACGGTGCAAAGGTGTAACATAGCAGTCAAGGCCTATGGGCTTTGGGCTTGAGCCTGGCTCTGCCATTTTCTAGCTGTGTGACTTTGGGATAATCACTTAACCTCTCTAATCTTCAGTTTTCTCATCTGTAAAATGGATAATAAAAGCATCTACCTCATATTGTGGTTGCGTGGACCCAATGGGTACACACAGACGGCCAGCAGGAATGTACGAGATGCAGGGAGTGTGCCTACCCTCCTATTCCCCTTGTCCCCAGAACGTGGTGGTATGGACCCTGTGCCCTGGCCTCAGCACGAAGCCAGCTGCCTGGGATGGACCCCGTGGCATTTGGGGAAATAACTGATCAAGTCCAAGTCACATAGTAATAGCTACAATCTCTGAGATCTTTGTCGCCTCCAACATGAGCTCATATGTTTATTACCTGCCTTTGACAGATGGGAAACTGAGGCTCATAAGTGGATGCGAGTTGGTGGCTGAGCTGGACTTGATGTCAGAGAACGAAGCCTACCAGCAGGCTTATTCCTGAGGAAGAGGGGACAGCTTCAAGAAGATGGAGTGATACAAACTTTTGTGTACCCCATGCACAAAATACACAAACCTGCAGCAAAAGGGCTCCTCACCTGGCCCCAGCCTGGGTGTCTGCCCCGAGGAGCCCAGCCCTGTCCTGTAAGCACAGCTCTGGTCTGGCCCTACCATTCATTCACTGAGAAACTGAGGCTCAGAGCGGGAAAGGAGCTTGCTCAAAGCCACAGGACAGAAAAAAACTACAACAGAGGACGCTGGCACCCAGACCATGACCTTCACCCCCTTGCTGTCCTCATTCACCACACTGCCTCGCAGCTGGTACTGACCAGGCTTGGACAGCATGGGGGAGGGGCACGGTACTCCCCATGGCCGGTCATGGGGGCTTCAAACCACCTGGTGGTCAGCTGGAAGGGCCCACTTGGGGAAACGTGACCTCTAGACCTGGGCTCCTGCACTGCCCTCGCCTAAAATTGCAGCTAGTAGGTGTTTTATTTTCTTCATATTTTGCAGGGTAATTTTTGTTATTTTTCAACTTAAAAAAATTAAAACTTAAAAAAAAACAGCAGTACTGCAACTTCCCGGTTGACACTGCCACTCTCATTAGCACCGTCCTCCCCCGGAGTCATCACTGTCACCAGCATCAGAGTATGACTGCCGCCACCACCAGTTCCCACCCCCTAAGCTGTCTTTACCCCCAGCCCTTAATGAAAGTCTCTAACATAGCTCCAGAATTAACAAAAACGGTCTTTCCTCATTTGTATTTCATTTCTCCTCCCACCCCCATGCTCATTCCGGAATCCTGCAACCGAAGCCCTCCCCAAATCTGCATCCTGCCCTGCTCCCCTGCTCCCAGGAAGCCTATCCTGCCTGGCCTACCCTGCAGGAACCTCGGGCTGGGCTTTGGCCCTGCAGCCTCGCTGGGGGTTGGCAGCCATTGAGCGAGCCAAGAGGGCAGGAGGGCCAGCAGCCCTCTTCTCAGGCCTAGCGCCCCACCCACCCAGCCGGCTGCCTGTCTGCCTTCCTGAGCTCATTAACTGCAGGTCACTGTTCAGCAGGAAAGACAAGGCGTGGGTTCTGCGGGCGTTCATTAGCCGTGAGAGGAACAGTGTGTGTGAAATTAGCAGTCACCTGAGGACCTCGATAATTTCATAATTAGGAGGCCTAATGGCTCCAGCTCTGGATGCCAAATGACTTAACCTCTTATCTGCTGGGCACCTAACCCCCAGCCCAAGGCTGAAGGGAGGCCCTGCAGTACCCCTGCTCCAGTCCCCCACTCTCCATGGTCCAATCATGTTCATTTCTGTCACCCCAGCACCCAGCACCAGTGTGGGCACAAAAGAGGTGCGAAAGGAAAGTTAATGGAATGAATGAATGACTGACCTAGCAGGTGTCTGAATGACGAGAGTTTCAGACCCTCTGCAGGTGCTCGGGGAGGAAGGACTCTGCATCTGTGTGAGTAGGTGTACGGTGGTGTGCATGCCTGTGCGCGCGCGTGCGCACTTCTAAGAACCTTGTGTGTGTCCTTGTCCACGCTCACATCTGCTGCCTCCTGTCTGGAAACAGGGTCCTCACCATGGGGCCCCAAGTGCCTCCCTTGAAGCCAGCCTCTCTTGGCACCACCCGAATAATCGTGGCTCCAAAATTTCTATATAGGGCCACTTAAGGGCACACTTGAGGGGAAGAAGGGGTCTAGGGACTTTGCCTTGAACCTTCAAATGCACTGTTTTTATTTAGATGGAATGTTATTTTGGAAACTGGTGCTAATAATGGGGGCTAAAGTCACACCATTTAACAGAGGGGAGCTGGTTGTGGCAGCCTCCCAAGACCCCCTGCCTTTCTAAGCCTGCTCCCCTCCTCCCAAACTTCCTGTGGCCCGAAGAGGGGAAGGAGGTGGAGGGTGGGGTCCACTGGGCTCTTGGCTGGTGTAGGCCTTTCCCAACCTGGGACAACTGGTTTTAAGCCTGCAGTGATCCTGCCTCACACCCCTAATTGCAGAGCAGACGTGGGGAGGAGGTGCGAGGGGAAGAGAATGAACCAGGAGGAGGTATGAAGAGAAAAATAAAGGACTAGAGAGGGAGACCAGGAGGGGAAGGGAGAAGAAACGGGAGGTAGAGAAAGGATGGGAAGTCCCAAGGAGGTGAGAGAGAAGATAAGAGAGAGAAGAGGGGAGGGGAGGGAAAAGGAGAGGCAAGGAGGCTGAGAGCATTATCAGCACTTAAAAAGCGAGCAGCTCAGTTCTTCTTTGGCACAAATAATGGCTTTTTATGAATAAATCATGTGTCAGACGCCTCCCAGGGAGTAGGCATGGAGGGGGGCGCGTCTGCTGGGCTCCGTGGCTGGCAGGGAAGGGCCAGCTGCAGACCCCCAGAAGCAGGGGAGTTGCCCCCTTTCTCCTGATGGGGCCCAGCAGGGCAGAAGCTGTCTCTGGAATTACCACTGGCCTGAGCCAGGCAACGCTGTCATTACTCTGAGGTGGTCTCCCTGCTCCCTGCTCAAGAGCCTGGCCCATCCCAGGGTGGGGTGACCCTCTGCTGCGCTCCCCTCCCACAGCAGAGCAGCCTGTGTAAGGCTCCCGGCAGGGGAACACCAGCTCAGGTGCATGGGGAGAGAGGTCTGTGCCAAGACAGGCAGACACATCCAGAGAGGAAGGCAGGCAGCGCACACAAGTCACACAGGCATGGACTCTACAGCCCCAGGTGCACATGTGGGCACACTCAGAGATGGAGACACTGTCATTCCCAACACACACACACCACCCACACACAGATGCATATGGGGCTAAATGGACACACACAGACCTACACACACCAGCAGCCCACCCTCCGTCAGCCAGGGTGGGGGCAACTTTGCAGCCCATATGGAGCCCAGATCCAGCCGGGCTGTCCCAGAGTCTGGTTGTGGGGTTGGGCTAGGGCATCTGTTCCAAGGGAGGGCTCGTCAGCCTCTATGTGCTCCCCACCCAGCAGGGATACCCACCACACCCCAGTGAGGTCTTGTCCCCCAACTGAGTCCAAAACCTATACAGGTCCCACTGGCTCAGAGCTCCTTGGCTCTTCTGCTCACAGCCACCTCCCCAGAGGTAGCAGGGGCTGCAGGAGAGCCAGGGCATTAGAGGCACACAGTCCAGGCAAGAACCCCGCTCTGCCCCTTGCCAGTAGTATCACCTCAGAGAGGAATTCCAATCTTATTTGCTTCTCAAAACAAATCTGAGACAGATGCTTCTGGCCCATCTTCCAGACCAAGAAAATGAGGCTCCGAGAGGTAAGTGCATTGGGCATTTCTTTCTAGGACAGGCCATACTCTTTTCACTAGGAGCCAGTGTTCTGGTCTTCTTCCTTCTCTCCATGCAGTTGCTCCTTCTAAGCCAGTGGTTCCTCTTCCTGTGCCAAGGTGTGCCAAGGTGTTCATCAGAGCAGACCTGAGTCGCCTGTTCTTCCCACTCCGCACCCCCCCACAAGCCACTTCCAACACCCATGACAGCCTTTGTTATTGATTTTCTGACCTCCCTCTCCAGCCCAGACACCTTCTGGGCTTCTGACCCCACTATCTGGCTGAACGCTCCAGGCCACCATGTTGCCCAATATCAGGGAATGAGGTCACATAGTATACACGCTCCCGAACATCACCCAAATCCCAGGGGTTCCAGTAGGACATAACTCAGATTGAGCCTGGCTGCGGCTGAGCACACGGTCTTCCCCAGGGCTCCTCCTGCCTGGAAGTTTCTCCATCTGAGGGGATGGCCTGTCTACCCAACTAGAACTCAGGTATCACTTGCCCCTTCCTTCTCCCTCGTCCCCCATGTCCACTCCACAATAAAGCCCCAATGACTCTCTATGTGAACTCACCCTTTCCTCTCAGGTCCCACTGCCCTTTCTCCCTCCTGACTGAGTCAGCACCTCTGGCCTGGCCACTGACCGTCTCCCATTGTTGCCCGCTCAGGCCCATTTGCCTCCCCTTCATCACTAACTTTTCCATCTCTGAACTTTAATTCTGGAACCCATATGGCCTCTTGACTCTGGCTCTCTGATCATGCCCTTCCCTCTTTCTGAAGCTCTTCCCTTCCCAACTCATCCTTCATGGCTCAACTGAGACAACACACCCTCTAGTCACCTTCCCTGACTCCTCAAACATGGGATAAATCCAGCTGTTATTTGTTCCCACAACAGCCCTGGCTTCTCCATTCATTATAGCTCTGATCGAGAATCACCCCTTTAATCATCTGTCCTCCTTGAGCCTCTAAGTTCCTTGAGGGCAGAAATTGTACCTATGTTGCTCTCTATGGCAGCCCCAGTGCTTGGTACAAGACCTGGAACAAAACAGGTGCTCAGTAAATCTCCCATGGATGAATGAGTGAGTGAGTGGGTAGGTGGGTGCAGGACCTGAGCTCAGCAGTTTACATACCATTTCTCATTTACTCATGAGAAATTCATGCGATGGGTGCTATTATCCTATGGTCTAGATCAGGAACACAAGGATGCAAAGGTTGAAAACATGCCCAAGGTCACACAGCTGGTTAAAAACAAACAAACAAACAAACAAAAAACTGGCAGGGAATGAATGGATTCAAATAGAAATTTGTGTGCCTCCAAAGGCCTCCTTTCCACCACCCAACCCTGCTTTCCCAAGGCGTTTTCCTTTTCTGACCCTGTTTTCTCATCTGTACAATGGGAGCAAGTCATTCCTAATACAGAACCTGACAATAACAGTAAATATCTGTGCCTTCTCTCCCAACTGTGAGGGTTATTCAGGACAGAATTTCCCCAGGCCAGAAACTTCCTGCAAGCACTTGTTCACAGAAACAGGTGCAGAGCTCCACACAGGCACATCCCCAGAGTCCAAAACTCAGTAGGCGTTTAACCAATGTGTGTTGAGCAGACAGGCATCAGGGAATGCTGACACATACTCAGACACAAAACCACAATAGGGACTCAGGCACTGGAACCCCGCCCCCCGGATCCCTGCCAGTTATCCTCCTCCCCCGCCACTCCCCCTACTAGCCCAAGGCGCGGGAAATATTTAAAACAATTTTATTCATGAAAATATGCTGTACAATGCACTCTACACGGCCTCGACACGGCACACACGCACACGCACACGCTGACTGACGGCACGGCCACGGTACACAGCCTACGATATGCTCCGGGGACGCCGCGCCCACAGCCCGCCCCAACCCGACACTTATAAATATGGGAGAGAGGAGCCAGGACTGGCACGGAGAAAGGAGTGTTGGGGTCAGGGTGTGGATCCAGAGCCAAGGCCCGCTGGAGAAGCTGAGACCTATCCTGGGGGGTGGGGTAGGGATTGGAAAGGGCAATTGACTCCGAGGGGAGAGGAGGGGTTGAACCATGAGGGGTTGAACCAGAGGCGGGGTTAGGGCTGAAGGAGAGCAGTTCAGGGTGCACAGCTGTGAGTGTGTTTTCTGGAAGGGGTTGCTGGCTTTCGGTGGGTGAGGCTAAGACCTGTGGAAAGTGTCAACTGGGAATCAGATCAGGATTTGGGGTAGGCGATTCACCACCGCGAGGGCTCCTGCAAGGGAGACTTGAAGATTCAGAGACACCCTCAACCCATCACCGGATTGGCTTTTCCAACCAGCGCAGCCCATCTCGCTCCTCCTCACTCCCACCCAGTCCGGAATTCAGCCTCCACCCCAGGCTTCCTGCCCCGGGAGTAGGGGGAGCGGCTCTCAGGAGTCTGGGCAGGAATGTGGGGTGCCCCAGCCCCTCCCCACTACTTCCCTCAGCAGCCAACTTCCGAGGGAAGTCTCTAGCAGGGCTGGGGCTGCCTCCTGGATCCTCCGTGGAGCTGGAATCAGGGATGGGGACCCGGGGATCAGGATGGGAAGACAGAAGCCCCTCGAGGGTGGGGCGGGCACCCGGGGCGCAGCAGGCGGCCCTCAACCCGGAACCCAGCTCTGGTTGGGGGGCGGGGCCCCGGCCAGGCCGGGCGGCGGCGGAGGCAGTGCGGAGTCGAAGTTGAAGTCCATTTCGTCGCTGTCCATAAAGTCGTTGAGGATGATGGACTCGACGTCGCACTCCAGGCTGCCGCTGAACATGTCGAGGTCCAGGTCCGCCGGGAAGCGGTCCGGCGCGGCACCCAGCGGCCCGGCGGCGGCGGCGTATGGCCCGGGCAGCGCCTCCAGCAGGAGGCCGCCGGGCGGGCCTCCGAAGGCGGCCGCATGGCCAGGCGGCGCCAGGCCCGCGGTGCCCGCCTCGCCGGGCTGCGTCATAAGGCTGATGGGGTGGGCTAAGGCACTGCGCGAGGGCACCGGCGGCGCGTACGGGGCCGCGCCTTTGCCAGGATAGGCGGCAGCCGCGCCCGCCAGCGCTAGCTCCCCGGGCGGGCCCAGCACCGGGCCGGGGCGGGGCGCGGGCGGCGGCGGGGGCAGCAGCGCGGGCAGCGCCCCGGGGCGGAAGGGCGCGGCGGCCGGCGCGAAGCTGGCCTGCTTGTTCTCCTGGATGGTCTGCATGGGCAGGCGGCGCAGCGCGCCCAGCACCGGCGGCCCGAAACCCCCACCCCCGCCGTAGGCGCCGCCCTTGCAGCCGCCGAAGTAGGCGGGCGTCCCGGTGCGGGCCCGCGGCCCGTAAGCGTCCTGAGTGCCGTCGAGCAGGGCCTCGGGCATCCCCGCTCCGCTGCCGCTGCCGCCGTGCAGGCCCATACGGCCTCCCAGCTCCGCCAGGCGGGGCAGTTCCCCAGGGCAGCGCGCACCTAGCGCGGGCGACAGCGCGCTCGCCGGACTCGGGTACATGAGCGGCGACGAAGGCGCCAGGGCCTCCAGGGCCTCATCGTCCTCCAATTCGGCCGCTTCCCCGAGCAGGGGTCTTCCGCCACCGCGGAAGTCGGCCCACGCCTCGTAGTCGTCGCTGGCATGCGAGGCTGGGCTAGTGGCCCACTTGGCGGTGGCAGGCACAGGACCCGGGGCTGGTGCGCCTGGGGGACTGTCGTCAGGGCTTCGCTCGGGTGCCTGCAGTTGCTTCTTCTTGCTTGCCTTGCCCTTGATGCGCAGGAACTTGGCCCCGTTGTCCATGGACACGGCCCTGCGCCGCGGGGTCTTGCCGGTCTTCCCGCCCTCAGGGTTCAGCATCCACCAGGAGCTCTTGCCTGTGCCTTCGTTCTGCACGCGGATGAAGCGAGTGTGCAGAGACAGGTTGTGCCGGATGGAGTTCTGTGGCCAGAGACAAGGACATGGGTGGGGGAGTGGGAAGTGAGGAGGCCATGAGTAAAGGTGGGGTAGTGATGGAAAGAGAAGGGGGAGAGAATAGAGAAAGGAGAGGATAAGAGAATGAGAAGAGCCAGAAGGGAGAAGGGGAGGAAATAGGGAAGATGAAAGGGTGAATGGGGGAAAGGGTTGGGGGTGAGAGGAGCAGGTGTAAGTATCAGATCCGACAAACTCAGAATATCCATTCAAGACCTTAAAAACGCACCACCCCTCCTCCCGTGCCCCCACTGGCACTGCCCAGAGGATTGGCCTAGCCATCCCTGGGAGGCATGGCCAACCCTGAGGGCTACTCTTAAGGGGCCTGCAGCAGGTGAGCAAGACCCCCTCTCCGACTCAACCAAGCCCTGGGGCTAGCCAGGCTGCCACCCCCAGCCCCCAACCCCCGCCCTCAGCAGATTATGTAAGGGCTCTTGCCGCTGTGGCTCATTTGTCCGCCCCCCTCCTTCCCCAGCCTGGCATGGCGCCAGGAGCCCGAAAACCCAGGGCTCCAGAAATCAATCTCGTGGTGACTGATTAAGCCCTGTTTAGAACTAATTGCTCTTTCGTGTGTGGGGAGAATAAATTACCTGCTTTAATTTCGTGTCTTTAAAATGCAACTGCAGGTAGAGAAGACTGTTAACCCTTTGCTGGAAGGGCCTGGCCAGGGAAAGCAGAACAGGTTGGGCATCCCCAAGGTGGGTAGAGGCCCAAGACTTCTCAGAGATTTCCCTCAACTCTTCTGAGCTTCTGTAAGCTCCACAGAGGCCCTGGATCCCAGCAAGCCCGTCAAAACACACCCACAGGCATGGTGACCTCCGACTCCACTTCTGCTCAGTGCCCACCTTCAGGCCAGCCCCTCTCTGGCCTGCCCTTTGGGTTGCAGTCTACCTTCAAAGCCCCCTCCTGGAGATACCTTCATGAATCTCCACAAAGCAGGTGGCATATTGTCCATTTATGGATCAGAAGACCAAGGCTCAGGGAGGTGAAATGGTTTGCCCAAGGCTACACAGCTCTTTCTGCTGTCCCCGTACATCCCTGGGCTTCACCCTTTGTCACTCCCGCATACATCCTATTCTAAATGTCTTTTGGGCCAGTCTGTAGTGCTCCCCATGCCATTGCCTGCTTTTGCCAGGCCTGTCCTGGGGACAGAGGAGGCAGACTGATTTATAGGAACCTGTTGGGCCTGCCCGCCCTACCTCTAGGGCCTCCCACCTGGTGGCTTTGACCTCCTGGCTTAGTTACTGCTGTGGAAATAGCATGGGCTTGGGTATCAGAAGGTTGGTCAGGAAGCCTGGCTCTTTTCAGCCACCTAGCTATTTGACCATGGGCTGTTGACTTAATCTCTGTGAGCCTCAGTGACTTGGTGAGCTACCCTGGAAAAAATGGGTGACATTCGATAACCACCTCAGAAGGCTATTAGGCCATTACCTGAGATGTACGCGGGTAAGTGGTGAACACACCAGGTGCTCATAAAGGGTTAAATCCCTCACCGTGTCCAGGAGACCTCCCCTGTTAGATCAACGATAGACCTGCTCTGTCTCTACCTCCTTGAAATTATGCCAAATGTAACTATGCTGGGCACCAACAACTCTGGAAAGCTGGCATTACCCCACCTCAGGTACCAGGGAGTGGAGGCCCAGAGGCATGATGTAACTTGCCCATGGTCCCACAGGCAGCAGTGCCAGGTACCACTCCAGATCTGCCCAGCTCATGGACATGCTCTTAATTCTTTTTCCACCCAGCCCTGTAACCCTGTAACCACTGATCCAATGAGAGCTCTCCCTCCTGCCCACTTCCCATCAGTGTCCAGAAGGAAGGGTCCTTTCTTCTGCCCAGGGCACCCTCCCTCAGCCCGAGCTCCAGGTATTGATTGACTGACTCTTCTGGGCCCCAGGTGCCCTATCTCTGGCACTTTCTGGTCTTGGGAGGTGACAGCTGGGCCTCCAAGGCCCCTCCCAGTGTTGCCCTGCCTGGCTTCTCCTGGGACGCAGAGAGGAGGGGAGCTGGGTCGCCAGGGAGCGGTGCTCCCTCAAGTAGATACCCTCTTTCCCATTTCTGCCCCTGCACCTGCCTCCCCAGCCCCTCCCCCACACCTGTGTTCAGGGGCCTCAGAGGCCTCAGTTCTCCCACATGGGATCTGGCTTACAGAGGATCCACCTCCCAGCTTCTCCAGCTGAAGGCCAGTCAGGCAACACCTTTTCATCAATGTCATATGTGCCAGCCTGGTTCTGAGTGCTCAGGGGGAAGGGGAGGAGGAAGGACATCACCAAGTACCAGCACCTACTCAGTACTACCTGTTCAGCCCTGGGCATTGTAAGTGCTTTATCTCATGTCATCACTTTACCAAACTCTGTACACGTCAGGGATTGTGATTCCTCCTGCGAGACGAGGAGAGTGAGGCTCAGAGAGGTTAAGGAAGTTGCCAGGTTCACACAGTTTAAGTGGCAGAGCCAGGTATTGATTTCAGGTTAGTCTCACTGAGTCTGAAGGACATCACATTCCACCACAGGAGACAAAGGGTTGGAGAATTTCCAAAGCCTCTTAGGAAGCCAGTACTCCAGCGCTTCTCAAACTTTCCATGTAAACCATTCCCAGAAGCTGGCAGCACAAGAAGACTGGGGGCATGTTAAAAGGTCAGAATTAAAAAAAAAAAAAAAAAAAGGTCAAAATTCCTTACAAGTCTTCAGCTTCCTTTTTAGAATTCAAGAGAATTTTGCATTGTATGTCATAATACATCCAAATTTTCTGAATACAAATGAAAATGTTGTAGATGGCCACCAAGAACACATGCTCCGGGCCCATGAAAGTTTGTATCCTTCCCCAACCTGTCCCTTGCACAGGACTTGGCCTCAAGACCCAGAAAGAAAGATCTTGCCCAAAGTCGCCCAGGACCTGTTGGCAAAGCTGGGAACTGAGTCTAAGCCTCAAATCCCTAGCTTGGTGCTCTTCCCCCTCCACCAAGTCTGACCAGGGGCAAGTCCCTCCTCCACTCCGGGCCAGTTTCCCTATCTGTAAACTAATGAGATGGATCAGTTGTACTCTGAGGACCTTTTCAATTTGATAATGAAAGTTCTTGGAATCATCCAGTGCAGAGGTTTTGAAACTTCTTTTTTTTTTAAGTTATGACACTCTCGGTAAATGGAATCTAATGCAACACTTGAGTGTTACACACTGAAGCCATCAGGGGATGGGGGCAGGGGTGCCTGGAGCCCTGCCTGCTCAGTAAGCACTCTCCCTTTGGAAGGGATTCAGCAGGCCAGGTGGATGGGGGAGTTAAGGCCCAGATGGGTGCCATTCTTTGCCCAGCGTCACCCAAGGAGGAGTCCCAGAGCTGGGTGAGGACCTTGGCCTCTGCTCAGCTGGGCTCTACACCAGGTGTGCACAAGGGCTGTGCCCCATGAGGCAAGCCCAAGCCCTGAAGCCTAGTCTGGCTCCTCAGGGCCCAGCCACCTGGTACCAGTCAGAGCTCCAGGCCAAGATCCAGTGGCAAGCGCTGATCACATCTCTCTCACAAGGCCTCCTGGGAGGCCAGAGGCCACGGAGGAGGTGAGGGAGGCAGAAGAGGGAGACGCCTCTGCCAGGCAGCAGTAACCAGGGATTCCTCTTGGAGTCACCTAGCAACCCACCACCACAGCCACACCCTGGCATGCCTAGGCTTCCCTGGTACCCATAGCTGGGCCAGTTTCTAGGGCCTCACACCTCCAGACAAACCTGGGGTGGGTCTCAGGGGAAACAGGACGTCCTTGGTTAGGGGCCTCAGGGAAACCATCAGGGGCAGAGGGAAGGGACAGTGACCATCCATGCCCATCCCACTCTTCCTCAGAACCTGGCCCAGGGAGGCCAGCCTCCAGGGGCCTCTTCCACCAGAGAGAGAAAGCTGGCACAGGGCAAAGTGCATGGGCTCTGGTCTTGATCTGGGTTCCAGTTTTGGCTCCAACACCCACAAACAATGCAGCTCTGGAGCAAGATGCTTTGAACCTCAATTTCTTCCAATGGCCACCTGCTTGTATCCTCGCTTCCCACAGCCTCTGCTGTGCAGCAGCCAGAGTGACCCTTTCAGTGATGCTCAGAACCTCCACTGTACCCATCTCACTCAGAAGAAAAAACAGGCCTGGCTACCACAAGCCCCTCTGTGACCTCTCATACTCCTCCCCTGACATTGGGCTCGATCCCTCCCTCTGTCCCTTGAACCTGACAGGCATGGCCCACCTTGGGGCCTCTGTCTCAGGGAAACACTGTTCACCCTGATACCCACGTTAATCCCTCATCTCCTTTGAGTCTGTCCAGATGTCACCTTTCAGGAGGTTCATCCTGACCACTCTCTTAACAACTGCTCTTCTTCCCTGCCATTTCCTGGCCCCCTTACCCTACCCTAAATTCTTCTAAAGTTACTATCACTTCCTAAGTTAATATATTTTATATATGTATATAAATTAATAAATTATGCTGTATGTATAAATATATAATTTAACTTCTGTGCTTATTATTGTCTGATTTTTCTTATATTAGAATATAAGTTTCATGAGGGATTTTTGTCAATTTTTAACTGTACCCCATATGTTTGATACATACAGAAGGATTAATAAATGTTTGTAGAATGAATGAGAGAGAAGAGAGGTAATACTGTGTTGCAGGGAGAATTAATGAGACTGGGTGGAGTAGATGGCCCATAACGGGCTTCTCCAAGCAGGGCTGAGAGAAGACAACATAGAATAAGAGCCAAGTGTGGGGTGGAGAAAGTCAGGAATAGTGTGATCCACAGAGGGAACTTCCATGAGAGGTAAAGACAGGGGCTGTGCCCACTCCAGCCCGTACTCTCTCCCTCCTGCTTCTCAGACAGACTTGGTTAACCAGGACTTGCTGCGGCCAGAGTCCCTCACAGTCTGTACCACCTGAGCCACAAGATACTCCAGGAGCCCCAGTGGGAACAGAATAACCTCGTCCTTGCTGATGGTGTCTCCCTTGTGGACAGGGTCTGATCCATTTGGTGGCGGCAGCTCATCTATCCAGCAGGACACCCTTCGCCCACGAGCAGTAATGCATTCATCCGACAGCACAACCCCATTTATCCAGCACACCAGTCCCATTTATCCAGCAAGTACAACCTCATTTGCTAACAGCACTCCATTCACCTGACGGGCCCCCTCATTTATCCAGCAGGACACCCTCATTTATCCTCCAAGTCGGAGGCTCTCCTTCCTCCCGTGGTGTGGCTGTGTTCTCTGACGGTGCAACCCGACAGATCCAGCAGGACGTCATCTCTGCTACAAGTACACTTCATTCCTGGACAGTACAACCTCATTTATCTAACAATGCAACCGCACCTTGCCTCCAAGTACCACCTCATTCCCGGACAGTACAACCTTGTTTATCTTCCAGTACAGCCTCATTTCTCCTTCCAGCTCAGCTTCATTCTCTGATAGCTCAACCTCATCCAATCTTACTTCTCCAGCCGGAGCCGGCCAGATCTCTTGAGGAAGGTGGGGAGGGAGAAGAGGGGTCCCACCATTCCCCGTCCCATGTCTACAGAGGGCTGCCTGGCATTATGACTACGTCCAATCTCCCCAGGCCCCAAAGGGCCCACAGACTTTGAATTCTAAGCTGCCTGGCCCAGCCAGCATGCCACCACTGCCCCACCTCCCCCTTTGTGCCCTCTGGGGCTAAAGAAGGCCCACAATATGGATTTCCTCCAACTGTCCAGGAGAGAGAAGATCCTGGTTGATTTGATTTATAGCTGTTGCTGACTTATGTGGCATGGATACTCCCATCGTAGCCCATTTTAAGCTGCGAGTGTGACGTGATCACTGGGAAGTGTGCGCGACGGCTCTCCTGAGCCACAGCAAGCCAGCTCCAGCACACCACTGGCACGTGCTCCAAATGCCCAGGCAAGAGCAGAGCAGCACCTACCTGCCAGACCCAGGCTAGGCTCATTACATACTATTTTACAAAGGAGGTTAAATGACTTCTGAGGCCACGAAGCTGGGAAGTGTTGGAGTCAGGTCTGGAGCTCTAGGCTGTTTCGATTCTAAAGCCAGGGCTCATGCCCCCAGTGTGGTGGGCGACACTGTCCTGCTGCCTACATCAGTAGCCATCCCTGCCTTGGTTCTCAAGTCCAAGTTTTCTGGCTTATATCAGAAACAGGAGACCCAAGGCTTGTGCCCCATCCACTGTAAGATTTGTGCTACCTCCTGGCCTCCCCAGCACCTGGGGGATTCCAGGACCCTCCCAGTTTAGTCCAGGGTTTTATGTCCATCCATCTAAGCTGAAAGCCAGGTATGGATGCCTCTCCAGGTTCCATCACTGTCCACAGTTCCTCCCAGCCCCTCTCCCAGGAAACTGAGTCTATCTGCAAGATGGGGTGATGATCCAGTTCCTCCCTCAGCGCCTCCCTGAGCAGAGACCACCTGTGGGGCTGTGCAAGGGCTCTCATCCCCTCCACAACTCCCTTTTCCTTTCTCCCTACCTCCTTTCCTCCCTTCCTGCAGGAAGAAAGGTCAAGGGCAGGGTTGGAATCCCAACTTCATCCAAGTGACCTTGGGCCTCCCCTGTAAAACAGGGTAACGGTGCCAACATCCATGGGGGAGGGCTGGGACCTGGATGAGATCCCACATGTCAAGAATCTCATCCCCTCTCTGTCTCAGAGCCCCCAGAAGCAGCCCCTGTCCCACCCCTTACTCCCCACCCTACTCTGGCCCCAGTCTGGCCCCAGAATACACACCCGTCTCAGACAGAGCCATAGACTCTCCAGGGGTCACTTGCTCTGCTGCCTGGGGTGAAGCTTCCTGACAGAAGGGGATAACCTAGATGACCACAGGGGCCTGAGGCCATGTGTAAATCCTTGGAACTAGGGCCTGTGTAGAGGAGGGGCAGAAGGGCAGGCGAGGCATCAGGGTCACAGGTGTTGACAGGTGAGTAGGCTTGGAGTCAGCAGGGGGACAGAAGTGGGCAGCCAGGGGCCAACAGAAACCAAATACCAAAGCAAGGCATGAGGTCAAGGGATAGGCCCTGCCCGCCCCCCTCCACTCCAGAGACAACAGAACCCACATACCCAGCCTGGACAGCAAACAAATCAGCAGTAGCAGTTCAAGTTCACCCCTACATGGCTCTTCATCACCTCTGGCTTGGGTCCAACTCCAGACTGCTATTCAACAGCCCCTGATGCTCTTCAGCTTCATCACCTCCATTCCCTTAAGCCCACCTGAGGCTCCAGCCACCCTGGATGCCTCACACCTCCATGCCTCTGCACACTGTTCCCTTTGCCTTTCCCTCTCTCTGCTCAACTAGTTTCTGCTGCTTCATCAAGGCTAGCTCTGTGGCTTCTTCCTAGTCCCCGCTGCAAGCCCCAAAGATAGTTGCTCCTACCTTAGTGCTAATGCAGAAATCTAACTGCAAGTTAGAGTACAACAGTGTGTGTATGAGCCTGCTTCTCCACTAGAACTTTGTGGGCAGTCCTTAGCTCACAGTAAGTCACACATAGGATGGAGCTCTCAGCAGCCACAAACCACCCAGGGCCTGGCTATTCTGTGCAGTTTCTGTTCAGCAAAACCTCAGGCCAGAACCCCAGGCCTCACCTTGTCCCTCCGGTCTGCCATCCCATTCATGCTGCCTCTGCCATCTTCCTACTCTTCCTCAGTACCTCCTGGCTCCTCAAGATAATTCAGCGAAGTGAGGAGGGAAAGAATTAACCATTTATTGAACATTCACATGGGCCATGCCTGTGCTGGCACTCAACAGTTAAATCTTATCAAATCTTTGTGATACCCTCTGAAGAGGTCTATTATCCCCATTTTAAGATGAAAAACTGAGGCTCCCAAAGACCAACCAACCTTCCTGAGGTCACAGGGTGTAAGTAGTGGTGCAGAATTCACACCAAGGCTCTTCTGCCGAGATGCCTGGGGTGGGGGCAGGGGGCGCTGCTCACACTGGCTCAGCAACCTCTCCACAGACTTCCTTCGCTCATCCAGGATAAAAGGGATCCCTAAGTGCAAAGCCATCAGGCCTCTCCCAGTCTCTTCTCAGTGTGAGTCCCCTCCCTCCTCCACCAGCACCTCCCGGACCCCTGCTCAGGCCCTGGGAGCAGCTGCGGTGACCTCACCCAGCCCTGCCCTGGGTCTGGCTCTGGGGAGGGCCCGGCAGCTGTGCCCCAGCCCTGATGGCTGGCTCCTGGGGGAAAAGAGGAAGAGTGGGCATGGTGCCAGGAGAACCATCTGCTCTCCCAGGGGCATGGCCACCCGCACAGTCACTGGCCTCGCCCACAGAGGCCACCCTTGGTCCCCTGCTCCCATGCCAAGGGGCTCCAGGAGCCCAGGGCAGCCCACCCAGACCGGGGTACCAGCCCTCCCTCACCTGCCATCTCTCTTCTCCTGGATACTGAGAAGTCCTTACAGGACATGTTGGAACATGAATATCCACTAAAAAATGAACAAGTGCTCAGGGTAAGCTGTGGATGTAAGAGACCAGAGGGCAGGACTGGGTGTGCTGAGCTCTGCTTGCCCCAACCATGCTGGGCTAAGAGCCCGCAATCTCCTGGGGGGGCCTGCATCCCCTCACAACTGCTCAGCTGGCAGGTGACTCTGGCAGAGGGTAAGCCCCTTCCCCCACAGCCCCAGCTCAGGTTACAGAGGAGGCAAGGCCAGCTGAGGACAGGGGGAGGGGACAGGAGGGGTGGAGGAGACCTCACAGCTTCCCAGAGTGTTGGGGGAGGGGAATTCAGATCTCTAGATAGGACTCAAAGCCAGAGAGGGAAGGGCCATGCCCAAGGTCACATAGCCTCCAAATGGGCAAAGAGGAGCTGGTGTCTAGGGGCAGGTAGCCCTGAGTTCAAGAGTGACCTTGAGTAAATAATTGCCCTCATCTGTAAAAAAAATACAGAGCCTACACCCTGCCCGCTTGCCACCCAAGGCCTTGGGGAAGGCTCTGGAGGCTAGAAAGCTGTGGGTCAACCTAAGGACAGGACAGAGCTTGGACATCCTGAATATCTGATACCTCAGGGACAGAAAGGGAGGCAGTAGAGCAAGGACCCCGACCCCTAACACACACACACACACACACACACACACACACACACATACACACACACACACACCAGTGTCTCTCAGGGATCAGGGCCCAAGGACCCCCAACTCTACATAGTGGTAGGGGGTGGTCCTTTTCCTTTCCCCAGAGTAATGAAAAAAAGTAATGATATTTGCTAAGATTTACTGAGCACTTTACATGTATTTCTTCTATAATGCCCACAATAAAGACTGGGCATAAGTCCTGTTATTATCCCATTTTGTAGAGGAGGAAACTGAGTTCAGTTGCCCAAGGCCACACAGAGGATGAATAGTAAAGCTAGAATCTGCTGCTCCCAGCTTGCTTCTGAGACACCTAACTATACCACAGTCTCACCTCCGAGATCCTCAAGGCACCAAAGGGTGCTGCATGGCCTGGCATCTTGGACTCTGTGGACCCCCACTCTCTCTCAGGCTCACAGCCTCTACTCCACCCTAGTACCAGGCCCACACTGGGCACCCCCTACTCCACCCTCCACACCACTCTCAGTGATCTTTCTCCATCCCCCACAGTTTGGAGTACCAGCTCCCCATCTTTGCATCCAAGGCCAATTGCCCTTATGCCCTTGTTTGCTTCTTCAGCCTCAAGTCCTGGCCAGCACAGCCAGACCTTGTAGGGCTCCCAGGGTCCTGCAGGGTCTGACCTCCTTTATCCGGTTCCCCTCCCTGACCTCCAAACTCCCTTAGCTCATTATCTGGCCTTCCATCATGACCCTGAGCGGGTTTTTATCCTGAAATCAAAATCAGGAGTCCTCATCTTATCTTCCCAGCTTGACCTGGGGGCATCTCAAGGTCAAGGAGCTGTTCAGTTCCTCTGAGCAGCACTGCACAGTGGGCCGCGATGAAAGTGAATGGAGGAGGCTGCCATCAGGCTTGGGGCCTGCAGATGGAGGAAGGGGACATCAAGGAGCGGGGGCCATACGGGGTGGGGGATATCTCTTGGTGGGGGACATCCCTCAGGGAGCTCTCTGAGAATAGCAGGGAAGGACCCTGGATCCATCCCCCAGGCCGCAAGCCTCAGGGCCAAATTCCATGGGAAGCAGAGGTGTAATGGGGGTGGAGCCAAGGAGGGGGTCAGCTCAGCAAGGCCTGGCCAGAGCACTGGGTCAGGAAAGAATTAGCCCTGGGGAGTTTCCTCTCTGTCACTGATAGTGGGATACTAAGAAAGCCACTTGATTTCTTGCAGCCTTAGTTTCCTCATCTGCAAAACAGGGACAATAACAGTATCACAGGATCCAGCTTCCCAGGATCGCTGTGAGAATTAAACGAAAGCACGTAATGAGGGTTGAATCCTGACCTGGAATAGTTCAGGGTGCCGAGAGCAAGGGTCAGAAGAGAGCGGGGAGTGATGTGGCTGGAGAGGTTGACTGGGGCCGGGAGGCCAAGGCCTTGAACTTCCCACTGAAGCCCCAGGATAGGACCCAGCAGGAACAACACTGTGCTGTACACATGCTCCTGTCTCTCCCACCAGGCAGGAGCTATCAGGGCAGGGGCTGCGACTTTCAGGTTCTTCACCATTCTGAGTATTTACACTGGCATTCCCCTCCTGCAGCCAAAGTCTCAGTGGCAGAATGCATCAGCACTTTCTCTCCCTCCACGTTCTTTCTGTACAGCATACCTGCTAGCATGTGGGTGCTGGAGATGGGGAGTGGGGGTCAGTCCCTTGGAGCTGACTGCAGGGGGTTCAATTTGCTGGAGGACCCAAACAGAGTGAGGAGGAGTGGCTCAACCCGGGCAGCCTGCTTAGAGAGAAGGTAGGTCCACACTGGGAGCAGAAGGAGGGAGGGACAAGCAGGAGCCCAGGAAGTCAACATCTAAGGCATCAGTTCGGAACCTGACCCATCACCAGACAAACCTGTTAAAATATAGATTCCAGAGCCCACCCAATGAGTCTGATACAGAAGGTCTGAAGGGGACTCAACACCTCTGTTCACTAAAAGCTTCTAGGTGACTCTGATCACCAGCCAGGTTTGCTAACAAATAAGGATTTAAGGAAGACATTCTCAGGCAGACGCAGTGGGTTCCAGAACCACCTGGGAGGTAGGTCTTTGTTCAAACCACCCAAGCACCCCGCCTAGTTTCTGAGGGGTGTCCCAAGGGATCAGTCCATGAAAGTCGTCTGCTGTCTTAGTGAGCATGTGACAAATGGCAGTGGGTGTGGGTTGAGAACTCCAGTGTCAGGTGGAAAGGTGGCAGTGGGAAGGCAGCCTGAGATCAGAGGCAGCAGGAAAAATGGGAGGGAGGGCAGGGCCTGGACAAAGCCAGCAGAGGACCCAGGGGTCCAAACAGGGCAGTCTGTGCTTGGTTGGCTCCCAAGGGAACTGAGGAGTCCCAGAGGGTTCTGGAGCATGCGCAAGCCATGGGGCAGGAGGGCTGGGTGGTGTGTGGGGCTGGCACTGCACCAGCATTGGGAGATGGTAGAAACAGACAGGTCTGCATCTAAATCCAGGCTCAGCCTCATCCCAGCTATGCTGCCTTGGCCAAGTGACTTCATCTTTCTGTGTCTCCATTTCCTCAACTGCAAAATGGGGCTAAAAACACATACCTGTTAGGTCTCAGGGAGTATGAAATGAGAGAATTTATGTGACATGCCCACTGATTGCCTAGCACCCAGACGTCTTAATTCTTGTTCCCCTTCCCACAAGAGGCATCCCCCTTAGAGACCAGAAAGGTTCTCTGCAAAGATGGAGGCCCTGGGGGGGAGGGTGTGGGAGGCCCCTCCCCCACACACCACCTGGCCCCCCTCCCACCTCCACATATGGGCTGGGAAGGGGGGGAGGCAGCAAACAGCCAAACCATCCCAAACAGGAGTTGGTTTCCATGGTAACCAGGGTGCCAGGAGGAAGAGGGTGCTCTAGATCCAGCTGTCCCACTGAGCACCCTACCCAGGCCCCAGAGCCTCAGCTAATGCCCACCCAATACCCTCCACCCCCCATCTGCCTGCTCTGGGGGCCAGCTTGGGTTGCCATGAGTACTTCCTTCATTGTACCCAGACTTTGTTTGCCACCTGGGTACTGCCAGGAGCAGGGCAGAAAGTTCCAGGCAGGAGTCCCAAGTTCGAGTCCATCCAAACCTGTACTCACATACTTCCACCCTGAGAAATTCTATCAGTACTTTATGCCCTCGGATCCAACTAACCCCTCATGACTCCTAGAACCAGAGGGTTTGTCAGTCACAGCCCAGAAAGGACCAGAGACCGAGTTAAGGCCCTTTGGACGTCGATGAGAACACTGAGGACCGGAATAGGAGAGAGATTTGCTCCAGCTCACACCCTGGGGCAGGTTCCCCTGCAGGTGCCCTGTCCACCCCTCACCCGCTCCCAACTCCACAGCTCCGACTGACCCCAAAGGACTACACTAGGACACACTGAGTGATGCTCCAGGGAGGTGGGGCACGGCTGGGAGAAGGAAGGAAGTCCTAACATTAAGACCTGTCCAGCAGTAGAATGGCAGTCCCAGAGGTCACGAGCTGCCAGTCACTTGGAGTGAGCTGGGGAAGGAGGCATGAAAGCATGGGCTGGGCTCTGACTCCTGCTTTTCCCTAGATCCCTGAAGTCTAACTTGGATGTGAAAGAACTGGACCCAGTGTGTACAGGCTGCAGTAGGAAGGGATACTGGTGAGTCAGCCACAGGTAAGGGAGGCAGTGAGGTGTGGAGGGGCTCTCTGGTACACCCACATCCCAGAGGCTCATATCCACACACACAGTCCGCAGCCCTCAGGATCACATGTGGTGGCCGCTACCAGCTGCCACTCAAAGACAGGAGAAGGTGGGCTTCCAGAGACAAGCTTGCACCCTTTCAAAATCCAAACACAAGCTCCCTGCTAGCCTCAGTGGCATAGGAAAGGCTGGAGTTTTGTGGTCAATTCCCAGGCCTGCAGGACAGGTCACTTCTCCCTGTGGGAAACAGGGATCCTAATAGCCACCTGGAATAATGATGGCCGGGTGCTTGGTTAGTGGGTGCCTCCCTTCCAGGCCTCTCAGCCACCCACACCCTTCTCTGGCAGAGCCCAGACTCCAGTCAGTGCTGAAGCTGGAGTCCTCAGGGCCTGAGAGAGAGGGACCTGAAACCCCTGATAGTGGGGGTTGGGGGGCACTGAACTTTCGAACCCGCAAACCCCACCCCACCCCCCGCGCCGTTCATTACCTTAACACGAGTTAAAAATAACCGTCTCATCTCTTTAAATTAGTCTGTCTGCAATTACCGCCTGGCACGGCGCTGCCCGCCATCGTCCCGCTGGAGCGGCGCCAGGTGGCAGGCGGGGCCCTCACCCTGTCTGTCGGTCTATCTGTCTGCTTCCTGGTCCCCCTTCCTCCCCTCCCCGCAGCGGCAAGGCTACCCCAGCGGCCTGGAGACCCAACTCCCCAAGTTGCGTGGGTATGGAGCCAGGGCCATGGGCTTGGGACCCGCAGGAGGGGGGGGCAGGCGGGGAGCACAGGACTGGGGTGGGGGCTCCAGAGCGCGGGGGAGGGGCCTCGGGAGGCCCGGAAAGCCGGAAGGGCCCGCAGCGCCAGCGCTCGTGGGTGGGTGTGAGCAGGTGGCCGTGGGTGTCTGCCGGGCGTGCCAGCAACTGTGCCAGGAGCGGCTGGCACGGGCTCGTGCCCAGGAGGCGGGCAGCTGCCAGCCCCCCGCTCGTGCAGTGCAGGGGGGGGGGTTGTGAGGACACCCCCAGCTCTGGCTCGCACTGCCTCCTCCCACACCCCACCAGCCCTTGGGGCTGGGGATCCCCGGAGGACAAAGAAGGAGGAGGGAGCCCTCCTCCAGCAGGCTAGGGGGAGGGGTGAAGGGGGTGCCCCCTGTACTCACAACCAATGCTCAGCCCAGTAGCAGGACCCTCTTCATGGCAGCTCAGATCTGTCCCTCCTTCTAGCCCCTACCCCATTTAGGACCTACTGGCCAGCCTGGGCCATATGGGGGTAGCACACCATACCTCTTGATCCCACCCCTCAACAGCCAGGCTGCTCCAGACCCTGAGGGAGAAGGAAAGTCCTCATCTGCTGTGCTCCTCCCCCACCAGGCCTAGGGACAAGAAGGGGAGGTGCCCAGGCTTGGCCTGGGAGCTCCCAGGGGAGCTGGCAGCCAGGAAACAGGCAGAACAACTCCAGGGGCGATATAACAGAAAGGAGCAGAGGGGAAGAAGCACCAGGACCAGAGTAGCCTGGAAGGCTTCCCGGAGGGGCCATCACTAGGGAAGGTGGAGCTGGAGCACCTGAGAGAAAGTGGGAGGCTCTACCTGGATGTCAGATATCCACACTTCTGGAACACTGCAGAGGATGGGGACATCCTGTCCAGGCCCTCTTCCCAGACCGGAGACCCTCTACTCTGAGGGGGATACTATCAGCCTCTTTGGTAGAGCTCCCAGCCCCAAGCCCAGCCTTCCTTCAGGCTTTAAAGCCTGGTAGGTGTACTGTGCCTGCTGCTGATCTTGCCTCCTTCGTTTTGCTGGACTACCTCCCCACACCACAGGTGGGACCACTAGGCAAAACCCAAGCACACCAGCCCCTCCTGATCTGTCCCACTCTGCCTTTCCCATGTCACCTCCCTGCCATCCCTAGGAGCCCTTGGTTCTAGCCTAGCATTCCCAATGGTCTCCCAGACCCAACATGTTCATTTCCACCTCTTTGCCTTTGTATATGTGGTCAAGATCCACTGGAAGAACTTCTCCCAAATTCTACTCCCAATGAAGGCAGCTCAGATCAAGTGCCACCTTCTCAGTGGGTTTGCCTGGCTCCCCAAGGAATCTAACCTGCCCTCCCCATATGTCTGCCCCCCATCCCTGGCCCTTCCTGCCTGTAAAACACTGGGCTTGGGTGTGGAACTGGCTGAGCCCTGATGTGTCCTAAAGCCAGGTCCAATGCCTTTCCTTTTGGTCCCCTTACTCCATCTAACACAGGGTTCAATACAACCCAGGGATCCAAGTGCAACACTTATGTGGGGGAGGGGAGGAAGGAAGGAACAATGGGCCCTGGCTCCAACCTAGGCACCTGAGGTGTACCACAGCCCCTGCTAACCAGAGCTTGCCTAGGAGTTAGGGATGGCCCCCCTACCAGGCCCTTGGAGGGACTGACTGGAAATGGGGAACAGGCAGTGGAAGGGGCATGAGAGGGGAAAGAGGCTCCATCGGGAGCTGAATGGAGGGAGTAGAAAGAGAATAACCACTAGAGAATGAGATGGGAAAGGCCAGAGTCCCCTCAGAACAGCCCTCCTCCAGTGGCTGGGTGGTCTCTGCCAGGGCCTAGGTCAGGAGCCCAAGCCTGAGGCTCCCTCTCCCACACTCCAGCCCAGGACGAGCCTTCCAGGACGCCTTCCTTCCTGAGCCCAGACGCAGGGAGAACCACTGTGTCCTGAGCAGCTTGGTGCAGTGGAAATCACATCCAATGGGCAGGCGGGAGACCTGGGCCATCATCCAGGGCCTGCTGCTCACTGACGGACTGAGAAAAGTCCCATCCCTTTCTGGGCCTCAGTCTCAGAGTCTGAGAAATGAACTCATGGGACTAAGTTGTCTCCAAGCATATTCCCAATCACATTTTAGAATTTAGACCTGTCCCTGTTCAAAAACCATCAGTGTCTCGGTCCCACACCCAGTGCCAGCAGGACACTATTCCAGAGGCTCTGAGGGACATTTGAGGGAAAGACACCTGGATTGGAGTACAGCTTTCCCACCTACTGACTATGTGACCTTGAGCAGTTCACTCCTCCACTCTGTGCCTCAGTGTCCAGCTCTGTAAATGGTGACAGTAAAACCCACCTCAGGGATGGCAGAGAGCATTTAAGGAGATACCTGGCACAGATGCCTGGAAGTATCTGGCACAGGACTTGGCCCCACAACCCTCAATGAACTGCAGTGCTCTCCTAGCTTCCAGCCTCATGTTCCCTCCTGCCATCTTCCCCCATCATCCCTAATCCATCAAGCCCAGCCAGCGGGAGCTCCACCTCCTGCAGCAAGACCTCCTGGCTTACTCTGGCCCACAGTGTCCTCCCTAGCCTCAGCATCCTTTGCACCAACCAACCATTTCTTCACTCTTTCACCAGACAGCACTGGTGGCTCCTCAGTGCCAGGCTCTACGCTGGGTGCTGTGGGTGCAGAGATTGCTCCAACACTGCCACTGTCTTCCAAAGGCAGGGTGGGGAAGGGAAATGAGATAAGACACAAAAGGCTAAGACCTATGACAGGCAGGGAGAGGGCCAGAGAAGGATTCCTAAGCTAACTAAAAAGGGTTAAGGAAGGCTTCTAGGAAGAGGCATCTGAACTATGCCCTTCAGGACAGGGAATCTATCCACAGGGAGAAGTAAAAGGTGGGACAGTGCATGGGGAGCAGGAAGGGAGGTAGGAGCAAAGCCCAAGGGCAGGACACACTTGGGAGGAATAAGTGTCCCACTGGGGACTGATCCTAAGGGGGCTGGAAAGGCTGGGGAAAGAGGCTCTTGTCTGCTCCTCCAGCTTGTGGCCCCACCCTATAGTGGCCTGAGAGCCATAGGCTCCCAGGTCAGAGGATCCGTGAACCCTACAATGCAGTCACTGGACATCTAGAGTTGTCCATGCCCACAAGCGTCCCCTCCCCCACTGGCACACCTCCTTCTCTGACCCTGTCTGCAGCCACCACCAGGTACAGCCCTCTCCCTCCGTTTAGGCATGCCTCCCTGGAAGAGACCACCACCCCCTGGCTCCCAGAGGGAGTCTAACAGCTCACAGGCCTTAGGCACAGCCCCTCCATCTCCAACTTCCTATTCCCCCCAAACCCTGACTATTCCCATTCCCCACGAAGATGGCCAGAGGAGGGTCTGGAGACAACAATCCAGTCAAGCCCCTATCCTCTTCCAAGATGGCTCTCCCCTTCCCACAGTTTGGCACTGAGGCTTCCCCTGGGGCGCCTCTGCCCCCCCCCCAAATGCATCTGAACTCAGAAAGCCAGGGAAGTGGAAGACAGCCTGGGGTGGACAGGGACAGATTCCCAGCCCTTAATACCCTGCCCTAACACCAGCAGGAGTCATCACCAGCCCACCATGCTGATCAAGACAAGGGGTGACACCAGCTGCCCCATGGACAACTCAGATCCCAGATCACCTGACAAGTCACCCCACCCCAGACTGGCTGGTGCCCAAGGGTGAACTCCTGGCACCACAGGAAGAACTGTGAGCCCAGGGTTGCACTCCTCACCCTGGGGTCAGCTCCAGGCAGGGCAGTGGGAAAGATGTGGGGGGAAAGCTGCCACTGACCCGTCATTATTTCATCTCTTTAAGGAGGGTGCCCTGCTGGAGAGGGTAAAACAAGAGTAACCCAAAGCACACTAATGGGGGTAAGAGAAGGCTCCCCAATGTCCAACGCCTGAGAATGAGTTCCTCCGTGATGCACTGAAGGACTGGCTGGAGGTGTCCCTCAGGGGTGCTTCAAAGTGGCAGTCAGTCCCTTGTTACCCCACCAGGCCGCCCACCCTGCATCCAGAACAAGCACACAGCTGCTCCCAGCACGCCCCCTCCTGTCTGCTGGCCGGCCCCACGCCCTGGGCACACACTCCTTGACCCCTGGGGGTGCCCGGGGCCTCCCTCCCTCTCGCCTGCCGGGAGCTCAGACGCACCTAGCTGCCCCTGGAAGCCCCAGCCAAGGAGCCCAGCCCCCTCCCCAGCCGGACGCCCCCACCTTCCAGCCCGCTGAGCTGTTGCTGTCGCCTTTATCCTTGAAGTAGGGCACGTAACGGACCATCCAGTCGTAGATCTGCGAGAGCGTGAGCCGCTTGTCCGGGGCGCTCTCGATGGCTTTGGTGATGAGGTCGGCGTAGGACAGGTTCCCCCACGCGTTCCGCCGGGAGCTCTTGGCTTTCCGCAGCGGTCCGACCTCCGCTCCCAGGGGCGGCGCTGGGGCCATCGCCGGGGCCGTCGCCCGGCGCTCCAGCCCGCAGTCTTCGGCGCCCTCAGCCACCCCTGAACCCAGCGCTCCGTCTTCGTCGCCGGCCAAGTCGGGCTGCGGCAGGGGCCAGGTACACGAGCGCGGCCGGCTTTGCGGCGCGAAGTCCGGGTCCACGTCCACCTGATGCGCTCGCAGCTTCGCAGCCATGGTCCCGCCCGGCTCGGGCGAGGAGGGGAGGGAGGCTCCGCGGAGGGTGGGCGGGCGGCTCCGGGATCTGCACGCCCCGGGGAGGCCCGCGGGAGGGGTCCCTGGCGGCGCCGGCTCAACCGCGGGGCGCCATGGGCCGGGGCGCGGAAACAGGGGGCTGGTCTTGCTGGAAAGCCCAAAGGGAGGGAAAGACTGGAGCAGTGAGGGGGCGGCGGCCCCGGAGACCAGCGGGCACACACCTCACCCAGCTCCGCTTCTAGCACCTGCCGCCTGCCTGAACCTGCAACCACCACCGCCACCGTCGCTGCCGCCGCTCCCCCGGCGCCGGCCCCGCACGCGGGCCACGCTCTCCCGGGACGAGGCCGGATTGCACCATGCCGGAGCCCAAGACCGTGCGGGAGCCCGCGCCGCCGCCGCCCCGTAAATGCTGCCGCCGCCGCTCCGGCTCCAGCGCCAGCTCCCGCGCCTGCCGCGCTCAGCGCCGGCTGCACCTCGGGATGGGCGGGGGACCGAGAAGGGGCGGGCCCGGCGCGGGAGGGGGCGGGGCGTACCCACTAGCAGCCACGGAATCCTAGGCCTGCCGGGTGCCCCGCCCGCGGGCCGGGGGTGGGGACGCGGGGCGTGCGACTCGGGGCGACCCCGCCGCATCCCTTGCAAACAACAGCGCCGCCTAGGGAGCAGTGGAGGAGTGGCGGGCGCGACCCCGCCCCCTGATCGTCTCGGGGGGGAGGGGCGCAGGGGCGGGGCCCGAGCACTCTCATTGGTTCGCAGCAGGGCCGCCCTGCCCACGGACTCGGCAGGATCCCTCCCAGAAGCGCGTCAGCGGGTTATTGTTACAACCCGGGGTTTCCCGGGGCAACGGGGATGGGGCGGGACTCAGAGCACTTGGCCCCGCCTTCTACTCCCGAATTGAATGCCCAGCCCCCTGACTCTGGAACCTTGGCGTTTCCAACTCTTAGAAACCTGATGGGGCTGATGATGGAGTTCGCGTTTGTGCCCTAGACTGGACTGGGGAAAGGGAAAGGGTCAGGATTTACCACATTTCTAACTTATCCATCTGCAAATGAGGTCTTCATGGGGTCTTAGGGTGCCTGTGGACATAGTTTTAGAGCCTCGGTTCTCAAAGTTAAAAGTGTAACAGAATCAACCTGAAGAGCTTGTGAAAACATGTTGCTGGACCCCACAGGGTAAGTCTGGGTTGAAGCTGGAGACTGCATTTCTAACAAGTTCCCAGGTGATGCACCCAGGACTACACTTTGCAAACCAATGTTTTAAACTATGGGATGCTCTTGCAGGACCTGTTGGAAGAAGTACTTGCCCCAAAGTTCATCCTGTATGAGAGAAGCTTCTCATTCATTTAACAGATATTTATTGATCACTTCTGATGCTCCAGGCACTGTTCAGGCCACTATGGCAAGAGCAGCAACAGAGACAGATGGGGTTCATACTGCATAGGCTAGTGGAAGCGTCAGATGTTTATCAGATCATCATATGGCCTCAGAAAGGAGAAGCTTGCTGAGAAGTTGGGCAGCCCATGACCTCATCCCACAGGGCCTTAGGCTAGGTCTCCAGTCACCACACCACCTGCCAGCCTTTGCTCAGAGTATCCCCTCTGCCTAGAACATCCTTTCTGCTCCTCCAGGCCATGATCAGAGATTCTCCCATTCCTCAAAGCTCAGCACAAATGTCAACTCATCCCTGACACCTTCTCTAACCCCAACACCCAACACTAGTCTCTGTTCCTTGCTTGCTCACACCTCTTCCTGCTTTGCCAGCAATGCCTTATGTCCCTTTTTGGACGATATTTCTCTTTTGCCAATCAAGAAACTGAGGCCCAGAGTGGAGAGGTGACTAGCCCAGATGGAATGGCCAGGACTAGAATCCCAGGCTCATCAGCCAGTATCACCCTCCTGGAGAAGCTGGAGACAGCAACTTGCAGAGCTCTCTGGGAATTGGGAGGGCTGGGCCCAGGCCATGGGAGACAGCCTCTCAAAAATTCCTTCCTTCCAACTGAGGTCCCAAGGCCTTGGGCTAAGGGTCAGGGTGGGGGCAGGGCTAGAGGGGCCCCTCGTGGACCCCCAGGGTGAGAGCAGACCCAGCTTGCAAATGCCTGGCATGGCATCTTCCTGAGTCACATCCTGTAGGCAAGGGTGGGCATGGGAACAATGGGCTGTCCCCCTCACCCCTCTGCACACATGCACACACTCTCCAGGTGGTTCTGTTTAGAGTCACAAGGGCTCTGAAATCACTGCTGGACCCCCTCCCACAGTTCTCATGTGCCCTCCCTGCTTGGGGAGCTCACAGTGGGAACTACCCTCTCAGGTACCCTGGAGACCAGGCAGGCCTTTTGCTAGTGTTCAGCCCTAGCCCAGCCTGCTCTGTGAGATGGAGGCTTGCTGGGGGCCATACCAGAGCTGGGAGGATCCTTAGCTGGGGGCCCTGGCACAGGCTGCCACTGCAGGGCTGGAAAGCCAGGTTGGCAGAGACGCCCTGACTCAGGCTGACTCAGACTCTGCTCAGTCCCTTGCCCCACCCAGTGTCCACAGCTGCTGCCTGACTCTCCTCTGGGACCCACAGCTGGCACACTCAGCCCCCCTCCACACACACACCCACCTTGCCATTGTGCCACACATTGACGTTCATTCTTCTTTACTCACAACTTGGACCCTGCTCACACATTCACTATGAGGCAGTATAACATAGTGATTAAGAGTGTGAGCAAGTTACTTAACTGCTCAAAGCCACTATTTCCCAATCTATAAATGAGTGTCGTCATAGCACTGACTTCATAGGATATTTGAAGAATTCAATAAGATCATGAATATCAGCACCAGACTTAGAGTAAGAGCTCAATAAAGGCTTGCTGTTTTATTCACTGTTGGTGTTGCTCCTGCATATATCTTCCCTCCATACTTGTCCCAACTCACACTGTCCCACCTCCTCTCACCATGCACACACTCGTGTCCACTCACACACACTGGCTTACTTACACGCACACTTGCATATGTCCCTTCCACTTGCGTCTCAGTTGCAGAGGCCCAAATCTTCCTAAGGTTCTTGGCCCCAGGTCTCTCATACTCCCCTCGCCACCCTCCCTTCCCCCATGCTTGCTCTCAATCTGCCATTTACCCTCCTTACCACTCCCACATTCATTCCTGCTCACAAACAAGCCCCCACTTGCTCACCCTTGCATTCCTCCCCTTCCACACACAGACACATTTGCTTCTGCTCACACTTTCCCGGGCTTCAACATGCTCACGTTCCAATGCATGCACACTTGCTTGCTCACACACAGACATGTGCTTTACCCACTCAGCTCCTAACTGGATCACAAAACTTGTACACACACACCCAAACAACCCCAGCGCATGCCTCAATACCTCAGTTGGTCCATCCCTTCCCAGTAAGGAGCACACACCACACAGCTCTCCCAACACATACTGCTGTTGGCAGACACCCCCTTTCTGGGCCACAGTGACACTCCCCTCACCCTCACAGGACTGTCTCCGCCCTGGCTGTTTCCCGGCCTCCAGTCTCAGTTCCCCAGCCCCTCCCAGCTCTCAGAATAGCCCCTGCCATTGCGGCCACTGCCACCTCCGCTGCTGCCACTGCTGAGCTGTCAGGGCCCGCCAGAGCCCGCGTCCCCAGCGCTCAGTGCCAGCTGCCCTGGCTCACTCAGGGCAAGTGAGGACAGGAGGACGGGCTTTTCTGAGGTCTGATGGACATAGCTGCTCAGCACCCCTAGAACCCCTTTCCAGAGCCCAGCTGGAAGAAAGTCAGCTCTCAGAGGAGGCCACTGCCACTTGCCCAGAATTTTCCCAGTCCCCAAAGGGCCCTGCCCATGTCCCCAGATCCTCATACCACCCAGTGAAGGCAGAGACAGCCTCTCCCTGATGGCTCAGAGAGCCCGAGGCTTGGGGAGGGAGAAGTTTGCTCAGGAAGCACTGTGGGTTGGGAGCAGAGGCAGACCACGGCCAGCCTTTCCTAGCCCCTTATGGGGGGCTCCAGAGGACCCTCCCCTAAACCACACGGTTATCAAGAACCACCCCCACCCCCACCCCCACCTGTCAGTGCTCAGCAGAGCAGAGCCTGGTTGACATTTGATATCACAGTTGTCGAAAAAAAGAATAGCACAGGAGTGATGTCTGGGGATGCCTCTGGAGGGGGAGGGGCTGGTGTCCAGACAGGCCTCCAGGGGTGGAAAGGGGGAGCGTCTGCAGGAACCAGAGGGGACATCAGGACATCTGGGAGAGCCTCCAGGGCAGGCTCAGGCCTGGCCCAGGGACAGAGTCAGGGAGTGGGTGGGGCTGAGCTGAGGCTGTGTGGCGAAGGGGACAGTCCAGCAGGGGAGAACCCTCATGACAAGACCCAAGGCTCCTGCAGCTGACTCCACAGTTCATGCCTGGGGCAGAGTTTTCTACTGGCTTTGGGGAGGCGGCTTGGACTGGTGACTGCTGGGTGCCTAAGAACAAGTGGCCCAGGCCAAAAGGACCTTGCTCTCCTGGGCCAGGGACTGTACCACCACAGATAGTGGTAGACAGTGCTGAAGTGAGCTGTTCACAAAGGCCAAGCCCTTTCCACACGCCATCCAAGTCAATACTATGTTCTTATCCCCGTTTGTTTTATTGAGTACTTACCAAGTGTCAGCCCCTGCAGAACACCTGACAAGCATTATCCAGAAGAACCTGGCTCCTTGCAAGCCTGGATTTTGCCCATCTGGTTCACTACTGCGACCCCAGGACCTGGAGTGGGAGCTGCACAGAGTCCTTTGATAAATACTTGTTGAATGACAGAATAAACTCATTTCAGTCCTGCCACCACCAGAGAGGCAGAGACTATTATTCCCATTTTCTGGGCGAGGAAAGTGAGGCTCAGAGAAGAGCAGTATAGCCTCCTACTTCCCTCTGTGGGACTCCTTTTGAGTCTGAGCTTGCTTCTTACACAGCACCTAGTGGCTGAGGAAAATGAGCTTAGGGACAAATCATTTCCCTTCTCTGAGCCTCACTTTTCTCATCTGTGAAATGGGCATGACTCTACTTCACTATGGGGGATGATGAAGATCATAAGCACGGAGCAAATGTCAGGCAAATATATGCCCCCTTCATCCTTCTCCACCTCGGGTTTGCCCTGATATTCTGAATTTCAGCACAACCACCCCTGGGATCCATAACGCCCGGAAGTCACCCTCTCTCGGTACTATAGGGAGGAGGCGTGTTAGTTTGCTAGGGCTGCAGTAACAGAGTACCGAGGTGCCTTAAGACAGCAAGTGTTTATTTTCTCAAAGTTCTGGAGGCTAGCAGTCCAAATCAGGGTGTTGGCAGGGGCATGCTCCCCCTCAAGACTCTAGGGGAAAACCCTCCCTCGACTCTTCCTAGCTTCTGGTGGTTGGTTGCTGGAAATCTTTGCTGTTCCTTGTCTTGCAGACACATCACTCCAGTCTCTGCCTCCGTCTTCACAAGGTGTTCTTCCCGGTCTCTTCTCCATGTCTTCACGTGGCCTTCACCTCTTCTTGTAATGACACCAGCCACACTGGACTGGGGGCCCACTCCACTCCACTATGACCTGATCTTAAGTAATCATATCTGCAGTCTTTATTTCTAAATAAGATCACATTCTGAGGTTCTAGGAAGAGCCTGACTTGGGGGTTGGGGGACACTATTCACCCCAGTACAAGTGGTGCAATGGAAAAGATATAGGATTTGGAGGCAGGCAGGACCAGGCTTGAATTCGGCCTTCTTCACTAAGAAGCTGTTTGACTTCAGACTTCTCTGAGTCGTGTTTGCTGCTGTAAAGTGAGGACAACCACCCTGACCTCCCAGGGATGTTGAAGGAAAAGATGAAGTGAGGTCTTGACAGCAGCGCCTGGCAGTTGCCATGGCCTCGCTGCCCTGCCCTGCCCTGCCCCACCCATGTGGCCTCCCCTCTGGACTGTCCTAACCCCAGCCTATCATCTTCCTGATCCAGGGGTGCTATCAGAACACGGGGCTGCAACGTCCTCCTACCTGTCCTGCTCTTGGCTAAGTCATGTCCCCGTTCCTCAGGGGCTCTGTTTTCTGACTGGTCACATGGGAGGGAGGCCTGGAGCAGATTATCCTGAAGGTTCCATCTGAGGCTGACACCCGCAGAGCCCTGGGACCTCCTTGCAAAATACTGGAGTGGTTTGGAATTCTACAGAGCCATGACCGTTGGAGGAGGAGTCCTAGGCGAGGGAGTGAGGGTTCTAGAAGGAGGTGTCCTCTCCCAGTTGCCAGGTTCCCCAGGCCATGGAGGCAGCAGACTTTCCCAGGCCAGCGAGCCCAAGTCTGTGAGGAGCCCCCGACACCAGCCCACCGCACCTGGGTTCACAGCCCCAGCGCTGGGCGTCAGGTAGCTATGGATGGATGCGATGTCAGCCCCATCAAGGACTCCCTGGTGACCCCAGCCTGGTCATTTACCTCAATTTTACCATCTGCAAAATGGAGATCACAACACCTCTCTCCAAAGTGGCCACAAGAATGAAAGGAGATGACGGGGGAGAAGGACCTGCTGGGAATTGTAAATATTTCTTTCTCTGCCCTACAGCTTGGTCTTGCCCTGTATGCCCGGTGCGTGGCAAACGTCACCGTCTCCTCGGCCTGACTTGGTGTCAGGACCTTACAGCGTGAGGAATTCGGGCAGGAGAGGCCATGGACTCCTGGTGAATTGGCATCATCAGCCCCACAGAGGTGCTAGCTGGAGGCTAACAATTATAGGAGGCCACCTGTGTGCCAGGCGCCGTGTGTGCCCTCGTTTCATCCTGAAAGTCCCACTCTGCAGTCGTCAACACTATTTCCATTAGGCCGATGGGGAAACTGAGGAAACTGCGGCAGCATCTGCTGAGGAGATGTCACCGGGCTGCCGTGAGAATGATAATAACAACAAACATAGCAGTAGTCATCAGGTGCTCACTAAGTGCAGCCTCTATGCTAAGGGATCTGTAGTTCTCGCTTGATCCCTAAGTGGTGCTGAGAGGTTGGGATTGTTTTAGGTGGCAGCAGAGGTTCAGAGAAGTACACTGGCTTTCCTCGGGCCACAGAGCCAGATCAAAGCCGGGGTTTTCCAACCCTGAAGCTGGTGCTGTCCCCTGCAACTGCTTTCTCATCTGGTTGCTGCCTGCACAGGTGGCTGATGCCAAATACGAGCGGCACAGATTGCTTAGGCCCAGTGCAGCTGATGCGAGCAGGGATATGCCACTTCTCCCCTCCGTGTTTTATGAAATGTACTCAGCCCACACGCTTAACTTACTTTTTAATCCCAGCAATTTGATACTTGGGTTAGACTAAGTGAGGACAGGCCAAAAATGTGGTCCATGAAAATGATGTCATCCCACCCTTCCTAAGTGCTCATCACCCAGGCGCCAAGAGATGGCCCCTCGGGAGGGCTGGCCCTGCCCAGTGCCCTGGGACTTGGGTCCAGCCACAGCCTGCTTTGTAGCCTGGGAGCTTCTCCACTGCTCCTCTGGGTGCTGTGCGTGGCCCAAGCATGGCCCCACTACAATGACTGTATCTCTAGCTGCAGGCTGCAGCCAGTTGTGTGCATCCGGGCTCTCTCTGCGGGGCCCTTTGGAGGCCTTTGGAGGCCCTCTCGCTTGAGAGAGGGCCCTGATGCTGTACACATTCTCCCCAAGCCCAGCTGCTTCTGCACACTTGTCTTGAGCCCTTTATCTCCTGTCCTCTCTCCCTCAACATGGAGAGAGCACAGGAATTGAGCCCAGCAGGCCTGGGGTAGCTTCCTGGCTCTAACTGTGACCATGGGCCCTTCTCCCTGAGCTTCGGTTCCTCAGCCGTAACCTGCATGGGCCGTACCTACTTCACAGGACCATTGCAAGGATGATGAGAATAACGACATCGATAGTAACAAGATTATGTGTCAAGGGCCTAGCAAATGCAAGCTCTAGGCTAATTCCATGGCTCTCACTGACCCTTTATCAACCCAGAGAGGTTGCTGTTATTTCGTTGTCATCCCCATTTCACAGATGAAGATGTGGTAACAGAATTTCCTGGAATATAGTAGGCACTTGACAAGTGCTGGTTCTTCCTTATGGTTTTTGTTTTTCAACAGTCTAAGTTCATAAATTAGATCGACTATGCTCAAGCCAAGCAGGGGCATACAATCGCTCTCTCCATGTGGACATCTGCAGGTGTCCAGCTTGCTTTGTGACCCCAGCGTGGCAAACTGGACACCCAGGCTGCTTCCCTGTTCTGAGATGTTGCATCCTCAGAACCCTCCCGGCTGAACTCGTGTAGAGAGGCTGAGCTGGGGCCAGGAGGCATGGCCCCAACCGGCACGGCTGATGTTTTATTTCGCTCCTCTAAGCCTCAGGTTCTTCTCTGTTTGCATCTCAGAGTCAGTGGTAAAAAAAAAAAAAAAAAAAGTAGGTACTCCAAAACTGTTGGCTGCACAGCCTCCCCATCCAATTTAGCCATGTGAGTGAGTCAGAATGAAAGACCAGTTAAAATCACTGATCAGCCCAGTACACGAGGGAGCCCTACACAGGGAATAAACCAAGGGTCAAGTGTAGAGTGGAGGGGCACGGCTCTCGGGGGGCTGGATGGGCCCTTTGGCCCACAATCAGCAGGTGCAGCCCGTTATGCCTGCTGGAAGCGTAGAGGTGAATCTTGTGTTCGATTGCAGCAACTATCTTCAGTTTCGGTTTATGGTTCATTCTCTTCCATTTTATCACAAAACTCTTATTCCTTTTCCTCGCTTAATGGTCCCATTGTTACTGTATGCGTCCTTTTATAAAAATTAGAATCTACCTGAAGTCCCTTTTTTGGAAGTAGACTTGGCATAAATGATGGATGAGGGCAAGAAGCCCAGATGTGAGAAGTGACATGCAGGGTGAAGACAGAACCAAGGCATCACCCTCACATACCTGACAGTCCTTGCATCCTTCAAAACTCAGCTGTCACCTCCTCTGGGAAGCTTCCTGGACCCCTGTGGGTATATCAGTCCTTCCTCTGCTCCCCATGCACTTTTGTTGTTCTCCTCACTCTCCACTCTCGGCTGTAATTATGTTTCCACATCTGTTTACTTTGGAAGTCTGTGACGTCCTCTAGCACTGGGTCTTTATCCCACTCATTTCTCAGGCCCTGCGCAGGACTTGAATGGGGCGGGAGCAGGTTGAACATGAGAAGCCTCACAAAGGTGAACGTTTGAGCTGGTCTTCCAATAATTTCCTGAGTGCCTAATACATTCCAAGAAATAAAACCTCTCCTGGTTGATTAAGGATCAAGTGAGAGCCATGGAATTACTTAGCATGGAGTCTGTTCCCTACAAGCCCTTGATAAGCAGTTGCTGGTGTTATAAGGCACAGGATGAAAGGGAGGTGGTTCACTGAGCCAGGGACCACAGGAGGGGGTAGGAACATCAGAGGAAGATGATGGATTCGGTTTGGGGGCATTGAGTTGGAGGTGCCAGGGCCAGCCACGGAAAACATCTGTTCAGCAGGCATTGATACACAGCCCAGAGCTCTGGGAAGAAGTGTGGACAGGAGATGTGAATTTGGGAGTCCTTGGCACAGAGATGGTGAAACTGTGGGAGGGGCTAAGACCCTGGGGGTGATGTGGAGCAAGATATGGAGAGAGCAGAGAGCTAAAAGGGGTGCCGAAGGACGCCAGCACATTACAGAGAGCAGACAACAGCAGACGCAAAGGATTCAGGATGAAGTGGCCAGAGACCTAACAAAGGGTGGACTCGTGAAAGCCGTGAGAATTGAGTGGCTAAAAGAGAAGGAACTAGTAGATAGTGCAAATGTTACAGACAGGTCAAGACAGCAAAGCTTAAATGCATATGTTCGGTATTTGCTTTCTCAGAGAGTTAAACTAAGTACAGGCCACAGTGTGAGGCAGCAGCTGCCCACGGTGTATACCACCTGCCCCAACAGGTGAGGCCAACCTCTGAAGCTCGTGGAAGAAATCCTCGTTAGTCGTGGGCCCTCGAAGTGGAGCCTGAAGGCCCTCAAGAGGCAACGAGCAGATGGGGAGAGGCTGACTTCTTCTACACGAGGTCCTGCCCAGTCTCCGAACAGCTCTGAGCCTCAGTTTCCCCATCTGTAAAAAGGGCATACTACCTAAAGTTGAACCAGGGTTGCATAAGAATGGAATGCCATCATTGTAAGATACTCAGTACACAGTGGGTATTCAACACAAGTTATTGCTGTTGCTTTTTATGTGCATATTAAACTGTCTATCCTTGATGATGAACCTGAACCAAGAAAAAGTTACATTCAGGTCAACCATTCTTTTTTAGGGAACACAGGGAAGTGTAATATACTGTAGAGAGATTCACAATAGAAGTCACATCTGTCTTATTTTTGAAGATGGTTGGTTTTGGTGATAAGGTACCCTGGACATGACCAGTAACGTCCCCTCCAGCCTCATCATTCCCTGCTCTCCCCAGAGAGAAGTGGTCGTCTGGATATGACATCTCCCCCTGGGGACGGGGAAGCCTGCCTGGCCGGGCTGAGAAGGCCCACATGGCCGGGGAGAGGGAGAGAGCTATGTAGAGTGTAATAGAGGAACCAGGTGAGGTCCAGTCTAGGAGAGTTAAACTAAGTCATTCTTTTTTTATTTTTATTTTTTATGATACAGTGGAAACCGAACCCGAGACTCTCTGCAGGACGACGCTCCAACCGCTGAGCCAAACCGGCCAGGGCAAACTAAGTCGTTCTTAAAATGACATGTAGCCCTGGCTGGTTTGGCTCAGGGGTTGGTGTTGGCCCGTGGACTGAAGGGTTGCGGGTTCGACTCCAGGTCAAGGGCATGTACCCAGGTTGTAGGTTTGACAGGCCTTGGTCCCTGGTTGGTGTTGTGTAGGAGGCAACCAATCAATGTGTCTTTCTCACATCGATGTTTCTCTCTTTCTCTCTCTCTCTCTTTCCCCCTCCCTCCCTCCCACTCTCTCTAAAAATCAATGGAAAAATATCCTCTGGTGAGGATTAACAAAACAAAACAAAAGAATAAAGTGACTTGTAAAGATTCCGTTACAAATAACATTTACATAAAGTACTGAGCGAGGCACGTTCACATATATGGTCTCAGTTGTCACTCCCACCAACCTGGCGAGTAAGGGACAATTCTCCCCGTCCCAGACACAACAACGAAGATTCTGTCATATAAAGTGATTTGCTCCAAGTCTTACCGGTGACAGGACGGCTCTGGGATCGAAAGTCACATCTGTGGTCAGGAAGGAGAAGACAGCTGGATTTGAGACGCTGGGAAGGAAGCAGATGAAGGGAGGGAGCCTTGGGCGATGTGATGTGTGGGCTTTACTCCCACACGTCCTGGTGACGCCGGGACAAGCACAGGGAAGGATGGGTCCTGTCCTCACAGCCCCCCACTGTGCTGAGACAGCTGTGGAGACTGCCCAGACACCGAGCAGATGGAGGTGTTTCCATCTAGCAAAACTCTACCTGCACACTCACCTCAAAACACAGTCATCACCTTTCCTCTGTTACTAGAGACGGAGTCACAAGGAAGGGGGCAGGACTGGGGGCTGCCCTCCTGAACTAAGCCCCACTAGCATCCATGGTGGCCAGGAAGGCAGGAGCAAGCAGCCCACCTGTGAGGCGAAGCCACAAGCCCCTGGAGGGGGAAGGAGTCGGACTTCTCACCTGGGAAACGGAGATAAGAACACCTGTATAGCAGGGGTACATAAAGAGCACCCCCGGAGAGTTCCGGGCTTAAAGCAGGTGCCTCTGTTCCCGCTCCCCTCACATTTGCCAGATGAGAAGGCCAGAGAGGGGCAGTGACTTGTCCCCGGTCACATAGATAGTGAGATGTGATGAAACCAAGACTGGGACTTTGATCCCCTAGCCCTCGGGCACTAGATTATTCTTTCCTCCTGAGTCAGGGTGACGTGTTAGCCACAACACCCCAGCCACTTCGGACCGTGTTCATAGAGGTTGAGTCTAGAACTGCCTCACACTGTCCAGTACCATCGCCACCAGTCATGTGTGGTTACTGCGTACTCAGAGCATGGCTAGTTCCCAGTAGGACATACTGGTAAGTGTAAAAAATGCACCAGATGTATGAAAAATATGATGAAGGTAGCTCATGATTTTTATTTTGATCAGATGTTGAAATGATATTTTTCAGATATATTGGGTTAAATAAAATACAGTTTTAAGTTAACATTACTTATTTCCTTTTACTTTAAGGTGGCTAATAGAAAATTTCAAATGACACAGTGGTTCACAAATCATTGCTATTGCCACAGTACAGGTCTCAAATGTAGGCGGGGCTAGGGCTGCCCTGCTCTGCAGAGGGGACCGACTGAACTCCAGACTGCACATCTCAAGAGGCCCCAGGCAGGGGGGCATATCCAGAGAGAGTGCGGAGGGTGGGCGGGGGGAGGGGGTTGCTCAGAGGAGCCATAGCATTGCACCACTCAGGGACACCTCGGACATCACAGTCCAGTGAACTATGTCACTGAAGGGACACTTGAAGGACCTGGACTGAGACTATTTGGAGAGGAGACTGTCTCCAAATAGCAAAGGACAGTCATCAGGCCAAGGGGCAGACGTGTTCTGTGTGGCCTCAGAGAGGAGAGCTGGGCTCTGAGGGGGAGCTCCAGGGAAGCAGACTTCCGCCCAAGAGCAGACCAGGACTGTCCCCAACAGGGTCGTGCTGCCTCTTCTGTGGTCATGGAGGGTGAACGGGATCTGGCGGAATTGCCTTCGAAAGAGTTAGCATGGAAGGAAGAAACGTTAGATTATGTAAATGGAATACGCCCTCACACCTGGAGCCTCCGGAGCACTCTGTGCTGGGGGGCTGCCCCATGAAAGTCAGGACAGAGGCTCCCTGAGGTCCCAGCCTAATCATAATCCCACTACCATTCCTGCGTGCAGTAGCCCCTCCTCATCCATGGAGGGTAGATTCCAAGAGCCCCAGGGGATGCCCCAAACCGCGGGTAGTACAGAATCCCATACATTCTGTTTTTTCCTGTACATACATACCTATGATAAAGTTTAATGTATGCATTAGGCACAGTGAGAGATTCATAACAGTAACTAATAATAAAAGAGAACAATTATAACAATATACTGTAATAAAGGTTATGTGGATGGCTTTGGGGCCATTATTAAGTAAAATAAGGGTATTTGAACACAAGCACTGTGATACAGCCACAGCCGATCTGATCACTGATATGGCTACTAAGTGACTAATGGGTGGGTAGCATATACTGCGTGGATACACTGGATAAAGGATGATTCACGTCAGGGCTAGATGGAGCAGGACAGCCCAAGATTTCATCACACTACTCAGAACAACACACTGTCGACTTAAGAAACGTCCAAACCTGTAGAGAATTTTTATAAGAGTTTATTTGAGCCAAACTGATGATATATGCTGGGGAGCAAGATTTCAAATGCTCTTGAGAGTAACAATTTTGCAGCTTCTTTTATGCATTTGAAATTAAGGCGGGAATGTAAGGAAGATCGGAGAAAGCAAGCTGGGGATTGGATTGCATGATAGTTTAAGGTTATGTGCTCTCTTGAGGGTTAATACTCCTTTCTGGGGTATTCTGGCATTTCAGAGGTGTGTTAACCTAGATGCACAAGAACAATGGACAGAGCTGGCTTAAAACCTTTCACTAAAGGGGTTGTACGCCTGAGACATGACTACCCACTGTGACCTGCCTAGTTAGGTATGCATGGTCAGCTCACTCTGTGAAGTTACTTGCCAACGAACCTCTTTTTTGGGGGGTGAGGTGGGGTCCACAGCACAATTTAAAACTTACAAATGGTTTAATTCTGGAATTCTCCATTAATATTTTTGGACCATGGTTGACAGTGGGTAACAAACCACCGAAAGCGAAATGGCAGAGAAGGGGGGACTACTGTATGGAGCATCTACTATATGCCAGGGAACTTTACACATATTATTATCAATCCTCTCACCCACCCTGATGAGGTGGCGAACACCTCCCCCCCAGGTGGCTAGTGAAACTGAGGCTCAGAGGAGAGGACTGGACAAGGAGCCTTATCCAACGTTATCCAGCCCAAATGAGGTGGGATTTGAACCCAGTCTGGCTGAAACTAGTGCCCACAGACATGGGGCAGCTTCCTCGGGGAGCCAGAGGGGCAAAGGCCAGCTGCAGCCCTGGGGGACTGGCTCGCTCTTCACGGGAAGCCAGGGCCCCCTGGGCTCTCCAATTAGCAAGAGCAGAGAAATCAGAGGCAGCAACAAGCTCTGCTAATGAGCTGCCACATTAAACAATGAGTCACACTTCCATACGGTGCCGCTCCAGCCCTAACCCGGAACAAACAAGCTGTGAGAAACAGTTTACAAAACAGTGAGGTGTGACTGTCTCCCTGCTGCCGCCCCGCTGCTGCCACCGCCACCCGCACCGCAGCCACCGCAGCCCACTGCCCACGGGCAGACGCGGGCACAGAGGCAGGCTTGGAAGAGGGGCTCCAGAGCCAGCCCTGCTCCTGAGCTCGGGGGAGTCTGCATCTCCAGAATGGCCTTAGGACAGACCCCAAGTTGCAGCCTCCACTGCCACTCTAGCCGTCTCCTAGGAGGTAGGGGCTCTGTCTTTTGGCCATTCTGTGACCTAGGTCTCTTCAGTTCTCCTGTTTGTATTATGGGAAGAATAATAATATCATGCTCATTTTTCAATTGTGATGACTCAACGTGATCACCACATCAACACATCAACTGTCTACCACTGTGCATGGCCCACAGCAGGTATGCAGTAAACCATGATCCCTTCCTCTCCCTTCCCCGTGGGGGGAATCCAACTCAGAGCCGGGCTCCGAGAGAGCTCCCAATAATAGTGACAGCTTTCCTTTTCCTGCCCGATTTTATCCTTATTTGTGATCCTGGCTTCCCCTCTTTCTGAACTTCGGGATCCCGTGGATAGGGACTGTCTTACTCATTCCCACACTCCCAGGACCAGCACAGGGAGGTAGCCGGGAAAAGTAGCAAGAGCAGCAGACTTCGGGGGACAGATCATGCCTCTAGCAGTTATTAGCTGTGGGAGCCTGGGTGGCTATGGTAAGAACCATTTCTTGAACCCTACTCTGTACCAGACAAGTGCTTCATGTACATTATCTCATTTCATCCAATGATGGGTATTATTATCCCATCTCACAGATGAAGAACTGGGTTCTCAGAGCTGTTAAACTGCATGGTGTGGTGGCTTGGCAATGTGTCAACTTGGCTCAGCTGAACTACATTTCCCAGAATTTTCTTTCTTATATGGTTCTGGTTAGAATCTCCCAGTGGTTCTGCTTCTTTAATTGAACCTGATTGATACGCATGGCACAGGTTTCATAGTATAAAGTTAATAATGGAGCTGGAATTCAAAATGTGTTTGCCTGACGCTCAACTCTAGGTTTTTAAACTCTTCTACCCTGATAAAAATAGCTAACACATTATAGTAACTATATGCCAGTTATATATTAACTCATTTTTACAAATGAGGAAACTGAGTCACAAAGAGGTTAAATAATTTGTCTAAGGTCATACAACTAATAAATGTTTGACTACAAAATCCATCTTTTTATCTGTTACATTATTTGCCTCACAACTCTACTATACTACAACTCATTCTCTAAGCCTCATTTTTCCTAATCTGTAAAGTGGAGATAATCACACCTAATGTATAAGATTACAGTGATAATAAATAAGAACATGTAGTTACAGGGCTTCTGGGAAGATGAAATAACAAGGAGTGGATTTACCCTATGTCTTGACCAACTGAAAACCTAGATAAAAATATATTAGCCCTGGCTGGTTTGGTTCAGCAGTTAGTGTTAGCCCACGGTCCAGAGAGACCCGGGTTCGGTTCCCGCTAAGGGCACGTACCTCTGTTACAGTTTGTCCCCAGCCCTGGCTGGGTCGTGCGGGTGGCAGCCACTCTACGTGTCCCTTTCACGTCGATGTTTCTCTCTCTCTCTCTCCCTCCCACTCTGTCTGAACAAAAAATGGAAATATGTCCTCAGGTGAGGGTATATATATATATATATATATATATATTAAAGAACAGTTTTCAAATATTGAACACTGAGCAGCATAAAAATAGCAATTCCTGCGAGAGGAATAATGAATGAGGTGAGCCCTACACTTGCCAGCTTCTGCTTGGAGAGAGTTTCCAGGCTGTAGCACAGGGAGCAGTGTCCCAGCTGCCTCCCTGCATTGAGGAGACAGGGCAGGGTATCTGGGGAGGCCAAAGCAACTAAAGTTCACAGGGGAAAGAACTTCAGAGAAGAGAGCTTTGCAGAGAGAGAGCTTCAAAGATCTGCTGAGAGTTCCCCTCAAATCTTCAATGGAATATTGAACAGCACTTGTATGTGAGAAAACTACCCAAGTTTGAGGAAAGAATATCACAATGGAGCAGAGGAAACAATTTCCAAAGCACATACAAGATCTGGAATGGTTTGTATCCTTATCAACCAGAATGAAAAACCTTGTAAATCACAGGACATCAAGTTGATTCCTTAGAAAGGTATTGCTTCAGTGGTAGGGGAAGGGGGAGGTAATGATTTTGCCTAATAAAGTTAAAAAGTACTTTTCAACAGAATCATACTATTTTACAGCAACTTGACAGCATTCTATTTTTTAAAAACATGTTTTTATTAATTTTTTTTTTTTTGAGAGAGAGAAAGGAAGGGAGAGAGAGAAAGAGACAGAAACATCCTAATTGAGCCTGCAAGCCAGGCATGTGCCCTGACTGGGAATTGAACTGGTACCTCTTAGTCCATGGGACAACGCTCAATCCACTGAGCCACACGGGCTGGGCTTGATAGCATTCTAAAACAAAGCTCAAGAGTATTTAGAGGAATATTAAAATGACTAGTACACAGCAAGGTGAACTTCACAATGTCTAGTATCCAACCAGAAACTACCATAGGGACAAAAAGAGGGCAGGAAAATACAAACGATAATGAGGAGAAAAGTTAATCAATAAAAACAGACCTGCCCGCCCTGGCCGGTTTGGCTCAGCGGTTGGAGCGTCGGCCTGCGGTCCAGAGAGACCCGGGTTCGGTTCCCGCTAAGGGCACGTACCTCGGTTGCAGTTTGTCCCCGGCTCTGGTTGGGTCGTGCGGGTGGCAGCCACTCGATGTGTCCCTTTCACATCGATGTTTCTCTCTCTCTTCCTCTCTCTCCCTCCCACTCTATCTGAACAAAAAATGGAAAAAAATGTCCTCGGGTGAGGATAAAAAACAAACAAACAAACAAACAAAAAAAACAGACCTGCCCTGGCCAGTTTGGCTCAGCAGTTGAGCGTCGGCATGAGGACCAGAGAGTCCCGAGTTTGGTTCCTGCTAGGGGCACGTACCATCAAAAAAACCCACAAAAAAACAGACCTGTAAATAACCCAGAAGATAAAATTAGTATACAAGGACATTAAAACATAATGCTATAACTATTTTCACATGCTCAAGAAGCTATAGGAAAGACTGATCATCATGCTAAGTAGACACTGGGGGGGAAAGACCCAAATCAAACTTCCAGAAGATGAAAAAAATACCATGCCTGAGATAAAAAACACATTTAATTGGATTAACTGCAGATTTGATTACACAGAAGAAGGAATTAGTGAGTTTGAAGACATAGCAATAGAAAGTTACCAAAAGGAACTATACAGAGGAAAAAAATTAATGGACAGATTATTAATGAGTTGTGGCACAACTCCAAAAGGCCTAATACATGTGTACTTGGACTCCGCAAAGGAGGAGAAAAGCAAAAAACTATCTGGAGAAATAACAATCAAAACATTTCCAACTTTGAAAAAAAAAAAATAAACCATGGATTCAAATTTTTCAATAAATATTAAACACATATAACATGAATAACAATTTACAAAGGCAAGTTCATTACTACAACTTTATAACAATAAAGTTGCTTAAAAGCAATATTGAGAAAATCTGAAAAGCAGCCAGAGAAAAAGACTTATCACATACAAAGAATGAAGAATGACTGTAGAATTTTTATTGGAAATCATTTAAGTCAGAAGACAATGGTACATTATCTTTATTTATTTATTTATTTTAAATTATTTTTATTAATTTGTTTTTGTTACAGATGTTTCTCCCTTTCCCCCCATTGACACCCTCCTCCCCATCCTCCCGCCCCTTCCCCAGCTTTGTTGTCTATGTCCATTGGTTATACATACATGCATACAAGTTCTGTGGTTTATCTCTTCCTCCACAACACCCCCTCTTCTGGGGTTTGTCAGTTTGTGCCTTACCTCTGTGTCTTTGGGTCAATTTTGTTCATCAGTTTGTTTAGTTCATTATATTCCACAAATAAATGAGATCATGTGATATTTGTCTTTCTCTGCTTGGCTTGTTTCGCTTAGCATAATACTCTCCAGGTCCCTCCATGTCATCTCAAATGATAAGAGATCTTTCTTTCTTACAGCTGCATAGTATTCCATTGTGTACCTGTACCACAGCTTTTTTATCCACTTATCTACTGATGGACACTTGGGTTGTTTCCAGATCTTAGCTATTGTAAATAGTGCCCCTATGAACATAAGGGTACATATATTCTTTCTGATTGGTGTTTCAGGCTTCTTAGGATATATTCCTAGAAGTGGGATCACTGAGTCAAATGGCAGTTCAATTTTTAACTTTTTGAGATAACACCATAGTGTGTTCCATAGTGGCTGCACCAGTCTGCATTCCCACCAGCAGTGTACTAGAGTCCCTTTTCTCTACACCCTCGCCAACACTTGTTGTTTGATGATTTATTGATGGCAGCCATTCTGACAGGTGTGAAGTGATACCTCAAAGTTGTTTTAATTTGCATCTCTCTGATCATTAGTGACGTTGAGCATTTTTTTTCATATGTCTTTTGGCCATTTGTATGTCCTGTTTGGAGAGGTGTCATTTAGGTCCTCTGCCCATTTTTTTTATTGGGTTCTTCTTTGACTTCCTTTTGTTGAGTTGTATGAGTACACTATATATTTTGGAAATTAATCCCTTATCTGATGCATCATTGGCAATTATGGTCTCCCATATGGTGGGTTCCCTTTCCATTTTGATGATTGTTTCTTTTGCTGTGGGTACATCATCTTTAAAGTACAGAATGTAAAAAGTAAAACAAAAAATGCATCAATCTAGAATGCTGTACCCAGTGATAACATAGTTCAAAACAAAGCTGAACTACTTTTTCCAAAATAAGCAAGCTGAAATAATTAATCGCTAGCAGACCTGTACTACAATAAATGTTATAGGAAATCCTTGAGTCATAAGGAAATTGGTCTCAATTTCCATACAAGATGGAAATATGGACCTACACAAAAGGATAAAGACCTCTGGAAATGGTAACTGGTGGGAAAATATAAAATATTTTTTTATTTAAAAAATCTTTAAAAGATAATTTATTGGTTAAAGCAAAAAATAATAAGTGTTCTGAGTTTATAATATACATAGAAGTAAAATGTGTGACAACAATAACATGAAGGCTGGTAGGGGGGGAAATGGAGGCATATTGTTGTAAGATTCTTATTCTATATATGAAGTGGTATATTACTTAAAAGTAATATGTTACTTTTAAAGTTAAAAATGTATACTATAAACCCAAAGTTATCACTAAAAAATGTATAGCTGCCCTGGCCAGTTTGGCTCAGCAGTTAGAGCATCGGCCTGTGGACCAAAGAATCTCAGGTTCAATTCCAGCCAAGGGCACACACCTTAGTTGTGGTTCATCCCTGGCCCTGGTTGGGGTCCTTCGAAAGGCAACCAATTGATGTGTCCCTCTCACATCAATGTTTCTCTCCCCCCCCCCACTCTATCTGAAGATATTTGAGAAAATATCCTCGGGTGAGGATTTAAAAAAAAAAAAGTATAACTAATTAGGCCAATAAAGGAGATAAAATGAAATCATACAAACACCCAAAGCAAAAAAAAAAAAAGGAGAAAAAGAGAAAAAAAGGGGGAAACTACACAAAGGAAAAATAGAAAACAAATAGCAAGGAAATTGATTTAAACCCAGTCATATCAATACATCAAGTGTAAGTGATCTATAAACCACAATTAAAAGGCCAAGGTTGTCAGATTATTTATTTAAAAGAAGATTCAGCTATATGTCACCTGCAAGAAACCCACTGTAAATATAAATATTTAAATATAAATTTCAATTCTATCAAACACTGATAGAATTGCAAAGATAAATGGAAAAATCTACAATTATAGTCAGAAATATTTCCCCTGTCTCAATAATTGATAGAGCAAGCAGGTAGACAATCAGGAAGGATATAGTAGACTTGAATAACACAGTCAACCAAGTTGACCTAATTAACATTTATAAAACATTTCACCCAACAACAGTAGAGCACCCATTTTTTTTTTTTAATCCTCACCAGAGGATATTTTTCCATTTTTTTGTACAGATAGAGTGGGAGGGAGAGAGAGGAAGGGAGAGAGAGAAACATCGACGTGAAAGAGACACATCGAGTGGCTGCCACCCGCATGACCAACCAGGGCCGGGGACAAGCTGCAACCGAAGTGCGTGCCCTTAGCGGGAACCGAACCTGGGTCTCTCCAGACCGCAGGCCTACGCTCTAACAGCTGAGTCAAACTGGCCAGGGCTTTTTTTTTTTTTTTTTGAGAGAGAAACATTTATGTGATGTGAGAGAGAAATGTCGATTGGCTGCCTCCCACAAGTGCCCCAACCAGGGATCAAACCCACAACCCAGCTATGTGCCCTGACCAGAAACTGAACCTGCCACTTCGGTGTACCAGACAATGCTCCAACCAACTGAGCCACACCAGCCAGGGTAGAGTACACATTCTTAAAGTGTACCTAAAAACTTTGCCAAAACAGACCATATTATGACCATAAAAGATTCAATAAATTTAGAATAAGTCCAAGTATGTTCTCTGACCACAATAAAATTAAATTAGAAATCAATAACAAAAAGATATCTAGAAAAATCCCCTCCAATGTTTGGAAATGAAGTAAAATACTTCTAAACAACCTATGGGTCAAGGAAGAAATCAGAAGGGACACTTAGAAAGTATTTTGAACAGAATGAAGATAAAATGCAACATGTCAGCATTTGTGGAAAGACACTAAAATAGTACTTAGGGGAAAATTTATAGGACCAAACACCTGTATTAGAAAAGAACAAGGTTCTCAAATCAATGTCATCAGCTTCTACTTTAAGAACAGAAAAAGACAAGTAAATTAAACTTAAATCAGAAGACGAAATCACAAAGATCAAAGCATAAATCAATGAAATCAAAAACAAGAAAATAATAAAGCAAATCAATGCAATCAAAGTTGTTGTTGTTTTTTGTTTTTTGTGTGTGTGTTTTGTTTTTTAGATCAAATGACTGCTGGAAAAGTACCAAATGAATAGGATGCAGCAAAACACAATCTTTGGAGGCTGACAGTCCTAATTTTAGTTACAACTTAGATATTATTAACTGTGTGGTCTTGGATTGTTTGTGCCTCGATTTCCTCATGTATAAAATGGAGATAATAGTACCTGCCTTGTACTTCCATATATTATTAGTAGGAGGGGAAAATGTAATAACCCAACAGAGATAAATTTGACAACACTTATCAAAAATTTAAATGCATGCACCCTTTAGTCCAACAGCCGCAGATCTGAGATGCTATATTTTTTCTTTAAAAGTAATTTTGAGATATAATTCCCATACAACACAATTTGCCCATTTAAAGGGTGAAATTCAATGACTTTTAGTTTATTCACAGACCTATGCACCATTACCACAATCTATTTTTATCTCCTCAGAAGGAAACTCCATGCCTATTAGCAGTCACTCCCATTTCCCTGAGAGGTAGATAAACACTAATTTAATTTCTGTATATACAGACTTGCCTATTCTGGACATTCATATAAATATAGTCATACAAAATGTGATCCTTTGTCACTGGCTTCTTTTACTTAGCATAATGCTTTCAAGGTTCATCCATGCTGTGGCATGTGTCAGTACTTCATTGCTTTTTATTACTGAATTATATTCCATTGTATAAATATACCACATGTTTATCCATTCATTAGTTGATGAACAATTGGTTTTTTCCTATTATTTTTGCTATTATGAACAATGCTGCTATGAACATTCGTGTACAAGTGTTTATGTGGACACGTTTTTGGTATATGCCTACAAGTGAAATTTCCTAATCAAATGATAACTCCATGCTTAAGATTTAGAAAATCTTTCAAATTGCTTTCCAAAGTGGCTGCACCATTTTACATTCCCACCAGCAATGTATGCGAGTTCTAATTTCTCCACATTCTCATCAACTGTTACAGATTGAATGTGCGTCTTCCCAAAAATCACGTCGAAGCTCTAGCCCCCAAGTGACCATATTTGGAGATAGGGCCTGTGAGGAGATAAAAGGTAAAATGAGGTCATAAGGGTGGAACGCTTATCTGAATCGGCTGATGCCATTATAAGAAAAAGAAGAGACACCAAAGCTCTTTCTCTCTCTGTACACACACTGAAAAGATGCCATATGAGCACACGGCAGGATAGCAGCCAGGAAGACAGGTCTTACCAGAAACCAAATTGGCTAACACATTGATCTTGGACTTCCCAGCCTTCAGAACTGTGAGAAATAAATTTCTTTTGTTTAAGCCAACCAGTCTGTGGTATTTCCGGTTGGGTATGCAGTGGTACCTTACTGTGGTTTTGATTTGCATCTCTCTATGGCTAATGATGGTGAACATTTTTTCATGTGTTTATCAGCCATTTGTATATTTTCTTTAGAGAAATGTCTACTCAAAAACTTTACCCATTTTTAAAAATTGAATTGTTATTTTATTTTTACACCTACAGATACTCTTATACACATGTAAAATGATGCATACAAAGCCTGTTTGTTGCAACATATTGGAAATAACCCTGGTGTTCATCATTAGAAACTGTATAGTTCATCCACACAGTGAAATATTATGCAGCTGTAAAAAAGAAAGAGAAAGGTCACAGAGTATTTTATGGAAAGACCCCAGGATATATTGTAAAATGAAAATAAACAAGGTGTGTAGATATCATTCTTTTCTTCGGGAGGAGGAGAAATATGAATATATATATTCATATTTAATATATGAATATATATATATATATAATTTTATATTGCCATTAAAAAACCATTGGAAGGAGCCACAAGAAATTTTTGTGTGTGAGTGTATCCTATCATTAATTTATTTTTAAATCTTTATTGTTGAAAGTATTACAGATGTCCCTCTCAAAAGAAAAAACTTTAAGTGGTTACCCATGTAGTGAGAGGTAAGTAATGGGATTGACAGAAACAGAAATAAAATTGAGCCTTCTTATTTACACCTTTGTATATTGTTTTGATTTTTAACCATTTAAAAGTTACTTATCTAAAATACAAATAGTTGAAATGTGAAAAGTTTAAAATTTCAGTGAAGTATCGGACCCTTAGCAGGTGTTTCCTCTAGGTGTGGGCCTCAGTCTGCCCCTTGCAGATGGAGTCCTTTATAGTGGGAGGTCAGTAGGGCTTGGCCACACAAAGTTCCAGGCTTACATCACTCTGGATCCCAGAGGAAAGCGAAGCATTTTTTCATCCAGAGTTCATAGATAAAAATTCTTAAGGAAGGACTCTTACTTGCTCTGCTTGAGTCCCATGCTCATCCCTGTGGTAAGGAGCAGGAACTATAATTTGACACCCCATCAGAACCACAGGGAATGGAGGAGCGATGGGAGTGTCATTTCTTCAAAGTGAGGGAGGGAAGATGCTATTATCAGAGGGGGCAAGAGGCACTGCAGAGATTAAAACAGGCATCTACCCCAGCAGAGGAGACAGGCATATAAAATGACAATCTTAGGGTGTGGTTCATGCCATGAGATGGGTGGGCGCAGTGTGCTATGGGGGCCCAGAGGAGGAGCAGTCTAGCCGGGAAGACTTCCTGGAGTCAGTGACGCTCTGAGAGTAGGAGGTCTTTAGGGGAGGGAAAGAGATTGTGGACAGTGTTCCACGCAGAAAGAAAGGCAACATCAGCCTAGATGCAGAGAAGGAAGGTAACAGTATGAACTGAATAGTGTCCCTCCAGAGTTTGTATTTTGAAACCCTAAAACCCCAGAACCTTAGAATATAGCTGCATTTGGTGATAGGGTCTTTAATGAGGTGAATAAGTCAAAATGAGAGTGTTAGGGTGGGGCCCGACTTGTGTCTTTATAAGAAGAGGAAATTGGGACACACAGAGAGACACCAGGGAGGGCTGCGCACACAGGGGAAAGGCCATGGGAGGACACAGGAAGAAGATGGCCACCTGCAAGCCAGAGAGGTGCCGCAGGAGAAACCCAATTTGCTAACACCTATTGTTGATCTTGGACTTCTAGCATCCAGAACTGTGAAAAATACACTTCTGTTGTTTAAGCCTGTGGTCTTTATTATGGCAGCCCAAGCTGACCGATGCAGTTAGCACATGCATTTAGGAATTTCTGGCTGGTCTGTAAGGTGTGAGGCAGGAGGGACAGGTTCTTGTGAAGGATAGCTATACGCGCAGCTCTGGTCTGCGGAAGCATGTAGTTTAGTGGAAATAAAAATAGCTCACGTTTCCTGACTGACTATTCTGCCAGACATTGTGCTCAGTTCTTTACCTGCAACTCACTGATTAAATTCGCACCACAGTCCTCTAAGTGCTATCATCATCCCCTCCGCATAGTAGACAAAGCTGAGGCACAGAGGTTAAGTCGTGTGTCCAAGTTTTGGAATCCAGGTTGCTCGGATTCCAGTCCTAAGGCAAAAGGGATACGCAGGGTCTGGTGACTGACTGGAAATGGTGGGGGTGGTGGGTAGGGGACGTGGACAATGACTGAGGTTTTGAGCCCAAATGCCTGGCATATATGGTAGTGCCACAGGCTTCCAAGACCTGAGGTGAGCTTGAGGGTTGGGAGGCGATGCAATACAGGTACATGCGACTTGAAGCCAAACCCAGGTCTCAGTCCCAGCACTGCTTCTACACGTGGCCTTGAGCAAACGCTTTTGCCTTTTTGAACCTCAGTTTCCTCGTGTGGGAATAATGTATTTCTCTCAAAATAATAAATGATAGCTAATAATAGTACTTTTGGAATGTTTTCAGTAATTATGGCTACTGTTACCATTGCAGTGGTGAGGAGGGGTGGGAGGGGATATGCTCTTTTGGATGTGCATTTGGACTCCAAGCATTCTGTTTCCAGCAGCTCCTCTCCCCAGTCCCCCTCGTTGTGGCAACTGTTCTGTGCTTCAGGGACCAAGCCCACTTCCTCCTGGAAGCCCTCCCACGATTGTTGCTCAGGGTTCTTGAGTAACTGAGTACAGGAGCCCCCCCGCCCCGCCTTTTCCATGGGGGTAGCCATTCCTGAAACTGCAGATAGTACTGAACTCTATAGATACTATATTTTTTCTATACACACATACTATGATACATTCGGCACAGTACGAGATTAACAACAACAATAGTAAAATAGAGCAATTATAACAATATATTGAAAAAATGTTATGTACATGTGGTCTCCCTCAAAATGTCTGAGTGTGGTGTACTCACCTTTCCACTTAGAGAAAGAAAGCGCCTTGCAGCTGCTCCTTGGCTTATCTGATTTGCCAGCATCACTGCCCTTGCGCTTTGGGGCCGTTATTAAGTAAAACGAGGGTTGAACACAAGCGCTGAGATACCGTGACAGTCGATCTGATAACCCAGATGGCTACCCGGTGATGAACGGGCAGGTAGCCTGTGCAGTGCGGAGACGCTGGAGAATGATTCATGTCTCGGGTGGGATGGAGTGGGACGGTGTGAGGTTTCGTCATGCTTCTCAGAACGGTGCATAACTCAGAACTTATGAATTGCTTATTTCTGGAATTTTTCCATTTAACATTTCTAGACAGTGGCTGACCACAGGTAACTGAAGCTGGGGAAAGCAACACGGAGAATGACTGCAACCCTAACTGTTCTGTCCTCAAGGGGTTAGTTGCTGCATGAGATAGGAGGGCCTCCATTGGTGCCCACGGTCTCCCTCCCTCTTCTAGAAATCTATGGCATCCCTGCCATTAGGCCCCTGCAGCATGGTCACCTGAGTGACAAGAGACCCAGTCTTCTCTTCTAAGCACCTTCACTTACCTAAAACCCAGAAATAACTGGAGTGAGTTAAAGCATTGGGTATCAGAGGCGGGCCACCAAGACCTTGGGTGGGGCACAGCAACCACACACCCTGGAGTCTGATGACCTGATGAGCCCTCCAGCCATTGCTTCTTTCATTTCTAAGGCCTGGCTTCTGACCCATGGGGCAGGGAGGTCTCATTTCCTTCCTGTGAGGATTACAGAGGCTGAACCAATGTAGAGACATCTCCTAGGGTCTGCTTCACCCTCTGCTAAGGAATAGGGACCGATGAAACACCAGCTGAGTGCTGGGCCTGGTACGAAGCACAGGCAGGACACAAGCCTCAGGCCGCCCTTGGCCCCCAAAGGGAACAGCTCATTCCGGGGGCAGGGCAGGGAGGTGGCCAGGGCATCGGGGACTAGCCTGCTCCCTCCTCCTGCCGGTCCTCATATGGTGGGACTAAGAGGCTGCTCCCCACTCTGAGGCCTGGCTCAGACCCGCCGTGGAGCGGCACTGCAGGGTGGGGCGAGGGAATGCTCTGCCCGAGCTTCCAAGCAGCAGCCTCCTAACCGCCTGCCCTTCTCTGCCTGGTCTCTCTCACCCTTTCACGTGCTGTCACACTTATTAAATGAGATAATCCGAGTAAAGCACTTAGCATCCTGCCTGGCTAAGAGCGAGCACTTGATAAATGTGCTGGTAGTCACGCCGCCGCCCCCCCACGCTCGCACACAGTCTGTCTCGCACATGCCTCGTGGAGCAGCCCCTTCAGGGCCCTCTGACACCAGCGTGCCATTTGCTCACAGATGCACCTCTCACTCCCGACTTACACACACGCACACTCACAGAGACACTCTCATCACGCCCATGCACACCTTCCTACCCCGCCCCATTTTTCCTCTGTGCTAAACTCCCCCTGACAGGCCTCCAGACAGGGGCTGAGGCCCAGTGGCAGTCAGGGCAGTGGAGAGAGGTTTGCTTCCCATGACCCAGCCCCATCACAGAGGCCTGAATTGGAGAAGCCAGGAGGAGGGGACCTGAGGCTGGGGGGAGGCATAGGAGAAGTGGTAGGCCATGAGGGGGTGGGGGGTGCTCAGTTCATTCAGTCTGTTCACAAGGAGGGTGAGAAGTCTGGAGTCCGAGACCAGCCTCTGAAACAGACACTGGGATGGGGGCAGAGGAGTGCAGAGACACATCAAATCTCTGCAGGACCAAACCAGGCTGGGAGCAGGGGTTTGGAAGGGCCATCCCTGACCCACAAGGCTTCTCCCACCTTAGGTCAGAACCAGGACCCTGAGCCTGAGGACTGACAAGGGCCTGGGACCATGGGAGCACAGGATCAGGGACTTGTCCTCTCCCCATCTCCACCCCCAGTGTCATGAGCAAGAGCCGTGATCCTGGACAGAGTCAGATGGACAGGCCTGGGACAGACAGGCAGCATGAAAATAAACAAGAAGTTTGGCCTGGGCATCATCTCATCAGCGAGAGATGAGGGGCTGAGCTCTGGGCTCCAGTACACACTCAGTGCCATCGAGGCACGCTCAACACCGACTCCTTGCACAGGTATACAGACACAGCACAGAGACATAACCTAGGCTCAACAGATGCAACCCAAGGACATACAGACACACACTCAGTGGCACAGTAGACACGCCTCCCTTAGTTCACATACCCACATACACACAACACACTTTCACATGGCAGGATCACACTTGCAACAGCAGCACACAGAGCACCCTAAGATACACTGACCACCCCTCAGCCAAAGCCCAACACAGCCAGCAGAAATATCCCTCCCTCTCCTGCCTACACTTGGGTTCTGAAAACAGGCACACACTCTGTAGGATACAAGTATATAGGCACATGAGCTCAGGGATATACACACACACACGGACACATGTGCCCAGACCTGCAGACACTGCTCCCCACACTCAGATAGTCCTGAGAGTCTCCTTCCTTTTCTCTCCAATGCTTTTCCTGATCTCTATTTCCATCCTGTGTGTCTCTTCAAAATGTATTACACCAGAACCCTTTAGTCCTTAGCTTCCCCATTCTTGACCCCCTTTCTTCTCAGGAAAGTCATGCACGCGTACACGTGGTGGTCATGGGATACCCTGGGGAGCAGTCTGAGGTCAGAGGGAGTTCCCCTCTGTCACTTTGAGCCTCTGGAAGCATGAGGAGAAGGATTTCAGCAGGGTGACCACCCCCACCCTAGGACTTGGCCTCCTAGTTCCTTGTTCAAACCCACTAGAACCCTCCCCCTCCTCTGCTCCTGCTACTTTTGCTGCTGCGTTGCAGTTCCAGAACACACTTTATTTTCCCTGCACCTTTGTCTCTGTGCAGCAGGTCCCTCTGCCTAGGATGCCCCCCTGCTCCAGCTGTCAGTGGGCCTCATATTTCTGTATTTCATGGACCAGTTAAGAACTTCAAAAGAAAGTTGGGAGAACGACAGAAGGTTGCCAAATTTTCATTTTGTTAGTAAGGATATTTAAACTATGACTCCCATCCTCTGTCCACCATCATTTCATAAAAAGAGCGCTTTAATATCAACAAAGTAGGAAGCACATAATCTCAGGATAAAGGCTAATCCTTCACTTTGAGCACATTTAGCTTTATGTAAAACCCACTGCATCGTCCTTCTTTTCCGCGTTTCGCTCATGAGCCACAGAAGACTTCGTCACAGCTCAGGGTTTGGGACCACTGAGTCCTCAGCTCATACTGCGCCTCCTCCTGGAAGCCTGCCCCAGCCCCTGGCACACTCACCCACCCGCTTCCCGTTGGACTGCGCTGTATTGTGTTCATATAGCCACAACGGACTGTTTACTGAGGGCCCACTCAATTAAGCACTATCAGGTGCTTAACATGGATTATCTTATTTTATCCTCGTAACTCTGAAAGGTGAACATTTTGCAGATGAGAAAGGTTTAGTGTCTTCCCCCCAATCCTATTCCTCCTGCTGGAGGCACCGACAGAAGGCAGAGGGGTGGAAAGAACTCCAGAGACAGGTCTGGCTGCAAATCCAGACTCGCCGCTTGCTGGTTGTAGGACTGGGGCAAGTCACTTCATCCATCTGAGCCTCAGTTTTATCATCCCAGTAATAGAACAACAAGGCCTACTTCACAATGTTGCCCTGAGGGAGTGCGGGTAAAGCTCCTACAGCAGGGCCTGGCACATGGAAGACACCGGGCAGTGTGAGTTACTCCCCTCCCGTGTCACCCAGTCTCCCCACCCTTATCCCCACAACTTTCTCTATCCCTCATTCCTTGAGTGTTCTCCCCCCTTTCCTTCCTGACTGCTTTTCTTCCCTCTAAAAGTGAGAGTGCTCCAGGAAGCAGTCCTTGGCCCTTTTCTCTTTATTTATTTATTTTTTTCTTTATTGATTTTGGAGAGAGAGGAAGGGAGAGGGAGATAGAAACATGAATGAGAGAGAACATCAATTGGTCGCCTCCTGCATGCCTCCCACTGGGGATCGGGTCCGCAACCAGGAATCGAACCAGCAACCTCTTGGTGCATGGATCGACACTCAGCCACTGAGCCACACCAGCCGGCGGCCCTCTTCTGTTTTCTCTACACTCCCTTGCTAGGTGATCCCATCCCATCCCATGGCTTCCTGTATCATCTACACACTGACTCCAGAATTCAGATCTCCAGTTCTGATTTCTCCCCAGAACTCCAAACCTATATATTCAACAGCCTGCTTGACGCCTCTCCATGTAGACCTCATGGGTCTCTCAGACTTGACACATATAAAACGGAGATTTGATTCTTCTCATCCTAATCCATTCTTCATGAAGTTTCACATCTCAGTAAGTCACACCATCCCTATCCAGTTGCTGAAGCCAAAATCACATTTGGTTCTTCTCTTTCTCTCACCCCTCACCTACACTCACTGGCAAATCTCGCGGCTTCTGTCTCCAAAATACAGCCCAATCCTTCCTTTCTCTCTCTCTTTATTACTGTCACCACAGCCTGAGTTCCCATCATCTGTCATCTGGTTCATACCAAATACATCCTAACTGGTTTTTCTCTGCACCTACTTTTATTCCTTTAAAAGACTAATTTTAAAGTATGTCTTTAGATAAGCTAAGGTGAGTCTTTCAAGTTGGCTCTTTTTCAAAATTGTCTTGGCTATTCCAATTCCTTTGCATGTTGCCATATATTTTAGAATGAACTCGTCACACACACACTACACACACACACACACACACTCACGCACACACACTGCTGGTGTTTTGATTGAGATTGCTTTGAACCTATATATCAATTTAGGCTTAACAGACATCTTAACAATATTGAATTTTCCAAACCATGAGTATAGTCTATAAGTACATTTATTTAGGTCTTTTTTATTTTAACACTGGTTTAAAGTGTTTGTATGTCTTTTTCTAAATCTATTTCTAAGTATTTATGCTTTTTATGTTATTATAAATACATTTTTTAAAAATTTCCCCTTTCTAATTGCTTGCTGCAAATATACAGAAATACAATTGATCTTTGTATGTTGACTTGGTATCCTATAAATATGTGAAATTCTCTTATTAGCTTTGAGGATCCCTTATGGTCTACAAATGAAAGTTTTACTTTTTTCTTTCCAGTCTTTATACCTTTTATTTTATTTTCTTGCCTAGTGCACTGGCTAGGATTTCCAGCAACATGGACTAGAAGTGATGAGAGCAAACATCTTTGCCTTGCTCCCGATGAGAAAAGCATTCATTCTTTCACTATTAAGTACATTATTAATTGTAAATTTTCCATAGATGTATTTTATCAGGTTGAGAATGTTCCATTCTATTCCTAGTTTCCTGAGAGTTTTTTTTTTATTTTTTATTTTTTTAAATGTGAATGGGTGTTGAATTTTGTCAAATGCTCTTTTTTTGCATCTATTGAAATGATCTTATGGCTTTTCTCCTTTATTCTGTTGATGTGGTGAATTAAATATGACGGGCTTTTTAAAATGTTAAACTTTACATTCCTAGAATAAACCCCACTTTGCAATAATGTATTCTCTTATTTATATATTTCTAGAGCTTGATTTGATAATATTTTGTTAAGGATTTTTGCATCTTTGCTTATGAGTGATATTGAGCTATAATTTTCTTCTCTTATAAACGTCTTTGTCAGGTTTTGGCATCAGAGGTGTGTTCAAGATTGCTGCAAATTCTTGGCTGCTTTTCCATTGAGAGGTAGAGCCTAATTCTCTTCCCTTTGAAGCTGGGCTGCCTTAATGATTGCTTGACCAATAGACATGCCCTTCCGAAGCTAGATTATAAAATGCTTTGCAGCTTCTTCCCAGTCCACTTGGACTGTTCACATTTAGAGCCCTGAGCTGCCATGTGGGAAATCCAACTAGCCTAAGGCCACCACACGATGAAGGAACTGAAGCTAACCAGGAGGTCATGTGGAGACGGAGAGAAAGATTCCCAGCCAGCTTCCAATTGTTATAGCCGCCAGACATTTGAGTCACCAGCTGAGGCCCCAGACATTGTGGAGCATAGATGAGCAAGTCATCCCCAGTGTGGTCTGTCCAAAATCTGAACTCTAGAATCATAAAATGTAATACTAAGAAATTATTGTTTTAAGCTTCTGCCTTTTGGAATAGTTGTACAGAAGTAAATATCAGCAGGAAGATTATGCTGGGCTCATAAAATTAGTTGGGGTATGTTCCCTTGTCTTCTGTTTTCTGAAAAAGTTTGTGTACGGTTGGTATTATTTATTCCTTAAATATTGGATAGAATTTACTAGTGAAGCCATCTGGGTGGGAAATTTTTACATTATAAATTCAATTTTTAATAGATATAGAGCTATCCAGATTTTCCATTTTTTCTTATAGACTGATCTTTTAAAATGTAAATAAATTATATCACTCCCCTCATGAAAAACCCTAATGGCTTCCCCCTTGCACTAAGAATAAAATCCAAAGTCCCTTCCACATGCTGTAAGGCCCGTGATGATCTGGCTCTGGCCTGCCTTTCGGATCTCACCTGGAGCCACAGTCCCCAATATTTACAGGGATGATCCCTTAATGTCATTTAGATTTTCAGCCGAGGTGTCACCTTCAGAGGGAGGTATCTTTTTTTTTTTTACTAACAAGTCATATAATCCTCTCAATGGGTCGATATCCTATTATCCATTTAAAAATGTTATAGCAGTTATCACCAGCTGACAGTAGCTTTATCCTTAGTTTACTCACTTATTATTTCTACGTGGTCCCCACACCTTCCTCGAATTTCAGGTCCAAGTGGCAGTGACCTTGTTGGTCTTACTTATAGTTGTGTCCCCAGAGACTAGAATACCTTGTCATATAAGATGGTAAGTTGATATTTACTAAATCAGTGACATGTTGCCCCGAAAGCCGCAGCCCTGACCTGTGTATGTGTTGAGAAAATGCTGGGAAGGAGCTAGAAGAGTCCTGGCCTCACTTTGATTGGTCCTAGAAGTGGCCAGCACTGGGTCCAGGAACAGGCAGCTTCTGGTGGCCACACCTGCCTGCAGGTTTGTTTGCGCGTTTTCCTGTGGCGGTCTGACTGCATCCAGCCTGGTTTCTGTCTCCACCACCAGCAACTGGGAGGAGCTCAGAGGCTCTTCAGGGGGAGCAATCCAGGTGCAGCCTGGGGGGCGAAGTCGTGCTCCCAGCTCTAGCTCAGAAGCTCCCTCAGCCCGTGTCTTTGAAAAATCACTTCCTCCTTCTGGTTCTCACTTGACACACAGTAAATGTTCAATCATTCTTGAATAAAGATCCATGCCTACCTTTCAATGATTCTATTTTACCCTCATCCCCTTGTGACAGATGAAGAAAGAGACACAGAGAGGCAAAGTGACTCCGCCAGTGTCACACAGTACGTCACGGAAGGCCATGGAGCTCAGAGATTTTCCCCTCGATTTGTGATCCTACCAACAAGGGCATCAATTTCAGAGATTAACAGCTGCAAACGATGGCATCATGTTGGCTGCCCCGGCAGCTCTCCGAAGTGCATCTCCGATTCAGGTTTATCTTCATTAGGCAAGTAATTCATTACCGGGCGGTAAGCATTCACATCAGAGTGAGAATATTAAAAAAGTAATTATATTTTTCACAGTGCAGCTTTCTGGGTAAATTGTATGCAAATTGCTGTCTAAATCAGGTTGGCAGATCCCATTCAGGTCTTGGCACTATTTGAGGGGCTATTTTGGAGGCTGGACTAGTTATCCTCCACTCACCTCAATGAGCGTCCAGCATTCAGTTAAGGAAGCCTCAAAAACAGTAGCCATGATTATTATTCCTTAATTCCACCGAGCCTCAGTTTCCGCATCTGTAAAATGGGGTTCCTACTCGAACTAAATAAGGGGGTAGAGAGGACAATCTCCAGCACAGTACCTGATTGGCATAGACATGGGAGGCATGTGACTTCAGGAAATGGCTTGATTCAGGGGGGACCGCAGGGCTGTATCAATGAGGCACTGACACCTAATGGCCCAGAGAGAGGGTGGGGTCAGCTGCTGGGATGGAGCGAGGGGGTTCTGGGGAAGAATCAGGGGCCCATTGCCTTCCTTCTCACCTCTAGGCTATACTTAGCACCCAGCCATAATTAAGCCCTGAGTAATGATCACTCAGCAGGTGCATATAACTGCTCAGATTTGCACTGACCTCCAACCTCTGGGAGCGAGAAGGTGCATGCTGAAACAGGGGGCTTGAAGAGCAAGCACACTGATTCTCTTAGCTTACAGATGAAAAAAAGAAGCACAAAGAAGGTTGTGAATGACCCAAGGTCACACATCAGGTAAGTGGTGGAGTCAGGACCAGAATCCCAGGCCAGGGTGGCTCCCATACTAACTGTCAATACCCATCTGTCAAATGGGCACTATAACAAGGCCTGAGATAGAAACTCTAAAGTGCAATTTGCACATTTGGTGTCATCATCTTTATCTTAGAGTTGGGATATAATCCTGGGATTAGATCTAGGGCAGGTTACTTCCTGTCTGAACCTCAGTTTCTCCGTCAAATGAAGCCATTGGAAGAGATATCTCTATGGCCTCCTCCCATGAGACTTAGTATGGAGGATTTTCATGACATCTTTTCCTTTCACCCTGGGCACAAAATTTGAGAGAAGCCCTGGGACTTCCCAGAGACCTCAAGGCAGAAGCAGTTGGGCCTGCCCAAGGGGATCTTTGTATCAGTTCCCAGCCTACTCTGCCCACACACTGGGAACCAGCTGGCGATGAAGGTTTAGGAAGATGCATAGTGCCCCTTGTGATGGGTGGCCACCTGCTACAGAGCCCTAGCAGCCCAGAGCCCCAGGCTATAGGGCTAAGGCTTCCCCAGAGACAATCTCAAACAGGACCACAAATGTGGCTACAGTGCAACACAGAGCTACGTTGGGAGCCGTGGCTATGCCTGGAGCTATATTCATAAGCACACAGCTGCATCCAGACGCAAACTCAGGCTGGCACACACAGCTTCACCCATGGGAGGCTCAGACGGAACAGGCGCCCACGCCAGCCTGGCCAGATACAGCTACACCTGGTAACACCTTCACACAGGGATACCCAGCAACACCAGCTGCAACTAAGCCCTGGGTAGTAGTCAGCCAGCAGGGCACATGTAAGCATATGATGGCACCACAGTCACCCTGAAATACTTGCTTACATCCAGACACTGAGCCGTCTGGGAGACCATGTGCCTCCTCTCTGACCCAGTTCTTGTTCAGAAATCCTCACCTGTGCAGACCCTTGAGTCCACACTCGTATTGCTTCCACCAGCCCTGGGCAGCAGGTTGCAGGCAGCATACGTGAGCACCTGCTCCTGTGCCTGCCCAGACACACGGTGCGCTGCGCTGCGCTCCGCATGGGTGAGGCCCTCCTCACGTCTTCCTACAGCATCATTTCAGAGCCTCCAGTTGCACAGGGGATTTTAGAGAACAGCTAAGCCATAGCTCTGGTCTTCTCCTCATCTTGATGTCTCTGAGACACAGCCCAGGGAGCAGCCAACCTCAGACCTAGCTGGTCAGGCCTCTCCATCCATCCTGGAGGCTGGATCGGCTGGGTTGAGAGCTGGACAGGGGCTTTCAGAGCTTTCCCCAGGTAGTGAGAATGCTCCCAGGCTTTGGAAAGGTTCTCTCTGGCTGGCCTTTCTTTACTCATCTTTCCAGAAGAAGTTCGAGGCTCTGCTGGAAGCCTTTCATGACTATGACCAGCAGCACTGCCCTCGGATGCAGACATGGTCGAGACTTGAGCCAGGAGTCAGGGGCCCAGGGCCAGAATCCTGGCTCCTGTGCCGACATGCTGGCTGACCCTGGCCCATGTCTTCTTCTTCTCCTTTTGCACCATGAGGGTGGGTGGGTGGAACAAGGTGGATAGCACTGAACAGAATTTGAAAGTCCCCTCCAGTCTCATATTTCTCAGGCTCTTCTTTCCCCAAAGACCAGGGCTGTGGACTAAAAAAGCCAGAACCAGACCCCATCTCCCGACACCACTCCAGCTGCTGAGCTCAGGCCCCAGGAAGGCAGAGTGGAGCAGCCGGAAAAGCAGTGACATCCGACCGAGTGAGAGAGGGCCGGGGGCACATGCTGTGCTGCTGGAGGTCAAGGACTGCAGTTTGAATCTGCAGCTTCTTCCACAGGGCCTGGCTCATAGGAGCCACTCAGCAAACATTTGCAAACCAAATCTAATCCACTCCTTCCTAGCCATGTAGCCTTGGCAGGAAATTCCATGTTCTGTGCTTCACTGTCCTCCACTGTAAGTTGGGGATAACAATCGATCCTGGTTACAGGTGGACACGAGAATCCTGCAAGGGACCGGCACAGTGCCCCACCCAGCGGGGGCCGCACCAACAGGCAACCCCACCCCCTGCCCCTTCAAGCCTCCACTCTCGCTCCAGCTGGCTCAGGGCTGGGACTCCCTGGAGCCTGCCCAGCTTAGAGTGGGAGGGCTTGCCACAGGAATGGGATGGGGAGAGGGAACAGAGAAGGGGCTGTGCATGCCAGCCTCCTGGCAAGGAGCTTGGGCTGACAGGAGCAGCTTGCTTCTCACTCTTGCCATACTAGGGACCCTGCAAAACCCTGAGCCGGCCACTGGGCTGGGGGAAAACAGGAAAGAGACGAGCACATTCATGGGCTCACCCACAGATACAGGAAATTCTGGCCCTGGAGGTCACTAGTCATAAAGTGTACCCCAAGGAAAGGAATCCCCTCTAAATTGACCCTGGTAGGCTTTGCCTGGGACAGGTCGCTCGCTGCCCCCCAGGGCTGATCAGTCCGTGGTCAGGCGAGTGCAGAGCCACGCCTACCTCCCGGAGCTTCCCTTGCTGGTCCCAGCTCTCCCTGGAAGGCTGTATGGATGCATCTGCTTCTGTGCCTCTTGACAGCCCAGGACCTGGGGACCAATCCCGTGCCCCACCCTCACCCTTCACCTCCTAGACCTTTGCAGGCCAGACAGCAGTTCAGGTGTTGCTTCTACAACATGGATCTGAATCCTCTCACCTGCTCAAACATCCCTGTGTCTCGTGCTCACATATGCGCACACACACACACTCGCACTGAGCCTCCTCCCAGGATCCAGTCCATCCCAGAGGGCACATCAGCCCTCTCCTGCCCGGGAGCTGCTCCTCCTTCTCTCCCGAGTCCCCACTGCCGCAGAACTGCCCTGGGAGACAGGAGCAGGGAAAGGTGGAGGGGGCCTGAGAGGACCCCCCCCCCCCCGGGAGCCCTTCCTCTTCCCCCACCCCCTGCCTTCTGCCACTTTCCTATGTCAGGGCCATGCTGATGACACCAGAAAATCCATCAAATGCCACCCCCATGTCAGGTCATGTCACAACATAATTAAAGCATTAGATCTTCGTGATGAAGCCGTTGCCATCAATTCTGAGAGTGACTGATCCAATCTACAGAAAGGGGGATTTCTCTCCGCCCGCCACCACTGCCGCAGCTGCCTTCCCCTCCCCAAGAAGGGCGACAGCATGGCTTGTTCTATTTAGGGCTCTGGGCCTCAGGGAGTCAGGAGCTGAGCCACAGAGAAGGAGGGCCTGGCCTTGGGGTGTGTGCCCCCTCCTGCCGCCGGTTTGCTGGGGAACAGCACAGCCTGGAGACATGGGGACTCCACCGGCTCAGTCACTGACTCACTCTGTGACCTTGGAGAAAACTCCCCACCTCCGATTTCAGTGCCCTTTTGGTAAATGGGAAGTGGAAGGTGGGAGGGGCCACTTGAGCTCTGAGGCTCAGAGCAGTGGAAGAAGCAGGACACGGGGGTCAGATGATGAGATTCACACCCCGACTACCTGGGTCGCTACGGTCAAGTGCGCTCTCTTTTCTCCTTCCCCTACAGGAAGGAGAAATGATGCATTCTTCACAGGATCACTGTGAAGGTAAAGGACAGGGGGACTGTGAGGGCCCACCACAGAAGAAATGTCGCAGTGTCTCAGGGCTCCAGCCACACGCCCTTGGACTCCGGGCAGGCCCTTGGGTCCAAGGTATCGGCCCAGGGACCAGATTTCGGCCTGGTCCTTCTTAGGTCAGGACTGCTAAGTATAGACACCAAAATGCTGGAACTAGAGTGAAGGGCAGATGGAAAAGACAGAGAAGGCAGGAACAGAAGTGCTGTCTCTATTGCTTTTCAGATGACATCACCATTTGGGAGTCCAGTCTAGGAGGAAAGGGAGCCAGGCAATGGGAACAAGAGGTTAGGGATGGATGGCACAGGGGAGAAGCGGCACCGATGGGCCAAGGGCCTCAGTCTATGGCTGGCATGTCAGAAGAAGGGGCAGCTAGAGCCTCAGGAAGTGAAGGCAAAGGCAGAAGCAGGGAGACCTGTTTGAGGCCATTGAAAGAGAGAGGGTGGCTCGAGTTGAGGAATGACTCCTTGGTCTTTGGTCTAAGCAACTATAAGTTACCATTTATAGGGTTACCATTTATCAAGTGTGTATAGACTGTGGCGGGAGGAGGTTGGGGTTGGTAATCAGGAATTTGTTGAAAGGTTGAGATGTGTAATAGACATCCAGGTGGACATGTTGAGTGAGCAGGTGGATACACAAGTCTGGAGTTTCGGGCAGAGGTCTGAGCTGAAGAAATGCACTTGAGATTTGAGAGTCATCAGCAGAAAGACAGTACCTAAGCCATGAGCTTGGAGGAGACCCCTTGGGAAGCAAGGATAGGCAATGAGAAGAGGTGTAAGGACCAACTGGAGAAGTGTAACATTACGAAGTTGGGGAAATGGGGGGACCACAGTGGAGACTGAAGAGGGGAGTCACAGGGAAGAGAAAAGCCAGGCCAGTGTGGAGCGCTAGAAGACGAATGAAGAAAGTGTCTCAAGGGGAGGAAGTGATCATCTGCATCACAGGTAATGACCGCTAGGTGAGATGAAGACGGAGAACTGGCCAATGCAAGTGTGAAGTACAGAACTGGGGTGCTGAAAGGGTTCCGCCATGGCACCCAGCCTCAGGGATAGCAAACAGGCGATGCTAGTGCAGCAGCAGGTAAGGAGGCTTGGGGTCAAGTATCTAAAAGCCAAGTTGGAGGCCCTAAATAATTTCAGACTCAGGTCAGGCAGGATTGGTTCTGGGAACTGGGAGGAGACCGACTGCAGGTAAATCAGGTGAGGGCAGCTAGCAGGGGAGGTGGGCTGCAGAGGTCAGGTAGGGCCTGAAGGTCAAGTCCAGACCATACATTCAGAGTCAGAGGCAGAATCAAATGCTACAAAAGCTTGCTGAGAGTGTTTTATGTGCCAGGCACTGTGAAAGGAAGGGAGAATCCAAAGGCATAACACAAGGTCTTGCCGGGAGACACTTGCCACCTAATAAGGGAGAGACACAGTAGATGGATGCCTTTAGTATATGATAATGGTAAGTGCCAACCTTCTGTGGCTACTTGAGTGTCCAAACAAGCTCCTGGAACCCAGATTCTACCAGGCCTCTTCTGAACCACAAAGGCATTGAGTTTCTGGTTTCTGACCTCACTCTTTAATTCTCTTGTTTTGGGCATCACCATCTGGACATGGCCCTGTAAGGCAGCCATTCATACAGGTCCCTAAAGGTGGGCTGCAGACCCCAGTAAAGCTCCTGGACACCTGTAGCTTGTTCTGAACCTGCTCCCATGCCAGTCATGTTCCAGTTCTACTTCCTCTGTGTGGGTGTCTCAGGATCCAGCCTTCACATGCACACCTCCCACCGATAGAGTGTTCACTACCTCCTAAAGGTCATTGTATCTTTGGTCAGCTCTGAGTTATCCTCAGTCTAAATCAGCAGTTCCACTCAAGGTCAGGGGTTTATACTCAGGCACCACAGAAGTGATTCCAGCTCCCTTTCCCACTACAGCCTTGCAGAAATTGGAGAATGGGGAACCTGATGCCTGACCCCAAGGATTTTGTTTCTCATGAGGCCACTGAACTAGCTCGGCACCATCCCTCGGGCTTCTAGTCAAGTCTTCATTCTGGGTCACTACCCAGGGGTGTGCACAGCAGTGTCTTGGTCTGTGTGTGCCCAGATGTATCTGTAAGACTTGTGCTATGTACATGCTTGTGGCTGGGACTATGCAGGTCTACAGACCAGCTGTATGTGTGTGTGTGTGTGTGTGTGCGCGCGCGCACGTGCACGCAACAGTGTCACGTCATACGTGCCTGGGCTGTGGTTGTATGTGAGCACGTGACATGTGTGAGTATTTCTGACTGTGGCCGGGCATGTGTGGGAGTGCTTGTGACAGTCAGCAGCGATGGGCTGTGTGGATCTGACTAACGGGGATCACAGTGTGATCTGCACCTGAAGGACTTGCTGGGGCTCTGTGTGGCTGTGACCAGCCAGGTATGTGTGGGTCTTTGACTCTGGTGAGATTGTCTCTGAGTATCTGGTTGTGACTCTGTGTGTGAAGAGCGTGTCTATGACAGATTGTAGTTTAATGCATTTGTGAGACTGTGTTTGTGACAGATTGTCATTTAATGTGTGTGAGAGACTGGCAGAGGCCTTGAGTGTGTGAGAGAGTGTGTTTTGCGTGTGCCTGTGCACCTGTGCATGAGGTTGTGGCTGTGTGTACGTGCTTAGATGCATCAGTGTGTCTGTGTGTCAGCGCGCATGGCTGTGTGTGAGCGACTGTGGCTCTGTGTGTATGTGATGATGCAATGTGTGTGTGACTAGTCTGTGTGTGTGTGTGTGTGTGTGTGTGTGTGTGTGTGTGTGTGGCTAAGTGCAAATGTAGGTGCCTGTGTATGGAGGTGGAGGTGGACAGGGTGAGGACAGTGCAGGATAAAAAGGGGACTTGCTTTAAGGTCTCCCCAAACCCATTTTAATCAGAAACAGAGCAGCTGTTAGTCTGAATAGACACTGCACAACGGCAGACGTCTTAATCTCTTCTGCATTGTGATTCACTCGGCGAAGCCCTATTACTCAGCTTTTGATAGGAGCTTACTTGTCTCAAGTGTTTTCATTATTGCCCTAATACTATCTATTAACATACTGGAGGGAGCTCACTGCTGTCTGGAGCTGGCATCACTGGGCTTTTAAAGATTATGGGCCTTGCAAATACATAACATTTTACTGCCTTACAGACGTAATTCATTGGGGGGAAAAGAGACTCACGTAAATAGATAGGTAAATAGATAACTGAGTGGGGGAGAGAGGGCGCTGGAGGGAGAAGGAGAGTCTATGATCCAAATGCGCTGTCATCTCCAGCTCAAATAATTGCCTTTTGGGAGGAGGGGCCAGACAGACATCTGTCTCATTTGGGGCAACTCTAGCCTCAAATCCGTTGTCTCTGGCTATCCTGGGGTAGGGATACTGCCTGGGCCCACACCAGACAATAAGACTGTGCTTCTCTGAGGGGTGCTCGGAGGTGCCAAGTGGGAGAAGATGCAGGAGAGGATGATTAGTTGCCAGGAGGCCCAGGTTTGAACCCCAGTTCTGTTACTGATTTGCAGGGTGACCTGTGCTACCATCTCTGTGCCTTGTTTCCTAAACTGCACTATGAGGAGTCTGAACTCAATCACCGAGAAAGCGGGCTCCAAAGGCCTCAATCCAGGTCTCAGCAGGGGCTTGAATTAACACGATCATCGTTAACACATCAGCCTGGACTCATGAGGAAGAAGAGGCTGAAGTGACAGCATCTCCAACCTCTCAGGCCTGGCGAAGAGCGGAGCTGCCGTCGGCCTCACCGCCACTTCTCGGCATTCTGGTGCGTGAGCGCACACCGTGGCCAGAGGGCTCGCGCTACTTCTTTTCCTTTTTACAATATAAATGTACCTGAAACATCTTTGCGTGTTCTAGTGGTTCAAGGTGGTGTCTGAAGCACATACGATTTCCTCTCCTTCTTCATCGAAGTTCATTGAAATTACAGAAAGATACACGAAATGAATTCAGCCATATCAGCCCAAGAAAACAAGAATCATGGCATCAGCAGGTCGGAAAAGTCTGAAGACATTCTAGAAGATAAAGAAACAGATAGAATCGGATTTGCGGAGAAAAGCAGAGTGGTTGAATCAGCACAGGAGAAATGGACTGAAGCTGTCTTTTTCAACAGAGCCTTGGGGAGGCTCCAAGTACAGGGAGCAGGGTGCAGGCCACGGTGCAACCATCAGGTAACGAAACGCAGAGCGAACAAACGACTGGCCATCCCCTTCCTCTCCCGACATATTTAGTTTTATTGCCTGACGTGGACGCCTGGTAGACCGCTTTCTAAGCAAAACGACAGATCTACCTTAGGAGGCGTGGTGAACTTGCATTGGTGGCAATGAACCACCCTCTCAGTATTCACATCCTCGTGGAGTGCCCTGCACATCCACTTTGGACTTGGTAATGTAACTTGCTTTGGCCAATAGGGCTTTAGCAAGAATGATGCAATTTGGGGGCTTGTCTGCTTGAATACTCCCATTTGGAACCCTTTCTGTAAGGAAGTTCACCCTATTCTGGAGAAAGGCTCTGAGGATAAAAAGCCATGTGGGGAAAGAGGCCACCTGGTGGAGAAACTAGGTGCTTCACCAGACAGCCAGCACCAAGACCCCAGACATGGCAGTGAAGCCTTGGGCCTTCCAACCCAGCCCAGCGGTCAGCTGAACGCAGCAACGTAGGTGGGCCCAGCCAATGCAATGTGAAGAATGAGCTCTGGCAAACCATAGAGTCATGAGAAAGAAGAAGTCATTGTGGTTTTAAGGCACTGAGTTATGGGGTGTTTGTTACGTGGCAATAGATAACTGACATGGGAGGATGACTATGTAGGTGCTGGGGCCAGAGAAGCAAACAGCTAAATCTCTGTAATAGAATTAGACAGGGGAAAAGAGAGAGAAGATGATGAGGCCATCCTGCTCAGGAGTGAAGTATGTATTAAAGCACTTACGTACAGAGTAAAGTCTTTCTTACTTCAGCAATCATGAGGGTCCCCAGCCTGCTTGTGTGCAGTCCCCTCAGTCTTCTTGAAGGGAACCCCACCGCGAGCAAGCCCCTGCATTCTCACTGACACAGAGTTGGAGACAGCCTCCCTTCCAGGAAAAGGCCATCCTGGAAGCGAGTCTACACCAGTCTCCTAAATATACGAATCTACCAAACTTTAAATTTATAAACCTGAAATGACCATCATGAATCACCTTTGAGGTAAACCAAGAGTATGAAAGCAAACAAGATTAAAAACCAAAATCATGTCTCTTAGGCGAATGGAGATAATGTAGAAGACAGAAGGAAACTTTAAAAGAATTCTAAGTGGTATCCTCAGAGAAAGCCCAAAGAAACGTGCTTTTATAAATGAAGAGTAGATTCCTGTGGAAAAGAAGCAGTCAAATAAAAAGAAATTATTCTTGAAAATTAAAAACATGAAGATAAGAAAATTCCCTAGAAGGTAGAGTGAAAATACAAAGAGATACAAATCGTGAGAAGATTAAAGACCTAAAACTTATGGGAGTTCTAGACTGAGATAACAGAGACTAGAGGTGATGAAAAATTAAAGATATAATTTAAAAATATTTTTGAGAGTTAGAGAGATCTGAGTTTCAAACTATAAAAAGACCCACCAAGTAGTAAGCAGAAGACAATAAAAAGATACATTTCCTGGTGACATTTCTAAATTACAAAATAAAAACAAAATTCTCAATGCTTCTGAATTATTTTGAACCTGCAATTCTATGTCAGCAAAACTGTCAAGCATAAAAGCAAATCCAAGATATTTTCTGATACTAAAAGACAAAGGAAATTTATTACCCATTCACTCCTACTGAAGAAATAATTATGCACTGCAGAAAAACAAAAAAGGAATTCAAAAAGAGAATGTCATAGGATTTTTTAATTGTTTAAGCAAACCAGAAAATGTCTAAGATTCTGAATAATAAATAAAAATAAATCTATAAATATTCATACAATTTTAAAGAAATTGTTCATATAAAAAGTATATAAATAAAGTAAAATAATAATACCTGGAACTGAAATATGAAAGATAGGAGGAGGTTTAAAATACTATTAGAAGAAAAAATGCTTAAATATGTTTATTAAAAATTTAGAGCACTAAAAATCTAGAAATGGTACATATAACTTGCCAAAAATAGAAAAAAATAGAAATAAAGAAAACTTGATGAGTCAAACTGAAATCGGGGGGAAAAAATCTAATCATACCATGATCACAATAAATGTGAATGGGTTAAACTCTCCTGTGAAATGACAGAGACTTCTAGAATGGGTGAAAGAAATCTCAACAATATACATGCCATGTATATATACACACACACACACACACACACACACACACATAGATACAACAATATATATGTGTATGTACATACATATCCACACATAATGCAGTTATTTTAAAGAATCACGTTTAAAACAATATAATACAAAAAGTTTAAAAATAAAAGAATGGAATATAAGTATATACTAACAAAACAAGAAGGCATAGAAATGTTAGTGTCAGATTACATATAGTTCAAAATAAAAGCACTTATAATTTACCAAGAAGATATGACAGTCAAATAAATTTTGTACTAAACAACTAAGTATCAAAATACAGAAAGAAATAATTTTATAATTACAAAGGGAAATTGTCAAACTTGTAATTATACTTGATTTCTACATGTCTCTTCAAAAATTGACAGATCAAGTAAACAAAAGTAAAGCTATAGAAGAATTCAAATAATATAATTTAAATTTTTGATTTGAGATTTATATAAGAAAATTTACTGAATATACATTTAATACATTCTTTTTAATATTACATCACAATTTTTTTATTAAAAAATTGACCATCCATTAAAACTGCTAGAAGCAAACTCTTAATTCTGAAAAGTAGAAGTCATACAGGTTACATTTTCTGACTACAATGTTTAAAAAACTGGATTCAAAAACAAAAGACTAGCATTACAATATAGCAAAAACTCAGTAACTTAGCCCTGACTGGTTTTGCTCAGTGGTTGGAGCGTCGGCCTGTGGACCAGAGAGTCCCAGGTTCAAAACTAAAAACAGTGACTTAAAATTTTTCAAACATTCTTCTATATTTCTCAGATTAAGGAGAAACTCAAAATTGAAATGACTATTTGTAAATGAACAACACTAAGAGCACCATATAATAAAACCAATTGTCAAAGCCAAGGCAGTATTTATAGAAAAACGTATAGCCTTGAACACATTTATTAGAAAACAGGAAAGAAAATCAAGACCAAGCAGCTGAGAAAAGGAAAGCAGCTAGGGCAAGAAAAAGAAAGCCTTTATAAAAATAAGGAATTAATAGAGATAAAAGCAGAAATTAATGAAATGAGAAACAAATTCAGACTTGGTAAATAAAACCAAATGCTGCTTCTTTCATTTATTTATACCTTTAATGGCCCCAAAAGAGGTAAAAATGCTAATATATATAGAAGCAATCAGATAATCAAAGATATACTTCTAAAAATGGCATCAGGCCCAGAATGGAGTTAACGGTGAGTTATATCAAACATTCAAGGAACAAATAACTTCTGTTATTGAAATGGTTATAGAGCATAAAACATTCTGTTGGGCTAGTACAAGTAGAGTAGACATCTGTTGTTTTGGCTTCTCAGAGTTCATTCATCCTTCTAGGAACCACGCCCTGATTTTCCTCAGAAGGAGCTCTCTCTACCCTACTCTATGTCTATGCACTTCCAGGGAAGGTGACACCATTCCTAGTTCCAGGGCTCAGGAGACTTATTTTAGTGGCTTCTGGAAAACACTTGCCCTTGACACTAAGGCTACAGGTCCCGGAGCAGCCATCTGCCTGAGAGTAAAGCTGACACAAGGCGAAAGCAGAACCAGGAGATGGAGAGAGGATGTGCACTGATTACAGCACTGAGCCCTGAATGCAGCCGTGCCTTCAGGTATGACCCCCCACCCCTGGACCCTTCAGCTTGCTGAGCCAACGTTTAATCAGCTAGGGTTAAATCTTTTGTCATTTTCAACTGGAGCCACTAACTCTGACAGACCTAAGCTGAATGAAGATGTCACACACCAGGAAGTAGTATAGCCCAATCACAACTACCTGGATGTACAATGCATAAATAAAATGGTAGCAAATTTAATCTAGCTAGATAAGACCAATAAATCATGACCAAAGAGGTTTTATCCCAAGAGTTAAGCATAGATTTTAACATTACAAACTAATTTTTTTTTTTTATCCTTACCCGAGGACATTTTTCCATTTTTTGTTCAGATAGAGTGGGAGGGAGAGAGAGGAACAGAGAGAGAGAGAGAAACATCGACGTGAAAGGGACACATCGAGTGGCTGCCACCCGCACGACCAACCAGGGCCGGGGACAAACTGCAACCGAGGTACGTGCCCTTAGCGGGAACCGAACCCGGGTCTCTCTGGACCGCAGGTCGACATTCTAACCGCTGAGCCAAACCGGCCAGGGCCAAACTAAACTTTTAAAAAAATTCACTATAATGGTACATTAAAGAAAGAAAACTAAATGATCATCTATATAAGATGATAAAGATCTGTAATAAGCTTTCTTAACCAGATAAAGCGTTCTGCAATGGTCAGTTTTATGTGTCTACTTGGCTAGGTTATGACCCTAGTTATTCAATCAAACACTAATCTAGGTATTACTGGGAAGGTATTTTGTAGCATAATTTAAAGTCCATACCATGTGACGTTAGTTAAGGAATGTTATCACAGGTCAGCTGGGTGGGCATGATTCGATCAATTGAAAGTCTTTAAAAGAAGAACTGAGACTTTCCAGAAGACGGTCCACCTGTGGGCACAGCTTTGGCTCATGCCTGAGAGTTTCAGCCTGCTCTTTGCACAGCCTGCCCTATAGATTTTGGACTTTCTGGCCCAGCCACAGCCACATAAACCAATTTCTTGTAATAAGTTCTTTTTAAAAATTTTTTTTCTTTATTGATTTTAGAGAGAGAGGAAGGGAGAGGGAGAGAGAGATAGAAACATCAATGAGAGAGAACATCGATTGGTTGCCTCCTGCATGCCCCCCACTGGGGATGGGGCCCACAACCTGGGCAGTGTCCTGACCAGGAATCGAACCGGCAACCTCTTGGTACATGGGTCGACACTCAACCACTGAGCTGCACTGGCCAGACTTGTAATAAGTTTTGATATTTATCTTCTAGCAGCTCTGTTTCTCTGGTAGAGGCCTGACTGATAGCAGGTTTCTAATGGCAGCAAACATCACATATACCTGTGGACCACAGGTAACATTCCTTCTCAGGCAGGGACGAGACAAGATGCTCACTATGACAACATTAAAAGGATAATTGGAGAGGGTTTTACTGGGAAGATGCAGTATGCAGAGTAATGCCCCTTCCTCCTAGGGCTATCCAGGCCCTAAACCCAGAACCAGTGAATATGTTAGATTACAAGACAAAAGGGACTTTGCGGGTGTAGTAAATTAAGGGTCTTGAGAGAGGAGATGATTCTAGATTATCCAGATGGGTCTGATGTAATCATAAGGGTCCTTATAAGGGAAATGAAACAAGAGATTTAGAGTCAGAGAAGGAGATGTGAGTGATATAGCCATGAGCCAGGGGATGGGGGTGGCCTCTGGAAACTGGAAAATGCAAGAAAATGGTTTCTCCCTCAGAGCCTCCAGAAAAAATGCAACCATGCCAACCCATTTCAGATTTCTGAGCTCCAGAATAGTAAGATAATAAAGCTGTGCTGTTTGAAGCCACTAATTTATGATCATTTGTTACAACCATAGTAGGAAATGAATATAGAAGGCAATATGTGAACAAAGACCTGAAGGAAGAGAGGATGTAAAACAAGTGTGTATCTGGGAGAATTGAGTTTCAGATAGAGGGAAAAGCATGAGCGAAGGCCCTGGGGTGGGAATGCTAGAGGAACGGCAAAAAGCCAGAGTGTGTTGAGCAGCAGGAGCCAGAGGGAGGGGACCGGTCAGCAATGAGTAGTGGGGCCTTGCAAGTGATTGTTAAGGACTTTGGCTTTTACTCTCAATATGGTGCAGAGCCTTTGGAGCCCCTAGAGCAGAGGGGTCTAGCATTCAACTTACACTTTAAAAGAACCACTCTGTCTCCTGTGGGTGGCCAGGAATGTGGTCAGGGTGACCAGCTCCACCATAAAGCTAATGAAACTCAAACTTCAGAACTCTACACTTGCATGGGCCCTTCCCAGACCCCAGCCATGCATTCACGTGGTCCTGTGCTTTGTAAAATTGTCAAAAGGAAGATATCATAACCACAATTGGTTAAAATCACTCGATCTCTTTCTTGATTTTTCTACCGTATCAACTCTCAGTGCTGGAATGGCCACAGGCGTTTTGGGGATCCAGCTAGGGAAAACTGAGCTGAAGATACTTTCAGTTTGAGGATAGTGGGATATATCTGTGTGGTTCACAATTTATTCCATGTTATTGGAAGTTATTACCAGCTGTCTTGGAGCAAGAATGACTTCTAGGAATTTGCCTGCCACCCACTGTGCTGACTTACCCAGGATGGTGCCGTGAGAGCTGAGCATTGTCAGCTCACAGAATTTTAAAATATTAGTCATTGAACAAGAAAATCTGAAAGACCCAGAAGTCTTAAAGTTCAGATATAAAAGAAACTTGATAGCGCTTTCTCAAATTCGACAATTCTAAAAATTCACCGATAACAAATTGTGAAAGTAGAGGAAGCTTTTTAAAACTATTAATAATAAAAAACAAACAAAATTTAATCAACCAGAATAGAAAAGACTTGTTTTCATTTTTTCCATAAAAAAAAAATCTTGTCCTATGAAAAGCTTTGACAAAGAACATGAAGCCACAAAGGGGGGAGAGGGGGAAGAACTATAGAGGTATGCCAGGCAGTTAATTAATAAAAAAGATTTAGTTTGTGAATTATGTCAGATGTTTGCGGTATTTATCTGCCTTTTAAATTTTGTAACTTGTAGTGATTTCTTTTTTTATCTAAATAAATATTTACTTTCATTCCTAATTTAGCGTTTTTCATCTTTTAATTTTTTCTCAATAACTCCACCCCCAAACTGCATATGATTAAGGCTGAAGACCTGGATCTGTTTATGGGGTGAATAGACGATGGGGGTGGAGGTGTGCTACTCCCTGGCATCTCTGTCTCAGATCCATTTTTCACCCTCCCAGCCCTGACCCCGCTTGCAGCTATTTCAGGGATCCTGTGTCAGCTGCCTCCTGGCAGGATCTGACCAATGAGAGGCCTGGTAGGCAGGTAGATCAGGAATAAGGGAGAAGCTGGCTGTACTTTCTCCTTTGGAGGCATCACTAGCCTCTGCTCTGTGCCTGCATCTCCTACCTTGGTGTAGCTTCTTTCAAATTAACTCTGGCCCCTGGGTGTGGGTAACAAATACCACCTTTACCTGCACCCCTACAGTCTGCAGGTGGTCACAGCCCTGCTATTGATCATCCTGGGGCTGCCTCCCAGTGCCCTACTTGCCTCCTCAGCTCTCTATCACCTGTGTGACTAGGTTCAGTGTTACCTTCCTTCATGGAGTGGTTTCTGTCATCCTGGGTGGATCCTGTCTGAAAGGAGAAAAGGACAGAAACAGGAAGTCCTATTAGGGGACTAATGGAATCATCCATTTGAGAAGAGATGATAGCTTGCTCCCAAGTAATAGCTTTGGAGCTGATGAAAAGTGATAGAGATAAATAATTTGCTTATAGATTGGATGGGAGAAGGAAGAGAAAGAGTGAAGTCGAAGATTACTGCAAGATATTGGATCTGTGCACCTGGAAAGATGATCTTATCTCTTCCTGAGGAGGTGCAGATTGAGGGGATGGGAGGAGACAGAAGTTTGCTTGGGGACATTTTAAGTTTGAGATACCCAATAAATAGAGTGAATATACCAAGTTGGCAGTTAAATACAGGAGGCCTCTCAGGAGAGAGATCCAAGATGCGTAAGTAGAAAAAGCTGAGAAACTCATCAGTGGACACCAACAGAGGGAGTGTACACAGAGGAGACGTTCACTAATTAACCCCTGGAGCACAGTAATGCCAAGAGTCTGAGACGAGTGTCCGGAGAGGTCAGAGAACCAGAAGAGTGGTGTTCTGGACGTCAGGTGACAAAGGTGTGCCTAAGATGAGGGTCATATTGTCAAATTCTGCTGACAGTTGAAGTACAATGAAGTCTGAGACCATTTTGCAATATGAATGTCATTGGTGACCCTAGCAAGAGCAATTTTAGGAGAATGTTGGGGTTAAAAACTTGGAGACCATAAACATAAACAATTTTTTTTTTGGTTAATCCTCACCTGAGGATATTTTTCCATTGAATTTTTTAAAATATGTTTTTATTGATTTCTTTAGAGAGAGAGGAAGGGACATGTGCCCTGACCGGGAATTGAACTGGGATCTCTTAGTCTATGGGATGACGCCCAATCCACTGCGCCACACTGGCTGGGCTCTCCATTGATTTTTTAGAGATAAATGATTTGCTTATAGATGGGATGGAAGAAGTAAGAGAAAGAGAGGAGTCGAAGATTTGACTGGAAGGGAGGGAAAGTGAAAGGGGGGGGGAGAGAGAGAGAGAGAGATCTATGTGAGAGAGACACATCAATTGGCTGCCTCCCACATGACCCCCAACTGGGGCCAGGGATCAAACCTGCAACCCAAGTATATGCCCTTGACCAGGAATCAAACCTGTGACCCTTTGGTGGGTGGGCCGACACTAACCGCTGAGCCAAACCGGTCAGGGCATAAACAATTTTTAAAAATTTGGCTGTGAAAGAGAGAAGTGGTGTAATAGCTGGAAATAAAAGTGGGATCAAGAGAGAAATGCAAATACATATATTTATATATATATATATTTATCTACACACACATATATACACACACATGCACATATAAATAACTTCCTGTTAGAGAGTAACATATATAGAAAGGCATGCACAATCATGAGCATAAAACTCAGTAGGTTTTTCTAAGTTCACTTATCCACATAACTCCTACCTAGATCGGGAATGAAAACATTGCCAGCATCCTAGAAGTCCCCTCATGCCCAGTCTTTACCTGCTCCTTCTTCCACAAGGTAACCACTATTCTAACCATAAATTAATTCTGCTGTTTTTCAGAGTCACACACTATACTTTTCACTCAGCATTGTTTGTGAGCTGTTGAATGTAGTTCATTCATTTCCATTGCCATATATAGGCCCTGTATGACCATTCCACAATTTCTCTATCCATTCTATCCTTGATGAATGGGCGTTTAGGTGTTTACTGTTTGTGCTACTATACTTAATGTTACTATGAACATAACTGAGCATGACTTTTGGTGCACAAGCGTATGCATTTTCGTTTGCTATATTCAATAGGTGTGAAATTGCTGGATCATAGGGTAAGTGTGTGTTCAGCTTTGGCAGATATTGCCAAATAGTTTTCCAAAGTAGTTGCATCAGTTTACACTCCCACCAGCAGGGCAATCCAGTTGTTCCACATCCTTGTCAACACCTGGTACTGTCCCAGCTCTTTTTAATTTTCTCATTGGGAAAGAGATTTAGCTGGAGCCTGAAGAATAAATAGGAGTTGTTCAGGCCATGAGTAGAGAAGAGAGTGCCCATGAAGAGGCATGAAGTTGGGAGATATGACTGGGGTGTAGTGCACAGGTAACTGGAAACCCGAGGCATCCCCGTAGAAGGGCTTGGTGGCTGATTAGACATGAGGAGACAGGTGGGAGAAAGAGGAGTTTCTGCATATTTTAAATGTTAGCCTCAGGATTGCACGGTTTATGTTCAGGAAAATTCACCCTTTTTAGGTATACAATTTGATGAACTTTGACAAACATGTACAGTTGAGTAACCACTACCACAATCAAGTCACAGAAAACTTTGATCACCCCACAAGGTCCCCTGGTACCCATTTAGACTCAACCCTTTTCCCCCATGGCCAGCCCCTGGCAACCACAGATCACTTTCTGTCACTCTAGTTGTGCCTGTTCCTCATTATCACAATGGGATCATCCAGTAGAGGACCTTTCTGGCTGGTTTCTTTTACTCGGCAGAATCCTTTTGAGAGTCATCCATGAAATTGTGTGTGAATCAGCGGTTCATTCTTATTACTGAGACGTAGCCCATTGTATGGATGTACCACAATTTATTCAATCACTAGTTGAGCATTTGGATTTTGGGAGTTTTTGTTTTCTGGTTTGGGCTATTAGGAAGAAAGCTGCTGGGAACATTCATGCACAGGTCTTGTGTGGATGTATCTTTTCATTTCTCTAGGGAAATTCCTGAGAGTGGAATTGTTGCATTCAGAGCAATGTCTTAACTTTCCAAGAAACTGCCAAACTGTTTTCTAAAGTGTCTGTATCATTTAGCATTACCACTGGAGATGTGTATGGATTCCAGTTGGTCTCATTCTTGTTAGAACTTGATATTATCGGTTTTTTAAAATTAGTTATTATTACTTTAGCCATTCTAATAGTTGTGTGGTAATATCTCATTGTGGTTTCATCATCTATCTCACTAATAATAAATGTTGTTGAGCTTACTTCCGTATCCTTAATTACCATCTGTATCTCTTCCTCGGAAAAGTGAGCCTCAGAACTGTTAATTTACATTCAATTCTTTGCAAAAGTCCAACATATTAAATGATAAATAAATAGTAAATACTAAAGTTGGGGGCCAAGAGTCCTAGCTGCTCAGTTTCTTCTACCAAGCCCTGACCTTTAAGAGGGCTCCACAGAGCAGTGTCCCAAACCAGCCTAGGCTCTTGCTCGCTAGTCTCCAAAGATGATGCCCCAACAAGCCACGCCTTCCTGTATCCAGGGCCTGTGTACTCCCCTCTCACACCGAATCTGGCAGCCCTGTAACCAATAAAATGCAACAAAACTGGTGCCTCCTGACTCCTGCAGTTAGGTCAAAAGAAGCCATAAAGCTCCTGCCTTGATCCTTCAGAGCACTCACTCTGGGAGAAGCCAGTTGCCATGTAAAAAGTCTAACAATGTCAGACCACTGTGCTATGAGAACGCCCAAGGTTGCCACGCAGAGAGGTTGCATGGAGAGGGAGAAATGCCTGGCCGGCCCCCAGCTATTCCAGCCTTCCCAACCCAGGCACCAGCATGTGAGTGAAGGAAGTCATCTTGGATGTCCCATCCAGTCAAGCCTTTGAATGACTCCAGCCCCAGCTGTCCTCTGACTACAACTTTACCAAAGTCCACAAGTTAGAACTCTCGAAGTCAGCCCTCAAAACCATGATAGATAATAATAAATTGCCGTTTTAAGTCACTAAGTATTGGAGTGGATTGTTATGTAGCAATAGCTAACTGGAACATGGATGATGACCAGTCTTGGGGTCTGGTTAACTTGAAAAGGTGGTGGGGTTACCCCTGAGTCAGAGGTGTTGTCAGAGAGAGGACTCTGGATGTTGTCGTGTTCCTTCTTTCTACATTCAGACTCCCTGGATGTCATCTTATATCCTCACACTTCAGTGCCAGAATCGTGGGTGGCTACAAGAAGCGGAGACTGAGCAAGAAACAGGAACCGAGAAAGTCAAAGCAGATGCCAGGCCCAGGAATGAGCCCAGCTCTGACAAAATAATAAGAACAGTAATGCCTTACATGTTCGCAGTACTTTACAGCTTCTAAAGCACCCTGGAATGTGTTATCTTATTTGACCCTCATGCCAGCTACGTGGCGGGGGGGTGCATTATGACTCCCATTTAACTGGAAGAAGAAATGAAAGCTCAGGAAGGTTAAGCGTGGTAGGGAAAGAGAATTAGGACCAATTCAGAACTGGCTTGGGATGGGGGCTGGGGCGCAATAAATCATTTAGCATAAAAAGTTGGTAAAGACAAAGTCAAGGCCTAATTATTTACTGAGCACCTACTGACACTAGACTATGTTCTTGACGTACCTCATCTCATTTACTCCTCCTAATAGTCCTGTGAGGTAGATGAAATTACCATCTTTATTTAGCACCAGGTCTCTGGCACCACCACTCACAGGTGTTTCCCCAACACTCACCATCTAACCCTTCTTGTCTCTATAAGGTCATTACTGATTCATCAGACACTGGCTCTGTGGCTGGAATCTTGGTCTGGATGATGAGCACAGGATCGTGGCCGGTCGACCTTCTTACCCCTGCCTTGCACACCAGTGTCCTCACTGCTCTTCAGCCCATGGTAGTCATACCATTTCTGCGCTCAGAAACCATCAAGGGCTTCCAGGAGACCAGGCTTTTCATCAATCTGCCACCCCTCCACCCTGCCCAAAGCTTAGGACCCCGCCTGTTCCTAGTTGAAGGGACTCATTGATTCACACACTCAACAACTAATTATCAAATGCCTGCTGTGTGCCAAGCACTATGTAAAGGAGGACAGCATAGTGTACAATAAGATAGACACCTTCTTTGACCACAAAGAGACTACAATCTAGCAGTGTATGTAAATAAGTTCCCTAGGGCACCAAAGAGATTTGTAGAGAACTGTGGAAATATACTGAAGAGAGAGTGACCTAACCTAAGAAAGAGATGGAGGAGTGGAATGAAAAGAGGAAAGTTGAGGAAGAGAGGTATGTGCAAAGGACCTGAGGCAGAAAGGTCCATATACAAAAAGAGGAAAGGAGAGAAGAAGGGAGGACAGGAAAGAGACTAGATAATGCAGGGCTTTGCAGATCTTATCAAGGATTTGGTTCTGAAGTGAACATGGAGCAGAGATGGTAATGAGAAGTTTTTGATGAGTAGTTTGACCTGTCTACTGATTCTACTTGGACACAAGGACTCATCTCAAATAACTGGTTCCTCGATCTGGTATCCCATTGCTGAGCCCTTGCCTCAACGACTTGCCTGTAGCTCTGTCTTGCACACATTACCCTCTGGAACTGGGGGAGGCCTGGTGGAACAGAGATAATTCATTGCCTACCCAACATCCAACCCATTGTTCCTAACAGAAGTCTCATTGGGCTCAGACATGTACCTTCCTAAATGAGGCCTGTGCTTCAGAACAGCTGGCCCCCACCCTGGGGAAAAATTCTGACTAGCATGAGTCAGTATTGGCAATCTCACTCCCCTGTCAGTGATGGATTTAGACACAGGCACGTAGGCAAAAGCATGATGGAGGACTTCTTCTGGTTAAGGATCCTCATTCAGAGATACCCAGTAGGAGAATGTCTTTGCTTCACAGGACATTGTGTCTATGTCTAGGTGGAATGCCTAGATCGTGGGCAGCCCTTTTATAATCATGAGGACAAAATGAACACGCTTATGGTAGCAGCAAAAGACAGAAAGTGAACCTGGGCCCTTGATGACACCATTGAGTGACTGTGTAGGAGCTCCTCCTCCTCCAGAGGGAGTTCCTGTTATGGGAGAGCATGTGCTCTCTCATCATTTAAGACTGCTGAGTTTAGATGTTTTGTTACTAATATCCAGGAGCCTGATGTACTTCTGGTCCCAGGCGCTACTGCTCATGGCCTCTGCCTCTGAGGCTGACTCCTGTCCATATGCCTGTGCAGACCCCGGATTTCAAGACTCCCTGTCATAATGCTCACTCCTTTTACCTACCAGGACACACACCTTGTTGGTGACCTGCATATGACACCATTGCCCTCCGTCCTTTAGCCCCCAGCAATCTAGTTTTAGACCTTTCACCGTGTCTTAGACCCTGGTTCCTTCAACATAACATATACCCCTTTTCATTGCATCCATGCCCTTATAACTGAGGATAAAAAAGGCTCTGCTCAGCCCTGGCCAGTGTGGCTCAGTTGGTTGGGCATCATCCTGTGCGCCGAAAGGTTGCTGGTTCGATTCCCAGTCAGGGCACATGCCCAGGTTGCCGGCCCTGGTAAGGGACCTGCAGGAGGCAGTTGATCGATGCGTTGTTCTCACATCAATGTTTCTCTCTCTCCACCTCTTCCTTCCTCTATCTCTAACAATCAATAAAAAATATATTTTTAAAAAGGTTCTTCCCAAGTCCCCAAGTGCCCAAGTCCTGGGTGTCCTCTAGCTGAGCTGCCCTTCGTCTGGTCCCCTGGCTTATTCAGCAAGAAATCAGACAGAAGCTTCTTCACGTGTTGAGCCTGGCAAGGCTGTAGTCAGGAAACTAAGTCCAAGTCAGAGCTTGGGAAGGTCAAGAGGCAATGAGAAGAGGAAATGCAAATGGTGGTTTAGGACCAAGAGCTTAGAAGACAGGTCATGGAGGAAGTAACTGTGAAGAGGCCTGATTGAATTAAAACCCAGGGTAAGGTACGGGGGCAGGTCTCCTAAGTTGAAGGAATTGGACAAGGTTGGGTGCCACTTTAGATATCTAACATCCCACCCCCATCAGTCCTTACCCAGTATGTTGTGTAGATTTCAAAGTTCTCCTTCAGTAAACTACTAACTCCCTAGTTAGAGTGGTTCCGACTTTGACTCCAACTCAACATACAGACCGCCTACTCCTGCACTAGGTGCTAGAAATGCCATGATGAATAAACAACAGTCCCTGCTAGAAGCTCATTGTCATCAAAATGGTTTGCTGTCCCAGCCCCAAGTCTTGCAGAATCAATCTGTCCCTATTCCCCATCGTTAAAACCAGAACATTCTCCTCTTCCCTCTGCATTCTCTTTTCCTTATGATTCCACTGAATATTTACCTCTGCCAGGAAGTTTTCTCTGACTCTCAGCATTGGGCTCATTTTATGCCATTCCAGCAACTCTTGGAAATTTCCTGTTGAACTACGTCCAGCTGGGATTAACACAGCACGTATCCTTTCAGCCTTCAGAGGTTGGTAGGTGTGTGTGTGTTCACCTCATTACAGCCAAAGGTCACATCCCCCAGAGCATTGTCATCTGAACATATTTGGATGGCAACCTGAGCCAAGGCCTTCCTGCCCTTTACTCTCCGCAGAGCCCCAGATGTGCTTCTCTAGATGTTTCCCCTTGATGTTCTGCCAAAACCTCAGACTCATCACACCCAAAACCATCCTTCCAACCTGCTTCCCCTCCCTCCCATTACCCCATTCTTGGTTTGTAGCCACATCAGCCATCCAGGCACATTGACTCCAGACCCCTGATTCGTCCTCCAAGAGATACACGTGCTCTGTGCAGCCACACTCAGAGCTTAGAGACTCCACAGCTGCACAAGATCTCCTCCCTGAGAATAACACCCCCAGTCACATGACAGAAAACGCATACTCTTCCCCACAAAGCTCACGTCAAATTCAGAGGCATGGTCAGTCCTGCAGAAATAAAGTCAGACCCATGCAGAAACTCGCCTTCCTGCGCAGTCACATTGAATCATGCACACATTCACACGTGCGTGGTCCTGGGTGGCAAGATTTTCACCAGGAGCATTCTGGGAAAATGAAACATCGTAAAGTCCAATCATCTTGAACCCAGACCTGGGCCCTGAACCCATCAATCCTGCGGGGGGAGGAGGGCAGGCCGTGCCTTTCCCCTGTGCCTGACAGCCTCATGAGTTGTGCCTGCTCCATGGACCTTGGTGCCATAATTCACCCTCAGTGCCCACAGGATGACTGCCCAGCCTGGCATTTTGCCCAATTTAAACTCCAGGCCTGCCTGTGCCTGTTCTCCTGGCCCCAGAGCCAAGCTGTAGCCACAAGCTGGGGATGAAAGTAGGGAATGGAGGTCCCATAAGGGCTCTGTCTCCCAGGAAAGAGATTCACAAGAAATTTCTATCACCCTTATGTCTTCCAGGATCCCCTGTGCTGAGAAGTCGGCCAGGGATTCCAGGACAAATTCTTCTCTGTGCCCAGACCACAGTCAAATCTAAGCTGCCTTAAACAAATTGGCAAAGAGGATCCCAGCAGCCCGAACCTGGGGTGTAGACACCAATGGCAACCTGGAAGCTACTGCGCCCATGGCTTTGCCTTCCCTTTCCTCCACCTCTAAACCCACACACAGACTGCCACAGCTCTGGGGCTGCCTTCCTGAGGATGGGCAGTGGCCAGGCCATCCCTGGAGCTGATGCTCGCTGCGCAGGGAGTGGTGGTGTGATGAAGAAGATGGGATGGGTTATTTACATGCTAGTGCGATAGCATGGACGATCAGGGTGTATGGCCAGAGTGCATGAAGGAGATAAGGCAACAGGAGGATCTCACAAAGATCCAGAGTTACAGGCAACTTGCTATTGACTCTAGGAGGAGAGTTTTCTTCTCGACTGCTGAGAGCTGGGCACAAGGCTGTCCTGCCCATGTATAGTCTCTTGAAGAAGCTTTGACTGTAGTGCAGGGTCTGGCTCAGTCGCTCTAGCATCCTGCTGCTGCCCCTGAAGGGTGAGCAGACCACGGTGAAGAAGGATTCCCCAGGAACCAGCTGCTAGCAGATTCTGGGGGATTTTGTCCAGAACTTCTCTTTTAACCTGTTGGCATCCTTTTCTGTCTTCGAACATTATTTATTTACCTTGTTCCCTCTCTGGTCCTCATTGGGGAAAAATTCGAATAAACAAATGTTGGTGGAATAACTGACCAACCATTTGGCAAACAATAAAGCTGAAATCATGCTTCACTCTTTATACAAAAATAAATTTAAGGGGACAAAAACATAAGTGGTAAAAAGTGAAACCACACAAGGACTAAAGCAGAGTGAATATTTGTATTATCTTAAGGAAAAGTGGCCTCTCTAAATATGACAGGAAATACAAAAGGTATAAAGAAAAGGCCTTGTAGACTTAACCACATGAAAATCAAGTGCTTATGAAGGACAAAAAAATAAAAGAAGATTGAAAGTCAGGATGAAGAAAAACATTAGGAATATTAGCTCTAATATATAAAAGAGCTCCCACAAATATCAAAAAAGATAAATATTCCAATAGAGAAATGGGCAAACAACATGATGAGACAACGTGTAAATGAAATCTGAATGCCCACTAAGAACTAAGTATGCTGATCAAAGAAATGCAAATGCAAAATTAATTGTCACCTATCAGTGGGCAAAAGGTTTTTCAAACACTGACAAGGGTATATAATATTGGCAATGGTGTAAAAAAAGGAGCTCTCCCCCACACTGTGTTCATGGATTGGAAGCCTTAGTGTTAAGATATCAATACTACCCAAATAATCTACAAACATATAGACCAATAGAATAGAATAGAAAGCCCAGAAATAAACCCTTGCATATACAGTCAAATGGTATTCAACAGGTGTACCAAGACCATTCAATGGAGGACAGTCTTTTCAACAAATGGTGCTGGTATATCTGAATATCCACATGCAAAAGAATGAAGTTGCATGCTAATCTAATGTCATATACAAAAATTAACTCAAAATGGATTAAATACCTAAACATAAGGCCTAAAATTATAAAACTCTTAGAAGAAAACCTAGGGCAAAACTTCATGATGTTGGATTTCACAATGGTTTCCTGGATTTAACAATAAAGGCACAGGCAAAAATAAATACATTGAATTTAATGACAAATTTAAAATTTTGTGCATCAACTGTAAAAAAGTAACCTGCAGAATGGAACAAAATATTTGCAAATGATATATTGGATAAAGGATTAATATCGAGAATATATAAAGAACTAACGTTCATAACAAAAAATAAACAAACCAATTCAAAAAGAATCTGAATAGACATTTTTCTAAGAAAGATACACAGAAGGCCAATAAACACATGAAAAGATGTCCAACATCATAACTACTAAGAAAATGCAAATCAGAACTATAATGAGATACCATCTCATGTCCTTTAGGATAAAAACAAAACAGAAAGTAACAAGTGTTGGTGAAGATGTAGATAATTGGAATCCTTGTGTATTGTCGGTGGGAATGTGAAATGGTACAGCCACTGTGAAAAGCAGTATAGTGCTTCCTCAAACAATTAAAAATAGAATTACCATATGATCCAGCAATTCCACATCTGGGTATATACCCAAAAGAATTGAAAGCAGGGTCCTGAAAAGATTTGTTTTTAAATATGGTTTTATTGATATTTTAGACTCTAATTTAGAGAGAGAGAGAGAAACATCGATGAGAAAGAACATCAATCAGCTGCCTCCTGCACAACCCCTACTGGGGAGGCAGCCCAAAACCCAGGCATATGCTCTGACTGGGAATCGAACCAGCGACCTCTCAGTCCATGGGATGACGCTCAATCCACTGAGCCACACCTGCTGGGCCTGAAGAGATATTTGTACACCCATATTCATAGCATTATTTACAATAGCTTAAACATGGAAACAGTCTACATATCCATCGATGGATGGATGTATAGATAAGCAAAATGTGGTATATACATACAATAGAATATTATTTATCCTTAAAAAGAAAAGAAACTCTGACACATGCTACAACGTAGTTGAGTTGAGGAAAGTATGCCAAGTGAACTAGCCAGTCACAGAAAGATACTGTGAGATCCCCCCCCCCCCCAGGTGCTGCTTAGACGTGCTCGAAGACAGAAAGTGGGAGGGTGGCTGCAGGGCCTGGGGCAGGAGAAAATGCTGTGTCTTTGTTTCATGGGGACAGAGTTTCCATTTTACAAGATGAAGAGTTCTGGAGATGGATGTTGGCGAGGGTCATACAACAGTGTGAATGTACTTAATACCGCAGAATTGTCCACTTAAAAATGGTTAGGACTGTAAATTGTATGTTATATGTATTTTAGCACAATAAAAAATATTGGGAATGCCCTGGCCAGTGTGGCTCAGTTGGCTGAGCGTCATCCCGTGCACCTGTAGGTCACCGGTTACATTCCTGGTCAGTGCACATGACCTGGTTGCTGGCTCCATCCCCAGTAGGGGGCGTGCAGAAGGCAGCCAGTTGATGTTTCTCTCCCTCTAAAATCAATAAAAACATATATTTTTAAAAATTGGGAATAAAAAGCTAAAAAATAACAAAACCAAAACCTGACAAGGGTATCTATTGTTGGCAATGATGTAAAGAAAGGGGCTCTGTCCCACACCACTGGTAAGAGAGACGGGGACGGGTTGAGTGTCTCTGGGGGCCAGCAGACCAATATACCAACAGCGGCTGCTAATGTATATAGCCCTTATTACATACCAGGCATCCTTCTAAGTGCTTTGTGTGTAATAATTTATTAAATCCAAACAGTAATTCCACCGAGGAAATCATATCATTATCCCCATTTTACAGATGAGGAAACTGAAGTCCAGAGAGGGTAGGTAATTTGCCCAAGGTCCCTTTGCTAGGGAACAGCAAAACTGGTGTGGAATCCCAGGCACCTAGCTCTACTCTGCTATATTATCCCATTATGTTAATTGTGCAAACCCTTTGTCCTAGAAATTTCACTCCTGCAAATCCATCTTATGGAGTTAATTAAGCAAGTGCATAGAGATGTGTATGCAAGGAGGTGGCTCTCTGCGTCTAATATATCAGAGGGAAAATGGGAACAATATAAATGTTCATCAGCAGGAGATCCACTGACTAAATTATGTTACTTCCATAAAAAACAGAATGCTATGCAACCATTAAAAAGTATGAGGTATATTTCTATTCACTGAAACAGAAAGATTGCAACACCATATTGTTGAGTGGAGAAGCAGGTTGCAGAACAGCATGCATAGTACGATCCCATTTAGGTAAAATTATACATATATCACTCAAGATCTGAGAGGATGCTCACCAAAACGCTAAAGGTTATTATCTTGAGATGGTGAGGATTTCAGGAATTTTTATTTCTGCCTTTCTTCTTTTCTCGTATTGTGTGCATTTTGTGCAGTGAGCATATATTATCTTTGTAAATAGAGGCAATTTTTTAAAAAAAAACGAGTCTCCTAGAATTGGTGTCTCCTTATTTATATCTCTCTGCACTTTGTTTTGCCAGCCTACAAGGAGAACCTACTATGTGTTAGGCTCTGGATTGGGAGGTAAAAGAGAGAAAGGGATACGTAGAAGGTTTGGGGGGGAGACAGAGACAAGGCCACAGTGGGAAACCTGGGGAGAGAGACACCTACGCTCTGTTTGACTGAGACAGAAATCGGGGCAGAGCAGAAAGGCACCAAGAATATGCACCAGTGAGGAAAGATGAGAAGGTACAGACACAGGTACTTGGTATGGGCACCATGTCTCACTCCCAGGTTGGCTAATGCTGTCCTGTTAATGAAGTGAGTGATTAATAGCCAAGGGGATAGAGACCTGGTATATGAGATTAATCCCAGTTAATGAATCCATTGTTAACGGCATTAAATAGCAACGGGGGGTGAGGGGGAGGCAGCCCCCCTCAGCACATCCAGGCCAGGCTGGCTCTAGAGCTGCTGGGAGAGGGAGGCTTCAGCCTGGGGTGGGGAGAGAGCAGAGAGAGAGAGCACAGCGGTGAGCATGTACCGCGTACCGACTATGACTCTGGGGCTCTCTCACACGCTCCTCTGTGCTAGTCCAGTGGCTTTAGTATCCCCACTTCACCGGGCCGTGGAGATGACAGCTTGCCCCTGTCTCTGAATGCTGTGCCCTCATCAACCTGACTCCAGGCTCGGCTCTGTCTGTCAGGCTACAGTCCCTTTAAGGAGAAGCTGAGTGACAAGGTCCGGGGACACGGTGGGTGGAGGGTGGAGATAAGTGGTCACTGGTCACAGGAGGCAGGAGGACATGAAGGGACTAGAGGAGCTCTCCAAGAATCAGGGCAGGGAGGGCCCTTCATGGAGGCAGAGAAAAAGTGGATGGCAGAAGTCTTTCTTCTCGGAGGACAACAGAGTCCAAAGGTGAGGTGACCTGGCTGTGTACTGCCTCTCTTCCAAGGGACCCGGGCCTCAGGACTGTCAACACATCAAAATAGAGACGTCTTTCTCCCCAGATTGCCTCTCCCCTGGCTCCAGCTGACCACCTAGAACCACCTGAGCGGGAGCCTTGGCTCACTCCTGCCCACCCCAAGGCTTCTCTGGGTGTAGGGATAACATTTCCTGAACCCCAGCCTGCCTGGTCCCGATGCTAGAAGCTGAACACATGCTGATTTGCTTGATGTTCATGATAACCCCAAGTAATAGATGTTCTTGTTTTCATTTTACAGATAAGAACACTAAGGCTCAGAGACAGACACTTCCTTGCCCAAGATCCCACAGCAAGTTAGTGGTAGAGCCTGGATTTGAAATCAGTCCTACCTGGCTCAAATCTACGCTCTCCTGCAACTCCTTCTTCCCCTAGACCAGTGGTCCTCAAAGTGTGGTCTCCACACCAGCAGCAGCGGTGGCAGCATCAACTTAGGAATGCAATTCCTGGACCTCACCCAGACCTACTGGGGTGGCCCCCACATCTGTGTTTTAACCAGCCTGAAGGATTCTCAGAACTGCTGCCCTATACACAGCTTCCCCTTGGACAGCGGAGGACTCCTGCAGGGTGATGCCTGGTGAGCCTCCTGAGTGCTCCTGCTCCTCCCTACACTGATGCACCAGGGGCCCTTCACCCCTCTAGCTGCACTCTGCGTGATCTCATCCTATCTCCTGGCTTTAAACAACATTTATATGCCGACAACTTCCCAATTTATATTCTCAGTCCTGACATCTCCCTTGAACTCCCGTACATCCAGCTACCTACCTGACATCTCTGTTTAGATGTCTCAAGGCATCTCGAGATTAAAGTGAATCCTGATTGTCTGCAAACCTGTTCCTCTCCCATCTCCCCCCTCTCAGTAAATGGCAACAACACTGACCCAGTTGTTCAGGCCCAAAGTCTTGGAATCATCCTTTTCCCTTTATCCCATAGCCCACATTCAAGCCAATAGAAAACCCATGTGGTTCTGTCTGCAAAATACATTTCAAGTCTGACTGCTGTTAGCACCTCCACATCTGCCACTATGCTCCAAACTGTCCCTCTCTTCTCACCTGGACGCAGTCGCTTCCTAACTAACCCTTCCACTCCCACTCACGCCCCCTACAGTCTGGTCTACAACCACTGGCCAAGGTGATCCTTTCAAAATATAAATCTGAGATTATGTCACTGTCCTGATCAAACTCCTCCAGTGGCTTCCCAACACATACAGAATTAAATTCACAGTCCTCATCTGACCTCCAAAAACCCCGTACAATCTACACCCCCACATCCCTCCTCTCCAATTTCATCCACTCTCTCACCTCACCTGCCCACCTCACCGCAACCATAACTGCCTTTTCGCTCCACCTTGATTACAGCAACAGGCTCCCACCTCAGGGCCTTTGCACAAGCTCTTGCTTCTGCTCAGAATATTTATCCAATTGCTTTATTCAATTCACTGCATACCACCTCCTGATCCTTACTTAGCTTTGTTTTATGCACAGCACACTTTCACTTGACATTATGTCATAGATTTATTTGCTTTACTATCTGTCTCCCCTACCAGGCTGTAAACTCCATGGGGATAGGGACTTTTCATTTGCTCAGTAACTAGAACTGTGTCAGCCACAGGAGGTACTCAATCTGTATTTTCTGAGTGAATGAATGAACAAATGAATGAATGAATGCATTTTGCTGAACTTCTGCTCCCCCACTTGTAAAAATAGGCATATTCACTTCATAAAGTACCTATGGAGACTGAATAAATATGTCAAAATACATAGCTTATAACTGGCATAATGTGGATCCTAAATAAAGATATATTTTTGTCATTTTGGACAAAATGACATACCTTCCTTGTTTAAGAATCCATGCTGGCTCTGTATTTCCTGCCACCTTCAGTGTGAGCCTTGACCAGGCCAGGCCAAGCTGGGCCAGAGCTGACCAGGGTTTGCCGAGAGTTGGTAAACAGACTACAACCCAATCTGCCTTCTCTCTGTCCCCTGAAAGAAACAACAATAACTTCACATCTATATGAGACTTTACAGTTTGCCTTCCGCTGATGTCAAACCGTCTTCACAACCATCTAGCAAGTTTGTACTATTACGCCCATTTTCAGAAGGGGGCACTGACAGCGTGAGGGATTTAGGAGGATGGCAGCTCCGGGCGAGGCTGGATGGTAATCACCTCTAGTCATCTGAGGCCTACTCTCCGCTCTTCCTTCTACTTCAGGATTCCTCTCCACGCCCTCACTTTCCACCTTTCTCTTATGCCTGGACTCCCCTTCCCTCTGCGCCAAGTGTCAATTCTACTCTTGCTCTGAGATCCAGCTCACCGTTCTCCTCCTCCTGGAAGCCCTCCTGACTCTCCCTCTGTCCTCCAAACTTCTCTACATTCTGTACTCTCTTGCCCTGTTATCCGTCTCCCATGTGTATTCTTTCTTCAACTGCAACAATAGTGACATAATTTTTAAATTACATTTGCTATATAGGCAAACAGATCAGAGAGATATAGAGGAAAAAGTCAAAGTCCCCCTTCACTGCCCCTCCTCCATCCCACTCCTCCTCCGAGTAACCAGCAGTCTAGCCTGATGGCTGGCAGCCCCCTTCCAGGCATTTACCCACCTGCACTTGCTCGCATGCTAATAACAGTGCTTAATAGAGAGGATCCCACTGCACCTCTTCTCCGAATTGATTTTTTGACTTAGTGATGGTCTTAGTGACCGTGCCCATCAGCACACATAGACTCCCTTTGAAGAGCTAAGACGGAGGATGTACCATGATTCACCAACCCACTTCTCTGATGAAGGACGTGGGGTCATTTCCAGCTGTTCATCGTTGGGGAGCACCCTGCCCCGGCAGCTGCGGGCCCCTCGGAGCACGTGCGTTCCCACGGGAAGAACTGAAGCGCAGCGGCAGCAGCAAGGCCGCCCTTCAGAGGCTGGGCCACTCTATACTCCTTGGTGGCCCACACACTGACCTGCACTCTGAGTGTACAAAGCACTTCCACAAGCACTATTTTATTTGCTCCTCACAAGAACTCTGAGAGGTATTGACATGAGTACCATTTCACAGCCCCATCCTGTCACTCTGCGGAGCTGGTGCTCGGATCTGAGCTTGTAAGACAAGGCGGTCCCCAGACCCTAGAAGCGGTGGGGGGCGGGGCACATGCGCGATTCAGGAGTCCCAGTGGGGTCCTGAGCAGCAGAGGAGCAGGGGCACTTGGGTGGGGCACTTGGTAGAGACTCAAAAGCCTGAGGAGGGGCTTTCTTCCCACTCCTTCCACAGCTCAGAAGAGCCTGGGCTCAGGCTGAGAAGCAGGGCTGCTATGTTGCCATGGAAACAGAGGGTTCCTCTCTCCCTCACAGCAGGAATCACGGTGATTGGGGGGTGGGGGTAGGAGGAGGATGTTTCCCTGGCAGCACCAAGGGTTGAGGCTAGGAGGCTGGTCACTCCGCCCCCTCATTCCTCCCCCTTTTCCCTCCCCATCCACTGTGGAGGCCAGCAGCCAGCAGGAGGTGTGTGGGTGCAGGGGGCGGTGGTATGGATCTGGAAGGGACACAGTCTGTTGGTGGGGGTGGGGTGAGGTGGGGGAGGCAGGGGCTCCTGAAGGATGCTGCAGAAGATCCCTCTTTTTAGACAGCCCACATATCAGTGGCTCCCTTACACCCCAAGCCCTGCCCAGGTACTTTTACAGGACACAGCCTTCTCCCACACTCACTCATAGTCACAGTCAACCCCACTCTCCCGCCCAGCACGCCCGTGCTGACCTGAGGCACATGTGCAATGAAGTTCTTGCATACACACACACACACACACACACACACACACACACAGAGTCACGCACTGATATGCTGATATGCTGACGTGTTTGCACATTCATTTATACACAGTCACACCCAGACATGCAAACCATATGCACCTGCTACCTGATGCACAAGTGTGGTCACATATTCACGCACACGTGCAAATACGCATTCTCTGCCTCTGTGACTGATTGTCAGTCCTGGAAGCACCTTGCCTTCTTCATATCTCCTCTTGCTTACTCCCCCTCTCCTTTGTCTTTTCCCTCCTCTCCCCCCAGCCCTCAGCCTGTCCTTGGCGGGAGCCCTGCCCTCTGGGCTCAGCCCTGGAAGGAGATGCTGTCATTTCCAAAGGGGCAGATTCTCAGACACAGACAGCACTCAGCCTTGAAAAAGCAGGAAGGGCTGGAGGGATGCTGTGTCAAGTTTGATACCCCACCCACCTCCCTTCCCTTCCAGATAATACTCCTGTCTGATCCCAGCTGGATTTAAGAGCAGCAAAAGCCATCCCCTTCCCCAAACAAAACAAAACCCTCCTATAAGCTTGCCACTATTTTAAAAAATTGTGAATATCTGAATAGCTGTGGTTAATAATAATAGGTAGCTAAGTGGCTAATTATTGAGGGCTTGAGTACTAAGTTCATGGCCCCACTTATTCCTCCAAGGCAGGGAATAGTATATCCATTCTACAGTGAAGGAAACTGAAGCTTAGAGAACCCATGTAACTTCCAAGTGATGGAGCAAGACCTCAAGAGCAAGGCCTGCCAGACTCCACTGATCCCTAACCCAAAGACCCCTGACCTTCAACTGTCCAAATTCCACACCTTGAGCTCCTGCACTGGGCAAAGGCACTTGGACAGGAGATCTGGGGTATCAGCAGGATGACTAGCACAGAAAGCAGACACACCTGCTCGTTGAAATAGAACCCTAGATATGTCTCTCCTTAGGGTCCATTGGTCATTCTCTGCCTCCTCCCACTCAGAGAACTTCCACAGGTAGTCCCTGGGACTCGAGCCCCCTGCTCTGTGTCTGGACGACTTACAGCCTCTCCTCTTCATGTCACCAGCTTGCTCATCCTCCCGAGCCCCCCGCTGCAAATTAGTTCTTTTGCAGAGAATTATTCTAGTTCCATTTCCCTTCTGGCCCGCTCCAGCCAGGCCCAGAGAGCTATTAGAAACATTTACAATGTCTCATCAAGGTGTTATGCTAAACACAATTTAGCTCATTTCTAAGGAAAATTCTGTTCTCGGTTACTATTTTTTTTCTCCCTGCTACACTGAGATTCTATTCTCCTAGTATTTTGAAGGTAAAATGTTGTTGTTTTTTTAAAAGTGCTCTTGCTTGACAAAATTTTAAGTTGCCAAATTCTATAAGTTTTGCTTTTTTTTTTTTTAAATAAGAGGGTCTGGAAACTACTGATTGTCTGCTAACCTAACCTAACCCCAAATTTTCACAGACAGGAAAAATGAATCCAAGAGAAGAGGCTTGTCAGAGAATCGGCTTTATTTGTGAGTTCCACAAACTCTAGGATCAAAAGAACTGATTCAAAGCCAATATAGCCATTGTGTGACCACAACTAGGCAAGTCACCAGACCTGTGCAAGCCTCAGTTTTCTCACCTGTACAATGGACTGATCTGATAATCCAATAAGACACTGCATGGTTATTTTTGACACTATAAAATGTTATCAAACATTAGTCATCACATAACCCTTTGGCTGCAAAGCTGGAGACAGAATCCAGGCTTCCTGACCCATGTTCGGTTATTCTGCCATGCCTTGGTGTGTTCAGATGGGACAAGGGCGGGCTGTGGAGTCCAACACCTGGCTCTAACTCCAGCTCCTTCATTCACTGGCTGTGGAATTGTGGGCAAAATAACTCATGTCCCCATTGGTTCTTCATCTAAAGACAGGAGAGCGTAATACTTAATGTGTGGTTGCTGGGATTAAATGAGTTAATATGTGTGAAGGGACCTGCCCAGTGCCTAGCACATGGCTGGCTGACAATAAGTGGGTGTTTTGTCCCCTTCCTCTCAGACTCTTTCCTCCAGCTGTCATTCTCTGAATTTCTTCAGTGGTGACCAATCTTTTGCTTCCTTTGAAGGAAGATTTGATTTTGGAAAGAGCCCAAGGTCACTGAGAGGCTCATCTGGCCAGGGAGGCAGACGATTAGTAATCAAGCCCAGGAAGGAACACCCTTTGGATGTGCAGATGGGTTTCAGCCCTGCAAGGGGGAGGACGGGTTTCTCCTCCAGTGCCAGCTTGGAAGGAGGCCAGTCTTGCTAGGGGGGCCCATGGTTCTACTGTGCAGGGCCTCTTCTGAGGCCACCGAGGGAAGCAAGGCTGCACCTCCCAGAAAGGGGGCAGTCACCCTGTGTTGGCAGTTCAGAGGGGACGGTCCTGGCTTCTGTGACTGCCTCTCGTGCTTGCCAAGCCAGATGTCAGAGCCAGAATGACACATCGTCCAGTCCACTCCCCGTGTTTTTAAAATGAGAAAACTGAAGCCCTTCCCTCCCCCACCTGTTCCCTAGTGGACAGAAGTGAAGCTCCAAGTGCAACTCTGAACGCCTGAGCTAGAAACTGACCTTGGCTGTATCAAGCCCAACCTTCTCTTTCTTTCCCACCCCACTTTGCAGATAAGGACCCAGAAGGCAGAGAGAGAAAAGCCATGTGCCCAAGGCACGTGTTCCCAAGGTAGTGTCAGAGCTGCTATTCATGAGTAGCAAATCACTGCTCTCCCAGGCTCGCCTGAGAACATCCACAGAGGCAGAGGAAGGAGGGCCAGCCCAGGAAGGAACCTGGGTGGGGGGGAGCCACCCAAGGAGGTGGCAATGTGTGCTTTCATTAAGGGTCCTGTGAGGAAGCAGTGACTCAGCAGAGGGGCCAGCTGGCAGCAGCTGTGTCCCTGGCTCCCAGGACCAGGCTAGCCCCCTCCTCTTCAGCCTTCAGCTTCCTCATTGGGAAAGAGAATGGGTGCTGCACTGCATACACCCGCGGCCCTTCATCCCTCCGCCAAGGCTGCAGCCCCTAGGGTCCCACACCTTGATGTGATGGCAAGGGTGGCTGGGGTGCCCTGCCCCCCTAACTCCCACAGCGCTCACTGGACAAACAGCCGCAGAATTCTACCTCAAACTCCCACTTTATTGGTTTCCAGTATCACCTTTGCCCCTCAGTTTCCCTCGAATCTTCCCACTCCCGCAGCAGCAGTTGCTGGGGGCTCAGCCTAGGAAACCTGCGCCATCTAGGGGCACTCAGCCTCCACTGCAGCTTGGCAGAGGGAGGAAGGCTGGATCTCGAAGTTCCCTTCCGAGATGCCCCTGACCTTTATCTGTCCTCTCTGTCTTCACTACTCCCTTGAAAAGGGCAGTTCAGGGACTTCTAAGATGAGGAAACTGAGAAGATCGAGCAGCAGCCATGCGGCAGACTCCAAACCAGAACTCCGGCTTCCTGATTCTAGCAAGCTTCCATTGCTTTTTATTCCCCTATTCCAAGGGCATCTCTGGGAGGAGTGACAGTTGAAACATAAGAAACGAGTAAGTCTTCAACAACTGCTCTTTAGAGGGGCAGAAATCATCGTAAATTGATGTGAAACTTATTTTGTTGGTTTCAATAAGGACTTGGGGTGGACAGAGTCAGACCATGGGCTGTGGGTGGCCCAGCAGAGACACCAGGAGCCTGGACAGACTGGGGGTCAAGTCTTTGCTCTATCAAGCACTCAGCTGGGCCACCCCCTACCCCATCTGGAAGAGAAGCCTCTGAGCTACCCAGGAAGCTGTGTTAACATTTTTTTACTGGGTCCTTGAGAGGATTAGCAACAAAGTATGAGAAACACCTGACACCTGGCTGGTCTCAGCAAGTCTGTCCTCCAGACAGGGGCCCAAGCAATTCTATCACTCCTCCCCCCAAACCCTGCCTCTGGCCGCCCAGTCCCCACGTTGGACCGGAGGCCGCCTGAGACCTGCCCCCCTCCCCTCTCACCACATCCCTCCTTCTCCAGCCCTGGAACCTCACTTCCCACTTCACCCCACCCCATCCTCCTACCCTACTCCCCACCCCCACTCTTTACCCAGCCTCCTCTCTGTTTCCAAACACCCTGAGTTCGGTGTTTGCTCTTCCTTCCATCTGGAATGACACCGGCACGACCTGTTCCTTCACTGCCTTCAGGTTTTTACTCAAATGTCACCTTCCAGAGAGGGGTCTTCCCTACATGAAGTTTCAACTCCCCCCACCCCCCATGCATGATTTTGTATTTTTTTTCTTTCGCATTTGTTGCCACCTAACATACCATCTATACACCTAACTTACTTCTCTTGTCTATCGTCTGTTTACCACTCGCTGTGTTCCCTGCCGAGTTCTTGTCATATAATAAATATTCGTTAAATGTGTGGATGTCTATTCAAATAATGATTTTTAAAAGAATAAACAAATCAAAAAAACACAGAACACTGACCTTCCCAATGCCTCTTGGAAACTCAGAAAATAGTTAACATGCTTAAGACTTTTCTGTCTATAAAATCTCTTTCTATTAAATATTGAATGTTACCCCAGGACTCTGTGAGGAGCCAGGGAAGGGCGGCGTGCCCTATGGGTCAGGAAGTGGAGGGCCCGCAGAGCGAAGGGCTCCGGTCTGGCTCACGCAGCCGCTGCGGGCAGAGCCAGGAGGATCCAGGCTCCCAGCTCCGAGGCTGCAGAGCTTTCTTCTTCCCACATTTCAGCGGCTTCCATTGAGCGGGGGACCTGGAAGTACTTACGCTGAAGCACTTGGTTGAAGGATTGTTCTTAGCATAAGCACAGTACTTAAGTGGCCACCCAGTCAGCTTTCTGAAGGCTATCCCAGGGGACGGGCAGAGCCTTTCTTAACATCTGTGAAAGCTTACCGGGCACCAACCAACTCTATGGCAGGATCAGGAGACCAACCCGGAGCAGAGAAAGGCAGACTGCTCAAACCAGTGTGGCGAGCTTCTCAGAGCAGAAGCCACTCCCAGGAGCGCGCAGGGGCGCGGATGGACTTTGAGAGAAGCAGTGAGATGTCCGGGAAGAGAGCATTGCACAGGGATCCTGGGCTGGAATCCCAACTCCATAGGAAAGTTGCTGCATGACCTGGGCCTTGCCACCACTGGGTCCAGCTTCCGAGAAGCCCTCCTGTGTTCTGTGCCACAAGGCAGCATGCTTTCCTCTGGCAGAGCAGTCAGCACAGTGCATTGATACATCAGCCTCCCCCTCTCCCTAAGCCAATGGTTCTCAGCCTGGGGGCATTTGCCCCCCAGGGCATATTTGGCAATGCTTGGAGACATTTTTAGTTGTCACAATTGGGGTATGTTACTGGCATCTAGTGGATAGAGGCCAGAGATGCTGGTACACATCCTATAATGCACAGCCTTCCATAAGAATTATCCGGCCCAACTGTCAAGAGTTACCCTAGAGTGCTCCTGGAGGAGGAGGAAGCGTTAGATTCTTCTCTGCACACCCCGTGCCCAGCGTGGCATGTGTAAAGCCATCCACGTATTTGCTGATTGCAGACACCTCTGGGTTCCCCTTGACTCTGGGAGTGTAGGATTTAAAACCCCTGACTCTATCCCGCTGGCCCCACTCTCCTTTCTCATTGGCTGGGCTGATGGCTGGGGTTGGAGCTCAGAAGGCCTCCACAGAAGGAGGCTCAAATCACCTTTGACTGTGGTGCCACATCTATCTCCCTTAGGTTCACAGTCTCAGCTCTGCCCCCAGTCACAACTGTCTCGGTGACAGCCCTGGGCTTTAGGATCAGACCAACATAGTGTAAGTATTATATCTCTACTCACTCACTCACTCTGCCCCTCAGGTGTCACCTCTCCTACCTTCCTCATCTGTGTGCAAACCAGGAGCACAATCCCTGACCCTCCCTGCAGGGCGTTCATGAGTATGTGTAAAGTGCTGGACTAGCATGAGAGAAACTTCCTACTGAGGTTGACCAGTTGGCTGGTTCCAGTTGAAAAATCCTGAGTTTCAGTGGTCTAGCTGGAGGGGACAGCATTCCTGGAGAATCTCTGCTCACCATGGCCCCTCCAACTGCAATGTCCAGGAGCTGGGTCTGGCCCAAATCAGCAATAAGCCAGCTCCAGAAGGATGATTCAAGAAGACATGTAGGGTCAAGAAGCAGCCCCCTGAGAGCAAGGCAGTGTCTGAGAGGTTTGCCCACATGTCCCTGATGCTCACTATCACATCTGGTACCTGGTGGGCTTTCAGTGAGCACTGGTGGACAAATGCATATACACTGTTGCTCCTGATGCAGCCCCTACTGTGTGTGTGCCCAGCCCTAGCCGTGTACACAATCCCATTTAGCCCTATTGGTAGGAGACACAACCTATATTTGCAAAGGAGCTGAGGCTCACAAGGTGAAGCTTCATGCCCAAGGGTCAGAGCTCGTAGGTGGCATCTCTGGGATTTGAGCTCAGATCAATTCTTACCAAAGTCCATGATCTTTCCATAATCCTCCCCATATCCCCTCTATCCAGGGGGCAGAAGCTCTTTTGAGAAAACAGTTCTAGGAGCAGGCCCTTCCAGCCCAAAGAAACTCCATTTTGCACTGCAGATAGAAACCAGGAGCCAGCTAGGATTTTTCAGCCCCCAGCCCCTAAGTCTTATCCTTGTCAGTATTGGGGAGTCCCTGGAGCTGGGGAAGACTTTAGCAAGTACCCATCACCATTCCCGGCAGTCTCTGGTATTGAGACCCAGAAATCTGCCTCTCTTGCCAGCAACCTCTAAACCCTACTCCAGGACTTCTGATACGGTTTAAGTCCCTTAGCTAAACTCCTGGGACACATGTAACAGGGCTTTCAAGGCCGGGTCCTGCATGGTCATTTCCTAGTGTCTCCTGTCAGTCTCTTCAAACACTTAGTACTTCACCTCTTAGGTCAATGAGCCCTTGCAAGAACCTGCTGCCACCCTCACACCTCCGTGTCCTTGTACATGCTGCTCTCTCTACATAGGACAGCCTTTTCTGTCTTGCTGGCCAATCAGATTTCTTCTCAACCTGGGCCTGCTTATCCATTAGGCATGGCAGGCACAGTGCCTCAGACCCACAACACTTTTGGGGATCCACAAAAATGTTTCCTTTTCTTTTTTTAAAAAATTTTTTTCCCCTTCATTGATTTCAGAGAGAAAGGAAGGGAGAGGGAGACAGAGATAGAAACATTGATGAGAGAGAACATCAATTGGTCACCTCCTGCTTGCCCCTCACTGGCAATTTGGCCCATAACCTGGGCATGTGCCCTGATCGGGAATCGAACCGGTGACCTTTTGGTACATGGATCAATACTCAACCACTGAGCCACACCGGCTGAGCTGTTTTCATTTTATTTATTTATTTATTTATTTTTATCCTCACCCGAGGACATTTTTGCATTTATCTTCAGATAGAGGGAGGAAGACAGGGAAAGAAGCATCGATCTGAGAGAGACACATCAACTGGTTGCCACCTACATGACCCCAACCAGGGCCGGGGACAAACTGCAACCCAGGTACCCTTAGTGGGAACCGACCCCGGGACTCTGGTCCAGGGGCTGATGCTCTAACCACTGAGCAAAACTGGCCAGGTCTGTTTTCATTTCTTTTAAAGTCAGAAGAAAAAAATAAACTTTAGGTCAAAGAAAATGTTTTAATATGTCATCTTAATAATTTGTCTTTATACTAATGAGGTTGTAAAATATACTTTCAGTTATGTGTGTGTGCATCATTAGTTTTAATAATGTGTGTGTGTGTGTGTGTGTGTGTGTGTGTAGGAAGGGGCCATGAATGTCAAGTGTCTCGGACACACTAAATTCATAATGTGGGCTTGTCCTCAATCTTCAAACCCAGCGGTTGAGTCACTTCCTCTAAGAAGTTGTACCCTTAGCACAACCCCAACAGAACTGCCTCTTATCTGTGTTCCCACAATCCACTTTGTGCCTCACACATGGTGCTGCTAACCTGCGTTTCTATTAGATGGTGAGCTTGATAAGGTAAAGGCCATAACTTATGCATCCCTGTGTCCCTAGCTGGCACATGGCAGGTACTCAGCTAACGTTACTAATTCAGTTGAAGCTCCTCATACCAATAAGAAACAAAGGCCTCACCTTCTCAGGCCACCCAATAATGTACACAGCAGAGCTGTGTCTAATCGTGTATTCGGTCACATGTGCCCATTACAGGCCAGACACTGTCCTGGGCAGAGGAGTCAATTGGCAATCCAGAAGGCAAACAGGTCCTGCCCTCATAGAGCTTCTATCTGCCGGCTCCTCCCGCCAGTCCCTGTCTTTCAGACTCTCCCGGTATCTCCCTGTCCTGCCCCATGACGTGTCCCCAACACAGGTGCAAGGAGAGAAAACACTGAGGCCCCACCCTCCTTCCCCAGCTTCTCCAGCCGCTCAGGCTCACCGCCTCTCCCACAGGGACTGCATTCCTCCTTCCCCCTCTCCTGGAAGGTGACTACTCTAGCTCCTGTGTGCTCATTAATTTCACGCTCCATCTCCTACGTGACTGACCTACTTTCTGCTCTTTCCCCACGTGGCTGCCCAGCAGCGCTGGGTCTCTCCCGTACCTGGGGCTGGGTTTCCTCAAGCCTCTCCTGCTCCCTGCAGCCAGGTGTCCCTCCGATGCCTCAACCCTCCCTACCTGGCATCAGAGTCGTCCAGCCTGCAGGTAGCAGGAGCAGAGGTCTATGTGGACTCATAGCCCTGGATTCAAATCTCAGTTCCATCCCTCCCAGGCACAGGGTCTGAAGCAAGTCAGGGCCCAGTCCGAGCCTTCTTTCTTCACTTAAATGCGAATCAAACCTGAAGAATGATTGTGAGCTGAGGGCATCTGTCAATGGATGGGCGTTGCAAGTACACATTCAAAAATATCCCTTGTCCCAGCCCCATTCTGGGACCCCTGCCAAGCTGGAATCCATTTCTAAAGAAGCCTGGTACTTCTCCCTCTGCTCACAGGGTGCCCAGGTCCTTCCTGGCCAAGCCCTTTATCCTCCTCCTGCCTTCCTTCAAGGCCAAGGGCGGGCTGTCCTCCCTGGTCTCCCATCCCCCACCATTCTCCCTCTCCCTCAGACTGTATTTATTTACGCCCCACCCCACTCAGAACGGGATCTGAGGCATGGCTTTTAATTGGTAATCCTCATTTGGCAATCATCACAGAAACTTACATCTGGGCTTTTCTGGGAGAGCCCCAATGTCCAATATCCCGCTTTCCTGCTCCCATGAACGCATGGCGGAATAACAAGAGTGACAGCTAACATCCTCCGCACACTGCTCCGACACAGGCGCTGCTCTCAGGGCTTTGCACAGATCAATTTACTTAATCTGCACAATGATTCTACCAAGGGCTATGTTTTCAGTTGGGAAATGGAGGCACAGAGAGGGGAAGACACTTGTCCAAGGTGGTGGAGCTGGGATTAGAACCAGGACAGACTGGCTTCAGAGCCCGGCTCTAGGCCATCACTGAGGCAGCTGGACGACAGATTGCCCATGGCACTCAGAAGTGGCTCAAAACACTCTTGGCCAGAAAATGTGTCCCAGACCCTAGGTGTCACTTTCCCTGCGGCAACTGGGACTGATGAACTAACTGCCTTCTCTCAGGCAGGAGTTAATGCAGCTGGAGCTTCTGGAGCTCCGCGCTCTTTCCCGCACACGGGGCTGAAATGAGGGAGCTCTGGGTGCCGTGCATGCACTGACGGCTCGAGCCGGCGGCCCCCAGCAGGTCAGACCGCGTGGCTGCTCTGTGTGAAGGGGTGTGTGCTGAGTACACAGGGGCCACAGGGTCATCTAATCCACTTCGAGGCTGTGGGGACCGAGGACACTGCCTCAGGGGGGTGGGCAGTACCTGGCTTCAGAATTGCAGTGTAGAGATGCAGAGACGTCATCAGGCAGACCCTGCCCACTCCACCAACTCTGTTTGAAAACATAGGTGGGGGGGCGGGGGGGACAGTCATGCAGTCACGAGGCAGAGCATGGGTTTCCACCATCTGGCCCAGTAGGAGGGGCCTGGGCTCAAGGAAAGATGCCTGGACAGGGGTCTGCCCTCCCCGCGCAGGGAGGTGCTGAATCCCCACACCACCACTGCTTGAGTGGAGACTTGTAGAAATGACTTTTTATCCAGCAGAGTCCACTTAGTTCTAACAATGCATATTTGTTCCTGATTATGAAGGTAACACATGCTTATTACGAACATTAAGAAAAATTTAAAAAATCATCTGTAATCCCACAATCCAGAAATAAGAACTGTTAACACTTTGGTGCCTTTTCTCCGAGCCATTTTCCCATGTCTATGTATTTCTACATCACTGGGATCCTAACAGTACATCATGAGTATTTTCCCATTCTGGAAACTCTCCAAACCGTGATTTTTAATCACTTTTAAATTTTGGATCTCTAGGACATCTCACAACATCTTTATTCTTTTCTTATTGAATAGTTAGGTTTCTGGTGGTTTTTTTGTTTGTTTGTTTTTGTTTTTTATCAACCCTATTTCAAAACCGCAGTGGCTGTTGGAGCAAGAAGCTCGACCGTCCTGTTATACATGCCTGAAAGAATAAATGAAGGGATAGGGTCGGTCCAGATGTTTAAGGCTTTGAACATCCAGAGACGGGGGGTTGGACCTGATGCTGTGGTCGCCAAGCGGGTGAAAGGTCTTGAGCTGGCCATGAGAATGCTCTTTGAACTCTCCCAAGGCAGGTCGAAGCCTGGGCCTTCTCAGGGGCTGGCAAAGGGGCACTCCCGCCCCCGGGGCTGGCTGAGGGGACAAAGCCCTGCAGGAACCCCAAGGAACTTGCCAACCAAGCTCCCCTGGTGGCGCGGCACTGAAAGAGGCACTCGCTCTAGTTTTCACAGCATTCAAAGGCAGAGCTGTCAAAAGCTGGCCCCCAAATGCTCATATTATGTGGGAGAAAGTCTTGGGGAGAAAATGAGGAAGGAGGGGAATTATGCAATTGAAAACATGTACGAATCCAGACAGAATAATGAAGCACAGACATAGATTCTGCACTCAATGGAAATTGCATTTAGCCATGTTTTGTGGTTTGAGAAAAAGAGAGAGACTGACTCACAGAGACAGATGGAGACACACGGGGCAAGAAGAAAGAGAGGGGGAAAAGAAAATAGACAAAGATGCAAAGAGAGAGGAAGCAGCAGCCAGATGGAGCTTCTCAAAGGAGAGGAGAGGGAGCAGTAGAGCTTGGGGCTAATGGCTTTGTCTTTTCCCTGTCTCCTCTCTCCTGAGTCTGCAGCTGGGTCTGCAGAGGGTCAGCCTGACAAGTCCCAGGGCCTAAGCCAGTCTTAACCTGGACAAGAAGGAAACCAGCAGACCTCCACCCTCCAATCTAGGGCCTCGGCATTATTTTTTTCTATTTTTAAAAAAGTATTTACTCTATTTCCAGTTCTTTAAAAACACTAACCACTCATGCAACACTACTTAACAACAAAAGGGAACCAACTATTGCTACATGCAACAACTTGGATGGATCTCAAGGGCATTATAGTGAGGAAAAAAAAGTCAATCTCAAAAGGTTACATACTCTATGACTCCATTTTTATGACATTCTAGACATGACAAAATTGTAGAAATGGGGAGATTAGTGATTGCCAGGGGAGAGGGATGGGTGGGACTTTATAGGGTAGCACAAGGGAGCTCTTCGCTGTGATGGAATAGTTCTGTCTCATGATTGCAGGTTACATGAATGCACACATGTGATAAAATGACAGACCTATACACACACACTGTACCCATGCCGGTGTCCTGCTTTTGATATGGCGCCATTGGGGAAGCTGGGTGACCTCTCTGTACTAGTTTTGCAACTTTCTCTGAATCTATAATTATTTAAAATTAAAAGTTACCCAAATAAAGTTAGAAAGAGAAACAACCAAACAGATCACATAGAATTCTTATAATCAGAAAAGCTATCCCCAAATGTTAAGTGCCACACAGTTGAAAGCTCAAAGAGTCATGACAATAGGTCATTATTGCTGAGGGTTATACTCCACAGAGAAAGTCTTACTGAAGCAGAAAGCCTCCCTGAGAATAGAAAGCTGAACAGAAACTCACTGAAGGGTTTGGAGAGCGTGTGGCTGAGAGGGCAATGCACTCTGCCTCTTCCTGGCTGTGTGACTTAAGGCAAGTCACTTCGCCTCTCTGGGCGGTCTCCTCACCTGTAAAATGGATTGCTATACAGATGAAAGGGACAGCCCTTGTGCAGTGCACAGTGCTCACACAATGAAGTCCCTTCTTTCCTTGAGGTAGCCACCAGCCATGACAAGTGCACTGGCCCACAAGGACCCTGCCTTTGCCTGTTGGGGCCAGGAAGGGATTATATATTTTAGTAAATTTTAAGAGCATCACAAATGTGACAGTGCTGAGAGAAAAATGCTTTGGCTTTCAATAAAACACAGACAAAAACAGTACTTTTATTAGCATTTTTAAATTGTAAAAGATGAAGATAAATCTTACTGCTATGGTAACTGTAAAACACCAAAGACACTCGCGGGTGTGGTCACCTGCTTGGAACGGGTCACACAGGTGGGTGGACACACGAGGGGTGAACTGAGTAGGCCGAGTTTTCGGGAGCAGTGGAGAAGGCCCATGTCACCCGGATTCTGAGATCTACTGGTGGAGACACTGAGAACCAGTAGGTTTGAGTCCAACACTTTCATTCACAGATGAGACCCAAAAAAGAGGAACAATGTACTCAGTTCTCAGGGCTCACCGTGGCAGTAGGATATGCTTCTGGAAATATATCAGTGTGGGGTGTGAGGCTGGCTGTCAGCGTGGCAGTGTAGCCTTTTAGAACAGTAATGACATTTTAGTGACACTTTTCAATGTACAGAATGCTTTTGTAGAGCTATTTCCTTTACTTCTCCCAGAATCCTCCTTCCTGCCTTAAGCCCCCGTCCACCTAGGCACCCAGTGGAAGGTCAACCATTCCCCGCTTGAGTTCCCCCAGTGACAGCAGCCCACTCCTTGTTGGACAGCTCCTGTCGTCAGAACGCTCTCCCGGCCAGCCAGGTGTGATGTCTCTGACCCAGCCAATCGACCCCACACACAGCCTGTCATTCCACCATTTGAATTCAATTCCTGTCCATTTTAAGATGAAAACATCTTTATGAGCCCCTTGTTGAAATTCAAATATGACCGTGAACACCTAAAGCCCTGTGTCAGTGAAGACCTTGAAGGTGCAGCGTTGGCAGGAAGTCCCGTGATGAAATGACTTGGGAGAGTCAGGGGGCCATGAACGCGGGGCCATACACTTTATTTAGGGGGCTCTTTGTCTCCTTGGGGAAGAAAACAGGTGCATCCAGAAGGCCAGACTCCTTCCTTTCCAGTATCTGCACACCTGGCTGCTGGTACTAATCCTGTCACAGGTCGAGTGTCTCCACTCTGGGGAGATTCAAAGGGTCCAGAAACTTCTGGTCAAGATGGCACCATAAATTCATGTTTGGAATCCCACCTTCACACACTAAACTCATAGCAAGGAGAGAAAAAAGATAAATTCAATAGGAATAGCTGTGCTCAAATGAGTATAAACATCTTTGTGGACCAGAAATGCAACAGATACCCAAAGGGCAACATAACATGGAGATGAGGGGTCTGGGGGCAGAAGAGGGGGTGTAGCCAGGAACTTGACTCCCTTGGGCATAGGAGGCTCAGTGAGCCCCCAGTGAGACCAGGGCCAAGCCTCACGGAGGTTCAGTGATAACATGTGAAACTACCAGCCAGCATCACAGGATGAGAGCCTCGAGTCATCAGCAAGAAGCTTGGTTCTGGACAAGCTCTCAGGAGTCCAGGATGCCTTTGTAGTCGCTTTTACATTTTCTCTTTACCTTGGTATGCTTTCCACTGCCGTGTGTCTAGGTGCGAATTTACTTTTATTTTTATCTGTTCAGCATTGAGTATGCACTTTGAATCTGAGCTTTCATGTCTTTAATTCTGAAAAATTCGCAGCCGTTATTTCTTTAATCTTGCTTGTTCTGCATTCCCTCTGTTCTCCGGGAACCCCTATGTAGCATCCTGTCAGCCTATACTCCATGTCTCTTAACTGTTCGGGGCATAGCATGCCAGTTGTCCCCAGTATCTATTTTCCCCATTTTCCTTAGACATAGACTCTCTGACTTTTTAATTAGGTACATGGTCACTTGGAATAAAGATTACACTTCCCAGTCTTCCTTTTAGCTACATATGGATATATAACTGAGTTCTGGACAATGGGCATAAGCACGAGTCTTGTGGAACTTCCTTGACATATCTTTAAAGCAAGGGAGTGTGCTATTCTTTGACCTTTGTTTCTGCTATCTGGACAATCCCTGAGTCAGTGGTTCTCAACCTTCTTAATGCCGTGACCCTTTAATACAGTTCCTCATGTTGTATGTGGGCGTATCTGCACGTGGGCGGACCCGTCTGCAGATGGATAGAGGAGCGGTGTCTCGGTTCCTGAGACCATCGGAAATATGTGTTTTCCGATGGTCTTAGGCGACCCCTATGAAAGGGTCGTTTGACCCCCAAAGAGGTCGTGACCCATAGGTTGAAAACCGCTGCCTGAGATGACTGGAGCTGGTGGAGCCATCTCAGACCACAGAGTAGCAGCCAGAGAGGAGCCTTCATGAGGTTACCCCAAACTTCCTAATGTTGGACCACTACTCCATGATAGAGAAATGGACTGGTATCTTGTTTAAACCGTGCTTATTTTTCTATGCCTTAGTTTGGGTTTCCTAAAAACAGAGCCCAGGACAAGAATTGGGATGCAAGTAGTTTATTTGGGAGATGATGGGAGGAAGAACAGTGAAGGAGTGGGGAAATGAGACAGGGAAGGGAGAAAAGCCAATAAAGGATTAGATCGTGAGCAGGTTACTGCTGGGGGCGACTGAGGCTTCTTCTCACTGTGGGAACTGTGGAAGACTATGCGAAGCAGGCTGTATAATTTCCCCACCTAGGAGTGAGGAAACTGGAGCATTTCCCCTGCTGGTTGAGGGTCTTTCCTGGGGCTAATTCCCCCAGTACTCTGCCTGCCCCTTGTGTAAGCTAAGCATGTTCCTACTGCCAGAAAATGCCTCGTGTGGAGATGCAGCTGTCATCCTAGACAAAGCTATCTTCAGGCGACTGCTGGGGTCTGCCAAAGAATGGGAGCCAGACACCGACAGTGTCTGCAACCTGTCTATTGGATTAGAACCTCTCTAACTTCTACACTGCTCTTTCCCATAAGTTACCTCTTTCTCCCTTGTTGTGTCCTGGGTAAAATCCCCAGTTCTCTCTTCCAAATAATGAATCCTATTTTCTACCATGTCTAATCTAGATTTATTGTCTCCTAAGTTTATTTCAACAACTAGATTTCTCATTTTCAAAGTTCCTAAATGGGTTTGTATCCTTTCTGCTTGTTTTTAATTTGTAATTTGTTATCCTCTTTTTTCATGAATGAATGTTATTACTGACTTTATTTGAAGAGCTTAAACATTTATTTTGAAGTTGTTTCCAGATAATTCTATCATGTAACATTTTTTTCTGTGGTGGCATCACTCTCTCAATTATTGATTTTGTAAGCTGTCTTCATCAGCATTAGTTTTCCTGGTGTATTTCAGAATTTTAGTTTATGGGTTTTCTTAAGTAGGACTAATTTTTCTCCACATGTTCAGCCTGCCTAGTGGTTTGATGATTTCTCTGCAGACCCCAGGGACCCACTCAGAACTAGGCTTATGCTGGTGACTCAAGCTCTCATCCTCTGATGCTTGTGGACTTTCACATGTCCAGTCACTGAACCCGTGTGAGGTGTGGCCCTGGCTCATTACATATAGAGGAAAGCCAATTACTCATTTATTAATCCAACTACTATTTATGGAGTATCTTCTTTGAGCCAGGCCTGTTCTAGAGGTGGGAATACAATGATGACCTACGCAAGAAAGTATAGATAAGTCTATCACTTATTATCAGGTAGTGGTCGATGCCCTTAGAGAAAAATAAAGCAGAGTAAAAGTGACGGAGGGTGAGGGTTAGAATATCTTAGGTAAGCTGTTTAGGGAGGGCCTCTCTATAACATGTGAGTAGAAATGAAGTAATACAGCAAGTTATGTACAGATCCGGGGGAAGTGCATCCCAAACAGAGAGAAGAGCAAGTGCCAAGGCCCTGAGATGGAAGTGTGCTCGAATGTTCAAGAAACAGAGAGAAGGCCAGGGATCCAGCAGAGCAAGCAGGGGCCGAGGGACGGGCAGTCCACCTGGAGAAGGCCGGGGCCTGGGTGCAGCAGCATGCTGGAGCCCATCCACAGGTGGCTCCGGAGTGGCTGACTGTTCAGCGAGGGCATGTTGGAAGCTTGAAATTGACCGTGGAGGGAGAATGCACACCACAATTAGCAAATACGACAAATCAGGGCTCCTCACCCCTAAAAGTCTCTTGTTAAGCATTTACCGGCACACCACTGCTTGTAGGCGTGGTGAAAATTTTGTTTTAATTGGAATAAAAGGCCATTGGAGGGGTTTTGGACTAGGGAATAACGGATATAGTCTCATTTTAAAGAAGTCCCTGTGGAAGACAGATGCCAGAGTGCAAGAAGGGAAGCAGGGAAATGGACTAGGAAGCAACTGCATGGTCCAGGTTAAAGGGGATGGGGGCCTGGTCCAGAGAGGTCATAGGAGAGAAAGCTGTTTCAATTCTGTGTTCTATTTTCTGGTGTTTCCTCCCCTAACATCCTGTTTAACCTCTGTGAATAGAGTGATTTCACTGGTTAGGAGAATATATTTTTCTAGAAAAAGGATAACTTTGGAATCAGTGGGCCCAGGTTCAAATCCTCGATCTACTTAATAGTATTCCTTTGGAGAAATTATTTAACCTCTCTGAGTCACAGTGCCTTGTGTGTAAAACTGAGATTATACTTTAAAAGGATGTCCATGAAGAGAAAAGAGTGTAAACTTTCTGTTTATCCTTCTTCCCTGGGGCACAGCACCCTGACCCTCAGACCCCCAGGGTCTCCCCCTCAATAGGCCCCTGTCCTAGAGGCAACAAGCAACAGAACTGCTGCGGTCTCTCCTGGTTCCTGGGTGGACTACTAGCGCCACCTAGTGTCTACTCTGGTTCCTGTAGGCCTAACTTTCCGGGATGATTTCTTGATCCTGAATCTCCTCAAGGTTAAAGACTCCTTTGCCAGATGAAGCCAACAGCACATTAACTGTCCTAATATTCATTGTCTGGCCTGACATGAAAGCCTGCTCTCTGTTGTCCCCCAATCCCTCCTTGCATGTAAGTCTCGCCTCCACATCCAGAATATAGAGGACAGGACCTGTATTTTCAGAATCCACTCCTATTTCTTGAGCAATTACTTTGTGTCAGGTAATCTGCTTTAATCCTTAAGGCAATTTTATTATTAATGCTCATCGGGAGAAATTGAAGCTGAGACATATAAAGTGACTCACTTAAGGTCACTGGGTAAGCAACCAAGGTAAGGCTTGATTCCAGGCCTCTGCAAGTCTAAGTTTTTTTGTTTTGTTTTTTCCATAAAAGCATCAAGTACTAGCTGGGCAACCAGATGTTCAGAGTGTCATTTTATTTGTTAGGCTATTTTATTGTCATTATTTTTTGTTATTGTTGTTAATCCTCACTCGAGAATATTTTTCTATTGATTTATAGATAGAGAGGAAGAGGGAGAGGGAGAAAGAGAAACATTGATATGAGTGAGACACATAGATCAGTTGCCTTCCACACAACCCTGACCAGGGTGGGGATTGAACCTACAACCCAGATGTGCTCTTGACCGAGAACCAAACTTGAGACCCTTCAGTCTGTAGGCTGATGCTCTAACCAGCCAGGGCTTCATCCAGCTCTTTTAAAGCAGTGAAGCAAAGAACACTGAACAGGACCCACTTTCAGGTTCAAGGTCTGACATAAAAAACTTGCTGAGCTGCCCTGGCTGGTGTGGCTCAGTTGGTTGAGCATTGTCTGATGCACCCAAAGGTGCTGGTTCAATTGCTGGTCAGGGCACATGCTCAGGTTGTGGGTTTGATCCCCAGTTGAGGTGCATGCAGGAGGCAACTGATGGTGTTCTCTCTCTCTCTCCCCCTTCCTCTCTCTCTAAAAAACAATAAAAACATAGCTTTTAAAAAAAATTTGCTGAATAACTGTGGGCAGATCAATACCCTTTTGTGGTCTTCAGCATTGTCATCATTAAAGAAAAAAATGGGACTAGATAGTCCCGAAGCCTCCCACATGTCCTGATGTTTAACGGTTGCAGAGTCGAGAGGGCTCTGGCTAAAGGTTAACATTCTGGGCTCTGAGGCGGTGAGGTCTTGGGTGAATCACTATCCTGGCCTCCATTTCCTTGTGTGAGAAGCTAGTCTAATGAAAGTGCTTACCTTCCACCTCACAGGGTCATTAACTATTAGAGCCTCTCAAAACAGGGCTTCCGAACAGGTGATATATTCATGTTCTTAAAAAAAAAAAAATTTGATTCTACCTGCTACCTAATTTTTTGTTGTTGTTAGACCGCTGAACAAAATCACCTGAAAGTCTTGTGCATCACAAACATGGTTTTCCATTGTTTAGTTCCTGCAAGCTCCAAGACACCATCATACCTGTAGCCACAGATAAAGCAACACAAAAGGTCGTACATCTGACATACAGGCTCCTCATAGGACCACCTGGGTTACAATTTAAATAAAATTTGAAATGCTCAGGACAAAATGATGCCCGAAGACCATTTGTATCCTAAACTCCATCATTCAAAATAGCTTGGAACTCTGGAGACCCGAGTCAGAAACAGGCCACTCTGGACCTGTTTCCTCATAAGGTAACTGGGGAGTGAACTAGCTGGATATTCATGAAAGCCTCTATCATGGGCAAGGTACTATGATAGGTTTTCACATAGTTCAATAAAAAAATAATGTGTATTGACAAAGTCACAAAAACTCCTGGGTCATTGTGTAACAGAAACCAGGGCTAGGCAGTGGAATGATGTTCTCTCTCTCTCTCTCTCTCTCTCTCTCTCTCTCTCTCTCTCTCTCTTTCTCTTATTCCTTGAGATATCCTCTTAAATAGGCAGGTGGGAGTCTGGGGAGCCTCCCATTGCTACGTGATGGGACAAATCACTTCCTCTCTCGGAATCAGTCATGAACCTCTGAGCAGCACTGCCCAATAGATCTTTCTGAGACAGTGAAAGTATTTAATATCTGTGCTGTCCCATATGGTGGCCACTAGCCAGCAGTAGCTTTTGAGCACTTGAAATGTGGCTGGTGGAACTGAGGGACTAAATTTTAAATTTTATTTAATTTTAATTAAATTCAAATAGTGCCTTGTGTTACCCTGGCTGGTTTTGCTCAGTGGTTAGAACGTCGGCCCTCAGACTAAAGAGTCACAGTTCAATTCCTGGTCAAGGGCATGTACCTGGGTTGCAGGTTCAATCCCTGACCCTGGTCGGGGTGGTGTAGGAAGCAACCAATTGATGTGTCTCTCACATCGATGTTTCTCTCTCTCTCTCTTCCTCTCTCTCTCTCTCTCTTCTCCTTCCTCCCTCCCATGCTATCTAAAAATCAATGGAAAAAATATCCTCCAGTGAGGATTAAAAACAAAAACAAATAATGCCTTGTGGCCAGTGGCTACCATATTGAATAAAGCAGCTATATAGCTAGATGGCCTGTGGGCATACTCCTGGAGAGATAAGGAGGCAACTGAGACATAAAGAAACCAAGTGATTTGCTTAAAGGCAGCCAGTGACTCTATGGCAGAATTTAAAGCAGGACCTAAACCCCTTATTTCAGGACAATATTTTCCCTATATCACTATTGCATAATTGGAGACTTCGGCCATTCTCCTCAGTGGCTCCATGACTTTCTACAGGTTAAGTAGCTACCCGGCTGCAATGTTCTTCTACTCCACACCCACTCTCTCTGCTTGGTAAACTCTTACCCATACATCAGGACCCAACTCAAACTTTATGACTGTCTCTCCATCTCTGGCATTTCCTTGCTCCCTCTCCATCTTTCTGCAGCATTTTGTCTACTTAGCTACCAAAACACTAATGATGTAATTACCTATGTATCTGTCTCCCCACTTAACTAGAATTCCCTATAAGCACAGAAAGTATTTTATCTTTCTTCCTACCTCCACAACCCAGGACAGCAGACTGGTCCACAAATTAGTGTGAAAGAACATACTAAATGTACTATGTTTTGCATCTTCCAATAAAAACAGGCCTTTCCAGAAGACAAGGAAGTGTAACTAGCAACCAGAATGCCTGGGTTCTGTTTGTGACTCATGCTCAGTTGCTATTGTGACTGTGGGTACATTGTGCCCCCTCTCTGGGCCGGAGGGGTTAGCCTGGGTCATTTTTAACGCCATAGCCTCCTCTAAGAGTCTGACTCTGAGGGACTCCTGGCTCAGCAACTTGGGCAGGGGGTTACAGGGAATTGTGGTGGAGATGGCCACACAGTGGCAGGAGCAGCTGGAAATGAGAGCTGAGGTCATTAAGGCTGAGGGGACACTAGGCCAGAAGAGGACAAGGGAGCCCTAGACATGGTACAGGGAGGGCTCGGAGGGCAGCAGAGATAGGAACCAAGGGGAGGACAGGAAAGAATGGAACCAACCAAACCAGACAGAGTAGAAAGATGGCGGAAAATAAAAACAATGACTATAGAAAATCTATTTCTGATTAGGTTATCATTTATTCATTCACTCATTCATTTCACATATTCACTCAATAAACATTTATTTATAGATTTCCTGAGCTCAAGGGCTCTAAAATCATTGGACAAAGAAACAAAGTCCCAAGGTGGAGAAATAATTTATTTCAGGTCACATAGGAGTTCCTGGCAAGTCTGGGACAAAGAGCCCAGATGCCTGCATTCTTAACTATACCAAACTGTTACGCCTGTTGCAAGTCAGGCATGTGCCTTGCTGGTGTGGCCAGCACTAGCTCTGAGTTGTCAAAGCCTTAGGCAGGGCAGGCTAGTCCTGCCAGGAGTGGCCATCTCTTCTAGATGACAAGAGAGGAACAGGGTGTTCCTCAGCCTCCTTAGGACCTCACTCCTTGTGGAGCAGCTTAATAGAATGAACCCTGGCCATGGAGTAAACAGTTCTAAATTCAAGTCCCCTGAAGCTATCCTTTAAACAAAACTTGTGACTTTGGACAGTTACTTATCTTCCAGAGTCAGTTTCCTCATCTATAAAATGGAGACAATTATTCCTTACAGGATTATGTTGTGAGATTTAAGTGAGATAATGTGTAGCCATGCCTAAAAGACATCAGTACATGTTTTGTGGATAAATATGATGAGAAAGAAAACAGACACCCTGTCCAGTGGCTGGTGGGCCTGGCACTCACCAATAGACCATAGCGTTTTCCTGCTGAACTTAAGCAAGTTTACAGAACACCAACACGAGATGAGGTCATGTAATCGTGATGCAGCAAGACAAGAAATGGATTACTCCATAATGATGTCTGAATAAAGACAAAAACAAGAACACTGCAAAATCATAAGAATGACCAATACTCCCCTCTTCTGGGCAACATCATGAGTGATGGTTGTTTCTTTTTCCAGTTACGGACTTAGCCCTTCTGCATTCTCTCTCTCAGATAAAATGTGAGATACCTATTCACTAAATTGCCTCTGCCTTCTGACGGTCCCTAACCCAGAGCAAACTGCTGCTTATAACTAGCCCCTCCTGAGGCCCTGTTTCTGAGATCCCCCACAGGTCTGCAAGGAGTGCATGTCCTTTGTGCAGCAAGTAATAAGCCCGACATTGACTACAGGTTTGTTCCTAGTGGTCTTTTGCTAGGGAATACTAACAAAGATTTAAATGGTGAAGCTCAGTCCCCACGATAGAATAATAGATGAATACACACACACACACACACACACACACACACACACACACGCACACACACCTCTATGTATAATGTCTATATGTACATAGACATCATGTATATAAATGTTTTGTCTGAAGGATCTTTTCCTCAAATTATACAGTCCAGCTGACTTACTACTCAGCTTATGAATGAAACTGGCCCTTGGTCTAACTAGCTCTGGTAAAATCTGGGAAATAACCGTCATGTGCAAGGGAAGACTTGGAGACAAGGAGAGAGATTAATATTTACAGAAATGTTATCACACGGCACACTCATTTAATCATCACAACCATTCTGTGGGGTAGGTAGTATTATTTCCGAGTTTACAGATAGGGAAACTGAGGGTCACTAAAGTTGGTAAGAGCTGGGACCAGAATGTGAAACTGAACTGACTCCAAAGCCCATGATTCTTAGACTCAGTCTGTGAGCTCCACTACTCTCCTGAGAAAGAAGGGGTAAGCAGAATGGGGCCAGCTCTGTCCCCCATGCTTGAGTGCCCTGGCCACCTGAATATAGCCTTTCTAGCCGGATAGTCCCAGGTAAGGCCTAATAATTAGTCATGAGTAAAGCATAATTCATCAGAGATCAGAAGCCCTTCATGAATTCTCATTTTATGACTGGGGTAACAAAGGCCCAGGAAGGTAAGTCTCCTTTCATATCTGGGCTTCCTCCAGTGGCTGCTGGAGCTGCTCCTTCCAGCTTGAGAGGGACAGTGATGCATATCTCTTTCCAATTCAGTGTTCTGTGACGTCTCTTTGGTAGGATGTTATCAGTTATAGTGTATTTACCATAGATACTGGCAAATACTATTAATTGGGGATTTTTCCCCCCTTTATTGATTTCAGAGAGAGAGGAAGGGAGAGGGAGAGATAGAAACATCAATGAGAGAGAACATTGATTGGCCGCCTCCTGCATGCCCCACACTGGGGATCGGGCCCACAACCTGGGCATGTGTCCTGACCAGGAATCGAACCGGTGACCTCTTGGTGCATGGGTCAATGTCTAATCACGGAGCCACACCGGCTGGACTAATTTTTGTTTGTTTTTGTTTTTCCCCCAGAACAGCCGTTAAAACATTTACCAGTACATCACTGGCTTCCTTCTTCCTGTAAGGAAAGGAAATTATAAACATTAGTGGCAATATGATTGGGAATAGCTCCCGTCAGACTACAGGCAAATGAGACCTCAACCTGTCTTGGCTGTGATTTAATCATTAACGTCCACGTGCTCTGTAGTTTCCTTAGGTCAAAATAATCTGAGGGTCTTGTTGGAAACAATTCCTGAATCAGAATCTCTGGAGGTAGGATGCTAGAATCTGCATCTTAACAGGTCTCCTCAGATGAATCTTTTGGTTCCTGTTACAGGTACTTATCCTTTACGTCTCAGCTCAAATGCCACCTTCTCTGTTAAACCCTCCTTAATTCTTGCTGGCAGAATTCACCCCTCCCCCTCCATTCTATTCTCTTAGGACCTTGTACAGCCTCTCATATAGCCCTTTTCATGTGTATGATAATTGTTTTTTAGTTCTGTTTCTCCTATGACACTAGGACCTTGAAGCAGGATTGTTAGAAAGATGTGAAACTAATTTGGTTTAAACAAGTCTATCCTGCCAGCTGGCCTTGTCAAGAGACTACCACAGCCTCTCCTGCTGAGCTGAGACACCACCAAGGCTAATGAGCGTATTCATTTCAAAGCAGAAGTCTCCAGAAGCTCACTGCAAGTCAAGAAAGGGCTAGCTCCTTCCCCACCTAGTTACAGTTTCCTCTGTAGCTCCCCAGCACTTCACTTTATTCAGTAACTCTTTACTGATTCAAAAGAACTGAATTGTCATTCGATGATCACAATTGACATACACCAAAGGCTGCGCCTATACTAAGAGTTCAGAGATGAGTAAGACAAGAAAAGGGCTTTGAAGTCAAAAGGGCCTGATTCAAAATCAGACTCACTTACTGACATGCTGCATGGTCTTGAGCAAGTTATTTAACTTCTTTAAACTCTGTTTCCTCAGCTAAAGAGTAGATAACAATGCCTACTCCATAAGGGTTACTGTGTGGATTATGTGACAGGATACGTATGCCTGGCACACTGCAGGTGCTCAACAAATGTTAGTGCCGTGCCCCTCGTCCATTCACAGAGAATCACTCCTCATGCAGGCAATACTTCTCATGCACAAAGATGTATGCTGTAACCGATACACGATGCTGGGGGGCACAGTGAATGGAGGGAATCGAATAGGAGGAAGGGGAAGGTTTGAAGCAGGATGAGCAGGACTCAGCTTGGAGGACATTCCAGTCCAAGAAAACAGCTTGTAAAAAGCAAGGCTGTCCTAGTGCCTCGTCTTCATATTTGTGTGATCCCAGATGAGGCAGCATCTAGGCTCTGAAGTTAACATGGGGATAAAACAATTTCTTCCTGCTCTGACAGATGACTGATGTTTTTATTTCATTGCCATATTGGAGAAAGTGTCTTCTCTCTCAACCACAAATATGAAATCATCCAATTTGCAGCTGAGTTAATGCTGATCATTGAAATGCACTGAATTCCAAAGTTCTTATTCTAAGAAGAATGTTAATCATTCTTCTGTACTCATTCCCAGTACATGCAACACATTATTTTATGGAGCTTGATGCTGCTAATTGAGACATATGCATAACCTGTGAGTGATACAGTTGCTGTGGGAACCTTTGGAATCTAGTATTTTTATATCCATGATTTCATGATATTAATAATTTAGACTCCCAGAATCCTAGAATGTTAGTAATAGAAGATCCCTCGGAGGCTCAACCTCCACATCTTGATGGAAAAACTCAGGCCAAGACTTGGGAAATGAGCTGTCCAGGACCATTCAGCAAAATCCTTCATTTCTGACACCGGAATGCAAGTCCCTAAGCTTCGAATCCAGTGTTCTTTCTCCTGCACTAGGGTTACCTACTCCTAAGGGACTATATTATAAGTTGAGTGTGGGCCTTTTCAAATTGTACGCTTCAGTAACAGATGTTCATTTTGGAAAAAGATTGATTTCCTTTGGGTCCAATGGACTGCAAGGTCAATACTAAAAAGTTGTATCAAACCTCAGATTCTTGACCCTCTCCTTAGTACTTAGATGATAGAATCATAAAATCTTATAATAGAAAGGGACTTTAGAGGCTTATCTGGTTCTACTTCCTCTAACAATGAAATAGCCTTCTAGAGCATACATAGTGGTGTATTCATAGTGGTGGATTTATCTCATTGCTTGGTCACGATTCCCAGGTTCATTGAGCAGAATTGTTTCTCTGTCTACTCTATCCATTAAGAAAAGGAAAGGAAGAAAATGGTACTCATTTACTGAGCACCATTTGAGTATCAAGCACATGTAAGGGGCTTGAATATTTTGCTTCATTTGATTCTTAAAATATCTCTTAAAAATAGATGTGATCATCCCAACAATAAGGGGAAGATTCAAACCCATGTGTAACTCCTTGGAATGCCAAAAAGCCCTGTCTCCCCTGCCTTTTGTCTGTCTTATAAAGCCCTTTCAGCACAGTTCATTAGAGCTTTACTTTTAAAATAAAATCCTTAAATGCTTTGATGGTTCTTAAATACCCACTCCAGGTAAACAGTCCAAACTTTCTAGCTTAGTATCCAAGACCCTTGATAATCTGGATCCAACTGGATTTTGCAGGCCCATTTCCCTCCATTCTTCCAGCGCACCCTAGGTTTTACATGAGGGTTCCTTTCTGTTTTGCACGTGCTGCACGTATGCCCTTCCCTTCTTTCTCAGCCTAAAAAACCCCTAGTTTTCCTTTAAGGTCCCCAAAATGTCACCTCATTGGTGAAGTCTTCCCCGGACTATGCAGAATTCATTCCTCTCTGCTTTCTCCCAGTACAGTGCACACACCTCTGCAACAGCCTCTTTTGCATTGTACAGTCCTTTGTAGTCCAAGATCCTCAAAGACAGGGATTGTATTTTACTTTTCTTTGCATTCCCAGTGTCTGGCACTTCATAGGTGTTCCATAAATATTTATGAAATAGAACTGAGGCTTAATCCTTTTCCAGATGTTAGCCCTTCAGTTATGTGAAGACCACATTAAGGCCTTGACCTATGCCATTCTATTATATATATTATTTATTATATATTATTATATATAAATATAGATTCTATTCTATCCTAGTTACTTCTTTTCTAGGCTAAATGTCCTAGAAAAGGATATGTTTATTGTAAAGTGTGATTTCCAAATTCTTATCATCTGGTCATTTGCTTCTGAGTGATAACATCCCTCTTTTAAAATATGATGCTTAGGTCAACACTTAATAGCCCAGATGAAGTCTAGCTATAGCAGAACAAAGTAAAAGGATTACAACTTCTTCTTCTTTTTTTTTTTATCCTCACCCGAGGACATTTTTTCATTTTTTGTACAGATAGAGTGGGAGGGAGAGAGAGGAAGAGAGAGAGAGAGAAACATCGATGTGAAAGGGACACATCGAGTGGCTGCCACCCGCACGACCAACCAGGGCCGGGGACAAACTGCAACCGAGGTACATGCCCTTAATGGGAACCGAACCCGGGTCTCTCCGGACCGCAAGCGGACGCTCTAACCGCCGAGCCAAACCGGCCAGGGCAAGGATTACAACTTCTGAGTTGATGTAACATTTCTTTCTTCTTTTTCCCCCATTGATTTTTTTCAGATAGAGTGGGAGGGAGGGAGAAAGAGAGAGAGAGACATAAATGTGAGAGAGACACTGATTGGTTGCCTCCCTCATGACCCCGACCGGGGCCAGGGACCAAACCCATAACCAGATACATGTCCTTGACTGGGAATCGAACCTGCAATTCTTTGGTCATGGGCTGACGCTCTAACCACTGAGCAAACCGGCCAGGGCTGATGCAACATTTCTTTAACCTTTACTTTACTCTATGCCAGGATCCTCTGCCTATCTTTTTTTCTTTCATGCTTACAATAATCTGGTAAGGTAGGTGTATTTCTCCCATTTCATAAATGAGGATACTAGCCATCTGGCACTTTGAGTGGAAGTTAACTTAAAGTCATAAGCCCAGAGCACATAGTGAGCTTGTGGCCAACTAATACCCTTTAGATTATTTTCACATCAACTGTTGTCAAGTTCTTTCTTGCCCAGTAATCAGCTAGTGACAGGCTTAAGGGCAACTGAGGACAAAAAGAATCAGTGCTTTTAGAAGGGTGTAGAACCACAGCACAGAGAAAAAGCAGGTTGGATTAATGACCAACTTCCTAACAATAACAGCCTTCATCTCCGAGCTCAGACAGAGCCTGGAATTTCTCAGCCACATAGCTTCCTGGAACTATTTTTATTTGGTATTTTACAAGAGGAGCAAGAGCAGAAGTGCCTTAGATAAACAATGAGGTCTGAGGCTCAGCGCTCCTCTGCAAACCCTTCACACCATCAGAATCTGAGCAGCCAGTCCAGTCAAGGCCCTGTGAGTTCACATAGTCAATATACATTCACCCCATAAATATTAACCAAGCACCATTATCTTCTAGGTATAGTGAGAGATGCTGGGCATTTAGTGGATATAGAGAGACTTCCAATGTTCTGGAGCTTACCAGAAGTTGAAAGACAGACACAGAAGCAAGTGATATGCACAAGACCTAGCAAGTCCAATGATAATAGAATGTGCCCGGGCTATTCGAAGAGCAAGAGAAGAACATTTTAAAAGGTATTAGTTGGAAGAGAAGGAATCAGAGGAAGCTTCCTGGGGAGGGTAATCTTAATCGATAAGTAGGAGTTAACCTAGGAAAGGCAGGAAGAAGAAACAGAAGAAGAAAAAGTTTCATGCATGAGCAGAGTCTCAAATGCAAGATACAACATAAAGTTTCCATAAAATGTGGGAAGAATTATAAGCAGTTTGGTGTTTAATTAAAGTGCAAGAGGCTGGGAAGTAGACAAAATTACTAAGTGTGTGTTGTGTATTAGGCACTGTGATAAAACCTTCCCATACATTATTTCAGATCATTAATCTACTGTGATCTTGAGCACGTTACTGCACCTCTCTGGACCTCACTAGTAAAACGAAGACTAGATGAGTTCCAAGGTCCCATCTAATCTCAGCATCTGGCATAACTGAGTGGGGAGGCATTCTAATCTAAAGGCTGTCTACCATATTTACAGAAATGCTAGTCAGGTTAATCGAACATCACTGCTTCCCCCAGTTACAGGCAGAGTCAGAGTATTTAAGAGGAAGTAAATTCTAAAAACACCAGCATTTACCAATGTGTGCAGGATACAGAAATGACAGAGATTAAAATAGCTATCTGGGCCCTGGCCGGTTTGGCTCAGCGGTTAGAGCGTCGGCCTGCGGTCCTGAGAGACCCGGGTTCGGTTCCCGCTAAGTGCGCGTACTTCGGTTGCAGTTTGTCCCCGGCCCTGGTCGGTCGTGCGGGTGGCAGCCACTCGATGTGTTCCTTCTACATCGATGTTTCTCTCTCTCTCTCTGTTCCTCTCTCTCCCTCCCACTCTATCTGAACAAAAAATGGAAAAATGTCCTTGGGTGAGGATAAAAAAAAAAAAAAAAATAGCTATCTGGCAGGGTAGGCCATGATAAAAGTCATTGCAAAGGGTCAGATGGTGGGCTGTAGGGAGCTCAGAGTTGGGAGCTCATAGTTGTCTAGAGGGTTGGAGCAAGGCTTCTTGGAGGAGACAGCATTTGTGATGGGCCACAGGATGCACAAAATCTTCTGTTCACCCTACTCTACCCACTCTCAGGATTCTTATCTGACAGTTAGACTCCCCTTAGCTAAGCCTCATTCTCTGTCCAGCTTATTGATCCATGTCTCCCCTATATGGACCCTTGGCTCCAGCCACACAGAATGACTTGCCATTTCTTGAACGTGCTCCTTGGTTTTGGACCCTATCTTATTATGCCTTCTCATACAACACCTCATTACACTAATACTCCTTCCTTCACTTCTTTTCTACCATTCAAGGTCCACCTAAAATACTATCTTCTTTATGAAGCCCTTCCCGAATCTCTTCCAAACACCCCAACATTTTGATTGCATTTCCCTTGTGGCACTTACAACTTTCTGCCTTGTACTTTCTTTGTTTTAAAAAATATTTTATTGATTTCTTAGAGAGAGAGGAAGGGAGAGAGAGATAGAAACATCGATGTAAGAGAGAAATATCAATCAGCTGCCTCCTGTACAACCCCTACTGGGGATTGAGCCTGCAACCAGGGCATGTGTCCTGACCGGGAATCGAACCAGGACCTCTCAGTCCATGGGACTGATGCTAAATCCACTGAGCCACCCTTCCTTCCTTCCTTCCTTCCTTCCTTCCTTCCTTCCTTCCTTCCTTCCTTCCTTCCTTCCTTCCTTCCTTCCTTCCTTCCTTCCTTTTTGTACATGCCTCTAGTGGGAACTGAACCCGGGACTCTCTGGTCCACAGGTCAACACTCTAACTGCTGAGCCACACCGGCTGGGCTATAATCCCTTTCTTTTTTTTTAATCTTTATTGTTGAATGTATTACAGATGTTCCTCATTTTTCCTCCACTGACCCCTTCCTCCCCACTCCCACGCCCCTCCTACCTTTTCCCACACTGTTGTCTGTGTTCATTGGTTACATATAAGTGTTTTGGTTTATTTCTTCCCACCCCCCCACCCCCTTCCCTTTGAGGTTTGTCAGTCTAGCAACCAATTTGTACTTCTTAATCCCTTTACCTTTTTCACCCATTCCCTCAACCCCCCTCCCATCTGGCAACCAAAAAAATGTTCTCTATCTATGAGAATGTTTCTGTTCTGTCTGTTCATTTTGTTTGTAGATTCAACTGTCAATAGATATGTATTTGTCGCCATTTTGTTTGTTCATATATTTTATCTTTTTCTTCAAAAAGACCCTTCAACATTTCATATAATAATGGTTTGGTGGTGATGAACTCCTTTAACTTTTTCTTGTCTGGGAAAGTCTTTATATGGCCATCGATTCTAAATGACAGCTTTGCAGGATAGAGTAATCTTGGTTGTAGGTTCTTGCTTTTCATCACTCTGAATATTTCTTGCCACTCCCTTCTGGCCTGCAAAGTTTCTTTTGAGAAATCAGCTGACAGTCTTATGGGAACTCCCTTGTAGGTAATTATCTGCTTTTCTCTTGCTGCTTTTAATATTCTCTCTGTCTTGAATCTTTTGCATTTTGATGATGATGTGTCTTGGTGTGCACCTCTTGGGGTTCATCTTGTTTGGGACTCTCTGTGCTTCCTGGACTTGTATGTCTGTTTCCTTCACCAAGTTAGGGAAGTTTTCTGCCATTATTGTTTCAAATGGTTTTTCCATTTCTTGTTCTCTCTCTTCTCCTTCTGGCACCCCCAAGATGCAAATGTTGGCACGCTTGAAGTTGTCCCAGAGGCTCCTTACACTGTCCTCATCTTTTTGGTTTCTTTTTTCTTTTTGCTGTTCTGATTGGGTGTTTATTCCAAATCGATGGTTTGCTTCTTGGCTTTACCTACTCTACTATTGACTCTGTGTAAATTATTCTTTATTTCAGTTAGTGCCTCCTTCATTTCTGACTCGTCCTTTTTTATGCTCTTGAGGCCCTCACTAAGTTCACTAAGGTTCTCACTAAGTTCATTGAGCATCCTTATAAGCAGTATTTTGAACTCAGCATCTGTTAGGTTGCTTATCTCCATTTTGCTTAGTTCTTTTCCTGGGGTTTTGTTCTGTTCTTTCATTTGGGACCTGTTTGTCTCCTCATTTTGGCCGCCTCCCTGTGTTTTTCTATGTATTACTTAATGAGAGGTATGGGGCTAGCTGAGACCAGATGCTGCTTGTTTGAAAGAATTTAGGAAAACCTGAAGCAGGAACCATGACAGGCCAGTCCTATGGTTAAGCAACTGCCAACAGCTTGGGTGGGCCTGAAAGTTGGATGGGCGGGGCCTCAGGGAATCAATCACCAGGGCGGAGCAACCAGTGTGAGCCAGGTTGCTGGAGTCCCAGATATGGCAGCTGTCTGCTACCCCAGGGAAGGGCCCATCAAAAGAACAAAGGCCTCTGACAGTACGTCTGTCCAGGAGAAAGCCCCCTCTCCAGCCCTCGCTCCAATGCCAAACAGTTCAGTTCTTCCCTGTATGTCTCTGGAACCCCTCGAGCTACCTCCCCTCCAAGCTTAGAGGGAGTGAGTCCCTAAGTCTGTGCGCGGGCCCTTAAAGAGGAGCTGCCTGGGGCTCCAGCCACCTCAGCCTCCCTGAGCCTCAGTTCCCGCTGGTTTTTCCAGCCAGAAGTTATGGGGATATCTCTTCCTGGCCCTGGAACCCTGAGCAGGGTGCCTGGTGTGGGAGGGGTACCCCTCAGTCCTCAGGGAGGACCTTCCCAGCCAAGGAATCCTCCTGATTTTTATCCCCCACACGTGGGCGGGGGACCAGCCCCTCTGCCTCCTCCCTTCCTACCTCTCTCAATGTGGCTGCTTCTTTAATTCCGTAATTATAGGACTTCCATTCAGCATGATTTCAGGAGGTTTTGAATGATGGTTGTTCAGTAGTTTAGTTGTAACTTTGATGCGATTGTGGGAGTATAATACCTTTCTTAATGAGACTGTAAACTCATTGAGGGAAAGTACTATGCAATTTTGGTGTCTCTCCCAAAGGTCTTGCACTGGGAGCACTTAACTGACCAGTCGGCCAGCTCCCCAGTAAACACATGGGCTGTGAGCAAAGTGATCAGAGGGAAGAGTCTAAAAGAACCTGTCCTTTCACTATCATTTAAGGAGAAATAGAGTCATTCTGTCATCATTTGGTTATCCAGCTCCATCCTGCTAAGCTCAGGCATGTGTTTTGGTGGTAGCTCTGCAGTGGGCTCGGTTATTTCACCCTCCTGTTTATAGGAGGTTTCAGAGTTCCTGGTGAATCAGATCAGAAAATTTCCAACCATTCTTCCGATTCCAAACAGTATCCATATGAAGTCTGTTCAAAGTGCACATTTAATTATCTTAGGCAGCCTTAAAGCAGAAAACAAGTCAGAAAAGGCCAACAAGAAGGTGTGAAAGGAAAAACATCCAAATCAAGAAGGAATGTTAAAGGCTCTTAAGTGTGTCAGTGCCCATGCCCCTCCCCGCCCTCCCACTTTCTTTAAGTGCCAAAAGACATCTTTCTTTTTCCTTCACCAATTCTCCCTTGGGGGGCACTGTCTACCCACTATCATGGTAGAAGTAAAATACTGTTCCCCTGGATTGTCAGCCCCAGAATAATCACTCCTTCTTGCTATCTCTTATGGAGGATTCTGCCTGGTTTATTCCTTAATGTAATATATAAAATAGCAGGCCTGGGTTTTTCTTTGTTTTGTTTTGTTTTTAAGTATCCTTCTTTAAAAAAAAAAATTACATACTGATTTTCTTCTCTCTCCAATGCCTCTGTACTTCTTGGCTTCTCCCCATCTATCGCCCTTTCCAAGGGTCTGGTCATAGCCCAAATCCACTCTCCATCTGCCTTTTGCTTTTTAAACCCCTTTCATCTCCTCTTTAAAAATTCAAACATTAGCAATTAATGAAATCTATGATGTGCTGTGCCCTGGGATACTAAATGGAATGAATCAAAGTAAAGAACTACCCTCAAGGAAACTACAGTCTAACTTAAGATAGTATAATGTGATACATTTCATACAGATGTATTTATCAAGTAACAGCACAAAGGAGGAAATAATTAATTCTTCCTGAAAAGTGTTAGAAGTTTTGAGCGGGATCTAAAAAAGAAGCAGGGCTCCAGAAGAAAATGTGTACACTTTTTAAAAAATATGTTTTTATTGATTTTTTTTTTTAGAGAGAGAGGAAGGGAGAGAGAGGCAGAAACATTGACATCAGAGAGAAACATCAATCTGCTGCCCCCGGCATACTCCCCATTGGGGATAGAGCCTGGATCCCGGGAATGTGCCCTGATCAGGAATCAAACTGGGACCTCTCAGTCCATGGAATGATGCTCAATCCACTGAGCCACAATGGCCCGGCAATGTGTATACTTTTTTTATTTTTTTCAGCAACCATGTAGGAATATCTCCTTCATATGAAGCCTGAAGCAATGGAGCTACAGGTGTGAGCAAGGTTCCTGATCTCAAAATGCTTTCAGCATAGAAAAGGAGTTTTAAAATGTATCCAATCCTAATAACAACAATATAGTGCATACTGGGCCATGGATACTTACAGAACAAACTGCCATACGAGTTCATAGAGAGATGTTTAAAAGAACATTTCTCCCTGAGTGTAGTAGAAGAAATTCTAAGATAGTCCTCAAGATTCCTGGCCACTGGTATACATGTCCTGCATAATCCCTGGGACAATGAATATGATGAATTTTACTCCTGTGATTAGTTTATGTTATATGGCACAGTTGTCCTTAAGTAGGAAGTTTATCTGGGTGGAGCTGACCTAATTAAAAATGTTTTAAAAGTTGAGAGTCTTTTCTGACTGGTTGAAGAAGGGGATATTTGAGATTCAAAAAGTGAGTGGGATTTGATGTGAGAGAGGTTCTCTGTTGATGAGATGGAGGGAGCCATGTTTTTAGGAATGTCTGCATATTTTTATTACATGTCTACACATGTCCCTAAACAAAATTAGTATTGTTTTGCTTATTTTTAAGTGTTACATGTGGCATCATGCTGTTATCTCTTTTGTTCAATGTGTGTCTAAGATATTTTCATATTATATGAAAGGGATTACCAAATTTTTTTAATGAATGACCAGAGAGCAAATATTATAGGCTTTGCAGGATATAAAGCCCATTGTAGCACCAAAACAGCCATAGAAAGCCTGACTAGATTCCAATAAACCTTTATAGTCATGTGCCACATAATGACATTTTGATCAACAGGGACCAAATATATGACAGTGGTCCCATAAGATTATAATGAAGCTAAAAAATTCCTGTTGCCTAGTGATTTTGTAGCTGTCAAAATGCAGTAATGCAATGCATTATTCACGTGTGTGTGGTGATGCTCGTGTAAATAAACCTACCGTGCTGCCAGTCACATAAAAGGATAGCACATACAATTAAGTGCAGTACATTCTAGATAATAATAACTATGTTCCTAATTTATGTGTTTACTATACTACACTTTTTATTGTTATTTTAGAGAGTACTCTTGCTATTTCTAAAACAATGTTTGCTATAAAATAATACACTGTGTTACACCAGCAGCAGCCTTATACATCTCATGTTTACCCCCATCTTGATTGCATCATTTTCTTTTGTGCTTCATTTAATCTCATGTTGTTTTCAAGATTAATAAAAAAAAATACTTTCATCGGCTATGGATACATTTTTGTTCATGTGAAAGGAACTACTCAGCACCTTAGGGGAACTTCTCTTCAAAGGCAGTTTTCCAGACAGCAGAGGTGTTCATACAATTATTTTCCTTCTCAATGCCTAAAGGGCCCTAGAAGTATATGAAGGATACCCTGGGCTGGGTAGCCTTTGAGGATCTCTGTCAGGATCCTATACCCACACACTGTTTTATTGACAACCTCTTCCTTTACTCTAATTTGCCTCCCTGACTTGACTGGTTCTCAGAAAATGGGCAATAAGGAGAGGGAGGTAACAGTGTGCTGGCGTCGGAAAGAGTGACAGCATCCACAGCAAACATAAGCAAAATCCTCACTACACAGGACTGAGTGGAAATAAAGGAATAAAACACTCACCTTAGTGCTTGCCTGTCAGATGGTGAGGCAATACCAAATTAGGAATAAAAAAATCCAGAGTCAAATGGGTCCTAGCTCTGCTGCTCACTGTTTCTATCTGCCTAGAATTCCTGTGCCTTGTGAACTCATTCCTCAAGGCCTGACTACTGGGATCTTGAAAGCTCTTTCTGAAATGCAAATCTGATTAAGTCATTCCCCTACTTAAAACTTCAATAGCTTCTTATTGTCATAGCAGGCATTCAGAAAACTTTTGGTCTCAGGACCCCTTTCCATTCTTAAAAATTATTGAGGATTCCGAAGAACTTTTTTATGTGCACTTGGTTACTTCTACCAATATTTACCATATTCGAAATTAAAACTTAGAAATTTCTAAAACTTTATTCATTTAAAATTTACAATGAACCCATTACATGTTAACATAAATAAACTGTAATGAAAATATGTTTTATAAAACAAAATATTAATGAGAAAAGTGTTGTCTTACATTTGTGTAAATCTCCTTAACTCCTGGGTTTTAAAAAGACAGCTGGGGTGGCTGGTATGGCTCAGTTGGTTGAGCATCGGTTCTGTGCACCAGGAGGTCTCCTCAGGGTACATGCCCGGTTGCGGGTTTGATCTCCAGTAGGGGGCGTGCAGGAGGCAGCGGATCGATGTTTCTATCCCTCTCCCTTCCTCTCTCTGAAATCAATAAATACATATATATTTTTTAAAAGACAGCTGGATTCTACAATCTGCTTCTGCATTTAACCTGTTGCAATATCTTATATACTATATTCTTTGGAAAACCTTCACCAGTGAGAGAACGAGAGTGTAAAAAAGCACGTTTAACATTGTTATGAAAAAAATTGTGAGCCACTGACCCCTGGAAGGAATTCAGGGACACCCAGGGGTCCCAGCACCACACCATGAAAACCATTGGCCCACAAAATAAATTCTAAATTAGACATATAAGGGCATTCAACGACCTTCCAGACAAACAAGGACCTCCGCGTTCTGGCTTCCTTTTCCCTGTCCAACTTCAGCAGCAGCATCACCATACCCAGGTCTCCTATACTCCCGCCAGACCAGCCACAGCAGCCCACCAGACAGGACGGTCTCCAAGCCTTGGCACACGTCCCGTTCTCTGCCTGAAATGAGCTCCCCTTGCAGACTCTTTCAAGAGCTCCACTGAACGTGTTCGAGTCTGGATCGCCGCCTTGGACCCGCTCACAGCTGACTATCCCTGAGACAGAGCACAGGCTCTGCAGCCAGCGAGGCTGGAGATGCAGCTCCGCTCAGTCCGTGACTGGCTGGCTGACCTTGGACGCGTAGCTTCACCTCCCGAGCTTGCTTCTTCAGGGCTAACACAGGGCTCTCGGGGAGGAGGTGGCGGTGAACCAGAGGAGTGCAGCCAAGAGTGCTAACGGGCACCCAAGAACGACCCTGGGACCTGCTGAGTGGGGGGGCCGATGAAGGGCACGGGGGCTTACTCACTCGCTAGATCCCCCCACCGCTCCCTGGGCTCTACAAGCAGGAACTTACTCTGTCCTCACCCTTTCTCTGGGCTGAGCGCCATGGCCTTAGAGACGAGGGCCCCGGGGCAGAGGTGCGAGGATCGCGCTCAAGGGCATCCGGCACACAGCTGGTCCTGAGCCAGGCGGGCAGCGCCTCGCACCGGCCGGCCTGTGGGGCCGAGCCCTGGCCGCTCTCGAGTCCGTCATCTCCCGCACCGGCCCTCGCGTGGCCTCGGGGCGAGGGACACGCGGCGGCGGGATTTGAACCCGAGGCCCCGGGCTCTCTTCAGGGCTGGGTTTACCCATACTTGAGACGCTGCGAGGAGCGCCGGTCAGGGGGCGGAACCGGGCCCCCGGGCGGAAGGCGGGAGGCAGCGGGGACAGCGGGGCTCGGCCGCCCTGCGGCGCCCTCACACCCCGCCCCGCCCCCACCCGCGCGCGGGCCTAGCGGGCGAGGCGCACGCCACCTCGCGGCGGGAGGGGCAGGGGCGGGGCCGGCAGCCACCGCCCCGCCCCCGACGCCCCCCGGCCCGAACGGCGCGGGAGCCGCGGCCGCTGCAGCCTGGATCGAGCCCCGCGCCGCTCGCCTGCTCGCCGCCCTCGGGAGCCGCCCCCACCCGCCCCTTTCTCGCGTCCTGTCTCGCTCCCTACGCAGGGGAACATGGCGGCGGGAAGGGAGTGAGCGCCTCCGCGCTGCCCCGCGCCCGCAGGTAAGCGCCTCGGCGGCCGCCTCCACCGGCCGGAGAGTCCGCTCGCTGAGGGGCCTGGTGACCGGGGCCGCCCCGGGCGAGGCGGCGGCGGCGGGACCTGCTGGCCCTCTGCTCCCGCCCCTCCGGACCCGGCTGTCGGTCTGTGTCTGTCGGGGCCGGTCGGCCTGTCGGTGGTCCGAGCGCGGCCGCGGCCCTTCCCCACCTTGTCAGCCCGGCCCGGAGCCCCGGCGGCCGGTTCTGCATCCGCGGCGGGGCCGGCGGGTCCCAGCGTCCGGCCGGCGGCCTGACGCGGTGGGGGCACCCCGGGGCCCCGGCACCAGGAACCCAAGGACGAGGACCCTCGGGGGTTCGGCAGCGCGGGGCGGTCGGTGCGGGAGCCGCTGTGTCCGGGCCGGCGCGGCCGGGTTGGCCGGGGAGGGCTGGCTTCGAGCCGAAGACGGCGGGCAGAGTGGTTGTCAGTCTGCGCGCGGGGCTGCTGGGTCTGCGCGGACGCCAGAGCTGAGAGGTGCCTGTGGCTCCGGGTCCCGGTTCGGGGCAGAGCACCGAGGTCGGCGGGAGGCTTGGCCCAGCCGCAGGCCCACGGTGCGAGGGGCCCGAAGCGGTAGCAGTGGTCCTGCGGGCGGGAGCTGCGCGGGACAACTCACACGTGCGCTGGAAACCCGCGCGAGTGTAGGTTTCACACTCCGGACCGTGGGGTGAGGGCGCTGGGCACCCAGGTGAGCAAGTTGCCAGGAGGGCTGGACACGTGGGCAGTGCTGTGGGCCAGTCCCGAGAGGAATGCGAAAAGCTCTACAGGCGATGGCCAAACCCCAGAACATCTCCAGACTGGAAGGGAATTTAGAGGTCATCTAAGGTCCCTTTCTCCCATCCCATGCCAGCGTAGCTTTGAAAATCCCAAATTCCACCCTGGTTATTTGACCAACCTGTTTAAACACCTCCTTCAGTGATGGGAAACTAATGTCTTCCCAAGGAAACCCATTCTCTTCCAGGACAGCTTTGGTGTGTGTCTATATGGTTGCAAGAAACACCTTCCCATTCTTCCTAGTTCTCTTCCCTTATGGACAACCTTTTGAGATACCTGAAGATAGTAATCATATCTCTGGAGTCTTCTCTTCCCTAGTTCTGGATTATTGTATGTTGTGGTTCGCTGATCCAGTCTCTGAATGAGCTCTAGTTTGCCAATATCCCCCCTTAAAGGAGAGCTTCTTAACGTGAGTGAGAAAGTATTGTTTCTCCAAGAAGCTCCTTGGCCCCAAGGATTGACCTGCTTAAATAAAAAGTACTCTAGTTCCTTCCTCCTTTCTGTGCTGTTTTGCTCTAAACAAACAAAAGCCCTCTAGTACTTCTGTTCAAACAAACTAAAAGAGGTCCTATTTTGTAGACATTTTTGGCTTTTCACTCATTTTTTTAAATGTCTATAAACACTTTATCAAATGAGCTAATGGATATCAAAGTGTCACAATACTCCATGCAAATGGAAGAGTTTATTAATTTTACTTTGAAAAAGGATTGAAACTCAGTCTGGTGCCAAACTGCAATTTAATATTTAGTGGGAAAGGGTAATGCTTTTTTATATTGAACTCTATGCTCAATTTCTAACTACCATCAGAAGGCACAACATTACTATTGAAAAGAATGTATTTTGGTGCTCACTTACCAGCATTATTTTTTACTTGCTTTTTCATCACTTAGCCTTGGTATGTGGGTTAAGTTTTTAAAAAGGGTCTTTTACCAAGGTGCTAAAACCCTGCCTAAGCACCCTATTGATTAGTGATTTTTTAAGCTCAGAAGAGCTGTGACGGCCTTGTAACCCTGTTCTAATTCTAAGCAAAGTTTTGCTGTTTTCATAATAGATAAGCACATAACAGCAGTCTGAATTGGTTCTTTATCCTTGTTTTTATGTCTTAGTTTTTTAAAGTTGTTTAGTGGTTTTGAAGTTGTAGCATACATGTCAAGTTTTGATTTCTGGTATGTAAGTTGGATAAACATCTGTATAACACCATTTTGTACACAACTGTACAGCTCCAGGAAGGCTCTGGTTCCATCCCTTCAAAGGACTTGGGGTTAATAGTAGGAAATCGTAAAAACTATGAGAAAGAACTGGTGTGAATATTCCACTGAAAATTTAAGTTGAACATGTTCTAACCTTTACATTTATGCATCTACTGTGTGTCAGGCACTAGGTCATGTACTGCGTTTAGCTGGATATACAAAGATGAATAAGATACATTTCCAATCTTTGTGCTACCATATAAATTAAATGCTAAAATAGGTCATCTCAGAATAAGAGATAAGAGCTATGCATATAATACTCCAAGGTTAGGGTGCTTAGTCTAGCCTAGGACTTTAGGGAAGGATTTGGGAAGAGAAGACACCTGACCCAAATCTTAAATGGTAAGTAGGAATAAGTCAGGCAAAGATGAATGAAAGTGTACTTCAAACAGAGAAAACATCGTGAGGAAAGTCATCAATGTGAGAAAAGGAATATCTTGCATGGAGAATCAAGCAGTTTGGAACTGCTAAGAATACAAAAGTGAAGACATAAGTGGTAAATTGAGAGACTGGAAATACAGGCAGAAGCCATATCATAATAGACCTTGTATGTATAAGTATCTTGAAAATAATTTAGTGAGTGATTTTTTAAAAAATCACTGAAAGGTTTTTTATCAGACATGGTTGAATAGCATCTTTTAAATGTGGTCACAGGGATGAGGAGAAAGGAATGAAAGGTTTATGACTGATAGGATATGCAGTTGAGAAGGTGAGGAGTCCAGCATGATGCTCAGGTTTTTTGTTTGGGTGATTAGGAGGATAGTGGTGACGTTAACTGAGATAGGAAACACTGGATGTCATCAGTTTTGGACTTGAAGATTTTGTGATTTCTTGAGTTAGGTCAGTGAGCAAATGTGGTGGAAGTAAGTTACGGAAAAAAGGAGATTGTGTTCAGAAAGTGGAATATTGGAGTGAAGTTGTCTGATGTGAAGCTGTTGTAGGTCTCTGTATGGGTAGCTTAAGTACAGCAGAGGTGAAGGCCAATGAGGTATGATAAACTGTGAGGCTATTTTATTTTATTAAATGGGTCTTCTGTGTGGATAGTGAAGTGATTTAAGATGCTAGAATGTGTGGAAGGGAGACTATTGTGACCCAGGTGCAGTGAATATAGGTGATTAATCCAGAGGGTGATAGATAACACATGAGGAGAAGGGTAGAGAGTGATACAGCCAGATGGCATAAACCTCAAAGGAGGAGGAGTTTTTAAACATGAGAGTGGAAAAGTAATCGTTTTTTACTTTTCTTTCCTGTAAGCAGGCGTCTGATCGCTTCATCTTTATTCAAGACACATGTTAATCATTCTTTTTGCACTGAAGAATCTATTCTTAGTCTTGGAAAGTAGAAGGGCAAATACTCTACATCAAATCTTTTCTGCTAATTCTTAATGACAAAAGCTATGGAGATTTTTTCCTGATGATTAGTGGGTGGACAGGATCTATCTAGGCTATGTCACTTACTGGCCTTAGGACTGTAAGAAAATTGTGTAACCTCTGTGACTTCCAGTGTCCTTATCTGTAAAAATAAATAAATTTCTCTTCTTAGGGTGGTACAAAGATATATGAAATAATGCATGTTTGTGTGTGTGTGTGTGTGTGTGTGTGTGTGTGTGTGTGTGTGTAACTAGTTGGCGCTTCATAGATACAAAATAAATGTTAGTTCTCTTCCAACTATCTTTAAGGAACTTCACTTGTGCTGACAGAATTGAAGTTTTTTTCATGCTCAGTCTAAACGATAAGGCAATAAGTAGTTTACAGGAGGTAAAAGCAAAGTGATATAGGAATTCAGAGGAAGGAGCCATCATTCTCAACATTTGGAAACAAAGTTAGACGTCACACTCAAGATGAATTTTATTTGGGCCTTGGAGAACAAATTTCAATAGATTAAATAATTTAGGTGAAGATACAAAGTAGGGAAAGTATAAAATACATTTGTTAAAAATTGGTTGTTGCCCCAGGTTTGAATATTCTATTTGTGTAAGTCATTAGTGAGAATTGTGGCTAGGGAGATGAACTGGGGCCATGGTATTGAAGACCTGAAACTATAGAGTGTGGACTTGATTCTAGATATGCTAGGGAAGTATAAATGGTACATCCTTTCTCACTATAAAATTTCCTATCTTAAAATTTGTAAGTATTAATTCAGAAACTTTGGATTTGTGTTTGAACTAAATCAAGTAAGAAATTTTACATTCTATGTAGGCCAATTTTAGGTTAAAAAAATAAGTGCAAAGATTTGTTTTGTAGTTGTAGTTTAATGTTTGCATAACCTTGTTTGGTAGCTAGGCTTAGTGGAGTTAAGCAACATACAAGATTTCACTGGTAGAAAGTGACTAAAGATGCTCTGATTTCAAATTTGTTTTTATACTACCATACTGATTTACATTAGAAAAGAAGCCTGGATTCTTCAGTGTCACTAAATAGTAGTTAAAGAACCCAGGGCTGGTCGCTCTGCCTCTCTCATCCCCAGTTCCCTCATTTGTAAAATGAGGGAAGGTATTAGGTGTAAGGTTTAACTAGGATAGAATGTGTAAAGCACTTTATATGATCTCGGTTACATGCTAGATACTCAAACGTTGGCCCCTGACTCCCAAATCTGTGAGGGAATTTTTTTTTTTTCATTGATTTTTAGATACAGTGGAAGGGATAGAGGGAAGGAGGGGGAGAGAGAGAAGAAAAACATCCATGTGAGAGAGACACATCAGTTGGTTGCCTTCTGAAGGACCCAGACCAGGGCCGGTGATCAAACCTGCAACCCAGGTATGTGCACTTGACCTGGAATCGAACCCAAGATGCTTTTGGTCCACAAGCCAATGCTCTAACCACTGAACAACCAGCCAGGGCTAAATGAGGGAATTTAACCAAACCATTGCCAAGGCCTTAGTGCCAACTCTCTAGCCACCAGTGAATTGCTAGAACTAATTATTTTGATAACCTTGTGGCCATATATACCCAGCAAATCTTACTGTTATCTTTGTCCCACTCCCTCCAATCATCTGTGGTCCCCCTTTACTTTTATTCTTGTGCTGACTCAGCTTCCTCTCCCTCTCTCCCAATCCTGCTTGTTTGCTGCCTCTCAGACCATTCCAATTGTTCTCTGAAATTCCAGTTTCCTACATTATTATCATGTTACTGAATGTTTTTGTGTGAGTGTGTGTTCTGATCTCCAATGGAAGCCAGGCTCTCTCCTGAGTGATGGAGAGCAATATCCCTTGGGTGCACCTCATTCTTCCACACCACTGATAAGGATGACTAGTTTTTCATGCACCACTATTTCAAGACTATTATCTATCTTTTTAAAATCCCTGTGCTCTGGTACAAGGGCTATACTGCTCTTGCCTTCTTATATATATAGATCTTCACTCATTTAGGACTTACCACATACAGCCTTCATTTTCAACTCAATTTCTGTCCTCATCCTAAGTAGCTTCAATATTCATACGAACGGTTGTTTCTCCAACACATTGGCCTCCTCAACTCAACTGATTTCTTTTTTTTAGCTAATCAACTCTCATAGTCACACAATGGGCCTTGTTATCACCCAGAAATGGCCAACTTCTGAAATTTAAAATGAAGACCTGCAGTTTTAAAATTTCTCCTTCTACACGACCATTGACTGTCCCCACTAGATCTGTTCCTTGACCTCATTGACACCTATTTTTACTTCCCTATCTAGCTTAATTTTCTTAGTGTACTACTTATTTCATCCACTCTTTTGTCATTATCCTCATTCACTTGCTCCATTGTCCTTCTGTCCCTGTTTGGGTAAAATCCCAAACTAACCTCTCTCTTCTTGTATCACAAAGTTATACAAATTGCTGCCATTGAGCCTTCAAAACCTAATTATTTCTTTGCCTTCTTCTCTGTGAGGTCTTACGTCAAACCTGTTCCTTAAACTATGCCTATATTTTCCGGCTTCTTCCTTTTGCCCAAGGCTAAATCTCTGACTCCATCTTTTCATTACCTTCAACCTCTTTTTCTCTCTCTTCTGGCTCCTTTTTAATGTATATATAAATTTGCTTAGAAGTCTTTCATCTTGAAATAAATCTTATAAATAAAATCTTATGCCCATGTTTCCCTCTAGGACCCACCTAGTCCCCTGCCTACCCTTTATTCAAACCTCTTGAGTTATGTACATTTGATATATAAACTTGCTCATTCTCACTTCTTCATTGCATTCTGGTTTTAATCTTCATTACTTAATAATAATAAACTTCAGTTTTCTCATCTGAAGATAGGGATAATAATAGTCCTATTAGGTATTATAGTACCTTAAGATTTTAGTGATTTTTTTAAAAAAAGTGACATAATCTATATAAAAGAGCTCTGCAGAGTGTCCAGCACATGTAGGAATGCTATATATGTTACATGTATGTTACTTTTATTATCATTGCTACACATTTTATTTGTAAAACACTCATTTTTTTGACGAATAAAGGAAATTGAGATTTAAAGTTTTAGAAGCTTGCCCAAATCACACAGTAAATGACAGAGTCCCTGAAAATGTTCTGATCTGGGTCCCCAATCTTCTTATTGCTAACACCTTAGCAGCAGCATTTCACATGCATGATTAGTCCCACTTCCTCAATGTTTTTTCCTTTGGCCTAGGTGTACTTCAGTGTGTTGGTTCCACCCTGGCCACCTCATCTCAAGTGTTGTTTCATGAGAGCTTCCTTTCTTTTGCCTGTCTTTGGGCCTAGGCTGTCTTCTTTGCATTCCATTGGAAATCTCATCCACTCACTTGGCTTCCAGTAACATTTATGTACTCATGACTCAAATTTCTATCTATAGTCAAGATATATCTTCTGAGTGTTAGACCTATACATTTAGCGACCTACAGTTAGCTTCACAGTTTTGTATCACTTCAAAGTCAATACATCCCAAGCTACACCCAACATCTTTGCCATTTTTCCTGTGCCCGCCCCCACCTTTGTTTGTTTAAGAAATTTTTACTTCCTGAAAAATGCTTCTGGTTTAGAGAAATTTATGTTTTGCAATAAATACTGTTGATCACTCAGGTAAAGATGAATAAAACATACTCCTTTTTCTCAGGGAGCTCACCATTTATGATGCCTACTTAACTAACTCTTACATAGCAATATAAGGTTAAATGGTACGTAACTATATAAACACTCCAGAAATTCAGAGGTAGAAGGAGAGATCACTAATTTCTGGAGTGGTCATATAAAGTCTCCAAGTTCATTGCTGAAGATTCAGGAATAGCGATTGAGATGGAAAGGAGCATTTGGGAACAGAATTGCTTTTGGAAAGGAAAGAGTAAAAATTTGTCCTTTCTCTTAAATCCTTAAAATATTGCAAACTCCATTAAAACAAAAGTTTTCATAGGATAGATCAATTCTAATTGTTCCTTGGCAGAAAGCTTCATAGGTGTAGTTCCCAGCAGTTTATTGGAGCATTCTATTGAGCATATACTATGTTATACTATTGGTATATTGAACAAAATCATATGTTGAAGTCCTAACCTCCAGTACTTTATAATGTGACTGTATTTGGAGGTAAGGCCTTTAAAGAAGTAATTATGGTAAAATGAGGTCATATGGATGGGCCCTAATCCAACATGACTGGTTGTCATATTACAGGTATCCCCTGCTTTTTGAAACTTTGCTTTAGGCCACTTCACTTTTTTGAAAGACCTACATTAACAATACTTAAGTGAAAGAAATATGAAGAGGATTTTTGCTTTTACAAAAAAAATAAAAATCGAAAATAGCATTTGTTTTGTACCGAGCCATTGCAGAGGCAGCTGGTGCTCGGAGCATAAAGTGGCACTGCCAAGCTCCTTCCCAGGAACTTACTTAAACTCAGCATCTCAGCATCAAGCCACCGTAGCTTTGATCAATGTCTGGAAGCATCTGTGCTTTATCTTGATTTATTTTGTACATCTGTTAGCAAGATGTGTCCTCAGGTGATTGCTACTTTCATTTACACCTTTTTGGCTTAGAAAGGTTTCATGGGAATGCACTACTTTCAGATAGCAGGGTTATATAAGAAGAGGTTAGGACATAGAGGAAAGACCATGTGAAAACAGTTAGAGAAGATAGCCATATATATAAGTCAAAGAGAGAGACCTGAGAAGAAAATCCTGCTGACACCTGGATCTTAGAGTTCTAGCCTTACAACTGTGAAAAAATAAATTCCTAGTGTTTAAGCCACCCAGCCTGTGGTATTTGTTATGGCAGCCTGAGCAGACAAATACAGTATCCACCCCAGAAGAGTTTGTATCCAGTTCTGCCTAAGAATTTCAGGGATGGTGTAAATGGCATTGGTGAAGAGAGAAGATGAGGAAGGATAGATAATGACAGTTGAATGTCATTGAAGGATGTCACACATATTTTCCTATTTAATTTGAAATGTAATAACCCTGTTAGGTAGGATGCCAGGTCATTATAAACACTTTATTGATAACAAACTGAGTTGCAGGTGAATTAAATGATGTGCCTAATGTCAAACAGCTAGTAAATGTCAGAACAACTCAAAACCAGGTCTTCTTACTACAGCTTTTGTGCTTTGTCCGGAATGATCCATTGGCCCCTATAACCTTCTTTTTAAGATTCTGTGCTGTCTGAACCTCCTGCTGGTTCTGCTGCAAGCCATTAAGTATTTCCTTAAACTTTTTTAAAAATTGATTTTCAAACAGAGAGAGAGAGAGAGAAACATTAATGTGGGAGAGAAACAGTGGGCCACCTCCTGAATGCACCACTACTGTTGGTTTTACCTGCAACCCGAACATGTTCCCTGACCAGATTCAAACCCCCCATTCCAGTGCATAGGACAATGCTCCAACCAACTGAGCCACACTGGCCAGGGCTCCTTAAATTTTGAAGCATATAAAGGCTGCTGCATTATTTTTTCCCCCTCAGTAGTTATAAATGTTAGCTTTTAAAATTAAACCATGTGCATATTGCATATTCATTTTAATCACTATGTCTATTTCTCTAAGTGATTTCTTATTATAATTGCTTTACTCTCATACTTACATCAAATTTCCTCTGGGACATTCAAATATGAATAAAGGCTATTTTAGTCATTATGTCTTGTAAAGTGTTATAGAAAACACAAGAGCAAACTTACTTGTTGAGTAGAGAGCAACCATTTGTCCTAGAGGATTTAGAATGTTAGACTTCCAACCCTGATTTTTTGGTGTTCTATCTTATCTCCAGTTACCTCAGGGGACTGCTGGAAGTCTCTAAACTGGATTAAATTTGTTTCTTTAAAAATAAATGAATTTGGGAATATAAAAGTTTATAAACCCTAATGGGTATAGAGGGTCACAATTCCAAAATAAGGGACTATAGGAGCGTAAAAACATCTAATTTGTATGTGTTTAGTTTTTCACTCATTCATTCAACAGATATTTATTAATGTCTACTAACTGCCAGACACTGCTATATACAGTGGCAAAGGTGAATGCCATAAATTTTAAAATTCAAAGACAAGCCACAGAGTTAAAGAATATACTTGTGGTAAATACAATAGCCAAATATTACTGTCTGTAATAACAAAGGTTTCCTGCAAATAGATAAAAAAAAGACAAGTAGAAAAATGACAAGGCATAAAAGAGGCAACTTCAATGTTTATTAACCATTCACTGGTAATTAATTATAGGCAAATTAAAGCTTAAATGAGATGTAATTTCACACCTATTAGACTGGCAGAAATTAAGTCTGATAAGATCAAATATGGCTGGATATGTGGAGTTAAGGGAACTCTTTGACACTATTGATGGGAATAGAAGTCGCAAAACCATAGTAAAGAACAACTTGGTAATGTCTATTAAAACTAAAAGACATGTAACCTACAATCAAATAATTTCACTCCTAGGTAAATACCCTTTAGAAACTCTCCAATATATGCGTAAAGAGACATACAAAAATATTCACACAGCCCTGGCCGGTATGGCTCAGTTGGTTGGATGCCGTCCCATGAACTGAAAGGTTGCTGGTTCAATTTCTGGTCAGGGGACATGAAGGAGGCAGCTGGTAGATGTTTTGCTCTCACATGGATCTCTCTCTCTCTCTCTCTTCCCCCCCCACCCCCATTCTTCCCCCCTCTCTAAAATTAAATTTAGAAAAGTCTTTAACAATATATTCATATAACATTATTATAGCAGAAAATTCAGACTAGTGCAAATGTCTATCAATAAAATAATGAAGCCCTGGCTGGTTTGGCTCAGCAGTTACAGCGTCAGCCTGCGGTGTAGAGAGACTGGGGTTCGGTTCCCGCTAAGGGCATGTACCTTGGTTGCAGTTTGTCCCCAGCCCTGGTAGGTCATGCGGATAGCAGCCACTTGATGTGTCCCTTTCACGTCGATATTTCTCTCTCTCTCTCTTTCTCTCTCTCCCTCCCACTCTACCTGAACAAAAAATGGAAAAATGTCCTCAGGTGAGGATAAAAAATAAAATAAAAAATAAAAGAATGAAAATATTGTGGTATACTTACCTAATGGAATTGCATATAAAAATAAAATAAACTAGCCCTGGCCGGTTTGACTTAGTGGTTAGAGTGTCCGCCTGCGGTCCAGAGAGACCCGGGTTCGGTTCCTGCTAAGAGTGCATAGCTCCCTTGCGGTTTGTCTGCGGCCCTGGTTGGTTGTGTGGGTGGCAGCCACTTGATGTGTCCCTTTCACGTCGATGTTTCTCTGTCTCTCTCTCTTCCTCTCTCTCCCTCCCACTCTATCTGAATAAAAAATGGAAAAATGTCCTCGGGTGAGGATAAAAAAAAAATTTTAAATAAACTAGACCTATATAGTAACTTGGGTGAATCTCACAAATAAAAGGTTGAGTGAATAAAGCAAATGGCAGAACACATTTATATAAAGCTTAACATGCTTTATTATTTAGGGAAGTATACTTACATAATAAATGTTCAGAGAAATGCATGGTAGCTATAAATATCAAATTAAGGATAGTGGGTATCTCTGAAGGGTAGAGTGAGGAGAAAAGACTTCTAATAATGCTGGGAAGAGCACACAGGAGGCTAAAATTGTATTGATAAATATTTTAATAGCTAGTTTGGATAAGTGGGTGTCCATTCTTTATACTTTTTATATATCTAAAATATTGTATTATATATGTATTTTCTTTTTTTTGTTTATTTGTTTTGTTTTTAATCCTCACCCGAGGATATTTTTCCATTTTTTGTACAGATAGAGTGGGAGGGAGAGAGGGGAAGGGAGAGAGAGAGAGAAACATCGACGTGAAGGGACACATCGAGTGGCTGCCACCCGCATGACCAACCAGGGCCGGGGACAAACTGCAACCGAAGTACATGCCCTTAGCGGGAACCGAACCCGGGTCTCCCCGGACCGCAGGCCGACGCTCTAACCGCTGAGCCAAACTGGCCAGGGCTGTATTTTCTTTTTTTTAAATCATTTTAAAAAATTGATTTGAGAGAGAGATTGATTTGTTGTTCCTATTATTTATGCATTCATGGGTTGATTCTCGTATGTGCATTGATGGGGGATCAAACCCGCAACTTCGGCATATCGGGATGACACTCTAACCAACTGAGCTGCCTGGCCAGGGCTGTATATGTCTTTTTTTTATTAATTAATTAATTTTTGTTACAGGTGTTCCTCCTTTTTACCTCCTAGACACTCTGCTTCTGATTCCCTCTGCTCCCCCACCCCCCCACCCAGCATTGTTATCTACGTCCATTGGTTATGCATACATGCATATAAATTATTTGGTTTATCTACCCCCTCCCTTTCCTCCCCCCTCCTCTTCTGAGTCTATATATATTTTTAAAGAATAATAGCATGTAGTCCTTATTGTGAGTATAATGCATGGAGGGACGATATAGCAAAAATATAAAGAGAAGTTATTAGAATGGATTATGTAAAATTGCTGGTTTTATAGGCCTAAGATGATCTAATATAGGTACTTATGAATGGCTCAGCCTCATTCAATCTAATGTAACAAGTGCTCTCATTGAAATATATTCAAAGTAGTATGGGAGCACAAGGGCTGAACAACTGACTGCCAGGGCAGGAGGAGGAAGAGATCTTTGGAAAGCCTCCGGAGAGAAAGAATGGCATTTAAACTGGATCTTAAAGGTTGAGAAGGAATTCACCAGATAGAAGAAAAAAAGCCTTCCAGATAGAAGAAAAGACCCCTGTGAATGGATGGAATCTCCCAGATGGAATATGTGGAGGTCAAAGAAATACAGTTGAAGAAGAGACTAAGAAGGTGAACAAAAGTAACAGCAAATATTTGTAAAGCGTTTACTACTCAGTTTTATAGACATAAAAACTCATACAGCCCGACCTGTGTGGCTCAGTAGATTGAGCATTGTCCCTTAGATTAAGAGGTCTCAGTTCAATTCTTAGTCAGGGCACATGCCCAGGTTGCAGGCTCCATCCCCAGTAGGGGGCATGCAGGAGGCAGCTGATTGATGTTTCTCTCTCTCTCACATCGAAGTTTCTATCTCTCTCTCCCTTCCTCTCTATCTAAAAACTCAATAAACACACACACATATATATATATATATTTAAAACTTATATAATCCTCCCAGAGTTAAGTAACCTGTCCAAGGTCACAGTTTTAGCAAGTGATATAACCAGGATTTGAACTCTGGCATTCTAGACCCAAAATCCATGCTCTTGGCCAGTAAGCTATACCCTGTAGCTATATCACTACATTATAAGAAAAATTAGGAGAAAGTAGTGTTTTGAATGTTAAGGGAACAACAGTTAAGTTTCAAAAAGAAAGAAACAGCAGTCTGAAAGTTCCTAGGCAGATAAAGTAAGAATACTACAAAGAGACCATTGGACAACAACAACAACAAATCATTGTACTCTGAGGTACAGTAGGGATACCAAGAGAATAGATAAGTGGATTTCTCAGAATAGTAGTAATTCAGTCCACCATTTCTGTGGGCCAGTGATTATAATTCCATTTAATTATGAAGAAGATGGAGTCAGGGAAACTATTCAAAATAGAACCTTTTTTTTTTTTAATGCTCACCTGAGAACATTTTTTGATATTTTGTTCAGATAGAGTGGGAGGGAGAGAGAGGAAGAGAAACATCGATGTGAAAGGGACACATCGACCCAACCAGGGCCGGGGACAAACTGCAACCGGAGCCTATTTTTAAGCATTTGATATATCAACACAATTGAAAGAATTTTAATCCTCTACTATCTATATTATCATTTATCTAAAATGTAACTAGGGTTAATATTGACAGTTTTGTTTATTCTTCTATATTTTCTGGTTTTAATAAAGGTAGAATTTATGCTGGTGTTAGTGTATAGTCAGTATTGGATGATATTCCAAAGATCAGTAGTTCAGTCTCTAATATTTCATAGATAAGAAGGTACAAAAGACCTTATAAGCAGCATGATTATGTGGAAAGACTTAAGGCATATGGTTTGAGTACCAATTCAAGTCCCTCCCTGTCTGCCGTCACTGGCTCTGTCACTTAGGCAAGAGAGTTGCAGTAGATGCTCACTAAGATTTCTTAAAACCCTCAGGTTCTGTGACTGTTAGGTCAATTATTCCATGAAGAAGCTGAGGCCTAAAGAAGGAACAATTTGTCCAGAGACATAGAAACTGAAATCTGATTCTCTTGACTCTTGGTTCAAGAAATCTGATGGAAGAATCGTAAAGCGTTTGAATGGCTGCTATGTATCAGGCAAGTGTTAAGTACCTGAAAAAACATAAAGGCACGTGAAATTGTTTTAGAATTTATCCACTATAAAAATAACCAGCATCTTCTGTTTGTTTGTTTGTTTGTTTATATATATCCTTATTCCAAAATATAGTTAAAGCATACCAACTCTGTGTAACATGCCATAACTAAGAAAGGGAATAATTTTTTTTGAGTATCTGTCAATTACATTGCAACATGCAAGCATATATTGTTCTCACCCACTTGCATATAGGTGTTTTTAGTTCCATTTTATACATAAAGCAACTGAGAGTCAAACATGTCTGCCAAAATCATACAATTTATAAGTGATAGGACTCAGTGTCAGAACCAGACCAGCCTGACTTCAACTCTAATGTTCTTTCCATTTCACCATGTACGCTCGCGAAAGCAATGTTATATAATTCTGAGATTTTTATCAGTAAAGGACGTAAGGTTTACTTGTAAGAATTGACTTTTCTTTTTTTACTAAATGTATTCTGTCTCACCAAACAATGTAAGCAAACTAGAAAAATCCCCAAAATAGAAGAATGAAGCACTTTAGTGAATCAATTATGATTATATTTTAATTTGAGCAAATGTATGAACAGTTTCCTTGTTAGAGCTAGTCCTTATGTTTTAATAAATTGCAAAGTTTCTGTACCCCCTCCACCTTTGGTATCCATCCACTTTCTCCTCTTTAACCAATAGACATTTGCCAGCTACCTACTAGGCATACGAAGATAAGAATAAGATGTGATTTCTTCCTTCTGTGAGCTGACTATCCAGGAGATAGTTGGGATAAAAATTATTATAATTTTACCTCAGTGGTCTTCGTCCCCCAAACCTATAACTCTAGTCTAATGATGAGAAAACATCAGACAAATTCTAGTTGAGGGGCATTCTACAAAATACCCGACGAGTATTCCTCAAAACTATCAAGGTCATCAAAAAAGGAAAGCCTGAGAAGCTGTCAGCCAAGAACACGACAACTAAATGTAATGTTTTCTTGGATGGGCTCCTGGAGCAGAAAAAGGATTTTAGGTAAAAACTAAGGACCTCTCAATAAAATGTGGACTTTAATTAACACTATCAATTAACTGTAATAAATATATCATACTGATGAAGATGTTAACGGGAATCTGCTGCAGAGTAAACGGCAACTATGAACTATCTTTGTAGATTTTCTATAAATCTAAAATTGTTCTAAAATACAGGCTTATTTTTTGAAAATTATAATAATAAAATAATGTATGTACTATTTCTTTGGGATTTAATTAAAGCACATTTATTCATAAAACGTTCCCAATTTGGTTGACTCATTTGACGGTACCAACAAACTGATGTCTGTTGATGGATTTATGTTCCAAAGTGTATGCTAGTGGATTTCATATAAACTTTTCCACCTCAGTGTCCTATATGTGTAGATGACAAAAATATGCCAAGTACTAATTAACAGGACTCAGTAAAAATGCCCACCACATAATATTGCTTGTTAATTGAAAACACAGTGTCATTATATGGAAGGACTGTAGCAATATCTTAAACTTTTTAGTGTCCACTGTGTACCATGTTTTCCGCTACAGTGGTGGGCTCAGAGTATGTTCTAAATAAATATTGTTATAATGCCCTTCTCTATATTACCGGGAAATAACAACTGCCATTTCATACAGTATGGGAGGAGACAACCAGACATGTTGAACGTTAAACCTCAGCCTGAGCTAGTATTTCCCCAGTTTACCTGATTATCTAAAACACTTATTAAGAAATAACAACAAAAGCAATCCCTATTAAAATACCAATGATATTCTTTTCAGAATTAGAAGAGCTAATCCTAAAATTTATGTGGAATCACAAGAACACCCAATAGTCAAAGAAATCTTGAGAAAAAACAAATTGGGCAGTATCATACTCTCTGATATCAAACTATTCTATAAAGCTACAATAGTCAGTACTGGCATAACAGGAGATATATAAGTCATTGGAATAGGATAAAGATCCCAGAAATAAATTCTCACTTATACAGTCAATCTACAACAAAAGAGGCAAGAACACTCTCTTCAATAAGTGGTGTTGGGAAAACTGGACAGATACATGCAAAAAAATAAAAAGAAAAAAGAAAGAAATTGGACCACTTTCTTACACCATATAAAAAATAAACTAAAAATAGATTAAAGACTTAATTGTAAGACCTGAAACCACAAAACTCCTAGAAGAAAAAGTAGGCAGTTAACTCTTTGACATCACTCCTAGCAATAAGTTTTTTGACATGTCTCTTTGGGCAAGGGCAACAAAAGAAAAAAATAAATGGGACTACATCAAACAAAAAAGTTTTTGCACAGCAAAGGAACCCAACAAAGTGAAATGACAACCTACTGAATGGGAGAAGATAATTTGCTAATGATACATCCAATAAGGGGTTAATATTTAAAATATATAAGGAACTCATATGATTTAATACCAAAATCTAATTAAAAAATAGAAGTCAATAAAAAGGGGGAAAAATGGACAGAGGGCCTGAATAGATATTTCTCCAAAGAGGACATACAGATGGCCAAAAGACATATGAAAAGATGCTCAACATTGCTAGCCATCAGAGAAATGCAAATTAAAACTACAGTGACATATCACCTCATACCTGTCCTAATGGCTATCATCAATAAATCAACAAACAACAAGTGTTGAGGATGTGGAGAAAAGGGAATCCTCTTATACTGTTGGAGGGATTGTAAATTAGTGCAGCCACTATGGAAAACAGTATGGAGATTCATCCAAAAATTAAAAATAGAGCTGCCATACAATCCAGCAATTTCCCTTCTGGGTATATATGCTAAGAAATTTAAAACGATAATTCAAAAAGATATATGCACACCTATGTTCGTTGCAGCATTACTAATACTAACCAAGATATGGAAGCAACCTAAGTGTCCATCAGTAGATGAATGGATAAAGATGTGATATATCTACAATGGAATATTCAGCAATAAAGAAGGAATTCTTGCTGCTTGTGACAACATGGATGGACCTAAAGGGTATTATGCTAAGTGAAATAAGTCAGAGAAAGATGAATACCATATGATTTCACTTTTATGTGGAATCTAAAAAAATCAAAACAAATGAATAAACAAAGCAGAACAGAAATAGATATAGAGGTGATGGTTGCCCAAGGGGAGAGGGGTGGGGAGATGGGAATAAAATTGTTTTCTTAAAAAAGAAAGAACAGAGATATCTTGACCTGAAGATTCTGTTTCAGAAATCTGGAGTAGTATCCCTGTTGATCTTTTTTGAAAAAACAAAACAAAACAGTGCTCTAATTGTTAAATATTGGTAATGTACTAACACTTTTTGGTTGCAAGGAGCAGAAACCCAATATAAATAGACTGCAGCCAAAAAAAGGCATTTATTGGCTCACTTAATTTGAAATATAGCCTGGGGGAAGGGAGTTACTAATGATCGGATTGCTTTTAGATTGTATCCCAGTTTATCAGACAAAGAATGCATATCAGAGGTGCTTTGGAGGACCCTAAGTGAATCAAGACTCTCTTAAGTCTCATTCTTATTCATAGTTGTAGATCCTGCCTTTCTGCATTTGTTTGTACCATTTTTAACCCTGGGTAGTTTTCCAACTGAGCCAGCCTTCTATGCAGGCTCTAGGCAGAAGGAACCTTTTTTTTTTTTTTTTTAAGAAAAGCCATATTTTTTTCTCAGTGCTTTTAGATTAATTTAGGACTGATATTCTCCAGTATACAGTGGTATGACCTTACAGTTGTTAAATATTTTTAATATCTCTCCTATTTCATATTAAGCAGTTTCTTTTTTATAGGAACTGATTAATGGCCATCTGTATAGCCATTGCACATTACATCCTGTGTTTTCCTCAGCGAGTCTCTTTTTGCAGTGTGCTTCAGTAGTAGTGAATCCTGGTACAAAACAGACCATAATTTGGTCAGCTGTCTCCTACTACATGAAGATGGCCAGCCTTTCAGCACGAGCTAGATAGAGGTCTGCAGTGTTCTATTCCCAACCTTGACCCAGTCAGTTCTACAATTTAGGGACATTTCTATACCACCCCTCTTCCCATACCAATTTCTGTATTATAAGGGTTCTTTTGGCTGTAAGCAATAGAAACCAACTCTGGTTAACTTAGTTTACAGCAAAGATTTCCAAATCTTGCTGATTTTGTGGAGAGATTTTTAATTAAAAATTCAGTGTACAAAAAAAAAAATCAACAGACTGGAACATAGGAATTAGTATTTTTACTTATTTTTTTTTAAGTTGATTTTTAGAGAGGAAGGGAGAGGGAGAGAGAAACATCAATGTGAGAGTGAAACATTGATGGGCTACCAGCCCGTAACCCAGGCATGTGCCCTGACCAGGAATCGAACTAGCAACCTCTGGGTGTGTGGTATAATGCCCAAGCAACTGAGCCACACTGGCCAGGGCAGGAATAAATCTTTTTTTAAAGAATTTTTTTTTCTTTTTTTTTTTAGAGAGAGAGGAAGGGAGAAGGAGATAGAAACATCAATTGGCCTCCTCCTGCATGCTCCCCACTGGGGATTGGGCCCACTACTTGGGCATGTGCCCTAACCAAGAATCAAACTGGCGACCTCTTGGTGCATTGGTCGACGCTCAACCAGTGAGCCACACTGGTCAGACAGGAATAAGTATCTTTTAAAAACTCTTTAGGTGAGCCCTGGCTGGTTTGGCTCAGTGTTTAGAATGTCAGCCGCGGACCGGGAATCCCGCTTCGGTTCCCGCTAAGGGCACGTACCTCGGTCAAGGTTCATCCCCAGCCCCAGTTGGGGTTGTGCAGATGGCAGCCAATTCATGTCTCTCTCTCTCTCACATCGATGTTTCTCTCTCTCTCTCTTCCTCCCTCCCTTCTTCTCTCCCTCCTGGTCTATCTGAAGATAAATGCAAAACAAATATCCTAAGATGAGGATAAATAAATAAATAAATAAATAGAAACTCTCTAGGTGATTTGGATGCTTGCCCATTGTTGCCTATCTCAACAAGCAACTTCCTTATTCATCTATGTGGCCAGGCTTAATGGCACTCATTTCTGAAATGATTTTTTGAGTTCATGGCTAATACTCATTAGGACTGTATCCTAAATATCTAATGAATCTTTCCACTCATCACCACTTCCTTTTTGTAGCTTAGGCCATCATAGTTCTTTTGACTATTGTGTTAACCCCCTAAGTGGCTTTCATGCTTCTACTCTTGCACCTCCCTGCTTCCCCCAGTGGCCCAGCACGAGATCATCTTTTTGCTTAAAATCTTTTAGTGGCTTCCCATTGCACTGAAAATACAATGTTTTCCCTTAGGTCTAAATGGTATGGAGGCTACTTTCTTAACCAATCTCACATGGTGCTACCATCCCCTAGCTAAATTTCAGTCACATTGGCCCGCCCGTCTTCCCTCCCTCCCTCCCTTCCTTCCTTTTATTGCAAGATGGTAAAGCTGGTAGGGCAATATTGCTGTATGCATTCCTGGCAGAGTGACTTAGGGAAGTCACCCTGTTGCTAGGGGGAAGGCAGTCCAAGTTCAGTTGTTTTTGTCATCTAGCGTGAGCTTGTCACGGAGGTGCTCTGCCAGGCCGGCTTCTGGGGCCCTCAGCAGAAGAAAGTTGGTGAGATGCTCCCCCAGATCTTGGATGGATTTCACCTGCTCATGCAGGGAGTTATGCTCTAGGAAACTGGACAGGTGGGCGTCATTCTTTTCCGTGGCCAGCTGCTGTACACAGAGCAGATTCTGGTTGACCCCCACCGCCAGGCACATTGCAGACTCCATGGCTTCAGGCTGCTGTCCCAGTGTTTGCGGTCAGGACTGCTGATGTTGTGCAGGTGGGTGCGGCCCCCACGCTGGTTCTACAGCCACATCAGCCTCTGGGCGTACTCCCTCTGCTCAGTGGACTGTGTCAGAAAGAACTGGGAGACTTGCTTCAGGGCTACTTGAGTGCTCTCAAAATAAGTGGCCATGGACCTGAACACGTAGGAGGCGTAGAGCTCCAGGCTGATCTGGTGGTTGAGGTCAGCCTCGCAGTCAGGGTGGTAGCTCTGGCACAGTTGTGGGAGTGGTGGGGTCGTCATAGCTGGTGGCCCAGATGTGAGGACTGTCAAGGTCAAGGGGCAGCGGAGTGCTCGTCAGTGGTGGGGGCCAAGGCGGTGGTGGGGTCCCTGGAGTATACCCAGGGTCCCCCTTTTTGTTTCTTAAAAATATGAAGCTCTTTTCTGTCTCTGCAACTTTGCACATGCTATTTGTTCTGCCTAGGAAGGTCTGCCCCTAACTCTTGGTTAGTTCTTTCTCAGCTTAGAAGTCATCTCCCCATAGAGGCCTCCTTGATGCCCTTTCACAGTCACTGTTTATTTCTGTTTTATGACTTAATCATAAAAATGTATTATTTATGCCCTGGCCGGTTTGGTTCAGCGGTTAGAGCGTCGGCCTGCGGTCCTGAGAGACCCGGGTTCGGTTCCCGCTAAGGGCACGTACCTCGGTTGCAGTTTGTCCCCGGCCCTGGTCGGTTGTGCGGGTGGCAGCCACTCGATGTGTTCCTTTCAGGTCGATGTTTCTCTCTCTCTCTCTGTTCCTCTCTCTCCCTCCCACTCTACCTGAACAAAAAATGGAAAAATGTCCTCGGGTGAGGATAAAAAAAAAAAAAATGTATTATTTATTTGTTTGTTTACAAGTTCCATAGGGGAAGATCTCACCAGTCTTAATCTTATATTTAACATCTATCACAGTGCTTGGCGTATAATGATATTCATTAAATATTTGTTGAATGAGTGAATGAATTTTCTTTGCTACCAAGCTTCTATCCTCTGTCCCCTGAATTACTGTAGTTGCATCTTAACCACTCTGCCTACAACTATTTAGACTCCCCTTTAATCCATTTTCCATGCTGCCTTTAGGGTCAATTTTTTTAAAATTTGAAGTCTAATAATTATACAAGCTTAAATTTTTTATGTGCTTCCTGTTGACCTTAATGTAGCTTATAGAACTTTTAAAAAAAATAATTTTTTTTAATTGTAGTAAAATATGCATAGCCAAATTTACCATTTTAACCATTTTAAATATACAGGTCAGTGGCATTAAATATGTTCACGTTGTGCAGCCATCATCACCATTCATCTCCAGAACTTTTTTCGTCTTGCAAAACTGAAACTCTGTACTCATTAAACAATAACTCCCCATTTCTACCTCCTTCCAGCCCCTGGCAACCACCATTCTGCTTTCTGTCTTTATGACAGCTTACGTATTTTGACTACTCCAAGTATCTAATATAAGTGGAAATCTGAAGGGTTCCTATGACCCCTGCCTCAGGTTCAGTAATTCACTAGAACAACTCACAGAATTCAGGAAAGTGCCGTACTTATGAATACAGGTTTATTATAAAGGATACAAATCAGGAACAGCCAAATGAAGAAACATGTAGGGTGAAGTCTGGGAGAGTTGCGAACCGAAAGCTTCCATGTCCTCTGTTTCCATGGAATAAAGGCACATCACTCCCTGGGACATTCACAGGTATCAGGAGTACACAATTTGGAGAATGTAACTCCACCCATAACAGTCCACCTCCCACCCCCAATTTATGTCCTCCCCATGTGCAAAAGACATTCACTTTATTCCAACATTCCCTGAAGTCTTAACCTATTCCAGCATCAACTCTAGCTCCAGAATCTCCTCTAAATATAATCAACTCAAAAATCTCATCTAAGTCATCTAAATTAGGTATGGGTAGGACTCGGGTATGGTCTGTAGTGGGAAAAAATTATTCTCCTTTTGTGGACCTGTGAAACCTAGAAAACAACTTACCTGCTTCCAAGGTACAATGGTAGGACAGGCATAGGAAAGCTATTTCCATTAGGAAAGGGAGAAAAATGGAAGGAATAAAAGCAAACTCACCACTCTGCAGGGCAAATTCCATTTGATCTCAAGGCTTGGGATAATCCTCTGCGTCTGGATGATGTCCTCTGGCCTGCTGGGACAGCCCTATTCTTTTATTTATTTATTTTTAAAATTTTAATTTATTTATTTTTGTTACAGATGTCTCTCCTTTTCCCCCCACTGATTCTTCCCACCCCCACCCTCCCCGCCCTGTCCCCAGCTTTGTTGTCCATGTCCATTGTCCACGCATACGTGCATATAAGTTCTGTGGTTTATCTCTCCCTCACCACCCCTTCTTCTAGGGATTATCAGTCTGTACCCCACTTCCATGTCTCTGGGACTGCCTCAATTCCTCAGACTGTTATGTTCATTATATTCCACAAATAAGTGAGATTATATGATACTTGCCTTTCTCTGTTTGGCTTGTTTCGTTTAGGATAATACTTTCCAGGTTCCTCCATGTCGTCTCAAAGGATAAGAGATCTTTCTTATAGCTGCATAGTACTCCATTGTATATATGTACCACAGCTTTTTTATCCATTCGTCTACTGATGGACATTTGGGCTGTTTCCAGATCTTACCTATTGTAAATGGTGCTGCTACAAACATGGGGTACGTATATTCTTTCTGATTGGGGTTTCAGGCTTCTTAGGCTATATTCCTAGAAGTGGGATCACTGAGTCAAATGGAAGTTCAATTTTTAATTTTTAGGTAACACCATAATGTTTTTCATAGTGGCTGCACCAGTTTACATTCCCACCAGCAGTGTACTAGAGTCCCCTTTTCTCTACACCCTCGCCAACACTTGTTGTTTAATAATTTGTTGATGAAAGCCATTCTGACAGGCGTGAGGTGATACCTCATTGTTGTTTTAATTTGCATCTCTCTGATGATTAGTGATGTTGAGCATTTCTTCATATGTCTCTTAGCCATTTGTATGTCCTGTTTGGAGAGGTGTCTATTTAGTTCCTCTGCCCATTTTTTAATTGGGTTCTTTGCCTTCCTTTTGTATGAGCACTCTATATATATTGGAAAATAACCCCTTATCTGATATATCATTGGCAATGATACTCTCCCATACTGTGGGTTGCCTTTCCATTTTGATGATTGTATCTTTTGCTGTGCAGAAGGTTTTGAGTTTGATGTAGTCCCATGTGTTCATTTTCTACTTTGTTTCTGTTGCCTTAGGTGATGTATCAGTGAAAATTCTGCTGCATATGATGTCCGAAATTTTGTTGCCTACATTTTCTTCTAGAATTTTTATGGATTCACGGGTCACATTTAAGTCTTTTATCCATTTTGAGTTTATCTTGTGTATGGTGTAAGTTGATGGTCTAGTTTCATTTTTTTTTTTGCATGTAGCTGTCCAATTTTCCCAACACCATTTAATTAAGAGGCTGTCTTTACTCCATTGTATGCTTTTGCCTCCTTTGTCAAATATTAATTGAGCATATTGCCTTGGGTACATTTCTGGGTTCTCTGTTCTGTTCTACTGGTCTATATGCCTGTTCTTGTACCAGTACCAGGCTGTTTTGATTACAGTGGCTCTGTAGTATAACCTGAAATCTGGTAATGTGATTCCTCCAACTTTGTTCTTCTTTTTCAAGATTGCTGTGGCTATTCGAGGTCTTTTTTGGTTCTATATGAACTTTTGAAGTATTTGTTCTAGTTCTGTGAAGTATGACATTGGTATTTTGATGGGGATTGCATTGAATCTATAGATTGCTTTGGGTAGTATGGACATTTTAATGATGTTAATTCTTCCAATCCCTGAACAAGGTATGTGCTTACACTTTTTATATCTTCCTCTATTTCTTTTTTCAATGACCTGTAGTTTTCTGCGAATAGGTCCTTTATCTCTTTGGTTAAGTTTATTCCTAGGTATCTTAATTTTTTTGCCACAATGGTAAATGGGATTGTTTTTTAGTTTCTCTTTCTGGGAGTTCATCATTGGTATATAAGAATACCATGAATTTCTTATAAAATTTTATTTTTATCCTCACCCGAGGATATTTTTCCATTTTTTTTTTTGTTCAGATAGAGTGGGAGGGAGAGAGAGGAAGGGAGAGACAGACAGAAACATCGACGTGAAGGGACACATCGAGTGGCTGCCACCCGCACGACCAACCAGGGCCGGGGACAAACTGCAACCGAAGAACGTGCCCTTAGCGGGAACCGAACCCGGATCTCTCCAGACCGCAGGCCGACGCTCTAACCGCTGAGCCAAACTGGCCAGGGCCCATGAATTTCTTGATGTAAATTTTGTATCCTGCTAATTTGCCAAATTCCTTTATTAAGTCTAGTAAATTTTTGATGGAGTCTTTAGGGTTTTCTATGTACAATATCATGTCATCTGTGAATAATGACAGTTTCACTTCCTCCTTTCCAATTTGAATCCCTTTAATTTTTTCTTTCTATCTGATTGCTGTGGCTAAGACTTCCAGTACTATGTTAAATAAGAGTGGCGAAAGTGGGCATCCTTGTCTTGTTCCTGTTCTTAATGGAAATGCTTTTAATTTTTGCCCATTGAATATGATGTTGGCTGTAGGTCTTTCATATAAGGCCTTTATTATGTCGAGATATGATCCCTCTATTCCCAGATTGCTTAACCTTTTTATCAGAAATGGGTGTTGGATTTTGTCGAATGCTTTTTCGGCATCTATTGATATGATCATGTGATTTTTATCTTTCATTTTGTTTATGTGGTGTATCACATTTATTGATTTGCAAATATTGTACCAGCCTTGCATCCCTGGGATGAATCCCACTTGGTCATGGTGAATAATTTTTTTGATATATTGCTGGATTCGATTTGCTAGTATTTTGTTCAGGATTTTGGCGTCTATGTTCATCAGGGATATTGACCTGTAGTTTTCTTTCTTTGAATGTTTTGTTCTGGTTTTGGAATTAGAATTATGCTGGCCTCATAAAACGAGTGTGGAAGTCTTCCTTCTTCTTGAATTCTTTGAAATACTTTGAGGAAAATGGGTATTAGTTCTTCTGTGAATGTTAGGTAAAATTCCCTGTGAAGCCGTCCGGGCCTGGGCTTTTTGTTTGCTGGGAGAGTCTTGATTACATCTTCCATTTCTTTTGTTGTTACTGGTCTGTTCAAGTTTTTTATCTCTTCCCGGTGCAGTTTTGGGAGACTGTGTGTTTCTAGAAATTTGTTCATTTCGCTTAGTTTGTCGAATTTGTTGCCGTATAATTGTTCATAATATTTGTTAATGATCCTTTGTATTTCTATGGTGTCAGTTATTATTTCTCCTCTTTCATTTCTGATTTTGTGTATTTGGGTTCTCTCTCTTTGTTTCTTGGTGAGTCTAGCTGAGGGTCCATCAATCTTGTTTATCTTTTCAAAGAACCAGCTCTTTGTTTCATTGATCCTTTGACTTGTTTTTTTTTTTACTTGCTCTGGGGTTTTCTTTCTAGTTCTTTAAGATGTGAGGTTAGATAGTCTATTAGAGATTTTTCTTATTTCTTGAGGTAGGCCTGTAGTACTATGAACTTCCCTCTCAGAACTGCTTTCGCTGCATCCCATAGATTTTGTGTTGTTGTGTGTTCATTTTCAATGGTTTCCAGGGAGTTTTTAATTTCTTCCTTGATCTCCATGGTAACCCATTCATTGTTCAATAACATGCTATTTAGCCTCCATGTTTTCAAATGTCTTTGCATGTTCTTGGTGCAATTGATTTCTAGTTGCATGCCATTGTGATCTGAGAAGATGCTTATATGATTTGAATCTTCTTGAACTTGTAGAGACTTAGTTTGTGCCCTAACATGTGGTCTGTCTTTGAGAATGTCCTATGTGCACATGAGAAGAAGGTGAATTCTGTAGTTTTGGGTTGTAATTTTCTGTTGATATCTGTGAAATCCATTTGATCTAGCGCTTCCTTTAGTCTGTGTTTCCTTGTTAATTTTTTGTCTAGAAGATCTATCTAATGATGTCAGCGGGGTATTGAAGTCCCCTGCTATGATTGTATTGCTGTTGATTTCTCCTTTGAAGTCCTCCAAAAGATTTTTAATATATGTTGGTGCTCCTATATTGGGTACGTATATGTTTACTAAGGTTATATCTTCCTATTGGATAGATCCTTTCAATATTATGTAGTGACCTTCTTTGTCTCTAGTTATGGCCTTCATTTTGAAATCTATTTTATCAGATATGAGTATTGCTACCTCAGCTTTTTTTGCTTTCTGTTTGCTTGAAAGAGTTTTTTCCATCCTTTTACTTTCAACCTATGTGAGTCTTTTGTTGTGAAGTGGATCTCTTGTAAACAACATATATGTGAGTCATGCTTTCTTATCCAGTCAGTACTCTGTGTCTTTTTATCGGAGCATTCAAACCATTCACATTTAAGGTGATAATTGATATATACTTATTTATTGCCATTTTTGTTTAGTGTGGTTCTATTTTTCTTCCTATTTCTTCTACTAATTACAGCAGTCCTTTTAGCATATCTTGCAGTGCTGGTTTGGTGTTACTATATTCCGTTAGCCTTTTTTTTGTCTGGAAAGCTCTTTATTTGACCTTCTATTTTGAATGATAGCCTTGCTGGATAGAGTAGTCTTGGATTCAGATCCTTGTTTTTCATGACCTTGATTACTTCATGCCACTCTCTTCTGGTCTGTAGTGTTTCTGTTGAGAACTCAGCTGAGAGCCTTATTGGGTTTCCTTTGTAGGTAACCTGTTGCTTATCTCTTGCTGACTTTAGAATTCTCTCCTTGTCTTTAATTTTTGGCATTTTAATTACTATGTGTCTTGGTGTGGGCCTGTTTGGGTTCTTCTTACTTGGGGCTCTCTGTGCTTCTTTTTTTTTTTTTTTTTTTTTTTTTTATCCTCATCCGAGGATATTTTTCCATTTTTTGTACAGATAGAATGGGAGGGAGAGAAAGGAAGGGAGAGAGAGAAACATCGACGTGAAGGGACACATCGAGTGGCTGCCACCCGCACAACCAACCAGGGCCGGGGACAAACTGCAACCGAAGTACGTGCCCTTAGCGGGAACCGAACCTGGGTCTCTCCGGACCGCAGGCCGACGCTCTAACCGCTGAGCCAAACTGGCCAGGGCTCTCTGTGCTTCTTAAACTTGAATGCCTTCTTCCTTCACCAAGTTAGGAAGGTTTTCTGTCACTATTTCTTCAAATATATTCTCTAACCCTTGTCCATTTTCTTCCTCTTCGGGGACTCCTATGAAGCGAATGTTATTATGTTTTCAGTTGTCCCACAGTTCTCTTAAGCTGTCTTCCTGTTTTTTAATTGTTTTATCTTTTTGGTTTTCTTATTGGTTGATTTTTTTCTACCTTGTCTTCTAATTCACTGATCCGGTCCTCAGCTTCCTCTGCTCTGCTGTTTAGACCTTCCAATGTGTTCTTAATTTCTGCTATGTCATTCTTCATTCTACTTGGTTGGTTTTCAATGTTTTTATATCTTTACTCATGGTGCTGATGTCCTTACTCATGCTGTTGAGCTTCCTCAAGATCATGCCTCTGAACTCTACCTCTGATAATTTGCTTAGCTGCATTTCATTCATCTCATCTTCGATAGAGTTCTCTTGTTCTTTCATTTGGGATTTGTTTCTTTGTTTCACCATTTTGGCTATCAGTGGGTTTTGGAGCCTGCCAAATTTTCCCTGTGGGTGTTGGTGTTCTGCTGTTTGTGGCTTCCTCTACTGGGTTTGGATGAGCCTGAGTGGGCCCACGTTAAACATCCCTGTCAAGTCTTACTTTCCTGGGTAGATTTACAAGCCCAGGAAAGGTTCATTTATCCTCTAGTTTTTTCCTGGTGGCTAGTAGTCTCAGTTACTCAGTGCCTTGGAACGTAGCCCTGGTGTTCTGCATAAGAGGATTTCCAGAGGGTGGGATAGCTACTGGTTGTTAATATGCCTCAATTTGCATTTCTTTGCCTCTCCTGGGAAAGGCTGAATCTCGGGGGTGGGGGGGTGTGCTGCTTTTCCCCACAGCTCGGGGAAGGAGCACACTGGCCACCATCCTTTGTGCCTGCAACTCAGCAAAAACTCTGAGTGCCCCCCAAATCCTGGGTGTCCCCACAGAGTTCCAGCCCAGTCTGCCCTCCCTCTGCCGTAGCCCCCAGGTGAGTGGCTGTGGCTATTTTAGCACTCTGTCCTGGCTCTCTGCGCTATGGAGCGGGACAGCCCTACCCTTTTACCCAAGAGGGTCCCATTGGCCCAATTATCTACCTCTGTGGTGCTGCCCTTGGTATTATTCTTCCTTCATTTTGTTTCCTCTCTCTCCCTTTCAGTCCAGGCTGAAAGCACTTTTGCTCGTATGAAATTCTCAAAAACCTTGTCAGTCTCTCATGTAATTCATGAGATCCAAACCATCTGATAAGAGGGTCCACCGCAGATCTTTTCTGAGTAATTGTGTATATGTAACCATATGTCTTAGTTTGATTTTTCCTGAGCAACCATGTATATATAGTCATATCTCTATTTCTAACTTCTGCGATGGTTGACTGTATCCATGAGTCAGGCAAATGATTGTCCAGCCACACCCTTGGCCCTGTTTCCAGAGCACACTGTCTGGATAGACAGAGAATTTTCCAACTTTTCAAATGCTGGTTCCTATTTAATTAACAGTTTATTCTTCAGTTTGTCTCTTGTCATATTTTATTATAAGCACCAAGGAAAAAAGGCCACAATTTCAACACTTTGCTTAGAAATCTCAACTAAATATCTAAGTTCATCACTTACAAGTTCACTCAGTGGCTGAACACAATTCAGACAAGTTTTCTGTCACTATAACAAGAAGTGTCTTTTCCTCCATTGTTGAATAACATATTCATCATTTCCTTCTAAGACCTCACTAGAAGCACCTTTAATGTCCGTATTTCTGCCTACCATCTCTTTTCAAGGCAGTCCAGGTTTTCTCTATCAATCTTCTACTCATTATCCAACTCCAAAGCTACTTCCTCATTTTTAAGTTTTGTTAGAGCAGCACTCTACTCTCATCAGTACCAAAATCTGTATTGGTTTCCTGAGGCTATCAGAAGCTAGAAGAGGCAAGGAAGGATATTCTACAGACTTCAGAGAGAGCATGACCCTGCAGCATCTTTATTTCAGACTTTTAGCATCTAGGACTGTAATAAGATAAATTCTGTTGTTTATTACATCTAGCATATGGTACTTTGTTATGGCAGCCCTAAGAAGCCAAAATGGGTGTTAACCTGGAGGTATTGTAGTCATTAGTGAAAGACAGTGAGTATATGTGGTATCTTTCCAGATCCACAGGATTTCCTGCCATTTTTCTTTCTTTTAAAACATATTTGTGTCTAGTTGCACTATAAAGCTTACTTCTGTTGTGTTAACAGCTTATGATTTGACCTTAGGAGAGTAGCCTAAAATCAGTGGTAGGAGTGCTTTGGTACTAAGAAGCCTTCAAACTTTTGGAGGGGTAGCGGCTTTAGTTTTACAGACCTTCCTTGTGTTAGTATGCCTACTACTAGTTTTTTGTTTCCTTCTCATGCATATGTTGTAACACCTACCTCCATTCATCCGGGTAAAGCAAGAACTCCATTGGCACTTCTGTTAGCTCCTGGATAAGCAGTTGACCCATAAAGGATGAATTACATAATGAATCCTTTATCATTACTTCTAAAAGACATCTGTGATTTTCAGTTTTCAGTAATTTTTTTAAAGAACAGTTTCTTTACCTATCCTAATGAGGACCTGTACTTTTTTGGATTTCCCTTAGTGTCGGTGACAGTGTTGGCAGGTCTCTTAGAAGATACTTTGTAAATATTGTTTTATCTATGGCACTGCTAGTGAGAGACTAGCTCTGGTGATAAATAAGAGATGTTAGTTGCCAGGGCTGTCATTCCAATTTATCTTGCTTGCACTGAACTCATTAATAAATTGCCACAGTGGTAATAGGAAAGTAATGAACCTTCTGGAGGCCCAGCTGGGGCACAGAGTGCTAGAAGGAACCTTTAGGGCAACTGCCATTGTTATACACAATTCAGTTAAAGGATTTCAGGCTTTTCCCCCCGTAGAAACATTTATATTTTGCAAAATCGAAAAATTTTTTTAACATTTGTGTACTTGCTAATTGGGTATACTTTTTTTTTTTTTTTATTCATCATTTTATTATTTTATTATTATTATTATTTTTTTTATCCTCACCTGAGGACATTTTTCCATTTTTTGTTCAGGTAGAGTGGGAGGGAGAGAGAGGAACAGAGAGAGAGAGAGAAACATCGATGTGAAAGGAACACATCGAGTGGCTGCCACCCGCACAACCGACCAGGGCTGGGGACAAACTGCAACCGAGGTACGCGCCCTTAGTGGGAACCGAACCCGGGCCTCTCAGGACTGCAGTCCGACGCTCTAACCGCTGAACCAAACCGGCCAGGGCGCTAATTGGGTATACTTGAATTCAACTCAACAAACGTTATCTGATGCATACTGTCATCAGGCAGTGTATTAGACCCTAGGGATATAAAGATGAATAAGACATCCCTTGGGGTTTCACTGTCAAATAGGGTGTAGAGGCATATAAACAAATAATTATAGTACAGTATTTAAGTGCTATAAGTGTGAACCAGATATCAACATAGCACAGAAGAAGAAATGATTACCTAGGGAAAAGTGCTAAGAAGGCTGAGGAAGAGAAGATGCATTGATTTCTGAGTTAAATTTTGAAGGATGAGTTGTAAGTTGACAAATTGAGTGAAATGGAAAAAGGGACCTTATTATAGATGAGTTGAGGGACTATAGATCATTTAGAATAACGTAAGAGAGGAAGTGTAAAGAAAGAGAAGGAGAAAATGAGTAGGTGAGGTAGAGAAACAAGTAGTTAAGGACCAAATCTTAAAGGATTTAGGTTTTGAAAGGCTACACATGCAATGCCAAGGACTTGGGTGGATTTCATTCTGTAGGCTACATGAATCCACTGAAGAATTTAAAACAGAGGCAGTATGATTGACTTTTTATTTTTGAAGGGTTACTCTGGTTGCCATACATATGGTGGAATGGAAGTAGAGAGAGATCAATCAGAAGACTATCGATTGGTTTTGTGCAAGCAAATAACAACATAGTATACTATACAGAGCATGACCTAGGTTATTTAAAATCCCAGTTCAACCATCTACTAACTCTCTAAACTAACTCTTAAGTTTCCTCATCAGTGAAATGGGAATAATAGTAATCTTTTACTGAATGTTACGGAAAATCATATGAAGTAACATATATAAATGGAATTGCTCCCATGAGCTGAGTATAAATCTTAGATGTTATATATAACATCTCTCTATAAAATAAAGAAGAAAAATTTTATATATATATTATCCTTACCCGAGGACATTTTTTCGATATTTTGTTCAGATAGAGTGGGAGGGAGAGAGAGGGAGAGAGAGAGAGAGAAACATCGACGTGAAAGGGACACATTGAGTGGTTGCCACCTGCACGACCCAACCAGGGCTGGGAACAAACTGCAACCAAGGTACGTGCCCTTAGCAGGAACCGAACCCGGGTCTCTCTCGACCACAGGCCAACGCTCTAACCACTGAGCCAAACTGGCCAGGGCAGATGTTATATTTTTAACTTATGTTTTTGTTGAGTTCTAGGTAACATGACCAAATATAGGATTTAAAAAAAAAAAATTTATATTGATTTTTAGAGGGGAAGAGAGAGAGAGAAACATCGATGTGAGAACCAAATGTCTTTCGCACACCCCCAACCAGTGATCGAGCCCACAACCCAGGCTTGTGCCCTGACCAGGAATCTAACCAGCAACCTTTTGATGCATGGGATGATGCCCAACCAACTGAACTACACCAGCCAGGGCCAAAGTATAGGATTTTTAAGAAGCACTTTATTTTCCTTCTACCACTGTATCCTAGTAAAACAGAATGAAATCAGAAAGTTTACAAACATTTTATAATCAAATTAAGATCCATATTTTAGAGTTTTCCAAACATTTAAAAAATAACATAACTGCGTGGCCAGTGTGGTTCAGTGGTTGAGCATCAACCCATGCACCAAAAGGTCGCCGGTTCAATTCCTGGTCAGGGCACATGCCCAGGTTGTAGGCCAAATCCTCAGTGGAGGGCATGCAGGAGGCAACCAGTTGATGTTCTTTCTCATCGATGTTTCCATCCCTCTCTTCCTCTCCCTTCCTCTCTCTATAAAATCAATAAAGAAGAAAATTTTTAAAAAAATAACATAACTAAAGCTTTTTCCTTTGACCACCCTCCAAGACTCTCAGTTGGAGAATCAGACTTAGTATCTTATTTGAATCAGTGGTGCAAAAGGAAAAGACCAGAGCCTTAGCTCAACAAATGAGCTTTTAAACACATTTTTGACTGCTCGCGAGTTAACTCTTGTTTTCCTGCCCAAATGTTGCGGACCGCTCGCGAGTTAACTCGGGTTAGCACTTGCATTAACTATTTTCAGTTTTTGAAACTCTGAGTAATATAGGATTGTTGTATTTGTGACTCTTTGCCCTGAGGGTCGAAGTTCGAAAAACAGCACACCGTTTTATATTCTTGAAATAGCTAGGGAATGGATATCTGCTGGTTCAAATGAGTGCCACTCAGAACCTAACGTGCAGTTTGCCCAAAAATGTGCGGTCCCTGGTGTATGTCTTAGAGATTTCTATGCGGTATGCAGTGTGTTAACTGAGACATGGCATCAGATTTTACTTTGCTTCTGTTTCTTCAAGTGTTTAATAAGGATAATGTGAGTAGATGTCCCAACCATCTTGCATATCTATTGTGAGGATCACATTCTTTCTGTAAGTAAACATTCATTAAACTACTACCCAGAGTACTGTTACAAAGAGTGTAGAAATGAATCAGATCTAAATCTTAATTCCAAGGGAATTATAGTGCTAAAAGAACTGTAAAAGATGTGTGCAAATAACTGTAATACAAATAAGATAATATGTAACTCAGTTAAATTTGAAAATTATAAAGGGATGAAACTAGAAGTCATATTTTGCATAGTATATTGTAAAAATATGTTTTATAAAGTATATTTCATATGTTCTTATTATTTAAAGTGCTTTTTCAAGTAAAGCTGGACCAGAGTCACTTTTTTAGATACTTATGGAAAATCAATGATAAAGATAGATTTGGATTTTAGGAAGATTTTTAACCTATATGCATATTTTGATTCCAGGCTTTATATTCACTGGTATCAGTATAACTTGGTTATGGTACTCTCTGAGTCTTAGAGGTGTGGGTGTGGGTGCATGTAATAGAGATAATACCACTCGTCTTTCAGATTTGTTGTGATGAAATGGTCATATATGTAAAAGTGCTTTAAAAAACAATGTTTGTTCTTTGCTTTAATCTCTTTGCTTTAGCCTACCCACCTTTCTACTGTTGCCCAATATTGAGTTTTGAGACAGCAGCTTCTCTGAGATATTTTAAAGTAGTTTTTTTCCTTTTGAAAAATTTCAAACATATAACAAAATTCAAAGGATTTTGCAATGAAAAACCTTATGTTTACCACCTAAATTTTGCCATTATTTGTAAATATTACATATCTATTTATGTATCACCCTACCTACCCACCTATATTAAAATTTCTCCAGTGATTTTTTTAGGACTTTTCTGAAGGAAATTTAAGCTAATTTGGAGTCCAGGAGTACAAATACATTTCAAATATTTGTAATTAAATACAATTTTTCTATTTACATTGCTTTGTTCCTCTGAAGAATTTTAAGTTATTCATTATTTGGATTACACTGTACTACCGGGTTCCTACCCTGTCATTTCTTTTTTTTTTTATCCTCACCCGAGGACATTTTTCCATTCTTTGTTCAGGTAGAGTGGGAGGGAGAGAGAGGAACAGAGAGAGAGAGAGAAACATCGATGTGAAAGGGACACATCGAGTGGCTGCCACCCGCACAACCAACCAGGGCCGGGGACAAACTGCAACCGAGGTACATGCCCTTAGCGGGAACCGAACCCGGGTCTCTCGGGACCGCAGGCCAATGCTCTAAGCCAAACCGGCCAGGGCCTACTCTGTCATTTCTAACCTTAACTCATCCCATTGCATTTTCCTGAGAATGCCATCAGTTAATCTTTTTTTAATTTCACATTTAGAGTGGGTTCTTTATGGTAGTCCTTATTGTATTTTTCTCCTCTTGAATTATTTTTAAAATTAATAAAAAGTAATAGTGTACATTTTGTGCCTTGTGGCAAACCAGTACAGCTAGAAGCTTTGTTTGATTAAAATGAGATGTTAGCTAGCACAGGTCTTAAAAATCTCAGATATCTCAAAACTTTCCACTAACTCCCATTTCTTATTTCTTAGCTTGGGTTTTTTCCCAAGACAGCTGATCTATTTAGTATGCCCTAGGAGTAAATACAATTACCTATGTTTGGTTAGAGATTCTCAACAATTGATTGATTTTCTCCATTATATAGTTCTGTTTAGATTATATGTTACAGAAATGCTTTAAAGTTTCTGATTCTTTGATGGCACTCTTTCCTATTTTTCATGCTGCTAAGTAGCTGGGTACTTTCTCATATTTTTTAAAGGAGTGTATGTCTTTTAAATGACTTTTAATCAGATAGAATTTGCCATTATGTTGTATGAGTTTCCTTAATAAACTGTGAGGACTATATTCAGAAAAGTCTTTGAAAAGCCTAATTCATGATTATGTTTCTCAACTACTTTTATCCTCTCATTACCTTTATGTAATGATCCTGTCAGATTTGAGAGTGACTTATAGATACTAAAGGCCCTAGCTTGTTTTATTTCATTTTAAGAGATTTTCCATAAATTTTCTCTCTCATAAATCATCCGAGTTTAAATTACAAACCATCCAAAATATTACTTTATAAAATAAATATTTATTGATTTTATATAGAGAGTAAGAGAATAAGGGAGAAGGGGAGAGAGAGAGAAACATTAATCCATTGCCTCCCACATGCACCCTGACTGGAGATGGAGCCTGCAACCTGGGCATATGCCCTGACCGGGAATTGAAACTTCAACCCTTACAGTGCATTGGGCAACACTCAAACAACTGAGTCACACTGGCCAGGGCCAAAATATTATTCTTTAAATTCAGAAAGTAATTACTGTGCTCTGGTCATATAATTTATGAATTGTATGCTCTTTTTTTAATGATTAGCCTTCATTCATTTCATTCAAAAATATTTATTGAGTGCCTCCTCTATACCAGGCACTATTCCAAGTGCTGGGGTATAGTGCTGAATAAATAACACTTACAAGGCCCCAGTAGAGGAGACAAATAAATAGACAAGGAAAATATTAAATGGTGCTAACTGCTGTGGAGAATTAAGAGTGGTATGATAGAGTCTGGGTGACTACCCTAGATTGAGTGGTCAGGGAAGGGTTCTCTGGGGAGGTGGCATTTAAACTGAGATCTCAATAGTAAGAAGCCAGCCATATAATTATGGGGTGGAGCGTTCCAGGTGGTGTAAAGTCCCTAAAGTAGTAGGTAAGTAGCTTGGCCTGCATCAGGAGCAAAGACGGCCAGCTTGGCTAGAGCAACATGAATGAGAATGGTAAGAGAAAAATTGGTAGAAGCGGGGATCAGATCATGTACATTGATATGGGTCAGGGTAAGGTACTTGGATTTATTTTTAAGTTCTATAGGGAGCCTTCGGAACATTGTGAGCAGGGGAGTCATGTGATCTAATTTATATTAACATATAATCAAGATAAGGACATATAATGGAGAAAATCAGCCAATGATGAGAGCCTCTAACCAAACATAGACCTAAGACTGTGTTTACTCATAACTAAGGCATACTAAATAGCCCAGTTTTCCTGGGAAAACCCTAAGCCTCAGAAACAAGAACTGGGCCAAATTTCCTTGCGTTAAATCCAAACTCCACCATTTACTAATTTACTAACTAACTTTGGGGAAACTATAAGATACATTTCTGCACTAGTTTCCTCATCAATAAAATGAAGCTAGTAATATTACCTATTTTATTGGGTTGTGAGAATTGAACAATTTAGTACAAGTCTTAGATCAATGATTGGCAAGCACATAGTGAGTACTTAATATTTATTTCCGCTAGATATGGGTTGTCACAATAGCCATGTGTTTAGTGTAACTGAAGTATTAAATTATAAATCTTATTTAATCTCAATTAAATTTAAATTTAGAAACTGATCTTTGATATAGTTATTGGAAAACTTTTAAGTATGTTTTGAATAACTTAGTGTATTAATCTTGTTCAACTGTAAGTTTTATGAAATTTGAATACAGGTCAAGTATTTCTAATAAAAATTTATTTGAATTGAGATAAACTATAATTGTAAATACACACAAGATTTTGAAGACTATAAAAAATAATGTAAAGTAAATTCATTTATTTTTATAACAATTACTGGCTGAAATAATATTTTAATATATTGTGTTAATTAAAATGAATAATTAAAATAATTTTCACCTTTTTTAACTTTTAAAAAATGTGACTACTTAAACTGACATACATGGCTTGTATTATATTTCTGTTGAATGACACTGCTCTGGAGCATGGGGCTGGGGAAGGGCAGTGGAAGAAGCATATGAACTGAGGGAGGTATTTTTTCTAATTACACAAATACCCCTGGAGATTCCAAAAAACCTTGACCCACTGGAGCCTCCTTATCAAATTAATCCTGCCTCCTACCTTCTTGCTGAAAATCAATGCCTTTAATGAGCCTGCCCTCACTAATAAAGTATTTTGTATTTTTCAGGTATGTCAGGGTGGGAAACAGTTATGAATTACTGCTCCATGTTAAAGAATATTGCACAGATTAGACACCTATCAATGATTTTGATGAAATAAATATTTGTAGTTCTCTGCACTAGTACTACCATATAAAATTGTTCTCTGAAAAAAAGTCTACCACTAATCCTGGTCCAGTGAATCCCAGAGACTTAAAATGAGGAAGAATTAAAGTAGATTTTAATTAAGGGATAAATTGCTGGGTCAAAAGCTGAGGAAGTTGAGAAAGGTATTTTGTGTCCTAAAAGCTAAATTTCTGGGATTAAAAAAAACAACAAAAAGCCAGGCAACCATAAAGTTTTGTCTCTGAAGTGAAACTGGACATATATTTTTTCTTCTCATGCCTCTTGGTTCTTGCTCCTTCCATGATTATATACAAAGGTTTTCTGACCTGTTTAAAGGCATTATTCTTACCCTGGCTAGTTTGGCTCAGCGGTTGGAGCGTCAGCCTGTGGACCAGAGAGTCCCAGGTTTAGTTCCCGCTAGGGGCATGTACCAAAAATAAATTTAAAAATAAATAAATAAATAAATAAAAATAAAGGCATTATTCTCAGCTGTTAACACGAAAAAGATTCTTACTAAATACTGAGTAACTTAGGAAATAGTACAACTCTTCTGCCTCAGCTGTTTGGAATACATTTTATATATTCTTTTTATTTATTTATTTTTTTATCCTCACCTGAGGACATTTTTCCATTTTTTGTTCAGATAGAGTGGGAGCGAGGGAGGGAGGGAGAAAGGGAGGGAGGGGAGAGAGAGAGAGAGAGAGAGAGAGAGAGAGAGAGAAAGAGAGAAAGAAAGAGAGAAAGAGAAAGGGACACATCAAGTGGTTGCCACCCGCACGACCCATGCAGGCCGAGGACAAACTGCAACCGAGGTACATGCCTTACGGGAACTGAACCCGGGTCCCTCCGGACCGCAGGCTAATGCTCTAACCACTCAGCCAAACTGGCCAGGGCCATTTTATATATTCTTTCTGTATCACTCCCAAATAATTTTTTTTTTATTCTTACCCGAGGACTTTTTTTTTGCATTTATCTTCAGATAGAGCAGGAGGGAGAAAGGAAGGAAGAGAGAGAGAGAAACATTGATGTGAGAGAGACACATAGAATAGCTGCCACCCGCACAACCACAACCAGTGCTGGGGACAAATTGCAACCGAGGTACATGCCCCTAGTGGGATCTGAACCCAGGACTCTCTGATCCACGGACCGACACTCTAACCGCTGAGCTAAACCAGCCAGGGCCCAGATAATTTTTTAAAATCTATGATATGCATCAGCTTAATACCACTCAAAAATTATTTCATGCCCTCTCAGTTAAGTCAGTTTTCTAGAGAAGTGAGCCCTTCCTTTCAATTGCTCTACTATTTTGGATTCACATAAGAGACATTTCACTGGAAGCCCCTTTGTAGTAGTCTCTGGCCTTATTGTTACAATGAAGAAAGAGGTAGTCTCACAGTTTCCCAACCAGAAGTGAATGTCAGGGTAATTGCCTGAGTAGCTCACAGGAAGACAGCTGATATCATTTGATAAAATTTCCTTATTACAATAACAACAGGATTTTCTATGAAGCTATAACATCAGACCCTTGTAGAGGTAGTAATCTGGGACCTGCCTGAGAAGGCACAGTAGAGTTCTAACCTCCTGGTTTTCAGGTGAAGAATTTGAAGCCCTGAGGAAGTGACTATTCAGTGACAAAGAATGAACCAGGCCAAGTTTAGGTCTAAGTCACCTCAGTTTCTTGGTACATGGAAAACATAATTGTCCCAAATATCTCCATGGCCTAAGCAGTGGAGGATTTAATCTAGTTTCAGAGCTCTGTGTCTGAGAAGGTAGTTTTCCATATAGGACCCTATCCTATTAGAATCTAATAGAATAAAGTTGATCTTGAGATCTCTGGTACCGTGTAGCATAGACATCTTTCAAAGGTCTGCTTGAGCAGTGTGAACAGATTAAAAAAAAAAAAAAAAGTGGTAAATGGGTTAATAGTCTCTTATGAGTCCCCAAAGCCATTGGAGTCTGACCTCAAATTTTAATTTTGTCACCATGAAAAGCTTTTATTAAGTAGCTTCTGTCTGCAGATGGTGACATGCATTCAAATCTTCACTCTAGGAAATTTTGGAGAAATGTCACTTTTAGAAGCTTAATGTTCTGCATAGCTACAGGTTTGTTTTATTCATTGCACACTAAAACTTTATTTTAAAAAATTATTTTAGTGGAAAATTATTCTAAAATGGATTGCACCCTTCTTTTTAATTTAGTTTGTTAAACCTAATTTAACCTTTCTTAATGATTCAGACCTTCATGGTGTGTGTGTGGGTGTGTGTGTAAAGGATACAAAGTTCCACTGGCTTATAGTAGTGTAGTTCTAACGTTACTTTTCCCACAAACCCATTAGTACATATTTTTACAGAATATAAGGTTTTTCAGGAATGCATATTGTTATAAAAATACCTGTATTTAAGTCTGTGGATCACAATCGAAAAAGGTTTGAAAACCACTGCCCTAGGTAGCTCCTTTACACTAACAATTTTTTACATTTGCATAATAACTATTTGCCAAGCCTTATACATTTATATGGCCTATGATAACTAGGGGAGGGATTGACTGACTTCTTGTTTTTAAACTATAGTAGGAAAGCATAATGGAACCTAAAAGAGCATGGACTTTGAAATGAGAACATCTTTAATTTTAGCCTTTTCATTTAGTAGTCATGTGACTGTGGATACCTTAATCTTGTTTAATTTCAGAACATCAGCTTATTATTATTATTTTTAACCTAATTGGGAAATGGTAGGATTGTTGGGTGCTTTCAGTCAAGTAATAAAGATAAAAATGCTTAGTAGGCCCTGGCCAGTTTGGCTCAGCGGTTAGAACGTCGGCCTGCGGTCCAGAGAGACCCGGTTCGGTTCCCGCTAGGGCGCGTACCTCGGTTGCAATTTGTCCTCAGCCCTGGTTAGGTTGTGCGGGTGGCAGCCACTCGATGTGTACCTTTCACGTCAATGTTTCTCTCTCTCTCTCTCTCTCTCTTCCCCTTTCTCTCCCTCCCACTCTATCTGAACAAAAAATGGAAAAATGTCCTCAGGTGAGGATAAAAAAAAAAGTTGCTTAGTAGGAGCACCATGGATGAATCTTACAAACAAAATGTTGAGTGGAAGGAAGTGGACATAAAAGACAGTACATGTGATATAATTTTATTTATATAACTTTCAAAACATGCAAAACTAATCTATAATGATAGAAGTCAAGTCAGTGTTTACTCTTGGGTAGAGTAATGACTGGGAGAGGATGCAAAAGGAGTACTTCAGGTGCCACTAACAATCTCTTTCTTGGTTTGGAGACACATTGTAAAAATTCATTGAGCTCCATACTTATGATTTGTATACTTTTCATTATGTATATTATACTTTAACAAAAAAGTAATTTTGAAAATTTTTTTTCTTTATTGATTTTAGAGAGAAAGGAAGGGAGAGGAAGAGAGAGAGAGAGATGAAAGAGAACATTGATTGGCCTTTTGCCTGCCCCACACTGGAGATTTGGCCTACAACCTGGGCATGTGCCCTGACCAGGAATCGAACCAGCGACCTCTTGGTGCATGGGTTGACGCTTAACCACTGAGCCACACCGGCCAAGCCAAAATAGTCATTTTTAAAGTGTTTAGCACAGAACCTAGCACAAAGTTGGTTCCCTTCTTCTTTGGTGGTTCACTAAATTAACAATATGGAAATTTATTCAGAAAAGTAATCCTAGCCTCCTTTCCTTGTAACCTTTCAGTTTCTTTGGTCTGTTATGGTTCACTTGTCTCCTAATCCCACTTTTATACTTAGGCATGTTTATACTGATGGTTATCCTAACTGGTATAGTTGAAGGAATTTAGGTCAATCAGACAAGGTGAAATTGAATGTCTGACCCTTGTGATCTAGGAGTAAATAAGGAATATGAATTTTGATATGATGCTATTCTCTGATCATTAAGTGATTTGATGTTTTGCTTTTTAAGTGAAGATTTAAATGGATATTTTTCTGATTTGTATAATAAAATTTTCTCATATCAGATCAACTTCATTATTGAATGTTTTCATGATGGGATATTGGACTTATTTTTTTATTTGTGACACTTTTATTACAAGCCAATTATAGTGTAGCATAGTATAGTGAAATGGTAAAGTGAAATGGTAAACTGTCTAACCCATTTATACCTTATAGATTTAGCTTATGTTCTTATCACTGAAAGGGAACCATATTTTTTTAACCTTATTGGTTTTGTATTACAAGTACAAAAATAGAACTTGTATACTTGGGAATCTATGCAGGATCCTGTTGTAAAAAACTTAGAATTATCGAAAATTCAATTTTAAAATACTGAGTGTTATTTTTTCTGCTTGGTAATGGTTGGGATATAAAATAAGCCTATGACAGTCTCTGCCCTCAGGAAGGATGCAGTCCTGTAAGAAGAGGTCTGTGAGATAAGCAGAAAATGAATTTGTCTACATTTGCTTTTTATGTTTTAAGAGAAGGTTTCTGATAGAGGTACTGTACTAGCAAGTCCCTCTAAACCACAGGGAACTGTGATGATGATTGTATGGATGCCAATGGAGCCAAGATACAGAGGACTTGACTGACTTCTCAGTGACAAAAAATTAGGGAGGTGGGGAAATACACCCTATCTATCAGATATTTATATTAATTCATTAAAATAAATAATGGCATGTAACCTCACAGACCATTTGAAGTAGACACTATTATTTCTACTTTAAAGATACATAAATTGAGGCCCAGAGACATTTAGTAATTTGTCCAAGTTTACTTAGCTAGTGACAGAGTTAATATTCAAATCCAAAACCTATCTGTACCACTTGCTATATATAGATAGCAACATCCAAAGAAAGGATGTATTTATCAAAAGATAGTCAGCTTGGAAACATACTAACCGGGAGGTCATAAAGAAAATTGATATCAGGTTACATCTAGGATTACCCAGGAAAGGGAATACTATAACTCCAGAACTTAATTTCTTAAAAGTCCCTGTGACACTTTTTATATTCCTGTTATGAGTTGGTTGCATAAGACTCAAACCTTGATGCAGATTTACCTGTTGCCTGTTTTGGTGTGTGTGTGTGTGTATGTGTGTGTAATAAAATATACTTACCATAAAATTTACCATTTTAATTCATTAAGTACATTTCAGTGTTATGTAGCATTCACCACTATCCATCTTTGGAACTTTTTCATCATCCCAAACAGAAACTTTGAACCCATTAAATCGTAACTCTCCATTACCCAACCTTCCCAACTCCTGGTAACCTCCGAGAATTTGCCTGTTCTAGTTACCCAGATGTAGGTGGAATTATACAAAATTTGCCCCTTTGATTTTTGGCTTATTTAGCTTAGCATAATGTTTTAAAGATTCATCAATATTGTAACAAGTATCAGAATTTTATTCTTTTTTATGGTTGAATAATATTCTGTTGTATGTATATATCACATTTGTTTAGCCATTTGTTTATTGATGGATACTTGGATCGTTTCTTCCCTTTGGCTATTGTGAATAATGCTGCTAGGAACATTAGTGTACAAATATTTGTTTCAGTTCTTGCTTTCAATTATTTTGGGTTTATAACTGGTAGTGAAGTTGCTAGATCATTTGGTAAGTCTGTGTTTAACTTTCTGAGATTTTCCACAGAGGCTGCACCATTTTTTATTTCCATTAGCAGTTCACAAGGGTTCTAATTTCTCCATATCCTCACTAATACTATTGTTTTTGTTTGTTTGATTTCATAATAGCCATCTTAAGAGATGTTAGTGAAGTGGTATCTCATTGTGATTTTGAAGCGCATTTCCCTAATAATTAATGGTGTTGAGTATCTTTTTGTGTGCTATTAGCCATCTGTATAGATAAATGGAGAAATGTCTTTTCATGTCCCTTGCCCATTTTTTAATGGGGTTGTTTGAGGATTTTTTTGTTGTTGTTGAATTATAGGAGTTCTTTATATATTCTAGATATTAATCCTTATCAGATATATGATCTGCCATTATTTTCTCCCATTCTGTAAGTTGTCTTTTCACTCTCATGATAGTGTCCTTTGAAGCACAATATTTTCTTTTAATGAAATTCAACGTATTTGAGGGTTGTTTTTTTTTTGGTCTGTGCTTTAGATGTCATATCCAAAAATCATTGCCAAATTCAGTATCATGAAGATTTCCCCTTATGTTTTCTCCTGAGAGTTTTATAATTTTAGCTCTAATGTTTAGGTCTTTAATGCATCTTGAGTTAATTTTTGTATTCGGTGTGAGGTGAACATTCTACTTCATTTTTTCGCATGTGGGTCTCAGATTTCCCAGCATCATTTGTTGAAATGAATATCTTTTCCCCATGAATGGTCTTGGCACCTTTGTAGAAAATCATTTGACTATACATATTAGGGTTTATTTCTGGGTTCTCTATTCTATTCCATTTGTCTACATGTCTGTCCTATCCCCATACTACACTGTTTTGATTACTGTAGCTTTGTATTAAGTTTTGAAATCAGGAATTGTGAGTCTTCCAAATTTGTTCTTCGTTTTCCAAAGTGTTTAAGCTATTTGGGGTCCTTTGAAATTCCATGTGAATTTTAGGATGGCTTTTTATATTTCTACAAAAAACATCATTGGGATTTTGATAGGGATTGCATTGAGTTTGTAGATCACTTTGGATATTATTGTCATCTTAACTATATTAGTCTTCCAGTTTATGAACACAGGTGTGTTTCCATTTATTTGTTTTCTTTAATTTTTTTCCAGCAGTGTTTTGTGGTTTTCAGTGTACAATATTTTAGTTCACGTGGCTCTTATAGTTCTCACAATAAATTAATAAATGAACATTCTATTTTACCCATTATTGTTTAGTGACCTATAGATCTGTCAAAAGTCTTTTCTGTTTATAACATAGGATTCTGAATCTACCAAGCTGAGGGAAAGATTCTAGAAACTGGAAACCTAACCAAGTTGCTGCCCTTGGGAAAGAAACCCTGTCTGGGTGTCCAGGCTACTGGTTTCCTCTGATTAAAAACCGAATTTCACTGTATGTCTTTTTTTATCTACAGTAGGTTGTTCACATTTCTAATTTTTTCTATCTTTTGCTTCTAGATTTCTCCATCTTATTAAAGAGAAACGATTTTCTATTTGGTATAGCTTGATGGTACCATGCAAAAATCAGATCCTCGGAAAGGTCAGAACCTATATTTATATGTAAGAGAAATAGAGAATTACCCTCTAGGCTGTGTATGAATGTGTCACAAAAAGCAACTAGAATGAATAAAAGAATCTCACCCTTTCTTGCCAACTTATCCTGCAATTTTAACAAGTCCTACACATCATTCACACAGTTCTTTGTAGTTTGCAAATTATTCTTCACGTAATTATCTTATAAGGGCTTTATAGTAATTGTATGAAGTGGGTACTATTGCTATTCCTGTTTATGTAAACTGAGGGGTTATGAGACGTATTTGAAATCTTGTTACTATGATCGGCAAGATTTAGCCCTAGATCTTTTGCCTCTAGATCTTACCCTTCTCACTACATCATAAGTTAATAATCATTATCATAATTTAGTAAACAATGTAGATATGGAAGCTGTATGAACATTGGAAATAATGTATGTAAAAGTCTGTGAAAAGAAGTTAAAACTCCTTTATAGATGTAAAATACCATTAACAAATCAACAGATCTTGATATTAAATGTCTAACATAATCTTTTGGATGACACCAAATGCTTCAATATGTAATATGCCATTGTCTTAGTATGGCAAATGAGGCTCTTCACAAGTTGCTGCCTACCTACTTTTCTATTCTCATCTCACTCGTGTCATTTGTCTCTAGCTTATCCTATCCCTTTACATCTATAATAAACTGCTGGCTGTTGTCCAAACACACTGTGCATTTTTAGGAAGTATGATGTGGCACCATTGGTACCAATAATCTTCCCTGTTCAGAAAGCATAAACCAGAAACATTCTAAAAAGCCTTAGATTCTCCTGTGCTCTGGATCACACGTCTGTAAGTCTCTGGAAAGGGTAAACATTATACATAGTTGAAGTCTACTAGGAAGGCCTATAAGACAAAGGGAGTGATGGTTACTCTGCATTTTCATTAGCCACTCATTGTTAGCAGCTTTGCTTATTAAAGGAAATAGTGATGTTCTCTGGGAGTTCTTCTCTCTGTGTACGTGCAGAGATGCATAATTGCTACAGAGAGTGGGGGGAGGGACAATCACCAAGGAGAGATCTCCATCTGCTGCATGCACAAAACAGAATTTATTGCTCTCTTTGAGAAAGTGATTGCCTAGCTTGCCTATCCCGTGCCCCTCTTCTGGCGGATCATGCCAGAGGAATATTACCATCTCATCACACTCATCTCTGAATGGAGCACAGGAAATGGAGAGTTGGAGGCAGAGGATCAGTTGAGAGGCACTAGGAATAGTTGCTAATAAGAGAGTGACTGATCAGTGGCACATCCCAAACCAGTCCCCTTTTCGTTTCCTGCTTCCCCTGTAGCTTGCCGTCCATGACCACAGTGGGACAGTTGTTCTGCTCTCAGCATTTCAATTTTATTTCTGTGCATATCGGCATAGGATTATGGTTTATTAAAACTACAACTGTTATCTAACACTGAAAGAGTTCTGTCTTGTCGTAATGGGTTTCAGAAGTATATTCGTTGCTGCTTTTTTCTACTTTTCAGTTTTCATTTCTGAGGGAAACATTATTCCTTCCCTGTTTTCTTCCTCCCTTCCTTCCTCACCTTCTCTCATGTAAACCTGCATTACTTCTTTTGTATTTTCCAAGTTCTATGAATATTTAAAACACAGTACCTATGGACATCCCCTGTTTAACCTAATTTTACCTCATTAAATCCCCGACTATGTCTAATCTTATTCAGTGTCCAGATCAAGCTTCAGTTTTTACTGTAGTAAAATGAGTAGAATATCCACATTCACACCTGGTTGTAGTTCTTCTCAAGCTGGGCTGTTTTGTGTTAGAAGCATTTGTAAAGTTTCCTTTTCATTTGTTTATTTGTTTTGAGGAGAGAGGCAGTGCTGTTAAGAGCATAGTTTATGTTCAAATCCTGCCTTTTATTCTGACTGTGACCTTTCAAAAAGTTAATCAACCTCCCTGGTATCATTTCCTTGTTTGTAAAAAGGGGTAATGATAACATACAAAGTGGTATCAAACTGGGGAAGATGGTGTTATTGAAATACTTAGCACCATATCTGGCCCATAGTAAACTCTTAAAAAATAAGACCTGTACAATGCTAATAATAATAATTATTGCTATCTTAATATATAAGTGATAATTTACAACTGTAATTTTTTAATACTGTGTCACAATATATGAAGAATTTTTTTCTACTTTTTCTGGCTTCAAAGTATGACCTAATGTGATTGTTTTGTCACATTTTGAAAGGATACTTCCTTTCAAAGCCTTGTAGATTTTTCTGTTACATATTATCTTTCTCTCAAGGGTTTTCAGTAATATTAGAATCTTTATGTTCTCTAGATCTGCACTGTTCAATACAGTAGCCACTGGTCACATGTCTATTTAAATTTAATAAAAATTAAATACAATTAAAAACGCAGCTCTTCAGTAACACTAGCTACATTCAAGTGCTGAATAACCACATGTAGCTAGTGGCTACTCATTAGACAATGCAATTATAGAACATTTCCATTATCACTGAAAGTTCTATTGGACAGCACTGCTTTAGATGTTACTTGTCTATGTTCTTGTACTCTTTTCTCAGAAATCAAAGAGGGTATATTTTCTAGGGTGTTCCAGAGACTACTGACTTACTGTTTCAGGGCTCTGGACATTGAAGGATTCAACTCTACTTACTGCAGCCCCTTAGTGTCATTACTGTGTTTTGAAATAAATACAGGCACTTTCACTTCCCCAAGAGGATCACATTACCATAAGTTTAAAGGTCCCAGTCAACAGTAAGAGGAAATCAAAGGGAAAGGAAGCAAAGTACAAGTAATTGTAGCAGATATTCCTAAAGTAGTTACTTAAATTGTATTAGAATCCTTAGGGGCTAACTAGTAACAGGAGGTTCTAAAGTCCTTTTTGTGAATACACTGTATTATTCACAGTCTGAGTTTTCTCTCTGAGAAAGGTGGTAAATAGCAGGTTTTTTCTTAATAATTTATATTATCTGGCCCTGGCCAGTTTGGCTCAGCAGTTAGAGTGTCGGTCCACAGACCAGGGAGTCCTGGGTTCAGTTTCCGCTGAGGGCACATACCTCGGTTGCAGTTTGTCCCTGGCCCCGGTTGGGGTGGTGTGGGTGGCAACCAGTTGATGTGTCTCTCTCACATCAATGTTTCTCTCTCTGTCTCTGTCTTCCCCAGTCTCTCCCTCCCACTTTATCTGAAGATAAATGCAAAAATGTCCTTGGGTGAGGATTGAAATAATAATAATAAAAATTTCTATTACCTGTATTATGCACTGTTAAAGTCATTTTTTCATTTGTTCTTCACAACAACCTAGCGAAGCCAATAGCATTAGGATTACTGTTTCTATTTTACTGATTAAAAAACTGAGGTTCAACCCTGGCTGTTTTGGCTCAGCAGTTAGAGCGTCGGCCTGTGGACCAGAGAGTCCTGGGTTCGGTTCCCACTAAGGTCACGTACCTCGGTTGCAGTTTGTCCTCGACCTCGGGGCCGTGTGGGTGGCAACCAGTTGATGTGTCTCTCTCACATCAATGCTTCTTTCTCTCTCTTCCTCCCTCTATCTGAAGATAAATGCAAAAATGTCCTCAGGTGAGAATTAAAAAAAAAAAAAAAGGTAAAAAACTGAGGTTCCGTGCAATTACGTTACTTGCCTAGAGAGTTTAAGGAAAAATAGAGTTGAGATTCAAAACAGGATAAAATTTTAACTTTCAGTTCAATATTTTGTTTTGTTTTGTTTTTATTTTGTAAAAGAAAGAGTGAAGGTTCTTTTTTTTTTTTTTTTTTTTTTTTTAGAGAAAGAGAGTGTAATGTTGATGTAAGAAAGATACATTTTTAGCTGCCTCCTGCATGCTCCCCACTGGGGATCGAGCCAGCAACCTGGGCATATTTTCTGACTGGGAATCGAACCGGGACCTCTCAGTCCATGGGACAATGCTCAAGCCACTGAACCACACCGGCCAGGCAAGAGTGAGGTTCTTTAGGGCAACATGGAAACCGACAACTATTGCATGAAGTACTGTCAGAGAATCACTAAAGCTTCATTTGTCCCATGACCATGTGCATTAGTCAGGGAGAGCTGCCATAACAAAATACCACAAGCTGGATGGCTGAAACAACAGACATTTATTTTCTCGCAGTTCCTAAGTCTGGAAGTTCAGGATCAAGGTGTTAGCAGGGCTGGTTTCTGGGGAGGCATCTCTCCTTGACTTATAGACAGGTGTCTTCACCTGGCTGTTTTCTCTGTATGTGTTTGGGAAGGAAGGGAGAGAGGGAAAAAGAGAGAGATCTCTGATGTCTCTTTCTCTAAGGACACCAGTCCTGTCAAGTTAGAGCCCCACCACTATTACCTCATTTAACTTTAGTTATTTCCTTAAAAGTCCTATCTCCAAATACAGTCACATTGGAGATTAGAACTTTAACATATGAATTATTTTTTAATTCCTCACCGGAGGATAATTTTCTATTTGTCATTAGATAGAGTGGGAAGGAGGGAAAGAGAGACAGACAGAGAGAAATATCGATGTGATAGAGCCACATCGACCAGTTGCCTCCTGCACCAGGGCTGGGGACGAACCGCAACTGAGGTACGTGCCCTTGACTGGAATCAAACCCGCGACTCATTGGTTCGTGGCCCAACACTCCAACCGCTGAGCCAAACTGGCCAGGGTTTAACATATGAATTTTGTGGGAACACAGATCAATTCATAACACCATGTTAATGGTGTTTTAAAATCTTTTGATTTTTCTGGCTTAATCTGATTAATTGGAAACTATATATTCAACATTTGCATAAGACCAAATGTAGCAAATATCTATATTCTTTACCTCTGTGGCTATTGAGGCTTAGTTAAATTAAACCTGTGGTACTTGCTGATAAGATACTGTCTAACCCTGAGATAGGCTAATAAGCAAAAAAGAAAGATGTATCTAACTGTCCTACTTTTCTTATAATGTAGCCTAATTTGTTAATAGCTAAATGTCTCAGTACTTTACAAGGTAATAAATGTCCCCCTTCCTTCCCACTCCCACTTTACAGATGGAGAAATTAACATGCAGAGAAACTGACTTGTCAGAGGTCAGAGCAAGGTATTGGTGGATCCAGGGATAAGTCCCAAACTTCTTAACAACTTGACCAGTGTTTAGTTCATTGACTATGCAGCCTAGTGGTAAGTATCTTTTTACCTTCCTGTCCTGGAGGTAAGAGGGAGTAAGAGCCTTAGCAAGGACTGAACTTAAAGAATTTCTCATAACTAATTAGATCATTCATTATCCTTTTCTGTTAGCCATGTTGTCATTTTTGTCATTAGCATAAATTTTCCAGGTCATGAAAGGAAGTTGGATGGTTTGCTTTTTAAATACTTAAAAATATTTCTATAATGGTTCAACTATACTAGAGATTATTATTAAGAAAGGAAAAAAAGAAAAACCTATTTTATGAATTTGTTCTCTGTGTTAGACACCATACTATACCCTTTGAATTATGTTATCTTACTTAAACATCCTTAAAACTTATAGCAATTTCTGGAAGGTATACATTCTTACCATTTTTCTAGTACTATTTTTTTTTTTTTTTTTGCACAGATAGAGTGGGAGGGAGAGAAAGGAAGAGAGAGAGAGGGAAACATCGATGTGAAAGGGACACATCGAGTGGCTGCCACCCGCACGACCAACCAGGGCCGGGGACAAACTGCAACCGAGGTACATGCCCTTAGTGGGAACCGAACCCGGGTCTCTCCGGACCGCAGGCGGATGCTCTAACCGCTGAGCCAAACCGGCCAGGGCTATAGTACTATTTTTAATAGTATTCATTTAATTAAATAGGAAAATTGGAATTTAAATTCCAGTAGAATTTGAGGTTTGTGAAAACTTAGAACCTTATCAGAAGTCTTTAAATCTAAAATCTCTTTATGTTTAAGCATAGTTTCTGAGGTAGGATGATTCGTCTTGTCCAATATTAAGTCAGGATTGCTCTTCCACTTGACAGTAAAATCATATTTTCTCTAAAGCCTTTTCTTCTGCCTCTATGTCTGAAATAATTAAGGTTCTTTTAATTACTAGGGAGATTGAACAACCAAAGCCATATGAAAAGCAAGGGTGTAGATCGGCCTTCAGAACCAAGGTCTCATAGGCCATAAGTACATTCTCTCCTTCATCTCTCACCTCTGCTTGTCTGCCCATTGACTTCTTGCTTATTGTAGATCTGCATTCTCCATTATGGTAAACAAAATAGCCACTAACTACTTTTAATTCTCTTATCAACCCCCCCTTCTGCTTCAGCCACACTGAACTTTAGTTGTCCAACAAGGCATTGTCCATTATGTATTTTTCTCCCTTTTACAGATTGAAGACCAAGTGCCTTGTTAATACATATCTATATCTAAGTATCGATCTCTATGTCAAAATTGTTTTGATGAAAGCATGCATTTAAATAGTGACTTCTTAATATGTATAATTCTCTCTCATTGTGTAACTATTTCTGAGTTTGGTAAAAAATCAAACTTTTTTTTTTCTTTTTGAATGCCTGCTGTGTGCCAAGCCTCAGCAATACTGACTGGCTTAGTAATATTTAGTCTGATACTTTGTGACAGGCATAAAAATATGAGGTAGAGATGGTACTGTACTCTGCTTGGGGAATGTTACCAGAAAACTATTGAAAATTAACAGTTATCCTTGACCTTGATGAATAAATAGGAATCTCTCAAATAGAGAAAGAGGGAAAAGTCCAGAGATATGAAACAGTATAACAATTTTGTTATGTTTGGATAGAATTTAGGGCTTGATCTTTGAAGACTTTTAATGAGGTAGTGACACATTTTATCTTGTCCATATTTTTATTTATTTATTTATTTATTTATTTATTTATTTAATCCTCACCCGAGGACATTTTTTCAGATAGAGTGGGAGGGAGAGAGAGAAACATTAACGTGAAAAGGACACATTGAGTGGCTGTCACCCGCATGACCCAACCAGAGCTGGGGACAAACTGCAGCCGAAGTACATGCCCTTAGTGGGAAGCAAACCTGGGTCTCTCTGAACCCCAGGCCAACACTCTAACCGCTGAACCAAACCGGCCAGGGCATCTTGTCCAAATTTTTAAAAATTAATACTAAAGTATGGATTGGAAAGGAGTGAGATCGGACAGGAATTAAGTAACTGTTTTCATTGGTCAAGTTGAGAGATAATGAGATCTTAAACTCAGATTAGGAACAGAGGAGATGGAAGAGAGGAAGGAGATGGCCATTTTAGAGGTAGAACTGATACAATTTGATAACCTAGTCGATTTTTGGAAGGCCAGGGACAGCAGACACTTCAAGAGGATTTCAGGTTTCTGAATTATTACTGTTAACTTGGATAAAGATGACCAGAGAAGAAATATCCTGCCTGGGGAAAAGGAAGAAAACAAAATTTGGTTGATTGGTTGGTTCTTCAGATATTTTTATTTTTGATGAAAGTATTACAGATGGCTGAAACTAGTTTTTAAAATATAGTAGCTACGGACTTCCGGTCAAGATGGCGGCGTAGGGAAACGCAGTATCACGTTCTCCCACAACCACATCCAAGTTACAACAAAACTACAGAACAACCATCATCCAAAACCGCCTGAAATCAAGCTGAATGGAAGTCCTACAACTACGGAATTAAAAAAAAAAAAGCAGCTACATCCAGACCGGTAGGAGGGGCGGCGGCGCGAGGGGTGGCGGCAGCGGCGCAGCGCGGCGGCGCGACGGGCTGGTCCCACACCCAAGTGTGGCGGATAAAAATCAGGAGGCTCCCGCGGCTGGGAAGGTCCTTTCTGAGGACTGAGGGGTCCCCGTCCCACACCAGGTGCCCCGCTCAGGGTTCCAGTGCCAGGAAGAGAAGTCCCCATAACTTCTGGCTGGAAAAACCAGCAGAAACTGAGGCTCAGGGAAGCTGACCTGGCTGGAGCCACAGGCAGCTCCCTAAAGGGCCCGCGCACGGACTGGTCGGACTCTCTCCCTCTAAGCTCGGAGGGGAGGCAGCTCGAGGGGCGCCAGAGACATACAGGGAAGAACTGAGCTGTTTGGCACTGGAGCGAGGGCTGGAGAGGGGGCTTTCTCTGGGACAAACGTGCTGTAAGAGGCCTTTGTTCCTTTGGTGAGCCCTTCCCTGGGGCGGCAGACAGTCGCCATATCTGGGACTCCAGCAACCTGGCTCACACTGGTAGCCCCGCCCTACTGACTCCCTGAGGCCCCGCCCTGCCCCGCCCCACACAACTTTCAAGCCCACCCAAGCTGTTGCTACTTGCTTAACCATAGGATTGGCCTGTCTTGGATCCTGCTTCAGGTTTTTCCTAAATTCTTTCAAATGAGCAGCATCGGGTCTCAGCGAGCCCCATACCTCTCATTAAGTAATACACAGAAACAAACACAGGGAGGCAGCCAAAATGAGGATACAAAGAAACAGGTCCCAAATGAAAGAACAGAACAAAACCCCAAGAAAAGAACTAAGCGAAATGGAGATAAGCAACCTAACAGATGCTGAGTTCAAAATACTGCTTATAAGGATGCTTAATGAACTCAGTGAGGGCCTCAAGAGCATAAAAAAGTACCAGTCAGAAATGATCGCTGCACAGTTAGAAACGAAGGAGGCTTTAACTGAAATAAAGAATAATTTACATAGCTTCAATAATAGAGTACGTAAATCCAAGGAGCAAACCATCGATTTGGAATATAAGGAAGCAAAAAACGCCCAACCAGAACAGCAAAAAGAAAAAAGAATCCAAAAAAATGAGGATAGTGTAAGGAGCCTCTGGGACAACTTCAAGCGCGCCAACATTCGCATCTTGGGGGTGCCGGAAGGAGAAGAGAGGGAACAAGAAATCGAAAACCTGTTTGAAACAATAATGGCAGAAAACTTTCCTAACTTGGTGAAGGAAACAGACATACAAGTCCAGGAAGCACAGAGAGTCCCAAACAAGATGAACCCCAAGAGGCCCACACCAAGACACATCATCATCAAAATGCAAAAGGTTCAAGACAAAGAGAGAATCCTAAAAGCAGCAAGAGAAAGGCAGCTAGTTACCTACAAGGGAGTTCCCATTAGGCTGTCAGCTGATTTCTCAAAAGAAACTTTGCAGGCCAGAAGGGAGTGGCAAGAAATATTCAGAGTGATGAAAACCAAGAACCTACATCCAAAATTACTCTATCCTGCAAAGCTGTCATGTAGAATCGATGGACATATAAAAACTTTCCCAGACAAGAAAAAGTTAAAGGAGTTCATCACTACCAAACCGTTATTATATGAAATGATGAAGGGTCTTTTTAAAGAAAAAGATAAAATGTATGAACAAACAAAATGGCAATGAATACATATCTATCAACAATGGAATCTACAAACAAAATGAACAGGAAGAATAGGAACATTCTCATAGATACAGAGAACATTTTGTTGGTTGCCAGTTGGGAAAGGGGTTGGGGGAATGGATGAAAAAGGTGAAGGGATTAAGAAGCACAAATTCATTGCTAGACTGACAAACCTCAAAGGGAAAGGGGTTGGGGGGGGGGTGGGAAGAAATAAATCAAAGAACTTATATGCATAACCAATGGACACGGACAATAGTTTGGGAAAAGGTGGGAGGGGGGCGGGAGTGGGGAGGAGGGGGTCAATGGGGGGAAAATGTGGAACATCTGTAATACATTTTACATCCAACAATAAAGATGTGGAAAAAATAAAATAAAATAAAATATAGTAGCTACATATCATAATATACTCTGAAACATGGCCATTATTCTTAGAATGCTTTGAAAAATTATGTGACTAGCTCCTTTTCTTAATATGTGGAATTCTATCAGATGCTGTCTTCTGTTCATTTAGGAATTGATACAGGGACAGTTATCTAATCCACTAAGTAATTTATGGTGATACTTTTAAAGTAAGCATTTTGTATGGTAGTGATTTTCTTTCCTTTTTTTCTTTGTGTGCTGCTTCCAAGTTCCACAACTTTCCAAGTTGTGCCAGGAGTTTCAGATATTTCTTCTCAGAAGTTCTTTTTTCATTGCCTTAAATTGAACCTTATTTGATGCCTTTCTACCCAGTTAAATATGTTACTCATTTTGCTTCACCATTGAGTCTGGCTTTCATTTTTTTTTCTTTGCTAGGATATTTTTTTCTAAATTGTATTAGTTGCTTTTAAATATTGTTTTATTAATGATCTTGCAACCTGGTTTATTTTTATCTAGGCTTCTTGAATCAATTTTGCATATACTGGTAGCTCATCTTTACTTAAGTGATATAGTACTGAAAACTTATATATATATATGCACTATATATTATAAAAATAATTGTGAAAATCTTTAAATATAAATTCAGTTATTATACCTTAATACTTTTGTCTGTCGGTAATTTTTAAGCCTGATCAAACTTTGTAATCTTTAATAATTATTTAGAGGAGAACAAACATGGCAGGTTACTAGAAAGACAAGGGACCTCAAACCAGGAGAGAAGGCACACAGTTGGAGTGGGAAACTGACCAGTTTGATGGAATGTGGTGGAAAAGGGAAAAGTCATAATAGATAAGATCAGAGGAGTGGCAGGAGCCAGATCCTGCATAGCTTTGTAAAGTACCCTTAACTCAGTGGGAAGCTATTGGAGGTCCTCAAGCAAGTAAGTGACATTATCTGTTTTATGTTTTAAAATGCTCACCTTGACCCATAATGTGGAGAATACTTTGGAGTAGGCCAAGAGTAAAAAAAGGAAAACAAGGTAGCAGGCTATTGTAATGTTCCAGGTAAGAGGTAATGGTGACTCGAACTACAGTGTGAATGGTGATATTAAGAGCAGTGGATTGGTTTGGGATAAGAGCCAACAGGATTTACTGATGGATTGGATGTGACTGTAAAGGAAATAGAGACATCAAGGATAATATCAAGGGTATTTGGCTTAAGCAACTAAGTGATGGAGATGCTATTTACTGGTTTGGGGAAGACAAAAAGATGAACAGGTTGACAAGACATGGCATTTCATTTTAGCCAGACTGTTTCAAACTGTTCAGTCTGAAATATCTGATTGATAATCACGTAGAGATGGTCTGTAGACAATCATATACGTAAGTGTGGAATTCCAAGAAGAGGTCAGTGCTGGAAATAATGAATTTGAGAGCTATCTCAATGGGGTGGTGAGCAGAAAAACCCTGTTTGAATGAGGCGATAATGTAAGGAAGTAAGAAGGCAGTGACTATAGATAACTCTTAAAATAAGTTTGCCTATGAAGGAAAGCAGAGAAATTGAAGGATATAGCAGGAGGGATATATGTGGGAGTAAGAGGTGGTGTTTGTTGGGGTTTTGATAGATGATGGAATAGTAAGAATGCTGATGTGAATGATCTATTAGAAGGGGAATACTTGCAAATTCCTTAAGAGGATGAGAGGAAATGGGATATGGAGCCAAAATGGAGGGTTGGCTTTTGATAAAAACAAGGACACTTTATCCAAAGCAACAGAGCAGTCAGAAAGAATGACCAATGAGTAGCTTCATTCATTCACCAAATGTTAACTGAGAACCTACTACTATACTGTGTAATGGGTATATACCATTATACACGATGTGTACCTTTCTGAAATGAGTGGCATGTAGAAGGTTCCTATCTCTTATTTCTGTTTTCTCAATGAATTCTGAATTAATGTTCTCCCCTAAGAGTAAAGGTGAGGGAGGGAATAGTTAGAGTGTGAGAGTAAAAAGCATATGAATTTGTTTTTTTGGAAGGTAGGAAAGCAAACTTAGTAGGAAAATGTGGTGTGATTTCTAGATAGTGGTAAGTAGCATTTCAGAGTAATGGTCATAAGTTTAAAGTAAGACCAGTAAATTTGAGTTTGTTTTTCTTCAGCACTTGTGAATTGTTGAGGTAGGCATGGTATAGGTGACCTAAACCAGAGTTAGGATTGAGGCTTGGAGGGAGTCGAGAGTGTTTGCCAGGAAGTAATTTTTTTTTTTAATCCTCACCCGAGGACATTTTTGCATTTATCTTCAGATAGAGTGGGAAGGAGAGAGGGAGGAAAAGAGAGAGAGAAACATCGATGTGAGAGAGAGACACATTGAGTGGTTGCCACTAACACGAACCCAACAGGGTCAGGGACAAACTGCAACCGAGGTACTTACCCTTAGTGGAAACCGAACCCGGACTTTCTGGTCCGCGGGCCGATGCTCTAACTGCTGAGCCAAACTGGCCAGGGCCAGGAAGTAATTTTAATGAGGGACCATGAATCTGAGCTGGATAGGAAAAGAAGTGAAAACAGGATGGGTGATTGATGGTGAGAAAGTGGTAGACAGTAGATGAACCTAATTTTTAAACAAGTTATGTATCCTCTTTTAGAAAATTTTGAAATATATGAGATGAGAAAATAGAAAGGGGGAAAAACAGTGCCACTAACCAAAGATAACCAGTTGTTTATATTTACTATTTACTTCTATCTTTTTTCTAATGATACTTTTTTAGGTTTGTATTAGTTTGCCAGGCCCCCATAACAAAGACTACACACTAAGTGATTTAAACAACACAAATTTCTTTCTCACAGTTCTGGAAGCTAGAAGTCCAAAATCAAGGCGTCAGATGTGTTTTTTTTCTGAATCATCTCTCCTTGGCTTATAGATGTCTGTCTTCTCCCCGTGTCTTCATATCATCTTTTCTCTGTACCTGTTTGTGTCTGACTTTTCTCTTCTTATGTGGCTACCCATCATATTGGATTAGGGCCCACCTCAGTGACCTCATTTTAAGTTAATTACCTGCTTAAAGAACCCTCTTTCCAAATTTTCACATTCTGAGATACTAGGGAATGAGGATTTCAACATACATTTGGGGTGGAGGGTGGGAATTTAGCTCATAATAGGGGTGGTCTTTGTTTTTCTTCTTTTTTGGGGGGGTGTCCTTTACTGGCAATCGAACCAAGACTCTTTGATCTGCAGGCCAATGCTCTGTTTTTCATTTTTTACATAATTGTTATTATTTCATCAATATAAGTTGTATCCCATATTTTACCAGATAACATTTTAACTTAAACATTTTCCTGTTTTGTTGTTTAGCCTTTGTAAAAGTTTAACAGCTGCAAAGTACTTTGTTAAGTGAATGTATTACAGTAACTTAATTAATCTTCTCATCTGAATATTTAGGTACTCTTCCCCTTTTTTGGTTATTTATAAACACTACTGAAGCTTTTAAAATAAAACCTTTCTTTCTGTATTTTGGATTATTTTCTTAGAGTAGAGTCTCAGAAGTACTTTATCAGAAACTATTAATACATACTGCTAAATTGGAGAACTATTGAATCTTGTATTTTCTTTACATATGACTTTTTTTTTATTCACAGAAATAGACTGGAATGATGTCAGAAAACACAAATATGGTCAGCTATTGGAGTCTGCATCCCAACATCAAGGTAAAAAAAACTATTTAGCATGGAAGACTTTATTTGACATCTCTTACCATATAACCTTTGAGTATACAAAGAACTCACTGGTTAAAACAAAAGCAAATATTGTCATTTATAGAGGTATCTGTCAAAAGCAATATGTTTTGTTTTGAATTGAAAATCAGGAAATTTAGATTCTAAGTACAGATAATCCCCAATTAGCTTCACAGTTTCAGGCATAGTTGCTTAGTTTGTCTACACTTCTATAGTTTTTAAGAGTTTACACTTGGGAGTAAGGCAGAATTGGGTGGTGTACTTTCATAACTAATACTACTAAACTCGTCTTTTAAAATGGGAGAATTGGACTTGACAAACTCTCAAGCCCTCATTTTACTCCAGATAGTCGCCTTTCTGTCATTTTAGTATGTTGGTCATGATGACTTACGCTGTAACATTTTTTTTCTTTAATAGAAGCTACTGATATTCTGGAGTTAGGTAAGATATTTTTCTTGTGTTTCTGTTAAATAAAGGAAAATACTAAACCAGGGATTAGATGATTATAACTAGGAAAAGAATTCCATGTGTCTCTGTCCCAAACTAGTGAATCCTGGGCTCTCGTCTACGTAATGAGCCCATGTTACTAGTCTCTGCTCTGTCAACTCCTCCTTTTCAGGAGGCCACAGACCAAGCTAACAAAAAGGGAGAGGGTAGGATTCAATTGCATAGAGTACAAGGAGGATGGGAACTGAACCAAACTGAAAGTAACTTCTTAATTCATTAAATCTGGAACTAAAACAAGCCCCCACCATCCATAATTCAGAGTTTGGTGGGATTTTCCCAAAATAAATTATTTATGAGAGATATTGAAATGAAATTAAACCTAAAGATTTTCTAAATTTTTAACTAAATAAAAACTAAAGTATTAAAATATCAAATAGCAAGAGTCAGACTAATATTGCATTTGGTTTTCAACCCTGTATAGTATACTTTAGGACTAGGATTTGAGAAATAAAACTAATATTGATATTTCTCGATCAGCTTTCATATAAACATCAGTCTTAACTGCTTATAGTTCTTTAAAAATTTTCTATATGTTACATGAATATTGATAGCCTGATGCCTTCATCAATTTTTGTTCAAGAATTTTTATAGATTTTGTTACTGTAACTTCATGTGTTACTTGTTTATTTGCTTCCTCCACCTTTTCTTTCAATAGCATATTACTTTCACTGCCTACTGACACAGAAGATAATGTAAAGTAGTGGGATACTAGACTAGGAGCCAGAACTTTTGAGTTCTTTGAAAGGCAACTCTGCCACTTAGTAACTTTGTGACTCTGATCCTTAGCTTTCAGACTTGTCAGTGGGGATAATAATTCATTCTACCTACTTAACAGGGTTGTTAAGAAGATTACATGAGCTAATGGATGTGAAAACATCTTAAACACTTAAATACTTTTCAACTTTGGAGGATTATTATTTTCATCCTGTTCAGCGACTATCCTCAGACTTTAAGTCAAATTTTATGACATTCTTTGAAGTGAAGCATTCTGTGAATGTGAGCTGAAGAAATGAATGAAAGGAAATAATGCAGGTAAAGGGCCTGACACTTGATAAACAATAAATGACAGTCACTTTTTATTATTCTTTAAAACTTTCCTCAAGCTTTCTAATATGCTAGTATGTGTTAGAAAAAAAACATGGATCTAAGAATCAGACAGGCCTTGGTTTAAATTCCTATTCCCCACGTACCAGTTTTGTGACTTCAGGAAAATTACTTAATCTCTCTGAGCCTAATTCCTCATCTGTAAAATGGGAAGAAAGCCTACTTTTCAGGCTTTCAATTCAGGAGATAGTGAACATGGTATGGCATGGTGTAGGCAAATGGAAAGCACTCAGTGACAGCTGCTGTTTTGGTTGCTTATGATAATTATAGTTCAGTGACTACATAAGGTATATTATAAACAACCTATTTTGTTGATAGGGAATTGTGAAAGGTGGCTACTTAAATTAACATAAAGTAATGTTAAAATTTGAAAGTATATTTCTCTTTGTGGGAGTACAGATAGCACAGCTAGACATATCCTCTGATAAATTAACCCTACGTATTTCCTTTTGCCCATTAAGCATAAACAGCAGCTCCAAATATCAAACTGAAATAAAATTCAGTAGATTCTTAGAATCTCAGAGTTTGAAAGAGGCTTTAAAATAACCTAATTTGGCCCAGCATTTCAAAATCTGACATTTTGAATTTCTTATAAATTGTCTTGTCTTGTACTCTTTAAAGTTGTTGGGGACTTACAGCCTCTTTAGGCAACTCACATCATATTTTGACATAATTATTGAGTCAATATCTGTTTCTTTGTAAATTCTGTTAGTCATACTTATAACTTTTAGGGCCATGTGGAGTAGTTATATCCAATGTTTTGCTTACCAGCCTCTCGTTATTTGAAGTAGCTCTAGGGACTGCCGTCTCACTGCCGTCTCACTGTGGCTTTCCCGGTTCAAACCTCCATCATCCATACCCGGATTATTAGAACAGCCTCCCACTAGTCTTCCTGCCTCAGGCCTTGCCCTCCTCTAGTCCATCTTCACACTGCAGACAGAACGAGTTTCCTGAAATCCTTCAGTGCTTCCTCTTCTCATTAATGTGGTGATACCTGAACACTGCTTTTATCTACAACCTCTTTTCTAAACTGTTTCTTTAAACTCCACCTAGTAGCCATACCAAAGATTCTGTTTTTAGAAATGCCTTTTCTCACTTCTGGGCCTTTATACATGCTTTTCTTTCTTTCTGAAACAATAAAAAACAAAACAACAAAAAAGAATGTTCTCTTTGGCTGGAAATTACTTCCTCTGGAAATCCTTCCACAAACCCCTAGGTGCTCCTATAGCACCCTCATCTCCAAGCATAGCACTTAACACACTTTGTAATAGTTGACTGTTTTGGCTCTGTCCCTCACTAGACTGAAACTCTATGAAGGAAAGGATAATAATTTGATTATGTTTTTATCTCTAGCACCCACACAGTGCTTTGGTACACACTATAAATATTTGTTAGATGGATGGATGAAGACGTTGCTTGCGTATTCATGCTAAATGTTCATTGTTCCTTCAGCTGACCCTCAGATGACATGGTTTTGTGTCCCTGTACCACTTAGGTCACCATTTAGGCTTTGGTTTGTTATATCCCTCTCAAAGTACAGCTCCTAGGACTAAATTTAATATTTCAGGTGTGAACTTACTAGTCCAGAAAAGAGTAGGACTATTGCTTGCTTGCTTCTTTCATTCACTCCCTTTTCATTCACTAAACTTTTATTTGGCCTCTATTTAAGGTTTTAGGCACTGTGTTAAACAGTGACGATTTTAAAAAATTAATAAAAGATAGTCCCTATCCTTACATAAACAATTATGATGATATAATGTGATGAGTTTGAAGGTAAAGGTGTGAATATGATGTTATGGGAGACAGGGATATGGATGGATTTCTTTTGGGAAGACAAGTAAAGTCAGAAATTCTTTTTTTGGTTTGGTGTTTTATCTTTAGATGATTCATTAACATATCAAGCTATTGATCTAAAAGGCCTATAGAAAATGTTTTGAGAATTAACTACTGTGTATCTCAAAAACTTAGCTTTAGACATTTTAGAATAACTGGGTTTTATTCTTGTTAGATCTGCCACAACTTATTAACCATTTTAAAATGTCAAGAATACATAGGGTTGAGGGTATGACTTATGAAAAGGACTTGCTCTGTCATATATTTAAATTGATCATGAAATTATATGAAACAAAGTATTCCTGGTGCTGGCATAGACTGATGAGAGGAACAAAATATAGAGTCCAGAAATAGGTCCAAGTGTATATAAGAAATTAACATATGATCAAGGTAACATTTTAAATCAGTGGACAAAATTATTTATTCAATAAATGTGTTTCAAATGATGAAAAGGAAAGCTACATGTTTGCCTCATTTGTATCACAAAATAAATTCCAAATAGCTTAAACATTTAAATGTAAAAAAATGAAACCTGAGAAATCCTAGAAGAAAACATGTGTTATTATTTTATAATATTGAAGTAAGGAAAGTGTGATATAAAAACCAGGAGACATAAAAAAAAAAGTTGAAAAATTTAAGGGCAAGTCCTATCAGACTGAGACAAATGTCTTCATCATATGACAGACAAAGAACAAATATCATTAATATACAAAGAGCTCTTATAATCTGAGAGTAAACAGAATACCTCAGTGAAAAATGGCAAAAATAAAATAAATATTGACTAATAAGACTAAAAAGATGTTCAACTTCATTAATAATCAAAGAATTACAAATAAAAGCATAAGAGTACTTTTTTTCACTAAGATTTATCAAAATTATAGACATGGGTAAAACAATTTTCACAAGGAACATAGTCTTATATACTATTGGCAGGAATTATATTGTATCAAAATATAAAATATGCATACTCTTTGTCCATTAATATCACTCTTAGGAATTTACCCTAAGGAGTTCATCTTAAAAGTGGTAAAAGATGTGTGCACTCATCAAAAATTTAAAAACACTTAAATGACCATCAATAGTATTTAACAAATACTGTTGTTATGTAAATTATGGTACATATAAACAATGGAACACTTTTCAAACAGTAATCTTAAAGTAGTATTTCAGGTCTAAAGACAATGAGTTAGAAGAAGGCAGACTTTGGCTGACTATCAAAGTTAAAGTCTATCCATTTGTACCATTAAACAATAGTAAATAATGAGTTTCTCATCCTTGGAAGTATGTATTGAAGCAGAGGCTGGAGGAACCTTTCAGGTCTTAACTTTCTATCACTTCATCAAGATTTCTTTCTTGACCATCTTATCTAAATTACCACACACATTCTTGGCACTCTCTCTTCCTCTTACTTTGCTTTATTATTTCTTTATTTGAAAAGGACCAGGAATTTTATAATTATTATCTGGCATCTGTGTTACTCTCTGGACCAACTGATACATATTTATTTATTTGTGTATTACCTCTTTTCCCTCTTAGAATGTGGGTAGAGACTTTGGCTGTTTTGTTCTTTGCTATGTATCTCTCAGCAGTTCCTAGAACCAGGCTTGATAGGTAGTAGGTGCTCAATAAATATTTGTTGAATGAATAATTATTGGAGAAAGGGATTCATGCCTTCAACTAGGTGGATCTCTTGTGCTTTACATTTTGGGAGATCTTATTTCCTAATAATAAATGTAACTGCCATGTTGTGTGCATTATAATTTATAAAACATTTTCATTAGTATTATTTGCTAATATAAATTAGATGGCTGGCTTTTTCCCATCTGTAGGGTCTCAGCTCAGATGTTTCCTCTGTAGAGCATCTGTCCAAAACTTCACCATCTAAGATAGTTCCCAGTCTCTATTTGTCACATCACATTATTTTATTTCCTTCAAGTGCTTATCACTTATACCTTATTTATTTATGTGTCAGTTATGTCTCACAATGTAAATTCCACAAGGACAGCACTTAGAATTCAGCACATAGAGGATACTCAAACATCAGTTGAATGAATAATTGAAACCACTCTGTAATTTTTTTTTAAATATGTTTTTTTGGTTTTTTTTTTAGAGATAGAAACATTGATCGGCTTGCCTCCTGCACGCCCCCTTCTGGGGATTGAGTCTGCAACACTGGCTGGGCCCACTCTGTAATTTTTAAAACATTATACTTATATTAGTTAATAATGTTAATCTTCACAATAATTCTTGACCCCAAGTATGGATTAGATTTACCTTTTTTGTATTTACAAGGCAACCTGTACTACCTCATTAACTTAAGTTTATTGTAATTATACCAGATTGTTTATGTTATTATTTATTTAATATCTCTATTTAGCTCTAGACTGCAAGCTCCATGAACTGAGGAACCATATCTATCTCGTTCTCTTAATAATTAATACAATGCTTTGGCACTTGGAAGTTTAATGAATATTTATTGAATGAATGAGTGTGTGTACAGTCTTGTGAGATAGATATTATCTCCATCTTTAGTGAGTATACTGATGCCTAAAAGGATTAAGTAATTTATTCAAGATAGTTATTTGTAGAAACAAGACTTTAACTGGCATCTTCTGACTCTCAGTATCACATTCTTTCAACTATATGAGTAGTCTATAGACACAGATGTTAATCATAATTACCTAATGAGCCTTTGAAAATACAGAATCTCACACCACACTCAGAGCCTACTGAAGATGGGCATTCTTTGAAGATAGGGCCCAGAACTCTGTTTAAAGAAATGAGAAAAATTATTTAGGAGATTCTGATGATAAGCAATATTTAGGAATCAATGATGTATCTAGAAGTTGGCAAGGAGATCAAATCTAGCCCACTATCTATTTTTGTAAAGTTTTAGTGGAACACAGTCATGCTCATTCATTTACATGTTGCCTATGGCTGTTTTCACACTACATTGTAGAGTTGAGTATTTGTGACAGAGACTGTATGATCCACAAAGCATAAAATTTTTACTGTCTGGTCCTTCAAAGAAAGTTTGTCAACCCCTGATATATACTTTGCTGCCTGTCCTGTTTCTTTTGTGGTTATTTTAGTGCTTGGAGATGTGATAGGCATAATGTTTGTTTCCGTTATGGGCATTACAGAATGCTGAAACATTCTTACATATTAACTTATTTTACAATTTACTTGATAATAGGGGACTAAGCCTTATTTAACCTAAGTGGTCAAATATAAGAAAAATACTAATCTAGGTATGGTTCAAGCCAATCAGCCCTCACAGTGGGTGAACTGCTTTTAACAAAGAGATTTCTTTTCATTCCTTGGGTAATAGGACATTCCCTAAATGGGGGCAGATGTGAGGTTTCTTGCCTGTATAAGAGAGATTGATTACCATAATTGATATGTGTAATAGAGAACTGTAATTAATGCACTAATTATTTTGGTATTCTTGATGCTGCCATAATTCTTTTTATTTATTTTTTGTTAACCCTCAACCAAGGACATTTTTTTCATTGATTTTTAGAAAGAGTAGAAGGGGGGAGAGAGAGAGAAAAACATCCATGTGAGAGAGACACATTGATTGGTTTCCTCCCACACGTGCTGCAAATGGGGCTGGGGATCAAACCTGCAACCCAGGTACATGCCCTTGACTGGGAATCGAACCTGAGATCCTTCAGTGCACAGGTTGACACTCTAACCACTTATCCACACCAGCCCCTCACCATACTTTTTAAAACCAAAGTTTCTTGAGTGCTTTTGGTCAGAACTCAAGCTAATACAAGCAATTACCCAGCCTAACCAAACCTGTAGACTGCATTGCCTAGTATAGTAGCTGTTAGCACATGTAGGTATTTAAATTTAAATTAATTAGGGATGTCTGGTCAAGATGGGTGCATAGATAAATGCAGTACTTGCCTCCTCCCACAACCACATCAGAATTACAACTAAACTACAGAACAACCATCATTCAGAACTGCCTGAAATCGAGCTGAATGGAATTCCTACAATTACAAAATTAAAGAAGCCACATCGAGATTAGTAGGAGAGACAGAGGTGCAGACGGGCTGGTCCCACACCCACATGTGGTGTTTAAAAATGAGAGAGACCTCGGCTGTGAAAGCCCTCCCTGAGAACTGAGGGGTCCCAATACCACATCAGGCACCCCAGCTCAGGGTTCCAGTACCAGGAAGAGAAGTCCCTATAACTTCTGGCTGTGAAAACCAGTGGGAATTGAGGCTGAGGCTGCTGGAGCCTCAGGTAGTTCCTCTTATAGGGCCCATGAATGGACTTACTTGGACCTGCTCCCACTAGGCTCCAGCATGGGGCGGCAGCTCTAAAGGTATCAGAGACACACGGGGAAGAACTGAGCTGTTTAGTGTTGGGGCAAGAGCTGGAGAGGCAGCTTTCCCAGACAGATGTGCTGGTGGAGGCCATTGTTCCTTTGGTGAGCCCTTTCCCCACAGGGAAGTCAGACATAGAGCCATATTTAAGACTGGAAACCTGGCTCACACTGTTTGCCCCATCCTGGTGATTCCCTGAGGCCCTGCCCCACCCAGCTTTCAGGCCCACCCAAGCTGTTTCCAGTGGCTTTACCATAGGATTTTCCTGTCTTGGCTCTTGTTTCAGATTTTCCTAAAATCTATCATAAACAAACAGCACCTGGCCTCAGGGAGCCCCATATATACCTCTAGCTAATGGGCCCCAGGCCTGACACTAAAAGCAGCCAGCCTTAGTTCACAGCTTGGCTTTGGCCTGGGCATCTCCAAGACCAGCACAAGAAGCAACCATCTGTAGATCGTTTAGGCCTAGTGGTCTGAGGTAGAACACAGGCAGAGGCTGACCTTGCCCCCAGAGCCAGCACACCCAGTGGACAGCTTCAGACCACGGTGCAGTACCACCACACAACCACCTCCACAAGCGACACACTCAAGGAGTGGATTCAGTGGGTACCAGAGCCCTACTGAAGTAAGTCTTGCTCTGTGTGGTGGGCCCTGCACAGCTGATCCTCCAAGGTAGTCAGAGGTTAGTGGTCAGTGGGCACAGCCAGTCCTTGCAGCTGATCAGCCTAAGTAAATCCCTCCCATTGATGTTCCAACAGCAGTCAGAACTCGATTACAACAGAAGGTGGACAGTCCACACAAGGGGTGCACCTCAAGGGCATAGCTGGGGTGATCAGGGAGGATGTGCTACCGGACACCTACTACAATAGGCCACCCTAGGAAGCCTAGGAGACATAGCAACACTACCTAACATATAGAAACAAACCCAGGGAGGCAGCCAAAACGAGGAGACAAACATGTCCCAAATGAAAGAACAGAACAAAACTCCAGGAAAAGAACTAGATGAAATGAAGATAAACAATCTAACAGATGCAGAGTTCAAAACACTGGTTATAAGGATGCTCAATGAACTTTGTGAGAATTTCAAGGAATTTAGTGAGAATGTCAAGGAACTTAGTGAGGACCTCAAGAACATAAAAAAGGACCAGTCAGAAACAAAGGATGCACTAACTGAAATAAAGAATAATTTACAGGAAATCAATAGTAGAGTAGGTGAAACTAAGAAGTAGACCATCGATTTGAAATATAAGGAAGCAAAAAACATCCAATCAGAACAAAGAATCCAAAATATGAGGATAGTGTAAGGAGCCTCTGGGACAGCTTCAAGCGTACCAACATTCTCATCATGAGGGTGCCAGAAGGAGAAGAAAGAAAGAAAGAAATTGAAAACCTATTTGAAAAAATAATGACAGAAAACTTCCCTAACTTGGTGAAGGAAACAGACATGCAAGTCCAGGAAGCATAGAGAGTCCCAAAGAAGATGAACCCAGAGAGGTCCACACCAAGACACATCATCATCAAAATGCCAAAGGTTAAAGACAAAGAGAATCTTAAAAGCACCAAGAGAAAAGCAGTTAATTACCTACAAAGGGAGCTCCCATAAGACTGTCAGCTGATTTCTCAAAAGAAACTTTGAGGCCAGAAAGTAATGGCAAGAGATATTCAAAGTAATGAAAAGCAACAACCTACAACCAAGATTAGTCTATCCTGTAAAGCTATCATTTAGAATCGATGGACATATAGAGAGTTTCCCAGACAAGAAAAAGCTAAAGGAGTTCATCACCACCAAACCAATATTATAGGTTGACAGGTCGTCTTAAAGAAAAGGAAGAACAAAAGTATGAACAATAAAATGGCAATAAGTACATATTTATCAACAACTGAATCTACAAACAAAATTAGCAAGCAGAACAGAAACAGACTCATAGATACAAAGAACTTTTTGTTGCTTGCCAGATGGGAGGGGGCTTGGGGAATGGGTGCAAAAGGTAAAGGAATTAAGTAAAAATTGGTTGTTAGACTGATGAACCTCAAAGGGAAGGGGAAAGGGAGGGCAGGAAGAGATAAACCAAAGAACTTATATGCATATATGCATAACCAATGGACACAGACAATAGTGTGGGGAAGGCAGGAGGGGGGCAGGAGTGGGGAGGGAAGGGGTCATTGGGGGAAAAATAGGGGACATCTGTAAAACATTCAATAATAAAGATACATTTTAAAGAAAAAAAGAAAAAATAAATTTAAATTAATTAAAATTAAATAAAATTTAAAATTTAAGTCCTCATTCACACTAGCCACATTTTAAGTGTTCAATAGTTAAGGTGGCTGGCTACCCAAGACTTATTATTTGACTTAATCCTTTATAAGAATGGAATAATAATTTGTAATGTTTCCTTTTTCTAACAGCAAATAGTAATGAAATGTATTCATTCAGTCCTTGTGAGAGGGCCATCTCAACTAAGATCAAACTCTATTAAATTCTAATAAGCTCTTTAAATCTTGACTCCAGGAAATATCTGTCTCATTTACCCTATGGCCTAACTAGCTCTTCATGGTAATTAATCATTGGCCAGTTCATGAAATGGCTTAGAACTGACCATGATTTCTGGCCAAATCTATTTGGCTTGGTTGATGGTGGTAGGAAAGGGACTGGTTTTTAAAACAAGCTATAAAGTCAATAGAATATATAGTCTTAGTATCATTTTTTTTTTATCCTCACCCGAGGACATTTTTCCATTTTTTGTTCAGGTAGAGTGGGAGAGAGAGAGAGGAACAGAGAGAGAGAGAAACATCGACGTGAAAGGAACACATCGAGTGGCTGCCACCCGCATGACCGACCAGGGCTGGGGACAAACTGCAACCGAGGTACATGCCCTTAGCGGAAACCGAACCCGGGTCTCTCTGGACCGCAGGCCGACGCTCTTAACCGCTGAGCCAAACCGGCCAGGACCTTAGTATCATTTTTGAAGTGACTTAGATATATCATCATTCAGTGACTCATTTTTATTCCCAGCATCTAGTGCTTTTTGCATGACCCAAAGGGGCCATGTGCTGCTCCACTGCAGAGGAAACTTCAAGAAATGCTGGTTTGCTACAGTGTTTTAGCTTATGAGAGTCTCTGAGACCTTCCCTGTTCCATCATGGGGTCTCCTCTAGGTGGGTATTAGGGGGAGATTGATAACTGGTTTAACCTTTAATAAAGAAGTTGGTAGTCTTTTGTGATCCAATAAGATACGTATTCATCCTGTCCCTTAAAATGTTTTTTCCTGACCCCAGGATAGTGTCACTTTTTTTTTTTAAATTTATTTTTGTTGTAGATGTTTCTTTTTCCCCCCCTAGACATCCTCCCCTGCCCCCAGCATTGTTGTCTATGCCCATTGGTTACGCATCCATACCTATAAGTTCTTTGATTTATCTCACCCATCCCCCCGCGCCCCGCCCCACTCATCTGGGGTCTGTCAGTCTGAATCATACTCCTTTCTATGTCTCTGTGTCTATTTTGTTGATCATCTTATTTTGTTCATTATATTCCACAAATAAGTGAGATCATGTGGTATTTGTCTTTCTCTGATTGGCTTATTTCACTTAGCATAATACTCTCCAGGTCCCTCCATGTCATCTCAAAGTATAAGAGATCTTTCTTTCTTACAGCTGCATAGTATTTCGTTGTGTATATGTACCACTGCTTTTTTATCCATTCATCTACTGATGGACTCTTGGGCTGTTTCCAGATCTTAGCTATTGTAAATAGTGCTGCTATGAACATAGGGGTACATATAGTCTTTCTGATTGGTGTTTCAGGCTTGGGATATATTCCTAGAAGTGGGATCACTGGGTCAAATGGCAGATCAATTTTTAATTTTTTTAGGAAACACCATAATGTTTTCCATAGTGGCTGCACCAGTCTGTATTCCCACCAGCAGTATACTAGAGTCCCCTTTTTCTCCACCCCTCACCAGCATTTGTTTTTTGATGATTTGTTGATGGCACCCATTCAGGCTGGTGTGAGGTGATACCTCATAGTTGTTTTAATTTGCATCTCTCTGATGATTAGTGGCATTGAGCATTTTTTCATATGTCTCTTGGCCATTTGTATGTCCTTTTTGGAGAGATGTCTATTTAGGTTCTCTGCCCATTTTTTAATTGGGTTCCTTGTCTTCCTTTTGTTGAGTTGTATGAGCACTCTATATATTTTGGAAATTAACCCCTTATCTGATGTATCATTGGCGATTATGCTCTCCCATATAGTGGGTTCCCTTTCTATTTTAATGGTTGTTTCTTTTGCTGTGCAGAAGTTTTTTAGTTTGATGTAGTTCCATGTGTTCTTTTTTCCTTTGTTTCTCTTGCCTTAGGCATTGTATCAGTGAAAATTCTGCTACGTATGATGTCTGAAATTTTGTTGCCTACATTTTCTTCTAGGATTTGTATGGATTCACGAGTCACATTTAAGTCTTTTATCTATTTTGAGTTTATTCTTGTGTATGGTATATGTTGGTGGTCTAATTTTATTTTTTTGCATGTAGCTGTCCAATTTTCCCAACACCATTTATTGAAAAGGCTGTCTTTACTCCATTGTATCCTCTTGCCACCTTTGTCAAATATTAATTGAGCATAATATCTTGGGTCAATTTCTGGGTTCTCTGTTCTGTTCAATTAATCTGCATGCCTGTTTTGATTACAGTGGCTTTGTAGTATAACCTGAAATCTGATAATGTGATCCCTCCAACTTGGTCCTTCTTTTTCAAGATTGCTGTGGCTATTCGGGGTCTTTTTTGATTTTATATGAATTTTTGAAGTATTTGTTCTAGTTCTGTGAAATAAGCCATTGGTATTTTGATGGGGATTGCGTCGAATCTATAGATTGCTTTGGATAGTATGGACATTTTAATGATGTTAATTCTTCCAATCCATGAACAAGGTATGTACTTTCACTTTTTTATATCTTCCTCCTTTTCTTTTTTCTGTAGTTTTCTGCAAATAGGTCCTTTACTTCTTTGGTTAAGTTTATTCCTAGGTATCTTAATTTTTTTGCCGCAATGGTAAATGGGATTGTTTTTTTAAGTTTCTCTTTCTGTGAGTTCATCATTGGTGTATAAGAATGCCATTGATTTCTTGATGTTAATTTTGTATCCTGCTACCTTGCCAAATTTGTTTATTAAATCTAGTAGATTTTTGATGGAGTCTTTAGGGGTTTCTATGCGTAATATCATGTAATCTGCAAATAATGACAGTTTCACTTCCTCCTTTCCAGTTTGGAACCCTTTTATTTTTTCTTCCTATCTGATTGCTGTGGCTAAGACTTCCAGTACTATGTTAAATAAGAGTGGCAAAAGTGGGCATCCCTGTCTTGTTCTGTTCTTGAGGGAAATGCTTTTAGTTTCTGCCCATTGAGTATGATATTGTCTGTAGGTCTTTCATATATGGCCTTATACTTAGTTACTATCTTCAGAAATGCTACCCAGTACCTACTTTTCTCTAAATTACCAAATCTTTGTTATTTTGTACCTCAGAGCAATGCAACACTGACAGGGATAGGAGTGGGGTAGAGGTAGGTGAGAGAAACCCATTTTTAGACTGAGGATTCAAGTATAATCTCATTCATTTCAACTTTCCCTGCCCTCAAATCCTCTTCCCTTATGTTTCAGATTTTTTTTTTTTTTTTTTTTTTTTTGAGCTGAGGTGGGATTCAACAATACTGGGTGTTAAATGCTATCACCTGATTGCAGTAAGAGACCTCTCCAGGAGTCAAGTTGTTCAGAAGGATCTCCTCATTCATTTTCTACCTATTCTGTTTTTCATGAGTTTCCTGGGCACTTCTTTGAGACACTGGTATATCTTGCTCTGGCATTTTGGATCACTGCAGGAGCTAACATGAAAAACACCTCAGATCATCTTGAGACATGATTTAAAAACGTTGATATAAAATGATCCACTCAGGTCACCTAGATTCTTCATACTAATATTTCTTTGAGGCTAAACAGGGAAAAGTAAGTTTTCTTATGTCCCAAATCTGTCTGAAAATAGCCTAATGTTTAGTGTAGATTACATCCTGAAATCATTTTTTAGGAAGTTGACTGTGATAGAGATTTCTATTTCCTTTACAGGTCATTTTACCTGGGACAAATACCTAAAAGAAACATGTTCAGTCCCAGCGCCTGTCCATTGCTTCAAGCAGGTAATTGATTCTCAACATCCTTAGTAGGTGGGAGGCAAGTAGACATTTTCTCTTCCTTAGACAAACAAAACATAAGGTGGGAGCCTTCAGCTTCTCACCTGAAGGCCCTGGAATAAACGTCTACGGGAAGAATGCAACTCAAGACTCACTGTGAGTTTTGACAGCAGACAGTCTCCTCAACTTCATTCCATATAACACCTTTTCTTCATCTCCTTGAAGATATTCTATGTTACTGAAAACAATCACTAATTTTTACTATTGCTCTTAAATAATATAGGATATATAGCTATAGCCCTCAGACAGTTCTTAAAAGTAGAGCAGTATTTGTTTCTCTGTACTCAGCACTCCTGCCACAATAATCTCTTTTCATAAAAATACTGGTAGAGACCCATGGGGGCAGGGGAGGGTTTGAGGGAACTCACCAATGGTCATTCAGAGCTTCCCATTTAGGATTAAGTGCCACACACAGTGCATGATATCAGTACATGATAAGGCTGATAAACAAAGACAGTTACTACTGCTAAACAGAGCAAAACATTAGGAAGTTATTTACATCTCTTTTCCTTTAGTAGTCAACGGTTACTTCCTCACACTGTCAACATTATACTTTGAGTTTGAATTTTGTCTATGCTCTATCTAAATAAAGTAAAAATTCAGGGCTTCTGTTCATTTAACTAAATTCATACTCCCATCTAAAATAATTTTAAAAAGACAAAATATATTAAACAATGGTTTTCAAGTAACTGAAAATCAAACAACAAACCACAGTGCTCTCTAGAAGATGGATAAAAAATAAGCTGAACCCCTTATGATTTCCTAGCTTATTACCTTAAGAAAGTTTTGAGACCATGGCCTGGGAAGGGGACCCCAGGTTGAGTCCAGCAGACGCCCTAATTTGAGGATATGGAACTGAGAGTCCAGGGCAATCAAAGTGGCTAGATTTTGCTGGACACAGTGCCAGAGAGGAGAGAGCTGCACAGAAAGCAAATAGCAGAGATCTGCATAGTACTATTGTTCAGTATATGCATGTGAGAAACCTACCCAAAACCAAGGGAAAAACCATCGGAAAAGTTTAAATGGAATACAGCCTGGCACTCACACTGGGCCAAGGAATGGTACCTTATCCAACCAAGTAGACTGGAAAATCTCATTTCACATGGATGGGACACTCAGGAAAATCTTGCTCAGTAGTGGTAAATAATTAGCCTTAAAGGAAGCACTGTTTTAAGCCTGCCAGGCAAATCAAGACTCAAAATGTTCAAACTATTTCCAAGTAACAGCTGCATCTAGAAATAAAGCACAAGAAGGAAATGCAAAAATATCTAGCATTCATAGGGAAAATGGGGGACATCTGTAATAATGTCAATGATAAAAATCTATATCTAGCACCCAAGAGGTAAAATTCATAATGTCTGACATCTGATCAAAGTAGGGGTGTAAAGAGACTGGAAAAGATAACCAATAATGAGCAGAATAATCAATAAACAGACTCAGAACCTATGTAGGTCTTAGAATAGCAGGCAAAAACATTAAAACAATTATGTTCAAAAGTTAAGCAGAGACATGAAAGATACTTAAAGGCTCATATTGAACCACCATGTACAAAATAAAAAATACACTGGGTGATATTAATGTCAGGAGAAAAGATTGGTAAACTTGAAGACATAGCAATGGAAACTATTCAAAATGAAACACAGACACAAAGAATTTTGAAAAGGTGAAAAGAACATCAGTAAGTCATAGGATGACTTTCAAGTTCATGTGATAACTTCATAGACCATGTAACTGGAATGCCTAAAGGAGAGAAGAGATGAGGGACAGAAAAATATTTGAAGATATAATGGCTAAAAACTTTCAAAAATTGAGAACTATATAAGTCCACACATCTGAGAATTTCAATGACTCAGAAAAAAAAAAAAAGAAAGAAAGAAGGAAAAGAAAACTACACTGAGGCATATCCTAAATGCTTAAAACCAGTGATAAGAGAACACCTTAAAAGCATCCTCAGAAAAGATACTCTACATACAGGGGAACTAAGATAAGAATGACATTATATCTTCTTGTCAGAAACAGTGCAAGGAAGAAGAAAGTTGAGTACCATCTTTAAAGTACCAGAAGAAAAAACTGTCAACTTAGAATTCTATATTCAGCCAAAAGATCTTTCAAAAGCGAAGACAAAATAGAAATATTTTCAGACCTACAAAAGCTGAAGGAATTTATCACCAGGAAACTCACTACAAGAAATGTTAAAGGAAGTCCATCAAGCAGAAGGAAAATGTTACTAGCTGGAATTACAGATCTACACAAAAGAATGAAAGTCACTGGAAATTGTAATTACAAAAGTAAAGACATGTTTTTTATTATTTAAATCTCTGTAAAAGTAATTGTATAAACAATAATATTGGCATTATAAAGGTAATTAAAATTTGCATAAGTAAAATGTATGATAATAGCTTAAAGGCCAAGAGAAATCTTAAGTATAATATTGTAAGATTCATATACATGAAGTAGTGTAATATTATTGCAAGATAGACTGATAAGTTAAATATGCTATAAACCCCAAAGCAATCACTAAAATGATAGAAAATAAATAGCAATATGGATTTAAATCTAACCATATCAATAATCAAGTTAATTATAAATGGTCTAAATGCCCCAATTAAAAGGCTGAGATTGTCACATTAAATAAAAGCAAGATACAATTGTATACTGCTTGTAAGAAATTATGCTATATATATTTTTTTAATTAATTTTTTTATCCTCACCCAAGGACATTTTTGCATTTATCTTCCTTCAGATAGAGAGTGGGAGGGAGAGAAGAGGGAAGAGAGGGAGAGAAACGTCAATGTGAGGGAGACACATTGACTGGCTGCCACCCACACAACCAACCGGGGCCAGGGACAAACTGCAACTGAGGTATATGCCGTTAGTGGGAACCAAACCCGGGACTCTATGGTCTGTGGGCCAACACTCTAACCGCCGAGCCAGACCAGCCAGGGCAAGAAATTATACTTATAAAGACACAGACAGGTTAAAAATAAAAGAAAGGAAAATTATATGCCATACTGACGTTGGCTATATTAATATGAAAGTATATTTCAGAACAAAGACTATGACCAGGGATAATAAAGGTGATTTATCATGCTAAAGGGTCAGATTTCTTAGATGAAGCAAAAAATGATGAGACATAAGTCTAAAATATATTTATAGTCAGACTTCTAATACTTCTTTTTATGATTAGAGAACAAGTACACAGAAAATAAGCAAGTATGTAGAAGATTCAAACAGCACTATCAACTAAATTGACCTGATCGATACTCTCTAATAACAATAGAATGTGTGTTCTTTTCAAGTTCACACAGAACATTTACCAGGTTAGACTATATTCTAGACCATAAAATAAGGCTTGATTAATATAAAATGATTTAAGTAATATGAAGTATGTTCTCTGATACATTGAAATTAAATTAAAAGTAAATAGCAAAAAGTTATCTGTAAGATCTCCAGATATTTGGAAACATAAGTATCACATTTCTAACTACCCATGAGGGTATTTAGGAGCATTAGAAAGTATTTTCAACTAAATGAAAATGAACATTTAAGAAATTGTGGTATGCTGCTAAAGCAGTATTTAGGGGGAAACTTATAGCACTAAACACTTAAAGCAGAAAACAAAAGTTTCATTTAGTAATCTCAGCTCCCACCTTAAAAAACTATAAAAAAATGAACAATTTAACCCCAAAGTAAGCAAAGAAAAGGAAATAGAGCATAAAATCAAGATTAGAGCTTAAATCAATCAAATAAAAACAGAAAAGTAATAATAAAAAAAACCAAAACACTGAAATCTAAAGCTGACTCTTTGCAACCAGGTAAACCTCTGACCAGATTGATAAAAAGTAAAAGAGAGAAAACACAAATTAACGTCAGAAGTAAAGGAGGTAGCATCATTATTGATTCCATAGATATTAAAGAGATAAAGGAATATTATGAACAAATTTATGCCTTTAAATTTTACCACTTAAATGATAGGGATAATTTCATGAATAAAAAAAAATTACCAAAGCTTACTCAAGAAGATAGAAAATATGAATAGCACTATTTTTGCCACAGAAACTTAATTTTTAGAAAATTTAAAGCCTAGATGACTTCACCAATGAATTGTTTATATTTAAGGAAAAAATAATGCAAATTTTACAGACTCTTCCAGAAAGTTTTAGAGAAGGGAATACCTTTTGTCTCCTTCTATGGGGCAAGCATTATTCTGATACCAAAACCAGGCCAACGTATCGATAGGAAAAAAAAACTAGAAAGTGACATTTTGCATGAAAATCCATGTAAAAATTCTAAACACAATTTTAGGAAATTGAATCCAACAATATATAAAAATAATTCATGACCAAGTGGGGTAAATTCAAGAATGCAAGGTTGATTTAATATTCAGAAGTCAACCAGTGTAATTCACCACATGAACACACTAATGAAGGAAAAAATATGACTATCTAAATAGATGCAGAAAAAGCATTTGACAGAAATCCAGTGTCCAATACAATAAAAACTCTCAGCAAATAAGAAATAGAAGGGAATTTTCTTTTTTTTTTTTTTTTACCCTCACCCGAGGACATTTTTTTTTTTTTTTTTTTTTTTGATATTTTGTTCAGATAGAGTGGGAGGGAGAGAGAGAGAGAAACATCGACATGAAAGAGACACATTGAGTAGTTGCCACCCGCACAACCCAACCAGGGCCGGGGACAAACTGCAACTGAGGTACGTGCCCTTAGCGGGAACCGAACCCAGGTCTCTCTGGACTGCAGGCTGACGCTCTAACTGCTGAACCAAACCAGCCAGGGCAAGAAGGGAATTTTCTAAATCCTAAACCCCAAAGGGCTTCTGTGAAAAATCAACAGATAACATCATACTAAATACTTTTTTCTTAAGGTCAGGAGCAAGACAAGGATGTTTTTTCTTGCCACTTCTGTTCAACGTTGTACTACCAATGCTACCAGGCCAAGTAAAAGAAATAAAATAATCCAGACTGAAGATTAGAACAAAAACTGAAGAAAATATATAGGAAGACTGACAATACCTAATAGTGGCAAGGTTATGGAGCAAATGGGATTTTCATAAACTACTGGTGAAAATGTAAAATGATTCAGTTACTATGGAAAATAGTTTGTCAGAAAAACTTCAACATACTTCTGAACAAAAGTAAAAATCACTAAATTAACTGTGAATTGAATAATACATCCTGAACATGAAAAAAATATTTATACCTCAGTGCTAAAGCCAACATTTTACTCAATGGTAAAAAAGAACTCAATAAAGTTATAATGGAAGAGAAATTTCCATTTACAATAGCAGCAAAAATTAATAGTTATGAATGAACTAACAAATATGCAAAACTTACATATAGAAAACAGCTTACCAAAAGCATTATCCACTAAAAATGCAAAAAGTAGGCTTTGTCAAAATTAAGAACTTCTGCCCTTTAAAAGACATTGATAAGAGAATGAAAATATAACCCCTAGACTTGGAGAAAAATATTGGCAAATTACATAGCTGACAGCAATAAATTGATCTATTGATTTGATGTAATTCCTATCAAAATCCCAGATGCCTATTTTGAAGAATTTGATAAGTTGACTCTAAAATTCACATAGAAATATGAGACACAGAATAGCCAAAACAATCTTAGAAAAAGAGAACAAAGGTAGAAGATTCACATTTCCTCATTTCAAAACTTACTACAAAGCTACAGTACAGAAGACGTCGTAGAACTGACATAAAGATAGACATATAGATTAGTGGATTAGATTTTGAGAGTACAAAAATAAACCCATATGTTTATGTTCAGTTGATTTTGGACAAAGATGCCAAGACAGTTCAGTGGGATTTTCAACAACTAATATGGTACAACTGGATATCCACATACAAAAGAATGAAGTTGGACCCTACCTCTACACCATATACAAAAATTAACTCCAAGTGGATGACAGACCTAAATGTAAGAGCTGAAACTATGAAACTCTTAGAAGAAAACATAGGTGTAAATCTTGGAATAGGAGATGGTTTCTTAGATATGGCACCCAAACCACAAACAACAGAGGAAAAACTAGATAGACAAAATTGAAAGTCTTTGTGCTTTCAAAGATACTATTAAGAAAGTAAAAAAGACAACCCACACAATGGGAGAAAACATTTACAAATCATGTATCTAATAAGGAATTTGTATCTGGAAGATATGAAGAATTCTTACCACCTCAACAGTTAAATAACCTAAGATTTAAATGGGCGAAGAATTTGAATAGATATTTCTTCATATATATATAAATAGGCAACAAACATGTAAAAGATTCTTAACATCATTAGTTTTTAGGGAAATGCAAATCAAAACTGCAATGAGAATACCACTTCATATCTACTAAGATAACTAAAATAAAAAAGGCAGACAATAACAAGTGTTACTGAGGATGCAGAGAAATTGGAACACCCCTGTAGGTGGTGAGATGTAAAATGTTGTAGGCATTTTAAAAAACAGTTTGAAATTTACTCAAAATAGAGTTGCCACATGACCCAGCAGTTTTTTTAAGGTATGTATCCAAGAGAGAGAAATTAAAACCTATGACCCCACAAAAACTTAATGCAGAAATGTTTAAGGCATCATTATACCTAATAGCCAAAAAGAGGAAACAACCTAAATGTTTAGTCAAAATTTTATATCCATATATTAATTAGAATGTTACTCAGCAATGAAAATGAATGAAGTACTGATATACACTACAGGTTAACCTGGTAATCATTATACTAAGTGAAGCAAGGAGCTACTTATGTATTATAAAATTCCATTTCTATCAAATCTCCAGAATAGATGAATCCATAGAAACAAATTAGATTAATGGTTTTCAGGGACTGGGTTGAGGGGAGAATGGGGAGAGATGCTAATGGGTATGGGGTTTCTTTTTGGGGCATGATGAAAACATTCTAAATTTAGGTAGAGTGATGTTTGCCTCTATATACTAAAAACCACTGAATTATATACTATAAAAAGGTAAAGTTTCTGGTATGTGAGTTAAACACATACCTATCATGATTCATCCATTCCACTTTTTAAAAAAATGTTTTTTGTTTTTTTTTAGAGAGAGGGAGGAAGAGAGAACGAGATAGAAACATCCATGTAAAAGAGAAACATGGATTGGCTGTCTCCTGCATGCCCCCTACTGGGCAAGCTTGCAACCAGGCACATGCCCTGACCTGGAATCAAACAAGGACCTCTCATTCTATGGGGCTACACTCAATCCACTGAGCCACACTACTGGGTTCATCCATTCCACTTTAATATATTTCTTTTTTTCCCCTTCATTGATTTTAGAGAGAGAGAGAGAGAAACATCAATGAGAGAGAACATTGGTTGGCTGCCTCCTGCGTGGCCCCCACTGGGGATTGGGCCCACAACCTAGGCATGTGTCCTGACCAGGAATTGAATTGACGACCTCTTGGTGCATGGGTTGATGCTCAACCACTGAGACACGTCAGCCAGACTCCACTTTAATATATTTCTGAAATATGTATGGAAATATAGAAAGTACATTTCCATATATGGATGTTCATAAAAGATTTGTTTGTAATAGTGAAAAACTCAAAACACACCAAATGTCCATCAAAATGACATACTACTCAGGAATGAAAAGAAGTGGATTGTTGATGCATTCAACAATATGGATGAGTCCGGCCGGTGTAGCTCAGTGGTTGAGCATTGACCCATGCACCAAGAGGTTGCTGGTTCGATTCCCAGTCAGGACACATGTCCAGGTTGTGGGCCAGATCCCCAGTGGGGAGCATGCAGGAGGCAGCCAATTGATGTTCTCTCTCACTGATGTTTCTATCTCTCTCTCCCTCTCACTTCCTCTCTCTCTAAAATCAATAAAGGGGAAAAATGGATGAATATCATAATAGTTATGCTGAATATTACTATTTTTTTAAAACCTCTAGTCAGTATCACACTTAATGGTTAGAAACTAGCTTTCCCACTAACAGAGAAAAGAAAGCAAGGATGTCCCTCTCACCATTCCTTTTCAACATCATACTATAAGTTGTAGCTATTGCAATAAAATAAGAAAAGGAAATAAAAGGTATACAGATTGGGATGGAAGAAATAAAACTCTCTTAGTTCACAGATGACTAGATTGTTTATGTAGAAAATCTAAAATTGACAAAAAAAAATTCCTAGAACTAATGAGCAATTAATAGCAAGGTTGCAAAACACAAGGTTAATCTATAAGAGTCTATCTCTTTTCTATACTCCAGCAATTAAAAAGTGGAATTTGGAATTAAAAACAATACCATTTATATGAGCACCTCCAGAAATGAGGTATAAATCTAACAAAATATGTATAAAGTGTATCTGAGGAAAACTTTAAAATGTTGATGAACGAAATCAAAAAAGAACTTAAGCCCTGTTGGTGTGGCTCAGTGGATTGAGCATCCTCCCATGGACTGAGAAGTCCTGTCGATTCCCAGTCAGGATTCATGCCCGGGTTGTGGGCTCCATCCCCAGTAGGGGATGTGCAGGAGAATATTTCTCTCTCACATCAATGTTTCTATCTCTCTCTCCCTTCCTCTCTCTCTAAAAAGTCAATAAAAACATATTTTTTAAAAAGAACTTAAAAATAGAGATTGTTCATAATCAAGGAAAGGAATACTCAATATTGTTCAAGCCCTGGCCGGTTTGGTTCAGCGGTTAGAGCGTCGGCCTGCGGTCCTGAGAGACCCGGGTTCGGTTCCCGCTAAGGGCGCGTACCTCGGTTGCAGTTTGTCCCTGGCCCTGGTCGGTTGTGCGGATGGCAGCCACTCGATGTGTTTCTTTCACATCGATGTTTCTCTCTCTCTCTCTGTTCCTCTCTCTCCCTCCCACTCTACCTGAACAAAAAATGGAAAAATGTCCTGGGTGAGGATAAAAAAATATATTGTTCAAGACCGGCTGGTATGGCTCAGTGGTTCAGCGTCGACCCATGCACCAAGAGGTCGCCGATTTGATTCCTGGTCAGAACACATGCCCAGGCTGTGGGCCCAATCCCTAGTGAGGAGCATGCAGGAGGCAGCCAGTTGATGTTCTTTCTCACTGATGTTTCTATCTCTCTCTCCCTCTCACTTCCTCTCTCTCTCTGAAATCAATAAAGGAAAAAAAAAAAATGGTTCTTCCCAACTTGATCTATAGATTCAATGCAAGTTTAATAAAAATTTCACCAAGTTACTTTGTGAATACTGGCAAACTGATTCTAAAGTTTATATGGAATGGCAAAAGATCTAGAATAGCCAACACAATATTGAAGAAGAACAAAGTTTGAAGACTGACACTACCCAAATTCAAGACTGTAGCTACAGTAATAAAAACTATGGTATTGGAAAGAGAATAGATAAATAGATCAATGGAACAGAACAGAGAGCCCCAAAATAGTCCCACATAAATATAGTCAACTGATCTTTGAAAAAGGAGCAAAGGCAATACAATAGAACAAAGATAGTCTTTCTAAAAAATGGTGCTGAAACAACTAAACAACTACAAACAAAAAATAATCTACACACTGACCTTACTCCCTTCACAAAAATTAATTCAAAATAGACCACAGACCTAAATGTAAAATTTAAAAGTATGAAACTCCTAGAAAATAACATAAGAGAAAAACAAGATGACCTTGGATATGATGATGACTTATTATTTTTTATTTTTTAAACTCTCACCCAAGAACACTTTTCCATTGATTTTCAGATAGAGTGGAAGGGAGGGAAAGAGAGAGAAACATCAGTGTGAGAGAGACACATCGATTGGTTGTCCCCCTCACAACTCCAGCCAGGGCTGGGAATCGAACTGGAACCAAGGTACATGCCCTAGACTGTAATCAAACCCGTGACCCTTTGTTCCAAGGGTCGACGCTCTAACCACTGAGCAAACTAGCCAGGGCTGGTGATGACTGTTTAGATACACCACCAAAGGCATGATCCATTAAAGAAATAATTGATAAACTGGACGTCATTAAAATGAAAAGCTTCTGCTCTGTGAAAAATGCTGTCGAGAGATAAGAAGACAAACCACAGACTGGGAGAAAATATGTACAAAAAACACATCTGCCAAAGGACTGTTATACAAAATATACAAAGAACACTTAAAACTCAACAATAAGAAAATCAACAACTTAATTTAAAAATGAGCCAAAGTTCTTAGACACCTCACCCCCCCAAAAAAGATATGCAGATGATAAAAATAATACATGAAAAAATACCACTACATCTCTATTTAGAATGGTGAAAATCCAGAACACTGACACCAGCAAATGCTTGCAAGGATATAGAGCACCAGTAATTCTCACTCATTGTTTATGGGAATGCAAAAGGTTACAGCCATTTTCTAAGACAGGTTGGTGATTTCTTACAGAACTAAATATACTCTTACCATATAATACAGCAATTACATTCCTTGGTGTTTACCCAAAGGAACTGAAAACTTGTGACCACACAAAAATCTGCACATGGATGTTTATTGCAGCTTTATTCATAATTGCCAAAACTTGGAATCAGCCAAGATGCCCTTCAGTAGATGAATAAACTGTGGTGTAGCCAGACAAAGGATTATTTTCAGCCCTTAAAGGAAATTAGCTATCAAGCCATGAAAACACATAGAGTAAGCTTAAATGCATATTACAAAAGAAAAGAAACCTATCTGAAAAGGCTACATTCTATATGATTTCAACCATATAACATTCTAGAAAAGGAAAGATTATGGAAACAGTAAAAAGATCAGTAGTTGCCAGTGGTTGAGTAGGGGAGGGATGAATAGGCAGATCACAGAAGATTTTTAGGTTAGTGATACTATGCTTTATGGTACCATAATGATAGACATATGACATACATTTGTCCAAACCCAGTATACAACACCAAGAGTAAACTGTGGACTTTGAGAGATTATGATGTATCAGTGTAGGTTCATCAATTGTAACAAATGTACCACTGTGGTGGGGAATGCTGATAATAAGAGACTATTCACACAAGGGGGCAGGGTATATATGGGAAATCTCTGTATCTTCCTCTCAATTTTGCAGTGTACCTAAAGCTGCTCTAAAAAATAAAAAGTCTTTAAAGAAACAAAAGAAATGAATTATCAGTACATTTAACAATATGGATGACCATTAGAATAGTTATGCTGAGTGGAAGAAGCTAGATAAAAAAACAAACAAACAAAAAAAGAGTATATTTATGATTCCGTTTAAGACTAGAAAACGTAACCCAATCTACAGTGATAGAAAGTAGATCAGTGTTTGCCTGGAAACAGAGGTTTGAGAAGGGCTAGACCAGAGAGATTTTAAAGGGACATGAGAGAACATGTCCATGTTCATCATCTTGATTGTGGTGATGGTTTCAAGGCTGTATATGATGTATGTAGTATCATGGGTATATACATATGTCAAGATTTGCCAAAGTGTATATTTTATATCAATTATAACTTAAAGTTGTTTTAAAACATATGAATTGATTTATAAGTTAATGTCAAAATAAGAAAAAGTTGACCCCCAATACTTAGTCTGTGTGCTGGATTTACAAAGCAATATATTGAAATGCTTTATGAAAAGACATGTAGGATATAATAGGTAAACAGGATGATTTCTTTAAAAAGCATGAATATCTAGAGGATCAGGGAGTTGGAGAAGATAGGATGAGAAAGTAAGGACCATTTGAGACACTCTTGTTTTTTTCTTACTAGCGTGAGTCAATATTTGATACTTCAGTGGAAAGTAATGGTTTTCCCCTTCTTACCTTCCAGTGTTTCTTTTGCATGTAACTCTTCCCAAGTATTGGGGAATAATTCATGATGGGTTGTCCTTGGCCCACTTTGAATCCAAAGCATAAATTTTCTGGTTCCATCTCTTAACATCCTGACTAAAATTGCCACTTACTTTAGTTTGCCTAATCCCCATGGCTTGTTCTCCTCAGTCCTACACACCTCCAAGCAACGAATTCAAGATCAGTATGAAATTGGAGGCACAGGATCCCAGGAACACCACATCCACCTGTATCGCCACAGTAGTTGGACTAACAGGTGCTCGCCTCCGCCTTCGCCTTGATGGCAGCGACAACAAGAATGACTTCTGGCGGCTGGTTGACTCAGCTGAAATCCAACCTATTGGAAACTGTGAAAAGAATGGGGGTATGCTGCAGCCCCCTCTGGGTGAGTAACTAGACCCAAGTCCTCTTTAACCAATTAATTATCTTCCCAAAATTGTACATCCCATTATGAGAAAGGCTAGGGTCCCCTGCCTATCTTTTCTTTTTCATATGGTCCAAAGGAAAAGGCCCACCCAAAATAAAATAAGCTGTAAAATCTTGACATCTCCATTTCTACATTAACTTATGATATTCAAGCAGCTCCCAAACTTCTTTTTCTGTCAAAAAACCACACCCCTCATCCTTCTTTGTCAGTTCCCATTTACCCTGATAGACAGAATGGAAGGAGGTCTTGCCACTTAATCTACCTCAATAAACCATAGAGCTTTTAACAAATCCTACAATAATAACCAGATGTGAGCGGAAAATCTCCCAGTGAAGAGGATGACTATTATAAGGGTCCCCTTAACTCCTTCCCCCTAAATTCTCACTTGGTCCTGGGAATTTTCTCACTGTGAATTAATTATTCAGTAAAATACATTATTTTATTTAAACTAATAACCTCACTAGGTTTTTCTCTTCAAGATCAAATTCACCTTTTTTTTCTTTTGCCTTAATATACCTGAGAAATTTAGCCCATCTCTTCAGTTACTGTGAATTATTATTGCAGTGAGTTTCAATGGAGGTTAGAGGAAGATGGGTTATTAGCTATATAAGGGCTATGTTTCCATCAGGAGGTTGTGCTAGGTTAATTGAGCATTAGAGAACATGTGTTGTTTGAAAGTGCTCCCCAGATGGTTATTTAGCATTTTCCCCTATTAACAAAAATTATTTGTAATGTAAAATTTCAAATATATTCTAAGGTAGAGGAAAGAATATCATTGTGAATGTCCATGTATCCTATATCTTTGATAATTATCAATACAGAAGCAATCTTGTTTTATCTGTATCTTTACACACTCCGTCCTCTCTTCTGCCCAATTGCCCATAGTATCATTTTGTCATTAAATATTTAATATGTATCTCTCATAGTCAGTAATTTTAAACACAATTATAATAACATCACATGTAAATAAACTAATAATTTTTAATATCAACACATTTTAACTCAATGTTTAAATTGTCCCTTCTCTCCTCTCTCCCTTCCTCCCTCCCTCTCTGTCTCTCTCTCTTATTACAGTTTTTTTGAATCAGGATTCAAATAAGATCCACATATTGCAGTTGATTGATATGTCCCTTAAGCCTCTTTTTATCTTTGGATTCTCCTTCTCTCTTAATTTTTTTCTGACAATTTATTTGTTGAAAATCTAAGTCACTTGTCTTCAAAGTTTTGCATAATTATATTTGCTGATTGTATCTCTATAGTATTATTTAATATGTTTCTCTATCCTCTTTCCTAAAAATTGGTAGCTAGATGTAGAGGCTTTATCATGTTCAGGTTCAGTTTTTTCCTAAGAATATTTCGTAGATGGTTATGCTAACTTCTATTAGGAAGCATATATGGTCTGATTTTTTCTCATTTTGATAATGTAGCAGTCATTACTGTTTGTTATATAGTGAATATTAAAGGCTTATGGGCCTTAGATTCTCTATTGCTATTCAACTTTGTAATTTGAAAGCAGCCATAGATAATATATAAACAAACGGGCAAGGCTATATTCCAGTAACACTTTACAAAACAGGTGATGTGGCCAGCCTACTGGTTATAGTTTTCTGACCTCTGATTAAATTTGTCAATTCACCATGCTTGCAAAATGGGAAATTTTAATCTTATCCCATCGATGTAAGTTAAGTGTAATACACCTATTAAAATAAACTTTCATCAGCTATTTGGTTATTTTTAGGCATAATTCATGTAAGAAAGATGGTTTAAATGCTTGATTCTTTTCTTTTTTTTAATCCTCACCCGAGGACATTTTTTGATATTTTGTTCAGATAGAGTGGGAGAGAGAGAGAGAAACATCGATGTGAAAGGGTGGGCTGCCACCCACACGACCCAACCAGGGCCGGAGACAAACTGCAACCGAGGTACATGCCCTTAGTGGGAACCGAACCCGGGTCTCTCTGGACCACAGGCCGATGCTCCAACCACCGAGCCAAACCGGCCAGGGCTTGATTATTTTCTTTCTTTACCAATTTTCAAAATAATGAATTGCTTTACTAACATTCTCCAAAAATATTTAAGGAAGGTTTTGTTGTTGCTGTTTAGTATTATAAACTCAAGGATTCATATATATTTGATATGTTTCACTTCATTGCACTAATTGCTTTTATTGATTCTTGAATTGTCACATCTTTGGTTTCATAGGTGCCTCAAGTTGTCTCCTGACTTTATATTATTTGATAGCTCTCTTGGATTTTTGGAATTTCAAAATGTTCCTTGCTCATTTTGTATATTTCTTGGCCCAAATAAGGAATCAGCTATTTATTTTAGGTGCCTAGGCTCCTTTTAGTGGGAGGTGGTATTTAGAGGCCATAATCTGAGCACTACAGTGCTCAGTGCTACTGGGTTGGTCATTCTTTCTAGGTCTTTTTGGTACAGAGAGGTAGGAGCATCCTTTTTTTTATTAATATAAAAAATTGTTAGTTTATGTTGATACTTTCTACTAAAATTCAGAACAGTGATGTTTGTACTGATTTCATCTTTAGTCTCTTAAATCAGTATTTCCTTTGTACCACCACAAAATGCTAGTTTTCCATGTCACTAAAATAACTCATTTGTTTTATCCTACAATATACATACAACAGTTTCAGGATAACAATACCAGTACTGCCATCATTATGAGACCTAAACAATGTTGAAGTTAGTTGCAATTATTTGTCTTACCCTCTGGGGCAGTCTAATAATACTGTTATAAGGTCATTTGCATTAGTTTCTCTCTGGATGGCCATGTTGCCAATTTGATGTAAACTTAGATTCACTTGTTTCATTTAATTTTTTTTTTTATTCCTCACCCTAGGATATTTTTCTATTTATCATCAGGAAGAGTGGAAGGGAGGGAGAGAGAGAGAGACGAGAAACATTGATGCCAGAGAGACCATGGACTGGTTGGTTGCCTCCTACATGACCCGACCAGGGCCTGGGATGAACCGTAACTGAGGTATGCACCACTGACCGGAATTGAACTCGAGACTCATGTGTCCATGGGCTGATGCTCTAACTGCTGGACCAAACCAGGGCTAATTTTTGATTTTTAAAGATTGCTTCTTTTTAAATTTTGCTTTATAAATACCTAAATGATATGCATTGTTCTTAAAGTCAGATCTATAAAACAAAGTATATTCAGAGAAATCTCCATCATCCTATTCCTTTCCTCTGCATAGATAAACCACTTTCTTTTACTTTTATAGTCTATACTCCATTTAAAAAATATAAACAAATTAATCCTTGTATGTATGAATGTGTACATATATAGATATGTAACCTCTACTTTATTATCTAAATGACAGCATACTATACATATTTTTCTCAACCTTGCTTCTTTCATTTAACAATATGTCCTAAAATGACTTCTTAGTAGTTTGGAGATATTCCTCATGGAATATAGCTGCATGGTACAGGATTATTATCAACCTATTTTATGAATCATTGTTTTGAAGTATCTTGAGAAGCTATTAAAAACATAAAGTCCCAAGGTAATGATGACCATATAAATCAAAATATTTCCATAAATTCTCAAAGTAGAGTAAATCAGCCCTGGCCTGTTTGGCTTAGTGGTTAGAGCATCGGCCCGCAGACCAGAGAAACCCAGGTTCGGTTCCTGCTCAGGGCATATGCCTCGGTTGTGGTTTGTCCCCGGCCCCAGTTGGGGTTGTGTGGGTGGCAACCAGTCGATGTGTCTCTCTCACATCGATGTTTCTCTCTCTCTCTCTTCCTCCCTGTCTCCCTCCCACTCTATCTAAAGATGAATGCAAAAATGTCCTCAGGTGAGGATAGAAAAAAAAAGGAAAGTAAATTATACCACCCATAACTCATGTCTAAACATAACTAGGAGTCAAGAATACCACAAATTTCTATTACATGTTAGTCTACATATTCAGATAAAAAGATCTGAAACCAGTACAGCCAGTAACAGACCCATACCAAAATGAAGAATTTTATGTAGGTGGAAAGTGCATAAAAAGAGAGGACAGTGGGGTTTACACAGCCAGAATGACCCCCCAGAAAAACAATCCTATTCAGAGTGGGAAATATTGAGAACAGAGCTAAAACCTATTGGATTAGAGCATTGGCTGCTGAGGAATCAGAAGAAAGAGCATGAATTGAAAGTGTAAGGAACTAGTGATAGATAGCAGCCTTGGGAAGATAACTACCTTTGGGGGGAAGGGACACATGATCCTGAAGGAAAAGAAGGAAGTAAGGGTTAGTAATTTATAAAGGAACAAAAGAGAATCACAAAATCAAAAGACATACCAATCCTCCCACTCCATCCCAAACAGGCTCATCTACTAAGGAAACTACATTTCACTGTGCCAACAGAAATAGTCATGACTCAAGATCCCTGACAAAATAGAATCTCCTGTTTTTGCTGGTCCAGGAAAATATAAGATATTTCAGATGATTAATAAACAGCAGTCAACATCTATACAAAGTTTCTATATGACCAAAACAAAAAACAAAAACAAACTAGAAGATGAGGGTAAAACCATTTTAACTACTAAAAATCCTACTGCCAAAATCAGTGACTAACCAGAAGAAAACTATTGTACAACAACTCAAGTTGAATTAAACAAGTATTGACAAACATGAAAAAATACCTTGGATCATAAATTTTAAAAGTCAAGCTAGAAATACACAATGGACATCTCATAGAAGATATGAAAATAGAATTTTCCAAACTCAGGAAAAAAAATTGAAGATAAAATTATCTCAACTGAAGACTCAATTTCAGGATGCCCAGAGCAACAATATGTTCAACTGAAAATATAATAAAAGACATTGAGAAGAGAAATAAGAATTACCAAGAGAATAAAAGTAAATATTAGAAAGGTCAGAAAAATATTGAAAGGAACTGATAGATATAGGACCTAGTCAACAAAGATCCAGATTTTATATATATACAGTTGGAGTCCCTGGACAAGATAAAAAAGACAGATAAATTAATACTTAAAATTGTAAAACAAGAAAAATTTCCAAAAATTAAAAACCTGGGTCTACATATTGAAAAAGCCTACCTTACCTGGGAAACTTGATTCAGATTGGTCAACGCTTAAGACATTCTAGTAAAAGTTACATTCCAAAATAAAGAAAAATTTATCTAAACCTCCAACAAAAAGGCCAAATTATTTACAAGGGAAAGAAAATCAGATTTGCATTATACTTCTTAACAGCAAAGTATAAAACAAGATGAATAAAACAGTGTTTTCAAGAAATTCAAGGGGAAAAAAGTAAGAACAAGTATTTTATGTAAAGATAAGCCATTCTTCAAGTACTGAGATTATTACCGAAACAGTTTTCAGCGTGGAAGAACTTAGGAAATTCTGTAACCCCAAACCCTTCCCAAGGAATTAATTAGAGAAAGAGCTTCATCCAAAAAGGGGTGATCAGTCTAAGACAAAAACAGAAATAGGAACAAGAAAAGAATAGTATGTGTATCAATCTAGGTCTAATGAAGAAAGAGAACTCACACAGTAATTTGAACACAAAGTTTAATATACTTGTTAACTATAACAGAGGATTGGAGTCATGAGGGATTGTCTAGTCAAAAGGAAAGAGAACTCTAAAGAACAGCAGACACAGGAGCAGCCACTACACTTGGGCAGAGTTAGGGGACCCAAAGAAGTGTGTCCCCTCTCCCACCCTCAGGTCTGAGATGTAGATTTGTTGGAGGGGCACTGCTATGGCTCACTGGATGAGAGAAATCACTGGTGCCACAGCAGTGGAACTTGCTGGAAATTTGCCCTCTAGGGCTCCAAAAAAGCTTTTATGGAGAGAGAGCTCTGACAAAACTCTGCTACAAAACTACTTAAGGTGAGGGAGAGTGATGCTGCTGCTGGCCACTGGTTACTTACTACTTGTTCCATTCACTGCAGAAAGTGGGCAGCAAAGAGGATTAAAGTGCTGCAGGAGCCTGCCAAGCAAAAACACTGGAGCCAGAAAGCAAATCTCTTTTCTTCTGTAATAACTTTAGATAGGATCAAAGGATATTACTTAAAACTGATAAACCAAATAGAAGCCTAAATGAGGAAAAAGAGAATTAAGGACATCATAAAATATGTTAATATAAAGGTAACTGCTAAAACAAAATTACAAAACTTCCTGAATACCAAAGGAACAAAAGATCAAGAAATAGACCACACAGAGAAAGAGATAAACTAATATGGAAAATACAGGAAATAAAACAGTTGAAACCAAATGTGTAATTTATATTAATAAATATAAATGCTTTTAAAAGAAAAAATTGAGATTAGTGCTGAAAGTCGACCACAACTTTATACTGTGTGTAGGAGACATACCTTAAGTAAAGTGAATCAGAAAAGCTAAAAATAAAATGATGATCAAGGGTATACCAAAGAAATTCAAATGATATAATAACAGAGGTTGCAGTTCTGGTATTAGACAAGGTAGAATTCAGAATAAGATGTATTAAACAAGACAAAGAAGCCACTTTATAATGTTAAAGGTTTCACAATTCATAATGCAAATGTAATAATTAAATATATTTCAGTACTAAATTCCTAGTCATCTATCTTTACAAAATAGAAATTATGGTAGATGCAAAGATATATAGACAAACATACCAATAGGAAATTAAACATCTCTCTTAAGGTAAGATGGTCTAACATGACAAAAAATAAAGGCATTTAAGGCTTTAATGAATAAGTTAGATTGTGTGTGTGTGTGTGTGTAGCTATAGCTATCAAAGTTTATACCCTGGCAAATGCCCTTCCATTTTGAAGTTTAGAACTCTTAACAACTCTTGCTTGAAAAGAGTAAATATAAACCAAAACTGTAAAATTCCTAAAACATAATTATCATTTAAAAATCATATATACAAAATTTGAGATATAATTAAAGCAGTGGTTGGAAGAAAATGTACAGCCTTAAATATTAGACATCAATATAAATGAGAGGATAAAAATTAAAGATATAAATTCCCAGTTCAAAAGGCTAGAGAAAAAGAGTTACAATACAAAGAAAATGCAAAGGAAGAAGAAAAACATAAAGATGAAATAATAGAAAATAGAAAAGCAATAAATCAAAATACTGGTCCTTCCGGGGTGGGGCAGGGGAATCAACAAAATGCACAAGGCACTAATTAGCCTAAAAAAGAATAAAAGGAGCCCAGCCGGTGGCTCAGTGGTTGAGCAGCAACCCATGCACCAAGAAGTCGCTGGTTCAATTCCTGGTCAGGGCCCATGCCCAGGTTGTGGGCCAAATCCCCAGTGGGGGACATGCAGGAGGCAGCCAATTGATGTGCCCTGAATTGATTTCAACAAGAGTGCCAAGACAAATCTGTGGGGTTTTCAACAACTGAGGGAAGGAAAACTGTATATCCACATGCGTAGAATGAAGTTCTACCCTACAGTCACAGTGTATATACAAATTACTAGATTATAAACCTAAATTTAAGTCTAAAACTATAAAACTCTTAGAAGAAAACATAGGCGTAATCTTGGGTTAGGCAATAGTTTATTAGATATGGCACCAAAAACACAAACAGAAGAAAAACTGGATAGATTGTACCTCATCAAAATCAAAAGCTTTTGTGGTTTTAAAGACACTATCAGGAGAGTGAAAAGTCAGCCCACACAATGGGAGAAAATAGGCAAATTCATAAAGACAAAGTAAATTAGTAGTTTCCAGTCACCGGGATGAAGAGATAAATAGGAGTGGTTGCTGATAGATATGCGGTTTCTTTTTGGAAGAGTGATGAAAATATTTTAAAATTAGATAGAATGATCTTTGTACATCTCTAAAAAAACCAAAACACTGAATCATATGCGTAAGAGGGTAAATTTTGTGGAATGTGAGTTATATCTCAATAAAGCTGTTATATTTTAAATCTGATTCAACAAATAGTGTTGAGAAAACTGGATATCCCCATGCAAAAGAATTAAGTTGGACCTTTGCCTTAACACTATATACAATAATTAACTCAAAATGAATCAAAGGCCAAAATGTAGTAGCTAAAACTTAGAAAACTCTTAGAAGAGAACAAAGAGGGAAAGCTTTATTACACTGGATTTGTCAGTGATTTCTTGGACAGCAGAAGCACAGACAACAAAAGAAAACACTAGTTAAATTAGAGTGCATCTGAATTAAAAACTTGTTTATCAAAAGACCTATCAACAAAGTAAAAAGAAAACTCATACAATGGGAGAAAATATTTGCAAATTATATATCTGTAAAGGATTAATATCCAGAACATATGTATATATTGAAAACTCCTTCAACATAAAACAAAACAAACAACTGATTTTAAAATGGACAAAGTACTTGAATAGACATTTCTCTAAAGAAGATATACATCTAAAGAAGATATACATCTGATAAGGAGTTAATATCCAAAATTTATAAAGAACTTAACACCAAAAAATCCAATTGAAAAATGGGCAAAGGACCTGAATAGACACTTCTCCAAAGAGGATGTATACATGGCCAGTAGACATAGGAAAAGATACTCAACGTTACAATCATCAGAGAAATGCAAATTAAAACCACAATAAGATATCACCTCATACCTGTCAAAATGGCTTTCATCAACAACAAACAGCAAGTGTTGGCAAGGATGTGGAGAAAAGGGAACCCTGGTGCACTGTTGGTGGGAATGCAGATTAGTGTAGCCACTGTGGAAAACAGTATGGAGGTTCTTCAAAAAATTAAAAATGGCCCTGGCCAGTGTGGCTCAATAGATAGAGCACTGGTCCACACACTGAAGTGTCTAGGGTTCAATTCCTGGTCAAGGGCACCTACCTGGGTTGCAGATTTGATATCTGGGGCCTGGTTGGGGCTTGTATGGGAGGCAATTGGTCGATGTGTCTCTCTCACATCCATGTTTCTTTCTCTCTCCCGCCCCCTTCCACGCTCTCTAGAAATCAATGGAGAAAATATCCTCAGATAAGGATTAACAAAAAAAAAAAAAAGATTAAAAATGGAACTGCCTTATTATGACCCAACTATTCTACTTCTGAAAATATATCTGAAGAAACTGGAAATACTAATTCAAAAATATATATGCACTCCTGTCTTTATTGCAGTGTTCTGTACAAGATTTGGAAGCAGCCCAAGTGCCCATAAGTAGATGAGTAGATAAAAAAGCTGTGGTACATTTACACAATGGCATACTACTCAGCTATAAAAAAAATAAATAAATAAATTAGGAAATCTTACCTTTTGCAACAGCATGGATGGACCTGGAGAGTATTATACTAAACGAAATAAGCCAGTCAGAGAAAGACAAATACCATATGATTTCACTTACATGTGGAATCTAATGAACAAAATAAACAATATAGAAACAGACTCAGATACAGAGAACAGACTGACAGCTGTCAGAGGGGAGGGGGGCTGGATGAAAAAGGTGAAGGGATTAAGCAAAAACAAAAAACCACCTCATAGATACCGACAATAGTATGGTGATTATAAGAGGTAAAGGGGATGGGGGAGGTAGAAGAGGATAAAGGAGGGGATAAATGGTGATGGAAGGACACTTGACTTTGGGTGGTGAACACAATACAGTATAGAGATGATGTATTATAGAATTTTACACTTGAAACCTATATAATTGTATTAACTAATGTCACCCCAATAAATAAAAATAAAATTTTTTTAAAAAGGTGATCAACATTGATAATTATTAGGGAAATGCAAATCAAAACTCAATGAAAAAAGAACTTCACACCCATTAGGATTGATGACTTATCAAATAACAAGTGTTGGTGAGGATGTGAATAGATTGGAACTCTGAGTATAACTAATGGAAATGTAAAATGGTGCAGCTACTATGGAAAACGTTCTAGAGGTTCCTCAAAAAAGTTAAAAATAGAATTACCATATGATCCAGAAATTCCACTTTAGGGTATACAGACAAAAGAATGAAATCAGGGACTCAAAAAGATATTTGTATACCTATGTTTAGCTGTATTAACAATGATCCAAAGGTCAAAGTAACCAAGTGTTCCTCAGCAGAAGAATGAGTAAACAAAATGTGGTAAAGACATACAATGGAATATTGCTCAGTCTTTAAAAGGAAGGAAATTCTGACACATACTACATTGTGAATGAACCTTGAAGACATTTTGCTAAGTATTTCACTTATTTCAAGCCAGTCACAAAAGACAAATACTATATAATTCCACTTATATGAGATACCTAATATAGAGAAATTCACAGAAACAAATTAACATGGTGTTGCAAGGAGCTGGGAGGAATGGTGGGGAATGGGGAGTTATTGTTTAAAGGTACAGAGTTCAACTGGGGAAGATGAAAAAATACTGGAGATGGTGGTAATGGTTGCACAACAATGTAAATGTACTTAATGCCGCTTGCTTTGAGAAAGGGGAAAAAATGTGTGTATACATACATACACATACATAACATGCAGGAAATTATATTTTTACATAGTTTTCTAAAAGAAACTGGAATGGTACACTAAAAAAATTAATGAAAAGATCACAAACTATTGGGAGTATCTGGGAATATGGTTGAAATTATAGGAATGAGTGAGACTTCTCTGAGAATACCCTTTTATATTCTTTTGACTTTTGACTTTTGAAACGTAAATGTTTTACTTAATAAATAAAATTAAACCCAAAGAGATGAACAAAGCATATCCTAAAATTGATTAAAACTGAACTGTGTCTATAATGCATATCATAACCACATTGAAAAAAGAATTAATTAAAATAACCTGAACACAGAAACTTCACAGTACATTTAGGGGGGCATATTTTAAAGAGAAAGTGGAACTGCAAAGAAATTCTGACTTTTTCTTAATAATGTTAATGGTTTTGCCATAAACTGAAACTACTTTGTATGTATTGTAGAGCAAATGAGTAAATAAATACAAATATGGAATGAGGGATGAAGAACCTTGTAGTATAGAATTTGAATTGGAGGTATCAGTATGAACGCTTAACTTTAAAGATAAGGTACCTTCAATTCAAATCCTTCATGTGCAGGGGTAGGCAAAAGTAGGTTTACTGTGCTTTTGAGTTAATACAGCTATTGCAATCATGATAACTGGCATGTCTTTTTCCATATGAACCACTGTAAACCTCCTTTTGCACACCCGTGTGTGTGTGTGTGTGTGTATCCCCCCCCCCCCAGCCCGAGTTCTGTTTATTGAAAAGACCTAGAAGCAATGACACCTCAGAAGCAATGAGCACACCTTGATTTTGGTTTCTAAATACCATTCTCTACTAAAAGGAGCCAAGCTTTTTGGAGAGATGGTTGATTCCAAGGCTGAGCAGAAGAGAAAATATAAGGTGACTCTGGAACATCTTATGCCAGAAAGGAAAGAAGTCTCAAAGAATGATGAAGACATATCAAAAGGACACAGGAGCCAACTTGAAGGGGTTCTTACTAACCAAAATTAAAACAATATGAATATCAAAAAGAATAAGAAAAAAGAAAAATGGTAATAGCATCCATGGGCCCCTAGTGATACACAAAGAAAAAAAGCAAAAGTTGCAGGGAAACGTCTTTATAGAAAATACCAACTAATAAATACAGATGGAATGGTAGAATATTACTATTTTAATTGATTCAGAGAAGGATAATCAATGAATGCTGAAACCAAAGTAAAATAGCCCAGACTCTTCATGAAAAACAAAACAACAGGGCAATTATAGATTAAAGGTGTCTAAAGAAACATGACAACCAAATGCAATATGTGATTCTTGATTGGATCCTGTATTTAAAAAATTAAACAGCTATAAAGAACATTTAGGGGACAATGAGAATATTTTTAATTAAAATTCTTGGGTATTGTAATATTGCAGTGTTCTGAGGACAAAATGTACTGACATATTTGGGGGTGAAGTGTCATGATGTCTTTAACTTTCACATAATTCAGAGGAAAAAGTGTGTGTAGATATATGGAAACAAAATGTAGTGAAATGTTATTGAATCTAGGTGAACTGTTTTTGCTAATTTTCTCTAGGTTTAAAATTTTTCAAAAAGTTTTAAATAAATTATGTATGTAATTATACATATATATGTGTGTGTGTTCATGTTCCCCAGGCCTCCTCTGGACCTCTCCCCAGAGTTGCTGAATCAGAATCTCTAGGTAATGGGGCTTGGGATTCTGCATGGTAAATGGCTCTCCCGAGACTCTAATGCAATTGGTCTATATTTGGGAAGCATTGCTCTAGAAGAGCATTCTTCTCCATTAAAATCTTATATGGTGTGTGTGTGGGTGTGTGTGTGTGTGTGTGTGTGTGTCTGTGTGTACATGCATGCGTGTGGGTTCTGTTCACATAGGAACATGCATTACTCCCTTGCAGAATCCTTTAGGGGAAAATGTGGAAAGGCAAAATGATTCACCGGTGAAGTGATCTCAATACTGCCAACCTTTTTCTCACATCCCCTTGTACTGATCTCTTCTACTACTCAAGACTGATTGTTTCTTCCAAAAAGGGCTGGCTGGATCACTAGTTCTCAAATTTGGCTGCCAGTTAGAATCATTTAGGGAACTCTTAACATTTCAGGGCCTACGCCTTAGGTCAGTTAAGTCAGATTTTCTGGAGTGATTTTGATGTTAAAGCTCCTCAGGGGATTCCACTGTCCAAGTCTGAGAGTCATTGATCTAGAGCAGAAGCTGGCCTCTGGTGAGACCACTAGCCAAGTATGTCAGGATCCTAGTACAAACTCCCTGCTCAGCGACTTGATCATGTGCTCTGGTATATATGTGGTACATTGACTTGAAAGGAACCCTTCATATGTTCTTGTCACTGATCAGCTTCTCATTTGCTAAGTCGCTTCCAGGGCCTGTCACTAAAAAGGGGGGTTTAAAAAGATATGTATCTCATTTTCTGGTCACAGAAATTTGAACTCTGTTTATAGAGATGTGTGTTGGGGGGAGGGAAACAAAAAACTTTAAAAGTAACTTTAACCATGGTGGCTAAATGGTTATTTTATAAAGTTAATTTTTACAGTATTTACTGACCTTTTTTTCTATGGCATTGGGCAATGCCAGAACCATCTACACCTATACCTATCTAAAGATTAGTCACAACTCCCACCTCCAATTAAATTAACCTGAATTAACTTGTGTTTAACTTCTGTATATGAGAATGGAACAGTGAAGTAATGATAGGAATTCTAACATTCCTTCCCAAATACAGTCACTTCTTCCTCTGGAAAGAATTTGTTCAACATCTCTCTTCTAGTTTCACTTCTTGTTTCTCTCAGTCTTGGGGTAGCATTGAGATAGGCCACAAAACCTCAGTTTGGAAGCACTGCTTTAATTCAGTATTCTCATCTGACAAATACGGGAACAAGGAAAGGAAAATGAGTTGTCCGAGGTGTACAGTGAGTGACATATTTCTGTGCGTGTATGTGTATATGTAAATGTATGTAAAGCTCCTCTGGGGTTGAGTTGAGAGTGTCATGTAATCATCCTGACAGCCATAGAATCTAATAAAAGCTTGGAATTATGCAGGACAATGGTGGGGTGGGTTGTAGGGCCCATAAAGTGGTTCCTGGTATGAGTGCTGTTCTGTTACCTGCCACCAGAGGGCATGAACTGTGATTAGATTCTGGACCTGTTGATCTACATTTAAGTCCAGAGCTTCATTAAGTCACTGTTAAGTTTAAACAGTAGGACCCTAACCTATTCTGTAGTCCTGCCATCTGGGGAACACCTGGAACCTTTCTGTAACTGGTTCAATGTCAATATTTTTAAGGTAAGCACAGAACACTTGCAATATGCCTAGGGCTAGAATGAAATCTGGCTTTGTAATATTCACTTAGCCACTCACTTAGTTTAGTTGTATGGCCACTGATAAGTTGCTTTACCTTGACTTTTAACCTTGAGTTTTAATAGTCTCACCTTCCAGATCATTAAATAAACTCTGCCACACAGTTTTTGTAGCATTCATCAATTCCTGGCACCCATTTAATAAGTGGAGATTTTTTTTCTTTGTTCAATAAAACTCTTATGGAGCTTATATTCTAGTTGGAAAATACACATTACAAGGTAAAAAAAAATTCAAGCAGCAATAAGAGTAATGATAAATAGAAGGGAATGGGATATAGGAGGTTATTTTAGGTAGGGTAGTCTAGGAATACCTCTCTGAGGAGCTGAGATTTCAGCAAAGAACTAGCTATAAAGATTTGAGGAAAGGAAGGCTGTTTGTGGCAGAGGGATGCAGATTGTAGTATTTGAGGAACAGAAAGACCAGTGCGTGGGGAGTGATAGGGGATGAATTATGAGAAGTAAGCAAGTTCCAGATCATGTAAGTCTTGTTTACATACACAAAGAGTTTAGATTTATTTTGTGTTATGAGTTGTGAGCACAAGAGTGTGATCTGATTTATATTTTAAATAGCATGGACATATCATTCTGGCTGCTATGTGGAAACAGTAGGAGGCAAAAGTAGAAACTGAGAGTCTAGGTTACAAGGCTATTTCAGTAGTCTAGGCAAAGTCTGACTGGCTTAGATTAGGGTGGTTAGTAGTGGATGAGAATATATAATAGTGAGAAATGGTTTGATTTAGGGTACATGAGATGAAGGAGCCATCAAGACTTGCTAATTAATTGTATTTGAGGGGTAATAGCAAGGGAGGAATCAAGAGTGACTTAGTGTAGGCTGTTTGGTGTGAGCACCTGGATTTACTAAGTGGTGCCATTAACTAAGATGAGATAATGAGGAAGGAACAAGTTTGGAGGGGGTAACAAAGTCAAGAGTTCTGTTTTAAACTTACTTATTCCAAGAACTTTTGGCATCCATGTAGAGTTATAGGATAAGGCAGTTGGAAATACGAGCATGAAACTCAGGGCAGAGGTTTGGGTTGCACATAAACTGGCAGTCATTATTTGACAGGAAGAGTCAGGACCATGAAATGACCAGGCACTGAGGTACTACCTGGGGGTTAGAATTTCTTACCTACCTGTCCTTTTTCTTGCAAGCACCCCCAAGCCATTCATTGTTTAATTTGAGACCTTCAAATGATCATTTTTCTTCTTTTCTTCCTGCTTTCATAAATTCATGACTTCAACTCTTTTATCAAGGAAGAGACCGTATGGAAGGACTGGGAGATTAAAGATTTGAAGGTATTAATGTGATGATTAATGTAGGCTCTGGAAACAGAGGAATTGGGTTTAAGTCCTGTCTCTTGGATATTGTACTTAGTAAAATTATAACCTTGGATATTTTACTTAATTTCTCTAACCTCAGTCTTTTCATCTATAATATTAAAAATAATAGCCACCTGGCTGGTATGCCTCAGTGGTTGAACATCAACCCATGCGCCCAGAGGTAGCCAGTTCAATTCCTGGTCAGGGCACATGCCCAGGTTGTGAGCCAAATCCCAGTTTCAGGGCAAGCAGGAGGTGGCTGATCAATGTTCTCTCTCATTGATGTTTCTGTCTCTCCCTCTCCCTTCCTCTCTCTCTAAAGATCAATGAAGAAAAAAAAGTTTTTTTTAATAAAAATAGCCAGCATTTATCTAATACTATATACTAGGCAGAATTTCAAGTCTTTCATAAGTATTAATCCTTAGAACAACCCACTGAGGTAGTTACTTTCTTACTGTTGAGGAAACTAAAGCCAGAGAGAGGTTTTGTAATTTACAAGTTACACAGCAGGTTAAGTGTCAGAGCTAGATTTGAATGAAAGCAACCTGGCTCCAGAACCAGGGCTACTTTTCTTGTATCTAATTCACAGAGTTGTAGTAGTGATTAAATGAGATAACCCTCTTAAAGTGCTTACTTAGCACATGGAGCCTGAAACATAATATGTACGTAATCAGTGTTTCCTTTGGGAGGCAGCACAGTATAGTGAAAGGACCAGAGGAAAAGTCCTAGGGCTCCAGCCTGACTCTGACAGCAACTTACATGACCATGAACAAGTTTCCTAGCCTCTTTGGACTTCAGTTTTATCCTCTAAATATAAAATGAGTTTTGAGCAGGGATGGGAGTTGAAGAATAAGGCATTTGGTAATTCCTTGGGTGGGTAACATTTCTGCTTTGCCCTTCTACTCTTAAAGAAGCTTGCTAGGAGGTAGTGAAACATGTTAGTTAGAACCATGAGGTCTGAGTAAAGCCATCATATATTGAGTCTGCCTCCACCACTTACTTCCTTGGACAAGCCACTTCTCTTGAGTTTCTGTTTTATCTGCAAATTAGGGAGAATAATAGTGAATACCTCATGGTACTCTTTCAAAAATCGATTAAGAAATTGCAGTAAAATATTTAATACATTATAAGCATTCAATACATATTAGCTATTAGAATATTATTCTGTGTTCCCAAAGCTGAGAGGATTTTTTTTAGTTCTTCAAATTCCAGATGAGATAGAAGCCCCTTAGTAACCTGTTCCTAAAAAATGGAAATGGGTGTTACATGGCGAGGCACTCTAGTTGTTTGGAACCAAGGGCCTGAATCTGAATTGTTTAATTGTGTGGGCATTCTTTCCTACTCCTCTCTTTACCAAGGTGTAGGGAGCATTGTTCTAGAACAGTTGTGCCTTGCTTTGCCTTATCCACAGGTGTATTGAACCACTCATGGCAAATCTGCTCTAGTTTGACTTGCTTCAACCCTTCCCTGACCTAAGGAGAGTTGTTTTTCCCCCACATAGACTGGGCTCGAACCTGAATTTCTGCAAAAATTTAATTTTTTTTCTTTTTACTATGATCAAAGGAAGAATAGTAATCAAGACTCTTTGGGCAATGAGTGCAAAAACCCAACTCAAAGCAGTTAGAGGATGGGAAAGGAGGAGACTGGAATTACTGACTCATATAGTGGAGAAGTCTAAGTCTAAGGAAGAAGTATGCCTGGACACAGAATTTTAAACACTCTAATGTCTCTCCATAGCTTGTTCTACCTGGGCTTTATTCTCGGTTTTGTTCTTCATGTAGCAATACCAAATCTACAAACATCTTTCCAGCCATGATCTCAGAGAAAGAAAGACTCCCTCCTCCAATATGCATGTTATTATCAGAAAATAGTTGACCCAGTTTGGATATACATGCACACTCTTGGTCTGGGGGAATCTAATGCTCTTAAATGGCATTATTTTCTATTTCATGATCAGGCAGGTAGAGCCATATGGCAGACATTCCCAACAAATCACATAAGATTAGGATGGGGTTTTTACCAAGAAGAAAACAAAGCTAGACAAGCAAAAAAGTGAGTGATGGCAGTTTTAGGTTGACAGGAGCATCCATATTGCTGTCGCCATTGTTGATGTGAATGAGCTATCCCAAGAACCCTGCCTTGGGAAATTTGGCTTAGCCTAGCCAGCTTTGAGACCAAAACTTTTAAGTCATATAGAATGGTAACTCTTCTTAGTTCCATTTTCTTCTCTCTTCTCACCTCTTCCCCATTAATTTAATTATAGTTATTAACATTTAATTCTAAAAGCTGATTCTTTATCATTTCATCTACACACTGATAGTTCAACATAGTGGTTGGGCCGGGGGCTCAAGGGTCAAATTGCCTGGATTTCAATCCTGTCTTTATCATTTGCTCACTCAGAAGTTGTAAGAAGTTTACTTTATACCTCTTTTCTCATCTACCTCACTGGGTTTTCTTGAGGATTAGATAGTTGGTGGAAAGTGATTGGCACAGTGTCTAGCACACAATAAATAGTTCAGTATTATTAGATTCTATTGTAATTTCCAGCTCTGCAGCTTTGGTGCAGTCTATCAGTTCTTTTGTCAGGAATGGGAAAGCTGAGGTAGATTGGGAGACTATCAAAAAACACTAGATTTTGGTAACTCAGGAGAAGGGTTGAAGCCAAATTGAAAGAAGTACTTGGAGTGTCTTTCCACTAATTGGAAGTCCTAACTATAATAACGATCTTATTTTTGCAATTTATTAGTTAAATGGTACATTTTTACTGACTTTTGCTTACTGAATGACAATGGACATTTAACCTCTTCAGGCTTTTTGGGTTTTTTTGTAAAATTAATATTTTTGGATTGGATGATCCCTTTCATCTTTATCATTGCCTGATCCTTAGTTGTTTAAGTAAAAATGAATATCACAAAGTGTTTTGTACTTGGTGTGTATGTGTATGTGTGTGAAAGAAAAGTGAGAGAGCAAGAGAGAGGGAGATAGTGAGTTAGCTTATATTGAGATAAATCTGAAAGATTTACTTTTATATTGGGTTTATCAGTTGACGTTTGGTTTCTTCTTAAGAGATTATTAAGAAGAATAACTTTCACACTCTACTATCTAGGCCATTTCTAAGTATTTGCTAAGTTTATCTCTTTTGGATTTTTCAAGGAAAACTTTTTAGACACTATGATATATAATCTGTAATACTTGTCTTGGAGTCAGGACACTTGGTTGGGGACTTTTTTCCACTACTTACTTTGTAACATTACACTTGGGCAAGTTACATTCCCTCTGTGTGCCTCATTTCCGCATCTGTCTAATGAGGCATTTCTTCTATTTAACCTTTAAGTCCTTTCCTAACAATCTATGATTCTGTAACTTATCACAGTATAGGTTATGGAGGAGTAGCTGGATTCCAAAGGGAAAACTTGATATTGCCATTTCCTTTGAAACATATTTTTTATCTGTTGCCTATTATGTTTGTTGCAGGATTTCGGCTGAATGCCTCCTCTTGGCCCATGTTCCTCTTGAAGACACTAAATGGAGCAGAAATGGCTCCCATCAGGATTTTCCACAAGGTATGGAGTTCCTCAGATATCACCAGCTCCAAACTGCTTAATGCCCAGTGCTTACATTCTTTCAATTACTGAGCCTCTGATGTCTATATTATATTTATGCCTGAGCATGCCTTCTCAGAAATTAATTCAGCATAAGGACTGTTTAGTATCTTATGAAGCAGCAATTATCTCCAGAGGAATATTAGACCATAAATTATAATTCCTGGTCTTGGGGTCCTAGCTCTACCAACAATAAGCTATGTCTTTTGACTTCATGTTTAACGTGGGATTCTGTCTTCCTCACAGGGTAATTAAGTTAAAATGTGTTCACTAATAAAACATATAAAATGTGGTATATATCTAAAGGAGCTATTCTTGTTGTACATCTTAGCGTTCTGTAAGGTTCATATGCTAAACAGAGAGAAAGGAGACAATTTTTGAGTGCCTACAGTATGCTACGAGTTTATATACACTATCTCACCTAATACCCACAGTTAACTTTCTGAAACAAGAATTATTGTTTCCTTTTAATGGTTAAGGAAAAAAATACTTTGAAAAAGGAACTTTCCCAAGATCACATGGCTAGTAAGTGGTAGAACAGGGATCCAAAACCTGTATTCATTCTTCCTTATTTCTCAAAAGACGAGGCACTCAGTCTGCACTCAGTTGAACTCTTTACTGAAGTTCTATCTTGTTCATCAGTTTATTTTGTTCATTAGATTCCACATATAAGTGAGATCATGTGATACTTGTCTTTCTCTGAGTGACAAATCTCAGAGGGAAGGGAAGAGAGGGGGTCTGGAAGACATTAACCAAAGAACTTATATGCATATATGCATAACCCCTGGACACAGACAATAGTGTGGTGAAGGCCTAGTGTGGGAGCAGGGTAGAGGGGGTCAGTGGGGGAAAGAGAGGGGGACATCTGTAATAAAGATAAAATTTTTTTAATTCTTTAATGAGGTTAGGGTTATAAAGGGGACTAAGTTAGTGTTGCCTATGCTGCTATTAAAGTCTAAACCCTCAGCTCACTGGCTCCCAGAATATAGTGTACTGGGCAATTAAAAAACCCTTTCACTATAGAATATCTCAAAATGTTTGTGGGGGCATTTTAAATGCTTTACTGAGCTTACTAAAAAGTAAGGAAACTCTAGCGGCTAAAATGAAGAAGGAAAACTAGAGTGTTATGTCCATACACTAAACCCGCAGGTATTTTAAGGGTCTTTGCCAGTCTTACTTTCTAAGACTCTTGTCTTTTAACAGCCACAGTAGGATAGAAGATGAGGCCTTGGGCCCAGGCAAGCCAGGGAATAGACCCGAGTCTGCCATATACAAAACCAGATCAGACACCTACAATGTTTACTCCTTAGTAAAAAGACTGTTACATTGATGAGGAGAGTCTCTGCCTTGGCTTTGGGTGGGAGCAGGAATGGAGTTATTTCCTTGATAAAACAATCTTTCCTCCATGGAGTCCAGGGTTCAGATATGGTACCTGTGTTATCTAGAAGCTCGCAAGTTGTGTGGAAATATTTCCGAGTGTCTGGCAGAAGTAAACCCACAATCTCTTCGGGTTGCTTTCAACCCGGATGTCATAGAAGTCTCCAAAGTGAAGTACCACTGAAGATGAGTACTCACTTCAGAATTGCAGAGCCCTCAAAAACTCTCAAAACAAATCCAACATGGTGGGACATTAGTAGACACAACAAACAGTACAACTGTAACCCCAAGGACTTTCAGATAATATAAATATCAGATAGAGATTATAAATTAAGTTTCTGAAAATGATTAAAGAATGAAAAGAAATTTTTAAAATGATAAAAGTATAAAACACTATTTTTAAAACACAGATTTGAGAAAAAAAATTGAACATCTGTAAATGAAACAATCATTAAAATAAAAAATTAATAGGTAGGTGTATAAGCAACTTAGACATAGATAAAGGATAGTTAGCTGAAAGACATGTAAGGAATTTCCCCAGAATGTAACACAAAGAGATAGAGAAATAGAAAATATTAAAGAGAATAGACAGAATAATATTAGAAGGTCCAATAATACTAAGATGGAATCCAGAAATAATAAATAAGAAAGAATAGAGAAGTGTCAATATTTGAAAAGATAATGACAGAATCTCCCAGAGTGTATAATAAAGATAAATATACACCTTAAAACATCATGGTATAACTAAAGTCAAAAGAAAAGAACACCTTCCAAAGAATTGCATTTAGGCTGACAGCACATTTCTTGACAGGATCAGTTAAAGCCAAAGATAATAGAATAATGTCTCCAAAGCTCTTAGAAAAAAATAGTTGTCCACCTAGAATTTTATAGCTAGTTAGACTATTATTTCAGAATAAATGTAAAATCAAGACATTTTCAAACAAACTTATGTAAGTATATGCTAACATATCTGCTGAAAGAACAACTGAAGAATATATTTCAGGAAGAAGATCATTGAACCCAGAAAGCAAGAAATGAGATGCAAGAAATAGTGGTGAAGAAAGACTGTGAGTGAGCACTGCCAGAAAGAGTATACAATGTTACAACCACTTTGGAGAGTAGTTTAACAATATTTAATAAAGCAGATGTCTATCCTATAACCCAGTCATTTTACTCCTAGGTATATATCCTAAATAAACCTTCTCACATGTGTATAAAGGAACAAGTACAAGAATGGTCATTAAAACTCTTGAAATAGTAAACAGTTGGAAAAACCTTAAATGTCAATCAAAACAATGAATAAATTGTGATATATACATATAAAGGAGCACTACTGAAGCAAAGATGTTACAATGTTAAGATTAACAGAGTAATACTTCAGTATTTTTTTTTAATTCATTTAAAAGAAAGATTAAATCTCCATTATAAATCTTACATAGCAATCCCTTTTTGTGTGTGTTAATCCTCACCTGAGTATATTTTTCCATTAATTTTTAGATAGGGAGGGAGGGAGGGACGGAGGGAGGGAGGGAGAGAGAGAGAGAGAGAGAGAGAGAGAGAGAGAGAAAGAAAGAGAAACATCTATGTGAGAGAGACACATAGATTGGCTGCCTCCTGAGTGAACCAGACCAGGGCCAGGGATCAAACCTGCAACCTCGATATGTGCCCTTAACTGAGAATCGAACCTCAACCCTTTGGTCCAAGGGCCGGCACTCTAACCACTAAGCCAAACTGGCCAGGGCAGCAGTCCCTTTTTAATCATCCAAATAAGGTAGCAATCTTTTGGGATACATGGCCTCTCTCTTTGTGTCTAGGTCTATATATTTCTGTTTCTCCTCTAGGAACCACCTTCGCCTTCTCACAACTTCTTCAAAATGGGAATGAAGCTAGAAGCCGTGGACAGGAAAAACCCCCATTTCATTTGCCCAGCCACTGTTGGGGAGGTGCGGGGCTCAGAGGTGCTTGTCACTTTTGATGGGTGGCGAGGGGCCTTTGACTACTGGTGCCGCTTCGACTCCCGAGACATCTTCCCTGTGGGCTGGTGCTCACTGACTGGAGACAACCTACAGCCACCTGGCACTAAAGGTAAGGGTCCATCTATGAGCTTTGGAATCAGGGCCCAAATTGATGATGGCAATTACCTAGATCTCTCATGGTCACCATGTCTCCACCAATAAACCTCACTAGTAGGCAGAGGAGGAGCTAGGGCTAGCAACTTAGGTAAAAACCAAGCCTACTCGAGAGTAATCAGAAACAGAAGAATAAAATGTCAAATGAAGATAGGCATGGAGTTTGTGATAAAGTAAAAGTTTGTTACTCTAAATATTTGGATTTATTCAGGCAGCTAACTTCTCATCTCTCTTTCTTTTGTTCCTAACCCATTTCAGAGTTTGAGTGGTGTCATTCTCAAGGTGTGCATCTTCTGCAGGTCTTAGGCACTTCTATATGAGTTGGAGTAGTACTGTGCTGTAAAAATACTTGACAAGCACTGTAGCAGAATGGAAAAGGCATGAGCTTTGAAGAAAAATAGACTTAGGTTTGCCCTGGCCGGTTTGGCTCAGCGGTTGGAGTATCGGCCTGCGGACCAGAGAGTCCTGGGTTCAGTTCCTGCTAGGGGCACATACCCAAAAAAAAGAAAAATAGACTTAGGTTTGAGTTCCAGCTCTGGTTTGTTGTTGTTATTGTTTTTTAACCATCACCTGAGGACACTTTTGCATTCATCTTCAGACAGAGCAGGAGGGAGAGAGAGAGGAAGAGAGAGAGAAACATCCATGTGAGAGAGACACATCGACTGGTTGCCACCCACACAACCCCAACTGGGGCCGGGGACAAACTGCAACCGAGGTATGCAGTTTCGGTCCCTTAGGTTCGGTCCCTAAGCAGGAACCGAACCCAGGTCTCTCTGGTCTGCGGGCCAACGCTCTAACCGCTGAGCCAAACTGGCCAGGGCCCAGCTCTGGTTTTTACCAGCTGTGTGGCTTTGGTCAGTTAGTTCACCTCTCTAAACCTCAAATTCCTCATCTGTAAAAGGATACCTACTTTGTAAAGTTATTGTGAGAAATAAATAAGATTACATGAGTAAATTACTTACATAATATCTGGCAAATAGCAAGTGCTAAACAAATGTTTTTATTGTATTATTGTTGCTTTTAATACAGGTATTATATACTATACTTATAATTATGCTATATTATTACTCTATCATAATATGCTATATTACCATTATTATAATACTATGATTATAAAAATAACCACTACCAACTACCAATGAGAAAATATATACAAAGTGCTAGAATAGTACCACATAGTAATTGAATAGTAAATGACATTTCTAATGATGATAATGTTGGAGATTATCGAGGATGGAGTTTGAGATAACTGCTCTTAATAAAGAAATAATATGAATCTCATCCCCTTCAGTCTAAAAGTAGTGATGAATCTGAGGAAATAGAAAGTCATTCTTCCTATTGTCTGTGGATCTCTTCTAAATCTTTATTGAATTAATTCATTGAATTGGCCTAATATTTATTGAGCACCTAATTTTGAACCAAGCTGAGGATATAGCAGTTACAAAGATGAACACATTCCTGCCCTCATGGCACTTTCATTCTATTGGGATGAGACAGTAAACATTTAAATCAAGAAATAAACAAGGTGAGTCCTGGCCGGTTTGGCTCAGCGGTTAGAGCATCCGCCTGCGGTCCGGAGAGACCCGGGTTCGGTTCCCGCTAAGGGCACGTACCTCGGTTGCAGTTTGTCCCCGGCCCTGGTTGGTCGTGCGGGTGGCAGCCACTCGATGTGTCCCTTTCACATCAATGTTTCCCTCTCTCTCTCTCTTCCTCTCTCTCCCTCCCACTCTATCTGTACAAAAAATGGAAAAATGTCCTCGGGTGAGGATAAAAAAAAAAAAAAAAAAAAAAGAAATAAACAAGGTGAGTCCTGGCCAGTGTAGTTGAGCATCATCCCATGCACAGAAAGTTTGCTGGTTCAATTCCTGATCAGGGAACATACCTGGATTACAGGTTCAATCCCCAGTCAGGGTGTATACAGGAGGCAACTGATTGATGTTTCTCTCTATTTCCCTCTCCTTTCCTCTCTCCGTAAAATCAGTTCTTAAAAAATAAAATAAAATAAACAGCCCAGCCGGTGTGGCTCAGTGGATTGAGCATTGTCCCATGGACTGGGAGGTCTCAGTTCGATTCCCGGTCAGGGCACACGCCCAGGTTGCGGGTTTGGTCCCCAGTAGGGGGTGTGCAGGGGGCAGCCAATGGATGTTTCTCTCTCACATTAGTGTTTCTATTTCTCTCTCCCTTCCTTTCTCTCTAAAATATTCAATAAAGATATATTTAAATAAAAAACAAAGTGATTTCAGATATATAATTTCCCCTAAGGAAATAAAGTATCATAAGATTGTGACAGTGAAAGTGTGATTTTGAAGGAAGTTTTTTGTTTAACAACTTCATTGAAGTATAAAGTAAAATAAGTGGCAGGTATTTAAAGTATACAGTTAGAAAAATTTGACACATGTATGCATCCATGAAACTGTTACTACAGTCAAGAAAATGAGTATATCCATCCTCCTCCAAAATTTCCTTATTCCTCTTTGTGGAGGGAGAGCTTCTTTAGATACAGTGTCTCTTAAAGAAAATTTGTCTGAAAAGTTGATGTTTGAATTGAATGATGCGAAGGAGCCATGGAAGCGGGGTACAGACTGACAATCCCCTAAAGAGGGGGGTGGAGATAAACCACAGAACTTATATGCATGTATGCATGAACAGTGGACATGGACAACAATCTGGGGAAAGGGCAGGGAGGGAGGGGGAGGAAGGAATCAGTGGGGGAAAAGGGAGAAACATCTGTAACAAAAATTAATTAATAAAATAAATAAATAAGTAAATAAATAAATAAAGGAAAGAGAATTCCAAGCAAGCAGATCCACTCATGGGTATATGTCCAAGACAATAGAAAACATCTGTTCACACGAAAGTATATGCTGAGGCATACATACCAGTCAGTGGTGCTGAGAATGGCTTCTCCAACACAGTGCACTGTGCGGGGAGAGTGGCACAACTGAAACAGGACCTTGTAAGCCAGAGTGGGAATTTAGGTTTTATTATAAACATAGCAAGGAATCATTAGAGGATACTATATAGGGGTATGACAAATGCTGATTTTTTTAAAAATCACTTGCACTTATATACTGAATACAAAGGAAAATTTACAGCTCAACAATTAAAAAGGCAAATAATCCACTTAAAAATGGGTAAAGGGTTTGAATATACTTTTCTCCCAAAATATACAAATGGCCAATAAGCACTTGAAAAGATTCTCAACATTAGTCAATAGGGAAATGCAAGTCAAAGCCACAATGAGCTACCACGTCACACCCATGGGTATGGCTATAATCAAAATGTGGAGAAATTGGAACTCTTGTACATTGCTAGTAAGACTGTAAAATACTACAGTCACTTTTGAAGCAGTTTGGAAGTTACTCAAAATATTAAATATAGAGTTACCTGAGATCCAGCAGTTCCACTCATGGGTATATACCAAAGAGAATAGAAAACATGTGTCCACACAAAAATATATTTTGAGTGTTCAAGGCAGCATTATTTATAATAGCCAAAAAATTAAAATAACCCAAATATTTATCCTTTGATGAATAGATAAATAAAATGTAGTATATCCATATGAAATAGTATTTTGCAGTAAAAAGGAATGAAGTACTTATATATACTACAACATACATTCCATTTATATGAAATGTCCAGAATAGGTAAAAACAGAGAGACAAAAATAGATTAATGGTTGTCCGGGGCTCCCGGGGAAGGAGAATGACTAATAATATGGGGTTTCTTTTTGAGGTGATGAATATGTTCTAAAATTAAATAGGGGTAATGTTTGCACAACTCTGAATTATACAATTTAAAGGGTGAGTTTTTTTAAGAGTGAGTTTTATGGTGCATGAATTATATGTCAATAAGGCTATTATTTAAAAAATCACTTGGGTTGCTCTGTGGGGAATGGGTTGTGCTGTGGTATGTATGGATAAGAGACAAGGGTGGCTTGGACTAGGTTAGTGGCACAGAGGTGGAAGGGACTTGAGATGAGGAGTGGGGGGAATGAGACACATATCTTGTATCAGGAATGTGCCACTACTCCTCTATATGCTTCAAGAAGCAAGTGCCCTGGAGTTGATATGAGAAATCCATTGCCATCCCTCTGCAGGCCTTGCAAGAGATCTCTGTGGAAGCAGCAAGAAGAGAAGTGCCTTGGAAGTGATGGTGGAGCCATTTTTGTTTACTTGAGACTAAAACAAGCCTTGTTGATCTAGGCTACATTCAGTTAGGTTTATCTTCTCACTTTCTTGCCTAGAGAACTCTGTTATGTTGATCGATAAATCTCTTACAGCAGTTAGACATTTCTCAAGCCAGAAAAGCTGAGTCTTTCTGTCCAAGAATTGCTGGACATGCATTCCTTTCTGACTGCACATGCTGATAAGCAATATGATTCACTATGTGGTTGATGCTTCCAGAGGTATTTGCTGACTGTTTTCTTCTCCAGTTCTCTGTGTCTCTGGAGAGCTTAGATTTTAACAAAGATGACCAGAAGGACCAGGCTCAGAAGGTAGAGAGAGACCTTTTTGCACTTGGCATTTCCAGACCAGGTCCTTCAGTCATCATTCCAGCAGCCAAGTTGTTTCCTCCAACACTCTCTCCTTCCCCACCCCAGGCCCTCAGTAGTTCTGTAATGTAACTTTCAGTAATAGCAGAACTTCAGCCATCTCAGTGTCCTGGCCAAGGATCAAGTGATACAATGTGGAAAAAATGTGGTTACTCAATTCATTTCACAAAACAAGATGTTCTCTGTATATGTAAGCCTGATCTCCTTCTAATCATACGATCTCCTCCTCCTTTTCTACCTTCTGGTCATTAGTGTGCAAATGTGAAAAAATTGAAAGCAGTATGAGATTGTTTTTTTGCTTGCATTAGGTAGGATAAAATACCAATATTTAATGTTATTTTACACATGTTATTTCATTTTATCATCCTGGTAACCCTGAACTAGATGTAATTATTTTCAGATACATTTTATTTATGAGAAAAGTGAAGTTCAGAGGGTTAAGGGACTTGATTTTGTTGATATCCAAGTCTAGAAGGGGAGACCATGGAGATCTTTCAGTAGGACCAGCTGTCAGGGCCATCACTTTGAGCCATATTGCCTTCGCACATCTGCCCCTCTACTCTCTCCATTCACTTCTGGGCTCTCTTTAAGGCTTCATTTGAGACCCTGGATTTTGGCTTCCAGATCCTGAGATGAAATAAGAAAGAAGCAGTTTAGTATAACATCAGAGCATTGAACTGGGGTCTAATTCTAACTGGACCACAAACTTGTTTTATGTCTTTAAGTAAGTTATTCTGAATGTGAGAGATTGAACTAGATGATCCTTAAGTGCCCTTCCACTCCTGTAATACTGTATAGTTTCCTGATCTTGGGGATGGGTAACAGATGACTCCTGTGACTGTCTCCTACTTGATTCCAGATCCCTCAGGTCACCTACCACCTACTCTGCCCTCCATCTATACAAGGGCTCTGCTTCTCTAAGGGGACTCCCACATGCTTGCTGTTTCTCCTTTGCTAAGCCAGATCCTTTTTCGCTCCTAAACCCCTGAGGCCAAGCCAACTCTGATGAATAACAAACACCAAGCTTGTAACTGATCCAAGGTACTTGGGTATAAAAGGCAGAACCTTTTTTTATTTTTTAGCTTATCACTTTTTGTCTGTGTGATTTAAAATTGAAACAGAGGCATGTATTTTTAAATTTAAGAAAGTAAAAAGTTCAATGCATTTGGCATAGTTATTAATGCTAATTGGGCTTTAGCCATCATAATAATCTACTTAACACCCCTTGCTCTAATTCCAGGCTGGGCAAGCCAGTTGCATATTTCAGTTTAGCTTCTTATGTAAATTTACAACAGTAATAGAACATGAGATCCAAGCTACTTCATATTTATATTTTCATTATAAATTGATTGTATTCTGGATTATACATCAGTCTTTTGTGACTTCATATAGTGTATGCTCGGTCTGGCTGATCTCTATATGCTGTTGCAAATGTAGGAGTCCAACGTAAGTGCTGAGCATACCTATTGGAATAAATGATCAACCAGGCCTCGTTCACCCTTCAGTCTACCCTTTCTACCTGTGGCATTGTACGGAGAGAAAACAAAATCTGACTCATTGCTGTGGTTGACGTGCAAGAGTATTACCCTAGTTTGGAGAGTAAGAATTTGAAGCTTAAAACCAAACTATCAGAATGTCTCTTCCTTTTTTCTGTGAAACATTTAAAAAGCATTTCCCTTACATTATGGATGGCCTTTTCATGTTTTGAACTACATAGGAAACCACACTATAATCACTTTGGTATTCTGGGTCAGAAAGAGGGTTGGTTAAACTGTAATCCTAAACTATGCAAGGAAAATCTAGGGTAGAGGCAAGAACAGCGTGTAGGTCAACCGATGGGCTATCTGATTTTCCTCAGCCAGCCAGCTAGCCATTCATTCAAGTTCTAACTGTCAAGTCACAAGTAATTGCTGATCATTGGATCAGCTGATGGGGATTCTGCCTTTAGAGTTTACAGTTTTGTGAGCATATAGACCAGTAGAGAATTACAACTTTATAGTAATAAATTTCAAAAGGGCCCCTAACCTAGATTGGAGGATTGGAAGTTGGAGGTCAGGGAAGACTTCTAACAAGTGACATCTAAGCTGAAACCTGAAGAATGAGGAGAGAAATGAGAGAGTTCTCGCTAGCAGAGGGAACAGATGAGTGAAGACCTGAGATTTAACAAAAAAGAAAATGTAGTTGAGGAACTCAAAGATGTTTAAATGGCTAGCTTGCAGAGTGTAAGAAGAGGAGTGGAAAGATAAGCCTGAAGAGGAAGGCACAGGACATGCACAGTTTCCCTTTAGATCATTTTAGGGATCTGGGTCTTTACCCCAAGAGCAATGAGCCACTGAATGGGCTTCAATTAGTGGAATTGTAGCTCAGATTTGTGTTTTAGAAGAACCATTCTGGTAGCAGTGAAAGGATGGGTGGCTTCCAAAAGCTGAAGGCAGAAATCTAAGTTAACAAGCTGTTATAGTATTTCAGATGAGAGAGATAATTGAGGCAGCAACAGTGTGGTGGCAAGGATAAGATTGAGGGGCATATTCCTTGAATAAAGATGCCAAAATGTGAGTTCTTTCTCTCTCTCTCTTTTTTTTATTGTTGAAAGTATTACAGTTGCCCTTCTTTTTCCCCCATTGACCCCCTTCTTCCCGCTCCCACGCCCGTCCTGCCTTCCCCAGCCTAGTGTTTGTGTTGATTGGTTGTGCATATATGCATATAAGTTCTTTGGTTTATCTCTTCCCACCCCTCTCACCCCCCCCCCAACCCTCTGAGATTTGTCAGTCTGTTCCCTACTTCCATGATCTCTTTTGGTTGACAGCTTATTTTGTTCATTATGTTCCACACATAAGTGAGATTCTGTGGTACTTGTCTTTCTCTGACTGGCTTATTTTGCTTAGCATAATACTCTCCAGGTCCCTCCATGTCATCTCAAAGGGTAAGAGATCACTCTTTCTTACAGCTGCATAGTATTTCATTGTATAAATGTACCATATCTTTTTTATCCACTCATCTATTGATGGAGCACTTGATCTGTTTCCAAATCTTAGCTAATGTAAATAGCACTGCTATGAACATAGGGGTACATATATTCTTTCTGATTGGAGTTTCAGGCTTCTTAGGATATATCCCAAGAAGTGGGATCACTAGGTCAAATTGCAATTCCATTTTTAATTTTTTGAAGAAACACCATATAGTTTTCTGTAGTGGCTGCACCAGTCTGCATTCCCACCAGCAGTGTACTAGAGACCCCTTTTCTTCACATCTTCGCCAGCATTTGTTGTTTAAGGATTTGTTGATGGCCGCCATTCTGGCAGGTGTGAGGTGATATCTCATAGTCATCTTATTTTGCATCTCTCTGATTAGAAAATGTTGAGCATTTTTTCATATGTCTCCTGGCCATTTGTATGACCTGTTTGGACACGTGTCTATTCAGGTCCTCTGCCCATTTTTTAATTGGATGGTTTGTCTTCCTTTTGAATTGTATGAGTACTCTATATATTTTGGATATTAACCCCTTATCAGATGCATCATTGATAAATATGTTCTCCTAGATAGTGGTTCCCTTTTCATTTTGATGCTGGTTTCTTTTCTCTCTCTCTCTCTCTCTTTTTTTTAAATTTTTTATTTGTCTTGGTTACAGATGTTTCTCCTTTTTTACCCCATTGGTACCCCCCTCCCCAACCCCCACCCCCACCCCATCCCCGGCTTTGTTGTTCATGTCCATTGGTTATGCCTACATGCATATAAGTTCTGTGGTTTATCTCTTCCCACTCCCCCCACCCCCTCTTCTGAGGGATGTCAGTCTGTGCCCTACTTCCATGTTTCTGAGTCTACCATATTCCTCAGACTGTTATGTTCATTATATTCCGTATATAAGTGAGATCATGTGGTATTTGTCTTTTTCTGCTTGGCTTATTTCACTTAGGATAATACTTTCCAGGTCCCTCCATGTCGTCTCAAAGGATAAGAGATCTTTCTTTCTTACAGCTGCATAGTACTCCATTGTGTATATGTACCACGGCTTTTTTATCCATTCGTCTGCTGATGGACACTTGGGCTATTTACAGTAGCTAAGATGCTGGTTTCTTTTGCCGTGCAGAAGCTTTTAAGTTTGATGTGGTCCCATTTATTAATTTTGTCCTTTGTATCTCTTGCCCTAGGTGATGTATCAGTGAAAATTCCACTACATATGATGTCTGAGATTTTTCTGCCTACATTTTCTTCTAGAATTTTTGTGGTTTCATGGGTTACATATAAGTCTTTTATCCATTTTGAGCTTATTCTTGTGTATGGTATAAGTTGGTGATCTAGTTTCATTTTTTTGCATATAGCTGTCCAGTTTTCCCAGCACCATTTATTGAAGAGACTGTCTTTTCTCCATTGTATACTGTTGCCTCCTTTGTCAAATATTAATTGTGCATACTGTCTTGGGTTATCTGGGTTCGCCGAAATGTGAATTCTTAAAGTTTATTTTAACACCCATCACAACTATTTATTTAACAAGTAGCTACCACTGTAACATGTAAGATAATGCTATTTTTTTTCAGTATTATCAGCATTAATAAGGGAGCTAAAATTATTCTTACTGCCATGTCTAGGATGTTAGGATTTATTTCTATCAGCAGCCCTTATTACATGGAACTAACTTATTAACTTCATCTTTATATTCCCAGCATTTGGCACATAGTTATTCAATAACATATCATGCTGTATTTCCTAATTTCATTTCTATTATAATCTAAAGCTAATATTCATTTAATTATAAAAGTGAGAATGCTACTGCAATTTTAATAGCAGATTAAGTTATTTAAATTAATTTTTCAAGTTTTGGAAACCTTATAGTCAAAAATAAGAGTGGCAAGAGGCATGCATCTCCAGAGAGGCTCATCTCCAAGCTTATGTTCAACCACCTCTCTTGTCACTAAACATATGTACACCTCTACATCTAGACTACACTCCCTTCCCTTCCACCAAACTTCTTTTTCTACTAAGGCACAACAAGCAAGAGAATGCTCTCTCTACAGGAAGCTCTGGCAATATGCCCCTCTTGTCTCCTGAGAAGATGTATTTCATTAACCATGTGAGAAAAAGTGTGGGCACATTTTGTAATAAGTGAAACAAATTCTTTGATACCTTACTAAAGATGGCCACTTAGCCACTTTCCTTTTTACTCTCTCAGATATACTAGTTCCAAGCCTTGCCTTTATTTAATGTATCATTTCCTCCCTCCCTACACACACGCACACGCACACGTACAGGCATGCATATAAATATCTCTGTTCTTATTTCAGTTCTGGCCTTGTACTCTAATCACATCTGGAAACTCAGGCCTTTATTCATCTATGTATCCAACAATTATAGAGCAGCTTCGTGATAGCAATGTTAGGCTCAGTGTAGGTAATAGAGAAGTGCCTCCTTTCCAGGTTGATTGAGTGATTTAAATGGGAAAAAATGGGTGTGCAAATGCATAGCATCATGTGGCACATAGTGGATGCCTACTATGTTAGTTATATCTGAATTAAGATGCCCAGACATCCTAGGAAAAGGGAACTGCACATACACAGACATTTTAAGCATTCTATTTTGGTCAGGAAAAATATATTTATGAGATGAGGTTTGTGCAAGGAGCCAGAACTCCCATAACTGGTTTTTCTCTTATTGTATACTTACTATATACAAATAGAAATAAGAATATGAGAAATTAAATGAGTGGCACTAGCTTATGTAACAGGGGACCTGGGTTCCCTCGATGATTCTAATTATATCTGCCCCAGGGACCAAATAATCCTTTTCCATGCCTCCCTGCCAGCTTCCTTAAGCTACCTCTGAGCTCTGTCCATTTCTCTCCCCAGCCTTCACTAACCACAGATGCCTGAGAATGGTAGCGATTTTTCGGCATGTGTAATGAAACAACTGGCGTCTCTCAAACTTCCTGGAAATAGTGAGGAGTAACTTAGGCAGTTCATAACTTTGGCCAACCACACCTGCTGTTTTCTTGGGACTACTTAGATCCATGTAGTTTTCTTTGGCAAGCTCTTATTGTAACACTGACTATATGCCAGCACCAATACATATCAACTTGCAGAGTCCCTCACTTTAAATAAGTGTATGTGGTTCTTAGAAAAGTCAATTGGAAACCAGTGATATGTGTTATTACCTTGTTCCCTTCTCTAGATGATTTTTGAGGAAATATTACAGTTATAAATGAGAATTTTTGAATATCAATAATGACTAGAAAAAAAACAAAACATAAACATTCATGTATATCAAGAAGATGGGGAAAACTTGAAAACTCTTAAAGCAAAAAACAAGATTATGAGGGTGATATGGCAAGAAGGCAGGAATTTGTAAGGTTTTAAGATTTATTTTCTTATGCTAAGGAAAGCTGAGTGTGTTCATTTGACTGTGGCCGACTAGCAGGTGCTTCCTCACAATGTGCTTTCATGCCACTTCTCTGAGTAACTTCGGCATCTGAGAAGACATAGCCCTCCACTTGCTGAAGTTGCTCTTGAGTCCTCTTACCTTTTGCCCTAGACAGCTAGAGTCAGTCACTCCTTTGAGTTTCAGTAATATGAGTTTTTGAAGTTGGTTTGTGGTCCCATCATCCATGATTTTATTATCCTCCTATTTTCCCCAGTCTGTACAGATTTATCAGCCTAAGAAGACCCCAGGAGAACATGAAATGTTTTTATAATTGCAGAGGTCCTGTATGCATGCTGTCGGAATAAAGGTCAAGAAGGAAAGAAGGAGCTAAATGTAGAGAACTGAAAGTGTTAACTGGGTTAGATAGGAGCAGAAGGCAACCCATGCTTTATTAAATGAACTGGAATTTAGGGGAATGGAGTTTCAGCCTTGGCATCAGCCCAGCTGGCAGCACATAGCTGAACCCCGCCAATTTGAGCAAAGCTAATAAAGAGCACATCCTCTAAATTACTATGCCAAGGCCAATGATACACTGCTGTGAATGAAAACAAGATCCCAATCCAGGAAACTGATAAACCAAATGGGTTTTCCCCTGTTCTTTTTTTCTTTTCCATGGTTTATGTTCTGTGTTGTGCAGATACAAATACACACAAACATGCATGTGCGCACGCACGCACACACACGCACACACAAGCTGGTCTTACATTTTATGAATCTCTTTCCAATTCCATATGCTGTGTTCTTATTGCAGAGAGGGGAGATCTGATAATGAATTATTTGGGGCAACTAAGACTTGTAACTAAAGATTATTAGAGAAACCTAGAAATCAGCAGTACCCTGATGCCCTTCATTATTATAACTAGGCATGTTTAGTTCTTTATCTTCCTTCCTTTATTTGAGGATACATTCTGTTTTATAATTGGTTTCAGGGTAATATAGTGGAAAGAGTACGGACTTTGGAGACCAAAAGATCCAGTTTCAAATCCTAGCTTTAGTTATATTTTCTCTGGCAAGTCATTTAACTTCTGTGAGTTCAGGTTTATCTTTAAAATATCCAAGTGTAATGGTTGTCTCAGAAAAAGACACTGTTTGATTATTTGAATTGCAAGTTGAAGTTTTATGGAATATCATCTTTACTTAAAAGAACAACTAACTTGGATATTTGGTAGATACTTTCTCCAAAATTATGTGAACTACTCCCTTCAAGGAAGACAACCAATAAATAGCATTTATTGTGAATGATAAATTAAAACTTGTAGGCAAAAATTAGAATTTCGGGAAACTTCTATCCACCAACTTGAGCTTAACGTCTTCCCAATATGTAAAGATTTCAGAGTCACCCTTTACCATATTATATCCCATCTAGAAGTTATTTTGGTTAAGATTCAGTCAGTAGTCTTAATATTAAATATGAGATGTTGGGAAGGTAATAAGTCATAGAATGTTGTAATCTTGGGGTTAGAAGAAACCTCAGAAGTCATCAGATTCAATCTTCCACCTAATACAGGACTCACCTTCAGACTGTCCCCTAAAAAATACTTATCTAGCCCTGGCTGGTTTGCTCAGTGGTTAGAGCATCAGCATGGTCCAGAGAGACCCAGGTTCAGATACCGCTAAGGGCACGTACCTTGGTTGTGGTTTGTCCCCCGGCCTGGTTGGGTCATGCGGGAGACGGCCACTCGATGTGTCCCTTTCAGATCAATGTTTCTCTCTCTCTCTCTCTCTCTCCCTCCCACTCTATCTGAACAAAAAATGGAAAAATGTCCTCGGGTGAGGATAAAAAAAGAATACTCATCTAGCCCTTACTTAATTTCTTCCAGAGCCAGGGAGATTGTAACCTCTCAAAGGAGCATCTTTCTTCCATTTGTGATAGCCTTAATGGCTAGAAATGTATGGATTTTTTTTTTCATCTGAAATCTACTTTCCCCCGGTAACTTTCCCATTGGTAACTTTCCTCAAAATTCTCCAATTTTGTTCCTTTTTTTTTTTCCTTCTTCTGATTTTTAGAGAGAGAGGAAGAGGGAGAGAGAACTATAAATGTGAGAGTGAAACCAATGGGCTGCCTCCTGCATGCCCCCTCCTGGGGATCAAGCCTGCAACCTGGGTATGTGTCCTCACCAGGAATTGAACCTGCAACCTGTCAGTGCCTGCAACCTTTTCAGATAGCTCTTGATACTGCTGTTCCTCCAGATCTTTTTTCTTTAGATATTTCTGAGATTGGATAGTTTCTAAACTCCTTATCTTGATCCATTTCAATGTGCAGTGTTGTACCTAGAGTGAACTCCACACATCAGGAATGGTTTAGCACAGAAAGGAGAGGCACTCTCACTTCCCTTAAAAGGGGACTGTACTGTGACCTAACTGTTGAAGATAAGGGGCTACATTTTTTCTGTATTTATATTCTCAATGGTCACAGTAGAAGTTTAATGTTATCCCTTATCTAGTCTCAGCACAAGTTGAACTTCAGGACATAATGATCATGTTAAATAAGGGGATTTTCTGGTAGTTTCTGTTTTTTACTACTTAAGGGTAGGAATGGTAATTCACAAGATTTAGAAAGTGCTTTTATAATTCTCTTTTATCATAATACCCAGGTTATGATAAACCAAGTATTTTCCTCAGTAAAAGGTTTCATCAGATAAGAGGATTCTCCCTCTTCCCCTGTAACTTTTCTTCATTCAAATCAGTAATGATTACGTAGTATCTGACCTATAGAAAAATGGAAGCCTACCTTAGAGATGAATTATGTAACATACACATGGTCAGTAATCACAGTATACTGTAGATCCAGTCTTATTGGAACTTTCCATAGAAAAGAATGTAGGTCACAAAATATGTTAAACATCATAATAACCCATAATTCAAAGAGGTCCTTGAATAACATAGCCATGTGGCAAATCAAGAAGTCCAGATGAATTTGTGACAAAAGCTACAATTTCTCCCAGCTTTAAAGCACTCTAAGCCAGCTTCTGACAGGCTAACTTGATTTCTAGACATACCTTTTATTTCAAGGACACCAAAATAACTCCTGTACATCATGATTTAGGTAAGATAAACTTTCCCTATTGTATACTTAGTTATATTGCACATTGCCGAAGTTAGAGCAGAATTGAAAGTTGCCAGAATGATTAAAAAGTAGCATGTGAGGAAATGGCATTTTTTTGAACTAGGTTAAAAGGCTAGAAATTGCTGCTAATGTGTGCAGCCCCTAGAGTAGCTGGTCCCAGATAATGCCCAAATCACCCCTCTTGAAGTGGAAAGCATTAGAATGGTTTCACACTTATTATTAGGATGAGAGGGATGCGTGAAAAAAAGGAGGTGACGGGCAGGACACTGGCCTATTTGCACTCTTCAGAGTCTCAAGTGGGCCCACTTTAGTCTTAGGACAGGATTCCCATTGGCTGTATCTTCTACTAGAACAGTGATTCAAGGTCCCAGAACTATCAGAATCACAAACATTGTTCTGCTATAGGTGCCCCTCAGCTGCTTTTCTTTTTTCCTTTTCCTAACCCTCTCCATCTATTCTGCTTTTCCACATAAAATATAGAAGCTTTATAGTTGGTTTTTATTTATCATTATTATTTTTTTAATCCTCACCCGAGGACCCTCTTCCATATTTTGTTCAGATAGAGTGGGAGGGAGAGAGAGAGAGAGAGAGAGAGAAACATCGACATGAAAGGGACACATCGAGTGGCTGCCAACCACATGACCCAACCCGGGCCGGGGACAAACTGCAACCGAGGCACATGCCCCTAGCGGGAACCAAACCTGGGTCTCTCTGGACCACAGGCCGATGCTCTAACCACTGAGCCAAACCAGTCAGGGCTATAGTAGGTTTTTAAATCTGATAAAGGCTAGTTTCCCTTTTCATTGTTTTCTAGCTATTCTTATGGGTTGGTTTTTTTTATAGGAACTTTAATATCAACTTATCTAGCTCTCTGGTGGGAGAGGTTTCTTGGTATTTTTATTGATTGCATTAAAATTGTAAATTCATTTAGCAAGCACTAACAACTTGATGGTGATTAGACGTACAAGAACAAGGGATGTCTTTTTATTTGTTCAAGTCTACTTTTGTGTCTTTTCTTTCTTTTTTTTTGGGGGGGGGGTATATGCCCCTAGGGGGGACCGAACCTGGGACTCTCTGGTCTGCAGGCTGACGCTCCAACCACTGAGCCAAACCAGCCAAGGCAGAGCTGGAAGGTTTCTTAAGTGTAATATGTACCCTTCTCAAGCTGGCTCTAGCATCTCTCTCTACCCTTACCTGTTTCTCCTTCTTACGGACTTAAGCCACACAGAACTACCCACAGTTCTTCAAATAACAATGCTTTTTTAAAGCTCCATGCCTTTCTACATAGTATCCCCTCTGAAGTACCCTTACTCACCCTCCACCCTTGCTCTTTACCTAATACAAGATCTGTTTGTTCTTCAAAGACTTGTTAAAATGTCACTTTGAAATCTTGCCTGACAGTCTTTCTTTCTTACCCTCTCTTCTTCCCTTGCAGCATTAGCCACTCCCTTCTCCAGGTTCTTATAATTGTATAAGACTCGTCAAAGTATTGTTGATTAAGGGTGTAATTCTGCTAACCTTAGTAGCTTCAAAATGTGTTAGGGAATATTCCAGTCTTTCATCTCTTTCATCTTTCTCTGAAATAGGATAGTCATTAATTATTTAATTATTTACATTAGGAATAATAAAAGTAGATTGTGTTTAAATGACAAACTCAAGGTCACACCATAAGGGACAGAACTAGAATTAGATACCTGGTCCCCTGATACCACCCAGTTGTTGGATGTTTTTTTTTTCTTCCACCTAAGATAATTAAGTTAGGATATGGCAGGACAGGGCTTCCTGGTTGGAAGAACTTCCAAATCTTGGAATCCCTCAGGATAGTTTAAGAAATCCATTACTAAGAAGCTTTTAAATTAATATGAAGCTTAATTTCAGTATTAGCTACTCACACATGATCTGCATGCCCTGAGTTTTCAGAACTGTTCAGTATAACTGGTTAGTTTCTTCTGCCCAGTTCTTTCAGGCTAGAGAAGGCAACCTGTTTTCTAGGTGGCCTCATGGACTTTTATGTCCTGCCTTAAGGAAACAGAGAAGAAAAATTATTTTCTGACAATTAGAAAGCCAAGTAAAACCCTGTTCAACTATTCTCTTATCTCTGTTTCCTATTTTATTCTACAAACACATCCTAGGTACCAATTAAGAATCAGTACTTTGTCAGGTGATGGCAGGAATTTGAAAGTAAATCAGTTACCTCCCCGCTCAGCTCAGATTTCATGATCTGTTACTGGAAATATGTGGGGTATTCTTGGAGTTTATGGTAATCATTTTAGACATTTGGCATGTTCAGTTATTCAGGCTTGGATGTGGAATAAATAGAGAGTTGAATTAGGGTTTGTCTAGGCAATTGTGTTGGAAAAAGAAGAGCAAGGAAGTGATTATAATTATGGATCAGTGGTTCTCAAAGCTTATATCAGGAAACCTCTGAATCCTTAAAAACCCAAAGAAATTTTATTTATGTGGGTTATCCATATCACCATATTAGAAATTAAAACTTAAAACTTTTTATTTTTTTTCCTTTATTGATTTTAGAGGAGAGGAAGTTAGAAGGAAAGAGAGAAACATCAGTAAGAGGGAACATCAATTGGCCACCTCCTGCATGCCCCCCACTGGGGATCGGGCCCACAACCTGGGCATGTGTCCTGACCGAGGGATTGAACCGATGACTTCTTGGTGCATGGGTCGATGCTCAACCACTGAGCCACACCGGCCGGACAAAACTTAGAACTTTTTAAAACATAAGAATACACAAGCACATGTTCCATTGGCTTTCAGAATGATGATATCATACGTGTAGCCTCTGGACAACTTCACTATTAGAGAATGAGAGTGGGAAAAGCAAGTAATGTTTTAGTATCATGAAAATAGTTTTCACCTTACAGAAGAACCTTAAAAGGATTTCAAGGAACCCAGGGGTTCCCAGACCATATTCTGAAAACTACTAACTACACAACATTTTAAAAAATACATTTTATTAAAAGTGGATATTTGGGTTATTTCAAGTTTTAGTTATTATAAATACCACTGCTATGAACATTCATTTACTTGTATCTTAGTGTACATATTCAAGAATTTTTCTGAAGTTTATTTCTAAGATTGGAATTGTTGAATCATAGAATCTGTACATCTTCAGATTGATTAGATATGGCCTGTAATTTTCCCCAGGGAGTCTTCTGAAAAATGCTGAGAACATTCTAGTACATATCTTTTGGTGGTCACGCAATTTCTGTTGAGCACATACCAAGATGTGGAATTGTTGGGTGATAGAATATATAAAACTAAGCAGTTTTCCAAAGTGATTTACATTCCCACCAGCAATGTATAAGAGTTATAGGATTCCAAAATGGTGGCAGAGTGAATGGAAGCTACACAGACTGTCTCCCAGGACCAAACTGGAATTACAACTAAAATAAAGACAAATGGTCAGGAAAAAGTAACAGAAAAGTAGCTTGCAAGGACCATATAACCAGGGACACTGACTCAATTCTGGTAGGATTGCAGAGGCGTGAGAGGGAGGCTGGGAGCCCACGATCGGCAGCAGCCTTAGCTGTGAGCAGCACCCTCGGGGTTAAAGTCCCAAGCGGCTCCACAGCGCAGAGCCAGGACAGATGATAAAATAATCACAGCCACCTTGGGCTCCGGCAGAGGGAGGGCGGACTGGACTGGAACTGTGTGGGGACACTTGGGATTTGGAGGGCGCTCAGAGCTTTTGCTGAGTTGCAGCCACGCAGGATGATGGCCATCTTACTCCTTCCCAGGGCTCTGGGGAGAGGAGGCAGCCCTCCCTCAGAGATTCAACCCCACCAGGTGGGCCATTGAAATGCAAATTGAGGCTCATTAACAATCAGCATCTGCTCCACCCTCCGGAAATCCACTTACGCTGAGCACCTGAGGGAGTTTTCCATTCAGCTGAGAACCCAGGGCTCTTCAAGTAACCGTTACTAATAGCCTCCGGGCAAAAAGCTAGAGGATAACTGAACCATTCCAGAGCTTGCAACTCTGCCCAGGAAAGTAAGACTTGACAGTGGTGTTTAACATGGGTCCTCCCACGCTCATCCAAACCCAGGAGAGGGAACCGCAAACAGCAGAATATCAACACCCACAGGGAAAATTTGGCAGGCTCCAAACCCCGCTGTGATAGCCAAAATGGTGAAACAAAGAAACAAATGCCAAATGAAAGGACAAGAGACCTCTACCAAGATGAGATAATGGGGAGCAGTTAAGCAAGTTAATAGAGCTAGAATTCAGAGCCATGATCTTGAGGAAGCTCAACAGCATGAGTAAGGACATCAACACCATGAGTAAAGACATAGAAATGTTTAAAATCAACATTTGGAAATTAAAAACCACCAAGAAGAAATCAAGAATGACATATCAGAAATAAAGAACACATTGGAAGGTCTAAACAGCAGAGTAGAGGAAGCTGAGGACTGGATCAGTGAATTAGAAGACAGGGTAGAAAAAATCAACCAGTCAGAAAACCAAAAGGAAAAAGAATTAAAAAACAGGAAGACAGCTTAAGAGAACTGTGGGAAAACTGGAAATGTAACAACATTCAAATCATAGGAGTTGCAGAAGAAGAACAAAATGAGCAAGGGTTAGAGAATGTATTTGAAGAAATAGTCACAGAAAACTTCCCTAATTTGGTGAAGGAAGAAGGCCTTCAAGTTAAAGAAGCACAGAGAGCCCCAAGAAAGAAGAACCCAAACAGACCCACACCAAGACACATAGTAATTAAAATGCCACAAATTAAAGACAAAGAGAGAATCCTAAAAGCAGCAGGTTACCTACAAAGGAACTCTCATAAGGCTCTCAGCTGACTTCTCAACAGAAACACTACAGGCCAGAAGGGGATGGCACGAAGTAATCAAGATCATGAAAAACAAGGATCTGAATCCAAGACTACTCTACCCAGCAAGGCTATCATTCAAAATAGAAGGTCATATAAAGAGCTTCCCAGACAAAAAAAAAAAAAAAAAAAAAGGCTAAGGGAATACATTAGCACCAAACCAGCACTGCAAGCAATGTTAAAAGGACTGCTGTAATTAGTAGAAGAAATAGGAAGAAAAATATAACCACACTAAACAAAAATGGCAATAAATAAGTACATATCAATAATCACCTTAAATGTAAATGGGCTGAATGCTACGATAAAAAGACACAGAGTAGCTGATTGGATAAGAAAGCATGACTCATCTATATGTTGTTTACAAGAGACTCACGTCACAACAAAAGACTCACGTAGGTTGAAAGTGAAGGGATGGAAAAAAATCTTCCAAGCAAACAGAAAGGAAAAAAAAAGCTGGGGTAGCAATACTCATATCTGATAAAATAGATTTCAAAATGAAAGCCATAATTAGAGACAAAGAAGGCCACTACATAATATTGAAAGGATCTATCCAACAGGAAGATATAACCTCAGTAAACATATATGCACCCAATATAGGAGCACCAAAATATATTAAATATCTGGAGGACTTCAAAGGAGAAATCAACAACAATACAATCATAGCAGGGGACTTCAACACCTCACTGACATCACTGGATATATCCTCTAGACAAAAAATTAGCAAGGAAACAGAGACTCTAAATGAAGCACTAGACCAAATGGATTTAATAGATACCTACAGAGAATTACACCCCAAAACTACAGAATTCACATTCTTCTCAAGTGCACATAGGACATTCTCAAAGATAGACCACATGCTAGAACACAAACTAAATCTCTACCAGTTCAAGAAGATTGAAATCATATCAAGCATCTTCTCAGATCACAATGGCTTGAAAATAGAAATCGATTGCAAGAAGAGCATGCAAAGACATTTGAACACATGGAGGCTAAACAGCATGTTATTAAACAATGAATGGGTTGCCGAGGAGATCAAGGAAGAAATTAAAAATTTCCTGGAAACCAATGAAAATGAACACACAACAACACAAAATCTATGGGATGCAGCGAAAGCAGTTCTGAGAGGGAAGTTTATAGCACTACAGGCCTACCTCAAGAAACAAGAACAATCTCTAATAGACTATCTAACCTCACAAATTAAAGAACTAGGAAGTAAACAAAAAGAAAACCCCATGAGCAAGTAGAAGGAAGGAAATAGTAAAGATTAGAGCAGAAATAAATGACATAGAGACCAAAAAACAATTCAAAGGATCAATGAAAAAGAGCTGATTTTTGAAAAGATCAACAAGATTGATGGACCCTTAGCTAGACTTAACAAGAAACAAAGAGAGAGAACCCAAATACACAAAATCAGAAATGAAAGGAGAAGTAACAACTGACACCACAGAAATACAAAAGATCATTAACAACTACTATGAACAATTATATGGCAACAAATTCAACAATCTAAGCGAAATGGACAAATTTCTAGAAACACGTCGTCTCCCAAAACTGGACCAGGAAGAGACAGGAAACTTGAACAAAACAATAACAACTAAGGAAATTGAAGAGGTAATCAAGACTCTTCCAGCAAACAAAAGCCCAGGCCCGGATGGCTTCACGGGGGAGTTTTACCGAACATTCAAAAAAGAACTAACACCCATTTTCCTCAAACTATTTCAAAAAATTCAAGATTGAGGGCTTCCAAATTTATTTTATGAGGCCAGCATAGTTCTAATTTCAAAACCAGAAAAAGACATTACAAAGAAAGAAACCTACAGGTCAATATCCCTGATGAACATAGATGTCAAAATCCTGAACAAAATACTAGCAAATTGGATCCAGCAATACATCAAAAAAACTATTCACCATGACCAAGTGGGATTCATCCCAGGGATGCAAGGCTGGTACAATATTCGCAAATGTGATACACCACATAAATAAGATGAATAAAAAACACATGCTCATATCAATAGATGCTGAAAAAGCATTCAACAAAATCCAGCATATATTTCTGATAAAAACGCTCAGCAGTGTTGGATTAGAGGGATCATGTCTCAAAGTCCATATATAGAAGACCTACAGCCACCATCATACTCAGTGCACAGAAACTATAAGCATTTCCCTCAAGAACAGGAACAAGACAGGGTTGCCAACTTTCGCCACTCTTATTTAACATAGTACCAGAAGTCTTAGCCACAGCAATCAGACATAAAGAAAAAATAAAAGAGATCCAAATTGGAAAGGAAGAAGTGAAACTGTCATTTACAGATGACATGATATTATACATAGACAACCCTAAAGACTCCATCAAAAATCTACTAGACTTAATGAATTTGGCAAAGTAGCAGGATACAAAATTAATGTCAAGAAATCAACGGCATTCTTACACACCAATGATGAACTCACAGAAAGAGAAACTGAAAAAACAATCCCATTTCGCAGCAAAAAAATTAAGATACCTAGGAATAAACTTAACCAAAGAAGTAAAGGACCTATTTGCAGAAAACTACAGGACATTGAAAAAAGAAATAGAGGAAGATATAAAAAAGTGGAAGCACATACCTTGTTCATGGATTGGAAGAATTAACATCATTAAAATGTCCATACTACCCAAAGCAATCTATAGATTCAATGCAATCCCCATCAAAATACCAACGACATATTTCACAGAACTAGAACAAATACTTCAAAAGTTCACATGGAACCAAAAAAGACCTCGAATAGCCACAGCAATCTTGAAAAAGAAGGGCAAAGTAGGTGGGATCACAATACCAGATATCAGGTTATACTACAAAGCTACTGTAATCAAAACAATCTGGTACTAGCACAAGAACAGGCATATAGACCAGTGGAACAGAACAGAGAACCCAGAAATGGACCCAAGACATTATGCTCAATTAATTTTGACAACGGAGGCAAGAGCATACAATGGAGTAAAGACAGCCTCTTTAATAAATGGTGTTGGGAAAATTGGATAGCTACATGCAAAAAAATGAAATTAGACCGTCAACTCACACCATACACAAAAATAAACTCAAAATGGATAAAAGACTTAAATGTGACCCGTGAATCCATAAAAATCCTAGAAGAAAATGTAGGCAACAAAATTTCGGACATCATACACAGCAGAATTTTCACTGATACATCACCTAAGGCAACAGAAACAAAGGAAAAAATGAACACATGGGACTACATCAAAGTAAAAAGCTTCTGCACAGCAAAAGAAACAACCATCAAAATGGAAAGGCAACTCACTGTATGGGAGAGCATCATTGCCAATAGATAAGCACCATCAGATAAGGAGTTAATTTCTAAAATATAGAGTACTCATACAACTCAACAAAAAGAAGACAAAGAACCCAATTTAAAAATGGGCAGATGAGCTGAATAGACACCTCTCCAAACAGGACATACAAATGGCCAAGAGACATGAAAAAATGCTCAACATCACTAATCATCAGAGAGATGCAAATTAAAACAACAATGAGGTATCACCTCACACCTGTCAGAATGGCCGCCATCACCAAATCATCAAACAAGTGTTGGTGAGGGTGTGGAGAAAAGGGGACTCTAGTACACTGCTGGTGGGAATGCAGACTGGTGCAGCCACTATGGAAAACACTATTGTGTTACCTCAAAAAATTAATTGAACTTTCATTTGACCCAGTGATCCCACTTCTAGGAATATAGCCTAAGAAGCCTGAAACACCAATCAGAAAGAATATATGTACCCCCATGTTCATAGCAGCACTATTTACAATAGCTAAGATCTGGAAACAGCCCAAGTGTCCATCAGTAGACGAATGGATAAAAAAGCAGTGGTACATATACACAATGGAGTACTATGCAGCTGTAAGAAAGAAAGATCTCTTATCCTTTGAGATGACATGGGGGAACCTGGAAAGTATTATCCTAAGCAAAATAAGCCAAGCAGAAAAAGACAAATACCACATGATCTCACTTATTTGTGGAATATAATGAACATAACAGTCTGAGGAATAGGGTAGACTCAGAGACATGGAAGTAGGGTACAGACTGACAACCCTCAGAAGAGGGGGTGGTGGGGGAGGGAAGAGATAAACCACAGAACTTATATGCATGTACGCATAACCAATGGACACGGACAACAAAGCCGGGGTGGGGGTGGGGGTCATGGGGAGGAAGAGTGTCAATGGGGTAAAAAAGGAGAAACATCTGTAACAAAAAGAAAATAAAATAAATAAATAAATATTTGTTTTTTTTTAAAAAAGTTCTAGTTTTGCGTTCCTCACCAATAGTAGGTAATATCAGTCCTTTTAGTTTTACAATTTTGGTGGAGATGTAGTATCTCATTTTTAATTTGCACTCTCCTATAACTAATAATATTCAACAACTTTTTATATTTTTATTGGTTATATATTTATTTTCATGACATGGCTCTTCGTTTTATATATTTTTAATTGGATTGTCAGTCTTTTGCAGATTTTTAGGAGCCTTTTTCTGACATAGGTGTTCTGCATATCTTTTTCCATCTCTGGATTTCCTTTTTACTTTCTTAATGTTTTGTTATATGAACAAAATGTTTTTTATTTTAATGAAGTCATATATGTTAATCTTTTATAATTAATGCTTTGTGTGTCCTGTTTAATCAATCCTTGCTTACCAAAGTTTTGAAGATATTCTTCTTTGTATTCTTCTAGAAATTTACTGTTTTAGCTTTCACATTAATTTTTGTATCTGGTGTGAAGTGTAGGTTTCAAGTCACTTTTTTTGTCCACGTGGATATCTTTTTGACTCACCGCAATTTCATTGATGAGATCCTGTTTCCCCCCAACACACACACACACACACACGCACACGCACACAATTATGGGAGCACCTTTATTGTAAATTAGATGACTGTGTGTGGGGATCTATTTCCAGACTCTGCTTTGCTCCATGGATCCATTTGTCTGTCTTTACAGCAATAAACATGTCTTGATTACTGTAACTTTATAATGGGTCTTAATATCTGATGATGTAAGTATTCCCTCTAGTTTTGCTGTTATTCATCAAGATTGAATTGCCATTCTAGATCTTCTGCATTGTCCAATAAAATTTAGAATTAACTCATCATTTTGGGTGCACACACACATTAAAAACACTGCTAGGATTTTGATTGGAATTGCATTGACTATTTAGATCAATATGATGATAATTGAGAGTTTAACAATATTGAGTCTTCCAATCCATGATTGTAATATATTCCTTCATGTCCATATGGTATCTAGGGCTTCTTTAATTTCTCTCAGAATGTTTTATAGTTTTTAGTGTAAATGCTTTGCACATCTTTCACTGAATATTTGATTGGGGATTTTAAAATTTATTTTCTAATTGGTGGTATATATAGAACTACAGTAGATTTTTGTATTTTGAATTGTATTTTTTGACCTTTTAAATTTCTTTTTTTTAATTTTAATAGACTTTGTAGATGGGGTTTATGTTAAAAAAAAAACTGTCGTGTGCAAATACTACTTCTTTACAATCTATGCTTATAGCTTTTATTTCTTTTTCTTTCCTTATTATGTTGGCCTCCAATGCAATATTGAATAGAAGTGGTAATAGTGGGTATTTTTGTTTTGTTCCTTAATTCGGTAAGAAAGCCTTCGGTATTTCACCATTAAGTATTCTGTTGGCTGTAGATTTTTTTGTATATATATATATATATAGATGCTCTTTTCTTTTCTTTCTTTCTTTTTTTTTATCCTCACCCAAGGATATTTTTCCATTTTTTGTACAGATAGAGTGGGAGGGAGAGAGAGGAAGGGAGAGAGAGAGAGAGAAACATCGACGTGAAGGAACACATCGAGTGGCTGCCACCCGCACGACCAACCAGGGCCGGGGACAAACTGCAACCGAAGTACGTGCCCTTAGCGGGAACCGAACCCGGGTCTCTCCGGACCACAGGCGGGCGCTCTAACCGCTGAGCCAAACCGGCCAGGGCTAGATGCTCTTTTCTATAAAGAAATTTTCTTCTATTCCTAGTTTGCTGATAATTTTTATCATGAATTAGTGTTGAAATTTTGTCAGAAGCTTTTTCAGCATTTATTGTGATGATATATGTGTTTTATTCTTTATTTTGCTAATGTAATGAGTTCAGCTGATTTTTTTCTATTATTAAACACCTTTGTATTCCTGAGATAACCCCACTTAATCATATATTATCCTTTTTATATGTTGCTGTATTCAATTTTCTAATATTCTGTTAAGGATTTTGCATCTATGATCATGAAGATATTTAGTCTACAGTTTTGTTTTCTTGTAATATCTTTGACATGTTTTGGTACAAGGGTTACACTGGCCTTATAAAATAAGTTGGGTAGTGTTACCTTTTCCTCTATTTAAATTGTAAAGAAGTTTAGGACAATTTGTTAAGATTTATACTTTAAACGTTTGCTAGAATTCACCAGTGAAGCTATCTGTGCCTGGAATTTTATAGGCAGAAAGGTTTTTAATTACAATTTCAATTTTTAAATCATGTATTGGGCTCTTCATATTCTGTTTTTTAAGACCATTTTTAACTAGTTGTGTTTTTTCAAGGAAGTTGGCCATTTTATCTAAAACTTCAAATTTATTTATATAAAGTTATTTATAACACCCTTTAATTTTCTTAATGTCCAGAGGATCTTTTTTATTCTTGATGTTCATAGATTGTGTTTTCTTTATATATTTCTTAATCAGACTTGTTAAGGGGTTATCAAAGAACCAGCCTTTGGCCCTGGCTGGTTTGGTTCAGCAGTTAGAGCGTCAGCCCGAGGACAAAGGGTCTCAGGTTCAAATCTCAGTGAAGGGCACATACCTGGGTTGCAAGTTCAATCCCCAACTCTGGGCCAAGTGGGAGGCAACCAATCAATGTGTCTCTCTTACATTAATGTTTCTCTTTTTCTGTTCTCTCTCCCTCCCTCCCTTCCACTGTATCTAAAAATCAATGGAAGCACATCCATTGAATAAGTATTAACAACAACAAAAAGAACCAACCTTTGACTTTGTTAATTTTCCCTATTATATATCTGCTTTCTTTCTTCATTGACTTATTCATTCTTCTCTATTATTTTCTTACATTTAGTTTCTTTTAGTTTAGTTTGCTATTCTTTTTCTAGCTTTTGAAATAAGAAGATTAGATATTGACATTTAACATTTCTTCTCTTCTAATATAAACACTTATAAAATTCCTTCTGAACATTGCTTTAGCTAAGTCTGACACATTTGGACATATCATATGTCCATGAATTTCAAATTCCAAAAATGTTCCTATTTCTGTTTTAATTTATTTAATATATGAGTTGTTTACAAGTATATGCCTCTTAATTTCTTAGCATTTTGGGTTTCTCTAATTATTTTCTGGTCTTGATTTCTATTTACTTTCTACTGTAGTTAGAGAACATAGTCTGTATTATTTCAGTTATTTTAACTTCATTGAGGATCACTTTTTTACCCCACACATTCATTAGCATTTGAAAAGAATATATATTTTACACTTATTGGATGTAATGTCCTGTATGTATCAGGTTGGTGGTTGGTTATTTAGTTATGTTATTAGTTGGTTAATTGTATTATTCAAATATTTTCTATCCTTATTGATTTTTTTCAACTTCTTGACCTATCAGTTATTGAAAGAGAGGTTAAAAACTCAAATTCATAATTACGGAATTGTCTATTTCTCCTTTTAGTTCTTTAAACTTTTGTTTTACATATTTTGTATTATTAGGTACATAGAAATTTAAGTTTATTATAGCTTTCTTTAGAATTGACTATGGTCATGAGCCACATAATGATGTTTTCATCAACAACAGATTGCATATACAAAGGTGGTCCCACAAGATTATAATGGAGCTGAAAAATTCCTGTCGCCTAGTGATGTCATAGCCTTCATAACACAACACATTACTCATGTATTACTCACTTTTAAGATATGTTTAGCTATACAAATATCATTGTATTACAGTTACTTACAGGCTTGTAGCCTATGAGCAATAGACTATACCATTTAGGTTTGTGTAAATACACTCTATGATGTTCACACAACAAAAAATGACACATTTCTCAGAAGTATCCCCATTGTTAAGCAGCATATGACTATATTTTATCTTGATGAATGCCCCTTTTTCGTCGTCATGCATCTTGCCTTAAAGATTATAATATAGTCACATGAACTCTTATTTAATGTTTCCAGGGTATATATTTTTTCCATCTGTTTTTTTTTTTTTTTTGTCCTGTGTCATATTTCAAGTGTCCTTATATTTCAGGGTCTTCTTATAAACTGATATAATTAGGTTCTGAAGTGTTTGGGGTTTGGGATGTTCATCTTTTCCTATTGTTTTACTTAATCAACTTGTATTTAATATATTTGGGTTTAAGTCTATCATTTTACTTTTTGTTTTCTCTTTGTGTAAGTTCTTTCTCATTTCTTTGTTCCTTGTTTCTTGCCTTATTTTGGATCAGTCAAGCATGTTTATTATTCCATATTTCTCTCCTTAGCTGTTAGTGATATATTCTTATATAAGTCTTTAATTAGTTACCCTATGAAAATATGCATCCTGAACTTTTAAATATGTGCTCTAAGCACTCCCCAAATAATGCAAAGTTTTTAACAAAGTTTGGCTCCATTTATCCCCTACTTTCATCCTTTGTGCTATTGCTTTCATATAGTTTACTAATATATAGTGTAAGCCCTGTAAGCTAGTTTTAAATTCTTGTTCTAAAGAGTCAATAATCTTTTTGTATCTATATCATATTTATCCTTTCTTATGTTCATCATGCCTTCCTGCAGTTCCATCCATCTATCTGGGATTACTTTCCTTCAGCCTGAAGAACTTCCTTTTGTTTACATCTGCTGGTGACAAGTTCTCTCAGCTTTAATTTGTCTGAAAATGTTATTTCACCATCAATTTTGGAGGATATTTTCACTGGGTATAGAACTACAGATTATATATATGTATATGTGTATATATATATAATCTTTAAAGGGCTAAAATATATAAACAGCCAACCTAGAGTTCTATACCCAGTAAAAATATCCCTGTTTTTTATATATGGACCTCCTTGGGCTCTTGATTGAGAACCTGATAGATCTCCATCTCCTCATCCCTGAAAAACTACAAGAAATTGTCTTACCCTTGAGAAATAGGGCTTAGTTCTTTGACTTCTCCTTTTCTTAAAATTTTAAAATCTTGAAGAGAAAATCAGCTATGTGTTTGAGATAGAGCTCCGCCTTTTAGTGGGACCTTGACTCCTAAAACCTCAAGATTATGGGCAGTTTTAGTCTACATTTTAGAAGCTCTCAGCCTTGCTTCCTAGTTCCAGTGTACAGACTCAGAACTCAGCAAATGTCCCATAGGGAAAACTGGCCACACACATAGAACTCCTCAAGTTCCAATCTATCACAGCAACCTCTCTGATTTCTCTTTCCTCCAATAGAGTTCCTCTCACAGACCAACCCTAATCCTAAATTCATACCCCAAATTGACAAATGCCCTCAGGAAAGAAAACAGTATTGACTACTTCAGAAGCCTTTCCCACCTAGATCTGGAATTCCAGTTCATCTAATCTTCGTGATTTCTACAACACTGCAGTGTTATTTACAATATTTTTTTTTCTTTATTGATTTCAGAGAGAGGAAGGGAGAGGGAGAAAGAGATAGAAACATCAATGAGAGAGAACATTGATTGGCTGCCTCCTACATGCCTCTCACTGGGGATTTGGCCCACAACCTTGGCATGTGCCCTGACCGGGAATCGAACTGGTGACCTCTTGGTGCATGGGTCGATGCTCAACCACTGAGCTACACCAGCCAGGCTATTTACAATAATTTTATCTGACTTTTTCTAGTTGTTGCATTAGCAACATTGCACTGTCATAATCTATTACATCCTATCTGGAAGCATAAGAAACATTACCTTCTACTTGTCCACCATAATGAGTCTTTTAACTAGTGTCTCTAGTTCTAACCCTGCCCTACCCCCTCCCAGAGCAGCCAATGTTCCTTTTTTTTTTTTTTTTATTCTCAACCAAGGACATTTTTCCTTTTTTTTTTTTGTTCAGATAGAGTGGGAGGGAGAGAGAGGAAGAGAGATAGAGAGAAACATTGACATGAAAGAGACACATCGAGTGCCTGCCTCCCACACAACCCCAACCAGGGCTGGGGACAAATCGCAACCAAGGTACGTGCCCTTGACTGGAATTGAGCCCGTGACTCATTGGTCCGTGGGCCAGTGCTCTAACCACTGAGTCAAACCAGCAAGGCTAAGTATATTCTGTTACTTCTATGCTCAAAACCCTCCAGTTGCTTCCCTTTAGACTTAGAATAAGTTTAGGTTCTTTTTTTTATCCTCAACTGAGGACATTTTTTGCATTTATCTTCAGATAGAGCGGGAGGAAGAGAGAGAGAAACATCCATGTGAGAGAGACACATCAACTGGTTGCCACCCACACAACACCAACCAGGGCCGGGGACAAACCGCAACCAAGGTACATGCCCTTAGCAGGAACTGCACCTAGGACTCTCTGGTCTGCGGGCCAACGCTCTAATTGCTGAACCAAACCGGCCAAGGCCAAGTTTGTTTTTATAGTCTACAAAGTCCTACATGATCTTATCGATACTCCCTTTCTAACCTTTGCTCTCTCAGTTCCAGGTATATACTGACCATACTGACCTTTCCATTTCTCAAACATGCTAACATGTTTCCTTCTCAGAATCTTTGCACCTGTACTTGGAAGATTCTTTCCTCAGATCTTCATAAGGCTTTGTCTTTATTTCATTTGGGAGCTCTGTTTAAATGTCATTTCTTCAAGCCCTGGCCGGTTTGGCTCAGCGGTTAGAGTGTCGGCCTGCGGTCCGGAGAGGCCCGGGTTCGGTTCCCGCTAAGGGCATGTACCTCGGTTGCAATTTGTCCCCAGCCCTGGTTGGTCGTGCGGGTGGCAGCCACTCGATGTGTCCCTTCACGTCGATGTTTCCCTCTCTCTCTCTTCCTCTCTCTCCCTCCCACTCTGTCTGTACAAAAAATGGAAAAATGTCCTCGGATGAGGATTAAAAAATAATAATAATAAAAAATAAATAAATAAATGTCATTTCTTCAAGAGGACTTGCCTCACCCCTTTACCTCCTTACCTCGCTCTAGTTTTATCATAGCACTTACCTAACATTATCATATATTTATTAGTCCATTTGCTGTCTCCGCCACTAGAAGGTAAGCTGCATATTAGTGGAAACTATGTCTGTTTTGTGTATTGTTCTATCTCTAGGACTTAGAACAGTGCATAACCTATAGTAAGTGTTCAATAAATATTTGTGGAATGAACTAGATATCCTTTATCTTGGAGAGTTATCAGTTTAAGGAGAAGATGAATGATTAGAGTAAAATTGAAAGTACTCTAACATAGATTTCTACAGAGTGCTTTGGGAGAAGGGGCACTGACTTAATTGGGATATAGTCAAACAAGGCCTCAATAAGGAGGTGGGTGTTAGAAACTGAATATTTATGTATCTCTGACCAGGAAGAATAGAGAACTCAACATATATAAATGACTTGGTGTTCAGAACACAGTGGATCTAGAACATAGGGGTGGGTGACAGGAAATGATATCATACATAACTGGAGAAAGCAAGGCATAGACAAAGTTACAGAAGTCCTTGGATGTCAGGGTAAAGAATTTGGACTTTACATTAAAGGTAGTACAGAGCAAAGATTTTTAAGGCAGGGAGAGATGCCATCAGATGTGTTATGTTTCCATGTGTTTCACTGCTTTTCACTGCAATAATCACACTAAAACTTTGAGTAGATTGATGTAGAAAATCTCTTAGTTGAAGGCCCTACTTTCAAAACATAAGTTCTCATTCCAACTCACAATGTAACCTGGGGAAGGCATCATTTCCTCTTCAGAACTTAGATCTTCATTCCTAGCAGGAAAGGATTGTAGGCATTTCATCTCTGAGTCTGTGGTTCTATTTAATTAGATGCCTTAGGGAGAAATTTTAGATATTTTTTCTACTACATCTACCAGAAATAATTTAAACTTCCAATTCTAGCCAATCTAACTTTAGTTCTCCTCTGAGATCTTCTAATATTTAGGTCAGATGCCAGGAAACTAGCTTTTTGGGATCAAACTACCCAAGTGGAAGTAGCAAGTCTTTTTTTCCCTCTGCCTGGGATGGAAATACAGGTGGGCAGAGGGGTGATAGAATGAGTCTTTTTCTTGCAGTTGTGATTCCAAAGAGTCCCTTTTCTGCGTCTGATGTGAACACTGAGAAGCCCAGCATCCACGGCAGCACCAAAATTGACTTGGAGCATCAACCAGGGCAGAGGGGGCGTAAACCAGGAAAGAAGCGGGGCCGGACACCCAAGCCTCTAATTCCCCATCCCATCGCTACCCCATCCAAGTCAGCTGAATCTCTGAAATTTCCAAAGAAGAGGGGTCCCAAACCTGGCAGTAAGGTAGGTAAAAATGTGATTTTCCCAGAAAGGAATAAAGGGTTAAAAAGGGGTAACTCATCCATACCCATCCATCTTGGAAAGGAGCATGTCTGGCCCTATTCTCCACCTTGTGTATGCTTTTAAGAGGAATTTCCTAGGTTGTTTTCCCCACTTATCTACTTACCTGGAAGTAGGTAATATTAGACATAGGATGGTGTGGATAAGAAACAAATTTTGACTTTGAAAGTTACTTACATTTAAGGGAATTCTGGTCTGATGTCTTCCTTAGATGGAAGGCCCTGCTCCTGATTGTTAATCTACCCAAAGTAGATGCCCAGGCATGTAAACAAAAAGAAAAAATTGACTCCGTAAATGTATCTTTCTCTATTCCTGCCCCCGCCCCTTTTAAATTATCAAATACCTACTAGGTATCAGGCTCTGTATTAAACGCCATTACATATCACATAATCTTCACAAAACCCTAGAAGATGAGTAGTGTTGATATTATTTAAATGTTAAGTAAATTGAGACTTAGAAATGTGAAATGACTTTCCTAAGGTCACATAGCTAATAAACAGCAAAGGCTACAAAGATGGGTCCCCAAATTTTCTAGTTTCAAGCTCACTACTGCCCTACCACATATTCACTCTCGAATTTCTTGAAGGAGATAACACTTACCTTTAGTGTAGGAAAAGACTGCTGAGTCAAGCTTCACTGAGCACTGCTCCTAGAAGCACCACCTTTTAGTCATGACTGGTTCTTCATGTATATCTTCCCTAGGGAAACCTCTGATATGAAAGTTTCTCTGCTGCTTCTCTGGGACCTCCTTTGGCATCACCTTCTCCACTCACTTTCTACTTGTCAGGATATCTCTGCAGCTCCTTCCTGAGCTAGACCACCTGACTTCCACTGTGGAGATGATGCCCAGCCCTCCCGGGAACTCCTTTCCAATATCATAAGTTCTTCCCTAGGTTTTGTTAGTTGGTTTGTTGGTTTTGGTTTATTTATTTACTCCAACTGACTTTAGTCCTAGAATATAAACTCCTCAAGGTCAAGAACCTAGTCTTTTTCTTCTCTCTTTTTCCTGCAGTGCCTTATATCTCCGTCTCTTGAGAAATGTTCAGTATATGCAAGATGGATGGATGGATGGTTTGAGTAATGATGTTACAATTTTGTCTCATTTATTGGCTTTGAATTCTCGATGTCACATCCTGATCTTTGTATGTAACACATAATCCTCCTGACCTACTACCTCTAACCCCTAACTCAGGTCCTGATTCATTTTTATCTCCATAACTCTTCTCATTCTCATGTTGTAGAGCAGAGGCTAAAGTCCCTAATATTACAGGCCAGCAAAGTTGTGCTTTTATTGATGTGAAGGCATCTTGAGGACAGTCAGATTAAAAAGGGAGAAAACTTGTCTGTGAGGTTCCAAAGAAAGAACCAGAACCAAATATGCAGAAACTCAAGCACACAGGTTTTGTCTCAGGATAAAGGAACAGTTAAATCTGTTCCAAAATACAAATAGTAATCTCCCATCAGTAGAGGTATTTCATCAGGAACTGGATGACAATATGGGAGGGATGTGTTCAGGGACGAGGGAATAGAAATACTGGATGAATGGTTTAAGATCCTGCAGAATCTGCCCTGGCCAGTCTGACTCAGCAATTATAGCATCAACCCTCGGACTGAAGGGTTATGGGTTCGATTTCTGGTTAGGGGCATATACATGAGTTGCAGATTCAATCCCCAGTCCCAGTCAAGGTCATGCAGGAGGCAACCAATCAATGTGTTTCTTTCACATCGATGTTTCTTTCTCTCTCTCTCTCCCCTCTCTCCCTTCCATTCTATCTAAAATTTAATGGGAAAATATACTTGGGTGAGGATTAACCATAAAAAAAGATCCTTCAGAACCCAAGAAATATGACTGATTGCCTCTGTTCTGCTTCCTCAGGCAGTTCCAAACATAGTAGCCAACGTTCTCTTCCTTTCCAGCCTCTTGAAAACAAGAATTCTTATCTTATCCTGTATTTTAATGGCCTAGCATTTGACTCCCTAATTCCCCTTCCTGTCCTTTTTGCCTATTGCTGGAAGTGTATATCCTTTCCATTTAACTCGTAACCCTTACATTCCTTTGTGACGTAAATTGGTCTTGTGATGAGAGGCTTTCAAACCTGACAAACTTAGGTTTTGTTTTTTTTGTTTTTTTTTATCTCATCTTCATTTGTTACCAGCTGTGTGACTTTGGGAAAGCTTCTTTGAATAAAGCTGTGAGCCCCGGTTTTCTCACCAATAAAATAGAGTTGAGGTAATATATGACTAGATATAATACATGTAATTGCACCCATCTCAAATAGTAAGAATGCCCTCCATTTCTTTGGTTTCTTCTATAATATTTGGGCACCTTACTTACCAGGATTGTTCCTTCAGGGATGCCAGGAAATCCTACCACCAATTCAGTGAAGTTGAACCCGGTATTCCTTTCTACCCTGACTCATTGTTTATTTAGATTTTTACTTTTAGCATTATCAAAAATATGAGATGTCCATGTTCCATGTGTGCTTTCATAAGAGGAATGTGATTTCTTTCACAGGCAAGGTATATACTTGCTGTCATTGGTGCTACCTCTTCAGATAATAACACTCCTAGAAAGAAGGCAGGCAGGTTTATACAGTTCCCAGAAGTGGACCCTACATGACATTTAGTAAAAAAAAAGATTTCTGGACCTCGGGGATGATTATGTGTTCCTTGCATTCAGAAAGGCTTTTAGAAAACTTTATCTTGGAAAGAACCTTCTAAGGTCCTTCTCCCCGAGAGGCTGCGCTGACCAGCATAGGGGAGATATTAGATGTCTCTCAAATCATTTTCATTACTTCCCCCATCATTGGTATTCTATACTGTATGCTTCATTGAAAAACATTATTGACACTTATATGCCAAGTATCATGCTAGGAATGGTACTCAAGGTCAGACTCTCAGGAGCTCCAGGCTAACAGGTTCCCAGTATATACGTTTATAATGACAATACACTGTGACAAATGCAACAGAGACAGCACAAGAGAGACAGTAACTAGAGGAAATCTAGAAAAGCTTCCAGGTAAACAGGTATTTGTGAGATTAAAAAAAGAAGAAGAAAGGGCAGTTCAAGAAGAAGGGATGGTTTATTATTATAAAGGTATGGACCAGGTGTGGTTTGTAGAGAAGTAATATAGTTAGAGGTTATTAGAGTATAAGGTTGAAGATAATAAATGGCAGGTAATGAGCTCAAGAGGTAGGCAGAGGAAAGTAATTTGTAGAATTAGGGGAAAGGAAATTTCTGTTTTTCAACAGAGAGAAAGTACAAAATAATGTCAAAGTAGATCTAAGCCACACATTTTTTTTCCATTTTTTGCTTTTGTCTGCCCAACTAATAAAGAACCTGGAACTTCACATCAGAATATCAAACCTAATATAAAAGACAGTGCATTAAGCTCTGGCTGTGCAGAAGCCCAGAATCTTGTGCATAGATTCAGAAAATATTTACTAAGCATCTACTAGATATAGCTTTGGACAAGATGCTGTATGGAAAACAAAGATAAAACACAGTCCAATCTACAAATATGTTTTCATTTCATGAGTGAATTAAGTCCTAGGAATAGAGGAATGAGAAGACAAGTTACCTATCATGGGTAGCAAACTTTTCCCCATCCATTTTGACAGAGAAAACCTCGGACTCTGCTGAACCCACCACCCACCTCACCAACAACCAGCACCCCTGAACCGGACACCAGCACTGTACCCCAAGATGCTGCCACCATCCCCAGCTCAGCCATGCAGGCCCCCACAGGTAAGAGCAGACCATGGTACTAGCTGCAACAAGCCCCAGGCCCCTATGTCTGTATTTTCTCATCTTGTACCAATAATTAGTTCCCTGTCCATTTATAAACCTAAATAGGATCTTTTTTTTTTTGTTTTTTTTTTAATCTTTGGCATTTCAGAGAAATCGTTTCAGAGAAACCTCCATCCTGTCAAAAACAATCAAAGACACGGGTAGATAGTCTGTGACTCAGGGTTGGGAGCTGTGGCAGTGGGGTGGGGTGGAGGTGGGGCCAGAGCCAGGAGCTTCCTGGCCCAGTTTGTAATATTACTCCTCCTTTCCAGTTCAGGGTGCTCCATTCTTAGTGATTCCTTCCAGAAACCTTCCCACCACTGCTCAAGGTCACACAGAATGAGCCAAGGTTCAAATGGGAAACGGTGACACAGCGATTAGTTAAAACTGGTATAGCCTGGCCAAGAGCAGGAAATGGATACGAAGTTAGTTTCCATTTTTCCTAGGTTATGAGATTCAGGCCAACGAAGGGATGCCAGCTCAGTGACTGCCAGAAGAGATGGTCAGCTTTATTTAAATAGCGAGGCTTGGTCATAAAGCTCCCACTGCTGTGGGTCTTCTACATATTGTTGAAAGGCACCTAGGCACCTAAGTGCTAGCTAAAATAAAGCTATACAAACATCTAGGGGCATGTCATTAGATTTGAAGTCACTTCCCTTTCTGAGCCTCAGTTTTCACACCTATACAATGATGAGATTAGTCCAAGTTACCTTATAGTTCCTTCAAATGTTAACAGTAAAAGTTATCATAGATTAAAAGCTATGTGCTACAGTGTATTCTTCATTACCTATCTTTTATATTTTTTAGCTACACAACACTTTTTAAGAGTGATATGCTCGCCCTGGCCGGTTTGGCTCAGCGGTTAGAGCGCCCGCCTGTGGTCCGGAGAGACCCGGGTTCGGTTCCCGCTAAGGGCATGTACCTTGGTTGCAGTTTGTCCCCGGCCCTGGTTGGTCGTGCGGGTGGCGGCCACTCGATGTGTCCCTTCACGTCGATGTTTCTCACTCTCTCTCTTCCTCTCTCTCCCTCCCACTCTGTCTGTACAAAAAATGGAAAAATGTCCTCGGGTGAGGATAAAAAAAAAAAAAAAAAAGAGTGATATGCTCATAGTCTAAAGGAACAATAGGTCTATAAGAATTACTACAAAAACAAAACAAATAGTCCTCCCCCACCCCCATCATTTACTGCTCAATCAAGGCAATTGCTTTCAATCCAGCTACCTCCATATATGAAAATATTTACCTCCATATATGAAAATGGAATGTTTATATTGCTTTTTTTTTTTTTAGCTTTAGGCATACTTCAACTAACAGCTCACTTTAGAAGATGAGGATTTAACTCTTCTTAATCTCCTTGCCCCTTATCCACCACATGTACTTCCCTATCTTAAAACTGTGTCAGTACCCTATTATAATTTTGATTAGATTGAAATACAGTATTTTGTTATTGTAACTTGTTAAATGCTATTCTCAGTTGAGCCATGTAGTTGTACTATGGTTACTTTTCCTTTGTTACACATTGTTTTCTGAGTAAATCTTGTTTCTTTATTTTGTGTTTATTTCACTATGTATTTTCAGCCGTAAACTGTCTTGCTACTGTGTACATCTCTCTTTATATTCCAGCACATTATATATTCAATTCATTTTAAACTCTAAAAGAAATCTCTCTGGAGCCTTCGGAATTCCTTGACATCCTCTTCACCACCCTTTTGTATTATCCTCAGTTTGCTACTTTCCATATCTTTGTTTTCCTCTGTAAATCTTTCTTAGATTTACATCTTTAGTTTTGTATGTAACCTGTTTATTCTCTTAGAAGCTTCTCTTCATACCCAGTATTCTGAAATTTCACCTAAGACATGAGTATTTTTACTTACAATGCTGGACACATAGTATTCCCATTCCATTCTTTAGTTTCTTGAAATTTTCTTAAATTCTTTCATCAGTGATTTCCCCCTTCTTTTTCTCTGTTCACTGGCATACATGTTATTCAGATGTTGAACTTCTTGAACTCTTCCTCTAATATTCTTAACTCTCTTTATTCTTATTCCTGTTCTCTCTGTCTTTTGCTCAACTTTAAGCTTTCCTCAACTGTATTTTCCTATTTTGTACTGAGATTTTTGTTTCTGATATCTTACTTTAAAAACTGTCATTGTTTTTTTATTCTAGTGGCATTTTCCAAAGGGTGTTTGCAGGAAAACCAATCCTGCAAAATGCTCTGCATAAAAGGATTTTACATACATTTAGGAAATTTGACTACATATAATTAGAAGATGCTTATATTCTGCTTCCCTACCTTGAATGTTTGCAATGAAGGGTGTCTTTGTTTTCTGAATTTTTTACTAGGCTCTTTGTTTTTATATTACAGCAAAATTTACCAGCGGTTATAGAGGTTTTTTTTCTATATTCCCCGGGCACCCACACCTGCATAGCCTTCTTCTCCATTATCAACGTTCCCTACCAGAGTGGTACATTTGTTTCCATAGAGAACCTACATTGAAATATTGCCCTGGCCAGTTTAGCTCAACGGTTAGAGCCTCGGCTTGCAGACCAGAGAGACCCAGGTTCGGTTACCGCTAGGGGCACGTATCTCGGTTGCAGTTTGTCCCCGGCCCCTGTTGGGGTTTTGTGGGTGGCAACCAGTTGATGTGGCTCTCACTCTTTTCTCTCTCTCTTCCTCCCTCTCCATCTAAAGATAAATGCAAAAAAAAAAAATCATTATCACCCAAAGTCCATTGTTTGCATTAGAATTCTCTCTTGGTGGAGTACTTTTTATGAGTTTCAACAAATGTAAAATGACATATATGCACCATTATAGGGTCTACTTATATGTGGATTTCTTTCAGTAAATATATAGGAAGCTCTCCATATCCCCAGGTTGTGCATCCACAGATTCAACCAACCACGGATCAAAATGGTATTTTCCATGGATTTTCCCTGCACAGGGTTCAGTACTCCTAACCCCCATGTTGTTTAAGAGTCATCTGTATTTCTTTTCTGAATTGTGACTTTGGTGTTGTATCTAAAAAGTCATTGCCATACCCAAGATCATCTTGGTTTTCTCCTATGTTATCTTCTAGAAGTTTTATAGTTTTTAATTTTACATTTAGGTCTGTAGTCTATTTTGAGTTCATTTTTGTGAAGAGTGTAAGGTCTGTGTCTAGATTCTTTTTATTTTTTTAATGTGCACCATTTGTTGAAAAGATGATCTTTGCCCTGGCCGGTTTGGCTCAGCGGTTAGAGCGTCGGCCTGTGGTCCAGAGAGACCCGGGTTCGGTTCCCGCTAACGGCGCGTACCTCAGTTGCAGTTTGTCCCTGGCCCTGGTTGGTCGTGCGGGTGGCAGCGACTCGATGTGTCCCTTTCACATCGATGTTTCTTTCTCTCTCTCTCTTCCTCTCTCTCCCTCCCACTCTATCTGAACAAAAAATGGAAAAAAATGTCCTCAGGTTAGGATAAAAAAAAAGAAAAGATGATCTTTGCTCCATTGTATTGCCTTTGCTCTTTTATCAAACATCAGTTCGCTATATTTATGTGGGATAATTTCTGGACTCTCTGTTCTGTTCCATTGATCTATTTGTCTATTGTTTCACCAATACTATATTATCTTGATTGCTGTAGCTATAGAGTAAGTCTTGGAGTTGAATAGCATCAGTCTTTCAACTCTGTTCTTCTCCTTCAACATTGTGTTAACTGTTCTGAGTTTTTGCCGCTCTCTATAAACTTTACATCAGTTTGTCAATAGCCACAAAATAACTTGCTAGGATTTTTATTGGGATTGCATTGAAGCTATTGATCAAGTTGGGAAGAACTGACATCTTGACAATAATGAGTCTTCCTATTCATAAGCATGGATATTTCTCCATTTATTTAGTTCTTTTTAATATTTTGTTCATCAGTTTTGTAGTTTTCCTCATGTAAATTTTGTACACATTTTGTTAGATTTATACCTAAATGTTTCATTTTGGGTGCTAATATGGTATTGTGTTTATTTATTATTATTATTATTTTATTTTAAACATTTTTTTTCTTTATTGATTTTAGAGAGAAAAGAAAGGATAGGGAGAGAGAGAGAGAGAAACACTGATGAGAGAGAACATCGATTGGACGCCTCCTGCATGCCCCCAACTGGGGGGTTGGCCCACAACCTTGGACATGTGCCCTGACCAGGAATCGAACTGGCAACCTCTTGGTGCATGGGTCAATGCTCAACTACTGAGCCACACCAGCCAGGCTGTTTTTATTTATTTTAGAGATAGAGGAAGGGAAAGGGAGAGAAACATCAATGTGAGAGAGAAACATCAATGGGCTGCCTCCTACTCACCCCCTGCTGGGATTGAGCCCACAACCTGAGCATGTGCCCTGACTGGTATCAAACCGGCAACCTCTTAGTGCATGGGACACTATTCAACCAACTTAGTCACAACAACATCCACAGTGTGGCTCAGTTGGTTGAGCATTCTCTCTCTCTCTCTCATATGATTTCTATTATTTTTAATTTGTTAATGTGTATTTTATGGCCCAGATGTGATCTGTCTTGGTGAATGTTTCATGCGAGCTTGAAAAGAATGTGTGTTCTATTGTGTAAAGTAGTCTATAGATAGCAATTACATTCATTTGATTGATGGTGCTGTTGAGTTTAACAGTGTTCTTACTGAGTTTCTGTCCATTTCTGATAGAGGGATGTTGCAGTCTCCAACTATAAGAGTGGATTCATCTATTTCTCCTTGCAGTTCTATCAATTTTGCCTCCCATATTTTGATGATCTGTTGTTAGGTGCATATGCAGTAATGATTAATATGTCTTCTTAGATAATTGTTCTCTATATTATTATGTAATACCCCTATTTACCTACAACTTTGCTTGCTCCAAAATCTGCTCTGTCTGAAGTCAATATGGCTACTCCCCACTTTCTTTTAATTAGCATTAGCATGATATGTTTTTCTCTGTCCTTTTACTTTTAATTTATATGTGTCTTTATTTTTAAAGTGGGTTTCTTGTAGACTACAGATGGGTCTTGTTTTTGAGAATCTCTGTCTATTAATTGGTGTATTTAGACCATTGACATTAAGTGCTTATTGATATAGTTGGATAAATTTCTTTTATATTTGTTACAGTTTTCTATTTGTTACCCTTCTTTGTTTCTGTTTTTGTCTTCTACTCTTTTTCTGCCTTCTATAGTTTTAATTGAGCATTTTATATCATTTCATATTTTTTTACCATATCAGTTATACTTCTTTTTGTACCTTTTTAGTAGTTACCCTAGAATTTGAAGTATACATTTATAACTAATTCAAGTCTATTTTCAAATAACATTATGCCATTTCACAAATATAGTAACAAAATAATTCTGATTTCTTCTTCCCATTCCTTATGTGATGATTCATTCATTTTACTTACACATAAGTACATATATGTACACACATATATACACACACATAAGCATACATAATCAAATATAGTGTTGCTCTTGTTATTTTGAATAAACTATTACCTATTAGATCAATTAAGAATAAGAAAAATAATTTTTTATTTTGCCTTCACCTGTTCCATCTCTGATGCTTTTTTCCCTTTATGTAGGTCTGAGTTTCTGATCTATATTATTTTTCTTTTCTCTAAGGAACTTCTTTAACATTTCTTGCAAGTCAGGTCTACTAGCAACAAACTCCTTCAATTTTTCTTTGTCTGGGAAAGTGTTTATTTCTCACTCTTTTTTTTTTTATCCTCACCTGAAGACATTTTTTTATTTTTGTTCAGATAGAGTGGGAGGGAGAGAGAAGAAGAGAAAGAGAGAGAGAGAGAGAGAGAGAAATATCGACGTGAAAGGGACACATTGAGTGGCCGCCTCCCGCACAACCCCAACCAGGGCCAGGGACAAACTGCAACCAAGGTACACGCCCTTAGTGGGAACCGGACCCGGGTCTCTCTGGACCGCAGGCCGATGCTCTAATCACTGAGCCAAACCGGCCAGGGATCTCCCTCACTTTTTTTTTTTTGTTTGTTTTGTTTTGTTCAGGTAGAGTGGGAGGGAGAGAGAGGAACAGAGAGAGAGAGAGAAACATCGATGTGAAAGGAACACATCGAGTGGCTGCCACCCGCACAACCGACCAGGGCCGGGGACAAACTGCAACCGAGGTACACGCCCTTAGCGGGAACCGAACCCGGGTCTCTCAGGACCGCAGGCCGACACTCTAACCGCTGAGCCAAACCGGCCAGGGCTCCCTCACTTTTGATGGACAATTTTACAGAGTACAGAATTCTAAGTTGGTGGGTGTTTTCTCTCAACACTTTAATTATTTCACTTTATTCTCTTCTTGTTCTCATGTTTTATAAGGATGTAATTTTTATTGTTACTTCTCTATAATTAAGGTGGGGCCTTTTGCTACATAACAAAACCACCACAAAACTTGATGACTGAAAACAACAAGGTGGGCTGGGCTGAGTGGCAACAGCTTGACTCTGTTCCATGCAGCGCCAGCTGTGGCAGGCCGACAAGGGCTGGAGATCACTTCTACCACATGCTGACAAGTTGGTTCTGGCTGTTGGTTTCTCTCCACATGGGCCTCACCACGGGTTGGCTTTCCTCCTCACACATGGTAGTTGGGTTCCCAGAGTGAATGTCCCAAGAAACAGGAAGTGGAAACTGCTAGTTTTAAAGCCCTAAGCTCAGAAACTAACACAATGTCATTTCCACCATGGTCAAATATCACAGAGATCTATGTCAGGAATGTCAAAGAATTTTTGGGCCATGTTTTAAAACTGCCACATTCTTCTAAGGGTTTCTTAGTTTGCCTTTTTTTTTTATCCCTACCCGAGGACATTTTTCCATTTTTTGTTCAGATAGAGTAGGAAGGAGAGAGAGAGTAGGAGGGAGGGAGGGAGGGAGGGAGGGCCAGAGAGAGAGAGAGAGAGAGAGAAAGAGAAACACACATTGAGTGGCTGCCTCCTGCACGACCCAACCAGGGCTGAGGACCACAGGCCGACGCTGTAACCGCTGAGCCAAACTGGCCAGGGCCATAGTTTGCCTTTTATATTTCATCCTTTAATACACATAGAATTTCTTTTTTTAATCATTACTGGACTGGTTAAATATTTTCTTTTTGTATGTTTTAATTAGGTGAAGTTTCCATACAGTGAAATATACAAATCCTAAATGTACTATTTGATGAATTTTAATCATTGTAAGCACTCATGTAACTAACTACACCAACTGAGTTAAAAGTAATTTCTAACCATCTTCCACTCCCCAGAAGTCACCTCATGCCTCCTTACAATCTGTCTTCACTCTCACCTCTATTTTTATTTCTATCACTGTAAATTAGATTTTTTTGTTCTTGAACTTAATATAAATGGAATCTTACTATATGTATACTCTTTTCTATCTGGTTTATTTCTCTCAAAATAATGTTTGTGAGAAGCACACTATCAATAGTTTTTTTTTACAACCAAGTGGTATTTCAAAAAGTGAATATACCACAATTTGTATATCTTTTCTCTTGTTTATGGACATTTGGCTTGGTTCTCATTTTGGACTACTATGACTAAGCTGCTATGAACATTCTTATAATGTGTTATTTCTCTTCTCATCTCTTTGAATTCTTGCATTTTTGTTTGTTTTGTTTTCAGCAAAAGAGTCATATTTTGACATGGAAGTCCTATTTCTTAATAGATTTCAACCAGTCCTTTAATTATTAGATCTACCTCCACATCCACCTCTAGAGGCACCTGCCCATTCTTGTGCCTTTTGTGAAGTATAAGATGAAACAGCTTGGTTCTCATCATCGCCCATTCTTGGTTAAGGATTCAGCTTTCTTAGGTCTGCTGAGTCAGTTACTACTCTGCCAATCTGCTTTCCAGCTTCCAAAATTTTATGTTGTCTTCTCTCTTGTTATCTGGCTCATTTTAGTGGGTTTTGGGAGAAAACATAGTTAAATATGTATTTCAAGTTATCTTTTTTATCTTTTTTTTCAATTTATCTTTTTTATCACCTCTCATCTTCCACATCCTTCATCCCCCTTTCTATTTTCCATTTTCTTCTCTCCACCTTGCTTCCCCTTAGGATGATAAAAGTGGGAGAGTCCCAGGAGTGCGTCCGGCTCAGCCTCCTTACCTTACACATGGTAAACATGAGGCCCCAAGAGGACAGCAGTTCATCCATGGCCCACACAGCTACTGCTCTTATCTTTTTTGCCTTTACTAACAAGAGACTTTTTGCCTCCCAACCCCTTCAGTTAGTGAGCTATGACAGTGTGAGAAAGGAGAGTACTCCTACTCAAGTGGAAGCCTACAAGGCAAATCAGCAGGGATAATGTCCTAGATGAGCAAGCGTCCATGAGTCTTCTCCAGAGAGCAAGGAAGCAACTCTGTTTAGGACTGCTTCTTTCTCCTGTGCCCACCTGTCCCCTACCCAACACAGTGCCAGGTGGAAGGCTGTAGTTAGGAGAGTGCCAGCTATCCTGACAGGAGAAATGACTGAAACAAATATCTAGATGGGACCCTCAAGCCTTTTTCATGTTTTTCTTTATTCCATTTTTTTTTTCTCTTTTTACTACTTTCTTTGGACATGAGTGTTCATGTTGAAGATAAAAATGGGACTCCAAGGCTCAGAACAGAAAGCAAGGCAAGTGATCAGTGGTGTGAGCATTCCAAGGCCAAGACTAAACACACACACACACACACACACACACTCACACACTCATTCATTCCATACCCCCACCCCCGTCTTGTTAATATTGCCATGACCCCACAGTTTCTCACACATATAAGGTAAGATACACAGAATATGTGAGGCAACCAAGTACCAAAAATTAAAGTACACATATCTGGGAAATTGTTTAGTTTTTTTTTTTCAGTGCACAGAAGACCAAGTGCAAGTTCCGTGCCTTGGCTTTTGGTCGGGCTGTTCTTCCAGCAGGCTATGTTCCCAAAACTTTTGGTCATGCAATTTGGGCCGGCAGCAGCTGGGCACAGCCATCCTCTATCCCCTCTTACAGTGTGTCACCAGCTTAGCAGCTGGGAGTCCTGCTCAGAACCAGAGTCCGGGGTACAAAAGACAGAAGAGAGCACTGTTGTCCAATTTCTGTACCCTGAGTATTCTGTAAGCTTCTTTCATTCTTTGTCTCCTGTAGTTTGTATTTACTTGAACAAGAACGGCAGCACAGGCCCCCACTTAGACAAGAAGAAGGTCCAGCAGCTCCCTGATCATTTCGGGCCAGCCCGTGCCTCTGTGGTGTTGCAGCAGGCTGTCCAGGCTTGCATCGACTGTGCTTATCACCAGAAAACCGTCTTCAGCTTCCTCAAGCAGGGCCACGGTGGTGAGGTTATCTCAGGTAAGCTTCCTTGGGCTAGTATGGCCTCCTAGCCAGAGAGCCAGGCCTTCTCAAATGGCTACTTTCTGACAAGGCATCTTGTTCCCACTTCACACCTGAAGGCTCTGGAGAAGTGTGAAGGTATTCCCTTCTTCAGAGAGTCCTCATTTTCAATGCCCAGGGCCCCTCTGAGCCTTATACTCACCTCTGCCAAGTAGAATACACCCCCAGACTCTGTCTAAGGTCTTAACTGAGCCTCTAAACAGATACCTGTACTGTCTGTCTGCTTTGAGCCTCTAAACAGATACCTGTACTGTCTGCCTGCTTTGCCTCTCCACACAGAAAATATGAGTGTGTTGCTTTAAAGGCATCCCAGAAGAATCCAGAAGGGGCAGTGCTGTGGCAACAGGAGTTTCTCCAGACTGTCCCAGCCTCCCACCTGGCTGGCCTGAGGGAACTGCAAACTCTTCTCTCATTCGTTTGACTCCTTAACTTCCCGGTGCTGAGCCAGCCCTGATCCAAGGGAGTTGAATCCTAGGGCAGAGTGGGAAGAGTTATTCCCTCTTTCTTTCCTGCTATGAGAATCTGAGTCAGCTGCACAGTGTTTTGTTGTTTTCACTGAAAATGTTTACTACTTCTGCTGCCCCTTGTTCTGTTTCAATTATCAGAAATCCAAAACCCTATTCTTTACCCACCAAGCTTATGAAGAGTTGACCTAAAGCCTTTCGATCTTAACTGTATGCTGCTCCATAATCTCTTGCACCTTCCTTCTAACAAGTTGCACTATCCAGCCTCAGGAAGCAGCTGACATGGAAAACCCCATTAAAAAATACAACTGGCCCTGGCCGGTTTGGCTCAGCAGTTGGAGCATTGGCCTGTGGACCAGAGAGTCCTGGGTTCAGTTCCTCTAGGGGCATGTACCAAAAAAAAAAAAAATACAACTGTATTCTTTCACCAAACATTTATCGAGCCCTTACTATATGTCAGAGATTATTGCCAGACACTGACTGGGGGGAAAAGGAAGATCACAGGCTCAGGCTCTGCCCTGGTGGAAAAGGAAGACTATCTCACAGCTAACTGTGAGATGTGTTGTAGTGGATAACTGTGTGCAGGGTTGTGGAGAGCCCAGACAAGAGTCATTGGCTGAGAAGAGATGGGGCAGGCAGAAAAGGAATAGTTACAGAAGGCTGAGAACTGCGTGGGAAATCAAGCCTTCCTTTCCTTCTGAGGCAGCAGCCATTCCCTGGTCTCTCCTTTGCTTCTGTGCAGCAGTCTGTAGGGACCCAGCCTTCTTTACTGCCTCTTAGGTGTAATCACCTACACCTCCTGCAGGGTTCTTTCCCTGCCCCAGAATTGGTTTCTGAGAATGACCTACCCCCCATTTCCTGCTGCTCTCAGAGACAAATGCAGAGGCTCTAGCTTTTTAAAGACTGTACAGATCCTTTTTTGAATAGAAATAGAGAGTAAAATAAAACAAAGCATGGCATAGTTCCAAATGTTGCTGACATTCTAGTACCCTTATACAGATTGGACTGTGCACCCAAACCATTGCTGGCAATGACTGTATTCTCTTTTTCTGCCCGGCTGCTCTGTTCCTGGGCAGTTCTTATGGAAACAGTCCCTAAATGAACAGCTTTCCTGGAGGAGGCCCAGCCAACTGATGGAGTAGATAGAATTATGTTCACAGTTGTTTTCACAAGTTGAGTAAAATCATTCCAGAGCCGCGGGTGCAACAGACTTGGCCTAGCCACTCCCATTACCGCAAGCCCTTTGGAGTTGGAGGCAAAAATCAAACCCTCAAGGGAGGGAGGGAGGAAACCTGGGCACTGATTGCCTTTGTGTAACCAGGTAAACCTGAGGCAAGCCGTGGGCTGGACTCCTCCTGCCCAGCGCTGCACTGCTCTACCTGGCTGACGTGCTCAGCCCTGTCTGCTTCACTCCACAGCTGTGTTTGACCGGGAACAGCATACCCTCAACCTCCCAGCCGTCAACAGTATCACCTACATCCTCCGCTTCCTGGAGAAACTCTGCCACAACCTTCGCAGTGACAATCTGTTTGGCAACCAGCCTTTTACACAGACTCACTTGTCACTCACCACCACAGAGTACAGCCACGACAGGTACCTACCAGGTAGGAGCTGGGATGGGGCCTGGGCTAAGAAAGGGAGCAGGGTTAGTAGCAGCACCAGTGAGGGCCGGGGACCAGCCCTCTGACCGGCTAGCCTGGCACCTATCATCCAGAGGTCTGGTGTTCTGTCCCTAACCTTTGCCACATCCAGGACTTTTGGGTCTCCTCTTATCTTTACTCTCTCTTCAGGATTTTGTCCCCTCTCTCTAGGATGAACCTTTCCTCTGGATTTTTATCCCTAGAAAAAGGTGGTTTACGAATCCGCATCTGAGCTCCAGACTGCATGTGGAGCCACAGCGAAGTCTCAGTGCATCTCCCAGTGTGGATCTGGCAGCAAGGCCTACCACAGAGCTCCCTTGCCAGCAGGAAGGTTTAGTCTCAAGCTACAGATTGAGAAATTTGCTCCCTGGTGATTGGCCATCCACTCTTTCCTTTGGCACATGGCCCTAGCTCCTCCAGCATTGCCAGTCTAGCAAGTCAATTCAAGTTCCTGCTGTTTCCAACTAGGCTGGAAAATAACTTTCTTAGTTAACATACCAGACCCACAATGGGAAAGCGGATGCCACGTGGCCGGATCAGTGACTAAGCACTTCCGAGAGAGGTTAAAGAGTGAATGGAACGCGGCATCTTTAATCTGGAGCCCAGGACACAAGACGACAGGGAGGGAAGGAAAGCTCGGCCCTAAACATAGCGAGGTAGGTCACTGTTAAGAGAGGGAGGAAAGGCCCTTCACAGGAGTGCTCTGGACTTTGTCCTGGCCAGAGGAATGGAGAGGTGGTGCTGTCAGTTCAGGGCTGTGCTGTCTGTGGATGGGGGAGCATATAAGTCTGAAAGGTGCCCCCTTCTGACCTTCTAGGCAAGTATTGCTCCCACACTGCCTTCCCTGTAGTCCTTTTATCATTGTCTTAACAGAATCACTTCTGATGAAAGTGCCACTTCTGAAGAATGTGCTCAGGGAAGTGACTACTCACCCAGCCCCAGCCACCACCACCCCCTATATTTTTGCATCCAAATGAGTGTTGCTTATGTAACTTGTAAAAATATACCTGACTTTCAAATGCTGCTTGTGGGGACCAGCCATCTGGCCCTTGCAGACATATTTGTGACCCCTTCACTGATCCTTTTTCTCATCTAACCTGCTCTGTCTTTCAGCATCAGACTCTGAGGGGACAGAAAAAGGCATTCTCACTTATAGTCAGTGTTCCTTTGGGAGTCTGGGCTGAGCACGGTGAAGTTGGTGCAGACAAAGGCAGGCTGTTAAACATCCCCAGCTATTGGCAGTCAGGGACTCGAAGCTGCACTTCAGTTATGAGAGTCTAGCCTACCTGGTTCTGGAAGAACAGGTACCTGAGGGAGTAGCACAGCCATGAGTGTAGCTGCTAAGGACAGATTTCTCAAAGAAATAGCAGCTCAGAATTCCTCAATGGAATATGGTCATTAAGAACTAAGAAATGGCCCTGGCCGGTTTGGCTCAGTGGTTAGAGCGTCGGCCTGCGGTCCGGAGAGACCCGGGTTCGGTTCCCACTAAGGGCATGTACCTCGGTTGCAGTTTGTCCCCGGCCCTGGTCGGTTGTGCAGGTGGCAGCCACTCGATGTGTTCCTTTCACATCGATGTTTCTCTCTCTCTCTCTGTTCCTCTCTCTCCCTCCCACTCTACCTGAACAAAAAATGGAAAAATGTCCTCAGGTGAGGATAAAAAAAGAACTAAGAAATGGCCCGGCTGGTGTGGCTCAGAGGTTGAACATCAACCCATGCACCAAGAGGCCGCCGGTTCGATTCCCAGTCAGGGTACATGCCCAGGTTGTGGGCCCAATCCCTATAGGGGGCATTGCAGGAGGCGGCCAATCGATGTTCTGTCTCTCTCTCCCTCTCCCTCTCCCTTCCTCTCTCTCTAAAATCAATAAAGGGGAAAAAAAAAACAAAAAACTAAGAAATGTGCTGGCAACAGTATGCAGAGACTGGTGGGCTGTATATCATGGACCTACAGTCATGAAGGTAGTTTGGGATGGGGCTGTGATCTTTCCTGGGAATTCTGTTCCAGTTTGCGTCTCTCTGATTCAACTCTGATTCAGATGAGAGGAAGCAAGTTTTCACCACTCTTCCTGTTGCCTCGCCCAGAAAGAGACCAGTTCCAGGGTTATCACGTTCCACCATTGGCTATCCCCCTTCCCTTCCCTCGTTTTCAGACAGGCTCAGCCAACTCTGTATCATCTTGTTCTCTCTAACCTCTGTTTCTCAGAGTGGGTACCCAGCAACTTGGCTGCTCTCACCCTAGTTTTTATTTGCTGTAATGAGCATTTTAACCGTGCTCAGACAAGTCAGAGCATTGTCTAGATTTCTGACTCCTCTGTGCTCCTTCAGTTCTCTTCAGTTATCTGACTTCTGCTTCAGTACTAATGATAGGTTGCTCACTATAGCCTTTGGCAATCAGTTTTACTGTTAGGCACTTCTTATTGCTAAAATTCCTCTCGTTTTAGCTAAAATCTGCCTTATTTTAACATTTGTCCACTGTTCTACTCTCTGTCTTCCAAAAGATCAGATCTACCTCTGGTTCTCTTCCCATCCCATGACTGCTTTTCAGGTTTTTGTCTCCTCTGACTTTTTTCCAGACTATGCATTCCCAAGTCTTTTCTTCTTTGCTTCTCACCAGCATTCGGTCACCCTCCACTGGGAACTCTAAATTTTAAGGTCAGCCTTGCAATATGACACTCAAAGAAGATCTGCCACTAACTAAAAATAAATGCATAAGGGCAAAGTCCTTATCTGTGTGCCTTTGCACACCCCATACCTAGCTAGCATAGTGACTTGCAAACAAAGGGCGCTCAACAGCATTTTGTTGAATGATTCCCTCTCATACTGATTATTCTCATGTCTCCAGCATATCAACAGCAACTTGAACTGACATTGACCTTTGTAAAGTCCATCACATTCCATTTCCTCATTTGATGTTCTCAGCATGACAAAGGGTGGGTTTTCCATTTCACAGATGAAGAAACTGGTGCTCAGAGAAGACAGACAGCTTGTCTGGGATCATACTCCTAGTGGAAGGTAGGAGCCTAGGCACAGTACCCAGGCCTCGTGTTTTCTGGATTGGGTTCCTGTTCTTGTCTCAAAGCAGGACAATGCTGTAGTCATCTCTCCTGGAATACAGGAATCTGAAACCTCACCTCAGCACAGGAGTGGATATGGTTAAGGTATCCTAAAGCCTTGGAGACTCCTCTCTTCAGAATCATTTCTAGGGGAGGGCTTCATCAGTTCAGTTCCCTAAGATAAGGGTGAAATCTGTCTCATGCTAGATTTGACTTTAAGCCCATGATTACCAAGAAATTTTAGGTGAGTAGCAGAAAGCAGTCCAAAAATCCTAAACCATCTTGCCACAGAGGTCTTTTTGTATGCCAGACAATGAGTTTGCATTTAGTGTTTATCAGAGGCCCTAAATGAATCCCAAGCATTATAAAAACACCCGAACTCTGAGAAAAACCACAAAGGACAGTGATGCAGTCCACTACCCAGGACACACCCCATAAGCAGAGAATGCTGCATGCAGCAGGGCTAAGGAGCTGCGGTGTGCATAGAACCAGCGCTGCAGTCTGCTGCAGGCCCTGCAGCGCAGTGCTTAGGGGCTGCTGCCTGGTGTTGAGCTGTGGCCTGGGTGTAGAAACATCAGGATGAGATTCCCTTTACAAAGGCTTTCATAGCTACTTCCTTTTGATATTTTTAAGTACCTTGGAAGGAAGGGGCTTCCCATATTATAGATAAGGAGACTGAGGTTCCAAGAGAAACACCTTGCCTGCTGAGGGGCAGAGTCAAATTCTAACCCAGATTCTGGTCCCGGTCCCACTTTCTCACCACTGTACAATCCAGCATCCTTGGAATGTTTCTATAAAACAAGGCAAGTATGAAGAGGGTGAGAGAGGACATAGGAGCAGATCCTTTGCAGACAGGCCTTCAGCCAGGCATCAAGAAGCATTTCTGAGGTGTCATGCTGGCTGAGAGTCAGCTTCTGCAGTGCCTCATCTGAGCAAAAGTATATGTCTTCTCCAGCACCCCTGTTCCCTGATCTAGTAGCTTATGTGTAAGGCAGCCTCTTCCTATTTTATTAAAGGTTTTCCTTATCCAGAAAAAGCATAAGACATCCAGACCAGAAGAAACCTCAAAGACCATTGAGTCTAAGAGGAAGTGTCTCTAAAGAGATCCAAGTCCAGAGAGTGGCACTGGGCTTACTAAGACCACCTAGTGAGAGCCAGAGCTGGACTGGTACACAGGCCACCTGAGACCGAGCCCGGGACTTTCTGTTTTGCTGCCTCTTGCTCCACCCAAACAGGTATCTGGAAGCCAGTGCCACAGCAGTCCTTCCGGCCTAGTCCCTGCTCTAACTCTGGTTTTACTGTTTTACAGGTGAAACCTTTGTTCTGGGAAATAGCCTGGCCCGGTCCTTGGAGCCACACTCAGACTCAATGGACTCCACCTTGAAACCCACCAACCTTGTCAGCACTTCTCAAAATCTTCGAAACCCTGGGTACCGGCCTTTGCTTCCATCCTGTGGCCTCCCACTGAGTGCTGCCTCAGCTGTGCGCAGACTGTGCTCCAGGGGTAAGCTTACCAGAGTTCTGGCCTGCCTCCCTTCCTGTCTTCCTCCCTTCCTGCCTTCCTCCCTTCCTCCCTCCCTTCCTCCCTCCCTTCCCCCCTCCCTCCCTTCCCCCCTGCCTTCCTTCCCCCCTGCCTGCCTGCCTTCCTTCCTTCCTTCCTCCCTGCTTTCCTTCCTCCCTCCCTACCTCCCTTTCTTCTTTTCTTCCCCCCTGCCTGCCTTTCTTCCTTCCTCCCTGCTTTCCTTCCTTCCTCCCTCCCTCCCTTCCTCCCTGCCTTCCTCCCTCCCTACCTCCCTTTCTTCCTTCCTTCCCCCCTGCCTGCCTGCCTTCCATCCTTCTGTCCTCCTGCTTTCCTTCCTTCCTGCCTGCCTTCCTCCCCGCCTTCCTTCCTTCCTGAGCTCTGGGAAACCAGAAAGGACCTAGCTCTGCTGCCCTCTGCTTGGTGGTTAGACTGGGGTCTGAGCTTACTATTGTGCCTAGCTTGGCACCTGGGAGGCAGCTGAAGCTCTGGGATTAGCTTGAGAATAATGGCAATTAAGCCAAAGGGACAGGGAAAGATTCATTCATTCCTTCATTAGCCATTTATTTGTACACCATCTGTGTTTGGCATGGGGATGCAAAAATCAGTCACTTCTTGTCCTCAAGGAGCTCACAGTATTGTGGAAGAAATGCTTAAACAGGTAATTGTAAAACATCGTCTTGAGTGAAGTTAGAGATGTTCTCTGTTAATATAAAAACTGCAAGGAGGAACACCTAATGCAGGCTTGGTGTCCAGGGGAAGCTTCCTTGAAGAAGTGACGCCCTTTCTGAGACTTGAAAGGGTGACTGTATGAATGGCCCTATCAGGAGAGCGAGGGGAGGGAGAGCTTTCCAGAAAGAGAGCAGCATGAACAAGGGCAAAGGGAAAGAACCAGCACAGGTCGTACCGGGAACTACATGCCATTTGGTGTTGCCGAAACAGAAAGCAATGCTGGGACTTGGAAGAGAAAACCTGGGAAAGGCCAGGGTGACACCACAGAGGACCTTACATGCTGTATTGAAGTTTGGAATTGCTCTTATAGGCAATGTGAAGTTATTGAAGGCTTTTAATTAGAGGTAAGACCTTAAAGGTTTGTGTTTTCAATAGATCATGGATGACTATTGAGGATGGATTTGAGAAACAAGTCTAGAGGGAACAGTTACAAAGTTTTGAGCATGGGCCAGACCACAGTGATAAAAGTCTGGATTTGGACAGCAGTAGAAGGTCTGTAGAAGAGAGACTAGATTTGAAGACTGCTTACGAGGTAAATTTAGTCAAATTTGAAGATCATGAGGAAGAAGGGAGTGGGACTGTCTCCCAGGTTTCGAGATGGGGTGGCTGGCTAGATGGTGGTGCCTAGAAGAGAAAGAGGGTAGGGAGCCCGTGGATCATCTAGGTGATATTTAGAAGGCAGTGATAGTCAAAGAATCAGGTCTGGTTCTCGGAAGAGGATCGAGCTAAAGTTAAATATTTGGGAGTCATTAGCATACAGATGGTAGTTGAGGCTACAGGGTAAATGGCTCCCATTTCCCAGGAGTATGTGTCGAATGAAAACAGTTAGCCAGTGTTGGAATCCTGGAGACCAACAAAGTTCAAGAGATAGGAATGGAAAGAAGATCCCACCAAGGAGACAAGGAGTAGTCAAATGTGAGGAAGAATAGAAGGCATATTGTGGTAGCCCAGGGTATAGTGTTTTAAGGAGCACACAGCACAACAAAATTCAGTACAACAAGGACTGAGACATATCTACTGGATATGTAGCTTCAGTAGTGGTGGAGGGTGGTTGGGCAGATTGCAGTGGGTGGGGACATCAAGGGGAATGTGATGAGACACAGACAGATGACGACCTTCAAAAGAAGGCCTAGAGTGCGGGCACACTGGGCATGTTTATCAGCAGACAGTTTGAACCTTCCAAGGAAAAATTAAGAATATGGGAAAGAGGAAAAAGTAAGGCCTTGGGAATTGTAGGAAGGATTAGAGATCAAGGGCATAGACAGATGGCTTTTAAACCAGAAGGAGGCACACCTTGTTCTCTGAGGGAAGATTGTGGCCCTGAGTAAATGGAGAGAGGGCAGAATAAGGAAGGCTTCGGAGTGTGAAAGATCGAGCTGGTCAAAAAGAAGACGGGGGCCCCTGGCCAGTTTTTCTCAGTGGTTAGAGCATTGGCCTGCAATCCAGAGGGACCCGGGTTCGGTTCCCGCTAAGGGCACGTACCTCGGTTGCAGTTTGTCCCTGGCCCTGGTTGGGTCGTGTGGGTGGCAACCACTCAATGTGTCCCCTTCACATCGATGTTTCTCTCTCCCTCCTACTCTATCTGAACAAAAAAATGGAAAAATGTCCTCGGGCGAGGAAATGGGTGAAGGAGAAAGGAATGGTTTGTGGGAAACACCAAAGGCCCAGCGGTGCTTGCAGACTATTGTGCCGTTTGCAAGAGCTATGGTTGTATTCTGTGGTTCTTAGAAACCTAGATGTGGAGTTGAGAAAAGAATCTGAGAATTAAGGTTTTGTGTATATGTTGAGCTAGTAGGACCAGAGGGGGCACAGAGTGGGGAAGCATGCAGAGGAATCGAAGGAGCTGGAGGGAGAGGAATTTAGATCAACACTGGATCTGGGCAGGGTAGGAGAGGAGCAAGGCTGAGAGAAGGCTGAAGGATGGGGAACTGTAAGGCTGATGTGCTAACGATCTTGTGACGTAATGGTTATAATGGACCTAAGTCCATGACGGTTGGAAAGATGGGGTTGGGGTCAGAAAGTGGGATGTTTACAGTTCTGAAGTGAATGTGTTCCATGTGGTGGCAAGAACCAGACAGTACACTTGGCAGTCAGTATTTGAAGTAGAGTAGATGTGAAAGTCACTAGCAGAGGCAAGGACGTTGAATGGGTTGCCTCTGAGGATTATGACAGGAATTGGGGGTGGAATAGAAGGTAGTGAGCAAAGTGCCAAAAAGTCTTAATTTAACAAGGGTAGAAACGCAGAGAACTATAGACGGCAGTGATCAGGAAGAGCAGATGGTTGAGTACATGTTTGGCTCTGAAGGACATGAGCTTTCATAGGACGATGGTCTAAATAAAAGCAGCAGTGGGGAGACAGGAGAACGCCACCTGCACACCCCTGGCCTCCCCCAGCCCAGGGATGTGTGGGCTGTGAAGTAGTAAGAAAGGCCTGCAATGGGAAGAAGCTACCTCAGGAGAGAGTTTTCAAGAAGGCTGATGGGGGAGAAGCCTGGATGCCCCTCCCCACCCAACCCCAGGAGGCGCAAAGTGGGGTAAGAGAAGCTCTGAAGTAGAGGTGGAACTGAGAGCTGATTCCCTGCCTTGAGATTTGGTGAGTCATCTCACCTCCACACCTTCATGTTCCCGTATGCAAATGGAGATGGTGATATCTACCTGGTCTTTCCACTGGAGTGTTAAAAGGATCAGATGGAAGCAGAGATATGGGATCGTTTTGGAAACAAATTCATTCCCCAAATATGAGGGTGTTACTGTAGTCTCCTCCAAGGGGTTTCTGTTGGGAGCGTCCCACAAGGCACTGGCCTCAGGCGTCACTGTTGTCCCCAGGCATCGACATTCTTCCTTAGGAATACATTGAGTCTGTTGGCCAAGTCATGGTCTAGATCTCTGCTAACTCTGAAGAACCTAATAAGGCTATGAAAGGATTCTCTTCATTTGGCCCTAAAATTGTTTCTCTCACAGAATTTAGTAGATGTCAAGTCTGTCCCCTCTTATTTCATGATCCAGGATGATTGGGTACCTGTTTGTTAGTCTGGCCTCTCTGCAGGCACCTCACCTGCCTTAGTCATTCTCAGACCAAAACACTACCCCTTCTTTGAAGAGTAACCACCAGCTGTACCCACTGGGTGGAGGGGGAGAACCCTGATATACTCTGTCTGAAAAAAAAAAAAAAAAAAGAATAAGAATAAGAAAAGCAGAGATAGGGCACTAACTCGTCTCCTTACCTGTGGGGTCATGGGCAAGTCAGTTCTCTTCTGGGCCTCAGTTCTCTCATCTCTAAACTGAAGGTGATGGTCATTCCTTCTAGAGCTGCTTTAAGTGTTAAATGAGCTGACGGTGGTGGGGGTTCTTTATGTTCATATATCAAACCACTCTTCACATTCACCACCACCCCTGGGTGCAAGCCACAGTCCTCTGTTGTCTGGACTATCATAGGAGACTCATTTACACTGGTCTCCCTCACTTCTGTGCTTGCCCCCTAACACCTGTGAACACATGGGCACAGCTGATTAAATCATTGACCACTAGTGACTGAACTCAGAACCGACCTACATCGCTCAGGAAAGCCAGTGGTCTTTCAGTGGCTTACAAGGTCCCCTGTTATCTGCACCACCGCTCCCCCGCCTATCACACACATACATACCTCTCAGATGTTACTTCCAACCACTTCTCACTCGCTCTGCTCGGGCACGCTGCCTCCCATGTCAGCCTCAAATGTGCCTGTCGCTCTCCTGCCTCCCGGTTTTCTCTCCAGTGTCTTCATCTCAGTGGAGTGTGCATTCTGACAGACAAACACATAGTACATAATCGTTTTATATATGTGTACTTATTTATAATATCATCATATATGTATGTGTGAATAAAATTGTGTGTGTGTGATTCCTAGCTCCCCTGGGTAGAGGAATTAGCTGAGATGGTCCAAGAAGGACACTCATTTATATATCTTCTCTCTGTTCTGCATAATCTCTGAGTTGGTTTCCGTGAGAATCACAGTGGACTTTCAGGGCAGGGAGAAGTGGCTGGCTCACAGAGAGTCCTGTCCAACTTTCTGTCTACTGCCACCTCTAAAAGACCATCAGAATTTTTATGGCTCTGATTCAGCACACTTCTCCCCTGGTATGCTCAGTGTCCAGCCTCAAGCTTGAGAAATAATAGGCTAGAGTCTCTAATCCAGGGTGCAGGGGCTGGGCCAAGCAAACTGCTTTGACTTTTAGACCTGGGACCCAGAATGCAGAAAAATGAGATGTTTAGCCTTCGCAGGAGACAGTTACATAGTAGGTCCCTTCTACCTTTACAGGTGTGTTTCAGCTCTGCCACTCAGTTGTGTGACTGGCCATCTGGGTGGTAAGGATACACGTGAGCAAGGCAAGGTCTCTATCTGAAGACAGATAGTCTGGTGGGGGAGACAGAAAAATACACAAGTCACTTACAAATGATCATTCATTCATTTAACAGACATTGAACATCTGTGGCAGACCAGGCACTCTTATGTGTTGGGGACTATAAAAGGAAAAGGCTCCTGTGTATCTCCCCACCTCTCAACACTCTGTTCAACACTCCTTCACTTCTGACACCAGACCTGTGGGTTCTCCACACCAGCAATTCTGCGACACCAGCTGGGTGTCCTACAATTTACCTCAGTATTGGCACTACCTGGAAATAGTGTCAGATCCTGCAGGTTAAGGGTTCAATCCCACAAGACTGCTGCCCCTCTTCAGATGCCAGTTGAAAGTCTTCATTGTTACCTGTACTTCTGACCAACTAGATAAATTGGAGATTCCCACCATCCCCTTCCATTTCAATTAATGTGCTAGATCAGCTCACAGAACTCAGAAAAACTGCACCCTGGATTAGAGACTTATTACTAGTTTTTTGGGAAAGGATACAACTCAGAAACAGCCAGGTGGAAGAGATGCATAGGGCCAGGTATGGGGATGGCTGTGGAGCTGCCATGCTGGCTCTGGGCCGGGTGAACGAGTCTCCCAGCACCTCCTTGTGTTCACCAGCCTGGAAGCTCTCCACACTTCATCTTTTGGGTTTTTAAAAACGTTCATGACACAGGCACGACTGATTAAATCATTGACCATTAGTGATTGAACTCAATCTGCAGCCTCTCTCCCTTCCCTGAGAGGTTGGGAGGTGGGGCTGAAAGGTCCAACCCTCTAGTCACCTGGTTGGTTCCCCTGGCAACCAACACCCCTCTGTAGGGGCTTTCCAAAAGTCACCTCATTAACACACTCAGGCGTGACTGAAAGGGGCTCATTATGAATAACAAATAACTGCTATCTCACCACTTAGAAAATTCCAAGGATTTTCCACAAATGGGGATGAAGATGAAATATGTATATTTTGTATTATAAATCACAATATCATAAGGACATAGCAGGGGAAAAAATAGAACACATAAATGCATAAAATTAGTCTTATATGCTAGAAAAGAAAAAAAAAAATAGAGTAATTGGATTGCAAATGATTCTGTGGGGAATGGAGTACTTTTACTAGATCAGGGAATGTCTCCCCGAGGAATTGATATTTGAGATGAGACCCAAATGTTGAAAAGGAATTGGGTATGCAAAAATCTGGAAAAAGAACATTCCAGACAGAGGAAATTACAGGTCAAAGAATAAGAGCATAGCCTATTCAATTAGCAGCAAGAAAGTGTGATGTCTGGATGAGCGTGAGTAAAGGTGGGGAGGGACCTGGACAGGAGGCCAGATGTACAAAGGGCCAGAGGAAGGAGCACCTCCAAGGCCAAGGAGTGGAGCTGTCATGTCAGGTGCCATGGGAGGCTACTACATGCAGTTTTTAGGGACTGGCACTCTCCATTGACTTTTTAAAGGTTGTTTGCCTTCCAAAGAACAGATCATTAGGGTGATGTGATGGGGAAAAGTGTAGAGATTGAGCTGTAACCAGGAGATGCGTGAAATGCCTTTGAGACCAGTTATTTCAGGATTACACCAGAAAAGTTTCGTTAAGGAGCTGGTCCTTGAAGCCATTGCTTGCTTAGCTAAACTGGAGTTTTCCAAGGAAAAGAGATTGAAGGGAGAGGAGGGACACTTTCCTGGAAGATATGGCAGAGATCTGTGGCAGGTTATGGTCAGAATACAGAGATCCCAAATCCCACAGGCAAATGGAGAAGCTGTGATTGAGCCATGACTGAGACATGAGCTCTGAGCAGAGCACTGAATTAACGCTGAGACTCTGGAAGCCAAAGCAAAGCTCGCCTGCCTCTGTGCATCAGGCTGTGGTGAGGTCAGCTCTTTCCCAGGCTTTGGAAGAGGCTCGGGGCATTATCCACCATTTTTTCTCTCTGGACCCCAAAGATTCGTCTCTACTCTTGCCCAGTTCCTGAGGTCTCTCTAGTAATGGTCCCCAGAACCAAGGCTAAAGCAGTCTCACCACCAGCCCCACACTGAACCCAAGTAATCCCGTTACCTCATTGTTACCCCGACTCAAGTCCAGGATGAATTACAGCCTCAATGTAAAATTTCTTAATATTTTCAAAATCAGATCTACTCTTACAGAGCAAAGATTTGACTGAGAGGAGTCAGCCCCTCAGACCCTTTGTGGATAACCCTCCCCTTTGCCACAGCCTCTGGTCCCTCGGCTTTGGCGAAGCTGTCAGCCTTGCCCACGGGGCCTCTCACGACATGCCCAGCAGAGTGGTCTGGAGTTCAGCCCAGTCCCCGCTCGTGACAGCAGGTGCCCTTCTGTCCTGCAGGGTCGGACCGGTACCTGGAAAACCGGGATGCATCTCGACTAAGTGGCCGGGACCCCTCCTCATGGACAGTCGAGGATGTGATGCAGTTTGTTCGGGAAACTGATCCTCAGCTGGGACCCCATGCTGACCTTTTCCGTAAACACGTAAGTGTCCCTGCCTGATCTTTTCTCGTTTGCTGAGAGTATTGCTTCTGCAGCCTGGAGACTCTTAAGGGCCTGGGCTATGTATTTGTTCCAGGTCCCTTGAAACTGAGCCCAGGAGACCAACACAAACTTAGGGACAGAGTATTGGGTCTCAGCCCTCACTGGGCATTGAGTTCAACTTACTCCCTAGCATGGGGTCTAATGCAGCCATTCCTACTGGGTGGGCACCCTGGGGCTCAGCGTCAGGGACACTGCCTGCCTTGCCCTGAGAATCGGGCCTCAGCCCAAGTTAGGATCCCTTGCCAAGTGGCCCCCAACTCTCCACCCTCTTCAGTCCCTCATCTTCTACTGGCCCCTCAAACATCTCTTCAAGTAATCCTTTGGCCCTGTGGCCAGGGACTGCTCTTGATCCCCTGCACTGACCATACTTCTGATTTGGGGCGCAAAGCCATTTCCCCATAGCCCCTGCTGCTTGTGCGGTTCTGCCCTTGGGCACTGGAAACAGATGTGTTCCTTTCACTGGTCACTTAAATCTCCCATGCCAGGTGGTTTGGAGGGTGCTCTTAGCTCAGGCTGAAGGTCCGGAGCTGCTCGGTAAGCGCCTGCTTTGTGTCTAGCTCACACAGAGTCCCTGCCGCTCCGGAAGGAAGAGGGCTCAGAATGACAGTGGGGGTCAGTATGAAATCAGGCTGTGAGAAGTGACAAGTATACTGACTGAGGAGGCTTCCTGGGGGCTGGAACTGAGCTAAATCGCAGAGATTTGGGGTGCAGGCATGTGGAGAGCTTAGCCCAGTGAGCTCAGCAGTGGATGTTGAGGGGAGGGATGGTTAGAGACAGATGTGGGAGACCAGGTGGGCTTTAGTGTCAGAGCAGGTCCACTGGACTCCACGCGGCTGGTACTTCCTGGTTGGTTGGACCAAACAGGCCTCTGATGGCGCCTCCTCCCACCCCCGCAGGAGATCGATGGCAAGGCCCTGCTCCTGCTGCGCAGTGACGTGATGATGAAGTACATGGGGCTGAAGCTGGGGCCTGCGCTCAAGCTCTCCTACCACATTGACCGGCTGAAGCAGGGCAAGTTCTGAGCAGGAAGACACGGCCTAGACAGCTGAGGGGTGAGCGGGCAGGGGCAGCGTTCTCCTCTCAGGAAGCAGGTGCCTCATGGCGTTCGGGCCGCCTCAGGACTGCAGGAGGCTGTGTGGAGCCTCACTGCTACCCTCCTGGCATAACGTGTCCTTCCATGAAGGACTGAGGGGGCAGGTGAGGGGCCCAGGGCTGGCGCTGCTCTTCCCTCAGCCCTGCCTCTGCTCTGAGGTCCCCTCTATTTATTTCCCAAGCCCGCTGGCCTCTCACCAGGAGATCAGACCCAACACCTGCCATGTGGTGGCGAAGGGGCTGACCTCTGAGGCCTTGGAAGATGGGGCTGAACTGACACCCGTGCCCAGTCCCCTCAACCTGCTGGGTTGGCGTGGCCCTCACTGCCCCACAGCTCCTGCCTTCTTCGGAGATCCCCAGACTCCACGCTCACAGTGCAAACCTCTACTTTTTTAAAAAAGATCTTTCTTATTGTTAATTTATTGTTTCTGGCACTCGGGCCAGCCCTTCAGTCTCTACTCGTTACTTCAAACAGGGGGTTTCAGGAGGAGAGAGACTGCCCTGCCCTGGTCCCAGGGCACTTTCTCTGTGGGACGGACAGACCCATAAAGTCTTGACCACATCATTCAGCATGAGGAGGAGAGGGTCCCTGTCACCTTCCCCTTTCTTCCGCCACTGGGCCCTTTGCAGCACAGCCGCATCTGTGGGAATGGGGATCCCCTGCCCCGCACTGTCCCCCAGCACAGCCCCTTGCCCCGGCCAGAACTGCTGCAGCAGCTCGGCTGATGATTTTAGGCTAAGAGGGCCCTAGAGTGGGTGGGAGGAAAGGGCCTCCAGGCTGGAGTCTGGCTGCACCCACTGCACTATTCACACGCTTCCTTCGTAAGCAGGTCAGCAACACAGCTGCCCCACTGCCATCTGGACTTATTTTATGTCGGTTTGTTTATAAATAAAAAACAGTATAGGCGCCAGTGTCTTTTTAATCAGTCAACACCCAAATCACTGTTTTCCAGTGGGCAGAGCAGTGCCTCCTTGTGGTCTCAGTCTCCTCACATATAAAATGAGGAGCATTTCCCTGAGTTCTGCCAGCAATCCCCAGGGAACAGGGTATTTGCCAGGTGTCTTCTGGGGCCCCAGCATTGCGTAGCCCCCAGAAAGGCAAAGGGCTTTGCTCCAGTGCAGCAAGACAATGGTGAGCACAGGCTGGTGAGCCCGAGCTGGAAGAGCACAGGCTGGTGAGCACAGGCTGGTGAGCCCGAGCTGGAAGAGCACAGGCTGGTGAGCACAGGCTGGTGAGCCCGAGCTGGAAGAGCACAGGCTGGTGAGCACAGGCTGGTGAGCCCGAGCTGGAAGAGCACAGGCTGGTGAGCCCGAGCTGGAAGAGCAGTTCTGGGGTTAGCAGCTCCACAGAGCCTCCATGGCTGGGTTCACCCACGTGCCGGCCAGGGCAGGCACTCAGGTCCAGGGCCACATCCCTGTTTCTCATGGGGCAGCTGAAGAAGGTGGAGGGGCAGCAGCACAGTGCAGTATAACCGAGAGTAACTAATACGATTGTGTTACGGTGTACCCCCAAAACTCGACACACATTAGAATGATCTCATTTAATCTTCACAGCAAACACATTTTATAGATGAGGACAGTTAAGCTCAGACCACATAGCCAGGAAGTGCTAGAGTAAGCGTTTCAAGCCAAGTAACCTGACTTCGGGCCAAGGCTGAATTCCAGCCAGTCCAGCTAGCTATTAGCTGTGGTGCTTTGGATCAGTCATCTCCTTTCTTGGAGCCCACCTGGCTCTGAGAGGTTTGGATAAGGAGACTTCTGAGGGGAAGGGAGTACTTGCCAGCTCTCACCGGTGACTAGTTCTGACATCTGATTAACTTAGAATGCCTTTTCCTCTCGGCTACTTTGAGGTTCTAACCATGGTCTCAGTGAAGCAGCCAGAGGGTCAGGGCTGCCAAACCAAATAGACCTCGGTTTGCCACAGACTCCTGGACGTGGGGCCTGGTAGGCTGCACTGCTCATTCAGGGCACTCCCAAAAAGGGCCTTGACTTATTTTCCAGGGCTCTTCTGGACAGAACCTCTGTCCCTGGCCTAGAGAAGTGCCTGGGGTCAGAGGGATCCTGGAGCCAACGATGTGTGTTCTGATCCATCCTGGAAGTAGCTGGGCCCTGTCAGTGCTCCATGGGGCCTGGGATTGGTATTGAAGGAAGGACACCAGGGAACATGTGTGGGCACTGGGCCTAGAGAGACATTACAGAGGGAGGAAGTACCTCTTCAGCCCCTGGGTTCTGGGAGCTGCCAGAGGGAGCCCAGGGCCACGCTGGTTGTCTCTCTTATAGCTGTATCTGTTTACAACAGGGGTGGGGGTGGGGGAAAGCATCCTCCTGAATGACTTCCCAACCTTGCCTGCCTGAGTACCTGACACTGGCCAAGAAGACATTGTTGACTCTCATGAGATCACAGAGGTAGTTGTACAGGCCCCGCCCGCTTTTTACAGCCCTGGTTCTCACTGCCACCCCATGCCAAGCCGCCAAGTGCCCTTGGGAACTGCTGGCAGGGATCAGGGAGCTGTGGGAGCTCAGGGCTGGCACCTCCCACTCCCTCCCAGGAACAGTCAGGACATGAGGGTCTCCCTTTTCCTCCTATTCCTGTTGGCCCTGAATGCCCCCACCCAGCTGAGGTGGCCCCCAGGCCCTGACTACCTCAAGGATCCGATCTGAAAAGATGCAGCCTGGTGGTGCCTGCCATACAGCCCAGAGGCTGGGGGTGGGGGGTGGGGTAAGTAGAGGGGCTAGTGTGTGCACAACTCAGGAGCGAGGTTCCTGGCCTGGCAGGAGGCTGGACAGGGACACGAAGAGCCCCAGCTCTGCCTTTGTTCTGCCCCCCTCACTTCTGCTCTCTGAACCAGAAACAGAGGGCTCAGTCTAGACTAGTTCTTAAGAAGCGTCCACGAGCCTCCTCAAGTTGTCCATATATACACAAAGCCCACTTTTCTGGGGAGAAGCCATAGCTCTCATCTGTGTGCCCAGAGCATGAAACCTCTGCTCTGAAGCCCTCTGACCCAGCCCTGGCCATTTCAGAGCCTCTTCTGGGCTCACACCAGGTTCGGACCAGACAAGCAGAAGCAGCAGTAGGGCCACAGTCAGGCCTCGGAGCCCTGGGGTAAGGTCCCCTCCAGAGGCCCCTGGCAAGGCTGCTCTGGTACCTGGAAGCAGCAGTAATCTCTGGTGAGCAGGAAACCCCTATGGCTCCCAGGAGGCCTGAGTGGACCAGGGAGGGAAGACAGGACCCCTGGGCCAATGAAAGGATATGGGGGACCCTCAGAGACCTGAGTCCTGGGCCCCTCTGTCCTTCTTTGGGCATATCCCCTCAGTCTTCCCTTCTGTGGACTGCAGGGGCAGGCTCACATGCTCTGTTCTCTAGCTCAGCCCTGTCTGACTCCCCTCTTTCCTGTCCCCAGCGGGGGGTGGGTGGCAGGCCCTTTCCTGCTACTCTGCCTCCCTCTCTCTCTGACCCTTCCCAGCCCCTGTCCATCTGTGAACCTCCCAGGAGCCTTGGCAACCCTTGAGTCCCTTGGGAGGCCCTGGGCCAAGCTGAGAGCCCAGGGCCTGGGAAGAGCAGCCAGCAGTAAGGAATCCCAGAAGCCCTACTGAGAGACTCCCCTCCAGAGACCCAGGAGGAGATCAGCACAAACAAGCACGGGAGCCCCTCATGGAGCCCCCAGGCAAGCAGCCCCTGCAGGAGCTCCCCACCGAAGAGTCCTTGCTGGAGGACTCAGGCCTGGAGGGGGCCCCCAGCACCCGTATTCTCTACGTGGGCCACCTGAATCCCCAGTTCTCGGTGCCGGTGCTCTCCTGCCTGCTCCGAGACACCCTGGAGCGGCTGGAGCTGCCGGTGGCGCGGGAGCAGATCGAGGTGGTGAGGCGGCCGAGGAAGGCCTATGCCCTGGTGCAGGTGGCCACCCACAGGGACGCCCTGGCCTCCCTCCCCTGGCGCCTGCAAGCAGCCTTGGAGGAGCACCAGATCATCAGGGAGCTGGTGGCCCGCGGAAAGGAGTTGGTGTTGGAAGATGGCCGGGGGCCCGCACACCACAGAGAGGTGAGGCTTCCCTGGCACCTCAGCCAGGGTCTGGGTAGGGATGGCTTGCACTGGGTGGGGCAGAGGGTGTCGTGGAGAAACTGGAGACAGATCTGCAAACGGGCTGCCCCCTCACTCCCAGAGGGACAATGACCCTTAGAGTTTGCCTCCAGCCTGGAAGCATGTGCAGAAAGGCCGATGTGTGGGACCGACTCCTCCCGGGGGCATCTGCATCCCAGCCTCCGGGGCCGGGCCAGCCGAGCCCTAGGTCCCACAGGGGTCCGGATTTTCTCCTTGGCCTGCTTCCTTCAGTTGACAACCACCAGCAGCCACTTGGTGCCAATTTGCAAAGCAGAGAACAAGGGCTCAGCCCTGCCCTTGGGGAGCCCTCTGTCTATGAGTAGAGCCAGACACCACCAGTGACAGTTACACAGAGGCCTCCTGGAGCTGCGGGGGCACAGGAGGGTCCCCATTGCCCTCTGGGGACAAATGAACAGGGGAAGTGGAATCCAGGCTGGACTTAGGGTGTGGGACAGGCCTTCCAGGCAGAGGGACATGACATGTACCAAGGAACAGGGTGATGAGGGGATGTTACATACGCAGTAGGCAGGCCAGTTGGTGTCCCTGGAGCTCAGGCTGAGGGCTGCAGAAGGAACTAAGGAAGAGTGAAGGCAGGGGCCAGGCCACCAAGGGTGGTGATGAGACCAGGCAGAGTGGGGCTGAATGTTGGTTTCTGTGGGGAATGTGAGGGAACAGTCACCTCACTGAGGCCGTGCAGGTCACTCCATGAGACAGGTGATCCTGGTTTATCTTTCTTTCCTTTTGGGGTGGAAACACCACAATGTTTAAATTGTTGCAGAAATAAACACCTCTGTGACTCACTTTAAGACCAGTGAGCCTGATTTCATGTTTGTATGACAGTTTCTCTCATTTTTGAACCATCTGTCTGTTCTGGGCACTGCAGGCTTGATAAGAATATGCCCCTGATCACCAAGCCCCAGCCCACACTGAGCTCCCAGCCTCTTCCAGAGCCCAGAAGGCAGCAGAGAACCCAGTAAGGGAGGAGTGACAGTCTGACTTGCATCTGGAGTCAGCGCTGAGGATGGGGGAACAGGGAGAGCCTGGGGCAAGGAGTCCAGGGAGAGGCTGACCAGTGAAGCCCAGACCAGGGGAGTGGCCCGGGCTCATGCCCAGGGGCCCCAGACAGAGCAGAAACCATGGCAGGGAACCTGGGGAGCCTGAGGGAAGCTGAAGTTCAGGAGGACTAGCCAGTGGTCCAGAAAGTGATCAGCAAGGGTTTCGGGGAGATCAGGAAGGGGGAGGGGTCTCAGGAGCCCCTCTCAGTTTAGAGACCTGAAGCTGTCACATGGGACCTCGGGGCACTGAGGTGTCTCCTGGTGACAGTCCTGGGCCTCAGGTCTATCAACCAAGTGGGAAGAGATTGGCCCACAGGTGTCCCAGCTTCCAGCCCAGGAAAGAGCTCTTACCGCCATGCATCTCAGCCCACCTGGGAAGAGGGCAGCCCAGCCAGGAAGGAGCAGTGGCTGGTTCCAACCCTGACTCAGCAGGGTTTCCCTCGGTAGCTGCAGGACCTTGGGCAGAATTACATCCCCCTGCCTGGGAGAGGACATGGGGATACCTGAGTGGGCTGGACCTCAGGGTGGTGGTGGGGTTCAGCCTGTCTGTCCCTCTTGCTGCCCTGGTCAGGGCTCCCAACTGTTGCCCCACTCCAGCAGGAGGAGGACAGCGGCCCCAGCCCCCACCCCAGCCCCAGCCCCCCAGCGGCCAGGCGCACCAACACCCCGCCTGCGCAGGCCGGGGCGTGGGCTAGCTCGCCGCACCGACCCCGTGGCACGCGCTCAGACAGTGCCATCGTGCACCCGGAGGGCCAGGGCCAGGAGCGGCTCTTCCAGGGGGCCTTCCTGGGCAGCGAGACGCGCAACGTGGAGTTCAAGAGGGGCGGCGGCGAGTACCTGAGCCTGGCCTTCAAGCACCACCTGCGGCGCTACGTGTGCGCCTTCCTCAACAGCGAGGGCGGCAGCCTGCTGGTGGGCGTGGACGACAGCGGGCTAGTGCGGGGCATCCACTGCAGCCACCGCGAGGAGGACCGAGTGCGCCTGCTGGTGGACTCCATCCTGCAGGGCTTCAGGCCCCAGGTCTTCCCCGAGGCCTACACACTCACCTTCATCCCCGTGGTCAGCACCTCCCCCAGCAGCGCGCCCCTCAAGGTGAGCTGCGGGGCAGGTCATCAGTCACATCATCACTACACGTGACGGCCCACATCTACACTGCTGAGCAGTGCTGGGCAGGGGGTGGCAGCGAAGGGGAAGCCAGGCAGGCAGTGGCTAGAAAAGAGACTTCAACTAGCCCTACCCCAGCCCCAGGCTGCCCTCAGGAGTCGCAAGCCAGGAGCAAGCAGGGCGGCGTTTGGGCTGCGTACTGTGTGGTGCAGCACCCGGGAGCTGCTGTTGCCCTTACCCAGGTGATCCGCCTGAGTGTGCTGGCCCCCAAGGCCCAGGCTGAGCCACAGCTCTATGAGACAGACCAGGGGGAGGTGTTCCTGCGGCGTGACGGGAGCATCCAGGGCCCGCTGGCCGTCCACACCATCCAGGAGTGGTGCAGACAGGTAAGTGGCCGAGGCGGGGCAAGTGGGGGCGGGGTGCAGGGCTGGCCCTGGGCCTCTTCAACTCTCACTAAGCAGTCGGGGGAACCCTCAGGTCTCCCTTGGTGCTCCATTGCCCGGTGAGTGTGCCAGAGGAGCTGAATTGAAATAACCCTACCACCTCCCATGTTCCACTGTTGTGTGGCTGGAGGAGCCAGCAAATAGGATATTAAGTTTTAAGACAACCCTGAGGACTGTACACTACATTTTCAGGGAGGCCCTCAAGTTAGCGGGCAGTGAGTGCTGGACACAGTCCCAAGGAGAAGCTTTTTCAAGAAGGAAAAGTCAGGTGGCAGAAAAGCATTGAGTGCAAGGGGCGGACAGAGAGGGGACATGAGCCAACCTGAGCCTGCCTCTGGTACTCAAGGAGGCTGCAGAGGACAGGCCATCCCAGGGCCTGGGACGCTCAGCTTCCCTCAAGACCCCAGGCTGACTCCATCAGGGGACCTTGCTTTCTCACCTAGGAATGCCCATCTGGTGCCCAGTGGCCTTTAGCAGGCCCCCCAGGCTCTCTGTGCCTTGCCCTCCTCCATCAGTTCAACCCCGAGAGGAAAGTGTGTGAACCTGAGACGATGTCGGCTTGGACATTTGTTTCTATGGTGTCCCCTCAGAAGTGGGCAGTGGAGCTGAGCAAGCTGGAGGAGAGGGTGAAGGCGTTGACGGTGGAGAAGGAGCAGCTCCAGCGGCAGCTGCAGCAGCGCAGGCCCGTCTCCTGCACCTGCTGCGTCCTGTGAGGGCCCCGAGGGCAAGAGAGCAGGGATGAAGCTGGCACTCTCCCTGGGGGATGCAGGGATTTTCTATCTGAACCAATGTCCTCCCAATAAACCCGTCCGGCTGCTCAGAGGGCCATGGGAGCACCAGGCTTCCTTGCTCCTTCAGCAACACTGCACACACATGGGCTGGTCCCCTGTGGCTTCCATCCTGAGCAGATCCTGGGATGTGGCTAAGAAATTGCTCTTAGCGTGATCCCCAGGGAACCTTACCTCCAGACAAAACCTGTACAAACTTGGCCAGAACTATACCAGGGCTGAGCTAGAAGGGAAGTAAGAAGCTCATCTTGCCCACACCAGGGTCTAGTGACTGCAGTTGGCTAGACAGGGCCGGAAAGGAATTTGTCATTTTAGCACATCCCCTCTGCGGTTGGCAAGGCACACTGGTAACTGTGGTTACAGGGCAAACAGGCAGCCCCCAGCCCTGGCATGCTGGAACTTGTGATTCTCATAGCTCTTGAATGCATTACAAGGACCTGAGGCAGGAATGGCCATTTCGAAGACAGTTGGCCAGCCAGTTGGATGAAGCTGGGTCAGGAGTCCTATGCTAAGTCCCCCTCTGTCCAGGAGGCCTAGCCAGCTCTGGGCTCCTACCACACAGAGATGAAGGGGAAGGAGGCCAGATGGTCAGGTTCCAGTCCAGCTCTGCCTTAATGACTGGGTACCTTGGGGCAAAGTGCTACACCTGATAGTAACAGTACACTGTCATCCTTGGGCTGGTACCATGTCTCCCACACACCGGCAGGGGCTGACTTCCATTCCAAGCACCCTCCTGCTGCTGGAGGAGTCCTGCACTGCCATTTCCCACCCACCACCTCACCAGCAGAGACTCTATAAAGTCAGCGTCTGACCAGGACAGGCCTGGGCTCAAAGCCCTTCAAAGGCTCCCCATTTCATTGAGATCAAGGCCCACTGTGGTCTACACAATTCTCCATGACATGACCATCTGCCCGCAATGCCTCCTCCTGCCCCTGCTCATGCATTCCAGTGACAATGACCAACTTGTTTCGTGAGTCCTTGTCTCAGGGCCTTTGCACTGGCTGCCTCCCCTGCCTAAAAAGCAGCCCCCTCCACCCAGCTGCTTGACTCCCATTTCCTTTCCTCTCCACCCTATTTTAAATTACACCCTCTCCCCACCCCTTTCCTGCCTCTGTGCTTGATGCCAACCCGGGCATCACATCCTGACATGCTGATCGGGAAATGGCCAGTTTCCACAAAGGTAGGTGAGGTCAGGCTGTAGTTGAGCTGCTCCAGACTGCTAAGAACTAGCCCCGGTCACCGTGCTTGAAGGACACCAGAAACTATGCCAGGTTTCCTCCCCAAAAAGCCTCTGGGTACTGGTCAGTGGAGACTGGGCATGGAAGGCCGCCCTCCTGTATAGTCTTGGCTTCAGCCCTCGTTCCTGGTACAGTCTTATTGCCGCAGCCGGGTGGCAGGGTTGGTGAGCTTTGCAAGCCCTGGAAAGGCATCCGGGGTCCTTTTCTACAAAGGTTATGCAAGTGGGTCAGCACCTAACAACTGGTCGTTTGAGGCACTCTGTTTTGTTTTGTTTTGTTTTGTTTTATCCTCACCTGAGGACATTTTTCCATTTTTTGTTCAGATAGAGTGGGAGGGAGAGAGAGAGAAACATCGACGTGAAATGGACACCGAGTGGCTGCCTCCTGCACGACCCAACCAGGGCTGGGGACAAACTGCAACCAAGGTACGTGCCGCCTTTAGCAAGAACCGAATCCGGGTCTCTCTGGACCGCAGGCCAACACTCTAACCGCTGAGCCAGACTGGCCAGGATGTTTGAGGCACTCTTAAAGGGAGAGGTGGGAACATCTAACCACGGCGAGGTTTTTGCAAACTACCTGACACCCAGCCAAGTCCTCACTGCTCAGGGAGCGCTGCTGTCACCGCCGGGCATGTCGGAGCCCTGTTTGGGGAATGGCTTTTATAGTAACCGATGACTGCCTGATGGGACCACTAGCTAGAAGAGGTTAGAATCCACCCAATCAGCCACATTCAAAGTACCAAGATGCCCTCTGTGAGTGAAGACATTTTATTTCGGCCCACGAGAAACGGAGACAGGCAGCTGGGCTGCTCTTGGTCAGCAGGAAGAGCACCAGCTTCTGGGCCTCAGCAGTGAGGGCGGCCGTGGACTAGGAGTGGAAGGGTAAAAGGGAACCCGCTTCTTTTCTGGATCACTGGTGGAGGAGCCAAATGTTGAGCTAAAAACATTTTCTCCCCAATCCTGTTTCTCAAACATCAGTGAATGATGCTGACCACTGACAGGCACCGGCCGAGCCCGGAGCCTCTGCCTCAGCCTGCAGAGGAGACGGTTAGCAGCTAGCGGGTGGCAGTGTCACCAACGTGCCACAGGGAGTGCGGATTCGGTACCACTAAGTTCACTTTGAAGGAAAAACCGCTCAGGACTGCGACCGGGACTCGAGGCTGGGGGAGCAGAAGGCTGCTCCCTGGCCACAGGAGGGGCACATCCCTGCCTGGCAGAGGGGTGGCCTCCTTCAAAAACAACAGATCTACTCCCCCTTCTCAAGACCAAACCATGCACACGGCACCCATGCTTCTCTGAATCTCCGCCTTTATTTGCCGAGAACCTAAATTTGAGTCCTCTGGGAAATTCTGGTTCCTAGTAAAAAGAAAGGCCCCCTCTTAGTTTTCTTTTTTTTCAAACATACATTCTTTTTTTTATCCTCACTCGAACACTTTTACATTCTTTGTTCAGACAGAGTGGGAGGGAGGGAGGGAGAGAGAGAAACATCGACGTGAAAGGGACACATCGAGTGGTTGCCACCCACAGGACCCAACCAGGGCCGGGGAAAAACTGCAACCGAGGTACGTGCCCTTAGCGGGAACCGAACCCGGGTCTCTCTGGACCACAGGCCGACGCTCTAATGGCTGAGCCAAACTGGCCAGGGTCAAACATACATTCTTTTATCATCATTATTATTATTGATTTTAGAGAGAGGAAGGGAGAGAAACATCAATGTGAGAGAGAAACATGAATCAGTTGCCTCCCATGTGTACCCCAGCTGGGGATCCAGCCCACACCCTGGGTATGTGCACTGACTGGGAATCAAACCCATCTTTCGGTATATAGGACAATGCTCCAACCAACGGAGCCACCCGGCCAGGGCTCCCCTCTGAGTTTTCTAACAAACCATGAGATCACCCAATAAGGCTGCTCACCAGGAGGGGAGCCTGGGACGGGCCGCTCGGGACCGCCGCACACAGGGACATCTGCACAGACACTTTCCACCCAGCCAGGATATAAAGAGCATACAGACAAAGTGGGCCTCTTGCACGGCATCATTTATTTCTTAAGTTAAGAGTTTACACCGAGTCCAGCCAGAATATAAGGGGCACACAGCTGTGCCTACCATTACATCATGTAAAGAAAATAGACTTTCATACTGCCTTTCGACTGTAACACCACCATCCTAGAAGGAAGAAGTTCCTCAAGCAAAGCTGTCCACATGTGAGAGGGTTTAGAGGCGGCTTCCCCAAAAGGTTCTCTGCTCTTTAAGCGACTCCTTGATGCAAGGAGTGCTTCCTGGCCCCAGGAGAAGCCCAGCCAGAGGACGGGCTCTCAAATCGTGCTTCAGAGACACAGACCTCTTGCCGTTTCATGTGACACCAAACTGACCACTGCTCTGGACAGCGCATGCCAACCAGAGTTGGCACTGGGTCCCCGCAGCACAGGGCAGGGCCGAGGCCGGTCTCTGGTTTCACTGCTCTTGGTAGTGAGCCTGCAGGTCACCAGCACCGAGTCGTGAGCAGTGGCTAAAATCACCCCTCCGTGCGCACAAGTGCGTGCGGCACACTCGAGAATGGTCTGGGCCTCCCTGGGGAAGCGGGAGGCCACACACTCGAATCCACAATGGCTCGAGGTAGCTGCAGAAACAAGGTGCTTAGCAAGCACTGCACCGGCCCCATCGGTCACCTGCTCCTGCCCAGACCTCCTGCTGCTCGTCTGGGGCCAGAGGACTAAAAAGCAGTGTCAACACCAGGCAGCACACTGTAGGAACCGACACACATGATGGGACATGCAAGTCACATAGTCTTCCAAACACCTTTTCCCCATAATAAAATAGTCTTAATAAAAACATAATTTAAAGGAAGTGTCAAAAGCTGAGTGTAAAATCGAAGCTGTAAACTCCCAAAGTCTGAAGGCTTTCTTGAAGAATCACCAGAGCTTTAAAAAAAGAGAAAAGAAATGGTGATTATATGATAGATGTATGTTAAAGTGGAAAAGTCAGAATTTAGAGTCAGCTGCTATGGTCAGCTGTTTTTCACTGAAGAACCAGTAGTAGGAGCCTAAAATGAATAATTACAAGCTAAAGTCATAATTCCTAGAGAATCATACACTTTCCAGATCTGACATGAAGCCTTTCGTCTGCCCCCACACAAGTGTTCTTCCCGAGCGCCCGCCTCTTAGCGGTGCCAGTGACGTGGTGAACGCTGCACTCGGCGGCCGTCAGCAACGCTATCACCAACCCAACACCTACCCTGCTGCTCAAGTTTCCTCTCTGTGTGGCAATTTCTCAGACTACCAGCCAGCCTCCAGCAGACTCTTGGTGGACAGCCCTGCTCATCCATCGGGCTACGTGCTCCACCAGCAGTCAGCAGCCCTTCCCAGTGCAAACCTCCCTCTAGCCGCCCACCTCATCCAGGGGCTCCCTGACCCATGGCAGAAGCGGGCTTCTTCTTACCTGGGACAGGACGCCCCCTACAGGGGACCACGCCACATGCCCAGTTCTCCTTTCAGACCCCACAGATTCTGGACTGACACCCTGACCCCCTCTGATAGCCTCAGCAGCAGACTATACTTTTGCTCCACAGTCCACTCAGTTATCTTGGCAGGACTCTACCCTTCACGGCAGTGCCCACAGCTACTGTACTTCATTTACTTACAAGTCCTGTAACTACAAACACAAATACTCAAAGTTCGTTCAATAATTGTTTGGATTTTAAGGGATTTCCAGAATAAGCAGCAATCAACTTAAAAGTGTTGCACATATCAATACTAAAGCACTTCCTGATGAAAGCGTAAGGCTCTGCAAAAATGACAACTGCCATGCTGTCACATCTGTCACCTCCTTCAAGATCTCCAAGTTTACGGGTACATGAAATACCAATGAGCTAAGAATCTAGTTCTCCCAGATGTGGTCAGTCTGGCACTTGAACGTAGCCATCAGTAGGACACAACTGCCCAGTGACTGGTGCCCCACCACTGGAGTACCCAGAGCAGGCTGGGTACCTGCGTGTCCTCGGAGCAGAGCAGGCTGGGTACCTGCGTGTACTTGGGAGCAGAGCAGGCTGGGTAACTGCGGGTACTTGGAGCAGAGCAGGCTGGGTAACTGCGGGTACTTGGAGCAGAGCAGGCTGGGTAACTGCGGGTACTTGGAGCAGAGCAGGCTGGGTAACTGCGGGTACTTGGAGCAGAGCAGGCTGGGTAACTGCGGGTACTTGGAGCAGAGCAGGCTGGGTAACTGCGTGTACTTGGAGGGGTCTCACCCATTTGATGCCCAGGTGACCTCACCGTTTTCATCCTCTGGTAGATAAACGTTTTAACACTAAACTATGATATTCTTACAATTCTAGTGTTATCAACATTACAAAAACAAACAAAAAAACTAAAGCTTAAAAATAGCACATACGTTACCATCAGTCATGATTTATTGATGGAAACTTCAATTCTGTGATCTCAGAGTCAGGGGAGCTGCTTCCGCTCCTGTCACTATAGGTGTCCCTGTAGAATTCAGATGTTTGTTCATCATCACCCAACAAAAACTCGCTTCACTTCCCTGTTTTTGCCACCACTGTCACCATAAGGACACTTGTCTGCATACACAGACATCAGAAAGGCTCTTTACTGATTACATATTTAGTATAAAGCTGTAGAGCTTCTTCTAGTTACAAAAGGTACACAATCGAATTATACTTCAGTCCTGATACCCTAACCACCAGCTCAGGGTAACTAACTGGTTCCGGATTAAGGTGCACAGGGTCCTGAAACCACCTGGCTGTGGCTGACATCCTGGAAAAAAACAGTTCCCTTTGGACCACAGAATCCTACTTAGAAATACAGTCCTGGAGCCCTGATGCTACAGAGAGGGCGCCTGACCACAAGGCCGGGGAAGGTCATGGGCATCATAGAAGCAGCCTGAGAAAACCCCAGGGAAGGAGAAGTCCCCTGCATGCCCCTGTGAGAAGGAGCACCCAGCCAGGCTCTTGGCTCCTGGGCTCTGCTTATATCATCAACGGGGTGATGGCTGTTGTCCTTGAATCAGCAACTACCTAAAAACTAGAGAAGGGTGACCTCACCTGGGCGAGAGCCTGCAGCCTTTCTGGAGGTAATGTGGGAGCCTCCCCACGGAGGCCAAGAGGAGGCCAAAGTACGGTGGGGATGGCTTGATAGGTCTGGACAGGAACTCAGGGTGGTACTGAACTCCAACAAAAAAGGGATGATCTGAAACCGAAAGGCACAGGAAACAGCTTCACTACGTATGTGCACAACAAATGTATTAGAGAAAAAAATCTCATTAAATGTTTCACCTTTGCACAGACCCCACAGTTATCTGACTGTAACCTGGGTAAAAGTAACCACAAGGTGTGGGAGAGTTGATGCCCCCTCCCTCCTGGCTGAAGGGACCTGCTCTCCAGGTTCCTGTCCCTGGCTGCCCAGGCATCCAAGGGACTGAGTCACACAGGTCACATTAGTTTAGAGGGGGACTCAAGTACCAAGTCCAAGCTCTCACTCTGGAGGAGGAGCTGCAGCCAGAGGTGAAACATGCCGTGGAAGGAAGGCCATGGCACAGAGCTCGTGCTGTGGACCCTGGTGTCCCCGGCTCCAGACAACCCCTCCTCCACCAAACTCCTGCCCTCATAAGACAGCGCTGCTTCCTAATTCTTTCAGGTCAAGGGTAACAACATTTTTACATTTTCCCAAAATACAACAGCCCAAGTAATCACCTTCCAACTCCACAATTTCCATTCTCTCTCCTCCAACATCCTGGCCAACAAACTTCAAGCCTTGCTCCTCCAAACACTTTTTCAAGACTGGATTCACCTGTTGTAGAATGAAAAGTAATTTCTCAGCTTATTCTTTCCAAAGTAACAGAAAGGAAAAAAATGTAAAACTCACAAAGCTCAATTCCTCACCTCAAATCTGTGGCGGTGCCTCTCTTCCAAGTAATCTGGATCTCCATAGAGTTTCCCTGGCAAAAAAAATCAAGCTGATGTAAAGAATGCTGATGTCACACACACAAAACCCAACTACCACCACATCCTGCTTTCTACTTCTTGTATCATCTACACAGCCAGGCCCTGTGAAGATTACTTCTAGGATTCTCCTGCCCACCCCCGCCACCTGCTCGCGGCACAGTCTAGACCGAGTCTGGGGCTCTGCCTCTCTCCAGCCACGCCAGACAAACCGTAAGACTTTCATCACCACCCCCAACATGTGACTGCTGAGGCACACCCTTGGAAAACCAATCAGGATGCACCGCATGTCGGAAGCCTTGAGGGCGATGTTGTTTTTTTATTTTGTTTTTATCCTCACCCAAGGATATTTTTCTATTTGTCTTCAGATAGAGTAGGAGGAAAGGGGAGGGAGAGGGGGAGAGAGAGAGAAACATCGATGCGAGAGAGACACATCGAGTGGCTGCCTCCTGCACAACTATGGACCACGGCTGGGGATGAACCGCAACTGAGGTACGAGCCCTTGACCGGAATCGAACCCGAGACTCATTGGTCCGCGGGCCGAGGCTCTAACAGTGAGCCAAACTGGCCAGGGCAAGGGCGATGTTTTAAGAGCTACACAGACGACCATCGGGGCCAGCGCTGTGCGGCTGAGTCACAGCTGTCAAAGCTCCTCACCCCTGGTGGCTGCCTGTGAACAAGCACTGCCCTTGGAAGTGGGTGCTTTCCAAACCCCCAAAGGCTGCCAGGTGAGATCCCCGAGCCCACAGGAGAGATGGGAGGGCTGAAAGATCCCCTACTCAGGAGACCCAAACCATGCTGCTGCCAGATCCCCAAACAGAGCTGCTTCTAATATGTATAGAGAGAGCTTGGGCAAGAAAATGAAATCTTAATTTTCTAAAGTATTTTCTTCCCCAAATTTTCCCTAAATCTTTAGCACCTGCTAGTAGTACTTTTAGAATTAAATCTATTTAGGTTGAACCTTATGAAACTGCCATTTTTGTGGGACAGAAAGTGCCAACATCATCAATTTCATACGGTTCGACCTCATAGTTGAGAAGAGTTTATAATGGGTTTTACCTAACTGCCTCATTCTGGCAACTCGTCCACACCCAAGGTTCCCCTGGTTCCTGGCTTCATTCACCACCTGTGACCTTCCTAAGACCCATCCTGCAGCTTTACCTATTTCAGTGCATCCTAAAAGTGCATGACTGGGAAAGGAAAGGAAGAACTTCTAAAGCAAGATCAGAACCCAAGACGCCACGGCCCGCAGCACCGCCCTAGGACACGCGTCCTGGAGGTGCCGAGCCGCAAGCTGGGCGGCGGGAGGCAGCTCTTACTCATGACGGAGTTCTTGGTCTGGAAGAGGGTTCTCCTCTTGCCCAGCCGCATGGTCCCGCCCATCTGCCCAGGATTGTGTTCTGGCATGTCTATGACCTGGAGATGTTGAAAAACACACACACAATGCAGACTCCGCTGGAGACCGTGTGCTAGAGGAAATGAGCCTGGGGGGAGGCTGATTCCCTGGCCTTTCCTTGTAAGGCTGGTCACGGGAAAAGGCCCCAGTGGTCGTTTTTAACCCTTCGCTGGCTAGGGGCTGAAGCCTCCAGCCCGCCCTGAGGAGCTGCAGGACCCGCACAGCCGCTCCCTCCCTTGGCCGTTCCTGCCCCAGCACACGGCTCACAAGTGCTGCTGGACTGCAGCCGTTCGCACAGGACTAGCACAGCCGCAAGTACACCAGACGGCACGTTATCACACGCCCCCTCCACCAGGCCGCCGAGCTGCTCAGACAGGATGCTCGTCTAGGGTTCGCCAAGCCCCGACAGCTTAGTGAGCGTCCAGTCCACCGCTCAGTCCCATGCTCCTCTGAGCACCATCTGACCTCGAGGACCTTCCCTGTGCTCTCTTCCCCCGCCGTCCCCCAACATCTCAAAACCTTTGTTTTTCTCCTCCTGAGGTCTTAGTGTTAGCAAAGTTCAATTTCAGGTCAACAAGCACATACTAATGCCGTTCAAGTGCCTTAAGATCGAGAGCTTTGCCCATCGTGTTTAACACAGCATCCTCCGTGTCAACAGCAGGCCTGCCGCTGCTGGGCTGGGGATGCGGGGACAAAGAAGGCACTGTCCCTCGCCCAGGAGCCACATTCCTCTGGTAGGAGATACAACATGAGGTATGCTGGTCTCGAAGGGCTTTGGTTACCATTAAACAACTCAGTACTGTATTCCAGAAAGTCTTCAATGACGTGCCCCTCTCCCAAGGTTGTTGGGAATTAAATGAATCAATGTAAGGGGAGGGCAAAAGTAGGTTTACAGTTATGAGTATGCAAACGTTTACTTTTGTATTGTTTACTCTTGTATTATAGATCTTTCCACACAAACGACTATAAACCTACTTTTGCTCACCCCTGTATAAAGCGGTAACCAATGCCTAGCACATAATAAATGCCTATGAGTATTTCGTATCAGCTAACGGGAGTGGGGGTGGAGAATTATTTTAATCAGGATTCCCCCAAGTTGGATGAGATGGTACCCGTCCTTAAAACTTTTTGTGGCAAAACAGAAACCTAGTAAGAAATACAATGAGAAAGAAAATTCTTCCCATCTAGTAGGTCTGAAAGTGCAGGGTGTCAGGTTCTTTGGGATGGACCCAAGTGTTCTCATTTCCTGTCTCTGACCATCATCAATCACTTTCATAAATGTCCCTTCCACACCCTTCTAGCCCTGGTGAGATTCAAACACTGGACTCACCACAGGATGACTGGTATTGGGGTTAAACTCTGTAGAATTGGCATCTGAAAAATAAAAATATTTGTTATGAAAATTATTACAAGCAAATCTGATTATTTATAAGTTTCATTCCTAAGCTCTAAATCACAATTTCCCCCCTCAGTTTAAAGTCATTCAGTGATTAGAACAAAAACCAGGGACAGCATTTTAAAGTTATAAAATACACACACACATGCATTTCCCATGAAATCTGTAACTCTGGGAGGGGTCAAAGCTGTACGAAATGGGGACGTAACCTATTTAGATGAGGCGCCCCTATGATGGTTCCTACACTGTAATCTCAACTTCTTTCCCTTTTCCTTTCAGACTGTCTGGGCTTGGCCATGGGCCTCAGCCTGGCAGGTGCTGCACAGTGGCCTTGTCATCTGGAAGCCAGTCGGGCAGAGCTGAAGGCAGGGCAGGGCGACCTCAGACACGCCGCAGGGAACAGAAAACCAGCCACCCCACAGAATGCTGACAAACTGCTGTGCTGGAAGCCACCAATTTGGGGATGGTCTGGACACACTGATACAGTTGGGCAGACACAGAACCGACAGGATTATTTCCTATTTGCCAGGCCCTGTGCTAGGACGTCCCACGTCTGACTTCATTTACTATTCACAGCCGTGTGAAGCGGCTTCCCTTCTTACCCCACTTACAGACGTCCAGGCCCAGAAAGGCTAAGGAATTTGCCCAGAATCGCCCATAATAAGTGATAAAGTCAGAATTTGAGCCCTGGTCTGACCAGCTCTACAGCTCAAGTTCATAATAACTGCAAAGCCTCACACAGGCCAGCGTGTTCCCGCTGGACACCGACCGGTTCCCGGCCGGTGAGATCGATCTCCAGAGCAGGAAATGCAGGGGCGCAGAGCTTGCTCAGCTGGGTTCCCTCCTTCCTGGGGTTCCGCTCGGAAGGGCCACACTTTCCCCTGCTAATGCACCCCAAGAGGTACTGAGAGACCAGGCCTGTCCTTCTCCATGGCCTCCAGTGAGCCAGTAGGCACCAGGCCTTACATCCTCCAGGAGCATTTAAGCAAGAATGTAACAGGTTTTTAAGTAGACACTTACCTTCCCATCCCAGCACACTTCTTGAAAATTCAACCACTGCCAACTGCATTCCCAAGCACACGCCTTGAGGTGGGAGAGAGAAACGAGTGAAGCTCCCCGAAGGCCCCATCCCACACTTGCCAGCAGCTGCCGGGCCATGTCCCTGTTCGCAGCACTCCAGCCGCAGACTCCAGCTTCCTGCTACCGCGAGCACCCCGCTATGCGGCATCTGTGCCCGATTTCAAAACCTGGGTCTGGGTGTATGTAGAGACTCCAGGTTTGGGAAGTTATTTAATTTTAGAAATAAACAATACTCCATGCAGTACTTAAAACGTCAAATTTTCCTACCCCCCCCCTCATTAAGTTCTCATTTACAACTGGCCAAGTGCAGATTACTGAAAAGCACAGCACGAGGAAGCACCCCAAATCACTTCGCTCAATTCCAGGCAACTGGCGCTTCAAGTGAGGGACAGTGGGCTCCCATGTCTTGCCTAAGGCCAAGCTCAGTAAATAAACAAGATTTCCTGACATTTCATTCTTTGAAAATTCCATGACATCTAGATGCAACTCACAAGTTTTAACTATTCGCTTTAAAGGAGGGCCTGAATTTCTCCCAGACAGAACCGAAAAGGCTTTGACTGGAGTTGCCATCTGAAAGCCGGCACCTGTTCGGTTTAGGTGACCCCGTTTCACTTATAGGCTCCTGCCGGGCACCTTCCTTGTGTTCTTTCCTACTTCTTTTTAAAAAATCTTTATTGTTGAAAGTATTACAGATGCCCCCCCCTTCCCCCTCACTGACGCCTCCTCCCCACTCCCTCTTTCCTACTCCTTACCCAAAAAAGGCTTCTTCTGTTTCCGAGCCCAGGAGATAGCTTGGATTTTTCCTTCCGTCCCTCGAACACCAAACCCCCCCGGAACCAGCACTCCACTGCACGAGAGAGCACACCACAGGCGACCTCCTTTCCACCAGTCCGTCCAGCAATAACCACCCAAGGAGCCACTTCCACGACACGGAAGCCATGAAGTTATTTGCTACTGGACTATGTCTGTGATCTCAGGATTGCCAACACGCTGAATGGAAACACTATGAACTTAGAAAACGCACACAAAACCATGGACTTTTCTTAGTGACATTACAAAGTGCTCCTACCAAGTTAAAAAAAAGATGGCATATAAAATTGAAATACTGCTACCATAGAGTATTTGTCCCAGGCATGGGCTCTTTACTAGTTTTTAATCTGTGTTAATATAAATGCAATTTTTTTTTTTTTTTGCCTGCAGGCTCACTGTGCTCTCCCAGGAGGGAAGGGGCCTTGCCTCGTGAGCTCTGCGCGCCACGTTGACCCGCGTTCTCAACCGTACATGCCTGGCGCCATACATTCAATTCTTCCAGTGAACCTCAAAGTCTCGCTCATGTTTTGCCATTATAAATAGCCGCAGCCGAAAACAAACTACTCATGAGACTCTACTGACAGATATGCATCAAATCTTCTGGATGAAAACCTTTAAATAAGCCTCATCAATAGGTGCGTACAGCAAACAACGTCAATAAAACTAGAACAGGTTCTCTTCAGCCCCAACTCCACTGAGGAGCTGTACTTTGGTAAGGTTTAAATCATCCAGTTTGTAGTCTTCTTAAAAATTAAAAGGTATTTAAACCAGTAGACTTACTACCAGCACATGAAAACACAGCACTCTGCCCACCCAGACAACCCGGGCCCCTGGAAACCGCAGGCAGAGCCTACTCACTGCGCGCTGCAGAGCTTCTGCCAGGCCTCGTGGTAGCGCACGGGCTCCTCCAGCAAGGTGCTCGGCTCCAGGTCCGTGGAATCGATGTACTGGGAGCAGATGGGAGGGAGAAGAGAAGCAGCCTCATGACCCAAGCCACGCTCTTCCATAATTTCTCAACAGTATTATTATTGCCCCATGTTTCTCAATTTTAAAGTGACGCTCCTAATAGATATAAACCTAGTAATAATTTAAAATAAACTTTAAAATCCTTCTATTGTAAAACACAAGAGTTTCCTTCAGAATTAACTCCCAGCCCCATCTCTAGCTGCTCGATGCTCCATCTGATTAGGACGCACTGGAGAGACCCGAGTGTCCTCGCTGTTCAGTTTCCCCGGAGTGCTTTTCATCTTCACTGAAGTAAAACTTACAGACAGTAAAATACAAGCACGATATTTGTCCCAGGCCTCAAGTGGACAAGGGGTCATTTTAAGTGTCCACTCTGATGAGTTTTGTCAAACACTCACACAAAGGTGTGACACACCCACCCCACAACCTTGCTCTGGATATAAAAAATTACTGTCATCCCCTAAGGTTCCCGCTGCCCTCCCGCAAACCACCTCCTATCTGCTTTCTGTCACCACAGGTTCTGCATTTTGCAGAACTTCATACAGCTGGACCCACACCTATGCAGCCCACTGTCTGGCTGCGAGGTTCGGCCACGCTGCCGTGTCCCACGGCATGTTCCTTTCTCGTGCCCAGCAGCTGTCCTCTGCAGGAATACACCAGAGTGTTTATCCACTGACCTGGCTGAACACTGGAGCTGTTTCCAGATCTGGGCTATTAGGAAAAATTGGTCCTTTAGTATAAAAATCTCTTTTATGGACCTATGTTTTCATTTCTCAAGGAAACACCCGGGAGTGGAAATGCTGTCAATAGTGGGTATGCGTTAAACTTTACAGGAAACCGCCTGGCCGTTTTCTAAAGTGGTTGTACCATGTTACATTCCCACCAGCAAGGCTTGAGGGCCACATCCTCACCAACACTCCTAGCTACTCTGGCGGGTGAAGCTGGCATCTCACAGTGATTTAATTTACATTTACTTCCCTGACAACTAAAGAAAGGTGTTGAGCATCTTTTCACAAATGGCATGAGCAACTTTTAAGAAAGTGTCTGTTCAAACCTTTTACCCACTTTTCAACTAGATTGTTCATCTACCTGTTTCTTCCTGCACCGACAGCCCTGACGTAGGGACAAGATCGAGGCGTGGCCCAGTTGACAGGGTTCATGTCCAGGCCCTCGCCAGCCTGTTTCCAGACATCCCCCAATTCCTACTTTTCCATCCACTGAGTTCCCAATTCTTCCTTATTTCCAGGCCCTTGGATGTGCTCTACCTTCTGTCGGGAATGCCCTTCCCTTCTGCCCTGTCCATTTTCCCAAACCTGCCCGGTGTCCCTCCGTGAGGCAGTCTACCTTCCTCACATCTGCTCCGGCGGGATCACCGTCCTGTGTGTTCCTGTCACACCGAAGACACCTCACTGGCTTTCTAGTCACCTCCCACCTCTACCATCTAACACACGACAGACACAGGCTACCTCCAAGTGGATGAAACAAATGATCCAAAGAACTTGCGAAAAACAAGGCAGGGCAGTGTAATGAGATCCCATAATTCTTAAAAATGTACAGTAGGTCATTCTACAGGAATCTGTTCGCCAGCACAAAGCAAACTAAATTATTACGCTGGGAAACACCCAGAGAAATAGGGGCAGACCCCAATTCAATGATGAGGACACCTTCTCCAGCTGGGGGAAAGGTATACAAGGGACAGGTGGGAGGTTTCCAGAAGAGCTAACACACATAGTACTTCCTCTAAGCCAGGCCCAGTACTAAGCACTTTATATGACTCATTCAATTCTTACAATAACCCTATGAGGAAGGTACTATCACTATCCCTTCTTAAAGGTGAGGAAACTGAGGCACAAAGAGGGTTTAGTAACTTGCCGAGGGTCATACATCTTGTAAGCAACAGAGCCAGAATCTGAGCCCTGACTGTGTGGCTCCGGAATCCATGAACCTTGGCATTCTGCCGCCTCAAAGGGACAGGCAGGGATCATGCCCTGACACTCTGCCCACCACGTCACAGAGCAGAACATGTAACTACTGTTTACAGGGTGCCGCCCACGTTCCAAGCACTGACTAGGCTACTGGACACATATTTCGGAGAAACCCCCCAGCGCTAGGCAGTGGATATTAGCATCCCAATGTCACAGACAAACTAACTGGTACTAGCATTTGTGCAAAGTACCTCTGGCCAGCCAGGCAGCCCTTCCCTGGGGGCAATTTTACCTGGTCATTTGATACTCAGATTCAAGCATTCACTGTCCCTCAGCTTCTACTCTGTCGATCTCTCCCCTTCATTGTTTCCTGAAAATGCGCTACTGTTCTCTCAAAGCCAGAAGCCCAGCATGAATCTCTTTTATTCCTAAAAAGACATTCTGAGCTCCAGAAAGATAAAGCAGATAGACAGCATCCAGGGACTGCCAAGGGCTCCCGTTCACACCTCAGCTGCACCGGCGCCAGGCGCCACCCTCACCTTGATTTCCAGCTTGTGGTTGATGGCCAGTGCAGAATGCTCCAGGGCTTTAATGACAGAGGCATACGAGTCTGAGAACTTCGTATACTTGCCCACTAGGGCGATAGAACAGGTCTCCAGCAAGCGATCATATCTATCAATCAAAGGTCAAGAAACAACAAATTATTTAGAATGCACACATAACCGTGAGATCAGAATTCCTTTTAAAGAGAAGAAAAACAAGTCTGGGAAGAATTTCAGATCAATGTGGCAGGCTCTTTAAGAAAATAGGATTTTAGAAACTCAAATGGTTTCAAAGTCTTACACACATTGTTTTACAAAATATTAAAATTCCAAAGGGCAAAAAAGTTGGCAGACAAGAGTTAATTCACAAGAGTTAATGTGATGAAGGGAATACTCAATTATAGGACATCCACACAACAGTCCATATTCATTAAAAAGTTCCATTATAAAATGTAATCAGTAACAGAACAAAAACGTTTATAATATTTTATAAAAAAAGATCCTAAAACCACGTGCCATTTTTGTAGCCACATGAAGATATACATGGAAATAGACAAAGACTGAAAGGGAAAATGTCAAAATGAAAATATCGCAGCAGCGGAATGAGTGGTTCCCCCTCCCAAATGCTTACTAGTGTCGCCATATCAATTTTGCACCTAAGGTAAGGCACATCCGGCGCTCTGAGTACCGCATGAAGATGTCTGATGGGAAGTGTGAGTACCACACGGCTTTAGGAGGAGAGGACAGTGGGGAGAGTTCTCAAAGTGAGAGCTCTGGCAGCGGCAGTACGAGAAGACTGACATCTTGCTGATCCTTTTCTGGTGTAGGGTGAGTGGCATGTTCCCAAACATAGCTCAGATATTTGGGATGCTGCCCGGGAGTGCTCTGGCCAAGGCCAGACAGTTCCGTGGGCCTCGGGTATGCGCGCTAACCCACTGCCACTAGGATGCCTGCCGATTTTCTAGTTGACGGGAGACAAGGGTGTCAGCATGTAATCTGAACGCACTTGTGACCTCAGACCTGGGCCAACTCTACCAGAAATTCCTCATCCAAGATGCAACTACATGAGGGCTGATAGCCTTTCTCTCTCTCTCTCTCTTTTTTAAAATAGTTTTTATTGCCCTGGCTGGTTTTGCTCAGCGGTTAGAGCGTCGGCCTGCAGTCCAGAGAGACCCGGGTTCAGTTCCCACTAAGGGCATGTATCTCAGTTGCAGTTTGTCCCCGGCCCTGGTTGGTTGTACGGGTGGCAACCACTCGATGTGCCCCTTTCACGTCAATGTTTCTCTCTTTCTCTCTTCCTCTCTCTCCCTCCCACTCAATCTGAACAAAAAATGGAAAAATGTCCTTGGGTGAAGATTAAAAAAATAAATAAAATAGTTTTTATTGATTTTGTTAGAGAGAGAAGAAGGGAGAGAGAGAAACATTGATGTAAGAGAGAAACATCAATCAGCTGCCTCCTGAACGCCCCCTACAGTGGATCCAGCCTGCAACCCAGGCGTGTGCCCTGACCAGGAATCAAACCAGGACCTCTCAGTCCATGGGATGATGTTCAATCCACTGAGCCACACTGGCCGGGTTGATAGCCTTTTTAAATGCCCCTTCAATGTACCACCTTTTCAAACACAAGTTGATAGCACAAGAAAGAGTTGAATTCCCTGAGCCCCTATAAAAAAGAGAAATAAGGCTAGAATTCCCAGCTCCTTATTATGAAGCAAACCTGTCAGCCATCTCTTTCCACTTCATCAGCATTCTTCGTGGCTGCCTCTCAATAGGAAGGTCAAGTCTTCGAAGAAAATAATCTACAACCCCCTGCTCCTCTAACAACAAGGGGACTCGGTAGACAGACGAGACATCATGGACACAGATCACCTGTTTAAAAAGCAGCAAAGGTTATTTATAAAAACAAACTAACAACTAACTAGACTGACAGCCTCCTACTAACTATATGACCTTGAGAAAATAACTAAATTTGAAAACAGAAAAAAAGGCAATTTCCTAGAAAAATATAAATTACCAAAACCAACTAACTCAAGAAGAATTTTTAAACAGTGGCTAATCTCTTATGAACATGGATACAAAAATCTTTAAAAAAATCACAAACCAAACTACAAATGTAGTTTAAATAAAAGAAATCAATCATGTCCTAGTAGGATTTGTCCCCAGAACAGTGGCTCTCAAATTTGGCTATGGAATCACTTGGGGGAGCTTTTGAAAAATCCATGAGCCCGCTGCACCCCACACCATCTCTGGGAGTAGGAAGCAGTCATTAGTACATTTTAAAGCTGAGTGTGACAGCCACCACATTAGGAAATTTAGCAGTGGAATTCACTACATAAACAGATTGAAGAAGAAGAAAATATATATCTCAGTGGAGGCAGGCTTAATAAAAATTTAAAACCTATTCATAATAAAAATTCTCGGTGAATTAGAAATTTTAGGGAAAATATATAAAAACCCAGAGAAAACATCATTTAGTTTGCTATTTAATATTAATGCAAAAGTCCAGAACAAGGCAAACTGTCCACTATCACTACTTCTATTCAGTGATGTACTAGAGATATTAGCCATTACAATTAGATAAGAAAAAAAAGTATATGAACTGAAAAATAAAGAAACAATTATCACTAACTACATACAATATTGATGTTTAATCCATAAAAAAAAAAAAAAAAAACGAGAATTTACAGGTAAACAATCAGAACTAACAGAATTTTATAGCTTGGCTTGAGATCAATGGGCAGAAATCAGCAGGGTTTCCCATACATGAGTCATATCTAATCAAGAAATGTAATTTTTAAAAATATGCCATTCATGTAGTAAACTATAACTACCTATAAATAAATCTAAAAAACTTGACAAAGATAAATAAGTCTAAAAAGCACCTTTATAAAGAAAATTATACATTATTGAAGGATAGTCACATCAACAAATAGAGCTAGAACTACTAGATATCTATAGGCAAAAAAATGACTTTCAACTTTTATTGAAAAGTTACTATATATAAAAGTTAACTCACACCCTGGCCAGTTTGGCTCAGAGGTTGGAGCATCGGCCCTGCCCTGGTCAGAGCCATGGGAGAGGCAGCCAATCAACGTGTCTCTCTCACATAGATGTTTCTTCTCTCCCCACCCCCTACCCCAACTCTATCGAAAGATAAATGGAAAAAATATCCTCGGGTGAGGATTAAAAAAAAAAAAGTTAACTGACAATGGATCCTAGACTTAAACATAAACCTAAAATTGTAAAACTTCTATAAGAAAACATGGAAGATGATCTTTATGACCTTGGTTTAACAGAGTACTTAGATATGATACCAAAAACACAATCTATATTTTTAAAAAAAGGATAAATTGGAGTTCATAAAAACGTAAAAGCTTTTGTGCTCCAAAAGATACCATTAAGAAAATAAGAAGATAAGCCACAGACTGGGGGAAAAATGTGCAAGTCGTATCTGATAAAAGATTTACATTCAGAATTTTTAAAGAACTCATAACAATAAGCTAAGCAACACAATTTTAAAAACAGGCATAAGGCCCTGGCCAGTTTGGCTCAGCGGTTAGAGCATCAACCTGCAGTCCGGAGAGACCCAGGTTCAGTTTCCACTAAGAGCACGTACCTGGGTTGCAGTTTGTCCCCGGCCCCGGTTGGATCATGTGGGTGGCAACCACTCGATGTGTCCCTTTCAGGTCGATGTTTCTCTCTCTCTCTCCCCCTCCCACTCTATCTGAACAAAAAACTGAAAAATGTCCTTGAAAAATAAATAAGTAAATAATAAAAAAACAGGCATAAGATTTGAAATTCAAATTTAAATATAGACATATGTGTCACATTTTTAAAGTGAATGATTTTAATGACAACCTACTCTATCACAGAACTGAATTACCTTCATTTGCTAGGGTAGAAATATCTAAAATAATTGAAGAAGTGAGGAAACATTTTTTTCAGTGTGTTGAGATTTTGCTTCCAGGTGTGTCCCGTTTGGGCTCAGATAAACACTAATTAACTCAAAATTTCTCTACAGGTTTGGACGTTCTTACGTTGACAAACAGTCATTTCAAAGTGGAGTCGGAACTGCCGTACATGTCTTACTCTTCAAACCTTTAAGAATGTTTAAACTGGGCAAAATAACCTTTGGACTGGGCCAAACCAACACTGGGTTCCAAACAATTGTTTGCAAAACTAACAGGAAAAACACATTCTGACTACTGAACAAAAATTAAAGGCATTGCTTAGAATTAGCACCACCACGCATAGCTAAAGAATAACTCAGCTTATTTGCACCTATAGAAATTACTTCTTGGACTTGATTAACACCAACAGGAATTCCTTCCTTCTATTCATGTAATTATTCTTTGTTTCTTCCTCACAGAAACCTCTTGCTTTCACCCTTTAATTGGAACACTGCTTGGGTTTCTACCTGAATCGGTGCTTCCCAAATAGCAAAAAAATAAATTAATAATAATAGTAGTTGCAATGCATGATAAAAAGGCTGTTCATAACAATGAAATTATTCTGATGTTACACTTATTTGTTATGAATCCCTTTGAGGGCTCCCAGCTCAGGAATCACACCCAGGAACACGGACCTCAGGCCCCAGGCCACCCTCATTCCCCGAAGCGAGAGCCATGTTGAGGGGGAGCTGACAGCTGCTCCATACTGGTGAAGGTGCTCCTCTTCCTCTATTCACTTCAATGCCAGGTCACTGACTTTCATACTTTTATATTCACATCCATACTCCTGGTCGTCTTGTAAGTAAGGTCTCTCAGTTTAGCCCTGCTGCTTCATTCTCCCCTCTCTGGGCCCACTGGGCTCCCCTGCTCAGTCTCCTGATCCTCAAACAACCTTGTAGCAAAACAAAGCATCCATAACTTAATCATAAAATCCTTCAAAACCATAAACACTCTCCTTTAGCCAAACCTGACCAAAGCCACAGTTTCAACTTACCACCACTAGAACGCCCATACCACGCACCACACAGATATATTACAGTTCCAAAATTCTGAATTTCCTGTACCACAGGTACCCTCCAATAGACTAAAACAGGATTAGAGCCTACAACACCTCGGACACCACGCCCCCGGAATATAAAGTTGAATAAGCTGATCCTTGCCCTCAAGAAGCTCAAAGTCTACAAGGGCAAACACACAGACACACGTAGAGGGGCAGTATAATGGGCTCACCAGCAGCACCTGTGAGCTCAGAGAAGGATTCACCTGAGATTCAAGGGTGAGGAGGTTTGACAGGTAAAGCTGCTCAGATAATACTGAGTCTAGCTGGGCCCCAAAAGAAGATAATGAATAGGATTGTGAGGCCAAGAGAGAGACGGGGATACTCATTCAGCGAAGCAGTACAATAAGTGGGGAGAAGAGGCAGGAGAGGTAAAGTACATTGGGGAGCCACAAGACAAGGTAATGGAGTCACAGAGCCAATGGGCTCAGTTCTTCTAGGGAAGAGTCTATGGTCTCAAATCCTGAACTAACAGCAAGCCTCACGAAACTGGTTAAGAGACTTCAGGATAATCGGAAGCAAAACATGATTCCTATGAAGATGGAATGTCTACTCACTTGTTCAGGTTCAACGTGGCAGAACATCGATATTTTCTCTTTCACTGATGTGTCGAGAGGATTTGAGCACCTGCACACAACCTGGCAGTAAAGAAAGCAAGATGTTTAGACAGAAGGGATTACAAACCTGGGCTTTTCTCCTGATTGAAATTAAAACAGACATCACACTGTTGAAATAACTCCTAGCACAATGCATGTGTATTATGACAGTATTGCCTGTTTGCAAAACTAAAATTCCTAAATCCCAAACTGGAAAAACAGATTACTGAACTACAAGAGCCAAATGGGTTTTCCTCAATGCTCTTGGTTAGGAGGGAAGAGAGAATAAATGACTGGCTGAGAGGAGAAATAAGACATGACCATGACATGCCAGGTGAGGAAATCTTTGCAAACTACAGCCACATTCAAAGAACTAGACCAATTTCTCCACCATTAACTAAAAACATGCCCAGGAAACAAAGGGTTTGTGTGCCACAGAGGAGAAATTAGTTCGACACACGACATTACGCTGAAAGCAGATAATCAGGAAATCTTACCAGATCTGGGGAAAGCCCAAGGCCTCTGAGTTCCCGAACACTATTCTGGGTGGGTTTAGTCTTTTGTTCCCCCGTTGAACTTGGCTATTTTACAAAAAGTAAAAAAAAGTTAATTTCCGTATGATAGGAATTCTCAAGTATGACTTTTCCCTGAACCCCTTTTTAATAGGAAAATAGATCATTTGATCATTTATCTAGTTTATTTTGTATTTTTTGTAAGTTACACATGCATGTATATTTTAAAGTCAAATGACTCTACAAAGTTTGTTCTAATGACCAGTGGCACCAAACCCTAGAGACACCCACTCTTTCACACTCTCCACTGATGCTTCTGGTATGCTTTACTGCTACTTCCCGACATTTAGTTTGAGGCATTTTCTATCGATTTCCTTGTTAGTTACTACACATGCACCATCCTGTGCCTGCAGCCCCCACCTCATGATCCCTCTTCAGTGTTCATGACTTTTGAAAATATTTAAATACTGTCCACCATTAAACCATGTGTCATACTTTTTCTTTCTGGTCCAACTGTTTTTTTTTTCTTGGTTTTTTTTTGTTTTGTTGGTATGCTGAATTTTCCATGTACTAAGTTATCTTTATTTTCCTCTCATATTTGCTGGGTATAAAATTGTAGGTTGAAAATCATTTTCCCAAAAATTTTTAAGGAAATAGCTTCACTATCTTCTAGCTTCCAATGTCGCTAGTGAGAAGTTGAATGCCATACTGAGTCCAGATGTTTCTCTTTAGAGCCTGTTAAAATTTCTGCACCACTATTCTGAAATTTCACAATGATGTGCCTTGGTGTGGTTCAATTTTCATTCAATATGCTAGGCATTCAGTGGGCCCTTTCAATCTAGAAACTCATGTCTGAAAATTTCCTAGAATTGTATAGAGTACACATTTTTTTCTATAAAGGACCAAATAATAAATATTTTAGGTTTTGTTGGCCATACTGTCTCTGTCACAACAACTACTCAACTCTGCTCTTTTAATACAAAAGCAGCGTGGACGATACATAAACATAAGGGTGTGGCTGTATTTCCATACAATTTTATTTTCAAAACAGGCTGGGTTGATTTGGCCTGTGGGACATAGTTCACAGATCCCTGGTGCAGACTCTTTCCCTCTCCATGTGTTCTTGTTTGTGAAATCCTATTATTTAGATGTTAGAACTCCTAGACTATTCCTCTCACTTTCTTGCTTTTTCTCTATTTCCTCTCTCTTGATCTTTCTGTTCTACTTTCTAGGGTATTTACTCAACCTTCTTTCTCTTAAATTTTTCAATTCTGCTATCCAATTTTCAATTTTCAAGAATTCTATTCTTTTCTCTGAATGTTCCCTTCTTAGAGTACGCAGCTTTGTTAAAAGGATGCAGTTTATCTCCCCTTAATTCTGAGGATATTAATGACGGGTTGATTTAAGTTGTCTGCTTCCTGCAGAGCCTCAATTTCCTCTAAGTTTCTTTTTCATCCTGTTGTTTTGAGCTCTTGCATGTTACATACTTTCTCCAAATGTCTAGTGATCACTGGCTGCTAGCTCATATTTAAAAGCTAACTGGGCCCTGGCCAGTTTGGTTCGGCGGTTGGAGTGTCAGCCTGCGGTCCAGAGAGACCTGGGTTCAGTTCTCACTAAGGGCATGTACCTCGATTGCAGTTTGTCCCCCACCCCGGTTGGGTCATGCGGGAGGCAGCCACTCGATGTGTCCCTTTCACATCGATATTTCGATGTTTCTCTCTCTCCCTCCCACTCTATCTAAAAAAAAAAAAGGAAAAATGTCCTCAGGTGAGGATTTAAAAAAAAGCTAACTGGAAATTCTATGAAAGTAGGTGGATTTGTCCACCAGGGTCCTCACTCTGGGAATCTGGCTGGCCTGTTTCACTGGGGAGCCCTAAAGGCAGTGTGTTTTCTCCTGGGTCAGTTATACATCCCAAGAAGAATCTTACAATCTCCTATGTAGAAGGTCCAAGCCTGGTTGTGATGATTCTGGGAACCAAGTGGCGGAAGAAGGTAGGGTGTCTCAAGAGCATAAAATTACACTTAACCACATTTTTAGTTCAGTATTACTGCCCTCACTGTCCCTAGTGTCTATTCATCCAAAATCCCTCTTCAGAGAAATAAAGCTCCAGTCTTTTGCCAAGGTGGAGGAGGGGCTAATGCCCCACTGTGCACATTAGGGAGGGAGTTGTTGAGGTCTAACTGCTTCCGGAACAGCAGTTAAGAATCCCACCCTTACTCCCACTCTCAGAGGTATCTGATACTGCCCATTTCGGAGCCTCGGGGGTTCTGCAGGGCAAACGGTTGCTTCTCTGCTTTTCCTGATGCAGACTTAGGATCCAGCTCTCCTAGGTCCACTAAGTCAGTTTCTACATGTCCATCTGCTTTCTGCCCTCCTAATTTTTGTTACTGTTGACTCCTCTCACAGAATCTATCTTGAGGAATTTTTGTCTATATAAAAATTCCCTTCACTATAGTTGTTGTAGACTTCACCATGTAGCTAAAGACAAATGGACACGTTCAATCCACCAGCTTTAACTGCAACGCCCCTGATTAATTTTCCAAATGTTTCCCACTGGATCTTTTCAAAAAGCATGATTATAATAATCTAAGATTCATAAAGGAGATTTTTTAAAAATCCTCATCCGAGGATATTTTTCCATTGATTTTCAGATAGGGAGGGAGGGAGAGAGAGAGAGAGAAACATCAACACGAGAGACACATCGATTGGTTGCCTCCCTCACAACCCCAACCAAGGCTGGGTACATGCCCTTGACCGGAATCGAACCTGCAACTCTTCGGCCCGCAGGCCAACACTCTAATCGCTGAGCCAAACTGGCCAGGGCAGAAGTTCTTTGTTTTGTTTTGTTTTGTTTGTTTCCTGCAGCTCAAATAATTAAAACATAAAAGGAGTGAAAATCATCATTTCCTCCCTCCTCTCCATCCCCACAACAGAAAGTCTGAATGACTTACCTGAGGAACTAGGCTGACGTGAATATTACAAAAGTTCTCTCTTTTGACCTTGAACTGGAACTGACGGAAGGCCTCAATAAAGGGCATGCTTTCTATGTCTCCCACCGTTCCACCGAGCTACAGGAACAAATTATTTAGAGGTTAAGCACTAAACCTTCCTCCTGTGGTTTAGTTTTCTAACAACTACACTGTCATTTCAATTCCATGTCAGTAGCAGTAATATGGACTCTTTGGGCCCATATAGGGTCAATTAATAGTAATTAGACATTTCTTTGTGCTAAAAGATTACATTTTTGGATGGGCTTACTATTCCCCAATGTTATCATGAATCTTTCCAAATCTTTTTAAGAAAAAGGTCAGGTGAAAGATGTACTAGGAACTTTATTTGTAGGAGAATTACAAAGCAAAGAAATCTAAATCTTATCCACTTAGCCACAAATAACTTCTATATTCAAAAATCATCGGTTACAGACAAACCGCTGGAACCTTCGAGTCTCCTGTTTTTGCAGGAACACTGAGATCCAACAGCGAGGATCAGCAAAGCAAGAGTACAGAAACAGATGCCCTGGCCAGTCTGGCTCAGCGGTTGGAGCGTCGGCCTGCGGACCAGAGTCCTGGATTCGGTTCCCGCTAGGGGCACGTACAAAAAAAAAAAAAAAAAAGAGTACAGAAACTGAACCAAAGGAGGCTCGTTCATTCAGAGACAAAAATGTGTCGCAGTCCATACCATGTGAATGTATAAATGCTGAAAAGGGAAAATCGCTCAAAGTATCATTTTTGACAGCAAAGCCGATCCCCATGACCTACTGTGCCCTCACCTGCCACGTCGCATTAGAAGAGTCAAGGGCTTGGTGCTGATGGATGACTAAGGAGATGAATATGTATAACTTGGTCATCTACTCAGGAATCACGGAGATTAGAAAAAACTATACACACCTCAATAACACACACTTGAGGTTCTAGGCCATCTTCATCCACAGGTATTAATGCCTGTCTCATGACCCACTCCTGGACTGCATCTGTGATGTGCGGGACAACTGAGAAGGAGAAAAGAAGTATGTAACTCACACTTGTCTGTCAGCATCAGTGAGGCAGACACACTTAAGGCAACAACAAATTTTGCCTTTGCCTACACTCTTTGCCTTTACAGAGAGGCAGAGGGGTCACAAAAATGTATTTGAGACCACTCTTAAATGGCCTTTAAAGAAATCTTTGGGCTCACATTCCCCGCAGCCTCCTTTCCAGATTCACAAGCTGTGGCTGGAAACCCCAGAGAGAGCAGGGTCGAGAGTGGCGTCCTGACCCACATCAGAGCTCCTGCCCCTGGAGCCTAGCCTGGCTGCACAGCACACGGCAGACCCCGTGGCCACCCTACTGCTTACAGCTGACGGTGGGTGCGTCACACCAGGGTGCTTTCTAGGAACAAGAGAAACTAGGACCCTGTCCATTATGTTTCCTGATTCCCAAAGGGGAGACAATCCACTGCAAAGAGACAATGCAGTGTGGTACAGTGGTTAGGAACCCAACATCTGGGCTCAGAATGTCTGGACTCACATCTCAGTTCCACGACTCATTAGGGGTGGATCTTGGGGGAAATTACTTAACTATTCTTAAGCTCCATTTCCCTACCCATGAACTGGAAGTAACAGCTTCTACTTTATGAAGTTGTGGAAATTATGAGACTGGTAAAATGCCCAGCAGGGTGCCTCGCATGTCAGTGCTCCCTAAGTGCCAGCTATTGCTGAACACTTTTAAAAACCATAGCTGTCAGGCTCTGATGGCAAATTCCTAAGGGGCAAAGATTACTGTTTAACTTGCTAGATATACAGCCAGCAGTGCCTCAAACACAAGGATGTTCATTATCTATTCCACACACAACAGCCAAAGTGATCTTTTAAAAATGCAAATCAGAAAACTCTCCCTGAGTTTATGCTCTGAGTAAAATCCAAACCCCAGGCTGTGGGACCTGGCTGCAGCCCACCTCACTCACCTATCTGGCCATCCCACATGGCTCCCTGCCATTTCCCTGATCAAGCCCTGCGCAGCCTCGGCCCTTTGTGCATGCTAGTGTGCCCCCTCCTCCCATCCCTCCCACGGCGGCCTCTCAGCTCCCGCAGCCTCTCCGTGCAGGCTTTCCCTCAGCACTCGTTCAACTGGCTCTGCCCACCGCTCTCTCAACCTCTCTTCACTCCTCTTCTGTCACAGCCTATCAGACATCTCCTCCCATCTGTGACCTCCACAACCGCAATGGCCTATGTGATCGTATTCATCAGGTATTCCCAACACCAGGCCGGTCTGACCACAGTGAGCATTCACAACATACTTGATGAATAAAGGGATAAGTACACTGGAGCCCAGAACAACAAACTGTATAATCAAGATCATGCTAATTCCAAATTGATCCCTTTGTATGTGTCAGGAACTCAAGAGAAATACTTTACTGACTTCTCTTTTAATCCTAACATCCCAGAGAGGTAGACACTGTTATTATCTTCAATTTATAGAAAAGGCAGCCAGATCTCAGAGAGGTTAAGTAATCCATCCATGTTCATAAAGCTGGTTAGTGGCAGAGCTAAGGTGTAAACATGACCTGATTAGGCTAGAATCTGGTCTAGGGCTGCCCATGGTCAGCACGAACCTTCGGCTTTTGGTCCAGCAAAGCCTAAAGCCAAAAGCAGATTTATTCTCATAACTCAGATGAAAGCCACTTTTCAGAGCCTCTCCCACCCAAATTTGCACTTATGCCACACTAGACCAGTGGTCCTCCAACCCTTTTTCAAATCAGCAATTTTCTCAAATGAATGCTGTGCAAAACCCTAAGACGGCAAACAGATATAAGTGAAGCCGGGCTAGTGAGAGATCAGGAGGACCCGGAGACCCTCTTCTCAGACCCCCCCGCCCATTTGCACTGATGACTAGCCTAAACCCAGTGCTCACGATGGATGTTCTTTTCCTTATCACTGCCTATACATAGGTACAACACACACACACACACACACACACACACACACACACAGAGTCTGTCTTACTGCCCTAATCTACTTGCCTTCATCACTTCACACTCATCACTGTATAACGACAGCTCTCTGGACTCAAATCCTGTCACCAGACTGACAGCTTCAAGGCCATCCACAGGGCAGTGATGGCTTCTTCAAGTTATTTTTTTCAGTCAACTAAAGGCATATTTAAATAACAATACACACATACAAAAATTCAACTGGTTAAAATTTTTAAACTTTAAAAGCAAATCCAGCATTACCTTGGACAGTTTTCCCCAAGTAATCCCCTTTGCGTTCCTTGTTAATGACGTACTGGTATATCTTTCCAGTGGTTAGATTATTATCCTTGGTGAGGCAGATGTCAAGGAAACGCTCATAGTTACCCAGGTCAAGGTCAACTTCTCCGCCATCATCCAGCACAAAAACTTCACCTGCAGTAAACAGTGAAAATGTTTAGGGTAAGTGAAAAATACATATGCCACAGCACAACTTGCATGCCAAAACACTCCACTAGAACAAAGTCTGTATTACCTATACACAAAGCAAAGAATTTATTTCTAGATAACTAAATAGGAAACAAATGAAAAAAATCACCAACCATTCTCCAAAAGGTAACTTCATACTCCAGTCTGTCAACAAACTCAGTCTGAATCAAAAAGAGTTCTAATAGCATGGAATGGAAGGGAATCACGGCCCAAAAGGTTGTGGATATATGGGACTGTACAGTTACTATGGCATCTGTTGTTTTCTACGAACACTGCTACTTGAGCAGAGCAAGGTTTGAAGTGTGATAAAATCATGATTTGATGTAAAGCTTGAAATATATATACAAATATAAATATACATATATAAAATAAATATAAAGGTCATATTGATTCTACAAGCCAGCTTCTAGGCTACACTTTAGTCCTAAACAAAGTAGTTAAAGTAAAAGTCTTCCCCATCTCTTTAACATTCATTCCTTGAAACATCATTCTAGAAATTTTACCTGGAATGGTTCATTCCTACCATCACAATAAGAGACAAGCTCAAAAATAGGAAAGGGAAAAAAATGTCTTAGTTTCCACCTCAGGGAGAGCAAACTCATCCTCTGCTCAGGAACTCTATGAAATATGGCTCCAGAGTGTCCCTCTTTCCCTGGCTCTATTTATTACATAAAAGTATTTGCCCTGGTGACACTCATCCTTATAGATTTTTACCTCAACATTAGAAAGTAGGAGTATAAGAAGAGAATTTAAAAACTTAAGAAATATGCCCTGGCCAGTTTGGCTCAGCGGTTGAGCGTTGACCTGTGGACCAGAGAGTCCTGGGTTCAGTTCCCGCTAGAGGCATGTACCACAAAAAAACAAAAACAAACAAAAAAAAACTTTAAGAAATACATTTTAACGGTACATCTACCCCCAATTTTAAGCAATTAATCTTTTTTTTTTAATCCTCACCCGAGGATATTTTTCCATTTTATCTTCAGATGGAGTGGAGGGGGGAAGGACAGAGAGAGAGAGAGAGAAACATCGATGTGAGAGAGATACATCAATTGGTTGCTTCCCACATGACCCCAACTGAGGTACATGCCCTTGACTGGAATCGAACCCACGACTCTTTGGTCATCAGGCTGATGCTCTAACCACTCAGCCAAACCTACCAGGGCTAAGCAATCAATCTTTTTGGTAATTCAGTCACAGTCACAGTTGACAGTACTCTCCTACTCTCCCTTAACAGTTTCAACTTTTCACTTACCTTGAAAGATGCTCATTTATATTACCCGAACTCTGTTAGCAAAACAGAAACTCCAGCTTACACCTCACCCAACTCCACCATGTATCTGTTGCCTAAATCCCTACAACGAGGTCCTTTAGCCTGTTTGAATGAACACCTCCATCAAAGGAACTCGCAACTTCTAGAAGTCAGTTACCTCCAACTTGGAAGGTGCTGGCTATTATAAAGACCTTTCTTTCTTCACGGAAGTATCTATTTCCTGATCATCTTTCCATTCATCCTATTTCTAAAACTTGGGGCCAGAAAAAATAAATATAACCCCTCTTCTCAAACATTTGAAGAAAGTTATGTCACCAGATTACCTTTTTTCAATCGAAGTAACAAATTTTCACTCAGCCACCAAAAAGATAATTTATATTATTTCTGTTACAGAAACCGCTAAACTCTAATCACTACACTGCATATTAAGACTTCTGCTTCCTCTCTGTCCAGGTGGGAAAAAGCATCATTCTGCTACCTTTTTAGAAGGCAAGAAATGGAAGTTATGTTATACAAAATACACATAATTTCCAAGGGCTAACTGACATGTTCTTCTACGTACTACACAATTATTTTTTAAAAGAAAAAAGAAAGAAAAATGCACTTTGCTTACCATGCTCATAAGGGGAGAATGTTCCTGCATCAATGTTAATGTATGGGTCAATTTTAATTGAAGTGACATGTAAACCACATGACTTCAATATTGTGCCTACACTGCTGGCGATGATTCCTTTTCCAATTCCTGATATTACACCACCAGTAACTAGAATGTACTTCATTTTACTTTTTGACCTGGGAGAAGGAAAAATTACAGATTAAATATATCTTAACAAATCAAATTTATCTAGGTTCGAATACCGGCTCTGCCACTTACTGGCTATAACCTTCTTGGAGCCTTGATTTCCCTGTCTTGTCACATGACTTCGGAAAGGTGTTTGTGGGTTTTTGGTCACTGAATGGCTTCAGTCAAATATGAGTTAAAAAACAACTGCTAATCAAATAATGTGCCTCCTTTTTAAAAACAAAAACAAAAAAAAACTTTGACAACCCTGAGAGTCAACCTAGTAAAAAAATTGCTTTAAGCTATTGCTAGAACACTATGCCTGGACCTCAAATGTTGGCTGACATCACCACCAGACAATGGAATACCAGGCAGTACCTCATTATTTTCTCTACATGAGGAAAACAATTTCACCCTTGGATGAGCACTCTGATTTCCCATAAAAGAAATAGTGTCTTTGGCTAAACTACAATGTAGCACCAAGAAAACACAGCTCCTCTAGGTTATAGAAGACAGAATAAAAGGAAAGGCCTTCAACATTTAAAGTTTCAGTTAAACCTAAAAATCTTTTAATTAAAGGTAGCTGTCTTCTGTAGTTTAATAATAACTTACTCCTTGCCTGCAATCTCTCCCAGGTATGACCTGAAGAGTTGTATTTACTGGAGGAAAGGGACAGCAGATAATAAACCAGTATGAAGGAGATAAGGGGCAGAGGACTCAAAGAGAGGGCAAATTAGATTGAATTCAAAGAGCCAGACAGTTGTGGCAGTATCTGGAAGAAACAGGCTTGATGAGAGATAAAAGGATGGATAGATGCAAGAACAGCAGAAGCAAGGGGCTGATAAAACCACAGCATAGACAAGGTGTGGAAGATATGGCGACAGTCTCACCAGTTTATCACTGGCCCACAGCTTCAGAAACCCAGAAACATCATTTGGTCAACAAACCTAAATGTGATCAAAATGAAAAGCACAATCAGCGAGGAGAAAAGAGAATGCTTGCTTTGGCAAGGTCAGGTCCTTCTCTGGGAACACTTCATGTGAAGCCAAGTTACAATAAAAATAAGCTAAGAAAAGGAATAAGGAAATAGTTCTGCTTAGAGCATTCCCCCTCCCAACGCCTCCCCAAAGCAAGAATGAACATACTTGGCAAGGAGATAAGAATACTTAGAATATCTTCCCCCTGATAGGAAGACACTGTGACCATGTCCTGCTCCTTCTATCCTCTGTTGCAGCATTTCCAAAAGCATGATTCTTGGTTTCTACAAGATGCATATGTGGTTCCCAAAACGGATTTTGGAAACAGATAAATAACAGAAATGCCGGGGTGCCAGTTAAACAGTCTATTGGTTTCTTCAATGCAAGATCTCTAGGAGCTTTTAATAAGGTAACATTCAATGTGACTTCCAAAATGGAGTACAGTATGCAGTTTCCCCCAACTTGTTTGACCCCCAAGTCCCTAACGTTTGGGGGAAACACTCCTCTGACTGTTCCCTTACAGCTGAACGGTTCCTTCCTGACACATGAATATCAGACTTGGCTATATTTTATATATGTCCTAGCCAGACATATTCCGGAGACTATGCCTGGTCTTAGTAAATTTCAGATGTTCCTAGAATTTCCTCAGTCACTCTGAGTGGGTTACAGAGTGAGAAGACTCATCTCATTCATTTACTTTTGAATTGCCCCAATTCTAAAAGGGTAACACCTCTCTTTTGGGGTGATTCTTGCAGTCCCCCACAGTTCCTGACAATAAATATTCAATATACTCAAAAACTGGGAAGGGGCTGACAGGACTCATCACATTCCTGGACTAGCCACTACTGTAAGTATGTATGTGCTACTGTGCCAGACACTCTGGGGACCACAATTAATCAGATCTGGGCCCATACTTCAAGCTGCCGGCAGTCCAGTTAGAGACCAAACCTTTACAAAAAAGGGTAATCCAGTGATGATGAGAGCAGAGGGACAACACGTGTGGGTATAAAACGGGAAGATGAGAGAGTAGAAAGCTTTCAGTGACAACACCTGGATAGAGTACCACCGCCCACGTAGAAGTAAGAGAAGTCCAAAGGGAGAGGACCCAGACTGCTCCTGCCTTGCTGACCTGAGACTTGCAACGGGGCCTTGAAGAACTGACTGCATGACTTACAGCATGGGAACGGGAACACAGAGAACAGGAAAGTGAAGGATAGCCACAGAAAACAGGTAGAGCCAAGACCAGAGAGGAGAGGAAGCAGGGGAAGACAGTGGAAAATAAGTTGCAAGAGTAAGCAAGGGGCCCAATCATGTGCAAACTTCAATGTCCAATCTGAACTTTAAGGCGATGGAAACATCGGAAGGTTTTTCAAGCATAAATGTAACAAAAATCAAGATGCATCAGAGGACTTCAACAAAGATGGAAAAAAGCTTCTCTTTGTGGTGGTTGTGAAATGTCATGAGATCCAGTTCCAGCTCCATCACTTGTATACTGAGACCTGTCAAGTCACTTAAGCGGCCTGAAGCCCGAGTCCTTCATCTGTAAAATGGGGGCGAGACTCTCCACATGGCGTGTGTCACAGGACTGCTAGGATTCGAAAATAATGAGTGTAGACAAAAATGCGCCACGCAGACGTAGTGAACTTAACTTTAAAATGCAACATCTTCACCTAGGGCGGCCCGGAAGGGAGGCGGCCGGCTGTGAGGGTGAGGGGGACAGCACCGGGAGGTTTCAGGCCCCGCGAGCTCCAAGGCCCCTTCCTCCACGGGAATCGGGGCGCGCCGGAGGGGCTGGGGCCAGGCCGCGGAACCCATCCCACCGCGACAAGCCTGTCTCAGACCCTGAACCTCGTTTCCAGCGAGGTGACGGCCGTGCCGTGAGGCCAGAGGGACGTGGCCCGGGCAGTCCGAATAGAGCGGCATCCGTGGGCTCCAGCGCCCCACGGCCCTCTCGGTCCACCAGCCATCCCCGGCCTCCCGCGGCTGGACCTCCCAACCCAGACCCCGTGGCCTTTCCAGCTGCCCCACGCCCACTGGGGCCCGTCTCCCCAGCAGCGCCCGGCCACGCGGCCACGCGCGCGGGAGCCGGCTCCTAGCCGGCCTGGCCGCCCGCCCCACTCCCGTTAGGCACGTAACTCATTGGGCAGGCCGGCTACCACATCAGCCCTGATTGGTGGGCGCTGCGTCCGTCACCCGGCGGTGGGGCTGTCCGGCGCTGGGCTCAGCTCGCGCCGCCGATTTCTGCACGGGAGAACAGTTCCCCCGGGATCTCTGGTGTCAGCCTACCTGAGTCCCGCTTCAAATCTTCCTGCCCGCTAAGCTAGGAGGGAGACGAGCGTGCGGGGGACACAGCAGCCAGTGAAGCAGCCCGGCCGCATGCGCCGGGCAGTCTTTCACGGAGGCGGGCCCTAGGCGGTGCGCACGCAGAGGTGGGGGGCGGAGTGGGCGCGCAGACCCTCCCCGGGGTGGAGCCTGAGTGCGCGCGGCGCAGGGCTCCGAATGCGCAGGCGCTGGGGACTCGCTGTCCCACGTCCTGGCGGGCTGGTCCGGAACGTTTTCCCGCTGTTGATACAGAAGTGGGTATTCGAGACTGGGCAGGTTATGGCATTTGTGTCAAGAAGCTTGTGTCACATCCAGTGGTACAAGCTTCCTCACTCAAGAGAGAGGAGGCCATTTGGGGTTCACATTTAGCAAATCCGTCGCCTGGCTGCGGCCCCCTGCTCCAACGCCTAACAAAGGCTAGATCCATCACACCGTGCCTTTTAACCGCCCTGCCACGTGGGCACGACGGTCACGCTCCCGGTGGTGCGACCCCAGCCCTTCTCGCCCGCTGCACCTCCTGAACCCTGTCCTGTAAAAGGGAAGACCAAGAGGGCGGCTAGGCTCAGGCTCCTTCCTCACCTGGCTCCCTTTACATCAGTCCTGACGATGGCTCCTTTAGCTGAACAAGGGTCCAGACGTACTGCATATACTATGCAAAATATCAGACCACTGTACACTCCCCTCTTCCTCAGACCTCTACCTCTGCCATCCACTTCCCTATACGCTCTCTCAGCTGATGGCCTTGCTTCCTGTTTCACTAAAAAAATAGAAGCCACAGAACTTCCTCAACCTGTCACCACTGTATCCATCAATATTTTATCTGTGCACACAAGCTCTGCCTTTTTCCTTGTACCATGGACAAACTGTACTGTGGACACACTGTGCTCCTAGAGGTCAACCTCTGCTCTTTGCATCAAGTGCCAACTCCTCTTAATTCAAGAATGTCACTCTAGGTTTCTCTTCCAGCGTCAACTTTTCCCTCTCTGCTAGATTGGTTCCACTAACATGGTGCAATTTCTCCCATTTTAAAACCCCTCTCCAATTTGCATTTCCACCAATAGTGCATGAGGGTTCCCTTTTCTCCACATCCTCACCAACACTTGTTGTTTGTTGATTTACTGAAAATACCCATTTGACAGGTGAGAGATGACATGGTTTTAATTTGCATTTCTCTGATGATTAGTGACATTGAGCAAATTTTCCTGTCTGTTGGCCATCTATACATCCTCTTTGGAGCAGTGTCTATTCAGGTCTTCTGCCCATTTTAACTGGATTATTTGGGGGGTTTTGGTGTTATGTTATATGAATTCTTGATAAATTTTGAAAATAACCCCTTATCAAATATATCATTGGTGAATATCTTCTCCCAATTGGTAGATCATCTTTTTGTTTTGTTGATGTTTCCTTTGCTGGGCAAAAACTTTTTAGTTTGATGTAGTCCCATTTGTTTATTTTTTCTTTTGTTTCCCTTGCCTGAGGAGATATATCGACAAAAATATTGCTAAGAGTAACGTCAGACAGTTTATTGCCTATGTTTTCTTGTGGGAGTTTTATGGTTTTGCGACTTTAATCCATTTTGTGTTTTTATTAAGACATCTGGATACAGGAAACCATCTGGAAGCAGAGGGGGCGGGGAACAGGAGCAAAATAGGTAAAGGTGAATAAGAGGTACAAACTTCCGGTTTTAAAATAAATCATGGAGATGTAAAGTACAGCATAGTCAATAATATTGTAATAAATTTGTATGGTGACAGATGGTACTAGACTTATTGTGGTGATCATTTCATAATGTAAATAAATATTGAATTGCTATAATATACACCTGAAGCTTGATAGGGTGTTGTGTCCAATTTTACTTCGATTAAAAAATATATCTCTGAAGGATACAAGAAACTGGTGATAATAGTTCTCTCTAGAGAGTAGTAAGGTATTTGAAGAATAGAGCAGGTAGAGAATTCCTTATATTGTCAAGTCTTTTTTCCTTTTGAACATTTTAATCATGTGTATGTGTTATATATTTTTAAAAATGAATAAAAGAATAAAAGTAAAAATATTCACATGAATAGATAGATGATAGATAGATAGATAGATAGATAGATAGATAGATAGATACCATTTATATTTTGACAACTCCCAAATTTATATTTCCAGCCTGGACCTCTCTCCTGGACTCCAGTTTTGGGGTTCTTCTGAGCACAGGGCCCTGAAGTCAGCGCTGTACAAGGCCAGGTGCCTTGTCTTCAGGTGGGACAATTCTGCAATGCTATTCAAGATCTAGAGCTGCCCTGGGATAGAATGAGGCTTAGACTCAGCAAAACCAGGGGTTGGCAGACTTTCTGTAAAGGGCCAGGTAGTTAAAACTTTAAGCACTTGGGGCCTTATAGTCTCGGTCACAACTGTTCAACTCTGTCTTCATAGTACAGAAGTGGCCTTAGATAAAATGTAAACAAAATAAGTGTGGCTGTGTTCCAAAATAGCTTCGGTCAGAAGGCCGAAGTTTGCCAACCCCTGAGCTAAATACACCTCTTGTTTCTGTTCTCACCTGCCCTCTCCTGCTTCCCTCATTCCTTCCATGTCTCACCGGAGACCATTCCTCTATTATTCACTTACAAGAGAGCCCATCTCAAACCTTGTGCCTAGGGAACCCAACCTAAGACAGCACCCCTCCTACATGTCCCTCCTGACGTGCCCTCGATGCTCACCTAAGACTTTTATCATGGATGCCAAGATTACCTATTTACTTCTCTGTCCCCTCCACACCGGATTGCAATCTCTTTGACATTAGTTAACCTTCCTTGTCTCGGTTCTCTTATCAGGCACAGTCTTGTTCACCTTTTAATAACTAGGGTCTAGCATATTTAATCCCCACTCTTACCCTGTGATGCAGACGCCATCATTATTACTGTATTACAGGCAATGAGGCCAAGATTGAGAAGTACAAAGGCCCTCCTCAGAGCACATGGGCAGGTTCACTTTGAATCCTCTCTGTTTTGCCCCCTGCATTCTACCCATCACCAAATCTTGTTCGTTGTTTCCTCACCAAGGCTTCTTTGGGTTGCTTTCTTTCCTTTCACATCAGTGTGCTGTCATCTTAGTTTGGCATTTTAATAGATTATCTGAATCAGCAGTGGGACAGAAGGGAGGCTGCAACTATTGACTTAAATTTGTAATATTTTCCCAGATCGGGGCTATAGTCTAAAATTACATTTATTTAGTTGTTTTTTTTAAAAAATATTTTTTTCTTTATTGATTTTAGAGAGCGAGGAAAGGAGAGGGAGAGAGAGATAGAAACATCAATGAGAGAGAACATTGATTGGCTGCCTCCTGCATGCCCCCCTCTGAGGATTTAGCCCACGACCTGGGCATGTGTCCTGACTGAGAATCGAACCAGCGATCTCTTGGTGCATGGGTCGACGCTCAACCACTGAGCCACACTGGCTGGGCACATTTATTTAGTTTTTAATAACTGCGTAAATGGCACAAAAGTCAAAGGGTACAAAGGAATGCACAGTAAAAACCTCCTCCCATACTTATTCCTCAGCCAACCAGTTTCCTCCCAGAGGCAGCCACTGTTTCCATTTTCTTGTTTATCCTCCAAGAGATTCTCCATGCATATGTTTATACCCTTTTATGTTTATACCCTTTCTTTTTTTTTTTTAATCCTCACCCGAGGACATTTTTCCACTTTTTGTTCAGATAGAGTGGGAGGACGAGAGAGAGAGAGAGAGAGAGAGAGAGAGAGAGAGAGAGAAACAGCCACGTGAAAGGGACACATCGAGTGGCTGCCACCCACACGACCAACCAGGGCCGGGGACAAACTACAACCGAGGTATGTGCCCTTAGCGGGAACCGAACCCGGATCTCTCGGGACCGTCTGCCGTCGCTCAAACCACTGAGCAAAACCGGCCAGGGCTATACCCTTTCTTACTGGCTGTAAATTATTGTAGTATAGACGTGTTATGTTGGATTTTCCTCACTTGAGGTAGCTTTCTCTAATATTATTGAGTGAATTCATTGGTTATACCCTCACTTTGCTCACGAAAGGATTTAAGGAAATGTGTGTGTGTGTGTGTGTGTGTGTGTGTGTGTGTGTGTGTGTATGAAAGAAAAATGAAGCAAAGGAAAAAAAGGTAGGAACTTATTCTCTTCCATGTCTTTAGTGACACTCCATGGCCTTCAGGATAAACAAAGAAGCACACTTTGATTCATGAGGGTACGCACAAAAACTGGCCTTTGTTGACCTCTCGAGCCACACGAGCCACTCCATGCCCTAGCCACACTGAGCTCGGTTCAGCTCCTGGCACGTGCCACTTGTTCTTGTTCCCACATCTGGATCTTTGCACAGACCACTGCTGGGATAGTTCCTCCCCTTTGTCTTACTGATGTCACGTTTCAGCTTGGCCTTCAATTCCCCAGAGAAACTTTCCTCAGGTTGAAGTTAGTCTCCCCACCCCCGTTCTTCTATTGCTACCTGGATTTCCCCAAGCACAGCAGGTACAAATCGTATTTTAACAGTTCCTTTCCTTGTCCAAAGCTCCCTCTTGTGAGGTCTGGGACCTGTTTTTCTGATTTACAGTTGCCCACTCAGTGCCTAGATGGTCCCAGTACATAGCAGGCATTCGATAAATATTTGTTCCACAAATAAATGAATCCAGAAGTTAAATTAGAGCCCTAATCCTATACCCTTTCAAGAAGCGAGTCACAAATTTGACTTTTAACTTCCCAGCAGCCAAAATGAAGACGATCAGTATGATTAAGTAGAAATTTATACAGTTGCTCAGGAGAAATATCACTTCCTTTAATAACCTTTGATGACCCCCTCAGTCCCTTTACTGGCACCCCTAAGTTCCTCCCTACTATTTTTCATTGTTAGCAGTTATCATAACTAATAATCGATGGGTTGTTTGATGTCTGTGTTCCCTACCAGACTGTATTTCATTTTTGAGTATATTCGCAGCACATCTCACGTGGCCTGCATGTAGTAGATGCTCAGGAAATGTTCACTGAATGAATTAAAAAGACCTTTGTTCTTTCCACTGAGATCAGAAATTAATTTCTCCTGTGAGTCTTCATGGAGAGGACACAGGATACACAATGTAAAGATGAACGGCCTCAGTAACATCCATACAGCAGACACACAGGCAAGGGGCACAGGGCTGTTCCTCACGATCGTCAGTAAAGGCTGATGGCAGAAACTACAAAATACAGTTCAGTCATCGTGATCCTGCAGAGGACCAGTAGACTGCCAGTCGCATGCCGTGTGGGGGAGAAGCCACCGGAAGACCTGGCTCGTTCAGGAGTATAAAGCATTTTCCGGTGTTCCTCTCTGAAGGTCGTTCTGTAACCCGAGTGCTGGGTAGATTTTGAGGGACAGCAAATTCAATCTTACACTCTCTGAGAGGTACATGGACTAAAGCTATTCTGAGCCTCAAGTTAAATTCAAAGGCTTTTAACAATCAATTGAGCTTGGGGATAAAATTCATATCCACCTCAGAATTAATTAATATCTTTCACAGGGAGTATGATGGCATGTCAGAATAATCTGATAGAGACACCTGTCTCGTGGAGGCATATAATAATATGTATTACTATTACATATGACCGACCAGTGGGTATAATCATACACTGGTACCTCAATCACACAGGTAGGGGGAAATGCAGTAAATGGGAAAGAAAAGAACACTATAAAGATGTGTTCTTATGCAAGCATAACAATAAATTCTTGGTTCATGAATATACCATAGCTAACATCACCACATATTCCAGATTTGGGGCACAGTCTAATTTCTTGGAGTTTTATTATGTTTAATAAAAGCAGTGTTATATGTAGAACTAAATGGCATTTTACCATTAAACTCCTATGAGACATTTAATGCAAGCAAATGGGCAGATGAGAACAAATGGATGCCTTTCCACTCATATGTTCAACTTTGGGTTCAGAAAAAAATGGTGAACGGGACTCATTTCCAGTATTCTCAGCTGTGAGAACCCCTCCAGCCTCCCACGCTCGTTGAGTACCACTCCTCTGAGCTACAGTGCCCTGTATCCATCTGTTCTGGCATTTACCACATTATATTGAGATTATCTGGATTTGTGTCTTTCTAGATTGAAAGAACTGCCTCTTTTCAGTTCCAGTAAGTGCAAGAAGGGGTGGTGGAGCCTCCCCCAAACTTCCGCAGGCCCTCCAGAACCACCTCAAACGTATACTCTACCTAAAATCAGTGTGCTCCTTATGCGAACAGAGCTTCAGGACACGGTCCCCCACTTGCTTCTAAACAAGTGGCCCCTGCACCCTTCCAGAGGCAGAGCATTCTGTCCACAGTGTCTAGCACTATGAAATTACCTTGTGACTCTTCACTTTTTCGTGACCTGGCTTTTTTCCACCTATCTGACCAAGACAAATGAAAGTCAGCGGTACTTCAGTTGCTGGAAAGACACCGAGAGAGCAATCCTTCCATCACCCCAGCTCAGTAACACGGGGTCTCCAGTGTTTCCGGGCAGGGTTTCCCCCGGGGGTTTTGTGGACTGAGGCTCACCGAGAGGTCACTATGTCCATATTCTCTGGGCTCCCTCTGGACATCTTGCATTCTCCAAGCCGCCACAGAGTTGAGTGACCTAATTGAGTGACTCAAAGTGGATGGACAGCCCAGCTGGTGTGACTCAGTGGTTGAGCATCGTCCCATGCACCAGGAGGTCTCTGGTTCAGTTCCCAGTCAGGGCACAGGCCCCGGTTTCAGGTTCAGTCCCCAGCGGTGGGTATGCAGGAGGCGGCCAATGGATGTTTCTCTCTCATCGATGTTTCTATCTCTCCTTCCCTGTCCCTTCCTTTTTACCTAAAAATCAATGAAAACATTCAAAAAGCCCAAAGTGGATGGACAGTCAGGAGACAGAGATTTGGAAAAATGTGTATCCAGGAAGCACTCTGTGGAGCCATAATATGTATATCGAACTCAATAGTTATAATTTCAAGTTCTGGGGCCAGGCTCCAGACATCTGCATGGTGATCTCTCTGAGATATATTTCTGTCTCCAAGAACCACTCACGCTCCTGCCATTAGTGCCGTGATTACTTGAAAGGCGCCTTTTAAAACCTGGGGGAAATGAGGACTCAGGACATCCAGCAACTACTAAGTTTATGTAATTAGTACTTCAGTTTCTGTTGTACATGATGAGAGTTTTTAAAAATGATTCAACCTTTTAAAATGCCTGTTTTTAACATATATTTAACTAGTTTGAGCTCAAGGAGATATGGAGAAAACACCCATCTGCGTGTGGGTTTAAATAATTGGAAGGGTTGACAAGGATGATGTGGTCGAGGTGATATTATCCTGGAGGAAAAGTTTAGGGATGGTTTTAATAATTTATATATATATATACACACACACACACACATTTTTTTTTTCCTTTTTTTTTCTTTATTGATTTTAGAGAGGAAGGGAGAGGGAAAGAGAGACAGAAACACTGATGAGAGAGAACATTGATTGGCCACCTCCTGCATGCCCTCCACTGGGGATTTGACCCACAACCTGGGCATGTGCCCTGACCAGGAATCGAACCGGCGACCTCTTAATGCATGGGTCGATGCTCAACCACTGAGCCACGCCAGCCAGGCTACTTACTTATATTTTTTAAACTTTTTTTGCAATATGACATAAAAACATCAAAGTGTAAAATACATAAGTGTACAACTTGAAATTTTACACATCTGACCACACCCATGTTACTCGCACCCAGACCAGGAAACAGAACATTACCAGCACCCACAAGCCCCCTCCCAGGTACCACTCCCCAAAGCGTATCCACTACCCTGACCTCTAACATCTTCAGTTTGTTTTCTCAGGGTTCTTTTTAAAGCTAAATTGTGAATAATATGGTCATCTACCAAAGCACTTCATTTTTATCTTAAGATTCACCACATTCTATTCGTCTCCTTTAAAGTGCACCTGTCTCCTCTCTCCTCCTCAGGCCAGATCCATTTCTTTTTTAGGGAAACAAATCATTTTCTTTTGATTCTTATATGCAAACAAAGCAAATGAGTCAGCAAAATGGGAGTCTAGTTTACTCACTTATTTACGAAATATGTCTCCCATGTGCCAGGCGCTGTCCCAAGCAGTTACAATACTGAGGTCATAGTATTGGGGAAAGTAGTGAGGTGCCTTGGGACCCCCAGGAGGAGCACCCAATCCAGCCAGGTGGTCAAGAAGAGCTTCCCAGAGCAGCGTCTCTAAGGCTTGCAGGTGCCAACATAGGGACACAGGGAGGCCAGGCTGGCAGCGGGGGCATGGAGGGGGTTGGAGGGAAGGGGATCATGTGCTGAGTCACAGAGGCAGGAGGAGCGCATCCATTTAGGAAACTGCAGTTTATTTCACGTGGAGGAAGCCCACAGCGGCGAGAAGACGTCTGGGTTCTGGTGCTAGATTGAACAAACACATCAAACTTTCCCTCCCTGCAGAAACCTCACCAAAACTACAACAAAGGTAAAGGGGGCCACATATATGGTGACGGAAGATGATTTGACTTTGGGTGGTGGGCGTACAATGCAATATACAGACCATGTATCACAGAAATGTACACTTGGAACATATGATCTTATTAACCAACATCACCTCAATAAATTTAATTTAAGCAAATAAAGACAGAGCCCTGGCTGGTTTGGCTCAGTGGCTAGAGCATCAGCCCATGGACTGAAGGGTTGTGGGTTCGATTCCAATCAAGGGCACATACCTCAGTTGCAGTTCAATCCCGGGCCCTTGTTGGGGTCGTTCAGGAGACAACCAATCAGTGTGTCTCTCTCACATTGATGTTTCTCTCTCCCCCTCCCTCCCACGCTATCTGAAAATAAATAAGTCAGTAAGTAAATAAATAACAAGGACAGAGAATAGAAAGTTGTCTACTGCTAAAAGGGGGGGGGAGGGGAAATGCATTTAAAAATATGTAAAAGCAGGAGAACAGGACAGGGGACAGGAGTAAACATTTTGGAAGCAAGGAACTAGATGAATGAGTAAAAACTGAGCAAACACGAAGAGCCCAAGCCCAAGCCAGCAGTGGGGCAACAGAACCAACTTGATTGACCCTGATGGCGTGAGGGATTTATTGTAGGAATTCGACTTTCCACAACTATAGGAGGAGCCTAGAAAGTGACGATCCAGAGAGGGAGAGGGGGGATCAGAGAAGGAGTCAGTCACACGTCCTGAAAAATGATTCGAGGTGGACGCTGTGGAGCTGGCTGAGGGGCAGAGAAGCCAGCCCGTCTGGGCCCTGGGAAGGGGAACGCGTGAGACGCCTACAGGGCTGCGGCCTCGGGGGCGCCCACTGCAGTGGGCCCAGGCCTGGGCGGTGCGCCTGGGACCACGGGGGCCGCAGGCCAGCACTGGACGAGGAGCTGAGTATGGACAGAGGACAGGTTGGATCCCACCAAGCGCTCTGCATGCATCTGTCGCCATGTTCCCCTTTCAGAGAATAGCGGCCGCTGCTTCACTTTCAGCTCCCGGCTCTCACAGCGGTTCCTCGTGGGCCCCCCTCACCGGAACTCTCTAGGGCAAAGGGTTCCAGAAAAATCTCGTTTCATCGTAACCAAGTGGAAAGTAACACTTGGAGCGATGAGCAGAGGGGAGCAGCCAGTGGGAAGGAAGCCCGCCGGCCACCAAGGAGCACCACTGCAGACCCGACCACTCAGGCCTGGACGGGAGGCCGGGAGACCAGGGAATTCTCTGTGGCTTCTGCTGCTGCGACCCCAGTGTCTGTTCCTTCAGCGGAACGCCTGCCCCAGCTCAAACACCCTCTGCTTTTCCACTCGTTCTTGTCGCTTTATAAATTTCCGGTCCCTCCAAGTTGTGGATCTGCTACTTGCCTTTCCTTCTTCGCCAGACCCATTCTGGTTGGCCACCCCCCACCCACAGGCTAAGCCGTGCCCTGCTCACTGCTCGCGGCGGGGGCTGCAGTGGACCTAGGTCTTTCTCCGGGCAGGAGGGAAACTCTGCTTTCACTTGAGAGGATCCCGGTCTGCATTCTTGCCTGGTTCTCCCTGAACTGGCCAGAGGGCTGCACTTGGCCCCTCAGCCTTCCTTGCTCCTGCAGAACTCACACACTCCTGCGTCTCTGGGGGCCTCCTTCACAGCCAGGTGTGTGAATGGTTCCCAACGCTCAGTCAGCTCCTAAGTGCCCAGGGAGTGCTCCCTCACCTTAATCAAAGGCCACCTTGCCCCAGGGCCTGCAGCCAGCTCAGCTGCCATGACAGAGACCCAAACATGCAGTGGCTTAAATAAGATAAATATTTATTTCCCACTTATATAGCAGCCTTAGGGTGAGTGGTCCGGATGGACAGGCCAGCCATCCAGGGACCCAGGTTCCCTCCATCGTGTTGCTCTGCCTTCCCACAAGGTGTCCTCGTGTACGTGCTCAAGGCTGGTCTCTGCCACGTCCGTGTTCACATCCCTGCAGGTATGGGGAAAGAAAGGAAATAAGGAAAAACAACTTCCTTTTTAGCAAATAATGTAGAAGTTACACATACCCCTTCTGACACATCCCGCTGGTCAGAATTGAGTCAGAGGGGCCACATCTTGGCTGCAGGGGAGGCTGGGAAACGTAGTCTCTAACAGGGTGGCCATCTGTTCAAGTAAACTCTATTATTACCGACGACGTGGAGAATGGATATGGGGGGATGACCAGAGTCCACCTGGCTCCCATCCAAGACCTAGAAGCTAATCCCTCTTCTGCTTTCCACTGCCCACTTCTGATAATAATCCCTCCCCAACCCAGAAAAAAATTTAAGTTCTACCCAGAGAATTTTCACTGAAAACATGAAAATGGTGTCATCTGGTATAGCAGATGCTGTTATCACACGGCCGTGTTCTTAGCCCTCCAGGGCACATTACCCTGACTTCCAACTGTCAGTTCCTGAAAATCTTCACCGAGGGCTTTCTGAGGCCGCCCGGGCCTGCTGTGCGCCCAGGGCAGCCTTCCGTGCTGCAGGTGAACGCCCTTCCCTGAGCCCAATCCAGTTCAGTTCATCTCAGTCAACACTGATGCAGGCCCCCACCGCGTTCCAGGCTCCGGGCTGGATAGCACGGACACAGAAGGATCCGGAGCGCCACCAGCCCTCACTGTATGCCAGGCCCACCACGGAGCGCCTCACCTGCATCCTCATTTCATTCTTCTACAGCCCTTTGAGGGTGGTTCTCTCCCTCTCCCCATTTTACACACAAGGAAACCAAGGCTTTGGAAACGTAAGTACCTGCTTAGATCCCCAGCCTGTAATCAGTAGACATGGGGCTTCGACCCACGGCTGTCTGGCTCCATGATGGCTGCGGCAAATAAAAGGCGTTCCCATGCCCAGCCAGTGTGGTTCAGTGTTTGAGCATCAACCCATGCACCAGGAGGTCGCCGGTTCGATTCCTGGTCAGGGCTCATGCCCAGGTTGTGGGCCAGATCCCCAGTGGGGGGCATGCAGGAGGCAGCCAATCGATGTTCTCTCTCATCAATGTTCCTATCTCTCTCTTCCTCTCCCTTCCCCTCTCTCTCTCAAATCAATAAAGAAAAAAAAAAGTTCCATTCCCTGACATCCTTCAGACAACAGGCAGACAGGGCAGGGAAGGGAATGGCTAACAGTAAATACATGTTTAGTGCAGCAATGAAATATGTAAAGTAGAGAGATGATGGTTTCTTTTGCCTTCTTACTGGTGGGAATGCATTCAAGGGCTAAGCCTAACCCTACCCATCCCCCTTATGTTTTTTTGATTGTTACCGAATGAGGAAATCAATTCTGCATTTTTTTTTTTTTATCCTCGCCCGAGGACATTTTTTTCCCCCATTTTTCGTACAGATAGAGTGGGAGGGAGAGAGAGGAACAGAGAGAGAGAGAGAGAAACATCGACGTGAAAGGGACACATCGAGTGGCTGCCACCCGCACGACCAACCAGGGCCGGGGACAAACTGCAACCCAGGTACGTGCCTTAGCGGGAACCGAACCGGGGTCTCTCTGGACCGCAGGCCGACGCTCTAACTGCTGAGCCAAACCGGCCAGGGCCAATTCTGTATTTTTAAGCCACCATTATTTTGAATCTTTTTACAACTAATCAAACGCTTTTATCCCAATGCTTCCCAATGCTTTTCGCCTCATGGGACATGTAGAAAATGGCAGTATTGATAGGACACATCGGAATGAAGTTAAGATTTGGGAATGCCTCCAGAGGACCGGGTGAAAATCCTAATTGCATTTTCTCGATAGTAGATAATTATGAAAAAAAATTAAATACAAACTATTTAGCATAATAGTAAATATTAAATTAGAGTGAAATTTCCAAATAGCATCTTTTCAGATTTTTGATGAGAAATGAACATGCTTTTTATAATAGATTCTAAATTTGAAATGGCTACAAAATTTCTGATTATATTTTCTGATTATGCTCTCTTCAAGTTCACCATCAACAGAAACTTTTCACAAATAGATGCTGTGAATGGCAGTGATATCTATCATTTTTTCCTTCAACTGTCAGAAACTCTTCTTGCTCTTAACAGAATTAGGATCCTTTGAAGTATTACTCTAATGATACATTGTTCTCTAAGTCTAGGCTCTGCCTTTTGGGCAAAATGTAATGTTGAAATTTCATATCAAACTATAAAGGGCTTTAGAATACAATGGGACTTTTGAATACAATAGTTCAAGCCAATTGTTTTAAGATTATGATGAGCCCGCTGGTGTGGCTCAATGGATTTAGCGTCATCTCATGGACTGAGAGGCCCTGGTTCCATTCCTGGTCAGGGCACATGCCTGGGTTGTGGGCTCGATCCCCAGTAGGGGGCGTGCAGGAGGCAGCTGATCGAAGTTTCTCTCTCACATGGATGTTTCTATCTCTCCCTTCCTCTCTCTCTAAAAAATCAATGAAAACATATTTAAACAAAAAAAATGTTTTTTAAAGATTATGATGAAATTTTCTTTCAACATACACAGACTCGCTCTATTAGCCTTAATACTTTTTCTTTAGGATTCAAGTAATAACTCCATTTGTAATTTAACTTTTCCAAAGGTACATTTTTTCTTTGAATTCATAAATGCAGTTAGCACTTATTAATGTTGTATTGAGAGTCCCCAAGACCACCCCCAGTCTCCCTAATTTGCTAGAAGGACTCACAGAACTCTGAAAAGCTGGTAAATCCATGGTTATGGTTTATACAGTGAAAGATTGCAGATTAAAATCAGTGGAGGGAAAAGGTGCTTGAGTGGAGTCCAGGAGAAACTAGCCAAGGCTCCAGTCATTCTCCTCCAGTAGCATCACACAGAGGGAACCTGGTTCCCAGCAGTGATATGTGAACACATGGGCAAAAGGTTGCCAGTCGAGGAGGCTTACCTATCCTTGACATCCGTTTTTGTTTTTTGGATTTTTTTGAGAGAAAGAGAAACATCAGTGTGAGAGAGACACATCAATTGGTTGCCTCCCACACGTGCCCCAACCAGGGCCAGGGATCAAACTTGTAAGCCAGCTATACGCCCTTGACCAGGGCAGGGGGCAAGGAGATCAAACCCTAGACCCTTCGGTTCGTGGGCTGATGCTCTAACCACTGAGCCAAACCAACCAGGGCGTATCCAGAGATTTTAATTAGGGGTCAGTCATATAGGGATGCAGCACTCACATGACTGACTGACCATGGCTACTAAATATCCAGGCCCCCAGGGGTCAAACTCATGCAGCACGGTCCAAGGACTCAGGGATACAAAAACTCTTTCATGGGGCAGGACATTCCAAGCTCTCAAAGGTCAAGGGCTAATCATGTTTAGGAAATCCATCCTGTGGTTGCATGTCACTGTAGCTTGTTTCCTTTTATTGCCAAGTGGTATTGCATTGTGTGTATATATCACAATGCATTCACTCATCTGTTGATGAATATTTGGGTCGTTTCCAGTTTGGGGCTATTCTGAATGAAGCTGCTACAAACATGCTCTGCACCTCTTTTTGTGGACATATGCACTCACTGCTGTTGGATAACTTAAAACCTAGGACCACAGCTGCGAGGTCAGAGTAGGCATATGTCTAACTTTAGAAACATTTTCTCATTTTTAAGATAGTTCATTCTGCAATTTCATCAAGAATCAAACTGTTAAACAGTAGCAGTAAAAATCAACAGTCCTTCACTCAATCAAAAAATAACAACTGAGAGCCCTGGCCAGTTTGGCTCAGCGGTTAGAGCGTCGGCCTGCGGTCCTGAGAGACCCAGGTTCGGTTCCCGCTAAGGGCACGTACTTTGGTTGCAGTTTGTCCCCGGCCCTGGTTGGTTGTGCGGGTGGCAGCCACTAGATGTGTCCCTTCACGTCGATGTTTCTCACTCTCTCTCCCTTCCTCTCTCTCCCTCCCACTCTATCTGTACAAAAAATGGAAAAATATCCTCGGGTGAGGATAAAAAAAAAAAAAATAACAACTGAGAAAATTAACAAAATTAATTTGTTTCAATACGGAAACACAACATGAAGAGTAATAATATTTATGCTTCTGTCGGAAAAATGTGGAAAATAAGAGAAAATTAAGTTAAAGAAACGTCGGTATTTTATATGCACTTGCCAAGTAAAGTGTCGCAGATGCCAAACCAACCATGGCAAGGATCACAATCAGACCCCTGAGAAGATTCAGTGGGCACCTCTTGGGAGTGTGGCATGACGCAGCCACGGTAGAGCCTTTCCCGCAGCAGATAAAATCTCAGCCACAGAAACGAATACGACCAAATTCAGGACGGTTCCAGAGGGAACCATCTAAGTGTTCAAATAGATTTCCAGCGGCAGTGAGGTTTTGAGTGGCTGAACAGGTGAACACGCCTCTAGCCCATTCACCGCACAGCAGATGGAAAGCTCTGTCCCAACTAATAGAAATAGGGATTCCAAGACAACATGTGTTCTGTAGTCAAACAACTTTGGAGGAGTCTAGCTAAAGTTAAACTACAGGTTTAATATTGCGGGAATTCTCAGAAACTAAGATTCCAGTGCCCGTTGTGAATTCTTCCTGACTCCCAAACAGAAATGGGCAAAGCACAGAAATGCACAGTGCACTTGAGTAGGAATAAGTGCTCTTATCTAAGGTGGGTTTGGAGGGAGTGTTGGTTAGAGATGATGCTCGGCTACATATAATAGAAAGTCAGTGACTTTACCAGATAGGGAGTCTGGTGATACGTATCACAAACAGGTGCAGCTGCTCCACATTGCCAGGGTCTCAGGCCCCTTCTGTCTTCCTGCAGCCATCCTTAGTGTGAACCTTTTACTCTCACATTTGTCTCATTGTGGCCTCATGATTACAAGATGGCTGCCTTACCGCCAGCCTCAGGTTCATATCTCAGGCAAGAAGGGAGCAGTGAGGAGGAACAGGTAGTACCTCCCTCAGAAAATCAATGCTTTCTCAGAAGCCTCCAGCACACTTCACCTTACATCTCAGTGTGTAGAACTGGCTACCCCTAGCTGCAAGGAAGGCTGGGAAATGTAGTTTTTTTTAACTTGGCACATTGCCTCCTTGAGCAAAATCAGATATTGGTTTACCTATTCTGGCCTCAGCTGACTCAGCTCTCATCTCATAATTTCCCCCCTTGATTTTCGTCCTTACTGATTATAACAGGTAATGTGACTGCTCCACCCAGACCCCCCTCTCCCTCTGTGTGTGTGGTCCCCAGCTTTGTATGCTTTCACTTCCAACACCCTGTCCCCATGGCTCTTTGGAAGGTGTGGCTGTCCTTCCATTACTGTAGCCCACTTTTCTGGAGGCAAAAAAACAGCTCTTTAAAATTCATAAGAGCCCTGGCCGGTTTGGCTCAGCGGTTAGAGCATCAGCCCCCAGACCAAAGAGTCCCAGGTTCGATTCCAGCCAAGGACAGGTACCTCGGTTGCAGTTCATCCCCGGCCTCAGTTGGGGTTGTGCAGGAAGCAACCAGTCGATGTTTCTCTCTCACATGGATGTTTCTCTCTCTCTCTCCCTCCCTGCCACTCTATTTGGAGATAAATGAAAAAATATCCTGGGGTGAGGATTAAAAATAAATAAATAGATAAAGTTCATAAGAATTTGTTGACACACCAAAGCTGAGTCTTGAGCCCCAGATTGCTCATGGTGTCAAGGACCCAGACCTCCACAAACTAGAACTGACAGGCACTAGAAATCACGGTAGTGGTCTGTGCCCAGGGCTCCACCAACAATCACTTCTGCCTCGGAGAGTCCAGGAAGCCTTCATGCAAGAGGCCACATTTGACTTTAAAGAAAGAGTAATGTTCTTGCAGGGAGAATGTGGTAACAGCATGTGGGGAGGCATAAAGTCCATGGCCTGGGTCTGTGGGATCCCAAGGAGAGCAGCAGGCACCTGGGGACAAGTGCACAGGGTGGGGAAAGTAGGCTTACAGCTTTGAAGAGGTGAAACACGGAGTTTATTCTTGCATTATTATTAATTATTGTATTATTTTCCATACGAACAGCTGTAAGCCTACTTTTGCCCACCCTGTATGTGTGTGTGGTAAGGGAGAGGGCAAAGGACCCTGAATATTTAGCTTTGTCCGGAAGGTAATAGAGAGTCATGGATGAAGTTTAACTTGGGAGATGGACAGAGGGGGAATATAGTCAGAGCTGGGTTTTAGCAAGTTACCTCTGGTGGTGACATGGACAAAGTCTAGAGGGAGAAACCCATCCCTTCTGTCACCCATCCATTCACAGCTGTAGGTGCAGACCTGAGCTGTTGGCACCAGAGGGCGCTAGGACCTAGGACAAGGGCCTTCTGCCCTCCCTGATCTCTTCCTGGGCGCCTGACCTCCAGCCCTCAACACCAGACACACTTCCAGCCAGGTCAGCACCACTGTCTGGCTGTCAGCACACAACGCCTTAGGATATATTTTATATTGCCTCTTGTTATTTGACTTTCTTTTTCCACGTAAAAATAACTGAAACGGAGGTACTGCTGGAGGGGCTGTGGAAAATAAACAGGGTGTGTCTTAGAGCACTAGGTCTAAACCACAGGTTCTTAAAATGCAATCCCTGGGGCCAGCAGCATCAGAAACGACGGCGAACATGTGAGCAATGCAGATTCTCGGACCCGCTCTAGACCGACTGAATCAGACACTCTGGATCCTGTGGGGACCAGCAACCTGTTTTAACAAGCCCTGTTTGGTTCTGACGCATGGCCGAGGTTGAGAATCACTCATCGAAGAAAGCACCGCACAGTGCAGGGAGTGCCCTCAAAGGGGCGAATCCAGTAAAGGGCTTCGACTCCGACGAGCAAGGGCCACATGGAGGCTTCCAGGAGGAGGTGTCATAGAAGGAGCCAGTCAGGCAGAGGGGGCTGGAGGGTGAAGAAAGACATTCCAAACCGAGGAAACAACTATGCCAAGGTCCCAAGAGTCTTATGAGACTCCAGCTGGAAGGGAACTTACACAAAAGGGTTCAATCTTTGTCCCCTTATGTATACCCCTGATTTCTCTTCAGGTGGTCTCATGTTTTGCAAGATGTTGTCTTCCAAAAAGCTGCTCTAAGTAAGTAATAATTCATCCATTTCCTACAATTTATTAATCAATATATATAGGTACAGAGATTCTGATTAGCATGAGATGTCCAGACTTCCTACCCTGAATTAATAATGATAGTAACTACCATTTGCCAAAGGCTGACTTTGGGCCAGGCTGTGTGCCAAGCATTCTGTGTGCTAGCTCATTCAGTCTCTACCATCAGCCTCCGAGTAGGGTACTGTTATCACCCCCATTTCACTGAAAAGGAAGTCAGGCGAGCCACTTGGCCAAAGACCCAACCAACTAGGTGTGATCTAACCTAGGTTGGCCCCCGCACAGCTGGCTTAATCCAAATGCTTTCCTGTTTCTTGCGAGTGATGAGTTTCCAGCCCCCAAAAAAGATACCTGGCCGTCAGCACTTACAGTTTTATCCCGAGCAAATGCACAATTCCCGTTATGCATTTAGGAGAACCAAAATAGCTCATGGTACCCATTTCTGTCTTGAGCATTCCCTCGGGTTCTGGGACTCCAGGTCAGAGTCCCTGAGCTGGTTCAACATTCCTTCTGTCTCCAGAAGAATATGGAAGTTCAAGGAGAGCAGTGAAGTGGAGGCAGCCTTCCGGGACCCCGCATAGCATCCCCTGATATCATGAAACTAGAAAAGAAATTACTGGCTCTTGGGTCATTATCCCCATTTCCTCCATTCCCCCCCTCTGCTGCCCTCCTTGCTTCCTTCCTGCTCAGGTGTCTACCGAGTCCCTGCTCTGTGCCAGGCCCTGGGCAGGAGGGAGACAAAGACAAATAGATACTTCATGTCAGCCTTTCAATTTCCCATGGGCTATAACATGTTGCTTCCACATGCTTTTATTAAGCTATCTCCACCACAAGACAGTTTTCACACTGATGTCATCAGCGGCAACACCAATTATATCCTCACCCACCGGCTCTGCAGGACGGAATATAGTGTAGCCTGTCCCACCTCCCACTCCACCTCTGCCCGCCCCCCTGCCCTCTGTTCCTAAGACGGACACGTTCATGCCCCATCAGCTCTACCCGAGGTGTTTAGGGGGTGCTGGCTGCCCCCTCCCTTTCTCAAAAGGCACTGCTTGGGAAACTGACTTGCTGTATCTGCCCTTCTGCCCTCCTGCCCTCCTACCATTGGAGGCTTCCTGCGAGTCTCTTTTCTCACTTCCTTACGCCAGTTTTATAGCCAGGCTTCACCATCTGCCAGGTGGGCGAGTTCTCGCAGTCTGTGTTTGTGTTAGTAAATTAGGTCAAGTAACATGTTCTGTGCTGGCTCCTAGGAATACAGACAACAGTTAGACCTGATGTCTGCCGCGGGGAGCTCCCAGTCGGCTGTGGGCAAGAAGGCTGCTATTACCACGCTGTGGAAGGGCGGCCAAACAAGGAGCGTAATGCTAAGGCTTCGCCTGGACAGCGCTTGGGCTATACTTATCACGCCCCAGCGAGTGCGGGCAGACGCAAGCGGCCTCTCGGGCTCCTCAGGAGGCAGGGCAGAGCCTGCAAACCAGCTCCGAAGGAAGCCAGCACGCTGGGTGGGAGCCTGCAACAGCCAGGAGAGGGGACGTGATCCCGCAGAGAAGCCTGTGTCAGCAGGTTGTCCTTCGGAGGCAGACTTTGAGTAACCAGCGCACAAACACAAAACGTCAGTGAAAACATTTTTAATAAAAGTGATTTTTAAAATTGCTGCAGAAGTGATATGGACTCATTGAAAACATTTTGAGTGATACAGAAACAAAATGTGAATTTCAACCTTTCCCTCAATCTAAATCACTGTTAACACTAATACTTTGGTGTGTAAATTTCCAATATATTTAATCACATATAATCATATATGTGTGCTTATATATATGTGTGTGTTTTATATACAAATACATATGAAGAGGGTGAAAGATTTTAAAATAGAAATTAAAATATAACATTTAAATGTTATAATGTTTTCTATATAATACTATAGGCATAGGTAATATGTATGCTATTAAACTTGCTTATTTTTTTCAAAATAGAGCACTGGCCCTGGCCGGTTTTGCTCAGCGGTTAGAGCATCGGCCTGTGGTCCTGAGAGACCCGGGTTCGGTTCCCGCTAAGGGCATGTACCTCGGTTGCAGTTTGTCCCCGGCCCTGGTTGGTTGTGCGGGTGGCGACCACTCGATGTGTTCCTTTCACATCGATGTTTCTCTCTCTCTCTTCCTCTCTCTCCCTCCCACTCTACCTAAACAAAAAATGGGAAAATGTCCTTGGGTGAGGATGATAAAAAAAAACAAAAAAACAAAAATAGAGCACTGAATTGTGCCCCCCCCCCCCCCGCATGTGTGGCTGGCTCGGCCCCGTTCTGTCGGCTGTGTACTGTGAACATGCCGTGAATTCCTCAGTCCTCTGCCAACACACGTGCATTTCCAGTCTTTTGTTACTACAAACAATGCTGCAAAGAATTTCCCGTACGTTTATCTTTGCTCACTCCAGCCAGTGTTTTCATAAAATAAATTAAAAAAGGCATAATTGATTAGATCAAATGATACACAAATACAAAGTGTTGGTAGAAATGGATGAATTTTGCTCCAAAAGTAACGTACCCAGTTTGCATTTGCACAGCAGTGATAGGAAGCCTGTGGATGCTCCACCCCACACCTTTCGATTAATATATTTTTATTGATTTTTTTAGAGAGGGAGGAAGAGAGAGAGATACAGAAACACTGAGAGAGAGAAACATCAATGGACCGCCTCCCACACACCCCACACTGGGGATCGAGCCTGCAACGCCGGCATGTGCCCTGACCAGGAATCGAACCGGGATCCACGGGACGATGCTCAATCCACTGAGCAACACTGGCTGAGCCCCAGCACTTTCAATATTTGCCAATCTGATACATGAAAAATATTACCACACTGTTGTTTTCATTGGAATTGGCTTTTCTGTGGAGTCAAGCATCTCCTCGTGTGTTTGTTGGCCATTTGAATGTCATCTTCTGTAAAATGTATTTTCTCATGTTATTTGCCTATTTTTCTTACTCATCTTTTTCTTTCTTACTTTGCTTCCTTTGTCCTTTTTTAAAAAGTTGATTTGTGTTGAGTTCTTTACATATCAGTTTCTTAGCCCTTATCTGTCATGTGGAAAGGAATTCAATGTTTTCTTCAATTTCATGCTCGTTATTTGCTTTCTATGTATGTTTTTCCCCCTATAGAAGTTTTAAAATATTCATGTAGTCAGATCTGTTTATTTTTCCTTTGATAACTTCTAGGATTTGTGTCATGTTTTAGAACTATTTTTCTCTACTCCATTATTATGGAAACATTCTCTGACATTTTCTTCTTGTATTTTTATGGTTTTTAAAAATCTATACATAGCTGATATGTCTGGAATTTATTTTAGTGCACATTAATGCAATGAGTTAGGGACACCACACATTTTTTTCCAAATGGCCCATCAATTGTCCTAATATGGATTTTCTCCTCATATAAGTGAAATGCTACCCTTATTATATACCAAACTTTCTTGGATTCTATTTCACTCTCTTTATCCGTTTTTGAGCCAGTTATACACTTTAATCATTGTAACTTGTAATACACTGATAACTTTTTCAAACCTTTCACTCTGTAAGACTTTACCAAATCGGCTGACAAACTATACACCTTTTCTTTGGCTTTCAGCATCTTTAGAATGTGGTCAAACTGTCTACTCAGAGTGACTCTTCATCTCTCTGACCACGTGCATTTTCTTATTCAACAAATATTTACTGAGCACCCAGTCCACGCCAGGGGCCATGTGGGCGCAGGAGAGACAGTGGGAACAATGCAGACATGGGCCCTGCCAAAGGCAACTTTAGAGATTGATCCTCAAGGCCACTGCAATTCCACAATTCCTGAGTCCAAGGGCATTTCACGCCAGCCGGGGATTCTCCTGGAAGCCATGCCCAGACCTGGTTGCTTTCAGATGCCCCTGAGCCATTGCTCAGCCAAGGCCAGCGGTAACGGGGTCAAAAGAAGTTGGCTTTTAAATAAACCTGGCTTCCTCTCCAACATTGTTGAGAGACCCTTATCCAAGTCACCCTGCTCCCATCAGATAAGAAAGAGCCAAAGCAGACAGGGTCATTGGGATCTATCGTGTGCCATGAGCTTTCGGAAACGGATTTTTTCTTTTTTTTAGAGAGAGGAAGCAAATATATATATTTAAAAACTAAGAAGACTAACTTATCTAGAAGTTATCTTTGAACCCTGGCAGTGGAGAAGGCAGCATGGGGTCAATCTAACTGTGTGACCTTGAGCATGTGAGATAACTTCTCTGAACTCCATCTCAGGAACACTAAGGGTCAACAAACAGGTACTGTGCCGAGATCTTTCCTCATATTCAGTTTCGTTTGATCCTCAGAACACCTTTATGACCCTCGGTTGACGCACAGAAAACTAAGATTCAAAAGGGAAATCGATATGCCTGCAGCCACTAATTTGGAAGGAGCAGAGCTAGTGCCCTGCTGTGCACCGCATACATGTAAGAAGAGCAAGGAGCAGGGACTTGCCCCACCAGAAATCAGGACTTACTGTGAAGCCACTCTATAAAGACAGTGTGGTATTGACATAGGGACAAACAGCTTGACCCATGAGAAGGAATAAAGACATCCAGAATCGGACTACATACATACAGAACTTTGGTATATGGCAAGTGTGATATATTATCGTGAAGAAAAACCGGTGTCCAAAAAATGGGGCTGGAAAAATGACTTCACAACATACACAAAGATCAGCTCTACATGGATTATAAAGCTAAATTTCAAAAATAAAACATTAAAATGCTTAGTAGAAAATATATGTGAATATCTTTTAGAGGTTGAAATAGAGAATGATTTCTTAAATAAGGCCCCAAAGACATTTACTATAAAATGAAAGATTGATAAACTTGACTGTGTTGATTGATTGACTGATTTAAACTTGACTGTATTTAAATTAAGAACTTATGTTCAACAACAACAACAAAAAAAAACACCTTAAAGAAAGTAAAAAGACAAATAATCAAGTAGGAAGGAAAAAAATCTCAATATACATAAGCGGCAAAGGATTAATATAAAGAGTGTAGACCCTGGCCAAGTAGCTCAGTTGGTTAGAGCATCGTACCAATACCCCAAGGTTGTGGGTTTGATCCCTGGTCAGTGCACATACAAGAATCAACCAATGAATGCATAAATAAATAGAACAACAAATCAATGTCTCTCTCTCTCTCTCTCTCTTCTTATTTTCTCTTTCTCCAAAATCAATAAGTAAAAAATTTAAAAAGAGTATATAAAGAATGTCTATAAATCAGTAAGAAAGAAAACTTTGGAAAAGGAAAGAGAAATGGACAAAAAATGTAAGCACAATAGTTCAGATAGGAGGAAACACATAAGGCCAATAAGTGTGGAGAGATATTAAATATTGTTAGTGATCAGGAGAATTTTGGCATCTACGTTTATCAGGGATATTGGCTTATAATTTTCTTTCTTTGTAGTATCTTCATATGGTTTTGGAATTAGGATAATACTGGCCTCGTAAAATGAACTTGTGAGTCTTCTATCCTCTTGAATGTTTGTGGAATAGTTTGAGAAGGGTAGGTGCTGGTTTTTCTTTGAATGTGTGATAAAATTTACTTGTGAAGCTATCAGGTCCAGGACTTCTGTTTGTTGAGAGTGTTTGGATTACTGCTCCAATTTCATTAGTTGCAATTGGTCTATTCAGATTTATGATTCTTCCTGATTCAGTTTTGGCAGATTGCATGTTTCTAGAAACTTATCCATTTTGTCCAGATTGTCCAATTTGTTGGCATATGGTTGTTTGTAATATTTTCTTACAGTCTTTTGTATTTCTGTGGTGTCGTCAGTTGTTACTTTTCCTCTTTCTTTTTTTTTATCCTTACCCGAGGACATTTTTCCATTTTTTGTTCAGATAGAGTGGGAGGGAGAGAGAGGAAGACAGAGCAAGAGAAACATCGATGTGAAAGGGACACATCGAGTGGTTGCCACCCACATGACCAACCAGGGCCTGGGACAAACCACAACCAAGGTACGTGCCCTTAAGCAAGAACTGAACCTGGGTCTCTCTGGACCACAGGCCGACGCTCTAACCGCTGAGCCAAACCGGCCAGGGCTACTTTTCCTATTTCATTTCTGATTTTATTTGGGTCCTCTCTTTTTTCTTGATGAGTCTGGTTGAAGGTTTGTCAATCTTGTTTACCTTTTCAAAGAACCAGCTCTTGGTTTCATTGATCTTTTGTATTGTTTTTTAGACTCTATTTTATTTATTTCTGCTCTGATCTTTATTTCCTTTCTCCTACTGACTTTGGGCTTTTTTAAATCTTTCTCTAGTTCCTTTAAGAGTAAGTTAGATGTTTATTTGAGATTTTTCTTGTTTCTTGAAGTAGGCCTGTAATGCTATGAATTTCTCTCTTAGAACTGCTTTTGCTGTGTCCCCTAGGTTTGGGTTGTTGTGTTCTCATTTTCATTTGTTTCAAGGTATCTTTTGACTCTTTCCTTGATCTTATTATTGTTTAGTAACATGTTATTTAGCCTCCATGTCTTTGTGTGTTTTTCAGGTTTTTGTGTGTGTGATTTTAAGTTCCATACCATTATGGTCAGAGAAGATGCTTGATATGATTTCAATCTTCTTAAATGTATTGAGACTTGCTTTGTGTCCTAACACGTGGTCTATCTTAGAAAATGTTCCACGTGTACGTGGAAAGAATGTATATTTTGCTGCTTTGGGGTGAAATGCTCCGAAGATATCAATTAAATCCATCTGGTCTAGTATATCATTTAAGGCCATGGTTTCCTTGTTAACTTTCTGTTTAGATGATCTATTCATTGGTGTCAATGTGGTGTTAAAATCCCCTACTATGACAGTATTACTGTCAATCTCTGTCGATCTCTCTCTTTATGTCCATCAAGATTTGCTTTATATATTTAGGTGCGCCTATGTTGGCTACATAAATGTGTTTTTTTATGTACTTTTTTTTTATAGAGAGGGAGAGAGAGGAGTAGAGAGAGAGGGGAGGGGAGAGAGAGAGAGAAACATCAGTGTGAGAGAGACACATCAACTGGCTGCCTCCTGCACAAAGCCGACCAGGGCCAGGGACAAACCACAACCGAGGTACGTGTCCTTGACCAGAATCGAACTGGTCACTCGTTGGTCCATGGCCCAACACTCTAACCACTGAGCAAAACAGGCCAGGGCTGGCTACATAAATGTTTATAAGGGTTATATCTTCTGTTAGAATGATCCTTTTATCATTATATAGTATCCTTCTTTGTCTCTTATTATAGTCTTTGTTTTAAAATCTATTTTGTCAGATACAAGTATTGCTACTTCAGTTTCTTTTTTTCCCCCACGTCCATTTGCATGAAATATCTTTTTTTCTTCCCTTTACTTTTAGTCTGTGTGTACCTTTTGTTCTGAGGTGGGTCTTGGTAGACAGTATATATATATATATATATTGTTTTCTTATTCATTCAGCTACCCTATGTCTTTTTATTGGAGCATTTAAGCCACTTACATTTAAAGTGGTTATTGATAGGCACATGTTTATTGCCATTTTATTCCTTATAACTATGTCCCTCTGTTTTGTTTTTCTTCTTCTTAAAGGAGGCCCTTTAACATTTCTTGTAATAGTGGTTTGATGGTATTGAACTGTTTTAGCTTTTCTTGTCTGGGAAGCTATGTAAGAGACATTTTTTTTTGACTAGGGCATATAGAAAAGGTTCTTAGAGGAGATGCTTTTTTATGACCTCCCAAGAACAGAGAACAAATAGGACTTACACAGCTCACGGGCAGGGGTGGGTGAAGCAGGGAGGCAGGTGCTGGGAGGGAGAGTGAGCTGGCAGCCTGGCAGGGGCGCCTGAGTGCAGGGCGGGGGAGGGAGAGTGGAGGCATGTGCGCAGAGCTGAGGGAGCCCAGAGGAGGGGCTCGCTCTACCAGACCAAGGAAAGCTCTCCTGTCTGGGCCTCCGGGTAAGTAAACATGTGCTGAGGAGGAAGGCTTTATGGGGAGTAATACTAACTTACACAGAACAGGAAATTGCCAAGGGTGTTCAGGAAACAAAAGCATGTTCTGTGGAATATTAATAGGGCTCCACGGTCAAACTCATTTGGAAAATTCTGGATTGAACAAAGTGAAACAGATTTCTTTCCTGCAGGCTTTCTCAGAACCCTGAATATGTTCAAGTGCTTCGGTCTGCAAGACAAGGTTATACACGCAGCATTTCCAGAAAGGGCGGTAGACTCGCTTATTACCTTGGCAGAACATTAGTTACAACGAGATGACAGGAGGGCAGGCGGCTGAAATAGCTTGGGGTGTCTTAGATGCCACTGGAAAAGTAAAAGATTTTAAGCAGGGTGACCTAACCACAGCTGAGGGGTAGGAGGCTGCCTTTGATGTCAGTGTGGGGAATGAATATGAGGAAAGAGGGACACTAACATTTATTGTCAACTTACTGTGCTCCAGCCACCATGCACACGGTTTACACATACACGTGCATTTCATCTTTACAGCTCTGCAAAGCGAGGTGTGATTCAACATCGAGGAAATTGAGGCTCAGGAAAGGGTTGCACACCTGCCAACACCTACTGAGGGCAGGGCCAGTTCTTGCATTCCCATCAGCCAGAAGCAAAAGGGTGGGCCTGAGCCGGGCAGGAAGCATTGGGTGTTTCTGAGACCTTCAGCAGTGTGGCCCTCTCCCAGGACCTAAGCCCTGGAGCTATCTGCAACCAACCTGCTGGGTGCCTGGGCCAGCTCACGCCCCTTCTCTGGGCCTTAGTTACCCCATGTGTCCGTCAGATGATTGCTATTGTCCCTCTCAGCTCTGAATTCCTCTCCACACGGCGCTGCTTTGTACAGTTCCGGCTCTGGTCCTTCAGCATGGAATTTTGGAACTGACTATCATATATCTGACAGACCAGCCTATTCACATCCCACCTTCACAACAAGTTTGCAATGCATTCAGTCAATAAGGATCGACCCCCACCCCACCCTTTGCCAGGCACTGTCCAGGGAGCTGCCATCTGTTGTCTGTGGGGCAGAAACTTCTATTGTCCTCATTTTTCCAATACAGAGCCTCATCCCAGGTCTCACCAGGGTTCAGATCCGTGAATCACGTTCCTCTACAGCAACAGCCCAGCTCCTGCCCACTCTGTTTTGCTGCCACCCATGTGAGCCCACGGGCTCAGGCCTCCAGAGCAAGATAGTGAGAGGGGAGGAGAGAGGGTGGGCGGGGGGTGTAACAGTGATGCTAGTCAGACCTGGCTGTGATTCTTGGTCCTGCCACCGACTAGCTGTGGTACATGGTGCCAATCATTTCACCACCCTGAACCTCAGTTCTCTCATCTATAAAATAGCTCTAATAGTACTTACCCCATAGAGTTGTTGGGAGAATGAAGACTCCCCGAACACCCTGCCCCTTCTCGTGCTCACTTCCAAAATCCTGCAAAGAGGGATCCAGAAACAAATGAATAAATAAAGTGGTTTCCTAAATTCCTGGCAGTGTGCTGTTCTGTGTGTCTTTATATGGCCCGCATGATAATGTCAATGACTAGCATTTATTGAGCATGTAATATGCTTTTCTAAGAATCTTCTTGCCCTGGCCAGTTTGGCTCAGCGGTTAGAGCGTTGGCCTGCGGTCCGGAGAGACCCGGGTTCGGTTCCTGCTAAGGGCACGTACTTCGGTTGCAGTTTGTCCCCGGCCCTGGTTGGTCGTGCGGGTGGCAGCCACTCGATGTGTCCCTTCACATCGATGTTTCTCTCTCTCTCTCTCTCCCTCCCACTCTATCTGTACAAAAAATGGAAAAATATCCTCGGGTGAGGATAAAAACAAAACAAAACAAAAAAGAATCTTCTTGAGTGGTGTACAGACCACAGCTGTTATGGACCAGAGCAATGATTTGATCCCAGGCTGTCTGGTATGCTATTAACCACTCCACTGTCTGGTTCGGGAGGTTCGGTACAAAGCTCTGGGTATTAGATGGGGAGATCCCAGGGGTCAAGAACTGTGTCTTCTGCAGGATCCAGGAGCCTAGCCCTGAGTGAGTTTCAATAAATTCATTCACTCATTCATTTGTTCGTTCATTCAGTTAGTATCAATTGAGCCCCTGTGATATGTCACTGTTCTAGGAGCTGGAGACATAGCAATGAAGAAGTTAGAGAAGACCCCCTGTTCCCATGGCAACTACATTCTAGTGGCGATCTAGGCACTAAATGCACAAGCAAGGAACCTATCAGCCGGTAATTTGGGCAAAGTCAAAATAGGGTTATATGGCAGCCAGTGACTGGGTGGCTGCTTCTGATGGGTATTCAGGGAAGAAGTCTCCAAGGAGGTGATGTTTTAACTAATATTTGAATGGTAAGAGGAAGCAACCATCTGAAAACCAGGAACAGAGCATCCAGACGGAGGGAACAGAAAGTGCAAAGGCCCTGGGATGGGAACAAACTGGGCATGTTTGGGGTAGAGAAGCCAAGTGCGGCTGGAGAACCGGTCAGTGAAGGGAGACAGCGAGGCGGGGACCACGTCCTGGAGGCTTCATGACCAGAAGAAGGAGTTTTATTATTTTTTATCATTTTTTTCAAGGTGTGATAGGAAGCAGTTGGAGGGTTTTAAATAGGAAAATGAGATGATCTATTTTTTTTTTTAATCAATAGGCTTTATTTTTTTCCCAACTTCTTTTTTTTTCATTTTTATTAATTTATTTTTGTTACAGATGTTTCTCTTTTTCCCCCCCTAGACATCGATAGGCTTTAATTTTTAGAGTAGTTTTAAGTTTACAGAAAAACTGAGTAGAAAGTACAAAGAGTTCCCATATGCCCTGTCACCACACACACACACACACACACACACACACACACACAATTCCCCCTATTATTAACATCTTGCATTAATGAGCCAGCAGTGATACATTATTATTAACTGAAGTCCATAGTTTACATTAGGGTTTACTCTTTGTGTACATGGGTTTTGACAAATACATAATGAATGACATGTACCCACCATTCAGTGCACAGAACTTCCCCTGTGCTCTGCGTACTCATTCTGCCCTCCCTGGGAGACACCTCATCTCTTCGCTGTCTCCCTTTTACCTTTTCCAGAATGTCATGTAGTTGGAATCATACAGTATGTAGCCTTTCAGATTAACTTTTTTCATTTGATTGGATTTTTAATCCTCACCCAAGGACATGTTTATTGGCTTTAGAGAGAGAGGAAGGGAGAGGGAGAGAGAGAGAAACATCTTTGAGGGAGAAACATCAGTCGGCTGCCTCCTGCTGGGGACCCAGCTGGCAAACCTGGCCTGTGCCCAGACGGGGAATTGAACCAGTCACCTCTTGGTCATGGCACGACGCTTAATCCACTGAGCCACACTGGCTTGGCACTTGATCAGATTTTTTAAAATATGTTTTTATTGATTTTTTTAGAGAGAGAGAGATAGAAACATCGATGTGAGAGAAAACATCGATCGGCTGCCCCCTGCGCGCTCCCTACTGGGGATCGAGCCCACAACCCAGGCATGTGCCCTGAATGGGAATCAAACTGGGACCTCTCAGTCCATGGGATGCCATTCAATTCACTGAGCCACACTGGTAGGCACTTGATCAGATTTTTTAAAAGACCACGTTGACTGGTTTGCAGAGAACAGATTGGAAAGGGACGATAATAACAGCAGGACGTTCAGTCAGGAGGGGAAGCAGTCGTCAGGGGCTCAGACAAGCAGGTGGCTGAGTGGGGAGAGGAGCATGGGTAGGACACCTGTGGGGGAGCAACAGGTGCCGATTATACCGCGAGGTTTCACCAGGTCCTGAAGGGAGTGGTGGGATAACGTTTTCGTAGACATTGCTGTGTTGGGTGTTTTGTTTTGTTTTGTTTTTCAATGTGCTTAAATACTCTTGATTTCCTCTTAGAATGGAGGACACAGGTTCGGAGGGCTCCTGGTGTGCCGAGCATCACACAGAGAGCAGGAACCGGTCCGCCTGGGATGGCAAACTCCATCGCCAGGCTCCGGCTCCCCATCATTCCAGGGCCTTTGTTAAGTATTTCTCTCTCGGGGTGGTTTGTTGCATAATCAATTAACCTCTAACAAAAGGAAAGGGCTTCCAGATTTGTACACTGCTGATTCCCTGTCTGGAAAGCCTTCCCCTTTGCCCTTCTAAGAACCCTCCTGGCTTCTCATTACACCTGAGGGGAAATCCACTTGGAACTGAATCTCAGCAAAACTGCTTGTTAACTTATCCTGACTCCTAAATTAGTTCAGCTTATTAAGCTAAAAAAAAAAAAAAAAAGTGGCAGGGGTCTGATGGGTTTCTTGGGAGGTTACCGAGGAACCTCCCACACTGGAGGACCAGGGGTTGAATAAACAACCAATTTGAAGGACAGGTAGGTCTAGGATCTAGTAGAAGCCCGCTGCTTCAGGGGACAGGGCTTCAGTGACTCCAATCCCGTGTCACTCCTCTCTAGTCACACTCTCGGAAGGCACCAGATGGTCCCAGCTTGGGTCAGGAGTGTCACCACTTGCCTCTGCTCTGATCAATCAGATCGGGGGGGGGGGGGGCACAGTGTCCCATTGTACAGAGTGGCTCCCAGTGAAGGCAAAGTCTTCATGGGAGATGGAGCTGCTGGTGCCCCGCAGGCAGCGTTGGCCATCCTGTCCCCAGTAATCCCCTGACTCAATCACAGCACTTTTCAGATCGTCTGGTAATCATTTCTTGGCACGCATTTCTCTCTCACTGGACAGTGGGCTCTTCAAGGATTGAGGCCTCGATTTCTTAGTTTGTCATGCTGTGGCAAGGCCCCCCGGGGGCGGTCCTCCTTTCGTCCACATTAGCTAGAATTTTTAGATAGGCTCATGGCCACCCAAAGGATTGACATGCCCCAGCCTCCCTTGCAGCTAGAGTCACCAGGCGACACAGTTCTGACCAGTGAGAATGGAGGCGGTGTGGGCCACTCCCATCCTATCTGTCCCGGAAAGGAGCATGTCCTTCCCTCCCCGCCCTCACACTGCCAGCCGGACTGTAGACGTGGTGGTGTGCCCTATCGGACCACATGGAAAAAGGTAACTTCCCCAGGAATGGCAGGGCCACCAGACAGAAAGATCTGAGGTCCCTGACACCCTGAAGCTGCCACATCAGCTTTGAACAGCTTAACCCTAGAATATTTGGAGAGGCAATAAAACCTCTTTTCTTTGTAAGCCTTCCTGCAGTCTAATATAATCCACACTAATAACCATGCTTAACACAGTGACTGACACTTAGTAAAAGCTCAACAAATTATGGTTGAATTATTAAATCAATTACCAAAAAAAAAGAAACCCTTAATTCCAACATTTAACACATCGGCTGTTTGTATATTCCTTTCAGCTTCTCTCTACGTGCACTTGATATTTTAATAGAGGTATAATTAGAATAGAAATATAATTTTATATCCAGCCTTTTCCCTTTCATAGTAATTGCATAATAAACATTTTCCATAAGTCATATTAACATCATTTTAAGTAGGTGTGTAATTTTCCACCAAAGAAAGCAACCATCATTTACTTAATCACTCCCTTACTGTTTGGTAGATATACATTTTTTTTCCACTTTTTGTAATTCCAGAGAATGCTGCGATGTTATGACTCATTTTTTTACCCCATATTTTTGACAATTCCCTTGAAAATGGGATTGTTGTCTTTTCTAATATCTTAGATCACCCTCTGCCTTCACCAGCCGCTCATAAGCTTTATAACTTCCAGTTAAATTCTGAACCACGGTTGTGATGAGAATAAAAATTACAATAGCAGCAGGTGCCCATCCCTGACCCTTGATTATGTAACTGTGCTGGGTTCTTGTCTTGTATTCCTATCTGCACATCTGTATATAGTTTATCGAGCACTTGCTACTTGCCAGGTGAGGGGAGTGGCAAAAAGTGCCATCCTAGCCCTGGCCGGTTTGGCTCAGCGGTTAGAGCGTCGGCCTGCGGTCCAGAGAGACCCGGGTTCGGTTCCCGCTAAGGGCGCGTACCTTGGTTGCAGTTTGTCCCCGGCCCTGGTTGGTCGTGCGGGTGGCAACTACTCAATTTGTCCCTTTCACGTCAATGTCTCTCTCTCTCTCTCTCTCTCTTCCACTCTATCTGAACAAAATAATAATAATTTTTAAAAAGTGCCATTCTAGAGTCAGACTGGATTCAAATCTCAGCCACATAGCTTCCTAACAGTGAGACCTTGGGGAATGACTCAACCGGCCTGTACCTCCATTTCCTCAAAAGTAAAATGGGGATAATAACGCTTTTCTCATGGGGTTGATGTGACATTGAAATGACATAACAATAACTATTTCTGGGTGTGAGCACCATGCTGAGGGCACTGCATGTGTTCCTTGCTTGGGCGCAGGAAGCGTCTCCACCCCGTTTTGCAGACCAGGCACCGGAAGCTCGGAGCCCAGACCCATTGCCCAGAGTGGAGCGGTCCTCCCACAGGGCAGTCTTGACTTCACAGCCCCAAGTTTCTTCCGAAAGGATTCTCTTTATGGTGCTCATCCAGCCAGAGCCTCAGAAGCCCAACTTCTCCGGTGTGATCTCTCCTCCATCTGCCCCCTCCCCACAGCACACAGCCCGCTGCTGCAGGCCTGCTGAGCAACCTGCTGTCCTTCCCGCAGCCGCAGCCGCAGCCGCCTGGCAGCATGGAAAACCCGCAGCTCAGTGAGGACGAGCCATTGTTCAGGCACTTCCTCTGGGCAGCCCCTGTGCCTGGTGCTTTGTGTCATTATCTCTTTAATCCTCAAAACATTCCTAGACATCAGCACCATTGCCTCTGTTTTACAGGTGGAGAAGCCCAGGCCCAGAGTGGTCAAGTGAGCTGCCCAGGGTCACGGGGCTGTTGCTGAGACTCCCTGCCGGGCTGGGAAATGCAAGCCTAGTGTCTTGCTGTTCTCACCCACAGCTGCCTCGGATGGTGGTTTTCAAGGGAGGGAGAAGGTTGTGCCGCGATGGTCCCGGTTGCCACTGCCTACCCCAGGGCAATAATGCAGAGGGTACCACCAGCACAGTGCCCACCAGGGCCGCCTGGCCTCTCAGGGCCCAAGGCACAAAGGCAGGGCTGGGATCCAAGACAGAGCTGTTGGGTGAGCTTTCTGTGCCACCCCTGAAATAGCCCAGCTCTCGGCTCCTGCTCCGGGAGGGGGCAGGCAGGTCCCGGAATAGCTCTTTCCTACTGCAAGGTGACCTAGTTAGCAGTTTCCTCTTGTCATGTGATGTTGGCTGAACAAGACATTCACCTGCGTCTCTCTCTGCCCAGAGAAAGCCCCACCCAGCGCTCTTCTCTCTCCCCTCCCTCAGTGCTGCTCCGACGCTCCCACCGTTCGCTAGTCCCAGCAGTCGGGGGATGGGTACTAGGACCCTGAGGGTGATGCTCAGCAGCCTCAAAACATGTTCACAAACATCATCACGCTTCCTTCTCACAGCAGGCAGGACATCCTCCCATTTCACAGCTGAGGAAATGAAGGCACAGAGAGGTAAGCCACCTGAGCAAAGACACACAGCTGGGAGGAGGCAGAGCCAGGGTGGCAGGGCCCTGAGCATCCGGGTGCAGTGCTTCTCTCGGAGGAGCCCCAGTCACTCTGCCTTCCTCGCCTTCCGCTGACAGGTCTTTTGAGCACCTGGTGGCAGAACTGATTTGCAGAGGTTGAGATGAGGGACTCTGAGGTCATCAGACCTGGTTGGGTCCGGGGTTTGAGTTTTGGCATTCATCAGCTCTGTGACCTCAGACAAGTTGCTTTACCTGTCTGAGATTCAGTTTCTGTATCTAGAAGGGGAAGCCACAGGCAGGTTGCTGAACCTCTGAGCCTCTGTTTACCCATCTGTAAAAGTCTGGCATCATATAACTTCCTGTGTTGGTGTCGATGGACAAGGCGCCCATGTGTAACACAGGGCAGGTGCTGAAGAAATGTTTGGGAATCTGAGCTTGAACAGTGTAGGCAATGAAGCCCAAGGCCAGAGGTACCGTCTTAGACATTTAGAAGGAAAGATGTTGCGGTCCGGAGGAAACAGGGAAGGCTTCAGAGTGATGGTGGGACGGGCACTGCGTCCTGAAATCCAAGTATCACTGAGGAAGACAGAGAAGCTTGAGGGGTCATTTCAGGCAGAAGATCCAGCAGGACAAAGCCCAGAGGTCGGACTGAGCAGGACTCACTGGCGGAACAGCAGCCTCTCGTCCCCCTTCGCGCATGTGAACTCTTCCTCTGTGACCTCAGCTCCCAGGGCTTTTGTCCCCACTCCGCCTCTGCGGCTGCTTCCCTGTTACTCACATGCATTCTCGTCACTGTCCTCATCCCCTTTCATCTGTGTGATCTTCTTCAGAGCACTCATCACACTTTTCATACCATATTATTTAGTCATTTGTGTACATGTTTATTGTCTGTCTACCCCAAAGAGACTATAAGACCCTTGAGGGAGTAAACTCTGTCTGCCTCGTTCACTGGAGCACCCCCAGTTCCTAGAGCAATGGCAGCACATAGTATATGCTCAATAAATAGGAATAAAATAGGTGGATGACTCAACAGGGGCAAGACCAGGCCAGCAGAAGGAGGGGATTGGGTAGTTGATGCAGGAGGTGGTTGGGTAGGTTGACACTAAACTGGGGAGGGCTGTGAAGCCCAGGCCAAGGAGTTTGACTTTTCAAGAAGAATCAACAGACTTGTGACCACCCAGGTAATGGGTTGGTTGGTCAAATTTCAGGTCTGGCAATGGGGAGAGGGATAGTTCCAGCGGCAGAAATCAAGTAATTTGTTTCTCAAGACTTTGATATGTCTTTTCTGGACCAAGTTCCAAGTTAGACACAAGGGTTGGGATATAAACAAGCCCCACTCGCTTCTCTCAACAAGCGCCCACTCTCGTGGGGATTCGTGGACCGGCAGTCACTTCAAGCGGGACCTTGAAAGTTGGAGAGGATTTTTACACTTAGAGACCAGGGAGTGGACCCCCCTGAGCAATGAGGAGGTGATTGGAAAGGGTGGAGAGAGCTTGGGAAGTGACCAAGAAGAGACAGAAGAGGCCGGACTTGGAGGCCTCCCCCAGGAGGGCTTGGGATTCTGTCCCCTGTTTCTCTGAGGTCCCTGGGGAAGGAGCCACGGAGCTGCTTCCTACCTGAATGCCTCTGCTGTAGGCAAGGACGTAGGGAGGAGGAGGGCACTGCGCTCAACAAAGGGGCATTCTTCTAGCTACGACCCAGAATCAATAGAGGCTTGTTTGCCCGCTGTCTGGGGAGCAGCCAGATACATTGGCCAGGGACCTGGGCTGGCAAGGTGGGAACACGGAGTCCTGAGATGGGCCTGCCCGGAGCATTGTTCTGCCCCAGGGTCGCCACACCCAGGTTCACAGTCTTAAAATAGAAAGGGGGATGGCGGTTGCCACTTCAGAGAACACCCAGGCCCATCTTCACCTGCAGGTGGGGCTTATGGCCTCAGAGACTGTGACTTGGCTTTGTGACAAGAGTATTGATTGGATTAAGAGCGAAAAGCCCAGGCCTGTGTAGCTCAGGTGGTTGGGCATCGTCCTGTGCACTGAAAGGTCAGGGCACATGCCCAGACTGCGGGCTCAGTCCTCAATGGGGGCGTGCAGGAGGCATCCAATGGATGTTTTACTCTCACATCGATGTTTCCCTCTCTCTCTCTCCTTCTCCTTTCCTCTCTCTTTAAAAAACAAACAAACAAACAACACCTTAAATTAAAAAGAAAAAAGAGCAGAAGACTTGAGTCTAAGTCCCAGCCTCAGTTTTCTTATCTGAAAGATGGGACCAATAACACCCTCAACACAGGCAGGGATGTTTGGGTGGATTCAAGGAGACAGTATGTGCAAAAGTGCTTGGGGAATGCAGCGTCCGCACATGTGAGGATTCTGGGAAGATGGCTGTCACAGAGGAGTCTGCAGAGAGGGTGAGGGCCGTGGCCACATGGCAGAGTGCGGTCCCCACGGACCTGAGCCACACCGGAAGCCCACGCTTTGGGGAAAGCTTCTCATCTCTATCGGCCCAGTTGGCAGACAGCCACCTCCACAGCCCTGTCCTCGCGCCTTGCTCCGCCCGCACAGCCCCGTCTCTGAGCAGTGTCCCTTCTCTCCCACACTGGCCATTCATTTCAGACCGAAATTTCATAGGTTCAGAAAGAAACGGCCCCAGTTACCACTACTGAGAACTCACGGTGCCAGGCACCAGGGGAGTGTGAGCTCACTGAATCCCTGCAGCAGCCTTTTGTGTTAGGTCTGGTCACCGTGCCCATTTTACAGATGAGGAAACTGAGGCTCAGAGTTGTGAATGAACTTGGCCACCGTGTCTGAGCCTGGAGTAAAACACAGATCTTCAGACTCCAAGGTCAACTAATACAGCTCCTCCCCAATCCCAAATTAACGCTTCTCCACTCATCACCTCCGAACCGCCACCTCCAGAGAGACGGACAGGCTACCTCCCACGGCAGCCTGTGTCACTGCCGGTGTGCCAAAATCTATCCCTAGAGAGCAGACTTGGCTCAGGCTTGGGGTGCAACACAGGATGGATGAGGGGGCAGGAGGAGGGGGAGGTCTGTAGTACAGGCCAGCAGGGCCCATTGAGGGTTCTGGGAAGGTGAGCTGAAGGTGACCGAGGTGACCTTTACCTGGGCTGCCACCTGCTACAGAGGCACCTACCCAGGTGGCTTCCTTTCCTGCCTCCCCAGAGGACGGAGCCCTTCTGAAGGTAAAGAGGAGACAGAAGGACATGAGGGTGACTTACCCGTGCTGACAGGTCTCACTTTAATTCACATCTGCTCACCCCAAATGGGCCCTGGTGTGCCTGGCCGTGCTTCAGTGTGTCCCTGGAGTAGTCACTCTCCCAGCAAACTACTTCCTACCTGCCCCTAGATCCTCAGTCTCAGCCTCTTCCCCACCACCCTCGCCTCCCAGGCCCCTGTGAACACAGACGCTAGCAGAAGGGCCAGCCACGCCCACAGATCACCCCTCCTGCATCTGTGCTCGGCTCTGTCCTTCCCTCTCCTGCCTGGGGATGAAACATCGGAGCTCCCACAAAACCCAGCCCCTCCCCTGAGGATGTCAGAGCCCGCCCCTCGCCTCCATGGGAACAGCCCACCAGTAATTCCCCCTCTCCAGAATCATCTAATCTTCCCTCTTGACCAGAGCATTCTCATGAACGTACAAACAAGTTATTATTTCTCTTATCTTTAAAAAACAAACAAGCAGCCCAGCTGGTGTGGCTCAGTGGATTGAGCATCGTCCCACGGACTGAGAGGTCCTGGTTCGATTCCTGGTCAGGGCACGTGCCCAGGTTGCGGGCTTGATCCCCAGCAGGGAGCATGCAGGAGGCAGCCCATCCATGTTTCTCTCTCATCGATGTTTCTATCTCTCTCTCCCTCCCTCTCTCTCTCTCTCTCAAAAATCAATAAAAACATATTTATACTTTTAAAAAACAAACAAACCACGCTTGGCCCCACTTCTCCATGGAGTGCCATTGTTTGCACTGTCCTGCCCTCACCCCATGACCTGCGCTGGCTGTCCCTAGCCCCTCATCTCCCAGCAGGCTGCACCCACGGCGCCTCTGCCACTGCCCTTGTCAGGGTGTCAGTGACTGCCACACTGCCAAGTGCACTGGACAGCGCTGTCCTCAGTGCCTCCCGACGACCTTCACTCTCCGCCGCCCTTGCTTCTGCTCCTGTCCGGCTTCCTTCTCTCCACACTGTGGGGAATGCGCCAGCAGCCACGAGGAGGCCTCCCCTCACCCTGCAGTGCCCACCATTGAAGAGGGACCACCCCCTTCTTTGTGAAGGACTCTGGGTGGTCCATTCTAGTCCAAGGACCCACCTCTGCAGCAGTCGTTTGACAGGGGCCACGTTAGACTAGACACTGTTAGCCACGTTGCCCACGAAGGGGTGGGTATAGCCAGGAAGACACCCCATTTGGTGCCTACTACACACTGAAGTGGACCCGTAGGCATGAGCTGGACTCTGGGCTCCGGCTTCGGTGGTGGAGGGGGAGAGAGAGGAGTGGGCAGGACCCGCAGATGCTGAGGAAGGAGACATCACGTTACTCAGTGACAACTAGAGGAAGGGAGTGAGGTGCAGGGAGGACACCACCAGCACCACTTCCTGCCACGTGCCTGAGCAGACCCGGCTGGCTGGGGAAGGGGGGCCCGGGAGGAGTTAACAGGCAGCTTTGGCCCCGTGAGCTGTGGTGCAGACAGAATTCAGGCGTGCGCGGGCCTGGGGCAGCCTCCCCGAGTTCTCATCTGCTATAATCATGGGACGTCAGGGGCTGTCTGAGACCAATCACCCAGCCTCTGGTGGCCTCAACTTTGTCCCCAGAACTAGGAACTGTCTACCTGCCCTCCCACTATTTAGAGAAGGTTGACGGGGACAAAAAGTTTTTATAGTAATGGCAACGATGGTCACTCCTCTTGACAAAGGGACGTCTTTCTTTGGTGGCTGCAGGAGACCTGTCTCGGGAGAACTGGGGCCTCTCCCTTGGTGTGAGTTCAGTGGGATCCCCGGCCCACCCTGAAGCACACCCCCTACCTCTGCCTAAAGTCCCTAACTCTAGAAATCAGTGTTCTTCCGTGTCCCACGAGCACAGCACCTGAACCAGAACCTCCTGGATCGCTCCTATGAAAGGCAGATTTCTAGGCTTCGACCCAAACCTACAGAACCCAAACCGCAGGGCGTGGCCCAGCAACGTGCCACTGGTGCCCACCGAGGCTGAGGACCACTGCCATGAACATCTCACGTCACGGCCAGAGACCAGGGTCAAAGCCTGCGGCTGGCAGAGGGGATGTGGGTGGAAGTTTGCATTCAGGGGTAGGTGACTGACAGGATACCCTTTACCCAGGAAGGAGCTGATCGGGGAGAGAGAGAGGGGACACATGCAAGGGGGGGCAGAACCTGAGCAGACAGAGGAAAATGACTCAAGAAGGGAAGAGAGAGGGGGAGAAAGGTGGTAACATCCAAAGGCTCATTTACCTTCCCTACAATTTTGCCAAAGGTTATAGCACTGAGCGCTCAGGGAAGAATTTTATTTCCTTACGATTCCTTGATGCCCTTCCATCCATTAACTCTTCTGGTCCTCACTGCAACCTTGAGAAGCAGACAGGAAAGGGATTACTGTCTCCCTTTTACAAATGAGGAAACTGAGGCACAGAAGCCAGGTAGCATGCCCAAAATAATGTGTTCATGAAACATTTGTTGACACCTGATCCGACATCAGTCCTGGGTCACAGCTGAATGAGCCCAAGGCTGAACCCAGGTCACCAGACCAAAGCCAGGAGCCCATCCCGCCGCATGCTGGGGGTGGTCTCACTAGGCAAGAGACGGCCAATCAGTTCTCAGCCTCTTTTCCATGTTCCTCCTCCTGTACATTCTAGAGACTCTGCGTTCACATGTGATGATTTGGGAGAGAAAAGTGATGTTTGTGTTTAATAATGCCAAAAAAGGGGAGTTAGAGAAAAATCTCCAAAAGAGGGAAAAATTATTTCTTGATATCTCCCACAGCCAAAACCAAGAGGAGTGGATACTAAGTCCCCTAAGAGGTATTCTGTCTGGAGAGAGGGGTGGGTTTGCCAGGTAGGATGAGCCCAGGAGGAGGGGGCCATGGGCAGAGATGAACAGGGAGCTGGGTGAGGGCTGGGCAAAGGGGGCCACAGGAGGTGGGTGGCTGGCAGCCAAGAAGGAAACTCTAGGGCAGAGAGAACAGAGGAGGCTAATCAGCACACTTATTAACTTTTGCTCTGCGGTGAGCAGGGTAACCTTGTCTTCCATCTTTCAATGAAATCTTTGGTAAAATCGGGCTTTACTCCCCAAGGCTTTATAATGTACTTGGATTGGCCTTTGGGGTCTTGGCTAAAGTGCTGGGCCCTCCTTAAGGGTGGGTGCAAGTTGCCAACAGAGACTGTTCTTGGGGCTCTCGAAACTGGTTTCCATCTCCAGGTAATTTGAAAATGGTTCAGCATAAAGTAGAAACAGAAAGATCTTTTGTCTCAAAACACAATGAATAATGAAAGTCTGTTGAGTCTCATTAGCGATCATCAAAAGTGATACTGCTCTTCCATAAGACTAGAGCTTCCTGACGTCAGCCTGCTTCTCGCCAGTCCTGCGTCCCTGGCTCCAGCCTCCGCGGTCAGTCCGGGTGCCTCTCTCTGCTGACTCGGAGGACAGCACCAGCCCAGGCCCCTCCAGCAGCCGAGCGACAGCTCACTGCACACAAAGGGGCTTTGTGGGTTCCTGGGGAGTTCAGCGAGGATCAGGATGAGAAAGACCTGGTGATCAGGAGCGCCGAGTCTTGCCAAGTTCCCGTTCCGGCAGTCACTGCCCCTCGGAGGTGGGGTGTGGCAGGAGGCTATGGTTACACTTTTGTAACTGGGAAAGAACTCATGAGGTGTTTAAATTGTTTTTCATCCAGATTGAATTTAAGCTGTCTTAAACACCCCTAACAGGATTAGCAGAAAGTCCAGAATTGTCTTTGTGGGTAATGCCTCCCCTCCCCGCTGCTCTGGCCACTCTGGGTCATTCAACAGCAGCCAGGCCTTTTAAAATCCAAGAGAAATGGACCTGCTTGACTTTCACTCCCGAGATGGGGACAAGAGTCCATAGGCAGTCGCTGTCACTGCCATGCGGCTCCTCTTCCCTATGGGACACTCATGCTGCAACCCCTCACTGTAGTGGCTCTCCTGTCCCTGCTCCAAGCAGTGAGTGTGGGCATCACCCGCCACCCCCACATCATGCAGGGCCCGGGTCACCTCTTGGGCTCTGTCTGTAAGGGTCCCAGGTCATTCACTGTCTGAGTGAGCAACTTTGTTCTCGCTCCCAGGGCCCTAAGATTTGGGCAACTCCTTTTAAACACTTGATCTTGAACTGTGTGTATGTGTTGGGGGGGGGGGGGCGGGTTAATATCCAGTGACTGTTTTTGAACTCTTGCTCTGCCCTTCAATAACTTAAGACATTCAGGGTTTGTTTCTGGGTAACTGTGTGACTCTCTTTCTTTTTATCTGTCTTCCTCTTGCCGTAAAGTTATAAAGATAAGTACCAAACTGCTGATGTCAGAAATGTTACATAAGAAGTCAAAGGTCTGTCTGGTCTATAGCAAGAGCTCCCAATCTGTGGGCTGCAGAATTCTGGAAGGTGTCAGAGTCATTGCCAAGGGTTAGTGGGCACCCTGTGTACTGTGTGTCCATCACAGACACGTTGCTGCCAGGCTGCCTGGGTTTGAATCTCATCTCCACCAGCGTTCTATCTGTGTTCCTGAAAATGTTTTCCCTGAATTCTCTGAGCCTCGGTTTCATCAGCTGTAAACTGGGGGCGATACTCAAGGCACCTGACTCACAGAGTTAATGTGAAAATGAAATACTACATGTAATGTGTTGAGCTCTATGCCTGATGTAGTACTTACTGATCAATGAATGTTTATCATTATTTTTAATAGCATTACCATTAATCCAATACCTATTATTTTTCCAGACACTGTGCTAAAAACATTCCTCCATTATCTCAAATCCTCACAACAGCCCTACCTACTTTATATAAAGTGAAGTTCATTGACTTGCCCCAAAATAGATTGTTCCAGAACTTGTACTCAATACTGGTTTTCAAAACCAGCTCTTTCTGGCTCCAAAGACTTGCTTTCTCTGAGCCGAATCAAATTGTACCTGAACCAGACTATAGACTGGTTATTTAATATGCCTTGTGTATATACACAGAACTTGGATACTGTTCAAAGTACTTAACAACCCGCCCAGCACAGGGCTGGCCATCAGAATGGAAGCCGCCTTCCCCCAAGCTGGGGTTGAGGGTCAAGGGGGGCTCGGGTCCCCAGCCAAATATTAACTCTTTAGCTGCTGGATAGTGTTAAATAAGCAAAATGTCCCCAAACCTATTTCCAAAACCAACGCTCTCACCTGCCTGATAAGCGGGCAGTAGTCTCTTTTTCCTGCTGATCTAACAATAATTATTGTTGACATTCTCTTGCCCCAGAAAATGTCCCTTCTAGGAGTGGATTTTGGAATTGGCCTGCTAGAGACCTTTTCCCTTGCAGCAAGAGTGTAACAAAATGATGTGTGCTCAAAACTGAAATGTCTGGAGAGTTCTGTCCTGTTTTTAACTATGGAGACAGGAGGAGAGGTTTTCAAAGACTTGGGGAGGGATGGAACTTGGAGAAGGTAGAGGCAAGAACTCTTTACCAATAAGAGCAGAAGTATTTCAATAAAAAAATCAGAGTCAGCCCTGGCTGGTTTGGCTCAGCGGTTAGAGCGTCGGCCTGCGGTCCAGAGAGACCCAGGTTCGGTTCCCGCTAAGGGCATGTACCTCAGCTGTAGTTTTTCGCCGGCCCTGGTTGGTCATGTGGGTGGCAGCCACTTGATGTGTACCTTTCACGTCGATGTTTCTCTCTCTCTCTCTCTCTCCCTCCCACTCTACCTGAACAAGAAATGGAAAGATGTCCTCGGGTGAGGATGAAAAAAAAAAATCAGAGTCAATGTGGCCACAGTGGGGTGGGGGCGGGGGGGGGTCTCCCAGCTCTGAATCAGCCCTGAGAACAGTATTTAAAATCCATGTAAACCATGTAGGTTTTATTGTGACTTAGACAATGCAAACACTGATTTCACAATAGCTTATTGACATTCTAGATGTCCTCAAACAATGAATACCATGGTATCTGTTGTGTTAAAAAGTGTTGCAGGGCACATCCCTAGTCCTGCAGGCAGGATCCACTGTAAATGCTAAAAGAGCAGGTGAAAATTTAAGGATAAATAGAATATTTGCCCAGCCTCAAAGTATCTTCCTCAAAATATTCATTAATTGTGTTTTAACAGGTGTCCACAAAGTCTTTGCTACTCCTTGCTCTGCGAAGTGGAGCTTAATTCTCTTCCGCTCAGACTGGACTTGGTGACTTGCTTCTAGAGTACATGGAAAGAGGGAAAAGAGCCAGGTCACAGCGGAGCAGCCGGGCGACATACCTTAACCTGGGGAGGAACAGTCACCCGAGCATGGCAAGGCATGTTGACAGCATCGATTCCCAGATGTGACAAGAGGGGAAGGCCACCTCACCTCCGCCATCTTCTTCCCCACACCCATAACCCCAGGCTAATCAGAAGCGACCTCGGACAAAGCCTCAGGGACAGCCTACAGAACGCCCAGCCAGGACTCTTCCAAAGCCATGGTCACGAAAAACCAAGGGGAGACTGAGACACTGTCACAGAATGAAAGAGACCAAGGAGACATGACCACGACATGTGATGCCATACTTATCCCGGAACAGAAAAAGGACATTCGTGGGAAAACTGGTGAGATCCGAACAAAGTCTGCAGCTCACAGCGCGTTGTGCCAGCTTCCGTTTCCTCCACCCGCCGCATGTGCTGGTCATGAAACAGGATGTAACACGAAGGCCAGCCGGGGGCACTCTCCGAACCATTTTTACAACTCTTTGGTAAATCTAAAAGAATTTCCAAATAATGGTATAAAAAATAACAGAAAGAAGAAGAAAATCACAAAGCCTTTAAATGTCTCAGTTCAACAAACAAACACGTTCTTAGAAAGGCGGGGAAATGGGGTTTACTCACACTCAAAGAGCTGAGTGAAAGAAAACCTCGAGGCTGACAAAAAGCCTGGCCCGGAAGGCGTTTCCCACCTGGGGATGGACTCGCAGCCCAGCGAAGGACGCCCTCTGGTGGGCGGGCATTAATCGCACCCAGAGCTGTGACCTGGGGGTGGGTGCCTCACAAATAAACCGATGGGGCTGGGTGGGAGGAGGGAGAGTGTTCCAGGATGAACAGAGGTTGATTGTGGGGATTAAAACAATTCACACACGCAGAGTGCTTAGCCCTGTGCCTGACATAGTAATGGCCAGCAAATAGTTATTATTTTTATTATTATTATTAATAGTATCACCATTTGTCAAATACCTGTTATTTTCCAGGCACTGTGCCCCAAACTTTCCATCCGTTATCTCAGATCCTTAGACATCCCTACTTTCTAAATTAGACGTGAGGTTCAGCACGGGTTTGCACAGCCCGTAGGCCGCCTTTGCCAGGCGGGGAAGGACGAGGGGGTGGCCCCGCGGGGAGGAGCCCGGCTTGTCCGGCCTGCGGCCCTCGCTGTGTGTTGTGAGGACAAACGTGGTGGCAGCTGCAGTGCCCAGCGTGGCGCAGCGCATGGTTAGCTCTCCATTCATGTTACCGGAGCAGGAGAATTCGGGGAGCTTTTAAATGTAGGGGTTTTTCTTCCCTCAACTTCCCCTCGCTGCTTGATGGCTCACCTGTGGCCTGAGGGGCGGGGCACAGCAGAGACAGAGCTGTCGCGGTCGGGACTCAAGGTCAACTGGGCTCTTAACAGAGTCCAAGGCAATTGTTTTGATGAGCCAGACGCTCCACTCCAGCAGCCAACGTATACAGGAGGGAAAGACATTTCCAGGATTCTAAAATCTTCTGTTTAAATAAAGTTTAATATGAAACTTTCAATAAAACTCCACCCGGAGAAGAAGTTTTACTGACGTCAGAGTCGGCAGTTTGTCGCCTCCGCCGAGGACCTCTTCCTGGGCCGAGAAACAGAGACAGGGCAGGAGCCTGGGGCTGGAGGCCGGGCCTGCCCAGGGAACACCCGGTGGAGCAGATGAAGACCCGAGCTGGGGGCTAGTGCCTGCCCTGCAGGGTCGCCCGTCACCGGGCAGGTGCCAGCAGCAGGTGTATTTAGGGAGAGACGCTCACGTTCACTCTGCCGGCTCTGCCATTCCCCACCCTCGCCCGGCGCCGAGTGTTAAACCACGAGCTCCTAGCCCCAAACCCACCCCTCTATATTCTGTTTTGTTTTGTTTTTCAATTACAGTTTACATTCAATATTACGTTGTATTGGTTCCAGGTGTACAGCATAGTGGCTAAACGATCATGTACTTTACAAAGCGCTCCCCCAATGTTTCTAGACTCACCTGGCACCATGCATGGTTATTGCAATATCGTTGGCTGTGTGTCCTATTCTGTTCGTGATGCTGGGACTGACACTCTGCCAGCCCTGTTTGTTTCGTCAGCTGTTTCCACAGCCATTTCTGCCAATAGGGGGCAGCAGAAAGTCCAAGACTTGGTGAGGAAGAGCGAGCTTGCCACTGTTATTCTGCTGATGTTAGCATGACCTCACAACAGCCCTTCACCCTGGCAGGGGCAATTGTTCCAGCAGCAACTGCTTCCAGTTTCCAACTTTTGCTGTTGTTGTTCAGGTAGAGTGGGAGGGAGAGAGAGGAACAGAGAGAGAGAGAGAGAAACATCGACGTGAAAGGGACACATCAAGTGGTTGCCACCCACACGACCCGACCAGGGCCGGGGACAAACTGCAACCGAGGTACGTGCCCTTAGCGGGAACCAAACCTGGGTCTCTCTGGACCGCAGGCCGACGCTCTAACCACTGTGCCAAACTGGCCAGGGCCCAGTTTCCAATTTTTGTCCGCATACCCAGACCAGCCTCATGGTGGCCCCTCGGATATCCTGTGCCAGACACAGGTGTGCCCTCCTAAAGGGCCTGGGTCCCAGTTTCTAGGTTCTAGTAACCCCAACTTCTTCCTGTGTCCTCCCATTCCTAGGGGTGGTATCTGCCACCTGAAGTCAGTACCTCTGACACCTCACTGTTTGCTTTCCCACTTGTTGAATACTATGTAGCAAATTCCCTATGTTTAACTTTCTCTCTTAAAACAACCAGTGCAGTATTTGTTTTTCCTGATGGGACTGACTCCTATATATAATGGCCTGATTTCCCAGGGCCACTGTGGGTCATGGTAAGCAACCCAAGTTTCCAGCAGGGACTATCTAAGCCCTGATAAGGCATTAATTGTAAGAGGCTTAGAGTCAGGAGGGCTTGGAGGGCACAGCCTTGACACCAGAGGCCATGACTACAGAGTCACACTCTGGAGTGACACATGCTCAGCCCCAAAGCCAGGCTGGACCAGTTACATCAGCAGAGAAGTGCTGGGGAGGGAGGCTGACACCAAAGACCCAGGAGGGCCAGGCAGCCAGCAGGGCCATCAACCCAGAAGCCTAGGCCCAGGGCTTTGGATGTCATGGAAGGCTCCTCTGTTACCAGACGTCATCCTGAGGGGTGGGGGTGGGCAACGCCAAGAGGCATGGTCATCCTAATAGATGGTTTGGACCCTGATTTAACTAGGTTTCTGGACAACAGCACATTTTCTTATGTAATTTTTTTTTTTTTTTTTTTGCTTTTGACATCATTTCAGAAAAGTTACAAAGAATAGTGCAAAGAATTCCAAGATACCCCTCATCTAAATTCTCCAAATGTTAACATTTTACTACATTTGCTTTATTCTTCTACACACGTTTTTGTTTGTTTTTTGAAAGGCATGTGTATTTTTTTCTGAACTATTTTAAAGTTGCAGACACAATGTCTCTTTTCCTCTAAATACTTTAAGGTGGATTTCCTGAAAATAAGGACAGTCTCCTACATAATCACAGTACAATTATTAAAATTGGGGTATTAACATACAGTACTAGCATCTAAGCTATGGACTTACTTCAGGTTTTACTAATTGTCCCCAAATGTCCTTTATAACAAAAGAAAATGTAGGATCAAGCACTGCACTCAGTTTTGACGAGAATAAACTCACCCAGAGGTAAAGTTGGGTGAAGGGGAGTGGTGATCAGTTTGGGTTGAGTTGTAGAAGAAATAAAGTTTTATTTCTGCATGTCTGCGCCATATAGTGGAAATGCTGACCTTGCAATGTTGTGATTAATAATAGTGTTAATGATAACAATAATAATAATAATCTGTGGTCCTTTCTGTTCTGGGTCTTGATGTCTTTGAGACGGATTTGAGGTCATTTGTTTTCAGCCGGTTGCTCCATGAACAAAGTTATTATTGAGACAATGTAGCTTAGTGGGAAAGGCGGGAGTTCCGGAGTTAGACCTGGATTGAAAATTAGCTTTGCCACTTGCTGATGGACCCAAATTGAACCCTTCTGAGTCTCGGCTTCCCTGCCTTCAACAGAAAGGAGCCGTCAGCACAGTGGGGTGTGGAGCCGGACAGACCTAGGCTCACGTCTTGGCTCTTCACCAACTTGGGTTCGGGTCTGCTCATCTGGAAAGTGGGGAAAATACCACAGGGCACCTTGCTGGGCTATTGCAAGGAGGGGTGGTTCTTGTACAGAAAGGCCCAGCTCTTAGCAGCTTCTCAATGAAAGGTTAACTCCCTGCCATCAGCCCTTCTGGATTTGGGCATGTGGTTCTGCCTCTTGAGGCCTCAATTTCTTCATCTGCAAAACAGAGCCAGTGATACCATCTCTCGGCATGAGAAGAATGAGAATTGCCCGTGGAAAGGCTCAGTGCTCTGAAAAGCCTGGTACACTGTGGCCTTGGCAGAGTAAGTGATTGGCCAACAGTGACAAAAACAGAAAGTGCTTCGGAATCCTGAAGCCTGCCAAGAATGCGGGCGAACCTGCTCTCCCACTGCTGCCCTTGGGCTCTCACCCAGCCAGCTTTTCTCCTCCTTCCCCTGGGTGCGTCCGATGCTGGGCTTGTCCCATCTGCTTCTTCTAGGAAGCCACTCAGTCCTGCCTGCAAGAAGAAAAGAAGGACATCTCCTTGTCCTGAGCATGTTGGGCAAGAGGGGGCAGCTCCAGGGCTGGCCCACTGCTGGGAAGAGAAGGAAGCTGCTGCCCTGATAGGCTTTCATCAGATGAGGCTCACCTGCAGCTGCAGCCCCGCCAGCCTCCTCCCTGCTCGGGCACATACCAAGTTCACGATCAGATCGCGAGAGCAGAGAGACCTGGGAGAAAGGGCTCTGGCCTGGGAGGAAGAAAGCCCACCATATCGTTAATAGGATTAAGAAAGGCTTGGGGCAGGACCTCTTGGGGCGGGAGGCCCTCAGCAAACGAGGCAAGAGGTGGGTATGTTCCCAGGGTGGGGCAGATGTCCAGCTCCTCCACCGCCTGCTGGATGGTTGAACCACACACTACGTGCCAGGCTGTGTGTCAAGCTCTTGACATTATACTTCTGTTATCTTATGGAGCCCTCATAAGTCCTGGGGAGCTCGAGGCACCACTCTTCTTTGATAAAGAAGAAAACCAAGCCCCAGAGAATGATGCTACCTTCTCTAGTTGGTGTCTGCTCAGGACTGAAACCTGGATCTGCTCGATTCACCGGGTTTGCTGCGGGATGGAAGAAGGATCTGGAGCTAGGCCAAAGGCTGCCTTTACTTCCAAGAACTAACACCTTTGTGGGTGCAGCCCTGTGACCTGACAAGTCATTCACATGTTCCTTTCCCTGGATTGACACACTCTGGGGATCCCCTATCTGATGGGGACTGTTCGCATCACCTAGCACTGACCAGACGTATCTAATTATATGCTGTACGTGCCTTCGCCCCAATCCCACCTGAATGGGGGTTGTTCCAGGCACTCTGTCCAATTCCTCTATTTATCTGCCTACATGCCAAGCAAATGCAAGGAATGCAGTGGGAGTTTAGTAAATATTTATTGGATGAACATGCTGATGGGTGGAGTTAGAACCTTTTGTTTATCAGAGGAAGCATCTGAGACCCAGTGCTGGAGGAAAGGACTTGTCCAAGGTCACTTAGGCCTGTTCAACTTCCATCCAGGGTGGTTTCCCCTCTACTACGCAGTCTTGGCTTGGGCCCAGAGTGTTGTCAAGAAGAAGGGCTGCATTTGAGAATCACTATAAGAAGTCAAAGACCGGGTCTGTCCCTCAAGACTCTCCCCTCTGGCCCTGGCCAGTTTGGCTCAGCGGTTGAGCGTCGGCCTGAGGACCAGAGAGTCCTGGGTTCAGTTCCCGCTAGGGGCACATACCACAAAAAAAAAAAAAAAAAAAAAGACTCTCCCCTCTGTAAGATTAGGGACAAGGGCCCTAAGGTAGCTGAGAAACCAGATCGCAAGACATTCACTTTAAAGGTAGACTCAGTGGCCCCTGAGGCTAGGATTTGCCGACCTGGGAAATGAGAACAGCATGGTAAACAGTTTTTGTTCTGAGGAGTGGTGCTTGTGGAGGCTGGACCTGTGTTTTGTGGGCCATGATGCGTCTCTGACTGCAAATGCGAAGACTGAGAAGTAATTCTGGTCTATAAAAAAAATGAAACCCGGTTCTGGCCAGTTTGGCTCAGTGGTTGGAGCTGAGAATCCCTGGTTCGGTTCCCACTAGGGGCACGTACAAAAAAAAGAAAAAAGAAAGAAACTCGGAGAGTCTACTGTTGCCCATTATTTCTTCATTTATTCATCTGTCCATTCACTCACTCATCCATCAATGCAAAATTTCAATCATTCCTGTACTACTTACATCATTTGCGTTATCCAATACAACCTGTAAGCTTATTTATTTCATGTTTTTCTTTATTTGACTATTTTACTTAAATGCAATTCGCCTCAGCCAAAGCAGTAGTTTACTTAACTATATCTATGACGACAACAACACACGTGACCATGTATCCCTAAAATCCTCTCTCGCACCACTGCTGAGTAACTTTTCGTCCATTCAGCTCTCCGTGCATCTCAGCTTCTGCATCCGAGAAGTGGATGGCATTTGGCCACAATGATCTTCCAGCCCTGACATTCTAGGTGTCTTTGATTCAGAGAGTCACACACACCCAGGGGAGAAAAACCTGAAGGCCAGATGGAATCAGTGGGAGAGGTAGCTGGTAAAACATGTTTATCTGTCATGTTTTGAAGGCTGAGCAGTGACTCAGGAGGCAGGGCAGGAAATCCCTTGAAACTGGTCTGTAAAATACCCCTCCGGGACTAAGAAAAACAAGTAGGCAAGTCCCCAGGAGCCCTAAACAGCCCCCAAAGCATAAGCTACACACTCTTCACTAGACTCTCCCAGAACCTTCCGAAGTTTCCAGAGGTGCTGGCATCTCGAATGGAGGAATTTTCCTGCTGAAGACGTGTGGCACCGAGAGCTGACTAGGCACAAAGATGCCGACTGGCCTCCTCTTAGTCCCCAGAGCAGGCCAGAGGGAAGTGGGTTCCTTCTTGGGCACCTGCTCAGGCCACAAGTCCCTCTGTGACTCCAACCCAGAGGGACCCTGGGCCCGTATTTGTTCTATGTAGTCCAGCCCCTTCTTGTCCAGCTAATTGGCCAGAGGTGGGCACCAGCCTCATAGAGGATCACTCTTGAACATTTGAATTGGGATGAGGACAGCCCAATCTTGATTAGGAACAGGTGCAGGTCGGGTAAGGTAACACAGGCTCGCCGAGAAGACCTGCCTGGGACACCCACCTGAGAGAGAGGAAGGAAACCAGTGTTCTGAGAAAAGCCCATGGGAAGCTGGGCCCTCGCCCCCAGAGAGCCTCTGCCCTGGTGCCTTGCCAGTCCCGACGATGAGGCCTCTTGTGATGCCTGCCCTGCAGCTCTGTGAGATAGCCCTGGCTCCTTCTATTAAATTATACTTTCTGTTTAAACCAGCTGGAGTGAGCTTCTGTTTCATGTAACCAAATCAATCACTGATACATTGAAACTGGCCCTTTCATTTCTTGAATTAGACTTGGCAGACCAGGGTAACAGTAATGATAGCAGTTGACCGCCACCCCCCTTAAATTTGATTGGTGCTTTATAACTTTAAAAGTTCCTAAAGTTATCACTTCCAGCCTTAGGGGACTTACCCCAGACCCACTCATGCTCAAGACTCCTCTCTCAAGAGCACAGGGGGAATCGCCCAGTTTTGGAGCCAGGCAGACCTGAGTTCTGATCCCCACTTACCGCCCGCTCACTGACTACCTGTGCGACCTTGGGAAAGCTATTTAACCTCTCTGAGCTTCACGTCCTCATTTTTATAAACTAGAAAGCAGTGGACCTGGAGTCAAATCCTCCTGGCTCTGCCACCTACTGGCTGATGGCCTTGGAAAAGTGACAAGTTTTCTAAAAGCCTTGGTGTCTTCAACAATAAAGTGGGGCTAATAAACCTGTTTTACCTGCTTGTTGCAAGATTTGAACGAAGTATGCAAAATGTTCAGTGCTTTAGCCAGATCGAACTGTGCCAGAAGCCTTATAATCCCTAGACAACTGAGTTACATAAACCAATAAATTCCCGTAAAAGAAAATTACATTGAAAAAAATGTTTCGTACACTATCTGGCACATAGAAAAAGTGCTTGGTATATGGTAGCCATAATAGCACTTTGTTATGTAAAGTACCCAGCATGAGCCTTGACACATAATTATTAATAAAAAATTATGTATTAAAAAGTATACACTGGTCAGTGGAGAGGGTTGACTCAATCTGGCTTAGCAGGATCACTTATAAGACAGACAAAAGAGTCCTAATTGATCGCAAGCTGTAAGTGTAACCATCACAAAGATAACATGATCTCAGATCATATTAAGAGAAGTATCATCTCTAGAAGATGGGAGGTGCTAGTCATGTCTCCCTCAGCTCTGATCAGACAGCACCTAGAGATGGAAAAGAAGTAGAACCTGGGAAGTAGGCATGAACCTTTTCCTTTCCAAGGAAAATAAAAGTTCTTTCTTAGCAAGTGTGCTTTTTTGAAAAAACAGGTATCTAGAGAAAGGTTTCTCTCCTTTTTTTCTTTGTTTGGAGTAGAGTAAGCTATAGTAATCAAGACTGTGGTATTGGTATAAAGAGAAAGACATCAATAGAACAGAATTGAGAGTCCAGAAGTACAAACATAAGTACAACTGATTTTTGACAAAGGTGCAAAGGCACCTCTGTGTAGAAAAGATGGTCTTTTTATTTTATTGTTTTTATTGATTGTTTTTAGGGAGAGAAAGATAGAAACATCAATGTGAGCCCTGGCCTGTTTGGCTCAGTGATTAGAGCGTTGACCTGCGGACCAATGAGTCACAGGTTCAATTTTGGTCAAGGGCATGTACCTCGGTTGCAGTTCGTCCCCAACCCTGGTCGGAGTCGTGCAGGAGGCAACTAGTTGATGTGTCCCTCTCACATGGTTGACTCTCTCTCTCTCCCTCTCTCTCCTTTTCCCCATTCTATCTGAAGATAAATAGGAAAATATCCTCAAGTGAGGATTTAAAAAAAGAAGAAAAAAAGAAAAGAAAACACCAACGTGAGAGAGAAACCGATCAGCTGCCTCCCACATGCCCCTTACTGGGGACCAAGCCAGCAACCCAGGCATGTGCCCTGACCCGGAATCAAACCAGGACCTCTCAGTCCATGGGATGATGCTCAATCCACTGAGCCACACTGATGGGGCAAAAAGATAGTCTTTTTAATAAATGGTCCTGGGACAACTACTCATTCATATGTTAAAAAACACACATACACAAAACCTTCAAACTACTTATTGCATCACATAAAAAAGCAACTCGGGATGGATTGATAGACCCCAAAGTAAAACTTAATCCTATAAAACATATGGAAGAAACATAGGAAAAAATTCTGTGGTCCTGAGTTAGGCAAAGTTTTCTTAGATTCAACACCAAAAGCATGATCCATAGAAGAAAAAGAATCAATAAATTGGACCTCAAAAAAAAAAAATGTCTGCTTTTTGAAAGATATGTTAAAAGAAAGAACAGACCATCTACACCCTGGGAGAAAATATTTGCAAATAATATATTTGATAAAGGACTTGTATCCAAAATATATAAAGAACTCAACACTTAATAATTAGAAAACAAGTAAGCCAATTAAACATTGAGAAAAATATTTGAGCAGACACTTCACCAAAAAAGATACATGAATTGCAAATGAGCATGTAAAAAAGATCCACTTCATTAGTCATTAGAGAAATGCAAATTGAAGTCACAATGAGATGCCACTACATGTCTATTAGAGTGACTAAAGTTAAGAAGACTAACCGTACCAAGGTTGGTGAGAATGTGGAGAAACTTGAACTCTCATCCATTGCTAGTGGGGATATAAAATGGAGAACTATTGGCAGTTTCTTAAAAACTTAAACATACACCTACCATATGACCTAATCATTCCAATCCTAGGGACATATTCAAGAGGATGAAAGTGTATATCCATGCAATGACTTGTATATTAATGTTCACAGCAGCTTCATTTGTAGTAGCCAAAGGCTGGAAACCCATCTGACCATCAATAGAAGAGTGGATAAACAAACTGTGGTATATCAACACAGAGCATACTACTCAGCAATAAAAAAGAATAAACTGTTGATAGATGCAACCAAATGAGTAAATCTCAATACAATTATGCTGAGTGAAAGAAGACAGACCATAAAGAGTACTTACTACATGATTATATTTACATAAATGTCTTAGAAGTGGAGAGCAGATTGGTAGTTGCCTGGGGACAGGGAAAATTGGTTGCAGGGAGGGATTACAGAAGGACATGAGGAATATTTGGGGGATGATGAATATATCATTATTTTCATTATGGTGATGGCTTCACAGGTATATATCATAACATAAAATTCTATACTTTAAATAGATGCAGTTTATTTTACGTGGATATAATACCTCAGTAAAGCTTTTTAAAAAAAAAAAAACAGCACAACCAAGGGCCTTCCCCATGAATCATCTATCCAGGGCTTGCCACAGGTTTCATATAACATCCTAACACACCCACCCAGTTGAGCACCACTGCTTCTACTGGGTCAAAAGGCCCAACTGACTGAGCTGCCTGAACAGCAGCCTGCACCGCCTGGAACCTTCTTTCTCTGGGCCCTATCCCAAGTAGAAGCCTTGTGGATAACTTGGTAAATGGGTAGGAATAACACACCCAAATATGCCTCCAGATTCCATAGGCCCACCTAATCCATGCTTCTCCTTTAGTGCTGGAGGTTATAGTGCAGCAACTTGCCTTTCCCTTTGGATGAGAGAACATGACATGCCCTAGACCTCTAGACCTTCAGAAACATCACTGAGTTACCAGTCCCTGAAACTGTGTGGCATTGATCTCCTATGTCCAGCAATCTTGTATCTTACCAGGGGATTCCGGGTGTCTGCTACTTCCTGCTCATTGAGTCTTATCTGCATGATGTCATCAAGGTGGTAGACCAGCATGGCTCACCTGAGGACAAAGGTATGTCCCCCACAGCCACCAAACTAGAGAAGATAGGGAAGAAGGACAAGGTAGAGAATGAGGTAAGGGACGAAGGGAGCTGAGATGAGGGTGAGAGAGGAAAATGGATGTTGTTGAAGAAGGAGAGAGGAAGATTTGTAACAGTGGGAAATTGTAACACACCCCTCCATTCATTTGACATTGTTTCTGTAAGTGCTGGCTCTGACTAATATGTGGCTTTTAGATAGAGAGCATGTTTGTATAAGAATCCTAGGAACTAACTTCAGAAGATACAGACTCCAACCTTCAGTCATCACAGTTCCAGGAGATTTGCTGGCCTTCATTCATAGAACCAGGATGACAAAGACCAGGATGATGCACACCAGACTATCCCTTGACTGGTTTCAAGATCCTTATCAAATTTTCAACCCCCTCCTCTTGATTTCTTTGTTCTGTTTTCTCTCTCCCTCCTTATAAACACTTCTGCCTGCACTGAGATGTTGAGATGGACTTTGTAACAAGAGTCCCCCATTGCCTCAGGTTACTGGCACTTGAAGAAACCACTTTCCTTTTCCACCAGCATCTGTCTCATTAGTTTGTTTTTTTTTTTCGGCAGGCAGCAGAATTTGGGTTCTGGTTACAGGTTCAAGGGTCAATTTTTGAGCCTCCTCATTGGTTCTGATTGAAAAACTGTCAGGCTCCATCTCTCCAGCTTGGAATGAGGGAAAGGGTGGGTACTCTTTGATGAGCCTTTGCCTACGCTGGCACTATCCACAGCACTTTGTGAACATTTCATCCCTCACAGCTTCCCTGTGGGGAGAAGGCACTGCTCCCCCATTTTACCATTGATGAATTTGAGGCTCAGTGGGAAGGAGGCTTGGTTGGGTCCCATAGCCAGCAAGAGTAGGGGTTTCTGAAATTAAAGACCTGAGTAGTTTCAGCTGTTCCCTCCCTATGCATTCCTACCATATTTCCTCCTGATTCTGTAATTCAGGATCCAGGTTTCAGAAAGGCTGCAGTACCCAGAGGTGAGTTGTAGTGTGGCCGTCGCTGGAATGCCAGGGCTGGGCATCACTGGAAACCTAACAGAAGCTGCCCATCCTTTGGAGGACTTTCTTCAGGTTATATGTCCCCTATCTTAGATTTGTCAAGCTACTGAATTTTTGAAAAGCTTTTGTAAATTAAATCTGGTGAATTGAATTTGGTTTCCAGTCCAGCAGGCACCAGCATTCCAAGAGACCAATGAAGAAATTGAAAGGCTTCTTCTGACCTCGTCTCTGGGGTCACAATGTAGCAATCACTTCCCCATTCATGCTCCTGGGAGCAGGGAATCGTGCTAAGGCACAGTTCCTTTTTCTGAACTGACATTTATTGAGCACCCACCCACTGTGCACCAGGAACTCCAGCTGGGGCTCTCCAAGCCTTATCTCCTTAACCCTTCCCAACAGTCCTGTGATACCCAGAAAGCAGTGAAATCCACAGGACCCTGATGTAAGACTCAGAAGCCTCTTCATCAGGGAGGACACCCCTTTCTTTCTCTCCTTGACCTGGGGCCCTATGTCTTCTGGATCTAGGGTCTTGGGAAGGGAAATCTGAGAGTTTCTTGACAATAATGGATAATGGAATTATAGCAAAGGGAAGGGTCACCTTCAAGGAAACAGGCCCTACTGTTCCTAGAAAGGCAGGTCCTATAGACCCAGAGTCCTGCAGACCCAAGCAGCTCCTTCTCTGCTCTGAGCCACTTGCATCCTCCCTGCCCCAGTGCCCCCTCAAAGCTTCTTAGTTGAGATTTCACCCTGTTATATCAAGTATTAGGTAATCATGGAAAAATATTTTTATAGCATGTGTGTATGTTATAAAGATGAGAGAAGCTGAGGTGACTCCTGCACCCCTCCCCCAGCCCAGCCACCTTTGTTCCACCTGTGTGTCCTTCCTGCTCTGGGCCTTCCCTCCCTGGGATAAGGAAACCACTATTCTGAATTGTGTGTCTATCATTCCCTTATTTAAAAATTTATTTCCCACTATGTGTTTATATCCCTAAAAACATATCACTTAGTTTTGCATGTTTGCAAAGTGTATTCGGGGATCACACTGAATGTATTCTGCTTTGACTTGCTCTGTTGGTTTAGCAGCAGCATCCTGGGGTCCCTGGACATCGTGGGCTGAGTGTCAGGCCTACGTTCTCACACTGTGTACCTCTCCACAGTAGACCATGCCACAATTATCACAGTCTGCTGGTGGTGAATATCTGGGATGTTTTCGTGTTTTTTTTTCCTACTACAAACAGGCTGCTGTGAACATTTTTGTACACTCCCAGTGTGACAGTCTCTCTACAGCAAATACCAAGCAGGGGATTATTGAGTGATGAGGCAAGTGGTCTTCAGCTTTACTAATAATCCAAACTATTTTCCAAAGAGGATACCCTGAATGGAGCCAGAATCAGACTGTCAAGGAGCAGGGTGGGGGAAGACAGATGATCACCAGTTCATCATGATCCTAAATGCCAAGCGACAGCTCTGCTTTGGGTGGAGGGTGGAAAGGGAACAGCCTCCATCCACTTTCCAGCCCTGGACTCGGAATTAATGAGCAAATAAACACGTGCCTGGAGCTTGACATAGTCTGCATCCTTTCATTCTTATGGCAAACCCATATTTCAATTAGATACCTTTCATCTTATTTTACAGTTAAGGGAAACCGAGGCACAGAGAGGTTAAGTAACTAGCCCAAGGTCATGCAGTTTGTTAACCCTCAGAGTCTGGATTCCAACTTGTTCACTCTGATCCCAAAGCCCACCATGCTCTTCTTCTGTCTTTCAGAACCGTAACTAAGGGGGAAAGTTCATAATTTTTATTCTTTCCTTCTCGGGTGTTAATATATTTTTTAAAACCTTCATTTGATATGTTACCAGTTTTTGCAAAGCAGGCTACATAAGCGCTCCATCCCCTCCCCCAGGAAGCCTGCTCTGACTCCCTGGTCCCTGAGCCTACCCCAACACAGCACCGGCCCCCAGTTGGAAATTGCCTATTGACCTGTCTGCATCCCCCTTGAAAGGTAACATCTGTGTCAGTGGCATCGTAGGTGCCAGTAAGCGTTTAAAGAAGGATAAAGAGAGAAGGAAAAATTGGAAGGAAAAAATTTTAAAACCCATAGTAACAATAAATACCATGTACTGACCATTTGCTCCGTGCCAGGCACAGCTCTGCGTTCTAACGCACGCACAGTCTCCCTTAAGCCTCGCGATCCCAGGAGATGAATATTCTTATCTTCAGTTTACATTAGAGGAGACCCAGGTTTGAAGACAGGTCTCCTGCCCAGGGCTGTAAGCAAGGAGTCCACAGCCTGTGTTCCTAACCACCACGTGACAACCACGGGACCACTTCCCATGCGCTCCAGGGACCAGAGGGATTAATCAACACGGTTTTGGCAAGAAATTCTAAGTTGTACCACTCCTGGTCCATTCAGGTTCTTTGGGGGTAAAATGCTCAATCTTTCAGGACTTTTCACTCCCTTCTTTCCTTCTCTTGTGCAGCATCTGAAGGTGGGGGGAGAGGGAAGGACTTGGATAACCCCAGGGTGGGGGAGGGGGTCTGTGGTCCCAGTGTGCCTCCAGCTTTGTCTCTTCCTTTGGGTGTCCACCCTCGACAGCTGCTCTAATATAAACATCCCTTCTCTCCTCTGGGCAGGTCCCCTGGCATCTACCCCCCATGACTGCTCCTGGCCACAGCTTCCACACCCTCTCCTCCAACCCCAGCTCCCTCTGGTCCAGTCTTCCTAAGCATTTCTACACTCCCGTCTCCTGGGGTCCCGGAAGCCCTACGTTGCCTTCCTGTCTCCATCCCTCTACCTTGAAGGGGCGGGCTCCACAGGGCTGCCCTCGTCAGCTGAGAATATACCATACATCATGGCTATTCAAAGTGTGGGCAGCATCACTTGGGGACTTGTCAGAAATGCAAATTCTTAGGCCTGACCCAGAGCTACTGAATCAGCAACTCTGGGTTGAAGCCAGCTGGCCATCTACGTCGGAGCGTGCCCTCCCGGTGATTCTGATGCACACTCAAATCTGAAGATCACTGCCCTCCCTGCTCAAAGCTTTCCTCGCTCCAGGGCTCATAGTGAAAAAAAGTCCATGCTCCAACTTGGCCAGACTCCAAGAGGTCTTGACATGTAAAAGGAAATCTGGGGGCTCAGAAAAACTCTTTATTCCTCCCGAGTGTGTAGGTCTTTAAATTGAAATTCTGGATTCTGAAACTGTTATGACTGCTCATCTCTTTCAAAATATCCATTTAGAAAGTCAGAGCCGAGGATTAGCTTCTTGTCGGCTGCTGAATCTACTCTCCCAGAAGCAATAGATGCCTCAGTGTCAAGGGTGAGGAAGGACGGGAAAATTGCTGGGAATTAAAAATTCATATGATAGCTTTTCAGAAATCTTTTTTACTACATATATAATGTGTTTTCAATTCCAAACTAATTTAACCTTCATGTGAACCCCAAGAGGTCCCACAATACCAAGTTCCCCCCCCTGGAGCAGCAGTCAGCCATAGCCTCTGGACCCGTCACCGGAGTCCGTCTGTAGTGGCTTCTTCACCCTCACTTCCTCTCCACCCTCATCAGCATCACTGCCCACATTCTGATCTCATCGTCCCCGCCTGAGCATTACTATTGCACAATCTTGGGCAAGTTACTTAAACTCTTTGCCTCAGTTTCCTCATCTGCAAAATGAGGATTCCACATTTAGTTTTGAAAACAGTTTATTGGGCACCTTCCAGGCACTGGGCCTGTGGCAGGAAAACAACAGAAATCCCTGTCCTCTTGGAGCTGACCTTCTGGAGTGGTGGGGACAGAGAGCACCTGGGTGAGAGAGAAAGGAGGGTTGTTATCTTTTTTTTTTTTTTCATCCTCACCTGAGGACATTTTTCCATTTTTTGTACAGATAGAGTGGGAGGGAGAGAGAGGAGAGAGAGAGAAACATCGATGTGAAAGGGACACATCGAGTGGCTGCCACCCGCACGACCAATCAGGGCCGGGGACAAACTGCAACCGAGGTACATGCCCTTAGCGGTAACCGAACCCGGGTCTCTCCGGACCGCAGGCGGACGCTCTAACCGCTGAGCCAAACCGGCCAGGGCGAGGGTTGTTATCTTAAATAGGGTGGCTAAGAAGGTCCCACTAATAAGGTGACACTGGAGCAGAAAGTTGCAGGAGCAAACTACATAGGTATCTGGGGAGATGGCATCCAGATTGAGGGAACAGCAAGTGCAGGAATTCTGAATGGCTACTTGGAGTCTTGAAGGACTGACAAAGAAGTCAGTGTGGCCGGAGTAGGGTGAGGGAGGAGAAATATGGAAATCTGATAAGGAGCTGGGGAGAGAGGGACTACATAGATCCTGCAGGGATCTATCTGCTGCTGTTAGGACCTTGGCTTTGACTCTGGGAGATGGAGGCAGATACGAGCAGAACACGGACCTGATTGGGCCTTACATTTCAAAGTCACACTGGCTGCTGTGTGTGAAGAATAAATGAAGGGGCTGGAGCAAGGGTAGAGGCAGGGAGAGCAGTCAGAACTGGGGCCACTGCAGTAATCCAGGCAAGAAACAGTAGGATCTGGCCCCGCTGGCCACTAGGGCTGTGAGGAGAGGTCAGGGTGGGAATACTGCTGAAGTCAGAATCCATAAGATTCCAGACGGACTGGATATGGGAAGTGAGAAAGGGCTCCAAGGGTGGGAGTAGGTTCTGGGGGGAGGGGGTACACAGGGATGACTGCTACCTTTTTAGCCTAAGCAAGTGAAAGGATGAAATCGCTTTTTACTATATGGGGAAGACTGAGAGGGGAACAGGTTTGGGAAAATCATTTTTAGACATGGGAAGGTTACGATTCCTTTTCGACATCCGGTGGAGAAGCCAAAGAGCTGCTGGACATACAGGTCAACAGAGGGGAAGTGCCGGCTGGAGACAGAATGTGGGAGACTTTAGGGGATAGGCGGTATTTTTGTTGTTGTTATTAATCCTCACCCAAGGATATTTTTTTTCCATTGATTTAAAAAATATTTCTTTTCTTTATTGATTTTAGAGAGAGAGGAAGGGAGAGGGAGAAAGAGATAGAAACATTGATGAGAGAGAACATCGATTGGCCCCTTCCTGCATGCCCCCCACTAGGGATTGGGCCCACAACCTGGGCATGTGCCCTGACTGGGAATTGAACCAGCAACCTCTTGGTGCATGGGTCAATGCTCAACCACTGAGCCACATGGGTCGGGCTTTCCCATTGATTTTTAAAGAGAATGGAAGGGAGGGAGAAAGGGGGAGAGAGCGAAGCATTGATGTGAGAGAGACAGCGATTGGTTGCCTCCCGCACACACTCCAGCCGGGGCCAGGGATCAAACCTGCAACCCAGGTGTGTGCCCTTGACTGGGAATCGAATCCATGACCCTTCGGTGCAAGGGGTCGATGCTCTAACTGCTGAGCCACACTGGCCAGGGCCATAGGTGGTATTTCTAAAAGATCATGAGAGCACCCACTTTGTATAGGTGTTGTGGGGATTAAATGAGTTAAAAGAACAGTGCCTGGCACATAGTAGGCACTCAGTAAAGCTTAGCTAATCACCAACAGCATTTTAAGTCACTTAGACTCCCCCACTAGCTTCCCAACTGGCCTCCCTGCTTCCTGCCCAGGCCCATCTCCATGCCACCCTCCGCACTCCTGGTCAGGGATCTTTCTAAAGCCCATGCCTAACCACCCCTCCCTGCTTAAACCTGCAATGGCTCCCTGTTACCTACAAGATAAAGTACAACAGCCACAGCTGCCCTCACCAGCCCAATTTCTGCCACCACCACCCGCCTCCCCCTTTGTCCTCCAGCAATATTAGAAACCCTTTGTTGACAGCTTAGTGTCTTTGAACAAGCAGCTGCTTCTGCCATGACTTGTCCAGCAGCAAACTCCGACTGATTCTCACATCCTCCATGTGGCCTCCCTCCCCACCCAGGGGGCCTTTCTTCATGGGGACCTTGCCATCCAGGTGCCTGTCCCCTTTCTTGTGGCTCTGCCTCCTAACTTCCCTGATGTTTCTTGCCCTCTAGAAAGATTGTGCAGCGCTTCATTCACTGCTCCCTGGGGGTTTGGGGGGAAGCACTGAACCCTGGCTAGAGGGATGGGAGGGCCTTTCATGCATTTCTCTTTCTTTTGAGGTTTCCTCCCTCTGAGCCAGTTTTCATTTCCTCCCTGTGGCATTAGCCACTCCCTGCCTCCCATCCCAGATCTGTGTCCCCCCAGGGAGGGGCTGGGAGCAAAAGCAGAGGGTGGGTTGCAGTTTTTTGTAGTTGGTTTTATTATCTGGATAACAGCAAGGAACCAAGAATGAGGACTGAGAGAGAAATCTGGGGGGAAAACAAAAACAAAAAGGAAGATTGTGTTCCTTCTACTCCCATTCCTGCAGCATAAACGCTGAGCCTGCCACAGGAAAGGGGCTGGGGGAGGGGGGCTTCTCCAGGACAGGTTTTATTATTGTTACTGTATTTTAGATCAGCAAACAGAGGCCCAGAGAGGTGAAGTCACTTGCCCAGGTCACTCAGCTGGTAAACACTGGGGCCAGGAGTGGACTTGAGGCGTGTTCGATTCAAAGTCCTGGGCTCAAATGCATATGCACACGTGTCCACACACACAGAATTAACCATCTCAGAACACTTGGGGTGGGGGAGTCCTTAGTCTTTTCATTGTTCCCTACTCAGGAAGGAAACCAAGGCTAGGGAGGGGGTTGAAGATTTAGGCTCAGAATAGGTCTTTATTTGTTTATTCAATAATTCATTTACTCATTCATTCCCTCACTCATTCATTTACTCCCTCATTCTCTGACTCACTCTTCATTCACTCATTCACTCACAATCAACTAATTGTTTCTACTTCCCACTTCTACTCCCAGCAGACTCAGACCCTACCGTCTAAGAACTCAGAGTCTGTGGAGAGCATGGCCAGGAGAAAGGGTGGCACTGGGCAGGGAGCGGAACCCAAAGGGCTTGTAGTGGATCCTGAAAGGTGAGAGGAATTTACTAGGTGGTCCCAGGAAAAGGTTATCCCAGCCCGAGATTGCAAGGTGTGGTCCAGAGGCTAAAAGAGCTGCTGGAGACCTTAAGCAGGTCTTCCAGAAGGAGCTACCTGAGGGGGATGGAAGGAATGCAGGGGATCCCTAGGGGAGGTTGAAGATATGGGCAGGGGGGTCAATGTCAAGATTAATTTGGAAGTTAGCTGTGGAGCAGGGCTAAAGTTTGGATTGGGTTTAGGGTGAAGAATTAGAGCTTGAAATCCAATGATTTCTTTTTCACATGCCTTCCCAGGATTTCGAATGACCTGTATCAGTGATAAGGATCTGGGGTTGGGCTGCGGAGAACCTGAGGATCGGGGATGGGCTTCGGGGTCAGGACTCAAAGTGTAGCAAAACCAAAGTCCTGGAGGAAGCACAACCGATATTTACTGCATGGAGTCTGCCTCCCCCTCCTCTGGAGCATGGACTACTGCTGTGCGATGTTGGGCACTCACTCAACCCCTATGGGCCTCCGCGTGCCCACCTGTTAAACTGTTGGCCGGCTTAGGATGCTGTTCTATATTGATTGTCAGCGTCTTCTGTGGGCCAGGCACCACGGCAGCCAGATGTTGTCATCTGCTCGGGACACCATCCTAGTGTTGAACAGGAATGGAAGAGCCTACCTAGCCAACCACCTGCATACAAGAGGTGCTCCGTCGAGGTTCGTTCTCTGCCTTCCCTTGTTTCCCCACAAAGCCGGCTCCAGGAGCCCCTTCTCGGCCTGGGCGGCCCAGGAGTGCTGACTCACTCGTCTGGGGGAGCGGGGACAGCGGCTGGGGCTCCCCCGGCCCCTCCCGGGCCAGCGCGGCGCAGCCGGGGTCCTGAGCTGCCGCGGGCGGGGAGCCGCGCAATTATCCTAATTACAGCCCGGCCTCCGCGGCGGAGGCGAGCGCGGCCACGCCGTGCGGAGAACGCCCCCGGCCCGGGCCGAGCGTGGGAACCGCCGTGCCCTCCGCCCGGGGCGGCGGTGGCGGCGGCCGCGCTGGGAGCCAGCCGGGGAGGCCACGATGGCCGATAAGCCCGCCCCGCCGCTCGCCGGCTAATTACCGGGCGGCGGTCAGCGCGATCACGGCGCCTTTCATCTCCCTCCTTCAAGTGCCCAGCGCCCAGGCATCCCAGCTCTCACGCCTGGGCGGGAGCGGCGGGCCGTGGCCCCATTTGCTGGGGGGAAGCCGAGTGGCCAAGCTCCCGGGGAGGTTCCCACGCGCCGTGCATTGGTTCGCTTCCTCGCTCCGGGGACGGTTCAGAGATTTGGTGCTGTAGAAAAGGCATGAGACCGACTACAAGCAACCTGAAGGTTTAAACTCTGCGCATCAGTTCCTCATCCATCGAATGGGGACAGCCCCCAGCACTGTTGCTCTTTATTGTGCTCTTGTTCATTGATTGCGTTCATTCACTTCGAACTTTGCTTGAACCTGGTGTCAGGACGAGGGTGACTACCTGTCCCAGTTTGTCCTGGACAGAGGGGTTCCCAGGATGCAGGACTTGGGGATGCTAAAACTGAGAGAGCAAACCAGGACGGTTGGTCACCCTGCCTGTGCCTATTGCTGGGGATTTAAGCCACATCAGAGCCTGGCCTGGTCCATCTGAGAACTGGAAAGACTCCTGCCCACAGAGAGGGATGCCCCATGTGAACTGTTGGCACTGGAACAGGGCAAGGGTGAGGCGTCCTGGTGATGCACTGTGCTTAGCTTTCCCCAGTGCCCTGGCTCCAGGCCCAGGCAGATATGTCAAAGCAAGCCTGCCCATTGCCTGGCTGGGAAAGCCAAGGCTGAAAGACTGGTGGTGGCTTTCCCACAGCAGCTGCCATGAGTCAGTGCCCAGGGGCAGGCATGCTCAATCCCACCCCCTTGCTCTACGACCTTGAGCAAGCCACCTGGCCTCTCAGAGCTGCCTCCAATTCTTACCTAGGGGAGCACAGGGGTGGGGGTGGGGGTGACTGGGTGATCTCCAAACCTGGAAGCGTGGTACCTGCCATTACAGGAGGCCTTTCCAGGAACCGTCCACTTCGCCAGGAACTCCCAATGAAGCAGGCCTCCCCAAAGCGGGGTGCCTGCCAAGAACTTGGTCACTGCTGAGTGCTTGGCAGTAGCCAGGTGAGGACATGCCAGAAAGAACCTAGAAAGATTATCCTTCGGAATCAGACAGAATGGACATTAACCCCAGCAGGTTACTAGACACGTCTGGGCCTCGTTTTCCTCCCCTGTAGCTTGGGAGCAATACCCCCTCCCACTACTGGGGAAATGAATGAGATTCTGGAGACAAGGGACAACAAGCAGGTGCTCAGGACACCCAGTTCCCTTCTTGCCCCTTTATCGGTCCCTGTGTTCCCCTGCCCAGCTGGCCTGGCCTCACCCTCTGCTCCCCTCCTTTCCCTCCATTCATCGAGTGTATACCATGTGCTTGTCTTCTTAGAATCTTAGGTGGGCAGACATATAAAAAAATGTAATGTTTCTTCTTTTGTGGGGAGCTATAGTGACTCCTGAGAACCCAGGATAGGAGGGGAGGGAAGAGTAGCCAGTGGGTCCTGGGAAAATAGGAGGCCAGCCCCCTCACTTCTCCCCTCTCTCTACTGTCACCCTCTGCCGGTCGCCCTTCCCTTCACCCCCCCCCCCCCCCCATCACACCACCAGTTCCACTGCTCCTCTGTCTCTGCAGTAGGGCAACCTGCCCAGGTTGTCCCAGGAAGATTTCACTGCTCCTTCCCCAAGGAAGTCTGGCCTATCTATCTGCAAGCAAGTTCGCTGTAAGTGGCAATAACTATGAAAAGAAGAGAGGAGAATCAGAAAGACACGGGAGGGCCTGAGTCTGTGCAGGTTTGGGAAGTTATCATAGGGATTCCTGCCCAGCCTGTGCGCAGGCTGAGAGGATCAGAGGATGTCTGTTGGGGTAGGGTGCATACTGCCTCCTTCCAGTGTCTTCCTGACTCACCTCTTGCCCCTATTTTACACCTTGACAGTGGCTGTCAGCAACCCATTTCCACTGGTCGGGGGCCTATGGGACATAGACACCCAGGTGCGCTTTGCTAGGAGCAGTGGCTCTCTTTGAGGAAAGTCACTTCCTTATGTGTGAGGGGTTTGACCAGATGACCTTAAAGTGCTTCCTAAGTCCTTGCAGAAGTTCTGTGACTTTTGGTTCTTCATATCCAGCATCCATGGTGTAAAGCTTCTCTGTCCAATATGGTAGCTACTAGCTACATGTGGCCACTGAGCTCTTGATATGTGGCTACTCCAAATTGAGCCGTAAGTATACAATACACATCAGATTTCAAAGATTTAATGCAAAAAAAAAAAAAAGTGAAATATCTTATTAATTTTATATTGATCATGTTGCAATGATATAATTCTGTATATACTGGGTTAAATAAATTTGTTATTAAAGTTAATTTCACTTGTTTCTTTTTACTTTTAAAAAAATGTGGTTACTAGAACATCTACAATTTCATATGTGACTCACATTCTGTTTCTATTACTGGCTAAATAGCTGGTGGACACCCAGCTAAGCCAAGATTTCTTCCCTGGGTACCGATCAGCTCTGGGGGTATTGGATCTAACTCTCAGGGGAGAACCAGACCCTGATACCTTATGAGAAAGAACTGCCTCCTCCCTCAAAATGAAGGCACCCAAGTCTCTTCCCCCTTGAGTGGCTAAATTCTAAGGGAGTGAGAGCAGAGCCCATCCTCCAGGGCTGTGTCCTCTCCACAAAGAAGGCACAGTAAAACGTGACTGCGAAATTCCTTTCCAAGCTGGATTCTAGCCCACAAGAGCCAGGCTGGCCCACCCAGAGGAAACCCCTGGCTGCCGCTTCCTGCCTGGCCCAGCCCTGCTCCCTAAGTCTGAGCCAGGCGCAGGGGCACCCTCAGCCCCTAGTCCCCAGCCAGGACAGCATCCGGCTGGGCATTTAAGGGGGGCCATGCCTCTCCACGGGGAATATACATACCAAGGAAGCGGGTCACACTCACAGGATAACTGGAGCTGATCACACGGCAGCCTCCGTCTACTGGGCAACAGCAGATCTCTAATGAGTTACGCGCAGATATGGGCCCTGTTTCTCCATGCCCCACCCCCACCAATATTCCTCTCCACATTTTGCGAAGGAAATAAAGAACAGGACACAGTGGTTAATAGTGAAACCTTAGCACTCTTTCAGGCATAAGTTTAAACCCCAGCTTGGCCATCTGTTTGCTGTGTAACCTTGAACATTAGCCTCCCTGGGCCTCAGTCTCCTCAACTGTAAAATGGCAACAAAGTACACACTTTGCGGGGTTATTGTAAGACTTCAGTGAGCTAATGTGTGTACTGGGACTGACTGGGCAAGAGCTCAGTAAACATCAGCTACTGTTACTATTATTAATAACAGAATCTGTCCTCATTCACATACTTCTTTTCATGACTAAAATCAGTCAAAATAAGACTGCCAAGGGGGTTTCTCCGGGACTCTAAGCACCAGTCATTGGAACACAATTTGACTAGAAAGGGGTTTGCAGGTATCTGGTCCAATGGATCATAACCACCAACCACACATCTCTGTGACAGTTTGAACTGGTCTCCTCTGGTGGGCGTTGGCTGCTCAGGTCCTCAGCAGCATAGACTGGGGTGAACAGCAGGGAGCCTCTTTCTGTGCTCCCCCTCCCCCAAGCACCAGACACCTGGGCCAGGAGGGGTGGGGTGAAGTTGAAGGGAAAAGTGGCTATTTTTTCTTAATTTCCCTCAGTTCGCCTGCAAAATGAAATAGCAGGGAGGTTATTACCTCCATTTCCGTCAATATTCCCAGTTAAAACTGGATTTTCAATAATGAGTGGAATTTCTTTAAGTCCCAGAATGAGTCTTTTGTCCCAGCAATTCCAGGTCCTCAGATGGACAAATTTGTATCAAGAAAATAGTCATGGACTTCAGGGCCAAGCTGGGAACCGGGGAGTGGCTGAGACTGACCCCAAGACCGGGCAGCTCTCCCCGGGTGGTGACACTCCTGCAGCAGGGGAACCGCAGGCTGTGTCAGACCGGGTCACTGGGGAAACTGAGGCCGTGAGCAGTCACCTTGATGACCTGGAGAAACACAGTGGAGACCTTGTGACACAGGCTGTGGTGGAAGAACTGGAAGGTGAAAACAAAGTAGCTGCTACACAAAAGAGCCTAAGGTCCCTCATCTACACCGAAATCTGGAACATCGTGTTTACGAGCCAAGAGAAAACCAAATGGCTTTTTGCAACTAACTACTATGTGTAGACAGGTTTCATATTACATGTGTGTATTCTTCTTATCACATACTATAGTTTGTTTATAGAGTGATTCTCTCCCATCCCAGTTTCTTGAACATGGTGACTTCACATCTGGGACCTTGGTAAGGTGTGCCGTTAAATAGTAAACACACACACACACACACACACACATAATCGTGTAAGACAAAGTGTTATGCCCTACTTTTTCTGCCTTCAACGGTTTTTAATATATCCTTTTTTGTTATGTTGATGTACCCTTGTCAACTGCTCTTCCTTGAGAGAAAATAATAATCTATCCTGAGATATTGTCCATTTGGACGTTTTGGTGTTAAAAATGGCCTTTTCTTCTATGGAGGGTGAAGCGGCTGGCAGTTGCTCTAGGTTGGTTTGACTAGTTGGTTAGGTTGTTTTACCTAAAAAAGTAAAAAAACCCAAAATGGCCGCCTTAGATCTGTTCCTAAAATTTGAGAGGGATGGTTTACTGATGCAAAGATCTGGGGACCACTGCCCCCGTCCAGCCGCCTACCCGCGGAGCTCCCTCCACTTGTCCTTCTCGGGCTGCACGTCCCTCAGAGACAGGGACACGGCCACAGCCCCGCCCCAGGAGGAAGGCTCCTCTAAGTCCTGGCGACGAGGCACTCACACTTCCGGAGGCCCCATACCATCCTCGCACACCTCGGACTCTGAAGAACTTCCTCCCATTGAACTGAGACCCACCTCCTGAGGAGGTCTACCCCCTGCCCTCTGGTCTGAGATTCATTTTCAGAGGTCACCCAGAGCACTGCACTCTCGATGCCAAGGACGGCCATTTAGAAATCTGAAGCTAGTATGATTTAAGGGCCCCTAGAGGCTTCCCTCCTCTGGGCTAAACAATCCAGTTCCTTCCTTAGAGGCCTCCACCCTGCCTCCCCCCAGTCTTTAGATCCCCTCCAGGGGCCCATGAGAGACGCCCAGCAGTGTCGTCGGTGAGGGTGTGAGCTCTGGAGTCAGACGGCCTTGGTATGATTCCTGGCCACACTTCTTTCTGGCTATGTGACCTTGAAGAAGTTGTTTCAGCTCTACGTGCCTCAGTTTTCAGTTTCCTCACCTCAAAGTAGAGATAATAACAGCTCAGATAGGATTGTTGTGTTATGAGAATGACATCAGTTGACACACATTAAGCCTTAAAACAGTGCTTGGCACACGCTGAGCTCAGCATGTGTCATCTAGGATGTGTTTTGTGATCCTGCCCTCCCCACCCATTGCCAGTTGACTGGGGTGGGCCGGGGGGTGCCTGACCCAAGCCGGGCCCATCAGCCTTTTCCCAGGGGGTTATAAACCTGGGAGGCAGGGAAAGAAGTCCATTTTTCTGCATTAGCTGAAGCTGCAAGGGACAGCTCAGCCATGTTTTCTATTCTGTGAAGAAAATTAGTGTGCTGTGACAGGGGAAAAAATATTGCTCAGAAAAGAGCAAATATAAGAGAGAAAGAGTTCTGGTTCCGGTTGCTCCCAAAGGCTAGCTCCATCCCAGCCCTTCTTATACCTTCATTGTTTGTCTCAGTAAGCTTTGGCTGTGTAGCAACTACCTCAAAACTTAGGCCTTAGCCCTGACCGGGGTGGCTCAGTTGGTAGAGCATCATCCCATGCACCTGAAGGTTGCCGGTTCAATTCCCTGTCAGGGCACATGCCCGAGTTCCAATCCCCAGTAGGGGGCATAGAGGAGGCGACGGATCCATGTTTCGCTCTTGCATTGATGTCTCGCTCTCCCTCTTCTTTCCTCTCTCTCTAAAAATCAATTAAAAAAAAAAAACTTAGGGCTTAAAGCAGCAATCATTTATTAGTTCCTGATTCTATATGCTACAGTTGGGCTGGGTTGTGCTGGTACACCTGGGCCCATTCATGCTGTTGCAGTCAGCTGGTAGTTGGACTTGGGCTGCTTGGTCCAGGATGGCCTGAAGGTGACCTGGCATTGACTGAATGTCTGCCATATGCCGGGCACTGTGGGAAATACCCAAGTGGAGAACATTAATATTTACTGACGTCTGACTTTGTGTTAGGCCAGTGACGGAAATTTTAGGTGTATTATCTCACTTAATCCTCCCGATGATGTGACCAGATATTTGTCATTATGATTCCACTCCATTTTTCAGATGAGGAAACTGAGGCTCAGAGAGGAGGAATAACCTGCCTAAGATCTCAAGACCCAGAGGGGCAGACCAGAGCTGGAATGCAAGCCAGGGGCTCGCGGGTGTCTGCAGAACCCACACTCCTGCACTGCATCATCGGGCCCTTCCCACATCACAGAGTAAAAGTTGGCCCTGCTCTCACGCTACTTTAAGAGTTGTCAAGGGGACTGAGTGAATACAAATTCGACGACGGAAGGTTCATTGCCACTTATTCAGCAGTTGTGCCCCCATACCTATTTTGTGCGAGGTACCGCATTAGTCGGAGGGCTGTGGAAATGACTCAAACACAGGATGCAGCAGCAGCAGCAGCGTGGAAGAGGAAATGATTAATCATGCCTAGTTTGGGCTCAGCGTTAACTCGTTTATCAGCCTGAATCTTAAGGGATGGGTGACGCTGGTAAGGAAATGCAGTTCAAGCTGACTCCCCTTCCCACAAATGTGCAGGGTCTCAGAGTCCCAGTTCCACAGAAATCAAAGGTTCAGGTCATCCTCAGAGGGGGAGGGTCAAGGGCTCTCGGGCCATCCTTGGAGCCCGGCTTCAAAGCTAGGCACAGGCCACTTGTTCGGAGGATATCTGTGGATGTTAGGTCAGAAATAGCAGCTTCCATCTTCTGAGGTAGCTCGGGAATTCCTGAGTCCAAGGAAGGAATTTCTGCCAGCCTGGAGTTGGGATGCTCTGAGGTGCAGCATCCACACGCCCGAGCCATCCCCAGTGGGCAGGCGCGAGAGCTGGAAAGCCACGAGAGCAGGGCAAGGAATGAGCCAGGGCTCACTGTCAGTTCAGCCGCATCCGTTTCTGGCTGTGCTCCCATAGCTGGTGATTCGCCCTTCCTGTGCATCCTTCTCCTCATCGGTAAAATGGGAACAGAACACCCAGCTGGTGTGGCTCAGTGCTTGAGCATCAACCCATGCACCATGCGGTTCGATTCCGGGTCAGGGCACATGCCCAGGTTGTGGGCCAAATCCCCAGTGGGGGATGTGCAGGAGGTGGCCAGTCGATGGTCTCTCTCATCGATGTTTCTATCTCTGTCTCTCCCTCTCCCTTCTCTCTCTCTCTCAAATCAATTTAAATATATATATAATATATTATTATATATAATATATAATTTATATATATATATATATAATGGGAACAAAACTCCTCATCTTAGCCAACACTCTTTATGTCTCTTGGGCTAGCTGAAGCGAAATCAGCCTCAGAAGACCAGGGCGTCTCCTGAAACCCCAGGGCAGAGGTCCAGGGCCTGGCACTGCACCTGAAAGGCCCACAGAAATTCAGTCAGGACTCCCTGTCCCTCTCTCCTCTCAGTTCTTTCCCTCCACGCTTAGGCCTCACCTTCTCCCTCTGCAGACAGGCTTCTCCCATTCATCTGGAGCCGGTGGCAACAGCTGGCTGCCCCACAGCTCACACACAGATTTGTGTGCGACAGTCCCAGCCTCATGCAGTCTGGCTGCTGCCTCAGTCCAAAATCCAAACTCCTAGGAGAAAGAATTTGGCCCACCTCGGGCCTAAGGCCCACCACCCGGTCTACGGCACAGGGGACTGTGTCCAGCAAAGGTGGGTCACTGAGCACGCCTAGGGACCCCCACTAGTAAAGTGTGGAAGGAGGCACTTCTCAAAGAAGAAATGTCACCATGAGCTAGGCAGATGCCCCCAGGAGTTACTGTGAGGATTAAATAAATCAACAAACATCAACAGGCTGGCACCTGACAGGCATGCCTTTCAAGGGAGGGTGTCAGGGCAGATTCCCTAGAAGCAGAGTCTCAAAAAAGGAGTGAAGAAGGGGAGGTGGGGGGCGTTGAAAGGATGCCCGGCCCAGCCCGGCCCAGGGGGCGCTCTGCAGCACCCCTTCCCCACAGAAGCGGTCTCACATTGAGGCAAGGGGACTAGCGAGTTGTACCCTCACCAACCTGTCCCCGGGACTGGCAGTGGGTAGTATCGGGGGCCCAGAGGCTTCCCTCTGGCTGTGGGCAAGTCTCAAGAGAAGGAAGTAGCTGTGATTGTTAACAGCCAACATCTCGGCAGCTGGGAGGCAGGCATGCCAGGTGGGAGAGGGCATTTGGGCAGGACACTGACATCATCCATTATGGGAAGCCTCATGCAAACACATACGGGAACGAGCTCACTCTTGCCTTTACCTCTTCCTTCTACTTGTTTAAGAGTAATACTAAATTATATATTGGATATGTGCTTTTTATATAATGTGTGATTTTTCATAGACTGTATATTACCATATATAGTACATACTAACATACCTATTACTATAAAGATGTAAATGTAATAAGTCCCATAGAGAATTCTTAAAGACTATGTGTGGTTTTTGCCTTGCATGTTGATTTTAGAACTTAATGCCCTCATCCCTATTAAATATGACTCCACTATAAGTGGTTGAGCTTCTCCATCCCTACCTAATCTCCCTCTTCCACAAGGTCATGGGGTTCCCATCCTGATGATGGCACCAACGGGAACAAACCTCTGGGCTCCAGTGGCTTCCCATCCACTTGAAACACATCCAACCCCTTGACTCAGCCCCTCAGTGCCCACATCCCTGACCCATGCCTACCTGTCTGACTGTTGACTCTTAGCTCACCAACCTCCAGCCTCGGGGCCTTTAGCTAGTTCCTCAAACCCACCAGCTCTTTCCCACCTGAGCCTTTGCACATGCTGCTTCTCGCCCAGAACATCTTCTGTTCTTTGTAGACTTGGCTCCTCGACTTCTATCAGGTTCAACCTAAACTCACCTGTCTGGGAGGCCAGCCCTGACCTCTCTTGCTAAAGTAAGTTCTAATCATCTTGCTTGTTTCCTTCCTAGCCATGACTGTTTGTAATTATTTTTGTTTTTTCACTTGCTTCTTATCTCTGTTGTCACTAAATGGTAAGCTCCATGATGTCAGAAAGTGCCTGGAATACAGTAGGAGCTCAGTAAGTATTTGTTGAATGAATGAATGAATGAATGAATGAATGAATGAACGAACGAACGAACGAACCAACGAACAAAGTGGGTCTTTTGCCTGCCCCAGTAGTTTACCTCAAATCAATTCTGTCCTTTACAGTGGCAGGAGAGAGTTCTAATAAGAGTACCATTACTCTCCGTTCCATGGTCCTTCTCTGCCCACAGTCACTAACAACCTCTTGCTTGAGCAGGCAAGTGTAAGACATGAAGTTAAAGGACCCAGGTTCAATCCCACTCTTGCCAATTGCTAGTAGCTATGCAACATTAGCCAAATAATCCACCTCTCTCTATCTCAATTCCTTTCTGCAAAATGGGTGGAACACCTCCTGGCTTCTCTTTTTCTTGGGTTGATGTGAGAAGATGGAGAAGCCCCGCACGGTTTTCAGTGTCTTCAGTGTAACCGTCAAGGGCCTTCACAGCGCAGGCCTGACCTCACCCCTCTCCAGACACAAATGATCATTATTCCTGCCCCACCCCGCTACCTAGTACTTCCTGAACTTCACCCAGTGTATTCACACCTTGGTGCTTTCATTTCAAAGTTGTGCTCTTTGTTTTCCCTGACTTCATCTGTCCAGACCCTGCCTATCTGAGAAGGCTCACTCCTCCATGAGCTCTTCCTCCACCTCAAGGCTCCCTGCATCTTCGATGTCTGTGTTAGTCCCTCCTGTACTCAAACTCTTTTCCCTGATTCAAATGGCTAATCCTGACATCACACTGCACTGCTTAGTACAGACCGAGCCCCAAGTGAGCAACAGGGCTTCAGACTGGAAGGAGACCCCATTGCTACCCTCAAGATGATCACCGTCCAGCGGGACCAGAGGAACCAAAGAGCACGTGGTAACCGATTTGCCGGGTAGGAGAGCATAGTGGCTACGCACACTCCCACTAAAGACACACACACCTGGCTTTGAATCTCAAGATGCATGGAATAGAGACCTGACTACTTAACTAAATAGGGTATTTTGTTGTTGTTGTTCAAATGGTAAGACCAAAGTAGGTCTCCCAGGACTGCTGTGATGCATGGGGCGTCCAGGCTCCTCCCAGACTCCACCTTAGCATGTGCCATTTTTGTTCTCTGTACTAATTTTCTCATGTAGAAAATGGGAATAACTACCTTGCTTATGAGGAAGATACAATAAATAAAGATTAAGGGAGCTTTTATATATAAATATGGTTTAAAACAGTATTGGCACATGTTCTCTATAGATGTTAGTTATTATTATTTTCTCATGATGGAAAAAAAAGGCTGCTGACCCTCCGGGCATCACATTCTCATCCTTGGCAGGAAAGGCAAAAAGGCAAAGCACAAAAAGTGAGCGCTGACTCAATCCATGCGTTTATTTTTTGTTTTTGTTTTTAAATTAAGGTAAAATTCATAAACATAAAATTAAACATTTAAAAAGGAACAATTCAGTGGCATTTAATACATTTAATGCTGTGCAATCACCAGCTATTTAGTTCCAAACCATCTTATCACCCCGAAGGAACCCCATACTCACTAGGCAATTACTCCCTTCTCCCCTCCCCCAGCCTCTGGAAACCACCAAACTTTGTGCTGTCTGTGTGGATTTACCTATTCTGCATAATTCCATCTTATTTTTAGAGAGCTTTCCAGGAAGCCCCACCCAAGTCTTTTGCTCACGTCTCATTGGCCAAGAATGTGTGTGATGTTTGTCTGGGCACATTGCTGCCCCACACAATCGGCATCTGTTGTTCTGTCTTCTAACACTTGTTGAGCTGCAACAACCATATTTTACTAATTCTCAGACCCATGAATTCTTTTTTTTTACACTTTAACTTTTTTTTAATAAGAATCGTCCTATATTGATACTATCTCATTTTTAATGAAATAGGGTATGTGTCAGGCACTGTTCTGGATGCTGGGAATAAACCAATAAATGAAACAGATGGTCCCCTGCCCTCGTGGAGCTGATATTCTAGTGGTGGGCAGATACACAATGATACATAATAAGTGCCCTGGCCGGTTTGGCTCAGCGGTTGGAGCGTCGGCCTGCGGTACAGAGATACATAATAAGTGAATTGTTTACTGTTTTAGAAAATGATAAATGCTTAGGAAAAAAAACAAAAAGTAGAGCAAAGTAAGGCCCATTTGGGGGGTGGAACAGGGACATGTTGCTGTGTTAATGTATTAGTTATCTATTGCTGTGTAACACTCCAAAACTCAGCAGCTTAAAACAACAAAACATTTATTATCTCAGTTTCTGTGGGTCGGGAATCTCAGAATGGCTTAGCTGGGTCGTTCTGGCTCAGGGTCTCTCACAAGGTTGCCAAGATGTCAGCAGGTGCATCATCATCTGAAAGCTCAACTGGGCCCGGAAAGCCCACATCTCAGATGGCTCATGCATGCGGCTATTGGCAAAAGGTTTTAGTTCCTCACTGGCTGTTGGCAAGAAGTCTTGGTTCCTTCCTTTGTGGACATCTCTACAGGGCTCCTTGGGTGTCTTGGCTCCACCAGAGCAAGTGATTCAAGAGAGAGAGCAGGGAGAAACTCACACTATGTTCTATGACCCAGTCTTTGAAACAACACCATCACTTCTGCTATATTCTATGTGTTCAAAATGAGTCGCTATGTCTGGCCCACATTTAAGGAGAGGGGAGTTCAAAGACTAGTATCAAAGAATGTGGGGACATTTTTGGGAACCACTACAATGAAATAGGAGAGTCGGGATAAAAGAAAAGTCATATTTGAGCAAGGACTGGAAGGAGATGAGGGAATCAGACAAGCAGATGTGGTGGTGGGAAGGAGAGTGTTAGTCAAAGAAAACAGCTGGAGCCATTAGAGTAAGGCTTACCTGGCATGCTGGTAAAGAAGGAGAGCGTGGACACTGGGAGACAACTAGTGGGGCTACTAAACTCCTTTTCTCCATTACTAGCTGTGTGACCTTGGGCAAGTCATTTCCCTCTCGGAGTCCCAGTTTCCTTCTCTGTGAAATGGGAATGATAGAAGTAACTACTCACAGGTTTCTTCGGAGGATTAAGTAAGATAATACATGTAAATCACCCAGCCCATGTCTGGTACATAGTAAATACACAATAAACGTTAGCTGATATTCTTGCTACAATCTGGCACAGCAGCCTTGTTCTTGTCATCTGAGCATCAGGTACACTGGTGCAAATCATCAGCTGGGGGCTTTTGGAGGACCTGACCCTTAAGGATCTAGTAGAAACATTTCCCCTCCTCTGTAATCTAAAGAAAAAGCTGCAAAGAGATGAACTTTGCCTGCCAGTCAGAGCCTGGACCTCAGGTCTTACAGCAGCCTCCAGGTTTAAGTGCCAAGTTGGCCAAGATGCTGGGGCGGGAGAGGCTCAGCCAGGGACTGGGGAGCCAGCTGAGTTTCTGGACATAAGGAAAGAGCAGGAAGAACTGTATCCCACTTGGTGGTACAAAACTGTCCCTAGGACCTGTCAGTGCCCACCTGGGCCAAGCACTGCTGTGGCCTGTCAACTCATGCCAGGAGGATTCAAGGGCTTCTCCTGCCCCACCCCCACCCACCCAACGGGGTCATAAAGATGTGCGTCCAGATAAAAGCTGCTTGGATCAGTGGGGAGTGCTGTGCTCCAAGAACAAATGTTGCTGTCAACCCTGGCTCTTCCACACACCTGTGACCTCAGCCAACTTCCTGAATTGTTATCAGGGCCTCAGTTTCCTTCTTTGTCAAAAAGAGTAACTTCTGCTCTGCCTAATTTATTTCTTCAACAGATACTTAAGTCCCTACTATGTGTCCAGCACTGTTCTGATGCCTTAGAAAGATTGTGCAGAACATTCTGTGCTAGACATTCAAGGCCTCTGCTCCCAGGGAGTTGAGCTGCTAGTGAGCATTCTTTGAAATAGTGATAGAAAAGCAGAGCAGGGTAAAGGGATAGAGAGGGCTGGTCAGGAAAGTTCTCTTTGAGGAGTGACTAGATAGAAATCAGAACACAGTGAAAGAATGAATCATGTGGATGTCTGGGAAAGAGCATTCCAAGCAAGGGAACAGCAGGAGCCCCGAGAAATGAATGTGCCTGGGCAGTCCAAGGCAGAGCAAGGGAGCAGTTCAGGGAAATGCCAGGAACAAGTGGATCCAACCAGATCAACGCTGTCACAGCATAACTTAGATCCTGTCATTCCTCTGCCCTATAGGCCTCACGTGATCTTCCCACTCCTCTTTCACACACACACACACACACACACACACACACACACACTCCTTCACCACCCCCAAGCTCCCTCTGCTCCAGCCACACTTCCCGTCCACCCCAGGGCTGTTACACCTGCCTTGAGATGTTGCCCTAACTCAGGGGCTCAGGATCACCCGTAGGGCTTATTAAAGTGCAGATAACTGAGCCCCAGCCCAGCTACTGATTCAGAAGCTGATTCAGTCGGGGTGGGACCTTTCTAACAAGGTCCTTGGTACTACAATTTGACGAGCACACCCCAGTTATTCCCTCTGCTGTGGTCACATTGGCCCAGACCCTATGTGACTAATGCCCTCTACTCCTTCAAGTCTTTGCTCAAACCAAATGGTCTTGGTGAGGCCCACTCTGACCAGCCTGTGCAATGCTGCAACCTGCCCCCTTGTCCCCTCAATCTCCTCCCTGCTCTATTTCTTTTTTCCATAGCACCTACCATTTTCTAACATATGGATGATTATTTTGCTTAGTTAACTATATGTCCCCAAGTACCTAAGAGGGATTGTTAACCCAGACTCCATGAACTCCTGAACAGCCCCATGGGTCCCACAGAGAGCTGCTAACTCATCCAATTTCTATGCAATAGTTTGTGACCATGATGTCTATAGCTTTCATTAGATTCTCACAGAATTACTTGATCCCGAAGCCTTAAAAACCACTAACAGAGCAATGCCTGGCATAGAGTAGTTGTTGACTAAATGAAATAACTTTTTAAACAATATTCACACACTATTTTTTTTAAACAAGGACAACTGTATAGTAGCACAATGGCTCCCAAAGGTTGGTGTCCTTAGACCAACTATATCAGAACAACAGGGTTGCATTTGAAAAATACAAATTCTTATGATTTAAAGTACCCTCAGAAAATCTGAGTCAGGAGGTTGGGGTGGGGCTAGAGATTGGGTATTCCAAAGCCCCCTGCCCTGCCACCCCCACACACCTCAGGTGAGTCTGAGGCGCCTCTAGGTTTAGGAATTTCTGTCTGAAGCCTTAATTGGAGAGAGGCTCAGGACAATCAATTCTGATGTGCAGCTTTTACACTTTGCAAAAAATGTGATCACACCCTTGGTCACTTGTGACCTTCTTGCAAGCTCTTAGGGTGACAAGGCAGGGATTACAATCTCTCTCTGCGCAGAAAGATGAGGCCGTGGGAACCAAATGACACTCTCCTCCAACACCCAAAGGTCATACTGTCTTCAGGTGGTGGAGATATGATTAGAACTAGGGCCTCTGGACTCTCACTCTAGGGTTCTCCTCTCTGCACCAACTGGATAAACCCAAGTTCCAGGAAGTCACCACCAGAGGAGGGAAGCCAACGAAAGGAGGGGTGGAGTGGCAAACTGTGGAGAGCAAGGTTCAGGGAGGCTGCCTCCTGGCCACTGGGAGAGACTCCCCAGCTGCTCTAAGGACATGGGCATTCACATGCTAACTCAATCTCCTTATCTGCAAAATGGGTTGATATTCCATGCCCTGCCCCAAATAAGAAGCTTGTAGAATGTAAAGAACTCTAAACATTTTAATTATTAATATTATTATTATGTAGGGAAGGTGCAACATTCCCCACTCAGATCTCCAGGGACAGAACTACATCCAGTCTTTCATTCATTTGAGATACATTTTGAGCACGTACTATGGCTTAGGCACTGTGCTGGGCACTGCGCTGGGCACTGTACACACATGGCCTCATTTGACCCTCACAACAACCCAGTGGGGTTGCTGCTGCTGTTTCCCCATTTCACTGGTGAAGAAACTGAAGCTCAGGAGAATGAGTTGTAATTCATTCCATCATTTGTTCATTCACCTAACTTTTTTAAAAGCCTGTTCTGGGCCAGGCTCTGGGCCAAGCGCTGAGGTCACGAAGATGAACTAGTCCTTCAAGGAGACATGCCCATAAATTACTTTAATAATAACTCAGTACATGCTTCCACAGACAAGTGAGTGAGAGCCAGAAAAGGGGCAACTGGCTCCCTGGGGTTATGGGGATGGGCAATTGACTTTTCTTCCGTAGAACCCTGCATTGCAAAGGTGGCCGTGATGGCAATCACAAGGCCTGGGTTCTAGTGTTGCTTCTGTCAAAGCTCTGCTATGTATTCCCAGCCTCGGTCTCAAGCTGAAAAATTAAGAGATTGGGCTCGTAATCCTTCAGCTCTGGGAGCCTAAACCTCTGGCCATCCTACCCCACCTCTGGTCATTTCAAGCTTGGCCTCAGCCAGCCTCGAGGCAGAGCCTGGGACATTCAGACCAAACCTCTTGAAAAGTGCCTAACACCTCGCTGCAAAGCGACACTCCTAACCTGCAGCGTGGCTGGGTGTCCGAAGGGCGGAGCTCCGACGGGGGCGGTGCTGAGATCTCCTGGAGGCGCGGCGCGGTCCTCCCAGGCGCGTCTCATCCAGCCAATGAGCGCGCGGGAGCGGGGCAGCCCCGCCTCTGGATATAAGTAGCCGAGGCTCCGGGACGCGCCGCGGAGGTCTTAGAACCTGAGCCGGTGGGGTGTTCGTACTCCTCGCCTCCGCGAGTTGCCGCCACGGGACGCACAGGAGCTCTGAGTTCGGTGCGTCCTGGGCTAGGCAGTCGGGTTCGGTTTTCCTTTGTCCGGCTGTGTTGCGGGGAGGGCACGGCACCCGGATTCCTCGTTGCAGAGGAACAGCTGGCCGGGTCGAGGGGACTCCTGCGCTGACCATCCGCCCGTCGTCCCCGCAGGCAGCCAGCCCGCCGTCATGGCCGACCACCTGATGCTCGCCGAGGGCTACCGCCTGGTGCAGAGACCGCCGCCCGCCGCGCCCGCCCATGGTCCCCAGGCGCTCCGGACGCTGCAGCCGTTCGCGGGCCAGGGCCTGGACAGCGGGTTGCGGCCACGGGGGGCTCCGCTGGGCCCGCCTCCGCCCCCACCCGGGGCCCTGGCGTACGGGGCCTTCGGGCCGCCGCCTGCTTTCCAGCCCTTTGCGGCCGTACCGCCGCCAGCCTCCGGCAGCGCGCACCTGCAGCCGGTGGCGACGCTGTACCCCGGCCGCGCGACCGCGTCCCCTGGCGCCTCGGGAGGTCCCCTGGGCCTGCAGCCGGCGCCCGGAGCCCCGGCCCCGCCACCGCCCGTGCACGCCCTGGGCGGCATGGACGCCGAACTCATCGACGAGGAGGCGCTGACGTCGCTGGAGCTCGAGCTCGGGCTGCACCGCGTGCGCGAGCTGCCGGAGCTATTCCTGGGCCAGAGTGAGTTCGACTGCTTCTCGGACTTGGGATCCGGGCCTCCCGCCGGCTCTGTGAGCTGCTGAGCGCGGCCCACCGTCTACCTGGTGCGCCCGAGAAGAGAACGGAGTCTGACCTCCCTCAGACTGCTCACCCAACGCCTGGGCCCCGCACCCTCCGTGAGGGTTGAGGCAGCCGGCTGGTGCACCGAGTTACCGCCAGCTGGGACACTTGGTATCACTCCAGGCCCTGCCTCCTGCAGAATGACAGTTTGGCATCACCTCTATGACCCGAAGCCTCAGCTGGTAAAATGGGCACTGGACCCCCTTTCCGACTCCATGTTCTTGGATTCTGAGTCCTCTCCTCTCCACTCTCCCCCACCACAATCCCCCAATCTGAGCCATTCCAGGCTTCTGCCTGAGCCCCCCTCTCCTTATGCAACCTACTGCAGTCACTAGGTCCCTGGAGCTGCCCATCCACTGGGGCCTCTGCCCCCACTGCCTGGGCCCTGAGGTCTCTGGGCCTCCCGCCTTGGGAGGGGAAGATTGTACATACACCCCCTAACCCCTGCAGAGTGGAGCAGTGCCCCATCTGGCCTCCAATAAACCAAAATAAAACTGGGTCGCTTTACAGTCTTGCATTTTCATTTCCTTATCACTCCAACCCCTGACTATATTTGGCTTCTAGAGTACTGAGACTGTTGGGGACCCAGAGTGGGATGGAGGCCACAACCCCTGGCAGTGCCCAGGAGAGGAAATTGACAGTTTCTTTCAAAAATATCTGAGTTGTGCAATTGTTATGTCATAATCTGGAAGGCAGAGGTTGCCACCGCCAGATGGCAGGGTAACCCAAGGGCACCAACGTTAGGTTTCCCAGCTCCTGGGAGGGGGAGCGTGGTGCTGCTGCCCCCACTTGTTGCTGGAAGAAGGTGGCACAGAAGGTCAGAGGGGACCTGGGTGGTACATGAGGGTTCAGAAAACCCTGGCTTTGAGCCTTGGCTCTCCCCCTTGTCCAGTCATTCAGATTTCTGAGGCTGTGTCATCAGAGAGATGGTCCCAGTCTCAGGTGGTTGTGAGGACTGAATGCAATGTGAGCCTTTAGCACAGTGCCAGGCACCTACACAGCCCTCAGTAAAGGGTAGTGATGATTATTCTACAAGTTGGTGCTAGCTTTATTCCAGTCCCTGTGCCAACTGTTACATGCCCTTAAGGAGTTACAGTTCAAGTGGGAGTAGGGGGTGACAGACCTGGACATCGACTCATGTTCATACAAGAGTATGATAAAGACTAGAACATAGGATGTCCCAGCAGGTAAATCCAAAAGAGGAAACTGTTTCAGCTGTTTGGGATGGGGTCAGTTCGGGCTTTAGGGAGGCGGTGACATTTGATATGGTGAACAGAGCCTTGAATGGTGTCTTTAGAAGTTGGAGAAGATGGTGTGCAAGTGAAGAGCCCATTCTGAGGCGGGAGGTATGCAAGTACAGGACATGCACAGAGAAGGCATGGGGTGTCTAGAAAGGACAAGGTCTAATGGTTTTATAGCAACATTGTGAAGTAGGCATAGTTCCCATTCAACAGATGAGGGACACAGAGCTTGCCCAGGCCTAGCAGGATTTGGCCTCAGTCCTGATCACCAGTGTGAGCTCCTGGCCACCCTCTGCTGTTAACTCTCTGGAAAGATCCCTAGGTGTTTCAGGGGTATAGGAGAAAGGCTGAAAGAGAGAGACAGACAGGAAGGAGGCCAGGTCAGAGACTCCGAGGACCAGACTAGGATGAGCAGTGAGGCTAGAGAGGAGAGAAAGAACTCCAGAGACTCTGGAGAAGAACACAGAGCTGAGACCTTCTGTATGGTCGGGCTTTACTCAAACTTGTTTGTTAACATGACTCTCCCTCCAGCCTGTGAATTCACCAGCGTGCACTGCATCGGCACCAGCTCTGGAGCAGCAGGACAGGCGTGGGCAACAGGAGTGTTTGGCAAATGAATAAAGGTCTCCCCTAAGATAATGGGGCCTTCTGGGACAGGATGGGGAGAAGGGCAGAGAGGCCTCTGGAAAGGGATTGGCCTGAGCTCTGGGCTCAAAAAGGCCAGTGTTTGCCCTGTCTTTAACGGGGACCCCAGGCCAGAGATGGAAACTGGGGGGCTGGATTGGGGTGAAGGGGTCTAGCCCTGGTCTGGACACTGTCCTGATTCTCTTCTCTCTGGGCTTCAGTTTCTCCACCAGTAAAATAGGGCTAATATCCCTGACCTGCTATTTCACAAGGCATTAAGGCTCACAATAGATGAGGAGCAAATTCAGGGATAGGTTGAAAAGGTGAACTTCATGTGGAAGAGATTACAGTGAAAACCCAACACCTGCCTCTTTCTAGAGTTTAAAAGGGAGGTAGAAGAGGGAGTCCAGCGACTGAGCGATTTTCTACCCCCATCCCTCCCAGAGGGGCTGCTGGCAAGTTGGACAGCTGAGAAGGTAAGGCTGGGGCAGTCCACCACCGTATCCCTAAATCCCTGACACTTGAGGATTCTGACCCTCCCAGTTGGCAGGGAGGATGGAGTGACCTTTCTGCCAGCATGTAAAGCAGCGGTTCCTTTGGGGGTCGAAGGACCCTTTCACAGGGATCACCTAAGACATAACAGTAGCAAAATTACAGTTATGAAGTAGCAACGAAAAGAATTTTATGGTTGGGGGTCACCACAACACGAGGAACTGTATTAAAGGGTTGCGGCATTAGGAAGGTTGAGAACCACTGATGTAGAGGCTTGTATTCTAACAGCCTCCGGGTCCAGTTCCAGAAGCAGCTCTTACTAGCTGCCTGACCTCACGCAAGTCAGCTTGCCTTCTGAGTCTTGGTTCTCCTACAGCACAGACATACTGTGAGTTCCGTTCCAGATCACTGCCATAAAGTAAGTCGTAATCCTTTCTGCTTGCCTTCCATTTGTAAAAAACACAACATCTGTGAAATGCAATAAAGCGAAGTACAATACAACGGAGTATGCCTGTAATCACACCAGCTTCCTGTGGATTCAACAGGTATCTCTCACCTCTTCCCTGGGGCTACCTCCGTAAAGCATCCTGCCTCCCTCAGTCCTGTTGACTTGACTCTCATACCTGGGCTGGGTCTTTGGGCCTGGGAGGCACATCATGGCATCAGCATGGGGTGGAGACTAAGGTAAGGCAAGTGTCATAAGAGTGACAGCAGCAAGCGCTTCCTTAAACTTGTGCTCTGGGTGCCTCGTTTGCCTCTCCCCAGTCCCAACCCTGACTAGTACCTCTCCTATTAGAGGAAATAAATTCTTTCTACAGAACATCAACCTTACAGGGTTGATATGATAAGATTCTATATAAAGTACCTACTACATGGTAGATTCTTACTGATTGAGAGCAGCTGCCATAATCATCATCACCATCATCATCACCATTCCAGCTCAACTCCGTGTTCAACAGTCATTTGTTGAATAAATTAAATGAACGGTCTGGTCCTAGTCTCTTCCCAGACTGCTTAGACTGTTTAGTTGATTATTAAGTATTCCTCTTGAATTTCTTTCCTTTTTTTTTTCTTTTTTTTTTTTTGTGGTACGTGCCCATAGCAGGAACCGAACCCAGGACTCTCTGGTCCGCAGGCCAATGCTCAACCACTGAGCCATACTGGCCAGGGCCCTCTTGAATTTCTTAATAAATTCTTGCCTAATTTCCCGCCACCCTGCTTTTAGAAATGCTGGGTCAGGGTTACTGTTGATTGTAGGACTCAGTCAGAATTTATTGTGCCTGCTGCGTGCAGGCCTGATGGGACCTAACAGCACCCAGAAGGTGCTCTTTCTCCTCCAGCCTCTCCTTTAACCACCACCCAGCCCTGTGAATGAGCACTGCTAGGTAGTTTCATCCTCATTCCAGGAGCCAGGATACTGGGGCTCAGACAGTGAATTATTCCTCCAAGTGGGGTGAGCATGCCCACTCTAGTACATCCAGGACCCTTCCCCTCCCGCTGGGGCTGGCCAAGGATCTGAGCCTGAGTGGGACAAGAGCAGGGTCCCAGACCTGGTTTGGCCACTTTGTGGCCATGGATGCAGAGGAAGTCACGGAGCCTCTTTAGGCCTCAGTTTCTTCCTCTGTGCAGTGGAGAGAATAATCCCAACTTCAGAGGTGTGTGTGCAAGGATTCAAATGAGATGTGGCTTCTGAGAGCACATTGCAAACAGTGCAGTGCTGTCTGGTTGGGGTGAGTTGGGGTGAACAGCCACGCCCTCTATTCCTAGGCTGCTGGTCTGGAGAGAGGAGACACGCACATACTTTGGGGTTTGAAATCTGGGCCAGCCTGGAATGTGCAATGTAGAGACATACGTCGGGGGGTCTGGGCAGGTGCTGCTCACGTGGATCAGGCTGAGAGCTAGTGGTGATGAAAGCGTAGGGTGTGAGTCACCCTGGGGAGGACATCCAGGGAAAGGCCCAAGGCCCAGAGTGTGCCCTGGCAGATAGAGGAAATAAAGGAAGCTACTCTGAGCCTACTCTCCTCATCGGCCAAATGGAAATGTCGCAGGCCTCCTGTGAGAATGAGCTCAGGTGATGTGAGCGCCTGCCCCATGCACTGCTCAGATAGGAGCTGTTGCTGGGAAACATGACCGTGGAGATGAGGAAGAGAGAGCCTTGTCCCAGCCAGCCTCAGCCCTCCCAGCCTCCCTCCAGCCACCCCGATTCACAGTGTTCCTTATGCCTCAGTGCCTGGGTCTCTGCTGTTTATTCGGCCTGAAATGCCCTCCCCAAGCCCTTGTCCACCTGTGATAAGGCCTATTTCATCACATATCGGGGCTGATGAGGAGTCTTTTCCCCTAGACTGTAAGGTTTTGAGGACAGAACCTGATTCCTCATCGTCCTCACCTCCACCCCACGAATGGCTCAGAGTGGGTATTAGAAAGTGCCAGAGTGAGTGGCTGCTCCCCAGCCCGGAGGTGGGAGCTGAGGCTGAAAGATGACCCTGGGCTGGGTCCACGTTGGAGTTGGGAGCTCTGAGCTCAGTCCCAGCGCAACCATTAAGGTGAGCTCTCTAAACCTTGTAGACAGGACCGCACTCCTCACCCCTCAGACCACACAGGCTCCGCGGGCAGTGAGGCTGGACGAGGGAGGAGGGGGGGGAAACACACGCTTCCCTGGCATCGGGTGGGCCACTGAGGGCAGCAGGCTGACATGCGCTTTCCCCCGCAGTCCTCACAGTAGCTCTGGGAGTTCGGTAGAGTTTTAGGCCACGTTCAGTTGAGGTGAAGCAACCTACTCAGCCACACACTGGGCTCTTGGGAAGAGGTTGTTCTTATTTGCAGGATGAAGGGAGGTTGAACATCAGTAAGCATAAAGTCCAGATACGCCCCACAGAGCAGGGGTACGGCCAGGACAGGGAGTCCTACACAGCTCACTAGAGGGTGGTGTCCACAGGGACTTTCTCCTCTGCCCCTTCCTTGTGAGCAGGTGTAGCTGGGGCTCTGCCATAAAACTGGCACATCCAGGCGGCTGGCACACCCAGGCAGCAGGACCCTCCCCTCTCCCCTCAGCCTATTCTGGCCGACAGACAATATGAGCCAATTGGTATTTGTTTGTTTTTAAATCAAACACATTGTTTATAGTCACAAGTAATACATGCTTGAAACAAAATAATTTCAAACAATTCAAAAGTTTAAAGTGAAAAGTCAAAGCCCTCCCCCCCCAGTATTTCCACACACACATACACCGTGTGCACATTATGTACCATATATTATATACATATATATAATATACACTTTTTTTACATAAGTGAGATTATATTATTTTATATAAGTGGATTTATTTTACTTAGTATATTTTGGAAATTTTCCCATATCTGTAAATACAGCTCTACCTTGATCTTTATAATCTACTTGATCTGTCTCCCAGGGATAGAAATTTAGCTTGTTTTCTATATTCCCCTGTTACAGGTAATGCTACAGGGAGTTTCCTTGTATATTTACCCTTGAACACCTGTGGGGATATCGCTGTAGAATGGGTTCCTAGAAGGGGAATTACTGGAGTACAAGATACAAGCAAATAAAGTTGTGATCGTCACTGCCAAATAGTTCTGAGTAGTTGATTCATTCACCTTCCTGCCAGCGCTGTTGGGTCACACCTGTGACTGCCCTGGACATTAGCGATGTCTTTAATTTTTACCTCTCTAAATGAAAACAAAAGGGTTATTTAATTTCTATTTCTTTGATTATCTATAAAGACATTGTCTACTCGTATTTCTTCTAAGAACTACTTGTTCATATCCTTGCCCATGTTTCTACTGAGTTGTTTGTCTTTTGTTATGGATTTTTAAGAGTTCATATTCTATTGTGAATGGCAAACCTTTGTCTTTTGTGAATGTTGCAAGTATTCTCTCCTGAACAGCTGCTGGTTATTTGACATTGTTTATGTATCTTTTGCCTTTTGGTAGTTAATAATTTTTATGTCATCAAATCTCTCCATTTTTTCCCTCCATAGCTCCTGGGTTTAAATAAAGCACAGGACTGGTCTGGCTGGCCTCCGAGCTAGTTGGACACTCCGGCTTCTGCCTGGGACCTACCTTCAGAGCAAGGTTGGCTGGCTTGCTGCAGGGTTGAAGGACAAGCCCTGGTCTTGGGCTCATACAGGCCTGGGTTTACATTCTGACCTCAAACTACATATATGACATCTGTCGAAGCCACTTTACACTCTGAGCCTCTGTTTTTGTTTCTCATTCTAATCTGAAATACGTGCCAATACACGCACAACCAACTGGTCAGATTAAATAAGCGAAAGGCTGACGTGCTCAGCACAGTGCCTGGCACACTGTAAGTTCCCAACTAGGGACAGTTGTTTCCCACGTTAACACTATAGGTGTTGAGAAAGCTGTTAAAAGCATCCAGAAAAGGAGTCCAGAGTGGGAGGGGGACATCAAGCTCGTCCCCTGTAAATGGCGGAAGGACGGGGCTCTTCGGCCTGCGGGGGAGACCCAGAGGCAAAGTGGACAACTGCTGTTTATACCTTCTGAGATCCAGTCACCCTCCTCCTGGTGAACGGTTTCCCCATATTTCCTTTGGGGACTCACCTCTCCCTCATTTAGTTTGGGTAAGCTTGCCTGTTCCCCTATATGTGATAAAATAATACTAAATTGTCAAATTAATGTAAGAAATGCCCCCAACTCTGCAGTTTTCCATGACTAGTTTGAAATAGCGATGCTTTACCTTCTTCTCCTCCTCTTCTTCACCTCTAAGTTTTTCACATTTTCAGCTAGCGCCCTAAACACCCGAGCTGTCTGCTAGTTAGGTCATCCAGTACTGACCTATAATATCTCACCTCATACTCTCAGTGATCTATCTGACTTAATATATTATTATTTCAAGTTATGTAGAGGCGAGGAAACTGAGGCTCATAGAGGTAAAGTGACTTGCCTACTAGTACACAGCTAGTAATGTATTGAGTTAAAATATTTAATGTATTTAGGATAGTACACAGAGCAAGAGATAGTTAAGTATTAGTTCAGTTGCTGTTAACAAGGGAAAACAAAACATTTTAAAAGTGACTTAAAGAGCAGAAAAGATTTTTTCCAGTCCCACCTAGTCATCCAGACCCAGACTGCTTCCTTCTGTTGCTCTGCCATTCATGACCTCCACCTATTGAGCCAATGCACCCACTCCAAGTCTAAATTGCCTTTTTTTTTCTGTCTTTGTCTATGGACGGGAAGCTGGGTCATGGATACCTACACGCCCAGCTCTCAGAGGGAAGAGAGTGAGGAGGTGAGCACACCCAGTGTTTTTAGGCCCAGGTATAAACATCACTTCCATCCAGATTCTCTTGACAAGAATTTAATCACATGACCACACTTAGCTGCAAGGGAGGCTGGGAAATATGGTATGTAGCTAGCAACCATGTGTTCATCAACAACTCAGATACTGTGGAAGATGGGAAGGCTGGATTTTGGTGGACAACCAGCAGTCTCTAACACAGCAAGTGGTAGTGATAAGTGGGTCACTTGAGATTAGAACTCAAGTCTCCTATGCCTCTGGGTACTGGTAGGGGTGGGAAAGATGTCAGAGGCCTGAGTCCTATATAAAGAGAACTGTTGGAACTTAGAAGAATTGGTATGAGTCAGTCATCACTGTGAATGCACACCTTGAGTAATTCACTTCCCTTCTTTGAATCTCAGTTTCTTTATCTGTAAAATGGGGATGATAATGGGACTTACCCATGGGGGGCTGCTGTGAAAGCACTTACCAACGTTTGTGACACATACTAGGTGCTCACATGGTGGAGTGAAGGGGATGGAATTTGGACATGAGCACACAAAAGAAGGAAATTCCAAGGGAGGTGCCAACGTGTGCAATGGCCAAGTGGCATGAATGAATAAGGCTTGATTGGGAAAGGGAGCAAGTCCAGTGTGGTTAGCAGTAGGGTGGATGGATGCTCAGAGGGGCAAAGGATATATTTGAAGTAGGCAAGGATCAAAGATGGATGACCCTTGAGTGGCAGGCTGAGGAGCTTGAACTTGATCCTGTTGGTAATGGAGAGCCATGGAATAATGAGCAGGATGGCAAAAGAATTAGATTTGGGCTTAGGAAAGATCACTCTGACCCCGTGAGCAGAATGGATCTGAGACAGACACAATGGAATAATGGAGAATGCTGAGAAGACTGTCACACTGTTTCAGGGAGCGATGAGAGACCTAGAACAATTGGTGACGAGGTGAGGTAGATGGAGAGACTATAAAAACAAGTAATATGTTGGTCATCTGGGGTTGATGTCCAGGTGGAGGCAGGCCAGGTAAACGGGCCAAGCGCTCAGCAGTGAGGTCTGGACTAAGAATAAACATGTTGTGGAGTTATTAGCACATCCATGATTGCCACAGGAATGACGAAAGTGGCCAAGGACAGAAGCTTGGGGAAACACAGACATCTAAGAGAAGGAGGGACAGAGACTGAGAAGGAGCATCTGGGTAGGCAGGAGGAGAGCCAGCAAAGAGGATGCCGTGAAAGCCACGGGAGGTGTTTCCTGAAGGAGGTGTGATCAGCAATGTCTAATGCTGCTGAAAAGTCAAGTAAAATGAGGGCTGTAAAAAGGCTGTTCAGTTTGGCAACCACGAAATGCAGAGCAGTTCTGGGGAGAAGAGAGTGGGAGTCAGCTGCAGTGGGTCAGCAGGAGGTGGGAAAAGAGGAAGATGGCTTGAGTCATCTTTGGGACCTCGATGTTTTTGTGGGTGGAGTGACCCATGTCGGGCTTCTTTGCTGGATGTTACCAATGGGTTTGGCCCAGATAGTGCCAGCTAGAGATGGGGTGAAACACCTCCCTATGTCAGGAGGTGGCAGCACCACACCAAGTGACACCACCTTGACCAACACAGTGCACATAAATGAAGTGTAGTTCCCCCAACATAAAAACTTTGGGGGGGTGGGTCTCCATCTTGGTTGAGAGCCTTGAGCAGAGGAAACTGAATGTAACTTTGGATTCAAATCCTGGCTCTGTCGCTTACTGGCTGAGTGACCTTGAGCAAGTCCTGCTTCCTGGTTGGCAAACTGGGAATAACAAACTCAAACCTACCCATCGGGTCACTGGGAGTCTCTAAACAAGTGTGGTTGTGTCTGATGGTCTTGTGGGCAGATTTAGGGCAGAGGTGGGCAGGGGACTGGCTCAGAGGCAGAAGGAGGGGATTCCGATCTGACGAGCCCAGGGGGCTGCCAGTGGTCTCACAGGACTGGACGAAGCAGTGGGTTTTTTTCTTTCTTCTTTCTTTTTTCTTTTCTATTTTTGGACAGAACAGTGGTTTTGGGGTCAGGAAAGCTGGGTTCTGATTCTGCAGCTGAGGGAACTGAGGCTCACAGAAAAGAGAAATTACTTTTCCAGGATCACACCCCTCAAACAGGCGAGACATCAAAACCAAAATTTGGAAAAGAATTTGATGTTTAATTTTTCTTTGATGCCTCGAGGTTGCATCCTGAGAAAATCAGAACTCTGTGGGGCTTTTTTGCCACTACAGTGTGGTTGTGTGTTTTCTGCACTTAGGACTACTACAGGAGTCCTTCACCCCTGGTTCGTATTTAACCCACACATTCTGAGAGTACCCCCAAATCTCCTTTCCCCAAGAGATTATATGGGGCAGGTTAAGGACCTGAGAGGAAGAATGCCACCCAAAGACAAGCCTGGAGGTCAAGAGATGTGGGCTCAGCTCTGCCTCTGTGCTGGTGTACGGGGCCTCAGTTTCCCTGTCTGCAAATGTGGCTTGGACGCAGCCAGCCCCTGGGAGCACTGGCCGCTCAGACCAGAGCAAGAGCAGTTGTTTCCCTTGAGCTTCCCCAGCCGCCCCTCACTGAGGTTGCCTCGCAATGTGGTCACTTTCCCATTTCTGTCTTGTTTTCTTCACAGCACTTATCACTCTCTGAAATTATCTTGTTTTTTGTTTATCTTCTGTCTAGACAGTAATCTACTGTCTACTCCCTGTGAACAGGGACTTTGTGAGTCTGAGAGAGCTGATAGACCTTGGCACCTAAACCAGTGCTTGGCACGTAGATAGAGATGAACAAACAATTGCAGAATAAATGAATGAAGGGCAGAGAACACAGCCCCTTACTCTGTGACGCAAGTCCTGGAGTCCCTGTTTCTCAACCTATGAACGGCTGAGCTCTGCCACTCCTCTCTCTGTCTCTCTTTCTCTTCCCCTGCCCCCCTACCCCATCTTAATTAACGGGCTTTCATGGTGAGGTCCTGGCCCTGAAAGTCCAGTCTGCTTCCTGGCTCCAGGCTGGCACCGCAACACCAAGCCTAGGTCTTTACTGACGCCTTGTGGCTGTGGGCACGCATAACAGGGGCCAGGAGGATTCCCAGGTGGGAGGTGAGATCCCAGGTAGCCCTGCTGCCCTTTTGTCCCACCAACCAGCATGTATTAGTCATCTGTGTGCCCAGCCTTGCGCAGGGGACGGTGCCTGATGCCCTCCAGGAGCTGAAGTGACATCTGGGTAAGGGGAGGTGGTGGGTGATAAGGTCCAGGAGAGGAGGTGAGGGGGAGTCTGGTGGGAGTAAGGGTAAAAGGTAAGGGCAGAGCCCGCCCAGGTTCTGTGCAGGCAGGGCAGCCTGGGTCTCAAGCCTTGGGATCCTCCCTGAAGCAATTTCCGCCCCCTCCAAGAAATTTTCCACATCTTCCACCCACTTTAGAGTCTGTGGGTGGGTGGGGGGAAAGAGGAGGTGTCTGGTGCCCAGAAAAGCCATTTCGGACAAAAACAAAGATGTTTCAGGAGGGTATAAAGAATGTTCTGCTTTGTAATGTACAATGTAAACTTTCGACCTCACTGCTTCCGGCTAAATTCACCTGGCTAGCTGTAGGGGTCAGGTCCTGGTGTAATATGCTACGAAACAAGCCACCCCAAATCTCAGTGGCCGAGAAAACCAAGTATCATTGCACACTGCGAAGTGTCTAAGCCGACTGCAGCTGATGCTGGCCGGCCAGGCTGGCCTCCTGACTTCTAGTCTGGCTCAGGTCTGCTCCATGTGACTGCATCTGGACCCAGGATGAAGGAATAGCTCTCTGAGTCTTCTCGTGTTGGAGGAAGGAAGCACCGAGAGGTCTGGCAGAACTTGCCATGCCCTCATGGCCTTACCTTGGAATAAACACACTGTGTTTCTCCACACATCCCACTGGCCAGAGTACATCCCATGGCCAAACCCAAAGTCAGTGGGGTGGTGGAATACATTCTGTGGTGCTCAGATGCCCCTTTCAAAGCCAGTGCACCCTTTCTCCAGCTTCTGGGCATCTCAGCTGCTGACTCACCACGGGCTGGGAATTGCCCTTGGCCATAGGGACCTGCCTCAGCCAAAGTGAGGCCCCGCCCAGGGCCTGTGATGAGCTGAGGCACAGAAACAAAGGCCTGCCTTCATCCCTCAATTTGGCACAACTCTGAAGGGCTATCTGAGCTCCGGAGCTCCCTAAGATTAGCAGATGCCTCAGTTGAAATCACATTACAGATCAACTTCTCCCTCAGCCGGGTCCTGGCTTCCTGACATTCTTACAGATGACTCTCCTGAGAGCACTCTTCAGTAAAACTGCACACCACTGTCTCAGAGCCTGTCTGTAGGAAACCCATTGTCACGCAGGTAGGAAATGATACCTTGCCCAAAGGTAGCCATGGTAACGATGAGGAAGGAAGACTTTTAGACAAATAATACAATCTAATGCCATCGTTAAAGAACGTATTGTGGAGACAGATCTGACTTACTTTGGCTGCAATAAACTGCTGGACACGTGATCAACACGTGTGCAGGGTGAGAACTGAGGCCGTCATTTTTTGGTTGTGATGATTTTATCTTTTCTACTGGGGTTCCAAATAGGTTACATTGTAGCAAAGCTTCTGAGGCTAAAAAAAAAACAATGGTCTCCAAACCACTTGGTTCCATGATATCGAGACATGTGCTTGGATCTGTCCAGCCGATGGGGCCAGCCCCAGAAGACTCTCTGCCCTGAGCATTTACGGCAGAAAGGGGGCTAGACGGTGGGTTAAACCCCGCTCCAGGTGTTATAGGCTGAATTGTGACCCCCAAATTTATATGTTGAAGCCCTAACCCCCAATATTTCAAAATGTGACAATTTAGAGATAGGGCCTTTAAAGAAGCAATTGAGTTAAAATGGGGTTCTTGGGGCTGCTACCGACCTGGGACTGACCCAGAGCGGGTCTGTCTCAGGCCGGCCTGCCGTGTGTGAAAGGACGTTTAGTACAGCTGGGGACAGTGAGACCAAGAAGGGCCTGGGATGGAAGAAGCAACAGCAGAGAGCCAGGCAGGCGGCTCTGACCCCGCAGAAACAGTATAGGAGAGAAGTGAGCCAAGGTGGGGCTGCTGTCAGCTCCCTGGAGAGGCCGAGGAAAGGGGGCCTTGGGGACAGGCCGCCTGCTGTTCCCCTGGGTGCAAGTCCCATGGAGCTCCTGTGTTTTGAGGGTTGTATGTCTTCTGCAGGAGGGAATCCTAGGGGAGGTCTCTGGGGAGGGTCTCAGCAGCTTTCCAGGTGAGTTTTTTTTTAATATGTTGATGCACCAAAATGATCCATAGAGGAACTGGGGTCATTTTCTGGTCAGTTTCACCTTCAAAGAATATCACTAAAGAGGGACCTGGACCAGGCCAGGCGGGTCTGCCCCAACACAGACTGGAATGTGTACACTGTTTGTTCCTAAGTATCCTTGTTTAGGGAAAATAAAACCTTGGGTTTATCATCTGGCTGTAAATTGCTGGAGCAGTTTGCTCAGCTATCTGTCTCAGTCGCCCCATTCTACTTGCCAAGGAATGTTCCTAGTTTCTTACTAACCTGCCTCAAAGTGAGCCCTAATCCAACACGACTGGTGTCCGTATGAGAAGAAGTGATTAGGAGAGAGGGGGGAGGGAGGGAAAAGAGACATGGTGATGCACAGAGAATCCATCGTGTAAAGACATAGGAAGAAGATGACCATCTATAAGCCCAGAACAGAGGCCTCAGAATGAAACCAACCCTGCTGACACCCTGATCTTGGCCTTCCAGCCTGCAGAACTGTGAAGAAATCAGTTCCCGCGGTGGAAGGCACCCAGTATGCAGCATTTGTTTTGACAGCCCCAGCAAACGAATACACCAGGGTAGCAGCCTTCACAACCCTGTCGCACACACAGGCGGGTACAAAAGGAAGGTGTGCTGCTCTACTTCTCAGAGGGGAAACAGAGCAGTCTTGACAAATGCAGCTTTCCAGAGTACAGGAAACAAGTTATCTAAATTGAGAAATACGCGCCATGGTTTTCTTCGACCTGCAAGAAGGTAAATATAAGATTCAGAGCGCCCCACACCCATGTGAGCTGAGCCCTGCGGCACTACGACCCAGGCTTCAGAGCCTGGGCCTTGAGAAGCCGTCTAGCTTCTGCTTTTGCACTCTTGTCATGTGAGGAAGCCCAGTCCAATCTCTTGGAGCATGAGAAGGCATATAGAGCAAAAACGAGCCATCACGTGGGCCAACGAGGGTGCTGACAGTCAGCTCCCAACACCAGACATGTGAGGTCATTTTAGACCCTCCAACCCCAGTCAGGATGCCAGATGATTGCAACCCCATTTGTGATCCCAGGTGAGACCAGCAGAACTGCTCAGCTGAGTCCAGCCCAAAGTGCTGACCTACAGAATCAAGAGTAAATTAAACGGGTGTTGTTTTAAACTATTAAGTTTTAGGGTGATTTGTTATATAGCAATAGATAAACGGAACATTAAGCTAAAATCATATCTGCTCTTGAGACCATATTTGAGGACAGTTTGGGGACTCCCATAGCCACCTGCAAACCCCTCCTTGCTGAGCCAGACAAAGTTAGAAAATGAAGAGTGGTGTGTGCATCGGTTATTTGTGCATCTGTTTTCCCCGGGGGCCAGGTGAGCTCAGGACCATTACTGGGTCTCCTGCGTTTGTTCATCTGTGCGTTATGCTGAGCCAGGGTCTGACACTCAGCAGGTGCTCCACAGACATTTACTCAATTAGTGAAATGTTATGGGAATTGTTTAGGTCACCAACATCTCCTGCTCCCCTAGCTGGTCTCTCTGCACCTAGACTTGCTCCCTCAAATCCATCTTCCATCCGAGGAAGAACATTTTCTAAAATACAGGTATGTCCTGATTTAATTCCTGATCAAATTCTTTCACTGGTTCCCATTGCCCTCACAGTTACGTCCTCTCTCTTTGGAATGAGTTATGGAATCTGGCCAACCTCCACCCCTGTCTAATCCTCAAGTCCCACTTTGCACCACCCTCTTCCTTGCTATCTGGGCCCAGGCACATGGATTTCTTTCTGTTCCTTTCATGTACCACACTCTCTGGTGCCTCTGGACCTTTAAACATGCTACATGGAACATTCACCACCACCCAATTTCCACTCATGGCTAAATCCTACTCACACGTCAGTCCATTTGGTTGTCCGTTTTGCCTGGATTGAGCAATGACAAGAAGTAGGGATCAACAGTGGCTTCTGGGCAGTGGTTAATGGTTTGGCTGAATGTTCAAGGACTCAGAAAGCACAGAATGGAGGATTTGTGACCGGGAAGACTTAGGAAAGAGCTATTTAGATGGACTTTCAGAAACGGACACAGAATGTGAAGGTATTTCTGACCCCAGTGAAATCTTACTGAAGGGCACCCACGGCAGAGGCGGCTCTGGATGAGGAGAGAGCCAGACGGCACGTCCCGTGGATGTGGGTCAGCCTCTCTCTGTAGCCCTTCCAGTGCTCACTTGACACATTCTTGAGCAACGGGATGATGGTGACAAGAATAGGCACTACTTATAGGTTCAACAATATGGACTTACCTCACCAAGGCTGATCTGGCTAATGCCACTACTGTATGTCCAACCTACCAGCAGAGACAATGGTGAATACACAATGTATCACCATTCAGGAGGGTCCACCCAGCCACCTGCGCCGGGTTGATTCCACTGGATCCTTTCCAGCATGAAGAGAGCAGAGATTTCTCCTCATTAAAAGCCCGAATATAAATTTCTGGGCATCAGTGGGAGGTAGTGAGAGTGGCTTTCTCACTATTACACCAAAAACCCCACAGTATTAGTTTTCTGTAAGTGCCGTAACAAATTACTATAAACTTGGTGACTTAAAGCAACAGAATGTATTCTCTCTCAGTTCCAGAGGCTGGAACTTCATCAGTTTCACTGGACCTAAATCAAGGTGTCAGTCGGGGTGCCCTCCCTCCAGAGCTCTCGGGGAGACTCTGTACCCTGACTCCCCCAGCTGCTGGTGGCTGCTGGCATTCCCTCGCTGTGGCCACATGACTCCTGTCTCTGTGTCTGCCTTCATTGCCTGCTCCTCTTCTGTGTGTACAAACTCCCCCTCTGTCTCTCTCTTAAAAGGACACTTGCAATTGCATTTAGGGTTTATCGGTTAATCCAGGATAATCCCCTCATGTCAAGATCATTAACTTAATCACATTTGCAAAGATCTTTTTCCTTATAAGGTAACATTTTACAAATTCCAGAGATTAGGACCTGATATCTTTGGGTGGCTATTATTCAAGCTACTACACCCACTCACAAAATGTTTGCTTCTTGTCCCCACAGTGTTGGGCTCTGCTAGTCTGGAGGTCTCAGTTCTCAAGGGAAGGGAAGCAGCACAGTTTTTGTTGAATTGGAAATTGAAACTTCTAACTGGCCATTTGGGGCTCTTCATGCCACTAAACCAACAGGTAAAGAAAGAGTTAATGTACTGGCTGCCTTACTGGTTTTCATTACCAAAGGGAAACAGGGGTTCTGCTACACAGTAAGGGTGAGGAGGACTATGTTCACAACCCAGGGGATTCCCTAGGGTCCCTCAGTACGTCTGTGTACAGTACTAAGTTAACAAAAAGCTATGGCATCCAAAACCATGCAAGACCATTGAAAATTCAGACCCTTCAGAAATGACTACCTGAGTCACTCTACCACATAAAGAACACTACCAGGCTGAGGGAAAAGGAACATAGAAGGACAGTAGAAGAAAAAAAGATACGTATGATCAACAGATATATAGTATAGATCAACTATGACACTGTGATGAGTTACCAGAAGGTCTATTGCAGCTATGCATATTTTCTTCCTTGCTGTGTGTGTGTGTGTGGGTATGTGTGCACATTATATACAGCATTAAGTAATTTATTTTTTCCTCCCTCTTTCTTTTCCTCTATTATTTTATATAGGTGTGTTGGCTACCTTAACAGCTTATTGTTTAGTTGCAGGTGGGGAATAACATTATCCAAATGTGGATTCAACAACTAACTTCTAGAGATGGATACATCTGTTGGATGGTGGAACTCTGTTTTTCCCATTGGGGGAGGGGGGTGATTTGTATGAAGCTACTGTTGCTGTATGCAGGTTCAAATATGTGTGGATTGATGTGTTTGGACACTGAGTGTCCAAAGGGGTGAACTGCAGCAGTTGCTGAGTTACTATCTCTTAGTTCCAAATGCAGCCTTCTGTACTCTGCTCTGTGACACTGGGGCTGGGACTCTTCAAACCACATTACTCCTTTGTTAGCTGCCTTTGACAATAAGGGGCACTAGGGAAAGACTGAAAAGCAGGAGTAGAAACCTTCTTCCTTTGCTTACTGACCTTAGCAGCAGCAGCCTGGTAGCAACAGTTGATTGCAGCCTTCAGCATTTTTCTGCATTCCCAAACTTCACTGTATCTGTAAGAGGTACTCTCACCAACCAGACAGCAACCCTTCTTCAGACCTCTGAGCCCAGCTCTAGAGGGCCCCCCCCAGTCAAGCTTGTGGGTTCTGCTAACCCTAACCTCTTCCCTTATTCCTGCTTGAGGAGCAGTAGCTGCTTACTGCAGTGATTCTTCTCCAGGTTGTCCCGGTGTTCGCTTGTTCTCTCAGCCCACCTGCATCAGTGTAACCCATTCCCTATAGTAAATTCTCTGTGTTGAAAAAACTCGAATACAGTTTCTGTTTTCCTGACGGATGCAAACGCTGAGGAAAATGGCACCACTTTTCACTGGGTCACTGAGTCAAAAGAAAGTAAATTTGGAAGTGCAGGGGAGTCATGAGAGGTCAGCTTGCCTGAGAGGAAGGCTGAGACAGAAGACAGATTGCTGACACGTTTTATTACCTAGATCTAGCTGTGCATGAAGCCAGATCTAGCCCTGGACTTTTTCGTTATCTGGGCCAATAGGTTTCGTTGTTGGTTTTTTTTTGTTTGTTTGTTTTTTGCTTAAGCCATAACGCATTGAGTTTTGTTGTTACAATTAAGAGTCCTCTAATCCAAATCATGTCATTCCACCCCCACACCACAGCCACCAAACAGCCAAGGCCAACCACCTCCTACTGAAAACTTTAATGAAACCAATAAGTTAATAAGTTAACAAAGTGAGGTACTTGCATATCTGAGAACCGGTTTGGTGGGGAACCTTGACTGTGGAAGGAGCAAGGGCTTCTTCCCCAGTCTCCTTTAGTCATAGGATAATTCCATTCTCCTGCCCCTCTCCACATCTCTGTCTCTGAGGGGCCAGGGGTGTCTCGCTGGGGACAGTGCAGCGCAGGTGAGGTAAGCCAGGATAGGCTCCATCCAGGGCATGATGGTGACATGCAGAGGGCATGTTGGGCAGAGGCTGGGCACCATGGGGCTGAGCAAAATCCAACCCCAGCCCTGGTGCTGGTGCATGCAGGTCCCCAGTCATGAGATGCAGGCAGCTGGGCCTCAGCCCCTTGTTCACTGGTACCCCAAAGAAGGTCCCCTCATCAGCCACTACCCATCACTCTCCTGCCACCTGCAGTAACTTTGCAGAAGAGGAGCAAGGGGGTAGGAATACCAAAGAAGTGCTGGGGGCCTGGAGTGGATGAGGGCTTATGCCAGTATAGGGGCTACCAACTAAAGTGAAAAGTAGGGTATGGAAGGAGGGGAAACAGTGCATGTGAGTGTCAGATGCACAGTTGGGGCCTGAATACGGTGGTTGCTAGTGCATTATTTTTCTCTCTGGGAGTTACAGTGAGTAGAAAGGCAAGCTTAGATAGAAGCAAGCCTGATAACCACCTGGGGAAGGGCCTGGGGTCTTTCCAGTGCTATCCAGGCCCCAAAGGCCTAGGCCTGAGTTGTGCTGGGGGAACATCAAGAAGGGCCCTTGGGGACAAGCAGAGGCAGCAGTTAGGGCTCCTGGACCAGTGAGGAGTAGATCTTCTTGAGAAAGGGACTCTAGTAAAGCTCTGGGGTGGGGCCTGGATAGGCCTGGGTTCACTTCAGAGCTCCCTCTGATACCTGGATGGAGTGGGGGCACCACTTAGTGGACATCATCCTGCAAGGCCAGTCCATTGGCATCAGCGGCAGAGGCCCCAGAAAGGCTAAGTGGCTCTGTACTCATGTCTCCATGCGTGTGTGTGTGTGTCAGTGTGAGTGTGAGTGACTTTCTGCATGTCTGGGGAAACTAACGGGACATGTTTGTGGGACATGGGAGCATTATCTGGGAGGTTTGGGGGAGAGTACAGAAACCTGTGCTGTCAAATGTGAATGGAGGGCCAAAGAGGGGAATAGACATCTGGCAGGAAGAGAGGCCTCCTGGGCGGGGACACTGAAAAGGGGAAGAAAGGCCCAGGCACAGCTCTTGGAGGAGGCAAGGGAGAAACAGGCCCCATGCTGGGTGGGGAGGGGTGATAAGCCAAAGAGAGGAAATGGGGATCATGGCCAAGCAGCCTGAGACCAGCTACTGCTGGGGGCCCATCTCCCAATAAGGGATGGGCAAAGGGACCCCATGGGGGTCCCCAAAGTTGCATATTTAACATGGTTTGCATATATGGTGCCCACCTGCCTTATGGCAGGGTCCTATGCTTGTGGGTACCTGTGAGGGCACCTTGGGCCCACCCCCAAGGGGGGTGGGAACTTGGCGGGAGGGCTCCCTGCTCTGTCCGAAGGGCGGGCCAAGAGACCTCACCTTGCATAGCTGGAAGCTGGTTCAGGACCCAGAGCCCCAGCGACCCGCTCCCACTCCCGGGGCAGTGCCCGTGCCAGGCGGGCCGGGTTGGGCCTTGATGGAACGCGCAGGGCACTGGGGGGCCCAGAAGTCGCTGGGCAGCGCTGCTGCTGCCCTCTGTGCGGCCTGGCATCTCACGCTCCTGAGGTGGGGCGCGTCTCTGGCACCCACAGCGGGTATCTTGCCCACCTAGGCAGCTCAATACTGCGTGTGGCCTCTCTCCCCACAAGGGAGCGAGTTCAAGTAAGAGAAGAGTCCCGAGGCCTCAGGGGGCGGGTCCGAGCGCCAGGCGGAGGGGCTGGCCGAGTGCGGTCCGGACACTGAGAAGCCCCTCAGTCCATGTTGGTGCTGACCGAGCGGGAGATGCTGAGCGTCTGTGCGGAGATGGAGATGTCCTCGTGGTCCACAGGGCTGTGGTAGTCCGAGGTGATGTCCGGGTCTAAAAGCGGCACTTGCACGGTGCCCAGGCTGGCCGAGGTGCCAGAACGTAGGCACCTCGAGTAGAAACCCAACAGCAGGTCCAATTTGTGCTCGATGGACTGCACCTGGGGGCGGGGTGCAGATGGAGGCGGAACTTGCCGGGACTGGAGGCGGGACTTGGGGGGCCGGGAGCGGGGTGGTGCTGGAGGTGGGGCTTGGGTGGAGCGTGGCTAGAAGGCGGGCCTGGCCGGGACTGGAGGCGGGACACGGCTAGGAGGAGGGGTTTGTCCGGGGCGGGGCGCATCTGGGAAACGCTGAGCTTGGCCCGAGGGTGGGTAACCTGGGGCTTCCCCCCCCCCCCCCGAACAAATTAAATTGTGACTGGTTGGAATAATCCAGGCGATCGAGAAACAACCAAAGTGGGGTTAGATTAAGTAGGTGGGATTTAGGCGGGTTTATCTGAGACTATAGCAACCTGGGGCGGGGCTTGGCAGGAGAGGGTGGGTTTATCGTGGGCGGGCTTGCTGGGAGGAGGCAGGGCTTATCCGAGGGGCAGGGTTCTGCTGGGCAGAGCTTCGTGGGTCCTGCTTGGGCCTCCTGGGCTGGTAAGTGATCAGGACTGCGGCTCTGAGAAGCGCACCCTCCCCTCGTGCTTGTCCCGCGACTTTCCAGAGCGTCTCGGTTGACGACTAGCTCAGCCACACCAATGAAAGGCCCTCGCACACTCACCTGCTTTTCCACCTTGACCACGCGTCCCATCATACTAATTTCATCCGCCGCCTCGGTGTCCGAGGGCCCCTTGTCGCCTTTCTCCCGGGCCTTACGGTCCCCGGGGCCCCTGCCCACAATCTGGTCCACCCTGTGGGGAAAGGGAACTGGTCAGAGGGCCCAGACACACGCCCCCCCCCCCCCAAGAACTCGAGGTTGCCAGCTGAAAGGGAAGGCACAACCTGCACCGGTGGGAGGGGGCTACCTGAAGAGGGGCTATTTTGTCTAGCCCAACGGAGGGACCTGGCCACTGCTGCAAGTATTTTCCAACTAGCCCAGCAAAGGCATCACACAGAAGCATGACAAGTATAACAACCACCCGGTGGGAGGACAGGTGGGAAATGGACCGAGAAAAGAGGGAGAGACACGAATGGGCGTGGGAGTTATTAGACAAGACTGGAGCTGGTCCCACCTTATGTCTCTGCCCTTCTTTACAGCAAAATTCGTGGAAGTGTTTACTCTCTATCTCCAATTTCTCTCCTTCCATTCTCTCTAAAACCTACTCCAGTCAGGCTTTTATTTTCACCATTTCATCAAATCTGTTGTCAAGATCCCAAATGACCTCCATGTTGCCAAATTTGAGGATCACCTTCCAGTACTCATTATACTTTACCTATTAGCAACACTGGGCACATCTGAGTACCCCTTCTTCCTGTACTATCTTCATCTGGATTCCTGAACCCTACCCTCCCAGTTCTCCTACCTCACTGACTCTCCTTCACTGGAATCTCTTCAACTTACTCTCACTCGCTAAGTGATGTCTTCAGTTCCAGATGTTCATTCTGCTATACACTGTTGACACCAAATCTATACCTCCAGCACCATACCTCTCCTCTGAACACCACACTCCTATAACTGCCAGATCAACACTCCATTAGATGTCTGATAGGCATCATAAACCCAACATGTCCCAACTTTTCTGATCAAAAATTGCTCCACTCATTGCCTTCTCCGTGTCAACAGAGAGCAACTTTTTTTCTCTTGCTTAAGCCAAAAACCTTGGCTTCATCCTTGACACTTTCCCCCTCTTACACACCGTCAGGAAACCCTATCAACTCTATCTTCAAAATATATCTATAATCATTTCTCCCCTTGCTCCAAGTCCGCATCATCTCTCGCCTGGATGTCTGAAGTAGCATCCTCACTGGTCTCCCTCCTTCCAACCTTGCTCCCTTATAGACCATTCTCAACACACCACCTAGGGTGATCCTTTTCAAATATAACTCAGATCTCATCAATCCTTTGCTCAAAGCCCTCCAATGTTTGCATCTTACCTTAGATGAACACTAACATTTTTGCAGTGGCCTACAGGGCTTTATACAGTCTAAATGTCATTAGCCTTCTAACCTCATCTGCTAGTTCTCTTTCATCAGGCACAGTAGGCTGTCCCTAAAACAACACCCTAGCCACCTGCCCATCTCAAAGCCTTTGCACTGACTGTTCCCTCTGGAAAATATTTAAACAGCCACAGGACGGCTTGTCTCACCTTCAATTGTTTCCTCAAATATCACCTTCTCTCCTATTTAAAATAGCAAATGCCAACACCCTATCCCTTATTTTTCTTCATAGCATTTATTATTGTCTGACATGTTGCATCTGTTCTACTTCCACTAGAATGAAGGCTCCATGAGGGCAGGGACTCTGATTTGCTTTCCACCTGTCTGGCATGTAACAAATACCCAATGACTGTTTCTTGCAAGAACAAATGAATGAGCAGGCAGTGAGAGTTCCGGCCACCGGAGGAGAAGGGCAAGGTGTAGGTGATTTGGGGTCTTGGTATGAATTCTTCCTACATGCTGGGTGGAGAAAAGTGTCAGAGGATTCCAGAGGCAAGAGGTGGGCAGTATGGAGGGGGACACTTTGCCTATCCCCTTGGACGATGGGAGGTCATTGCTTATTTTAATCCTATTATTTTATAGCCAGGAAACAGCCATCTAAAGACGTCTCCTGAATTGTGCAGATCAGTAGAATTCTCACAGAGGACCTGCCGCTGGGTGGTTCTTCGGGTTCAAGACAGGTGCAGGGTCTAGCCTCAGCGGTGAGAAACTCCAGCTTCCGCAGCGGCCCCTAGGAGGCGCTCGGGTTTCATTCGGGTGCTGGCGAAGGGGCTCTGGCTTTGGGACCTCGAGCAGAATCTGAGGCCGCCTCCCTGCCTAGCTTCCCGGTTGGGGACAGGTGTACCCACCGAGTCTGAAGACTCTTGATCCTGCCCAGCATGTCCAGGTGCCCTGCCGAGTACTGCTCGATGACGTCCTTCACGTCGTATGGTCGCAGTGTCTCCTTGAATTTCCTTTTGGCCACCAGGAACTTCAGGATCCTGTCGGGGGAGGGTGTCTCAGAGGGAAGGAGTTCCTTTCCAGCCTCCTCTGTGTCCCTCTGCTACACCCTTGTCCAGCACCAGGACTCCTCCTGCTTGAGCCACGGCAAACAGCCCCTGCTGAGTCTCCCAGCCTCCCCACTTACCCACCCACCCAAAGTTTCTGGGGTATTCTTTAATGTGCCTGTATGTGCAGTGGCCTTAGCCTGGGGGGTGTTGGGGGGGGGCAGGGACTGGGCCTGGTTGCTCCCTGCTAGGTGGGACACTGTTGCTGATGACAGCTTGGAGAAAGACATTTTTGCATTCGCTCCCCCAATGCTTGTTAGCATAGCTGTGCTGGACCCTGGGCACCCAAGAGGCCATCAGGTCCAATCACCGGCCTCAGGAGCCCTGTTCTGAGGTAGCAGTCAGAGGACAGGGACAATAGAGAAAGAGGGCTGGGGGCAATGACAAGGGAGACCTTGGCTGGTGAGGTCAGGGAACAAGTCTTGAGAGTGACATTTTTAGTCCCAGGCCGGAGGAGGGGATGAAGGGAGGCTTTCTGGACGCAGGCAGGCATGAAGGTGTGTGAGCCAGTTCAAAGCAGCTGAAATAAGTTGGGAAGGGAAGGGGGATGGGGCACATGAGAGGCCAGGGAGAGACTGGCCTTGAGATGGGCGCTGGAGGAGGGTACGCCCAAGAGCCCCGAATCCCTGGCAGAGACTGGGCGATGGGAAATTGGGGTGGTAGGGAAAGGGCCATGATGTTTACTCTTCTTTAGCATGTCCATTCTGCCAGCCTTGGAGGAAACCTGGGAACCTGGGGCTTATTCCCCTAAAATAAATGTAACAGGAAGACCACCTCCAGGGCATGGGCCTGAGCTGGCAGGGGCCGGGGGGGCGGAGATACGGGGCAGCCTTGAGCAGTTCAGAACTAAAAGGCTTCCAAGTCTGAGTTCAGGGTGACGCCCATGGCTTGGGCAACAGGGTGGACGGTGGTACCACTGCCCGAAATGGGGACCCAGGAAGAGGAAGAGGTTTGGGCATGCTGGGGATAAGGCTGTGGAATGGCCGAGGAGTATTGACCCGGGCCAGGTGGCAGCCTGGGCACTGTGTTCCAGAAGCTAGTCACTTAGAGGGGAGAGATGGGATGTGCAAAAAGAGAGTGGGCAGAGAATTCAGATTCTCGGGGGGGGGGGGCCCAGCTGACTCTGATTTTTAAGCGAAGAGGCCTGTGGGCAGGTGCATCGGCAGGGAAGAGAGGAGGTGAGTCTGGAAGGCCTGGGGGTGAAGGCATCTCTGGAACTCGAGCTGCAGGCTAGAGACAGAGACTAGGCCAGGACTCCGCGCCAAGGGGCGCAGGGGCCAGATCACGGCTGGGCACGCCTGACGGGCTCAGGAGACTCTGGTCACCCCTTAATTGTGGAGCATGGAGACAGCAGGGCAGGGCTTTCAAACTTTTTGACTAAGACCTCCCATAAGAAATATATTTTACCTCACAATCCAGTACACAGAGGCACACAACTAAAAACACAAGTTTCACAAACATGATTTACCCTTACTACTAGGATGCACAATGATATTTTCTATTCGATTCGATTTTCTTTAATGCTGACCATGGACCACTAAATTGATTTCACTAAGTTGATTTCAAACTGTTGTGACCTGTGGTTTGAAAAGCATTGCTCTAGAGGAAGTCCTGGGGCAACAGACAGGCTGAGGTCAAGACACCCAAGGAGAGAGAGAAAGTTTCAGACACGGAAGGAGCGCATAAGGCAGACACAGGGAGAGGCAGGCAGATGCTGATGTACACACAGGGAGAGAGAAATAGAGAGGAGAGAGCCGGACGTAAAACAAGCAAGAGAAAGCAGGGAGGGTGCTGGGAGTGAGGAGAGGGGCCGTGATGGGCAGTTGAGCCAACTGCCCCCCCCCCCCCAGCAAGCCCTCTAGACATAAGAGTATGCAGAAACCCTGCTGGGAGCCATATGCCACCTCCTCACTCACCCACACAGGGGTGCCAGGCGGGCAGCAGCTGGTGTGCCCGGGAGCTAGGCCAGGCCTGGCCATGAGGGCAGGCCCCAGATGGGGAGCAGCAGTGGATGGCAGATGAATGGGGGGACGACCTACCTCGGGCCTAAGTCTCACCTGACTGAGCGGATGACTGTCTTCACAGCGGGCATGACGTCGTCCACCGTGAGCTCACACTGGTAGCCTTTCTCCTCTGCCACTTCCTCGGAGGGGCCCTCTGGAAAGTGAGGGGACGCAGGTGGTGGCAGCAGAAGGGGCCACTCCCACCTCCTACATGCCAAACCGTCCTTAGAAGTATTGATAGGGAGACTGAGGCCCAGAAAGGACCTAGAACCTTCCAGGGGGCACAAGCAGACCAGGCTCTAGCCTCCCGGATGCCCTACCCAGAGTGGAAACCCCCAGTTCACTGCATGGCATCTCCCTGTGGCCAGACAGGGTGAACATGTCCCTGTGGCCAGGTGCGTTGAAGCACATCCGGTCTGGCCTGGGGCAAATGGCCCAGAGCCCTGGAGGACGCCCCGCCGGCCCCGCCACGTGGCACAGGGAGTCCAGAGCAAGGCGGCTTGCGGCCTCTGCACACAACCACGCACACAGCCTTTCCTTCAGCCAACAGGGAAGGAAGCTTGAGGGGCTGGCTTCCCTGTTTTCCTTCCAGACTAGAGCAAAGGCTTTTCCAAGCCTGGTGCCCAGCAGTGCACAGAGAGGTGATGCTATCCTGGCCTCACAGGGGCACACGGTGGTGGGAGGCCAGGTATGTTCTTGGACATGGAAGAGGAGGCCCCGGGCACCAGCTGTCATGGGTCAGCACCTCCCAAAGACTGGGCTGTGTGGTTCTGTAACTTTCTAGGAAAGGACCCTCCCAGTTGTCAGCCAGCAGCACATTAGGGGCTGACACAGCACAGACAGGGGCAGCATAGCTGAGGCCCCTCCCTCCAAGGCCAAAGGGGCTTCCTGTCCCCATCCTCCATCCTTGTCCACCCACACCCTCCTTTTTCCACCCAGGGGTCTGAAGCATGTCAACGCTGGAGAACTCTTCCAGGGAACCTCCCGTTTTCCAGAAGAGAACACTGGGGCAGAGAAAGGAGCAGTTTCTTGTCTAAGTCACAGTACAAGTTAGGAGCGAAGCTAGAACTAAAAAAAAGTGACCTCTAACTGGTTAAAGAGCAAGCCCCGCCAGGCTGGGCTGGGAGAAGAGGGGCAGGGTGTGGAGCATGGGCTGTGGAGCTGGACAGACTCGGTTGAGGACAGCAGCTCTGCCACTGACCAGCTGAGAGGTCTCAGTTTCCACGTCTGTGAAGTGGGGATAAAAACAGAACCTACTTCCCAGGGTGGTTGGCAGAAGTGAACAAGAGAATCCACCAAGGATGGACTCCTGCTCCGTCCACAGCACATGTGTGATGCAGCTAGCTTTAGGTGAGCGCTTACTATATTCCAAAAACTCTTCTGTTCACCTTCCATGGATAATCTCCTTTAATCCTCATAACAATCTTATGAAGTAGGTACTATTTTCATCCCCATTTTACAGATGAGGAGAATGAGTCCTAGAAAGAGTAGATTACTCAAGACCAATGGCAAAGGCAGGATTCAAACTCAGCAGCCTGGCTTCAAAGCCTGTGTCCTTAACCACTACCAAATGCCACCCTCCGCATTCTCCTCGGATTCTCAGGGGGGAGCCCGGCAGAACAGGTATCATGATGCCCATTTTACAGACCAGAAGACCAGTGCCCAAAGATGGTCAATCAGTTGCAGAGCCAGGATTAAAACCAAGTCTTTCCACCCCCAGCTCAGACTCTGTCCCCACCCTGCCACCCTCAGCAGGTCCTGGGCCCCAGACCCCCAGGGCTCACCCTCAGCAGAAGCTCGGGGTTTGAGTCTCAGAGAGGCCCGGAAGCGAGTGCGGTCATTGAAGCTCCAGCTCTTCTGGACCTTGGTGGGGCTGGTGGGCTCACCCACCTGCTCACTGCTCGGGGAGGTGGCCATTGGTGGCGGTGCCAGGTGCTGCTTGGAGGGGCCTGTCCGCCGCTGGGAGCTGCCGATGCGGATGCGGTCTTTGATGCCCATGCGGCTGCTGGCAGGTCAGGTCAGACGGGGGAGAGAGCCAAGTTAGCCGGAGGTAAGGTAGGCACGAGTGCAGACACAGCTGACTTAGAACTTGGGGGTGGTTATTGGGTCTTAGTTCTCCACCAAGTGGAGACTTCCTGGGATGGGACAAGGGTGTGGTGAGGGGGGCCCTGACTCCTAATCCAGGTTCAGTCTGAGCAGATCCTCTCCCCGCCCCACTCCCACCTCCCACCCCTCGTTGCCCAGACAGATAAGGGGTGCACAGGAGACAGATGTCAGAGTGGAAGGAGCGATAGAAACCCAAGAAGGAAGTCAAAGACACACAGGAGGACAGGGGAGCTGGCCTGGCCCAGATGGGCGGGTGGGTGGAGGTGGTGACCAGCGGGGCAGACAGGCTGCTAAGGGGTGGAGAAGCTCTCCTGGGCATGCCCAGTGAGGTAAGCCTCCTGCTCTCCACTGTACACAGGGCAGGCTATGTGGGTTTGAGGGTGTGTGCAGGGTGTGTGTGTGTGTGTACGTGTGCATGCACCCATGTGACAGTGGGTACACATGAACCCGTGTGTGTACATATGTTGAGGGTTGTGTGTACACGTGTCCATTTCTGTTTTCTTCTTTTTCCACCCCTGGAGCGATCTAACCCGCACTGGTCAGGGCTTCAGGACGGTAGTGCCCTGCACGGTTCCAGAGGACGTCACGCAGGCTCAGTGTCAGTGCGCACTGGCCTGCTGAGGGGCTGGGGCTTTGGTTTAGTTGCTGGGCCCACACGTGTGCCCAGGACGTGTCTGGTGCCTGCCCTCCCAGTGAAGGTCTATAACCTGTTCTTCTGGGGTCTCCCCTGCTTGAACTCTGCCCACCTGGACTGATAACCTGCCCGTGTGACTATGGACGCCCCCCCCAACAACCCCATCCCCCCATACCTGTTCACTAAGCCCCCAGAGAACAGCACCTACACTGTGCTCAGGTGAGCAGGCAAGTGCATGTCTGCCTGCTCAAACTCCCCTTCCCACACCCCAGAGCCCCCCACATCCCCAAACCATGGAGGAAGACAGGCTGGGGGGAGCTCAGGTTCCCCAGAACAGGCCCTGGATAACCAATACCTGGTAGAGTAACTCTGTGTCCAAGAGGTTCAAGGACCATGTTATCGCTGTTGGAGTAGGACCTATGCAAACGTCCCCCATCCCATGCCCTGTGGGTATCACAGCTGCCTCCCTGTCGTGGCTTGCCACTTGGAGGGCCCCGGGCAGATAGGTTCCAGGGCCCTTCTACCCCAAATGTCTAGGGCCCTGGCTCAGTAGAGCACCAGCCAGTCTCAGAGGAGGCCTGAGGTGGGGCAGGAATTGGGGGACCAGACTGTGTCACCTACTTTCAGATCAAGGGTATAGCAGAGGATAGATTCTGGTTTCAGAGTTGGGTGGGAGCCGGGGTCCACCATGCCCAGGGCATGGGGTCCAGAGCACAGAGTCGAGGCACTGAGGTGACGGAGATCTTGAAACCAGAGGCACCTTCGGGAAGGCAGCCAGGATGCAGGGCATCCTTAAAGTAGGGGCCTCTGCCCAGAGGGGAGAGGTTATAGATCAAGGATTGGGGACCTGAAATCAGAAGGGAAGGCAGGGGTGGCCCCTGAAATCTAGCATGCTGTTTTCTGGCCCAGTATCCCTTCAACACATCGCAAAGTTTCCAACCAAAGTTTGAGGTTGGCTCTCCCAAACTTTCCTCTGCAGAGCCATTCCTTCGAGCTCTCCTCATGCTGGCAAGCAACCCCACACCCGCCCGGCCCGTGCAACCTCTCCTGTCCTCCACTCCTCCAAGGGGGAGAGGAAGAGGGGGAGCTGGAGAAGACCCCGACATTCAGCCGAGGGCCTGGAACTCCAGGTCTCTGCACCCAGCACATCACTCCAATGGTATTCTGGCATAAGGGGATGACCTCCCTGTCATGAGAAGTGTGCAAGCAAGGCAGCTTGCACTCAGCAGGATTTGTGGAAGAAAAGGTCTGGGGGCTTGTACTAGAGGCCTTGAAAGGTCCCTTTCCAGCTCTGATTCTGTGTTGGTTGATGGGCTGTGGGTTCTGTAACTTTCCAGCCAGCCAGAGGCCCTGCGCTCCTCTTCAATGTAAGAAGGCTCTGTTTTCCCAGGGGTGTCCCTGGATTCCAGCTCCTTGGACAGGGCCCAGAAAATGGCTCACATGAGCCTCTCTGGAGCCTAAAAGCTCAAAGAAAATGGAAAGAAACCTGGCACACGGTGGACATCGAAAGAGCGCCTTCCTTTCCCAGGCTCCTTCGAACACGCAAGGTCCTGTCTCACTGCCTCAGCCCTCCAGTGCTCAGCCACTTCGTGTGGTGGGTTCCGTATTTTCCATCCCTGTTTTATAGATGTAGAGGGAGGTGAAATGACTTGCCCAAGCTCACAGAGCACCTATGGATAGAGCAAGGACTGGAACCCGGTTTTTTCTGCCTGTGTAGACTGTGTTCTTTCTCTGGGACAAGCGATCAGGATAGGGTCTAGGGCGATGGCTCTCAACGGGGGGTGATGTTGCTCACTAGGGGACATTTCGCAATGTCTGGAGACGTTCGGTTGTCACACTAGGGTGTGCTCCTGGCACCTAATGGGTAGAGGCCAGGGATGCTGCTAAACATCCAACAATGCATGTGGCAGCCCCTGATAACAAAGAAAGATCAGACCCAAAATGTCAATGGTGCCGAGGTCAAGAAACTCTGATCTAAGTGACCTGTTGGTGCCTGGGAAACGGATGGGGTGGGCTTGAGTAGGGCTGTCCTGCTGGACCCCATCCCTGTACTCACTTCCACGGGGGGTTTCTTTAAGGACTCCCCATCTGCCTGCCAAAGGCCAAGGTCATGGGAAGAGAGGCAGCCTACCTTTCTGGGGCTGCCTACAGCCTCTCTTTTCAGGACTGTGGAAACAGCCTCATCACTGGCCCCTCTGCCCTGGCCTTGCCCTTCGTGACTCTCATGCCCACACAGCCAAAGTCATCTTGCAAAGGGACAGAGCTGGTGACTCCTTGGCTGAACCCTTCAGTGTGTACCCACTTCCTAAAGCCATGGTTTCCAGGCTCTTCCAAGTAAGATCTTAACTGCTCAACATACCAGCATCATATAGACCTGCCTATGAGTCAGACAGTTTGTGCAGAAGCAGATCCTATTATCATCTACCATCTAACATTCACATCTGAGAAACCAAGGAGCACAGGGCTTATGTCCAAGGTCCCTGAGCTACTGTACTGAGTGGCAGCCAGCTTCAGACCCAGAACCCACATTTCTAAGAAACACTGCCTCCGGGGAGAAAAGCCAGGCGCTCTGTCATCTCCGGCCCCCAGTCCCCAAGGCTCCAGAGGAACTTTTGGGAAACCTAGGACTCCATGAACCCAAGTTTCCAGGCAGTGCCAACAGGATGAGGCCCACACTGGGCTTTTGGGTTCTTCATGACCCAGCTCTGCCCCCGGTCTCAGCTCCTGACCTCCCACTCAGATCTGGCCATGCTGGGCTGCTGGCCCTTGGCCATGGCTGTGCTCTCCCTCACCTCCTCACCTTGTCACTTTCTTGACCTATAATGCCCTCCCTCATACCCACTCGTTTTGGGGCCTCCTTGGGGTGAAGTGCCTGACTCAGGCTCCACAGGCCCTCTGCTTCCTCCTTTTGCTACACTTACCACACCAAAGAGCAATTACTCTGCAACTCTCCAGGCTCGTTTTATTCATCACTGTGTCCCTAGTGTGGGACCTGGCATGGTGATGTGGCTAAAAGAGCTGGCTCTGGGGTTAGCGAAGGAAATGTCAATCCCACTCCTTCAGGCATCTGCTGGGTCCCCAGGTGGGCAATGGAGAAGCTAAACCCAAGGCCTAGCAAAGGTCAGAGTGGGCGGGACCCTCAGAGAGCCTCTAGTTCAATCTGCCCATTCCACCGATGGGAAACTGAGGTCCAGAGGAGGGAAGCAATTTGGCCAAGGTCACACAAGGGGTCAGCGGCAGAGCCAGAACTCATCCCAAGCCTCCTGTAAGTGTCCCTCCTGGCAGAATGGGCATCAGGCCCATGCCCCCAGACTTGGCAGAGGCATTCCCAGGAAGGCGAGGGGCTCATCAGGGCCCCAAGGCAGATGGCAGGCGGCAGGCACATGCACCTTGTCCTTGGCCCATCCTGTCCCCCTCTCCAGCCCCCAAACTGGGTGGGGCAAGGAGGAGGGGGGGCAGGAGGAGCAGGTAAGGGGTACCTCGGTCTCCAGCTGGCGTGGATCCGAAAGAAACTCCGTTTATTACTAAACATCTGGCTGGAAAGTTGAGAACAAGACACAAACAGAGGTTAGTGGGAAGGAGACAGGTGGACTGAGCATGGGGAGCTGCCAGGATGGGTCCGGCCTCCTGTTGCTGGTGGGAGAGAAGGCCCCCCGACCCAAATCATCCTCCGGCCCACATTCCCAGAATGCAGACTTTCTCAAGCTTTGCATGAGGATCTCCAGGGAAGCAGGTTAAATATGCAGAATTCTGTGTCTGTTCTCCAGAGAGTCTCCTGGGGGCCTGGGAGAGGTCCAGCAATCTACATGTTCAGCAAATACCCCACAGGATGCTGATTCAAGAGGTCAGTGGACCAAGCTTTGAGAAACACTGGCACCTCATCACAAAACCCCAAAGAGAGGAGGCGCCGACAATGCCATGTCCCAGGAAGTCCTGCTCCGTGTAGTCCTGGGAATGTGCTCGGCCTGGGTCTAAACAAGCACCACTGATGGAGTGACCAATCAGGTGTCTGTATGTGTATGCATGTGGGGTCCCACCTGGGACACCCATGCCATGGGTCCCAGATAGCCAAGATTAAGGATATAATCATTTGACCTGAGTCTGGTGCCTGACCTCCTAGAAGTCACAGCTCAGCCCCCTGGGGCCCTTGATAGAAGGGACGTAACACCACCATCACCACGAGTCCCAGCCACATAGACACTCCAGGACAGACGAACATAGGCTGGGAGTTAGTGATGGCCAAGCTCTCAGCAATAATCTGTTCACAGGCCTTGGGGGGCCTGGAGACCCCCGGCAGCTGTGAGGGGTGGTGCAGGTGCTGGTCTCCGGGCAAATCCCCATTCCCGGGCCTTCCTAGTCAGGTCGGGTGAGACCAGAGCGAACTGGAAGCTACAGAGCACCCTGGCTCAGCTGGGCAGGGTGGCACCAATGCCAAAACTTTTGAGTTTCTGCCTGGAGGCCGGGCCTGGTTGGGGATGGGGATAACAATGACGGCCTTCAGGCCATGACAGAGAATCCGAGTGGGGCTGCACAGGGGACACTCTTCCAGGGAACTGCCAGCCTGGCCTGGACAGCCATGTTCCACCCCCTCCTCCAGCCCCGGACCCGGAGGGCTGGCTCTGCCTCTCCACCCTCTTCCCATTAAGCCCCCCACCCCCCCGCCGGACGTGTCCTCACTGAGAAAAGGAAAGAAATGTTGCTCCCAGAATCCCCCACACCAAAACCACCTCCTCCCGGTTCTCCAGGCTTTTCTGTCCAGAAACGAGCTTATCAGCTTAAACATCACTGATTTTCTGCCCAGGACCCAGAGGCTCAGAGTGACTTGATGACTTTCTCAAGGATGCACAGCATCAGGTGGCACAGGCAAGCTCTCACCGGACCTCCTGACCACAGAGTGGCTCACCCCTTCCCCGGCCTAGTTCTGGGCTGCAGGCTCAGCATCACACCTGAGGCTCAAGGCCCAGACGCCCGGCTGGCTGATGCAGGGATGATGAGTGAAGATGAGACGAAACGAAGAGATGGGTAGGGGACCAGTGAGACATGAGGGGGGATTGAATCCTTGACCTCAAAGCTATACCTCCACAGGGGCACTACTTCCCCATTCTGAGTTAGGGACTTCCCTTACTCAACTAGGCTTGAGATTCCATTGTTATGAACATTTATTTATATGTGGGAGGGTAGACACTATCATTTCTTTGTTCTTTTTTCAAGATACAAAAGCTCCAGGAGAGTCGGGTCAAGGGAAAGAAGACTGTTTGGAGCAGCAAAATGTCCCTCAGTAAGGAAGAAAGGCATTGTGGGAGAATCCCAGGAGGATCCTCTGGGATTAGCAAAGCTGTGCCAAGGGTTACACGAGACAAGAGCATTAGTCATTGGTTGAGTTTACGTAGGTCCTACAGCGGTTCTTAGTCACAGAGCTCTCTTTCCAGCTGGCATCTTCCTCCCGAGAGGAGAGTTCAGTGTCAAGCCCTTTCTAGAGGAACATGCTGGGGGAGGGGCCCCTGCCCTCACACCCCAGAATGGTGCCCACGATTACCTGAGCCGTAAGCACCTGTGGCCAGCAACCTCCTCCTCTCTCCAGCTTCGGGAGGGATGGGGGTGCAGGGACGGAAGAGTGAGGGGGGCGTGCAGAGAAAGAAAGAGGACAATGGAATGAATGGAGGAGGTGATGGGAAAGGATGGTGTGGACAGATTCCCCAGTCTCCCAGGTGACAAAAGAGGTGAGTCCAGCCTGGCCCCTCCAGAGGGGCTCTCAGTCTGCACCTGCCAGGCTGTCCGACGACAAGTGCCCAGGCCTCATGACAAGGCCCGGGAGTCCCCAGAACAGGCCCAGACACCCATGTAGTGACTGGACGCAAGTCTGAGAAAGGATGAGACAAAGAATGAAAGAGGAGGAGAAGCAAGAGGAGGCGGTGGCCCCAGAGGGCCCCTACCTTTCCCCAGGGCAGAAGGAGGCGCTGCCCGGCCGGTGGCAGGTGGCAACGGGCGGGTAACGGGAGGGCGCTCCGTCGGGTACTGGCGCCCGCCGCACCTCCAGGGGCCGTAGGCCCCCATTGCGGGCCCGTTGTACGTGCTCAAACAAGAGGGCCAGCTCTCTGCAGGAGAGGGTGCCGTCAGCAGCAGGCAGGGCCCTGGCACCACCCCCTTGTCCGGTGGGCACTGAGCTCCTGAGCTCACATCCTGCCAGGCCCTGCCTCTCTAGAGGTGCTCATCAAACAGTCCAGGCCAGAGTAGGTAGGGCGCAGGGTGGGAGAGACTAGCCTTCCTTCCTCCCTTTCTACACTCAGTTCCTGGGGAATCCTTAGGGATGCCAAGTATGGTTGTGCAGGCTGGGCACTCTCCAGACCACCCTCCCAAGGGGGCAAGTGGGAGCTGAAATGCCACTTACTCTGCTCATCAAGCTGCTTGCCTGGGCATGGAGCTGTGCCTACCATATCCAGTGGCAGCCCTGAAATCCTCACCCTCCACATCTGACTCTGGATTTCAGGGGGGAAACTGGGGCTGAAGAGGAAGACTCGATACGGTGGCTGGCCAGCTTCCTTCCCTGCAGCTCTGGGTTCTTGAACACCAGATTTGGGGCTCAGCTTCTTCCTAATTCCCCAGGCATTTCCATAACCCAAGGAAGATATAGCCCCTTTCTGCCTTCCCATTGTATAGATGAAGAAACTGAGGTCCAAGGAGCAGAAGACCCAGTGGACCCAGAATCTCCAAACTGAGCTCTGTCCCTCTTATGAGAGGATCCAAGACCAACCCACCCCAAAAGCATCCCTCCCCCTCACACACACATCATCTTTCTAACAAATCAGCCCCTGCACCACTCCCCAAGGCCTGGCCCTGAGACCTTAGGGCTCCTCCTGGAAAGGGCAGCTTCTAATCTAACTACCTTCCTTGTCTCTGAGGTGGGAGCTTGCCTCTGCCAGGTCGCAGGATGGGGAAACCAGTGTGATCTGGGAGCCCCCTTCCCAGCCCCTTCTCTCCTGCTCCTCTCCTGGGAGTTCCCCGGGGCTGGAGGGAACGGAGGGAGGCAGCCAGGTGTAGGATGAGTGGGATCATGCAACAGCTGCTCTTGAAGAACTAATGAGGCAAAAAAGGCAGAAGCGCTGAGCACAGCAGCCTGGCCCCCTTGATGCTGCTTGATGCCTGCAGGCCCGCGGGACCGAGCAGTGCTCTGTGGTCTTCGTTTCCGCCCAGGGGTCTGGCCAGGCACCTGGCCACACGAACCTTGATGATGCTATTAGTAATCCCCTGCATGGAGCCACCCCTGAGCAACCTTACCCTGACCTGGCCTGTGGGGTGCACTCATTTCTGGGCCCTAAGGCTGCTGCCTGGCACAGTAAAAGGAGGTACATACTCACTCACAGGGGTGCTATGTGGGCCCTTGCACCCAACTCTGGCACACCCATTCTTGCGCATCCCACACTTTCTCTGTCCAGCTGCACTGTGCCAGGCTGGAAGGGCTAACACTGTCCCCACTCAGACTGAGGGGAGATGAGCTGGCTGTGCCACCGCCCGGAGTGGCATCAACTCGAGGTTAGCATGTGCACGGCCGGCGCTCCAGGACTCCGGGCTCAGCGGAGGGGCAGGGCTCCACCTCATGCCCTGTGTTCAGTGTCCACAGCCTCCCCGGGCACAGAGAGTGGGGGAGAAGCACTCCAGGCTCTGAGTTAGGGGGGTCTGCAGAGCCAGCCCCAGGAGCACCCCTGGGAGCCATCACTCCTTTCCCACCCTCCAGGCTGGGTTCCAGCCGCTTGTCCTCAAGGGGAATTCCCGCCAGCCCCTACCCAGCCTCCCCCTGCATCAGGGCCTACCTGAAGGAGGGGAGGATACTGTCGTAGTAGTACCAGGTGGCCGTCAGGTAGGCCCGGTTCCTGTCAGTGGAGTATAGGCGCCATGCAGCCTGGTGGTATGGGGGAAGGGAAACGGGAGACGAGACATCACTGAGGCCTCTCGGACCCCCACCAGCCCTCTGCCCCTAGAGAACCCAAGCCTTGGACCAGCTGAAGGGTACTCAGAACCAGAAGCCAGTTCCAATTCCACAGCCGCCAGTAGGGCCAGCCGAAGACATGGAGTTCTGGAGAGAAATGACTTGTCCACGGTGCAGAGCAGACCAGCCTCAGACCCAGGGGCCTTCGAGGGCGGCCAGAAGAGCTGGGGTTTTGTCATCAGGCGGATGTGGGTTGACAAACTGTGCCCCTTATGAGTGTGAGCAAATTAAGTAGAGCAGCAGAGCCTCAGTTACCTCATCTGTAAAATGGATGTAATACTACTCACGTAACCAGGTGTTGTGAGGATTAAATGGGGCAAATGTATGTGAAATGGCAAGTGCAGTACCTGGCACCTAATTGGCACTGAATGCCAAGTTCCCCTGTTAAACCCTCCTGTTATCGCCCTTACTATAGCTGATAGACATCCAATCATTGTGTATTTGATTGTCTTTCTCTCCTCCTAGACTGTCAGCTGTGTTTTGGTCACCATTGTATCCTCTGGCACATGGCAGATATTCTGCAAATGTTCAAGGAATGAATGCTGAGTGAATCATTACTAATAATAACCCCACCCCATCTTCCCCAGCAGCCTGTCTCTGCCCGTGGGCTGAGGAGGGGAAGACAGAGCATCAATTCCCTCAGCACTCACGGAGTTGCAGGGTTTCCTTGCAGCAGGAGGGATGAGGGTCAGACAAGAGGAAGGTCTGATTCCTTCCCTCCAGGTAAGGGGAAGAACTGGGGAGGGACTGTGAGCTGGGCCATCAACGAGGGTAGGGAGGCATGGAAGCTGTTAGGCAGCACAAAGTAGAACTGGCCCTGGATGCCCCCCTTTTTTGGGTGCCTCCTGTCCTTAAGGTACTGCCCAGTGATGAACTCACCAGTCGGGCACCCTCCCAGGACAGGAATATTTTTACTTCCTGCTTGCCTAGGCCCCTGGCTTAGGCTGGGGAGCAGCTGCCAGACTGTCTCATTAATTATGGGCACCACAATACCAGCTGTCTCTCGGCATGGACAGTGCCAGCCGCTTGCCCCTACAATGCCCCTCCAAAGGCCAGCTCCCAGGGGACAGTAGCCATTGTGCCCCAGGGGACACTGAGAAGAAAAGGCTGGGCTGGTGGCCGGCGATAGCAGGGATGGGGAGGGGAATTCCACCCTGGGGAGGAGAGATAACAAGGGGTTGAATCAGACTTGGGTTGGGGTCAGAGGGTGGCATGCTGGAGAGCTGCCGACGTGGGCTGTGCCAACATTCCCTGAACTGTTTCTTGCAGGGGTGTCTCTTGCCCACACACCTGACCAGGGAGAAGCCAGGGCTGAGTCACAGAGTCATACAAATCAGAGCCTTTGTGACCCGTCAGAATGCCTCAGCATAGTGGGAGAAACTGAGGCTACACACTGCTGGTTTTTACCCCACCCTCTGGCTGCTACTTCTGTCTTCTTGGCTGGTTCAACTTTGCCTGCCCAGCCACACAATGTGGAGGCTCTGAAAAGCCTAGTTCTGGACCATCTCTGCTCCCTCCTTCCTCTGCCCACTAGGGAGCTCATCCATGCCCGGGGCTCTGTTACCGTCTACACGCAATGGGTCTACATCTCTGCCCAGCCCGTTTCTCTCTCAGCATCACACCAGCACGTATGGCTGCCTGCTCAACATCGCCACCCAGGAGCCGAGAAGACCCTCAGACTCCACATGCTCTAGCCAAATTCACATTCTTCATGCCCCAAGTCTGGTCCCACTCTAGTGAGCCGGGCCATCAACCATCCAGATGGGCAAGCCCGGCAGTAATCCCACGTGGAACTCACCCCACCATCTCCCTCATCCTAACTCCTGATGTCACCAATTTCACCTCCTAAATATGCACAATCTGACCATTTCTTTCCATCTCACCTGTTGCGACCCTAGTCCACACCCCCCACATCCTGCCTTGCCCGGACTGTTGCCAGAGTCTCTCATCTGGTCTTCCACACATACTGAGTCACCCTCCACCCATTCAGTACTTTTCAACACAAATCTGATTGTGTCACCCACTCCTCTCCTTCAGACCTGTTGGTAGTTCCACAATGCTCTTAGGGAAAAGTTAAACTCCTCCCTGTGGCTCCAGGCCTGGGCCTGGTCCACATACCCACTATCCACTCTTCCTTCAGCTTTCTGCTCCGGCCCTGCTAGCCTCCTTCCAGTTCATCAGACACACCAGGACCTTTGCACATGCTGTCCCCTTACCCTGAATGCTCCTCCTTCACCTCATCACCTAATTAATACCTACCCATCATCCAGCTCTCAGTCCAAGTGTCATTTTCCCAGGGTAGTCCTCCCTGAATCCCCCTTCAAGGTTCCCTGTTAAAAGCTCTTCAGAGAACCATTTCTTTCTTTCAAGACATTGATCTCAGTTTGTAGTTACAACATTTATTTGTGTGAATGCTTGTAGAATGAATTAATGAATTAAGATGTCAGGAGTGGAACAGGATTACTGATGGCTGTGCAGCTGACGGGTGTCTCTGCCAAGCACCTAGGGCCTCTCGACCAGGCTGTATTCCACTTCAGGCCATGTAGAGTTGGGACCAGAGTCGGCCAGTGGGACAGCTCTGGCTAATCCTAAACTGGGCATTCGGTACAGAGGGACATTTTTGACAATCTGAGTCAGCATCCCCGCTCTGTTCCTGACTTGGCATGTGACCCAGAAAAGTCACATCTCCTCTCTGAGCTTCCAAGTGGAGTCACAGTTGTGAAGCTGGGACACAGAGTCAGCATACATTGTGGACACATCGATTCAGTTCAGGGGCTCCCTAGGCATCCTGTACCTGGATGAGGTTGGCCGCTGGCATCCTCCGCTTCTCAAAGTGCTTCTGCCGGTGCTGCTCCTGCACCTTCAGGGCAAAGCCAGAGCCAAGGATGCCCTAGGGGGACAGGCATGGTTGGGGGAATGTGGTAGTGGGGACCACAAGAGGCAATCTCTGCCCATGTTAGATGTTCCCCACCACTCATGTGGGATAGGGACTTAGCAAGCTCTGCCCCCAGGCCCCTCTTCCTAGGCTGGGTGATCCTAGGCAGAGAGGGACTCACGGCAGGCAAGGCAAAGAAGGAGATGCCGAGTAAGGCGAAGCCAGCAGCCAGGACCCTGCCCAGCCACGTGTGAGGCGTCTTGTCACCATAGCCGATGGTTGTCAGTGTGATCTGGGAACACAAACAGATTACCCAAGGTGGCTACCCACAAGAACTTGTTGGGAGCATAGACAGATGGAAACCTGATCATGAGGGAAGGGGCCCCCACAGTGGCCCACAAAGGTTTGGTCACAAGGACTTGTCATGGGGACTGGTTAGGGGCACAGACAAATTCCACACCCTGCCCCAGGCCCCATGCAGGGATACAAGTCACAGGAGTTTGAATCTGGGACTAGATGCGGGCACAAGCAGGTCCACTGGGGCAAATTGGGGAGCTAGCATACAGGCTGGTCATAGGGGGTTCCAGCCGTAGCAGAGACAGCAGGGAAGGGCCTGCTCAACCTTGAATCAGAGGTCACAAGGGTTAGGGATGGTCCTAAGGAGAAGGGCAGCCTTATACAGACCCCCACCTACCGTTCCCCACCAAAGCGAGTCAGCGTAGGAGGAGAAGTCAGAGTTGGCATCCTTCTCGGCCAGATAGACCAGGAAGGAGGCGAAGATGAGCACCAGGAACCCAATGTACCAGGCGGTGATCAGCTCCTGTGGGTACAGCAACCAGTGAGACCACAGGCAGGGCGGAGGGGGAAAGGCAGGAGGAAGTGGGTAATGCTATGCCCACCAGGGAGAGGTGGGAGGTTCCCAATGGCCAATGAAAGGTGTTGGGGAAGGGGATAAAAAGCACCCCACCCTTGGCGGGAGAGTGGAGGTGTCAGTGGTTAGAGCTTTGTCTGTGCAGTGAGGGGTCGCCTGTTGATTCCTGGTCAAGGCCACGTGCCTGGCTTGCAGGTTCATCCCCAGCCCAGGTCCGGCGCATGGGGGAGGCAATCAATAGATGTGTCTCTCTCACATCCAGGTTTCTCTCTCTCCTCTTCCCTCCCCCTTACGCTCTCTCTAAAAATCAATGGAAAAGATCCTCGGGTGGGGATTAACAACAACAAAGAAGTACCCCGCTTTGTAGTTCCCGGGCTCCGGTCCTACCCGCCTTTCTCGTCTGCTCCCTTCAGGGAGACCTTGCCCCTCCCTCCCGAAAGGGCCAGGCCCTCTTAAAACCGCAAGACACGCCCTGATCCCGCCCTTGACCCTCCAGGTTCCACCGCGCAGACCTCTACCCCCAGACCCATCTTGCCCCGCCCCCCAAAACCCACTTTCAGGCTTCGATCTGGTCCCACATCTAGATTCATCCCCATCCCACCCTCAGACCCCGTCCCAGCTCCCCACTTCTCTGTGCACGTAGACCCTCCAACCCAGAAGTTTGTAAGTGAGACCCTCAAGCCCTACCCCTCAGGCCCCGCCTCCTGGCCTGGTCCAGACTCCTGGACCCCACCTGGACCCAGCTTGGACCGTGGGTCCTGACCTCCAGGCCTCGACCGGTCGCGCCTCCCGCCCCGGGCTGCACTCCGGCCCCGCCCCCTGCTCGCCTGGCCCCGCCCCCGACACGCCCCCCGGCCTCACCTTGCTGTGCGCGTAGACCACGGAGCCCAGCAGCTTCCAGGTGCCGCCGCGGCGGTCCATGCGCACCATGCGTAGGATCTGCAGGAAGCGCATGCTGCGCAACGCGGACGTGGCAAAGATGTTGCCCTGCGTGCCCGCGGCGATGACGGCCACCGAGGCCACGAACACGATGAAGTCTGCAAGGGTGGGGATGGCGAGGTCACGGCCAGCGCCAGTGAACCCGAGGTCGGGGACTCCTGGGATCGTGGGGCCGGGTTGGGGATTGGGAGGGTCCGTTGTGTCTGTGCCAGAAGCCAGGGTCCGGGTCAGATATGGGGTCAGGGTGTCAACCCTGGGGCTTGGGGTCAAGGGTAAGGCGCGGGGGTGGGAGGCGGGCCTTGTTACCGATGACACAGAAGGGTTTTCTGGCAAAGCGGAAGCGGCCCTGCCATCCTCGGTAGCGGCAGCAGCATCCAGCGGACCAGACACGGATGATGTACTCCAGGCCAAACACCACGATCATCACAAATTCCTGCGGGGCCAGGGGCCTGAGTTCTCCCCAGTCTCCAGCCCGGAAACAGCCTGGAGTCCCTGGGTTAGGGGTACTAGGATTTCCTCAGATCACCTCTTCTGCAGGTTCCTACACCTAGATGACCCTGAGGAGGATTCTAAAAGGCAGGTGGCCCCTTCCAAAGAGACTGAAAGTCCAAGTCTGTCCTCTCTTTACATCCCCATGAGCTGTCTGGGTTTTTCTCCTCACCCCTTCTCCCCCTCCCAGTCATCCCAGACTCTGTGAAGCAGACTAAGTAACATAAAGGGTGGCTGTGTGTTAACTGACCCCCTCCAAGATGCTTCTGTTGGCGCGGGGAGTGGGGAGGCTCGCTAGGGGTGGAGTTAGCAGTTTGGGTCCTGAGAAGGAGTGGTGACCTACTCACCTCCTCTCTCGACCCATCATAAGCCCTGGCATAGAGGCAGGAGGTCCCTCAACACCTGCTATAAAGCAGGAGAAACCCAAAGATGGGCAGCCACCAGCTCAGGGAACACAGCACAGCAGGCCACTCTCTGAGCCATGGTATAAGAAGCTTCTCTCCAACCTTCACCCTGAGCCTCTCTCCTACCTCACACAGCCTCCCTCAGACGGGGACTCCAGCACTCACCAAGATGAGGAGACACTCATTGGCAAGTTCCTGGTGCTCCTGGATAGTGGACAGCACGGACAACACCAGGCAGGTGAACACCAGCAAAAATCTGCAATTGCAGCATGAAAGGAAGGGTTAGACTGCTGGATGGACAGGACAGCCAAGGAGCCTCAGTAGGGGGCTGTAGAGTCAGAGGAGGAGGAAAGCATTAATTGAGAAGAGTTATGTGGAAAGCAGATAAAAGAATCAGAATCAGAGTTCCCTGGAAGTGTGGCTCTGTGCTGAACACCAAAGGGAGAAGCCCCCAAGCTCTGGGCTGCTGAGCTCAGAGGCACTTCACAATGCTCTCAACTGCCCTTGATGCAGGTTGTAGTTAGAGAAGTGGTCACTCAGCTCTGAGGGGTAGGTTGATCTGGGCTGGCAGTGGGAACAGACTGGCCCAAGGTCCCACAGTCAGGAACAACACCAGGCTCAGCCATTCACAAGTGTGGCCTCAGCCCCTAGGCTCAGATTCAAGGTTGTCTTGAGAGAAATACAACAGGTCAGCAGCTGAGGGAGGGGAGGGAGCCCCCATTCCCTATGATCCCTGCGGTGGCTTGGCTTTATCTGCAGAATGGGGTCAATTGCCCTTACCTTTGTGGGCACTTAAGAAATTAGATAATGAGACAGCTATGGAAGGAATGGGGACTAGGGAGATCAGGTAGGGAAAGAAGGATGCAGAGTGCAGAGGGGGAGAGGGTGTGAAGAGGGGAGTCAGGCAGCGAGGAGCCCTGACATGGAGGCCTACAACTCCCCTGAAGGCAGAGGGAAGGGATGGAGTGGCCCAGAACCAGATGCTTGGACAAGGAAGGAACTTGAGAATCCGACTCTTCCACCACTTTCCTCAACCCCAATTGCACACGTAAGGAAACTGAGGCCCAGAGAGCAAAAGGCATTGCCTAAAGTTACTGAATACGTCCAGGATGAGATGGGAGCCAGGATCCTAACTTCCCAGTGGATGGGCAGAAGGGAAAGGGCACAAGGACAGAAGCTGGTGGCCTCGGGAGGATGTGAGTGTGAGGGAGACAGGATGAGAGGCACAGCTGCAGATGCAGCAAAAGGGAGCGCGGCTGGACTCCCAGAGGCCCTCCTCTTCGGGATGGGGGGAGGGGCACCCTGCTGAACATGCACGTGCCCTGGAAGAGACGCCTGAGGGAATGGACTTCTCTGGAAACACATCCCTTGTGGACTGACCCACACAGTCTTCCCCAAATGTCCCATCTCCCTACCTGGGGCTGCTGATGCTGCATTCTGCCTAAAACACCTCACTGTGGCAGCCTGCTGAGTCTGCCGCCCTTCCCCCACACAGGAGCATGGCAGCCTGCTGAGCCACCCCCCCTTCCTCCACACATGCTCCCTGTTCTGAGGGGCCCTCAGGGATGCCCCCTCCTCCTACTTTCCCCTCTCAGAGCTGGTGTCCCTGTATGTGGCCCAAGTCACTTTCTACATGGCTTTATTTATGTTCATGTTTCATAGTGTCAGTCATGGGCTGGGAGTCAGAAAGACCTGGGTTTGAATTCCAGTCTTGCCATGTGTGGCCCTGGGAAAGTCACCTCCCTTCCCTGAGACAGTCTCCTCATCTGTAAAGCGGGGTCTGGCAGGACAGAAACATGGAAAGGGTATGGCTCCACCCTGACCCACTTACACCTCCTTGGACAGGGCTCCCTGCCTGTTGGAGGGCAGGTATAGGGCTGCGTCCCAGCACATGCCCCTGGGTAGAGGAGGTAGGTGGCAGGTGGCAGTAAAGGGTTTTGGATGAATGAGGGAGGAGGAGGCCTCCTTGGCCAGTTCCAGACAAGAGCTAAGTCAGCGAAGACATAGGGCACAGGGGAGAGCACCCGCTCCTCCTGTTCAATAATTAACCACAGAAAACAGCAGCCACATCCACTGGGGTAGGAACTGTCGCTGACACAGGGCTTAAGGGCAGAGGACCCTCCCTGAGGTCATCTCATCCAGCCCCCTCCTCTGGGAAGGGCTGCAGCCAAATCTCAATGGACCTTTACCCCAACGCTGGACAGTCAGCCTTCAGTCCATTGCTCAGCCACACCAGGGGTTGCCTACTGGGTATTTCAAACAATTTTTTTTCTCAACATTTTTCTTTCAACACCAATAGTTACACATCTATAAGTGTCCAGGTCACAATAGGTTAAGTGAAAAAGGTAAATTATAAAACCTTAAGGGCAGTGTGATCCCAGTTTTTAAAATGTAGATGTCTTTTACATACAGTAGACCAAGAGTCAGTGGGACTTATCTCTGGGGGCAAAGTTAAGAGTGACGTGGTTTTGCTTTGCTTTTTGCTTCTCTGCATTTCCTAATATTTTTTAGAATAAACATGAATATTCTTTTGCCTCTGTACCTTGTTTCCTGAGCCCATTTTTTCTACAGCTCACTTTCACCCTCTGTGACTTCCTAAATACATTTTTTCTTATAGTTTGACTTTTTTATAGTAGTCTCTCTCTGACCTCTTTCTTAGCCAGAACTCAAGTCCCAAGGTTGCTGAACGTGGTCCGGCCTGACTCCCCCGGTCTAACACCTGGCGCCGGTTCACCACCAACGTGTGCACATGGGGAATTCACATGAGCATGAAAATCCCAAAAACATAAAGCGAAATGAGACGTAAATGTCATTCAGAGCTAAGGAGGGAGAAGTAAAGCAAGTCACAGGTAGATGAAAAGAGCTATTGCTTAGTATATTGAGCCATCTTGAAACAATAAGTCACAAAAAGGGCTTTAATCAAATGGGTCCTGCTGGTCCCTCCTTGTCAATTACACCTAATGTTTTCCATGTTAAAATACAGTCACTTATCTATGATGATAGTTCCCTTCCTGGAGCAAGTTCTTTGACTAAATTCTTTTTTTTTTTTTACAGAAGAAATGTGTGTTTTTTTTTCTTTATTAATTTGAGAGAGAGAGGAAGGGAGAGAGAGATAGAAACATCGATGAGAGAGAACATCAATTGGCCGCCTCCCGCATGCCCCACACTGGGGATTGGGCCCACAACCTGAGCATGTGCCGTGACCAGGAATCGAACCGACGACCTCTTGGTACACGGGTGGACGCTCAACCACTGAGCCCCACTGGCTGGGCTCTAAATTCCTTTTAGGCAATAAGGTGGAAGGTCAAATGTTCTTTCTGATTTTTCTGGGCTTTGATTGTTTTCCGTTTGAAATAATCTGCATGCCAAGTAGTGAATCTTGGGGTGACTCATTCTGAACCCCTATCCTTACTTACAATGTAAACAACTTTATCAAGGAGATTAATGTCAATTAAAACATTGACACAGTATTCTAGCCATTAAACATCAATATTGTGGACCCAGAGGAGAAACTTGTTTGATGTGAACCCTGAGAAGAAATTTATCTGGTGAGATGGACTTCCCACGGTAAACTGAGGGCCCAAGTTTTATAAATAATAAGAGTTTAGCAGGGATTTGCTGATGGGGCTCCTCACATACTCTAAAAAAAATAAAAAAGAATAAACATGACTAATCACAAACTAATATAAATTTTAAAGCACATTCTTTAAAAATACAAACCGGAGCCCTGGCTGGTTTGGCTCAGCGGTTAGATCGTCAGCCTGCGGACCAGAGAGTCCTGGGTTCAGTTCCTGCTAAGGGAACAGTCTGCAGTTTGTCCCTGGCCCCAGTTGGGGTCGTGTAGGTGGCAAACACTCGATGTATCTCTCTCACATTGATGTTTCTCTCTCTCTTCCTTCCTCTCTCCCTCCCACTCTATAAAATAAATGCAAAAATGTCCTCGGATGAGGATTAAAATATATGTGTGTGTGTGTGTGTGTGTATATATGTGTGTGTATATATATACATACACACACAAATGGGGGAGGGGGAGTCCACTGTCAATCCTGCCCCCACCCCCTTACACAATAGCCTTAGTCTTTAGCGGGTGTGAGGGGTGACAGTCTCTCCCCAGAGCCCAGCCCAGATGTCCAGCTGCCTACTCAATGCTCTCCATAAATGTCTAGTGGCCTCTGACACCTAATGTGTCCAAAGACACACTCCCAGTTTGCCCTCAGATCTTGCTCCTCTCCAGTCTCCCCATCTCAGTAATGGCCCCACCCAGGGGCTCAGGCCTCGACTTGACTCTCCTTTCTACCACCCTCCACATCCCATTCTTCAGAAATTTCTATTAGCTCTACCTTCAGAATCCATCCCCGGACAGACCATGGCTCACCATCCTGACCCAGCCACCACCTTCTGGCTCCTGACTGGTCTTCCTGCCTCCAGGCTGGCCCTACTGTCACCCACTCTCTTCAAAGCAGCCAGAGTGATGTTCCGGGAGTGCAAAACCAGAAAGCAGCATTCTCCTCAAAAAGCGCCACTGACCCCCCATCACACTGAGAGACCGAAGTCCAACCCCGCAGCATGTCCAGCAAGGCCCTCTGAGATCCGGCCCCACCCCCACCTCTTGAACTTGATCTCCCCTCTCAACCCTCCATCACTGGATTCCAGCATCCTGCCATCCTTGCCCTTCCTGGGACACGCCAAACCTTTTTCCACCTCCAGGCTTTGCACTTACTTTGCTGTTTTCTCTGCCTATTTATTGCTCCCTTACTCATCCACCTCCCTGTTGAAACATCACCTCCTTGGAGTCCCCAGCCACCTCCTCTCCAAAAGAACAGCCCATCTGCACTCTCTCTCCCTTTACCCTGCTTTGTTTATTTTTTTCATAGCACTGTTGAAAGCCAGAGTAAATGAATAGCAGAACTGCATGTTAAACAAACATCAGGACATCATGTCACCAAAGTCCCCAGTCTGTACCCATTGAAAAGGCTCCCAAAGCTTTTAGCATCTTCATGAGAAGGGAAGAGAAGGCAGGCCCCTGACCTTAACCAGCTCCATTTGATAGATGCTGTTTTAAAAGCCCCTGGACCTCCCTCTGCCTTTATGCCCTGGCCAGGAGTTTCCTCACCCTAGATGCTCAGTACAGCCAAACAAACATACCGTTACTTAGCCTGATAGAGAACATCTTGTATTCCGGGCACCTGAATAATTGTTCCTATCTTCCAGTTGAGGAAATGGGGCCCAGGGAGGGACACACTTGCTCAAGATCACACAGTGAATCAGTGACTGAGCTGGGGCTAGAAGCCCAGCTCAGGTTGACCTCCAGCTGCCTTGGCCCTCCTGAGGGGTCCTCACACAGACCCCCCCACTCACTGGACAGCAGAAGAGGTGTCTGGAGCTTAGGGGAGGAGGAGGTGAGGGAAGGAGCCCTGAGCTGGGTGCGGTTATGTCTGCCAGGACCAGTGTGACTTCATTCATGCAACCAATAAGGACTGTAAAGATTGGCTCTGGCCCCATCTGGGGCCTCAGTTTCTCCATCTATACAATTGTAGATGATACACAGGAGCTGGCTGTTTGGGCCTCTATAATCACCCCAGCAGAGAGGCCAGACTGGTAGCCACTTTCTGGAGCATCTTTGTCCATCATGTCCGACAATTTGGAGCCCTTGCCCAGCCCAGGACGCAGAGCTGAGACAGGTGGGTGCTGCCAGGCTGGCTCTCCCTGGCTGGGGCCTATTGTGAGACTCCTCACAACCTTTCCTCCATACCCCACCCCCACCCCCACCCCTCTGTGACTATCCCACTCACTCAAGAGGTCAGCAAGGAATAGGCGAATAGTTTGCTTAGAACTGCGGTTCTCAAACTATAGCAGGCGTCAGAATCACCTGAAGGGCTTGTGCAAATACTGATTGGTGGGCCCCACTCCTAGAGTCTGCTTCAGGAAATGGGAAGTGGGGCCTGAGGCTCTGCATTTCTACAAAGTTCCCAGCTGATGATACTCCTCTGGAGACCACACTTTGAAAATCACTGACTTAGCTAATGGGAGTGGTTGTGGTTGACCAATTATTAGCTACATCAGGCTTCTTAAACAACCGTACTCATTGCCTTCTCTGCCCCTCTTCCCCCAACCTTCCCAGCATAGCTCAAATCACTGCCCAGAAGGAGCCACAGAGCAGGGGAGCGAGGAAAGCCCTTCTGGGGAGGCGGGTCTCATGCCAACATTGGCTTTACCCCGGATTCACTGTGACCCTGTAACCAGGGCTCCTGCTGGCCAGGCGCTGTGCCAGGCCCTCGGCATGCATTTTCTTCATCACTCGTCACAACCCCGTGAGAGCAGTGCCCTACCACCCACGGCTGACCCACGAGGAAGTGGAGGCTCAGGAAGGTGTACTCTGATTGATACACAACTCCATGAATATACTAAAACCATTGAATTGTACACTTGGAAAGGGGTATATGGTATGTGAATTACATCTCAATGAAGCTGTTATTCAGAAGGAAAAAAAGATAGGAAAAAAATTATACTAGGTTGTCCAAAATCATAAGGTTGGAACCTTAACCAAATCCCACCTTGACCACCAAGCCATACTGCCTCTCAGGGCCTTAGTTTCCCTGTCTGTACCATGAGGTTGGGGATGTCCGTCTAATGACTCTCCAGCAGTGGGGTAGAAGGGAGAAGGGCAGCCATGAGCTCAGTTCCAGATCCTCTGAGATGTTCCCTGGAGAAACAGATGCCTGGAGGCTAGAAACTTGGGGATATAGGGAGTTGTCCACACAGCAGGAAAGAGGTTATTGCCTAACCTCTCTGAGTCACATTCACTTAAGAAACATTAATTGCTATCTACGTACAGCCAGGTTTATTGTAAAGCTAGAAATAAATAATCAAGGCCCCCAAGAAATTAACAAGCATCACCCAGCAATGACATGATGGACAAGGTGATGACAGTGTGCCCAGGGGTGGGGGGAGCCCCAGGGCAGCTTTAGCAGAGACAAGTGGGAGGTCAGTGAAGACTTGTTGGAGGAGGTGATGAGGACAGGGTGCCAAGCAGAGGAAGCAGTGCAAGCCCAGGGCGGCCACCAGTTCCGGGTGGTGATGGCCCGAAATAAAGAGGCGCTGGAGAAACCAGAGAGGGCCAGATCCAGGGGCTCGGGCAGCACCCTCAGGCATTGTGAACATTGTCCGAAAGGCAATGGGGAACCACTGAAGAGTTCTAAGAGAGAGAATGACAGGTCCGCTTTGTGTTTCAGGACTGCCGCTCAGGGCCAGTGTGGAGTGTGGATTAGAAGAGGAGCAACAGATAAGGAAAAGCAAGTAGAAGGCTCTGCAATAATTAAGATTGTAGAGAGATGATGATGGGAGCACTAAAGGGAAGTGGAGGCCTGGAGAACTTTTTAGGAAGTAGGTAGGTAGGACTTGGTGACTAACTGGGAGAAGGACTCATGTTTCTGGGGTGGGCACCAGGATGGATGAAGGTGCCAAGTGTGAACTATGATAGGAAACCCCAGTGGAGGAACAGGTGTGGGGGTGATGAGTTCCACTGTGGACGTGTTGAGATGGAGAGGGCCAAGGGACACTGGGCAAACACTCTGTAGGTATGAAGAGAGAGACCCGAGCCAGAAATGCAGATATGGGGGTCATCAGGGTAGAGGTGGCAACTGAGGCCATGGGAGCAGCTGAGACAATCAGGAGAGCCTGTGACAAATTTAGAGACAGCCCAATGGAACCGCAGATGTGCAGAGAGAGGAGAGGCCCTCTAACCAGACTGGGAAGGAAAGCAGAAGAGAGAGGAGCCAGGCCAAGCGAAGAAAGTGTTTAAGAAGGAGGGAGTGGACGGCAGCGTCAAATGCTGCCAAGAGGTCAAGCGACATAAGCCCTGAAAAATGTTCATTGGGTTTGGTGACAGTTGGTCACTGGGTACCTTGGCAAGGGCAGCCTCAGAGGGAGCAGAGGACCAGAGCAGGCCAATGGGGGTGGGGCAGGGAGAGGGGCAGTGAGGAAGTAGAGACAGAGAGTGTAGGTATAACTACTTTAAGAAGTTTGACGCCCAGAGTAGAGGCTGAGATCGGCAGCAGGAGAACCATACAGAGCACAGGGAATTTTTTTTTTAAGATGAGAGAGGGAGAAGTTGAAGACATGGGAGAGAGAGAGGGAGTGATCAATGGATCAAGTCCCCAGGGCAGCAGGGAGGCAAAGGGCTAGTGCTGAGCAGAAAGGACCCAGCCAGCTTCCCTGGTGGCAGGTGTGAAGGGGGAAGACTGGGGGGGGGGGGCAGAGAGCTCCCACAGGAGTTTGAGCTCCTCTGAGGAGGAGGTCAGCTCCGCTTCTCCAAGGTGGGGAACAGGGTGGATGGCGGGGGCGGGGCGGGGGGGTCTAAAGAGGTTTGAGACAGCCTGTGTCAAGGATGGGAGGGGGAACTGACCGAGCCCTAGAGAGGGGTCCCTGGGGAACACAGTGAGGTGGGAGGAAAGATCTAGAATATTACAGGTGCTCCACACACACATTTTTGGTTTTGTTTGGTTTAGGGAATTTTGTTTTTGTTTTTAAACCTTGATGATCCTCAGAGGGAAGCAGACTGTGTGGGAGGAGGGGACACCCCATTAAAATCAGGCTAAAATGAATGCAGAACCAAGCCTTGCCCCTTCCTTCCTCCGGGGCTTCCTTCCTTCCTTCCTTCCCTGTCTCCATTGTCCCTCCTCCCAGACAGTCCTGCCAGTGTCTGCCACCTGCTTGGCCACTAGCTGGCTCCCTCATCTGGCCTTGGGAGTATGTAACCTCTTCCTCAGCTCCCAAACCAGGACCTCAAAGGCAAGGTGCTGTCTTCCCTCCTGGGGACAGATGGGTCCAACCTGTCCCCACTTAGCCAAAGTTCCTGGAGGGCAGAGGCCATGACCTTACCAGCTTCAGGTGGGGCTTCCTAGGCCCCAAACCTGAGCTGGCACCACAGAAGGGACTTCAGCTAGACCTGAGAGGCACTTCCTGATGGTGCGGTGTGGCCTGGAGGGCCCCAGGCTCCTCTGGGAAGAACAGGCTCTTTCTTTCTCGCGCAGGGGGACCAAGGGGAGGGGCAGTCAGCCAGGCCCCAGAGCAAGGCTCTTTCCAAGAATCCTCAGGGGCTGGGACAAGAAGTTTCCCCTGATCCAGCGATTCTAAATATGGCCAAGGGAGCAAAGCATGTGACCCGGGGCCCCACACCCGGGCTGCTGCACCGCGGCTGCTTCTCTGGTCCAGGGGCCGGTGCTGGGGCTCAGGGCCAGGGGCGAAGTCGCCATGGAGCCTCAGTTTCCCTGTCCAAAACATGAAGGTGAGGGACAGCTCGATGAGGGAGGAAGTCCCTTCAGCCTCTGACTCTGCAGCAGTGGGGTGGAGAGGAAAGGGCTGGCCCTCAGCTCAGTTCCAGATTCTCGGAGGATGTCCCTGGAGGGACAGCAGCCGCCAGCACATAGTACAAACTATGAAAAAAATGCCCCCCTTGGAGGACCAATTAGAAAAAGGCATTCTATTTCGCCTGGAAAATTATAAAAAGTTGACTCTTCTAGATGGCCGTGTTAGAAACAGGCACCCTTACTCTGAGCTGACTGCCCCTGGGCACAGTCAGATTCCAGCACCACCGGCATCCTCGCGGCCAGGCCCCTTGGCAGGCGCAGGAGGCCCGAGGACAAGGGGAGCCCCGAGGACGGCCCTGACAGCCGCTGCAGCCCTGGAAGGGCCAACTCTGTGTACCACATGGCTCCGTGCCCCTCTCCTGGCTGCCACTGATGCATCGTGAACTGGAGACTGACCCAAGAAAGCTGCTCCCTCGGTTGGGCTCAGCCAATCGGATTGTCTCTTTCAGAAGTGGAACCGGGAACCACAGAGGAAAGTGGGCGGAGGTGCGGAGAGTGGGCGGCGCCCGCTGCCCCAGGACCTCGGCTCCCTGAAGCCCAGATGTGCTTCGCCCAGATGTGCTTCCTGCCCTGACGCCAGAGCGGCTTCCCTCTCCCCGCAGCAGGGATCCTCTGCCGCCAGCCAACGTTTCTTGAGCTAGTATGAAGGGTCTCGGTCCCGCTACAGTACGGAAGGCAGTGTCTTCTGGACCAGATGCTTAATGAGTCCTAGCCTGGTCCTCGCCCACCTGGCCCCGCTCCAACCCCTCCTACTTGTTCTCACTGTTTCCCTCCGCCATGCAGGCCAGACTACCTGGTGTGCCAGGTAAGTGGGCTGAGCAACACAGCAACAGGAGCCAAGGGTGGGAACGAGAGGGAGCAGGGGCCATCCATCCGCTCAGGGCTGACCAAGCCGCGCTGACTCCTCAAATAAACAGAGCGTGGGAAACCCAAGCGGGAGGCCAGCAAAGTCAGAGCGAACTAAAGGGTGGAATTCAGGCGGCCTAGGTTTTAGAAACTTAAACAAAATGGTCAGTGAAAATCGTCCCCCCAGTTCCACCTGATCAGCTCCATGTGGATCGGGGTGACTGTTTTACATGCTATGCTGAGCAAACGATTTCACTTGAACACAGAGCTTTGCTGCTTTTTTTTTTTTTAACGGGCAAAATCCACCGACTTGCAGGCTCAGGCCCACGCTCCTTAGCATCACTGCAAAGTAGGCCCTTGTCCACCCTGCCACCTCATTCTCCACCACTTGGTGCTCAACCTGGCACTGGGTACTCTGTTGTCATAGCTCTGTTCCCCACAACAGCAAGCAGGGCCTTTCTTCCTTCCTTCCCCACCTTTGCTCATGCTGCCCCTCCTGCAGCCTGGCTGAGTTAGGTGGGAGCACACCCCACCCCACCCCACCCCCCCACCCCACCCCCCCCCCCACCCCACCCCACCCCCCCACCCCACCCCCCCCCACCCCACCCCACCCCACCCCACCCCCACCCCCCCGCCATCCCCAGGGCGCCCTCAGGCTCCTTAATCTCCCATCCCCACCTCTATGCTCACCTCCACTGTAGTATTTACCTCAGCCATGAAAAGCTCTGTTTGAGTACCTGCCTCCTCCTACAGACAGAGAGCTGGTTGAGGTCCTGTCCTCTCTCCTTCAATGCCCTGTGCCTAACTCAGATTGGTGCTGGGCCGCCCTGCTGGCCACTCCTGACTCCACACTTCAACCTTCCCTGTAGCAGACAGGATTATGAGAGAACCTGGGTGGGTAGCAACTCCAGGAACCAAACAGCCAGCGCGACAGAGCATTCGCTCAGTCACTCACTCCCTCATTCATTTCGTAAGCATTTGCTGAGTGCTCCCCACAGAGTGGGCACAAAGACAGACAACGTCCCTGCCTTCATGGAGCTTGCATGGGGAGGAGGTGGATAATAAGCAAATAAAGATTCAAAGTGTGGACAAAAATGGGGCTATGCAATAAACCTCACAAGCTTGGAGGTGGGGAGGGACACATGGCAGGCTTGACAAAAGTAACCACACAGGATGTTCTGATGACAAATTCCTAACTGGGAAGATTATAGCAGGTATTCATGTCCCAGGCCTGTAGTTTCCTTAGCAAAGGTCAATCTTTATCTTATGTGAGCTCTGTCTATTGTCCTTATGCATCCAGGATAACATACCTTGGAAATGTCAAAGTAATTTTCTTTTCCTCAAAAGCACAAGAGATTTTTCCCCATTTGCTTTCTCCTGCCTCCTTTATTTACAACCAATGGATTTTATGTACCTTCCTTACTCTCCTCCTTTAAGTCTAATGTATAAAATAAGCTGCAAAACTATTATTCTCCAGAGCATTTGAGATCTTGCTCCTTGGCATATGTCATCAGTTTGGATCAAATAACTCATCAAAATTCTCTATAGGTTTGGACGTTTCTTACATCGACAAAAATGTCAGATGATGTCCGGCCGGTGTGTCTCAGTGGTTAAGAGTCAACCCATGCACCATGAGGTCACCGATTCAATTCCCTGTCAGTGCACACGCCTGGGTTGTGGGCCTGGTCCCCAGTGGGGGGCGTGCAGGAGGCAGCCAATCGATGTTCTCTCTCATCAATGTTTCTATCTCTTTCTCCCTCTCCCTTCCTCTTTCTCTAAAAATCAATAAAGAAAAAAAAAAATTTTTATGTCAGATGACAATGGAGAAAAATTAAGTAGGAAGAGGAACATTGGTATGGGACTCAGGGGGAGGTTACTTTATAGAGAGTGGTCAGGGAAAGCAGCTTTGAGAAGGTGACATTTGAGCAGAGATCTGAAGGAAATGAGGGCGTGAGCCATTCGGGTATCTGGGAGAAGAGGGATAAGCAAGTGCAAGAGACCTGAGCCAGAGGGTGCCTGGTGTGTTCCAGGACCATCAGGGAAGAAGTGCCCCAGGAGCGGGTAAGCAAGGGGAGAATGGGAGGCTGTGAGGGCAGAGAGGGCAGAGAGGCAGCGGAGGTGGGAAACAGATCATCTATTGGCTATTGTCAGGATTTGGGCTTTTACTCCAAGTGACATGAGGAGTTTTGAGCAGGGGAAACATGATCTGACTTATGTTTGCAAAAGATCACACAGGCTGTTGAATGGCACAGGGAGAGGGTGGAGGAGGGGGCAATGACATTTGCCCCCTGTGAGTTGGGACGCTAATAGTATAATTCAAGCAGGAGATGATGGTGATTTGTACCAGGGGGGAGTGGAGGTCGCACGAGGTGATCAAATACTGACTATATTTTGGCACTGAAAGATCCCTTATCTTTTGTTTCATTGATAGATGGGAAACTAAGTCCCAGAGAGGGACGTGACCTACCTGTGATCATACAGTAGATCAGAGGCAGAGCTGGGCCTGGTGCCCAGATTTCCCAATTTCTATGGTCATTTCTTTTGATTTTTCCTCTTTCTGTAGAAGGACCCAGGCACCTACCCCTCACCCCCACCTCAAAAATTCCCTCATCCCGCTGCCTTTCCTGCTGTATGTGACAGGGTGGCACTGGGTTCAAGGATTGCCCAGGCCTCCAGCTCTTGAGCCTGGCAGGGGTCAGGGTCACCTCTAAGGAGCCTTGTGTCCTCTGAATCAGCAGAACCTGTGCAAAGGGGGGAGGGAGGAGGGAGGGAAGAGTCCAAAACAGTGGAAGAGCTTTGTTCCCACCACTTGGTTCTCAGCACTCCAGGAGCAGAGAGGGCACCAAGAGCTGACAAGGTGGAACAGGATCTTGGGGAGGGCTGGGCCGCCTGGGGAGCGCAGGCCCTAAGACAGCTCAGCCTGGGAGTCCTGCAGACTCAGCCATTGAGGATCCCATCCAGTGGGAGGTTTAGGGGGCATGGTGGGAGAGTTTCAATGCTTTTGCTACTAATAAGCAAAGCAGCATGCAAATTCACGGGCCACACTTAGGCCAGTTGGTTAGAGCTGCCCTGAGAGCCTTGCTTCTCATTGGAATCCCAAGTCCAGGACCAGCAAGACTGACTCCAATGGACCCTTTCAGCTGGGCCAGGAGTGCAACTTCTCTGGGCCTGTTCCACAGCTAAGGTAGTTAAGGGGGTCTGAGGCTGGAAGCTGGAAGCACATCCGCAGACCCTCCCAGTTTCAGGGGAGAAGGCAGCAGCCTGCTTGGCGGCTCTGCGAGAGGTGTCAGGGTTGGGGGCAGCAGAAGGGGAGTCACAGGGTGTGGACAGAGCTCGGACTTTGGGTCAATGGGCTCTCTATCCTGACTCTGATAGAGTTACCACGCTCAGCTGAGGAATTGGGAAACTACTGCGGAATCTCAGTTAACTCCTCAGCACAAGGAAGGGGTAAGGAGGGCCCTATTTTTCGTTGATCCCTCTGGGATTAGTGATTTCAGCTTCCCAAATGGGAAGTGCCAGTCCAAGGGACTTCTAGAATCTCCGGAGGAGGGTCCTTTACACTTCATTGCATGGTGCTACTTGTGTGCATGGAAAGTCTAGCAAGACCTTCTTCTACCTCCAAACTCCCCTATACGTAATTGAATATATAATGATAGCAAGGAGGAGTCAGGGTAGACCAAAACAGAATGTCAATAGCTCATTAACCACAGAAAGGGTTGGAAAGGGACAAATTGCACCTCTGGTCCTGATGCCCCCACCTCTTCTGAGGAAAACAGAACCCTACATGTTTCGGAGCCAAAAGAACTGGCTTGAATCCAGCTCTGACCCCGACCCCTGCCAGGCTCAAGAGTTCAGCCTTGACCTCGCGACCTTGAGCAAGTGAGCTGGCCCTCTCTAGGACTCAGTTTCTCTGTGGATGGCGCCAGTGACCCCTGGTGCGGCGGTCTGAAGGCAGGGGTCCGGTCCGTAGAACTCCCGCGCTGAAGGGTTGGGGAAAGGCTTGGTCGGGTTCACTTGGGGACACAAAGAAGGTTGACACCAGGCGGGGCTCCTCGGGAGAGGGAGGGGTTCCTGGAGAGGAGGGCTCCTGGGGGACTCCTCCCCCGTCAGAGCCCTCGGCCTCCCTCCCCTGCAGGGGTCCTTCCTCTTCCGCAGAGGCGCCGGGTCTGCGCCCCGGGATCCGCTGAGCAAGCCCCACAGTTTCGGCGCGAGGAAGGGCCTGCTGGAAGGGGAGGGGCCCGCCTGGGGGGTGGACACCGTGGTGGGCGGGGCTCCGGGCCTGGGCGGGGCGGAGATTCGGCGACACCGGGCACCGCACGCGGGAGGGGCCGGGGCGGCGCTGCGGCTCCGGTTACCTCCCTGCGGCCTCCCCCAGCCCGCCGGCTTCTTTTTCCGTTTCCAAATTAACAATTGAAAACGCGGCGGCCTGAAAGGCGAGCAGTGGGCCAAGCGGAAAGTGTGAAGGTGCCGCCGCGCCCCCGACGACGGGGCGGAGAAGGGGGCGCGACACCCTAACTGCCCCGGGCTCGCCCACCCACCAGTGCTGGGTGCGGGGACTGAGTGCCCCAGGACCCAGGGGCGCCAACGCTCGAAGTCAGGTCCTGGCCTGATCCGGCCTCTGGTACTTCCCTGGCCGGTGTCGCAGGACCCAGTGCCCAGGCTCAGGGTGGTGCCAGGCCCCCAGGGGGGTCCGGAAGGCACTAAGGCTGGGTTACCACTCTCGAGGCTGAATGCCCAGGAGGGGCAGGTGCCAAGCAGCACCCTTATAGCACCGTCCTTAAGGGCTCCCAGAGTCGGGTAGGTTCGCGTGTCATTTCACCTTACTGAGCCAGTCATTTTACCTTAGTGAGACTCAATTTCTCATCTGGACAACTGGGAGGGAAGATAAGCGACCACACAGAGCTGCTGTGAGGAACAAATTAAATGAGAAGATGCATGAGGCTGACCCATAGTGCACACAATAGATTGTAGCTATTATTATCTTACGCTGATAATGATGGTGATACTGTGTCCCTGGCACCTCCACCTCCAGGCACAGTCAAAGGAGCTGTCCACCAATGGGCAATACTGGAGCTGAATGGTCTTTCTCCTCTTACTTCCTTAGGGCCTCCCCAAAGCCCCACTTGCCAAAGAAACTGAGGCCAGGAAGATCCGTGTAAGGGGCTCCAAGTCACCTGTGAGTGAAAGGAACTAGGGCCTGAGCCCAGGTCCTGACCCTTGGGCCTCTTCTTATGGAGACAGGTGGTCCCTGGGGTTGGGCCCTGGGCCTTGGACCACCCCTGCTCAGTGCCCTAAGAGATGGGTGCTCTTACCAGAGCAGCTGGAACAAATAAGTGAGGAATGAAGAGAGTCCCCACTCTCAGGCATCCAGGGGCATGGGCCAGAGAGCCGGAGGGTGGGTACCACCTGACCAGGGTCTCCCATAATGTAAGTTCCCTGAATGCAGCCACTTCATCTATCTTGTTCACCACTCTCTCTCCCACACCTGGAATAGGGCTTAATGCATTGTCGGTTCTCAATACATTTTTGTTGAGTGAATGAATGAGTAAATGAATGAGCAGGCCCCCTTTTATACAGCTGTGGTCTTCCACTCCGCCACCTCTGTGAAATGGACTGCTTTGCAGAGGGGATTTTCAGGTGATGTGCCCCTCTCCCCAGACTGGAGACTCAGCAATGGAATGGTGGGAGAACCAAGACAGAGTAAAGGAGGAAGAGATAGAAGAGGTTCTAGAGGGCAGTGGTGAGATCATCTCCTTCTTCCTAGATCTTTACTTCCCACTCCTGTCCAACCAAGGACTCCCTGCATTCCCCCTTCCTCCAGCCACCTCTTCACTGACCACCAGATTCCAGATTCACCCCACCCCACCCCATTTACCTCGCAGTCTGAGTGCCCCTCCCCTCTTTACAATACTACAATGGCCCCTTACTGTTTATAGTCTAAAACCCAAGCTCCTCAGCTCAGAGCATGAGGTTGTACCCACACTAAACATCAACCATACCTTATACATTTTCACCTTGGTGACTTTTATGCTCTCTCCTCTCCTTGGGCTGTCCCTCTTCCTGCTCCCCACCCCAATCTCTGATCTGCTTTGGAGAGAAGTGGTCTCCCAGCCTGGTTGAGATTCTCACCCTCTCTGGGCACCCCAGGCCCTCCTTATGCTGAGGCTGTTTCTAATTCTGTCCACCACCCACCACCATCTCATTAGAATCCATTCACCAAGGAAAAGGACAATCCTGACACCCCCACATTCCTCAGGCTGGCCCCACAGATGCTCAGACAGTATCTGGGAGGGAACAGAAAGACCTGGGTCACTAGGGCCTTGAGCATCAGTGAGCTGGGATTCTCCCACTGTCCTGTGAACCCTGAGAGTTCTGAGAAAGGGCGTCTTGCTTGGGTTGCTGCAGAGGTGGGTGGGTGGAGGGAGGGCTGATGCAAGCCCACCCCAAACACTGGTAGAGCTGGGAAAGAATACAAATGGAGACCCATATACTATAAGTCTAAATATTCATAAGTTTAAATCAAGCTAACAAGCTGTTAAATAACATATGTTCTATCCTTCCTGACACATATACCTTGGTAGGATCTGGAAGGCCAAGTTTGAATTTAAAACCGTGGATCCCTTGGAGTCCCAGGCTGGAATCTGGTAGGGAAGAGAAGGTCAGCCTCTGCTACCCTCCCAACCCCAGCCTATGTGCCCTCTTCTGTTCCCGCCAGGAGGGGCTTTAGCTAAACTCGTGTGGCTGCCCTAGCCTGCTCTTCCAGGCTACCCTGTGCTCACACGACAGTGAGTCGGGGTGATGGATCAGGACGGAGGCCTGTGCAAGCCCTGGAAACAGGCATGGGAATTTGGCCAGGGAACTCCAGGGTTACCTGGAATGTGCTCTAGAATAAGGAGGGCCGTGTACAGGCTCTGAATTGGTGGTGCACAGGGCCACACAGGCTGAGCGGGCAGAATTCTGAACTCCCACCCTGGATCCGCTCAGAGCAGCCCTGCTTTGTTCTGATGTATATACTGTGCTCCTTTGTCACGTTTCACTTAAGAACCAGATCTACTGCTTCCAGCAGTTTGCAATGTACTGATCTAGACCCTTTCCTCCGACTGAACACAGGGGAAACTGAAGTTACAGGGTGCCAGGGATCACTGTCACGTAGCAGATGACAGCAAACCCGGGACTCAAGCCTCGGACTCCTGCCACCTGCCCAGGCCTTGGCCTCCATGAGCACATTTCTGATCAGTAGGACCCTGTGCCTCCTTGACAGGCCAGTGGGAGGTAGTGAGTGCCTAGTCCAGAGCAGGGGCCTCCGGCCTTGACAGGGGGCTGCACCCTCAATTCAGATCACCCAGCTCAGGAGTGGACTGAGGCCCAGACCAGGCCCGAGAAGGAGAGGGAGTCCTGGTATAAATAACCGTGGGGGGCCGAGATGTTTGGGCTGTCTCCTAGGCTACGGCTGTGTGTTTACTGCCCAGCGAAGGGGGGCATGGCCCACACATTTGCCTCCCTGACTTGTAGCCAAATTTCTCCCAGAAGGGGTGGCCCAGGATTAGTCCCAAACACCCAGCTCTGCACCCCTATCAGGTCTTCCCCCTAACTCTGCTCCAGCATGGGCTCTGAACCTCCCTGACAGTGCCCTCATTTTTCAGGCCCAAATGCTGCATAGCATTGCATTTCATCAGATCCAAATGGCCCAGCATTTGCCCCCATAAGTCCCAATTCTGCTCAAATCGTGGGAGGGTGAGGAGCAAGAGCAGGGCAGGAGAAGGCCCCAAGTAGAGGAGCTGGGTGTGTGCCAGGGATCTGAGCTGGGGCTGCTGGGCATGGGGGCAGGGACAAACTCTCCCACGGCCCTGGCCAAGGCAGAGGAGGGCTGCACCCCCGGATTAGGAGAGTGCAAATCCCTCTCCCAGCCTGGTGCCCACCCCATGCCTGTCATGTGCAGGGCATTAGATGGCCAGACACCATCCTTGCTCACTCCACAGCCAGTTCCTGTCCCCAGCCAACCAAGTCAAGAGAAAAAACCCTCGGTGCAGGAGGGCAAGTGGAAAGATTCCCCATGGGGCAGCAGCTGCAGCCTGGCCAGAGCACTGAGGCACAGGAGTTGGTGTGAGCCAGGTCGCACACTCACGCACGTGCATGCCCACACACAAACATACTCTGTCCAGCCAACTGATGGGTTTTGCTTGGGACATCAGCTGATTTTCACTGAGAGCAGAGGCTCAAAATTGGGGCTATGTTGGTCAAGGGTCCTAGACAGGTACATGGACACCTGGGCTCCAGCCCTATATCAGCTACTTCTCAGCTGAATGACCTTGGGCAAGTCATTTCCTCTTTCTGATCCTCAATATAGAATAATGGATCTTCCTCCAGGGTAGGTATGAGAATTCAGTAGGATTCACTGAGCAAACATTAACTAAGCTCCACCCTGGACTAGGCATGCCTTAAAATGTGTGAACTATCCGGAGGGAGAGGGGACATCCTTCCTAGTAGGAGGTAGCATTTTGGACCCAGAGGGTGATGCTCAGAGTTGTGAAGAGACTGCCGAAAACCACCCAGAGGGGACCAGAGCTGCCAGTTTGTGGAGAGGTTTTTACAGCCGCTTACTGTTCTTGGGTACGGCTGAGATTCTTGGGCTGAGCCTGGGTTCCAGTCTGGGCTCTGTCATGGACCTTAGCCCATACCCTATTCTGGGCTTCAGATTCCCCATCAGTAGAATGAGGGGCTGGGTGAGACCTAACCCTCACTGAGCTGTGAGAGGGGAGGGAGGGGGGAACTGAAGCAGGCTAAGCCACCTGGGCTCTGCCCCTTTCTCCAGGGCACCCCACCATTAACTGGGCCAAATCCCTAGGTGTCCTCTGGGGCAGTTGTAAGGCCACTATTCTGGGGAGTTTTATAGACCCCAAGCCCGTATCCCTAGAGTCCTTTTGCAGGCAGCCTCCGGGCCTGCACCCACCCCCTCTGCTTCCAAGGCCTGCCTCAGCTCAGCCACACACACCTTCCCCCAGGCCAGGCTTTGCATAAGCAGCTGTGCTTTCCCTATAGGCAAAGTCCTGGGCTTCCAGGCCAGGTCCAGCCAGGCCCTGGCAGGGTTAGTGGGCAGCTCCAGAAAGGCCACTCAGAGGGCTGGGCCAGGAGGGGAAGGCAGAGGGAAGAAGAGGCCAAGTGGATGGCATTCCCAGAGCTCCCTGCCAGTCTCCTCCCCTACCATCCTCCTTGCCAGACCCAGAGAGATGTTTCTAAAACACTAACATGCCCATGGCACTCCGGCCTTCAGTTCCGTTTCCTGAATTCAGTCTCATCCAGGAACTCACTGCTCCTCAGCCTGGCATCCCCAGCCTGGCCTTGCTCATGTGCCAGCCTCTTCTCTGCATACCTCTTGCCCCTCTAGGCTCCCAGTCTCCTGACCTCTTGCAATTCTTTGTAAATGCCATGATCAGCATTACCTCTGGGCTTGCCCATGCCGGTCCCTCTTCCTGGAATACTGTTCCCTGCTCCTTTTTTTTTTTCTTCATTGATTTTTTTTATCCTCACCTGACGACATTTTTGCATTCATCTTCAGATAGAGCAGGAGGAAGAGAGGAAGGGAGAGAGAGAAACATACACATGAGAGAGACATTGACTGGTTGCCACCAACACGACCCCATCTGGGACTGGGGACAAATTGCAACTGAGGTACGTGCCCTTAGCGGGAACCAAACCCAGGTCTCTCTGGTCCGCGGGCTGACGCTCTAACTGCTGAGCCAAATCGGCCAGGGCTCTTTATTGATTTTTAGGGAGAGAGAAAAATAGAGAGAGAGATAGAAACATCTGTGAGTTAGAACATTAACTGGCCGCCTCCTGGGGATCTGGCCCACAACCTAGGCATGTGCCCTAACCAGGAATTGAACCAGGGACCTCTTGGTGCATGGGTCAACACTCAACCACTGAGCCACACTGGCCGGGCCCCTGTTCCTTTTTGCCGGATGGACTCCTACTTCTTATCTTTCAGTTCTCAATTTAAACTTCTTTCGGGGGGGAGTCTTCCAGCCATGCCCATTTTGGGGCTGGGTTTGGCCCCTCTTTGCTGAACTCCCACAGGACTCCATGGTGCCCAGACAATTGCCAACCTCCTGGCCCATCTCCCCCAGGGAGCAGGAGGTCTGATTCACTGCTCTGAACCCAGCATCTTGGATAGGGCCTGGCCTGGAGGGATTGTCAGAGAAGGCTTCCCACATGTGAGAGAGCAAGAAGGAAAAAGTGAGTCTCCAGTATAAAATTGGGGTGGGGACAGGACCTTGAACTTTAAGCCTCAGCTGGTCCTGATACCAGCCTCCCAGCAGGCAGCCCAGCAGGGCGAGTGGGTGTAGTATAGCACATGAGATCACAGCCCCGAGAGCTGGCTTTCTGGAGTCTAAATCCTGGCCCCACTATCTAAACTCAGACAAGCTACTCAACCTCTCTGTGCCTCGGCCTCCTCATCTGGAAAACGGGCAGAACAATCGTGCCCACCTCATTGGCTGATGAGAGGAAAAGGGAGAGAAGGTGTGGCAAGTTCTCCGAGCAGCGTCTGGCACTGTACGGGCCTGATAAGCATTTGCTATTATTATCTTTGTTATTATTGAGAGCACACAGGAGAAGGAGGCTGCGACTCAGAGGAGAGAGGGAAGTGACTGCTAGGAGCCACCCCGAAGGAAGGTGTCTCCTGCCTTCCCACCCCACCCGCACCCCTAGGTGCCCTCAGCTGCCCTGGCCACCGCAACCCTGAAAACCTGCTCCCATCCTCTCGCACCACGGACGCCTTGCACACTCACGCCCTCTCGCACCACGGACGCCTTGCACACTCACACCCCCTTGCACCACGGACGCCTTGCACACTCACGCCCTCTCGCACCACGGACGCCTTGCACACTCACACCCCCTCGCACCACGGACGCCTTGCACACTCACACCCTCTCGCACCACGGACGCCTTGCACACTCGTGCCCTCTCACACCACGGGTGCCTTGCACACTCGTGCCCTTTCACACGAGACTCCTTGCACACTCACACCCTCTCGCACCACAGACGCCTTGCACACTCACGCCCTCTCACACCACAGACTCCTTGCACACTCAGGCTTAAACTCCCATCCTGCTGAGTATTCACCACTTGTAGGCTGCGTGGCAGTGACAGGCTGAACCTTTAAACTCCAGTGTCCCCTTCTACACGATGGAGTAGTGACAGTGCCTACGTCCTAGGGCTCTTGCAAGGATTAAATGAAGTAATATGTGGAGAGCGTTTGGCACGATAGCTGGTGTAGATTAGACATGAGTGCTAACACTGCGAGAACTCGGTTAGAACGCAGAGCCTGGCTCCTGGCAGGTGCACCGCTGTCATCCGTTCCCCAGCAGCCAGCCTGTCTGGGGCTCCTGAGGAAAGGCACCGCCAGTCTGGCCGACGTGCTCTTACAGGACCTCCAGACCCCTCCAGCCCTCGCAAAGTCCCTTCCTCAGGGCTCAAACTGGCGCAGGCCAGGGGCCCGGGACTCAAGGGGGGAAGGCGAGAGCAGTTAAAGCACAATAAGCCGCTGTTCTTCCCAGCGCTTGGTGGTTGAGGAAGCACTCGGTGAGGCAGGCAGCCGGGAAGGTGGGCAGGTAGAGATGATCATGGTCATTCACAGACAGAAGCTGGAGCCTCAGAGAGGTTTAGTCACCTGCCTGGGGTCACACAGCTTTTAGGAAGCAGAGGCAGGAACCAAATCCCAGCTTTCTGACTCCCAGTCCAGTGCTCCTATCACTGGGGGCGAGTACTGATTCTGGATGACTCTCCCCCCACCCCCTTCCCATCTTGCACACTGAGTGCCTAGGCTGCGCCTCAGTGCCCTCCAGGGCAGGCAGGCCCCAAGGCTCCGGAGCACACAGTGCACACTGAGGGCTCCATCCCTTTAATCCTTCCATTCCCACCCAGGCTCCTCCCACTCTGGCCCCAGAGCTCAGGAGGGAGGAGGCAGGATGGCGCCCAAACTCAGGGATTTCACGCACCGGTAACATTTTCAAAAACACTTTGGGGACTGCGTAAGGTTGTCAACTTTTTATTTTGCCAAGTAAGGACATTTTTAAAAATTCCCAGCCCCATCATTTCATAAAAGAAAGGACATAATCTCAGACTAAAAGACAGCCCTTTAAATGGAATAAATTTAGCTTTATGAAAGAGTCATCCTGTTGTCCTTATTTCCCTCGGTTTCGCCTTAGGCCACTGAAAACTGCCACGGGTCTGCTGACGCCTCTGAGAACCACTTGGAGCTTGGGCTCGGGAGTCACACGGACATGGATTAAAATTCCCGGCTCCACCACAGACAAGCTGTGTCATCTGGTACACACCATGTCCCCTCTGGCCTCAGTTTCCTATCTGCAAAATGGGAACAGTGCCTGCCACATCGCAGCAGCGGGAGGATCCAATGGCCTAACGTGTGCAGAGCACAGCTCATGAGAAGAGATCAGTCAAGCTCTGCTTCCCAGCCAGGGGCGCTTCCCTGTTCTGACTGCGGACCCTGAGGTGAAGAGGGTCCTGCAGGGGAAGAGAGTCCCACCTCAAAGCCTTGGTTCTAGCTGCTGCCTCCCGCTGGAGTGCACTCAGGACAAAAACCACGAGAGCGGCCAGCTCAGAGCCTGCAGCAGCGGACCTCGGGGTCCTTTCTCCAATTTCTCTCCAGTTGGCAAAACCTTTCGCATCCGTACAACCCGGCCTCAATGCCACCTTCGTTTCCTGGCTCAGCAAACATTCACTAATCACCAGCCATGTGCCAAGCACTGTGCTCCACCCCCACTACCCAGACCTCATTATCTGATGCAGAGAGTGCAGAAGAACACAGGGGTGGCTGAGCAGAGCTCCGGGGACTCCAAAGCCCCTAATCCAGCCCAGAGTAAGGGTGGGCAGGGAGTGATTTCCTGAAGAGGTGATGCTCATACTGGGATTTGAAGGATGCATAGGAGTTTGCCAGATGATGGGGTAGGTGGGAGGGGCAGGAGTTTAAGGCAGAAGGAAGAATACCTGGAACATTAAACAGCACTCATGAGGACACACATGTTTCTCAGGTAGAGAGCAAAGGACACTTGAGGAAGGGGGGTCCTGATGTGGGCACTGAGGGAGCAGAAGTCACTGTGTGGGGGAGGCGGGTATGTTCAGAGGGAGATGCTGACTTTGCAGAAGGGGTGAGGAGGTGAGTGAGGTATCCACAGGCAGCTACATGGAAGTTCAGGGAGGAAACTAAGAGGGGGAGGAGGCTGCCTGATATCACAGAGGTGACCCCTGACGTCACAGGGGTGCAAGAGAACCCCTCCATGCAAACTGCCCCGAGAGGACCCAGGACAGAGCCCTGAGGAGCCCCAACATTCAAGGGGCAGAAAGGCAGGCAGGGTTGCTGAGAACTGAGTGGAAAGAGCCAAAGAGGCAAGCTGACCAGAATCAAGGGCAGGGCTTGCTAGAGAATGGGGGGCCCAACAGGGTCAGACCTCGGGAGGCGCCTGGCAGCATCCCAGAACCAGATTCTAGCTCTGAGTCCCAACTATACAACGTATTAGCCATGTTAACCTTGGGCCCTAATTCACCTGTCTGTGAAATGGGGCTAATTTATTTTTAACAAAAAAGGAGGATAGAGAGCATGGGGGAGGGGCTGACATCCTAGATAGACCTTCATGGCATCCCCAGACCGAGCCTCCCTCCCTCAGCCTGGCGGGGGGCCGTGGGCCACACTCTCCTCCCCCATCTTCTCTCTCCCAGCAGACTGCCCCAATCCCCAGAGGTCGAGAGAAAGGAGAATTGGATGAGTGAATAAAATCAGGGGCTGCTCCTTCCCCCTGAGATCAGGGCGGAAGTGGGAGGCAGCTTTCCTGGGTTCTCAGCTTCTCCAGCGTGAGGAGGGGAGGCAGAGAAGCCCCATGTGTGCTGTGTCCTTGGGCACCAGGTCCTTCCTCCTGGCCTCAGTTTCCCCATCTCTGAAAGGATGCCATGGCTCTGCTGCAGCTCTGAGACCCTCCTGGCTCTGCAGCAGGATGAAAGGGAAAAGGGTGAGCGTGGACAGGCCTATTCCCAACCTGCCGGCCCTGCCTGAGGGAGGAGGTCCCCCAGGTCCCCACTGTGCCCAGGGACCGGTCCCTCCAGAAGAGGGTGGCAGCCAGGCCAAGGAGGGCAGGAGCGGAGGCTCCGGGGACTGTGCTGACAAAGCTGTTCCTTCTCCCCTCCCTTTCTCCCTGCCCCCTCCCCTCCCCAGGGACAGCCTAGCCCAGCAAAAAATAAACCCAAAGCGATGACCTGGACGAGCTGAGGCTCCCAGGGAGGAGGGATAGGGAAGGAAGGGTGGAGGAGAGGCGGCCTGTGCCCACCCACCCCCAAAAGCCAAGTACCTGATCTGATCCCTTTCCCTCCCAGGTTCTATCTACTCTCCATCCTTCATATTGTGAGGGAAGGATGCCACTTGCTTGATCAGGAAAATTATCAGAGCAAATCTTATCCAGTCCAACTAGACATGAGTCCCCAGGTTTTGTAAAGAGTACCTCAGGGAATCTCACTCTACCTCCTGGTTATTGGGCAGTCCCTCCTGCTGTCTGACCTCCATTCCTTTTGCTTCAGTGGTAAACATGGTCCATTTATTTCCAGCAAGCTTTCCCCCTGTCCTATCAGCCTGGCCTAGATGTCCAAGGAGTCTCAGAAGAAAGTGCCCCACATTTTCCTGCAGGGATTGGGGTTGGCCCCAGAGACCCCACTCCACCCACTGTTGCCCAAATCTCCAGGAGAGAGGGAAAAGAGAAGGAATCGCTGAGCTCCCTGCTCCCTTTGCCTCCTTCCCTCCCTCAGGCGCTGCCCACGGATTCCCAGCCCAATTAGTCTGCTGCCTGGGGCTGCCCCTCCTTCCTCACCTCCCAGGTGCCAACCCCCAGGGCACACAGATCCTGCTCTAGGGACAGAGTTGCCCAGAAAGCCTGGAGTCCTGGGTGGGGGGACATTCTGGGGGTCCCAGAGGTCTAACCAGCATCCTCTCCCCAACCCCTCAGAGCCAGGGGTGAGGGGGCAGGCAGCTCTCTGGGTGCCCTTCCAGGTAGTGTCTGTCCTCTGAGAAAGCCAGGAAGAAGGTGCTGAAAGAACTCCCTACCCCCAACCCTACAAAACTCAGGGTTCTGAGACAGCGTCTCTTCCCATTCATCCAGAGTCCCTGTGCCAGGCAGCCCCGAGTGTCCACTTCCCTGCTTAGCCCCACTTTACAGAGGGGAAAGTGAGGCTGGGGGTTGGGGTGGGCGGCACCTTTTCAATAAGTGTTGGGACTGAGATCCCTAAATCTCCTTTGGGATGCCCTGTCCCCATTCCCCAGAATGATATGCTGAGGAGAGAGTGGGGGTTGCCCTCTTCTCCCAGGGGTCCCTGGCTGTCCCGACACCATGGCTCCACTCCACCTCCCGGGGGCCAGGCTACCTGCACAGTTTGACAATGAGGCCCACACCTCAGCCTCACAGTGACACTCACATACACCCCCCACATACACACACACACACACACACACACACAGACACACTCACACCTGCACCCAGGCCTCTCTGCGAGTCCCTGGGAGAGAGCAGGAGAGGACAGTGGTTGGAGCAGGCTCAGCACCTCCTCACTGTGTCCTCCCACCGTCCTGGACAGGGCCAGGCGGGGTCCACCTCCCTCTGCCTCCCAGGCCCGGTGCACAATGGACGCCCTTTAGCTATATTTGTCACGTGAAGGAAGGAATAAATCAATAAAGTCCTAAGGACCCAGGTTGGAGTGCTTGGGCCACCATTCTCTAGCTGTGTGACCGTGGGCAACTGGGTGAGGACCACTCACCGGCCTCACTGTCCTCAAGTGTGAAATGAGGGTAATGTTCGTGCAGCCTGATATAATGGTTGTGAGAGTTCAGCGAAAGAATGAAAGTAAGAGGCTCAGCGCGGGCGTGGCACATTCTGGGTGCTCCTCAGAAGTCCACAGAGACGCATCCGCGGGGGTCCCCACAACACGGGCAAACAGATCCTGCACATCGGACACTCACCTCGCTGGGCTGAGCCAAGGACCCTGGCCAGATCCCTCCCCAGGGACGAATGACAGTAATGCTATCATAACAATGGCCATGATGATGGTGGCGAACACGTATGCCCAGGCTGGTGTCAGGTGCTTTACCACATTTAGCCCTGACAATCCTAGAGATAGCTATTATTATTCCCATTTTTCAGATGAGAAAACTGAAGCTCAGAGAGGTTAAGTAACTTGCCCAAGGACACATAACTGCTCAGAGTAGAACCAGAAATTAACCCAACTCTGTCAGACCCCATGCTCTGAACCCACTGTGGGACAGTCACTGGAGAAATGACAAGTCCCTCCTCTTCCTCTACTCCAAACCTACAATTCCCACAGGAGGGCCATAATGAGGGGCTGCCCCCAGGTCAGACATGCAGAATTCCCTGCGGGGCCCCATAGCCCACAAGAGGGCCAAAGACCCACCTGGGTATAGGGGAGGAAGGGGAGTGAGAAAACTTCCATCCAGGGATGGTCCCTGCATGGACTCCCTCTGGGGGCGGAGACAGGGGAAGGGCTCCCAGGTGGTTTCAGCTCCCTTGACTGGCTCAGAGAACCTTAAATTAATCACCCACTCAAGATGCTGCCATCAGCCCAAAGATAATCACCTCTTGAAACACTCCTGGCTCCAACACTGAAAATAGAGGCTTCTGCAGCAATATGGATTGAAGTCAGACATTCAGCAGGGCTTCCTCAATGAACAGAATGAATGTACTATAGAGTTGGGGTGGGGTGACAGACAATGAGAGATCGAACCTTCCCCAGTGACCCCCAAAGTAGAACTCAGGCAGGAGGGGGCAAAGAGGCATAAGAAGGAGGGAGAGGGCTAGGAGGCTGGCCGGACGGTCTCTCCACTTGCCCATTTTACGAAGACCAAACAGAATGACAAAAGGACAGAGACTGAAAAGCAGCAGCATGAAACATTTGGGTCATACTCCAAGACTTTCCCCAACACAAGGCCACGTTCTTAGAGCCTCAGTCTTTCCTGTCGGCTGGGGTGAGGAGAAATATTATCTAAAGTCCTAATCTGGGAGGCAAAAGGCCTGGCAGGTGTGACCTTAGCCAAGTATCTACCCCTTTCTGTGCCTTGGTGCACCCACCAGTCCACCTGCAGGCTGGACAGAAGGGTCTCAGAGGGCCCTTCAGGAGGAGCAAAGTCCAGCAAAGTTCCAGGAAGCCAGCCACCCTGCTTCACACGGTCTGAGGCTGCCCACCAAGGTGGACGCACAAACACAAGACCCATACGGGCAGCCCTGCAGTGTGGACAGGTGGAGGCAACACGCTCAGGAAGGGGGCCGACTCTGTCCTGGGGTCCAGGCTGGGGCCACAGGCCCAGGGATGAGTCTGTGGAGTCAGGGAGAAGGTACGAGCAGCTGTGCAGTAGGTTTCTTTTCATTGGATGTATGCCGCCTGTGCTTTGTGACATTCATGGACGTGAGTGTCCAAGTTGCAGTGAGTATGTGCATAAGACAGACAGACGGGCGTGTAGGAGGGATGCGCATGTGTGCAAAGCCGTGCACAGCAAAAGTGTGATGGCATGGGGTGAGGCTGAGCAGTTTCCACTCAATTCCACAGAATCCTGCCACTGCCTGCCTCCTGCTGCCTGTGAGCTGGGTGCTGGGGACAGAGAGGAATACACGGGATGCTGCTCCTGAGGAGCCTAGGGTGGGGTGCTGTTGAAGCTGAGGTGCAGGAGAGTCAGCTCCCAGTCAGACCCAGCTCTGGGCTGTGGCTCCTTCATGCTACTGGGTGACTTCTCCTGGGCCTCAGTTTCCTCACGTGCAAATGAGGATGAGGGCACCTGCCTCACCCCTTGGTGAAGGACACACGAGAGTGGTTTATAGAGAGCACTTAGCACGGTGCCCAGCACAGAGCTGATGCTCCTCGCGTGATAAGAAACTACGGTTCAAACTCCAAGAGCCAACCCAGGTGGCTGCAGGGAACAGGAGAGTCAGGACGGGGAGTCGGGAGTCTTCGGGTCTGGCCTACACCTCCATCTGCTGCTGTCTCCAAGAGCCTCGGTTTTCTCATAAGCAAAATGGGTTGTCAAATGTGAGAACCCACCTGGCAGAGATGCCTGAGGGCCGTGGGCACCCTCTGCTGGGATTATTTCCAAGCCAGGTGACATTCCTCTACAGATCAGGGGGAGCTTTGGTGGGGACCTGGGTTAGTCTGAGGGCCCAGGAGCAGCTGCCACCTCCTCCCCTCCCCATTCCCACAGCTTCTGACCCCAGGGACAAGGCTAACAGAGGATGTTTACAGAGTGTAAACCTTCACATAGAGAAATTCTGCTGGGCCGCTGGGGCCTGGGAGCAGCAGTCTCACAGGGGCTCCAGAAAGATGGGGGCTCTGTCCCCCCATCTTTGCTCTGTCCCAGCCCCTTCCAGCCTTCTGACTTCCAAAGGGAAGCTGGGTGGCCTTTGACAGGGTGCCGCAAGGTAAGCATTCCTCCAAACGCTCAAAAAGCACGGTGGGCCTGGGCCGTGATGTGTTCTTTCTCAAAATTCAGGGAGAAGGGCCTGTGAGGCGCAGAGGGCTTGGATCAGGGACAGGGCACAGGGAGGAGGAAGGGGCTTGGTGACAGGACCAAGGGCCTAAGGAGAGGAGGGAGAGCGCGGAGAGGGGCTAGCAATCCCTCATTCTAGATCTCAATAAGGAGAAGATAGGAGTCAGCGGGTTCCCACGTCCCAGAGGCCACAGCTGCTGGCAGGAGAGGTGGAGTCGGCGTCGGGCGTCCGCGCCGCTGGGCAACCTCGCGCACCTCCCTCGCGCACCTCCCTCGCGCACCTCGGTGCCAGAAACGGTGCGGGTTCTGTGTGGGGCCCCGTGGGACCGGCTAGCAGGTGTGAGGGAGGTGTCTCCTGGGATGAGTGGACCCAGCTCAGCCCAATTCCCTCCTTCCTGAGCCTTCTCTTCCAGGCTTTTCTGCTGGGGCCCCTCCTACCAGGGCCTGAGGCTCCGGGAAGGGGGTCAGCCAACTGCACATTGGACTCCCCTCACTTGGGCTGCCCCTGAGGGTCACTGGGGAAGGGGGAAAGATTTGACCAAAAGTGCCCCAGTAGGGCTAAAAGTCCAACAGCAGGAAGTACTTCCTGGCTCACTCAAGGCCCTGCCATGAGTGACTGAGAAACCTCACATCTGAAGCTCTCGAAGACCGAAGACCGGGAGAGGCGGCCTCCCGTGCAGCCCTGCGCCAGCCCAGTGATGACACCCACCCCTCACGCTCCGACAGACTCTTGCAGCTCACCAAGCTCTTTCCCACCCATTCCCTCATCCAAGAGGGAGGCCACAAGGTTGGGGTTTCTGCAGGTTTTGATGGCCTAGAGCTCTCAAGCTCAGAGAGGCCCAGTGATCAACCCAAAATCACACAGCACGCGAGAGTTGGTGCTCCTGATCCCTCAGGCGCCTTTGATTCCTAAGGTAGACACTGGATTCCCTGAGATCACAGTGCATTTCCTCCCCCAGAGCTCCTAAGAGATGCCTCAGCTCTGGGCTCCTGGGGACAAGTGGTCAGAACAAGCATGCCCCTGGCCAGGGCATTCCTGGCATCCAGTAAGGCAGGATGTGGGGCAAAGGTATCAGCGGATTTAGCTCCTAGAGAGGAAGGAGAGGCCCTTCCAGAGGAGGTGAAGACAGTGGCTGGCCAGGGGACACAAGGCAGTTCCTTCACCTTCAGTGACCCTTGTAAGGGCTGAGAGAACAGGCCTGGAGACTAAGGACCCCCACCTCAGTACTCCATTGGCTTCCCTAGGCCCAGCCATGGTTTGAAAAATGTCATCTCCCAAGAGGAGCCTATGGAAGGCACAGCTGCTCCCTGTATAGTATCTCTCCTGCCTTGGGCACCCCAGGCTGTAGTATGGGCAAGGACACCAGAATGCTGCCACTCTTATTAGCAGTCCCTGCCCTGGCCCCCAACCCTACCATTCCTTGCACCCCAGCACAGAACCTTCATCACTCCAACAGCATCCTAGGCCTCCCAGTGGGCACTGGGGACCAGGCTACTCCTAACTGTTGAGCCTGACTCGAAGCCTAACCTCATCCTCCTAGTTCTAATTCTCTACCCCTCATCTAGCCTAGCCGGGGTCTCTGCACAGTCAAGGCTGCCACCCGGAAGTTTACTGGCTGAGGGTAAGCTTCCTCTACCCTCCCTGCGGACAGGGGGCTCCTGTGCCAGCATTTCTCTCCCCTTCACCTCTGAAATTCTGTGAGCCCAGTTAGGAAGGGGCAGAGGCGGGCACATAGGGACAGGCAGAAAGGCAGACCAAAAGACGATAGAAACAGACAAGGAGAAGTGACATAGGTAGACAGACAGATAAACTAATGGACAGACAGGCACACAGATAACTGGACAGGTCAACAGAGGGATGGAAACAGACAAGGAGGACTATTGGACAACTAGGTGGAGAGATGAATGGACAGGCCAATTCGCACACAGGTGGAAACTTAGTCTGGCAGAGGGACAGCCAGGCAGGCAAAAGAACTGTCAGACGGTCAGATGGGCAGGCAAGGGGACCACTCAGGAGACCCCAAGACCAGAGGGTCCTCTCTCCGTGCAGCAAGAAGGGATTAACAGCAGCGTATTTTCCAGGAACCAGAGGTCTCTATTCGGCACCTCCTGGCGTCCCGGAGCCAGGCCTGGCCCTTCAACTGATATCAGTGGGGCCTCTCATGTTCCCAGCTGGGCCAGGCCGTCCCCCAAGACTGAGCTCTGAGCTGCCAAAATTCACTCTTTACATCCAAGAGGGGTCAGTGTTTTTTAAAAGTTGTAGGAGCCTGGGGGAAGGGGGGCACAGCGTCAGTGTTTCCAAACCTACCCCTCTCCTCTTTCTCACCCCCCACCCCGGGGTGCCCAGAGCCAGGCCTGGTGCAGCGGCCAGTGAGTTGGGCAGGCTAGCCAGCAGGCCAGCAGGGCGGCAGGGCAGGCAGGGCAGGCAGGGCAGGCAGGGCAGCCTGCTGCTGCTGCTGCTGCTGCTGCTGCTGCTGCTGCTGCTGCTAGGAAGATGAGGGTGGAGGGGAGATTGAGTGAAGACTCAGATAAGTCATACAGCACACATGAGTGTCGGGGCTTGGGGGGCTCACCAGGAACCCCAAAGACCTACAATCGGGAGCCTGCTCTGGGCTGGAGTGGAAACCTTCTCTGGAGAGGGGCATCTCCAAGGAAAGCCCAGGTGGGAATCCAGTGTAGTGACAGAGATGGGGAGAAAGTGACAGAAAGTGTGTGGAGGCCAAAGGGCCCCCTTTGTGTCTGCGACATAGGGAGACAGAAGTGATATAAGGAAAGGGGAGCCTCACTGTAGTGTATCCAGATTGCAGAGGGGATGAGGGACAAGAAGCAGGATGTGGGGAGCACCTGGCACAGAGGAGCAGGGGTTGGAGGTCAGGATGGAAATAAGGAGTTGAGGTGGGAGAGGTCAGAAGCAAGTCGAAGTAGGAGTCAAGGCTTGGATATTGGGGGTTAGGAGCAGGCTGGGGGAAATCTGTCATCGAGCTCAGGCCTGGGGGGTAAAAGATGAGGGTCAGCGATGGGGGTGAGAGACAGGAGGCGGAGCCAGGGTCCGGCGGCTGACCCAGGGGAGCCCAGGCTCCCACAGGCGCCGCGCGGGGCGAAAGCGCGAGGTATGGCAAGGGGCGCGGGGTCGCAAACTCACATGAAGACATGGTAGATGAAGGCCCAGCCGCGGGGTCGTTCCAGCACGTTGTAGACCCAGTTCTGCAGGCGGCGGTAGCGCTTCTGAGCGGCCGAGGAGCGCTGGCCGCAGGCGGAGCCGGAGCCGGAGCCGGGCCCCGGGAGGGGCGCACCCGGAGGCAGGGGGCTGCCTAGGAGGCCCAGGCGGCGCGGGGAGCCGCCCCCGCCCGCCTCGCCCTGCTCGCTCTGCACCGCCGTGAGAGCCACCAGCTCGGCGCGGGGGGCGTCCCCGGGCGGGGGGGCCAGGCCGAGGCGGCGCGGGGGGGCCTCGGCCATGGGCGGCGCCTGACGGGGGGCCGGGGCCCGGGGACAGTCCAGGGCGGGGGCGCGCGCGGGGCGCTCAGCGGCACATGGCTCGGACCCGAGGCCGGCGGGGCGGCCCGGGGAGGACGCAGGCGGCGGGGGCTAGGGTCCAGGCAGTGGCCTCGCCGGGGCCGGGGGCGGGCGCTCGGAGCCTGGGGGCCGCCGGAGCCCGAACTGACCGCCCGCTTCCCCGGCGACTGGGGCGGCTCTTTCCGACTCCAACTCTCTTATTACGCGCTCCATGCCGCTCGCCTTTCCACCTGCCCAGGCGCGCTGCTCACATGTCACCCTCCCCGCCCCGCCCCTCCCCCGCCCGCCCCCGCCCGCCCCGCGGCCGCCTTCCCAAATCGGGAGGGAGCGAGCGAGCGAGCGAGCAGGGCGGAGGGAGGGGACGCGTGGCGAAGGCGGCGGGCCCGGGCGCACTGGCTGCGCGGTCCGCCCAGGCGGTGCCTTGACCCGACCGCGTGGCGGCGGGCCCGGGGGCAGCGCACGGAGCCGCGAGGGGCGTGCACGGCTGCGAGGGGCTGTGCGGGGCTGTGCAGACCTGGAGGCCAGGCTGGAACGCCTCGTGTGTAGTAGCGGAAAGTGGGGCATAGAGTGTGGAGTTGTGGCTGCGGTCGCGATGGGACACGCGTCCCGTAGAGTTTGGGTGCGAGTGGATACAGAAGTGGCTTCTGTTTGTGCAGAGTGGGTTTGCTAGGTAGTGGAACTGAGTCAGTGGAGGTGTGGGTTGTGGGTAAGGTGTGGATGGGTGTGAAGATGGGTGTGCAGAGTCCGGCCGTCTGGGTGTTGGCCGTGTAAGCGATGAGCTGTGTCCCCTCGAGTTGTGCCCTTTCCGCTTTGTGTAGGGTGTAGAAAGTGTGCCGGTGCAGCGTGTGGCTAGGTGTGCAGCTCCTACTCGCCAGGTCCGATGCCCGAGCGCTGCTGAGTTGTGTCAGAGTGTGTGTAGCACAGTAGGTCCCCCACCCACTCCCACCTATGAACTTCCCTTCTTCATGGTGGGGGAAGAGCCCCCAGGTAGGCCACCCAGCCCCAAAGAAGAGTCTCCTCCGATCCAGGTTCGGTCTGAAATGCTCCGTTGACCTGACCCCAGGCTAGGGAACCAGGTGCAGGGTACATGGGTGCTAGCAGGTGAACTCGTAGCCAGCGTACGGGCTGGACTATCCCCTCCCTGGAGGTCCACAGAATCCCACCCAGAAACGGGGAGACTTTTCATCACCGCACTCCCTTTCCAGCGAAAAGTTCTTGGTGCCTGGCCTCCTCTCTCTAGCTTGTATAGGGGGCGGCCCTTTTCGTTCTCTTTAGCCCTCTCGGCCCAGCACAGAGCGGTGATTTGGGTTTCCCCAACCTCCTTCCCTCTTCCCCTGCGGAAAGCTTGGACCACACCAGCCGCTCCCTCTGCAGGCCCTGCCCCAGGGTGAAGCGCTTCCGCAGCAAACTCTTCCAGTTCCTCCGGGAGGATCTCGGGGGACGGAACAGCCGAGCGGGAGGGGCGGGAGAGGGGGCGGGAAGGCGAGCTCGATTCTCAGCTGTCAGCAAAGGCAACATTGATCTGCTCAGCGCCAGTGGGGGAGGGAGGCAGGCAGAGCTGCGGGCGCGCAGAGAGGGGGCTTCAGGGACCTAGGGGGTCTCCAAGCTGAGCTTGGCAACCTGCGCACACCTCTTCACCCTTTCCCTCTGCATAGCAGGGGGTGCCTTTTGGGGTCTGACCTGAATTTCTCTGGCTACTTCTGGCTCCAGGTGCGTTCAGGGCCAGAGTACCAGGCCTTTGGGCAGGTTGTGCCCTGTCCTCATTGGTAACTGGGGAGGGTTTCTGGACCCCAGGGCCTAGCTATGGATGAAGGGCCCCTGCTCGGTTAACCCATCTTCTCCCTATAAGCTGAAGCTAGCACCCCCTGGATATGTGGCACCACTCTCCCAGAGTCTATGGGACTGTCTGTCTGAGCCTCATCAATCAGAGCTCATGGGGGTGGCACTAAGGTCTGGGGACCTGAATGATGGTAAGGGATCTGGGGGTGTCTCTTGGAGTCTTTTTGAGGCTCTTCTTGTAGGGCAGAAATGGCACTTGAACCCAGGTTGTCCTTGTCAACACCCAGAATATCTGAAATTGTGTCTGTTCTGGGAAATCTGATTCTCAAGCTCAGCATCACCTCTGGACCCCACACCTCCCTTCCCATTTGGAGGACTGCGGAAGTTCTTTCCTTTCCTTGTGAGGAACCCTCGCTGTGGGGAGTGGGTCTCTCATCATCTTTCCCAACTCCAGCTCACCCCACTAAAGGCAGCAGAAGGAGGAAAGACACTGTGGTTACAGCTAGAGGGATGGAAGTTAGATCTCAGGAAGGACTTTCATAGGGCACAGAGGCCTATTTCTCCTGCAGGTGTATGTGTAATAGAGGGTCAGGCCCACTCGTTTTTAAAGTGGAGATACATGAAACTCTTCCTAAGAAATGAGGGGATGGGAAGATGGTTCTAGGAGGCTGTAAGCAAAGTTTTAGTATGTGTGTGTGTGTGTGTGTGTGTGTGTGTGTGTGTGTGTAAAAGCAATGGAGAAAGTCCGGTTCTGAGAGGACAAGCAGCCACTCATCAGGCTGACTTCCTGCCCCCATCTGGATTCCCAAGACATGACTGGGAAAATGGACTTTCCCTACCCCAGCCTTTAGTGACAATGATACTTTTCTGAGCAAACAGCTGTCTCAGACTCTCAGTCAACTTCTGTGCTGGAGGGAGCAGGGGAGCAGGAGAGCAGGAGGAAGGGGTGCTGTGGTTTCCCACCCTCCTCTGTCCCTTTTTTGCACCTGTCACCCTTCACCCCACCCTTAGCAGCTTTCTTCCCACCCCCCACCCCAACTTCTCTCCCTGGTAACACTGCCAAAATGTCCCTGCCCTACCCAGACTGGGCAATTCCCTCCTGGCTCTGGGCTTCAGTTTCCCCATCTGTACAACAAGAAGAGGGCAGGGCTCCAGGATCTCCTGTAATTCATCACTGTCACTATCATCCATCAATGGAGCAGGTATTGATTGAGAAGAAGGGTGAGATGGAGAGAGCTCCCATTTGCAGGGCACCAACTGGTACCAGGCCCTGCCTCTTCTGGGACCTAGAGCCTTTTGCACACACACAAAGCTGAGGCTGAAAGGCGTGGAACTCGCCTAAGGATGTACAGTCAGTGGGTGACCCTGGAACTGTCTGTGACTTGTCCTCTCCCCTGGCTGGCCCCTGCATGCGGTCCTGGGATCAGTGCTCTGGACTGAGGGGAGCCATAGATGGCCCAAGCCTTGTTCTCGAGAACTCACTTTTACCAGGGGCAGCGACTCCCAAGTATGAGAGGGTTGAGGTCTGCAAGTGGTTGGGACCAGGGGCCAAGTTCAAACCTGTCACTGACTCCCAGTGTGACCTCAGGTCAACCAAGGGCTTCCTTGGAGTGGGAAGAGGTGGTTTAAGTCAGTGGTTTTCAGACTCGATTAGCAAAGGAATCCTTTTTTACAGACAGAACCATAAGGTACCACCCCAGTGTGTAAAAAGCATTCATTCAGAGGTGCTCTGGTTAAACTGGGGTGAGCAGGTTGGAGTTCTACCCACCGGACTTTCTCCTCCTCCCTCCCTGCACCCTAGAAACCCCCTGGGTTTCCTTATAGTGCTTAGGGTTGCTAGAGGTCAGGGGAGGGAGACATCACAGACAGTGGCAGAGGGAGTCTTCCTTGGGACAGAGGTAGGGAGGACTTGGAGAGGCACAGAGAAGTACAACCAATGCTGCTGGCAGCTCCCACTGATGAGGCCCAAGCTGAATGCTAAGCCTCATGCAGGAGGCTTTATCTGCATTGTCTATTTCACCATCCCAACAGCCCTGTGAGGTAATACTATTCATACCCCATTTTACAGGCAAGAAGACTGAGGCTCAATGAGGAGACTTGTCTAGTACAGCTCTTTGCCCCTGTGCAGCTCTTTGTGTGTGTGACATGGGCAGGCGAGGTGTGGGGATGGGGAGGATGTTATAGAGCATGGCCGAGAAAGAGCGAGCTTGGCAAAGGGGACACAGCAGGTCTTGAATGCTAGGCTGAAGTGTCCAGTTTGACCTGATAAGAACCAGGGCCCAAGCCTGGGCATGCCACAGAGGCTGGGGCTCTACAGGAGAGAGCTCAGTGGGGTGGAGGGGGAGTACCATCCCCCAGGGAGGTTGACAGTGCCAGGGGCAGATAAAGCACTGAATTACAAGTCATGGCTGGACTTCCTGGCTCTACCTTTGGACTAGCTGGTGAACTTGGGCAAGTCATTCCACCTCTGCCCCACCTTCCCTGGCTGACTGGAGGACTGAAAATAATACATGAAAAAGTCACGATCATGCTGGGAGCTGTGTAAATGTGAACCATCATTTTACTGCTCTTCAGGCGTGTGTTCTACGGAGCGGGGAGATGCTGTGAGAATCCCCTAGTTCTCCAGCTCTTCTCAGTGGGAGGGGGGACTAGAGCGGAGCGTGTTCATGAAGTGACGGCATCACATGTATCGTTTCCCTTTAGGGATCCACCCCCACTGAAAGCAGGAGGAGGAAGTACAAAAGAAAACTGAGGCCTGCTTCCTTTTCCCAATGAGGCCTGAGAGGACAAGAGAATTAGGCCACCCAACAGGTGAGAGGTCCGGGAAGGAGACCCTAGATCTGGACATGCCACTGAGCTCTCCCCAGCCCAGACCATGCAGGCCAGTCGGCTATGAGCCACAGGAAGCAGGGAGGAAGCAGTATCCCTGAGCTCCGCAAAAGTGAACCCCCATTGATCCTCAGGGCTGGAGGGGGCCTACAAGGAGGAGACACTGAGGGAGAAGGGGTGTGGAAATGAAGGGCAAAGCCTTCTCCTCTTGCACTGCTTCCTCCTCCGCCTTCAGGGTTCTTCCTCCTTGATCCCAACTCCTGGAAGACCTTGCAGAAGGCACCACTACTGCAGTCCTGCTGGAAGGCTCCATGTTCTCAATGGCAGCCATTGGCACAGTGGAGTTGGTTGGAAAATGAGGAGGAAGGACTTTTCTGAGTTGCTAAGAGTACAATGGACAAAAGCTTCCTTGCACCCAACTCCCCTGGTAGGAGAATCTTGGATGAGGGCTCAGGATGGGGGGTGGTGTGAGTTGGAGGGGCTGCAGACTGGGTGGCATGGAAGGAGGTTCGGAAAAGAGGTGAGTCATGGTAAAGGAGACAGAGGTTCAGAGAAGAGAATGGGGGCTCAGTGACAGGGCCATGAGGCCTAGAAAGTGGGACTTCCAGGTCAAACTTGATCAAACGTTTTGGAGTCCCCTCTCCTTAAAATAGTAAATATACACGATACATGCTGGATAATTAAAAACAACAACAACATATCCAAGTTCAAAAACAAGAATGAGAAATCTCTAAGGGCCAGAAATAAGAGGGAATTCCCGTGGTGAGCAGCATTTGAAGCTCTCTACCTCTGAGGAGGGATTGAGTCAGCCTTCCAGTAAATGGGAAGTATATTTGCAGACCCCACCAGTGGCACAGTAGGCTCCCCGATTAGAGGGGGATCTAGGAAAGTGCCGTCTGCCATAAATGGGACTAAGATGGCTCTGCCTGCTCACTACCTGGCCTTGGCTTTGGGTAGAAAGAGTACCCATGTACGTATGATACCTCAAGCTTGTCCACATGGGATGTGGGCTCAGGACTTGATATTTACCCCATGAAAATCCCAAGCCAAGACAGTAATACAAGAGCAAGTTTGGGGCTGGTGCACTTCCACATGGCTTGGGCAGGTGCAGCTGAAAAATCATCCCTTCTGGTAGCCTCCATATCCCATGGCACAGTCAGGAAAAAGTGCTGAAAATAACTAAATCAAGAATAAACTTCAAAGCATATAAGAAGTACAATATCTTGAGAGACATCTCTCATGAGAGAATTCATACTTAGAGACCTAGAGATAAATAAGCAATCTGAAAGTAAGTTTAATATAGTTAAAATCTTCAAGAAGATAAAGGAATAGCATTTATAACACCAGAACAGAAAGATATCAAACAGGGACATGTAGCAGACATGACAAAAACTAGGAATTTTAGAAATAAAAACAAAAGTCTGATATTAAACAAATAAAATCAGATGGATTAATAGACTGAATACAGCTGAAGAGAGAATTCATGAATTAGAAGATAAACCTGAGGAAATCCTCCAAGACAAATCACAGAACAATAGATTAAACATGTGAAAGAAAAGAGACATAAAAGATTGAATGAAAAAATCCAGCATATATATTATTAGTTGTAGGAAAAGATACTGGAGTGTCTAAGCTCCTTTCAGAAATAAGACATGAATTTCAATATTTCAAAGGCCCATAGACTGCCAAGTGAGTTATCTTTAAACACAAAACAAAAATTATTCTAGACACCTTATAGTAAAAGTGTAGAATATCAAGGATAAAAAGGAAATTCTAAAAGCCACCAGAGAGAAAAGACAGCTTATCTACAAAGGTCCAATAATTGAATTGACAGTAAGCTTCTCATCAGCAACAACAGATGCCAAAAGACAGTGGAATAGTATCTTCAGAATGCTTAGGGCAAATAATTGTGGACCTAGAATTCATACGTTGCCAACCATCATTTAAATACAAAGCAAAATAAAGACATTTTGACATATACAAGATCTTAGAACGGCCCTGGCCAGTTTGGCTCAGCGGTTAGAGCGTTGGCCAAATGAGACCCAGGTTCTATTCCAGCCAAGGGCACATACCTCGGTCGCAATTTGTCCCTGGCCCTGGTCGGGGTCATGCAGGAGGCAACAGTCAATGTGTCTTTCTCATATCAATGTTGTTCTGTCTCTCTCTCCCTCTCTCCCTCCCTCCTACTCTGTCTAAACATAAATGGAAAAATATCCTAATGGTGAGGATATATATAAAAAAAAGATGTTAGAACTTTTCTGTCCCATAGAAAAGAGAGAGGCACAGTGGTTTAGAGGAGGGCCTGGGAGCTGGAGAGGTGAGGGGGCTTAGTGGAGGGCCAGAGCTGCGGGGGAGGCTAGGTTCTGTTTGTACCTCTCCTCAGCACCAGCCAACCAGAGGAGCCCAGCCCAGTCTGGCGCAGCTGGAACTCAGCTCTGGTTCTCCCCTGGAATGCCCGCCTTGCTGTCCCCTATTCTCTCTTCCTGGGCTGTGTAGTGGCCCAGCACACAAGCTAGGGGGTAATGCTGCCAGCCTGGCTCAGGGGGCCTTAAGGAGGCCACACTCAAGTTGCTCATGTGACCAGGCACTTGACCTCTACCCTAGAGTCCTCTTCTCCTGGGAGGTCAGGTGCCACCTTACGGGCCTGTGGATAGCTGGAGAGGTAGGACAAAGGCTGGATCCCTACCCAGGAGTTAAGGGATGAGGGCTCTCATTCTCTGTAGGAAAAACAATCATAAAGAGTGGGGACAAGATCAGTGGACCTGAGCCAACGGAGAAAGGAGGCTGCTTAGAGCATCTGGCTCTACTTAATCAGCTGGTGCCTTGGATAATTTAACTTCTTTGAGCTTCAGTTTTTCACTTACAAAATGGAGAGAATAGCTCTGGCTGGTTGGGCTCAGTGGTTAGAGCGTTGGCCTCAGACTGAAGGGTTCCAGGTTCGATTCCTGGTCAAGGGCACATACCTGGGTTGCAGGTTTGATCCCTGGGCCACAGCCGGAGCACGTGTGCAGGGAAACCAATCTATATGTCTCTCTCACATTGATGTTTCTCTCTCTCTCCCTCCCTCCTTCCCTTCCACTCTCTCTAAAAAAAAAAAAAAAATCAATGGAAAAAATATCTTCAGATGAGGATTAACAAGAGAGAGAGAGAGAAAGAGAGAGAGAGAGAGAGAGAGAGAGAGAGAGAGAATACCTACCTAATGAGGATTCAAAGATAAAATGAGATAATCCACTTAGGTGCCAAGCTTTAGATATATTTTCATTCAGAGGGAAAAAAAAATGTTTTTAGAGCCGGTCATCCCAATTTTCTTCTTTAAAAATTTATCTGTATTGTCAGAAGTATTACAGATGTCCCCTTTTCCCCCATTGACCTCCTTCTCCCTGTTCCCATTACCCCCCTTCCCCAGACCTTTACTGCACTACTGTCTGTGTCCATGGATCATGCATGTAAGTTCATTGGTTAATCTCTTCCCACCCAGAAATTTCTCAAAAGAATAATCTCCATCTAATACATCTCCAGCATATTATCAGTACTCATTAAAAAATTGTTAACAAGAGAAGAGCAACAATGAGAAAAAACAGTGAGAGCAGAGGTGGGATGTGTGTGGTGTTGATGGCTGTCTGAGAAGAAGGGTTTATTTACTCATCAGTTACTATTATTCGTTTGGTGCCAGGCCCAATGCTATGCTGGGCTCAGGAGGTGCAGAGATGACCTTGAACTGGAGGAGAACCATATGGAAGGAAAACTCAGAGTGACGGGGGTCTCTTCAGGGCCTAACTTGTGTTTCTTCTCTCTCTCTCCCACCTCTGCCTCCAACCCAGTGTAAGCTCCAGGATAGCATAAACCTCACCTGCTTGTTTTCATCTGCCTTCACAATGTCCAAAACAATGTCTGACACACAGAAGTGCCAAAGAAACATTTGCTGAATGACTGTGTATTTGAGCACTAATAATAGAGACTGTAGAAGTTGCTATGGGAGCATTGAAGAGATCTTTGCTAACTCTGCTCCAGGAATTAGAGGTTTCTCAGCAAGGGCCATTAAATTGGGCCTTGATGGATGTATAGGAGATCAATAAGTGGAAAAAGACATTCCAGGCATTGGGGCCAGTACATTCTGAAAACATGGGAGTAAGTTGAGGGGCCAGCAAGTAATTGAGTGTGGCAGGAGCATAGAGTGCAGGAGAGGGGAGTGGAAAGACACCAAACTGGGGACATAAGGACTTGAATGAACTTAGGCTGTCAGAAAGTCCTTATTAAATCTAACCACCTTCACCCTGGCCGGTTTGGCTCAGCAGTTAGTGTCGGCCTGCGGTCCAGAGAGACCCAGGTTCGGTTCCCGCTGGGGGCATGTACCTCGGTTGCAGTTTGTCCCCGCCCTGGTTGGATCGTGCAGATGGCAGCCACTCGATGTGTCTCTTTCACGTCAATGTCTCTCTCTCTCTCTCCACCTCCCACTCCCACCTGAACAAAAGGTGGGAAAGCATCCTCGGGTGAGGATTAAAAAAAAAAACCTAACCACCTTCCCTGATGTAATATTCTAGAGAGAGTAGTGTTTCCAGCCCTCACTGTTGCCCTAGGGAGGCCCCTCCCTTCAAAGTTAAGGGTCTTACCAGGAAGGGGCCAAGGATCTAGAAAGGGGCAGTCATACCTCCAGAGTTCCTAGAATTGGATGAGGGTGAGACATGGCATCTCTGGGACCTGTGTGAGTGCTACATGCTGCCCCCGTGTGGCCTCACCAGAATTGAGCAGCAAGGAAGCTAGCCAGGTGGTCTGTTGGTAATCCCAGGGGGCTCCAGTCTCCTGCATCAGCCTCCAGGAAAGTTATCCCAACCACCAGCTGTCCACAGACCAGATCCAATTGCTTCCTTTATTCCACATATACTCAAGGTTGGGCCACTGGGTTTGGAGAGGCAGAGCAAAAGGAGTCAGTTCACATTTAGTAAAGCTTTGTTCACACACACACACACACACACACACACACACACCTTTCGCCAGAAAGCAGCTGTGTATGTACAGGGGATCAGAAGACCAATGTTTTGGTTTCAGTTCCACCCTTATTCATGGAGTGACCTTGGGAAAGTCACTGCACTTTGATGGGCCTCCCATGTCTCCATCTGCAACACAGGAATCACGATCCCTCTTCCTGTCTTCCCTGCAGGGTCACTGTGAAGATCATCCGGAGGACGAATGCTGCAAGTGCTAGGAAAAATGTTTAAAGAGTGCTCCGGATGTAAGGGGATCGTGCTGGGTATTAGATAGGGGCTGTCTTGGGCTGCACTGAAGTGTTTGTTTACACCCAGATGGGCACTGCTGGCGGGGAAAATTTAAAGGGAACGTGCTCAGCAAGAAAGCTGCTTGCCAATCACAACTGACTGAACATCTCCAAGTAAGAATGGAAGTCTATGGGGAAATGGGGAGCCATGGACTGGTCTGTGTTTCCAATTATGCTCGGGATTTTAGGACTGAGCCCAAGAGTAGCAAGGTGAGCCAGTTCAGTGGCCCTGACATGGTAGGTTAGCCCGGAAATGAGAACAGCTGCCTTTTCTGAGGCCAGGGCCCCTCTGTACACTTGCTCCACTCTCTCCACGTGGGGCTGCGGATGCAGCTCTCTGCAAGTGCTTGCATGTGTTTGGGTCCAGCACAGTGGGAAAGGCCTTGAGAGAAAAGTTCAGAGGTAGAATGAAAATAACTAGACACAGGAGGAGGATGGGCACTGAACTTGGGAGTCAGTCACCTGTGGGGCTGCCAGACTTTCTTATGGACTTCCCATGTGCTAGTACCTGCTTCCCCTACCCTGATGACACTGGAGAGGTACCGAGTATCCCAAACCTTAAAAGTAGTAAAATCTTTGCTTTTGCAAAAGAATGTTAATTTTCTTCCTTTCATGGTGTGAATCTCACCTGGTTCTGGCTCTTTTTGCTTTGGTGGTCCAGAAGCCCTGGATGAAGTGTGAAACCTAATTCTAACAACTATCTAGGTTTGACAGCCAGAATATTTGTTTTCTGATTCTGACTTCCTGCTCAATTATATTCTTCCTAATTCTAACCTGTAATATTTTATTTCATTGTTTGTTTTCAATGTAAGCCACCTGAATTTTGCGTGCAGAATAAGGTCAAGTACTTTTCAGTAAATGACTGGAAATAAAATAGATGGCCAAGTTCTTACCATGGTTGACAGCAGCGGATATTTGGTGAGAGAATTTTAAGGTCAGGCTTGAAATCATCTATTAAAGGCTCTTCCCCATGCCCACCTTACACCTTGAGATAGTCCCAAAGAGAAGGGAGTGAAAAGGGAGTTGCCCAAGGTTTTATGGCACATCACCATCAGAAGAAATGAATACCTACTTTTCCTGGCATCCAGTTCTCTGATCTTCCCAGACATTGGGCCTCATTCTTGTTGAATGGTGAAAGTAAGGAAGACGGCTCACCATTGGCCGCTCCGGTCAATGAAGTAGAATGCTATTCCTATTCCTGTTTCAATTAACAGAATACAGCCCCTGGCTGTCGACCTCTTGTGACCTGCTGGTTGACAAGGGGCTGGGGCTGCCCTCCACGGCAGATGCAATTGGGTATGGCCACAACAGGCAACTCCAAGTGCAGCCTGTGCCAAGGCAGAAGAGGAGGGATTTACCTGGGTCCCTGTTTGAAGGATAGAGACAACTTTCTCAATGACAGATGCTCTCTTGACCTGCAACCAAGCAGGACACAAGGGAATCTGGCCCATGGTGGTAGCCCAGGAAGTAAGGTGGGCAGACTTCTGAGGAGCAAACATCCTGCTGAAGTTCATTTTTATTTTTTATTATTTTTTTTTATCCTCACTCGAGGACATTTTTCCATTTTTTGTTCAGGTAGAATGGGAGGGAGAGAGAGGAACAGAAACATCGACGTGAAAGGGACACATCGAGTGGTTCCCACCTGCACGACCAACCAGGGCAGGGTACAAACTGCTACTGAGGTACGTGCCCTTAGCGGGAACTGAACCCAGGACTCTCTGGACTGCAGGCCGATGCTCTAACCACTGAGCTAAACCGGTCAGGGCTGAAGTTCATTTTTAAAGTCAGCTGAAGACCAGTTTGAATCAGATATGCAGTGTAAGTTTCCCTTAGCTTTTTTTTTTTTTCAAAAGGGCCTCCCTCATTCACAGACACCCAACCTGAGGGCAAATAAACCTTTCCAAGTCTTTCTCAAACAAAGTGGTCCAATGATGCTTCCAGATACAGAACTCAGACTCTAAATTGTCTAAAATGAGATTTATTGCATGTCATGCAGTTTGAAGTCCATGCAGCAAAGAAGACTAGCACAATTTTAATGCATTTAAAAAATAAAATAAAAACGTGTGTATGGGAGGTAAATGCACAAAGTTCTAGTCTCCTTGAGTCCCTGGGAGAGTAGGGTTTGGGAATGAAACCATCCCCTCTCCATGCAAGGGATGTTTCCTGGACCTCTGGATGCAAATGCAGAGCTCCAGGGCCAGAGCAGGGACAAGGAGAGAGGACCACTAATGAAGAAGAAGCTATGCACATTCACCTCATTTAATCTGAGGGCAGAATAAGGTGGAAAACCCTGAGGGCGGCAGCTGTTCCAAGAGTCAGGAGATAACATATACCTGTTAGATTTGCTCCTAAAATGAAGTGGAGGTAAACCCCTCAAAAAAGAAAAACAAAAGAAATATTTCTTTAACCACACTCTTCAAGAAAATGCCATAAATATGTTATTTAATATTTTCATTTCATAGCATTGGACACACAGCTCAACATATTGAAATATTGATTCCTTGAAGAAAAAAAATGGAAAACAGGAAATAAAAAATATTGCATCTTTCTGTTGGAGAATCTCGGCCCCCAGGCGTGGGGCGTAGCGCACCAATGTCCTAGCCTGCAGGAGGCGCTGAGGTCGGCGGGGTCCTCTGGGGAGGGACGCTGTGCCCATTGCCTGGGGCTGTATGGCAAAAATTGTGTTGGGTGTCCTTGGCCTTGCCAGCTCAGGCCCTCAGTCTCCGGTCACCTGGGGGGCCTGCCCGTCGGAGGGCTGGTTGGCTGACTGGATGAACATGGGCTGGGCGAGGTCCTGGCCGGCAGGCATGGTGACTTGCTGGATCTGGTAGAGCTGCTGCGAGGGGTGGAGAGGAGAGAGTGAGGTCACCCCTGGGAGAGGGGCATGCAGCTCCCTATGGGCCTCGAGTTGGTTGGGGGCCCCAGATACTTCAACCACCACCCACTGCAAGGCGTCAGAGGGAGGAGGGGAGGTGGAGCTCTGCTGGGGTTGGGAGCAGCAGACACAGGAGCCACCAGCACGGTGTGAGGGGGTGTGTGTAGTGGGCGGGGAAGAAGTGCAGGGAGTTGCATTTCCTGTGGCTTTCACTTCTCTGGGCTCTGCCTCTCCCGTTAGCTCAGAGCCTCGAGCTTGCTGCACGCTGTTCCTCTGTGACAAACACAAGCAATTCGAACCACTGTACCAGCAGCTTGGAAGTCAGCATTTCCCCAACTCTCAGTAATCCTCACTGGCAGGGGCAGTGGGATTACCCCCTCTCCTCCTTTCCTCCGACTATCTGGCTACACTGCACCTGCATTTCCTATCCTACATGGGCCCTGCTGAGGAGGTCGCCTGGGATTAAACACTTCCTACAGCCAAGACCCGTGAGGGGTGAAGCGGACGCTCACATAGCTACTTTGGAAGGTTAGGGCCAACTGGATATGTGGTTTCTCAGGTGTCCCCAAAAGAAACCAAAAGCCAATACCCCTGCCATAGGAGCCCTGGCATGTGAGCCTAGCACCTGGTGCTGGGAGAAACGAGTGGATGATGCAGCAGAGAACACAAGCTTGGGCATGTCATCCCATCAAGTCCTCAGGAGTGTCTGGGACCACAGTATGAGGGGAAAGGCCGAGGGGAAAAATACAATTCTTTCCTCACATAGGTTTAGAATTACTGAATTACAGGCACTGAGAGAGGTTGAGAGGTCACATGTTCTCTGCATTTCAACTGATCCACACCATTAAAAAGCAGCAGAGAAAAACTAGTCCTAGAGAGGGAAACGGGAGACCTGGTTCTGGTTCTGCAATGAACAGCTGAGTGAACATGGACAAGGCATTTCCCATTTCTAGGGCTGTTTACTCATCTGCAAAATGAGGATTTGGACTATGTAATGTCTATAAATCTAAAGGACAGGCACCCTGATTTAAAGGCTATACTTGTTTTAACAATTTCTCTCCACTCATTGTTAACAGAAAATGGGACAGCTGCCCTAACCATCCAAACCCACAGATGTCATCCACTAATCCCCACCCCTTAACTACTCACCCTCTGCCCCTGCCCAGGCTGGGTGTCCTACCTGTCCATCTGTGAACTGGCTGAACTGTTGCTGTCCTTGCTGGACCTCTGTCTGTGTGATCTGTAAAAATCAAGATGGCAGAGTAGACAGGTCAGCTGCAGGATCTGGTCTACCAGCCCACCATCCAGGAGAAGGTTGTGAAAATCAATATGAGACAACGCATATAATGTACCCAGAATAAGGCCTGGCATAGAACAGGTGCTTTGATGAGTAGCAGAAAAACAAGAGTGCCTCCCACCCCCTAGCCCTGAAGGCTACTCAGTGTTGGCACCACATAGAGGACCCTGGAGCACATAACATTAATAGCCACTTACTACCCTCTCTCCAAGGTCTTTCTGGGGCCTGAGGCTCAAATCAAACAAACACCAAGCTCCTGGGTGCTGACATGAGAGGGCATAACATTTATGGTTTAGGCAGAAACTCTAAGAGTCTTTCAACCAGTGAAGGTAGTTTGCAAAACACTGGGCAAAGTAGTGAGTGGTCCCTTTCATTCTTGGAAGGTGGGCTCCAAACCAAACCCGTATCACCCAGATTATCTGACTGGAATATGAAACACCCTGGCGAGCAGGTGGCCTTGGCCCTAGAAACCCTTGTGGCAAAGCTATGAAGCACTTTTTCCGATAGTGGCCACGTGCAGCCCTCTGGGCCAAGGATGGGGGAGGGGTGGAGGAAACAAAAGAAAACATTTTATCACGTGAACTTAAAATTTCAGATGCGGAGTTTAAGAGAAATTTATTGACGTGAAGAAATGCATAATACAAGGCCAGTTGCTGGAAACAGCTCGGTAGACTAGAAAGAAGACTGAAGCACGCTGTGTGCACATGTGTATCTATGGGACACGTGACTAGTAATGTCCTCTGTGCACATCTCCTGGAATCATTACAGCCAACCTGCAAGCTAAGGACTGTCCTCTCAAGTGTCCTCACAATGGCCAAAAACAATCCATCAGGTCTAGGGGACAGGTGTAAAAGAGCTTCATAAAATTTTCTTACTATTGGGCCTTTCTCCACCTACCAGTTTATAAGCTGATTGAGGGCAGAAGTTAAGTTTTGTCTCTAAACTTCCCAGTGCAAATTAAGTGTTCAAGAAATGTCTGCAGAATAAATGAATGACCCTGAGACAAACAGAAAATATTCCTCCTAGATAAGGTTAAATATGCCATGGCCAGTAGAAGTGTCCTCTATATCAGCTGAAAAAAAAGTTTCATTTACCTTTAAATTCTGTTTACATATTATTTATTCAGCATTCATTCAACAAACATTTACTGAGCACCTACCATGTACAGGTGCCAAAATTACAATCTGTTACACAGCCTCTGACTACGCTCAGGTGCTCTCTTCTAGTTTCTCCCCCTCCTCCCTATATACCCAACTCTCCCCACTTCCTGGCTTCAGTTTCTGGTTCCAAAACTCACATCAGGTTAGAATCTTAAAAAACAAAAGTATGGTTTGTTTTTTGAAAGGGGGAACGGGAGGTAATCCAAGGGTGTGACCAGTCTTGAGCTCTGATTCCATGTCAGTGAGCCCCAAAGAAATTAGGGAAAAGCCCAAGTCCGATGTAAACCTTTAATGATCCCAGAGACTCTATGGAACTCAGAAGACTAACTTTTGGCTCATTCCTCACATCTTCCCAAATGAAATCTTTGGAGACCTGCTCTACAAACTCAGCCCTGTTACTGCCGTCAATAGATACATCACCAGAAATGCAACGGGGCCAGACAGATCCAGCTCTTAAACGATCGCTGCTTTTTTTGGGTCTGAGGCAAAAAAAATCCATTAACAATGCCTCCCCTTGACCAGCTCCCCTTGACCAGCACCCCTCACCCCCTTCAAATGATGCCCATATTCCCCAACCCCCAAACCCAGGGAGGCCCCTCAGCAACTGTGGCTCACAGCCTTCAACATCCTAGGGCATGAGGAGAGATGAGGGGCAGTCTCTGGTTAAGGCTGCCTGAGGAGGTGGGGGTCAAATCTAAGGAAGCTTTCCAAAGGGCACAGGAGGTGCCAGAACATAACAGCTATTCAGTTCTAAAGCTGGAAACTCAGCCTGACCGTGAAGCAGTCTGTCAAAACGTTTCTGGTCAGACCTGCATGTAGGTATCCTTGAGACTTCCCTGCTTTGCACTTCCTTGTCCCTCCAGAATAAGATGATAAGAGACATGCTTTGAATACAATCCTCCATAAAACCCCACCTGTCCCTTAGGGTGCAAAATAGACATGCAGGGTGTGGAAGTGGCTCTTGCTGAAGAATAAGATGGACGGGAAAGTTGTGTGCTGAGCACTCCTTTCAAGCCAGAAGCCAGCTCCTGCTGGTCCCCAACGCAAGCCCTGCATCTCTGGGGCACATACCTGTTGAGCATTGGTAGCAAGTGTCTGGATCTGTCCCTGCACAACTTGAGTGCCTGACACAGGCTGGGCTAAGCGAATATACTGCAGCTGGCCGGTGTTCAGCTGCACCTAGGGCAGGGCAGAGACAAACAGATCACAGGAGATTGAGTACAACCTCAAACAGGCAAACTCTTCATGTGCCCTACTCCACAAGCCCGCCAAAGAAGCCTACTCTGAATAGTACCTTTTTAACAGAGGTCAAAATAAGCAAAACCATAATACCCCTCACCCCAGAATCACACAACACAAAAGAGGAAACAGTTCCCTAAATGGACTTTGAGAACATTCCCTGAGGATCTTGTCACATATGTGAGAACAGCATGGCTACAGCTTCAACATTTGCTGGCTCTTAGTTGTTTGTTCAGTTTACCTTAGGACTTTATCCTAAAGGCTGTCTAACACTATTAGAATTTTGTATCTGAAGTGTGAGTCTTTCTCCATCCATCTCCACACAACTCCACCCCAGTCCCCAGAATGGCTGATGTAACACTGAGCAAAGCTCCAGTGTGTGCCAGGAGCACGGAACAGATGGCCGTCACTCCACACCGCAGCCAGAACTGCCCATCTCTATGCTGCACATCTTGGAAGAAAAATCTGGGCTGCTTTACTATCTCTGTCCCCAAGAGCCAGGACCAATGGGGGTCTGAGGGACTTTTAGGATCCTTGGTGTTCAGCACTAGCTTCTGGCCAAACACCTCCCAAGGGGAAGCTGAATCAATAAACCTTTCACAGAAAACCCCATCATGGGAAACCAAATCTACAAAAATGTCCTTAGAGTCCATCATGCTTAAGATTAAGTCTCAGATAATACAATAATACCACATGCTGCATTTAATTGTGTGCTAAAAGCCTTAACTCAGGCTCTTAATGCTCCAGTGTACCACGAAAGTTCCAGTGCTTTGAACATGAGGATGAAGCAAGGAGCAAGGCGGTTACAACGCAAGAGGAGCTGTGGCTCAGCAGAGAAGAGTCAGCAGAGGAGGACTGCAGACATTCACACTTGGGATGTGGGGGATGAAAGAGGTTCCAGGAGACCAGCAAATCTGGTTTCTCTCCATCTGGGTGCCCAGACACCACCCTCCCTGGCTGCCAGGGTGAGTTTCTTGAGGCTAAAAGGCCTCTTTACCCTGGAGTAAGCGTCCCCCTTGCCTTCAAGAGCTAATGTCACTGAAGGGAATTTTACTTCCAGGAGGAAAATGCTGACAGGAGGAAGCCACACTCCTGCATGCTGTGTTAAATCAAACTGCTTCTCTGAAGCTGCCAGCCTCCAAGAGGATTGGAACCGCCAAGACAGACTAATCCTGAAGTTTTGGTAGACTGCTCCAGAATTGTCCACTTAAGGCAAGGAGGACCACAAAATCCAAACCTGTAAGAATCTCGTTCAAAGGAGATAAGGCACAATATTGTGACCTGCAGTCATTTATTTCCTAGGAATATGCTGGGAAGCTTGATGCCAAGCCTCCCCTCCCCACCTCAGTCCCATGATACAGCTTCCAGGCAACAATGTTAAGTCACTTGTGGAGATGGGATGAAGGGACCTGGGTGGAGGCTTAGGAGACCTCATCTGCCGAGACTGGCGGTGTCTGGTCCCAGCACTCAAGAACCCCAGACAAGGCACACAGGATGAAAGACTAAAGCCTTGACCCAGGAGTGAGGGAAGATGTACTGACGCCATAGGGATTTTCCATTTCCTGGTCAGGAAGAGTTCTTTGCAGAAACTCAAATGGGACTGAAAAGCTGTGAGCCAAATAGTTCTAAGCAGTTCTTAGAAGAAGCAAGAAGCTCTTCTTTTAGGCTTAGGTTTACATATCTGGTGATATCCTTCAGTCCTCTACCACAAGGACAGGTCTGGGGATTCTCACAGCTTTTTTACATTAATTATAGAGCAAATAAGTCTACCCTTTGGGCTTTCTAAAGAGAAGTAGAGTTTCCTTCCTGAAAGTCATCACTACTTCAAGTACACTGATGAGTTCAGAAATACGACTCCTATCAGAGACTGTGAAGACAAAGGTCCTGTGCTAAAGCTCTGTGCCCCAGAGGGTCAAATACATTAGAGGTACAGGTATTGCAAAGTGGGAACTCTTCTGTGGCTGAAATGGGAAGAGTTTTGGTACCTCCACATGAATGAAAACCATTCAAGAGCGGTCTTGGGGGTGGTGGCTGAAAAGGTGAGGTGAGGCGAGGCGCCTGGAGCTGATGGGTACTGTGTGTGAGAGAGTATGATGACACAGAAAGAGACAGGCACACTCACTCCACTTTCCTAAGCTTTCTTCTGGCCTATCACTCTGTTAACTTAATAAGAACAGTTCCAAAAGCAGAGTTTAAGATACTTCTAAGCTTTTTTAAAAGAGAAAGTAGTTAATCAAGTCCAAGTGAATTTCTAGATCTGCCTACATTTCATTTACAATAGGAAGGGCAAGGGGCAGGAAATAGAACCGCTCCATGTCATTCACTTTTCTACATTTTTGGTGGCAAAATGACCAGTGTATAAATGGCAAGTGTTAATACAAAAACATTTTTAACAAAAGAACAAGTACAAGTAAAAAAGCCAACAAATCTAAGAAATGAAATCCCCCAAGGCACACAGGAAGCAGCAGTCCACAGTGAAGGATTGGATAAGTTAAATGAAAGCCAAAAATATACTTTGCTGCAGGCTCCACTGGGAACTGACTCATGAATATGCAACAAGTGTATTTATGGCCTTCCCTATACACCTCCCTCTTATTCTCTACTAATCAAAAGACAGGACTGTCTCACAGGGTCTTTGGACCCTGGCATGGAATAGTGGTTACAATGACTTCTCTGCGTAGGTGGAGTGAGGGGAAATTAAGAGAAGCTGCCCCATAGTGGTGAACTTGGGTTAAAGAAAGCAGTGAGCCCTGGCCAGTTCGAGTGTCGGCCTGCGGACCAGGGAGTCCCAGGTTCAGTTCCCACTAAGGGCACATACCTCGGTTACAGTTCGTCCCTGGCCCCGGATGGGGTTGTGTGGGTGGCAACCAATCAACGTGTCTGTCTCTCTCACATTGATGTTTCTCTCTCTCCCTCCCACTCTATCTGAAGATAAATGCAAAAATATCCTCAGGTGAGGATGTAAAAAAACACAAAGCAGTGAGCATACAGTGAAGCAAGTTGTGGTCTGTGGTAATAGGAATATAGGTTTAAAAAATGTATGTATGTATGTATATATGTGTGTGGGTTATATACATAATCACACAAAACACATACATATGCACACATATATGCACAGCATCTTTTTATTGTGTGTGTATACACAGATAAAATCTTTAAGTATTTCTGCTATGACGTTGGGCAGAGTGCCATGCAGACCTCGAGGCAGGGCAGGACTTACCGGGATCTGCTGGATCTCTCCTGTGTTTGTGATGATCTGCTGCATCACCTGCATGGTCTGTCCAGTGCCACTCTGGGCCTGCTGGGCTTGACCCTGCGGCTGGGCCTGGACAATCTGCACCTGCTGACCTTCTCCAACCTGCATGGTCACTGGTGTGGTCTGGAAAGAAGTCAGGAGAAAGGTGATGGAGGTCTGGCTCAGAGTCAGTAGGCTTACCAAGGGGTTAATAACCAGTGGGTAACTGGGAGCAAATCCTCTTCATAAATGCCTGAAGTCATCTCAACACTAACAATACTACTCAACCTGCACAGTCCTTTGGGCTTAGAGCACTGTGAAAGCCACTCACCAAAAGTAAAAGATGAAAAAGCCCAACAGATTTTTAGGCTCATAGTACTACATATGTGTCCAGGCCCAAAACATCTCTATGCTTTAATGTTGCAACTCTTCACAGCAACTTTTCACAATGATAATAAGGCACATTATGGTACAAAAGAATCAAAAGTAACCACAACAGTTCACTTGAGAAATGGCCAAAGTCAAGTCTGGAAGGGATGAATTTGGAGGGCAAACTAAATGGTAAGTGGGGTCCGTGTGAATTTACTAAATTCAGAATCCTGAGTTTCTTCTTAGGCTTTTGAGACATTGGAAGGAAAATAAAGAGCACACTGGTTTTCACCCCCACTCAAGCAGCAGAGCGACCCAGCCCACAGTGGCCAGCTGGCTGCTCTAGATCGCAGCACAGCTAGCCACGGGAAAGGTGAACTGGTGAGTGCACTGGACACCGGACACGTAACTCCTGGATCTTAACTGAGACTACCCCTACATAACAAAATTTGATAAAGCAAGCATTTTCATTTTCTGGAAACCGGAATCTCAGATTTAAGAAATTTGTCTAATGTATATGACTTGGCAGATTCTGTGTCTCACACACACTTAGTAGACTGTAGGCCTATGAAACTTACTCCTTTGAGAGACTTGAACAAGATTTGAACTGTCAAAAGGATCAGTTGGTCATTTCTTTACATTTCAAAACTTTAGCCCCAGATGTGACCTTTCAACACATCTTGTTCATCTGGTGGTGGTAGGAGGTGGAGGGTGGTGGTGATAAGAAGGTGGAACCTTTTAAATCACACTAAACCCCAAAACCCCTGATTTGGATATGCTCTCTCCCACTTCAATAAGAGGACCCTGGGAGTCTCAAGGGATCATGGGCTTCAATCAACACTGTTATTCTGATGCTCTTTACTTTCTGACCGCAAAGGTCTGTTATGCATCTAAAATCACATGGGAAGGGGATGTGCCCTGGGAACTACAGATGACATTCAAGGAATTACAAGATAAGGAGAAATGACTATAAACTGGTGGAGCATAGGGAAGAAAGGTGACAGAGGGATCTATGAAGAAATGCACGCAGTGGGCTTGGACAACAGGAAACATCTATTTTCACACCACAGTTTTCAACTCAGCCTATTCTCCAAGCCTGCAGGAAAAGTTTCCAATTTTATGACAAAACATGGGATTCATTTTATCAAAATATGCTTTCCTTCCAACTTTAGTATGCATTCTGTTTTGCAAAGGTTATCTGCACTCAACTTGAAACAGCCATTACTAGAGGTTCAGGGATGTGCCACACAGCACAGGCCACCCTGAACCAGTAAGACAGTAAAATAGCAGCTACAACTTTAGGGGGGCCAACTTTACCATCCTCACAAGCCTTATCAGCTCCAAGCTGAGAAAGTTTGGGGTGACAGAGAAGAGGATACATGAAATTCTCGCTGACTAAAAAAATGCATACTGCCAACTCATCACTGTACTCTATCAACTCAATTTTCCTGAGAGGATTTCCAAAGTATTTCTCAATCATTTCAGGAAAACAAGGGCTTGTGTTAGCATAGCAGCTGTCAAATCACGTATGGTGTGCCCTGCTGTCAGGGCACAACAGCCATGAGCTTCTTAGGATGATCAGCCCATCAGAACCAGCCCTTAGCAGACTCCCTTGAAGTTCGCTCTATAATGGAATAAAGCCTTTGGCAGGTAAAGCTCTCACTACTGCAGATGCACAAGCAAGAGCCAAAGGAGGTCCCTTAGGCATCACAGTGCAATGGACTCCTTAAGGCAGGGCCTGGGCTGCAATCATCTTCGAACCCCTCCTGCCTAGCATGGTGCCTGGCAAAGACCAAGCAACTAATAAATTTCTATTACATGGATAAAAAATGAGCAGGGAATGAGGAATAAAATCATAATTATATAATTTAAATCTACCGCTACTCCAATTTTTTATATTTTTTTAAACCTCATCCAAGGATATTTTTCCATTTATCTTCAGATAGAATGGGAAGGGCAGAGAGAGAGAGAGAGAGAGAGAGAGAGAGAGAGAGAGAGAGAAACAGAGACATCAATGTGAGAAAGACACATCAATTAGTTGCCTCCCACACGAGCCTGACCAGGGCCAGGGACAAACAGCAACCAAGGTATGTGCTCTTGACCAGAATCAAACCTGCGACTCTTGGTCCAAAGTCCAACACTCTAACCACTGAACTAAACCGGCCAGGGCCAATTTTTTTTTCTTTAGGCAAACCCAGCTCCTTACTAGAATACCTAGAGGTTCCCTGTGCTGCACCCTTTCCCCATTGCCTTGTGCTACTTCTCATCTCCAAGTCTTTGCTTATGCTGAGCCCTCTACTGGGAAAGCCCTCTTTCCCCATTTTGATTCATTTCCATTACTCCTTCTAAAACTCATGATTGCCTTAATGGAACCTGCTCTGACATCCTCTTCTACCACGCCCCCTCACATCTTTGTTAGGTACCCCTTTTGATACATCCCCATATCCTTTACATATCCTAAGAATATCTTACACTTCCCACATAGTGGTAAAATCTTTAAGTATTTGCAGCCCCAACTAGATTGTGAATTCTTAAAAATAGGGAGTCTCTGACTCATGCTTGTGTCCAACACATAGCATAGGACTTTACCTACAGAGGATGACAAATGTTTGATGAACAAATAAATGACAGACAAGGAATTTGGATTGAGCTCAGAGAACAGAGATTCCCAACAACTGTAGACAGTACTGCTCTAACAACTGTACTGGGGAGAGAAAGAATCTTCTGATTACTATTGTAAAATGAGGTCACTTGACACAAATATGGTAGGACACAGAAATGATGGGGAGAAGAGGACAGGTATGCATGCCTGACCTCCCCCTCAAGTATACAAATTCCAATTCTGGTGTAGACACACAGACAGCAGGCATGGAGTTCACTTAAAACACCTTCTACAAAGATGCCACCACTCTTCATGGGGACATTATACAGTTTTTTATTCTAAAACTTTTTTTTTTAATCCTCATCTGAGGACTTTTTGCATTCATCTTCAGATAGAGCGAGAGGGAGAGAGGGAGGAGAGAGAGAGAGAAACATCAATGTGAGAGAGACACATCGACTGGCTGCTACCCACACAACCCCAACCGGGCCTGGGGACAAACTGCAACCAAGATACATGCCCTTAGCGGGAACCAAACTCAAGACATTCTGGTCCGTGGACCGATGCTCTAACTGCTGAGCCAAACCAGCCAGGGCTAAAACCTTTTTTTAATATATTTTTTTCCTTTATTGATTTGAGAGAGAGAGAGGAAGTAAGAGGGAGAGAGTAATAGAAACATCGATGAGAGAGAACACTGGCTGGCTGCCTCCTGCATGCCTCGCACTGGGGATCAGGCCCACAACCTGGGCATATGTCCTGACCGGGAATCGAACTGGCGACCTCCTGGTGCATAGGTCGATGCTCAACCACTGAGCCACACCGGCCAGACAAAAAAACTTTTTAGCTCATAAGGATCCTGAGGAAAATCTTGTCCACTATACTTTGCTTATTTTACCCATGAGAAAACCAGGGCCCAGAGATTAGGTGACAGGTCACCTCAGGGGCTGAGTCTGGGGGAGAGCCCAGGTTTCCAGACTTCAAATTTAGTGTTCTATAATGATCTGAGTACCTCTTTGCTCTGGTCAAACTTTTGCCACCCCAATCCTAAGAAGTATTTATTATCTTGCTGGCAGGCACCCTCTGCAGCTCACAGACCTGGCCCTGCTGAGGTTGCGCAATGATGATCTGCCCAGGCTGGATGGTGGTTGTTGAGCTGGTGGTCTGCTGGCCTTGCTGCTGCCCCTGGACTTGGACGGCGGTGGGCTGCTGAGCCAGCGTGAAGTAGTACTGGACAGGCTCAGCAGGAGTCACAGACTGGCGCACCTCCTCCTGTGGGGTAGAAGGAGAAGCAGGTAAGAGGAAAAGAACCGACTCAGCAGCCGGCAGAGTGAATTTCCATTCTTCCCCCAAACGGCTCTTTGCAGTTGCCTGCTGAATGCTGAGCTCTCCACATTTGAAGCCAAGAGAAAGTGGAATTCAAAGAGACCAGTTGTGTTAAATCAAACTAAAAATAACAGATTCCATAGGTTTCACAAAACTTACAGCCAATTTCTGAAGTACAGAATTATCACCTACTGCGTGATGAGTTGCAAATGGGCAAATATTTACCATTTCTAAAAGCCACGCACTAGCAGTGCTTGTCAGTAAATGCTGTCAAGGCTTGTGAAGACAGTGCTGATTGCGAGCACCAGAAGATGCTTCCCATACATCATGCTCTCAGGCCAGTTCCCAAACTCCCAAACAGGCAGCGCTCGCTTTATTTTGTTCTCACCATTTCAGGAGGGACAGAGCAGGGGAAAGGGACATAGGGCATTTCCTGGGCTGAAATTTCAGAATCAAACGTTACGATTGAGAGCACCAGTAGGCAAGTGCCGGCTTTTCACAGCACGTTAAGAGCACAGTAGTCACTGAGGGCCACATCTATCCAGTGTCACATCTGGTTCTGGTTGTACTTAGCCACAGAAGAGCAACCCAGGGGGCCTGAGGGACAGCTCTCCGCTGGGTGCTGCCTTGGCTGACTAGGGAGGTCGCATTCTGTCCGATCTGCTGGGTGAAGAGTCTGTTCCTTCTTCAGCTGACGTTTTCCATGGCAGAAGGAGTAAACAACCCTCTCCCAGCCACCTTGAGCTCACAGCTGAGAGTGTAGGATGTTTACACACACTACGGCATGGTTATAGCCAGAGGGTCCAGGATTGGTCGGCCCCTGACCATTGACAGAGATCGGCATCTGCTCCGGAGGGCCCTGTGACACACGGTGCCCCTGCCTGGGACAACAAAAACAACAGAAACATACAACTTGGGCTGGCTGAGCAAAAAATTAGCTAAACTGACTCACTCCCTTGTTGTGGGCTAAGTTTGCCAGGTTCGAGAAAAGAGGAAAAGACACTTCTTCAAGGTATAGAGGCCCTGTGAATTGCCTCAAAGCTCCGTGAAGTGACATTTACAAAGCTGGTATTGACTCCATCCCACTAGGTCAGGTGCTCTAATCTGTGCTCCCACAGTCCTTTTCTCATTACACTTTTCTGTCCTTGCTTGTTAAACTAACTGCTTTCCCATGAGGACAAAGCGTAGCTCTCTCTTGTTCTCCACTATCCCTACTATTCACTCCCTTGTAGGCACCCAATAAGCATTTGCTAAATGAGAATGGATTTATAGAGCCAGACAGACAGTTAGAGACAGGAAACATTTTATTGCACTTTGCTTTATTGCACTTCCCAGGTGCTGAATTTTATTTATAAACTGAAGGCAAGACCCTCCACCAGCAAAAAGATTACAACTCATTTTATGGAGATATTTGCTTTATTACAATGGTCTGTAACCAAACCCACATTATCTCCCAGGATGCCTGTACTCGCTTTATTGTGGTGATTGGGAACTGAACCTGCAATATCTCCGAGGTATGTCTGTACATTTTTTTAATCCAAGTTGGTAGTGGGGCAAGTTCTCTTGAACACAACAGCTTAATAGGAAAGAGTCCCTAAACTCTTTTTGCTAACTCTAGGATTGTGTGGTCTAGTGCAGGGAGAAGCTCATGTCCCTTGTAGAATAGGGCTGGGTATTAATTTGCTTCCCTGGTGACTGGGGGGCCCAGGACACTAAAACTAGAACTGCTAATATATAGCCTATGACAGACTTGGGTCTCTGAATGGCCAGGCTCCCGAATGGCCATCCACCCAGCCTAGGCAGACACTTCTAACATGCTGGGTTTCTGAACTAGTCCTCATACATGAACCAATTTCTTAGGTTAATGTATTCTGTGCTTCAGACCAAAACAGTGTGAACTCTGATGTGATCACGCGGAGGCAGAAAAAGAGGAGGTCCCCTTTTATTTTCATCTAGGTCTGTTTCCAGAACAACTTAACTATGACAATGTCACCTTCATTTCAATTCCAACTTCTTACCATTATAAATAAAGATCAGTCTTGTCAACTAGATCTCAGCTGTGGCAGGGATAAAATGCTGATACCCTCCTTAGCCATGAAACTGCTCTTTTTCAAAGCTCTTGAAATGAGTTCAATGTATTTATTTTCCACTGAGATCTCCCTGCCCACTTTCTCAGACCTAACTTGAAAAAGCTTTTGAGTGATGAGAAGGTTTAGAGGACCGAGAGCCCTCAAAACGAATTTGTAGGAAGTAAGGAGGTAGGGAGACTGGCATTTCCTAGCCTGACCTGTGACTGTTCTGTATCCTATTATCCCTGACTGCAGCTGATATACAAGTGAATATGGTCTTTATGTCAGACAAAAAGCAAACCCTTTAAATACCCCTTTCAGAAGCCAAAATACCCCTTGCCAAAAGCTGAGAACAGGTGAAGAGCTTCTCCTATGCTGCCTACAATAACCTCCTAACTTGTTTATGAACCAGGCAGTGCCTAGGACACTCCGAGCAAGTTTGTGCTGTGAGGAGGGCATGCCTGTTCTCAATCCACTGGAATGGAAGGAGGTATATCTAAGGTTCTTCAGCATTATGAAGATTCATTTGGCCAATGGAGGTCAAGCTAGCAAGGAAATGATTATGCTTGGTTTAAAGAGATGGGTGAAAAGAAATGATATTTCAATGGGCAGAAACTTTCAACTCATAGCTTTTGTGGGGTAGAAGACAGGCCTCAACTATCTTCCGCTTTCAAATAGTTTTTATTTGCTTTCCCAAAGAACAAGAGGAATTCCCAAGCATCTGTGAGAAGTCAAGGGCCTTAGATTCCCAACTCAATGTCTGTGGCTAGTTCCTTTCCCCAGCAGTGGAACATCATCCCCGATGCTAGAACAATCTCGGAATGACTAGATCAATCCAGAACGAGTTACTTGCCAGCTTTAGCTGTGGCCCCACCCCCAACCAGAGGGTTTGCTCTTAGAATGTGTTCAGAAGTGGAGACTGACAAACAAAGCCAGAGAATAAGCAGCATCACCTCCTAGGGCCCATCAGTGTTGTGCAGCCAGCCACAGACTGGAAAAAAAGTAGTCGTTTCAGTAGCAAGAGTGAACTGCTACTGCTTCAGAAAGGGTGGATTTTGGAGAGTAGATGCTTTTAAAGGACTTAAGGAGGTGCCAGCCAATTTGGAATTTGGGAAAAACTCATGCCTACAGAAGATTAAGTGCTACCTTAGAATTTCAGGTCAGCTTTCAGCAATCTCAACCTTTCAAAGGCCAGGCAGCAGCTGTCCCAAACAGGATGCCAATCAATGGCTTGAAAACCTACAAAGAACTGAGTCCAGACAGCAAGGAGCTGTTTCAGCTAGACACACTTTAAAAAGAGATGAATCACAGCATTTGAGTCACAGTAGGATGGAACAAGGAGCTGTCTGACACCCTAAGAGAGCCAAGCAATGAGGATTTTTGAGGAAGGGACAGGACATGACCCTTCTCTCCAGCCAGTTGGTTCAATAGCCAGCCCACAGAGAATAAGCAGGAGTTAGCACAAGGAGCATGAGCAAGGCCAGATTTTGTCACAGAGCTCACCACTTGTTTGTAAAGGGGGCTTCTGAAACAAATTCCAACAAAAGCATGTGTGTTGTTATCGTTTGTTTTGAAGGAAGAGAAGTGGTCTGAGTTCTTGTTGTAGTGACTTCTCAGAGAGGAGGGAAGCACCCCAAGAGGAGGAATGGAGCCCATGGAAACTAACCTGCAATGTCTCAAAGGCGATGCGCAGCCGGGGACGACTGTGGCAGCCTGCCGCTGTAAACATCCGACTGAAAGCTCCTCTGAACACCTTACAGCTTCCAGTCAAGGATGTTTACAGTAGCAAAGACTGCCCAGAAAGAACGGAGACGCAGTGAGGCTCCCTGCTCTAGTAAGGAGGTGACAGAGGGCTTGCTAATCCAAAGGCCCCCAGGCAGGGTCAGGATTATAAATGTCCTTTAAGACGCCCACTCTTCCTGCACTTTCTGACTGGTTATTAATATGAGACAGCATGGGAGTCACTGAATGACCCTGTTTTTAAGGATAATATACTATGAAATAATTCATTAAAACCACTTAAAATTTTATTAAGAAAACAAAACAAGCAGAACAAGGCACAGCATTGCTCCTGCCAGACTCTGCCACTACCCCCCAACTGTCTCCACTACACCTGGTGAGTCCCATAATCTGTGTGCCTGAAACAATGGGTTATATGGGGTAGAGGTCTACTACAACAGCAATTAAGAGATTTATGCACCCAAGGTGCTGAAAAAAATAAGCAGTGTGACCTTTGGAGAGGGGCAGGTAGAAGAGAGGGAAAGGCAGGCAAGCAGACAGACATTCACATTCTTTCTTGTCATTGCTTAGAAAATGGTCTAAGTGGTAGTTCTCAAATTTGGTTGCATATTAAAAGCATCTGGGGAGTTCTAAAAAGTACTGATGTCTGAGCTTCCCCCTCTCAGACTCTGATTCAGCTGGTGTGGGGTGGAGTCTGGGCACTGATAGTTTTTAAACCCTAGCAGGTGACTCTAATATGTAACTATAGCACTATGTAGAGAACCACAATCAAGAGTAAGAGAAAACCAAAGTCCACTCACTCCAACCACCACTGTGCAAATAAGAGAGGGTGTTTCTTGAAAATCTAAAATCTGTAACTCACTGGGTATATTCTCCCATCCCAGATTAAGAACTCTGATAGAGTTCCTAGGATACCTTGAAATGAGCGTCACTGTGTATAAACAAAGTCTTTAATTTTAACTTTGTCTATTTTCACTGAAATACCACCTCAGCGGCACTGAGTCAAAAGTATCCATAAATGAGCAGCAAAAGATGTTAAGGATGGACCTGGTCTAGAGAAGAAGCAAAAGAAATAGCTAATGACTTGTGCTGAGACAGGAAAAGGAACATTATTTGACACCCATATGCAAGGTGCTCTTCAGCCAAGAGCAGCAGCTATGCCTTCCCAGCTCACCTGACGCTTTGGAGGTTTCAGTTCATCTCTTGGAACAATATCGATGAGAAAGTCAAACTGATCGAATTTTGTAATTGCCATGGCGATATCATTCCTCTGTAACAAAGAAAAGCAAGGTGAAAAATTAGCCTGGGGAGAAACTAGTTCACCTGGCTTTATACCCTCCAAGTTACAAGAGAAGACGATGACTTCTAAGCCAAACTAAGTACCCATGGCCAAGTCTATAGCTGAAATAAGCACAGCTAAACTCTTACAAACTTCAAATGATCAGACTTGTTGGAAAGATACCTACAAAATCAACAAAAAAGAGCTATCTGTAGCTCCTGCTCCACAAACCAAATATTCAAGCCTCCAACTACTACTGCCTCTGCTGGATTCTGCCCCAACGTCCTTCCCATGATTTGTTAAATGATTATCCTCCAGCTAAAATTATACAAACCTAGCAATCTCAAATGGCAGGTTTCTGGTCATTATGTGGTTAGCAAGGTTAGGCTATCATTTGATTTTATAATCTTTTTAAGACACTAAATAATATTTTACCTCTTTGGTTCACAAGTAAAAATCTATTTTGGATTTTCTGGCTGAAATCCCCATTCAATAACTTTCTGCAGTATTTTCTAGTTACTGATCTGTATCTTGGTTTCCAAAAAAAAAAACTATAATTTTAATTTTGGAATTCAAAATTGTAATGTAAAATCCACGATTTAAATGTTGTGCAATGTGATATAAATACTAGAAGTCTAAAGTTACTAGAATAGAGACCGTGGTGGGCAGAGAACATAGAAGTCGGTTGACTAATGATATTGAAACCAAGGCCTGCTCCAAAGGGGTTCTTTCTAAGAGTGACACTCCCTTTCTTTACATAATAAAAATTTTAAAAATATATATATATATATTTTTTTTTTTTACTAAAAACCAACACACTAACATCGTATGAAAATGTAGAAAAAAAGAAAAAGATAAAATAAGGGGAAAGAATGCGCTCTGATGAATGATATGCATGTTGAAGTATTTACGGAAAAGGAAACTATGAAATTCATTTAAAAACAGATGACTTGATGAACAGATCGGGGGATAGGCAGATAAAACAGGTAAAATCTTAATGGTAGGATCCAGGTGGTAAGTATACAGGTGTTTACTATAAACTCTGCTTATGTACAATTTTTTTCATAATAAAATGTTGGGGTGGGGGAGAAGCCAACCTACCAACAGAAATCCTTAGCAACCGCTATATATCACACCTTAAGAGAAGGTGACTCATCACACAAAATAGGAGGGGATGGAAAATTTCTGTTTTTTCCTTCCCTTGTCTGTGATGGCCCCAAGCCACTGAAATGCAAAACTCCAGTCCACCACTCTTGCCAACCACCAGCTTGATAATAAACCCATCCTACCGAAGCAGGGCGCATCTTAAAGCTGCCAGGACTCATTTAAGATTAGTACGATACAGTATCACATTCTTGATGATGTCACCTACTCAAAGCTATCTAAACGGCTCATCTAAGGATGGAATGAGGAGGGGTGGGAAGAAAAGAAATAATAATCACCTTCAAACATACACCAAAGTATTCTACAGTATTTTGGAAACATAGATGCACTTAAATCGGTCTTTTTAAATTTTAAATTTTGTCTTTTTAAGTTCTAGTATTTTACTAAATTATTATTACTCATATTCAGTAAGATACAGAAATCTTAAATACACAGCTGGAGCCCTGGCCAGTTTGGCTCAGTGGTTAGAGCGTCGGCCTGCGGTCCGGAGAGACCCGGGTTCGGTTCCCGCTAAGGGCACGTACATTGGTTGCAGTTTGTCCCCGGCCCTGGTTAGTCGTACGGGTGGCAGCCACTCGATGTGTCCCTTTCACGTCGATGTTTCTCTCTCTCTCTCCTTCCTCTCTCTCCCTCCCACTCCATCTGTACAAAAAATGGAAAAATATCCTCGGGTGAGGATAAAAAAAAAAACAAAAAAACCCACAGCTGGATGAATTTTAATAAATATATACACCCAGGTAGTGATCACCTGGATAAGAATATAAAAAGTTTCCTTCCAGCCAATTATCACCCCCACTCCCCAATCTGAGGTAACCAAAACTCCTATTTCTATCACTATGGACAATACATGGTATCATGTGCTATATAATTTTTTTATCTGTTTCTTTTGCTTAACATAATATTTTTGAGATTCATCCATGTTGCTGTATGGATCAATAGTTTGTTTCTTTTATTGATAAACAGTAATTAATTTTATGAATATATCAATTTTTTATATATTCCTACTTTGATTTTAGTCATTCTGGTGGGTATAAACCAGTATCTCACTGTGGCTTTACTTGTTTCCCAGGTGATAAATGATGTTATATACCTTTCATATGCTTACTGGTCATTTGGTATCTTCATTTTTGAAGGGCCCATTCAAGTGTTTTGCCCAATTTATTTTTTAATCTTAACTGCTCTTAAAGGTAACTTCAACCAGCTCTCTAGATCTACAGTCTTCCTTCAAGTCAGCCATAAAGTTCTCAATGTCTAACTGCACTAGAATGTAGGCTTCCCAGGGGTGGGGATTTCTGTCTGTTTTGTGTATTAATCCCCAGAGCCTAGAACATTGCTCAGCACACATTGGGTGTTCAATAAATAATTGCAGAATAAATAAATCCATGCATTTTCAACTTTGGAGGTAAGGGGAAACAAAAGGAGAAAACATAATTTACTTTCTTGGCTTTGTTATTAAAATACTATCACTGTCTTACACCTGTCACACCCTTACTCTTATGTCTGAGAAATGTTACTTCAAGAGCTAGGGCCTAGTTGCTGAGGGGAGAGCCTGTAGAGCCAATGACTAAGGGGTTTGCATACAATATGAATGTTGGTTTACTGGATTAAAATATAAAGAGAACAAAAAACAGGATGAAAAGAATTCCCAGGAAAGCAGATAAGGAACAAAAAGGCTAATGAGGTCAGTAAAACGGATTCTTCTTGGGATTACTCTTTCCTGAAATCTCTTAAGGCTTCCAAAGAGAAGTTGTTTACATCTGGAAATAGATAAATATCACTTTAGTCTCTGTTTATAGCCAGGAGTCACCAAGTGAACAGTTAAGTCACTGAGCTGTAAAAACCATAAGAGAGTTGGAAATTAAAATGCTTTGCCCCGGATGGTTTGGTTCAGTGGTTAGAGCATCAGCCCGCAGACCAATGAGTCTCAGGTTCGATTCCGGTCAAGGGCACGTACTTCAGTTGTGGTTCAGGGTCATGCGAGAGGTAACCAGTCGACGTATCCCTCTCACGTTCATGTTTCTTTCTCTCTCTCTCTCCCACTCTATCTGAAGATAAATGGAAAAATATCCTCCAGTGAGGATTAAAAAAAAAAAATGTTTCACGGAGAAATACTATCATGGTTATAAGGTATGCCTGCCTCCTAACAGTAGAGGAAGATAGATGCCAATTACACATGTCAGCTTAAGGAAAAACAATCTTTGGTCTAAAGCCATGCAAGAGAAGCAGGCAAAAGCAGCTGCTTGCCCAGTTTTCCCAGGGTAGGTCTACATTACCTGTAGAGTCCGGCGCTTGTTATCCTCTGTGTGGATCCAGGCTCGAAGAGTCAACTCTGTGATAAAAATCTGGGCTGCCTTGGCAAAGAGTACAGGGGCTTCTGCACTGATCATCTGCAACAGATGTAGGCCCTGTCAATCACCAGCAAGTCATTCAAACCAGTTAGTTTGTCCCTTACCTCGTGTCCTGCTATTAGACTATGGGGCAAGGGTTTGAAAGTGAGCCTCAAGAGTCTCCGAGGTAAAATAAACCCACAAGTAGGAACAAAGTAGGTAGAAGAAAAGAGGAAGAAGGAATACTTATCTAGCACCTACCACGTACTTTCTTACTCTCATAATAGCCTTTTTGAGAAGCTAGGGTTTAGGAGAAGTGAAATAACTTGCCCAGGGCCATACAGCCAGTTAAGTGGTATAATCCAAAGTGAGACAATGTGGGGAAAATAATGAGTTTGAAAGCCATCCTTTTGAGCTTTATTTTTTACATGCTGAAAAAGAGGATAACCTTCCAGTGCTATCGTGGGAATCAAATGAAAAAACATATGCAAAAGAACCCAGCACAGGACATGGAACATAGTAAGTGCTCAAGTAATGAAAACTCTTGGTCAAACAAGGCTCTAAACCCCATAGAGGTGGTCAATACAGGATACAGCGATTGGAAGAACTCTGGAATTAAGGAACCAGGAGATGAGTGTTGAGTTCTTGGTTTTCCTACACTGAGTCACTTTTAACCTTTTTGTATATTTCCATATCTATATAATAAAATTAATAACTCTTATCCTATCAAATCTCACAGGAGGAATGAAGAGAAGGGAAGATTGCTGTAAACTGTTAGCTCTCTATACAAATACAAGAAACTATTAATTTTAAGTGGTAGAGAGAGTTGTTTTTTTTGACAATTGTAGTAGGTGGTAGGCTCCTAGGAACACAGTAGCGGCCCCATCCAAGTAAACCCACTCACAAGTATTATTCGTGTAAAACAACTCACAGATATAATATCATTATCAAACATTTCTTAGAGCTCAGATCAATACACTAAAAACTGTAATAAGATGCTAAGAAGTTGGCACTGTCCTGCTGATTTGATGCTTCATGTTGACACTACATGCTGAAAAGAACTGAGTGATTAAAAAAGCACTCAGCACCTTTTCAACATCTAGAAAACAGGATATCCCTAATTTTCAGAAAAGCACCATACAATAATTAAAACTGTTCAATTTCGGCTCACTTAACAATTTTACAAGGAACCAAATTAAAAAAGCAACAGACAGTAACAATATTTTCACTTTTTTAAATTAAACTTTAAGCTCTAGAGAAATGAGCAATAACCTACCCATCATTTTAGCTTCAATATAAATAAATAAAAATGAATGTGAATTCACCTTCACATCTTCATCCAATTTCATAATCTTCTTAATACGAGCCAGTGGGAGTTCCTGTACTCGGAAATCTTTCTGAAATGAGTAACAAAAGGTGCATAAATGGTGGGGACAATTAATAGGGCAAGACAGGCATCAGGAAGCACACTGATTGGCCTAGTCCCTCCTTTCAGAAAACATGGCAGGAGAGAAGGTACAGATGAAATAAAAATACAAGCTCCAGAGCAAAATTCTTCTTAACCCATGCAGAGCTTTAAACAAAGAGTTTCAGGATAAACTTATGATGGCTTCTAACAGTGCCCTCATGAAAGGTAGCCCCAAACAATACCAGATTCATTGCCAGCACAATATAGAGGTGCATTATGAGCGTCTTTTTCTTCCCAAGAAAACTTGGCAGTATGCCACATGCTGATTAAAATGAGATTTTTGCCTCAGGAGCATTCACTCCTCTGAGTTGCCAGTTTTTTCTTCTATTAGGGGATTACAAGAGCAAGTGCTAGCAGCACCTGACCACACTGACCCCCAGTTCTCTTCAGCCACTGTGATACTGGCTATTTCTGACCTTTGCACTAACCTGACACCAGAAATTGGGGAGGAGCTCCTTTCCCATGACAGTAGCAAAGGGTGTGTTTCCAAAATCAACTTATGGCCTGGCTGGTGTGGCTCAGAGGTTGAGTATCAACCCATGCACCAAGAGGTCACTGGTTCAATTCCCAGTCAGGGTACATGCCCAGGTTGTGGGCCAAACCCCCAGTGGGGGGCATGCAGGAGGCAGCCAATTGATACTCTCTCATCAATGTTTCTATCTCTCCCTCTCCCTCAAATCAATAAAGAAAACAAACAAACAAAAAACAAAGTCAGCTTATAGGGCGGGGGTGGGTTAAAAGAGGATGAAAGAAGAGTGAGGGTAAATTTATCAGCTGACTTTTTGGAATAGCCTGGCACTTTTTTTCTTAACAAACAAGACTAGGCTGGGAGTAAATCATATCAACTTCTGTGAATAGGATTTAGAAAGGGCTTTTTGACCAGCACTACTTAATTACTTGTGATTAAGCCCTTTTTTGTTGTATTTTGACACTATTGGTATTCCAGAGCATGCCCAATGATGAATGCAATCCTAGAAATAAAAATCAATTCTGGGTTTCAGAGCTGCAATGGAGAGAAACGTGCAAAGGCACAGATTAGCTAAAATCAGCAAACTCCCTGCTGGGACTAAGTGTCAAATGGTTGATTCTATAAGTGGTCTGAAATGTGACTCACACCAAATCCAATATGTTCACCTGGGAATCTGCATCATGACATTCTGGAAAGAGAAACTATTATTTGAAATTTGGTATAATTAAAACTGTGAACTTGCTTTTCCAAGACCAACAGAAAACCTCAACTGTATGTCAAAGAAGGGTGTATTTTGGAAAAACATAAATAGCTTTCCCAAAATCCATTTTATAATTATAGAAAGAAGAACAACTATTAGGATAAAATGCACACAAAGATACCTAACTTCCTCCACACAAACCCAGCAAGCTGCTTGGCTACCAGCTACCACTCACCTCTACAAACTTCCACCTCCAATTTTCCATCTTTTCCTTTTTCAAATTAGGTGTCAACATTCCATTAAGCCTCTACTAAAACTAACCCTGGAGTGGCAGAAATTTAGAAGTCCAGTTTATTAAAATTTCACCAAAAGGAGAACAGGACACATTCTATTCTTTATTTTTTTCTCCTCTTTCATTTACTCATCCATGTAACTCAACTAATATACCTACTACTATGTGAAAGATGAAAATCTATTCTTACTTTTGAACAGCTACCTTATAGTTTAATTGTTAGAGAATGTCACATAAAAACATTATAATCCCCAATCCTATACTAGAATAAGGGTATAAAATCCCACAGAAACAAAGAAGAAAATAGCCAGTTGGCAATGGCGTGTTGGAGTGAGCAAGAGGAGCTGGCAAATGTTCCACAGAGGGGCTGACATCTGAACTGTGTATAAGGGATGCTACAAATTTGCTTGTTGGAAAAGTATGAGAATTCATATTCAAACAGAGGGAACAGCATGCGCAGAAGCAAAGAGACACAAAAAAACACTGCCTATTTAAAATTTAGATATATGACCTTTTACAGAGGGGAACAACACAAGAGAGAATGCTGAATTGAGGCCAGACCCTAAAGGGATTTAAAAAACAAAACAAAACATTTACCACAGAAATCAATCACTGGTTTTCCTTCTTGTGTGGCATTATCACAGAAAATGATGATGCTAAACAGAAATGCCAAAGAAAATGTTGGGGATGATCTTTCCTTTGGAAGGCCTCCCAGGATGATACACACAGCACAAGATTATGACCATAAGATTTAGCTCTCTTACAAGTGTGCTCTCATTTGACTTGGTTAGTGAATATAATTTCCATAAGATTGTTCTAAGATTACTTAACCAAAGCCCAAAACTGATAAAAAGACCTCCTTCCCAAACTTGAAAGAGTAAAATATCACTTTTAGAATTTCTTTGAGACTAGTCTTTAATCAAAAGCAACAAGAAAGGGTCAAGGATAAAGCAGATTCTCAGAACATCCCTACCTTGGAGAGGTATAAAATGAGGCAGAAATGTACAAAAAATCTCTGCTCTAAGCCCCACCCAACCCTTTCTTTTGTGAGAAACTTTCTCATCACCCCCAAACTTTGAGCTCTCTAGGGGCAGTACGTGAAAGTGGATCTTCAGATGTGTGTGTGTGGTTCATTATTACTGACAATAGCCCAGTTTTCTATAATCTCATCCTAGCTTTCTAGTCACATGTAAGGGATTACGATAAGTTTATTGGAGAGGGGAGCCCCTTCATTATCAGTAGGCTGAGGTCCCCTAAATTGGCTTTCAATTCAATGTTCCCTCCTTCACCATTGGCAACAATGCAACTGATGTGTTAACTTCTCCTGATGCTGATTCAAGTGCAAGACAACTGAGACAGACTGATTCTTTCTACTCTTGGTAGTGTTATAAGCAAGGTGGAAAAGCAGATTCGCTCTCAGAATGTTTCCCACAATGTAAGAACTACATTAAAAATACTGTCATCTGAACCTGCTGAGTTTTGAGAAGTCTGAGTTCACTCAATGAGAGTTCAGAACCAAAGAAAAGTCAATGGATCTCAGGCTGCACTAAAGAACATCCCGAGTTTCAAATAATAATGAGAAATCTTTTCCAGGCCTACCCAGTCAGACACTCCAGCAAAGACAAGATTGAATTCTCTCAAAAGCAGTGATTCTCAACCTTGGCTGCATGTTAGAATCACCTTTTGAAAAACAAGACGCCGGGGCTCTACACCCAAGACTAACTGAATCAGGAATTCCTGGCATCACGTTTTGTGAAAACTCCCCTGGTGACAATAATCCACAGTGAGGGTTAAAGGACACTGCAGCTTTTAAAGCCTTACTACTCAAAGTGAGGTCCATAGACCAGCAATGGTTTCACCTGGGAACTCAGAAGAAACGCAGAATCTCAGTCTCTGCTCTAAACCTACTATATCAAAATCTATGTTTGAACAAGATCCTCATGTGGTTCATTAGACAACGAAGTTTGAGAAGCACTGCTACACAGGAAGGGCTCAAACAACACAGGACCTGTTTTATAACAATGCACCAACCTTCACCTCCAAGTTCTCGTTTTAAATGGATATCTGATTTGACTGTAATGTTAGAAATGCCATTGTCCAATCTGGAGGCACTAAGGAATGAAATATGTAACTGGTAAGTAAAAGAACATGACCTAGACATTGCATTACAGCTCATTAAAGGCTGAATTGTAGGGATTAAGTTAGGGGAGGATTAGATTTTTCTTTTTAAGATTCAGCGTTGTTGTTTGCCCACCTACCCGCCAAAAGACAAACTTAGCTTTTTCTTGCCCACTTTCAAAGAGGTCTAGAGGGATAAAATCCAATGCTATAAAGTCTGTCAATTATTGTTTCCAGAGCTTGCTGAACAGGAAGACAGCATTTTACACAATTATCCTTGTGTACAATCACTTTGGTATAATTTTTAACCAACTTCAATTCCAGCTGAATACCACCTGAATTTATGCACAATTACAGAGTAAAGAGAGTGTGATGGCCACACTAAGAGGAAAGATAAATTGCTTTTGCAGAACTAAGACCAAATGACTAGGGCCAGTATTTCCAAAACATCATGTAATACATATCACATAGCAAACTTCAATTACTTGTTTTTAGAATAATCTTTGTCCCAGTCTTAGAGACCACACCACCTTGTGATTATTTATGTTTGGCTAGTCCGAACACATGATTTTTTTTGGTTAATCCTCACCCAAGGATATTTTTTCCAATTATTTTTGGAGGAGGAGGGGAGAGAGGAAGCGGGGAAGAGAGGAACATCGATGTGAGAGAGATAGACATCAACTGGTTGCCTCCTACACGTCCCTGATGGGACTGGGGTTTGAACCTGCAACCCAGGTACCTGCCCTTGACTAGGAATCAAACCCGAAACCCTTCAGTGCTTGGGCCGACACTCTAACCATTGAGCAACACCAGCAGGGCTGAACATTGCATTTTTTAAAAATCTGTTACATAGATTGAGAGGTCAACCTAAGAAGCTCTAGCATGCCTGAGGAAGCCTGGTTATAAGTGCTATTGAGTTCTGGAGAGGCACAGACTAAATGCTAAAATATCTGACGTTCCACAGGCAGAGGTGCAGTCAAAGAAGCAGATGCCTTTATGTGTCATAGTGAGAGGCAGATGAATGAATAAATATACACATATATGGAATATTATTCAAACTTAAGTGAAATAAGCCCGTCAAAAAAGCCAGTCATAAAAAGATAAATACTATATGATCCCACGTATATAACGTATTTAAGACTGGTGAAATTCATGGAAACAAAGTAGAATGGTGGTTACCAGAGCCTGAGGAGAGGAGGAAATGGTAGTTGTTGTTTAATGGGTATAAAGTTTTAGTTCTGTAATATAAAAAAGTCCTGGAGATATGGTCCACAGCAATGTGAATGTATTTAACACTACTATTTATATAGTTAAGATGGGCCCTCTCGGGTCCTTGTTTCCAAGATGACCAAGAAAGAACAACGGTCATGCCAAAAAAGGCCGTGGCCATGTGCAGCCTATTTGCTGCACCAACTGCACCCGATGTGTGCCCAAGGACAAGGCCATTAAGAAGTTCATCATTCGAAACATAATAGAGGCCGCAGCTGTTAGGGACATTTCCGAACCAAGTGTCTTTGATGCCTATGTGCTTCCCAAGCTGTATGTAAAACTACATTACAGTGTGAGCTGTGCCATTCATAGCAAGGTAGTCAGGAATTCTTCTTGTGAAGCCTGGAAGGACCGAACACCCCACCCCGGTTTAGACCCGCGGGTGCTGCCCCACGACCTCCACCAAAGCCCATGTAAGAAGCTAAGTTCTTAATGACTGAAGAAAAGTTCTCTGGGAAAAAATAAATGGAAATTGTAGTTTGAAAATAAATAAATAAATAAATGGTTAAGATGGTAAATTTTGTTCTATGGTTTTTACTATAATTAAAAAAAAAAAATCAAAGCCCGACAAAATACAAAAAAGTTAAGTGCTGAGCCTGAATCTCCAGAGTTTCCCTGGCTACCTGCCTGACTTTGGATTTCTGTGTCTGTGCTCCACTGGAATGCAGACTTCTGTGCTGGCCCAATCCCACCATACCCTAGAAGGACACTAATTTTATATCAGGCTGACCCCAGCACTAAAACCTGATAAAGTTAACCAGGAGATTATCCCCTTAAAATATGAACAAAAGACCCCACTAATAATTATATAATTTCATTTTTTCCTCCCTTCTCTTTTATATCTGTGATAGTATAGATAAATCACCACCTTTAGACTGCAGAAGATAAACACTGGCTTTTCAGTGGAAATCCACATGTGAACACAGGCCACTCTGAGAAAGGCCAAGCCAAGTTCAACTTCTGGAAATCTACCATATAAACAAACATGACCCACAGGCACATCCAGAATATGAATTAGTTTTTACCCTTGAAGTCAGTGAACATTAATCACAATGAAAAGTTATTTTATTTTATTCATTCATTACTTATTTATTATGGTCTGTTTCCTCCACCAGAATATAGATTCTGTGAGTGCAATGATCTTATCCATCTGGTTCACTACTGGACCCACAGTACTGAGCAAAGCCACAGTAGGTACATAATGAATATTTATTGAGTGAACAAATAAACTGACCTTGTATGTCAGAGGTTAAAAGCCAGTAACTCTTAAGAAATTGCAACATTAGCTCTACATTAGGAAGGAACCCAATGTCTGCTCTGCCAAGATGCTAATACCTTCAGGGCAGGAATGACACCTCTAACTGAAATGACACCAAATGGAACATTCTTCACTAAGGACATGACGTTACACTCTGAAAAAATCCAATTCCAACCTGTCTCACCTCCTGCTACCACTGTTATACTCCTTAATCTTACCCAACCCCCACTATCCATATAGTAACCTGCAGCCACTCTGAACTTCTTACTGTTCCTCTCAACATAAGGCCCTCCCCTCTGGGCCTCCACGTCTTTACAAATGCCAGTCCTCTCTGCTGAACATATACTCTCCTACCCTTTCCATTTAGTGAATACTTACTAATATTTCAAGACCCAACAAAATGTCCTCATTAATTAGAGCCTTCCTATCTCAACCAGGAACAAGCACTTTTGACTTTTACTGCTTCAGACTCATCACTGTGCCTGACTCGGTAAGTACTTAATAGATACTTATTGAATAAATAACTCTAGTTATAATTACTAGACTGTAAATTCCCCAAGGGCCAGGGTTATATTGGATTCTTTTAAGTCAGCAATTCTCAACAGGGGATGATTTTAACCCCCAAGAGACATTTGCCAAAGTCTAGAGACATTTTTGATTGCAGCAACCGTCAGGAGGTAGGGAGAGTGCTACTGGCATCTAGTGGGTCAAGGCCAAGGATGCTGCTAAACATCCTACAATGCACAGGACAACCCTCACAACAAAGAATTATCTGGCTAAAACTGTCAATAATGCCGCTGCTGAGAAACTTTAATCTAAGTGTATCTTTTAAAATCTAGAAAGAGAGCCCTGGCCAGTTTGGCTCAGCGGTTAGAGCGTCGGCCTGCGGTCCGCAGAGACCCGGGTTCGGTTCCCGCCAAGGGCACGTACTTCAGTTGCAGTTTGTCCCCGGCCCTGGTTGGTCGTGCGGGTGGCAGCCACTCGATGTGTCCCTTCGCATCGATGTTTCTCTCTCTCTCCCTTCCTCTCTCTCCCTCCCACTCTATCTGTACAAAAAATGAAAAAGTGTCCTCGGGTGAGGATAAAAAAAAAAAAATCTAGAAAGAGAGACTGCTTAGAACAGATCTGTTGTTGAATAAACTGCCCAACAGTTTTCACCAAGCTCTAGAAATTTGAAAGGGCCACTAAAGTAGGCCTAAGAAATGAGCTGATGCTACTGAAGAAAAGTGAGAGCTCTACTTTCCTGAATTCTTTAAAATATATCTCACATTAAACTACCTCCAAGTCAAAGCATCCACTACAAACCTACATGCCTAAGGAAAATCACTAAGATATTAAAAAAAATCCTTATAGTCCCCTCACCTAAGGTAAATTGTATTTTCATTTTCCTACCCAAAGATCAGGAATAAATTATTTGTAAATGTGCTTGAAATTAAACATGTTTTAGTGTAAGATTTGGTTATTCATCTCATAGATCTTTACATTCTTTTTTTTGTTTGTTTTTTTTGTTTTTTATCCTCACCCGAGGACATTTTTCCATTTTTTTATTCAGACAGAGCGGGAGGGAAAGAGAGGAAGAGAGAGAAACATCGACATGAAAGGGACACATCGAGTGGCTGCCACCCGCACAACCCAACCAGGGCCGGGGACAAACTGCAACCGAAGTACATGCCCTTAGCGGGAACCAAACCCGGGTCTCTCTGGACTGCAGGTCAACACTCTAACCGCTGAGCCAAACTGGCCAGGGCGATCTTTACATTCTCTAACAGTTTCTCATTCTTTCTTACCACTGTCAAATTCCGGATTTCTTCCATGACACGAGGCCAGAAGGACTGTAGGCTTTGCTGGGCATCACTGCTGCTGGTACCACCAAATCCTCCTTCTGTGGACATTCTGACAACTGAAAACAAACACATACATGAGACACATTAAAAATAATAATAAAGTCAGACTTTTGGTCCAGGTTATTTATATCTTTCCTGTGGATGTTTTCAGTACTTCATTCAACTTTTCAACAATGGGGAATAAAATTTAGGAGAGAAAGAAGAGGGTCAGAACCTACATTTAGTCAACTGCTTTGTGATGGGGTAACGGAAGATCAGTTAGGAACCCCACATCAGCTATAACGGTAGATATTGTCATAATGTCTTAAAAGACTTTCAAGGGAAAGTAAAAAACTCCAGATGGCTTAAATGCTTATCTGGCAAATACTTAAATGCAAGAAACAGTTTAATCCAACACAAAGAACTAGAAACGTAGTGGTGTCCTAAGAATTTCTATTCTGGGAAATTATCTGAAAAGGTTTAACAATGCCAGTGACAGGATGCTGGTGGGAGAGCTATGTAAATCATTAAGCACTAATTCTGAAGGGCTGAAAGAAAAGCACAAAAGCAGGTGTCACATGAACAAACGTGTTACTTTCCAGGCTCCATGTGGATGCATGCTGGGAATATCACTCTCCATTGGCAGAGTGGAACGAAGGCTGATAAATCTAGGTTTAGACTGTGAGGATGTTTGATTTACTCTTAAATGTTTGCCTGGGATTGTCCTAGGTGTCTAATTTTTTTCTTTTTCCTTCTAAAGGAAATGATCAAAGGAAAGAAATGGAAGGAAAACAAGAGTACAATCTTCAAAGCACATTTCACTCTGGTGTAATGACATTAGTGGGTGATGATGTAATGGGAAAAGGTTTGGAGCCAATTTCTAGTGCTGGAGGCCTACAAGAAGCTGTATACATCAACAGGAACTCTAAGTACTAGGAAGCAATATGATCTTTGAGTTTCTGGAGGGAATTAAAGTGAAGAGTGTTGAATCACAGTTGGAAATGACCAGATAAAATCCTGAGTCCTAAATAACCAACTAAGCTCCCATTACATTTTCACTTATCACCATATGTGTATAACCTATACACTATTCTCTTAGATGTACTGAGAACAAAGAAATCAAAGTAATCTAGAGAAGTTTAATTCTTTATTTTTATTAACAGATAGTTAGGAGGTACTCTTGGCAACAAAGAGAGTGAGACTCACTAGCCTTTTAAAATGGGGCAAATAAAATTCTTTCTGGAAATGAAAGTAATTATTTAAAAACTAAAAATAAGAATTTATCCTTTTATTGCATGGATCCATAGACAGGCCTGATCTTAGCAAAATCTGCCACGCAAACCACTACAGTCAAAGGAGGAATGTGCACAATCGTCAGTGTGGTATCTTATATACTTGCTAATGATGAGTGGGTTTAGTTTGAGTGTAAAAGTCTGTGAGATTTAGAAAATTGGTAACAACCTTTGGTTGTCCTCTGAACTCTTCCAACAATCATTACAAAGGTGAACAGATAAAAAAAAACACGTTTTTGTTGTTGTTTATCCTCACCCGAGGACTTTTTTTGCATTTATCTTCAGATAGAGCAGGAGGGAGAGAGGGGGGAAGAGCAAGAGAAAAACATCGATGTGAGAGAGACACATCAAGTGTTTGCCACCCACACGACCCCAACCGGGGTGGGGACAAAATGCAACCAAGGTACGTACCCTTAGCAGGAACCGAACCTGGGACTCCCTGGTCCGCAGGCCGACACTCTAACCACTGAGCCAAACCAGCCAGGGCAAGAAACACTTTTAAAACTGTCTGTGCACAGTCTGCTTTTAAATTTTGCATTGCCCCAACTAAGGATGTCTTGGTGTAATCAGTTCCCAAACATATGGGCAGTCAATAGATCCTGAATGATTCTTTGGCTGGCTCAGAACCACACATTGTTGGAATAAGGGTTAGGTACAAAACAGAAGTTAAATCTTTCTAAAACTAAAAAATGAATTAAAGGTTAAGTTTTTAGCTTGAGAGGCCCATCTGAATTAGATAATCATAAATGAATGATGGCAAAAAATACATCAATAAAAATGTCCTTTATATTTTACTGCATTACAGAAGTTTAGGACTGAAAAAAACATTAAGAGCCATGCAGGTCCACCCCTCTAAAAGATGCGCACAGCTCTACTGCCCAACTCCCACAATCTCACCCTACATGGTCATTAGCTTAAATATGAGCTTCTCTCTCTCCAGTTCTGGGAAACTGGCTAACTGGTAAGACATTCTGTTCCATCTTTAGACGCAGTTCTATACGTTAAGTTGAATTTAGAAACAAAGTTCCATTTGAGCTTTGGATTTAGAATTATAGTTTTTATGATTTTTCCATCCAGAACCGTTTTATAAATTCCTGACTTCCAAGATACTCTCCTCATTAGAAACAGATCCTATCTTGAGGAAAAAGACACAAAATCTGGAGCATGATTTTTAGCATCTTTGCACAGAGATGATTAGTAGCTAATTAATTCTTTTAATACCTATTAAAGAACACAAATTGTTACTATAAATTCCTAGAAAAAAGTGAGTTATTTGATTCAAAAGGCTTTTGCCTGGCCGGTGTGGCTCAGTGGATTAAACACTGTCCCATGCCCTGTTTGATTCTTTTGGGGCACGTGCCTGGGCTTGATCCATGGTGCGGGCGTGTGGGGGGTGGCTAATCAATCAACCTCCCTCCCTCCCTCCCTCCCTCCCTCCCTCCCTCCTTCCCTCCATCCTTCCTTCCTTCCTTCCTTCCTCACCCCGAGGACATTTTTGCATTTATCTTCAGACAGAGCAGAGGAAGAAAAGGGGGGGGGGGACATCGATGCGAGAGAAACACATCAAGTGGTTGCCACCCACACGACCCCAACCGAGGCTGGGGACAAACTGCAACTGAGGTATGTGCCCTCGGCAAGAACCGAACCCAGGTCTCTAGGGACCGTGGGCCAACGCTCTAACCGTTGAGCCAAACCGACAAGGGCTCACTGTTTTGTTTTGTTTTTTATCCTCACCTGAGGACACTTTTTTCCATTCTTTGTTCAGAAAGAGTGGGAGGGAGAGAGAGGAAGAGAGAGAGAGAGAGAGAGAGAGAGAGAAACATCGACGTGAAAGGGACACACCGAGTGGCTGCCACCTGCACGACCAACCAGGGCCAGGGACAAACTGCAATCGAGGTATGTGCCCCTAGCCGGAACCGACCCTGCTTCTCTCCGGACCGCAGGCCAATGCTCTAACCGCTGAGCCAAACCAGCCAGGGCTTAATGTATCTTTCTTACATCGATGTGTCTATCTCTCTCTCTAAAACAATAAAAATTTAAAAAGGCTTTCCTTAAAGCAGATCTAGTCTTTATACAGGGCTTTAAAAATCAGACCAAATCTCCTCCTGCTGGTGTGGCTCAATGGTTGAGCGTCCCTGGTTCGATTCCCTGTCAGGACACATGTCCAGGTTGTCGGCCTGGTCCCCAGTGGGGGGGCATTCAGGAGGCAGCCAATCGATGTTCTCCCTCATTGATGTTTCTATCTCTCTCTGCCTCTTATTTCCTCTCTCTCGAAAATCAATAAAGGAAAAACAATTAAAATTAAAAAATCAGACCAAATCTCAAGCAACAGATTTTATGAAAACAAGTTGATGTTCTCAATGTTTTCTGACCAAGGCACAATTTAACATTAAAATAATAAAACCTCATCATAACACAAATAACTTTTGCTCACCAAACATCCCCAAAAGTTAAAAAATATAAAGCAACCTTAATCTTATCACTTATTTTTATAATTAATGCATTAATTGCAACAAAACTAATTTTGCTACAGAAGTAGCTTATTTATAACATCTACAGTCCATGGAAAATATGCTGGGTTCATCTTTTAGGATGATGAGAGAAGGTATGTATTTAAAAGTAAGATATTTATATTCTGGGATCCTTTTTATTCCATTTTAAATTGCTATCTCTATCATGGGATAAAGCTATTTATATACAGTTGACAAGGACAAAACTGCCTAAGACCAAGCCACATTAGCTTAGCTCAGTCTTATGAAAAATGCAGTACAGAATTTCCTAGATTTAATTCATTATTGATATTAGATTTATCACTCATGTTCATTAATTACTTTATAAGTACTTGAATAAGACTCCCTGACTATTTAATAAAGACTTAAGGCTCAGATGAAGTATTGAATGGTTGTTGCTAGATTCAGTCTCAATTCAGTATCTATACATTTATTTGGTTTTAAAAGCAGTTTGCTTTCCAAAGCTAGAAAGGGAAGAATCCAAGTCCATCATGAAAAGGTTATTGCTCAATGTTAAACTCAATTGTCATCTCTCTACAAGTCTTCTCTAAATATCCACATCTGGAAGTGATAGTTCCTTCTTGTGAACCTAGAGGCCTTGATCTGTATCTCTTTCTTATTATTTCCCCTTTCTTGTTTACAAGACCCTTGTGGCTAGGACCTGAGCGTGATTCATTTCTGGATTCCTCACAGCATCTAGCATGCAGTCTGATAAGTGATTACTCCTGAATAAGAGAGCAAGAGAGTTGCTGGGTAGGGCCTTTCTGAGAAAAAGAGGAGGCCGCTTAGAAAGCTTGGCCCTGAAGTAAACTTATTGGGAGTATTTGAACAACCAAAGGAAGTGGTTATAAAAAATAAATGAGGTTCTTGCTGGGCCTTTAAAATAAGGAGTACAACTAGAAATCCACATGATTAGGAGGACACACACACAGTCCTGAACATTGCAAGGAAGACTGGAAAGCAGGAAACATGGATGCATACCATTCCCAAATAGAAATCTTTTGAAAGTCAGAACCTTCTCAGAAAGACCAGGATAGATTAATAAAGTATGACACATTTATGACAATAGGTAAGTAGGAGGAGAAGGAGGGCAAATACCTCTGTTTGGCTATCCATTATCAGGAAGATAAGGAGAAAACCATGGAGGAAATGAGATGATTCAATCAGATCACTCAAGGGTTGCCAATCTAGCTGTCACTCGAATATCCAGTTACTCTTTATCATTCTTGAAGAAAAAAAGAAGAGACCTAAGCAGTTTTCAAAATATCCCAGAAGCAGAGTACTCCTCTTTTAAGACTCACTTGGAAATCTTTCCAACTTTCGCTTTTGACCAGGTACCATGCTTGCCAAATCCTCCCTTAGTGATATGCCTAGACATGGAAAGGATGTATCAAAATGATCATCCTCATAAAATACAAACAAGTATAAGGTTTTATTGCAATATTCCCTAATTTCTAAACCTCTGTACCTTTAGATTTTAGCTTTCCTATTTCTTGGCATGCACCTCATTCTCTCTGCAAAAGTCCTTTATAATATGCCTAAACCCACAACACTGCTCTTTGAACTAACTAAAATTAATTAGCTGTTTGGGGATGATAATACTTTAAAACACTAAGATCACAACAACTACTCAAAAAAAAGACCACAAAAAGCTCCCCTAAAATGAAGCCCAAATCCCTGACCAATGCTTACTCCACCCAGGCAGTCAAGTTTTACCTAAAAAAAGTCATGTTCTCATTGTCAAATGTAAGCAAATATCTCTTAGCCCAGTTCTGAATGAAAAACAAATCTAAACATTGTTACCATCTTTCCCCTTAATGTCCCCCCACAATCCAACTTGCAACCTTTAGGCTGCTGTGAGTATCCTCAATCATTTCTGGCTCTCCAACTTAACATACTCCAAGTGGCTCTCTACGTTCAAAGTACATTATCTTCACTGCACTACCTTTTTGACTTGCATTTTACGTAATTGTGTTTTCCTCTGTCATGAGATGACATGATTTTTATTTTAAAGCCCAATCAGGAGCACTATCACATGCGTTTTATGTTCCAGTACTGCTTCAGGTATTCACTGAAGTTAGTTCCAGGCTTCGTTTATTTGAATTAGCTAAAACTGTTGGGATGTTGTAACTAGATGGGTAAGAAGAAAGGGGATAGGATTAAGGCTAATTTGTGCCCTGGCCAGTGTGGTTCAGTGGTTAGAGCATCAGCCCATGCACCTAAGGGTTTTGGGTTCAATTCCTGATCCCAGTCAGGGCACATGTGGGAAGCAACCAATCAATGTGTCTTTCTCACATCACTGTTTCTCTCTCCCCCCTCTCCCTTCCATTCTCTCTAAAAATCAATGGAAAAAATATCCTCAGGTGAAGATTAACATCAACAACAACAACAAAAAGCTAATTTGTGCTTGCTATTTTAGATATTCTTCGAAACTACAAAGAAAAATTAAAACTAAATTTGAGAACCGAGGTTTTTCAAAAACAAAATAATTCTACTAACAGATAATTTGGTTCTCATGTTTGTAGAGACGAACCTAAGGACAAATGCCATTATCAAACACAGCTAAAAAGCCTTTTAAGATTTAAGGAGGTATATGCATGCCACAATAAAACCAACCTCAAATTGACAATTTCAGAAAAAGAAAAATAACACTGCTCTGGAAATCAAAAGACCTATATGTTTGTGATCTGGCCCGCTGCCCACCATGCTGGTGGCCTTGTCCAGTCACTCTACTAAGCCACTCCAGCACTGATGTATACTGAACACACATGCTAAGGAGTGGTCTGATATGGAAGGCCTACACTTCACTACTTGAGGATGCAATAAATGAATGATACAAGGGAAGACAGGGTGACTAGACAGAAAAGATGGTTCAACAGTCTTTAAGCTCATCTAAGGTTTCTACTTAAGCAAGAAAGCACTAAGCTTAGTGCCAGAAACCTTACTACTTAAATTCCAAACCCTTACATAACTGGATACAGATGGCACACACCACGATAAGAACGCATAATGTACCCTTACTAAAGACCCCTTTCCTTATTAATGCCAAGTTTAGTGTTTGAGGGTGTCTGTTTCTAGCTCCAAAAAGCTAAGTATGAAGCTTTTCAAACTGCCTACTGGAAAAACCATGCTTCCCAAAAGACTAAGGGTTAGAACTGGCTGCATACCGCTCTCCCTAAAGATCTGCTCACAAGGACATATTTTTAGATTGGCAGTAGAAACACTTTTCCCTTCAAAAACAAAAACATATTTCTGTTTGCTATTACAACATAATCTTTTAAACAGGGCCTAGATCATAAAATCATTATAAATAAAGGCACTGCAACTGGTATAAGCAATGAAACTGATAGGAAGGCATGAACAGAACATTTTATAACCTGTTTCTGTGGAATAGACATGGTATGTAAACACCTTACTTCACACACTTTCTTCCTCATTCCTTTATTAATTCTCCACTTAAACCATCCCTACATATACGACAGTAATAAAACAGTATTAGTATTTTGTATGATGGAGGGAAAAAGACCAAATACTTTAGTGAAGTATTCTAAAGCAAAGGTCTGCAGCCTCCTTTTGTAAATTAAGTTTTACTGAAAACTGCAATACTCATCCATTTACAATGTCTATGACTAGTCGAAGTGTTACAACAGAAACCTTATGGCCCGCAAGCTGAAAATATTATATGGCTCTTTACCAAAAAAGGGTCAGGTAACATTTAGAATCCAGTTCTAAAGAAAGTTAAGTGTTTTATTTCACCGAATCCTTCCATGACAAAGGTAGTGTTATTCTCCATTTACTGAGAAACTGAGTGCCAGAGTTTGAGAAGCCTGCCCTAAATCACACAGCTGTTTTATGGCTCCCACACCTGTTCAGCCTCCATCAGGAATAATCTGGGCTAGCCCCTTTGCCCCACAGAAATATTTGTTAATCTCTTTGACCCTCCAACCTAATAGGAGTCAATAAATTCTTGCAGAAAGAATGATGAGTAACTGGTTTTTCAGGCTCTGAGCCTGAAAGAGAATTCTGACATGAGCTAAAGACAGAAATAGTGCCAGTAGCCTGAGTCAAATTGTATCCTAAAACAAAGAGCCATTTTGCTTACCGGATCACTTATAAGATTCAGAAACCCTGAGAACTTCTTGTCCAGCTTCTGGCAGGATCCTGTATTTGTGTATACTCAGAAGAGGTGAACGTGTGACTCTGAAGAATGTTTCAAAGATGCCAACTCAAGAGCTTTCGAGTTTAGAAACTACTTGTCATATGCATTACCTTCAACTGATGTGTTACTCAGCTCAGTGATAAAGACATCGATATTATTCCAACTTTACTGATAAGAAAGCTAAGGATGGGTATTTTAAGTTACTTGCTTAAGGTCACAATATAGTAAAGGGTGGATTTGGAAATGTAAAAGCTCTAAAATTCTGTTCTTGATTTAGTATAGCTTGTTTATTCTCACTTTCTGCACTGTTTTAAGGTATATGTCTATTCAAAGTGTTCAGACAGATGAGCAGCCTCAGCTTTGATTACTGGCTTTAAAATCCTTAATCCAAAAGATTGTTTTCATCCACTTTCTCTGTTCCCAAAATCTCTGTAGCAATCATAAAAGAGAAGATGCTAATGATACCGCTGTCTCCTATCATATGAGCATCTTTCTTTCATTTCTCTGTTGTCTCTTTCCACACTCTATTACTCTTTTCTTTTCTATTTTATCCTTCCCCTTTGCATGTCTCTACATCAGTCAGTAGCACCTACGAATACTCAGCTGTCAACAGTGGGGGGCAGTAAAGTACAGGGTAAAGAAAGAAAATGTACTGGACCTGGAAAGTCTTGTTCTCTGGCTACTAATCTGCTATATGTCCATGATCCTGGACAAATCATTTAATTTCTTGGAGCCTATGCTCACCTACAAAAGCACCTCACTGGGAAGCTGCAGCACATGAACGGGAAAATACATTAGAAGGTCACAAAAAATATTAAGCATCATACACAAGCCAGATGGCATGTCATCAGCATTGCTCAAAGAATTCTCAATTAAAATCCTGGATGGTGTTAAAAGAATGTCAAGATGAGCTTGGCTGTATTGATTTGACTGTATGGATTCTGCTGATTCACAGACACACTGAATTCTGCCCTCTGCTTAGTGTCTTTTATCACAGATTTAAATGTTGAAAGAAAGAAAAAGATTGGGGAGGACGGGGAGGAGGAGGGCAGGCATGAGAAAAAACAAATTTTCCAAGCCAGCCAAACCTTGAATCTCCCACCTCCATGTAGACAGCTGTCAGGAACTGAGAATGTAAAGACCACTTCAAAGAGTGCAAAGCAACTGAGATGGTTATGCTAATCTCTTACATTTGTACATGCTTTACACTTAGTAAAATAGCTTTCTTCACATTATCTAATTTGTTTTTCACTGCAAACATAGTATAGGTACTGTAATTCCTATCTGACAGATGAAGATACTTTATCCAGACTGAGGGTCTTCTTGCCTTAGGTCACAAGGCAAGTACAGGCCAGAGCTGGAACTAAAACCCATGCCCCTGATTTTCAATTGTGTGCTCTTTCACTGCAGGTTCTCCTCTCTCTTTCGAATTGACAACTCAGTAGAGGGTCAAAAACTTAAGAACCTATGAGACGTCTCAGCCTGGAACATAAATCCACCAAGCCTTCTATCTTTAGTTATCCTGTTCCTCCTCCTTGAAAAAGTACTCCAAAATGCCAAGATGCCAGATTCTTAGACATTTCAAAGTAGAAAACTTAAGGTTTTCAAGCTTGTTAAAGCTGCAGCTGTCCACAAGGATGGGGACTTAGAGATAACTGGTCACCAACCAAGAGTGAAGATGAAAAGTTCTGGTAAATCCAGCTCAAAGTTCACTCTGGGGGCCTGGTGATGAAAAGCCATTTAGTCATCTTTTCACTATACAGTAGTTCAAATGAATGGCCTTAGGCTAGCCCCCTTATTGAGATGGTTCCATAGCTGCACTTATAGGAGGAATCGTCTGGCTAAATTCATGTTGTCCTTCAAAATTATAGCTATTGCTACACTGTGAATATGGTGAATTCCTTTGTTCCAACTTCCTCCCTAAGGGTAAAGCAATGAGTATAAATCACAGCTAAGAACTATAAAGCAACTGATTATTTAAGAATACCATGACTTATCTAAAAATACCAATCTCTGTGGTTCAAGATAAGAATCCAAATCTAGGAGGTGCCCAATACATAACACACAGTGTGCATCTACAAGCTATGGAACACCAAAGCACACCCAACGCAACTCTAACCTCCTATCTATATGGAAAAAGTCCTTCAACGACTTATCTGACCTTGGTGAACTTAGTACTGATGAAAGACAATTTTCCAACACAATGGTAGTATTCATGCTTTGTTCTGAAAAGAAAGGTGGCTAGGGTCACCTATCTTGTTTGACAAAAACTTTAAAAATAATTCAATTTTATTAAATATATAATCCTTTTATGATCAACCTGTTTAGTCATAGTGTAAGATTATATGCGAACTCTGAGAAAATTCTGTTTAAAAACTGTGTGCCTTGCCCTGGCTGGTTTGGCTCAGCGGTTAGAGCGTTGGTCTGTGGTCCAAAGAGACCCGGGTTCAGTTCCCGCTAAAGGCATGTATCTCGGTTGCAGTTTGTCCCTGGCCCTGGTTGGGTCATGTGGGAGGCAGCCACTCAATGTGTCCCTTTCACGTTGATATTTCTCTCCCTCTCTCTCTCTTCCTCTTGCTCCCTCCCACTCTATCTGAACAGAAAATGGAAAAATGTCCTCGGGTGAGAATAAAAAAATAACAAAACAAAACCTTGTGCCTTTTGGGGGAAGAGAAGCATAGGAGGAGAAATTAGTCCCACAAAATAGAATCAGCTTTAACTTGTTTTTCAAATACAGTAACAAGGTGCAGTGCAAAGAGCACAGGGCTTATGTCACTAGCTTCTGCCTCTTGTTTCCTCACTCACAAAATGGGGTAGTAATCCTTTGTCCTACCTACCTTAGGCAAATACCAAGTGAGAGAATATAAAGTCACTCCATTAACTGTAAAGTACTGCATTTCATAAAAACATTACATACTATTTAAAAGCTTAACTGCCTCCAAGGGTAGCTTCATGGGCGTATGGCCAGTTAATTACCAGGAGAGAAATCATCATGAAGTTCAGAATATAAATAACCAGGTAAGATGGCTGGAAATTTACCACTATTTCTCTAGTGAAAAGTTTCTTATTGCCTTTATTTTAGATTGAGGATAATTACAACATACTTAGCCTAGAAACTAAATATAGGTGCCTTATAGAAAAAAATCCTACAGATGTGGCTATCCTATGCCTCATAATTTATTGTGTATGCTGCCCATCACTATTATCATGATCGTGTGGCTATAAATTACTTGCTCAGCAAATGTTGCTAAATTCCTACATGTGTATTTATGGTTGGCTTCATGCAGAATGCTGCCATTTGAGACTTCAAAAGCTAATACTAGTAAGATTAAACCCAATGCAACACAGGAAAAAACTCCAGTCTTTACACTAGATAGAGATGTGTGTACACTTAAAGCTTAAACAAAAAAGTTTCAGGTTGTACGTACACACACACACACACACGTACATATATATAACTAGTCCCAAGAAACTGCTGCATAACATTTCAAGGAAATATTTGTATATTTTCAGAACAAGTAAAGGCCACCAGTTTCTAGGGCAGTATTTTTCATCTTTTACATATCAAGGCACACACTAAAAATGTTAATATTAGCTTTTTGAATATTTAACCTATGGGCTGATACTGATACCCTCACTCAGTTTAATTTGTCACAAGATCATGTACCGTGCATGGTGCTCTAAGTAGTCTGAGGAAAATGTGACACATTTACTTGGTCATGTATGCCTGGATAGGGAAATAACAAGTATTCTCTGGTCTAACTAAACTAACATTCAAAAAAATGACCAAGTAACATTAAGGGTAAGGAATACTAATTCATATATGGGAGTTACACGCTCAGGTAATAGGGTGTGCAATTTAAAAAGCTTAGTGAGCCCTTGCCAGTTTGGCTCAGCGGTTAGAGCATCAGCCTGTGGTCCAGAGAGACCTGGGTTTGGTTTCTGCTAAGGGCACTGTACCTTGGATGCAGTTTGTCCCCGGCCCTGGTTGGGTTGTCTGGGTGGCAACCACTTGATGTGTCCATTTCACGTCAATGCCCCCCCCCCATCTGAACAAAATATGGAAAAATGTCCTCTGGTGAGGATTAAAAAAATAATAATAAAAATAAATAAAAAAGCTTAGAGAGCCCTGGCTGGTTTGGCTCAGCGGTTGGAGCGTCGGCCCGCGGACCAGAGAGTCCTGGGTTCAGTTCCCACTGGGGGCACGTACCTCGGTTGCAGTTTGTCCCCGGCCCCAGTTGGGGTTGTGTGGGTGGTAACCAGTGGATGTCTCTCCCTCACATCGATGTTTCTCTCTCTCTCTTCCTCCCTCTCTATCTGAAAATAAATGCAAAAATGTCCTCAGGTGAGGATTATTAAAAAAAAGCTTAGAGAACACTGACCTAGAGAACTCAGCCATGCTGCTTTCTAAATGTCTCAACTTCAGGGTTTGACTTTTTTTGTTTCCATCTTTAACATGAAGCTTTATTCTTCTGAGTTTTCCATCCATTTTTTTTTTCCCTCTCCCATTCATTCCCCAAATTCAGATATAATCTCTATGAGCTTAAATTTCAAATCTATATGACCAATTCTGGTATTTCTCCTAAGTTCCAGTCCTACATGCTGACCACCTCCAACTGGAAGGCACCCAGAACTCATACCCCTGGTATCCAAAATCACATCTATCTTTCTCTTTCCCCAAACCTGCTCCTTCTAACTTTTTGTTCTATCTTCCAGGTACTCAAGCTTGACATTTCCGAGTCATCTTGGTCTCTGTTCTTCAATTCTAACCAACTTCTAAATTCTGTAATAACAGTGTCCATGTCCTGATCATCTTCTCACTGCCACTAACTTTGTTCAGGCCTTCATCACCTCCACATAATAATAAAAATGATGACGATAATAACTAATACTCATTTAGTATTTGCTGTATGCCAGGTCTGCTTTTAATGCTGACATTACTTTTAACCCTCATAACAATCCAGTCAGTAAGAGTTATAAACCTAGTATGTGAACTCACTGCATTGTTCACTGTTTCTAGTGTCTTCTACTCAAATTCTGCTCATTTCTATATGATTAATCTTATAAAAACACATCTCTGATAATGCCACATCAACCCATTACCCCAAATCTTTAACAGTTCACCAATGCCAAGCAGACAGTTTGAATTTCTTAGCTAGGCAGTCAAAGCCCTCCATCTGACCCAATTTGCGTCTGAACACTTTCTTTTGCCACTCCCTCCTGTCCTTAACTCATCTCCTTATGCTCTAAACAGACTAGACCATTTACTGCTCTCTTCAGCCCACACTGCACTTTTTGAACCATGACCTTGCTCTTCCTGTTCTCATGCCTAGAATGCTCTTGTCCCTACCTCCCTGAGTCCAACGCCCTGTTAAACTGCCCTCCTTCATTCCTAAGCCAAAAGTAAAGGTTTCCCCTCCTCTAAATTCAGTGTCCTGTGTTTGTAGTTCCCATATCAGTTTCGTATATTTGATATACAACATCTGTCTCTCTTACCAGATTGTTAAATCCTGGAGTAAGGTTTTATTTGTATACATTTTTAAAGTCCCCACATAAAAGATATCCATGTATGGTGAATGAGTAAAAGCATCCAACTTCAGAATTTTCTCAAAGGTAAGAACTATATACCTTACTTAGACAGATAAAGGAAAAATTCATTTTATCTGGATATTTCTAGTCAAGCAGGTCTTCTTCCCTTTAGTCTTCTATGTAACTGAAACTATGGAGACAGACCAAAATGATAGCACTTTCAAAAAAAAAAAAGAATAACGAGGCAAATCAGCACTGCCTGTTTGCTTGGTTATTTTAGTCTCCATTCTTCCTTTGAACTAAGGAACACAAGGTCACAAGCTATGTTATGCCTCTTAAAGTTAAACATTTACTAGGTGTTTTTTTTCTTTAGTTCTGTTTTTACACTGGAATTTACCTTCATTTCTTATCCTTCAACTGCCCTTTTTCATTGCAAGGTGTGAAACTGTAATTTAATTTATAGTAAACAATCTAAATAGAGAAAAACTTTTCATCAATTACTGAACACTGGGTCTGGTTTTGGAATGTGACAAAGGGAGAGACAGAAAGATAAGGGCGATTCTACAAATAGAATCTGATCAAGTTTTAAAGAGTTGGGCCCAATACTGATGCAGCAGAAAGGTAAGCTTCTGGGAAATAAAGACAAGAGGCAGATACCACTCAGCTATGTCTACTATAATTTTCTGTCACAGTATCTCTCAGGACTTAAATATTACTAAGTTATACCATCTAAGCTCTCATTCTTTCAATAAACTGTAACTTTTGTTCAAATATATGAAGGTGGTGGAAAGAAATTCAACAAGAGAAAAAATTTTAAATTTCAAGAAAAGTATAGTCTATCAGAATATACAAAATAAGAAAAACCAAATCCACACTACATACATGTGCCGATACACACTGACACTTTGCTGGTGGTAAAGACTAAAGTTGGCATGATTAAAATATTATTTTGGGAATATACTGACAATGATTTCTATTTCAGACTTGTCAAATGTTTGAAATGATCCTGGGATCTTTGTTTATTAAATACAGGCTGGCTTAGCAACTCACATGAAAAACCAGGCCCAAACTTGTGGGAATTAGCTTGTTCTTGAGGAGTGATAACAAAAAACAAAACCACCCAGCCAGTGTGGTTCAGTGGATTAAGCATGGTCCCATGCACCAAGAGGTCACTGGTTCGATTCCTAGTCAAGGCACATGCCTGGGTTTCAGGCTTGATCTCCAATAGGGAGCAAGCAGGAGGCAACCAATCGATGTTTCTCTCTCACCGATGTTTCTATTTCTCTTTCTCTCTCCCTTCTTTTCTCTCTAAAACCAATAAAAACATTAAAAACAAAACAAAAAAACTAGCTAGCACGCAGGTGTTGTATTTGTATACCTTCTTCCTTGTAATGCATAAAAGTAATCATGCTCTTTGGGACACCTCAGCCAGGTGGGCACCATTAGCTTCCTAGCTGATTCTCCACTTTCTGAATAAACAATTGGCTGAGGCAAGAAATCTTCAGATCCCAAAAGGGATAGAAAGTCCGCTACCACGGCAGACTTTCTAACCAATAGATTCTACATGGAGACTTTTGAATCTCTTCTATGGTCCATTTTCTCTCTGTTCCTTCTCTGAACTTACATAGGCCAGTCATCTAAAAAATCTAAAAGAGCCCTGGCCGGTTTGGCTCAGCAGTTAGAGCATTGGCCTGTGGATCCTGGGTTTGGTTCCCAATAAGGGCACATACCTTGGTTGCAGTTTGTCCCCGCCCGGGTTGGCGTCATATGGGTGGCAATCACTCAATGTGTCTCTCTCACGTCCATGTTTCTCTCTCTCTCTCTCTTTCCCCCCGCCTCCCTCCTACTCTATCTGAAGATAAATGCAAAAATGTCCTCAGGTGAGGTTTAAAAAAAAAAAGCTTAAAGATTGGGGCACCTAACCTATCTGGGCCTCAACTTCTCCATTTTACAAGAAGGGAACTAGATCAGATTCGTAAGTGACTTTCATAAACCTAACAAGAATATACAAACTCTGTATGCATGTATTAGTAAGGGTAAGGATAGGCAAAATAACTTCATTCATGAAGACCATCTATAAACGATTAGCTTTAAGAATGCTTTTTGGGTAACTAAAGCCTCCACAAAAGTATAGCTTCTTTAAAAGGAGACCTCATCATATTTTAGTAACATAATCCAACATATACATACCTGGAACTGAAATTTCATTTGGAAAGGCCAATGCCAATTTTGCCATACTTTATTCTGCCTGAATATGATTCTTTCTATGCACAGAACGGAGGCAGACATCAGTGCTGAATGACCATGCCTGAACGAATATAACTTAATAGGACAGGAAATCAAATAGATCACAAAATATCCACCCCACCCCAAGAAGAAAAAAAGGTCCTAAAAATAGATGACAGCAGGCATATAAAATGGGTGAGAACCAGATCCCCATGGACTTCCACCATTTATCTACCTCACAGTAGACATCAACTATATGAAATTTATGCTAATGTTTATATTTCGGTGAAAGACCAATTATTATTTTTATAAAATCTTTTCACCCAAACACTTACTTGCTTGCTACTACTGTGCAAGCTATTAACTGCCTCTCAAGCTTGAAAGCAGAAAGGAGATCTTATGACCACAAAACAAACCAAAAAATGGCTCCCAGTTCACTTTATAAATATTTGGTACATAAACTAAAAATGTAACCTCTAATGGTAAACATCTGAAACTATTACAATTTACCTGAATTATAATGCAAATCTCATATCAAATTGGAACGGGTTTCCAATTTTTTATCTGAAAGGTTCCTAAATCTTATAAGGGTTTCCAAAAAAATCAGCATTCCCATATCATCTTATTCTGAAGACCCTAATTTCTGACGAAGGGGTTAAAATTATTTCATAGGAATCTCGGTAAGGGAAGGTTTGATGGTCTCAATGTATGCATTACATAGAATCATGTCAGCATAAACAGAAATATGCAGGTGAACGCATGTGGAATCAATTTAAAAGAGATGTGTTGGGTTTGAACAAACTTCTTTGTAAACGTTAAAATACTGGCATTTCTTTTTCTTTGAGGCCACCCCTATCTTTATAAGCACTTACCCCACCCCCCAGTTTAAATTAGTAACAAGTAATATTATGTAGCACTTTGCAATTTGCAAAAGCACTGTGACATATATGATCTCATTTGAGACTCACCACTAAATAGGAAGGTGCTATTTTTAGGACCCATTTTTACATGTGAGGAAGCTGACACTAAATGGCTGACTTGCCCAAGCCCACAAAGCTGGAGACAGCTGTGTAGGGACCTGAACACAAGTCTCCTGTCTTTAAACAGCCTGCTTTTGCTACTGCACCATGCTGCCTCAAATACTGTAATCAGAGTAAAATAAATGCCCAAATCTCAGACCCCATCTAAGCCTCCCCACCCACATACAGCTACCCCTAGTCTAAGTTATAGTTAGCTTTAGAAAGTCTTTGTTCCTTATGGAAGTAGAGTTTTCATTTCTCTGGGAAACATGTAACTGGTTAAAGTGTAAATGAAGAGATCATATAAACACCATTTGACATCCACTGGAAAATATCTTAGTCACCAGGGGTTCTGCATAGACATGCCTACATGCATTTTCCAGGTAGTAGGTCAGATTCTCAGAGTCCATGACCCTAAAAGGGTTAAGAATCCAGGCCAGAGATAGTGGCTAGATATCTCTCCAAGAAGCTAAATCCACAAAGTTCTTAATATAAAGAATTTTATCTAGGCCTCATACTGTGCCCCACTTACCTTCTTCTGCTTCCCCTGCTCCAGGCACAGAGCCCTTCAGTATTTAGAAATTTTTTTTTAATTATATATAAAACCTAGAGCAACTGATAACATATAAATCAACGAACTGTAAAAAAAATTAATTTTAATTAAATTATATTAAAATGTAATCCTTAACATTCCTCTCTCTTATGACATAACTTCCCAGAATGACTGTTTTCTTACCATAAACATTCCAATTCCCAAAAGAAGGTTCACAAACACTACTTTGAACTCCTGAAATACCATTCTTCACTAAGAACCCTCTAAGATTACACAGAAGACAAGGTAGCATGCAAAGAATTCTAAATCTGTTAGGCCGTTCACTCAACTATCATACCAAAAGGATTTTAAAATTTTTTGCTGGGGGGAGGGAAAAGATAATAGTGGGAGAGAATGAATACAGCTCTATTGTCTTACTGCTTAAAAACTCCTAATTTGAATCTATAACATATTCCTACTAACCACTCAACTTGAACATCAGAAGCACAGTCTCTTTTCATCTTAAATAGAGCTTTTCAGTCCAAATCTGTATAAACAAACTTTGTCCTTCAATCCTTCAACTCCTCGGCAGTTTTTCAAGGTCACTTTTGCAAGCAGAGACAGAAGCCTGCATCTAGCAACTTTGCCTGCTATAGCATGCCAATTCTAGGAGTCCAAAATCTAAACCCCTATCGATCCTCTCAGGTAAATCCTTTACTCAAGGGGAAGTGAGGGGAAGGCAAATCAGCACCCTCCAAACTTCTCCTCTAAGAGGGCCTGCTCCTGTTCCCTACCCAGAGACTGAGTGCTGGCTCACTGCTCCACACTGCAGAAATGTTCCAATGACCTTCATTCCATACTTGCAAATAAAAAGAAAATAAAGAATTGCTTTTTAAAATCAAGTGCATTATAGATCTTTGGTACATGGGATGGAAGATTTCACTATTCACAAGAACTGACTGGTTATTGATTAGCAACCTGCATTACCTTCATAGCCTAAAGAGGAAAAAATACATATATATCAAGGGCAAAAGACAGAGTGCCTACACTTTTAACTTTCCTATTCACAAACTGCAGGTAAATTAAGACTTAAATATTTCACACAGAAAATGAAAAGCATTTTGCTCACATCACTTTAAAGAACCAAATCAACACCTGACAAAATGTGTGAAATTGGTGGAAAAAGATTTACTCTTGTCATTGTCAATACAATGGAGAAGTCTGCTTCTAACCAGCATTCTATGCTAAAATGTGCATTTTAAAACAAAGATTGATACTTACTTAATTGGTACTTATAAGAATTAGAAGCAGACAGGTAAATCAAGAAAGTTATGCGAGAATTTCACATTGGCATGTGGGCCTTCATTAGAACCTGCATCAGTGCAAATCCTATTTTAACACAAATTTAGAACAGCAATAGTGTTGCTTCCACCTCTGAAAACACAGATGTCAACAAAGTGCATGGAAATAAAAGAAGTCTTACAACAACTCAGCTTATTCTGTAGGAAAGCTTCAGTGCACTTGAACAAAGAAAAATTATTTGGAAAACAGCTAAGTTTACCCAATGCAAAGAGAAAGTGCTTTGCTTCCTTGTGCCCCTGAAAAATTATTAGCCTTTCTTTATGTACCTGATCTTGTTGCTTAACTAGGAAAAGAAATCCTAGTTGAAGGGCATGCAAAATCTAAATAGAGCAAGGTATTCTAGGTGCATCAAAAGGTATGCATGGAATGTAAAGTGGCCATTTTCTGAAACAGTGCAACTTGTCTACACTCTCTGAAGCTAAACAGTTTCTACCATTTTAACACAGAACAAAGAATTAAACTTACCGGGAACTGCATTAATTTTACATGTAGTTATTTATATCTCCTCGGACAGGGAGAATTTAAGTCACTCCTATCCCTCCCCCCAAAAAGGACGATGGAAACAAAAGGCAGCAGGAGATGCAGAAACCTGAGTCTGGAATGTCCAGTCCAGTGAAAACCCGAACAGCTGTCCCCCCCACCCCCCAGCAAACTATTCGCCATTTTTCTTTGTCTTTCAGCTGACCCCTGCCTCAGTGAAAAACTCCGAGGCTCCAATGAAGCCCTGCAGCCTCCTTCCACTTTAACAGTCAAAGGCATTCAATCTAGCATGCTATTTGACACCAAACCTTGCCTCCAGAGTGATCCCATTGGCTGAGCTGCTTCATTGGTTAAGAACACAAAGCCATGATTGGCTGTCAACGTCATCAGTTACCTCCTTTGTACACTTCCTGTTTTAAAGTTACCTTGAGAAGCAGAACAGGGGTCAGATCCAGACTTCAAACTACAGGGAACTTAGGCTTGGAAATGCCTGGCAAATGCACACAGCAGATGCAGTAGGGCCTCACGCGCTTCCAAAACACAGGATACTGCAAATTTAGAATTGTTTATAAAATCACACGAAAAGGTTATTACAGTTCCCACCCAAAGGATTTCTTATTGGCTGTCAGATTTCCATTTAAAATTTTTAAGGTAATTTAACTGCTTCTGATTGGCCATCAAAGATGTCTATAAGACACTGCTACAGTATCCTATGGCAGTAAACCAGAGAAGCAATGTACACAAGGTTGGAAAGTTGTACTTTAACTATCTTCAGTTTTCTATTGAGCATTAACAGAAGAAAAAATAAATTGGGTGGGGTAAGCCAATAGCTCTAAAGAAAATACAGCTTCTTTAACCGTAACAAAGCGTGGTATCAATGGCCATATAATAGTTTGCATAATTTCTAAAAAAGCATCTGTCATTATGTCCCTGGTAGTTTTAAAAACACATATTAGGCCCTGGCCGGTTTAAATCAGTGATTAGAGCATCAGCCTGTGGACTGTTGGGTCACAGGTTCGATTCTGGTCAAGAGCATGTACACCTGGGTTTCAGGTTTGATCCCTGACCCTGACTGGGGTCAGGCAGGAGGCAGCCAATTGATATGTCTCCCTCACATCGATGTTTCTCTCTCTCCCTCCCTCCCCCCCCTTCCAAGCTATCTAAAAAAAAAAATCAATGGAAAAATATCCTTGGGTGAGAATTAATAAAAAAATAATAATAAATAAAAATTAAATAAAAGCACATATTAGTACCAGGGTAAATCACTTTATTCTGAAACACAAACTAATCTAAATAGGAAAATTCTGGGGTCATGTATGAAGTTAGGGACAGAAACAATGGCATTTCCAAAAAGTCTACCAGGAACCCAAGAGGGAAATATAATGATAAAGGGGGTGGGGGGGAATTGGCAAAGAAGATAGAACATCAGTGAATGTATTGTTTAAAGCACATTATAGTTTAATGGATTAACACATTTATTTAAAGCAGTTGCAAAATGTTACTAATTTTTAATATTACACAGTTTTGGCCCTGGCTGGATAGCTCAGTTGGTTAGAGCTTTGTCCCAATACACCAAGGTTTCAGGTTTGATCCCCAGTTAGAATCAACCAATGAATGCATAAATAAGTGGAACAACAAATCAATATCTCTCTCTTTCTCCTTTCCTCTCTCTCTCTAAAAATCAATTAATAAATAAAAATACCACAGAGTTTTGATATAGAGCAGTGATTTTCAACCTTTTTCATCTCATGGCACACATATGTAAACTAATTACTAAAATTCTGCAGTATACCAAAAAATATATTTTTGCCAATCTGACAAACAAATAAGTATAATCTTAATTCATTCACACCCAAAGGCTATTGTTGTGTTAGCTGTTGTCATTTCTCTATTTGACAACCTAAGGGAAAAGAGATAAGTGCCCCTGACTAGTCAAGTATTGCATGTTTTAAAAATTCTTGCGGCACACCAGTGTGCCTCTTGCCCACCGGTAGAAAATTGCTGATATAGAGGATAATTTTTTCTACCACATTTTAAATAAACAGTAGGGCTGATCTCAGACTGAGATATTATAAACACAAGTATTCCCTGCTTTTCAAAAGTTCGCTTTACGCAACTTCACTTTTACAAAAGACCTACATTAGTACCTGTTTTTGCTAACCAAAAGAAATCCAAAGAGGAGCTTCTCTTTTATGAAGAAAAACAAAAATAGTAGTCAGCATTTGTTTTGCCGCAAGCGCCCCTAGCAGAGAGAGTAGCAGTGCAAAGCTCCTTTCCCAGGAACTACACTCAGCATCAACCAGCTTTAAAACTGTATCTGTGAGCATCTGTGCTTTATCTCAAGTTATTATAAGCATCTGTTAGCAAGATGTGTCCTAAAGTGAATGCTTCTTCACTTTACACTATTTCAGCTTACAAAGGTTTCATAGGAATAATCTACTTTCAGATGGCTAGGGAAACCTGCTGTATTTTGGTTACTGAAGATATTCTGGGGTCCTGAAATTTATCAATGTTGGTTGAAGATTTGCTTATGGATTTTGGACCCAGATGTTTAGGTTTTAAGAGGAGCCTTCAGCCCTGGCTGGTTTGGCTCCGCGCTTAGAGTGGCAGCCTGCAGTCTTGAGAGACCAGGGTTCGGTTCCCGCTAAGGGCACATATCTTGGTTGCAGTTTGTCCCCAGCCCTGGTTGGGTTGTGCGGGTGGCAACCACTTGATGTGTCCCTTTCACGGCGATGTTTCTCTTTCTCTCTCTCTCCCTCCCACTCTATCTGAACAAAAAAAGGAAAAATGTCCTTAGGTGAGGATTAAAAAAAAAAGAGGAGCCTTCAAATACAGTGAAAATTAGTTAACATGTCTTTTTTTCTTTTTTTACAAAATATTCAAATAGAAACATCTCACTATTACCTGAGGCTTTTAACAGTCTCCTCAAATCTGCTTCCTCCCATTAAAGCTAAGTATCCCAAGACTAAACAACACATCTGTTTTGCCAGGTAGACTAGATCTTTTCTAGAAATACCTCGGTTCTCTCACATGAGAGTGCATTATGTGCATATGCAGAGATTCGGTAGAGCCCTGAAATAGAAGCAAAGCTCTCTATCCTATCGTTTTGTCATATTAACTTCCCTACACACATTCTACTCATATCCCACACTGAAATGAAGTAATTTCTGAACAGCAATCAGTGCCAGGTTCTGTGCTAAGTACTTTAACCATCCAATGCTCACTATCCTTTTTTACAGGTAAAAAGAGTAAGGTTCAAAGAAGTCAAACAGCTGGCTGGCCCCTAGCCATATATCTAGTATGCGAACTCAGGTCCCACCTAGGTCAGAGTTCTTTCCACTGCACCACACTGCTTACCAAAACATAGGGCACCTCAGGACATATCCAAGGAAATTCTTAGGTGTCACACATATGTACAGATAGCATAAACCATTACACCTAACTTTATTAATTCACTAATTTAGAATCACAGATTTGACTAATGTTGACTTTAATCTGTTAGAGATCTAGCTAAGTATCTCAAAAAACAAACAAAAAACATATCCTATAAATTGGTACAAAAAAATATTTTTAAATCCTCGCCAGAGGACATGCTCTTTGATTTCAGGGAGAGGGAGAGAGGAGATGAGAGGGACGAAGAGGGAGGGAGGGGAAGGGAAAAAGAGAAACATCAATGTGAGAGAGAAACATCAGTTGGTTGCCTCCCTATGCCCCAAAGGGGGTCTCAACCTACAACCTAGGTACGTGCTCTGACAGGAAAAGCAACCTACGACCTTTCGGTGTATGGGATGATGTTCCAACTGGCCAGGGCAAGTTGATACAAATTTTATTACTTAACTATTACTAGCATTTAACTAGTAGCAAATCACATTTGTAATTTATAAGGACTTGAAATAACTAACAACCAAATCATTAAAAGTAGTATACATTAAAATATTAAGGGATTGCAGGCCCTGGGCAGGTAGCTCAGTTGGTTAGTGTCGATCTAATATGCCAAGGTTGTGGGTTCCATCTCCAGTCAGGGCACGTACAAGAATCAACTAACGAATGTATAAATAAGCGGAACAGCAAATAGATGTCTCTCCCCCTCCCTCGCCCCTTCCTCTCTGGGGAGGGAAAAAACAATAAAAAATATTAAGGAATTACATGGCAATTTCACTATGGCATGTAAAATAAGTGTTTAGTTATGCTAACAGGGCGTGTTGTAGGGCAATTTCTGAAGCCACAGAGTTGCAAGTATCACAGTTCTTTTCTCAAAAGTTTAGATCACATTCTGAATAGCTACCAGCCTGGGAAGAGAAGGCAGAAGGCCAACAGGAGAACTGTATGCCTTATACATGCTAGGGCCTCTTTTAACCCCAAAACAGTGGGGGTCAAATCAGCTGCAAGGAAGCAAAGAAGCTCATTTGAGGAGTGAGAGGCCAAAGAATAGAAAGAACATTTTCACATCACTGACTATTAATCAGTGTCACTATGACAAAACAACACTTGGGAGACAGGCAGAGCTAGAGTCAAATTCTGACTCCTCTACTTATTAATTGTATGACGTTGGACCAACCCTGAGCCTCAGTTTCCTCATCTGTAGTATTTGAATATCCCCACCTATATCAGAGCCAGTGTAAGAATTAAATGAGCCAATAACATATGTAAGGTATATTGTACTGAATAAGCACTGAAAAAATGGAAAATGCTAAAAATCATCCAATCCAAATTCCTTGCTTTACACGGTACTTAAGGCCCTAACGCTACTATGAGGGAATGCCTTTCATCTCCAGCATACTCTGCAACCCTGCAGAAAGCAACTCCTGAGCCATAAAGGGCAGTGTGGGAGGACTACCAGCTGCTACTAAAAATCTTCCCGTTTTTATACCAGAAATCCATGCTTTTCACCACCAATCCTGGCCTAGGTCTGTTTATTGTTCCAAAAGCCTACCCTTCGACTCTGCTTTTGATGTACCAGATTAAATTAAACCTTTCTCTTGATACTTTGTGAAGGTCTTTGGCATAGTTTTTATTAGTTCTTAGCAGTTTGCATAAAAAAAAAAAAACAACACAAAAAAAACCACAATACTTCAACTCCTATTTCTCATCAATAGTCACTTTAGTAGAATTCAAGCCACTAGTGGAAAGAGAACTCAAATTATCCTAGAATTTCCATTTGGCGGTCTGATCCATTTGCTTACTATAGCTTTCCCTTCTGTAGCCTGAACTAAAAGCCTCATGGGATCTCTGGGATTCCAACTCACATTCTCCCCTGGTTCTGGATCTCAGCAGACCTCTCTATATCAGACAAGTAATTGTCTTGCTCTAAAAAACACCAATGTCACTAAGACAAAACCAAAACCTCTGGTTACATGGTTCAAGCATTAATGCTCTCAAAGAAGGCAGGGTGGGAACTGATGCTCTTGGTCAGAAAATTGATTTTGAATCATAGCTACGTATACTTACTAGCTGCATGACCAAACCAAGGTACTTAACCATCTCTGAGCTTACTTCATCTGTAAAGTGGAATAAATAACTCCAACTCACAAGAGCGTTGAGGCTTAAATGAGATAAGTTAAAGCAATGAGCATTTATACCTGGTATGTGATACATGTTCAATTAATATCTAAATATACATTTGACTTGTCATATATTATAATTATATAGCACTTATCATATATTATAACTACTTTTTACCATGTCTCTATTACCAGAGAAGGGCTTCTTTTTTTTTTTTTTATCCTCACCTGAGAACATTTTTCAATTTTTTGTTCAGATAGAGTGGGAGGGGGAGAGAAAGAGAACCATCTACATGAAAAGGACACATCAAGTGGCTGCCTCCCACACAACCCAACCAGGGCCGGGAACAAACCACAACCAAGGTACGTACCCTTAGCGGGAACCAAACCAGGGTCTCTCTCGACCGCAGGCCGACGCTCTAACCACTGAGCAAACCATCCAGGGCGAGAAGGGTGTCTTATTTATATCCACATATATCCCCAGTGCTCAGCACAGAGATTTAAATCAAACTCAACCTTAACCATAGTGTCAATGAAATAACAGGGAGTGGTGAGGAACTGAGAAAACTAGAGAGTGTATGTCCCATCTAAAAGGGGCAAATACAGCCGGTTTGGCTCAGCGGTTGGAACGTCAGCCTGCGGACCAGAGTCCCAGGTTTGGTTCCCTCTAGGGGCACGTACCAATAACTAACTAACCAAATAAATAAATAAATAAATAAATAAAGGGGCAACTACTACTCAGCTCCAACTGAGACAAAGACCATGGAGGAATGTTGGTCCACGGCAGTAAGAGCTTCAGACAGAATAAACGAAGCAAAAGCCAGATCCTGGACACAAAAAGTTGATGCTGGAACAGCTCTTGAGCTGGCATCCTAAGGAATGACTAAAGGACCAACGTAATGGCAGAAGTTGGCCTCAACCACCATGACAATTCAGGCAAAACAGGGTCTTGTTCAGTACTCCAGATTACCTGATCTCGGAGGTTACACTGTTATTACAGCAGAAGCAAAAACAGCGGCAAAGAAACTGGGCTCTTCGGTGGCCTGAATATTTTATTGATGGTGTCCTTAATTAACCTTCAGACTTAAATAAACCTGTGGGTCCCAGGAAATATCAGAGAAGAAAACATCTAGTGAAAAATGAACTTTTCATATATTGGGATAGGAACACAAAGCCATAGTCATTTGAATATTAAATATGTTGTATGTATGTATTATATAGTCAGCTAATGAGATAGATGTATATAACAGTTGTTTTTGTACTGATGTTGTTATAGGTTAGGGGGATGAGTTTTTTGTGTGTGTATGTGTTTTGTTTTTTTTACAAACACCCTTAACCCAACCACCCAGAATCAAGCACTGTTAGTATTTTAGGTTACATACTTTTAAAGATTATTCTTATGTAAATAAGATATGAAGCTGTTAGTTTCCTACAATATTAGAAAATACTATACAAGCTGTTTTGTAATCTTTTCATTTAAATAACTAACTTGAGCCCTGGCCGGTTTGGCTCAGCAGTCAGAGCGTCCGCTCACAGAAGAGTTGCGGGTTCCATTCTAGTCAAGGCGCATACCTTGGTTGCAGTTCAGTCCCCGGCCCTGTCGGTCATGCAGGAGGCAACCAATCGATGTTCATTCTCACATCGGTGTTTCTCTCTCTCTCTCTCTCTCTCTCTCTCTCTCTCTCTACCCCTCCCTCCTACTCTATCTGAAAATAAATGCAAAAATATCCTCAAGTGAGAATTTAAAAATAGTAAGAAACTAATGTGAATAACTTGCCATATCAAATATATATCTTTGTCATTTATAATAATTAAAATATATTCCACTGAATGGATGTGTCATAATTTTTAATCAGTTCCATATTAATAATTTCAGTATTTTCACATTTAAAATATTGTAGATAGTATCACAGTGAACATCCATGATCTCTTTCAGAACTTCATAAATAATATAATTTTGTCTGTTTTTTTTAAAGGAAGCCAAACTGTTTTAACATTAAATATTCCCATTTTCAATTTGGTTTAAATTTTTAAAAAATTATAAGCAGTCCTGGCCAGTGTGGCTCAGCAGAACATTGGCCTGCAGATCAATGAGTCTTGGGCTCGATTCCGGCCAAGGGCACGTACCTCAGCTGCAGTTTGTCCCCAGCCTGGCCAGGGTCATGCAGGAGGCAACCAGTCGATTTGTCTCTCTCATGTTGATGTTTCTCTCTCTTTCCCTTTCTCTCCCTCCCTCCGACTTATCCAAAGATAAATAGAAAAATATCCTCGGGTGAGGTTTTTTTAAAAAAAAGTATAAGCAAATCAAAGAAAACCGAGGACTGCCAGATTGTAAATTCTTACCAATATTTTTCACCTAGCTTGGTCCTCAAACATTTTGAACAACGGCATCATTAGAATAAGGAACCTAGTGATGGTTCTCAGTATATGGTTGCTCAATAAATGAATGAATAAAATAAACTACTAAATGGATTATAAATTCTGAAGTATTTGCTTTTAAAACAATAAATTATATTCTCCAAAGCATAAATTAAGATCAGTGGACTGAAAACTATTCTAGAGGGACCTATTTCAGCCCTCACAGCTATCCAAAGATGGCACAAGCTGCCACAGAAGCCATGGATGGGTTCCTTAGCACAGGCTGTTGGAACACTTGACAGAAATATGTAAAGACAAGAAGAAAAAGAGCAGCCATGTGGAGAAGCTGGAAAAAAATAAGCCCAGTCTTTGCAACTAGACAGATTTAGATTCTAATCCTTCCTCACCTCTTTTTAGCTCAGTAACCTTGGGCTAGTTACTTAACTCCACTGAGGCCAATTTCCTAAAGTGTAAAACATCTTGCAAGGTTGTAAGGATTAGGATACTTTCATTCATTCAATAAATACTTATATGTATAGGCACTGTACTAACTAAGATTTGGGGATCCTAAGTACACAGTGCCTGTCCTCAAGGAGATTAAAGACTATTATAACAGACAGGAAAATTAAAATAGACAATCATACTGCTGTTTGTTAAGAGTTACATTAGGGTCAAATGCGTAGAACAGAAGCTAAGCACCTAACCCAGGGCCTAACTCAATTTCAAACTAGTCAGAAAAGATATCTTGGGATATTTAAAATCCTAGGAATAGGAACCTACTGAGATAAGCAAACCACATGTAACTCAAATTTTAACCAATGACATGATACAAAATATTCTATATTTCAATGTAGTTCCTATGAGTCAAAGAAGCATTTACTAAAGCACTGCTCAAGATCAAATGCACACCCATGAATGCATTTAGAATTATTCTTTAACCTTATTTATAATAATATACTGTTGATTTTAAATGGAGGGTATTCATTTACGTAAGATACCTTATATACCTCGGACATGCAAATCTGAACCTTTAATTTAAACCTATTCTGGAAACATTCGAATGCAGAGGAAAGACTAGTCCCTTTCTCTAAACTGAAGTTTATCCATCAGAAAGCTTTCCCTGCAAAATGAAAAAACACTGAATTTAGAAGTAACCTGTCTGCAAACAAAAAAGAACTTAAACCAAAATGAAAAATACAACTCCAATACTGAAAATGAGTACAGGTGTTGTCTCACTGCTATCAGGTACATCACTGCTAAAACATGGAGATACGTGGGAAGGGTACAAATATTGCAACCTAGCAAAAATTTCTGCAGGCAGAGAGATTTTTTTCCTGAGAGATTTTTTTTTTCCTCAACCATTCCACAATGTTGTCTTCCTGCTTACTTCAACAAAAATGTTACCCAGGTGACTATAAAACAAACTTACAGTTCTAACTTCAACTGACAATTTCTACAATTAAAAAAACTTTTAGCCCTGGCCGGTTTGGTTCAGCGGGTAAAGCGTCAGCCTGCGGTCCAGAGAGATCCGGGTTCGGTTCCTGCTAAGGGCACGTACCTTGGTTGCAGTTTGTCCCCGGCCCTGGTTGGTCGTGCGGGTGGCAGCCACTTGATGTGTCCCTTTCACATCGATGTTTCTCTCTCTCTCTTCCTCTCTCTTTCTCCCACTCTACCTGAACAAAAAATGGAAAATGTCCTCGGTTGAGGATAAAACAAACAAACAAACAAACAAACAAAAAACTTTTAAATGACTATAATGCAAATTTCTTTCTGGACAGAAGGGCAAAACTGGTTGTTCTGATTTTAATAATGATTGTTATTTGGCAAGTATGAAAGTTTTCATCTCATCAGAATCATTACTATTTGGCAACTGGGGATTAAAAGAGGTGTTCAGGAGACAACTTAACCCTAAAACAAACTAAATTACAGCACATAACAGCACAAAAAATCAGGTTATTTCTTTCATGTCAAGTGGTTGCTCCCCCATGTAGAAATCTTATGTACACAACAGAGTAGATAATTATAGGACTCCTCGTCAAGGAAGCTGTAAGGTTTTATGCTACTCTAAAAAGAAAGGTCCACTCACTGACAGTCACTTATTATATGCTATTGTATTCATTTCTCATAATTACCCTATAAGACAGGATTAATACCACTCCTTTCCACAGTAAGAAACTAAAGTTCAGACAGGTTAAGAATCTGGCCCCCAGCTAACACAGAGGGTAAATGCATTGCAGAGACAGAATTCTTTTCCAGGTCTGACTCCAATGTCAGCAACTACACCACCTCCTCTGAAAGGTACTTTCTGGTCAAAGTATTTTAAATTCATTTCCTCCTACAATTAATCTACTTACATTACGTTAGGTACTTGGAGCCTCTGTGGGAAAACACTAAAATGACCTTGTACCCTTCCTAACTAGTTACAGTGCATGCATGAAAAACTGAATAAACAAAATGAAAAGAGAGACTGTAAGACATCAGATAACTCAGTTTACTTTGAGCAGAAAAAACAGAATGGAAAAGAACAACTTGTTAGCTAAGGAATGTCCTTCCCAGGTAGTATGCTTAAGGCTGGAATGAACCTCAAGAAGGTCACTTGTGCCTGGCTGGTGTGGCTCAGTGGACTGAGCGTCCTCCCAATGAACTGAGAGGTCCTGGTTCCATTCCTGCTCCGGGCATGCCCTGGTTGCGGGCTCAACCCCCAGTGGGGGTGGTACAGGAGGCAGACAATCAATGTTTCTCTTTCAGGTTGATGTTTCTATCTCTCTCCCTTCCTCTCTCTCTAAAAAAATCAATTAAAAACATTTTTTTTTTTTAAAAAGGTCACTTGTGAACCTAGTAATGTCCTCTGCCATTCTTCCTTCTGTGAATGAGGCAAACTTGTCAAAACAGAAGCTTAGAATTATCTCTGCCATCAAATCAATGCTTCCATAGGAGAAGCAATGCTATCCAGCAGAATGAGCACTGGTCTGGGAATCCAGTGTACTGGCCTAGACTTGGCTCTGCCCTTATAGCTATGTGACCTTGTCAAGGTCATCACACTATTTAGGGCCTCACTACAAAGGACATTCCTGAAAGAATTAAAGGTCACTTCCTCAGATGCAAGAATTTTTCTTTTCTCACAATATTCTATGGTCAAGAGAATACAGTGTTTAAGAGTAAAGGCTCCTCCACAAATTGTGTAAGAATTAAAAGTTACAGACCTGTGTTTGAATCTGGGCTCTGCCACTTACTGGCTATGTTACCTTGAGCAAATTACTTAACTCCTCAGTTTCCTCACATGTAAAAATGAGGGTGGTAATAGTATCTACCTCATACTATGTGAGAATGACATATATATGTAATACATTTCTACCCACGTAAGCACTCAATAAAAGATAGTGACTATATTATTCCTGAGTATCTCTAGTGGCTCAGTACCTCTGAACTAAAAGGTAAGAAATGTGAATTTCAAAACTGTCTCAAAAAGACACCTAGAATGGCCCTTAATGCCTCCATTTCTCTGTAGAGGGGGATAAAAAAACCTCTATCTTTTCTAGTACAATGAATCAGTTTTGACCAAATGGAAAATGTGTAAGTATAAGTGAAATATTAAAATTCTTTGTCATATGGATTAAATAAGATGGCATGAACAGCCCTGGCCGGTTTGCTCAGTGGTTAGAGCGTCGGCCTGTGGTCCAGAGAGACCCGGGTTCGGTTCCCGCTACAGGCGCGTACCTCAGTTGCAGTTTGTCCCCAGCCCTGGATGGTCGTGTGGGTGGCAGCCACTCGATGTGTCCCTTTCACGTCGATGTTTCTCTCTCTCTCTCTCTCTTCCTCTCTCTCGCTCCCACTCTATCAGAACAAAAAATGGAAAAATGACCTCAGGTGAGGATAAAAAAAAAAAAGATGACATGAACATAGTCTGTAAAGTATAAAACATTAGTATGATTTCTACTTAGAAGACAAAGCTGATATTCTTAAATTTTTAATATAAACTCTGACCTACTCATATGCCCTGGGAGTTCAAAATTTCTACAGTAGTCAATTCCAAATGATAACAAGGCCCAGCAAGTGGCCATAGGTGTAAGGAGCTAATGTGGAATGAAGGTGGTCACTAGTGTTGAAGAACAGGTAGTCAAGTAATACTTGCTGAATAAAAAATATATATATATACATATGCATGTTATTGTAGCCTTGTCCAGACTTACTAAAAAGAAATTAAGTTATAGATGCCATAACATATTTTTTTTAAATTTTTTTTCCTTTATTGACTTTTAGAGAGAGAGAAAGAGGGAGAGAGACAGAAACATCAATGAGAGAGAACATCGATTGGCCGCCTCCAGCATGCCCCCCACTGGGGATTGGGTCCATAACCTGGGTATATGCCCTGACCGGGAACCGAACCGGCGACCTCTTGATGCATAGGTCGATACTCAACCACTGAGCAACACTGGCTGGGCGCCATAACATTCTTATTTAGTTAACTTAATGACTGAGCCAAATGAAGCTAAGATGAGCACTGGACAAAATGCAGTATCTTCTACACTTCGGTGTATGTAACTGCAAATAAATGGGAGAATCTCACCTAACCACATCAAGAAACAAAGCAGTTAAGACCTTGAAACCTGAATTATTTAAAAATTTCCATGCAATATTGGACTTGCAAATACTGTTGCATCAGTTTTAATTTTATACATCATTCAGGATAAGTATATCCTAGAATCATTATTCCACGGTTTGGAGAAAGCACTAGGCTTTTGTATAGGCCCCAGTGTGTGCAAACATCCTGAAGAATAGATGATGTTTAAGAAAGCTCCCTAGTGAGCTCTTTACCTATATACACTTGGTAGTTTCTTCATGCTTGGCATTCATTAATCACTTCCATAAATAGAAAGACTATGTCAGCAATATTCTGAAGCCTGGTTCCAAAAAGTATGCAGATTCTTAAACTTTCTGTACATGTTTTTTAACTATGATCTACCTGGATTCAGGAATACTTCAGCAGTTTACTTTGTAAATCTTTCCCTTCACATTAGAAATCAAGGATAAGATTTTAAATACCTTAATTGAAGGCCCTATATTCAAATGGTTACCATTCTGTGGTCTGAATCTTTGAACAGTACTACAGATTTTTAATAATTATATTCTCCCACTCAATATACTCCTAACACCCAGAAATCAAAGAAAGATGATCCACTTTGGAATATAAAATTATCTGGGAGTTTGACTAGTCAGGTTTATGTTGACAGTATGATGTAGCAGATAAAATCACAAGCTTTGGCATCAGGCAACTTGGATTTGAAACCCAGTTCAATCACTGAGTGGCACTGGACAAGTTACTTAACCCTCTGATCAACTTTCTCATCTGCAATATGAAAATGATAATGCCCTATCTAACAGGAATGTTGTTTTAAATATGCCCCAAGCCCGGCAGGTGTGGATCAGTGGTTGAGCATCGACCCATGTACCAGGAGGTCGCCAATTCCATTCTCAGTCAGGGCACAGGACCAGGTTGTGGGCCCAATCCCCAGTGGGGGGCATGCAGGAGGCAGCCAATCGATGTTCTCTCTCATCGATATTTCTCTCTCTCTCCTCCTCTCCCTTCCTAAAAATCAATAAAAATAAAATAAATAAATATGCGCCACAATGTCAATTCCCTTCCTTTACCACTAGAAAGTATTATTTCTCTCAAAAATGTAGCTGCATTCACATAAAATGATCAAAGCTGAAAACCACAAGTATTTGAAATTGACATGAAAACAGAAGTGTAACAAATATCTAAAGCTAGAAAGAACCACCTAATATAGATAAAGAAAAACAAATTAGGAAAACACAGAGGTTTAACATAAATGTGTTTCCCTGATCCCCAAACCTTGGAAGATACAAATGTAAAACAATCCAAGTCATTACCACTCAATGAGAAAGGAATGTACCTCTAACAACTCTCAATTAAAACAAAAGCTTTTTGAAACATGAACCAGAAAGTGCTGACAAGTCCTGTTACTTAAGACAAGATACAAGAAGTTATGCACTAGTTTATTTTCGTTCTGGGCTGCTTATTTTTTAGATAATTTTTTAATGCTATTAGGGTGGGTATCTTTTTAAAAGCACATATAAAAGGAAATAAATAGGCCAAGATCCAGGATCTCTGTCAAGCTCTCTTCCCTTAAAGAGGAACCTAAGACTATCCATTCAACAAATAATTACCAAGTATCTAATATTTGCTATAAAGTGTAGCTTTGGAAACTCAGCACTGACCCATATACTTCCTACAGCAGAAAAACTTCATAGAGACCATCTCAAAACTAGATGCACGGTCCTCAGCCCCAATAATCTATAATTGCTATTTTACTATAATTCCCAAGTCAGAAAATGTTCCCCAAAATGCTTTGTACTTTCTCACTCCTACAGATCTATCACTACTTAATGCCGTGCCTCCTAGGCTTGGCATTCAATTAACACTGGCACACCTATCCAACAGGATCCCTCCCTCAGGCTGAGTCTGTTTACTTCCTCCTCACATCAAATACCAGATGTGGTAACTTGGGACTCCAGGGCTCCATCTAAACCTCGGTGTTTCAATGCTGGCACTGTCGAGCAAAATCTCTGATCTGCTCCTATCTTTCCGATGTATTCCTAGGGCCCTGATGCCCTTCCCTCTTATACCATGCTCTCAGACCTGGCATCCGAGGACATTAAGATCACTTCCACACTGCCTTAGCCTGCACGTTTAGCACCCCTGGAGCTCGAAGATCCTCTCAGCCTGTAACTTGGGTTTCAGTGTCTCCAAACCCGACACCCTTGAGGCTTGCGTGCCCCTATCCTAGGCCTCCCATTCCCGACCATGCACAAGCTACTCCAAAATACCTGCCAAACCATCATCCTCTCTTCCCCCTTAAGGCCTTTAGGCTCGCCCCAGCCTCCACCCCACGCCTGCGCCGTAGGGGGGTCATCACCCTGCAGCCCGAGCCCAAGACGCGCGCATCCCTGCAGCCTCCGATTCCTTCATCACCCCTAGGCCGGAGCCAGCGCGACCAATAAGGTGCCAGGTCCGCGGCCTCCCCGCCACCAACCAATCACGAGCGAGCCCCCCCGCCGTCGCCTTCCGCCAATGGGAGAAAGCCCGCGGGCCGGGACGACGAGGCACACGGACCCCACGAGCGCGGCGGCGGCGACAGCGGCGGGCCCGGAGCGAAGACAACATGGCGGTGGGCAGGCCAGGCCGGACCGAACTACAGCAGTGGCCGCGCGAGGGAAGTGAGGTCTCCACCTGAGGCGGGAAGCGCTGCCCCTCCCCCCCGCCGCCGCCGCTCACCTCTCACCCTCACTCCCACAGAGCTCCCGCACACTTACACGCCTCTGCTTAGAAGTCCAGGGAAGAGCAGGAGCCGCCCCCGCGCTCCAGCGGAATAGGCAATGCAGAGGCCTGAGCACCGAGGGGAGGGGAAGCGTGCGTCACGGAGAGCGGAGCGCGCGCGAAGCGGGGGCACAAACAAGATGGCGGCAACGCCGTTTGCACCGTCCCCCCCACACTCCCCCCGCCCTCCCTCTCATGGCGCCTCGACTCCCAGTAACTTGTAATGCGCAGAAGCTGAGTTGCTTGAAGTCTCGCGAGAATTGGCAACGGCGCCGACATGGTGAGGCGGAAAGAGATCTGAGAGTCTTCTGACTCCGCCCTTTTCTAGAGGTTTTTGAGGGCGTTGCCTGGAGACCTCCGTGTGGCGTTCTATAATTGTGGACCTCTGATGTGATACGCACACTTTTGAGTTTAAGGAATAAGTAGTTGTGTGTGTGGAGGGAGGGGTCATTTTTGATTGGGGAAGAGAAAGCTGGTGGACGAAGGACGACGTGGGGACGCCAGGTTACGTGTGCTGCTGAAGAAGATAGGTACCAACACCGCAAGAGAGGATTTAACACCAGAACTGTAAAATATACTCGAGAATAAAGAACCGCACGCCCCATGAATGGTCAGCTTGTAGCCTTACAACGATATGGACATTGTTTTTCTCATTTGAATGCAGACTTTAAAACTTCATCAAAGACAGTTGGAAACCACAGCCACAATGAGCATTACATCTTTTTCATAATTTCTCTATAATCTCCACAACTACTTAGTCCTAGGATGTTACTATTATTTTTATTTTACAGATGACAAAACTAAAATTCAAAAGGCTAACTTGATCAGGTCCCACAGCTAATAAGTGTTAAAACTCAATTTGAATAGCTCCAAAACCTGTAGATAAATTCATCAAATAAGTATTGAATGGAATTATCTGCAGTAAGACCGTTAGTGCCTTTACCGAGCACAGACAGAAATGAGATTGCTCCTGCTAGTGGTTACCTTGAATTTCACAAATGACCTTGGAACCTTTCTGAGACCTGTGTTGCAGGGGTCCTCAACAACAACAAAAAAATTAGCAGACTTATTTCCTTCCTTTGAGTTGATGACCCTGGTAATAACATAGTTGTGAATAGTGAAATAAACCCTTGACCTGAATTCAGGAAAACTGTTTTCAAACCCAACCTTAATAAATCTAACTTTAGGCACTCAGTAAATATTTGATGAATGAATGAACGAAACCTAACTAGCTATAAAGACACCTAACTTCATGTAGTCTCAAATTTATCATTTGTAAAATGATCTAATTTCTACCTCCTAAGAGTGTTGGGGAGATTGAATGAAATAGTGTAAGGGAGAGTGCTTTGTAAATTGCAAACGCGTTACAAAGAAGTTAGTGATAATACTATTTTCAGACATGCGAAATGGCATTAAAAAAATGGATATACAAAATAAATAGTATGTTGAAATAACAGAGGTAAACTTAGCTAATGGGGAAAAGTTATGTAAGACAAATACTGAGCATATATTGCATATACTATATTTGCAAATGATGTCAAAATGTGTAAAAAGCAACACAGATTAGTATTATTGTTACCATTAAATATCGACAGCATATAGGAGCTGCAGTTTCCCTCCAAGTGCCTGGAAATCAGGTTGCACTCAGAATTAAACTAATAAAAATTTACATAGTAGAGGAAATGAGCCAAAGGTGGTACTAAACATATTTAACAACAGGTAGTGCTCAAGCATTGATCTAGCAGATTTGAAGTCCTGGAGCTACCCTTCTGTGCCAGGTGTTAACTAACCCCTCATTTGCTAGTTTGTAAATAGCAGGTCCCAGTAGAATCACAGGGGATAGGAGTTGTCAGGAGGCTTGGGACAGCAGCTATTTACCAGCTAGTATGAAAGTATTTCAGTATTTTAATACTCGATACTATAATGTAACAATCATACTAGTAAAAACAGGGAATATTAGTCCTTGATGTAGACTATTTTCAATATACTTTGCCCCTCTTTTAAAAAAATTTTTTTTCCTCTATTGATTTTTAGAGAGAGGAAGGGAGAGATAGAAACATCATTGAGAGAGAACATTGATTGGCCGCCTCCTGCACGCCCCCCACTAGGGATTGGACCAACTACCTGGGCATGTGCACTGACCAGGAATCAAACTGGCGACCTCTTGACCTCTCGGTGCTTGGGTGGGCGCTCAACCACTAAGCCACACTGGCCGGGCAACCCCTCTCTTTTCTTGAACCCTCCTTATCAGGGCTTGTCCTTAGGAGATTATACTTCTCACCTTAATGTTACCAAGCTTAGCCTTGTTTTAATCAATGAAGTATGAATAGAAATGGCATGAGCCATCTCTGGGCAGAAATTTATGGGCCATCTCATTCATGATTCTGCCTTTTTTTTTTTCCTGCCATGAGAGCAGCATGTCCCAAATCAAGGTACTTCAGCTTTGGTCCCAGAATGAAGATGTGCATAGCCACAGCTGGCACACATGACATCTAATGTAAGAAATAAACCTCTGTTGTAAGCCACTGAGACTGTTTTAGTTGTTTGTGACTGCAGCATAACCTAGCTAGGCTAAACTGACACAGCACTGAAATTAGCTGTCTGTGTGGGTAAGCCAAGAGCATGTATGCCAACATGGTCAAAAAACAAACCAAACTCTGATACAGGTCATATAGGAGAAATCAAGAAGGCAGAAGTGATTGTAATTTAGTAAAAGAAACTTTAATCAATCTTGTCAACCAGTCATTCTGTATCCTGTTTGGAGAGTGATTCTATAAACCAAAGGGCTTAATTAGCCATGACAGCCTAAGACAGGGCAGTCACAGAGGCAAGCACTAGCATTGCCCCTCAAAGCCCTGTGTCAGTTAAGCCAACCTGAGCATTCAGATTTCCTTGTCCATGTTATCCCTATAGTGGGTGAGACTACTTCAGGCTGCCTCAGCTAAGAAGTGCTTCAACATGTTTTCCTGGTGTGAAAATGTCCTGCCTATAGAGACAGAATTTAGTGATCTGCCACTTGAAGATTCCAGTTCTTTTGATAACTGCATTTTTTTTTCATGTAGTCTATTGGATTCTGTTTTATATAACTATCCGTTTCTGTAAACTTAGTGAATACAAGAGTCCCTCAAGAGATGGTTCCACTCTGCTATTAAAATCAGGCTTCTGAGTTTGCAAGGCTGAAGACCAGTTCTAGGATGATGGTAAATTTCTTAAGGTTATAGCACTGCAGATGGACCTGTCTAGAGGGCCAGCTGGATGACCTTAAGCTACACCCCTCTATTTCATGCTGTGGGAGTTCAACAAAGGGAGAGATTACTTCCACTTAGTATGAAATAGGGGAGGAGTTCAGGGAAGCTTTGCAAGGATGACATTTGAATTGGGTCTTGAAAAATGAGTAGAATTAGGGGAAGGGCATGCCATGTGTAGGTGGCCACTAGAGCCAGGGATCAACTGAGGAAAAATAGAGTAAGAGGAAAAGGAAGAATTGTCTGGAAAGATATATTAAGGTCAGATTAAGGCTCTTGGGTTTTATTTTTCTGCTGTAGAGAGTTAGTGGTGGAACTTTTTTGGTTTTACTTTTATCACTTTAACATTTTAAGTATACAGTTCAGTGGCATTAAGTACCTTCACATTGTTGTGCAACCGTCCCACCTTCCATCTCCAGAGCTTTTTCATCATCCCATACTGAAACTCTGTACCCATAGAACAATAACTCTCTATCCTCCCCTTCCTCAGCTCTTGGTAACCACTGTTCTATTTTCTATGAATTTGGTTATTATGAATTATGCAGTATTTTTCTTTTCTTTTTTTTCTTTTTTTTATCTATTTACTGTCTGTTTGAGTCCCTGCTTTCAATTCTTCTGTGGTGAAATTGTGCCCAGAAGTGAAATTGCTAGGTCATACACTAATTCTATGTTTAATTTTTTTAAGAAATCACTATACTATTTCCACAATGGCCACATCATTTTACATTCCCAATGATAGTTTTTACAAAGAGGAGTGACATGGTCAAAACTGCATTTAAAAACAGTCTTGCAGAGAGAGTAGGATGGAATAGGGTTGCAGAATGACCAGTTGGAGACTTCCACAATAGTTCATGCAAGATGGAATGAAGGCCTGAACACATCAATAGCAATGAGAATGGAGGGAAGAGGGTACAAATGCAGAAGTGGCACTAAGGAGGGACTGAAAAGACTTGACTATTAATTGGCTATTGTGGGGATGGGGATCAATAAGTGTTTAATGTGACGACAGGTTTCACACCTGGGAAGATGGTAGTTCCAGATGAAGACTTCTGGACTTCTCCAGATCATGGAGAAGTCGTTAGTTCAGATTTGGACATGTTTGAATTATAAATGGCACATTGTAAGCTATAGGATGAACATTTGTAGTCTTGCCTGCTCTACATCCTTGCTCTTTCAACTGATAATGGCACTTTATTTATTTATTTATTTATTTATTTATTTATTTATTTATTTTAGATTGTAGAATCATCCTTCGTCTCTGTGTAGTGCTGGTTCAGGAGGGCATGTGGCCATGGGAATGCACTTCGCATGTCTCTTGACAGGGGGGAGTGTAATTCACCAACAGTCCAGCTGCTAAGTTCTCAAATCCATGCTAAGCTTCACTCCCAGCCTCACTTCCCACAGGCTGCTCCTGGCCAATGACTGAGCACAGCATGGATTTTAGGACAGAGGTTTCCCTGGGATAAATGACACTCTTTTGATGGATGACTTTGTCTCAAGGACTCCTCTTTGTCAAACTTTCCTTAGAGCTGCACTGCAGTCTAAGATACTTCCACCTAGAACTCCTTCCTTCTCTCTCTCCTTCACTTAGGGTCAGATCGGCATTATTGTCTGATGGTTCTCTCGAGACTTCCCCAGCTCCTACCCATCTATATCTCATAGGTGTTTTCCATAATAAATTTCTTACATTCAATCCTGTCTTGGTCTCTGATTTTCTGAGGATCTGAACTGACATGAGGGGAAAGAGGATGGGACACTTTCTATCATAGTATCTTCTATAGTACCTTGGCCATAGGGGGAGGCATACAATCCAGTCTGACCAATAATAATGATCACCACATCTTGGCCCTGTGGCTCCTCAGAGTCTCTGAGTGTCATTTGGCTCCCAGACCAATAGCTACTTGGTCCAACTCAACCACAGACATGGCTGACCAACTCTGAGTGAGGCCTTACTGTCCTGCTGACTGAGGCTAACTAGTTGCAAACATGCTTGAGTATGAAGGCATCACAGAGGAAGGCAGAGCTCACAGAAAGAGACGGACAGAGTCCTGACATCCTTTGAGTTCCTAGAACTAACTCTCTTGAATATGTGTAATTGTTTTGTTATTTAATCATTCTGAAGACCAGTTTTCCACATCTGAATCAACTAAAAAATGGTCCCATGGATCTCAGGTCACTTCTATTCAAGAGACCATGCAGGTGAATGGACTTCTAGGCTCTGTTTCGAATTCCTAGGAGAAAGCTGCTGCTCGGGCTAGATTTGGCCAGGTGTCTGCCCCTGAACAAACCAACATTGCTGTGAGCAGGGTTTAGGGTCATGTATAAACATGGCTGTATCCACTCTACCCCTGTGAATAGAGGTGTGTGACAGCAAGGTGCAGGATAGAGTAACACTTCTCAGAAAAGTGAACTAGAGAGTTGGGCAAACCAAACAATGGCTGCCCACTCCCTGAGAATAAATAAGGGGAGAAAGGGTAAAGAGAAGAGCTCGGAAGACAGAACACTATCTAACCCAATGCTATACCACATTTTATCTAAACCTATGCTATTTGATAGAAATTTCTATGATGGAAATGTTTTTATATCTGTGCTATTCAATATAGTAGCCACAAACTACATATGGCTATTTAGCACTTGAAGACAGTACAACTGAGAAACTGAATTTTTAATTTCATTTTATTTTTATTTAAATTTAAATAGTTGTGTGTAGTTAATGAGTACATACTGGTCAGCACAGATCTAGACTGTTGGACTAGACCTTGGGAAGGCAGCATGGAGTAGTGGCTATAGCATGTCTTTGAAGTCAGCCTTATCTGGGTTCAAGGCCCAACTCTACTTCTTAGTAGTATAAATTAAACAGGCTACTTAACCCCTCTGAGCTATAGAAGTGAAATATGCAAAGGACAGTAAACAGTATGTGACACCAAAAATAGAGAGACAAAATATCTGCAAAGGGACAGAGTCCTTGGATCTGGCAATTAGGAGACTGGGTGAATTAAGACAAAGAAGTGTTAAAAGTGTGATGGGGCCATGGCCGGGTGGCTCAGTTGGTTGGAGCATCATCTCAAAAGGTTGCAGGTTCCCAGTCAGGACACATGACCTAGGTTGCAGGCCCGATCCCCTATCAGAGCGCTCACAGGAGGCAACCTATGTTTCTCACATTCATGTTTCTCTCTCTCCCTCTCCCTCTCCCTCTCTCTCTCTCTCTCTCTCTCTCTCTCTCTCTCAAATCAATAAAAAAAAACATATCCTCAGATGAGGATTAAAAAAAAATGTAAACAGTGTGATGGGATAAAAGCCAGACCAGCAATTACCTACCTGTCTTTTAGACATACGCTGTTTCTTTCCTCTGAAGGGGGAACCCCAGGCTGGAAGAGATGAGGAACACAAAAATTGTCTCTAATCCTGGTGGCCATGTGAGCAGTTGAGAATTCAAAGGCATATCTGGAAGGTAGGGCTCCAAAGTAAAGCCAGAACACCAGAATCAGAACACTGTCAGTTGTGGGGTCTAGAGCCAAAGACCAAGGAAGCCACAAGGAAAGAACATTCCACAGCCCTGGCCAGTTTGGTTCAGCAGTTAGAGCATTGGCCCGTGGACCAATGAGTCACAGGTTCGATTCCAGTCAAGGGCATGTACCTCAGTTGCGGTTCGTCCCTGGCCCTGGTTGGGTTGTGTGGGAGGCAACCAGTCAATGTGGCTGTATCACATCGATGTTTCTGTCTCTCTCTCTCTCACTCCCTCCCTCTCTATCTGATAATAAGTAGAAAAATATCCTCAGGTGAGAAATAAAAAAAATAGAAAAGAATGTCCCACATACATACCCTCATTACATAGCACTTACTGTCTGACTAGATTGTAAGTTCTTCAAGGTTCAGGGCTTTGCTCATCTTGGTATTCCCAACATCTACGATGTTCCTGGCACCATAATGAGTGCTTAATTAGCATTTGTAGAATGAATGAATGCAAGTAACCCAGTTCACTCCCTGGCCCGAGGTATTCACTCTATAAATGTTAATTATCAGAGGGAGAAAATTCTGCAGTAAGATGCCAGGGAATCCTTCTTGTACAAGGATGGGGGTAGGCCTTGAAAATAACAAGAGCTAAGTGTGTTGATCTAATTTAATCCTTAAGCCAATTTGATGAGATAGGTTTTTTGTTGTTGTTGTTGTTGTTTTATCCTTACCCGAGGACATTTTTTCCATTTCCTATTCAGATAGAATGGGAGAGAGAGAAAGAAACATCAATGTGAAAGGGACACATCGAGTGGCCACCACCCGCACGACCCAGCCAGGGCCGGGGACAAACTGCAGCTAAGGTACATGCCCTTAGCAGGAACCGAACCCAGGTCTCTGTGGACCACAGGCTGACACTCTAATCACTGAGCCAAACTGGCCAGGGCAATGAGATCAGTTTTAATGGTCTAATTTTACAGATGAGAAAACTTAAAGATGAAATGTGATTTATCTAAAGTTGGCCAGCTCAGAAATGGCAAGCCGCTGTTGAACTTGAACTTACTGGACACTAACTAAAGTCCAGGCTCCAGTAACAAAGATTTGGGAGCCAGGAAGCAGGATTCTCAAAAAGGGAGTTTAAGGAAAATAGTTCTAGGGTAAAAATTCACTTCTGATTTCTATCCATTCAGACAAATCTCGATGTCTTCTTCTCCCTTCCACACCCACTACTTGTCTTCTAGCCAAGATTCTCATCTGTTCTACTGAGCTCAACTCCAGGCCACCCTTCTGCTTCCTGTCCCATTCAACCATGTCTTCTCTGGTTTGGCTCAAGGAGTTGAAATGGGGTCAAAGAAAGCTTTTTGTTTGATGGTTTGTTTTTGCTTTTAAGAAGAGAGACTCTAGAGCAATTTTGTAAATTACATATTTCAGTAGACAAGCAAAATTTGACATGCAAAAAAGAACATATGCAGATGTAACTTTTAGGGTCCTCAGCATAGGTTGGGCAGAGGTTGGCCTTGGATAGGAGCTGGGTCCCTGTGACTTCCCTTCAGAACAAAGAAAGATAGAGAACATGCTTTGTACAAAAGCAGGAATATTAGTAAAGGATAGGATACTTAAAGTCAAGAGTTAAGTTTTGTAGCAGTTTATGATGGCATGGTATATACAGGGCAGTGTTTTCTGAATTACAAGTCATAACCCATTAAAGTAGATCACTAACTGATTTAGGAGGTTGTAACTGGCTTTAGTTTAACAATGGAATAGAGTAGAATTGAAAATTTGAATTCATTGCACATAGCAAGGGTAAATACTGTGAAAACTATTGTGAAACTTTTGTTACAGTTATATATACAGCTAAGTATATACTGGTCACACTGTACAATTAATTTTTGTTGAGAGTGCAGTAAAAAAATATTTAAAAGCCACTGGTCTAGGATGTGACCATAGGAAAAGTGTCTCATTCCTAGAGTTTTCCATGATGTTTGTAAATTGGTCTTGTTTTGTGACAGATAATAGGCACCCTAAGGAGCATGAGCCTGATCAACTATACCAGAGCTTCCTAAGCAGTGGCTACAGCATGTGGGTTCCATATGAGTCCCAAATTAATTTCCTAGTCCTCAGGGTTACTCTTTCTTCCTGATTTCTGCTCCCCTTATTGCCCCAGATGACTGCCATCAGATGCCAGGGGCTGCATAGGTCCTCATTTAAGGTTAGAAAGGAAGAGAGTCTATGTGCCAGTCTTTTCAGCAAAAATCCTGAGAGTCACCCTGACTGAACTGGCTGAGTTCATATGATCACCCTGAACCAATCATTCTGGCCAGTGAGTGGACTGACTCAGCCCTGCCCTACCCTTGGACTGACTCAGCCCTGCCCTACCCTGATGGGGTTGTTTCCTGAAAACACAGGATCCTGGAAAGGAGCTCAGGAGCTATTGGAAAGGAGGAAATAGAGAAATGAGGTAATCGACTAATGTCCAATACATGTGGCCTTTAAAGTGCCAAAACTAGTTGAAAGTTTTAATAGCATTTGTACTGGTCATTTGCCTGTTTGTTCTAGCCTTTTCATGCTCTGCTTAGTACTGAAGAGTTCTGGGCCTGGAAAACTACATTTCCCAGACTCCCATTGCCAGCTGGCTTCCTGTCAGAGTCAGCCAATGGGGAGTACAGATGGGAAACTATAGCTGGAGATGGGATGGTGGGAAGAGAGGCGAAGCCATTATTCTCTCTGCATCTACCTGAGACTCTGACAGCAGCTGGTAGTTATGGGCTCAGAGACCTTCAGTGTTTCTGGTAGTGGTGGGCCACTACCACAGGTTCCAGCAATGTTAGTGGTACTGGAGGGGCAGCAACGGGTAGCTGTAGGCTCCAGGGACCTCTGTCTATTCTGCCAGCAGTATCATTTCAAAAAAAGCCCCAGTAGTGTCAGCAGTAAGTGCAATTCTGGGTCTAGTAACACCTTTCCATTTGATCGCCCAGGCCTAGGGTTGGTAGAAGCTTCCTATAGCTACTAATCTCTAGTTTGCCTACCTTACCATTTTGGTCCTTCAAGCCAACTAGTTCTCTGAAATAAATTCCCTGTTTGAAATTCCAAGCACCTTTCCTGTTTTCTTGTCTTCACCCTGACTGACACAGTGTTGCCCTGACCGTTGGATAGGCTGGCTGCCGTGACTGATTTCCCAGTTGTGCTGTTTGCAGTTGTTGGGCTGGGTGCTGCCACAAGAGAACCACACTAAGCTCTCCACTAGGACACTGAGAACAGAGCAGGGATGGATTCTGGAGAAAGCACAGATAAAGCCTCCTACTCCTTGTCCTTCTTTGCCTGCCTCTAACTATGTGATGGAGAACTTACTGCTTGCCTCCCAAGATAACTTGACTTGTGTTGTGATTGGGAGGCATAGGCTCCAGAACAACTGGGTGGGAGTGAAGCAATGAGTACAATTGGCAAGGGGGCCCAAAACACAGGGCCCAGGGAAGGTTGCCCTTGCTGCAGAGTAGAGTTTAGGAAGGGAGGAGGGACGTGGACTACACTTCTGCTTCCTCTTTCTCAGAGGTGCTGATGGAAAGAATGACTGATGGTTCTCAACCTCTCCTGCCTTACCTTCCACCAAGCACTCTTTAATCAAAACAAGAACAAACTTCAGAAGAGAGGGACGGCAGGGGAGGGAAGAGATAAACCAAAGAATTTATATGCATGTATGTGTAACCACTGGACATAGACAACAATGCTCGGGGGAGGGAGGCGGGATCGGGAACAGGATGTCAATGGGGAAAAAAGGAGAAACATCTGTAACAAAAATAAATTAATAAAAAGAAACAAACAAACAAAAAAGAAACCTGACTCTTCCAATGGCATTTATCCTGAAATACTGTTACGAAATACTTATATCTAACCTAGCTTACTTCTGTGGGCTCTTGGTGCTACCCAAGCCATAAGAGGGTAGCCACGTCTCTGTAGCGACTGAAGGGGTAAGATTGTGAATGACTCCTGGAGGTCTCAACAGGGCAGCAGTGCCGAGAATACCATTTTCTGTCAGAGACCCCTTGCCATGGCCAATAGTGTTTTGCAAGGTGGTCTTAGGCAAGTCCTGCTTAAGTGTGATCCATGATTAGAAAACTTCTAGATCCAACTCAGCCACTAACTTGCTCTGTTATCTTGGGCAAGTTACTTCATCAAGCTCAGTCTCAATATTTCCATCTGTTTTAAAAAGAGAGGAGGGATAATTTCTCTAAATTATTTTAAAATAAATTGTTTTAAGGGGGTGAATGATATAGAAGAAATTATAGGTATTATCCTCTCTCCCTCCTTCTTGCCCATTCTCCCTAGTTTCTGTATCAAATAAGATAATAAGCATTAAAATGCTCTGAAAAGTACAAAGCACTACACAAAAGCAAGGAAGTGTTATTATCAACATAGTTGTTAGCTTAGAAGGATGAAGGCAGGGCACAGGCCTAGAGCCAAACAGCTGGAAGACAGGATAGCTTAACACCAAAAAAGGAAACTTTCTTTGTTCAAATTCTACCTGGAGGGGCACTTTCTTTGGAGCAGACCTGGCACTGGAATCCTCTGAGATGCTGAAGTGGTTCCAGGAAAGTGTTAAGAACGTAGGTAGGGCATTCAGCAGCTAAAAGACACTGGACAAACACCAGCCCTGGTTCTTCAGTTCCTTTGTGATTCAACAAAGAATTCAATGGAAGGGGAAGGCAGATTGTACCAGCAGGGCTCAGGTTCAAAACCAGGTGTGTGTGGGATCCTCCCATAGGCTCTTCATCCAGCCACCAGCTATTTTGGGAACTAGGATGTCATGACACTTTGTAACTAATACTGAATTTAGTTGCCAACAACCTAAAAACCATTCTCTCTACATGGTGTTCAAAGAGAACAATGATCTGGAGAAGACCTTAGAGATGGTCTAGTCAAACTAAGGCCCAAAGAGGGGCAGCGATTTGCCAAGATAATGAGTAAAGTTAGTCTCATCAAGCTGCAAGGAACAGAAACCTACTCAATCTAGCTCAAATATAAAGGAGTTTCTGGTAAGGACTGAAACTGAAACGCCAGCTGGAAGGAGGCAGGTGTAGGACTCACTTCAATCTCTCTCTCCTCACTCTCTGCGTCTCTGCACAGGGCTGCTCCTTTTTCCCTCTACCCACCAGGCTTCTACTTACTCTTGCTCTCTGCTGCCTCTTATCTTGGTATGCACATGGCTTTATTGGCTAAGGCTCACTTGTTTCTGACCTCCCTATTTTAGTTCCCTCTGCCATCTCATAATTTCTTTCTGTTCCTTCATTCAAGAGAGACTCTAAGTGGCCTGTCTCTGATTGTTGTGCCAGCCCATTAGTTAAAGGTCACCAGCTAATATATGAAATGGTAACCCTTGGCTCTGGTGCTGGCCCCATTTATCTGCTCAAATTTAGAGACTGGAGGGTTCAAGTGGTCTCAAGCATGGCCCCAATAGAGTCTGTGGTCTGAGCAGCTTTTCTTCAAAGTGGATGTGAGCCAGGCAGGCACTGTGCCATCACTGTGACCATGTGACAGGAGTCCAAGGCTCCAGATTTTCTGCCCAGAACTTTTCCCAAGGAACTTATCATTTCCTTTTTTTTTAATTTATGCAGGAGACACGTCTTAACGCCCATTAAATGTCATATAAAGATCTTCTTCTTCCTCCTCTCCTCTTCCTCCTCCTCCCTGCCCTAGGAACTTACGGTATAGTAGATAAAGGCAGGAAAATAGTTAGAATATATGAGTGCTTTAGAAGAGGTATAAACAAAGTAATAATAGCTACCACTTACTGAGTACCCTGTACCAATCGCTACTGATCACTTTACATACATTTTCTCATTTAATCTTTATGGCTCCCCTGTGAAGTCAGCACCACATGTTACACATGTGGAAACAGGCTCAGAGAGTGGTGCACAGGTAATAAACAGCACAGCCAGACTCTGACGCCAAAGCCTGCTCTGTTAACCACTGTGTGCTATGCAGCCTTTATCACGCTGTTAGAGCGCAGAGGATCATCTTGGCGTAGGGAGGAGGCAGGGATAACTGCGAAAAGCAGTAGACTTCCAGGAAGAAGTGATAACCGAGCTGAGCCTTGGAGCAATGCCAGCTTTGACCAGGCAGGTAGGGACTGAACAGCAATATGTGAGCACAGGAGCACTTGAGGCTGGAGCGGGATGTGAGCAGGGAGCAGGGCTGGGAGCACATCGCATGCCCCTGGGAGTGAGAGCCTCTCTAAATTGTGCCCTGGGAGCCCCATTTGCCCACCCTTGTCCAAGCCCTGGCAGAGAGAATGGAGTTGAGATCATGAGGAGCAAAGAGGACAAGGCTCTAGGAGAAGAAGACAGACTCAAAAGAGCTTAAGAAATGTAACTACTATTGTTTGGGCCTTTGTTTCTGAAATGGACCCAAGGTGCATAAGTAGAGTCCAGAATGAAAAATTCAAGACGGATGAAGATCTTGAAAATAACCACACAAACAACAATCACACTAACAACCTTTCCAGGCCCAGATTGCTCACACAGCTTTTTTCTGCCTACGTTCAGGTCTTGTCTGGGAGTCACTTCCTCTAGGAAGCATTCCTTGGTCTCCCAAGCTTGCTTTAAGGCACTTGGTTTACTACAGTCATGCACTGCATAAGGAAGACTGGTCAATGACCTAAGTGGTTCAGGAGTATTTTTCTCTGATGGGATCAATATTTGTGGGGCTTGGCAATAGATCTCATCTCTCACAACACTCCAGTTCTGAGTGCACAGATGACATCCCGGTCACTGACCGGTTTAGGCAGAGGAGCCTGTCCCCCAGCCCTCCAGCCCTCCCAGAGCTACCTTGGTCTTCAGAGAGCATTGCAGTCAAGCCTTCGAGGACCTCAGATCCTGAACAAGGACACAGGCCCACAGGAGCTACCCTAACAAGTGCCACTGCCACTTCAGTAAAAGCTCTGTGTGGCAGTGTGGCGCCAGCCTGCCCCTGTACTTTGAAAATATTTTCAGGTTGTAATGATGTAAAGCAGCAATTTTCAACCTTCTTCATCTCATGGCACACAGAAACTAATTACTAAAATTCTGCAGCACAACAAAATATATACTTTTTGCCAATCTGACAGAAAAATAGGTATAATTTCAATAGATTTACAAGAAAAAGTAATAGTAATTACCTATTCTTTTCTTTTTGCTAATTCTCACCCAATGGTATTTTTTTCATTGATTTTCAGAGAGAGTGGAAAGGAAGGCGGAGAGAGAGAGAGAGAGAGAGAGAGAGAGGGAGAGAGAGAAACATCCATGTGAGAGATCTATTGCCTACAATCCTACAATATGCACCCCAAACAGGGCTGGGATTGAACCTGCAACCCAGGTACGTGCCTTTGACTGGGAATCAAACCCTCAACCCTTCAGTCATGGACCAACGCTCTAACCACTGAGCGAACTGGCTAGGGAAGTTTTGCTCTAAAGTAACTTTAAAAAAAATCAGGTGCCTATACTTGTACATAAATAGAATTTCTGGTACCATGAATTAACCAATGAGCCCCGGCTGGTGTGGCTCAGTAGGTTGGAGTATTGTCCCATGCACCAAACGGTTGCTAGTTTGATGCCCAGTCGGGGCAAATACCTGAGTTTCAGGTTCAATCCCCAGACAGGAGGCAGCCAATCAATGTTTCTCTCATATCTCTCTCTCTCTCTCTCTCTCTCTCTCTCTCTCTCTCTCTCCTTTTTCCTCTCTCTAAAATCAGTAAAACATATCTTTGGGTGAGGATTAAAAAAAAGAATTAAACGATCAGATGCAACCTTATTATGCAATATGACCAACACGCATGCCCTGGCCGGTTTGGCTCAGTGGTTGGAGCGTCGGCCTGCGGTACAGAGAGACCCGGGTTCGGTTCCCGCTAAGGGCACGTACCTCGGTTGCAGTTAGTCCCCGGCCCTGGTCGGTCGTGCGGGTGGCAGCCACTCGATGTGTCCCTTCACATCGATGTTTCTCTCTCTCTCTCTTCCTCTCTCCCTCCCACTCTATCTGAACAAAAAATGGAAAAATGTCCTCGGGTGAGGATAAAAAAAAAAAAAAAAAAGAATTAAACGATCAGATGCAACCTTATTATGCAATATGACCAACACGCATGAATGGCAATTGTGTTGGTTGTTGTCATTTTCTTTCTTTCTTTCTTTCTTTCTTTTTTTTTTTTTATCCTCACCCGAGAACATTTTCCCATTTTTTGTACAGATAGAGTGGGAGGGAGAGAGAGGAAGAGATAGAGAGAGAGAAACGTCGATGTGAAAGGAACACATCAAATGGCTGCCACCGCACGACCAACCAGGGCCGGGGACAAACTGCAACCGAGGTACATGCCCTTAGCGGGAACCGAACCCGGGTCTCTCCGGAGTGCAGGCCGACGCTCTAACCGCTGAGCCAAACCGACCAAGGCTGTTGTCATTTTCTTGTTGTTGTTATTGTTAATCCTCACCTAAGGATATTTATCCATTGATTTTTAGATAGAGTGGAAGGGAAAGAAGGAGAGAAAGAGAAACATCGATGTGAGAGATTGGTTGCTTCCCACACGACTGTGACCTGGTGGGGAATCAAACCTGCAACCCAGGTATGTGCCCTAGACTGGGAATTGAACCTAGATTCTTTCAGTCTGAGAGTCTTTGCTCTAACTTCTGAGCCAAACTGTCCAGGGCCATTGTAATTTTTTTTAGATTGACCATATAAGAGGGGAAAAGGTCAGTGCCCCTGACTAAATAGTACGGTATTGCATGTTTTAAAAATTCTTGCAGCACACTACTTGAAAATCACTGATGTAAAGCATAGATACATTTTATTTCTTCCATCAATTCAAAGCATCAATTCAGAGACCTTTGTGCCAGACAGGGTCAAGGAACCAAAGTCAAATTTCCAAAATCAAAATATTGAGTCCTCATTTCTACACTCTCTTTATGCAAAACACAATGTAGGTCAAATACAAAGGAATGGCTTTTTACCCCAATAAATACCACAATGTTTTTTGTTTCTTTGTTTGTTTTTAAGATTTTGTTTTAATCCTCACTCAAGGATACTTTTCCATATTTTGTTCAGATAGAGTGGGAGGGAGAGAGAGAGAGAGAGAGAGAGAGAGAGAGAGAAACATCGACGTGAAAGGGACACATTGAGTGGTTGCCAGCCGCACGACCCAACCAGGGCCGGGGACAAACTGCAACCGAGGTATGTGCCCTTAGCGGGAACCGAACCCAGGTCTCTCTGGACTGCAGGCTGATGATTCAACTGCTGAGCCAAACCGGCCAGGGCTGTTTTTAAGATTTTTAAATTGATTTTTAGAAAGAGAGGAAGGGTGAGGGGGAGAGAGAAACATCAATGTGAGAGTGAAATATGAATTAGCTGCCTCCTGCATGGCCCCTACCAGGGATCAAGCCCACAACCTGGGCATGTGCCAGGGATCAAACTACCAACCTTTCAGTGCATGGTCTGATGCCCAGTCAACTGAGCAACACTAGCCAGGGATACCATAAAGTTTCTTAATCTGATCACTGCTCCAACATGCAATAGCCAAAACCACATTGCCATGGCAATGCGCTATGTTCCTTTATTGCTGCACCTTGACTTCTTATTTCTGCTGATTCTCAGGCCAACCTCTCACTGCTTCCTGACAGTCACCAGGTGGGAAATCAAACCTGCCACCCAGGTACGTGCTCCTGATCTACGCCTTACCTTTCCTCCTCCTGATATTTGCAGTCAATCCAGCCCACATCCCTGTTCAGGGAGAAGCATTGACAGCTTTGATGGTCTATTTCTGACCCTGTTGGAAGGAAGCTGGGGGAGGCTTTGGAGACAAGGTTTGTAAAACCCACAGTAGTGTACAGTGATGCCCTAGGCCCTCAGAGTCACTCACCACTCAGTCATTGACTCACCCAGAGCAACTTCCAGTCCTGCAAGCTCTATCCATGGTAAATGCCCCATTTTTTATATTTTATACTGTATTTTTACTGTACCTTTTCTATACTTAAACATGTTTAGATACATCAATACTTATCACTGAGTTACAATTTTCTACAGAATTCAGTGCAGTAACATGCTATACAGGTCTCCTTTAGTAGCCTAGGACAATAGGCTATATATACTACATAGTCTAGGTGTGTAGTAGGCTCTACCATCCAGGTGTGTGTAAATGCACTCTGTGATGTTCCTATAATGACAAAATCACCTAATGATGCATTTTTCAGAATGTATCCCCATCAAGTGGCACATGACTGTATTTTTTTTCTTTATTGAGAGAAAGAAAGGGAGAGGGAGAGAGAGAGAAACATCCATGAGAGAGAACATCAATTGGCCACCTCCTGATGCCCCTCACTGAGGGTCGGGCCCACAACCTGGGCCTGTTCCCTAACTGGGAATCAAACTGGTGACCTCCTGGTACATGGGTCGACGCTCAACCACTGAGCTACACCGGCTGGGCTGACTGTATTTTATAATTGATTTATGTGTTGTCTGTCTCCCTACCAGGCTGTGAATACCCTGACTGCATGGGCTGGGTCTTATGCACCCTTTCATCCCCAGTAGAGCATGTGGCTCACAGTAGCTGCTCAGTGAAAGACAATCAGAGGAAGGAATGACAAATAGCCTCTGCCAAGTATTTCAGGCCACATGCATTTTTTTTCCCTCTCTGTCTCTGGGTCCTACCAACCTCAACACTTGGACTTCTACACATGTCAGAGCCAGAAGAAACCTTAAAAAGTATCTAGCTATCTCCTACCTTTTCACAGATGGGATGATTGAGGTCCAATTTTCATGTATTTGTCAACAATCTCAATTTAATGTCTCCAGACATAATTTCTCCTCTGAATTCCAGACCTAATCAGCTGCTTCTGCAGGCCCGCATCCAGGATGCCCCACAGTTCCTGCATCTGAACATGTCCAAAACTGGACTCAGCAGCTCCCTCTTCCGGGCTTCCCTAACCTGGTGAAGAACATCCCCCCCACCCTGCTGCTAGGGCCACAATGTTGGGAGTCTCCTTGCCACCCCCTACAGCCTCTCACCACCAATCAAATGCCAAGGCCAGTAGTTTCTAACACCTAAATCACAAAATCTCTTCAAGTCCTCTCTGCTTCCTTGGTGTAAATGCTCCACAACTCTCAATGGGCCCCTGCAAGAGTCTCCTCATTAGTTCCCCTGAATATGGTCTTTCCTGGTTCCAATCCATGCTCCTCACTGCGGCCAAAGTGACTTTTTAAAATATGCAACTTTCTCATTTAACTTCATTACTGATATTCCTTCAGTGGCTCTCTACTTTTAAAAATTATTGTTATTGCTATTATAGCTAACCTGGAAAATTTTATTATGTTCCAGGACCTGTTCTAAGGACTTTATGCCTATTAACTCATTTAATCCTCATATCTCTAAATATTCCCATTATACAGATGAGGAAACTGAGACTCAGAAAAGCACCTTCAGAGTGCTTTTGCATAAGCTCTTACCCTATCCTTAACTCTTTGATCTGGTTGACTGTTATTCAAACTTGGGGAGCATTTTGGGACTTCCCTTACTAGGTCAGGCCCTCCTATGGCAAGTATCCCAGTTTATACTTACATATTATTTTGGGAGGGGTCATTTGATTGATATCTGCCACTGCAGCAGGCTTTAAACTCTATGCTTTGCTCATCATCACTCAACAGGTAACAAATGCTTGCTCAATGTTTGTTAAGTGGATCAGTGAATAGGGTTTTTATTTTATTTTATTTTTTTGTTATACCATTGTATTTATATAATTTTTTCTAAAAAAACTGTTAGGAAATAATCATTTATATAGTACATATTTCTTCTGCTGATATTATATCCATTTTTCAGTATGAAATAGTAGAAGGCTGACACCAATAGAAATTTGTAGCTTCTTTTGAAAATTGGTATCTCACAAAATAAATCAGATGTTTAGCTAATTATATGCCAACTAATTTATTCACATATGAGGGAAACTGTTGACATGGAACAAAAAACCAGATTCTTGCCCTGGCCAGTTTGCCTATCGGTTAGAGTGTCGGCCTGTGGACCAGAGTCTCAGGTTCGATTCCAGTCAAGGGCACATACTTCAGTTGCAGTTCGGTCCCCGACCCTGGTGCGGGAAGCAACCAATGAAGAGGATTTTTTTGTTGTTGTTGTTTTTTTATCCTCACCCGAGGACATTTTTAGTTCTTTGGATATTTTGTTCAGATAGAGTTGGGGCGGGGGGGAGAGACATCGATGTGAAGGGACACATCGAGTGGCTGCCACCCGCACAACCCAACGAGGGCCGGGGACAAACCGCAACCGAGGTACATGCCCTTAGCGGGAACCGAACCCGGGTCTCTCGGGACCGCAGGCCCACGCTCTAACCACTGAGCCAAACCGGCCAGGGCTGAAGAGGGTTTTTAATAGGACAGGAGTTGTGGTCAGATTTTTTTTAGAAGGATTCTCTTGTGTAAAAACCAAGACACTCTCAGCAGCTGGGTTCAGGAGGGCAATCTGGATGGGCGAGTGGCCATGGGGATGGAGAGCAGTAAATGAAACTGGGGAATATTTAGGAGGTAGACTGGGCAGACCCTGACAATTAACAGGATAGCAGTGAGAACAAGGGAGGAGTCAAGGCGACTCCCAGGATTCTGGCTTAGGCAGCTGGTACCTTGAACTCAAGTGGGGAGCATCTGGAAGGAAAGAGGAAGGTTGGGTTGGCAGCACAGGTGGCCCCTAAACCAAGTGAACTGAAACATGGAAAAGTTCTCAGAACCTATGCTCAGATTCCTCTGGGCCCAAACTCTAATTTAGTCCTGGTGTACTTGGCCAGTGTCATCTCCAACTTGCTCCAGAGGACCGTAGGGCACCTAGAACACCTCTCCTCCCTGACACCCCCTCCTCCTCCCAGGCTTGTGAGTTTAGTCCACTCTTTCACCCCTCCCTCAAACCCCACAAGACCCAGCTTCAAGGACACCTCTGGAATTCGCCCCACTGCCCCCACCGCTTCCTGGGGTTAACAAGTCCTCTGCTGTCTCCAGGATTCACTGTATCAGAAATGTTTCTCTCGCCCTGGCCGGTTTGGCTCAGCGGTTAGACCGTCGACCTGCGGTCCTGAGAGACCCGGGTTCGGTTCCCACTAAGGGCGCGTACCTCGGTTGCAGTTTGTCCCCGACCCTGGTTGGTCGTGCGGCGGCGGCCACTCGATGTGTCCCTTTCACGTCGATGTTTCTCTCTTTCTATCTCTTCCTCTCTCTCCCTCCCACTCTATCTGTACAAAAAATGGAAAAATGTCCTCAGGTGAGGATAAAAAAAAAAAAAAAGAAATGTTTCTCTCTACCTGTGTTGCCTAATGGCTGTTTCTCTGTCTTCTGAATGGATTCCCAGAAACTGAGACAAAGTCTGGACCAAGATTAACCTCAAAACACTTTTTCTTGAATTCCCCCAAAGGCTTGGCTTTCTTACATTACGAAAGGGTCCAGGAGTCAGACATGGAATCCTGAGGCCACCACTAGAGATTGGACAAGTCACTTTTTTCAAATCCTGTTTCCTCGTGTCAAATGGACATGATAATACAGTGGGCCCGCCTAGCAGAGTTGTTTTGAGAATCAAATGAAATACTCTATGTTAAGAGTTTGCACAGTGCCTAGAACATTGTTCGCTCCCTCGAAATTTTAAATGTTATTTAAGGAAAAAAATTCCCGCCTTAACGCCGGAGAGCTGCATGAGCTGGAACGGCGGGCTGCAGTTCCCAGGATGGCCACACGAGAGAAGTGGCGAGCAGCCTCGGGGAGGACTCTGGCTCCGCTGTGCTAAAGCACCTGCTGTGGACCCAGATGGCCTGGTGGGGATTTCCGGGACTTCCCGGCCCCTGAACAGGTGGGCACTGGCCAGGGTGCCCGGGACAAGCCTCAGATATGTGCTCGGCCTCAATCCTCACAGCCGTCCCTCCAGCTTGACCCCCTCTTGGTTTGGGGGAGGGACTGGTGGGTCTGAGGGGGCAAGAGCAGAGGTCAACTGGGATTTATACCCTCCAGGATTGTCATTTGTCTTTCAAACTTGAGTATGATCACTTCTTATCTATATAAATTTTATAGTTAAACCTTCTTTTTTTTAATCCTCACCGAAGGATATTTTTCCATTTATCTTCAGATAGAGTGGGAGGGAGACAGACACAGAGAGAGAAACATCTATGTGAAAGAGACACATCCATTGGTTGTCTCCCGCACGACCCCAACCAGGGCTGGGACCAAACCGCAACCAAGGTACGTGCCCTTGACGGGAATCGAACCTAGACTCAGGTTCACTGGCAACGCTCCAACCGCTGAGCCAAACTGGCCAGGGCTTTATAGTCAAATTTATTAATGTTTTCCATTTGGAAGGTTTCATCATGCTTAGAAAGCCTTTCATTTCCAAGATTATTAAAACATTGAGTATGTTTTCTTACGTTACATTATGGTGTTATTTATTTTTTATTTTTTTATCCTCACCCGAGGACATTTTTCCATTTTTTCAGATAGAGTGAGATGGATAGAGAGGGAGAGAGAGAGAGAAACATCAATGTGAAAGAGACACATCGAGTGGCTGCCACCCGCACGACCCATCCAGAGCCGGGGACAAACAGCAACCGAGATACATGCCCTTAGCAGAAACTGAACCCGGGTCTCTCTGGACCGACGCAGGCCGACGCTCTAACTGCTGAGCCAAACCGGCCAGGGTGAAGGTGGTTAGATTTAATAAGGACTTTCTGACAGCCTAAGTTCATTCAAATCCCTATGTCCCCAGTTTGGTGTCTTTCCACTCCCCTCTCCTGCACTCTATGCTCCTGCCACACTCAATTACTCGCTGGCCCCTCAACTTACTCCCATGTTTTCAGAATGTACTGGCCCCAATGCCTGGAATGTCTTTTTGCCACCCACACGACCCCGACCAGGGCCGGGGACAAACTGCAACCAAGGTTCATGTCCTTATCCAGAACAGAACCCGATACTCTCTGGTCTGCAGACCGATGTTCTAACCCCTGAGCCAAACTGGCCAGGGCAGGAAACAGCTTTCTTTATTTCTCCCAAATGACTTGCCAGTTATTTCACCCATTTGTTGCCAAGTCTATATTTTTCCCCCATTTACCCAAAGTGCATCTTTATCATACATGGAACTCCCTTCTGTGGTTGGCCATTTCTGTACTCCACTTTGTCCCACTAATTCCTCTAGGTCAGCGGTTCTCAACCTGTAGGTTGTGACCCCTTTGGGGGTCGAACGACCCTTTCACAGGGATTGCCTAAGACCATGGGAAAACACATATTTCTGATGGTGATTCATAACAGTAGCAAAATTACAGTTATAAAGTAACAACAAAAATAATGTTATGGTTGGGGGTCACCACAACATGAGGAACTGTATTTAAGGGTCGCAGCATTAGGAAGGTTGAGAGCCACTGCCTAGGTCTTCTCCAATATCATACTGCTTTAAATATATTGACTTTATAATATAGTTTAATATCAGGTAAAGTAAATCATTGTCAATTACTTTTTCCTAGATTTTTAAAAAATTCATGCACACTTATTCTTCTATATGCACTTAAGAATCAACTTCTACCACTACCCTCCCAACTCTTCTGGAAGTCAATATTTGGAGCCCCGGAAATTAAATAGAAAGTGTACACCTGCACATTTCTCTACAGGGAAAGTGCAAGTTTTTATCAGATGTGCAAAGGGACCATGATCCAAAGGGAGCCCCTCGCTTACATGTCTCTGTGATGGGATGCCTGGGAGGAGCATAGAGGAATCTTAATTCCTCCCTTCTCTCTCACATCTTCACGGGCTCTGCTCCCTGAATTCTTCACCTCCACCATGTCCCAGCTACTTCCCTGGCCCCCATTTTGTCCCAGCGAATCTAGTCCCCCTTGCTACTACAGAGCAATTCTTCTACATCACAGGCCTTAGTTCTAGGCCTGATGTAGATTAGATGATAACAAAAGTTTAGTTAATAAGTGAGTAGAATTGTGAGACCCAACACCACTGCTGGCCAGCTGTGGGACCCAACTTTGGGCTACCCACATTTTTGGGTCTCAGTTTACCCGTCTCGCAGACCAGGTGAGAAGGGATAAGATAGGGTGAGGGGTATGTAGAAGATACAGCTAGCTATGTCAGGAGGGTCAATTAATCCCAATCATTTTCCTTTCCCCACACCTTTCCATTCCCTATTCATATTTTAATCCATGCCCTCAGCAGGAAACACTGCTTGTTTTGCCTGCCTCCAGCATAAAATTAGGAAGGCAAATACTAATAATATTGATCCCTCTGTAAATGATTGGAATTAAGAACACTGGAGCCCAGAAGTGGAATTAACCAGCTAAGCAAAATGGATAGACATGACCCTAGGAAACACTTCATACAGCATCCTCCTCAAGTCCCTGGCTGCCAAGGAGCCCAGGACTCAGGGAGCCCAGTTGGAAGTTCATTTAGACAGACACCAAGTCCTAGAGCAAGGCATACTGACCTTAGCATACTGACATTTTGGCTTGATAATTTTTTAGTGTGGGGCAGTCATGTGCATTGGAGGATGATTAGCAGCATGCCTTGTCTCTTCTCTCTAGATGCCAGTAGCAAGCCCCAGTTGTGAAAACCAAAGATGTCTTCAGACATTGACAAATATTTCCGGAAAAGGAGGGCAAAATCACCTCAAGTTGGAAAACACTGATCTAGAAGAGACGGAAGGGGAGGAAGGTTCCCTTGGGTCTCAGGGCAGGAAACTTTTAAACCTTACCTTCTGGCTGAAAGGGATACCATAAAGTCTATTTCCTGGTAGCAGGCACTTGGATAAGTCTTCTCTCTGGGCTTCAGTTTTTCCATCTGTAAATTGGATTTGATGCTTGTAAGTCATTTCCCTCTTCTCTCATTATCTAAGGTTCCTGGATCTGGTTCAGGGTGGGACAGGGGTACTGTAGTGCCATTAAGGAAAGAAATGATGGAAAAGAACAGGTTGTGGTGGAGAGGAAGGTGTGAGTGGGAGTGTCCTAGGGATGTGGAGAGGCTTAAGGCATCTTCTAGACCCCGCCCCCTTCGAGGCCTTATTAGCGTGGGTCACCTCCAACCTGGCAAACCCAGACTCCCCGGATTCCACTAGGCCCCGCCCACTACTAGAAAACCCAGCCCGTTGGCCCCGCCCCCACCATGGCCCCTCCCGCCTCGTGCCCCGCCTCCATCAGGCCCCGCCTCCCTCTTCGCCTCCCGCCAGCCAGGGCTTGGGCTTTGCACCCGGCAGCGGCAGAGAACCCTGAAGGCTGCGGAGCCGGCAGCGCAGGCGGACAGAGCGGAGCTGCCCGGCCGGGTGGCGGGCAATGCCCCCGTGAGCTTCTCTCGCCGCCCCTCCCCGCCCCGCGCCCCTGCCCCCTCGGAGTCCGCCGCCCGCTTGAGATCGGGCCGCGCCTACCGCCGGGTCCGCGGGGCGGGGTCCCGGGGCAGCACCTGCCCCGCCTTGCAGAGCCGCCTTGGCCACGGGAGACCCCTCCCTGTATGGACCCCGGCCCCACCCCGGGTAAGTCGGTAGGCCTTGTTTGCCTGGGAATGGACGTGGGGAGAGGGCTGCGAGGTCTGAGGGACCACCCGGGGAGGGGAGGGGGGCTCCGGCCGGGAGGCGCCACGTAGAGATCTGAGCTTGCAGGGTCTAGGGGGCGGGAGCCGGCGAGGGGGGTGGGATGAGCACAGCGTGTGTGATGGCTCTGGGGTGGGGGCTAAGGTGTAAGAAGCGAACGTAAGGTGTTTGGGGAAGCCTGGAAAATGGGGTATGGGGCTCTAGAGTCTTGAGTTTTTTGGTAAAGCTCAGAGCATCTGGGGCCCTGGTCTTCAACAGCATTGCCTCGCATAGCATTTTTGGAAAGTGCTTAAAATTCCTCCTGGAAAGGGAGCTGGAAGGCAGCCTGCCTGCCTTCCTCCCTCCTGCCTGTGCCCTGGTTGAGAAGCGGCCACACTTTCCTCCCAATGAGACACCATTATGGTGCCTAGAGGGCCCCCCACTCTATGAAAGAAAATGGGTGGTGCTCACTCTAGCCCTAGGGTGGGAAGAGGGGGCTTCTGGGAAGCTGGGAAAAGCAGTTGGTCAATCTACAGGAAGGAGTCCAGGGTTCAGGCAAGCTTGGCAAGACCCTTGGTGAGCAACCTGGGCACCCTCTCACTCAGGGGAAGGTATCATCACTGGCTGGCCTCCAGGCTACCTGGACCCATGCCCACATCACCTTCTCTGGACAACCCAACCCTGAGGAGTGTGTTTCTTCCCAGTATCCTGGGCCTGGAAACCCAAGAAGGGGTCCATAGCTCCTGTGGTCCTAGATGGGGTGGGCAATGCCATGCCCAAGGCCAGAGATCAAGGGCTGGTGGCTGGCACTACCACCTCGGGGCTGTTTGATGTGGTCCTATGGGTCTGGGGAGCTTAGGTGAATGTCAGTGTCCAACCCCTGCTCCAGGGGTGTTGTCTGAGTGTGTAGAGGAGGGCCCTGTCCTCTGCCCATGATTTCTTAAGTCTAGGGTCCTTGGGTTTGGGGCCTGAATTGGTGGGGAGAGGGCCTTTCTGGGTTAGGCCTGGTCACCAAGGGGTTAACCAGACAACCCCACAGTTGCTGGCAGCCACCAATTAGTCTGTAATCAAGCAGTTGCCAACTGTCCCTGGGGGTATGTGGGCAACCTAATGGGGCATTCTCCTGGGGGTAGGGGGGGGTTGAAGAAGGGGTCTGTGAACCCTGTGTTTAAACCAAACATCATGTCCTTCAGAGACTATTTAGAACTCACAGACACCTTCTCTGCCCTCTGTGCCAGGTTACCTGGCTTAGGGATCTCCAGCCCTGGAGTGTGAAACCTACCTGACTCTCTGCAGGATATGAAGCCCAGAGTTGGCCAAACTTGGCTTCAAACCCAGGCTGTGCCACTTTCTGGCTGTGTACTATTCAGGAAATCACTTCCTTCTCTGAGTCTCTTTCAGTAAAACAGACCCACCTTCTAGGTCTGCTGGGAGGAGTAAATAAAATGGTGGGTTTAAGCTGCTTAGCACAGTGCCTGGAACTCTGGGAAGCTCAGTAAGATAACTGCTGAACTCAGGAGCAACTCTTGTGCCAAGGACTTGACAGGACAGGCAGGCAGGAGTCAGGTGCTGAGGACCCAGCAGGAACCAAGGTCCCTGCCTCAGGGCATGTGTTCTACTGGGCCAAGCACTGTCTCTGTCTTATTATTTTTCCTTCCCTTCTTGCTCACAGACACTTCTGGCCTCTGGATATTAATTGAATTTTACTCAGCAGAACCCAGGGCTGAGCTGCTCTTTTCTGGGTTCCCCCTATCCCTAACCAGGTGCTAAACTCTGTGGGGTCTGTCAGAGGTCAGGGTGATGTCTGCAACTGCGATAGCAGCTGGCCCTTTAAGGAGGGAAGAAAACAATTATCTGGCCTGGGCATTGCATCAGCTAGAGCCTGGAGGGTCCCTGGGGAACAGGGGGGGGGGGGGGGGGCAGGCTGGGTGTTGATTTCATTAGTGCCATGTGAGAACTCTCACCCCAGTCTGCCCCACTCCCCAGCTGCAGTACCAGCCCCAACTCTATTGCCTTCCCCCAACACACACACCCCAGGAGCACCACCGTGGAGGACTCTAGCTGTGCACCTAGCCATGGGCCCAGGTAGAGGGGCTACGGGGAAGTGTCTCTCACATTGGCCTTTTGCTGACTGGGGGTGCTGACAATGGGGGTGTCTTCCCCCGTTAGTGTTTGGCTGACCTGGGGCGGGTATTTCTCCCACACTGGTATTTTGTTGACCCAGGGGAGGAGTGACTTCTGCTCTGGCCTCTCCACTGGTGTTTTGCTGACCCAACAGAGGAGCTGTGCTTCCTGGGGTGTGTGTGAACTGAGGGCATGGGTGAGAAGCAACTGCTCTCTGGTTGGAGGTGAGCTGGCATGAAAAGTGAGTCACAGGGACAGAAAGGACACCAGGCACTTGGGTGACAGACAGACCTCGGTTCACATGGCCCATCCTCCACTTCCAGGCTCTGTTACTATTCCAGGCTGGTGGTCTCAGACACCTCTGGAGAACAGCAGTTTACACCCAGACTGCCCCACCCCCACCCGAAAGGTTCTTGAGGGTTAAATGTACTAACTGACTTACAGCACCCAGCCCAGGGCTGGCAGGTGGAGGCTGCATACTGTACGACAATCCTCTTTCCTTTGCAAGTTTGGGCTCCTCACATCTTGGGCTCAAGATGCCTGGACAAGAACAGGATGGTTGGGGAGGAGTGGAGAGAAGGGGAGAAAGTGTAGGGCCCCCCATCTCTATTACAGGGGTTGCATTCAGATACCTGATGTACCAAGCTCTGTGAGCCAGGCACCCCTGCCTCCGGGAGCCTATATTCCAGCCAGGAAACAGCCCAGAGCAGGTGATGTGTGTTGAAAGGAGGGATTCGGGGAACCTGAGTGACAAGGATTAAAGAGGCAAAGCAGGGGTGAGGAAAGGGAGCAGTGTGTGCTATAGCCTTGGTGAAGGTGGGAACAGGCCTGGTGTGGTGGGGGAGGACAGCAGTGGAGAGGGTAGGGAGTGGGCGGGCATTGCACAGCCAGGCCAGAACTCCCTGCTCTAGAAGGGTACTAAAGACTTGGGAATGACCCTGGGGCCAAGGGCAGCCCCTAAATGATTTTAAGCAGAGGAGGCAGGGTCTGATTTTTAGAGGGTGTGAGCTGGGGTCTACGGCCCTCAGACAGAAGCTTCTCGGGGGTGCCCTTTTGTCCTCTCCTACCCCCTTCCCTGTGCAGGAGCCCTGGTGCCCAGGGAGCTGTTGTTTGTGTGGCTCATCTCAGGAGGGAAGGGGCCAGTCCCAGTCCCTCCTGCTCCCTCTCTCTGGGCCTCGTTGACGAAGCTCATCCCTTTGGGTCAGGTTCCCCTGACCTCCCTACGGAGCCAGAGGGCACCAGAAGGGCTTTGGAGCCAACTGGGCTATGTTCACATTCCGGCTGAAAGGCATACCCTGACTCTGAACCTCGATGTCCTTGACTATAAAATGGGATTGGTGTTCTCTCTCTATGGGAAGGATACAATGAAATTCCAGATGGAAATCACAAAACTCTCAGTTGTCAGCTGGCATTTTTACTCTATTGCATTGAGGTGACACCTGCTTGGTCCAGGCCCAGGCCCAGGGCTGGCTGGGGGTGAGGACAGGGCTGGTTTCATGAATCTGTGGTTGCACAGGACCCTCCACGTAGAAGGATCCCACACTTGGTTTAATATTCTGCTGTCACCATCTTGAAATTCTTAATAATTTTGAACAAGGGGTCCTGCATTTTAGCGCTGGGCCTGCATATCATATAGTCCCACAAATTGGGTAGGGGTAGGACGAGGCAAGGAGGGACACAGACCTGCAAATAGTTCCCAAGTGGAGGAGGTATTAGATGGAGGACGTGACTAACTGCCCCAAGGTGGGTGGCATGTTAATAATAGTAACATTTATTTAGTGCTTACTGTGTGCTAGGTTCTCTGCTAAGCTCTTTACACGTTCATCTTCAAACACCCCTATGAGGTAGGTACTATTATTATCTCCGTTGTATAGATGAAGGCAGTGAGGTTAAGTTTCCTGGTCATCAAGTGGCAAAGCTGAGATTCAAACCCAGGCTGACAGACTGCAGAGCGCATGCCTAGAACGGGGGAGTCTTTGACTAGGAGGAGGGACCCCTGGGCTGAGTCTGAAGGATAACAGAATTTGCCAACGAGGAAGGTATTGTGGGGAAGGGAGGGCTGTCTCAGCTGGGAAGTGCCTGTGCCGAGGCCTTATGCTTGGCCAGGAAAGGTGGGGCCAAAGCCAGATGCTCCCAGGGCTGAGTGGAGTACCCTTTAGATTTCATGGTTCTGGTTTTCCAAGTTCAGAGCTCCTGGTCACTCTGCCCCCAGCCCTGCTGCTGCTACGATTTCTCAGAGCTGCCCAGGCCCCTTTTCTTTTCCTTGTTGCACATTCCACCAGGTCATCTCCTTTACTCTCTTGACTTGATCTCTTCTGGGCTCCAGATGTGTAGGTATAAATGCTTCCTGGGCCACATTTAGATGTGTCAGTTAACCTCAAGTCCAAACCTAGGTCCCCAGCTCTGCCTGCAGGCACCTGCTCTGCCTCGAATGTCCCCAGCTTTTCTCTGCCACCACCATCCACCCACTTGCTCAAGCTGGAAAGCTGGAAGTTCTCCTGGACACCTCACCCCCACATCCCACAGCCAATCCTCAGCCAATCCTGTTAGTTCTCCTGAATATCTCATGACTCTGTCATTCCTCTCCCCGCCCTCCGCCCCATTCCAGACCACCGTTTGCCCTCACCTGGGCCACTGCGACAGCCTCCTGAACTTGTCTCCTTATGTGTCAGTTTTTGCCTCACTTCATTTCATTTTTCACACTGTGATCTTCTAAACGTAAATGTTTATATCATTTCCCTGCTTAAGACCCTTCCAAGACTTCTTGGAACAAAAGCCCAACTCTGACATCATCTACAAGGCCCTGTGTGATCTGGCCCTTGCCTATCTTTTTGCATCACTTTGCACCATTCTCCCTCTCCCTCAGCTGCAAGACTTCGCGCGAGTGCCCTCGCCCTGGAAGGCACGCCTCCTCCTGGTGCCCTGCTAACTCCTACTTATCCTGCAGAGAGATACCAGCTCGAACATCATTTCCGCAAAGGCCTGAAACAGAAACTAAACACCTCCCCGCTCCATAGCACCTGTACTTCTTCATCACACTGGAATTGTCTTTTCCTTGTCTCTCTTTCTTGCTAGACTGTGAACTCCTTGGGGTCAGGAATCTCGATTTGCCTGGGCCCGGCACGTAGTAGGTACGCAGTGAGTTATTCAGTGAATGAAGGAATAGAGATGAATCATTGCTTAGCATCTTCACTGACCTCCCTGCCTCCCTCTGGGCCTGCCTTCTCCAGTCCTTTCTCGTTATGGCCCCAGAGCCATCTTTCTCAAACACAGAACTAACCCGGTCACCCCCTGCTACTTAAAATATTTCCGGTAGCTCCCCATTGCTGACAGGAAAGGCCTGGGCTTCTTAGCGTGGTATTCAAAGCCCTTTGTGCGCTGCAAGACTCCAGCCTCGCTTCCCCTGCTCCCCCACCACACTTTGAACTCCTGGCAGTTCCTCTAACATGTCAGGCTGTTCTGTGCCTCTATCCCTCAGCACTTGCTGTTCCCTCTGTCTGTAAAGCCTCCCCACCCCTGTTTTGTCTCCCTGCAGAAAGTCCTTTATTCTTCAAAACCAGCTCAGGGCCACCTTTGCTGTGAAGCCTCTGCCCTCCCAGCCCTCCCTGGGCAGACATAGCCACCTCCCTGGGCCACATCTGCACCGAGTCTGCCTCTCGTCCTCCTTGTCGCACATTCGACAGCTCCTCCAGTGCAGGCACAGTGACTGTTATACTTCAGGATTGTTCATCTTTGTGTCTCTAGCTCCCAGCTTCTCCCCTGTCTTAATTAGGTCTCTGCTTGTTTACAGTGAGTTTACTCAAGCCAGCTTCAGTGATACAGAAGGGTTTATTATGAGGATATAAGGGGTTCCTGGGAACTAGGGCAAAAAAAGTGTTAGCCTCTGGGAAGTGGGACCTGTAGACAAGGAGAAATGGGAGCATCTGCACTGACTGCCTTTACTTTCTGTCTCCAGACTAGGTTTTCTCTGCTTTCCCAGACACTGGGCCCCTTATAGTTCCTGTATTGTGTCCCTAAGTTCTGGCCACATTCAGAGATAGACCACAGGGCTTGACAGATCCAAGTCCAAACTTCCAGAAGAAGATCTGACTGGCTCTGAGTGGGTCAGGTGACCACCCTGGTCTAATCAACTGCAGCCTGCTGGGAAGGGTCACAAAGTCAGACATGCAAACATGGCTCTTAACCTCCTCAAAGAAAGTGGTGGGTCTTTGTTATCATAGCAAGTACTTCAAAGGACATCTGCTAGAATCCTAGGAGGGCCAGGGTGGGCCTGACCCCGCCTTCCATCTGGACAGCACCTGGTAGAAACATACTGTGCATTGTGACTTATAGGGGTCTTTAGTGCCCTATAAGTAGTGCCCAGGGCAGGATCTGAAGAACATGTCAAGTGTCATTCAGAGGCCTGAGCAGAGAGATAGGGAGGTGACACCTTGAATTTTAGAGTGTCAAGAGAGGGAGGAGGAGGGCATGAACAGTCAGGACAGTTCTCCCTACCAAAATCATATCTATCCTCTAAAATGTAGGTCATTTTCTTTCCTCAGTGAAGAACTATGCCACGCCTACCCCCCCCTTCCCCCATCCGTTATTCTTTACCTGTATTATTTCTATTGTTTGTACTTCCCTAGTAATACATATTTTCGACCACTTTGTGCCAGACACTATGCACATGCATTATTTCATTTAATCCTCATGCCCCATAACATGGGTACTATTATTAAACCCATTTTATAGACAAGGAAACTGAGGTTCAGAGAGGACATTTGCAGGCTAAGGACACACAGCAGTATGCTTCCAGAGTAACAGCTCTTAATATCTTTTAAACTCAGCTACTTACTCACTTGCCTGTTTGCCTTTCAGGATTGTGAGAACCCCAGATACCAGGCAGACCCCAGGATACCATCTTCCCTCTATGCCCAGCACAGGTCAGCTCAGAGCGAGGCTCCTGAATGGGTGCAGGTAGAGCAGAAAAGGCATCTGGGTGGAAGTTGAGGGTCTCCTACTCATAGACCTACCCTGTGCAGCTGTGTGACTCTAACCTTCCAGAGCATCGGTTTTCTCATTAAAAAAATGGGGCTGATAATTCCTGCTGTGAGTCTAATATTAGATGGTGGGTGTAAGGACAATTTGTAAATAGGAAAGAACTGAGCAATTTCTAAGGATTGTCATTACCAGGGTGCCAGCTGGCCACTGTGCCCAGACTCCTGCAGGAGGCGGACAAGGCTAGAGCTTCCCGACGTGGGGAGTGGTACCTTTGGTGAGACCTGAGATGACTTCCAGTGGCTTGTGGACCTGCCATTGCATAGCACTGGCTCACATAGTGAGAAAGTTGGTTCCCTTTCACCTTTCTCAAGCCCAATGTTGTCCCCAGGACAAAGTGTCGTGTAGTGCTGGTGTGTCGGGACCAGCTTCCAGTGCTTGCTGCCTCCCCTTTTTAACAAAGAGATCTTGACTGGCAGCTCCATGCAGCTAAAATTTAATAATATCGTTTTGTTAAGACTGTATTTATTTTACTGTCAGTTTCTACTTATTGAAAGCTTTATTGGCTTTCTGTTTATAGTAGTAATACAGACTTTTTAATTAAAGGAACTGTTTTTAAGTTAAAAGTGTAAATTTGAAGAAAATAAAAATGAGCACCTCAGGAGTATGTAGATTCGACAGATACTGTTGAGGGGTACACAGTGTTATGTAGAGAATGCAAAACTGGGACGTGGTACAGGGATGGCAGAGATGTGGACTGCTGGCCTAGATGATCTTGAAGGTTCCTTCCACCTCCCTGGAAAATGTAGGGGTCTCTCCCTGCAGTGCCGGCCTGCACCCCTCTCCTCACCTTGTGTTTTGGCTTGGCTTTCTTTCGGAGAATCCTGCCATGTTTGTGCCTGCAGACAGGAGAATTCGTGCCACTGTTCCCTCAGCCTACTGGGGGGCTCTTGGATTTGGGGTGTCTGGATGGGGTGGGATGCCCCCTCATCTCCGAGTCAGGCCTTGGGTACTCCTTGGGGAACAGGAACTGCAGGCTCCACAGTTCTCCTGGTCTCCATGCACAACACAGGTCTCAGCCTCCCAGAGGCCGAGTCCCAGGGAGTGTAAGGCTGTCCCCAGAGCCTCGTGCCCCAGAACACGGGGCCTAGGGGGAGAAGCCAGGAGGATTTCAGGTCTAAAGGTCCTCTTTCATCTGCCCCACCTTCTCCCACCTCTTTGTGCTGCTGACTGCCTGCTCCTGGGGATTGAGCATCAACCCCAGGAGGCCTCAAAGGATACAGGATTTATCCACAGGGCCCAAGAGCTGCCTGTCCCTGCCCCAGTCCCATGTTCCAGGAGGGTGGGGGGCCTGGTAGTGTGGGGCGTGTGCTTGTATATCTGAGGTGAATGTCTGAGTGTCTCTGTGAAGGTATATTGTATGTGCATGTGTATGTGTGTGAGAGAGTTTAAGTTTGTGTGTGTATGTGTGTGCAATATGTGTGTGTCTTGTGAATGTAGCTCTGGATGACATGTCTGGGGGTCTCTCTGAGAGCATATTGTGTATGTGCGTGTACGTGCACATGTGTGCATGTGTGGGCTGTGTGACGTGGTGTCTGTGGTCAAGGCATCTTTGCATCATGTCTGAGATTTTCTGTGAGGGAGTTTTTGTGCAGGGTGTGTGGCAGGGTGTCTCATGTGTCTGTGTGTAATGTGCCTGTAGGTCTGTGGTAAATGCATCTCCATGTAGTGTGTCTGGGAGGCATATGGTGTGTGTGTGTGTGTGTGTGTGTGTGTGTGTGTGTTTAGGTTGCTTGCTTGCTGGGTGTGGCGTGCGCCTGTTTTGTCGTCGTCTTTGTACAGCGCGTGTCTGGCTATGTAGCGTGTCTGAGTGGCCGCGAAGGTGTGTGCTGTGCACGCGGGTCTTTGTGCCCTAGAAAGGGACGGGGTGTGAGGGGGCAGAAAGGTGTTCGGAATGTGGAGTGCTTTGAGGGCGGTGTCTGTTTGGGCTGGGGCTGCGGGTGTGCTGAGTTCCCGAGGAGGGTCCCCAGAGCTGGTGGCAGGCGCAGGCGGCGCCTTCCGGCTCGGCGCGGCGCGGAGCTGGTAACCCGAGCCCCTGCCCCATGAAATATTGATCAGACCTAGAGGCGCGGGCGGGCAGGGAGCGAGCCGAGGCCGGCCGCTGTCCTTGGTGCTGCTGCGTCTCCCCCAACGGGGGCATCGGAGCTCAGGCTGGGGCGGGGCTGGCAGGAGGAGAGACTTCCCCACCCACCTGCCTCCGAGGATGAGCTAGCCTGTCCCTTCCCTACCACCTGTCTGTTAGTTCTTCCACCTCGTCTAGGAGGAACAGAGACCAAATGGGTATTTTGTTGAGATCCAGTATTCGCCAGGGCTAGGATGACCACACAGCTGGATTTGCCTGGGATAGTCCTAATTTACTAATTTATTTGTGTGATTGTTAGTAGTGTCCTTGTTCACTCTTACTCTCAAAATGATAAACAATGTACTCCCCAGCAATAAGGCTTTGTTCCAAAGACCTCTCCCCACCTTCTCTGCTCTGCCCTTTCCTGGGGGGGGGGGGGGGCTGTAGCTATGTGAGTGTGTAACTGGTGTGTGTATGTTTGGATGGAGGGATTGTTCTTCCTGTGCTTGGGCTGAGCTTGAATAAGTGCGTGGGGGCCCCAGGACCCTTAGGATCCTGCTGCAGCCTAGACCCTCCCCAGGGGGTCTAGCTCCCTTCTCTACCCATCCGAAGTCTGTTTCCCATTCCAGCTGTGCTCATTTTCAGACCTGGACTTCCCCTGCCCCTAGGAAAGAATAAGGGTGGTCCCCAGCCTCCTCCTGCATCCTGGGCCGGGAAGGCCTTGGTCTCCGTGTCAGGGTGTGGTGGGGCCTCCAGGTCAGCCATCTGTGTACTCGTGGCATCTCCTCTGACTTCTCCCACTTTTAACCACCGACTTTCCACCCTTCACGGATTCCACTTTCCTCCTGCCCCTGACTCTGGATATTATCTCTGGCCCTTTCCTCACTCTCCTCTTCTCTGGGCATTCTCCTTCCTTTCCATACCCCACTTTTCCCTCTGGGGAACATACTCAAATCCTGCCCACTCACATTGCTCTTCTGAGCTCCAAAGAATCTGCTTACCTGCCCAACACCTCCATGTGGGAGTTGCAGTATTATCTCAGACTTATCATATCTAAAACGGGGACTCATCTTCCCCTCAAGCCAACTTTTTCCTCTGGGACCTCAGGATCTGCCGATGGCACCTCCCGGCCCCCACCCTTCCTGTAAATCTGGATTCTGTGGGGTTTTTTTCCCCTTTCCCCAACCTGTCCCATCACTAACTCTAGGCAGCCCCCAAGCCCTCCCATGACTCCTGGCCACCTTTTCTCTACACCTGCGAAGCAGTGCAGTCCTTACCTGCCTCCTGACTGCTCTCCCTGCTGTCGGCTTTCTTCTGATTCTGCACTCCGTGTCAGATTGATTTCTGTAAAACACTGCATCTAAGTCATGTCAGATTTCACTCCCTTCGGGATTGAAGCCAAGCCTCTTAGCCCTCATTCGGAGCCCTTCGTTGGCTGTTCCCAGCCTACCTTTCCAGCCCTCTCTTCACAGTTGTACTTACCTTCTGCTCCAACTGCACCAGTCCTGAGCATCACGTTTTCTCTCTGGACCTTCCCAGGTAGCTCCCACCTCTCTCCTGCCACCTCTACCTCTCCAAATGCCCCCTGTCTTTTGGGGTGCTCTGCAGTGCTTTCCCCCATGATGCCTTCTCTGGTCTCCCCATCCACAAGAGCTCACTCCTTCTGCAGAGCAACCAGAGTATTTTATCTTTGTCTCTCAGTGCCCTGGGTGATCCATGGACCAGCAGAATGAGAGCTTGTAAGAAATGCAGAATCCCATGCTCCCCCTGGGACCCATGGAATCAGAATCTGCATTTCAACAACATGCCCAGGTGATTCGTGTGTACATTTAAGTTTGAGGAGCACTGGGCAGTGCATTCATTGAGGGAAGGAGCTTGCTTTTTGGGGGGGGAAAGGTCTTCAGCCAGGGCTGGTAGTGTTCTCAAGTGCCAAGTCTAGCAGCCCCTGTCAGGTGACAGGTGCCACATCTGGCCCAATCCCATGAGCTTTGAGAGGCAGTGGACAGTAGAGATGGCTGAGAAGCATGCATAGTCTGCCTGGACCCTTTCTGCCTGGAATCTATGTCCCACGAGTCCCCAGAGCTCAAACTCCGTAAATCTGACTCCGGAAAGCACTCTAGCGACACAAGGAGGAATCAATTAATCAATAAAAAAGCAGTTATCAAGAATATAGCAGAACTTTTTTGTCTTCACAAAATACACGGTGGTAAAAATGTCTGTTATTTTAATGTACACTTGCAAACAAAAATATATATTTAGTTTTTCCTTTATGGTAACATTAATACAGTTTCTAAAAAGGTAACTTTAGAAAACACAATATGTCACATGAAGAAAATAAAAACGACTCCCAGTTCTACTACCCAGCTATAAATACTGTTAATTTCATATTTATTTTAGATCACCATTCATTCATTCATCAAATATTTACAGAGCTCTACTATGTGGCAGGCGCTGGGAATTCAGGGTAGAGAAGACGACATGGTTCCTACTTCCTAGCAGCTCACAGCCAGGGGCTGGGGGTGGGAGGCAGGCACTGAGCAAGTTAGGAATGGCAGTGTATTCGTTCCGAGGGCAGCTGTAACAATGTACCACAGACTCGATGGCTTAAACCACACAAATTCATTTTCTCACAATCCTGGAGACTAGAATCCCAAAATCAAGGTGTTGGCAAGTTAGGTTCCTTCTGAGAGCTCTGAGGGAGACGGTTCCATGGGTCCCTCCTGGCTTCTGGTGACAACTGGCAATCTTTGATGTCCCTTGGTTTGTTGCTGCATCACTCGAATCTCTGCTTCCATTGTCACATGGCCTTCTCCAAATGTGTTTCTGTCTTCATGTGGCCAGCTTCTTACAAGATATCGGTTATATGGGATTAAGGACCCACTGTATTCCAGAAGGACCTCAACTTAATTCATCAGATCTGCATTGACCCTCTTCCGAGGTCTTTTCTGAGATACCAGGGTTAGGACCTCAACGTATCTTTTGTGTGGAGACACAATTCAATCCATATCAGGCAGGGACAGTACAGAGTCTGGGGGGGGGGGGGGGCATGACAAGGGACTAACCTCATCTGGGAAGACTCTCCTAGGATATGACATTCAAACTGGGACCGAGCAATGTGTAGGAACCAGCCAGGCAAAGGTGGTGCAACAGACCAGGTTCGGAGATCGCGAGGGTGCAGGCAGACTGGGGAAGAGCATTCTGGGCAGCCGGTGGAGGAACGGAAAGAAGGCCAGAGCGACTGGAACAGAGGAGGGCGAGGGCGCAGGGTGAGCTGGGTCACTGGCTCGTGGGCCTCGGTGAAGGGTTCTTACTTTCTCCTGAAGGCAATGGGAGCTACAGGAGGCTGTCACGCAGGAGTGATTCACTCTGCTTTGTGAGCTGTCTCCTCACAAGACTGAGCTGTCTGAGGGCTCTGTTGTTCCTGTGTCCCCCGTTCTGAGGGAAAGAGCACGGCCATGTCCTCGGAGCCCCCTGGCTGGGAGAAGACACATGACAGTACCTTCCAAACAATGAAGGCATGCCTATGCCCCAGCAGCCCCTGGCCCCAGGGGCCGGGAAAGCCCTGCCCCCAGGAACCTCGTTCCGAACAGGACATGGCTCAACCAGCTCTAAGCTGCCTGACTGTATGTCCTGAGTCCTGGAGTCTGGGAGACACAGGTTTGGGTCCTGCCATGAGGACTGTGTCTGAGAATGTGTCCAGGACAAGTGCATGACCCATGTGGGTCCCTGAGGCCCAATGCTGGGGAGACCAGGGGTTAGGTCATGCAGGGGCCATCTCTTCAGCACCCTGCTCTCCATAAGGGATGTCTGAAGATTGCCTTCCCATACCGGGCCTGGCCTATATGATGCTCAACCCATCCCTTACTGCACCCTCAGAGGGCTTCCCCTCTACTGTTTGTGATGGGAGAGGTCCCCCGTGCCCAAAGCTGCCTGTCTGCCCTTGCCTGGGCTGGGTGGGCCAGGCTGGGTGGAGGAGAAGTGGGTCAGCTCGGTAGCCATGGTGACAGCAGCTGCTCCCTGCCAGCCTTTTCATCTTCTCACCACAAACCTTACTGACGAGCTCCTTTGTCTGGCCTGCTGGGGGGGGCGGGCAGGAGGGTGAGAGGGGGCTAGAGCATATATGGGTGTGAGTGTGTGTTCGAGCTTACACAAGCACCAGCTCAGAGCCGGTGTGTGTGCCTTGGCCAAGGCGACCCGCAGATCCGGGTAAGACACTTCCCAGGTCTCTGCGCACTAAAGGGGTGGGGCTCTTCCTGACTCTTTGGGCTGGACAGGGCCCAGGAAAAGGTGTGTGTGGGTGTGTGAAGGCTTAAGGCTGCTCCTATGTGCCTTTGTGTGGCTGAGTATCTTAAAAGTGTGTGTGTATCTGTGTATGCATGTGATTGTGTCTTTCAGGCTTGTATCGTCTGTGTGGGTCTGTATGGCAAGTGACCACACATTTGAAATTCTGTGCCCTGTGTCTCTCCCTGTGTGTGTGAGCCTGGTTTGGGGGAGATAAAGGTTGCACAAGCAGGAGAGGAGCTGTCACATTGTCCCCCACTCAGGCTGGGTGTACTACTTCAGCCCGGCCCACCTCTCCTGCCACATACTAGCCCTGTCACCCACCAGTATGTCCCCGGGGGGGGGGGGGATTCTAGAAACATAGGAACTCCTCTCCCCTTCTGTGGATGCGGGCCCTGGCCTTGGACATGGGCACAGAGTGGCACGAGTGATGTGGTGGGCAGCCCTGGTGCTGGATCGGGGTTGGCACAGGGATCTCAAGTGCCAGGCTCAGCCTCCGGGGAGGGGCCAGGAGCTGAGGTGCTGGCAAAGGAGAGCACAGCCTCACAAGGCAGCTCCCGCCCCGACTGAGAATGCAGGGACCCAGATCCCACACTTGTCCTCAGAGCACCTAGAGCTGGAGTGGCAGGTGACCCTGTTGTCTCTGAGGCTCCTCATAAAGTGGTTGCACCTGGTATGTGATCCAGACCAATAAGCACTAACACCTGTACAGTTCTTTACTGTTTACAAAGTCACCATTATGAGTAGTCATAAGTAATTGCCCAAGTGAGCGTTTAGCATGTACCAATCCTGACTTTATAATATTTCATCTGAGAATCCTAAGGCTGTCATTATTATTCCCACTTTAGAAATGAGGAACAGTCGGCTCAGGGGGTCTGTGAAGGAAATCTCCCTGTGTTGCACAGCTTAGAGGTGGCAGATCTAGGCTTTGAACTAAGTCTGTCTGCCTCCAAAGCCTGTGTGTTTAATCACCATGCTTTCCTGCTCCTCGTTATCTCACCAGATCCCCAGCCCAGCCTGGAGAGTCTGCCTGGCCAGGTGGCCAGTGGATGCGTTTATAGAAGAGGAGATGGAGGTTCAGAGAAGCTGAGTGACTTGCTCAGGGGCACATGACTGGTGGTGGCGCCAGGAGTCCTCCCCCCGCCCATCCCCAACCCCAACACTTCCGACTGCTGGGCATGTCACAGAGTGTCTGGGGAGGGACACAGACCCCATTAGTCAGGGGAAGGGCAGAGGAAGGAAGAATAGGGTCTAGAGCTGATTAGCATGTGGACCTGGATAAGTGTTAAAGTCTTAAAGTTGTGGGTTGAACTTCAGTACCAGCAGTTTGACATTAAAAGTTCCTAAAGGCCCCAGGGTGTGGGGGGAGAGCCAGGAGTTTGGACAGTTTTATGAAGGAGGAAACAAAGAATCAGAGAGTTAAAATGATTTGCTCAGGTCATATAGCTACACCCAAAGTCTGCCTTTTTACTCCACAAGCTATTGGATGCCCTTGAGGACAAAAGTCTTCTCTAGCGCGTCCTCTAAGCTCTCCTCTTTCCTTCCAGAGTCTTATCACACCACCTCCTCCTGGGAGCTACCCTGATTGCCTTCACCACCTTTCTTGAAAACTGGTGTCTCGGAAGAAGTTAATGGAAGCCTCGTGTCCATGCCCTAGGGGAGTGCTGTTGGGAGGGGCACAGCCCCTGTGATGTGGAACACGCTCAGATTCATCAGTTTGGTGAGTCTGGGTTTTCTTTAAGGTGAGAGGTGAGGAAGAAGCATCTGACAGGTGATGTGGAATCTGGAAGTTAGGAGACGGGTTGGAGCTCTGATTTGTCGCCAACTTTGTACGTGACCCGGGGTGTGTCTCCCATTCTGGGCCTTGATTTCCTACTCTGCAACATGAAAGGCTCAGGCTGGAAGAGGGATGGAAACTCATCTACCATGAGAACCTGGGCTGGTTCTCATCAGTTGGTTCTGGAGCACGGTGTTGAGAGGATTCTGAGGTTACACCTGCCTTGCTGGGGAAGAGATGGATCTGTGGTGTCTGCTGTGGGCGGGGGATGGGGAGAGGTGGTAAGAGCCTCAGTTCTTTGCCATCCCTTCCAGCCCAGCAGCCTGTCAGCCTGTGACAGACACCTGTTCTTTCCTGTTGAAGGGTGAGAGGCTAAGCTCATCTTGGATGGTCTCACTGACTCTCAAAAAAAAAGGGACCAAAGGGCCCAGGGTGGCCTGGCAGAGCCCTGAGACCCACTGTTGTCAAGATTCAGAAGAGGGTTTGGGGAGCCCTTAGGGTACTGAGACCTCAGAGTAGAGGCCAAATGTCAAAGGCCAGCAAGAAAACCAGGCTCGTGCCTTGGGGAGCTCGGAAGGCATCTGCTGTGTGGAGCTTTGGCGGGAGTCGGGCGGCAGCTTCCCACCTAGAGGTGAATCTGGGCTGTCGTTGTAGGTGCTGCTGTTATCACAGAGCAGGGTCGGCAGAGAGAACTTGACAGTGAGGTCCCCATGACCCAGTGAGATCGGGGGAGAGTTCCCTTCCTTGGGGTGCCCCAAACTGGGCTGGGAAAAGGACAGTTCTCAGAGGCAGGAAATTTGAAAGTGATTTTTGTGGAAAGGATGTCATTCATTCAGCCATCTTGTAAACCACCAGAGGTGAGGCTCTGTGTTCTGTGTCCTGCCAGCCACCTCCACCTCTGCCCCTTTCCTGTCCCTGTGGTCTGATGGCTCAGGGGTTGCTATGCAGTAGGACTTCCCTCCTCGTGGGGGCCAGGTGGCCAGCTCTGTCTGTCTCTCTGTTCTGTCCTTCTTGGGCGAGACTGGCTGCCACAGGAGCAACTAGCATCCTGGTCCTGAGCCTGCCACCGACTGCTCTCCCAGGCCAAAGGACTCAGAGACCACCTAACCAACCCCTCTGTTGTACATACAGACAAGGAAACCAAGGCCTGGAGAAGGCAACGCAGGAATCCGATACCTTCTAATTCCACCTCCCGATTCTTTTTATAATCCTCACCCGAGGACATTTTTCCATATTTTGTTCAGATCGAGTGGGAGGGAGGGAGGGAGAGAGAGAGAGAGACATCGACGTGAAAGGGACACATCGAGTGGCTGCCACCTGCACGACCAACCAGGGCCGGGGACAAACTGCAACTGAGGTACATGCCCTTAGCGGGAACCGAACCCGGGTCTCTCTGGACTGCAGGCCAACGCTCTAACTGCTGAGCCAAACCGGCCAGGACCACCTCCCGATTCGTAACCACCCCAGGCTGCCTACCCAGGACTCCTGTCCTGGGGTTCAGGCCCTATGGCCTTGGGTCCAGTGTTTTGGGTCTGGCTCCTCCTGTCCCCTTGGGGATGGCAGACCTGACCAGCCCTCCCAGGCACTTGTCAGCTCTCCAGGCCCCCTGGGTGGTTAAAGATGAGAAAGTGGCCCTGGCTGTTGCAGAGTCCTGGATGTCAAACCGTCCGCTTGTCGGTGCCATTTCATTATTCACGAGGAAATATGAGTCCCTGGGTTGGCAGGGTCAGAGATTTTGTCCTTACCCTCTTGCCTTCTCATCCCCTGGGAGGGGTGTTTTTGAGATTCCTATAGGCTGGCTGCTCTGGGACAGTTTTCTCAGAGAGCCCGGAGGCTCAGGGAAAAGCCTGAGCAGGAGAGATGGGCCCGTCTTTGGGTGGGTTCTGGGTTGAAGGGGCAGGGGCTGCAGAGTGTGTCTGTCTCTGTGGAAATGGGAGACCAGGGTTCGAGTGTAGGCTTCGCCACTTCCTAGCTGAGCAAGATGGACTAGTCCTTGACATCACTGAGACTCAGCTTTCTCATCTGCAACATGGAGATAACTACACACCTAATAGAAATACTTTCAAGAGCAAGTTAGGCTTACGCTGTAGCAGATTGTAAGTATCAGATAAGCGCTCTCCTATCATCCACCAAAAGACCATGCAGATGCCCAAAAAGACACACCAATTGGCACTCGAATTGGAAAGTAAAGAGAAGAGATCATCATAGGCCCAAGTCCAGGGGACTTTCCATTAGCTGCAAAGTTGATGGGGGATGGATGGAGAAATACAATCCGGGGCTCTGCACACATCACAGGATGAGTGAGAACAGTCCAGACAGCCACCTAGAAGGCAAGACATGTTTGACTCATCCCCACTGGCAGCCCTAATTCACCAGCCTGGAGAAGCCACACTGACCAGGAGACCAGGTGGCCTTTTTCAGCTGCCTGGAGTCTGACTTCCTCGTTAGCTGGAGGGGTGCCTTCCTCATACCACCTCATTTTCCCACCCCTTTCTTTGATCTTTTGAAAAGTTGGGTTTCCTCCAGGTGACAGGCCTAAGGGCAGAGGGTCAAGCGAAGTGCCCCTGAGCCCTGGGATGGAGAGCTGCCCCGGGAAAACACTGTGGGCCAGGACAGAGCCAGGAAGGGCTGGGCACAGAGCCTGCCAGAGCAGCCTTCGATGCCACCTCTGTATAACACAGAGCTATAGGTACCTGCTGCCTGACCCCAGAGTAGCTCCCAGCACCCTCTGTCCTTTTCCCTGCCACTCATCAGAACCGTCATTAAATATTTAATTGCATTATTAGTTATTTACTGTCTGTCTGTCCTCCTGGACTGGTGACTTTAGCAGGGCAGGACGAAATTGGCCTGACTCACTACTATATCTTTGGCATTCAACATAGCCCTTGGAATTTTAGCCCTTAAACATTTGTTGAATGAAGCTAATGGGGAGAGTTCATTTCTCGGTATCAGGTAGGATGCTTTTGGATGCAATAGAGAACCGTGAGTCAAACTGACTTAAGCAAAGGAAAGCACATTATCTCACATAACGGAAAAGCCAGAGAAAGGCAGGCTCCAGGGTGGCCCGAGTCCTTTCTGTCTCTGTGCTGTGCCCCACCTAGGGAGGAGAAGCAGGGTGTGTGGGGGGGTGGGGACTGCCACCTCTCTTGTAATCATGGAATCCAAATATTTTCCTTAAGTCAGATTGGGCCAACTTTGTCACATGTCCACCCTTGGACCTGTAAGAGTTACCAGGGTGAATGACACTGAGTAGCTTAAACTAATGAGGACAGGGTGGTACTGGATAAAACCAGTGCTCTGTCAGGAAGCAGGAAGAGAGAATGGATGTTGGGGAAGCTACCAGCAGTGTCCACACCCCCTCAACCAGTCACTCAATTTCAGGGAATCAATCCTAAGGACTGAGATGGAAGGGGGGTGGGGGAGGGAGAGGCGGAGAGAAGGAAGAAAGTTGGATCTGATCTGTATTTTAACTGTGTTAAAATATTTAAGTCAATTATGCTACCTCCATTCAATGGAATATTATGGTGACATCAAAACATTTATACAAAGCGTTAAAGACATTGGGAAATGCCTGTGATATAATGTTAAATGAAAAATACCAGAATATAAAATTGTTTTTGCAGTATGAGTTCAGTTTTTTTTTTTTAATGCATAGAAAAGAGACTGGGAGGAATGGGTTAAAGTGCTTATAGTGGTGCCTGCCAGTAGCGCAGTTTAGGGTGACTCGCCTGCCTCGGTGTACTCTGCACCAGCCCCTTCCAGCGGGCTGCACAGCTGCAGGCTGGAGCCAGGCCTGTTCTTGTTCTCAGTAGTGGCTATGAATTAACGATCACTCACACGTACTGAACATGTCCTCTCTTTCACGTGTGCCCATTTAATCCCTACAGCAATTCCCTGAGGTGAGTGCTTGTATCTCTTGTTTTGCTGAAGTGTCTCTGAAACTTCAGGATGCTTGGTCACAAGGTCACACAGCCAGTGCGTAGAGGCCTTTGGAATTCAACAGTGGGCCATTTGACTCCACAGCCTCTGCCTGTACAGCAAACCCGGTCACTTGCCAGGGGAGCCAGGTGCCAACAGGAATAGATCCGTGTATTGAGCCAGACTCTGCACACTCTTGAATCCTCACAACCTCAGAGGGGCCGAGTGACTTGCCCAAGATCACACAGCTAAGAAGTGGTGGCTGCGGTCGAGTGGCCCCGAGGTCTGATGTGGGACCCCTTTGTCTCTTTATTTCCCCAACAGAGTTGCCTGAGGCCCTGCCGCCCCGTGGACCATGTTTAACGGGGAGCCGGGTCCGGCCTCGGCCACAGGCTCCAGGAATGTGGTCCGGAGCTCCAGCATCAGCGGTGAAATCTGTGGATCCCAGCAGGCGGGGGGCGGGACCGGGACCACCACGGCCAAGAAGCGGCGCAGCAGCCTCGGCGCCAAGATGGTGGCCATCGTAGGCCTGACCCAGTGGAGCAAGAGCACACTCCAGCTCCCCCAGCCTGGTGAGGAGGCCTGGGGCACCCAGGGCCGGGGCGGGTCTCCTCGCCCAGGGACTGTCCTCGTGGATGCACACGCCCACACCACAAACACTTATGTAGCACTTATCATACACTAGGCACTATTCTGGGGCCAGTACACGTCCTGACTCATTGAATCCTCCTGTGACTCTGAGGCAAGTACTGAAGACAGAGAAGGGGAGTAAGATACCCCCCACTACATGGCTAGTGGGCGGGGGAGCCCCCATTCCAACCCCAGCAGCTGACTTCCCAGTTCATGCTGCTAACCTTACACTCTGCTGCCTCCCTGCACAAAATTGCACATTTTCTTTTTTCTTTTCTTTTCTTTTTTTTTTTACAGATAGAGTGGGAGGGAGGGGGAAGGAGGGAGAGGGAGAGAGAGAAACATCGATGTGAAAGGGACACATCGAGTGGCTGCCACCCGCATGACCAACCAGGGCCGGGGACAAACTGCAACCGAAGCACGCGCCCTTGCGGGAACCGAACCCGGGTCTCTCCGGACCGCAGGCCAACGCTCTAACCGCTGAGCCAAACTGGCCAGGGCAAATTGCACATTTTCCAGCAATTGTTTATTAAACAGCCACCAGGCTCCTGGCCCTGTGCTCAGGGATACAGCTTCACAGACACACATCCCCACAATTCAGTCTCACCAGTAATCTGAGTCTCCTAAGTACAAAGAGCCACACAAATGTAGTTACACAGTCACACACACATCGTAAAATCACAAGAGAGACACACTCACAAACACACATGCCTGCATAGTTATATGAATAGCGTGCTCAGTTGCTTAGGTAAGCCACTACCCTACTGCCGACTAAGGACAACATAATCACAAATAAAGCCAGTCATGCAATTCACACAAACACAGTCCTCTGGTTCAGACAGACCCAGATCACAGAAGCCCTGTCTCACACACACACACACACACACACACACACACAGTGGTCCATGGTCACAGAAACACATCACATGTGTATGCACATACCTCACAAAAACCCACATTCACACCTTATCAGCTACATCCCAACAAATAGTTATACTTTCTCAGACATCTCGTTATGGAGTCCCAGTTATGCTCAGAGTGGTGGGTGGCCCACCTTGTCACACACAGTCGCACCTGGACCCTCCGTCACGGAGGAGCCAGCCCTCCCCACCAAGACCTCCTCACTTTGTGGCATCAGCCCAGACACCAGCTGGTTGTGTATTAAAATCTCTTCCTGCTTTTTTTCTCAGAGTAACAACTTCCCTGAGAAATCTTCAAATAGGCAGCTGGATGGGGGTGGTGTGGGGGCGGGGGTGCCGGAGGATCAGGGGAGGATGCTCATCAAGAGTCCCAGTTGGGGCTGGGGGTGGGGGACTTTTCCAGGCCTTAAAATAGCTTTTTACAAAGCCCTTCAAGGAGCATGTGGGATGGTCTTTTCCAGCACTCAAGCTGCCATGTGGTTTCTGGCTCAGGGAAATGCTAAATGAGGAGGGGGCTTGCAGTTATCAGTGCCCCAGGGTGGGCATGGCCTCTGTGAATATGCAGGACAGGCCTGACATGAGGGGAACCAGGAAGATGGGGACCTGGAGATCCAGGAGTTGGGCTGGGACAGGACCAAGGAGTGGGATTAAACTTAGGAGCCTGAAGAGGTGTTGGGCCTGGAGTCTGGCTTTAGGAGACCAAGCCCTGCTACTCTCCAGCTGTATTGGCTTCAGATCCAAAGGCCCCTTTATGCCCAAAGCAATTTGGAGAAAGTGTTCCAGGGGAGGAGCCTGAGTCACTGGGAGACATTCCAGTGATCTTCCTGGGGCTGTCCACCTACCTAGACTACCAGCCAACAGGCAGGGATTGGAGTGGACACCACGGAGACCTCCAGCCTTGGGGGGGATGAATGACGATGAGGCTTCTGCATCATGTGTCTCTGTGGCAAGCGAGGGCACAGCTGAGCCAGGGGAATTACAGAGAGGCCCTTCTAACTGAACGTCTCTGTGAATCATCCAGTCACCAAATGTCAGAGCCAGAAGGGCCCCTCGAGCTCATCTAGTCCAATGGACTCATTTTATTGGTGAAGCATCTGAGCGTGAAGAGGGGAAGGCACTTGCCTGAAAAATGACTTCAAGGTGGCCTTCAGAGCCACACCCTGTCACTTACTAGCTGGGTGACTCAGGCAAGTGACTTCACCTCTCTGAGCTCACCGCCTCGTTTGTAGAATAAGGACAATAATCCATGCTTTCCAGAGTTGCCCAGGGAATTAAGTGACATAGGAGATGCAAAGGCACCAGCCTTGTACATAGTGGACATCATTGGTGTTACTATTACCCCCACGGTAAGTCGGTACAGCCAAAGGGCAAGTGAGTTCTCTGGCCTTCACAGCTCTCCCCCGCTTGTAGCACACCCCTCTCCCACCTGTAATTCCTTGTCCCCATTTTTTTCTCCCAAGGCTTGAGGTTGCCAGTGTCCCATCCTGGGTGGGAGTCTGGCTCCAGAGGGATGTATGGGGCTGACTCACCTTGGGAATCAGCTCTGGAAACTCTCTTCTGGGCAAAGATCCCAGCAGGGTGTCTTTGTTGCCCCCAGGTGGGGTGGCTCAGCTCCCTGTAGCACTAGACTGTGTGAAGTGGGGAGGAACCCTCTCCACGACCCAGTATTCCCAGGGGCCTCCTTCCTCCTAGTTTATCCATACCCTGCACTGGCTTGAGCTCCGCCCATCCCCCCCTCTTTGTTTCAAAGCCTGGACTATTACACCAGCCTTCCCTCTGTTTCCCTGCCTCTGGTCTACCCCTTCTGGTTTATTCCTCATATGATCATAGAGTGGCTTCCAAAAAGATGCCTTGAAATTTTAGAGGACTAGTCCTGCTCTAATTTCTCATGGGATCCTGGGAAAGACATTTTCCCTTTGGGCCTGTTTTCTCTGTAAAATGGAGCTAAAAAGGACTCTCTTTCAGCTTTCTTCTAGATCTAATATTCTTCTAACATTCTCTAAGTTGTGGGAGCAATGAAGAGGGTAGGGTGAGACCCTTAGGGTCCCAGGACACAGGTGGGTTCTGGCCTAGCCTTAGATTGGGTCCACACAAGGCCATCCTGGGCTGTCCCAGTCTCTGCCCAAATTGAGCTCTTGTCGTCAGCACCAAGGACAGCAGCTCCTCCCTCCTGGGCTCTGGGCTCTGGGTCAGGTTGGGAAGAAGACTCAGCATCATTCAGGAGATGCCATTGGAGTGCTGTGGGAGCTGTAACTGCCTCTCCCTTGCATGTGGTGAGACAGATAGGATGGTTCCTGGAGTCTTTTAGTCTCCAGGGAACACAGAATCATTGCAAGCAACTTGTCCTGGTTCTCTGGAAAGAGATGCTACATAAAGTTACTCCCTGGATCAACAGAGTTCAGAGGCTGGATAGGTATGAAACAGTAACCTTTCTCTAAGGTTACAAGACCTTTCTCCCCACCCAGAAGACATGGAACTTAATCTCTGCTGAATCATTTCTCAAACCAATGTGGAGTTAGTTGGTGGAGAAGAGCGAGAAGTCACGCATCATAGACTGGGAGTCAGCTGGGCCTTATGGATGCCTGGACCTCAGGCTCCCCATCTGTGAAATGACAGGGTTGGGGGCTAGCTGAGGTGTCTCTAGCATCTCAGGATTCTGTGATTCCTCTACCAGGGCATCACAGTGCTTTGGGCGACTCTCATCAAAGAAGATAAATTTTCTCCCAAATGGGTCAAAGCTTTCCCAAGCTTCAGAAGAAGGGGACTGGGGCCATATGGTGGTGAGGCTGTGGCTTCATCTCAGGATGTGTGTTGTGTGTAGGGGATTTGAGGGGAAGGAGGGTAAAGTGCAGCTCCCATAGACCCATCTGTCTTCTAACTGGATTGGGGACATTGGCAATTAGGAGCCAGGGACAGGGCCCTCCGCTATTGCCCAGCCCTCTGTGTGTGGTGGGTCACACACCATTTGTGGGTTTGCATCTGTGTGTGTGATTGAGTGGAGAGGTTCAACTGCAAGTGTGAAGGTCACATTTATGTGGCAGAGTATATCATGTGTATGTATGATTAGGACCTGGAAGGACCATTTGTGACTGTTGCATGAACATACACGTGACCTTGTATGTGAGATCACTGTCTTCATGAATGTGATTATCAGCACTCGTGTGTATCTGCTTATGCCTGTGAGTATGAATGAGCTAATGTGACTGTGTGTGTGACACAGAGAGACAGACACTGATGGTCTCATTGATTCCTGGATAGTTAGTTATTACAGTCTCCCAGAAGCTGGGATGTTTCAAAGAAGACATTTCTCCTCACCACCTCCCATTCCCAGCCCCCCAGCCCATCTGCCAGGGATGCTAGCTCTCTTAGCCTTTCATCTTCCAGTGGGACTTCCTGAAAGATAAGTAGGATAAAACAAGAGGAATAAGGCCCCCCCCCTTCCCAGACCAGGGTCTTGAATATTCTCACCATTGGATATGGATGGGAGAGGGAGTTGCCAATGTAACCAGCTCCCCCCCCCAGTATTTTTAAGGGGACTGTACTGCCTGCCCTATTCCTGGCCTCTCCCCATCCCTACAGGCAACTTTACTCTTAACTTGCCGGGTCTCTAACCAGTGATACAAATGGCTCCTTTGGTACAGTCCCTCTCTGAGCGCCGCTTCCCTCCCCCATCAAGCTCTCCAGGCAGCCAAGCTTCAGCAGGGGAGTCCCTGCAAACCTTCAACCCATCGGCTGTGACCCTGCCCCCACCCCAGGAGGGGAGGGTGTCTAAAGGGACCACACTGCAATGCTGTGTGGGTTGCCATGGAAACCCAGGCAGGGTGGCATGCTGCTAGGAGAGGCAAAGTGCCCATGTTCCCTGCAAGGCTGAACACTGGGGCAGGGTTGGGTGGAGGGCCCTGTGAACGGGAGGCACGGAGACAGGGGGGAGACACGGGGCAAGCACAGCTTCCAGGGTTCTGCAGACCTCTCTCTCAAAGCCAAAGTCGATTCAGGCAGCCTTAGCCAGCCCTCTCAGTCTTGCTTCTCTAGTTGCCTCTTTGTGTCCAGACCCACCTTGAGAATGCATGTTAGTTTGAGGGTGGCCAGTTCACGTGGGGTTTTCACAGGGTTTGTGAAGGTCTCAGAGAGGTGGGTTGTGCGGTCTGAGTGAGATGGGGTGCATGAGGGAGAACAAGTCTGGCGAAAGGCACACTTTCCAGAAGAGAGGCAGGAACACAACCGTTGGAGCAAGGGCTGAAATGGAGCGGGAAGGTAGCTGTCAGGGGAGCCTGGCAAGGATGAGGGTGAGGGCCAAGAGCTGCCAGGTGGGGGCTCTACCCGGTGACTCCATACACCCCAGCCCCAGCCCCACACCCCTACTCTGCTCTATCCGAGTCACTGCCCTGAGAGGGCCAGGGGCCAGGCTGCAAACCAGCTCCAGAGGTCATCTCAGCAGTGCCTCTGCCTCCAGTCTCAGCCCTGCCCATCATGCCCCCTCCCAAGAGGGTGACTTTGGGCAGCACTCTCAGAGTGGCCTCATCCATGATCTTACCTTGTTCCCTTTCTGTGCTTGGGGAGGGGTCACAGAAGGGGCCACCAAGAAGCTGCGCAGCAACATCCGCCGGAGCACAGAGACTGGCATCGCCGTGGAGATGCGGAGTCGGGTCACACGCCAGGGCAGCCGGGAGTCCACCGACGGCAGCACCAACAGCAACAGCTCCGATGGCACGTGCGTGCAGTCCCCCTTGCCTTGGTCCCCTCCCTACTCCTTGGTCCTCTAGTCACAGAGCCAGGGGCAGGGTGGGAAAATCTCCAGTTGGGTTTCTGGCCCAGATGTCTGGGTTCCTCTGTGCCCCTGCCTTCCTCCATTCCCCTCCCCTGGATGGCTGCTGCCTGGGCCTCAGTCTTCCTATTGCTTCAGGCTGCTGTTTCTCCTTCCAATACCCCAGTGGCCCAGGAGCAGTTCATCCCTTCTGTGTATTTTATGCCTCCCGGCACCTACACACTGCCCTGCTCCAGAGGAGAGGGTTTGAAAGGAAAATGTGATTAGAAAATCCTTTAAATCTAAAACCGTCTTTATGTCTCAGATAAATGGAGTTCTCACAAGTGGCCTTGCTTGGAGCTTAGGGAAGGAGATTGGACTGGATCAGTATTTTTCAAACTGTGGGTGGCGACTCATAGACAGGAAGTAAAATCAGTTTAGTGGCGTAAAACCAGCATTAGAAATAGAAATAGAAACTCAGTTGTAGCCTCTGGAGTAAGGATGAATTACCTTGTGAACTTTGGTTTCAGTTTGTGTTAATGTGTGGTTGCACACAGGTCCGTAACATGAAATGTATTTCTCACATTTGCATGTGGGTTGCAGTCAAACATTTGAAAGTCTCTCTGATCTCTTCTAAATTATGACACTACAGTACACAACTAAGATTTTCTGATTTGGCCTCATTAAGGTACAGTGATTTCAGGGTTCTTTTTTAAAAAAATATATTTTTATTGATTTCTAGAGAGAGAGGAAGGGAGAGGGAGAGAGAGAGAGAAACATCAATGAGAAAGACACATTGATCCACTGCCTCCTGCATGCCTGCCACTGGGGGTCGAACCTACAACCTGGGCATGTGCCCTGACTGGGAATTGAACTAGTGACCTCTTGGTCCATGGGTCGATGCTCAACCACTGAGCCACACCGGTTGGGCGATTTCAGGGTTCTTCATTCATGAATGCGAGTAGCCACTAGCATTTATGTGTCTCACTATAGGCAGGGTATCACTGGGCACTTCACATCAGTGCTTCTCATTCTGGTATCTACTAACCACTGTCAGACCCCAAACTGTCTCATTTAACAGCCCCTGCAATCCTGAGGGATGTCAGTGCTACCTATAAAACCGAGACACAGGAGGGTGAGGTACCTGACCCACGGTCACAGCTATTAAGTGGTGGTGGAGTCAGGACTGGAATTAAGGCCACTTGACTTCATAACCTTTGTTCACAATCTGTACACTCTCTATACCAAGCTCCTGAAATTCTATGACCCCTCAGAGTACATTTCTTTTTTGTTGTTGTTGTTGTTAATCCTCACCCAAGGGTATTTTTCCATTGATTTTAAGGGAGAGTGGAAGGAGGGAGAGAGAAACATCGATGTGAGGGAGACACATTGATGGGTTGCTTCCCACACGACCCCAATCGGGGCTGGGGACAAACCTGCAACCCAGGTATGTGCCCTTGACCAGAAATTGAACCCAAGACTCTTTGGTGCAAGGGCCAACACTCTAACCGCTGAGCCACACCGGCTGGGGCCAGAGTACATTTCTTTATTTAACCTTCTAGAGCCTGTTGTCCTAAGAATGCCGTATTAGGCTATTACTGACGGTGGCCAATAAAAGTGGGTGGCCTCACAGCCCCTTCCCGGAGGGTGGGGTAGAGAAACAGACCCCCTGACAAGCATGTGCAGCCTGTCTCCCCTCCCAGCTGTCACTGGCCAAGGGGGGCTCACAGCCAAGCTGTCCAGCGGGGGATTTGTTCTGGGACAAACTTCAGTCTCTCTAGCCAGCAGCCTGAGCTGGTTCAGATCTTGGTTAGAGCTTTCTTTGGTCCACTGTAGCCCATGAGTAGACCTGGGCCAGCCCTCCCCATCTGTCCCTTCTCTGCTGGCGCACGCAGAACACCTAGGCTTCAGGACATGAACATGATAACAACGGCAGCGACATCTACCACATACTGTTTTCTGTTTGTCTGGACCTTTTCATGCACCATCTGTCCTAATTCTCACCATAAACCTACGCTGAGTTGGGCATCATCTCTGTGTTGTAGGCAAGTCTCTTACCTCTTGAAGCCTCTGTTGTCTTATCTGCAAAACTGGGTAGCTGCGAGCGTTAAGTTACATGACACACACAGGGCAGCTAGTGTACTCCTGGCAGCTGGCCAACTTCCAGTCACTGTCAGGTTTTCTTGCTACTATTTTCAGGGCCCCCGAACCATGGAGCACCTAGCACCACTCGTCACTGATCTCCACCCCATAGTTGTGTTATTTTGGACTCAGTTGCTGTTTGGGGCACCGCCTCATGTTATTGACTTGATTTCAAACGTAGGGTCAACTAAACCCCAGTTCTTGAAACTTGCTTCAGTCATTGAAATGTCTGGCTTATGTCTCTTCTCAAGGGATGTCAAAGCGTTTTTCTTTAACATGCAGAGGTGAACAGGACTGTCTGTCCCCAGCCGAAGCAGTACACTCGCACTATGTAGAAGGGACATTGAGGCTCGGAGGGATGCCCAGTGCCTCAGAGACAGGGCCGCTGCATCCCGCCAGCCAGATGCCCTCACGTGCCCCTCTGCCTCCTTCCCCAGGTTCATCTTCCCCACTACCCGGCTTGGGCCCGAAAGTCAGTTCAGCGATTTCCTGGACGGGCTGGGACCAGCCCAGATTGTGGGGCGACAGACACTGGCAACTCCACCAATGGGTGAGTCTCCTCGAGGGTAGGGCGAGTGGGATGGCAGCGGCCACACAGCAGGAAGGGGCCATCAGTGGGGCCTGCATGACCGAGCCCCCTTCAGGCCTCTGTGCCAGTGAGGAGTGAGCACGGCGCTCACGAATCCTGCTCAGAGGAAGGCTACCCTGCAGCCGCTGTGCCGCATTCCCACCCTCACTTCACACGGGCTGTGCCCAGCTCTGCGAAGGCTGGACGTACAACGGTGAGCACAAGCCATCACGGCTTCACCAGTTCCCTGGGTGGCCTGGGGGAGTCCCTGCTCCGAGCCTGTTTCCTCGGCTGTAAAATGGGAATAAAAATACCTGTCCTCAATACCAACAATTTATTCAGGGTTTTGTTTTTTTTTATGCTTTGTGCGAAGTACTTAATTTACTCCTTAGCAACTGTGTCTTATTTGACTTGTTACTTCTAACAGTGTCTAGCACCTAGATGCCCTTTATAATTTTCTCATCCCCCTTTCCTGTAGCGAGGAGTACTTCCTAAAGTCTGCGCTTGGTCCTCCTCACTGCAGGTCTGGCTCCCTCCTCTCTCTCCCTTAGATATTGGCTGTGTTGGCTGCAAGCGGCTCCTCCCAGGCCTGGCCTCCCCAGAGATGCCTCCTCGCTTCCGCCCTCTTCCCCATCAGTCCGACTTAAGCAGTGTCTGACCCAGACATCTGCACTGACCTCACAGCAAATGAGCAAGCTGAGTGCAGACAGTACCCTGCTAGGAGCGTCAGGGAGCTGGGATTGCTTTCCAGGCCAGGACTCTTCCCGCTGCCCCGCCTTGTCTTCCTCAATGTGCTCACACGGAGCCTGTCTCCTGGAGGAGGGGTCCATGGGACCCTCAGAGGGCGAGTGTCAGCTCTTATCTGGCTCTTGGGTTGGATCTGGCTAATTCTCAGCCCTTACTTTTAGCTCTTCAGGGCCTGGGGAGTCTGCTTTACCCCGCCCTGGCCCAGCCAAAGGGCTGGGAGGCAGCGAGAGGAGCCAGCTACTTCCTTAAGGCAAATGTGCCATCACAGCCTAGAACTATGCATATGGTGCCCTCTGGTGTCCGAAACCTGGAATGACAGATTTGTGTTTGCCCGTCTTGGGGATGTTATAGGGAGACAGGGAGGAATAATTCTGAGACAGGTCCCTCCCACTTCCCTGTGGGAAGGTCAGGAATAGTTGGAGGGAGGGGGATGAATTTCAAAATGTCTTTGTTTGTATTCACATCTTACCAAGTACGCAAATACAAACAATTGGCTCAGAGAATCTAAAATGGGTGGCTGAACCCACAGTCTGGCCTATTCTAGTTTTTCTGCATCAGGCTTATGATTCTGCACTCCTTGGAAGGATGTTCCAAGTGACTCCTGCAGAATCTGAACAGAGCTAGAGTTCTAGAAGTCAGACAACTGACACGATTCCACACACAGAACTTGCCCCAGCTGGGTCATCTGTTTTGTGGGGCACAGTGAGGAATTCTCAGCTCTCTGCTCCCAGGGGCTCTGCCGGCCCTCCCTGCATCCTTCGGCAACAACTACCTTGTGTCCTGGGTAGGCTCCTGTCTCAGCCTCTCTTTGTTTGACATGTATTTAGGGAAGTGGCTGAGGGCGGCTATAGAGAATAAGAGCCATTGAGGCCACAGCCTCCCTGTCTTCCTGACACAGGACGCTCTGTCCCCAAACTTGCCTGTTCTGCTCAGTAAATCAAGTCCCTTGGTTAACCAGAATTAGATGAGAGTTTGACAGCCATTTTTGGCCCCCAAGCATGTCCTTTGAGGGACATGCCCCTACCCCACCCCAAAGGACCTATTAGAGCATTTCTCAGCTGCTTTAAAGTGGTCTCTGGAGGGCAGTTCTCACACGTGCAGTTTTCTTCGTCTCGTGCCCTTTCCGGTGTTGCAGTGTCCTCTGCAGACTGGAGTGCTGCACCGAGGCTGGCCTGGCCCTGGTCTGGCTCTGCCTGGACGGTCCCTCTTCTCCCTTGCAGGGGACGTGCATATTGCCATCATGGACCGGAGTGGCCAGCTGGAAGTGGAAGTAATGGAGGCTCGGGGCCTGACCCCCAAACCTGGCTCCAAATCCCTCCCAGGTGAGGCTGAGTAGCTGGGAGGATTTTAGAAATGGGGTCCTGCCAGGGAGGGGTATGCAGCTGAGCTCCGGGTCTGACGAGTCCTCATTCCCCGTTGGCCTACATCAGTTTGCTCGACACTGGAGTCACGGCTTGCCCAGAAGGCCGGTGACTAAGGGTGGGGTAGCAGAGGATGGAGGAGTCAGTGTTCGAGTCCATCTCTTCGACCTTCTGTCCACTGGTCAGCTTGTCCTACTCACCTGCTCACCTCCAGGACCACCTGGAGATTGGGGATGGGGCAGGCCATAGCAGTCTCTCCTGGACCCCTCCCCATCATGCTTTCTCCCATCCCTCAGCCACCTATATCAAGGTTTACCTGCTTGAGAACGGGGCCTGCTTGGCCAAGAAGAAGACAAAGGTGGCCAAGAAGACCTGTGACCCCCTGTACCAGCAGGCTCTGCTCTTTGACGAGGGGCCCCAGGGCAAGGTGCTGCAGGTGAGTGTGTCAGGGCAACGCGTAGACTGCAAGTCATAATCTGACATTTGTTTCATCTGTGATTCACTCTGTGCCGGGCACTAACGCCAGGTGCATTCATACGCGTTCCCCATTTAGTTTCACAACCCAGTCAGGTGTTACTGCCTCCAGGTGATTCACAGGGAAACCAAGGCTTGGAGGGTAGCTCGGTTCCACCTGGTGCAGGTGCTCATTGCCCATCGGCTCCACACCAGGCTGTGTTAGCTGCATTCTGTTGTGACTTTGCTTCACCCTCGAGATGATCCTGGGACGCAAGTCTGATTCTCCCCATTTCACAGATGAGGAAACAGTCTCAGAAAGATGAAGTGATTTGTCTGAGGTCTCAGCTAGGGACTTGCTGAGCCGAGTTGAGCCCAGGTCAGGGCGAATCTCACCCCAACTGCCTGAGTGTGACAGACCCTTCACCACAGCCCCAGGAAGAGGAGTCATCATGACTACAGCATAGATGCAATGCACGAGGCCACACGAGGTCACTTGGGGGTGGAGCACAGCGGTGGTCAGACTTGGGGTTCAGTACTGCGCTCGAGTCCCAGCTTGGTCACTTACTGGCTGCAGTATGTGGTGAAGATGAAACGAGTGAAGCCTGCGGAGGTCCTCACACAGGGCCTGGCACACGGACAGCTCTTCGCTACTCGTAACAGTGCAGGTGGTGACGGACGCCAGCCCTGCCCGAGGCCACGTCGGTGGCAGAGGCGAGGCCTGAGCTGGGGTCTGTCTGGGCTGTGGGACTTCTCACAAGGCTGTCTCTTTGGGCTGAGCTGGCTCCATAGCATGGGCCTTGGAGCTGCAAACAGTAAGAACCGACGGCCCGAGGGTTCTGTGGGGAAAACTTGGTCTTGGTTTTCCATTTTTATATATATTGGGATTCCATTTTGAAAAAAAGAATTCACCAATAAAAACACAAGTTAGGAAATCACTGAGCTAATAGGTCCCCTGTCCCAGTTTTGTGGATGGATGAGGAGATGGAGGTCTAGGGAGAGCAAGGCCCGCCCAGGCCCCTGAGCCAGCGGCAGAGCGGAGCTGTGACCTAGGTCCTGGAGTTTCAGTCTGCTCCTTCCTGGAGAAGGCGGTCATCTGGGATGCTGGGAGGCTCCAGAAGTCAGACCCAGGGTACATTCCCAGCTCTGCCACCAATTACTGTGTGTCTTTGGGTTAGTTAATTAACCTCTCTGAGTGGCTGATTCTTTGTGGAAATAATACACAGCACCTCTACCTGGATGGTTGCACCCATTGAAATGATATATATAAAGTCCGGAGGAGGGCACCTGGCACTTCTTAGTGCACAGTAAGTTGTACCTTGAAATCAGTTTGAGTTCCAGTTCTCTCTGTCCCATCTGGGCCCTAGTGAAACTTGTAGGTTCCTGGGCCCACTACCCAGCCCTGGAGTTGGGGAGGGGCTCAGTTTCTCTGTCTTCCTCCCCACCGGCAGGTGATCGTCTGGGGAGACTACGGCCGCATGGACCACAAGTGCTTCATGGGCATGGCCCAGATCATGCTGGACGAGCTGGACTTGAGCGCTGCCGTCACCGGCTGGTACAAACTCTTCCCCACATCCTCTGTGGCAGACTCTACACTCGGATCCCTTACCAGGCGCCTGTCCCAGTCCTCCCTGGAGAGTGCCACCAGCCCCTCGTGCTCCTAAGGACCTCAGGAAGAGGCTGAGATGTGTGTGGGACGGGGTGCCTGCTGGCTCCCACCTCCCCCCTGTACATAGTCTTCATTGTCTTTCTGGCCCCCTCGCCCTGCTGCATGCCTGTTGGCTACTGGGCCCGTCCCAGCTGGCAGTGGAGAGTGTAGTGTGTGTGTGTGTGTGTGCGTGTGTGTGTGTCTGTGTGTGACCATATTATATCTGTTCATTTGTCTGGGTATAGTCAGTCTTGGTGACTACATGAGCTGATATCATGTCCCTCTGTGTCTCGTTGAAAAGAATCCCAAATGAGTGTTGTGTGGACACGACTCGCCCTCAGTCCAGGGATGGGAGGAGGGAGGTGGCCGTTGGTCCATCCTGCCTGGTCCTGTGCTGGGGGCAGAGCCCGTATGTCTCTGTCTGTGCCTCCTCTTGGTGGTCCCTGCTGAGTTTTTGTCTCGTTCTTTGTTCCACCTTTGCCTCTCCCAGCACTGCTGCTTTTTCTGAGGAATGTAGCATCCACTGCAGCTGGCCACGAGGCCCCTCTGGGAACCTGACCCCTCCCACCCCGCTCCGGCAGCTTTCCCCACTGAACGCATCTGCAGCATGCAGCATGGTCCTCCAGTGCCCTGCCAGGGCCGGGAAGCAGAGAAGCTGGGGAGCTGAGGGCGCGGAGGTTGCTTCCTCCCTCGGGCTGGAGCCATCTCCTGCAAGCAACTCGAGGAGGTCTTAGTTCCTGGGGTTGCTGGCCAGATACCTTAGGGGGAAGTTCCGGTACCGCCCTTAGCACTGCTCTTCACCTCCTGCCTCCCTCCAAGCCCCCTCGCCTCTGACATGCCAAAGGAGCTCTCCCAGTGGACCCCAGGAGCTATGGATGGGAGGGTCTTGACATGCAGGAGGCTGGCCTCAGAGGGGAGGTAATCTGCCAAAGCAGACCGTCCCTGGAGGCACCTGTGTCTTCCCAGGCTCAGGGGGTGGTCCTGTCCCCCCAGGGCTCATTCGGGTGGGGCCTGGTCTACGAGGAGGTGCTGAGGGTGGGGCTGTTTGCTGGGATAATGGGGGGGGGGTACTGACACTCTGAGCCACTGTTGAGAACCCTGTCTGGCCTGTGGGGTCAGCTGCCTGAAGCAGTCACCTGGAGCTCTGCTTCTTGCTCATTTCTAGACCAGGGTTTATCTGGGAGCTCAGACTCAGGTGGGCTCCAGCATCCTAGCTCCACAGACCGCCTGGCTCTGGGGTCTGGTCTCCCACAGTCACCAGCTCTGTGCAAGCAATACTCTCCCTTCTCCATCTCCCGCCGCTGGGGCTCTGCCACTGCCCTCCGGAGACAGCCTGGCCTGCTCTGGGCACCTGCCCGCCTGCTCTCACCCATCTGCTGGAGCTCCCCTAAGCCGCAGACTCAGAGCCCTGTGGGTGGGGACCAGTGCCCGGACTGAAGGCTGGCTCAGGAATGCCCAAATCTGTCCCCCTCCCTCCTCAGGTCTAGGGTGAAAGGTGGGAGGTTGCCCAAGAGACGGACATAGCAGCCCTTGGGTCCATGTCTGGGGGAGGAGAGAGGTGGCAGAGGGGTCATAGTACGGGCAAGCTCTCTGTCTCTTCCCCAGACATCATCCCAATGCTGCAGTGACGCCAGCCATGGACGCCGGCGGGAGCTCCCCGGGGAGCAGAGCAGAGGTCTCAGGGCCTGAGTGCGTGGACTCCACCTGTAACCAAAGCCGGACAGGCATGGAGGTGGATTCCGAGGGCGGACGGGAGGCTCTCTGGGGTTACCGCCATCTCTGCCAAAGGGCCTCCTTTTGGGCGGGATCCACAGTGGGCTGAAGGCAGAGCCTGTACCTCTCCTCCCAAAAGAGAAGGGGAAGAACCCCGGACCCTGTCAGTCCTGCCCACAGACAGAGTAGGTAAAACGGGCAGTAAAGACGAACACAGTGGGCTCCTGGGTCCCGTCTCCTGCCCGATCCCGGATTCTTGTACCGCAGATGAGAACCATTGTGTGCGCTGAGAAGCGGGAGGAGGCAGCTGGGTCTCGTTTTCTTTCTGCAGAAATTCTGTCCCCTTGTCCGGATGGGGTAATGCATGCATTTCTCACGTCTCTACAGTGAAGCCAAGGGCTGGGTACTCTGACCCTGGGGTGGGGAGAGGAGGAAACTCACGCACAGAAGGGTGGTTCATGTCCTGTCTGTGAGGTGTTCGCCTCGAGGATGCTGTGGAAATGCACCGAGGGTGGGGGGACAATTAGTGACAGTGGAGACGTCTGCTGACGTAGCGAAGGGTGATCCTCAGACCTGGCAGCCCCCAGGGAATGGGGGAGTATCACCGAGGGGCGTCACCCTCACTCCTCCAGGAAAGATGTGAGGGAAGGTGGGAGCTGCCGGCAGAGACTGCCGCTGGGTCGCTGGAGGCGGTGGCCTTTGCCTCTGGGGAAGATCCGTTAGCTCAGGGGAAGGTCCAGCCAGAGGTGGGGCCTGATGTGTTGGGAACTGGCGCTGAGCTGCCTACCACCCCCAGCTGCCAAGGGTACCCAGGGGCTGGGCCACTCCACAAATCCACCTCTAATGGGAAGCAATTTCCCCCCAAGTTGACCTTGGGAATTATTCTTGTTAACCCTTTGTACCAAATAAGGGACTGATCCCCACCTAGATTTCCCCTCGTGAGGGTGAAGACGTGCGAGGCTGATGAGTGTGTGTGGTGGTGACTGGCTGGACTCCAGGGTCTTTCTCAGCATCCTGGGAGCAGGGCTTGTCTGGAAAGCCACTCGAGCTAGCCTGCCGCAGGAGAGGAGGGAGCTCGAGGGTGACTCTGGCCATCCCTGGTGGGGGGCATCTGTCCTCTGAGGAGGAGGTGGGAGAGGAAGGAATACCCGGGACCAACCCACTGCCAGGTACAGTGTCCTGGCTCCAGTGCCCCCTTAGCCTAGGTGGACCCGGAGCAGACCGGACTGGGGCTCTGTCACTCCATCTCCCTCTGCTCAGGCAGGATTTGTGGAAAGTGTGGCAGACAGAAACGGCCCTGCGGCGAAGCAGGCTGTGGGCAGGAACCATGGCGAATGATTCAGAGCATCTGTCTCCACATTCCTGCTCTGTTCAATCCGTCCCACTTCCTCCACGAACTGCTTCCCTGCAGGGAAGCCTGTGATGGGCCTTTGGTATCAGTCTCCACTAAATGGGTCAAGTCTTGGTTTGACCAGGGGGATGTGATCCTTCAGGGAAGAGCCATCTCCAAAATGACCCACCGCCTAGCTCTCCCAGGAGGCTGTTGGTGTACAGCAAGTCCCAGGCATGACCAGGACTGGCCGAGGCAGAACCTAGGAGCTCCAGAGAGAGGGTACCCATGCTGCTCTTCGTGCGTGGGATCACTGCCCATTATGGCTCTGAGGTCAAGCCAGTACCCCCAGGGGCATGACACCCACCAGGGCAAGCCTGCCTGAGCTCTTCTTTACTGCCAGCCTTGAGGAGAGCAGAAGCACCCCCTTTAAAGACAATAGTACCCTCCAAGAGTACTTCTTTGGGTATGAAATGTAGCACAATCTTAGACTGAGTTACCGGGAGCCCTGACACGCATCCAGGGTTCTTGCTCATCGCCCTGCTGCCTGGGAGACCTGCGCTCCTCCCCTGGGGCTCCAGAGCTGCTGATACCTCTGATCCCCAACTTCCTCAGCCCAGAAAGCAGCACGGCTTCAGTAAGGCTGCTGTTCTGTTTCTCTGATTGCTCCCTGCACTGTGCAAACTCTGCAAGAAATCGCTGCCTTTGCTTGATATTGTAATGAGATGTCCTCCACCTGGGTGGAGAGAGAGGGCGCGGCGTTCAGGCCGAGGGGGTGGTCCTGCAGGGCTTCTGCAGTGGCTGCGAGCAGATGGAAAAGACCAGGCCGCTGCCCTGCCGATCCTGACCTTTCTCTTCCCCTCCTCTGCGTTTTCTTCTCCAATATCCTGACACGTGAAGAGGGTCTTTAAAATGCTGCTTCCTGGATTGTTTTATCTTTCACTAGATGATCAGGGAGGAGATGGGAATGTGGACTGGTGGTCCCTGCTTCTCCCTGCAGTCTGCTTTCACTCAGGTCAGAAGAGACGGGGGCAAAACAAAGCAATCGTGATGGAAGGGCAGGGGAGCCCTGCCTGGTCAGGTGAGGCCTGATGGGGGCTGGATCGACCCGGTCTGGCTGGGAAAGGATAATTTTGCAAGCGTGCCTGAGCATCTCAGAGCAGTGTCAGTGATGCCAAAGAGAGCAACTTGGCCTCCTTGGGCACCAGCTCTGTGTTGGCCTGCCTGACGGCGGGACCTTGTTCTCTGACAAAAGGGCTTAATCTTTCCATGTAGCAAAGCAACTCCCCCTCCCCCGTCCCTGAGCTTGGGCTTCTGTGGGCCCAGCGTGGCTGTGCCTGTGAGGGAAACCACACCGGAGAGAGAAACCTGCATTCTCGCAGGGGCCTCGCCTGGCTGGGGTGAGTGCTCGTTGAAAAGTGCAAGTGCTCTGGCTGGAAACTTGGCCAGTAAGGACAGGGGCCTCGGGCCTGCCGAGGAGCTCACCCTGGTGCCAGAAGGACCCACAGGACTGGGTTCCAGAGAGCCTGGCTAACAGAAAGGAGCCCTGGGAATTTGGGGGCAGCAGAGCACCCACCCCATTGGTCCATGGCCTGGACGGCTGGCTCTAGAGCATCAAAGGCTGTTGTATAAAGTTTCCAGAACCAGTGACCATGGGCAAGACTCCTCACTTTTCTGGGCCTCTGCTTTCCTTCCCATCTGCAAAATCAGAGCATTTGCTAGTCGCTGTGTGGTTCCCTCCAGGTTTTAAAAGTCAGATCCGAAGCCGATGAGGGTTGTGAGCCTGGTACCTAGCACCTGGTTTCTTCCAGCCCTGGGTGCCCAAGCTGGGGGCAGGCCCTCATCCCTCCACGCCCAGATGCTGCTTCTGCCAAGAACTCTGGGAACCCTAACAGACTGCTCCCACCTCTGTGGTTTACTCCCTCTTATTCTTGTGTACTGGTGAGAAATAATTAAGAGGTGTCCACAACGGACCATTTTCAAGGTGCTGATGTGATGTTACAACCTCAGCTGCACCCTGTGTAGGTCAGTATCCCCACCAGCAGATGAGGCTGCGTCGGTCCTCACTGCTGCTGCTAGAATGACATCGTGGGAGAGTTGAGCACTGGAGAACTGAAAAGGAAATGCTCTCTGATGGGAAGAGAGAAGGATCTCGTTTCCCGTCCAACTATTTTGCTCCTTAAAATCACTTCTCTCTCCAGAATGTCTTTTATCAGAGGACATCTCAGCAGGCAGAGTGGCTGCTTCCTTAGGATTGTTCTGTCCACTCCTTTAGAATGTAAATTCACCGGAGGCAGGAACCCTTTTTTTTTTTTTTTAGAATATCCAAGTGCATCCTGCAAAGAAAGAGATAGCTGATAGGGACTGACAAGCACACTGTTTAGATAAGAAGCAATTAGCCTTTTATATCTGTGCTCTATACATTTTCTATGTGCAGCATCTTTCCAGACTGGTCGTGGCTCCTGGGTGGCAGGTGGACAGCTGGGAAGGGCTTGCCCGCCGTTCGTAAAACGTTCTTGCCAATTCCCTTGAGGAGAAAATTCTTCACATGGCTTCTGCATGTACAGTATTTGGGCAGCAAAAAAAATGATTAAAGTCAGTTTGAAAATAGTTTCATGTGTTGCTTTTTTTTTTTTTTTATCCTCATCCAAGGACATTTTTCCATTTTTTGTTCAGACAGAGTGGGAAGGAGAAGGAGAGAGAAATATCGACGTGAAAGGGACACATCGAGTGGCTGCCTCCCGCACAACCCAACCAGGGCCGGGGACCAACCGAGGTACGTGCCCTTAGTGAGAACCGAACCCACTTCTCTCTGGACCATAGGCTGATGCTCTAACTACTGAGCCAAACCAGCCAGGGCTCATGTGTTGCTTTTTGAAGATGGCTGTTAATGCTAGGAGAAAACGGTTCCAGGTGACGGAAGCATGGAGGAGAGGGATGCCTTGGCTGAGAGGCAGGGAAAAGCAGTACATCTCAGGAAAAAGGCCTAAAAAACATATGACCTGGGCTTCTGGCTCCTGTTTGGAAACTCTGTTGCCACGGTGATGTCCTTGGGCCACGGAATCTTCCTGGCTCTGCCTCCCAGGGTCCCTGTGTACAGGCCCACAAAGCCGTCTATTCCCACATACTTCACAAGAGATGCCCAGAGCCAAACAGAACGGATACTGCCTATGACCCACTGTTCATTTCTTTCTGAGCTCTTGTATCTAGCAGCTCAGCTCAAGCGCGTGGCTGGGGGAGTCTTGCTTATTTCAGCCACACGTGCTATAAGCAGTAAACATAGCAGTTGGCCTCCAGTGCTGCGAGCGCCATCAATCATTGATCCTTCGGCACCCCCGCTTCAGGGAGGGACAGAAAGGTCTGTTGATATTTACTCACTACTGGGCAGTGCCACTTCCTCCTAGGGATGGGTCTAAGGGTATCGGACATGGACAGCAGGCAGAGCATCTGCTTGCTAGGAAGGGGCTGGCGTTCTCCATCCCAGGAGCTCTCCAGGGCACCTCCACCGTGCTGGCTCTGGCCCTTGGCTTTGCAGTTCCGGTGCACACCATCTCCGAAGGAGGGCTCGTGAGACATTGTATGAGCTTTGATGCTCCCCGGGGTTCTTTTCCTTCTTTTCCACTTTTGCGTTCTCCCTGAGATATCTGTACACTCTCGTGTGTTTAAGAACTTCTGTGCTTCTAGACAGCGAAATTCTTTCCCCCACAAAAAGGAAAAAAAAGGACAGACAACAAAAACTAAAATCCAGAGAAAGAAATTTTAAAGGATTTTCTTTAAACAGAAGGAATATGGATTGCACCTCATAGGATTACTGGGGGATTGAAATGAGAATATCTTTAAAGGGCTCAGAAAAGTACCTGGCACATAGGAAAATGTGCCTGTTATTAAGGAAAATGACCCCAGATAGAAGGGCTGAGATACAAGAAAGAAAAGTGAGCAAGGAAGTAAGTTTTTAAAATTAGTAAATATTAACATATATTGAAAAACTATAATGTTTGATTTGTGAAATTAAAAAATACAAGCATGAACTAAAATATTGGATGGTAAATAGTATAGAAATTGGTCCTTGAAATGTTCTTGAGGAGAATAAAGACATTGAATAACCTCAATCCTCCTTAAATATCATCCTAAAATCTAGAGTAGAATCTAGTAGATGTAAAAATTCTAAATACAAACTATGAAATCCAACAATGTATAAAAAAATACATGATAATCAAGTGGTATTTATCCTAGGAATGCAAGGATGGTTCATTATTATCACAAAAATTCACCCCTGTAATTCACCACATTAATAAAGGAGAAAAATCATTATTATCTCAATGTAGAAAAGTTATTTAATAAGGTTTAATCCTATTTATAACGAAACTCATAGCAAATAGAAGGTAACTTTCTTAATTTGATGGACCAAACAATTTACAGCAAATATTATACTAATGAAAACACTTTAGAGACATTCTCTTTAAGATTAAGATCAATATAAGGGGGCCCACTATCTCTGCTACCATTTACCGTAGGAATCGTGTACAGCGCTATCAAGGGAAAAAGAATAGGTGTAAGAATTAAAAGGGAAGAGATAAAACTATAATTTATAGATCATTTGATCACTACCTAATTTTTAAAAAACAGCAAGGTTGCTGGATACAAGATCACCTTACAAAAATCAATTGCATTTTTCTATAACAGCTATAACCAATAAATGATAAACAGACATTACCCACAATAGCAATTTAAATTATTAAGTAGGGATTATTTAAGAACATATATGGTCTCTATGGAGAAAATTCTCACACAAATAACAGAGTTGACTATCTGAATAAATGAGACATTCCCTGTTCATGGATGAGAAGTTTAATTAACATAAAGATATTAACTCTCCCCAAATTAATCTGTAAATTCATTGTAATCTAAATAAAAAAATTCAATTGATATGCTAAGAACTACTTACTCTACTATACTTACTCTATAACTTAGATTACCCAATAATCTAAGTCCACTGATGATTAAATCAACTTCTGTTTAAAAAAAAGATGAGCAAACTCAAAGATGATGCATATGTATTTGAGAAATTAATATATGACAAAGGGTGCACCTTAAAAATAATGGGGGAAATGGATTGTTTAAAATATGTTTTAGAAAAACTAGTTCATAGGTGTCAATGGGGGGGAAAGGAGAAACATCTGTAACATAAATTAATAACTTAAAAAAAAAAAAATCCCCTACCTAAACCAAGATACAAAGATAAGTCCTAGATGTTTTAATAGACTCAAAAAGAAAAAATAAAATGTAAAATTAATACAAGAAATATTATTGTAATATATTTGTAATAGGAGAAATATTTTTGTGAACTAAGGGCAAGAAAGAACTTTTACTATTTCAAGAGCACAAATCATACACTAAAAATTGTGTAATGTGTTACATTAAAGGATTTATATTTAATGAATGACATCATGGACAAAAGTTAAACAGAATACAGAATAGTAATTTACAACATCAAAAATAGGCATGGAATTAATAGCTACAATCTACAAGGAAGTCCTACAAATCAACAACAAAAAACAACAACTTCAATGGGAAAATGAACAAAGGAAATTAATAAGCAAACTTCAAAAGCTAATAAGCATATGAAAATAGCTTCAGTATAATTAGAATAAGAGAAATGCAAATTAAAACAATAATGAGTTATCACTTTATGCCAATAATAGACTGTCCAAAATTAGAAAACTGAATAATGCTAAATGAGGACAGGGACATGGAGACACAGTGGCGCAGGCAGTTTGGAGACCAATCTACCTGGTCTGATTGTAAACAGACCCTGTGCACTGTGGCCAGAATGTAAATTGGTGCACCTACTGTGGAAAACAGTATCGAGGTTAGTAAAAAAAAAAATAATGATGATGATGATAATAATAATATAATTACCATATAATCCAGCAATTCCAATTCTGGGTGTTTATCTGAAGAAAACAAAAACACTAATTTGAAAAGATATATGCATCCCACCCCCATGTTCATTGCAGCATTATTTACAGAAGCCAAGATAATTGAAACAACCTAAATGTTCATCAATGAATGAGTGGATAAAGAAGATGTTATATGTAATAGATATAATGGAATACTATTCAACAATTAAAAAGAATAGAATCTTGCCATTTGTGATAATATAGATGGATCTTGAGGACATTATGCTAAGTGAATAAGTCAGACAGAGAAAGACAAATACCATATGATCTCACTTATATGTGGAATCTAAAAAACAAAAGACAAAAACCAAGCCCATAGATACAGAGAACAGATTGGTGGTTGCCAGAGGTGTTGGGGTGGGAAGTCAGGGAGTTGGGGTGGGCAAAATGAGTGAAAGGAATCAAAATCCAATTATAAAACTAATAATCACAGTGTAACTATAATTAATAATGCTGTATTGCATATTTGAAAGTTGCTAAGAGAGAAAATCTTAAAAGTCCTTATCACAGGAAAAAGATATTTTTAGTAACTGTGTATGGTGAAGGATGGTAACTAGATTTGTTGTGGTGATCATTTCACAGTGTATACAAATATCGAATCATATTGTATACCTGAAACTAATATAATGTTGTATGTCAATTATACCTCAATAAAAAGCACTAACCCTAAAATAAAAATAAAAAGATAAATTGGATTTTATCCAAATTAAAATTTCTTCTCTTTGAAAGACACCATTAAGACTCATAATAAGATGACAACTTAATAAGACAATCCAAGTAAAAAGTTTGAACAGATGTGTCACAAAGGGAGACATGTAATTACCAATAAGCCCACGAAAAGATGTTCATCACTCGCATTCATCAAGGGAACTGCATTACCACGAATGCCTAAAATTAAAGACTGGCAATATCAAGTATTGGTGGATTTTTGTGCATTTTTAATGGCAATATAAAATGGTACAACCACTTTGTCGATTTCTTATCAATTTCTTATACACTTACCACATGACCCAACAGTTCCACTCCTTTATCAAGAAAAATGAAAGCATATGTCCACCCAAAAACAAGAATGTTCATGGCAGCTCCATTCATAATTGCCCCAAATTGGAAACAATACAAATGTCTAAGGTGTCTGTCAGGGTTCAATCAGAATACAGAAACCACACAGTAATTTAACCAAGGGAATTTTAATGCTAAAAATTAACACCAGCAAGGGAGTAACTTATGAAGGTGTAAAGAGGACTCAAGGAAGGAAGGAGGACTCTGAGGTGCGCAGAGTCCATGATGGGAGTGAGGTGGGCTAGGCTGGGGCTGTGAGCTCACAGGCATTGCGTGCTCTGGACGCACAGCGGGGCCTGAACGCTAGAGGATGTCCCCACGCACAAGCCTCTGGCTGCTCTGCAGTTGGAAGAGAAGCGAAGCAGAAGCACATGGACCAGGCAGTTTCTTCTCCCGCAGTGTCACTCCAGCGCCATCTACTGACAAAGCTCAATGCTGTTCTCACCGCAAAGGAGAAATGTTTCCAGTGGCTATCCCACCATCGCAGAGCAGGTAATGAAGAGTGGATTTGGAGTTTGAGAGGCAACAAATTGATAACTGTCACATCTGTCAATAGGCACAATGAGAGAACAATTTGTGGTATATTAGTATCATTTACTGCTCAGCACTACATAGAATGAACTATTGATATATGCAACAACATAGATAGATTGCAAAAACAGCATGCTGAATGAAAGAAGCCAGACGCAAAAAGGTAAATACTGTTATACACAATTCTAGAATACACAAGACTAATCTATAGGGACAAAAATGTCAATCAGTGTTGCCCGAGAATTTGGGGTGAGTGGCATTGGTTGCAAAGATCACAAAAGAATTTTGGAGGAGGAGGGAAATATTCCATATCTGAATTGCTATCGTGGTTACATCAGTGCATACATTTATCAAAATGCATCAAACAATATTCTTAAAACTGGACGCAGTGTAGATAAATCATACCTCTGTAATACCTATTTTAAAAATATCATCTGTAAATCAGATGCTTATAGTTGTGTAGGATCTAGACTGCCATTGTCTCCCAAGCCCTGGTCCCTTGTAAATTCCAGGGCAAGGGCCAATTGAGGGGGCACAGGTTCAATACGAACATTGGAAATTTTCATCTTTCTGCAGGAGATGGATTCTCTGAGCAGGAAAGCTTTGGTGGTCATAGAGGATAAGTCTGGATTATTCCTGAGATACAGATGAGATGGTGTGCCTGGATACCCAGTTCAGAGGGTCTCTCAGAGGGTCGGCCCCTGCATTGTTCTCTAGCTCAGCCGTCACTAGTCCTGCTCTTCCATGATTGGGCCATAGGCCGAAGTGGTGTCAAGGACACTCACAAAGAGAGCTGCCCTTCAGGGCTGGCCCACCAACCAGGCGGGATAAGGGATGCAGGAGCAACCTGCTGAAGGAAAAGGAACTTGCTAAAGATCCAGACAACTTCTGAAAGTGTGAGGCATTATGGATTGACATATGACAGAGCAACAACTGTAATTAGAAATTCTACTAATTAGAAGAACAAGTTGTAAAGAAGTGGCAGAAGAAGCCCGGCAGGCAGCTCCTTTATAAATAAAGCTTAACAACAGGCATCGACCCACTAGCTAATGTTTGCTGGTGTTGGTGGTTGAAAGGAGAGTCTACAATCTTGATTTGTACATGTGTGTTCTTGTCTCAAAACTCCAGGGATGGATAAAGAACATCAGCTAAGGTCCAGGAAAATCTGAAAACTATAGGCTGGCTATAAAAGTCTTCACCTCAGCAAAACTAAAAGGTATTTTGCAGGTTTGAAAAATTATTTCACCTCTTAGGTCTCAGGCATATTAATGGCCCAGAGGGAACTTACAGAACATGCCTTGTGAAATAGGTGATGAATGATTTCTCATCCCAACAGGAACACTTGTACGTGATCAGTGGAAAATAGACTGGAGCACGCTTTAACTCAGCGCTCCCAGTCCTGGGACCCAATCCCAGAGAACTTGGTATCAAAAGTGGGCATGTATAGAATGGTCAGTTTGGAATTGTCTGCACAGATGTCTGTCTGTCACTGGGAAAATGGAGGAGTATCATATGGAGGAGACACTCGACAGGGTACAGTGAGGAGTTAGAGGCACAGATGATACACACATAGACAGCTCTTAAAAGTGGAGTGCTGGCTGAAAAGGTAATGACTAGAATGAAGTCTAGTGCATATGTATGAAAATTAAAAATATGACCCCCTAAATAACACCATATATTTTGCAAGAATGCATATATATACATATGAGGATATCTCGAGAGGTTTTTTAATGAGGGGAGTAGAAGTGAGAAATGGCATAAAAGTGAATAGCCTAATAAAACAAGACAGGGGCCGTGCACAGGCTCATGATAAAGCATGTTATGAACTGAGGAGAAATAGTAACTCAGTCCTCTGCTCCTGAGGTTTAAAACAAAAAGTCCCCTTCTCAAGATAAATGTATCTTATGGTCAAATAGACTTCAACTGATCAACATGATATAGAAGCGAACTGAGATACCCAAACCAAGTGTTTGTATTGTATAAAGGGACCGGAAAAACAGAGCATCTCAGGAAGCTTCCAGTCACACCCTCACTGGGCCAAAGCTGTCTCACACGTCCACTCCGATCTCTGCGCGGGGTTATGGTGACCAGGAATGCTGGTAGTGGATTCAAGTTCTGGGCTCTCCAGGGAGTGGAGGGGACCCCTCTGACCACTAGGACTCACCCTAGATAGAGGCAATGAAGGTGACCACTCTCTATCACCCTAAAAGGAGCCTTGAAAAGCATCTCTGTCCCTGACTAGCCACTGTCAGCAGCTGCAATAAGCCCCCGTTTCTTCACCATGGGAAAGCCCACTGCATATGCCCAGGAAAGAGACTGAACCTGAAGAAGGAAACACCAATACTGACCTGCTCACCAAGCAATAACCGAGTTCAAATCCAGGCCTAGGGTTTGGGATGTGGGGTGCGGGAGGTGACTCCTGGAGCAGGAGGAGTCAAGTAGAGTTTAGACCCTCCCTTGAGGGATCGCATTAGACACTCTCTCAACTTTCTCCCTCATTTCATTAGAAGTTTACAGGGCAGGGATGTTACCTTCACTTGAAGGAGAAAGAAACTATGCCCAGATAGGCGTAGACACTTGCCCAAGGCCACACAGCCTTGAAGTAATAATACCAGTACCAAAATTTCTGGCACCTGGTTCTGTGCTCGTTTCATTAAATGACTACAGCGGGAAATGGGATGGAAATATAAGGGGGACAGGGATGTGATGACAGAAGCCACAACCAATCCTAGAGTATTCTCTGAGTCTATAAGAATCTCATCCCAAACACACCACCTTCCCGGCCTCATCCTGGTCCCATGTCTATTTGCCGTTCACCTCCGGCACCTGCGCCGAGGCACCCTGACAGCAGGGCCTGTGGGTAGAGAGGCCTATTTGTCAGATGGGCAGGTCACGCTGCTGGATCAAACCCCGAAATCTCAGCAGCTTTGTATAGTAAAGGCCTGTCTACATTCATGTCCTTGGATGAGGGTCCGGTCACTCCCTGGGCATTTGTTCTCTCAGCTGTGATGTCGGGACATCTTGTACCTATGTCCTAAGCGACACACAGCTTCCACAGTCACCGAGAAAGGGAAAGCAAGAACTGGAGGAGATCATTTGGGATTTTAGTTCCATAGTCTTCTTCTAAATATTCAAAAATACCTTTTAACCAACAAGAATTTGAACTTACCAATACATTCTACTCATTTCTTTGCTTATTATTGCTTTTGGTATCTGGCTTCTTCCTCTTAGATTAATTTATTTCTACATCCCTGAGACATTTTTTAAGGGAGTGTCTATGGATAAAAAACAAACAAACACGTATATTTTTGCCTCCAGACTAGAATGAGAATTTGATTGAGTTCAGAGTTTTAGGTTCAACATGATTTCTTCTCGGACTTTGGAAGCTGTTGCTTTGCCCCTTTTTTGCAATCAGTGTTGCGGATGGAAAGTCGGAAGTAAACTGATGACTACTCCATTGCCAGGGAATCTATTTTCTTTGTGAATTTTTTTTTTAAACCTTTGGTTTCTGAAATTTCACAACATTCCTTTTTTTGTTCATTCTGCTGTTTATTACCTCATTCATTCTCATGTTATTGGACATTTAAAATTTTTCCAGATTTTTTAATTATGAGTATGCTACAATAAAATTGTTTTATATGAATTGTGCCTATGTATTCAAGAAATATTTTTTAAGCACCTATTTAGTGCCAGGCACTGCTCTACATATAGATGATACAGCAGTAAACAGAACGGACAAAACCCCTTTCCATCAGGGAGCTGGCACTCTAGGGGATAATTAGATTATATTTACTGAGCCCTTACTACATGTCAGACACTTGACTAACTCATTTAATCCTCATAACAACCTTATAAGGTTGGTACTGTTATTATTCCCATTGTATCAATGACAAAGAGGAGCCAGGAGAGGTTAAATGTCCCCAACCCACCCTAAAGGCCACACAGCCAGTAAGTGCCCCAGCAGGGGTTTGAACTCAGGCAACCCCACTCCGGGGCATGCGCTCTCAGCCCTCACTATGCTGTCCCCTCTTCCGGCGGTTCAGAGGGAACATCTGTGCGGAGCAGGCTCTGGTATGTGATAGCTAAATTGTTTTCCAAAAAGGCAATGCCGGCTCAGGGTTCTACCCATCCTTCACTCATGCTACCAATTTTATTCAGCACCTGCGCTATGCTGCGGATTCAGGGAGGAAAAGGCAGACCTGGTCCATTGCCACTAAGTGACTCCCATCTAGGGGGACACAAATAAGCAAAAGGTCAATAGAAACCATGTGATCAGTACTGACAGGGGAGGCCAAGCGTGTCCTGGAAGTACATAGGAGGGTACCCATAACAGACTTGGTGGTTCAGGAAAGAGAAAGAGACTTCTCGGTCCCTTACAGGTGACACCTATAAGAATGGGATGATGTGGCTCACTTGGTGGGGGCGGAGCCAGTGGCCCAGGTCTAAAAAAAAAACAAAACCTTTTTTTAAAAGAATTAGCTGAGTTTAAGGGTGAGTACATTATGGTGGCAATGTCCAGGGAAAAGAAATAACACAAGACAGAGTAGTAGAGGTTTAACCGTGTCCACAAGTTCATTACAAGTGGAACTTTAGGGAATTCCTGCACAAGATGACACTGGGCAGCAGTCTCTTCTGGAAGGGCTTTAAAAGAATGAACTTTATTCTATGAAAGATGGGGAAGCTCTGAAAGCTTTTAAGAAGGAGAAAGACATAATTAGTTTGCAGGTTCGATTCCCGGTCAGGGCACATCCTAGGTTGCGGGTTTGATTCCGTGTCGGGGAGCTTCTGGGAAGCAACCGATCATTTTTCTTTTCTTTTCTTTTCTTCTTTCTTTCTTTCTTTCTTTCTTTCTTCGATCATTTTCTTTTCTTTTCTTTTTTCTTTCTTTCTTTCTTTCTTTCTTTCTTTCTTTCTTTCTTTCTTTCTTTCTTTCTTTCTGTCTTTCTTTCTTTCTTCTTCTTCTTTCTTTCTTTCTTTCTGTCTTTCTGTCTGTCTTTCTGTTTCTTTCTTTCTTTCTTTCTTTCTCTTTTTCTTTCCTTCTTTCTCTCTTTCTCTAATACATATTCTTGGGTGAGGATTGAAAGAAAAACATACATATTAGTACCAATGCAGGCACGCTGGTAGATTTGGTAGCAGGAAGAAGAGGGTTTACCTTTCTGGTTGCCCTATTTGAATAAAATAAGAAGCAACATCATCAAATGGGAGTGGGGTGAGCTGCAGCTGGTTTGGGGAAAGAGGAAAAAAATGTAACAGCTAAGACTGACTGAGTGCTTAGTAGACTCCACACTGTTCTAAGCACTTTGTTGGTGTTAATTAATTTCATCCTCCTGGCAACCCTATGAGGTAAATACCATTTTGAGCCCATTTTTCAGGAGGAAATGAGGCACAAAGAAGTTAAATAACTTTCCTGAGGTCACCCAGCTAAGTGGACAGAGAGGGTTTGAACCCAGGCTCTGCAGCTTCAGATACCATTGCCCTGACGTTCTGGTTGTCTGGAAAAGCAGGCAGCACTCTAGCTGGTGAACTGAAGAATTTCTGGATGGTATTGAGCACTACTTCAAGTGCAATGAGTTGTTAAAAATGACTTGGCAACAAGACACAGTAGATGTGAAATAAGATGCCACAGATGTGAAATCCCAGAGTGGCCTCTGGTAGACCCTACGAGGAGCTACAAAGGAAATGGCCTAAGAATCTCTTCCAGAACTTCTCGAACCCTCTGCCAAACCAAGGGACTCAAAAGGAGTCAGAGAGTGAGAGGTGGAAATGAGTGAAGGGACTTCTTTGAAGAAATGTTGCTGATGCCAGGCTGAGAGGTTCCTCCCTCTACTTTGGGGGTGGCTGGGAGGAGGCTACCCCAGAACCAAGTCTAGTAAAGTGGGCTTCAAAGCTCCCACCAGGGCAGCACTGCGTTGTGCTCCGAGCTGGGAGCGGAGAGGCTGAGGGGCGCCCGGGAAAGCCGCAGACTGTGGGCGTGGAGTCTGGAGGGCCGGAGGAGGGCTCTTGGACTGCGTTGGTCAGGACGTTGTACTGCACTGGGACAAGTCTCGTTCCTGGAATGTTCCATGGCAAGAGGACACAAATGTTTCCTGTGGGCCAGAAGCTAGAGAGGGAGCTGGCACGGTGTCATCTTGGATCCTGTCCAGTTGGGTTGTCTGGAGGGGTGAGGAGACCTTGGCAGGCAGAGGCTGAGAGGCGGTGCTTGCTCCCAGGGCTGAGGAGGGGACCATACGCAGCCACCTAGAATAACCAAAGCCCCCGTGACTACTGGCTTTATTCATCAACCAGACCCAGCCAGGGTACTGACTTGCACCAGAGGGCTTGAAACCAGATGTCAGGAGTTTCAGTTCACAGACTACGTTCTTATTCCCACTGTCCTTACACTTTGGTGGGTCCCAATAAAAACGATTAAGGGAGGAGATGAGCAGGTGGAGAGGAGAGAGCAGAGTGATGAAGCCCCTTCTTCACAGTAAGCTTCCTGCCTCAAGCAGTTGCCACCTGGGGAAGGCGCGAAGACCTAACACCAAGTCATGCCTGGACATTCTTATCACTCTATCAAGACTGAGTTTGGACCCTGGACAGTTTGGCTCAGTGGTCAAGGGCATGTACGTGGGTTGCAGGTTCAATCCCCAGCCCTGGTTGGGGTGGTGGAGGCAACCACTCTATCTATGTGTCTCTCTCACATCAATGTTTCTCTCTCTCTCTCTCTCTCTCTCTCTTCCACCCTTCCACTCTATCCAAAAAATCAATGGAAAAATATATTCAGGTAAGGATTAGCCAAAAAATAAAAAGACTGAGTTTGGGACTTAAAGTGATTGTAGGACTGTTCATTGCCTAAGAAAAGTTGCAGGTCACTAGAATCTCTTTCCAAAAAGGAGTTTACTCCACTAAATAAATATTAAAGAATTGGTAAAAGATAAAAATAAAGTTTGATTATGTCATGAGTGGTGCTTTACTTTTTTTTTTCTATCCTCACCTGAGGACATTTTTTGCATTTATCTTCAGATAGAGTGGGAGGGAGAGAGAGAGAGAGAAACATCAATGTGAGAGAAACACATGGAGTGGTTGCCACCCGCACGACCCCAGCCAGGGCCGAGGACAAACCACAACCAAGGTACATGCCCTTAGCAGGAACCGAACCCGGAATTCTCTGGTCCGATGCTTTAACTGCTGAACCAAACTGGCCAGGGCATGAGTAGTGCTGTTCAACATGCTTGTCTATAGTCAGGGGGTCACAGTGAAGGCACTCAGTGTTGTGTGGTCTTTTCCCAACAACAATAAGCTGCTTGAGTACAGGTCCAGAAAAGGTAGAGCGGGTTAATGAAAGGTTGAGGGTTTTCTAGATTAGTATGATGGATGGAGAAAGGGGAGAAGGTTAAAGCTGTTTGTAAGGATCTATGATGATGGACTGTGGGATCTACACTGGGGAAGGTGGAAAGCGGATACAGGCAGGGAGAGACAGATAGTGGAAAGTAGTAGGCATCTGGTTCTGGGAGGTCCCAATCAGGTTGAAGAGTTATTGGAGTGTGAGTACCAGAGAACCCAAACTGGAAAGATAGGAGGTAGTGGTCAATGATGTTAATTAACTTCTGTCAAGTCATACAGCCTCCAAGAGGAGAAGTCGGTAGCCTAATATTAGCTAGACCAGCAGTCCAAAACTCGTGCTCATTGTTTCTGTGCTGTTCAGAACACTCGAAATGAATCTGACCATTCCATCTTCATAACATTCTCTCCCAGAAACTATGGCATCAGCTTGAATGAATATTTTAGTTCCTGCCCTGACCAGTTTGGCTCAGCTGGTAGTGTCATCCTACGGACCAAAGAGTCCTGGGTTCGATTCCAGCCAAGAGCACGTACCTCGGTTGCAGTTCTTCCTCAGCCCTGGTCGGAGTCATGCGGGAGGCAACCAGTCGATGTGTCTCACACTGATGTTTCTCTCTCTCTCTGTTTCCTTTCTTTCCTCCCACTCTATCTGAGGATAAATGGAAAAATATCCTCAGGTAAGGATTAAAATAAATCAATAAAAATAAAATAAAATGATTGATACTTTCAATCTCTATAATTTTTTTTTATTTCCTATTGCCAATTGTCCTCTTGTTTTTTATCATTTTTCTAGGAAAATAGTTCTTACACCCTCCCATGCTCTCCCTTCCCACTGTACACTACCGAGTTGGGTCTCCATCAATCCATGACAGAAATACTAAATTCCCTAATAGCCTTTACTGCTGTCACACACTTTCTAAATAACCTTAGTGTCTCTGCCAAGTTTTCTACCTGAAACATCTCATTTTATTTATTCCACACCTGGTATAAAAGCACAAGTGATTCTTTTTCACTACCTTAAGTCCTAGACCTCTACCTACTTTTCTAGGCCATCCACACTTTACCCTGGCACTGATGAGCACCTTCTCTGATATCTGAGTTCCAACTGTTTGTAGGGGGTGAATAAGGGGAATCATGCTTTAAGTGATCTCATCCATATCCCCCAAAATAATCATTCTTATTGAAATTCCAGAATGCTCCAAGGGACATATATAGCGCGGCCAAGCCTGGCTAACTCACGGGGAGGACAGGCATTTCCCATCCACACGCAGGGGCGCGCGGAGGAGCAGGGAGCAGGCCAGCCTGTACACATCAGGCCGGCACTCACTGACGCTTTTTAAATGAATGAATGGCTAGCTGCAGGAACATTTACTAAATGTACCCACCCAATTAGACTGTCAAGGACAATTCATGATTGAATTCAAGTCGATTTTAATGGGTAAGTGAAGCTCTGGAATTTTTAGGAGTGAGGGAAGAAGCTCCAAGGACTTCGGGGCTGGAGGGTGGACACTGGGTGAGATGAAATGAATATCAGGTTATACGAATTCATTCTGAGGGCTGCAATTCATTTAACTAGAACACTAGGAGTAAATTAAGTGAAGCTTGTCTCTGTATCCCAAATGTAGAGAGGGGCTAAAATGTATATTCAGAATTGATGGAGGAGGAGAGGAAAGGCTAGGAGAGGGGGCCAGCTAACTGGTACCACCAACACTACCTTTTGTGTACTATTTTCCTGTTAGCCCTGGCCGGTTTGGCTCAGAGACCCGGGTTCGGTTCCCGCTAAGGGCGTGTACCTCGGTTGCAGTTTGTCTCCGGCCCTGGTTGGTCATGCGGGTGGCAGCCACTTGATGTGTCCCTTTCACGTCGATGTTTCTCTCTCTCTCTCTCTCTTCTTCTCTCTCCCTCCCACTCTATCTGAACAAAAAATGGGAAAAAAATGTCCTCGGGTGAGGATTAAAAACAAAATTATTGTTAAAAATGTACTGTTAAAAAAATAAGCTATTCTGAAGATAGCGGCATAGGTAAACGCGGTATCGCGTCCTCCCACAACCACATCAAAGTTACAACTAAACTACAGAACAACCATCATTCAAAACTGCCTAAAATCAAGCTGAATGGAAGTCCTACAACTAGGGATTAAGGAAGCTGCATCAAGACTGGTAGGAGGGGTGGCGGCGGTGGGGCTGGTACCACACCCACGTGTGGCGGATAAAAATCAGGAGGACACCTCGGCTGGGAAGGTCCTCCCTGAGGACTGAGGGGTCCCCGTCCCACACCAGGCACCCAGCTCAGGGTTCCAGTGCCAGGAAGAGAAGTCCCCATAACTTCTGGCTGGAAAAACCAGCGGGAACTGAGGCTCAGGGAGGCTAAGGCGGCTGGAGCCCCAGGCAGCTCCTCGTAAAGGGCCCACGCACGGACTCACAAGGACTTGCTCCCTCCAGGCTCCAGCGTGGGGGAGGCAGCTCGAGGGGCACCAGAGACACACAGGAAAGAACTGAGCTGTTTGGCACTGGAGCAAGGGCTGGAGAGGGGGCTTTCTCCGGGACAGACATGCAGTCAGAGGCCTTTGTTCCTTTGGCAAGCCCTTCCCTGGGGCGCAGACAGCCACCATATCTGTGACTCCAGCATCCTGGCTCACACTGGTAGCCCCGCCCTGCTGACTCCCTGAGGCCCCGCCCCGCCCCACCCAACTTTCAGGCCCACCCAAGCTGTTGCCAGTTGCCTTATCATAGGATTGGCCTGTCTTGGATCCTGCTTCAGGTTTTCCTAAATTCTTTGAAACAAGCAGCATCTGGTCTCAGCCAGCCCCATACCTCTCGTTAAGTAATACACAGAAACAAACACAGGGAGGTGGCTAAAATGAGGAGACAAAGAAATGGGTCCCAAATGAAAGAACAGAACAAAACTCCAGGAAAAGAACTAAAAAAATGGAGATAAGCAACCTAACAGATGAAGAATTCAAAACACTGCTTATAAGGATGCTTAATGAACTTAGTGAGAACCTCAATGAACCTAGTGAGGGCCTCAAGAGCATAAAAAAGGGCCAGTCAGAAATGAAGGAGGCACTAACTGAAATAAAGAATAATTTACACAGATTCAATAGTAGAGTAGGTAAAGCCAAGGAGCAAACTATCGATTTGGAATATAAGGAAGCAAAAAACACCCAATCAGAACAGCAAAAAGAAAAAAGAATCCAAAAAAATGAGGATAGTGTAAGGAGCCTCTGGGACAACTTTAAGCGTGCCAACATTCACATCCTGGGGGTGCCAGAAGAAGAGAGAGAACAAGAAATCGAAAACCTATTTGAAACAATAATGGCAGAAAACTATCCTAACTTGGTGAAGGAAACAGACATACAAGTCCAGGAAGCACAGAGAGTCCCAAACAAGATGAATCCCAAGAGGCCCACACCAAGACACATCATCATCTAAGTGCAAAAGGTTCAAGACAGAGAATCTTAAAAGCAGCAAGAGAAAAGCAGTTAGTTACTTACAAGGGAGTTCCCATAAGGCTGTCAGCTGATTTCTCAAAAGAAACTTTGCATTCCAGAAGGGAGTGGCAAAAAATATTCAGAGTGATGAAAAGCAAGAACCTATAACCAAGATTACTCTATCCTGCAAAGCTGTCATTTAGAATCGATGGCCATATAAAGACTTTCTCAGACAAGGAAAAGCTAAAGGAGTTCACCACCACCAAACATTATTATATGAAATATTGAAGGGTCTTCTTGAAGAAAAAGATAAAAAATATGAACAAACAAAATGGCAATGAATACATATCTATTGACAATTGAATCTACAAACAAAATGAACAGGCAGAACAGAAGCATTCTCACAGATAATGAGAACATTTTGTTGGTTGCCAAATGGGAGGGGGATTGGGGGAATGGGTGAAAAAGGTGAAGGGATTAAGAAGTACAAATTGGTTGCTAGACTGACAAATCTCAAAGGGAAGGGGGTTTGGGGGGTGGGAAGAAATAAACCAAAGAACTTATATGTATAACCAATGGACACAGACAACGATGTGGGGAAAGCAGGAGGGGGGCAGGAATGGGGAGGAGGGGGTCAATAGGGGAAAAATGAGGAACATCTGTAATTCATTCAACAATAAAGATAAGTTAAAAAAAAAAAAGCTATTCTATACTTATTTATTATTTTCTCCACTTAGAGTCTTTGAAATAAGCCATGGTTGTCCTTGATGTTTGGGAGAAAGAATTACAGTCAGAATTCTGGGTGAAGAGACCAAACATCAGAAGCTGATCAAAGATCAAAGGAGCTACTCCTTAGGGGTGATTTAGAAATAGGACAGCCCTGGTCTATAAGATGTTACTCAGTTTCAATGGTGAAGAGCAGTATGCAGGCAAAGGGCAGATGAGAAAGAGATCAAAAGTAAAGATGGCAATCTTAGTCACTTGAGGGTGATATTTTCAAGATTCCGGAAATAGGGACAGAGGAATGGAAGAGAAGTAACTCCCTCAGTGAGACCTGACAGCTATTCCAGGGCTTAGGCCTCAACTTGACAAGGTTTAATCCAAACAAAGATTTCAAAACTGACTGTTCTCTTTAAGAGAAAATGTTAAGTTGGGAGCAAAGCTTGATGAATTGCTTGAGCTGTTTATGGATGAATCTGAAAATATGCTTTGGTGTTCCAGATGGGTCAGGTTAGCTGGAGGAGTCAGAGGGGGGGGTAAGGGGAACCGTGCATCTTTACGCTCCATAACCTGTCCATGTGCACTGACCAAATTAGTTGCTTAATGGTAGATCATTAAAATAAAGGTATATTTGTTGGGGTGTAGTGGCCCCTTTAAAACAGTGATCCCCACCCCTAAGTTTCCCACTGCTCAATCTTTTTTATTTCTTTGCCCTTCCTCAGCCTGTTTTCAGAAGCAGACACCTGCTCCTTATTGAACTCCACTGAATGTCTCTGAAAAAGGATCAGAGCCCCATCTTAAGGTTTCCATAGAGAAGCTGGGAGTGGGTGCTTGGGTCCTGTTGGTTCACTCATTCCTATAGTACCATGACAGAAAGTGGAAGCTTATTAATCACAGGACCAACAGCTTCTTACTTATAGAGCAAAATGTTCCAGTACCAGAAACATTTCTTTCAGTAAGGAATTGCTGACAAGCGCACAATTATTTTTATATTCCTTTCTTTTTTTTAAATTTTTCTTCAGCCTTGTCGAAACAAGGCCACCAAAAATGTGGTTGCCTCCCCCCCCCCAAAAAAAAAAAACATGGGAGAGAGAGAGAGATTATTTTTATATTCTTTAAAGAGTTCTTGTGGAACATATTCATCAGCCTAAGGCAGGGAGATCAAAAGTAGCTTTAAAACTCCACCTGTCACTGCCTGACCATCCTCATAGGTACAAGCCCTCTTCTTGTCTAGTTCCTTTACTTCCTTAATTGCGACCCCAGGAAACTGTGAGCATCAATACTTTACAGGGCATCCCAGGTCCCATCTTAACTGCCATGACCAAGATTCCAAATTAGCCAGCCCCTAAGGAAGCCCAGGTTCTAATTAATTAACTAATTGATTAATTAATTGTTGTTATTATTATTGTTTTTAATCCTCACGGAGGATATTTTTTTTTCCATTTATCTTCAGATAGAGTGGGAGAGAGAGAGAAATGTTGATGTAAGAGAGACACATTGATTGGTTGCCTCCCAAACGGCCCTGAGGTGGGGACTGAACTGCAACGGAGGTTTGTGCCCTTGACCGGCATGGAACGAACCCATGACTCTCTGGTCCTCGGGCTGGCACTCTAACCAGTGAGCAAACCAGCTAGGGCCCAGGTTCTATTTTAAAAAGGTGTATAAAGCAGCAATTCCCAAACCTGGAACTTAGATGCTTAGTCAGGTCTTTTCACAGGAATGCTGAATCACAGCCTCCTGGGGTGGAACCCAAGATATCTATATTTTTAACAAGCTGTGGAGTTGATTCTGATGCCAGCCACTTTGGGGAACCACTGATACAGATTCATATGAGGGTATAAAATGCAGGTTTTTGCCATTTCATATGACCATTTTTAGTATATTCGCTGATGCTTGATACAGTGAAGATGATTTCAGGGACAGATTCATTTATCCCGATATTTCTAAATTAATCATTGTTGCACTAGGATGATTGAACCATTACCCTTCTCTAGTACAGGCATTTCTCAACCAGTTTTCTATTTTTCTCTCTCTCTCCTTTTTTTTTTATTTTCACCCAAGAACATTTTTTCCATTTTTTGTTCAGATGGAGTGGGAGGGAGGGAGAGAGAAACATTGATGTGAAAGGAACACATCGAGTGGCTGACACCTGCATGACCCAACCAGGGCCAGGGACAAACTGCAGCCGAGGTACGTGCCCTTAGCAGAAACCAAACCCAGGTCTCTCTGGACCACAGGCCGACGCTCTAACCGCTGAGCCAAACCTGCCAGGGCTGTTTTCTATTTTCCATACATAACATACATAACAGACTCATACCAGATGGCCTTTATCAAGTTGTATATTCCCACGCCAAACCATGTTTAGAGCTGGTCTGAGGCTTTAGAAATAGTATCATTTAAAAGCCCAGCTAAGGCTGCTTGTCCCCATTAGTTTTCATTTGTGGCCGTCAACCATCTCCTCTCAGGCAGTGTCAGCCATTTGTCAATGTTTCCTTGGGCCAGTTGATGTACATTTTCAAGTCTCCTGAATTTTACTTCCTACTTCAATCAATTTATTGGTAAAAATATCTTCTGGGCCTGGCCAGTTTGGCTCAGCGGTTAGAGCGTCGGCCTGCAGTCCAGAGAGACCCGGGTTCGGTTCCCGCTAAGGGCACGTATCTCGGTTGCAGTTTGTCCCCGGCCCTGGTTGGTGGTGTGGGTGGCGGCCACTCAATGTGTCCCTTTCACGTCGATGTTTCTCTCTCTCTCTCTCTCTCTCTCTCTCTCTCTCTCTCTCTCTTCCTCTCCCTCCCTCCCACTCTGTCTGAACAAAAAAATTGAAACATGTCCTCGGGTGAGGATAAAAAAAAAATCTTCTGTGTTGAGTGGATGCAGCACACTAGCAAAAGTGCCACCTAGGATTTTGTTTCTTTTTCCTAACTTCATGCAAACGTCCCATAGAGCAGTAATTCTCCGACCTTAGTACACAGAACAATCACCTAAAGGGGGAGGAGGAGCTTTTACAAATGAAAATCCTTGGTCCCCACACCTACAGACTAAGTTTAAGACATAGCAGGAGACCCAGAAATTGGCATTTTTACAAATTCCCCCCAAAAATAATGTACTGATGTTTTTGTGAACTAAATACTAAAGTATCATTCACATTATTAGTACTCTGAGTAATTCTGATATGGTGATTATTTAAGGTGAATTACCCCATTTTCAAGACTGCATAATCATAATACCAAATCCTGATTAAAATAGTACCCCCCATAAAGGAAACCAGACAAACCTATGGATGCAAAAATTACATATAAAATATTTTATTAAAAATAATCCCATAAGCCCTGGCCGGTTTGGCTCAGCGGTTGGAGCGTTGGCCTGCGGTCCAGAGAGACCGGGTTTGGTTCCCGCTGAGGGCATGTACCTCAGTTGCAGTTTGTTCCCGGTCCTGGTTGGTCGTGCTGGTGGCAGCCACTCGATGTGTCCCTTTCATGTCGATGTTTCTCTTTCTCTCTCTTCCTCCCACTCTATCTGAACAAAAAGAAAAAAGGTGGAAAAAATGTCCTCTGGTGAGGATAAAAAATAAAAAAATAATAATCCCATAAAATGTTAATAGGGAAACCAATATCGATAAATGCCGAAAAGCAACTGGTCTCATTAGACATTACATATTCTCATTCCCCTTCTTACATAAAATGTGTTATATATATTTTATATAGTATTTTATACAATACACATTTATAGTTATATATACATGCACATACATTGTTCTTCACCTTGCATTTTTTATTTAATAATATGTTTTGGGAGTATTTTCCAATTCAATAAGAAAAGTGGCAGTTTTTATTATAGCTGCATACCATTTCATTGTGTGGCTGTACAGTTTATTAAACTAGTGCTTTATTAATAGACATTTATGTTCTTTTCCATTTTTTTGCTATTGGAAACAATGCCAAATATTTTCAAAGCATATTTGCTGGTGTATCTGGAGATAGATTCTCAGAATATTTGGATCAAAAGGCAAATGTATCTATAGTTTTGGTAGAAATTGTCAAACTCTTCCCCTTAGCAGTATATAAGAATGCTTATTTCTCTATAGCCTCATTAATGATGGGCTTTTTAACTTTTCAATTTTTGCTAATCTTATAGGTGAGAAATGGTATCTCAGCATGGTTTTAATGTGTATTTTTCATATTATGAGAAAAGTTTGACACTTTTCCAAACCTATAGGGGCTATTTGTATTATCTCTGAACAGTCTCTTCACATTTTTTGTGCTTTTCTTCTTGATTTCTAAGAACTCTGGATAAATACAGAGATGAATCCTTTTGGCTATGATATGGATTGCAAATACTTTCACCAGTTTGTAATCTTTTACTTAATTTGTATTCTTTCTCAGGGAACTAGAAATTCTTCCTCTTTCCTAAACTCCTCTCTCAGAGTCTCTCTTTCCCGCTCAGTATTCATTCACTCATTTACTCATTCATTCATTCATTCATGGTCAACAGAATGTAGATGAAGGCAGTGACTGAAAAAAATAAAACCATTTCATGATTATATATATATATATATATATATATATATATATATATATCTCCCACTGAGTAGACACTATAATAAACCAGTTACACTTTTGCATCATAGTATTTTAATATTTTATAATAGACATTTATCATTTTGTAATTAGAAGAAGCAATATTGTCAGTTGGGATTAGGCAGCATTTGAGATGGCTTATAAAATCCTGAATAATATGCCCTGGCCAGTTTGGCTCAGCGGTTAGAGCGTCGGCCTGGGGTCCGGAGAGACCCGGGTTCGGTTCCCGCTAAGGGCACGTGCTTCGGTTGCAGTTTGTCCCTGGCCCTGGTTGGCCGTGTGGGTGGCAGCCACTCGATGTGTCCCTTCACGTCGATGTTTCTCACTCTCTCTCCCTCCCACTCTATCTGTACAAAAAATGAAAAAATATCCTCGGGTGAGGATAAAAAAAAAAAAAAAAAATCCTGAATAATAGGAAATAGAAAATAAAAATCATCCACTGACATTATTAATACATTGGTGTGTTTCTTTTCATTTTTCTCCATGTATGTATATTTACAACTGCAAAATCATGCTCATTTTCCTACACCATTAAAAATGACCCCAAAACATTTTCTTCCTCAAGAATACTGTATTATATAGATAATTTAGAAGATATTTATATTATCATAAAGTAACCCTCCCTTCTTTTTAAAAATAGTATAAATAACATGATAATATATACTTTTTATACATAATTCATCTGATTATTTCCTTAACATAGATTCTTAGTTGTGAAATTTCTGAGTAAAATGGCATTGACATTTTATTTATTTATTTATTACCTATTTGGCTGATATTTTATTGTTTTGTTGTTGTTATTGACAGTATGTGGCAGGCACTATTTTAATCCTTCTACGCATATTAATTCATTTGATCCTAATAACAACCCCATAAGTAAGTTATAGTACCTTCCTTATTTTACAGATGGAGACATTGAAGCACAAAGAAATTATGAAATCTGCTCAAGGTCACAGAGCTAGAGATCACCGGAGCCCAGCAGCAAGCCCAGGGAGTTTGGCTATAGAGTTGGTGCTCTAACCACTACAGAAGTTGCCTCTGCTCTGGGAGCCTGAGGACATGGGACTCAAAGAAGGAGGAAATGGCTTTGGCCAGTTTGGCTCAGCAGTTGGAGCGTCGGCCTGTGCTCCAGAGAGACCCGGGTTCGGTTCCTGCTAAGGGCACGTACCCGTTACTCAGTTGCAGTTTGTCCCCGGCCCTTGTTGGTTGTGCGGGTGGCGGCCACTCGATGAGTCCCTTTCATGTCAATGTTTCTCTCTCTCTCTCTCTCTCTCTCTCTCTCTCTCTCTCTCTCTCTTCCTCTCTCTCCCTCCCACTCTATCTGAACAAAAAGTAGAAAAATGTCCTCGGGTAAGGATAAAAAAAAAGGAGGAGGAAATGCAAGAACCAATGGTAAGAAGCTGGCAAGTGCAGGTTAATCCAAAATTTCATTTGTTATTTACTATAATAATAGTGACAAATGTGGGGGCATGTCAAAAACATAATGAAAATAGAGCCCTATACAACAATATTATGTAACATGAGAGAAGAATTAAAAGTGTTCTACTCTATATTGTTAAGAAGGAGTGTAATACAGATTTGGTAAGTTATGCATGTTAACATAAAGCAAAAAAAGATAAAATTTAACTACTAATCTTGCAGAGGAAGAGAGAAAATATTATCCAATAAAAGGAATGAAAGGAGAAAAAAAATGAAACAAAACCCCCAAATTCAATCCAACAGATTTTTTTTCAAGGATTTTGACAAGCTGATTCTACAATTATATGAAAGAATAAAGGACTTTAAATAGCCAAGACAATTTCTATAAAGCTATAATAGTCAAAAGTGTGTTATTAACACAGGGATATACAAATAATCTATTGAAAAGATATCTATCTGAGATAGCTTAGAACATACAGAAGTTAAAAACCATCAGTTAGTTCTAAATCATTAGTATAAAACATCTGAAAAATGTGATGTCTTGTGACTAAAACAAATTGCAAAATGATAATATACAGTATAATATAATCTATATAAAAATTTTAATGCCCTGGCTGGTTTTGCTCAGTGGTTAGAGCGTCAGCCTGTGGTCCAGAAAGACCCGGGTTCGGTTCCCGCTAAGGGCATGTACCTCGGTTGCAGTTTGTCCCCAGCCCTGGTTGGGTCGTGCAGGTGGCAGCCACTCGATGTGTCCCTTTCACATTGATGTTTCTCTCTCTCTCTTCCTCTCTCTCCCTCCCACTCTATCTGAATAAAGAGCTTCCTTTAAAAAAAAAATTTTTAAGTACCATGAACATAAAGGTCATTAAAAAAAACATACACGGGAGTCATACACAGTAACTTAAGCATAACTGTCGCCTCTGAGCAGAGTCGAGAGACAAGATGGTGCATGAGGCTTTAGTTGTATCTGTGGGGTTTTTTCCTTAACAAAAAGAGATCTGAAGCAATATGACAGGATTAACTCATGACAAAACCTGTGATCAAGTGAAATCTTTACTACACAACATATATTTTTTTAAAGGTCTTTTTTTATATGTTTTTATTTATTTTTTTAGAGAGAGAGGGAGAGAGAGATAGAAACATCGATGTGAGAGAGAAACATCAATCAGCTGCCTCTTGCATGCCCCCTCCTGGGGATCGAACCTGCAACCCAGGCATGTGCCCTGACTGGGAATCGAACCAGGACCTCTCAGTCCACGGGATGACGCTCAGTCAGTCCACTGAGCCACACTGGCCGGGCTTTAGGTTTTAATGTGTGGACCTTGAAGACCTTCCCACACACATCACATGAATAGGGGTTCTCTCCCACATGGATTCTCATTCAACAGCAATTTGCTGAGTGGCTGTTTGCACTGGGCACTGCGCTAGGCACTGAGGACACTTTGGTGAGCAAAGCACACAGAGCTGTACTCTCACGATGCTCAGTTTTGTGGGAGAAACAGACTCTGGTACGGAGGGAGACATGTACTCTGGCAGAATTCTCCCCACACCCCTCATACCAGAAGTGTTTTCTCCCCTGTGGAATCTGACAGGTGTAAAGACGAGCTCACTTCCCATGTGCACAAGGTTTCCACCCTGTGTGGACTCCAATGACCATGAAGGTTCAATGTTGCCACTGGAGCCCTTACCACAGGTACTGCATTTCTCCTGTGCAGATGGATAGAGAAGATCTGTGTTCCCAATAAAACTTCACACACTCATTACACCTGTAACACTCCTCTCCTGTGGAGACACACTGGTGACCTCAAGGTCAGTGCTCTTTCCAAAGCCCTTACCACTCTCATATAAATGTGTTTTCTCCCGCGTGAATCTTTGATAAACTCGAAGTTACATGCTCTGACTGAAGGAGCCCTGATCACACATCAGGTCTGCAGAGTGTCTCTCCATCTCACCATCTGAGGAACGTGAAGAGGGGAGCTGCACACGACGTCCTTGCCAGGAAGGTTTCTCTCCTGTGCGGACTTTCTGGTGAGCGTGAACGCTTGTGATGTAAGAGTCCCACATTTAAACGGTTTCTCTCGTGTGGCCTCTCTGATGGATGCGGAGATTGGAGCTCTGAGGGAAGCCCTTGCCACACTCCTCACACGTAACAGGCTTCTCTCCTGTGTGAACCCTCAGGAGATTCGTGTTACAACTGAAGCCTTTGCCACGCGTGTCACATACGAAAGGTTTCTCTCCAGCGTGGACTTGTCAGTGGTAGCGGAGATCTGTGCTCCGACTAAAGCTCTTGCCACACTCGGCACAGTCGTGATGCTGCTTTCCTGTGTGGAAAATGGGATGTTTTGAGAATGAGAAAATGTTTACAATGAAAACCATGACTGTCAAATGTTAAAATGTTAATGGAGGGTGCAAGCAATAGAATATTGAACTGGAGAACGTTGAAAACTATGTTAGTCCATTAAAAGACCAAGTGAAAGAGTTCTACCAGGACTCAGAAAAAAAAAATTAAAAAGCGAAATTATGAGAAAAATATTAAGTCATGAAGGATAGATCTAGAGACCTTATATGCATATAAGAGATCTAGAAGGAGGGAACAAACAGAAGACATAATGAAAATGTACTTAATCTGAAAGAGAATTCTATTCTTTAGATTGAAAGTATTCTCCCACTACCATGTAGGAAAGTTGAATAAAAAAAAAGACAAACTAACATATACACATATCTGAATGAAATTTCTGAATTTCAAGGATCAAGAAAATATCTTATAGGCATACAAAATATATAAATATTTTTTTTATCCTCACTCGAGGACATTTTTTTCATTTTTTGTTCAGATAGAATGGGGAGGGAGATATAGAGTGGGAGGAAGAGAGAGAGAGAAACATCGACGTGAAAGGGACACATTGAGTGGCTGCCACCCGCACGACCAACCAGGGCCAGGGACAAACTGCAACCGAGGTACATGCCCTTAGCGGGAACCGAACCCGGATCTCTCCGGACCACAGGCCGACGCTCTAACCACTGAGCCAAACTGGCCAGGGCCAAAATATTTTTTAAAAACAAAAACAAGTTACTTCCTTAAAAAGAGAATAATATTGGCAGAAGACGATGTGGTACAATGTCTCCAGAGTCCTAAGGGAAAAAGATGATAGTCAAAAATCCTAAACCCAAACTGGTGATTCCCCTATTATAGAAAAAGGAAAATACACAAAAATAATAATAATAAAAAAAGCAAAGACAACCAAAATTAGTCAAAATGAAAACTCTTTAAAAGGGAAGACATAAAATATAAAAGTAGAAATAAATAATGTTTCTCCTTTCCCTCATAAAATCTCATGAAATACTGATAGAAAACTTCCCTGAGCTGAAAGATTCAGAGGTAAACAGGCTCAATGACTGGCAATATGATTACAAAAATAAATTTTAATTTTAAAAATCACACATCTAAGCATATCCTAGTAAAATGTCAAAATTCCAAGGCTAAACAGAAAAAAAGAGAGAAACAGAAAATGCTAAATGTTTCCAGAAGGGAGGGAAAAGAAAAACAGATAAAATAAATGAAACAAAATAGAGTAAAACAAGAGAAAATGACTAAATGAATGAATCAAATCCGAATCAGCAATTTCAGAAGCTTAAAAATAAGTGGCTAGAACACACTCAGGGAAAATAATTTTGAATCTAGAGGTCTCTACTCCATCAAACTAGTATCCAAAAGTCGGGTGACTAAAACACCTGTTCAAACCTGAGGGACTCGGAGAGTTTATCTGAAAATGAAAAATAAACCCAAGCAAAAGGCAGATATAAGATATAAGAAATTAGCCCTGGCCAGTTTGGCTCAGCGGTTGGAGCATCGGCCTGCAGACCAGAGAGCCCCAGATTCAGTTCCTGCTAGGGACACGTACCAAAAAAAAAAAAAAGATACAAGAAATTACAGAAAGAAACGGCTCCCATAAAAATTAAGGTTAATTTCATCTCTGAGAAAACAGAGGTACAATATTTTTTAAATAATAATTATGATCTCAACAAAACGCTCATGTGTGTGTATCAAAGCTAAGTATAAGGATGTTAATAGCCTTGTCTTATTCTGGAGAATGGAAGTAATAAATACTGATTAATATTTGCTATTGATTAAAAAAAAACAATTTTTAAAATATGTTACGATGTGGATAACTAATTGAAGGATAACTAATTGAAGGATAAAAATAAGAGGTAAATTTTCCAAATAATAATAGAGGGGGAAAAAATTCATTTGGAACTCTGAGATAATAAAAGGGAGGGGGACAGAATGTATAAAATAAGATGTCAGGAATCAAATCAAATATATCAATTATTACAGTAAATGTGAATGGGCTAAATTCCTCTTGAAGTCTTAGGGACTCGAAGATTAGGTATAAAAAATCCAGCCAGTTCTGGACAGTTTGGCTCAACGGTTACAGCGTCGGCCTGCGGACCAATGAGTCATGGGTTCGATTCCGGTCAAGGGCATGTACCCTGGTCGGGGTCGTGCTTGAGGCAACTAGTCAATGTGTTCCTCTCACATGGATGTTTCTCTCTCTTCCTTTCTCTCTCTCTCTCTCTTTCTCTCTCTCTTCTCCCCCCCCCTCCTCCTTCCCACTCTATCTGAAGATGAATGGAAAAATATCCTTGGGTGAGGATTAAGAAAAAAAATCCAGCCATATTGAGCATGCAAGAGACAAAGATATACCAGGTAAATATGAACCAAGAGAAAGTAGATGAGCAACATAAATATCTGACAAAGCAGAATTCAAGGCAAAACACACTAAATAGGACAAAATGTATAATCTACTAGAATATAAAAATGATAAAGCAATTGTCAAATCCCAAATTACTGCATATATCTTTTAAAAGCCCTAAGTAGATAAGTACATAGGAATGTGAACTGCAGCATTATAATACTGCCAAAATGGAAAAAGCCTGTGTTCATCAAGAAAAGACTAGTGCCCTGGCCAGTTTGACTCAGCAATAGGGCGTCAGCCCATGTACCAAAGAGTCTCGGGTTTGATTCCCAGTCAAGGGCATGTACCTCGATTACAGGTTTGATCCCCAGACCTGGCTGGGGTTGTGCAGGAGGCAACCAATCCATGTGTCCCTCTCACATCGATATGTCTGTCTGTCTGTCTGTCTGTCTGTCTGTCTGTCTCTCTCCCCCTCCCTTCCTCCCTCCCACTCTGTCTAAAAATCAATGGAAAAATATCCTTGGGTGAGTATTTAAAATATTTTTAAATTTTAAAAAAAGACTAGTTATCCTGGCCAAGTAGCTCAGTTGGTTAAAGTGTCCTCCTGATACACCAAAGTTGTGGGTTCGATCCCAGTCAGGGCACATACAACAATCAACCAGTGAATGCATGGATAAGTGGAACAACAAATCGATGTTTCTCTCTTCCTGTCTCTCTCTCTCCCTCTCCCTTCCACTCTATCTAAAAATCAATGAAAATATCCTTGAGTGAGGATTAACAAAAAAAAGAGAGAGACTAGTCAAATGAATTATGTTATTGTACAATGGTATAGAGTCCAGCTTTGTAAAAAGGATGCAGTTAAGAAAAAGAAAAAGGATGAGGTAGATCTGAATAGACTGATGTGGAATCATGCCCATCATGAACCAATGACTAAAAAATAATTAGGTTATAGAATGGATAGAAAAATAGATATGTGTGCCTCAGTTTCCTTGTCTATAAGATGGGGATAATGTTAATATCCGTCTATCTCACAGGGTTATTGTGAAGAGTGAATCAATTAATTCCAGTGATGCACTTTGAACAATGGCTGGCATACAGATATTTCCATGGGGTGGGGGTGGGAGTGGGAACAGTGTTTAAAATCTTAAACTCTTTAACATAACATTTCTACTTCTATAAAGTTGTCTTAAGGAAATAACCAGACAAATGTATAATGATGTAAATTAAAGCACTGTTTAACCATGTACGTGGAAAGAAGGCATACATTCAGCATGCTATGTATGGTCTGAATGTTTGTGTCTCCCACAAATTCATATGTTGAAAAACCTAATTCCCAAGGTGATTATTAGGGTGTTAAAAAGTGGGGCCTTTAAAAGGTGATTAGGTCAGAAAGGCAATGCCCTCATGTCTGGAACTAGTGCCCTTATGTAAGAGGCCCCACAGAACTCACTAGCCTCTTCTGCCATGTGAGGATACAGGAGTAGTCTGTCATCCAGAAGAGGGCCCTCACCCGACCATGCTGGCACCCTCGCCTGGAACTTCCAGCCCCAGTACTGTGAGAAATACCTTTCTGTGGTTTCTAAGCCTCCCAGTCTGTGGTATTGTGTAAAAGCAGCCTGAACAAACTGAGACAACAATAGTGGATTGTTTATGGAATGTTCTTCCCCCAGATATCCTCAGTGCTTCTTCCCTCACTTCCTTCCGATCCCTGAGCAAATGTCCCTTTATCAGAAAGGCCTTCCCTGATCACACTGCACCCCACCATCACCCCACCTTTCCTTACCCTGCTTCCACATACTCATCATCATCTGATACATCTATATTTGTGTTTTATTATCTGTCTTTCCCCCCATATAAGTGCTACATTAGTGGGTCTTTGTTTTAGTCACTGCTGTATCCTCAGTGTCTACAGTAGTGCCCACTATAAGTATTTCATTCAATTAATAAATGTCTGGATAAGTCAAGGCACTTTCACACAGTGGAATATTATGCAACTATTAAAATGGATAGGGGGCCCTGGCCGGTTTGGCTCAGCGGTTAGAGGGTCGGCCTGCAGTCCAGAGAGACCTGGGTTCGGTTCCCGCTAAGGGTATGTACCTTGGTTGCGGTTTGTCCCCGGCCCTGGTTGGGTCGTGTGGGAGGCAACCACTCGATGTGTCCCTTTCACGTCGATGTTTCTCTCTCTCTCTCTCTGCCTCCCACTCTATCTGAACAAAATATCAAAAAATGTCCTCGGGTGAGGATAAAAAAATAAAAATAAATAAATAAATAAATAAAATGGATAGGGGTTCAGGAATGGGCTTCAGGGAACTGATGAAACTCCTAAAATGTATATAAAATTTTGTATGCATGTACTTCTGTTAACTTTCGGGGTAAGGGTCTTGTGGAAGAGATTGAGTCAGAAAAGATAAAAAGAAAGGTGGGCACAATATATTAAGTGTAAAGTACACACTAGAAAAGTATGCATTGTATAACCCCATTCTGTATAAATATACATTATGTGTATATATTATGTATCAGAAATAATAATGGAAGTGTACACATCAAATCTTATGTTTTCTCTGATTTGTTGGTTTATTTAACTTCACCCCTTTACTTTGGTTTTTTTGTTTTTTCTGCAGTGTTGTTTTTAATATACTTGATTTTATAGAGCAATTTTAGGTTCACTGCAAACTTGATCAGAAGATAGCGTTCCTGTGTACCTCCTGCCCATCCCCTAACCCACAAGCCTCCCCCACAATCAACATATAGCAACAGAATGGTACATTTGTTATAATCAATGAACCTATATACATTATCATCCAAATCCCATAATTTACATCAGGGTTTATTCTTTATGTTGTAGATGCTATGGGTTTTGACAAATGTATAATGACATGTATCTACCATTACAGTATGATACAAAATAGTTTCAGTGTCCTAAAAATCCTCTGTGCTCTGCCTACTCATCCCCTCCCCTTTGACCCCTGGCAACAACTGATCTTTTTATGGTCTCCACAAACTCCACAGTTTTGCCTTTTCTAAAATGTCATATAGTTGGAATCATACAATACACGGCCTTTTCAGACTGGCTTCTTTCATTCCCTCATATGCATTTACATTTCTTCCATATCTTTTTTTTTTAATCCTCACCCAAGGATATTTCTCCATTTTTTTGTTCAGATAGAGTGGAGGGGGAGAGAGGAACAGAGAGACACATCTGACATGAAAGGGACACATTGAGTGGCTGCCTCCCACATGACCCAACCAGGGCTGGTGACAAACTGCAACTGAGGTACATACCCTTAGCGGGAACAGAACCGGGTCTCTCTGGACCGCAGGCCGAAGCTCTAACTGCTGAGCCAAACCATCCAGGGCTCTTCCATGTCTTTTAATGGCTTGATAGCTCATTTCCTTTTAGCACTGAATAATGTTCCAATTTTAATGGAATATATTTAAAAATAAAATGTGAAATTGTATTTCATTAGTTATCTAATACAGATTTCTACAGAAAATACATTTTTCCAAATTGAATTTTTATAATTTTTATATTTAAGATGATAAAGTCAACAATTCACAGACTTCATGCAAATTTCACCAATTTTATATGCATTCATTGGTGAGTCTAAGTGTATTTAGTTCTATGCAATTTTATTACGTGTGTAGATGTGTAACTACCACAGTCAAGATACAGAAATGTTTGATCACAGGATGCCTCATGCTACTTTTATTTTATTTTATTATTGATTTTAGAGAGAGGAAGAAAGAGAGAGAGTGAGAGAGAGAAACATCAATTGCTTGCCTCCCGTACATGCCCCACCCCCTCCCCGAGATCAAACCTGAAACCTAGGTATGTGCCCTGATCAGGAAATAAAACCTTCAACCTTTTGGTGTATAGAATGACACTCCAACCAACTGAGCCAGCCAGCCAGGGCCTTCCTGCTACTTTTATAGCTAGACCTATCTTATTTCCTACTTCCACATCCCTAATCCCTGGCAACTACTAATCTGTTCTGCATCTCTACAATTTTGTCATTTCAAGAATGTTATATAAATGAAATAATACAGTATGTAATCTTTTGAGAATGACTTTTCTTTCACTTAGCACAATTCCTTTCAGATCCAAGGTATTGTGTGAATCAATTGTTTGTTCCTTTTACTGCTGAATGGTATTCCAAAGCATGGATGTACCACAGTTTGTTTAAGCATTCACCAACTAAAGGACATTGATATGGGAAGGTTTTGATTTGACTTAGCAAGAGAGGGGATAGTTGATTAGATTAGGGTAACAACAGTGGAGGTGGTAAAGAGTGACTGGATTCTGGATATAATTTGAAAGTAGAGCTGACAGATTTGTTGATGGATTGATTTGGGGGTGAGAGAAAAAGGAATCAGGGATAACTCCAAGGTTTTTAGCCTAAGCAACTTGAAGAGTGGAGTTTCCATTTTACTGCAAAGACAAGACAAGACTAAAGGAAAACCAGGTCTGAAAAGGAAAAGGGTAAAATCAAAAGATGATAATTCCTACTTTTTAGATGAGCAAATTAAAAAAAGATTAGGATGCCCAGCCGGTGTGGCTCAGTGGTTGAGCATTGACCCATGCACCATGAGGTCACCAGTTTGATTCCCAGTCAGGGTAAATGCCCAGGTTGTGGGCCAAATCCCCAGTGAGGGGCATGCAGGAGGCGGCCAATCAATGTTCTCTCTCATTGATGTTTCTATCTCTCTCAAATCAATAAAGGAAAAAAAAATTTTTTTTTTAAAGTTTAGAAGCAGTGAGAGTGTAAAGAATGGGCAGTCTCTTGCCCTGGCCAGTTTGGCTCAGCGGTTAGAGCGTCGGCCTGCGGTCCGGAGAGACCCGGGTTCGGTTCCCGCTAAGGGCACGTACTTCGGTTGCAGTTTGTCCCCGGCCCTGGTTGGTCTTGCGGGTGGCAGCCACTCGATGTGTCCCTTCACATCGATGTTTCTCACTCTCTCTCCCTTCCTCTCTCTCCCTCCCATTCTATCTGTACAAAAAATGGAAAAATGTCCTCGGTGAGGATAAAAAAAAAAAAAAAGAATGGGCAGTCTCGTGATGAGAACATACATTAACTCAAACTTCTCAGGGGGCAATTTCACAGTAATGTAAATACATAATCTCTGATCCACCAATTCCTCTTCTAAAATTTTTTCTATAGAAATATCTAAATCAAAAATATCCAAAAATATAAGCACAGGATAGTTATTAAAACATTATTTGGCCCTGGCCAGTTTGGCTCAGCAGTTAGAGCATCGGCCTGTGGTCCAGAGAGACTGGGGTTCGGTTCCCGCTAAGGGCATGTACCTCGGTTGCAGTTTGGCCCCGGCCCTGGTTGGGTCATGCGGGTGGCAGCCACTTGATGTGTCCCTTTCACATTGATGTTTCTCTCTCTCTCTCTCTCTCTCTTCCTCTCTCTCCCTGCCACTCTATCTGGACAAAAAATGGAAAAATGTCCTCAGGTGAGGATAAAAACAAAACAAAACATTATTTGTAATAGAGAAAAATTGAAATTTTAAATATCCAGCAATAAAGCACTGGTTAAAAAATTAATTTCGGCCCTGGCTGGTTTGGCTCAGCAGTTAGAGCATCAGCCTGTGGACCAAAGTGTTGTGGGTTTGATTCCGGTCAAGGGCACATACCTTGGTTGCGATTTGGTCCACCCCCGGCCCTGGTCGGGTCATGTGGGAGGCAACCAGTCGATGTAGCTCTCGCACATTGATGTTTCTCTCTCTCTGTTTCTCTCTCTCTCTCTCTCTCTCTCTCTCTCTCTGTTTCTCTCTCTCTCTCTCCCCCTCCCACTCTGTCTGAAGATAAATGAAAAAATATCCTTGGGTGAGGATTTTTTAAAAATTTTAATTTCAGTACATCAATATATCATACAACGGAATGTGATACACCCATTAAAAAGGACTGAAATGGCTCTAACTAATGAAAGAAAAGACTGAAATGGGCCTATGTAAAGATATGTGACATAGCCCTAGTCAGTTTGGCTCAGCAGTTAGAGCAGCAGCTTGTGGACCAGAGTCACAGGTTCAATTCTGGTCAAGGGCACGTACCATGGTTGTGATTCAATCCCAGGCCCTGGTCGGGTTGTGCGGGAGGCAAGTGGTTGATGTGTCTCTCTACTGTCAATGTTTCTCTCTCTCCCCCTCCACTCTATCTGAAGATAAATGAAAAAATATCCTCAGGTAAGAATTTTAAAAAAGAGAGATATGTGACATAAGTGAAAAGAAGGTACAGAACTCATTTAGGTAAAATAAACAGAAAAATACACAAACAGATATATAATGAACACAGGCATACCTCATCTTACTGCATTGTGCTTTCTTGCACTTAATAGGTGTTGCATTTTTTACAAGCTGAAAGCAACAACCTCCACCAACAAAAAGATTATAGCTCACTTTATTGTGATTATTTGCTTTATTACAGTGGTCTGGAATCAAAACCACTTCTTTTGTGATGATGAAAATGCTTTGGAACTTGATAGAGAAGGTAATTACACAACACTTTGACGTACTAAATGCCACTGAACTGTACAAGTTAAAATAATTTTATGTTATGTGGATTTCACCTCAAAAGAAAAGAAGAAATACAAATGAGGGAGGGGAAATAGGTTTTTATTTAGGTGAAATATTACTAGCAATATTTTTTCTTTCTTCGACAGTGAGTTAGACACTGAGATTTGAATCTCAAGCCCTTCCTTAGTTAATAACACTTTTAGAGCCCACAGCTTTTAACAACCAAGGAAACCAAAATTCTCCAAAGAGTAACTGTCCTCACCCACTAACACCAGCATCACCATAGAGCTCCAGCATCACCTCTTTGTACAGGGCCCTCTGTGCAGGGTCCAGTTGCTCCCATTCCTCCTCAGTGAAGTCCATGGCCACGTCCTTGAATGTAACAGGTTCCTAAAACACCAATGAACAGTAATTCCTATTCAGTGAGCAAGCATCTACACTAGTGTCTGTGGTACAAAGGATAACCTTGGCAACAACAAGAAAGATAGACGGAATAAAAGGGACTCCAGAGTTCTGCCCAAGCCATAAGAATAATTAAAAGAATAAATAAATAAATAAATCTACCTTTCATCCTCACCTGAGGACATTTTTCCACTTTTTGTTCAGATAGAGTGGGAGGGAGAGAGAGGAAGAGAGAGAGAGAGAGAGAAAAAACATCAACATGAAGGGACACATTGAGTGGCTGCCACCTGCACGACCAACCAGGGCCGAGGACAAACCACAACCGAGATACATGTCCTTAGCGGGATCTGAATCCGGGTCTCTCTGGATTGCAGGCCGACACCCTAACCGCTGAGCCAAACCAGCCAGGGCTAAAAAAATATTTTAATACATATATCTTATATAGAGGTTCACCAACACTAGTAGTATGAAGAGCTCTTAAAAATCAATTTTTAAAAAGATAAAATGCTCTAGCTAAAAATAGACAAATGAAAAATGATCCAAAGCTCTGGCCTGGTAGCTCAATTGGTTGGAGCATCATCCCAATACATCAAGGCTGTGGATTCAATCCCCAGTCACGGCACATACAAGACTCAATCAATGAATGCATAAATAAATGGAATAAATCTCTCTCTTTCTCCTTCTCAAATCAAAAAATAAAATCAATTTTTTAAAATGATCTGAATGAGTAATTCCTAGAAGAAAAACAAATGACCAATAAACACATAAAAAGATATACTGCCTCAGAAATTATCAAAGAAATTAACTTTCAGATAACAATGAGACATTATTTTCCACTATCCATTGGGCAAAGGTTAAAACTTATAATATCTAGTACTAGTAAGAGTGTGAGGAAACAGGTAAATTCATACACTGTTGGAAGGAGTATAAATTGGTACAAACTTTCTGGGAGAACAATTTGGCAATATTTATCAAGCATATCCTTTGATTCAGCAATTCCAGTTCTAGAAATTTATCCTCATTAAGATAACGTCCGTGCTGGTAAATCCAATGGAAAGTTTTCAATCCTTTTTATGCTCGATTCCCTGGCATTATTTGGCCCTGCTGCCCACATGGTCTTCTTCAAAACCCAGTGTAGGATATAATAGTAACCTGGCTTTTCTCCTCCCTCCCTGATCACTCTTTTTCAATTTACTTCTCTACTCAATTCATCAATGTGGGGGCTCCCTGGGTTGGAGCCTAGGCCCTCTTCTCATTCTCCCTATGTGATCTCATCTATTCTGACATCTTCAAATGCCATCTGAATGCTGACAACTCTCATATGTACATTGACAGGCAAGTCCTCTAGCCAGACCTAGAATTCCAGACCCAAATATCTACTTGATGAACATCCAATGTGAAGCACAGTGCCTGATCTATAGGAGGTAATCAATAAATACCTACTAAATGAAATAAATATCCACTTGGATGTCTCAAAGGCATCTAAATTAACATGCTCAATTCTGACTTTATCTCCCTTTCCAAACCTGCTTCTTTCCCACCGATCCCTAACTCAGGAAATGACACCTCAACCACTCAGGTGTTCAAGTCAGAAAAACAGGTCATGCTTGACTTCTTCTCTCTCATCCCTCACACCTCATCCATCATTAAATCATGGATGACTTTGAGGGGTTCAAGACTTCAGTAGAGGAAGTAATTGCAGATGTGGAAATAGTAAAAGAACTAAAATCAGAAGTAGAGCCTGAAGATGTGACTGAATTGCTTCAATCCCATGATAAGACTTTAACAGATGAGAAGTTGCTTCTTATGGATGAGCAAAGAAAGTGGTTTCTTAAGATGAAATCGACTTCTGGTGAAGATGCTGTGAAGATCATTGAAATGATAACAAAGAACTTAAAATATTACATAAACTCAGTTGATATGGTAGCAGCAGCGTTTGAGAGGATTGACTCCCATTGTGAAAGACATTCTACTGGGTAAAATGTTATAATAGCATTGCATGCTACAGAAAAATCATTTGTGAAAGGAAGTCAGTCAATCAATAGATACAGCAAACTTCATTATGGTCTCATTTTAAGAAATTGCAACAGCCACCTCAACCCTCAGTAACCACCACCCTGATCAGTCAGCAGCCACCAACACTGAGGCAAGATCTTCCACCAGTAAAAAGATTACAACTTTCTGAAGGCTCAGATGACAGGTTAGCATTTTTATATTAAGATATATACATTGTTTTTTAGACATAATGCTATCGCACACTTAATAAACTACAGTATAGTGTAAACATAATGTTTTTTTTATCTTTTATCCTAACTCAAGGACATTTTTCCATTTTTTGTTCAGATAGAGTGGGAGGGAGAGAGAGGAAGAGAGAGAGAGAGAGAGAAATATCAACGTGAAAGGGACACATCAAGTGGCTGCCTCCTGCACAACCCAACCAGGGCTGGGGACAAACTGCAACCGAGGTACATGCCCTTAGTGAGAACCAAACCCGGTCTCTCTGGACCACAGGCCGACGCTCTAACCACTGAGCCAAACCAGCCAGGGCTAAACATAATTTTTATATACACTGGGAAACCAAACAATTCATGTGACACCCTTTATTGTGATATTCACTTTATTGAAGTGGTCCGGATGCAAACCTACAATATCTCTGAGGTATACCTATATCTATTACCAAAGAAATCCCACACATATTTTCTCAATTACTGATGAGTCAAGCAAACTAAAATAAATCAGTAGATAAACAGAAATTTTGAATAAGTCAGATCTTATGGACACTTATAGAAGTTGGCATCTACCATTAGAGAATCTACATTTTACTCAAGCACACATGAAACATTGTAAAAAGTAAACATATACTAGGCCATAAATCAATCAGCAACAACAAAACAAGACAAGATTTGAAAGAGGTATGGAAGGTCACCATATATTCAAATCTTCTCTTTAAAGCAGCAGTTCTCAATCTGTGGGTCACGACCCCTTTGGGGGTCAAACAACCCTTTTACAGGGATCACCTAAGACCATCGGAAAACATATATTTCTGATGGTGATTCATTAACAGTAGCAAAATTACAGTTATGAAGTAGCAACAAAAATAATTTTATGGTTTGGGGTCACCACAACATGAGGAACTATATTAAAGGGTCGCGGCATCAGGAAGGTTGAGAACCACTGCTTTAAAGAATAAAAGCTCTTGGAGAAAAAATGATGGTGGAGTGAATGAAAGCTACACAGGACAATCTCCCAGGACCAAATGGGAATTACAAGTAAAATAAAGACATATCATAAGAAAAAAGCAACAGAAAAGCAGCGGGACAGGACCATATGGCCAGAGACACTGGTAGGATCTTCAGAGGCACTAGAGGGTGGCAGGCTGGGATCCCACAGACAGCAGCAGTCTTAGCTGTGAACAGCACCCTCAGGGGTAAAATACCAAGCCTGCTCCACAGTACAGAGGGCCGGAACAGAGCACTGAATTGGCTACAGACACTCACCTGGGGCTTAGGCAGAGGGAGGGTGGACTGGACTGGAACTCTGTGGGGACACCTGGGATTTGGAGGACACTCAGAGTTTTTTCTGAGTGGCGGCCACAAGGGATGGTGGCCAGCTTGCTCCTTCCCAGAGCTGTAGGGAAAAGCAGCAGCCCCTCCCTCAGAGATTCAGCCCCTTCCAGGTGAGGTGAAGAAATGCAAATTGAGGCTCACTAACAACCATCATCTGTCCCACCCTCTGGAAATTCTCTTACACAGAACACCAGGGCTACATTCCAAGGTCTTGAGTAACTGAGACTAATAGCCTCCAGGCAAAAAGCTAGAGGATAACTGAACTTTTCCTGGGCTTGCAAATCTACCCAGGAAAGTAAGACTTGACAGTGGTGTTTAACATGGGCCCTCTCTCACGCTCATCCAAACCCAGTAGAGGGAGCCACAAACAGCAGAACACCAACACCCACACGGAAAATTTGGCAGGCTCCAAAACCCACTGAGATAGCCAAAATGGTGAAACAAAGAAACAAATCCTAAATGAAAGAACAAGAGAACTCTATCGAAGGTGAGATAAATAAAATGCAGTTAAGCAAGTTATCAGAGGTAGAGTTCAGAGTCATGATCTTGAGGAAGCTCAACAGCATGAGTACAGACATCAACACCATGAATAAAGATATAGAAACACTGAAAAACAACCAAGTGGAAATGAAAAATGACATAGCAGAAATAATGAACACATTGGAAGGACTAATCAGCAGAGTAGAAGAAACTGAGGACCGAACCAGTGAATTAGAAGACAGGGTAGAAAAGATCAACCAATCAGAACGCCAAAAGAAAACAAACAATTAAAAAACATGAAGATAGCTTAAGAGAACTGTGGGACAACTGGAAACATAATAACATTCGCCTCATAGGAGTCCCCAAAGAAGAATATAAGCAAGGGTTAGAGAATATATTTGAAGAAATAGTGACAGAAAACTTTCCTAACTTGGTGAAGGAAGAAGGCATTCAAGTTCAAGGAACACAGAGAGCCCCAAGTAAAAAGAACCAAAACAGGCCCACATCAAGACACATAATAATTAAAATGCCAAAAGTTAAAGTAAAGAGAGAATCCTGAAGGCAGCAAGAGATAAACAGCAGGTAACCTACAAAGGAACCCCCATAAGGCTATCATCTGACTTCTCGACAGAAACACTACAGGCCAGAAGGGAATGACATGAAGTAATCAAGGTCATGAAAAACAAGGATCTGAATCCAAGCCTTCTCTATCCGGCAAGGCTATCATTCAAAATAGGTCAAATAAAGAGCTTCCCAGACAAAAAAGGCTAAGGGAGTATATTAGCACCAAACCAGTACTGCAAGAAATGTTAAAAGGACTGCTGTAATTAGGAGAAGAAACAGGAAAAAAAAAAATAACCACACTAAACAAAAATGGCAATAAATAAGTACATATCAATAATCATCTTAAATGTAAATGGTTTGAATGCTCCGATAAAAAGACACAGAGTAGCTGACTGAATAAGAAAGCATGATTCACATATATGTTGTTTACAAGAGACCTACCTCACAACAAAAAATTCACATAGGTTGAAAGTGAAGGGATGGAAAAAAATCTTCCAAGCGAAAAAAAACCTGGGGTAGCAATACTCTATCTGATAAATTAGATTTCAAAATGAAGGCCATAACTAGAGACAAAGAAGGCCACTACATAATATTGAAAGGATCTATCCAACAGGAAGATATAACCTTGGTAAACATATACGCACCCAATATAGGAGCACCAAAATATATTAAAAATCTTCTGGAGGTTCTCAAAAGAGAAATCGACAGCAATACAATCATAGCAGGAGACTTTAACACCCCATTGACATCACTGGATATATCATCTAGACAAAAAATTAACAAGGAAACAGAGACTCTAAATGAAGCACTAGACCAAATGGATTTAATAGATATCTACAGAGAATTATACCCCAAAACTCCAGAATTCACACTCTTCTCTAGTGCACATGGGACATTCTCAAAGATAGACCACATGTTAGGGCACAAACTAAGTCTCTACAAGTTCAAGAAGATTGAAATCATATCAAGCATCTTCTCAGATCACAATGGCCTGAAACTCGAAATCAATTGCAAGAAGAACATGCAAAGACATTTGAAAACATGGAGGCTAAATAGCATGTTATTGAACAATGAATAGGTTACCATGGAGATCAAGGAGGAAATTAACAACTTTCTGAAAACCAATGAAAATGAACACACAACAACACAAAATCTACGGGATGCAGCAAAAGCAGTTCTGGGAGGGAAGTTCATAGCACTACAGGCCCACCTCAAGAAACAAGAAAAATTTCTAATTGACTACCTAACCTCACAACTTAAAGAACTAGAAAGCAAACAAAAAGAAAACCCCAGAGCAAGTAGAAGGAAGGAAATAGTAAAGATCAGAGCAGAAATAAGTGACATGGAGATGAAAAAAGAAATTCTCAGGATCAATGAAACAAAGATCTGGTTTTTTGACAAGATAAACAAGATTGATGGACCCTTACCAAGAAACAGAGAGAGAGAACCTAAATACACAAAATCAGAAATGAAAGAGGAGAAATAATAACTGACACCACAGAAATACAAAGAATTGTTAACAAATAGTATGAATAATTATACAACAACAAATTTGACAATCTAAACAAAGTGGACAAATTTCCAGAAACACATAGTCTCCCAAGATTGAACTGGGAAGAGATGGAAGACTTGAACAGACCAATAACAACTAAGGAAATTGAAGATGTAATCAAGACTCTCCCAGCAAACAAAAGCCCAGGCCCGGATGGCTTCACGGGGAAGTTTTACTGAGCATTCAAAGAAGAACTAACACACATTCTCCTCAAACTCTTCCAAACAATTCAAGAAGAAGGAAGACTTCCAAACTCATTTTATGAGGCCAGCATAATTTTAATTCCACAACAAGGAAAAGACACCATAAAGAAAGAAAACTACAGGCCAATATCCCTGATGAATATAAAGGCCAAAGTCCTGAACAAAACACTAGCAAATTGGGTCCAGCAATACATCAAAAAAATCATTCACCATGACCAAGTGGGATTCATCCCAAAGATGCAACACTGGTACAATATTCACAAATCAATAAATGTGATACACCATATAAACAAAATGAAAGATAAAAATCATATGATCATATCAGTAGATGCTGAAAAGGCATTCAACAAAATCCAGCACCCATTTCTGATAAAAACGCTCAGCAATGTGAGAGTAGAGGGATCATAATGAAGGCCATATATGGAAGACCTATAGCCAACATCATACTCAAGGGACAAAAACTAAAAGCATTTCCCTTAAGAAGAGGAACAAGACAAGGATGCCCACTTTCGCCACTCTTATTTAACATAATACTGGAAGTCTTAGCCACAGCAATCAGACATGAAGAAAAAATAAAAGGGATCTAAATTGGAAAGGAGGAAGGGAAACTGTCATTATTCGCAGATGACATGATATTATACATAAAAAACCCTTAATACTCCATCAAAAATCTACTAGACTTAATAAATGAATTTGGCAAAGTAGCAGGATACAAAATTAACATCAAGAAATTGATGGCACTCTTGTACACCAATGATGAACTCACAGAAAGAGAAACTAAAAAAACAACTCCATTTAACATCACAGCAAAAAAAATTAAGATACCTAGGAATAAACTTAACCAAAGAAGTAAAGGACCTATTTCCAGAAAACTACAGGACATAGAAAAAAGAAATAGAGGAAGATATAAAAAGTGGAAGCCCTGGCTGGTTTGGCTCAACAGTTGGAGCGTCAACCTGCAGACCAGAGAGTCCTGGGTTCGGTTCCTGCTAGGGGCATGTACAAAAAAAATAAAATAAAAAATAAAAAAGTGGAAGCACACACCTTGTTCATGGATTGGAAGAATTAACATCATTAAAATGCCCATAGTACCCAAAGCAATCTGTAGATTCAATGCAATCCCCATCAAAATACCAACAACATACTTTACAGAACTAGAACAAATACTTCAAAAGTTAATATGGAACCAAAAAAGTCCCCAAATAGCCACAACAATCTTGAAAAAGAAGGACAAAGTAGGCGGGATCACAATACCGGATATCATGTTATATTACAAAGCTACTGTAATCAAAACAGCCTGGTACTGGCACAAGAACAGGCACATAGATCAATGGAATAGAACAGAGAACCCAGAAATGAACCCAAAACATTATGCTCAATTAATATTCAACAAAGGTGGCAAGAGCATGCAATGAAGTAAAGACAGCCTCTTTAATAAATGGTGTTGGGAAAATTGGACAGCTACATGCAAAACAATGAAACTAGACCATCAACTTACACCATACACAAGAATAAACTCAAAATGGATAAAAGACTTAAATGTGACCTGTGAATTCATAAAAATCCTAGAAGAAAATGTAGGCAACAAAATTTCAGACATCATACGCAGCAGAATTTTCACTGATACATCACCTAAGGCAACAGAAACAAAGAAGAAAATGAACACATGGGACTATATCAAACTCAAAAGCTTCTGCACAGCAAAAGAAACAACCATCAAAATGGAAAGGCAACCCACCGTATGGGAGAGCATAATCACCAATGATACATCAGATAAGGGGTTAATTCCAAAATATATAGAGTGCTCATACAACTCAACAAAAGGAAGACAAAAAACCCTGTTAAAAAATGGGCAGAGGAGCTAAATAGACACCTCTACAAACAGGACATATGAATGGCCAAGAGACATATGAAGAAATGCTCAACATCACTAATCATCAGAGAGATGCAAATTAAAACAACAATGAGGTATCACCTCACACCTGTCAGAATGGCCGCCATCAACAAATCATCAAACAAGTGTTGGTGAGGGTGTGGAGAAAAGGGGACTCTAGTACACTGCTGGTGGGAATGCAGACTGGTGCAGCCACTATGGAAAACAATATGGTATTACCTCAAAAAATTAAAAATTGAACTGCCATTTGACCCAGTGATCCCACTTCTAGAAATATAGCCTAAGAAGCCTGAAACACCAATCAGAAAGAATATATGTACCTCCATGGTCATAGCAGCATTATTTACAATAGCTAAGATCTGGAAACAGCCCAAGTGTCCATCAGTAGACAAATGGACAAAAAAGCAGTAGTACATATACACAATGGAGTACTATGCAGCTGTAAGAAAGATCTCTTATCCTTTGAGACGACATGGAGGGACCTGGAGAGTATTATCTAAGCAAAACAAGCCAAGCAGAGAAAGGCAAATATCACATGATCTCATTTATTTGTGGAATATAATGAACATAACAGTCTGAAGAACAGGGTAGTCCCAGAGACGTGGAAGTAGGGTACAGAATATCCCCAGAAGAGGGCACGTGGGGGGAGAGATAAACCACAGAACTTATATGCATGTACTCATAACCAAGGGACATGGACAACAAAGCTGGGGACAGGGCAGGGAGGAAGGGGGAGGAGGGTGTCAATGGGGGGAAAAGGAGAAACAGCTATAACATACATACATACATACATGAATAGAATAGAATAGAATAGAATAGAATAGAATAGAATAGAATAGAATAGAATAGAATAGAATAGAATAGAATAGAATAGAATAGAATCTCTTCTCTTTCAAAAAGTCTTCCTCACCCTGGCCGGTTTGGCTCAGCGGGTTCCCGCTAAGGGCCCGTATCTTGGTTGCTATTTGTCCCCGGCCCCCGGCCCTGGTTGGTCATGAGGGTGGCAGCCACTCGATGTGTCCCTTTCACATCGATGTTTCTCTCTCTCTCTCTCTCTCTCTCTCTCTCTCTCTCTCTCTCTCTTCCTCTCTCTCCCTCCTACTCTATCTGAACAAAAAATGGAAAAATGTTCTAGGGTGAGGATAAAAAATAAATAAATAATAAATAAATAAATAAATAATTCTTCCTCACTTGCCCCAGTGCACACTGATGTTTTTCCTCTCCTCTAGTACAGATATGATTGACTGAAGTCCTCAAACTGGAACTTAAGAGTGGCTTCTGTTCATTTTATTTCATGTATAGATAAATAGTAATAACTATTTTATAATATGTGCATATTAATCTCCCCCAAAGAAACTACACATTTTGAAGAACTGTATCTAAGTCAATTTGCTTACAAATGAGCATAGAGCAGTCATGACAAAGTGGATGAATGAATGAGCAACATGTTAGGTAGAGAAGAGACCTAAAAGAAAGGCACCAGGCAAAAAGAGAACATTCCCTTGGAGTCTTTCATTTCACAGATTAGGCCGAGCCCTCTATTTGTGGACAATTTAGGCTCAGTCCCTGGATGAGAAGACTTGTCTATGGACAACATGTACCACAGAGGCAACAGACCAAGAGATAAATTCTGGGTCTACAATTTAATAGCTTAGTGAACTTGACAAGCCTCTAAACCTCATTGAGCCAGTTGTTACACCTGTATAATGGGAATATCCACTTCTCACAATTGTTGTGAGAGTTAAAAGTCAATGTTGAGTGTATCTAGCATGCATTAAGTGTTCCATATATGCTGTTTCCTTCTTTCCTAATGGAAGGAGGTGGAACTAATCTTTTTCCTCAAAAATAGACACGTTCTAGATTGAAAAAGGAAAACTGCACCTCACCTGAGAATTGGTCATCCCTTCTTCCTGGGCAAGGTCCCAGGGTGTTAAGGAGGTGAAACTGCAGAAGAAAGGAGCCAGGAGACCAAGCCTGAGTTGCCACTCCCAGAGTGGCAGGCTGGGACAACTGCTCAGCCATGCCTGAATCATTCCTCCCTCAACCACTCTGCCCTATGATGCCTTCTCTTCTCCACACTTCAGATCATCCACCCTCTCAAGTAAGTCGTCTCCCCTCTATTCTGAGTCAAAATCTCCATGGACTCTCTCTGGCCTCTGAAAGTGGTCACCTGACCCAAGCTTTGCTAAATCGCCTCTACAGCCCCAGCAGCTCCGGAACCCCTTCCTCCTCCAGACTCCAGCTTTGGCTCAGTAGTTTTGGCGGGAGGCTTCAGGTCACAGGTGTGTCCTCTCAAGACATGTTCCAGCTGCCTTCATTCATAAGAGCAAGGTTTTGTTCCCATGAGCTCAGAAACACCCTTTCCTTGGCTGACATCTTCCTGCTGGGGCCCCAAATCTCTGTACCCCCAGCAAGAGTCCCACAGTCGGAAACCCAGTGGGGCTCAAAGTTACGCGAAGCACCTCCCAGGACACAGACCTGGAGGAACTCAGGCTAGGGACCTCTGTACACCAGGACTGCTAAACAGGCGACCAAACACTTGCGGGAGGACGCTGAGGCCCCAAAGGGTGCAGACACCCGGCACACACTGCTCTGTGCGGGGACATCCGCGCTGACCATCATCGCCGCTGTCCCGGGTGGCGGCCCGGACCTGGGGGCGCTCACAGCCGGAAGCAGCGGGGCATTGGGCTGCCGAGCCCAGGATGGAGTCTAGAAAAGGAAGGGATCCTGGAGCCACTCGAGCTGCTGATTTCTACTGCTCTTTTCTGAGGTGAGTAAAGCTGGGTGCAAGTGACTGCATCACTCCTGGGGCCCCAGATTTAGTACTTCACGTCCCGCATTCCCACCCCCACTCTGGGTCCCTGAACTCCATCTTCAGCTGACCCAGGGTGCCCCTCCGAACCCCGGTCCAGAAGCGAGCAGCTAGCTGCTGACTCAGCGGAAGATGCGCCGGCTCACCAGCTGCGCACTCGCACGCGGGGACGAGCCCGCCGCCGGATCACACTGCGCCTGCGCGGACAGCCCGCGGCGCCTCCTCAGTATTTACAGCTTCTGCCTTCGTGACCCGGCACGTGGAGATTCCTTCTTCAGCCTTGCTAAGGGGTTAAAAAAAACCTCACTTTTTTATTTTACTTCCTGGGATCCTACAATGGAAGTGCCGATGGCCTCCCTTTTTCCCATCTAGAGGCTCGCGCCGCTGCACGGGGCTCCAAGCAGGGCGGGCCAGGGTGAGCCTGCCTTGGGTTTTCCTACCCCTTGCCCTTCGGAGTGTGGCTCCTCGTCGTTTGGAAGCTAAGAGAGGGGAAAGGCATGGGAGTCTCTCATTTGGCTGGTGGTCTTCTCGAATGTCACCTCACTGGTTCCCCCTGACACCTGCACAGGCACCTCTGGGTAGGCAGGCGTGTGCGGCCCTCCCTCCTGCACCTTTTTCTGATGGGAAGCTCCACCACACTGTGACCTCTTCCAACCCTCTGGTTCCATTCCCAATCCTAGCTTAATATGGGTGTGCACTCTGCCGCGCCTTTGTCTGCTTCAGTTTCAAATTTAGGCATCCAAACCTCTTCTTCCAAGTAGCTCCAGTCTCCTTGGGGGAATCTCTTGGAATCCTGTCTTTTGATTTTTGTTAAGAAATGCCAGGGAGCGCCCTGGCCGGTTTGGCTCAGCGGTTAGAGCGTCGGCCTGCGGTCCGGAGAGACCCGGGGTCGATGTTTCTCACTCTCTCTCCCTTCCTCTCTCTCCCTCCCACTCTATCTGTACAAAAAATGGAAAAATATCCTCGGGTGAGGATAAAAAAAAAAAAATGCCAGGGAGCCCTGGCCGGTTTTGCTCAGCGGTTAGAGCGTCGGCCTGCAGTCCTGAGAGACCCGGGTTCAGTTCCCGCTAAGGGCGCGTACCTCGGTTGCCGTTTGTCCCGGCCCTGGTCGGTTGTGCAGGTGGCAGCCACTCGATGTGTTCCTTTCAGGTCGATGTTTCTCTCTCTCTCTCTGTTCCTCTCTCTCCCTCCCACTCTACCTGAACAAAAAATGGAAAAATGTCCTCCGGTGAGGATTAAAAAAAAAAAGAAAAGAAATGCCAGGGATTCTCCCCCAAGGCTGATTCATGACTGCTGATTCCCATCCCTGCCCCTCCAACCAACCCAGTTATGTGACGTTTAGGTAAGGGGAGAGAAGGAATCAGTAGATCCCCAAAGGTGAAATATGACAGCTGAAATAGTATGGAGCCAACTTAATCTTAAAAGAACCAATGAGGAATGAAGGGGATGCACTGGTGTTTGTGAGAGCCTACAGAAAGAGACAGTATGGGTTTAGGAAAGAAGTAGAATTTCTCCTGTAACAGCTCCTGAGTCCTCTTTTCTTTGCCCATGTTATCATTCTCCTCCTGAGTTTCCTTTTCCTGTGGAGCCTGACCACATAAACCCACACTCTCCATTCTTCTGTAATTCTCACCTCTCTTGTCAAACATTTCGAACAACACTTCCATGGACAAAGTCCTTGATGGCGCCTACATGTAATGCCATGAGTCAAACTCTAGATAGGAGAGACAAAAGTTGATTCCTGTCTCTCTTGAAATGGAAGTAAAAGTCACAGGTCAGAAGAGCCTCTTCCGGGGATTAATCCTTTTACCCTCTCCTTTTTGCTAGAAAAGATGGGACTGGATGACAGGGAAACACTCTTTCAATTGGTATTTCATGAACTCACCATCCCGTGGCCCCTGGTTTGCTTTTTATATGTTTTAACCAGAGCTGCTGGAAACTGAGACAGGCAGGGATATGCAAGAGGGTTACACAGGTTCAATTACACAGTCTTCCTGCAGAGACACCAAGAGCTCTCTCAAAAATCAATGATCACATCTGACCAGTGTGGCTCAGTGGTTGAGCATCAACCCATGCACCAAGAGGTTGCCGTTTGATTGCCAGTCAGGACACATGCCCAGGTTGTGGGTCAGATCCCCAGTGGGGGATGTGCAGGAGGCAATCAGTTGATGTTCTCTCTCATTGATGTTTCTATCTCTCTCTCCCTCTCCCTTCCTCTCTAAAATCAATAAAGGGAAAAAAAAAATTTTTAAATCAATGATCACAAGTTGAAATTCACTTAGCATTCACTCCTCAGAAGGGACAATACAAACTTTTTGTTTTAGGCAAGGTACTATTGGAACAGGTACCTCTCACAGACACCAGAGAGATGTTATTGGACCGACCCCTGAGTTGGAGGGAGAGGGCTATCCCCAACCTCAGTCTTTGTCTTCTCGTATAAATTAAACAAGAAAACTCTAGATGATTGTGTTGTGATTAAACCGATTTATTAAAACAATTAGCCTTGGCCAGTTTGGTTCAGTGATTAGAGCATTGGCCTGCAGTCCCGAGAGACCTGGGTTCGGTTCCTGCTAAGGGCACATACCTCAGTTGCAGTTTGTCCCCGGCCCTGGTTGGTCGTGCGGGTGGCAGCCACTCGATGTGTCCCTTTCATGTCAATGTTTCTCTCTCTCTCTCTTTTCCTCTCTCTCCTTCCCACTCTACTTGAACAAAAAATGGAAAAATGTCCTTGGGTGAGGATTAAAAGAAAATAAAAATAAAGCAATTAAAACAAGCACATTTTATTAAAGAAGCAAGGCAAACAAATCTGTTTCATCCAGCTCCCAATGCAAAGAAACACTGTCGCAAATGAAAAAACAGGAGAAATCTTCAGAAAAAGAGCTAAATGTAATGGAAGCAAGGAAACTACCAGATGCAGTTAAAAAAATTTTTTTTAAAGTTATAAGGATGCTCAAGGAACTTGGTGAGAACTTCAAATAACTTAGTGAGAACATCAACAACATAAAAAAAGACTAGTCAGAAATAAAGGATACACTAACTGAAATGAAGAATAATTCACAGGGAATCAACAGTAGAGGACACCCAGAACCAAATCAAAGATTTGGAATATGAGGAAGCAAAAACACCCAGTCAGAACAGCAAAAAGAAAAAAAAATCCAAAAATATGAAGACAGTGTAAGGAGGCTCTGGGACAACTTCAAACATACCAACATTTGCATCATGGGGATGCCAGAAGGAGGAGAGAGCGAGGAATAAATTGAAAACCTATTTGAAAAAATGACAGAAAACTTCCCTTACCTGGTGAAAGAAATAGACATACAAGTCTAGGAAGTGCAGCAAGACCCAAATAAGATGAATCCAAGAGGCCCACACCAAGACACATCATAATTAAAATGGCAAAGGTTAAAAACAAAGAATCTTAAAAGCAGCAAGAGAAAAGCAATTACTTACCTACAAGGGAGTGTCCATAAGACTGTCAGCTAATTTCTCAACAGAAACTTTGCAGGCCAGAAGGGAGTGGCAAGAAATTATCAAAGTGATGAAAAGCAAGGACCTACAACCAAGATTGCTCTACCCAGCAAAGCTATTATTTAGAATTGAAAGTCAGATAAAGAGCTTTCCAGACAAGAAATAGCTGGAGTCCATTACCACCAAACCATTATTACATGAAATGTTAAGGGCTCTTCTTTAAGAAAAAAAATTAAAAGTATGTGCTCATAAAATGGCAGTAAATACATATTTATCAATAACTGACCCTAAAAATAAAAATAAATGAACAAGCAGAACAGGAACAAACTTATTTACAGAGAACATTTTTACAGTAGCCAGAAGGGAGGGGGGTTGGGGGAATGGGTGAAAAAGGTGGAGGATTTAGAAGTACAAATTAGTAGTTATAGTATAGTCATGGGGGTATAAAATACAGCATAGGGAATATAGTCAATAATATTCTAATAACTATGTATGGTGTCAGATGGGTATAAGTTTTGGGGGGATGACCACTTAATAAGTTTTATAATATCTAATCACTGGAGTATACACCTGGAACACATTATTGTCAGCTGTAATTAAAAAATAGAAAGTGTTGATTTTTTTGAAATGTGTTCTCTTCCTTTAGTCTTAAGAAGTTTGGAGTATCTCAGACGAGAGGCATGGCCATGGGAAAGGGAGATAGCATGGGAACGGGAAGCACGAAGTAGGGCAAAATGAGGGTTTCATGTAGGGAATAAGGAAACTGTTGAGCTGGGGAAAAAAGAGAGAGAGAGGGAGAAGAAAAGAAAGGGAGGGGAGGGGAGAGAGAGAGAGAGAAAAGGAAGGAAGGAAGGGAGGGAGGGAGGGAGGGAGGGAGGGAGGGAGGGAGGGAGGGAGGGAAAGGAAAAGAAAAAAGAAAGACAGTCCTGTGACAATAAATACTTAAAGAATGTCCTGTGTGGCTGGCAAACTGATTCTGAAGACAAGTCTAAAATAAGGTTTCATAAACTTTTGAAATGACCACAACAGTGAAACTAGCCTATAGTCTTCTAAAGTAACTTGGAAAGTGTTGAAGAATAAAGCTATTCATGACACTTGTTAAAGAATATCTGCAAGACCTTATTTATTCAGGACTGTCACAATAGTAGAGGCACCACTGCAGTGGGATTTTAGTGGGGGATAAAAGATTGAGCTCATCTCCAAATATAGAGTGGACAAGTGGGAATTTATAGCCACTGAGCAGAGTGACAGTCAGTAGATGGAAAATTAATAAGAGAAAGCACCAGGGGTAAGATGGGGGTGGGGGGTGGTTCTGGCTAAATCTACCAAACAGGATTTTTGCTGAAGACAGGCCAGGGTGAACACACATCACCTATAGGATGGTAAAGGGTGAGGAACTGATCAGATATCAAAGGTGAATTTTACGAACATTCAAAAAAAGAACTAACACCTATCCTTCTCAAACTATTCCAAAAAATTCAAGAGGAGGAAGGATTCCCAAGCTCATTTTACGAGGCCAGCATTATCCTAATTTCAAAACCAAATAAAGACACTACAAAGAAAGAAAATTAAAGGCTAATATCCCTGATGAACATAGATGCTAAAATCCTTAACAAAATATTACCAAACTGCCCTGACCAGTTTGGCCCACGGAATGAAGGGTCTTCACGGAATGAAGGGTCTTGGGTTCAATTCCCACCCAAGGGCAGGTGCCTGGATTGCAGGTTCGATCCCTGGCCCTGGTCGGGGTCATGCGGGAGGCAAACGATTGGTGTGTCTCTTTCACATGGATGTCTCTCTCTCTCTCTCTCTCTCTCTCTCTCTCTCTCTCTCCCTCCCTCCCTCCCTCCCTCCCTCCCTCCCACTTTATCTGAAAGTCAATCGATGGAAAAATATCCTCAGGTAAAGATTAACAACAAAAATTAGCCAACCAGATCCAATACATTAAAAAGATCATACACTACGATCAAATGGGATTTATTCCAGAGATGCAAAGTTGGTACAATATCCACAAATCAATAAACGTGATATACCACATAAAATAAAGAATAGAAATTACATGATCATATTAATAGATGCGGAAAAAGCATTTAATAAAATCCAGCCCCCACTTATGGTAAACTCTCAGCAAAGTGGAAATAAATGGGATATACGTCAATGTTATAAAGGTCATATATGACAAACCCACAACCAACATCATACTAAATGCACAAAACTACAAGTGTTTCCCTTGAGATACAGAACAAGACAGGGATGTCCACTTTTGCCACCCTTATTCAACATAGTACTGGAATTGGAAGTCCTATCCACAGCAATCAGACAAGAAGTAGAAATAAAAGTCATCCAAATTGAAAAAGAAGAATCAAAACTGTCATTATTTGCATATGATATAATACTCTATATATATAGAACCCTAAAGACTCTACCAAAAAACTACTAGAACTGGTCCTGGCCAGTTGCTCAGTGGTTAGAGCATCAGCCAGCAGACCAAAGAGTCATGGGTTCCATTCCCAGTCAAGGGCATGTACCTGGGTTCCAGGTTTGATCTCCAGCCCCAGTCAAGGTATGTGCAGGAGGCAAGCAATCAATGTGTCTCTCTCACATCAGTGTCTCTCTCTCTCTCTCTCTTTCCCCTACCTCCCTTCTACTCTCTCTAAAAAAAAATCAATGGAAAAAATATCCTCAAGTGAGGATTAACAACAACAACAAAACTACTAGAACTGATAAGTGAATTCAGTAAAGTTAGCAGGGTACAAAATGAATATCCAGAAATCAGTTGCATTTATACATTAATATTGAACTATGAGAAAGGGAAACTAAGAAAACAATTCCATTCACAATTAGTTAACTTAACCAATGATGTAAAAGACGTGTACTTGGAAAATTATAAAACACCGAAGAAAGAAATTGAAGATGATACTAGTAAGTGGAAGTATATACCATTTTCATAGATAGGAAGAATTAACCTCATTAAAATGTCATGCTACCCAAAGCAATCTACAGATTCAACACAATTCCTATCGAAATACCAATGGCATATTTCACAGAACTGGAACAAATATTTCAAAAATCTATGTGGAACTACAAAAGACCCTGAATAGCCACAGCAGTTTTGAGAAAGAAGAGCAAAGTTAGGAGAATCATACTACCTAATGTCAAACTATACCACAAGGCCATAGTAATCAAAACAGCATGGTACTGGCATAAAAACAAACATATAGATCAATGGAACAGAATAGAGAGCCCAGAAATAAACCCACCCCTTTATGGTCAATTGATATTTGACAAAGGAGGCAAAAACATACAATGGGATAAAAATAGTCTATTCAATAAGTGGTGTTGGAAAAATTGAACAGATACATGCAAAAGAATGAAGCTAGACCCCCTTATTATACCATACACAGAATAAATTCAAAATGAATTAACCACTTAAATGTTAGACTCAAAATCATAAAACCCTAAAACTTAGGCAGTAAAATCCCTGACATTTCTCGTAGCAATATTATTTTCTGATCTATCACTTAGGGCAAGGGAAACAAAAGAAAAAATAAACAAATGGGACTAAATCAAAAGAAATTTTTGCATAGGAAAGTAAACCATCAATAAAATGAAAGGACAACCCACTGAGTGGAAGAACGTATTTGCCAATGATGCATCTGATAAGGGGTTAATAGCCAAACAAGATAGAGACAGACTCATAGAGAACAGACTGACAACTGTTAGAGGGGAAAGGGGGTGTGGGGCTGGATGAAAAAGGTGAAGGGATTAAGCAAAGAAAAACAAAAAATTCATAGACAGATAACAGTATGGTGATTACCAAAGGGGAAGATGGGTGTGCATGGAGGTAGAAGAGAGTATAGGGTGGGATAAATGATGATGGAAGGAGACTTGACTTGGGGTGGTGAAGACACAATACAATATACAGATGACATATTACAGAAGTGTACACCTGAAACGTATATAATTTTATTAACCAATGTCACCCCAATAAATTCAATAAAAAAATAAAAAAATAAAATCTTTGTCAGCAGACAAGTTTTAATTTAAATCCTTAAGTTCTAGTAAACTTGTTCAAAAAAGCATTATCATTCACTTATAATCATTAGTCAACATTACTCTTCAAAAAAATGGCTAATAAAAGAAAAACAATGCTACATGGTTATAACCAAGCTTAAACTTGAAAGGAAGAAGCTTCATTTCTGAATTTAGGTTCAGGCTGTTTTAGCACCACTCAAGAAAAGCCATGAAGGTGTTTGACATTACCAAGGAATATTATGGACAGCAATAAAAACTGTAATGGATAGTTCTTCCTTTTAAGGAAATATGTGCAACTTACAAAATGTCACATTCCAAAGCAAAGTTGCTACACAGAAAAACTGCTTCTTTCAACTTGACTAATGCTGCCTGTGCTGCCATATAGAACATTCCAGGCACTCCTAGGAGGTGAACCTGTATCAATTTCTTTAAAAAAAAAAAATCAGTCCTAAAAACTAGCTCCTTAAAAGTTGCAAGATATTATGACACTCTACTAAAATCAAATACAGATGACACCCCTGTTAAATACTACTTGAGCTATGCTTATATCTTATGTAGATACACCAGTGAAAAAGAATAGAAATATTTGGGTGCAAATGTTTTATTTACATACTTATGTAAATACTTATTTTCTTCAATGGAATGCTTATTGTAATACAGAATAAAATTGTTTTTTTCTCCTCTCAATTGGTATTGGTAAATTTTTTGTTTTGGTTTTTACATACATAGGAAAACATCTTTATAACAAGTTTTATAATTAAAGCAGATACTCTGGGATTCAGTTACACTCTATGCTCATTAAAAGTGTCAGCAAATGGATAAAAATATTACTGAAAATCATACTACACATTAAACCACATTTCCCCCTTGCGTGTCATTGTTAGCATTGGAAGAAAAAAATGGTGATAATTACTGCAGAAACTCAATAGATATAATTTAATATTATGTATAAATATATTTTATACTTACACAATTGTATAATTTGTTATAAAAGTAAAAAAATATGGATGGTAAACATAGTCTTCACTGATTCCTTGATTATTTAATTTATGCTTGCTTTCCAAGTTTTATGCTCTATGATTTATAAGGTAATGTTTTCTCTGATCTTTTCTATAAAAACTTTATTATCACTTCCAGGACATGATTGGAATCAATGATTATTGTGGGTTTTTGTTTGGAATTGATTATCTTTTTATGGAAATCTACTCTTTTCAATATCATTCTAATTCTTGGATTTCTCCTCACCATGAAATCTCTAGTATTTAATAAGATTTATTTAATATCTAAGGCTCTCTATATTCATAAAGTGAATATTATGTATGAATTTTTTGATGTACAATAAGATTTGACTTCTGGGAAAATGCTTTCCCACATTTGTTACATTCATAGGGCTTTTCTCCTGTGTGAGTTATCTGATGTCTAAGGAGATGAGACTTCTTGATGAAGGCTTTGCCACATTCAATACATCCATAAGGTTTTTCTCCTGTGTGAATTCTTTGATGCGTAACAAGCACAGATGCGTTGCCAAAGGCTTTGCCACATACAATACAATGGTAGGGTTTCTCTCCTGTATGAAATCTAGAATGTTTATAAAGGGATGAACTATACCTGAAGGTTTTCCCACATTCCTTACATTCAAATGAGTTCTCCAGTGTATGAGATTTCACATGTTGAGTAAAGGAGGAGTTCCACGTGAATGACTTCCCACACTGACTGCATTCATAAGGTTTCTCTCCAGTGTGAAGTCTCTGGTGGACCACGAGCTGTGTTTTATGCATAAAAGCTTTCCCACAATCACTGCACACAAAGGGTCTCTCTCCATTATGAATTTTCTGATGAGTTGCAAGGTTTGACTTCCTGCTATAGGCTTTCCCACAATCACTGCACACAAAGGGTCTCTCTCCATTATGAATTTTCTGATGAGTTTCAAGGTGTGCCTTCCTGCTATAGGCTTTCCCACAATCATTGCATTCAAAGGGCTTTTTCCTTGTATGATTTTTTTCATGTCTAATTAAATGAAACTTCTTTTTGAAAGCTCTCTCACAGTCCTTGCATTCATGAGGGTTTTCTCCGTTATAACATCTATTATAATTAAGTAAGTCTAAAGTAGGTTGCAAACTCTTCCCATATGATTTGCATTTATATGATACTTTTCTTGCATTTATATGATTTTTTCCAATATGACTTGTGCTCATATTATACCCATGGAGTGTCTCCATGGTCAGAATTTTATTGAATACGAACATAGCTGAATTCAAAAAACTGTCTTCGCTTTCCTGGTGCTTCTCTGATTCATCAACAAATGGGCAGTCAGCTTCTAAAAAGGAGTACAATAAAACATTCCTAGTTAAATTTTTCTATCAACAGTTACAGAAAGAAACTTATAAAACTTCAAATCTAGTTTCTCATTTTGAAACAAATCCTGTATTTGCCTTGCTCCTGAGCTTTAAGAATAAAACTCTGAAGAGGAAATGGGAGCAGATGAATAACAACAATGAGAATAGATGGCTTAACTTGTGATGTGTGGAAATACAGTAAAATAGGCACAAGGTACAGTGGGTAGGGTACAAAGGAAGTCAAAGGATGTTCAACAAGGGTACATGGTTAGCTCACAGAATGAAGAGAGCCCATTGTGAAGATCTGATTAATGGACAGGGTAGCCAGGGGAACAAAAGACAAGGGAATTAAGGACAATTATCAGAGGAAATAATAGATTTGGAGGCCAATCAGAAGCAGTCCTCACTACCTAAATTCTAGATTACCCTATTAGGATAGCTCCCTATTGCCCTCATTCATCTCTCTTTTGCTTCTTAATCACCTGACACAATGTCAGTTCCCTTCAGGAACATTCTTATATCACCAGTCCTCTAACTCCATCCAAACCACAACTGAGAAATATCTATAGCCAAGGCTCCAACCTGACTACAGCTGGGATTCATTTTCCCATGTACTTACTTGTAAGCCCAGGAACACAAATGTCCAAACAGGTCATTGGAGTTATCCTTGGGCTAAGTTATCCTTAGCCCAAGCACAGATTCTGTCTGCATGCTATCATTTTTATTCTGGCTGAGTTTCTATACATGAAAACTATTTGTATTTGACAAAAACTGTTTTTACATCCTCTTTCAATCTGCCTAAGAAACTAATCCCCAGAAAGCTGCGTTGGTCCTGAAGTCACACTTTTCTATGCCTATCCTCAAAACCCCATAAATCCCAAATCCATCACTCCATTAAAAAAAAAAAGACAAAAGACCAAAAAAAAGAAAGAGGAGGTTGTAATTCCATTTCTGAAACTCCTTCCATGTGGAGTTTTATCTTTCTTTCTGGAGCTAGATTGAGTAGCGGGCTACAGACATTAATATGTGTCATCAGGGAGTGGTTCTAAGTATGGGTACAGGGTTTCTGTCTTCTCTCCTCTCACTTCAACCAATGGGAAGCAGATCTCATGTCACCTCAACCAACAGTAACCAACTAAAAATTCCAGGGTAATTATTAGCCTGGTGAACAAACTATGCAAAATAATGAATTTGCTCATTGTATATAAGCATGCATTCCTCTAGTCCTCAACAAATACCTTTTGTTCCAAGGATTCTAGACTCTAAAAAACTACAATCTTTTGCTTATGATCCTTCCCCATCGTAACTTGCCCTCTTTCATCCCCTCCCATCCTATCTAGCACTTAGATATCTTTAAGGAGAAGCCAATATTCCATGATCTCAAAAAGAAACTCCTCCAATCCTTGCATGCTTTAAATTTTAAGCTCCATTTTCTCTAAGATAATCACTGCTGCTGCCTAAATCATACATTTTGACAATTAACTAGAACAAAACTGCAATGTTATCGTGCACTGAACAAATATTCCACACTCATCAACTTATATTTTATATGATTATGTTTTGCCTTTTCAGCTAAAATTTACACACCTGGAAAAAGGTAATTTTTTTTCCTTCTTTCTTTCTTTGAATGTTTTTCAGGCAACAACAAAAAGCCTCCTTAAAAGAAAGACTAAGAAACATCCCCACAATGCCTGACTTTACAATAAATTAATGAAATGTTTACTGAATACCCATGATGTGCTCAACAATGGCATAAGAAAAAAATGATATAGGTCTTTCTCTTCAGGGTGTTATCATAAGAAAACATGACTTAAAAGCCATAGGGTTTTTTAAAAATCTAAGGCAGTATTTGTCAAGTTTTTATAATAGAGCCATATTAGAGTTGGGATAGGAGTTCAAAGAAGGGAGAAATTAATCTAGGCTAGAGTTACCATAAAAGAGAAAACTGAATTCAGATTTAATAGCATGCTGGTTTTAGTTAGGTGGAGCCCATCAGAATCAAAAGCACTGATGCAGAGAAGAAAACTGTGTACAGAGGACGCTAAAGAAACCAATTGCCATGGAATAGGGAAAAGATGGACAATTCTGGATAAACAAAATGGAATCACATTATACAGGGCTTTAAAAACCATTTAATATCACAATACAGGGTATAAAGTAAAGTGACATGAAAATTGAATAATCTGAATAAATCTTGCAGGGACATCTAAGATAAACCAAAAAATTTAAAAGAATTTGCAATATAGAAATATAAACAGCCTAGACATCATATTAGGAGTTAAAATTAATTTGGTTTATGTAATAAGTTGAAGTCCTAGGTAATCTAAAATACACTTATTTTTTTAATTAATTTATTTTTGTTACAGATGTTTCTCCTTTTTTCCCCACTGACACCCTCCTCCCTACCCCCTCCTACCCCATCCCCAGATTTGTTGTCCATGTCCATTGGTTATGGTACATGTATATAAGTTATGTGGTTTATCTCTTCCCTCCCTCCCCACCCCCTCTTTTAAGGGTTGTCAGTCTGTACCCTACTTCCACGTCTCTGGGTCTACCCTGTTCCTCAGACTGTTATGTTCATTATATTCCACAAATAAGTGAGATCATGTGATATTTGTCTTGTTTTGCTTAGGATAATACTCTCCAGGTCCCTCCATGTCATCTCAAAGGATAAGAGATCTTTCTTTCTTACAGCTGCATAGTACTCCTTTATGTATATGTACCACAGCTTTTTTTATCCATTCATCTACTGATGGACACTTGGGCTGTTTCCAGATCTTAGCTATTGTAAATAGTGCTGCTATGAACATGGGGGTACATATATTCTTTCCGATTGGTGTTTCAGACTTCTTAGGGTATATTCCTAGAAGTGGGATCACTGGGTCAAATGGCAATTCAATTTTTAATTTTTTGAGATTAACACCATAGTGTTTTCCATAGTGGCTGCACCAGTCTGCATTCCCACCAGCAGTGTACTAGAGTTCCCTTTTCTCCACACCCCCGCCAACATTTTAATTGGTTTCTTAATCTTTTGAAACTTACTTCTTTTATGGGCTCTGTGGAAAGGGAAATTTTTATTTTGAATCTGTCTTGGATAAACCAATAGCTAAAATCATAGATGATAAGTCACAGTAGTACCTAAGGAGAACTTCTTGAGAGAAAAAAAAAATTGCTTACCACAGTGATTTTGAGACTGCAAAGCAGTAGGCCAGTTGGTATCCTTTACTGTAATATAAAGATAATGGTGAAGGTTGAAGAATATTGGTTACTAAGAAAAAACAGAGCATATAAAGCCAGATGGGATTAAAATTCAGGGACTAGGAAGTTGGTGAGGCAAAGATGCTGACCATGGCATAAAACAAATAACTTTAGTCTTTAGTGATGAAGTTCCTGAGGGAGTTACTGTGGAGAAGAGTTCAGAAGGTGAAAGGACAGGGAAGAAGCAGAAGTTGAATAAGCAGTAAGAAAAGGTGAGGGCATATTAGCAAAGAATCAATTCAGAGCTGGAGGAGAATTTCCAAATAGATTACCAATATTACCACATGAAGCAGAAAGATGAATGGAAGGTAAACACCTCAAGTTGTCAGTGAGGCTAAAGATGAGCAAAGTGGGGTACACAGGTGGGATATATGATGCAAGAAAAGGAATGCATTTTTTTAAAGGACAATAATTAGAGTGTAATGTAGCTTAAAGTTTTGAAATAAAAACAACTGACATATGCTGAACACTTATTCTCTGCCTTTATTTAAAGGACTTTGCATATATTAACTCATATAATCTTTACAAAGAAACCCAAGGTTAGGATTAATATTATCCCTTTATAAATAAAATTGTGCTATAAAGTAATTAGGTTAGACAGTGGTTGGTGGAGTAAGACTTCAAATCCACACAATGAATTAGATGTATGGAAAAGGTCTGCGATCATGTTGAGGAGGAAAGGAGCATGAAGATTTTAGGAATTAAGAGAACAAAGCAAGGACCTACATGAAGCGCGCAGTTTGAGAAGCCAGACAGGAGAGGAGAGGGACACTGCTTCGTACAAGAGCCGAGCAGAAAGAGCAGCTGTGTGGGGAGAGTGGGAGTGAAGGTGTCATTATGGGATCTGATGATGTTATATCAAGTGTACCCAGTCACTTCCATAGGTGTGTGGCTTTTAAGAGATGCTTCCTGAAAAGTATTTCAAAGGTGCCTGTCCCTCATTGACCAATTTCAAAGACTCTCATCTACCTGGTTTTCCCTCACTCACCCGGGTGGGTCCAATGTGGGTTCTCTCCCTCCACCATCTGTAGTTCTTGTCCTTGCTCCACCTTGTAGATCGTTTTTGTCTTGGTAACCGGACCCCCTGTTCATGGGAAACAACACAGAACTGGGAACAAGGTGCTAGGGACAAACAACTACCTCACAACCCAGGTCTGCCTCCTTGAGTCTCAGGGCCTGTAAAGGATGACAAACAGTCTTTAGAACAGAAAGACTCTTCTCCATTTGGGAGGTAGAAGCATAAACAGACTATCTGACCCCCAAAGGGGATGAAGAATCTTTGTTCACTAAAACTCAGGGCCAAATTCACTAAAGCTTCAGAATGTTCACAGCTTTAACAAGTCTTCAAGGAAGGGCACTATTAATACATTCTGAGTTACAATGAAAGTTACCACCCGCTGTCCTTACCCACTGAGATGAGGTTTCTAAAGTTCTCCAACATCACATCCCAATACAAGGTTCTCTGATCACAGTCAAGCAGCTGCCACTCCTCTGAGGTGAAGTCCACAGCCACATCCTGGAATGTCACTGATCCCTGTAATAGCACATTGATCTTCAAACTAATGTGTGAATCACTTGGGGACTTTCAAGAGAATCGCGTCAGCCTCTTATGTTCATTGTTGAGTTGTCAGAAAGTTATATATGATAACTACTGCTTGTCAGATTCATAAATGGACCCTGTGATAGAAACAAAAATCATATTTAAAATATTCAGCTAGTCTGGCTGGTGTGGCTCAGTGGTTGAGTGTCGACCCATGTACCAAGAGGTCGCCGGTTCGATTTCTGGTCAGGACACATGCCCAGGTTGTGGAACCGATCCCCAGTGTAGGGCATGCAGGAGGAGGCCAATTGATGTTTCTGTCTCTCTCTCCCTCTCACTTCCTCTCTCTCCAAAATCAAGAAAGGAAAAAATAATTTTTTTAAATAAAATATTCAGCTAAAAGAATTCAATGGAGAAAAATACAGTCTTTTTAACAAATAGTGTTAGGACACCAATACACACATGCAAAAAGATGAAGTTGGACACCCCTCCCACACACACCTCATGTCATATACAAAAATAAACTAAAAATGGGTGAGAGACCTAAATGTAAGAGCTAAAACTACAAATTCTAATAAGAAAACAGAAGTAAATCTTTGTGACCTTGGATTAGCCAGTGATTTCTTAATAAGACAGAAAAAGTGTAAGTGACAAAAGAAAAAATAAATAAGTTGGAATTCATCAAAATTTAAAAATTTTGTGCTTCAAAGAACACCATCAAGAAAATGAAAAGAGCCCTGGCCGGTTTGGCTCAGCGGTTAGAACATTGGCCTGCGGTCCAGAGAGATCCGGGTTCAGTTCCCGCTAAGGGCACGTACCTCAGTTGCAGTTTGTCCCCAGCCCTGGTTGGGTTGTGTGGGTGGCAGTCACTCGATGTATCTCTCTCATATCGATATTTCTCTCTCTCTCTCCCTCCCACTCTATCTGAACAAAAATGGAAAAATGTCCTCAGGTGAGGATAAAAAAAAAAAAAAGAAAGAAAGAAAATGAAAAGATGACACAGAATAGGAGGAAATATTTGCAAATCATATATCTGATGAAAAGTTTGTATGTAGAATATAGAAAGAACCCTTATAACACAACCATAAAGGGAAAACTCAATTTAAAAATAGGCAAAGGAGCCCTGGCCAGTTTGGCTTAGCGGTTAGAGTGTCAGCCTGCAGTCCAGAGAAACCCGGGTTCGGTTCCCGCTAAGGGCACGTACCCCGGTTGCGGTTTGTCCCTGGCCCTGGTTGGGTCGTGCAGGGGGCAGCCACTCGATGTGCTCCTTTCACGTCGATGTTTCTCCCTCTCTCTTTCTCTCTTTCTCCCTCCCACTCTATCTGAACAAAAAAAATGGAAGGATGTCCTCAGGTGAGGATAAAAAAAAAATAGGCAAAGGAATTGAACTGACATTTCTCCAAAGACATATATAGTCCACAGGAACGTGAAAAGATGTTCAACATCATTAGTCATTAGTAAAATGCAAATCAAAACCACAATGAGACATTACTTCACATTACTTCAATTTTAAAATGGCTAAAATTAAAGCAATGACAGGTGTTAGGAAGGATGTGGAGAAACTGGAACTCTCATACATTGCTGGTGGTATTGTAAAATTGTGCAGCAACTAAGGAAAACAGTTTGGCAGTTCCCCAAAATGTTAAACATGTAGTTACCACATGATCCAACAATTCCTCATAGGTATATACCCAAAATAATTGAAAATACACGCTCACACAAAAACCTGTGCACAAATGTTCAGAGCAGAATTATTAATAGCCAAAAAGTGAAACCAATATGGGTATTCATCAACTAATGAATGGATAAACAATATTGCACACAACAACATCTACAACACAGGTATCTACAACACAGATGAAAATATTGTGCTGGGTGAAAGAAATCAGTTACAAATGATCATATATTGTATGATTCCATTTGTATAAATTGTTCAGAATAGGCAAATTCATAGAAAAAGTAAGTGAATTAGGGCTGGAGGAAGAAGAAATGGGTATGGGGGTTTCTTTTTTTTTTTTTTAAATCCTCATTCGAGGACACCTTTCCATTTTTTTTTGTACAGACAGAGTGGGAGGGAGAGAGAGGAAGAGAGAGAGGGGGAAACATCGATGTGAAAGGGACACATCGAGTGGCTGCCACCCGCACGACCAACCAGGGCCGGGGACAAACTGCAACCGAGGTACATGCCCTTAGCGGGAACCAAACCCGGGCCTCTCCGGACCGCAGGCAGACGCTCTAACCGCTGAGCCAAACCGGCCAGGGCGGGTATGGGGTTTCTTTTGAGAGTAATGAAATGTTCTGAAATTAGATAGTGGTGATGGTTTCACAATTCCATGAATATAATGAAACCAGTGAATTATATATATACTTTAAACAGGTCAATTTGTAATATGCAGATTATATCTCAATAAAATTATTTTAAAATATTGCTTATATATTCTTCATTCACACCTTCATAAAATATTCAATGAGGACCAGATACTGTACTAGTGATGCAAAAAAGAATAAAATTATTACTGTCCTCAGAGATCTTACAATCTATTAGACAGTACAAAGTAAACATGTAAGTGCAATAAGATGTTACAAGGGCTATAAAGTTAACATACCAAACTTACATAAGCGTAATAAAATAGGAAGATGTGGATTTTTGTTAACATTATAAAATATATCCTCTCAACCATAAAGCCAAAGTCATGTTTAATTAACTTAAACTGAAACAAAAAAGGCATGAGGCTACTTGTCTATCACAAAGAGAGTTAAGACCATCTAGAGCAAGGGAGAGCAAGGGTCAGCAAACCACAACACATAGGCTGGCCTCCTATTTTTGTAAATAAAATGTTACTGGAACATAGTTATATTCATTTACCTCAGCTACGAGGGCAGAGTTGTATAGTTTCCACAGAGGCTATAATGGCCTTCAAGCCTAAAATATTTATTATCTGGCACCTTATAAATTTAAGAGACTAGGTAGGATTTATCCCAGGAATAGATAGTTCAATATTGGGAAATTTATTAGAAAGTCTCTAAACTGCTACACTAGAGAAGATAAAATATATAATTTTACTGACAGGTATTAAAAAAGGATATGAGAGCCTGGCCAGTGTGATTCAGTGGATTGAGCATCGTCCCACAGACTGAGAGGTCCCAGTTCAATTCCTGGCACATGCCCAAGTTTTGGGCTCGATCCCCAGTGGGGGGTCGTGCAGAAGGCAGCCAATCCATGTTTCTCTCTCACATCGATGTTTCTCTCTCTCTCCCCCTAAAAAAAAAAAAAAAAAATCAATAAAAACATATTTTTTAAAGGATATGATAAAAATGTTCCCAGTTTATGAAAATAATCTTCACAAGCCAAAAATCCTAACTTGATTAAAAACAAAAACAAAAACCAACTATTTCATAATACAAGAGGAAACAGTCAAACACTGGAAGCACTCCCATTAAAAATGGAAAAGATTTTGGCTAGCAATTATATTCAAAATTGTAATTACTAGAAGTCCTGTCCATTGCAATAAGAGAAGGGAAAAAAATGGAGACATACATACCGAGTAATCAGGGACAAACTCCATTTGAAGAGTAGATGATTGTCTAACTGGGAAAATCTAAGAATCATCTAAAAACCTCATGGACTTGGTAAGAGTTCTATAAATTGACATACAGTCATGTGCTGCATAATGATGTTTCCATCAATGACTGACAACATAGACAACAGTGATCCCATAACATTATAATGGAGCTGAAAAATTCTTATCACCAAGTGACACTGTAGCCATTATAACGTTGTAGTGCAACACACATTGCTCATGTGTTTGTGATGACGCAGGTGTAAACAAACCTATTGTATTGCCAGTCATATAAAAATATAGCACATATAATTATGTACAGTACATAATACTTGATAATGATAATAAACTACTATGTTACTGGCTTATGTATTTACTATACTATACCTTTATTGTTATTTTAGAGTGTACTCTACTTATTAAAAAAAGTTTTCTGTAAAACAGTATGCCATGTTATGCTGGCAGCAGCCTCATACATTTCACGTTTACAGTGACTCTTGACTGAATCATTTTCTCTTGTGCTTGGTTAATCTCAGGTTTTATACAGTAATATTCTGTACAGACTTGTAGCCTAGGAGCAATAGGCTATACCACCTAGCGTACACGTGTAGTTTTGTGTAAGTACACTACATGATGTTCACACAATGATAAAATCACCTTATGAGACATTTCTCAGTCATAAAGAGGCATATAACTATAAAGTCAAACAGATTAGTCCATACTTTCCTATATAACACAATAGCCAATAAGAAAATATAATGAAAAAATATTCATACCACTCTCAATAGCTACATGTAAGAATAACATTACAAAAAATGTATAAGAATTACAATAATAAAACTGTAGTGAAGGGCCTATGAGAACAATTAAATAAATGAAAGACTAATGGTTGAAAAGTCATTCTCTCCAAAGTAATCTAAAAGTGTAATATAATCACAATAAAAATACCTAACACACACTCCTTTAGGGACATTGACAACATGGTTTTAAAATGCACATGAAAGAGAAAATGCTCAAGAATAGCTGGAGAACCTGAAAAAGGTACTTATTTTTCTGGATATACATTAACCTGTTAACCGAGCTGGATGTATAAATACATCAAATGTTGCATACAGTGAAAAGGGAATTCCCCGGTTAACAGGTTAAAAGGGTTTATATAGTGCTGCCTGACATTGTCTTCTCTGTTTACTCTTAAGGAACACTCTAAGAAAGGTATAAGAAATCTGATGTTATATTTTTCACAGAGTTCTTTTGTGAATGTTTTTCTTATCTCCATGAAAGCCCATTATAAATATTTTCTTCAGAGAACTGTACCAGGAAAAGCTTTACTTATCTGGGGAACTATTTTGCTTTATCCTTATAGACAATGCCAATATTTTAAGTGGTTGGTTATCCATTTTCTATGATGGCCAAAAATATTGGGTATACAAATGCAGCTCAAATTTATTCCAACTATGTGCAAACTCTGTGACTTGATTATCAACTTAACCATTTTCTAAATTTCCTTTTGGACATAACCTATTCAATCCACATTTTCCCTGACTATACATTTCCTTTTTCTACAGAGTTTTGAGAGATTTAAATGACTTGAATAAAGGGATGCCTTACCTGGAAGTTGATCATTATCTGCAACTCTTGCACAAAGATCTGTGAAAGTAAAAATGGGGAAGTGAATAGAAGGACATGAAAAACCAGGACTGCAATGCAGAACCCTGCTCTATCAGAACAGAAGCACCCACACTGCAGCCTCAAAGAAGGCCACCTACTGGGAGAATGTTTCCAGCAAGTCAGAAAGGCCCCTATTTTGTAAGCACCGATCCCTACTTGTGATTCTGTTATGAATATATATGGATGTTGTACATTTCTGTCCTACTGAATAACAGCAAGTTGTTAACCTTTGAACCAGTGACATGTTTTTCCCCCAGAAATGAAAATAATAACGAATGAGTTAAAAGACTAACTAAAAGCCTGGTGTCTGAAAGTCAGTATCTGGAAGTCATTCCTTCCTTTGATTCTCTGATCTCTGTTCTGAAGCCGGGGTAAGAGATCTCAAATTCGGTTGGCTTTATTAGATAAAGATTATTGATATAGATCCAGAGACCCAGGAACATTTTTTTTTAAAGCTGGAGACCTTCAGTTTAGACTCCAAATCTGTTCCCCTCTCTCTCTTCCTCTCTCTCTAGAAACTCACCATCTTGAGCGAAGTCTGGGCTTTTTCAAATTCCAACGAGTACTGCTGAGGCCCTAGAAAGGCTAAAATGTGCAAGAGGGACTCACAGCTTTATTTACACAATCTTCACTGGAAGATATGCAGATTCACCCCGACCCTTAAAAAAATGTCAACAGACATTTACTCACATTCACTGCTCAAATATTTCAAAAGAAGAATAAACCCAACTCTTTTTTTTTTTTTTTTTGTAGTGTGCTATCTTCCAAAAAAGAATGAAATGTGGAGAAAACTCATCTGGATTTGAATCTCAGTTTTTCCACTTACTAAGCTGTGTGAGTCTAGCCAAGTAACTTCACCTCTCTCAGCTTCAATTAAATGAAGATAAGTTACTCCAGGTGGTGGTTGTTGAGACTACCTTAAGAGAGGATAGCCGTTTCTCTAGAAATGCTTTCTTCCCCGATCTCTTGAAGTGGCTTAACGTTTCCTGTTGCAGGCTCTGGTAGGGCCAACGGTGCTCTTGTAACTAGGAAAGGTTCAGTTTGATGCACAGACTCCTGCACGGTGACCTTTACCAACGAAGGCAGGAATGCAAACAGCCTGCCCCAGCCCCACTCGGGATCTAGGAACCCACTGAGCGGCAGTAGAAGCCCTGCACTTGCTTTCTCTGAACTACTCCAGAATTGGAAAGGACACACAAACACAAAGTCAACGCGTGTGCGGGTTAAGTTTTATCTTCGGTTGCCTAAACCAATAAACCAGTCCGTCTTTCTCCCCGCCCTTCCCTTGTCCCGCAGAGTCGCACCTGTCAGCCTTTCGCCGCCACGCTCCCAGCTCGGCTCAGTTTACAGAGACCTCCCAGAGACTCCGGGAGCAACACCCACTGTCACTTAGCTACACAGGTTCGACAACTATACAGGGCTGGATACCGCCCCACTGCGCGTGTGCGGAAGTAACTGCCCACCTAGAGTTCCCAGGCTCCTCTGCGGTGTAGGCCATCCATCGAGACTACATTTCCCATAAGGCTAATGGAGCTAGTTTCTGGAAACCGTCTGATACTTCTCTCTCTTTGGGGGGAGATTACTGGGTTGGTATTTCTCGAGCCGCCTTGAGAGACATGCTCATATTTAATAGGCAGGTGTACATATCAATTTTGTTTACAAAGGCAGACATCAGAATTTTTAAATACTGGAAAATCTAGATCAGCTGGGAGTCACTTGGAGCCAACACAGTTGACTATGCTGTCAATTTAGCTTATTATTTGCAGGATTAATCCAAATTACAAACACATCAGCACACACACACACATACAAGTATTGAGGGTTAACGAATCAAAAGTCAGAATCCCAAATGTCCGCCAGTCCGGGCTACTCACAGAGCAGTAATGGCTAGTCACTTGGAGTTGAGAAAGGCTGGGTGTCCAGGGAGGTCCATGTCTTGCAAGAAAGACTGCTGAAGGTGTTCCAGATAGCAAGGCTCCAGAATAATCAACGGCCACCAAGCCAGACATGCGGTCAGCACGGCTCATTCGCGAGAGAGCTAATAACAAGTGTCACTGTTTATTTTCTTTTTTTTTTTTTATCCTCACCCGAGGACATTTTTCCATTTTTTGTTCAGATTGAATGGGAGGGAGAGAGAGGAAGAGAGAGAGAAGAGAGAAACATCGACGTGAAAGGGACACATCGAGTGGCTGCCACCTGCACGACCAACCAGGGCCGGGGACAAACCGCAACCGAGGTACACGCCCATAGTGGGAACCGAACCCTGGTCTCTCAGGACCGCAGGCCGATGCTCTAACCGCCGAGCCAAACCGGCCAGGGCTAGTTTCATTTTTTATCCTTGTGGAGGTGTATCTCTTCATCTGCACTTGTTAGATTTGCTTGTTGTCTCTGGAGATTAGTTCTAAAAATCCTAGCCACCACGGAGGTGCCTTGTCATCCCTATTGCTTGCCCCTCTTGGTTGCCTCCCTTGGCTGGCAGCCCAGAATTTGACTGTAGGCCCAGACTTGTGGGTGTTCAGACAATAAGTTCAAACTCAAAATGGGGTTAGTTAAACTAACTCTGTTCTCCACAAAGAGAAACCAACGAAGAAGACTGAGAATGAATAATCCGTGAGGTCAATAGAAAAGTAGGAGAGTTTAGATCTGAAAATCAAGATAAGAAAATGTTTCAAGAAGGAAGTGATCCACTGTGTTAAATGCTGCTGATAGGTCAACTAGGAATAGAACTAAGAATTGATCATGGAATTCAGCAATGTGGAAGTTGTAGAAACATGCTGTTTTGGCATAGGATGGGAGGAGAGGAAGTGGAGAAAGCAAATATAGGCAGTACTTTTAAGAAGTTTTGCTTTTTTAAGATGAGCAGAAAAGTAAAGCTGTCTTTGCATGTGGGTTATGGGTCCAGAATTTTGTTTAATTGATGGGGGCAGAGAGAAGCATAGATGTATTGTTCCACTTATTTATGCAATCATTGGTTGATTCCTATATGTGCCCTAACCAAGGATCCAGCTGCAGCCTTGACTTCAAAAGGAACTCTAACCAACTGAGCTATGGAACCAGGGCCAGAATTTTATTTAAGATGGAAGAAATTACAGTATGTTTGTATTCTAATAAAAATGACACAGTAGAGAGGGGGAAACTGACAATACAGGAGAGACGACAGCTGCATGAGAAAACTCCTTGAGGAGAGAAGGGATGGAATCCAGCACACAATCAGAAGGATCAGCGTTAATAATGTGGACAAATCATCCATTGAAATAAAAGGGGAGGCAAATTCATAGGTACAGATGCAGATGGGGGCACAGATTTGCTGGTTAGAGAATGAAGATGTACTCTTCTGAATGTTTCTATTTTGTCAGTGAAATAGAAAGCTGAAAGTGAAGACAGGAAGGTATTGGAGGTCAGAGGAGAGAAACTGTAGGAAATACTGTATTACATTGATTCTAATACACTTTCTTTCATATGTCAACATCTGTGAAGTTGCTATCTTACAAGTGGTGGCATACCATAATTTAAGTGGCAATTTTTTCTTTCATAGCAGTATGTAAAATAATGATACATCTTATAATCAATGACATCTGAGATTCTAATGTTAGAAATATGAAAGAGCGAATGGATTAAGAAATGTAGTATTGTTTCCTGCAGCATTAAGAGCCCACTTGAAATTAGTAGCCATTGACTTGAATGGCATTTTCGATGTCATGAAGACATTTTATATCTTATCTTTAAAGAATCCTTTCTTGACCTGTAACCCACTTGGGCATTGCTTTACTTCCTAGCTTTCTTTCATAGAAAAATGTCTCTAACAACTTGCTTCTTATTGCTGCCTACATTTTCTCACCTCCAATTTTCTACTCTGTGTACTCTAATTGGCTTCTTGATCCTAACTGCTCTCCTGAAACTGCTCTTGTCAAGTTATTGATGAAATTCCAGTTGAAAAATTAAACTGAATCCCTGTCCTTCTTATATGTGACCTGCCAAGCATTCAACAAAATTAAAATAAAATCTTCTTTATGAGGTTTCTGGAACATCTCACAAAAACTAGTTTCTCCCACTTCACTAAGACTATTTCTCTGTTTCTTTTACTGAATACCCTTCCTGTGTTCCACATCCAAATGTTAGAATACTTGAGGGTTTGGCCTTGGGCCTTTCTTTTTGCAGTTTTCCATGAGTTGATGTCATCTGATCCCATGGCTTTAAAAACCATCTATATGACAATGACTGACAAATCTTTATCTTCAGCCCTCACCTCTTCCCTCAACTTCAGACCCCTAATTCCTTATGCCCACCTGAAATCTCCCCCTGGATATCTAAAAGCCACTTCCGCCCTGGCCGGTTTGGCTCAGCGGTTAGAGCGTCGGCCTGCGGTCCTGAGAGACCCGGGTTCGGTTCCCGCTAAGGACGCAAACCTCGGTTGCAGTTTGTCCCCGGCCCTGGTCGGTTGTGCGGGTGGCAGCCACTCAATGTGTTCCTTTCACATCGATGTTTCTCTCTCTCTCTCTCTCTGTTCCTCTCTCCCTCCCACTCTACCTGAACAAAAAATGGAAAAATGTCCTCCGGTGAGGATAAAAAATAAATAAATTAATTAATTAATTAAAAGCCACTTCCAACTTCACATGTCCAAACCAAACTCTTAATTCCTCCCTCCACCCATCCCAACAAGCACTTCTCTTAGTTCAGTAAACACACCATCATCAACCTGGTTAATTAAGCAGAATTTTAGAAGTCATCCTTGATTTCTTTTGTTCCTTTTCCTTTCTATATTTTATAGTATACATGTTCTATGAGGGCATCTAGTTTTGTTTGTTTCTGTGATACTGTGATTGATAAGAAAATATATATTTGGTCCTGTTTCTGGTTCAGAGCTCCTAAAACTCTTGGAATTCCCTAAGTGATGAGAGTGATAATCATCTTGTAAGTTAATGACTTCACCTAAGGATGGGGGCTAGTTGTCAGGAGAATTAATCATGTGATTAGAGGGTTGAAACTTTCAGTTCCATCCCCCTGGCCTCTGGGGAAGGCAGAAAGGCTTGGGGGTGAATTAATCACCAATGGTCAATGATTTAATCAGCCATGCCTACATAATGAAGCCTCCACAAGAACCCAAAAGAATGGGGTTCGGAGGGCTTCCGGGCTGGTGAACACGTGGAAGTTCAGGAACAGTGGCGAGCCCCGAGAAGGGGGGCATGAAAGCTCTGTACCCTTTCCCCTATACCTTGCCCTTATTCGTCTCTTCTCTCTGGCTGTTCCTAAATTATATTCCTTATAATAAACTGATAATCTAGTAAGTACATTCTCTGAGTTCTGAGAGCCACTCTAGCAAATTAATTGAACATGAGGAGGGGGTCATTGGAACCTCCAATTTATAGCCTGTAGGTCAGAAGCACAGGTGACTATCTAGACTTGCAATTAGCATCTGAAGTGGAGAAGGGCAAACTTGTAGGACTGAGAACTTAACCTGTGGGATCTGATACTATCACCAGGTAGACAGTGTCAGAATTGAGCTGAATTGTAGGATACTTAGTTGGTGCCAGAGTTGGTTGGTGGTAGAGAAAAAAAATCACACATTGGAATTGGTGTGAGTATAATTTTAGTTTTGTTATGACCTTATCTCCAAAGCCTGGTACATAATAGGTGTTAAATAATTATTTGTGAATACTGAATAAATGTGAAACTGTCTATAGTTTCATCCTCATAAGTGCATTATGGAACTTGTCTGGCTCAGCATCTTGAATCTATAGATCAATTTAGAGAGAATGATATCTTAACAGTACTGAGTTTTCAATCCATGAACATGGTATCTCGTTTATTTAAGTCTGCTTTAATTTCTCTCAGCAATGTTTTCTCGTTTTTGGTGTAAAACACTTGCATATTTTTTGCTCAAAAATATCCCTAAGCGCCAGGATGGTGTGGCTCAGTGGTTGAACATCAACCCTTGACCAAGAGGTCGCTGGTTCAATTCCTGGTCAGGGCATATGCCCAGGTTATGGACTCAGTCCCCAGTGGGGGGCATGCAGGAGGCAGCCAGTTGATGGTCTCTCTCATTGATGTTTCTATCTCTCTCTCCCTTCCTCTCTCTCTCTAAAATCAATAAAGAAAACATTTAAAATATATATATATCCCTAAGTATTTCATATTTTTGATATTATAAATTGTATTTTAAATGTCCATTTCTGATTGTTTATTGAAACTGTAGAAATACAATTTTTTAACTTAATTTTTAAAAATAAATAAATTTATTTTTGTTACAGATGTTTCTCCTTTTTCCCCCCATTGACACCCTCCTCCCAATCCTCCCATCCCCCCCGCCCCATTCCCAGCTTTGTTGTCCATGTCCATTGGTTACGCATACATGCATATAAGTTCTGTGGTTTATCTCATCCCTCCCTCTACAATTTTTTTTTTATCCTCATCCGGGGACATTTTTCCATTTTTTGTACAGATAGAGTGGGAGGGAGAGAGAGGAAGAGATAGAGAGAGAGAAACATCGATGTGAAAGGGACACATCGAGTGGCTGCCACCGCATGACCAACCAGGGCCGGGGACAAACTACAACCGAAGTACATGCCCTTAGCGGGAACCGAACCCGGGTCTCTCCAGGCCGCAGGCCTACACTCTAACCGCTGAGCCAAACCGGCCAGGGCTACAATTTATTTTTGAATATTGATCTGACACATGCTGTAACATGGATGAAACTTGACAACATTATGCTGAGTGAAATAAGCCTGTCACAAAAGGGCAAATATTGTATGATTACACTTATATGAGATACCTACAGATGCATTTATTCAGATGCTTGCTCACTCGTTTGCTCCCTCCTTACCTCCCACTCTATCTGAAAGAATCAATGGAAAAATATCCTCAGGTGAGGATTAAAAAATAATAAAGTGGCCCTGGCCAGTCTGGCTCAGCGGTTAGAGCGTCGGCCTGCGGTCCAGAGAGACTGGGTTCGGTTCCCACTAAGGGCATGTACCTCGGTTACAGTTTGTCCCCGGCCCTGGTTGGGTTGTGAGGGTGGCAACCACTCGATGTGTCCCTTTCACGTCGATGTCTCTCTCTCTCTCTCTCTCCCCCACTCTATCTGAACAAAATATCAAAAAAAATAACAATAATAAAGTGGTTAAAATGGTAAATATTATGTTATGTATTTTACCACAATACTTTTTTTTTAAGATATTGAAAATTGAAAAAAAAAAGAGGGACAGAGAAATTAGGGGCAAACAGAAAAGAATTCATCCACTCTCACCCTAAATTTTTTTTTTTTATCCTCACCCGAGGACATTTTTTCATTTTTTGTTCAGGTAGAGTGGGAGGGAGAGAGAGGAACAGAGAGAGAGAGAGAAACATCAATGTGAAAGGAACACATCGAGTGGTTGCCACCCACACAACCGACCAGGGCCGGGGACAAACTGCAACCGAGGTTTGCGTCCTTAGCGGGAACCGAACCCGGGTCTCTCAGGACCGCAGGCCAACGCTCTAACCGCTGAGCCAAACCGGTCAGGGCTCACCCTAAAATTTTAAACAAGATTTTTAAGGTCTTACAAAATCTGTACCCTGCTTACCTCTCTAGCTTCATCTTCTCCCACTTCCCTTCATCCTATTGTCTAAATTTAATAAACTTCTTTGATCCCTGAAGCCACTACGTTCTAAATCTGTCAGACTGTTGCACATCTATCTGAACAGCTATTGCTCAAACTCTCAACCCAGCAAATTCACTCTGTTCAGGTCTCAGCAATCTACCACAAAGCTTCCCTGACCTTGCCAGTCCAGTGTGAACTTCCTTTTGTGAATCCACTACCTTGTACCACCCTACCACCTTATACTAGCTCTTGTCACATGGCTCTATCATCGCTTGTCTACTTGTCTGTATTCTCTGCTAGACTATATAAAGCATGAGGGCTAGAACGGAATCTCTTGGCTGGGTCCTCTCAAACCTACTCTCTACTTTGTACCACAGGATGTCCAAAATCATAGGTAAGCCTCCAAGAATTTCATGTTCTTGAGGATCTGCCTCCTGTAGGCATCCAGTGGATTTGCAAGTCAGATTCTGAAATTGGACCCTTTCAACCGTTTTTGCCCCAGAATATGCAAGATGGGGAAAGAGTTGTCCAGATTCCATCTAGCAGATCACATCAGATTTTTAAAATTATAAGCCTTAACCTAGGAATGTTCTAACACAGTTTGGTGCTGGGATGGGGTTGTGGGGACCAATTAAGAACTACTTGTGTTCATCTCTTCCTCTTTCCCCCAAGGATTTAGGTTCCTCAGCAAGGCAAAAATTGCCAGCTCTGTTCCTGAAAGTCTCAATGGGGCAGAGATTGCAGGTTGTCACTCAATATCCATTCTCCCTTTTTTACAGTACATAGAATTTCCAGTGTTTTTGTTGTTGTTGTTTTCCGGATAGAGCGAGAGGGAGAGAGGAAGAGAGAGAAACATCAATTTGAGAGAGACACATCAAGTAGTTGCCACCCACACGACCCCAACCAAGGCCGGGACAAACTGCAACCAAGGTATTTGCCCTTAGCAGGAACCGAACCTGGGCCTCTGTGGTCTGTGGGCCGATGCTCTAACCACTGAGCAAAACTGGCCAGGGCAGAATTTCCAGTTTTTGTCTGGGTATATGCTTTCCCAGAATAAAAATTACATATGCCAACCTCCTTTGCAGCTAGCTATGACCATTTAACCAAGTTTGGGCCAGTGGGATGGAAGTGGAAACTTTGGTGCACATTTAGGAAGTGTCCTTAAAATGATGCCCTTTTCCTATTTCAGCTCTGTGCTGAATGTGTAATGGGTGACTGGAGCTTGGGCAGCCATTTTGGATTATGAAGCAGAAAGACACCTGTTGATGGTAGAGAAATAAGAGAGAAGGAACCTGGGCTCCTAACACCATGGAGTGCCACATCAGAACTAGACTATCTTTTTCATTAGAGAGAAACACATTCTATTTTGTTTAACCACTGTTGTCTTGGCAATTTCTATTATGACCAGTTGAACCTAATCCTACCTAAGGCACTCAACCCATTCTTTGGACCAAGAAGCACGTTTTAAAAACTCAAGAAATAGCTTTGTTGTGACCTCTCTTTTCATCTACCCACTCACTGAACAAATATCTAAGAGGTCCATAATTTGGGGCTCAGACACGTTCAGCAGAATTCACAAGGGAGAGATGAAATTATTAGACATGTGAAGGCTGCACACTAGGGAAGTATTTATAGAAAACATCATCAGTGATCCTGAGGTGACCCCAACTAGATGCCTCAACTATTTTGTGAGAAACCATAAAGTGATAACCAGAGATGTTAAAGAAAGGATTTGAGAGCTCAGGGAATTACTGATTTGCAGAATTGTTGAATTCTGACAAGGTCACTCTCTGAAACCAAGTGATTTTTTCATTTTCCTCTTCTTAAAGCTTCTAGTATAAATAAGATAGAGAACCCTGAGGAAGTTCTTCTCTTGAAGACTATTAGCTTAATACTGTTTATTCCATAAGGTCCAGATTACTATGTTCCCAATTTAATTTCAAACTTCCTAGGGCCTAGAATAACATACAGTGCATGAAGCTTAACAACAGCAAGAAAAATTTACAGCAGCCCTTCCCAGGTGGCTCAATTAGTTGGACTATCATCCCATTCACCAAAAGGTTGCAGGTTCAATTCCCAGTCAGGGCACCTAACTAGGTTGCAGGTTCAATCCCCAGTCAGGGTGCATAGGGAGGCAAGCAATTGATGTTTCACTCTCACCTCTCTCTCTCTTTCTCTCTCTCTCTCTCTCTCCCCCCTCCCTCCCTCTCTAAAAATAAGTTAAAAAACATATCCTCAGGTGAGAACTAAAAAGAAAAAGTTTACAGCATAATGGTTAAGAGCAAAAGCACTACAGTCAAACATATCTAGGCTATAGTCTATCACTTTCAAACTGTGGGACCTTAGGCAAGTTTCTTTATTTTATTTTATTATTATTTTTTTTTTTATCCTCACCCGAGGACATTTTTTCCATTTTTTGTTCAGGTAGAGTGGGAGGGAGAGAGAGGAACAGAGAGAGAGAGAGAAACATCAATGTGAAAGGAACACATCGAGTGGCTGCCACCCGCACAACCGACCAGGGCTGGGGACAAACTGCAACTGAGGTATGCGCCCTTAGCGGGAACCGAACCCAGGTCTCTCAGGACCGCAGGCCGACGCTCTAACCGCTGAGCCAAACCAGCCAGGGCCTTAGGCAAGTTTTATAAGCCTTCTAAGCCTTAGTTCCCTCATCAGGGATAATAATACAAAGATTTAATCACAAGATTCCCATTGTCCATAAGAAAAGAATATGTGTAGCTCAGAAGGCCTCCAGAGGTTGCCTATCATATCTCCTATAAATGTCCAGGTTTTACCAGTTCATGTATAACATGGAGTGACAGTAACAATATCATGTTCTGTTGGCTCTTGGACTTCCAGTTAATATAGGTACTCCACCCCTAGCCCTGGCCGGGTAGCTCATTTGGTTACAGCATCACCTTGATACACAAAGGTTGCGAGTTCAATCTCTAGTCAGGGCACATACAAGAAACAACCAATGAATGCATAAATAAGAGAAACGAATCGATGTTCCTCTCTCCTTCCTCTCTCTCTCTCTCTAAAATCAATAAAGATAAAATAAATATATTAAAACAACTCCAGGCGGCCAAGCGATTTTGTCTCTCATCAATGTTTCTATCTCCCTCTCCCTTCCTCTCTCTCTAAAATCAATAAAGAAAAAAATTAAAAAAAAAAAAAAACAAACAAAACTCCAGCCCATCTGATGTGGCTCAGTGGTTAAGCATCGACCCATGCACCAAGAGGTTGCCAGTTTGATTCCCAGTCAGGGCACATGCCCAGGTTGTGGGCCAAATCCCCAGTGGGGGGCATGTAGGAGGCAGCCAATTGATGTTCTCATCAATGTTTCTCTCTCCCTCTCCCTTCCTCTCTCTAAAATTAATGAAGAAAAAAAAAACAAAAAACTCCACCCCTGTTAACTCCTCTCTCTGTCCATCTACTTCTCTCAATTTCCCAGCAGTGTCTCTATAAACAAGCCTTCATCTTCCAGAGGATGTCCCTATCATTCTTTCCTCTAGCCTCTTTGGTAATGTTTACAGCTCAGGGCTCCACGGCCTTCTAAGATACACTGCAATCCCTCTCCCCTATCTTTACCTCTTTCTTTAAATGTTTTATTTTTGTTTTTTCACTTTATAAAAAGAGTATATACCATATATAACCTGTTGGAACTTACTGTTTCACTTAATATTGTGCTGCTAAGATTCATCCACATTACTGCATGTCACTGTAGCTCATCTGTTTTAGCCGTGGTACACCATCCACTCTTCTGATTATGGGCCCTGGGTAGTTTCTAGGTTTAGGTTTCACTATTGTGAAAGTGCTACAAAGTATATTCTTGTTCATATTTCCTATTGTATAAGCGTTTCTCTTAGTATAAGCGTTTCTCTTCCTTCATGTGTTATATTTTTCATATCTAACATTTTCAGTTTATAACTTCCTGTTCCTGCTTCATTTTCCCTTATTTCTTTAAGCATATTTACTATGATTATTTAAAATTCTTGGTCTGCTCATCCCACTAGTTCTGCTTCAGGGATATGTTTATGTATGTACTTAGAGGCTTCGACTAGCATACATACAACCATTTCCAGTGGTCATCCTTGAAGGACTGAGATTATGAACAACGCCCACCAGTTAACCAACCTGGACAGTTTTGTTTTACTTTATTATATAAAATGTAGAAAACCTTGATTGAGAAAAATAGGAAGAGCCTTAACAGAAACTGAAGAATCTTCTTAGGAAAGCAGTGACTGCTCCAGCCATGATGAGCATCTGTCTTGGCAATCTATGGCGAAGCTCCAGGTACAGCACAGCCAGCTCTCTCCCACTCACCTGAGCCTTGGTCCTAGATTTGAGTGGTCAGAGGCAGAGAAAATAGGAAAAGGACCAAAATACGAATGCTCTCCATGAAAGCCAAGCTCACAGATTGGTCCACTTTTACTCTGTTGAGTACATCAGGGGCAGGAAGGATCAAAGTTCCTTAAGGCATACCTTCTGTTCATTTGGCCCTTTTGGCTTGGGTCTCTAGCATGGAGCTGTGCACCCCACCACCCTTCCTCCATTCACAGATATCTGCATAGTTGCATGTCCGGCATTTCCAAGCTTCCTCGACATCAACCCCCTGAGGCTCTCGGTGGCCCACCCAGTAGGCCATATAGTGCTGCACTTTGCTTCTCAGCTCCTTCTCTTCAAAGGCCACAATCTCTGAACCCAGCACAGTGGCAGTCTGTTGGTGGATATATTCAATTTTCAGAATATCAATGACTGGAAGGTCAGACAGTGTTAGAGACAAGATGACCAGCTCCATGAGGTCACCCAAGGATGTCACAGAGAAGCCTCCCTGCTGGGCATGCCTTAGCACTGAAGGTCCCAGTGGTTTTTCCGGACACAATTTTGTGTGGTGGATAAGGCTAGCAGTGGTCACTTTCCCTTGTACCATGGCATCAAAGATATATTTGTATAGGCTGACTTGAAAACAGTCTTTTTTTTTCTGAGCTTCCAGAGGGAGCATAGGGCGTCTGCGTGTCTTGAGTTCAACCAGTTCCAGTTCCCCCTTGGGTGTATAGTGCAGCTCATCAATCACTCCAACAAGAAGCACACCCTCCACTTCTGCAAACACTGGAAACTCTCTGATGCGCCCTTCTGCCTGCAGGGTAGGAATCATTGACAGCATATTCATAAACTTAACTGCCCACGCATCTTCTTTACTGGTGATGGAGAGAGTCACAAGGTCATGAACTTCTAGTTCTCTAGCTAGGTGAATGCTGGCACCAGTGTCCAAAACAGCTGCCTTCTCAGGTGTCAAGAAACCAGGAAGCTCCTTCCCATATACCATTTGCTGTTCACACCAGTTCTGAGTAGACAGGTCAGTGACATACAAATATTTAAGGTGGAATCGCTCCATGGGTGATGGGACATCCAATCCTCTTTTCCCCTTTGGTAAGTTTACGAGCTTGCCATCCTTCCCAGGGAGTTCAGAAGAAGGGCCAGGTTTGCTAAATGAAGCACTAGACTCTTGGGTATCTTCCAGATCCAGAAACTCCGAGTCACTCAAATCTGAGAACCCTGAGGCCTCCGCTGACACCGTCTCCTCTTCCCCAGTCTCTGCCATGTCACAGCTCTGGATTGGGCTAGGCCCTGCACATCATTAGAGAAATGCATTATCCAAATAGGTAAAAAGAATTATGACTAATTATTATTTATTAATGCTACAGAGTTGTAGTACAGGTACAATGTACAATACTAGGTTCGTTGCATCATCCATATATGAACACTTAAAATTTTTTAAAGTGCAAAATAGTTTTATTCCTGAATTTAGCACTAACATATTATGTGTGGCTTTAAGCATATCACTTTCCTTGGCCTCAATTTCTTCCTTTTAAAATATCTGAGTTTGCCTTTTCTGCTTCGAAATTCTACTGACTTGGGACATTATTTCATTATTTTAAGTGAATACAGACCTTTGTAAATGTTGGAGCAATGTCTGACAGTTTACCATGGATCACTTCTTCAACTCCTTTGATACAAAGTCTTTGACTATGAAAATAAATCTCAATTACAAACTGTTTCTTGAGGAAAATCAGCTCTACAATGACTGTTTTTAAGTATAGTTGTCGGGAACAAAATTTAAAGACTAACTATTGATACAAATAGTAACTCATACACAAAGTAACAGCATGAAGTAATGAAAGAGGATGTTCACAGAGACATGTGGAAATCAGTTGCTTTTTTATACTTGAGACATGTTAAGGAAATAGCAAGGACAAAAGCTCTCGGCAGGTTTTACTTTACCCTTACTGACAGTATAAATTATCCTCCTAACATTTTTATTTTCTCCCTCCACATTAGCTTATGATGGAAAATATGTCAATTGTCAATAAGCGTTACTAATATCAACAATAAAATAAATTATATAAATAATAGTGATATTTATTGCATGCTAGACACCGGGACAAGTGTTTCACATGCAATAACTCACTACTTTACTAGAGGACACGTACTTTTAAAAATGTTTTACTATGAAAAATTTCATACATACAGAGAAACAGAAAGAACAGAACAATGAACACCTATATACACACTGTCTAGATAAACAACTATTGATGTGTTGCGTTTGCTTTTTGGGGGGCTGACTTATTTTAAAGTAAATTACAGACATCATAACACTTCAAATATAAATATGTACATACATTCTCCTACTTAACTATAATACTATTATCACATCTTACAAAATTAATAATTCCCTAACACTCTGGTCCATATTCAGATTTCTCCAACTACCCTAAAATGTTTTGGATAGATTTTCTTTAAACCAGGAAACAAAGACCACACATTTCGTTTGATTGTTTTATCTCTTAAGTTTTTTTAATCTTAAGAAACTAGACAAATTACCTTGTGAAGATACTCTTTTTAAGCCTTCCTTCTAACCTCACGTATCTAACCTTGTACAGAGAAGAACCAAAACAAGGTATGACCAGTCCACTATTATTTGACTTTGGGTGCCAGAAAAATAATTTGACACAGAATTTAAGCCAACTGAGGTAACTATGGGCCAAGTTTCCTCCTTGCTATTCTAATAAGCAATGAATAAGCGAAATGCACCAACTCCCAGGTTTAAAGTTTAAGAACTGATGCCTTGAAGAAAATGATATACTTGAATAGTAATAAAACACAGAAGCTGCACATTTGCACAAGTGTCTTAAACAGTAAATGTGCCTTAAATGATGAACGTTCCAAAACAAGTAACGTTATTTGGAGCATCAAGTCCCTGAAGGTTGGAGGGAATCTTTACCCTCTACCAAGAAACTAAAGTGAAATGGCAATAAACAGGTATACTTTGGGGTTTCCCTCCTCCCTCCGCACCAGGAACAGAGCACTAAATCCAAATCAACTGACTTTGAAAATATTTCATTTCAAATATCTAGACCTGGGTTGCTCAATACGTAGCCACCAGCCACAGGTGACTAAACTTAAAATTAAAATTTAAAACTCATTTTCTCAGTTGCACTGGGCACATTTCGAGTGGGTACCACATTATAAGGCACAGATACAGAACATTTCCCTGATTACAGAAAGCTCTACTGGACAGTACTGTTTTAGATTGTTTCACGTGTCTCTGTATTAACTCCCCAAAGAAAGAGTAGGCTCTTGAAAGGTATGGACTTTCTACTTGTTTTTCATACAACATTGAGAAGAGAGTAGCTCTGAACAAGTAAGTGAAATATTTTGTGGAAAAGACACAAGAGGGGAGGGTGGTGCATTCTCTGTAGAATTATTCATCGAAAAGAAGAAAACAATACACTGGGGATGGGCAATTTAGATTAAGATGTGTTGCTTGGACCTTCCTATGCAGAAAAAAAATCTCAGCAAGAGCATGATGCAGTCAGTGCACTGGGTCCCAAAATGCAGTTTGAATCTTCTTGACACGAGTCAATTTTACCTGGAACATTGGTCAATATTTTTAGATGTACCTTAGAATAAATGTAAAGCTATCAGAGCATCCATCAAATGTATAATTTCATAGTGCTTCTTAGGGCAGTTTGATTTTTAAATAAATGTAGTAAAGAATTAAAATACGAGCATAACAATACATGTAGTACATAGGTATGGCAAAATCATTATGTGGCAAGTGAATGAGATGTTTGAGAAACACCAGCATAGTGTCAAGAGACTGGGGATCCTACAGATCTGGATTCTGAATCTGATCCTGACTTTCAGTAGTATTTAGTAGTATGATTTGCTTTAGGAGTACTCTTGATCAAGGTTTCCTGAGGCTACTGATACATCTTTAAAATTAGAGTATTCCTGACCTGGCCGGTTGCTTGGTAGTTGGAGCATCGCCCTGTGGACCAATGAGTTTTGGGTTCGATTCAGGTCAAGGGCACATAACTGGGATGCAGTTCATCCCTGGCCCTGGTCAGGGTCCTGAGGGAGGCAACCAGTCATGTGTCCCTCTCACATCCATGTCTCTCTCTCCTTCCCTCCCTCCCACTCTATTTGAAGAAAAATAGAAAAAATCCTCAGGTGAGGATTGAAAAAAAACAAAAACAATAAAATTAGAGTATTCCTTCCAACTGTACTCAGCTACCCAAATAACTGAGTAATAAAACAGTATATATATTAGCACTCACCAATGTGTATCTTCTTCCCCTTCCCAAGGAAGGGATAGTGTATCAGTTCCCTCGACAAATGAGATCAAACCTTAGGAAAGAGGAAAACTACTCTCCTGGGACTTAGTTATCTTCCTCCTCACAGGGAAAGGCAGAATGCTGAAATGATAAAGCTGGGGGAGGAGAAAGAAACTGTCAAAGACCAGGTCTACATCGGAGAATCCAGATTAGCAACTCTAGGCTTTGCTGTGGTGGAACGGGGACTTTCGGTACTTTCTCATCTGACCAGTCTCTCATATTGTGGCGTTTCCCTCTCTGTTCCACACTGCACAAACAGTAGCCCATCCCAGGTCCTAGGTAACGCTTGTCTCTCTCCAGGGGCAAATCCTCCATGACTTCTTCATTTCCCCCATACCCTAGGCGCAGCTATTTGATCCAATCCCTGCTCATTGCAAGTAAAAGAATAAAAAATAACCAAGTTCTCCCAGGAGCTCCGCGGTCAGTTTCCTCTTCCAGCCCCCAGCTCAGTCCAGAAATTGGGGCAGAGACCTCAGGCCACATAGAGGCTTTTTCTTCTTTGACGGGTTCCTGCTGCTTGAGGACCTACCACTGCCTTCACGACCTCGGCGTCCTACTTGTTTGGAGCAGCCCGGAGTTACGGGCGCCGAGAACATTTGCCTTCAGGAGGTACCTCTCCACTAGCCCCAAACCACTGTTCCACGCGCGCCCTAAAGTTTGCTGAGTGCTTCCTACAGTGTCCTGGAGGAGTCGGGAACGAGAGCACGGGATCGCTGGCCTCCGGAAGGGGTCCGAGGGGACTGCAGGGACTCCCGGGGGTGAAGGGCCCAGAACCCACAGAAGCCTGGCCTGCGCGGGCAGACAAGACAAGCCGCTGCCACCCGGGGTGGAGAGTGGGGGACGCGGCAACCGCGGGGACAGACCCCGGGCTCCAAAATGCAGCCCCTCAGCCCACCACCCCCATTCGCCGGCCTCCCCTTAACCTTGGATATTCCTGCGAATCCCGGACTCCACCCGACTCCGCCGCGGCCTCGGAACTGCTCCCGAACTCTACTCCTGACCAACAGGAGCAGATTAGGCAGCAGCCCTTCCCTCCCAGCTTTGCACAGCGCTGCCGGAGACCAGCCCCTGCACGCCCAGCGGCTGCCCACGGCCCGCCCTCCCCAGAGGCCGCAGCAGCGCCGCCTGGTTCTCGCGAGGCTGCGCTCAGACGAGAGCCTGGCCAGCGCGGGGCCGCGGAGGGTCCTGAAGCGCCGCCCACCTCTCCGCCGGTCTTCGCGCGCTGCTGCCTCTGCGTCTGGTTTAATTGGGCGCGGAGCTTCGCGCTCTCTTGATCTAGAAGCGCCGTTCTGGGGAGGTTTCCTGACTAATGTCAAGCCAGAGCCCGAGAGATGTCTGGGCTTGTCCCTTTCTCCGGGGCACGTGGCCTCAGTCCGTTAGGTGTTGCGTTTCGCTTCGCCACCTTGGATGCTGTGTATCCCACCCCCTCCCCCCCACCTCGCACCAGCTCTTCCAGCGGAGAGAAAACCACGAACTCACTTTCAAAGATGCTGCCGCTCCTCTCATCAGTGTATTCCTCTTTTCTATTTACTTCCTTTTTTTTTTTTTATCCTCACGAGGACATTTTTTCACTTTTTGTTCAGATAGAGTGGGAGGGGGAGAGAGGAAGAGAGAGAGAGAGAGAAACATTTATGTGAGAGAGACACATGGACTGACTGCCACCCACACGACCCAACCAGGGCCGGGGACAAACTGCAACTGAGGTTCACACCCTTAGCGGAACCGACCCCGGGTCTCTCTGGACCGCAGGCCAACGCTCTAACCACTGAGCAAACTGGCCAGGGCTTGCTTACTTTTTTTTTTTTAATTTATTTATTTTGTATTATTATTATTTTTTTAATCCTCACCTGAGGACATTTTTCCATTTTTTGTTCAGATAGAGTGGGAGGGAGAAAGAGAGACAGAGAGAGAAACATCCACGTGAAAGGAACACATCGAGTGGCTGCCACCCACACGACCAACCAGGGCCATGTACAAACTGCAACCGAGGTACATGCCCTTAGCGGGAACCGAACCCGGGTCTCTCTGGACCACAGGCCGACACTCTACAACTGCTGAGCCAAACCGGCCAGAGCTACTTTTTTTAAAAAATATTTTTTAAATTGATTTCTTTTTTTTAGAAAGGAAGGGAGAGAGAGAGAGAAACATCAGTGGGCTGCCTCCTGCATGCCCCCTCCCCCTACTGAGGATGGAGCCTGCAACCTGGGCATGTGCCCTGACCAGTAAGCCAACTGGGACCTCTCAGTCCATGGGATGATGCTCTATCCACTGAGCCACATGGCCGGGCTCTATTTACTTACTTTTTAATTAACCTTTTTTACTGGGAAATATAACATAGTTATATTATTTTTTTTAAAGATTTTTTTTTTCATTGATAGTTTTAGAGACAGAGGAAGGAAGAGAGAGAGAAACATCTATATGAGCGAGAAATACCGACTGGCTGCCTCCTGCATGCCCCCTACCAGGGATCCAGTCCCTACACCTAGGCATGTGCCCTGACCAGGAATTGAACTGGCAACCCTTGGGTGCATGGATGGTGCCCAACCCTCTGAGCCACACCGGCCAGGAATAACACAATTATATTTTAAAATACAAAATAAAGGTAAGTGTAATAATTATTGAACCGATACATTATCATTAGAGCAAAAATTTTAAAGTTTCAGGCCCTTCTGAAATAAACTCCCATGCCTCCTTCCTGAGGAAATCACTAGCCTGACTTTTATGACATCACTGCTTTTCTTTTCTTTTTTTAAAAAGCCCTGGCCGGTTTGGCTCAGCGGCTAGAGCGTCCGCCGGCGGTCCGGAGAGACCCGGGTTCGGTTCCCGCTAAGGGCACGTACCTCGGTTGCAGTTTGTCCCCGGCCCTGGTTGGTCGTGCGGGTGGCAGCCACCCGATGTGTCCCTTTCACATCGATGTTTCCCTCTCTCTCTCTTCCTCTCTCTCCCTCCCACTCTGTCTGTACAAAAAATGGAAAAATGTCCTCGGATGAGGATAAAAAAAAATAAAATAAAATAAAAATAAAACACACACAAAACCTTTAAAAGCCCTGGCCGGTTTGGCTCAGCGGTTAGAGCATCAGCCTGCGGTCCAGAGAGACCCGGGTTCGGTTCCCGCTAAGGGCACATACCGAGGTTGCAGTTTGTCCCCGGCCCTGGTTGGTTGTGCGGGTGGCAACCACTTGATGTGTCCCTTTCACATCGATGTTTCTCTCTCTCTCCCTTCCTTTCTCTCCCTCCCACTCTACCTGAACAAAAAATGGAAAAATGTCCTCGGGTGAGGATGTTAAAAAAAAAAAAAAAAAAAATTTTTTTATACCGCCCTGGCCGGTTTGGCTCAGCAGTTAGAGCGTCGGCCTGCGGTCCTGAGAGACCCGGGTTCGGTTCCCGCTAAGGGCACATATCTCGGTTGCAGTTTGTCCCCGGCCCTGGTTGGTTGTGCGGGTGGCAGCCACTCGATGTGTCCCTTTCACGTCCATGTTTCTCTCTCTCTCTCTCTTCCTCTCTCTCCCTCCCACTCTACCTGAACAAAAAGTGGAAAAATGTCCTCGGGTGAGGATAAAAAAAAAAAACTAAAAAAAATATTTTATTTATTTTTAGAGAGAGGAAGGGAGAGAGAGATAGAAATATCTATGTGAAAGAGAAACAGTGATCAGCTGCCTCCTGCACACCCCCTACTGGGGATCAAGTCCAAAACCCAGGCATGTACCCTGACCAGGAATTGAACTGGGAACCTCTCAGTAGTAGGACCACACTCAGTCCACTGAGCCACACCAGCCGGGCTCTTTGCTTTTCTTTACAGTTTTTATCATATGTTTGGAAACTTGATTTATGACAAAGATGGCATTGCATAGCCATGGAGAAAAGATGGCCTTTTTGATGAAGGTTCTGTGACAATAGGGTATCCTTATTAAATATATATAAAGAAACTTCTGACTTCATCACAAAAATCAATTCCAGAAGGATTAAAGACCTAAATGTGAAAAGCTAAACTATATAGATTTTAGAATAGAGGAAAATACATTTTAGACTTAAGAATAGGGAAATTTTTCTTAAATAAAAATACCAAAATGTTAAAAAAAAAATTACAAAGGACATTTGGGGTCAGTTGGGGAAATTTAAATAGCTTATTAGCTAATAGTATCAATTATAAATATCCTGAGTGTGATAATGACTTTGTGGTTATATAGGAAAATGTCCTTGTTCTTAGAAGTATGAAAATTAAGGAAAATCTTTTTAATCAAATGAAATATGAGTAGGCATTTCTGGATTGAGGCTGAAAAGGTTTCTGCCTCCTCCCCAGTATAACCTTCCTCACCATGATGTAACTCCCAATGCCAGGAAAGCCCCTCCTCAGCCCTTGCACACAGTGATCTATCTTTCAATGGAACTGAGAGTTGGGGAAAATGCTGCTGGGTTGCGGGAAGCAGAAGAGGTTCAGAAACAATCATGGAGTCTGCGGGGGAAAGAAATACCCAAGACAGCACAATCGTGTTCCCAAAAGCTTTTTCTCAAGACTAGAACTTAAATTAAAAAAAAAAAAAGATGCCCTTCCTCAAAAGGCTACCCTAAGAAATTTGGGTATTTAAGGCCCATCTGAATGCAAAGTAATTGATTTAGTTTGTCCATCTCCAGGGATATCTGTAACAAAGGAAATACTGTTAGACACAAATGGTCTGTTTTCCTCTTTCCATCTTTCCTTCCTACTCTTTCAGAGCACAGAATTTGTACCTCTAACATCGCACTGATTACCGTCTACCATATAAGTATTTATGGTAGAAGTGTTTGTCTACAGGAGTACTTACTAGAGTTTCACTGTCCGACACAGTAGCCACTAGCCACCTGTGGCTCTTCAGCACATGAAATGTGGCTAGTCCAAAATGAGACATGCTGTAACTGTAACGTACATGTTGTATTTTGAAGACTTAGTGTGAAAAAAGAATATAAAATAACTAATACATTTTATATTACATGTTGAAATGATAATATTTGGATATATTGGGTTAAATGAAATGTATTTTACTTATTGCTTCTTATTGTACTAATGTGGCTGCTAGAATATTTTATTTTTTTTTAATTTTTTAGAGAGAGAGGGAGAGAGAGAAACATCGTTGAGAGAGAACATCGATTAGCCGCCTCCTGCATGTCTCCCACTGGGGATCGAGCCCACAACCTGGGCATGTGCCTTGACCCGGAATCGAACCAGTAACCTCTTGGTGAATGGGTCGATGCTCAACCACTCAGCCACACAGGCTGGGCTGCTAGAAATTTTTAAATTATATATATGGTTCACATTTGTGTTGTGATTCACATTGTATTTCTCTTGGACAGTGCTGCTCTAGAGCATCAGAGCCTAAGGCTGGGGATTTATTTATCTTGCTCAAGTTTGTGTTCCTCACAGGTGTTAGAACAATTACTGGCATAATTTTTATATGCTCAAGAGAAGCCCATTGGCAATATTCTGTATTTGAGAATCTTCTCTTCCCCCATATTAATATCGGCATTTCTTCGGCCCAACACCAATGTCTGGTCATTGAAAAGAACATTGCTTAGTTGGAGAAAGCCAGAGAAGGTAGCCCTAAGCTAGGAAGTTAGGGGAGATGGAAATGAGATACAGATGTAAGACTGGGGCATGCTTCTGCTAAAAACAGGCTGCTTCATATATAAGACATTTGAATCCATTTTTTTTTTTTATCCTGACCCGAGGACATTTTTCCATTTTTTGTACAGACAGAGTGGGAGGGAGAGAGAGGAGGAGAGAGAGTGAGAAACATCGATGTGAAAGGGACACATCGAGTGGCTGCCACCCGCATGACCAACCAGGGCCGGGGACAAACTGCAACCAAGGTACATGCCCTTAGCGGGAACCGAACCCGGGTCTCTCCAGACCGCAGGCGGGCGCTCTAACCGCTGAGCCAAACCGGGCAGGGCTTGAATCCATTAATAAGAGTTTGAAAACCCAGGAGCTCTAACTTCAGGTGAGGCTATGATTCAGGGGTCAATGTGACCAGAATTGAGTTTTTTCTCCTCATTTCTTGGATCTGTATCAGTGTGTTTGCTTCATTTGCAGGTAGCCTCCCTCTTCTTCCATGGCTAGTAGCTTCCAAGGGATACAGCCTTCCAGATTTGTGAGGTATTTCCCTGATACCTCAAAGATAAGTTCAGAAATTGTCTCATTGTCCCTGATTAATCAAACTGGGGTTAGGTGCTGGTCTTAGCCAGAGTCTTCTAAAAAACAGAGCCTGAGGAGAGGATTAGATGCTTTTTGTAAAAGGTTCAAACCCATAGTAGCAAAACTAAGAAAAGAAGGAAGTGAAGCAAGCAACAATATCAAGAAAACTGAAGCGGTGTAACACTGGCGTTTGCTTCATGTTGAGCCATGGTCTTCCACATTGATTCTAGAGTAACTATAAATTTAAACCACATGTTATCACTCTCTGGTCAAAAATTCTGTAGGATAAGATCTATCACTCTAGTTTGTTTGGTTTTCTTTTTTTTTTTTTTTTTTCAGTAAATTTAGCCAAAAATTCAATTGTTCATCCAAGAAGGCATAAATTTTGTGAGATGTAGTATTCCCTGATGATATGGCACAAACTAAATCTGGAAGGATGAGTAAGAGCTAACAAAGAACTTGGTCAAAAGGAGGGAAAAATAGCACAGTTGAGGACCAGAACCCATGAAATAGCATGGACTATCTAGAGGACCATAAGGTCTTGATGGCTGGAGTCAAGTATGCTTTCTCTAGTATGCTTCAGAAGACATTGAGGAATTTTAAACAATAATGTACTTTGATTAGCTATGTGCTTTAGAATGATCACTCTAGCAGCAGCAGGGAAGATGAGAGATTACTCCAGGTTAGACATAGAAAAACCAGTTAGAAATCTATTTAAGCAGTCAGGAAGTGCTACAAGTCTAATTAAAGCACTGACGATGGGAATGGAGTAGATATAGAGTTAAATCCTAAACAGAATATATAGGACCTGGTGACTGATTGGGGGAAGTAATGGATGAGAGGGAGAGGAAGTTTAAACTGGAGAATTGGATGGGTGGTGATACCACAAACCCCCTCCTCTCGAACTTCACCACCACACCATTCACATGGTTTCCATAGAAGTTAAGATCTCTGCCTACAACTGACTTTACAGGTGGGGACATGACCTAGCTGGGCCAATAAGAGACCTTCCCCAGGATTTTGAGATAGACAGTGAGAAAGAGAAGGCAGCTTTTTTCTGGGAGGTGGAAACTGAATAAATGTGAAATCTGGAGTTGATAGTAACCATGATTTGCAATGAGGTGTTTTTAAAAAAAAAAGCCAGAATGAAGGTACAAGCAGCAGAGGTGACAAATGGAAAGAAAACTGCCTGGGTTTTCCAAAGGACTTTAGGTCCCAGTCCACTGTTAGAATGTACTGCAGCCCCTGTACATAAGATAATCCAATATCTCTAATAGCACCCCCTTTGAGACTTAAATTCCCCCAGCTGATTTGTTATTTGCAACCTAGAGTTCCAACTGATACACAGGTGGGCAAAAGGTTTATAGTTTTGATATAATACAATAATTAATAAATAATACAAGAATAAACTGTATTTCACATACAGCTGTAAACCTAATTTGCCAACCCTGTATATTCAGTTTAGAGCCCATATCGATTAGGAGAAAAGTAAATGGAGAACCATGAAATTTTAATAAACTTACCGGATTGAAAAATGAACATATACAAAATCACTGTGGTCCTGACCTTGCTCAGTTTTCACAACACAGGAAGCAATGTTAACTAATTAATGCTCGCATTCATTGTTTATTCATTAGAAAGGCATGTCCTACTTTTCTGTATCCCAGGGACTACAGCAGTTGGTGGAAAAAAATGTCTTCTCCTTTCCCAGCTGTGACTGATGGGCCTGGCTGCTATTAGGTAAGATACAGATTCCTCTCTGGGTCCATGGATGGCAAGTGCTGATCTTTCTGGGGATGTAGCTTAGCTGGTACTTCTAGGCTACGTTACTGAGACAAGCCGATACTTCTTTGATGGCTGATAGGCTGTTGGTCTAGGAGATGTTTCAGCATCAGATATGGAGTTTTATATCTTGCTGGTGGAAAATAAATTGGCCCAACCTCTATGGAGGTCAACTTGGCAATAACCATCATATAAATGCACACACCCTCTAGCACCGAAATTCCTGTTTTAGAAATTTACCCTACATACATACATGTGTGAGAAATAAAAATATATGACTATTCATTGCAACATTATATAAACAAAAGATTGGAAATCAAGGTCCATCCATAGTGGACTGGCTAAAAACATGAAATATTATGTAGCTCTAAAAAAGAATGAGTAGGCACTTTACTGATGTGGAATGACCTTCATGATATATAGTTAATAAAAGTAACATGCAGATGCATTTGTACTGGAGGTTGCCATTTATACTTATAAAGAAAAACTAGATCTATATTCTCTTGGCTATAAATAGAAAAATATCTGGAAAGGTACACAAAGAAATTAGTTATAAAAAATGGTTGCTTTTAGGTAGAATTTGGTGGTTGGGGGTGTGGGAAAGAGACTTATCACTTATACAACTGTCTGTACCTTTTGAACTTTGTAAACGTTTTCTCCACTAAAAAAAATAAAATAAAACTTTAATTTAAAACATGGGGTGGTGACATTTTAAACAGTAGTTCCCAAATACTTGTCTGTAAATCAGTAACTGCCCATGAATAATAATTAATCCACCATGAAATCAGAAAAAAAATGTGTGAATGTTCCATATTGCTGAATTTAATTGGAAGGACCATCCTTTATTCTTGATTACGTACTTTGGATGGAGGTGTTAGTAGATAGTAGTTATCAATGTAGTGTTTATTTACACAATGGGCAAAATTAGAAGTTGGCATCATTATATCAATAACTCAAATTTAGAGTCCTGAAATTTAAAAGCATAGAATCACCTATTTAGACTTGGCTTTCGTTTTCATGTTGGATAATCTGTGTTTAGACATTATTTCTGAAAGCATTCCTCCTGTGTATTTCATGGTGCCGAGTAAGTGATGAATTATAGCTGAAGGCTTTTCCACATTCATTACATTCATAAGGTTTTTCTCCAGTGTGATGTCTCTGGTGTTTCTTAAAGGATGAATCGTGCCTATAGGCTTTTCCGCAGCGTGTGCATTCGTATGCTTTCACTCCTGTATGAACAGTTTTGTGGTTGCTAAGGTGGATTCTCTGCCTAAAGGCTTTCCCACATTCTTTACATTTGTAGGGTCTCTCCCCAGTATGGATTCTCTGGTGATGTGTTAGATACGCTCTATGACTAAAGGTCTTACAACATGCAGTGCATGCATAGGGCTTCTCCCCAGTATGAATTCTTACATGTTCACTAAGGTGTCTGATTTGGCGAAAGGTTTTCCCACATTCATTGCATGTAAAGGGTTTCTCTCCAGAATGAGTTCTCAGATGTTGGATCAAGCTAATGTTCTGGCTGAAAGCTTTCTGACATTTATCACATACATAGGGTTTCTCCCCAGTGTGAGTTCTGTGATGCTGATTAAGAGAGGAGCGATGTCTGAAGGTTTTGCCACAATCTTCACATTCAAAGGGTTTCTCACCAGTATGAATTCTCTGGTGGGTATTAAGAGATGCGCTTTGACTAAAGGCCCTTCCACATTCCTTACATCTGAAAGGTTTCTCACCAGTATGAATTCTCATATGTTCAGTAAGGTGAATGGGTTGTTTGAAGATTTTTTCACATATATTACATTCATAGGTTTTTGTTCTTATGTAATTCATTGGATGATTAATCAGATCTGATTTGTATTTGCTCCTCTTTCTAAGTGTGTCATATTTACGGCACCTCTGTTCTATAATAACCTTTGAACTCACAATATTTTCTCCAAACTTGTTAGTTTCTTGGCTTCTCTTCTTGTGGGTCAAGATGGCTTGTCTTAAATCTCTTCCATGGGTGTCCTGGTACCTTTCCAACTCATCATCATATTTGGAGACTTTTTTCAGTGTGGAATCAATGACATCATTGCTCATGAACCTTTCCATCATAATGCCTTGATATAACTGTTCCTGCAAAATGTCATTCTTTGTAGTTGACATACTGGGTTCTGTTTTACTCTTCAAGTCTGAAATGGAAAAAATACAAATAACTCATATTATTTATGCTTTGAAAACTCAATTACTATAGAGCTTTAGATAACAATATATATAAAGTACATGAGATTTTCATTATATTTAAATATGGTTATGCATCTTGAAGAGGTAATAGGAAATTAAAATTAACAAACAGTAAACAGAGTAAAAATGCGATCAAGTAAAATTTGAGCATTTTAGCCCTGCTCTTTCTAATAATGCTAAATAATCAAATTTCAGAGCTATGTCTTTAAAATATGTCTTTTTAATTGACAACTACTTTTAGAAAACCATCTCAGAAAAAACCAAAGTCCCTCTCCCCACTCCAGCAGCAGCCAGAGACACTAGTTCAAAAAACAATTTTGGAACTAAAAAAATTCACAGGAACATTGAGCTGTCTTATATTGAAACATGTGTTAATATTTACACATTATTATGTTTCCTGTGCTTATTAATCTGTCCCTGGAAGTGTTATTTATACAAAGTAGACTTGTAAGAAACCCAGACTATATTGTTACTATTGCTATGTTCTATGAAAATTTCCTTTAACCTTTAAAATTCTGACTGGTTTTTTCTTACTTGATCATTTTTTATACCCATTACTAATATTTCAGCTGACAGCTTTGTATTCCTGAAAGGTATAACTTCTTATATGATTTTTTGATCAACACAAAAAGATCACTAGTATTTCCAAATTCTACATTCTAACTGAATAGTGGCAACAATATAGTCTATGTTCTGCTGGCCCCTGATTCTGATCCTAAATAGTGGAGGAGAAAGAGAAGACGGGGAAAGACAGAAGAAGCCATCTATGTCCCCCTCTGCAATTCAGTATCCAGGCCTGAAGCAGCCCAAGCCAGGGGAGAAGAAAATATTGAACTTTGAAGTTAGGAGTTTTTATTATTTCACTGAACTAAACGTTTTACTAAATTTAGATTGTTATTATTATTTAAAGAGACTGGACCATCTATGGAACTTCTGAGATTTTTTTTTATCCTCACCTGAGGACATTTTTGCATTTATCCTCAGATAGAGCAGGAGGGAGGGAGGGGCAAAGAGAGAGAGAGGGAGACATGGACTGGTTACCACCCACATGACCCCAACCGGGGCCAGGGACAAACTGCAACCGAGGTGCGTGCCCTTAGCGGGAACTGAATCCAAGATTCTCTGGTCTACAGGCTGACGCTCTAACTGCTAAGCCAAACTGGCCAGGGCCTCTTTGAGATTTTTAAAAAATTATTAATTTATTTTTGTTACAGATGTTTCTCCTGCCCTGGCTGGTTTGGCTCAGCAATTAGAGCATCGGCCTGTGGTCCAGAGAGACCCAGGTTCTGTTCCCACTAAGGGCACATACCTCAGTTGCAGTTTGTCCCTGACCCTGGTTGGGTTGTGCAGGAGGCAGCCACTTGATGTGTCCCTTTCATGTCAATGTATCTCTCTTTCCCTCTCCCTCCCACTCTATCTGATACCCTCCTCTGAATCCCACCCCTGATCCCCCCCCCCCCCAGTATTGTTGTCTATGTCCATTGGTTACGCATATATGCATACAAGTTCTTTGGTTTATCTCTTTCTTCCCTCCCCACCCCCCTCCTCTGAGCCTCTTTGAGATTTTATCCAGAGGTAGGGAAATAACACCATTGCAGCTTCTATTATTACTTCCATTATTATAAGTTGAAAAAAAGAAAACCCAAGAGAATGTACAAACGTTATTGGAATTAATAACAGAGTGAAACAGGTGGTTGGCTATAAGATCAATATACAAAACCAACTGTATTATGACATACCAGCAACAAACAAAAAACATAATTTTAAAAAATATACCATCTACAATAGCAACAAAATTTAAGGTCTTCAAGATGAATCTCACAAAAGAGATATAAAATGCATAAGACCTTTATGGGGAAAATCCTGAAAATTTATTGAAGGAAAGGGGGGCAGAGGGAGGGGTGAAATCGGTTTAGCGCATGCCCTGTCCCCACAACCTAAGAAGACTTTGGTCACTCTGGCCTATATGTGAAAAGGTTCCATCTGCCTTGGCTCACCTGAACTGGGATGTCCTAGGCCTTCTTTCTCTGTTATCCATGGTTCTTCTCCTTTCTCCAACTGGGAAATCACCCTAGGTTTGGAAAATTCATATCCTGCTTATGGAGTAAAAAAAAAAAAAGAGTATGAATGCTTATGTTGAGATTTAAGAACCATCCCCAGATTTTAGTTCCAGTCCTAAGATCTTTGAAAATGGAAAGGGGCACCTCAGCATGTCTTCCTATTTTAGCTCTGCAAAGTAAAGAAAGGAGAATCAGATGTGCCTTGGCTTGATTTCCAAAGGAATGAGACACCGCTAACACAGAACCCAAGGCCAAGATCTAGGGAATCCATGATATTTTTATTTAATTTTTTTTTTAATCCTCACCAGAGGATATTTTTCCATTGATTTTTTTTTTTTTCTTCAGATAGAGTGTGAGGGAAGAAGGGAGGGAGAGAGAGAGAGAAACATCAATGTGAAAGACCCACCGCATCAATTGGTTGCCTCCCACGTGACCCCAATGGGGGTTGGGGATTGAACCAACAACCAAGGTATGTGCCATTGACTAGGAATTAAACCCGCGACTCTGTGGTCCATGGACAAACAGTCTAACCACTAAGCCAAACCGGCCAGGGTGAAATCCACAACATTTAACAGTTTAGAAATAATGACTCCTATAATGGGCAGGTTTCTGGATAAACACTTAACCCATCCTTACCCACTGAGACCAGGTTCCCGTAGTTCTCCAGCATCACCTCCCGGTACAGATTCCGATGAGCAGGGGTCAGTTGCCCCCATTCCTCATGGGTGAAGTTCACAGATATGTCCTTGAAGGTCAGTCGTTCCTAGAATATATTGCTTTTCAGCCACAGACCACCTCCATCAATGCCCATGGAGTTCTTACTATTCTAAATTCTGAGAGATTCTAAACTAGGTTCATTGGGAGCTTCCTCTAGATCTGTTTGGAGAGTTTCTGGAGATTACCATAAATAATTAAATACATAGAAGGACAGATGGTCATATGTGCTTTAAAATAAATAAATCAGGACAAGGGGAATAGGGAAAGCCACAGTGAGGGTACGGATGGTCTTCTACGTAGGGTGATATTTGACCAGAGATGTAAATTCAGTGAGCGTTTTGTGGAAATTTAAGGGGAGAATATTCCAGGCAGGTGCAAAGGAACTATTGTCATGTCATCTGCTTGTTTGAAGAGCAGGAACGTGGACAGCATCACTCGAGGTAGGTTAGTAAAAGGGAGAGTGGAAGAAGAGATCAGAGAGGCCCAGGGAGTGGAGGGTGAGAGAAGAGAGTCGTTTAGAACTTGTTGTCACAAAGGCCAATGCATTCCTGCTGAGCTTAAATTCTGGGGCCCTGCTGGAATTTAATGCAAAGATGAATAAAACTGTCTGGAACTGTAGTCTAACCCCTTCCTAGCTCAAATACTGAGGAGATAAAAAAGATCAGCCCCTCTGCAGTGGTGTTGTTGGGCATGGGTAGCTGGGTTAATCAGAAGTGAACTGAATCAAAGCTGTGTCACAGCAAGGGTTCAGCCAAGGATCTAGCAGGAATATGAATAATCAGTCCCCTACCTTAACTACCAGAGGAAAGGGCCTAGAGTCTCTCAGAAATAAACAGAATGAAACAACTATATCTATATAAATCTCTCTCTCTCTCTCTTTCTCTCTCTCTCTCTCCCCCCCCCCTCCATATGGAGAAGAAATAAAGGCTAAAAAATTTGCAACTTAACCCACAGATCCAAGAAACTCAGCAAACCCCAAAAAAGAAAAAATTCAAAAAAATCCATGCTTATGCACTTCATAGTAAAAAGTTAAAAGGGAAGATCATGAAAGTCACCAAAAGAAGGTAGGAAAGGAGGAACAACAACAACAAAAAAAAAACAAGAAAAGATGGCATTAAAAAAAAAAAAAAAGCAGAAAGCAGAAAGACACCATATATAGGCAAACAATAAGAATAACAGCTGAGCCCTGGCCGGTTTGGCTCAGCGGTTGGAGCGTCGGCCTGCAGTACAGAGAGACCCGGGTTCGGTTCCCGCTAAGGGCATGTACCTCGGTTGCAGTTTGTCCCCGGCCCTGGTTGGTCGTGCGGGTGGCAGCCGCTCGATGTGTCCCTTCACATCGATGTTTCTCTCTCTCTTCCTCTCTCTCCCTCCCGCTCTATCTGAACAAAAAATGGAAAAATATCCTCGGGTGAGGATAAAAAAAAAAAAAGAATAACAGCTGAGCCCTGGCCGGTTTTGCTCAGTGGTTAGAGCGTCCACCTGCGGTCAGGAGAGACCCGGGTTTGGTTCCCACTAAGGGCACGTACTTCGGTTGCAGTTTGTCTCCGGCCCTGGTTGGCCGTGCGGGTGGCAGCCACTCGATGTGTCCCTTTCACGTTGACGTTTCTCTCTCTCTCTCTCTCTCTCTCTCTCTCTCTCTTCCTCTCTCTCCCTCCTACTCTATCTGTACAAAAAATGGAAAAATATCCTTGGGTGAGGATAAAAAAAAAAAATAACAGCTGACTTCTCATCCCAGACAATAGAAGCCAAAAAGATCATGGAACACCTTTAAAGTGCTTAAAAGAACAGTCAACCTATAATTCTGTATCCAGTAAGAGATCTTCAAATAGAAAAATGATATAAAAACATTTTTAGATCAACAAAAGCTATGAGAATTTGTCATCAGGACACCCACACTCACTATAAGATATGCTAAGTGACACTGTTCAGGCTGAAGGAAAATGATGCCACAGAGAAACTCAGAACTAAAGGAAGAAATTAAGAGTGCCAGAATTGGTAAATATGTGGGCACATATGAAAGACTCATTTTCTTTTCGTTTTCTTAATTAATTTATTTATTTTTTATCCTCACCCGAGGACATTTTTGCATTCATCTTCAGGTAAGAGTGGGAGGGAGAAAGAGAGAGAGAAAAACATTGATGTGAGAGAGACACATCAAGTGCTTGCCACCCACATGACCCCAACTGGGGCAGAGGACAAACTACAACTGAGGTACGTGCCCTTAGCGGGAACCGAACCCAGGCCTCTCTGGTCTGCGAGCCAACACTCTACCCACTGAGCCAAACTGGCCAGGGCCTTTTCTTAATTTTTTTATGACACAATTTACTGGGTTTTTTGGTACGTGCCCCTAGTGGGATCCGAACCTGGGAGTCTGGTCCACAGGCCGACACTCTAACTGCTGAGCTAAACCAGCCAGGGCCAATTTACTGTTAAAAGTAAAAATAAGTCTGGCTGGTGTGGCTCAGAGGTTGAGCACTGACCCAGGCAGCAGGAAGTCTCTGGTTCAATTCCTGGTCAGGACACATGCCCAGCTTGTGGGCCCGATCCCCAGTGCGGGGCATGCAGGAGACAGCCTATCAATGTTCTCTCTCATCAATGTTTCTATCCCTCTCCCTGTCAGTTCCTCTGTCTCTGAAGTCAATAAAGGAAAAAAATTTTTTTTAAAAAATGCAAAAATAAGCCCTGGCCCGTTTCGCTTAGCAGTTAGAGTATCAGCCTGTGGACCAAAGAGTCATGGGTTTGACTCCCGTCAAGGGCACATACCTCGGTTGTGGTTTGGTCTCGGCCCTGGTCGGAGTCATGCGGGAGGCAACCAATCTATGTGTCTCTCTCACATCAGTGTTTGTTTCTCTCTCTCTCTCTCTCTCTCCCTTCTTCCCACTCTATCTAAAAATAAATAGAAAAATATCCTCAGGTGAGGATTTAAAAGCAAAAATAAGAACAATGTATTATAGGGTTTATAACATGTAAAGAAATGTATTAAGCTAATGCACAAAGAATGAGAAAGAGTAAATGGGAGATATAAGACTTTCATATTATATGTGAAATAGTGTAATTTTTTTAATATGATTTTATTATTTGTTTTTTGTTGTTTTTTTTAGAGAGAGAAGGGAGAGATAGAAACGTTGATGTGAGAGAGAAACACCAATCGGCTGCCTCCTGCATGCCCTCCCACTGAAGATTTGGCCCACAACCTGGGCATGTGCCCTGATCTGGAATTGAACCGGCGACCTCTTGATGCATGGGTTGACACTCAACTACTGAGCCACACCAGCTGGGCGAGTGGGTTCTCTTTGCATTTTGATGCTGGTTTCTTTTGCTGTACAGAAGCTTTTTAGTTTGATGTAGTCCCATTTATTAATTTTTTTCCTTTGTTTTTCTTACCCTAGACAATATATCAGTGAAAATTCCACTACATGTGATGTCTGAGATTTTTCTGCCTACATTTTCTTCTAAGACTTTTATGGCTTCACGAGTGTAACTTTCTTTTTTGTATAGAGTTGTTTTCTTACTTCCCTTAGGTAAAATACCCAAGAAATTATATTATTGTGTAAAATTATTTGGACATCTTTATGGCTCCTGTACAATCTTAATTTCCCAAGTTATTCTCTGCACAACTGTTATAAACCACTTCTCTCAATAAGAAGTGCTATTGACAAAAACTTCTGACAGAATTTCAGTTACTTTTTACATCTCAGGCAATATGACTGTAGAATCTTTTACTCAGAATATAAGTTTATGAAATAGCAAAAAATAAATAAAAATTTAATATTTTCCGAGTGCTAAGAATTCCATCAGTTTTTGTTTTGTTTTTTAATCCTCACCCGAAGATACCTTTTTCCATTTTTATCTTCAGATAGAGTGGGAAAGAAAGAGAGAAAGAAAGAGAAACATCGACATGAGAGAGACACATCGATTGGTTGCCTCCCCACAACCCTGACCAGAGCTAGGGATGAATCACAACCGAGGTACATGCCCTTGACCGGAATCGAACCCATGACTCTTTGGTCCGCGGGCCGACGCTCTACCACCGAGTCAAACCGGCCAGGGCTCCATCAGTTGTTGATAAATGTCAGGAAGTGAGGAATTCCAGGAAGGTGGAATGCAGAGATAACTCTTTAAATAGACTTACTTCTTCCATATTTCTCTAAATAACTCGGGAATGCATTTCAATCCCAGAATGTATTAGCATCTGAATTAGCTGAGGAAACTGGGATGGTAAACAGCTCAAAAATACTGCCCCATATCACCAAGCCAAGTAAATTCAAGAAATAAGTTCAAAGCTTGTACTATCTAATTTTAGAATCCAAGTTCTTTTCACTTAAAACTCTTCTGTCCCCGAACAACATCTCCTCTTCCTTTTCTGTTTATTCAGCAGTTTCCCTTCTGCCTCACCTATCTTTCCACCAGGCGGTGAGGACACCCATTTCTGACACCTGTTGTGTCTGTCAGGCTAACGTGTGCACCTGTAGCCTGACCATTTCTTCTCAATTCTTTGGCTGCAGTTTGACCTCCACTCCTAGTACTCTAAGGGTCACCTCATGAAGTTCACAGGTGACATGTGTACATCACTAAGAATATCAGAACTCTCTTCTTACAAAGTTTGTTTTTCAGCATGAAATACTCAAAAAAATATATGAGGCTTATTTTAGATCCCAAGTGGTATCTGTTGATTTTTAGAGGCTGAAATTATATCATTCATTTTGCTTTCCTTACAGAAATTAGCACAATGTTAGAGTTGCATGTGGAAGGTATAACCTCTATGAGCAGGTAAATGGCTACCACCGTGGTCCTGTTTTCTGTACAAGAACAGCGTGCTCTGAGCTCCCTAGGTTGAATTTGTTAGCCTCAACAACCTCCCACTCCAAAGAAAAGGGGGGAGAGGCAAACTATAGCCTTAAAAACCAAGAAGCATGTCAACAAAATGAGAGGAAACTCCAACCCACCTGGAATTCTGCTGTCCGGGCTCCAGAGGTCCCTTCATCCTTTAAACATTCTCCCTGGGTCTCCTCAGCATCCTGAGATAGCAGAGCTGGGGAAGGAAAAGAGCCATGAGGTTTGCATCTCCCCAAACCCTCCAAATTGAAAAACTGCCTTGCAGACCTGCTGAATATGTCTCCTCTCTCAATACATTCACAAAGAGGGACATTTAGAGAGACTCAAGCAGACTGGAGCCTCCTTAATGAGGAGGATCTGCAGTGTATTGTTTTGGGCATTAATATTTCCCAATGGTCAGTGCTGGTCCAAAAGCACAGATCTACCAAGCCACTCCTTTGTTCACAGGTTCCCAACAAGAAAATAAATCCAGCCACTGCCCATGGACTTCTAGGCTCTCTAGAGTCCACCTGAAGCATATCTTTCCAGACTTGTTTTCTCTAGTCCTATCCTTTATCTGTTGGACATGAACACGAACTTCAAATAGACTACAATGGCCTCCATTCTCTGAACCTTCTACAAAAAACTTAGACATCTTTCAAGGCCCAGTTCAATGCTATCTGCTTTGTGAAAATTTCTCAGACAAGTACAACTGGAAAAATGCTTCCTGTCTCTTGTCTTCCCAGTGAACTTTGCCAGAGCATTTTCCTAGATTGCTTTCTATTATTTTGATCTGGGTATGTGTCTATCTCCATCAATTAATAATTAGCACTAGAGTCCAACCCATGTGGCTCAGCAGTTGAGCGTCGACCCATGCACCAGGAGGTCGCCTGTTCGGTTCCCGGTCGGGACACATGCCCAGGTTGTGGGCCCAATCCCTGGTGGGGGACATGCAGGAGGCGGCCAGTCGATGTTCTCTCTTGTCGATGCTTCTATCTCTCTCTCCCTCTCCCTTCCTCTCTCTCTCAAATCAGTAAAAAAAATAAAAATAATTAGCACTAGAGATCATTATTCATTTTTCCATCTGTCAAGATGCTTACTAAAGTCCCTGCCTGACACAGCTAGAACAATAAATATTGGCTGAATCTAACATGTTAAAGTTGTGAATTAAGAGACCACAGGAAACACACGAATTCCTCCATCCATCTATGAATCCTGATCAGGCCGCTAAATAATGTGTAATCTTAGACATATTTCCCACTGAATCCATATTTCAAAAGTAAAATGAGAGTAATCAAGCACGTCATTCCTTCTTCTCAGCAGACGATGAAAAGAAAGAACTGATACTGGTTTGGGGCTAAAATGACTGAAATGTGTGAAGGAAAACAATTAGAGGGCTTACGGGTGCAAAAAACTTTGACTTTGCTGTCCATAAATCACATTTACACACTCAGGAACCACTGGCGGGGAACATCTTGTGTTCTGTTTTCCTGTTGTGTGTGGTATTTGAGATGGAAGCAGCATGGAGCACATGTCAGCAAGGAGCCTGTGCTGAGAGCACAGTACTAAGTACTGTCTCCTGGGGAAGCAGCCGGTTGATTGTGTTTGAGTGCATGCCTCTATATTCTCCTAGAGGAGCAACAAGGCAGGAGAGGAGGGATCCGGAAGCAACAATCACACAGCCCGAACTCCAGAACTCTCGCAGCTATCCTCTTCCCAAAAGCCAAAAGCATGAACCCCAGAGACCTGCTTTTCCTCAGTTTTCTCCCCAAGAGACCAGAACAATCAAGTGTACCCATCTTTTCACACACTAATTAGATCTCCTTCTTCCCCTTCCATCCTCCCCTCCATCAGTCTATTCTCACCTTCTCCTTCAAACATCTTAGTCACATCCTCCCACAGGGGTGTCTCCTCCTTGGCTTTCCTTGGATGGTGCAACTTCACCCAGGTGCTGGCCTCGGTGGGCAGGGTGATCAAGAGCTGCTGCAGCATGATGACGTCTGCCCTACTGGGCTTGTCCACCTCTGGTGAGGTAACTTCCAGAACCTCTGGCTGAGAGGCTTCACAGTTGTGTGGTCCTCCCCTGATCACAGTCTCCTGTCCTCAGGGCTTTGGCATTTTCCTGCAGCACCAGAACCTGGGGGCTCCTAGAGGCTGATGTGACTTGGACAACTCTGAAAAACTGACTCTTTTCTTAAATTAAGTACTGCCCCCTTGGGAAGCAGCCGGTTGAGTAGGTTTGAGAGCATGCCTCTCTCTTCTAGACGATCACAAGGCAGGAGAGGAAGGATCCAGGAGCACCTTCATAACAGCCAGAACTTGCAGAAATATATGTAAAACTGCAAAAGATCCAAAAACAAAGATTTGGCATCAATGTGGGAGTAAATATAATCCATGCTCTTGGATGTGGCTCTGTTTCCCAGTTCCATACACACATACACAAATAGCCAAAGATACACAGACATGCATGATCCGGCCTTGACCTTATGAGCTGCATGCATTTCTGCTTGGTTACAGATTTGAAAGAGGGCAGGCTTTGGAATCAGACAGCCTGGATTAGAATCCTGACTCTTTCACTTAAAAGCTCTAAGACGCTTCAACTATCTGAGCTTCAGTTTCTCATCTATAAAATAAGAATAATAATTGTACTTCATAGGGTTGTAAAGTTGATTAATTGAGACAATGTCAGGCACACAGTAAACCTTTAATAAACATTACTATAAACCTGTTGCTTTAATGCTACATCACAGCATTATCTTTTAAAGTTTTTATTTTTATTCTTTTCTTTTAGACAGAGAGACAGACATCAACTTGTTCCACCACCGAGGATGGAACCCACAACCTTGCTGTATTGAGATGATGATCTAACCAAGTGAGCCACAGGGCCGGGGTCTTTTTAAGTTATTTCTAAAAACAATTAAGAGATTTCAACTTAAAGTTCATTTCCAGTATCTCAACAGATGGAATAATCACATAGCTGCATTTTCACATGGGCAAGCAGTGACAGACATCACCACCCACGAGGATGCCAAGCAGCTGGCAAGTCCCTTTAACCTCTCTGTTAAGATGTATCCTGATTTTTAAAAAGTTAAAATTGGGGAAGAGGAATATACCTACAAATGGAGGAAATACAGTACTTCGAATATAATGAGGACTACTGCAGAAGTGTTTGTAACAGGCAATTTTGAAAAAACAAAACAAAACTCAAATACACTGTCAGTCTCATTCAGCCCCCTGGCATCTGAGCAGGTAGTTGTTCCACAGCGACCAAGTCCAGTCTATGTGGGGCTCCAAAATCAGTCCTAGCTCCATGGAAAGGAGGCCGACCCAACTTTTTTAAGTTCGTGGGTAAGGGTATATGGTTTATGGGTCTCTCTCTCTCTCTCTCTCTCTCTCTCTCTCTCTCTCTTTTCCAGTTGTGACTGGTACAGAGAAGGGTTGCATCCTCATCGATTGGAGCATGTGAGAAATATCCTACTGAATATATAAAAAGTAAATGTCTTGGTACCAAAGTGGAGAAATTTATGAAACGGTTAATGACAGAGAAGCTTCCTTTTTAAAATGCCCCTTCTCCCTGCTCCCAGACCTGCCTCCCTCGGACTTGGAGGCTGACGACACAGGCAGTGTAGCCTCCTACTCACCAGATCGGCCTCGGACGCTGGTAGGACCAGAGCTGGGGGCGTGAGAGCGCTCGCTCCCGAGGCTTTCAGCTCCAGAGGGGGGGTGTCTCCTTCGAGGAGGACTGGTAACGGATTTGGTCTTTTCCCAGCCTTCTACAGACAAACCGCAAAACAACCATTCTTCAAAAAAACGCCCAACGTCTACGTCGGCCTCCGCACTGGAAGTGGGTCTTGTCCAAATTCCCAAGGAGAGGCGGCCTGGAGCGGGTGTAGCTGCTCCTGATCAACCCTAACCCTCCAACGTGGCCTTTCCCAGCCGCCCCCCGAGGAGCCGGGCTCTGGGGGCCGCAATGGCAGGGGTTCCCTGAGCCGGCTTCCCGCAGACCTAGCCTGGGACACACCTCGCAGGCTGCGGCTCTGACGCCGGGGCAGCGACAGCAGCAGGGCAACCCGCGCCGGGCCTCTTGGGCTGCAGCCCCGCGTCTCCCAGAGCCCCCGCCTCCAGACGCGCCCCCACAGCTGCCTGCGCCACTGTCGCCCTAGCTCGGGCCCCAGTGGAGCCCGGGGTGCGGCCCACCCACGCGGCCACCCGGCCCCCCGCCACCCCGCCCAGCGCCCGCTAGTCTTCCGGCGGACTCCGCCCGCCCAGCTGCTGGCTCCGCCCACGAGGGCTGCCAAGGAGCCCGCGGGCTCCGGGGAGGTGGGACGCGCGCGAAAACCCGGAACCCGGATGCTGGGGAACGCGACCCCCGCCGCGGACTGCACAGACCCAGGGCGGACCCTCCGGCTTTCCTGACAGCGGTTCTGAAAGGCTACGTGGACTGCCAGCTGTTCTGGTGGGGAAGCCCCATCTCTGTCATTCGTTCACTCGTCCGTCCGTCCGTCCATCCATCCATCCATCCATCCATCCATCCATTCATTCATTCATTCGAGCCACCCATTGTTACAGGAACTGAGGACACAGCAGTTATCAAAATGTACCTGCTTTCTTGGATCTTAATTCCTGTGAGATTAAATAGTAAATAAATAGAAAAACAGATGCCCTGGCCGGTTTGGTTCAGCGGTTGGAGAGTCGGCCTGCGGTCCAGAGAGACCCGGATTCAGTTCCGCTAAGGGCACGGACCTCCGTTGCAGTTTGTCCCTGGCCTTGGCGGGGTCGTGCAGGTGGCAGCCCCTTGGTGTATACCTTTCACGTCAATGTTTCTCTCTCTCTCTCCCACCCTGCTCTCTCTGAACAAAAAATGGGAAAATGTCCTCGGGTGAGGATAAAAAAAGAAAAAAACAGATAATATCCCAGGTGATGATAAGGGCTATGAGGAAAAGGGAAGCAGGTGTAGAGTGGGGAACAGAGGATAACTGGAGTTCCTCTCTCTGCTAATCATGGGCTAGTATATTTATATCAACCCATCACACACACAAAAAAAAACAATAATATTAAAAAGTAAAACTCTGGAATATATATGTAAATGTTTTTAAAGCTATGTATTAGTTTAGTAAATAAAATACCACTAACTGGGTGGCTTAAATGACACAAATGTATTTTCTCACACTTGTGGAGGCCAAAAGTCCAGTATCCAGGTGTCATTTCTCCTGAGACCGTTCTTCTGGGCTGTAGAGAGATGCCTTCTCCCTGTGTCCTCGCCTGGTCTTTCCTCTGTGTGCCCTCATGTTCCTGGTGTGCCTCTGTCCAAATTCCTCTTCTTATAAAGACACCAGGCAGATTGGTTTAGAGCACACCCTAATGCCTCATTTTTAACTCAATTATCTTTTTATAGTGATTAAGTTTAATCACCAAAATATGTGATTAAATATAGTCACGTTCTGAGGTCCTGGGATTTAGGGTTTCAAAGTATGGATTTTGGAGACACACAATTCAGCCCAAAATGAGGTGTCTAAGAAATGGCAAGATAGAATTACCAGACCAAAAGCTAGAAAGCCAGGATCCAGAGAGACAATTCAACTTGGAAGAGGTAACTGGACTTGGAACACTGGAAGATGCTTTTGCCCTGAGATATTTACCTAACTGGAAAATGATGATCTTACTTTTGCATTTCAAAGAAGAAAAAATAAATAAAACACAATGTGTAAGGAGTGAAATAGAAGACTTTCTGTACAATAACTGGGACCCAAAAGGCTACACCCTCAGGATGAGGCTTAATTGGAAATGGAATCACTTGAGATGAATTTATAGGCTGGGGTTAGATTGCCTGTCTCGGTTTCAGTTGTTCTCAAACTGTGATGTCACCAGATACCTGGCAAAAGCAAATACAAACCCTCTCTGGAGGAAAGCATTATAATTGTAGGCCTTTAATTCTTCTTATACATACGTTTTCACAGAAATGTTAAGTACAGAATTAAAAATAAAACAGGTACACAAGGAAACTAGACTCTTTGGGTGAGTGTTTCAGCAGAAACAGAAAGAGACATGCAAACAACTTCTTTTGGAATTATCAAATGCAAACTATAAAATAATTTATATTTTCTTTGTTCAAAGAAATAAAAGATAACTCAGACAGTTTTGGCAGGTACCTAGAAACTATAAAAAGTGATAGAGCAGATATAAAAAAAAAAAAACTAAATAGAAATTCTATGACTGAGAAATACAGCAACAAAATTAAGAATTCAGCCCAGCCAGTGTGGCTCAGTGGTTGAGCATCGACCCATGCACCAGGAGATCGCTGGTTCAATTCCCAGTCAGGGTGCATGCTTGGGTTTCAGGCTCCATCCTCAATTGGGGGTGTGCAGGAGGCAACCAATCAATGTATCTCTCACATTGATGTTTCTATCTCTCAATATATATAAAAATCAATAAAAACATTTTTAAAAAATTAATAACCAGACACTTCTGGTGAGAGTATAAATTGGTACAACTATTCTGGGAAAGTATTTGCCAGTATTTACTAAGCTGAACATTATGACCCAGCAATCCCATCCCTAGGTCTATACACAGCAATCCATATATAATGTTCACCAAAAGACATATATTAGAATGTTCATAGTACACCCTTTATACTAGCCCTAAACTGGAAGCGATTTAAATGTCCATCAACAGTGGAATGGATAAATAAATATTGCTGTATCACATAATGGAGTGCACACGGTAATGAAAATAGACTACAGCTACACACAACATTAATGAATCCCACAAAAAAAGTGTTGAGCAAATAAAATCAGACACAAAAGAATACACATCATGTGATTCTATTTACATAAAGTACAAAAACAGGGGAAATTAACCTCCAGTGTTCAAAGTTACCCTTTGGAAGATAATGACTGGAAGAGGGCAGAGGGATGCTTCCGGGATGCTATAATTTCTGTTCTTAATCTCTGAGCCGGTTACATAGATGTGTTTAATTTTGGAGATTCATCAAGATAATTATCTATATGTATGTATGTGCTTTTCTGTATGACTATTATAATTTTTTTTAAGTTTTTAATGTATGTTATAACTTTCAGGGTAACCACAAAGAACAGAAGTAGAGTATCTAACTTCAAACTAGTAAAGGGGAAAAGGAATGATAAAAATATAATCAACCCAAAAGAGACTAACTGTAAGAAGTGGGGAGGTGTTTTATAGAGGGTAATCAAGGAATGTCCTGTGACGAGATGCTGTTTGAACGAGACCTGACAGAAGCCACAGGTGAACCATGCTGCTATCTGGAAAAGGGTATCTTAGCAGGCCAAAGGCCCTGAGGTGGAAGCATATGTGGGCATTACATGAACCACCAAGGAATGTTGTATTGCTTGAGGCAAACCCTAGTAAGAACATGGGATCTATTCTGAGAGAAATGGGAAGCTCTTGAGGGCTTTGAACTGAGAAGCAAGATGATCTTACTTACATATTAAACAAATCATTTGGGTGCTGTCTGGAGAATGAACTGTGGGGGGTGCACATGTGCAATAATCCAAGTGAGAGGAAATCATGGACTGGGCTGGGTAGTGGTAGTAGAGGTGATAAGAAAATATATATTTGAAGATAGAACCACAGAATTTTTGATGGATTGAAGGTAGTGTTAGAGGAAGAGGAGTCAAGGATGATTCTGATTGAGAATCATTTACTGAGACTAGAAATACAAGAGGTAGAGCAGGTTCAGAAATGAACTTGTTAAATTTGAGGTGCCTGATACACGTCCGGGAGTCAAATATGCACTTGGAATTAAGAGTCTGAAGTGCAGAAAAAGCTTGGGATTTGGACATATAAATATCCATGTGCTATGGTCTGAAAGTTTGTGTGCCTTCAAAATTCATACGTTGAAATCCTAATGGCCAATGTGATGGTATTTAGGAAGTGGGGCCTTTGGGAGGGGCTTAGGTCATGAGGGTGTAACCCTATAAATGGGATTAGTGCTCTTATAAAAGAAACCCCAAAGGCTCCCTGGCCACGTGAGGACCCATCCAGAAATCGGCAATCTCTGCAACGTCCAGCCTCCAAAACCAATAAATTTCTGTGGTTTATAAGCCACCCAGCCTATGATATTTTTGTTATAGCAACTATAACTGATTAAGATAGGGTGTTAACAACACACATCTATGGAGTAGAGGGTGTTTGCAAGGGTATGACTAAAAGCTGGGTAGCGAGAGAAGGCAGGACATTTGGCATATCTAAAAATGTCTTTATTTTGCCTTCACACTTGTTTGGTGGTCGGCTGGGCAAAGAACTTGAAGCTGAAAGTCATACGTTGCTTGATCATTTTTGTGAGAAGTCTAAGTATTCTCTGATTCCCATATAGGTGAATGACCTATCTAGCATCTTGCTCCAGAAGCCTTTAGGACATTCTCTTTTCCTCTGGAGCTGTAATATTTTATAATAATGTTCCGTGTATAGATTATTTTTGGAAGTAGACTGCCTAGGTTCAAATCTTAGCTCTGCCACTTACCGTCTGGGTGCCCTAATTTGCTTAAACTCTCCATGACTCTATTTCCTCATCTGTAAATTGGGGATAATAGAGGATTTTGGTGAGAATTAAATGAGTTCATATGTACAAAGTACTTACAACATGCCTGGTACATTGTAAGTACACGATAAATGTTGGCTGTTGTGCTGAGAACACAGATCTTTTTAGTCTTAAGATTTACAACCTTCAATTCTGAAAAACTGTCTTTTGTGTATGCGTATATTTCTTTTTTCTTTTTTTACTGTTGACTAAATTTTTATTTATTTATTTTTAATTTTATTTTTGTTACAGATGTTTCTCCTTTTTTACCCCATTGGCATCCTCCTCCCCATCCCCCCTTCCCCATCCCTGGCTTTGTTGTCCATGTCCATTGGTTATGCATACATGCATATAAGTTCTGTGGTTTATCTCTTCCCACCCCCCCTTCCAAGGGTTGTCAGTCTGTACCCTACTTCCATGTTTCTGGGTCTACCCTATTCCTCAGACTGTTATGTTCATTATATTCTATATATAAGTGGGATCATGTGGTATTTGTCTTTTTCTGCTTGGCTTGTTTCACTTAGGATAATACTTTCCAGGTCCCTCCATGTCGTCTCAAAGGATAAGAGATCTTTCTTACAGCTGCATAGTACTCCATTTTGTATATGTACCACAACTTTTTTATCCATTCGTCTACTGATGGACACTTGGGCTGTTTCCAGATCTTAGCTTTTGTAAAAGTGCTGCTATGAACATGGGGGTACATATATTCTTTCTGATTGGTGTTGCAGGCTTCTTAGGGTATATTCCTGGAAGCAGGATCACTGGGTCAAATGAAAGTTCAATTTTTAATTTTTTGAGGTAACACCATATTGTTTTCCATAGTGGCTGCACCAGTCTGCATTCCCACCAGCAGTGTACTAGAGTCCCCTTTTCTCCACACCCTCGCCAACACTTGTTTGATGATTTGTTGATGGCGGCCATTCTGACAGGTGTGAGGTGATACCTCATTGTTTTAATTTGCATCTCTCTGATGATTAGTGATGTTGAGCATTTCTTCATATGTCTCATTTGTATGTCCTGTTTAGGGAGGTGTCTATTTAGTTCCTCTGCCCATTTTTTAATTGGGTTCTTTGTCTTCCTTTTGTTGAGTTGTATGAGTACTCTATGTATTTTGGAAATTAATCCCTTATCTAATGTATCATTAGCAATGATGTTCTCCCGTACAGTGGGTTGCCTTTCCATTTTGATGGTTGTTTCTTTTGCTATGAAGAATGTATGCATGTATTTCCTACCCTTCATTTTCTCTTGTCCTTTTGGAGACTGGAAGTTCAGTGTACATGTGCAGGGAGTTTGGGTCATTGACCTTGATTTTTCACTCAAGTATCCACAAATTTCAGTGCCTTTCCTTTGAGCTATCCAGTTTCTCCAGAGAAGACTTCTCCAATGGCGGTGAGGGGTTAGAGTGGACTGTTGAGGGGTGAAGCCTGGCTTTCAAGGGAAAAGGGGGCTGAGGATCCCACAGTTCAGCATGAAGCCTTACATTAGTCTCCACGTTAGCCCTGCTTCTTGCCCTAGTCTCTACTGTGTCTGGTACGTCTGACTCCAGACCAGCTCTAGTCCTCCAGTGAATAAACTCTCAGTCCTCTTTGAGATGACGGAAGGTGGTCATGGAATGGAGAAAGGCACCAGAGGAATGTGTAGCAGCCTGCTATATGGGGTAGGTGAGGGGACCTTGGGATCTAAGTACAGAATTCCAGCAGATCCAGACTCGCAGCCCTCATCTTCCATGATGCCCAGAGTCTCCGAGGCCTCAGCCTTCCCAGGGACCTCCTCTTGCCCGTATCCTTTTCTGTAGGCTCTGCTGAATCAATAACCACTCTTCTGTTTTCTCACTTCCAAAAAATGTGCTGACATCTCCCATCTGATGCTGTATTCTCCCCGACTACTGTATTGGTTTTTGTTGTTAATCCTCACCCGAGGATATTTTTTCCATTGATTTTTAGAGAGAGTGGACGGGAGGAAGGGAAGAAGAGAGAGATAGAAACATCAATGTGAGAGATACATGTTCAATCTTGTATGTGCCCTGACTGGGGCTGGGGATTGAACCTGCGACCCAGGTACTTGCCCTTGACTGGGAATCAATCTGTGATCCTTTGGTGTATGGTCCAACACTCTAACCATGGTACCACATGGTCAGGGCTATATTGTCTTTTTTTTTTTTTCAACCTTACCCGAGGACATTTTTGCATGTATCTTCAGATAGAGCAGGAGGGAGAAAGAAAGAGAGAGAAACATCGATGTGAGAGACACATCGAGTGGCCACTACTCACATGACCCCAACGGGGGCCGGGGACAAACTGCAACCAAGGTACGTGCCCTTAACAGAACCGAACCCGGGACTCTCCGGTCCGTGGGCCAACGCTCTAACCGCTGAGCCAAACTGGCCAGGGCAGGGCTATATTGTCTTTTATCCTTCCCTAGTTTTCTTATAAACTCATGCTTACAAAACAAAGTTCTTGCCATTAACCAGACATATTTAACTGCATTTTTAGCAAATTAACTTAAAAATATCCTTCTATCTTAAAAGTATATCAGTTATAATCCATAGTTTTTAGAAGCCTAAAAATTCTATCTATTTGCAAAGAGAAAAAAAAAAAATATCTCACCTATAAAATCTAGGTAGGAAAGTACAGGGATTACCTTTCTCTACTGTCATCATGGATACATAGTTCGATTCAGTTAAAATTAAAACAATTCAACAAATATTTATGGAATCCCAACTGTGTGCTAGGCACTGTTGTGATACAGCAGTGAAAAAAAGCAGATCCCTGCCCTCATGGAGCTTAAATACTACTAGGGAGAAACCATAGTAAACAATAATAATAAATATATAAAATATCTAGTATTTCCATACACTGTAGCAACACCTGTTTTTTAAATTTATTGGAACACAGCTACACCCATTCATTTATATGAGTTCTCAAGTAGGGTCAATCTTGACCCCCAGGGGACATCTAGCAATGTTTTTAGTCGTCACTACGGTGGGAAACTATGGGCACCTAGCCCTGGCATCTTGTAGTCAGAGATACTGCTAAACATGCTACAGTGCACAGGACAGCCGCCCATAACAAAGTATCTGGCCCAAAATATCAGCAGTACCATGGCCGAGATACCCTGATTTATGTATTGCTCCGCATGCTTTTGCCCTAAAATAGAGCTGAGTAATTCTGACAGAGGCGTTATGGCCCTCAACACCTAACATATTTATTATCTGGCCCATTGCAGAAAACGTTTGCAAATTCTCTGTAAGTAACCATTAAAAAATATATGTATCGCACACACAGTCATTTATTTATCAATTCTAAAAAGTTTCCTTTAACATTTCTTCTAGAAATGAGCCAACTAATATTTTCATTTGTACCTCTTCTGGCCATATAAAGGGCTAGAGTAAAAGGTTATATTACATTTTGTCCTGACTCATTAAAGAGTATTTAAAACAGTGATTCTCAAAAGCCAGTCAGCAGATTACTGACCTGCCATGATGAAGTTTTCATTGACTCATAATGAAATGAGAAAAAAATAAGACAAATTTGGAACGTTTTCATAAAGCTGATTTAATTCAATGTAAAGTTCTGTTCTTTATTATTATATCCTTCCTGTATTTTAAACATTAAAATGTCCGTCTTTTCTGAAACAATGCTGATAATAGCTGTTTTTGTTTAATATGACAAAACTAATAGTTGTAACACTAGATCAAACCAATAAAAAATTAATGGTTTTGAAATCTGAAAGTCAGAAAACCACTAATTTAGAGGTTTTTGCTCCAATATGAGGATTCCTTGATATTAAACATATTTCACATGTCATTGCTGAAGGCATTTCTTAAATGTGTTTTACAATGTCTAGTAAGTGATGAACTACAGCTGAAGGCTTTTCCACATTCACTACAATCATAAGGTTTTTCTCCAGTATGAATTCTCTGATGTTTAGCAAAGGATGAATCGTGCCAAAAGGCTTTCCCACAATGATTGCATTCATAAGGTTTCACTCCAGTGGGTACTCTTTGATGAATAGATAGATGTATTCTCTGGCTAAAGGCTTTCCCACATTCCTTACATTTATATGGTCTTTCCCCAGTATGAGTTCTCTGGTGTTGAGTCAGGTATGTGCTATGGCTGAAGGTTTTACTGCATACATTACAAACATAGGGTTTCACACCAGTATGAATAATCTCATGTTGCCTAAGGTGTCTGATCTGGAAAAATGCTTTTCCACAGTCTTTGCATTTAAAAGGTTTCTCTCTAACATGGGTTCTCAGATGCTGGATCAGCCCAATGCTCTGACTGAATGCTTTCTCACACATACCACATTCATAGGGCTTCCCCCCAGTATGGATTCTAATGCGTTGAGTAAGAGATGATGGATGTCTGAAGGTTTTCCCACATTCTTTACATGCGTAGGGTTTCTCACCAGTATGGATTTTCTGATGTGGAATAAGGGATGAACTTTGGCTAAAGGATTTTCCACATTCTTTACATATGAAAGGTTTCTCTCCAGTATGAATTATCGTGTGTTCTGTAAGGTGAATAAGCTGTTTGAAGATTTTTTCACAAATATTACATTCAAAGGTTTTCATTCTTGTATAGCTCCTTGAATGATTTGTCAAATCTAAATTGTATCTACTTCTCTTCCCAGATATGTCATATTTATGTTCTCTTTCTCTTGGAGGACCTACTGGTCCTGGAATATCTTGTGAGCTCACATTATTACTTTTCTCAAATCTGAGCATTTTCCTGTGGATCAAGGGAATTTGCCCCTTACCCATTCCTTGGTTTTCCTGGTGGCTTTCTAACTGACCCCTTTTGGAGACTCTTCTAAATGTGGAACACAAGGTGCTCCCTCTCGTGGACCTTTCCATCACCGGGCCGTGGTGAAATTCTCTCCATGAAATGTCATTCTCTAAAGTAAACTCACTGGTTCCTGTTTTACTCTCCAAGTCTGAAAGAAATTCAAAAATACAAATGACCCATACTCACTGCACTTTAAAAAATAAATGAATGTAGTGAGAACAAGAGGGGGAAACAGAGTATTAGGCATGATACATGCTTTTTTTTTTTTTTTTTTTTAATTCTCACCTGAGGATATTTTTTCTATTTATCATCAGATAGAGTGGGAGGGAAGAGGAGAGAAAGGGAGATAAAGAGAAACATTGACATGAGAAAGACACATCGACTGGTTGCCTCCCGCATGATCTGGTTGGGGCCGGGAACAAACAGCAACCAAAGTACGTGCCCTTGACTGGAATCAAACCCGAGACTCTTTGGTTCACAGGCTGATGCTCTAACTGCTGAGCCAAACCGGCCAGGGCAGGCATGATACATTCTTGCTGCTATCATGAGACAGAAAGAACAGGAGGGGTTCAGGGTGAGAAACTTGTTTGGGAGAGAAGAAGGCTCTGTTTTTGGATGTACTGGGTTTGAAGTAGCAACAGTGCATCTATATAGAGAAGTCCTGAATACCAGGGACATGTGGGAATAAAGTTAATATGGATGCCTACGACCAAGATGAAAATATGGAGAATATCAGTATCAAAGGGATAGTTGAAACCATCACAACACATTTGTGGAAGTTTACAAAGAAATAGAATTGCAGTGTAGAAGACAGAGGCTCCCCGGGGATTGTAGCGGAGACTGCTGGCTCTTCACTGGAAATCTGTGCTCATTTTTTAACACACGACTACACTGTATTTCCCAATCTTCCTTGAATTTGATTGAGTGAAGTGACAAAGGTCTCCCCCATTAAGTCAATGAGAGTAAAAGTGAGTGAACTACTCCAGGCTGGCCCATAAAAAACTCCCAAATGAGCTCATTCTACTGCTGGGTAAACTTAGATGAGGAGGGGGGTCTAGAGGATTGTGGAGCGACCATGTGGACGAAATCTTGGTTCCAGATTTGCCAGGTGGAAAACAACTGTCCATTGAACTAAATGGTTCCCCCTGACCAGTATATAAGCAAGAAATTCCTATTCTATTTGAGCCAAATTTTAAAATCTATTTGCTATAGTTGTTTATGTCTATCCTAATGAAGGCAGAAATGATACATCTATATCTAAAAGGGTATTGATGAGAAGCACTGAAAAAGCAAAAAGAGAGATAGAGGAGATAAAAATTATTAAACTAGTTGGTGGAAGATAGAATACCAAACTACTGGTGAAGTCTATACAACCTAATGCTGCCGGGTAGAACAGCGTCACACGAACACAAACTGTGGAGTCAGGATGATCAGAATTCAAATACTGACTCTACCAAGTCGTAGCTAAGGGACCCAATACAAACTTCTTAACCTAGAGCCTTCTTTTGTTTTTTATCCTCACCTGAGGACATTTTCTTTTTGCACCCACGTGAGCGAGACACGTCGACTAGTTTCCACAACTGGGGCCAGGGACAAACTGCAACCGAGGTACGCGCCCTTAGCAGGAACCAAACCCGGGTCTCTCTGGTCCGCGGGCCGATGCTCTAACCGCTGAGCCAAACCGGCCAGGGCACCTATGAGCTTTCTTTTCCTCATTTGCTAGATGAGGCTAAAGTAGGCATAGGACTCACAGAGTCCAGCTTGGTAAATCAATGTTCGTTCTCTCTCTCTCTCTCTCTCTCTCTCCCCCCCCCCCCACTTCCTCTCTCTCTAAAGATCAATTTTTTTAAATCTTTAAATGGAATCATGAAAGAAGGTGAAAACCATGATAAAAGGACACAAGAAGCTGGGGAAGGGTGCTATATTTAATAAGAAGAGAACCATGGATATCTGACTACACAGGAGAAAGAAATGATCGGGGTAAGGTTTGGAATGCTGGAGAAAGCAAGAAAACCATGAAAGTCAGGTCAAGAGAAATGAAGAAGGCTAACCCGACAATAAAGACATCTCTTCCTCTGACTCCAGAGAAACTAATGAGAAGAGGCAAGTGCAGGAAAGGGGCAATCAGGCTTCTTGTGGGTTCTAGCCAGATGGCCTCAGCCTTTCCCCACAGCTCGAGAAGCGCTGAGAAGAACTCTGGCAGACATGACATAGGCCCCATGACATGTGCCTTGCTCTTACCTGAACCTGGACCTCCTAAAATCTCTCTCTCAATCAGCCATGGTTCTTCTCCTTTCTCCAACTGGGAAATCACAACAGGCTTGGAAAGCTGATATCCTGCTCATGGGAAAGAAAAAAACTGCATGTACTGAGGTCAAAAAGCCATCCCAAGAATTTAAAGAGAGTTCTTTGTTATTCAGGCCTTCCGAAGGGTATAGTAGAAAGACCATTGCATAAACAAAACAGCAATCCTGACTCAGTATTTGAAATGAACTAGAAACCTTGAACAGAGGCCCCAAAACCCAAGCATAGCACTTAACTTACAAATAAAGATTTTCCAATAGGCAGGTTACAAGGGGAACCCATCCTTACCCACCGAGACCAGGTTCCCGTAGTTCTCCAGCATCACCTCCCGGTACAGAAGCTGGTGAGCAGGGGCCAGCTGCCCCCACTCCTCCTGGGTGAAGTCCACAGATATGGCCTTGAAGGTCAACATTTCCTAGAACATCAAATATGTTCCTTTTCAGCCTGAGTTCAGGAAGTTCTGACCTTGTCTAATGCTAAGATTCTAGTCAAGTCTTCCTGGACACCCAACTGTTTGGCTGATCTCTGCTGGAGGTTACAGAACGATGCCGAGAGCATGTAAGTTGTCTTTTGCAGCTTACCATTTGGCAGAAGTCAAAATACTCATGAAATATTAAAGAAGATCACAGAACATTGTGTAGCAATTTAGATTACAGACAACAGAGATGAGGGATATTTGAGAAAGGAGCTAAGGCCACAGGGAAGACAGGGAGCCCTGTTGGGCTGAAAGAATTGTGAAAATGAGAACATTTCAGCTTGGGTAAAATACCTTTAGCTGGGTATATCTGTTCATAAGAAAAGTATTTGAGAATAGCATGTTTTTGGAGGGAGCAAGAATTCCATCTAGTAAAGATGATCCCTTGATGAAAGCAGACACTATACTATTAAGAGCCTGTTATGTATGATCTACAGAAAATTCAATAATCATGTGAGAGTTATTTTAAAATACATACTCCCAAATGCAAAGGGAACCCAGAAGCCATAAAACTGAGATAATAACACATTCCTTAAATATGGAGACTATTTTAATGCTTTTTATGTAACTGAAATTCTACAATGTGTTTCAGGACTATTATAATGGCTGACATTGAGGAAGGTTAAAGACATTCTATTAAACCCTGTACCATGTGATTTTGGAAGCTAAGAGCACCCCACTTAAAACACTTCTGTTTTCCAATAATATCTCCTTTTAAGTTGGTTTTCTCTGATTACTCTATTAATTTTCTTGTATTTCTCAACGCTTCTGGGGTTTGGTAGCAAAGAACTTTGCCAGTGCATTGGTTTTCTGATTAGCTCATTTATGAGACATAGACACTATTAAACTGCTCTTCGAAGCTTCCCTTCCTTTTCCGCTCAGCCTATTTAGTTTGTGCCCTTCATGACCTTTTCAGCTACAATTTTGCTCCAGGATGTGACCAAGACACCAAGACACACACACACACACACACACACACACACCAGCATGATTTTTTTTTTTTTTAAGTTAAATTTTTTTATGTTTTTATTGGTTTTTTTTAGAGAGAGAGAAAGGGAGAGGGGGAGAGAGATACAACCATCGATCGGCTGCCTCCCACACACAGCCCCCAGGGATCGAGCCTGCAACCTGGGCATGTGTCCTGACTGAGAATGGAACTGGAACCTCTCAGTCCATGGGACAACACTCAATCCACTGAGCCACAGCGGGCAGACAACCAGCATGATTTTTAAATCTGTTGGGTAATTGGCTACAGGTCTGTTAGAAACAAGAGGGTCTCTGAGGAAGGTTACTACCGGTGGGAAAATTACCTATGAAAATAGTGGATGCAACCTGGTTTTGAACAGGCTAAGAAAATCCAAGCCAGGAAGTTGAGTCGAAGAAAATCAAAGTCTAGGACTTTTAAAATATGAAAAACAATTTCAAGAAAGTGACAGGAAACTCCAACCCACCTGGAATTCTGCTGTCCGGGCTCCAGAGGTCCCTTCATCCTTTAAACATTCTCCCTGGGTCTCCTCAGCATCCTGAGATAGCAGAGCTGGGGAAGGAAAAGAGCCATGAGGTTTGCATCTCCCCAAACCCCCAAATTAAAACTGCCTGCAGACCTGCTGTTTAGGGCCCCTCTTTCAATACATTCACAAAGAGGGACATTTAGAGAGACTCAAGTAGACTGGAGCCTCCTTAGAGAGGAGAACCAGCAGTGCATTTGTTTTGGGGATTAATACTTTCCAGTGTCAACGCTGGTCCTAAAGCACAGATCTATCAGGCCAGTCCTCTGTTCAAAAATCCTCAAAGGGCTCTGGCCAGGTAGCTCAGTTAGTTAGAGCATGGTCCCGATACACCAAGGTTGCGGGTTCAATCTTCAGTCAGAGTACATACGAGAAGCAACCAATGAATGCATGAATAAGTGGAACAACAAATCGGTGTTTCTAAAATCAGTCAATCAATTAATCAAAGATCTGACGACCAGATCTCACCATTGGGAAAGTGTGTTCCTTCCTTGACATTTAGCAAGTAATTTGTGGGGGTGATACTTTGATACCATGTGAATATTCTGTTCCCCATCAACCTTTCAATTATTTCATTTACAGTAAAATATTCTATTATTTCATCTGTATTTATTATTGGCAGGTGTTTTCTGTAAAGAGCTTTCCCTCAACAACTGGCAATGATCTGAAAAACAAGGCAAATGCATCCTCATTCCCTTTATAATCTATTTTCAAAGTAAGAAATCAGTGTATTAATCACTACCAACATTGGCAAATGAGTTTCTGCCTTCTTTCTCTTTTTTTTTAATCCTAACCTGAGGATATTTTTTTCAAATATCTTCAGATAGAGTGGGAGGCAGAGAGAGAGAGAGAGAGAGAGAGAGAGAAACACATTAATGTGAGAGAGACACATTGATTGGATGCCTCCCACATGACCCTGACCAAAGCTGGGGACGAACAACCTGCCCTTGGCCAGAATCCAACTCGAGACTCTTTAGTCCGCGGGCGGACGCTCCAACTGCTGAGCCAAACGGGCCAGGGCTGGGCTTGTCCACTTTCGATGAGGACACGACGGGAAACATGGAGGTTTCACAGATGTACGAGTGTCCTCCCTCTCAGGAACCCAGGGAACACACAGTACCCCAGTCCGGAGTCTGCACCGTTTGCTGTGGAGGCTCTGGAGGAACACCGCCCACCTTGAGCACCGTCTCTCTTCAGCAGGCGGCTGCAGGCTCCAGGTTATTTATCCTAGGCAGTCCCCGCTATACTCCCCGGCGACGCTGGACGGAAAACACGAGTCAGCAGAAGGAGCTAGCAGGCTCAGTCACGTGGTCAGAATTCTAGAACTCGCACGAACCGTTTAACAATTTTTACAAAAAATACACACAGACCCTGTGTATATACACAATCCACATGGCCCTAAACACGATGCTCGTGTCACGAAACATAAAGAGAGTAAAACCCATGTTTGAAGCAGTATTATGTTTTAAATCGTCTGAGATCTGGAATCGAAAGGGATCTGGGTTTGAATCCCAGCTCCTTCACTTGCTGCGGATCCTGTAAGCCCTCTAACCCGGTTTCCTCCCCTCTGCGCGGAGAGGATAACCCTTTCTCCGGGTCTGCAGCGGCCTTGCCCTGCCTTCTCAGCCTCTGTCCGAGCACGACTGCCAGTCCCCGGCGTGACCGCGGGCGGGGCGAAACCGGGGCCTCCCCTCCCCAGACCCGGGTCCCGCTCACCGCTTCGCGGACTCGAGCGCGCGCCCTTGCCCGCCGCCGCGGCCGTCTGGTGTCGCGCGACGCGAACATGCTCCCAGCAGCGCGGCCCGGGCGGTGCGCCTGCGCGGCCTTGGCCTCTGCGCGTGTTCCCGGCGTCCTCCGGGGCAGCTCCTGCTCGCAGGCGCCCCCCGGGACGCTCGCCCGGCGGTGTGCCCCTCTCGGTTTGCTGCATCCCGGGTCCCAGTCCAGGGTGGAGCAGCCCACCTTCTCCCGAGCCTGTGTCCTCGTCCGACCCCGGAGACTGCTGAATAGAACCAGCTCTCCGCCGAGAATAACCATGCGCATGTGGGGAGGTTTGAAACCCTTGACAACAGGGAAACATCTGTATCACTTTTTTTTTTTTTTTTAATGTTTTTTATTGATTAGAGAGAGAGAGGGGTGGGAGAAACATCAATCAGCTGCCTCCCACATGCATCCCGACTGGGGATGGAACAGCAATCTGGGTTTGGGCCCCGATTGGGAATCCAACCAGTGACCTTGACCTTTCAGTGTACAGGACCACAGTGGGGCCGCACTGACCACATCTGTATCATTTTTTTTTTTTTTGTCAAGACAACGTTGGTATACAGGAATCCATGCCACTGTCACTTAATAAATGGTACGCGTAAAAGACTGAAAATGTAATGGAATCCAGTGTTTTATTAAGAGAATATCACAATCAGGTAGTCTTTTTGTTTTAGTATTTAGTAAGTTCTTATGTTAATCCCTTTCCTTGTATTTCGGAAATTCCAGAAAATACACAAAAGCAAAATAATATCTGTAATCTCACCAAGTGGAGAGAACCATTGCTAACATTCGGTGCACACACGTGCTTACACACTCACACACAGCAATTGTTTTTTTTTCATGCATTTTAATATAATTTTTTGCAAAAATTATTATACTGTAATGCTGTTTTACTGCTGAGTTCTATGTCAACAAAATAGTAGTACATCATTCCAAATACATACTTCTACGTTAATAGTTACAAAAATAACAATTTAGGAAATAGAATAAAACTATGTAGTTGCTAGCTGTTATGGATTGAATGGTTGTGCCTCCCCACCTTACTTCCCAAAATTCGTATATTAAAGCCCTAACTCCAGTGTAGCTGTATTTGGAGAAAGGAAGTCATTCAGATTAAATGAGATCACATAGGTGGGGCCCCCACCCTGTGCTTCCCTGCTCCTCCCATCCCCACTAAGGATTAATGTATTTATGAAGAGAGACACCAGAGGGCTCACTCTCTGAAGGTGCATGCACTGAGGAAAGGTCATGGTGAGGATTTTGGAAGAAGGCACTATCTGTGTACAAGCCGGAAGAAAGCCCTCACCAAAAACTGATCCTGCTAGACCTTGATCTGGGACTTCTAGTCTTCAGAATTGTGAGAAAATAAATGTCTGTTGTTTAGGCCACCCAGTCTATGATATTTTGTTATAGCAACCCAAGCAGACTAATGCACTGGCATATAGTATGTACAGAAATATGAGGCTTTAAGTGCATTACATATTTTAACTGACTTAGTTCTCATAACCAACACTTGAGGTAAGTACTATTATTATTCCCACTTTGCAGATAGGATATGGGTTTGGAGAAGTTAAGTAACTTGCCCTGTATTACACAACTTGCAATTGGTGAATCCAGGCAGCCTATGCGCCGATCTGCTACTCAAAACTATAGCATAAAATATGGTAAAAGTTCATGGTAGAGTTCATAGGTAGTGGTACATGAATGCATGCTATAAAGTTCTTTCAATTTTTCTGTATGTTTGGATATTTTCATAAAATATTGGAAAAATAAGGCCAAGAATAATTAAGAATTATGTGGGACATTACAAATATTATTGATTTAAATAGATAGTGCCCTGGCCAGTGTGGTTCTATGGTTAGAGCACAGGCCCATACACCAAAGGAACTCAGGTTGTATTCCCGGTCAAGGGCACATACCTGGGTTGCAGGTTCAATCCCCAGCCCAGGTTGGGGTGCGTGCTGGAGGCGACCAATCAATATGTCTCTCTCACATTGATGTTTCCCCCCACCCCTCACTTCTACTCTCTCTAAAATTCAATGTAAAAACATATCCTCAGGTGTCTGGCCGGTATGGCTCAGTGGTTGAGCGTTGACACATACACCAAGAGGTCGCCAGTTTGATTCCCGGTCAGGACACATGCCCAGGTTGTGGGCCTGATCCCCAGTGGCGGACACTCAGGAGGCAGCCAATAGATGTTCTCTCTCATCAATGTTTCTATCTCTCTCTCCTTCTCACTTCCTCTCTCTCTAAAAAAAACAATAAAGGGGGGAAATTTTTTTTTTTACTATCCTCAGATGAAGATTAAGAAAAGGAAAATAGAACATTGTAAATATGTTACTTTTCCTCCACTTTAATACTCCCCAGTCAAAATCTCTTCTTTTTACTAAGTTAAATGATTCTAAAGTTCACCTGGAAATGTTAAGTGTCCCAGAATGGCCAATAAAAATGTCCAAGAATAATGAAGTCAGAATTGCCCTACCAAAAAGATATTATCTTGTATTATAGAGGCACAATAATAAAAATAAAACTAGTGCCCTGGCCGGTTTGGCTCAATGGTTAGAGCATCGGCCTGCGGTCCAGAGAGACCTTGGTTCGGTTCCCGCTAGGGGTGTGTGCCTCAGTTGCAGTTTGTCCCCAGCCCTGGTTGGTCGTGCAGGTGGCAGCCACTCGATGTGTCCCTTTCACGTCGATGTCTCTCTCTCTCTTCCTCTCTCTCCCTTCCACTCTATCTGAACAAAAACTGGAAAAAAATATCCTTGGGTGAGGATTGAAAAAAAACAACTAGTGCCAAAATATAATCATAAATTAGTGAAATGAAATTGGAAGCCCAGACACTGACTTGGTAATTTAAATTTAATATATTATATAAGTGACATTTCAAATTAGTGAGGTACTGTGGGATTATTCAATAAAGGTCATTAGGACAACTGGAGAGTTGAGACCTGAGCAGACACCTTACCAAGAAAGATACACAGATGACAAGTAAACATATGAAAAGATGTTCAACATTATGTATTAGGGAGCTGTAAATTAAAACGAGGTACCACTACACACCTATTAGGATGGCCAAACTCCAAAACACTGACAACACCAAATGCTAGCAAGGATGTGTAGCAACAGAAATTCATTCATTGCTGGTGAGAATGCAAAATGGTGCAGGCACTTTGGCAAACAGTTTGGCAATTTCTTACAAAACTAAACGTACTCTTATCATACAATCCAGTAATCATGCTCCATGGTACTTACCTAAATGAATTGGAAACTTATGCCCACACAAACACCTGCACGCAAATGTTTATAGAAACTTTATTTATAATTGTCAGAACTTGGAAGAAACAAAGATGTCCTTCAGTAAGTGAATAAACTGTAGTACATCCGGACAATGGAATATTATTCAGTTGTAAAAAAAAAAGCGCTATCAAGCCATGAAAAGACATGGAGGAAACGTAAGTGTATATTATTAAGGGGACTAAGCCATTCTGAAATGCTGTACGTATACAGTATGATTCTAACTACAGGACGTTCTGAAAAAGGCACAACTATGGAGACAGTAAGAAAAAAAATCTGTGGTTGCCAGGAGTTAGAAGGGAGGAAGGGATGAATAGGCAAACCCCATAGGATTTTTAGGATGGTAAAACTATTCTGTATACTACAATGTTGAATTCATGCCATTATACATTTGCCAAATCCCTTACAATGTCTAACACCAAGAGTGAACCCTCATGTAAGTTATGGATTTGTGGTAATAATGATATGTTAATGTAGGTTCATCAGTTGTAACAAATGTACCCCTCTGGTAGGTCAAAAGGAGGAGGTTGGGGGAGGTATATGGGAAGTCTCTGTACTTTCTGCTCAATTTTGTTAACCTAAAACTGCTCTAAAAAAATAAAGTCTGTTAATTTCTTAAGTCTTTACCACAAGACTTTTCAGAGCAAAGAAGGTGCATGCATTCTTTCCCAGACTTATTTCAGCGTTGCTATGGAACACCTCTGAGCATCTCACATTCCTCATAAGCAGTCCATGAATTGCTGCTCTAAGCCACTCCATTCTCCCCTACCCCTACAACCAGGGCCCTGGTTCAGCTCTCACCCTTTCTCTGGTCCCCTAGATCCAGTCTTGTTCCCTCAATACGTTGTTCTCAGTAGCTGCCTAAAACTCAAATCTGACCGTGTCACTCCACTATTTACAACACTTCAAGCTCAATTCCTTTCTAGGGTATGGGAAGCCCCCTCTGATCTGGCCCAACCCCACCGGTCTTACCTCTCATCACACAGATTCACATACCTTAGAAACATGGACTGCTGTGCTTCCCAAATGTTCTATGCTCTTTTTCACTCAGCACTATCTGTCTGGAATACTCTTCTCCCCACCCTGTCCCCCCGCCCCCCACTGGTTAACCACTACCTCTCCTCTAACACTATTGTCCCATGAGATTGTGAGCTTAGGAGTAGGGACTATGTCAAATTCGTTTTGTCTTATCTCTTCTTCCCAAATTGTAAAAGATGATGGGCCCCAAGGCTGTGTCCTCTTCTCATTGGGCTTCCTTCGGTGACAGGATCCAGTCTCGGGGCTTTACATACCATCATACCCTAACAGCTCCCAAACTGATACCTCCAGCCGAGCAGTTCCCAACGCAGACGTTCACCCTTCTGTTCGGCTCTTTTTCCAGATCTCCACACGACTGGCTGCTTATTCAGGCCCGTTTAAACGTCACCTCCTCCTGACTTCTCCATTCAAATGGTCTCATAACCACTTTTCCCCCTTAACTTGCCTTACCTTGTAGCACAACAGAAATGAAATGATTTATTTACTTGTTAACTGTCCACCTCTCCTACCACACTATGCTGTGAGATTGGGGAGCTTTGATTCATTGCTTTATTCCAGAGCCTACGATACTGTTTGCCACATTGTAAACACTTACTAAATATCTGTTGAATGAATAAATGCCTAACATAGGCCTGGCACATAATTATTGCTCACTTTTGAGTGCTAAGTGCCCAATACTAGTATTTTACTGCTGCATTTTACCATTAGCCCCATTTTACACTGAGACACGGGGTTCAGCTGCTTGCTAGGTCAGAGTAAGAAGGGATATAAATATTGGATGCCTGACCCAGTTTCACTTTCTTAGCCACTGTGCCAACCTCTCACATCTGGAAGTGTTCAAAAGGTGCATTCAAAGGAAGGGAAGGAGGGAGGGAAGGGAAGGGAGACGGAGAGGGAGGCAGGGAGCAAGGAGGCAGGGAAGGAGGGGAAGTGCTTCTAGTTCTGATGTTCTGTGACTCTAGCAGGTGCAGATTTCCACAGCTCCCTCGGCTCCCAACTCTGGACATCACTGGGTAAAGGTCCCCTTTCTGACTGTCTGAGCCTGGGCCTGGCCCTGGGGTTTGCCCCATACATATTTTTTTTAAATACAGGGAATGAGGGAACTGGCCCCAGAAAGCAGAAAATGTGGGTGGAACTCACCCTCTTCCAAGGGTGACACACAGTAACAGCAAGCAAACAGTCCTTCCCTGCAATATTTATTAAGGAATTTACACATACACAGGAGAAAGGCAACCAGGAATGATGGTTCCCACAGGTGAAATCTTATAAGCAAAGTTTTCTTGTTTTAATTTTCAAGTAGGGTGAACAATGACCGAGGAAAGCTGCCCGGGCTCTTTGCCTCGTACTCCTGGAACAGGTGGGGCGACAGAGCAGCCCGGGATACACAGGCAGAAAGAGTGACTGGCAGGTTGGGAGAGGGGAAGGAGAAAGAGAGCCATCAATGAGACTGCGTTGTTTTTTAAGCTATAAGAAAAACTGGTAACAGTTTTAGGCTGTTGATAAATTAATTCCTCTCTGTTGTAAACCTAAACCTGAAAAACCAGAAACAAAAATACCCAGAGCAGATGGGAGAGAGTGGGAGGAGGAATACACACACACACACGCACACACACACACACGCAGTACACACATTAGCTCTGCATTCCCTCTGGGGGGGCTTGGTCCTCCAGCCACGGAGCCAGCTCCTACTGCAGGCAGGATGGAGGTGGGGAAAGGGCTGTGTGTTTTGTGCAGGACCGTCACAATAAGTCTTTGGTGCTAATAAAGGCTGACTGAAGCAGCGAGTCCTGAAGCCTCCGATCCAGAAAGCAATTTAGGGCGCAGGAGAGTAATGTTTTTGCTCATCCTCATAGCTGAGGGTGTGTCTCTCCCCAGGATTAGGGACCAACCTGATCTAAGACCCAAGAAGTATTTCACATTTGATTTCAGTACTTTCTTCATTCCCATAAATCATGGGAGCATGATGCCTCCCTCTTCAACAAATAATTTAAACATGTAGAAATTGCTTATCAACTTACATGGGAGTCCTTCCAAACCCTCCCCTCTTTGCCTAAAACACAACACCTACAGACCCCCTCTGAGAATTTGATAGGAGGTTTAACCTTCCCTGTTATAAGTGCCTTCTGCCAACAATTCCTAAGGTGCTGGTGCAGGAGAGGACTGGGGTGGCTAGGAGGAAGTCAGTATGGCCAGGGGACAGGTACAACATAAAGCAACAGAGAGGTCTGCGTGTCTGGGAAGTGGCTGGGCTGGGCAGAATGCCAAACCCCAAATGACAGATTCAGCAATTTCTAAACCAAATAGAGAGGTAGGAAAAGGGGATAGGGTGAAAGAGTTGGAGAAAGAAGAAAAAGGGGGGAGAGAGGGCAGCGGAGAGTGGCAGCCATACAGGTGTTTTGTTTTCATTTCCACATCTGAGAACTGAGAGTCTGATTTGCTGCCTGCCCATTTCCGCTGCTCATCGACTGTCCATAGCTCAGCATGCCATTGGCTCCACAGAAGTTCATCCCAGCCATCTGCTGGGTCATCTGAAAGGGAGAGAGGAGACTTTCAGACTAGGATGTGGGCATGCAGCCAATCAGTACAAAGGCAGGGTCGGAGTCCTTCTGTCTGCAGGGATGGGGAGGATGAGACAAAGGGGAACCCTGTTACGGCACATAACTGCCCTGAACCTTAATAGAGCACTTCAAGGACGCCAGGCCACGTAAATGAAGGACTCTTCAGAAAAGAGATACTGACAGAGACTAATGCTCAGAGAGGGAGAGAAGGAATCCTGGAACTAGTCAACATAAAGGCGGCATGAGGAGTTATTCACATTTTCCCTTCCAGGCTCTCATCCTAAACAGAAGGGGCCTATTGTTCGTTTGCCAGAGCCTCGCCAAGCCTGGGGGTACAGAGACACCCCTGCCAGCATTCCTGCCTTATCTCCGGGGAGTTATCACTGGCAGTGAAAGTGCTTGCACAAGCTCAAGCAGAGGAAGAGAACTGGAGTATTCAGATGAACAAAGGAAGGCAAAAAAAGACCAACAGGTCTTCAGTGCGTGAGAAGGGAAGTTGTTGAGAGAAAAGAGTCAGTGGGGTCAGGGCCTCTTTATGAATTAGATGGAAAGACTGGCCTCTGGCAGTGAACAGGAGAAACAATTTATCAAAGCAAAATGCCTTAAATTTCCTAAGCCTGGTACATTTTCTCTAGAAGTACTTTTTCTCTAGGAGTCTTTTAAAGAAAATGTCAAGCTTACAGAAGTGTTGAAATAGTACAATAAAACCCAGATAGCCCTGGCCGGTTTGGCTCAGCGGTTAGACCGTCAGCCCAGGGACCGAAGGGTTGAGAGTTCGATTCCCAGTCAAGGCCACATACCTGAGTTGCAGGTTTGCTCTCCAACCCGGGTTGCGTGGGAGGCAACCAATCAATGTGTCTCTCTCACATCAATGTTTCTTTCTTTCTCTCTCTCTCCCTCCCTCCCTCCTTCCACTCTATCTAAAATCAACAGAAAAATATCCTCAGGTGAGGATTAACAAAAACAAACGAACAAAAAATATATACATATATCCCTTCTTAAATTCATCAATTATTAGTGTTTTGCCATATTTTCTAATGTATAAATATGTATAAACTTTTTACATTTTCAATGGGCACTGAAAATTGCGGATATTGTGACATTTCACCCCTTAAGTCAGGATGCATTTCATAAGAAATAACACTTTCCTAGAACCACAATACAATTAACATGCTCAAGAAATGTAAGATTAATAAAATATTCTAATATATATTTCATTTTCATGTCTCTTTAGTCTCCGTTAATCTAGAACACTTCCCTCACCACATTTTTCTTTTTTTCTTGACACTGTTTTAAGAATCCAGGACACTTACTTAGCATAAAATCCTTCTATTTGGATTTATAATCATGTTTTCTTATGATTGGATCCATTTTTGGCAAGAATTTATGTAGGTGATAGTGTCCTTCTTAGGTCTTAGTGCAAGACACCAGAAAGCACATGATATTAATTTGTCCCGCTGTTGATAATTTTACATTTGATCACTTGGCTAAGATAGTAACTATCATTATGTTTTTCATTATAATTAATACATAATCTGAAGCATATTTCTTCAAGAATATGCGAATACCCTATTTCTCTACAATTATTAGTTGTCATTCTTCCAAAAAGAAGGCTTTCCATCCCTCTATCCCACACCCATTTTTTATAAAATATTACTATGGACTCAAGGATTTTTTCCCTTCGGTGTGGTATAATCCATTAGTGCCATTCTTGGGTCAAGAGCACCCTCTTCTGTTAGAACAGCGAAATGACTATTTTGCAGGAGGAGGACCACGTGTTTCTGATTCTGAGATTCTCTTTTCCACTTCCCTTCACCACCAGCCCTCTAAAGGGCACATTTTCCTTTCTTTTTTTTTTTTTTTTTAATCCTCACCTGAGAACATTTTTGCATTTATCTTTAGATAGAGCGGGAGGGAGAGAAGGCGGAAGAGAGAGAGAGAGAAACATCAATCTAAAAGAGACATTGACTGGCTGCCACCCACACAACCCCAACCGGGGCCAGGACAAACTGCAACCGAGGTACGTGCCCTTAGCAGGGTCTCTCTGGTCCGTGGGCTGATGCTCTAACCACTGAGCAAAACCGGCCGGGCTCATTCTCCTTTCAAGTCATCCCACCTCCCCCTTGAAACTATGCTTTCCAAGGCTACCATCTGTAATCCTATATATTTCAATCCCTTATTTTTGATTCTCCAAATAACCAGAGTCCTAATCTACCAGGTCTCAGATCTCTTCTCAGCATGTTTCCAGTCAGGGTAGGTCTTTCTCCTTCTAGGGGTAATTCCTTCTAGGGGTAATTCCTTCTAGGGGTAATTTCATCTATCTTCTGTCACCTCTGGTCCCCTGCTCCCTCTCTTCTCTTCAGTCTCCTCCGTGATGCTGGCTCTGCCGGATATAGGTGTTTATATACGCCAACAGCCATGTGATTTGAAGTCTGTAGGATTCTGTCTACTAGACGTGGTAGCCATGGGTTACGGGAGGTTTTAGTTGCGCTCCTTGTGTATCTGTCCGGGTAATTTTTGTTTTGATGACTACATGGAGAGATTTAGATTTAGTTACCCTTATTCTACAGGAATCCAGAACTCTGCAGGAAGTCTGACTTTAGATAGACCTTCTAGAAAGAAAAAAAGGCAAACCTAAGCATAAGAATGTCTCCCGTGTTACCTCATCTTCTATGAGGATTCAAAGGGTAAGGGAGAGAGACAAAGTGAGATGGCCTTGAGGAACTCTGAAGCTCTTGTCCCAAATAAAACTGGGGAGCTTACCTGAGTAAGGTTCCACTGCAGCTGCTGAGCTGGCTGAACCCCATACATAGTCTGGGGCACAGCTGCCATGCCTGCCATGTAGCCAGCCTGCTGGGTGGTCATCATTCCGTTTGGCACACCCATCATTGATGCCTGCATACCACCCATATAGCCTGCAGGCATGGCCATGGGGGCAACCATCCCAGAAGCCCCTGGCTGAGCTACCATGCCTACTGGTGGGGGCATCATGCTCCCCATTATGCTGTTAGGAGGTGCAACCCCAGGGAAGCTGGGGTAGGCTGTGGGATATGCCATCTGAGCAGGAGCCATGAACATTGCTGCCAAGAGAACATACATACAGATCTGTTAGGAAAGCACACAAAGCCAGTCCACAGTCTCACTGGCTACTCCTTTCCAGCTGCAATTCCTCAGTACTACTCAACTCAGAATGCTCTTTTACACAGCAACACAGAGAGCTTCCCTACAAGACTCCCCACGGCTTACCGCCAGTGGGCTGCTGACCTACTTCCCCCTAAGGTCTAGACCCAGACCTTGAGTGTCACAGACATGTGACACCAGGCCCCATAGAGAATCTGCTGGTACTCTCTGGCTTCACAAGAAATTCTGTTCATGTTCAGGCTTCTTTGAAGTATGATGTCACAGGCCTAAAGCAACTGCCGGTCACAACAAATAATTCCTGCATTTTAGTCCTCATGTCTCTATCTGGCATATTACCATGACCCCCAAGAAGTTTACCTGGGGCGGGCATCTGTGGCGTCTGGGAGCCATACAGTGAGAGGATGGAGTCTTTAGAGAGCTGTTTCTTGCCTGTTTCTTCGGATTTGCTCCCTGGCTCTGGAAACAGGTTCAGGTTTTCAGGAACAGAGCCGGCACTCCCTGCAGTTGGCATGGAACCTACAACCTTGGGGCAAAGAGGGCAGGGGGACAATTGGAATGGTCCTCATGGGGGTCTCTGTAAGGACCTCCCTCATCTCTCTGCTGCTAACATTTGCAATAAGAATTGATGGCTGGCCCAGCCCGTGTGACTCAGTGGCTGAGCGTTGACCCATGCACCAAGAGGTCACCAGTTCAATTCCTGGGCAGGGCCATGCCCAGGTTGTGGGCCCAATCCCCAGTGGTGGGCATGCAGCAGGTGACCAATCAATGTTCTTTCTCATTGATGTCTCTCTCTCTCTCTCTCTCTCTCTCTCTCTCTCTCTCCCTCTCTAAAATCAATAAAGAAAAAATTATTAAAAAAAAAAAAAAAAGAATTGATGGCTGGTCCTGGCCTGTTTGGCTCAGCGATTAGAGAGTCAGCCTGCAGATCAAAGAGTTGCGGGTTTGATTCTGATCAAGAGCACGCACCTCAGTTGCAGGTCGGTCCCCAGCCCTGGTTGGGTCGTTTGGGAGGCAACCAATCAATGTGTCTCTCGCACATTGATGTTTCTCTCTCACTCTCCCTTCCTCCCTCCCTCCCTCCTCCCTACTTTGTCTGAAAAATCAATGGAAAAACATCCTTGGGTGAAAATTAAAAAAAAAAAAAAAACAGAATTGATGGCTGAAATTAATAGCCTCCTGACTTTTTGACATTTTTACCATACAAATATCTGAAAACACCTGATAGTTAAACTCTGGAACAATACTTTGTTCTTTAGCAAAACAATGTGATTTGCTAAAATAAAAATAAATTTAAAAAATTAAAGCAACCTATAAATGACGCAGCCAGAAAGAACTGAGTTTAGATGCCAGAGTAGCCATTTACTAGTTGTATATCAAGAGGCTAGTCACATAATGTTTCTGACCTAATGTTTCCTCATCTATAAAATATCCATTTTGCAGAGTTGTAGTGAAGATTTTAAATCATAAATGAAATATACAAGATAATATCCCCAAAACACCTAGCACTGTACCTGGTACATAGCAGATAGTTCACAAATAGTAGCCATCAAATGTCTCAAGTCTTCCATACCTACAAATCCTCTGGCAATAACTCAGACTGAGGAGGTGACCTAAAAAGTACCAGCCTTTATACTCTGACACACCTAGAAGCCCACTCAAAGCCCACCTTTTTGGGCAGGAGAGAACAGAGTGTATAGTAATCTTAGACTGTGACAGAGATGGCACAATGTTAAGGAAAGAGTCAAGAACCAAGAAAACTGAAGTCCAGTTCCACCAAGAAGGCATGACTTGGCTCCGTGACTAAGTTATCAAAGTCACTATTTTCTTTTCTTTTTTTATCCTCACCCGAGGACATTTTTCCATTTTTTGTTCAGGTAGAGTAGGAGGGAGAGAGAGGAACAGAGAGAGAGAGAGAGAAACATCGATGTGAAAGGAACACATCGAGTGATTACCACCCGCACAACCGACCAGGGCCAGGGACAAACTGCAGCCGAGGTACGTGCTCTTAGCGGGAACCGAACCTGGGTCTCTCAGGACCACAGGCCGACGCTCTAACCGCTGAGCCAAACCGGCCAGGGCCAAAGTCACTATTTTCAAAACACTCTTTACATCTGAGGAGCCCACAAGACTCACCTTTCTGGAAACTGAAGAAGAGGGGGATGGAACAGAGGCCAAAAGATCTAAATCCTTCTCTAGGGCATTGCTGGTCTTACTGCTTGTAATGGAGCAGGCCACAGGAGCATCTGGAAAGAAAGATTCGAGGTGAAACGTAGCCTGCTCATTAAGCCCGTGCTTCCTTCTACTGCAGATACAAAGAAGACAGAGAAGGCCCATCTGCACCATCATGCACCTGGAAACGGGATGGGGCATCTCAAGAGAGGCCTTGTCCCCCATTTCCGAGAGCACTCTGGAAAAGCCTGCAGCCCGACTATCAGGCACAGGGCGGCAGAAAGCCAGGCCTGAAGGTCCATCAGCTCCACAGCAAGGGGGCTGACTGGCCCCTTCTAGGCTATTAGAGGGACAAAGCTATGTAGAATTCATTAAAGGTATGGAAATTAGAAGACTCAGTAACCAATAACCTAAATCAGCAGAAATGAACTAAAATAAAGTACTGCGATCAGTACTGGGAAAGGTGAAAAACAGGCTCTACTGCCCTGGCCGGTTTGGCTCAGCAGTTAGAGCGTCCGCCTGCGGTCCGGAGAGACCCGGGTTCGGTTCCCGCTAAGGGCACGTACCTCGGTTGCAGTTTGTCCCCGGCCCTGGTTGGTCGTGCGGGTGGCAGCCACTCGATGTGTCCCTTTCACAACGATGTTTCCCTCTCTCTCTCTTCCTCTCTCTCCCTCCCACTCTGTCTGTACAAAAAATGGAAAAATGTCCTCGGGTGAGGATAAAAAAAAATAAAAAAATAAAAAAAACAGGCTCTACCTCCGAAAGAGGTGGGGTTGCTAAGGTTTGGAGGAAAGTGAGCACAAGACAAGGGGCCATCTCAGAAACAGGTTGAACCTGAAAAATGAGAGGGTTGGGGGCAAGGTTCACAGGTGCTGGTTTAGTGAAAACGGCTACCACTGACCGAGTGCTTAGCATGTGCCAGGCGAGGGGCTTTAGAAGCACTATCTCATGTCATCCTTCCAACACCCTGATGTGGAAACGCATGTCATCCTCACTGCAGACAGGAATGTTCACAGGTTGTGTGAACTATGCAATGTCACACAGTAATGAGTGGCAAAGTTGGGACTCTGGCTCCCAAGGCCTTACTCTTAACCACTACACCATACTGTCACTCTGGAAATGTCACAGTAAACACTTTCTTAGCACAACTGCACAGATGCAAAATAACAGGAAGAACATGAGAGACCACCCTTAGTGACGTGGGCACACACCGATGACTCCCATCTCTACCTATCTTCCCAGGATCAAAGAGAACTCGTCACAATCTATAAGATTATGGGAGTGGAAAAGTCTAACTCTTACCAAGGCCCAACAAATCCATGACAGGTGCTGTGGATTTCGGAGAGCTTTTCCGAGGTAGCTGTGGATCTTCTTTTTTCTGTGGCTAAAGCAAAAATGTGTTACAGAAAGAAATAAGCAGGTGTTTTGAATTCTCTTTTCCCCTCTCCACTGTAAAGCCACAGGTATTCTTGTAGTATGGCTGCTGTTATTCAGAGAGAGTTACCAAAGAAACAAAACTCAGGAAGTGTCAGGTGAAAGAATCAAAACAAAGATATCATCTGTGCTTGTTTGGCTTTCTGGAGAGACAGATCTGTCTGAAACCAAGACAACCACAGATCAGGGGTCCAACAGAAGTTAGCAGTTTGGGTCCCAGGAAAAAACAAGAATAAAGGCAGTGTCTGATGGTACAAGAGCTAAGAGCCGACAAATCTCCCAGTGTTTAGAAAAACTTTAAAACCAAAAGGGAGATCAGTCTAAAGATGATCTGATTCACTCTGCTAATATTACCAATGATGGTGTTCTTTAGACAGGGTGACTTAGAATGATGATAAAACATTCCTCCTTAAACAAATAGTACAAAGTCCTCACCCTAAGATTCCAAGCTCTGGTGTTGGACTATCTACTATGACAGCCACAGAACATCCTGTGGAAAGTGAACAGTGTCTACTTCAATATGACAGAGCAGAATACAAGTGATTGTTTAAAATGGACCAGTATGGCCTGGCTTCTGGACTGTTCTTAACTGCAACAGAAAAGGAGGTACAGAAGGTCTAATAAAAAGACTAATGGAGAGGTAACATCTACTCAGAAGGTGTCACACAGCCTTGACATTCTGATGTAGAATATGCGTCTTGCTTAAATGGGATAGATGCGGTTCCCAAGCTGCCACCAGGCCCCAAAGAGAAGTGTTACAGAGCAGATTAGGCACCAATAAGCAATATGAAAGAAGCGGAAATGACAGCAGGCAAGCCCATCTCAATGTGGAAGCCTTTAGCCCCGCTATCGACCCCACGCCACCCCTCCACACCCAGAAACACACCCGAGGCCAGTGACACAGTGCAAATACTTTCCCACTTACCATTTTCACTTTCTCAAAAACAACAGGTTCCACTTTTTTCTCTGGGGCTGGCTCATTCCCTCTTTTCCACTTGTCATCTTTTTCTTTCTATAATGATTTTACAAACAAGACAAAGAACATAAGTCCAATGGTGACTAATAGTTTGAGTTGTCATTCCAAATATCCAAAAAGGAAACAAAAAGTCCCTGTTGACTCTGGTGCAGGAGTCTGAGGAGCTTGGGAGTTTCTTGGTGTGGGGCACGAGAGCTGGCCTCATCCACATTAGCCTCCATGCTCTAAGGGGCATCTTTCAAATATCTTACGCACCTGCCCACCCTGCTCTCTCTTATGACTCTTGAAACATGAAATTTGGGCTATCTTCAGAAGATAAAACATTTTGTCAGTCTGCTGCCCCTTTCTGACTCAAGTTTAACTTGCTCATGCTTTGAGGGGTCCCCTCTCATCTTGGTATATTCCAGTGAAATAAGTTCATGTTCATCTAACATGTTTTTTTTTTTTTTTTTGGTACGTGCCCCTAGCAGGAACTGAACCCGGGACTCTCTGGTCTGCAGGCCGATGCTCCAACCGCTGAGCCAAACCAGCCAGGGCTATCTTTTTTTTTTTTTTAATCAGGAAATAAACCATCATTTCAAGCTTAATGATTAGAAAAATAAAAATCAGCCCTGGCCAGTATGGCTCCGTGGTTGGAGCGTCAGCCTACAGACCAAAGAGTTGCGGTTTCGTTTCCTGGTCAAGGGCACATACCTGGGTTGCAGGTTCAATCCTGGTTGGGGTTGTGCAGAAGGCAACCAGTTGATGTGTCTCTCTCACACTGATGTTTTTCATTCTCTCTCTCTCCCTCTTTCCCTCCCTCCTTCCCTTCCACTCTCTCCAAAAATCAATGGAAAAATATCCTCAGGTGAGGATTAACAACAAAAAAATAGTACAACTTCTGGAAAGCTATTGGATAAAGCATGAAAGACAAATACTAAAACGCTGTGACCTAGATAATATCATATCTTGTAATATATCTTAAGAAAACAATCCAAAATATGGAAAAACTCATATGAACCAAGAAATACACCCCAAAATTATTTATGCTGAAGAAAAATATAAATCATAACCTTTATGCCACAGGAGAATGGTAAGATAAACTGTGATCTAAGCACATCAAATTTAAAAACTTGAAATAGCCTTTCGATGAACAAGAGGTATTTCCTTCCTAAATGAAAACTACTCAGTGAGTAAAACAGGCTGTTTTCATGAGCACACTACCTTCCTACAGCAACTCTTCCCTCCCCCATCGTCTTCAGGATTACCTCAGATACCCTTTTCCAAGCTCATGTAATTTCATATCTTCAGATACAATCAACAGAGGTGGGCAGACAGATCATAGTTTTCTACAAATAGAAATGGACGGTGCCATCCAAGCATGGCTACACACTGGGTTAATCCTCCTTAAAACAGTTATAAATTCCAGGTCCCTTTTCTGGACTATGAGGTAAGAGTCCTTCATACTAAGTTGAGAAGAATTATCTTTACCTAACTACAAGTATTACCTTGCACTAATTTGCCTGCATTGAAATTCACCTACCAGTTAATGTCTTTTCATATAACCTCAAAAGATCAAATTGGAGTTTTAAATTACTTGAAAGGGCTTAAAGCCCTGTGTAAATCTAGTGATTTCACTAACTAGTACATCCTCCATTAAAATAAATTGCTAGATGGATGACAGATAGGACCTGTGCTAGAATTAGAGAATCCCATACTTTTATCCTTCTGTGGTTCAAGAAATAGTCGACTACACCTAAGCGAATTTACTGTGGAACCTTGTCAAAGGCTTTTTAAAGGTCTAAATAATCATATTTGTTGGTTCTTTAGTTGTCAGTAATCAATCAGGCTTATATTCTTCTTCCAGAAACCAAGTCGTATTTCTTTGTGTACATTATACTTGTCCTCGTTACCTTACATTGTATTTCAGATTCTAACCACATGCCTAGGAGGAAAGCGTACTCGGCAACTGGTAGTCTCCATTAAACCCTTCTCAGGAACAAGGGTCGTCCCATTGGCAATCAGTCCACTAACACACAGGAAATATATGCTGATCAAACTGAAGGAAACTGGTGATTTAATTACACTTAACTTTGACTTCATTTATGGGGAAAAAAATGTATGTATGTATGTATGTATGTATATACGTATGAAGGGTTTGTATGTGTATATATATATAAAGAGTGAGTTTAGATATATACACTCATATACATATACACATAATGTTCTATTTGATCGCATATGCCTAACATGTCCATCTGAGGAAATAATTTGGTACTAGAAGTCACTAACATCCAAATACAAATCAAGGCAAAGAATTCACTAATGGTTTGCCCTGCCCACTCTTGAGGCCAAAGTTTGCTCCATGAATTTCATGGTCTTGATTCAATAACTGGGTTTTTTTCTATTTCTATATTTTATTTATTTTTTTATTTATTTGAGAAAGAGGAAGGAGGGGAAGAAGAGAGGGAGGGAAGGAGGAAGGGGGAGAGAGAGACAGAGAGAAAGAGAAACATCTGTTTTTGTTGTTCCACTTATTTATGCATTCATTGGTTGATTCTTGTATGTGCCCCAACCAGGGACTGAACCCACAACCTTGGTGTATCTGGATGATGCTCTTACTAACTTAGCTATCTGGCCAGGGCTTATATTTATTAAATGATAGTTTTTGAGCATGTTCATAACTGTTCTTCAAATTCTTCCCTGACCTGATTAATAAGTAAATTACTTATTAAGAACAAAACTTGTAAGAGTTACAACCAACCCTAAGGGCACTGATGTCCAGACTTCGGTCCATGTATTTCTTCTTCTCATATTTATCTCGAATAAATCCCTCGACCGCTCTGTAAAAAAGCTTATTAAGGATAAATCAAACAAGTCTTTCCCACGGGATGACTATGAAAGGTCAACCTATATCCCATGGAACATTGTTCCTCTCTCCCTCCTGCCTGGTTTCCCCACATGGCTCCTGGCTCTTCACATGCAGCTTCCCTGACCAAAACCTTGAAATGCTTCCTTCACGGTTACTGCAGGGAGTCCTACTTCCTCTGATTTTCCTTCAGAGTAGTGATAGCGACAACTGGGATTCATCTTCATACCGACAGCAGAGGAGCCTGCGGCTGTTCCAGAACACAGGTAAAGCAGCAGTCAATTACCTATTTTAAAGCCCTTAGGGCAACAGACCTTAAACAAAGGCACATGAATGACTCTAAAAATGATAAACTCTTGCACCTCATGGCCAGATTCTAATCAGTGGGTCTTCCGCAGGGCCCCAAATCAGCATTTTAATAGGTTCCACTTGCACCCCAACCAAAAAGCAAACTCGTCGACAAACCACATTTTGAGAAGCACTGCCTTGAGGGGATCTGGTTTTGGGAGTTGGGTGCTCTCCCACGTTGAGGGGATGAGGAAAGTTGTTGATTGGTCAAAAACAGTTATTCATTTCACACAGGACATAAAAAGGCCTTAAAAATGAATGGTAGTTTTGCTGATTCAACACAACATAGTAAACTATTTTTATCAAACAATAGCTTCAGAGATCCTAAAACTATTGAAGATGTCACGTTACAGAAGAATTCACAGTGAAACAGTGAGCCATTGCAGTCTTAACTCCTGAATGAGTTTTCTCCATGTGACACCATCATTCTGACATAGAAAATATACTATACACATGCTTTTAGTAGGTCTTATTGCAGGAGAGAGAAAAACAAGACATGACTAATCCACAATGATTAAATCTGACTTGGCGCAGACAGGTCATGGGTCTTGAGTCTTATGTGACTACCGCAAAACACCAAAATAGGTTGCTTGAGAAAAGATACGGGTCTATCTGAGGTCGCCGAAAGGTCTCAGGAAGGTAGGCTTCATACAGTCGGTTTGCCTTTCCATTCCCCATCTCTTGCATACACTGTAATCAAAGAGATATGAAAACATGGAATGTCAGGTCAGCAAAGAATTCTAAAACTTCTCACCCAATGGCAGCATCTTACATTGAAGAACCAACCTAGAGAGTGGCAGAACCAAGATATAACTTTGTGTATTTTGATTTCCATCCATGATTCTCTCTCTTTTGCTCCCAACCATTTGCCCCCACAGTTGTCTTTCCCAAGCACCCCCCATGAGTTCCTTTTATTGAATGATCCATCTGACATGATACATTTAATTCAGTAATAATTCAAGATCCCATTTGAAAGCCCAAGACACATAGCTACCAATCAAAATGTCTACTTGGCAGGCGATAATCAGTGCCTAATTGGGCAGGCAACGCACAGGCAGTAACTACATTAGGAATGTATACTATTAATGAACCTATTCAGCTTTATTACCAATAAGTGTGTTTTACGCTACACTTCTGAAATAGACTCCTTAACACTTATGAGCGATAAATCCCAAGATCTTTTGAAATCTTCAAATTCCCAAATATGCCCATGGCATGTAATTTTCTTCATAAGATAGAGGGAAGTGCAACTGAAGACTATAACAAACTTTTAGAACTTTAGTGAATCTATAAAAACAGTCTAAAGTATTTCTGAAGCCATGTTCTGGTTAAGAATAACCTTTATTTCTACCATCAACTTTAGCAACTAGTTTTTTTTTTGGAACCACTCTCCCTTCCCCCACCCTCAAAAATGTTTAATTACTATAAAAATTTCAATGCAGGAAGAGAACAGAGGTGCAGATCATAGGCCCACCCACCAACCTAAAAACAAGCAAGGATCACATATGCATTTTAGCAATAAAATGTTTTCTTAAATTTGTTTTTAGAGAATATCTAAAATTACAACTGTTAGACCTGCAAATGCCTAGGGTCTTAGAAAATAATACAAAGATCCCTCTTTATAACCTTTCTGGATCCATGGGCTCCCAGACCATAGACTATCTGTATTTTGAAGTGGATATAATATAGATAGACTAATTTGTATTTTAAATAGAAAGATTAAAATGTTCTCTATTAAGGTATGAGAATTGGACATACGTGTTTGACAACTAAACTTTCCTTTATCTTCACCTTTGTGCCCAGTTTGAAATTCATCTGGAACTACTTTTAATGCACTCTTGGGTTGTATAAGTACCTGAATCTGTTCTTGAGTCCACTGGTCAAGGTTAACTGATTTTACCCTGGATATGTGCACCCCTAGATTCCTGTGAATTCCAGCACATCGAATGCAGATGAACACACCAATGTTCCAGGAGGCCCATCGTGGCCCTGTAAAGGTCAAGAACAGGTCAATGAAGTACAAATTAAAACAACATTCAAGGCCCAAGCTGTAATACTTAGATTATCAAACATTTCAGCTAGAACATAAGTGAGAGAACTGTTATCACAATCACCTTTTTATTGCTTTTGTTTATTCCTCCATGAATCAGCTTTTATTTCCCCCCTAAATTTAGCTTTAATTTTTTTTATCCTCACCCAAGGACATTTTTCCATTTTTTATTCAGATAGAGTAAGAGGGAGAGAGAAGAGAGAGAGAGAGAAAGAGAAACACTGACGTGAAAGGGACACATCGAGTGGCTGCCTCCCACATGACCCAACCAGGGCCGGGGACAAAGTGCAACCGAGGTACATGCCCTTAGCAGGAACCGAACCCAGGTCACTCTGGACCGCAGGCCAATGTTCTAACCGCTGGGCCAAACCGGCCAGGGCTAGCTTTAATTTTTTAAGTGTACAATAATACAGTGGTTTTTAGTATTCAGGATAAAGCTCAGCGGTTAGAGCCTCGACCCTCCAACCAAAGGGTTGCGGGTTCAATTCCCAGTGAAGGGCACATACCTGCATTATAGGTTTGATCCCCAGCAGGTCGGGGTTATGAGGGAGGCAACCAATCAATGTGTCTCTCTCACATCAAGTTTCTCTCCCCCGCCCCAACACTATCTAAAAATTAATGGAAAAATGTCCTCGGATGAGGATTAACCAAAAAAGAGACAATAAGCTGTTTCGCACACTCACTACTTTTGCCCCACCCTGTATTCACACAGTTGTGCAACCATCACCACTATCTAATTCCAGGACATTTTCATCACTCCCAAAAGAAATCCCCCAAACACATAAGCAGGCACTCCCCATTTCCTCCTATTTCCTCCCCACCCTCCAGGCCCTGGCAACCATAAATCTAATTTCTGTCTATACAGGCTTGTCAATTCTGGACATTTCATATAAATGGAATTATACAATATGTGGACATTTGTGTATGGAGCAGTTTTTTACAATGTCTGATAATATGGATGTTGAAATGTAGATGTTATAATACCATTACTTATACAAAGAAAAATCCTAGGAGAACAGTGCAAAGTTATATCACATTATTTAGTATCTAACATGACCAGCCCTCCCTTAAGCAACTTTTCAATGGTGGTGGGGCCTGGATTCACTTTTCCTACTAGGAAAACAGATACAGACATGCCATACCAGCCCAAGGTTCAACCTGAAATTTAAAACTTTGTTTATCCTCCCCTCCCTACCAGGCCTATAAAATATGCATCCAGATTAACTTAATAGGATCCTTTCTCCTTGGGCTGATGTCCCTACTTTACCCAACCACAGAATCACCTAGATTCAAGGCTGTCAAATACAGATGCTTATTAAAATACAAAAGACATCTCAGATATGTATTTTAATTAAAAACTGTTACATAATCTCCCATCTCCTGCCAACTTTGCTCACCATAATCACTCTGGAAAATCATCAAACACCTCTTCATAATTTTTATACAGGAAAAAGCAACTTTTATGTTATACCTGCCAAAAACATTGAAAAATCACTACTATTTCTTCATCATTCCACTAGGCAGAAATTCACCACATAAAATAATCATAATATCAAAGCTGGCAGTTACAGTAAAGTGGTGAAAAGACACAAAATGTTTTTTCTACAGAGATAAACAGGACCTGTGTTTCGAACAACTGAGGGCACAAGGCTTCAGTTCTCCTGGACACAATTATTTGGCTGGTCTGCAGGCTTTAACAGCCGTCTTAATAAAGAAATGCTAGAATCATATGCCAGATTATTCTTTAAAATTTCAATCCATGATAGTTATAAATAAGAATGTAATTTTTTGACAAAGGTATCACTCAGATACTAAAGCAAATATGTCAAGTACAGAAGGCTCTAATTCTCCTTATAACCACCAGGTGGTGTCCTCTGCCTGCAATTTTTTAAAATGTTTTAATTGATTTTTTAGAGAGGAAGGGAGAGAAAGATAGAAACATCCATGTGAGAGAAACATCGATCAGCTGCCTCCTGCACTCCCACACTGAGGATGGAGCCTGCAACCAGGGCATGTGCCCTGACTGGGAATCAAACCAGGACCTCTCAATCCATAGGATGATGTTCAATCCACGGAGCCACATTGGCCGGGTATTATCCTAATATTACCTTCTTATTGCTATTATCTCAAAAGGCTCAGATTTATCTTCTGAAAAAGACTTTCAGTCCCTTCAAATCCCTGCCTAGACAGATTCAAACCTATTGTTTGAATAGTCTGCCGTATAGCTAATAAATACACAAATGATTCACACACTTCTTTCAGTGGCAAGGAGTTACATAAACACAAAACAAAAAAATCTAAACCGATATGAATGACATTTCATGGGGAGCTGTATGTCTATTTTAGGTTACAGTGTTCAAAAAGGAACGGAGATATGATCTAAGTTATATAGGGTTTAAAATGGGACCAAAAGTTAATATCTCATATTTCTCTACCATTTCCCCATTGCTCTATATTCTAAAACTCATGATAAAATAATTAAAATATATTTGCAAACAAAATCAGAAGCCAAAAACACTAATTAAAAGTTATCTGTGAAGCATAAGAAATATTGTCAATAATACTGTATTACTATGTATGGTATATACAATCATAGCTATGTATGGTGTCAGGTGAGTACTAGACCTACTGGGGTGATCACTTTGTGAGTTATATAAATGTCTAACCACTATGCTGTACACTTGAAACTAATATAATATTGAATGTCAACTGTAATTGAATTTTTTCTTTTTTTTTATCCTCACCCAAGGACATTTTTTCATTTATCCTCAGATAGAGAGAGAGAAACATCGATGTGAGAGACACATTGACTGGCTGCCACCCATACAACCCCAACCGGGGCCAGGGACAATCTGCAACCAAGGTATGTGCCCTTAGCAGGAAACAAACCCGGGACTCTCCGGTCCACAGGCTGACGCTGTAACTGCTGAACCAAACTGGCCAGGGCTTTTCTTCATTTTTAAGAGTTAAATTAAAAAATTAGGCCCTGGCCGGTTTGGCTCAGTGGTTGGAGCGTCGGCCTGCGGTACAGAGAGACCCGGGTTTGGTTCCCGCTAAGGGCACGTACCTCAGTTGCAGTTTGTCCCCGGCCCTGGTTGGTCGTGCGGGTGGCAGCCACTCGATGTGTCCCTTCACATCGATGTTTCTCTCTCTCTCTCTTCCTCTCTCTCCCTCCCGCTCTATCTGAACAAAAAATGGAAAAATGTCCTCATTTGAGGATTAAAAAAAAAAAAAATTAGCTGTGGAACCCAGATGGTGTGGCTCGCTGGTTGAGCATCAACCCATGCACCAAGAAGTCGCAGGCTCGATTCCTGGTCAGGGCACATGCCCAAGTTGTGGGCCAAATCCCCAATGTGAGGCATGCTGGAGGTGGCCAATCGATGTTCTCTCTCATCGATGTTTCTATCTCTCTCCCTCTCTCTCCCCCTTTCTCTCTCTCTAGAATTAATAAAGAAAAAATTTTTTACAAAAAATTTGCTGTGGAGCCCTGGCCCGTTTGGCTCAGCAGTTAGAGGATCGGCCTGTGGACCAGAGTCATGGGTTTGATTCCGGTCAAGGGCACGTACCTCAGTTGCAGTTCAGTCCCCGGCCCTGGTCAGAGTCCTATGGGAGGCAACCAGTTGATGTTTCTCTCTCTCTCTCTCTCTCTCTCTCTCTCTCTCCCCCTCCCTCCCACTCTATCTGAAGATAAATGAAAAAATATCCTCAGGTGAGGATTTTTTTTTAAAAGTTAGCTATGGGCCCTGGCCGGTTTGGCTCAGCGGTTGGAGCATCAGCCTGCGGACCAGAGAGTCCTGGGTTCGGTTCCCGCTAGGGGCATATACGAAAAAAAAAAAAAGGTTAGCTGTGGAATGTTACACTGTTTGCTTCCTGGAGAAGGTGATTCCCAGTCATCTAAGCCACCATCACAACTGTGGGATTTCTCCAAATCCCATTCCAGAGTACTTCAAGACCCTCCCTCTGAGGAATATAAGAATAAGACCTGCTACTCTGGAGCTACTAGCAAGGCCTCAGTACAGAAATAGAAGTCAGGAGAGCCTCCTCTGCCGCCTCCCATATCCCTCCTACAACCTGTTCCCAGTGAAATAGTGGCAGTTCTATCCCACTCAGCTGCCTTTAGTTTTTTGTTGGTTTTTTAATCTTTATTGTTGAAAATATTACAGATTTTCCCCAGCCTCCTTTAGTTTTAAGCCACTAGATTAATTAGTCAATAGCTGCATGTTCCATAACAGATTCTGAAACGAGAGAAGAAAAAATAAGAAACAACAATTATTTATATGGCTGGAAATGTGGGAAAATGGTGTCGTTATTAAAAGTACAATCTTTGCAGCCAGATAAAACAGGTTTGTATGTCAGCTCCATCAATGATTAGCTGTATGACCTTCAGAGAGACACTTAAACTTCCTAAGTCTCGGTTTCCTCATTTACAAAATGTGTACAGTAGTATCTACCTCACAGAGCTTAGAATGTAGGGGGACAGTGATACAAGAGAGCTACCTGTAAGAACATGGTATAGAATGAGATTTCCAGAACCCATTTCCAATCCATCTTCTTTACTGACAAGGGCTGGTTAACTCATTCATATGTATATACCAACACTACACAACCCTGCAGAATGCAGCTTTTTAGACAGGAATGAGTTCCAGTCTGAAAATATCAGAACCCAAGTTGACTGACTGGATAGAAAAAAAGAGGAATTTACCCTGGAACCCATTTAAAAGTCTTCTAGAAAACATGACATTTTAAGCATCATCTTTTATCTCCCTCAAAATATTCACTGAAAATGCACTATCTATACCCCCACCTGTTTCCCTTCCCCACGCATGCCCCCACCCTGCCCCTGGGCGCACACGTGCCTCCACTGCGCCTATCAAAGAAGGCCAAAGCTGTCCTTGGATTCCACAGCACCTGGTATTGCAGCTACAAGGCCAGACTGTTAAAGCTGATATACTTGCAAAGGTAAAGCAACTGTTCAATACACACCAGTCATAGCAACCAGGAGAAAATGTAGAAGATACCATTTTGAAGTTGAAAGTGGAGACTCTGAGAGGCAAATTCTGAACAATTGGGAAAGCAGAGGCTAGACAAACGATATAAACTGGTAGCGATGAGCACAACACAAGAACAAGGTCATGGCTAAGTGAACATATTCAACAAGAGCCTAGGAGCAGGCTCTGGAAGCAGGAAGCAATATTAAAATTAACATATAATCACTCTGGAATAAGAAATCAGTAAAAATAAAGAAAGTATATGGATGTGGCTGATGAGTCAAGAAATTGACTGCACTAAGTACCAGCTCAATATCAGGGAAATCTACACTTATACTGACAAATACAATGGGCTTTCATTTTTTTGTCTCTAGGGCTTATGACTCCATTTGTAAAATAGAAAGCACGTAATATCCAATTTCATTCAAATTTTGGACAGCTCTACTGTCCAGTAACTACTGGTGCCCTGCTGCAAATTTCCCTTGCTGCTAAAACTTCCCACGACCAGAATTGCTAGGCTTAGAAGGATTCTGGGCTTGAGAAGTCAGCAGAGATGAGAAAGAGAGTTACAGACAGAGCTTTAAGTGCTACAATAATAATTACAGCTCAATGGCCTCTAGCCTATGGAGTTCCAAACAAATAAATTTGAGGGGAAAGAATAAGAAACTTTTAAAATCAGTGTCCATATGTAGATTTTCTGGCATCATGGAGCTGCTGAAAAGCTCTTCTACAGAAGAAGGGTCAAGGATGGGAGAGAAGCCCTGGCCGGTTTGGCTCAGCGGTTAGAGCATTGGCCTGCGGTCCAGAGAGACTGGGGTTCGGTTCCCACTAAGGGCGTGTACCTCGGTTGCAGTTTGTCCCCGGCCGTGGTTGGTCGTGCAGGTGGCAACCACTCGATGTATCCCTTTCACATCGATGTTTCTCTCTCTCTCTCTTCCTCTCTCTCCCTCCCACTCTATCTGAACAAAAAATGGAAAAATGTCCTCGGGTAAGGATTAAAAAAAAAAAACAAGGATGGGAGAGAAAATCTCTTCCATCTTACATGTAAGCCCAGTTGAATCGACCATGGAAACTTTCCCAGAATCTATCCATCTCTACCTAGACCTTCTCAACTTTCCCCTGTAAGCATTCATTCTTGAACATTATTTTTAGTATCTACTATGCACCAAGCACTCTACCTGCTAGTTATTACAAATACAAAGGTAGAAAAATAAAGATGAGATTCCCAATTTAAAGAGCTCATGGACTAACAACTAATTGGTCTCCAGACTCTCACCAGAATCTTTCTAAAATACCGATCTGTACAGATCAGGCCTCCAAATATAAACCTTTCATGTAGTCTCATGTATGAAGGTGAAAATGCAAATGGGTACAAATTTTCTAGACGTCTACAAACTGAGCTCTCCATCTCTTGCCATAAAACTGGCTCTTCCTCCATTTTTCTCCATCTTAGTTATACCTCCAACCACTCAGATGCATAAGTCAGAAAGTTATACATCATCTTTGATACCTCTCTCCTTCAACCCTCCTATCTACACCATCACCAAGGCCAAAATATCTCTCAAATCAGTATCTCTTCTCTCCATGTGTAACACTATTCCTCTAACCCAAAGTCACCAGATCTTGGACTAGTGTAATGACCTCCTAATGTCTCTCCACTTTTACTCTTACTTTTATATTTCCTTCCCCTGCAACCCTGATCAAAACCATTCTCCAGGAAACAGCTTGAGCTCTCAAGGAAGCAAATGTAACCTTGTCACTCAGTTGCTTAAAACCCTTCTACAGAAGGCTTCCTTCTTCACTGTTGGATTAAAGAATAAAATCCTTAACATGGTCTTCAAGGTCTTATATGATCTGGCCCATGCCTACTTCCCCAGCCTTTCCACTCTGACAACACCAGCTTGCTTTCATTTCCTCAAAGCACCAACATGTTCTTTACTTAGGGCTTTTGGCCTTTTTACATGCTGTTCCCACTGCCAAAAAAGCTCTTTCCCCAACTACCATTCACCACTTGTAGCCTGGTCAACTACATATCACAAAGGTCTCAACTGAAAAGTTTCTTTCCTTGGCCCCTCAGTGTAGACCAGATTATAATCTCTCTTCCATATTTTCTTCTGGTTTTTACATTTTATTATGGAAAATTTCAAACACATAAAAGCAGAGTATAATTAACCAGCAGCTTCAGCAATTATCGATCTCTGGCCAACCTTGTTTCAGCTATACTTCTACCCACTTTCTCTCACCCCCAACCTTGCAATAGTTTGAGGCAAATCCCAACTATCATACCATTTCATCTGCATGTACTTCAGTATATATCTCTAAAAGATAAGAACTTTTTAAAGAGTATAAACTTTCATTTACCCTTCACGTTTTCTAAGTCATACCACATTTTAGCATATATTTATTTGACTGTCTGACATATCTTTCCTACTAAACTCTAAGTGCCACAAGAGCAGACAGCAGATCTGTGGCATTCACTGTCCTATGTTCAGGATGTATAGCAGTGAGGCCAAACTTGGGTAAATATTAATTAAAAGTAAGTAAATCCTTTTACTCCCCCCTCCCACTACTAAGAATTCACCAGGGAAACAACAGGTCAAGTACACAGAGAAATACATTAAGAATGTTCTAATAAAAATTAGAAACTTCAACAGATTACATAAAGGAATTATGTAATACAATGGAGAAAAAAATTGTAGCTCTCTGTTTAATATAGAGGTATCTCCATGTTATATTAATTTAAAAATCCAGTTTTAAACCATTTTTGTTTAAGAATGTGAATAAGCCCAGCTGGTGTGGCTCAGTGGTTGAGTGTCAGCCTATGCACCAAGAGGTCACTGATTTGATTCCCAGTCAGGGCATATGCCCAGGTTGCAGGCTTGATCCCTGGTAGGGGACATGCAGAAGGCAGCTAATCGATGTTGATGCTTCTCTCTTCCATCAATGTTTCTTTCTCTCTCTTCCTCTAAAAATCAATAAAGTTCTGTGGTTTATCTCTTTCCCCCACCCCACCCCCTCTTCTGAGGTTTGTCAGTCTGTACCTTATTTCTATGTCTCTGTGTCTATTTTGTTTTTTTGTTGTTTTTTTTAATCCTATCCTAGGACATTTTTCCATTTTTTGTACAGACAGAGTGGGAGGGAGAGAGAGGAAGAGAGAGAGAGGGAAACATCGATGTGAAAGGGACACATCGAGTGGCTGCCACCCGCACGACCAACCAGGGCCGGGGACAAACTGCAACCGAGGTACATGCCCCTAGCGGGAACCGAACCCGGGCCTCTCCGGACCGCAGGCGGACGCTCTAACCGCTGAGCCAAACCGGCCAGGGCTCTGTGTCTATTTTGTTCATCAGTTTGTTTTGTTCATTATATTCCACAAATAAGTGAGATCATGTGATATTTGTCTTTCTCTGCTTGGCTTGTTTCGCTTAGGATAATCCTCTCCAGGTCCCTCCATGTCATCTCAAAGGATAAGAGATCTTTCTTTCTTATAGCTGCATAGTATTCCATTGTGTATATGTACCACAGCTTTTTTATCCATTCACCTACTGATGGACACTTGGGTTGTTTCCAGATCTTAGCTATTGTAAATAGTGCTGCTATGAACACAGGTATACATATATTCTTTCTGATTGGTATTTTAGGCTTCTTAGGGTATATTCTAGAAGTGGCAGGGATGGGGAGGAGGGTTTCAATGAGGGGAAAAGAAGAAACATCTGTAACAAAAATAAATTAATGAAAAGGGTTTTATATATACTTAAAAAATCAATAAAAAACATTTTTAAAAAGAATGTGAATAAATGTACATGTATGCACAGAAAAAATGTCTAGAAGTATAAATGTAAAATATTAAAAGCTATTACTTCTGGCACTGGCTGGTTTGGCTCAGGAGCATCAGCCTGCAGACCAAAGAGTTGCAGGTTCAATTCCAGTCAAGGGCACGTACCTCGGTTGTGGTTCGGTTCCCGGCCCTGGTCAGGGTTGTGCAGGAGGCAGCTAGTCCATGTGTCTCTCTCACATCGATGTCTTCCTCTCTCTCTTTCCCTCTCTGTCTCCCTCCCACTCTATCTGACGATAAATGGAAAAATATCCTTGGGTGAGGATTAAAAAAAAAAGCTATTACTTCTGGGTAGTAGGGTTATGAAATATCTTTTTTCTTCTCTATATGTTGTGTGTGTGTGTGTGTGTGTGTGTGTGTGTGTGTGTGTGTGTGTGTGTTTATTCCTCACCTGAGGATATTTTTCTTCTTATTATCAGATAGAGTGATAGAGTAGGAAGGAGGGAGACAGAGAGACAGAGAGAAACATCAACATGATAGAGCCATATCGACCGGTTGACTTCTGCATGACCCTGACCAGGGCCGGAGAAAAACCGCAACCAAGGTACATGCCCTTTGGGCAGAATAAAACCTGTGACTCATTGGTCCACAGGCCGACGCTCTAACCACTGAGAAAACCGGCCAGGGCTTCTCTATATGTTTATATACTCTGAATTGTTTGCAAAGAGCTTGTGTTAGTTTTACAACGAGAAAATAAATGATACAGGTAATTTAAAAACAAACACCACCACTGTCCATGGCTGTAGGATAAGCTGAAACTCCTTATCACATGACTTGGAAAGCCATCCAAGAGCCTACCTTTACACACACTGACGTCACCATCCTGAATACGCCGTGCACGCACACCTCTGCCTACACCACTCTTCCTGCCCATTCCCTGCTTGACAAACTTCCAAATGTAGCCCACCGTCACCTCTTCTGTGAGGCCCTCCAATGCAATAAATCTTGACCTTCTCTAAGGCTAATAGTTCACTGTTTGCTTTGCTCTTCTAATACTTAATATGTTTTATACTTTGTTGCTTACAGGTCTTCCTTGCCCCAATTAGACTGTGAGCTCTAGAAGGCAAGGACCATGTTTTATCATTTCATCATTTATCCCAAACACTTAGCACAATGCTTGCAAAGAGCACATACAAAATGAACATTTGTTAAATGAATTCATCAATAAGAAAGATAAAAGTCTTCAATTGTTTCCTGTTTTGGGAAATGAAGGGAGAAGTCTTCAAACACCTTAAACGTGAAGTTATCACACAGAAAAGGGTGAGGCTCCAAAGGCAGAACTAGCATCAGTGAGTGGAAGTTGATTCCAGCGCACTCTGGGGACGATCTTCTAACAATCAATGTTGTATGAAAACAAATGCAGCATATCCAGGACTAGCAGAAGCCCAGTAAGTGCAGGTGTCCAAGAAGAGGCTGGATTACCCACTCTCAGGGATGGCAGAGAAATGATCTCTGCACAGTAGGTGGGTGAACCTGAGCCCAAAGGGTCACTTTCTACTACTGCAGTTCTATCAGCTGATCTGTAGGTAACTTTTAGGTCCCCTCCTGTTTGACATTCAATGAATGGTTCTCAAAAGGCAACACAACCCCTGGCTGGTGTGACTAAGTGATTACAGCGTCAGCCCATGCACCAAAGGTTCTCGGGTTCAATTCCCGGTCAAAGTCACATACCTGGGTTGTAGGTTCCATTCCCAGGCCTGGTTAGGGTACATGCGGGAGGCAACCAATTGATGTGTCTCTCCCACATCAATGTTCTCTCTCTCTCTTCCCCTCCCTCCATTCCTTCCACTCTCTCTAAAACTCAATGGAAAAATATCCTTGGGTGAAGATTAACAAAACATCCCTGGCCGGTTTGGCTCAGCGGTTGGAGCATCGGCCTGTGGACCAGAGAGTCCCAGGTTCAGTTCCCACTAAGGGCATGTACCAAAAAAAAAAAAAAAAAGATTAACGAAACAAAACAAAGAAATGCAACACGAGGTAATTAACTTATGAAGATAGTAGGTCTTGATGAACCTAAAAAACTGAATCAAACTTAGTTCATGGAGCCTGTGACTAGTGTAAATGTGACAACAAATAAAACCCTGAAACTGGCTTAAATGTGATAGACACATAAGGAGGAACATATTGGGGTGATGACTACAAAATACAATGATGTATTATAGAATTGTACACCTGAAAGCTACATAATTTCATTAACCAATGTCACCCCAATAAATTCAATAACAAAGAAAAGAAGGGAGGCCAGAACTTCAGTGATCCCATAGCCTCCCTTAGATTTATACTATACTTAGGCTGCTGATGAACAACTCACAACTGGACATGAGCAGTAGTCACTGAAGGAGCAGCTATGGCAGGACAGTGTGTGTGTTTGGAGGTGGGGGGGTCCTGGTAACTTTTCATTTGGGGTTGAGGAAGGAGCTCTTAATGATACATTTTTCTTTTCTTTTGTTTTTGTTTTTGTTAATCCTAACCCAAGGATGCTTTTCCATGGATTTTTAGATAGAGTGGAAGAGAAGGAGGGAGGGAGAAACATCGATGTGTGAGAGACACACTGACTGGTTGCCTCCTATAGGACCCTGACCAGGGCTGGGGGTTGAACCTGCAACCTAGGCACATGCCCCTGACTGAAAATCAAACCTGAGACCCTTTGGTCCACAGGCCAGTGCTCTAACCGCTGAGCCAATCCAGCCAGGGCTTGATGATATATTTTTCAAGGTGTACCAAATACAAACATGCTACAGGTCACATTTTTTAAATAAAATAAAGAACCTGTGGTTTCTTATATATTCTTTCTAATTTGTCCTGTTGTTTCCACCGAATTCTAGTTGTGTAACAACAATCTGAAATACCATTAAAGTGGAAGTGATTTTTTTAAAAAGATGAGGCTGTAAGACAGAGAAGCTCGTAAGTATCTCTACATTAAACAGCTAAGTCATTTATGTTTTGGTGCCTTTAAGAACAGGTAAGCTTGTGGCTGGCATAACTAGAGGGACAAATAATTCAGGCTTTTCTTTCTTCACAAAAGGAAGAAGGAAAAGCTATATGAGATGTTGATTATCAAATCTGGAGCAGGCAGAAATGCAGATCACTCTGAGGTCTGCACAGTATATCTTCAGTTCTGAAAGTGAACATTTTATATTAGACAAGAGGAGTCTTAAAACTAAATAAGGGGAACACTGATGGTTGTAAAGGGAAAGGAAATATTTAAACTTACCGAAAAAAATAAAGGAACAGTTTTATGTGCTGAAAACAACTGACAAAAAGCAGAATCTGGGCTATCTTTTCTCCTTCTATTTTTACTCACAATTCACTTTTTCTTCAGGCCACTCCATGTCTGCATCCCAGAGCTGACTCACAATAAGGGAGATAATTATGCTTTCCACCTGGATTACATGGCATTGTACTGTTTCAACCTGGATCTTTTCTCTATCATGTCAGCAGTTAAGAATTCATTATATAAACACAGGGCCTCACGCCCTGCAGTGTGCTGGGTCCCAAACTGCTATTCAAGGACACTTCTGCATGTTAATATCGCCCCCTCCACAGAATCAACTGAGTCGTCTTTAAAAACAAACAAACAAAAACAGAAGAACCTAAAACAAACTCTGATTTGAAAACACAGCTTAATTCTCCTTGACTTGGCCTGCCATTAACTAACACAAAAATTAGGAGTCAAAGTGAAGAAGAAGCAGTATTTGTTTTAAGAACAATTCCAATGCCAGTCACCTCAGTTCCACTCACTACATCTCTCCACCCCGACTCACTACAAAGAACACAAAGAAACACCAGTGCCATCTTGGACATTTCAATGGGGCTACGAGGTATGTTTAGTGGCCTATTTTCATCTGTAGAAAAGAGAACTCACCTATTCCAAAATAACAATAAACAGTAACCTTGAACTTCTGTAAGTACACCATTTTAAGGAACCATGAGACCAAAACAAAGACTTACTCAACCTTTGTTCTCAGAATGCTCTGCAAGATGAGTCCCTTCCCATCCGGCCCATCTCGCAAGAATGTCATTTCCTTTTGTCAAAAAGAGACACTGTCCACAAATACTGACTGAACTACACCAAGAACATATAGTGAAACTTTGCAGAGAATTACTCAAGGAGGGAATTTACTGCTTAAAAAAAAAAAAAAGTCCCAAAGTGTATGAAAACCCCAGAAATGCAACCCCCATGGAAAGACCTGGAGGGAAAATTGGAAAGAAACACTTCTTTCTATCAAAGATGAATTATGCCCTGGCTGGTGTGGCTCAGCTGGTTGAGCGTTGTCCCATACACCTCAAGCCTACAAGATTTCCTGTTAAATTCCCTACTGGACTGCAGGGCTAGATCCCCAGTAGGGGGCATACAGGGGGTAGCCAATCGATGGTTCTCTCTGATGGATGTTTGTCTCCCTCCTCCTTCCTTCCTCTATCTCTCTCAAACCAATAAAAACATTTTTTTAAAAAAAGATGGATTATGTCCCATGAGAAAAAAACGGTCAACAAAGTTCATTGGCATCTCTGTTCACTGAGAGAAAACTCAATGAGCTAAGGAAAAAAAATGATCACAGCAAACAAAAATTGGCTAAACCAGACTAATTCCACGTTTTCCCCCAGTGGCACCTTTGCCCCTACTATTCAACAGAGGCCTGAAAGGGGCCGTGTATCTCTCTCCTTCCAGGGCGGGAGGAAGGTTACCGTGAGGGCTGAGGGACCCAGGGTCACATTCAGATTTGGTTAAGTTTCCAGAGTAGCAGCCCCTGAACATCCACAACCACAGGAAAATATCTGCCTATGTTTTGTCTCTTTAAAAGTAATTTTGGTCCAGCCAGTGTGGCTCAGTGGTTGAGCGTTGGCCCATGCACCAAGAGGTCACCAGTTAGATGCCCGGTCAGGGCACATGCCCTGGTTGTGGGCCCGATCCCCAGTGAGGGGCATGCAGGAGGTGGCCAGTCAATGTTCTCTCTCATTAATGTTTCTATCTCTCTCTCCCTCTCACTTCCTCTCTCTCTAAAAGTCAATAAAGGAAAAAAAATAAAAGTAATTTTGATTTATCTGTTTTTAGTTAATGGCCATTTAACTGATGCTACATTTGTCCTTATTATAACTCCTAAGATAGTGTTTAATATAATGCTTAGCAGCATATTATTTCTACTTCACTGGACTCTAGAATCGGACAATATAACTATTGTACTTTGAAATAAAAGCTCTGCCCTGGCTGGTTTGCTCAGTGGTTAGAGCGTTGGCCCGAGGACCAATGAGTTACCAGTTTGATTCCAGTCAAGGGCACATACCTCGGTGGGGTCATATGGGAGGTAACCATATCGATGTTTCTCTGTCTCTCTCTCTTCCTCCCTCCCACTCTATTTGATAATAAGTAGAAAGATATCCTCAGGTGAGGAATGAAAAAAAAAAGATCAGCTATCACTTAAGCCATTCATTTAAGTTTGACATGAAACAATATAGGAAATGCAGAGACCTGTTATTACAAATCTATAAAAGTAACAATATTTATCTCAATAAAGTCTGATTGGTTTTAAAAACAAAATGAGTATATAAAAAAGCTGTGGTACATATACACAATGGAAAGCAATGCACCTGTAAGAAAGCGAGATCTCTTATTCTTTGAGATGACATGGAGGGACCTGGAGAGTATTATGCTAAGCGAAATAAGCCAATCAGAGAAAGACAAATACCACATGATCTCACTTATTTGTGAAATATAATGAACAAAATAAGCTGATGAACAGAACAGACCCAGAGACACAGAAAGGAGTATGATTCAGACTGACAAACCTCAGAGGAGGGGGGATGGGGGGAAATCATATAAACCAAAGAACTTATATGCATGTATGCATAACCAATGGGCCTAGACAACAATGCTGGGGGGGGGGGCAGGATCGGGAGGAGGGTGTCTAGGGGGGTAAAAGGAGAAACAGCTGTAACAAAAATAATAAAAATAAACATTTTTTTTAAAAGAAAAAAAACTAAACCATAACACCCCTAGCTAAACTTAGTAATATTTTTATTAGTTTAGCCCTAAATTAATAGATTGATTTGTTAAATAAGCGCTTCCACAAGAGACTAGTGTCAAAGTGTGGTATATGCTGCTCGATCTCCAAGCAGGCTCATTCTTTCTGGAGAATGTTGAGTTTCACCTGGAGGATAATGTCTCCTACGCCAGTATCCTCAGGAAGGGGCCTGGGTGCCTATCTACTGGGAAAATGAGTGAAAAAGCCCTAGGTGAGCAGCAACACAAGGAAGCTACTTTGGCTTTTACTTCTAGGTCAAGTTCTCTAGAGAGTAAATTCCTGAATGGTGGATCCTTAGATAGCACCTTACACACGGAGGAGAGCGTGGTGCTGAGGAAAAAGAAATCAAACAAAGTAATAAAGAATTTACACTGGCCCTAGCCCGTTTGCTCAGTGGTTAGAGCGTCGGCCCTCGGACCAATGAGTCACCGGTTTGATTCCCATCAAGGGCTCGTACCTCCGTTGTGGTTCATCCCCGGCCCTGGTTGGGGTCTCGCGGGAGGCAACTCATCGATGCCTCCCTCTCACCGATGTTATTCTCCCTCTTTCTCCCTCTCTCTCCCTCCCTCCCACTCTATCTGAAGATAAATAGAAAAATATCCTCGGGTAAGGATTAAAAAAATAATTTACGCTGGTCCTGTGAAGCTAAGGCACAGAGATCTTAGGAGTGTGAAGTGGAACAGGGACTGGGAACAAGCCAAGGAAGTATCAGCAATTAAACCTTGAAAGGGTGACTATTTTTACCTGAAGATTATTATTCTAGGTGAAATAAGCCAGTCAGAGAAAGACAAATACCGTATGATCTCATTTATATGTGGACTCCAATGAACAAAAGAAAATGACGAACAAAACAGAAACAGAGGGAATGGACACATGGTGCCAGCTGTCAGAGGGGAGGGGACAGGGGAAACTGGATGAAAGAAGGTGGAGAGATTAGCCAAAGAACACATACACATAGCCCACAGACACAGACAGCAGTGTGGTGAAGGCCAGGAGGAAGGCGGGGCAAGGCTGCGTGGAGGTGGGCAAAGGTAGGGGGGAATGGGGACTTCTGTAATAGTGCCAACAGTTTTTAAAAAGGAAAAAAAGGTGACTTTTTTTTAGTTTCATGTATTTTGTGGCAAATCCCCTTTTTTGTCCCTCCCTTTGTACTCAAAGTTCTAAACAGTCTTAACAGGACTGAGGGGGAAGAACCCAAGCAGGTGGCCGGTGTCTGTGCATGAGGCGGAGCTTTGGAGCAGAGGCAGCAACGTGACGAAAGCTTCGATGACCCAGAGAAGCAACCCAAGCTGAGAGGGAGGGGCAGGACACACGGGGCCACTCGGCAACTTTTCATCTCTACTTGTGGATTCTCCTTCCTGAATTCATATTTTGGAGGTTCTCCGTTTTGACCAATAAGGAAAACTGGACTACTTACACTTCACGAGTCAACTTAAGATCGCTCACAAATAGCTTTACAGGGGCTGTGACTTCCATATGCAAAACATCACTTTGTGAAATCTTGCTCCATCCACTCTCTCTATCCTGTTCTGACTCCCACAGCACTCTGTTGTTCTCCTGTGACATTCATCTATGACTGTTCTGTTGCTGGGTTTTGTTTTTGTAAACTCCTTTAGGCAACAACTGCCTAATTTAGTATAATTAATTTTTAAAAACTAGTGTATTTGTCTTATGTGAACTTAAGATTCAAATCGCCTTACTCAGAAAATCATCCAAAGGTAAACTGAAATATCTTACACAGAAAGTTGGGGGAAAGAGTATCCTTAATATTCCTGATCTCGGATTAGCCCATGATATTTTGGCTCTAGCCAATTCCCTCTACACAAAGACCCTGCTTAAAGCTCTTATGAATAAGATAGAAGAGTGGCGGTGAAGGCATAGCTTCTCTGAAAAGGGGAGGGAAGAAATAAAAAATAGCTGCTTTCATTGGGGGCAGGAAGGACATTATTTCATTAGGAGCTAAACAGCGAGACTATCTCAGTACAAACAATAGTTTGGCTTGAAGGCTCCGTGTGACCAATTACTCCAGCAAAGGCTCAGCTGGAATGGAACCCGGAGCTTGCCAGACAAGGGACAGGAGCTGACACAGGCTCCAGTGTCAGCTTCATCATGGCTTTGGGGACCCAGAGTATCCAGTAAGGATACTCACAGAACACACTCTACCCCCATCAGCAAACAGCACCATTCTACAATCAAAACTGTAGAATTAAAAGAGATGGCACTGGGGCAAATACAAAGTTATTCAACCTAAAACCGACATTTTATCGCAAACATAACAAGTAACAAAATTAGATCTCATAAAAGAGTTAATGCATTTCAATCACTATCTCAATGGCTAACAGCAGGCTTGGGGAGATGTGCAGGGAGGGACAGCTGAGCTAACAGCCAGACAATCATTTCAAAGTCTACCAGTGGATCTGATAGTTCAAAACTTGACATGATAATTAAACTAATTTCCCATCACTCATGATTTCATTTCAGATAACAAGCACTAAATCTAACTTGGTTCGCTAGAAGTCACTTTCTTCACTCCCTGGGGACATTTACTTCTTAACATTTCTAACATTAATTCAAGTTAAAGCCTTACCTTCCTCTTTGCAATAACCACTATCTATTCCTATTCTGGAAAAAAAAAAATACTGAACATGCAAAGTAAGCCAGCCCACTAGGGGGTAAGCACATCTTTAGAAGAAGGTACTAAAGGAAGGTGATAGGGCCACTAACCAATGAGAGTGCTCTTCATCCCCCAACCCTAGAGCAGGTAATAAGCAAAAGAGGAACAATGTAAAAATGGATACTAAAAACAGCCCACATTCAAACAGTGCCCCTCTCTTCCCTCCAGAACAGTGGTTTTCAACTGACGCAATTTTCCCAAGGGGCAAAGTCAATGTCTAAAGACATTTTTAGTTGGCAGGAGGTGGGAGGTGCTCCTGGCATCTAGTGAACAGAGGCCAAGGAAATCTTGCCCTGGCTGGTCTGGCTCAGTAGTTAGAGTATTGACCCACAGACCAAAGGGTTACAGGTTCAGTTCCCGGTCAAGGGCACGTACCTGGGTTGCAGGTTTGATCCCCGGCCCTGGTTGAGGTCATTGTGGGAGGCAACCAATCCAATGTATGTCTCTCTCTTTCTCTCTCCCTCCTTTCCCCTCTTTTTAAAAAGCAATGGAATAGTACCTTCAGGTGAGGATTAACAAAAAAAATTTTTAAAGAAGAAAATCTTATCTTTTGTAAGATAGCATAGATGGACCTGAGAGTGTTATGCTATGTGAAATAAGCCAGTCAGAGAAAGACAAAATACCATACGATTTCACTTATATGTGGAATCTAATAAACAAAATAAACTAACAAACAAAACAGAAATAGATTCATAGATATAGAGAACAGTCTGACAGCAGTCAGAGGGGAGGGGGCTTGGGGGCTGGGTGAAGAAGGTGAGGGATAAAGCAAAGAAAAAAAATCTTATAGACACAGACAATAGCATGGTGATTGTCAGAGGGAAAGGGGTGGGATAGGTATGAGAGAGTAAAAAGGAGAATAAATGGTGATGGAAGACTTGGTTTGGGTGGTAAATACCCAGTACAATATATAGATGATGTATTATAGAAGTGTACACCTGAAACCTATACAATTTTATTAACCAATGTCACCCCAATAAATTTTTTAAAATCTTTTTTTTTATTGTTATTTTTTTTAATCCTCGCCCGAGGATATTTTTCCATTTTTTGTACAGATAGAGTGGGAGGGAGAGAGAGGAAGGGAGAGAGAGAGAGAAACATCGATGTGAAGGGACACATCGAGTGGCTGCCACCCGCACGACCAACCAGGGCCGGGGACAAACTGCAACCGAAGTACGTGCCCTTAGCGGGAACCGAACCCGGGTCTCTCCGGACCGCAGGCCGATGCTTTAACCGCTGAGCCAAACTGGCCAGGGCTTAAAATCTTTTTAAATTGTTTTTTAAAATGGACTTATCTTTGGCCAGTGCCATTAACTTTATATTCAATGCAGCATAATAAAGATCTTCATACCAGAAATAAATAAAAAAGTCAAGAGTGCTGAGGTTGAGAAGTCCAGCCCTAGAGGAACCATTTATAAACCATTTAGTTTGGAACATGTGAGATATAAAAAATATACCAATACTGTGGAAGAGCTTCTTCTCTTGTTCTGTAACAATTTAGAGTACAGAATTCCAAAACTGTAAAGACCCTTAAAGATTCTAGTCCAAGCACAGCTGGAAAAACTAAGGCCCAGAGAGGTCATTTACCCAAGTTCACAGAAGAAATCATCAGCTGGACTGGAGTCAGAACCATCTTTATACACCCCAAGTGTGTTATACACAGTAGGTGCTGAATAATGGGCAGTAAATTGATACCCTGTTCTTTAGGTGTTCTTTTCTATTACAACACAATTCACTCTGCTGCTGGCAAGTCCAACACCTGAGATGGTGCATGAAGGCTTACTCACACCACTTCCCATCCACTTCCTCTTACTCAAAGGAAGCCCAGAAGCGGAGGAGAGTGCAACACACTAGAGCTCAAGAGTAAGTGGCCAGGCAGAAAATGTTTTCCAGTTGTTCGAAGTGAAGCTCATGCCTTTCACCCAGGCAGAGACTTTACACAAAACCTTCTGAGTCAGCAAACGAGCCCTTGTGCAAGACCACAAACATGCGAACCCCTCTCCACATGGGCGTAGGGCAGCTTTCCTCACACACCAGAGGAGCCCCAGCCACTGGCAAACAGAAAGTCAGTGCCGGGTTAACTGAATCACAACCGTATCCAAACAAGCTAGAGGGCTTTCGTTTCTAAACCAAACAGAACAGAAATGAATTCTGAGATCAGCGGCATGCTGAATGTTAGTCGTCAGAGCAGCCCTGGCTAAAGGAATGAGCAAAAGGTGGAGATTTGCCCTTTCAAAAGGAAAACATTAGAGGGAGGGGCCCCGCCTCTCCCCAGAGCCCTGGGAAGGAGCATGCTGGCCACCATCCTGCGTGGTCACAACTCAGCAAGGGCTCTAAGTGCCCTCCGAATCTCAAGTGTCCCCACACAGTTCCAGTCCAGTCTGCCCTCCCTCTGCCAGAGCCCAAGAGTGGGAGGGAGAGAAAAGAAGAGAGAGAGAGAGAGAGAGAGAGAGAGAGAGAGAGAGAGAGAAACGTCGACATGAGGGGGACACGTCGGGTGGCTGCCTCCTGCACGACCCCAATCGAGGCAGGGGACAAACTGTAGCCGAGAGAGAGAGAGAGAGAGAGAGAGAGAGAGAGAGAGAGAGAGAGAAACATCGATGTGAGAAGGATTCATCAGTCGTATACCTCCTGCATGCCCCCTACTGGGAATCAAGCCCACAACCCAGGCATATGCCCTGACCAGAAATCAAACCGGGACCTCTCAGTCCATGGGAAGATGCTCAATCCACTGAGCGGCCCTGGCTGGGCAAAACAATACAGTTTCAATATTAAAATTATTATGCATGTACATAAATAAATGAATATATTCTGATACATTTTTTAAAAAAAGAAAACATTCACTACAGTGTTTCAAAACCTAGGTGTTTCAAAATTGGGTCTAAGGAGGTCCAGGTCAGAGAGCATGGTACAAGGAGGTGGGGCAGATGCCAGCCATGTAAATAGAAAGAGTCTGCAAAGGAAATATTGTAGATAAACCCAGAGCAGTTCTCTAGGAAAAAAATCACAGCTTCAAAAGAGCCAAAGCAAGAGTCTTCAAATTAAACAAACCTGTTCCAGTGGGGACAAGGACAGCTTCTAAAGCTGCTGCAAGGTTATTATTGTCTACGCACCTGAGAACAGTGTCTATTTACTCTCATCCCACAAAAAGGCCAAGGGACCGCTATTTTAGCCTCCGGCTTCACACCCATGCTACATTTCCCCAAGACGATGTGTCACACTAAAGCCTCCTAGTGAGAGGGCAGAGTACTAGCTCTGTGACTGGCTCTGGTTTTCAATGTGGCACAGAAGCACACAAAGAAGCAATTACCACACAGCAACCATGAGATTCACCTGCTCAGCTTCCTGGAATGTTACAGATCTTCAAATATCTGTGTTAATAGTATGACGGTGACTTTCAAAAGACAAAACAATACCTAGATATAGATATAGATATAGATATAGATATAGATATAGATATAGATATAGATATAGATATAGATATAGATATATAGATATAGATATAGATTAGATATATAGATATAGATATAGACATACATATGTATATGTATATATGTGTATATATATATGATCTGAACACGCATTAATAGAAGAATAGTGTTTATGGTGGAGACATTAGACACTGTGCATTCAGTATACAGATAAATGGGACACAGTTCCTTACTTCATGGAATTTACAGTGTAAGGAAAGACCTTTAAAAAAAATGCAATCACACCCTGGCTGGTTAGTCTCAGCAGTTAGAGCGTCGGGAACCAGAGTCCCGGGTTTGGTTCCCACTAAGGGCACGTACCTTGGTTGCAGTTTGTCCCTGGCCCGGAACGGGGTCATATGGGTGGCAACCACTCGATGTGTCTCTATCACATGGATGTTTCTCTCCCTCTCTCTCTCTCTGATGTTTCTCTCTCGCTTTTCCTCCCTCTCTCCCTCCCTATCTGAAAATAAATGCAAAAATGTCCTCGGGTGAGGATTAAAAAAAAATGTAATCACTATTATCACCTTTCTCCCAATGTAGGGCCTCTAATCCACCCTCCCAGGGAACTAAATTTAAGTGTAGGAGGCCCGTATGAACAACCTAAGATGCTAATCAATGGCACTATAATTCTTCCACATACCAAGTGTATAATGTGGGAGATGGTGTGTGAGATATAACACTGTATCTTGGTCCGTCTTGCTGTGATCACTTCTCTTAAAGCTGTTCTTGTAGTCAAGCCAGGATTCTCCCCAGCTCTCCACTCCTTGCCTCAGCAGATGTCCCCTATAGTGTAGGAGTTCAGATGACAGCTCCCACAGCAAGGCCAACTCTACATGGGCTCAGCCCAGAGGACTCCCTGGCCACTTTTTACAATTAGAGGGCCCACATGACTACTCAACTCTGAACACCCATTAGTATAACAGCAACACAAAAATTTACATTGTACCATTACTTATAATACTGAAAAACTAAAAATCCAAATGTCTGACAAATGGGCAAGAGTTAAGTAATGACATATTCAAACGATACAAAAACAGAATACAATGAAAGTATTTAGATGTTCTTAATGTTGTGAAAAATGCTTATGGTACATGTTATGCAAAACGATGTAAAATTATTATGGCATAAGCTCCAGTGAAAAATGGGTGAAACAGAGGATGGGCAATATCTCCTGCATTATTATACTCCATTCTTCTCAATGACTGTTATCACAAATATGAATAACTTTCATAATCAGAAAAATAAAGTTTTGCTTTCTAAAGAAATCACATGTAATGATGTTTAGCTAAAAAGCACAAGGACTCTTCTATCTCCCCACCCCTCAAAATCCCACAGGACAAAAGACAACTGGTCTGGGAGTCCGTTTCTATGGTAACAATCCCCCCCCCCCCCCCCCCGCCGCAAATACATAAGAAGTCTAATGAAATTGAGCCCTGCTTTTACTCTGCCCACAATATGGACCCTTGAGCTGAGTCACTTCTGTCAGACTGCTTCTGTTCACAGACCAGGCTCAGAACCTCAGAATGTACAGAGGAGCTGGTTTGGAGTCTTCCTGATTCGTGTTGCATGTAATGACACTTTCTTTCTCTCACATATCAGTTGGGGACTTTATTATAGCACTCACTCTATGAAAGACCTTTTTCTCGAAATTCTCCTTGGTCCGAAACTGTTCCTCTAACCCAAATCCTCATGCCTACCTTCAGAGAGACGAAGTAAGTCCCCAGTTCCAAACAGCTATTCTTTCAGTAAAAAATGCTTTTGACATAGCAGAAGAGGCTGAATCTTTTCATTCGTCCTTTCTCAAATCAGTGGTCACACTTAAATTGGTTTCCATTAGCTCTGCTGTTTACAGCTATTTTTGAACAAAAGCATCGTGGTAAGAAAAGGGAGTTTCCTTCCTACTTCTCATTGGAGGGCGTGTGTTAGTTACAAACCTAGTGGCAAAGTATCAACAAGAAAAAGACGCTAGCACCCCTTTCCCCCATGAGTTTTATACTGCAGCAAAAGATGTTCCCAGCTCACATACAAAATTCTGGAAGAAATTATGTTTTGAAGGCACAGAACAGGAACAACAATCTATACAATGTTAAGACAATTTTAACTCAGGGCTTAAAATACTGGAGAATTTGTTTCTAAATCACACACTGGGGACTTCCAGTAAGACGAGAAAAGAGGAAGAAGCTGAAATTTACTTCGTGTGCACTTTGGGAAGCAACGCTGTAGGATTACTATGTAAATCCACATCTGAAGATGTAAGCCCTGTGGTAGAAGCTTAGGGATTTATGGTCTTTCCATCACTAGTAACTGCTGCAAAAGACCGGCTGGCTATGTGTAAAAAGGAAAAGAAAAGGTTCCATTATCTCAAATCGCTATGCTAGGACAGGGTTATCAACTACAGACAGTAGGTCTCTCTTCCTCCTATGTCTGCTTTACTATTTTCAATACATCATAAAATGAGAATATTGCACATTTGGGGTTTGGTTGAGGAGACATGAAGCCTGAGAAATCTAATTCTCACTGCTTTAGATTAAGAAATTTCTTTTTGGAAGTTTTGACTTGAAGTAAAAAACAAAACAATATATCATTCTTCAAATGGGCTTCTGAAATCCAGTCTTCCTCAATAAACCATATGCTATATGTATTTAAAAGCAAACTAGAATACCCATAAGAAATATGCAAGGGGAGAGAGGGTTATGGTCAAGAAATATGATGAGGAAACTACTTAACGTTACTTGAAAGTGAAAAAAAGCGGCAATAATAAATTCCTATTACCACCCAGTGATGTGTTACAGGGTGGATTCCAGGGCAAGTTTCAGCCACACATGAAGGAAGATGGGGGTCAGGGGATAAACTGAAGACAGCCACCGGGGCAACCTTACGCTGATGGATGGCCACAGCTGAAGGCAGATTTGGCTCATCTCTGGGGCTTTCCACTGGGGAGGGACCTGCAGTGCAGCCATCAATGGACGAGCATCCACAAACCCTGTGGGGAAATACAGGATCCAGAAGAGTAGGGTAGGGAAGGAGAAAGTTTGGAAAACAGAAGAGTCAAATACAATAGCAAAATATTGTAATTATTCAACATGAGCTTCAAAAATGCATAGATGTACCTCTTAAGTTGAAATGGACTGGCTGAAAAGAGCTGGTATTCTGGAAAGCAGTCTGGTATACTTTTGAAAATGCTCAATTATCTTTTTTTTTTTTTGATTTTAGAGAGAGAGGAAGGGAGAGGAAGAGAGATAGATACATCGATGAAAGAGAACCTCGACTGGCCGCCTCCTGCATGCTCCCCACTGGGGATCCGGCCCACAACCTGGGCATGTGTCCTGACCAGGAATCGAACCGGCGACCTCTTGGTACATGGGTCAACGCTCAACCACTGAGCCACACTGGCTGGGCTCAATTACCTTTTAATTACATTTGGAATTACAGTAATAATCTGACAAGAGGAAATTAATTTTTGGAACAAAGAGAAAAACAATGAAACCTCTGCAGTTTTTACAGTTGGTAACTACTCAAACAATGAAGGTCCCTTATCCGCGGCCCCTGTGGAAAGTAGCCTAAAAGCAAACATACACTCCATCGAAAACCTTTGCTGGCCTAGTTCCACCAATTCCATTAACGTAGCAGGGGCCCAAAGGCAGGTGACCTGATTGACAAAAAAAGCACTCCAAGAAAGCGCTGAACTTATATCATGTAACTCATTAAACACTTTATAATCAAGAAGAAAACTATTAGCAATAATTTGGGAAGTTTCCCCTTTAAATGGAGCAGCATTTCAAGTAACTTTCCTTACAAGATAAAATACTTTTCAGGTCCAGTATAGAAGAAAGCAGATCCAGTGCTAACACATCTGAAGATGTGTGTGTGGAGGGGGACAGAAAAATCAATAAGACCAGTTAAAATATGTGGCACAGGAAAATCTGTTCCACCACAATTACCTTAATTATCAAAGAAAGACTAATCTGCACCATGTTTTAAGGCCGCAATCCTCAAAAATCTCTTTGCATGTCTTATGTGTTACTGACTCGTCTTGCAGCTGTAGCCGGAACGAGCTCAATGTGTACACATCTTGCTTAAGGCTTCCCAGAATTGACAGGGTGGCAACTTACTTTCTGAGTAACCAAATAATAAATCACTCCTGGCAGCAACAAACCAGAAGCCAATTTCCCTAGTCACGCATACTAATTATAGAGGCAATGACTGAATTGTTACATTACTTCCTGATACTCATTATTGTTTCAGCAACAGTTAAGATCCTTTAGAAGCAAACAAGGTTATACCTGCCTGAAAACCCTTCTTACCTCTTGTCCAACTAAATAACCCAACTATTTATTTATAAGGAGAAAGAATACATCTTGGAGATGTTTTGTAAGTGCTTTTGCCTATTTCCACTTGGATCCTACCCTTGCTCCCCTCTGTCACAGGGAACTACATCTCCCTTGCCAGCGGACTTGTGGGTAAGCTCCATCATTAGTTAGTACTGACAAGGATAAGAAATAGGAGGACAGGGGAACCAGGGTAATGCCCTTTCTCTTACATGGGCTGAGTTCCAGCTGCCACCAGACAGCTCTTCTTTCCATGTTCCTAGCTCACACCAGATGGCTCAGGCTTCTGGCCTTCGGTTACTCCAGCACCTTCGAGTTTCCTCAGGGGTATAGCAGTTCCCAGGGTTTGCGAATCTCTGGTTTGCCTCACCAGCCTATTTGCCTTCTCGGCTCTCATATCATCTGTGTAACTCATTCCGTATATTAAATTCCCTCTGCTTGTACCACCTACAGTGGTTTCTGTTTCCCTGATGGGCCCCTAACTTTTAAAAAATATTTTTAAACTTAGCTTCCCTAAAAATTAAATATTCAGATAGCCTGTAAAAGATTTCTTCTAGTAAGAAATAAAAGATTTATGGATGATAAAAATCAACTCATCCACTCAAACAAGTATCTACTGACAGCCTGACCTGTGCGGAGCACGGTTCTAGGTGCTGGGAATACTCTACTGAACAAACAGGCACGAAACCCCTGCCCTCAAGCAGCTTATATTCTAGTGGACACGTTAACTGTGGCGAATTACAATTTAAAAAAATTAACCAACATAGCCCTGGCCCGTTTGGCTCAGCGGTTACAGTGTTAGCCCGCAGACCAAAGAGTCATGGGTTCGATTCCGGCCAAGGGCACGTACCTCGGGTGCAGTTCATCCCAGCCCTGGTCAGGGTCATGTGTGAGGGAGCCAGTTGATGTGTCTCTCTTACATCAGTGTCTCTCTCTCTCTCTCTCTCTCTCTCTCTCTCTCCCCCCCCTCCCTCCCTCCCACTCTGTCTGAAGATAAATGGAAAAATATCCTCGGGTGAAGATTAAAAACAAAAACTTAACTATATAGGAATACGTCTTTAACAATAAAGGAATCTGGTAAAAATGAATTCATTCTAAGGTGTTCTACTCCACACCGACATGGTTCCTACCTTTTCAGTGTAGTATGCTGAACTGTCACATTCCAGAGGCCAAAATAGAACTTCTTCAAAGTTAGTATCTACTTAAACTGGCCACTTGTGCTCAAACAGAAGTACAACTCTGATAAGGATTTAAGCAGACACAATAACAAAAGTTAGGTATAATATGTTTAGAATGTAAAATGTAAGTGTGTTTTATGCAGATTCCTGCTTGGCATCTTTTTCATGGGGGATATCATTTGGAGGAATTGAGTCTGAGTCTATTTAATAAGTCATTTTATCCCTTGTCTATGGCACAGGTAAATTCCGTCATCATAACATATAAAGCCAGCTGCAATGTACATAACGAGGAAAGCGTTGCCGTCACCAATTGCAGGACAATATTTCCAAGATGAAATTTTCAGGCAGAAGAATCAAAACAGACAATGACTCATGTGCTGAACAGTTATATAGACAACCATGCCCAAGAAAGCTACCACCTACATACACAATGACATCAGATGAAAAATGCAGAAAGAAAGTAGTTTTCTGATTTATTTGAAAGCAACAGATTTGCTGAAAAGTGTACTGAGACATCAGGCTGCACTACCCATTTACACATTCTAAGCACTGAGTAACCATGAGCACACATCAACTATTCAGTACTCTTAGACTGCCTGAGTATACAAGTATGTTCAGCCTCAAAAACCAACGTCAGCCCTGGCCAGTCTGACTCAGCAGTTGGAGCGTCAGCCGGTGGACTAGAGAGACCCAGGTTTGGTTCCCGCTAAGGCCATGTACCTCGGTTGCAGTTTGGCCCTGGCCCCGGTTGGGGTTGTGTGGGTGGCAATCAGTCGATGTGTCTCTCTCACGTCGATGTTTTTCTCTCTCTCTTCCTCCCTCTCTCCCTCCCGCTCTATCTGAAGATAGATGCAAAGGTGTCCTTGGGTGAGGATAAAAAAACAAAAAACCAATGTCATCGCCCTGACCAGTATAGCTCAGGGGTTAGAGCGTCAGCCCGGGGACCAAAGGGTCACAGGTTCAATTCCGGTCAAGGACACGTACCTCGGTTGTGTTTGTCACCGGCCCTGGTCGGGTTGTGCGGGAGGCAATCAGTCAATGTGGTTCTATCATGTCAATGTTTCTCTCTGTCTCTCTCTCCCCCTCCCTCCTACTCTATCTAATGATAAGTAGAAAAATATCCTCAGGTGAGGAATTAAAAAAACAAAAAACAAAAACCAACATCATCAACTCCAGAAATGACATAACATTTATTGCTGCCATTTCACTAGACTTTTCTAAGATAATTTAATGTATTCACAAAGTTATACTTCCATGGAGATCTTGTGGGCATAGTACTCGGACCTTTCTTATTACTCAGCAATTAGAAAACATTTCATATCTGCAATATTTATGCTTCTACCTGAGTAGCAGGTAGATTTCCAGGACGATGGAAGTCTAAAGTATACTCATAATATTACCACACAGCAAGTCCTTTGCCACTCCCCAGCATGTAGTCAAAGTATACTAAAGGGTCCCCTCACACATACACACATGATACAACACACCTGGCAGCCTTTGGCCATTGTTTCTTCTGCCCAGAATGCAAAGTCTCCTAAATTCATCTGGAAAGTCACGTTCATCATTCAAGATACAGCCCACATGTCTCTTTGCAGCCACAACTTCCTGAGGCCAACTTGTTTGCTGTCTTCGATGCTTTCACTTCTCCCTGCACACAGTGCTGTCATGCTAATTACAGCACTGCATCATTTCTGTGTTTACATATCTGCTTCTCCGTTAGACTCTCAAGTCCTTGAGACCAAAGACCCTAGTTTTTAATCTACATATCTGGTACAGTGCCTGACACAAAATGGGTGCATAAAAAATATCTTCTGAATGAATACATGCAGTGTGGGATCATAGGCTTGCAAAGAGTTTCCCCTGCCCTGGCCTGTTTGGCTCAGCAATTAGAGCGACTGTGTGGACCGAAGAGTCAAGGGTTCAATTCCAGTCAAGGGCACGTACCTGGGTTGCAGTTCGTCCCCGGCCCTGGTCAGGGTTGTACAGAAAGCAACCAGTCAATGTGTCTCTCTCACATGGATGTTTCTCTCTCTCCCTCTCTCTCTCTCTCTCTCCTACTCCTTCCCACTCTATCTAAAGATTTAAAAAATTGAAAAAAAAAAAAAGAGTTCCCTCTAAAAGTTATGGAATTTTGTAATCTCTGTCCCACTGCCACAGGATATTTCAAGCACAAGGAGAACAGATAGGAAACTATCTCCCGGGAACACGTTTAACAAGTTGATATTAAAAGACAATCTAATAGGAAAGTAGACAAATTACTTTCAGTAAAACTATGTCAAGCTAACCACAGCTGTCAGAAATTCAGGTGCATTAGCTGCAAAAACCCAAAAAGTTGTTTGATCTTGGCTGGAGAAGGTTGTTGGACTAAAGACGGAAGCAAAGCTCCTTCTGTTGTCTAGATCTGATGTAATTTTTTAACCTCTCAAAAGGTACAGCTAAAATAATTTAAAATTGATAAGAAAAATTCATGTTCTAAGGAATGATGTTCAACAAAAAAAATTTCAACACAAAGATTCCCTGGTCTAATCTTTCACTCAAGTTTGAAGAGTCGGGAAACATTCGGAGACCATCCTCAAGGGTCCCGTAAAGTACATCTGCAAAAGTGCCAGAACCCCCGCTTCTTTCCTAGGCGGCTGGTGAAGACGGCGTTGGGGCAGATCCCGGAGCGCGACGGCGAGGCCATCTCCTGCGTGGCCTGGCGGCCATGGTGGCCAAGCAGGTATGGCTGGGCTGGAAGGTGGTGGTTGTGCACTGTGAGGGCATCAACGTTTCTGCCAATTTCTACACAAACAAGCTGACGTCCCTGGCCTTCCTCTACAAGTGGATGGACCCCAACCCATTCCGCAGTCTTACCACTTCCAAGTCCTCAGCCGCTTAAAAGATGGACCGCACAGGGCCCGCCGCCCCACAAGACCAAACGAGGCCAGGCGGCCTTGGACGCCTCAAGATATTTGTACAAGGCGGTCACAGGCACTCTGGAGGTGAAGAGGAAGGAGAAGGCCCAGTTCCATTACCGGAAGAAGGAGCAGCTCATGAGACTACGGAAACAGGCCGGAAAGAACATGGAGAAGATACTGACAGATACACAGAGGTCCTCAGTTCATGGACTCCTGGTCTGAGTCCAGTGACACTGATTGTTAATTCTTTAAAAAAAAAAAAAAAAAAAAAAAGCAAACCCTGGCCGGTTTGGCTCAGCGGTTAGAGCGTCAGCCTGTGGTCCAGAGAGACCCGGGTTCGGTTCCCACTAAGGGCACGTACCTTGGTTGCAGTTTGTCCCCGGCCCTGGTTGGTCGTGAGGGTGGCAGCCACTAAATGTGTTCCTTTCACGTCGATGTCTCTCTCTCTCTCTCTCTCTCTCTCTCTCTCTCTCTCTCTTTCTCTCCCTCCCTCCCTCCCTCCCTCCCACTCTATCTGAACAAAAAATGGAAAAATGTCCTCGGGTGAGGATTAAAAAAAAAAAAGCCAGAACTCCCTTGTATAGGAAATGGTTTTGGCTTAAAGACTAGGGAATTATTGGGTGAGTCATTCTAACGGTGGCTTCCAGGAACCAGAGTATTTAAGGGAAAATGAATAAAATGAAGATAAAATAAATAAGATCAGCACTGGTAATAATAAATAATGCTTACATCTGTGTAACACTTTTGTTTATGAAGCACTTTTATTTTCAAAGGAGGGAAATTAAACTGAGAATGTTAGGTGGCAGGCTGAAGGTCACAAAGCTAAAATAAGAAGAATAAAGGAGTTTAACTGGATATTTCAACTTCAAATCTACAGCTCCTTCCACCATTCTGCTTCTTTGCCATTTGTAAGGTGGGCTTCTATGTGCTGTGGATGGGCCAAGGACACTTTCTAAGATGTCTTTAATGAGATCAGATGTTTCCAAATCACTTTAAGCATATCTTACAACTTAAGGTAAGGAAATAGTCTTAGGAAATACCTTGAAAGAATGAAGAAGCCCCTCAATGCTGTGAATCTTCTTGCTCTCCATGTTATATTATTGAATGAAAAATGCAAGGTGTAGCCCTGACCGGGTAGCTCAGTTGATTAGAGTGTGGGCCAGATACACCGAGGTGTGGGTTTGATCCCAAGTTAGGGCACACACAAGAACCAACCAATGAATGTATAAATAAGTAGAACAACAAATTGATGTCTCTCTCTCACTCGCTCTCTCTCAAATCAATAAATTTAAAAATATACATAAAGAGCCCTGGCCGGTTTGGCTCAGCAGTTGGAGCGTTGGCCTTTGGTCCAGAAAGACCCGGGTTCGGTTTCCGCTAAGGGCATGTACCTCGGTTGCAGTTTATCCCCAGCCCTGGTTGGGACACTAGATGTGTCCCTTTCACGTCAATGTTTCTCTCTCTCTTCCTCTCTCTCCCTCCCACTCTATCTGAACAAAAAACGGAAAAATGTCCTCAGGTGAGGATAAAATATATGTATAAAGAAATCATTTTAAAACAACAATGAGGTATCACCTCACACCTGTCAGAATGGCTGCCATCAACAAATCATCAAACAAGTGTTGGTGAGGGTGTGGAGAAAAGGGGACTCTAGTGCACTGCTGGTGGGAATGCAGACTGGTGCAGACACTATGGAAAACAATATGGTGTTACCTCAAAAAATTAAAAACTGCCCTGGCCGGTTTGGCTCAGCGGTTAGAGCGTCGGCCTGCGGTCCTGAGAGACCCGGGTTCGGTTCCCGCTAAGGGCACGTACCTCGGTTGCAGTTTGTCCCCGGCCCTGGTCGGTTGTGCGGGTGGCAGCCACTCGATGTGTTCCTTTCACATCGATGTTTCTTTCTCTCTCTCTCTGTTCCTCTCTCTCCCTCCCACTCTACCTGAACAAAAAATGGGAAAATGTCCTCGGGTGAGGATAAAAAAAATTTAAAAAAAAATTTAAAAACTGAACGTCCATTTGACCCAGTGATCCCACTTCTAGGAATATACCCTAAGAAGCCTGAAACACCAATCAGGAAGAATATATGTACCCCTGTGTTCATAGTAGTACTATTTACAATAGCTAAGATCTGGAAACAGCTCAAGTGTCCATCAGTAGACAAATGGATAAAAAAGCTGTGGTACATATATACAATGGAGTACTACGCAGCTGTAAGAAAGAAAGAAAGATCTCTTATCCTTTGAGACGACATGGAGGGACCTGGAAAGTATTATCCTAAGTGAAATAAGCCAAGCAGAAAAAGACAAATACCACCTGATCTCACTTATATACGGAATATAACGAACATAACAGTCTGAGGAATACGGTAGACCCAGAAACATGGAAGTAGGGCACAGACTGACATCCCTCAGAAGAGGGGGTGGAAAGAGATAAACCACAGAACTTATATGCATGTATGCATAACCAATGGACATGGACAACAAAGCCGGGGATGGGGCAGGGGGGAGTGGGAGAGGGGTGCCAATGGGATAAAAAAGGAGAAACATCTGTAACAAAAAATAATAAAAAATTAAATAAAAAAATATTCATCGGGAAAAAAAAAAAGAAATCATTTAAGCCCTGGTTGGTGTGGCTCAGTGGTGAGAGTGTCAGCCCAAGGACCAAAGGGTTCTGGGTTCAATTCCCGGTCAAGGGCACATGCCTGGTTCAATACCCAATCCTGGTCAGGCAGTGTATGGGAGGCAAACAATTGATGTGTCTATGTGTCTCTCACATGCATGTTTCCCTCTTCTCTCTCTCCCCCTCCCTCCCTTCCACTCTTTCTAAAAATCAATGGAAACAATATCCTCGGTGAGGATTAAAATAATAATAATAATAATGATGATTTAAAAGCAAAATGCAAGGTGCCATGAAGTGTGGGTAACATCTACTGTTTGTACAAAAGCACTGCATAGTAATATATTTAAATGTATTTGTCTGTGCAAAGATTATATCTTTTTTTTTTAAAGCAATTTTTTTATTTATTGTTTTTAGAGAGAGAGAAGTGAGAGGGAGAGAGAGAGAGAAAAACATCGATGAGAGAGAACATCGATTGGTCGCCTCCTGCATGCCCCCCACTGGGGATCAAACCCACAACCTGGGCATGTGCCCTGATCAGGAATCGAACCAGCGACCTCCTGGTGCATGGGTCGACGCTCAACCACTGAGCCACACCGGCCGGGCCAAAGATTATATCTTAAAAGCCACATAAGAAATTACTGATAGTGGTTAATTCCAGGAAGGGAAAATGGTAGCTATGGAATCAGGGACAAGAACACAACTTTTCACTATACACATTCCCTTTTAAACCTTTTGAATTTTGAACCATATGCAAGAGCTACCTTTTACAAAAGGTAAATTTAAATTTAAGAATATATCATGGAGGAAAAACAAACAAACAAACAAAAACAAAAAAACGAAAAGAAAGAATATATCATGGGAATTAACAAGAGGCAATGGTTAGATGATTCAAGGTGAAACTTCAGAGATAGGATGTAACAGAAGAGAAAAATAAAAAGTACTACAAAGTTTCTGTCAGACTCCAGAATTCCATGTGGTGTTTCAAAGTCTAAAGTAAACATTCCTCAAGACCATCAAGTTTATTTCATTTTAATTCTCTGCTCATTACATAGCTCTCATTTTGTTTGTTTGTTTGTTTGTTTACGAACCTTAATACTGAGGAAGGAGTATCCCAACAGTGGACACAAGCATTCGGGTCATCAGAAAGGTAGATCCTTTCATGGTAAATAAGACAGTGTCTAATTCAAACCAGTCTCTGAAGAGGTTGATAAGGAGTTATTTCAGGCACACAGATAAAACATGGAACTACAGAGCTAAAGACTAAACCTTGGGTCAGCAAGACCCAACCAAGGGTCTATGCAAAAATGGTACCCAGCCTCAACTAGGTAGAGTTACCACCGACATACCTGGAATTTTCAGTATGTTTGTCCTCTGTTCTGTCACTACTACTACTTAAATCAGTCAAAAAATTTACCCTAAAGGTCACAGTAACTTGAAGCTTTGAGATGGTGAAGAAACCACATCTTCTTTGGGCCTAGAGCGAGTCAAAGTTTTTGTTTTTTTTTAATTGTGCCAAATCAGCTTCCTTTCCCACACAAGAATCAATTCTGTGCCTTAGCGGTCCCAGAAACTGGTGAGTCTTGTGGTCAAGAGATTTTAAAAACCCCAGGACCAACAAAACTTGTACTACATAAAGAGAACACATTCTTATTCTCTACTCTAATGTTTAAATTATTTATCTAAAGATAATAACATTCTTAAATAAGTATAAGGTTTTAAAAAGAAGAGTCAGCCCTGGCTAGTTTGGCTCAGCGGTTGGAGCATCAACCTGCAGACCAGAGAGTCCCGGGTTCGGTTCCCACTAGGGGCACGTACCAAAAAAATAAAAAAATAAAAAGAAGAGTCATTGCCAAAGAGTTATTTTTGGAACATTACAAAAATACCTGCTCATAGGTCTGCAGTCCAGGGCTACATCATCTGATTTAATATGAATGGATTAGCAATCACTCACCAGGTCTTGTACAATTAGCTCTTAATTTTCTAAGTAAGAAAGGACATGAGACACAGAGATAAATAAACTCAAATCCAAGTCTCATTTTAGCCAACAGTTTTTGAATTACTCCTCCCACTAAATATATTTTTTACCAATGCTAACAGGCAACTTAATCTATTGATGCAAATGTCTCTTTCCACAATCTGACAGTTGTTCACATGATCATTATGAAAAGCAAAATCAGGAAAAAGGAGGATGAGAGGGGCTGGAAGAGTGGAAGGGTTAGATAATTCATAAACTGAGTAAACTTAGGCCTCAACAAAAATGTCCTTTATTTAACTGAATTAAAAGATGATTGTCATCTCAATTTTTTTTCCTTTATTGACTGGAATATAATTGGAGGAGTTGGGGACATTTTTTTCTTTGGTTGGGGAGAGAGAGGAAGTGAGAGGGAGAGAGAGATAGAATCATCGATGAGAGAGAACATCAATCAGCAGCCTCCAGCATGCCCTACACTGGGGATCAGGCCCACAACCTGGGCATGTGTCCTGACCAGGAACTGAACCAGCGACCTCTTGGTGCATGGGTCGATGCTCAACCACTGAGCCACACTGGCCGGACTGTCATCTCAATTTTTTTTTTTTGGAGTCATCTCAATTTTAATACAATAGCCAAGTCACTGAAGCCACCGAGTGAAAATGTAAAACTAATTTGTGAAAAGAAATTATTTCAGGAACCAGATTCTACCATCAACAGTAGTTAATAACGATTATAAACCAGCAGTTACTAGTTCTCATTAAGAATTAACTAGTTTCATTACCCGATCCCCAGCAATGCTATTGATAAAGAGCAATGGAAAAATCTGGAGGAAGTGATGAATCAACCTCTCTTCCATCTGCTATATTTTATTGGAATATGAGTAAGTATAAGAGTGGTATGACAAACGAGGGGTGGGGTGGTACTAATCATCAAAATGGCATCTGACTCCCCAAATGCAGCATGCTCACTCCAGTGAGTTGCTTCACTGTGACTCTCAAGATCTGTCAAATGAGGACATAAGGGAATTTGAATAAAGCCAAGAGATATACTCCTAAATTTTAAACAGAATCTTCCAATAGACTTAGGACAAGATCTAGCAAGAGTCAACATTAAGAAATTAACCTACTCCACATAAACTGATTCCAAAGTACTTTTGAAAATGAATTCTTGCACATGCAAAAATTCAGAAAAGAAGTCTGGGGACCTGCTTTCCTAACGACACATGCTATTTATCTATTGGTAGCGGGCACTAAGATATACTACCAGGTGTTTAGTAGTATATGTATAATCCCTCTGTTCTTCTCACATAACCTTATTTTTTCTAAAATAAAGGTAATTGCCCGACTGGTGTGGCTCACTGGTTGAGCATCAACCCATGCACCAAGAGGTCGCCGGTTCGATTCCCTGTTAGGGCACATGCCCAGGTTGTGGGCCAAGTCCCCAATGGGGGGCATGCAGGAGGCGACCAATCGATGTTCTCTCTCATCGATGTTTCTGTCTCTCTCTCCCTCTCTCTCTCTCTAGAACCAATAAAGAAAAAATATATATTTTTTAAATAAAATAAAAGGTAATTAGTGAAAGCATCAAGTATGCATATACTTCCTTCCTCAATATTCATAAATACAAATACATTTGAATCTTTCTTGTATACTATATGCTCAACATGCTATATGGCAAATCCACTGCATTATGAACAGAAGTCAATTAACAATAGGTGCCAAACTTATAACTGTTTCTTTCTCCCCAACCAAAGAAAAAAATGTTCCCAACTCCTCCAATTATATTCCAAATAATTCAGAAGGAAAATAAGGAAACAAAACATTTACAGACACTTGTATCTATAAATTTTGGGTGCAAACATTTCACTAATAACCATGCTTTCCTATCATACCGATTTTTAATTGGATCAAGCCATGAGTCTTTGAGGGCACACAAAACAAAGACTAAATGACTGCCAATTTATAATGATCACATTTCATCTTTAGAAGGGTGATAACCATGGAAGCAAAAAATTCAATGCATGCCTTGCTTCCTTCTCTCCAGTGTTTAAATGGATCCTACACTAGGGCCACAATCTGCTAGCTTCTGCCACCACACACACATTAGGCCTCAAACGCACTCCACAAGCCAGGGCTAGGCTGTCTAGAAATCCGCACTGTGTCACTGCATAAAGCAGTTTTCCTCTGCACATATCCAGGAAGAAAGCCACCTAAGCACTCTGTCAGATCTCAGCAAGTCTGTAAAATGACAGGAGCTGCTAACCAAATGGCAGAAAGCAACAAGGATCACCTTTAAAAAATTATTTAAGCACTTTTCCTCCCCACCATCATCTCACTTTTCTTCTCTCCCTCCCGCCCTCCCTACCTCTGTCTCTTCCCCTCTCTCCCTCTGTCACATTCACACACACACTGCAGTTCATCCCCAGCTTTGCAAGTGGAAAGCTGTGAGCTCTGGGCTGCCTCTGGAATGACAGCCCAGAACTCGTTCACAGCCCTGAAATACAGACACACTCACCTGCAGACACCACGCCACTTCCACCCCCACCACCATCCCTCCTCCCCCAACACACACACACACACACACACACACACACACACACACACTCGCCCTCGCAACCTCTGTCCACACCAATCCCGGCGCTGCAGAACACCTAGCAGGCTCAGCAGCAAGAGTAGCACGAGGTTACCATTTAGGATGGTTTGGGCGGCCTAAGCTCCAGAAACCCCTATCCTCAAACAGACCGCCTCCCAGACGCGTCCAGAGGCTGGAGGACGTCCGGCCCGCCGCGGGGTATACGCTACCTTTAGACTGGCAGTCCGCACAAAACTTGTTATCCTCCTCCAGCAGCAGGTTGGCCAGGACCGCCTGGTACCGATCCACGTCCTTCACTGACTTGCCCGTCATGGCCAGGGTGCCGACGGGGGCGGAGGGCGACGCACCCTCCTCGCCCCCAGAAACCTTTGCCTCTGTCTGGAGGTGAGGATTCCCAGTCCCCAGCCCAGGGGCACTTCCTGAGCGGGGCAGAGCCCTCTCCTCCGGCCCCGCGCCCCTTCTCCGATCAGCTGCGCCCGCCCCCCACTCTGCAGCCCCTCAGCGCGGCGCCCCCTGGCGGGGTTTAGGGAAGGGCTCAAGTCCAGAGAAAGCTGCCGGACCAGGACCCTCGGCCCATGCAAAGGGCGCCCTCGGGCCTCCTGGGTGCCGGGCACAGAAATGACTGCCTGGCCTGCGGGTCTGCGAGTCGTGGGTTCCGGGCCCCGGTTTCCCAGGCAGCTGCTGCCCGCTCCGCCACCACCTCTGCCGTCTACTTCCGGCAGCTCTTCCTCTCCACCTCCACCCAGCCCATCCCGCGCATGCGTCACGCCCCCACCGCTTCGGACTGGGTTCTTCCCTGGCCTCCGCCTCTCAGGAACCAATCCGGGCAGATGTGAGGGGCGGGGCTTTGGGTGGGGCGGAGGGAGGGGTGGAACCGCCCCTACATGCCCTTGGAAAAGAATGAATGGAGCCTGGCAGAAAGGGAGTGGAGGGAGTGGAAGAAACTAGAGAGAAACAGCAAAGAACACTTACTGAGCTCTTACTATGTTCCAGTTACTGTGCTAATTTCTTTTCTTTTTTTTTTCGGTACATGCCCCTAATGGGAACCGAACCTGGGACTCTCTGGTCCGCAGGCCAACGCTCCAACCGCTGAGCCAAACCGGCCAGGGCTGTGCTAATTTCTTTATTTTTAGGAGGAGCCAAAGCAATGGCTAGCTTCATTAGAAACAAGAAACTTTACAGCATATTTTGAGTTAGTGCACGGGCTCAGTGGGCCAACTGGTGGAGCACCAGCTTATAATGGGTTCCACAGCTAGGGCACCGCTGGGTCTCGCCTTTGTGCAGCCAGAACCAGATGACAACACTGTTGTCCTGTTCACAGATGCAGCCCACTATTCGCTTGTTGGTGATGGAGGGGACCAAACTGGGGTCTTCCTTGGTGCCTGAAGCTGCCTTTGGGGCTAACATGTTGTATGGATCCAGTCCCTTCCGTGCAGCCAACAGGACCTCCCGCTCCAGCCCAGTCGCCTGGTCATCATCAGTAGGAACACCACCTCCAGACGCCATAGAGCACACCCTGGCCACCCCAGTGGGACCGCGGGCCCTCAGGGCCTGCGCGACCAGCGCTCCAGGTCCGAGAAGTAACCTTGAAGCCATGACGCCCTCTACAACTGCAGCACTTCCCTGACAGTCTCCAGAGATCCATTTTTTCCATTTTTTGTTCAGATAGAGTGGGAGGGGGAGGGAGAGAGAGAGAAACATCGACGTGAAAGGGACACATTGAGTGGCTGCCACCCGCACGAACCAACCAGGGCTGGGGACAAACTGCAACCGAGGTAAATGCCCTTAGCGGAACCAAACCCGGATCTCTCCGGGCCGCAGGCCAACACTCTAACCGCTGAGCCAAACCGGCCAGGGCTGTGCTAATTTCTTTACAGAAATTATTGTAATATAATTCTCAAGCCATCTCTATGAGTTAAATACTTATCATCCCTATGTAACCTGGGGGTTATGGATACCCCAAAGACCTCCCACTTATTCTTTCCTTCTGTTGAAAATAAAGGGCCCAGCCCTGGCTGGTTTGGCTCAGCAGTTGGAATGTTGGCCTGCGGACCAATGCGTCCTGGGTTCGATTCCAGTCAAGAGCAGTACCTGGGCCCTGGTTGGGGTCGCACAGGAGGCAATCAATTGATGTGTCCCTCTTACATTGATGTTACTCTCTCTCCTCCCCCCTCTCTCCCTCTCTCTCCCTTCCTCTCACTCTACCTAATGATAAATAGAAAAATATCCTTGGGTGAGGATTAAAAAATAAATAACATAAAAGGGCCCAAGCTTCTAACACAGGATAAGGGAACACCACATCCTCCCAAAATTTTCTGGTCACCTCTCACTTGGAATGCCTACTTCCAGGAATTCTAGGCTCCCCTTGTACATTAGCTTTCTTGTGATTATTGCCATCTTTGTTTTGTGTGTTTGTTTATTTGTTATTGCCATCTTTGTTTTGTGTGTTTGTTTATTTGTTTTTGCCTGGTGCTTAGACACTTTCTAGTTTCATTCCTTAAATCCTCCCCAAATAGTACAGTTTTGTGCAGCAGACTTTTACTGAAGGTTATTTGTTTTGTTTTGCTTTTTAAACTTATCTTTATTGTTTAATGTACTACAGATGTTCCTCCTTTTTCCCTTATTGACCCCCTCCTCCCCACTCCCACCCCCTCCTGCCTTTCCCCACACTGTTGTCTGTGTCCATTGGTTATGCATATAAGTTCTTTGGTTTATTTCTTCTAACCTGACCACCTCCCTTCCCTTTGAGGTTTGTCAGTCTAACAACCCATTTGTACTTCTTAATCCCTTCACCTTTCTTAACCATTCCCCCAACCCCTCTCCCATCTGGCAAACAACAAAATGTTCTCTGTATCTATGAGAATGTTTCTGTTCTGCTTGTTCATTTTGTTTGTAGATTCAATTGTCAATAGATATGTATTTATTGCCATTTTGTTTTTGTTCATATTTTTTATATTCTTTTTCTTCAAGAAGACCCATCAACATTTCATATAATAATGGCTTGGTGGTGATGAGCTCCTTTAGCTTTTTCTTGTCTGGAAAACCTCTTTATATGTCCATCAATTCTAAATGATAGCTTTGCAGGATAGAGTAATCTTGGTTGTAGGTTCTTGCTTTTCATCACTCTGAATATTTCTTGCCACCCCCTTCTGGCCTGCAAAGTTTCTTTTGAGAAATTAGCTGACAGTCTTATGGAAGCTCCCTTGTAGGTAACAAACTGCTTTTCTCTTGCTGCTTTTAAGATTCTCTTTGGCCCTGGCCAGTTTGGCTCAGCGGTTAGAGCGTCGGCCTGCGGTCCGGAGAGACCCGGGTTCGGTTCCCGCTAAGGGCACGTACTTCGGTTGCAGTTTGTCCCCGGCCCTGGTTGGTCGTGCGGGTGGCAGCCACTCGATGTGTCCCTTCACGTCGATGTTTCTCTCTCTCTTCTCTCCCTTCCTCTCTCTCCCTCCCACTCTATCTGTACAAAAAATGGAAAAATATCCTCGGGTGAGGATAAAAAAAAAAAAAGATTCTCTTTGGCTTGAACCTTTTGCATTTTGATGATGATGTGTCTTGGTGTGGGCCTCTTGGAGTTCATCTTGTTTAGGACTCTCTGTGCTTACTGGTCTTGTATGTCTGTTTCCTTCACCAAGTTAGGAAAGTTTTCTGTCATTATTGTTTCAAATAGATTTTCAATTTCTTGCTCTCTCTCTTCTCCTTCTGGCATCCCCATGATACAAATGTTAACATGTTTGAAGTTGTCCCAAAGGCTCCTTACACTATCCTCATTTTTTTAATTCTTTTTTCTTTTTGCTGTTCTGATTGGGTGTTTTTTGCTTTCTTATATTCCAAATTGATGGTTTGCTTCTTGGCTTTACCTACTCTACTATTGAATCTCTGTAAATTCTTCTTTTTTTTTTTTTTTAATCCTCACCCGAGTACATTTTTTTGCATTTATTTTCAGATAGAGCATTTATTTTCAGGGAGAGAGGGAGGAAGAGAGAGAGAGAGAAACATCGACATGAGAGAGACACACATTAAGTGGTTGCCACCCACCTGACCCCAACTGGGTCCGGGGACAAACTGCAACTGAGGTACATGCCCTTAGTAGGAACTGAACCTTGGACTTTCTGGTCTGCGGGCCAACGCTCTAACCGCTGCCAAACCGGCCAGGCTAGATGCTGCTTTTTGTGTGTGTGTGTGTGTGTGGTATGTGCCCCTAGCGGGAACCAAACCCAGGACTCTCTGGTCCACAGGCCTATGCTCAACCGCTGAGCCAAACTGGCCAGGGCTAGATGCTGCTTTTTTGAGAGCATTTAGGAAAATCTGAAACAGGAGCCAAGACAGGCCATTCCTATGGTAAAGCCACTTGGAACAGTTTGGTGGGCCTGAAAGCTGGGTGGGGCAGGGCGTCAGAGAATCACCAGGGTGGAGCAAACTGTGAGCCTGGTTGCTGGAGTCTCAGATATAGCAGCCTTCTGCTGACCCTGTGGGGGAAGGGCTCACCAAAGGAACAAAGGCCTCTGACAGTATGTCTGTCCAGGAGAAAGCTGCCTCTCTAGCCCTCCCCCTATGCCAAACAACCCGGTTCTTTCCCGTATGTCTCTGATGCCTTTTGAGCTGCCTCCCCCACGCTGTAGCTCACAGGGAGCGGGACTGAGTAAGTCTGTGTGTGGGCCCTTTAAGAGGATCTGCCTGGGGTTCCAGCAGCCTCAGCCTCCCTCAGCCTCAGTTCTCACTGGTTTTTACAGCCAGAAGTTATGGGGACTTCTCTTCCTGGCACTGGAACCCTGAGCTGGGTGCCTGGTGTGGGAGTGGGACAGGGACCCCTCACTCCTCAGGGAGGACCTTAACAGCTAAAGTGTCCTAATTTTTACCCGCCACATGTGGGTGTGGGAACCTCCCTACCGCGCCTCCACCCCTCCTACCAGTCTTGATTCTTCTCTAATTTCATAGTTGTAGGACTTCCATTCAGCTCAATGTCAGGCAGTTATGAATGATGGTTGTTCTGTAGTTTACTTGTAATTTTGATCTACTGAAGGTTATTTGGAAGGAGTGGTGTAGATAGAAGGGGTGGTTACAACATACCACAGAATAGGCAACTGCAATTATTAAACATCCTTGTCCAAAGCCACCCTTGCTACAGAGAATTTCTCTATGGCTGTTCTTTTCCTTAGGGATCCATTTCCATCTGGCAAATGTATTCATTCATTCACTCAGCAAATTGTTACTGAGCCACTTCTGTCTATCAGGCACTTACCGGGAGAGAGGAAACAACATGATCCAATCTGTGGTTTTAAAAGATCACAGGTGGCCCAGGCTGGTGTGGCTCAATGGTTAGAGTGTCAGCCCTGCACTGTGAGGGTTTGATTATGGGTCAAGGGCATGTACTTGGGTTGCAGGTTCTATCCCCAGCCCCATGGGGCTCGTTGGGGAGGCAACCAATTGATGTGTCTCTTTCTCTCTCTTTCTCCCCCTTCCTCCCTTCCACTCTCTCTAAAAATTAAAAAAAAAAAAATCAATAAAAAAAAATGTCCTCAGGTGAGGATTAACACTAAAAAAAAGTAAAGCCCTGGCTGGTTTTGCTCAGCGGTTAGAGCGTCGGCCTGCAGTCCAGAGAGACCCGGGTTTGGTTCCCGCTAAGGGCGCGTACCTCAGTTGCAGTTTGTCTCTGGCCCTGGTTGGTCGTGCGGGTGGCAGCCACTCGATGTGTCCCTTTCACGTCGATGTTTCTCTCTCTCTCTCTCTCCCTCCCACTCTATCTGAACAAAAAATGAAAAAATGTCCTCAGGTGAGGATTAAAAAAAAAAAGTACAGATCACTGGCGGCCCTGGCCTGGGGATAGCGTCATACAGAAACATCAAGGTTTGGGGTTTGATCCCTGGTCAGGGCACATACAAGAGTCAACCAATGGCCCTGGCCAGTTTGGCTCAGCAGTTGGAGCGTTGGCCCGCAGACCCATGAGTCATAGGTTCGATTCCGATCAAGGGCACATTGTACCTCAGTTTTGGTCCTCCCCCGGCCTGGTCGGGGTCCTAAGGGAGGCAACCCGCGGATGTGCCCTCTCACTTCGATATTCTCTCTCCCACTTTCTCCCTCTCTCTCTCCCTCCCACTCTATCTGAAGATAAATAGAAAAATATCCTCAGGTGAGAATTAAAAAAAAAAAAAAAAAAAAGAGTCAACCAATGAATACATGAATAAGTAGAACAACAAAACAATGTTTCATTCTCTCTCTCTCTCTCTCTCTCTCTCTCTCAAATCAATTTAAAAAAATTAAAATTACTGACTAATGGATCAGGGATGCTGGTAAAACCAGGTTGTCAATTATCTTATTTCTGGTGAGAACTTTCGGCTCTTCACTTTCTCCCGAGACCAGGCTTCCCCCGAAACTTTAATCTCATCAGAAGAATATTAAAATTTTCTATTACTTTATTAATCAAAACAATTTAATTCTTTGTTGAAACCTCTTCTCTTTTAGCTATGTCTAGGAGGATTGACTTTAATAAACACACAAATTCATTAAGGTATTTTTCCTAAACTCAGCTCTTTCTATAGAAGGAATTCTGCCTTCTTCCTAAGCTAATTTTCTCAACCTGCCACCAGTTTGCAATAATTTTTCTTACTTTACACCTAGTTTATAAAAGAACAAACTGAGACTTAGAATAATAAAATTCATCTAGTGAATAGTAGAGCTGGGATTTTTAACCTAGGTGTCTGTGATTCCAGCAATTCCAGCCTTAGTATTGTCAGAGTTTTTGCTTATGTTATCCTTTATAATCCTGGAGGGGGAGGCGGGAACAACACATCAAGATAGGTATTAGCATGACCATATTTCAAGAAATAGTAGAACAGAAGCTCAATATTACCCAGTTAATTGTAGTAATTGTGCCTTAGTTCAAGCCCCCTGTCCTCTATTTCTTCTTCCTTTCACTATGCAAATAGCTTTCCTGCCTTAGTCTAACCGTGGTTAAATTAATCCTTCACCCCATTCTTTGCAAAGAGCTTTCTAAATGGCAAATCTGAATGAATCACACCCTCCTGCTTTAAATCCTTTAGGGACTCTCCATCATATATGGCAGTACTTCTCAGATTTTCCCACTAATAAAGTCCGGTGGTCAAGCACACAGACTGTGGGACCAGAATGACAGTTTAAACCCTCACCTTCACCAATGACTGTGCGACTTTGAACAGGTTGCTTTACCTTTCTGTGCCCCAGTTGTTTCATCTATAAAATGGGGATTGTGATGATATTAATGGTACCTATTTCATAGGATTGTTGTGAAGCTTAACTGAGATAATACCTGTAATATTTTACTTATTTAAATATTTATATTAACTTTTTTTTTTTTTTTTATGATATGTGCCCCTAGCGGGAACCGAACCCAGGACTCTCTGGTCCGCAGGCTGATGCTCAACAGCTGAGCCAAACTAGCCAAGGCTATTTGTATTAATTTTTATAGAGAGAGGAATGGAGAGGGAGAGAGAAAGAGAAACATCCATGTGATAGTGGACCATTGATAGTCTGCCTCCTGCACACCCCTTACAGGGGATCAAGCCCTGACTTGGAATCGAACCTGCAACCTTTTGGTCCACTGGACTATACCCAACCAACTGAGCCACACTGGCCAGGGCTGCCTGTAATATGTTTAGAATAGCTCTTGGCACACAGCGACTAATAGACAAATAATGCTCTTCACTACATATTCCTGGCTTTCTGCCTTCTGAGAAAGGATTTTATTTCCTGGCCCTCCTATATAGCTGAGTGTGGCCAGTGAGTTTGAGCAGAAAGGATACTTATCACTTCATGCCTGAAGCATTCATTTATTTGCTGCCTTGAGACTCCTCTGATTCTTTTTCCCTCTGGCATGCCAACCATCAATGTTCAAGATGGTGACTCTTAGTCAGTGCAGCTTACCACAGACTGGGTGGCTTAAAAGCAACAGAAATGTATTTCTCACAGCTCTGGAGACTGACAACTCCGAGATGAAGGCGCTGGCAGATTTCAGTATGGGGCATGGAGAGGGAAAGAATATAGAAAAAGAAATCTATCCCTGGCTGGTTTGGCTCAGCGGTTGGAGAGTTGGCCTTCCAACCAGAGAGTTCGGAGTTCGGTTCCCGCTAGGGGCATGTACAAAAAAAAAAAAAAAAAGTTTGTCAATTGTTTTTTGCCCTGGCCAGTTTGGCTCAACGGTTGAGCATTGGCCTGTGGACCAGAGAGTCCCAGGTTCGGTTCCCACTAGGAGCATGTACCACCAAAAAAAAAAAGAAAAGAAAAGAAAAAGAAATCTAAATTCTCATCTTCTATGGGAGGAAGTGAATAAGCAAAGCTGAAAAGATAAATAATGATAGTATGAGCATGTCATTAGGTAAATTTCAGAAAAATAACTATAGAAGAGTTGCCAACAATTGTCTCAGAGGAGTAGGCATCGAAGTGAGTAAGGGGTGGGGAAGGTGTCGCCATTAGAAGCTTTGTATAACGAGACATTTTAAACTGTATACATATTGCCCTTTCTGGTGCCCTTTTAAGGTTGACACAGTGCCTTAGAAGGCTAACACAGAAGGGTACAGTAAGTCTCCATAAAACCCAGAGAAGAGATGGTAAAACTCCTCTTTGAATCCTGTCTGGAGTCTCAGCTGAACAGAAGAAAATTTCCTTTCAATTTGAGCACCTTTGTGTTATTTTTACACAGTCATTAGCAAAGTGATAAATTTAACCTTACCTTTGACGACACCTTTAGGCATGCTTTTTAAACTCTGGGGATATCATCTATTATTTTCAAATAGATAAGGAGATTTGGATACTTTGCTTTTGGGATACTTTGGTTATCTTCAAGATGGAGAAAAATCCCGATGATGGAACAGTACTTCATTTGGGATTTCCTTTGCATCATCCCTAATCGACAACTATTATCCTAAAGAACTTACTTGATCCTTACCAACACCCCCAAACCTGCTCAATCAGATGTGTCTCTAAACAAGAGACTCCCCAGATCCCAATATTGCCAGGGAAGGCCTGTTATCACTCTTTTCCGGGATCCTCAAAATGCACTACATTTTGGCTCTGGCCAGTTTGCTCAGCAGTTAGAGTTTCGGCCTGCGGTCCAGAGACCTGGATTCGGTTCCCTCTAAGGGCACGTGCCTCGGTTGCAGTTTGTTCCCGGCCCTGGTTGGGTCGTGCGGGTGGCGACCACTCGATGTGTCCCTTTCACATCGATGTTTCTCTCTCTCTCTCTCTCTCTCTCTCTCTCTCCCTCTCTCTCTCTTCCTCTCTCTCCCTCCCACCCTATCTGAACAAAAAATGGAAAAATGTCCTCTGGTGAGGATCAAAAAAAAAAAAAAAAAAGGCACTACAATTTGATCCCAAACGGGGCTCCTTATTCCTTGAAAGAATTAAACAATCTCTATATCCCCTCTAATTGACCCCTAACTGCAGCCCAGAGATTCCAACTCTGTGGCACAAAATTCTCCAGGGGAAGGGGAAGCCATGCCTGGGGGAAAGGACTATACAATTAACGGGAGAACGTCCCCGGTCCAAGGGAGCTTACTGGATCTTGGATCCCATGCCTACCTGGCTTTGCCCCGGATGAAGAGGTATTTGCTCTCTAGGCTGTGTCATCCCTGATATCTCCAAAGCCTGGAATGATAGCTCCCTTTTCCTCTCTTTCCAAAGGACACTTGAAATAGACAAGCAGGGCCTCTCATCCCCCGTCCGTCCTCCCAGAGGCCTTGCTGGCCCTGCCCCTGGGGGAGCCTCACTGGGACTCCGACAGTGCTTATCCCAAGAGACAGCTGCCGCTCTAACCAAGACAGGAGAAATCTTAAAACTATAAGAGCTCTTGACCTCCTTACAACAGCAGGTGGTGGTACCTGTTTATACCTGAAGGAAGAAGGTTGCTTTTATATCAGTAAATCAGGGCAGGGACAATAAAACATACAAGATACCTGGAAAGGGCAGCAACATACAGACTACTGGGGACTCTGGAATACTAAATCTGGGCGTCTCTCCCTCTTATTTCCCTTTGCTGCACTCATAATTATCTTCATGCTCCTGCTAATATTTGGACCCATGTTACTCAATGTATTCAGCAAATTCATTTCTTCTCGTAAAAAATAAAATAAACTGTACATATTTTGCTTTGATTTAAAAAATTTTTATTAAACTATTTTATTTATTAATTTATATATTTATTTATGTGTTTATTTATGTATTTATTTATTTGTTTGTTGATCCTCACCAGAGGACATTTTTTCCATTGATATTTAGAGAGTGAAAGGCAGGGGAAGAGAGAGAGCGAAGAGAGAGAGAAACATTGATGTGAGACAGACATATTGATTGGTTGCCTCACGCATGTGCCCCGACCGGGCAAACCTGCAACCCAGGTACATATGTGCCTTTGAACGGGAATCAAATCCAAGATCCTTGGGTGTGGGCTAACGCTCTAACCACTGAGCAACACCAGCCAAGGTTTAACCTCCTTTTTTTTTTTTTTCCTTTAGTGATTTTAGAGAGAGAGGAAGGGAAAGGGAGAGAGAGATAGAAACATCGATGAGAGAGAACATCGATTGGCCACCTCACTGGGGATCAGGCTCACAACCTGGGCATGTGCCCTGACCAGGTATCGAACCGGTGGCTTCTTGGTGCATGGGTCAACACTCAACCATTGAGCCACACCAGCAAGGCTTAACCTGCTATTTTAAAAACCCACAATCTTACTATGATCAACACCTATGGGTCTCTAAGAGATGTTTCTAAACATTTCCTGTCGAGACAGTTTTTACTCTATGCTAAGTTAGTCTCAGATGAGCGTCCCTCTAGATTTTTCTCTTCTTCTGCCCTCCCCAGAAAGTCCAACTCTCTGTAAATTCAAATTGCTTTTTGTAGGAGGGTCTTAAGAAACCCAACTAGCCCTAGCCAGTTTGGCTCAGCGGTTAGAGCGTTGGCCTGCAGACCACAGAGTCCCGGGTTCGGTTCCCACTAAAGGCATGTACCTCTGTTGCAGTTTGTCCCTGCTCTGGCTGGGGTCGTGTGGGTTGCCAACAGTTGATGTGTCTCTCTCACATTGATGTTTTTCTCTCTCTCTTCCTTGTTCTCTCCCTCCTGCTAAATGCAAAAATGTCCTCAGGTGAGGATTAAAAAAAAAAAAAAAAAAAGAACCCAACTAATTGTAGCTTAATAGTGTTTTATTTTTCTCACAGAACAAGAAATCCAGAGGTAGAGCCCTTATTTACATTGATTCAGCTACCTGGCAAGGCCATCAGCACCCAGGCTCTACCATTCTGCTTTGCCATCATCAGCCTATTGCATTCATTGGTTGATTCTTGTGTGTACCCTGACGGGGAATCGAACCTGCAACCTTGGCATATCAGGAGGATGCTCTAACCAACTGAGCTACCCAGCCAGGGAGAAATATGAATTTTCATTTATTGTTATTAAAAGTCTAAATTGGTTTAATATTTTTTTCTGGAAAACTACCAGTAGTATATTAACATCTCTTTAAAAAATCAGATCTTTGCCCTGGCCAGTTTGGCTCAACGGTTAGAGTGTCGGCCTGCGGTCCAGAGAGACCCGGGTTCAGTTCCCGCTAAGGGCACGTACCTCGGTTGCAGTTTGTCCCCAGCCCTGGTCGGGTCGTGCGGGTGGCAGTCACTCGATGTGACTTTTTCACATCAATGTTTCTCTCTCTCTCCTCCTCCTCTCTTTCCCTCCTGCTCTGTCTGAACAAAAATGGAAAAATGTCCTCCGGTGAGGATAAAAAAAAATTTTTTTTAATCAGATCTTTGCCCTGGCCAGTTTGGCTCAGCGGTTAAAGCACTGCTTGTGGACTAAAGAGTCTCAGGTTTGATTCCCAGTCAAGAGCACATACCTGGGCTACAGGTTCAATCCCCAGCCCCGGTTGGGGTTGTACAGGTGGCAACTAATTGATGTGTCTCTCTAATCTCGATGTTTCTCTTGCTCTCTCTCGCTCTTCCCCTCCCACTCTATCTGAACAAAATATCATAAAGTGTCCTCGGGTGAACAAAATATCAAAAAGTGTCCTCGGGTGAGGATAAAAAATAAAAAATAAAAGTGATATAACAGATATAAACATATATACTAACAGACATAAAAACATCTTGAAAAGTATGACGTGTGATAGAAATACCAGGTCTGACTACTTTTCTAATGTAATATATAGAACAGAAGAAAAAACTCTGACATCAGACTTCCACCTCTTTCCCCTCCAACCAGATGTAATTTTAGTTCTTCTAAGAGTCAAGATTCTCCCCCACTCTGGGCCTTCATTTGCTGTTCCTTTCGCCTGGAAGACCGTGCCTTACTCCACACCCCTCATGCCCACTTCATCCCTCCTCTTCAGGGGCTAGCACCCACACAGATCCAGACCCCAAATCTTAAGAGAAAACCTTGGAAACATACATAAAACAAAATGCACAAATATATACGTGTGTGTGTGTGTATTCCTCTCAAGAATACTGTGTATAACTGTATGTTGAGTGGGGATGGAGGATTTGGGACTTCCCAGGGTTTGTCTAAGTAACCACTGATAGTGACTAACTTCTTCTTGCCCTGGCCAGTTTGGCTTAGTGGTTGGAGCATCACCTGAATACCAGAGAGTCCCGGGTTCAGTTCCCACTAGGCGTACATACCAAACAAACAAACAAACTAACTAACTTCTTTTTTTTATATATAGAGTGAGAGAGACAGAGAGAAACATCGATGTGATAGAGCCACATCAACTGGTTGCCTCCCACATGACCCGACCAGGACTGGGGATGAACCACAACCGAGGTACGTACCCTTGACCAGAATTGAACCCTCCACTCATTGGTCCGCGGGCCGACGCTCTAACCATTGAGCCCAACCTGCCAGGGCTATTTTTTTAAATGATGTCCACTGGCTTTTAAAATTTTTATTATTGATGTGAGGGGGGGGGGAGCATCATTTTGTTGTTCCACTTACGCATTCGTTGGTTGATTCTTGTATGTGCCCTGACTGCGGATGGAACACACAACATTGGTGTATCAGGATGACACTCTAATTAAATGAGCTACCCGGCCAGGGAGCTAGTGACACACTAACTTCCAATGAGCAATAGTGAGTCTAGCTAATAGCAGAGCTTTTGTTTTGCAAGTTTGAGGCCAGAACTGAATTGCTTAGGATAATGAAAGAGAAAGAGAATCCTTCCCCCGCGGGCCTCCCTCTCCAACCTTCTCTCTCTCTCTCTCTTTTTTTTTATCCTCACCCGAGGACATTTTTTCATTTTTTGCTCAGATAGAGCAGGAGGGAGAGAGAGGGAGAGAGAGGGAGAGAGAAACTTTGACGTGAAAGGGACACATCGAGTGGCTGCCACCCGCATGACCCAACCAGGGCCGGGGACACACTGCAACCGAGGTACGTGCCCTTAGTGGGAACCGAACCCGGGTCTCTCTGGACCGCAGGCTGACGCTCTAACTGCTGAGCCAAACCGGCCAGGGCTCCAACCTTCTCTTATATAGTATCTATCTTCTCTGCTAAATAAATTTTGGATAAATATTTAAAGAATACTGGCTTAAGTGGGTGCCAAATTAATGGCCTGCACAAAACACTCGAGGGAACATCCAATGTGTTTCTGCTTATCGACAGGTTGCAGCCTAAACATCACTTTCACTGTTGCAGTCTCTGTACTGAACACCCAAAAATAAACTTCTATAGAAGAAATAAATAAGCCCTGGCCAGTTGCTCAGTGGTTAGAGCGTCGGCCCGCAGAGCAATGAATCATGGGTTCAATTCCGGTCAAGGGCACGTACCTCAGTTGTGGTTCATCCCCGGCCCTGGTCAGGTCATGCGGGAGGCAACCAGTCGGTGTGGCTCTATCACATCGATGTTTCTCTCTGTCTCTATCCCTCCCTCCCACTCTCTCTAATGATAAATAGAAAAATATCCTCGGGTGAGGAATAAAAATAAATAAATAAGTGGAATAGAATGGTGACACGCCCTATTCTTTCAGAGGGGTTTAATAGGAAACTTGGAATCTAAAAAAAGAAGACCTTGCCCTGGCCGGTTTGGCTCAGCGGTTAGAGCATCAGCCTGCGGTCCTGAGAGACCCGGGTTCGGTTCCCGCTAAGGGCATGTACCTTGGTTGCAGTTTGTCCCCGGCCCTGGTCGGTTGTGCGGGTGGCAGCCACTCGATGTGTCCCTTTCACATCGATGTTTCTCTCTCTCTCTCTCTTCCTCTCTCTCCCTCCCACTCTACCTGAACAAAAAAAAAATGTCCTCGGGTGAGGATAAAAAAATAAAAAAATAAAAAAAATAAAAAAAGAAGACCTTGAAATAAGAGCATGTTTGTTTTTTATTTTATTTTTTTGATACGTGCCCCTAGCAGGAACTGAACCCCGGACTCTCTGCTCCGCAAGCTGACACTCCAACCGCTGAGCCAAAACAGCCAAGGTGTTCCATCCTCAGGCAGCCTTGGTGGGTCAGCATGGCTTCGTGGAAATATCATGGGGCTGGGATTCAGGAGAGCTGATTGCCAAACTGTCAGTGTAAGAAACATTCAAATCTGTGAAGAATTTTTGTGAGTTTATTTGAGCCAAACTGTCAACAATTCCTGGGAAGCAAAATCTCAATGGACTGAAATAATGCTCCAGAGAATGGCAGTTTTGCACCTTAGTTTATACATTACAATCAAAAGAGAAGACGTTAGGTGGATTACATGAAACCCATTGGTGGTAGATTAGGGAGGTGGGAGAAAGCAAGGGCGGGGAACCTCTGGGATTGGATGAAAAGTAAAATGATAGACACATATTTATTTTACAGAGGTGGGTACAGGATAGTTAACCATCAACAATTAACTCAATAACGATGAGGGGATTTGTGGTCTCTGCTCCGGTGCAATACCTGTGCTTTGAAGGGGTCAAGAAAAAGGAAAATGACTTTGACATTCCAAAGCTATGCTATCAGTGATGCAAAATGTCAAGAGATAGGCTTCATGAAGGTAGAGACTGGCTTTTGTCAGGGAAGAGTCTAGCCTAGGACATGACTACCTGCCATAAACTGCTTTTAGTTAATGTTTTCATTTCAGATCATCCTCTGTGGTTACTTTAGGTCTCTGAGTTAGTAAGACCACCCCGCAGGCCTTCTCTGAACTTGTCAGGTTAATATGTGGCCCCTTTTCATCCACAAAACCTAATTCTGCTGCTTGTGGTATAGCTTTGGGCAATTTGCTGGAAGGAAAATGAGAGCTGTTGAAGGCATTAGGTCTGTAACACCCTTGGTGTGACTCTGATGAAAACATTTATATTCATAAACACAGAGTGAAAATGTCAACGAGATCAAAATGTCTTGTACGACTTCCCTAATGGCGAAAGGAAGAGAAATGACTGGGCTGTGGCACATTATTGCCCACCACAGTAGCAAGCACATAAAAGACGGATAAGGTTGGCACTAGTTGGCAAGGCTGCAGAAAAACGGCCCAGCTCGTAGACAGTAGTGGGAGTGTAAGTTGGTTGCAAACTTTTTGGAAAGCTTTTTGAGACATTTGGGGGGTGATATTTAAATGAACATGCTACTGACCAAACATCTCCTCCTCTGGGGACAAACCCTGCACCAATCATAGCAGAAACACCTGAAGACGCACATTCAGTGGCCTTCACAGCGCATGGTTCGTGTGATCCTAACACATCCTGGGACTCCAAACAGCCCAGTCTCCACTGCAGTCACGTTCAAACACATCACAGCCAGGAGAGAGGAATTCTGATCTTGCTTTTCAGGGAGCGGTGACCTTTCTCGGGAGCTGCGCTTCTCCCTGATCTCCTGACCTCTCCCGGGCCAAACCCCTAAATGTGAGGGTCTCAATCTTCCATTTCCTTCCCCTTGGCCTCCTGCCCCTCCGGGCTGCTCTCTCTGCCTGTTCCTGACTGAATCACAAAGACTGGGAAACAGCAGGGCTTATCTAGAAGGCAAGATAGTGGCCAAGCAAGGGGACAAGCTGAGCAAACAAACTTCAGTTTGGTGGGGGAGGCACTGCCCCTGAAAACACACGGATCAGAGAACACGCATTGGTGGCTGCAAAAAAATTGGAAGGGATGTCAATGTCCTTCATTGGCGGGATGTGTTATGTTGTTATGCACAATAGATAACAGGTATTAAAAAGAAAGAGGGAGCCCTGGCAGGTTTGGCTCAGTGGTAGAGCGTCGGCCTGCGGACCAATGAGTCATGGGTTCGATTCCAGTCCCGGGCCTCAGTTTTGGTTCATCCCTGGCCCTGGTCAGAGTCGTGTAGGAGGCAACCAATCAATATGTCTCTCTCACTTCGATGTTTCTCTCTCTCTCCTTCCTCTCCCTCTCTCTCCTTCCCACTCTATCTGAAGATAAATAGAAAAATACCCTCAGGTGAGGGTTTTTTAATTTAAATTTTTTTTTTTTTTTTTTTTGGTATATGCCCCTAGTGGGAATCAAACCCGGGACTCTCTGGTCCGCAGGCTGACGCTCCATCCGCTGAGCCAAACAGGCCAGGGCGGTGAGAATTTTTTTAAATGGGAAAAAAAGAAGGAGGGAGTCATGCATGGCCCGTTTGGCTCAGCAGTTAGAGCATCTGCCCCCAAACTGAAAGGTTTTGGATTTGATTTCAGGTCAAGGGCACACACTGGGGTTTGAGGTTTGGTCCCTGGCCCTGGTTGGGGTTGTGTGGGAGACAGCCAATCGATGTCATATAGATGTTTTTCTAGACCTGGGCTCTGAGGCTAAGGCAACTAGATTCCATTATTTTTTTTGTATGTGCTCCTAGCGGGAACCGAACCTGGGACTCTGGTCTGCAGGCCAACGCTCCAACCGCTGACCCAAACCAGCCAGGGCTCCCTCCCACTCTATCTGATAATAAGTAGAAAAATATCCTCGGGTGAGGAATAAAAACAAAACAAAATGATCACCACAAGCCTAGATAATATCTGTCACCATACAGTTACAAAAAATTTTTTTCTTGTGATGAGAACTTTTAAGATCTACATTCTTAGCGACTTTCCAATAAGCAGCACAGTGCTGTACAGTTAACTACAGTCACATACAATCATCCCCATGACATTTATTTTATAACTGGAAGTTTGTATTCTTTGGTCCCCTTCACCCGTTTTGCCCACCCCTCCCAGCCCCTACCTCTGGCAACTATCCATCTGTTCTCTGTATCTGTGAAGTTGATTTGTTTTAGATTCCATGTGCAAGTGATATCAGTTGACATTTGTTTTTCTGTGACTTATTTCACAGCATGGACTGACAGGACTGAGTTTGTTTGGAGAGACCATCCTGGCTAAAATTTGGAGGAGTGTGGTGGACAGAAAATTTGGAATAAGGCAGTGGAAAGAGGCAGGGAAAACTTGGAGAAGCACCACAAAGATGTCTGCATCCTAATCCCTGGAACCTGTGAATACGTTACCTTACATGACAAAAAGGATTTGGCAGGAGTAGTTAAATTAAGGCTCTCCTAGATTAATCAGATGGGCTCAGTGTAATCACAAGCATCCTTAGAAATGGGGGGGAAGGGAGACAGGGACAGAAGAGAGAGGCAGGGGGATTCTACTGTGGAAGAACGGTCAGGAAAATGCATTGTTGCTGGCTTCAAAAATGGAAGAATGAGGCCATAAGCCAAGGAATGTGGGAAGCCTTTAGAAGGTAGTAAAGAAAAGGAGATAAACTCTTCCCAAGAGCCTCCAGAAAGGAACACAGCTCTGCTCACAGCCTGATTTTACACAAGTGTCAGATTTCTGACACATATAGTTTTAAGCCACTAAATGTGTGGTAATTTGTTCCTGTGGCAATAGAAAACTGATACAGATTTAGGTAACAAATACCCGACTGTGGGGAAGTGACTTTGGAATAGGGCAGTGGAAAGAGGCAGGGAAAACTTGGAGAAGCATCACAGAAAAAGCCTAGATCACCTTCAACAGACTTATTAGTAGAAATATGGATGTTAATGACCACCAGTGGGAGCTCAGAAGGAAGTGAGGAGCATGGTAAAGAAACATGTCGTCCAGCCGGTGTGGCTCAGTGGTTGAGCATCGACCCACGCACCAAGAGGTCGCCTGGTCGGGACACAGGCCCAGACTGTGGGCCGGATCTCCAGTGGGGGGCGTGCAGGAGACGGGCAATCAATGTTCTCTCTCATCGATGTTTCTCCCTCTCCCTTCCTCTCTCTCTAAAATAAATAAAGAAAAAAATTTTTTTAAAAACAAACATGTCAACTTAGAGAATACCTAAGTCATTGAACAGTCTTGGTAGAAATACGGATGTGAAAGGCGCTGCCTCTGAGGGCTCAGAGGGAAACAGGAACATGTGACTGGAAACTGGAGGAGGGGACCTTGTCACACGGTGGCAAAAGCTTAGACTAATCGTGAGCCCTGCAGTGATGTGGAAAGCAGACCTTATAAACAATGACCTTAGTTATTTAGTTGAGGAGTTTTCCAAGCCAAGTGCTGAAGGGTGTGGTCTGATTTCACCTTGCTGCTGAGAGTCAAATGAGAGGGGACATCGACAAATTGAGAAAACTGTCAAACAAAAGGAACCAGGACTTAATGATTTGGGGAATTCTCTGCCTGTCTAGATTGCCAATGATAGTAAAATGAAAAGATTCACTGTGAGGAAAGTACTTCAGAGAAAGCTAAGGCTGTGGCTGGACAAGCTTTTGCTAATATCTCTATGAGGTCAAAATGTCCAACTTTTCAGTGACATAAAACACTTTTTTTTTTAATCCTTACCCGAGGACATTTTTCCATTTTTTGTTCAGGTAGAGTGGAAGGAAGAAAGAGAGAGAGAGAGAAAGATCGACATGAAAGGAACACATCGAGTGGCTGCCACCCGCACAACCAACCAGGGCCGGGGAAAAACTGCAACCGAGGTACGTGCCCTTAGCGGGAACCGAACCCGGGTCTCTCTGGACTGCAGGCCGATGCTCTAACCGCTGAGCCAAACCGGCCAGGGCATAAAACACTTTTTGAAGAGATTAAGCATGTGACTCATAGATTCCCTCAGCTATTACAACAGAAGGCAAAAATAGAAATGGATTTAAGAAAGGTCATGAAGGAGCCTCTTGTCTAATGGCATGAACTCTGGGACATACATGAGAGACCCACAAGGTTCTTGAAAATTTTATACCAGGAAGAACAGTGGAACTTGGACAGAAAGGGATAGAGAAAAAAAAGAAGGCTGCAAGCCTGGCTGGTGTGGCTCCGTGGTTGAGCATCAACCTATGCACCAGGAGGTCGCCGGTTCCAGGGCACATGCCCAGGTTGTGGGCCAGATTCCCAGTGGGGGGCATGCAGGAAGCGGCCAATCAATGTTCTCTCTCATCGACGTTTACATTTCCCTCTCCCTCTCCCTTCCTGTCTCTCTAAACAATAAATAAAAGAAAAGGAAAAAAAAAGGCCCTGGCCAGTTTGGCTCAGCAGCTGGAGGGTTAGGCCTGCGGACCAGAGAGTCCTGGGTTTGGTTCCCGCTAGGGGCATGTACCAAAAAAAAAAAAAAAAGAAGAAGGCTGCAAGATGGACCCACAAAATTCTACCGGTAAGAAACAGAATGAAGACAGGTGCTATGTTTCATGAAAAAGGAAAAATAACTCCAAGGACTCCAAGGACAGCCAGCCACAAAATATTAGTATCCCTAGGCCTGAAACCTAATGGAGTTGGTCCAATTTAATTTTGAAATTATTTGGGACTGGTAACTCCTTTATTTCTTCAATTCCCCCTCTCCCCTCCGTTTTTGCAAGGGAAAGTCTATACCTGGTTTCCGATGCCAGTCCTACCATCTATTTGGGGAGCAATTTGTTTTCTAGATTCACAGGTCACAGATGGAGAGGAACTCCACCCCAGGACAGATTATACTAATCTCATCCAATACCTAATATAGATGAGCTAGATGATGGGATTTGGGCATTTTGAGCTGGTGGGATTTAGATGAGACTTTGGACTTTGAGTTGATAATTTAATGGGCTGGGACTTTGGAGGGACTTTTTGAAATGAGGTGAATGTATTTTGCATGTACAACGGACACCAATGTTTGGGGGAGGTGCAGAGAGAGGCCTCTGGGAGGCAGAATAATGGCCCTCCAAAGATGTCCATGTCCTAATCCCCTAAATCTGTGAATGTGTTACACTACATGGCAAGAGGGTCTTTGTAGATACAATTAGGTTAAGGGTTGTGGGATGGAGATATTATCCTGGGCTATGCAGGTGGGTCCAGTGCACTCACAGGGTTCTTCACAGTGGAAGAGGGAAACGAGAGAGAAGCAGAGGGAGACCTGACTGTGGAAGAATGGTCAGACAGAGGTAACTGTTCTGGCTTTGAAGATGAAGGAAGGGAAGAGAGTCGTGAACCAAGAAATATGGAAAGCCTCTAGAAGGTAGAGAAGCTAGGGAATGGGCTCTCCTCTAGAGCACCCAGAAGGGAAAACAAGAGGCAAAACTGAGGCAGAGTCAAATTCAGAGACAGTTGTAATAATCCAAGCAAAAGAGGATGGTGCCCAGAGTCACCGCGGGAGGGAGAGAGGTGGGCGGATTAGATAAACATGTATGAGGCATAGTGACTGGAAGTGGTGATAATACTTCTGGGGGAGGAGAGGCGGAAGAGTCATGGCTGACACCCATATTTTTGGCTTAAGCAACAGGGCGGAAGGTGGGACCATTGGCTATGTAGTCAACACAGGAAGACCAGGTTTGGGGGCAAGCAGATAGTTTCATTTTGGATATATCAATTGTGGTGCCTGGGGCACATACCGGAGGCAGTTGGATAGTGGGTTTGAGGCCCTGGGGAAAACATCTGGGTGATAGTCAAAGTCAGTGGGGTGGGTTAGATCACCCAGGAAGAACATGGGTAGTAAAAAAAATTCTGACAGGACAGGACCCTTTGGAGTGATAAGCATGTTCAGAGAAAAGAAAAGCATGAGAAAGAAGAGTAGAAGTGTGAGAGGAAACCAAGAGAAAATAGCTCGAGGAAGCCAGCACACTATAGTTTATCAATGTTACATCGGAACTGGGGAAGAATCAGATGGAACCAACGGGGTAGATGGAACCAGGATCAGGATTGGGCAGAGCAGAGGAGTTTGGAGGAGCTCTGCTGTAGCTTGAGAAGGGAACAGAGTGGTTGTCTTTTCTGCCCAGGCATGTGAGGGCGGCCTAAGTCCAGGTAGGCAAACCTGCTTAGGACTGGGGCTCAGCCTAGAATGGGCAGCTGATTTCAAGAGGGGGTTCCAGCTCCCCTCACTGTGCTATTCTTGCCCCCCCCCTTGCTCCAATGGGACTAACCCTCTTCCCAGCAGAGAAGAGGAAGCATGCCACTTACCCTGTGTTCCGAACATTTCCCTGTTCCCTGCCTTTGCTTACAAAGCTCTTTCTACCTAAAATATTCAAAGCTTGCCAGCTGGTTCAGTGGATTGAGCGCCCTCCCATGGACTGAGAGGTCCAGGTTTGATTCCCCCTCAGAGCACTTGCCTGGGTTTTGGGCTCCATCCCCAGTAGGAGGCAGGAGGCAGCCTATCATGTTTCTCTCTCACATCGATGTTTCTATCTCTCTCTCCCTTTCTCTCTAAAGCAATAAAAACATATTTATAAAATAAAATAAAATATTCAAAGCTTGCTGGGTACTTCATGGACATCAAGAGGCATGCTCAAAGAGGTGAAGCGACTTGCCCAGGATCACACAATAGAATGTGATAGAATCGGGATCCAAGTAGAGCTGAATACAGATCTTAAGCTCTAATTCCCCAGAAGCCATGATCTTTCCCGTGGTGAGTTTCCACAGAGCTTTTTGTCTTCTCTCCCCATTTCATCTCCTTAATTTCTCCATGAGAAAGGGACTTTCGTTTGTCAGCATGGTGTGCTGCAGAAGATGACCATTAGGTGGCGTCAGAGTCCCAGAGAGCCTGCTTTACTGCTGACCAGGAGTTGGACCGGGCGAGGAACAGAGGACTCCGAGGGGAACCGAGGGAAACAGGTCGGCTGCCTTTTCTACTTGCCCTCTACATCCAGCTCTCCTTCCTATCAGAGTTGGGGAGAAAGGATCAGGAGATTGAAAGGTTAGAGCATAGAGGTCTGGGGATTGTATACTGGAGTGGCCCAGCCCTCAAGTCAAGAAAGGTTCTAAGAATTCTTCTCTAAGAGGGATAGGACCAGCAAAACAACAGCTGCCGTCCGTTTTCATGCAGAGCCGAACTGCTCAGCATTACGCTGTGGTCTTAGTGGGAAAGGGAGGAAATGCACATTACTGGTACCTACCGAGAGTCAGAAACAGTGGAAATAACAGCTGCGTGTCCTTGGGGAAACGATTTCATTCCTCTAAGCCTCAGTCTTCTTGTATATAAAATGGAGATAATCACAGGCCCTGCATCACTGAGTGGCTGTGAGGACTTGACAAAATGCATATAACACGTGAGTACAACATGTCATATTGCAAGTGCTCAGCAATAATTATGATATAATTATGATAATATAAATATATAAATGATAAGTGTTATTATTGATAAGTGATAGTTCCTAGCCACTCTTTTTTTTTTATCCTCACCCGAGGACATTTTTCTGTATTTTGTTCAGGTAGAGTGGGAGGAAGAGAGAAAGAGGGAAACATCGACGTGAAAGGGACACATCGAGTGGCTGCCACCCACACGACCCAACCAGGGCCGGGGACAAACTGCAACCTAGGCACGTGCCCTTAGAGGGAACCGAACTTGGGTGTCTCTGGACCGCAGGCCGACGCTCTAACCTCTGAGCCAGACCGGCCAGGGCCCTAGCCACTCTTTATGATTATGTCATTTAATGATTTCCTCACACTATGAGGCTGACACAGCTGTAAGAGCACTGAACCCATCACTCTGAACTAAACCCTGAAAACCTACCTCTGAGAGAGGGCATGGTAGGGAGGGTCCCGAGAGAAATGTCAACCCTCAGATCCAATGTACGTTGTGGGTTGATTCTGTGATATGTCACTTGGTCATTCAGAAATCTGTGGACATCTGCAGTTTGGGAGCACAGAGATGAATCAGACAAACTCTATCTCAGCTTAACATGAACTATCTCTATGATTAAAATTTTAAATTTTATTGAAAGAAATAAAAGAAATTTTGAATTAATTTGGGTGAGAAGGAAACAGAAGGGACATTTTTCTTCCCTCTACTTTTTTGTTCTAGTCTGAAGGGAGGCTACTTCCAGGCTCCCAGTTCTTCAGGAGAGATGGGGCTGGTAGGTGTGGGGGCAATCTTCTCTCTGGTCCAGGACTTGGCTTCTAGGGCCACATAGTCAGGCTTGTTCTTGCAGAGGAAATTACTATGGTAGGAGGAACAACAAGAGCAGCCATTTGAGTGGTGTTTTTGTTTGTCTTTTTTGCATCTTTGAGATCATCTTAAGCTTCTCTTCTTTAATAACGTGGTGAGTGATAGTAACAGATTTGCTCATTTTCAAACATCCTACTTTCTTGGTATAAAACCAAGTTGGTCATGATGTATCTTTAATAGATTGCTATATTCAGTCTGCTAATATATACATATATTTTGGTTAACCCTCACTCAAGGATATTTGTCCATTGGTTTTTAGATAGAGTGAAAAGGAGGGAGGGGAATGGGAGAGAGAGAGAGAGAGAGAGAGAGAGAGAGAGAGAGAGAGAGAGAGAAAGACATTGATTGGTTACTTCTCTCACGAACCCGACTGGGGATCGAACCTGCAACCAAGGTACTCGTCCTTGACAGGGAATTGAACCCACAACTCTTCGGTCCACGGGCCAACTCTCCAACTGCCGAGCCAAACTGACTAGGGCTATGCGTTTTTATTACAAAGACACTTTTTAAAGTGTCTTGAAGTCAAATTTAAACATCTTTCCATGGTTTTGTATATTGTACAGAACAGTTTTTCTTACCACAAAATTATAAAAATATTTCCTTTAGATTTTTGTAGTTTGTTATTCTTACATCTAGGCCCTCAATTAATTTGTCCAGGGGTATATTTTGTGTATGCTGATATAGAAATCTAACTTAAATTTTTTTCTGAATGTATATACAAGTGCCTCAACATTCATTAACTGGTCTATCCTTTCCTCATTTATCTTAAACTTAAACTTTATCATAAACTAAATATATAGACTTTTATCATAGACTAAATATATGTAATAAATGTGTGTGTTCTCTCGCTCTCTCTTAATCTATCTATTCCTGGGCTGGTAAAACACTATTTGAATAATTCACTTTGTACTATGTTTTGATCTTTGGTAGGGAAAGACCTTTCTCATTTTTTTCCTCCAAGATTTCTTGGCTATTTTCATGCCATTTCTCTCCTAGATTCTTTTTAGAATCCGTTTGTCAAGTTTCGTGAAAACTGCATTGATTTTGATTGGGATTGCATGGAGTTTCTAGATTAATTTCACATCTTTGCAATATTGAGGCTTCCTATCCAGTACTGTGGATAGAGGACTCTATTTATTCAGGTCTCTCTGCTCCTTAAGAGCTGTATTCAACTGGCTGGATGATCTAGTCCACTTCTTCCATAAGATTTCTCTTAGTCAGCTCCGGCTTTGAGCTTCAGCTCAAATTCCACTGAATTGATTCAGGTCATAAATTCAAGTGAGGAAGGTTGGCCTGGCCAGTGTGGCTCAGTGGTTGAGCATCAACCCATGTACCAAGAGGCTGCCGGTTTGATTCACAGAGCACATGCCCAGGTTGTGGGCCCAATCCCCAGTGGGGGGCATGCAGAAGGTGGCCAATAGATGTTCTCTCTCACTGATGTTTCTCTCTCTCTCCCCCTCTCCCTTCCTCTCTCTCTAAAATCAATAAAGGGGGGGAGGGGACTTCCAAATGGGGAAGGTTGCATTCGCTGCACCAATCTATGTCCCATCCTCCAAGTTCTTCTTGAAATGTCATATCGATGTTTGCCCATCAAGAGGTGAGACCTCTATTCCCTCCCTTTGAGCTTAGGCAGACTTTTGTAATTGCCCGGACCAAATGAAAGTGGTGACATTGATGCTGTGTAACTTCTGAGGCTAGGTCCTGAGAGGCAATTCTGTTTCTGTCTGGTGTTCTCCCCCTCTCATTCGGAGCTGCTGCTGTGTGAGAATTTCAGCTACCATGCTGATTTTACTCCGTGGAAAGCTCACAAAGAGATAAAGGAGAGAGCTGCCCAGGAAATTCCAGCTGTTCAGCCCTAGCTATCGGAGGCTTTGCAGTACAGGCACCAGACATGGGAGTGAAGAAGGCTTCTAGATGATGCCAGCCCAGCCACCACCTGCCTGCACCTTCCTTACACCCCTGAGTCAGCACCAACCAGCACAGCCATTTCTGAATACTTGATCCAAGAAATTGTTGTTTTAAGCCACTATGTTTTTGGTGATTTGCTGTGCTGCAATAGACAACTAGCATACTAATGTGTGCTGTTCAGTTGTGAAACTCATCCTTTTTCCATAGTTTCCACACACAAAAAGGAAACTTACACAAAGCCTTTGTGTATTCAGCCCACAAAGAGATGAAGACATGAACAACATAAAACCATCAACTTTGGATATCCTATTTCTTAGAAACCCTTTACACATATTACCCACCCACCCAGGCAATGCCCATCATCCCTCTCTCACCTCCTCGTCCTCCTCCTCTCATCTTACTTCCTACTAACTCCAAATTCTTCCTCACTTTGTAAGGCAGACCAACAAAATTCTCTCAAGCCCCTTTTCCCGAACTCAACCCTAGAAACACCATTCAAAGCCCAGGGACCTTTGCCAACATGCCCCCTGGAGCTGGGCTGCTCTAGATTCCAGGGTTTTCTCTTTGACTATTTTGGCTGATCTGCTTGTGGTCATCTTCCCCATATTGGGTGCAGGCCTGGTAAACAGAGGATCCTCAATAAATCGTAAAATTTAGCTTTAAGTATCAAGCACCTACTATGTGCTGGTGCCAGGTTAAGCATTTCACATGTATCATCTTATTCAATCTTCACAAAAACCCTGCAAGATATTATTATTATTCCCTTTTACATATAAGGAAACTGAGACTTCACATAGTTTTATGTGCCAACGGAGTCAGATTCCTAAGCACTTTACCAATACTGCTTAAGTGAACGAAAGGGAAGGTGAGGGCTCTGGAGAGAGGTGATGATGGACAGGTAGGTTATGGAAACTCTGGCATATACGCTGGTGGTGGTTTCCATGAACATGGAGGAGATAGTGCCTAGTGAGTGAGAAGATCCAGTCCTAGGGACTCAGGTACTTAAGGGAGCTGCAGGGAAGAAAGGCAATGGAAGAAGAGGGGCTAGTGGTGGAAGGCTGGACGGAGAACTTCAAGGATAGAATGGCTAAGGGTCAGCCCAGGTACCAACAGCATGTTTGGACCCCCAGCTGAGGCAGAGGCAGGGAGGTGAGAGGGAGAGGAGGAGGTTTGGAGGTGGGTGGCAGACAGCTCCAATAGAGTTAGCAGTGAACAAGAGGGGGGAGGAGGATGGGTATTAAAAGGATGACTGATCCAGGAAGGGCTTCGGGGTGTTTTAATATGAAAGAGGCCTACTTGTGTGTGCGTGGAGAGGAACGAGGTGCGTGGGGGCTGTGCAGAGCCTGCTAGGAGGTTCTGAGGCCCACTCTGCGCGGAGAAAGGACTGAGCCAGGCTCCCAGGCAGAAGTGGCTGAGGACTTGGGGCAAGTGATGGGGCGCGGGCTGCAGGCCAGGGTGAAGGTGCTGGGCCCTGGAGGTCAGGCTGGAGGGGAACCTTGACGGCCCTCTACCGCCTCAAACAGAAGCAGGGCCCTGGTCTCGGTCCTGCACTGCGCGGTTCCTCGGGTTACAGGGCTGGGGCCTCCGGGAAGGCCGGGACGAGGATGGAAGGTGGGTGGGTGAGGCGGCCGGGCGAGCAGGGCGGAGCTGGGCGGAGGGCATCGGCTTCCCTCCCCCGGTCGTCTCAGGTGACGGATCCCGCGGGCCCCCCGCCCCGCCCCGATGCATATTCTGAGGGCCGGGCCCGCTGCGTCGAGAGGAGCCGGCGCCGCGCGCGGAGCTCAGCCGTCGGTGCGTCCGTGGCCCCGGCCCCCGTGTCCGCTCAACCCGCCGCTGCCATGGCCGCCGCGGCCAACCCCCGCGGCCTCCTCGTCCTGCTCCAGGTGCTCGGGCTCGCCCTCGCGCAGATCGTAAGTCCCGCGGCCACTCCCGCGCCGGGTCCGGGGCGCAGGGTCTGGGGTCCGGCTCACACGCCCAGGGAGCAGTCTGGAGACGGGCTTTGGCTGTCTCCCATCCTATACTGACACTCCCTAGCCCGAGGGGCCGCTTGGGACAGTTTCGCGACACAGGTCACCTCGGTAGCGTACATATAGGGCGCATTCCCGCGCCGTGAAAGGAGGTGGATGAGCCGGGGAGCCAGGGAGACCCTGTCCCGAGATGCTCGGCCCTGCCAGGACCAGCAGCGTGGAACAGGAGCTGGCGCTGGGTCCTGGCAGCCCCGAGAACCCAGGTGGCGGAGGAGACAATGGTGCCCATTCAAGGGGCTCGGGAGCTCAGCCCCCGCCGCCTCCCAGGGGGCGCCGGCTCCAGCCAGACGCCACTCTGGCTCGGCGACTGTCACTTCCGAGGGCACCTGGGGGCTGGGGATCTAACGGGACGCGGGCGCAGAGGGGCAGGGCCCGGGCGCCATCTGGTGCCCTGTTCGCCTCTCAGCTCTCCAGCGGGGGCCCAGCCTAGGGAGGGCGCGGGCATCCGGCACGCACGGAGCCCCTGCGTGGGTCCGGGCTGGCTCCCACAAGAAGGCCAGCCCAGGGAGGATGGAGGAGCGCTGCTGGTAGAGGGGTGTTTTGAGTGGGAGGAGAGAACAGGCTTCCCCTCTCTACACCTCCCCCCAGCCTTCCTCACTTTCCCTTCAGGTTTTACCCTTACCAGGGGGAGGTGAGGGGGTCCGACTCACCATCCATACCTGTTGGTCATCTAAAAAATAATGCCAGCACCCCTTCATTGTACTGTCTGTCTTATTTGAGCCATCAGCACCTCCATCTATTCCTCACCGCGACATCGCAAGGGCAGCGTGGTACAGAGGAATCCTGGCTCCACCACCTACTCTCTGTGATCATTCGTAATCTCTGAGTCTGTTCCCTCAATTGCACTTTGGGGCTCGTAATAGTATCTGCCTCGCAGCTCTGAGCGTTCAGTAATATCCTATATGTAATGGTACACAGTACTTGATACACTGTAGGTTCTCAATAAACGGGAGTTTGCTGCTCCCTACGGAGCTGGCTTTCTGGCGGAGGTGCACCTCTGGGATGCCCAGCCCCCTCCACTAACTGAAACCTGCACACCCTGTGTGTTTTCAGAGAGGTCCGCCAGGAGAGCGGGGCCCCCCGGGGCCCCCGGGGCCGCCGGGAGTGCCTGGATCCGACGGCATCGACGTGAGTCTCTAACCGGGGACTGAAGGGGGAGGGAGACTGCGGACAAAGAGGAACTTTGTGAGCTTTGGGGCAGGAAGAGGGTGGGTGGGTTTCTGGGGGTGCAGTGCCCCCTGTTGCCACTAGGCAGCGCCGGCCCGCACCACAAGGAACCTGTTTGTTCTGCAAAAACCTCAGACCAGCCAGATGCAGAGCCCGTTATAGTTGCTCACGGACAAGGAGCTGCTGTGCTGTGCTGTCCACCCGCCACAGCTCACAGTGATTATCCCCTTCCCCTCCTTTCTAAGGTGGGAGATGCCTTAACCCTTTGCCATGCCCACTGGCATGTCTGGATGCTTCTTCAGGGTAATTTGGGAGCCTTGGCCAGACCGCTGACCAGCTGGGGCCAGACTCCTGTCTCTTCCTTTTGCATTTTTTTCCCCGATTTAGAACTAGCTGGGCTTGTTGCCTGATCTCCCTAGCATGGTGAGGGTTAAATACCTCATTCAGCAGGCTCCCCCAGGAGGTCCGCTCCATGTTTACCCATCTGGACAGACTTCTATTCAGCCTGGTTCTCCCACTCCCAAACACAGGGCGCTGGGTCCGTGCCAGCTCCCTGGCTGCTGCAGGCCCTGAGATGCCTGGAGGCCTCTCTGGGGTTGAATCTGAGTCCTGGCTCTGCCTGTCCTCCACCAAGGGTCCTTTGTCACCAGAAAAAGGAGGTCCTTCCTGCCTTGGGAAGTTTAAATCTGCCCCCTTCAGAGGCCCCCTTTGCCCCACCCCAGTCTCTTTACTCCACTCACTTCCCCTTGGTGTTTTTCTAAAAGTTTCTTCCCACACTTGCCCAAATCTAAGAGGCACCAGCTCTCCAAGATCATTTGCCGGTCTCACAATCAGCACCTTACCAGCACTGCATGTCTAAAGCCTGGTCGCTATCACCCTCTCCTGCGTGGCAGGGGCTGGTCTCAGTCAACCTATGACTTTTTTTTTTTTTTTTTTTTGAGAGATAAATGGAGCTGGTTTCTTAAAAGTGCAAGGCTGAGGGAGGCCAGGACAGAGGATCCGACGGAGCAGAGGAGAGGAGAGTGAGGAGAAAGTCACGTGGGACCAGCCAGGGCCTGTGTGTGCCCACTTGGGGTAGCCTGAGCCAGAGCGCGCTGTCTCACTAACTTGTATCTTGCAGGGTGACAAGGGGCCCCCTGGGAAAGCTGGCCCTCCGGTGAGTGCTTTTTCTTCTTTGACCTTTGACTTTTCCAGTTCTTGCCCTCCTCTAGCTAATATTTGCTCCATCTCGGTCTTCAAGGGACCCAAGGGGGAGCCTGGCAAAGCGGGGCCCGACGGGCCCGACGGGAAGCCCGGGATTGATGTGAGTAGCCTGATCCTGGCATTTTCCCTGACCTTTTGTTCAGAATGGAGAGCAGGATGAGACTCTACAGCTTGAGCCCCCCACCCCTTCATGTGACTTGTGATGTCACTGGAACCCCATACCCATCCAGGAGCATTGAATCCCAGGCAGATGGGGTCCAGAGGGGGGTTCGGTTTGTCTGCAGCAGCCGGGATCTAGTGTCACATTTCTGGTCTCCGAGGATCAGACTTAATACTCTGGGCAGAACTGTCCTGTCCACCCCGTCTTCCCCACCTCTCTTCCCCACCCCCAGCCCCCCAAAGCCCAGGCGCAACTCAGGAGAAGAACATTGTGATGTGGCTGATCTCACAGAGTTCCCAAGGGCCTCAAGGTCACTGGCTCCTGGACACAGTCAGGGTCATTGGGATAGTCACTGGGGAATACATTTGTGTCAGTCACTGAAAGATGGGAGGAGGAAGAGGCCCCCATGAGTTGCCTTTGCCCTGCTGGCTCAAGAGGCGCCCACCAGAGCTGTGCCCAGCCACCAGGGCCCCTCCAAGTCATACACACCCTACAAAGATTACAAAGCACATTGCGTTCCACATCCATTCTCACTCATCCACTCACAGAGGAAAGCATGACTATTAATCCATTTTGCAGAAGAAAAGACTAAGACTCAGAAAAAGTTGCCAAGGGCAGATATCAAGAAAATGGCCATTGCAGACCCTCCTCTAAGTCTTCCAGACTCTAACCTGGGAGGCCAGAGGCCTGAGGCCTGGCTAACAGATCTTTGAGCCTCGATTTCTCATCTTTCAAAAGAAGATAATCCTCCTCCTTCCTACCTCCCAGGGTTGCTTTGGGAATGGGGACAAGGAAAGTGAGATGTTGAGGCTCCTAGGCCTTTAAGGAATGGGGTGAAAGGCAGTCTGGGTCCGCCCAGGAGAGACTTCTGTACCTCTCCAGCTCCATGAGGGTTTGCCCCTCAGTAATCTACCTTCTTTCTTCCTCAGGGTCTAACTGGAGCTAAGGGGGAGCCTGGCCCCATTGGGACCCCTGGAGTCAAGGTCAGTGGCCTACTGGGGCCTCAGCATAGGCGGTCTAGAGCTGGAGTGTGGGAGGGGCTGCCGTAGACAGGAGCAGGGACCCAGGACATCCCCGCCTCTGAGCCTCTCCCACTGTTCTTGCAGGGCCAGCCCGGGCTGCCCGGTCCCCCAGGGCTGCCGGTGAGTATAACCTGCAAAGGCTTCAATGACCCTGTGTGCATAGGGGGGACCTAAGAAGGGGCCATCAACCTGATCTTCTTTCCTTCTGTTCCAGGGCCCTGGCTTCGCTGGACCTCCTGTAAGTGCTCAGGAACAGGACAGGGTCCCAAGACTCCCAGGGAATGATGATACAGAATGGCTTCTAGGGGACTGGCCATCACGGGGAGGGGCCAACATGCTGTGATGTCAGGAATGGGCAGACTTGCCAGAGAACTCGGGGCCAGCCCACTCTGGGCCTATCCACTGGCTGTGGGAGTCTCTGTTCCTTAAACCCTTCTCAGTCAGTCTCTCTGCAGCTGGTTGCAAAGTGAAAGTGGGGAAGGGTGCTCTGGCACCTGCCCCTACCTTTGTGCCTGGGGTGGGCTAACCCTCTGAGGCATCCTGGCCAGTGATGTCTCTACTCCTAGGGACCACCTGGACCTGTTGGCCTCCCCGGTGAGATTGGAATCACAGGCCCCAAGGTGAGCCCCAGCCACCCCTCTGCTGACTCTGCCTCCTGCCCTCTGCCTCGCGCCTGCAGGCTAGGTGTCTCCCCAGGAGTTCCTGGGCCTGCTTCTGGCCACTGGGAGCTCCTCCAGGTCTGGGGCAGAAACCCCTCCTGCTGAGCCCGCCCTGTGGTAGGTCTTTCAGGGAGACCAGGGGCTGGGGCCATCCCTTGCTGATCGGGCCTTGATCTCCCCAAGGGCCCATCTCAGGAGGTGACCTGGAGGGGAGGCTGGACAGGGGTATGATTCGGGCTTCTCTTGCTTCCAGGGAGACCCTGGACCAGAGGGACCATCAGGGCCCCCCGGACCCCCTGGGAAACCAGTAAGTGTCCTCGTACCTCCACACTGACGGTGTGCAGCCGAGGAAGGAGATGGGTGCTCGAAGCAAGCCTGGGGCGGGGGAAGGCTCAGGGTCGGTTTCATCTGCACACGTCTCTCCTCAGGGCCGCCCGGGAACCATCCAGGGCCTGGAAGGCAGCGCGGATTTCCTGGTGAGCGGTGGTCCTGGGGTGAGACGGGCAGTGGTGGAGATAAGTTGGGTCAGTGGGAGGTGGGGAAGGGCTTTGCAGAGCGGCTCAGCCAGGTGGGTAGGAGGAGGGTTTGGGAATGGGCAAGATGGGGAAGCACTGTCCAGCTGGCTTGAGGCCGGTCCGTGACCACAGACCTGGGGTCTTTTCTTTCCAGTGTCCAACCAACTGTCCAGCGGGTGTGAAAGGCCCCCAGGGGCTGCAGGGAGTGAAGGTGAGCTGGTCTCGGGAGGGCAGAGCAGGTGGTCGGGTGGGAACCTCACACTGAGCTGGCTCTTTCCCTTTAGGGGCATCCTGGGAAACGTGGGGTTCTGGGGGATCCCGGCCGCCTTGGGAAGCCAGTAAGTGTGAGGGCAGAGGACCCTACCTCTTCCTCCTCTCCCTTCCTCCTCCCTTCCCCTTCCCTGTGGTGTCTGGGACAGAGCCTTGAGCTGGGAAGCAGGAGACCCATGTTCTAGGTCAGTGTGTCCCTGGGCACTGACTTCTCCCTGCTGGGCCCCCATTTCCTCCTCTGTCACATGGGGTGGAAAGGGATGGTATCTTTGGTGGCCTGAATACTACTCTCCCATCTGCCTGCCTGTCTAATCACTCAATCCTGCCCCTTAGGGTCCCAAAGGAGATGTGGGAGCCTCTGGAGAGCAAGGCATCCCTGGACCGCCGGTAAGGAAAGCGCCCCCCCCCCCACCCCGGGTTCCCCTCCTCATCCTAGGAGACCTTAGTGGAGAAACATCGATCAGCTACCCCCTGCACGCCCCCTACTGGGGTTGGGGCCCACAACCTGGGCATGTACCCGGCCCCGGAGTCGCACTGGGACCTCTCAGCACATGGGAGGATGCTCAGTCCTCTGAGCCACACCAGCCGGGCTCCAGGCTCTAACTTGTAGAAGAAACGCCTGTGCCCAGCTGGCATGTCTCTGGGTGGGGAGAGGGAGGCTTAAGCTGACTGTCATAAATTGGGGCACAGAACCAGCTGTCGGTCAGCAGACTCAGCTGAGGCCACTGTCCCTTTGAGTGACTCTGCAAGTCCCTCCCTATCTCTGAGCCTCAGTCTCCTCTATGAGACAGGGACTCAGAGGCGTCGTAAAGACTGAGGATGGCCCTGGCCAGTTTGGCTCAGCGGTTAGAGCGTCGGCCTGCGGTCCGGAGAGACCCGGGTTTGGTTCCCGCTAAGGGCACGTACTTCGGTTGCAGTTTGTCCCTGGCCCTGGTTGGTCGTGCGGGTGGCAGCCACTCGATGTGTCCCTTCACGTCGATGTTTCTCTCTCTCTCTCCCTCCCACTCTATCTGTACAAAAAATGGAAAAATATCCTCGGGTGAGGATTAAAAAAAAAAAAAAAAAAAAAAAAAAAAAAAAAAAGACTGAGGATGGAGGTCAGAGAAGTTATCATGAAGTGGGCTTTGCAATTGCCATCACTGTCATTCTTCTGTCCTGACAGGGTCCCCAGGGTGTCAGGGGCTACCCAGGCATGGCAGGACCCAAGGGAGAGACGGTGAGTGAGCCTGGGTATCCTGCATGAGCTGCCCTGACAGCCCTCTGGCCTCTGGGACTGACCCACACCCCTTCCTCTCCCAGGGTCCTCGTGGGTACAAAGGCATGGTGGGCTCCGTTGGCGCCGCGGGGTCTCCGGTAAGTGCTGCAGCTCCCCTCCCCACGCACCTCCAGGCTGGCCTTCCTGGGGATGGGAAGGGGGTGTGGCTCCCCCTGAGCTCATTAACTTGGATTCCTCTTTGTCGTTTGTCCTTCTTTCCAGGGTGAGGAAGGTCCGAGGGGGCCACCAGGCCGAGCTGGGGAGAAGGGTGACGTGGTGAGTCCTCCGGTTCCTCTCTCCAGTCAGAAACCTGGGGAGTACTGGGCAGGACTCAGCTCCACCTAAGGCTGATATGTGTGTGTGTGTGTGAGTGAGTGTGTGTGTGTGTGTGTGTGTGTGTGTGTGTGTTTGAGACTCTGGGTGTCTGCACGTGGGGGTGTCTGGTGCTGGGATGGAGCTCTGTGCCCAGAGCCCCCGCAGCTCCCCAGCCCCCGCTCCTTGAAGCCCAGCCTGTTGCTCTTCAATTCAGACTTTGGGAGAAGCCAGGAGATCCAGGCCCAGGGTCACTGGGGCCAGATGATTGAATTCCAGCAAATCAGCCATGGGGCTAATGGGATTTGGTCCAGATCCCAGTTCTCTTAACGTTTTTTAATAGCCTTTATTTCTTTTGAGAAGTTTTGAGTTTATAGGAAAATTGAACAGAAAGTAAAGCTAACTATTGTGTTTTTAGTTTTTAATTATGCAAGTTTTAAACATACACGAAAGTAGAGAATGATATCATGAACCCCCATATAATCTATTTCCCCAAATTAACACTTTGCCATATTCATGTCATCCTACCTTCCTTCCTTCACTTTGTTATTGCTTCGCTTTGATATTTTCATTTAAATCCTTGACATCATGTCATTTCACCCCTAAATACTTCTGAGTATATCTCTTAAAAATGAGGACTTTTCGCCCAGCCGGTGTGGCTCAGCGGTTGAGCATCGACCCAGGCACCAAGAGGTCACCTGTTCGATTCCCAGTCAGGGCACATGCCCAGGTTGTGGGCCCAATCCCTAGTGGGGGGCATGCAGGAGGCAATTGATGTTCTCGTTCATCAATGTTTCTATCTCTCTCTCCCTCTCCCTCTAAAATCAATAAAGAAAAATTATTTAAAAATGAGGACTTTTTCTCACATAATCACAATATCATTATCGCACCAACAAAATAATCAAGTATTCCTTAACATCAGTGATCAAATAACCAGTCTTTGTTCAGTCTTTCCCAAGTATCTCAAAAATGTCTCCCCAGCGTTCTTGTTCACATTAAGACCCAAACAAAGCCCGCACGTTGCGTGTGGTGGTTGTGTTACACAGTGGAGCCCAGGATCTTGATGGGTCTCAGGGAGAACTGGCTTCTTCCCACCACACCATCCCAGCCCCTCTGTTGGGCTGACCTCCACTTCCTCCTGCTGGGCCAAGGCCAAAAGGGCACTCCCAGACCCTCCCAGACCCTCCTTCCCCAGTCCCTGCACCGCGTGGCCTGTGCCAGAAGGACCCTGGGACCCAGAGGTCACTGTTCTCAGCTGTGAACAGCCAGACAGGGGTTTAAGGTCCTGAAGGTGACCTCGTCTCTATCTACTTTGCAGGGAAGTCAAGGTGTTCGAGGACCCCAGGGAATAACAGGCCCAAAGGGAGCAACTGTAAGTGGCCCAGGCCCACCCAGAAGTGGGGGTCCAGTCAACTCTGCCCAAACCCCCAGAGAACAAGCCCCCAGGGACCTAGACTGAACTCTTGCAGGCAGGCTGGCTCTGTCACCCCGGGAAATGCTCTCTTTCTCTGCCTCAGTGTCCACCTGTAAATAGGGTGGTTCTGTAGGAGAGATCACTTGTCACCCACACAAGGGGAGGAGTGTGGTCCATCCCCCAAGTCCCATTCCCACTTCCATTCCCTTTGACTGGTGGGGCTTCAGGAGATGGCCAGACCCACATCCTCCCCGCACACTGCTGCTGTCACAGATGCTTGACCCATTGTGATTTTCCTTCAACTGTCCTCCTGAGCAGGGTCCCCCAGGCGTTGACGGCAAGGATGGGACTCCAGGCACACCTGGCATGAAGGTAGGAGTGGGGACGGCTGGTGGGATTGGGGCAAGGTCAGGACCCCTCCCAGCTCAGGCCTGAGTCCCATCGCACTGATCGTGGAGGCCTAGGAGCCGGGGACCCTCAGGTGTGTCACTGACACATCACCTCTTGGCCCCGGGCCTGTTTCCCTGCCTGCATTCTGTGGAAGCCATGGACCCTCTGCGTGGAGCCCTCATTTGTGCCTCTGGTTCTGTCTCTCCCAGGGCAGTGTGGGACTGGCGGGGAGGCCAGGAAACCCAGGCCACCAGGGCCTAGCGGTGAGTAAGGGTGGAGCCCCGGGGGCCACCTCACTGCAAGCTGCTTCTCCTCCTCAGGAAGGCCAAGCGCTCTGTTGCCCACCTCCCCACGTGGCATGAGTGGCTGATGAGGTCAAAATCTGTACACCCAGGGCTCTCGTTCTAGTCCTTGCAACTACCCAGCCCAGACCTCATCACCACCTTGGTGGCCTCTGGCCTGGCTCAGGCCCCATCGTTCGGGCCGTTGCTCCAGCCTTCTCTTCGGCCACTCCAGTGCTCCACGTTGGCTAAGTGGAATCTGCCCGTTTCCCTGCAATAGCACCTGCCATGGCCCTCGTTGCCTCCAGGAGAGTCATTGCACCCAGTCAGTCGAGAAAGAATTGCTGAGCACCCAAGGCACCCTGAGCGGCAGGGACAGTTGTGAACAGACAGCTACAATCCTTGCCCGCACAGCCCGTCTCTGCGTTCAGGGGCCACATAATCCAATCGACCAGCCTACCTTCCTGCCCCTTCAGCCACTGAGTTCTCCTCCTTCTCAACCCTGCCTCGGCTTTTCTACCCCCACGCCTTCAGGGCCTTGCCTGTCCTCCACTTGCAATGTTCTCCCCCGTCTCTCTGTGTCTTCTCCCCATTGAGGTGAGCCTCAGTGGTGGGACACACCCTCTGGGAGCCCATGGGAGCCCCCCACTCTGGCTCCCTGCTAACGTGCCCATGTGTGACTGTGTTCATACATGCACCCACGTGTGCCTGTGAGCACATACTGTGCTTCTCTCCTCCTGTGGACCACAAATGCCTCTGTTCTCCTCCCCCTCTCCCACCATGGATTGGGGGTTGGGCCTAGTCAAGTTGGTGATGCCATGGCTGGGCCTTCTGTGGTTCAGCTCCTGGTCTGAGGGTGGGTGGCACAGCACAGGTGCATGGCGCTCCCCCTCGCCAGGGCAGAAACTGATGTAAACTTTTTACAGGGTGTGCCAGGCCAGCCCGGGACAAAAGGAGGCCCTGGAGACAAGGTGAAGTGACACCAAACTGGTGGCAGAATGGCTTCATCTGAGCAAAGGAGCCTGGGGACAAGGGACCAGGGGCATGTCATAGACTGCAAGGCTCAGGCCTCACCCCAGGCTCCGTGACTCAGCCTTTACATGAGTCCCTTGGGCCTAAGCACGTCCCTCCTGTCACCTCTCCCATGTCCCTCCCCCGCCCCCAAACCTCATCCCAGCTCAGTGGACACAGGATGGCACGGCTCCGAATCCAGAGGAGCGACAAACAGGGACATGAGTGGAGTCCAGGGGACCTGACCAAGAACACCCTCTCCCTTCCACAGCTCATTGGGTTCCAGAGTGTTTAGGGTTCACTGGGCCTGACTGCACCTGCCCCTCAGACTGACCTTAGAACTGTGTTTCCCTCCTTTGGCAGGGTGAGCCTGGCCAGCAGGGCCTCCCTGGATTCTCCGGTCCCCCTGGGAAGGAGGTGAGTGCCCTCTCCTTTGACATAAGCACTCTTGCTTTGCCCCTGTCCCCAGGCCTGAGGACCCTGAACTCAGCTTATGGGGTCTGAGTGAGATGTGGTGTCAAACCCTAGCATAAAGGTGCCCTGGGTGCCAGCCAGGGCTCTGCCACTGACCCACTAACCTGGGGAGCTCCCTCTCCTCTGTACCACACAGTGTGGGTGGAGACAGGTTCTCTTCTGGAGTATGACCTCTCCATATGACCAAGCTGATGGGGCCTGAGAATCCAGCAGACAGTCATTCATTCATTCCATAAGCATTCACCAAATACCTGCAACTGTGCTAAATGCTGAGATACACAGTCTCCTATTCACACAGAGCTTACAGTTTAGCGAAAGAGACAGACATTAAATAAATGACCACATGATGACTAATTACAATTGTGTTGGGTCCTATGAAGGATAAGTACAGAGATCAGTACAGAAAAAGAATGGGCCCAGCCTGTGTGGCTCAGTGGTTGAGCATCGACCCATGAACCCATAGGTCACCAGTTTAATTCCCGGTCAGGGCACATGCCCAGGTTGTGGGCCAAACCCCAGTGGGGGGCATGCAGGAGGCAGCCAATCAATGTTCCCTCTCATTGATGTTTCTAGCTCTCTCTCACTCTCCCTTCCTATCTCTCTAAAAATCAAAAAAATAAAAAAAAGAAAGAAAGAAAGAAAGAAAGAAAGAAAAGAATGGGGTAAGGGCAGGCTTCCCTAATGAAGTGAATTAGCTGTGACTCAAGGATGGGGGCGTGTTAGCCAGGAGCGGAAGGGAGGGATCCATCAGGCCTTTTGCTTACCCCCAATTTCTTTGCCCTCTAGGGAGAGCCCGGCCCTCGAGGAGAAATTGGTCCCCGGGGCATCATGGGGCAGAAGGTAAGTGCCCGGCACCGTGGCCCCTCCCTGGGGCTTTTGCAGCCGCTGGCTCTGCTGGACCCAGGATCTGCATCCTCTCAATTACTCCAGCACCTGCCCAGTCCTGTCCACCCTCATGTGAAGCTTCCCCAGCCTGGGCCTCAGTTTGTTGATCTGTGAAGTGGGGCAAAGGACTTTCTTTCTGATGACAGCAGAAATGGAGGGCACACTGACCATGCAGGGGAGGCTGCAGGTGCTGATAGCCTGGGTGTGACCTTTTCTTTCTATTGTAGGGTGACCAGGGTGAGAGGGGGCCAGTGGGGCAGCCAGGCCCTCAGGGACGGCAGGTAAGTGAGAGGTGGCTCAGACTGGCAGTTGGGAGCATGTCTGGGCACCTCATTTGATTTACTCCTCTGGTTTCTTTCCTTCTCAGGGCCCCAAGGGGGAGCAGGGGCCCCCCGGAATTCCAGGACCACAAGGCTTGCCAGGCATCAAGGGAGACAAGGTACCAAATGGTGCTGGAAAATACCTGGGAAAGAGGCCCTAAGACACGGGGCGGGGCGGGGGGTGTCAAATTCTTCCAGAGCTTCCAACTCGCGGAGAAGTTACTGCCCGAGGGCCAGGAGGAGCTGCAGAGGAGGGGTGCGGCCGGGAGCGGGGTGGAGGGACCCCGTGGGCCCCACCCCGAAAGGTGAGATCACCAAGCCCCCTGACTCCCCGCTTTCTTCAGGGCTCCCCAGGGAAGACCGGGCCCCGCGGCGGAGTGGTGAGCACCCACGCCTCCCCTTCCCCGGCTTGGAGGCGACCCGAAGTGGGAGGTGGGGGGCGGGTGATGTCACAGCCTCAGCTCCAACGCTGCTCTCTCGTGGTCTCCATTGGCAGGGCGACCCGGGGGTGGCCGGCCTCCCAGGGGAGAAAGGCGAGAAGGTGAGCGGGCTGCGTGGGGGCAACTGGGGGAGCAGCGGGTGACCCCGGGCCCCCACCACCTCGTGACAGAGCTTCCTTGTGCCTGCAGGGCGAGTCTGGCGAGCCGGGGCCTAAGGGCCAGGTGAGTCCTGTCCCTGCGACGCCGCCTTCTCTCCCACCTTCCTCCTCTCCCGCTGTCCCCACCCCCATCCCCCATCCCCCATCCTCGGCGCTGCGGGGTGACCGTCGCGTGGCGCTCCAGGCCCCCTCCCCTCCCTCTCGGGCTGGGCTCGAGCATCCGCTCACCCGGCTCTGCACCCACCCCTCCCGCAGCAAGGAGTCCGCGGAGAACCCGGCTACCGGGGCCCCAGCGGGGATGCGGGCGCCCCCGGGGTGCAGGGCTACCCCGGGCCCCCGGGCCCTCGAGGACTGGCTGGAGACCGCGGCGTGCCCGGGCTGCCCGGGAGGCAGGGCGTGGCGGTGAGTTGGCCCCAGGCGAGGGCGTCTTCAAGGTAGAAATCTGTAGGGAGAGTGTGCCTGGGTCCCAAAGGCTGGGCGCTCCTCCGGGAAGCTGCCTTCCCTGAGGCTGGTTCCGAGCCCCAAGTCAGAGAGGAGGGTTGTGGGTGCAGCAGGAGGGATTTGTCAGACGTTGAAAATACTTCTGGTGAGAAACTGGGGGCAGAGAGGGAGCTCAGGGCACAGGAGCAGCAGCCCTGGCAGCCAGGCACTGCGTCCTGAAGGCCTTCTCTGCTTTCAGGGCCGAGATGCCAGCGACCAGCACATCGTGGACGTGGTGCTGAAGATGCTGCAAGGTGAGGGGAGGAGCCAGCCACCCCTCCCACCGTCCCTGTCAGGGCGTCACCCCTTCAGGAGTCTCTTCAAGTGGCCTTGCCCCCGTGTTTGGAGTCCTGCCCTGCCTCCAAGGGACAGAGGACTTTAGATACATTCCTGCCCTCTCCGGACCTTTGACTTGTGCAGAGTGGCGGAGGAAGGGGACAACTAAACACCCAGGGGCCAGGGGCTGTCAGGAGCTCTGCCTGCCCCAGTTGTTCACAGACCTCCCTGTCTCCTTCCCTCCCTCCAGAACAACTGGCGGAGGTGGCCGTGAGTGCCAAGAGAGAAGCCCTGGGTGCAACCGGCATGATGGGTCCTCCAGGACCTCCTGGGCCTCCTGGGTACCCAGGCAAACAGGGACCCCATGGGCACCCTGGCCCTCGGGGCGTTCCTGGCATCGTGGGAGCTGTAGGTCAGATTGGCAACACAGGGCCTAAGGGTGAGTGCTGCTCTGGGGGGTGGGGTGGGGGTGCAGGTGAAGGGGTTTGGCCAAGGTGGGCCCCAGGGTGTCTCAGTTAGGCAGGCTGATTGCCCTGCCTCCTGTTTTCTCTTTTTCTTTCTCAGTAGCTAATTGATAGAAACAAATTTACTATTCTATAACCTGGATTTTTTTTGGGGGGTGTTATCTTTGTCTTAAATTTACTTAGTGGTACCCCATAAACATCTTTCCATGACTCTAAAAGTAGGGAGCCAGCCCTGGCCGGTTTGGCTCAGCGGTTGGAGCGTTGGCCCGCGGTCCAGAGAGACCCGGGTTCGGTTCCCGCTAAGGGCACGTACCTCAGTTGCAGATTGTCCCCGGCCCTGGTTGGTCGTGCGGGTGGCAGCCACTCGATGTGTCCCTTCACATCGATGTTTCTCTCTCTCTCTCTCTTCCTCTCTCTCCCTCCCGCTCTATCTGAACAAAAAATGGAAAAATGTCCTCGGGTGAGGATAAAAAAAATAAAAAAATAAAATAAATAAATAAAAGTAGGGAGCCAGATAGCTCTGGCCGGTTGCTCAGTGGTTAGAGCATTGGCCTGCGGACCAGAGGCCTGAGTTGGGTTCCTGCTAAGGGCTAAGGGCACGTACCTTAGCAGTTTGTCCCCGGCCCTAGTTGGGGTCGTGTGGGTGGCAACCACTCGATGTGTCTCTCTCATGTCGATGTTTCTCTCTTTCTCTCTTCCTCCCCCTCTCCCTCCTGATCTATCTGAAGATAAATGCAAAAATGTCCTCAGGTGAGGATAATAAATAAATAAAATAGCAAGACAGATTAACAAAATAGTAAAGCAGGCAGACACAAGAATCACAAGAAAGGTGGTGTCCAGTTTGTGCCACTTGTCTGTTGTGGCTCTTGGACAAGTTACCTATTAATCTCCCTGGCCTTAGATTTAGCATCTGTAAAATGGGGATATTAATAGCAAGAACCTCATGGTGTTGTCCTGAGGATTACAGGATTACATTCAGAGGTAATTTACACAGCACTCTTAGTTCACTGTTTGGCATACAGTAAATGCCAGCTATCCTTATATTTAGACACTTCCCTGCAATGAACTTCATCAGCTGTATACAGGGTGGAGCAAAAGGAGGTTTATAGTCATGAGTAGGTGAAATGCAGAGCTTATCATTTATTAATTATTGTATTATTTTTCATACGGACAACTGTAAGTCTACTTTTGCCCACCCGGTAGTCCTCTGTCCTTTGTCTGGACCTTCCTTTATGTAACAGGTCTGCAGTCATTTCCCACTTTCCCCCATTGTAAACTAGTACACACCACGGATAACTGCTGTGGGTGACATATAAATTAAATAGCAACCAAAGTAGAAAAACATTTTCCAATTCTGAAAAACTAAGGCGCCCATCTTTCTCTGCAGGAAAACGCGGAGAGAAGGGTGACCGGGGAGAAGTGGGACGTGGGCACCCAGGGATGCCTGGGCCCCCAGGGATCCCAGGTAAGACCTTGGCCCTGCCCGGCAGCAGTTCTGTCCCTCAGCCCTGGGATTAGTGACCCACAGACAACTGGGTCTCTTCTGGGGATGCCTCATGCTCAGCCAACCCAGGGCCATACCCCAGCTTTTGTATCCCTTCGGAGCACCCAGGAGCCTCTGGCTGGGGCTGGCTGGGAACTGGACAGCTGAGGACTTCCTGGGTTGCGTCGAAATCTGCTTCACGGAGGAAGGGCATTTGTTCCCAAGACTCACTGATTGGGAGCTGGGAGTAGTGGACAATTACATGTGACTCTCTCAACCTGTATGTCTGGGGCTGAGTCCCTTCTTCCTGTGGTGTCCATGGCTTCATTTTCCCAACCTGAAAAATAGGACTTACGAATTCTAGAACCAAGACAAGAGGAAGCCCTGATGTCTTGACCTTCTCCCTTTCACAGGACTCCCTGGCCGGCCTGGCCAAGCAATCAATGGCAAAGATGGAGATCGAGGGTCCCCAGGGGCCCCGGGAGAGGCAGGCCGACCTGGCCTGCCAGGCCCTGTGGGGCTGCCGGGCTTCTGTGAGCCTGCAGCCTGCCTCGGAGCCTCAGCTTATGCTTCTGCACGCCTCACAGAGCCTGGATCCATCAAGGGGCCGTGAGCATCAGGCCAGGACAGAGCCCAGCAGGCATCCTGGGGGAAGGACTAGGTCCCCACTGGGTGGCCATGCACCCCATCCCTCAGCCCAGGAAACCAGCTTTCCCAGGACCTCTGTCTGGGACCCAGGAGTCCTGGGGAAAATAAAATTCTGAAACATAAGGGAAGGGAGGGCATTGGAGTGGAAAGGTGAGGCCAACGGACTCAAGTGTCGCTGGAAAGTACCAGCTCCACAGAGGATGGGGTGGCTTCCCTTCCTGGAGCACACTCAGATGGTAACCAAACAAGTATCTCCGTAATTTGCGCCATACTCCTTGGCCATCTTGTCCTTGGGCAGATGGACCGAGGTCTCTGCTGGTTCCTGGTCCTGTTTACCCCCTGGGCTTACTGGGTGACTGCTGATGGTGACCTGAGGTGGCCATCTTTAAACCCACCCCACTACTTCCTCCCCGTCTCCCTCCCATCTGAGTATTTAAACACCCATGTCCCTTCTTTTTCTGGCATCACTTTCTCCCACCCCTACCCCCTCCACTAGATCAATGCAGGCCTTTCTGTAAATAAAAGCCCCAACTTGCCCTGGCCAGTTTGGCTCAGTGGTTGAGCGTCAGCCTGCGGACCAGAGACTCCCAGGTTTGGTTCCTGCTAGGGGCACGTACCACCAAAAAAAACAAACAAAAAATAAAATAAAATAAAAATGAAAAAGAGCCCCCAACTTGGGTACAAACCAGGATGTGAGTTGTGGAGCTTAATTTCTCATGGATTGGGGCTGGGCCTCCACTGCAGGATGGCCAGGGGCTCCGCTCCGGGAAGGGAGGGGAGAGGGTGGGGTACCTTCACCTGGACACATGCTGAATTGTGAGCAATGGGATGGCACACCACATTTGAGGAAATCTGTGGGAGAAAACTGAGGCTGGTCAGGACAGTGATCTGCTGTGTAATTTAGGGCAAATCCCTTCCCAGCTTTTGTATAGCTATGGCAAGGACTCAGCCAGGTCTTGTTTGTCCCAGTAGAGCAGTGATTTGTCAGCTGGAGTGCTGCAAGAAGTTTTAAAACATGCAATACCTGAATATTTAGTTAGGGGCACTGACCTCTTTTCCTTTAGACTGTCAAATAAAAAAAAAACAACGACACAGCTAACACAACAATAGCCATTTGATATGAATGCCCAGCCTTGAACCATAAATACATAGATCATATAATAGAGTTGTTTCTTATTGGTTACATTGCATAATAAGGTTGCATCTGATTGGTTAATTCTTGAAACTAGAAATCCTTATATACAAATATAGGCACCTGATTTTTTAAAAAGTCACTTTGGAGCCCTGGCCAGTTTGGCTCAGCAGTTAGAGCGTCGGCCTGCGGACCAATGAGTCCCGGGTTTGATTCTGGTCAAAGGCATGTACCTCGGTTGTAGTTCGTTTCAGGCCCAGGTCGGGGTCATGCGGGAGGCAACCAGTCGATGTGTCTCTCTCACATCAATGTTTCTCTCTCCCTCTCTCTCCCTCCCACTCTATCTGAACAAAAATGGAAGAAATATCCTTGGGTGAGGATTAAAAAATAAAAAAATAAAAAGTCACTTTAGAGCAAAAAGTGTAGGTAATTACTATTATTATTTTTTGTAAATCAATCAAAATTATACCTTTTTTTTTTGTCAGATTGGCAAAAAGTATATTTTGATGTGCTGCAGAATTTTAGTAAATGGTTTATGTGTGCCATGAGATGAAAAGGGTTGAAAATCACTGCAGTAGAGCCTACTTGGTGTCTTCCAGGGCCTGGCACACAGGAGGTTTCCGCACCCACTGTGTGCTGGTCCTGAGCAGGAGTTGGCAGCAACATATTAGAAGACTTGGTTCTTACCTCCCAGGAGTTCCCAGGCCCATAAGAAAAAACCTGGACCTGGATGCTGAGAACAGAAGTGGCATTCACTTTCACCACTTCCACTAAGAGGACATCTAGGGGAGACTGGCTCAGGTCTGACCTCTGCCCCTGGGGGCTCTCAGCCTCATAGCTTTGTAGGCCAGCAAGGCTGTTCCCTGCAGAAGGCGCAGGGAAGGGTGTGGCAGGTTCTTTTGACCCATGCAAAGATGGGAGGTTTTAAAGTTCAGGAAGTGACCAATCCCATTGCTCCGTTAAACTTGGCTGTAAGTCCCCACCTATGCTGGAGCATCCTTTTCCTCCTCTGGTGGGAAGAGGCAGAGAACTCCGCTTCCTATCCCTCCTTCTCTCCTCCCTCCCTTGCCCCACAGCCCCTCTCCTCCCACAATGGACATTTCAGCTCCCTTACCCCAATCCAGTGACAGATAGGAAGGACAGGGTGGCGGGGGTAGCCGGAGGGCTACAGGAGTGGCTTGTCCCTCAGTGCTTTGGTAAATCTTGAATCACAGCATCCCAGCCCCCACCTTCCTCAAGGCCCCACTGCTGCTGTAGTTGCAGGGAATCTAGAGAGAAACTAGGGCTCTGAGTGGGGGAAGAAAATGAGAGCTGCAGGAGGCTCTTGGGCATTTCATGCCTGGTGGGAAAGGCCTCTTCCGTAGGCCAAGTCACTTTACTGTCCTGGTGCCTGAAATTTTAGCCTTAGAAGGTCATTTGGAAAGAGGAACAAATAAAAAAATTTCAAAAATAAAACCCAATACAGTGCCTGGCACATAGCAGGTACTCAATAAATAGCTATAATATGTTCAGGATGCTCAAAGAAGACCCCACCAATCTTCACACCAGGAAGGGATGTGGTCTCCCTAGCATGTCGGTGAGGTGTATTCCAAGATGGCCAACAGTATCCAATCTATTCCCTCCACCAATGAGAATAGGGGCCTGCCCCTTAATAACTGAACCCCAGGACACAAAAATCTAGTGCAACAAAAATGCAGTAGGAATTCAATTCCCCTGTTTGCAATCAGTGAAAGGGGATTTAAGAAACCAAACACAGCCCAGCCGGTGTGGCTCGGTGGTTGAGCATTGACCCCTGTACTGAGAGGTTGCCAGTTCGATTCCCAATCAGGGCACATGCCCAGGTTCTGGGCCAAATCCCTAGTGGGGGGCATGCAGGAGGCGACCCATTGATATTCTCTCTCCTCCATGTTTCTATCTCTCTTCCTCTCCCTTCCTCTCTCTCTAAAATCAATAAAGAAAAATAAAAGAAACCAAACAGAGAGTATGGCAACACGGCCCCTTCCTGAAGGTACAACAGCTTCTCCTCCAGAGTGCAGCCTGTGAGGACTGAGAGTCCCACCCCTGCCCCTGCAGGGCTGCACAATGCTGCGTGATGGATTCTGTTCCAGGCAATCTAGCAAACCATTACTCTTCCAGCCCAGATGGCCAGCATTCAACCTGTGCCACCAAAAAATCAACAGTGAAAGGGACCTTCAGCCAGAGCTCTGGTGTTTTACTAATATACAGGGTCTCAAGTTGGACATTTTGGGTGACTTTGGCATATCTTTCTAAAGTGGGTATCGATATGGTGGCACTAGGCGTCTTAGAAGCTGATGAAGCCTTCTGTTAGGTGAGCCCTGGCAAGAGCAGCAAGGCAGCTGCTCTAAAGAATCCTGGTAGGCCCAGCCAGTGTGGCTCAGTGGTTGAGCATCGACCCATGCACCAAGAGATCACTGGTTTGATTCCCGGTCAGGGCCAAATCCCCAGTGGGGGGCATGTAGGAGGTAGCCAGTTGATGTTCCCTCTCATGAATGTTTCTTTTTTTTTTTTATCCTCACCTGAGGACATTTTTCCACTTTTTTGTTCAGGTAGAGTGAGAGGAAGATAGAGAGAGAGAAACATCGACGTGAAAGGGACACATCGAGTGGCTGCCACCCACACGACCAACCAGGGCCGGGGACAAACTGCAACCGAGGTACATGCCCTTAGCAGGAACCGAACCCGGGTCTCTCCGGACCGCAGGCCGACGCTCCAACCGCTGAACCAAACCGGCCAGGGCTCATGAATGTTTCTATCTCTCTCTCCCTCTTCCTAAAATCAATAAAGAAAAAGAAAAAAAGGAATCCTGTCAGGGACAGAAATATTCCCTGGGTAAACGGTGGGCTTGTTTCGTAGCCATAAAGCAAGGCTTCCATTGATGACAGGACCCATAGCCAGTGCCTCGGTTACTGGGCCTGTCATGCTCTTCATGAGGTCCCAATCAACTCAACTCAGTGGATGAAGCTCTAGGTGCCTGAGAATTGTGTCCTTTGCCCCTTTACATACCCTGTCTGATAAGCACCTCAAATTCAAGCTGTCTAAAACTAAAGTCAAAACTGAAGCCACACCCCACACACCTGCTCCTTCAGAGTACCCCATCACAGCGACCAGTTCTACCACCCACCTGGTGCCCAGGTCTGAAGGCTGCATCATCGTTAACTCCCACCTTCACCACCTATCACAAATTCTTCTCCAACCCTGTCGACCTCTCCTTTTCACTGTTTAGCAAATATTCATTCATTGCATAAGTATTGTTCCTTATCTCCACTAGAATATAAGCTCTGTGAAGGCGGGGATTTTGTTCTGTTCACTGCTGTACCCTCAGAGCCTACAATGTACGTACAGTATTTAGCAGGAACTTCATATATTAACTAAGTGAACGATTATTCAGGGTAATAGCCACATGCACGCAGCCCCTTACCCCTGGCCCGCCTTCCTTTCTAGCCCCATTTCTCCCAACTTCTTGCCGTTCCTAAAATGCCCCATGTTCTCATGTTTTTGTACCTGCTATTCCCTGGAATAACAACCGCCCCTCACCAGAACTGCCATCTGGGTCTGGCACTTTTTATTTTTTGCCTATTTATATCATAATGGTTATGGTAAATTATGAATATCATCACTGACAATTATTAATTAGGTATTGAGCTCTTATTATTATCAGGTTCTGTGCTAAACACCCTGTGAACATTATCTCGTTTGGCCCTTACCACAGCCCTGTGAAGCAGGCATTAACCCCATTTCTCGTGTTAAAAAATAAAACCTCTCAAACCCACTTCTGCCTACAGCTCTCATCCCACATTTCGCTCCCTTTTATGGGAACTAAGTGTCGTCTAATTTGGCTCCTAGTTCACCACACGGTCCTTCTTGGATCCCTTTCCTGGTTCCCCACCTGCCCAGTATCTGAAAGCTGGAGCGCCACCTGGCGTGGTCCTCGAATCACATCTTTTCTCTCACTCGTGATCGCACTCAGTTTTGTGGCTTTAAATTTCATCTAGATGTCCCTAACCCAGACCTGCCCCCTTAACTCATTTACCCAACTGCCTGTTCATCGCCTCCCCTTAGATGTCTAGTAGACATTTATCTCAATTTTAATATGGCCAAAATGTTCAAACGATCTGCCCCTCCAAAATCCCCCTTCTCCATCTGACCGAAAACTGCAACCTTTCTGTTACTTAGGCTAAATGTGGTGGAGTCATCCTCCACTCCACGCTTTCTCTTGTACCCTTCAGAGGCTTCCACTGCTCTCTGGGAAAAGCTTGAGTTCCCACAATGACCTATAGATGTGCCTCATCCCTGCTCCTCTGATTCTGTCTCCCACCGTGTCTTCCGGGCACACCCCGTCCCAGCCACGCTGGCCTTCCGGTGTTTCCCACATACGGGGCTCGCTCTCACATCAAGGTCTCTACGTTTGCTGTTCCCTCTTCCTGGACCGCTCTTCCCCTAAGCATTTGCTGAGGTTGCCCACTCATTTCTCTCAGGTCTTTGTTCAAATGCCTTTTTATGGCCACCCTATTTACTATTGCAACCCTCCATTCCCACCATTGCACACAAACACCTCAGGCCCTTGTTTCTCTCCAAGACTTGTATCGCCATTTAATATATATTTCATCTATTTTGATTGTCTCCACACTAGCATGTTACCTCCACGAGGTAGGATGTTTCTCTTGCTCGTTTATGAATGTATTCCCCAGCACCTGGAGCACAGCTTGTATTTGTTGACTCAATGACAGGTAGAGAAGTGAAGGCTCACTCAAGTCTCTTGCCCAAAGTCTTGCTAGCACATGGTATGTTGGATTCCAGAGCCATGGACCTTAACCTGAAGTTATACCCTGCCTGTGTATCAGCCATCATCCAGAGCCACAGGGGTGCTCTGACCCAAAGGCAGAGGCTGTTATATGAGCTGCTGGCTGCGTCCTGCTCACTGGGTGAGAGCACTCCTGGTTTCACAGGTTTTTAGGGTACACGGGAGTACCCTCCCCCCAGCAACCATCCTGGATAGTAGTGTCTGAACAGGGCGACACCATTCCACTATGGGTCATTTCTGCCTTCCCACTACTGTACCTAGCCTGACCCACAAGTCACTGTGGATACAAGTTCTCTGTAATTTTCTTTTTATAGCACCTAGGTCAGAATTTAAGGCTCTCAAGTGGTACTTAGCTTTCTGCTAATGATGATACAACACTCAAAACAGTCAGAGCTACATAAAGCATACATATACAAAAGAATCCAAAGGACTGATGAAGAAGACCAAGTGGAAGAAGGCTTCCTCAGGGAGGGGAATACTACACAAAGGATTAGGGGTGACAATGAGAATATAAAGGTAAAGGGCAGGATGGGATCATCACTGGTACTAAAATCACTGAGTTAATCGCAGGGATTCTGCTCCTATCCTAAGCAGAGGTAGAATTTACTAGCAGCTCTCAGAAGTCAGCACAGGGACAAGACAAAGGCAGTATATACACAACAGAGACTCTGTCTTAGATTCAGGGATGAACCCTGCTGAAGCCATGCTATTTTACCTGAGGTCTTGCTCGACTTCATTCTGGCCCCTGCATAGCCACCGAGGGGTGCCAAGTGCCACCTCTTTCTCTCCTTGAGTGGCCTCTCTACTCCTTCCTCTCACTAATACCTCAGGAAGCTAACAGTACCCTCTGGCCATCCCTATGCTGCTGCCATCCATAAAATGTAGGTGACCAGGTAAAAACAATTACATATAGAAAGCTAATTACTGCTGCCACATGTAAGGAAGACCAAAAAGGTAGCTGGAGCCAACCAGATAGGTCCAAGACAGCTTGAGGTCGTGAAATCGAAGGAATGGTTCTGAATGAAGGTTCTGAGAAAACACCAGCAAAAACTAGTATCACTCTGGAGTGGAGCAGGAAGAAGACGGCAGAGGCTGTGAGGGAGGCAGATGAGGGCGCTAACACTACTCAGCACCGCCGCTTCTTCCCACACTCCTCACGCCCCAGCAACTCAGTTCCTCTAGGTAACAAACGGCGAGGTGACAAATGACACACAGATTTTGTCAAGTCAAAGACAAAGTACATCAACTTGCATTGGCAATTTTTAATGTTTCGCTTGCGGAGAACTGAAATTGGTGTTTAAAGGCACAGAAGGGAGGAAAGGCAGCTTACACAGCATGGAGCCACGGTAAAGGATGCTGGATAAAATCATAGGACTGCTCCTCTCCAGCCTAAGGAACAAATAATGCAGTACTAAACTAGATCTTTATTTTTATTATATTTCCATGTGAAGACATCGCCCAATTATAAGCTGAGCAAAAGACTTTCTGGCCAGACCCCACGGGTGCACAGTTGATCCCACTCTGGAATAAATGCCCAGAAGGGAAGCATGACCAGTGGGTGGGCGCTCAGGCACAAAGGAAGTTCTCATACAGGAAGTGGACAGAGATCTGAAGCAGTCAAACACACAGCTTTGTAAACTGAAAAAGAAATCTTTGTGACATCTGCTTTAAAAAGAAAAATGATCTGCATATCAAGAAGTGTAATTTTCAAAAATGGAACCAGGCCCAATTAAATAGTACTTACAACCTATTAATAAAAATTACAAAAATAAAAACCAAAACTCTTCTGTCCTTGAAAGAGATAGAAAACTATATTTTTTCCTGTAATATCATAAAACAATCATCAGCATTTTCACCCTTATGTCTCTTAAAATATCATTTCTTCTTTCCACACTCTGCCACTTTAAAAATAGCAAAACCTGTTCGATATGGCAATTTCTGCTAAGTGAAAGGATAAGAGTATGAATGAGGAAAATGCTGAATGTTTTGAAAAATACTAGTTTACCCCTAATGGATTGGATCATACCCAGCAGGTGGAAGGAAAGGTAAAGACTGAGATTTTCTTAAAAACAAAAACAAAACCCAATGATTTTAAACATTCTACACATAATTTCTAATTTCAAAGCACTATTGGAAATTCCTGATCCATGTGTAGCAAGAGAGGGAACAGAAATTTGGTAGAACAGTAGGGCATATTGCTAACTACTTTCATTTAAATAACATCACCCTACCAATTATAATCTTTCTTCCTTATTTAAAACACTGATTGGCTAGATTAAATCATTACAACATGAAAGTAAAAACAAGTCTCAACCTGGGCATGAGCACAGTGATTCGGAACCACTGTTTCTGCATTACAGACAGGACTAGGAAGTGGTGCGTCCTCTTTTAAATGTACGCCCCCAAACACCTTATAAGTTTGTAAATAAAATAAATTCTGTATTTGCTCAAATAATTTTAGAAGTTAATGTCCCTGGCCAGGTAGTTCAGTTGGGTAGAGCATTGTCCCGATATGCCAAGGGTACAGGTTTGATCCCGGGTCAGGACACATGCAAGAATCAACCAATGAATGCACAACTAAGTGGAGCAACAAATCAGGGTTTCTCACTCGCTCTCTCCCTCTCCCTTCCTCTCTCTAAAAATCAATTAAAAAAATTTTTTTTCACAAGTTGATGGTAAATTCGATGTTAAAGATAAAAGTACAAGCCTTAAAACTTCATCCAGTGTTTTCATTAAGAAATGGATTATTAAAATAATTTTTGAAATGAGATATTAAATATATTTAAATCTGGGCTTTTCTGTACTTAATAATTTTCTTAAAAAAAAAAAAAAAAGTTTAAAAACATCAAGAGCCGGAACATGCTATCAGGACAGAAATAATCAGAAGTGTTTTCAGCCGTAGACCCTGCAATTCAGTCGTGCTTTGAATTTTTCAAAGCTTGAAGTCTCTCTAGTAGTGGAGGATGAGAATAATGCCACATGGAAAACAGCCAGTCAGAAACAGGGAATCCCAAGTTATCTTTGTTTAGTTTGATTAAAGCAGAATATAAGTCTTTAGCTTTCCCAAGTTTCTTGGCAAATGCATCAGCTTGAAACTCAAATCTGCGGCTCAGGACTGTTAGGCAAAAAGAAAGAACCTGAAAAAGTAAATAAAAGGACTTTAATTACTGCCCACCTCTTTGTTGTCACTGAAAGTTTCAAGAGCTAAGACTGCAGAAAAGAGAAACAGCAGGCTCAAGGAAGATCACTAATATTTAGGGAACCTAGAAAGGGGAAATTATTATGAATTGAGCCTCCCCTACCCAAGCAAATAGACTAAAAACAGATATATATCCAAATTAATGGTATCTTTACCAAAAAATGCTAATTTTTAAGAATATGCTATTTGCCAGGCACTTTATATACTCCCCTACAATCCTACAAGGTAATTAAATTACTCTTGCTCTTATTTTACTGATGAGGAAGATGAAGCTCAGAGAGGTTGATAATTGCTTGAGGTCACACAGCTAGAAGAAAGCGGTAGTGCTGAAATTCTCAGTGACTCCACAGCCCATGCATACCACCTTCCTCAGAGTCAGAATGAAGTTGTGATCATTTATATTCAGACTCTTTCTTTCTAAAAAAATGCTCAATCAGCCCTGGCCGGTTTGGCTCAGCGGTTAGAGCGTCGGCCTGCGGTCCGGAGAGACCCGGGTTCGGTTCCCGCTGAGGGCATGTACCTCGGTTGCAGTTTGTCCCCGGCCCTGGTTGGTCGTGCGGGTGGCAGCCACTCGATGTGTCCCTTTCACATCGATGTTTCTCTCTCTCTCTCCCTCCTGCTCTATCTGAACAAAGAATGAAAAAGTGTCCTCGGGTGAGGATAAAAAAAAAAAAAAAAAAATGCTCAATCACGTTATCTACCTTTTAAGGATAATGACAGTCTTTACTGAGAATAGTCTAAAAAATATGCTATAGCTTCTAAAGACAATCTCAGAATTGAACTTTCTAAAATGTTCTGAGCTATGGAAGCATTGCCAGAATATGTAGCCAGTCTCCAAAGGTGACAGCTATGAAAGGGACACATTTCATTTGAAAATAAAAACTTCTGAGGGAAAAATAATTTCTTTGTATACTAAAAAAATGCAGGTTGAATGACGTGATATTTAAGATATTTTTTATCTTAAAATGCTTCAGCATCAAAACAAAAACAAAAAGTCTAAAGTCTCTCGTTTGTACCTCTTATTGTCACTAGCAAATAAGAATTTTAAAGTAAAGTCTGGGAGTTCCTTAGACCTTCTAAGACACTGACATTAAACATAAGATTTTCTGTTTAAATATCCAGTCTTTTTGAAACAAATCTTATGGGCTCTCCAAGGTTTAAAAAGTTAATATCTCTGTTTATTCATCACCTTTCAAATTACTCTAATATCCCACACGTTTATTTAAGCATGTTTTGAAGTGAACTCAATTGCTCAGTTTAAGGAAACAAACAAAAGAAAACCCCCCGAGCAGCCCAATTAGATGACACAAGGGATAACCACCAACACTACTTACAGGAGGACCTTTCTACTCAGTTCCTTATACCTTCTAAGATATGTTCAAACCCCAAAACTGAACACTGGCCCTGGCTGGTTTGGCTCAGAGGTTAGAGCGTCAGCCTGCATACCAATGAGTCTTGGGTTCGATTCCAGTTAAGGGCACATACCTCATTTGTGGTTCACCCTTGGCCCTGGTCAGGGTCTTTCAGGAGGCAACCAGTTGATGTGTTCCTCTCACGACGATGTTTCTCTCTCCCTCTCTGTCTCTCTTCCTCTCTCTCTCCCTCCCTCTCCCTCCTTCCCACTCTAACTGAAGATAAATAGAAAAATATCCTCAGGTGAGGATTAAAAAACAAAAAAACTGAATTCTGCCTGAAATTTACATCTAGTAATTCTTACTTAACGAATATGATTACCTGATTTCCCAGTCTATGGCAGGTTAAAGGAGAAAATTAGAAAGGGAGAGTGACCAAAATGGAAAGTTACATTGATAGTAGCAAGGATTATCAGCCTGATTATGAATGAAGAGACAAGAAAATTAGTTAAATAAATAAATAAATATTTAGCCCTGACCTGGTCACAGGCTCAATTCCCAGTCAAGGGCACGTACCTGGGTTGCAGATATGATCCTTGACCCTGGTAGGGGGCCGTGTGGGAGGCAATCAATTGATATGTCTCGCTCACGTTGATGTTTCTATCTCTCACTCTGTCCCCCTCTCTCCCTTCCACTCTAGCTCAAGAATTAAGGGAAAAATATCCTATGGCGAGGATTAACAAAAATAAATAAATAGCACAACCTCTGAAAAAAGCAGTAATCGTGGGTCATTAGTATACATAGTTTGGTGTCCTTAAGGCACTACTGAAATGTGACAGAAAACAGCAATGACAATGTCATTATTAGGTGGTCTGTGACCTCCTTAAGCAGTAACAAACTGTGTATGGCATTTAATAAATACTTTCAATAAAACAAAATAAAAAATTAAAACATTTATAGAGTTTAAAAATAATCTCAGGTCTCTAAATATTTGTTTAGTTTATGTGGACAAGGCTATATCAATATGATCTATTCCTCTCTTTCTTTTCTGGTACCTTACCCTGCTCCTCTGTTTTCTTTTCTATTCCTCACCCGAGGCTATCTCTCCATTTCTCATTAGATGGAGTGGGAGAGAGGGAGAGAGAGAAAGACAGAGAGAAACATTGATGTGATAGGCCACATCGACCGGCTGCCTCTGTGTCACACGACCTGATCAGGGCCAGGGACAAACTGCAACCGAGGTACATGCCCCTGACCAGAATGGAACCCACAACTCATTGGTCCACGGACCGATGCTCTAACCACTGAGAAAACCAGCCAGAGCATGCTCCTCCTTTTTATGAAGAAATAGGATTCGTTTAGTTTATTTTAAAACCTTAAGTCTACAACTTGTCCCATGAAATAATTCTTCTAGTCCGGCAGGTGTAGCTCAGTGGTTGAGCATCAACCCATACACCAAGAGATTGCTGGTTGGATTCCCGGTCAGGGCACATGCCCAGGTTGTGGGCCAAATCCCCAAAGCTGGGCATGCAGGAGGCAGCCAGTTGATGTTCTCTCTCATCGATGTTTCTATCTCTCTCTCCCTCTCCCTAAAAAAAAGAAAGTATTCTTCTAAATGAAGAGATCGCAAAATCCCCCATGTAACTTCTTGGTTTAATTTGGAAGCATTATCAAATACGACATGTTATATCATCAGATTTGTTAATAGTCTCAGTAATCTTGCCCTGGCCAGTTTGGCTCAGCGGTTAGAGCGTCGGCCTGTGGTCCAGAGAGACCCGGGTTCGGTCCCCGCTAAGGGCGCGTATATTGGTTGCAGTTTGTCCCTGGCCCTGGTTGGGTCGTGCAGGAGGCAGCCACTCGATGTGTCCCTTTCACGTCGATGTTTCTCTCTCTCTCCCTCCCTCCCACTCTATCTGAACAAAAAAAAATAGTCTCGGTAATCCATGTCTTATCCGTATGGAGTCCCACTACTGAGCAATCACAGAGCAGTGAGTGATTCTTAAACTTCACTTATCGTAAAGTACCCAATTCTATTTAGAGGGTCTACGGTGGGACCCTAAGGCTATTTTGAAGCAGTTGGTCAGAGAACAATCAGAGGAAGACTCTCATACAGCATCCCTTATCTAGCTATAGATCCTCAATTACTATTTGTTTTATCCCCTCCCACACAGACTTCCTCCCAGCAGTGGTGAATGTGTGGTCTAGGACATAGCACTCCAACAATTAATCTCCATCCACTCAGACTCTGAGGTATGCATTATATCAAGGTTTGTAGTACTAAAGTCTAATTTTCCACTTTCCCCCCTAACAATATGCAAGCATTTGTTTATTTGGGCTTGGGTTTTTCTGCTACTGTTTTATACTGGCCAGTAGGTCAAGGGACTAAAAGACTTTGTTTCACTTCCTTATTGAAACTATAGTTTGTTTATTTCTTTACTTTTTTATCCTCACCCGAGGACACTTCTCCATTTTTGTTCAGACAGAGTGAGAAGAAGAGGAGAGAGAGAGAGAAACATCAACATGAAAGGGACACATCAAGTGGCCGCTTCCTGCATGACCCCAACCAAGGCCGGGGATAAATTGCAACTGAGGCATGTGCTTTTGACCGGAATCGAACCTGTGACTCATTGGTCTGCGGGCTGATGCTCTAACTGCTGAGCCAAACCGGCCAGGGCTAGTTTTGTTTATTTCTTTTTCACTACCCTAGGGGTTCTAGATTTGAAACAGACAAGGGTGTATGTGAGATAATTTTAAAGATTATACATTACCTCATTGTAAGGTGAAAAAATAAACTGGAAGATGATCAATAGTCCAATTAGAGTGGGTTGGCTGTCAAAAAAACCAAATGCAGCAAAAAGCTCCTTTCGACCAATTAATACAGCAAACAAGAAGAAACACAGGAAAGAATTCATCTAGAAAAAAGGACACAAAATTTCTAAGTTATTACTAAGCTGATTTCACTGTGGTATCAAAAAGTAGAAGACATCATGGTGTGACTTTTTTTTTAATCCTCACCCGAGGATATTTTTCCATCTATTTCAAGACAGAGTGGGAGGGAGGGAGGGAGACAGAGAGAAGAGAGAAAGAATCATCGATGTGAGAGAGATACATCAACTGACTGCCTCCCACACTACTTTGATCAGGGCCAGGGATGAACTGCAACTGAGGTACGTGCCCTTGACTGGAATTGAACCCACAACTCTTCGGTCCATGGGCCCATGCTCTAACCGCTGAGCCAAACCAGCCAGGGCCATTGTATGACTTTTAAGAATGGTGTTACTGAAAGGCCAGAAACTATGGTGTTAGGTAGTTTTATAGTTTTACTTTAGAAAGAAAAATAAAACTGCCCCAAACGTATAAACTATGTAGTTTTCGCTAAGGAAAGACTTAAGTGGAGCCTCCTATGACCAAGGGTTTAGAGTGGTCTAGAGTAATGGGATATCTTCTTTTTATAAAAAATTAAAGGGCTGGGCCCTAGCCGGTTTGGCTCAGCGGTTAGAGCGTCGGCCTGCGGTCCCGAGAGACCCGGGTTCGGTTCCCGCTAGGGGCATGTACCTCGGTTGCAGTTTGTCCCCGGCCCTGGTTGGTCGTGCGGGTGGCAGCCGCTCGATGTGTCCCTTTCACATCGATGTTTCTCTCTCTCTTCCTCTCTCCCCCTCCCACTCTACCTGAACAAAAAATAGAAAAATGTCCTCAGGTGAGGATAAAAAAAAAAAAAAATTTAAAGGGCTGGAATGGATTCTGGCTTTGTTTGTACTAGGCCATAATCAGACACAAGGCCTCCCACCTGACCTTGATGTGGAGGCTCCAAAGAAACTGGTTTCCCTTGAATTTTTTTAGGACCTCTGGAGCTGTACACAGAAGTTGGAAAGGTCCAATAAAAAAGCAGATCTATCTTTGGCAATAGATGAGAGAGAGAAAAAATCCAAAGTCTGAACCAAAATACTAGTAAAGCGGGAGAATAAATACCATTCTTTCCCCTTAGCAGATGAGGATCTTGGAAGCCACATGTACCATATTTAAGCACACTGCTCCAACCATTTACCGGGTGACTCAAAAAGCCCCAGCTTAGGCTGGGGCTCAGAGCATAAGAAGGCCCACCAATTGGCCCAGGATGAAGTGTCAGCAGTTTTGCCACTCAGCCTTTGTAACTCAGTGGATCCAGTATGACAAGCTCCAAGAGAAAACTACACTCCAGTGAAGGCCCCCAGAATTATGAGCTGTGCATTCCATTTCCATCAAGTAACCTTAGGCATTTTGTTAAACAACTTTTAGTTTGCTACTGGGCTCTACTGAAGACTGATTCTTGACCATGGGACACCACAAGCCTGCAACCTGAGCTGCTCCTCCGGACCTGGATGCTACATTGATCCGCCCAGCAAGGAAACCAGTATATCCAGAAGCACTCCAACATCAGATATACGTGGTATATACAGGAGTGGGAATGACGAAAGTCATGAAGGCAGAAGTTAAAGACGCAGGTGGCTCATACTTCTGGTATGCTAACTCTGGACACTCTGCCACCCCTCAGTCAACCCTTACTCATGGGGAGTTCCCTATAATCATTTAATGGAGGAAGAGACATTTGAGCAGATTTTACAAATAACTTAATACAATGCGATGGCTGAAAGTGGACTGCCGCGCATTACATACCCCACAAGGACAGTCCCAGAGGAGAGTGGTAAATAAAAATTATTAAGGGACTTTAAGAAATTTATTTCATTATTCACTCAGTCTGGAAGAAGAGAAGGTCTAAGCTGAGGATATATATACCAGTTCATTGGCAGTGGGCAGCTAATGGTTTTCTGGATAATCAGGGCCTTGGAACAAACTAGAGGATGGCTAACAAGGAGACGTGGAAAAGAAGGATGTGAGAAAACTTCCAAAATCAGCCCTGAGTGTGATAATTGCTTGGTCTAATGTGAATGTTCACCAAGAGTCCCACAGTAGAGAAGGCTCTCAATGATCAGGTGGAGAAGATGCCTGCTCTGTGGATGTTAGCCAGCCTCTTTCCCCAGACACTCACAAACTTGGTTGAGGAGCTCATGAGCAAAATGGCCACGGCGACAGGGATGGAGTCAGTGCATTGGTCAACAACACAGACATCCCCTCACTGGCTCTTGCTTGGTGCCCAATCGATCAGGGGAGAAAATCAACCCCAACCTCAGTACCACACCTTAGGGGCCAGCCCACAACCTCATATGAGGTAAGTTGATTCCATTGGACCCCTACTTTCATGAAAGGGGCAGTGATTTTCCTTATTAGACAGAACACTTACTTTGAACTTGGATTCGGACTTATTTAATGTCTTAGTCATTGTCATGTATCCATACAACATAGCTTCAAGCCAAGGGACTCATTTTTATACCTACAGATGTAAGGTAATAGGAAAGTGCCTATAGGGGTTCATAAGTCTTCTTTTATAATCCATCACCCCAAAACAGCTGGCCTTTTAGAAAGGTACACACATAAGTCCCACTTAAGACTCAGTTAAGGCCCTGGCCAGAAAGCTCAGCTGGTTAGAGCACTGTCCAGATAAGCCAAGGTTGCGGGTTCAATCCCCAGTCAGGGCACATACAAGAATCAACTAATGAATATATAAATAAGTGGAACAACAAATTGAGGTTTCTCTCTCTCTCTCTCAAATCAATAACATTAAATTTTAAAAAAGACCCCCCCCCCCCCCCAAAAAAAGACTCAGGCCCTAGTCGGTTTGGCTCAGCAGTCGGTTGGAGCGTCTGCCTGCAGACCAATGAATTGTGGGTTTGCTTCTGGTCAAGGGCATGTACCTAGGTTGCCGTTCATCCCCAGCCCTGGTCAGGTCGTGCGAGAGGCAACCAATTGATGTGTCTCTCTCACATCGATGTTTCTCTCTTCCTCCCTCCCACTCTATCTGATGTTAAATAGAAAAATAAAATTTTATTTTAAAGAAAAAAACACTCAATTAAGACTACAAATGCTCAGATCCAGTCAACAAGATATAGTGCTATTTCACCCAGAGCCTGCAAACTTGTGGTTACTCTGAAGGTTTTGAGGTATTAATACCCAGAGGAGGAATGTTACAGGGACTGTTACTTTCTTCTTTATATTCACTCCATTTTCCAGTTTCTTTTCTTTTTTTTATCCTCACCCGAGGACATCTTTCTTTCTTTCTTTTTAATTATTTATTTATTTTTTTAAATCCTCACCTGAGGACATTTTTCCATTCTTTATTCAGACAGAGCGGGAGGGAGAGAGAAGAAGAGAGAGAGCAACATCGACGTGAAAGGGACACATCGAGTGGCTGCCACCCGCACGACCCTACCAGGGCCGGGGACAAACTGCAACCGAAATACATGCCCTTAGCGGGAACCGAACCCGGGTCTCTCTGGACTGCAGGCCGACACTCTGACCACTGAGCCAAACCGGCAGGGCCATTTTTCGATATTTTGTTCAGATACAGTAGGAGGAAGAGAGAGAAACATTGACGTGAAAGGGACACATCGAGTGGTTGCCACCCACAAGACCCAACCGGGGCTGGGGACAAACTGCAACTGAGGCACGCGCCCTTAATGGGAACCAAACCAAGGTCTCTCTGGACCGCAGGCCGACGCTCTAACCTCTGAGCCAAACTGGCCAGGGCTCCAGTTTCTTTTCAATGGATGTATAATGACTTCTATATGAGAAAAAAAAAATGTTTTAAAAAAAGCATTTTAATATCCAACTTATTTAGGCTCACTCTTTTTTAAAATATGTTTTTTTTATTAATTAATTTATTTTTGTTACAGATGTTTCTCCTTTTTCCCCCACTGATTCCTCCCTCCCTCTCTCTCCCTGCCCTGTCCCCAGCTTTGTTGTCCATGTCCATTGTTCACGCACACATGCATATAAGTTCTGTGGTTTATCTCTCCCCCACCATCCTCTCTTCTGGGGATTGTCAGTCTGTACCCCACTTCCACGTCTCTGGGACTACCCCATTCCTCAGACTGTTATATTCATTATATTCCACAAATAAGTGAGATCATATGATACTTGTCTTTCTCTCTTTGGCTTGTTTCGCTTAGGATAATACTTTCCAGGTTATTTATTTTTTTAGAGTGAGAGGAAGGGAGAGAGAGAAACATAGATGTGAGAGAGATACATTGATCAGCCGCCTCCTGCATGCCCCCTACTGGGGATTGCCCAAAACCCAGGCATGTGTCCTGATTGGGAACGGAACCTGGACCTCTTAGTCCATGTAAGGATGATCAATCCACTGAGCCACACACTCCTTTTTTTTAAAATCCTCAACTGAGGATATTTTTCCATTGATTTTTTTCAGACAGAGTGGGAGGTAGGGAGAGAGAAAATCATCGAAGTGAGAGAGACACATCAGTTGGTTGCCTCCTGCATGACCCCAGCGGGGGCCAGGGATTGAACCTGCAACTGAGGTTTATGCCCTTGACCAGTAACTGAACCTTGGACTCTTCAGTCCGTGGGCCAATGCTTTAACCACTGAGCCAAACCAGCCAGGGCAGGCTCACTCCTTTTGATCTTACAGCGCCTACAGCTGAGTAACTCAGGAGGTAGTGATGACAACAGTGATAACAATAAACATTTTATAGTACTTACCACTTTCCAGGTACTATTACAAACTCTTTACATATATTAACTCATCTAAGTCTTACATCAGTTGAGGTATTATCATTTGATAAAGGAATGGTGGAAGACAGGTTCAGGAAGTTGCTTAAGGTCACACAGGCAGTGAGTCAGGGAGGTCTGTCTTAACCTCTCTACTACATAACCTCTCACACCTGCCACACTTCTAATTTGACTACCAGGCTATAAAAAAAGAATTGTCACTCCCAACTTACCTGGCTAATAATGATATTTTTGACTGTGTGTCCCAATTTCCAATGCCCCAGTTCATGGCCTAGTACAGCAAGTACCTCCTCATTTTTGCATCCTTGTTTTTTATTCTGAATCAAAGAAAAAATTGCAAATAAATTATCAAGAACCTTCAAGACGTTTATACCATTTACCCCAGTAAGAGCCCATCTTTGATTCTAACTTAAGGAAACAATCTGACTTTTGTACACACCTGTTTATTCACTTAACAAAACATTCTCTGAACCACTCATGTTAGACACTGGGTTAAGCACTAAAAAGAGAAATCATGCATAAGACAGACATATGCTGACTTCCTAAAGCTTACAGTCTAATTCAAATTAAGAAAAAAAATATAATCTTTATCAACAGAACAACAGTTAAATAAATCATGACAAAGTCATATGACAGTCATATTATAAACCCATTAGAAATTTTGTTTTCAAAAATTAGGTTGTGACATGGTACACTACTCATAATGAATAGTGTCAATAACAGTTATGTTATAGATCTATTAGTAATGTTTTTCAAAGATTATGTTCTGACATGAGAAAATTATTTAATTAGGTGAAGAAAGCAGGAAACAAAACTAAAAACAGTGTGATTCTAATTATGAAAAAATGTGAATGTGTATGTAAAAATACACAAATGTAGAAAGCAGACTGGAAGTATAACAAAGTGTTAACAGTAGTTTTTCCTATATCATAGAATTACAGTGATGTATAACTATTTTACATCTTTCCTATATTCCAAATTGTCTACAAACAAGCACATATCACCTACAAGCTCCAAAAATACATGAGGAATTACCTCATGTACAATTTTTAAAGTTGAGACTTCCAAGTTAAGATGGCAGAAAGTGCATTCACATGTAATTTTATTCCTTCCCAAAACCCCAATAAAACTATAGTCAAGATATATATATATATATATATAACAGACAGAGCCCGCAAGGATAGGGTAAACAGCAGAGGCGACAACAGCAACATTCTGGAAGCAGGAAGAAGACGGAGAAAAGAGAACCAGCCTCATTTACACCAGTCTTTTTTCTTCTTTTTACTTTTTTCCTTTGGTATGTGCCCCTAGAAGGAACTGAACCCGGGACTCTCTGGTCTGCAGGCCGATGTTCCAACCGCTGAGCCAAACCGGCCAGGGCTTACACCAGTCTTCAAAGGGCATTGGGACTTCTAGAACTGGGGGAGAAGAGGGAGTGCCTAAAGTAAGAATTGAGTGAGAGCTGTATGAGAAAGATTTAAGCCCTGGCCAGTTTGGCTCAGAGGTAGAGTGTCAGCCTGCAGTCCAGAGAGTCCTGGGTTCAGTATGTACTTCGGTTGCAGTTTGTCCCCAGCCCTGGTTGGGTCGTGCAGGTGGCAACCACTCTATGTGTCTCTTTCACGTCAATGTTTCTCTCTTTCTCCCCCCCCCATCTGAATGAAAGAAAAAGAAAGAATTAAAACTCCAGGTTCCTTCTCTAGCTGCACACCAAAAGGCAACTGCTCCTTCCCCACTCCCTCGTCCTGGCAGAAGCCTGAAAGTCTGTTCTCTGGATAGGGCAAAAGGGAGGACCTTTCAACTGGGGGTTCACTATGCTTGTCAATAAAAAAGATAGTGGCTGTCAGCTATAACAACAAAACCTATCTTTAGGCTGTGTACAAGACTGCTGAAACAAGGATGGTAAGGTTAAAAGTAAAAGGATGAGTGAGATAGTGGTGATGGTTGCACAGGATTATGAATATACTAAAAAATGTGAAATTGTACATTTTAAAACGGTTCAAATGGTAGATTTTATCTCAATGTTTTTGAAAAGTAAAACAATTATATGACATCTAGCAAGCATTAAGCAAAAAAAAAAAAAAAAGCTGGTAGCTGTATTAATATCAGACAAAAATCAACTTAAAGGCAAAAAGCATTATTAAAAAAGGTTATAACAGGATATTAATTCTAAATTTTTATGTACCCAATACTATTTCCTCAGAATATATTAATTCAAAATTGTCAGATTTGTAAAGAAAACCTGACAAACCTATCATAACAGAGGATATTAACATACTTCTCTCAATCATTGAAACATCAAGCAAATAAAATATCAATACAATATAAAGATCTGAACAGCCCTGGCCAGTTATGCTCAGTGGTCAGAGCATCTGAGGACCAAAGAGTTGCAGGTTCCATTTTCTGGTCAAGGGCACGTACCTTGGTTGCGGTTTGGTCCCCGGCCCTGATCAGGGTCATGTGGGAGGCAATTAATTGATGTGTCCCTCTCACATTGATGTTTCTCTCTCTCACACCCTCCCACTGTATCTGAAGACAAATGAAAAAAATATCCTCAGGTGAGGATTAAAAAAAAAATTAGCCCTGGACAGTTTTGCTCAGCGGTTAGAGCGTAAGCCTGTGGACCCAAGAGTCCTGGGTTCAGTTCCCACTAAGGGCACGTACCTCAGTTGCAGGTTGTCCCTGGCCCCAGTTGGGGTTGTGTAGGTGGCAACCAGTCAATGTGTCTCTCTCACATCAATGTTTCTCTCTCTCCTCCTCCCTCTCTCCCTTCTGCTCTATCTGAAGATAAATGCAAAAAAAAAAACCAAAAAACAAATTAAAGATCTGGACAAAATAATAAACAAGTTTGATCTGTTGGAGACATGTAGTATCCTACAACATACAATTAGAAAATATACATCCTAGCAAGTGAAGGCTAAACGTTTTGAAAAAAACTCCAGCTACTTTAAAGGGTGAAGTAAAAAAACAAAACAGATGAGCATGGAATTAATTTTGCTTTATACAGTTTAGAAAAATACAACCTAATGGGAACACAGTCAGCAAAATTTATTGGAATCTAGATATTCTACCACTTTCCCCTCATTCACCAATTCCTCTTTTTAGTTTCTTATCCTCACCCGAGGATACTTTCCCATTGATTTTTAGATGGAGTGGGAGGGAGGAGGGGGAGAGAGAGAAACATCAATGTGAGAGAGAGACATAGATTGGTTGCCTCCCACACGACCCCGACAGAGGCTGGGGTAGAACCTGCAACCAAGGTAGGCGCCCTTGAGTAGGAATTGAACCTGTGACTCTTTGGTCTTCAGGCTGCTCCTCTAACCGCTGAGCCAAAGCAACCAGGGACAATTCCTAATTTTTAAGGAAAAAGATTACTTAAAGCAAAGCTGGGTAGATGCATGAGAACAAAGGATCTATTAAAGATATTAAAGATATTTACATTTATTATATCTTTTCTTTTTCTTTTTCAATCCTAACCCAAAATATCTTCAGATAGGGTGGGAGAAAGGAAGAGGGTGGGATAAAGGAAGGGGGAAGGAGGGAGGGAGAAAGAGAGGGAGAGAGAGAGAGAAACATCAATGTGACAGAGACCCATCAACTGGTTGCCTCCCGCACGACCCAGACCAGAGCCAGGGATGAACTGCAACTGAGGTCCATGCTCTTCGCTGGAATCGAACCCACGACTCTTTGGTCTGTGAGCTGAAGCTCTAACCGCTGAGCCAAACCGGCCAGGGCATATCTTTTCCTTTTAAATATTACATCTGATAGAGAAAAAATGAGATAACTAACCTAGTTCTTTAAATGGCTAAAAGACACATGTGTACTTGTACCTTCAGGGCATGGCCACTAAAAGGGAGTAATGAATTAATGCACTAAGTAACACACATCTATTTTAAGGGGGAAAGTTAAGATGAGCAGCTAAAGATTTACATACAAAAATATTCACTGCAAGAACATTTGTTATTGATGGTTTCTAACTTTTCTATTACTTTAATAATTAGCAAAAATATGGCTGTTTTTGTTTAGTAATAATGATGATACTAGTTTCCACTCATTACTGACTTATGTGCCAGCCAGTGAATATTAGAAATTTTACATGCAGTTCATTCAGCTCTACTTCTATAAGGCAGGTATCATTGGCTGCATTTTATATAAATTAACACAATCTTCTGTTTTCACTAGTTACCTGCTTCCCAATATGAACTATGAACTTTTATTTATTTATTTATTTATTTATTTATTTATTTATTTTTTATCCTCACCCGAGGACATTTTTCCATTTTTTGTTCAGGTAGAGTGGGAGGGAGAGAGAGGAACAGAGAGAGAGAGAGAAACATCGATGTGAAAGGAACACATCGAGTGGCTGCCACCCGCACAACCGACCAGGGCCGGGGACAAACTGCAACCGAAGTACGCGCCCTTAGCGGAACCGAACCCCGGTCTCTCAGGACCACAGGCTGACGCTCTAACCGCTGAGCCAAACCGGCCAGGGCTGAACTATGAACTTTTATATACAACTAGTTCTCTATTAGATAGCACAGGCTCATGTCTTTTGGTGTGGTATCTGAATTTAGGAAGCTATTCAGCACTGCACTGGAGTCACATTCAAAGATAAGGAATGAAAAAGCTATGCCCTGGTTGGTTTGGCTCAGAGGCTGGAGCGTCGGCCTGCAGACCAGAGAGTTCCGGGTTCGGCTCCCATTAGGAGTACGTACCAAAAAAAAAAAGAAAAAGAAAAAGAAAAAGCTTCAACAAGGATCACTTTCCAGAAAAGGGAGACTTGCTTGTTTGTGGCAGACTCTTAGGCAGAACTGGATTTTCTTCTCTTCCCACACTTTCATATAAAAGATCAGAAATAAATAGCACACATCTTTCCTTATCTATAGTACTTTCCTTTTTATAAAACTCACACTGATTAATCTGATCCTCACAACACCAAGTTGGGCAGGACAGAAGTATTATCTTCATTTTAGAGATGAGGAAAAGGAAGCTGAGAAACTGAAATGCTTTTCTTAAGATCATCTTGCTAATAAATACAACTGTCCCTCGCCACTTGTGCTTCAATGGTCTCGGCTTCACTCCATCGCGGTAGAGTCTGGAACTGATTAGCCCTGATGAACAAGGGCCGACTGTAGTGGGTAAAATCCAACCCACATCTTCGGAACCTGTGCCATTTGTACTATACTATCAGCTAGAAAGACTCTCACCTAACCATAGCACTTGCTGGGGAAATACTGATTTTCCTTTACAAAAGGGCAGAGTTTCTGTGCAGCTTTTATATAGTCTTAATTTTCCTTTTATTTAAACTGCTTTTGACACAAATTGTTTCGATTATGTGTTCCATTTGTCTCCTGAAGGGTAAAATTCCAGACAGTGTTTCTTAGACCTCTTTTAAAATGTTAATAGGCAGAATAGAGACATTCAAAATGTTCATACTAGTTATTTAAGAGGAGGGATTTCAGGTAACTTGAGTGTTCTTCCTTAAACTTCTGTTAAAAATGAAATGATTCATCTTCTCTGCATCACCCAGACTTAAAGCCACCTTTGAACCCCCACTGCACTGCACACAGTAGGTGGTCAGTAGCAGGTGCTGAATACATCACTGTTTCTTAAACTTCTGCCACCTCTGTGTACCCTCTATGTAATTATTTACTTAATGTTTTCCTTTAAATCCATTCACTTTTTAAAACTTAGCCTTATCCTAAAGGACAATATTCATGAATTCATAACATGCTAGTTTGCTTTTTCCTAAAATACATTAATAAATATATAGCTATTCGAATTCAAAATATTGATAAACTACCTAAAATCATCTCACCAGAGGGTCATACACTGGAAAGCAATACAGTTAATGAGTGCTGAGTCCATCTTTGACCTACTCCTCCACTCCACATAACAGCAATCACCAAATACTTCAAACCCATCTTTTACTGGGACCCTTCCATGTATTCTGACAGCTCACTCTAGTGCAGGTCCTCATTATTTCATGCTTATCTTGGATATTTTAATGCAAAAGGCCCCTAGAAGCCTCCCTGCCTCCAATCTTTGTTCTCTCCTATATACTGCCACCAAATTTTAATCTTCCTAAAACAAGCTTTGGCCTCTACGCAAGTCAGTCTAAACTTTCCAGGCCACTGGAAACAACCACTCGATGTCTACCGGAAGGAGTAATTTACAAACTGGTCCTGGCATTCCTTTCTACCCATCTACGAGAATCCATTCAATCATTATTCTCAGAATAGCCATTGTATAGGTTTTTTGTTTCTTTAACTTTATTAATTCCATGTCTTCAATGTGAAAAGGTCCATCCCCAAGTCAAAATTATGTCTAGTTCAAATACATTCTTTTAAGAAATTTGTCTGATGATTGGAATCTCCATTAATTTCTTAATTTCTAAAAGCCACACTATTCCAGCCACTTAGGATATTTACCACACTTTGCCTTAAACTATGAGGTATTTGTGTGCATATCTACTCTCCTTTACTATAGGTTCTTTAGGGTAGGACTACGTCTAATGTATCTTCATCTTGTAACTTATATATAGATGCTAAAATATTTATAGTTATCAGTGAAATAAAGCAGGCTCTTCAAGAAACCAGGAAAATAACTCAAACTCCATTCAACAGGCTTCAAAGGACTACCTAGTCTTTTAAGTCAAAGAACACTGTTGTCATAGATATTAAAGATCAGTAATTTCATTACATTGCTTAAAGTTAGTGAACCACTATCTAATGCCTAGATTTGGCTATAATATAATCCATCCTGTATGTGGATACCTCTTAAGTAGGTTGCTTTGCTGAACTTGTATGACTCCTCAGTGTTATCACTGGGTTATCCTTTCTGGACTCGTTTTCTTATCTATAAGTTGACCTTAAGATCTCTTCCTAGCTTCAAATCCTATGACTGTCAGATCAAAGTGACTTTTATTCCAATATCATAAGTTGGATAACCCCACTTAAAAAAATAAATACAGTCAGAGAAGTTAAGCCTCTCCCAATGCTATTTAATCCCGTCACAGAATTTTGTTCTACTTATATATATTTACAACAGGCATTCCTAGACCATTTTTTTTTAGGGCAAAACAGATGCTCAAATGATAAGTTATTTTCTGGTACTTAGACTATATAAAATGAACTATAAGGTATTTCACATACAGGGTGGGGCAAAGTAGGTTTACAGTTGTTCATATGGAAAATAATACAATAATTGATAAACAATAATACAAGAATAAATTCTGTATTCAAAACTGTAAACCTACTTTTGCTCCACCCTGTATATTATTTCATTTAATCTTCATGACCCTAAAACGTAGGCATCTTTAACCCAATCTCTCTCAGCTCAGAGTGATCTTGCACTGCCGATATCTGGCAATGTCTAGAAACAATTTTGGTAGTCACAACTGTTGGGGTGGCAAGGGGGCAGTGGTGGTGTTGATGCTGACATCTAGTGGGGAGGGGCCAGGGATACTGCTAAACATCCTATGATGCACAAGATACCCTCCCACAACAAAATGTTATCTGGCCTAATGTTAACTGTGCTGAGGTGAGAAACCCTGCTGGCATCATCTTTTAGTTAAGAAACCAATGACTTAGAAAGCTTAACTTACTTGCCCAGCGTTACACAAATCCAAAATCACCTCTGAATGACATGAGAGCCAACAGCTCATCACACATACAAATACTGGTGACTGCTTCTGATTAAAGTTGTGTTGTTTCTTATCACTGTCCCCTGCCCCTACTTAGTCTTGGTACTTAAGACTTTGCAAATCAGCATCAGCTGACCTCATCCAGGAAAGGACTCAGAAAAGGCCTTCTTAGACTCTCAGGTCAATTTTTTTTTTATCCTCACCCGAGAACATTTTTCGATGTTTTGTTCAGATAGAGTGGGAGGGAGAGAGAGAGAAAAAAAAACATCGACGTGAAAGGGACACATCGAGTGGCTGCCACCCGTACAACCCAACCAGGGCCGGGGACAAACTACAACCGAGGTACAGACCGAAGGCCAACACTCCAATTGCTGAGCCAAACCGGCCAGGGCTTTCGGGTCAGATTTAAGAAATGACTTTTCTTGTGTTCTCACTACATCCAGTATACACAGCTTCACTGTGGCAATTACCATATTGTACTGTGACTGTATAAGCTCCTTGAGAGCAAGGGTTTGCCTCTTTAATTTTGTAATTTTGTATTTCTAGTGCCAAGCAAAGTATCTCAGCACAGAATATACATTTCATAAATATCTGTTAAACAAACAAAAGAAAACTGACCAAATTACATAAAGTACCCAAGGACACAAAGCTACTAAATGACAGAACCAGGATTCAAATCCAAGCCTCTCCATTGCCAGAGCCTGTAAATATTTATTGTCTCAATGAAGCTAAAAATAAGATATTATCAACTCTTTATCTTGCCTGTGACATTTCTTTGATCATAAACATATCAGAAATATAGATGAAGTCCCTGTTTTAAAGATAGTTTATAATCAGAAGACTTCCAGTCAAGATGGTGGCATAGGTAAATGCGGTATCGCGTCCTCCCACAACCACATCAAAGTTACAACTAAACTACAGAACAACCATCATTCAAAACCGCCTGAAATCAAGCTGAATGGAAGTCCTACAACTACGGAATTAAAGCAGCAGCCACATCCAGACTGGTAGGAGGGGCGGAGGCGGAAGGGCTGGTCCCACACCCACGTGTGGAGGATAAAAATCAGGAGGACACCTCGGCTGGGAAGGTCCTTGCTGAGGACTGAGGGGTCCCCGTCCCACACCAGGCACCCAGCTCAGGGTTCCAGTGCTCGGAAAAGAAGTTCCCATAATTTCTGGCTGGAAACCCGGCGGGAACTGAGGCCCAGGGAGGCTGACGCAGCTGGAGCCCCAGGCAGCTCCTCTTAAAGGGCCCGCGCACGGACTTACCGAACTCTCTCCCTTTTAAGCTTGGAGGGGAGGCATCTCGAGGGGCACCGAGACGTACAGGGAAGAACTGAGCTGTTTGGCACTGAAGCGAGGGCTGGAGAGGGAGCTTTCTCCGGGACAGATGTGCAGTCAGAGGCCTTTGTTCCTTTGGTGAGCCCTGCCCGGGGTCGGCAGACAGCTGCCGTATCTGGGACTCCAGCAACCTGGCTCACACTGTTTGCCCCGCCCTGGTGATTCCCTGAGGCCCTGCCCCACCCAACTTTCAGGCCCACCCACGCTGTTGCCAGTTGCTTAACCATAGGACTGGCCTGTCTCGAATCCTGCTTCAGGTTTTCCTAAATTCTTTCAAACACGCAGCATCTGGTCTCAGCTAGCCTCATAACTCTCGTTAAGTAATACATAGAAACAAACACAGGGAGGCAGCCAAAATGGGAAGACAAAGAAACAGGTCCCAAATGAAAGAACAGAACAAAACTCCAGGAAAAGAACTAAGCGAAATGGAGATAAGCAACCTAACAGATGCTGAGTTCAAAATACTGCTTATAAGGATGCTCAATGGACTTAGTGAGAACCTCAGTGAACTTAGTGAGGGCCTCAAGAGCATAAAATCGGACCAGTCAGAAATGAAGGAGGCACTAACTGAAATAAAGAATAATTTACACAGATTCAATAGTAGAGTAGGTAAGGCCAAGAAGCAAATCATTGATTTGGAATATAAGGAAGCAAAAAACACCCAATCAGAACAGCAAAAAGAAAAAGAGCCCCCCAAAAATGAGGATAGTGTAAGGAGCCTCTGGGACAACTTCAAGCGTGCCAACATTCGCATCTTGGGGGTGCCAGAAGGAGAAGAGAGAGAACAAGAAATCGAAACCCTATTTGAAATAATAATGGCAGAAAACTTCCCTAACTTGGTGAAGGAAACAGACATACAAGTCCAAGAAATACAGAGAATCCCAAACAAGATGAACTCCAAGAGACCCACACCAAGATACATCATCATCAAAATGCAAAAGGTTCAAGACAAAGAGAGAATCTTAAAAGCAGCAAGAGAAAAGCAGTTAGCTACCTACAAAGGCGTTCCCATAAGACTATTAGCTGATTTCTCAAAAGAAACTTTGCAGGCCAGAAGGGAGGGGCAAGAAATATTTAGAGTGATGAAATGCAGGAACCAACAACCAAGATTACGCCCTGGCAGGTTTGGCTCAGCGGTTGGAGCATTGGCCTGCGGACCAGAGAGTTCCGGGTTCGGTTCCCACTAGGGGCACATACCAAAAAAAAAAAAAAAAAAAGAACCTACAACCAAAATTACTCTATCCTGCAAAGCTATCATTTAGAATCGATGGCCATATAAAGAGTTTCCCAGACAAGAAAAAACTAAAGGAGTCCATCACCACCAAGCCATTATTATATGAAATGTTGAAGGGTCTTCTTGAAGAAAAAGATAAAAAATATGAACAAACAAAATGGCAATGAATATATATCTATCGACAATTGAATCTACAAACAAAATGAACAAGCAGAACAGAAACATTCTCATAGATATAGAGAACATTTTGTTGGTTGCCAGATGGGAGGGGGTTTGGGGGAATGGGTGAAAAATGTGAAGGGATTAAGAAGTACAAATTGGTTGCTAGACTGACAAACCTCAAAGGGAAGGGGGGTTTGGGGGGTAGGAAGAAATAAACCAAAGAACTTATATGCATATATGCATAACCAATGGACACAGACAACAGTGTAGAGAAAGGCAGGTGGGGGACGGGAGTGGGGAGGTGGGGGTCAATGGGGGGAAAACGAGGAACATCTGTAATACATCCAACAATAAAGATAAAAAAAATAAAATATTCATCAAAAAAAAGAAAAAAAGATAGCTTATAATCAGAAGAATTTTCCTATCTTATGCTTCTAATTTTTTTTTTTAATCCTCACCAGAGGATATTTTTCCCCATTGTTATCTTCAGATAGCGTGGGGGGGGGGGGAACATCGACGTGAGAGAGACACACTGATTGGTTGCCTCCTGCAAAATCCTGACCAGGGCCAGAGACTGAACCACAACCGAGGTACGTGCCCTTAACTGGAATCAAACCCATGACTCTTTGGTCCGAGGGTCAACGCTCTACTGCTGAACCAAACTGGCCAGGGTAATGCTTCTAATTTTAATGTGTACATTCTGCAAAAGCTTGCAAGGTAGTTAGTATGTAATAATAGTGATGATCTCTCCCAAATACCAGAATTATAAAGGGCCATGGTGTTTGTATTTGATAGTCTCCCTGAACTCAACACTCACATAGAAACTGATGTTATCTTGAGTTGTCACAGGAATTGTTTATAAAAACTAAACCAGAGTCTCTTAGGAAAAGAAGAACTCACTTTAATTTTAGCTTTTATTTCTTCACTGTCCCCTTCTCCATCATTGCGGGGTTCCATGCCAGACTCCTCCTGGATGTCTTTGTTTAGTACAGAATACTCTTCTAGTAGAGTGTCAAACAAAACTATTCGCTTGTTCTTGAAGAAGCCATAAAAATAAGCATTGCTGTGGGAAGAGCGTTTAGATCCTAAGGAAAAGACAGTTCAAAGCATGGAACATAATTAAAAAGTCTGGGGTCCTTTGGAGAGACTCCTAGAAATTGAATTACTGGAAAGGATATTAACATTTCAAATTGTTTAATACCTGAAGAAACTGTATCAACATAAATCAGCACCAGCAGTGGAGGGTGCCTGTTTACCTGCAGTCTTGCCAGCAAAGACCTGTGCTCATCAGGGCTGTAGAGCAGTAAGTAAATAAGGAAAGCCTGAATATACAGCAGCAGTAAAATGACTGAATTATGATAAATCTATGAAATGGAATTTTAAGCAGTTCCCCAAAATTTTAATTTTGAAGAATGTTAACAAGACAGGAAAAAGCTCACCAGTATACTGAGGACATAAAACTTTATGTATATAAGGTTCCATTACTGTCATGAAAAAAATGTACATGTAAATAGAAAAGCATAAACAAAAGCCTATTAAGAAATATATCAAAATGCTGAAGTGTTTAAAAATACTGCAGTGTTTATCACTGGCTTCTAAAACTATGGATTTTTGTTCCCTCCTTTATACTTTTCTCTCTTTTCCAAAGTTTTTGAAGTAAGTATACATACTTCCATATTCAGAAAATAAAGCTATTTTTTACAAGACTGGGGGGAAAAACATCCTAAATTTTTAACAGTGGCTAACAGTAGCTGAACTACAGTTGATTTTTATTTTCTCCTTTGAATATTTTTTTATTTTCTAAATGTTCTGTGATGTACAGTGAATTTAGTGGTTAAGAGCAGACTTTGGGTTCAAATCTTGGCTCTGCCATATATTAACTGCGTAGATGTAAGAAAGTTTCTTAAGCTTTATTTTCGTGTTTATGATGCAAGCCAATATCTCTGTCATTGGATTGGGTTAAGGACTACATGAAAAATTCTATGTAATTCAAGTAGTATACTACCTGATCCATATAAACTACTATTATTTATATGCTTAAAAAAAAAGAAATGATAGCCCTGGAGTATTTGGCTCAGTGGTTAGAGCGTCAGCCCACGGACCAAAGAGTCCCAGGTTCGATTCTGACCAAGGGCATGTACCTCAGTTGCAGTTCGATCTCCAGCCCTGGTCAAGGTCGTGCGAGAGGTAGCCAATCAATGTGTCTCTCTCACATCGATTTCTCTCTCTCTCTCCCACTCTATCTGAAAATGTCGTCAGGTGAGGATTAATAAAAAAATTAAAATAAAAAAAGAATATACTAAGGCTTTGATAAACAGTGACACTTATTTTACTTACTTATTTTTCAGTTTCTGTTTAATTGCCTGGATGTTAAGAGCCAAACATGTGGCCCAATTTGGCCAATACTATAGGACCTCACAATCTGGAAAGTTGTATATCATTCTGAGGTCTTACATTTCTATCTCATTTCTGTCTTCTAGGATTCTAATTTTTACACTTGATCTTAGCCAAACGGCCGAGAAGTGATCAGATTCTAATTTTTTAAAAAAATTAATTTAAAAATATTTTTTAGAAGCTGCCTGAAGTTATTTATGGAAGCATGCAAATTGTATGCATATAAATAAAATAAACATCTTAATATCTTCCGCCGGCCCAAGTATCCCAAAGTGTGGTCCAAGGAACGCCTACACCAAAATCACCTCAGGATGCTTATTAGAAGTAAACCCTAGAAACACCTATGAGGTCAGAATCTCTGGGAATGGGGCCCCACAATCTGTCCTTTAACTAACTCTCCAGGGAATTCTTATGCAGTACTCACTCAAGTTTAAGAGTCCCTGCACTAGACCATATGCTTTTTGTGTCCCTATGCCTAGCATGTAGTATTTATTCAGTGATGCTTGTTTACTGAATGGATTAACGCCACCTTAGGTATAAAGTAAAGCATTTGAGAACTCTGAAAATCCGTGTTCTACGCAAATGTTTAAGGCACTGCCATCTGTGTCATTGTTGTTTATGATACTTGATCTTTTTTTTTTTTATCCTCACCCGAGGATATTTTTCCATTTTTTGTACAGATAGAGTGGGAGGGAGAGAGAGGAAGGGAGAGAGAGAGAAACATCGACGTGAAGGGACACATCGAGTGGCTGCCACCCGCACGACCAACCAGGGCCGGGGACAAACTGCAACCGAAGTACGTGCCCTTAGCGGGAACCGAACCCGGGTCTCTCCGGACCGCAGGCCGACGCTCTAACCGCTGAGCCAAACTGGCCAGGGCATGATACTTGATCTTAATCAACCTCTTAGCAGCATTTGTAGTTGTCCACTCCCTCCCTGAAACAGTTTCTTTTCCTATCTCAAATGAAACAGAAGTTTCTCCTCTTTTCCTCCATACCTCAATGGTCATCTTCTCAGTTTCCGATGCCGACTGTCCCTCTACTGTTGACTCTGACCCGAGCCCACTCTTGTCTACGTGTCCTCATCCATGGCATTAAACACCATCTTTGTGCCAGATGCTTCCCTATCAATATTCCTGGCCCTAATCTCTTGCTAGAACTCCAAAACAATACACCCAGATGCCTATTTGATGTATCTACATCTCCACAGGGATGTCCATAACGCACTTTTGTTGTTTATATTCCTGTGTGTGGCTTTTTCTCTGCCCAGGACTGTAAACTCCTTTCAGAGTTTAGAGAATTCAGACCATGTATGTCTTGTGAGAGACCACTTCTCATTTGAGAAATCTAAAAAGTCAGATATTTGCTTCCCCAGCATTCCTGGCGGCTAGCCCCCTGCCGTGGTTGTCAATCAAAGGTACCCACTGGGAATTCTGAATAGTTAGCTAATTAGCAAAGAAGCAGGGCAGTGAGGAGCTAATTCTGTAGGTGTTAGTGGCAGGGATGTTAGGGGTGCAAACTGCTGAATCTAACAGTAGGAGGCAACAGCAGTGTCCTCCCAGACTGGTTTGCAGTGAAATTCTGAGTTCCCCATCTCCCTATAAAACAGCTCATTTTCCAAGCTTGGTAAACTTAACTTTCCTGGTGATTCTGTAGGCTATCAAATATTGTTTCAATAAGCAATTTTTTTCCTGCTTAAATCAGCCACAGTTGGTTTCTACTGCTTGTTTGCCACTTCTTGAAGAACTCCAAGTGTTCAACAGACACCTCGATATGCAACACGTCCAACTTAATTTCACTTAAACCTGCTGTCTCCTAGTTTTTCCAATCCCAGTAAACTATCACTTATCCAGTTGCTCAGGCTAAAAATCTAGGTTGTATCTTTGATGTCTCCCTTTCCCTCTTATTCCTTTCCTTGTGATCTATCAGCAAAGTCCATCAACTCTACCTCTAAAACGTCCCCAATGCATCCACTTCTCTCCATCAATCACTACTGCCCTAGTCTAAGCCACCACTATCTCCTACCTATATATATTACTACAGCAATCTCCTAACTGTTCTCTCTGCTTCTACTCTTGGTGTTCCTTCAATTTATTCTCCATATAACAAACCAAGATATTTAAAAAATACAAACCAGATCATGTCATTTTCCCACCTAAAACCTTCAATGTCTTTTCCCTCTGAACTTAAAATAAATTCCAACTCCTTCTCCTAATTTATAAAGGCCTTAGTGGTCTGACTTTTGCCTATGTCTCAGATTTCATATCCTAACACTCCCTGCTATGTGGCAGCCACACTGGCCTTTTTTTCGTTTCTTGAAGATTCAAAGCTCTGGAAGGTTTCTATTGATCTCAGCATGCATGGCTCCTTCCTTCAGGTCTCAACTTAAATTCATTTGCTCAGAGAGGTCTTGCCTGCTGACCCACTCTAAGGTATCTACTTGGACATTCTTCATCACATCATACTAGTTTACGTCACTGCACAGCACTTGCTATCTGATATTTTCTTAGAGCAGGAGTCTTGGCTTCTCATGACAATATTCCTATTAATTTACAAATCTGTAATGTATGTTGTTATTGTTAGTAAAAACATTATTTTATGCAAAATATTTCTGAAGATTGTTACCATTATTAACAACAATAAAAGCATACATTACCAATGAGTAAACCTCTGTTTAGCAAAGTTAAGTTGCCCAAAGTCACACAGGTAACTGTGACAGAGCTAGGATTCAAATCCAAGATTATTAACTCCACAGTCTAACCTCTGAAATTCTACCCCTCCACCTACTCAAATCTGGATTTTCTGTAAAGTCCCAGCTTATATTATAACCCTACATAAAGCCTTGCCTGACTATTTCATCTAAAATCATTTATCACACATCTATCAACTACCTCTGTTGTCATATCTTTAGCTGTCATTTCATATTATCTGATTATAACTTAAGTGATCAGCAACTTAGGTTGCCCTTTCAGTAAAGACCCTCAGAAACTGTTCTACGGTACTGATTATTGTGCCACTGGTTTAATATTAACTACAAGAGTAGCGATCTCAGAGGCTAAAGAAGTTGTATGAATCGGCTTATTCTACCATTTCCCTATAGAAATGTTCCAATTGTACCCTTAGTTGGGCTGTATAACCTCAGAAGCTACCAAATGTCTGAGATTTCTATACTCTCCTAGTTGCTGCTAATTCATTCTTTCCAGTTGTGACCATCCCTGTTTTCTCCTGGCCCCACAATTATGTACTTCTCTGTTTCTACTCCTTCATCCAATATAACTGCTTCTCATTGGCAATTTTTTAATTTACATGGGAATGGGCAAACCATGGCTTGCAGGCCCAATCCAATCTGCCACTTATTTTTATACATAAAGTTTTATTGGAACACAGACATGCTCATTTGTTTATGCATTATTTATGACTGCTTTTGTACCATAAAGAGTTGAATAGCTGTGACAAAGAACATACACAGCCTGCAAAGGCTAAAATATTTACTATCTATGCCTTCACAGAAAATGTGTGCCAAACTGTGGTTTAGAGGAAGCAAAACTGAAACCTAGAGGGGTGAAGTGATTTGTCCACGATTCCACAGCTGGTAAGTAGCAGAGGCAAAGCCAGTCTCATTCATTTACATGGATTTTAATTTATAGATTCTGAAAGTCATGGTACCATACAACAGTTTTACTCTACATAGTCATAAGCTTCCTTGAGACTTTAGTAGTCTTACATAAGCTAATAGATGGCTTACTTCCACCCAATGGTAGTACAGATTTTGGTAATCTGCAGTTTTTCACAGTCAGAGTCCTCCAGAACACTGGAAGTTTTGTTGAAAAAGACAAAGCCAATAACAATGGTTTTGTTTATGGGCCTGAAACTAGTGCTAAATGGAATTTGAGTGCACAAGAGTCCAACTTAATTACTAGGAACCAAACAGGTAACAGAAGTACATAAGTCAGTCTAATATACACGAATAATGGCAGTGATAAAGGCCTTAGCCTGAAATTAAAAACAATACACTAAAGTCAACAAACAAAGCTTCAGGCAAGAGCAGGATTTGGCATCAGGCCACCAGTTTCTATCCCTGGTCTATGTCATCAATTCCTATAAATTTTAAAAAGTCAGGATGAAAATTCTAACCTTTAGATAACAAAAAATTTTAAGAACTGATTTGTTCATTTATTCAAGTTTTAAGAATAAAGTACTCAACTAAAACAAATCACTCAAATGAAATCTTCTTACCGCCCTCCAGCCTTACCTTCAACAACATACACCTTAGTCAAAGGAAAGTCAATACTCTTTGCCATTACTTCAATTTCTTGTTTAAGCTTTCCCTCAGGTAGAGGTGTGAATTTGTCAAATAAAGGGGCAATATAATCAGCATAGATTGTGACAAGCACCTGAAAAGTAAATGTTAGAAAAACCTATGAATATGTTCTTAAAAATAAACTACTCATTACATAGGTTCATTTACATTAAAATAACTATGTGATCCTAGCTTTGAGAACAGGGACCTTCTCTTATTTGCTCTGGTATTCCCAGCCCCAAATCATACCAGACAGTAAGTGCTCAATCTATTTGATGAATTAAACCAAAATGAGTAGTCTCTAGGTGGTAATAATTGGAAAGTCAAATAAATAAATGGCCCATTGGATTTCTGACACTTCATAAGCCCATAACAACCTGGCATTCTGCCTTTTAAAATAATCGTGACAGACCTTAAATCTTTGCTGTAAAAAAAAATTACTAGAGCTTGACTATGTGCTGTCTGTAATTTGGTTGGTCTGCTAAAGTTAATTACCTGCAGTTCACAACTATACACTTGGTTGAAATAGCACTTCCTTAAGCATTTGGAAACATTTCCTCTGCCCTAGCCTCTTACTTTCGTTTGCCATACAACAGATATTTGTAAATCCAACTAGTGCCCATTTTCTGAGCTTGATCCCATCAGTGGGAAGTGAAGCAATGAGCATCATGGTAATTCAGACTAAAATAAACCTCCTCATCAGTGGAGTTAAGAAACGACAGATGATATTTTTGTCAGAGCTGTCAACAGACAATTTTTATTGTGTTGTAGTGTTTGTGCTGTGAAACAGTTTAGAATATGGGAAGGAGAGGAAAAGAAGAAGTGAGGGAGGGAAAATGGAGAGGGATGAAAGAAAAGGGGAGGGAGAAGAGAGGAGAGGAGCCGTGACAGTGGGAGAGAAAAGGAGAAGGGAAGGTGGGAAGAAGGGGGAAAAGGAAGGGGAGGGGAACAGAGAAGAACAGGTAAAGAAGGGAGAAGAGGGAGAAGGAAAAGGGAGAAAGGAGGAAGGAAAAGCAGGGGAAGAAGAGAAAAGAAAAACCAGGTAAGTTTATGCTTTCTTCTTCTTGTCCCTCTTCAATATATTGTCTTCAAAACAGCCATGATTTTTAGGCGATGGAGCTCAGTCAAGAGTCATTAAATTATCAAACTGTGTCATCCATTTTGGTGGCAACTCATAAATGCATAGCCCAAAATTGTCTGACAACTGGATCATTAAAAGTAACAACTAGCTTCTAGGATCTGTAAAAATCAACATAAGGAGAAGTAAATCTGTCAGAGTCAATTTTCCTGTAACCAAAAGCAGAAACCAAGAAGGGAATTTATGAGCACCTATTTATATTTCATCTGCTTCTTAAGAACTGTTTACATGCTAATGAAGAACTGCTTACATGCTAAACCATACATATCACACCAAGGAACTTTGTAAAAAAAAAAATGAAACAAAGATTTTACTCACCAGAGAAACAACTAATGTGAACAGCCAGGCATAAATAAAAAAATAGTCACCCCCAATTTTAATGATATAAAGGAGAAGTGAAGACACAGGCAATAAAATGCACTGAGTCACAATAAATTTTTTGATTGCATCTTTCATGAAGAACCCCAAAGTCTGAAAAAAGAAAACATCATCACAAGAAACTGAGAAACTGCTTTTTAAATAACTAATAAATGAACACAAAGGATATATTATTAAAGCAATTTTAAAAATTAAAAGGCAGTGAGACTATATTATATGACACTAGGTAACCTAAGACAATAAGTAAATGTCCTACATTTTACAGTTTAAAATAAACTCATTTAAATGTTATTAGCTGAAAAACACTAGACATTAGTGCTAGAAGAGTTTATGGCAAGACTAAACTACAATCTTTACCATATATAGTTCCATTTTCTCAATTAATTCATGCTCTAAAACAGCAAATTATGTTTCAACTGTTACTAGCAGAAGATAAGAGCACAAAAGGTCTTCACATTTAAAAGAGAATATTTGCATTCTCTATTATACCTGCTGATTGAAACCATGTTTTTCTTCAATCACAAAAGTATTATAAAGACTCCATGGCAAACCAGTCAATGCACTGAAAAGTGTAGCCATCAGTAGAAACACCAAGGACTGAGTGATCTAAACACAAGAAAGAAAAAAATGACAGTTTTTACCATGTAATATTAATTCATTCTTCTTCTTCTTTTTTTTGGTACTTGCCCCTAGTGGGAACCAAACCCAGGACTCTCTGGTCCGCAGGCCGACACTCCAACCATTGAGTCAAACTGGCCAGGGCTTAATTCATTCTTAAAATGAACTATTAGTGAATAAATTAATGAGTAATTGCTGAGTACTTACTAGATCTCAAGCAATGTGCTTGATTCTATGGGTAACACAAGGTCTGAAACATCATCTACACCCTCAAAGTTTACTTGCCAGAGAAGGAGACAACAAAACAGTTCCTCTTTTATTACACAGCGCTGTATGAAAGTTACCTGAAGTCATACAGACAGTTAAAAGATTTGCAAATCAAGACATTTGCATTTGCTCATCCATAGTCTTCTTTTTTTTTTAAATTAGATATTTCTTTCTTTTTTTTTTCCTTTTTCTCTATTGATCTTAGAGAGAGAGGAAGGGAGAGGGAGAGGAAGAGGGAGAGAAAGACAGAAACATTGATGAGAGAGAATATCCATTGGCTGCCTCCTGCATGCCCCCCCCACTGGGGATTGGGCCCACAACCTGGGCATATGCCCTGACTGGGAATTGAACCAGTGACCTCTTGGTGCATGGATCAACGCCCAACCAGTGAGCCACACCAGCTGGGCATTCATAGTCTTCTGAAACAACCCTCATTCCCCCTAGTTTATCAACACATCTCAATAATCAATATAAAAAATGATGATTGTTTTGTGAGCTTTACAATTTTTGCCTATCTCCTGTCAGTTCTAAATATGTAATATGAAAAATAATAAAAATAATATTCACTTAGCATACTGTAATTTAAACCATTAGAAATATTAGGACTTAGTGTTTTATTTCTTTTTCTTTTTTTATCCTCACCCAAGGACATTTTTCCATTTTTTTGTTCAGATAGAGTGGGAGGGAGAGAGAGGAGAGAGAGAGAGAAACATCGACATAAAGGGACACATCGAGTGGCTGCCACCCGCACAACCCAACCAGGGCCAGAGACAAACTGCAACCGAGGTACGTGCTCTTAGTGGGAACCAGGAACAGAACCCGGGTCTCGTGGGACTGCAGGCCAATGCTTAACCACTGAGCCAAACCGGCCAGGGCTAGTGTTTGATTTCTTTGTAAAAAACTTAAGAGTAGTTTGAACAAACCTTCTCATTGGGTAACTTACAATAGGGAGAGGGCATCTTTTCTCTGCCTTGAATTGTCATACCCCTCTCAAAATTTACATCAACTTTGAACATTTTACCCTTTGAGCTTTCAATGTCATGAAATATCTTCGAGACCCATTAACGTGAGAGTTTTTGCCAGTAACACTACCTCTGGGACATCTTCGTCCTTTTCATCAAAACCACTTTTCTCATTTATGTCAATAAGGTCACCTTCACTGAGTTCCTCTGGCTGCAGATCTAAATCTCTCTACTGGCAGCAGGGCATCAGCATTCTCAGGGTCAGCTATTTCTTCTATAACTCCATGCATGTCAGATTTGAATTTCACTTCTATGTTATCATTTTTCATTTCTCTGTTAGCTAATTTCCATTTAACTATCCATTTTTGTAAAATGTCATGTGGATGTACAGCTGAAATACCAGAAGGCAACACACAAACACTATGAATAACTGAATAATAGATGTGCAGTGACCATTCACTGACACACCTTGAAAAAACTGACATGAATAGTCACTGATGACTATGAGCATGTATTATTTGCAAAAGATTTGTGGACTGAAGAGCTAGCAGGGAAGTTTATACTTTATATAATTACTCACACAATATACTATGATAACTGAAATTTGAACCATGCTGTTATGGGACTGGTGTTATTTAACTAAACCATGTAACTGAAATTTGTGTATACCAGAATGGTGCAAAGAAAGAACCACCAATACCATATAGTCATCAAAGAGATCACCCTGGCTCGGTAGCGGGGCATGTGTGGGAAGCTACTGATCAATGTTTCTCACATCAATGTTTCTCTCTCTCTTCCTCTCTCTCAAGTCAATAAAAGCATATCCTTGGGTGAAAATAAAAATAAAAAAGTATAAAGAGAACGAAAATCTATATATACGGACAGGAAGAGATCTCTTAAACATTGTTAAACGCAAAAATAATATCTCAGAATGTCCCATTAAAGTAAGAAATATTTTTAATGCGTAAATGTATACAGTCTATGTTCATTCATTCAACAAATATTTATGGAGTACCTACTCTGTGACTGGCATGTTCTAGACACTAGTGACATAACAGTGAAGAATACAGAGGTGGGCAAAAGGAGGTTTACAGTTGTAATACAAATAAATAATATAAAATTAATAAATAATAATATAAGAATAAACTCTGGCCCTGGCCAGTGCTGCACAATGGTTAGAGCATTGGCCTGCACACTAAAGGGTCGCAGGTTCTAGCCCCACCCTGGTTGCAGCGAGTGTGGGAGGCAACCTATCCATGTGTCTTTCTTTTTTTCTTTTTTTTAATCCTCACTGGAGGATATTTTTCAATTGGTTTTCAGATAGAGTGGGAGGGAAAGAAAGAGAGAAACACTGATGCAAGAGAGACACAATGACAGGTTGCCTCCTGCAGGACCCCAACCAGGGTCAGGGACTGAACTGCAACCGAGGTACGTGCCCTTGACAGGAATCAAACCTGTGACTCTTTGGTCTTTGGGCCAATGCTAACCACTGAGCCAATCCTGCTAGGGCCTATATGTCTTTCTCACATCAGTGTTTCTCTCTCTTTCTCTTTCTCCCATCCCCTTCCTCCCTCCCTTCCACTCTCTCTAAAAATCAATGGAACAAATACCCTTGGGTAAGGAGTAACAAAAACATAAAAATAAAAAAAGAATAAACTCTGTTTCATGTACTCAGAACTATAAATCTACCTTTGCCTCCTGCACAACCCCTACAGGGAACTGAGCCGGAAACCTAGGCACGTGCCCTGACCGAGAATCAAACCAGCAACCATTTGGTGCATGGGACAACGTCCAATCAACTGAACTACACCAACTAGGGCAGGTGAATTCTATTTTAGATGGAGTGGTCTGGGAAAGCATCTCTGAGAAAGTGACATTTAAGGTGAGAACTGAATAAGGACCCAGTCATGATGATTATATAAACCATCTTAGTCCAGCCGGTGTGGCTCAGTGGTTGAGCGTTGACCCATGCACCAAAAAGTTGCCAGTTCAATTCCCAGTCAGGACACATGCCCAGGTTGTGGGCCCGATCCCCAGTGGGGATCATGCAGGAGGCGGCCAACTGATGTTCTCTCTCATCAATGTTTCTATGTCTCTCTCCCTCTCACTTCCTCTCTCTCTAAAATCAATAAAGGAAAAAGAAAATAAATAAATAAAACCATCTTAAATCTTTTATGAAACAATGCAGAGACTATGGAAGTAAACTGCAATACCACATATGACATGTCAGAAGCAAGAGTCTGGCCCTGGCCGGTTTGGCTCAGCGGTTAGAGCGTCGGCCTGCGGTCCTGAGAGACCCGGGTTCGGTTCCCACTAAGGGCATGTACCTCGGTTGCAGTTTGTCCCCGGCCCTGGTCGGTCGTGCGGGTGGCAGCCACTCGATGTGTTCCTTTCACATCGATGTTTCTCTCTCTCTCTCTGTTCCTCTCTCTCCCTCCCACTCTACCTGAACAAAAAATGAAAAAATGTCCTTGGGTGAGGATTAAAAAAAAAAAAAAAAAAAAAGAAGCAAGAGTCTGTGAAGATACAGAGACTCATGGGAAGAAGGGGTCTTAAAAGAATTTGGCTTCTTTAGAAAAAGATATGAAGAAAAGGGACATAAGACGAGCTGAATTAAAGCCCAATGTACCTATATATGTAGAAGAGATCCATCATTTCAAAAAGGAACCAGGAAGGAGGAAATAGACTTGGCAATGTCTAAGGAAAAGGCAGAAAGCAGTGTCCCAATATCCTTACGGGTGACAAGTCTCAGGTTTAAGGCTTTGCCTTAAACTGGAGTTCCTAGAAGAGTGGGTAGCCAAACCAAGCAGCTCAATGGAAGAGATACACAGTCTGTTTTTGTCTGAAGTATCTGCTAAGTTGTGTGCACAGAGTACCTGCTTAGTGTGGGTTCAACAAAATGCACACTTTCCCATTCATTGCATAGAGTTGTTCCTGAGAAGCAGCTGCCTGACCAGAGACTACATTACCCTGTTCCCTTGTGTCTGAGAATAAATGACTGGTTCACCAACGAAATGTGCATACAAAGGACAGGTATCATTTCAGAGCCAAGGAGGCTAAGAAGAGGGTGTACATACCTCATATTCTGGTCCAAAGCCAGCATAGCCACAGAACCGTCCAGAAAGTCTCCAGAGATACGGGATTCCTCCAAAGAGAAGAATAAGCTATAAAACAAAGCATACTTTGCTCACATTTGAGCAGTACTAGAAACTATCATGTTACAGAGAAATAAGGACCTATGTCATTTAGTATAAAATATGCATTTAGATGAATACAAACCAATTGAGATACTAAATTTAGACGTTAAAAGGCTTTTGCCGCCCTAGCCAGTTTGGCTCAGCGGTTAAAGCGTCGGCCTGCGGACCGGAGAGTCCCGAGTTCAGTTCCTGCTAAGGGCACGTACCTCGGTTGCAGTTTGTCCCCACCCAGGTTGGGGTTGTGTGGATGGCAGCCACTCGAGGTGTCTCTCTCACGTTGACGTTTCTCTCTCTCTCTTCCCCGCTTTCTCCCTCCTGCTCTATCTGAAGATAAATGCAAAAATGTCCTCAAGTGAGGATAAAAAAAATAATAATAATGAAAAAAAAAAAAAAGGTTTTTGCCTATACATTTTATAAGGATGAATCATATGATATGTGAATTATATCTCAAAAAGTAGTTTAAAGAAAAAAAGATTTTTGCCAGAAGACCATAACTAAGGCTTTCTAAATCAGCAAATAAACTTAGCAACTTGTCCAAAATCTGCCCTGGCCGGTTTGGCTCAGAGGTTAGAGCGTCGGCCTGTGGTCCAGAGAGACCCGGGTTCGGTTCCTGCTAAGGGCATGTACCTCGCTTGCAGTTTGTCCCCGGCCCTGGTTGGTTGTGTGGGTGGCAGCCACTTGATGTGTTTCTCTCTCTCTCCCCCTCCCACTCTATCTGAATGGAAAAATGTCCTCAGGTGAGGATAAAAAAAAAAGAGAGAAACTTGTCCAAAATCCCACAGCTATTGAGTGTCAGAAATGGAACCTGAACCAGGCTTTACAGCTCCATAACTGCTTTTTCCTAAAAAGGAAATCATCTCTTCGGTCAGACAAAGTAGTAGTATTGGAATAAGTGGAGAGTCCTGTCCACTTACCAAGTTGGGACAGAATGGGCTACCGGTACCTTCTCCAGGTGAGGAAAAGGTGAATCCTGAGATAGAAGTAGAACCCTTTCTCAGCATACCCTTTGTCTTGGGCATAAAAGTGAACCCAGATATTCACCAAATCACTAGGATATTTGAATGAGGAAGCAGCTCTTAAAATTTAAGAAGAGCCCTGGCCAGTTTGGCTCAGCGGTTAGAGCGTCGGCCTGCAGTCCAGAGAGACCCGGGTTCGGTTCCCGCTAAGGGCACGTACTTTGGTTGCAGTTTGTCCCCGGCCCTGGTTGGTCGTGCGGGTGGCAGCCACTCGATGTGTCCCTTCACGTCGATGTTTCTCACGCTCTCTCCCTTCCTCTCTCTCCCTCCCTCTATCTGTACAAAAAATGGAAAAATATCCTCGGGTGAGGATAAAAAAAAAAAAAAAATTTAAGAGGAATACATGCTGAAGAAACCCGATTTCCCACAATAGATACTAAGTTTGTGAAATTCATTTTGTCAAGAGGAATAAATTTATTGCTTTTTTTTTCTGTGCAGCCTCAGGAACACAATGTTCAATCACGCTACGCTAGTAGCACAATATCCCACCAGTTCAGATATAGATCCTTGTGATTGGAGGGTTTGGGGCACTATAATATAGTTTATGGGTATCCTCCCAATCTGCTTTGCATTTTTATATATGAATCCATAAATAAAAATGTGTTTTATACATGCTTTTAAGCATGTATATAAATGACATCATACTGTACAATTTGCCCTTTTTAAAAAAAATCCTCACGCGAGAATATTTTTCTATTTATCTTCAGATAGAGTGGGAGGGAGGGAGGGAGAGAGAGAGAGAGACATCGATGTGAGACAGAGACACATCGAGAGGCTGCCTCCCACTAGACCTGGACCACTAAACTGCAACCAAGGTAACCCTTGATCGGAATCAAACCTGTGACTCTTTGGTCCTTGGGCCAATGCTCTAACCACTGACCAAACTGGCCAAGATGTATACAACTTGCTTTTTATGCTCTACATTTTTTTTTTTGATCCATCCTTGGTGAATTATACATTTATTAAGTATTATCACATTGTTCTCTAAGTATTTATACCAAATTATGCTCCCATCAGCAGTACCTGAGTGTTCCTGTTTTCCCACAATCTAACTCACACTTGATACTATCCATCTTTTAGATTTTTACTAGTGTGCTGGACTGGTCTAATATCATGGGTCTCAAATATGGTCTCTGGACAGCAGTAGCACCACCTGGGAATGTGTTAGAAATGCAAATTCTCAGGATCTACCCCAAAACCTACTGAATCAGAAACTGGAAGTGGGACCCAGCAGTCTCCAGATAAATCTGATGTACCTCAAGTTTGAAAATCACTGTTTTAATAAATTGCTTTTAGACTTCCGGTCAAGATGGTGGCGTAGGTAAACGCGGTATCGCGTCCTCCCACAACCACATCAAAGTTACAACTAAACTACATAACAACCATCATTCAAAACCGCCTAAAATCAAGCTGAATGGAAGTCGTACAACTACGGAACTAAGGAAAAAAAAAAAGCAGCTACATCCAGACCGGTAGGAGGGGCGGCGGCGCGAGGGGGGGCGGCGGCTGAGCGCGCAGCGGCGAGACGGGCTGGTTCCACACCCAAGCGTGGTGGATAAAAATCAGGAGGATCCCGCGGCTGGGAAGATCCTTCCTGAGGACTGAGGGGTCCCCGTCCCACACCAGGTGTCCCGTTCAGGGTTCCAGTGCCAGGAAGAGAAGTCCCCATAACTTCTGGCTGGAAAAACCAGCGGAAACTGAGGCTCAGGGAAGCTGAAGCGGCTGGAGCCCCAGGCAGCTCCCTAAAGGGCCCGCGCACGGACTTATCGGACTCTCTCCCTCTAAGCTTGGAGGGGAGGCAGCTCGAGGGGCACCAGAGACACACAGGGAAGAACTGAGCTGTTTGGCACTGGAGCGAGAGCTGGAGAGGGGGCTTCCTCGGGGACAAACGTGCTGTCAGAGGCCTTTGTTCCTTTGGTGAGCCCTTCCCGGGGGCGGCAGACAGAAGCCATATCTGGGACTCCAGCAACCTGGCTCACACTGGTAGCCCCGCCCTGCTGACTCCCTGAGGCCCCGCCCCACCCAACTTTCAAGCCCACCCAAGCTGTTGCCAGTTGCTTAACCATAGGATTGGCCGGTCTTGGATCCTGCTTCAGGTTTTTCCTAAATTCTTTCAAACGAGCAGCACCGGGTCTCAGCGAGCCCCATACCTCTCATTAAGTAACACACAGAAACAAACACAGGGAGGCAGCCAAAATGAGGAGACAAAGAAACAGGTCCCAAATGAAAGAACAGAACAAAACCCCAATAAAAGAACTAAGCGAAAGGGAGATAAGCAACCTAACAGATACTGAGTTCAAAATACTGCTTATAAGGATGCTCAATGAACTTAGTGAGAACCTCAGTGAACTTAGGGAGGGCATCAAGAGCATAAAAAAGTACCAGTTAGAAATCATGGATACACAGTTAGAATTAAAGGAGGCATTAACTGAAATAAAGAATAATTTACACAGCTTCAATAATAGAGTATGTAGATCCAAGGAGCAAACCATCGATTTGGAATATAAGGAAGCAAAAAATCCCCAATCAGAAGAGCAAAAAGAAAAAAGAATCCAAAAAAATGAGGATAGAGTAAGGAGCCTCTGGGATAACTTCAAGCGTGCCAACATTCGCATCTTGGGGGTGCCCGAAGGAGAAGAGAGAGAGCAAGAAATCGAAAACCTGTTTGAAACAATAATGGCAGAAAACTTTCCTAACTTGGTGAAGGAAACAGACATACAAGTCCAGGAAGCACAGAGAGTCCCAAACAAGATGAACCCCAAGAGGCCCACACCAAGACACATCATCATCAAAATGCAAAAGGTTCAAGACAAAGAGAGAATCTTAAAAGCAGCCAGAGAAAGGCAGCTAGTTACCTACAAGGGAGTACCCATTAGGCTGTCAGCTGATTTCTCAAAAGAAACTTTGCAGGCCAGAAGGGAGTGGCAAGAAATATTCAGAGTGATGAAAACCAAGAACCTACAACCAAAATTACTCTATCCTGCAAAGCTGTCATTTAGAATCGATGGACATACAAAAACTTTCCCAGACAAGAAAAAGTTAAAGGAGTTCATCACCACCAAACCGTTATTATATGAAATGATGAAGGGTCTTTTTGAAGAAAAAGATAAAATGTATGAACAAACAAAATGGCAATGAATACATATCTATCAACAATGGAATCTACAAACAAAATGAACAGGAAGAACTGAAACATTCTCATAGATACAGAGAACATTTTATTGGTTGCCAGTTGGGAAGGGGGTTGGGGGAATGGGTGAAAAAGGTGAAGGGATTAAGAAGCACAAACTCATTGCTAGGCTGACAAACCTCAAAGGGAAAGGGGTTGGGGGGGGGGGGAAGAAATAAGCCAAAGAACTTATATGCATAACAAATGGACACAGACAATAGTGTGGGAAAAGGTGGGAGGGGGGCGGGAGTGGGGAGGAGGGGGTCAATGGGGGAAAAATGTGGAACATCTGTAATACATTTTACATCCAACAATAAAGATTTGGAAAAAAATAAATAAATAAATTGCTTTTAAAGGCTCCCTTAGTTCTATGATCAGCTATTTCCATTTTACTATAAACTAACTCAATCATGGGTGTAAACCCTGTTTTCTCAAAGACATGCTTTGGCATCAATGCACAGTATATGCTCTACTTGTTGAACTAATCGACTTGGGATGGCATTTCTTTCATCCTATTCTCAATACTAATAAATAATACAGAATTAAGGATTTATAATGCTTTTGGTGAAGAGCTGAAATACTTATAATGAAAAGTCCAGCTTTTAAATAAGTATCAAGGGTAGCTGTAATATGAACTTTGAATGCATCTATGAATGCATTTGGATACTGCTATTACAATCTTGTTCAGTATACTCTGGGAAATGAAAAACAAAGAACGGTGAACAGGAAACTTTATATTGATAATCTCCCTGAGCATACTCCTGGGGGATGTCCTATAAAAAGAACTAATGATCTCAGCAAAAACAAGTCCAGCGCTTTTTTTTTTATCCTCACCTGAGGACATATTTCCATTTTTTTGTTCAGATAGAGTAGGAGGGGGAGAGAGAGAGAAACATTGACGTGAAAGGGACACATCGAGTGGCTGCCACCTGCACGACCAACCAGGGCTGGGGACAAACTGCAACCAAGGTATGTGCCCTTAGCGGGAACCGAACCCGGGTCTCTCTGGACCGCAGGCCGATGCTCTAACCGCTGAGCCAAACTGGCCAGGGCAAGTCCAGTGCTTTTATAGCTTTTATATATTATTTCACTGAAGTCTTGAAAAGCAGGCAGGGCAAGATCATAGTCATCTCTATTTTACAGATGAAGCAACTGAAACTCAGAAAGGTTAAAGTAATTTGCCCAAAGAAACCGAATGACTAAGTAGTTGCTGTGTTAAGCACTGTACTAAATGATCTTACTTACTTAGTCTTTGCCATAAACCATGTGCAATATTGTTACATATATATATATATAATATATATATATATATTATATATATATATATACACTTCTCATCTTAAAGAGGAGAAAAATGAGGCTCAAAGAGGCTAAACTACTCACCTAGGAACATGCAGAAATTAAAGAAGCAACAATTTGAACTTTTCTACTCTGCCCCACTCTATCCCCTAGCCATTCCATTTCTTGAGAGGGCTCTTTATTGCCATGTATGAGATGTCAGGAAAGTCTGTCAGAGAGGCTGGACATTTTCTCTCTGGGTGCTGTCACATTTGTGTGAACAGTGGCACCTGTGGGGTACACAAGGCCTCTGCTTATGTTCCCTCAGGTAAAAAGTACCAAGGCAACCCGGCCGGTGTGGCTCAGTGGTTGAGTGTTGACTCATGCACCAAGAGGTCACCAGTTCGATTCCCAGTCAGAGCACATGCCTAGGTTGTGGGCCTGATCCCAGGCCCTTCTCCCTTCCTCTCGCTCTAAAATCAATAAAGAAAAAATTTTTTTAAGTACCAAGGCAAAAAAAAGTCTAAAATAATCTTTGTTCTTTGTTACCAAAGCATATGAGCCTATTGATTTTAATCAATACAAAACAGGAATTAATAAACTTATTTTCAAACAGGACAGGATCTCAAAGCTACACAAAATGCTTCCTATCTAATGGTAAATGTAGCTACTAATTCCCCAAAGAGAACTAGGACGTTCATGTTGTAGCCCCTAGAGGGTCAAGAATGGTTTCTTTAATGTAATTTTAAAGACTCAGAAGAGCAGCCTGGCTGATGTGGCTCACTGGCTGAGCATCGACCCATGCACCAAGAGTTCGATTCCTAGGCAGGGCACATGCCCAGGTTGTGGGCCAAATCCCCAGTGGGGGGCATGCAGGAGGCAGCCAATCGATGTTCTCTTTCATCAATGTTTCTCTCTCTCTCTCTTTCTCCCTTCCTCACTCTCTAAAAATCAATAAAGAAAAAAATTTAAAAAAAAAAGAAGAACAGAGTTTGAAACCCACCCTTCCATTTATTAGTGTCACTTGGCCATTACATGGGCAAGCCATTTAATTTCTCTGAGCCTCCACTTTCTCACCCATAAAAAGGGAATAATAATGCCTGTACTTTCTGCCTCAGAGCACTGTTGTAAACATCAAACAAAACAATTAATATAAAAACAACATATAAAAACAATTAATATAAAAACAAACAATCACTACCCATACAACTATTATAATGATGACTATTACTATTCCCAACTTTCGCTCATCAGTAATGCTTCTAGTTTGAGCCAGAGCGAATTACAAAGCTTTCATTCTATGTATGTATTCTCCCTACCTTGGCCAGCTCCTAGAACAAACTGAACCACTCCCATGTCACTGACCATAACCACCAAGCTACTGCCTACCTTTCCCAGAACTGTTTACTAATGACAACCAAGGAGGCTGAAAATATTTTTCCTGTCCTTTTTTTTTTTTTCCTCACCCGAGGATATTTTTCCATTTTTTGTGCAGATAGAGTGGGAGGGAGAAAGAGAGAGAAACATCGACGTGAAGGGACACATCGAGTGGCTGCCACCCGCACGACCAACCAGGGCCGAGGACAAACTGCAACCGAAGTACGTGCCCTTAGCGGGAACCGAACCCGGGTCTCTCCGGACCGCAGGCCGACGCTTTAACCGCTGAGCCAAACTGGCCAGGGCTTTCCTGTCCTTTTATAATGGCCTTGAAGGGGTAAATCAAAGACCTTCAAAGAATCAAACATCAGTGAACAAAGATGAGTGTCAGCCCTGGCTGGGTAGCTCAGTTGGGTTAGAGCGTTGTTCCCATACATCAAGGTTGTGGTTTTATCCCTGCTTACAAGACTCAACAAATGAATGCATAAATAAGTGGAACAATAAATCCATGTCTCTCTAAAATCAATCAATCAAAAAAAAGGATGGTGTAAAAATTTCCCACCTCTACTTCCATCTCTTTCTGAAGGCTGATGGTTTGCTACCTAGGCCCTGTCCCTCACAGAACAAAGGTTTCAGATAAATTAACCAAGGTCAGATATAATTCACAATAATTCTAGCTTTCCTGGCTTGGTTGGAAAGTATCAAGTTTTAATACTAATCTTAAACATCTTAGTAACTAGCCCTGGCCAGTTTGGTTAGGGTGTCGGTCCTTGGACTGAAGGGTCTTGAGTTTAATTCTTGGTCAAGGGCATGTACCTGGGTTGCAAGTTCGATCCCCAGCCCCAGGGCCATGCAGGAGGCAACCAACTGATGTACATCGATGTTTCTCTCTCTCTATCCCCCTCCCTCCTTGCCACACTCTATCTAAAAAAATTAATCAATGGAAAAATATTCTCAGGTGATATATATATATCTATATATATATCCATAATTAAATTTGGCTTAGACTAGTAAAAATATAATTTAAAAATGAATATTAAAAAGACTAATCAGTAGCATTCTGTCTGTCCCCAAGCCATTGCAATTTTATTTTTCAGATTATTGATTTTTCTATAATAGCAAGGTACAACTCTTCCAGAAATTTTGCCATTTCCATCATCTTGAAGAAACGGGAGAGGTTTCTAATAACTTGGTTCTAACCACGTTAGTCTTACTATTCCATATTTGCCAAGGCAAATTTTGTGATTAGATAAATAATTTTGTCATCATTTAACAAAGCTACCAACAGCAAGTTTCTTCTTTTTAACTGATGAAACAATTATGGTAGCCAATCTCAATTATTTTCAATTTAGAACTCTTTCTCTTAGTGGTACTAGGCATTCTAAAAGAGTCCTGGAGGAACAGTGATGATAATCATGACCATAACAATAAAAACAATAATAGCCAACACTTGCCCAGCCAGTGTGGCTCAGTGGTTGAGTGTCAACCCATGCACCAAGAGGTCACCGGTTCGATCATCGGTCAGGGCACATGCCCAGCTTGTGGGACAAATCCAAAGGGGGGGAGCATGCAGGAGGTGTCCAATCAATGTGTTTTCTCATTGATGTTTCTGTCTTTCCCTTTCCTTTCCTCTCTTTAAAATCAATAAAGAAAAAATAAATAAATAAAAGTTAAAAAAAAAAAATAGCCAACACTTATGGAGCACTTACAATGAATGGATCAGGCACTGTTCTAAGCATCTTACATATATTAACTCATTTAATCCTCTCAACACTATGAAGGAGGAACTATTATTGCCATATAACTTTAACAGATGAGAAAATTGAGTGACTTGCTTGAGGTCACATAGCTGGTATGGTAGAGCTGAGGTTCCAACTCAAGCCACCTGAGCTCAAAAGTTTGTTCTTAACTTGTACACTACACACTTTCAGTTGTTCCTGGGGGTGGAAAACCAAAAAAATGGGTTTTTGGGGTGAACAAAATTGTATTCATTGTATATGTAAAGCACGGATATATATACATATGGCACAGAAACAGATCTACAATGTATCTGTGGTATTAAAATTTCATGGAAGGATGATTAGGAAAAAAATGTCTTAAAAGGTACATGGTCAACCCATGCACCAAGAGGTCACCGGTCACAGGGTAGAGCATGAAAAAGACTGAGAAACAATACTCTACACACAGCCTCTCTTCTTTTAGCATGGTAAGAATGGCCCTGTTTTACTAAGTGAAAACCATCTGTCACTCACTGTTTCATTAAATAAATATGAATTAGGTGCTTATTATAAGCCAGGCACAAGGTATAAAATACTGAACAAGACTTTAAAGTACCCTTTCTTTAAGGAACTAGCAGCCTGTCAACTAAACAGGCAAATTCAATACAATCTGATAAGTACTCTGACAAGAATACTGATTGGATGCTACTTTAAGTAGACTTAAGGGACAGGGGAAGTTTCAAACAGCTTCTTAGAAGAGATGATGTCTCGACTGGATCCTAATGAGACAGTAGGGATTAATTAGCCTCCAGTGAGAGAGTGGCATTGAAGAGGAAGAGGAAAGACACCCTGGGCAGTGTAACTCACATGTAAAAAGATTCAAAGTCATAGAAAACCAAGTTGGCTATGAGTACAATAAAGAATGAAGAAAAATTGGGGGGGGGGGGGGGAGAAATAAAAAGATGAGGCTCAAGTAACCAAAAAGGATCTCATAAACCATGCAAAGAAATTTGGACTTCACCCTGAAGGAAAATAACATGATCAAAATTGTTCTTCAGAATTCCTTTGGTTGCAGTGTAGAAGACAGGTTGTTGAATTAAGATAGAGGCATGAACACAAGTAGGGACTGCTATAAGAAGAACACAAGGATTTTTTTCACACCTGGTCTCAGGGTGACAGTTAACATATTCTGTAACTTTTTTTTCAAAAGTTTTTTTTTTTTTTTTTTTTTAATTTTTACTGAATTTATTGGGGTGATATTGGTTAATAAAGTTATATAGGTTTCAGGTGTACAATTCTAGAACACATCATCTGTCTGGCCAGTTTTGCTCAGCGGTTAGAGCATTGGCCCGTGGATCAAAGGGTCTAGGGTTTGATTCCCAGTCAAGGGCACGTACCTGGTTTGCAGGTTCAATCCCTAGCCCTAGTCAGGTTTGTGCTGGAGAAACCCAATCGATGTGTCTCTCTCACATTGATATTTTCTTTTTCTCTCTCTTTCACCCTCCCTCCCGTCCTTCCCTTCCACTCTCTCAAAATTAAAAAAAAAAAAAATCAATGGAAAAATATCTTTGGGCGAGGACTAACAACAGCAACAACAAAATTTTTTTTTTTTTTTTTTTTTAAAGAATACATTGCCCTGGCCCGTTTGGCTCAGCAGTTGGAGCGTCATCCCATGGATAAGAGAGGCCCAGGTTCAGTTCCCGCTAAGGGCACATGCCTTGGTTGCAGTTTGTCCTCAGCCCTGATTGGGGTTGTGTGGGTGGCAGCCGCTCGATGTGTCTCTCTCATGTTGATGTTTCTCTCTCTCTCTTCCTCTCCCCCTCCCTCTCTATCTGAAAATAAATGCAATAGAAAAGAAAAAAGAATACATCATCTGTATATTGTATTGTGTGTTCACCAACCCAAGTCAAGTCTTCCATCACCATTTATCCTGCCTTTATCCTTTTATACCTCCCTTCAGCCCCCTTTCCTTCTAGTAATCACCATATCGTTGTCATAACATTGTCTATGTCTATGAGGGTTTTTTTTTTTTAGAGAGAAAGAGAAAGCACATGTGAAAGCACAATATCAATCGGCTGCCTCCTGCACGTCCCCCACCAGGGATAGAGTCCACAACCCAGGCATGTGCCCTGACCGAGAATTGAACCTACAACTTTTTGGTGCACAGGATGACACCCAAGTAACTGAGCCACACCAGCCAGGGATATGAGTTTCTTTTGTTTTTGGTTTCTGCTTAATCCCTTTACCGTTTTCACCCAGTGCTCCAATCCCCTTCCCCTCTGACAGCTGTCAGTCTGTTCTCTGAACCTATGAGTCTGTTCCTATTTTGTTTGTTACTTTATTTTGTTCATTAAATTCCACATATAAGTGAAATCATAACTAAGCAGTTATGTTTCTGACTCTTTTGCTCCACACCTATTCTATCAACAAAGGTCAAGAAAGCATTCTGGGATTTGTAGATGCGGTACCCTCTTTTATATCACAAAAATATAAAAAGGAAAACAAACTTCACAAAGTATTAAACAATTTGATAAACTGTTTCTTCAAGAAGTAAATTACTTACAGTGCCTTCAATCTCTGAATAGAGTCCTGACCAGAAGCTGAAGTTACTTTTATCCAGCTGATACAGTCGAGATTTCTCAAACGTTTCTGAATCCATGATCTGCCCTAACTCCAGTGGTACATGAGTTGTTGTTTTATATATCCGTCTCTGAAATATTTTGAAGAAAACACTTTAATGAAACAGTCAAACCAATTAATTATTCATTATAATAGTCATTTATGATCAAACATTGAGTGGTTTTATAGCATTAACTTGTTACTTAAGCCTGCTGAATTTGCTTTACACAGACACAAATACTGCATTTGATCAAGCACATTGTCTACTAACACTGATGCAGAAAAGTAAAAGAAGAGCAAGAGAATCTGCCAGGTCAGTGTGGCTCAGTGGCTGAGCATCGACCCATGCACCAAGAGGTCGCTGGTTCGATTCTCAGTCAGGGCATATGCCCAGGTTGTGGGCCTGATACCCCGAGGGGGTGGGGGGGCATGCAGGAGGCGGCCAGTCGATGTTCTCTCTCATCGATGTTTCTATCTCTCTCCCTCTCCCGTCCTCTCTCTCTAAAATCAATAAAAAGAAAAAAAAATTAAAAAAAAAAAAGAGAGAATCTGAGGCTGGCTGACTAGGCAAGATTAAATGCATTATTATTATTTTTTTATCCTCACCCGAGGACATTTTTGCATCCATCTTCAGACAGACTAGGAGGGAGAGAGGGAGGAAGAGAGAGAGACACATCGAGTGGCTGCCACCTACACTACCACAACCGGGGTTGGGGACAAACCACAACTGAGGCAGTGCCCTTAGAAGGAATGGCACGCGAGACTCTCTGGTCTGCGGGCTGACGCTCTAACCGCTGAGCCAAACTAGCCAGGGCTGACTAGGCAAGATTAAAAGTAGGTTGTCATCATACTTCAGTTTGCATATGTAAACCAAAATTGTAACATCACAAAGGGTAGAACTCATTTCAGCTATAACATACATCCTATGATATAAAAAACAAATTCATGGATAGGAGAAGGAAGTAAATGTGCTAATCATGAGTATTAACAGATATTGTGGCATGTAATTAAATCTGGTCCTAGAAGCCAAATTAAGGGAAATGTGAGGAATAACAGAAACATATCAGGTCTTCAAGAAAGACATTATACCAAATTCTAAAAGGCAATTTCAGCCCATAGGACACAATACAGGAAACAGATACCAAAGAACATAATGGACAACATCTTCTACAATGGTTTTATGACAAATGGCTTCTCTATTTATTGTTGTGCTTCCTTCCTTTCTTTTTTTTATCTCACCCGAGCACATTTTTCATTTTTTTTTTTTTTATCCTCACCCGAGGACATTTTTTGATATTTTGTTCAGATAGAGTGGGAGGGAGAGAGAGAGAGAGAGAAACATTGATGTGAAAGGGACACATCGAGTGGTCGCCACCCACACAACCCAACCAGGGCCAGGGACAAACTGCAACCGAGGTACGTGCCCCCAGCGGGAACCGAACCCGGGTCTCTTCAGACCGCAGGCCGACACTCTAACCGCTGAACCAAACCGGCCCGGGCCACATTTTTGCATTTTATCTTCAGATAGAGCATGAGGGAGAGAGGGGGAAGAGAGAGAGAGAGAAACATCAATGTGAGAGAGACACATCAACAGGTTGCCACCCACACAACCCCAACTGGGCCAGGGACAAACTGCAACCGAGGTATATACCCTTAGCAGGAACCGAACCCAGGCCTCTCTGGTCGGCAGGCCGACACTCTAACTGCTGAGCCAAACTGGCCAGGGCTATTGTTGTGCATCTTACCAAACCCTCACTAAAAGGCATTACAGGAAAACACAACTGAGTAAAGAAGACACTATAGAAAAGTAGTTACTGTAATGAGGCTTATATTAAAGTAAGACAAAGAGATGTTCAATACTCCATCCCCAATTTAGATACTACATACTATGTGTTTACTTTATGCAAAGTTATCTTCTCAAGGCCTACAAGACTCTGTACGAATGAAGCAATCCAAAGAGCTATTAGGTCAGAGAACATTAGGTCAGAGAAACTAATACTATTCATCTTAACACCTCTTTAAATATTCTGGATTAAAAGAAGATATCAGGATATAACCCAAACATTGACAGATATAGAAAGTTATAATTTCAATTTAACGACTCATGCAGAATGTAAAACGACGGAATAAATTTTCAGAGGAAAAAAACTGTAATGCTCAAGAAAGAGTTCTAGCAGTTAAAAAGAGAAAGGTTTTCATAACTATTATGGTTGACATAATTCAGCAGCAACACTTAAGAATGTAGGTAAAGCAAACAAACAGTGAGAGACGGTAATGAAGCAGTCAATTAAACTTAAAATCTACCTCATTTAAAAGTTCATATGGCACCCTGGCCTGTTTGGCTCAGCGGTTGGAGCATCAGCCTGTGGTCCCGAGAGACCCAGTTTGGTTCCCGCAGAGAGCATGTACCTCGGTTTCGGTTTGTCCCTGGCCCCGGTTGGGTCCTGTGCGTGGCAGCCACTCTATGTGTCCCTTTCACATCGATGTTTCTCTCTCTTCCTCTCTTTCCCTCCCACTCTATCTGAACAAAAAATGGAAAAATGTCCTCGGGTGAGGATAAAAATAAATAAATAAATAAATAAATGTTCATATCATTAATCCATCAAGCTATTAATTATGATCATCTCTGGGGAACTGCTAAGTAACATTCATTTTCTACTTTACAGTTTTAATTGTTTAAACAAAAATAATAAAGAAGCTTTTGAGAAAAACAAATTTTGTTCTTTGGGCAAAAACAACATACTCTTTATTTTTTACTTTTATTGACTTTGTTTTTAGAGAGAGAGGAAGGGAGAGAAACATCAATGTGAGAAACATCCATCATCTGCCTCCTGCGCGCCCCCTACTGGGGATGGAGCCGCAACCCAGGTATGTGCCCTGACCCGGAATCAAACCAGGTCCTCTCAGTCCATGGGACCTCTCAATCCATGGGAGGGCGCTCAATCCACTGAGCAACACCAGCCAGCCTCCTCCTTTTTTTTTTTTTTTTTTTTTTTAAGAAAAGAGAGTTCAGGTTCTTGGAAGGCTTGAGAAATCTTTATTTTCAGGAAATGGTTTCCTGATTCCGTGGTTGAGCATGATTATACGTCATGAGGAAGTTGTCATTCTTAAATGTTAGATAGCATCCTTTTGAAGGTTTATGGGTCGCTGCCAAAGGTAAAAAAGATAAGTCTGGGGATCTTAAGTAAGCTGTGGGGCAGGTATAAGGGCTAAAGCCTGACAAGGCGGCAGCCTGCTTTCCCTTTCACCAGGCCCCAATCCTCCTGAGTCCCATCATCACGTTGCGGGAAACGTCCCTGAGGCACCGGATCCTCCCAAGGCCAATCCCACCATCGGGCCAAGAGGCTCAGTAGGGACCCACAGGGTGGAGGCTGGGTGCTGTGGCCGCAGCATCCACCCAGGGACTTGGGGTAGAGACTGTGGCTGGCCTACAGCTGGCCGGGTGTCGGGGTTAGATGGGCCCTGTCTAGGCTCACCTGCCGCTGTGCTAGGAAGGTCTCCCAGAGATACACGGTCCAGGAAAAGAGCAACACTGCCCCAAAAATACGCTTCTCCGCCGGCATCTCCCACATCGGGTCCAGCGATGCCCACATCCCCATGGCCACCTGGTTCCGCCAGCTCCTCAAGCGTGCAACGGTGCCACACCAACACAGTCCCCTCTGAGCGTCCTGGCAGTGTCACAGCTATTTCCGTCCCTTCCGAACGTCGCTGCAGCCACACCCGTCCCCATCCCACCCGCTGCGCGCAGCCGGCAGTGTTACACAAACACTCTTCCCCACGCCGACGCCCCTTAGGGCAGCCAAGTTTTTGCCGGAAAAGGAGCATTCCCGCCTTCCTCACTTCCGGCCCGAGGAGAACTGAGGCCCAGATGCTGCGTTCTGGCTTCCGCCAACCGAGCTGCTCATGCTGAGCTGCGTCGCACGCATTCCTTCCCTTCCCCTCCTCGCCGAGTGCCTGCTGAGGGTTCCGGCTTCCCTCCGGAGCACGGCATCGCTTTCTAGCTTCCAGATTTGCAGTTGCAACTCTTCGCTTCGGGGCCTGCCCTGCTGGGCTGCGGCCTGAGCCTCATTTTCCCGGCCGGGACAAGGCCCCTGGTAGTGGGACTGAGCAGGCACTAACCCAGAACGGACCGCCACTCCCGCCCTGAACTAGCGGGGAAGAACGAGGAGCAGACGTCTCAGGCTTTAGAGGCCATTCCTCTAACTAATGCTATTCGGACTGTGGTATGTTCATCCTGAGATACCTTAAGACTAAAGGGCTAGTTAACTACGAGACTAGGCAGTGTAAGTGCCGTATTTTGGCCTCTAGGGGAGGTGTTTTGAATGCAGGCATGTTAGACAGTGGGCGGTCGTGATGAGATTTCCATTCAAGATAGCCCTTTCCCAGCCCAAGTGAGTCAAAGGCGGCATTTTGACTAAGAGATAGTTCCCCTGGAGCAAAGCAAGGATAGCGTGAGTTAGAAATACTTGCTCTGAAAGGGTCTTACTTGATCTAGGGACAAACTCCTATCAAAGCACAGCGCTATGTCTGTCTTGGGATTCAGAAGTGAAATGTGGTCACAGGGACGCCTGTTAACACATTTGTTTGACCTGAACAGTGAAATTTTTTCTGACCGAAGATAATTCAGACTTGGTTCATTGGATTGCCACAGTGGTGTTGCTTACTTGCATAGTTATTATTTACAATGTATTGAGCTAAATCTGCAGCAGCAATTAAACTCTATTTGAACTACAGTGAAATTGTAGTGCTAAAGATGGGTGGAAATGACAATATCTTGAATTTCCCACTCTTCCTAAATGCTTCTAAATGAGAGTAATTATATAATTAAAAGTCACTTGAGAAAGTGATGGACTTTAGTGATAGGATAACAAATTATTTTGCAAGTCAAATTGTTTCCAGTTCTTTGCTTTACACAAAATTAGTGGCGGAACTAACTGAACTGTCATCTAATGAAGGAACATTATTTGGTTTTTGGCATATAACTCAGAAGGAAAACAAAGTTGATTGACATTTCTATAAGAAAACTAGCATTTCTGTCTATCTGTGTAGTATTTCTCAAGACTGTATCTACAAAAACAAAAAATATATCAGTAAGAAATAGCCATTCAGACACATGAATTAATTGGTGGAGAAGCCCCATCCATCTCACTGAGAACTGTATTTCCAGTAGAATTTTACATTTTATATTTATGTATTATTAAAATTTGTAATCATATCCTTTTGCAGATTTTTAATCATTAATTGTAATGATAATTATAATGATTAGTCAATTCAAAGAATTCTTTCCAATACATAGACCCATACGTTTACAGGAAAATTTTAAAAATTCTACTCTAGCCCTGGCCAGTTTGGCTCAGCGGTTAGAGTGTCGGCCCACCGACCAAAGGGTCTTGGGTTTAATTCTCAGTCAAAGGCATGTACCTGGGTTGCAGGTTTCATTCCTGGCCCTGGTCAGGGTCATGTGGGAGGCAACCAATCGATGTGAGAGAGACACCTCTCTCTCTCTGTCTCTGTTTCTCTCTCTCTCTCTCTCTCTCTCTCTCTCTCTCTCTCTCTCTTGCGCCCTCTCTCCCTTCCTCATCTAAAAAACAAAAAAATCAATAGAAAAATATCCTTGGGTAAGGATTAACAACAAAAATAAATAAAATAAAATAAAATTCTACTCTAATATGTACATATTTTTTTTATCTCAAACAAGTGATTAAAGGTTTTTCTAACAAAAATTTACATTTGGATAACATTTAATGGGGAAGTGGAATATAAATGTACATTAGAGATGATAAAAAATGTAGAATTAACAAATGTTAAAGGGCTTATTTGTGTAATTTTATTGTATTAAAATATGTTTTTCATTGATTTTTTTTTAGAGAGGGAGAGATAGAAACATTTATGTGAGAGAAACATGGATCTGCTTCCTCCCACACGCCCCCTACTGCAGATCAAGCATGCAACCCAGGCATGTGCCCCAACCTGGAATGGAACCAGGATCTCTCATGGCTCAATCCACTGAACCACAGCAGCTGGGCTTATTTGTTTAATTTTAAATGTATGTTAGTGGTTATTCAACTGTTATATAGATTCTGTTGGATACATTATAAAATGTAATTTTAGTTTCATCTTAAATTGTCATTATTTATAATTTTCCAGAATTTACATCCATTGCAAGTGTTTAAATTAATGATTAAGATATCAACTTAAAACATGAGCGGATAAACACTTTTTCAAAATTCTCTCTCCCTTGGGTGATCATTACTATGCTCTCTTCAGTCTTCTTGTCTTCATCTGTCTAGATCCACCCAGCCTGCTGCAGTTGGTCCAAAACCTCACAGAAGCTCCTGCCACCCAAACTTCGTGGCTAAGAGCACAGATTTAGTCGGGCTGCTTGAGTGCCAGACACAGCTGTACCACATATTAGCAACTTGCTTAACCTTTCTGTGCATCAGTTCCCCATCAGCAAAATGAGAATACTAGTATTTGCTTCCTCATATTGTGAGGATCAAATGAGAAAAATTGTGTAATTCTCTTAGCAGTGTACCTGGCTTGCCCAATAAAGATTAGCTACTAGCTCCCCATACTTGTGAGAATTGTATCAGTGTTGATTTGACACCATGTGTCTGAAGAGATGGAGGAACAAGAAGCTGGTGTGAAGTTTCTAAAAGTCAACACTGTAATTCACTCTTTCATTCAACAAATAACTGAGTTTCTGCTAGTATCAGAGACTGTTCTAGGTGCTTGGGACATATCAATGAACCAAAGTCCTTTCCTCTCCTGAAGCTTACAGACTTAGTGAGCTGGGGTGGATGGAGGGATTGATAGATAAGCAAATAAGTAACAGTAAAAGTGGAGGAGATTGATAAGTACTATGAAGAAAAAGCAGGGAAAGGGGGATACAGCTTGTCGCATGAGGGTGGGGGCACTACTTTATATAAGATGGTCAAGGAAGACCTCTCAGAATAGCTGACAGTTGAGCACAGACCCACAGCCATAGAGTATCTGGAGAAAGTGTGCCATGCACTATGAACAGCAAGTGCAAAGGCCCTGAAGTGGGACAGTGCTTCTTCACAATATTTGAGGAATGGTATGAGTATAGAGAGTAAGGAGGGGGGGTGCAGATCATGCCATCATACACAGTGTTTTAGTTAAGAACTTAACTTTTACTCTGAGTGAAAGAATAGGTCATTGGAAGATTTTAAGCCGAGTAGTAACATGATCTCTTTGACTCCTTTGTAGAGAACAAATATAATGGGGACACAGATGGAAACGGGATCTGATTAGGAGGCCATTTCAAGAACCAGATGAGAGATGATGGTGGCTTGGGCTAGGGTGATAGTAGTGGAGGGAGAAGTGAATTATGGAAAGGGAATAATCACTTGTTCCCCCTTGCAGAAAGATAGTGTTAATAGAGGACCTGGTCTGTCTGAACTCTGAAATAGGAGCCTCAAAACAAGGTATTGTCAGGGTTTTGCCAATGGAGAGAGACTGAATTAGAAGGATAAGAATTTTCCCTAGAGTTGTGGACACTAGTATGGGGTAGTTCTTCTACCCCATCTAACCTGAATGATAAAATAGCTCTCAAACCCTTTCCCTGTCTTGCCTTTATTCTCTTTTTTTTTCTTTATTGATTTTAGAGAGAGGAAGGGAGAGGGAGAGAGAGACAGAAACATCGATGAGCGAGAACATCGATTAGCCGCCTCCTGCATCCCCCCCACAACCTGGGCATGTGCTCCAACCAGGAATCAAACTGGTGACCTCTTGGTACATGGGTCAATACTCAACCACTGAGCCACACCAGCCGGGCTTGCCTTTATTCTCTACTTGCCAGGAATCCAAAGTAATGCCTGAATTGATGCCCTGGACATAAGTGTTCTGATCTCAAGAAAACAATGCCCCCACTGGGAATGAATACTTGATATTTTTCTCTTATGATTGTGGTGTGAATCACACATTCTTTCTGGGGAGCTTAGATCCAGGAACAAGATGACCTCTTTAGTTTCTATCACACTTTGCATTTAGCTCAATGTATGTCTCCCACACAGACTACCAAATTTATGTTACTCCTGTTAAAAACCTACAAAAGGCCCTGGCCAGTTTGGCTCAGCGGTTAGAGCGTCGGCCTGCGGTCCAGAGAGACCCGGGTTCGGTTCCCGCTAAGGGCATGTACCTCGGTTGCGGTTTGTCCCCAGCCCTGGTTGGGTCATGCAGGTGGCAACCACTCGATGTGTCCCTTCACAGCGATGTTTCTCTCTCTCTCTCTCTCTCTCTCCTCCTCTCTCTCCCTCCCGCTCTGTCTGAACAAAAAATGCCAAAATATCCTTGGGTGAGGATAAAAAAATAAATAAATAAAAAAAAATAAAAATAAAAACCTACAAAAAGCCCTGGCCAGTTTGGCTCAGCCATTGGAGCATCAGCCTGTGGACCAAAGACTCGTGGGTTTCATTCCAGTCAAGGGCACGTATCTTGGTTGAGGTTAGGTCCCTGGCCCTGGTTGGGGTAGTGCGGGAGGCAACCGGTCGATGTCTCTCACATCGATGTTTCTTTCTCTTTCTCTCTCACTCTCTCTCTCTCTCTCTCTCTCTCCCCCCCCCCCTCCCTCCCTCCCTCTCTCCCTCCCACTGTATCTGAAGATAAATATCCTCAGGTGAGGATTAAAAAAACAACAACAAACCTACAAAGGTCCATTTCCAACAATATGGTTTGACCTTTAAATGCCCTTCATTACCTGACATCAGTCTGTTCTTCTAGGCCCCTCACTTTCCTTTCCTTTGATATACCCCAGAGTGGTAACCAAGACAGAATGACTGGAACTGTGCAGGAAGACACTGAAGTTTAGATAGCACAAAAAATTGAGACATCGACTTTAAAAGATTACATGGCACTTTAGCAGCTAGCAATAGCAGTAGTTAATTTCTCACCTACACTGTCAGATAATGCACATTTACTCAGAGTGAAAAAAGAAGCTATGGGAAGATTTTGAGCAGAGTAGTAACACGATCTCTCTGACTACTGTGTAGAGAACAAATATAATGGGGACACAGATGGCAACAGGGAGTCCAGTTAGAGGCCATTTCAAGAACCAGGTGGTAACTCCCATCTGTTCTGTTTGCCACATCATGAATTAAAAGCTGATTTGAGGATGAGGTTAGTGTGTCTTGCCCTGAAAGAAAAATCCTTCATTGTAGCTTGGAAATAATCAGTTCTTCAGCCTCCCTGAAATGCTCCTTGTTCTCCAGGCAAGCTGCCATCTTTTATATGGCTTCATGATGATCCCAGCAGCAGGAGTACCTTCCTGCTGAATACCTTCCTATGTAATCTTTTATGGGACAAATCATTGTCACCTCCCCAAAGCCTTTCCTGACCCCAACCTATATTCACCAACCTGTTGAACTATTTTTGCACTGAGTACACTATACAATGAAGTCTCATTTTACACAGTAGTTTCATTTTAACATCAGTGCATTGGAGAAAAATGATCAAAATTAACCTTGGAAAGCCCTTATGAAGGCACCACTTGGGAGACAGCTATATTGTCTCCTGTTGAACAGCATAGTCAGTTTTTGTCCAGCACAGCAATAAACCAGTTTATTTGCACAGCAAGTAAAAAATTTCATTTAGATGTCAAGTGTTTCAATGAGTGTAATCACATTTATTGTGGCAAAAATGCACAATAAAGTTTGTGGAATATGAGACCCACTGAGAGGACCATCTACTGTCTTTTCCCCAGTAGGCCATCTTTCTTGTCAGGGAACACACTCAAATTGAGTGTAATGGCAGGTAGGTGCTTTCTCACATTCTTCCCTCCCTGCCAAACTGGATTTTTAAAAAAATTTATCGATTTTAGAGAGAGAGAAACATTGATTGTTTTTCCACTTATTCATGCGTTCACTGGTTGACCTTTGTACATGCCCTGACTGGGGATCAAACCTGCAACTTTGGCACATTGGGATGATGCTCTGACCAGCTGAGTGCTGCCAATGTGGATTCACATGAGAATTCCCCTAAATTCAAGATATTATGACCTCACTGTATTGTAATTCCTTGTTCTGAAATTACCTGTCCAAACAGTCAAATTGAGTGCTCCTAAAGCACTCAGAACAGATTCTCTAGGATTATCACATTGCTTAGCACAGAGGAAGCATCAGTAAAAGTTGGATAAAGTTAAAGAGTCTCCTTTATGTCCACCCCACCCTTGCTCACTTCTGAGTAATGCAGGGAGACTCCTGGGCCAAATATTTATTTTGGACTCAAGATCAGCACAAGGGCCAGCCTACCCCTACAGGACAATCCACCGCTTCACCCTTCAATGGCACTTTCTTGCTGTTTATTATATCCAATCCAACCTCTTCAGCATGGAGCTGAAGGCCACATCCCTGAACACTCTCCCTTCTTTTCCCACTCCCATATCCATTTGGCTATCCTTTTCTGTATGACTGCTTAGTCTCCAGCCTGTGGAGCATGTACCACAATCTCAGACAGTTTAAACTACCACCATACCCAGTATTACCCCACCACACAGGCAGATATGTTGGGCTCTATTGAATAGAGAGCCAAGCCTTGTAGGGTAATTTTAATATAGTTCTCTACCTTTATTGGTACACCACTGCACACATAAGGGAAACAGTGCTTTTCTGGAAAGTTTGGAGTCCATCAGATTTCAGATGTGGAAGTAAACCCTGATGTGGGCAAGGGACTCTGGCAGTCAGAGCAGCTGCAGTAGGGCTCAGAGGAGCAATCCCTCTTCGTGGCAGGTTTTTGAGAAACGATCATCCCCTCCAGGTTCTTCACTTTGCTTTCTACCATCTGAAGTTTTTTCAAAATTTTCTCTTGCAGACCCAAGGACAGGAGGGTATTCTTGTCTTGAACTGAGAGACCAATCTTTTCTGGGTTGATCAGCAAAGCCTGCAAAAAATCTGAGCCCTTCTTGTAAAGTTTGTAGAGTGTGACTACAAACAACAACATGTTCTAAAATAAAACAAGAGAAGTTGAAAGTTACTTATTTATTCATATGTAATGCTAGTTTGCTATAGATGCAAAACAAAACAAAAAACTAATGGTAACAATAATCTCATTCCTTCGCCAAGCATTAACAAAACATCTCCCCCATTTCATCTTTTGATCTTCACCACAAAATGGAGTGGTAGGCAGGTCAGGGATTATTAATTGCATTTATTTAATAAAGATTTAATAATAGATACCCTTTGCTGAAAGTTTGCTACATGTAGGGCTCTTTGATAGGAGTTTCCTTGCCTGTGCATGACCTATTTATGTTTAAAAAAAAGACCACACATCTGAATAGCTATTTAATTACCTTCCAGTTTGAACCCTGTCATTGTCCAAGGTCATAAACTTGGAAATGGTAGAGCCAGTACTGGAATCCAGGAATTCTGACTTCCATGTATGTTCTTTTAAGACACATGGTCTGAAAAACTGGGTGTCTTGGTCATGGCAAAAACAACAACAACCTTTTTTAATGTACCAGGACAGATTCCTGCCAGAAGAAGAAAAACAAAACAAAACAAAAAAACACCCAATCATCTTTTTTCCTTATAATACTAGCACTGCATATTGAGTACTTATGTGCTAAACTTTATACATAGAGTAACTCCTTTAATCCTCACAACCCTTAGGGAGGCACTGTTAGCAAACCCATTTTACAGCTAAGGAAACTGGGGTTTAGAGGCTAAGTGACTGCTCTTGGTCACACAGCAAGTGGTGGGACAAAGATTTAAGCCTCAGCAGTCGACTTCAGAGCCCGTGCTATTTACAATCTGTTCAACTGCTTTTTCTTGCCTGAGGTTTCTGGAGGGCTGTGGACTCATCTTTCTGATTGAGCTAAACATTAATCACGCAAGAGCAGAACTCAGAATTACAGATGAGAGTTTGGGGTTTTTTTGGCTTTATATTCTTCTATCATCTAATTATAATGTGAGTATATATACACACATGTCCATGTTGGGGATTGAAGTCAGATTATGTTGAATGAGATTTTGGAAAAGAATTGAATTTGAATCCTAAAAGTTGGGTTCACATCTCAGCTTTTCCAATCTCTGTCAACTTGGGTAGGTGATAACCACGTTTCCTGTACAAAATGGAGATGAGAATCCCTGCCCTGCCTATCATGCAGGGTTTTGAAAGATTAAGAAAATGCATATGACCGTGGTTCCTCAACAGTAGTGACATGCTGTAAAATGATCTGGTATAACTTCTCTTAGCATTTGCCAAGTAAACCAGTCACCCTTTAAGAAAGTCTTTTTAAAAAAATATCCGACCTCCTTTAATTTCCACTGAACCTTAGTTCACCTCATTTTTTGTGTGTGTCACATGAAAATAACTTCTATCCATTTCATGGAATTGTTGGGATTCTCAAAGCATTTTGACTATGTTGTAAATATAGCTATTATTATTGGTGATTAAACAGAGGTATGTAAAATTCTAAATGTTTCTAATAATTTCAGCCAATTATACTCCTCTTACCAAAAAGAGCCACTGTATACTTATGGAATCCTATCTTGTTAAAACAAGGAAATAATGAAAACACTATGAAGACTAAATGAATGAATATACATGCCTCCTTATCAGTTAGAGAACAATAGCACAGTAAGAACCCAAGATCCCAGTTATATTCAAGGAGCCTGTCTGGCACATAGACACTCAAAGATGAAACAGTGATCAAATAAATTTGGGGGTAAGCTGCCTTCTCAGGTTTGTGAACTTGTTTGATCTATTTTACTATAAGATAATCCGAATACAATTGTGAGAAAGAGCATTTTTTACGCTCAAAACCAAATTGCAATAGTTTTTAAGGATAATTTAGTTTCAACCAACTAAAGAACCTTCAGAGACAACCCTTGCTCATCTGAATGGTCTTAAAACTGAGTGGCAGCAATATGGGAGAAGTAATTAAGTTTCTATGTATAACTATTTAAATTTCTCTGTAACAAAAGAATATAACCTGAAATGACCGAACACTTCGTTTCCATAAGGTATATAGTCCTATTCCCAACAAAATAAGAAAGAAAATCCCCAGGATAACTTGCAGAGCCGGAGCAACATTATCTAGTAGCCCCAAATTTGTTTGCTGAGTCACATTAGTCTCTCCCAGAAGAGTTGTTTGTAGCCAATTCCATATTGAGCTCAGAGAGACATAATCTATAATGTCCCAGGGAGAAGATGAAGGTGAAGATGTTGACATTTTAATAAGATAGCAGTTCTAGGAGCTACATGTTCAGAAGCTTCAGGAACCTAGACATGAGTTAGGGAAAGTGGCAGGGGAGCCCAGGTGTTCTAGAACCACTGTGAGCTGTGCTTTGTGATGTCACCATCCTAAAGATCAGCTTGCTTCCTACTCACCCAGTGACCCTTCTCACTCAAAACAAGCTAGGTACTGACTGGCCTGGGTTTTCAGTTCAGTCATATTGCTTTCTCTGATCTTTGACAAGTCCTAGCTCTAGCGCAGCACTGTCTAATAGAATTTTCTGCAAAGATGGAACTATATGCTCTGTCCAATATGGTAGCCATTAGTCACTTGAAATGTGCATAGAGGAACTGAGTTTTACATTTTATTTCATTTTAATTAAATGTGGCTAGTAGTTCACTTCTTGGACAGTGTATAGATCATTTCCAATAATCCATGGAATGAACAGCAATATTTTCACATGACAAATGAGAAAACTGAGGTGATGTGGAGATTTGAGGGAACAGGATTTGGAGAGGGCTTTACTAAAGAGTGAATAATTTACTTGGTAAATGTGGAGAGAGGTTATTGCTGGATCATTTTGAAGCATTGCTTTTTTCATGTCATTATTGTTTAGACAAATTATGATCTTTAGAAAGGCTTTTAACCTTTAATCCTCACTTTGCTCATCTTTTTAGAGGGAGGAACCCACCTCCTTAACAATTTATATTAGGAACAAATGGAATCATTTTCTAAACATTTTGTAAACAGTAGCATGTTGCACTATAAACTATTCGGCATGTTATCAAATAAATTATTTACTGATGAGAATCTATCTTTTCAGCAAGGGCTACATGAAAATATAAAATGTTTGATCTGTTCCCAAAAACTTAACACAGAAAAAAATAGTTTGCACACAGCAAGAATCCAAGAGAGTCTGCACCCAAGAGGAGGGGAAAGGCACAATAAGAAAGAGAAAGGGTCAGTTATGACGAAAACGTTTTAGAAAGTACTGTCTAATGCTACTCCAAGTTGTTCACTGTGGTTGACTGAAAGAACAGGAATAGGGAAGCCTGGTGGGGAAGGAATAACTGTTTTGTTCTTAAAGGAATCAGAGGTATGGTAAGTTGCTTGAGGTGTCAGAGACACATCCAGAAAATGGAGTCTAGAATGCTGTTGGAAATAAAGTACTTATGTCAAGGAGAAATTATTTAGGAGTGACTGCTGTGGATGTTAAACCCATAGTCTGCTAGTAACTGACTGAAGCCAGAATCCTTTTTTTTCCCCCTTAATCCTCACCTGAGGATATTTTTCCATTGATTTTTTTCAGATAAAGTGGGAGAGAGAGAGAAACATCAATTGGTTGCTTCCCACATTACCTTGATCAGGGCTGGCGATCGAACTGGAAACTGAGGTACATGCCCTTGACAAGGGATCAAACCTGTAACTCTTCGGTCCTTGGGCTGACGCTCTAACCGTTGAGCCAAAGTGGCCAGGGCCAGAATCCTTTCTAGTAATGACTAAAAGTTACTCAGATATGGCTTGGGATTTGATTATAACGAGTTAAACATAGGTCAGAAACCATTCAAGAATGGTAACCAGGCCCTGGCCAGTTTGGCTCAGCGGTTAGAGCGTCAGCCTGCGGTCCTGAGAGACCCAGGTTCGGGTACTGAGAGACCCAGGTTCGGTTCCCGCTAAGGGCACGTACTTCGGTTGCAGTTTGTCCCCGGCCCTGGTTGGTCGTGCGGGTGGCAGCCACTCGATGTGTCCCTTCACGTCGATATTTCTCTCTCTCTCTCCCTTCCTCTCTCTCCCTCCCACTCTATCTGTACAAAAAATGGAAAAATATCCTCGGGTGAGGATAAAAAAAATAAAAATAAAGTCTATTTAAAAAAAAAAAAAGAATGGTAACCAGAAACTTTTTGGAGAAAGATAGGGTTGTGACAGCTGAATCATTATCTAAGACTCCCCACACTCGCTTAGATCCCCATTACAATGTACCTTATACTTTACTTTCAAAGCACTTAACCATAGTGTGCAACTTTTGGTTTAGGATTTGTCTTTCTGGTCTATTATCAACTCAAGGAAGACAAGGACCATGTACATTTTATTGACTACTGTATCCCTAGTGCTTGGCACATAGCACACATTAAAATATTTTTAAGTAAATGCAAAGTCCCTTAGAAGAATTCTAGGTATCTATTCCAGCCTAAATTGTTCATTATCAAGTGCCTATTACCATATTTGTCTACTAGTCTGTATAGATGCTTTACACAGTAGCTGTTATGATAAACCTTTGAAAGTTTAATGGATTTAGGGTCAATTTTGGTTCTACTATTCACTAACCTTGTTACCTTGGGCAAATTACTTAATCTGAGGATCAAGTCTTCATTTGTAAATTTTTTTCCCTGTATTATTATTTTGTTGAGCGAGAGAGAAACATCAGTGAGAGAGAACATCGATTGGCTACCTCCTGTATGCCCCCCCACTGGGGATTTGACCCACAACCTGGGCATGTGCCCTGACTGGAAACACCAGCTGGGCTCAAGTCTTCATTTGTAAAGTGGGAGTTATTTCTACCTACCTTATGGAGCTGTAATGAAAATTTGATCATTTCTGTACAAATATGTTACACATGTAGATGAGGGTAACTATTATTTGTAGTGACATTTATGGCCAAATAGAAGCTATTGTAAATCTCAATAATATAAGGTGCCTCAAAGAGGAAGCTTTTCCTGTCCTCTTTTTAACAATTTTTAATATTTCATTTAATGTCTGTCTTCCTTACTAGACTCTAATCTCCATAATGCAGGAAACTTACCATATCATGTTCAACACTCTTATCCCCAGGAGCTAGTAAATATTTGCCTATACCTTTCCTGTGCCTCCTGTCTTTTCTTTTCCAGGCTAAATGTACCAAATACAGGTTAAATCTGACTATCCTGGTTAACCTTCTTCAAAGTGGTTCAGAACTCCAAATGCAGTGTGTTAGAATCTATTCCTGCAGGTGTAGAGCCCCCGCAAGTCAAAATAGAGTGGGCCACTCTTTCTAGACTCAGCTTTATGTAATAGGAGGCTTTGCCCCTGAATCTGTAATACAAAGCCAGGAGTCATCAGTCTGTGGGGGTGGGAGTTGGGAAGGAGAGGGGACTGAGCAAACTTTTCTGACTTTTAGAAGATTCTTCGAGAAAGGTTGACTTTTTCACAAGTTGTATGTTATTCACAGAAACAATACACACCAGTTTTCCATCTCTTCCCTCACATGAAATGTCATTACTGGATGTATGACTGGAGCTGGAGCTGCATAACCTGGCTTTTACAAACTAGACTTCAGCCTTTACCCTGCACTATTCATGTTCCCAAATACAGTTTAATTATAGAACGTTGGTATTTTTGGTACTTTAAATACCACCTGCAGCCCTGATCAGTGTGGCTCAGTTTGTTGGGCGTCATCCTGTGCAATGAAAGGTTGATGGTTTGATTCTGGGTCAGGGCCTATGCCCGGGGTTGTGGGATTGATTCCCAGTAGGGGGCGTACAGGAGGGAGCCAAACATCACAAATGTCTCTCCCTCTCTCTCTAAAAAATAAAATTTTTAAATGCCACCTGCAACTTTCCATCTTACTTCCTACACATTAAGTTCCCCTCTCTGATATTCTTTCAGTCAGCAGAGATTGGGAACTAGGCTCCACCTCTTCCTAGCTTTTATCAGTTAGGCAAAACATTTCAACTCGAAAGGTTTTGTCTGTCAAATAAGGATAGCAGTACCAACTTCATGGAGTTACAAAAATTCAACAAGATTTTATGTAAAGTGCTAAAAAAAAGTGTTATACTGAATTCTCGCAAACATCCCACTTTGTATTCTAGCCCATTGCTTCTAGGACTTTTCCATGCCTGTGAATCATCTGAAGACCTTATTAAAATGCAGATTTGATCCAGAAGGTCTGGACATTCTACATTTCTAACAAGCTCCTAGGTGATACCCATGCTTCTGGCCTACGGCCAACACTTTGATTAAGAATGTTTATTTTAAGCTACCCCAGCCCTCACATTTAAGCTCCACAACAGCAGATGCCTTGACAAATTTACTTTGGTATTTTTATATCCCAAAGCATCTAAAATGATCTTTACATATATGTGTACTTAAATATTTGGTTAATGGTTAGCTCTGTCCTCCAATGACTATGTCCTTGGCAGTGCAGCTCTGAAGTAGGTGACCTGGGACTAAGAAAGGATACATTGGGGATGGAATCCTTAAGGCCAATCAAAAACTTTCTTCTCCATCATTTCCCACCCTCTCTTTTACACATGTAATCATGAATATGGGGAAGATACTGAAGCAAGAGAATTCTGGGTAAAAAGACAGAATGAAAGTGCCTGGCACTCTCTATCTCTACCCATCATTTCAGGAGGCATTTTTATATTGAAAAAGGCTTTGAAAACAAAGTCAATGTTTTCAAGTCTGGGATAAATCCCAGAGACATCAAGAAAAATAATGGTACCTAAAAGCTATAAATATAACCCTTTGGCTTTCTGAATTACCAGAGAGTCATACGTGCTTCTAACATAAAACAATATTCAATAAAGATCAAATGAAGCAAGCTGCTTCAACCAGAATAGAAAATTATGTTAGGGTCAACCATTTTATCCTAAGTACTTGAAGCAGACTTTCAATTGGGTTCTGAAAACTAGGGTTTGGTTCCACTGCAAAGACTTACTCACTTGGTCCTTCCAGGGGGTAGGAGTTAGGTGTGGCTGAACGGATATAGTTTATTCTTGAGCAAATTAGCAGCTTTTTCTTGTTTCTGGTTAAAAATCTCTAGTATGAGGAATCTTTAAAACCCATTTCTCTTCACTTCATAAGTGAGGAAAACTGAGGCCCACAGAAGAAATTAGCTCAAGATCCCAAGGAGTCACCTGTGGCCTCAGCCTCTAATATGTTCCACTGTTTCTGCCACTTTTTCTTTCAACAGATTTTTATTTGACATTCCTGTTAACTACTGTGATCTGAACCAAGCAACAATTGGGTGTAGGGGATGCTTTAGACTTAGGGTGAGAAGTTGGCAGAATGAAATTCCCAAAAAGCTGACAAAGCAACAAGGTTTAAGGGTTAGAGAAAAGATCTTAAAATCCTAACCAGTCATAAAAAAGGGATGTCAGGAATGTTTTAAGTCATTTCATTGCTAGCTAATGAAAGTGGCTGAAAACTTCTTAAGGAATAGAGAATAAGGCTATTCTATTTATAAGAACACATCACTTTCCTTGTCATTAGACATAGATGTCCCACAGTATACTGAAACTCAACACGTTCAAAGACCAAACTCATCTTGGTTTTCCAACCTCTTCCCCAAAACCTATTCCTCCTTTCTTTTTTTATTCCCATCTCAATCAGTTCCATCACTTTACATTTTCCTCAAAATGTTTTCTTCATCCTCCAATGCCCAACAATATGCTTAAATTTCTCAATTTAATTTACTTTTCCTTTGGCAAATGTCAGTACAGACTCTCACCAAGTTGGCTTCAATTACTTCAGCAGTCTTATATATTCCATTTCAGCCCCTCAAATCACATTCAGCTGAAGTGATCTATAAATTGTTATTTTGTTTAAAATACTTCAAAGGCTCTCAGCTGCCTGTGGACTCAAGTCCAGAATCATTCATGTTCATGGTTTGGTTCCTAGTTATTTCTCTCTACAATCTCATCCACCTCAGTGCTCCCTGCTCCCTTTTTACTGACAGACTGTCAAATTATTTGTAGTTCCCATGACTTCATACCTCTGAATTTGCTATGCCCTTCATGTTCTGCTTGGCATACCCTCTCCTTTCTACCCAGACATCTTCTTGGAGCTTTCATAAATTCCAAAGCTCACTACTCAATGTGAAATTTTTCTTTCTACAAGAAAATTTTAAGGCAATAGTCACTCAAAAAGAAGCTTAATCTGAATGGGCCTGTTAGTAAGAAATAAAAAAATACTGGGGTAAAATAGAAATGCACATTCTAGAAAATACAAGTGCAATTCCAGCTTATGTATGGCATGAAAACTCTTTATGAGTAAACAAGAAATGGGTGAAAAATTGTAATTTATTGAAACTCAACTCAAAAAATATAAGATGCTGTAGTGTACAATATATTACACAAAGCACCCTCAGGTGCACATTCAAGTCAAGTAAGAACTCCATATCCCCAGCCCTCCCACCCTGGGACCTTAGTATTTGTTCCATATACAATCATGCACACTTAATTTGAAAAAGGAAGCCCCAATATATTTTGATGTATTAATTAGCACCAAACAAGAGTACAGTTCCATTTCTTATTTTTAATAAACAAAAACCCAATCAAAAACCAACTGGAGAGCTAATGGACTCAGCCAATAGTGCTGACATAGATATTATACATTCATGTAAATACACAGCCTATTCTACCTTAAACAATGGTATGGCTGGTTCTCAGCCTTTGTTCAAGTTGGCAATTGTCCCCCATTTTGCAGTGTTGGAGCCAGTCTGTTTCAAAAACAAATTGCTATTTAGGAACTTCCTACACAAAGCTCATCTGTCTTTTTTGTTGGAAACAAGTCTAAAATTGGTGTGGAAAACTTAGATCTTTCAAGGACAACCACTGGCCGAAGATAATGAAGCTGTTTTAAGGCAAGCTCTCCACAGTCTGTTAATGCTTTGTCCAATACGACCCTCAGGTTTTCCAAGGAAGGAACTGTTGTTGTCTCAGCTACCATTAAAGGTGGGATGGCAGTCAGGTTCTCATGAATTGCAGAGTCACTGGAAGAATGAGGTATGTCAACTTCAGGGTCGTTGTCATTCACCACAGTATTTGCCGCAACAGTCCCTGTTAAGTCATTACTGGACTGTGAAGAGTTACTTAATGCTAAGTGCTCTGAAGGCTCCCAATCATCAAAATCGTCTTCTTTCTCTTCACTTTCCTGAATAAATTTCAGAAATGAAGATTCAAATCCCATAGGTTTATAAGTCTTCAAATCAAATGACCTGGGCTGTGGGTGCTTCCTAAAATTCTCTTTTGGGACATGGGTTGAATTTTTTACAGTGTCTTCTTGCCCTGAACTTTGCTGCCCACTTTCTGAGTCTTTGATCCTTGGTAAAGGCAGCTGGAAACTCGTGAAGTAAGTCCCATTTTCAGTCCCATCAGGATTAGGTATGGAATTTTCTATTTTACAAGGAGGAGGCTGAACTATATTACATTGTTCCAAAGAAGTGGTTTCTGAACTATGGCTGCATTTCAAAGTTCCTCTGTAAAGCAGAGTATCTGTCTCAAATACTTGGTTGTTTTCTGTACATCCTTTCTGACCTCCCTCCCTTTCACCTGTATGAAGGGGATCAGTGCTCTGGACAGGTGCGCTATGGTCACCTGGGGAGTGGCTATGCTTTGTGTGCTCTAATTCACAGCTTCCATCTTCTTCTTTTTTAATATAGGACTCTATTTCAGAAGGCGGTTCCTCCTTAATTTTGGTACCATACTTAACACAAATGACAAGATTTTCCATCTGTTGCTCTAAATAGGCACTACTCATCTGATGGGTACGTTTGTAATGCCTCACTATACTGCTCTCCAACTTCACCACAGATAAACATCCTTGAACCATGCAGGGGTACTGTGTGTGCTCAGAATGCTCCACACACATATGGAGGGCTTCAGCTCTTGTTTTAAAAGTAATCGGAGCTTTCTTATCTTTGATTAAGCCACATTTTTTAGGTTTAGCATTAAATGACCTCCTTGTAGTCTGATGTTCATGCCCCTGAGTGAGAGTTGTTTGACACAACTTTTCACTCCTTAGCAGCCTTTCATTTGCCACTTTCTGACTTCTAAACAGATCATCATAATAGTCCTTATGTCGGTAATAGACATGTTGAGAATAATTACTGCGATGGGTGAAAATCTGGCCACAGCCATTAAGATCACAATGAATTTCATAATCTGAATGTATTTCTCCTTCAATATTATGCTGCTCCATCAAGTGGTGCTTCAATTTGCTGAATGTATAAAAAACAGCAGGGCACTGTGGCTGGTTACAGGAAAACCTTGCTGCAGATTCAGCTTCAGAAAGCACTTTAGGCTCTTCAATATGGTCTAGATTATGAGAGTCAGTACAGTGCTTAGCAAGAGCTTTGGAACACAGGAAGCGTTTGTTACATTCTTTATATTTGCAAGCAAATATCTTTTTACATTTGACAAGTTCCCTTTTGGTTCTTGCTTTATCTTTCTCTAAACATAACTGTTCTTTGTTGTACTGATGTACAGTTCTGTAATGGCGAATCAAGCCTTTTAGATTGGTGAATGAGGAGTTGCAAGTTTTATGGATACAATGGAATGGTTTGTGGTATTTATTCAAAATATAGCAGAGGTTTCCTTTAGCAACAGTTCTCCTGCTACCTCTACCCTCTCTTCCTTCTTGTTCTTCTCTATGGCTACCTATTGGTGATGAAATATCAGATGTTTTACTTTCTGTTTCTTCACAAGATGATTCTAAATCTGTTTCTGAACTGCATTCATCCTTTTTAGAATGACAGTGTGGCTTCTCAGAGTTACTGTTGGGATCACCTCCAAGTTCGACAGAACAATCATCTTTCAACCTATCAACTGAGCATGGGCCTTCATGATCACATTTTTCATTATCTAATAGTTTGTGAGTTACTCTGTCACTGCCAATTTGATGTTTATTTTTATAATGAATCCTAAGGTGTGTTTTTCTTGTAAATGACCTTTGGCAAATATGACACTGGAATGGGGAATACCGATGTTGAAACATGGTTAACTGGAGGACTTTTTCTTTTGAATAATTATGCTTTTTAAGATAATGCATTAACAAAGCCTCTCTGGTTACAAATTCATATTTGCATCCTTGAAGCTCACAGAAAAAAGGCTTAGCTGCCAACTGTGCAAGGTATTGACTTGGCATATTTTCATCTTGATTCTGAAAATTAATGTCTGTGATAGATGAAACCGACTGAAGAGACTTAGCACCACTGGATGGGTACCCCTGCAATGACCCTGAGAAAGATCCATGCGTTATTGAGTTTTTCAAGCTTAAATGTTTCAAGCGCAACAGAAGTTCCAACATGGTATCCTCTGTACATGGCCTTTTAGAAGCACAAATGGAGGATTCTGAAGAATAACCTTGATGTTCTCGTTTACATTTAGTATGAATATTGTGATCTAGACCTTCATCTGGGGAGTCACTGTTTGTATCTGAGCTGGGTTTAGGTTCTGCATCAAACTTTACAGTTGTTTGATTGTGTTCATTACCCAAACAGGGAAAGAGATCTTTTGTCTTTATCTTTTTGGGTTTAAAATGGTATGGATGAACCTTTCGTAGATGCTTCTGCATCCCTCTTGCATTTTTGTAAGTGGAACCACAGCCATCAAAACCACAGGTAAACTTAGTCCCATCAAAACAAACTGCCACACTGGAACATTTTTCTTTTAAGCTGGAGGGCACAAAGACTTTCTCATGAGATAACAATATATCCTGCATGGTTTCAGAGTGATCCAGTGTGTCAATTAACTCTTCATTCATGGAAGCTGAAGAGCTATGACTTAACTGATCACTAGAATTACTGTCACTGTTTTCTTTCAGATTTTCTGCAGTTTCTAATTGAGAACTAGCTGATCCTGCACAGAAAAGATCCTCAGGTAAATGTGATTTATCAGTTTGGTCATGTAGATGGGGCTGGTCAATACACTCTTGCTTTTCACCTGCTGCAGACTCCTCAAGTTTCACTGATTTCTTTACATCTCCATTTGAACTTTCAACGTTATGCATTAAGAGGTGATTCTGGTATTCAATTTTGGAATAATAGAACTTTTTACAGCCAACAAAGTTGCATGTGTAAGATGCATCCCTAAAGTGTTGTGCTTCATGATGGTAAAGCTGTCCCAAGTCACTGAAAACAATATTACAGCCATTTAATTCACATTTATAACGCAGATCATCATGTTTTTGTTTATGGTTAAGTAGCTCATTCACTGATCCAAACCTAGCATAGCAATCTATAGACACACACATGTAAGGTTGAGGACCACAATGCACTTGTTCATGCTCCCGCAGGTGAAATGCAGACATGAAATGTCGTCGACAATAAGTACACTTCTCTCTTCTATTTTTCATATCCAAGTAGTGCTTGGCATTTTCGTCATTGTTTTGGTGTTCAGCTTTAAGATGTACACTTAAGTATTTAAATTGCTTAAACACACGGGAACAGTCTGTGCCAGGACATGGGTACAAATCTCTGTCTTGCAGGTGGCAATCTTCTAATTTGCTGAATGTGACATATTCATGAGACTCTCCTTTGGCTTGTTCATTCAGTGACTGATTTTGCTCCAGGGCTGCAGAGGGACTCTTGGGACAAATTCCCTTTTGAGAGCCTTTTAACAGTAATTTCTTTCTAGAGCGGTCCCTTCTGCTTGGTGGCATTTTAACATGTTCCATCACATGAGGAACAAATATTTCTTTTCTCTTGAACTTTTTAATACAAACTGGACAAGTGTAAATTCCATCTTCCATGTGCATCTTAGAATGATGAAGAATCCTGGCCTCTATACATTCCCGCTTACATAACAAACAGAAAAATTTATACTGAAGCCACCTCTGGTATCTTTCAGAAGAACCAATGGGTTTTTTATCTCTTTTCTCCTTGTGCTGATCTGTCAAATATCTTCTTCTATATTGTTTATCTTCTTTACTTTCCTCATAGTCACTGAGAAATGACTCTAAAACATCTGTGTCATTAATAGACATTTCATAGCCACTTAGATCATCATCAGAATCTGAGGCCTCTTGTCCTAGTAGTTGGTGGCAGTGTCGTTTTAAAGTTTTCCAGTCCCAAAATTCAGGATCAAAAGGCCAATGGGCTTTTAAAGCTAATAAAAGCTCACATCGTAGAGAATTTGGAACTGGTGCATTTTCTTCATCAAATTTTTGATCTGGTTGCAAATATAATTCTTCCAACATATTAAACCCATCCAAAGTGGGTTCAATTAAGAATTCTGTAAGCTGACAGGCTCGTCTGACTTCTAAATCTTCTGGTAAAAGACAAGCAATTGTTTTACAAACTGATGCCTTCATTTCTTCATCCTCACTTGATCTGAGTTGAAGAGCTCTGACACATAGTAAAATCGATACCCCAAGACCAGCATCTTGTGCCTACAAGGAAAACAGGAAAGAAAAGTTATTCTTTTATTATAGAAACATTATATAAACTGTGTATTAAAGCAGTCCCTAACACTCAAGAAATTTACCTAAGTGCCAAACATATCTGGTAATTTGTAATAAAAGACTAGTTCACACAAGATGACTTTTCTATGAAAGGGACTGAAATGGAATGGGAAAATAATATGAACAAAGAAAAGCAGGAACCTATGGCAGCATAGCTTAAAAGCATTACTTAAGAGCACAGAATTTTGAGTTAGACTTTGACTGTCTTTGAACCCCAGTTTCACTATAGTGACAAGTTCTTAACTCCTCTATGCCTCAGTTTTGTCATCTGTAAAATAATAATAGTAGTATCAGATTTTCCTAACATTGTTATAAAAATGAAGATAATATACAATGATTACTACGGTGTTGGCACATAGTAAATATTCAACAGAATACCATGTAAAATAACTGAGGATAAATTCCACTGTTCAAATCAGGAATCAATCTCCTAAACAAATTATTCCATGTTGGGCACCATTCAAAATGCTGAAAACATATAGAAATAATTACCATAAATTTACAAAACCCTTACTACACATTAGGCACTACTCTAAATAAACTTTTTGCATACATTATCCTCATTTTATAAGTGAAGAAACCAAGGCTCAGAAGATTAGCTGCCCAGTGTCACTAGCTGGTGGGCAGAGGAACAAATCTTTTTCCAGAGCCTGAGTTCTTAATCACTTTACAGCCTACCTGACTCCAAAGCTTAACTGACTTCATTATATCCCATGTACCCTTAATACAATATGCCAAGCTACTCTTTGTTCCCAGTTTAAAAACCAATTTATACATGTCCATCAATTTCTTCAAAGACAACCACATCAAAATTACAACCAAATTATAGCACAACCATCCTTCAGAACCGCCTGAAATCAAGCTGAAAAGAACTACAACTACGAAATTAAAGCAGCAGCCACATCAAGACTGGTAGGAGGGGTGGAGGCATGGACTGGCTGGTCCCATACCCTCCTGCGGTAGGTTACAATCAAGAGAGCTACCTCGGCTGTAAAGGTTCTCCCTGAGGAGTGATGGGGTCCCCGTCTCACACAGATACCCAGCTCAGGGTTCCAGAGCCAGAAAGTGAAATCCCCATAACTTCTGGCTGTAAAAACCAGTGGGAACTGAGGCTGAGGGAGGCTGAGGCTGCTACAGCCCCAGGCAGCTCCTCTTAAAGAGCGCAGGCACAGACTTACTGACTAGCTCCCTCTAAGCTTGGAGGGGAGACGGCGTGAAAGGCACCAGAGGCATACAGGGAAGAACTGAGCTGCTTGGCCTCGGGACAAGGGCTGGAGAGGCAGCTTTCTCTCAGACAGACTGCTGTCATGGCCTTTGTTCCTTTGTCCCCTGGGGAGGCAGAGAGCTACCATATCTGTGACTCCAGCAACCTGGATCACCCTGTTTGCCCTGCCCTGGTGATTCCAAGGCCCTGTCCCACCCAACTTTTGGACCCAACCAAGCTGTTTCCAAAGGCTTTACCATAGGATTGGCCTGTTTTGGATTCTGCTTCAGAGTTTCCTAAAATCTCAAACAAGCAGCATCTGGTCTCAGCAAGCTCCATTCCTCTCACTAAGTGGCCCCAGGCCTAGCACTAGAAGTAGCCAGCCTTAGTTCACAATTTGGCTTTTACTAGGCATCTCCAAGCCCGGCACAAGAAGCAGCCATTGGCAGATCACTTTTTGCTTATGCCGGGTAGCACCAGATAGAACACAGGCAGTGGCTGACCTTGCCCCAGAGCCAGCACACCTAGTGGACAGCTTCAGACCACATCGAAACACCACCACCCAACCACCTTCACAAGTGACACACTCAATGAGTGGGCCCAGTGGGTACCAGAGCCCTACTGAAGTAAGTTTTGCTCTGTGTGGTGGGCCCCTGCACAGCTGATCCTCCAAGGTAGTCAGAGGCAAGTGGTCAATGGGTACAGCCAGTCCTTGCAGCTGATCAACCTGAGTAAATCCCTCCCATTGACATGCCAACAGCAATCAAGACTCAATTACAACAGAAGGGTGTACAGTCCACAGGAGGGGTGCACCTTGAGGGCCCAGCTGAGGTGATCAGGGAGGCTATGCCACTGGATCCTACACAACACCTACAACAGTAGGCCACCCTGCAAAACCTAGGAGACATAGCAACTCTACTGAATACATCGAAACAATCTCAGGGAAGCAGCCAAAATGAGGAGACAAAGAAACATGTCCCAAATCAAAGATAAGAACAGAACTTCAGAAAAAGAACTAAATAAAATAGAGATAAGCAATCAATCAGATGCAGAGTTCAAAACACTAGTTATAAGAATGCTCAATGAACTTAGTGAGACCTTCAAAGAACTTAAGGAGAACTCCAAGGAACTTAATGAGAACATCAACAACATAAAAAAGAACCAGTCAGAAATGAAGGATGCACTAACTGACATAAAGTATTTTCAGGGAATCAATAGTAGAGGAGGGCCCTGGCCGGTTTGGCTCAGCAGTTAGAGTGTCGGCCTGCGGTCCAGAGAGACTCGGGTTCGGTTCCTGCTAAGGGCACGTACCTTGGTTGCAGTTTGTCCCCAGCCCTGGTTGGGTCGTGTGGGTGGCAACCACTCGATGTGTCGCTTTCACGTCGATGTGTCTCTGTCTCCCTCCCACTCTATCTGAACAAAATATTGAAAAATGTCCTCGGGTGAGGATAAAAAAAACAAAACAAAAATAGTAGAGGAGGTAAAGCCAAGAAGCAAATCATCGATTCGGAATATAAGGAAGTAAAAAACACCCAAAATCAGAACAGCAGAAAGAAAAAAAGAATAAAAAAAATGAGGATAGTGTAAGGAGCTTCTGGGACAACTTCAAGTGTGCCAACATCCACATCATAGGGGTGCCAGAAGAAGAGAGCAAGAAATTGAAAACCTATTTGAAAAAATAGTGACAGAAAACTTCCCCAATCCAGTGAAGGAAACAGACATACAAGTCCAGGAAGCACAGAGAGTCCCAAACAAGAGGAACCCAAAGAGGCCCACACCAAGACACATCATCATCAAAATGCAAAAGGTTCAAGACAGAGAGAATCTTACAAGCAGCAAGAGAAATGCTGTTAGTTACCTACAAGGAAATTCCTGTAAGACTGTCAGTTGATTTCTCAAAAGAAACTTTGCAGGCCAGAAAGAAATGGCAAGAGATATTCAAGGTGATGAAAAGCAACAACCTACAACCAGGATTACCCTATCCTGCAAAGCTATCATTTAGAATCAATGGACATATCAAGAGTTTCCCAGACAAGCCCTGGCCGGTTTGGCTCAGCAGTTGCATCGGCCTGCTAGGGGCACGTACCAAAAAAAAAAAGTTTCCCAAACAAGGAAAGCTAAAGGAGTTCATCATCACCAAACCAATATTACATGAAATGTTGAAGGATCTTCTTGAAAGAGGAGAACAACAAAAATGTGAACAATAAAATGGCAATTAATATATATCTATCAACAATTGAATCTACAAATGAAATAAGCAACCAGAACAGAAACAGACTCAGACATAAAGAGAAGTTCTTGTTGCTTGCCATATGGACAGGGGCTGGGGGGATGAGTGAAAAAGATGAAGGAACTAAGAAGTACAAATCGGTTATTAGACTGATGAACCTCAAAGGGAAGGGGGGGGGGATGAGATAAACCAAAGAAATTCAATGCTTATATGCATAACCAATGGACACTGTTAACAGTGTGGGGAAGGCAGGAGGGGGGCGAGATGGGGGAGGAGGGGGTCAATGGGGAAATAAAGGGGGGACATCTGTAATACATTCAACCATAAAGATAAGTTAAAAAAAAAAATTCAGCTCCATGTCCACATCCTAATTCTAATTTATTCTCCAATCTTTTAATAGGTAACTGCTTGGCATATTTGTATACAAATGTATAATGGTACTTCTCCATGTTTTTTTCCCCCACGTGTTCTTACTGATTTCACAAATTTTACCATTTCAACCAGATCAGGCTGTTTAAGAAAAAATGGGCATTCTGTTTATCTCACAGAGTTCCAAAAGAAATTAAGTAATAATACTTGGTTGAGAACCCATGAATTATTTAAAAATTTACCTGGCTTTCTCCAAGTCCTCTGTGCTCTGACTTACAAATGATAACCTGGTATCACATTATGCAATTTGTCAAGATTGGTCTAGTCCTGACTCTGCCTCAACTAGGTGTATGATCTTTACAAATCATAGATCTTTAATTTTTAGCTTCTTTATTACTAAAGAGAAGGGATTAAACTATACAAGGTCATGTTTTACAAAACAGTAGTACCATATGTTTCACCAAAAGGGCCCCATGATCAAATAAACTGTATTCAAGATGATCTCTCTTCTTATACCTTCCATTTCAAAATATAACCACATCTACATTCATTATCATACTATTTTGAAAGTCTTGAGAAAGACTATGTATTCTCTATAGTCATCCCCTCTCCCACTTATGATTTTTGTCAAGTCACAGAATTAAAGTTTAACAACTCTAAGAACCTTTCAGTGATGATCTGTTTTAAACTCTTTATTTATAGAAAACTGAAACCCAGAAAATAAAAAGGCACTATTACAAGGCTTTCTCCATTATACACTGTTGCTTCCTGCAACAGACCTAATGCCCACACACGCCTTTCTATCATCATTAATCTTTTCCACCCCAAGAGCTATGTGACTGGTTGCTACCTGTCTCCTGATATCTTTCCCCTCCTCTTCTACAAAAATAGAACACCTGATTTTTATCTGGTTACAAAGTCACCCAGAATAATAAGTATATCTCCTAGCCTCCCTTGAAGCAAGATGTGTGTGTGTGTGTGTGTGTGTGTGTGTGTGTGTGTTGGAGGGAGTGGGGAAAGGTGTGTCGGAGTATGTTTTGCCCCCATACCTCCCTTCTTGTTATCTGGAATGGAGACATTACAGCTAGGATTGGGAAAGTTTTTACTTTATTTATTTATTTGTTCAAATTACAAGAGAAAGTTTACTTAGAAAGTTACAGAGGTAGTAAAAGTGAGCCAGCTGGGCTTTCTAGGCTCAGGACACAAGGTGCAAAAGCAGGAAAAGTGCCCTTGGAGCTTAAGAGAGAAAAAAGCAAAGATAATGCACCTAGGGGGAAGAAGAAGGGGAGGGGAAAGGCTTGGGTGTGCTACCAAGAGGGAGAGTACACTTTGGAATAATTTTTAGAACATGAGATGGAAGCTGTATGTTAATGAAGATAAAAGGAATCTGGGTCTCGGATATGTGGAGCCAATAAAGTAACCCTGGCCTGTCTACCTAGCTTATCTACTTATCTGAGAGAGCAAGAAACTTCTATCTTGTTTAGACCATTACTATTATGGGATTTCGACCATTCACAGCAGAACTAGGTAAAAATTGATTTAGGTTAGATAGCCTCTCTCTTTTAAAAAGCTAGAGCCAAGTCTTTTCATTAGAAAGAAATTCTATACTCACTCCCCTTCCACCTACCAATCCATAGCTTTTCTATCCTTTAGACCAAATCATAAATAGGATCATAGTGGAAAGTACCCTAGACTGGGATTAAAGATAAATGGGTTCTGGTTATACAGATGTACATCAAATTCCTTGGCCTGTGTTAGAAACCCACTTTATTCCTAGTCTTCTAGCAGGTTTTCCATGTTCTGTGGTTCCCTGTGGTAAGTAGAATTCTAAGATAGCCCTCAGTGACCAACCCCTTTATATAATCTCATTCCCTTGAGTATAAGTGATTATATTATGTCATATGGCAAAAGGGACTTTGCAGATGTAATTAAGACCCCAATTCGGTTGATCTTAAGATAGGTGGAATACCTAAGTAGGCTTGACCTAATCACCTGATCTCTAAGTCTAAGTCTGGAAGTCAGATGGAAGAGGTCAGATTTGAAGGAAGAGGATTCTTAGTGTCTTTGCTGGCTTGAAAATAAAAGCATGGAATGAAGGAGGCTTCTGGGAGCTGAAAACATATTGTGGCTGACATCCATGAAGAAAATTAGGACCTAAATATTGTCAACAATAAGAATGAACTTAAAGCAGATTTTTTACAGAGCATCCAGATAAAAACTCAGCTAGGCCAACACTTTGATTTCAGCCTTGTGATACTCTAAGCACAGAACCTTGCCACATGATGCTGAACTTCTGTACTACAAAACTGTAAGCTAATAAATGGGTGCTGTTTTAAGTGCTAACTTTGTGGCAATTATTTACTTACTTACTTACTTATTTATTTATTTATTTATCCTCACCCTAGGACATTTTTCCATTTTTTGTTCAGATAGAGTGGGGAGAGAGGAAGAGAGAGAGAGACACATTGACATGAAAGGGACACATCGAGTGGCTGCCACCCGCACAACCAACCAGGGCCAGGGACAAACTGCAACCGAGGTACATGCCCTTAGCAGGAACTGAACCCGGATCTCTCTGGACCGCAGGCCAATGCTCTAACCGCTGAGCCAAACTGGCCAGGGCTGTGGCATTTTTATACAGCAATAAAAACCTAATACTTTCCCTAGAGATTAAAAAACAAAAAATTTTAAAGGCCACTTGTAACACTAATTTTTAAAAACAAGGCATGTTCTGTAATTACTTGAACATGTTCTTTCTGTGACAGGAGACACAACTTCATTCACAATGATTAGAAATAATTATCAACTAACTTATCTGATAATAGTTTTCACCCTTTCCTAGCTTCAATGGTGAAAACTAGATCAACATATTTCAAATAAAGTACAGAATAAGGAATGTTACATTAAAGGTGATAGGGAATGCCCTGGCTGGTTTGGCTCAGTGGTTGGAGCACTGGTCCCTGGACCAAAGAGTCTCAGGTTCGATTCTGGTCAAGGGCACATGCCTTGGTTGTGGTTCCGTCCCTGGTCCTGGTTGGGGTTGTTTGGGAGGCAACCAGTCAACGTGTCTCTCTCACATTGATGTTTTTCTCTCTTTCTCTCTCTCTTTCTCCCTCTCCCTCCCTCACTCCCTCCCACTCTATCTGAAGACAAACAGAAAAGTGTCCTTGGGTGAGGATTTAAAAAAAAAGGTGACAGGGAATATATCAAAGATACAAGTGCACCTTGACTTTAGTATAATAACAATCCTTGGAAAAAAATAATAAATTAAAAATAAAAACAATCCTTGGATGTTGTCAAAGAAATAATCCATAAAACATACCCATGAGCCATTATAGATATGGGTATATGGTGAACTTAATCATGAGAAGATATGCAAAACAAAAAACAAAAATAGAGCAAAGGAATAAGACTCACCCAAAATCTAGATTTACATTGTTTGTATGGAAAATAATAATACAAGAACAAACTGTGTTTAGTGTACGCACAACTGTAAACCTACTTTTGCCCACCCTCGCCACATAAGGCTAAACAAAAAAACCAAAAGTTTTACATATGGCAATTCATTTCATTTTAGGAAATATTTACTTCCTAAAAATATCTAACTTATTTCCTATTTGCACAGTTTACAATTTGTTTAGTTGATTCTAGAACTGTTCTATTACTCCAAAACCCAAAAAAATGTATCACTGCATCTTTAAGAAGCTGGAATATGCAATTATATTTTCTTCATTTATAATATATACATGTTTGTTAATTTGCAAACAAACATGCCTGTATAAAATATAGAACACTGTTCTAGAAAAAGTAGATAGATATAGGGTGGTGATTGAAGTGACAGCAAAGAAACATAACCTTCCTTTCCCCCAGTGGTCTGTCACTTCAAATTACTATTTTCTGTTAAGAAAAACTGTGAACTCTAGGAAGTCAATCTGCAGAAACAGCTAGATATGTCCAATTCCCTAACTGTTAAACCCCATTATTATCATTTTCCCTTATCTAAAATAAACTGCCTGAGAGTTATCTGCCCCCTCATTTCTTCCCTCCAGGACAATCAGCATAAAAAGCATAAATTACTCACTTCAGTCTGTACAACTCTAATGAGGCAAAATAAATGCTGCTGTGTTTTAGCTATGACACCAAACTGACGACAGCGCTCCAAGAAAGTGTCTATAGAAGGGTCAATTCTTCTTTGCAGTTTACTCCAAAAGAGAGTCAATTCCCTATAAAACGAAAGATTAATGTAAAATACTTATAGAAACTGGTTATATGCTATCCACCTCCCCACCCCATTTTTTTTGGTTTGTGAAAATAAATGGACAGTAAACAAAAACTAAAAGGAAAAAAACTCTATGTCCCTTATTGCTTCCTCCCAAACTGTTCCTACCTTGTTCCTACATTGGTAATTGCACTGACTATCCTAGTACACAGGGATCATCACACATTACTATACTGTCAAAAAAATGTATACCACCAGTAACTATTCTAATGGTAAACTTCTCCATATTAATCTCATGGACCTTTTCCTGTCATGATGCTACTTCTGCCTGTATTTTGAAATGTTTAATTATTACCAATAAAATTAGTAAACTGGTACTACTGGAAAAGGCTAAAATACAAGAATCCCACAAGTAACTCATTATGTAAAACAAAGAAAAGCTTGAAAAGAGTAAGCTAAATAAAACCTTGAATGGGTTAAGAGAAAACTCTCAAGAAAAACCACTAGAAATTCAAAAATGCTCAGGATAGAAATGTTAAATGTGAATATAAAATGTGAATGCAAGGAAAGCTACTTAGCGAAACTGAAGAGTATGTTGTCACTAAAAAAGTGGTTCTCTTGCCCTGGCCAGTTTGGCTCAGCGGTTGGAGCGTCAGCCTGCGGTCTAGAGAGACCTGGGTTCGGTTCCCACTAAGGGCATGTACCTCAGTTCCAGTTTGTCCCCGACCCTGTTTGGGCTGTGTGGGTGGCGGCCACTTGATGTGTCCTTTTCACATCGATGTTTCTCTCTCTCTCTCTCTCTGTCCCTCCCACTCTATCTGAACAAAAAAAATGGAAAATGTCCTCGGGTGAGGATAAAAAAAAAAAGTGGTTCTCACCCTGGCCGGTTTTGCTTAACTGTTAGAGCATTGGCCTGCGGACCAAAAGGTCTCAGGTTTGATTCCTGGTCAAGAGCATGTACCTGGGTTACAGGTTCAATCCCTGACCCCGTCAGGCTTGTGTGGGAAGCAACCAATCAATGTGTCTCTCTCACGTGGATGTTTCTCTTTCTCCGCCCCCCCCCCTTCTTCTTCCTTCCCACTCTAAAAATATAAAATAAAACGTCAATGGAAAAATATCTTTGGTGAGGATTAACAACAACAAAAAAGTGGCTCTTTTCGCACAGCTGGTGTGCCTCAGAGTGACAACACAGTGTGACAACACCAGATTGAGCGTTGTCCCATGGACTGAGAGGTACTGGTTTGGCTCCTGATAGGGCCCGTGCCTGGGTTGCAGGCTCAATCCCTTGTAGGGGGCATGCAGGAGGCAGCCAATTGATGTATCTCTCTCACATCAATGTTTCTCTCTCTCTCTCTAAAAATATCAATTTGAAAAAAGTGGCTCTTTTCTGTACAATTCCAATGGATACTACACATTCATTAAATTATTTTCATTTAAAAATAAACATATTCTAAATATCCTATTATTGCTATTAACATAGACTATTCCAAGAAGCTGGTTACAAATCTGAAGCTTAAGAAATGAATATAGCCCTGGTTTGGCTCAGCGGTTGGAGCTTCGGCCTGCAGACCAGCGAGTCCCAGGTTCGGTTCCTGCTGAGGGCACGTGCCTCAGTTGCAGTTTATCCCCAGCCCTGGTTGGGGTTGTGTGGGTGGCAACCAGTCGATGTGTTTCTCTCACATAGATGCTTCACTCCCCCTGCAGTGAAAAAATGAAAAAATGTCCTCGGGTGAGGGTAAAAAAAAAAAAAAAGAAAAAAGAAATGAACATACCTCTTATTTTTATGTATTGTTATTGTTTTACACTGTCTAAGTCTATGTAATGGCTTATGTCATACAGGAGAGAGCACTGGAATAGGCTAGACTTTGTTGCTATAGCAAGCTCAAAGTGTGTCAGACAGTTTTGATCATCTGCCAGATTGCTGCTTACAAGAATACACTTCTTTTTTTAACAGATAAATTTAAAAAAACCATATTTAACAAAACTTACACTTTTTTATACCTTTAAAAAAATTAACTGAGATTCTCATATGGTGAAATTCTTACACAGATACAACACTTGCTTCAAAGATTGAAATGAATATATGTCTGAAAAGATAATTAAAGCTTATAGTATTTAATGATGGCAAATTTGAGCTATAACAAATAAAATTAACTTAAAACACTTTTAAATATGACCTAGCTGGTTTGGCTCAGAGGTTAGCGCATCTACCTGTGGACCAAAGAGTTGTGGGTGAGATTCCAGTCAAGGGCATGTACCTCAGTTGCCGTTAGATCCCCGGCCCTGGTCGGAGTTATGAAGTAAGTAACTAGTCAATGTGTCTCTCTCACATTGATGTTTCTCCCCCCCCCACCCACTCTATCTGAAAATCAATGGAAAAATGTCCTCGGGTAAGGATTAAAAAACAAAACAAAAACACTTTTAAATACCTAAAATTTGGCGACCAATGTTGACCATTCATTTTTAAACTCATAAGACTGCCTCATTCAGATGTAAGCATTTTTAAAATAAAAACTTTTAAAGCCTAGCCAGTGTGGCTCAGTGGTTGAGCGTCGGACCCATGTACCAGGAGGTCGCTGGTTCGATTCCCAGTCAGGGCACATGCCCAGGTTGTGGGCCAAATCCCCAGTGGGGGACATGCAGGAAGCAGCCATTTGATGTTCTCTCTCATCGATGTTTCAGTCTCTCTCTCCCTTTCCCTTCCTCTCTCTCTAAAGTCAATAAAGAGAAAAAAAAAAATTTTTTTTTGCCCTGGCCAGCTTGGCTCAGCGGTTAGAGCATTGGCCTGTGGTCCAGAGACTCGGGTTTGGTTCCCGCTAGGGGCGCGTGCCTCAGTTGCAGTTTGTCCCTGGCCCTGGTTGGTCGTGTGGGTGGCAGCCACCCGATGTGTCTCTTTCGCATCGATATTTCTCTCTCTCTCTCTCTCTCTCTCTTCCTCTCTCTCCCTCCCACTCTATCTGAACAAAAAATGTCCTCAGGTGAGGATTAAAAAAAAAACCACCAAACTTTTAAGAATAGTGTAAAATTCTGAACAACAAAGGAAATGAAAGAATTACATATGCTCAGAGAAAAAAAGGAGTACCTAGCAGAATATATGTGAAATCTGTACTACTTAAAAAGAATAAGATTATCAAAGCCAGTAAAATATGATTATGAAGATAAAATGGTAAAAAATATCTGCTATCTAAAATTCACTGATTAGTCCCGCTGGTGTGGCTCAGTGCTTGAGCATCGACTCATGCACCAAGAGGCTGCCAGTTTAATTGCCAGTCAGGGCACATACCCAGGTCGTGGGCCAAAAACCCAGTGGGGGTCACGCAGGAGATGGCCAATCAATGTTCTCTCATTGATGCTTCTATCTCTCTCTCCCTCTCCCGTCCTCTCTGAAATTAATAAAGAAAAACAATAAAAAATAAATAAAATAAAATTCTGACTGACTAGCTAAAAGTTTAAAGTAGGCAAAACTGATAATGTGATATAAGGCAGATTAAAAATGAAGGTCTCCAATAATTTTTTAAAAATCAGAATGTCTAGGGCTTGGTTTATTTCAAATTAAATATTTCAAGCTCTAGTTATTTTAACTCCAAATAACCATGATCAAAAAAGGGTGTGTTGCCCTGGCCGGTTTGGTTCAGCGGTTAGAGTGTCGGCCTGCGGTCCAGAGAGACCCAGGTTCGGTTCCCACTAAGGGAACGTACCTCAGTTGTAGTTTGTCCCCGGCCCTGGTTGTGTCATGCGGGTGGCAACCACTCGATGTGTCCCTTTCACATCGATGTTTCTCTCTCTCTCCCCCTCCCACTCTATCTGAACAAAACCTGGAAAAAAATGTCCTCAGCTGAGGATAAAAAAAAAAGGGGTGTGTTATAATGTATTTTACATTCATATACATATTTTCACATTGCAATTCAATGATTTAAAACTATTATTACCCACCCAAACATGTAAACATGCCTGAAACCATGACAACCAATACATTACTTGTGAGAATGCCAATGTGACTTTAATCACCCAAATCTGCACACTAGAACAATGAAACACCAATGAACTATAACTTATAGCCTGCCACGTCGTCTGTGCATTAAAACATATACTTCTTCAATTAGTAGTGATGTGATTTTTAAAAATGGAGTAATTAAATATATAAAAAGTGTTTCCATTGTATAGATGCTTCCAATGTTCAGATAACTTATTGCACTCTGAAATTAGTTCATTGTCTACCTCAAGTCAACAAATTACAAATTCATAAAATTAGAAAGGAAATGTATTTCTGTGAATAGGAGATTTTGGCAGAGATGTAGCTACCAAGCAAGAACTTGAAACTACACTGTGTTTTTGAATAGCAGGAGGCCCACGAAGTCCAGTTAACATGTTACAGTGAGATCTAGAATTCAGGCATTTTAGAAATGAGGTAAAACACACACACACACACACACACACACACTCTCTCTCTCTCTCTCTCTCTCTCTCTCTCTTTACTCCCACAATTTTGTAAAAATAAGAAATGACCATTCTGTAAAGGCGCTCCTAAAAATACAGTAGATTCTCATTACCTCTTTTTTTTTTCCCCACCCACAAAATTCAGTTAAATAAAACACATATAGATATCTGGTCTTTGCCAGGTGCAGAGTTTTCAACTGTGAATCAGAGAACATACATGATGACCCTGGTATATCACAGTCTAGTTAGGAGAGAACAGACAGAAAATTACATCTGAAGAAACACAAATATACAACATACAAGGTTTAAGCTCAGAGACATTACAGAAAGCAAAGGTCAACCTTATCAAATACTTGCTGAAATCTTAGTGTGGTTCAACTATATGACTTTATTTTTTAATGAATTACACATCTGTATGCACACTGTCCCATTCCAAATGTTTATCTTTTTCACTTGCATGGCTACTCTAATTATGTTACCACTGCTAGACATCTATTCAAAACTCATTCCTCTAATACTTCTTTGATTTTTGCAGATAGCCAAAAATTGGGGTGGGGGGTAATTAAAAAAAAAAACTAAGCTGTATGTCTTTTGCGATCAATACTATGATCACTGCTATAAAATAAAAAGATATTTTAATGTGGTTTGTAAATGCCTCTGAAGGAAATTTGTATAAGGATAAAAAAGTATTTTGGGTGATAGTTACATGGTGTACATTTCAAATATTATCTTCCATGGTAACCACATTAAAGAATATTTCCAGTTCAGCTGGTTAGAGAGTTGTCCCAATAAGCCAAGGTTGTGGGTTCAATCCCCAGTGTCAGGGCACATTCAAGAATAAACCAAGGAGCCTGGACAATGTGGCTCAGTTGGTTGAGCGTCTTCCCATACACCAGGAGGTCACTGGTTTGATTCCCAGTCAGGCAGGACACATGCCTGGGTTTCAGACTCAAACTCCAGTAGGGGGCAGCTGATCGATGTTAATGTTTCTCTCTCTCTCCCTCTCCCTTCCTCTCTCTGAAATCAGTAAGAACATATATTTTTTTAATCCTCACCTGAGGACACCTCTACATTTATCTTCAGGTAGAGCGGGAGGGAGAAAGGGAGTAAGAAAGAGAAACATCTCAATGTGAGACAGACACATCGAGTGGTCGCCACCCATATGACCCCATTCGGGCCGGGGACAAACTGCAACCGAGGTGCGTGCATTTAGCAAGAACCAAACCCAGGACTCTCTGGTCCCCGGGCCGACATTCTAACCGCTAAGCCAAACCGGCCAGGGCAGTAAGAACATATTTTTAAAAAGTAAACTCATTTAAAAAAAAAGAATCAGCCCTGGCCGGTTTGGCTCAGCGGTTAGAGTGTTGGCCCGCAGACCAGAGAGTCCTGGGTTTGGTTCCCACTAAGGGCACACACCTCAGTTGCAATTTGTCCCCGGCCTGGTTGGGGTCGTGTGGATGGCAGTCACTCGATGTGTCTCTCTCACATGAATGTCTCTCTCTCTCCCCCTCCAGCTCTATCTGAAGATGAATGCAAAAATGTTCTCGGGTGAGGATAAAAAATAAAAGAAAATAAAACAAAACAAAATAAAAAAAGGAATCAACCAATGAATCAACAAAGTGATGACCCTCTCTCAAATCAATAAAATAAATAAAAATAAAATCAATCATGTTTAAAAAACAATAAATTTTTAATAAATAAATCCTAGTACGTATATGTTTAAAATTAAGTGACTGCTTTTATTATCATATCCTCTTTTTTTTTATCCTCACCTGAGGATATTTTTACATTTATTTTCAGACAGAGTGGGAGGGGGAAGGGGGAAGAAGAAGGGGAAGGAGGCGGGAGGGAGAGAGAGAGAAAGAAACATCACCTGAACGACCCCAACCAGGGCTGGGGATGAACCACAACCATGGTACATTCCCTTGGCTGGAATTGAACCCACAACTCTTTGGTCCACGGGCCGATGTTTTAACTGCTGAGCCAAACCGGCCAGGACCAATTTTTTTTTAATGTTTTTTTTTTTCTTTATTGATTTTAGAGAGAAAGGAAGGTTGAGGGAGAGAAATACAAACATTGATGAGAGAACATCGACTGGCCGCCTCCTGTATGTCCCCAACTGGGGATTGGGCCCACAACCTGGGCATGTGTCCTGACCAGGAATTGAACCAGCAAACTCTTGGTGCATGGGTCAATTCTTAATCACTGAGCCACACCAGCCGGGCATCATATCTAATTTTATTGTCATGTCTTTATAAATATCTCTTATCAAGAATATCACTTTAGCCTGGCAGGTGTGGCTCCGTGGATTGTGTGTCATCCCATAACCTGAGAAGTCCTGATTCGATTGCCAGTTGGGGCACATGCCCGGGTTTCAGGCTTGATCCCCAGTAGGGGAAGTTCAGGAGGCAGCTGATTGATGTTTCTATCTTTTTCTCCCTTCCTCTTTCTCTAAAAAAAACAAAGAATATCACTTTTAAAAAAAGTCTTTGAAAACAACAGAAAAGTAAAAAATAGTTTCCAAATTCTGAAATTTTGAGATTCTATTTCTGTTTGAATTGCTTGGAAGGAGCTTACTTTTAACAAAGTGTGAAGTCATTTAAGATTTTCTTTCCTTTACTCATTATAGCTCCTCAGGAGGCCAACAAGAGGGAAATCCCTGTTAATCCTTTCCTGCTACAGGGGAACAGCACTAATCCTAGAGCCACTAACATCCATAGAAGGGCTAATGGTAGTTAAAGTGAAGGGGTGTGTGTGTGTGTGTGTGTGTGTGTGTGTGTGTGTAATGGGTCACTAACATCCATAGAAGGGCTAATGGTAGTTAAAGTGAAGGGTGTGTGTGTGTGTGTGTGTGTGTGTGTGTGTGTAATGGGTCATTGTAGAAGAGAAGCTACATCAGGGTTATTAAAAGAACTGTGTGACTGTAGTTTTAAAAACAGTTTACAATGCATCCCATACATTGATTTAATGTATTCTTTGTACTAAAAACCTAACTATAACTAGCAGATATTTTTTCACTAGAGGCAAAGAGTGAACCATAACAAGAAAAATAGAAGTTTGTTCTTTAAATGAATACATCTGTTTCACTAAATGCTAAACTAAACTCTAATGCATGAAAAAAATAAACCCTCTTAATTTAGAATCAAAAACCTCACTGCTACTTAACCATTTTTTAAATTTATATCACCCACAATGATTATCACAAAATATATTTTAAGTCCCTATCTCACTATCACCTTTCTCATAGGAGATATAACTCTGGCATACTGAACTTGGTAGTCAAGACTGACATTTGAATTCTGGCTGTGCCAAGAAGACATCTGGATAAGGAGTCTAAAATCCTGGGCTTGCCCTGGCTGGTTTTGCTCAGTGGTTAGAGCATCGGCCCAAGAACCAAAGGGTCTCAGGTTCGATTCCTGGTTAAGGGCACATACCTGGGTTGCAGGTTCAATCCTGGCCTTAGTCGAGATCATGCAGGAGGTAACTGATCGATGTGTCTCTCTTATATCAATATATTTTTTTCCTCTTTCTCTCTCCCTCCCTTCCTTCCACTCTCTAAAAATTAATGGAAAAATATCCTCAGGTGAGGATTAATAAAAACAAAAAAATTCTGGGCTTTGAATCTCAGCTCTACAATGTTAGCCTTGAGACCTTGGGCAATCACAAGACTTCTCTGATTCCTCTGATCCTCCACTGCCTGCCTCATCTATGCAATAATTATTATGAGGATTGAGAGAAAATTTACAGTACATGAATAATACATTTCTATATAAAATGAGCATCTTTGTCTAATCTCCTATACCATTATCCATACCACTAATCTGATTTCTTATTGATAGACTCTTGCATTTTAGAGGTTTCTTATATATCAGGTTTGTCTTCTGGCCTAAACAGATTCAATACAGTTAGAATGAATGAACCATGGGTTACGCCTACTGTTTACTTTTTAACAACTAAGTACTCAGTAGGCAAACAAGATATAAATAGAATTAAAAGCAAAATAATGTAATTCTGTATTTACTACTAAAGTTGCAAAAGAAATTACTAGTCAAATGGATTACCTTCTCTAGTGCAAGTCTGACCTAGAAACCTAGATAACTAGTGGGTTTCCAAATAAGAGGGGGAAGTGACTACCAGAAGATATAATAAATGTAAAGGAAAACAACCTAAAGCCAATTTGTTTCATATTCCGATAATTTAATCTTCAAAGAAAAACGCACACATTGGAGTTAACAAACAACCCTCCCTCTATGGGATGGTGAAGATTAGTTCAACCTTTTTCCCCTCTATTTTTAGATTCTTCCAGAAAAGATTAAATCAATTATATCATTAATTAAACAGGTTAGCTTATAAACAAAATTTTATTCAAAAGTCATCATTTAATTTGCCTAGACTTTAAATTGGAAACAAAGCAATGTTTTACATAAACCCTAAATGTTATACTATGCACTAACAAATAAAGGGAATACAAAATAAATATACTTACCAAGAACAATATACACTTGCAGTTTGAAGCTGCTGGGTAAGGTAAGTTGTACAAAGAACAAATGCTGTGTTATCCTGACCCTCGGATTCCAGATTACATATGATGTCTAGTATTTCTTTGCAGTCGACCTTTGCAATCTACCAAAAATGAGATGACTATGTCAAAAAGAAAATGATGACTTTTCTGTACATTTTGTTATATAATATAAAGCTTCTTTTCTAACTTTGATAATTGATGAGACAAAAATTAGAGACATAAAATTTCCTTCTGTGACCTAATGGCTAAGACTTATGGAATTAAATACTTAATATAAGAAAATAGTAAACAAAGAAAAGATACTATAAGATGTTCCACTGCAGTCCCAACACAATAAAAACATCTTAGTACAGTTTTAAAAAATTACTCATGAACATCACCTACTATATAAATGAGTCAAATTATGTAGTTTAACTTCAGGTTATTTTCAGCTTGAGTACCATCATATTTTCCCATTTTTTCTTTCTTCCCTTTCTAATTTTATTCAAGTCACTCAGAAAAATAAAAGACTTACCCTTGCTGTCAGTAGTGCTAAAGGAAGACAACTGAAAAACTATTTTAAATACAAATGCTATATTAACATATTATTTTCTCATATAAATGAAGGGAAAATCTTGTGGGTTAATTTTTCAAACAACTCACACACTTTTAGAAATATATTTACTTCATTTACACTGTTTACGGGAATCATAAAAAAAATAACCTTTGAGCATATCATAATTTTCTAGAGCTTTTTTTGTACACTGGTAAAACAGAATACCTCTAAATACTCTTTCTCTCTACTTTATCATTTCCCTGTCTTTTTTTTAATACATTTTTATTGATTTCAGAGAGAGGAAGGGAAAGGGAGAGAGAGATAGAAACCTCAATGATGAGGGAAACATTGACTGGCTGCCTCCTGCACACTCCCTACTGGGGACTGAGCCTGCAATGTGGGCATATGTCCCGACCAGGAATTGAACCAGGGACCTCCTGGTTCATAGGTTAATGCTCAACCTCTGAGCCATACCAGCCAGGCATCACTTGACTGTCTGAAACAGAATGTAATAATCTTTCTCATGACTGTTTCAACATTATATATGTCAAATATAACAGGTACCAAATATATAAAACTAATTATTTCAGGACAAATGAGGTGTGTATAAGGGCAAATGAGGTATACAGAGTTTAGTTAATCTATTACAGAGTGCTATGCAGTTCTAATTGATGGTTCTAAGCCTCTAAATTTATTTTACATATTTTTAAATTTACATATAGTTTTTCTTTAATTTTATTTTTGAAAGTATTACAGATGTCCCTCTTTATTTCCTCATTGACTCCCTTCTTCCCACCTCTAATTTTAGACATACCCTCAGGTAGGCACCAAAAGGCTTCTTTCAAAGCTCAGCTCAAATACCATTTTCTCATAGAATCCTTAATATCATGTTAGAATCCCCATCAAAAACTCTACTTTCAAATTCCTCCTTTGTAGTATTTATCACAAATGTAATTCAATCATTAGTTGAACAATGTATTAGCATCTGTCTCCTCTGATGAAATGTAAAATCCATGAGGTCAGGGACTATGTACACCTTGTTCAAAACTCAGCACTTATCTGGAACACAGAAGACACTCAGTAAACAGGTGCTGATGAATGGAGTAAATGAATCAAGTTTTATCAAGATAAAAACCTCGTTTACAAACTGTGTTTTCTAATCTTTTCAAAGACAAGGGATGACATAATAAGTAGTACACTGTAGTGGTTAAAAGCAATTATTCTAGAACTAGATTGTATATGTTTTCTTCCTAGCTCTATAGCTGCTAGCTATGTCATCCTGGGTAAATTATATAACTTCTCAGAAACATTGTTCCTCAATTTCCTGATCTATAAAATGGAAATAACAAAACCTCTCTCATAGAGTTCTTGTAAGAATTATTAAGTGCAACATGGTGACTATAATTAATAATACTATACTACATGTTTAAAAGTTGCCGAGAGAGTAGATCTTAAAAGTTCTTATCACAAGAAAAAAATTTTTGTAATTATGTATGGTGACAGATGTTAACTAGTCTTATTGTGGTGATCATTTTACAATATATACAAATATTGAGAATCATTATGCTGTACACCTAAAACTAACATAATGTTATATGTCAATTATACCTCAATTAAAAAAGATGTGTGCCTATCAAAGTTACAGTTAAGACTTTTAAAAGATATTTTAAAAGGGTAATGGCAAATAGGGAACACTTTAAAACTACTGTTAAAATTGTTTTCATAAGCCCTGGCTGGTTTGGTTCAGCGGTTAGAGCATCAGACCTCGGACCAAAGAGTCTCGGGTTTGATTCTGGTCAAGGGCACGTACCTTGGTTGCGGTTTGGTCCCTGGCACTGGTCAAGGTTTGTGTGGGAGGCAGCTAATCGATGTCTCCCCACCCCCCCACTCTATCTGAAAATAAATGGAAAACTTATCCTTGGGTGAGGATCAAAAAAAATTGTTTTCATAAAATAAATAATTTTTTAGAAGGGGGGAAAGAAAGTGAACCTTAAAAGTACTAGAAAGCATTTCAAAAGATCACTCAGATACAAGATCACTTCTGATGCAAAGGTATATCTAACAAGTACTGGAAGGCAAAGTTAAGTTGTAAAGCCTAAAACATAATTAAAGTTAAATTCAGTTTTCAAGGGGGGAAAAAAGACCTCATCATACATTTTGAAGATGAAACTTTACTGATGCCCTAAACAACCACATCCTCATCCACAGCTGAATTAAGCAGAAGGGTCATCCAGAGAGGAAATGCCCACTACACAGTCACTTAAAATCGCACTGACTGAAGGACCAAAATGAGAATTCCAAAGCAAGTGAAAACAGCTGTTTCAGAGCTAACAACACCTACTATCCCTATCACGTTAAAGCTCCTGTCAAAAAGCAAGTATTCTAAAATTCGATTTTGGCAGCAATATAACATCTCCAAGCTGAGAAATAGCACAAGAAACTCTCTAATCCAGACATACAAATAGAATAGAAATAACACACAATTGCATTTCTAGAACTGTTTTTTATCCCTTTCAGATAACTTTCATTGTATTATCTCATTTTATCAAGATGATAAATCTGTAAGACTGGCAAGGCAGGCAATATAATTTCAAATTCACAAATTAAAAATGAGCCAATGAAGACAGTTTTTTGTCTCAAGTTAATTGTGGCAAAATATCAGAACTTTAAACAAAATATTAAACTAATCTTATTGTATTCCTAAAGGGAAGCCCTTACATTTTAAAAGGATACATTTAAAGGGGTATTCATCTGCCCTGGCCAGTTTGGCACAGCAGTTAGAGAATCAGCCTGAGGACCAGAGTCTCAGGTTCAATTCCCGGTTAAGGACACATACCTGGGTTCCTGGTCAGGGTCATGTGGGGGGCAACCAGTGATGTGTTTCTCTCACATCTATGTTTTCTCTCTCTCTTCTTCCCTCCCTTCAATTCTATCTAAAAATCAATGGAAAAATATCCTTAGGTGAGGATTAACACACACACAAAAGGAGGGGATTTCATCTTATAGAACCAAAGTGTTAAAAAAAATACATACAAAAGTGAATTAGAAATATGCATTTTACATAAAAATCCATTAACTGAAACAATGGGGAAATAGGAAATATATAAAAAATCTGGATTAGTAGCTTATAAGGCGTATATAGTTTTATTATTTCCATTTATTACAAATATTCTACAGATGAACACCAACAGTGTGAATAGACCTCAATAATTCTTACTCCTCTGCCTGCCTATCCAATTGTTCTCACCTTTCAATATCCAATTAAAACTATTTTCAGCTCTGGTCAGTGTGGCTCGGCTGGTTGGGCATCATTGGTCAGGGCACATGCCCAGGTTGTGGGATGTTCCCCAGGAGGGGCGTGCAGGAGGCAGACTATTGATGTTTCTCACTCTCACATCAATGTTTCTCCGCTCTCTCCCTCTCCCTTCCTCTCTTTAAAAATCATTTAAAAATATTTTTTAAAAAACCTAACTTTTTTCATTATAAAGTCTTTCTTCACAGATTACTCTAGCATCCAGTGATCTCTTGTCCTGTTCTGAATTCACAGAATCTTGTCAACATTTTTAATTGGGCAATTTTTTCAACTTTTTGTTGTTGTTGATCCTCACCTGAGGATATTTTTCCATTGATTTTTTTTTTTTAAGAGACACAAGGGGGATAGGGGTGTTAAGACCGAGAAAAATACATCGATGTGAGAGAGACACATCAATTGGTTGCCTCCCACACAACCCTGACTGGGGCTAGGGATCACACCTGAACCCCAGGCACTTGCCCTTGACCAGAATTGAACCCGAGACCCTTTGGTCCTTGGGCCAACACTTTAACCATTGACCCAAACCATCCAGAGATAATTTGAGTCAACTTTTGACCTAGTGACTCATACTGGTCTTTACCTTTCATTTTACTTTTTAATGTGACTTTACTTTGGCTCTCCAACTAGTTTATGCTCTCCTTGAGGACAAGAGCACAGTCTTATAAATAATATCAAAATCCTCTGTGCACAAAATAGCATAAGAGGAAACAGCTCCAGCTGGTGTGGTTCAGTGGTTGAGCATCGATCCATGCAACAAGAGGACACCAGTTTGATTCCGGGTCAGGACACATGCCTAGGTTGTGGGCCTGATCCCCAGTGGGGGGCATGCAGGAGGCGACCAATCAATGTTCTTTCTCATTAATGTCTCTCCCTCTCCCTTCCTCTCTTTCTAAAATCAACAAAGGGGACTTCTGGTCAAGATGGCGGCGTGGGCAAACACGGTATCGCGTCCTCTCACAACCACATCAAAGTTACAACTAAACTACAGAACAACCATCATTCAAAACTGCCTGAAATCAAGCTGAATGAAGTCCTACACCTATGGAATTAAAGAAGCAGCAACATCCAAACTAGTAGGAGGGGCGGAGATGCGATGGGCTGGTCCCTCATCCACATGTGGTGGATAAAAATCAGGAGGGACACCTCAGCCAGGAAGGTCCTCCCTGAGGACTGAGAGGTCCCCGTCCCACATCAGGCGCCCAGATCAGGGTTCTAATGCCAGGAAGAGAAGTCCCCATAACTTCTGGCTGGAAAAACTAGTGGGAACTGAGGCTGAGGGAAGCTGAGTCGGCTGGAGCCCCAGGCAGCTCTTCTTAAAGGGCCTGCGCCCGGACTCGGACTCCCACCTGCACCCTCCAGGCTCCAGCGTGGGGGAGGCAGCTTGAAAGGCACCAAAGACATATGGGGAAGAACTAAGTTGTTTGGCATTGGAGCGAGGGCTGATGAGGCAGCAGGCAGTTTTCTTCTGGACAGAGGTGCTATCAGAGGCCTTTGTTCTGGGCCTTCCCTGGGGCGCAGACAGCCGCCATATCTGGGACTCCAGCAACCTGGCTCTGTTTGCCCAGCTCTGGTGATTCCCTGAGGCCCTGCTCCACCCAACATTCAGGCCCACTCAAGCTGTTGCCAGTTGCCTTACCATAGGATTGGCCTGTCTTGGATCCTGCTTCAGGTTTTCCTAAATTCTTTCAAACAAGCAGCATCTGGTCTCAGCTAGCCCCATACCTCTTGTTAAGTAATACATAGAAACAAACACAGGGAGGTAGCCAAAATGAGGAGACAAAGAAACATGTCCTAAATGAAACAACAGAAAAAAAACTCCAGGAAAAGAACTAGGCTAAATGGAGATAAGCAACCTAACAGATGCAGAGTTCAAAACACTGCTTATAAGGATGCTCAATGAACTTAGTGAGGGCCTCAAGACCATAAAAAATGACCAGTCGGGAATGAAGGATGCATAGTCAGATATGAAGGAGGCACTAACTGAAATAAAGAATAATTTACACAGATTCAATAGTAGAGTAGATAAAGCCAAGAAGCAAACCATCGCTTTGGAATATTAGGAAGCAAAAAACACCCAATCAGAACAGCAAAAAGAAAAAAGAATCCAAAAAAATGAAGATAGTGTAAGGAGCCTCTGGGACAACTTCAAGTGTACCAACATTCGATTCTTGGGGGTGCCTGAAGGAGAAGAGAGAGACCTAGAAATCGAAAACCTATCTGAAACAACGATGGCAGAAAACTTCCCTAACGTGGTGAAGGAAAACAGACATACAAGTCCAGGAAGCACAGAGAGTCCTAAACAAGACGGACTCCAAGAGGCCCACACGAAGACACATCGTCATCAAAATGCAAAAGGTTCAAGACAAGACAAAGAGAGAATCTTAAAAGCAGCAAGAGAAAAGCAGTTAGATACCCACAAGGGGGTTCCCATAAGACTGCCAGCTGATTTCTCAAAAGAAACTTTGCAGGCCAGAAGGGAGTGGCAAGAAATATTCAGAGTGATGAAAAGCAAGAACCTACAACCAAGATTACTCTATCCTGCAAACCTGTCATTTAGAATCGATGGCCATATAAAGAGTTTTCCAGACAAGAAAAAGCTAAAGGAGTTCATCACCACCAAAACATTATTATATGAAATGTTGAAGGGTCTTCCTGAAAAAAAAAAAAGATTAAAAAATATGAACAAACAAAATGGCAATGAATACGTATCTATCGACAATTGAATCTACAAACAAAATGAACAGGCAGAACAGAAGTATTCTCATAGATACGGAGAACATTTTGTTGGTTGCCAGATGGGAAGGGGATTGGGAGAATGGGTGAAAAAGGTGTAGGGATTAAGAAGTACAAATTGCCCTGGCCGGTTTGGCTCAGCGGTTAGAGTGTCGGCCTGCGGTCCGAAGAGACCCGGGTTCGGTTCCCGCTAAGGGCACGTACTTCGGTTGCAGTTTGTCCCCGGCCCTGGTTGGTCGTGCAGGTGGCAGCCACTCGATGTGTCCCTTTCACGTCGATGTTTCTCTCTCTCTCTCTCCCTCCCACTCTATCTGTACAAAAATTGGAAAAATGTCCTCGGGTGAGGATAAAAAAATAAAAAATAAATAAAAAAAAAAGAAGTACAAATTGGTTGTTAGACTGACAAACATCAAAAGGAAGGGGAAGTAGGAGATGGGAAGAGATAAACCAAAGAACTTATATGTATATATGCATAACCAATGGACACAGACAACAGTGTGGGGAAAGGCAGGAGGAGGGCGAGAGTGGGGAGGAGGGAGTCAATAGGGGAAAAATGAGGAACATCTGTAATACATTCAACAATAAAGATAAATTTGAAAAATAAATAAATAAAATCAATAAAGGAAAATAAAAAATTTTTAAATAAAATGTATGCCTGCTATTAAAAGTACTGGGTGCCCAGCCGGTGTGGCTCCGTGGTTGAGCATCGACCCATGCCCAGGTTGTGGGCCAAATCCCCAGTGGGGGACATGTAGGAGGCAGCCAGTTGATGTTCTCTGTCATTGATGTTTCTATCTCTCCCACCGTCTCTCTCTAAAATCAATTAAAATAAATAAATAAATAAATAAATAAATAAGAAAGAAAAAAATAAAAATAAAAGTACTGGGCATACAAGGTAACCTGATTTTTTGCCCTCATGGACCTCACAGTCTAATCAGGTACAATAAATGAAGAAGCAAGCAATTACTAAGAATTACAATGTATGGCCCTGGCCAGTTTGGCTCAGCGGTTAGAGCATCGGCCTGCGGTCCAGAGACCCGGGTTCGGTTCCCGCTAAGGGCACGTACTTCGGTTGCAGTTTGTCCCCGGCCCTGGTTGGTTGTGCGGGTGGCAGCCACTCAATGTGTCCCTTCACGTTGATGTTTCTCTCTCTCTCTTCTTCCTCTCTCCCCCTCCCACTCTATCTGTACAAAAAATGGAAAAATATCCTCGGGTGAGGATAAAAAAAATTTAAAAAAAAGAATTACAATGTATGTTAAATGCTACAATGGGGATATACAGAATATTTTTCAAATACTTTTGGAAAGAAAATTCTAACCCCCATTTGGGGGATCAAAAAGAGCTTCCTGTATGAAGTCACAACTAAGATGAGAATTAAAGAATAAATAAGCCATGGAAAAGGAGTGAGTGAAGCCTATTTCTACCAACTTCTCAAACTTAACCTCAACTTTCCCCAAATATTATATATATTCTATTAAACTTAAGTATTAACATTCCATTAACTCATGCTTAATGTTGCTGTTCGAATATAAAAATATGCCTGATATTGATGTTTCTGAGTAAGAGGTCCTTAACACCTAAGCGTATTTCACACATTTTTATTATCCATTAATTTGACTGCTTTATTTCAAGGTTTTTTCCCCCTGACCCTCACCTGAGGATATTTTTTCCATTTATCTTTAGATAGAGTGGGAGGAAGGGGGAACATGGGTCAATGTTCAACTGCTGAGCCAAACCAGCTAGGCAGACTGAGCAAATTATTAAGTGTGAGAGTAATCGTGGTATATAAGGAAGGAAAAGGTTACCTGTTATAAAGTATATTTACCACTTAATTGACACTTAGTGAATGAGAGGTTGAATTAAGTAAGGTTAGAGACAGCTAAACTGCAAACTGGAAGATACCCTGGATAAGGCCATGTCATAGAGTTATGCTGTTACACACTACACAAAGGTAACCAACTAAGAAGGTTAGTGGGGACTGAAATTCAATCTGCTTGCTAAGCCCTAAGTGTTGGCATAGGGCTTTTCCTCTCAGAAGAAGGGAGACTTTTGAAAGGCAACCATGTGAAGGAAGGCATAGTGGAGCACAGTACTTTTTGCTGATTTCTCTAAAGGTACCATATAGACTAATGGTAGTGACAGACTGAAGAACATGGAATTTATCCTTTGGGTTTTGTAGGGAAACAAAGGATTATGCTATTATTTCTTTTGGATATATATCTGAAAGGGATGACTTGAAATCAGTATGATTTTTAGTTTAACTTCTATTTATTATATTTCTCCTGATTATAAAAATGTATATAATAGAAAACCTGAAAAATACAGAAAATAAAAATTATCCTTAGATCTTTTAACAATGCGGTATGTTTTATTCCAGTATTTTGTTTATACACAGTAACTATATAGCAACAATTCAATATATGACTACTGCAAATATGTACCTATTTTAAAGAAGGGTGGGACTGTGCTGGTTCTATACTCCTTCTTTTACCCTAATGTTCTGTTTGATTTAAGTGAGAGCTTTTTACCAGCCCTCAAGATAAAGAGAAAGTAAAAAAAGGATGTGAAAAAATAAAGATGGAAAAGTAATAATAATAACAAAAAAAAACACTTCTCCTTTTTTTTTTTTTTACTTCTAACTCTTATAGCATTTCTATATGCCACGCTCTGTTCTACAAGTTTATAGAAACTAAATTATTACATTTTCACAACTCAACAATAAAGGTACACTACTATTATTCCCATTTACAGATTACAAAATGTAAGGCACAGAAAGGTTAAGTAACTTGCCAAAGGTTATATAGGTAGTAAGAGTCCCAGAATCTACCACAGACAGTCTGGCTCCAAAGTCCATAGTCTTAGCCAATATGTTACATTGAGAAGTTTTAATAGCAGAATACACAATACATTATGACTTAAATAGAGAAGAAATTGTACACCTTCGGTTTTCTCCAACTGTGTGCTCTTTGAAGACAAGAAATATGTTGACTGCTTTATTTCTAAGGGTAGTAAAGAAACATTTACTGAATTGAAATGAATGGGTCATGAGCAGAACCACCCCAAAACTTAGAAGCATCTGAAAGACTATTCAGGATCATCCATGCCACACATTCTCACTTTAAGCCTCTTTCAAATCCTAACCAGTTCCTTCAGATCTTTCCTTATCAAAATCTATTTCATAACAATAATCCAATAAACTAAATGATACAAAAATAGAAATCATGCATAAGCACCATCAATGACATTTGTATTTAGCAGTAACAAATCATTTAGGATAAAGACATAAAGAGGTTAATGCTGGAAACTCAGGTGGCAAAGATGAAAACATACCACCTTACCCTAATAATTTTATATATATTGGTTACATACCTTCCTGCTTCGGTGCTGAATAAAAAATAAAAACATAGAGTTGGACTTGACAAGGGTAATGCCTGAAAATAATCCTGTGGCAAATCTTAGGTAAAACACAAATGTCTTTTATAATTGCAGAGCCGAACACTTGAGAAGGTAAAGAAAATCACTGACAGAAAAAGTATTTAAGTTTGACTGAACAACTTCTCTACCTGATGGATCATTGCTAATGTTATTAAAAGTCTGGGTTTTACAAGCTGTAGACAGATGATAGAGCTTAGACCTGCGAACAGGAAGTTGGTACTGAGACCTTCTATAACAAGCTGAAACCCCTGAAGAGCTAAAAACTGAGAGAAAGGGTGGACTTAAAAAAGAAAGAAAAGAAAAAATAATTAACAGAACCAGGGATATAATAGGAAAACTTGTTTGTCAATCTCAACCTGAATTCTGGTGAGATAAAACAATTATTTTAGAATTTATAACCTGTCCTGTTCAAACTTAAGAGTTTGACATAACACTACTCTTTTGTCTAAAAACCCCAAACTGAGAAAAATGAAATAAAATAAGAAGATCTGGCTGGTAACATCTCTGAATCACCTGGCATAAGCAAAATAAAAACGATTTATAGAAACATACACTAACTAAGGCTTATTAAGAGTTCTCAGACATAAAGCACTCCCTACACCCACCTACCCCACCAAAAACTGAACTCCAAATCCCAAACTATAAAAGGCACAAATAAACAAGCATCTCCAGAAAATACGAGCAAAGACAAGAAGAAGCAGGACTTGACTCCTGAGAATTTCAGACAACAGAATGTAGAACACAAAGATTTAACCCCCACAACCATGAATTTTGAAGAGAAGAAAAATGAAATAGAGTGCAATATAAGTCTGATAATGTTAAGAGAGAGAGAGATTCACAAAGGGAGGGAGGGAGCGAGAGGAAAGGTCTAAGGGACTGAATGAAGGAAGGAAGCATTAAGTCATGGAGAGACATGGAGAAACTGTAAATGTACAGAGATAGGCAAAAGTAGGTTTACAGTTGTGAGTACATAAACCAGTTTATTCTTGTATTATTTATTAATTACTGTAGTTATTTGTATTATAACTGTAAACCTACTTTTGCCCACCCCTGTATATTGTTAAGTGAAAGAAGCCCATCTAAAAAGGCTACATACTAATTTATTCCAAATATATGACATTCTGAAATAGGCAAAACTGTGTAGGTAGTAAAAAGTGGTTGCTAAGGACTTGAAGGTAGAGAGGAAGAGAGGAACAGGCAAAGTACAGGAAAAACTTTTAAACATTTAAAATTTTTTTCATTTGATTTAAGAGAGTTTGAGAAACATCAATTTGTTGTTCCACTTATTTATGCATTCATTGGTTGCTTCTTGTATGTGCCCTGACTGAGGATCAAACCTGCAACCTTGGCATATCAGGACAATGCTCTGACCAATTATCCAGCCAGGGCAGTACCGGAAATTTTTAGGGCAGTGAAACTATTCTATATGATACTGTGATGGTAGATTCATGTCATTTATGTTTGTCAAAACACACAGAATAGCCCTGACTGCTTTGGCTCAGCGGTTAGAGCATCGGCCCACGGACCAATGAATCACAGGTTGAACTCCAGTCAACAGCACATATCTCGGTTGTGATTCATCCCCCGGCCCTGGTTGGGGTTGTGCGGGAGGCAGCCACTCGATGTGTCCCTTTCACATCGATGTTGATGTTCTCTTGCTCCCCCACCCTCACTCTCTCTGGGAAAAAAAAAGTCCTCGGGTGAAGATAAAAAAACAACAACAACAAAAAAACCCCACATAGAATATACAACACAAAGAATGAACCCTAATGTAAACTATTGATTTTAGTTAATAATAATGTACTAGTTTCACCCATTGTAAGAAATGTTAACACACTAATGGCAAGATGTTAATAGGTGAAACTGGGGTTGAGGGGGAGTATGCATGGGAACTCTGTACTTTCCACTCAATTTTTCTATAAACCTAAAACTGATCCAAAAAACAACTTTTAATTTTTTTAAAATCCTTTGACCATTGTAAAAATTGGATTGTCTTGCCCTGGCCAGTTTGGCTCAGTGGTTGAAGCATCGGCATGTAGACCAGAGAGTGCCAGGTTCGGTTCCCACTAGGGACAAGCACCAAAATAAATAAATAAACAAACAAACAAACAACAGCCCTGGCCGGTTTTGCTCAGTGGTTAGAGAGTCGGCCTGTGGTCCAGAGAGACCTGGGTTTGGTTCCCATGAAGGGCGCATACCTTGGCTGCAGTTTGTCCACAGCCCTGGTTGGTCGTGCGGGTGGCATCCACTCGATGTGTCCCTTTCACGTCAATGTTTCTCTCTCTCTCTCTTCTTCTCTCTCCCTCCCACTCTATCTGAACAAAAGAATGGAAAAATGTCCTTGGGTGAGGATAAAAAAAATAAATAAATAAACAATAAAAATTGGATTGTCTTTTTTTTCTTTATTGATTTTAGAGCGAGAGGAAGGAAGAAAGAGAGAGAGATGGAAACATCAATTGGCCACCTCCTGCATGACCCCTATTGGGGATCAGGCCCACAACCTGGGCATGTGCCCTGACCTGGAATCAAACCAGCGACCTCTTGGTGCATGGGTTGATGCTCAACCAGTGTACCACACTGGCCAGGCAGATCATTTCTCTTTTTATTGTTACCTTGTTTATCATATGTTCTGGATATGACTCTTTTACCATAAAATATGGTTTGCAAATATTTTCTCCAATTCTGTGGATCACTTTTCATTTGCCTGATGGTGTCCTTTGACACACAAAGTTGGGTGAAGTTCTATTTTTTTATTTTAGTCACATATTTTTGGTGTCAGATATAAGAAATGATTGCCTAATCTGAGGTTTTAAAGATTTATTCCTATATATTCTTCTAAGTTGTTACAGTTTGGGCTGTTAAATTTAAGTCTATGATGCATTTGTTTTATTTTATTTTTTAATCCTCACCCGAAGATATTTTTATATTTATCTTCAGAGTGGGCGGGAGGGAGAAGGATCGAGAGAGTGAGAGAGAGAGAGAGAGAGAGGGAGGGAGAGAGAGAGAGGGAGAGAGAGAGAAACATCAATTGGTTGCCACCCGTATGACCCCAACCAGGGCCAGAGATGAACTGCAACTGAGGTATGTGCCCTTGGCTGGAATTAAACCCAGGACTCTTTGGTCCACGGGCTGATGCTCTAACCACTGTGCCAAACCAGCCAGGGAAAGGCTATGATGCATTTAGAGTTAATATTTACATAAGATCCAACTGCCTTTCTTTCCCCCACTGAATTGTCTTGGCATCAGAGTAGAAAACAATTGACTGTGTGAGGCCTTATGTCTATTCTCGATTCCAGTCCATTGATCTTTTTGCCTATCTTTTTTGCCAGTACTAAACCACACTGCTTTGATTACTATAACTTCTTTTTACAGTGAAATAAGGAAATGTGAGTCCCCCAACTTTGTTCTTTTAAAAGATTATTTAGGTTATTGTGGTTCCCTTGAATTTCCACATGAATTTTAGAACCAGCTTGATAATTCCTGCAAAAGAAAAAGGTAGGATTTTGGTTTTTTTTTAAATCCTCACCTGAGGATATTTTTCCATTTAACTTCAGATGGGGGGGGAGGGGCCGGCATCGATTGGTTGCCTCCCACAGGATCCTGACCAGGGCCAGGGACCAAACTGCAACCAAGGGACGTGCCCTTGACCAGAATCAAACCTGAGACTCTTTGGACCTTGGGCCGATACTCTAACTGCTGAGCCAAACTGGTCAGAGCGGAAGGTGGGATTTTGATAGAGAGCTGTAGATCATTTTAGAGAGCACTGCCATGTTTACAATATTAAGTCTTCTGATCCATGAACACAGGATGTTGTGCCATTTTTTTGGACCTTCTTGCAACATTTTATAGCCTTCAGTGTACAAGTCTTACACTTCTATTTTTTATTTGTTAATCCTCACCCGAGGATATTTTTCCATTGATTTTTAGAAAGAGTGGAAGGGAGAAAGGGCTTGGGAGAGAGACAGAGAGAGGAATAGAGTGAAACATCGATGAGAGACACATCCCTTGGTTGCCTCCCATACAACCCCACCTGGGGCCAGGGATTGAACCTGCAACCCAGGTACATGCCCTTGACCAGGAATCAAGTCCACAACCTCTTTGTCTGAGGGCTGTTGCTCTAACCACTGAGCAAACCTGGACAGGGCTACATTTGTTCTTAAATACCTTATTCTTTTTTATGCTATTGTACATGGAATTGTTTCCTTAATTTTATCTTCACATTGTTATTGCTAGATGTAAGTAAAAATGATTTTTGTATATTCATCTTTTTAGAATGGTTTAAACACAAGACCGTGATATATAAAATATAATTATTCATCTTCCTTTCCAATCTAGATGCCTTTATTTCTCTTCTTTACTAACTGCCCTGGCTAAAGCTTCCAGTATAACATCAAGTAAGAGTGGCAAGAGCAAACATTCTTGTCTTGACCCTCCCCAATCTTAGGGAAAACCACTCAGTCTTTCATTATTAAATATATGTAATGTCAAATGTGAATTTTCACAGATGCCATTCTTTAGGGTGAGGAAGTTCCCTCCCCTCCCAGTTTATTGAGAGTTTTTACATAAAAGGGCATAGGATCTTGTCAAATGCTTCTTCTGCTTCTCTTGTGATGAGCACGTAACTTTTACTCTTTTTTCTATTAGCATAGTATATTATTTCTTTTTCTTAATTTTTTTTATTTTTTATTCTCACTTGAGGATATTTTTCCACTTATTTTCAGACAGAGTAGGAGAAAGACATAAAAGAGAGCGAGCGAGGAACATCGATGTGAAAGAGACACATCAACTGGCTGCCACCCACACGACCCTGACCAGGGCCTGGATAGAACTGCCCTTGACCAAAATCAAACCTGCCACTCTTTGGTCTGCAGGCTAACACTCTAACTGCTGAGCCAAACCAGCCAGGGCAATGTGGTGTATTATATTATTATTTTATTGAATTTCTTTTTCTTTACTGATTTTTAGAGAGAGGGAGAGAGAGAGAGAAACATCGATGAGAGAGAACATCGACTGTCCGTCTCCTACATGCCCCCAACTGGGGACTGGGCCCACAACCTGGGCACATGCCCTGACCAAGAATCAAACTGGCAATCTCTTGGTGCATGGGTCGACGCTCAACCACTGAATCACACTGTCTGGGCTACTACATTATTTTAAACCAACCTTGCAATGCAAAAAAAATGTCCTCGGTGAGGATAAAAACAAAAACAAATAAACCAACCTTGCAGTCTTATGATAAATCCCACTTAGTCAACGTGTATACTCCTTTTTATATGTTGCTGGACTTATTTTACTATTTGTTTGTTTTCTGAGAATTCTTGAATCTATATTCATTAGAAATATTGGTCTTTAGCTTTCTTTCCTGTGATGTCTTTGGTTTTGGGTATCAGGATAATAATGGTCTTATGGGATGAGTTTGGAAGCATTCCCTCTTGTATTTTTTGGAAGACTGTGTGAAGGTTTGGTATAAATTTTTCTGTATATATTCTGTACAATTCACCAGTGAAGCCATGTGTGTAGACTTTTTTTTTTAGATTGATTTTTAGAGAAAGAGGAAGGTAAAAAAAAAGAGAAACATCGATGCGAGAGCAAATATCGACTGGCTGCTTCCTACACGGCCCCTAACAGAGATTGAGCCCACATGTGCCCTGACCAGCAACAGCACTAGCAACCTTCTGGTGCATATGGGACAATGCCCAACCAACTGAGCCACACCAGCCAGGGTGAAGGCTTGTCTTTATTTTTTTTTATCCTCACCCGAGGACATTTTTCCATATTTTGTTCAGATAGAGTGGGAGGGAGAGAGAGAGAGAGAAACATCAACGTGAAAGGGACACACCGAGTGGTCACCACCCACACGACCCAATCAGGGCCAGGGACAAACTGCAACCGAGGTACGTGCCCTTAGCGGGAACCGAACCCGGGTCTCTCCAGACCGCAGGCCGACGCTCTAACCGCTGAGCCAAGCTGGCCAGGGCTAAAAGCTTGTATTATTCTAAGAATCTGTCTATTTCATTTATGTAAATCTGATTTTTTGGCATACAGTTCTTCATAGTATTCCCTTATAATCCCTTTTATTCCTATAATGTTGGCAGTGATGTCCTTTCATTTCTAATTTTAGTGATTTGAGTGTTCTCTTTTTCTTGTTCAGTAAATTAAACGTTTATCAAATTTGATCTTTTCAAAGAATCAACTTTATTACTTTTCTCTATTGACTTTGTAGTCTCTATTTCATTTATTTACATGCTAATATTTAGTATCTCCTGCTTGCTTTGGGTTTAGGTTGCTCTTTATCATCTAGTTTGTTTAAGGTATATGTTTAGGTTATCAATCTAAGATCATTTTTCTTTTTAAAGATTGACATTTTACAATCATAAATTTCCTTCTAAGCACTGCTTTACCTGTATCCCATAACTTTTGATATGTTACATTTCATCATTCATCTCATTTTCTAATTTCTTGTGTTTCTTTTTCTTTGATCCAATGCTTATTTGGGAAGGTGCTTAATCTTCACATATTCATGAATTCCCCAAATTTCCTTCTGTTACTGATTTCTAATTTCATTCAATTGTGGCCGAAGAACATACTTTGTATGATTTTATTCCTTTTAAATTTATCAAGATTTGTTTTGTGGACTAATATATGGTCTATCCTAGAGAATGCTCCAGGTGCATTTGAAAAGAATGTATATTCTGCTGTTGTTGGATTCTATGGATGTCTGTTAGGTCTAATTTCAAATCTGATGTTGAGTCTCTCTAGTAAATTGATTTCAATTATTGTACTTCTCCACTCCAGAATCTCAATTTGGTTCTTTTTTATAATTTCTATTTCTTTGCTGCTATTCTCTATTTGTTCATTGTTCTCATACTTTAATTATTTACGTAGTTCCATTGGTTCTTTTAATATATATTTGATCTTCATTATTTGTAGATCATATATTTACAAATCAGTCTACTTGCTAAAATTTCTTTTTAATCCCACAATTCAACATTCAGGATGCTTTTCGCCATCATTCATGAACATGCAGAGTGGCAAAAAATGTGAGCCCCTGGTGTGCATATTCTTAGCTAAGGTCAAACAAGGTGACACTCTGTCTTCATGTTTCAGTTCTCATGGTGTAACAAGTGTCTTTTTCTTGTTCTATTTAGTGTCACTTTTTGTGTTTTTGTGCTTTACAGTGGTAATTTCACTGTAAAAATAGCCCCCAAGTGTAGTGTTAAAGTGCTATCTAGTGTTTCTTAGTGCAAGAGGCTGTGATGTGCCTTACAAAGAAAATACATCTCTTAAATAAGCTTCATTCAGGCATAGTGCTACTGGCTGTCAGTTCAGTGTTAATGAATCAACAGTATATATTAAATAAGGTGTGCTTAAACAAAAACACACATAAAACAAAGTTATGTAATGATCAGTTGACAAAAATGTTGTGACCAGAGGCTTGCAGCAATCTAACCTTCTATATCTCCTAGGAGTAATGGTTTTAGCATTTGCTAATTCAGTGTTTGCAGTGACTATACAGAACATAACTATCACGAATGATAAGAACTGACTGCACTATAATAGGTGATTTAAATTCCTTGTTTAGTAAGTCCAACATCTGGGTGTCCTTAGGAACAGTTTCTATGAGCTGTTTTTTTGTTTGGTTAATCCTCACCCGAGGATATTTTTTCCAATAATTTTTAGAAAGAGTGGAAGGAAGGGAAGGAGAGAGGGAGGGAGGGAGAAGCATCAATGTGAGAGACACACATCGATTGGTTGACTCCCGCACGAGCCCCCACCTGGGCTGGGGATCAAACCTGAAAATCAGGTACATGCCCGTGACTGGGAATCAAACACGTGACCCTTCGGTGCATGGGTTAACTGGCTCTAACCACTGAGCGCACCAGTCAGGGCTATGGGTTGCTTTACCCTGTGTATGGACTATCATTTTTCTTTGTATTATAAGAATAGGTATTTTAAATAATATATTGTGGCAACTCTGGAAATCTGATTCACCCACCTCTTTGGGGTTTGTTATTGTTACTATTTGTTTATTTAATGATTTTCCTGGAAGAATTCTGTAAGGTCTGTATTCTTTGCCATGTGTGGTCACTATAAGTTGTTGCTCAGTTTGCTTAATGGTCAGCTACATATTCAACATATTCATATTAGTTTAAATTCCTTGAACCAGTAGCTCTCTCTGCTTTTGCCAAGTAACTCTGTGTATGTATGAGGGTATGCTTTCAACATATCAGTAGGCAGTTTATAATTCTATTTTGCCCTTCATTTCCTACTTGTGCAGAGCCTCAAGGTAAACAAGGGGTGACGTATTAGGGTCTTCTCAGGTCATTCCTTGGTAGACACACAGTCCGAAACATGCATGTTACTTTCCGGAGTCCTAGAAATATATCAGAGGTTCCCTTATGGATATCCCATATCCCAGTTTTTCTTTTTAATTTTTTGGCCAATCTCATAGCCTGACTAGTACGCCTCCCCAGACAATTGTAATATTAATAAATTATCACTGATTGTTTTTCACAAATGTTCTGGGGACAGGGCTTTTGGCAGAGTAAACTCTGAGTCAAATAAAGACAAGTCCTAAGAATGACGCTTTTTAGAAAGTTGCCAGATAGGTCAAATAGTGACAATTCTCTGGGAATGGGCTTATAAAAGCAGAGTTCCAAAACCATTCTGCTGTTTCCTTGAGTGGCTGCTAGGCTGCAGTTTTTTACAGCCACCAGAATTGTAAGGCTGTTTTCAAGGTTACTGAGAAGCTGAGGTAGGGAAGATGGGAAGTAGGAAAAATTAAAACACCACCAAACTTGCTGTTCTCACTGAAATTCATCTGTTTTGACTAAAACCTCCTAGGATTATGATAAACCATTAGGTAATTTCCAGACTTCTGAAAAAGCTAATTTTATCCACTCTCTGACATCAAATGCTGATGACTTGAAACTCTTTAATTTCCAGCTCAGACCCTCTCCCCAAAGTCTCACATTGTGTAACTACTGTCTGCTGCTCCTCCCCTTTGTGTTGTTTACCTTTGTATCCCTAGTGCCAAGTAAAATCTTCCAAAGGATATATGTTAAATGACTGAAAGGCATGTCTGTATTATTTCTTACAATAACATGTTAGTCTAAACTTATCTCAAAATAGCCCTGGCCGGTTTGGCTCAGTAGAGCATCGGCCCAAGGACCAAAGGGTCACAGGTTAAATTCCCAGTCAAGGGCATACCTGGATTGCAGGTTCAAGCCCTGGCACTGGTCGGGGTCATGTGGGAGGCAACTAATCAATGTATCTCTCTCACATCAATGTTTCTCTCTCTCTCCCTCCCTCTCTTCCACTCTATCTAAAAATCAATAGAGCCCGGCTGGTGTGGCTCAGTGTTTGAGCATCATAACCCATGCACGAAGAGGTCGCCAGTTTGATTCCTGGTCAGGGCACATGCCCAGGTTGTGGGCCAAATCCCCAGTGGGGGGCATGTAGGAGGCAGCCAATCAATGTTCTCTCTCATCAATGTTTCTCTCTCTCTCTGAAAAATCAATAAAGGAAAAAAGAATCAATAGAAAAATATTCTCAGGTGAGAATTAACAAAAGAAACCGAAAATAAAATGTCTAATTTTATTTTGAAAATGAATTTAGCTATTGTAAAAAATAAACTGTGGGGACAAGAATAGATTGTAATTATTAGACTTTCATAATAATCAGCCAACTAAACACCAATGGCATGACAGGCAGCCAAATGGCATGAGAAAAGTTGGGTAGAGGAAACATATTTGTCTTATTAGTTATTTTCATGCTTATGCTACCAAAGTAAACTAGTATTCTGGCCAGTGCTATTAGTAGAATATTTTCAAAACACTAATTTCAATCTAGAACAGTGGTTTTCAATGTAGTATTATCCTGATCCATTCTGAGATATAATGTAAATAATTTGTGTCTAATAATACATTTTAAAAACTGAAACTGGTGTTTTTCAAAAAGAAATCAAAGTGGATTTAAGGTTATCCATATAAAAGATATCTCTCATTTGTATCCTTGAGTAGAAGAAAGGTGGGAGTTATAGTTAGGAAGCCCACCTTTCATGTAAACCTGGGTCTATCTTTGGGAGAATGATTCCTGTAGGTTCACAGACATCACCTGGAAAACAACTTCTAAATATCTGGCTTTTATTTTATTTTTTTTCCTTTACTGATTTTAGAGACAGAGGAAGTGAGAGGGAAAGAGAGACAGAAACATGGATGAGAGAGAACATCGATTGGCCGCCTCCCACATGCCCCCACGCTGGGGATATGACCCACAACCTGGGCATGTGTCCTGATGGGGAATCAACCGGCAACTTCTTGGTGCATGCGTCAACGTTCAACCACTGAGCCACAACAGCGAGACTGGTTTCTTTTAATTGTAGCAATACTACAGACCACCACTACATCGAGTGGTCATGTGTAGATTTCTTTTTTTTTTTTTAAATCCTCACCCGAGGAGGTATTTTACATTTATCTTCAGATAGAGCGGGAGGAAGAGAGGGAGGAAGAGAGAGAGATTTAGAGAAACATCGACTGGTTGCCACTCACATGACCCCAACTGAGGCTGGGGACAAAATGCAACCGAGGTACGTGGCCTTAACGGGAACCAAACCCGGGCTTCTCTGGTCCGTGGGCCTACACTCTAACCGCTGAGCCAAACTGACCAGGACACATGTAGGTTTCTTAAAGAAATAAATGGTCATTGATGCTTCTAGTTAAATCCTATGACTATGTGTATCTAAGAGAAGACTATAATGTCCTACTGAATTTTTTAAAATGACGTCTGACTCTCCATGATTCCTACAGTGTAATCATGTCAACCAAAATACCCACGAAACCAGATAATCCATGAAAGTGAGACTAGATGTGAGATCCAGATATATAATAAGTCATGGGAAGATGACTCTTCAAAGCTATTTTTTCAAAAACTCTGCTTTGAAACATAAAGTATTTAAATAGGCAAATCCTCAATTTCTTCAGAAAGCCTTTTAATCTTTAGTGTATTTTTAGAGTGTACATCTTTACTCCCTATGTGATAACAATGAAGTAAAATTATTCAGATTTTAATTTTACATTTAATTATATACTTTATTATTTTTTGCTCCAGGTCCACCTTAATCTTGTTTCTTGTTTAAAATACACTTGGCCCTGGCCAGTTTGGCTCAGCGGTTAGAGCGTCGGCCTGCGGTCCGGAGAGACCCGGGTTCGGTTCCCGCTAAGGGCACGTACTTCGGTTGCAGTTTGTCCCCGACCCTGGTTGGTCGTGCGGGTGGCAGCCACTCGATGTGTCCCTTCACATCGATGTTTCTCTCTCTCTCTCCCTTCCTCTCTCTCTCTCCCACTCTATCTGTACAAAAAATGGAAAAATATCCTCGGGTGAGGATAAAATAAATAAATAAAATAAAATACACTTGGAATTTCTATGTTTTTGTTAATATTTTCCTCTATTCCCAAACTGAATTCCCAATGGGTCCTGTTTAAATGTAGTTGCTCTGTGCCCAGCTGGTGTGGCTCAGTGAATTGGGTGTTGTCCCATGGATTGAAAGGTCCCGGTTTGATTCCCGGTCAGGGCACATTCCCAGGTTGCAGGCTCTATCCCTGGCAAGGGGCATGCAGGAAGCAGCCAATCAATGTTTCTCTCTCTCTAAAAATTAAAAAATATTTAAAAATAAATAAATAAACAAATGTATTTGCTCTGTTTATAATTTATACCTAGTGACTGTTTCAATTCCCAACAGTGTTAGACTGGTGACTAAATTAGGCCCTATTTGTCTATTCCTTTCCCCATCAAGAGAAGAAACAAGCCTTAGCTACTGTGTCTGTTATTAAACACTGAAGATATAGTTCATTCAGGACCAAGACTGAAATAGTCCAGTACCTTAACTGTGTCAAGAACTCTGCTTCTTGGTTCTTCATAATAAAAGAAGTGCTTTATGTTTAAAACATTAGCCTTCATATTATGTGTGGAAAACTTGAGCTCTGCAAGGATTTCTTTTAGTAGTAGTGAAAAAAATATGTAAGAAACATCCACTTGGGACACTAGGCAATGGCCAAGTTTAACTTTCATTAAAATCTTTTCATATGTAAAATTAATGGAAATGTCATCTCATTCAATTCTAAATGAAGTATTTACAAACTAGAACTTGAGGATTCCATGGAGTTCTGAACTTGGGGCTCTGAATTTTGGCTTTTAGGCTGACCCTTCTTAATTGTATGTGTCTGGCTAAATCTTCCCCAGCAGAGGTTTCCCATTACACACACCTATTACTGTGATACCCACAGGTGCCAACAAGTACCTGTATTCCCAGCTGTTGCTCAAGTTAATTAGACTCTTCTAAACACAGTTGAAGTAGATGGCAATATATGTATATAACTCTTCTATCTTGGAAAATATGCTGATTTTAAATTACTGAATATCTAGTAATTTATTAGTACTTTTCCAAAGCAAAAGATTCTCTTTAATTCTGTTGTCACTTGCAAAAGAAAGCATCACTGGACAAGAGAATAATTATGATGGTACCAGGCCCTGGCTGGTTTGGCTCAGCGGTTAGAGTGTCGGCCTGTGGTCCGAAGAGACCTGGGTTCGGTTCCCACTAAGGGCATGTACCTCGGTTGCAGTTTGTCCCCGGCCCTGGTTGGCTTGTGCAAGTGGCAACCACTCAGTGTGTCCCTTTCACGTCGATGTTTCTCCCCCCCCGCCCCAATCTTAACAAAATATGAAAAAATGTCCTCGGGTGAGGATTAAAATAATAATAATAAAATTATGATGGTACCAGATTTCCTTTTAAAATAATTTTATGGGCCCTGGCCAGTTTGGCTCAGCAGTTAGAGCATCCGCCTGCGGTCTGGAGAGACCAGGGTTCGGTTCCCGCTAAGGGCATGTACCTCGGTTGCAGTTTGTCCCCGGCCCTGGTTGGTCGTGCGGGTGGCAGCCACTCGATGTGTCCCTTTCACATCGATGTTTCCCTTTCTCTTCCTCTCTCTCCCTCCCACTCTGTCTGTACAAAAAATGGAAAAATGTCCTCGGGTGAGGATAAAAAAATAAATAAATAAATAAAATAATTTTATGGGCCCTGGCTGGTTTGGCTCAGTGGTTGGAGCATGGGCCTGCAGACCAGAGAGTCAGTCCCGGGTTTGGGTCCTGCTAAGGGCACGTACCTCGGTTGCAGTTTGTCCCTGGCCCCGGATGGGGTCGTGTGGGTGATGACCACTCGATGTGTCTCTCTCACATCGATGTTTCTCTCTCTCTTTCTCCCTTTCTCCCTCCTGCTCTATCTGAAGATAAATGCAAAAATGTCCTCGAGTGAGGATAAAAAATGTTTTTTAAATAAAAAATAACAAAATGAAATAAAATAATTTTATGGCCCTGGCCAGTGTTACTCAGTGGTTAGAGTGTTGGCTCACACACCAAATGGCCACACCTTTGATTTCCAGTCAAGGGCATGTATCTCGGTTGCAGGTTTGATCCCCGGCCCCTGTCAGGGCCCATAGTATGTGCAAAATATTTTTGCATTGATTTATTTAACAAATTAATGTCAATCACTATAAAATGTTTTAAATCACACCTATATATAAATGTTTAATTATAAATGGAATGATAAATCACCAAGATGTCTCCTATTAGAAAATGGCTCACTAATGCTTACCAACTGAAAATAAGTTGTAAAGTGGAAAGAGGGCTGGCCAGGGAGTTAGGAGATCTGCGTTCTAATCTGGGCTTGAACATTAGTTTAAAGCAGGTAAGGCTTTGGAAGCATTACCATCTTGGCCTTAGTTTTATCACTGCTAAACCACAGGTTAGAGTACATGATATTTAACAGTTAATACAGGGGAAAATCTGATTCTTATAGAGCAAGGGTCGGTAAACATTTTTTTAAAGGGTCATATAGAAAAATATTTTCAGCTTTAAAAGCCAGGTGGTCTGTTATTCAATTATGCATGTGGAGCAAAATCCAGCCCTTGACAATAAAGTTTTTATTTCAGTAAAACTTTATTTACAAAAACAGGTAATTGGGTCATAGGCCATAATTTGTCAACTCCTCTATTTTTGTCCTATCAGCAAGTCCTGTCTTTTCTCCTCTTGCTAATAACTTCAATCTCTTTTCTTAAACCTAAGAACATATTCTTTCTATCTAAGCTTCCTGAAACTATGTCCAGTCATTTCACCTCCTACTTTCAAAACCTTCCTGCCCTGGTCGGTTTGGCTCAGCGGTTAGAGCGTCGGCTTGCGGTCCAGAGAGACCCGGGTTCGGTTCCCGCTAAGGGCACGTACCTCGGTTGCAGTTTGTCCCCGGCCCTGGTCGGTCGTGCGGGTGGCAGCCACTCGATGTGTTCCTTTCACGTCGATGTTTCTCTCTCTCTCTCTGTTCCTCTCTCTCCCTCCCACTCTACCTGAACAAAAAATGGAAAAATGTCCTCGGGTGAGGAAAAACCTTCCTAATATCCACTGCATCAAATCTAAGCTCTAATGTACTGGATTTTTCCCACCCAACAGATCTTATCTCTTACAAGACCTCAACACCCACTCTCTGCCCAGGGAAGGTGTTCTGGGGGGAGGGGAGGATCCTTGCAAAGTACACATCCATTTCTGTGTTTCTACTACCATAGTCAATTATCCCAAAGCCATTCTTTCTACCCTTCCAAACCCCACCAGTATTTCAAGGTCCAACTTAAGGATCAATTTTTATAAAGCCTTTAATGCCAGTCTACAAAAATATTCTCTCTCTCTACACGTCTACTGAATTTAGGGGCAGTATCAGATAGCTTAGTATTCATCTTCCTGTAACTGTTCTGGCAACCAACCTAGGCATTACACAGTCCTTGTATTTGCCAATGCTTAATACAATGCTAGGAACAAAACAAGTTTTAAATAAACAAAGGCTGAGCAATTAAGAGAAAAAGTTATTGTTAGAGGCAAAGAATCAAATCCAAGGTCTAGAATTTTTTATTCTTCTGCATTCTTTTGGTACTAAGAATAACCACTACTACATCTTATCCTGATTAAGTTTCCAACACAAAATATTGCAACTGTTATTAGAGATAAGCAGTCTCCCATCACTTTACCCTTCCCAACATGGCAAATACATAAATTAGCATACAAGCTTGTAGTTAGTCCTTATGAGTGCCTACTATATGGCTAAGTATTCTAGAATGCAGGAATATAACAGTGAACAAAACTATGTCTCTATCATTACAAAGTTGTTAATCTAGTGGGAGAAACAGAGAATAAGCAAAATGTCCAGTAGTAGTAATATATATTATAGAGAAAAAAACAGGTAGGTAAGGGACAAAGAATGATGAGGGCCGCCCTAACTGGGTGCTTCAGTTGGTTGGAGTGTCATCCCACACAACAGAAGGTTGCAGGTATGATTCCCAGTCAGGGCACATACCTAGGTTGCAGGTTTAATCCCAGGTTGGGGCACGTATGGGAGGCAACCAACTGATGTCTCTCTCTCACACTGATGTTTCTCTCTTTATCTAAAATCAATTTAAAAAAACAAACATATCATCAGGTGAGGAATGAAAAAAAAAAAGAGTGATGTAGACTATTTTAGATGGATCTGTATATATTAATAATAATAATGGAAATATTTATCGACAAAAACAGGGTAGAGTAAAATAGGGAATAGGATATTATTTTAGATGGGACAGTGAGGAAGGCCTCTCTGATATGGCAAAGAGAGATGTGAATAACGTTAAGAGAATGAGCCATCCAAATTATCTTGTGGAAGGGCATTCCAGGCAGAGGAAATACTAAATACAATGCCCTAAGGCAGGGATATGTTTGACTTGTTCAGAGAACAGCACAGACAAGGTGGCTGGAGAGCAGTGAGCATTAAATTGTACAAGATACAGTCAGATATGGTTAGAGAAGTAGCGATGGGCAGTGTCACATAAAGATTTCTGGATTTATTCTGAAAAAGATGGAAAGATGTTGAATGATTACGACCAAGGGAGTGACATGGCCTGACTAAATTAAGAGATTACTAGCTACTTTTTAAAAAGTTTATTGACTTTTAGAGAGAGGAAGGGAGAGAGAGAAACACTGAACTGAGAGCATAACATTATTCAGCTGCCTCCTGCATGCCCCTACCAGGGATGGAGCCTGAAACCCCAACATGTACCACCCTTTACCAGGAATCAAACTGGCAGCCTTTTTGGTGTATGGAACAACACCCAACCCACTGAGCCACATAGTCCAGGGTTGTTCTGGTTACTTTTGAGAATAAAATGTAGGGAGCAAGAGTGAAAGCAAGTATGCTAATTTGGAGGCTTCTGATTTCGTCATCATCTTCTTTTGTAAAATATGTTTTTATTGTTTTTTTTAGAGAGAGAAAGGGAAAGAGAGATAGAAACATCAATATGAAAAACACTAATTGGCTGCCTCCTGCACATCCCCTACCAGGGTTGTGCCCTGACTGGGAATCAAACCAGGACCTCTCAGTCCATGCGACAATGCTCAACCCAATGAGCCACACCAACCGAGCTGATTTCATCTTTTTATCCCCAATGCCTAAGACAGTACTTGTTTTATAAACCCTTAGTTATTTAATACCTAGGACAGTATTTATTATCCCATACCTTTAACATAATATACCAAACTCAGGTTTGAATCTCAGCATAACCATTTTAAGCTTTATAACCATGGACATATCATTTAATCTGAGCTTCAGCTTCCTCAACAATAAAATGGAGCTACCTAAGAGCTGCTGTGAGAAATGTGAAAATGCATATAAAGCACTTAGCCTAATGCCTAACACATAGTAAAGACCCCCCAAAACAGTGGCTGGTTATTCACTACCCATCCCCCACCTCCAACATTGAAATATAGTTAGAAGACAATTGACTTCATTCAAAATGAAGTTCATAAAAACAAATAAAGCCCCCTAATATCAGGCATATCAGGAACTTAGTTATGGGCATGTTAAGTTTGAGATGCTATTAGCCATAAAAGTAGACAGAGTAATTAGGCAGTTGGATCTATGAGTCTGGATTTCAGAGGAGAGAAATGGGCTGGAAAAAAAAACACCTGAGAATTTAGACCATAATTGGTACTTACCATCATGAATCTAGATGAAATCACTGAGGTAATAAGTATAGATAGAAAAGAATCAGGACACTCAAAAACGTAAGAGTACAGGTAGAACTGAGAAAGAGCAACCAATTAGGAAGACATAAAACCAAGAGAGTGCGGTAAACTAGAACCAAGTGGAAAAACTGTTAAAAGTTTAAAAGACAAAGTTAAGAAGTCAGATTGAGTAAGATGAAAACTGAGAACTCTTCAATGGACTTAGTGATGTGGTAAACTGGCAGGGGTGAACACCATATTAGAATGTATTCAAGGAGGAAAATGTTAAACAGTAAATTTAGACAATTCATTAAAGTAATTACCCTGAAAAGCCAGGAGAAAAATGGGGTGGTAGCTGGAAGAGGAATTGTAATCTTAAGATTTTTTTTAAAGACAGAAAAAATAACAACAAAATCCTGGCAAGGTGGCTACAGGAGAGGTTGAAATTGATGATGCAGTAGGGAAAAGGAGAACTGCTACAGCATTTACCCTTGAGGGGGCAAGAGCAGATGGGATCTGATACAGAAGTCAAGGAGATTGACCTAAGCTAGGAGAAAATATACACTTAATAACAGAAGAGAAGCTCTATATGCATAGATTCAGGCAGGTGAATATATGTCATGGAAGAAGCCTATGAAAATTCTTTTACAACTGTCTCAATTTCCTCAGAGAAAGAGAAAGTTCATAAACAGAGTGACACGGGACACAAATCATAGTATAGGTTTGAGGAGAAATAAAAAGTATGAAATAGTAATCTAAGAGAGTGGGGGAATGAATAAACTAAAGAAATATAGTGAGTGATTTAAAGTAAAATTAGTTTTGGCAGGTGTTTCTCCACACAAATTTGGCATCACTGGTGCTGGTTAAGATATACAGTTTGCCCTGGACAGTTTGGCTCAGTGGCTTGAGTGTGGGTCCTTGGACTGAAGCATCGTGAGTTTGATTCCCAGTCAAGGGCACAGTTCAATCCCTGGCCCCAGTCAGGGTTGTGTGGGAGGCAACCGATCAATGTGTCTCTCTCACATGATGTTTCTCTCTCTCTCGCCCTCTCCCTCCCTTCTACTCTATCAAAAACTAAAATAAAATTTAAAAATCAATGGAAAACCCTAGGGAAAGGATTAACAACAACAAAAAAGATATATGGAGTTTGTGGAAATTTAGGGATAATCAGGATACTGGTTATTCAAATAAGTAAAATTAAGAGAGAGATCAGCAGGAGAATTGACAGTGTATACAAGAGAGTGATAACAATGACTGACTATAAAAAAGTGAAGTAAGGACGGAAGTGAGAACATACTGAGAATGAGGGAGAGTGAACAGGTGACAGGATTAATAGATTGGTGGTCCTGGTGAAGTCTTTATATTAAAGGGAGTAAGGTGAGCCCAGCCAGTATGGCTCAGTGGTTGAGAGTCAACCCATGCACCAAGAGGTAACTGGTTTGATTCCTGGTCAGCACACATGCCCAGGTTGTGGGCCCAATCCCCAGTTAGGGGCATGCAGGAGGGGGCCAATCAATGTTCTCTCTCATCGATGTTTCTCTCTCTCTCTCTCTCTCTCCCCCTCTCCCTTCCTCTTTCTCTAAAAAACAAAAATCAATAAAGAAAAAACTTTTTTTAAATAAATACAAATTAAAGGGAGTCGGATGGAAAGATAGTCACATTTGGAGAGTAGAATATTTACAGTTGGAACTGTCATAAAAGTTTAAAAATTACTACATCATAGGTCCAGATCCCTGGGATTCCTACATTTCATAAGAAAGTTCAGTATAAAGGTAAAGGTAGATGATGAATTACAGCCTAGGAATTCCTCATTTTTCTCTGTATAATTTACCAAAAACTATCAGAGAAAACTAATTTTAACTTTTCTAAGGAAAATAATAATTCAAGTTAAAAAAAAAAAAAAGAATGCAGGGAGTGATAAAATAGTTTTAAAAAGGCTCAATCACTTTATTATTTTTCATGGTATCCAGTTTGTCCACTTAATCACTGTATTCATGGATTCTAAAGTCCTACATTTCTCTGCTTATAGTCAATGTATAAAGTAATTTAAGCTAAAGTTAAATGTCATTCTCTTTAGTTTATTCCTTGGCACCAGTATTAATAATTTCTGCATTTCCCAAACATAGAATAAACATTACTTTAAGAATAAACAACTTTCACATTTAAAGATTTCAAAGTAAACCATTACTTAAACACGAACACCTATGTGCATATTCTTTATCTTTTTAAATCTACCTATGACAAAACTTTATATTCAATCTGGTGAACAGTAACATTTACAATTAAAACAGTAATCTAAAAAAAAAGTCTTGGTTTTCATCCTGCCAGGCAACATTTATCAAATTCTATTAAAATTCATAGTAAATGTGAATGATAACAGCAGTTATTTGCTTTACTCACCTCCTTAATAGCATCTTCATTAGGGAGAATGGAACATAAGCATGTGATATAGGCTTGCTGAAAAGATGACACATTTGAAATTTCCTTAGATTCTGCACACAGTTTTGATAAAGCAGTAGCTTGAGGGATGCAGTTTGATTTCAATAAATGTTTTATTCGCATTTGCAGAAAGAAAGGTCCTTCTTCTGCAATCAATTTATTGACTAGAAAAAAGGAAAAATAAAAGTTTGATAACATACTACATAACATGTCAAGGTTATCATGATGCAAGCTTGGTATCTTTTGATGTTTTCATTTGTTATTAGTAAATATAAAATTCAGCTCATATAAGTGATGTTGAATCTGGTCTCAATACTCATCTAATAGAGCAGAGAGCAAAATAAGATAATTTTGTTAATGCTTTCCACATTGCCTAGTAGTTTAATTCGGAACACCAAACCTTTTAATAAAGTTACTAACATTTCGTCAAAATTAATTTGACCTCCTTCCTCACTTTTAAGTCAGAAATAATGAATTGAACTAAAAGCATAAGTACAAGAAAAAGAAACAAGTAACCTATGTAATATTAACAACTACAGTTTACACTTATTGGTACCAAGCTTTAAGCTGAGTGTTTTTATATACCTCTCATTCCTCACACCACCACCAAGGCAAGTATTATCATCCCCAGTTTAAGGTTAGGAAAATTAATATTCAGAGAAATTAGGTAACTTGCCAAAAATTCCAATGCCAGTGGTGCTCTTTCCTCTAAACCAGGCATTTCTCAAAGTGTGTTCCACCGACCAAAAGACCTGAGAGATAGTCCTAGAAAAAAAAAGGATTCCTTGGTCAAATCTCTGAACAGTCCTGCAATAAAGAAAACTGTCCACTTTGATTTAATCCAATGTTTCCCAAACTGATTTGACCAGAGAACCCTTTTACACATATTAGTACAATGTAAATATGTTCCTGGTTCAGTACACACTTTGGAAAATGCTGAGCAGTACTGAATATTAAGAATGTGAGCACTGATTTGCACAGTGCTCTGGACAAGCACTTAATCTGTGAACAGTAGATACTCAACAAGTGTGTGGTATCATTTTACATAGTATTATTTAAAGAATAGAGGTGGGAATATTGCATATCAAGACAAGTGGTGAGTGAGCAAACTGCTTTAAATGGCTCATGTAAAACACTGTTCCTTAAACTTCGAAGTGCATTATGAATCACCTGGGGGAATCTTATTAAAATACAGATTCTAATTCAGTAAGTCTGAGATGGGAACTGAGATTTTGCTTTTCTAACAAGCCTCTCGGGTGACACCCATGCTGCTATGTCTACAGGACACTTATGAGGTAGAAATAATTAATATTAACAATAAACCACAGTGGGGGGGGGGTGGAGATATAAACCATTGGCCCAATCTTAACTATATATCAGAATCAACTGTAGGTTTTTTAAATTCCTTTTTTAGGTAATACCATATATGCACATGACACAAAACTCAAAAAGTATACAAAAAAGGTGTAGTTAAAAATCGTCTTCTTTCTCCCTGACTCCAGTCCCAGTGTCCCTTCCCAAGAAACAACCAATTTCTTGTTTATACTTCCTAAAATATTCTTAGTATTGAAGACATAATTTTTGCCACTTAATATATCATACACATCATTCTATCATCACTGTACATTTAGAACTACCTCAATACTTTTAACAACTAAATAGTATTCCACTGCGTGGGTGTACTATAATTAATTTAATCAAGCCCTTATTGATACACTTGTAAGTTTCCAATCTGTGGCAATCCTCAATAATGCTACAATGTACAGCCCTGTACAAAGGCCATTCCACACATGAATGACTATATCTATGGGAAAATTTTCTAGAATTGGACCTGCTGCCAAATTGATCTCCAGAGGTTATACCAATTTATACTCCCACCACTTATAGGTGGGAGGTGCCCATTTACTGTGGCACTTCAAAAAGGTCTAGATGCCAGAGCTTCAGCTCTGGAGATTTTGATTTAGCAGGTGGAGCCTGGCCTTCCAGCGTGGGTGTGTGTTTTGGTTTTAAATTCCACAGATAGCTAATATGTAGTCAAGGTCAAAAAGCATGAACAGAAAACAGATCACTTTCACTTGAACTTTCCCAGGTTAGTACCACAGGCACTAATTCCACAAAAAAACTCATAGTCATATCTCCCACTCAAATAGCTGCTTGTTCCTTACTCCTATTTTTCAGTAATGGTATTCTCTCAATCATACAAAAATGAAATTTTGGCATTATTCTTCCTTGCCAATCCCTTTCTTCAAGGAAATCAACTTAGTTGTGTCCTAGCAATTCTTTTTAAAACTCTCTCCAGTCTAATTCCTCCATATTATTTCCTGCCACATCTGTCAACCCTATATCCTATTCTGCTCTATTTATCTGCCCTACCAGGTTGTAAGCATTTTCACAAATCCCACACTTAAAAGCAGGCATGGTATCTACACATCCAACCCCCTTCTAAGTTCCCACATTTACTTCTTTCACCACACTTACATTTCCCTTTAAGCACAACAGTACAGACTTGCAGTGTACGAATGTTAAGCTCCACTATACACCAAAGTCTAGAAGCAGATTATTCATTTCTATCTCAAGAACTTTGTATGAACACTGTTACTCAATGAAACATTTTAAAGTACAAAAGCCCTGGACAGTGGTTAGAGCATTGGCCCTTCGAAAGAAGGGTCTCGGGCTCAATTTCCGGTCAAGGGCACATTACCTGGGTTGCAGGTTCAATCCCCAGCCCTAGTCGGAGTTGTGTGGAAGGCAGGCAGCCAGCCAACGTGTCTCACATTGATGTTTCTTTTTCTTTCTCTCCCCCCACCCCCTCTAAAAATCAATGGAAAATATCCTCAGGTGAGGATTACCAAAAAAATAAAAATTAAAAACAAAAATAAAAGAAATGCAAAAGAACACTTAAAACACTACCTAAAAATGTAAGAATCCTTCCGCAAAACATTAAATACTGCCCAGCCAGAGTGGCTCACTTGGTTGAGCATCGTCCTATGCATCAAAAAATTGCTGGTTTGATTATCCCATGGCATAAATGATTAAGAGCACATATCTGGGTTGTGGGTTCGATCTCTGGCTGGGGCAACCAATCAATATTTCTCTCTCACATCAAAGTCGTTCCCCCACCCCACCCCTTCCTCTCTCTAAGCATGTCCTTGGGTGAGGATTAAAAAAAAACTGCTAATGGTTAGTTTTTACTATTCTGAGAACAGAATGACTGAGTATTGGTCGCAGGCAAGATTCACAAAATTTTAACCCACATAAAATTTTAATTCTCTTATAACTAAGTCCTCCTTCAATATACTCAGTAAGTTTTAATGCTTACCTTCTTCTGTTTCTACTGGCTGTTGAGACAGAATTTTAAGAAGAACTGGATTTTTCCACACCCCTTCCTTGGTAACATGAACCAATATTTGTAGGTTATTATTCCCAAATTCCAATAATGCATCATGTGACTCCTAAAACAAAAACAGCACACCCAGAAAACAGGCCAATAAGCAATACAGACAGTAGTTTTGCCTTTTAAATATATCTGAATGTCTATAAAAGGTCCTATATATCTTGGGGGAAAAAAAACTATCCTCACAGCCTTGTGAAATTCTGGTGCTGTTCTTTTTAAATGAAATGAAAAGTGCTTTTCACTAAGTTAAAGGGTGCCTTTAAAATGTTTTTCTGAATTCCCCTCAGGTAAAATTATCACAATTCAATTTACATCCTTGCATTACTAAATTATTTTATGGCCAATGGTACAGTTTTCTTTTAAAGAATTCTGTAGGCCCTGGCCGGTTTGGTTCAGCGGTTAGATCGTCGGCCTGCGGTCCTGAGAGACCTGGGTTCGGTTCCTGCTAAGGGCGCGTACCTCGGTTGCAGTTTGTCCCCGGCCCTGGTCGGTTGTGCGGGTGGCAACCGCTCGATGTGTTCCTTTCACATCAATGTTTCTCTCTCTCTCTCTCTCTGTTCCTCTCTCTCCCTCCCACTCTACCTGAACAAAATAAATAAACAAACAAACAAACAAATAAATAAATAAATAAAGAATTCTGTAGTATTCATACAGGCAACCTACTCCATTGAATACAAATATTATGTAATAACACCAATTGTTACATACTTTTTTAATTCTTTTAATTATTTTATGAAATGGCTTTTTAAATGAGAGCTGGCTTTATATAATGTCATGGAAAGTCTAGGTTATTAACTATCATTCTATCTCCTCAGAAAACAAAATATAATTGCCAATAGTTTGTTCTTTAATATAGTTACATATAAATGGTGATGGAATAAAATAAATACTTGCATACACAAAAGGTAGGGGGGAAAGGGTTAGAAATTTAACTTGGCACAAATGATTAAGTATATGTCTCACTATCCCCTATTACTAGTGAGGATTAATGGTTTGTTCCCATATTCTAAAAGTTTAATTTGTTTTCCCTTATTTTAGACTTCTCAAATTCTTCAAGGAACATAAGCTTCCACTTACAACAATATATTATTCCTTTGGAAAAATGTAAGTTTAAAAAGTTCACAGACATAAGAATATAATCATATCTTATATTCATTTAATTGAAATATAAAAAATAAAGTTCATTTTTCCTACCTAATTTTCACATCAAAATTATAGGTTTTTAACACATACACACTCAAATATGATGAGCTGTCTTCTACTGAGAAAGGGTTTAAGACATAAAACTGACACAGAAATTAATATTCCCAGTTAATAGTTTACTAACAGCAATATTTTACAAATGCTGCTCGACCTGTCCTCAGGCTTTTCTTCTTAATTTAAGACAGAGTCATTTATTTTTCAGTGAAGGTGAAGATTGTACGTAAAACTTTCAGAATTTGCCATGCCTGGTTACCATATCTGTAATATCTAAACATACCTATATCATTATATTTCAGCAGAAAATACTACCACCAACCATGATACACAGCAACTAAAATAAAAGTTACAATGTGGGTTATAAACAAAAAGTTTACTCCTTTTTTCATCTGTTCAAAATACAGTTTATTTTAAGTAAGAATGACGGGTGTAAGAATGAGGTGTGTAATCCTTTGTTACCAATGGATATGTATTTAGTATAGCAAAGTTACTTTAAAAAAATATTAAATAGCCCAGCCAGTGTGGCTCAATGGTCCAGCATTGACCCATGCACCAAGAGGTCACCAGTTCGATTCCCAGTCAGGGCACATGCCCAGGTTGTGGGCCAAGTCCCCAGTGCGGGGGCATGCTGGAGGTGGCCAATCAATGTTCTCTCTCATTCATGTTTCTATCTCTCTCCTTTTTCCTTCCTCTTTCTCTAAAATCTATAAAGAAAAAAAATTTTTTTTTAATAATAAGAAAATAAAATGTTTCTCTGAGTTCTGTGATCTACTCTAGCAATTTAATCGATCCCAAGGGGGTCATGGGAACCTCTGATTTATGGCAGTCAGTCAGAAGTAAAGGTAACAACTTGGATTTGCACAGAACTGTCCATCTGTAGTCAGTCAGTCAGAAGTCCAGGTAACAACCTGGATTTGTGGCTGGTGTCTGAAGGGTGTGTATGGGGGGCAGGAGGAGGTCAGTCTTGTAGAACTGAACCCTAACCTATGGAATCTGATGCTCGCTTCTCTGGGTAGACAGTGTCAGAATTCAGTTTAATTCTTTTGATACTTCTTTAACAATAAAAGTATTAAGTTTCAAAAACGCTACAAAACACAGGATCTCATTTTTGGTTATTAAAAAAGTCTATTTCACAGTGTATTCTTATATCCAAAAGGGGAAGTCCGGAAGGGTTACACAGCTTTAAATTGTGACTGAGTGTTCTATTTGTGGCCTGCTTGTTCTGATAAAACTATTCTCTTTTTTTTTTTTTTTTATCCTCACCCGAGGACATTTTTCCATTTTTTGTACAGATAGAGTGGGAGGGAGAGAGAGGAAGAGATAGAGAGAGAGAAACATCGATGTGAAAGGGACACATCGAGTGGCTGCCACCGCACGACCAACCAGGGTCGGGGACAAACTGCAACCGAAGTACGTGCCCTTAGCGGGAACCGAACCCGGGTCTCTCCAGACTGTAGGCCGACGCTCTAACCGCTGAGCAAAACCGGCCAGGGCTAAAACTATTCTCTTAATAAAAGTATCCTCAAAACCATCTGTGGCTTTTTTCCATTTATCACTTATATAAAGGAAACTACAGGGTTTTACCTTTTAGATTTCATAAGGAACCACGCCTTACATTTATCTGTACCTCTACTGCATTTATTTTATTTAAAACATTAAAAATTATATCCTTAATGTCTCATAAAAAACTTACATAGGCCTGGCTGGTTTGGCTCAGCAGTTAGAGCATTGGCCTGCAGACCAAAGGGTCTTTGGTTCAATTCTGGTCAAGGGCATGTACCTAGGTTGCAGGTTTGATTACTGACCCCAGTTTGGTAGTGCAAGAGGCAACCAGTCTATGTGTCTCTCTCACATCGATGTTTCTGTCTCTCTTCCTCCTTCCCTCCCACTCTATCTAAATAATGCAAATATATTCTGGGGTGAGGATTAAACAAAATAAACAAACAAACAAACAAAAACTTACACAGATGGGAAAAAGGGAAATATTTTATTCAAGCATACTATCTAAGAAAATAATAAAGAAATGTGAGAGTATTCTCTCTACAAAAAAATACTAATAGAAATAATAGTGACAGCCCTAATAAGAATAAGTAGATTTGCCTTTCTAGAATGTCCTACACCAGAAAACTACTAGCAGGCCTCAAAACAAAGAGTAACAAAATCAATGCACTATGTACAAAAGATGATTTTAGCAGCTATATAATTATGTGAGGAACTAGTACATTACAGGGATTAAAATAGGCCAAAAACATGACAAAGAAACCTCTTCTCCCCTAAGAGAAAAACATTAACATTATTTCATTTGGGGTTATATATCCCAAAAAAGAAATTTCCAGACAATGAGGCGTGCATGTTAATATGCAAATCTTCTGTTGTGCTTTCATAAAATAGGTCCAACTACTATGCAGTTTGGGTCTTCAAGGAAGCAGTTAACAAAGCTCTGGATATAAATCTGTGTGTAACTTTGGGCAAGCTAATTAATTAACCTCTCTATGCCTGTCTCCCCATTTGTAAAAGAAGTGTCAAATGATTATAAGGTTTGTAATTTGATTAAAAGATACAAAATATGGCCCTGGCTGGTTTGCTCAGTGGTTACAGCATTGGCATGTGGACCGGAGAGTCCCCAGTTCAGTTCCTGCTAAGGACATGTACCTTGGTTGCAGTTTGTCCCCAGCCCCGGTTGGGGTCATGTGGGTGGCAGCCAATCGATGTCTCTCTCACATTAATGTTTCTCTCTCTCTTCCTCCCTTTCTCCCTCCTGCTCTATCAAAGATAAATGCAAAAAATGTCCCCGGGTGAGGATTAAAAAGAGAAAAAGGTACAAAACATGCAGAGTGGTGTTTGGCACATAATTAGTGATAATAAATAAATGAAAGTTATTATTATTTACATTACATTTATTTTTTTTATCCTCACCCGAGGACATTTTCCATTTTTTGTTCAGGCAGAGTGGGAGGGAGAGAGAGGAAGAGAGAGAGAGAGAAACATCGACTTGAACGGGACACATCGAGTGGCTGTCACCCGCACGACCAACCTGGGCTGGGGACAAACTGCAACTGAGGTACACGCCCCTAGTGGGAACCGAACCCGGGTCTCTCTGGACCACAGGCCAAGGCTCTAACCACTGAGCAAAACTGGCCAGGGCTATGTTTATTTTTTAAAAACACATTTTCTGTCTCTACCAGTAACAAGTAAATTTGCCTCCTATAGCTAGCAGTACACTTGCTTTTCTTCCTACCTTCCTCTCCCCCTCCCTAACTTGCTACTTTCTGATCTGCTCACCCTTAGAAAAATGATAATCAAGCCAATATGACAGCCAATGTAGCTCTCCTGTAAGTAAAAAAGCATGAGTAGAATTGATGATAACTATTTTCACTTATAATGCTTTGACATAATCCCTGAAGTGATAGGAGGAAATTACTAGATAAGTATACTATGAATGATCCAAATACTGCTACCTTATAACCATACACAATTTTACATTTTTAATAGCTTTATGCTGTCTAAAACTGTTTTTGAATAATGAAAACTTCTTTGATTGCTAATCTATGAAAGGCTAACAAAAACAAATGAAAAATATAATTTTCTAACATATCCCCTTGATCTGAAAGGTCTCTCATTTCACAAATTTAATACCAATATATAGTGAACTTGTTTTTTGTTCTAAGTTTCTAAATTTAGTTTGCAGGGAGAATTTAATTAGGTGTCTTGGATACCTAAATAGAGACCTTTTTTGAACCCAAATCAACTCACCTGTAGAGACTGAAGAAAGAGTACCCAGACTTCATGAGGCAGTTCACTTTCAGACACTGAAAGTAGCAATTCAAAACAACTCCTACAATATACATAAGTCAGTATATAAAGGTGGCTACGGTCACAATCAAACACAGTAAGACATTGATAATAAAGATATATTTTACATTTGTTTAGACTTTTAAATTTGTTTTTTTACTCTTCAAATTTTTCTTCAATATTGTTACATTGGCTTTCCTTTTTTTTTTTTTTTTTTTTGGTATGTGTCCCTAGCGGGAACCAAACCCAGGACTCTCTAGTCCGCAGGCTGTCGTTCCAACCGCTGAGCCAAACTGGCCAGGGCTGGCTTTTCAACTTAACCAAAAAAAAAAAGAAAGAAAAACCAGGAGACTTAATAGTTACATTGTTGCTTTAATACATTTAGTAAGAATATAAACCTTTTATAAATCATATACCAAGCAGTTTATTTAATGAGAGAGTGTGTGTGTGGGGGGGTGCCTCATACAGGAAACATTCTGATTCCAGAAAGCAAAAACAGGAGCTCATGCTCCTGTAAATTCAGCTGTTAACATGATAAATATATGTAACTGTCATATATATATAGGTTTCTGTCACTTACATAGGAAGCAGAAAGATCAGCAAGATAAATTTCTTTACCTCTAATCAACCAAGCAAAAAGAGTTTTCCTCTTTCTTGCCTACCCAATACCAAAAAAAAAAACAAACCAGAGATTTTAAAAAGGAAGTGCATAACAATCAGAATAAAGATCAACTAAAAAACCAAGCCAGCCAGTGTGGCTCGGTAGATTGAGCATCGTCCCATGGACTGAGAGGTCCAGTTCGATTCCTAGTCAGGGCACATGCCCGGGTTGTGGGCTCGATCCCCAGTAAGGGGCATGCAGGAGGCAGCCAGTTGATATTTCTTTCTCTCACACTGATGTTTCTATCTCTCCCTTTCTCTCTCTCTAAAATAAAAAAAAATCTATTAAACCATACAAAAAAAAAAAAGATCAACTCAAAATAATAAACCAATACTTCTCTAAAATCTTACAGAATGTTACTTTACTCTTTAAGGATTAGTAGGTAATATAGAAAATGGACTTAGTAGAAGAAATAATAGGATTATAAACCAGGAATGTTTCTGTCCCATAAAAGGTATAGTATTAAAGGTTTTGGAGAATAGGAAAGAAAATAGATGAGGCCAGAGAAAAATAAAATAGGCCACCCAGACCAGAAGTACCCCAAGAAACAATCCGTAAGCTGAACCAAGGTGTTTTCCCAGATAAAAACTAAATAGCTGCTGTATTTTTTGTTTGCAGCTGAAAATTATATTAGAGGTGTAATTCTGTCTGCTATCGGCAGCCAAATATTAAAACAGCAGCTAAATTAACATGGACTCAGAGTGGTAATTTTAACTGTACACCCTGATATTTTCTACTAGTAAAATTCTTAGTTTTAATAATGTAACTAAATTGCAGAATTTCATGTTTCCCCTTTCCTGAAAGTGTTCCTCTAAGACAGCGGTTCTCAACCTGGGGGTCGAACGACCCTTTCACAGAGGTCGCCTAAGACCATCGGAAAACACATATTTCCAATGGTCTTAGGAACCGAGGCACCACTCCTCTATTGGTCTCCAGGCGGGTCCACCCACATGCAGATATGCCCACATACAACATGAGGAACTGTATTAAAGGGTCACAGCTCTAGGAACGTTGAGAACCACTGCTCTAAGACCAAAACAGTTTCTAGATACTCTGTCATTTAAACTGATCTACACCTAAGGGCAGATAGAAAATCTATCATTCTTGGATTCTAAGTCTGAGTAGGAAGAGACTAGAGACAACTGGGTTATGTTGCTTGTCTTGTACTTCTCTCCTGGGAATCAAAGTGTGAAGGGTCAGGGCAAAGGAAATTTCATGCAAAGTGTGACTCTAATGGTGCTTTGAATAACATGATGCTGTAGTAACCAGAAGTCAGGCAACATTACAATCAAAAGTACTCAATTTTAAGAGTGATTTAAGTTCTTAAACTTACAGAACTAATCTGCCAAGCACTAATAGAACATCTTCACATTCAGTAGTTAAATACGGGCGTGCGCTGGCAAAGCTTTGGATGGCAAGTCGATATACCTCCAGAAGATACACCATATGTTCTGATGCATTCTTGTTGCTTGCATATTGCAATAGGGTCTAAAAAATAAAATTAAAGTTTTAATTATTTAAAAAATAAACACAATGAAACAAACAGATTGTCTTTGACGCACACACCTTTCATTGCTTTTATAGGCTTTGGCTTGTTCAGCGGATTCTATTTTCATCACTTAATAAACTGTTTTTTGCTGAATTAAAGAAAAGGCAGAAATGCTCTTTTGACATGAAAATAAATCTACGAGTAGAGTCATAAAATACCTATAGTGGTTCTCTAGGTCTACAGTTACCATCCCTAAAATTCAACAAGTTTCATTACTATAACATTAAACTGAGCACTGACCATGTGCCAGGCACTGGGTATACAACAATTATGACTGATCCCTGCCTCTACAAGATGACTTATTTCAGCCCTGCTGGTGTGGTTCAGTGGATTGAGCATCATCCCTTACACCAAGAAGTCACCGGTTTGATTCCCGGTCAAGGCACATGCCTGGGTTACAGGCTCAATCTCCAGTGAGGGGCGTGCAGGAGGCGGCCAATCATGGGCGTTTCTATTTCTCTCACTCTCCCTTCTTCTCTCTCTAAAATCAACAAAAACATATTTTAAGAAAAGAAAATTACTTATTCCTGAATATGGCCCTCAGTTCTATAGCTTAAAAAAATCCTTTTTTGTTTTTGTATACACAGAACTTATTAGGCTTAACTTATACTAAGCAATTTATAAAGGTTGATGTTATATTTTTATTTTTAAATAAGTTTATTTAAAAAAAACCATATGAGTCAAATGTTTACTTGTTTACAGTGAGGGGATAGTCATAATATCAACAAGGATACTCAATTTATCTAAGAGGTTATCTGGTGGGTACAAAATCTAAAACAAAGGAAAATAGAGCCACGCCCTGGCCGGTTTGGCTCAGCGGTTAGAGCGTTGGCCTGCGGTCTGGAGAGACCCGGGTTCGGTTCCCACTAAGGGAACGTACTTCGGTTGCAGTTTGTCCCCGGCCCTGGTCGGTCGTGTGGGTGGCAGCCACTCGATGTGTCCCTTTCACGTCGATGTTTCTTTCTCTCTCTCTCTCCCTCCCACTCTATCTGTACAAAAATTGCAAAAATGTCCTCGGGTGAGGATAAAAAAAAAAAAAGAAAATAGAGCCACAATCAGGCCTGTTAAATTACTCATCCAGCTGGCTGGTATGGCTCAGTGATTGAGCATCAACCCATGCACCAAGAGGTCGACAGTTCGATTCCTGGTCAGGGCACATGCCCAGGTTGTGGGCCAAATCCCCAGTGAGGGGCATGCAAGAGGTGGCCAATCGATGTGCTCTCTCAATGATGTTTCTATCTATCTCTCCCTCTCCCTTCCTCTCTCTCTAAAAACCAATAAGAAAAAAATTTTTTGATTACTCATCCACACTATGAGTTCATTAGAAATCACTGCTAAATTCTTGTTTGGGGACTCTAGGTTCCACAGAGTTATTCTCTTCTACTAATGTATTTCTTCCAACAACCGGTTACGTTTTGCTTATGCTTAATTGATATATCAAGTTAGGTTAAGACAGGCAGGATAAAAGCCCCACCACCACCAGGATATACATTCTGACTGGGCTAAAGAGTTCCTAAAGTCTTAGTTTGGTGCTACTTCTTTGTCAAGTCTTATTTTCAGAAGGTAGATTTATCTTGAGTTAACTGCCTTATGTGAATTCACTACTCTCAGAAGAATTTCTTCAAAGATTCCAAACATCCAGCCTTTGCTTTTTCTGCCTAAATTACGACATATAGCAGGATTCCACTGGATTTCCTGCAGCCCTGGGTTCCACACTAACAGTCCTTATATCAGTTGTGATAATTAAGATATGGCTGGTCTTAATTACTTAAAAAAAAAAAAAACCCTTACAAGAAAACATAGGATAAATTATACAGTAAAAACTCTCTTAACTAATAAACTGGATTATCTGATCTTTGCATAACAGAATGATCAAGCCAGTTAAGCTGTGTTCGTATATCCATTCAATTAAGTGTCTTGCTGCCTTACCAGTCACTTTAGAAAAGTGGGCTCCTTCTGTATTTGCCCCTATTTAACCAAATCCCAATTTTTTAAAAAAGGGAGACTGGCTAGTGTAGCTCAGAGTTGACTATCGACCCATGCTCCAAGAAGTCACCAGTTCAATTCATGCTCAGGGCACATGCCCAGGTTGTGGGCCCAATCCCCAGTGAGAAGCACGCAGGAGGTAGCCACTTGATGTTTTCTCTCATTGATGTCTCTATCTCTCTCCCTCTCACTTCTTCTCTCTCTAAAATCAATAAAGAAAAATTATTTTAAAATAAATCTTAAAAAAGAGTTGTTTTTTTAAAGATTTTTTTGAGAGAGAGGAAGGGAGAGGGAGAGAAGCATCAATGTGAGAGTGAAACATCTACTGGCTGCCTCCTACACATCCCCATTAGGGATCAAGCCCAAAATCTGGGCTTGGGCCCTGACTGGGAATCCAACCGGCAACCTTTCAGTGGAGGGATGACACCAACCAACTGGGCCACACCAGGCAGGGCCAAATCCCAAATTTTAATAAAATAAGAACAAAAACAATAACAAGATCATAAAATTGACCCCTATAATAACCCTCTTCCTAGCTAAATGAGTAGAGAGAAGGAACAAAGAATATGTGTTTATCTGTTACGCAGGTAAGATGTCACAAAAAGCTCTCTTAAAAATTTTATTTAAATATATTTTAGTCCGGCTGGTCTGGTTCAGTGGTTGAGCGTCAACTCATGCACCAGGAGGTTGCCGGTTCGATTTCCCATCAGGACACATGCCCAGGTTGTGGGCCTGATCCCCAATGGGAGGCATGCAGGAGGCGGCCAATTGATGTTCTCTCTCATCGATGTTTCTCTCTCTTCCTCTCACTTTCTCTCTTTCTAAAATCAATAAAGGGAAAAAATTTTTAAATATATCTTAGGAAGAAATTCTGTTTTAGGTTAGCAAATTATTTAATGTCTGCATTGGTTAATTTAAAAACCAGAAAGCTGCCCTGGCCAGTTTGGCTCAGCGGTTAGAGCGTCGGCCTGTGGTCCGGAGAGACCCGGGTTCGGTTCCCGCTAAGGGCACGTACTTCGGTTGCAGTTTGTCCCCGGCCCTGGTTGGTCGTGCGGGTGGCAGCCACTCGATGTGTCCCTTCACATCGATGTTTCTCTCTCTCTCTCCCTTCCTCTCTCTCCCTCCCACTCTATCTGTACAAAAAATGGAAAAATATCCTCGGGTGAGGATAAAAAATAAAAATAAAAAAATAAAAACCAGAAAGTTTTACAAATTCATATTTAGTACCAGATTTTATGCTCCTTGAAGCTGATTAGATATTACAGTTTATCAATCTTTATAGGCCTAACACTTTTCTATCCCTTCAAGACATGTTTTTTTTTATCCTCACCCGAGGACATTTTTACATTTTTTTGTTCAGATAGAGTAAAAAGGAGGGAGAGGAAGAGAGAGAGAAAGAAACATCGATGTGAAAGGGACACATTGAGTGGTTGCCTCCACAGGACCCAACCAGGGCCAGGGACAAACTGCAACCAAGGTACATGCCCTTAGCAGGAAGCAAACCCAGGTCTCTCTGGACCGCAGGCCGATGCTCTAACCACTGAGCCAAACCGGCCAGGACAGGACATTCTTAAGTCTCACTAAATCAGCAGTTCTTAACCTATGGGTGGCGACCCCTTTGGGGATCGAACAACCCTTTCACAGGGTTCGCCTAAGACCATCAGAAAATACATATTTTCGATGGCGATTCATAACAGTAGCAAAATTAGTTATGAAGTAGCAACAAAAATAATTTTATGGTTGGGGGTCACCACAACATGAAGAACTGTATTAAAGGGTCACAGCATTAGGAGGGTTGAGAACCACTAAAGCAATGACTAAATGCTTGCTAAATACATTTACCATTCTATTCTTTTGACAAAAAAATTATTGGTAGCCTATTCTAAGTATGGTGCTGAGTGCTGGGGAAAGACATGGGGGCCTATCTTCATGGAGCTTTCAGAATAAGTCAACACAACATGATAGAACTACACATGCAAATTAACCAACTGCTAGCCAGAGTATGCAAAGAGAAGGGCAAAGTGCATATAGATGAGGCTGGTCATTCCACAGTCCACCTTTGCATTCAGACAGCTCCTGTCACCATTCTAATTATCTTCTGACCCAGACACTCCATTAAGACTACTGCAAGTTACACAACTTCAACATAATTTCAATTGATTCACTAGTCCATGGATATTTATGTTAACAGTTGGCTCTATACTGATTTATATATTTATAATATTCCTAAAACTTTTTCATGTGCTAGTCCAATTAAATAATAACATCTCGTTAACATACTCACTATGGGGCATACTCTGGACATTTAAATAATCACCAGAACAAACTTTACTATCATCTTTTTAAAAATGCAAAACTTGACCTTGGGTGGTAAACACACAGTGCAATACACAGACAATGTATTAGAGAATTGTACACTTGAAACCTATAATTTTATTAACCAATGTCACCCAATACATTTAATGACATTTTTTAATGATGAATGAATTATAGCCATCCAAATAATATTTTAATAAAAACTTACTCCATCAAAAGCAGTAAAGAAAAATGGATCTCTTGTTTCTCTTTAAATTTTTAAATTTTAGGCACCCACAAAACTTAAAGAGAAAGAGGAAATAAGTAATAAATATGACCCTAAAGTTCATTGGGATTCTACAGAGACCAAATCAGTAGCCTCTTCTGTTTCAGTAAACTCATTTATTCCATAAACACCTATTATATGGCAACACTGTGCTGGATACGGGGATGGAGACTCTATTCCTACCCTTAAAAGCTAAGTATACTGACAGATCAGATACATAGTATACAAAAATTAGCCCAATTAGACACCATCTCTGACAATTTTAAAACATTCTTTCTGGGGTACTCTCATTCATATCCCAAGCAGATTATCTCTCAAGTTCTTGCTATATACCTCACTCAACTGTCCCCTTAGACATTTTCCATCTGCATGTCCTAGTCAAATCTCAGAATCAACATGTCCAAAACAAACACCTCCCCCAGCAAATATGCTCTTCTTTTCAGAAGCCAGAGCTAAAAGACTATGTTTGAAACCACCACACCAAAGTTTGTAGGTTCAACCTCAGAAATAACCTTTTTGCCTCCTGGCCCGAAGCTTTATTTCTATAACCAATGACCTAGATCAGGGTACTCAACATACCTCAGTTGGACTGCTACAATAGTTTACTTCTCTAGGCCAAATACTTTTCATTTTTGTATGTGTATTAAATGACAACATATTTGTACATTAAAAAATTAATGCATGGGAGGAAAAAAAGACCAGAAGGAACATAACTAAAATGTTAATATGGTTATTAGCACTGGGATGATAGTAGGATTATGCACAATTTTTTGTTGTCTTTATATTTTTCTGAACTTCCCAGATTTTTTTGAACAAGCATTATGTTTACAATGAAGGAAAAAAATATCTGCCCTCATTCCAATTCTATCTACATTCTTCAATGCATAGTTTCAAAGAGGCTGGCAGTGTCCTGACTAGTCTCTGAAACTATCAAGGAGAAAAGTTTCTTTCAGGATGGTCATATTTTATCAGGGATGCATTCCAATTTAAAACTCAAATGGCTCAAGACTAAATTTCCCTATGGAATAATCATACTTAATATATTTTTTCTTATCCTCACCCGAGGATATTTCTGCATTTATCTTCAGATAGAGCAGAAGGGAGAGGGGGAGGAAGAGAGAGAGAGAAAGAAATATCAATGTGAGAGAGACACCAACTGGTTGCCACCACACGACACCAACCGGGGCTGGGGACAAACTGCAACCGAGGTACGTGCCCTTAGCAGGAACCGAACCCTGGTCTCTCTGGTCCGCGGACCGACGCTCTAATCGATGAGCCAAACTGGCCAGGGCCATACTTAATATTTTTGAGCACATAATATGGTTTAGGCATTTTCCTAAGAGATTTACATGCTACTAACATTTAAAACAACCCTATGAGCTAAGTGATTTGTCATCAGAAATGAGACAACACAGACAGTGAGTGAGACTAAGTTATTTGCCTAAAGGCACCCAGCAGATAAGTGTTGAATTCAGGATTTGAACTAGGGTCACCTAGCTCCATGCTTTTTCAGAATGCACAATTCCACAAATTATTTTAAGTATGCTTTTTGAATTCTGCTTTTTTTACCCTACTCATTAACTTTAATATTTTGCAGCATGTAGTATTATGGTCATCATTTTGGCTTTTTTCATAAGAGTTTACAACATCTAATTTCCATTTTATTTTATTTATTTATTTTATTTTTTATTCTCATCCAAGGACATTTTTTTTTTTTTTTAATCCTCACCCGAGGACATTTTTGCATTTTTTGTTCAGACAGAGCGGGAGGGAGAGAGAGGAAGAGAGAGAGAAACATCGATGTGAAGGGACACATCGAGTGGTTGCCACCCGCATGACCAACCAGGGCCGGGGACAAACTGCAACCGAGGTACGTGCCCTTAGCGGGAACCGAACCCGGGTCTCTCCAGACCGCAGGCCGACGCTCTAACCGCTGAGCCAAACCGGCCAGGGCTCCAAGGACATTTTTGCATTTATCTTTAGATAGAGCAGGAGGGAGAGGGGGAAGAGAGAGAAACATCGATGTGAGAGAGAGACATCAACTGGCTGCCACCCACACGACCCAACGGGGGCCGGGGGCAAACTGCAACCAAGGTACATGCCCTTACAGGAACCTAACCCAGGACTCTCCAGTCTGTGGGCCGACACTCTAACCGCTGAGCCAAACCAGCCAGGGCCTAATTTCCATTTTAAATGACTGCTTCTGGAGAAAATTTTCCAGCAATGGGGCTGATTAATACCCCACACTTTAGAGCGCTGATAGTTTACAAAAAAAATGACAAAAGGTATCTGGTATTTATTGTTAAAACTTCATGTCCTATGGCAACAGGAAATTATGTGACTTTTATTAAATATGTTTTTATTGATTTTAGAGAGATAGAAACATTGGTCGGCTGTCTCCTGCACACCCCGTTCTGGGGATCGAGCCCGCATATCCCAGGCATGTGCCCTGACCAGGAATTGAACCGGAACTTCTCAGGTCCATGAAATGACGCTTAATCCACTGAGCCACACCAGCTGGGCAGAAATTATGTGACTTTTAATAGAGAAGGACTTGCATTATTTCAAATTTTGTACATAAAGCCAGAAGCCTCAACAGACTGATGAGTCTGGGGCAAGGGGGTGGGTGGGTGGAGATAAACCATATTATATGCATAACCAATGGACATAGACAATAGAGCAATGAAGGCAGGGGGAGGGTCAGGGAAGAGAGGGTCAATGGGGGGAAAAAGAGGTACATCTGCCCTGGCCGGTTTGGCTCAGCGGTTAGAGCATCGGCCTGCGGTCCGGAGAGACCCGGGTTCGGTTCCCGCTGGGGGCATGTACCTCGGTTGCAGTTTGTCCCCGGCCTTGGTTGGTCGTGCGGGTGGCGGCCACTCGGTGTGTCCCTTTCGCGTCGATGTTTCTCTCTCTCTTTCTCTTCCTCTCTCTCCTCCCCACTCTATCTGTACAAAAAAATGGAAAAATGTCCTCGGGTGAGGATAAAAAAAAAAAAAAGAGGTACATCTGTAATACTTTCAACAATAAAAATACAATTAAAAAAAGCCAGAAGCCTTATTTTGATTTTAATTTCTCAATATGTGAAATTCCCAGAATTAAATAAATTTGAGTAAAATGTGCACTATGATAGAATTCCAGCAGAAGGTAGAATTTAAGCTGGGTTTCTGAAGTATGGGTCACATTTGAAACAGTAAAAGTGAGGGGTATAGGACTCCAAGTAAACAACTTGAACAGAGTCAGAATAGATGACTAGAACAGATGGGGACACACTTAAAACGTCAGTTGGTGAGGAAACACCAGAGGTTTTCCCATGAAGAGACTAAGCTGGGTATGAGATGAAATAGGATGAATGGGAAGAGAACAGCTGGTTGCTTATATTGAGAAAGCAGCTAGAGCAGCGGTTCTCAACCTGTAGGTTGCGACCCCTTTGGGGGTTGAACAATCTTTTTACAGGGGGCACCCAAGACCATCACATATTTCCAATGGTCTTAGGAACCGAGACACCGCTCCTCTATCCGTCTCCAGGCAGGTCCGCCCACATACAGATACGCCCACATACAGAAACACTCACATATGAGTACCCGGCATGATGACATCATCGTGCCAACCCCATCACATACGCCCCATACAAATACAGGTGTATGTGATAGGGTTGGCACCATAATGTACTTATGCGGACCAGTCACATGTGTGTAGAGAGCAGCTACTGTGTAGAAAGCAGCTACTCTGTTAAAAGCAGCTACTGGGTTAAAAGCAGCAATAGTGGAAGTAAAACGACACTCTATGAATTATAATTACTGGGTAAATGTAAAATCATCAACTACTGCAAAAAAGTATATCGGTACCACAGGAACTTAATCTGAATGCTGATCAGTCTTTTTATATTCAGCTGTGGTTGATGTGAATACTGCCCCCTTGTGATAGTAACATGTATGTAAAAAAAACAACAACACAGAGAATGGTAAATCATAGGAAACTTTAATGAACTGTATTGACTAAATTATGCCATGCATCTTTTTGTAGTATTAAAGCTATTGTTATATATTATATTCATTAGCAAACCATCCCATGACAATGGATCATGTAGAGAACGTTAAGAAAAGAAAATATAGCCCTGGCCGGTTTGGCTCAGCGGTTGGAGCATTGGCCTGCAGTTCAGAGAGACCAGGGTTCAGTTCCCATTAAGGGCACGTACCTCGGTTGCAGTTTGTCCCTGGCACTGATTGGGTTGTGTGGGTAGCAACGACTCGATGTGTCCCTTTCGCGTCAATGTTTCTCTCTCTCCTTCCTTTCTCTCCCTCCCACTCTATCCGAACAAAAAATGAAAAAATGTCCTCGGGTGAGGATGAAAAAAAAAAAAAGAAAAGAAAAGAAAGAGAAGATTTTTTTACAATATGGTTTTACCTCAATAATTATAGCAGGAATTGAGAAACCGCAATGTGTTATTTGTTGTGAAGTTCTATCAGCTGAATCTATGAAACCAAACAAACAACAACGCCATTTTTATAGCAAGCATCCGAGCTTTGATGGCAAGGATACCAACTATTTTAGACGCAAAGCTGATGGACTCAAGAAAGGCTGACTTGACACTGGTGGCAAGTATTACAAACAAAACGTAGCAGCCATTGAAGCTTCATATTTGGTGGCACTCAGAATCGCCAGAGCTATGAAACCTCACACCACTGCTGAGGATTTACTGTTGCCAGTGGCCAAAGACATTGTTCTAGTTATGATTGGAGACGAATTTGTTACAAAGTTGAGTGCAATTTTCTTATCTAATGACACTGTCCACAGAACAGATGATATGTCTGCTAATATTCTTGATCAGGTAATCCAGGAAATTAAATCTGCTCCATTTCCAATATTTGGCATCCAGCTTGATGAATCTACAGTCGTTGCAAACTGTTCACAGTTACTGGTTTACGTGAGGTATATTAATGATGGCAACTTTAAAGATGAGTTTCTTTTCTGCAAACCTCTTGAAACGACAACTACTGCACGTGATGTATTTGACACAGTTGGTTCATTTCTGAAAGAGCATAAGATCTCTTGGGAAAAGGTTTGTGGTATTTGCACAGATGGTGCTCCAGCTATGCTAGGATGTCGATCTGGATTTCAACATTTGGTACTCAATGAGTCTCCAAAAGTCAACGGAACTCACTGTATGATTAATTGGCAAATATTAGCAATGAAGATGCCGCCACAAGAGTTACAAGAAGTAATAAAAAGTGTCATAAGTTCTGTCAATTTTGTAAAGGTGAGCACTTATTTTTTTTATCCTCACCCGAGGACATTTTTACATTTTTTGTTCAGATAGACTGGGAGGGAGGGAGGGAGGGAGGGAGGGAGGGAGGGAAGGAGGGAGGAAGGGGGAAGGGGGAGAGAGAGAGAGAGAGAAACATTGATGTGAAAGAGACACATCAAGTGGTCACCACCCATACAACCCAACCAGGGCCAGGGACAAACCCGGCTCTCTCTGGACTGCAGGCTGACGCTCTAACCACTGAACAAACCAGCCAGGGCCCGAGGATATTTTTGCATTTATCTTCAGACAGAGCAGGAGGGAGAGAGGGAGGAAGAGAGAGAGAAACATCAACGTCACAGAGACACACTGACTGGCTGCCACCCACACGACCCCAACAGGGGCCAGGGACAAACTACAACCGAGATACATGCCCTTGGCGGGAACTGAACCCGGGACTCCCCGGTCTGCAGGCTGACACTCTAACCATTGAGCCAAAACCAGCCAGGGCTAAAGGCGAGCACTTTAAACAGTCGACTGTTTTCGCAACCGTGCAATGAATTAGATGCGCTGAACAATGCTCTGCTATTTCACACTGAAGTGAGATGGTTGTTGACAGGAAAAGTTTTAAAACATGTTTTTGAGCTTCGTGATGAACTCAAAACGTTTTTTAATCAGAAAGCAAGACTGCAGTTCGAAGCACTTTTCAATGATAAATGTGAACTGCAGAAAATTGCTTATTTGTTTGACATCTTTGCCATTTAGAATGAGTTAAATTTATCACTGTAAGGACTAAATGCAACATGCCTCGATTTGTCTGTAAAGATCCGATCATTCCAAATGAAATTTCGGCTTTGGCAAAAAAAAAAGTGGATGAAAATAGAATTTACATGTTGCCTACCATATCTGCTTTCTTTGAGGAACATGACATTGAACCAGACAAAAAGATTACGATAATTTCTGTGAAAGAACACTTGCACATGTTTGCAGACGAAATTTCATCGTACTTTCCAAATCTACCTGACACCCTATTTGCACTTGCCAGAAGCCCATTCAGTCAAAGCTGAAGATGTTCCTGAGACAGAACAAGAGGAGTTCATTGAACTTAATAACAGTGATGCAGTGAGAACTGATTTCTCTACAATGCCAGTCACAAAATTCTGGATCAAGTGTTTGCAGTCATATCCTCTTCTGTCTGAGACTGTGTTGCACCTTCTTCTTCCATTTCCAACATATCTTTGTGAAACAGGGTTTTCCAGCTTGTTGGTTATCAAGTCTAAAGACTTGTTGTGGAAGATGATCTTCGTTGTGCTCTTGCAAAGACTGCCCTGAGAATTTCTGATCTGGTGAGAAAGAAGCAATCTCAACCTTCGCACTGACGTTGGCTTATTACCCATACTGCTGCAAAATGTAGCAATATAGTTTACTGTTGTTATAGTAAGACTATTACCCATGCTACACCATGCTTCAAGACAAAATTTCACTTATTTGTAATTAGAAATAAATATTTCACAGTATATAACTACCTATTGTTTTTATGATTTATCACTATAATTCTGTTCAATTTGTAACAATGAAAATACATCCTGCATATCAGATATTTACATTACGATTCATAACAGTAGCAAAATTACAGTTATGAAATAGCAACGAAAATAATTTTATGGTTGGGGGTCACCACAACATGAGGAACTGTATTAAAGGGTCGCGGCATTAGGAAGGTTGAGAACCACTGAGCTAGAGTAAATTAAAGCCTTCAAGTCTTTTATAGATGTTGATATTAGGCCCCAATTCCCACTTTCTATATTAGTTACATGATTTTTTTTTTTTTTTTAATCCTCACCCAAGGATACTCCTCTATTTATCTTCAGATAGAGTGGGAGAGAGAAAGAGACATCGATGAGAAAGAGACACATCTATTGTTTGCCTCCCGCATGACCCGGACCAGGGTTGGGGACTGGGCTGCAACTGAGGTACATACCCTTGACGGTAATGGAACCCGAGACTCCTCGGGCCAACATTCTAACCGCTGAGCCAAACTGGCCAGGGCTACAATTGATTTTTTTTTTTAATGTTTTATTTATTTGTTTGTTTTTAGATAGAGAGGAAGGGAGAGGGAGAGAGAGAGAGAAACATCGATGAGAGAACATTGACTGGCCACCTCCTGCATGCCCCTCAATGAGGGTTTGGCCCACAACCTGGGCATGTGCCCTGACCGGGAACTGAACCAGCAACCTCTTGGTACATGGGTCAATGCTCAACCAGTCAGCCACACCAGCAGGGCTGTAACTGATTTTTTTAAACCCAGAAATGACTGACTTATTTATCCATCTACCTATTCATCCATTATGATTAAATTTCACTGGGTTTGGTTCATCATCCCAGCCTACCAAAATTATTTTTATTTATTTATTTTATCCCTCACCTGAGGATATTTTTCTACTTTTTATCATATAGAGTGGGAGGGAGGGAGGGAGAGAGAGAGACAGAGAAAAACATCGATGTGACAGAGCCACATCAACTGGTTGCCTCCCACACGACCTGACCCCAGGGTCCAGGACAAACCGCAACTGAGGTACGTGCCCTTGACTGGAACCCACGACTCATTGGTCTGCAGGCCAATGCTCTAACTGCTGAACCAAACCGGCTAGGGCCAAAATTATTTTTATTTTCATTTATTTTATTTCTTATTTTTTTATCCTCACCCGACGACATTTTTCCATTTTTTGCTCAGAGTGAAAGGGAGAGAGAGGAAGAGGGAGGGAGGGAGGGAGGGAGGGAGGGAGGGAGGGAGGGAGGGAGGGAGAGGGAGAGGGAGGGAGAGAGAGAGAGAGAGAGAGAGAGAGAGACAGACATCGACGTGAAAGGTACACATGGAGTGGCTGCCACCCGTACGACCAACCAGGGCTGGGGACAAACTGCAACCGAGGTATGTTCCCTTAGCGGAAACCGAACCCAGGTCTCTCTGTACTGCAGGCCAATGCTCTAACCGCTGAGCCAAACCGGCCAGGGCCCAAAATTATTTTTAGATACTGATTCTGTCAAGGAATTTAACTATGCTTTCTAGCTTCATCTCATTTTCTATTTTTAAATTTTTTTAATTGACTTTTTTAGAGAGAGAGGAAGAAAGAGGGAGAGAAAGACTGATGTGAGACCAAGACACCCATTTGCTGTCATCTGCATGCCCCCTACCGGGTAATCAAGCCTGCAACCCTGTCATGTGCCCTAACCAGGAATCAAACCAACAAGCTTTTTAATTAATTAATCTTTACAAAGAACTGGATTTTTGTTTACTAGTTTTCTCCACTGTTTTTCTTACTTTGATTTTTGCTCTAGTTTTTATTCTTTCTTTTCTTCTACTTCATTTATTTTTAAGATTTTGTAATTGATTTTTTTAATCCTCACCTAAGGGTATTTTTCCATTTATCTTCAGACAGAGTGGGAGAAGGGAGGGAGGAAGAGAGAGGTAGAGAACATCATCAATGTGGATTGAGCATCGTCCCAAGGACTAAGAGATCCGGGTTCAATTCCCAGTCAGGGCACATGCCTGGATTTCAGGCTCAATCCCCAGTGGGGGGCATTCTGGAGGCAGCTGATCAATGTTTCTCTCTCACACTGATTTTTCTCTCTCCCTTCCTATCTTAAAAAAAGGGGGGGGGGGCAACAAAAACATGTTTTTTAAATCTCACTGCTTCATTCAAACCCTGTAAAAGGTAGAGAGTAGCATGTTGACCAAATTGCAGTTGTAGAAATTTTAAAAAGAAAATACTTAGATCATACATTTTAGAAGGGTGTTCACATCAAATCACAATGATACACTAGTCCTGAATTTTGTTGGCGTAAGTAAGTATGTCAAAGTTCAGAACTTTACTGAAATTATAACCCATTCTGATCCTCAGCTAACATCATAGACTAAGAGGGAATATTCCCCTTTAAAGTTTTAAGCTGGAAAGATAATGGGTTAGATAACCTCTATAATCCTTCCTCCAAACAAAAGATTCTATGATTTTATGAAAACATGGATGGCCAGCCATCTTTTCCCCAGGGACTCAAATACAATGTGTTACAAATTCAAATTACTTTTGATATATGCATATTTCAAGAAAATATATAATTTAAATCCCAAACAATAAACCAAGTTAAAAACCAATAGTCAAGCCCTGGCCGGTTTGGCTCAGCGGTTGGAGTGTCAGCCTGCGAACCAGAGAGTCCCGGGTTCGGTTTGCACTAGGGGCACGTACCAAAAAATAATAGTCAAATGAATAAAAAATATTTTATATAGAATGATCTGTTGGTTGCAACAGGTCAAATCCATTATACACACTATAAACCCCAAAGGGCATCCATATTGTTTCAATGTAATGGAAATTCACTGTAGCCTTGGCCAGTTTGGCTCAGTGGTTAGAGCGTCGGTCTACGGACCAATGAGTCGCAGGTTTGATTCCAGCCAAGGGCAAGTACCTCGGTTGCTATTCATCCAGGCCCTGGCCTGGTCGTGCAGGAGGCAACCATTCGATGTGACTCTATCATATCGATGTTTCTCTCTCTCTCTCTCTCTCTCTCTCCCTCCCTCCCACTCTGTCTGATGATAAACAGAAAAGTATTCTCGGGTGAGGAATAATTAAAAAAAAAAAAAGAAAGAAAAGAAATTCACTGTAAATTAAACTTCCAGTCTATAAAACTCATCACAGGCTCTCTAACACTAAGTTAGCAATGCTCTTCGTTTTTCCTTCAATGACTTGTCTATTGACAGGAAAAATGGTGTACAGCTGCTCTATATGAAATACTTATTTAAAACAATATTCAGGACAGAAAGTAAACAAGGAAACTGACACATTATATATCTGCTATTAAAACCTATGCTAGCCCTGGCTGGTTTGGTTCAGCGGTTAGAGCGTCGGCCTGCGGTCCAGAGCGACCCGGGTTCGGTTCCCGCTAAGGGCATGTACCTCGGTTGCAGTTTGTCCCCGGCCCTAGTTGGTCGTGCGGGTGGCGGCCACTCGATGTGTCCCTTTCACGTCGATGTCTCTCTCTCTCTCTCTCTCTCTCTCTCTCTCTCTATCTGAACAAAAAAATGGAAAAATGTCCTCGGGTGAGGATAAAAAAAAAACAAAAAAAAAAAAACCTATGCTAAGGGCAGTGTTACACTGTCCCATTTGATCTTAATTGGGGTAGCTTTCTATTACCCCAAATATTATAAACAAGAATACTGATCCAAGGCAAGGTTTAAGGTTACAAAAGTGTTGGAATGATCATTTAATGTGAAATCTCCTCATTTCAAATCTACTTTCTACTGCATATGTTCAGGAGACAATAAAACATGAGACTGATCAAATGCAATGTTTTATCCACATTTACTATTAAACTTTATGAGATAATTTGCTCTAGATTTAACATTTTCGTTTACTAACTCCTTTAAACACTGAAAGCAAGATTTCACTATGAAGGTAAAAGCCTAGTTAAGAATAGTGAGCATAACAATTAATGTAAACAAATAATCTCAGTTCAAATTAGTACAGTAATTTCCATTGGGATGGGCATTTACTCTAGAGAGATAAATAATAACCCACCAGGGAACAGAATATAATATTAATATTTTTATTTAAATTTGTTTTAAAAAATATCATACCTTTTATATTTTTCTGCATTTGCTTATAATTTATATATTGATACTAAATAAATAAAACACAGTACATTCATTTATTTCAGTAGAATGCACAAGACAATGTTTGGAGATAACTTAGAAAATAATCTTTAGTGAGTGTTTTTCAATAGAACTGTATAATATCGGAGAATAGAATCTTAGAGATCATTTCATTTAAGTGGCAATTTGAGGTCCCAAATTTGGCCCAAGGTCATACATCCAACCAGTGGCACTTTATTTCAAAACATATAAAGATAACAATACAAGAAAAAACTAATGAAAAGTACTATTTCCAGTTATCCAACTATGATTTATCTAATAGCACTGATAAGAAATATATATAAAAAGATCAATAAATGTTGGAAATCAGTACACTGACAAATCTCTCACAACAATCAATCACTAAATTGTACCATACAATCTAATGGCTTCAGGTTAGGATCCAACTAACTATATGATATGTTCTGCTTCTTAACAACCTCAAAGCAGTATAGAATAATCTCAAGATTACATGGTCATACTTGATAATTAGACACAATCAAATTTTGGTAACTTTTAACTAATAACATTTTTTAAAAGTAAAAACATGTCCAAAAAAAAAGTTAAAACAGCCCTGGAAGGTTTGGCTCAGCAGCTACAGCATCAACCTGTGGACCAAAGGGTCATGAGTTCAATTCTGGATTAAGTGCCATACTTGGGTTCCAGATTCGGTCCCCGGCCCTGGTCGGGATCATGCAGGAGGCAACCAATCAATTTATCTTTCTCACATTGATGTTTCTGTTTCTTTCTTTCTCTTTCTCCCCTTCCCACCCACTCTATTTGAAAATAAATGGAAAAATATCCTCGGGTGAGAATTAAAAAAAAAAAAAAAAGAAGAATACACAAGAGACTGTTAACTCTTCTAGGGAGTGACTGGAGGAATTGAGGGCAGAAGGGGGCTTTTACTTTTCCCTTAAACCTTCTGTAGCATTATATATTTTGCCTTGAACATTGCTTTTATAGTTTAAAATTTTTTTTTAATTTAAGAGTGTTGAAAGTTTTGCCACTGACAGAATTTTAAATCAATGCAGTTGTCAATGGATACTATGCAGTTATTTTTTTTAATGTAGTAAATATGTATTCCACATGGAAAGACAGGTATAATACACTGAATGAAATAAGCAAGTTTTCGTATATAAGTTTAACATTATTTCTCTAAAAATGTACATATATATACATATCATATAGAAAAATTATTGAAGTATACACCCCAAATTGTTAACCTAGAAAAATGTAGTAATCGAGTATAAGTGTCTGTGACAGTTTTCTTCTTTTATTCTCTCTTATTTTACATTGTTCTGATTTTTTACAGTTAGAATATATTCTGAATTTCTTGGGCAATTAAAATTTTACAGACACACACACACACACACACACACACACACATTTATTTTTCCAAAAATCAGGTAACTTCAACAAGCTATTAACAATGAGATTACATGGTCCTTTCACTTTATGCTTTATGCATTTAAACATCTTGTCTTAAGCTTTCAGAATGAGCATGCATTAACTGGAGTCAAAAACAAAGTATATATATAGTTTTATGATTTTAAGATAACTTGTATATATATTTTTTTATTTTTATCCTCACCCGAGGACATTTTTCCATTTTCTGTTCAGATAGAGTGGGAGGGAGGGAGAGAGAGAGAGAGAGAGAGAGAGAGAGAGAAACATCGACGCGAAAGGGACACATCGAGGGGCTGCCACCCGCATGACCAACCCAGGCTGGGGACATACTGCAACCAAGGTACGTGCCCTTAGCGGAAAACGAACCAGGGTCTCTCCGGACCACGGGCCGATGCTCTAACCGCTGAGCCAAACCGGCCAGGGCGATAACTAGTATATTTTAATATACATATAAAAAAAGCAAATTGAAGAAAATGAAATCACAAATAAAAATATATTTATACAGCCCTGGACGGTTTGGCTCAGCAGCTGGAACCGAGCTCGGCTAGTGGACCAAAGAATACCAGGTTCGTTCTCCAGCCCCAGTTGGGGTCATAAGGGAGGGAAGCAACCAATCGATGTGTCTCTCTCACATTGACTGATGTCTGTCTGTCTGTCTCTCTCTCTCCCCTTCCCACTCTATCTAAAAACAAACGAACAATGGAAAAACATCCTCAGGTAAGGATTCAAAAATGTATACACACACACACACACACACGGCTATACAACCATATAGCATAAAAATGCAATTTCCAAACTAGACCATTTCTTCTATCATGTATGGTAATAATTCTTATTAAATGCCCATATTAATAAAGCATTATTGTGCTGGCTAATATGACAAACTGAGGTTATTTCCTTGGGAGTAAAAAATACTATGAACTCAAATATCAGCACAATACGTTTCTAGATCCCCCCGCTCCCATACACTCACACACACAAAAGTACTAAAAAAAAAACACACATTAGAAAAATCAGATATAACACAACAGTGATGAAGACAGAGAGATACATCAGTCACTCCCAAGCTAGTTATGTTGCAGAAATATTGGTATACCTGAATAAATTTGAAATCAAGATATATCTAAAATATAATTCATCCTGAACTTCCAAAAATTATAATATATTAAAATATTTTCATATAGGACAATAACAAAACCTGCAAAAACTTTGGAGGAAATTTTTTCATAGAAAGCTCACATTGACATATTAGGCTGGAACTATGGAATCGAAATTCAGTGCTGTGTAGAAACATAATCAACTCTTCATAGTGTTTTGCTTTGCTATAATAAAAGAAAAGCATGTAATTTTATGCTGGAATGGTTTAGAACAAGGCAAAATGTTAAATGTTTGAACCTGGTAAATTTGTCAAATGCTGTTATGTACAACACTTAATACCTCTCTAGGAGACTCACAATGCATCTTAACATATAAAAGACGCATTAGAAAACATTTATCCCAACATTATCCCAATGGCTATGAACACAATCCTTATTTCAAGAAATACATACATATAGGTGTGTGTGTGTATATGTATAAGAACAAAACACAGTTTAGGAAATGCCAATATAGGAAAAATAGCAAGGACTCTGGAGACTGAAGACTTTGCCACAGTTTACAAACTATGTGACCCTGGGAAAGTTACTTAATTTCTGCAGGCCTCAGTTTTCTACCTGTAAAATGAAAATAATACCACCTGCCTGAGTGCTTAGCACATAAAAGATACTCAGTAACTTAAATAGTCCCTCTAATTTTTTATATAATTGTTTGTATATTGGCTTTATGTCAGCAATGAAAGTTTTAGAATCTGTTTCTTTATACCATCTTGTTCAGGTTTTCCAGTAAGTATGGTGTCAATTACATACAAAATAAACGCTTAAATCTTGCTAAGCAAACCTAGTAGGAAAAAAATCATTACTTTAAATATTTGTGGAATATAAGTAACCATGGAAAGTTCTTAGAAAACATAAAACATAGGTTCAGCTCAAGTAATCAAGATACAAAAAATACGATTTTATTCCTACTGGGAAGCAGCATAAACTTGACAAAAAAAAAAAAAATTCCTTGTTTCTTGATAAAGACAGGTAAGACCTGCTGTTACCCTCAAAAAGTCTGGTCAGGAATTTAAGAACGGAGGAGATGAAAGATCAATAAATATTGATGAGTACCCATTAAGTGCCAGGAACAATTCTAGGCACTGGGTAAACAAAACTGTCAACAGCCTCACATGCTTACATTCTAGGCGGGAAGACAGACATACCAGATAGCAGTTTGTGACTTGAAGAAGTATAAAACAGTTAAGGAGTTGGAAGAAGATGGAGAAATGCTGTTTTAGATAAGAGAGTTAAGAAAGGCCCCTGAGAGAGGTAACAGGTATCTAGAACTGAATGAAAACAAAGCACATTTTAGTTTACTAATGCCTTTACAGTCTTGAAGTAAGTGGTACTTTCTATTTAGATTTTTTTGTTAACATTGTTCAGAAAAGCATGATCAACAGGTAGACACAGAAATTACTGTGGGGGCACAGTATACAGCAAGAGACTGGATGGTACCACAGTAAATAACTGCACCCCAAGTTCCCAATGCTTCACAGGTCCCATTTAAAATATGTTTTGGTCATATGCACTGCAAAGCTAATTTTTGTTATTATAACTACCTGTCATCTAGTTTCTATTTAGACATCTCCCAAGGGAAGGCAGCACAGATGAAAAGCTAATGCATTAAAAATCTTTAAAACTAAATGGAAGAAGTAAACCTCAAGGGTCTTCATGGCCATAAACTTGAAGGAATTAGGAAAACTAATCCTCCCCCATCTCAACATTTCTAAGCTGCTGCCTATTAGGCTGCTAATTCTTCCTCAATACTATAATGCCTCCCATTGTCTCCCTCCATCAACACTACCCTTCTTTCCACACATGTAAATATGTACATTATTATAGGAATGTAAGCTAAGTTGATGAGTAATGTCTCCAAGAAATGATCAAAATCTCCTAGCCTATTCCTTATATTATATAAGTAATTTCTTATGGTAAAATTGCTTTTTAACATACTAGATTTTACAGTAGGTGTTCCTTTTGAGTATTATCACGAAGTTCCTACAATGTAATTCATTCAACAAATTAATTTTATATGCCCAGCATTGTAGTAATTGCTAGGTACAAAGCATATAAAAAAGACTAAACAAGAACCACATTTTTGTTGGCTTACTAGTTAATACAAGAGACAAACATGGAAACCAATATTCTGGCACCTAATTTATGTATAAGATGGTATTGGAGTATACTAACTGAAAAGACCTCTTCATTCAGCCAGCTGAAATCAAAACACAGCTCTGAAAGACTGTTACTATTTCAGCCAGGTCTTAAAGATAAATAGGCAGATGGAGAAGGGAGAACCCTGAAGTTAATCAGGCAGCCTGAGTGATAAGGTAAAAGTGGACCAAAAAAAGAAGAAGCTGGAAAGGTGGGAGCTGGAGAGGTTCTAAATGCCTTTGTATACCAGGCTGAAGAGTCTAAATTTTACCTTGCCTTTGGGGCAAGAAACCAATGAAGAATTTTCTGGAATAAAGTGACTAATAAGATTATATTTAAAATTCAGAAAGAACACCAAAATGGTTTGTAGATAAGGCCAGTCAGAAGGCAAGGGAGCCCTGGCCAAATGGCTTGCTTGGAGCATAGTCCTATATACTAAAGGTTTCGGGTTTGATTCCCGGTCAGGGCACAAACCTAGGTTTTGGGTTCCATCCCTGGTTGGGGAGCGTATGGGAGGCAACCAATCAATGTTTATCTCTCACATCAATGTTTCTCTCTCTCCCCCTCCCCTTCCTCTTTCTCTAAAAATCAAAAAAAAATACCCTCAGGTGAGGATTTTTTTTAAAAGGCAAGGGAGATTAGTGAAGAGGATATTATGAAACCTGAACTGAAACAGTGACAAGAAAAACAAGTTAAAACCACAGATATACATTTACACAATGTGATATTATGCAGCTGTAAAAAAAGGATCTCTTACCCTGTGAGATAGCATGGATGGACCTAGAATATTATGCTAAACAAAAGCCAGTCAGAGAAAGACAAATACCACATGATCTCACTTATATGTATGTGGAACCTAATGAACAAAATAAACTGATGAACAAAATAGGTCCAGAGACATGGGCATAGAACAGACTGACAGATCTCAGAGGGAAAAGCAGGAGCTAGGTGGAGGGGGAGGAAGGGGGAAAATGGGGGACATCCGTAACACTCTCAACAATAAAAATACATTTAAAAAAAAAAAAAAACATAGGTATGTACAAGGTATCAAAAGAACACAACTAAGAGGAAATGTATTTAGTGAAATCACAAAACTTCCCAGAGGACGTGACATCTGCACTGGGCCCCGAAGAAAGAACATTTGCCATGCAAAAAACTAGAACAGCACAATAAGAGAGAAAGATAGAAGAATACTTAATGACCTGAGATTTTGTTTGTTTGTTTTTTATTCATCCTTACCCAAGGATATTTTTCCATTGATTTTTAGACAGAGTGGGAGGGGTGGGGGGAGAGAAACAATGTGAAAGAGACACATCCACCGGTTGCCTCCCACACGCCCGAACCGGGCCAGAATCAAACCTACAACCCAGGTACGTGCCCCTGACCGGGAATCAAACTAAAGACCCTTTGGGCCTGCTGTAAAAGCTAAGCCAAGCTGGCCAGAGTTGACCTGGGATCTCATTCAAGTAATTCTGTCTTTTTGGGGATCAGTCAGTCAGTTGGTAAATACTTACTGAAAACCTAATACATGTCTTGGATCTTGAATTGATGAAAATTAAGATATTTCCCAAAATAATGCACTTGAAAATTCACAGGCAAAATTTTAATCACAGGAGTAACTAAGATCACACTTTGATCCATGGACTCCAAATACCCTTGAATAAATTAAAGAGATTGGAATAATGGGACTGCCTAGGTAAGAGCTGAAAAGTAAACTGTGGGCTAGGTTGTAAAGGCTTTGTATTACAAGGCTAAGAAATCTGAAAACCTCAGACAATTCTGAGGGCACTAGTTTTTCTATGGAGATTGTCTTATTTAGTCCACATTAACAATGTATTTACATAGAGAACAATAAGTATTATTATTATTCCATTTGCAAATGAGAAAACTAAGGTCTAAAAAAATAACATGCCTAAGGTCATACAACTAGTTTACATAAATGGTGAAGCCACTGTGCCTATCTGACTTAGCCCTTTGTATTCAATCCCTTGTCTAGGAAAACTGAAATACATATATAAAGTACTTATTTATTTTAACCATTAAAAATTTACAAAGTCTCCCTGGCCAGGTGGGTCAGTTGGTTGGAGTGTCTTCCCTTACACCAAAAGGTTTCAGGTTCAATTCCTGGTCAGGGCACATAGGCTGTGGGTCCAATCCCCAGTAGGAGCACCTATGGGAGTCAACCAATAATGTGTCATTCTTTTTTTCCTTCTTTGCTTTTTTCTTTTCTTTTCTTTTCTTTTCTTTTCTTTTCTTTTCTTTTTTCTTTCTCCCTCCCTCCCTCCTCCCCTTCCCCTCTCTTTATTTTATTTTTATTTTTTTTTATCCTCACCCGAGGATATTTTTCCATTTTTTGTACAGATAGAGTGGGAGGGAGAGAGAGGAAGGGAGACAGAAAGAGAAACATCGATGTGAAGGGACACATCGAGTGACTGCCACCCGCACGACCAACCAGGGCCGGGGACAAACTGCAACCGAAGTACATGCCCTTAGCGGGAACCGAACCCGGGTCTCTCCGGACCGCAGGCCGACGCTCTAACCACTGAGCGAAACTGGCCAGGGCTCCCCTCTCTTTAAAATCTATGATAAACATATCCTCAGATGAGGATTAGCAAAAAAGCTTTATGCCCTGCCCAGTTTGGCTCAGCGGTTAAAGTGTCTGCCCACAGACCAAAGGGTCTCAGGTTTGATTCCCAGTCAAAGGCACATACCTGGACTGTAAAGTGGGTTTGATCCCCAGCCCTGGTCTGGGTCATGTGGGAGGCAACCACTCGATGTGTCTCTCTCACACTGATGTTTTTTCTCTCTCCCTCCCTCCCTTCCACTCTCTTCATAAAAAATAAAAATAAAAATAAATCAATGGAAAAATATCCTTGGGTGAGGATTAACAACAACAACAAAAAAATGTTACTGTTGGTGTAGAACCTAAAAGTGTCACATAAACAAGGTGTATTCATGAAACTACTTTGGTATTCTTCAAGTATAATCACTCACCCAATAACTTCAAGCTTGTTATTGAAGACAACTTTAAGAGTCTTCAAAATTTGTGTTACAAATAGAACAACCAGTTGGAAAACTTCAGGAATCTTGGTTCCCAAAATATAACAAAAACTTAAGAGGATATCATCAATTTTTCAGCAAAACAAAGGGAAGACTAATGTTTGGAGTTTATTTTACCCACACTGTCTGACAAACAATATTTTCAGAAAAGAAGAAAAAAAAACAACATATCCCACAGTCACTGAATACAAGTTTCACTACAACTTAATCTAGGTATTATTTTCTTAGTTATTATTATTTCTGAAATTTTGTTTTTATCATATTCACAAACTTCTGAAAATTGAAAACATGCCCAGAATGAGGCAAGCTTCTCTATCTTTCATATGTTAGTTTATTTCTTGATCTGGTGCAATTCCAAAAATAAAGCCATTTCTTTTAAGTGCTGTAAGAGATGGAGAGAATATCGTTCCAATCTGTTGTAGGAGGAATCTACTTGGCACAACCTAAGCCTTTAGGAGATTCTAAACAAAACACCTGAGGAAAATATATTTGTGGCAATTAAACATCACAGACAGCACAGGTCAGGACTTTATGATAATATAATGCTAATACCTATCTTTACAAAATGCATGCTCCTAGTGGACAGGTTCCCATCTCCAGTATTTATTGCAATATCAGGGAAACACACAATCGGTGTTTCTTAAGAGGATGGATAAATCTTATTTTGCCTTTCAAGTGTAAAACCAATACCCATTAAACCAAATATGGTTGGTGACATTTTTCCTGCTTCATCATAAAATTCAATTTTTTTTTCTGGTCCTGGCGTGGTGGCTCAGTTGGAGTGTTGTCTCATGCACCAAAAGTTTAGGGTTCAATCCCTGGTCAGGGCACATACTCAAGTTGCTGGTTTAATCTCCTGTTGTAATGGTGTGGGAGGCAACCAATACATATTTCTATCTCACATAGATATCTCTCTCTTTCTGCCCCTTCCTCTCTCCAAAATCATTTTTTTCTTTTTTCTTTTGGTACATGCCCCAGTGGGAATCAAACCTGGGACTCTCTGGTCTGCAGGCCGATGCTCCAACCATTGAGCCAAGTTGGCCAGGGCTCCAAAATCAATTTTTTAAAAATGTTAAAAAAAAATTTTTTTTCTGTATCTGGTGAGAAAGAACACACTAAGTTGACTTTATCTGGGCTACTGGGAAAAAAATGTGACCAAAATGTTGTGATAAAAATTGTAAAGAATTATATATAAACTGTCTATTTCTACCGTGTGTATAAAGCATTGCCAGGAGATAAAGGTCAGAAAGCAAAATATAATTTCAAAGTCATAGTTTTGCCCAACGTTATCAGCTAAAAACTGGGAGAGTCACAATTAAGATCCAACTAACTCCCAATCCCACCTGCTTTCTACTACAATGTACTATCACAGAAACAACTTTTCTTATTTCATTTATTAGTCCAAAAAATGTATTGGAAAAAATTTTAGGCAAAAAATAAAAAATCACAGAAAGCTCTGGTCAGGTAGCTCAGTTAGAGCGTCATCACCATACGCCAAGGTTTCGGGTTCCATGCCTGGACACAGTACATACAACAATCAACCAAAGAATACATAAATAAGTAGAACAGATGAATGTTTCTGTTTCTCTCTTGTTCTGTTTCCCTCTCTCTCTCCCCCCTTCCTCTCTTTCTCTAAAATCAATTTTTTTTAAATCATAGAAATGACAAATTACAAAGTACTTTATTAAATTTTTCTGTACCTTCACATCTTTAGGTTATGATCAAGACTCAAGACATTAAGTGATTCATTTAAAATAGAACTGGAGGTGCAAGCACTAGCATAAAGAATATATGTATATGCCCTGGCCAGTTTTGCTCAGTGGTTAGAGCTTAGGCCTGTGGACTAAGGAGTCACGGGTTTGATTCCAGTCAAGAGCACCATACATACCTCAGTTGCGGTTCAGTCCCCGGCCCTGGTCAGGAAGCAATCAGTCTATGTGTCTCTCTCGCATTTATCTACCTTTCTCTCTCTCTCTCTCTCTCTCTCTCTCTCTCTCTCTCTCTACCTCTCTCTCTCCTCTTCCCTCCCTCCCATTCTGTCTGAAAATAAATAGAAAAATATCCTCAGGTAAGGATTTAAAAAAAAAGGGCCCAGCCAGGGTGGCTCAGTGGCGAGTGTGGACCCATGCATGAAGAGGTTGCAGGTTTGATTCCTGGTCAGGGTACATGCCCAGGTTGTGGGCCAAATCCTCAGTGGGAGGCATGCAGGAGGCGGTCAATCGATGTTCTCTCTCTCACTGATATCTCTCTCTCTCCCCCTCTCTAAAATCAATAAAGAAAAAAAATATATTTTTTAAGAATATATGTATAGCCCTGGCCGGTTTGGCTCAGCGGTTAGAGCATCGGCCTGCAGACAAGAGAGTCCCGAGTTCGGTTCCCGCGAGGGGCATGTACCTTGGTTGCAGTTTGTCCCCAGCCCCGGTTGGGGTCATGTGGGTGGTGACCAGTCGATGTGTCTCTCTCACATCGATGTTTTTCTCTCTCTCTTTTCCCCGCTCTCCCTCCTACTCTATCTGAAGAAAAATGCAAAAGTGTCCTCAGGTGAGGACAGAAAAAAAAAAAAGAATATATGTATAATATCCTCTGACAAGCTTCAGTTTGATTAGTTACATCCATTCTTATTATCTTTCTAAAAAGACAAGTCAAGCTTATAAGTCTTACTCCAAACCCACAATTCTCCTACCCTCTTCTTCACTACTCCTTTTCCATTTAGTTTGTTTTCCCAAAGCATTCTGTGTTCCTGCAATGCTATACATACATAGCATACACGCACACACAACATTAACATTTTCAGCATAGGGCCTTTCCTGATCACCCCTAAAGTGGCCTTTCCTAGTTTCTTCCCTCTAACCATATGTTGTACTCTATAGTTAATCGTTTCATTTATTTTTACTAGTTAATTGTCATTCCCATTAGGATGCCCCATGAGGGCTCTTCCCTCACCACCGTCTCTACAACACCTTCTTTCCCATCATTACCAAAACTGCATTGGAAATTCTGTTATTTCTACCATCTCCTCCCAACTGTAAGTTCATTAAGGGTAAGTACTGTCTTAGTCATGTTTCCTCAGCACTTTGTAAAGTGCCTGGCACCATCCTATGGTGTCAGTAAAAGTTTGTAGAATAGATGTGTGTAGTAAGTACAAATGATTATTACTAGTGAAGAAGCAAAGAACAATTATGTACAGCTTAACACTTCATAGTGCAGGGAAATGCTACACGTTGTAGACATAAGAATTGGAGTGATACAATGTATGGAAAAGATTAGGACAAAATTCCATTCAGAGATGAGGCACTTATGGCTCAGTTGACAAGAGGGAGAAAAGCAACCAAGCAAGGCAATTTTTTATTCTCCTCCGGACCAATAGAGCAAACTGTTCCCCAAAATAATAAGTCTGAAGCACCGCAATTTATTCAACACAGTCAACTATTCATTAAGAGTCCAAGTACTATTATTTTACATTCTCTAAGGTATACTAGATAAGGAGCAAAGGGGTAGCTCTGAAACCTGATATAACAGAAGTAGAAAGGATAATAGCATATCTTCAAATGTATAAGGGGCTCGAAAACACTGAGAAAAATCTCAGAGTGATGAAGAAGACTAAATTAAACATACCGATAAATACTAATCATAAGTTAGAACCAGTATGGCACAGAAATAGTCATACAACTGCCAAAAGAGATCACACTCCACATCTTTCTTGATTTTCTTCCACTCAGAGATCCTAATAACCACTACAAGGCTCACCAGCCTCATTTAAGGTAGCAAAATCCTCAAATGAACACAGAAGAGTCGAAAGGACGACTTAAATGTTTTTTTTTTTAAAAAGGCGCAAAAAACCAACCAACTAGCTCCGTAATCCCTAACCCTAGACACCTTTCAAAGAACTGTCACACCTTTAAGAGACCCAGTAGACGCTGACTCCAAAGATGAGTCTCTGGCCCCAACACATATCTCTGGATTATTCAGAAAAAGAAAAAACAGGTTTTCCAGTTTGGATATCTGCACTCTACTCAAAAAAGGATCTCCTAGCAGAAACGAGCAATCAACCCCTCAGAGGGCAATGGCGCTCCAACCACCCAGCCGGGACACAGGCAACAGCGACAGGGCACGGCCCTTCCAGGGAGCCGCCGGCGCCCTCGGAGCTCTTAGTATGGCCCAGCGCAACCCGCCCCGGCGGTGGCTAAAGTCGGGCAGTGGCGGAGGGGGGCCAGCGGTCGAGTTTCCGAGCTGGGCCTTCCCGGCCCGGGGGCGCGGCAAAACACAGAGGTAGTGCCTTCCAGTCCAGCCCCGGCTACAGCAATGGATCCGGGGCCTCTTCCCCTGGCCTCCCCACACCGCTGCCCTCAGCCAACCAGTCAGCCCCTCACCTGGCAGAAGCTCCGACAGTAGTTCAAAGATGAGACCTCCGACACCTCTTGCTCCCTTAGCTCTGTCTCCAGCTGCCACAGACACGGTCGCAGTCCCGGGGCTCCTGGCGCGGGAGATGTGGGGCACTGACTCCGAGCCACGGACTCAGTTTCGGTTCGGTCTCCGGCTCCGGCCCCCGCCGGAGCCTCAACACCAGACCCGGCGGCGGCAGCGGCGGCGGCGTCTCCCTTTCCGTCCGCCATCTTCCCACGGCCCAGCAGCGCGTAGGCAACCAAGCCACGTGACTTAACCCTGGCCCCGCCCCCGGTGTACCGCGCGTGGTGACGCGCACCGTGGCGACGCCGGCGCCCGTGGGATTCCGTCACTGGGACTAGGGATGCCCCTCCTCTCGGCGGCCTCCCGGTCGGCGGTCCTCTAACATCCTGACAATAACTGGCCAGAGACTCCTGCACAACTCAGTCCATCCGGAGCCTTTGCAGTCATGGGGTCACCGAGCCGACGTATCTTTAGACATAATCTAAGATATAAAAGGGATTACATTTGAGCTACGATCGAAAGATCGAGAGAAAGATAGCCCTGGGGAGAGCCTAAAGGAAAGTATCCTCTAGAAGGAAAATAAGAAGCAAAGATTGTGAGGCCGAAATGAAAACTAGCTCTGTGAGAACGTAATTTATTATAGAGGGGGCATCACAAACCAGAAGGGAAAGGATGAACTCTTAAATGGCGCTGAGACATCTTTTTCCAAAAGGAAGCAATATAAGATTTCTACTTAAAAAATCATGTCCAAAAATAAATCCCAGATGAAGTAAAGACCTCAAAATATATTTCAGGAAGGATAAAATTACTTATGATATCAAAATGGGGAATAATTTTTTAGATAAGATCCAAAAAGCACAGACCATAAAGAAAAAACAATGTTAGATTTGACTGCATTAAAATGTGTTACTTCGGTAATAACATAAGTTTTAAAAGATGGCACGTAAAGACAAGCCAAAAACTAGACAATATCATATATAGCCAGCAAAGGATTGAGATCCACAAAGGTTCCCAAAATCAAAAGAAAAAGAAGTAAGCAATCCAATAGAAAAATAGATAAAGGCTATACAAAGTTCACCAAAAAGGAAATCTGAATGGCCAATAAACCCAGGAAAATATATTTAACTTCACTATAACTATCAAAATACAAAATAAAATGAGATACAATCCCACATCCATCAGACTGGCAGAAATTTTAAAATAGTACCATGTTTTAGGATTTAGGAAAATGGAACTTCATGCTGGTGGAAGTATAAATTGGTACTGTACATCACTTAGGAGAAGAATGTGTAATATTTAATAAAATTGAAAATGTACGTGACTCAGCAATTCCTAATAATGGTCAATAGCCAGGTGCTTTTCTAGGTTCTTTACATATATTAACTCATTTAATCCTACTAATAACAGCCTTATTTTACAATTCAGGAGTGGCACAGATAATTTATTTTTAGTTTATTTATTGATTTGAGAGAGAGAGATAAATATTGATTTGTTGTTCCATTTCTTTAAGCATTCATTGGTTGATTCTTGTATGTGCCCTGACCGGGAATCTAACCTGCAACTTTGACCTGACAATGCTCTAACCAACTAAGCTACCCAGCCACGGACTCAGTCACGGAGAATTTAAGTAATAAGCCCAAAGAAGTAACTAGTAAGTGATAGTGCCTAGAATTCAGTCCCAGTTCCTCTGCTCCATGAACTGGCCTATTAACCATTATATTGCTGATACTCACTGAAGCACTATTTATAACAGTAATATTGGAGACAACCTAAATGTTCAACAGTAGAGAGATGGATAAACAAATAATGGTATATTCACACTCTGAAATGTTATACAGCCATTAAATTAATAAATGAAAACTGCATACATCAACATAGTAAACATGGAAAACATAAAGCACCTGGCCAGTTTGGCCCAGTGGTTAGAGTGTCGGCCCACGAACCAGAGAGTCTTGGGTTTGGTTCCCACTAAGGGTACGTACCTTGGTTGCAGTTTGTCCCTGACCCTGGTTGGGGTCATGTGGGTGGCGGCCACTGGATGTGTCTCTCTCACATTGATGTTTCTCTCTCTCTCTTCTTCCCTCTCTCCCTCCTGCCTCCCGCTCTATCTGATAAATGCAAAAAAAAAAAAAAGTCCTCTGGTGACATAAAAAAAACATTGCAGCGTTGGCCCAAGGACCAAAATCTCAGGTTCGACTCTGGTTAAGGGCATGTACCTGGGTTGCAGATCTGATCCCTGGCCACAGATGGGGTAGTGCAGGAGGCAACCAATTAATGTGTCTCTCTCTCCGTCCCTTTCCTCCCTTCCACTCTATCTAAAAATCAAGGCAGGGGATATATCCTCTGGTGGATCGAGCATCGTCCCTTGGACGAAGAGGGCCCCGGTTCGATTCCTAGTCATGGCACATGCCCACAGGCTTGATCCCCAGTGGGGGGCATGCAGGAGGCAGCCGATTGATGTTTCTCACTTTGATATTTCTATCTCTCCCTCTAAAAAATCAATAACAACATATTTTCAAAAAAATGCATGTCCAGCCCGGCTGGTGTGACTCAATGGTTGAGCATCAGCCCATGCACCAAAAAGTCGCCAGTTTGATTCCCAGTCAGGGCACATGCCCAGGTTGTGGGCCCAATCCCCAGTGTGGGGCATGCAGGAGATGCCATTTGATGTTCTCTGTCATCGATGTTTCTATTTCTCCCTCTTTCTTCCTCTCTCTCTCTAAAATCAATAAAGAAAAATAAATAAATAAATAAATGCATGTCCAATAAAATTTTTTAAAAAGAGAGAACATTGCAAAGGACATAATATACAGGGTGAGGCAAAAGTAGGTTTACAATTGCGAGTAGATGAAAGTTTATTCTTGTATTATTGTTTATTAATTATTGTATTATTTTCTATATGAACAACTGTGAACCTACTTTTGTCCCACTCTGTATTATTGCACTGTATTATTCCATACCATACATTTTAAAAATACACAAAACAAAGGCTCAAGTAGTAAAAAAATATTAAAACAAGGAAATGCATAGCAATGGCACATATTACTTTTTAGCCCTGGTTGGTTTGGCTCAGCAGTTAGAATGTCAGCCCATGGGTCAGATTCTTGGGTTCAATTCTGGTCAAGGGCATGTACGTTGGTTACGGTTCAGTCCCCAGCCCTAGTTGGGGTCATGTGGAAGGCAACCAATCAATGTGTCCCTCTCACATCAATGTTTCTCTCTCTCTTTCTCTCTCTCTTTTTAAAATCCTCACCCAAGGATATTTTTCCATTCATTTTCAGACAGAGTGGAAGGGAGAGATAGAGAGAGAAACATCGATGTGAGAGAGAAAGACATTTATTGGTGACACATCAATTGGTTGCCTCCTTTTTTTTATTTTTTCATTTCACTCAGGTTCAAGTATTACCTCAGAGAGGCATTCCCTGATGACCCTATCTAAAATAGGCTTCTATAACTCCTTGCTCTCTTTTCTTTCCTTTTTTTCCCCACATTAAATGACTTTACATTATCACTCTTTTGTGTGTCTCCCCTTGCTAGAAGTTCTTTTTTATTATTGTTGAGATATAATTGACATAGAGCAGCAGAAGGTAATGTGACTTGTTTTATTCAATGCTGTATCCCTAGAATCTGGTACAGTAGTTCCTGGCATATTGTGGGTACTCAACATTTGCTGTTGTTGTTTTTTAAAAAAAGAAGAAATTTTAGCCCAGCTAGTGTGGTTCAGTGGTTGAGCATCAACCCATGCACCAAGAAGTCACCAGTTTGATTCCCAGTCAGGGCACATGTCCAGGTTGTGGGCCAGATCCCCAGTGCGGGGCATGCAGGAGGCAGCCAATCGATGTTCTCTCTCATCGATGTTTCTATCTCTCTCTCTCTCTCCCTTCCACTCTCTCTAAAATCAATAAAGAAAAAAATAAAGAAATATTAAAATCTTATGGTATTTAAATGAGACTGGCTGAGATCACTTAGAGAAAGTGTAAATCGGGTTACCAATTCATATGCCTACATGACTGAAGCAGGCTGGAAATCACTATTTTGGAAATAGGCTGATTAAGGAATGAGCCAGACAGCAGGTACTCAGCTCCTAAAGTTATTGCTATGTGAGAAAGCAAATCCCATTTTTCTAGATCTTCTCCAAAAGAAATGGGAAATCCAGGTTTTTAAGTGCAATTTCCCATTTTTAAAAACTGCAGGCCCACTTGTCAGTTCAATTTGGTTGATAAGCCAACAGTGTGTGATCTCAAATAGAAAAAAAGGATGAGGGTCCAGGACCACTACAAAACTGACAAGTCAGAGGAAGGATCCAGTTAGCAAAGGATGTTGAGAAGGAGCCACCAAAGAGGTGGAGGGAAAACCAGAAGAATGTGATATTCCTGAAGATAAAAGAAGACAATGGCAAAGAGAGAGTAGTCAACTGTGTAGATTGCTAACAAAAGTTTGGGTAAGATGAGAACAGAAAGGGATCACTTGATTACATCATGGGTTTGTTAATAACCTTGACTACAGAAGTTTCTGTGGATCTCTGATATGGAAGTCTGATTGGACAGGGTTGAAGAATTAACTAGAGGTGAGGTAGTTAAAAACAACAATAAGAAGAGAGGAAGTTAACCCCTTTGAGTTCTTCTGTAAACAAAGAGCGTAAAAATGGGGCTGTGCTATAAGGGGGCATGTGTTTTTGGGAGGAATTCTTAAAGATAAGGAAATTCTAGAGTATGGTTGTATGCATATGGAAATGATACACGAAAACGGGAAAATTATGATACAGAAAAGAAAGAGGGGGGAACTGCAGAAAAAAAATCTTTGAGAAGGCAAGAGGAGATAGCACCAGAATACAAGAAAAAGTGTGTTCTGCCCTAGCTGGTTTTGCTCAGTGGTTAGAGCTCTGGCCTTCACACCAAAAGGTCACGGGTTCGATCCCAGCCCTAGTCAGGGTCGTTCGGGAGGCAACTAATTGATGTGTCTCTCTCACATCAATGTTTCTCTCTCCCTCCCTCCCTCCCTCCTTTCCACTCTATCTAAAAATCAATGGAAAAATATCCTCAGGTGAAGATAAAAAAAAAAAGAAAAAAAAGTAAAGATATATTTTAGGATAGATATTAGAGACATATTTTTTGCATATATTTTTAAAATAACATTGAATTTTATATATACTGTAATAAAGTATAAAAATAGACACCAGGGACTGTCTTCTGTCTGTATAGGTTAGCACTTGTCCTTCACCCTGTATGGATGGCATTAAACTGTTGTCAAGAAAGATGTTTGTTTTTTTTGTTTGTTTGTTTTTATTTTTTAATCCTCACCCGAGGACATTTTTCCATTTTTTGTTCAGGTAGAGTGGGGGGGAGAGAGAGGAACAGAGAGAGAGAGAAACATCAACGTGAAAGGAACACATCGAGTGGCCGCCACCCGCACGACTGACCAGAGCCGGGGACAAACTGCAACCGAGGCACACGCCCTTAGCGGGAACCGAACCCGGGTGTCTCAGGACCGCAGGCCGACGCTTTAACCGCTGAGCCAAACCGGCCAGGGCATTTTTTTTTTTTTTTTATCCTCACCCGAGGACATTTTTTTCGATATTTTGTTCAGATAGAGTGAGAGGGAGAGAGAGAGAGAGAGAGAAACATCAACGTGAAAGCGACACATCGAGTGGCTGCCACCCACACGACCCAAGCAGGGCTGGGGACAAACTGCAACCAAGGCACATGCCCTTAGCGGGGACCGAACCCGGGTCTCTCCAGACCGCAGGCCGACGCTCTAACCGCTGAGCCAAACCGGCCAGGGCAAGATGATTTTTTAACACAGTTTGTGGAGATTCTCCTTGGCCTTGACTCCTTGTCTCCAATGATAAGACTGTTCTTTTGTTCTTTTCCTCCAGGTACAGGGATTTTTTTTAATTGAATTTATTGGGGTGACACTGGTTAACAAAATTATCCAGGTTTCAGTGCACAATTCTACAATACATCTGTACACTGTATTGTGTGTTCACCACTCCAAATCAAGTCTCTGTCTATCACCATTTATTGCCCCTATACCTTCCTCCACCTTTCCCCATCTTCCCCCCACTTCCCGCTAGCAATCACCATGTACATGAGTTTTTTCCCTTCTTTGCTCTACCCCTCCAACCCTCCACCCAGCTTCCCACCCATGACAGCTGTCAGTCTGCTACCTATCTATGAGTCTTTGATAGAAATTAGAGACATATTTCTATTTTAACTGGAAGGAAGCTAAAGAATATGGGTACAGATGCAGGGAGGTGTATAGATTTGGTAGTGAAAGATTTGGAAATTACCGCCTGAGTTTTGGGGTAATTTTTTCTTCCATGGAGTATGAGATGAAGTAATTAGCTGACAGTGAGGTGAGGGAGGAAAGGTAGTATTGGACATGTGAGGAGAGAGAAAAACCTGTGTTATAGTTGTTTCAGAGTGAGATAGGAAGAAAACTTACTAGATGTGTACAGGAAAACTGGAGAGCAGTACTGAGTGCCATTCATTTGTTTAACAAATATTTATTGCCAATGTACTATGTTTCTTTTTCTTTCTTTTTTTGGTGTCAGAAACCTGGGAGTCCACTATGTTTCAGGTACTGTCATAGCTAAGGGTAGAAATGCCTCATGAATAAAAGAAGTCCCTGGGTTTTGTATTCTTTTTGTCCCCAGAAGTTACAATACAGTTAATTTATTTGCAACTTTCTTTAGTCATATTCCAGTTGTAAGGTTGTTCCCAATTCCCCTTGGTTGAAGCTGGGTATTTCTCAATACGCCAGTAACACAGTTACAAGTGATGATTTAGGGTAGTTTTCATTTTTCAGATTAATCTATTCAGATTCAAACAGCACTGTGGATTCCTACTATGGATGTGGAATTTTCTCTCAATATAGGTAAAAAACTTAGAGTTCTAGGGTCAAGTTTGTCAGGGTTGAATCCCAGTTCCACTGCTTATTAGTAATGTGCCTCTATGTCATTTAACTTCCTTGAACCTCAGGTTCCTTGTCTTAAAATGGGCATCATAATAGCATGTATCTCATAGGAATGTTGTGGGTGTAATGAAATATATTTGAAGTGTCCAGAACAGGGCCAGACACAGTAAGGGCTCAATAAATACTACTGCTATTGCTTCAATGGGATTCAGATTCAGAGAATAATTTTAGCTTTTCTTATTATAAACTCCCCCCTACTCCCTCCCGACACACTGACTTTGGAAACAATTTCCTTTTATTTATTTTTATTTATTTATTTTAAAGAGAGAAAAACATCAATTTGTTGTTTCACTGGTTGATTCCTGTATGTGCTCTGAGCAGGTATCGAACCCACAACTTTGGCATAATCAGGTCAATGGTCTAACCAACTGAGCTACCTGGCCAGGGCTGGAAACAATTTATCCTCATGACTGTCCTGTAACAAAGTGATCAGAGGCCAGATGCATATTGTGCATCATTAAAGGATACGTTTAGCCTAGAAATTCTCACTTGCAACTTCAAGAACTTGATTCTCTCATTTCACCCAGGCAGTGATTAAGTCACGAGAGCTCAATATACTAATTTATTCTAAGAAATATAATGGCATCCCTATAGAAAAGTCAGTTTGGGAAACAAAATTAGCATCAGAAGGTTGCTTAGGGAGGGTAGAATTGGTGTAAAGAAAATTAGAAGATCTTAAATCAACCCTGTTTTAACACCCAGGCTTCCTCTCATAATTATTTTATATTCTCTCTCTTTCTCCTCCTAGAAATCTAACCAGGTTTTAATCCTATTAATTTGTCGTCGGGAAGTTGTCTTCCATCTATCTTTTCTCTGACCCATTTCCAATTATTCATTCATGGGAATTAGAACAAATGGTAACAGTACGGTGTCCTCTAAAGGTCTGAGTAGAGCGTGAAGGATGAGAGTAGAGGCCAGGTGAGGGAGCAGTGTTTGTACTCCAGAACCTCCTTTTGAATGATTGTCTCCCACACTCTCCCAGGCCCTCTCCTTAGGATCCCAGGAGCATTTTGTTTCTTCCCCAGGAGCTTAGTGTTCCTTTCTGGGAGAGAGGTTCTGTTGCTGTGTTTTGATGAAGGGCTGGGGGACCCAATGGCAGAGAACCCCCAGAAGAGGTAGAAACTAAAAAATCTCACAGATGCTGTTTCAGCCTTTTTCCTCTTGCCAGAGATTTCCCCTGGAGAATTATTCGTTGCTCTTCCTTTTGGGAGATTTTATATTTGTAGGACTTATGGAAGGGATGATTCCTTCATTGAACTACCACCTTTACACAAGTCCTACTTTTCTCTTGCTTGAGCTATTGTAAGAATATCCCAGCAGGTATCTCTGCTTCTAGGTCACCCCACTCACTCCCTGAGATTCATCTTCCTAAATTTATCTCCATTGCTTAAATTTTTCATCCCTTTTTTACTTTAAATAAAACAAAAATCTTCAGCCTGGCTTCTAAGTCCAACCATTTATCACTTGCCAGTCCTAAGAGCACAGGGGTCCTTGCTAGCTCCCCAAACATGTCACTACCACCACCACCACTTCCATTATACAGTTTTCCTGCCTTTGAGGTTCTGATCAATTTGTCACCTCTTCCTGGAACTCCCTGCCCTGTACTGAATGGAATTAAGAGATAGTACCATCCAGTCTTGGTAAAGCAGTCCCCAGCTACATTGCCTTCTTTCAGCCCTCCAAAATTTGCTAATCTTTTTCTCACCTCAGGGCCTTTGTATTTGTTGTTCTTTCTGTCTAGAACATTCTTTTTTTTTTTTTAGCTGGGGTGGGGGAGGGCAGAAAAAGGTGACTGTAACATTCTTCACCTGTCTAGCTCCTACATTTTCAGGGTTCTTCTCTTAAAGTAGATCCCTTGCTTTTTTCTCTTCTAGCATCCTGTTCTGTTTTCCTTCATAGTATTTACCACAATCTGTAATGATTCATTTAAGTATTCATTTATTTGTTTAAACACACACACACGATTGTGAAGTTGCAGGTAGTGTTCATGTCTGGTTGTTTCCCACTTCATTTCAGTGCCTAACATAGTGCCAGGACCAGAGTAAGCACGAATATTTTCTGAATGCAGAAGTAATTCAATAGGTTATAATGCATGAAACTTATCTGCTATCATCTCAAAATCCCCTATATGCTCAATCTCTTCTCTGCTTTAAATTAGACCTAACTCTCCTCAAAGACCACTTCTCCCAAACACTGTCCTCTCTCTTTTGTTCACTTCATAGATTGGTGCCTGGAGGCAAAGAGTAGTTGCGATAGATAGATAGATAGATAGATAGATAGATAGATAGATAGATAGATAATTGATAGATAGATAGATAGATATTTTAAATATATTTTTATTGATTTTAGAGAGAGAGAGGAAAGGAGAGGAAGAGAGGGAAAAAACATTGATGAGAGAGAAACATCAGTCTGCTGCCTCCTGCATGGCCCCCACTAGAGATGAAGCCTGCAACCCAGACATGTGCCCTGACTGTGAATTGAACCAATGACCTCTCAGTGAATGGGACGATGCTCAACCAATTGAGCCACACCAGCCAGGGCTCCATATATATTTAATTACCACAGAATTTACTTGCTATTGTCCTTTTCCTTTTAATCTAGTTAATAGTCAGGAAGATAGCCCAACAGAGTAAAAAGTAGTTGCTGTTTAAACAAACAGATCAAATCTGCTACTGACTAGCTGGTGATCTTGACGAACTTTTTTTCTTTAACTTCTCTCAGCCTTAAGCTTCTTCCTTGATGTGTACCAGAAGTGGGCAGAGGTACTGTGTTAGGTTGGCTTAAGGAGTTAATCTACACTGCCCCCTAGAGGACTTTTGTTTCTGGGATAGTGGACTGAATTCCAGGAATGCTTAAGGATCTTTGTAAACTACTCTGACACCCTGGAGGAGGGCTCCAGCCAGGCCTTGCCAGAGATGACTCCAACATAAACAGTGGGGCCAACTCTGGCGTGAACAAATGAAAAGTTCAGTGGTCCAGGAGAGGGCAGCACGAACTTTAACAAAGGTCAGTCTCATGAGCAGAGTGACAGTGGTAGTTAGAGTTATTTCTGAGAACTGGGGAGGGGACCTTATTGAATAATTGAACTTACTGCTATTTAAGCATTTGGTAGGTTGATTAGAGCTTGGAGATTTGGGATATTGCTAAATGTATGATACCTTTGTGTTAAACATACTTAGATGAGGTCAGGGGTATTTCTGAGCCACATATAAAATGAAGATAATAAATACCTACCTGTCAGTGTTGTTGTGAGGATCAAATGAGAAAATAGATCATATAAAGTATAAATATGGTGCCTAGTACATGATAGATGTTCAATAAATGGCAACTGCTATTATTGTTCTTGAAAATAACAATTTTTATTTTATTGTTCTTTCCATTATTTTCTTATGCCACATGACAAATTTATTCTTTAATAATAAAGAGAATCGCCCTGGCCAGTTTGGATCAGCGGTTAGAGCGTTGGCCTGTGGTCCAGAGAGACCTGGGTTCAGTTCCTGCTAAGGGCAGTACCTCGGTTGCAGTTTGTCCCTAGCCCTAGTTGGGTCGTGTGGGTGGCAGCCACTCGATGTGTCCCTTTCACGTCGATGTTTCTCTCTCTTTTTCTCTCTCTTCCTCTCTCTCCCTCCTACTCTATATGAACAAAAAATGGGAAAATGTCTTCAAGGGAAAATAAAAAAAACAACAAAACAAAAATAATAAAGAGAATCAACCCAGCTCGTGTGGCTCAGTGGTTGAACATCAACCCACGCACCAGAGGTCACTGGTTTGATTCCGGGTCAAGGCACATGCCTAGGTTGTGGGCCAAATCCCCGTGGGAGGGCATGTAGGAGGCAGCCAGTTGATGTTCTCTCTCATCAATGTTTCTATCTCTCTCTCCAGCTCCCTTCCTCTCTCTCTAAAATCAATAAAGAAAAAAATGTAAATAATAATAAAGAGAATCAGAAAAAATAGATAAAAATAAGAACATAATCAAATTTTGTACGTTTTTGTAGACGGCCTTTGACTTTGGGTTTAATAATAAAATATAGAATTCTGTTAATTAATTAAATGTGCATAGTTAAATACATTTAAAATCCATTAATAGATGATAATATAGTTATTAAGTAGTTACCAACGGCCAGGGGTGGGGGATAGAAATTGATCAAGAAGGGGCACATAAATCCTCTTGGGATGACAAAAATGTTCTATCAATTCAAATTCTATCAAATGTTCTGTTCCATCAAGAAATCTAATCTTGATTGTGGTCATGGTTACATGTGTATATACATTTGTCAAAATTCATTAAACTGTAGGTGTTTTATTGTATATAAATTATATCTCAGTAGAGCTCATTTAAAAAAATCCAATGCTGCCCTGGCCGGTTTGGCTCAGCGGTTAGAGCGTTGGCCTGCGGTCTGGAGAGACCCGGGTTCGGTTCCCGCTAAGGGCACGTACCTCGGCTGCAGTTTGTCCCCAGCCCTGGTTGGGTCGTGTGGGTGGCGGCCACTCGATGTGTCCCTTTCACATCGATGTTTCTCTCTCTTCCTCTCTCTCCTTCCCGCTCTATCTGAGTAAAAAATGGAAAAATATCCTCAGGTGAGGATAAAAAAAAAATTAAAAAAAAAAGAAGAAGAAACTGTCTTGGAGAAATGATTGATTCCATGACTGAGGCAGTAGAAAACCTTACTGGTTCCTTACTAAAGAAAGAAAGTGCTCAAAGAATGATGATGTAGTAAATTGAATAATGGCCCTCACAGATATACCTCTTTTTCAGACCACCTTAAAGACAGCACATAATCTTGTTAACTATCTTGTAATTCAATGCCTGCTTTGCTTTCTCCCACCTTCTTATAACCTTCCTTATGTTTCCTCCTTAATTCCAAATGTATAAAAGAAACTGCAGCCCTGGCCGGTTTTGCTCAGTGGTTAGAACGTCAGCCTGCGGTCTGGAGAGACCCGGGTTCAGTTCCCGCTAAGGGCACATACCTTGGTTGCAGTTTGTCCCCAGCCCTGGTTGGGTCGTGTGGGTGGCAACCACTCGATGTGTCGCTTTCACGTCGATGCTTCTCTCTCTCTCTCTCTCTCCCTCTCACTCTATCTGAACAAAATATCGAAAAATGTCCTCGGGTAAGGATAAAAAAAAAAAAAAAAAGAAACTGCAGCCTTGGCCGGTTTTGCTCAGTGGTTAGAGTTCAGCCCGAAGACCAAAGAGTCTCAGGTTCGATTCTGGTCAAGGGCACGTATCTTGGTTGTGCTGGTTGCGCTTCGGTTCCCGGCCCCGGTTGGGGTCGTGGGAAGGAGAGAGAGAGAGAGAGAGAGAGAGAGAGAGAAACATCGATGTGAGAGAGATCCATCTATTAGTTGCCTCCTGCACAACCCCAATCAGGGCTGGGGACCAAACTGCAACTGAGGTACATGACCTTGACCAGAAGAGAACCCACAACTCTTTGGTCCATGGGCTGACGCTCTAACCACTAAGCGAAACCGGCCAGGACTTTTATCTTATTTTTTATTTATTTTTTATTTTTTTTATCCTCACCCGAGGACATTTTTCCATTTTTTGTACAGATAGAGTGGGAGGGAGAGAGAGGAAGAGAGAGAGAGAGAGAAACATCGACGTGAAAGGGATACATCCAGTGGCTGCCACCCGCATGACCAACCAGGGCCAGGGACAAACTGCAACCGAGGTACGTGCCCTTAGCAGGAACTGAACCTGGGTCTCTCTAGACCCAGGCCGATGCACTAACCGCTGAGCCAAACCGGCCAGGGCTAAAGGCAGCATTTTTTTTTTTTTTTTTTTGGTACATGCCCCTAGCGGGAACCGAACCCGGGTCTCTCTAGTCCGCAGGCCGACGCTGCAACCGCTGAGCCAAACCGGCCAGGGCGGGTTTTATCTTATTCATGAATAAAAAATATAGTAAGTCCCACATAGTCACAGTATCTTTTATGGCCCACTATCCCACAGCAGTATAAAATGATCTTCAATTCATTTGTAGAAACAATACATTTGAAATCAAATCATTCAACATGACCCTTCTTTAAGACAAGAAAAACAATAAACAATATATATGTTTAAAATATGTATACACAGCCCTGGCCAGTTTTTCTCAGCGGTCAGAGCATCAGCCTGTGGACTGAAGGGCCATGGGTTTAATTCCAGTCAAAGGGCATGTACCTTGGTTGTGGTTCCGGCCAGGTTAGGGAGGCAACCAATCAATGTGTTTCTCTCACATGGATGTTTCCCCCCACACACACTTTCTCTCTTTTTTTATCCTCACCCAAGGACATTTTTCCATTTTTTGTTTAGATAGAGTGGGAGGGAGAAAGAGAGAGAGAAACATCGATGTGAAAGGGACACATTGAGTTGCCGCCACCCACACAACCCAACCAGGGCCAGGGACAAACTGCAACCAAGGTACATGCCCTTAGCGGAACCGAACCCAGGTCTCTCTGGACCGCAGGCCAACGCTCTAACCGCTGAGCAAAACTGGCCAGGGCCACACACTTTTTCTCTCTCTCCCTCTCACTCTATCTGAAGTAAAATAAAATAAAATACGTATATACAGATTTTGGCTCTGTACTTACTAGATAAGGCTCTTAATCTCTGCGTCTCAAGTTTTTAAAATGAGAAAAAAACAGCCTGGTTGGTGTTGTTCAGTGGACTGAGCATTGTCCCATGGACTGAAAGGTCCGCTTTCAATTCCTGGTCAGGGCATGTGCCCAGGTTGCAGCTCAGTCCCCAGCAGGGGCCGTGCAGGAGGCAGCTGATCAATGTTTCTCTCTGACATCGATGTTTCTATCCCTTTCTCCCTTCCTCTCTCTCTAAAAAAATCAATAAAAACATATTTTAAAAAATAAAAATAGCCCTGGCCAGTTTGGCTCAGCAGTTGGAGCGTCGGCCTGTGGACCAGAGAGTCCCAGGTTCAGTTCCTGCTAAGGGCACGAGGCTTGGTTGCAGTTTGTCTCTGGCCCTGGTTGGGATGGTGTGGGTGGCAACCACTAGGTGTTTCTCTCTCACATTGATGTTTCTCTCTCTCTCTTTCTCCTCTCTCCCTCCCGCTCTATCTAAAGATAAATGCAAAAATGTCCTCGGATGAGGATAAAAAAATAAAAATAAATAAAAGTAAAATAAAATAAACCCTGGCCAGTTTGGCTCAGCAGTTAGAGCATCAGCCAGAGGACCAAAGGGTCCCAGGTTAGATTTCTTGCTTTTGTTTCTCTTCAATAGTATATTTTACAATCTCCTTTGGAGTATGGAGAATAGTCAAAAATTTTTTCTCAGAATTTATCCTCTCTTGGTGTGTTGCTAGAGAGTGGTGAAGGAATAGTCTTGTTGCAAAGGTATCAGGCATTCTTGAGGGTCCACCTGAGGGCTTTTCCAAGGTTTATCAGAAGATGCTATGTATTGCAATGTTCCAAGATGCCACAAGAAAATAAGGCAGCAGGAACTCCACACCTCCCCAGGAAAATATCACTTAATCTGAGCCAATGGCTTCCTCTATCTCTCCTGGTCAAAAATCTCTACCCACCACTGATTACATACTACTGGTAGATAGGACTTGGTTGTGATGGAGGACGAAGGTTGAACGAGAAGGGAATGGTTTAGCATGCACAGGCTTAGACCATATAAAATCCTCTGTAAAAGTTGATTCCTTAGAATTGTGACTCCAGGATGCCACTGCACCTTATGAGTTCATAAGTCTCATAAGAACTTGCAAGTCATAGATAGTAGTGGTAGTGAGATTAGGTATTTAGCTCTGGAGTCAGAATTGCTGGCTTCAAATTTGATTTCTTTTTGGTTAATCCTTACCTGAGGATATTTTTTTCCCCATTGGTTTTTAGAGAGAGTGGAAAGGAGGTAGGGAGGGAGGGGAAAGAAGAGAGAGAAAGAGAGAAACATGCCTACATGTGAATCCTCCATAAAAATCCCGAAAGTATGGGGTTTGTAGAGCTTCTGGGTTAGTGAACACATTTTCATGTCTGGAGGGTGGCACACCCCAACTCCATGGACCTCAACCTATGTATCTCTTCATCTGGCTGTGCACTCATATTCTTTATTAAAACTTTTATAATAAATCAAGAAGCATAAGTGTTTTATTGAGTTCTGTGAGCCATTCTAGCAAATTAGTGAACCCAAGGAGTCATGGGAACCCAGATTTATAGCTGGTTGGTCAGAAGTACAGTTGACAACCTGGGACTTGTGATGGGCATCTATAGGGGGCAGGCAGTCTTGTGGGGCTGAGCCCTTAACTTGTGGGATCTGACACTACAGTGTCAGAATTGAGTTAAATTGTAGGACATGCAGCTGGTGTGGGATAATTGATGTGTGGGCAACCCACACGTCTGGTGTGAGAAATGAAGTGAAATGTGGTGGTAGTGTGAGATTACGGAGAAAGACAGGAGAATTATAGATTTTCCTTTATAACCTCTAATAAAGTTCATGGTTCACAGTAAGTGCTTAATAAATGTCAGTGATAATTATTGGTCTTTGTTTTCTTCCTGGCCCTCCAGGGAGGCCAATGACCACTACAAATATGCAGCCTTTGGCCTTGGAGATGGTCTGTGTTTGCAAAAGGTTGAAAAGATGCCTGAATGTGAACAAAATCTGAAGGTAGCATGCAAAAAATAAAAAATAAAAATAAAAATAGTTGCAATGTTTGCTGGAAGAATTGTATGAAGTTACTTATAAAAATTTGTTCTTTGGCCCTGGCCGGTTTGGCTCAGCGGTTAGAGCATCGGCCTGCGGTCCTGAGAGACCCGGGTTCGGTTCCCGCTAAGGGCATGTACCTCGGTTGCAGTTTGTCCCCGGCCCTGGTCGGTTGTGCGGGTGGCAGCCGCTCGATGTGTCCCTTTCACGTCGATGTTTCTCTCTCTCTCTCTGTTCCTCTCTCTGCCCCCCACTCTACCTGAACAAAGAATGGAAAAATGTCCTTGGGTGAGGATAAAAAATAAAAAAAATTAAAAAAAATTTGTTCTTTGCCCTGACCGGTTTGGCTCAGCAGTTAAACTGTCAGCCCGCCAACCAATGAGTCACGGGTTCGATTCCAGAACCGCATGTACCTCGGTTGCAGTTTGTCCCCAGCTCTGGTCGGGTTGTGCGGGAAGCAACCAGTCGATGTGGCTCTATCACATTGATGTTTCTCTCTCTCTCTCTGTCTCTCCCTCCCTCTCACTCTGTCTAATGATAAATGGAAAAATATCCTCAGGGGAGGGATAAAAAAAAATTTTTTTTTCCTTCAATGTTGTTACACCGACTTTTCAGCAACACATTTTTTTAAAGAAATGTTTTTCTTGACCTTCACAATGTTCCTATAACAAAAGTCAAATCAATTCAAGGCTTAGTGCTGGCTATATCTTGGCCAAACCTTTTACCTTGGCAAGAATTTATCTTCTAGAGAATACCTTGGTTAAAAGTATTTAATTTTTCTAGGTTCTGATGGTATAACAAAGCATAAGATAAAACCCTTGCTCTCCTAGAGCTTAGATTCTAGAACTGCATTGCCCAGTACAGTAGCCACTGGCTACATGGGGCTTAAGAGTCATAGGGTAACTAGTTGCTTAAGAGCCACACGGTTCGATTTCTAGTTAGGGCACATGCCCAGGTTGTGGGCCAAATCCCTAGTGGGGAGCATGCAGGAGGCGGCCAATCGATGTTCTCTCTTACTGATGTTTCCAGCCATCTCTCTCTCTCTCTTCCTTCCTCTCTCTCTCCAATCGATAAAGAAAATAAATAAATAAATAAATAGAAAGAAAGAAAGAAACTCTGAAGATCCAGGCCTTGCCTCTTGTGGGTCAGTTCCTAGGATAGAGGCACAACCCCTTTCTTATCAGCACTAGTTCCAGGGAATAAATATCTTTGCCCAGAGAATGGAATTGTGGGGATTTGTTGAGATAAATGGGCTCCTCTATCACTAAGTGGAGTCATCTGAATGTGTCTTATCCATGATGGAGTCTACATCTATCCAGTGACTCTCAGTAAAAGTAGTTCCTGTGCCCAGTCCCACCTATACAATGATAGATCCATGTATTCTAATGCAATCCAATCATATCTTTTTTAGGACTGTTAAGTTTTGCCTAAAGTTCTAATATCAAGTTTCTGCATAGTCCTGAAAAAAATTTCAATTATGGGCAATAATAAATTCCCTTTATTACTTATGCTAGTTTGAGTTGAATTTTCTATTACTTGCAACCAAAAGCATCCTAATGGAAGTACAAAGAAAGGCATAGTTTCCTACTGGGTTATGCAGTTATTAAACATGTTTATCATACACCAATTCTATATCAAGCATGTGCTATGCACTAGGAATACAGTGGCAAACGAAGATGATTGTGTTCTCAGAGTCTAAAAGTAACCTCCAGGCACCTTCTCCTTGAAGGGCTCTTGGACTTTCTTTGCTCTAAGCCTTGGTATTTCAACCCTTTCTCTCTCTTCTCAGAGCTGCCACCTCCTTCCTTCACCATGTAGGACCTTCTTTAACCAATTTTGTCTCAAAGCATGTTTATCTTCCCAGGTCTCCTTGTCTCTGTCGTTGTGTCAGTAGGGAATCAATCAGGGAAAAGAAAACTACTCTAGATATTTCAAGCAGGAAGGAATTTATTTCAGTTTTACCAAACCATTAGTAGAAGAGCTGGAGGATTGAACGTCAGGGAAAATCATCCTTTGCTCTCAGACCTGCCACTAGTTTTCAGAGTGAGAAGTGTTAGGAATTTCAATGATTGCTGCCACATGCAGACCACGGTGGGCAATTTGTGGGGAAATACATGGTGACCACTGCAAAACCTCTTGTCTTTCTGCTGTTGTCCAAAGAGCAATAATAAATAGCTTCCTCATGAGGAAGTCGGTATAGAACTCACAAGATTGTCTACTTCCCGTGCACCCTACAAAGAACCCTATCTGATAATACGATATACACCTTCTGTTCACACACAGACCAAGTTTAAGACATAGGCCTATTGGGAAAAACCACATTCAGAGGAAATTCAAGCTACCTCTCTATACAAGAATATGAGGGGGCAATCGGCATCCAAAGGTGGGGGGAAAAGCAAAACAAACAAACAAAATGGTTCTCTATAAAGAAATGAGACTTGTCATCTTTAGTGATAACTATCTTCAAAGTTAAGAGGAAGAAGTATTTGAACCCAGACTTGTTAAAGAGAAATAGAGCCAATGATGTTTCTATCTCTCTCCCTCTCCCTTCCTCTCTCTCTAAAAGCAATAAAGAGAAAAAAAATTTTTTAATTGGTAAACCAATAAATAATGATACTGATAGAAGAAACTATGATAGGTGTGCTCTCCCTCCCTGACCTTTCCCTTCCGCCTCTTCTTTCTCCACAGGTGCGCGTCTCCTAAACTCTAAGGGACCCCATGAGACTTGCAACCAAGGGAGCAATGGGCAGTGGCAGCTCGCCCCAAGCTGACCCCTAAACCTGTTTCCAAGGCTCTCTTTTCTCTGACTTTCCAAGGGGCTCTTTTCTCTGACTTTCCAAGGGGCTCTTTTCTCTGACTTTCCAAGGGGCTCTTTTCTCTGACTTTCCAGGGAGCTGACAGCAGCCCTGCCTAGGCTCACTTCTTTCCTATAATGTTTCTAGAGAGCCAGAGCCACTTGCCTAGTCTCTCTCCTATTGCTTCTTCTATCCTAGGATCTTTCTTGTTTCACTGTCCCCAGCTATAATACATGTACTCTCAAAAAAAGAAATTATGATAAACATCAGGAAAGCTAAGCAGCATAAATTGTTAACAGAATTGCCTTTAGGAAGTGAGACTTGGTAAGAAATGGGGAAGATGAGAGACTTTACCTTCTCTTTTTATTTATTTATTTTTCTTTATTGATTTTAGAGAGAGAGGAAGGGATAGGGAGAGAGAGAAATATCGATGAGAGAAAACATTAGTTGGCTGCCTCCTGCATGCCTCCCACTGGGGATCAGGCCCATAACCTAGGCATGTACCCTGACCAGGAATTGAATTGGCAACCTCTTAGTGCATGGGTGAATGCTCAACAAGTGAGCCACACTGGCTGGGCTACCTTCTCTTTTATGCCCTTCTTAAAATTTAAACATTGTATGTAATTGTATATGGTAAAAAATTTCAAAAGCTTTAAAAGTTGTCATAGTGTTACCAAAAAAATCATATTCTTTTCCACTGGGCAAGAACATGAAAACATTTTCTCAAAAGTTTTTTATGTAGATGGCATATCTTTTTTTTTCTTTATTGATTTTAGAGAGAGATGAAGGGAGAGAAAGGTAGAAACATCAATGAGAGAGAACATGGATTGGCTGCCTCCTGCATGCCCCGCACTGGGGATTTGGCCCACAACCTGGGCATGTGCTCTGACTGGGAATAAAATTGGTGACCTGTTGGTGCATGGGTTGATGCTCAACCACTGAGCCACACCAACAAGGCTATAGATAGCATATCTAATATAACTTTTTCACTCTTTTTTTTTTTTCCATTCTTTTTTTTTTTTTTTTTATCCTCACCCGAGGACATTTTTTTCCATTTTTTGCACAGATAGAGTGGGAGGGAGAGAGAGGAAGAGAGAGAGAGAGAAACATCGATGTGAAAGGGACACATCGAGTGGCTGCCACCCGCACGACCAACCAGGGCCGGGGACAAACTGCAACCGAGGCACATGCCCTTAGCGGGAACCGAACCCGGTTCTCTCCGGACCGCAGGTCGACGCTCTAACCGCTGAGCCAAACCAGCCAGGGCTAACTTTTTCACTCTTAATATAATTTTGCAGCTCCTAATAGTTAACAAACCAAAAAATCTTGGTATTACTTTTATCCATTGCTGCAACCAGGTAATGGTACCATGGTCTTCTTTCATGGCCCAGATGATGGAAATAAATTTCTTCTCAGACTAAGAGTATTTACTATATGTGATCACTTGGTGAAATCTCTGTTCATTTAATTAAAAAGCCAGTAGGTATCTAAATCATGATGATGATGATGATGATGATGATGATGATGATGATGATTTCGGTTAATCCTCACTTGAGGATATTTTTTCAATGAGTTTTTAGACAGAGTGGAAGGGAGAGAGGGGGAGAAGGAGAGAGAGAGAAACATGGTTGTGAGAAAGACACATCCACTGGCTGCCTTCCACACGAGCCCCAACCAGGGCAGGGGATTGAACCTGCAACCCAGGTATGTGCCCTTGACTGGAAATTTAACCTGAGATCCTCTGGTGTACAGGCTGATGCTTTAACCACTGAGCCAAACTGGCCAGAGCTAGATCTTGATTATTAATAAGCATGTTGGATTTTTTGTTGTTGTTAATCCTCACCTGAGGATATTTTTCCATTGATTTTTAGATAGAGTGGAAGGGAGGAAGGAAGAGAGAGAGAGAGAAAAAAAAACCACTGATGTGAGAGAGACACATTGATTAGTTGCCTCCCACATGACCCCCATCAGGGTCAGGGATCAAACCTGCAACCCAGGTATGTGTCCTTGACTGGGTATAGTACCCAAGAACCTTCGGTCTGAGGACTGATGCTCTAACCGCTGAACAAAGGCCAGGGCTAAACATGTTTTTTGATAGCAAACAACTTTATCAGAAATTTTAATCTATAAAAAGCATTACCTGTGTGCAAAAAAGAAAACTGAAACCTATGAGTATTCAGCTACTTCTATAAGTTCCCATTGTTCCTTGCCTTTTTAGGGAATGGGTATGTATCTCATTAACTTTCAGTACTCTTTGAAGTCACACTGAAATTCAGGCTTTACAAGTTCTCACTTCCTATTATAACATTAAAAAGCCCCAGAGCCTACTTATTAAAATAACAACCTGGAATTGACTTAAATCAAGAGAACTTTACTTGTCTCTTATTAAATGGTTCCTCTTAAAACCAAATCCACAGGAAGTTTTGTTTTTGTTTTTTTTTTATCCTCACCCGAGGATATTTTTCCATTTTTTGTACAGATAGAGTGGGAGGGAGAGAGAGGAAGGGAGAGAGAGACAGAAACATCGATGTGAAGGGACACATCGAGTGGCTGCCACCCGCACGACCAACCAGGGCCGGGGACAAACTGCAACCGAAGTACATGCCCTTAGCGGGAACCGAACCCGGGTCTCTCCGGACCGCAGGCCGACGCTCTAACCGCTGAGCCAAACCGGCCAGGGCCAAATCCACAGGAAGTTAACAACTCCGTACTTCTCTACATGGATACTTTCAACTATTTGATTAAAAAATGCTGGGGAGGAGGATGAGCCCTGAAGAGGTCAATGGAAGAGGTAAACTAGAGGTTGAATTTTGTGAGATGGGCTGCATTTGTCGAGGTAAAATAAGGATGGTGAGCCCATTCAAGATGGTAAAAATGACTTGAAAAGGAACCTTATCAGGGATTTTCAGGGAACAGCTCTTACAGATAAGCCCTATTAATGTGAGATTAAAGGAAGTCATGTTTGGAAAATAGTCTGGGTGTTTATTTTGAACACAAAAGCTTCAACCATATCCTGAAGACTAAGGAGAAGTGTTGAAGGTTTGTTTTTCCTTTTGTTTTAAGAAAAATCTGTTTATTGTTTTTATAAAAATAATACATTATAAATAACTTAAGCAATGCAAAAAAAAAAAAAAAATAGCACAAAGAAAAAACATTTTAAAATTCCTAAACCCCACCATCTAAAAGTAACCATTATTGTCCAGCCCATGTGGCTCAGTGATTGAGTGTCGACCCATGTACCAAGAGGTCGCCAGTTCGATTTCCCGTCAGGACATATGCCCAGGTTTTAGGCCCAATCCCCAGTGGGGGGCATGCAGGAAGTGGCCAGTCAATGTTCTCTCTCATCAGTGTTTCTATCTCTCTCTCCTTCTCACATCCTCTCTCTCTAAAATCAATAAACAAAAAAAAATTTTTTTTTAAATAACTATTATTAACATTTGATTAACATCATTCTAAACATCCTTCCATGCCTTTATACAGATCAGATAGTATGATAGAATAATAGGTATATACATAGATATATCTACTTTTCAAATGGTATAATACTATACATGTTATACATGTTATTTAAAAATAAAAATGTGTATTTTCAGAAGCAGCTGTAAACAGGATGAGCTTGACTGTAACCCAACCAGAGAAGTGTAGTCAATTGCAAAGAAGAAATCAATGTGTAATTGATTAAATAGTGTACATAAGCAATGGCTAAGCCTCCCTTTGGGAAGGCAGAGCTTTGGATGTGAGAATCTCCTGTCTCTTTTACCTGTGGCAAGTAATTAAAACTACCTAACAACCCCCCCAAAATTAAGAAATAATAAAAAGCTTTAAATTCAAGCTCATTTGAATTTAATGGAATAAAAAAAAAAAAAGAAAAGCTGAGAATCAAGTAAATGTTTATTCACTACAAGAGATAGTATTTTTTTTTCTTTATTGATTTTAGAGACAGAGGAAGGGAGAGGGAGAGAGAAATAGAAACATCGATAAGAGAGAACATCATCTGGCCACATCCTGCATGCCCCCCATTGGGGATTTGGCCCACAACCTGGGCATATGCCCTGACCAGGAATCAAACCGGCAACCTTCTGGTGCATGGGTCAATGCTCAACCACTGTGCCACACCAGCCAGGTGAGATATTATTTCTCAAAATATCAATTTAAGGTTAGAGAAAGCAATTTTGACATTATATATTTTTTCTTTCAAAAAACATATTTTAAATTAGAATCAATTGACTCTTCTATGGAAGATCAGGATATCAGCATACTCACACAATCTTCCATAAACTCTCCCCACAGGGCCCAGTATTTTTTAGTCTTTTTTTTTTTTTGAGGTTGATGACAGTGGGTTTAATATGTTTTTTTCCCTTAGTCATATTATTTTACATTGTTAATTTATATAACATGCATATGCTCTAACAAACAATGCACACAAGTGGTCAGTATTAATTCTGTATTTAAATGGATTCACTGATCATCACATATCCTTTTACCAAGACTTAAAGTCTTAATTTTGTCCTATTTTGTTTCTTTTGTAAAATATTTTTATTGATTTTTTAGAGAGAGAGGGAGAGAGAGATAGAAACATCGATGTGAGAGAGATACATCAATCAGCTGCCTCCTGCACACTCCCTCCTGGGGATGGAGCCCACAACCCAGGCGTGTGCCCTGACCAGGAATCAAACTGGGACCTCTCAATCTATGGGACAACACTCAATCCACTGTTCTATTTCTTTCTTTGTTTTTTTAAATATGTTTTTTGGTCTAGCTGGTGTGGCTCAGTGGTTGAGCATCAACCCATGCACCAAGAGGTTGCCAGTTTGATTCCCGGTCAGGACATATTCCCAGGTTGTGGGCCCGATCCCCAGTGGGGGGCATGCAGAGGCAGCCAATCAATGTTCTCTCATTGATGTTTCTCTCTCTCTGAAAGATCAATAAAGGAAGACAAATTTTTAAAAATAATAATGAATAAATAAATATGTTGTTTTGCCCTGGCTGGTTTGACTCAGCAGTTAGAGCATTGGCCCACAGACCAAAGAGTCTCGGGTTTGATTCCAGTCAAGGGCACATTCCTTGGTTGCAGTTCAGTCCCCAGCCCTGGTCAGGGTCATGCAGGAGGCAACCAATCGATGTGTCTCTCTCGCATTGATGTGTTTCTCTCTCTCTCTGTCTCTCTCTCCTCCTACTCTGTCTGAAAATAGATGGAAAAATATCCTCGGGTGAGGATTTAAAAAAGAATATATATATATGTTTTATTGATTTCAGAGACAGACGGGAGAGGGAGAAATAGAAGCATCAATAAGAAAGAAACATAGATCGCTGCCTCCTGCACACCCCCTCCTGGGGATCAAGCCTGAAACCAGGGCATGTGCCCTGACTGACAATCAAACCAGTGACCTCCTGATACACGGGATGATGCTCAACTAACTGAGCCACACCGGCTGAGCTGTCTTCTTTTTTTAAATTTTTTTATTTTAAATTCTCACCCAAGGACATTTTTTGATATTTTGTTCAGACAGAGTGGGAGGGAGAGAGAGAGAAACATTGACGTGAAAGGGACACATCGAGTGGTCACCACCCACACGACACCAACCAGGGTCAGGGACAAACTGCAACCGAGGCATGCACCCTTAACGGGAACTGAACCCGGGTCTCTCCAGACTGCAGGCCAACGCTCTAACTGCTGAGCCAAACTGGCCAGGGCTGAGCTGTCTTCTTAATTGGCTGAATTTCACTTTCAAGTATTTCTCTTTTCTATGAGTTGTTTTATATTGGTAGTACCCTTATTTTTTAATGACATCTTGGCTGGATATACTATTCTTGGATCACACTTTTGTTCTTTCAGAACTCTGTAGAGAATGCTCCATTGTCTTCTATCTTTGGATGTTGCTCTTGAGATATTTGAGGACAGCCTGATTTTCTTTTTGTAGGTAATTTTCTTTTTATGCCTGGATGTTTGAATTTCAATAAATTAATTAAAATACATCTTATGATTGAATGGTTTGTATCAAAATGTCTTGTTTTGACCTTTCAAGCTACAATCATTTTAGAGGGAACTTCTGTTTTTATATTTTTGAATACTTCTGTTCCACTTCATGAGTTCTTAACTCCAGGACACCAGTAACCTCAGTCTTCCATATCTATTAGCTTCTTCCTAAGTGTTTTAATCTCTTTGTGTTTTTCATTTGCCTTTATCATGCTTGTAAGGATAAAAAACAGGCCTATCTTTTCTTTGTTATAGCCTTGCCCCAATTTATGAGAAGCATCTGGTAACTAAACCTTGAGATTGTTGGCCCCTCTAATTCAAACAGCACCTCTATTAAAACAGACATGCAGGACCAGATAAGGCACTGAAGGCTGCTCTCACTCTTCCACCCCCTACTCCCTACTATTTTAACAGCTTCAGGCTGGTTAGCATTCCACACTCCCCTTCAGGCAGGCCTCCCCCCTTTGAACTCTTTATAACTTTTGTTCTAAGCTTGTTTTACAGACATGGGAAAATGCTGATAATACATGTGCTCAGTGCATCTGCCTGTCTCCTGGAAAACAAACTAACTTTTCAAGACAAACTCCCAGCATCTGACTACCTCTATTACTGCCCTTCCTTGTTGCTTAGCAACAGTAACTGCTTGTTCTTTAAAAGTGCAAGCCACTCTTTTTTCCTTTCCCTTGTACCACCTATTAGTACATTGACCCTTTCCTTCTTCAGGAAAGTAAAATAAAATTTCCTCTCTTTCCCTTTTCTCTTAGTTATAAATTCTTTCACAAGCCCATGTCACTGGCCAGACTCTAACGATTATTTCAAGCCATTTTCCCCAACATCAATAATTCCATTTCCAGCCATGTCTAGTCTGTTCCTTGTTGTTTTGATGTATTTATTAATTCTATAATGATATTGTTTTGGTCTTTGCTTTATCAGATGTGCAATTTCCCTATTCATTCTTTCAGTTGTTTTATTCCTCATTTTTGAGTTCTTAGTCTACTAGCTCATTTTCTTTTAAGATTTTTCTAGAGCTCAAAGCACTTGGGATGATTTTTTTTTCCTGTTTTTCTCCATGCTTCCTGAATTTCTTCCCACTTTATCTGAACCTGATTGGCTTTCCTAATGAACTGCAATTTCGGGGTTGTTATTTTATGCTGTATGCACTTTTTCTATGATTTATAAGCTTGTGTGAAGGAGGGGAAGAGGCAGGACTCAGGGGAGGTGATGTGCAGCCTTTGTTATTAGAACACCAAAGTTCTGCCCTGGCCAGTTTTGTTCAGTGGTTAGAACATCAGCCCGCGGACCAAATAGTCCTGGGTTTGATTCCTGGTCAAGGGAATGCACATGGGTTGCAGATTCTACCCCGGCCCCAGTCAGGGTCCTGCACAAGGCAACCAATCAATGTGTCTCTTTCACATCGATGTTTTTCTCTCTCTCTCCCCCTCCCTCCCACCCTATATAAAAAGAAAAAAAGGGGGGGAATACCAAAGTTCTACAATCACTTCTGACGTTTGAAGTATCTATCCTAGAGTTCACTCTACTAGGAATTGGTATATCCCATTCCTATGGGAAAGAGCCTCAGTCTTGGAACCTCCCCCAATTCAGTATGCTTTCCTAGAGTCTTAACTGCTATCCAAAAAAGGTAGTCTATTCTTTACTCCTCATTTCACCCTCTTCTCCCAGTAGCCATTTTCCAGAGAGAAAAGATCAAAGCAAGGAAACCACTTAATTTTCTTTTCTCTTGGAATATATATGCATATATATGTGTTAATTCCCAGGATTTTGTGGACCTAATAGTATGTGTTTTGATGGAATGGAGGCAGGACTGGAAGCCTTGACATACTCAGAACAGAATTTTCTTTTCCTTTCCCTGCCACTTGTTGATATTTAAGATACTGAGTAATTACCCTTTTTTCTTTTTTTGTTTGCTGTGGATGAAATTTAACTTAAAAAAATTTTTTTTCTGCCCTGGCCAGTTTGGCTCAGCGGTTAGAGCGCCGGCCTGCGGTCCGGAGAGACCCGGGTTCGGTTCCCGCTAAGGGCACGTACTTTGGTTGCAGTTTGTCCCCGGCCCTGGTTGGTCGTGCGGGTGGCAGCCACTCGATGTGTCCCTTCACGTCGATGTTTCTCACTCTCTCTCCCTTCCTCTCTCTCCCTCCCACTCTATCTGTACAAAAAATGGAAAAATATCCTCGGGTGAGGATTAAAAAAATAAATAAATAAAATAAAATAAAATTTTTTTTTCTTTTATTGATTTTAGAGAGAGAGTAAGGGGAAGGGAGAGAGAGACAGAAACATTGATAAGCAAGAATATCAATTGGCCACCTCCTGCATGCCCCCCAACTGGGGATCGGCCTGCAACCCAGGCATGTGCCCTGATCAGGAATCAAACCAGTGACTTCCTGGCGTAGGGGTTGATGCTCAAGCACTCAGCCACATCAGCCGGGCAGTCCCTGATTCTTTTTTTTAATCCTCACAGGAGGACATTTTTGCATTTATCTTCAGATAGAGCAGGAGGGAGAGAGGGAGAAAGAGCGAGAGAGAGAGAGAGAAACATCAATGTGAGAGAGACACACCTAGTGGTTGCCACCCACACGACCCCAACCGGGGCCGGGGACAAACTGCAACAGAGGTACGTGCCCTTTGCAGAAACTCAACCCAGGACTCTAGTCCACAGGCCGACGCTCTAACCACTGAGCAACCAGCCAGGGCCCTGATCTTTTTCGATATTTATTTTCTTTCTTTTTCTTGTCAATGCTTTAGACTTTCAGTGAACATCACTAGAAATATGTGAATTCATAAATGTTTAAAGAATAGCTTTATTAAAGTAGGTTTCACATACCATAAAATTTACCCATTTCATGTGTACAATCTAGCAATTTTAGTAAATATGGAGTGGTGCAACCATCACAACATATATACTTTTTACAAAAAATATAGTTACTTTCTTAATTCCTACTTACCGACTCTCACAATTCTAAAATGTACTCACTGATTGCCACAGTAAACTAAATGTGGTTAGGAGGCAACTTTTGAGAACTTTTGGGTAGTTCTATTCCTGCCAGTTGAGCTTGACTACCAAATATCAGTAGGGTTTGTTCTATTTATTTATATCAGTGATGTTTGCTATTATAATTTAATTAAATGTTTAAAAACTTATGAAATATGCGTGTAAAGATAAAAGAGGTGTTTCTTCAGCCCGGACAGTGTGGGTCAGTGGATTGAGCGTCATCCCATGCACCGAGAGGTTGCTGGTTCAATTCCTGGCCAGGGCACATGCCCAGGTTGTGGGTTCAATCCCCAGTAATGGGGCATGCAGGAGGTAGCCAACTGATGTTTCTCTCTCATTGATGTTTCTATCTCTTTCCCCTTCTTCCATCCTCTCTATCTAAAAAAAAATCAATAAAAATATATGTATTTTTAAAAAGAGATGTTTCTATGAAAACTAAGTTGAATGATTTGGAAAGACCTGTTAAAGGCAAGTTGCTAAAAAAAATTGCTAAATTAAGTTCGTGTGAGAAATCTGTGATTGGAAAAACTACAAGTCTATAAGAATTTTGCATTCAGATTGCTTAACAAGTGTCTTCCAGTTATTGCTCCACTTTAAAGAAACATTTGAAGAAATCATAGATAATTTGTTAAAGGCAAGAAGCACAAACCACTCCAAAAAACACTTCAATCAGAGGCCTCTAATTGCAGAAAAAGCCTGAGGCTATCTCAAAAGACTGGTGAAGGAATTTACATTTTTAGGTTAAAATAAAATACTTATAATATACAATAAAGTTATTTCTCTTAAACAAAACAAAACTGTATCTTGTATCATGCCTTTTTTTTTATCCTCACCAGAGGACATTTTTTCCATTTTTTGTTCAGATACAGTGGGAGGGAGAGAGAGAGAGAGAGAGAAGCATCTACGTGAAAGGGACACGTCAAGTGGTTGCCACCCACATGACTCAACCAGGGCCGGGGGCGAAAAACTGCAGCTGAGGTACATGCCCTTAGCGGGGGCCGAACCTGGGTCTCTTAGGACCACAGGCCAACGCTCTAACCGCTGAGCCAAACCGGCCAGGGCGTATAATGCTTTTTTAGACTGCATTTTAATTGACTTTTTCTTTTTAAATTTTTTTTTTAATCCTCATCCAAGGATATTTTTCCACTGATTTTTGGATAGAGTGGGAAGGAGGAAGGGAGAGTGAGAGAGAAACATTGATGTGAGAGAGATACATCGATTGGCTGCCTCTGGATGACCCTAACTGGGGCTGGGGATCAAACCTGAGACTCTGTGGTCCAGGGGGGCCCACATTATAACCATTGACCCAAACTAGCCAGGGATTTTTTTTATTTTTTATTTTTAGAGAATGTTGAAGCTGGGGACAGTGAAACAAGGAAGGGCCTAGGCTAGAAGAAGCAACAGGAGAGTAGGAGGGGGAAATGAGCCTAAGCTGGGCTACTTTGGCTCACTAAGAAGTGAGAGAAAAGGGGGCCTTGGGGACAGGTTCAGAGGATTAGCACAGGATGAGCTGTTGCTGCCCATTGCTCCCTGGTTGCAAGCCTTGTGGGGTCCCTTAGAGTTTATGAGATGCATCTCTGTGGAGGAAGAAGAGGGGCAGGGAAAGGTACCACTGAGTGGCTCCTGGGAGGGAGAGCACAACCTTAATAGACTTTTTCAATGAATTAACCACCAGTCCCAACAGCATCTGATAAAAGGGTCTCTGGTGTGTGCTTAATGAGCTTTTCCTTTACAATATATTGAAAACATATCATGTTACTATATATAAATACCATATCCTTTATTTTTTATTTTTCTTATCCTCGGCTGAGGACATTTCTGAGTTTATCTTCAGAGAGAGCAGGAGCGAGAGAGGGAGGAAGAGACAGAGAGAAACATCATGTGAGAGAGACACATCCAGTGGTGGCCACCCACACGACCCCAACCGGGGCTGGGGACAAACTGTAACAGAGGTACATGCCCTTAGAGGGAACGGAATCCAGGACTCTCCAGTGCGCAGGCCCATGCTCTAACTGCTGAGCCAAACCAGCCAGTGCTACCGTATCCTTTGTAAAACCTGCTTCATAATATTCCATTGTATAGTTTTACTTAACAAATTCTCTTTTTAAACTATTTCAATGTTTTTCGAGGGTGGGGCAGGGGAACTTGAGCAGAGCACTAAGATGATGAAAGTAAACTGAAATAGTGAATCTGGCAAGATAACATAAAATGGCTTAAAGAGGGGGAATGGAAAAGGGGAAACCGGTAGAGAAGAGGCTTATGAAATAATGCAGCTCTGAGATTAGCCCCGGAAGAGGCAGTGGCTTTTTTCATCACTCTTAAGCATCCAACAGTTGTTCTTGTCCCTCTGGAAAGCCCTGATATTTCCAGAAAACACACTGTACTGTATTCCTTCTTTCTACCTTACCTGATTTGAGTCCTCCTCCCGCATTTCATCTCAGCCTGTTGGAATCCTACCTTTTTCTTCAAGATCCTTAATAAGTAGCACACACCCTGCCCGGATTGACCCTGGCTGGAAATTATCCCTCCCCTTCCATTTCTAATAGAGAGCCGGGTCCTCTCTTCCTTTCTTCTTCCTCAAAGTATTGTTCTTCCAAAGGCAGTACATGCAATGGTTAAAAGCAACGACTCTGGACCCTCTAACTCGCTACCTCTGTGACCTGGCCCAGATTCTCAGTGCCTCAGTGTCCCGACGGTAAAATGGGGACAAGTGTACACGGTTGTTACGAGGATAAATCAAAGCCAACAGATTCAAAGCACTCGGAATAGTGTTTGATGTGAAGCGGTGTATTAATGTGAGAATTCATTCTGACTCACCGTGGCAACCCGTCTACTAAAGCAAGACGCGGAGGCGGACGCCCAGCCCCGGGGGCAGCCCCGGCGGAGGCGCGAAGGGAGCGCGCGCCCGAGCCGCCCCGCCCCGCCCCACGCGAGGCAGGTCACGTGACTGAGCCAAGATGGCTGGGCCGGTGTCGCTGTGGCTCCTGGCTCTCGCTCTCCTGCCGGCGTCCTACGCTGCCCAGGGGCTAGGGCATCTCGACCCAACCGCGCCGCTGCCGCTGGTGATCTGGCATGGGATGGGTGAGTGAGTGAGAGGAGGATCAAAAGGGCTTGGCGACCCTTCCCTCTTTCAGTCTGGGTTCGCTTCTGCAAAGTGCGAGCGCGGTGGGCGAGGACCGTGGTCACACGGCAGCCGGCTGGCCCGACGTTAGGATTTGGGGGCCACTCTGCATTGGGAAGGGTGGGGGCGGGAAGGAGCTGTTCTTTTGTGAGCGTTCACAGAGGGCTGTGCACTTCGTTCGGGCTTTACCTGCTGAACTTGTTTAATCTTCACAGCACGGGCATCAGGATGCAGCATCGCACTTGCTCAGGAGAGCTGGGCTGTGCTGCAAGACCCAGGCATCCATCCTTTTATTCACTCACACACTGAGCAGACATTTGTTAGGCACCAAGTAACGTATAGTTATTGAGCACCTACTGATGCTGAGGATACAGTAGTGAACACTACAGACTAAATTCTTTGCTTTTTTGGAACTTACTTTCCTATGAGAGAGAGAGCCTATAAAGAAATAAGTAAAACATAGTATGTCAAATGGTGATAAGTGCGATAGGAAAAAAAAGAAAACAAGGAGGAAGATAGACACTGAAGATGGCGGCTTGCAGTTTTACAGAGCAAGATCAGAAAGGATTCACTGAGAAAGTGACATCTGAGCAAAGACCTGAAGTGGACAAGGGAGGTGCCTTGTGGCTATCTCATAAAAGGAACAGCAAATGCAAAGGCCCTGAGGCAGAAGTCTGGTTTGTTCAAGAAACTAATAGGTCAGTGTGTCAGGAACTGAGTGAGCAAGGAGAAGAAAATAGAGGTTTAGAGTCAGGGATGGGGGGAGGTGAGGATAAGAGGATGGAGGCGCTGCAGATGTTAGGCCCACTAAGGCTACTGCAGGGACTCTTTTTTTTTTATCCTCACCCGAGGACATTTTTCCATTTTTTGTTCAGATACAGCGGGAGGGAGAGAGAGGAAGAGAGAGAGAGAGAGAAACATCGATGTGAAGGGACACATCAAGTGGCTGCCACCCACACGACCAACCAGGGCTGGGGACAAACTGCAGCCAAGGTACGCGCTCTTAGCGGGAACCGAACCCAGATCCCTCTGTACCGCAGGTCGACGCTCCAACCGCTGAGCCAAACCGGCCAGGGCAGAGTGACATGATCTTAATTTGCATTTTAAAAGTACCACTCTTGTTTAAAATAGATTGTAGGAGGTTATGGACATTTGCAGGAAGACAAATTAGGAAGCTATTACAGTAATTTAAGCAAGTAGTAGCTTGGAACAGTATAGTAATATGGAGATGTGGTCAAAGTTTGGAATATTTTGAAGGTGGAACCAAAGGGATTTGCTAACGGATGAGATGTGGGATGAGAGAGAGAGAAAGGAATCTAAGATGACTCCATGGGTTTTGGCCTGAACAACTAGAAAGATGGGCCCTGGCCGGTTTGGCTCAGCGGTTAGAGCGTCGACCTGCGGTCCGGAGAGACCCGGGTTCGGTTCCCGCGAAGGGCACGTACTTCGGTTGCAGTTTGTCCCCGGCCCTGGTTGGTCGTGCGGGTAGCAGCCACTCAATGTGTCCCTTCACGTCGATGTTTCTCTCTCTCTCTCTCTTCCTCTCTCTCCCTCCCACTCTATCTGTACAAAAAATGGAAAAATATCCTCGGGTGAGGATAAGAAAAAAAAAAAGAAAGATGGAGCTGTCATTTTACTAAAGTGGGGAAGTCTGTAGGGAAGTCCTTCTGGGGTGGGGAGAAGATCAAGGGTCTGCTTTTGAATTCTTTTTTTTTTTTTTTTTTATCCTCACCCGAGGATATTTTTCCATTTTTTTTGTACAGATAGAGTGGGAGGGAGAGAGAGGAAGGGAGAGAGAGAAACATCGACGTGAAGGGACACATCGAGTGGCTGCCACCCGCACGACCATCCAGGGCCGGGGACAAACTGCAACCGAAGTACGTGCCCTTAGCGGGAACCGAACCCGGGTCTCTCCTCCGGAACGCAGGCCGAGGATCTAACCGCTGAGCCAAACTGGCCAGGGCTGCTTTTGAATTCTAAATTTGAGATGCTTGTTAGACATCCAGGAGATATTGTAGAGGCATTTGGAGTGTGGAGTCTAGGAGAGAGATACAGTCTTGAGATTTAAGTTGGAGAAGCCTTTAGCATATAGCTGGTACTTAAAGCTTTGAGATGGGTGAGATAACCTAGGGAGTTGGTGTACACAGAAGAAGGAAGAGGTCTGAGGATTGAGCCCTGAGGCACTCCCAACATATGGAGGTTGAGATAATGAGGAACTAGCAAAGAAGACAATGATGGAACAACAAGGGAGGTGGAGGCAAGTCAGGAGAGTGCAATGTCTTGGGGAACAGGTGACAATGCTGTAAGAGGAAGGGAGTAAACTCTATGGAATGTTGACAGGTCAAGTAAGGTAAGGGCTGAGAATTGGTTATTGGATTTGACAACATGACTATCACTAAAGACCTTGACAGAAGCAGTTTTGGAAGAATGGCAAGCATGAGAGCCTTATTGGAATGCGTTGAAAGAAAGTGTTCAGAGAGGAATTAGAGTCCGCTAATATAGACAGTTCTTTCGGGGCCTTGTGCCAGCTCCTGGGGCTGCTACAGTGGAGTTAAAGGAGAACACATGATGCTCCATGTCCTTCCAGAGCACAGTCAGTCCACAGGGAGGCAGGTGAGCAACCACCAAAGTACAGTTCAGTGTGGTGAATGTTACTGTGAGAGAAATCGAAGATGCTGTAGTCCTTAGCTTTTTTTTCTTTAAACTAATTTGTAAGCTTCCTCTTAGGTAGAAAACAGGATGATTAAGTTAAATGGAAAATAACCTCAGCCCACCTCTCCCATGCAGTGGCCTGTCACTTTGCTTCCCATTCTTAGTTCTGGTTCCTTAAAACGGGAAAAGAAACAGGATTGGGCCTTGGGTGAAACAAGGAAGATTCTAGAGCAGCAATTTTTCAACCTTTTTTATGTCATGGAACACATAAACTAATTGGTAAAATTCTGCAGCACACCAAAGAATATATTTTTTGCTAATCTGACAAAAAACAATTAGTATAATTTTGATTCATTCACACCAGACGACTGTTGTTGGGTTGGCTGTTGTCATTTTTTTATGTGACAATCTAAGGGACGAGAGGTCAGTGCCCCTGACTAAATTGTCAGGTATTACATGTTTTAAAAATCCTTGTGGCACACCAGTGTACCTGCCTCAGCAAAAACCAACTGTTGAAAATCGCTGCCCTAGAGTATAAGTTTCAAGGAAGCTCGCTCTCTCTCTAGTTTGTTACAAATTTAGGGTCAGCACTTGCATGGATCTGAGAGTGTCTCCTTATATTTTGTGTCCTAGGTGGTGCTTCACTTGTCTTATCCTAGTCCTGGCCTTAAACAGAAATTCAATTCCAAAGCGCTTTTGAGTCCATTAACCCAAAATGTTCTTGATAATGGAGGGGAATATGCACCTCTGCTTATTTTTCAGTTGTAAATTTGGTGTCCCAATTCTATTGTATGGGCTTTGGACGTTTATTACTTGATAAACATGAGCTAAGCAAAAAGTGTTGTTCTTTTTTTAATTGAGGTGAAGCTCATGAAGTGAAGCATACAATTAACTGTAATAAAGTAAATTCAGTGGCATTTAGTATATGGACAGTGTTGTGCAATCACCATTTTTCTTTAGTTTCAAAACTTTGTTATCACCCCCACAAAACACCTGTACACATTAAATAATCATTCTTTATTCCACCTCTCCCACAATCCCCTGAAAATGTCCAGTCTGGTCTCTGTCTGTATGGATTTGCCTATTCTGGACATATTATATAAAAGGAATCATACAATATGTGGCCTCTTGTATCTGGCTTATTTCATATATTATAATGTTTGCAGGTTCATCCACACTGTAGCATGTGTTGGTACTTCATTTTTGTGGCTGAATACTATTCTGTTTTGTGTGTGTGTGTGTGTGTGTGTGTGTGTGTGTGTGTCTGAAAATTTGTTTATCCATTCATACTTTGATTGACATCTGGGTCATTTCCACCTTTTAACTGTTACAAATAATGTTGCAGTAAACATTCATGTTCATCATGTATGGACATAATGTTTTCATTTATCTTGGGTCTATATCTAGAAGTGCAATGGTTGTGTTATATGATAACTGGAACTGTGTGTTTAGTGTTGTTGTTTTTTTATCCTCACCCGAGGACATTTTTGCATTCATCTTTGACAGAGCAGGTGGGAGAGAGGGAGGAAGAGAGAGAGAGAGAAACATCGATGTGAGAGAGACACATTGACTGGCTGCCACTCACACGACCCCCACCAGGGCCAGGGACAAACTGCAACCGAAGTACGTGCCCTTAGCGGAAAATGAACCTGGGTCTCTCTGGTCCATAGGCCAACGCTCTAACCGCTGAGCCAAACCGGCCAGAGCTGTATGTTTAATCTTTTGAGGAACTACCAGCCTGTTTTCACAATGGCCGCATCATGTATTTCCACTAACAAATGTACAAAGGTTCCTATTTCTCCATATCCTGCCAATACTTTTTTTTTTTTTAATTTGTTTTACTGATATTTTTAGAGAGAGAGGAAGGGAGAGAGGGATAGAAACATTGATATGAGAGAGAAACATTGATCGGCTGCCTCCTGCACACCCCCTACTGGGGATCAAGCCAGCAACCCGGGCATGTGCCCTGACTGGGAATCGAACCGGGACCTCTTAGTCCATGGGAATATGCTCAATCCACTTCGCCACACTGGCCGGGTCTTTTTTCTGTTTTTAATTAGGTTATGTTCTTGTCACTGAGATGTAAAAGTGTTTTGTATATTCTGGATATTAAACCTATATCAGATATATATTTTGCAAATATTTTCTCCCATGCTATGTGTTGTTTTTTCACGTACTTGATAAGCCCTTTGAAGCACAAATGTTTTCAAAAAATAATCTTATGACTCATGAGTTCCCATCATTGCCTTTGTTGTCTAGGAGACAGCTGTTGTAATCCCTTAAGCATGGGTGCTATAAAAAAAATGGTTGAGAAGAAAATACCTGGAATTTACGTCTTATCGCTAGAGATTGGGAAGACCCTGGTGGAGGTAAGGCTCTTCACAGCTTCGTTCCTTTGAAAGTTTGCTGACTAATTTCACAGAATCTACTATTAAAATGCTTCACCTTATATTTTTAGCAGCAAATCATGCAATGACATTTTAACTCCTGAGTGCCTTATGTGAGGATGCCAACCTCAACAAGTTCACCTCTTAGAGAAGATACCAGTGTTTGTTTTCAACCTCATCTTTTCACTTCTCTGTGGCTCCTCTTTTAGGATGTGGAGAACAGCTTCTTCTTGAATGTCAATTCCCAAGTAACAACAGTGTGTCAAATTCTTGCTAAGGATCCTAAATTGCAGCAAGGCTACAATGCTATGGGATTCTCCCAGGGAGGCCAATTTTTGTAAGTTCCTTTCTGTTATACCAATGACATGGAATTGATTTCTTTTCTCTCTTATTCAGGTAATTCTTTTTGGATCTTCACCTGTCTTGGAAGGGAAAATACTCTTTCTCTTTCAAACTATAAGAGAAAGTTTATTTAGAAAGTCACAGAGGTAGAGAAAATGGGCCCAGGAAACAAGTTACAGAGGCAAAAAAAAAAAAAAAGAGCCCTTGGAGTTTAGGAGAAAGAGAGAGGCAAGGAAAATGCACTTGGGGGAAGGAGGTGGGGAGAGGCGTGGGACTGCTTCCTAGACAGCTGCCTGGAAACTGTTCTCAAGTGTCCCCATGTAAGAAGTTTTATGTACCTTAATTTATATTCTATGAAAGAATAAAGACTTGTGTTTGGTCATAGCAGAAATCCTGAAACTGTGTGGCCTTGAGGAGCCACAGAGATCGAGTATCTTAATCTGGGAAACTGATTGTTCTTAATACATACCCATCTGACAGTCAGAGCTGATAATCCTTTCTTTTCCCCTCAGGAGGGCAGTGGCTCAGAGATGTCCTTCGCCTCCCATGATCAATCTGATCTCGGTAGGGGGACAACATCAAGGTAACTTTGGCCTCTCTGCCGTGTTTTTCCTATTTTAACCCACATGACCACTTGATTTTTAAAAAATTCTAGCAGCTCTATTTATACAAGAAGTTAGCCATCCTTGTAAAATTCTGTGTTTTTTTTTTTTTCTATTTATAACAAATTAGCGAACATTCTCAAAGAAATAGGAAGAAACTTAGGGTTTCCATAGGCCTGGAACACAGGTCAATCATTAGGTTGCCATCTCCTTCAATCCAGTTTAATTGATTTAATTGACATGATTTCCTAGATGTGAGATGGTTGCAGCCACAGAGCAGGTGTTAGTTGAAGAATTAGGAAAGCCTAACACCCTGTCCTGTTTTCTGACACTGGTGATGTCTGTTGAAGTTAGGCTTAGGCAAAGAATAATGTGTAAGTTGTTGTTTTTTTTGTCTGTAAAATTAATTAGTAGCAATTAAATCCCTAGAAAAGCAACAGGTTTTCTAGTAGGCAAAATTATAGGCTTTTGGGGAAGGGTGTGTCTTTAGAATAGAACTTTATCTCCGTTCTGATGGATATAGCTATTAGGTGGTAAAGTGTAGGGGTAGAAGGATTCTCCTTATAATCAGGAAACTGGGTTCACTGAGTTAACTATTATAGGTGGGCAAGTAATGTGGTGTTGTTAGTCTTTTTCACAGATGAGGGAAACTAAAATAAGTTCCTACTCTTCTTGTAGGAATTTTTAAACAGAGAATGAAGTGAAATAATAGGTAGGAAATACTTTCTAAAAGTGCAAGTATTATTGAAGTGGAAATTGGTAAAAACAGCTTTATCGCCCTGGCTGGTTTGGCTCAGTGGTTAGAGTGTCAGCCTGCAGACTAAAGAGTCCCTGGTTTGATTCCAGTCAACGGCATGTACTTCAGTTGCAGTTGCAGGAAGCAACCAATTGATGTGTCTCTCTTACATCGATGTTTCCCCACCCCGCTTCCACTCTATCTAAAGATAAATAGAAAAAATATCCTCAGGTGAGAATCAAATAAAAAAATAAATAAATAAAATTATTCTTTAAAAAAAACCAACAAAACAGCTTTATCACCCTGGCTGGTTTGGCTCAGCGTTTAGAGTGTCAGCCTGTGGACCCAAGAGTCATGGGTTCGATTCCCAGTCAAGGGCATGTACCTGGGTTGCAGGTTTGATCCCTGACCCTGATCGGGTTGTTCAGGAGGCAACCAATGTGTCTCTCTCAAACTGATGTTTCTCTCTTTTCCTCTCCCTCTCCCCCCTCTCCCCCCTCTCTCCCCTCTCCCCTTCTCCCTCTCTCCCACTCTATCTGAAAATCAATGGGGGAAAAATGGGTTAATACTTGCAAGACAGAATTGTGGTTGTATTGTTTCAAGATGTGGGCTCTGGAGCCAAAACTGCCTATGTTCATCTCCTGGCTGTATTCCTTATTATCTGACCTTGGATAAGGGATTTAATTTCTCTGTTTTAAAGTTTCATGTCTGTAATATGGGGCAAATAATGATTTCTACTTTACAAGGTGGTTATGAAGATTAAATGAATTATTGTCAATATGTGCTTAGAACTATGCCTGGTACCCCCCAAAATGTTGAGGAGGATAATGAGGATGAAAGTATAACTGGGCGAGTGGAAGGAAATGGGATTGGACACTACTTGAGTTAAGGTAGTCAGATATGACTTCTCTAAGGTAAGACCTGCGAAATGCAAATGGGTCCAGCCATTGAAGCAGCAAGAAAGGAAGTACAGGCACGCCTTGTTTTATTGCATTTTGCTTTGTTGCGCTTTGCAAATTCTGCATTTTCATCAGCATCCAGGGAAGACCCTCCACCAGCAAAAAGATTACAACTCACTGAAGTTTCTGATGATGATTAGCATTTTTTAGCAATAAAGTAATTTTGTTTAATCCTCATCTGAGGATATTTTTCTGTTTATCTTCAGATAAAGTGGGAGAGAGGGAGGGGGTGAGAAAAGGAGAGAGAGAGAAACATCGACGTGAAAGGGACACATCAACTGGTTGCCTTCTGCACGACCCTGACCAGGGCTGGGGATGAACCTCAACCAAGGTACACACCCCTGACTGGAATTGAACCCATGACTCATTGGTCCACAGGCCAACACTCTACCACTAAGCCAGACCAGCCAGGGCAGCAATAAATTATTATTATTATTATTATTATTATTATTATTTTAATCCTCACCCGAGGACAGTTTTGCATTTATCTTCAGATAGAGCGGGAAGGAGGGGGGGGTAGAGGAGAGAAACATTGACGTGAGAGAGACACATCAACTGGTTGCCATCCACATGACCCTACCTGGGTCTGGGGACATACTGCAACCAAGGTACGTGCCCTTAGCGGGAACCAAACCTGGAACTCTCTGGTCCATGGGCTGACGCTCTTACCGCTGAGCCAAACCAGCCAGGGCAATAAAAATAAATTATTTTCTAATTAGGATATGTACATTATGTTCTTAGACCCAAGGCTGTTGCACACTTAATAGACTATAATATAGGGTAAACATTTATTATTATTTTTTAATCCTCACCAGAGGATGTTTTTCCATTTGTCTTCAGATAGAGTGAAAGGGAGGGGGAGAGAGAGAGAGAGAGAAACATTGATGTGAGAGGGACACATCGTCGACTGGTTGCCTCCCACACAATCCTGACCAGGGCCGGGGACAAAACCGCAGCTGAGGTACATGCCCTTGGCATGAATTGAACCTGCGACTCATTGGTCTGCAGGCCGACGCTCTACCACTGAGCCAAACTGGCCAGAGCTAGGCATAACTTTTTTTTTCTTTCTTTTTTTTTTAATCCTCACCCGAGGACATTTTTTCCATTTTTTTGTTCAGGTAGAGTGGGAGGGAGAGAGAGGAAGAGAGAGAGAGAGAAACATCGATGTGAAAGGGACACATCGAGTGGCTGCCACCCGCACGACCAACCAGGGCCGGGGACAAACTGCAACCGAGGTAGCGGAAACCGAACCCGGGTCTCTCGGGACCGCAGGCCGATGCTCTAACCGCTGAGCCAAACCGGCCAGGGCTAGGCATAACTTTTATATGCACTGGGAAACCAAAAATTTTGAATGACTCATTGCAGTTCGCTTTATTGCAGGGTCTGAACTGAACCGGCAGTATTTCTGAGATATGCCTTTACAGCCTCCGGGGAGGAACAGGTGCAAAGGGCCTTAGGCACAAAAGAGTGTGGGAGTACCAGGAGGAAGCTGGTTATAGTATTAATCCTCAATATATTATTTTCTTGAAGAATACATGAATGAAATCAGGGTCAAGCTCTGCCTTTTTTGTTCATTTCTCACAGTGCCTTGTACATAGTAGCTATTCAGTGCATAATTATTAAAGGAATGGATATTTTCTTCTACTGCTCTAGGTGTTTTTGGACTCCCTCGGTGCCCAGGAGAAAGCTCTCACATCTGTGACTTGATCAGAAAAACACTGAATGCTGGGGCTTACAACAAAGCTATTCAAGAACGGTATGTATGGTTAGCTGAAAAGGACACAGAACTGTCACTGCATGGAAATATCATGCTAACTGTCATGCTAACAGTGATTCCAGCAATAGTTGCTGGTGATATTCAAATGAGATTGTTTTTCATAAATATCTCTACTATCTGCTCAATTTTATTGTAAACGTAAAACTGCTTTAATATTAATTTTATAAAGAAAAGGAGGGCATCCTTTGAGATTGCCTGCAAGAACCTGAAGAGTATTATCCTAAATGAAACAAGCCAATCAGAGAAAGACAAATATCACATGATCTCACTTATTTGTGGAATATAATGAATAAAACAAACTGATGAACAAAATAGTCTCAAAGACATGGAAGTAGGGTACAGACTGACAAACCTCAGAAGAGGGGGTTGGGGGAGAGAAGAGGTAAACTATAGAACTTAGATGCATGTATGCATAACCAATGGACATAGACAACAATGCTGGGGACGGGGCGGCGTGGAGGGGGAGCAGGAGGAGGGTGTCAATGGGGGGAAAAGGAGAAACATCTGTAACAGAAATAAATTAATAAGCCCTGGCCAGTTTGGCTCAGCGGTTAGAGCATCGGCCTGCAGTCCAGAGAGACCTGGGTTCGGTTTCCGCTAAGGGCGTGTACCTTGGTTGCGGTTTGTCCCCAGCCCTGGTTGGTCGTGCAGGTGGCAGCCACTCGATGTGTCCCTTTCACGTCGATGTTTCTCTCTCTATTTCTCTTTCTATCTGATCAAAATATGGAAAAATGTCCTCGGGTGAGGATAAAAAAAAAGGAGGGCATTTTTTAATATAGAAGAATGTAATTACAATAGAATAAATGTCCATCTTCAAAAACAAAACAAAAAGCCTTTAGAAAGTAGTAAGACCACCTGGCCAGTGTGGCTCAGTGGTTGAGCGCCAACCCATGCACTGAGAGGTCACCGGTTCAGTTCCTGGTCAGAGCACATACCCAGGTTGTGGGCCTGATCCCCATTCAGAGGCATGCGGGAGGCGGCCATTTGATATTCTCTCATTGATGTTTCTATCGCTCTTCTTTTCCCTTCCTCTATATCTAAAATCAATAAAGAAAAAAAAAAAAGAAAGTAGTAAGCCCAACTAATTACTATTAATATTGGAGGACAGATTCTTTATGTTGTCAGCAGTGAGTAGTTAGTCTCCTACATCAATGTCCTAACTACTCAAATGTGTTTGGGTATTCTCTCTCTCTCCCTCCCTCCCTGTCTCGGTGTGTGTGTGTGTTTGATATTTAAAAGCATACAGAATCACTTTTGGAATGTTCTTGTTCAGTTTCTAAACTAAAGTATACCAGAACCCCTGGGAAATTCATTATAAATGTATTTTAGAGCTCCATTCCTAGAAATTCAGATTCAGTAGGTCTAGAGTATACTAGGTGATAACTGAGATTTGGGATTAACTAGTATGGTTATTTTATCTATCCATTGGGTTTTCAAGTGTATCATTCTTGTGTAATAACAACTCCTCAATACAGCCTTGTGGTTGACTCCCAGAGAAACAACCAAAGCTAGCTTTCTTCCTTTTATTCCATTGGCTGTACTCATAGCCACAAAGCCATCTTGGGTGAACAGTGCCACCTGATGGTCAGTGAAGGAAACTAAGATACTTTATATTTCCATCCTGTTCCCTCTCAACTAGCTCAAACCACCTCTAAGCTTTATCCCCTGTTTGACTAGCCATAGCTTGGTTATTTATATCCTTTATATTCTTTGTTCTCATGGATATATATGGCCTCTTTACACTTTATTGTTCTTAATTTACTCCTCTGATTCTAGCTCAGATGTCTCAGAAAAACTCATCCTTTTCTTTCTGTTTCTTTTTGTGTGAACCGAACACAACCCTTGGCAGTCAGAATAATTAGTGACTATAAATGATCAGTGAGTAGGGGGTGTGTGTGGGGGGACAGAGATACTTAAATACTGATTAAAAGTGGTAGGTTGATGTGTTTATCTTTACTTCTTAAATTTTAATAAAGTGGTAGCAAAAGAATAAAAAGTGACAGACCCACAAGGACAAAGAGAACAGGGGAAGAGATAGAGATACTAAAGGATGTCAACATGTTTTTGGAAAATGGAGCAGATGAATGAGTATAATTGTTCTAACAGAGCAGAACAAGCTGATACCTTTATATCTATAGAGGGGTGCACTGAAAAGAAGGGAGGAGATTCACTTTTTACAGTTCCAGAAAGGCTTAGGAATTAGATGCATAAGATACTTTGGAAGATAGATAAGTACACAGGACTGAAAAACAGGACTTTTGTTGAAAATTTATAAGGAATGATCAGAGTCCCCAGTTCCCCTAAGTGCATATCGAAGTGATGTCTTCTCCCCCACCCTAGCAAGAGAAGCAAAATTTATTTTCAGGGGAGTGTAACTAGAGAAGTACCAGACTTTGAGGTAAGAAGCACAGGATAGTGGTAAGATGCCATACTGAAGACCCATCCCCGCCCATTCCCCTCTCCTCCCTCTCTGCAACCAGAATGAGAGTAGTCAGGCTTACTACCTGCTAAGCAGAAGGTTGATAGACCCGTCTCTGGAAAAACTGACTAGACCCAGAGAAAAGACCTACAGGTTGATGTTTGCATCCTCCAAGAAGTCAGGACTCCTCCTGACTACCATGTAGTGAAGCCAACAGTAAATAAGCTCTGTCTTGTGTGAAAAACTTCCAGTCAGCTTTGTAGTACCTCACTTAAATAAGAACAGTTAGCCAAGGATCCCCAGTCAGACATTAGAGAAAAGCCTCCAACATGAAAGGCAGACCAAAACTAACAAAATGTAAAAGGAACTTAGAAGAAACAGATGGCAATTATACAGCAAAAGAAAACAAACAAACAAACAAAAAGAAAAGCCTATAATTATCTTCAGAGATAAGAGATTGCATTCATAACACTAGAACAAAATGCAAATAAAACTAACAATCAGAATAAGAGAGAGCTCTTGGAAATTAAAAATAAGATAAAATTAAAAAAGTTAGTAGAGCCTGGCCAGTGTGACTCAGTGGATTGAATGTCATCCCATGGACTGAGAGGTCCCGATTTGATTCCCAGTCAGGACACATGCACAGGTTGCAGGCTCGAGCCCCAGTAGGGGGTGTGCAGGAGGCAGCCAATCGATGTTTCTCTCTCACATCGATGTTTCTATCTCTCCCTTCTTCTCTCTCTAAAAAATCAATAAAAACATTTTTTTTTCCCTCACCCGAGGACATTTTTTGTTGCATTTATCTTCAGATAGAATGGGAGGGAGAGAAGGAGAAAAAGAGAGAGAGAAACATCGATATGAGAGAGACACATCAAGTGGTTGCCACCCACACAACCCCAAGTGGGGCCGGGGACAAACAAAAATCAATAAAAACATTTAAAAATATTTAGAGGTATGGGAATATAAAGTTGAGGAATTCTCTTAGAAATTAGAACAATAACTCGAAGAGGTAGAAAAAAAGAACAGAAAAAATTAGAGAAGCTATTTAGGAAGTCTGATATCTGACTAATAGGAATTTCAAAAAGAGAACAGAGGAAAGGGTGGATTGGAATTATTAAGTAATACAAGAAAACTTCTAAGAACTACAGGATATGAGTTTGCAGATCAAAAGGATTCGCCAAGTAGCCAAGAAAGGAATGAAAAAAGGCCCACACAAAGGTGTATTCCTGTGAAATTTCAGAACTCAGGGATAAAGAATAGATCTCAGTGAGGTCACTTATAAGAATGAGTCCAGTGGCAGCAGAATCTCTGACAGCAACACTATGAGCCAGAAGGCAATGGTGCAGTACCTTTGTATTCTGAGGGAAAGTGATTTCAATCTAGAATTCTATACCTAACTGAAATAACAATCAAATGTGAAGGGAAAATAAAAACATCTTCAGACATGTAAAAAGAAAAAAATGACCTTCCATAGCTTCTTTCTAGGGGATTGTTGGAGAGACTTAGTTCTGCAATGTCTAGCTGTGTGGGCTTGAATGTCTGAGTCTCCTTCTCATCTCCAGTGTGAAATTAATAGTAGTGCTTTCCTACAGGATTTTGAAGGTTAAACAGATTGAGTGAAAAGCATGCAGTGCAGTACTCAATTCATATTAAGTAGGTAGGTTGGGCTGTGACCACTAGTGGTGCTGTGTTTAAAGTATTTAATTCAACTTTAGCATTCTGTTTATTTATAAGTATTGCAGTGATTTTGTTTTCTTTAATGTTTGGTTACAGTTGTAAAGTATTTCATTCATAATTTCATCAAATATTGAACTACTGCTGTTTACCAAATCCTCTTGTGAGTCTCATAGAAAAAAATAGAGAACAAGACAGTTAGGGTCCCTGTTCTCATGATGTAACATACTAGTGGGGCAAGGGGATCCCCAAGCAAACAGATGCACTAGATTACCTTGAATAGTGCAATGGCCATGATGGAAATAAGTAGGATGCAGTAATGGTGAGCAACGGAGAGGGTACTCACTTTGGACAGAATGGTTGAAGAAAAGGTGTTTAAGCTGGGATCTGAAGAATGAGAAGGAAGAGGCTTAGAAGGAGCTAAGGAAAGGGATCAGGCAGAGGGAATAGCAGGAATAAAAGCATCAACCCTGAGGCAGGTTTGGCTTGTTCTAGGCCAGGGTGACTAGAGTTTATTGGTAGATGCTTTTGGACAGAGAAGCAAGAACTGCATCATGCAAAGTCTTATAGGCCACATAAGGAGTTTATATTTTCTTCTAAACATCATGAGAAGTAACTGGGAGGTTTTAAGCAAGGGAATAGGAAGGTAAGTGTGATGAAGAGAAGTGGAATGACTTGAGGTGTGTTTCATAACATTGTAGATGAATTAGACTGAGCCAGGTTACCCGCTCACCATTTAGAACATAGTTTCCTTGGGAAAATGCATGCAGATTTACTTTCATGATACTTTTCTAATTTTATAGAGTTGTTTGCTTTTTACTCTTAAATTTTCTTTGTAAAATCTCATTTTAACACATGGCCAGTATGAGGTTTAAAGAACCAAGTAGTCCAAGTAGAGTGGTGGGAAGGGGGTTGATGAGAGCTTAATGTGACAAAAGGAAAGTTTTCTCTTTGCAATATTATCCTAGTTTGGCCTTTGTATTATGGAGGATCCTGGTCACAAGAAAGAAACCAAATCAAGCCAATGTAAATTTTATTTATTTATTTATTTATTTATTTATTTATTTATTTTTGGTACATGCCCCTAGCGGGAACCGAACCCAGAACTCTCTGGTCCACAGGCCGACGCGCCAACCGCTGAGCCAAACCAACCAGGGCGCCAATGTAAATTTTAAAAGAAATTTACATTTTGGTACCCATAGCCTCAGAGAGAGCCATTTTCCTGGCCATTGTGGCTCAGTTGGTTGGACGGTGTTCCGTGCATCAGGAGGTCACAGGTTCAATTCTAGGTCAGGACACATGCCCAGGTTATGGTCTCCATCCCTGGTAGGGGGAGTGCAGGAGACAACCTCTTGATGTTGCACTCTCACATTGATGCTTCTCTCTCCCATCCCTTCTCTCTAAAAATCAATAAACTATTCTTAAAAGGGGCAGAGGTGGGGTAGGCCTGGCCAGTTGTTCAGCATTCAGCAGTTACAGCATTGGCCTGCAGACCGAAGGGTCATGGGTCACGACCCGGGTTGCAGGTTCAATCCCTGGTTCCAGTTGGGTTCGTGCAGGAGGCATCTAATCGATATGTCTCCCTCATATCGATTAGATGCCTCCTGCACATCGATGTTTCTCTCTCTCTCTCTTTCTTTCTCCCTCCCTTCCACTCACTCTATCTAAAAAAAAATCAATGAAAAATATATCCTCAGGTGAGGATTAACAGAAAAGGGGGAGCCATCAAGAGCTAAGGCAATCTCTCTCCAGCTGTTGTCCCTGCTGCTCCATCTGTGTTACTGCTGCTTTTTCTCTCCATGCAGACCAGCCTCTGCTGCTGTGGTGAAAGGCGGCCTGGCACAGCTTGTTAAGGAGATTATCTCAGTCTGAGGCTGGAATCTGCTCCAATTCAAATTCTTCGGGAAGGGACTATGTCCCAGCTCAGGTCAGGTTCCCACTTACTCTCAGTAGCTGTGGCCAGAGAAGTGGGACCACATAGTACTAACCATACCTGCCTTGTAACTGGTAGGTGGGGGCAGGAAGGGTGCAGTTCCCACACAAGGGAAACCGGTTTTGGTTTAGGCAGAGACCCCAGAAGATGTCTTCTACACTGTTCAGATAATTTAACTATAGCAAAGCAAATTTGATATCTTTTTTTTTTTTTTTTTTTATCCTCACCCGAGGATATTTTTCCATTTTTTGTACAGATAGAGTAGGAGGGAGAGAGAAGAAGGGAGAGAGAGAGAGAAACATCGACGTGAAGGGACACATTGAGTGGCTGCGACCCACACAACCCAACCAGGGCTGGGGACAAACTGCAACCAAGATACGCGCCCTTAGCGGGAACCGAACCCGGGTCTCTCCGGACCGCAGGCCGATGCTCTAACCGCTGAGCCAAACTGGCCAGGGCGCAAATTTGATATCTTAATACCCTGAATAAACAGTGAGGAAAGTGCTTTTTAAAATTTCTTTATCCTCACCTGAGAATATGTTTATTGATTAAATTTTTTTTCCTTTATTGATTTAAGAGAGGAAGTGAGAGGGAGAGAGAGACAGAAACATCAATGAGAGAGAACATCGATTGGCTGCCTCCTTCACGCCCCCGACTGGGGATCGAGCCCACAACCTGGGCATGTGTCTTCACCAGGAATTGAACTGGCGACCTCTTGGTGCGTGGATTGACACTCAACCTCTGAGCCACCTGGCCAGACTGTTTATTGATTTAGAGAGTGAGGAAGAGAGAGAGACAGAGAGACAGAAAGAGAGAGATCGGTTGCCTCTTGTACTTGTCCCAACTGGGAATTGAACCCGCAACCTTTTGGTATATGGTACAACGCTCCAACCAACTGAGCCAGGGTAGAGCGGAAGTGTTTTCAAGCACCAGCTCTGGCCAGACACGGTAGGGACAATGAGTAATGGGGAGTGTAACAGCTCTCTCTTACCTTGTGACTGAAATCTGCCCTCTATTTTCCCTCTGAGATACTGTCAGCTCTTCCTGATTTCTCCTTCCTCATTTTCCCCTGCCACCCCCCACAGTGTCTCCTTGGCCTTGGCCTTTCATCTTCTACTGTGCCAGCTCTGCTCTCCCATTGGTCCTCTCTCTGGTCCTGGCTCCCAGCTGCCTGCCCTTCTTTGCAGGGCCTGCGCCCACCCCCATGGCTATCGGAGTGCTTTCCCTCAGTCATCCCACTTTGCCCACACACACCTTTGCCCTCAACTTGCCACACCCTTTCCTGGAAATACTGAGGCAACCACTCAGGCTCCCTCAGATACTTTCAATCGTTCATAAAAGTGTAGAGAGTAATGCAACAAACTACTGTGTACCTACAATTAATATTTTGTCATATTTGCCTCAGATGTTTTTAAGAACAGAAACATTTCAGATAAAATTGAATTTTTCTGTATGTCTGTCCCAGGTCTCATTCTCTGCCCTTCCTCCACAGTGACCACCACTGTCAAGAAATCAGAATATAGCCCTGGCCAGTTTTGCTCAGCGGTTAGAGCATCAGCCCGCGGACCAGAGAGTCCCGGGTTCAGTTCCCGCTAAGGGCACGTACCTCGGTTGCAGTTTGTCCCCGGCCCAGTTGGGGTCGTGTGGATGGCAACCAGTCGATGTGTCTCTCTCACATCAATGTTTCTCTCTCTCTCTTTCTTCCTCTCTCTCTCCTGCTCTATCTGAAGATAAATGCAAAAATGTCCTCAGGTGAGGATAAAAAAATAATAATAAAAGAAATCAGAATATAGCCTTTCTGTCTATTAAAAAAAAGTTTGTATTATGTATGTACATATCCATAATCAATCAATATATAATATAATGTGGTATATTTAAAATTTTATGTAATGGCTATCTTATTGTGCATTTAATTCTACAAATTATTTTTTCACTCACTATTATGTTTCTGAGATCTAAACACGTTATTACATATACATGAAGCTGATTCATCTTAATTGCTGCATGGCATTTTATTACATGACTTCACAGTTTGTTGATTCCATATTGCAAACATTTCATCATTTCCAGTTTCTCATTATAACAAACAACTTTCAGAGAACATCCTTGTGTTGAAAAGCCCAGTCTTCCCCTCCTGTGTCCTGTTCACTACTAACACTTTGACCTTGGGCAAACTACTCAGTCACTCCGAGTATGGTTGACTCCTTTATAAACATGAGTATAATAATAGTACTTACCATATGGAATTCTTGTAAGGATTAAATAGGTTAATATATATAAAATGTTTAGAATAGGGCTGGTATATGGTAAGTGCTGTGTTACTCTTATAATCTCTAAGCCACAGTGGCTAGAGCCTCAGAGGGTAGAAGTTTATCTCACCCAGGGTGGCCTGTGTTTGGGGATTTCTGGCTTGGGAGCTGACCTTTCCTGCCTCTTCATGTGCTGCACTGGAAAGAATTTAGATTCAGACATGTTTAGGCTCATATCTTATCTTTTCTACAGCTGACTGTGTAGCTTTGGGAGAGTTACTTAAGGTCTCTTAATCTGGCCCTTCGGCGGTAAAAAAGGAGAGAGTAATATAAACCCATGTTTCTTCTCTGTCCACCTCCTAAAGAGCCTCCCCATCTTCTGACCTCTTCAGTTTCTGCTCATCCTCATGTTCTTCCCCCTTGGCTGTCCCATGTGCACCAGGCTTCTTACAAAACCAAATGTCTTTCATTTCTTCCTGCCCCCGCCCCCCCCCCATTTAAAAAATGTTTGTGTTGATTTTTATAGAGAGAGGAAGGGAAGGAGAGACAGAAACATCGATGAGAGAGAAACATCCATTGGCTGCCTCCTACACACCCCTTACCAGGGATTGAGCCTACAACCTGGGCATGTGCCCTGACTGGGAAATTGAACCAGTGACCTCTTGGTGCATGGGTCGATGCTCAACCACTGAGCCACACCAGCTGGACATGTCGCCCCTTTTTAAGCTATTTTCTTTTCACACAAAAAGTTGACCTATGATTACTGCCTTCATTCTTTCTTTTCTTTTTTTTTTATAATATGTTTTATTGGTTTTTTTTTTTTAGAGAGGAAGAGAGAGAGCGATAGAAACATTAATATGAAAGAGAAATGTCGATTGGTTGCCTCCTGCACGCCCCCTACTGGGAATTGAGCCTGTAACTCAGGCATGTGCCCTGACCAGGAATCGAACTAGGACCTCTCTCAGTCCATGGGAGGATGTTCAGTCCACTAAGCCTCACCAGCCAGACCTTCATTCTTTCTTTCTTCCTTAGCCATTAGGCCTCCCCACTGCCCTTCTGAGTCACCAGAACCCAGCCTGGCAAGATCCAAAGACCTATGTATTCTTTCACTTACATTTTCTGAAAAAGCTTGATCAGCCACCTATGTGAAAAGTGTGTGTGCTCAGTGCTCATCATTTCTCAGCATTTGACACTTGACCACCCACTTCAGCTTTTTCTTCCCTTGTTCTTCTAACTATTCTGTCACATCTCTGAATCCTACCCCTCCTTCACTGTCAGGCCTACTTTGCTCATAGCTTGTCTGACATCCCTACATCACTCGGCAAACCCTTCCTGCAGAGCATCTGCCAGATGGTCACTACTAAGGAGCTGATAGGGTTGTAGAGGAGAGACAGGTCCGATACTGTCACACGGTAAGTGGTAACAATACTAAAACAAAATGATGAGACCACTACTAATACCAGTATTTTATAAATGTTCAGAGTTCATCATAGTTTTAACACTGGAGAAACTAAACATTTAAAAGCTTTTAAATACATTTGTAAACAGATTATATATGTCACTCTAGCTGCTGACAATTCGACTGCTGCCTCCTTTAACCGCAGTCCTGTCTGCTGGGCATGAGGAGCTGCCATCATCTTTGCTATAGCTGGTTCCAGTGGACCTTAGTGCCACCCTGCTGCGCTGAGTGGCGCTTTCAGGACCTCGGCCTCTGGGCAGCTCTTCCACTCTGGCTTGAGGCGGGCTCCTTTTGTAGAAATTTTTATTTCTTTTCCTGCCAAACTGGGATAGAGTCCCACTCATGTTCTAATTCCAGCCTTTCCCCAGAGGACTTCTCCTATTAGGTCCATGCTTAGCCTTTTTTCCCAGCTGGAATGCACTTTGTAGATGCAGGAACTAAGTGGGAAATGGCTGCTGGGAGGACTTAGGGTGGAGGTGTCAGTTTTGGTGGGGAAGGAAGGGGAAATGGAACGAGACTGTAGAGAAAGTTGAAAAGTATGAAGAGAACTGCTGACCTGTGTCTGAAATAATAGTATTGTAACCACCAAATAACTGCCTTTGTCCTTAAAAATTGCATGACATACCAGAATCCTGAAAACTAGTATCATTACTCAGTATGATAAATGCTTTGTGATTAAAAGGTTAGAGCTCTATTCCAATCTGAAGATGGCAAGATAGATGAAGAGGAAATAGACGGGTGAAGGAGGCAGAAGTGGTGGGATTTGAGCTAAGTCTTGCAAGATGAGTAGAAAGCAAAGGAGGGTGAAGCAATTGGGGTTGTGGGAGGGAGCAGTATGTGCCATCATGTCCTAGAAGCATGATTAAATGTGATAAAGCTCAATGGCACAGGGGAACTTTACTGGAATCCTTTTCCTAAGCTTTAGGACTTTCTTTACTATGTTAAATAGCACATCCTTGCCTCGGGTGTCTAGGTGATGAACTGTATGGTAGGTGGACATCTTGTCTTCCTATTAGAGGGCAAGGCCTAGGACTTGAGGGCTTTTCTCTTCTGTCCCTTTGAAGTCTCTTGGTGACCTATGCACAGGAGCATGCTGAAATGCAGCTTGGTCACCTTGATTCCTTTTTCTTCCTGCAGCCTGGTGCAAGCAGAATACTGGCACGACCCCATAAAGGAGGACATGTACCGCAACCACAGCATCTTCTTGGCGGATATTAATCAGGAGAGAGTAAGCATCCAAGCCAGGCTACTGTAGTTGTGCATTCATTTTTCTATTTGGGGCATTTATAAAAAGACTGTGACTGTTTACCCAAAATATCCCAGGCAGAACCCAGGGAACAGAAGTTCTGTTTTTTGATGGGGAGCCAGTGCTTCAGAGATTCAGTTCCTTTTAGGGAGGCTGAAATGCATTTGGCTCTCTTCCCTTAGGTTTTTCCCCTTTCCTCGTGTTGAAGCACGTCAGCTCAGCAGGTTGCTGGCTGGGTTATGTGGAACATCACAACTGCTGTCTTACTGAGGGAAGTCTTCCTGGTGGGTCCCTTTTGGGTCAGATTTGCTCAGAAAAAAGATTTACTTAGAAGAAAGACTGCAAAGGGGACTGTGTGTCAAAAACAAGCATGGTTTGGGAGATGCTGGTAAACTAGATGGCTCAGTTTATTTTATTTTTTTTATCCTCACCTGAGGACATTTTTGCACTTATCTTCAGATAGAGCAGGAGGGAGAGAGCAAGGAAGAGAGAGAAACATTGATGTGAGAGAGACACATCAACTGGCTGCCACCCACACGACTCCCACCAGGGCCTGGGACCAACCGCAGCCGAGATATGTGCCCTTAGCGGGAACCGAATCTGGGACTCTTTGGTCCATGGGCCAACGCTCTAACTGCTGAGCCAAACTGGCCAGGACTAGATGGCTCAATTTATATTGTGTTTATCTGGAGGGTTTTTTTTTAACACTTTTTTTGAAAGGGGGGATAAAAACAATAGTATAGCAAAACCACTCAGAATTTATAGCTTTTTATTTTACCTTGGCTTTTTCTGGCTTGCTCTCTTTTTTAAAACAGTTTTTTTTTTTTTTTTAATTTTTTTAGAGAGAGAGGAAGGGTTAGGAGGAGAGAGAGAAGCATCAATGGGCTGCCTCCTCCATGTCCCCCACTGGGGATCCAGCCCACAGCCCAGGCACGTGCCCTGCTTGGGAATTGAACTGGGACCTCTCAGTCCATGGGATGACCCTCAATCCACTGAGCCACACTGGCCAGACTCTGGCTTGCTGTCTTTAACCTATATGATAAATGCCTGTGGATTGCAGTGACAGATTAATGGTGGCTCCATGGTTGGTGGGGGCATGCCAGTGAGATAGGATGTTAAGAAAAGGCTGTACAAGGTATATTCTGGGAGGAAGCTGAAATGGCAGCCTGGTCCTGGGTCAGGGAGACCAGAGCACTAAAAGGCTTTAATCCCCCTGCTGGAACCTGATGGTGATGTCTCTGAGATACTGCTGGCCTTTCCCCCACAGGGTGTCAATGAGTCCTACAAGAAAAACCTGATGGCTCTGAAGAAGTTTGTGATGGTGAAATTCCTCAATGATTCCATTGTGGACCCTGTGGATTCTGAGGTGAGACACTGCTTGGGCCACAACGTGCCAGGAGACCATAGGAGTAAATGACATTTAGGCAAAAACTTTAGTCCCTTCCACCAACCTTTGTGTAGAGCACGGGTTCTTCACCCGTGGTCTATACCTGGGACACTGAGAGTTGTATGCAAAATGATAAAGTTGAACCTCTAAGGCAGTGTCTATAATTTTTACTAGATTTTCAAAAGAGACCTATGACCCAACAAAAAGTTCAGAGCCACCAGCTCAAAAAGTCTATAAATCCCTAAGGTTGACATTGAAGGTCTGCCTTGACCTGGCTTCAATCTGTTTCTTCAACCTAATCTCCCTTCACTATCCACTTCATGTTCTCTGATCAAACCACATTATACTACTTGAAATGCCCCAAAGTTGGCATATGCTTTTTCTCTTGCATCCGTTTGTTCAAGCTTTTCAGTCTCTTAGAATGCCCTTCCCTGGGCTTCTCCGCCCGACAAGCTCCTATTCACCTTTCAAGGCCAAATTCAAATCACTTCATTCAGGACGCCATCCCATTTGAAGTAGAACTTGCTCCCTTTTCTAGAATCGATCAGCCTGTATTATAGCACTCGTCACATCACCAGGGACTTGCAAACCACAACCTACAAGCCAAATCCAGCCTGCCACCTGCTTTCATATGGCCCATAAACTTAGACTGATTTCTACTTAAAAAAAATTTTTTTTATCCTCACCTGAGGACACTTTTCCATTTTTTGTTCAGATGAGTGGGAGGGAGAGAGAGAAACATCGACGTGAAAGGGACACATCGAGTGGCTGCTTCCCGCACAACCCAACCAGAGCCAAGGACAAACTGCAACCAAGGTACATGCCGTTAGTGGGAACCGAACCCGGGTCTCTCTGGACTGCAGGCCGATGGTCTAACCGCTGAGCCAAACTGGCCAGGGCTCGACATTTTTTTAATGGTTTTTTTTTTTTATTGACTTTTTAGAGAGAGAGGAAGGGAGAGAGAGAAAGAGAAGCATCGATTGAGAGAGAAATATTGATCATCTACTTTCTGCATGCCCCCTACTGGGGATCGAGCCTGCAACCTGGGCATATGCCCTGACTAGACATCGAACTGGGATCTCTCAGTCCATGGGACGACACTCAATCCACTGAGTCACACAGGCCGGGCCAGGTTTCTACATTTCTAAATGGTAGAAAAAACATTCGATGACATGAAAATTATATGAAATTCAGATTTCAGTGTTTGTAAATAAAGTTCCATTTGAACACAGCCATACACAAGTTTTTAAATAGTGTCTGTGGCTGCTTCTGCATTACAATGGCAGCATTGAGTAGTTGCAACCATGTGGCTCTTTTTTTTTTTTTTTTTTTTTTTTAATCCTCACCTGAGGACATTTTTCCATTTTTTGTTCAGGTAGAGTGGGAGGGAGAGAGAGGAACAGAGAGAGAGAGAAACATCGATGTGAAAGGAATACATCGAGTGGCTGCTACCCGCACGACCGACCAGGGCCGGGGACAAACTGCAACCGAGGTACGTGCCCTTAGTGGGAACCGAACCCGGGTCTCTCTGGACCGCAGGCCGACGCTCTAACCGCTGAGCCAAACCGGCCAGGGCAACCATGTGGCTCTTAAAGCCAAAAATATTTTGTATTTGGCCTTTATGGAAACTCTTGCTAAACAGTTGTTTCTCTGCCTCATGAGACTAGTTTTTGAAAAACAGACTCCATATATATTCATCTTTGAGTGTCTATAGAGTTCAGCACAAGGATTTTCACAGGGTAGCTGCTCAATAATTATAGGAAGCAGAAATTGGAAAGCTCTTTGGAAAGATTAACTCATCTCTCTAGATCTATCCTTAAAAAAGAGATGACTCAAGACATATTCTATTTTTCCTCCTTACTACACCTTCATGACGGCCACTTTATTAGTAGTCTTAGCTACCAGCCAGACTTAAAATTAGTTTGGCATGTCATGTGTCTTGATCTGCATATTTCTTTCTCTTTTCCTGCAGTGGTTTGGATTTTACAGAAGTGGCCAAGACAAGGAAACCATTCCCTTACAGCAGACCACTCTGTACACACAGGTAACTGGGTGAGGAGAGGTGCTGTCCTTTTCAGCTCCCAGCTCCTGAAACTGCTGATTCTTGGGTGATAGACTGTCCTGTACAGCCCAGAGCAGTAAATGCCCATGTCTGGATGAGGCTGGTTAGGCTTCTGACTGTTGCCCTAGTCTGTTAGTTGCTGGTTTACAGAAATCTACATTCTGAAGGTCGAAGAACCTGTACCTCATGGTTTGCAAGCATGTCCAAGGGACAACATCATTTCTGACTCCTTCCTTCTGATAAAAAGGTCTAGAACTGGCTTCCTTTGCTGAGGTGCAGACTGGACCAAATCCAAAACACCCCCCGCTAGGCATAATGAAAACAGAAGAGACAGGTGTTACTTTATTATTATTTTTTAATCCTCACCCGAGGCTTCAGATAGAGTGAGAGGGAGGGAGGAAGAGAGAGAAACATTGATGTGAGAAAAACACATCGATTGGTTGCCTCCCTGGGGAGGAACCGCAACCGAGGTACATGCCCTTGGCTGGAATAGAACCTGGGACTCTTTGATCCGCGGGCCAACGCTATAACTGCTGAGCCAACCTGGCCAGGGCAAGACAGGTGTTACTTTAAAACATTAATAGATGTGGAAGTTGTTTTTAAATTAGGCACTGATGCCTGGCCGGTGTGGCTCAGTGGTTGAATGTCAACCCATACACCAAGAGGTCACTTGATCGATTCCCAGTCAGGACACGTGCCTGGGTTGTGGGGCCAATCTGCAGTAGGGGGCATGCAGGAGGCGGCCAATCGATGTTCTCGATCATTGGTATTTCTCTCTCTCCATCTCTCTTCCTAATATCAATAAAGAAAAAAAATTTAAATAAATTAGGCACTGACAAGGGGAGCTCCTCCTGCAGGAGTGAATGGGACTAGAGTTGTGAACTTTTTTTTAGCAGTAATAATTTCTCAAGGAGTGGTTGTATTTCACCACCTCCAGCTCCTCTCTCTCAAGATTTTATATTGGAGTCAGATGCCCCCCAAAATGCACAAGTGGTATGTCTGAACCAATTGCCTTCTACTAGAATTTCTTCAAATTTCAGAAGCCTATTATCTCCTCTCGTGACTTTTCTCCTGCATTTGGTGCCCCTCTTGGGTGAGGTAAAAGGGAAACTAGGGTCTGTTAAGTTTTGGAAATTACAACTAAGGACCTCCTTATTGTGAAAATCAAACTGATGGTAGCCACAGAAGCATCATTCCGGCATGGTCATTAACTGCTCACCTTCCCACCATGTTTGTTCTACAACACATAGGTTATGAGTAATGACATTTTCAACTGCAAGATATGAGAAGTGTCCCAGGTTTGTTATGTAAGGGCTGGATATTTTAAGTTATTGAGCTAATGTTCTCCTGTCTTTGGGTCAGTTCCACTTAACTGACATTTTTTTATCCTCTCCCGAGAACATTTTTCCATTTTTTGTTCAGGTAGAGTGGGAGGGAGGGAGGGAGGGCGGGAGGGAGGGAGGGAGGGAGGGAGAGAGAAACATTGACATGAAAAAGACACATTGAGTAGCTGCCACCCGCACGACCAACCAGGGCCGGGGACAAACTGCAATCGAGGTACACGCCCTTAGCGGGAACCGAACCTGGGTCTCTTGGGACTGCAGGCCGATGCTCTAACCACTGGGCCAAACTGGCCAGGGCTTAACTGACATTTTGAGGCAGTCTTGTCCTCTAGAAGCTTTGAGAAACTTCAGAAAGCATGATATAAACCCATAGAATAATCTCAACTGCATACATTTTTAATGCTTAGGGGGAAAAATAGAAGATATCCTTTTTGGCATTTTTGACAATACACCTGAATTTTAATACTTATGAGAAAATACATTTTGAGACTGTCTCAGGTTCTATTTCTTTACTTTTATTCCAAATCTTTTCATTGTCTTCTAATTATGGCCTTCTCTTTGCAGGACCGCCTGGGGCTAAAAGAAATGGACAATGCAGGACAACTAGTATTTCTGGCTGTAGAAGGGGATCATCTGCAACTGTCTGAAGAATGGTTTTATGCCCACATCATACCCTTCCTTGTGTGAAACCTTTGCAGTTTGCACCAGAGCTCAGGGAGCCCCCCAGCACTTCCAGTGAAGACTGTTCCCTTTGATGCCCCATCCAAAGCACAGATCTAGCTTGAAACTAACCCTTCTCTCTGGTCATCATCTAACATGCCTACTTGGAAAGATCTAAGATCCAAATCTTATCCTTTGCCTCATCCTATCAGCATATGGTGTTGAATGCAAGTTTAATTAGTTAATAACAATGGAGATTATTTTACAACCATTTGATGTAGTCAAGCTGTCTCAGGAAACAGTCTGCTGTAAGTCAGTGCCAGAACTGTGCTCAGGCCCACAAGAGATGAACTAAAGCAGTGAGATTCTAAAGACAGACATCTTTCTCACTCAAATCTAGCCACATTTCAAGCCAAGAGAAGGCCAACACCTAGGCCTGAGGTAGTGACATAAATGCCTTTCTCAGTTTTGCTGGTGGGGATGTAACCAGTGCTTAGAAGAATACTGCTGGGAATGTTGCTGTATGTTCTGAGGCTGCCCTCCTCCCTTTGAGTATGTTGTCTTCTGTGGCATCTTAGCAATTAGACAGTTCCACTAGCCTACCATCTTGCTTCAGTAGCACTCTTTTTGTCTCCTCAGATAGTGATAAATTAGTTGCTGACACAAGAGGGGGGAAGTAACACACAACTAGATTGCTTAAGGGAGGAAGTGTATGTATTGCTTAACTGAGATAGGGGTGGTGATGAAGAAAAATGTAAAAATGCAAATGAAAACTGAGGCAACGGCTGGTTCTTTCCATTCCATCCTTGGTTAACCTGTCCATTCCTTTTTTTGATAGAGTGGAAGGGAAGGAGGTGGGGGGGGGGGGCATCGATTGGTTGCCTCCCACATGACCCTGACCAAGGTCAGGATCAAACCTACAACCCAGGCTCATGCCCTTGACTAGAAATTGAACCCAAGACCCTTTGTTCTGCAGACTGATGCTCCAAGTACTGAGCCAAACTGGCCAGGGCAACCTGTCCTTTCTTAATATGACTAGTGGTCTGGACTCTAAAGTCACTCTGATACTGGCATTAGCAGAGAATAGAAGGAAAAATGTGAAGAGACAAGGCTAATTTCCATCTCAAAAAATCATATTTACCAGTACACTCCAAACTTTTTTCTGATGTGTTCTGTGGGAAAAAAAAAATTGCTCAAAAAGCTTGGGGAATATTGCATATTCATTTTCTCCTTTTGGAGATCAACCCATTAGAATATTAGACTCTGAGAATTCCTGTTATGGTAAAGAAAACTAATCTTAATCTACCATTTCCTACACATTTTGAGCATGAACATCTTGGCCCCCACTCCCCTCCCTGTGAACACTTTTTGAAAGACTTGTGCAGAACGCCAGTTCGGGGAAATGAGTAGCTACGCGTGAGAGAAGTACCTTAGTGCTGTAAAGCTGACCCTTTATGATTTTTCCTTCATCTCTCTTCAAGCCTTGTTTTTCAACTAAAAGATGAAGCTTTGGGGAAAAAAGTGGGGGGATGTGAAAAGAATTTTATGAGGTTGCCTAAATTAAAGAGTAACTTCTTATCCTTTGTGTCATGTTTGTTTTCAATAATCTTACATCTCTGTGCAGTAAATATCATAGGTAAATACTAAGCAAGTTTGGTATTAATTTTATTCTGTTTTCTGTATAACTTTAAGTAGATAAAGGTTTATTTCTACAGGCCTCAGGAAATGGGTAGAATTCACAGGACAATCTCTCTTCCCACCAAAAAAAAAAAAAGTTGCATATTTTGGTATGTGTTTGTCCTAGAGGGAACAACTGAAATTTACATGAGCAATGCTGTGCAAGATTCTTACATAAGACTGAAAACCAGCCTGCAATGGAGATTTTAGTCCTTTGTTCTGGTGCCTGGACAGAAGCCAAAAGCTGTTGAACATAACAGGGCAAAGGAGACAGTGAAGATGGATGACAGGCACCTAGCATGGAAGGAGGAAGGAATGCCAGATTCCTTGGAATGGTGTGGTGTTTTTCCCTTTGTTTTCTTTTTAAGCCATCTCTGTAGGAAGGTGCTGGGCAGGGATCCCAGAGAAATAAAGGGTCTAAGACTCAAACTGGCCTGGGTGCAGGGCACTGCCCACAGCAACTTGTTCAGGAGAACCTACAAGCTCAGGTTCAGGCCGAGCCAGGATGGAATGCAGAATAAAAGGAATACATACAGGAATCAAATTTGCTTGGAATGCTAGATGGCCAAGTGAAGCCTTTGGTCCAGTGCAACCCTTGCCTCACTTGTCAACAGTGAAAAATTAGTCTGGTTAGAAGAACCAGCTGGAATCACACCAGCTTCTGCTACCTTCATGCTCATTGTTAGGAAAAGATTAATTTGTGAACTTTCTGAGCTGTAAATTCCTGGGGACTGCTTTTTTATTCCCAAAAGACTGTTGGTGGAATAATCCCCAAAGGCTGAAAGCTAAAACACATCAGTCCTGGTCTGTAGTTCCTTAAGAACAGACTGGTGGTGTGGTTGAGCTGATAGGAAAAAGCTGCACCTTCCTGCAGAAGATCAAATGACCTGCTATCCCACCCCAAATCTCAGCCTGAGGTATATTTCAGTGAAGGCAGGTAGCTGTGCTTCTCAAAGCAGAGAAGCAGTTTAAGAGCAGAAAGGTAGAGGAAATCTACAAAAAAACCGTCTTGACAGATATTTATCCCATGGTGTGAGGGAGAGGGCAAAGAACCCAGTGGCACTTCGCTTATCCAGCAATTTCTGTCACTGTGGTGACCAGTTTCTTCCCATTCCATAGGGTCTTGAACTGCTCAGGGACGGGGAACTCATTCTGCAAATAAACAAACAAGTTTAAATATGACCTAAAAAATAAGTTGGGGTTCAATCTTACACTTTTCTTCCAGTGCTTGCTTCCACTAAGCTCTGAGAACAGGTGGGATGTAGTAAGGCAAACAACCCACTTGAAAAAGCTACATCTACTACCACCTCCCCTACCACTGACACAACGAGGTAGCTCTGCAGTGCAGGGTGAGAACAAAGGTTCCAAAGCCAGACAGGTATAGGCTTGAATCTGTTCTGTACAGTTCACTGAGCAGTGCTCTTGGACAGACTGTTAAACCTATGAGGCATAAATGAGAATGTGTTGCCTTCATGATACCAACTCAACGGGGTGCTTTTTACTACACTGAGCTCAACCTAAGAAAGGCAGACACCACCCTCCTCTGGAGCACTACTTCGTGGGACTACCTCACACTTCTCTTGTGCTTGAAGTGTGGACTGCCGTCAGCTAGCTTTGTCTAATGTAAGAAGTCTTCAGTCCCCTCTGTGTTTAGATCTTACTACTAAAAAGATCAAGAAACTTACAAAGTCACCGCCTTCTGTAGGAATGAGGACATTCATCTCAGAAGATTTGGCACTGACTATCTCACAGTCCAGGGAATTCTTGCTCAGGTACACATGGCAGCCATCTGTTTTGTTGATGGAAATGGTTGGCACTTTACCCATTACCTGCAGAGAACACCAACAACACTTAAGTCCCAGCAGCTGGGAAGAACAGCAGAAATTTACAGGGAAAGCTTTCACGATTTCAAATGATTCATCAACTACATGAAAAGCTCGCAGGTGCACAACAGATATTGGATACTCAGGCAGCCTGGGATGGGTGCTGGAAAAAGCTCACTCGAAGAGCCAACTCCTCTCCTGCCACATCCAAAGCAGCTCAGCTTACAGACTTTGTAGAATCAGATTCCCACCACAGCAACATCTGTGGGTCGGCCGTGTCTCTTTCAATTAATTCCTCGGGGACCAAAATATCAAGTTACCTGAACTTTGACATCTCTACTATTGATTATCTCCACAATGCCCACCACGTCATCAAACACCAGACCGAGTTTCTTACAGTTATCTAGGAGAAGAAAGGGAGCAGGTCAACAGTATAACTTGAAAGGAAAGGAATATATTTTAAGAATCTTAGGAACAGAGTAGGTATGGTTCCAGGCCTCAGACTCTAAAACAGATCATGCTTAGTACAAGAACTCACCTACTGTAATGGAGTTAATTTTGCCCTTGATTTGCAATGTCGTGTTGACACACTTGTATATGTAAGCCACCTGTTTGAGTTCTGTGTCATCAATTACCAGGTTGGAAACATTCTCCTGATTTTCCTGTTAAAGAGATACCGTTTTTTAGCAATCTCATCACTAAGTATACACCACCCCCAAAACAGACTATACCAAAGTTTCCTTCTTGCAATCTAAGTCAGAAACCTGCATTCATTTGACTGTACTAATTTAAACCCATCCACTCCTTGTTCCCCCAATCCCGGCATTATTAACTCACTACTCTCCATTTCTTGCCCTCCAGTTCAAGTAGAGCTGGCTCCTTCTTTGTGGCTGGTTTAGGGGATGGGCTGACTCCTGGTTTAGGTGCAGTGAATGGTTTGGGGCCACTTCGTACTGGACCACTCTGGGCCTTGAGAGCAGGGTTCTTATGAGTCTTCATGTCATCAGATACATGTTTCAGGGCTGTAAGAACAACAAACTGCCTTGTGTCTATCCTTTATATCAGGGCTTTTGGCTGAAGCAATAATCAGTTTCCACTATCAGAAGTTATACTGATCCTTAACAAAAACATCAAAGCCAAAAACTAGAGCCTTTGAGACATTCTCTCAAAAGCAATTTCAGAGAAGCACTTTTATAATTTCTCTTCTACCCTAAGGCTAACTTAGATAGTTCCATTTAAAAAGATAAAACATGGCATATGTGTATGTATGGAGGGATAAATATGTAATATACAGAAAAAGACCTAGAAAGCCACATACCAAACATATACCCAAAAAACATGCATGTCCCAGCCAGGGTGGCTCGGTGGATTAAGCATCCTCCCATGGACTGAGAGGTCCCAGTTCAATTCCCAGTCAGGGCACATGCCCAGATTGTGGGGTTCGATCCCCGTAGTGGGTAAGCAGGAAGCAGACGATCGATGTCTTTCTCTCACATTGATGTTTCTTTTTTTTTTTTTTTTTTAATCCTCATCCGAGGACATTTTTCCATTTTTTGTACAGACAGAGTGGGAGGGAGAGAAAGGAAGAGAGAGAGAGGAAAACATCGATGTGAAAGGGACACATCGAGTGGCTGCCACCTGCATGACTAACCAGGGCCGGGAACAAACTGCAACCGAGGTACATGCCCTTAGCAGGAACCGAACCCAGGTCTCTCCAGACCTCAGCTCTAACCGCTGAGCCAAACCGGCCAGGGCATTGATGTTTCTTTTTTAAATATTTTTTCTTTATTGATTTTAAAGGGAGAGGGAGAGGGAGATAGAAACACTGATGATAGAGAACATCATCTGACCGTCTTTTGCACGCTCCCCACTGGGGATCAGGTCCACAACCTGGGCATGTGCCCTGACTGGGAATCGAACCAGCAATCTCTGGTGCATGGGTCAATGCTCAACCACTGAGCCACACCCCACTGAACCACATCTGGGCTCACATTGATGTTTCTATCTTTCTCTATCTCTCTAAAAAAAAAAAAATCAACAAAAACATATTAAAAAAAATTTTAAAAACATGTATGTAGTTTTTAAAGCAACAGATGAAGAAAAAGTAATATGTAACAGTAAAGAAAATTTGTAAAAAAAAACCACCTTGCCCACGGCTAACTTACTGCCCCTCCAAATCAGTGTTAGCATTTGAAACTCTCCCTCCTTCCAATAATTTTTTCTATTGATAGCTGTTTTTTATTTGGTTGTAACCATACCCATTGTTAAATTTGGTTTAACCAGTTAATACTTCAATAAAAAAATTTCATGTTAACTTAGTTTCCAAAATTCTTTTTTTTAATTTTTTATTTTAGATAGAAGATTCCATAATCACCTTCAAGCAAGCTGACCCATTCCTCACTCCTGAACATGGCCCAATCTACATAATACTGAGTGGACTATTTAGCTCCACCACTCCTGGTGGTGGTAGTTTAAATACTAGATTTTTCTTAAACTCTGCCTGGTTCACTGCAGAAAGAGATCCAATGGCTGCATAGTAATTCATCAGAAGGACTACAGTTAACCACTTCCCTTACTGTTGGATATTTAGGTTGTTACACCATTTTTAGCTATTATAAATACTACTATGAAATTTGTTCTTTATTTTAGATATTTTTATAGGTAGATCCCTAAAAGAGGGCTGTGTAATTTAGACTTCCATCTGTTGTATATAATGGTGTCTACTTTCTCTATACCAACATTAGGTCATTCTTATGCAAATTTTCCATGACTATTATATATCCTCTGAGGAAGTTAACCCGCAACACAATGACTCCCAAGTTGACAATGTGGTGACAGAAAAAGCTCTGGGGAAAATTGTTGGCACCATGCCTTGGCACAACAGGGTACTCTATACATGTCACTTAATATTAAATCACTTTCCTATGAGGTAGAGGGCTTCCTCCAACTACAATCACCCAATTTCAATTTGCATTTAAGCCAACTTTGCTGTCCCTTTGGGCAACATAAAGTAATATGACACCCCAAATTATATCTCCCATACACAAACCAGAGTTCTGCTTTACAGACTGTCCTGTCTCTAGTTGGTAAGGTCTGGCCCAAGCAACTTACTGTACCAACTCTTCTTGTCAAAGCATTCACTTACCATGTGTGATGCTCTCTCCCTGATTAATCTGCGCAAACAGTGCTGAGCGTGAAGCAGAGTCATCTGACTCTGAGTTGGTAGGCATTGGTGGGGGAGGTGGGCCTGGTGGGGGTGGGGGAGGACCCGATCCAGCAGAGCGTCCAGATGGCAATCCACTCAGTTCTTTTGCCACAGGCCCCTGGAACAGTAAGTGCAAATAACACGGTCATCCTCTCTCCCCCTCTGTACCATTTCCATGGAGTCCTACATGTGCCCAGGGTACACAGGGTATCACCTATAGCCCTTACTGCAGTGATTAATGCTCCCTATCCAATAAAGCTTGGCTTTATTCCTTCTCACCCTTTCTCAAGGATCCAACTCAGCTCTTTTCAACCTTCACATTTTTCCTTTGGCCTCTACCTAATTCCAGCTCTAAACCCATACTTCTAAAATTCTACTTACATATGTCACTAGTATCTCAGACACAGTAAGTTCAAGACTGAGTTCATCATCTCCTGCACACTCCCCTACCTGTACAATCACCCCCTTGTCTCTATTCCAGTGAAAGATATTAGCACCCAAGCTTGACTGTTCAATCTTTTAGTCTTTCAACCCTCTCATTCTCATTAAATCTTTTGATTGTATCTCCTTCAAATTCTTTTGTATCAGCCCCTAGCACCATGAACACTTATCCCCTAACCTATAAACTGAGACTCTCTTAAGCATAAATCTGATCATTATCACTTTCTTGCTCAAATATCTATGATAATTATCACCTGTTATAAAGTCTAAATGTCTCAACCTACCTTCCTTCCCTGCCTTTTCTCCTAAAAGTCAGACTATCTCTCCTTAATGAAGCCAGAGATGACCAATCCCTACATTTACTCTGCCTTTACTTTGGTTATCCCATGCCGTTTGCTAGTATCCCCATTTCTCCCACTTCTCAAGGCCTTATACTTGCAACAAGTCTCAGATCAGAGTATACCCCTTCAGTACAGTCTCTCGCAGTGCAAATCACTCCTCTTTCGCACACTCTGTAATGTATCTTTATTATAGAATTTAGCTTGGTGATTTATATTGGGGTTTTGTATCTATATTTTTAAGCTTCAAGAGTGCTGAAATAATGTAACTCATTCAACTGTCTCCCCTCCATCCCAGTTGTCCCTCACCTATGTTTACTGAAACTGAACAGAACTGAATATTCCTTCTCTGACCCTTGCTTTCTTTATTCTTTCTTCCCTTTCCTTCTCCCCTTTTTCTTTCTACCCTCCACTATAAAAGACTAGCATTCCTCTTGAATCTTGATAGTGCCAAAAGCTAAGAAACCTGTGGACCCCATCCTGGACGGATAAAAGGAAGGAGGGAGGATTTACAGACCACTTTGCTCCAGGCCAGTCCGGTGGTATGGAACTCTTTAATGTAAGCCTGCAGTTCTGTCCATATACTCAAGTAACTTTTGACCCAGTCCACATGCTTCTTATCCCTAGAAAAATTGAAAAACTCATCACAAGTAGTAGGGTACATTACAATATGATTTCAGTACCCCTATCTGTGAACTCACATCCTCCTGCCCATTGTTCCTTAGGCAATGCTCAATAGCAGCTTTTCTACCATCATTGAGCTTTTCTTCTTTTTTAAAGCCTACTCCCTAATTACACCAAAGTCCATTAGGATAGGGACTTTAGATTATACCTTTCTCTTATAGCAGTATTCTTTAAACATTTTTTTGTAAGTAGCAAACTGTTTTTTTACAGTAGACCTTAGGCAGAACCTAATATATAAAAGTAATAAAAGCAGTTATTCTGTACACGAAGCCATAATAGAAATCTCTCAAGTATCACTGTGAAATTCCAGAACTCCCAAGAAACTTGACAGCCATGTAGCAGTTCCTTATGTCAAAATATGCCCCTCCAAATAAAAAAACTTCCATTTAGGAGGAAATAATCAACATTAAATGATAGAAATAGCACTAAATTATGTTTCAAGTCTCATCTCTTCTTATATATGACCTAATTTTCTCAACTGTAAAGTGAGTGGGTATAATCAAAACCTTTGATGCTTAATTCCAGCTTGCTGGAAAATGAAGGAGGTACCTGGTGTCCTGGGACATACTTCACACACATGAAGGCTTACTCCTTCACAGAGCAGTTACTCAATACATGCTGGCTGACTGATGATGAATGGAAGAAAGAATGGGTTTGGGTAGCTATGAAGCTAATAGCTACCTACAGTCACTCCATACAATGACTCCCCTTATTTAATACCTGTGTTGGGCAGATGGCCTTACTCTCACATTACCTGGCCACATCAATAGTCAGGGTAATTTTTCTAGTAAATCTTACTAAAACTTTTGCCACTGGGCCATTTGGAAATCCTCAACAAAGGAACAAAATCTTATCTAACAGACAAATTAAAAGGCATTAGTCCAGCCCAGCTGGTATGGTTCAGTGGTTGAGCATCGAACCATACACCAAGAGGTCACTGGTTCGATTCCCGGTCAGGGCACATACCTAGGTTGTGGGTTTGATTCCCACTCAGGGCAGTATAGCAGGCAACGAATCAATGTTTCTCTCTCCCCACACCCTTCTTCTCTCTCTAAAATCAGGTAAGGATTAAAAAAAGGGCATTAGTCCATTTTATCTCCAGCAAAACCTTCTAAACCCGGAAGGATATGCACTAGAAGACTAAAAGGGCATCTACAAACCCTGAAAAAGAAGCAAAAGTGGAAAGAGAAACAGTTCCTGCTGTAAATGCACCTTCTATGAGCCAATATCTACCAGACTTTCCAGAAAGCAACCCTGGGATAGGCAAACCAAGACAGCAGTTAAGGGCAGCCTTAACCCCAAAGCACTGCTCCAGCAAGTATCCAGCTGGGTTTGTCCTTTCCCCCCTCAGGAACGGCTGGACTTACACATCTTTGTACTCCTTGAGAACTCGGTTTGTATAAAACATGGCAGCATCATTCATTTCTTTCACATAAGGACCAGGCTTGGGTGACTAGAGAAAGAAAAGATGTCAGTGACTCAGAGCCTCTCTAGCCCCATCTCCTCACCTTTTCTATCCTATTCCTTCCCTCCCAAGGAAGCTGAACTGCTCACCACAGCCACCCAAGCCAGGGCCTGGATACTTTCGCTGACAGCTGACAGGTGATTGAACAACTTGCTGCCTCGATTCTTCTCCCGAAAGGTTATGACTTCTTGGATCTGCTCTGAGATGGGAGCCAACAAATCAGAAAGCTTATTCTAGAAAAAGATGAAGGAAAAGATTCATGTTAGAGTCTTTCCATAAAAGCTTTATAGGTTGGTCAACCCTGTTTCTAAAGGCAAGAATTCTTTTTTTTTTTTTTAAATCCTCACCCAAGGATATTTTTCCTTTGATTTTTAGATACAGAGGGTGGGAGGGAGGTAGAGAGATACACACACATAGATTGGTCACCTCCTGCACAACCCCAGCCCCTGTCAAACTTGCAGCTGAGATATGTGCCCTTGACTGGGAACTGAACCCAAATTGGCCAGGGCAAGGCAAGAATTCTTTATGGACTACAATGAGCATCCAAATAAACTTTGTATTCATCCCGCACAGATGCATATGGCCAAAATACTGCTCATCATCTCCTCACAGAGTTCCAACCTCAGGCTGGATTTTGTGGTTCTTCATGATCACTCTCCAGCAATATCACAAAATTCTACCATTTCAGTCCCACTAACAGGAAACATTAGTTCGTTTCTGGGCTTTTACTCATAACAATCTCTTCTTTTTCCATCCATCCAAATGCTCCTCATACTTCACGAGGAACAGCCCTCCAACTCTAGCCACCCACATTGGCCTCCTACAGCATTTATTGTCAGGATAACCAATTTTGGCACCTTATCACACACCAGCACAAACTATTAATGAACCCATGTGAATGTTTTTTTTCCCCTCATTAATTCTTCAAAGACAAGGGCTTTGTCTTAACCCTCTTTTATAATCCTTATAGCCTTCAACACATTGCTAGCCATATAGCAGCTGCTGAGTAGAGATGTGATAAATCAAATGCAATTAGGGGGTTTGTCATTTGAGCAGGCAGCTTAGCAAAACAAAGATGACTCTTGTGTTTTTGTTTTTATCCCTTCTGCAAAGTTCAGTTTCCTGAACATCTCAATTCTTAGCTCTTAGCAGTCTAAAGCAGGAGCCAGCAAACTTTCTGTAAAGAGCCAGACAGCAAACATTTTAGGCTATGCAGGCTATTCAGTCTGTTGCAGTTTATCAACTCTGCCGCTGTAATGGATAAAGCAGTAATAGACATCAATTAAAAGAATGAACGTGGTTGTGTTACCCTCTCCCAAAATTCATTTACAAAATAGATGGCAGGCCAGATTTGGCCTGCAGTTATTGTTTGCCAGTCCCTAGTCTAAAACAAGGGAAACAGAATAGTGTCTCAGCTGCCTGCTTTGTTTTACAGAAAAGGTTTAAACAAAATGTTTTAAACATTCAAGATACATTAATAATTAGAGTCTAATATATTTAACATTATCTTACACTATTTTTTACATTATTTAGGCATGCTAAAGGTCCAAAGATTTTAACACAGCATTAGAAGGAATTTTATTACCCCTCTGCCCAGGAAAGCCAAATGCAAAAAGGAGAAACAAAACTAAAATCTTTGACTCCAAGAAAAATCTGAACTTTCTCTAATTAATTTTTACACTTTAGCAGCATAAACTTTGAGGTAGCAGTAGAGTTAAAGGAGAAAAGCAGTACTTTAGAAGTTTTAGGATCTCCACAGCATTATTAGAGCCCACTTCACAGTGAAACAAGAGAACCACTCCCTGTGACCCAAAGGGCGTAAGAGACAATATATGAATTTAGCCTCAGTCAAGAGGCTAAAAAAGGCTGTTTACTAAAAGAAGCAGCGCTGCTGTCTCTAGGGAGCACACCCATGCCTTTCCCCCAGGTGTGTTTTCCTTGCTTCTATCATTCTCCTAAGCTCCAAGGGCCCTTCTTTTGCCTCTGTAACTTGTTTCCTGAGCCCATTTCTTCTACAGTTCACTTCTACTTCTGTGACTTTCTAAGTAAACTTTCTCTTAAAGAAAGAAAAAGAGAAGCTACGAAGTATCAGGGGTAACTATAGTCCTAAGTAAAATAAAAGAAAGACTATTAGTACAGCCCAATAAATACTCAATGGCACATTCCCAGAATTGCACTTTAAGTCTGACTCTCCTTCTGGCAACTGTTGTGATCATACATTAGCCTGCTTTGTTTATTTTAGCATGTTGTAATAGCTCAGCAGAAATCTTTCAACTTCTCCTGAGTATCAAACCAAAACAAAACCAACTAGTAATGAACTTACACCTCCTGGCTGCTGGCACTGAGAGGCTGTAACCAAGAGAGCCCGCTCCAACTTCAGACCTGTATGGACCATCTCCGCCTGCCGGAAAGAAGAAGAATCAGCTATCGATGACACATTACAACTGGCGAAGTCCTGATAAGAATAACCTGAAACCTCTACTTCCATGTACTTTGGTAGCAACCTAGGCACTTCATGTTGCTTTCCTCAGGTATTCCAGATTGCAGGGACTGATAGCAGAATTTCATGTACCACTGTTCCTGTTAGAATTAATCAGAGACGTATATCCAGGAAATGAAGATAATCAGGGCTAGTCTTAGATGAAAGGCTAGCAACTGTACGTGAAGTGTGATCTAAAGTTCACTGAAAAAGCCTCTCATCACCAAAAAAAACAAAAACTCTTTTCTCAAAAAACAGAGGTAGGAATAAAGGCAAAGGCCTAAATTTATGCCTAAAATTCTAAATCTATTTCTTAAATGTGGGATCATGGTCCATTCATAGGTAATTAATCACATCAACTTATTGAGCCATAACCAGCACAAATAAAACAGTAAGTGCAGTACATCAGCTTGAAATTATTTCCTTAAAACAATGTTTTAAAAAAAGTATAGAAGTAGTCATAAGCACTATTTTGTGAAACATAACTTAAAATATGTATTTTCTTATTGAGGGTCAAAAAAGGTTTAAGAAACATGGGCCATAAGCACTTTTAAAATATAAAATTCAAATAAGATAACCTACTTCTTCTGGATTTGCATTTTTTAAATATAAAAGTGATACAGGCCCGGCCGGTGTGGCTCAGTGGCTGAGCATAGACCGATGTACCAAGAGGTCGCCAGTTCGATTCCTGGTCAGGACACATGCCCAGGTTGTGGGCCAAATCCCCAGTGGGGGCCCTGCAGGAGGCGGCCAGTTGATGTTCTCTCTCATCGATGTTTCTTTTTTTTTTATCCTCACCCGAGGACATTTTTCCATTTTTTGTTCAGATAGAGCGGGAGGGAGAGAGGAAGAGAGAGAGAGAGAAACATCGATGTGAAGGGACACATCGAGTGGCTGCCACCCGCACGACCAACCAGGGCCGGGGACAAACTGCCACCGAGGTACGTGCCCTTAGCGGGAACCGAACCCGCTCTCATCGATGTTTCTATCTCTCTCCCTCTCCCGTCCTCTCTCTCTAAAAATCAATAAAGAAAAAAAAAAAGTGACACAAGTTTTAAAATTTTTTCAAATGTTATAGACTGTATAAAGTTGCAAGCCTCCAACACCCCTATTTAAGCCCCAGTCCCACTCTCTAGAGCTAACACCACTGCCAACAGATGGTATGTAAGAAGCTCAAAATAGATCATCCAAAGATCAAGCAGCCAGTTCTGCTGAAGGGTCAAGAAGATCCTAAACATGGCTATTGCTTACAATGAATCACACAGAAGACTAGCAAGAATATTTTGGGTACAAAGAGAGACCAAATATATGCATGTGAGTGTGGGGTGGTGGTGACATTTTGGTGGCAGCACATGAACAGAGGTGGGTGGAGAGGCAACAGCACATGAAGAGAAGTGGGCGGACAGGCACCTGTCATTGCCTACTTCACATTCTTGTTGTGGGATAAATGTGAAAATAACTCATATTAGCATAACCAATGACTATCAAACATAGTTTTATAAATGCTAAGTCATGATAATGATTTTTTTAATAAGCCACCCTGGCTTGGTTATATAACATGTTGGGATGAGACTGGTAGCAGTTCTCACCACAAAGATAAATCAAGCCATATTTTATGCACCAAGCAAGTTATCTGTATAAAAGAAGCCCACACAGAATAAGTGATAAAAGCAAAGGGTCCAGAAAAATCTGAGGAACAGTTCCAGTGCTTGGACTGAACTCCAGGCAGGAATTAGCTAGAAAGAAGCCAGGAGCCTTGCAAAGGGCTTTTAAACCAAGGATGAACAGGATCTGAAAAAAGCCACCAGTCCTTAAAAGGGGGGAGAAAGGGCAAAACATTCTCACATGTTTCTGCACATCTCCTCCAATCTCTTTACTGATCTTCAGGTACTCTGCCACAGGACCAGCAAGCAGTGAGTCAAATGCTTGCACATAGGCAACTGCTCCTGCTGAAGACACGTACACCACAAATAATCAGTCATGCATCAGAAAAATGATTTGTTAAAAGACACTTCCATGTGAAAATGGAGACGCAAGGCTATCCAGTAAACAGAACACTAGAACATGACTTAGGAAACCTAGGTTGCAGTTCCAATACCAACACTAACTGGCTGTGTTACCTTGACTAAGTCCTTTTTCCTCTCTGAGTTAATTTTATGTATGAAATGAAAATAAAATAATCCTCCAAGGTTCCTTTAGGCTTTAACATTCTATGATTCAATTGGTAAATATGCAAAATGGCCAATTTGCCAGTCATTTTGGGAGAAGAAATTTTAATATCACCTGTCATTTGTCTTACACTGGAGTCATTTTGCTAAATAAAGAACAGGAAATAGCACACAAGCAAGAAGTTCTTGTGTTAAAATAACTTAACCACAGGCCTCACTACACAAGTCACTTCCTCCTTTATCTGTTCACTGCAATAAACTTTCTAGATTAAGCATTTTGGGAAGTTAACTCCAAAGGAGAGAATACACTGTAAGAAAAAAAATTTCAGGCCAAGATACTGAGCTTTCACTCAAAATATCTGCTGGGCTATATACTGCTTACCTGTTGGAGCACTATCTCCAAACCCACAGTGCATGTCAGAGGAATGGGATACTGCCTCCAAACGGCCCACAGCCCTCTCCAATCTTTCTACCAGATTTTGCATGTCGGCCATAATGCACCACCTGCTGAAACAGATCAAATGTAATTTGTTGTTTTAATATTACATACTACTTTACTCCATAGTACTAAGGAGAAGACAGAATACTCTTAGGGGTGAAGAGGATGCCAATTCTGAGGAACAGAATAATTTAATAATAAAATAAGATGGAAAAGTAGTCTAGCATATTCGCAAAATCATAAAGACCTCATTAAGCAAGAGAACTACCCAGGAAAAGGTGTTCACTGAAAGCAAACGCTTACACACTCAAATACCTACTGAATATTTATGATACCACAAAATGTAAAATTCATAATTTATAAAATATAGTCACATGTGTTCTCTTAGTTTGTGCCTTCCAACAACTATTCAGGGATAGAAGGAAAATTATTGCACTCTTAAAGACAAGAAACTTAATTTCAGTAAAGTTAAATGACTTGCCTATAGTCACATGAGTAGACAATAGAGAAGCCAGTACTCAAATTCAAGTCTGGCTCTAAGTTCAGTGTTTTTTCCTATACCTTGCTGCCTGCATATAAATTCCCCAAACCAAGATGAATATATTTATCACACCTTCAACAACTTATAATCTAATATAGGAGACTTGACATATACACTAACAACTATAAACAAATAGAAAAATATTTTAAGGTGACCTAAGAACACTGCAGATAGAATAACACAGGATTTCAGAGAGAGGCCGAACACAGTATGGAGAAGCTGCCTTTAGAGCCAGGCTTCAAATGAGAATGGGTGGAATCTGGATATGCAGTAGGGAAGAATAGACACATCCAGAAGAGTTTCTTACAGATCTTTCACAAGTACTAAGGATCTGTCACAAATACTAATTTATCTGAACTAGCCTCATTCAGTGTCTAATATCCTAAAGAAAGTATGCTCCATCAGAGAAGGGACCTTTTCTGACTTGTTCCTTTTAATTCTCTACCATCTAGACCACTACTTGACAAGTAGAAGGTGTTCAATAAATACTTATGAATTTAATGAACCTGAAGTATAGCATCTCAAAACTCCAAAGGGACAAGTGATCTAAAAGCTGCCCATACTATACACACAAATAAGTGTTAAATGTTATCAATACACATAAAATGCCTGAGACCCTAAATGATCTCATAAAAATCAGTGAAATTTCAATCAAAGCCTTGACTTGGAGAGATTCCATTTCAAAGCATTTATTAGTTCAGGTAACTGAAGCCGAATGAACTCAACTCCCTTGAAGCTGCCTAAAATGACCATAACAATTACAATTCCCCCAAAGATTACATGCCAGAATATCTCAACTTAACACATTGTCCTCCCTGTGGAAGAGATAAGCAGCTCACAAGATAAAGTATCCCTGTCCATTCTTTCCTGTGTATGGGCTCTGGTCTCTCTGGGCCCAGTGACTTGCCAGAGAATGTTGTTTAAAAGAAAATCAGAGAAAAAAATAAGAATGCAAACTAAATAAACCTTTCCATTCCCTGGTCTGGAGATGCAGCAGAAGCTTCCAACTCCCTGCTCTACTCACAAATGGAGAAGACTGGAAGCAGTCAATATATTCTCCCTTATGTTATGCTATCATCGCCTGAGTTCCCAAATTGCTGCCCATTCTGCATACTGTCCAGGAACAAACACACATAATTTACCATACTCGATAAATCCCAGGGGAAAAGGCAGCAAATACAATAAGTTCCCAAGCTATCTTCCATTAATAAATACCACCCGTGCCCTGGCCAGTTTGGCTCATTGGTTAGAGAGTCAGCCGTCAGACCAAGGGGTCACAGGTTCAATTCCCAGTCAAGGGCAGGTCGGATCCCTGGCCTGGCCGGGGTCCTGTGGGAGGCAGCCAATCGATGTGTCTCTATCATATCAATGTTTCTTTCTCTCTCACTCTCTCTCCTTCCCTCCCCCCTTCCACTCTACCTAAAAAACTCAATGGAAAAATATTCTTGGGTGAGAATTAACAAAAACAAACGAACAAAAAAATCAATGGAAAAATATCCTCAGGTGAGGATTTAATAAAAAAGATACCGCCCTGGCCGGTTTGGCTCAGCGGTTAGAGCAGCGGCCCGTGGACCAGAGAGTTCTGGGTTAGATTACTGTTAGGGGCATGTACCTTGGTTGCAGTTTGTCCCTGGCCCTGGCTGGGGTCATGTGGGTGGCAACCATTCAATGTGTCTCTCTCACATCAATGTTTCTCTCTCTCCCCCTCCCTCCCTCCTGCTTTATCTGAAGATAAATGCAAAAATGTCCTCATTTAAAAAAAAAAAAAAGATACCACCCATTCTACAACATGTTCCCACCAGACACAATGATGCCATAGGCTGAGACCAGTGTTAACATGGAAACACAGTACAAATGTCTCTAAAGACTGCCAGGGTTAGTGAAAACTTACCAATCTTAAAAGTTTAATACAGCTTCATAAGATTTTTGGCTCCTTCCCCACCCCACCCCCATTTTGCTTGTAAGCTTTCACTGCAAAACAAGCTACAGTTCTGCTATCTATCTTAAGCAGAATGAAAGGGCAAAACAACTATCATTTATAGTTAATGTCATTCTATCACTAACCAAATATAGAACAGTACTAGACATAGAAAACAAATTAAAAGAATCAATTAACCTTCAAATAATCAGTTTTAGGCAACTAAGTGACTAGCACCTGAATTAAGTGCTGTGGAAATACCAAAGAATGGTAAAATAGTTTTTCTGCCCTAAGGGAGAATCTAGCAGGAGAAACAAAGCTACCTTCCACTGAATCACTGGCTCTCAGGATTTTAGGAGGGAATGTAGAAATCATCTTGTAAAAACACTGTTTGATGCCAGAACAGTCCTTTCAACATTCCCAGAAGGTATTTGTCAGGTAGCCTCTGTTCAAATACCTTCAATGTGGAGAACTCAAGACTTCTGGAAGCAGCCTGTTCCATTCAGACAGCTCAAAGTATTTAAAAGTTTTTCCTTATATGGAGGCAAAATTGGCTTCCCTGCAACTTCCACCCACTGATTTTGGTTCGCCCTTGGAGGTCACACAAAACAAGTGTGCATTAAACACAGAACAAGTAATGACTGTGTAGTGTTGACTACCAAGTACAGTAGCATTCAGAGAGTCCAATATGACTCCAGAGTTGCAAATCCAGTGGCCTAAGAGACTAATGACACTATAGGCAGAAATATTTTCTGCAATGTGCCCGTTAGGGCAAAAAGATGAGATCACTTTTGGATATGCAGAGTGTGAAGAGATGAAGCTTCAAATAGAAATGTTCAGTAAGTAGTTAGAAATAAAGCTTGGGGAAGATCAAGGCTGGAGATCAATGTCTGCAAGTCATCAGCAAAGAAATGTCATGAAATCCTAAGAATGGGATAGGATCTTGAAGGGGTATCATGCTGAGCAAAAACGAGAACTTTAATTCTCCAGCAATTTCTTTTGTGGTCTGAAACCAAGAAAAATCAGAAATGGCTAATGATATCTGTCAAAGGCACTTCATTCTAACAATTCAAGCAACCCAATTCATTCTGCCTATGCAAGAAGTCGTTCAGAAGTAAATGGAACCAAGTGACTCCTGCAGTTCTTGTCTCATCTCATCAGACAATTAAGCCAGTGGTATGAATTTCTACTTGAGTAGGAAGTTGCTACACTTAAAATGTTTTCTACTTTGTCTGGTAGTTGTTCCTCTAGTAATAACCTTAAGTGAATTGAAAAGAAACTATACAAGTCAGCCTGCATTCTATGGTAACACAACTGATCTGCTTCAAAATGCTTCTCTTGGCCTTGACTTTGTAATTCTCTTCCTGAGATGTTATCCTAAGAAGGTAATCCTAATGTAGGAAAACTGATAGGTGGGAAGATGTTCACTACAATGTTAGCCTAGACTTCTGATTATAGTGGAATAGCTAAATGTGCTGTGAAAAAAGACTTGAAGAAAATAAAATTTAAAGTATTTGTCACATCAGAGTAATGGGGTTTTGGACAACTTGCCCTTCTATTTTCCAAAATTTCTTTAACAAAGTTATATAATTTCTTTATAATGAAAACAAAACAAAACAGCTCCACTTGGACATACCTCGTAAGGTACCACTGAACTACGAGGTAATAGTTAGTTCTACTCCTAACAATATAGAAATTCTCTCCCGGCTGGTGTAACTCAGCTGACTGAGCGTCAGCCCATGGAGTGTGAGGTCCTGGTTCAGGGCACATGCCTGGGATGTGGGTTTAATCCCCAATAGGGGGCTTGCAGGAGGCAGCCAACTGATGTTTCTCTCTCCCTCTCTTCCTTTTCTCTAAAAAAAATCCATAAAAACATATATATATACAATATAGAAATTCTCATCAGCAGGCTCTAACAAGTCAGAAAGCAAAACCTAGACAATCTAATAAGAGATACTTACAAGTTAGCTGTTTTAACCCAGAAACCAAAGAACAGACATCACTTTGCCCCAGTAAAGATGCCATCTAAATCTAACCCAAATCAAGAGCCACTGTTCTTCTCTAAGCATTTGGTTTCACTGATGAAACCAATGACATTTAGTGCCTGAGTCATTGCCACCTGAGGCTTAGATTAAGAGAAAGGCCTATCTTCTAGAGAGAGAGAAAGAATCCAATTCAATACCAGCACTTGTCTCCTGTTCCCTCCTTAACATGGTCCTGTATCTGAAACTCCAGGAGTAAATAAAGCTAGTAATAGTGTACAAGCTGAAGTCAGACTTGGGAACTAGTTGTTTCAATGGTCTGGGGCAAAAAGATAACTTATGTGGCAATGGGTTCCTCTCTCTTACATGCAAGGAACATTATGAAGACTAACTACATAAGAGCACTTAGCAAGCATCTTTGACAATATATAAGGAAAAACTGTTTTGACTGATTTCAGCTGGGCAGTTGCTTTAAACAGAACAGCATTTCCCATTCTCATGTATAAAGATAGATTCAAGGATGCCATTTGTCCTTAGCCATGATACAGGTATAATTAGATATATGAAAAGATCTGTGACTATAATAAGTCTATAATTAACTTAAGTACAGGAACATTTATGACCTATGGAGGAAAAAAAGAAAAAACAAAAAACAAGTTCATTCCTTCCAAGAAACATTTTAACTATAACTATTTTCCAGTCAGATGGAAAAGTTTGACATGACAGGCTTGCTAATACAAGGCAAACAAAGCTGCATTGTACATGAGGTATATCTTTAGAGCTATGATTCTTTTTATGGAGTTTACATGTCAGTATATCAAGAAAAAATAGATTCATGGCGGATGCTGTACCTGCATTAAAGATGACAAAACTATAACAATTTAATCAATCAAAATAAATGCTGAGTACAACATCATAAACTATATGCAATTTAAAATAAATAATAATCCCTGTCCACGAAACCAAACTGTTTAAATGTAGGCAACATGAACAAAACAGGAACTTATATATCCCCATACAGGGTGGGAAGAAAGTAGGTTTACAGTTATTTATATGGAAAATAATACAATAAATAAATAATACAAGAATAAATAAACAATACAAGAATAAATTGTTCTGCATACTCACAAGTGTAAACCTACTTTTGCTCCACCATGTATAAATCTCCTGACTTGCACTGTCAACTACCACAAGTTTTCTTCTAGTGAGTGCCTAAATCAGTGGCATTCCTCTATTAAGATCACATCCTTTGATGAAACAAACAAAACAAACAGGCAAGTCCTTAAAGGACCACCCAGGAACTCCCTGAATAAACAATAATTCTTGATGTCTCAATGAAACACATGATTCATTCCTTGCAGGGTACCCAGTGTTTCTCATGTGCCATTCACTGTGCTAAGCATGGCCATAGAGCCTGCTTGGAGAAAACAGTTGGAGAGATAAGGCACTGCACAATCATAGCAATGATACTTTTGTTCTTTTTTTGGTTAATCTTTACCTGAGGATATTTTTCCATTGATTTTTAGAGAGAGGAAGCGGGGAAGGGAATGAGGGAAGGAGAGAGAAAGAGAGAGAAACATCAATGTGAGAGAGACATATCAATTGGTTGCCTCCCACACACACAATGACTGGGGCCAGGGATGGAACCTGTAACCCAGGTACATGCCCTTGACCGGGAATTAAACCCACAATCCTTTGGTGCGCAGGCCGACACTCTAACCACTGAACCACAAGGACCAGTGTGCTATACTTTTTAATACAGTGGTTTTTAATCAGGGACAATTCTGTCTTCCAAGAAACATTTGGCAGTGTCTGAAACATTTTTGATTGTCAAAACTGAGGGAGTGCTACTGACATCTAATGGTTAGAGGCCAGGGATACTGATAAAATCCTACAATGCAAAGGACAACCCCACAACAAAAAATTATCTGGCCCAAAATGTTAACTGTGCCAAGGCTGAGAAACCCTGTCCTACTGTGATGAGCAAAAGAGAAGCACGAGAGGTACAAATAAAATGTTAACGTGGTAGTTTAGGATTTTCTAAATTAGACTGTCAATATGCAACATCCAATGAAAACTAATTAGGATAAGGGTCTGACTGTGGAGAATTTTATACATTGGACAACAGGAGTTTAGTTGATTATTTGGGACTATGAAGCCAGTGAAGGGTAATGAGATGAAAATGGTTCTTTTTAAGATTAGACTGGTTGTGACAGAGATGTTGAAGTACAGGCATGAAAGCCAAATTAGTAGAAAGTAAAGAAAGGAACTGATGATGACAATTCAAAGGAAAAATCACTAGGACTGGGTAAGATATAGCTTGAGAACCCTCAGATTTCAAATCTCAGGATTAAATTTCAAACCAGAGGGTTCAACTTTCAATGACACTTTGCATTTGCTTGTTTAAGTAAAATGAATCTTTTGACTCACAGTCTTCACAAAAAACAGAAAGGAGGAAGTCACTTTTTAAAGGCTTAGCCCTTCATTGAAAAAAATAATAATCACAACTAAACAAATCTATGTATAACCAAGAAAAGGTGTGAGAATAAAAGGGTGGCACCACTCAGGTTGGAACCAAAACATTTTACAAACTAAACAGCTAACCTTCTCAAGGCAAAAATACACTCATTAAAACTTAACATTACCACCACTTTCAGTTTGCATAATAGGTTGTACTTGCACTGCTACCATTTTATTTAAACATAAATGATGTCCACCTGATTGATGAAGTATTTGGGGGAAAGAAAAAGGCAGGACATTTCTATAGAAATTTCTTTATGCTGGACTGCAACAACTCAAACAAAAAGCAAACTGCCAACAACAGAATAAAAATACAAATGCATTAACCCTCCTGGTGTGGCTCAGTGGTTGACCAACGAACGACCCATGCATCAAGAGGTTGCCGGTTCGATCCCTGGTCAGGGCACATGCCCAGGTTGTGGGCCAAATCCCCAGTGGAGGGCATTCAGGAGGCAGCCAATTGATGTTCTCTCCCATTAATGTTTAGATCTCTCTCTCGCTCTCTCTTTCTCTCTAAAAATCAATAAAGAAAAAAAAATTAAAAAACAAAAATGTAGCCCTGGCCAGTTTTGCTCAATGGTTAGAGCGCTGGCCCACGGACCAGAGAGTCCCAGGTTTGGTTCCCACTAAGGGCACGTACCTCAGTTGCAGTTTGTTCTCGGCCCCAGTTGGGGTCATGTGAGTGGCAGCCAATCGATGCATCTTTCTCACATCAATGTTTCTCTCTCTCTCTTCTTCCCTCTCTCCCTCCTGCTCTATCTGAAGATAAATGCAAAAGTGTCCTTGGGTGAGGATTAAAACAAACAAAAAAAAATGCATTCAAACAAGGCATCATAAGCCATTAACCTGACAGGCATCTACCTTTTTACTAAGGTCTTATCTTCTGCCACAAACACTAGGTTCCAGTACTTCATCAAAAAAACAAGCCCTCTCCTGCCTCCATATCTTTGCTCTTGCTATTTCCACTAGTTGGAATACCTTATTAGACATCTTTACTTTGATGTGCTGCAAACACCTTGAACTCAAATGTTCAAAATTAATTTCCTTTCCACCCTGGTTGGTTTGGCTCAGCGGTTAGAATGTTGGCCCACAGACCGAAGAGTCTCGGGTTTGATTCTGATCAAGGGCACATACCTCAGTTGCGGTTCGGTCCTCGGCCCTGGTCGGGGTCATACAGGAGGCAGCCAATTGATGTCTCTCTCTCACATCAATATTTCTCTCTCTTCCCCCCACTTCCCCTTCTCACTCTATCTGAAGATAAATGGAAAAATACCCTAGGGTGAGGATTTTTTTAAAAATTAATTTTCTTGCCCTGGCTGGTTTGGCTCAGCGGTTAGAGCGTTGGCCTGTGGTCCAGAGAGACCCGGGTTTAGTTCCCGCTAAGGGCACGTACCTCGGTTGCAGTTTGTCCCCGGCCCTGGTTGGTCGTGCGGGTGGCAGCCACTCGATGTGTTCCTACACATCGATGTTTCTCTCTCTCTCCCTCCCGCTCTATCTGAACAAAAAATGGAAAAATGTCCTCGGGTGAGGATTAAAAAAAAAAAAATTAATTTTCTTTCCATGCCATCTGCCCAACTCACCCCCTTCCTTCTCACACTACCTGTCTCGGTGAATGGTAGCACCCAGTTCCCTAAGCCAGAAAACCAGGCAATCATCTAGACTACTCATATTCCCTTACTCCCATAAACAATCAGCCTCCAGTTTTATGGATTCAATTTTTTAAATATTCCTCAAATCTGATTCCTTCTCTCCTTCCCACTGTCATTGTCTTAGTTCAAGTCATGATTATGGCAACAGCTTCCAAACACTGCTCTACTTCCTCATCATGCTTCTTCCCACTTAACTGACTGAACTTTCTAAAACATGAAATCTGACCATGTAATTTTCCTACATAAAACCCTTCAAAGCCTCGCCATAGCTTTCAGGGTCAGATCCAAATTTCTTAACATGGTTTACAAGGTCCTTCATATTTGACCCCCACCACCTCCCATTTCCTCCACTTCTCCAGGCATTACTAGAATTCCAGTCACACTGCATTAGTGATGGTCTTTCACATGTCCAGATCTCCATGTCCTTGCACTTGTACTCTCTGCATGGAAATCCCTTTTTCCAGATTCACCATATGACTAAATAAATCTTACAAGACTTAGCCTCCCATTTCCTCCTCAAAGCCTGAAGACTTGGCTCAGGTATTCCTCCTCTGTAGTCTCATAGCCCTGTGCTCAAGCAATGCACCATTAACATTGTAAGCCATCCCTGCTTTACTTGTCTGCCCCCTCCTCCACTCCATGAGAACTGTATTCTTAGCAACAAGGGCCAAGTGCCTCATTTAATATGTACCTCACACATATTAAAGGCTCAAGAAATAATTGGTGATGGGCTTCACCATTTTTCACTTGAACAGGGATCCCTACAAAGAACTTCAAATGACATAGTTCTGATATTAACCTCGGCCTTAAAAGGTTGTCATCCTCTCTTCATTGAGTTTATTCCTATATTCATCCTTCAAAATTCATCTTTTTTGTTTGTTGTTGTTGTTTTAATCCTCACCCAAGGATATGAGGATATTTTTCCATTTATCTTCGGATAGAGTGGGAGGGAGGGAGGGAGGGAAGGGAAGGGGAGAGAGAAACATCGATGTGAGAGAGAAAATTGATGGTTGCCTTCCACATGACCCTGACCAGGGCTGGGTACCAAACTGCAACAGAGGTATGTGCCCTTGACTGCAATTGAACCCGAGACTCTTTGGTCCACAGGCCGACGCTCTAACTTGTCGGCCTATGGACCAAAGTGGCCAGGGCTGGTTGTTGTTTTTTGGTTGTTGTGTGTTTTTATTAATCCTCACCTGAGGATATTTTTCCATTAATTTTTAGATAGAATGGAAGGGAGGGAGGGGAGAGATTTAGATAGAATGGAAGGGAGGGAGGGGAGAGAGAAACATCCATGTGAGAGAGACACATTGATTGGTTCCTTCGGCAGGACCAGGGCCAGGGACTGAATCTGCAACCCAGGTATGTGCCCTTGGCGGGGAATCCAACCTGAGACCCTTCAGTCTGTAGGCTGATGCTCTAAGCGCTGAGCTAAACCAGCCAGGGCTCAAAATTCATCTTAAACTTTGCTTCTGCAGAAGAAATTTTCCTGAGCCCCTTGGTACATTTCCATAGCACTCTGTTGTTCTTCCTGAACACTCATCACATCTATAATTCTTTTTTTTTTTAATCCTCACCCGAGGACATTTTTCCATTTTTTGTTCAGACAGAGTGGGAGGGAGAGAGAGGAAGAGAGAGAGAGAGAAACATCCCCTTTGTGTCCCCGTAAAAGGAACACATCGAGTGGCTGCCTCCCGCACGACCCAACCAGGGCCGGGGACAAACTGCAACCGAGGTACATGCCCTTAGCAGGAACCGAACCCGGGTCTCTCTGGACAGAGCCAAACTAGCCAAGGCACATTTATAATTCTTAACCAAACGAGCCTGTTAACACTGTTAGCTCTGTGATGGCAGGGTCTAGCTGGTTTTGTTTCAAAACTGCATTCCCTGGACGTGACCCAGTGCCTTGAGACAGAATAAACACAATTTGTACTAAATTTAATTCTATGAGATAAGTAGAGATCTCCACATAAAGGATGAAAAGAAGAAAAAAAGGCTCAAAGAAGTTAAATAAGGCATCTATGGCTACAGATAGTCAGCAGTGGGGAAAGGCCGAACGTAAGCCATCTGATTTCAGGGCCAGAAGTATGTAAAACCCTCAATAAAGTTAACTTGGCTCTTCAGAGTAAGAGAGACAGGCTAGGAAGAAGGGAAGACTATCTGAATGCAAATACAAGGACCTGCCCCTCTCTCTTTTTAAAAACTTCCTAGATATTCCAAACACGCTGCATTACCAAGGAAAACAAAAAACTTCCGAGTAGTCTTTATCCTGACGGTCTTGAACTTGCAGTTGCCCAAGAGAGGACACCAACCGAAGACCGCTCCAAGGCAGAGACAGAGGGTTCCGGGGAAATGAACGTGGGAAGGATCTGAGGCTTCGCTTGAAAGAGCTCAAGTCACGATTCCAGTTCTTTCCCTCATTCGCTACATGATCGTAGACCAGTCTCTTCTCTCCGGGATCAATTTACCCATCCGTGCAATGGGGGCAAGATGGGGATAAGGGAAGACTACTAAGGTCTCGGAGTTCCCTTTCAGTTCGAGTATCTTAAGAATCAGGCCTCCGCTGAGGCTGATGATCCGGACTGCGAAATCCAGCCAAAGGGCCTCGCCAGGAGAGCCCGGCTCAATTAGTCACTCCGACCCCACCTCAAGAGACCGCGCCCAGGATCCCAGGTTGGCCCGAGGGCCTCCGCCCCAAACCCCTCAGCAGGGTTCACCACGCGCACACAGGCCAGAAATATCGGCCATTAGCAACGCCGGGGGCCAGTGGGTCGCAGAAGGCACCCCAGTCCCTATCCGGCCGCATACCCTCACCTCAGAGTTCTGCCTCACCTCGGGACTGCGAACAGCCGCTCTCCACTTCCGGCAAGAACCGCCCAGCAATCTTCGCGCGACCCACTTCCGGGCCCTCACTGGGCGCGGCACCCCCACCGGAAATCAACGGCTGGCTGAAACGCCAGGCTAGAGGAGGGCGGGGGAGGAAGTCCGGCCGCCCTGCTCGTGACTCCACCCCTTATCCACCACGCCCGGGAGTCCGAAGGGCACAAGCAAAAACAAAAAACCCGCCCCCAGGGCGGGAGCGACCCTGGGGGCGTTCTCTATCTAGCCACGCCTCCTTTTAACTTTATTAGCCTCAGTCACAGGGACCAATGAAGGAACGAAATTACTGGCTAAGCTCCACCTCCGCAGAAGGAGGACAGGTAAGTGGCTAATTCTCCTACCAGTGTGATCTCAATGACGACGGCCAGTCCCTTTTCACAACAGCCCAGCAGGGATCTTAGCGGGACCAAAGGGTAGGTTTTTCTAAGGGACAGGGTTCCCTGCGGCCGTCAGCTATGCCAGGCAATAAAGGCTAAGCTCCGCCTCTCTGGGCGCGCATACCTCGGTTTCCCTGTTTGTGACGTAGGAAGGCCACTGACCTTGGCCAGTGTTCTGGGCGGACCCGCAGAGACTGAGTGTGGGGAGAGGGTGGGTAAGGGCGCGCGGGCTCAGCTTCTGGGCGTGCCCGCTGCTGCCCGGCTCGCTCTGCCTCCGCTGGGAAGGTGGAAGCTCGCCCCACTTCCTGTTTGCTCGGTGCGCTCTGTGACCATAGATGGTCAGGTCTGGGGCCTCGCGGAAGCCTCCGCCGCGGGGTTTTGGTCTCCGAGAATAAGATGAGCGGAATTAAAAGACAGGCTGCTCCACTCTACTAAAACCCGCCTTCTGAAGCAGCCTCACCCACTCAGTTCAGAGGAGGTTCTGCACCGCGGTTGCAGCCCCTAGGGGAAGCTTGCCCTCCGTGCTCCTTGGGCCTGGGGATGAGAGCTTTGTTGCTTCAGGGCTCACATTTTCCAACCAGTAATTATCCTCCCACAAAGATTTATTTTCAGAAAAAAATTGGCGAGTGCTGTAGTTCCTATCCCTTCAGTTGAACGACTGTGATAGTTCCAAGCTTCAAGTTGAATGCAGGCGTTATATGCCAGTCATTCATTCAACAAATACAGTTCTTATAATAAGAACTACCATTTATTGCGTGCTGGCTACATGCCAGGCCTGTATTGAATGCTTCAAGCACATTTTCATTTAATCCTAATAGGAACACTCTGCGGTAGGTACCATTATGGCCTCCAGTTTTAAAATGAGGAAGCTGAATTATTTGCCAAGGTCATAAAGTAATTTGTTTTACCTTTGAAAGGAACACGTCTATCTGACTCTAAATCCCATGAGTTTAACCTCTATATATAGACCATCTTGAAATAATCTGGGGCAGTTTTGAAGTAGTGTTGCCTCTTTGAATGAGGAGATATCCTGGGTTTTAGTCCTGGCTTAGGCCCTTAACTAGGGGTCAGACTTTTATTAGACTAACTTCTCTGAATCTGGGCCTCTTCTCAATTTTGTGACTCTTAGTATGTTTAAAAGAAAAATTACAAGACAAAATATTGTACAAAAATTGTATGTTTTAAATATTTACATTTAACACACACACACACACACACACACTCTGACTTCATTCAGACATAACATCAAAAGGTTGTATTTGAGTGCTTCATGTATGTACTTAGCATATAGCCTCCCTGGCTCTCATTGTAATCACCTCTGCATTTAGCACTTCTAAATCTCTTTCTCAATTAGAGACAGGAAATGCCTACACCACATATTCGTCCTAGAGGAAGGGGGGAGAGAGGAGGAAACAGGAAGGAGAAGAAAGAAAGTTTTGCCATCTATAAAACTGAGATAAAAATCCATAAGGTTGCCCTGGCCCATGTGGCTCTGTTGGTTGGATGTTGTCCCTTGCACCAAAGGTTGCCAGTTCAATTTCTGGTCAGGGCACATGCTGGGGGGACATGCAGGAGGCAGTCAATCAGTGTTTCACTCTCACATTGGTATTTCTTTCCCTTCCTCTCTAAAATCAATTTTAAAATCTTAAAAAGAAAAAAACTCATGCGGTTGTAATGAGAAACAAGCAATAATCTATGTGGAACCACTTTATAAAGTGATTGTTTTTGTTTTTGTTTTTTTTTATCCTCACCGGAGGACATTTTTCCATTTTTTGTTCAGGTAGAGTGGGAGGGAGAGAGAGGAACAGAGAGAGAGAGAGAGAGAAACATCGACGTGAAAGGAACACATGAAGTGGCTGCCACCCGCACGACCAACCAGGGCCGGGGACAAACTGCAACCGAGGTACATGCCCCTAGCGGGAACTGAACCGGGTCTCTCAGGACCTCAGGTCGACGCTCTAACCACTGAGCAAAACCGGCCAGGGCTATAAAGTGATTGTTTTTGTAAAGAGTGCATATATGAGTAAGACACAACCCCTGCCCCTAGGAAACTTCTAATCTTTTAAGGACTCTAAACATGCACTTACAGTTCTAGTGGGAGTATATGTCACTTTTACTTATTCATTTGCTTATTTATACAGAGAAAAACAGTATTTAGTTCTTCCTCTGTGCTAGGCACCCTGCTACTTTGTACTAGGCACAAGTAGGGTCACAGCAGTGGACAAGTCAGACCCTGTCACTGCCCTCATGGAGCTTACAGTCTGTTGTGGAAACAGGTACTACCGTCTAGGATAGTCATCAGAACAAGGGCTGACTACTGGCTTCCAGCTTTTTCCTCCTCGCTGATCTTACCCTCATCCATGGAGTACTCTCATTAGGCACATGTTCAGTGAGACCCTTGAATTCAGAATAGTCATTTACTGGGCTGGGGTAGATGGGTAGAACACTGCAGAGCAAACATGAGTACATAACAGTGGAGATGGCATTCTGGACTGGCTGAGGTGAGAGATTCCTGTAGGAGAGGAATAGGAGATAAGGCAAAAAAAGGGGGGCAGGGGTGTTGAGCAAGCTATGCCAGGCAAGAGAGGTAAATCTTAATTTAGAAAAAGCAAGAAAGAGCTAGTTGTATTTCATTTAGAAATACAACTCTAGCTGTGGTGTAGAGCATGGGCTTGAGTGAGCAAAAAGGCAGGAAGACCTGTTAGAAGATAGATACAGCCCAGTTGGTGTGGCTCAGTGGTTCAGCATTGACCCATGCACCCAGAGGTCACCGGTTCAATTCCCGGTCAGGGCACATACCCAGGTTGTGGGCCAAATCCCCAGTGGGAGCATGCAGGAGGCTGCCAGTTAATGTTCTCTCTCATAAATGTTTCTATCACTCCCTCTCCCTTCCTTTCTCTCTAAAAGCCAATAAAGAAAAAAAATTAATAGAAGCCCGGCCGGTGTAGCTCAGTGGCTGAGCGTCGACCCATGCACCAAGAGGTCGCCGGTTCGATTCCCGGTCAGGGTAAATGCCCAGGTTGTGGGCCCGATCCCCAGTGGGGGGGCATGCAGGAGGTGGCCAGTCAATGTTCCCTCTCATCGATGTTTCTATCTCTCCCTCTCCCTTCCTCTCTCTCTAAAATCAATTTTAAAAAAAGAAAAAAAATGAATAGAAAAAAAGACATACAAAAATGTGTTGAGGGCTTGAATCAAGACTATGGTATGAGGACAAGGAGAGGGGACCATATAGAAGACACTATTCTTTTTTTTTTTTTTTTTATCCTCACCCAAGGACATTTTTCCACTTTTTGTTCAGACACAGTGGGAGGGAGAGAGAGGAAGAGAGAGAGAGAAACATCGATGTGAAAGGGACACATCGAGTGGCTGCCACCAACACGACCAACCAGGGCCAGGGACAAACTGCAACCGAGGTACGCGCCCTTAGCGGGCACCGAATCCGGGTCTCTTTGGACCGCAGGCGGATGCTCTAACCTCTGAGCCAAACCGTCCAGGGCAGAAGACACCATTCTTATAAAGGGAATAGTGAGGAGGAGAGGATAAGGAGTAAGACAAATGGAAAGAGAATGGTTTGAATGAACCTCAGTCTAGATCTAGTTCCCCAGGGGTACACCTATTGAATGCTACTTTTCCTTCCTGGAAGGTCTCACAATCCTAATTAATTATTTGTGCAATTATCTTATAATGTCTTCTTTCTCTGTAAGTACCTTGAGGTTCGAGTCCATGCCTGTCTGGCTCAAAATTGATACTCAATAGATATTTATGGGAAATGTTAACTAAATGAAAAGGGTGGAGCCCTGCCTGGTTTTGCTCAGTGGTTAGAGCATCAGCCTGCGGTCTAGAGAGACCCGGGTTTGGTTTCCACGAAGGGCGCGTACCTCGGTTGCAGTTTGTCCCCGGCCCTGGTTGGTCGTGCAGGTGGCAACCACTCGATGTGTCCCTTTCACATCGATGTTTCTCTCTCTCTCTCTCTCTCTGTTCCTCTCTCTCCCTCCCACTCTATCTGAACAAAAAATGAAAAATGTCCTCGGGTGAGGTTATAAATAAATAAATAAATAAATAAATAAATAATAAGTAAGTAAGTAAGTAAATAAATAAAAATGTTGTGGGTGTTTACAACTTTAAAAAAAAAAAGAAAAGAAAAGAGTGGAGGGCCCAAAGTGGCTCTGAGACTTGGAGCATGGGTGAATGGAAGGTGGGAGGAAAACTGGATTGGGGTTTTAGGGTTTTGAGCCTCAGACTTTGAAACCCAGCCTTGGGAAGAGAAAGGGAGAAAGGAGTGCAGTTAATCATTTTGCATTCAAGAACTGACAACAGAGAGTTGATTGATTCTCACACATGCCCCCTTTTCATGTACTTTGCCGTTTTCTCATTTTGCCCTGATTTCAGCACATTTCTAAGCCTGCAGAATTGCTTTGTCTCTGAGGGTGCCACCCAAGGTTCTTCCTTATCTTTCAGAGTTTCAGACACAGAAGTCTGGCAGTTTATCTGGAGTGTTTCCCAGCCTGGCTCAGAGAATTGCCTGCATCTGTGCAGCCTGGCTCAGAGCCTGTCTGCATTTGGGCAGATCCTCTCTCCCTCTGCCAGAAGGGGCTGATGACAGACAATAATCTATGCAAACCCATCTTTCTTCCTCTCTTAGGATGGACCCCAGGCTCCAGCCTGAGTTGTGGTTTCAAGTCCAAAAATTACAAGTTGGCAAAAGAAATATTGACTCCCGGCCGGTGTGGCCCAGTGGTTGAGCATTGACCCATGCACCAAAAGGTCACCAGTTTGATTCCAGGTCAGGGCACATGCCCAGTGGGGGGCATGCAGGAGGTGGCTGATGGATGTTCTCTCTCATCGATGTTTCTTTCTCCCCCCCGCCTCTAAAAATAATATCAGTAAAGAAAAAAAAAGAGCTCTGGCTGGTTTGGCTCAGCAGTTAGAGCATCAAACTGGACCAAAGAGTAATGGGTTTGATTCCAGTCAAGGGCATGTACCTCGGTTACAGTTCATCCCTGGCCCTGGTTGGGGTCATGCGGAAGGCAACCAGTTGATGTGTCTCTCTCACATCAATGTTTCTTTCTCTCTCCCTCTCTCTCTCTCTCTTTCTTTCTCCCACTTTATTTGAAGATAAATGGAAAAATATCCTCAGGTGAGGATTAAAAAAAAGAAGAAGAAGAAAATGTACAGTATAATGTAGTGGTTAAGATTTGGCTTTGGTGTCACTCTGACCTGAACCTGAATCCCAACTCTGCCACTTGCTAACTGTGTAATCTTGGTCAAGTCAGTTAACCTCAGAGTATATTAATGTCCATCTTGAATGGCTGATGAGAAAATTTACAAAATACCTGGCTCAGGGTAAATACTCAATGAGTAGTAACAATTATTATTCAATACAGAAAGTGTATTTTCGGTGTCCCTGGCGAAGACCACCAGGAAGCAAAATAAGGTCTGAAGTATCAACACAGTGGATGGTGCCGCCATAACCACTGCCACTACTATCCCATCACAAGAAAGGTTGCCCACAGTGTCTACTTCTTTATATCATTACCTTTTGGCTCCAAGTTGTGGCCTGTGCCCTTGGCTGCAAGAAAAACTAGATAAATTATTTAGGGATTGGAATGCTTTTGGTGGCAGATAATAGAAAACCTGACTGTGGTGACATTTAAAACAAAGTACCTTTTTCCCATATACAAGAAGAATGGAGGTAGACAGTTTTACTGGCTCAGTAATATAAGTTGATATTTCCTTGATTCAGTTTGACTTATTCTCTTTTTTTCTTTTACTTACTCTTATAGTTGCAAATTGGCTCTTTTGTCCCAGCCATCACATCATGTTAAGGGAAGAGGAAAGGGAGGGTACGGTATCTGAAACTAGGAAGCCAAAGTTTTCTAAAGAACTCCACAAAGCATACTCTTCTTTCTGTCTCATAGTCAACAAGTATTTCAGCTTTCTTGTCCCTCAGAGGGACACATCCAATGTGTTCATTTCACACTGTTTCTGAAAGTCCCCATATGGACTGAGTCCACAGTTGTCCATAGCACTAACTTGCTCATTAATTAATCCTTTATTGGCTTTTCTCTCTTCCCCACTTCCCTTGTCTCAGGGAACCCAAATTAAAGAGGATGGGATTGGCCCTGGCTGGTTTGGCTCAGCGGTTAGAGCGTCAGCCCGTGGACCAGAGAGACCTGGGTTCGGTTCCCACTAAGGGCACATACCTTGGTTGCAGTTTGTCCCCGGCCCCGTTTGGGGTCATGTGGGTGGCAGCCAGTCGATGTGTCTCTCTCACATCAATGTTTCTCTCTCTCTCTTCCTCCCTCTCTCCCTCCTGTTCTATCTGAAGATGAATGCAAAAAATGTCCTTGGGGGAGGATAAAAAAAAAATTTTTTTTAAATAAATAAACAAAGAGGATGGGATTTGTTGGGTCTGTGACACTAGGAAAGTGACAGTGAGCATTGTCAGCTTTGATAGTATAAGGTGCACTCTCTCTCTGGGTATTGCCCAAATATATGAAAGGGATGCTGATGCTGAATAAGAATGATAGAAGTCCACAATAATAAACCCCTGAAACTGCCCAACATCAGCATATACCCTTCTTTCTATACTGACACTTCAAAAAATGAAACAAAGCAAAACTCCTAACTAAAACAGCCCTCCTTTTATTACCTAAATTGTCATCATTACACTTATTCCCCACCCCAAACAGGAATCAACTGAAGTCTCATCAATTACATCATCCAGCTTCAAGTCCAGGATCACTGAATACTGTTCATTCTTTTTTTTTTTTAATCCTCACTTGAGGACTTTTTTCTTTTTTTGGCATTTCAGGTAGAGCGGGAGGGAGAGAGGGAAGAAGAGAGAGAGAGAAACATCGATGTGAGAGAGACACATCGGCTGGTTGCCATCCACATGACCCCAACCGGGGCCGGAGGCAAACTGCAACCGAGGTACGTGCCCTTAGCGGGAACCAAACCCGGGTCTCTCTGATCCTCAGGCTGACACTCTAATCACTGAGCCAAACCAGCCAGGGCATACTGTTCATTCTTCCTTCGGTTCCATAATGATCCTGCTCCAATGTTCTTCAGTCTATGGATTGAACTTTAAAGTCAACCACCACAACACACCACACTTTACATATATGGGCTGGAGGAAGGAAAGGAAAAGAGAAGAAAATTAGATACAGTTTGTAACTGTTGAATTGACATGGCAAGAAACCTTTCTGTAGCTATCACAAGGCCTTAGTTGATAGGTTTGGCTTCACATGTCCACTACCCATTCCATACTCTTTGTCTTCAACCAGCACCTTAGTTCCTCAGGGTCACAGTGAAGGAAAGAGAAGAGGACATAAAGGAGACATGCTACTGTTTTAAAGGCCTGGACCCAGAAGTGGCATATATCACTTCTACTTATATTGCATTAACTAGATCTTAATCATATAAATAAGTTTTCTAGAGATGACTCAAACCTTCTTTCATCAGGGACTGGAGACCTTGGTGGTCCTACCTGTATAATATTCCCATAATTTTTTGCACTAAACATGAAAAGAGTAGGAGGTGCCCTAGGTATCCTCTGGATTAGATCCATAATCCTCCCTTCCTCTATTATGACATTTCTCTCTTGCCTTGATAATAGGCTCATTCACCCCAGTCAATCATCATAATCAGAGATATGTAGATAAAGTTTAACAATAAGCTCTCCAGGGATAAAATTCCAGATTTGTAGAATTTGCCAATTTCTACAGTGTAAATATTCCCACCAGGACCATTTTTTTTTTTTTTAATCCCCACCCGAGATTACTTTTTCCATTTATCTTTAGATTGAGTGAAGGGGATGGAGGGAGAGAAACATCAATTGGTTGCCTCCCGCACAACCCTGACCAGGGCTGGGAACGAACTGCAGCTGAGGTACGTGCCCTTGGCCAGAATTGAATCTGCAACTCTTTGGTCCACAGGCCAATGCTCTAATCACTGAGCCAAACTGGCCAGGGCCCACCAGGGCCAATTTTAAATTACCAGCGTTATGTCACTGAATATAGAGTTGAGAAAAATGCACTGTGGTGTGTGGAATAATTGTGTTCCAAAGATGTCCACATCCTAAATCTCTGGGACCTGTGAATATGCTGTTTTACATGGCAAAAAAGGACTTTGCAGATGTGATTAAATTAAGGGTTTTGAGATGGGCAGATTATCTTGGATTATCCAGGTGGGCCCAATGCAATCACGTGGATCTGTATAAGGGAAAGAAGGAAACAGGAGAGGCAGAGTCTGAAAAAGATGTAACAATGAAAGCATCTTAGTGATGTGACCAGGGTGTGGGGGCAGCCTCTAGAAGCTGGAAAAGGCGAGGAACAGATTGTCCCCTAGAGCCTCCAAAAGAAACACAGCTGTATTGATACCTTGATTTGAGCTCATTTTGGATTTTTTATCTGCACAACTGTAAGGTAATAATAAATTTGTGTTTTTTTAAGCACTAATTTGGGTTAATTAGTTACAGAAATAATAGGAAACTAATACACGCACATAATAGACTCTTACAAGCTATATGAGCTGGCTCTAGCTACCACTGAATTTACCTTTTTTTTTTTGTCTGTTCACCTACTGGCATGAAGCCCACATTGGCAAATGACAAGCCCAAATTGGCAAATGCCATCTTTAGTTTCCAATCCAATGAAACTATTTTCATGTCCTCTAGTGGAAGCATTTCTCCAGAAGGTAATAAAACATATGACTAAATCATGCTTAGACTCACAGAGACATGAAGATAAACATTTAAAAGTAGTCAATTAGGATAGAATTGCCACTCCACATTTACCCTGTTTCTTCTGGGATCCATCTGTTTTGGCTATAAGTAACCACCACACATTGGTTACTAGTTCAGAACTTATAGTGCATCCTATCTATAGGTTAGAACTTCAACCCTGCAAGGTGTTGTCTATTTTTTTTTTATCCTCACCCGAGGACATTTTCCATGCAGTAGCCTCATAATTACTAAAATTCTTAGTAGTGATGTATTGTAATAAGATGTAGAAGGTGAAACATTAATTTAAGAGGAAGGGCCCTGGCCAGTTTGGCTCAGCGGTTGAACGCCAGCCTGCCGACCAGAGAGTCCTGGGTTCGGTTCCCGCTAGGGGCATGTACCACAAAACAAAAACAAAAAAAAGAGAAAGGGTAGCATTTGAATACCTGGGCAATGGTATTATAAGGATTATGGTGTCAGTTGGCTTTTGTTGAAGTTTTGAAAACTAAAAGACAGACTCAGGTTAGCTATCAACACAAATATATACATCAACCCTGGCTTGAGTGATACACTGAACTACTTGTTTACTTCTCCTCCTTCCTCAGTCACTTTTGTTTCTTTCCCTGACTTCTCTGCTGCATGTTATAGTTCCTAGAAGTTCAGTCTTAGGTTTTTTATTTCTTGTGCTTTCCAATGAAGAATTACCTTTGTCTCGTGTGTTTAGTTATTATCTTCATTACAATGGCTCTCTGGTGTGTCTGCCATCCTTTCATGTAGCTTTAGGTTCTTGAGTATCTTGCTTCAAATATGCCAAATGACTTTGAACAGTGTGTCAATAAATCGCCACAAGATGGCAGCCTTGCTAATTTTGGCTACCCTGAATCCAGTTATCCACTCCTTCAAGTTGGAGGGGTTAGGAGTGACTTCTAATAAGACTTTAATATTATTAATATAACATTTGTTGAGAGCCTACTCAATACCAATTCTTTGAATATATTAGTATTTTTTAATATGCATAAAAGTTAAGTATAATCCCCTTTGCAGATGAGAAAATTGAGTTGAAATGGTTAACTTGCTCAAAGTCAGGACCTAGATTTCTTTTGTTTTTTATCCTCACCTGAGGATATTTTTCCATTTTTTGTTCAGATAGAGTGGGAGAGACGGAGGGAGAGAGAGAGAAACATCAACATGAAAGGGACACATCGAGTGGTTGCCACCCACAGAACCCAACCAGGCGTGGGGACAAACTACAACGGAGGTAGATGTCCTTAGCGGGAACTGAACCGGGGTCCCTCTGGACCGCAGGCCAACACTCTAACTGCTGAGCCAAACTGGCCAGGGCAGGACCTAGATTTCAAGTTAGTTTTCTGACTCCAAAGCCAGTTCTCTTTCCATTACATAAGTGAATCTCAAACTGCAACAGTATTATTTAAGGTTTTTTGTTTTCTTTTGTTTTTAATTTCAAGTAACAGAAAACCAACTTGAGCTAGCTTAACAACACAACAAAACATTTAAGAATGCCTCATGGAAACAATATCCTGGCTTTAAAAGAGAAAACAACCTCAGTAGGGAGATGCAGGAGCCAGCCAGTTGATGTTTCTCACTCCTTCTCCCTTCCTTTCTCTCAAAAATCTTTCTTTTTTTTTTTTTTTTTTAAGAAAGAGAATAAAGCCAGGAACTGGAAAGCCTTCAAGATTTGGAGAAGGAGGGAAGGGCAATGGAGAAGGGAATAATGAATAGCACCATTTTATTTTATTTATTTATTTATTTATTTATTTTTGTTCAGGTAGAGTGGGAGGGAGAGAGAGGAACAGAGAGAGAGAGAGAGAAACATCGATGTGAAAGGGACACATTGAGTGGCTGCCACCTGCACGACCGACCAGGGCCGGGGACAAACTGCAACCGAGGTACGCGCCCTTAGCGGGAACCGAACCCGGGTCTCTCAGGAACGCAGGCTGACGCTCTAACCGCTGAGCCAAACCGGCCAGGGCATGAATAGCACCATTTTAAACATTGAGTCCCATGCAAGGTTTGATTTGAAAAATGAGGATTACTATATTAGACAATACTTTTAAACACCTGGAGTAATGTATGAAGCCATTCCCACATTGTTGCACATTTGGGGGATGTTGGATTTTTTTCCTATTTTTTCACTCTAATAAATAAAACTGTGATGACTATTCTTTCAACAAGAAAAATATCGTAATTGCAATTTAAAATTAGAAAGGGATATGTGTAGGCAATACATAGAAGAGGAAATTCAGAAGGGTAATAAGCATATGAATAGATGTCTAAACTAAATTATCAGAAAAATATAAATTAACAATGACATATTGCTTTATATCTAATTATATAGCAGAAATTAGAGAGATAATGATGAGCTTTTGGGGGGGGGGGGAATAGGAGCTTTTAATCATGGGAGTAAAGGCTGATGCAACTATTCTAGAGTGCCAAATGGTGACACATAGCCAATAATGTATATGTATACCTAATAGCCCAACAAATCAGCTCCTAAGTCTATATCTCAGTAAAATTCCCACGCAAGCCCAACTAGAATTTTATTTGTGGTGCAGAGGAGTGGAGACAATCTGTCTTTCTCCCATTTGGAGAGTAAATACATAAAATGTGGTGAATATACACCATGGTATACTTACTAGATAGCAGTTGGGAACCATGATTAGATATACACTTAATAACATGGATAGATACTGACCTTAAAAACAGTGCTGACTTTAAAAGATCAGAATGAGTTATAAACACAAATCACTTATGCAAATTTAAAACATATGGACATAAAACAATACACTTTGCAAGAACACAAACACAAACATGTATTCAACACATTACAGTGGTTGTCTATGGGGTAAGAAAGGATGTTATAGAGTTAAAGGATATGGCTCTGTAGATAGAAAGTATAATTCACACATCACAAAATTTATATAGCTAGAACATTGTTGCATGGACCAGTGATGATAATTTGCCATGAAGAGAATAATTAACTGCACCAGAACTTAAAATAAAAATAAGATGTATAAAAACCCAGAGAATAAAATTTTTTTTGAAGGAGTGGCAACTCTAGTAAAATGAACCTCAGTAGAACTGCGAGCCCTCCTCCCATCCCAATTCAGTTCCCAATTCAGTTCTTCCTACTTCAGATTAGCCACCTGCACAGGCTAGCATGTAAAAAAGTGTGCTGATGCCATGGCCAGTTTGGTCCAGTGGTTAGAGTATCAGCCCGATGATCAAAGGGTCTCAGATTCAATTCTCGGTCAAGGGCATGTACCTGGGTTGCAGGTTTGATCCCTGGCCCTGGTCAGTGTTGTGTGGAAGGCAACAAATTGATGTGTCTCTCACATCAATGCTTCTCTCTCTCTATCTCCCTCTGTCCCTTCTACTCTATCCAATGGAGCCCGGCTGGTTTGGCTCAGTGGTTGAGCACCCATCCATGCACCAAGAGGTCATTGGTTTGATTCCTGGTCAGGGAACATGCCCAGGTTGTGGGCCCAATACCCAGTGAGGGACATGCAGGAGGCATCCAATTGATGTTCTCTCTCATCGATGTTTCTATCTCTCTCTCCCTCTCCCTTCCTCTCTCTCAAATCAATAAAGAAAAAAAATATTTTTTTAAATAATAAAATAAAAATCAATGGAAAAATATCCTTGGGTGAGGATTAACAACAACAACAAATTGTGCCAAGTAACATCGTAGTCAGCATAAAAACATTTGAATAAAAGAGCATAATGTCTGCTTTAGGTAACCAACATTTGAATCAGTGAATTTTGAATTCTGAATGTATATGGATGACAATTACATAAGTGTAGGTTATATCATACACAGTATGCATAGTATGATTCCATTTTCATTTAAAAGTACTATTATAGCCCTGGCCGGTTTGGCTCAGCGGTTAGAGCGTCGGCCTGCGGTCCTGAGAGACCCGGGTTCAGTTCCCGCTAAGGGCACGTACCTCGGTTGCAGTTTGTCCCCGGCCCTGGTCAGTTGTGCGGGTGGCAGCCACTCGATGTGTTCCTTTCACATCGATGTTTCTCTCTCTCTCTCTGTTCCTCTCTCTCCCTCCCACTCTACCTGAACAAAAAATGGAAAAATGTCCTCGGGTGAGGATAAAAAAACAAAAAACAAACAAAAAAAAAGTACTATTATAGCCCAGCTGGTGTGGCTCAGTGGATTGAGTGTCGTCCCATGGACTGAGAGGTCCCAGTTTATTCCCAGTCAGGGTACATGCCCAGGTTGCAGCCTCGATCCCCAATAGGGGGCGTGCAGGAGGCAGCCCAATTGATGTTTCTCTCTAACATCAATGTTTTATCTCTCTTTCTCCCTTCCTCTTTCTCTAAAATACACACTCACACACATACACACACACACACATACATAATGCTATTATGTTAACATATGCATACATATAAAAATAGCTGTAGGACTTTGATCTAAACTGTTGACAGAGTTATTACATGGGTGGGTATGGTAGATACTGATCAGCAATTCAATAAATCTTTTTCCTCTTTCTCATAGGCACACACTATATTTCTCAGCCTCCCTTACAGAGAGGTAAGGCCATGTGCCTGACATCTTGCTAATTGAATTGTGGACAGTTCTCCAGGCTATTTCTCCTAAGATGAAGACACAAGATGGAAGGAGTCTGGGTCCCTGAATCATTGTTTAGAGGGGAGCAGTTTATTGATTAGTGATGAAATCCTGTTTTGGATTTGAGAAGTGAAAATAAAACTTATTTTATTAGGCATTTGAGATGTAGGAGGAGTTATTAAATTGCTAGCATACATTAACTTATACAATAAGGTTATAGGAAACTTTGACCTTCTACATTAAGCATTTAGGTATTGTTTGCATTTTATAAAACTTTGTGTTTCATTTATAATTCGCCTTGTATCCAATACAGATTTTTTTTTTTTTTTTATCCTCATTTTTCCGTTTTTTGTTCAGATAGAGTGGGAGGGAGGGAGAGGAAGAGAGAGAGAGAGAAACATCTCGATGTGAAAGGGACACATCGAGTGGCTGCCACCCGCACAACCAACCAGGGCCGGGGACAAACTGCAACCGAGGTACATGCCCTTAGCGGGAACCGAAACCGGGTCTCTCCGGACCGCAGGCTGACGCTCTAACCGCTGAGCCAAACTGGCCAGTGCTCCAATACAGATTTTTTTAAAATAATATTTCGTAATTTATTATCAATTCTTTCTCCTTGTTCTCTGAGTAATTCTTTCTTGCTTAGCATTTTGGTAGAAAATTCAAAGATGGATGGTGTTACCAAATGTCTGTTTGTTCAAGGTCTATAAATACAGAATTCAGCTTGTTATCTTTTCTAGTTTTTCTTATTGAGATATAATTCACACACCATAAAAACTCACCCTTCTAAGTGTACAGTTCAGTTCTTTTTTTAGTATGTTTATGAGGTCGTGCAACCAACACCACTATCCAATTTCAGTACATTTCCATCACCCAAAAAGGAGCCCCATACCTATTAGCAGTCATTCTCCATCCCCCCACCCAGCACCTGACAACCATTAATCTACTTTCTTTCTCTATGAATTTGCCTATTCTCTGCATATCATATAAATGGAATCATACAATATGTGACCCCTTGTGTCTGGCTTTTTTTTCACTAAGCAGAATGTTTTTAAGGTTCATCCATGTTGCAGTGTATACAGTCTTTAATTCTTTCTATGGACTGAATACTATTTAATTATGGATATACCACATTTTGTTTATTCATTCATCAGTTGATGGACATTCAGGTTGTTTCCAAATTTGGGCTATTATGAGTCATGCTGTTATGAACATTCATGTACAAGTTTTTATATGAACATGTTTTCAATTCTCTTGGTATACCTAGGAGTAGAATTGCTGGGTTATATGACAACTCTATGTTCACCTTTTTGAGGACCTGCCAGACTATTTCCTGCAGTAGCTGCACCATTTACTTTCCCACCAGCAATATATTAGGGTTCCAATTTCTTCACATTCTCTCTAATACTTGTTTTTGTCTGTCTTTTTGATTTTAGCAATCCTAGTTGGTGTGTGGTTTTGATTTTCTTGTCCCTAATGATTAATATCATTTCTGTTTTAATTTTTGTATGTGCTTGTGCATATGGTGGTGGTGGTATGATAATTACTTTGCTATAGTGACAAGATATTTATGGATTATATGTTAAAGAAAACATAAAACAGCCCTAAGCTGGTGTGGCTCAGTGGTTGCTGGTTCGGCTAAGAACTCCTTCCTGGCTTACAGACAACCACCTTCTTGCTATGTCCTTACATGGACTTTCATCAGTGCATGTGTGTGGGGGCCGGGGGAGAGAAGAATGGAGGAAGAATGAGAGTTCTCTAGTGGTTTTTTTTTTTTTTTTACATTTATTAATGCTGGGTACAGTGAAACAAGGAAGGGCTTAGGGTAGAAGAAGCAACACAAGAGAGCCTAGGCAGGTAGCTTTGGCTCTCTAGAAACATTATAGGAAAGAAATGAGCCTAGGCTGCTGTCAGCTCACTGGAAAGTCAAAGAGGACTTAGGGACAGGTTCAGGATGAACTGCCCTTGCTCATTGCTCCCCTGGTTGCAAGTCTCATGGGGTCCCTTAAAGTTTAGGAGATGCATGCCTCTGGGGGGAAAAGAGGGGGAAGAGGAAGGCATGGGCATGCTCCCAGGAGGAAGAGCACACTTCTGGTCTCTCTTCTTTTATTTATTTTATTTCTTTATTGATTTTAGAGAGAGAAGAAGAGAGAGGAAGAGAGAGATAGAAACATTGATGAGAGAACATAGACTGGCTGCCTCCTGCATGCCCCCCACTGGGGATTTGGCCCACAACCTGGGCATGTGCCATGACCAAGAATCGAACTGGTGACCTCTTGGTGCATGGGTCAATGCTCAACCACTGAGCCACACCAGCTGGGCTTAAGATTTGGGGGGGGGGGGGGGCTTAAGATTTTTTAAAATTGATTTTTAGCCTGGGTGTGGTTCAGATGATTGAGCCATCATCTCATGGACTGAGAGGTCCCAGTTTGATTCCCGTTTAGGGTACTTGCCCAGGTTTCAGGCTCGATCCCCAGTAGAAGGTGTGCAGGAGGCAGCTGATCGATGTTTCTCTCTCTCTCTCTCCCTTCCTCTCTCTCTAAAAAATCAATAAAAACATATTTTTTAAAAAGTTGATTTTTAGAGAAAGAAGGGAGAGGGAGAGAGAGAAACATCGATGTGAAAGGAAAACATCAGCCCTGGCTGGTTTGGCTCAGCGGTTAGAGCCTTGACCTGTGGTCTGGAGAGACCCGGGTTCAGTTCCCGCTAAGGGCATGTACCTCAGTTGCAGTTTGTCCCCAGCCCTGGTTGGGTCGTGTGGGTGGCAACCACTCCATGTGTCCTTTTCACGTCAATGTGTCTCTCTTCCCCTCCCACTCTATCTGAAAAAAATATCGAAAAATGTCCTCGGGTGAGGATTAAAAAAAAGAAAGAAAGAAAGGAAAACATCAATCAGCTGCCTTCTGCACAACCATTATGGGAGATCAACCTTGCAATCTGGTCATGTGCCCTGATCTGGAATTGAACCAGCAACGTTTCGGTGCACAGGATGACGCCAAAGCAACTGAGCAACACTAGTCAGGGCTAGTGTCTCTTATTATAAGGACACTAATGCTATCAGATCAGGGACCCACCCTATGATCACTTTTAACCTTAATTACTTCCTTGGAGGCTCTATCTCCAAATATAGCCACACTGGGGGTTGGGGCTTCAACATATACATTTGGAGGGCGATACAAACATTCAGTGTATACATTGATTTCCCAGGAACCTCCTGTGAAACAAAGTCTTGATCTCTGTCCACTATTTGATTCACATACATACAAACCCATCTGATGGATTGGTAGGGCCCTGACTGATTTCAGGGAAGCTCAACTGTGCACTTGAGGGAAAATTCAAGAGAAGGAGGAGGCTGCATAAAGCTGTCATAAGAAGCCAAATGCAGCAAGAGAGACTATGAGAGGGGAGTAACAGGTCACTCACTGCACTACACAACACCAAGGACACTGTTCACATTATAATCTATGTGAATGGAAGTTCCTGGAGTTTTTTGTAGTGCAAAACCTGTTAGGCTGTACAGATGGTGGTTCTAAAACAATGTATCAGCAACTGCTGGTACCCTTCCTGAAACCTTTTGAATCCAGACACTGTAGTGGCATGTCTGGGGAGAACGTTACTATATTCATGTGTTGAAAAAGTTGGATCACTGAATATGATCTCATTTGGGAGTCCTCTTTGCTATCTATGGTATTCTTCTAACAGAGTTTATTGTCCAAATTTTGCTCTGGGATTCTTTAACTAAACTTAATGCTAAGGAACCAACTACTAGTTAAAGTTCTTTGGCTACAAGCAACAGAAATCAACTCTGGATAACTTAAAGGAAACATGAAGGAATTTATTGAAATAAAATAAGAAAATTTGTAAAATCAAAAGACAATTCAAGCTCCAAGTATCAACATATTCAGGAATCAGGGCAGTTCTGGATATGTAGGTAACAGAAATGAAAAAAAAGTCTCTTCAGAATGCTGCCCCAGAATGACTTGACTCCAAGAGTTTTCTGTCCTCCTCTCTCCCACTAAAATATTTTTCCAGAGGAAGCACTTCCAATTGGCTTTGTTGGGACTGGATGCCATCCTCTGATTAGGGAAGGGCAGAGAACAGTGATTGACAGTCCCATCAAGCCAGTGTGCATCGGGGGAGGAGGCAGTCTACAAAAGAAGGAGATAGATAGAATGCTGATAGAGAAAAACAACAGATGTTTTCTGCATTCCAACTGTGGGTTGCCAAGCAACGTCCTCCCACTTTTTTTTTTTATACCATAAACAATTTTTTAATATTTAAAAAAAATGTTTTATTGCTTTTTTTTTAGAGAAAGAGAAAGGGAGAGAGAGAGAGAAACATCCATCAGCTGGCTCCTGTTCTCCCCCTACTGGGGATTGAGCCCACAATCCAGGCATGTGCCCTTAGCTGGAATCAAACCAGGACCTCTCAGTCCATGAGATGACGCTCAATCCACTGTGCCACACCAGCCAGGTCATAAACAATTTTTAAAATACCTTTGCCTGCCCAGCCAGTGTGGCCCAGAGATTGAGCATTGACCCATGCACCAAGAGGTCGCTGGTTTGATTCCCAGTCAGGGTACATGCCTAGGTTGTGGGCCAAATCCCCAGTGGGTGGCAAGCAGAAGGTGGCCAATCAGTGTTCTCTCTCATCAGTTTTCTATCTCTCTTCCTCTCTCTCTAAAATCAATAAAGAAAAAAAATGTAAATGACTCTGCCTAATGATATAATTATCTCACATGCAAACAAAAAATACTCTCAACTCCTTCCAAAAGGAGACAACCCATATCCATTAATGGTATCCATTCCTTACCATCATGATCCCCCTGCATATTGTACAACTTGTGGACAAAATGATGAACTTAACCATCACCAACCCACACCACATGCAATTCTAGGGCAAGGAAAGAGGAAAGGAAAGGATAATTACTTTTAAATATATCTGACTTTCTTCATATTACTGTATGTACGTTTGAGAAGAAAAAATATAGTGTTCTCCTTTATTCTTAGTCATCTTCTGACACCAGGTGTGGTCCTTCCCCAGCGGGCTGGGTGTCCCACAATTTAACTCAATTCTAACACCATCTACCTAGTGTCAGATCCCAGAAGTTCAGGGCTAAGTCCTACAAGACTGCCACTCCCCCTTTTTAATCTTCACCTGAGGATATTCATTTTCCATTCATTTTTAGAGAAAGTGGAAAAGAGGGTGGGGTAGAGAGAGAGAGAAACATCAGTGTGAGAGAGACACATCAATTGGTTGTCTCCCACACATTACCTGACCAGGGCCAGGGATTGAACCTGGAACCCAGGTATGTACCCTTGACTGGGAATCGAACCCCCAGATCTTTGGTGCGCAGGCTGATGCTGTTACCACTAAACCACATTGGCCAGGGCTGCTACCCCCTTTAGACACCAATTGCAAGTCCAGTTTGTCACTTGTGCTTCTAATCAGTCAACTATAAATTGAAGATTCCCACAACCACTTCCTTGGGTTTGATTAATTTGCTAGAGTGTCTCCAGAACTCAGGAAAACCTTTTACTTACTTTTCACCAATTTTTTATAAAAGGATATGATGAAGGATACAGATGAACATTCTGATAGAAGAGATGCAGGATATGTGGGAAAGGGCAAGGAGCTTCTATGCTCTCTCAGGATGCTCCAGTCTCCCAGCACCTTCATATGTTCACCAAACTAAAAGCTCTCCAAACCCCACACTATTGGGGTTTTTAGGGAGGCTTCATTGCATTATTAACTCAGTTTCCAGCCTCTCTCCCCTCTCTGGAGAATGGAGGGTGGGATGAAAGTTCCAAGCTTCTAATCATTGCTTGGCCTTTCTGGTGACCAGCCCCCATGCCAGAGGAGCCCAACAAAAAGTCACCTCATTAAAACAAAAGACTGGCCCTGGCCGGTTTGGCTCAGCGGTTGGAGTGTCGGCCTGCGGTACAGAGAGGCCCGGGTTCGGTTTCCGCTAAGGGCATGTACCTCGGTTGCGGTTTGTCCCCGGCCCTGGTTGGTCGTGCGGGTGGCAGCCACTCGATGTGTTCCTTCACATCGATGTTTTTTTCTCTCTCTCTCTCCCTCCCGCTCTATCTGAACAAAAAATGGAAAAATGTCCTCGAGTGAGGGAAAAAAAACACACAAAAGACTGCTATTACCCAGGAAATTCCAAGGGATTTTAGGAACTCTGTGTTAGGAATCAGGTGAAAGACCAAATACTAGAGCAAAAGATGCAGAAAAAGAGCAGCAAATGCTGTGTCCCTGGGACCTTCTATCTTACTGACACCCTGAAACCTTCTGTCCTAATGCTATCAGTAGAAATAGAGTTCTTGGCCCTGGCTGGTTTGGCTCAGCGGTTGGAGCATCGGCCTGTGTACCAGAGAGTCCTGGGTTCGGTTCCCACTAGGGGCACGTACCAAAAAAAGAAAAAGAAAAAGAAATGGAGTTCTTGGGGTGCCATGAGGAAATGAATTTCCTGAGGGCCCCATGGGAGGATGGGGTTTCATTGAAACCTTTATTGATGATGTTAAATAAAGGCGATTCCCCTCCAAGGTCCTATCTCGGTTCATCCGTCATGGAAAAAGTCTAATCTTGTCTTCAACAGGGCCAGAATAAAGGCCAATGCCCATAGTTTCTGCTCCATATTAAAGTACATTCGGCCCTGGCCAGTTTGGTTCAGCGGTTAGAGCGTTGGCCTGTGGACCAGAGAGTTCCGGGTTTGGTTCCCGCTAAGGGCATGTACCTCCACTGAGGTTCGTCCCTGGCCCTGGTTGGGTTGTGCAGGTGGCAGCCAGTCGATGTGTCTCTCTCACGTGGATGTTTCTCTCTCTCTCTCTCTCTCTCTCTCTCTCTCTTTCTTTCTCTCTCCTTCCCACTCTATCTGAAGATGAATGCAAAAAGGTCCTCAGATGAGGATAAAACAAATAAACAAACAAATAAATAAATAAAAATAAAGTCCAGCCCAGTTCAGCATCCTGTGTATGAAGGCCACATGGCCATGGGCCATGCGCCTGCCAAGGCCACATGGCAATGGAGAGAGAACGTGTGAACGCAAAGGTAAGTGCAGGTCATGGAGCAAGAGAGGGCAAGAGAAGAAACTGTCTGGAGATTTTAACCAGGAGCTTCTTCAAACTAACCAATCAACTTTCCAAGATTTCGAACACTTCTGAAGGGGTTCACCCATTAACCAGTCCATTGTTCCCCAGGCTAGACTGACAGGCAAGCACCTCCCCTGTGCCACCCTGACGTCCACTGCACATGTGACTATCTCCCCCTTCTTCCCCCAACAATCCAGTACTGGAGGGGTGAAGGGACCGGCATTAATCCCCTTGGAGGGACAATGCTGCAGTTCCCTGGAGTGTGAGAATGTAGCTTCCTGGTGAAACAAACAGGCCTCTGCTTCCCAGCTGAATATGGTCAACAATTTCTAACTTCTCTTATTCTTTTTTCTTTTATTAATATTAATAACTAGCTAATGACACTGATAACACTAACATTCCAAGTTGCTCAACATCTACACCCTTAACTCAGCAATCACCACGTTTTGTTCGTCCAAAAATCCTGGCAGATTGCCAGTTATATAGAGATTTGTGAGATTTCCTTGATAATGATAATCCTAAATATCTTGATTATGAAACTGTGTCTGCTTGATAATCTTTACACCAGTTTGTAACAGGTTGTTCTACTTGGCCTACGTCTCTACCATCTAAGATACAGGCTGTGATTCATTGAAGTCCAAGCAGGATGAATTTGAACTTCTTGGAACAGCAGACTCGCTGTCTTATTGAACTGAATTAGGCCCTGGCTGGTTTGGCTCAGCGGTTAGAGTGTCGGCCTGCGACCGGGTTCAGTTCCCGCTAAGGGCATGTACCTCGGTTGCAGTTTGTCCCCGGCCCTGGTTGGTTGTGCAGGTGGCAGCCACTCCATGTGTCCCTTTCATGACAATGTTTCTCTCTCTCTCTCTCTCCCTCTCCCTCTCCCTCCCTCCCACTCTATCTGAACAAAAAATGGAAAAATGTCCTCAGGTGAGGATTAAAAAAATTTTTTTTTAATTTTAAAAAAAGCAATAAGAGGTAAGAAGGAAAAAAAAAAAACTGAATTAGAAGTGAGAACTTTTGCTTTGCTTTTCTCTCTGCCCCCAAGTTATGGACAATCAAAACACTCTCCCCTGGCTGGTTTGGCTCAGTGGTTGGAGCGTTGGCCTGCGGTCCAGAGAGGCCCGGGTTTGGCCCCTACTAGGGGCACATACCAAAAAAATAATAAAAATAAAACACTCTGGACTTGCATTGGCTTAGGTAGCTCCATCTTTACACAAAATTGCACGGAGTAACTGAACTACTCTTAGCACTTCGTAGGTGTAGCATCCCTCCCCTTTCATCATTGCCAAAGCAGGACATTGAAGTCTCACTGAGTTACATTTTTAATAATTTTTTTAATGATTAAGAATCACCATTATAAAAAGCACCCCATGAAACTATAATCCTCAGACCCTGCATAACCCAACTTCCTCTCTTTCATACTTCAGGGAGTGGCAGTTCAAAGATTTCACTATTGAGAGACCTTAATTTCTGCTTGCAGATCAAGTTAATAAAGGATTGATATATTCCTGACTAAACTATGAATGCAGAATATTCCACATCTCCCTACAGTGTGAAGGGCAAGGTAAAAACTCAAGTTTTCAGCTTGGCTAAAAAAAGATCACTCTACTAACTTTTCCTAATATTTTCCACCTTCTATTTATTAAGTAACATATTATCCAGGAAGTTCACCAACAAATTGCATGGTTGAACAAAGCTAACCTTTTTTTCCCTTAAGTTCTTACAACAATATCATGTATAATGGTTTTATAAGAAGGATGGACTCCATTAAATATAAGACACTCACTTGATGGTTTAGATATATGATTCAGAGTTGGAGAGAGATAAATTGCTCTGCATAATAGAGGAAGACAAATTTGGAGTATAGAAGGCAATTCTAGAAGAATGGGGAGATAGAAAGGGGAGAGAGATGGAAGCCAGCAACATTCTAGAGGATTGTGTGCACAGGGTATTTAATGTCAGCGAGAAATCTGTAAAATGGCAGGCTAACTGAAAAAAAATTTTAAGATTGGAGTTTTCCCTTATGGAAAGTTTAAGTGTACATCACTTCAATGTAAACACTTCCTTCATCTTCTCCCTGCCCGCCCCCAATTTTCTGTAATACTTAATACTCAGATGAATGCTTAGTATGACTAGCTTTTGTAAAAGTTGGAGAAATAGGGAAAATCATACATGTGGAAGGAATCAGGGACCCAGAGGGATAACATGAAAATGTAAAACCCTGGGAATTAACAGGATTCTTCAGGAATCTGTAGATTTTCTCTTTATGGTTTGGGATTGGAGATCAAGGCAATTTTAAGTAATCTCAGAGGGTAGGAAGCTAGACTACATATAAAATCTGTGTGTTTGGCCTCTCCTTTTCTCATCCTGTACTGACATGTTTATAGCTCCATAATTGATGATTGGTAAAATCACTGTGTACCCTCTAGCTGAATCTGTTTTGTAAGGAATTTAATTAACAGGATAGGGATCAAAATAACCTTAGTAAATTGAAATACCCCTGTCCAAGAAATGTCAGGTTCCCAGACACTGGACCAAGAAATGTCAGGTCCCCAGACACTGGACCAAGAAATGTCAGATTCCCAGGTTAGCCAGGTTAGCCAACTGCCTAACTGCATATTTTCACTTTTGTACATGCTTGCTTCCTGTGCCCCAATGCATACCGGAATGTGGTTTTAAGCTTTAAAAGGTGTGTGTGTAAGGAGGTCGGGGCTCATCTCTGAAGACTCTGTCACAGGGTGTTCGGACTCAGATGCCGGCCGGCTAATAAACGGCTCTTATTTGGACTTCAATTCTCTAGTGGCCTTTCTTTGACTCTGTCGCGCCACAACAATCCCACCAGGTATGTCTTGAGATGGGGGAGAATCCTGGGCATCACCCTTGTTCTGTCTCCATTTGGGTCCACTCCTGTTGGCAGATTTTTCTTGCAGTTCACTGGTCTACCATGAGGGCTGGCACTCAGGGCCACTGAGCATATCCTTGAAGATGGTGCCCAGCCCACACTCCACATACCAAATTCTGCACCCTGGCACAGAGCTGCTTCTGCTCAGAGATGGGGAACCATTTATTAACTTTCTTTAAGGGTCCCTATGGTGTAGAAGTGGCCCTGCTGCTCCTGGCTGTGTCAGAACAGGAAGGGGAAACCTACCCCTCCCATCCCTGTCCTACCTTCCCCTGGACGTTTATACAATTCTCTGCTCAGGTTTCATTAATTGTTCCTGCCTTAGGTACTTCATTACCCCTATCCCCATAAGCTGCCTCTCTCACAGTGGATTTAGGCCTTCTATTTGCAATGTAGAATAGTTGTATTTATTTCTTTGATCCTTGGCCTTCCAAACTGTGTTATTTTAGGCCTGCTGGGAATAATGAGCAAGGCCTATTGAAGAGTCAGGTACCTCTTAATGGCTTCTACCTTTTTTACACAAAGACACAAAGGCTCTGCCAAAGCTTTGAAACTAGACCTTTAACTCCTCCAGGCTGTGCTTGTGCATGTTACATAAAAAGGAGCCTGGTGAAAGGGAGAAAGAAGGGGCCAAAGAGTGTGGTTTTCTTTCACAATTGTTAGCATTTTCTGATTTTTCTGAAATAAGTACACAGAGGCTCATAGAGGTTATATAACTTGCCTGAGGTCACACAGCTAGTAAATGGTGAACTGGAGGTCAATCCCGTCCCTGGACTTCAGATTGCATATAAGGCTCTTTCCACTTTAGCTGAACTGTCCCTGGAAGGTTGAGATTGGTTGCTGGTAGAGTGGAAAGATTTTCCCATAAGGAGAAAATCATGTCACTGATCCCCAGCAGGTGATAAATATGGTGTAGGACCTAAATATCTCTATAGTCAAGAGAGCTACAGTACCACCTGAAGTGTCTGCCCACCTCACCCCTAAGTGGTCAGTTCTGTGCACCAAGTATACAAGTATAAGGAATCTCTCTCTCTCTCTCTCTCTCTCTCTCTCTCTCTTTCTCTCTCTCTCTCTCTCTCTCTCTCTCTCTCTCTCTCTCTCTCTCTCTCCTGTAATTAGAACAAGGACTGTCCAATTCAATTCAGTCTGAGAAGGTCACTTGAACAGAGGTGATGTATGCTTGGGAGCTATGGGGTTGGCCATCTTCTACCTGCCATATAGAACAAAAAGTTGGGATGATCTTGCCAGTCCAGAAATGGGCAAGAATGGCAGTTTGTCCAAGGCTTGAGAGCTATTTGTTCCAAACCCAAACACCTTTTTGTCTCAGATTCCATCAGATTCTAGATGATTCATTGTTGTAGACCCCCGTTCAGCCTTTTTCAGCATCCCTGGAAACCCCAACAACCAGTATCTACTTGCCTTTACTTGGAGCAATCAACAATATACCTGTACAGTCATGCCACAAGGGTTTAATGAGGCTCCTTCTTATTTCTTCCAAGAACGCTACCAAGATTTCAGCATCCTCTAGTTCCCAGGGAAATAATCCTTTTACAATATATAGATGATCTCTTGCTATACTCAATTGCCAAAGAGGTGTCCATAAAGGATTTTGTTTGCTACAACAGTTAGCTGAAAAGGGGCATAAAGTATTTAAGGAAAAATTACAGTTATCTCTAGACACTATTCATTATCTAGGTCACAGAAGAACTCAAGGAATCCATCTGTCTCAAAAAAGAATTAAGCTAATTAAGGGTGTCCTAGGCCCACAACCAAGTGACAGCTTTGTGGATTTCTGGTTCTATCTGGCTATTGCAGACTATGGGTTCCTCATTTTTCTTTATAGGCTTCTTCACTCTATGAACTTACTAAAATTTCAGTCCTTGAACCCCTTCCTTGGGAAAATAAACATGAGTAGGCCTTTAGAAGACTAAAACAAGAGTTGCACCCTGGCCAGTTTGGCTCAGCAGTTGAGCGTTGGGCTGTGGACCAGAGAGTCCCAGGTTTGGTTTCGATTCCCGCTAGGGGCACTTACCAAAAAAAAAAAAAAAAGAGTTGCAAGAACCACCTGCCCTAAGGCTACCTAACTCTTCTTTTTTTTAACCCTCACCGGAGGACATTTTTCCACTTTTTGTTCAGATAGAGTGGGAGGGAGAGAGAAGAAGAGAGAGAGAGAGAAACATCTATGTGAAAGGGACACATTGAGTGGCTGCCACTCATGTGACCCAATCAGGGCTGGGGACAAACTACAACCGAGGTACATGCCCTTAGTGGAACCCGAACCCAGGATCTCTGGACCGCAGGCCGACGCTCTAACCGCTGAGCCAAACCAGCCAGGGCTACCTAACTGTTCTAATCATGTCACCTTATTTGTGCATGAAAGAGATGACCAAGTCCCAGAAATGTTCATGCAAGAACATGACTTTCACTTGCAACTCCACACACTGACCTGTCCTCTTAATCTAAGTTGACTGAACACTTCTCTGCAAACGGACTAACCTCCCACGAGATCCTTCTGCAGATCCACCACCTAATCTGCATCTTAAACATTGCAACATTCTTAATTCTGCTGCTATCCCTGCCTGACAAAGGTGAGCCCCATGACTGTGAGGTAATAACATCCCCTTTCATGACATTGTGTCCTGATTTAGAAGATACTCTGACTAATCCTGATCTAATCTTGTTTGTTGATGGGGGTCATATACTAAAAATGAAAAAGGAAATTACCACACTGGTTATGAGCTAAGTCAACCCAACAAGCAGAGCTCCATGCCCTTACCAGAGCATGACAATTATCAAAAAGACAAATGGTTAATATTTATACTGATAGCTGGTATAACTTTGGAGACATTGTAGAAACAAGATTTTTTGTTTTATTTCTTTTTTTTAAATATGTTTTCATTGATTTTTTAGAGAGAGGGGAAAGGAGAGAGAGAGAGAAACATCGATCAGCCGCCTCCTGCATGCCTCTCATTGGGGATCGAGCCCACAACCCGGGCATGTGCTCTGACTGGGAATTGAACTGGGACCTTTCAGTCCATGGGATGACACTCAACCCATTGAGCCATACCAGCCGGGCACAAGGGGGTTTTCTTATGTCAACTGGGACCTCAGCCAAAAATGGACAACAAGTAAACCACCTTCTTACTGCTATCCTGTTACCTTCTGAAATTGCTGTTATCAAAGTGAGGCGCACACTAAAAAGAGGGAAATTGAATATCAGATAAATGCCCTAGCTGACTTTCTTGCAAAAGCAGCAGCAACAGAATCTATAAAGGCTGTGGCACATGTGAATGAAGTCCATTCTGCTTCTGCAAAAAATGACCTCTTGTTGCCAGACTTGTCTCATTCCCTTTCTGCATATTAAAGCCTTCCATTCTATTTATTGATTTGAGAGAGAGAGAGAGAGAGAGAGAGAGAGAGAGAGAGAGAGAGATCAATTTGTTGTTTCACTTATTTATGCATTCATTGCTAGCTTCTTGTATGTGCCCTGACCAGAGATTGACTTGCAACCTTGGCGTATCAGGATGATGCTCTAACCAACTGCGCTACCTGGCCAGGGCCAAAGACTTCCATTTTGTACAGCTCTTTGGAACTCCTTTCTATCTGCTAGATGGGATGCTGCCCAATTCATGAATTGTTGAATAAAGCTGATTTGATCTTTAAATTTACTCAGTTGAATTTTGTTTTTTTAAACAAAACTTTGAGGAGGTTGTGGCACTGACTCAGGTCAGGGATGTTGAAGGTCTGGACTAGAATGGTGGCAGTGAGGATGCAGGAAAGTGGACAGATCTGAGAGATATGTAGGATAATAAAATCAAGCTCAGATTGCTAAAAGGATCAGCTGGTCTAGGACTTGGGCCACCATGGCAAAGACTTCCCATCTGACTCTAAGTGAAATGAGGAACACTTGCAGGGATTTGACTAGAGGCATTAGCTGATCTAACTCACGTTATAAAAATGACCACTGGCTCTCATGCTGCAGACAGAAAGTAGGGACAAAGATGGAAGCAGGAAGACCGTTTTTGGAAGCTGTTGTAATAGTACAGGGAGATGATAATGGCTTGGACCAAGGTGGTAGTAATGGTGATGATGATGGTGGTGGTAAAAAGTGATCATATTGGAATATATTTTGAAGGTAGAGCCAACTGAATTGACTGATGGATCCGATGTGCAGCACAAGGAAATGAGAGATGGTAGGAGTAATACTAATATTTTTGGCCTAAGCAACTACAAGAACTTAATTGCCACTTCTTTTTAAATCTTCACCCAAGGATATTTTTACATTTATCATCAGACAGAGTGGGAGGGTAGGAGGGAGAGAGAGAAACATTTATGTGAGAGACACATTGACTGGTTGCCTCCCGCATGACCCAAACAGGGCCAGGGTGGAACTGCAACGGAGGTACGTGCCCTTGCCCAGAATCAAACCCACAACTCTTTGGTCCAAGGGGTTGACGCTCTAACCGCTGAGCCAAACCAGCCAGGGATAAAGTGCCACTTTTTAAGCTAAAATAAATCTGGGACTTTGTGGAGGTCAAGATGGCGGTGGAGGTTAAAGCAGTACTCACTTCCTCCCACACCACATCAAAATTACAAGTAAACTACAGAACAAACATTATTCAGAACCACCTGAAATCTGGGTGAATGAAAGTCCTCCAACTAGGGTATTAAAGAAATCACATCAAGACTGGTAGAAGGGGCAGAGGTGCATGCCCCTACTGGGGATCGAGCCCGAAACTCAGGCATGTGCTCTGACCAGGAATCAAACCAGGACCTCTCCGTCCCTGGGACAGCACTCAATCCACTGAGCCACACTGGCAAGGCTGACCTATGTCATTTAAGAAATGACATGGTGCCCTGGCCGGTTTGGCTCAGCGGTAAAGCTTCAGCCCTGGGACCAAAGAATCGTAGGTTCGATTTCGGTCAAGGGCACATACTTTGGTTGTGTATTGGTCCCTGGCCTTGGTGAGGGGTCATGTGGGAGGCAACCAATTGATGTGTCTCTCTCACATCGATGTTTCTCCCTCTTTCTCTCTCTCTCTCTCTCTCTCTCTCTCTCTCTGTCACTCTAGCTGAAGAGAAAATATCATCTGGTGAGGATTTAAAAAAAAAAAAAAAGAAATGACATGGTGAGGAGGAGAGACTGTTCCATGACTTGACCAATGTCTGCCCAGTGAGCTATACAAGGCCAGAAAGGGCATATTGCTTACTGCAAACCCCCCTTAGAGAATGATTGTACTTGATATTCATTCTGACATAAATCAGCATCCCTCGCCTGCCTCCCACTTGTGCTGCTTCCTGTCAGACCATTGTCCTGACTTGGTCAAGCATGTAATTTTTTGGTACCTGGCAGCATTCATATACTAGTACCTATGACTATTCCTGCCCCTGAACTCCACCCCTTTTACCCTATATAACTCTTTGGTGCCTGCCAAGAGGCACAGGGATCCATTTCATCTTGCATTGGCCCAAGACATGACTTGTATGCAAGTTTCCCTTTAAAAAAAACTTTATTAATTACCAGACTGTAGAGGCCAGACTCTTTCTTCAGTCTTTCCCTGTCCTTTGCTTAAGGGGGTAGATTTTCAGTCTCTGGGCTTTTCTCTGGGTCTATATGTATGAACACATGGTGTGTGGGATTTGCTTTAAAATACTAATGCAGCCCTGGCCACTTTGGCTCAGCGGTTAGAGCGTCGGCCCGCGGACCAGAGAGTCCCAGATTTGGTTCCTGCTAAGGGCACTACCTCGTTTGCAGTTTGTCTCCGCCCTGGTTGGAATCGTGTGGGTGGCAACCACTCGGTGTGTCTCTGTCACATCGATATTTCTTTTTCTCTCTTCCTCCCGCTCTATCTGAAGATAAATGCAAAAATGTCCTCAAGAGAGGATTAAAAAAATAAAAAATAAGTGAAATATAATGCAAAGAAAAGAGAGAAGGGCACCCGGCCAGTGTGGCTCAGTGGTTGAGCATCAACCCATGAACCAAGAGGTCACTGGCTCGATTCCTGGTCAGGGCACATGCCCAGATTGTGGGCCAAATCCCCAGTGGGGGGCATGCAGGAGGCAGCCAGTTAATGTCCTCTCTTATCCTCTCTCTCTCTAATATCAATAAAGAAAAAAATTTAAAAAAAAAAAAAAAGAGAGAAGGGGATAGAGAAGCCAGACATAACCCGGCCTGTGTGGCTGAGTGGATTGAACATCTTCCCATGGACTGAGAGGTCCTGGTTGGGTTCCCTGTCAGGGCACATGCCTGAGTTTCAGGCTCTATCCCCAGTAGGGGGCATGCAGGAGGCAGCTGATAGAAGTTTCTCTCTCACATTGATGTTTCTACCTCTTTTTCCCTTCCTCTCTCTCTAAAAAATCAATAAAAACAAAATAAAAAAGAAAGAAAAAAATCAATAAAAACGTATTTTTTAAAAAATAGAGAATAAACCACATTGGAAAAAAAAGCCAGACACAAAAGAATACATACTAGCCCTGGTAGGTGTGGCTCAGTTGGTTGGGTGTCCTCCTGTTGTAGACCAATGAGACAGACCAGACTCAGACTCCGAACTGGGTTCAAATTAAGAGAGCTTTATTAGCTGCGCAGCGACTGTCCCATCCTACACAGAGGAGAGAGCAGCCCCGAGCTCAGGGGGAGGGTTGTTTATATATTTGTCTTAGCCCCTGTTAAGGGATTTGGATTAAGGGTATGCGAGCAAGCAAGCAGGTACAGAAGCAGATATTTGCAGTTAGCTGTTATGCCTGAGGGAACAATCAGTTTCTGTGTACACAAAGCAATGGTTATCTATACAATGCAGTGGTTATCTGTTAGCAGATAGTTCTTGCCATTTCCTTAAAATCCAGGGGGCAAGGTCATGTGTTTGTCCTTTACACTCCCATGCACTGAAAGGTTGCTGGTTTGATTCCCAGTCAGGGCACATGCCTGGGTTGTGGGCTCAATCCCTGGTAGGGGACATGCAGGAGGCAGTCAATGTTACACTCTCTCATCGATGTTTCTCCCTTCTCCCTTCCTCTCTCTAAAAATCAATAAAACTATAGGAAAAAATATATATACTATATGATTCCACTTACAGAAAAATTCAAGAACGAGCCCTGGCTGGTTTGGCTTAGTGATTAGAGCGATGATCCTAAGACCAGAGTCACAGGTTCAATTCCAGTCAAGGGCATGTACCTTGGTTGTGTGTTTAAACCCCAGCCCCAGTCAGGGTCATGCGGGAGACAACCAAACGATGTGTCTCTCTCACATCAATATTTTTCTCTCTCTTTCTCTCTCCTTCCCTCCCTCCCACTCTATCTAAAAAAAAATCAATGGAAAAATTTCCTCAGGCCCTGGCCAGTTTGGATCAGCAATTAGAGTGTCGGCCTGCGGTCCAGAAAGACCCACGTTCGGTTCCCACTAAGGGCGCGTACCTCAGTTGCAGTTTGTCACCAGCCCTGGTTGGGCTGTGCGGGTGGCAGCCACTCGATGTGTCCCTTTCATGTCGGTGTTTCTCTCTCTCTCTCTCTCTTCCTCTCTTTCCCTCCCACTTTATCTGAACAAAAAAATGAAAAACATGTCCTCAGGTGAGGATAAAAAATTAATTAATTAATTAATTAATTAATTAATTAATTAAACCTAATGTTTAAAAAAAAGAAAGAAAATATTCTCAGGTGAGGATTTAAAAAAAAAAAGTTCAAGAATGAGCAAAACTAATCTATGGTGATAGGAATCACAATACAGTAGTCTCCCCCTTATCTGTGGTTTTGCTTTCTGTGGTTTTAGTTACCATGGTCAGAAAATTTTAAGTGGAAAATTCAGAAATAAAAAAAATTGATAAGTATGAAATTATGTGCATGCTGTTCTGAGTAGCATGATCACACCATCCCACTGCCTGGGACATGAATCATCCCTTTATACAGCATATCCACATTGGGTACACCCTCCTCCTGTTAGTCACTTAGTAGCTGTCTTGGTTATCAAATCGACTGTCACAGTATTGCAGTGCTTGTGTTCAAGTAACCCTTATTTTACTTAATAATGGCCCCAAAGTGAAAGAGCAGTGATGCTGACAATTTGGATATGCAAAAGAGAAGATGTTAAGTGCTTTAAGTGAAAAGGCGAGCAGAGTACAATAAGATATTTTGAGAGAGACCACATTTATATAACAATTATTTCAATATATTTTAATATTCTATTTTATTACTAGTTATTGTTGTTAATCTCTTACTGTGCCTAATTTATTAATTAAACTTTATCACAGGTATGTATGTATAGAAAACAACATTTATACATAGGATTCAGTACTACCCATAGTTTCAGGCATCCAATGGAAGTTTTGAAATATATCCCCTGCAGCCCTGATTGATTTGGCTCAGCGGTTAGAACATCACCCACGGACCGGAGAGTTGTGAGTTCAATTCTGGTCAAGGGCATGTACCTTGGTTGTGGTTCGATACCCCACCCTGGTCGAGGTTGTTCGGGAGGCAACCAACTGATGTGTGTCTTTCATATCAATGTTTCTCTCTTTCTCAAAAAAAAAAAAGAAAAGAAAAATATATCCTCTGCAAATTAAGGGGTCTACTGTAGTGTTTACCTCAGATAGAATGAGTATTGATTAAATGGAGTACAAGGAACCTTCCAGGGAGATGAAAATGTTCTATATCTTGAATTGGGTTGAGGTTATATGGCTGTATGATTGTTTCTCAGTATTCACAGGGGATTGGTTCCAAGACCCCAGAGGATACTAAGATCCAAGGATACTCAAGTACCTTAAATAAAATGGCATAGGCCCTGGTCGGGTAGGCTCAGTGGTTAAAGCTTCAGCCCATGGGTCAATGAGTTGCGGGTTTGATTCCAGTCGAGGGCACATACCTCAGCTGTGGTTCATCTCCGGCCTGGTCAGGTCATGCCGGAGGCAACCAGTTAATGTGGCTCTATCACAGCAATCTCTTTATCTCTCTCTCTCTTTCTCTCTCTCTCTCTTTCCCTCCCTCCCATTCTATCTATTGATAAATAGAAATATATCCTCGGGTGAGGAATAAAAAAAAAATACACTTGGCATATAGTGCAAGTGGGCAACCCAGCTAGTCTGAGTGCCCAACCTGGTAGAGGTTTAGGAGTTTTATACCATTCTTCCTACATGTTTCAAGGTCCCCTGTCAGATATCCAGCAACAGACTGGACTTCAAGGACCCCCTTTACTTTATATGGCTTTCTCCAGAATTTATGAGAACATCTGGCAATTTTATCTTTGCAAGTCCCAAGACTGCTGACTTCTTTGTTCAGTGGTGAGATAAACTCCTCTTTTTTTCCCCCTTTCCCTCCTCCTGCCTTAGCAGTTATCTTTCCTACGTAACATCCCCCAAGTGATATTTGTCCTTGGGTTTAGCTAGCATAAATGACATTCATTGAGTCTTTGTTCTCCATCCCACCCCCCTCCCCGGCCAGGGTGATTTAACCTCTCTGGGTAGAGAGGAAACATATAAACCATTTGCTCTCAGTGTCCTTGTTTGTGGAAGATAAAGTCTTGCAATTCACAGGCTGGCTGCAAGTTGCCCAAACTCTTTGGCCTTGTTTAATTTTCTTGCCTCAGTTTCCCCATTCCACTTACCCAGGAATTATTCTAACTTCTTACTATTCGGCCACACAACCATGCAACAATCATAGGCCTAACTACAAAGTACATGTCAGCAATAATGTAATTTTTAAAAATATTTTCAATCTACTGTTGGTTGAATCCACAGTTGCAGAACCCACAGATAAAGCGGGTCAACTGTATATATATATGGAAAAATCAAATTATACAGTTAAGATTTGTATATTTTCCTATATGAAATTATACCTGAATAAAATATTATAAAAAATAATTTATAATTACAAAAGCAAAATAAATGCATGCTTTTTACAGGAAATTAAAACAAGTATAACTAGAAGAATTAAAGCCTTGAATCCATTTCTGGAAACATGGGTTTATAGTCTTCCCGCAGGTATGAGATGGGACAAAGGGAGAGAGTGTTTTGTGCAGTCAACAAAGGGCGGGTCCAGGATATGTGGGGAAAGCCATAAAGACATAGTTTCCATTCAAGATAAGAAAGATCCTTTTTACACCTTTTTCCAGAAATGAAACAGGCTCACTTGAACCATAATGAACTGTCTTCAGGGTGTGGGAGCAGAAGGCTGTCAGTCATAAGGCAAGGACGTTGTAGAGGGCATCCAAGCATCAGGGGTTGGATTAGAAAACCTAGGTCTCTTGCCTTGTATCCTCTGCTACTGTGTCCCTTTAAGCAGGGAGTGGAACAGGTCCTCTCATATTGTCCCTTGGTTTTAATATTTATGACCAAGCCCATAATCTGGTAGCCATAGACAGCCGGGGAACTAGCTTTTAAATTTGAGCCCTGGTGGAAGTGAAGGGAGAAGGAAAAACAATTTGGTGGAAAAACAAAAATAATGCTGAGCTTGGGAGTAAGACCTACGTTCTATCCTCCTCTGCCTCTGACTCTGTGCCTTGTGCAAGTCCCTTGCCCTCTTTGAGCCAGGTGGCTAGGCTGTCTTGTTCCCCTGCCTTTCTGAATACAGGCATCCTTTAAGGCTGCATGGGACTCCTGAAGAGGAAGGTATTGGGATGAGTGACTGCCATGATTGTAGTGGGAGACAGTAGAAGCTCTAGGTTTCATTCCCCATCTCTTATGAACCACTAGAAGAACAGATAGTCATGCCCCCTCCCTGCTTTATTGATTCTAGGTTACCCCAAGACATCCCAGACTGCCCACAAGCTATCTGGGTCATTTAAAGAACTTTAGGGTGAGTCTACCCAACCTAGGTCAATTTCAATGGGTTCTCTGCCCAGCTGAAGGCAATTTCCTAGAAGATAAGCAATTAGAACTGACTCTGGGCAGGGTCTCTTTAGGGCCTTGCTCCAGGAAGGGCCCTGGGGATTTGAGTCCCACCCTGCCTGCCCAGCTGCCCTGGAGGAAAAGGGGGAAGCTCTGGATCTAATCCAAAACACCTCTGGCTCACTACCTCTTCTGTCATTGTTGCTTCTTTCTTCTCTCTTTTCTCTCCTGTCTCTCTTCTTGGGGTTACAAATAAATGTTAACAAGTAAGCAAATTCACAAATACAGAATCGGCAATGAGGATCAAGGGTATGTTATATAGGAGGAATCTGGAGAAACATCTGACTGCCAGGAAGAGTCAGGGAAGACTGTGACCGACCTGGAATACAGAGAAGTCCAGACAGGGGAACTGTAACCAAAAACTAATCATGTGCGGCAAAAGTGTTCTCGGGTGAAGATTTAAAAAAATATATTTGAAAAGGACTTCCAGTCAAGATGGCGGAGTAGGTAAACGCAGTGTTCAGTCCTCCCACAACCACATCAAAGTTACAACTAAGCCCTGGCCAGTTTTGCTCAGCGGTTAGAGCGTCGGCCCGCGGTCCAGAGAGACCGGGTTCGGTTCCTGCTAAGGGCATGTACCTCGGTTGCAGTTTGTCCCCAGCCCTGGTTGGGTCGTGCGGTTGGCAACCACTCGATGTGTCCCTTTCACATCGATGTTTCTCTCTCTCTCTCTCTCTCCCTCCCACTCTATCTGAACAAAAAATGGAAAAATGTCCTCAGGTGAGGATAAAACAAACAAAAATCATGGTGATACCTTGGCTGGGAAGGTCCTCCCTGAGGACTTAGGGATCCCCGTTTCACACCAGGTGCCCCGCTTAGGGTTCCAGTGCCAGGAAGAAAAGTCCCCTTAACTTCTGGCTGGAAAAACCAGCGGGAACTGAGGCTTAGGAAGGCTGAGGCAGTTGGAGCCCCAGGCAGCTCCTCTTAAAGGGCCCACGCACGGTCTTACTCGGACTCACTCCCTCTAAGCTTAAAGGGGAGGCAGCTCGAGGGGCACCAGAGACATACAGGGAAGAACTGAGTTGTTTGGCACTGGAGCAAGGGCTGGAGAGGGGGCTTTCTCCGGGACAGACCTGCTATCAGAGGCCTTTGTTCCTTTGGTGAGCCCTGCCCTGGGGCGGCAGACAGCCGCCATATCTGGGACCCCAGCAGCCTGGCTCACACTGTTTGCCCCGCCCTGGTGATTCCTTGAGGCCCTGCCCCACCCAACTTTCAGGCCCACCCACGCTGTTGCCAGTTGCCTTATCATAGGACTGGCCTGTCTCGGATCCTGCCTCAGGTTTTCTTAAATTCTTTCAAACAAGCAGCATCTGGCCTCAGCTAGCCAGCCTCATACCTCTCGTTAAGTAATACATAGAAACAAACACAAGGAGGCAGCCAAAATGAGGAGACAAAGAAACAGGTCCCAAATAAAAGAACAGAACAACCCCCAGGAAAAGAACTAAGCGAAATGGAGATAACAGATGCAGAATTCAAAACATCGCTTATAAGGATGCTTAATGAACTTAGTGAGAACCTCAATGAACCTAGTGAGGGTCTCAAGAGCATAAAAAAGGATGAGTCAGAAATGAAGGAGGCACTAACTGAAATAAAAAATAATTTACACAGATTCAATAGTAGAGGTAAAGCCAAGGAGCAAACCATCGATTTGGAATGTAAGGAAGCAAAAAACACCCAATCAGAACAACAAAAAGAAAAAAGGATCCAAAAAAATGAAGATAGTGTAAGGAGCCTCTGGGACAACTTTAAGCATGCCAACTTTTGCATCTTGGGGGTGCCAGAAGGAGAAGAGAGAAAACAAGAAATCGAAAACCTATTTGAAATAATAATGGCAGAAAACTTCCCTAACTTGGTGAAGGAAACAGACATACAAGTCCAGGAAGCACAAACAAGTTGAACCCCAAGAGGCCTACACCAAGACACATCATCATCAAAATGCAAAAGGTTCAAGACAAAGAGAGAATCTTAAAAGCAGAAAGAGAAAAGCAGTTAGTTACCTACAAGGGAGTTCCCAAAAGACTGTCAGCTGATTTCTTAAAAGAAACTTTGCAGGCCAGAAGGGAGTGGCAAGAAATATTCAGAGTGATGAAAACCAAGAACCTAAACTGAGATTACTCTATCCTGCAAAGCTGTCATTTAGAATTGATGGCCATATAAAGAGTTTCCCAAAGAAGAAAAAGCTAAAGGAGTTCATCACCACCAAACCATTATTATATGAAATGTTGAAGTGTCTTCTTGAAGAAAAAGATAAAAAATATGAACAAACAAAATGGCAATGAATACAAATCTATTGACAATTGAATCTACAAACAAAATGAAAAGCAGAACAAAAACATTCTCATAGATATAGAGAACATTTTGTTGGTTGCCAGATGGCAGGGGGGTTGGGGGAATGGGTGAAAAAGGTGAAGGGATTAAGAAGTACAAATTGGTTGCTAGACTGACAAACCTCAAAGGGAAGGGGGGTTGGAAGAGATAAACCAAAGAACTTATATGCATATATGCATAACCAATGGACACAGACAACAGTGTGGAGAAAGACAGGAGGAGGGCGGGAGTGGGGAGGAGGGAGTCAATGGGGGGGGGGGAAATGAGGAACATCTGTAATACATTCAACAATAAAGATTTAAAAAAAAAACTAATCATGTGGTTTGACAAAGGACTATTTCTTTCCTATTCCCAGGTATTTTTTTTTCTTATTTTTTTATTTTTTTATTTTTATCCTCACTCGAGGATATTTTTCCATTTTTTGTACAGATAGAGTGGGAGGGAGAGAGGAAGGGAGAGAGAGAGAGAAACATCGACGTGAAGGGACACATCGAGTGGCTGCCACCCGCACGACCAACCAGGGCCGGGGACAAACTGCAACCGAAGTACGTGCCCTTAGCGGGAACCGAACCGGGGTCTCTCTGGACCGCAGGCCGACGCTCTAACCGCTTAGCCAAACTGACCAGGGCCTCAGGTATTTGTTGATCTCATAGATGTTGTCTTCTCTTTCACTGTATCTTCTAACTCCGCACTGGATAATAGAACTTTCTGCAGTGATGAATGCGGAAGGCAGTTAGACAGACATGAGCAGAGCAAGGGCAATGGGCCGGGTACAGAAGGTCACCAGAGTGAAAAGCCCTGGATAGGTCCCTAGCAAAGGACAATTGCAGGATAGGACCTCTCCCCTAAGGTGACCTTTCCTCTCCTAGCATATCACTGGTCATACAGTCCAACCCCTGACCTTTCCTCCCTAGAAATAACATCTAGGCCTCAGTGGTATTTCAGCTCCAGGTTTAGAAAAGCAGTAAAACTCATGGCTGACCGCAGGACCAGCTGCATTGGATAATGGCCCCCTACCCTAGCACCAACCAATCAGTCAGTGGAGACTCAGACCCTGAAAGGACACACCTAGAAAACTGCCGAATATTCTATTAAGATCTTTCCCTGGGACCTCCCCTAAAATTTCCACCCTTAAAACCCTTAGGACTGAGAACTCAGTGCACTCTCCCTCCTGCACCTTTTCCTTCCCCATCCCCCTAGGTGTATCGCCTTTATCGTCCTCACTTCTAAGTCCCAAGGGCTCTTTCTTTACCTCTATAGCTTGTTTCCTAAGACCATTTCTTCTATGAATTCTACCTCTGTTATTTTACAAATAAGTGTTCTCTTATAGTTTGAGCCTTGGGCTCTGAAGTCTTTCCTAGCCAGAACTCCAGTACCGAGGTAGCTGAACACAGTTCTGGTCTGACCCCACTGGTCTAACACCTAGTGCCATTCCCACCAACTCCAACAATGAACATATTCTATAACTACACTAATATAGGAGCCACTAATCACATGTGGCTATTGAGAACTTAAAATGTGGTGAATATGCCCTGGCCGGTTTGGCTCAGCGGTTAGAGCGTCGGCCTGCGGTCCAAAGAGACCCGGGTTTGGTTCCCGCTAAGGGCACGTACTTCGGTTGCAGTTTGTCCCCGGCCCTGGTTGGTCGTGTGGGTGGCAGCCACTCGATGTGTTCCTTTCACGTCGATGTTTCTCTCTCTCTCTCTCCCTCTCTCTCCCTCCCACTCTATCTGTACAAAAATTGGAAAAATGTCCTCGGGTGAGGATAAAAAAAAAAAATGTGGTATGAGTGAAAAGAACTGAATTTAAGGTTTTAGGTAATTTTAATTATTTTAAACTTAAATTTTTTTTCAGAGTTTTTAATTTTTATCTTCAGATAGAGCAGGAGGGAGAGGGAGAGGAAGAGAGAGAAACGTCGATGTGAGAGAGACACATTGACTGGTTGCCATCCACATGACCCCCAAACGGTGCTGGGGACAAACTGCAACCGAGGTATGTGCCCTTAGCAGGAACCAAAACCGAGTCTCTCTGGTCCATGGGCTGACGCTGTAACCACTGAGCCAAACCGGCCAGGGCTAAATTTAAATTTAAATAGCAACACATGGTAGTGGTTATTATGTCGGACAATGCAGTTTTAACTGATTGTAGTTTGTGTTTATAAAGGGTACTGATTATTTTTTAAAGCATGAGATTTATTTATTTATTCTTTTTTTTTTTTTAATCCTCACCCAAAGGAGAAAGGGAGGAAGAAAGAGAGAGAGAAACATCGATGTGAGAGAGACACATCGACTGGTTGCCACCCATACAACCCTAACCGGGGCTGGGGACAAACTGCAACCGAGGTACATGCCCTTAGCGGGAACTGAACCCAGGCCTCTCTGGTCCACGGGCCAATTCTTTAACTGCTGAGACAAACTGGCCAGGGCTATTTATTCTTTTTATTTACTTATTTTTCTTTATTGATTTGATAGAGGAAGGGAGAAAGAGAGAGAGACAGAAACATCGATGAGAGAGAACATCGATAGGCCACCTCCTGCATGTCCCCCACCAGGGATTTGGCCCTCAACCTGGGCATGTGTCCTGACCAGGAATTGAACTGGCGACCTCCTGGTGCATGAGTCGATGAGCCACATCGACCGGACTATTTATTCATTTTTTTAATCCTCACCAGAGGATATGCTTAGAGAGAAGAAGGAGAAAAAGAGAGAGAGGGAGAGGAAAAAAATCCATCAGTTGCCTTCCATACTTGCCACAACCCAGGATCAAACCCACCACCCACGTATGTACCCAGACCAGGAATTGAACCGGCAACCTTTTGGTGCACAGGAAAATGCCCAACCAACTGAGCCACTATGGTCAGGCAAGAGTATTGATTTTTTTAATATTAATTTCATACCTGCCCTGGTCAAGTGGCTCAGTTGGTTAGACCATCATCCTGTACACCAAAAGGTTTTGGGTTCTATTCCCAGTCAAGGCACATACCTGAGTTTTGGGTTTGATCCCGTCAGGGCACATTCAGGAGGCAACTAATCGATGTTCTCTCTCACATCGATGTTTCTCTCTTTCTTTCTCTCTCTCTCTCTCCTTTCCTCTCCTCTCCCCCCAAAACCAATAAACGTATCTTAGGGTGAAGATAAAAATTTTAAAATAAAAAATTTATATCCATTTTTCTTACTGAATTTTTTATTGATAGTTGTTTCTCATTTGATTAATTTGTTTTCTCTTAGAATACAAATATATCATTGATAAAGATAATTTACCTATTTCTTTCCCATTTTTATTTTTGTCTAATTGCATTGACTATGTTAAAAAGAAACAACAGACCCAAAATGGAGTCACTTGTAGTAAACCCCACCAAAACTTAATGCCTAACCTAACTGCAGTTTCAGTCTCCCAGGAATGGAATTTCCTTATAACACTAGTAATAAGGTAATCTGCCTGATAAGACCCCTGCTTTCCCCCTAAGGCAGCGGTTCTCAACCTGTGGGGCCCAACTCCTTTGGGGGTTGAATGACCCTTTAACAGGGGTTGCCTAAGACCATCGGAAAACACGTATTTCCGATGGTCTTAGGAACCGAGACACCGCTCCATCGTCTCCAGGCAGGTCCGCCCACATACAACATGAGGAACTGTATTATAGGGCGAAGGCATTAGGAAGGTTGCGAACCACTACCCTAAGGGACGGTAACCTTACCTGAAATAATCCACTCTCTTTTTTTTTTTTTTTTTAAAGAATAATTTTACTGATTTTTTAAAAGAGAAAGTGGAAGGGAGAAAAGAGAAACATCAATGTAAGAGCAACATCGATCAGCTGCCTCCTGCATGCTTTATACCAGATGCAACCTGGGAAGCTCTTGATGCATGGGACAATGAACCAACTGATCCACATGGCCAGGCAATAAATATACTCTCTCTCTTTTTTTTTTATCCTGACCCGAGGACATTTTTTCATTCATTTTCAGACAGAGTGAGAGGGGGAGAGAGAGGAAGAGAGAAAGAGAAACATCAATGTGAGAGAGACACATCGAGTGACTGCCACCCACATAACCCCAACCAGGGCTAGGGACAAACTGCAACTGAGGTAGTGCCCTTAGTAGGAGCCAAACTCAGATCTCTCTGGACCACGGGCCGATGCTCTAACCGCTGAGCCAAACTGGCCAGGGCAATAATCTACTCTCTTAACTTCCTTGTTCCACCCTCTCTGTCTATAAAACTTTTCATTTTGTACTCTTTGGAGTGCCTTTTTGTTTACTAGATGGGATGCAGCCCGATTTATGAATCATTCAATAAAGCCAATTAGATCTTAAAATGTATTTGGTTGAATTTTGTTTTTTTAACAGCTAATATCTCCTATTAAAGATTATATAATCATAGACGGGTGAAAGTTTTCTTATTACTGATTTAGTAGAATTTCTAAATGTGATTTCTTATTTTTGTATATGAAAATGATAGAAAGAGGTGACAAATGAATTGTTCTGTCCCCCAAGCTTGCTCCTTCTCCAGTTCGCCCTGTGTTACTGAGTTGAGGCACCACTGTTTCTCAAGTTAGAAATCTAGGCATCTCCTTTCTTTCCCTCTTCCTCTTTATTATACAGACCAACCAGCTGTCAAATCTGTCTTCTTTCCATTTCCACTGCCACTGTTAATGGTGGAACAGCACCAGATGTTAGACCTCAGTCCTTGAAAAGAATTCAGAGCCAAGAACTCAAATCACAAGCAAAAGTTTATTTAGAACATCACAGAGGTGGAAGAAGTGGGCCAGCTGCTCTGCATGGACTCAGGAAACAAGTTCCAGAGGCAAAAGAAGGGCACTTGGAGTTCAGGAGAAAGAAAGGCAAAGAAAACGCACTTGGGGGAGAGAAGGAGGGAGGGAGGGAGGGAGGGAGGAAGAGAGAGGGGAGAGGGGAGAGGGGAGAGGGGAGAGGGGAGAGGGGAGAGGGGAGAGAGAGAGAAAGAGAAGGTCTCAGGGGGAGGATTTCAATAGAATTATTTATCAGCTTTCCAGGTGTGTCTTTTCAGGGCTGTGATCTCTACTGATTGGTAGGCACCAGGGCAGGCGATCATTAATCATGAAGCTGGTCCTGGTGTCAGCCAGGGTGTTGCCTGGGCTTGCTGGCCTTGTTGCTTTTCTGGGCCTGGAGCTGAAACACAACCGAGGCCTAGAAGTCTGACCAAAACCCAAGGCTTTTTCCCTGTGATTATTTGATTAGGGTCAGAACCTCATTGTCCTGATGGCTTAATGCTTAAGGGAGTGGTTGTGCAAGGGCTTGTATGGGAGTTATATGAGGCTATTCCCTGGCCCCCTTGTTCTTTCTCTAAGGGTGTCTGATGCATGACTAGGGACAAACCAGGGAAGAAAAGGTCAGGAGAGGGGCCAATGGTATGACCAGAGATATGAAAGGACAGGGGTTCTAAACGTCAATATACTAGGAGAGCAAAGGTCCCACCTTACAATTGTCCATTGCTAGGTACCAGGGGCTTTCCCCTGGTGACCTTCTGTACCTGGCTTATCACTCCTACTCTGCTCATGTCTATCTAACTGCCTACTATATGGGCACTACCCAGTCTGCTCCTTTTCGTTGCATAAAAACATTATAAGTACAGTCCACACTAGTCCCAAGTCATCCTGCTTCCACTTTTACTTCCTTCAACCCTTCCTCCACAAAGCAGATGCTATGGTCTTTTCTAATTTTTTTTGTCAGAGTAAGAATGTCCAACCTTGTAGAAAATTTTTTACAAGAATGTATTTGAGCCAAACTGGTGACATGTTGGAAACCAAGATCACAAGTGCTCTGGAGAATGACAGTTTTGCATTTCCTTTTATACATTTGGAATTAGAGGAACTAAGGAAGATTACATGAAGGTGAGAGAAAACAAGGTCAGGATTACAGGATAGTTAACAAGATTATGTACTCTCTTGAGGATGGCTACAGCTCCCAGGGGTCTGAAAAAGAGGACTACTCTGACATTTCAGAGGTGTGTTAACCTAGATGCTTAAGAACAATGGACAGGGTTTGCTTAAGGCAAAGATTAACCTGTCTAGTATAGGCCTGGGTCATGACTACCCACCCTGAATTATGTGATCTGATCACCCTGTGAAGATACTTTCCATCAGATTTATTACAAAACCCCTTTTTTTGTCCACATCTTTATCTAGCATATGACTCTCCTACTTAAAACTCATCAATGGCTTCTTTGTGCTCTTAGGATGAAGATCAAAGTGCTTAACATGGCCTACAAAGCCCTGTGCCATCTGCCTCTGCCTTAATTTTTTAAAAATATAAGTCACGCCCTGGCCAGTGGTTAGAGCGTGGGCCCTTGGACCAGAGTTTTGGGTTCAGTTCCGATCAAGGGCACGATCCCTGGCCCTGGTCTCTCTCACATGAATGTTTCTCTCTTACTCTCTTTCTTCCTTCCTCCCATTTTATCTGGGGGAAAAAAAAAATCAATGAAAAAATATCCTCAGGTGAGGACTGAAAATAATAATAATAAATAAATAAAAATAAAAATGTAAGTCACTTTTGTTTAAATCTCTTAAATGGCCCTGGCCGGTTTGGCTCAGCGGTTGGAGCGTCAGCCTACAGACCAGAGTCCCGGGTTCGGTTCCCGCTAAGGGCATGTGCCTCGCTTGTGGTTTGCCCCCGGCCTTGGTTGGGTCATCTAGGTGGCAGCCACTCAATGTGTCCCTTTCACGTCAATGTTTCTCTCTCTCTCTCTTCCTCTCGCTCCCTCCTGCTCTCTCTGAACAAAAAATGGAAAAATGTCCTTGGGTAAGGATAAAAAATATATATATATATTTGTTGGAGCCCTAGCCAGATTGGCTCAATGGTTAGAGTGTCGGCCCTTGGACTGAACATGCAGGGTTCAATACCTGACAATCAATATGTCTCTCTCACTCCGATGTTTCTCTCTCTCCCTCCCTCTCTCCCTTCCACTGAAATAAAATCTATCTGCCCTCGCCAGTTTGCTCAGTGGTTAGAGCTTCAGCCCACAGACCGGAGAGACCCAGGTTCGGTTCCCGCTAAGGGCACGTACCTCGGTTGCAGTTTGTCCCTGGCCCCAGTGGGGTCGTGTGGGTGGCAACCAGTCAATGTGTCTCTCTCACATCGGTATTTCTTTCTCGCTCTGATCTTTTCTCTCTTCCTCCCACTCTATCTGAAGATAAATGCAAAAATGTCCTTGGGTGAGGATAAAAAATATCTATCTAAAAATAAATAAATAAGAGCCCTGGCCAGTTTGGCTCATAGGTTAGAGCGTCGACCTGTGGTCCAGAGAGACCCGGGTTCGGTTCCCGCTAAGGGCAGGTACCTCGGTTGCAGTTTGTTCCCGGCCCTGATTGGGTCGTGCGAGTAGCAACCACTTGATGTGTCCCTTTCATGTCAATGTTTCTCTCTCTCTCTCTCTCCCTCTCACTCTATCTGAACAAAAAATGTAAAAATGTCCTCGGGTGAGGATTTAAAAATAAATAAATACAAATAAATTAATTAATTAATATTTGTTCGATAAATGGATAGCCACCATCACAAAGCCAGTCAATGACAGATCTGAAATTCCTCTTTGCAATATTGAAAGATGTTGCCCCTTTCTTCCAGCAGGTGGAGCCAAAGCCACATCGGGTCCTTAACAGGAATGGGGTCGGGGTTAGGGGGCAGATTTGCTGAGGACAGCACTACAGAGTCAAAAGGGGAGAAGCAGGATTTTTTTTTCCTTTTCTTTTTTATAGTAATGCTGGATCCAAGCGGAAAGAAAGTCAAGATGGCACTCCTTTCCAAGGATGAGTAGATAAGAGCTGTCCAGAAGAGACCTGGAGTAGCCAATGACCCAAGGGGGTTCTGGGACCTCAGACTGCTTCCTCACTTCTACCTGTACCCCCCCCCCCAAAACCATCCCCCAGTCAGCAGAGGGAGAACAAGTAAAACAAAACAAAACAAGAACAATTTTCTGTGAGCATGAAACTGGAGAGAGACAAGGGTTTTCATTTCCAAATCCTAATTGTACAGTTGGGGAAAGCTGAAGCCAAGAGAGAGGCATCATAGTAGTTCACTAGGAATTGGGTCTGACCCTCAAAGCCCTCTTGTCATAGCTCATGTTCATTTAGCTCCACAAGCTCCAACCGACTATACCTGGCCCTGGACTTGCGTGGGAGACCATAATGAAGGGGGCATGGAAATCTCAGAACTGCCCAAAGGGGTAGGGGGTCAGAAATGGCTTTAGAGAGGCATGCTGAAGCCAGGATACATTGGGCCAAGGTCTGCCAGGGGGACCAGAGGCCAGAGGTATAGTTCAGGGCTGGGCAAGTGGCCTGGAAAAAGGGCTGTATCTAGATCTGGGGCTGGTGAGGCCAGAAGGGGCTGGAACATCCTCCTGAAGGTAGCAGGAACTCACTGAAGGGTTTCTAAACAGGAGCTACTTGGTTATCTTGGATAGTTTGCAGAAGGAATGTGAGCTCAAATCAATGGCAGAGATCAGTGAGAAGGCTGGTTTTCATCACCCTGATAAGTAATTGTGGGGATGGGAAAGAGATCATACCTAATAATCATTGGGATGGGAAAGAAGCAAGCATAAGTGGTTTAGGAAATTTAAAATAAATTAAAAAAAAAAAAAAGACTTGTGGCCAGCTGGTGTGGCTCAGTGGACTGAGTGAGCATCGTCCCATGCACCAAGAGGTTGCCGGTTCAATTCCCAGTCAGGACACATGCCCGGGTTTCTGGCTCAATTCCCAGTGGGGGAGATGCAGGAGACAGCCAATTGATGTTTGTCTCATTGATACTTCTCTCTCTCCCTCTCTCTCTCTCTTCTTCTCTCTCTAAAAAAAATCAATAAAAACATATGTTTTTTATTTTTTATTTTATTTTATTTTTTTAATCCTCATCAGAGGACATTTTTCCAGTTTTTACTCAGATAGAGTGGGAAGGAGAGAGAGGAAGAGAGAGAAACATCGATGTGAAAGGGACACATCGAGTGGCCGCCACCCACACGACCCAACCAGGGCCGGGGACAAACTGCAGCCAAGGTACGTGCCCTTAGCGGGAACCGAACCCGGGTCTCTGTGGACCGCAGGCCAACGCTCTAACCGCTGAGCCAAACCGGCCAGGGCTGTTTTTTAAAAAGCATAGAAATTTTTAGCCCTGGCCGGTTTGGCTCAGCAGTTAGAGCGTCGGATTGCGGACCAGAGAGTCCTGGGTTCAGTTCCCACTAAGGGCATGTACCTTGGTTGCAGTTTGTCCCTGGCCCTGGTTGGGGTCATGTGGGTGGCAACCACTCGATGTGTCTCTCTCACGTCGATATTTCTCTCTCTCTCTTCCTCCCTCTCTTCCTCCCACTCTATCTGAAGATAAATGCAAAAATGTCCTCGGGTAAGGATAAAAATAAATAAAAAGCATAGAAATTAAAAAAACAAAAACAGGACTTGGTGGTTAAGAATTAACTAATTGAACTGATCTTTATTAAGTTCCTGTTAGCATCACTTTATAAATTTATAAAACTGGCTTGGCAGAATTTCATTAGCAAAATATGTAGCCCCACACCCAAAACCAAGCCTAAACAGTCTTAAATGCTTCTCTTCTCTGGGTCTCATTTACCATTTATAAAAAAAGAGGTTGAACTGGTAGCTCCTGACCCTGACAGCTTTGCTTTTTCTGACATTTGGAGCTTGGCTTAAGGATTTAAAACCCAGTGATCTGCAGGCTTCTACCAATTTGACAGAGCCGATTGCTAAATTTTCAGGAATTTTGCAAGATAGTACAATGACTGGCAACTTGAAATTGGCTATAGTGGGAGTATATACACCATGGAAATAGGCAAATGCTACAAACTAGGCCTCCCCAGTGTCCTCCCTGCCAGAGGTGGTTTTCACCAGCACACCAGTGAGACCCCTCTTCAACTGATACACATATACCCAGCCAGGTACATTCTCACTTTCCAACACTATCATTAACAATTGTAAAGAAAGAATCATAGGTCCCTAGGACCCCACATGTCCCATCACACAGAATCTACCTCAGCACAGCCAGGCCCACATGCTCAGGCCCACACAGGGTGCAAAAACACCACATCTGGGTCTGAACCATCTGACAATAGATCAGTTGTTACCAGACAAAGGGGAACAGAGGTTGGTGGTGAACATACTGGAGTCTCACGGTGAACATACTGGAGTCTCACAGACCTAATATGGAATTCCAGTTCGGTCCTCTTGGCTATGTGTTAGCCAAGTCCCTCTCAACACAGAAGCTGTTTCTTCATCTTTATTTTATTTTATTAAAACAAAATTTTTTTTCCCTTTGATTTGAGAGAGGAAAGGAGAGGGAGAAACATTATGAGAGAACATTGATTGGCCACCTCCTGCACGCCCCCCACTGGGGGTTTAGCCCACAATCTGGGCATATGCCCTGACCAGGAATCGAACCAGGACCTCCCAGTCCATGGGACAACAGTCAATCCACTCTGAGCCACACTGGCTGGGCTGTTTCCTTATCTTTAAAATGGGGACAGCCCTGGCCGGTTTGGCTCAGCGGTTAGAGCGTCTGCCTGCAGTCCGGAGAGACCCGGGTTCGTTTCCCGCTAAGAGCATGTACCTCGGTTGCGGTTTGTCCCCGGTCCTGGTTGGTCGTGCGGGTGGCAGCCACTCGATGTGTCCCTTTCACATCGATGTTTCCCTCTCTCTCTCTTCCTCTCTCTCCCTCCCACTCTGTCTGTACAAAAAATGGAAAAATGTCCTCGGGTGAGAATAAAAAAATAAAATAAAATGGGGACAGATCCTGCCCTGGCTGGTTTGGCTCAGTGGTTAGGGCATCGGCCTGTGGACAAATGAGTCTCAGGTTCGATTCTGGTCAAGGGCACATACCTCGGTTGTGGTTTATCCCTGGCCCTGGTCAGGTCATGCAAGAAGCAACCAGTCGATGTGTCCCTCTCACATCGATGTTTCTCTCTCCCTCCCTCCCACTCTATCTCATGATAAATAGGAAAAAAAAAAAAAAAGATTCTCAGATGAGGATTAGAAACAAAAATAAAAAATAAAATGGGGACAAATCCAGCCCCAGTCAGTGTGCCTCACTCAGTTGGTTGGAGCATTGTCCCATACATGAAAAGGTGGTGAGTTTGATCCCTGGTCAGGGCACATACCCAGGTTATGGGTTCAATCCCTGGTTGGGGCATGTGCCCGAGGCATCCGATCAAAGTTTCTCTCTCACATTAATGTTTCTCTCCCTCTCCCTTCCTTTTTCTAAACTCAATAAAGTTGTCCAGCCCGTGTGGCTCAGTGGTTGAGTGTCAACCCATGCACCAAGAGGTCACCGGTTCGATTCCCAGTCAGGGCACATGCCCAGGTTGTGGGCCCGATCCCCAGTGGAGGGCATGCAGGAGGCGGCCAATCAATGTTCTCTCTCATCGATGTTTCTATCTTTCCCTCTCACTTCCTCTCTCTAAAGTCAATAAAGGGAAAAAAAAGTTAAAAATAAATAAATAAATAAATAAATAAAATGGAGACAAACTCTGACTTAGAAGGATGGTTTCCAGGATTAAATGAGAACACCAGCAAAGTGAATGTAAAGCCTCCACACCATGCCTGGTAAAGACAGGTGTTCAGTAAATGTTAGCCAATACTATTATCACACCTCCAGACTCGTTCTCCTTACCCAGGGTCCCTTCGGCTCAGTGCTCCCTCTTACTATCTGAATTTTGGCACAGAGGGGCTCAGTGAGTGATAAAGTACAAAAACAGAAATAGGCAGCTCCGTTTTCCAGTTTTTATGAAAATTAATAACATTAATAGCTCACAGACATACGCACACACACACACACATTACTATATACAAAGTCATTAAGTTATTAATTAGTCTTTGTATAAAATGTTTCTACATTAGTGTCTTTGGGTAGGCCCCATCAGTCCTTGGCATATTCACAGTAGCAGCCCCAGGGCACGGCCCCTTGAGCAGGGAGAGGAGAGGCAGGGGCTGTATGAATAGCCTGCCCCAAGGTGGGTATAGGAGGTGTCCTGGGCTGCCTACTCTCTTCTTTGGCTCCCTTTCTGGCACCTGGAGACCTTGAGTGAGGAGGCAAGCAGGCCCAGATTCCTCATGTGGACTGGTGACCCAGGCCTTGTGCTTGGTGACGTCAGGCAACACAGCAGATCCTAGAGGATGCTCGCCAGCTCTGTAGAGTCTGTGTCAGAGCAGCCTGAGCTGCTGGCCTCTTCCCTGCAAGAGCCAGAGAAGACAGGTTAGAAGAATCATCCTCACCCCTCCCTTGCCCCACCTGCCTCATTCCTCTTATAATCTTTGGCCCTGCGGTCTTAGCCAGCTGTTGGGCAAGTATAAAACACTCCCCCTTCTCTTGCCCAACTGGAGTGACTCAGTTAGTTGAGCGTCATCCTGTGCACACAAGATGGATACCAGTTGGATTCCCAGTCAGGGCACATATGGAAGGCAACCAATGTTTCTAGGCTGGCTGATGGGTTGGCATGACTCAGTCCAACCTGGCCTCTGATCTCCCAAAACGCAGGGCTCAGGCCACACCTGAGGTCCTATACGCCAGGAGTGCCATGAAGAGCACAGGGTGTGGAGTCAGAGCGCAGGGTGTGGAGTCAGAACACCAGGCTCTGCCCTTCATCAGCTGGGCCAGTCATTCTTCTTGGTTAAGCCTGAGTTTCTTCATTTGCAGAGTGGGAATCATAGGACCTTATGACAAACAACTAGGGTTGCTGGAGGACTACAGAAGGTCATGAATGCACATTCTCTAAAACAAACTCCTTGAGGGCAGGGATTTTAGTTTCATTTACTAGAGCAATGCCTGCCACATAGTAGGCTTTCAGTAAGCATTTGGTGAATGAATAAATGTAAAACCACTTGGCATGCAACTATGTGTTCAAGAAATATAAGCTGCCACTATTATAATCATTTTTTTTTATCCTCACCTGAGGACATTTTTGCATTTATCTTCAGGTAGAGCGGGAGGGAGGGAGGAAGGAATAGAGAGAGAAACATCGATGTGAGAGAGACGCATCGAGTGGCTGCTACCCACACGACCCCAACTGGGGCCGGGAACAAACTGCAACCGAGGTACATGTCCTTAACAGGAACCGAACCCAGGACTCTGTGGTCCGCGGGCTGACACTCTAACCGCTGAGCCTAACATAATAAATGCTGCCATTATTGTAAACTGGCAGAAGGCACTGGCTGGTATGACTCAGTTGGTTGGGTGTCATCCAGTGCACTGAAGGGTTGTGGGTTCAATTCCCAGTCAGGGCACATCATGCTCAGGTTGCCTCTGTAGGGGGCAGCCTATACTCTCACATCGATGTTTCTCTCTTTCCTTCTCCCTTCTTCTCTCTCTAAAAAGTCAATTAGAAACAATCTTTAAATTGGCTGAGCGGAGGGGTGGAAGAGGGGCTGTCAAGGGAAGGTGTATGGAAGAAAGTCTGGACATGGCCACAGGAGGCACGAGCTGAGGACTTAGACTGGATGATGCCCTTCGTCCACCTCCCTGTCCCCTCCCTCTCACCTCAGAGCCTGCAGGGCCTTCTTGTTCTGCCGCCGCTTCTCCTCGTCAATTGGGTACAGCTTGAAGAGCAGCAGGCCCAGCAGAATGAGGGCTATGGGGGCCATTGTCACCAGCATCTTCAATGTAAACCTGACAGGTGCTGGCTGGGAGCAGCCACGGGTCCGGTACCCCGCAAAGCTGTGGGACCCAATGGGAAGGTGAGTGGTGAGGATGGGGTGCCTAGAGACTGTTCCTGTCTAGCACTGCCCCAGGGTCCCACCCACTCACTCAAGGCTGAGGGTAGAGATGCCCAGTGAGACTCCAGAGGCGAACTTGGTGAAGAAGACATAGAAGGAGAAGAAGATGGGCTCGGTTCCATGGGAGTGGGGCTGCTTCAGGTGGAAGTCATCAATGACATCGGGCAGCATGGACCTGTACAGAGTAGTGGCAGCCATGAGGGCTCATCCACCTCACAACCCCAGGTCCCTACTAGCCCATCTGACACCTCTCTGTGTCCATGAGAAGAAGTGGCCCTCTGGGAGTTTGCAGCTCCATGGACACAGCTCAGTGAGGAGATGGCAACTGCATGTGACTAAGAAGGTCCCTTCCTTCCTCCACGGTGAGGTAGCCCCACTAGGTGCTCCGCTAAGCAAGTAACACGCAGACCAGCCTTAAGCCCCCATTTCTCACCCTGATTAGGTGTTTTTGCATAATTCACAACCTGGACAACTATATGGGAAGATCCGCTCCCTACCCCCAACCTAAACCCACAGAATGGCCTGCAAGAGGAGAAGCCCTCACAGAATTCTCCCAAAGAAGCTTCAGAAGTGGGGGCTGGGAGACTGGGCACATACCCAGGTGACCTGTCTACTTACCAGGGTAGTAAGAAGGCAGCTGCTACACTAATGCCAGCTGCCACAGCTACTACATATGTGACAATCAGGTTGCTCTCCATGAGGGCCACCAGGATGAGAAATGGCACTGCTGACTAGGGAAGGGGGTACAGGAAGATGAGTCAGCTGGGAGGCTCCCACCAGCAACCCCCAGTCCAGGCACTACCCCTTCAGTCCCACTTACTGAGATCCCAACGTATACAGCTGTCTTCTTGCCAAACCGAGTTAGAAACCACTGCCAAAGGGGAATGGTGAATGTAGCCGAGAGCTGTAGATGGAAAAGGGGTGAGGGAAGTGGGTTAGAGCCATGTAACCCCTCCTGCCCTTCCAGGGACCCCAAAGGTGCTCCCAGCGCTGCCTGAGAGCAGCCAGATGGCATCATCAGAGCAGTGAGGAAGTTGATAGGCACCTTTGATGGCTCTCAAAGGGGCTGAGAGCAGGTCCCAGTTTCATCTCCTGCCTTCTCTGAGTACAACTGAGCCAAAGTTCCAAAGTTCCTGGCCTCTACCTCTCTGCTCTTGCTACCTTCTCTACTTGAACATATAACTCCAAACTCTTTTTGTTCCTCCCAGTGTTAATGTAATTGACTAAAAGACTGTATTAGTGGTTTAAGAGTACAACATGATGAACACGCACTCAAACTTTTCCACACTGCTACCTAAGCAATTGTATGTCAGATCCAACCAAGTTATTTTCAGAAACCTCCCTCACCCCTTCATGACCTTGGATCACTCTGAGAAATATCCTCTGACTCTCCAAAGAGCCATCTCACAATCTATGTCACTTCAGCCCAGGCTGCCTACCCGCCCTCAGGGCCCCACACATACCATGATGGCCAGGAGCAGATTCTGGAATTCATTGCGGAAGCCCAAGGTGTAGGTGCAAAACAAGGCGAAGTTCCCCTCCACCAGCTGGGGAAGGAGGCAGGGAGTGGGGAGGAAACACAAGGAAAGATGTGATATTGGGGCTAAGCCTCCCCAAGACACTCCCTATGCTCCCGGGACCTCTGTTTACCCATCCCCTTCCACTCCACCTGTCTCTCAGCCTTGTCACATCCTGAGTCCTTGCCCCCAACCCCAGGCTGAACATGTCAGGCCCCCACTCACCATGAAAGCCAATGAAGTGAAGAGGAAGCCAGTAATAAGTCTGACATATGGGCCATGGCTCATGACCAGCCGAAGGCCCCGAAAGAAGGACATCGGCTCAGCTTGCTGAGATTCATAGGGTTCTGTGGGCCAGAGGAAACAGTAAAGAAGGAGCAGAGGCCCCTCCCAAAACCTGAGGTCCAAGCAGAGGGACAAAGCCATCTTGTGCTGGGGCCTGCACCCCGACCGCCCTCAGAGCTTCTCACCTCTCTGCTCCTTCACACCCAGGACCAGGATGACAGCACAGATGACATAGATGGAGGCAATGACCCCTGCCGCCAGCAGGTATGCATTTTGCTGTAAAGGGGGATAAAGGCAACGTAGAGAGACAGTAAGTCTGGTCTCATCTCAACCCAGCAGCTCCACGCAATGACCTTGGACCAATCCCTTCTACTCTGGGGCCTCACTGTCTCCATCTGTGAAATGGGAAAAATCATCCTGGTCCTGCTGCTGTTTCCCAAGTGTGGGCAAAGTTCAGCAGAACAAAATGTCAAGACACCCGGATTCGGAATCTGGGGACCCACAGTTCAAATCTCCCCTAAATCTACTTTCTGCAACTCACTAGCCTATCACCTAGGCAAATTATTTAGCCTCTATGCTTTAGTTTCCTTATCTACAAAGTGGTTATACTGTCTGGCCGGTGTGGCTCAGTGGCTGAGCATCGATCTGTGCACCAAGAGGTTGCTGGTTCAATTCCTGGTCAGGATACATGCCCAAGTTGTGGGCCTGATCCCCAGTGGGGGGCATGCAGGAGGTGGCCAATCGATGTTCTCCCTCATTGATATTTTCTATCTCTCCCTCTCATTTCCTCTCTCTGTAAAATCAATAAAGGAAAAAAACCAAAAACCCACAAAGTGGCCATATTTACAGTTTGTATATCAAATGCCCAACATTTAGCAAACAATAGCTATTATTACTATTTTGAGGATGACTGCAAACCATCCCATTGTTCCTCATCTCCCCATACCCCACCCTGAAAGGGGCCTCACCGTTTCTCTGAGTGAGTTGGTGCTGTGTGTACGATTGGCACCTTCCGAGGCCACTGCTGAACCATTGGGGTCCTCAAGACAAGGCATATCTGCTTGGCCTACGATTTGCCCTTGGATCGCTGTGCCCAGCACTGTGCCCAGCACCTCCACGGTCATCCCTGAGCAGTGAAAAGAAGGTCCTTTTTGGAGGACACCCATGGCTTGTGGGCCCCCAGGGAGAAAGGTCAAGTGAATAGAAGCCCAGTTCTAGCCAAATGATGGTAGCAGCTCCAACTAGGGTGGCCATAGGGTGGTGGGGCAGATGGCACCTTGGCCTAAATTCATGACCTTGCTCAGTATGACCTCTGGCTAGTCCCTGCATCTCTCTGGTCTCACCAGAGCCATAAGGGGATTCAGTTATTTTTAACCGCTGAGCCAAACCAGCTAGGGCGGGATTCAGTTATTTTTAAAATGGTTTCACCCTGCCAGTGTGGCTCAGTGGACTGAGCATTGTCCCATGGACTGAGAGGTCCTGGTTTGATTCCTGGTCAGGGCACATGCCCGGGTTGTGGACTTGATCTCTAGTACAGGGGTGTGCATGAGGCAGCTGATCAATGTTTCTTTCTCGCATTGATGTTTCTATCTCTCTCCCTTCCTCTCTCTCTAAAAAAATCAATAAAAACATATTTTAAAAAGTTTTTATAACCACTCCCAGCAAGGGAAGAAATGTGGCAGGAGGGTCAAGGAGTGGGGGACCCAGGGTTCCTGGTGGGTGGGATCAGTGGGCTAGGGAGAGACTTACGGTAGGCAGTAGCTGAATCCCGCTCACTCTGCTCTGTGCTGATGAACATGGTGAGAGCTGAGTAGGGAACGTGGAAACACTGGCATGGAAGAGAGGCCCTCGGCCAGTCAGATGATGGACAGACAGATGTGGCTTTGGGCACCAACCCCAGAGGCCCCAGGGACTGCCCTCACCCTTGCCCTGACACCCAGGGGAGGTGCCCACACTCACCGTGACCAGTGTCTGAAAGAGGCAGTAGAAAAGCAAGTACCATAGGGCCTGGCCCTGTGGGAAGTCAGGCACGAACCATATGAGGAAGTAGGCAATGATGGCCAGGGGTGTGGAGAAGATAATCCTGAGGGAAGGAAGGATATATATTAAACTTATATATTATATATATTATTCAGCCTTAAGAAGGAATTAAATTCTGACACATGCTACAACACAGATGAACCTTGAAGACATTATGTTAAGTGAAATAAGCCAGACACAAAAGGACAAATGCCATATGATTCTACTTATGTGACATAACTAGAGTAGTCAAATTCACAGAGACAAAAATAGAAGAATGGTAGTTGCCAGGGGTTGGGGAGAGGGTGAATGGGAGTTACTGTTTTTTTGTTTTATTTTATTTTTTTATTATTATTTTTAAACTGTGAAAAACCTTTTTAATTTTATTTTTGTTACAGATGTTTCTCCTTTTTTACCCCATTGATACCCTCCTCCCCATCCCGCCCCCCCTGCACCGTCCCCGGCTTTGTTGTCCATGTCCATTGGTTATGCGTACATGCATATATGTTCTGTGGTTTATCTCTTCCCACCCTCCCACCCCCTCTTCTGAGGGATGTCAGTCTGTGCCCTACTTCCATGTTTCTGGGTCTACCATATTTCTCAGACTGTTATGTTCATTATATTCCATATATAAGTGAGATCATGTGGTATTTGTCTTTTTCTGCTTGGCTTATTTCACTTAGGATAAAACTTTCCAGGTCCCTCCATGTCATCTCAAAGGATAAGAGATCTTTCTTACAGCTGCATAGTACTCCATTGTACATATGTACCATTGCTTTTTTTATTTTTTATTGTTTTTATCCTCATCCGAGGACATTTTTCCATTTTTTATTCAGATAGAGTGGGAGGGAAGGAGAGAGAGAAACATCGATGTGAAAGGGACACATCAAGTGGCTGCCACCCGCACGACCCAAGCAGAGCCGGGGACAAACTGCAACCGATGTACCATTGTTTTTTTATCCATTTGTCTACTGATGGACACTTGGGCTGTTTCCAGATCTTAGCTATTGTAAATAGTGCTGCTATGAATATGGGGGTACATATATTTTTTCTGATTGGTGTTTCAGGCTTCTTAGGGTATATTCCTAGAAGCGGGATCACTGGGTCAAATGGAAATTCAATTTTTAATTTTTTGAGGTAACACCATTTTGTTTTCCATAGCGGCTGCACCAGTCTGCATTCCCACCAGCAGTGTACTAGAGTCCCCTTTTCTCCACACCCTCGCCAACACTTGTTGTTTGATGATTTGTTGATGGCGGCCATTCTGACAGGTGTGAGGTGATACCTCATTGTTGTTTTAATTTGCATCTCTCTGATGATTAGTGATGATGAGCATTTCTTCATATGTCTCTTGGCTATTTGTATCTCCTGTTCGGAGAGGTGGGGAGTTACTGTTTGATGGTAAGAGTTTCAGTTTGGAAAGCTGGAAAAGCTCTGGAGATGGGTGGTGACAAGTCAGACAATGAGAATATACTTAATGCCACTGAATTGTACACTTAAAAAATGGTTACAATTGTCTGGCGGGTGTGGCACAGCGGTTGAGTGTCGGCCCATGTACTAAAAGGTTGCCGGTTTGATTCCCGGTCAGGGCACATGCCCAGATTGTGGGCCCAATCCCCAGTGGGAGACATGCAGGAGGTGGCCAATCGATGTTCTCTCTCATCACTGTTTCTCTCTCTCTCTCCCTCTCACTTCCTCTCTCTCTCTAAAGTCAATAAAGAAAAAAAAATATTTTTAAAGAAAATTATTTTTAAAAAGGGTTAAGATGGCCCTGGCCAGTTTGGCCTAGCAGTTGGAGCATCAGCCTGTGGACCAAAGAATCACCAGATCAATTCCTGTCAAGGGCATGTACCTCAGCTGCAGTTTGATCCCTGGCCCTTGTTGGGGTTGTGTAAGAGGCAGCCAATCAATGTGTCTCTCAAATCGATGTTTCTCTCTCTTTCTCTCTTCTTCCCTCCTACTGTATCTGAATATCAACGGAGCCCTGGCCAGTTTGGCTCAGCGGTTAGAGTGTTGGCCTGTGGTCCAGAGAGACCCAGGTTTGGTTCCCGCTAAGGGCATGTACTTAGGTTGCAGTTCGTCCCCGGCCCTGGTTAGGTCATGCGGGTGGCAGCCACTCAATGTGTCCCTTTCACATCGATGTTACTCTCTCTCTCTCTCTTCCTCTCTCTCCCTCCCGCTCTATCTGAATAAATAAAAAAAAAGGAAAAATGTCCTCGGGTGAGGATAAAATAAATAAATGAATATCAATGGAAAGTATCCTCAGGTGAAGATTTTAAAAAAATGGCTAAAATGGTTAATTTTATTATATATATATGTACATACATTTTTTAAATCTTTTTTTTTCTTTATTGATTGTTAGAGAGAGAGGAAGGGAGGGGAAGAAAGAGGTGGAAACATCAATGAGAGAGAAAACTGATTGGCCACCTCCTGCATGCCCCCCACTGGAGATTTGACCCACAACCTGGGCATGTGCCCTGACCAGGAATCAAACCAGCAACCGAACCAGCAACCTCTTGGTGCATGGGTCGACGCTCAACCACTGACCCACACTGGCTAGGCTATTATGTATATTTTACCACAAAAAAGGCATATAGCCCTGGTGGGCTTGGCTCAGCAGTTAGAGCATCAGCCTGAGGACCAAAGAGTCACGAGTTCAATTCTGGTCAAGGGCACATACGTAGGTTGCAGTTAGGTACCCAGCCCTGGGTTGTACAGGGGGCAACCAATCAATGTGTCTCTCACATTGGTGTTTCTCTCTCTTTCTCTCTACCCCTCCCTCCCACTCTATCTGAAAATAAATGGAAAAATATCCTCGAGTGAGGATTTAAAAAAAGAGAAAGAAAAAAAAAAAAGGCATATAGACATATTAAAGAAAAAGGAGGCTAAATGGAAATTGGGAGGATGGGGGTGCAATTCACAACTGAGTAAACAGGGTAGCCTGTCTGTGGCTTTGAGAAGGTGACATCTGTGCAGACTTGAATGACAGGAGGAAGTTGGCCTCGCAGACGTGTACAGCATGCAAGAGTGTGTCAGGCAAGAGGGACAGTCCGTGCAAACATCTTTAGGCAAATATGCCAGGCAGGTATGAGGAATAGAAAGGAAGTCAGTGGGGCTGGAATGCAGCGAGCATGGGCAATGCAACTAGGAGATGAGGTTGGAGAGGAAATGGGACACCAGGTCATGTAGGGCCACATAGGCCAGGTAAAAACGCTGGTTCTGCCCTGGCCGGTTTGGCTCAGCGGTTGGAGCGTCGGCCTGCGGTACAGAGAGACCCGGGTTCGGTTCCCGCTAAGGGCGCGTACCTCGGTTGCAGTTTGTCCCCGGCCCTGGTTGGTCATGCGGGTGGCAGCCACTCGATGTGTCCCTTCACATCGATGCTTCTCTCTCTCTCTCTTCCTCTCTCTCCCTCCCGCTCTATCTGACCAAAAAATGGAAAAATGTCCTCGAGTGAGGATAAAAAAACAAACAAAAAAACCGCTGGTTCTGTTTCCTAGGGTTGAAGTAGTTTTGAGACTTAAATAAGTTGATATTAAAATGTAGAACATCCCTGGCTGGTTTGGCTCAGCGGTTAGAGTGTCGGCCTGCGGTCCTGAGAGACCCGGGTTCGGTTCCCGCTAAGGGCGCATACCTCGGTTGCAGTTTGTCCCCGGCCCTGGTCGGTTGTGCGGGTGGCAGTCACTTGATGTGTTCCTTTCACATCGATGTTTCTCTCTCTCTCTGTTCCTCTCTCTCCCTCCCACTCTACCTGTACAAAAAATAGAAAAATGTCCTCGGGTGAGGATTAAAAAAAAAAAAAATGTAGAACAGTGTTTGGGATACAGTAAGTGTTTGCTGTGATTATCACACCAGGAAAGCTCAGGGGGAGAGGACAAGCCCACAGTCAGGGGGCTGTGGAGAGCACTGGGCTGGGAATCAGACCTCAGGTCCAGCCCTGCTGCATCTCGGCTTTTCCATGTGGCCCTGCTGACACACTGTCTCTCATGGGGTGGCTTTGGGAACTCCAGGGAAAGTGTCTGTCAAAGTCTTCCTGGTCTGAAGGGGGGATTTAAACTATGTCTGAGGGCAGATCTGTTCTAAAGCCTGGGGGGTGAGTGGCCACAGGGCCCATGAACCAAGAAGGGCTCCACCTCTCCCCATACTGATAGAAAGGGTGTCAGGTCCCAGGCCTGAGGAGGGGCCCACACGAACTGTGGTATGGACGGGGAGGAAGTCCCATACACTACATGCAGCACTTCAGCATGATTGGGCCAGTGTGTCCTCCGACAAGGGTGCTATCATGCACACAGGTGAGGACATGTACTAAAGCAAAAACCAGCCTGAAGGGCCTCAGCAACTTCACCAAGCCAGCTGCCACACCTGCCCAAGGGGAGGCCACAGGGAGGGCCTCCCGGGTTCTCCCTCCCTACCCTCCTCCACCACCGCCACTCCCACTGCCACCCCCCTGCCCAGATCCACGTGTCTCCTCAGAGAACAAGGGCGTCAGCTTTCCTCAGACACTCCATCCTCTCCCCTAGGCAGCTGAGCAGCTGATGAGGAACCGAATGTGACTGGGAGTAACCCGGGCTGGGCCGCTGTCTGATTGGGCTGGCCAGGGCGGCTGCCTCCCATTGGCTGGGCCTCATGAGGAGATGTGGCAGCAGGGCCCCACCTCCCACCAGCTGCCAGGGAGGCGGTACGGGCCTAGCTTCATTGGTGTGTGGCTCCAGCAGTAGGGAGCCCTGAGCAGCCTGCCCAGGTAAAGCAGGCTGTCCTGCCCCCTGGCCCTGAAGTCTGGATCAAAGGCCCCAACCTGGGCCTTAGCCAGGGGCTGGCAGGACTAGTGCAAGGGGGGTAAGGGGGGGCTCGTGGGAAAGGAAGCTGTTGGGGAGAGGCGGGGGCTGTGGGAAGAGCTTTGAAGGCTGAAGGCCGGAGACCAGGTATGGGCGCCCCTGGGGCAGGAAGGCGCCCACTTGAGCATGGATGGGCTGGAGATTAAAGGAAATGTCCCCCCACCCCCACCCCCTCCACCACCAAGCAGGATGTCCTGGAGGGAACCAAAGCTCCAGCCTGTCAGCCTGTCCTGTGTCTCACTTTGCTGTCTGATCTGTAGCACCCCCAACCCCCACCTTGTCAGACAGCCTGAGGCTGAGTACTATAAGTTTTATACCAAGAGGCCAGAGGTAATGGGTCTGATATCCCATTCTTGGTCTTATTCCACTAGGAGCCATTCTGAAAGGCTGCTAAATTAGATATTACTAAATATGTGCCAGGCACATATATATTATATGTAAGTACTTTATATAAATAAATAAAACATTTAATCCTTACCACAACCCTACGAGACAGGCATATTATTATCCCCATTTTACAGATGAAGAAACTTGAGACTCAGAGATGTTAAGTGACTTGTCCAAGGTTGCACAGCTGTAAGTGGTGAAGCTGTATTAAAAATGAAGCAGGCTGACTCCAGAGTATAACCTCTCAGCCACTATGCAGTACTACCTCTCTCACCATGGGAAGTGGCTGAGTGGGAAAAATTAAATTCCAGCTTCATGGAAGGGAATGGACCTTGGGAAGCAGTAGGGTTTGGGCAGGGGGAAGTTGCTCAATCTAACAATTTGCCAGCCTGGGGATGAACTGGCAGGGCATCCCAGGACCCATGCCTGGGGTAGCTGACCTCAGCTGGAATTTCGACACTCAGGTTTTTGCGTCATTCCTTCTCCTCACCCCTCAGCCTGTGACAAAGCACATGGAAAAACTAAAGGGTAGTATACGTGCCAGAAGCCCTGCCTTCTTTCACCATGAAGGAGCCTCTTCTACTCACCATGGCATAAGGCGGCCCAGACGGGTCCAAGAGGATTTGCTAATGCAGAAGCCCACCAAGGGGTCTGTGAAGGCATCCCAAGCTCGGCCCACAAAGAGGATGATGGAGGCAGAGAAAGGGTCCACCTGGAATGGGGAACAGGCAAAAGATGACCCCTTCATCCTTCTACCTGCCTCAGCCCTCACTAGTAGGCAAAAGCAGGGGCTCCCTCCCACCCAGGCTTTACGCATCTTCACTTGCCTTGTTAATAATGACAGTAACCATTCTCTAATAGCTGTAGCACTGTGTGCTTTCTTAGAAACTTTCCCAGGTCTGTCCCCTTACTTCCTCCCCTTCACTGCCCTTGAAACACTCCCATCAATTAGAATCCAGAATCATTTCTTGCCTCCCTTTCAAAGCCCTGAATCCCCAACCACCTGATACCGGAGTTAGCATTTGCTGGTTGACCACAGTGGGCCTCAATTTCCCCATCTACATAACGGGAGTTATCTTACAGTTCAAGCTCTATCTTGGATGTGGAAAAAGGAACCTATAGATGCTTTCATTTTAAATATGTTTTATGGACTTTTTTAGAGACCGAGGAAGGGAGAGAGATAGCAACATCGATGTGAGAATCGACTGCCTCTTGCACACCCCCTACCAGGGATCGAGCCCACAACCCGGGCATGTGCCCTGACCGGGAATCGAACCAGGACCTCTCAGTCCATGGGACGACATTCAATCCACTGAGCCACACTAGCCAGGATATAGATGCTTTTAAAAAGTGGCCTGTCTGCCCTGGCTGGTTGCTCAGCTGTTAGAGCCTGAGTCTGGAGAGACCCGGGTTTGGTTCCCGCTAAGGGCACGTACCTCGGTTGCAGTTTGTCCCCGGCCCTGGTTGGGTCGTGTGGGTGGCAACCACTAGATGTGTCCCCTTCATGTCAATGTTTCTCTCTCTCTCTCTCTCCCCCTCCCACTCTATCTGAACAAAATATTGAAAAATGTCCGTGGGTGAGGATAAAAAAAAATAAAAATAAAAAGTGGCCTGTTACTACCCACTCAAGCTATTCCCTCCCTGCAAATCTTCTAAGCCTGAATAAACAGCTTCTCTGGACTCTTCCTCATCCATCAAGACCCTACCATTGCAACCTGATCAGTGTAGCTCAGTTGGTTGAGTGTCGTCCCATGCACTGAAAGGTTGCCGGTTCAATTCCTGGTCACGGCATATGCCTGGGTTGCAGGCTCAATCCCTGGTAGGGGATGTTTAGGGGGCAGCTGATCTATGTTACACTCTCATATCAATGTTTCTGTCTCCCTCCCTCTTCCTTCCTTTCTCTCTAAAATCAAGTAGGGTCTTTTTTTTTTTTTTTTTTTTAAAGACCCTACTATTACTATTGCACCAGGAAGCTAGGGAACTGGTGGCCTCTCCCACATGGCAGTCTTCCTAATCTAACATTTCCAACTTTAACACTTACTAAACACAGTTTTATAATTTAGCTACAGGTTCCTCATATTTACACCCCACTCAGGGTCCAACCCATGAAAGTTGCTTGAAAACTAGCTGCTGAATGCTGTCATTTGCCCTTTCTGAGGCTCAGTATTCCAGACCTATAAATGGATACAACTAAGGTGCCCTGCTTGCAAAGTCAGATACTACATAGAAAAAAATGGCCAGTGTGGAAGCCCTGAGAGCCATGGTTGTTCAGCCTCCGACTCTCCCATCCAGGCAAGGTGAATTCTCAGGATGCCAAGCGGCCAAGGCTTCTCAAAGCACAGAGGAGCCCAGCTTCACCTTAAATACCCATCCCAGCCAAAGACCCTATGTACTAAGGCATCCTAACTTAACCCAGCACTCGAGGGCACTCTGACATGCCTCTGCTCCTTAGGTGAAAATGAGATGTACCTCATCCACATGCCTGGCAATATCTACCAACCCCACAGCCAAGCCAGCTGACTGCTTACTGTCCAGCTGGGGACATGGTGTGCCAATCTCTTCTAAGAACAGTGTCACCAGCGGGTTCCATTTTCCCCCACACCACTGCCTACCCTTCCAGGTTCTGTTGCTCTTGCCAGACAAGGAGGAGTTGCCTGACCTTGCCAGCTAAGACTCCTGGGACAGATCGACTGCCCTTCTGGATACTTCCCTAAACCTTCTTATTTCTTATCCACTGTAACTCTGACAGGCAGCAAAGTAGGGATTCCCAGTCCCATTTCACAGATGGGGAAAACCTTGGGATACTGCAGGAGCCCTGGCAGGCTCAGTCCACTCACCTGAGCTACATCCAACAGGTAGATCTGCAGGAAGAACCCCAGGGCACAGCCTGTCACCTGGTAGGGGGCCCCCCCAACTGCATAGCAAAGCTTATTGCAAATGGACAACTGTTGTTTCTTCTTCGGTTCCTTCTGGAAAGAGAAAAACATGAAAGGATACCCAAGATCCTGGCCTCCATCCTAGAAAACTCCAAAGACAGGACCGACCATCCATCCCTCCAGCCAATTCCTCCAAGAGGAGCAAGTCTGTCTTGCCCTATTCCCACCCAGCTAGATAGCACTTCTAGAAAGGTATTCTCTATTCTTAGGAAACTGAAAAAGGGGAATCTATACTGAGGAAGTTTCCCCTAAGCCACCTCACCCTACTCCCAGATTCTTATCAGCCCACCATCCCTAAAAACTCCCCCCAAAGCCTCAGTCATGTTCCTTTCCAGGTTGGAAGGGGACCATGCTCCAGCATCAGACCTGTCCCCACCCAGCACCAACTGCCACAACCTGAAAATCCTCTTGCTGGCAAGAACTGCCTAAACCCAGCCTCAGCCCCAGCTCCTGCCCTGGTTCAGAGGCCAAGACCCACCTGCCTGTACTGGTTGAGAGCTCTAGAGACTTGTAGGGGCCCAACCCCAGCTCTTGCCCTGGTTCAGAGGCCAGGACCCACCTGCCTATACTGGTTGAGAGCTCTAGAGACTTTTAGGGGCCCATCCCAGCTGGCTGCAGGCACAGCTGTTCCTTCCATCTGTCCCAGAGCATCCCTGGCCCCTGGGGGCAGCCAGAGTTTCAGGCCAACCCAGGAGCTGTCCTACCCTTCCTCAGCTCCTAGGGGACCTCGGAGAGGGGAGGAAAAACCTCTCGGTGCAGGACTGGGTTCTCTCTGGGTGGGGCACCAGGGAGGCTGAGGTTGCCCAGGAGAGAGTAGAGATTACTCATACATAGCAGCTTAATTGCTCACCCAGGCTCCCTCGCAAGGATCAGTTAAAATTAAAAGTAAAAGGCAACCTTCCAGGCAGAAATCAATTGCCTGGGATCCCTCCCTGGGGCTACTTGATTTCATTTGGTCCTTCATTATGCCCAGAGAGCTGGGGATGGTGCCGAAGGTCAAGACGCACAAGGCATGAGCCCCTACACCCACACTCACACAAATGCCTGAAGAATGCGGCTCCTTTAAGAGCAGAGTCCTTGTTCTTATGAATGAACTTGAGCGGCCCTCACACAGAGTTAAGGCTCAAGCTTAGGCATGGAGGGGTGGGGAGTAGGGGGTGAGAGATGGGGAACCAACAGAACCTCCCCAGATTTCTGGGGTCTCTCTGGCTTCTAAGCCTTTAGTCACAGAAGAACGAAAAACAGCCAGGCAGAGCGCAGAGCTGGGCACCACGAGGAGCTGCCGGCCGGCGCTCCGCAGAGATGCGGAGGGAGTGTGGACAAAAAGGGGGCGCCGGCGTCTTCTACAAAACTACTTCACCATCCTCAGCCCCTAGGGCACCACCGGGCTCTCTCCTGCCCCTGGGCATTCCTGTCCCCCGGTAGCTCAAGGTGTCCCAGAACCAGGTTTATCCTTCGCGCCCCCCGCCCCCATCAGCTTGCACACACACGCGCACCCGGCCCCTTGCCCTCCAGCCGAATGCCAGGTTCTCACCTTTACCTGGGCCGGGCGTTCACCAACTTGGAGGATGCTTGTGGGCAGCAGCCCCGCCGCGGAACCGCTCTCGGCGCCCTCTCCCTTGGCCATGACCCGCGGGCCACGCCGCCCGCTATCGGGACGCCGGGATGCTCTTCCGCCCCTCCGGCCTCCGCTCCGTCCCGACTCGGGTGGTAACCGCCGCCGCCACAGTCGCTACGCACTAGTAAACCCCGCAGGAAGGAGGCAGAGGAGCGCACTACCCTGCACTCCCCCTCGCACCTCTTAAAGGTTGGGCCCCTCCCTCTTGGGTTCGACCAATCCCGGAGTCCTGCTGCCCCGCCTCCAGCCAATCCATTCGGCCGCCGGGCCCCGCCTGCCCAACCAGCCCCGAGGTTCTTGCCTTTTGAGCCACGGTCTCGAAGCCCGGATCTCGAAACCCGGGTAAAGGCGGGGAGACCCACCTGACACTCACCAGGAAACTGAGGCCCAAAGCTCAAAGTGACCTTCCTCTGGTCTCCAGAGTAAGTTTTCCCTGAGTTCAGCCTACTCCCCATGACTTCTGACACCCAAGTCTAAGAAAGGTAGGGACTCAGAAACCCTTTTATTTATTTATTTTTCAGAACCCCATTAAAATCTGGAATCACTTGAGTCTCCCTCGCCTCCAAACCTGGAGGATGTAGCACTGGCATTTCCTTACCTATGCCCCTCTTTCAATTCCCAAGACCCTACCATTTCCTCTTCCTGCCATCGGCATCTTTGGGGCGCTCATAGGTGGGGGAGAAAGATGAGGCAATGCAGTCGTTGCCCCTTGCAGGCAGGAAACTCCCAAATTGTGGAGAGACAGGACCACGGCTGCTACTACACGATGATGATAACAGCAGCCTTTTATGGAGAGCTTCCTAGATGCTCAACATGATCTCATTCAACCCTCACAAGCACCAAATGAGGGTAGTTCTATTATTATCTTACTTTTACAGCTGAAGAAAGGAGACTCACAGATATGGCAAAACCAGGCCTGAAAGGTTTTGTCCCATCCCAAAGCCTTTGCTCTTAACAACCCTGCTCTGTCCCTCTCAGCAAAAATTACCAGAAGACTGAATGTGTCTCCCTAACAAGAAGCACTGGGAGATAACAAAGCTGCAATGGCACTCTGGGTAGAAATTAAAGAAATGTTTGAAAAAGAGAGTACTGAGTAATCTGGTCCTTGAAAGAAGACTGGAGGACATTAGTCTAGAACAGAGACCAGACATAGATAACAAATAACAGTCTTTCTACCACCTCTTGGCCTATTGTGCCAACATCATCCCAGGTAGACACTCAAGAGAGACCAGTTCGCTCTAATTAGTGAAGGGGCTGCTGGGAAGATCCTCAAAGGCCACAGGCCACTCACTCCTGTTCTGCGGTTGCTCAGCATCGGGCTCTTCCCCCCCCTGCCCCCCCCCCCCTTAAAATCTCTCAGTGCCAAGAGAAGATGTCTGGTTTTCCCAGGATGGCCACACCATGCTTCCTCATGTGCCCTAGCAGAACCCATCTTGGCACACAGCTCTTGGCTACTGCTGAGCAGAAGAGAGTCAAAGTGCGGCAGTTGAATACTGTCAAAAGGGCAGAGACTGGCCCCTAGGGCCCTGCCTGAGCTCTGTGAGACTGGTCTCTCTTCTCCATTCTGGGCTTGAGTTGGCTGAGGTGGACTCCATGATCCCTTCCAGCCCTAAAATCGTCACTCCTATAACCTCACACCATAACACAAAGTGATTTAGATCCCTTGCCAGACCCTGAGTTTCAGGAAGTTAGAAATTAAATCTTTTTCACTGCTGCCATATCCCCACTGACAAGCTTGTGAACTGACTCAATGGTAGGAACTTGATAAACATAGTTCAATGATGCATGCTCAGTCTTCCTCAAGTACAAGTACAAGAAGGGTCCATTAGGAAAAGCCTCAGTCTCCTCCATTTATTTTTATTTTTATTTTTTATCCTTGCCCGAGGACATTTTTCCATTTTTTGTTCAGATAGAGCGGGAAGGAAAGAGAGGAAGAGAGAGAGAGAAAAACATGGGACACATCGAGTGGCCGCCACCCGCAGGACCAACCAGGGCCGGGGACAAACTGCAACCGAAATACGTGCCCTTAGCGGGAACCGAACCCGGGTCTCTCTGTACCGCAGGCCTACGCTCCAACCGCTGAGCCAAACCGGCCAGGGCTCAGTCTCCTCCATTTACTAGCTGTGTGATTGATCCGGGGCAACTCAGTTACCCTCCCTATGTATAAAGTAGGGATATTAAGAGTGACTAGGGTTATTTTGGTATGAAACAAGAAAAATGCACAGGAAGTGCTTAGCACAAGTGACTTGGAGCTGAGGCTGGGTTGGTCACCCTCCTGGCCGGATTCCAGTCTGTCAGTGTAGCAATGCAAGATTCCAGATATGGCCTGACCAAGCCAGCACAATAGGCCTATTATTTCCCCTAGTCTGGACGGGACACATTGTTAATGCAGCCTAAGGCTGCTGGGCTTCAGTCTTTCTCTCCCATGATTAGTTCCCATCAGGTTGTGGTCAACTAAATCATTCAGATCCTTTTCACTGGAGCTGGGGTCAAGTCAGGTTTCTCCCCCCCCCCCCCTGTGCTTTGTGCAATGTCTTGGAGCTACAGAAGGACAATGTCATCTTGCTTATTCCAGCCTTTCAAAATTTGGGGTGGGGGCGAATTTTAGATAAAACCCTATTCCTTTTTAAAGATTTTTATTGAATTAATTTGGGGGTGACTTTTTAAATAAAATTATATTGGTTTCAGGTGTACAATACTATAACACATCATCTGTATATTGTATTGTGTTTTCACCAAAATTGTTTTCAATGACAGTTCTATTGCCCACAGTTTTCTCTCCCTAAGTTTATTTATTTATTTATTTTTAGAGAGATAGGAAGGGAGAGGGAGAGAGAGAAAGAGAAACATTTATGAGAGGGAGAAACATTGATTTATTGCCTCCCATACGAGCCCAGAACTTACAACCTTGGTATGTGTCCTGACTGGGAATTGAACCGGCAACCTTTCAGTGCACAGGATGACACTCAACCAACTGATCCACACCGGCCAGGGCTCCCTCTCTAAGTTTAGATCCAGTCTGCTCCTTGGGACTTCATCTTCACCATGCATACCGTTGATCAGGACAGAGCCCCATAACACACCACTATGGACACTCATTTACCATTAACCAAATCAGGGCACTACTAATCCAACAGCTCCCAATTATTGAGCACCCACTGTATGCTGGGCAAGCACTAGGCAAGCACTTGTCATTTATACCATTTCATTTATTCCTCACAACACCACTAGAGAAGGTATTTTTTGTTGCCCCCACTTTACAGATGATGAACCTGAGAAGCAGGGACTAGTTTTATAACCCCAGAGTCAGGCATTTGTTTCTATCAATGAATTTGGTTGTAGACTTGTCACTTAGGGATGCTGTCCTCCAGGTGCATACAGTCCTGACCATGTGTCTCCATTGGCCCTCTTGGCCACTCTCCCTCCTACTCTCTGACCTACACACCACCAGGCCTGGAGCCCAAGGGGCTTTGCTGAGCCTCTAGTCCATGATGGGCATAAGGTAACCTTACCAGCCCTATTACCCTCAGGAGCCTGGAGCAGAGACCTGGGTCCATTTTTTTTTTTTTTTTTTTTTCTACCCCCACCCGAGGACATTTTTTCATTTTTTGTTCAGATAGAGTGGGAGGGAGAGAGAGAGAGAGAAACATCGATGTGAAAAGGACACATTGGGTGGCTGCCTCCCACACGACCCAATCAGGGCCGGAGACAAACCACAACTGAGGTACATGCCCTTAGCGGGAACTGAACCCGGGTCTCTCTGGAACACAGGCTGACGCTCTAACCGCTGAGCCAAACTGGCCAGGGCTGGGTCCACTCTTTATAGCAATATTCCATCTAGAACAGCAGTGAGAAGAAGGGCTTCTCCCTGAGGAGCAAACAGCTCCCCACTTTGTGGTAGGAACACCCTCCTAGCCATCCTTGACCCTTTCTGGGTCTAGCCCAGCCTCATGACCGAAGGCAAATGAACTTCAGTGCTCCCCTTGTTGCTCTTCACCTGTCTGTGCCCTCTCAGGGCACTATGCCCAGCCTTGTGGGCTTCTTCATATACCTTAGCATACTCTCCTGAAGGCCTTTGGGGAAGATCACCAGATCCCCTGAGCTTGTTGGGAAGCAGAGCAGCATACAGATTACCCCAGGAGACAGATTACCAGGCTTCATAGCCTATCTCTACCATTACAGTTTACTCTTGGGCAAATTAGTAAATCTCTTTGAGCCTCACTTTCCCCACCTGTCAAATGGGAAAAATAATTGTACCTATCTTATAGGGTTGTCATGAGGATTAAGTGGGGTACTTAGAATAGTGGTTGGCACATAGTAAGCACTTCAAAGGGTTTATTATTATCATTATCATTATTAGTACCCTGGGCAAAACCTCACCAAGTAAAATAACAAGTCAGAGAGGAGAAAATTTGATATGAATGGCTCAGGGTTAGCTTTATGTCAGGGTCTCAAGGTGGCATTTTTAGCAGAGCAGAATGCTGCTAGGGCAGGATTACCAGGTTGAGGTGTTGGTGCTAGGAGATTGTTACTAAGGGAAGATGTTTTCAGATGCCAGTGTTGCCAAGCACTATAACTTGTATCTGTTATCTAATAGTAAGATCTCTTCAGTCCCTAACTAGCAGACCCACCACCTAGACTTCTTCAGAAAAGGAACCCAGCCCTAACAAGTCTCAGCGCAATAGCCACCAGTAAGTTTACATCCTGCATGCGATGATCTAAGGCCCGAGGCCAGGAAATGGTCAGGTTGAAGAGGTACAATTGGAAGGCCCCAGAACAAGAGCTTCCTGGAACAGCTGTTGTGTTAGGAACACCTCAGCCTGTTCCCCATTAGCCCCTTTGTTTGTCCTGTGGGGGGAAGCAGGGCAGAAAGTTGGAAGGAGGGACTCCTGAGGATCCCAAGAGAGGCTCTTTGGGGAGGAAGTAGCTGAGGACCCTTGAAGTCACCTGAGGCTGTCAGTTGCTGCCTGCATGTTGGTTGGGCAATTGTGGGGCAGGAGAAGCCTCAGGGCTGATCCATTCCCACAAGGATATAGACCACTCCACAGAGAGTCTTCAGGAATGGGCTGGGTGATGGGTCTGTCTTCTGAGCCTCAGTTATCAGGGGGAGGAGAGGCATGAAGAACTCCCAGAGATTCCCTGTGTGAATGAAAAAAGGAGTTCTGTGGAAAGTCACCTTACAGGTTGCTAACTGCCAGGTCACGGTGGATCATGTCCTAGGCATATAACTTTTTTCCCTTTAAAAAAAAAAATGTTTTTATTGATTTTTTTTTAGAGAGAGAGAGAAATATTGATGCAAGACATTGCCTCCTGCACAAACCAAACCCAAGATCTGAGCATGTACCCTGACTGGAAATCAAACCAGTGACTTTTCAGTGTACAGGACCAAGGTCAACCAACTGAGCTACACGGGGCCAGGACCTAGGCTTATAACTTTTGTTTAAAAATATTTTTTATTGATTTTTTTTTTTTTTTTAGCGAGAGAGATTGAAATATCAATCAGCTACATCCTGCACACCCCCCACTGCACCCCATACATGTGCACTGACTGGGAAACCAGGATCTCTCTGTCCATAGAACAACGCTCAATCCACTGAGCCACACCGGCCGGGCTAGGCATATAACTTTTCAAAATTTTTTTAATCCTTACCCAAGGATGTTTTTGCATTGATCTTCAGATAGAGTGGGAGGAGGGAAGAAAAGAGAGAGAGAGAAACATCAATGTGAGCGAGACACATTGATCAGTTGCCTCCCGCATGACCCCAACCAGGGCCAGGAACCGTAACCAAGGTACATGCCCTTGACCGGAATCAAACCTGTGACTCTTCGGTCTGCAGGCCAGTACTTTAACCGCTGAGCCAAACTGGCCTGGGCTAGGCATATAACTTTTTTTTAGGCATATAGCTTTTTACTAAAAGGTTTATCTTTGCCGCCCTGGCCAGGTGGCTCAATTAATTGGAGCTTTGTCCCATACACCAAAAGGCTGGGGTTTTGATTCCTGGTCAGGGCACATACCTAGGTTGTGGGTTTGATTTCCCCAGTCAGGGCTATATAGGAGGCAACCGATCAATGTTTCTCTCTCACATTGTCGTTCCTCTTTATCTCCCTCAAAAATAAAAAATAAAATAAGTAAAATAAAAGGTTTATCTTTGCCTTAAGCAAGCCCTGTCCATTGTTTTTGTGAACATACCTTTCAGATTTAAGAAGTTAAATCGAGGTCATAACCACCCTTAAGAAAGCACAAATCATGCCCTGGCCAGTATTGCTCAATGGTTAGAGCATTGGCCCTCAAACAGAAGGGTTGTGAGTTCAATTCCCAGTTAAGGGCACATACCTGGGTTGTAGCTTTGATTGCTGACCCTGGTCAGGGCGTGTACAGGAGGCAACCAATCAGTGTGTCTCTCTCACATTGATGTTTCTCTCTTTTTCTCTCTCCCACTCCCTCCCTCCCTTCCACTCTCTCTAAAAAATCAATGGAATCAATGGGGAGAAAAAGAAAGCACATGATCTTGTTGATTATCCTGTATTCCAATCCCCTCATTGCTTTCTTCAATCTTCCTTACATCCTCTCCTTAATTTCAGATGCATAAAAGAAGCTGCAAAACTGTTATTCTCTGGAACATTTGAGATCTTGTTCCCTAGCACATGTCATCAGTCTGGCTCAAACTCTTATAAAAATTCTCTACAGGTTTGGATCTTTCTTACATCGACACTTGGGATACCTGGTACCCACACACACACAGACACCCCCCATTAACCAGTGTCCCTGCACCTTCTCATCCTGGACTCCTCCAAGTTCACGGTCTTCCTCATCTTACAGTCTTGATCTCTCCCTTTGGGGTTGCTCCTAAGGGGAGCACCAGAGATCTACAGGGCTCTGGGCCGTATGTGGTGGGGTTCTACTTATGGGGTTCTAATTATTAGGCTGGACTCTGGGATCTGGAGCTAAGATGGGTCATGGCTGGGTTGTAGACTTTTGGCTAGATAGGGTCTAAACTGAAATCTGGGCTGCTCTAGGCTCTAGATTTTGATTGAGCTTTGGTCTAAATTCTAGGCTCTGAGCTTTGGGCCTCTGGCTTTGGGTTCTAGGCTATAATCTGGGTGATAGGCCCAGGGCTTGGATCTAAGTTCTAAGCCCTGGTTTTTGGTTCTGGCTGGTGTTTGGGCCTGGACTGAGTTGTGCTCTGGACTCTGCAGTCTGAATTCTAGAATCCATGCTTTAGTTCTGGATTCTGAACGGGACGTTGGACCAGAGCTGGGCTTGTTTGGGCTCTAGGTTCTAGGTTCTGGGCTGAACTCTGGAGCTGGGCTGGACTTGGGTCTAACCTTAGGTGGTAAGCTGCGGTCTCTGCCCTCTGAACTCTGGGCTTACTACATTGGGTGGGAGTAGGGGGTCGCAGAAGGGAGAGTAGCAAATTCTTGAGTATCTCCCCTCATTCTACTCCTCTTCCTGGAGATTCAGTTTTGCTCCCTCCTCGTGGTAGAGAGGGCCAAAGGGAAGGTGGTAGGAGCTTTCCTTGAGCTTCTTGAGGACTTCCTTGATCATCAGGAAAAAATGAGAGGTAAAGGGTAGGGCAGGTGGTATGTGGAGGTGTCTTCAGGTGGCCAAAATCCATCCTGCTTGTTATCTAGGAACTTCCCACAGAGCATAGAGCAGTGAGGAAGCATGGGCACAGCCCACAGCCTGCGTCCCTGAGGGAAGGAGGGAGTGGGAAGCAGGCTGCAACAGGGGCTGAGACCGAGACTGAGGGGCTCCCACCCCCACCTTTTCTACCTCATTCCTTGAGACTTCACCCCACCCTCTCTTCCAGCCAGAATTTGGGCTTGAAGTTCTCTGTCCCCAGAAAATGTAATTCCCAGGGTTCACCTAAGCCTTTGCTTAAGTCCTACCCTTTGCCCTTACTACCTTCTCCCTTACAATGGACTGCTTCATATCTTATTTCTCTTCAAGGAAATTCCCCTTTCTCCCTCATCTGCTCCGGAGCCTAAAGCCCAGCAGAACTCCTGCCCAGCCCCACCGCGGCACATGCTCACTCCATGATGCTCCCATCAACACAAGGTCACGTGCATGCGACAGACTTCACCGAAGGGGCAGGATTCCTGTAGGGAAATACAACTAGAAGGAATCATTTGAAGTTGTACATATCACATTACTGTCCAGGGAAAAAAGAACCAAAACCTGTTAACAGGATGTCCCCTAATGAGTACACTCAGTTCCTAACTTTATTCTCCTGTCTCAGATCTTCCTTCTCTCACACCCAGAAAAAGAGACCATCTTCTCAGTTCTGCACCAAGCAAAATCTCCAGTGAACTCTGTGCAGGAAACCTTACCCCCTAAGCAAATGCAATAGGATCTACAAGATAAACACTTAGCAGAACACTTCCCAAAATCTGAGTTAATTAGTCTAGAATATCATAGCAGGAGGATGGAGAGGTGCAGGAAATGAGCTTCAGACAGATAGCCTAGGGTGGGTTTGGCATTTTTTACTCTCAGTGTCCTGTTCCTTTAAAGTCTCTTTACAAGTGAGAAGTGAGGAGTTATGCCTCCTCCTCATTGTTCAGACTTGGCCTTTTGGGGCAAGTGGGGATGACAGAGGGGTGGTTAAAGGTAGATCAAATACACACACACACCTACAAAAGACAAGAGTTTATTCTCAGGGACAGTATTTTTTAAAATATATTTTTATTGATTTTTAGATAGAAATGGAGGACAGAAATAGAAACATCAAGCCCACAACTCAGGCATGTGCCCTGACTGGGAATCAAACCGGTGACTTCTTAGTGCAAGGGACGACACTCAGTCCACTGAGCCGCACCGACCAGGAAAGAACAGTATTTTTTTAAATCCATATTGAGGCCCTGGCCAGTTTGGCTTAGCAGTTAGAGTGTCAGTCCACTGACTGAAGGCTCTTGGGTCCAATTCCCAGTCAAGGACATGTACCTGGGTTGTGGGTTCGGGGTCATGCAGGAGGCTAGCAATTGACATTTCTCTCTCACATCGGTGTTTCTCTGTCTCTCCCTCCCTCTCTTCCAGTCTATCAAAAAAAAAATCAATGGAAAAATATCCTCAGATGAGGATTACTAACAACAAAAAATCCACATTGAGGGAAAAAACCACTTTCCTATGAGTCCCATAATCTGATCGCTGCCAATAGTGGGGATAACTCAAATTATTTTTTAGAGCAATGTCAGTTGCTTTGGATATATATATCCTCTTGCTTCAGGCTGTGCCTCAGCCTACCATGCATTTAAAAAAAAAAAATTTGGCCCTGGCCAGTTTGGCTCAGCAGTTAGAGCATCAGCCTGCGGTCCAGAGAGACCTGGGTTTGGTTCCCATTAAGGGCACGTACTTCGGTTGCAGTTTGTCCCCAGCCCTGGTTGGGTCGTGCGGGTGGCAGCCACTTGGTGTGTCCCTTTCACGTCGATGTTTCTCTTTCTCTCTCTCCCTCCCGCTCTGTCTGAATAAAAAATGGAAAAATGTCCTCGGGTGAGAATAAAAAAATAAATAAATAAATAAATGAATAAAAATAAATAAATAAATTGGGCCCTGGTCGGTTTTGCTCAGCGGTTAGAGCATCGGCCCATGGACCAGAGAGTCCCAGGTTTGGGTCCCACTAAGGGCATGTACCTCTGTTGCAGTTTGTCCCTGGCCCCGGTTGGGGTTGTGTAGGTGGCAACCAGTCAATGTGTCTCTCTCACATTGATGTTTCTCTCTCTCTCTTCCCCCTCTCTCCCTCCTGCTCTAACTGAAGATAAATGCAAAAATGTCCTTGGGTAAGGATTAAAAAAAAAAAAAATGGGCCTGGCAAAGAGCATCAATCCATGATGGTCCCTCCTTGTAAGAGCTTTGAAAAGATAACTTCCTTCGCTTTGGCCCAGATAAAAGTCATGGGGGAAAGCTGGAATTCTTCCCACTCCTGAGTACAGCAATCCAAAGTGTGGGGCATTGGCTTTTCCAAGTGCAAACTCATTCTTTTTTTTTTTTTTTAATTTTTTTTTTTTTTTTTTTATCCTCACCCGAGGACATTTTTCCTTTTTTTTTTTTTTTTTGTACAGACAGAGTGGGAGGGAGAGAGAGGAAGAGAGAGAAACATCGATGTGAAAGGGACACATCGAGTGGCTGCCACCCGCACGACCAACCAGGGCCGGGGACAAACTGCAACCGAGGTACATGCCCTTAGCGGGAACCGAACCCGGGTCTCTCAGGACCGCAGGCCAACGCTCTAACCGCTGAGCCAAACCGGCCAGGGCACAAACTCATTCTTTATGTCTCAGCTCCAGTCCCCCTCTCTGCCACTGCATCATCCCTTTCTGTTTGTCTGTCCCAGAGAAGCCTCGATCTGAAACACACAGGGCTGTGAACCTTCTGGTCATGCTCAATATTTGACATGTTTTATGTGTGTTCGTTCTGTCTCCTCAGCCAAACTGGGAACCCCAAAATGCAGGGATGCATGCAGAATCCCTTCATTCAGAGGAGCATTCACTGAGCCCTGACACTGTGTCAGCAGAGTCCTTGAGGAGTTCAGAGTCTAGAGGTAGAGACCAACAGGTAAATAAATCATTATAGTAAGTGTCTGATAAAAATTAGGAGAGAGGGAAACAGGAGAGATATGGGCAACGTTGCCACGTATGTAAAACGCTAGGGGTCTATATGACTGGTCCCCCTGGAGTTATGCCATGAGATAGCCCTGGTCATGTGCAAACCCAGAGGAAGTATCTGACCCAGCCTGGAAAGTCTTGGCAAATCCTTTAAAGATTTTATGTATTAGCTGAGGCTTGAAGGGCAAGTTTGCCAGGCAGATGAGGAGTGAAGGGCAACCCAGTCACAGGAAACAGTATGTCACAGCAGGGTGAGGGAACAGCAGGGTGAGGGAACATGCTAAATGTTGGGAAATATCAGGAAATATATTTTGGCAGAAGCACTGGGCACATGTGGGGGAGATGTCTATGGCTTGTCAAATGAGATCATGAGTGCAAGAAGGATTATACAGTTGACCCTTGAACAACATGGAGGTTGGGGTGCCAATCCCTTCCCTGTGCAGTAAAAAATCCACATATAACTTTAGACTCCCCAAAAACGTAACCACAGTCTTCCCTTAGTGTCTGCAAGGAATTGGTTTCAGGATTCCTTGCAAATAGCAAAGTATGGGGATGCTCAAGTCCCTTATAAAAAGTGGAATAGAGCCTTGGCTGGTGTGGTTCAATGGTTGGAGCATCAGCCCAAGTACTAAAGGGTCACAGGTTTGATTCCCAGTCAAGGGTGCATACCTGGGTTGCAGGTTCAATCCTGGCCCTGGTCAGGGCTCATGCAGGAGTCAACCAATCAATGTGTCTCTCTCACATCAATGTTTCTCTCTCTCCCGTTCCTCCCTCTCTTCCACTCTTTCTAAAAATCAATGAAGAAAATATCCTCAGGTGAGGATTAACAAGAACAACAAAAATGGCATAGAACAATGCATACAGTCAGCCCTCCACATCTACAGATTCCCAACTGCAGATGCAAAACCCAGGGCTAGTGGTATGAAAAAAAGTCCACATATAAGTGGACCCATGCAGTACAAATGTGTTGTTCAAGGGTCAACTGTAAATAACAAAAAAATCATAATCACCAATATCCGTTAGCCACCCACTCTATACCAGGCATTGTTGTAAGTGGTTTACATATATTTTCTCATTTTCATTTCACAACAATCCCATGAAGTAGGTTCTTTATTATCCTCCTCTTTGCAGATAAGAAAACTCAGGCTCAGAGAAGTTAGTCAGCTTACTCAAGGTCAGAGCCAGTGAATGGCAACGCAAGGATGGAAACCCAGATGTCCTAGACTCTGGAATCCTGAGCCCTTGGCCATTGCTTCCCTCAACACTAGTGCCCTTAACTTTGGTCAGGGGTAGCCTCAGTGCAGACTCAGGTGGGCACCAGCAATCACATTAGCCCCCTTTAAGCATCACCAGCAGCAACGCCTTCAATGGGCATTAGCATGACAGGAACCAACTTCTCTTGAGAAAGAGAAGTGGAAAATAGGAAGTTAAGCCTCATGAATGAACTCTCTGGATAAAAATGAAAATCCCCGGGGATTCCCAGAGCTCTCCAGGGAGACTTTGAAGGAGGCTGAAGTCCTATAGAAACAAAAACTATTTGGTGACCTTGTTTTTATCCTAGGCATGGCATGGCCTGGTTATACCCTGAAAAAATGTCAAATTCTTTGTAGCTCCCTCATGCCTGCATGTCCGTATCTCCTGTTTTTCAACCCCAATAGGACCTCCCATCCCTCCACCCCTCTATCCTCACCCAACCTTACAGCTCTTCCTAGTTTTACTTTGTCTTTCTTCCCACAGGGCTGGCATTTCTCTTGCCAACACTTTCCCCTGCCTTCAATGTGGGTCAGACCCAGCTGATTTCTTTCTCTGTTCCTATCTCAGAGATAGGAGCTGCTGGAGGAAACCACATGATGACATGCCCTCTGAGTTCACCTGCTCTGAAGCCCTTTGCCCAGTCCTTGCCAACTTACTGCTTTTCTCAGCCTCATTATAGATCTTTTCCTCCTCACATGACCTTAAATGTTGGAGCTCGAAGGACTTCTTTCTTTACTCCTCTTTCCTTTTTACCCCATTCTCTCCCACCCCTCTAGTGACCATATGTATATTTATAACCCCCTAATCTATAGTTCCCCCCAACTCTGGATGCCTGAGTGTGTATTTCACATGGTTGTTAATACAACTAACATTTTTTGGTTTGTTAGACACTGTACTTGGTGAATGACATGGACACTGCCCCCTGGGAGCTCAGTCTTGTGAGCAGATAGAGTTAGGCAATTAGAGTGGAGTGTGTTGGCAGAGAGCTGAGGGGACAAGAGAAGACGTAGCTGATGCAACAAAAGTGTATCAGTTAGGCCCTGCCTGGGTGGCTCAGTTAGTTGAAGTATTGTCCCTGTGCACCAAAGGTTTCGGGTTTGAATCCCGGTCAGGGCACATACCCAGATTGCAGTTTCGATCCCAGGTCAGGGCATGTATGAGAGGCAACCGATCGATATTTCTCTCTCTCTTTCCTTTCCTATCTCTCTAAAATCAATAAGAACATATTCTCGGGTGAGGATTAAAAAAAAAAAGAAAGAAAAACCCAGCCGGTTAGCTCAGTGGTTGAGCATTGACCCATGCACCAAGAGGTCATCGGTTCGATTCGTGATCAGAACACATGCCCAGGTTGTGGGCCAAATCCCCAGTGGGAAGCATGCAGGAGATAGCTAGTCAATGTTCTCTCTCATAGATGTTTCTGTCACTCTCCCTTCCTCTCTCTCTCAAATCAATAAAAAAAAGAATTAAAAAAGAAAATCTCTTAATAATAATAAAAAACAGTGTATCAATTAGACTTGGGTTTGGCTGTGGATGACAGAAAACCCCAAATAACAGTCATTACAATAAGTTAAAAGTCGGGAAATAACTATTCCAGAGCTAGTATGGTGGATCCATAACCATCAGAGCCTGGTGCTATGGCTCTACCGCCTTCTGCCATCCCTCACATGAGCTTCTATCTCATTGCCCAGTATGGCTGTTCAACTTCTGGTCATCGCATTTGCATTCTGTCAGTCTGAAGGATGAAAGTGTGGCCCTGGCCAGTATGGCTCGTGTCAGGTGGCTGAATGTCATCCCATGCACCAAGCGGTCACTGGTTTGATTCCTGGTTAGGGCACATGCCTGGGTTGCGGGCTCCCAGCCATTTGTTGTTTCTCTCTCATCACTGTTTCTCTCTCCCTCCCTCCCTCCCGCCCTCCCGCCCTCTTTCTCTCTCCAATCAAGAAAAACACTTTTTTTTTTTTAGGAAGGTGTGTAAACAACACACTTTCCCTTTAAAAATAGTTTCTGGAAGTTACACGAAACACTTCTGCTCACAACTTCTGTTGACCAGCACTTAGTCACAAGCCATGCCTAGCTGCAAGGAATTCTGAGAAATAAGGTTTTTACTCCAGGCCAACTCTGTGCCCAGCTAAAAAGCAAGGTTCTATGACTAAGGACTAGAAGGATCATGGGTATTAGAGGACAACTAGTAGTTTCAGTCTCAGAAAGCATCCTGACAGTTAACCTGAATTTTGAGGGATGAATCAGAGCCAGCAGAGCAGTCTTTTAGGCAGTAGTCTGCAGAGTGCCTTCTTGAAAATGCAAGTGATTTGGGGATCATATGATCTAAAGAGCCATTCTGAGAGTGAGGCACCCCTACAGGTGGAGCAGGGAGGGGCCAGCTGGGATTAAAATTAGGTCCTCCAGAGATCAGAAGCCTGGGTGTGGCTTGGCCTTAGAAGTCCCTAAACTTTCCTTCTTGGACCTGGAGCTTCCAGAGATGCTAATCAGCAGGGAGGCTCTGGCGGCTCTGGAGCAGGGCTGCAGTACTGAGGCAATCACCTAGGACCTGTTAGCGGCATCAAGGGCATTGCCCTCACTGGCCTCGACCGCTGGTCAAAGGCAGGGCATTGCCCACATGAACTGCCAGCTGGAGCATTCTCCCAGACACATCACCAAGACTTCCAAAGGTTGTATTTATTTCCCCGGGTTGTTTTTTTTTTTTTCAGACATCAGGGCAGGGCAGTCAGCTGGGTGTGAAGGATCCTGGCTCTTTAGAGAACAGACCCAACCACCTTACTCTGCCCCTACTGCCCTTCTCTGCTCCTGCAGCGAGGCACAATGACCATGGCTCAGGCCACCTCAGAGAATTTAGTAGAAAATCCCAAACACACCAACACCTTCCCACTGCCTAATGTAGCTCTTACTCCCACTCTCCCCTGTCCTACTTCACATGAGACACATATCACATACAGATACACCACATACATACCCAGGTCTACATCTATCTCCATATACATAGTTATTCATACACAAAAGTCACATATACACACTACACCCATGTTACATATAAGCACAGCCCTCCAGCTACCCATATCACTTATAAACACACACATAGCATACAGACATATACACACTACATGTGATATTCTAACATGACTATACTTACCACACACCATGCCACACATACATCCATACCTACACATTCTCTCACCCAGATCCCACCACTGCTGTTGATTCTTGTGTTTGGGGGGCAGGGTCCCCAAGTTCCCTTATCCATAGGAATTCCTGCCTTCTGAGTTTTGATGAGCCAGAGATTCAGCGAGGCAATCGGAGGTGAGAAGAAAGCACGCATACTTCCCCAGTCCAAATATAAATACTCAACCCACAAGAGAGCGCCACAGAAGAGAGACCAGCCTTTCCCCTAGTACTCTCCGGATCTGTGTTTGTTCCTGACGTCAGGGACATGGAGTTCTGGGCAGAAGATCCAGTATGGTCCCTTGGCTTTGCTCCCACTGCCCAAGAGGCTGTAGGGACAACAGTCCAAGCAAGAAGTCTGGACGCAAGGCTGTGCCAGGCCCACGAGTATAATAGTTACTGAAAAGCCCTTACATAATGTGCTCTGGGAAATGTGCAGGGCACCTACAGGAGCTGACCTTACAGACCTGGGGACAGGGTGAAGAGGAAAGGCCCACACGGTTATTGACATCTATTCTGTGCCAGGCGGTGTGTCCAGACCTCTACGGCATTGTCTCCTGTCATTCTTACATCACCTATTATTCCATTTCATAGACAAGAGAATGGGGGCCCAAGGAGGTGCTTAAATCTTCACAGCCAGTAAATGGTATGGTCTTGTTTTGAACCTGGGACTATGTGTCCCCATAGCACTGGCCAGGGCCCTGAGGTTGGGCCAGGATGCTGCAGCAAGGTGGCTCCAGGGATGGGGTTATCCCAGAAGTGGGGAGGCCATCTGGGGCTCTGTTCTAGCCTTCTCCTGCTGTCCCTCCTCCTAACCAGGGAGCCAGGAAAGTGAAGCGGGGATCGGGAGAGTAGGAAACAGTTGGATGGGTTGTAAATTTGAACCCAATGCCATAGGCTAAACAAACATTAGTCCTGGGTATTGAGTCAAAGTTGGTGTCAAGCCAGGAGCTAGAGCTAAAGCTTAAAGTAGATCAGAGCTAGAATCAGAGTTGGAGCTGAGTCAAGAGTCTGACCTGGAGCTGCCACCATCACTGGAGTGAATCCAAGCCAGAGCAAAGGGCTGAACCAGGAGCCAGAGGCCAGGATGGAGAGGATGGGAGATGGAGGATGGAAGCCACACATACAAAACCTCCCCAGTATTTCAGGTACTCTGCTGGGCAAAGAGGGAGGGTCACACAGTTGTTCATGCTATTCAGTAGGAAAGAGAGACAGGAACACAAAGAACTTGAATCCAAGGCACACTCGGCTCCAGCAAAAGGGCCCTCTACAAAGCCGACTCAACGTCAGGCGGCAGAGATGATGAGGGAGATTGTGGTAGGCAGAGTAGGCAGCTGGAAAAAAGTCCAGAGGTGAGACAGTCCAGCCCAGGATTTGTTCAGAGGAGGATGAACTAGCATCGTATTTGGCGGGAGCAGACCAGGGGAGCAGTGAGCACAAGGTTTCTGAGGCTGGTGATCAGCGTCCACCTGCTCAGGAATGTGGATTTCATCAAAGAGCAACGGGTCATCCTTGGCAGGTGTTAAGACAGTGACATGGTCAGACTTGTGTTTTAGAAAGGCCCTCTGGCTGCGGATGTGGAGAAGGGCCTGGGGTGGGGGTGGGAGAACTGGAAGGCAGGGAGACCAAAGAGGAGGCTAATGTAATAGCCAGGGCAGATCATGAGGCCCAAACTGGGGCAGTAACTCCAAGGCAGCTCTCCCTCCCCGGAGCATGCCCGCAGCTTTCCCCACCCCCTTTTCTTCCCCCAGGTGTGCTACCTTTACCCTTCTCTCTCCTATGCACCAAGGGCCTTCTTTTGCCTCTGTAACTTGTTTCCTGAGCCCATTGCTTCTACAGCTCACTTCTTCTACCTCTGTGACTCTCTAAATAAACTTTCCATTATAGTTTGGGGGAGAAAAAAACCCCTCCAGGAATGGACAGAAGGGAACGTATGCAAGATCTGTAGGGGGGGTGTTTTGATTGAGGGTGAGGAAAAGAGTGAAGGCGGGAGACACCCCGGGTAGAGCCCAAGTGTCCGGGCGCTGAGAGGCCGTTGCAGCAGTGGGGCCACCTCAGAAGAAACCACAGGATCAGAGCCCGAGCTCCATCCAGCCTCATCCTCCCAACTCTACCTCTCACCAGCCGCGTGTCCTTAAACGTTACTTGTGCACTCTGAGCCTCGGCTTCCTCCTGTATAGAATGGGAGAAATTTTATTTCCTCCACGGGGTTCTCATGAAAATGAGACAAAATATGCGTGGTGTCCGGCACACAGTAAGAGTCAATGCAGGCTTCAAAGCTCAGCCCTGCCCCAGCCCAAATCTCTGGCTCCCAAGCAAGATAGCTGGCCTCTATCAATGACAATCACAATATAGCCTGGTCACAAGGTGTGGGGCTCCCTAGCCTGGCCTGCAGGTATCCTACCATGTGGCAGCTACAGGCACCCCCAGCCACCCAACTTCTCCTCAGCTGAGAAGAATGTCCTGGGTGCCCTGTTTCTCACTCTCCAGCCAGTGAGGCACAGCTGGGTCCTTCCTCTGAGCCCCCTTCCCAGTAGTGTCCCAGAAGCCCACCAAGTGACCTTAGGGAGCAGGAAGGAGCCTCTGAGGGCACTGAGGTGTCCTAAATTTGACCGAGGTCTTGCCCCACCTCCCCCTTCATTTGGATTGTAGCATACTCCAGTCAGAATCCCTTCTGTTCACTTACTCCTCGGTCCACCACTGCAGGGAGGTCTTAGAGAGGGTCCAGCCCTGCAGAATGAACGTTAAGACCATCTGAGGAGATACATTTAAAATTAAAAAAAAATAGCCCTGGCCAGTTTGGCTCAGCGATTGGAGTGTCGGCCTGCGGACCAAAGAGTCCCTGGTTCGGTTCCCGCTATGGGCACGTACCAAAAAATAAAGAAATTAAAAAAAAAATTTTTTTTAAATAAAGTAAGCTATGTTTACACAAAAAAGTACAAACTAGTAGTTACAAAATAGTCACGTGGATGTAAAGAAAAGCATAAGAAATATAGTCAATAATATTGTAATAACTATGTGCCAGGTGGGTACTAGAAATTCCAGGGGGAACATTTGATAAAGTATATGGTTGTCTAACCACTATGCTGTACACCTGAAATTAATACAAAATAATAGTGAATGTAAGCTTTAATTGAAAAATAAAACTTAAAAATGGTTTAGATGGTAAAGTTGATGTTCTGTATATTTTATTACAATAACAAAAGTAAAAAGCAAATAACCAAGTGGTTCCTAAAAAAAAAAAAAAAGAGACCATCTGAGGAGACAACTGGATATTGCAGTCTTGCAAACTCCTCTCTGCCTCCTTTAACATCCTTCCAATCCCTTCAAATCCTTATCCAATCCCTCAACTGTCCTTAATCCCTTAATGTAAACAAAACTCAGGGTTCACCCTAGGCCAGTGGTTCTCAACCTTCCTAATGCTGCAACCCTTTAATACAGTCCCTCATGTTGTGGTGACCCCCCAACCATAAAATTATTTTCGTTGCTACTTTATAACTGTAATTTTGCTACTGTTATGAATTGCCATCAGAAATATGTGTTTTCCCATGGTCTTAGGCGACCCCTGTGAAAGGGTCGTTCGACCCCCAAAGGGGTTGTGACCCACAGGTTGAGAACTGCTACCCTAGGCCTCCTACTCTTCCTGCACAGCCCTGGAGTGATTTTACCCACTCTCTAGGCCTCCCATCTCCCCAAGGTGCATCTTTTACAATATGCTTTTATTGATTTTTTTTAGAGAGAGAGAAACATTAATGAGAGAGAAACACTGATCGGCTGCCTCCTGCACACCCCCTACTGGAGATCAAGCCAGCAACCCAGGCATGTGCCCTGACCAGGAATCCAACCAGTGACCTCTCAATACAGGGGTCAACACTCAATCCAATGAGTCACACCAGCCAGGCCCCAAGGCACATCCTTTTTTTAGAGAGAGAGAGAGAAACATTGATGTGAGCGAGACACACTGAGTGGTTGCCACCCACACGACCCCAACCTGGGCCTGAAACAAACTGCAACCGAGGTATGTGCCCCTAGCGGGAACAGAACCTGGGACTCTCTGATCCGTGGACCGACGCTCCAATCGCTGAGCCAAACTGGCCAGGGCTCAAGGCACATCTTAAGCCCAGCCCTCTCTCCTGACCACCAGACCCCTGATGTCCCACTGATCTCCTCATGACAGACTCAGACTCTCAGACACCCCCATGGCTAAAAGCAAATTCATTCTTTTCCTCTGAACCCTCAGGTCAGTGAATGGGTCTACCGCTCACCCACTGTTCCAGGCCAGAAAACTGAGTCAGCCTTGCCTCCTCTCTCTCCTCCACGACCTACACTCTGTCAGTTCTACCAAGTACCTGTCACCTGTCTGCTCCTTCTTTCTACTCCACTTCCATGTCAGGACTCCACAGCTTCCACCCAGTCACTATTTCTGGCCTCTCGCCTAGCTGTGAAAATTCAACCACATACAGAGCTTCTCTTTGATTCAGGGGATTCCAATGACACAAACTGCCCCATTCTGACATATTTGAGAAATCTTTTATTAGATGTCCCAGAAGGTAACATTTTAAAATCAAGCAATCAATAATCACAATGTCTGCCTTTCAAAACTTGCATTGCAGATCCTTGCAATAGTGGAATTGCCCAAGAGTTTTTCTCTGGTACAATTAAAACCACTTTGCAAAAGACATACAAAAATACACTACCAAAAAAAAAAAAAAAGAGAGAGACTGCCTCTAGCGTAATACCCATTAGAAGCTTATTTATACCCATTAGAAGTACAAGCTTCCCAGACCTTTGATCTTGATAACCAAAGCCAAAATCTGAGTTTTAGATGAAATGTCACAATTTTTAAATGTTGGTAATCAGCTTTTTAAAATCTTTAAATCCAGGAGCATATAAGATCTTGCTCCCGTGCATGTCATCAGTTTGGCTCAAAAATACTCTTGTAGCCCTGGCTGGTTTGGCTCAGAGGTTAGAGCGTCAGCCCACGGACCAGAGTCCCTGGTGTGGTTCCCACTAAGGGTTCGTATCTCGGTTGCAGTTTGTCCCTGGCCCTGGGTTGAGGTCCTGTGAGTGGCAACCACTCAATGTGTCTCTCTCACATTGATGTTTCTCTCTCTCTCTCCCTCCCTCTCTCCCTCCGGCTCTATCTGAAGATAAATGCAAAAATGTCCTCGGATAAGGATTAAAAAAAAATACTCTTGTAAAATAAAAAATCTTTAAATCCACTGTTCAGACCTCCAGTATACAACTTTGGGCCCCTTTAGTGCATCTTTCACAGCACTCTTAAGATGATGTTTTCAATAATAAAAATTATCTTAAAAAAAAAAACGCCTGGCTGGTGTGGCTCGGTGGTTGAGCGTCGACCCATGCACCAAGAGGTCACCGGTTCGTTTCTGGGTCAGGGCACATGCCCAAGTTGTGGGGCATGTCCCCAGTGGGGGGCATGCAGGAGGGGGCCAATCGATGTTCTCTCTCATGGACGTTTCTCCCTCTCTCCCTCTCCCTTCCTCTCTAAAATCAATAAAGAAAAAATTTAAAAAAAAAAAAAAAATTCTAGCCCCAGCTAGGTAGCTCAGTCAGTTAGAGCTTCATCCCAATTCGCAAGTTTGTGGGTTCTGTCCTGATCAGGGCACATACAAGAAGCAACTGATGAATGCATAAATAAGTAGAAAACAAATCTGTCTGTCTGTCTTCTTCCCTCCCTCTCTTTCTCTAAAATCAATAACTTTTAAAAAATCCTGCACGTAAGGAGTGCTTAGCTGCAGATGGTTCCAAATGCTTCACATGGAATTCATTTAATCCAACACTCAAGAAAGTAATGATTACCAAATTCTCCCCGCATTTAATCCAGCACTCCATCCGCTGACGCCCGGAGGGGTTAAGTAATTTGCCCAAATTACACAGCTAGTGAGTGGAGGAGCCAGGATTCCACCCAGCCATCTAACCACAGAGCCACGAACTGTGAAGGTCCTTGGGATCATGGGCTGTTTAGCTCACCATCTCCTGCCGCAGCTGAGTAACTGATGGATGCACGAATGACTGTATGTAGGAATAAAGGAACTAAAATGCAGATCGAGTCTTCTTTGCCCAGTTACTACCTTCCTGAAAGCCGTGGGGCCTGCCCTAGCCGCGCAGGCCAAGAGCTCGCTCCAGGGGTCCGTGGGGACTCAGAGGGGAGCCAGGCTTGCACAATGCAGGTGCGGGTTGTTCCCTCCCTTCCGCTGCTTTGATGCTCCAGGACAGCCCTGGCCGCTGCTTCCCGCGCACAGCCGGGGGTCTGCGACGTCCGGTTGCCCGCCCTCTGGCCCCAAAGCCCCACCCTGCCCTGGAGTTGGGGAGGGAGTTATGAAGGAGGCGCCTTCTGCCGGGCACCCAGCGTTCTCTTAGAGGGTCTGGTTCCCCGTCCCAATTCCACTTCCTGGTTGTGCTTGGGACACGTCTGCCAGCGGTGCTACCACGCATTTGTTGCCTCCTGGTCCTTCTCCTCCTGCCCCTACTTCCTTGACACAAAGTGTCAGGGTGGTCAGGCACTCAGAGCCAATTTATTTATTCATTCATTCATTGATTTTCTTCATTGATTTTTAGAGAGAGAGAAACATCGATGAGAGAGAACATCAATTGGCTGCCTCCTGCATGCCCCCCAATTGTGGATTTGGCCCACAACCTGAGCATGTGCCCTGATCCGGAATTGAACTGGCAACCCCTTGGTGCATGTGTCTATGATCAATCACTGAGCCACACCAGCTGAGCCTCAGAGGCCATTTAAATTCAGCACCCACCCCACCCTCCTCAAGTATGGTAACAATAGCTTCTACATTTTGGAACACCTTCTAGGTGATGGAATGCCCAGCTGAGAGCTTTGCATGAATAATCTTTTTTTTTTTATCTTCACCCGAGGACATTTTTCCATTTTTTGTTCAGATAGAGTGGGAGGGAGAGAGAGAGAGAGAAACATCAATATGAAAGGGACACATCGAGTGGTTGCCACCTGCATGACCCAACCAGGGCCGAGGACAAACTGCAACCGAGGTATGTGCCTTATAGGAACCAAATCCGGGTCTCTTTGGACCGAAGGCTGACGCTCTAACTGCTGAGCCAAACTGGCCAAGGCTGCATGAATAATCTTATTTAATCTTCACAACAGCCATGCATGATTAGTCTTTTATTCCTATTTGACAAGTTAGGAAACTGAAGACCAGATTAGTTTAAGTGTCCTCAGGTCATGCAGGTTGGGGTGGTGGAGCCCAGATCTGTTTGCCTCCAGTGTCTTGTCTATTCCTGCACAGTGTTCTGTGTAGCCAATTTGACATTTTGGCTCAGGGACATGAGCCAAGCCCGGGGATACACATCCAGGTGGGCACTTTTCTACCCCTCAGGAAGCACCTCTTCTGATGAGGGAACACTTACTAATGCTGCATGATCTAGGAACTTGCTTCATTGCTGGGCAGACAGAAAGGCTTGCCTGAGCCCTTCAGTACAGAGAGCTTTCATGTATGGGGATCAGACTGCACAAAGCAATCTGGGTGAGGATCTCTGGGTCAAGGTCCCCCAACAACACAACAATGCTTCTCCCGCTATACCCATCTACGGCCTCTGCCTTCTAAATTGGGTGCTTCCTCCATGGGGACATCTCTAAGTGCGTATGTGTTGGCAAGACTTCTGGAAAAGCTTATCTCCTCCCACAAGACCTAATGTAGGAAAGCCCTAGGCAGTGATATCCTAGTAAATATCTAACAATGCCCTGGTGGGTTTGGCTCAGTGGTCAGAGCATCAGCCCACAGACCAATGAGTCACAGGTTCAAGTCCAGTCTAAGGCACATACCTCGGTTGTTGTTCGTCCCGGTCCCTGGCCCTGGCCAGGGTCCTGCAGGAGGCAACCAGTCAATGTTTCTCTCTCTCTCCCTCTCTCCCACTCTATCTTAGGATAAATGGAAAAATATCCTCGGGTGAGGATTAAAAAAATCTAACAGCTAGCATAGGATGGGGAGAAACCCTAGTATGTAGTGTTACCGGAAAGGGGACCTGGCCCTGAGTGGGTCTGCCTAGGGCTGGGCCGGTAGCCTATAGGTTCTTGGCTTCATGCAGGAAAAGTTTCATAACATGAGTCCAGGTGAATTTTAGAGGATGTTTATTAAAGCCGGAGACAGTGAAACAAGAAAGGGTTGAGGAAATGAGCCTAGGCTGGTCTGCTTTGATTCACTAAGAAGTCACAGAAAAGGCCTTGGGGACAGGTTCAGGGGGTTTTCCTGGGATGAATGCCACTGCCTATTGCTGCCCTGATTGCAAGGCTTATGGGGTGCCTTAGAGTCTAGGAGATGCATGGCTGGGCACAGGTGTGTTCCTGGGAAGGAGATCTAGCTCTGGGTCCTTTGTCTTGAGGCTTTTATTTCTCTCTTGCAGGTGGGAATCTTAAATCTTAAGGGATGTCTCAGCGGAGAGTTTCAGCCGAGTATTCATCAGTTTTCTAGATGAGCTCCTTCAGGGTCATGGGCTTCACTAACTGGCCAGTGTCAGGGCAGGGGGTTGTTAGTCAGTGCAGCTGGTTCTGGTGTTGTCTACCTGGTTTTGCTGCTCTTCTGGGTATGAAGCTGAAATACAACTGAGGCCTAGATGTTATTTCTAAGGAAGTGACCTTCTGTGTCTGCTGTAAATTGCTCTGTCAGTTTGTTCAGCTCTCTGTCTCAATTTCCCTATTCCACTTGTTCTGGCTTACTGGTCTGTCTCATGTAGCATTTGTGGGTTTCCATGGAATAAATATTCCACCACAGCCAATCTCAAGCCACCAAAGTGGAATTGGACAGTAGCATACCATTATATAGTACTTCCACCATAACAGGTACAATAGATAATAGTAAAATACGTAAGGAATGATGGTAGTTTATAGTCTTTATTATCTTGGTTTTTATAATTTATTTAAGTGTACATTTATACAATTTAATTTCTTTTTTTATCCTCACTCGAGGACATTCTTCCATTTTTTTATTCAGGTAGAGCGGGAGGGAGAGAGAGGGAGAGAGGGAGAGAGAAACATCGACGTGAAAGGGACACATCCAGTGGCTGCCACCCGCACGACCCAACTAGGACCGGGGACAAACTGCAACTGAGGCACATGCTCCTAGCAGGAGCCGAACCCAGGCCTCTCCGGGGCGCAGGCCGATGCTCTAACCGCTGAGCCAAACCAGCCAGGGCTGCAATCTAATTTTTAAATATTCCTTTTAAATATGTTTTTATTGGTTTCAGAGAGAGGAAGGGAGAAGGAAAGAAAGATAGAACCATTGATGAGAAACATCAATTGGCTGCCTTCACGCCCCCTATTGGGGATTGCCCAAAACCCCGGCATGCGCCCTGGCCAAGAATAGACTGGGTGACCTCCTGGTGCCTGGGATGATACTCAACTAACTGAGCCACACCGGCCAATCTATAGAATTTAATTTTCAATGACTGTGTTTAACCACCAGCTTCCACAATTCCTGAAAATGCAACCAGCTCTCACTGAACTAGTACAAGTGAGTCCAGCACAGTACTGAACTAAGTCACTCAGGTCCAAGGACTGGCAGCTCCTGCTTCCTCTGGCCTCAAGACTCACCATCTCTCTAGCCTAGGTTTCCCTCTAGTGGACAGAAGAGTCATTCCAGGTGATTCTCTTGCTCTACCTGTGCCCAGAGCTCAGAACCCAAAGCAGGCTGAGGATGAGGTTTATCATCTGGCATGAGAAAAGTTTCTTAAGGGTGATCCATATGGTCTCACAGTGTCTTCAGGCACTAGGCACTTGGTGTTCCCCTCTCAGAGGGGCAGCCCCCTAGCCTTCAGCCATTATCACAATCTCTAGAGCTTTTCAAAAATCCTATCTTATCTCCCATGTGGCAGCTCAGGCTGGCTACATCAGCCCTCTAAGTATGGGGAACCCCCTCCCATGAGATCTGTCTCAAAGAAGACAAACTGAGAGACTCTGTTTAGTTTTTTTTTTTAATTTTTATCCTCATCCGAGGACATTTTTCCATGTTTGTTTTAGATCGAGTGTGAGGGAGAGAGGAAGAGAAACGTGAAAGTGACACATCGAGTGGCCACCTCCGGCACAACCCAACCAGGGCTGGGGACAAACTGCAACCGAGGTACATGCCCTTAGCGGGAACTGAACCCAGGTCTCTCTGGACCGCAGGCCAACACTCTAACCGCTGAGCCAAACTGGCCAGGGCTAGTTTTGTTTTTTAACCCTCACCCTCACCCAAGGATACTTCTTCTATTTATCTTCAGAGAGAGAGAGAGAGAGAGGAAGAGAAACATCGTGTGAGAGAGACACATCTATTGGTTGCCTCCTGCACAACCCAGATCAGGGCAAGGGACTGAATCGCAACCTAGGTATGTGCCATTGACCGGAATCAAACCCATAACTCTTTGGTCCTCAGGCCAAGGCTCAAACCACTGAGCCAAACTGGCCAGGGCTGAGAGACCCTGTTTGTGTTAGGGATTAAGTATCTACATTAACTCAGAGCCCACTGGGGAAACACTGATGAAAATCATTCATATGTGTTGGTCACATATAAGAAAATGGAGTCAATTAGATGCAGAGTTGGGGCTCAGGGACTCACCTTCCTGCATTACACTTGGACTCTCTTCTTCCAGAAGTGATCTTTTCAAAGCACAGGTATATCTGTGTCACTCCTCCACTCACAAACCTCTTATAATTCTGCATGGCTTTTAGCATCAGTCTTAGGCAGGTATTCAAGGCCTTGGTTGAGACTCCATTCATACTGCTTACCTTTAATCTCTCAAGAAAGAAAGAAAGAGAAAACCAAGGTTTTTGAAATTCTTTTCTGGGCCAGGCTCTGTGATAAACACTTTGCAAATAATATTTCATTTAATTCTCCAATAATGCTGCTAGGGATAATCAGTTTACAGATGGGGAAACTGAGTCAGGCCCGGCCCGTGTGATTCAGTGGACTGAGCATCCTCCCATGAACTGAGAGGTCCCAGTTAGATTCCTGGTCAGGGCACATGTTTGGGTTGCGGGCTCGACTCCCAGGAGGGGGTGTGCAGGAGGCAGCCGATCTATGTTCTCTCTCATCGATGTTTCTCTCTCTCTCTCACTTCCTCTCTATCTAAAATCAATAAAGGGAAAAAAAAGAAAAAGAAATTAAAGCAAGGGCACATTCCTTAGTGTTTGAAGGAAAGGACTACTTTTCACTGAAACTCAGACAGAAGTAACAGAACCACAGACATGGGATAAGAAACCAGACTTTAATCTGATTAAATTCTCCTAGTGCTTTCACCAAAGACCTTCCTCTCCTTTCCTTCCCCCTTTCCCCTCCCTAACTCTCCCTTCTCATCCTCTCCCACCTTCATCTCCTTAACTTCCACTGGAATCCTAGACATCTTGAAGGCTCCGATCAAATTTCCCTCCTCCAGAAAGCCCTCTCAGACAACCTGGCTCAGGAATCTACCTAATGAAAATGAGAATTGTTGCAGTTTGAAAGGAAGAGCAGATTTCTGGCTGTATGTGAGGATTGATCACATGTGTTTATCTCTACTCACTCCTGAAATTCCTTTAAAATGACAGCAAATAGATTAGGAAAAAATATATAAACTCACAAGGGAAGGGAATGACTGCTTAATTAATATGGGGTTCTTTTTTTTTTTTTTTTTATCCTTACCCGAGGACATTTTTCCACTTTTTGTTCAGATACAGTGGCGGGGGGGGGGGGGGAGAAACATCGACGTGAAAGGGACACATCGAGTGGCTGCCACCCGCACAACCCAACCAGGGCCAGGGACAAACTGCAACCAAGGCACGTGCACTTAGTGGGAACCAAATCCGGGTCTCTCTGGACCACAGGCCGACGCTCTAACCACTGAGCCAAACCGGACAGGGCAATATGGGGTTTCTTTTTGCAGTAATGAAATGTTCTGGAATTAGTGGTGAAGGCTGGAGAGAGAGAGAGAGAGAGAGAGAAAGAGAGAAAGGAATAAATGGGAAAGATTAGACCCCTACCAGCACATGGATGTGTAATAATATACAAATAGTATTGTTAATCAGGAAAGCTCACCTGAGATTCAGTGTCCAGAGTTTTTACTGGGGTTTCATTATGTAGGCATGATTGATTGAATCATTGCCCACTTAGTCTCCAGCCCCTTTCCCCTTCCCAGAAGTTAGGCTGATAACACATGGCTCAAAGCCTCAACCCTGTAATCACATAATTGGCCTTTCTGACTTGGCCAACCCTTATCCCAAATCATCTTAAATTATCTAAGCACCGACCAGGAGTACCTTCATTAGCGTAAACCATTAAGGCTCACCATGAATAACAGGCTGTTCTATCACTCAGGAAATTCCAAAGATTTCAAGGCTACCTCCTAAGGCGGGTGGTGGTGGAAACTCACACAGGGGCCAGTCAAATCCTTTATTATACAACATACCCACTCCAAAGCACATCACTGAAAAAATTCAGAATGCCAAAACAAAGAGCACATCCTAAAAGCTTCCAGAGGAAACAGGTCACATACAATGGTTTAGAGATTAAACAACGATATTAACCTTCTCAGTAGCAACACTGGTTACTAAGAAACTGGAAAGCAATACCTTTAAAATTCAGAGGGAAGCCCTGGCCGGCGTGGCTTAGTTGGTTGGAGTGCATCACCCTGGTTCCATTCCCAGTCTAGGCACATGCCCCGGTTGTGATTCCTGGTAAGGTGCGTGCCAATCCAATGTTTCCTTCCTCCCTCTCCTTTCCTCTCTCTCTCTCAAAATCAATTAAAAGCTCAGCCAGTGTGTCTCAGTGGTTGAGCATCAACCCATGCATCAGGAGGTCGCTGGTTTGATTCCCGGTCAGGGCACATGCCCAGGTTGTGGGCCTGATCCCCAGTGGGGGGCATGCAGGAGGCGCCAATCAATGTTTCTATCTCTCTCTTCCTCTCCCTTCCTCTCTCTCTACCATCAATAAAAAAATATTTTTTTTTCAAAAATCAATTAAAATATATTTTTTTAATGTTTAAAATTTTTAAATTTAATTAAAAAAATTCTGCCCTGGCCAGTTTGGCTCGGTGATTAGAGTGTTGACCCTCGGACCAAAGAGTCTCGGGTTCGATTCCAGTCAAGGGCACATACCTCTGCTACGGTTTGGTCCCTGGCCCTGGTTGGAGTCTTGCAGAGGCAACCAGTCGATGTGTCTCTCTCACATCAATTTTTCTCTCTCTCGCCCTGGCCAGTTTGGCTCAGCGGTTAAGAGCGTCGGCCTGCGGTCCGGAGAGACCCGGGTTCGGTTCCCGCTAAGGGCACGTACTTCGGTTGCAATCTGTCCCCGGCCCTGGTTGGTCGTGCGGGTGGCAGCCACTCGATGTGTCCCTTCACATCGATGTTTCTCTCTCTCTCTCCCTTCCTCTCTCTCCCTCCCACTCTATCTGTACAAAAAATGGAAAAATATCCTCGGGTGAGGATTAAAAAACAAAAAAACAAAACAATGTTTCTCCCCCCCCACCCATTCTAGCTGAAGATAAATGGAAAAATATCCTCAGGTAAGGATTTTTTTTTTTAATTCTGAGGGAAGATTATTTCTATTCTAGTACTCTATACCCAATCAAACTATCAACCAAAGGTGCAAGTACAATAAAGACAATTTCAGAAATGCAAGGTCTCAAAACTTTTACTTCTCAGGTACCCTTTCTCAGGCAGCTGCAGGACGTTGTGCTTTACCAATGTGAGGAAGTAAATCAAGAAATGAGTTCCAGAAAACAGGGGAGCCGACACAGGAGAGAAGCAAAGGGAATTTCCAGGATGATAGTGAAGGGAAGTTGCAGAATGACAGTTGTGGAGCAGGGCTAGAGATCGATAAGTTCAAATTGGAACAGAAAGACAAAGGCTCCAAGGAGGGATGTTTCCAAGAAAAAAATGGAACCTGACATGTTTGACCATGTGAAGTGATCTTTGTAGCTCTAGTGGGAATGTGTATCGTTAAAGTAATATACAAAAGAAAAAATGAGACAATTTAACTCTGAAAAAAATATATAAGAAAGGAAACGTAGTTAGAGTATTCCATATAGCCAAAATCCTATAAATATTGAATATTTATTTTAAATTTGAACTATAATTCTATTGGAAGAATAAGGGAAGACCAAGTGGGGGTGTAAAGGGAAATATAAGAGCTACATCTTCTCATTCTATTTTATTTTTTTTTTATTTTTTATTTTTTTATCCTCACCGGAGGACATTCTTCCATTTTCTGTTCAGGTAGAGTGGGAGGGAGAGAGAGAGAAACATCGATGCGAAAGGAACACATCGAGTGGCTGCCACCTGCACAACCGACCAGGGCGGGGGACAAACTGCAACCGAGGTACGCGCCCTTAGCGGGAACCGAACCCGGGTCTCTCAGGACCGCAGGTCGACGCTCTAACCGCTGAGCCAAACCAGCCAGGGCTCTCATTCTATTTTAAAATGTCAATGAGGCCCTGGCCAGTTTGGCTTAGTGGTTGGAGCGACGGCCCTCAGACTAAAGAGTCGTGGGTTCGATTCCGGGCAAGGGCATGTACCTAGGTTTCGGTTCGTCCCCGGCCCTGGTCGGGGTGGTGCGGGAAGCAGCCAGTCAATGTGTCTCTCTCACATTAATGTTTCTTTTTCTCTCTCCCTTACACTCTATCTGAAGATAAATGGAGAAATATTCTTGGGTGAGGATTAAAACAAAATTATAATAATAAATAAAATAAAAATAAATAATAAAATGTCAAGAATTTTTAAATCAGGAAATAACAGATTATCTGAATTGGTCAAAATATGGAAGTAAATATAGGGACGAAAAACAGCTAAAAGATGAGTTGCCTTTGGGGAGTGGGAATGAGGGGTGGAGAAGGCAGGGCAGAAGACTGCCTCTTTTTTTTAACCTTGTCATACATCTAGTTGATTTTTTAAACACTATGTACATGTATTATTTTGATTAAATATCTTTAAGAAAAATAAAGAAAATTAAAAATTGAGTGTGCCTAACCCTGGCCAGTTTGGCTCAGCAGTTGGAGCGTCGGCCTGCGGACCCCACTAAGGGCAGGTACCTTGGTTGCGGTTTGTCCCCGGCCCCGGTTGGGGTTATGTGAGTGGCAATCACTCAATGTGTCTCTCTCACATCGATGTTTCTCTCTCTCTTCCCCGCCCTCTCCTTTCCGCTCTATCTGAAGATGAATGCAAAAATGTCCTCGGGTGAGGATAAAAGAAAAATAAATTTGAGTGTGCCTAGGGTAGCATTTGTTACCTTGGTGAATTCATCACCATCCTGGGTCTAGACATCTCCACAGAAACCAGAGCTGTGAGCCCTAAAAGCCACAGCATTTCAACAAACAGATACACATTAAGCAGTCTCATGAGACAGATATTTCAAATCAAATACCAATTCATTAATTTATAAAGGGAAGCCAAGCATTGATGCAGACTGGATCTTCTTGTTCGCTGATGAGTGTATTCTCTCCCTGGGGTGAATCTATACAGGGAACAGAGTGGTTTTCAGCAGGATGCTCGGTGATCCACAGCCCCAGTGAAGTGGGGGGTTGAATTGGGTGGTTTCAAAGAATGATGTCTCCATCTCCCGTGTTCCTGGACCAGCATCTTTGCTGGTTCAGTTTCGATCAGGGCACATGCCAGGGTTTCCGGTTTGATCCCTGGTGGGGGGCCTCTGGGAGGCAGCGTATTGATACTGCATTCTAACATTGATGTTTCTCTCTAAAATCAATAAGCTATTCTTTTTTTTTTTTTTTATCCTCACTCGAGGACATTTTTTCATTTTTTGTTCAGATAGAGTGGGAGGGAGAGAGAAAGAGAGAGGAGAGAGAGAGGGAGAAACATCAACATGAAAGGGACACATCGAGTGGCTGCCTCCCGCACGACCCAACCAGGGCCAGGAACAAACTACAACCAAGAACTGAACTCGGGTCTCTTTGGACTGCAGGCCGACGCTCTAACCACTGATCCAAACCGGCCAGGGCCAATAAACTATTCTTACACACACACACACACACACACACACAAACCCCAGGAATGGAATTAAGGATCACCATTTGACCCAGGCACAAGGAACAGCTTGCTTTTTGCCAGTGCCAGATTTCTTTTTTCTTTCTTTTTTTTTTTTTTTTATAAGAGAAAGTTTATTTAGAAAGTCACAGAGGTAAAAGAAATGAGCCATAGAAGAAATGGGCTTAGGAAACAAGTTACTGAGGCAAAAGAAGGGCCCTTGGAACTTAACGGGAACCAAAACCGAGTCTCTCTGGACCGCAGGCTGACGCTCTAACCGCTGAGCCAAACCGGCCAGGGCAGGGCCCTTGGAACTTAAAAGAGACAAAGATAAAGGTAATGGGCCTGGGGAAGAGGGAGGGGACAGAGAAGTCATGGGTGTGCCCTGAAGAGGGAGAGGGCTTTGTCAGATTTCTTTTTTTTTAATCCTCACCCGAGGATATTTTTTCCATTTATCTTCAGGTAGAGTGGGAGGGAGGGAGAAAGAGACAGACAGACAGAGGAAAAACATCAATGTGTGAGAGACACATTGACTGGTTGCCTTCGGCAAGACCCTGACCAGGTCTAGAGACAAACCACAACCAAGGTACATGCCCTTGACTAGAATCAAACCCGAGACTCTTTGGTCCGAGGGCCAAAGCTCTAACCACAGAACCAAACTGGCCAGGGCAAGATTTCTTTCTTTTTTTAAAAAAATTATTTATTTTTTCTTTTCTTTTATTTACTTTTTTCCCCAACACCATTTATTTGCCAGATTTCTTAATACCACTGGGGCCAGGGGGCCCTTCCCTTCCCTGTGACCTTCGCTTTTAGCTCCTGGAGTTTCTTCTGCTCCTTCCTCTTTTTGCTTCTGCTCAAATGCCTTACCCTCCTCATCCATCTCTTTGGCTTACTTCTTGGGCTGCTTCAGGGGCTTCTTCTTGCCATCTTGGCCACCCCTTCCCCAGACCTTGCCTCCAGAACCTGACACATCTCTATTTTATTTTATTTATTTTTAAAGATTTTTTTCCCCTGGCCGGTTTGGCTCAGTGGTTGGAGCGTAGGCCTGCAGACCAGAGAGTTCCGGGTTTGGTTCCCACTAGGGACACATACCAAAAAATAAAAATTAAAAAAAGATTTTTTTTATTGATTTTTTTTTTTATCCTCACCTGAGGACATTTTTCGATATTTTGTTCAGATAGAGTGGGAGGGAAAGAGAGAGAGAGAGAGAAAGAGAGAGAGAAACATTGATGTGAAAGGGACACATAGAGTGGTCGCCACCCACACGACCCAATCAAGGTTGGGAACAAACTGCAATCCAGGTATGTGCCCTTAGCGGGAACCGAACCCGCGTCTCTCCAGACCACAGGTCAACGCTCTAACCGCTGAGCCAAACTGGCCAGGACTTTTTTTTATTGATTTTTAGAAAGAAAAGAAGGGAGCAGAAAAGAGAGAAACATCAATGTGAGAGCAAAACACTGATGGGCTGTCTTTGGCATGCCCCCTACCAAGGATTGATCTGCCAACTCAGGCACGTGCCCTGACCAGGAATTGAACTGGCAACCTTTCGGTGCATGGAATGATATCCAACCAACTGAGCTACACCGACTGGCCAGGGCAACACATCTCTAGTTTAAAACATTAGAGGTTTGAGTCCAGTCAGACAGGTAAAACATTTACAAAACACCCATGACGTGCCAGGTCTATTCTAAGCTCAGAAGTTACAGCAGTCAACAAGACTGATATTTGATCCTGCCTTCACTGAGCTTAGAGTCTGGTGAAGAAGAACAACATTAAACAAGTGCCAAGTGAAGGAACGAGCTCTCAGATGACAAATTAATTTACTTTATCCTATTTCTTGAGGTGGAGTCACCTCCAGATATCACCTACTACAGTGAATCATGGGGAAGGATCATTGAGTAAGGAGTCTTGTCTAGACAGAGAAAGAAGACCCATTTTCCAAGCATAGATTCCCAGCTTCCCATGGATTCTAAACCCAAAATCCTTTCAACAAAGTGATTTTCTGCTTAAATTTACCTAGGGTTGGTTTCTGTCATTTCTAACCAAGAACTCAGGTACAGCAACCATTTCAGATACAGTATTTGTGGACCAGAGAACAAGTCACCAAAAGGCATTTCCAAGCCCACTGCCTCAGGGCTGCAACCAGACCTGAAATTTTCCTGATTTGTGCCTTTTGTTCAGCACAAAGCAGGACACACAGGCTGTCTCAATAAAATTTGGTTGGCTGAATCACTCAGTAAGTTCACAAATACCTGCCAGAAGCTGTTTTAGGTACTGAGATTACAAAGCTAGTAAGAGCTAGCTGCCACTTTCAAAGACGTCCCACATGCACCTTAGACCCAACACATCCAAAGCTGAGAGTATCATCTTTCCTGCCTTCTCCCAACTCATATATCAACTCACATCGTGTGTCCCATGTTCCAACAACACTGAACTGCTTGTACTTCTCCTTTCCCTCTGCTGGGATGCCAAAATTGAGCAATTCATGTTCTTAGACTACAGGGGTGGAAGGGAAAGAGACAGACAGCAGGCAATCAGGCTGCAGCTTGGAGACAGGGACGAGACCTTGAATGCCAGGTAAAGCATTCTAAATTAATTGGCAGCTATTCCAAGTTACGTTCCTTGGCATAGGTAGAATAACTGTGTAGTTTAGCTTTTCTTCTTTTACTGAAAGTAGTCTACATGGAAGATGACATAAAGGGTTTATATGTCCATTATCTTGGCCAGAGAGGCAGCTGCAAGCAATGTTCCCATTTTACAGGTAAGCAAACAGTGGTCTTGACTCTACAGCTAGCAAATAGCAAAGTAAGGGCTTGAACAAAGTTTCCAGACTCCAAATCTCCATTCTTCCCTCTACTAGTACAGCTTCTACAGAGTGTTTTGTGTGTGGTGTGAGGGAGGAGCACCTCAGCAGGTCCTGGTCCTGGGGGAACATTCTCCTCACCACTGCACAAAGGGCTAAATCTGTTTTGCTGGCTCTCCTCCTGACCTGATTCTCTTCTCTAGATACTCTATCTTCTTAAAAAAAAAAAAAAAAAAATCACTATTCTCCCTGGCCAATTTGACTTAGCAGTTAGAGCGTTGGCCTGCAGAGGTGGGTTTGATTCCCAGTCAAGGGCATGTACCTAGGTTGCATGTTCAACTCCAGCCCAAGTCAAGGGTCTTGTAGGAGACAACCAATGATGTGTCTTTCTCACATCATGTTTCTCTCTCTCTCCCTCCCTTCCCCTTCCGCTCTATCTAAAAATCAATGGGAAAAAATGCTCAGGTGAGGATTAACAAAAAATAAATTTTTAAAAAATCACAATTTTGTGGGGTAGTACCATCCTCTCGTTTTATAGATGTAACTGAGGCACGGAAAAGTGAAGGTTCAGCCCGGCTGGTGTAGCTCAGTGGTTGAATGTCTACCCATGCACCAGGAGGTCGCCGGTTAGATTCCCCATCAGGGCATATGCCCAAGTTGTGGGCCAAATCCCCAGTGAGGGGTATGCAGGAGGCGGCCAGTCAATGTTCCCTCTCATCAATGTTTCTATCACTCCCTTTCCTTTCCTCTCTCTCTAAAATCAATAAAGAAAAAAAAAAACAACACTTAAGTTTCAGGCTCCAAAGTCCGGAATCTTCACCATCTCGCTTCGATGGGGTCCAAGTTTGAACACCTACCTAGCTAAAGAAACCGGTCAACCGGTGTGGACGCTGGGAATCAGCCCCAGTTCAGGGCTGAGAGCCGCCAGATGGCGCCGTGGAGGTGCAATTGCTTCCCCACCTAACCCCCGCGGGCCAGACGCACCTGAACTAAACCGGGCGCGGCCTGGGAAGTAGGCTTGCGGGGCGGGGCGGGGCGGGGCGCAGCGGGGTGTAGCCCTAGTCCCCAGCCCCGAGTGGGCAAGGACTGCGGCTTTGGTTCGGTCTGCTGGGGCTGCCCGAGTCTTGGTAAAGAGTCACGTCCCCACCAGGCGACCGCCGGGCTGCATCAGTTTGCCGCCTGCCCTGCTCTCCCCAGTGTGCAATTTATTTGGGGGGTATAGGGACTAGAATAGAGCGGGAGAGAGCAGCCAGCAGGGGTGGGGCGGAGACTCCACCATCCCCACCTGTCGACTGTCGGGAGGGGGCGAGTTGGAGGAGGGGCTTGTCCCGAAGGGCCCGCCCCCGGGTCCCAGAGCCCTGGGCGCGCGACGAGATATAAGGCAGCCGGGAAACAATGCGCCTGCATCTCGCGCTCCCGCGCCTATCCCGGTAGCGTCTGCGCCTCCGTGCACGAGCGAGGGAAGGAGGGCGCGCGCGGGGGGCGCGCTCTTGAATGCGGGCCGCGCGCTTAGTAGCGCGCATGTGCTTGGGTGCGGGCTACCCGGCTGCCCCGAGCCGGCCCGGAGCGTGTCCGCTCCCAGTGGCGGGCGGCCGGAGCGAGGTGAGACTAGGGGCGGTCGGGGGACGGACACGGGTCCCGGGGGACGGGCTGCAGGCTGCTTTCTGGGCACAGCGCGCCCCCGCCCGGCCCGGCCGGGCCCTGGGAGCTGCGCTCCGGGCGGCGCTGGCAAAGTTTGCTTTGAACTCGCTCGCTGCAGCCGCGTACGCGCTCTGTGAGCGGCTTCCCTGGGCACGCTGACCCAGGACCCGGCTTCCCGGGACGCGAGGGAAAGGCGTGGGTTCCAAGCCCAGAGGTTCGGAAAGGACGAGAGCCTTGCAGTCGGCTGTGCTTGGGGATCTGGGAACGCCTCCCTCCTTGGGCCCGTACCCCAGTCAGCACGTCCCCCCTTCCCTCTTGCAGGGAGCGGACATGGACTTCGACTCGTACCAGCACTATTTCTACGACTATGACTGCGGGGAGGATTTCTACCGCTCCACGGCGCCCAGCGAGGACATCTGGAAGAAATTCGAGCTGGTGCCGTCGCCCCCCACGTCGCCGCCTTGGGGCTCGGGTCCCGGCGCCGGGGACTCGGCCCCTGGAATTGGTCCCCCGGAGCCGTGGCCCGGAGGGGGCGCCGGGGATGAGGCAGAATCTCGGGGCCATTCAAAAGCTTGGGGCAGGAACTACGCCTCTATCATCCGCCGCGACTGCATGTGGAGCGGCTTCTCAGCACGGGAAAGGCTGGAAAGAGCGGTGAGCGACCGGCTCGCCACCGGCGCGCCCCGGGGAAACCCACCCAAGGTGCCGGCCGCCCCGGACTGCGCTCCCAGCCTCGAAGTCAGCAACCCGGTGCCCGCTGCGCCCTGTCCATTGAGCGAGCCCAAGACCCAGGCCTGCTCGGGGTCCGAGAGCCCTAGCGACTCGGGTAAGGACCGCCTTGGGCCAATCAAGAGGGGGGCACCCCGTGGGTGGCCAAAACTCTGCCACTGTCTGAGGTCAGGAACTTGGTCTTGCAAGCCCTTCGGCCACCTCCCCCTTTTTTCTGGCTGATGCTGCGGGTGTAGCCCCCAGCGGTGTCTGTCTGGCACGTGGGTGTGTTAGTAAACAGTTTGAAGAAGTGGCGTGGGAGCCAGCGTTTCTTTGATGATGATTGGAACCCCAGGGAACAAGGGAGACGGGGTGAGGCATGGAGCTTAGAGAGGACAATACTGGGATTGGACTGTAGGGTATTTCTGTCCTCCGGAGGCTGGAAGGGGGTCCCTTAAAGATCACTCCAGGCTTGAAGTTTTTTGTTGCTGCCTCTTTTCCTGGGAAACTCACACTCCCCTAGGGAGCGAAGAAGCTGAGGAGCCTTTTGGGCAAAGCCAAAGCCTTAATCCTTTTAAAAACCTAGTCTCCTGTCTGCTTTACTTTAAAATGCTCCCACTCATTATCATTTGTGCATTCACACCGTTACCCATGAGACAGGTTGGGGAGGAATGAACTCTCCCCATTTAACAGATGGAAGAACTGAGGCTTAGAGATGGGAAATGACTAGATGTGAGCCCCAGCTTCCTGCCATCTAGCCAGCCTCTTTGCCCAACCCTCCATCACAACCAGGTACTTCTTGATGTTTAGAAGGTCTTAATGGTAGTTTATCTGAGAAAGGTCACACATCACCTTGTTGCTTTGGCCTGACGTGGAAAGGTGCCCCTTTAATTCCCTCCCAAGCCATCTGAGAGCCTCAGCTGCCTCCTTGCAATCGAAAAACGTTCAATGGTGCCTACTTTTTGCAAACTCTGGGCTAGATGCTGGGGTCAAGGATATGGAGCTCCAGGCCCCTTCCCCCACCCTTGAATGCAAGTGTAAACCTCACTGAGGACAGACTCAAATCCCGTGCCACCAGACTACAATGTTAGCCTAACCTCTTCTCAGACTTCTGTACCTGTGAGAAATAGTGGAGAGGGTGCTTTTATGGGGTGCAGACTGAGGCCAACATCAGGTAAATCAGGACAGAGAAAACTCCCTGTCACTTAATAGTAACTTTTACATGACCATTTAGAGGGAACTGGGGAGTGAGGTATGGGAGTTGTCATGCACTTGAAGGGAAAAATAAGGATAACAAGGAAAATTAAAAGTCATTTTTTTCCAGGCCACTGTATTTAAGGTCATTTTAAACCTGCTGGCTTTCTACATCAAGAGCTTGTGTTTGTTTAATGGCCAGAATGGGAATTTTGAGATCAAGAAACCAATAAAGATGTACATCTACAAAGGCTGATGGAGTGGTACAGTGGGAAAGGCACTGTTTGGGGAGTTTGGAGATCTTAGTTTGAGGTCCAGAACATTGTAGAGGTGATGTGTGGACTTGGCTGATACAGCTCTGTTTCTCCCTTGGCACATGAGGGGGTTGGCTTTGACTGTCCAGCTGAAAGAATTTCCTTGCCTGGGTAGAGTAGACACTACTCTCTGAAAATGAGAATCCTGCTCTTACATTATTTCTTACTTTAACCTTCCCAGCCATGAGGTTTAACATTGAAATATTAAAGGTTTGGGATGTGGGGAAGCCTCCTGAATTATTTTCTGACCTGCCCTTTAACCTGAACCTGTTTGCAAGCTCCTGGTTCACAGGCCACATGGCCCAGAACAAAATGCAACAGATTGCAAACAATGAGGGGGGTGGGGAGAGTGACTGATGGCAAAGCTCAGCCAATAGGGGGCAGGGGCTGGGTAAAACAGCATTCCAAACACAGCTTAGCTAACCAATCACAGGCCTTGGGGCCAGGAGGGCTGAATGGTCAGGTTTTATTAATGGAGAAATAATGCGATTGTCCACACAATGGAAGCCTTCCTGACAAAGGGGCTCAAGCTTCCTGATATGCAAGAGACAGAACTGAGTTCTTCTGTTGTCAGACTGAAATGCATTAAGGTGGTCTTCTAGGTGGGGGGCTGAGAAACGTGTGGAGCAGGAAGGTTTTCCCCCCTAAATGCCCCTCTCCTGGTAGGAGTAACCGGAGAGACCTTCAAGCCAGGGAATGACAGGGGCATGTCCAGGTCTCTGGTGTTTCAGCCCTTGTATGGGGATATTCTCCTGCTCAGTTCTTGCCCCTCACACAGGTAGCTTGGAAATGGTCGCTTGTACCTTTGTGAAGTTCCTGCTGCTTTTGCTGACCTGCGATTACAAATCCAACCCTGTTCTGGTCCAGGGAAGGGGGCGGGGCAGGCAACCTATAAATGATGGATGACTTTAGAAATCCATTGAACCCAGGAGCAAAATGCCCCTAAGGGAAACCTTTCCCTCCCCTCTGTGGGTGAGGAGAGATGTGTTGTAACCCTCCCTTCTCTGAATCTTCAGCTGAAAGGGATAGTAGAATAGAGAGGTGGGGGAATAATAGGATTTATAACTTGTGAAAAGTAACAATTCCCCAAGTGCAGGCTGTGCTGGGCAGGAACAAAGGGCAACTCTGCCCACAGACCCCTCATTTACAATTCTGATGGGGCATGAAAGAGCCCGACTGGGGAAGATCTTTATAGCTAAACTTTGTCCCAGGCTGATAGCTCTTTCTCTCCATCCTCTCAGTGGGGGAGGGGAGAGCCTGTGCAGGCTGGGGGCTGTTGGCTTGGGTCTGCCTTTTGTTCTTATCTAAGCCTTGCTGTGCAAAAGGAAATTGGAGAATATTTTCCTTGTTGCTTGTTTCCCCTCCTTTTCTCTTCACACTGCCTTTACCCCATTACAAATGAATCAGCTGTCTTTCTCTTCACTTCAATTTGCTTATATCTAAATTGGGAAAATGTCACCTCCTTTCCCAAGCCCCAGCATAGGGTCCTTGTATGTGTTTTTTTCATGGGGTGTGTTTTTCTATTGATCTCTCTTCTTGGACAGAGGGTGAAGAAATTGATGTGGTGACAGTGGAGAAGAGACAGTCCCTGGGCGTACGGAAGCCAGTCACCATCACAGTGCGAGCAGACCCATTGGACCCCTGCATGAAACACTTCCACATCTCCATCCATCAACAGCAACACAACTATGCCGCCCGTTTTCCTCCAGAAAGCTGCTCCCAAGGAGGGGCTCCAGACAGAGGTCCCCAAGAAGAGGCTCTGGAGAGAGATGCTCCAGAGGAAAAGGAAGATGAGGTACATGAAGAGGTTGAAAGCCCCCCGCCTACAGAAAGTGAGGCTCCCCAGGCCTGCCACCTCAAACCTGTCAGTTCTGACACTGAGGATGTGACCAAAAGGAAGAACCACAACTTCCTGGAGCGCAAAAGGCGGAATGATCTCCGTTCAAGGTTCTTGGCCCTGAGGGACCAAGTACCCACCCTGGCCAGCTGCTCCAAGGCTCCCAAAGTGGTGATCCTGAGTAAGGCGTTGGAATACTTGCAAGCCCTGGTGGGGGCCGAGAAGAGGATGGCCTCGGAGAAAAGACAGCTCCGATGCCGGCAGCAGCAACTGCAGAAAAGAATCGCATACCTCAGTGGCTACTGACTGACCAAAAAGCCTGACTGCTCTGTCTTACAAAGACCTAAGTTTATTTTTTAACCTCCCCTCTCCCCTTTAGTAATTTGCACATTTTGGTTACGGTGGGACAGTCTGGACAGTAAATCCCAGGATGTTTTGCAGCCGGTGCACACAATAAGGGCTTGCATTCTTGGAAACCTGGAAACCCAGCTCTCCCTCTTCCCTGACTCACGGGAGCACTGTCTTCTCTGGCGCCTTTGGCTTCTCAGGCAGGCAGCTGACTAAGGAGCCTTGGGGTCTGCCTAGCTCACTAGCTCTGAAGAAAAGCCTGACAGATGCTATGCAACAGGTGGTGGACGTTGTTGGGGCCTCCAGCCTGCATGAAATCTCACACTCCGGATGAGCTCTAGGCTGGGAAAGGATGCTCCCACTGGTGTCTCTGGTGATGCTGGGACAGCTGGGCCTGGACGCTCTCCCTGAGGCTCCTTTTTCCAGGAGACACACGAGCTGTCTTGGGTGAAGACAAGCTCTCAGACTTGATCAACATGGACTGTTACCTCACTGTCAGACACTTTACAGTAGCTGAGGAGTTGGAAACCTTTAATATATACATATATATATTATGATGTTAGATGACACCCCTCCTCCCACTCTCAATGCTGCGACCTTGAGAACATTTAAAGAGCTTGGCCTCTAGATTCTTTGTCTTGAAACCCTCTGGGCCCTTTCCTCCGAGGGAAGGACCATTCTGTCCTCACAAGGGACTTTTTTGTTTCCTTCTGTCTTTGTTATGCAATGGGCTTTATAGCACCCCTTTCCCACAGGTCAAAATGTTTTCCCAAGACACAGGGAAATGAGTCCTAGCCTAGGGAAGGCCTGCAGTCCTGGCTGTGAACTTGTTCCCTACCCAGGTGTCTTCCGTCTTGGAATCTTCTCAAGGCCGTTGTCAGGCACTTCAGTAGTGAGAACTGTACCGCTTCCTCTTTCCCAGCTCCCTCCCATCTCAATCCCTGACTGATAAGTTTGAAGTTCTACTAGAACCATGCAAACCTGTTCTCCTGCAACTCCAAGGAACTTGTGTCTCTGCAGCCACTCTTAGGCCACTTGCCAGCCTGACATGAGTCAGATCCCTTTCCCAGAATCTGGGCCTTACTGAAGTTTTTACTGGGAGAGCTGCTGGGACTCATCCAGTGCCCCAGAAGGTGGCCTAGCTTCCTGGTGGGAGCTCTGTTTAGTGGACCATGATGGGTTTTGCCCCAGCTGGACTTGGCATCTCCAGGTGAATTCCAGGTGCAACCTTCAGTCTGCGAAAGGCACCCAACCCAACCCTGTAGTGTCTTGTGGGCAACCTCAGGAGCCCATAAGCCTAGCCTGGAAGAAGGATCAGCCCCCTCCAGAACTCTGCCCAGGACAGCAGGTATCTGCTGGCTGTGGGTTTGAAAGTATGGAGGGAAGGATGGTAGAGGGCTCTATGTAGCTTTGGAAAGCCATCTGCTCTTTCCAAACCTATAATGCAAGATGATCTGTTTCTGAGATTGCTTCCCAGTCCTAGAGAACCCCAGTGGGAAAAGTCTCTCTACTTTTTGGAGCATGGTTTTCTGGAGCCAACTGACTTATGGAACTGTTTTTGGAGAATGGGTGGGAAGTAGGTTACTGATGTCTCACCTGAATAGCTTGTGTTTTATAAGCTGCTGTTGGGTATTATGCTGGGAGCAGTCTTTTTTTTTTTTTTTTTTATACTGTATTTTTGTATGCCTTTTGCAAAGTGGTGGTGTTTTTGTACAAGAAAAAAACCTCTTGGGTAATTCTGTTGCAAGAGTCTGATTTATTTTGAAAGGCAAGTTTACCTGAAATTATGTATTTAGTTGTTATTATTGATCACCTGATTTTAAAAGGTTGCCTTCTGGGACATCTAATAAAAGATTTCTCAAACGTGTCAGAGTTGGGGCAGCTTATGCCAACGGATTCTCCCTGTGCCAAGGAAGACTTTTTCAGGGTCGCCACAGGGAGCCAAAGGGTTGCATTTCTCTAACCATGTTGCTAACCTGGTCATTCCACTTTGGGTTCCTGAAATGCCATTTCAGACATGTCTAAACAATGTAGGCTCGGCACTTTGTGAACATGAATTCTCTTGTGAATTGCAAAGAGTGCTGAATTTGTGCTTTAGAAGGCTTGAAATCCTGGTTCTACCACTTGTTCTGTGTCTTTAGCTTTATCTTTCTGAGTCCTAGTTTTCTTATCTGTAAAATGGGGATAAATACTGCTTTGCAGGGATTTGGGAGGTATTAAATGAAGTAGAGATGATAAAACCACCTTCTAAACTGTAAAGCTTTATATTCTTTAGGGTGGTACTGCTCTTATGTTAGTAGTATGACCCTTTTTTTGTTTTGTTTTGTTATTCCTCTCCTGAAGAGGGAGGTGAGGGAGGAAGAGCGAGAGAGAGAGAGAGAGAGAGAGAGAGAAACATCAATGTGAGAGAAACACATCAATTAGTTGCCTCCCACAGAACCCCAACCAGGGCCAGGGATTGAACCTGTAACCCAGGTATGTGCCCTTGACTGGGAATTGAACCCATGACCCTTCGGTCCTCAGATGAGGCTCTAACCTAACTGCTGAGCCAAACAGGCCAGGCCGTGGTGTGACCCTTGACGGGACTTAAGGAAAAAATTCTGTTAATTTTTGTTTTAATGTGATTTTTCTTTTCTTTTTTCCTGGAGTTAATGAAAGAAAATGAAGGCTCTCTTTCCCTCCCATAGTTCTCATAAACTTGCTGTAAATGCAAGAGGAGAAAATTTAATATCTCTTCCTTACAGAGTACTGTGTCTAAGCTCACTTCTCCATATTATGCCACACCAACTACATGCCAGGACTGCAGAAGAGGAAACTTGAGGTTCTAAGAACGAAACAAAACTGCTCAGTTACACAGCTAGTAAGTGAATGAGTTGGGATTTGAAACCAGCTCTGCCAAACTCTGCAGCCAGAAGTCTTAACCACTGCATAGTAATGATCAGCCTGGGTTGTTAGCATGGGGCATGTGGAGGAGGTAAACATGGAATTCCATCACTTAACTGCTTCTTGGAACGCTCTCTCCATGGGGCCGTTGTGCCTCCCACTTACTGGGGTGAAGTGGAGCAAATGTTCCATGACCAGCCCCTCTGCCCATTAGTGGGCTGGGAGGGTTAACCTTGCCCTAGAGAGGTCCCTGTGGGACTGAAAGTAAAACAGTTACTGTTTAGAAAGGCCATGAACATCATGGTGGGAGAAGGAGCTTTGCCTCAGCTACTTTTGCCTTATAGCTAAAACCTGGGTTGGTATTACTTGCCTGGACTCCTGTGGAGCTGGAGTAGAATAAAAAAAAGCTTTAAATTCCTCATTTATCAAGGGACTTGCATCACAACCTGGTAAGAAAGCACTATCTGCCACATGGTACTGGAGCCCAGCTTTCTCACTCAAGGTCACATAACAAAAATCAGAATCCCAAACAGACTCCTGCTGATAAACTTTCCACTCCACCCCCACTGCCCCTACATCACCAAACCCAGTTTATAAGTAGCTGTTAGATAAAAACAGACTTGGATTACTGGGGTTTGTCTTAATTTCCCTTTTAGTTATTGTCGATTCTGTTCCCATCCTTATTTTTAGAGGACATTTGTCAAGAGACTAATTTGTAGGACTTCTCTCCCTTTACAAGACCTTGAAAGAATTCCAGACTCAGGACCCTTAGGTACAGGCACTAATGCTAGTTGTTTCCCATTTTTAATCCTCACAGTAACCTAGAGAACAGGATGGTGTCATCCCATTTCACAGATAAGCAAACCAAAGCTCAGAGACATTAAAGTCATTTAAGCCCACACAGCTAGCACCAGCTGCCTGACTCCAAGCTTCAGCTCCTTTGAGTCCAGCTCTGCTGAGAAAGAAGTGGGAATAAAGCCATCTCCTGGGGGGAAGGGAGGGTGTTTCTGGAATGTGAAGTATTTTAAGCTCCTTCCTAGCTCATTTCTCCAGACTCCTACCTCTATCTTTGTCTGAAAATAGCCAGGACTTTATTCCTGGATTTCGGAGAACACATGCCCAACTTGGGGATGTGGACATAGACAATAAGTAAGTGGCAGCGGAGAAGCCACCCTTGGTGTAGAAAAGAAAGTCATCCTGTTAGACAATAAAAGGTTAATGCATGTGCTTAACTCCTGCCTCTATCGGCAGCTATTTTGGGTGAACTGAGACAGGTTGAGCTATCTTAGACATGCTGAATTCGTCTAAAGTATTCCTAGGGTCAGTATATTGCAAAATATTCACTTTAGAAAGAAAAAGGGGATGGGGATGCCTTTGTAGATCTGGAAGGCGATAGGAGGGAATGAGAGTAAAGAGGTTCCTTTCTAAGGATAAGATAACCAATTGGGAGATGATTGATGACTGGGTGGCTCAGGAGGGGTAAAGCGGAGGTATCTAAATGTGTCAGCTGAAGTTCCATGGGGGTGTGGGCATTTCTACTTTAAGCACAGTGGGCAGCTCTTGTTTTTATTTAGAATTGCTGCTAAAGGAGTCAACTGAAATAATGTTACCATTCTTCTGCGGAAATGTAAATATGTTCTTAAAGTCTCTAATCAAGTGAGTTATTAAAAACAATGAGACTCGAGGCCAGGGATCCAGTAGGTGCCCAGGAAGTGATGGATCACCTTTAAATGTGGGAAGCAGTATGGGTAAGTGGTCTCTCACACTCAACAGATCTCATTTCTAAACCTGGCTCTGCATTTTCCAGCTGTGTGACCATGGGCAAATTATTAACCCCTCCTAGCCCCAGTCTCTGTAAAACAGGTATAAATATCACCTGCTTCATTGGATTGTGAGCAATAGTAAGTGCTCAGTAAATGATCAGAGTTTTTTGTAGTGAGTTATCGCATGTGGGGTGTTAAGTCCAGTGCTTGCCTCATGATAAGCATTCTTATAAATGTGTTCGCTATTATCTTTTTTCCCCAATTATTTTTATTGTAGTTAAGTGCACATAACTTAAATTTACCATCTTAACTGTTTTGTTTTTATCCTCACCCAAGGACATTTTTCCTTTTTTTTTTTTTTTGTTCAGATAGAGTGGGAGGGAGAGAGAGGATGAGAGAGAGAGAGAGAGAAACATCGACGTGAAATGGACACATCAAGTGGCTGCCTCCCGCATGACCCAACCAGGACTGGGGACAAACTGCAACTGAGATATGTGCTTTTAGCGGGAACTGAACCCAGGTCTCTCTGGACCGCAGGCCGATGCTCTGACCACTGAGCCAAAAACCGGCCAGGGCTAACCATTTTTTTTTTTTAACATTGATTTTAGAGAGAAAAACATCGATTTGTTGCTCCAACCATTCGTGCATTCATTGGTTGGTTCTTGTATGTGTCTTGTCTGGGGACCAAACTTGCAACCTTGGCATATCAGGATGACTCTACCAATTGAGCTACCTAGCCAGGGTCACTTGTTATTTATTTATTTTTTTTATAGTAGCCATCCTAACAGATGTGAGGTAGTAGCTGTTGTGGTTTTGATTTGTATTACCTAATGATTAGTGATGTTGAGTATTTTTCCATGTGTTATTGGCCATTTTATTTTTTAAATCCTTACCCAAGGATATTTTTCCATTGATTTTTAGGTAAAGTGGAGGGAGGGAGAGAGAGACATCTATGCAAGAGAGACACATCAAATGGCCGCCTCCTGAACAACCTCAACCAGGGCTGGGTATTGAACCTGCAAACTAGACATGTGCCCTTGACCAGGAATTGAACCCACGCTCTTACTGCTGAGTCAAACCAGCCAGGGCCATTTGTATTTCTTCAAAGGAGAAATGGCTACTTAAGTTCTTTGCACAGTTTGAACTGGATTTTTGTTTTTGTTTTAATTTTAGGAGTTCTCTATATATTATGGATATTAATCCCTTGTCAGAGATGTAATTTGCAAGTATTTTTCCCTCAAATGATTAGTGTTATTTAAACCATTTAATAAGCCGCACCTAGAATATAGATTCATCCTGTTGAAAGGTGACAGGAGAGATTGGTAAAATAAGAAAGCTTCCCAAAAGGAGTACTTGAAAGTAATCTGGGTACACATATTGATGCCCCAAGAGGCAGTAAACTATCCAGAAAGCAGTAGCGAGGGTTTGAGAGAGGGCAAAGACCTGAGTCTGTGATGGGTCCACAGCATCCCATGATGCATGGCAGGCAGGAGCTACAAGTCTCTGTGCATGTGTCCTCCATTTGTCCTTACTTGGCACTGTTGTGCCTTCAATCTGAGCTGGAGTCAACTGACTCCACTCAGTCATTAAATCCTCTAATGCCTATTTTGTTCAGGCAGAGATTTTCAAACCTGAGTGTTTTTTTTTAGAATCTAACTACCTCCAAGACCCTGATGCAGTAGGTCTGGGCCAGAAATCTACATTGCTGATAAGCAAGCAGGGAGGTAGAATCCTGAGGTCACACTTCAAAAAACATTGGAAAACCCTGGCCTGTTTGGCTCAGCAGTTAGAGCATTGGCCTGTGGACCAGAGGGTTGCGGGTTCAATCCCTGGCCCTGATTGGGGTCATGTGGGAGACAACCAATTGATGTATCTCTCTCACATGGATTTTTTTCTCTCCCTCCCTGCCACTTTTCCATTTATTGAACTGCATCCGAGGTATGTGCCCTTGACTGGAACTAAGTTCGCAGCTCTTTGGTCCATGGGGTGATGCTGCAACCGCTGAGCCAAACCAGTCAGGGGGAAATTGATATAATATTAATACCTACCTCTTGGAACTGTTGTGAAGAGTAAATAAATATATGTAAAGGAGGTACTAAAATAGTACCTCCTACATAGTTAAGAGCAATGAAGATGAAGCTATAGTTTCTTATGAAAGTTTATGAGCATGCAGGCATGATTGCAAAATAAAGCAAATGTGTCTCAGACAAGGGTTACAAAGCTCAGAAGGGGAAGAGAGCACTTTGGAGTCATTAAGAAAGTTCTTGTTGGGGATATTGTGACTTTGACAGGAACTAGAATACCAGTAGTATTTGGCTAAGTGAAGAAGAGAAGGTGATCTAAGCAAAGGAAATAGGTTTGGGGAAAGGAGGTTGGGAAGGTTTCATGGGACCTAGGGAAAGGGGAGAAATCTAGTCTGATTTGCTGGCTGAGTGGTCTCATTTTTACAAAACGAGGGATTGCGCTAGATTTCTAAGAGGATCCTTTGAATAGCAAACATCCTCTGTGATTCTTTGAAATAGGAAGTCAGGGAAAGAAACTGATCGTGGTTTGGGACACAGAGATTGAAGTGATGGGGTCATCCAAAAGAGGAAGTGGGAAATGTGACACTGAAGCTTTAGAAAAGGGTTTGAAATGAAGACACAGGCTTGGAACTCATCAGGATATAGAGATGATGAAGGTCCCAAATGCCAAGCCATGAGAAAGAAAAGAAGGGCCAGAGGAGTACAGGAGAAAGCTTAAAAAAGCCCTGAGGTGCTTGATTTGACAGCACATATACTAAAATTGGAATGATACAAAATAAATAAATAGCCCGGTTGGTGTGGCTCAGTGGAATGAGCATCGTCCCATGGACTGAGAGGTCCTGGTTTGATTCCCCGTCAGGGCACATGTCCAGGTTCTGGCTCGGTTCCCAGTGGGGGCCATGCAGGAGGTGTGCAGAAGGTGTTTCTCACATTGATGTTTCTCTCCCTTCTCTCTAAAAATAAAATAAAATAAAAAAATCAAAATAAATAAAAGAAAATTGGAACAATATAGAGAAGATTAGCATCGCCTTTGCACAAGGATGACACACATATTTTTGAGGCATTACATATTTTAAAAAAAAAGAGCCCTGAGATTAGAATGGCAAGGACCCCTGATGGCTCTCCATCATTTCCCCTTTTGCATGCCACCCTCCCCCCCTCTGATTTTGCAGACTTCAGGGATGCCCTGTGGGTATGCAGGCTTCCGAAGTGAGCACCCTTTGAACACTTCCTTATTCTCTGAAGCAGTTTTAAGTGTAACATAAACCCTGCAACATAATGAACTCTACTCTCTTCTCCTTGCTTGTTTTTAGCAATTCTTTTTTTTTTTTTATCCTCACCCGAGGACATTTTTCTATTTTTTGTTCAGATAGAGCGGGAGGGAGAGAGAGGAAGAGAGAGAGAGAGAGAGAGAAACATCGATGTGAAAGGGACACATTGAGTGGCTGCCACCCGCACGACCAACCAGGGCCGGGGACAAACTGCAACCGAGGTACGTGCCCTTAGCGGGAACCGAACCCGGGTCTCTCTGTACCGCAGGCCAACGCTCCAACCGCTGAGCCAAACCGGCCAGGGCTGTTTTTAGCAATTCTGGTGCTTCCAAATTTGAACGAACCAATCACCAATGGAAACAGTAATGGAAACAGCAATTCACCAAACCAATGGAAGGTGTTGTGATTACTCACAGACATTGTGCTGGGTTGTATAATACCCCCCACCAAATTCAGGTTTATCCAGAACCTGTGAATGTGACCTTATTTGGAAATAGGATCTTTGCAGATGTAATCAAGTTAAAACGAGGTCATACTGGATTAGGCTGGGCCCTAATCCAATGACTGGTGTTCTAAAGAGAGGGAAATTCAGGCCCTGGCCAGGCAGCTGAGTTCGTTAGAGCATCGTCCTGATACCCCAAGGTTGTGTGTTTAATCCCCTGTCGGAGCACATACAAGAAGCAAATAATGAATGTATAAATAAGTGGAACAACAAACCAATGTTTTTTTCTCTCTCTCAAATCAATTAAAAAATTTTTAAAAAATTTAAAAAGGGAATTTTGGACAAAGACATGCAAACAGAGAAGAGGGCCATGTGAATTCAGAGGGAGGACTGGAGTCATGCTGCCACTGACCAAGTAATGTCAAGGATTGCCAGCAACCACCAGAAGCTGGAAGAGGCAAAGGAAGATTTTTCTGTAGGGAAGCATGAAAGAATGGCCCAGCCCACACCTTAGTTTTTTGTACTTCTGGCTCCAGAACTGTGAGAGAATACAGTTCTATTGTTTTAAACCCCCCAGTCCCTGACAGTTTTTTCTGGCAACCCCAGTAAACTAATACAGGCATCAAGTTCATCATGAAATACTCCTGCAGAAACTGTTTTTATTTAGGACACCTAATTAGTATGGGGTTAGGTTGCAGAGGCATCTTGGGTTTTACCAAAAAGCTAATGTTTGTCTTTGACCCAACTTTCTTTTTACCTTAGAAACAGATGCTTCAGTCCTCCCGTGGCATACTGCTCCTTCTGTCCAGACTGTCATAGCATCCCCCAGAGTGCCATCCTGAACATTTGAGCTATCTGGATGCTACACTTTTAATGGACCTTCCACTCTAATGGTTTCACCTTTAGCCCTCTTTTTTCTTTTTTTTTTCTTTATTGATTTTAGAGAGAGAGGAAGGGAGAGTGAGAGAGAGACAGAAACATCAATAAGAGAGAGCATCGATTGGCTGCCTTCTGCGCGCCTCCCCCACCCCCAACCCCCGCTGGGGATTTGGCCCACAACCTGAGCATGTGCCCTGACCAGGAATAGAACTGGCGAACTCTTGGTGCATTGGTCGACGCTTAACCACTGAGCCACACTGGCTGGGCTAGCCCTCTTCTTAGGTTTCTTTATTTTTCCAAAAATTAAAAAAAAAATTTTTTTGTTTTGTTTCAAATAGACAAAAGATAGAAAATAATATTATAAACACTAATGGGTCATCACTCAGATTTCCCTTCTACCTTTCTGCACTTCTCCCTTTCTCCTTTTCTGCCACGTTCCCATGTGCATCCAACCCAATGTGCTGCTTTCAATTTCCTAAAGAAGGTGAGGCAGGTGCAGAGGGGCCCAGCCTGACTATACATCTGCCCCTAGGGTACAACATTCACACACTGTGGGTGATAATTAGGTGGCTGGCTGTGGACTTTCAGAAGGGCAGGCAAGGAATTGTTACCCTCCAAGTAATTTGAGCATCCCTAGTACCTCATTCCTACATTTTAGATATGCTCTTCCAGAGGAACCTATTCCAACAGTTTTGCCTTTTAAACTGTAATTTCTTGCCCAGCCGGTGTGGCTCAGTGGATTGAACACCCTCTCATGGACTGAGAAGTCCCAGTTCAATTCCCTGGTCAGGGACACGCCCAGGTTTCAGGCTCCACCCCCAGTGGGGGGTGTGCAGGAGGCAGCTGATCAATGTTTCTCTCTCACTTTGATGTTTCTATCTCTCTCTCACTTTGATGTTTCTATCTCTCTCTCCCTTCCTTTCTCTCTAAAAAAATCAATAAAAACATATTTAAACTAGAATTTCTTTACACAAAATAATCTGTACGAAGTGGAGAATGTTGGGGGAGGGCTTCTGCATCCTTCACCTCTACATAAATACATACACTTCAAGTGAGAGGCTCCCTTTCCTCTTGAGCTATTTTACAGAATAGATTGAGCTACATCCCATCTGGCCTCATAAAAGGTAGAGAGGGGGTCAAAGCTAATACCTGGGCACGACTACAGATAGCTTTTCTGACTTCCTTTTGTCATCTTATTACCCTGCAAAGCTTCCCATTAGCGAGAGTTTTATGTTGTTTTTAGAAATACTTATTAACTCTTGGTCATAGACTTCAATTTCCTGATTTTCCCTTGAACTTAATCTTTCCAATTAGAATTTCAAGTTACCGATTACCTTGCAGGAACTATTCTTAGTATAATTTAGAGTTGAGAGGATCATTAGGGAGAAAAAGGTACAAATAAAATACTGTAAAGGTATTACAAAATGTGTTCCCATTCTCTTTTGGTAGGAATGGTAGAATTACAATGAATGGAAGTGGTACACTGTTTTTCTCGCTTCTCAATTGTTTTGGACCATGAGCTCCATTCTGATTTAGGAGTCTTTCCTGCTCAGCATTTTAGTGATAATTCTCCCCATGGTCTACAGGATCCCTGTTCTCTTTGTTTCTATAGCAACAGTCTTGTGTTGCTTAGCTAGAAGCAATTTTCTGCTGCTGTGGTAAAGCCCCATTTTTTCATTCCTTTCTTCCCAGTTGCCTTGGCAACCAGCCTCTCCCTCTTCTGGTCTCTCAGTGGTAAATTCCACCCCCCTCTTTTTTCCTTTCTCTAGTAACAGTCACCTGGTTATGACTTGGACAGTGCTTTCCCATCTGTGAGTGAGCATACTCTGTCATGGTCAGATTGTCATCATGAAATTAGCCTCCCTTTTGCTTTATTTGCATCATTTCTCCAGCCTGTCATCTTTCTATTGGTTGTCATGGTAACTGTACCCTCTGAAAGTCTCCAGGCAAAGTCTCTACAGTTAACAACCATCATGTTGAGAGTGTCTGCCAATATATGGCCACACATCTTGATTTTAAAACCAGCCCCAGGCAGGTACCACAAATTGGAGAGAACAAGGCTTTTGATCAAAGCGGATTGGATTGAGAAAGGGAGGTATGGAGATCCTGGGATCTGGAGTTCTCCAAACAATACGTGTAGCCACAAGAATGGCCATTATACAATGGTGATCCAAGGGATTGAGAAATGTATTTGCAGTTACTCCGGGCAGGCCACATATTGGCAGACACTCTCACATATGCTCTAAACTTCCAAGAGTAATTCCTCTGGCCCAAGGGATCCCGGTGACGTGATCTGAGAGCTAGGCAGAGACAAGTAATCTCAGGGAGAAAGCAATTAACTCCAAAATTGGCTAAGAAGGGGTTAGTACAATAGGTATTTAGACACTTTTACACATTATTGAAAATTTCTCGGCCCTTAGGCTGCTGCTCTTACCTCTTTAGTGAGGCAGATGGGGTGTTACTATCATAATAATACAGAGTGTTCAACAAATGGCGGTTGTTTTGTGCCAGAGCATTGTAACAGACAGTTTTGAGACATTATTTCATCTTCTCCCTATGGTAATCCTGAGAGGTATTTATGATACAAAAATTGAGGCTAATTGTGTGAGGTCACACAGCTGATAAGTGATAGAACAAGGATTTGAACCCAGGTCCATCTGATTACAAAGCCCTTTCTTAAAGGCTGTGAAGTCCCCTAGATTTTGGTCCTTTCTGGTCCTAATTCTCCTCACCTCCCAGTTTTTCTTAATCCTCACCTGAGGACATTTTCATTGATTTTTAGAGAGGAGGAACAGAGGGAGAGAGAGAGAGAAAAGAGAAATATTGATGTGAGAGAGGAAGATTGATTGGATTGCCTCCCGAACACACCCAGAAGAGGGCCAGGGATCCAACCCCCAACCTAGGTATGTGTTCTGACCCGGAATCAAACCTGTGACCTTTTAGTGTATGAGAGGACACTGCTACCAACTGAGAAACACAGGCCAGGGCCTTACCCCCACTTTAAATCTAAGGATTGCTACTACTTTTTCCCTTCTGCTTTCTTTACTTTTTCTCTTCATATTTTGTGGGTTGTTTACTTATTTGTTTGTCACTGTTCTCATCCCATCTCTTGCATCTTTTCCCCAAAGAAATGGAAAGTTTTTCCCTGCCTTCTGATTGTGTCTGAATTTACATTGTGGGATGAAAACATTAGAGCAGCCATCTTAGCCCAACTACAGGGCAGATCTGATCCTAGAGAATGCCACACCTCTGAGCTGACTGGCTCCAGCACTAGATACACAAGCCATTCTCCTTTCCATTTAAAAATATTGGGTAGCTGGCCCTGGCCCCTAGCTCAGTTGGTTTGAGGAATACGCCAAGGTTTCGGGTTCAATCCCCAGTCATGGCACGTACAAAAAAACAACTCATGAATGCATAAACAAGTGGAACAACAAATCAATGTTTTTTTTTCTCTCTCTCTCTAAAACCAATTAAAAATAAATAAATAAAAAGCAGCAACTCCCTATTTAAAAATGTCTGACATGTGTAGAACTTCATTAAAAAACAAAAACAGCCCTGGCTGGTTTGGCTCAGCGGTTAGAGCGTAGGCTCGCGGACCAGACAGACCCGTGTTCAGTTTCCGCTAAGGACACATACCTCAATTACAGTTTGTCCCCGCCCGGTTAGGGTCGTGTGGGTGGCAATCAGTCAATGTGTCTCTCTCACATGGATGTTTCTCCTCCCCACTTCCCCCTCTATCTGAAGATAAATGCAAAAACGTCCTTGGGTGAGGATAAAAAAACAAAAAACAAAACAATATTAGGTGCCTATTCCGTGTCAGGTACAGTGCTAGGTACTGGAGATTCAACAATGACCTAGGCAGGATCTGTTCCTTGCTTTTATGTAACAGCCTGGAGTGGAACCTCAGACCATAGACAAGAGGTCAGTTTATAATTTTATATTGTAATCAGTGCTATGAAGAAAAATAACTGGGTGCTGTGAATGAATAATAGGAATAAATCTATTTGAGATAGGACCGCCAGCTCCCACATGAGAGAGTTGATAAGGTGAAGCTCAGACACCACTTAGTCGATGGCAGTCAAGTCTGGGAGCCTCTCAAGCTTGGGGACCTTGATCCCGCAGCTCTCTCACCCTCCCTGCTGAGCCCTAGGTCTGCACAGGCGCACTGACGGTTGTCATGGGGACAGCTGCTCCCGCGCAAGCGCAGCTGTCTTAAAGATGGCGGCGGCGGCGGCGGCTGCACGAGCAGTTTCTGTGGGTCCTGGGTTCCGGGGCCTGCAACGGACACTGCCTCTTGTAGTGATTCTCGGGGCCACGGGCACCGGCAAATCCACCCTGGCATTGCAGCTAGGCCAGAGGCTCGGTGGCGAGATCGTCAGCGCTGACTCCATGCAGGTATGACAGTGCGGCTGGTCCCGGCTTGTGAAGCCCCGAGGCTGCGCGCGTGCAGGCCTCTGGCCAGAGTGGATACCCTGTAGCATGGTGGTAGTGCGTGAACCTCGAAGCTTGTGGGGTGGAGGAGGCCGGTGAAGAGAACCAGTAATTACTAACCACCCACTATCTGTCAGACATAGTGCCAGGTGGTTCGCTTTCATCATCTCATTTGCTTCTCACGAATTACTGTTTGGTGGGTACTATTATCTCCATTTACTTTATGAGGGAATTCACCGAAGGAGGTGAAACAGACTTTCTCCGTGTCACATAACAAATAGGTGGAGGAGATAATATTTCGCCCTGGCCAGTTTGGCTCAGCTGTTGGAGCGTGGGCCTGCGGACCAGAGAGTCCCGGGTTCGGTTCCCGCTAGGGGCACGTACCAAAAAAACAAACAAAAAAACCAAATAGGTGGAGAAGATAATATTTGAACCTACAAGGTGGACATTTGTATGTCAAATAAATACCATTTGAATGAAAATTATTCTAGAGCGTTTGCTATTTATTGTGCCCAAGGATAAATTGGTTACCATCTATGAGTTTCTGCTGAGGGAATGGATTAGAGTGGATAGTCGGGAGACCTGGATTACAGCCCCCATCAGCCATCGGCCACATTACCTTAATGTCGTTTTGGGGGGACGTTATTTATCGGTAAATTGGAGAAAATGCTACCTACCTCACAGGGCAGTGGTTATTTAATAACTGAGATCATGAGTGTTAGAATAGAGAGCAGGGTGGTCTGTTCCTAAAAAGGGCAGGCACGTGGTAAATGCTTGTTTTAAAAAGCTGAGATTTTTAACCTACTGGCAGTTGGGAAGCAGGAGGCTTTGTCCTCTTCCTTCAGTCAGAGGGAGGCCTAGTAGGAATGTAGGACACATGGCACCTGGAAGCATTTGTGATTGGATTGAGAGTAACATTTTGGGTAAATCTCTGATGGAGAAATTACAGGTGCTATTTATTGGAGAGAAGTTACAGTTAGGAGTTTTTTTGTTTATCCTCACTCAAGGACATTTTTCCATTTACTTTTTTGTTGTTCTTCAGATAGAGTGGGAGGGGAATAGAGACAGAGAGAGAGAAACATCAACCTGAAAGGGACATATAAAGTGGCTGCAACCGAACCCAGGTGTCTTGGGACTGCAGGCCAACGCTCTAACCTCTAACTGCTGAGCCAAACCGGCCAGGGCCAGTTAGGAGTTTTTATAGAGTAAATGTACTTGATGTGAAATAGCAGGCCTGAACCTAACACCTGACGGGTATTCCGCAAGAAAGGGGAGTCCTCCCCACTTCACGTCATAAACCTCTGGGCAAGGTTTTTATCCTCATTAGTTCATTTGGGGAGATACAACCATGAACACATATGAAATGATTAGGATAATTCAGCAAATATTTGTTTGTGATCTCTACTTTGTGCCAACTTCTAGAGAAAGATTTGAGCTCAAATCTCAGCCCTATCTTTTGTAGGATAAGTGACTTCAGCCTAACATCTTCATACCATTGTTTCTTTTTCTGTAAAATAGGAAGGGTAATATCAATAACACAACATTATTGTACTGATTAAACGAGATAAAGTATGTAAAGCACTTAATATAATATATGGCACATAGTAAGTGGTAAAGATATGATAGATGCTGTTCTGAAAGGCCCTTTTGGAAAAACAACTGTAATCCCTGTTCTCAAGAAGCTTTAGTCCAGCTAAACATGAAACAAAACAGTAAGTGTTTGAACTGAGATATTAACAATGCTTTGCAATGTGGACAGAATAGGGAGAAGAGAGGCTTTAAGTGTTAGATTTAATGATAAACCATAGAATTTCTGAGAAGAGAGAAATCAGTGAAGGGTGGCATAGTCATGGAAAGCTCTCTGAAAAGAGACTTGAAAGTAGGTGCAGTTTGGATAGATAGATAAAAAAGAAGACAGTTTTTGTTGACCTGCTTTATTAAAATGATACATTCTTCTTTTTTTTTTTTTGTATGTGCCCCTAGCGGGAACCAAACCCAGGACTCTCTGGTCCACAGGCCGATGCTCTACCACTAAGCCAAATTGGCTAGGGCACCATGAGGATTATTAACATATGAAAAATACTTTGATGATTATTGAGCTTTCTGAATTAGCTGTAGGTTGTATTTAATTTTTATTATATCTTGGGTATTTGTAACATTTCCTTTTGGTCCCCATTGGAAAACTTTGACTTTTGATTTTAATTTTAGTCCAAATAATGAAATAAGGTATTTCTGCCCCATTGACTGTGAATATTCAGTTCTTTATTTCTTTCTCTGCTTACCATGCCCCTGTGAGTGTAATGCTGTTTTGCTTGTTTTGTAGCCAATGGAAGGAGATGATGATTTCAGTGACTTGAGATTGACTCAGAAAATGTTTGGTGAGCATGTGAACAAAGTGACGTTCTTCCTGGACTGCAGGCCGATGCTCTTAACCACTGAGCAAAACTGGCCAGGGCCAAAGTGACATTTTTAATGTTAGATCATCAGTTCCTTGAAAGAACATTTTTGTTTTTGAATAAATCTATAGGCATAATAATAATAATAACTGAAATTTGTAAAGCACTGTTTATCTTCACAATAATCTCGTAAAGTAGATGTTATTATTTCTCAGATGAGAAAAGAGTCTAGTGCTGGCCAGGTCGCTCAGTTGGTTGGAGCATTGCCCCAATGTGCCAGGGTTGCAGATTTGAACTCTGGTGGAGGTACACGCACAGAAGCAACAAGTGAATGCATGGAAGGGTCAAACAGCAAATCAATGTGTTTTCTCTCTCTCGCTTGCTCTCGCTCTCAAATCAGTAAAAAGAAAAGAGGCTCAAGGTCTTACCAGTAAGTAGCAGACCTGGAGTTGAACATCTGTCTCTACTTTCCACACCCAATGCTTTATCCACACAAAGCCATCCCCTTTAAATGAAGCAGGAGCTGTGGGATTCAGTCATTAAAGTGTATTTCTTTCATTTTTTTCCTCACCTGAGGATATTTTCTCAAATATCTTCAGATAGGGTGAGAGGGAGAGAGAGAAACATTGATGTGAGAGGGACACATTGATTGGTTGCCTCCCTTATGACCCTGGCCAGAGCTGGGGGCGAACCACAACCGAAGTATGTGCCCTTGGCCTGAACTGAAACCACAACTCTTTGGTCCGAAGGCCAACGCTCTAACTGCTGAGCCAAACCGGTCAGGGCTAGAGAGTATTTCTTAAATTGTATGCCACTCTTCTTTCACAAGGGTGTGCTATATTTTGATCAGGATATAAAATGTATTTTAGGATTCATATTGTGAATCATAATGTGAATTCATAGTGATGTCTGTCAAGTGGAGTGTTGAGCTGAATGTTGGCCACATGATGCATTGCTTAGGGGGATAAAACATGCTGCAACTAGATAGAGATATAATTTTTTTTTTTTTTTTATCCTCACCCGAGGACATTTTTCCATTCTTTGTTCAGGTAGAGTGGGAGGAAGAGAGAGGAACAGAGAGAGAGAGAGAGAAACATCGATGTGAAAGGAACACATCGAGTGGCTGCCACCCGCACAACCGACCAGGGCCGGGACAGACTGCAACCGAGGTACGCGCCCTTAGCGGGAACCGAACCCGGGCCTCTCAGGACCGCAGGCCGACGCTCTAACCACTGAGCCAAACCGGCCAGGGCTAGATAGAGATATAATTTAATGTCAATAATTCAATGATTGCAAAGATTGAGAATGTTTACTGGAGCAAAGGGGAAACTTGGCTTTGTGGAGAGCCTAGACAGTGCAGTGAACTTCTTTGTTGTAATAGCTGCACAGACCAAAGGGTGACCAAATGGAAAGTGTCATAATTAGAAAGTTTTTCAAGTTTCCAAGTTGATCTTTTTAAAAGCCAGTATTTTCATTTTAATAACTCCTTTTAGAATGCTGTCCAGAATTTTGTATTTCAGAAGTGTACTAGTAACTCAAAAAGGATTATAAATTCTGCCTTAAATCATCTTGCACTTCATACTTGGAGTGTCATCCATTGGTCCTACCTTAACTGAAGGGTCACCCCAAGGGAGCCCCTACCAAGAGAGTTAGTTCCCATCCAGGAAAAGTGCTCGTTTGGGGTAAATATTGAATAATTCAGTGCTTTAAGTATTGGGGTGGCTTCTTTGAGGTAAAACTGCAATGGAGTGTTAAGGGTAGTATGTCTTGGGGGATAATATTGTCATGGAACCTAATATAATGACTTGATGACTTGCTTCTGTAGGTAGCAATGTAGCGTCTGGAGGTCCTGCCTGGCCTCTTGCTTCCCATTCTTTTTTTTTTTTTAATCCTCACCCAAGGACATTTTTGCATTTATCTTCAGATAGAATGGGAGGGAGTGAGGGAGGGAGAGAGAGAGAGAAACATCAATGTGAGAGAGATGCATTGAGTGGCTGCCACCCACACGACCCCAATCGGGGCCTGGGACAAACTGCAACTGAGGTACATGCCCTTAGCAGGAACCGAACCCGGTACTCTCTGGTCCTCAGACCAGTGGTCTAACCGCTGAGCCAAACCAGCCAGGGCTTGCTTCCCATTCGTGTGTGTATTATTTGTTGAGTGGGAAGTCAGAACTGCCCTCTGAGTGATTACTTGCTTAGGGACTCCTGCTAGGTTCTATGGATTCTGCATGGCAAGTCTGACAAAAGTGAGAAACATTTGTGCTTAATTTTCTGAGTTTTCCAAACCACAGTTTTACAAATTACAGAAACAAATGTTCTCAGTCAGCAGTAAGAGTCTAAATTCAGGGAGGAGCAGGTAATACAATCCCTGTTTTCCAGGGTGGAAAAACTAAGGTACAGAAAGATTAAAGAGCAGACTGGAGATCATACTGCAAGACTTGCACACCTGGGAATTGGATCTGGGCCTTCTAATTCTTGTAGTGTCTCATATATTGCAGGAAAGTGATACTGAAGGTCTTCTTTTCAGTCTGAGTCTTTTTCTTGGCATGTAAATTCAAGGTACAGTGAGTGCATCGCCTTCAGTGACTGGCTGAAACATTGTACTGAGAAACTTGAAGGCATTTGCCAGAAGATGTACAATGACAGCCTGGAAATACAGACTGCTTAACTATAGCCAAGAGAAAATAAACAAAGTGTTCTATTTGGTTTATAGAGTGGAAGTATCTCTAATGCCTTAGCTCTTCAAGTCCTCTGGAGAAGCAGTAGTCATACGTAGGAGCACAGTTCCATTTGTGTTCCATTTGTGTTTGTGTTTGTTTGTCTAAACCTACAACAAGAGAAGCAAATGATTTTTGGCAGTCTGAGTAGTAAGCAAACTGTGTGTCATTTAATAGATCTGGAGTTCTGTGTTCTTTTTTTTATCCTCACCCGAGGATATTCTTCCATTTTTTGTACAGATAGAGTGGGAGGGAGAGAGAGAGGAACATCGACGTGAAGGGACACATCGAGTGGCTGCCACCCGCACGACCAACCAGGGCCGGGGACAAACTGCAACTGAAGTATGTGCCCTTAGCGGGAACTGAACCCTGGTCTCTCCGGACCGCAGGCCGACGCTCTAACCGCTGAGCCAAAATGGCCAGGGCTGGAGTTCTGTGTTCTTTTTGTCTGTTTTGGGACATCATTTAGGAGCAGTGTTTTTTTACTAAAGGAATATTGTCTGATAGTGCTCAGGGGAGATCTGGGATGCTTTGGGGAGGGATATGAATGGAGAGATGGGATAGTGGATCACAGTGCCTCACTAGCATATGAAATAAAAGTTATGAAAACTTGTTAACCAGAAGAGATGGGGGCTACCTGGAGACAATCTTGTTTGTTTGTTTTTGTTAATCCTCACTCGAAGATATTTTCCCATTGATTTTTAGATAGAATGTAAGGGAGGGTGGGAGGGAGAGACAGAGAGAGACATGGATTGGTTGCCTCCTGCACCACCCCATCTGGGAGGGGATCGAACCTGCAACCCAGGTAAGTGCCCTTGACTGGGAATTGAACCCTCGACCCTTTGGTCTTGTGGGCCGACACTCTTAACAGCTGAGCCAAACTGGCCAGGGCTGGGGCAATCTTTTAAGAAGATTAAGCTTGATTAGAAGTGAAGAAGGAGATCTCAAAAATGTTTAACTCATCTAAAATTATGTATGTAAGAAATAAATAAATAAAATTATGTATGTATGAGTTTCTTTTTTTTTTTATCCTCATTCGAGGACATTTTTCCATTTTTTGTACAGACAGAGTGGGAGGGAGAGAGAGGAAGAGAGAGACGGGGAAACATCGATGTGAAAGGGACACATCGAGTGGCTGCCACCCGCACGACTAACCAGGGCCGGGGACAAACTGCAACCGAGGTACATGCCCTTTAGCGGGAACCGAACCCGGGTCTCTCCGGACCGCAGGCGGACGCTCTAACCGTTGAGCCAAACCGGCCAGGGCTATGTATGAGTTTCTAAGATTCCTTGGTTCACCTCTATTGTGAATGAATTTAATTTTCCTTTAGTTACAGTGTTAACCATGGGTGGGTTGTACATATATATTCACCTTTTTAAACATTTTTTATCCTCACCTGAGGACTATTTTGCATTTATATTCAGATTGAGCGGGAGGGAGAGAGGGAGAATAGAGAGAGAGAAACGTCGAGGTGACAGAGACACACTGACTGGTTGCCACCCACATGACCCCAATCCTGGGCGGGGACAAACTGCAGCCAAGGTACGTGCCCTTAGCAGGAACCGAACCCGGGACTCTCTGTTCCGCAGGCCAATGCTCTAACTACCGAGCTAAACTGGCCAGGGCTATATTCACTTTTTTTGCAGCTATGGGAAGAACTTTATAGTCAGACCTCCTATGTTTTGTAAGGAAAGAGAAGTGATTACTGGCCAAATAGGAAACCAAAGGGGAACATAATGGGACTTGCAGATTCATATTTGTGAGCATGAGGTGCTCTCCTTATTTCAAAAGAGAATATATGTTTGAGGGGTAAAAGTTATTTGGTGTGAATAGGAATTCAACTATGTGCTCTGTATGTCCTTTAGTATGGCTTAACCTAATTGGTTTTGGTTTCATGTGTAGTTTGTTTAATAAATTTGAATCAGACTAGGGTCCTTTTTGTCTCCTGCTTACCTTTGGATCCCTGCTGGAGCCTCACCACTGTTCCTCCTCATTGTGGCAGCTGGAGTTCTAGCTTTTAGCAATGCACCATCAGTAAGAATAAGAATACTGAAAATAATAATATATATACCAGACACTTCTTGAAGTTTGACATATATTATCTCATTTAATATTTTCACCACAACCTTATGAGGTAGGTACTGTAATCAGTTCACTCCTACCAAAAATTACTTTCTTGAAACATCATTTCCATGCTATTCTGTGTTTTTTTTCTCCACCTCCTCCTATTGATTTATCCATTCATCTTCCATCCCATTCTTTTCTTACCTCTGTATACATTTCATCAGGCAGAGAAGGAAAAATAATATTCTTGACAAAAGAACAGCATGAACAGCCCTGGCCAGTTTGCTCTGTGGTTAGAGCATTGGCCTGCAGACCGGAGATTCCACTAGGGGCACGTACCTTTACTGCAGTTTGTCCCCAGCCCTAGTTGGGGTTGTGTGGGTGGTGGCCACTTGATGTGTCTCTCTCACATCAATGTTTCTCTCTCTTCCTCTGTCTCTCCTTCCCGCTCTGTCTGAAAATAAATGCAAAAATGTCCTCGGGTGAGGATAAATAAAAAAAGGACAGCATGAACAAAGTAAAGGAGGAGTAAAAAAATGCATAGTATGTTTTCAAGGAGTGATCAGCAACTACCTGGCATCTAGGATACTTCAGAGACAGCTGTAGGAGGTCAAACTAAAAATATAGATTCGGAACAAATTTTAGAGGCCCTTGAAAGGCATGCTATGAAGGTTGGGGTTTTAAACAGGGAAGTGATAGTAAATCTGTTTCATAAGGTAACTCTAGTGACTGGGTGGACAGTGGGTTAGGGAGGGATAATTTAGGATTCCATTAAAATAGCCTGGATGAAAGAAGCTGGAGTTGGGCTGTGGCTAGGGATAACAGGTAACCATTTTGACATTTTGGAGACAGACTAATAGGATTTTGCTTACTGAAAAAGAATCATTGTGAACAAAATGATGGAGAACAAAAAGCCTTTTTTTTCTGTTTGGAAAAAAGGATACATGCTTGTTGAAAAAAATCCAAATAACACTGAAAAGTAAGTACAAAGGAAATATCACCATAGTTTTGCATCCAGAGATAACCATTTTAACATTTTGGTGCATATCCTTCCAGACATTTGTCTATGTATTTATATGTGTTTTGTTTTTCCAATTTTTTTATTGTGGTAAAATACACATAAAATTTACTATTTTAACTATTTTTAAGTGGTATTAAATACATTCATAATGTTGTATAACCATCTCCACCATCCATCTTCATATCTCTTTTCATGTTGTAAAACTGAAACTCTATACTTACTAAACAATAACTCCCCGTTCCTCCTTTCTTCCAGCCCTTGGCAACCACCATTCAACTTTCTCGATCTATGATTTTGACTACTCTTAAGTACTTTATATAAGTGGAATGATATAGTATTTGTTTTTTTTTTTTATGACTGGCGTATTTCACTTAGCATAATGTCCTCAAGTTTCATCCATGTGTGTGTGTCTTTACATAAGTTGATGCATACATTTCATGCTGTTCTGTGTCTTTTTTTTCTCTTTCTCAGCAGTATGTTATAGATATCTTTATGCGTTAATGTATACAAGTCTACGTCAGTAGTCTTAATCAGGGGTAATTTTGCCCTTCAAAGGACATTTAGCAGCCTCTGTAAACTCTTTTGGTTTAACAACTGAGGTTATGTCATACATTTGTAAAATAGATTCATTTGTTGCAGTTTGCATTCTCAGCCATTCTGGTTATTTTTTTAAATTTTGCATAAAGTACATTTTTTGTTGTGTACAGTTCTCTGTGTTTTTACAAATGCATTTAGGTATCCACCATCACTCCAAAAACTGCCCTGTGTAGCCTCTTTTATAGTCAGTTTCTCTAGCTACCCAAGTTTTTAGCAACAGCTGATCTGTTTTCCTTCCCTGTGGTTTTGCCTTTTCCAGCATGTCATATACATGAAAGTAATACAATATGCAGCCTTTGGCGTCTGCTTGTTTTTAAAATTTTATTTAATGTTTTCTTAATTGATTTTTTTTTTTTTTTTGAGAGAGAGATAGAAACATCAGTGTGAGAGAGAAACATTTATCACCTGTCGGCTGCCTCCTGCACACCCTCCACTGGGGATCGAACCTGTAACACAAGCATGTGCCCTGACTGAGAATCAAACCAGGACCTCTCACAGTCCATGGGATAACACTCAGTCTACTGAGCCACACTGGCCAGGCTGACATCTGCCTTTTTTCACTTAGCAAAGTACATTTAAAGTTCTTTCGCCCTGGCTGGTATGGCTGAGTTGGTTGGGCATCATCCATGCAGTAAAAGGTTATCGGTTTGATTCCGGTCAGGGCACATGCCTGGGTTTTGGCTCCATCACCAGTGAGGGGCGTGCAGGAGGCTGCTGATCAATATTATGACCTCACATCTGTGCTTCTCTTTCTCCATTTCCCAGATTTGGTTCCATACCTCTGTTGCAGTTTGTCCCCGCCCCGGTTGGGGTTTTGTGGGTGGCAACCAGTAGATGTGTCTCTCTCACATTGATGTTTCTCTCTCTCTTCCTCTCTCCCTCCCGCTCTTTCTGAAAGTGGGTGCAAAAATGTCCTTGAGTGAGGATAAAAAAAAAAAAAAGAAACTACTAACCACTAACTATTTTCCAAAATCACTATACCATTTTGCATTTCTACCAGCAGTGAATGAGAATTTCTGTTCCTCTGTTCTCTCCAGCATTTGGTATTGTCTTTTTTTTTTTTCTTTATTGATTTTAGAGAGAGAGGAAAGGAGAGGGAAAGAGAGATAGAAACATCGATGAGAGAGAACATTGATTGGCCGCCTCCTGCATGCCACCCACTAGGGATTTGGCCCACAACCTGGGCATGTGCCCTGACCAGGAATCAAACCGGTGACCTCTTGGTGCATGGGTTGATGCTCAACCACTGAGCCACACCAGCTGGGCTCTTTTTTTTAATTTTTATTTTTAGCTATTCACTTAGGTGTGTACTGGTATCACACATGGTAGTTAATTTACATTTCCCTAAAGGCTAATGATGTTGAGCATCTTTTTATTTTATTTATTTATTGTTGTTACAGATGTTTCTCCTTTTTCCCCCATTGACACCCTCCTCCTGTCCCCCTTTCCCCCCACAGCATTATTGTCTATGTCTATTGGTTATGCTTACATGCATAAGTTCTTTGGTTTATTTCTTTCCTACCCCACCCTCCTCCTCTGAAGTTTGTCAGTCTGAAACTTACTTCTGTGTCTCTGGGTCTATTTTGTTCATCACCTTATTTTGTTCATTATATTCCACAAATAAGTGAGATCATGTGATACTTTTCTTTCTCTGATTGGCTTATTTCGCTTAGCATAATACTCTCCAGGTCCCTCCATGTCGTCTCAAAGGATAAGAGATCTTTCTTTCTTACAGCTGCATGGTATTCCATTGTGTATATGTACCACAGCTTTTTTTTTCTTTATTTATTAGAGAGAGAGGAAAGGAGAGGGAGAGAGAGATGGAAACATTGAGAGAGAACATCAATTGGCTGCCTCTTGCATGTCCTGCATTGGTGATTTGGCCCACAACCTGAGCATGTACCCTGACCAGGAATCGAACCAGGACCTCTCAGTCCATGGTATGATGCTCAGTCCACTGAGCCACACCGGCCAGGCTGTACCACAGTTTTTTTATCCACTCATCTATTGATGGACACTTGGGTTGTTTCTAGATTTTAACAATTGTAAATAGTGCTGCTCTGAACATAGGGGTACCTATATTCTTTCTGATTGGTGTTTCAGGTTTCTTAGGATATATTCCTAGAAGTGGGATCACTGGGTCAAGTGACAGTTCAATTTTTAATTTTTTGAGTAATCACCATATTGTTTTCCATAGTGGTTGCACCAGTCTGCATTCTCCACATTTTGCCAGCACTTGTTGTTTGATGATTTGTTGATGGCAGCCATTCTGGCAAGTGTGAGGTGTACCTTGTAGTCATTTTAATTTGCATCTCTCTGATGATTAGTGACATTGAGCATTTTTTCATATGTCTCTTGGCCATTTGCATGTCCTGCACAGAGAGGTATCTGCTTAGGTCCTCTGCCCATTTTTTTTTTTTTTTTTTTAATCCTCACCCGAGGACATTTTTTGTTCAGATAGAGCGGGAGGGAGAGAGAGGAAGAGAGAGAGAGAGAAACATCGATGTGAAGGAACACATCGAGTGGCTGCCACCCGCACGACCAACCAGGGCCGGGGACAAACTGCAACCGAGGTACGTGCCCTTAGCGGGAACCGAACCCAGGTCTCTCTGTACCGCCGGCCGACGCTCCAACCGCTGAGCCAAACCGGCCAGGGCCCTCTGCCCATTTTTGAATTGGGTTCTTTGTCTTCCTTTTGTTGGGTTGTATGAGCATCTTTTCATATATGCTTATTTGCTGTGTATCTTGGTGAAATGTCCGTCAAATCGTTTTTGGGGGGTGATGTTTGTCTTATTGTTAAATTTTAAGAGTTCTTTGTATATTCTGAGTACAAATCTTTTATTAAATATGTTATTTGCAAATGTTTTATCCTACTCTGTGGCTTATTTTTTCATTTTCACAATGTCTTTCACAGAAAAAGTGTTAAATTCAAAGTCTAATTTATTTATCTTTTTATTTTATGGTTTGTGTCTTTGGTAGCATATCTTAAAAAAACTCACTGTCAAATCCAAGGTCATGCAGGTTTTTCTCCTGTTTTTTGTTTTTTTTTTTGGTACATGCCCCTAGCAGGAACCGAACCTGGGACTCTCTGGTCCGCAGGCCGATGCTCCAACCGCTGAACTAACCGGCCAGGGCTTATTTTAAAGTTTTATAGCTTTGAATTTTATATTTAGTACTGTGATCTATTTTGAGTGAATTTTGTATAAGGTGTGAGATATATATGGATAGTTGTACCAGCACTGTTTTTGAGGTTTTTTTTTATCCTCACTTGAGGATATTTTTGCATTTTTTATCTTCAGATAGAGTGGGAGGGAGAGAGGGAGGAAGAGAGAGAGAGAAACATTGACATGAGAGAGACACATTGAGTGGTTGCCACCCATATAACCCCAACCAGGGCTGGGGGACAAACTGCAGCTGAGGTACATGCCCCCAGTGGGAACTGAATCCAGGCGTTTCTGGTCCGTGGGCTGACGCTCTAACCACTGAGCAAAACTGGTGGCTAGGGCTAATTTTGTTATTTTTATTTTTATGTTTGTTAATCCTCACCTGAGGATATTTTTTCCATTGATTTTTAGAGAGAGTGGAAGGGAGGCAGAGAGAGAGAGAGAGAGAGAAACATTAATGTGAGAGAGACATATCGATTAGTTGCCTCCAGCATGTGCCCCAGCCAGGGCCCAGGACTGAACCTGCAACCCAGATATGTGCCCTTGACTGGCCAGGGCTATTTTTATTATTAAAATTATCGATTGATGTTAGAGAGGAAGGGAGAGAGAGAAACATTTATTTGTTGTTCCACTTATTTGTGCACTCATTGGTTGATTTTTGTGTGTGCCCTGACTGAGGATCGAACTCTGCATCTTTGGTGTATTGGGACAACAATCTAACCAGCTGAGCTACCTGGCCAGGTCATACCAGCACTCTTGTTGAAAAACTATCCCTTTTCCATTGAATTACCTACGCCTTTGTCACAAACCAATGGACTGTGTTTGTGTGGGGACTGTTTCTGTTCTATTTCATTGATCTGTGTCTTTTCTTCTGTCAATATCATGTTGTCTTGATTACCATAGCTTTATAATAGGTCTTGAAATTGGATAATGCAAGCTCTCTGTCTACATTATTGTCAATTTTTGTGTAGAATTCCATGGGTATATCATTAATTCACTTAACCAGATTTCTGCTGAAGGACATTTAGAGGGTTTAGTTTTTTTTGCTGTAATAAATAATGGTGAGATGAACACCTTTGCACATACATCTTTTTGCACTTGTGTGATTCTCTTCAGGGTAAATTCCTAAGATGAAATGATGTATACATTATTTTTCTTCTTCCAATTTTCTAAGACCTTTATTAGAGCACATGCTTATTTTATATTATTTTTGTTATTAAGGTGAAATTCATATAATCATTTTATTTTTTAGGAATTAAACATTTCTAATTTGTATTGATAAAATTAATCAAAAGAGCAACAATAGGTTTACAGAGCCACATATCAATAACAAAACAGGAAGGAAAGGAACTATTCTAGAGACATTTGAAAAGTTTCAAAGGAATACACACCAGGTAAAAATCTACAGCTAAACCATGGTTGTACAACAGGTTATATTTGTTCCTGCATTTTAAAAATTTCTTCCTTATATTTGCCTTTCTCTGGACCGCAGGCTGACGCTCTAACAGCTGAGCCAAACCGGCCAGGGCATATTTGCCTTTCTCCTTTCCATTCAATAATTTTTGCATTCAATAATTTTTTTCCGATCTCTGTCTAGTTTTTGCCTGGTGATAACTACCTTACTCAGGTGAATGTCCACATGGACAGTTAGCCTTCTCACTCTGTACCTGCTTGATGTAGATGACATGTTTCTTTCTTTTTTTTTTTACATGTTTTATTCATTTTTTAGAGAGAGAGGAAGGGGGAGAGAGAGAGAAATATCTGTGTGAGAGAGAAACATCGACTGGCTGCCTCCTGCATGCCCCCTACTGAGGATTAGACCTGCAATCTGGGCATGTGCCCTGACTGGAATCGAACCAGGACCTCTCAGTTCATGGGACAATGCTCAGTCCGGAGCCGCCCCAGCTGGGCGTCATGTTTTTTTCTGTACACCCTTACTAAGTTGCCGATTTGCTGACCTTTGTAATGTTCTCAAACCACCTGGATTTCATCATCCTTGGGAATGGGCATGGAGCGGATGTTGTATTTCTGCCACAGTTCCTTGGAGAGCAGGGGCAATATGATCTTATGGTGCATGTGGGAGGGGATGTTGAAATGGCATTTGCAGTTTTTGTTGTGATCCGAGGTCACCAAGGGGTTGAACTTTGTGGTTACTGTCTACCTGGCACTGGAAGTGCTCCACATAAGTAACCATTTTAAAATGAAGAATTCAGTGACATTTAGTGCATTTACAATGTTGTGCAACCACTACCTCTGTCTAGTTCCAAAATATTTCCATCTCCCCAAAAGAAAACCCTATACCTATTAAGCAGTTACTCCCCATTTCCCCTTCTTCTCAGCCCCTGACAACTACCAGTCTGCTTTTTGTCTTTGTAGATTTTACCTATTCTGGATATTTCATATAAATCGAATCATACAGTATACATCCTGGCTGCTTTGCTTGTATTGTAGTACTATTGGTACTTCATTCCTTTTTATGGTTGAATATGGTATACTATTCCACTGTATGTACAGAACACAGTTTGTCCATCTAATGATGGACATTAGCACCTTTAGACAGTTGTGAATAGTGCTACTGTGAACATGTGTGTACATGTATTTGTTTGTCTTCAGTTATTTTGGGCAAGTGCCTAGGAGTGGAATTGCTGGATCATATGGTAATTCTGTGTTTAACTTTTTGAGAAACTGCCAAACTCTTTTTACACAGTGGCTACATCATTTTACATCCCACCAGCAATGTATGAAGTTATTAATTTCTCCATACCTTCTCCAACACTTATTTTCATTTAAAAAAAATTATAGCCATCCTAGTATGTGTGAAAGTTGTCTTATTGTGGTTTTTGTTTACATTTCTCTAATGACTAATGATGTTGGACATCTTTTCATGTATTTGTTGGCCATATGTGTATTTTCTTTGGAGAAATATCCACTTAGGTCTTTTGCTCATTTTTAAACTGAGTTGGTGTTCTTTGTTGTTGAGTTGCACACATTACATTTTGATACATATTGCCAGACTACTTTCAAGAAGATTTGTACCAGTGGTATGTCTGTTTCCCCCTCACCCTTGCAATTTGTGTGTTACCTGTCTTTTTCAATGTTGTCAGTCTAGTAAACAAGAAATGGATTTCATTTCTTAGGTTAAGTGTCTTTTAAGGGTACAATGACCATTTGTGTTTTTCTGTTTTGAATTTCCTCTTCATACCTATTGTGTCCACTTCTAGATAATGGTTTTCATCCTTGTATTTATTGATTTGTAAGAGGTCTTTGTGTATTGCAAGTTATAACAACCCCCCTCCTTTTTTGTTGTCCCTCATTGGAGGATATTTTTTTCCATTGATTTTTAGAGAAAGTGGAAGGGAGGGGAAGAGAGAGAGAGAGAGCGAGAAAGAGACATCGGTGTGAGAGATACACATCAATAGGTTGGCTCTGCACTTGGGAATGGAGCCTGCAATTCAAGTATGTACCCTTGACTGGAAGTTGGACTTACGACCCTTTGGTGTACAGGCTGACACTCTTAACCACTGAGCCACACCGACCAGGGCAAATTATAACCCTTTGTAGAAGTCTCATGTATTGGAAGTATTTTTACAGTTGGTCATTTGTCTTTTGACTTTTATGACTTTTTTGCCATATAAAAGTTTTAAGTTAGTATATTCTTGTACACTTTTAGGAGTACAAGTTCGTTTTAACATTCTTTTTTTAAATTTATTTATTTTAAATCCTCACCCGAGGATATTTTTCTGTTTATCTTCAGGTAGAGTGGGAGGGAGGGAGGGAGGGAGAGAGAAATCGACGTGAGAGCAATACACCGACTGGTTGCCTCCCACAGGACCCCAACCAACTGCAACCAAGGTACATGCCCTTGACCAGAATCAAACCCAAAACTCATTGGTCCTTGGGCTGACGCTCTAAGCACTGAACCAAACCGGCCAGGGCAGTTTTTTGTGTGTGTGGTATGTGCCCCTAGCGGGAACCGAACCCTGGACTCTCAAGTCTGCAGGTTGACCCTCAACCGCTGAGCCAAACTGGCCAAGGCCAGGGCAGTTCTAACATTCCTTTTTTTTTTTTTTTCCATTTTTTGCTCAGACAGAGGGAGGAAGAGAGAGAGAGAGAAAGAAATGTCCACGTGAGTCCTGGCCGGTTTGGCTCAGCGGTTAGAGCGTCGGCCTGCGGTCCAGAGAGGCCCGGGTTCGGTTCCCGCTAAGGGCACGTACCTCGGCTGCAGTTTTTCCCCGGCCCTGGTTGGTTGTGCGGGTGGAAGCCGCTCGATGTGTCCCTTTCACGTCGATGTTTCTCTCTCTCTCTCCCTCCCACTCTGTCTGAACAAAAAAAAATGAAAAAAATGTCCTTGGGTGAGGATTAAAAAAAAAAGAAATGTCCACGTGAAAGGGACACATCGAGTGGCCACCACCCACATGACCCAACCAGGGACAGGGACAGACTGTAACTGAGGTACGTGCCCTTAGCGGGAACCAAGCCCGGGTCTCTCTGGACCACAGGCCAACGCTCTAACCGCTGAACCAAATAGGCCAGGGCAGTTTTAACATTCTTTAAATATGAGTTCTTGTCTGAAGTTTATAATCCATTTAACTATTGGAACTTACAGATTTAAATAAGAAATAATGTTGACTCTCTGGTGTAAAAGAAGATATACTCAGCGTCTCTTTGTCTTCACTTTGCATTTCTGTTGCTCTTTTTGTGGAGTTCCTTACATACATGTGCAGGTAATTGCAGATGAAATATGGGATTCTGTAGCTCTGGATACTTTTGGTTAGCTACCCAGTCAGTCTTCTTGATCATTTGGGGGGGGGGGGTTAGTTTACATCTTGTTGCTTAGTGCGATACAGTGGTTCTCATCCCCAGCTACATGGAATCACCTGGAGAGCATTAAAAAATACTAATGCCTATCCCTGACAGGTTTGGCTCAGTGGTTGGAGAGTAGTCTTGTGGACTGAAGGGTCTCAGGTTTGATTCCTGGTCAAGGGCATGTGTCTGGGTTGTAGGTTTCATCTCTGGCCCGGTCAGGGTTGTGTGGGAGACAACCAGTCGATGTGTCTCTCTCACATTAATGTGTTTTTTTTTCTCTCTCTCTCTCTCCCTCCCTCCCACTCTATCTGAAAGTCAAGGAAAAGTGTCCTTGGTTGAGGATTAAAAAAAAATCAATGGAGGAATATTCTTGGGTGAGGATTAACCAAAAAAAAAAAAAAAAATACTGATGCCTAGGCTTATAGTATTCAATAAATAGCTATTGATTAGAAATAGGGGATTTACTTAACTCTTCAGGTGCCAGGATTCACACCTGATTTATAGTTAATCTTTATTCTTTATTTACTGGGATTTAGTTCCACCTTTGCCACTAACTCACTGTATATATAACTTTGGACAGGTTACTGCTCCTCTCTGGGCTTTAGTTCCTTCCCTCTTAGGATATATTAGGGAGGGGAACTGATTGGATTAGTTCAGGGATGGGCAGACTTTCTGTTAAGGTCCAGGTAGTAAATAATTTAGGCTTTGTGGGCCATACACTGTCTGTCTGTCACGGTGTCTGGAGCTTCTTTTAGCTCTGGTATTTTGTGGTTGGTTCTCCTTATAAATCCCAGGCAAGGGTTGCAACACAAAGAGCCAAGGAAAATTTTGTTTAGCCCCTACCAATTAAATATAGATAATATCAAGCACTTAATATAGTGCTTACCATCTGCCTGGCTCTCTTCTAAAAGTCTCAGAATAACCCAGTGATGAGTATGGTTGCTATTATTGCTTCCCTTTACAGATGAGAAAACGTGAGGCAAAGAAAAATTAGATACTTAAATAACCTACCAAATAATGGCTACAGCTGGGTAGTAGAGCCAGAATTTGAACCCAGGCATTCTGCCTCCAATATATTCTACTGCCTCTCCTAAATTAGACGTACACCTCCAAATAATGGAGCACTTCAGCTGTTGGACTCTATCACAGGTATTGATACATAAGATAAAATGTCACTAAGACCACCAAAAGTGGGCAGTCATGAGGCTGTAAAGATGGCCACAGAATGAAAACTTTACTATTGTTATTTTTAAAAATTTTTATTTGTTGATTTTAGATAGAGGAAGGGAAAGAGAGAAACATTGATTTGTTGTTTCACTTATTTATGTATTCATTGGTTGATTTCTTGTGTGTGCCCTGACTGGAGACTGAATCTGCAACCTTGGTGTATCGGATCCATGTTCTATAACCAAATTAGCTAGTTGGCCAGGGCCTGGAAATTTTATTATTAGTTTTATTTTCTCAAAAGAAGACTTTGTTTGTCTTAGTATTATAGTCACATGGCATTGACTGTGTATATATTTCCATCTTTCTATTATATTCACTCTTTTAGCTAATTTTATTTTTAATCCTTACTCGAGGATTTTTTCATTTTTTGTTCAGATGGAGTGGAAAGGAGAGAGAGGAAGAGAGAGAGAGAGAGAGAGAAACATTGACGCCAAAGGGACACATTGAGTGGCTGCCACCGGTACTACCCAACCAGAACCGGGGACAAACTGCAACCAAGGTACGTGCCCTTAGTGGGAACCGAACCCCGGTCTCTCTGGACCGCAGGCTGACGCTCCAACCGCTGAGCCAAACCAGCCAGGGCTACATTCACTCTTTTAAATTACATGTATTGGGGTAACATTGGTTAATAAAATTATAAAAGTTTCAAATGTATAGTACTATGATACATCATCTGTGTATTGCATTGTGTGCCCAGCACTCAAAGTCAAATTTTCTTCCATCACTGTCACCGTATATTTTGACCCCCTTTACCCTTTACTACTCCATCCCCACTCCCTTCCCTCTGGTAACTATCATACTCTGTTGTCTGTGTCTATGAGTTTTTGTTTGTTTGTCTTTTGTCACAGTTACTCTTGAGAACCTTGAAAGGGGTTCAGTGGATGGTAATTGTCTTATCCTCGGTTTCTGGAATTTAATTTCACCTTGCTAGGAATTCAGTACAAACAGACCAGAGTGAAATAGGGATAAAACTTCTACTGGTAAGAGGAAGCTGAAACAGTTTGTGTTACAGGCAGAGCATCCAGGCTTTAGCCCTGTCTCTAATGACCAGCCAGTTATATGGGCAGGGGAGCTCTCTGAGCCTCAGTGTTCTCAAGTATAAAATTTCAGGGGGTTGGACTGGATGGGTGATTTCTTTTTTTTTATCCTCACCCGAGGACATTTTTTGATATTTTGTTCAGATAGATAAGGAGGGAGAGAGAGAGACAGAAATATCGACGTGAAAGGGACACATCGAGTGGTTGCCACCCGCATGACCCAACCAGGGCCGGGGACAAACTGCAGCCGAGGTACATGCCCTTAGCGGGAACCGAACCCGGGTCTCTCCAGACCACAGGCCAACGCTCTAACCGCTGAGCCAAATCAGCAAGGGCGAGGATGGGTGATTTCTGAATTTCCTCATATCTCTGCTCTGCAGGTGGACTTCTAAGCAGCCTTACGGCAAAGGTTCTGTATTGCAAAGTCTCTCATATTTCAACTTAAAAATATGTGCCAATTTTGCATTCTCTGCCCTAATCTGTCTATTTAGATGTAAAAATGTTGCAAATTCCTTTTACCACTTAGTAAGATTGATGCTTGGGGAGAATGCATCATCACATACATATTATGTATGCACTTCTCAGTTTGAGAAGCGTGGCCTTATTATGATTGTAGTCTCTTTTCCCTTAAAGAGAGATAGGCATAGCAAGAATAAAAGCCATGATCTGCACTATAAATTCCAAACCACTTCTCTCACCAGACTGACTGAACAAGTCAGGTACAGGTTCTCCCACTTACTGAGCATCTCAATTTGTCTGATTTATTCAGTCAGCATGTCTGCAGTTGAATTTCTGCCAAACAAAGGTAATGTTTCCGCAGCTAATTCATTCCTTCTAACCTAGTAAAGTAAGTTTTTACAAAAGTCATTCTTTTATTAAGAAACAAAAGTTACCCAAGAGACTGACCTTTTCCTTGCTCTTCAGTCTCTCTTCAGTTGAATAATCAAATTCAAATTCCTTTAATCAAAAAGGAAAATCAACTTTCTGGTGAAGGCCAATATCCTTTAAACAAATAATTTTTTTCATTTATCCTCCTATGCCAAAATTTTTTTCAGAAGCCTGGACTATTAAAAGGGATGCTAGATGTGAGGACATTGAGGTTTCGGGAGAGAAAGTTGACATCCCAAAGTCACAAAGCTGATTTGTACAGAACAGAGATTAGCAACATAGTGGAAGAAGAACACTGACTGTGAAGTCAGAAGACAGGGATTCAAAGTTTCCCTCTGCCACTAACTAGCTGTGTGACTTTGGGCAGGTTACCTAATGTGTCTAATTTCTGTTTCTTCACTGATAAAATGAGGGCAACCTAACTTCATAGGAAGTGAAACTCTTAGCATAGGATCTAACAATCTGTATCTCAGATATCCAGTATCTGAGTATTCATTGAGTATATTCTATTTATTAGGCACTGTGCTGGGGTTAGAGATAAAATACACAATTTCTTCCTTCAGAACTTGTAGTCTAGTGGGAGAGGTAGAAATAGTTTAGAGCTGGGCTAGTGTGGCTCAGTGGTTGAGCATCGACCCATGCACCAAGAGGCCGCCGGTTCGATTCATGGTCAGGGCACATGCCCAAGTTGTGGGCCCAATCCCCAATTGGGGGCGTGCAGGAGGTGGCCAGTTGATGTTCTCTCTCATCGGTGTTTCTGTTTCTCTTCCTCTCTCTCTAACATCAATAAAGAAAAGAAAAATTAGCCCTGGCCAGTTTGGCTCAGTAGTTAGAACATAGTCCCGTGGACCAATGGGTCGCAGGTTCAGTTCCAGTCAAGGGCACATACCTCAGTTGCAGTTCATCCCTGGCCCTGGTTTGGGTTGTGCGGAGGCAATGAGCCATTGTGTCCCTCTCACATAGATGTTTCTCTCTCTCTCTCTCTCTCTCTCTCTCTCTCTCTCTCTCCCTCTCTCCCCCTCCATCCCTCCCTCCATCCCTCCCCCCCTCCCTCCATCCCTCCCACTCTATCTGAAGACAAATAGGAAAATATCCTTGGGTGAGGATTTAAGAAAAAAGGAAATATTTTAATATTTATGTATAATAAGTTCTGTGATAGAGGTAAATGCAGGGTACTGTGGCAGCACAGAGGACAAGCACAGCTGGGGAGGACTGAGGAGTCATCTCAAGGCAGGCTTTCATTGGGACATAATACTAAAGAGTGTGTAGCCCTGGCCAGTTTTGCTCAGTGGTTAGAGTGTTGGCCCACGGACCAGAGAGTCCTGGGTTTGGTTCCTGCTAGGGGCACGTACCTCGGTTGCAGTTTGTCCCCTGCCCCGGTTGGGGTCGTGTGGGTGGCAGCCAGTCGATGTGACTCTCTCTCACATGATGTTTCTCTTTCTCTTCCTCCCTCTCTCCTTCCCACTCTATCTGAAGGTAAATGCAAAAATGTCCTCGGATGAGGATAAAAAAAAAAAAGAGTGTGTAGCTGTACGATACCACGTTTGTTTTTGTTTTTCCTAGAAAGATTACTGGCTGTGGTGTGGACATAAAATTGAGGGGTTATACTCTAAAGCAGGGGTGGGGCCTGAGGCCTGTTATAAGTTCCTTGAAATCAATACCAGCTAACATTACATGCCTCACCAAATTAGCCTGACTGAATTAGCAGGCTAATTTTTAAGTTGATAATTTTATATGGCTCGAGAATGATGTTATAAATATCCATATGGCCCTTGGCAGAAAAAGGGTTCCCCACCTCTGCTCTAAAGGTAAGAAAATCAATGAAGAAGCTGATGGAGTAAGTCCAGTTGAGAAATCATGATGCCTTCGATTGATGTAATGGCAGTGGGAAATGTGGTAATGGTGATGAACTTTGAGATAATTTTAGGAACTAGTACGGATAGAAATTGAGACAGTTTGGAAATGGGGTGGGAGGAGACAGATACTAGGATCACTTCAAAGTATTTGGTTTGATTACCTATATAGTTCCATCAAGTATAGCTGGGAAGATAAGGAATTCAGTTTTGGACATGCCAGGTTTCAGTTTCCTGTTTGGATTAATGATGATGATAATGATGGTGGTGGTGGTGGTGGTACTAACGTTTATTGACTGCTTCTTACAGGCAGGCCCTATTCCATATGCTTTGCATGTATAAATTATTTAAATCTCACAACCCTTTGAGATGAGATTTAAGATTATTCTCACTTTATAAGTAAGAAGTCTGAGGCACAGAGGTTAAATAACTTGCCCAAGTTTACATAGCTAGTGGTATGTGGCATAGCCAGGACTTAAATCCAGGAAACCTGGCTCCTGAGTCCCTTCTGTTAACCACTTCACTATATTATATACCACTCATTGATAATGGGAATGTTCACTAGGCAGTTAAATATCTAGGTCTGGCATCATGAGAGATAACTGGGTTGTACATACGGATATTGGGAGTTATCAGTACAAAAGTGGTTATATAGTAGCCGTGAGTATCATCCAGAGAAAGTTTATAATATAGGAATGGCAGGTAGATGCCCTAAAAACTGCCTTTTCTCAATATTGTTCCCATGACACACATTGCTAATAGAGCAGTGGCTAGCCTCAGTAAAGGAAACTGAGGAAGGGCTGCTAGTGAGATAGGGGGAAAAGCTAGAGAGATTGGTGCCATTGAACCCCCCAAAGGAGAGTGATTTATGAAGGAGAGAGTCAGTAATATCAGACTGTGTTTTTTTCCATGACATATTTTGGGAGCTTAGTAGAAAATTGCTATATTTGGCAGCTGGGTTCATTAGTGATATGAGGGAGAGAGATATCCATGGAGCTGGGGGGTGGGGTGCAGCTAGTAGAGATGGTAGATAGCGGTATTGATCCATAATCCAAGATTGTGGTTTCAATCCATAGAGGCAAGAAAGTGATTGAAGGACTTTGGGATTTAATTTGGTTGGGAAGGCAGTGAAGTCAAAAGGAGGATTACAACTTGGAGGGAAGAAACCAAACTAGAGGGGCAGCTTTTATCCTTGCTTATAGAAGGTTGTGTTGGGGTATCAGAGCTAACCAATACTCAGACAGAGCTCCATGATCTTCCCAGTGTCCAGGATACTGCTAATTAGCACACTCATTAGGGCCACCCTATAGCATGAGTGGGATCTTTGGCTGTATGTGTAAAGATTTTGGTGAGTTTCTCCAGGGTGAAATTTCTTTGGATCAGGGTTTCTCAACTTTGGGGCTGCTGACATTTTTGGGCTGGATAATTCTTTTTTTTTTTTTTTTAAATATGTTTTTATTGATTTTTTTTTTTTTCAGAGAGAGAGAGAGAGAGAAACATTGATGTGAGAAAGAAACATTGATGGCTGCCTCCTGCATGCCCCCTTCTGGGGATTGAATCCAGAACACGGGCATGTACCCCGACCGGGAATTGAACCGAGACTCAGTCCATGGGATGACACTCAGTCCACTGAGCCACACTGGCTGGGCTGGATAATTCTTTGTTGTGGGCATGGGGAGTTGTCTTGTACATTGTACGATGTTGAGCAGCATCCCTGGCCTCTACCCACTGGATGCCAGCAGCACCCCCACCCCTACAGTTGTGACAGCCAGAAATGTTTCCAGACATTGCAGATGTCCCCTAATGGACAGATTCATTGGTTTACAACCTCAACTCTGGATTCTGCTTGTGTTCTTCCAGGTCTCTGTTGTAGCTTTCCCTCATCTTCATTAGCTCCTCTGGGTACTTCAGTTCTGTTGACTTGGAAAGTTCAGGTTATTTCAGCCTTGTGACCTTTTCCCCAAAATTTTTCAGTCTGGAAATAAAACCTCACTAGAGGTGAGACAAAGGGGTATAGTACTCAATTAGATACCTAGACCATTTAGGGGTTATGATATTTAGAAAAGATTATACAGTCAAACTTTATTTATTTTTTATCCTCACCCGAGGACATTTTTTCGTTTTTTGTTCAGATAGAGTGGTGGGAGGGAGAGAGAGGAAGAGAGAGAGAGAGAAACATTGACGTGAAAGAGACACATTGAGTGGTTGCCACCTGCAGGACCCAGCGCCGGGGACAAACTGCAACCGAGGTACATGCCCTTAGCGGGAACCGAACCCGGGTATCTCTGGACCACAGGCCAACGCTCTAACCGCTGAGCCAAACTGGCTAGGGCCAAACTTTAATATTTCTCTTATAAACTTTTATATCACTTATCTCCTTATAGTACAGTTATTTGTGTCTGTGTTTCTTACTAGCCTGGACTCCTTGAGGACAGGTACCACTTCTTTTTTTTTTATCCTCACCCGAGGACATTCTTCCATTTTTTGTTCAGGTAGAGTGGGAGGGAGAGAGAGGAACAGAGAGAGAGAGAGAGAAACATCGACGTGAAGGAACACATCGAGTGGCTGCCACCTGCACAACCGACCAGGGCTGGGGACAAACTGCAACCGAGGTACGCGCCCCTAGCGGGAACCAAACCCGGGTCTCTCAGGACCGCAGGCCGACGCTCTAACCCCTGAGCCAAACCGGCCAGGGCCAGGTACCACTTCTTAATCTTCCTTGCAATGCTGAACATCTTGCAGAGTACCTGGAACATAGCAGACTCTCAGAAATGTTTGCTGAAATGTTAGTTATGTTGATAATTGGCTAAGTATGTTAAAAAATATTTTTTTATTGCCCTGGCCAGTTTGGCTCAGCAGTTAGAGCATCAGCCTGTGGACTGGAGAGTCCCAGGTTTGGTTTCCGCTAAGGGCACGTACCTCAGTTGCAGTTTGTCCCCAGCCCCGGTTGGGGTCGTGTGGGTGGGTGGCAGCCACTCAATATGTCTCTCTCACATCGATGTTTCTCTGTCTCTCTTCCTCCCTCCCTCTCTCCTGCTCTATCTGAAGATACATGCAAAATGTCCTCAAGTGAGGATTTAAAAAAAATGGTTTTATTGATTTTAGAGAGAGAGGAAGGGGGAGAGAGAGAGAAACATTGATATGAGAGAGAAACATCAATTGGTTGCCTCCTGCATGTCTCCTACCATCTAGCCTGCAACCCAGGCAGGTGCCCTAACTCAAGCATGTGCCCTGACTCAGAATCGAATTGGCGACCATTTGGTGCAAGGGATGACACTCAACCAACTGAGCCACACTGGCTCTTTGGATTTTTTTTTTTAAGATAGAGCGGGCTCTGGCTGGTTTGGCTCAGCGGTTGGAGCGTTAGCTTGCGGACCAGAGAGACCCAGGTTTGGTTCCTGCTAAGGGCACGTACCTTGGTTGCAGTTTGTCCCCTGCCCTGATTGGGGTCATGTGGGTGGCAGCCAGTCGATGTGTCTTTCTCACTTCAATGTTTCTCTCTCTCTCTCTCTTTCTCTCCCCACCCCCCCTCTCTCCCTCCCTCTCCTTCACTCCCTTCCAGTCTATCTAAAAACTAATGGAAAGATATCCTCAGGTGAGGATTTACAACAACAAAAAAGTTTTAAAAAATATGAGACTCCAATTACAGAGTTATGATATCTGGCAAAATCAAGTTGTTGCTATGTAAATTTTTTAACATTGGGTCATTGGGAATTCTAAGCTCTAATAGAGTCAACTAAAGGCTGTGAGAAAAGAGAAAGAGGAACATACAATTATTACTTCATTTTCCCCTCTGGTTGTTTTAATTTGCATGGAAGACCAGTATATAGTATACCCTACGGCACTTTATAACATCAGAAGGAAGTCTTGTTCCAAATAGACAGAAAATAACGCTCTATGATTTAAGATTCCATTAATATTCAGGTGTAAGGATGCAAGTCTGTTGTCAGGTACAGATTAAATGAGTTAAAGGCAGAGCTGGTTCTTTCTCTATGACCTGTATTTTTTCTGTGTGCTGTTTTACTAATAGTTTTCTTTTACTTAAAGATAGCTTATATCCTTGCTGGATAAATAACCTCCGTAGCTAAGAGCACAGAGGCTTCAGAATGCTAAATAGTGAAACTAAAATTATTTCCATTCTCCCTATGTTATTGTGATAGTAGTGCTAGTGGTTCTAATATAAGTAGTTATATAATGACTTTTAGGTAGCATTTACTGTGTGCTAAGCAAAAACTAAGTGATTTACATGTATTAACTCATTTAATCCACACAGTAACCCTATGAAGTAGACATTATCATCCTCATTTTGCTGATGAGGGATTGAGTCGCAGAGAGGTTAGTAACTGACTACTCCCAAGTACAAATAACTAGTAAGTGGCAGGGCTAGGAATTGATCTGAGGCAGCCTGGCGCCAGGGTCCTTCTAACCATTATACTGTACTGTACTTATATGACAGCCATATAAGTACAGGGAAATGTGAGATAAAAAATGCTTTTAACATCTTTGTGGGCTCTATGGAACTTATTATTTGTTCATTCAACACTCCCTGTAGAATCAGTGATTACAGAGAGAACATTTAATCTCAAAGCATTCATCCCTAGTTTCAAACTAGTGTTTTCAGATCTGTTCTCCATTTGAGACCTTGCATTTAGAAAAAATACACTTGAACTTTTTAGTTGAATTGGCAGATCAAGAACTTTACAGATAGGATATTGCCTTTGAATGTTTAGACTGTATGGGCTTACCCCCTGAAGCAGTAATTTGGATATATCACAATTTCCATCAGAGTACAGTATTAATTTAAAGGTCTGACTTCAAAGTGTGTATGTGTGTTTTATTTATTTATTATTAAAGTATAGTTGACTTTGTGCGTTTTATATATATTATTGTAGATACGCCACTTCTCCACAAATGGAATCAATCTAATACAAATTCTAAAAAGCTTTCAGAACCACTTAAATCCCAAGATATGTAAGCATTTGAAGTAGAACTATGAGCAATGCAAAACGTTACCTTTCTGCAGACTTGTGATAAGTAGAATAAATAAAACAGTCTATCCATTTAAATGCTTAAAGTTCAGGCCAAAGAACTTTTGGTTAATCTTGCAGAATTAGTTCATTTGGGCACTGATTTACATACTCTTTTAATCTTTAAGTCTGAGCTAATAGCCACTACAGGTATCCCCACTTTTCAAAAGTTCACGTTAAAGCCACTTCACTTTTACAAGTAAGGTCTACATTAATACCTATTATCACTAACCAAAAGAAATCTGAAGAGGATTTTAAATTAATTAAATAAGAGGTTTTTAAATTAGTAGTATTGCTTCTTTTTACCTTACACCATATCGTTTTATGAAAGGGTTCATAGAAACGCTCTTCTTTCAGATAGTGGGGAAACCTGTACCATTTTTACTAACTGGAAGATCTAAAGATTATATATATATATTTATATATATATATATATATATATATATATTTTTTTTTTTTTGGTACGTGCCCCTAGCGGGAATCGAACCCGGGACTCTCTCTGGTCCACAGGCCAACGCTCCAACCGCTGAGCCAAACTGACCAGGGCTAAAGATGATTTTTTAAAAGAATAGTTTATTGATTTTTAGAGGGAGAGAGAGAAACATCAATGTGAGAATGTAACATCAATTGGCAGCTTCCTGCACACCCCCTACAGGGGGTCAAGCATGTAACCCAGGCATGTGCCTTGACAGGGAATCAAACCAGCAACCTTTTGGTGCATGGGACAACACTCAATCAACTGAGCTGCACCAGGGCCAAAGAGAATGTTTGCTTTTTATGAAAAAAGTGAAATAGCTTTCATTATTTATTTTGCAGGAAGTTGTTATAAAAGGCAACTCCAAACTCTTTCTATGGGAACTACACCCATCATTTCAGCATCAAGTCATCATAGTTTCGAACAGTGTCTGTGAGCATCTGGGCTGTATCTCAATTTATTTTGTGCATCCATTAGTAGGTTGTGTTCTAAGGTATTAGCAAAGCCTAAAAGAGCTTGTAAGGGTGTTATGTTTAGTGGTAAACAAAATACAGACATTGTGCATGCATTGAATTTGAGATCTGGGAAAGATAAAAAATTTTTCTCATATAAATTAATGATAATTGTATCTTCATTTTACCCCATTTTTATCTTATTAAAGTTTCATAGAAACACTCTAGTTTGGGATAGTGGGGAAAACCAGTATTTGATAAGAAAGCCAATGTTCTATATTCTTCTACTTCCTTTGTCTTGGGTTTTGTGGCTGTGCTCTGGTTAGATCACATCTACTCTGGTGCTTTGGGTCAGTCAAGTGTTTGGCTGGAGGGAGGAACTGATCACCATTTGCACCCATTAAGTGTACATTTAATGGAGGCTGATGACTTTCTCATGCTAATTTTCTTTCTACTAGGTTTATGAAGGCCTGGATATCATCACTAACAAGATTTCTACCCAAGAGCAGAGACTATGCCAGCACCACATGATCAGCTTTGTGGATCCTCTGGTAACAAATTACACAGTGGTGGACTTCAGGAACAAGGCAACTGCTCTGATATCCTTCAGAAAGACATCAACTAGGCTTGATGGATGGCAAGGCAGCCAAAGCCAAGAAAGAAGTTATCTTTCTAGTGACAGTTTCTTCTAAGCAGGGGCACACAAGATCTAACTACTAAGGGTAGCATCCCATCAGCACTATGTGGAGTGAAAGATATAGTGTCCTTGCTACTCAAAGTCTTGTCCTCAGACTGCAACATCAGCATTCCTTGGGAACTTGTTAGAAATGCTGAATTGGGGCCTCACATCACACCTACTAAATCAGAATCTGCATTTAACAAGAGTACCAGGTGATTCATATGCATATTAAAATTTGAGAAGCGCCCTGGCCGGTTTGGCTCAGCGGTTGGAGCATCTGCCTGTGGTCCAGAGAGACCCGGGTTCGGTTCCTGCTAAGGGCATGTACCTCGGTTGCAGTTTGTCCCCGGCCCTGGTTGGTCGTGTGGGTGGCGGCCACTCGATGTGTCTCTTTCACATCGATGTTTCCCTCTCTCTCTCTCTCCCTCCCACTCTATCTGTACAAAAAATGGAAAAATGTCCTCGGGTGAGGATGAAAAAAAAAGTGAGAAGCACTGTTTTAGTGGAGAGAACATTGATTTAGGAACCAGAGAATCTGTGTTCCAGTCTTAGTGCCATTTCTTTTGAACACGTGAATTTTATTGATTAAAGTATTTACCCTACTGAGCTTCAGTTTTACACCCTTAATTAATTTATAAATATAATGGGGGTCCAGTTAGAATTTCAAAGGGATTTTTGGGGTGGGGATGGGGGGACTGGAAAAAATTGTTATGGGTAATACCAGTAATTTTTGAAAAGAGTATAGTATAAGGGGGTATGTCCTTATATTTTAATGTCCAGATTGCCTTTAATATCTGGACTGACAGATATTAAAACAGTGAAAATTCATAGTAATTATAATAGAATGGAAGTTATATACTAGACAAACTTATGGCACAGAATAGAAGATACAAATTCAAATGGGCATATATATTAGCTTATTAAGGTATCATTTTTTTTAAATATGTTTTTAGTGCTTTTTTTAGAGAGTAAGGAAGGGAGAGAAAAATAGAAACATCGATGTGAGAGAGGAACATCGATTGGCTGCCTTTTACGTGCCCTCTACTGGGGATCGAGCCTACAACCAGGCATGTGCCTCAACCAGGAATAAAACCCAAGACCCCTCCATCGGTATGATGCTCAATCCACAGAACCACACCAGCCAGGCTAAGGTAGTATGCATTCATTTATTTATTTATTTATTTATTTTTATCCTCACCCGAGGACATTTTTTCCATTTTTTGTTCAGATTGAGTGGGAGGAAGAGAGAGAGAGAAACATCGATATGAAAGGGACACATCGAGTGGTTGCCACCTGCACAACCCATCCAGGGCTGGGGACAAACTGCAACCGAAGTACGTGCCCTTAGCGGGAACCGAACCTGGGTGTCTCTGGACCGCAGGCCGACACTCTAACTGCTGAGCCAAACTGGCTGGGGCTATGATTAGTATCTTGAATACTTCCGAACCTCATATAAAAATGGTTGCATACCTGGCTGGTATAGCTCAGTGGATTGAGTGCTGTCCCATGGACTGAGAGAGGTTCTGGTTTAATTCCCAGTCAGGGCACATGCCAGGGTTGCAGGCTTGATCCCCAGTGGGGGGCGTGTAGGAGGCATATGTTTCTCACATCGATGTTTCTATCTCTCTCTCCCTTCCTCTCTAAAAAAAATCAATAAAAATATATTTTAAAAAAGTTAAAACAAATGGGATAATATAATTGAATAGTTATGTGATTTGAGAATAGAGAAGGGCTTTCTAGGTATTCTTTTATAAAATTTTTATGGATTTAAAAAAAATTTTTTTAATTAAAAAATTTTTTTTGATATTTTGTTCAAATAGAGTGGGAGGGAGAGAGAGAGAGAGAGAAACATCGATGTGAAAGAGACATCGCGTGGTTGCCACCCACATGACCCAGCCAGGATCGGGAACAAACTGCAACTGAGGTACATGCCCTTAGCGGGAACCGAATCCGGGTCTCTCTGCACCTCAGGTCGACATTCTAACCGCTGAGTCAAATCGGCCAAGGCAGTAATTTTTTTTTTAATCCTCACCCGAGGACATTTTTCCATTTTTTGTTCAGATAGAGTGGGAGGGAGAGAGAAGAAGAGAGAGAGAGACATCAACATGAAAGGGACACATCGAGTGGCTGTCTCCTGCACAGCCCAACCAGGGTCGGGGACAAATGGCCACCAACGTACATGCCCTTAGCTGGAACTGAACCCGGGTCTCTCTGAGCCAAACCAGCCAGGGCAATGGTAATTTTTTAAAAAGAGAAAATAGTTAGAATTGAATATATAAGAATTAAGAATTTATATTGGCAAAAATATATATCAACCAGACTCCTAGGTATCTATCTACCTTAGAGAAATCTTGTTATAAGTATGCCTGGAGATATGTGGTAGGTCTCATTCTATAACAGCATTTCTCTAAACAACAAAAACACAAACATTGAAATTCCTACTTACAAAAATGTATGAAATTTGCTCTGTTCATATAAGTTTACTTTTTCAGCAGTGAAAATGAATAAATTATAGCTACATGCATGAACCAATGTGGAAGAATCTCAGAAACAACATAACATTTGAGAAATTATAGAGGGAGCCCTGGCCAGTTTGGCTCAGCGGTTAGAGCGTCGGCCTGCGGTCCGGAGAGACCCGGGTTCGGTTCCTGCTAAGGGCACGTACTTCGGTTGCAGTTTGTCCCCGGACCTGGTTGGTCGTGCGGGTGGCAGCCACTCGATGTGTTCCCTTCACGTCGATGTTTCTCTCTCTCTCTCCCTTCCTCTCTCTCCCTCCCACTCTATCTGTACAAAAAATGGAAAAATATCCTCGGGTGAGGATTAAAAAAAAAAGGAAGAAATTATAGAGGGATACATATATGTTCATACCATTTATTATAAAAGTTAAAAAGCAAGCAAAACTAACCATATAGTATATTGTTATATATTGATTATATGTATTAATATATTCTTTAGCGGTATATACTTATCAGTAATAATGTAAAGAAAAGTAAGGGGCCAGTTTGGCTCAGTGGTTAGAGTGTCAGCCTGTGGACCAAAGAGTCCTGGGTTTGATTCCAGCCAAGGACACGTACCTCGGTTGCAGTTTGTCCCCGGCCCTGGTTGGAGTTGTGCAGGTGGCAACCAGTCTCTGTGTCTCTCTCACATCGATGTTTCTCTCTCTCCCTCCTGCTTGTGTCTGAAGATCAATGTAAAAATATCCTCAGGTGAGGATTTAAAAAAAAGAAGAAAAGCAGAGGAATGATGAAAAACACCCCCTTAGGGAGAGGGGAAGTTGGGGGTTGAGATTGGAATGAATACACAGAAACTTCAAAGGAATTAATAATATTTCTTTTCTTAAATTGGGTTCATTAGTATTTATTTTATTACTGGGCTTCATAATGTGCATATGTTAAAATGTTCTTGTATGTGTATGTATATATATATATTATATATGCATATGATATTTTATAATTTAAAAAAAAAAAGGAAAACAGCCCACCATAAACAAAATTTGAAAACAGACTACAAACCAGGGGGAAATTTTTTGTTAACATAGGAAAGGCAAAATATTAATATATTTAATATATGAAGAACTCTTATGAATCAGTACAGAAACTAAAGGTCATGAGTAGTAATTCACAAAGGAAGAAATATAAATGGTGATAAACATGAAAAAGGGTTTGTCCTTGCTGTTAATCAGGGCCATGCAAATCAAAATAATGAGATAGTATTTTTTTGCCTCTCAAATGGGCAGAGATTTAAATGTGGATAATAATTCTTGCCCTACCTGCTTTACAAGGCAGTTGTATCAGATAAGATAAGGTATATGAAAATCCTTTGGTAATTAAAATATATCACCAAAATACATTGTTGCTATAGGACAGTTTGGTTGTTCAGGAAAAACTTATAGAAAATGAAGAGCTAATTAAAAATTTCAAAGGGCAGCAGCAGTGGGAATGATTTAATCAAGTCAATTATAGGATTGGTGATTTAATGAATTTAGGTAAGAACCTACAGTCAGAATATCAAAACTGAAAGTACCTAAAGAAGTAGCCAGTCAGCCTTCTTGATTAGACAGATGAAGGTGCTAGATACTGAGGCCCAGAGAGAAGGGTTTTGCCCAGCATCACAGTTGTTTAATGGCTTGTGCAAACAAGTTAGAATTTTTCATTACATATCTCCTCCCCATTTCTCTCCCTCTTTTCCATTCCCCCCTGCTCAAATCTCACTGTTTTTAGTCTTCCTTTTTTATTTTCCTTTTCCTTTTCCCTTTGTTAATTGTATACTTCCAGTGCTTAATTTCAGAAGAGGAATATAGAATTTGTTTCTCTTTTTAAAAAACAAATACATAATGTTTCTTTTATATGATTCCTGATTGCTAACATCTTTCCACCCCACCCCAACTTCTTAAAAGTTAGTGGGCTTCTGATAGAAAAGAGGTCATCTATGCCTGTGCCCACAGACTGGCTGGCAAGGGAAAGAAATGTGTAAATGAGTCTTTGTTTGGGTTGAAAGTCTTTTTATCAATTATACTCAGAAGCAAAGCTTCTTAAAGCAGATAATGATCTGTTCAACAGAGTTCTAAAGAAAAAAATTCAAAGTAGTAGTGATATAAAAACAATAGTGACTAAAGTAAAATTATAAATTGAACGCTTACTCAATTGAAAAAATATTTCAGGCATTGTGGTTGTGGATTTATTTGCTTTGTCACATATAATGCTCATAAGAACTCATGAGGATTTTACAGATGAGAAAACTGAAGCTCAGACAGGTTGAATAACATGCCCAAGAACCGGAGCTGGTAATTGAAATCTATTTGTCTTTAGAACCAGTGCTTCTCAGTTTATCTAGTAGAGTCTCAAGTGGCTGAAATGTGCACTACCACCATGTAATAGTGAAGACTGAATCTAAGAGCCATGGCTTAGAGAACCAGCTTGTATTTTGCCTTAGAAGTGTCACCTTAGGATGTCACCTTGGTGGCTTCCTGAGCAACTGACACTTGGTTCTGTGAGAGTCCTTGAACCTGTGCTCATTCAGCCAATTTGGAATACCAGACAAGCTTTAAATTTTAGCAGCAAGGCCTAGAAAGTTCTAGAACTGGAAGTAATTACAATCATTTATCTGTCTCTGGTTTATGCAAGTCCCTCCAGAACTGATAGGAAATGATTCTGAGAACTCATGGGAAACAGTATTAATTCATCTTGGTTTCTACCCTTTCTCCTCTACTCTCTAGACAAGTGAATGTGGTTTCTTGTTAATAACTCTCTTTTCTCAGTGAGTCAGGATTCTCTTCTGATATTAAATATTGTGATGTCTTTCTTAATACTCACATTGAAGATATATTTGCCAGAGACAAAATTCCTATTGTCGTGGGAGGAACCAATTATTACATTGAGTCTCTGCTCTGGAAAGTTCTTATCAGTGCTAAGGTATGTTTAGTTCACTTGCAACTCACTAAGGAAATGGGTTCTTATTACTTGCCAACTAATTTTAGTGGGAGGAAGGTTGACTCTTGCCTATTTCTTACACTCAGCAACTGTTAATTTTCCTACTTAATATTCTGAAACAAATGCCACCTCCATATGTAAAATGTGCTCCTCCAGGCAGGCCTAAGGGCAGGGGCTGTGTGTGGGAAAAATGCTCCTCTGTGGATTAATTAGCATCTCCATGTAAGTTAGCAGTGCACTGTTCTGATTCAGCATTTTCTGGCTGTAACAATCTATGTGTCAGGGAGATGTCCAGTACTAACCTTTCTTATAGAGATGCTATTGCATAGGGTGGGACTTTGTAGCTATAGTGTGCTGGCTATTCTGATCCATTCTTTGCTCACAGTTGCTGAGAACACTAGAATCCTGGATGTGTTAATGTAGAAATGTTAGTCCCGGTACCTGTTTGTATTTCTGACAAGGAAACAGGGTACCTGAGTATTTCCCTAGGCGTAAGTCCGCCTTTCTCTTTGTTTGTTGTGGTCTCACAGCACTACCATGTTGTATTGGAATTTTCTGTTTACGATCTGTCTCTCACTGTATGGCAAGATCTTCTGATGCATTTCTATTCTATATTCTTAACATTTAGCTGAGTCCCTGGCACATACACTGTCTTGGTGCTTCTTGAGTTAAATTTACTTCTAAACCTTCATTTAATAGCCCCAGGAGATGGGCAGTGAGAAGGTGATTGACCGGAAAGTAGAGCTTGAAAAGGAAGATGGCTATGTACTTCACAAACGCTTAAGCCAGGTGGATCCAGAAATGGCTGCTAAGCTGCACCCACATGACAAGCGCAAAGTGGCCAGGTAAGAAAGCCTGGGCCAGCTGACCCTGGATTTGCTTTAGAGCTGGAGGGCAGTCACTGTGCCTGTTTGGTGAGGTTTGGTATAGTAGTTAATGGAGACTAATGTCCTACAGCTTGGAAGGTTAGGAGCCCCTAAGTTATTGCTACCATCCAACTCCCTCAATAAATAGTTGCGCCCTACTTTGTTGTTACATTTAAAATGCATGTACAATATGCTTTTCCCTCAGGGCCTATGTAATCTTGCTTCATTTTCTATTTGATCTTTGCTTGTATAACAGTTTTCATATAAATTTTTCTGGCATGCAGCTGTGATTTGAGTATCATAATTAACTGTGCAATGTTGAGTTCTGCCGCAGCAGCTTTCCCAGTGGGTGGTAGATATTATAAACTGTCCCTAGATTAGTTCACCTTTACACATGGAGATTTTCTAGAACGGAAGAGAAAGGTGGTGAATAAACTCAGAAGGTCATGTTTTCTTAGGTTGTTTTGAAATTACAGCTTCATGTATTGGATGTATTTTTCTGTGTCTGGCAGAGTAGAGGATCTAATGAAGTGCCTATTATGTGGATGGTTATACAGATTAAATATTATAGCGACATCTGGTATTGATAGGGATTATGAAGTGTTTCCATTCAAATGAACGTTCTAGGTCATGTTACTACATTCTTTTTTCATTATTGCCCCCACCCCATCCAGAAGCCATTTTAGAAAAAAATTTCCCTATTTGTGCCCCATTCCTTCTTCAAAATCAATGAAATTTTAATACTGAAGAATAAGATTTTTTTTGGTATAGTTGCCATTTGGAGGGCCACATACCTAGTAATAGCTAAGTTTTTGTGGGTTTTTTTTTTTCCTTGGTGATAATGGAAATTTTAGATAAATGAAGTTTATATTTCTAGTATCCAAACATTTTATTTAAACATTTTAATAGAATCTTTCAAAAAAATTTTTGAAAACTCAGGAACATTGTGATGAATATTCATTTTTATATTGTTTTATGATATGATTCTGAAGCTTGGTCTATATTATCCTCTCCTTTTATCAAGTAGTTCTTTTTTTTTTTTTCCCCTCACCTAAGGACATTTTTCCATTTTTTGTTCAGATAGAGTGAGAGGGAGAGAGAGGAAAAGAGAGAGAGAGAGAGAGAGAAACATCGACATGAAAGGGAAACATTGAGTGGCTGCCACCTGCACGACCAACCAGGGCTGGGGACAAACTGCAACCTAGGTACGTGCCCTTAGCGGGAACCGAACCCCGGTCTCTCTGTACCGCAGGCCGACGTTCCAACCACTGAGCCAAACCAGCCAGGGCTCAAGTAGTTCTTTCTTTATTACCTCTCCTCATTTTCTACTTCTAAACTAGTAATGAGTTGAGAATTGTGTCTTCATAAGAGTAGTTGATTCTAAACAAGAGCTCTGTAGTCTCTCTTTAGAGAGGATTGAGGGACTTTTCTCATCTTTCTTTTACTTTGAGCCTGTATTCTAACCTCCAGAAAAGTGAGATATCTGTCACTATACATTTTTTCCTCATAGGTCCTCTGAATGAATGGCCAGTGCTACGAAAAGACATGGGGTCTCTACTCTTGTATTAGGGTTTCAGGAAGTAGAATTGGGTCAGGAAGGGAAAGATCACTTTCAAGCTGATAAGTTGCAATCACTCAGAGTGGTAGAGTATAGATTTGGGAGTTAAATTACCTAGTGCTGCATAACATAACAGATACTGACAGAGTAGATGGTGGCTTAAAAGTATGAGTTCTTTTTTCAGTGACCTTAGTGTACTAGTAGAGTACTGAATTAGTCAGAATTTTAGACATACTTAAAAAGAAAGTTGATGAGCTGGCTGTACAACATATTTTTCTACTGTGGGAAAGGCATTCCAGCGAGACTAGACTTGTTGGCTTGTAACAAAGTGTCCCAAACAAGTTCTTTTACTGCTTACCTGAAATTAAGTCCCATTCTGTGTGTATAGAAAAAACCTGTTGTTTCTGAACCTGTTTAACTGATTTCAGAGAAAATGATGTGTGTGTAGAGGAATAGTATTATTTCTTACTTTACCTAAAGTTTTCTTTAGTACCCCTTTCTGAGTAGCTATAGAATTGTAGTAACCTGGACTTTCGTGTCTTTAAGGGCTTATGCAGTAAAAAATGAGAATGAGACGTTTTATAATAAATAGCCTCTTTTCTTGAGAATTAATGTTTCCTAATAGTTTTTATGGCTTTACTCCCCCTCCCGCCCCAAATTACTTAGGAGCTTGCAAGTATTTGAAGAAACAGGAATCTCTCATAGTGAATTTCTTCATCGTCAACATGCAGAGGAAGGTGGCGGTCCCCTTGGAGGCCCTCTGAAGTTCCCTAACTCTTGCATCCTCTGGCTTCATGCTGACCAGACAGGTAAAAGCCCTTTGATGCCCCAGGGTCCATTTGAGATAGATCTTATAGTAATACATTATTATATATAAAATGCTTCCAACCATGAGTGGCTCATAATAAACACTAAACAAGTGTTAACTATTAATTTTACTTTCATTACCATTATTTGTTGACTTAGTAAGTAATGCACAGTGCCATTCCCCAGTTTCTATCTGGAAAGGGAGTAAGAGCAGCCCTGGCACTAGGATAAAATACCAGGGGTGGGATAAGATGGGGTGAGTGGGAAGGAAAAGAGATTGCCATCCAGGGAAGACCTAAAGGAGAAAGCTAAAGAGAAGGATGGCTCCTGTGGAAGAGGTTGAAGTGTCAAGTATTCTGAATGCTACTTGGATTTCAGAGATGAATAGGAGACAGTGCATGCTCTTAAGAAGCTCCCAGTCTGGTGGGGCAACAAATGAGATAGATACTACATTGTGATAAATGTTGGGCTAAAAGTGCTGTGGGACCACAGAGAAGGGATGATGAGCCTTCTCTGCAGGGGAGTCAGAGACCAATTTGCATAGGTAAGCTGTGAACTAGGTCTGGAAAGATGAGGCGATTATTACGAGAACAGGCAGTATAATGTAGTTATTAAGAGCATGGTCTCTGAGCCAGACTGGGATTCAAATTCCTGCTCCATCATCTTCTAGTTATGTGAGTTTTAAGGCAAGTTAGTTTACCTTTCTGTGCCCCAGTTTCCTCTCCTGTAAAATGGAGATAATGTTAGTACCTATCTTACAGCTTCATTGAGGATTAGTTGAGTTAATAATACAAAGCACTCAGAATGTGCCTGACACATCTAGAATCCTCAATAAATGCAAACTTTTTAGGAAGAGAAACAAGGGTTGGTATCATTGTAGGCCAAGAAATGGCAATGGCAGAGATGTAGAAGAGGATGACTGACATGGTGAAATTTTGTTATTGAATTAATTTGTTATAAGTTTATGGAAAAGGATGTTTTCATAATGAACAATTATTTATATATATATATTTAATCCTCACCCAAGGATATTTTTTTTGTTTTATCTTCAGATAAGGTGGGAGGGAGGGAGAAAGAGGGAGAGAGAGAAACATCGATGTGAGAGGGACACATCAACTGGTTGCCTCCCACATGACTCCAACCAGGGCTGGGGACGAACTGAGGTACATGCCCTTGATCTGAATCTAATCCACGACTCATTGGTCCATGGGCCAACACTCTAACCACTTAGCAAACCAGCCAGGGCTGTTTTGACTGATTTTTTTAGAGAGAGAGAGGAAAGAAGAGAGAGATGGAAACATTGATGTGAAGGAGAAACATCGATTGGCTGCCTTCTGCATGTGCCCCACTGGGGATTGAGCCTACATCCTGGGCATGTGCCCTGACTGGGAATTGAACCAGGACCTCTCAGTCCATTGGACGACACTAAATCCACCAAGCCACACTGACCGGGCCTTAATGAAAAATTTTTTAATGTTTTTTTTAAAATTGATTTTTAGAGCGAAAGGAAGGGAGAAGGGGGAGAGAGAGAGAGAGAGAGAGAGAGAGAGAAGTATTGATGTGATAGTGAAACATTGATGGGCTGCCTCCTGCATGCCCCCTACTGGGGATTGAACCTGAAAACCTGGTCATGGGCCCTGACCAGAAATTGAACTGACAGCCTTTCATTGTAGGGGTTGATGCTCAATCAGCTGAGCCACACCGGTTAGGGCCATAATGAAATTTTTATAAATTAAAACATGTCCTACAATTCAGCATAAAATAATGGTATCTGATTTAAAATAAAGCTGTGTTTGACCACTGCATCTGAATGATTATGACCTGTCACTCTTTGCTCCTTTGTCTGGCGCAGTAGTTCAAGATACACCAAGGGTGGCTTTGGACTAAAGTTTCTCATTTCTATCTAAGGTGCCATCTGAGAGTTCTTAAATGTGAAATAACACAAAGTTAGAGTAACAAATATGGAAAAAAGTAAGAAGGGTAGACCCAGGGGCCTCTCGGCTGCCTCTAAAATAAACACTGGATATACTTCCATATGAGAATAAAATATTTGTCTTCCCTAAAAGCTGCAGTTGTATGCTTTCTCTCTATATAACATGATGTGTGTGTGTGTGTGTGTTTAATCCTCACCCAAGGATATTTTTCTGTTTATCTGCAGATAGAATGGGAGGGAGATAGAGGGAGATAGAGGGAGAAAGGGAGAAAGAGAGAGAAACATCAACGTGAAAGGGACACATCGACTGGTTGCCTCCCGCACGACCCCGACCAGGGCCAGGGACGAACTGCAACCAAGGTACGTGACCTTGGCCAGAATTGAACCTGCGACTCATTGGTCTGTGGGCCGATGCTCTACTGCTGAACCAAACCAGCCAGGGCTTGTTCTGCCTGTTTTTATTAGAGTTGCAGAGTCTTAAGTGTCACTAATATAATTTGAATTATTTATATAATCTTTGGACTCTGAACCCTTTCTTCCATTTGAACAGATTCTCTTTGCACAGCCTGTCCATTCATCATGTAAGTGTATAGGACACACCTACAGTAGGCTTGCTAGTGATGGGCTAATTTGATTCAAGTTCTAGATGAGCGCTTGGATAAGAGGGTTGATGACATGCTTGCTACTGGGCTCTTGGATGAACTAAGAGATTTTCACAGACGCTATAATCAGAAGAAAGTTGCAGAAAATAGGTGAGGATTTGACTTACTACTTTAACCTACTCTCCATCCCTTGCTTACGGTCAGAAGACTATAAGCTTAATACTGGCTTTGGATCTTTTTGTTTGTTAGCCTTTGTCCTTGGGGTTGGCAAGGCTTGTTAGAAGGAGGTTTGGTGTCTTTGTTACAGTTGCAGTTTTCTAATCTGTCAAGCATTCCCAGGAGTTAATTTTCAAGGGAAGTAACCTAGCAGCTGGTGGGGGTGGTGGAGGACGGAGTTCAGAGAGGCAATAACTGCTAAGGATCTCAATTTCGTCATCTAAGGGATGAAATGGCTCAGCTAGATCATCTCCAAGGACCCTGTTAGCTCTCAGATGCAATGGCTCATCTGCTGATGCTCTCCTGTTCCCAGCCAGGACTATCAACATGGTATCTTCCAATCAATCGGCTTCAAGGAATTTCACGAATACCTGATCACTGAGGGAAAATGCACACCAGAGACTAGTAACCAGCTCCTAAAGAAAGGTGTGAATTTCTCCATCTAACCTAGCCTTGGGCATCCTTGGGTGACAGAGTCCCCTGCTGGTATGGTCTGAGAAAGAGCTGAGGCTAGAAGAGTCCCAAATGGCCTGCAGCTCAGAATTAAGGTATTTGTCTACCAAGTGTCCACCAGTGTGCTGCTGTGGCTAATTTTCTGTTGGGCTGGGTGGGCCTGAAAACTATTTAGAGGTTCTTTTTTTATTGATTTTTTTTTTTTTTTTTTTTTTTTTTAGAGAGAGGAAGGAAGAAGGAGAGAGAAATAGAAACATCAATGAGAGAGAACATTGATTAGGCACCTCCTGCATGCCCTCCACTGGGGATTGGGCCCACAACAGGGACATGTATACTGACTGGGAATCTAACTGGTGACCTCTTGGTGCATGGGTTGATGCTCAACCACTGAGCCACACTGGCCAGGCTTTTTTAAATCCTCACCCAAGGATATTTTTCCATTGATTTTTCAGATAGAAAGGGAAGGAGAGAGAGAAACATCAATGTGAGAGAGACATATCGATTGGTTGCTTCCCGCATGACCCCAACCAGGGCCAGGGATCGAATCACAACTGAGGTATGTGCCCTTGATCGGAAATGAACCTGAGACTCTGGTCCGTGGGCCGACACTCTAACTGCTGAGCCAAACAGGCCAGGGTGCTTATAGGTTCTTATATCTACTTTATGTTTCAGGTATTGAGGCTCTGAAACAAGTGACTAAGAGATATGCCCGGAAGCAAAACCGATGGGTTAAAAATCGTTTTTTGAGCAGTAAGTCTCATGTTTTTCCTTATCTTCTGGGTCTGTTTTCAATAGAATATAGATGTCCTCAGCCCACCCAGAAAATGAACTTTAGTTTTTGGACCTGTTCTAAGATTGGAGACCTGACTAGGTAAAGGGTGTCTGTTGCATAAATGATTGTCCAGGGATATTTTCTTGTGATGTCTCAGAAAACAAATCTTTCCAATGAGGAGTCTGCCTTATGCTTTGAACACATGCATGCTGGCTGCAAATGGTGTGAGAACAAAATAGCAACATCATCACAGCAGAGTTGTTGCTCAGGGTTGATTTTAGTTTCTAATTTTGAAAAGCAATCAAATTTCTATAGGGAGGCTTTCCTAATTAAAATGGTTCTTGGGCCAGATGAGCAGTATAAAGACAAAACCTTCACCAATAGTGCTTTGTATGCAGATATGTGGTGCTTCAGACTGTTTCACCTTTAATTTTAGTTGGATAGAACTTATAAGGAAAAGGAAAGGAAAATCTCGTTCATTTGATCCTTGGCACTAAATTTGGTTCTATACATAAATTTTTGAGCCTTCAAGGTAGGTGTTCTTCTTTTCTTTTTGCAGATTAGGAAATGGAGGCTTAGACAGGTTAAATGTACTTGCCCCAAATCCCCTAGCTAATAAGCAGTAGAGTATTGAATACGGGCCTGACTCTGAAGCCCACACTCTGCTTTCCACTGTTTCTTTTTTGTTTTCTTTAGCTATAACTGTAGCTAGACATCATTAGTATTGGCCTCAGGTAAGAAATTGTGTGCTTATTAAAAGATTAAGCATAAGTGAAACCCCAGTTTTATCTTGTGGGTACTTTTAATTTTTATTTTTCTTTATTGATTTTAGAGAGAGAAGGAGAGAGAAATAGAAACATCGATGAGAGAGAACATCGATTGGCCGCCTCCTGCATGGCCCCCACTGGGGATTTGGCCCACAACCTGGGCGTGTACCCTGACTGGGAATTGAACCGGCAACATCTTGGTGCATGGGTTGATGTTCAACCACTGAGCCACACTAGCCGGGCTATTTTGTGGGCACGTTTAAAATATGCTTCTGAATCATCCCGTTTACCTTTTACTTCTGCTTTCAGTTATAGATAAGGACAGTGAAGGCCCTCCACCCCTGCTCCCCGGTGCCTCTGAACATAAACACCTTGATTCTTGTTCGCCACCAGATTGCCAATGTTCTCTCTCCCAACTCACTCTCTGACAGAGCTCTCCATTGTTGTTCTGGTGCTAAGAGGCTCTTTACACTTGCTTCTGCTTACCCTGCTTTCTCTGCATGTCCTGTTAGATAGAGGAAGCCTGAGTCAGCTGAAATTGAAGTTCACTACTACAAATTTTCTAATGCAGCTTCTCTTCTCCCCAGGGCTACAATTAGTCTGTAACAAAAGATGTTTTTTTGTAATGATTTGGAACTTCCTTCTGTGGTAAAGCCACAATAACTCCCCATCTCTGAGTCAGGAGGGGTTGATGGCACAGTGCATAGTATGCCGGTTCCCCATTCATGCATATGCCTGCACAGCCCTGGTGTTAGTGTGAAAGGCACAGCTGCCCTGTAAATCAGGAGCTGTGTGTGATTGGCCAGGGCTGGTCTGCTGGGACACGGTTCTGGCAAGAAGCCAGAGGGACTTCCCCACCCCAGCTTGGCCTTGGACTCAAGCCAGGAATAGCAGCTGGGAGCCGAGAACTTGTTGAAAGGTGCTTAGACAGGGCACAGAAGCCCAACAAAGGACTTAGAAGGGAAAGGAAAATATAGAGTGGCCTGGAAACAGGTGCAAAGCTTAGCCAAGGCCAGGTGTGCTGTGGATGCTGCCTGCATCCTCCCAGTCTCACCTTTCCGTGTGGTGGCAGGTGCAGCCCAGTCCACTTTAAGAAGAATCTTATTTGTGGTTGGCACAATCAAAAGGCTAGCACCTGCCAGCCGTTGGCATCCTGAGGACTTTGATGTTTTTGTCCATGGGGGCAATGCTCTTTGCTTTTAGGCAACTGACTTAACCTAGCTTAGAAGGCAATTTAGTGTGTCCACACACTGGGGAAGCTACTAGCAGACACTAAACATGGTTGGCTCCAAATGGCCTGTAGCTATACTCTTGGCTACCTCCAGTCTTATCTCCATTCAGAAGTACTTTGAATTATTAGTTTATTTCCTCCTATGGTGTGCTATCTTGATATTATAACCCACACAGTGGTCATTAGAGTTGTTACTATATATTGTTTTTCTGACTGATTTGGAAGACTCTGGATTATATAGCTGGACTTGTTGGCTGCAGATCAGGCAGCCTTCTAGGTCTGTCTTGGATTGTGTATAGCTGTTTGGTTCGTATTTCTGGTTAGAATGAATGGTATGGTCAGGATGTTAATTCCTTTGGCCTCCATGTTTTCCTTGAGTATTTTGAAGTCCTGGAAGCAGAATAGATTAGGTCTTGGGGGCTGACCTCTCACAATTTTTCTTTGTCATCTTTAGGACCTGGTCCCGGTGTCCCCCCAGTATATGGTTTAGAAGTATCTGATATCTCGAAGTGGGAGGAATCTGTTCTTGAACCTGCTCTTGAAATTGTGCAAAGTTTCATCCAGGTGATTATTAATCATGGCACTGTCTATTGTCTGGTTTTCAGACAGCTTTCCTTAGCTTACACCTTTGTTGCTCTGTCCGGAACCAAGCCTTCTTTCCATGGAAAAGAGCAGAAGGGTTGATTGCTTTTAGGTTCCTGGAGGCTGTGTTTCTACTTTCATATTCAGAAAGGTTGTTGCTAAAATTTGTTCACAGCCCACCTGCTCTCTGGGATGAGAAAAGGGAATCTCGGGATAGTCCCACTGTCCTTAATATCAGAGAATGATATCCAAGACTCTTTGAGATGAGTGTTTCTCCTCCATCCCTCTTTTGTTATTTCAGGGCCGTAAGCCTGCTGCCACTCCAGTAAAGATTCTATGCAATGAAACTGAGAACAAGAGAAGTTATCACATGTGTGACCTCTGTGATCGAATCATCATTGGGGACCGTGAATGGACAGGTAGAGTCTGGGGAAGGGTACAGAGAAATCTGTAAGGGTGGGTCACACTGACTTCATGAAATTCAAGGTCTTTGCTAGGTTGAATGCTAGAGTCTGTGTATTTGTTAAGGGAGGGCCAGATTCCTCTGAGAGCCTGTATTCAAATTTCATGGATGCCTTCCCAAATTGGACAGTTATCTCTGTATTCTGAATTTCAAAGGAACATCATATGCCCTCTAGCTTCAACAAGAGTAGATATTTGTACTGAAAGGTCTACCGTTAACTTCCCAGAGTTCCTTCGACTTTTGTGATCCTGCCTTATAGGAGCTCCTTGGCCTTTCATGTTTAGACCTCAGGTGGGTTAAGGTAGAATTGAAGGGAAGCCCTGCAACTCACTCAAGAGACCAAAGAAGCAAAAACAGCCGGGAGGGAGCAGAAAGTGCAGTTACTCTTCCTGCGTACATTGCTCAGAAGTCTTCAGTAATTTTTAAGGTAATATGTTGAAATGGTGGTGGTTGCTAAAACTGATGAAAAGTATTAAGGGAAACTTAACATTCAGCCTAGCAAAGTGTGAAAGCAAGGCTGTCAATCATGTATAAAGACGGTGGTTATAGATAATGTCTTCTTTTTTGTTTGTTCAGGTAGAGTGGGAGGGAGAGAGAGAGAAAGAAAGAAAGAAAGAAAGATCGACGTGAAAGGGACACATTGAGCCCTGGTCGGTTTGGTTTAGTGGTTAGAGCATTGACCTGTGGTCCAGAGAGACCCAGGTTCAGTTCCCGCTAAGGGCAAGTACCTCGGTTGCAGTTTGTCCCCACGTTGATGTTTCTTTCTCTTTCTCTCTCTCTCTCTCTCTCTCTCTCTCTCTCTCTCCCTCTCTCCCTCTCCTTCCCTCCCTCCCTCCTACTCTATCTGAACAAAACAAAACAAAAAATGGAAAAATGTCCTCGAGTGAGGATAAAAAAAAAAAAAAGAAAGGGACACATCGAGTTGTTGCCACCCACACAACCCAACCAGGGCCGGGGACAAACTGCAACCAAGGTACATGCCCTTAGTGGGAACCAAACCCAGGTCACTCTGGACCACAGGCCGACGCTCTAACCGCTGAGCCAAACTGGCCAGGGTGATAATATCTTCTTTATAAGATACTTCTGACCAACCAAGGATTGGCCCTGTATGGAGGCTTTGTTTCTGTTTTAGAAGCCTGGATCTGCCTCAGAGTCACAGTCTGTCGGGTGTCTGTAGTCGTCCAGTCAAAGCCCAAAGGGCCTTAGCCTCCAAGCCTTGAATTTACATCACATTTAGAAACTCATTTAAGGCTCACTTCTTCTATGCACAGTCGAGCTACTACCTAGTGGCTAGAATCCTTCTGTTCAGAGTACTGCTTTGCATGGGATTCTGAGTATATTTTTCTCCCTATACCAACCAGTAGAATGATTGGTTCTATTAACTGGGTAACTCTGGCAAAATGAACTTCATTGTCAGAGACTGGGGAGAGCTGTGATTGCCCAAGCAGCAGAAGAAGCCTCGATTGTCGTTGGTTTATAATGATGAAAGGGGAAGAGAGAGAGAGTGTCTGATTGTTTTTTCTAAAGGAAACTTAGTGGTTGGATTTGTCCAGTGTCCTTCAGGGATAGCCTTAGAGAAGCAACATTTGTGAGCCTTTGTGAGCATAGCTTGTGTAAGCCCTTCTATAGTGCCATCTGTCAAGTCCTTGCTCCTATCTCCTGCTGCCATGGAGAGCCAGTCCAGAAGCCCCCCCACCCCCCACCCTTTTTTTTTTTGCCTTAGGCCCTAGCTGGAGAACAAAGCTGACTTTTTCTCCCCAAGTAAACTTTTCTTTGACTTCTAACCCCTTCCTTATTTATTTTTGCTTCTAACCCCTTAAAAACACAGAAAATAGAACTTAATCTAGTTGTCTATTTTTTTAGGTGTTCCCAAATAAGATTTTCTTAGGAAAAACAAAACAAAACAAAACAGGCTAGTGAAAAGGAGCTTGTATGAGTTAGTCAGAGGGTGGGAACTATTTTTGGAGTGAGAGGTCAGAAATCAGTATCAGGCAACAATAGCTTGACTGCTTCTGTGGACCCTCAGAAGGGACCATCAGAGAAGGTTTCTAGTTATCTGCCTGGAGCATTGTGTGTCTGCATAATGTGAGCCTTGTTGGGTTAGTCATTCAGATGGCTTATCTGACCCAGCCAGAGGGATGTCAGAGCAGGGGGCAACCTGTGGAGAAGGGAAGAAGTGAGAAGAGCATCTCTGGGTGCTGCAGGCCTGTGGCAGGACAGGGCAGCTGTCCTGTAATACAGACAAGGATTTGGATTTGTAGCTTTTTAGTCGTGCGAATTGAAATGTATCTGTAACAGGAAGCCCTATACAGAAAAATTGAGTCAAGAGTCCTGATTCTGGAAAATTGAGCCTCTTTTTGGAGCTATAGGTAAGCTGAGGAACTTATCTGCTGTGTGACCTTAACCTCTGTGAACTTCAGTTTCCTCCTGTATAAAATGAGTTGCATAGTACAGTCTGCAAGATTACTGGGAGGATTAGTGAATGTAAAGCACCTAGCAGGGTGCACTTGATACCTGCTAGCTAGCTGTCCATATAATGTATTCTTTATTTATTTATTTATTTATTTATTTATTTATTTATTTATTTATTTATTTTTTTATCCTCACCTGAGGACATTTTTCCATTTTTTTGTTCAGATAGAGTGGGAGGGAGGGAGGGAGGGAGAGAGAAAGAGAGAGAGAGAAACATCAGTGTGAAAGGGACATATCGAGTGGCTGCCACCCGCACGACAAACCAGGGCCGGGGACAAACTGCAACCGAAGTACATGCCCTTAGCGGGAACCGAACCCGGGTCTCTCTGGACCGCAGGCCGACTCTCTACCCGCTGAGCCAAACCGGCCAGGGCATCTTTTTATTTTTACTTTAATTTTTTTTTTCTTTATTTTAGAGAGAGAGATAGAAACATAGATGAAAGAGAACATCAATTGGCCACCTCCTGCATGTCCCCCACTGGGGATTTGGCCCACAACCTGGGCATGTGCCTTGACCGGGAATCGAACTGGTGACCTCTTGGTGCATGGGTCGATACTCAATCATTGAGCCACACCAGCCAGCCCATATTCTTCCTTTAGAATTGCTAAGCAGCTATACCAGTACATGTGTTGATTCTGTTATTATTAAAGAGAAGAGTTGTATAGTTAATTTTATATGCTTCTAGGATTATTTCTAATGAGTATTTTGTGCTTTTTGTTTTGTTTTAGCACATATGAAATCCAAATCCCACTTGCACCAACTGAAGAAAAGAAGAAAATTGGACTCAGATGCCTTCACCACCGTAGAAAGTCAGAGTATTTCCCCAGACTGTGACAAAGAGCTTAAAGAGAAGGGATCCCCAAGGCAGAATGATGAAGAGCTGAAATCCAGTGGTTAAGAGACATGTCCAGTGGCCTTTGCAAAGGTGGCAGGGATCCAGTTCAAGAGGGAGGGTTATGTCTGTGTCCAAGACTGGGTGGAGGAACGCTATATGGAAAGCTCCCACCATTTTCTTTCATTCAGTGGTGTGGTTTGAAAGGGTCATGTTCTCTGTCATGGAAACAGCGGGTCTTGTCTGCTCCTGTGTTGCTGATGTGTCTGGCAATGATGAGTTCAGGGAGGGATTTTTTTCTTTTAACCTTAAAGGCTCTATTTTTAAAAGAGGCACAGATTGCACTTTTTTACACTTGAGGATCTTTTTGGTGATGAATACCAGGATTCACTATATCCCTTAAAAAAAAAAAAAAAGTTTTATGTTCCTGATTTTGGCTAAAAATATCCAATTTCCAGACACTTTTATAGGTGATTGAAGTATTGTGAGCCCCACAAATCAGGAGTTCTGGGTTTGAGTGAATGGCAGGAAAGGACTGGCTTCAGTGAGAAGGTGAAGTGAACCAAACCAGTTCTTGGAATTCCATAGAGGAGAGAATCAAACCAAGGTGGCTGTGACATGGGATTTGAAAAACTGAAGACATCAACATTTGTTGAGGTCCTCCTGTGTGATAATGGCTGATTATTGATTGTCTTTCTATTGAGTTAGGAATCTACATTTTTTTAAATTAATTTTTTTGTTAATTCTCACCTGAGGATAATTTTCCATTGATTTTCAGGTAGAATGGAAGGAAAGGGAGGTGGGGAGAGAGAGAGAGAGAAACCTCTATGTGAGAGAGACACATTGATGGGCTGGCTCCCAGATGACCCCAACTGGGACCGGGGATCAAATCTGCAACCCAGACACATGCCCTTGACTGGGACTCAAACCAGAGATCCTTTGGTCCACAGGCCAGTGTTCTGAGTGCTGAGCAAACTGTCCAGGGCTTGAATCTACATTTTTGATGAAAGTTAAAGAAAAAGTATACAAGAGCCTCTTTAGTCCTTAAAAAGATATATATGTCCACATCTAGTTTAAACACAGTGTGCTGTGTTATCAACAGATGGCTTTTTCTCAAACTTGACATTCTTCCTATGATCGTGCTGTCCGTTTTTTTTTTTAATTATTTTTTTGTTGTTACAGATATTTCCCCCCCTACCCCCCCCCCCCCCCCGTCGACACCCTTCTCTCAGTCCCACCCCATTCATTTTACTAAAGATTTACGTTACCTCCAGTTAAAACTCTCTTTCTGGACTGAACTGAGCTGCTGACAATGTTAAGTATACGTATATGTACATATAACATAAAGTTAAGCATTTTTAAGTTTATAATTCAGCAATATTAATTACATTCTCAATGTTGTGCAACCATCACCACTATTTCCAAAACATTTTCATCACCCCAAACAGAAACTCTGTACCCATTAAGCAATAACTCCCCTCTCAAGTAATATTTTATTTGTTCAGAGTCTGCTGTATGAGAGGCCCAACTAGGCAAGAGGGAATACAGAGATAAAATGAGACATGGTTCTTGCTTTCAGGGGGTTTATAAATATCGTGTATATATACGCAGACAACCAACCTAGGTAAGAGAATATCAAAGGCCATAAGAGCTGTGTAGAGCCCTGGCCGGTTTGGCTCAGCGGTTAGAGCGTCGGTTGTGGTCCAGAGAGAGCCGGGTTCGATTTCTGCTAAGGGTGCGTACCTCGGTTGCAGTTTGTCCCTGGCCCTGGTTGGTCATGCGGGTGGCAGCCACTCGATGTGTCCCTTTCACGTCAATGCTTCTCTCTCTCTCTCTCCCCCTCCCTCTCTCTCTCTCTCCCTCCCTCTCTCTCTCTCTCTCCCTCCCTTCCTCCCACTCTACCTGAACAAAAAATGGAAAAATGTCCTAGGGTGAGGATTTAAAAAAAAAAAGAGCTGTGTAGAATTCCCTTTGGAGGGGTGGAGAAGGGGTTGTGGAAGAAGGAACACTTCTTCTGGATCTTGAGAAGCAGTTCTTGGTAAATGTATTTTAGCTGCGCTGACCGGTTTGGCTCAGTGGTTGGAGTGTCAGCCTGCAGACCAGAGAGTCCTGGGTTCGGTTCCCGCTAGGGGCACGTACCAAAAAAAAATGTATTTTAGCTGTGCATACAGGAGAGGGTAAAGGGAAAAACTGTCAGAGTTGACTGAACTTTATAAAAGCGCTGAATTCCATAGCTGCACTCTCCTTTTTTTCTTCTAACATATAAAAAAAGTTTTTTTTTTACCAGATTTCTTTTTACATAGTTCAGAAATAAAATGATATAGAAAGACATTCATTGAGAAATTTTACTCCCACAGACTCTCATAGAGCAGACTCCATGCCTTTCTCCCCTCATAGGTAATCACTTATTAATTTCTTACATATCTCAAGCTTTTTAAGTAAAATCAAATATACAAATGTATATATTTTTATTTTTTTCCTTTACTAAAAAGTTAGCATATAGCACATACTGTCTTCATCTGTCACCTCACCTATTGGCAATACCTGGGTATGTATGGATTTCTCCTGCCACCTCTATTAGTTCTCCTGTTTTTGACCTTGACGCCCACCCTAGCATCCCCCAATATACTCACTTTTGCGTACTGAACTTTATTCAGATGCCAGGGTTTAGGCCAAAACCAGCCTCAGGAATTCTCAAGCTATGGCCAGCCCATTTATTCAGCCAGCAAATATTTTAGAACTTATTATGTGCCGTGTACTGTGCTAGACTCTGGGTATACAGTGGTGACCAGAAAAGTTCACATTGATCAAATAATTACAGAATTACAGCTGTGATAAGGGCTGCAAAGGAAGGACACGCTGCAAGAGCAGGCAGTGTGAGGACCCACCACACCTTGGCTTGTGGGAGTGTGTGTGGGGGCTTGGTCGGGGCACCTTATGTGACACGGCATGATGCTGGGCAGGAGTCGGCGCCAGGGCTGCAGGTATGGTGACATGGAAAGTGGGGTTTTGCAACTTGACTTCAGTGGCTTCTCTTCTCCCTTCCCCCCAGTCTGTAGGGTGTCCTGGGCCCCTTGAGTATTTTTTTTTTTATCCTCGGGAAAATATCCGAGAACATTTTTCCATGTTTTGTTCAGATAGAGTGGGAGGGAGAAAAAGGGAGAGAGAGAGAGATAAACATCGACGTGAAAGGGAAACATTGAGTGGCCGCCACCCGTATGACCAACCAGGGCCAGGGACAAACTGCAACTGTGGTAAGTGCCCTTAGCGGGAACTGAACCCAGGTCTCTCTGGACTGCCGGCTGACACTTCAACTGCTGAGCCAAACCAGCCAGGGCGCCCCCTTGAGTTTTATTGCACCTTACCCCTCTTTAACTGATTGAAACATCAAGAATAAACTTTTCTCTGGTCAAAGAGGAATTAGCATTGTATCCACCCCATGTTGTTCTCTACATTAAACATGGTATTCTTTTTCCAGTTTATTAACTACCTCAGGAGCTAACGGGGTGGGAAGCCACATCTTCCCACTGCAAGTAGAGATGTAACTTACTGTGAGTCAAGCAGAACCGACACTTTATACACATTATCTTCTCACACAGCCCCTGGAGGGAGATGCTGTTTCTGTCAACCAGTGGGGAAACCGGCTCTGCAAAGGAGTGCAGCCAGTGAGCGGCTGAGCTGGCATTGAGGGGCAGCTGGCAGACCAGAACTCAGGCTGGGGAGCACTGTGTTAAGCTGGCTGTTTTGAGGGGGTACCTTAGTCTTTCTGAAATGCTCTTCACTTGAATTGCTAAATGTGTTTTAAAGCTTTTAAAAAGTTTTAATGGACAAGCAGGAAAAACTAGTTTTAATAATCCTATCTCAAAAAACCCTTTAATCCTGCCATCTGAAATACCTGGAGCAGCAACTTCCCATTCAACTCGTTGCTGTCTCTATGGCTGTGATTTTCAACCCTTTTCATCTCCTGGCACACACAAACTAATTACTACAATTCTGCAGCATACCAAAATATATATATATATTTTTGCCAGTCTGACAAAAAAGAAATAGGTATAATTTTGATTAATTTGTACCAGAGCTATTGTGTTGGCTGTTGTCATTTTTTTATTTGACAGTCGACGGGAGAAGAAGTCAGTGCCTTTGACTAAATAGGTATTGGTATGTTTTAAAAATCCTTGTGGCACACCAGTTGAAAATCACTGCTCTCGGCAATTGGAAATCAGGGATTACTTGAAAGAAAAAAACAAAATGCCTAATACTAAGAAAGCACCTACAAAGTTTAAGGCACTGCACTGTGGTTGTGTCCAGTGTCCCTATTCTTAGAAACTGTAAATTCAGCAAGATGGAATGTCTTCACCAGCAGCAGAGAGCCTGGGGAAGGCAGAACACAGAACTCTGCTTGGTGCCCTAGTCTGAGGCATTTCCATTCTTGGCTGCTGTCTTCCAAATGACTTTGCTGTTGAGTACAGGAAAGAAAATTAGTTCTTTCTAGTGGTTGTCATAAACATAGAAATGAAAGGAGCCATATCACTTTGTACAGATGGGGTGATTGAGGCCCAAAACATGAATGTTCATAGTCACAGAGCAAGTTGTGGTAAAGCCAGGACAGACCTCTCACTCAACTACTAAACCTCAGCAAGTCTTATTGGAGAGTGGAGAAGAACCCCAGAGACCAGCTTTGGGCTGTTTGTTCAGCCTGCAGTGAGGATGAGGAATGCCATCTCATACCATCTGGCCTTAGCTAATCCCCAGGCAAGTCCAGGTACCCAGAGTTTCCAGTCGCAGCAGTGCTGTCTAAATGGCTGGGGTAATTAATTCCAACACTCAGCAAGCGATTTAGGTCCATCTACCTCTGCAGTGCAATCTTTTTTCCCAGTTTTATCGAGATGTAATTGACGTCAAGTAAAAATCTTGACTGGGCTTTAGACACTTCTTACAGTTCAGATGATGCAGTTCGAAGCGGTTAGGAAATACTTTGAAAAGAAAGCTGGGTGCTTAGTCTTTAAGATATTTTGCTTGATTTTTAGGGCAAAGCAAGAGAACAGTTGATCTGTAGGCACATGGGTTGATTCTTTGTATACTTAGCCTCAGTTCCGCATTCTACAAAGATGATTTTTCTGCTTAAAACAAAACGTAGCACAACATTAAAAACAACACTCACTAGAAGGCAAGTTTTTATAAATTTTGTAACCTTTCTATATATCCAGCATCTAGAAAGTCAACTATTTGTTGACTTAATTGCATGAAAGTATAAAGACTAGGTAGGTCTCCATAAATGATCCATTTCAGTTGTTAAGTAGCCTTTAACCAGACGAAGAAATCTTGGGATAGTAGCCATAGGAAGGAGTTTCATTATTTGATTATCACATACTTAGAAGGTTAGGGCTATTTTCTAAACAGATGGTTAACTAGTCATTTGTAAAGCTGTTTTGAATATGCACAAAGAAAGTTGCATGGTTGTATTAGGGTAAAAAGCTAAGCTGCTGTAAGACTACAAAACAGTGGCTTAAAGAACAAAGAAGTTTGTTTCTCACATAACAACTCTGAGGGGAGTTAACATTTCTGAAGTGAGCAGTCCAGGTCAGTGGGGCAACTTTGCTCCAAGCGGTCATTCAGGGACACTGGTTCCTTATATCATGTTGCCTCTCCAATCTCTTGTGTGCATTGTCATCACCTGCATGGTTGGAGCTGGGTTATCACTGGGTCCAGCCAGTGGGAAGGGGACAGCACGGAGGAGGCATACCTGATCCTGTTCGGCCTGGACCTTGCAGTGGTGCAGGTACTTCCGCTCACTTTATGTTGCTAAGAATGTAGTCAGATGGCCACACCTACCTGCAAAGGAGGCTGAGAAATATAGTCTAGCCATGTGCCAAGAAAGAATAGGAGAACAGATTTTGGTGGGCAACTTGCAGTCTCCACTTAATCAGTAAAGTGGAAAGAGCACCGAATTCCAGGCTGCTTTAACTAATTAGCTCTGATAGCTTGCTAGGGGCAAATCTCTCCATTTCCCCATCTGTTAAATTGGTGAGTTGTATGAGCTGACCTCTGAAATATTTTAAAAAGTAAAGTTACAAAATCTTGCCTGGTGAGCTATATATATATTTTTTTATCCTCACCCGAGGACATTTTTGCATTTATCTTCAGATAGAGCGGGAGGGAAAGGGGGGAACAGAGCGAGAGAAACATCAATGTGAGACACATCGAGTGGTTGCCACCCACACAACCCCAACTGGGGCAGGGACAAACTGCAACCAAGGTACATGCCCTTAGTGGGAACCGAACCCAGGACTCTCCAGTCCATGGGCCGACGCTCTAACCCCTGAGCCAAACCAGCCAGGGCAACTGGTGAGATCTTAAGATGAGAATTTAAAAAGCAATACCTGGGCCCTGGCCAGTTTGGCTCAGCGGTTAGAGCGTCGGCCTACAGTCCGGAGAGACCCGGGTTCGGTTCCCGCTAAGGGCACGTACTTCGGTTGCAGTTTGTCCCCAGCCCTGGTTGGTCGTGCGGGTGGCAGCCACTCGATGTGTCCCTTCACGTCGATGTTTCTCACTGTCTCTCTCTCTCTCCCTCCCCCTCTATCTGTACAAAAAAATGGAAAAATATCCTCGGGTGAGGATAAAAAAAATAAATAAATAAATAAATAAATAAATAAAATAAAAAGCAATACCTGGCCGATGTGGCTCAGTGGTTGAGCGTTGACCCATGCACCAAGAGGTCGCTGGTTTCATTCCTGGTCAGGGCACATGCCCAGGTTGTGGGCCAAATCCCCGCTGGGGGGCATGCAGGAGGCAGCCAGTTGATGTTCTCTCTCATTGATGTTCCTATCTCTCCCTCTCCCTTCCTCTCTCTCTAAAATCAATAAAGAAAGAAAAATAAAACATCATAGGACCCTGGCTGGTTTGGCTCAGTGGTGAGAGCCTCACCCATGGATCAGAGTGTTTCAGATTTGATTCCCAGTCAAGGGCACATACCTGGGTTGTGGGTTCAACCCGTGCACCCAGTCCGAGTCCTGTGGGAAGTGGCCAATCGATGTGTCTCTCTCACATCAATCTTTCTTTCTATTCTATCTAAAAAAAAAAAAAAAAAAATCAATGGAAAAATATCTAGGTGAAGATAACAACAAAAAAGTAATGAAATAAAATAAAAGCATTTTAAAGACTGTGAGCCTGATGGAGACAGGACCAATGCCAACTCTCTAAAGATGATTGGGAGGAAAGATGGGAGGTATTTTGGTGGCATTGTGGAATAACTGAACAAAGGGCTCTAACTACCTATCCCAGACTTCTTTTTACGTGGGAAAATAAAGAAAGAAAGTGCTACTTGTATTTGCAGCTGAACACTTCACTTTTATCTAATATGCTGTCTGTGTGACGTTGGGAAAACTTCTCAAGCAGCCTGAGTTTACTCATAGAAAATGAAGTAATTACCTCCATTTCAGGGGACATCGTAAGGATCAAATTAGGTCCTGTTGAAAACAGTATAGTGTTTGGCACTACAGTGCCTAGTAAACTGTAGCTGTAAATTGGAGCTGCTTCACTGGGGGAAAATTGTTCATGCTAACTAAAGTGTTGGTTTATGGTAAGGGTGTCAGTTCCCAAAAGTTATCAGGGCAAGCTCTGACTAGTTTGGTGGTCCACGGTGCTAATGGCCAAAAATGGTGCTTCCGGCTTTATCTGCCACCCAAGAAGGTTTTAGCTATTAGTTGTTATAATTTGAATGCATATAACTTATTTTTTTAACTTTATTGATTTGAGAGAGGAAGAGAAACATGGATTTGTTCCATTTGTTTATGCATTCATTGTTGCTTTTATTTTTAAAAATTTTATTATTGATTTGAGAGAGAGAAACATTGATTTGTTGTTCCACTTCTTTATGCATTCATTGGTTGATTCTTGTATGTGTTATTTGGGGATTGAAACTGCAACCTTGGTATATCAGGAGGATGCTCTAACCTACAGAGCTACCCAGCCAGAGTTTGCATATGATTTCTTCATGGGTTAGGTCAGTTGCTTAAACTTTTCTTCACCTTTACCCTACTCTTCACCTAGTAAACTCCTGTGCATCTATCAAGGCCCAAGTCTGATGTCCTCTCCTTGGACAGAGCTTCCCTTGGCTCCTCTAGGGAGACTTAGTTTCTCCTTCCTGTGTGTTCCCATAGCAGTTCATAATATTAGCAAGACCTTATATAGCACTGTGTGCCAATTATGTTCTAAGTACTTTACACATAATAACTCATTAAGTCCTCTCAACAGCCCTCTATTCTCATTATTATTAGTTCTGTTTTTCAATTGGGGAAACTCAGTAGCAGAGTTAAGTGATTTTCCTAAGGGCAAACTGGGATTTGAAAGCAGGTGGGTGGTTCCAGTGTCTGTGCTCATATCATATTCTTTTATCTCCTCATTATTCCACTACAGCATATATCACCTATACTATCTCTTGTTCCTATTGGAAGGTAAATTCTACCAAGATGTCAGTCCCATTTTAAGACAAGCATGGGACATCCCGTGGGTGCTCAGTAGCCATAGAGGCAAGTTTTCCTGCAAGGTACGACTCCCTGTCCAAAAGCAAACATGGCTGCTCTGCGCTGGGCGCTTGCTGTGTGGTAAGCACATGTGTACCTTATCACGATTCCTTTTAAATGGGCAAGGTGATTTATTATCCCCGTTTTGTAAACAGGCATACATATTCAGAGGGCTCAGTGGTGGCAGGCACAGAGTGGACACCATGTATTGCTGAGTACTAGGGGATAGCTGTGAGGGCAGGGATTTTTGTCCGTTGTTAACTTGTCCCTGCAAGGGGTCTGCTGCTGGAAAGGCACTCAGTAAACGTTTGTTGAGCTAGGATTTGAAACTAGTTTGGGCTGACTGCAAATCCATGTTCTAACCATTAGGCTGTACTCTCCAAGGACATTTAGAGCTTTAAAAATGTACAAAGTATTTATAGCCCATCTCCTTATAAGAAGGAATCAAGACAAGAAAAAAAAGATTTCTGAAGAATTAGCTCTTCTACTAAGATGTTTATGTTAAGACTCATGGTCACAAATAAGCTAAACTCAAACTAACCTAATCAAAAAGGTGAATCTATGATAGGGTTACTGAGCTGTCTCATTAAGTTCAAATACAAGAGAGTTTCAAGGCCCCAGGTACAACTAGTACTACCTAGCCTGATATTGTGGAGACTCTCTCTTCTCTCAAACAGACTTTCTCTAGATGGTGGGAGACAGGGTGGCCAGTAGTACCGAAACTTTACCTCTTACAGCTTTTAAACCTGAGAGATTGTGCTGATACTTTCTCTGGTTCTAAGTTTAAAAGTACAAGGACATCTCACATTCATTAGGTTGGCTCCTACCTATCAAAAAACCAGGAAATAATAAATGTTGATAAGGATATGGAGAAATTGGAATGCTTGTGCATTGTTGGTGGAAATGTAAAATGCATTAGCCACTATGAAAAATAGTATGGAGCCCTGGTCAGTATGGCTCAGTGGTTAGAGCGTCAGCCTGTGGTCCAGAGAGACCCGGGTTCGGTTCCCACTAGGGGCGCGTACCTCGGTTGCAGTTTGACCCAGCCCTGGTTGGGTCGTGCGGGTGGCAACCATTCGATGTGTCCCTTTCTCTCTCTCTCCCTCCCACTCTATCTGAACAAAATATCAAAAAATGTCCTAGGATGAGGATAAAAAAAAAAAAGAAAAATAGTTTGGAGGTTCCTCCAAAAATTAAAAGCAGAATTGCCACCCAATCAGTGTGGCTCAGTGAGTTGAACGTTGTCCCACGGACTAGAGGTCCAGGTTTGATTCCCGGTCAGGGCGCATGCCCGGGTTGCAGGCCCAATCCCCAAGTAGAGGGCGTGCAGGAGGCAGCTGATTGTTTTTTCTCTCTCACATTGATGTTTCTATCTCTCTCTCCCTTCCTCTCTAAAAAATCAAAATATATATATATATATATATATATATATATATATATATATATAATTTTCATATGATCCAATGATTCCGCTTCTGGGTATATATCCGAAAGAACTAAAAGGGTGTGGAAGACAGTTTTGTATAACCAGGTTCATAGAATTCACAGGAGCCAAAAGGTGGAAATAGTCCCTTAAGTGTCCTTCACCAAATGAAGAGATAAACACAGTGTGGTCTGTCCATACAATGCAACATTATTCAGCCCTGGCCGGTTTGGCTCAGTGGTTAGAGCGTCGGCCTGCGGTCCTGAGAGACCCGGGTTCGGTTCCCGCTAAGGGCACATACCTCGGTTGCAGTTTGTCCCCGGCCCTGATTGGGGTTGTGCAGGTGGCAGCCACTCGATGTGTTCCTTTCACGTCGATGTTTCTCTCTCTCTGTTCCTCTCTCCCCCCCCCCACTCTACCTGAACAAAAAATGGAAAAATGTCCTCGGGTGAGGATAAAAAACAAAACAAAACAAAAAAACAATGCAACATTATTCAGCCCTACGGAAGGAAAGCCTTGCACATCCTGCACCTGGGATGAGCCTTGAGGACATGCTAAATAAAATAAGCCAGTCAAAGAACAAATAGATTTGGCTGGTTGTGGCTCAGTGGTTGACCCCAACACATGCACCGAGAGGTCACCACTGGTTAAATTCCCAATCAGGATACTGGTTGTGCAGGAGGTGGCCGATCGATGTTCTCTCTCGTCGATGTTTCTATCTCTCTCACTTCCTTTCTCTCTTAAATCATTTAAGGGGGGGAAAAAAAGAACAAATACTGTGAAGTAGAATAGAGGTTGCCAGGACCTGGAAAGAGGAGGAAATGGGGAATTGTTCAATGGGTATAGAGTTTCAATTTTGCAAGACGAAAAGTCCTGGAGATTGGTTGCACAACACTGTGCAATGTTTAATACTACTGAACTTTACACTTTTTTTTTATCCTCACCCGAGGATATTTTTTCTTTTTTTTATTCAGATAGAGTGGGAGGGACGGAGAGAGAGAGAGAAACATCGACGTGAAAGGGACACATTGAGTGGTTGCCACCTGCATGACCCAACCAGGAGTAGGGACAAACTGCAACTGAGGTACATGCCCTTAGCGGGAACCAAACCCGGGTCTCTGGACACAGGCCGATGCTCTCACTGCTAAACCAAACCGGCCACGGCTACACTTTTTTTTTTTTAAATCCTTACCCAAGGACATTTTTTTCCATTTATCTTAAGACAGAGTGGAAGGGAGGGAGAGAGAGACAGAGAGACAGACATCGACTGGTTGCCTCCTGCACAACCCTGACCAGGTCTGGGGACCAAACCGCAAATGAGGTACATGCCCTCAAACCTGAGACTTTGGTCAGCAGCGACATTCTAACTGCTGAGCCAAACCAGCCAGGGTTGAACTTTACACTTAAAAATGGTTAAGATCAGCCCTGGCCAGTTTGGTTCAGTGGTTGAACATCGGCCTGCGGACTAGAGAGTTCCAGGTTCAGTTCCTGCTAGGAGCACGTACCACCAAAAAAAAAAAAATGGTTAGGATCAGCCCGGCCAGTGTGGGTCAGTGGTTGACCATCGACCCATGCACCAAGAGGTTGTTGGTTTGATTCCCGGTCAGGGCACATGCCCAGGTTGTGGGCCCAATTCCCAGTGCAGGGCATGTAGGAGGTGGCCAGTCGATGTTCTCTCTCATTGATGTTTCCATCTCTCTCTCTCCCTCTCTCTCTAAAATCAATAAAGAAAAAAATGATTAAGATAATAAATTTTACTATTGTACCACAATTTTAAAAAGGGCAGGTCACTGGCCAGTGTGCATCAGCCTGAGCACCAAAGGGTTGCAGGTTCGATTCCCGGTCAAGGGCATGTATATAGGTTGCAGGTTCAATTTCTGGCCCCAGTCTGTGCCCCATGCAGGAGGCAGCCAATCGATGTGTCTCTCTCACATTGATGTTTCTTTCTCTCGCTCCCTCTCCCGCCACACTCTAAAAATCAATGGAAAAAAACCTTCTGGTGAGGATTAAAAATAATAATAAAAAAGGGCAGGTTAGGTGCAGCTGGGCACCAGAGACTCAGACACTACCAGCACTGGCTCTACCTCCTGTCTCTTCTCTACCCTGACTTCACTTGTTTCTCCAGGAAAACCAGTTTTCTCCAAATGGTCATTGGAAGTTTCCATACCTCACTTCTCATAGCTTTTCCCCACTGCAAAGAAGTGGGCCTATGTCCCTAATTTTAAAATCTCAAGAAAGGACTCTGAGCAGAGCTGCATTCTGTTGTCTCCCCTGGATTAAACAGAAAAGCTCGTTACCTAAGAACATGGCAACTTTCTATAGAACCATATGAAGAATAGGGCTGAGGGAAAAAACAGTTTTCAAAAAGGGTGGACATGGGATTGGTGCTGAATAGACCAAACAGTATGTGACCGGAGCAGTGACAGCCATTAAATGGCAGATTAAGAGAGAAACCCTGCCCTGGCCAGTTTGGCTCAGCGATTAGAGTGTCAGCCTGTGAACCAAATGGTCCCAGATTGGATTCCCTGTCGAAGGCACTACCTGGGTTGCCCCAGGCGGGGTTGTGTGGGAGACGAATGTGTCTCTCATATTAATGTTTCTCTCTCCCTCTTTTCCTTCCTCCCTCTCTTCTACTCTATCTAAAAGTCCATGGAGCCCTGGCCGGTTTGGCTCAGCGGTTGGAGCGTCAGCCTGCGGTACAGAGAGACCCGGGTTCGGTTCCCCCTAAGGGCACGTACCTCGGTTGCAGTTTGTCCCCGGCCCTGGTTGGTCGTGCGGGTGGCAGCCACTCGATGTGTCCCTTCACGTCGATGTTTCTCTCTCTCTCTCTTCCTCTCTCTCCCTCCCACTCTATCTGAACAAAAAATGGAAAAATGTCCTCGGGTGAGGATAAAAATAAATAAAAAAATAAAAGTCCATGGAAAAATATCCTTGGGTGAGGATTAACCAAAAAAGGACAGAGAAACTCGGGTCTTCTGAGTACACATCCCTGAGTGGCATATAGTAACTCCCCAGTACTTCCCACACAAAAGTAAGGCCATGTCCACACCAGGCCTCTAGAACAGTACATTCCTGTCTTCTGCCTGTGCATCCTTGTCAATATCAAGGGGATTGAGGTTACAGCAAAGACCTTTATATAAATGTTATTTGTGAATTAAAAAATATCTCTGTGTCCTACTAGATCTGCATAATGAGGTGGAATCCCATGAAAACCAGTGGGTTCCTGATGGCAGATGGAAGTACCAGCCCACCCTCTTCGAACTTGCATGTGGTTTTTAGGAATGTCCTTGGAAGTGGCATTCCTGGCTGTCCATTGTTCCCAGTGTCCGCATGTGCGGCAGTGATCATCTGGTTCAGTTGTTTTCCAGCTTGTTTGAGCTGTGGATCCTTTTTTCTCCTTCCTCCAAATAAAATCTTACCTGAACTCCCAATATATAATATAGATTGAAACAGAGTGCTTGGGGTCTGGGCAGGTCCCAGGGGCCTCTGGACCTTCTGATGTCTCCTCCCCTGTGGGACACATTTTGAAAGTCACTGATCTAGATGAACCATTTGATTTCACAGATGGAGAAATCGAGGCCCAGAGAGGCTGAGTGGGTCACTCATAGCAGCACAAAGAATAGCAGAGCTGTGACTGGAGCCCTGGTCTCTGGGCTTAGGAGCTGGGTCCCTTCTATTGTATCAATAGCTTCTAGATATTTTGAATGATCGCTTCAACAAAGTAGTTGTATATTTTTTCAGGTCCACAACTGCTCTAACATGAAGGCAAATAGAGGACTTGGGAGCCTAATCTAATAAACAGATAAGAGCTTGATAATTAGGAACATCTGTTAATTTTTTCAGCCAACTTAATGAGTGCTTACTATTTACCATGCTAGGTGCTAGAGATATATATCAGTGAACAAGACATTCCTGTCTTCAAAGAGTTCCAAGTCTTCCATGCTGTGTCAGTGAATAAGGTAATACTATGTAATAGAGATGTTCGGGGAACTTGCCCTTGTGCCTGACCCAGTTCAGGGAAGCCTGGGAAGGCTTTCTGAGGACACGGCATCTAAGAAAACACTAGGAAAAACAGGAGTGAGTCAGACAGGGGAGTGTTAGGAGAAAGGCTGGAGAGGTCTGCGGGAACCAGGTCATAGAGGGCCCTGTAAACCATTAACCCCAAGATAACAACATCAGTTGTGTTTACTGGAGAGATCATTCTGGTACAATGTGGAGAGTGAATTGGCCAGAACAGCCTAGAGGCAGGGGGACGGTGGTTGAAGTATTTAGCAGAATTTACAGGACTTAATGATTGGTTAAATATTGGTGATGGAGGGGAAGGGGTCAAGGTTCAGGTTTCTCATTGGAGCAATTCATTGACTGATTTCTTTGGCCAAGATGGGAAGCACTGGACAAAGCATAAGTGGGCCGAGGGCAGAGGATAAGTTCTGTTTGGGAGTAGTTGAGCTTGAAGTAGCTGCGGAAACAGTGAGGAACTGGGTATTCAGGTTGAGCCCAGAGAGAATTCTGGGCTAGAGATAGGGATCTCCAAGTCATCAGTGTTGATGGCATTTGAAGCCGTGGAGGATGAGGTCACTCGAGCAGGGGGTGTAGTGAGAAGAGAAAAGGTCTAGAGCAGAACTTGAGGAACATCGTCAATTATGGAAGAGGAGCTTGCATGAGAAACTGCGGAGTAGGAGGGGGAGCAGCCAGGAGTGGAAGGAGCATTAGTAAGCAGCAGGGAAGGATGTGCAGGGAGGCCAGGTCTGGTGAGGAATGAGACACATCCTGTGGATTTCAGTGAGGAGAGCATCATGGTAACCTTGGTAAGGGAAAGCTCAGCTGATGGTTAGCAAATGGAAGCCACATCTCAGTAGTCTGAGGAGTGTGTGGGAGGAAGGAGAGCAGTCACAGCGAGTGTGGTCTGCTCTTGAAGTTACGAGGGGAAGGAGAGAGGGTGGCTGCTGCCAAAGGGAAACGAGGGGTTGAAAGAAGTTTTATTTTTGAGAGACTTTCACATGTTTAAATGCCTTGGAAGGGCTAGTACTGCTAAACATTAGAAAACAGTTTCCTCCTTTTGTGACAGATTTGGAGGAACGCCTGTGCCAACATGGCAGAGCCCACCTTGATGTTGTCCCGGTTTTGTCTGGGACTTTCCTGGTTCTAGCACTCAAAGTCCCTTGTCCCAGGCAGCCTGTCAGTGCAGGCAAATCAGGACGGTGGTCTACCTCCTAGGTTGTAGACATCCTCCATAGGGATGAGGAAGAAATATTCTACAGCTGCAGACAGCGATTTGCTATCTCCCTGAAGGTTGAGAGGAGCTGCCTGCCTCAGAAAAAGACCTGTTGCAAGGAACAGAAGAAAGTACTGTACAGGCAGTACCTGATTGATGTGGCAATCGGCTTCAAAAAGATGGTGCTTAATTAGCTCACAACCAGCAGTTCTACAGATGGAATAATCTGAGACAAGGAAATGAGGAGGTTAAAATGTGGCTGTTACATTAAAAACTGTATGGAGGCAACGAATGCCCGGGGAGCACAGTGGGTCGGTTTAGCAAAACTTCAGATGGTCTCTCAGAACACAGGAAACTGATAGAAGTACGAAAATAAAAGAGAGATGGAGGGCAGAAGAGTGAACGATGAATTTTAAGAATTCAAATAACTGAGGTGGACTGAGCATCCTCATGGACTGAGGTATCAGTTCAATTCCCCTTCAGGGCACATGCTGGGGTTGCTGGCTCGATCCCCAATGAGGGCTGTGCAGGAGGCAGCTGACCAATGTTTCTCATATCCTCACATGGATGTTTCTATCTCTCCCTTCCTCTTTCTCTAAAAAAGTCAATTAAAAAAATACTAACATTTTTAATTAAAATAAATATGTAAAGTCGGAGAAGCAGCCTTGGGCTAGGTCAGATAGGGCTGATAGGCCCTGGTAAGGATTTTGAATTGTATTCTAATTACAACAGGAAGGAGTCAAGAGGATTTTATTTATTTTTGTTGGTTTCTTTCTTTTTTTTTTTGGTCTTTGTTTTTAGCAGGGGTAGAATACAATCTGATTTACATTAAGAGATAAGTGGCTGCTAGGTGGTTTGAGAATGGACTGTAAGGCTTTATAAGGATGTGGAATGTGGAAGCCGGAAAAAGTTGAACCTGATGTTCTGGCTGGACACAGGGCCTGCAGCTAAGTTTGGGGTAGGTTAATGATCTCTGATCTCCACCCTGGGGCATTTCCTCCTGTTTATCTAATCACATTCACTAATTTACATAGAGATGAAGGACCCTCCTGTGGGAAAAAGGATCAGAGATGCCAACCCCCCCTTGAGGTCAGAGCTACCCTGCCTTTCTGAATCCTTGCAGATGAAACCAGTGGAAGACCCAGGATGAGAATTTCAGATTGTAACTCAGTCTTTGCTGGGCACTTTACCACAGAAATGGAACAGCCATGTTTGGGTATATACACAAAATAATTATTTGTTGTGTGAACTTGGATACATGGACAGAGATCTGCAGAGAAGGAAAAAAGAAGCCGGTGTGTGCAGGATGCCCAGACAAGGGAGAGAGAAAGGTTCCTGACTCTCCCGAGGCCTAAAGTGCTTCTGTGGGGTCCTGAGATTAGCTCTGTTTCTTGATAAAAATTCACAATTTTGCTTAATTGGGATTCTTTTATGTGCAAGCCAAGGACCCCTCTTCTAGGGGGTCACATTATTATAGCTCCTGTCCTTTGTGGCCACATTGCTGTCATCTGAGGCTGGTGGTGCCCTTGTTTCCCACAGCCTCACTAACTGAGGGCTTTGCTACCTATTATTTTTTTTTAGAGCGAGAGGAAGGAAAAGAGAGAACCATCGATGTGAGAAACATCCATCTGCTGCCTCCTGCATGCCCCCTACTGGGGATCGAACCCGAAACCCGAGCATGTGCCCTGACCAGGAATCGAACTGGGACCTCTCAGGCCTGAGGCGATGCTCAATCCACTGAGCCACACTACCCAGGCTAGTACCTATTATTGTTTTTTCTAGTTTTATGGACATATAATGTTAGCTTTTCTTTTTTCTTTTAGAATATATATATTTTTTGGTACGTGCCCCTAGCGGGAACCGAAGCTGGGACTCTCTGGTCCGCAGGCTGATGCTCCAACCGCTGAGCTAAACTGGCCAGGGCATCTTTTGGAAGTTTTTATAAGAATTTGTTTGAGCTAAACTGATGACATATGCCAGGAAGCAAGATCTCAAATGCTCCCACCTATAATGTTATTTAGTTAATTTATTTGAAAAATAATCTTCCTTTTTATTTATTGATTTTAAAGAGAGTGGAAGAGTCTGGCCAGTGTGGCTCAGTGGTTGAGCATCGACCCATGCACCAAGAGGTCGCCAGTTTTATTCCCGGTCAGGGGACATGCCCAGGTTGTGGGCCCAATCCCCCATGGGGAACATGCAGGAGGTGGCCAATAAATGTTCTCTGTCATCAGTGTTTCTATCTCCCTCCCCTTCTCCCTTCTCTTTCTAACATCAATAAAGAAAATAAATAAATAAATAAAGAGTGTGGAAGAGCCCTGGCCGGTTTGGCTCAGTGGTTAGAGCATCAGCCTGCGGTCCGGAGAGACCCGGGTTCGGTTCCCGCTAAGGGCATGTACCTTGGCTGCAGTTTGTCCCCGGCCTTGGTTGGGTCGTGTGGGTGGCGGCCACTCGATGTGTCCCTTTCACATCGATGTTTCTCTCTCTTCCTCTCTCTCCTTCCCGCTCTATCTGAGTAAAAAATGGAAAAATGTCCTCGGGTGAGGATAAAAAAAAAAAAAGAGTGTGGAAGAGAGAGAGAAAGAAAACCCACCGTTTTTGTTGTTCCACTTCATTGTGCATTTATTGGTTGATTCTTGCATGTGCTTTGACTAGGAATCCAACCAAAACCTTGGTTTTGGGCATTGGGATGATGCTCTAACCAACTCAGCTTCTAACCAACTGGGCTTATAATGTTTTTTGGTTATTTTCAATCCTCACCCGAGTATATTTTTCTATTTATCTTCAGATAAAGTGGGAGGGGGAAGAGAGAGAGAGAGATTGATGAGAGAAACACACCAATTGGTTGCCTCCCGCACGACCTCAACCAGGGCTGGGGATTGAACCGCAACCAAGGTACGTGCCCTTCACCAGAATAGAACCCACGACTCTTTGGTCCACAGGCCGACGCTCCAACCACTGAGCAAAACCAGCCAGGGCCAGGGCTTATGTTATCTTAAGGTAATTGAGTTTGCATTTATTTTATTCACTGGTAAGACCATCATTTTCCCGAGGTAACTTTATGTTCATACTGTCTACATTTTAAGCTTTTTCTGAGTAGAATCCAGTTTCATACTTACATAACTTACATATTTAATTCAGTTATTTGGATAATAAACATATCTTTTTTGTTGTTGTTTTTGGTACACATATTTTCCCACAGTCTCTTTCCTTTTTATACTACTCTACAGAAGATAAAATGCAAAAGATTCTATTCATCAAGAATGCTTTGAATTGCCCTATATGTCAGCCCTGGGTTCCCCTTTCCCTTCTTTGGCCTACCCTCAGAACGCGGTTTCCCTGGGTCTCCTCCCCTCAGCCACAGGCTCCTTGAATGATTCACCTGCTCTCGGGCCTTCACTCCCACCTGTTCTGCAGGATGAGCAGATTTTGTTTATTTAATGATATGTGACTTTTACCCCATACACTTTGTATTCTGTGTTTGAATGTTTAGTTTGACCCATGGGAACTCCACTGAGATATTTCTGTCACTGTCACAACTTGGTGCTAACACAGGTATAGCTGGAGTTAAATTGGCTTGTACCCTAAACTGCATCTTCATATGGACCATGGGGGTAGGGTGGCCCTTCAGGAGCTAACAGAGCTCTCCCAGGGGTGATCTTGAAGATCAGTCTACTTGGACCTTTGCCCCGTGGCTACCCTGTAAGGCCCTGGCAGGTGTGAGGTTCCCTGTGCTGTCGGAGGTGACATACTGGGCACCTCCTTGGAAGACTCCATTTGGATTCTGCCATCTGGAGCAAGTCTGCCACCCAGTTCAAAAGGGGTCTGAGGAGGGTGCTAGGACTGGGGATGAAGCACTCAATAGCTGCTGTTTAGGGGAGACTGTGGAGCCCACATCACAGAGTGTGGGCTAGAAAAGGAAACCCGTGTCTCTGGCCACAAGGTTTCTCCACTTTCAGACCAGAGCTGTGAACACGGATGGCTCCCAAGCCCCGTGCTAAGCTCAAGACCCTCCTGGACATCTGGGTGTTCCATGGGCATTTCAGACTCACTATATACAGGACTGAGCACACTCCCCTCCCACTGTTCCCCAAACTGCTCTTTCCTCACTATTCTCAATCCTGATTATCATGATCTCACTACCAGTCCCACCAAATGAGCCAAAATCCTGGCAGTCAGCCTCCACCCTTTCTGTGGCCCTCCCTTTCCTTGTTTTATAACTACCTGGTCAGCAGGTCTTACCGTCTGTACAGGCTGGGACAAAAGTAGGTTTACAGTTCATATAGAAAATAATACAATAATTAAGAAATAATTTAAGAATAAACTTTCATGTACTTAAACTGTAAACCTACTTTTGCCCCACCCTGTATTTGTTTCCTGCTGCTGATATAATAACTATACATTTAGTGGCTTAAAACAACACAGGTTTATTATCTGACAGTTGTGGTCAGAAGTCTGAAATGAGTTTTATGGGGCTAAAATCAAGGTGTCAGAAAGGCTGGTTCCTTCTGGAAACTATACGGGAAAACCCATTAGTTTTCTCAGCTTCTAAGGGCTGCCTGCATTCCTTGGCTTACGGCTGCATCACTTCTCTCTCTGCTTCAATCATCCCATTTCCTTCTTCCTAGTACTCCGATTCCTGGTCATCCTCTTATAAGGACCCCTGTGATTTACGTAGGGCCCTCCAGATAACCCAAGACAATCTCCCCATTTCAGGATCCTTAACTTGGTCACATCTGCAAGTCCCTCTTGCCATTTAAGGTGACATTCCCAGATTCCAGTTATTAGGATATGGGTATCTTTCACACCATCCTACCTGCTTAACATTCCTGGATCCCTCCAGTCCCAACTGTCCCTGCTCTAAAGAGTCACATTGTCTCTCACATAAGCTGTCAAAACAACCTCCTAATTGGTCTCTGCTTCTGGTCCGGCCCCTCCTGTCCATTATCCTAATATCATCTTCTTGGTCTTCGTTAAGTTTTTACTGACTTCCCTTTACTAACAGGATAAATTCTGAGCTCCTGAGATGGTACACAAGGTCTTCTGTGGTCCTTCTGCTCCATCCTTCATCCAGAACTCCTACCAGCCATTACAAAGCTACTTTCAAATCCTCGAGACAGAATAGTGTGGGTGACAGAACTGAAGCCAAACTTCTCAGGCTTGAATCCCAGCTCCACTGCTTGCCAAGCATGAGCTCTTGGCCAATAATGTAACCACTCTGTGCCTCTCATCTTTTAAAAAATTGGGTTCTCAAGGGTTGTTGTGATGATTAAATTAATATTTTTAAGTACTTATTAAAACAGCACATGGCACACGGTTAGCTTTTCCTCCATCATTCCATGTTCTTTCAGTCCCATTGATGCTGTCTGGAATGCTCTCTGGGACCACTGCTTCCCTGGAAATTCTGACCATCCCTTCAGCTCAGCTCAGCATCACCTGCACTGTACAGGCCTCCCTGTCTCCTCCCACCATATGCCAGGGTTCTGGGAACTCTTCAGACCCCAACTACAGACCCTACTTACCACACTGTCTTTACAGTTATTGGGTCATGGGTGTAGGAGGAAAACATTTGAAATACTAATATTTGTACCCCCTCCCCCACCTGGCATCTCCTTGCATGTGACCCTCCCCCTAGTCAGGGGCATTCACATTGCCTTCAAGAATTAGTTCTTTTATAGCAAGAAAGCGAAGAGAAAAGGAAAAATGATGTTTAAGTTGTTCAACTTGCCAAACTAGGCTTCAGTATGGACACCTGCCATGAATAATATTGAAAGCTATGTGGGGGGCTTTACGGAAAGAAGGGATTTGGGGAGCCCAAACAGGTGGTCGGTGTGAAGCTCCCGTGGAGAGGAGCAGAGTCATCATCAAGAGACTGCCCCACAGGAAGCCAGGTTGTGTCACGGCAGCCAAGCCAGTGTGGGTGACCACTGAGGCCCCTACGTCAGCACCGCATCACCTGTGCGGAGGAGCCACCATCCCTGTTCTGTTCCTCACCTGCTGGTGAAGTCCTTCTTGTCAGCTGTCTGCTGTTGCCCCCCATTCATCGCCGCAAGAACTGAGGCACAGGAGTGGTGCCCACCCATGCCATGGCCCATTTGGGCCATTTTCTGTGAACACCCACTTTTTAAAAGCTCAGGAACCTTTTTATTTTTTTTAACATTTTTTTCTTTATTCATTTTAGAGAGAGAGGAAGGGAGAGGGAGAGAGAGAGATAGAAACATCAATGAGAGAGAACATCAATTGGCCGCCTCCTGCATGCTCCCCACAGGGGACCGGGCCCACAACCTGGGCCTGTGCCCTGACTGGGAATTGAACCAGCGACCTCTTGGTGCATGGGTCGATGCTCAACCACAGAGCCATACTGGCTGGGCTTAGGAAGCTTTTTTTTAATTTTTTTTTTTTAATTCTTACCCGAGGACATCTTTCCCAAGGACATCTTTGCATTTATCTTCAGGTAGAGTGGGAGGGAGAGGAAGAGAGAGAGAAACATTGATGTGAGAGAGACACATCGACTGGCTGCCACCCACACATCCCCAACTGGGGCTAGGAACAAACTGCAACCGATGTACGTGCCCTTAGTGGGAACCGAACCCAGGACTCTCCTGTCCATGGGCCAACGCTCTAACTGCTGAGCCAAACCAGCCAGAGCTCAGGAAGCTTTTAAGCCCCATAACACAATGGGTGGGGTCTTGACATTGAGCATCAGTGGTGTGGGAAAGAAAGTCACAGCACCTGAACTTGGACAGTAATGCTGACCTGTTTCACGTGACTACAGGCCAAGCCAGACAGAGCCTCTGGGAGGGCAGTTGGTTGGATTCATTTCTGTATCCCTAACACATGGCTTATGCTTGGTAGATAATTATTATATTGAAAGAATGAATGAAAATCAGACTAGTGAGGAAGACAGATACATAAACAAATAATTGCAACACAACCTGGGTGCTATAATAAAGATTCTAGAAAGCACTGAGTGAACAGAAGAGGAAAAGGTGCCAGAGACTCGGGATTTTCTCAAGCAACACCAGGACTAGTGCGCGGGTCTTGACCCCACTCCAGAGTGCCACTGGAGTAGATAGATGCTCTTAGGAGTGTCTGCCCAGCCCACGCTGCTCTCTCTGGGCGACAGACTGCCCACTGGACGGGGTCCCTTGCAGTCCCGTCACCCATAGTTTATGGGCTTTAAGTGCACGACCCAGATTGGCAATGAGTTCTCCCTCCCATGATTTTTCTATTGGTATTCAGAGAGGCCAGTCCATTTCTGCTGGCCACCTGACCCGAGAAACAAAAGCTGCTCATATTTGGCCATGTGTTCAAAGACACAGAGGATGTTGGACCCAGAGAGGGAGAGGAGCTTTCTGGCTGCTCAATGGCTTCTGAGATCTTAATTTTGATTCCTCTTGAGCCTGGTCGCCCCCTACCCTGCAGTTCCATGTGACACCTCTGACAACTTGTGTTAAATTCCTCTCCTTCGCTTAAGCTTACCTGAGTGGTTTCTGTTCTGTGTAACCAATAGACTTGGCTAACATCCTCATTGATGTCACCATTGTGATCGCCACAAAAACTTCCACAGCTGTTACATGTTCCAGATTTTGTTCTGAGAGCTTTGCATGCAATGACTTGTCAAGTCCTCATAATACTCCTATGAGGTAGACACAACCACAGTCGCTAGTTTTCAGATGAAGAAACTGAGGCACAGAGAGGTTAAGTAACTTGCTGTGGTCATACAGTAGGCAGTGGAGCTGGGATTCATATCTAGACCCATGTCCAACGCTACAGTGTTATCATATTTTGTTGATCAAAAGTTTGTATTTTTTTGCCCTGGCTGGTTTGGCTCAGCGGTTAAAGCGTCGGCCTGTGGTCCAGAGAGACCCGGAGTCTGTTCCCACTAAGGGCACCTCGGTTGTGGTTTGTCCCCGACCCTGGTTGGGTCGTGTGGGAGGCAGCCACTCGATGTGTCCCTTTCACGTCAATGTTTCTCTCTCTCTGTCTCTTCCTCTCTCTCCCTCCCACTCTATCTGAACAAAAAATAGAAAATTGTCCTGGGTGAGGATAAAAAAATTAAAAAAAAGTTTGCATTTTTAACCCATTCTCCTGGAAGAATGTAGTAGTTCTAAGTGCCAGACACCATGAGGAGCTCTCAGTGAGTCCCTGCCCCTGAAGTGAGGCTGGGTGGCGGGGAGCCTGGCCCGCTGTCTGCCACAGGTCCTGCCTCTCACTTTGCCGGGCCTGGCAGAGGAAGCGCGGGAAGGAGCTGCTGAGCCAGGCACAAGGCTTGGCGGCAAAGCTGCTTGTTCGGCGGGAGGCCAGAGCCGCGCCCTGGCACCTGGCAGGCAGCCCAGCCCCACTGTTGAGAAAATACCTGGAACAAAGGAGTCCTCCCGCCACAACTGGCCGCCTCTCTTTGTGCCTGGAGCTTCTCAGCTGACAATCTGACCTCCCGGCCAGGCCAGGTCTGGTCCTTACATGGCCTCAGGAGGCTGTGGAGAGGCCTCCATGCCCACCCTGGAACACTTTCCTAGTTGCCCTGGGTGGCGGGCATTGCAGAGGGAGGCCCTCATCTCATCCACACTGCATGGGTTCAGGCTGATTTCCACCCAGGGCTCTGCTGGGCTGCCTGCACTTCCTGTTGCTGCCACCCTCCCCCATGGTGGTGGTTTCACAGCTCCAGGGTCTGGAATCTCCCAGCCAGGAGGTCCGGTTTGTAGCAATGGCTTGTCAGAGGTGCAGACTATGTACCTGTGGTGAATAGCCAATGGCCCTGCAGAGGAATTTGGGTGTAATCAACAGCAGGCCTTTGGGGGAGTAAATGTGGCCTCAGGTCCCGGGAGAAGTGGGAGAAGACTCTGGGTCTTGAGGGTGGTTCTTGTTGGACACATCTTGAACAAAGCACTGGAAACTCCTGGGGACTATGAGCAGTTCCTTCTCCTTCCCTCCTTTTTTCTCATGAGCCAGACCTCAGGGGTAGGGATCTGGACAAGAGGCCACCTCGCTGCAGCTCTTTCATTCAAACAGGGACTGGCCCCAGCCCAACTCCCAGCCCCAGGACAGCATCATGTCTTACCCCAACCCTGTGCTTTAGTGACCACTGTCACCAGGGCCATCCGACCTCCAGTGTGTGATTCTGTGTGGAAGATAAGCAAGTCCTGATCAGTCAGAGTGGCTCTGAGGCTGCGCCCATGGGCATGGCTTTCTGCAGTCCAGCTTCACTGCTCAGGACCCAGACCCAGGGAACCTATAAACTCTGGGCCTGGCCAACCTCAGGTTCTCCTTGTTCTGCTTTCCATGATTTGCTCAGGGCCCAGGGCTCAGGGCCCAATTCCAGACTCAGACTGCATTCTGCACAAATCCTTGGTAGATGAATGAGTTTAAGAGTTGCCCAAAGGTCCCAGCCGGTGTGGCTCAGTGGTTGAGCACCGACCTATGCACCAAGAGGTCACCAGTTCAAATCCTGGTCAGGGCACATGTCCAGGTTGTGGGCTCGATCCCCAGTGGGGGGCATACAGGAGGTGGCCAGTCGATGTTTTCTCTCATCAATGTTTCTATCTCTATCTCTCTCCCTTCCTCTCTCTCTAAAAAGCAATAAAGGAAAAAAAAAAAAAGAGTTGTCCAAAGGAAGAGGCCCTTTTGAGGCAGGTGTGGGCAGCATGGCCTGGAGGCCCAGGATCCCAGCTCCATCACAAACTGGCTGTGGGACTCTGAGCCTCACTTCCTCGTCCTTACAACAGGCGTAAATGACACATGCCTCCACTGGTTGTTGGGCAACTTGCTATTAATAATAAAATAGCAACAACAACAATAATATGGCTGCTGCTTCTTGAGAACTTCTGTGTTGGGTGCTTTGCACGAATCCTCTCAATACTCCTATGAGGGAGGCGCCCTCCTCACTTCACAGGAACTTAGTCGTGACTTAGGGATGGTGGTAAGCCTTGCTCAGGAAATGGCAGCTACATCCTTTCTGTGTGCAGGGCAGTGTGACCTGTGTGAAGCCACTGGTGTGTGTGGAGTTCACAGTTGTGGTCAGAGCCTGGCCACAATCCAGAATTCGTGGCCGCTACATTTCCCCCACAGGTGCTGAGGGTCACCTGAGTCTAGGGCCACGAAACTGCTGGGAAGTAGGGAGTCTTAGGCTCTGATCTCACTTCTACTCCTGGTAGGCACTGCCACCTGGGTCGGTCCCTCTCACTCCCTGGCCTCAGTTTATCTTATCGTAATGTGAGAAATAGGGGTCAGATCCCTTGATCACCAAGATCTCCGACCACAAAGAAAGGCTAAGGGGAAAGTTCAGGAAAACATGGATTCTGTCTCTGAATTCCTGGCTTCTCTCTGCCCCCTGGTGGATGTCAGCAGCCTAGCACCCAGGGGAAAACTGCATACAGTGACTCCCAGGACTTGGGGATTAGCTTTGTGACTGCTGCCAAGGTTCCCACTGTTTTGAGCCCCGATCTCCATCTATTAAATGGGGATTATAATAGTACCAACATCATCAGGATGTTGTGAGGATTAAGGGTAATAGTGAGTATGAAACTCTTGAGCCACACATATAGAATGTGCCCAATAAATGGTAATCATCATTTTCATCCTCTCCTCCACCCCCATATGCAGTCAGTCACTGAGCCTGCTGATTCTCACCCCTCTTGCATCCTCTCCATTCTATGGACCAGGCTGCACCATGGGTCTCTTGGATCCCTTCAAGAGCTTCACACCCTCACACACACACCCCTCCAGCCCTCCAGCACCTCCCCACCGTGACCCCATCTGCCCTCACCACAAGGCCAGACCTGCAAATGCCTCATCTCGGACAGTTGTCCAGATCCCTCCTGTGACCCTTAGGGACCCTGCCTACCTCTGCAGCTGCACCTTTCTGCTCCCTGTATTCTGACTACACCCAGCTCCTGGCAACCCTCCACTCAGGCCCAGAGGTCCCGCCTCCCTCACTGAAAGATTAGCAGTCTTTTCTTCCTCTTCCCCACCTCTGCCCCAAACTCTCTCTAGGCCTCAGTTTCCTTATCTGCCAAATCAGACGGTTGTGAGGGTGAAAGAGAATATATACTAAAGTATTTGGCTCACACTAGCCACTTGACAGAAGCCAGGTGCCTACAGTTGGGATGGAGGATTCTGTCATCAGTGCAGTGGGAGGTCACATCTGTCATTTGGGGTGGAGGAGGCATGGGATGTGATGAGAGCTCTGAGGCATGCTCTGATCAGTGAGTGCAGGTGAAGCCCCTGGGGAGAGCACAGTGCTTGTTTGGTCCCTCGGTGTGGTCTCCCCTCCCCATCCCCTGCAGGACCAGGTGGAGAACAGGCTCAGTGGTCCTGGGGAGCAGCAGGGCAACTGAAGTGCTAACAGCCCTGACCCAATTTAAGAGGAGGGAGACCCCTTCCAACCCTCTGGCAGGGCTGAGGCCAGAGCAGTGGACTAGAGTCCTACAAAAGTCCCAAAATAAGACAGTCAGTGAAGGAGGCCCTCAGCAGTCCTCCGGGCCACTTGGGAAAACTGAGGTCAAGATTATTAGGGAAAATAACTTCCTTATGGTTCTGTAGAGCATTCATTAATTCAACCCCCCTTTTTTTAATCCTCACCCAAGGACATGCTTATTGATTTTAGAGAGAGTGAAAGGGAGGGAGAGAGAGAGAGAAAAAGAGAAACATATGTGAGGACAGAAACATCAATTGGTTGCCTCCCATATGTGCCTCTTTTGGGGATCGAACCAGCAACTCAGGTGTGTGCCCCGACTGTCCATGTATGGGTTGACGCTCCAATCAACTGAGCCACACCAACCAGGGAAATTCAATCATTAAAAAAAATTATTTTTTATCATCCTCACCCGAGGACATTTTTCCATATTTTGTTCAGATAGAGTGGGAGGGAGAGAGAGAGAGGGAAACATCAACGTGAAAGGGACATATTGTGTGGTTGCCACCCCCACGACTCAACCAGGCCGGGACAAATTGCAACCGAGGTATGTGCCCTTAGCAAGAACCGAACCTGGGTCTCTCTGGACTGCAGGCCGACGCTCTAACCATTGAGCAAAACCGGCCAGGGCTAAAATTCTGTTTAAGTTGGGCCGGTGTGGCTCAGTGGTGTAGCGTTGACCCATGTACCAGGAGGTCACCGGTTTGATTCCCTGTCAGGGCACATGCCCAAGTTGTGGGCCAGATCACCAGTGGGGGGCATGCAGGAGGTGGCCAATCGATATTCTCTCTCATCGATGTTTCTATCTCTCTCTCTCCCTCTCCCTTCTCTCTCTAAAAAGTCAATAAAGAAAAAAAAATTCTTATTCCACCCCCTTTTTACTTAAAGGAGGGTATACTATATTCTGCATCTTACCTTTTTTCACTCAACAATGTATCTGGTAGCTTAATCAGTTTAGTATTCCATTGTGGGTTGTTCCATAGTTTATTTAGCCAGTCCCTTTCTTATTAATGGAAACTTGGTTCATTTCCAGACTTTTGCAGTCACAAACAATACTGTAATGAATAACCTTATGTAGCCGGGCCAGTGTGTCTCAGTGGTTGAGCGTCCGCCTATGCACTAAGAGGTCACCGGTTCAATTCCTGGTCAGTGCTCATGCCCAGGGTGTGGGCCTGATCCTCAGTGGGGGGTGTGCAGGAGGTGGCCAATTGATGTTTCTCTCTCATTGATGTTTCTATCTCTCTCTCCCTGTCTAAAATTAATTTTAAAAAATATTATAAATAAATAAATAACCTTATGTATACAGGCCTGATGAGTAGGCAAGAGTTATCATAGGCATGGTCCTACCAGTTGTTAAGATATTGAAATACTTTCATAGTGCTTGGCAAATGGCCCAATGGCAACTGTAAAAATCCATAGACTTAATTCATGATATAAATTCTGTGATAAACTTCAAGCTATGGTTGCAGGGTGTTAGGACTTAACCAACAGGCCTCCTGCCATCAGGCATCTGTACTGTTAGAAACAGTAGGACTCGCCAGGACTCAGTGGAGGCCAGTGAGCAGTGTGACGGTAGGACGATGCTGAACCTTTACAGAGCAGTCTGTTTTCCAGAAGAATCACCAGTTTACCATTATCCTCTATCTAGTTGCTACTGATTGTAACTATTTTAGTTTTTACTGGACTTTTATTGGTTCATTTTAATCTTTCGAATTTGGATGAATGCAGTGCTTTGATATTTGCAAATTTAAGATTTATAATAAAACATTAAAAACAAACAAAAAAATGAAGAGACAAGAAATTCTGGATCTTTTCAAATGTGTGTGTGCGTGTGTACATGTGCATGTGCGTGTGTGTGTGTTTAATATCTTAAATGTAAATCTTATGCTCCTGGGAGGAAGAAGAAAGAACTAACAATAATAATCAGTCACAGCCTGGAATATCTTTTATGACTATGCAAAATCTGAAGAGCCTAGAATACTTACTAGCAGGCAAGAATCAGTACAAAATAAACAAAAAATTTGTATTTCTGGAATAAAACAAATTTTTAGACTTGTATTTCAGGTTATGATAGACTGGGGAATTCTGATCAATCTTATTCCTGAGAACAACTGGAAAAGCTGGACAAAACCATTAAAAAATCATTTTACTTAACAGCTGTGACAGGCTTAAAGTATGTTCATACATTTATGATACTCTTCTTTTCAAGAGGTGAAGCCTAATTTCCTCTCCCTGGAGTGTGGCTCAGACTTCACAACTTACCTCTAATGACTAGAATAAAGTGGAAGTGACTGTAAGCGTCTATATCATTAAAGAGACTGAGGTTTCCTCCTGGCTCTTATCCCTGGTTTACTCACTCTGGGAGAAGCCAACTGCTGTATTATGAAGACACTCAAGCGTCACTGTGGAGAGATCTACAAGGTGAAGAAACTGAGGCTTCTTGCCAACAGCCAGCTCTCATCTTGCCCAGTGTAAGTGCACCATCTGGGAAGTGGGTCCTCTGGCCCCAGCTGACGCCTTGCTGCAGCCTCAGGAGTGACCCTGAGCTAGAACCAGCCAGCTAAGCCATGACTGGATCCTGACTCTCAGAAACTGTACGAAGCAATACCTTTTAATTTAATGTTCAAAGCTGCTAAATTTAGTAGTAATCTGTTATTCAGCAATTGATAAGTAACATGCACGGCCGGAGTGGCTCAGTTGGTTGAGCGTTGTCCTGTGTACCCACGGGTTGCTGGTTGGATTCCTGGTCACAGCACATACCTGGGTTGAGGGTTTGATCCCTGGCTGGGCACGTATGGAAGGCAACTGATCGATGTTTCTCACATTGATATTTCTCTCTCTCCCTTCCTTTCTCTAAGCATGTCCTTGGGTGAGGATTACAATAAAAAATTGGCTCAGTTGGTTGGGAGTTGTCCTGTTGGGAGTTGTCCTGTGCACTGAAAGGTTGACTGTTTGATTCCCAGTCAGGGCACAAGCCTGGGTTTCAGGCTCAATCCCTCGTAGGGGGCGTGCAGGAGGCAGCCAAGATGTTTCACCCTCGCATAGATATTTTTTCTCTTTCTCTCCCTCTCCCCCTCCCTTCCTCTCTCTCTCAAAAAATCAATAAAACATTTTTAAAAATTAAAAAAATAGATAACTAACATAGGGAAAGGTAATAAAAAATTACCAACTGGGGCAAGTCTCTTGGAAGTGTAGAGGCTCAGGGAGGTGAGCCTTATGTTTGGGGCTGCTTTTCTCTGAGTGGGTGGCTGAGAGCCTGAGTAAGTCCTCATTTAACATTATCAATAGGTTCTGGAATTTTAAGCAAAACAAAGTATAATGAAACCAAGTTTTACCATAGGCTGATTGATATAAGCAAGAGTTAAGTTCCTATGGTATCTCATCAACACTACAAAACAACATTGAAGAAAACTGTTATTCAAGGACCTGCAATTCTTCCGTGAATTTGCAGGGGAAGTGGGACAGGATTTGAAGTCCAAGATCATCATGGAAGATTTCTTAAAGAAACTCTCTCAGTTTGAGCTAGGACCCTGAATGGCTAAACTCTAGGAGAATGTACGAATGAATTGGAAGTAGACAGGTCCTCACAAAGAATGCACCTCAGCTCCACACCGTCACAATCCCTGCAACTGCACTGAGGTTGATCCCAATTGGCAAGTCTCTCCAGGTGCTGAGCAGAAGCAAAAGTTAAGTCCTCTCTGGACTTACTCTCTGGAGTAAGCCTGAGGTGGTTTCTATGAAGAATTTTGCAAATACAGTGCCCAGCACATGCACATGCATGTATATACATACAGAACAAGCACATAGGAAGTTAAATTAACATAAACAAAACCAGTAGAACCAATAGACAAGAAAAACAGACCTTCAAGGTCTTTAGATATCGGAGTTATAGACACAGACCTTTAAATGGCCCCCAAATGAAAACAGTACAAATGTCCATCAACTGGTGAATGGGTAAACAAAATGCAGTATGTCCATACAATGGAGCATTATTCAGCAATAAAAAAAGAACGAAGGTGCTAATGCTACAACATAAATGAACCTCAAAAACATTATATTAAGTGAAAGATGGCAGACACAAAATGTCATATATTGCACAATTCCATTTTTGTGAAATATCTAGAAAAGGCAAACCTATAAAAAAAGAAAGTAGATTAGTGGTTGCCTAGGGCTGGGAGTGAGGTTGGGGATAAACTACAAATGAGTATGATTTTTCTTTCTTTTGAAGGTAATGGAACTATTATAAAATTATATTGTGTGATGGTGGCATAACTATGTAACTGTACTAAAAATCATTCAATTGTACACTTAAAATGAGGTTAAAGCATACCTCAATAAAGTGTTAAAAATAAATAAGGCAAGCATTCAAGTTAAGATGGTGAAAAAGAGCAATAAAACAAACCCCTAAAAACAGGAAGGAAGGAAACAATAAAGATAAAGTCAGAAACCAAGGAAAGAGAACAAACAAAAAAAGGAAAAGTATTTTAAACTTGGTAGCTTGAAAATAATTAATAATAATAACCTGCTGAGTTTATTTATCCATAGGTAGGTTAATTATCACTGGGACCATGAAACCATTTACAGCTTAAGCAAACAGTTTTGGTTTCCAATAACAAACATGTTTTATAAGCTTGTAGTCATTACATTCTTCACTGATGACAGGACTGCCCTCTCAATTGTAGGACCTGGCTTCTGTTGACTGGCGAGGCTGCACTCCTTGTTGTCCAAGCACTTCTCATGAAGTATCTCTTTGCTTCCTCACAACAGCTGTAGGTGTCATTGTTATCCACATGTAAAGATGGGGATTGGAGCTCAGAGGAGTAGGAATCTTAGCAGAAGTAAAAAAGTTGGTCCTCAAGCTGGCTGTCGTTTTCTCCTGGGTGCTAGGCTGCTGGTCTCCACCAGGGGGCAGAGAGAAGCTGGTAATTTAGAAACAGGTTCCATGTTTTCCTGAATTCCCCTTCACCTTTCTTTGTGGTCTGAGACCTTGGTGATGAAGGGATCTGACTCCTATTTCTCACTTCACAATAGGATAAACGGAAGCCAGGGAGGGAGAGGGACTGACCCAGAGGCAGAAGTAGGACCACAGCCCAAGACTCCAACTTACCAGGATCTTGGACCCTGGTCTAGAGTCAAGTGACCCTCAGCACCTGTGGAGAGACATGGTGGGCATGGGTTCTGGATTGTGTGAACTCCACACACACTGGTGGCTTGACACAGGCCACACCACTCTGCACACAGAAAGGATGTAGTTGTCATTTCCTGAGCAAGGTTTACCATCCCTAAGTCCCGACTAGGTTTTTGTAAAGGGAGAGAGCACCTCCCTCATAGGACTATTGTGAGGATTCGTGCAAAGCACCCAACACAGAGGAAGTTCTCAAGAATCGGTGGCTATATTATTGTTGTTGCTATTTTATTATTAATAGCAAGTTGCCCAACAACCAATGGAGGCATGTGTTATTTACACCCATTGTAAGGATGAGGAAGTGAGGCTCAGAGTCCCATAGCCAGCTTGTGGTGGAGCTGGGATCCTGGGGCTCCAAGCCCTGGGGCCTACAGTGAATGAGGGGCAGCTGTCACCGCCATTACCACAGCTCTCTAGGTTGGTACTATTATGATCCTGTCTTACACAAGAGAAGTCAGAAGCTGAGAGGAGTTAGATGTCACATGGCTGGTGTGGAGCTTTGATAAGAACTCTTGTCTGTCTGATTTCAGAGCCTGTGCTTTTTTTTCACTGTTATCTTGCCCTCATCCATTACCCTCCCGTGCAGGTGTGTATAAAGTTATCAAAGCAGACTTTCTGTAAGTAGGATGTGTCCGTGTGCAGTCACTGAACTACAAGACATTAGAGGTACTCTATACCTGTCCCCTGCACTCTGCTTATTCCATTTTCGAGTGTGGTTTGAGTAAAAATGCTTAGATATTACTCTTGTACTCTTGATCACTTTTTTTTTTAATCCTCACCCAAGGACACTTTTCCATATTTTGTTCAGATAGAGTGGGAGAGAGAGAGAGAGAGAGAGAGAAACATCGACGTGAAAGGGACACATCAAGTGGTTGCCACCCGCACGATCCAACCAGGGCTGAGGACAAACTGCAACCGAGGTACATGCCCTTAGCGGGAACCGAACCCGGGTCTCTCTGGACCGCCGACGCTCTAACCGCTGAGCCAAACCGGCCAGGGCTCTTGATCACTTTTATTATGGTATAATATACATAACAAAAATTACAATTTTAACCATTTTTAGATATACAATTCAGCAGCATTAAGTATATTCACTTTGTTGTGCAACTACCATTACCATTCATCTCCATAATACTTTTCATCACTCCAAACTGAAACTCTGTACCTATCAAACAATAACTGTCCATTACCCACTCCTCCAGCCCCTGGCAACCACAATTCTACTTTCTGTCTCTGAATTCAACTACTCTAGGTATCTCATATAAGTGAAATCATACACTATTTGTCCTTTTGTATTTGGCTTAACTTAGCACATCTTCAAGATTCATCCATGTTGCAACATGTGTCAGAATTTGCTTCCTTTTCATGGCTGAATTGTATATATACCCCATTTTTTGCTTATTCAATCACCTGTGATGGATAGTTAGATTGCTTTCATCTTTTGGCTATTATGAATAATGCTGCTATGAACATTGGTGTACAAATATCTATACAACTCCCTGCTTTCAATTATTTTGGATATGTACCCAAAGGTGGAACTGCTGATCATCTGGTAATTCTATGTTTAGCTTTTTGAGGAACCACCTTACTTTCCACATCAGCTGCACCATTTTACATCCCCACCAGCAATGCACAAGGGTTCTAATTCCTCTGCATCCTCACTAACAGTTCCTAGTTTCTGCTTTTTAAAAATAATAATCATCCTAATGGATGTAAAGTGTTATCTCATTGTGGTTTTGATTTGTATTTCCCTAATGATTAGTAATGTTGAGCGTCTTTTCATGTGTTTATTGGCTATCCATACATATTCTTTGAAGAAATGTCTATTTAAGTCCTTTGCTTATATCTAAATTGGTCATTTGTTTTATTATTTTTGAGTTGTTGGAGTTCCTTTTTAAAAAATTTTTTTCTTTATTGATTTTCGAGAGAGAGGAAGGGAGAGGGAGAGAGAGATAGAAACATCAATGAGAGAGAACATCGACTGGCCGCCTCCTGCATGCTCCCCACTAGGGATCTGACCCACAACCTGGGCATGTGCCCTGACTGGGAATCGAACTGATGACCTCTTGGTGCATGGAGCGACGCTCAACCACTGGGCCACACCGGTTGGGCTGTCGGAGTTCTTTATATATTCTGGATATTCTCAGATATATGATTTGCAAATATTTTCTCCTATTCTGTGGGTTGCCATTTTACTCTGTAGATAGCATCCTTTACCTTGAAGACAAATTTACCTGATATTAATATAGTCACTCTAGCCTTCTTACTCTTTTATTTTCATGATTTTTTCCCATCCATTTACTTTCAACCTATGTTTTTATATTTACAGTGCATCTCTTTTAGACTGCTGGTCATTTATTTTTGCTTTCTTTTTTTTCTTTTCCTAAGTCATCTGACAATCTCTGACTTTTAATTGGAGCATTTAGTCCTTTAATAGGAGGGACCTGATCCATTGGCTGGAGATTCCTCATGAAGACAGAACCATCTCATTATGTTTATTTGTTTCTTCTTACCATGTAAGCACACCTTGGGAACATGACGAGCTGGATTTTCCCAACATCGTAGATACAGCCAGACAGGAAAGTGAGTGAGTCATCTTTTAGGTCCCTCAGCAGTCATTTAATGAGACGTTATTGTGCATCTACCTCATGGTGGCCTCTGGGTCTGACATGGTCAAGACAGGAGCTCAGGATAGGATACTGTGATAGGAGTAAACAGGTCCCCAGATCACAAAATGCAAAGGATAAAGGTGTCAGTGATAATATTGAATAATCTCTATTCCTATAGTATCTTTCTTATGGAAAACTGTTCTCTCTACTCTTTTAAATTGCTCTTTTGTTTTTATGTTCTATGTAGAATGGGTCAGGGAGATCATGAATTTAGCCTTGTGGTTTCAATAGTGAAAATTTGTTGGTTTGCATTTGTGGCTGGTGTGCAAGAAAACCAGTCACATAGTTAGAGACTGGGCCTGACTGGCCCCACACTCCAACACAGCTTTGTGTTTCATTTCCATGCAATGATGAACAGGTCTCAATGGAAGGATTCATGAAGGTTGGAGGAGACTCCTTTCTCAGAGACTAGTAAATTCAGCAAATATTTATTGAGACTCTAAACATGAGTCTGACACGGGGATCCGAAGGTCAGTCTCTGCCTCAAGAAGTTCACAATGGAGAGAAGTGGAGGGAGCAAACATGTGAAATAAATATACTTTGGTTCAATAAAATGAGTGAGTTGGGAGCAGGAGAGATTTGTTACCCATGAAGGTGGAGATGGCGTTGGGAAGACAAGTTGTTACTTCAGCTGCATCTTATAGAGAGGTAATACTGGACCGGGCAGGAAAAGGGAGCTGGATGTTCTCAGTACAGGAAACCCTGTGCTGATGAACAGAAATGTCAACAGCAGGACAGATGAGGGGCTCCAGGTAACTCCATGTGACTGAAGCAAAGTGTATACTTTTAGTGGCTTGACAAGACTGAATAGGGGTCAGCAGCAGAGACCAGGTGGTGGATACCAGACCACTAAGTACTGGGCATTTGATCACATAGTGCCTTCCTGGTCCCCAAGATGTGTTCTTCAAAAAAACCCCAGCTTACAAAATGCTGATTGCATTAGAGCTGTCCTGGGGGGAAATGATCAAACAGTGTTTACCAAACTCCTTTTTGTAGAAAATCCATCAAGAACCTCAGTTTTGGAAATTCTGCTGTTAGCTGTGAAAGGCCATGGATGTCAGATATTTACTGAGAAATACAGTCTGGGGAATGAGGAGTCAGGGAGTGGTGGGAAAGAGAACCAAGGATGCTAGTTGGAAGCCTGTTACAGCCGTCTAGGGTGGAGAAGATGCTATGTGAGCCATGTAGTGTAGGAGGGCGTAGAAAGGCTCAGGAATTTACGAAGCATTAGAAAGACTCAGTAGCCCTCCCGGTTTGGCTCAGCGGTTAGAGCGTCGGCCTGCGGTCCGGAGGAGAAAGACTCAGTAGACCAAACTACCATCACCAGGCAGGGACCTGCATCAGCTCCCAGGCTTCTGGCTTTGATCACGTCTAATCAGTGATTGGATGTAACTTCTAACTTCCAGGAGTAGAGTCTGTGCTGGGATGTATTTGAGAGTAAGACATGACTTATAATGGCACTGAAGTCTCTCAAGTGGACGCGCTGGATGAAAGTCTGAGAAGGAGAACAGGACTGCGGACAGAACCCAAAGGGGTCTGAAGAAGTGGGCAGGAAATGGGAAGGAAGAGAAGCAGGAGAGCGGTGTCCTGGCCAGGGGAGGGGAGTGTTACAAGAGAGCAGTTGGTAATCTCCCCACGTGCACATTACAACAGCAGAGAGCTGTGTTTACCTGTCGTATTGGCAGAGATTTATTTATATACCTAACAATACCTATTGTTGCTGAGGGCCTTGTCAATTAAGATGTGCCAAGGCGGTTCTCTGACGCCGAGGAAGGGCCCCAGAGCTCTTCCGCAGGGCTAGAGGCGGTGCGCGTCTCCCGAGCGAGGTTGGGTCATCACGGGGTCCGCAGGGAGCACAGCCGCTGGAACAGCAGAGGCGGCCCTTCTGGGCGCTGTCTGGGGCACTGGGGAGCCAGGTGGGTGGGCGCACTGAGAGCAGCGACTGAGCTGGAGTCAGGGAGAGAGAAGCCCACAGCAATATATGCAAGGGGACAGCGGGAAAGGCGCCGCGAGGCCGGTCAGAAGCTGCGGTGGCGGGGTACCTGTGCCCGTCTGTGCTGGCAGAAGAAGGCGTCTATTCTCTGGGCCTGGCTGGCACCCACGGAGCCCTTTCAGACGGGACTGAGGCCTTGTTTCGGGTTCTGGGGAGAGAGAGAGAACCAAGGCGGGGCTGCCGGGTCACTCATGGCCAGACCAAGACTCGGGATTCCCTCCCGCGCGAGGGCGCTCAAAACACGCCCCGAGGGAGCAGGTCCTTGCTTTCTCCTGACCCGGCCGCTACCCTGGAGTCCTTAGACAGAGTCCGCGTACCGTCCGATGGCGTGGCCAGCGGCTGCGAGGGCAGCCAGGGACGACCCCGATGACCCTGACGACCCTGACGGCTGGTCTGTGAACTCCCAGTCTAATCCGCCCACCACTCACCAGCAGGTGGAATCTCCCGGGCGCCACCACCCACGACATCAATTACATCTCAGAGCTCTTCCCCGGAAGGTGGGTTATTTGGCTCCGCCCTCACGTCCCCATTGGCCCGCCCTGGAGGGGGCGGGACCCAAAGGCCTCGAGCTGGACCGGCGGCCGCAGCCTCGGCGGGCGATAGAGACCGCGGGTTGGACTGAGCAGGGCTCGTGGGTCCGCACCTCCCTGAGCGCCCGGACTGAGCGGGCTTCGGCAGCAGCCCGACTGGAGGGCTCGGCGGCGACAGGCAAATTAGCCGACGGTCCCCCGTCCCCAGAGTAGCCTCGGCCCCAGGTGCTGGCGTCCACGGCCACTCGACTCAGAACCGCGACAGGTGCCGCGCGCTGGGCTCGCTGGGGACGGCGCTGAGGCCGCGGGCGACTCCCGCTCCGTCCCGCCCGCCCCAAGCCCGGCCCGCCGCTCGCCGTCGGGGGTGCCCCGGCCCCGGGCCGGCGGCGAAGCGGATGCGCGTCGGGTGAGCGCCGGCCCGGTCCAGCCCGCCATGGCCGCGCGCCCCGGGCCGCTGTGGCTCCTGGGCCTGGCGCTGTGCGCGCTGAGCGGCGGCGGCCCCGGCCCGCGCCCCCCGCCCGGCTGCCCGCAGCGCCGCCTGGGCCCGCGCGAGCGCCGCGACCTGCAGCGCGAGATCCTGGCGGTGCTGGGGCTGCCCGGGCGACCCCGGCCCCGCGCGCCTCCCGCCGCCGCCCGGCTGCCCGCGTCCGCGCCGCTCTTCATGCTGGACCTCTACCACGCCATGGCCGGCGACGACGACGAGGACGGTGGCCCCCGCGAGCGGCGCTTGGGTCGTGCCGACCTGGTCATGAGCTTCGTCAACATGGGTGAGTGCGGGCTCCGGGATGGGCGTTGGTGAGTCCGCGGTGACCGCGCGACACCCGCGAGAATGCGTGTGTGGGGACAGCGGGCCGAGTGTCCGGGCGCTCCCACGGGGGGCCCTCGGGGAGGAACGCGGGCTGCAGGGGAGCGTGCGCATCCTTGGACAGTGGGTGCCCCTGCAGTGAACCAGGAGTCATCGTGTGGTGGACAGGGCCCCACAGGGCAGTGGGAACTGCCCAGGTCAGGGTGGCCAGGTCTGAGGGGTGTGGGGCTCAGTTAGCTGTGGGTCGGGCAGGGCAGACGCAGGAATGCTAGTCTAGGGGTGTGCCCAGTCACCCCGCTCTCAAACACACCCAAGGGTAGGAATCATGTAATGTCAGGTGGACCTGGGCAGTGCCAGGAAGAGTCTGGTCCTGGGGAGACGGATGAGTAAACAGAGGCTGTGATGCTGTCACTGTGATAAGGGCAGTACTGAAGAGAGGGACAAAGTTCATTGTAGAACACCCGGGTCACATCACCAAAATGACCAGATCGAAGAGGAAAACCCACATGTCAGCCCTGGCCGGTTTGGCTCAGCGGTTAGAGTGTCGGCCTGCGGTCGAGAGACCCGGGTTCGATTCCCGCTAAGGGCACGGACCTCGGTTGCAGTTTGTCCCCGGCCCTGGTTGGTCCTGCGGGTGGCAGCCACTCGATGTGTCCCTTTCACATCGATGTTTCTCTCTCTCTCTCTCTCTCCCTCCCACTCTATCTGAACAAAAAATGGAAAAATGTCCTCAGGAGAGGATTTAAAAAAAAAAAAAAAGAAAACTCACATGTCGGAGTCCACGGTAGCCTCTTCCAGAGCCTGTAGGTGGGGGTGTGGCTGTCAGGGGATCAGGTAGACCCAGCAAAATGGGGAAGTCTGTGGTCTTGCCATTCATGCTCAGAACCTGGGACATGGCTTGATATGCTGTGAGTGTCCAAGCCTCTGGAATGGCCCAATGGGCAGCTGGACCTTTATTGTTCTCCCATGCAAAGCCTAGCTTTTCCTCTTGGTAGCCAGATCTTGAAGCTATTTACTCTTAAAGTCTCAAAGATATCTTTATCCATTATTAAACTCTTTAATGTACAGTCATGAATATTTGTTCCTCATCCTCTCTGTCTCCTGTTTGTAGCAAGTAAGGGGCAGGGATGTGGGCTCAGGTAGATGCCAGACTGGACCTGAGGACTCAAGACTGTTGCTCAGCTCAAGGTGGGGAGAGCTGAGGGGCTAAGAGAAGGGACAGGACCCTTGCCCAGGCCACCAGCCTTCCTTTACCTACACTCCTACAGCATTTCTTGATTCTCCCAACAGCCCAGTTAACAGCCATGATATTCATCTGCATCTCCCAGAGGAGGACAGTGACGCTTGGAAAGGCAGTGTCATGCCCAGGATAGCACAGCCTCTCTGTGGCTGAGCCAGGACAGGCCCAGGTGGTGTGGCCCTACATCCAGTCCTCAAGGACATTTCTGCTGTGATGGGGGCAGACTTTTAGGATTGAGGGAACTTTCAGAGCGATTCAGGCAGAGGAACCCAGAGGATGGAGCAGCAACAGGAATTGTGGGGTTCTCAGTTATGTGCTTCCTACACAAAGGCACGGAGAGGGGACAGCCAAGGAGGCCTGTCCCTCCCATTCCAGAACTGATGGTGGGCTGAGGTGGGGGAATGAGCAGTAGGAGGCAGCTGTTAACTTCTGCAGAGAGCCCAGTACCAAGCACGGGACTTGGGTCACTGAGTTCTAGATGCTGCCTTCCTGGTTAGAGGGCAGGGTGGGGACTAGGGACAGAATATGTGGAACTGAGGCTGGAGCTCTGTACTTGGGACAAGCTGACCCAGGGCTCAGGACCAAGAAGAGCTGTAGATGGAGTCACCCGGAAAATGACCCCAAGGGAGCCATCTATTACAGTGAGTCACGGCCCAGCCCATGTCCTGCTTCAACCCGCATCCCCTGGGTCAAGGCGTGAAGAGCCCTAGTGGGAGCTGCTGCTGTGATTCAAGCAGCTTCCTGAGCTCAGGAAGACCTGGTTCCCCTCCTGACTCTGCTGTGTGATCTTAGGCAAGTCCCTCCCCTCTCTGAGCCTCAGGTCCCTTCTTGTAAAATGGGGCTCCTAGTGCTCAGTGCATCCTCAGAGTTGTGTGTTTGGTTGATACATGGGAGGAGCAGAAAGTCAGCCCCCTCTTTTAGGGTGACCCTGGGCCTCATCACTGCTGAGTCCAGTCCCTTCCAGCTACCACCCAGCCTTGGTTCAGATGTGACAGGAATGTCCCCATGTGTCAAACCCAGAAACAGAATTTAAAAGCCAACCACAGGTGTTTCCACCTAATTTTAGAATAAAGACTAGCATTTGAAGTTCCATAGCTCTAGAAGTCCTCATTTTACCCATGCGGCACCATGCAAAGCTGATTTACCAGCCTTGTTTCATGGACTCAGAGAGTTTGAGTGGCCAGCTCAGGGCCACACAGCACATTCATGTCATCATCCAGGCTGTGGATTCCAAGTCCCAGCTTCTTCCTCCACCATCTCTGTGTATTTTGTTAAGATCTAAGGCCTGTGGGATCAACAGGCTAGTCCTTGTGCAGTGGAAGCCCAGTTGTGGATGGGCCCAACCAGCTGTCAGAAGGGACTTCTTTTTTTTTTTTATCCTCACCTGAGGACATTTTTTTCCATATTTTGTTCAGAAAGAGTGGGAGGGGGGGAGAGAGAGAGAGAAACATCGACGTGAAAAGGACACATCGAGTGGTTGCCACCCGCACGACCCAACCAGGGCCGGGGACAAACTGCAACCGAGGTACGTGCCCTTAGTGGGAACCGAACCCCAGGCTCTCTGGACCACAGGCCGACGCTCTAACCGCTGAGCCAAACTGGCCAGGGCAGAAGGGACTTCTTTATTCTGACATACTAATTGCACTAGTAGAACTCTCAGTGAAAGTGGTTTTAACTATTAATTACCTAGACTGATTTGGGGGAGAGAGGATCAGACACCTAGCAGGACTCTTTTCTCATTTGGAGGCCCTGTCCCCAGGCCCCTGAACCACGTGGAGTCTGATAGCAGAGTTGCTGTGCTATCAGTGCCCATGCCCAGTCTCCCACACCTGCTGCCTCTGTTGGCCTCACCTGGCTCCTGAGAAATGAGACCTGGTGCCAGCCAGGTCCCTGACCACAGTGGCAGCCTGTGGAACCCAGTAGCCCTAGGCCTCTGTGGCCAGACTTAGAGGCTCTGCCTGGCCTGTTTGTTAATCTTATACTTGTAGAATCTTGGCTTCCTGTGGCCACAACACAGTAATGGGGGCAGATACTCATGTGGAGCAGACAGAGCCTACCCCTGGTGTCCCGTGGGCTCGGGAGGGGACAGCTCTGAGCTGGAGCAACACCCAGTTTCTTGTCCTCCATGTCCTAAGTCAGGCTCCTTCTCTACTCTGGGCCTCTGGTTTCCCATCCTGTCTACAGTGACGGTGTCAGAAAAACAAGGGGCCTCCCCCAGCTCTGACCCTGTAGCTCTGTCAGAGGTACCTCCTCACAACACCACCCCATCCCTCCGAGCACAGGTATGACTGGCTGTACCTCAGGCTGGCTCAGCCCCTCCTGAAGGAGCAGAGACAGGAAGGATCAACTCTGCTTATTCCTCCAGAATCCTTCTATACCACATGTCAGTGTGGTGACAGGTACTCCTCTTCCAGATTGAGAAACTGAGGCACAAAAGCACCGCAGGCAGAAGTCCAGCCAGAAATGAATGGAGCCATCTTCCCTTTTGTCCTGCCCCTTCCCTGCACCAGACTGATTTTGTCCTGGATCTTGGGCGACTGAGGACAGAGGTGTTGACAAACTGAGGCTGTTGGATTTGGGAGAGGCAGAGCTTGCTGGGAAAGAGGCATTGGGCCCAGGTCCTACTCAGCCCCGAGACCTCAAAGGGCTGACTCTGTACCTCCATGAGCCCCAGGGTCACTTTCTTTGGTTCTTCACTAAGGAATTCTTCCATTTTTTTTACCAGTTCACTCAAATAGTCATGTGGCACCTGCTCTATGCCAGGCACAGTTCTAGTTACTGAGATATGACTGAACAAAACAACATCCCTCCCTCATGGAGCTGATCTTGTAGTGGGAAAGACAAATAACAAACACAAGAACCAAACACAGTGGATTGTCAAGTGGTCTAGAGAGTGACACCCCTGTCTGGACACAAGGAGGGGGTGGACAGTGGGAAAGTAGACAGGACTGGGGTGGAGAGTTCTGACCTGGGACTTAACAGAATTTTCATTTTGACTCGACCACCTACTCTTAGTGTGATCTGTACTTTCCAGTCCACCTCTCAGATCCTCAGTTTCCTGTTCTGTAAAATAGAGATGCTCATAGTACCCACCTTGTGGGGCTGCTCAGGGATCGTGTGAGATGACACCCAGGGATGACCCCATGCCTAGACCTCCACACCTGTTCCTTCATTTGCATCTCACAGTTATTGTCATATCTTTATTTTATTTTAATTTTTTTTCTTTATTGATTTTTAGAGAGAGATAGAAACATCTATGAGAAAGAACATGGATTGGCCGCCTTCTGCATGCTCCCCACTGGGGATTTGGCCCAAAACCTGGGCATGTGCCCTGACCAGGAATCGAACCAGTGACCTCTTGGTGCATGGGTCAACGCTTAACCACTGAGCCACACCAACTGGGCTCACATCTTTGTTTTAAGGAGTGAGGTTCAGAGAAGTTAGGTGATTTTCCCAAGCCACACAGCAGGTGGTCTCCCTGCCTGTACACCCTCTGCTCTTCTCTTACGTAGATGCTGCCTCTCCACCACCCTGAGGCCTGGCCCATCATTAGGTCCAGTAAGTGCCTTTGAATCAGAATAGTATTGAATATATGCTGTAAACTGAGAATTCTGTTTAAAAAATATCTTTGTTTTGGGATTTATAAAACTAATGCATGTTCATTGTAGAAAATTCATGTGATATAGATTTATTATAGAATTTCATTATAGAAAATTCAGACCATATGTTTAGAAACATAATATGGAAGCCACTAGTAATCCTCCCTCTGCGTCAGAGAAAATCCACGTTTTAATCCTTTGATACAGGTCCCTGACCAGCCCTGATATTTTATCAATATAGATACTAACATTGCAATTATTTTTTACAAAGTGGGACATAAATGCCCACTGATTTGCTACTTTGTCTTTCATTTAACAGTAAATCCTTTTTCTATCTTAAGAGCTTACTATTAGAGGACCACATGCCCAGAGGTATTTCTCTTAATTTTTTTTTTTTTCATCCTCACCCGAGGACACTTTTCCACTTTTTGTAGAGTAGGAGGGAGAGAGAGGGGAAGAAAGAGAGAGAGAAACATTGACGTGAAAGGGACACATCGAGTGGCTGCCACCCACACAACCCAACCAGGGCCGGGGACAAACTGCAACCGAGGTACATGCCCTTAGCGGGAACCAAACCCGGGTCTCTCTGGACCTCAGGCTGATGCTCTAACCACTGAGTCAAACCGGCCAGGGCCCAAAGGTATTTCTCTTTAAAAAAACCTAATTAGCCCGGCTGATGTGGCTCAGCGTTGATCTGTGCACCAAGAGGTTGCCAGTTTGATTCTGGGTCAGGGTACGTGCCCAGGTTGTGGGCCAAATCCCCAGTGGGGGGCATGCAGGAGGCGGCCAATCAATGTTCTCTCTCATCGATGTTTCTATCTCTCTCTCCCTCTCAAAAAAAAAAAAAATTAGCCCTGGCCGGTTTGGCTCAGTGGTTAGAGCGTCGGTGTGCGGTCCAGAGAGACCCGGGTTTAGTTCCCACTAAGGGCACGTACTTCGGTTGCAGTTTGTCCCCGGCCCTGGTTGGGTCATACGGGTGGCAACCACTTGATGTGTCCCTTTCACGTTGATGTTTCTCTCTCTCTCTCTCTCTCCCCCTCCCACTCTATCTGAACAAAAAATGGAAAAATGTCCTTGGGTGAGGATTAAAAAAAAATTAAATTAAATTAGCTTAAAAAAATCTGTTGACATAAAATCGTAAGATATTTAAAATGTACATTGTGGTTATGTGAGATATATATATATATAGTTTAAAAATTCCCTTCATCTAACTTTTTTTTTTTATCCTCACCCGAGGACATTCTTGCATCTATCTTCAGATAGAGCAGGGGGGAGAGAGGGGGAAAGAGAGAGAGAAAGAAACATCGATGTGAGAGACACATCGAGTGGTTGTCACCCACACGACCCCAACAGGGGCCAGGGATGAACTGCAACTGAGGTACGTGCCCTTAGCGGGAACCGAACCCAGGACTCTCCGCATGGTGGGCTGATGCTCGAACCACTGAGCAAAACTGGCCAGGGCCATCTAACTTATTAACAGATTCATCACCTCACATATTGATCTTTGTGTGTGTGTGTGTGTGTGTGAGAACATTTAAGTTCTCCTTTAGCAAATTTCACTTATACAACACAGTGCTATTACCTATAGTCACCATGTTTTATATTAGATCGTCAGACCTTATTTATCTTATAATTGAAAGTGTATACCCTATTATCAACTTCTTCCTATTTCCCCCAACCCCAGCCCCTGGCAACCACTTTACTTTCTGTTTCTATGAGTTTAACTTTTTATTTTATTTTTAAAATGTTTTTATTGATTTTAGAGAGAGATAGACACATTATTTGCTGCCTCCTGCACACCCCCTGCTGGGGATCAAGCCCACAACCCCTAACCAGTGACCTCTTGGTACATGGGACCACGCACAACCAACTGAGTCACCTGCAGGGTGAGTTTGACGTTTTTAGAAAAGATTCCACATATGAGTGATGCTATACAGTATTTATCTTTGGCTTTTTCACTTAGCATAAAAACTTCATGGCTCACCCTGGCCGGTTTGGCTTAGCAGTTAGAGAGTCGGCCTGCAGTCCAGAGAGACCCGGGTTTGGTTCCCGCTAAGGGCATGTACCTCGGTTGCAGTTTGCCCCCGGCCCTGTTTGGTCGTGCAGGTGGCAGCCACTCGATGTGTACCTTTCATGTCGATGTTTCTCTCTCTCTCTCTCCCCCTCCCACTCTATCTGAACAACAACAACAAAAATGAAAAAATGTCCTTGGGTGAGGATTAAAAAACACACAAAAAAACCTTCATGGCTCACAGTTCATCCATGTTTTCACAAATGGCAGAATTTCCTTCTTTTTCATGGCTGAGTAATAATCCATTGTGTGTGTGTATATGTATATATATGTATATATACTGTGTTTTCTTTGTTCATTTATTGATGGACATTTAGATTATTTCCATATCTTGGATATTGTGATAATGCTGTAATGAGCAGGGGAGTAAAGATATCTCTTTGATTTAAAAAAGCCCGGCCAGTGTAGCTCAGTGGATTGAGCATTGCCCCATGGACTGAGAGGTTCCGGTTCAGTTCCCAGTCAGGGCGCGTGCCCGGGTTGCGGACTTTATCCCCAGTAGGGGGTGTGCAGGAGGCAGCCAATGATGTGGCTCTCTCACATTGATGTTTCTATCTCTCCTTTCCTCTCTCTCTAAAAAAAAATCAATAAAATATTTTTTTTTTAAAAAAGATATTTCTTTGAGATGCTATTTTCATTTCTTTTGGGTATATACCCAGAAGTGGGATTATTAGATCATAGAGTAGTTCTATTTTTAATTTTTTGAGGAGCCTCCATTAGGATTTCCATAGTGGCAGCACCAGTTTACATTCCTACCAATAGGACACAAAGGTTTCCTTGTCTCCACACTCTTGCCAACACTTGTTATCTTGTCTTTTTGATGATATCTCATTATGGTTTTGACTTGCATTTCTTTGATGATTAGTGATGTTGAGCATCTTGTCATCTACCTTTTGGCTATTTGTATGTTTGTTTTGGAAAAATGTCTATTTGGTTCTTTTGCCCATTTTAAAATCAGATTGTTTGTTGTTGTTTGCTATTGAGTTGTATGAGTTCTTTATATATTTTGGTTATTAACCCCTTGTCAGATATGTGGTTTGCAAATATTTGATCCCATTCCAAGGGTTGCCTTTTCATTTTGTTGATGGTTTCATTTTGTTAATGGTTTCTTCCCAAGAATTAAAGGTGGGTCCCTTTTCCCCAAACCCTGTCTGGCCACCAGGATGGTATTCCCTGTGAATCCCTGATGACTGACTCCTCTTCCCCAGCCCTCATCTCCTCAGTGTTTTCTTATCATTCTGGGGTAAATGATTGCTGTAGCCCTCAGCTGACAGAGGAAGCTGAGTCTCAAAGAGTATGAGTGACTGGCCAATTCCTGGGAGCTCAGATCCACAGGAGCAGATGTGAGAACTGAGTCACTGCAGTGAGGAGGGTTGGCCCTGGAGTGGGAGATCAGAGTGGTTAATCATTCTGGAGTAGGACACACGGTTTTAATCCTAGGTCGCCCATTTGAGAGCTATGAGATGTCAAACAGTTTACCTAAAATATCTGCATCTCAGTTTCCTCACCTTTACAACTGAGATAATACCTGTGTCATAGTATAATGGTTAAATATGTAAGGCATTTAAAAACTTAGCAGCCCCAGTCGGTTTGCTCAGCGGTTGGAGCGTCGGCCTGCGGTCCAGAGAGACCCGGGTTCAGTTCCCACTAAGGGCACGTACTTCGGTTGCAGTTTGTTCCCGGCCCTGGTTGGGTCATGCAGGTGGCAACCACTCGATGTGTCCCTTTCATGTCAATGTTTCTCTCTCTCTCTCTTCCTCTCTCTCCCTCCCACTCTATCTGAACAAAAAATGGAAAAATGTCCTTGGGTGAGGATAAAATAATAAAATAAAATAAAAAAAATAAAAACTTAGCAAATGCCTGGCTCTGCTCAAAATGGCAGTCAGTATGATGAGGCCTGCTGTGTTTATCCACACCCCCTCCACCCCATCATTTCCTTAGGGAATAGTCAACTAGTGAAGAGTACAGATCCAGGACTGGGCTGCCTGGGTAAACACAAGCAGAAATGGCCTGTGCAACATGCCCAATGTGGTGCCTGACATGGGTCAGTTCTTAAAAATGGGAGCTGGCACATTATTTCCCACCTCTACGCATTTGCCTAGAAAACTCTGTTTCCTTTCTTCTTGTCAAAATTCTTCCAGTCTCAGTTATGTTTTATAGAAAAGTATCTCTGACACCCCAAGGCATCCTCCATGGTCAGAGCCTCCATGCTCCATCGTGTGTGTTATTCTTAGGATTCTAGTCTCTTCCTGCTTGTAGATTCAGGTGTGTGTCTACCCTCTTTCTCCTTCTCCCCAGGAGACCATGCACCGTGAGAACAGGGACCCAATCTGACTTCCTGCCCCTCCCCCTGCCAAGCACCCCATCTCTGTGAGTCAGGTGCTCGGGTGGAGGAGCCTGGCTGGTGGGCGAAGCAGGGCCAGCCCTCTCTGTCTTTTCAGAAGCTGACGATGGGTGCGGCATGTCCCTGGGTCCTCCCCCGGGATCCTGAGTCCCTTCGGGGTCTTGCTTGGAGGAAGGTGGCTTCAGCAGGCATTCTCAGGGCACCTGTTGACAGCAGAACCTTGAAGACAGGTGTCCCCATCCCAGTACTGCCACCCAGGGGAACTCTAGGGCCGCTCATTTTATTTATTTATTTATTTTTCTTTTATCCTCACCCGAGGATATTTTTCCATTTTTTGTACAGATAGAGTGGGAGGGAGAGAGAGGAAGGGAGAGAGAGTGAGAAACATCGATGTGAAGGGACACATCGAGTGGCTGCCACCCGCACGACCAACCAGGGCCGGGGACAAACTGCAACCGAAGTACGTGCCCTTAGCGGGAACCGAACCCGGGTCTCTCCGAACCGCAGATCGACACTCTAACCGCTGAGCCAAACTGGCCAGGGCTAGGGCCGCTCATTTTATATCAGCTCGAGCCTGAAAGTCCACGTGGAGGACCCCAACCTGACAAGTGACCCCTGGCAAGTCTGCCCCTTCTGGGCCTCAGTTTCCCCACCTATGCAGAGTCGCCCTGAAGGCCTTTGCAGCTCTGACCAAAGAATGTGCCCACCCCTGCCTCCTGATGGGGGCTCCTCCAGGGGTGAGGCCCAGGGTGGAGGCACAAGCGGCCCACCTCCTCATGGGACACATTCCCCAGGGGAGAGAGGGACGTGTTCCCGAGACCACATCTTTCTGGGAAGCGCCCACAGTTCAGTTTTCCCCGGGTCTGAACTGGAGGGATCGCATCCTCCTTGCTCACATCTCCTTGGATCTGTTTTTGGCCGTGGCCGGCTTGATGTGGTGGCGTGTGCGGTGTTCCCTTTAATTTGGGTCTGAAGCCGTCTGAGGCCCGGACCGGTAATTATGAGTGCAAGAGCCATTTATGGACAGAGCTTGAAAAAAGTCAGTAATGAGAACTGACTAAAAATACCTCAGCAATGAAACCCTGGGCCTCCTCTCAGCAGCACTGAGATTTCTGGCTCAGGAAGCCCTTCAGGAAGCAGAATCGATAGGTGATCAATTCTGTGGCTCCCCAGTGGGCCTGCACGGGCCGTGGGGACCCGCGCCTTGTGTTAGGTCTGAAGTGAGCCCCTTGGCCTCCGTTACTGGCAGGACCAGCCAGACAGGCCCAGCCTGTCCGCCTCTGGGGCCCTGGGGGAGCCTGCCCTCCACCTCAGGACTGGCCAGTCCCACGGGAAAGTGAAAAACATGAGTGGCCTCTGATGGAGACACTGTGATATGGAAGCCTCTCTCAGACCAGTAGCAATTCCCTAGCTCAAGGGCTAGGGGTGCTGGACACTGAGCCACTCTCCTGGGGACCAGGAGCCCTTGGGAGAAAGGGGCCTGGCCCCCCTCTGGGCCACTGGAACACAGGGGGTTATAAGGGGGCCACGGAGAGCTTCCCGCTTCCACTTCGCATTGTTTGGTCTCTGCCCCCAAACTGCTCACCGGCCATGGGGCGGATGAACCAGGGACAGGGGCCCCTGGGATGGGGAAAGGGCGAGCCCAGCAGGCTGATCTGTGGGGTCAGAGGAGGACAAGGGACTTTCACAGCTAGACTGAGAGGAAAGCAGCCTTCAGACATGGGATGGGGGCCACGCGGAAGAGGGTGGCTTCCAGGAGGGACGCAGGGGAGGGTGTTGGCAGCCAGTGGACCGGCAGGGCCAGCTCAGGGGGGTCCTGGAATGCAGAGCTGAGCTTGGGGGTCCTGGGGCCCTGCAGGGCTGGGGAAGAGTTTGAGGGCAGGAAGGACAGACGGTCAGAAGACTCTAGTCTCTTAACAGCTGCCTTGGGCTGGAGGAAGTGGGGGTCTTGTGAAGTCTTACTTTTGGGTCAGAAACAAGATAGACTTAGGTCATCTGGGTGACTCTAAATTTTGTCCAGGGCACAAAAATAGCTGAAGCCTTTGCTGGTGCAGGGCTGGTGGGTGCAGGGTGTGGCATCGGGAGGTGTAGCCTGTGAGGGGCGGGTGCAGGGCCTCAGGCATGGAAAGGCAGAATGTTGACTGGTCGTGGCGGTAGAAGCCGCCTCCTGCCCACAGGGGCCCTTCCGGCAAACGTGGGACCGGAGGTTGTTTAATGGGGTTGGAGGAGAAGGCTCAGAGTCCCATTAGCGCATGGTGATTCATGATTGTTTATTGTTCCGGAAGCCACATTAAGGCAATCCAGAAACTCATTTTGTTTGCTGCTTCCCCAGACAGAAGCTGGTTCGGTGTTTGAATATTTTTGGCAGCTTTTGTAATTTTGTGGGAAATAAACATGTAGAGGTCCCTATTGAGCAAGGCATAGCTTTGTCTGTTCCTCGAACCCAGTGAGTAGCTTTGAGCACATGGCTTCTTTTTTTTTTTTTATTGTTTTATTTTTTTTGTTACAGATGTTTCTCCTTTTTTACCCCATTGGCACCCCGCTCCCCATCCCCCCACGCCCTGTCCCCGGCTTTGTTGTCCATGTCCATTGGTTATGCATACATGCATATAAGTTCTGTGGTTTATCTCTTCCCACCCCTCCCACCCCCTCTTCTGAGGGATGTCAGTCTGTGCCCTACTTCCATGTTTCTGGGTCTATGGTATTCCTCAAACTGTTATGTTCATTATATTCCGTATATAAGTGAGATCATGTGGTATTTGTCTTTTTCTGCTTGGCTTATTTCACTTAGGATAATACTTTCCAGGTCCCTCCATGTCGTCTCAAAGGATAAGAGATCTTTCTTTCTTACAGCTGCATAGTACTCCATTGTGTATATGTACCACAGCCTTTTTATCCATTCGTCTACTGATGGACACTTGGGCTGTTTCCAGACCTTAGCTATTGTAAATAGTGCTGCTATGAACATGGGGCTACATATATTCTTCCTGATTGGTGTTTCAGGCTTCTTAGGGTATATTCCTAGAAGCAGGATCACTGGGTCAAATGGAAGTTCAATTTTTAATTTTTTGCGGTAACACCATATTGTTTTCCATATACTTGGCCTCTTATACTTTTGCCATTGTGGCCTTGGGACTGTTGTGTCAAAGGATAAATTCATAAGTAATTTTGCAAGAGGATATTGCCAGATTCCTCTCCATGGCATTCCTACTAGCAACGGGTGAGAATGTTCACATCCGCTCTTACCTATTTCTCAGAGGAATTCCACACTGAGTTCCCTAGGACAAGCACCCCCACCCGTTCCCATTACTCTTGATCATTTATGATAGATATGACATCCCCTATTTTACTTGTTTTTTGTTTGTGTTCTGTCTCCCCAATAGACTGTAAACTCCATGAGTGCAGAGACCTGACTTATCTGTCCTGTTACTGCTGTATTTCCTATGTCCAGAACAGTCTTATATACAGTAAGAATTTTTTTAAATCCGTACCTGAGGATGTTTGTTTATTTTTATTTTTATTTATTTATTTATTTTCATTTTTTGTTCAGATAGAGCGGGAGGGAGAGAGAGGAAGAGAGAGAGAGAGAAACATCGATGTGAAAGGGATACATCGAGTGGCTGCCACCCGCATGACCCAACTAGGGCCAGGAAAAACTGCAACCGAGGTACATGCCCTTAGTGGGAACCGAACCCGGGTGTCTCTGGACCTCAGGCCCACACTCTAACCGCTGAGCCAAACTGGCCAGGGCTGTTTATTGATTTTTAGAGAGGGAGAAAGGGAGGGAGAAAGCAAGAGAGAGAGGAGAAACATCCATATGAGAGAGAAAAACCTATTGGCTGTCTCCCACACATGCCCTGACCAGGGATCAAACATGCTACCGAGGTTTGTGCTCCGACTGGGAATTGAACCAGCGACTCTTTGGTCTGCAGGCTGATGCTCCAAGCGCTGAGCCAAACTGGCCAGGGCGATAAATTTGTTCATAAATCGAACTTGATAAATTAATGAATAAATAAGTGAGCAAATGAGTACAGAAAAATGTCACTCACAATCTCCCCTTCCCTCCACTCCATGGTCTTAAAATTTCTGACATGGGCTACTGATGGTATCTTGGCACAAAGTTGGGAGATTGCAAGTCAGGCCCATCCTAAACTGTTGAATGACCGCCCCGCCCAGCCCATTGCTTATTTACAAAGACCTTTCACAGTCCCTGAGGAAAGCTGGTCAGTATCTTTATTCTCAGTTCACAGAGAAGGAGAGGAAGCCAGGAGGAGAAGTACAAGCCTGGCTGGTGCAGGGTCAGGCCTGCAATGGCCGTGGCCACAGCACTGTGTGCTGCTGAAGCTGCCTCACTGGCTAAAGCAAGCTTCATCTGAAGGTTAATGAGGAGGAAACAGAGAGGCCAGAAAATGCTTTCCCAGAGCACCACATGGGGAACCATCTCTCCTAATTCAAAGCAACGCCCACTGAAAAAGCTGCAAATCCACAGGTGTTCTCTTCCCACCCTCCTCATTGACCATCAGTCAGATAAACCAGTTGCTCTTTTTTTTTTTTTTTTTTTTTATCCTCACCTGAGGACATTTTTCCATTTTTTGTACAGATAGAGTGGGAGGGAGAGAGAGGAAGAGATAGAGAGAGAGAGAAACATCGACGTGAAAGGGACACATCGAGTGGCTGCCACCCGCACGACCAACCAGGGCCGGGGACAAATCGCAAGCGGGAACCAAACCCGGGTCTCTCTGGACCGCAGGCCGACGCTCTAACCGCTGAGCCAAACCGGCCAGGGCACCAGTTGCTCTTTTTACCCAGTTCCACACTTCAGGAAATTTCGCCACTTTCTGATGAAAATCTTTTTTTTAAGGCTCCCCACTTTCTGGTGCTTGTCTGGAACGGCCAGGGCGGGCAGTTTCCTGTGCTGGAGCTCCCGGTGGTTCATCAAAACACACGGGACGGAAGTTGGGAACTAGAGTCAGTTCAGGGGAACAAGGTGCTCTTGACCCAGGAAGGGAGGGAGGCCGCAGGGTCGGTGCCCGCCTGGAGCTGGCAGGTTTGTGGGTTGTTCCCTTTGTCCCAGGGGCCAACATGAAAATCTGCATCAGGCCCGAAGACAGGGACTCTCAGTGACCCCATGACCCACCTGTCAGCTCCTGGTGACCTGTGTCAGGGTCTGATGAAGGGTGTGAGGAATGACACCCTTCCCTCTCTGTGCCACACCCTGTGACGGCCAACAGCCTGGACCTGGTTCATCCTGCAGACCGGGGAGTCTTACACAGCCACGTAACGGAGGTGGTCTGTGTGGTCCCTGAAGCCATGCAGTTGTCACCAAAGTTGTCTGTCTAGAACCCTGCCCTCCACGCTCTCCGTCTGTGCGGGAGGACCCCGATGCCACCCTGTGTCTCCCTGCGGGTACTTGCTGGGTGTCCAGTGCCCTGTGTGCTGATGGACATTCTGTTTTCTCTCCTCCCTGGCCTGGGGGTGAAACACTCATCTCCTCCTGCCCAAACATGTGTGTGCGCTGGCCCCACCCAGCACAGCTGTTTGCCCATCCATCACTTGACCAGGTTCCCACCACAGGACAGGAAGTGCTCCCCACATCCACCTCCGCCACCAGCCTGGTGACTTGTGGTCACTGAGCCCAGTAGCCAGAGAGAGAATTTTTAAAAAGACTCACAGACATGCAATTAAAATCTCAGTGTTGGGTTTGGGGGAAGGTGCTGGGCGGCTCCCGCCCCTGCTTTCCGGAAACACAGATTTTTAGTGTTTGAAAGTGACAGAAGGCTAAAGTGAGACGGCCCTAAATACACTGTCCTGGGCATTTCCGGCAGCTGGGGAAATGTGGGATTTATTTTGCACAAGCGGCCTCTTGCCCAGAGTGTTGGACCAGCCCCCGCAACGCGGCCACCTCGGGTCCCCCTCCAGCTTGTGCTTCTCCCCACCTCCACGCACAGCTTCCACACCACGCCACCCACCTGCTCCCCGCTGCCCAGAACCCTGCCCCCCACTGGCCAGAGGCACAGCCCATGCTCCTAGGCCAGAACTCCAACCCTCCTCAGTCAGGCCACAGCCAGACGCACACCCATACCCCACCCTGCTGAGCTGTGGGTGGCCCTGGCCCACTCAACCTGTGCACTCGATGTCCCCTCTGCCTAGAATGCCCTCCCACCAACTCCACCTGCCAAGACCCCGTCCCGTCCTTTAAGCCAGTTCAGATGTCACCTCCTCCAGGAAGCCTGCTCAGATTCCATCACACATGGGACCCTCCGACTTCCCCAGCACTTGACGGGGCCTCTCGAGAAGCTGTGACTCCTACCTTGTTGCTTCTTGTTCCTTTCCACCTCTCCTCTGGCCCTCCCTCCTCCTTCATCTCGTCCCAAGAGGAACCTTGACCGTTTGCAGTGTTTTATGGCTGTTGTTTCCCTGTCTGTGCTGTCAGTCCCTCAGCTCTAGGCCTTTGCTCACACTGGTCCCTCCCTCTGCAGTGTCCTTGTCCCATGTCCTCGTGGCAAATTCACGGACACCCCTCAAGGCCCAGCATGAGCATTCACTGTCCCCCAGGTCCCATCCACACACATCGATAGACTCGGAAGTGTACTCGGTCATGGCCCTGCCCACCCCGTGGCCTCTTCTGCCTTGGGTCTGAAGTCCAGCTCTCCAGAGGAGGGACACGTCCTCTCTGCCTCACCTGTGGGTCCCAGAGCCAGTAGGGGGCTGGGCTGAGACCTGCTGGGTTTGAGGCTTGGGGGCCAGAAATGGAAGCTGCCCTTGTGGGCCCCGCTGTGTGTCAGGCGCTGTGCCGGGCACCTCACTACAGGGCTCACGGGGCCCTCTCAGCACCTGGGGCAGAGCCTGTGGGCCAGCCCATTCCCCAAGGAGGAAATGCCCCTCCCAGCTGCCCAGGACCCTGGCTCCCTCTGGGCCCTGCCCCCCGGGAGCCCGAGCCCAGAACCGGGAGTGAACTCCAGCCCACCTTGTCTTGCAGTGGAGCTCGACCCCGCCCTGGGCCACCAGGAGCCCCACTGGAAGGAATTCCGCTTTGACCTGACCCAGATCCCAGCGGGGGAGGCGGTCACAGCTGCTGAGTTCCGGATTTACAAGCTGCCCAGCACCCACCTGCCCAACAGGACCCTCCATGTCAGCATGTTCGAGGTGGTCAGAGAGCAGGCCAACAGGTGCTTGCCCCACACCCTGCCCCCAGCCAAGCCTCTGTGGGTGTGTCCGTCCAGCCGTGGGGGTACATTTCCCCGGGGACAGAAGGGGAGCTTCCTGGGAGCACATCCTCAGAGATGAAGGGTGCTTGGCCCAAGGCCCTGGCACCCAGGCACCCTGGCATCCTGGCATCCTGGCTGTGGGACCTTGGACGGGTCACTGAGCTCATAAACCTCAGTTTCCCCATCTGTCCACGGGGCACTAGCACCTTTCACGGTCGATACAGTGAGATAAGGCAGTGAGGCGCCCAGCTGAGAGCCAGGAGGGTCGATGCCTGCCCCACGAGTGGTTCCCAGGTGGGCACTGGAGACACGAAGGCAGCTGTGCCGGCTTCGGTTAATTGTTCTTTCGTATCCACAGGGAGTCTGACTTGTTCTTTTTGGATCTTCAGACGCTCCGAGCTGAGGACGAGGGCTGGCTCGTGTTGGACGTGACAGCAGCCAGTGACCGCTGGTTGTTGAACCACAACAAGGACCTGGGACTCCGCCTCCACGTGGAAACAGAGGACGGTAAGACTCAGGGGTCCGGCAGCAAACCTTCCCTGGGCTCTGATCAGAGAGGTCTGGGTTGAATCGCAGCTCTGCAGCTTCCTGACTGAAACCGTGGCAGGTTACTTACCTTTCCAAGCCTCTGTTTTTCTCATCTGTAGGGAGGATTCACTCATTCATTCATTCACCAGGTGTGTGGGGACAGAGCCTCCTTTATCCCAGGCAGTGGGGATAGAAAGCCCGAAGGTGGGCCCCAGACTGGCGTGTGTGACGACATCGAGGGACTGCCATGGCTGGAGCAGAGTGGACCAGGAGAGGCTGGAAGGAGAGGAGATTGAGAGGCAGGCAGGGCATTCTGAGTCGGGGTAAACCAGGGTAAGGGGTTGGAGTTTTTAGGGAGCTTCTTGAATGGAATAGCAGTGGAAGGTGGCAGGATCTGATTCAGCTTTTTGTGGAAGACCCCCCCCAAGGAGGTGGGCATCACTCCCATCCCTCAGTGGGGGCTCTCCTCCGTGACTGGCTTCCCGGAGGACAGTGTGTAGGGGGAGGGGAGGGAACTTGACAGTGGGGAGAGCTGACCAGCTCCATCTCAGCCAGGTGGTCAAGGTTCCTATGAATAACTCATTTGGCTCCTGTGTACCCTGGATATGGGGGATGAGAAGGACACTTCTCCTTGGGGGTCTTCTCCCAAAACCCATAACCCCAGTGTAACCATGAGAAAAACATCAGACAGACCAAAATGAAGGACAGCCTGCAGAATGCCTGACAAGTACTTCTCAAAACTGTCAAGATCATCAAAAACAAGGAAAGCCTGAGAAATTATCAAATGGGCAGCTCTTGAATTTGAGGCTGGCATGTATGCCAGCTTGGGCATAGGAATCCCTCTTCTGGCCAACGACTACATCTGCCCCAATATGACTGTTCATCTCCACAGTGAGTGGGATCCCGGGCTCGGGGCCATTTCCATTAAAAGAGGACGTAGGCGCAGACCTCACCAATGCGGGCAAGCAAACGGTCGCCATTCTTCCTGGGGCTGTTTTCTCCAGCGACCACCCATTTGCTGTGATCCGAGGGGACACACCCACCTAACCATGCTAGGAGCCATGCAGGTTTCCAGACAGGTGACCTGGAAGAAGGTGAAGGGAATGGGGTGCGATGGATTTGGTGTCCAGTATCAAGGCCAGAGTAGTGGTCACTGTGGAGCACCGCACCAAGGCCAGGGAGCCCACAGGCATGGAGCAGCGCTCGGTGCCCCTGACTGGGGAGCGGTGCGTGGCCCGAATCATCATGTAAAGGGCCGTGTTTGACGTGCACAGGAGGAAAGGCCTGGCGCTGGTCGAGCTCCGGGAGGCCTGGCGGCGGAGGACTCCCAAGGGGCACGGGGAGCGCCTTTGCCGGCTCACCCGTCAGACCCGCGCAGCAGGTGACAGCCTGGCTGGGAAGGGGACCTGGCTCACAGAGGCTGTTTTTCACTTTAACCTCAGGATTTCATCCACACGAACTTGGGTACCGCATTTATCCATTTCCCAAGCAGTCTGACCAGTTTTCTCTGGCATCTCAGGCTTTCTTCATCATGGAAGTAGGGGAAAATATGAGGGAGGAAATAACTCCACCAGAGTATAGCTAAGGCACCATTTTACTAGTACTATGAAAAATATACAAAGCGTCAGCCCTGGCTGGTGTGGCTCAGTTGTTTGTAGTATTGTCCCATGCACCAAAGTGTCTTGGGTTTGGGAGGCAACTGATTGATATTTTTCTCTCACATCGATGTTTCTTTCTCTTTCCCTTTCCCTTCCTCTGTCTCTAAAATCAATAAAAATACACCCTTGCATGAGGTTTAAAAATACAATAATAAAAAAGCGTCGTTTTGTGACTGGAAGACATGCTGTCTGAATTAAAGATTTTTGGCTCTTCTGACTTTTCTGCTGGGGCCTTCATTTTGTTGCTAAATTTGTTTCCCTGTAGCCTCACCTCTCTTCCCCACACATATCTCCTCCTCGTAGCTAAATAGACGTCTTGGTGGGACAGTGACCTGGTCATGGGAGCTACTGAAGGGGTGAGACGGTTGGTGCTGACATGCCGCCAGGAGTTTCCTCCATAAATAGTCCACCTGTGTGTTGCCAAGGGCTGTGGCTGATGATGGAAGGAGTTCTAGAAACCTAACTGATGGGCTCAGATGGGTCTTTTCATCCTAACTCATAGTGTTCCTGTGCTGTCCTGAGCAGACGCTTAGACCCTCTTCTCTGTTGTGGAGCCAGAACCGGCCTCTTGTTTATATTCTCTTATAATCCAAGGTGGGCTGTGAAGTATTTCATCCTGAATCTTTAGTCTCAAAGACAAAAGAAAAACGTGGGTTTATATATGTGTGTCTGGAGACAGGTGTTCAAACATGTCATGGAGCTTGCACTTCCTAAGCATAGCTCTAGGGGGCGTACAGCCAACATGAGTCCTTGGGTGAGAGCAGGAAATTCCAGCTGGTCAAGGAAGGCCTTTCAGAGAGGCCTCGCCCCCAAGGAAGGGACAGATCCTGGGAATAGAGAGGTGGGGGACAGTGCTCACTGAGGGGACAGCCTGGGGGTTGGGGGGAGGTGGCCAGGGACCATGACCAGAGGGGGTGGGTGGGGTGAAATGTCATAGAGTGGACGGGGGCATCTTCGGGGGCTTCTGGGCAGATGTGCCTTAGGTGTCAGGAGAACACAGCAGCAGTGTGGAACAGGCAGAGGTTTCCAGGGCAGAGAAGTTACAAGGCTGTTCTTGTAACTTCAAGCAGTAGAAAGAAGGAAAAGGTCTGTTTACCATCCTCATGCGATGAAGTAACCTAAGGGACAAACGCAGATCAGGTCCACAGCTGGGATTCTCTCCAAGGTTTCAGTCAGGCATCCTGAGTGTCTCTCAGCATGGCACCAGGGTCACATCAGGACTTTAGGTTGAGGGGGAGCAGGGGCTGCAGGGAAGAGTCAGGTGGCACCCAGAGCAGAGGAAGCCTGGGAGGAGATGGCAGCCATCTTGACCTGGCACCACTGGGGAGGGGTATGAATTAGAGCTTGACACCTGCCCTGGGACAGGATAGGGCAGGTGAGCTGCCAAGACGTCTGGGCCCTGATGGAGAGACTCAGAAATGGAGTGAGCCAGAGGTCTCATGGGCCACCTGGCTTAGAGCAGCAGCATCTTCCATCTGAGCCCGAGGGGGAAGTGTGTGTGGTCCCATCTCCAGGAACGGCCACACTAACCCGGTGCCCGCCAGCTCCCTCACAAGGTCAGGTCCAGAGGCAGAGACTCTGGGCCCTGAAGTTCCAAAGCTCCCCTCTCTGCCTTTCTGAAAAGGGGCCTGACAGAGCTGGGCAGCCTCGGGGCCCACCAAGGAGACAGCCAGGAAAAGGCAGGGAGCTCTGCTCCAGATGGATGACCAAACAGCAGAGCCCTTTGGGAGGGGAACTCTGGGCTCTGGGAGGAGGGCCGGTAGGTCCTTTCCCAGGGCTCCCAGACAAGGCCCTCTGAAGACCAGAAGTCAGTGTCCAGGTTATCCCCGCAAGCCTGGCCTCTGCAGTGTGCTGGGGACAGGTAGGATTGTCCTTGCTGGGTTGCAGCTTGCTTGGGACTTTGAACAGATGCTGCTCTCACTGGGCCTTAGTTTCTCCTGTAAAATGGGAACGTAGGATCAGCTTCTTCAGGATCCTCAGTCAGACGCCCCAGTGCCCCACACAGGCCTGCCTCGGGGGCACACTGGGAGGACTTGTTCCTAATTGATCTACTGTGTCAGTCTCTCTACACCCAGGAGACCCCAATAAGATCCTTGAACAGACAACTGCACAAGGAAAAGCAAACAATGAGTAGCCTCAGGGGAGCAATCAGTGCTGGCCCCTCAGTGGACAGGGCTCTCCAGGGAACAGGGACAGGGCAGTGGCACACCCAGGCCCGGAGGGCTGCCCGGGCCCACGGCTGTCCCCATGTGTCAGCCAGGCCATGGAGCTCCCTCCAGTGCCACCTTGATGACAGCTGCCATCGCTCTCGCTCCATTGCCTCCTTGTCCCAGCCTCAATGGCCTTTCCCCTCTGCTCGCAGAACTTCCTATGTCTTGTGGCCTGTGTCCTGGTGGTTCCGCTGCTTCCTCATGACAGCACCTTGCCATGATGCAAACTCTCCCAGACGGCTTCTGTCTGGGCTCCTTCCAGCAACAGCTCCTGCAGCTACAACCTCTTGTCTTAGCAGGTTCAGTCCTGCGTGGAGCCTCTGAGGGGCCCGCACATTGGTTTTGTGGCAGGTGACATCATAGGTCAAAGGTTAGTCTCAGGAATAATTAGGTGTTCAATTCACTAAGGCCCCTGGACACAGGTCTAAAGCACAGCTGTTTAAAAGCTGACCTATGAGCCCTGGCCGGTTTGGCTCAGCAGTTAGAGTGTCAGCCTGCGGTCCACAGAGACCTGGGTTCCGTCCCCGCTAAGGGCATGTACCTTGGCTGCAGTTTGTCCCCAGCACTGGTTGGGTCATGCAGGTGGCAGCCACTCGATGTGTCCCTTTCACGTCGATGTTTCTGTCTCTCTCTTCCTCTCTCTCCCTCACGCTCTATCTGAATAAAAAATGGAAAAATGTCCTAGGGTGAGGATAAAAAATAAATAAATAAAAGCGGACCTTTGAGCAGGATTGTGGGTGGGGCAGGCAATGTCTTGGACCTGTAGTATGTAATGGAAGATCATAGTAGACCTGCTCATGGAACAAGTATGTGTACCTACGTATGTGTACACGTGCACACTGTATATGTAATTGCATATGTGTGTGTTTATGTACAGACATTGCATGTGTGTATCAGTGTTGGAACCTGGAAGGAAATGTACTTGGAAATGGAACAGTTGGCACTGTGTCTGAGAAACAGAAAAATGAGTTAGTAATCATGCTCCTGTTTGTTAAAATTCCACAGGAAGAGAAAATGAAGAGGTTCTATCTCATTCTCTTCTTTATAATGAAAGCCAGGAAGTACTGAAATGCCTAACAATAAGCTAATATTTAAGTAAATTATGGTGTATGAGTGATATTTTTTCTCAGAAGTCTCTTTACAGTTGTTATTATATTGCTTTGATAATTAAAACACCAAGAGGTCATTTGGGAATACGAAGAGGTCCAGGAAGAGCGTTTCCTTGGTGGAGTCCACATTTCAGGGCTAATGAGTGTTTTTCATGGTGGCCCAGTCTTTAATCGGCTGTGGGTAAACTTCCATTTTTATAGCCCTCACTATTTGTAGGGCTGAGGCCCCAGTCGTCCCTGTCCGCAGCCTTCTCTTTCTGTTTTAACCACTAACCCGGCTGTGTGAATAAGAACTTGGGCTCTGGAATGAGGCCAACGTGGGTTAAACCTGGGCCCTGGGACTTTGGTCCAGTGTCTCCGCCCACTGAGCCCGGTGTCCTCTGTGTGTCAGGAAACAGTGAGTGCCTTGCTGTGGGCACTGCTCAGCTGAACCAGCATGGGCCAAGCCCTGGGGCTGCTCCCGTCGGCTGGTGTCCTCAGTCCTACCCGAACACCCGGGAGTATGGGGGAAGGTGGACCTCGGGCAGAGCCCCAGACCGAGGGGGAGTGACTCTGGAGGTCCTCAGTGACAGGGAGGTCCAGGATTACCGCAGAGACGAGGGAGACCATCAGTGTGAAATAACACTCACACCTGTATGCTTCACGAGTGGCCGTGCACACGACTCACTAATACCGACCCTGTGGTCCACCGGCCCTCCTCCCTCTCCTGCAGACCTGCCTTCCTGGGGGTGGGGGGGCCGGGACTCGGGTCTTCAGATGAGGAACCGAGGCACAGGGCTCCCCTCGGGTCCTCCGTGGTGCCCCTGCCTCCGCCCCCGCCCCGGCAGAGGTGCCTGCTGTGCCCACGTGCAGAGCCACTGCCCTCAAGTGACTGCCCTCTGTCCTCTCCCTCAGGGCCCAGCGTGGATCCTGGCCTGGCCGGGCTGCTGGGGCGACGGGCACCGCGCTCCAAACAGCCTTTCATGGTCACCTTCTTCAGGGCGGGCCCCGGCCCCATCCGGGCCCCTCGGGCAGCGAGGCCCCTGAGGAGGAGGCTGCCGAAAAAAACCAACGAGCTGCCGCATCCCAACAAGCTCCCGGGGATCTTCGGTGAGGTCCGGAGCGCCTGGGTCCGAGGCCCGCACATTGGCCGACAGCCAGTGGTGGTGACAGCCTCTGGCCCTCAGAAGGGGTTAAGCCAGTGGTCACCTCCAGCCACCTTTGCTCATACCCTCCTTTGCCCCGGTGGACCAGCCACTGCACTGCCGCTCAGGCCTCCCTGCCACCTGGAAGTCCCTTCTGTGCTTTGTCCTGGCCACCAGGCCTGCCCAGAGGTCTCCGTCAGAGTCAGGGGCCCTTCCTGCGGGCAGCCCTGCCTGCAGCCCTCAGCCCCTCCCAGGCCCCCTGCGGCCCTCAGCCCCTCCCAGGCCCCCTGCGGCCCTCAGCCCCTCCCAGCCCCCCTGCGGCCCTCAGCCCCTCCCAGGCCCCCTGCGGCCCTCGGGCCCCCTCCCAGGCCCCCTGCAGCCCTCAGCCCCTCCCAGGCCCCCTGCAGCCCTCAGCCCCTCCCAGGCCCCCTGCAGCCCTCAGCCCCTCCCAGGCCCCCTGCAGCCCTCAGCCCCTCCCAGGCACCCCTGCGGCTGAGGCCCCCTCCCAGGCCCCCCTGCGGCCCTCAGCCCCTCCCAGGCCCCCTGCGGCCCTCGGGCCCCCCCCTCCCAGGCCCCCCTGCGGCCCTCAGCCCCTCCCAGGCCCCCTGCGGCCCGAGGCCCCTCCCAGGCCCCCCTGCGGCCCGAGGCCCCTCCCAGGCCCCCCTGTGGCCCGCGGCCCCTCCCAGGCCCCCTGTGGCCCGAGGCCCCTCCCAGGCCCCCTGTGGCCCGCGGCCCCCTCCCAGGCACCCCTGCGGAATGCCCAGCTGTTTAAGCTAAGGTCCCCCCACCAGGCAAGACCCACAGGACCAGGGACACGCCTGACCCGACCATGTGCCTTCCTTTCCTTCCTGGGAGTCGGCCCTTGGGCTGGCCTCAGTGGAGCCACTGACCTTGCAATGGGTATGGCAGGACAGGTGGGGTGAGGGCAGGAGGTGTCTGCAGGAAAGGAGGACGTGCCACAGCCTGAAGGCAGACGGGTTCCCAGGACTTTATTGGAGCATCAGGAGGCCCGCAGGCTGAAGTCAGGGGAGGCTGGGCTGGACTGGGCATGGGGTTACTCGGGAGCCACTGGGAGCCATGGAAGGACTTGGGCTGGGTCATGGCACCAGGAGAGCTGCAGGGATGGGCTTTATGAGACCAAATGGTTTCTTTTTGCATCATTCATTTATTCCACAAATGCGCTCATCGGGGTATTCCTCACCCTGGGATCCCCCGTAACTGCACAGAGCAGGACCCCAGAGAAGACCTTACACCATCTGTCCCTTGCAGATGACGTCCACGGCTCCCACGGTCGGCAGGTTTGCCGTCGGCACGAGCTCTATGTCAGCTTCCAGGACCTCGGCTGGCTGGTAATTTCTACTGTACCCTTCTTTCTTAGATGACGACCCCCACCTGAAGATTCTAAGTGTATCTCCAAGAGTGGGTAGAATTAGGGAATTTTATTTTCTCATGTGTTATTTTCTTCTGTGTTTTCCAAGTTTTCTACAAGGAGAGAGTGTTACTTTTATAGTGAAAACATACTTTTTGGTAAAAACTATGAAAATGGAGACAGCCTGAACCCTGAGCCGTAAAGTGTCAGAGCTACAACCGGGAGACCGAGGCCAGGGTGGCCGTGCCTCTGAGCCTTTGCAGTGACAGCAGCTACAGGAGACGTGGGCGGGGCCGGCAGGAGGGCAGTGCCCAGTGCTAATGGCAGGTGTCGGGGACAGAGCTCTTTCCAGCCCTGACTGCTGAGGGTCTTGGGGTAGATGTCAGGCTTTGGGGGTCCCTCCCCAGGAGGGGTCCGAGGGTGGGTTGACAGGTCCCTGAGGCTGAGTGAGGGAGTGTGAGGGGCAGCCCTGAATCCTGCTGTGACAGGTGCTGGGTGGAGGACTTTGGGAAGGGCCACATGGGTAGGTCTCACCTTCTTCCATTCCCTCACCCAGGATTGGGTCATCGCCCCCCAAGGCTACTCAGCCTATTACTGTGAGGGGGAGTGCTCCTTCCCGCTGGACTCCTGCATGAACGCCACCAACCATGCCATCGTGCAGTCCCTGGTCAGTACCCAACCTGTCCTGCCTGGACCCCAGGGAGGGTGCACTGAGGAGAGGGGCTGGGACAGCCTGGAGGGGATGGGAGCACCTGTTGGGGTCTCGGGGAGATTGCTCTACCTGGAACCTGGGCTGAGTTCATGTGTAGTTAAATTCTTACACCTGTGCATGTGCTGGTCCCCCATGGCCACACTGAGTCTGTTGACTCTGCTGGTGCACACACATGTACACACACACACGTGCACACACACGTCTTCAGCCTGGGACGGGGGCCCCTCCTTAGCCGCTCTGTCGACTTCACCAACGCCCCCATCACCCATCCCAGTGCCCTCATCTCCCTGCACAGGCATGGTGCCAGCCCGTGCCCCGGGTTTCCCTCCTTCCTGCCTTTGCACTTGCTGTTCTGCCTGGAGGACCTGCTCCTCTGACGTGGGCTCAACCAGCTCCTGACGCCCTGCATGCCTGACCGGTGGTCCTTCCCTGCCAGGGTGGTCACCAGCACTCCTGCTCCTGCCGTGCTGAGGGCCTGCTGTGATTGTTGTGCCGCTCCTGTGGGTCCCGATTGTCTATTGGAGTGTTTCCCCTGTGTCCTCTTCCCACCCCACCAAGGATGAGAGCAGGGACCATGTCTGGGACATTTCTGTGCTCCCTGGCCTAGCACAGCAGTCGCAAGGCATGTGTGTGAGATACATTTGTGTTGGAAATGAAAAAACTACCATTATGCCCATTTAGCAGAATGAAAAACTGAGGCCCATAGATATGCAATCTATACCCAAAGTAACAAAACCTCTGATTTGGTCTCTTAGTGGCTCAAAAACTAATCGAATGGAATGGCACCTTAGACTCCGCAAATCAATCTGGTGCCAGGTAGAATAAAAAGTCGCTTCTCTGTCGCTGATCTGATAAAGCTCTGGTCTAGGTTGGGGTCCCAGAAAGGCAGCATCCATGAGGTGCCCACCTTCTCTCTCCAGTGTCCCAAGTCAGGAAGGGCCCTCCCCGGCTCCCAGCCACGTAGAGCCCCAAGGCTGGCACACCAGGGTGGTGGTGCCTGGTTTCTTTCACATGGGCCTACGAATGCCAAGCCCAGACACCACAGGGGAGCTGGGAAGTTGGGGAGCAGTGGCCCCCATGTCCCACTCTGGCTGGACATCTCTGCAGAGACCTCGGCTTCCCCAGTGGGTTGCAGAGGTTCTGGACCCCAAGCCCGGCTGACAGTTCTCCTGGAAGGCTGGCTCAGAGCTGGGGCTTCCGGGACAAGGCTGGGCACTGGGGAACAGGGAGCAGGCTGCTGGACACGCCCCCCTCGGACAGCTTCGTCCAGGTCCAGCTCTGCATCTCCAGAAGCCTGGGCGGTCCTGGGCCCTGGGAGAGGCCACAACACAGGGATGGAAGCAGGTTTCCTTTCCTCTCCTGCCCGCGTCAGTGTGCGGCCCCGGCGAGGAGTCCAGTGCAAACTCAGCTCGTCCTGCCCGGTCTCAGGATAAATATTTGTATGGAGGCCGAAATAGCTCCTCCGTCAGGCTCTTTCTTGGTGGGAAACTGTTCAGGCGGAGGGAGCGGGCGCGCTGCACCTGGTCCAAGTCCTGCCACGACCCCCGTGGCCTGTGTGTCCCCAGTTTCCTCAGCTGCCAGAATCCCACTTGTCTTAGAAGCTGTTAGGAGGGGTGCAAAGTGCTCTGAGAAGGAACGGCGTTGAACACCCAAGGGTCACCCAGGAATCCTTGGCTTTATCCAGCTGTCCCATGAACACTCACTGGGTCCCAGTCCGGAGGGGAGACAGACCACAAACAACGAAGGTGGACAAGACATGATCAGGGACGTTACAGAAGCCCAGAGCAGAGGGAGGGGTGGAGGGACCCCAGAGGGGCGGTGCTGCAGGGGCCTCAGGCAGAGGGACCTGCCTCCAGGTGCAGTGTGTGCTGGGGACCAGCAGGGGCCTCAGGTCTGAGGGGAGTGGGTGTGGCGGGGAGCAGGCAGGTGCCCAGCTGTGCCCTAAGGGCCTCAGGGCAGAGAAGGGGTCAAGGAGGGCAGATTTTCTCATGAGCCCTGCCCTGGCTGCAGGCCAGGGGAGCAGGGAGCAGCTGGAGACCCAGGTGCAGCAGGAGCTGGGGTTGGGCAGGTCCTGGGAGGCCCCCCATGCTCAGGCCTCTGCCTGCTGCTCTCCCTGGCCAGGTGCACCTGATGAAGCCGGACGCAGTCCCCAAGGCGTGCTGCGCACCCACCAAGCTGAGCGCCACCTCCGTGCTCTACTATGACAGCAGCAACAACGTCATCCTGCGCAAGCACCGCAACATGGTGGTCAAGGCCTGCGGCTGCCACTGACCCCCCTCTCCCCCAACTGCAGCATTTCCCCTGATGCATCAGACCCTCTCCAGAGGCTGAGACCCTCAAACACAGCCACACCATAGACAGGATTGGAACGGAGAGTCCTCAGAGATCAAGATTTCCATGCCCCTCCTGCCAGGGCTGGATCCTTTCAGGCCCCTTCGCCCCTACCCTGCCTGAGGTGGTGATAGATTTGGCATCCAGTCCTGGTGGTCTGAGTCATCAAGTAAGGTTCTGCCCCAGCCCCTCCCCTGGGGCACGTGCTGACTGGCTCTTTGGGGTTGGCACACAGTCCTGTCTCAGGACCTGCCCTTGCTCATTGCTGGCCCAGGCTGTGGGCAGTTGTGGATCGACCTGAGGGGCACCTGGAGCCCACAATGGCCACCTCAGGTCCTCCACTATCCAGTACAGGTTTGGGGATGTGTAGACAGGGGCTAGCTCACCTCTGGTTGTCTGCCCTTCCCAGGTGCAAAACTAGGCATTTCTGTTAAAGAGCATGGACTTGCCCTGTGTGTTCTATATTTATGGATCTGAAGTCCCAAACTGCTGGCCACAGGAAGGCTTGTGGAGCAACTCCAGAAAGAGCTGAATGAACACAGTACAGGGCTAAGGCCAACGGCATTTATCGTCCATCTTCCTGCCCTTGGTCTGTCTCTGCTTTCTGGGGAAGAAGCACAGTGCACTGAAGCCTTACCTTTGGAGAAACAAAAAATCTTGGGGGCTTCACTGTCACCATGTTGAACCACGGGGAGTTCGGCTCTGGGACAGTTATCCTCTTACAGAGCCAAGTACACATTGGGTGGCCCAGTTTGACAGTGCCCAGCACAGATGACATAGTTTCCTTTCTCTTCTGCATGACAGATACTAGTAATCAACCTTGATATTTTCTCTGCAGGTAGCCACTGCCAGCACGTTAGAGTTGGCATGTGAGGTGAGAACTGTTTGCCATCTCCTGCTGAGGAGCAGTTCACCCGGAGCAGTGTGTCTGGGCACCGGGCAGCCTGTGGCCAGTGTGGGGCCAGGGCAGGGACTTGTCAGCACCCGTTGTGCCCATAGTTGTCTAAAACAGGCTGGTCACCAAATTCTTCGTCACCCTCTGTACCCAGGAGCCCCGTCCTGTTTTTCTGGGGGCCTGTGAGCCAAAGAAAAGGCCCCTGTCCCAGGGGAGTGACAGGCAGTAATTAGGATGAGCTGGGTGGGAAGGTTCCCGGAAACCACTGTTCTCCTTGGAGCAGCTGAGGCAGTTTATTTGATTTCTGACTTGCTAAACCTGTAATTTACCTGCTGGAGCAGACAGAGTCCAGCTGCCTGAACCCTGAAATACTGTGTCATTAATAGCAGATCCTGGGCCCACCCCAACCCACAGACACAGCCCACAGAGGCAGAATGACCCATGGGCCCAAGGACACGCATCCCTGGGATTCACTCCGCACCCTGAGGACAGGCTCGGGGAGAGCAGGTCTGGAGCCGGGGTGGAGGCTGCGCCATGTGCAGGGCAGCAGCCCCGACAGCTGCCCTGGGAGGGACTCTGGGAGCAAGTGCAGAGGAAGAGACCCTCCCCGTGCGCACAGAGGGCGGCCCAGATTCTTTGAAGGTAGTGAGTTCCCCATTAGTATAGGGATCTAAGCTTTGGCCTAGATGTTAGGAGACCTGATTTATAGGTGGCTTCCTCCTCTGGGTCCCACTTCTCATCTTTAACATGAAGCCAAGAACTTGCTGATCTTCAGAGGGTCTCAGTCAGGGAATCTGTGCCTGAGCACTGAGCCCAGATGCAGCCTCGTAACCCTGTTCTGGGAGCCCTGGTGGCCATCACAAATCCGAGTCATGAACTAGGTGGCCATTACGAATTGACATAACATGGAGCCTATTTGCCATCCTAGTACTTATGTAACAGTTCTTTCTTCCCAACATCAAGGATTGTCTTTTAGGTAACTGTAAATCTTAAGTTAGCTAATTATTTTGACGACTGATTTTTTACTTCCCCTGGTATCTTTAGTGCCCAGCGATGGCCTGGCATAGGTAGGGTTGCACCAGAAATGTCTGTCAAGTACCCAAAGGTTTGTAGGTGTGGAGTATACCTTCCCTATCAATCAAGCTGTGTGCAGCAGGAATGAATAGGAGTTACAATTTTCTTTTTCATGCAGAACAATTGAAAAGAGTGATTGCTTACCTACCTGGCCGTCAGACTTCCAGCAGCTTCTGAGATCTAGTCACCAAATGAAATCAAACAGAAAAAGCCTTGAGCAGTGAAATAATTGTGGACACAAAGCTCATACATTTTATTCCCTGAGTTATCCATTTGCTGAGCCAAGCGTGGCAGCTGCAGTGGGTGGCCCAGGCTGGCAGGGACGCGGCACAGATGCCATGATTTCCCCCTTTCTTGCTCAGGGCAGGGCTTATCTAGTCACACCAGAAGGATAAATAAGGGTGGTCAGTGCAGATCCCCTGACAGCAATGAGAAATCAATGACAGTTGACAGGAAGGGCGGACACGTGGAAAAACAGGCGAAGGAGAAACACACGACAGGCTTGGTATTTGCAGTGCAATCCTGGCCTTGAGACCAAGTGTTCTAAGGTTCTGGAAAAATCCCTAAGGGGTAGGAAAGAAGAAGCCTAGCAAGAGTACAGATTTTGGGAGCCAAATGTATTTGAATCCTGGTTCTTCCTCCTCTGCACAGCAGGGTGTTTTCCTTCAAGGCTGCTGTTAGTATCAGATATGTACACAAACAGGACAATGTCTGGCTTACAAATGCTTAACAACTGGTACATGCTGATATTTCACAAATGAATTTGCTACTTTTGAGCCCCTTCCATGCTTGTCCACTAAATCTCCCAGAATGTGTCCTGTGGGTGATGGTGTATTTACGTCAGAACTGGGCTCTTCCATAAAATAGCTACATACTGCAATCCCTTGAGGGCAGGACTTGAATTTTCACCTGCTTGGAAGGTCCGAGGCAAGTGCCCAATTTTGCTGGCAATGGCCTGCCAGGGTTGTGAAACTTTGCTGTGTTCCCTGCCACGGGGATCCCGCTGTCATGTAGGGGGCGCTCAACACCCACCAGGTGCCTCTGAACAAGGTGAATGGGATGGTCCAGACCAGGTTTACCTGCTTATGCAAAGGCCTTGTGCAAGCACTTGACACACACACCCGTTTTTAAAACTTTATTGTTGAAAGTATTACAGCTGTCCCCCCTTTCTGCCCTCATCGACCCCTCCTCCCTGCTCTCACCCCCGTCCTACTCCCCCAAGCTATTGTCAGTGTCCGTTGGTTGTGCACATATGCATAAGTTCTTTGGTTTATCTCTTCCCGCCCCTTCCCCCTTTTTATAGATGTGTTTTTCATTTACTACAAAAGTAATGCAGTTTTGGAGGGAAGTTGAAATAAAAACTAAAAGAAAAAAAATATATACAATTCAAATCACTATAGTCCTACCTACGACTCAGATAAACACTTAGTATTTTGTGAATTTATTCTCATTTTTCCCCCTTAGGATATACATATAAATATAGATGTTTACATATTATAGATAGGTATTTTTACAAAATTGGTATTTTTACAAAGTATTGTATTAAAGTACTTTGAAATATGCTTTCCCCACTTTCTTATATTGTGAGAATTTCCCCGTTAATAAATATTTTTTAAAAATATGGCTTTCTAGTTTCTATCCCCTGAACTCTATAAGACTCCTGTTTCCACCACTAAAGAAGTAGGTCCCACAGTCCCGCCCCCGGAGGCTGCCATGAGGCTGCCGTGACTGCCTCGTACCAGCACACCTGGAGGCAGATATGCTGGAGAGAGAGCCCAGCAGTCACAGCACTGCTCCAGGCCGCAACCCTGGGTCTTCCTGCTGCAGCCGTCGGAGGGTCATAAGGACAGGGCCCAACCCCAAAGGAGTTAGTGAGGGAATGAATTGGCAAAACCAAGCCCCATGTCCTCAGTCCTGGTGCTGGAGCAACAAGGACATGGGCAGGGAGCCAAGCAGTCCCACAAAAGCAGACCTTCAGGCTGCAGCAAAGGCCCCCAGAGCCCTGGGGTCCACTTCCCGCAGACCAGAGCCCTCCTGAACAACGGGCTGGTGTTGAGCCGTGTTGCTGAAGTTGGCAGCCAGGTTACTGCTCCCCAGGCTCTGAGGCCTTCCTCCTGCCTGGCAGTTGGTCCGTGGGCCCCCCTGCCATAGACTGAGCCTCGAGCCCAGTAAACCTCCCAGGGCTTCATTATGATGGGCATGGGAGACTGGCCAAGCTTCTGGTCCCAGCCCTGCCACATTGTCCCAGCTAACCTTTGTAGTCATGTCCCGAGCCTTGGTTTACCTCTGTAGAGGGTTCCAGTGTGGACAGTGAGGTAACACCAGTGGACAACCTCGTAGACCCCCGAGAGGGGCAGGGGCACCCAATGACTCCAAACCTGCGAAGCTTTCAGAATTAGGGGAATTGGTCTCAGCCTCCTTAGGCCATCAGGGAAGAGCAGAAAGTGGCAGGGTCACCACCACAGCAGTCAGTTCTCTCGGGAGGCTGGCTGTGCTAGTCTTCACACCCTTTCTTGGTTCTTGTGAAAGCCCTGAAGTTACTGCCACCATCCCCACTTCACTAAAGCTCACCCACACCTGCGACTCACCTGCCGTGACTGTGGTGTACACTGATGGGCCCTCTGTTTGGAGGGTCTCTTTTGGGAACTCAGAGGTAACCACGTGGTACAATCCCAGCCACAGGGAGACAGAAACCTGGTCAATTGCAGCGGAGGGAGCTCAGCAGTAGGCTGGGAGTCCATCTGATATGTGGGAGCCAGAATGCCATCCCTCAGTAGGAGCTATCCTGGGATCACAGGGCCAGGGGGCAGCAGGCCTTTCCTGCCTCCTGGCACATCCATACCTCAAGATTAAAAACCCTGGCCCAGCATGGCCGGTGTGGTTCAGTGGATTGCACGCTGTCCCATAGAGTGAGAGGTCCTGGTTTGATTCCTGGTCAGGGCACATGCCGGGGTTGCTGGCTCAATCCCCATTAGGAGGTGTGCAGGGGGCAGCCAATCAATGTTTCTCTCTTTCCCTCCCTCTAAAAAAAAAAATCAAAAACATATTTTAAAAATATATAAAAATCTCAGCCCAGTGGATTCTGATGGCATGGCTGTAGGGCTCAGTCCCTGCTCAGAGCCTTCCGCAGGTGATCTTTAAAACCACCTGGCCAACCAGAACATGAAAGGGGGGTGGAGAGAAGCCAGCCCACCTTGGCTCCAAGCAGTGGCTGCACACGTGGACCCAGACTGTGAGCTCAGCATGGGAGTGGGACCATTTGTCTCATTCAGGGGCAAGCAAACTGTTTTTTTAATCTTCACCGGAGGACATTTTTTCCATTTTTTGTTCAGATAGGGTGGGAGGGAGAGACAGGAAGAGAGAGAAACATCGATGTGAAAGGGACACATCAAGTGGCTGCCTCCCGCACGACCCAACCAGGGCCGGGGACAAACTGCAACCGAGGTATGTGCCCTTAGCGGGAACCGAACCCGGGTCTCTCTGGATCGCAGGCCGAAGCTCTAACCGCTGAGCCAAACCGGCCAGGGCATGGGGTGAGCCCTGTCAAGGTTCAGGTAGTAAATATTTTTGGGACTGTGGTCAAGGCTGTGTGTCAAATTGGTTAGGTCATGGTATCAGTTTTTGGTCAAATACCAGTCCAGATGCTACTGGGAAGGTGTATTTCAGATGTAATTAACATTTAAATTAGTACAGCTGAAATAAAGCAGATTACCCTCCATAATGTGGGTAGGTCTCATATAATCAATTGAAGAGAGAAGACTGAGGTCACCAGTTTTTTCTGGGATTTATTGTATCTGGTAAAATAAACTATAATTTATTTTACCAGAACAAGTCCAGGAGCCACACTGGTGGGCCCAAGAGAAGCCCTATCAGCAAAGGCCTCACCCATGAGGGGAGGAATTCTGCTTCCAGACGGCCTTTGAACTTGGGCTGCAACATCAACTCTTCCCTAGGTCTCCAGCCTGCTGGTCTGCCCTGTAGATTTCCGATTTACCAGCTCCCACAATCACAGAGCCATTTCTTAAAATAAATCTCTCTCTCCACATACATATATACACACGTCCTATTGGTTTCTGTTTCTCTGGAGAACTGATATTGGGACCATCCACTGTTTGTCACCAATTACTCAACAATGCCGCTGTAGTGCGGAACAGCCGTAGACAGCAAGTAAACAAATGGATGTGGCTGTTTTCCAATAAAATTTTATTCATTAAAACAGGTAGCAGGCTGGGTTAGGCCCGTGTAGTGTGCTGACCTCCTGTCTCCTGACACATAGCATTGTATCTGGCATGGAGAAGGCACGCTGAATGGTACATACCGTTTTCAGAATTCTGCAGCGTAAAAGTGAACAAATGAATCACCGAGACTCCTAAGTATGCCTGCTGGTGACGACGAGCCAGCTGCAGTTCAGAAGCAAAAACTACAGATGGGAATGTTCCCTGTCTTTGGCTTTCTGTCTTGACAATGGTCTGACAAGAATATCTGGCTTGAAGATACATCACCTCAGGGAATATACCCAAGAAAGGAAGGGAAAGCCACAGGGAAGACACCGTGCCCTCCTCGCCAGCCATCTAAGCGCGGTAGCCCAGCCACAGATGCGCCTCCGACAACTCCCAGGAACCAGCTGGAGGCGGCAGTACAGGAACTAGGATTTATTTTACAGGAAGAAACGCCCAGGAGCCACACTGGTGGGCTCAGGAGGGGCCTTGGCAGCAAAGGCCTAGGAAGGCCACGCACAGCCATCCACGTGGGAGGGTGGCACCTGTGTGGGCTCCCGGGCCCACGGCCATGCCTGGGAAAGAGCCACAGGAAGCCCAGGCCATGCTGGGAGAGGAGTGCTCCAAGCTGACCCCGTGAAGGGCCACGACACAGACACATTTAACAAGTGCTGGCTCCCGGGGCTGCGAATCCTGGACACGCAGGGGCCGTGCAGAGAACACGCCTCTCACACGTACTCCCCACAGTCGGAGATGATCACCTTCTCCTTCGGCTTCCCGTCCTTGCTGCCCTGGGCCTTTGCGGGTGGAACAGAAAAGAGAAGAAACCAGGAGGGAGGGTGAAGATTAAAGGGGGGTTCAGGGACACCCACCCACCTCCCATCCCCAGCCTGAGCAGAGGCAGCCTCCTCCGGGAGCAGCTGAGCCCATCTCCAGGCCGCAGGGCACCTGGCCCCGTCCACGGGCTGTGCACCCACCCACCTCAATCTGCCGCAAGACATCCAGGCCTTCTGTGATCTCCCCAAATACCACATGCTTGCCATCCAGCCAGTCCGTCTTGTCACACGTCAGAAAGAACTGGGAGCCGTTGGTGTTTGGGCCGGAGTTAGCCATGGAGAGCAGGCCTGGGTGGGGGACGAACAGGTCAGCTCCGCACTCCCGGCTCCTCCAGCCAGGCCGACTCTGGGACAGACAGACTGTGCTGATGCCCATCTTCCACTCAAACGACAGTTAATGAAACAGCAAGCAAGGTTGTTTCAATTATTTTGTACCGATTTAACCTTTCATTCACTCAACAAATACTTACTGTCTACTTTGTAACCAGACCCTGTTGAGCCCTGGGGACACAGGTCCCAGCTCTGGTGGAGCTCAGTCTAGTGGAAAAGAGACTTGTGCTGTGACAGCGATGACACAGCCAAGCCCAGTGACACAGACACCTGTGCAAGGGACGGATGCACAGAGGCAGTCACATGAGGGGCCATGTGTGTGTATATGTGAGAGACGTGTGTGGGTATGCTATCATGGAAGGCTCCCCGGAGGAGGAGACATCTGAGTTCAGTCTAACAGGCCCAGGTCAGCGGGGCTGAGGGGGAGCACGAGGCGCTGCAGCTCGTCCTTGGCGGTGAGAAGGCCGCCCCCTCAGCTGGGCCTCCGCACTGCGCTCCCTGTGGGTGGGGACCGTACCCCATTCTCCCTCAAGGCCAGAGCGGGGCAGGGGGTCTGGCCCAGGGCAGACCAGCCCTGTGAGCACCTGTTTAAATAGCCGTGTGTGTGTGTGTGTCACAGATCCAGACACGGTGGTGCACAGAGCCTGTGTCCTGCCCTCACGAGGCTGACATTCTCAGAAGGGAGACAGAAACTAAATAGGCAGAAAAATAAATGTGTAACATAATTTCAGGTGGTAAGTGTGTGACGGAAAATGCAGCTGACTCCAAAGGGGAAGGAGATGGCAGGAAAGGCCATGTAGGGAGAGAGGGAGGGCAGGCCCTGGGACGAGGTGACACGTGTGACCCTGGAGGAGGCGAGGGCGCACCCTGTGGACACAGGAGGAGGAACGCTCCAGAGAGGAGGCAGCACCCGCGGAGACCCTGAGGGGAGTGAGCTGTGGGGTGTGAGGAACAGCGATGAGGTGGGGACACAGGCAGCGGGGACACAGGCAGCACAGCAGCAGGCCCGTGAGGTGGGGAGGGTCCGGGCCCAGGCCGTCAGTCAGCCCTGCTGGACGGACCCTGCAGGCGAGGCAGCCCGGGAGGGCGTCCGCAGAAGGAAGTGCTTGGGTTCCATGGAGAAGGACCGCTCTGACCACCTCGAGATTAGACTCCGAGGGGGAAGAGGCGGGAGCGGAAAGGGAGGCGAGCTCGGAAGACCTGGGTGGTGGAGGGTGAAGAGCGGCTGGGCCACAGGGGATGAAGACAGATGGATCTGACGTGTGGTGACGGAGGACAGGGGTCCGGGATGAGTCCTCAGTTCCTGACTCACTGGCCGGGTGGATGGTGGGGCCACTGACTGAAAGGGGAAGAGCTTGGGGAGAAGAGCAAGGCTGTTGGGTGTGTGACGCCATGGGGGGCTTCAGGGGAGCGGCAGGGAGAGACTGGCCTGGAGACTGAAATCTGGGAAGAAGTAACTTGTAGATATATCTGAAAGTTTGTCTCAGTGAGTGGTTCTCAAAAGGGTCGGTCCTGTTCCTAGAGGCCCTTTGGAAATGTAAATGTTTTTGATTACCAGAAATATTATAGGGTGCTACTGGCATTAGTGGGTGGGGGTCTGAAATGCTAGATGTTCTGCAATATCCCACCCAGTGAAGAACTGTCTCTTCTCCTCTGAGATTCTCACATGTCCTGCCAGATGTGGATGTGGGTGGAAGATCTGTTTACAATATCTGCACCTAAAACCAAATTCCAGTATACATTTAAGCCCTATGTTGTTATTTTATTTTTTCAATCCTCACCCAAAGATATAATCTTTAGAGAGAAAAAAAGGGAGAGAGCAGGAGGGGGAGAGAGAGAGAGAAACATTAAACATTGAAACACTGATCGGTTGCCTCCTGTATGTGCCCAGAATGGGGGTCAAACCCGTAACCTAGGTATGTGCCCTGACCAGAAATTGAACCTGCAACTTTTTGGTGTATAGGATGATGCTCCCACCAACTGAGCCACCCAGCCAGGGCTCAAAGGATGACTGTCGATTGACACCACGTGTTTTATGTTGATAGGCAGCTCTAGAGCTGGGCATGGAGTCTACAAACCATCGAGGTGGGGGAAGAAAACTGCGGAAGCCAGGTCCTAAGTAGGGGAGAGGGGATGGCCGCGGGAGACAGCTCACCCCTGTACCGAGAGGGAAGTCAGAGTGGGCATGTGTGCAGATGACAGCTCACCCCTGTACCGAGAGGGAAGTCAGAGTGGGCATGTGTGCAGATGCAGGAAGCCAAACAGCTGAGGCAGAGGCCAAGGGGAGGCTCGAGAGTGAAGGAAGGCATGGAACTGTCATCTCTGGGACTGAGCATTAACCAAGGAAACCCTGCAAGTCTGCACAGGGCCCCTGAAGGACTGCAGCCATAAACTTCAAGTGGGACCACTCAGTACAATTCTGTGTTTTTATCTAATTGTTGGGGGACCAACCACTGAGACTGGGTAAGTCTGACAGAGAAGGGGGCTGTGGGGTTCAGGCAGTGAGGAGTTGATGATGGCAGACCACAGACTCTAAGCTGGGCTGTAGGCAGTGTGGACCCGGTGGGGGAGGGGAAGCGTACGAATGGAAGCAAGCTTACTCGGCTCTGGCCAGGCTGAATCCCTTCCTCTGCTCACTAGCTGGGCTCTCCAGACCCCAACCCTTTGGCGAGAACCATAGCATCATTCCATCCTGCCCAGGCCCAGCCCCACTCATCACCACCCACTAACCAGGTCCCACCTGGTCCCGTGTGCTTGAGGATAAAGTTCTCATCATCAAACTTCTTCCCGTAGATGGACTTGCCCCCAGTGCCATTGTGGTTGGTGAAATCGCCACCCTGGCACATGAACTGGGGGATGATGCGGTGGAAGCTGCTCCCCTTGAAGCCAAAGCCCCTCTCATGGGTGCACAGGCAACGGAAATTCTCTGGGGTTGAGAAAGGAAAGGTATTTGGGTTAAAAAACAAACAAACAAAACCTCCCTATCTAGACTCTGAAAACTCTATTCTCTTTTTAAAGATTTTAAAAAATGTTTTTATTGGTTTTTTTAGAGAGAGGAAGGGAGAGAGAGAGAGAAAAACATCAATGTGAGAGCAACACATTGACTGACTGCCTCCTGCACACACCCTGACTAGGATTGGGAATAGAACCCCAAACCCTTTGGTGCCTGGACCGACACTCTAACCACCGAACCACACTGACCAGGGCTACTTATATATATTTTTTAAATAACTAAAAAATAGTAAGCCAGTACTTAGAAAGCTTAAAAAAATGCCTACTCTAACGATCTGTTATTAAATTTCAGGATCAAATCAACTCAGATCAGAAACAATGTCAAAGGCACCAGAACTGAGGTACTGGGGAAACTTGGGAGGCTCACTGCTCAGCCAGCAGCTTCCTGGCAGTCCTGACCGGAGCCCGCTCACCTGCCGTCATGGGAACCACGTCCGAGCGCAGGAGCATCTGGATGCGGCCGGCTGGCTTGTTCCCAATCTTGATGTCCATGTACACCTGAGGATTGGACCGGGCCTTTTTGGCAGTGGGCTCTCCCTAGGCGCAGAAGAAATCGCTAGGTTAGAGAGAACTCCTGACTCCCCGAGTAGGACAGCGAGTCTTCTCCTGAATACACGCCCAGAACCCAACCGCGGGGAGCCGGCTGGAGCGAGGTGACGACAGGGGAGGCCGTGGCCCTGATGGGGCTGCAGAAGGCAGAGGCCACGGCCATAGCACCCAGCTGGACATCAGTGCCAGGAGACCACAGCACCATGTAACTCGAGCTCCACCTGCAGGCACGGCATCTCATCACACTCGTCCTCCCTGCAGTCACAGGGTAACACTGTTCTGGCCCAACACAACTCTCAGCACCTGCAAACCCCAGCGCAAGCCCCCCCCACTCACTCCGGTTAAACGGACCCATGTATGTAGCACTGTCCCCTCCTTCTGTGCTTAGCCATGTGTATCCAAAGGCTGGCTACAATGGAAGCCAGGAGGGCGGCCTTCTGGCTTGGGCCTAGGTGCTCAGAAGACAGTGGAAGAGGTTGAGGGGGGCCTTGCCTTATCCCCAAGTAGACAAAGCTAAGCAGAGGACGAGGAGACATTTAATACAGCTATCACATTTGTTCTAAAGAGAAAAGTCAAAGGTTCATAAGGGTGGTTCAGTTTAACAAACGTCCTGAGGACACCATTACTACCATTGCTGCTAACAGCAGCAGCAGCAAATACACACACAGCCTTGCCATGTACAGAACACTATTCTAAACCTCTTACGTACATTAGCTCATTTAATCCTCATAACCACTCTTGAGGTCAGGAGCACTACTACCCCCATTTTATAGATGGGGACACTGAGGCACAATGAAGTTCAGTAACTTGCCCAAGATCAGGTAGTAGGTGGTAAAGCTGGAATTCAAACCTAAACCACTCACACAACCCAGCCAGTCCATGCTCTTAATCACATGACCTCACATGACATTTTTTTCTCTTTCTTTCTTTATTGATTTTAGAGAGAAAGAGGGAGAGGGAGAGAGAGAGAAACATCAATGAGAGAGAACATTGATTGGTTGCCTCCTGCATGCCCCTACTGAGGATTTGGCCCACAACCTGGGCACGTGCCCTGACCAGGACTCAAACCGGCGACTTCTTGGTGCATGGGTCAATGCTCCACCCGAGCCACACTGGCCAGGTCTCACCTGACATTTTTATTAACAAGATGCATAATACAAGGACCCTATCCTCAGTTTGCTGCCTAGAAAGGGAAAGGCAATACGCACTCAAGTAGTCTGTACAAAAGCAAAGACATAGAGGAAAATACAAAGCCTGGTTTTACCAAGAGCATAAAGTGGGGAATGCAATGTGGAGAGATGGAACAGAGACTGGTGAGGTGGGCAGGGTCAAGAACTTGGAGAGTTTCTCTTGGCCTTTATTCTGTGGGACAGGTGATGGGGAGACAGAGAAAAGTTCTCAGCAGGAGAGTCAGATGATTTGTCTTGTACTTTATTTATTTAAATGTTTTTACTTATTTTTTAGAGAGGAAGGGAGAAACACTGATGTGAGAAACATCAATCGGCTGCCTCCTGCACGCTCCCTGCTGGGGATCAAGCCCTCAACCCTGGCATGTGCCCTGACTTGGAATCCAACTGGGATCTCTCAGTCCCTGGGACAATGCTCAATCCACTGAGCCACACTGGCCGGGCGGTCCTGTGCTTTAAAAAGATCATTCTAGCTGTCTTTAGAAAAGACTGGAGAAGAGCAAGACTCCAGCCAGAAGACCAGCTAGGGAACTATTGTAATTATCCAAATGAGATTAGGACAAGGGAACAATCAGGGAGGGAGAATTTAAGGAAGACTGAAGAGAAAAACTAGCAGAATGTGATGATATATTGTTTCTATTTTAGAGGAGCCTAGATGATCTCGGGTTATTCCACAGACTGAGGGCCATTCATAAGCTCTGCTCTGTATCCACCTGTGGAAGGATGGTGGCAAATGAACAATCTTGAAAATACAGGAAGGAGAACAGCATTAGAGGGAGAGCCCCTGTTCTAGGAAACCGAAGCTGCCTGTGAGACTCGCAGCACAATTATCTGACGCTCAACACTAGAAAGACGATAGCACAGGACGGGCTGCGAAAACTCAGACTGACTGCTACTATTTGGGCTGAAAGAAGAGAGCAATGCCACGAGCCAAGAAGCAACATTCACAGGGGAGGGAAGAAGCCTGAGAGGCAGTGCTCAGGGGAGAGGTATGCTGAGAACCAGGAGAAAGGGTCCAGGCGGGGTTCTCTGAGGACGAGCCTCAAACCTGTGCAGACTGCAGGGATGGTACCACCTCCCTGTCCTGAATACCCTGCTTCAAACGCTTCAGCGAAGGAGGGAGGCTGATCAGGGGAGGTGACGAGGAGCAGTCACTACCCTTCCTCATGGGGGCCTCCACCTCGTCAGCCGCCAATCACAAATCAGTACCCCAACTGAGCTGAGAGGCGACTCGTTCATTACCCAGAGTACAAGGATGAGAGGCTGAAAGCGGCTCTCTTTAGTTCACTTAATACTGCCTTCACCAAAGTACTAGGAGTTCATTTTTCACTCTCTCTGCTTGTGTGTGTGTATATATTTTCAAATTTCCATAGAACTAAAAGAAGCCTCCCACGGAAGCGCCCGCCTGGGAGCTCACCTCCTGCATTTCCGCTTTGGGAGGCTCTGACCCCTCTTCCTCTTTATTCTCTTCCAGAGTCTTCCCAGAGAACTTCTTCAACCAGTCATCATCTGACCAAACTGAAGGGAAAGAATCAAACAAATGTTAAGAGATTCACGCTCTCAGCCCACGGCTAAGGAGCTGCTTGGGTCGGCACAGTGGACACACGCTTCGCCCTCTCAGCCACAGGATTCCGCCTGGGGACCTCTCAAGCGTGAGGAAAGTTCCCACTGGGAATGTCAGCCCTGAGGTCCCCCTCTCAGTGCGCTAAGTGAAAAAGTTTTGTCAAAGGGAAAGGTATAGTCTTGCCAGTTCTAGCCCTTGGAAGAACACCTCAGGAACGAGAACACTGGGAAAGATAAGAGATCAGGCAGGGTTTCTCTATAATGGAAACAATCACCCTGAGAAGCTCAAACTCTTTTTTTTTTTTATCCTCACTCGAGGACATTTTTCCATTTTTTTATTCAGACAGAGTGGGAGGGAGAGAGAGAGACAGAGAGAAACATCGACGTGAAAGGGACACATCGAGTGGCTGCCACCCGCACGACCTAACCAGGGCCGGGGACAAACTGCAACCGAGGTACGTGCCCCTAGCGGGAACTGAATCCGGGTCTCTCTGGACCACAGGCCTACGCTCTAACTGCTGAGCCAAACCGGCCAGGGAAAGAGAAGCTCAAACTCTTTATTCCCCACAAATGTGATGTGTGCCTTTCGTCAACGTGAACCATCCTCTACTCCTGTTCACCAGGAGCGGCACTCAGCACCTACTTCCATGTGATAGGGATAAAAATGCACCTAAGGCCACACCAGAGGGCATGATGGGGAATCGGGGTGGCCCCCATTCACCTGGTCTGGAAGAGCCTTCCTTAATCCTCATTGGTTTGGCCAAATTGACACGAATTGTCCGTCCAAAGAGTTCAGATTCATTCTGAAAAGATTGAAAATTCAGCTGCTTAAACTCTGTGAGGTTAAAAGAGAATCAGACAGCTTTTCCATTTGCTTCTGATACATCTGAGACATGCTCCTGATTTGTTCTCCTTTGATCCTGAGCCCCTCACAGCGAGCTCTGCACCCACCAGGGCAGCCCGTGGGCTGCAGGGAGTTGCCTCCTAGACCGTCTCACCCTTTCTTTCAAGGCCAGCAAAGAACTGTGATACCAATAGAACTCCGGGTTCAGAGTTACAAGGGTAAGTGTAGTTTCCAAGTACCCGAATTCACCTTCAAAGGTCAACATCAGTTTTGAAATGGTGCTAAATGATCTGAGAGCTGAGGAATATGTTTAGTGAGTGGGTAACAAAGACCAGGAATAAAGGAGAACCTTATTACCCAAAGATAATTGGTACCAGGAAAGGTCACTTAATGTGAATCCATTTAGAGCAGCAAAGAAAATTTTCACGGTAAAAAGTAAAGGAAAAAAGGTTTGTCTGGGTCTTGACTGTGATGAAACTAAAAATGAAAATGAATTTCTTATAGTTCAAATTCAGGTTTAACTTTGCAAGAATTTGTAGAACAAATATGTAGCGGGTGCTGATTAATTTGCAGCATTTTTTTCCAACAAAATTCTATCAACAGTATGATAGACATCTTTGCACTTTATATCTGATATTAAAAACACAGGGATCTCAAAGAGGACACAAATACTCAAGAGCTTCATCATTTTCCCCAAGGACCTCTCTAGGACATTCAAATCATTTGCATCAGTAACACACCCTGTCAATATCCTTACTGGATTTCTCTTATCAATTGTTAACTGGTCTAATCTTCATGAAATCCTAACTCTTTTGCAAAACATGCAATTTAAAAAAAAAAAAAATGGTGATTGTTACCCCCCCTCCCTTTATTGATATTAGAGAGAGAAGAAGGGAGAGGAAGAGAGAGATAGAAACATCAACGAGAGAGAACATTGATTGGCTGCCTCCTGCATGCCACCCACTGGGGATCAGGCCCACAACCTGGGCATGTGCTCTGACTAGGAAGTGAACCGGCGACCTCTTGGTGCATGGGTCGATGCTCAACCACTGAGCTACACTAGCAAAATATGCAATTTCACTGTGCAATCAGTTTGCATAGTGTTTGCAATTTATTATCCTAGACACGGGGAAGTTGGTGAAAGATCGGCCTATAAGGATAATTAGTATTTATATTATTTTAAATGGGAAAGGATGTTTGAGCAAGGATTAATCTTATAAGTGATTAATTTACAGTGAATATTTTCACACAACAATTTTTACTTCCTGATGCAACCTTGTATCTTTGGAGGTTCGGCAAACCAGTATAGGAACAAGGACCCCTCTGCACCACCAAAACCAACTTCAGTAAGAATGAAGATTCCTGGCCATACCATGTTGTCGATAGCTGCTGCAGCATCCTGCCAAGAAAAAGCAAAGTACAAGTTTAGCTTCTTCTGGTATCCAAACATATACCCAGTGTAAAAAACAAAAACAAAAATAAATCCCCCACAAAATATCAAGACAGGAAAAAGTCACCTCTATCATTCCTGCCTAGGTTTCGTGTGTGTCTAACAAAGAATGCTTACTGGCTGACTTTAGAGCTGGTGGTATAGCAATTTGCCATCTAGTGGAAGGCATAAGAAGTAATCACCAGGGCAGCCAGCAAGACCGCTCAATGAGCCCTGGCCAGTTTGGCTCAGCAGTTAGGGCATCGCCCTGTGGACCAGGGAGTCCCGGGTTCAATTCCGGCCAAGGGCACGTGCCTCGGTTGCGGTTCGTCCCCGGCCCCGGTTGTGGTAGTAAGGGTGGCAGCCAGTCAATGTGTCTCTCTCACATCAATGTTTCTTTCTCCCTCTCTCTCTCTCCCTTCCACTCTGTCTGAAGATAAATGTAAAAAAAAATATCCTCGGGTGAGGATTAAAAAAAAAAAAAGACCGCTCAATGAGTGGGGCTACAGGAGCCCTGCAGAAGAGGGGCAGAACCTGGCTGGTCTGCGGTGTTAACCACAGTCTACAATTTGATTACGTGAGGCAAGTTTTTCCTCTGGAAGCATCATGAGGCCCAGAAACATAACCGAATGGAGACCGGCTCCCTTTGTAATCAATAATAATACTAACACAAGCCAAAGATGAAACACAGTAACAGAATTTTCTCACCTCTGCCAACTCAAATTCAACAAAAGCAAATCCTCGGTGCTTTTCTGAAAAAAGGAAAAACAAAAACAAGCAATTACCATTTAGGGCAATGGAAAGAAGCAGATGGTCACAAGGAAAGTGAAACCAGTCCCAAGCCATATCCAGACATTAGAAATTCTACCTAGTCCCACCCTGCCGGTGTGACTCAGTGGTTGATTGTTGACCCATGCACCATGAGGTCACTGGTTCGATTCCCAGTCAGGGCACATGCCCAGGTTGTGGGCCAAATCCCCAGTAGAGGGCATGCAGGAGGTGGCCAATCAATGTTCTCTCTCATCAATGTTTCCATCTCTCTCTCCTGCTCCTTTCCTCTCTCTCTAAAATCAATAAAGAAAAAATAAAATAAAATAAAATAAAGAAATTCTACCCAGTCCCTATTTCAGAAGAAAGAAATCTCATTCTTTTATTCTTCCTGGTTTAAACAACATTCCAAGCTCTATTAATCGTTGTTTTTTAGTGAACATAGCTAAATAATGAACTACACTTTTTTTTCCCTCACCCGAGGATATTTTTCCATTTTTTGTACAGATATTGTGGGAGGGAGAGAGAGGAAGGGAGAGAGAGAGAAACATCGACGTGAAGGGACACATCGAGTGGCTGCCACCCACACGACCAACCAGGGCCAGGGACAAACTGCAACCGAAGTACCTGCCCTTAGCGGAAACCAAACCCGGGTTTCTCCGGACCGCAGGCCGATGCTCTAACCGCTGAGCCAAACCGGCCAGGGCTGAACTATACTTTTAATCTTTAAAACAAGCATTCAATTCTACCAAAGCCAAATTAAAACCTTAACCTTTGCATGCAAGGCGACTAGAAAAATGAAGCCATTTAACCTATTCATTACAAATATACATTTTGAGCATCAAGTGCACACCAAGGATGAATTCTAAAACCTGGATAAGGATACTCATTCTTTATCCTCAGGAAAATATTGATCTACCTAGAAAGGCCAAGCACAGCAAGGTTCATTTAATTAACCAACTTACTTTAGAGAACCCATATAGCCTTATTGTTTTTGACAGATAAAGATCCAAGGTACCAAGAATTTAAAGACTTTTCTAACAACCATGCAGGGTCAATGATAGAGCTGAGCCTAAAACTCCAATCTTTACAATGACAACAAAGGTAAAATAGAAAACTGAACTGTAACTGTGATATCTATTAAAGGAAAGCTTACCCAGGTGTACAGAGGCCAAGGCCCCATTGTTAGGGCGAGGCTCTCCTGCTGCCCTGTTTAATAGCACAGCTGCCAAGGGAGCAGGTGTGGTGGAGTACCCAGTAGATAGTTTGAAACGACAGCCCCATGTAGCTCAAAATCTATCTTCCTACTGGGATACTGAAAATAGTTTTATCTCAAATTCAAAAGATGGGTCTCTGCAGAGTTATGTTACAGTTCACAGCCACAAGCCTCAAACATTCCTTCTGCATCAAGATCACTGTCATGCTGCCCTACTGAGGCACCCTCCAGAACTTTCCTCCATACAACCACATAATACACTGTAATAGGACTTTAAAATTTTTTCAAGTTTTTTTTTTCACTAGTAGGAGTATTCTGACCATAAGAGACACTAAAAGGACTCACCTGTTTCATAATCCAGAGGAATCTGAATATCTGTGATGTCTCCAAAAGGAATAAAAGCAGCATGAAGAACTTTGTCATCCACCTCCTCTGCCAGCCCACCTGCAAAGAAGCCAAGGGCATTCTGAGCCACTGTCCTTTATTCTCTTGAGCAGTCCCTGCAGCCAGTTAGCATCCTATAGCTAAGGGGAAGGGTCGTTCCATCCAGTCCTTTGGGTACATAAGCATCCCTCTCATCTGCTCTCACTTTCATACTTGTGAAACACACTGCTCTCTTCACCCTTCTTGCAGACCGTCATCTAGCACTAGGAGTACCGCAATAGCTTCTTAACTGATCTCCCTCCCCTCCAGAGTCAACTGGAACGATCCTGGAAAAGTGCAGATTTTAACCCATCACTTCCCTGCTTGAATTCCTTCAAAGGTTTCCTACTGTCCTCAGGATAAAGTACAAACTCCTTAGCAGGCTCTTCATAACTGGAGCCCTGCCCACCTCTTCAGCAGTCCCCCATCTGCTTCCCCAATTCTCTGAATTCCCAGAAAATGACTCCCTTGCTCACAAGTGTAAGGCTATTTCACACCTTTGGGCTTTTGCTCTTGCTGCTCCCTTTCAGTAAATACACTTGCCCCTATTTTGGCTACCTGGCTATATCCGAAGCATCAGCTCCGGTGTCACCACATCCTGAAAGTTTACTCTCACCTCTCCGGATGGAGGGGTCATTTCTCCCCGCACCCAGGCCCATGTCATCGATGTCGTCCCCACCAAAGAGCTCATCCAACTGTGCTACTGAAGTTATTCTCCTTCTCCCTGGCTAGTCTGAAGACCCCTTCCTTTGGGGCAGGGGCCAGGGCTGAGCCATCGTTACAAGCGAATGTAAAATGAATGGGCACAGGATCTGGAGGCCCTTAATATTCTTCTACCAATCCTGCGGACCCAGCAGGTAAAGGGGAACCTGTTAGAGCTTAGTGGGCTTGGAAAGGAGCCGGAAAGATCTCGGGCTAAGACCTGAAGCAAAGCAATACCGCCACAGATCCTGCCTAAACAGCTACTCGCCGCCCTCCGCGTCCGGCCCCACACCCGGAAACCACTCGGATCGGGTTCGCCGAGACCCCACTCGGCGCCCGCGCCTGCTCACCCACGTACAGCACACGCTTGGTAGTGGCCATCTTGCTCCCGCGCTCTCCCTCCGGAAACCGGCGCTCGCCCCGCCCCTCCGCTCGCCCCGCCCCCAGCCCGGCCCCGCCCCCGCGCCCCGGCGCTCGCAGACCCCGCCCATCCCGGCGAGGATGCGTCTGGCGCGGAGGAGCCATCGGGTGGGAGAAGCCTCTGGGTCGGGGCGCTGCGGTGCTGAGTGCTGCCGGAAACAATCCCGGGTCTAAGTCCGGGTGCGCAGATAGTAAACGATTACAAATCAGCTAGGGCCTGCGGGCCAAGCCTGGCGGCCCGGGTTTGGACAACCTACTAGCTAGGACTGGTTTACATTCTTAAATAGTTGAGAAAAATATTAAAACTAGAATAGCTCGTGACACGTGAAAAAGTGTGATATTCAATTTTCAGTGTCCATAAATAACGTTTTATGGGAACACAGTCATGCTCATCCCTGTAAGTCTTGTCTGTGATTGCTTCACACTGCACGGACGGGAGACCTATGGCCCACACACGGGGCCTAAAATATTTACCGCTTGGCTCTTTAGGAAAAAAGCGTGTGAACTCTTGGAATAATCCAGCTAATACATAAATCACAGATTGACACATGTGGTAGAAAATTATGGGGCCACCTGTTTTAGATAGAACAGTGGGTTATGACCTCCCTGAAGTCACAAGTAAGCTGAAACCGGAAGGAAGGGGAGCCAGAGAGAGGAGGAAGCAGGGCAAAAGATTTCAGGGAGAGGAGACAGCTTCTGCACACTCAAGAACTGAAAGGCCAGAAGGTGGGGGACCTGACATCTGGCGGGAAAGGTGGGTAGAAGCCACACCGTGCAGGGCCCTGTAAGCCATGTGAGGATTTGGGAGGCTTAAGAAGCTACCAAAGGTTGTAACGGGGAGTTCACGGTCACGTTTATGTTCTAAAATGTGTTGTCTCTGACCACTGCCCGGAATGGATTGGGTGGAACTGTGGAAATCAGGAGGTTAATGCAGTAGACTAAGGAAGAGTTGATGGTGGCTTTCTCCCTCCGGTCCTAACCTGGTTGAGTTTGGGACAGTTCAACCATTCAATACCTGAATGTTGCCATGCATAATGCCAGGGGAGGGGAAGGAGAAGTAACAGTGTTGGAGCAAATTCAGTTCACTGAGAGGGAAGTGGTTGGAATATAAAAAAGCACACGCATTCTCATATGTATACATTCATATATATATATAATAAAATGCAATATGATTAGAAAGAGGAGGTGAAATGAACACATGCAAAACACACCTGTTCTGTGTCACGCCTAGCGCTAGGTAGCGGTTCCACATTTAGTCCTCGCAAACTTTTTCAGGTACAGATTATCATCCCATTTGATCCATGACACCCAATGAGTTCAAATAATTTGCTCACATTAGCAAAAACAGTAACTGAGTATTGAATTTGTTCATTCAATATACAAAGCTGTAGTAACTAGTGGCATAGCTCTTTTCTAAAGACTACATTATCCCTTTTGGAGGGATTTCTTAAGTGACTGGGCCAAAGGGCATGCATATCAGAGTATTATAGTATTATAGTTATTATAACCACACCACCTCTCTCATAAAACATTCTACAAACATTAGATGTTCCTAAATGTCAATGTCCAGATGCTTCTTTGAGGTCAGTGATGATCTCAAGCCTAAAAGCAGGTCCCTGAAGGCTATGGAAAGAATTCATATCTTTTTTTGAAATCCATTAAGTTTTGGAAATCCCATCTTTAGAGACTTTCAGATGAAATGAGTGGTAGAGTAGGGCACATGGGCTAACAAAGGGAGCAGTTAGACGGTAGAGTAGGGCACATGGGCTAACAAAGGGAGCAGTTAGACGTCATGATCACACTTAGTACAATTTGTATCTACTTTTATTAAAAAAAAATTTTTCCCTTTATTGAGAGAGAGAGGAGAAGTGAGAGGGAGAGAGAGATAGAAACATTGATGAGAGAGAACATCAGTTGGCCACCTCCTGCATGCCCCCCACTGGGGATCGGGCCCGGAACCCCAGCATGTGTCCTGACTGGGAAGCAAACCGGTGACCTCTTGGCACATGGGTCGATGCTCAACTACTGAGCCACATCAGCCAGACATGTATCTACTTTTAAAATTCCACTTCTCTCCTACTAGAGAAGGAACATTTTGAGAGCAGAAATCATGTCAGTTTGTAACTCCAGCTCACACTACACAATTCCTTGGCATTTAGTGGTGTTTTACTATCTGATAAATAAAGCAGAGAAAAGCTTCTTTCAAATAATGTTGAAATGGAAAATTCTATTAATAGCACACTGGGTGGCTGGACCTCTTTTGCAGAGACTGAATCACAGGACATGGGCTGCCACCACTGGAGGTGCATTTATGTGGAGCAATAGTCCAAGGAGGAGCATGAGCAGGTACAAAGTGCTGCACAGCAGTGGGAACCCCTACAGAAAAGGACAAGCCAAGTGTCCTCTCAGCAACCATGGTCTCCAGGAGTCTTCCTTCCTTTGATTCAGTGTTTGTACCATGGAGACTGTTTGAAGGACTAGAAGCTAAGACATTCCCTCTGCTAGCCAGAGGCACTTTTCTTCAATGGTAACCAGAGAAACTGATGTCCAGGTTTGCCAGAACCTAGGGTTGGTGGTCACTTTTCCTGCCTTACTCTATCATCTCAGAGCAGTGGGTTCACCAATGCCCTAGACTCCAGTCCTAGGTATGGCAGTTTCCAGATTCTCAGGCAATGGTTCTAAATTTGAGCAGCCATCAGAATCATCTGGGGGGCTTGTTAAAACACAGATTTCTGGGCTCCACTTTCAGAATTGCTGATTTGGTAGGTCCACGGTGGATCTGGGAACTAGTGAGATTGAAGCTGCTGGCTGGAGAGGTGCACTTTGAGAAGCACTTTTTCCAAGCGAAGTCTTGACATATCAAGGTCAGGGAAGAATAAGCAGTCTATTATGGGTGCAAACAATAAAGGGGTGTGTTGTCTGTAAGAGAATTTTCAAATAATAATAAGACAACTAGAAAATTGGTCATGTTTTATCATTATCGTGCTCAGGGACTCTGAACAATATGAGTTACAAAATATTCCTCCTGAAAAAAAAAACCTTCAATGCTTTCGATGATCTAAGTTGAAACAAGTCCTGTGACTATTCTTGAATATGGTTCAAATTAGCACATTTTTATCACTTATCCTTAATAAATATTATATTCCATATAAAAGTTAATTTTAGACTCTTTATGCAGTCAGTTCCCAGCACACTTGGATTCAGCTACAGACAAATATTTGGAGAGTAAGTTCCTGATGGTTCAGAATGGTTTGAGCTCCTTTAAACTCACTTTGGGCACAGTTTGTGTCTAGCCCTTCTGTTACTACAGATTCCTGCATTTGAATGGTGTGTGTGTGTGTATGTATATATACACACACACACATATATGATGTGTGTGTGTATATGTGTATGTGTGTGTGTGTATTATATATATATATATATATATATATATATATATATTTTTTTTTTTTTTAAGGAATATGGTTGGCCCTGGCCAGTTTGGCTCAGCAGTTAAAGTGTTGGCCTGTGGACCAAAGAGTCGAGGGTTTGATTCCAGTCAAGGGCATGATTCTGGTCAAGGGCACGTATCTCGGTTGTGGTTTGGCCCCTGACCCAAACACGGTCGTGCAGGAGGCAACCAATTGATGTGTCTCTCTCAGATGGATGTTTCTCTCTCTCTCTCCCTTCTGCTCTACCTGAAGATAAATGGAAAAAACTATCCTCAGATGAGGATTTAGAATTTTTTAAAAAGTATATGGTTGTATGTAATTTTTCCCTGAGTTATCTTTTATTTCTGGAGCGAAGTTTTAGATGAGATTAGTAAGACAAAAATATTTGCAAACAGTGGGACAATATACAGTAAAATATTAAACTTTAAAATTGTCCCTTGGATTTGGCAATGTTTTCTTTGCGGGGGGTGTTTTTTTAAAAATAAAAATAAGACACCAAAAGCACAAGCAACAAAAGAAAAAATAGGTAAATTAGACTTCATCAAAATTAAAAATTTGCCAGCTTAAAATGTATATTCACAAAGTTGTGCAACTATCACTGCTATCCAATTCTAGAACATTTTCATCACCCCAAAAAGAAGCCCCATGCCTGTTAGCAGCCTCTCCCCAGTAGCTATTCTCCCCAGCCCCTGGCAACCACTAATCTACCTTCTGTCTTCATGAATTTGCCTATTTTGGACATTTCACATAAATGGAATCATACAATATGTGGTCTTTTGTGATTGGCTTCTTTCACTTAGCATCATTCTTTCAAGGGTCCTCCATGTTGCAGCATGGATCAGACTTCATTTCTTTTTATTGCTGCATAATAATCTATTATATGAATATACCACATTTTATTTATTGACTCATCAGTTGATGGACTATAACATCCATGTACTAGTGTTCAGTTATTCTCTTGGGTATAAACTAGGAATAGAATTGCTGGGTCATGTAATAAACTCTATGTTCAATTTCTTGAGGCGCTGCCTCTAAGTTTGGCTCTATCACTTACCAGCTTATGACCAAGGGCATATTATTTTGTTGCTCTGTGGCTCAGGTACCTCATCTGTAAAAATGGGACAATAAAGGGCAATTTTGCTGATCTCTAAAGCAATTGTACCATTGTACATTCCCACCAGCAATCTATGATGGGCCGCTACCTTACATCCTCACCACCACTTGTTAGCCAGGTATCTCATCATGGTTTTGATTTGTATTTACCTGACTATTAACGATGTTGAGCATGGCCATGTTGTTTTTCCTATCCTGAGATGTGCTTGTACTTATCATTAAAGCCTTTTCCCCAGTTAGGTTGTTTCCTCTCGTTTTATAGAGATTCTCCAAATGGGGAACCTACTGTTCCTATAGCACAGTCCAATCTCCCCACTCCTCCCATAGGATTGATTGTGCTTTTCCTGCCATATATCAAGTCTCCAATATGTTTGGTCTGTATCTGGGCTCTCTACCCCTTTAAACGGATCAAAATAATTCTACCCTATTTAATTTCTATAGTTCAATAATAAATCTTTATATCTGGTATTTTTTTCTTTTTTCAGAATTATCTTGAATATTCTTGGACATTTACTCTTTCATATGAACTTTAGAATCCACTTAGCTACTTACACAAAAAATCCTGATAAGTTTATATGGGAATGAATTGAATCTGTAGGCTTATTTTAAGGGAGAAGTGACATCTTCATGACAGTGAGTATTCCCATCCATAAACATGTCATACCTCTTCATTTATTCTTTTATATTCTTTTTATAATTTAAAAATATTTTGTATTTTCCTTAGTAAGGTCTAATACATCTTTTATAAGATATATTCCTAGATATCATACAGTTTTTATTGACATTGAGAATGGTATCTTTTCACCTATGGTATCTTCTAGTTTCTTATTTCTGTATATAGTAAACTGTTGGTTTTTATATGTTGACCTTGTACCTAGTGGTTCTGCCAAACTCTATTATTAGTTCAAATAGTTGTCCTCTAGATTTCCTTGGATTTTTCAAAATTGACAGTAATATAACCTGCAAATACAGACACTGTTGTTTCTAATTCTTATACTTCTTATTTATTTCTCTTACTAACATTGGCCAGGCACTTGAACAATGGTGAACAGTAGTGGATAGAGAGCAATCTTACCTTGTTCCTGACTTAATGGAAACACTTTCAAACTTTCATTTTAAGTATAAAGGTTGGCTTTGAGTTAGATAGCCTTGAATGAATTTTAATTCTCCCTCCTATTCTTAATTTTCTAATTTTTATAATGAACCCACTTTAGTTTTATATTTCTGCATTTTTGACAGGATCATGTGATTTTTCTCCTTTACCAGTTAACTGGCAAATCACAGTGATAGATTAACTCATGTTACAATTTCCTTTAGTGAGTCAAGGGGAAATTAATATCACGCCTGGATGATGCATACCTGCCTGACGCTGACCTTGGTCTTCCTCAATACTGTTTCCTTGAAAACTGTCAAGTTAAGATAAATGAGGGGGATATTATGTATGCTTTCTTTGTTGTGTGCATAGGTTGAGAGGAGCACATAGGATGTGGGCCTACGCAACCAGCATCATATAAAATATTTATGCGAAATAGAAGCCACAGCTTCTGTGAGTCAAGGGGACCCCCAAACACCTATGCTTTCCCAGTTGTAGCTGTACATGTCCTGTGAGTGAGTGACAAAAGAACCTGTGTATTTGGACAGCTGCTGGGCCTCCCAGCAAGATGAAAATACTGCATCTGCCTTATCTCCTGCATAAATCATTTGCGTTTCATGGGTCTGGTTGCCAACTTGAACCCATAATCACAGCCGTGTACTGCACCTTCCGTTCCAGTGGTCATGGTGTAATTTTTAATTCACTTCTGGATTCTATTTGCTAGAATTTTATTTTAGGATTTTTGCAAATATCCTCATGAGTTCGAAGTAAATTTCCTTTTCTCACATTAGCATCCCAGGTTGGTTTGGCATTGGTTAATAAGTCCACAATTCTTATGTGCAATTCCAGAATTCAAAAAGTTCTAAAAACTAGCAATAGGGTTTTTCTGGTGGTGGGGAGGTATGTTTTAAGCAAACTAATTTGGCAGCAAAACCTCATCTAAACAGATGTGAGGCTATTTTTAGTTTTTATTTATTTCACTCAGTATGCTTTGCTGTAGAAATATTAACATATTTGATTGTGTGGCAGGTCCACATTGGGCGGGGCGTGTTATATGCAGCTTACACATTGCATAATATTTCTAAACAACCAAACCCCAAAATGTTTAAGACAAAGGATGGTGAACCTCTCTTAGCCTAATAAGATAAATTGATTAGTTTTTTTCTTCTTCTTTTTTTTCTGGTTATTTGAAGTAGTTTGTGTAATATAGGGGATGATTTGTTTCTTTGAAATGTGGGAAACTCATTTGTAAAGCTATCTGGGCTTTGTATTGTGTGTGTGTGTGTGTGTGTGTGTGTGTGTGTTGCTATTGTTAGTGGTGGGTAACTTGCCTTTCCTGGGAATCAATTCGTTTGTGTCATTTGGCCCTGTGGTAACCAACTGGACCAAGCCTTCCAGGTTCCCTTTGAGGAAGCCTGATCTTGTAATTCAAAGACATTGGAGACACTAAAGACCAGCAGTTATTGGGTCATTTGATTTGCAGAAACTACTGGTTTATTTGTTGGACAGTTTGGGAAGAAAAAGGCTTTGGGGCTTGTATCCAGCTTAGTTATGGAGTTCATATTTTAATTTTAACTCTAGGGGGCAGTCTTGGATCATAAATTGGCAGGCCTTTATTTATTTATTTTTTAATTTAAAAAATATATTTGGGCCCTGGCCGGTTTTGCTCCGCGGTTAGAGCGTCAGCCTGCGGTCCAGAGATACCCGGGTTCGGTTCCCGCTAAGGGCACGTACCTCGGTTGCAGTTTGTCCCCTGCCCTGGTTGGTCGTGCGGGTGGCAGCCACTCGATGTGTCTCTTTCACGGTGATGTTTTTCTTTCTCTTTCTCTCTCTCTCTCTCTCTCTCTCTCTCTCTCTCTCTCTCTCTCTCTCTCTTCTCTCTCCTCTCCTCTCCCTCCCTCCCTCCCACTGGAAAATGTCCTCAGGTGAGGATAAAAAATATATATATATATATTTTTTTTTTGGTTAATCTTCATTCAAAGATATTTTTTCCATTGATTTTTAGAGAGTGGACTGGAGAGCAAAAAGGGTGGGGGAGAGAGGGAGAAAGGGAGGGGGGAGAGAGGAGGAGGGGGGAGAGAAAGAGAGAGAGAGAGAGAGAGAGAGAGAAAGCATCGATGTCACCAGGGCACAGTCTGGGTGGGATCAAACCTGCAACCCAGGTACCTGCCCTTGACTGGAAATGAAACTTTCAACCTATTGGTGCATGGGGCCCTTGCTTTACCCACTGATCCACACTGGCCAGGGCTGGCATGCCATTTTAAAAACCATAACCTAAAATAGATTAAAGGAGTGCCCATGTATTGTTTTCACACTTTACAGATGATGAAACTGAGTCTTGGAAAAGCTAAGTAATTTGCTTAGTTCACGGTAGTACAAGGCAGATCTGGGATTTTAACCTCGATCTTAACACTATATTCTGTCTCTCTTTCTCCCCCTCCCCCCAATTTTTCCCATAAAAGAACTATAGCAAAGTGATTAAATGTACCAACTCTAAAGCCAACCTGCTTGACCAGGAAGGCATGGCCCGCACGAGTACCTGTAGGGCAGAATGGCATCAGGAAATTGATTTTCATAAACAGTAAGTGACCTACCATGCCTACCAAAGTCTGGCTCTGTCACCTACCAGTTGTGTGACCAAGGGAAGGTTACTGAATTGCTCTGTGGCTCAGGTTCCTCATCAGTAAAAATGATAAAGGAGCCGGTTTGGCTCAGCGGTTGGAGCATCGGCCTGCAGTCCAGAGAGACCCAGGTTCAGTTCCCGGTAAGGGCACGTGCCTCGGTTGCAGTTTGTCCCTGGCCCTGGCTGGGTTGTGCGGGTGGCAACCACTCGAGGTGTCCCTTTCACGTCGATGTTTCTCTCTCTCTCTCCCCCTCCCACTCTATCTGAACAAAAAGTGGAAAAATGTCCTCGGGTGAGGATAAAAAAAAATGATAAAGGAAATTTTCCTTGAGTCTTGAGCATATGCAGATAGACTTACTTACTGCATGACTCAGCCTATGTCGCTAATAAAGTGCAAGAAAGAACTCGGTCAGGGTCCAAGAAGAAGGCACTAAAGTAACTGTTTCTTGGAGAGCTAATCAGAACTAGTAAAAACAAAACAAAAATACAACTCAGCCTGCCTGATAATGAACTCATTATATTTGTGAGCTGTGCTTCCACCATACTATTTGGATTCAACCTAATGGACTTATTGAGTCAATAAAGTTCCAAATGGAATGGGACTTAGCTCCATTACAAACCAAACAATCCTGTACTGACCAGCAAAAGACTTGTTTAAACCAGCCAATCATCTCTCCTAATGAAATTGTGCCTTTTCACGATAGAAGCCCACCCTTGTCTTTGGCCTGGGAGTCAGACTTCACGGGGCCTGTTTTCCCTTGTACATTATTACCTACTTAAAAGTAAACCCCCACCTGGACTGTGTGGCTTAGTGGTTGAGCGTCGACCCATACACCAAGAGGTCGCTGGTTCCATTCCTGGTCAGGGGACATGCCCAGGTTGTGGGTCTGGTCCCCAGTGGGGGGCATGCAGGAGGCAGCCAATCGATTTTTCTCTCTTTCTCTCCCTCTCCCTTCCTCTCTCTCTCAAAACCAATAAAGAAAAAAATTTTAAAAAAGGTAACCCCCCCCACATGCTTGAGCTAATTGCCCGAGTCATTTGCTAAACTTTAATCTGAAGACCCAATCCCACATGTCCTGACTTCTGTGTTGAATCAAGTGTCCTTGCCGTACCTGGTAGTACATCCAGGTTAACATTCACTGCGTATGCATACTTATTTTTTCTTTTATTTAAGTTAATAGTTTCTATCTCATAAGATTATTTTCATAATAAAATGAGATGACATATGTAGGGCGATTAGAACAAAGCCTCATAAGTGTTATTGCTATTAATTCAAAAAATTTTTTTTGAGTACCTAGATGTCAGGCATTGTCTGTTTAAAGGACACTAAGGTTGCCCTGGCCAGTTTGGCTCAGTGGTTGGAGTGTTGGCCTGCAGACCAGAGAGACTCTGGTTCGGTTCCCGCTAGGGGCATGTACCAAAATAAATAAATAAATAAATAAATAAAACAAACTAAGGTTTGTGTATCAAGAAGGGTTCTATCAGGAGATAGAAACCACGTTAGTTATTTGAGCAGAGAGAATTTAATCTAATGAATTGTAACCTAGCCTGGCCTATGTGGCTCAGTGGTTGAGCATCAACCCATGCACCAAGAGGTCGCTGGTTCAATTCCCAGTCAGGGCACATGCCCAGGTTGTGGGCCCTATCCCTAGTGGGGAACATGCAGGGGGTGGCCAATCAGTGTTCTCTCTCATTGATGTTTCTATCTCTCTCTCCCTCTTCCTTTTTCTCTCTCTCAAATCATTAAAGAAAAAAATAAAAATAAAAAAAGAATGGTTACCTAGGTATAATCGACTGGTTAACTGCCAAGGCAAGAAGAGTAAGGTATCTTGGAGGCAGCAATTATAGGAAGCAACTACAGCAGTTCCCCCCTTATCTGCTAGGAATACGTCCCAAGATGCCCAATGGATGCATGGAAACAAGGATAGTACTGAACCTTATCCAGGGGTGGGCAAAGTTAGGTTTACAGTTGCGAGTACACAAAACACAGAGTTTATTCTTGTATTATTATAATCATAACCTGAATGTCTTTTTCCATACAAAACACTGTAAACCCTGTATATACGGTTTGTTTCTCCTATACATACACACCTTTCCACTTAAAAGAAGCACTTCCCACCTCTCCTTGACATATCCAGATTGCCAGCATCACAACTCTTGCACTTTGGGGCCATTATTAAGTAAAATAAGGGTTATTTGAACACAAACACTGTGGCACTGAGGCAGATGATCTGATAAACTGAGACAGCTACTAAGTGACTAATGGCAGGTAGTATATGCATTGTGGATATGCTGAACAGAGTTGTTAAAAGGACTAAGAAGGAAAACAATATGAAATTGCTATTGGATTTGGCAAAGTGGATGACTTTTGTACCCTGGACCTTTTACGTAGGAGATGAACACTCTTCCTTTTCATGGAGGCAGGAGAGAGAGTCTGAGATATCAGTGGTTTGTAAACTTGGTGATAGAAAGACAATGGAGTTATTTTTTCTTTTAAATTTTTTTTCTTTATTAATTTTATAGAGAGAGGAAAGGAGTGGGAGAGAGAGATGGAAACATTGATGAGAGAGAATATTGATTGGCTGCCTCCTACATGCCCCCCACTGGGGATCAGGCCCACAACCTGGGCATGTGCCCTGACTAGGAATCAAACCGGTGACCTCTTGGTGCATGGGTCGATGCTCAACCACTGGGCCACACTGGCCAGGCTAGAGTTCTTTTTTTCTAACAAAATGTCAATAAAATGACATTATGAGTTATGACCACTAGTCAAGAAAGGCATATGAGATCATCAAAATTCCATCCAACACACTGTAGGTAATAGGAGCTACAAGACCAACCCTTGACATAGTAACTATAAAAGGGCTTATGTAACAGTTGTGATACCGAGAAGAATCACCATGGATGTTTGCAACTTCAGATCTTACCAGGTGAAAATCTCTAGTCATTTGTAACTACATTAATGACCAGAGATGGTTATTAGTTAGGGCAATTAACATTAGCTGCTGTAACAACTTCAAAATGTAAATGGCTGGCTTAACTTAATAGAAAGTTATTTCTCATTCATGTCATAGTTCGATGCAGGTTGGTAAGGGTTTTGCTCTATAGAGTCATTCAGAAACCCAGATTTCTTCCACCTTAGGGTTTTGCCTCCTTCTAGGCCATGAAGTCCTTTCAAGTCAGGGGACAGATGGAGAAGGGAAAGGATCATGCATGATGACTATAGTTAATAGTACTGGATTGCATATTTGAAAGTTGCTAAGACAGTAGGAGCTGGAACTTGAATCTGGAATTGACCCCAGAACTCAGTCTATCTACCTGTTGTCTACAGGAGAAAGTTTAGTGCTCCTTTTCCATGGGCTGGCTACTGTCAGGGTTCCCCCTCTCCAGCACCTGAAAGCACAGGCACCTTTCCACCCAGCACCCGGATGCCCCTGATATTCAGAATGGGGGTCAGGCTCCCAATCACCCTTATGTCATAGGTGTGGGAGGCTGTGAGAGCAGAACTGCAGGCTCTTAACTGCTCAGCCCTCTCCAGCAGCACTCTAGTCCAGACCTCCATCCCCCCACCTCTCCAGCTGTCCCACCAGCCTCCACTCTCAGGCCCTCCAACACTCTCTCCACCCAGAAGCCTGAGTGATGGTCCTGGCCAGTCTTTCTCTGGGCGAACTCACTTCTCTCTGAGCTCACGTGGTGAGCTGCGCTGCCTCACCTCAGGGTCTCTGCCCATGCCATCCCTCAGCCTAGACCACCCTTTGTCTTCTTTCACCTGGCTGGCCACTCCCGGTCCTCTAGATGTCATCTTGGAGGTGCTCCCTCACACTGCCAATCTGTCATTGAATCATCACCCCTTGTTTGACCACAGCACCCTGTTCATTTCTCTCACAGCATATTACAACAACACGCAATTAAATAGTTATTCGGTTACTTTTTGCATTTGTTGCCCCTTTTTTACTATAATCTCCATGAAAGGAGCTGCCATGTTGGTCTTTATGATGGTTAATTTTGTGTGTCAACGTGACTGGGCCATGGGGTGCTCAGAACATTCTTCTGGGTGAGATTGTGAAGATGTTTCTGGTGAGATTAGCATCTGAATCAGGGAACTCAGTAAAGCAAATTGCCCTCCCAGTGTGGGAAGATCTTATCCAATCCATTAAGGCCTGAATAGAACAAAAAAACAGAGAGAATTTGCTCATTCTGCCTATCTCTGAGTTGGGACATTGGTCTTGGACTGGACTTGGACGGGGACAGGGACAGGAATTTACACTATCAGCTTTCCTGCATTCCCAGCTTGTTGATTGCAAATCTTGGAATTTCTCACCCTCCATGATTGCAAGAGCCATTCCTTATAATAAATATCTCTATCTATATATAGATATGTATCTTCTTTTGGTTCTGTTTCTCTTGAGAACCCAGGCTAATGTAATCTTGTTCATATTTGTATCCCCAGAGCTCAGAACTTAATAGGCATCCAATACATATGTATTGAATGAATGATGAAAGTTGAAAGAAGACTGATGCAGGACTTTAATGAAAAAGGAGGCCCCGGGCTGTGAAGACAGAGAGAGCCGAGTCCTCCCCCCTCCCCTCTCTTGACCCGGCAATTAGGAGGGAGCCTTTGGACTTCCATGTCTGCCCCCAAGTTTTCCAGTGTTTTTCTTTTTTTAAAACTATTTTTATCCTCACCCGAGGACATTTTTTGATATTTTGTTCAGATAGAGTGGGAGGGAGAGAGAGAGAGAGAAACATCGACGTGAAAGCGACACATCGAGTGGTTGCTACCCACACGACCCAACCAGGGCCGGGGACAAACTGCAACCGAGGTACGCGCCCTTAGCGGGAACCGAACCGGGGTCTCTCAGGACCGCAGGCAGATGCTCTAACCGCTGAGCCAAACCGGCCAGGGCTCCAGTGTTTTTCCTAATTTCCTATCACCTCAAAGGAGAAGGTGCCCCCATTTCCCTTTTTCAGATTGTAACACCACCTTTGCCTTCAGAATCTTTTGTCCTTCCCTTCCCCTCCTCCTCCTCACCAAGGGCTCTCTGACAACATCCCTGTTCTCTGGAAGCATCTAAAGTCTGTGACCACTGTCTAGTGGTCCTCCTTTGTTGTCATTTCTCATTTTCTGGCCCCATTCATCTCTGGCTCTTTGGTTGTGTGCTCAGTGAAATGAGAGCAATAATAACAGCTAAAACATATGAACAGTATAAGCACCCAGACAGTGTTCTAAGCACTTAAGAGGCACTGTTGCATTTAATCTTCACAATAATATTGTAAGGTAGGGTCTAGTTTTATCCCAGTTTTACAAATGAGAAAACCATTTGTAAATAAGACCAATAAGGTGATTTGCCTGAGTGAGTGAAGTGAATGATGTAGCTATGATTGGAACAAAGGCCCTGACTTTTTATCTCATCTTGTGTGTACTTCCTGCCCTTGCTAGGATAAAATATTGCAAGGAAGAGTCTTCTCCCCACTATGTGGCTCCTCTACCCATCTTCCCTTCAAAGGCCTCCAGAAATTTTGGGGTCACTCAAAGGTCCTTTAAAGTGTGACCACCGCTCCCTCTGCTGTCACCTGTCTCTCACTGCACCTCCTGCCTGCACTTAAATGGCTTATTAGTTGAGTCCTTCGGCTGCAAGCCAAAGAAGCCAGCTCTGGCTAACGTAAGGAAGAAAGGGGTAGGGTAGGTGGGGAGAGCAGGGGATAAACATTAGAAGGGTCGTGGGGTAGCTCATGGATTCCAGGACACGGTTGAACAGCCAAGAAATTGTCACTGAAGGGCAGGCCCCCCACTGCAGGAGATCATAGGACTTTCTTCCTAGAACCCTTCCATCAAGGTGCGTCTGCTCTAATGACACTGAGATCTCTGTGCCTCTCCACTCCAAATTCTGAATTTCCAGGAGACACATCTGATTGGCACAACTTGAGCCAGGGGTTTTCCACAAGCAAAGACCAAGGTGCTGAGGCCTCCACGGCAGCTCACGTCCTCTCGTGGCTGGGCTGGCCCCTGTATGCCTTATTCTGCTTCTGTATTCCCAAAGTCCCTTGGAAGTTTTAAGAGCTGCTAGGCATGCCAGGGTGTGTGTGTGTGTGTGTGTGTGTGTGTGTGTGTGCGCGCGCCCGAGCTCAGTGGCTGAGCATCCCAGGGCCAGGGTGAAGGGGGAGCTGTGCCAAGGATTAGCACTGGAGATAGGAGATCAATAAGGAGATCAGCACCTAGATCTAGCGAGTTGACCCATTCATCTTCCCACTCATCTCTGCCCCAATCAGAGCCCATCATTTCAACCACTATTATTCCTTGAAATTCAATTAATTAAAGTTTCAGTTTCACATTTGACTCAAAAGCTCTTTCCTGGTCCCTACCTCGTGAAGGGCAGACTTAAGGCTCCAGAGGCTGGGGGCAGAGAGGGAGCTCCTACACACTCACCCCATCCTTGTGATTGCTTCTCTGTGTGGGCTTCGAAGAGGAGAGAAAGGAAAAAACAGGTTCTCCATGTGGCTGCCCACGGAGAGTTGGGGCAGGCTCTTCCTAGGGGTCATACCCAAGCTCCCCTGCACAAGTAACCACACATCGGTTGCTATGCATTTAGTGTCCAGCATCAGGGGTGATGTTCCAAATATTTAACAACCAGAATGTCATAGACACCAACCCATCAGAACAGTTGCCAGCCAATCCCTGGAGCAGGGTTCTGAAAGCTCCCTGCTGTGCCAGGCCAGAGGTAGAGGGCAGTGGTCGGTCCATTTGATGGATCAGAAGTCCTGGGGTGGCTGGAAGCACTCGGGGAAATGGCTATTTACCAACTGATATGAGAATATTTAAATGTTTTAATAATTGGTATGATTGTTTTGATATGTTCTGGTTGAATTTCAGCCTTGCCATACGAATCAATTCATTGCCTGTTGACTCAGAGCCAGCAGTTAGGGCCCTACAGGCCCTGCTGGTGAGATACCTGATCCCAAGCCATTCTCTTAGACATCCATGGTCTCTTGTAACACAATTACATTTTTGTTGTTGCTAATCCCCAGTTGGCAGCATGTCATGTTCCTCGGATGGTCCCAACAAGCCGACAGCTCCCAGTCTTATCTAGCCTCTTCAGCCCCAACTCCAGGGTATACCTGTGCCGTCCAATCTAATAAGCACAAGTTACAGGCGATTATCTAAATTAAAATGAATGAACATTTAAAATTCAGTCCTTTGTGCACGCTAGCCACATTTCAAGTGCTCAGTAGCCACAAGTGACTAGTAACTACCCTATGGGGTAGCCTGGATATAGAACATTTCAATCATTGTAAAAAGTTCTATTGGTCAGCGCTGGACTGTAGGATCTATCTCCTGCAGCTCTCGGGAACTGACCACCAAGGACACAATCTTCACCCTCTCTCCAGCTGGCACTGTCACATCTTCTCTCCCTGTACTTCCTCCTACCTTGTCCTACCTCTGCTATTGCAGCACCAAGGCAGATCAGCATACCTGGTGGTCAGCCGAGATGGAACTGGGAAAGAGGAGTCAGATTCCCCTTCCCGAGGATCCCCCAAAACTTCATGAGTTAATTCTTTGGGGTCTGGGGAAGGGAACCATTTGAACACACCAAGAAGTAATGAGGGTGAAGATAGTGTGTCTCCTTTTACAGTCATGGTATTCCTCCTGTCTCTATCCTCTTTATAGAAATCTAGCAGGAGGGTAGAGACTGGGCTAGTTCTGAAGCTCAGCCCCTCTCAGCAAACACTGCAGAAAGGGGCTGAAAATACAACCTTCAGTACTCTGAATTTACAGGACCAGTCACTTACCTGCTTGCTCTCAACTTTATTCTCATCCTATTGTGTTGTCCTCTGTATAGTAAGGGGCTGGAAGCTGTTCTCAGATTTCTTTGTCAACTGGCTTTCCATTAGGTTTTGCCAGCGAGAGGCACTGGTGGGACTTTGGAAGGCTAAGGGAGAAGCCTTTTTTTCATTTTTCCAGACATGGTAGGAGCAGAAACAATGGGTGAATACAGGCTCCTGGATTCCTGCCTAGGGATGGTAGTGGCATCCTCCAGTTAGAAATATCTGGGTAACCTCCCTTGGTTTTGTTTTGTTTTTCCATTAATTTTTAGAGAAAGGGGAAGGGAGAGGGAGAGAGAGAGAGAGAAACATCGATGAGAGAGAACATCAAGTGGCCGCCCCCTGCATGCCCCTAACTGGGGGATCGGGCCCACAACCTGGGCATGTGCCCTGACCAGGAATTGAACCAGCGACCTCTTGGTGCATGGGTCGACACTCAACCATTGAGCCACACCGGCCGGGCAACCTCCCTGTGTTTTGTTTTTCTAACCCATCTCACACTTGTGTCCAGTCTCTTGTATTGAATTCCCTCTTTTAAAAAACTGAGTGATTTTTGTTTTCCCTGGAAAGTGGAAGAAAGTGATGCGAACCACTTCTAGCTTCCTCCACTCTCTCCCTTTCACTGGCTGGAGACCCCAGGGGATGGTAGAATCACAAGGTAGAGGGAGCCTCAGTCCCAAATCTTTGTGAGAAGGAGAGCCACCCAGCAACCTGACACTGACCCTGGACTGTACATAAATGAGAAATAGGCTTCTATTACATTCGAGTTATTTTATGTTTGTATCTATTTGTTACAGTAGCTTAGCCTTTGTCCCAACTAACATAGCACCCTAATCATGATTTATATATTTATGTGACTATAGTGCTACCTGTGTCAGGCACTCTGCTAAGCTCCTTATCCCTGTCGAATCCACATATAGCAAGTAGTTCTTTTTTTTGGTACTTGCCCCTAGCGGGAACTGAACCCGGGACTCTCTGGTCCGCAGGCTGACGCTCCAACTGCGGAGCCAAACCGGCCAGGGCTCAAGTGGTTCTTTTTATTATTCCCATTGACAGACTAGAAAACTGAATTGCAGAGAGGTTAAATAACTTGTCCAAGGGCTGTCTAACTTGAAAGTCTGTGCACTTGGATAGATAATAGACTGATTTTTTATATACATATATGTAATGTGGGTGTATATATCTAGATGGATGGATGGATGGATAGATAGATAGATAGATAGATAGATAGATAGATAGATAGATAGATATTCAGAGTAGCTCTTTGGAACAGATATAACTATAGGTATGTAGATATAGACATTATCTGTTCCTATTAGGTTTGTTCTCCGCTTACCTCCACTTTCTGCCCTCTCTGTGCTGCCCCCATGAGGCTGACTTGTGAACTGCACCAGCTGGGTTTCTTCGTCTTCTGGCTTCCAGCTGGGTTTGTAGAAGGAGGCCAAGGTACTTAGTGCACCCACCTTCAGTCTCTGTACCAGGCTGTGTTGGCAGTGGCTGTGTTCCCTTACCAAAGTCCAGGGCTCCCACTGGAAGGCTCTCTCCTACAACAGCTCTACTCCTTTCCCTTGCTCCTTGAGGCCTTGTCTCCACTGGTGCTAGCCCCATGGTGTTTGACCATACCTTGTTAATTTCTCTCAACCCTACCCATATCTGTGTAAATAGTTCTCTCACCCACCTATCTTCAGTTCTCTGAGTGCCATCTGTTTCCTGCCTGCACCCTGGAAAGTATAGCTTGTATGTAGTCCTTGGTAGAAAGACCCACCTTCCGTACTCTGGGTACACATTCTTACCTCTCAGTTCTAGGGGTAGGTAAGTGACTCAGCCCTGGCCAGTCAGAGCGCTCACTGCATCCCTTTGTCAGTAGTGATTGATTCTGAGCTTAGCATGGATCCCAAATCAGGCCAATGAGAACCAGCTCAGGATGTTGACTGACTGTGCTGGGGAAGAGAAGCTCTCTTCTTTTCTGTGGGACTCTAACCTGAGAGTCTGTTGGCCTAAAGATGTTGGCAGATAACTTGCCATTATGTGGATCCCAAGAATGAAGCCTGCTCAGGAGAACAAAGACCTGGAAAGAGGTCACATATCAATCACATTGTTTAAGCTCCTGATTCAAGCCATCCCTAAAGTCCAATCTACTCCTGGGGTTTTCTTTTACTGAGTCACTACATCCTTTTTTGTTTTTGTTTTTTTGCTTAACCCATTGTGGGCTAGATTTTCTGTCACTTGTAACCAAGAGTCATAAATGATAGAAAAATATGTCAAACTCATACATGTTTTCTGCAAGCAAACAGAAATCAGCTCTAGATAACTTAGAAGAGAAAGAAAGAAAGAAAAGAAATTTGACATGAGGGATGTGCAGTGGCTCACACAACCAAAGGAAACACAGAAGAAGCAGGTCTTGGAAAGGACATGTACCTGAGTGGTCCCTGGGCATTCAGATAGTGGGAATGATGGACAGTGGCATCATCAGAGCACTGTCCTCTCATAAGCTAGCACTAACCATCTACTATCCCCAGGCCACTTTACTCAGGATTCAGATTAGCTTTGGAAAGAAAGAGAGAATGAAAGAGGAAGAAGTCCATTTAGCCTTACTTAAGTCTCATGACCAACCCTTGTCTATGGGAAGGCAGGACACCCAAATTGATAGTCCCACAAGACTGTACACAATCCAGGCTGGGTAACTGCCCCAAACAAAATCTGTTCTAAGCACTTTGCATATGTTAACTCATTTTAATCCTCAGAGTAGCCCTATGAAAAAGGGACTGTTATTATTACCCCTATTTTGCAGATGATGAAATTGAGACACACAGAGGTAAAGTAACTTGCCTGTGATCACACAGTTGGTAAGAGATGAGCTGAGATACAAACTCAGGCAGCCTGGCTTGAGTCTGTGCACTTAACCCACTATTCTATAGGGCTTCAGCTATAGGAGAATGAAGGCAGGCAAAAACACAAGGTCCCCTGCAGGTAATGCTCAAGGGAGGAATTATGGTGCACTTTCTCCGTATCATTTTTTAGCCACCATGTATTAACCAACCAACCAACCAAACAAACAAACAAACAAACAAAAGATAATAGACAGATTTCTATTGGGGGGGGGGGACCTGCTTAGCCAATAGGAAAGAGGGAAGGAGCCCAAAGCTGGTGATCTCACTTTCTCCCAGACACAAGGAAGACTGTGAACTATCTAAGACCCAGAGAAATTCCAGCTGTCACCAGGCTGCAGGAGCTAAGGCTGAGGAAACCCAGGGAGGGAGTCAGGAAGGCATTATCCATCATAAAGGCACTGTTTGCGACCAACAAGAGGAGGAATGCTAGCACTTTGGCGAAGCAAATTGAAGTGGCCACTGACTGCAGACCTCTGCCCTCACCGAAAGCCCTGCTGGGCTCAATTCCCTTCTGGCCCCTTTTTAGGTCCACCCACACAACCATGCTGTTCCTTATTCCATGCAGCCTGCTCTGCTCTCACTCTGCAGGGCCCGTTCCTTCAACAACGTGGAACAGGTGTTGCCAAACCTCCACGCCTGATAACAACAACAAGGCCACAGCAAAGCTCCAGAACTTAAACCTCATTCCTCTGGCTCAGCCTTTAGCTGCAGAAAAGTGAAAACCTCAGCTCTGTTCTGGACACTGCCCCTTCCCAGTGGTTAAGAGTGTGGGCTCTGGAGTCAGACCCAGGTTGGCATGCTAACTCTGTTGCTAACTGGTTGTGTTACAATGGGCAAGTTGTCAAACCTCTCTGAGACTCCATCCGCTGCTATGAAATAAAATAGTGATACCAGGGCTGAAATTCAGGTCCTGTGCACTTGTACAGCTGAACTGTGTTAAAACATCAAAATACTTCCAAATTGACTAGTAAATAGTTAGTAGTAGCCCATGGGCCCCTACTTCCCTAGCTTTTCTCCTGCCTGCTCCCCTTGATCCGGTAACCAAAGTGTTAACTCTTGGCAGAACAGAGACATACTAAGTCCTTGATCTAGCCCTGAGGCTGGGCATCCGGTAATGCTCATGCCTGAAGAGGGTTGTTTTGTGTGTGTGTGTGTGTGTGTGTGTGTGTGTGTTTGTAATCCTCACCTGAAGATATTTTTTCCTATTTATCTTCAGATAGAGTGGGGGGAGAGAGAGGGAGAGAGACAGAAACATCGACGTGAGAGGGACACATTGATTGGTTGCCTCCCACACGACCCCAACAAGGGCCCAGGATGAACCGCAACCAAGCTATGTGCCCTTGACTGGAATTGAACCCATGACTCATTGGTCCAAGGGGTGACACTCTAACTGCTGCGCCAAACCAGCCAGGATGGATAGATATTTTTAATATCACCTCTGGCAGAGGTCATCTCTGGCACTGAGTTGATGCAGATGAAAGACTTGGCAGAGAGTCTGGTACATAGTGAAGCAACTCAGTCAATGTCAACTGTTATTGTTGTAAACATCAAACCTAAAAAGCAGAGGCAGGATCAAGATCAGGGTCTCAAGTATTATGAGCAGGTGAAGATGAGTTATAACTGGCAGTTCAGAAACAGCCACAGGCCCTGAGATGATTCATGGGTGAGGCTGCATGGGTGGTCCTGCCTAGTTTAAAGAGCCAGAGCAGGACCATTATATCCTGCCTCAACAACTTCCCTTTGCATTCTTCCTTCCCTGCTTACCTGGGATTCCTGGATCCCATGCTAGATTCCAGGGCCTGGGTGGGGATGTCAGGAGAAGCCACACACTAGCACTCTTACAGTTCAGGAGCACTTCTCCTTGTGTTCTCTACTGTCAGCTCTACTGCAGCTGTTGGGAATCCCATGTCTTGTTGGCCCAAGACAGAGAAGTTGCTCCTGGGAGGCTGGGCTTTGCCTTTCTAATGCCTTGGGGAATCAGAAAGACTATTCCTGCCCTGGCAGGTTTTGCTCAGTGGTTAGAGCGTCAGCCTGCGGTCGGGAGAGACCCGGGTTCGGTTCCCAAGGGCGCATACCTTGGTTGCAGTTTGTCCCCGGCCCTGGTTGGGTCATGCGGGAGGCAGCCACTCGATGTGTCCCTTTCACATTGATGTTTCTCTCCCCTCCTTCCTCTCCCTCCCGTTTCTCTCCCCCCCTTCCTCTCCCTCCCTTCCTTTTCCTCCCACTCTATCTGAACAAAAAAATGGAAAAATGTCCTCAGGTGAGGATAAAAAAATAAAAAATTTTAAAAAAAGAAAGAATATTCCAATCCAAGGTCCCTCCCCATAAGGACTTAAAGGATCTTATAGAGAGGCAGAATATGTATTGGCTAGGAGTATGTATAGGCTCCGGAGCCAGACTGCTTGGGTTCAAATCCCAGCTCTGAGCTTTACCAGCTCTGTGAACCTGGGCTAGTCACTTAACTGGTCTGAGCTTCAATTTCCTCACCTGTCAAATGGGAGTAATAATAGTACCTGCTTCATAGTTCTTAAGAGGAACAAATGAAGTGATACATATAAAGTGTTAGGATAATGCCTGACATAAAGGACATTCTCAATTATGTTAGCTATTGTTAAGGAGCTCACAAGTGTAGTGGAGCGATCAGATTCATGCCCACATAATTCTGTTCCAGCTGACTGTCTTTCTTCACCCTGCTAGTTGAAATTCTTCCCCTACTTCTTTGGGACTCCTGTACCAGCTTCCACATTTTACAGACTGGGAGGCCCAGAGAGAGAAGGATCTTGCCCATGATTAAGTGTGGTGTCACTGGCAAAAAGGGGACCCATGGGGTTTCAGATACCACTTTCAGCATCCCCTGGTGCTTCTCCCCATTTCCTCAGGCCTTTGTTTTCTGTGGGCGGGAGTGAGTGCTGGCCCACCTATGGGTCTCCAGGGCCCAGAGCAGAGAGGGTGCTCAGGAAGTGAGAGTCAGAGCTTTCAAACACCTGTCTCTCGTGAGCCACCAGATCAAAGGGTCCAAGGATGTGCCTGCTAATCAGAGCCCCAGCTAGTGCTCTCTTGCTGCTAGGACCTCAGAGAGAAGACATAGCTGCAGCCGGGAGAATGGGACAGCAAAACGTGTTCAAGGAGGAATGAGGAGAGAGAGAGAAAGAGGGATAGACAGAGGGACAAAGAGAGACAAAGGCAGAGCCAGAGATATCCACTGGTTGCTTCCCAGGGAGCCTAGATGGAGTTTCTGGGAGCAGCCAAAGAAACTTCGCTTCCACCCTTGGTCTGCAGCTCCTCAAGCCCCCTATAGCCCATCCACCTCAACTTTGGGGGTTTCGGCAGAAGCCCCACCTCTTTCCTTGAGGCTCTTCAGCATCCTCTCTTCCATTGGACCAATCCCCACACGCCCCACCCCATTTTTGACAGATACTTAGAAATCTTTTCTCTGCACGTGGCCCAGCCGGAGGCTATCTGCTCCCCTTTTGCCCCCAATTTAGAATAAAAGGGTTCTTTCCCCCAGCCTTGGATCGGGAGTTCTCAGCTGCCAGTGCAGCGAGGGCGGTCCCGGCCAGGCTTAGGGGAGACCCGCAAGCGCGGGGAGGTGTTCCCGGGGCCCTGAAACCTTCCAGACCCTCTCAGTGTAAACCGCCTCGGGTTTGTGTCAACATCCGAGGCCGGAGACTGGCGGCGGCTGGGGACCGGCTCTGACTACGGGACGGGAAGACGGAAGGGTGGGGAATGGGGGGAATCTTTGGGATAGGCAGAGGGGTCCTTCTGGGGGAGATTCCGAGAGGTCTTGTGGGGAAGGTTCCGTGAGAAATAGGAAGGCTGTCTGGGCAGGGCTTGTAATCAGGGGCTTTAGGGAGCCCACGACTAGTGTGGGGCCAGAGGGAGGCTGGGTACTTCGCCATTCGCACTGCGCTCTCCGCGCCCACCCACTCTCCTTCCGTTCCGCGGCGTGAGGTGCGTGGGTGTGTCGGAGGGGTGATGCGAAGGCGTGAGCTGCAGACCACCCGGTCTCTTCCCTCCCCTACACAGCTCCTCGGGGCCTTCCTCCAAATTCGGGTGGGATGCAGAGGGGGTCACATATTGTGACTCATCCCCTTTTCCATCCCCACCCCCTCTGGGGCCCAGGAAGGGAAGAGTTAGAGACTCGGCTGTGGCTCTCCCGTTTCTATAGCAACCGTGCGGTTGTTTTTGCGAATCCACTTCAATCGTCGACACTTTTCAACCCAGGTTGTGGCCTGGGGTCTGAGCCTCAGGGCGGGGTACAGATGGGGGTCCTGCTCTCTTCCTTCCTGGATACTCCGGGAAGGTCAGCGCGGGGGGCGGGGCGCGCTCCTGCAGCAGGGCCTCACTGCCCACCGGGTCCCCACCTGAAACCCCGCCTGCCACTTCGCCCCAGCGGAGCCAATCAACGCCAAATCTGCCGGGGGTGAGGTGGGGCTTATGCAAATAGTGTCGCCTCCGAGAGACACATAGTGATACAAGAGCTGGGAGGCGGCTCCGGCGCGGACCTCGGAGAACCTGACTGCCAACCCGAGAGCCAATCTCGGTGTCCGAGGCCAGCGGAAGCTCGGAGCCATCTAACGACCCGGCGAGCGGCCTCAGGTAATGCGGGAGGGTCTGGGCGGAGGCCCTTGACCCCTCCCCTTCCACTGTCCATTCCCATCCTCATCTCCTGCCCTCTCTGATTCATTTCCTTGACCCCAGGTTCTGCCATAGGGGGCAGCATCTGGAGGCGGGACCTCCACCCAAGTCCAGGCCCCATGGGTCCCAGGAAAGGAGGCAGAGTTGTTTCCCATCCCCAGTTCAGGTAGAAACAACCACTGCTCTGGCCCCCAACACACACACACACACACACCTGGGGGTGCAGTGTTGCTGGTACTAGAGGAGGCACCAGTCAACCTCCCTCCTTTGGAGATAGGTAGTCCACCCAGTCTCATGGCAACCTCTCATCTCCACAGAGAGCTTCCATCCACATCACCCAGCAGCTCATCTTTCCCCAACCCCTCAAAAAACTCAGCCCCCCTTCCTCACTTCTCCTCCTCACAACACTCTCTCAACAGCACCCCCTCACTAAGATCTCAGTGCTAGGCAGAGGCCCCATGTATGGCCTCTTTCATCCTGGTTGGAGGATGAACCAGGGACTCCACCCCCCAGCAGACCACCCATACCTATAGTCACTGCTGCCAAGGTCCCAACCTTCTCCATTCCCCTCATCCCTTGCAGCCAAAGCACCAAGTCCTCTCATTCTTCCTTTCAAGTATCTTTCTATTCTGTACTCTTTCTGGCCATCTTGTGCCCAGTCACTCCCTCTGAGTTCCTATCTTCCTGCTGCTCTGCAGGGACTGTGCCAAAGCTCCATGTGGACTGTGTTGCTCCTTTCCCTAAGATGCCCTGAGCCTGGAGGGCAGAAGAGCTGGGTTCAGATCTTGCTTTTTCCTCAGTGCTATCTGACTTTGGCCAAGTCACTTCCGTCTGTGATCCTTCTTGAAATGGGGAAGGGGTCGGGACTGAGGGTGGCCTGGATGAGATGATCTTGAATGGCCTTCCGACAGTGACACACTCTGGTTCTACAGCTGATTATGAGAAAACAGAACCCTTTCCTTCTATCCCTGAACCATGAGGATGTTTCAGAGAGGGGGTGCTTTAGTCCTCAATGAAGGGACATTTCTTCTCACCCAGGCCTAGGCCCCTTCTTCACTGTTAAGAGTCCCTCCTAGACCAGCAGCCACATGGCATGGACAGCTCAAAGGTAGAGGGGGTCAACACGGCCTACCCTTTGTTTATCATCCCCTGCCTCTCATTAACAAGGAGAGGGAGAAAACCTGGCTGCTGCTACTATGGCTGCTGCTTGGAGAAGAGCAAAGGAAGGAGAGGAAAGAGAAAAATCTCCTGACCAGGGAGCTGTTGTCACCATGGCAACCGTCTCAGCACCAGCTTCTCTGAAGCTGGGTGAGGGTGTGGGATTATTGAATCCCTTGGTCCCTCCCACCCTCACTCCACCTCCCCATCTGAAGCCCACAACCCTGAGCTCTGCCCTCTGGAAGAAGTCTCTGGGCACAGAGGGCAGCGGCTTTGTGTATGGCCCTATGCCAGCTCCTTCACAACTGGAGGGCAGCCCGCAAGAGGTAGGCATAGGAGTCTGTGCAAGATTAGCAGGGCTGCAGTGCCAACAGAACATGTCCCCAGTGCATTCTGGCCTTTGCCTTGCTGCTGATGGGCTCCACTTTACCTTGGGTGAACCCTTCCTTTCACTGGGTCTGGCTTCCATTGTCTCTGAAGTTGGTGCAATGGCAGGAGAACACAGATAAACAGTCTCCGGCCATTCTATGGAGGAAAAAGAGGTTTCTGCCCCTCTCATGTAATCCACCAAGGGACGTTCACTGAACATTGCTGGGTTCCAGGCACTGCCCCTAGGTCTCTGCAGGGCAGTTGGGTGCAGCCACAGAGGGACAGAGCAGACCCATGTGGGGCAGTTACAAGAGGGAAAACTTAAGAGCAATGGGAAAAGCACTTCTCTCACTCTCTAAGCTTCTCCAAAGTGGACTGGGTTATACTGGGAGGGAATAAGCTCCTTGACGTTGAGCAAAAAGGCCTGAAGAACTTTTTCTGGTTGAGGAAAGGGTTTAATGCAAAGGTCTCCCAAATCAGGTTCCATTCTAAAATTTTAGAGGGTCAGAAGCTCTGAGGTCTACGTACTCGTGGGGCTCAACTCCACAGCCTCACGGGGTCTACTTATGCCCAAAATGCTGCCCCCATGCTGCGGACTGTCCACTTCCTGGTGGGGAGAGGTTGATCATAGGCAGTGAGATTCAGCCAGGCCTGCTGACTGATTATAACTGCGTGAGTCCAGAAGAGAAGGAAGAATATTAGGGGAGAGGAAAACAGCTAAGCAATAGGTGAGGTAGGTTCTGGCTGTGAGAAGCTTGGCTTGAAAGGAGTATATAGTTATCAGGGGAGCAGTGGGAGGTGAGGCTAGACAGGTGGGCACCTTGACACCAGATTCTAGGGGATTCTGGAGTTTGAGGGGGCCTGTAGGCATGGCCATCTCTAGTCTCTATTGTACTTCTGGGCAAAATCAGAAAAGACGTTCCCTCTGAAAAGAGAAATTAGAAGAAAGGCACTTCCTCTGAGGCAGTTGAGCCCACAGACATAGCTTGCCAAGCAATGCCTGAGCTGGATTTCAGCCCCCTCAGCTGAGCCCCTTGCCGGACTATGGGGAGAGAGAGGACACAGTGAAAGTTCCAGGAACACTTCAAAAGAAGGAATAATAAGACTTGGTGGCAAGTTGGACCTAGGGAGAAGGGAGAGGGGGAAACTAAAGTTAACTAAGATGGTAACTAAGAAGGAAGAGGTGATGGACAGAGAACAGCCACAGGCTGAAGACAAATCTGGTTGTAGATGTGCTTGGTTAGAGATGCTGGTGAGCTACCCCAAGGGGTAGATATTTCCGGAGTGTCAGACACCGTGACCTGGAGCTCAGCAAGATGGTCCCACTGAGGCTAAGAGGGAGATCAGAGCGATGGTTTTTGCAAAAGGCAGGCAGGAGTGGGGAAGGCCTGTACTGGACAAGAGTAGCCATGATTTGGAGGGAGCGGTTCAGGCAGAAGCATGGATTCAGCTTAGGTGCTTATCTGGGTTCTTCCATTGACCTGCTGCATAACTCTGAGCTAGTTTTCTCCTCTCTCTGGGTTTTCACTAACATAAGGGGATCATCTTAAAGGGCACCACAAGCTTTGGCCTGCTAATCTAAGAGCAGTAGAAGGAATAAGGAGAAATGAAGGAGGAGACATAGTCCTTAGTGGGCCTGGGACCAAATGGGGGTCAGGAACAGGTATGGCATCAGGAGACATAGAGTTGGGGGAGAGAAAAGGGGCAGAAGGTGAGAGCCACACAGACTCCATGACACACACAGAGACTGTGCGCTCTGACAGATTTGCAGTCTCATACATTGACATACTCCCACCCACACCCTGCACCTGACACAGACAGAGAGGCACATTCTATAGGAGACGGCGGAAGAGGCTCTGCTTCCCCCATCAGACACCCACATCTGGGTTCTCTGGCTTCCTAGACTATACCCTGAGTCTTCAGTGTGCTTTAGACTTGAGGGGGCAGCTGGGTTTGAAGCCTGCCTCCTCCTGCCCATGGTGTTCCAGAAACGTCCTGGACTTTTGCCCCGTGCAGCTATTTTGAACTCCACAGTTCCAGGTTCCTGAAGATGGCATGCACCCCCCTCTCTGTCTTCTTCTGGGGACATATGGGACTCCTCATCCTCTGAGGGTGGTTTGGTAGGGGGGGATGTAGTGACCCCAACTGCTCTTTGATCTTCCTCATGGTCCATGGGGGGAATCTGAGGCCTAGAGATATCCTGTATCTAACCTGAGGTCAGGCAGCAAGGGAGGGGGCATGGAACAGATCATCGCTGCATGTTTATGGCACTCCCAGCAGCAAAGATTAGAAGCCACACTTGCCTGGGGTGGGCTGTAACAGTGGCATTCCTTCTTCTGGCCTGAGGGCTTCCTTTTCCAGAGTATTTTCATGACAGGCTATGCTGGGGTTGGAGTCTGGTGCCCTTCCAAAGACTCCAGGCAGGTCAAAGTCACCTCCCAGGCAATGTCCTGGGAAACTCAAGCTCTGGAGGGACATGCCTCCCATGGAGTTCAGACAGGAGTGTCCACCTAGCCTTCAGGGCCTGGTGAAGCATCACTCTGGCCAAGCTTCCTGCCGAAGACTGTACCCCATCTGCAAACACTTCTGGCACAGGCTATCTGAGGGTCTCATGTTCCAGCTGAGGACTGACTCAACATCCGCCCCAAACTTGTTTCTCAGCAACACAACTTCCATCCACTCAAAGCCAAATCTGAGCATCTGCCTAAATTCCTCCGTCCCTCTCACCCTCCCTCCATTCAGTCACCAAGTCCTGCCAATGCCCACTCCATCCTCATCTTCTCACAACCTTTACCCTAGTGCCATCATCTCTCACCTGAACCATGCAGCAAGCCCCTCTGCTCTCCCTCCACCCAGGTTATCTTGCACACTGTAGCCAAAGGAAAAATTCTAAAACACATTCCTTCTCCCTGGGTCCCCAGCACCTAGTTCAGGACTTGCCGCATTGTAAGCATTCTGTAAAGGTTGTGGAATGAACGCTATCTTCCTAGCCATTGCTTTAAAGTCCCAGGAGCTTCTGTCCCCTTCGGGTAAAGGCTGAACTCCTTGGCATGGATTGAAGACCCTCTACAATCAGTCACCTATCTCTTTGACCTAATTATGAGTTATTGAAAGTTGGCTCGTGTCTACTTTATCCCCATGACTAGCTAGCACAGAGCCTAGCATATAGTCAGCCTCAACAAATGCTCAGGGAATGAATGAACTAATGAAGAGCAGAATATAATCAGGGTCATCAATGCTACCACCTAGGACTTCTATCTGTACAGAAGAAATAGGGAGAGAAGCTTCCTGTTGGGATGGCCTGGAAGGCCTTGAAGAACTTGGGAGACGGTGCCAGGGAGGACACAGGAGGAACCTGCCTTGGGTCCCTGGTAGGAGGGAAGCCTGCAGAGGCAGGTGGGGCTGAGTGTGAAAGCTCTGACCAGCAAGGAGAGAATTAAGACTCTATTCTGTGGGTGTGGGGAGCTATGGAAGGTGTAAACAGGAGAGGAGAGGATGAAGATTGTGGCATGCAGCACAGTCAGTGAAAAGGAGGACAGCTGAGACCTGAAAGGCTAAGAGGTCCTGGGTGCCAAGGGAGGAAACCTGCATGAGGAGAGAGGAGTGGCCTACTATGGAGGCCCTTTTATGGGGGAGGGGAATGAGGGGAAGGGACCGCCCCTGTGTTGGGGGGAGGGGCGGATTGGGGAGATAGGAGCTCCGATGAGAAGGGATGTGGTGAAGGGTAGAGCCCAGCTGTAGGAAGACGGGCTTGTTGAGGGTGCTGGTGAGAGGAGGGATACCCGCCCTGCTGTGGAAGGAGGGTGGGGGCTGTTACAGAGAAAGTGAACCCTGCTCTACGGGACTTGGAGGACCGCGACTGAGGTGAGGGCCTTGCGCCTATCCCCCAGGCCCCGCCATGGGGAAGACCAACAGCAAGCTGGCCCCAGAGGTGCTGGAGGACCTGGTTCAGAACACCGAGTTCAGCGAGCAGGAGCTGAAGCAGTGGTACAAGGGCTTCCTGAAGGACTGCCCCAGCGGCATCCTCAACCTGGAGGAGTTCCAGCAGCTCTACATCAAGGTGTGCGGGTCTGGGTGTGTGGACGGGGCACCCTAGGGGCGGAGCCAGGCACCACCGGGGCGGGCCGAACGGGCGGGGCGGGGCCAGACACCCAGGGGGCGGGCCAAGCGGGCGGGGCGGGGCCGAATGGGCGGGGCGGGGCGGAGCCAGGTACCCCAGGGGCGGGGCCAGGCAACCCCAGTGGGTGGGCCGGACGGGAGGCCAGGCTGTCCCGGCGCCTCAACGCCCTGCGTCCCCGCCTCAGTTCTTCCCCTACGGCGACGCCTCCAAGTTTGCGCAGCACGCTTTCCGCACCTTCGACAAGAACGGCGACGGCACCATCGACTTCCGGGAGTTCATCTGCGCCCTTTCGGTCACTTCCCGAGGCAGCTTCGAGCAGAAACTCAACTGGGCCTTTGAGATGTACGACCTGGACGGCGACGGGCGCATCACACGCCTGGAGATGCTGGAGATCATCGAGGTGCGCTGGGGCGGGTCCGAGAGGCCGGCATGTGCTGGGTGGCGCGCCCGGTCTTCGGGGCCAGGCCCTTCGCTGGCGCCGCCCGCTCCAGCCGCGCTCCTCTGGGCCTCGGGGCGTCCTTGCTGCTCCCACCGCACCCCTGCCCAGATCCCGCCTCCCAGGAGTCAGTGGCTAACTAGATGGGTTGGGCGCTTGGTGATGGGACAGTACCGGGTAGGTACTGTCAGAAACGTAGCAAGCGGTGGTTCATGATTCAGATCCAGGGCCTAAGTTCTCTTAGCTAGTTATTCTTTCCACAAGTATGTATCCCGTGCCTGCCACGGGCCAGGCACTGTTCAGAGTTCCTGCTTTCGGGGGACGTTTTTTTCTAGAGGGAAATCTTTAAAACAACAACGACAAAAACCCTATGCTAAGTCAGACAGTAAGTGTTGGGAAGAAGATAAGCAAAGGAAAGGGGAGAGGGAGCAATGGAAGGAAAGCCGTTTTATGAGGTGAAATGTGAGCAGCAACCTGGATAAGGTGAGGGAGCTAGCCTCGTAGATGTCTGGGGACAAGTGTTCTATGCACAGGTAACAGTAAATGCAAAGACCCTGAGGTTAGATTCTGTTTGCCATGTTCAAGGAGTGGTCAAGAGGCCAGGGTGGTAGAGAGAAGTGAGCCAGAGGAGAGTGATAGGAAGGGGGTCAGATAGGCAGCCAGGAGCCCAGTCACTTAGCATCTCATAGTCTCGGGTAGAGACTTATTATGAGTTAGATGGGAAGCTAATAAGCGCCCTCTCTTATCTGGGTGGAGAATAGACTAAGGGGGGTGGGAGACCATCAGAAGCAGGGAGACTAGTTAGGAGACTTCCACAGCAGCCCAGTCACGAGCTGATGGAGGTGACAGCCACCGAGGAACAGTCAGTGGAAGTGGTTGGATATGGGATTTTTGGCAAAATCAGGGCTGCTGAAGGATTGGATGTGGGTGTGAGAGAAGGAGAGTCAAGAATGGTGTCAAAATGTTTGGTGTGAACAACTAGAAGAATGAATTTGCTGTTTCCTGAGACGAAATGCCTGGGGAGGAGCCGGTTGGAGAAGAGCAGGGTTTTAGACGTGTTTGTGTGAGATGTTCATTAAACATCCTGTCTTAATGACCATACATCACCTTCCAACATCCTCACCGTTTCTCAGTGTTCTCCCTGCCCACTCGCAGACCCCTTTCATTCACCCCCAATCCTCCCTGCCCCCTGTGCCTCACCAGGCTATCTACAAGATGGTGGGCACCGTGATCATGATGCGCATGAACCAGGATGGGCTCACGCCCCAGCAGCGTGTGGACAAGATCTTCAAGAAGATGGACCAGGATAAGGATGACCAGATTACTCTGGAGGAGTTCAAGGAGGCGGCCAAGAGTGACCCATCCATTGTGCTACTGCTGCAGTGTGACATGCAGAAGTAGAGAGCAAAGGCTGGTGAGGGGCAGGGCCCCTGGCCAGGAGGAGCGTGGCCACCTCCCAATCCCATGATCTCTCTGGCTGGCCCTCACCTCCCTGGAAGGGGGTACTCTAGCCTCACTCTCTGGCCTACTCACCCCAGTGCCCAAGCCCTTGCTTTCCTCAATCAAGATCTTTGAGGGACCACCTCACCCTGGAAAAAAGATCCTCAGGTATCCTGTGGTCTCGTGCCACCCCCAGTCTTGGCCCACACTTAACATTCACTGGGCATAGGGGAGTTGGCTTTTGCCCCTACAAGCAGGGTTAAGGAAGGAGGTTGGGGTTCTGCTTTGGAAGTCTGTTCTTGGGATTATACTATATAGGATGTGGTCCCACATACCCCAGTTAAAGGGCCAAATTGGGTCTGTCCTTTGTTGAGGACCCAGATCCCTTAAAAGTGGTCTCTGCCCTGACCCTCGACTCTCCCTGGCCCCTCTGGCCCCTGTCTTTGGAGCGTTCATTCAGTCCTTTCTTCAGCTAACATTTATTGAGCAGCTGTTCGATGTCGGGCACCTCTAGGTGCTAAGAATATGGTAGTCTGCAAGACACATTCCGTGCCCTCTGGAAGCTCATAGAGTGGCGAGGCAGACTCCCAGCGGTCAGTCTCAGATGGGGACGTCGAGCAGAGCTGAGCGGAGGGTGCAGTAAGGCTGGTTAGTTTGAGAGAAGCTATTAACTCTTTCCACTCAGTTCTACGCAGAACTGCAGAAGGATAAATGAGAAGTGTTTGGAAGTCTAGGAACCCTGTGAGTGGGAGTTTTGAGAAAAATTTAAATTTATGTAATACTTATTTTTTTAGTACCCTTAAAAGGAGCTAAAGTCATTTTATTAGTTTAGGGTATTAAAACATACTTTATATTATTCGATTTCTTGTAAATTGATCAAATAAATATAGAAATGTTAATTTTCATGAGAAAAAAGGGAAAATACTACCAAACTCACCAGAAAACACTTTTTCTTATCAGGCTAAATCCTGAGCTGACACCATCTGCAGTTTCTGCTGCTTCCTTTTTGCTGATGTTTTTCAATTCAGTGAGCAACTCTGTTGTATACTTTTGCTGGTTAGGTGCTATCCTCGGAAACACAAAAACAAGGTTTGCTGGGAGTGAGGCCATGTACTTCCCACATCGCGGTAGTTCCTTTCTGGATTTGCTCCAGTCTCAAGGACGGACTTGTTCTCTCACTGCTCCAGAAGCAGAACGAGCTAGAAGAAGAGGACCACCTGGCCACTGTTTAGGCTGCCAGCCTGTATTTATGGACCAAATGCCTACAAATGTGCTGGGCATGCTCCATTTGAAAAGCCTTCCCTAACCCCAAATCCTAAATCTGGCAGGTAATTCATCATCTTCTAAGTGCACTGGCTTTGCTTTCTTATGTCTGCTTTCTGATATTGGATCCATGAGCTATACAGCTGCATGCTTTGACTGCTAGAACGTTCACCTTGCTTCTTCAAGTCGTTCACTTTACTTTCTCCGCTACTTGTGATCAGAAATTAGTTTTGATGTGCAGTGGCAGTTGATTTCCTCTTGAACCCTTGGTGAAAACAGTCTAGTACACAGGTGCTGTCAGCCCAGGGTGGGAACAGGGAATGGTTGCTGAGTTGGGGGGTGCGGATTGTATCAGCAGGAAAGCAATGTGGTATGTATTTTACTTCTGAGTGTTCACCTGTCCTCCCTCTCTGCAGGTGGAAGCTCTTGGGGATGCGGACCTTGGGTCCCAAACTCCTCTGGACCTTCCTTCTTGCTGCTCTTGGAGGTAGCAAAGACACTGGGTTGCCACCCTCTTTCTATGCTGCCTATGACCAGCCATGTGGTAAGGCTGGGGAATTCACATCCTCAGGCAGTAACCAATAGGCTTTTATCCAGTAACGCCTCAAAGGATGCTCCATTGCTCTCAGGAGCTGGCCATTAGGTGTGTCTTGTGCTGTCAGTCAGCACCACAGATACAGATACTCAATAGCCTGGCTCAGCTGACACTTCCAATGGAAGGCTTTTTACAAAGTGGGGTTCCTATTCCCCAAACATTGAATCTAACCCAACTCCCAATCACCCAGAACTTCATGGCTTTCAAAGGCTTGCCATCTGCCTCATCTCATTCTACACTCACCACCTAAGGAAGTGAGGATTTTCCTTTTCTTTCTCCGGACTTGGAGACTGAGGCACAGAGAACAGGAGTCTCTTGTGCAAAAGCACAGTCAGGAGGTGGCACAGTGCCAAGACTTGAATCCAAGGTTCTAAGCAGGTTTCTTCTCTTAAGAGTCTCTCCCCTGCTCATTTATTTGACTGTGAGTTGTACAGAGGTTGACTGTGGGGCAAGCTAAGTTGGTTTTGGTCTTTCACAAGCTTCCTGCTAAGAAGTTTCTGAGGCTGTGGTCTTCCAAAAAGAAATAGGAATTTGGTTGAAGTGCCCACATTTTCAAGCATCTTGTTTTCTGTTTCTGGGCAGCTCTGCTACAAGTCAGTTCCGTCCTAGGAGGCCTCTGGCTCAGAAACCTGGAAGCATCTTGCACTGTCTTCACCATCATCTTCCTCCCTAAGAGAACTGTGGTTTTTTCCCAGCTGATAGGCAAGTCCTACCTATGAGAGCATGTTTGATCACTCCAAGCTTTTGGACACGTACCCCTGGCTGATATTTGCTGGTCAGGTCAAAAATTTTCATACAGCCCAATACTATTGAATACATAATGCCAGGCCAGGGACCAGGACCACCATCTTGCCAATGAGAGGAGCCACAGGTGGACCAGGCCTTGCTCCCGCATGCTCCTGATGTCCCAAGGACAGTGCTTGGGAGCTCCTGTGGTAGAGCACTGGCCCTACTGTGAGAAGAGAGGCAGTCCTCCCATCTCTGTCCCCCTGAGAGGGACTTGTCACAGAGCACAAGGTTAGCAGAGATCAAAGTATGACTCACATAGATTCAAAAATACACAGTTGAAACATTGATATGTGCAAAGTCTCCTTTGAAGTTCTGTATCTTCTTGCAGCAACTCTGAATTGCAAGATTCCAGATCTGTCTTCTAAATGTATTCTGTCCTCATTCAACCTTTGGTCTAATTGATGAGCTCCCTCTTATCTCTAAAAAGCATCAGCAAGGGCTACTTCAGATGACCACTTCAGCCCTTTGAGCTGTAGTCAGGATTACATAACTTACCTTAGATAAAAAATTAAGAAAAAGTAAGCCCATAAGCAAAGGCACTTTATCTTTTCCTGACAATGGCAGAGTCTCTAGAGGTAGATATTCATTCTGCTACAGAGAGAGAGAGAGAGAGAGAGAGAGAGAGAGAGGAAGAAGAAGAGGAGGAGGAGGAGGAGGAGGAGGAGAGGGGAAAGAAAGAGAATAAGCTGGGGTTTCTAGGCAAGGTAGTAAGCTGACACTGTAAATATTTTTACACAAAAATGTACTAAAGCAACAAATACTTCCTGAATATCCACCCTGGGTGAGGCTTTGTGCTGACTTTAGAGATCACTGTGGGGGCAAGAATATATTTCCTACGTGTTTTATTCATCAGTCTTGAAAAAAAAAATTCAAATATTGCAATTGAAAAGCCTCAGAAAAACATGGGATTTTTTTTTCCTGAAATTTTCAGGGTTTTCTTTTACCTTTGCCAGAATGTGGGGGCAGGACCAGGCCTCCCAGGGTGTCTGACCCTTCCTGCTTTGTGGAGGCTCTGGAAGTGTTGAGGCCTGGGGTGGGGGTGGGGAGATGGGTGGCACAGGGGGGCCTCCCAACTCATTCACTACTGTGACCCCTGTCCCCTACAGCTGTGCTGCTCCTGGATGTGCCCACAGTGACTGTCCTCACTGTTCAGCCCTGTGCTGTGTGGTGTGTTTTTTTCACTGACAGTGAATAAAAGGTGTGACTGTGATGAGGATCCCTGCTCTTCTCTAAGCAGGGGTAGGGCTTGGGTGAGGGGAGAGATGGGGCTCACTCAGTGGGGGGACCTCAGCACCTCCTTGGGACTGAGGTCCTTGTTCTAGCAAGGACTTTGGTTCCATGGAACAGAGACCCACTCGATAGTTCAGAGAAAGGGGTGAGCAGATTATAAGGGACCCTAAAGATGCAAAATCAACGACTGGGTCTTACGTGAACTAGAACTAAGAATGAGCCTCTCTTTTCTCTGGGCTTCACAGACTCATCCACTGGGCAATATTTACACCTGTGCTCTTTTCCTTGGTTTTGCTCCGGTCTTCTGTGGTTTCCCGGCACAAAGTGGCTGCATCCTAACTCTGTCTCAAGACTCACCAGCAGCCCTGGCTGGTTTGGCTCAGTGGTTAGAGCATCAGCCCGAAGACCAGAGTCACAAGTTTGATTCCAGTCAGGGGAACGTACCTCAGTTGCAGTTCAGTCCCTGGCCCTGGTCGGGGTCATGCAGAAGGCAACCAATTGATGTGTCTCTCTCACATCGATGTTTCTCTCTCTCTCCCTCACACTCTATCTGAAGATAAATAGAAATATGTCCTCGGGTGAGGATTAAAAAAAAAGACTCACCTGCAATGACAAAGCCCCTCCGTGTCTCTTAGTTCCAGTTCTCATGCAAGAGAATCTGATTAGTTCAGCTTAGCTTTTGGTGGGACCCCTTGGTGCAGTGATCTATGGCTAGACCAGATGCTGATATATGGGTCTGTGGGCAGACCAGTTTGCCCGGAAGGGAGTTAGTGGCAGCAGATGGTCAGGCTTAGCTTCTCCCTCTGTCCAGGGGAAGGCATCATAAAAGCACAAATGACTAGATAGTGGGCAGTTGGGGACAAAGGTCGTGAGCCAGGATTACAATGGTCCATGTGGTACACTGTGTACTAACTAGGAAAAGGGGCCCCCTCTGAGTGGAATCATTTTCGTAAGTATGCAGCCAGACCAATGAATGGTACCTTTGGGCTAATTAGAAAAATATACCCCTACTTCTGAACAAACACAGCCAGGATGCACAGCTTGACAAGCGGAGCCCTGAGCCCTGCTGCTCAGATCGTGTAGTGCGTAACCTGTGTGTTACACCATTCGTAGGAGCCCAGCCCAGAGCCCTGAGGTCCCCTACACTGACCCAGATATAGGAGGGGTTGGGGATGGGAGTTGGTGGAAAATGTTCCTCTCAGAAGACCCTCAGTAGTCAGAGATGCACTGTTCCCTGCCTGGGGTTGGGGGCAGTGGCAGCTGCCGGTGCCTGCTTCCTCCTGAAACGCTCAATTACTTTTACAAGGGCTTTCTCAAGGACGCTGGGAGGGGGCCAGCTTCCTTGGCAGGAAGCAATTAGGATGGAGGAAAGAGGCTGACCTGGCCTCAGGGCAACCATGAACCTAAGGAGGTGACTCAGAAGTCTGAGAACTTGGGGCTGCTATTCCCAGCTGAAGCCACACTGGGGGGATGGGGAGTCCTGTCTCCTGCCTATCTTGGAGTGCATAGGCCCTGGGTTACCATCTCCTTAGGCCCTCATCATCCCTAACCCAGGTTAGTCCACCTCCTGCTTTCAGGCTTGCTCTCTGCCCCAAAGAAACCGAAGTGATCTCCCCAAAGTGTACAATTGACTATGTCAGCTATTCAAAAGTCTCCCCCTGCTCTCAGTATCATAAACTCCTTAAAAAGTCCCCCAAGGCCCTGCATGACCTTTCACCTGCTGACTTCAAAAGCCTGTTCTTCCTCCACCTTCCTCTCCTTCACCCTGCATTTGAAGCACCCTGAATTGTCCCCCATTTCCCTAAGGAATCTCTTAGGCTTCTGCACCTGTACACAAGCCATTGCCCCTCTCTTGGCCACCCAGTCATCCTCCCGTCTCAGTGATCTCCTCTGAGAAGCCCTCCCAAACCTCAAACAGTTGGCTCCTCATGTGTACACAGCAGTCCGTCATGGTTATCATACAGCTTCCCATGTGGTTCCCTGTCAGCTCAGCTGGGCACATGTGTAAGTCCCCAAGTAAAGGCGACTGGATTTGTTGAGGCTTTGTGTTGCAAGTGAACAAAACCAATTCAGACAAGCTCAAGCAAAAAAGGAAGTGTAGTGCCTCATGTAATTGGGAAGTTCAGGCTCTGCTGGATCCAGAGGCTCAGCGCTGCACCCTCTTTCCACCCCCGCTCACTTCTCTGTGTGTGACCTCACTGTCCTCTCCAGAAGGGGTCTCCCATGCTCTTTCACCTGCCTTAGGGTAAGATGGGTTCCCAGATCACATTGTCCCAAATTAACAACCCCAAAGAAGAAAGAGCCAAATCTCCCAGCGTCCCTGCATAAGAGTACGAGAGGAGAGTGGCCCAGTTGGGGTCACATGCTCATCTTTGGCTTAATCACTGTGTCCAAGGAAATAGGGCTCTACAGTTGGCTAGGTCGAGGTCACACACCTACTCCTATGACCAGGGAGGCAGGGAGGCAGGGAGGCAGGGAGGCAGGACCAGTTACTGGAATAAGAGGGTGGGCTAGTGAAAAAAACAACAAAAACAACCAGTAGCCACCTACTTTTGGGGGGGGGGCATTTGTTGGAGTGATGTGGAGAATCTCATGGAAATATAGAGATGGGCACTATAGCTAGGGCTTCACCTGAGACTTGGGAAACTGTCAGGACCAGAGTCAGCTCCCTCTCAGGGCAGTAAGGTTCCTCTTTTGTGGGTTCTCTACTCCCTTCCGCACATCTTCTCCCATCTTCATCTGCTGATTGGCTCATTCTGCTTGCAGAGTTTCTACCCCCTCTTAGTTTTTATGTTGCACATAATTGCAGCTTGCTGAGACTCATCTAGGTCTCTTGGAAGCCAATCTATTTCACAGCATCCTCAGCTTCCACACTTGTGGTTGATTTTCCAGTCTCCGGTTCCCAATTCCAAATTCCTGAAAACGAGGAATCTGGCTCAGATCAACTTTTCAACCCAGGCCACACAGGTCAAAGTTCGCTGGACAGCATGGGGATGGCTCACTTTTGCATCAGGTGCTCACTCCCACCCAAGTAAACACCCTACAGGTACTTCCTAAGTGACTTCCTCCTCCCCCTCCATGAGGCTTCTGAGGATAATTGACCTCTTCCTAGAGTGTCCTTATTTATTGCTGTGTAACAAGCTACTCCAAATTTTAGTGCCTAAAACAACGACAATTTATTTTTTCATGATTCTGTGGATTTGCTGGGCTCAGCTGGGAGGTTTTCCTGCTTCATGGCTGGGGTCACTCATCCAGCAGCATCCCACTGGAGCTGAGCTGGGGCTGGAACAGCCAAGATGGCCGCATTCATATGTCTGGCGATTGATGCCGACTGTGGCAGGGGAAACTACTGTTCTCTGCTTGCTACTTTTCCTCCAGGGCCACTCTGCCTCACAGTGTGGACTTTCCAGCAAGTTGCTTTACCTAGTAGCTGGCCTCCAAGAGGGCAAAAATGGAATCTGCAATGACTCTTAAGGCTTAAGCTTGGAAACTTTATAACATCACTTCTACAGCCAGACAGTGGGTCAACTCAGATTCAACTCTGCCTCTGGATGGAAGAAGTGTCAAAGTCACATTGCCAAAGGGCAGGCAGGATGGGAGAGAGTTTGGGGTCATCTAAGGAAACAATCTACTAAGCCTTGAGAAAAACAAGTGGAAATATACTCCCCCAATCCTAAAACTTTTTATTGTCTGTCCAGATTCCTTCATTTGTACCCCCAACAAGGCTGACACCAGGCTAAGCCAATATTTTCTTCTGCTGCTCCCACCCACCTGTGCACACTTCTAGGCTCACACAGAGATGCCCCTTCTCTGTTTCCTGGCCCATGCCTTGGGGTGGGTGGCATTAGTGTCTGCATTACGAGCTCTTCCTCCAAGGGTTGGGGGGGGCAATGCCCTGAAACTTTAGGATGATGGTCCAAAAGTCTTTGATTTTGAGTCTCCTCTTCTACCCTCCCTCCCTCCAGCCACTTCGCAGCCTGTAACTAATCATCCCAAGGTTGGCTGGTGGGACCTAGGAGTGCGCCCCCCCTGCTGGCTATCGAGGGCCCAGCAAGAACTCGGGTCTGGAGAGAGAATTCCTGGGAGTCTCTCAGGTCTCGGTCCCCTGCTAAGCACAGGAGAGCCTAGTCTCCACACGGACTTGGAGAGCCCTTCTGCCTTTGTAGGAGAGCTGCCAGCCTGGGCCCGGCTAGAAGTGGGCTCCTGCTGGTAGACGGAGCTGTCCATCCACCTCCTCCTTCCTCTCCGCGGAATGGACTAGGGTTTGAGGGAAGGGGACGCCGCTCAGGGCCCCAGGGTTAGCTGGGGGCGGGGCGCAGCTAGTTTTTCATTTTCTCTTTGAGATTCACCATCCTGGAAGAAAAGTTGTTAGACCTGCCCTCTCCTCCCAATCCCGAATCTGCAGCAGACCGCAAGCCCCGCTTCAGGCGCCCTCCACCTGAGAGCCAGAGAGGCCAGCCCCCACCCCCAGCCCATTCACTACGGATGGGGCGGGCGGGGAAGGAGAGCTCAGCTGTCCTCCGCCACACGTACAGCAGAAACACTCGGGCGGCTTTGGCACCCCCGCCCCACCCCGCCCTCCCGCGGGCTCGCACGGCCACTCTCCCACACTCCCGGCCGCTGCCCGCCCCCCTCTCGCGCCCGGGACGCGCCTCGCTCCCGCAGCCCAGGCCTGCGAGCTCCGCGTCTCCGCCGTCGCCGGCTCCGGCCCGGCCGGCTCACAGCCGGAGCATGGACGCTGGAGAGCCCCGGGAGCCCCGCGAGCCCGGCCCGGGGGCAGAGACCGCCGCGGCCCCGCGCTGGGAGGAAGCCAAGACTTTCTACGACAACCTCACGCCCAAGAAGAAACCCAAATCGGTAAACACAGGGCACGGGTGTGGAGGGAGGGAAGGGGAAAGGTCACCGGGGGAGGGGTCGTAAGCCCCCTGGAGAGGGACCCGTGGCGCCCCTCCGGGCGAGGACGCAGCTCCTCAGCACCAGAAAGCACTAGGCCGTTGGCGCGGGCTCGGGTTTATTTTGGGAGCCCTGCTCTGTTTTTGCCCGGGGCTCGGGTTCCACGCCAGGATCCCCCTCCCCCATGCTGCCATCGGGGCCCAGCTCGAGGTCCCGGGGCTCAGCACCTCTCGGTGCAGGCTGCCCGGGGCGCACCGGCAGCACTTGTTGGCAAAGCGGGTCAGTGGCGCCTGCGGAAGCGACGCGGGCCCCAGTAACCGGACTCGGAACACGGCTCCTTGCTGTGCTCTGCGGTTTCTGCCATCTGGGTACAGAGCTTCCCACTCGAAACTATGCGTTTGCGTTTGGGGTCTGGCTCAGGGCCCTGAGCCCTGGGCTGGGGCGCTGTGCTCCCCGAGTCCTAAGGCTGCGCTCAGGGTTCTGAGTCCCTGGTTCTGGGCTCCCAACGCTAGACTCTGCGCCCCAGCTCCGGGCTGTGCTCTCCTCGCAGTGGGCATTAACATCCCTGCTACTCCCGTGGTGGTCTCAGCCCTCCAGGACTCACGCAGAGGAGAAAGGTCCTCTTCCCACCCGATAAGTTCTTGATGCCCAGGTTGGCCCCTTGGCCTTGCTCACTCCCACTTCCCAGATCTCAGGGCTTTCGGAGGGGACTGAGAATAGAGGCTGGCTCAGAATATCCTTCAAAGAGCTCCTGCATGGCCTTAAAGTGTCCTGCTGCTTCCCTCCAAAGACCCTACCCCAGGAGGTCCACCTGTCAACAGTCATTTCCTGCAGAACCGCTGGGCCCCTTCAGCGACGGGGACTGAGAGATGAGTTAGACCAAGTCCCTGCCTCAGGAGCTCACACTGCACTGAAGGAGACCCCGCAGGTGGTGAGTGCTCAGGTGAAAGACCCCACAAGTGGAAGCAGAGACTGTCCACTAACTTAGACTTTGTAGAGGTGGCCTTTGAGCTGATCTTAAAGCCTGAGTAGGTGGTTTTTCTCATGCAGAGAGAGAAACAGGATGGGTAAAAGGCACGGAGATGGCAACTGAGTGGGAGAATGCAGGATCTTTGGGAGAAGAGCTGGAGGGCCAGAGACCCACCGAAGGCCTTGAGTGCCATGTTAAGGAGCCTGGACCTTATTCAGTGAGATTAGGTGTTTTCACCAAACTAGGTTCCATGGCCCAGCCAGAGTGGCTCAGTGGTTTGAGTGCCGTCCCATGGACTAAGAGGTCCTGGTTTGATTCCTGGTCAGGGTACATGCCTGGGTTGTGGCTGTGCACAGATCAATGTTTCTCTCTCAAATTGCTGTTTCTAGCTCTCTCTCTAAAAAAAAATCAATAAAAACATATTTTTAAAAAACCAACTAGGTTCCATGGACCCCCATGTTTCAGGGAGTCTGCGCACTTGTGAATCCAATTAATTTTCTTTTTTCTTCAAAGTATGTTTTAAACAATTATAAATGGCCCAGTGCCTTGGCTGGTTTGGCTCAGCGGTTAGAGCGTCAGCCTGCTGTACAGAGAGACCCGGGTTCGGTTCCCACTAAGGGCATGAACCTCCGTTGCAGTTTGTCCCTGGCCCTGGTTGGGTTGTGCGGGTGGCAGCCACTAGATGTGTACCTCTCTCTCTCTCTCTCCCTCCCACTTTATCTGAACAAAAAATGGAAAAATGTCCTCTGGTGAGGATAAAAAAAAAGAGAGAGAAAAAAAATGGCCCTGTGTGGCTCATTGGTGAGCATTGACCAATACACCAAGAGGTTGCCGGATTGATTTCTGGTCAGGGCACATGCCCAGGTGGTGGGCCCAATCCTCAGTGGGGGGATGTGGCCAGTCAATGTTCTCTCTCATTGATGTTTCTATCTCTCTCTCTCTCTAAAGCCAATAAAGAAAAAAAAGTAAAGATAGTGACTTTCTCGCTAAAAAAAAAGTATAGCCCTGGCCGGTTTGGCTCAGTGGTTAGAGCGTCAGCCGGTGAACCCGAGTCCTGGGTTCAGTTCCCACTAAGGGCACATACCTTGGTTGCAGTTCCTCCCCAGCCCGATTGGGGTCGTGTGGATGGCGACCATTTGATGTCTTTCACATCGATGTTTCTCTTTCTCTTCTTCCCTCTCTCCCTTCCGCTCTATCTGAAGATAAATGCAAAAATGTCCTCAGGTGAGGATTTAAAAAAAGGTATAATAAAACTCAACTCACTCAAATGTGCTGTGTGGATGTTTTAGCACCTTGGAGACCACCAACATATTGATTTATGCTGCAGGTTGATGATGATAATGATGATGATGATGATTATCAAACTTCAGAATAAAGCTTTTCCTGTGATCTGTGTAATAGAAGAGTGTCTTGAGATTGCTGACAATTATTGCTGAGTCTCTTGAGGCTTGTAGTTTAAAACAAAATCAGACATTTGCAACCACTTACTGGTGTGAATCAGGGCTTTCTCAATACTGTGCAAAACCAACCACTGCAGAAACAAAGTGACTAGATGATGACGCTTAAGTCTTTACTGGCATCCTAACTCCCAGTTTCAAATTTCTTATCACCCAAATAACTGTGTTGTTTTCATTGGTTGAGGTCATAATAAGTACTTTGTTTGTGTAATGCATTTGAATTTGTAAAATAAATTTATATCAATACAATATGGTAATATCTGGTTTACATATTGGGGTTTCCCCCAAGAGTTTATTTGACTAAAAGATCAACTTATTTTTTCAGAAAACATGAAAACCATTATGGAGCTATGAGGGATTTTTCAGCAAGGAATTGACTTGGTTCCATTTTCATTTTAGAAAGGTAACCCAGGGCAGAGTGGTGGATAGATTGCAGAGGGTGCATCTGGCAGCCGGCAGACTAGTGAGGAGGCGGGTCCCTGTCTGAGGAGCAAGCTGTCATGGCCTGGGGAAGGACGTTGTGGACTAGGATGGTGAGTGGAGCTCACCGATTCATTTCCTCCCCAAGCACCAAGTAGCCCATGAACTCAGGCCCAGCTGTCAGTCATGACCTCTCTGTCAGCCCCTGACCCTCACAGTTCTCTGAGACACAAGGCGCTTGGTGGCTTCCTGGCCCCTCCTCCCACAGGCTATTTTGGGGGCTTTAGGCCTCATGGGCCCCATCAGGGCCTGGCCAGAGCTTATTCTCATTCCCAGGACCCTGAGTGGAATATGTAAGCCCTGAGATCCACAGGAGGTCCTCACCTCATGGGTGACAGGACTTCTTGAGTGCAGACCTCTCTCTCTCTCTCTCCTCCAGCAGCCCTGCTCCCTCTAAGTCCTTCTAGAAATAACTGCTTTTGGCCATGTTCCTATCTTGGTCCCAACAGGCAGAATCATATCAGCCTAAATGAGAGCTCCTCAGACAGGCTGGGCTACCCTCCATTGTCTCCCCACCCCATGCCCAGCCCCCAAGCCAGAGAGGGACACCAGCCTGGCCCCAAGCCCGGGTGGAAGGTAGAGAGAGATGGCAGGACCCTGGCTCCCTGGAGGCCAGTGTTCTCAGGCTGAGTTCCTGGCCTAGGGTAAGGGTCTTTTTGACCTAGTTCCCACTCTGAAATCTGGACTTCTTTCTGATTTCTAGAGGAACTGTCCCCAGGTTCACCTGACAACACATGGCAGGGTGGCCGCCTCCTGCAGCTAGGTTCAGGAGGGTCTCTAAGCGCTTGCTCCTCCCCAACTCAGGCCAGTCCCTTTCACCTGTTCCTTCAGCTCCACCTGGAGCCCGGCTGGGCCGCTCATCTCCTCCAGCCGGGGTCCGCATTTCCCACAGGAACGCTGGCCCTCTAGACCCTTCGACTCCACCTCACTTGTACAGTGTCAGCAGGCTGAGCAGAGGCACGGCCCTGCCCGTGGGACCTCCACTGTGAGGGTAAAGAGAGCCCTGCCCTTAGACTCCCCGGCGTGAGGGCACTGTGCCTCACCATTTCTTCCAAATCCGGAAAGGAAGCACTGTGTTGGGGAGTATCCCAGGGAAGTGTGTGAAGTAGCAGGGGTCAGGTCTTCTGGGAATCATTGAGGAGGGGCATATTGGGGGGGGGGGGCTGTGTGGACAGAGGCCAGGCTAGAGGCCAGAGACCTGGGATCTTATCCTGGCTCTGTCTTGTTTGCCATGTGACCTCGAGTCATTTTCTGTCCCTCTGAGCCTCTATCCCCATCTTTAAAAGAAGGAAATGAGACCCCTAGGGTCAAGGCAGCTGGATAGTTTTCTTGCAGTGGCTCAAGGTGGGCTGGGATGGGGTCTGGACAGGTCAGCCAGAGGGGATCCAGAACATGGCAGTCTGGCAGGGACTGTGGGACAGAAAGTGAAGAGTGAGACCTTGGCTGGCTGCCTGGGCTGGAGTGGTGGCTTGGGAACCTGCCTGAAGGGGCTTGGAGGGCAGCTGATTCTCTGTCCTTGAAGGGAGGATGGGCCCCGTCCCTAGGGCAGTAAGCCCAGGGGCGGGACAAGCTCAGTCCCTGTCCTGAAGGCCAGGAGGCTTCCTGGGTTTATGAGAGTGGGTTTCCCTACTTCCTCAACCCCACCTTACCATCCCTGGCCATCCCTCTATCATTCTTTTTCTCTAGGTCTTTTAACTTTACCTTCTTTCCATGAAGGCTCACAGCTTCTGGGGGCGTTGGGCATACCCAGTCTGTGGACACACAGGTACATGGTGGTGGCCAGCAACTGGCCACAGAGGAAAGGGCGCGTGTCCTGCCGCTGCCCTAGGCTGGCCCGCTGGCCACACACAGCGCCTTGGTTGGAGTAAAAGTCAAGTGCAAACTGAGACTGGCCTCACGAGCTTAAGGAACTCTTTGGTCTTCCATTCGTGTTCTGAAGTTTTAAAGCCTCACTAGCCACTTGCTAGTCACAGCTACTTAAATTCAAATTGATTAAAATGAAATACAATTGCCCTGGCCAGTGTTTCTCAGTGGTTAGAATGTCAGCTTGTGCACCGAAGGGTCTCGGGTGCGATTCCCAGTCAAGGGCATGTACCTGGGTTGCAGGTTCCATCCCCAGCCCCAGCTGGGGAACATGCAGGAGGCAACCAATCGATGTCTCTCTCTCTCTTCCCCCTTCCTCCCTCCCACCCTCTCTAAAAATCAGTGGAAAAAATATCCTCGGGTGAGGATTAATAACAACAACAACAACAAATTAAATACAATTAAAAATTCCGTTTCTCAGTCTCCCTAGCCACATTTCCAGTTACTCCGTAGCCACACAGACAGCTCTGGACATTTCTATTATTACAGAACGTTCTATTGGACAGTGTTCTTCTAAACGACGGCACGCATCTCTGCCTTGGGGACAGATCATAAACTCTATGGGTCAGGGATCACACCTGTCTTGTTTCCTGCCATGTCCCCAGCACAGTGCCTGTCACATGGTAATCACTCAATGTTGTCAACTGATTGGAACCAGGCTTGACTCCAGAGAGAAGCAGCGGGGCCAGTGCGTGGCCCACAGGGCTATCAGGAGCAGGCCCAAAGGCGGGATCCCTTTGAGTCCCTAACTTGAGCCCCTCATCTGTAAAGGAACCCACATCCTGACCCTCCCAAGGGATTATCAAGGGCCCACCTGCTGCTGTGATGGCGCACCCCTGTCTCAGTTCTCCTGGGGCCTGAGAGGGCCCTCTGCAATCTAGCACCTTCCTCCTCTTCTGGACTCACACCCCCAGGCCCTGGGCTCCGCTCACCTTTGTGGATGACTGTGTATGTGCATATCTCCTCATGCCTTCCTCCATCCTGCTCCTCCTCTCCCATGACTTCTGAGCCTGTCATCAAGAGTTTGCTTTCACCTGTGTTCTGTCTCTCATTTCAGTCCTGTTTGCATCTCGTTTACCTGACTTTCTCCCCTACCAGCCTGTGAGCTCTGAGGACAGCAGCCAAGTCTCTACCAGGACTACCCCCAGGCAGAGCCCAGGGCCTGGCACGAAGAACTAGTAAATGTTTGCCAAATTTGCATCAACTAAAAAGAATACTCTTTGAGTACCTACTACGTATCAAGCAATCTGAACAGATTAGGGCACTGCACTAAAGTTTCTCATTCATGTTAAATTTGTCAGGGCAAATACTGTTTCTCATTGAACTATGTTAGTTAAAAGTTCAGCGGCATTAAAAATGTACTGAACACCTACTATGTGCTAGATACACTTCTTTTTTTTTTTTTCCTCACCCGAGGACATTTTTCCATTTTTTGTTCAGGTAGAGTGGGAGGGAGAGAGAGGAACAGAGAGAGAGAGAGAAACATCGATGTGAAAGGAACACATCGAGTGGCTGCCACCTGCACAACCGACCAGGGCTGGGGACAAACTGCAACCGAGGTACGTGCCCTTAGCGGGAACCGAACCCGGCTCTCTCAGGACCGCAGGCTGACGCTCTAACCGCTGAACCAAACCGGCCAGGGCTAGATACACTTCTAAGCACTCGAGATACAATCAATGAACAAGATAGACATAGTTCCAGCTCTCTCAGAACTTAGGCCTGGTCCCTGCTTTCTCTCTGGAACTCTGTCTAGAAATATAAATAATTAACTAAGCAATTGTAGTTTAGTGTTAAATTTTACTAAAGGAAATAGGAAAGAAATAGCAAACCCGTGACTAGGAGCAAAGGAAGGCTTCCTAGAGGTGACATGTAGTTTGAGACCCAACAGTTGTGTGGAAGTTCGCTGGATAAAGAGTCAGGGAAAGAGTAGATCAGGAAGAGGAACAGCATGTGCAAAGGCTCAGAGAAAGAATGGAAGGTGTACTCACACATGAGAAAAGTCAGCTTGGGCAAACGGGGATCACCACGGGAAGGTGAGAGTGGAATGCAAGGTAGGGGGTCTGTTGTGAAGAGCTTCCTACTGCATACTAAAGACTACCAACTGGAGCCTGAGAAGAGTGGGAACCACTGAAGGGGAGGGGGACATGATCAGATCTGAACTTGAGAAAATCCCATGACAACATGGATGACAGACTGGAGGAGATGAGAGATGTTGGTGGACTGGACTGTGGGAGGGAAGACAGAAGAAGTGGATGGAGTCTAGTGGAGCTGACAGGTGTTGGTGACTGATTGGTGGGGGAGGGGAGTTGGGGAAGAGGGAAGCCTTGTATTGACTTTCTGAATTCTGGTTTAGATGACGAGTGCATGGTGGTGCTGAGCAGTGAGATGAGGAAGGAGGGAGCCCAGGTTTAGGGGTGGAGAGAGTGGAGGGAATTTAGCCTTGGGCAGGCTGAGTTTGAGCGTCTGTTAGTCAACTGGGATAGTTAGATACATGAGTCTGAAGCTGGAGAAAGATCTGGACTGGAGATCAATTTTCTTATATAATTGTCATGTTTCTAAGAACCATTTCCTCCTAGATGAGCATGTAGCTCTCATTTTATAGTGGAAACCGTCTGGAGACCATCTTGAACATTGGCCATACTCTGGTTCCACATAGTGTATTCATTTTTCTGCTGTGTCAAGATGGCTGGCCAGAGTGCAAACTCCCCGAGGGCATGTCCCTGCTTCTTGGTGGGCAGCATCATCTCCCTCAGTCCCTGCCCAAGACTAAGCTTCCTAGGGCAGAGGCTGGGCCTGGGTCTTCCCCCTGCCCTCACACCCAGAGGGGCTGGCATCTGAGACCCACCTCAGGGGAGTGTGAGTGATGGCCCTTCTCCTGCACCTCTGCAGCCCAAGCCCGAGAATGCGGTCACCATCGCTGTGTCCTCCCGGGCTTTGTTCCGCATGGACGAGGAGCAGCGGATCTACATGGAGCAGGGCGTGGAGGAGTACGTGCGCTACCAACTGGAGCATGAGAATGAACCGTTCAGCCCGGGGCCGGCCTTCCCCTTCGTGAAGGTGAGGAGCAGTCTGCCACTAGCCATATAGTGCCTTTGTGAGGGTTAGAAAAAAGCACTTTCCATGGGTGTTTGAATGAGGAAATAGGACTCTCTGAGAAGATGCTATACCACAGAGCTATGGCTTGGCTAGGGACAGAGCCATTGTGGGAAGAAGCGGCCACCCCTGGACTAATGCAGCCCCGCACCAGGTGACCAACCAGCTTGGTGAGTGGAACACGGGCTGGATTTCAGGCTCTGCTCATGCTTTCCGTGAGGCAGCCCTAGCAATAGTCAGCGATGGCAGGGATTAGGAGGAGAAAGTCCGTGTCCACTGATCTCGCCGGAATTCTGGCCCCTGACCTCCCCTTTCCTCTCCCATTGGATTCCAGCTCACCTGTCCTCCCCATTCCTGGCTACCAACTCCAGGTATTCATCCTGGGGGTCTGAGCTAGAGGGCCCCCTCTCCCATCCAGGCTCTGGAGGCTGTGAACAGGCGGCTTCGGGAACTGTACCCTGACAGTGAGGACATCTTTGACATCGTCCTTGTAACCAACAACCACGCTCAAGTGGGTGTCCGTCTCATCAACAGCATCAATCACTATGGTGAGCATGAGGAGTTTGGCCATGGGACACCCCTACCAGATACCTGGAGATGGGGCCACACCTCTGCAGGGTAAGGGTGTACCAACTACGACCCCAAACCCAGTGGTGTGCTGGTAAACTGGCCCTTAAAAACAAAATAAAAACAATGGTAGTATTGTCATTTTCAGGTGCACACATTCCCATCATGACTGATTTCAAGCTGCCAGCAGTTGAATAATCTAAGTGACTCAAGAAAAAAATCCCAGGATGTTTAACATTCAGTTCTTGCAAGCCAGTATAAGCCAGCTCCAGCACAGCACCGCACAGGCCCTGCTCCCTGTGTGGTCTGGCAGGGCACTTGCTGCCTCCATGCCTCAGTTTCCCTATCTGCAGTGCAGTCATCAGAGTGAATGGGGCTTTGTGGCTTAATTCAAATTCTTAATTGAAAATAATAGACCCTAAAGAGCTCCTTGAAGTTGAAAAGAATATATATTTTTGTATTGGGTTAAAATTTATCTTAAAAACTTCTGATTTAGCCCTGGCTGGTCTGGCTCAGCGGTTAGAGTGTCGGCCTGCGGTCCAGAGAGTCCTGGGTTCGGTTCCCACTAAGGGCATGTACCTCGCTTGCAGTTTGTCCCCATCCCTGGTTGGGTTGTGCGGGTGGCAGCCACTCGATGTGTCCCTTTCACGTCGATGTTTCTCTCTCTCTCTCCCTCTCTCTCCTTCCCACTCTATCTGAACAAAAAATGGAAAAATGTCCTCGGGCGAGGATTAAAAAAAAACAAAAAAAAAACTTCTGATTTAGTCCGGCCGGTGTGGCTCAGTGGTTGAGCGTCAACCCATGAACCAAGAGGTCACTGGTTTGATTCCCGGTCAGGACACATGCCCAGGTTGTGGGCCCAATCCCCAGTGGGGGGCATGCAGGAGGCGGCCAATCGATGTTCTCTCTCATTGATGTTTCTATCTCTCTCCTTCTCCCTTCCTTTCTCTAAAATCAATAAAGGGAAAAAAATTTTTTCAAAACCTTCTGATTTAGTTGCTATTATTGGTGAGCATTTGGGAAAATGGGGTAAAACTTAACTTGGTATGAGCTGAGGAAGGAGGCAAAATATATTATGTTGAAAACTCTGATGAGGAAGATTCACTTTTCTCTTGGATTGGTATCTTTGTACTTCTTGTTGGTGATTGTTTTTTAATATATATATATTTTTTTAATCCTCACCCAAGGATTTTTTTTTTATCCTCACCCGAGGACATTTTTTGATATTTTGTTCAGATAGAGTGGGAGGGGGAGAAAGAGAGAGAGAGAGAGAGAGAGACATCGACGTGAAAGGGACACATCGAGTGGTTGCCACCCACACGACCCAACCAGGGCCGGGGACAAACTGCAACCGAGGTACGTGCCCTTAGCGGGAACTGAACCCGGGTCTCTCTGGACCGCAGGCTGACTCTCTAAACGCTGAGCCAAACCGGCCAGGGCCCAAGGATATTTTTACATGTATCATCGGATAGAGTGGGAAGGAGGGAGGGAGAGAGAAGGAGAGAGAGAAATATCAATGTGAGAAAGGTACATCGACTGGTTGCCTCCCGCATGACCCCGACCAGGGCCTGGGGACGGACCGCAACCGAGGTACATGCCCTTGGCTGGAATCGAACCCTTTGGTCCGTGCGATGCTCTTACAGCTGAACCATACCAGCCAGGGCTAAATTATGTTCTTTAAAAAGCTGCTTTTAGCCCTGACTGGTTTGGCTCAGCGGTTAGAGCATCAGCCTGCGGTCCCGAGAGACCCGGGTTCGGTTCCCGCTAAGGGCATGTACCTTGGTTGCAGTTTGTCCCCGGCCCTGGTTGGTCGTGCGGGTGGCAGCCACTCGATGTGTCCCTTTCACATCGATGTTTCTCTCTCTCTCTCTCCCTCCTACTCTATCTGAACAAAAAATGTCCTCGGGTGAGGATAAAAAAAAAAAAAAAAAAGCTGCTTTTAGCCCTGACTGGTTTGGCTCAGCGGTTGGAGTGTTGGCCTATAGACCAGAGAGTCCCGGGTTCGATTTCCGCTAGGGGCATGTACCAAAAAAAATAAAATAAAAGCTGCTTTTACATTTTATTTATTGATTGATTTTCGAGAGAGAGGAAGGGAGAGGGAGAAAGAGAGAGAAACATCGATGAGAGAGAACATCGATTGGCCGCCTCCTGCATGCCCCCGACTGGGGATTGGGCCCACAACCTGGGCATGTGCCCTGACTGCTAATCGAACCAGTGACCTCTTGGTGCATGGAGCGATGCTCAACCAGTGAGCCGCACTGGCCGGGCTGTATTTTTAATCTTTATTGTTGAGAGTATTACAGATGTCCTGCCGACCCCCGCCCCATTGTCTCTCTCCACCCAGTTCCCGCCCAACCCTCAAAAGAATCTTTGATTAGGTTACAGGAGTGTCTCTTAGAACCACAGGACAAGAAGCAAAATTGGGCCTATAAAAGCCTACATCTAAGAACTGGAAATCTCTCCTGGGCTCTTTCTCAATCTGTGCCCCATGAGACCTTATCTGCTTCTCTCAGCAAGTCTGTTTCTTTAATTTGTTCTTTCTTTCTCCCTCCTTCCTGAACATGACCAAATTTATAGGTTTACAAGTTCTTGTATTAAGCCACTAAGAGAGTCCAGTTGGCTTTTTTTTTCTTTATTGATTTTAGAGAGAGAGAAAAGGAGAGAGAGAGAGAGAGATAGAAACATCGATGAGAGAGAACACTGATTGGCCACCTCCTGCATAGAACCAGTGGCTGCGGGGGTTGACGCTCAACCACTGAGCCACACTGGCTGGGCCAGTTGGCATTTTATTAATCTTAATTTTAAGTTGCTGAGAGTAAGAATGATATTCAAAATATTGAACCACCTGTGATGTAGGCACTTAGTAATCAGGACAGATGGCACCTATAGTACTGGAGCCCGTCCAGAAGGTCCCCTGCTGTGCCTGGCATTACCCCTTCCATCGCAGATTGCCCTGCGTGAGTGGTAGGGTAGTGTTGAGCTAACTTAATGGGCTCAGAGCCGCAGCGGTTTACCAACCAGCAAATATTTTACAACCTGTGCCAGCATGGGTACTATGGGACTATCAGCCCAGGCTGCAAGAGAATCTGATTGGCCCAGCTTGGGTCAGGTGTCTGTCCCTATCCAATCAGATATGGCCAAGAGGGCCACTCATGGCCAGGGACCCACCTTGTGTAGTACTGTGATTCCGACAAGAGGATGTTACTGCGAGCCAGGCAGTCACTCCAGAGATGTGATCATCCTCATTTCACGGATAAAGGATGGAATGGCTCAGAGAGGGGCACCGCTGGCCTAAAATCACTCAGAGAATCGCTCTGCTGCCTCCCCCACCACCACTCAGAACCAAGATGGTGTCTGTTAAACACAGAGGGACCACTGTGAGACCTTAAGGGTTGATCCAAGCATCATCTGGGTATTCTCTACCTCCTCCCAGACCTGTTCATCGAGAGGTTCTGCATGACAGGTGGGAATAGCCCTATCTGCTACCTCAAGGCCTATCACACCAACCTCTACTTGTCGGCTGATGCAGAAAAAGTTCAAGAAGCCATTGATGAAGGTAAGTCAAACTGGGGAGGGAGAATATGGGGAGTCTGGCAAAGGGGTCCCAGAGGTGGGAGGCCTGACCCTAAAGCTCTGAGCAGGTGGTAGAGGTTGACATGATAACTGGAAGGGAAGTACCTTTCTTCATTCGTATGACATGTCATATAAACTCAGAACAAGGCCCTGCCTACGCCACTTATTGCCCATTTATTCTACTCTCCCACCCCCTGCCCTACCATGTTAAGGATATTTTTACTCATCACCATCGCTCAGCCTTCTGTTTCCATGGAAACCATCCTTACAGCCCAGAAAGCTACTCCCTTCTAGGAATCCTCCAGGTCAGCAGGAGTTCTGATCCTGTGTGACCATGGGCAGCCTCTGCCCCTCTCTGGACCAGCAGGGAGAAGGATAAGTATCTAGTCCAGCTTGAGCAGAGAGTGGGGTCTGGGAAATGGCCAGAATTCCAGGAGCTGGGGTGAGGTTAGGAGACCCAACCACTAGTACTGACAAAAAGTGTTCCCTCCATGTGTCTCTGTCAAGGGGCAGCTCGGGTGGTAGGCATAGCCTTGGCCCTCTGACAGGGTGTGTGTTCCTACTGTACCTGGAAGAAAACAGGCGACAGGCCCCACTGCCTGAGAGGGCTCCTCAGCCTCAGCTCTGCTGGCAGGCTTATCAGCCAACAGTATATTCACTTTCCTCTTCTCCTTCATGCTGTCTCCTGCCAGACACCTGGCCTCTCCCTGATGCCTCACTCTTCTGAGCCGCTTGGGCCTCCAGGAGGCTATCTTTAACCAGGGACCAGGAGCTATTTCCCTGCACAGATGTCACACCCTGCATGGGGCCTTGGCACGGGCCTGCACGTGTGCCTCTATGTCTGCAACTCGAGCTCAGGCTAGAGAGCAGGGGTGGTCAGGGGGCAGGCCCTGCCCAGGGTGGGGGTGGTCTGGTTCATCTTGGCTCTATCATTGGAAGAGTTGAGAGGGTGCCTGGCCCGATGCCCAGGGCCTGGTCCTACTTACAACACCCTCAGGCTAACAGAGTTGCTGGAGGTTCACACTGCTTGCCTAAGCCCAGCCCCTGTGATCCCAGATTCCGAAAGAGCAGGGCTGCAGCGGCCTTTGGAGAGATGAAGAATAGGGATGGACTGAGCCGGCCGACCAGGTCTCCAGCCTCCTGGCACCGGCTCGCTCGTCCAGGGCAGCTCTTGCCTGGAGCCTGGGTTTCCCACAGGCATCCTTGACTTTCTGGAGACACCCGGGGTCAAGAGAATCTGTGCCACAGTCCAGTGCAATTAGTGCTGCCTCCTATGGGCATCCGCATGGATTCAAGGAGCCCTGAATGGCCAGGCTGCCCTGAGGAAGGCATAGCTGGGGGCCTCTGTGGCAGTAGACTGAGGGTGCCCACACCGACTCCACCCCGGGCTGCAGCCTGGGAGCTCAGCCCCGGACAGAGCCGAAATGTCCTCAGTTTTGCCTCGGCTCAGAGCAGGGGAGAGGCTTGCCGGAATCAGCAGCAGGAGAGTGAGGCCAGTGTAGGGCCTACCACCCCGGACACGCCCAATCTCGTCCGACCTCAGAGCCGAGCAGGGTTGGGCCCGCTTAGGGCTTGGACGGGAGAGTGAGGCCCAGCCAGGGTCAGGCTCCTTCCCGGCCACCCGTAGGTCTATATCAGGGGCCTGTGAGGAACCCCAGGAAGAACGTCAGCAGGCTAGGGGACCCCTTCTTCCAGCCAGGACTGACTGCATGGTCCGTACCAGCATGACCCGAATAGATAGTGAAGTACTGACATTCCTCCATACTGATTGATAACTGGCTCCTGCCGAGTCCTCTACGTTCTCCCTCTTCCCCAGACCTTCCCACAAGGCAGTAACTAAAGGAAACTCGGGTTCAAGCCAGGGCCCTCAGAGCCCTGCTCAGAGCAAAAGCTACCATCCATCCTTCTTGGCTAGGTTTTAACTATTCTGAACATTAGCCCCCATTAGCCGTGCTCGGAGTCCTGGGTGAGGCAGGAGGGGCCCGGATAGCCTGAGCTCGCCCCAGGCCTCAGGCGGCTGAGGCAGGTGTCAGGAGGCCCAGGTGCCAGGATAAGGACAGACAACATTCGCCTCTCTCTGCCCAGGGATCGCAGCGGCCACCATCTTCAGCCCCAGCAGGGACATGGCCGTGTCCCAGAGTCAGCTGCGCGTGGCCTTCGATGGGGATGCCGTGCTCTTCTCAGACGAGTCCGAGCGCATTGTCAAGGCCCACGGGCTGGACAGGTTCTTCGAGCACGAGAAGGCCCATGAGAACAAACCCTTGGCCCAGGTGCTCCACACTCTCCCCAGAACCCCTGAGTGGAGCAAGGCCGCTCCTCAGAACCTGCCCTTGGCTGGAGGTTCCAGCCCAGAACCAGACTCGGAGTTTGGCCCAGAATCCAACCAGATTTCCTCACCAAGCCTGCAGCCCTTGTCCCTCACTTGAGCCCTGGCTCCCCTGAGTGAGCTTCTGCCCCTTCATTGAGCCCATGTTCCGCTCACTGCAGTCCCATCTCCCTTGGAAGCCCCATCCTCTCTCAGAACCCCTCCCTGAAGTCCCTGCTTCTCCTTTGCAGCGAAGTCCCCATCCCTTTCTGGGGTCCCCATCCCTTCTCTAAAGTCCCCATCGCACCCCAAAAGCCTCGCCCTCTCCCTCTGAGGCCACCACCCTGTCTCTGGAACCCGCATCTCCTGTCTGAGATTCCCCTGCCCCTCTGAGTAGGCTCCCCTCCTCTCAAGCCCCCATTCCGCTCTCTGGACTGGTGCCCCTCACTGGGCCAGGGAGATCCAGGGGGTGTGGGGCCTGGAGCAGTCCCTCTGCTTTGGGCCACACCGGCCCTAACTGCCTCCTGCATCCATCCCTTGGCAAGGGGTTCAGGGACCCTCACTCACTGTCAGCTGCTCAGGAGTCTCCCTGAGGGCAGTACATGCCCTAGAGCCCGGTTGAAATTCTTTGGGTTGAAGCCGCTGGGCCTCTCCAGCCCTCTAGGGAGCTCCCACTTGTGCTTTTAACAAAAATCTAGACCGTCTCCTCGCTCCACCAGCTCAGCAGGCTGAAGTTGTGGCCCCTGAATATTCATTTCATTTCCATTCTCACAGATTCCCTCTGAAATCCTTGGGAATCGGGGCAGTGGTAGGTAGAGCCCAGAAGACCACTGCTTGGTCCAGTCACCCAGTAGGGGAGGGGTCTCCAAGACTGGAAGCCCACCGTTCCTTATTCCGCTGCTGTTGTAATTTTCTCTTCTTTTTTTCCTTTATTGATTTTAGAAACAAAGGAAAGGAGAGGAGAGGGAGAGAGAGATAGAAACATCCATGAGAGAGAACATCGACTGGCCTCCTCACACATGCCTCACACCGGGGATCAGGCCCACAACCTGGGCATGTGCCCTGACCGGGAATTGATCCGGTGACCTCTTGGTGCAAGCATTGATGCTCAACCACTGAGCCCCACCAGCCGGGCGTTGTTGTAGTTTTCTTCTTCACCACCATCTGATTCTTTAGTCACTGTCCTCATTCACCTTCATTGTTCCCGGCACTGTAGAGATTAAACCCTTTCCCTGACCCCGGAGAGCCAGAGCATGGCCGAGCAGTTGCACAGGGGTCTGTCTGTCCATGTTGTTTGCAGCTGGAACCCTTCTGCCTGGAGGGTGCCCATACCTTGGCTGCTAAATATTTCAATATGTTCCCTGCTGGTGAGCACAGAAGGTCACACTTACAGAGCTGCAGGACAGACACCCCTGTAGCCGAGGGGCACCTAGATGGACATACATAGTAACAGCTGTCCTGGTGCTTTATTCTGACACAGGCACCCCCAATTTCAGCTGCAGAGACACCCAGACTGACACCTGCAGTCCCACTGATGCCACAGTGGCCTGAGCAGGCACAGCGGAACTGAGAGATTTGGGGATCTTGAGTTTTCCCACCCCAAACATCAAGACATGAGTGCTTGCCCTGGCCGGTTTGGCTCAGCGGTTAGAGCGTCGGCCTGCGGTCCAGAGAGACCCGGGTTCAGTTCCCGCTAAGGGCATGTACCTCGGTTGTGGTTTGTCCCCGGCCCTGGTCGGTTGTGCGGGTAGCAGCCACTTGATGTGTCCCTTTCACGTCGATGTTTCTCTTTCTCTCTTTCTTCCTCCCACTCTATATGAACAAAAAATGGGGAAAAAAAAATGTCCTCGGGTGAGGATAAAAAAAAAAGACCTGAGTGCTTTAGGGAGGAGTCCAGGTGGAGAGGGGCCCAATGTTTGGGAGACGGATGAGCTTACAGTCTTCCCTTCCTTCTCATAGGGACCTTTAAAGGGCTTTCTGGAGGCTCTGGGTAGGCTGCAGAAGAAATTCTACTCCAAGGGCCTGCGGCTGGAGTGCCCAATCCGCACCTACTTGGTGACCGCACGCAGCGCAGCCAGTTCTGGGGCCCGGGCTCTCAAGACCCTGCGCAGCTGGGGCCTGGAGACAGACGAAGCCCTGTTCCTGGCGGGCGCGCCCAAGGGCCCCATGCTCGAGAAGATCCGCCCACACATCTTCTTTGATGACCAGATGTTCCATGTGGCTGGGGCTCAGGAAATGGGCACAGTGGCGGCCCACGTGCCTTACGGTGTGGCCCAGACAGTCCGGCGGAGTGTACCTGTGAAGCAGGCCCCAGCTGCACAGTAGCTGAGCCACCAGCTTCCCTGACCCATAGTGCTCCAGGCACAGCTCCCTGTCATACTGCAACACGTCGCCCAGTGGACCCTTCTAGTCCCCTACACGCTGCCTTGTTGCATGCCTGCCCTCATCCCCATCAGCGCACTAGTGGGCAATTATGCAGACTGGGCTGGCATTCTCATCAGCCCTTATTTTGGGTCAACACTGTGCCATGGTGCTGGCTAGGAAAGTAAGACCACGGCTGGATTTCCAGGGGAGGTTGAAGGGACTGGGGTTGGGAGGGTCAGAGAAGCCAGGATGCCTCCAAGGGTCTTTGGGTTGAAAACCAGCTCAGTGTAGTGCAAAGGATATTGCTTCGAGAGAGAAGAGATCTGGCCTTTAGGCTCGGTTCTGGCACTAACTGCATGACTTTGAGTAAGTCCTTCCCTTCCCTGGGCCTCAGTTTCCCCATCTTTTAGGTGGTTTTCAAACTCTTCTTTAGCTAAAGAAGCTTGGTTTTATCAGATTGCCCTTTTTGAAGGAAGCATTCTGTGCCCGGGCTGCTGGTCTACACAGCACCTTTGCACAGATTACAGAAGGACGCTGTCTCTACTGTGAATTATGAAAAGAAGGCGCTTTCTCTGGGCTGGCAGTACCCACGCCGGGGTGCACAGCTCACTTAGCAGGATATAAGTAGGATGTCAGCCCCCACTGGCTCCTCAGCCCAGAAGCCTTTGTCAACTGGGCAAAATGCACAGTTACCCACAGCAACTCTACCTATAATTTTACACAGTTGGAAACCACTGGACAAGAAGATCCATTTGCTTCCTGTGATCCTCTAATCTGAGTCAGCAGGGGTCAGCTGCCAGGCCTGGGGGGTCTGTGAAGGAATGAGGGAGTGAAGCAAGCCTGCATGCAAACTGTGGTGCAGCCAGCAGGAGGCGCTGCAGGCACTCCCTGGGGAGCCACTTTAGTGGCAGCCTGCTCACAGCTTCCTTTGCTTTTGCTTTTAGCCAAAGTTCAGTTGTTCCCGCCTGCCATCTGCTGCACCTCAACCCTCACCCCCTCAGCTATCGTATCCTGCTGTGTCACCAAGCAGCCCTGCCCGTGGGAACAAAGGCAGAGTATTGGGGTTTCCTGTGGTGGGCCCAGGGGGAGAAAGCTCAGTGGCTGAAGTGGGAGGTTGTCCAGGCTGAGCTGAGGTGGGATGAGGAGGTCTGGTCTGTGGCAGTGGCCAGTTAGAGAGGAAGGAGCTCTGAGGTACAGCCGTGAGTCCTCCACCCTTGCAGGAGCCCTGCAGCCCCTTCGTCACCACTTCCGAGATAGAATTCTCATTGCTTGATGACAGCCACCTCCTTCTCTGACCAGCCAGGTTCTCTCTGGGGGAATGGTGGGCACCAATGGCTGGTCCCTCAGGAAGACCCAGAGGTGTGAGCAGACATCTGTATGGGGGTGCTGGTTGCCCAGCTCCCAGCTGTGAGCAAGCACTTTGTGAAGAAAGCCAACAGTATAATCAAAGTGGGCAGGAGCCTGGAGGTGTGTGCAGGAGAACTGGAACACTTGTGGGGGCAGGAGAAGGGGGTAAAGGGCCATCTGGGGCCTGACCTTTGTCCTTTTGAGGACTCAGCCCAGGGTCTGAATGGGCACAGGTTCTCACCAGTGTAAGGCAGAAAGATCATCCAGGGAGGAGAAAAAAGTGAGAACGCAGAGGTGGTTCTCAAAATGAGCAACAGTTCAGGCCAGAATTGAAGTGCTTGGCTGGGTTTTTACTATCAGTGCCTAGAGGCTGATCCTGGAGAGGGAGGGCATGACTGTGCTGAGTGCCCGGGGCCAGATGCCCAGCACTGACGGCCTTACCAGGGGAAGGGCAGGTGAGGAAAATGTCTTTGCACAAGGTCATTTTCATCCAAAGCCGGGATCTTTCTGGGCAGCGGAGGAGGCCTCAGGGCCCAGGGCCTGGTTTTGAGCTCCTTCCTCTACCCATGCGCCAAGCCCAGCCAGAGACACTGTGAGACCTAAGAGGAAACGAAGGAAGTCAGAGAACTCACCCAAGTCACTTTTGATCTTGGCTGAACCAAAGAAACATCTTCTGCTCACCGTTCCCCCCCCCCCCCGGGTTAGAGTCACCCCCTTGGATGAGCCTCCAGGGCTCCCAGAACCAACTGGTAGCCCACAGAATGGCATCAGGCTGTGTGACCATGGTGGACACACAGTAGACATGGTGCACTGTGAAGGCAGCAGCAGATGTTGCCTAATTAAGATAAACCCCAGGGATTCTGGGAACCAAGAAGTCCTGTCCCCAGGGCCTAGTGATAAGCACCATAATTCTTCTAGGTCTCTCAGGAAGCAGAAAAATATGATGCTGGAAGCAGATAAGATGCAGTAAAAGCCTGGTTTTCACTGGAGCCAACATTAATAGACAGACAGCCCTGGGCAATGAAAGACAGTAGGGTCCAAATTCTATTATTGAAACCATAAGTGAGCATCTCAGGCCTGGAAGAAAAGGCTTTCAGAGGCTGGAATAAAAGGCCAGAAGTCCTGAGGGCAGACTTGGGCAGCAGCCAGACACATCTGATTATTTTAAGGGGTGAGGAGGAGCATTCACCAGGCAAATTAAAAAGCCAGGTGAGCACCAAAGCCTCAGGCCCAACCTGTTCTGCAGCATTAAGGCAGAGACCACAGCTCCTGACATGCTGGACCCCTGTAGCCAAAAGCATCAAGTCCTGCAGAACTTGTCCCAGGAAATATTTGCCAACAAAATCCCAGACTCTGTGGGAGCTGACCCCTAGCAGAAAAACAGAAACCCTGTTACTAAGCTCCGAGACCGTTAGGATCGATGCAAAACGGCCCCTCCCCTTCCTGAGAGCCCAATCAGAATATTGGGGATATAGCAGAAAATGCCAGAAGAAATCAAAACCAGCAAGAAGTTCAAATTCAAGATGGATCTGACATTATATTGATATTCAACTGGTATGCACCAGAGCAGCAAACTGGTGCTTAAAATACTGAAATGTCTCCCTAACAGTTGGTAAATAGCTCTGGCCTGAGTCCCTGAGCGTCCCTCAATGACCTCAGTTGCCTTGGTACCTCCACTGTGACTGCTTCTTCTTCCCACGATCCAGTAAAAGGGGCTTCTTAGGCAGCTTCTGGAGGCTGCTCCAGCATGGTGGCCAGTGTCCCCTCTGTTTGGTGGTGCCTGTGCATAGCTAGTGGGTGGCAGCGCAGGGACTCAAGCTCATATCTGGCTGACGTTCGGACCCAGGCTCTTAACCATGTTGCCATAGGGCCCGACGTGCAGAGAGATGGCAATAGAAGCTCCATAACAAAGCAGTTCACCTGACAGTCGGTTAACATATTGATCCCTTGCATGTTAAAATGCCTAATGCACTTGAGTGGGTACATTTGTGATAGCTTCCTAAATAGCTAAGAGGAAGTTATATTAGAGCCAAACATTTGCAGAGCCCCTGGAGCACCTCAAACACCCCCAAGTTCTGAGGAACCCAGTTTGAAGACCCTGAATTGGGCTAATGCAGGGTTGGTAAACTATGGTTCCTTGGGCCAAGTAGAGCCCACTACCTGTTTTTGTAAAAAACAAACAAACAAAAAACACCAAAAAACATTTTTATTGGAGTACAGCCATGCCTATTTGTTTATGTATAGGCTGCTTTCACACCACAACAGCAGAGGTGAATTATTTCAACAGAGACCATGCAGCTGAAAAGATCTATTTGACCCTTTACAGAAAAAAGTTTGCTGACCCCTGGGCTAAGGCTAACGTCCCCAGCCTGCCCTTCACTGGGAGAGACCAGCTCACGTCCACCTAAGCTCTCAGAGGCAGAGGCTGGCTCCACTGCCGAGGGGGCAGCACGTGGGGGACGTGCCCGTCTGTGGGCATCGTTGGGGCTAGAGTCTCACAGGTCCTAGCTAAGTACCTCAGTACTGTCATCTGAGGAATTAAGATTTTAGTTTTGGCTACTTTCATGTGACCCATGGCCCGCTGTAACTGGAAATGTGGTTGATGCACAGATTTGACTTGAGTGTGCCCTCCCAAGCTGATGGCTGAGGGGCAGGGAGCAGGACCCCGGTCTAGGGCTAAGCCCAGCTGCTGTCCACATCTGCTCAGGGTGGTTTGTGGTTCTTGACTTGTCACCGCCCTCATGGGGCCGCTTGGGAATGATAAATGCCGGTAGATGGATGGGCCTTAGCTAAGTAGGAATTTTGGATAAAGTGAAGTGCTCAGTGTTGAGTTCAGCGCTCAGACCTGACAGGTCATCCATGCGCTCTCTGTGGAAGCAAACACAAGCTCTTCACAAGGACGGTCCCAGTGAGGGCTTTTGCTGGCTCAGGAGTTGCTGATCAAGTGAGAGAGAAAACTCCGGTGAAAACTGGAACGGCGGTTTTCTTGTGCTGCGAGGTGTGGGCAAGAAACACACATACCCTCATAATGGAACTGTGAAGCAGGAGAAATCTGCAGAGTCAGAGATTTACCAAGGTTCCAGGATCCACAACAAGAATGACAAGTGTGGAAGCTGTCTTACCTACAGCCACGGTTGCTGTCGCTGTTCCATCATGATACTCTTCCTTGCTAAGCCTCAGAATCCTTCTCAACCCAGCATTCTAGACAGTCACTGCCAGTGGGTTGGAGTGGGCGTGAAAGATGAAACCCTATTTTGCCATCGCCATTGGATATTACTTTGGATGGGGCATGCAAAGCCCTGAATGCTTATTTTCTGATGTTTTAGTTCAACTCTGAGATTGCCAGGGTCTCATTCCAGTCGACAGCTTCTTAGGTGTGCCTGAGAAGCAGTGTCTGGATTTCACCGTCTTCAAGGAAAGTGCAAACACCCCTCTCACCAGTAGGTGGCAATGCAGTCCTGCACTCAGCTGCTTGTGGCGGTAGTTGTGGTTTTATTTACTGGTTACTTTTCTCTCCTTCCATAGTACTTGGTGCTGTGCTGGACTCTGGCAGGTAACTTAGCCAAAATGTACTTTAGTGCTTTGAAAATGTTTGTTAAATGTACCTGTCTGAAGAGCTAATTGATCTTATCAACAACCACTGTGGATGTGTGTGTGGACACACTCAGTGTGTGCCCCAGGATAAAAACCGCATTTTTTAAAATCAGTGGGTCAGATAGCTATGCTGACAGCGTGTGTGTGTGTGTGTGTGTGTGTGTGTGTGTGTGTGTACGTACATACAGGATGGTTATCTGTTGACTAAATGTCCTGGGCCCCACATAGGGATGGCCAGCCCGCTTTCTGGGACTAGCTCTGGCTATTGCTATCATCTCATGGGCATTTGTACAAAGGGGCTGCAGGGGCCATGCCCTTTATCTTTCTCTCCAGCTTCCCACCTCTGGCCAACAAGGTCCTGGCTCTTAACACTCTGCCTCCCACCATGCCCCCTGCAGCCTTGGGAAGGAAATGGTAGAATCTTTGCTAGGACACCCCTTTGGGCTACACCTGCCTTACCATCTCCACTTGTTTCTCCCCTCCCCCTGACAGCCCAGGGCTAACATGGACAGGGGGAAGACTGCACTGCACCAACACAGATGGACCTCAGTGGTTCCTCCTAGGCACCTGCAAGACCTGCTAACTGCACAGCTGCCCTGCCATGTCATGGCCATGGATAGGGCAGCTGCCTTCTCCACTGCACCCCTGACCCAGCCCCGCCTCGGCTGGGATCCCTTCCTCTGCTTGGGTGTTCTAGTCTGGCCCAAAAGTGATTTACCCTTGGCCTTGGTCAAGAAGCATCTCCCTGATGGACCATCCTTTAAAGGCCTTTGGGATTCAATTTATGAAAGTGAACTATGGCTAGCAACTTTTCAGTTGCTCATCTGTAAGGCAAGCCAAAGCTCGGCACATGGTCACTGACTCCCACACTCCTGGTCTGCGGGTAAATATGCCTTCATGGACCGACTGTTAAGATGGGTCTGCCAGGGAATTAGGGTAAAGGCCTCCGGACCAGACTTACAACTTCCACTAAATAGAAAATCATGAGATCACCGTAGACAGGATGCCTGGACCAGGTCCCAAACCCTGATGCCTCCAGGGGCCAGGCAGGAAATGACAAAGCAAAGAGGCCTAGGCAGGGTCGCCACTGGACCGGAGAACACTTGCTCTGTGTGACACGGTGCTTCCCTGTGGGAATGCGGGCTGGTGTTGCCAGATAGTTTGCCCTAATTTTTAAAAGGCGCTACAAACCTGGACTTTTTAATGTTGGCAACTACTTTGAATTTAGAAAACACTGTGCAGCACAGCCAAATAAAACATACCTTCTAAGCTAAACATGGCCCTTCAGTCTCCAGTTCACACCCTCTGGCTCAGGCCTAGTGAATTGTTTTTTTCAGAACTGAGTAACTGAGTGTAAGGATATCACGCTCGGACTCACAGAGTTTTGGATCTGTAAGAGACCTTAGAGATAACTTGGTTCATCCCTGTGTGTTTTAAGTTGTGTACATACAAACTTCTTTATTAGCTTAATAACACACATATCATTAGCTTCTAGTTTTCTACTTAAAAGCATCTCAGGCCCTGGCCAGTTTGGCTCAGTGGTTACAGCATCGACCTGTGGTCCAGAGAGACCCGGGTTCAGTTCCAGATCCAGGTTCAGTTCCTGCTAAGGGCACGTACCTCAGTTGCAGTTTGTCCCCGGCCCTGGTTGGGTCGTGTGGGTGGCAACCACTTGATGTGTCCCTTTCATGTTGATGTTTCTCTCTCTCTCTCTCTCTCTCTCTCTCTCTCTCTCTCTCTGTCTCTGTCTCTCTCTCTCCCTCCCTTCCTCCCACTTTATCTGAACAAAAAATGGAAAAATATCCTGGGGTGAGGATTTAAAAAAGAGAGAGAGAGAGATAAAAGCATCTCAGTACCCCAAATTTAGAGCAAGATTTAAAATGAAGCCTCTACATGTGGTATGTTTGTATTGACCTGTGAGAAGCCCTATTTTATACCATTTGCTTAATGATAGCTCTACCTCTATCTTTTGCAAATGTGAGCTGGCCTGGTCTTCCTTCTAACCTAACCTCCTAAGAGCCCCCTTAAAGAGATGGAGCACATGCTTTTCCATCTAGGGGACTTTCCTTGCCTCGGGGTAGATAAGACTGCTCATTATCTTCCCAGCTTCGCCTTCCTTGGTCCCCTAGCAGCCTTCACCAGCCCCCAGCTCCGTCCGGCTCCGCAACATCGACCTGGTCCCATGTTAAGGGTGCTACATGCTCGTCGATGTGGATCCTTCTCACTCCTCAGGCTTGTTCTACACCTCAATTTTACAACATGGGCTTCTACTTCTTAAAAGCCACTCAAATAAATAGAAGACATTTAAAATAAATATATTTGTCTTGTTTTCCCTCCTCACAGCTGTATTCACAGACTGGCTCATGGTCTGCTCAGAAAATGCCAATGGGGACCACAGAGAGAGCAGGCCTGAGGTCAGTACCATCCATGGTGCCAGTGTCCCTCTGCAGACCCTCTTGCCCCACATGAAGACCACCCTGGGGGGAGATTCTGCGATGAGACAGCCTGAGCCCATCAGAAGACAAACCCCCCCAGCAGCGCTCTTGGCACGGACTCGATCTGTAACTGCCATGGTGGGGGGTGTTGAGTGGGAGGAAGAAGAGGAGCTAAAAAAGGGTTCAAGATGGAGGAGGAAGTGGGGGACTTCGATTCTAGCCCCAGCCCTCACATCATCCTTCTTCCTGCCCCTCGGCACCCTCCACAGTCCACACCTCCGGTATGTCTGCACCCTCTGTTCACGACCCACATTTCTCCCTCCACCTCCCCCTGCTGACGCCTGCAGGGAGCACCTCAAACACCACTCCCTCACAGGGCTCCCTCAAAACTCCATGCATCTTGAGGGACAGACAACCTCCTCCCTTGAACAATATTTAGGTCCACGATTCTTTCTCCCACAGCCCAAAGGAGTATCTCCAGTTTCATTTTGGCGTCCCCAGCCCTAAGTGGGTGGCAATACTGTGCCTGTAACTGAATGATTGAATTCAGGGCTGATAGGCCTGGGCCAGCTGTTTGTGGCCTATGCATTTCAGAACTATCATTCTGATCAATATTGTAAAGTATTTTGGACATCTTTCCTAAAAAAAAAAATTCACCAAAGAGCCCTGGCCAGTTTGGCTCAGCCGTTAGAGCGTGGGCTGGCTGACTGAAGGGTCAAGGGTTTGATTTCCGGTCAAGGACAGGTTTGATCCCCAGCCCTGGGCAGGGTCATGTGGGAGACAACCAGTCCATGTGTCTCTCTGACATTAACGTTTCTCTGTCTCTATCTCTGTCTCTCTCTCTCTACCCCCATCCCTCCCTTCCACGTTATCTGAAAAAAAAAAAAAAAAAAATCACCAAAGAATCACCTGTGGCTTATTTGGGTGGAAAACCAAAGGTATGGGAGTCTTAGTGATCTGGTACTATATAACAAATTACCCCAATATTTAGCAGCTTAAAACAATAAGCATTTATTATGTCACAGTCTCTGTGGGGCAGGAATCCAGGGGCAGCTGAGCTGGGTGGTTCTTGCTTAGGCGTCATGAGGTTGTTGTCAAGCTGTCAGCTGGGTGGCAGGCACCTGAAGACGGGACTGGGGCTGGAGCACGCGCTTGCAGATGGCGCACTCCGATGGCTGATGGCAGGCAGCCTCGGTTCCTCGCCGCAGCTTGCCTGAGTGTCCTCAGGACGTGGCTGTTGGCTTCCTCCCGAGTAATCCAAGAGTGTGCAAGACCAAGTTACTCTAAAAACTGTCTTTTATGACCCAGGCTTGGAAGTGACATTATATCATTTCTACTTTATTCTATCGATCACACAGACCAACCTGATACACTGTGGGAGGGGTTACACACAGGCATGGACACCAGGAAGTACAGCTAATCAGAGGTCATCTTGGAGGTTGGCTCCCACATGTGATCATACCCCTACCAGCCTGGCATAACTTATCTTATCCAAGTTTATCTTAACCATGCCTCTGCCTCCTGCCAACATGAGACCCGAATGTGCCCCCTTGATTCTCTGACCTGAGTCCCCCATCTTCCCACCCAATCACCAGGAATAAGGAGAAATGTGATCTCTTGTCTGTTTCCTTTCTCATACCTCCGGTCCAGCAGATTCCTTCAGGGACCCTGGGGTCACCTGCTTGAGAACGTCATGGAAACTTTGTGTTCTGAGAGGTCTTGGTCTCACTGTGAAGTTTTTATCACTGGTTTGTAGCCAATGGACCATGTCTGAGGTGAGAGAGAGGGCAGGGGTGGCGGGAGGGCCGATGAAAGGGGTGGGGCCCAGCACCCTCTCCTGCCCAGGCCTCTGGTGCCATAACTGAATCCTCTGCTTTCTGACGTGATCTTGAACTGTAACTGGGAGCAAAACCCCCACAGCGCGGAAGAGACGTGCCTGGCTTGGAGCGAGGGGATGGAGACCGAGACACAGCTCTTCCTCCTCCTGTGCCCTCCCCTCTCAACCTGCAGAGCCCTCCCGAGGCCTGGGAGCTACCGGTTCTTTTCTTTTGCTTATTGGTGGTCAGCTTTACTTGCCAGTCAGTCATTTAGAAAACAACAACATTTTTTTTTTTTTTAATCCTCACCTGAGGACATTTTTCCATTTTTTGTTCAGGTAGAGTGGGAGGGAGAGAGAGGAACAGAGAGAGAGAGAGAGAGAAATATCGACGTGAAAGGAACACATCGAGTGGCTGCCACCCGCACAACCGACCAGGGCCGGGGACAAACTGCAACCGAGGTACGTGCCCTTAGCGGGAACCGAACCCGGGTCTCTCAGGACCGCAGGCCGACGCTCTAACCGCTGAACCAAACCGGTCAGGGCAACAACAACATTTTTTATAAGCAGGTTACTCAAGGATAAAATTAATAAAATTACAAATTCACACAACAGTAAATAGAACGGATTCTGTTCTAAATACGTTATTCAGATCATTTCATTCTTACACTAACCCTATGAAGTGGGTACTATTATTATCCCCATTTTACAGATGAGGAAACTGAGGTCCAGAGAAGTAAAGTAACTCACCTAAGGTTCTTAGCTAGCAAATTTCATATCTTGATTTAAACTCAAGTCGGCAGGCTCCAGAGTGTGTATCTTAAATGCTACACTATATTGACTCTTCTATTTATTTATTCAATTCTCACCCGAGGATACTTTTCTATCTATCTTCAAGTAGAGTGGGAGGGAGGGAGGGAGAGGGAGAGAGAGAGAAACATCAACATGAGAGAGACACATTGACTGATCACCTCCTGCCAGGGCTGGGGACAAACTACAACCGAGGTATGTGCCCTTGACCAGAATCGAACTCGTGACTCTTTGGTCTGTGGGCTGACACTCTAACCGCTGAGCCAAACTGGCCAGGGCATCTTGTATATTTTTATGATAAAACACACATAAGAAAATTTGAGCTTACATTAAGTTAGTGTGTATGCTGTTCTCCTGAGCCTCAGGGGTAGTACAAATAATTTTCTGCCATTTGGGTTACTCCAGGGGCAAGTTTGGTAAATAGGCACCTCTTTAAGAAGCAGAGCCATCTTTCCAGAGACAAAAAGGCTGGTACCCTTCATCCCATTGTCTTTGGATATGGCAGGGAAGGCATGAGTGAGATATTCTCACCCACATCTCGCAGTGGTGGAAACCGAGTTTTAGAGAGGAGAAGCGACTTGTCTGAGGACACACCCTAGTAGAAAGGAAATTTAACGTCAGGGTATTGCTCGAAGTTCAGTGTTATTCCCTCTGAAAACCACATTGTCACCTGATTTCATCTGAATCTTCATTCTTTTACCCATCTGGCAAAGTCCCTTGGAAGCCCTGTGAAGTTCTTTGTGGTTTAAAGCTCACCCTAATGTTAACATAGTGCAGCCACAGCCCAAGGGTGTGAACTTGTCACCTGCTCACTGGGCTGGGTGACCTTGCAAAGCATGTATTTTCTGCAGCTGCCAGAAGAGCATATGACTCATATTTGCCTTCAAGAGAGCCAGCTGCTAGGAGTGTCATTAACCAATGGCCCCCAGCTACTGCACCTTCAGATCCGAGGACAGCATGCTTTCCCATCGGTGACTGGGCACAGCGGGGATACTAGCGCCAGGCTATTTCTGCCCTACATGGGTCTCCTCTAATGGACAATCTTGACTCTGAGCCTGACCAAGACTTTCTCAGGGCTGCACTGCAGTCTGAGGCTCTTCCTACCCATCCTCCCTTCGCCCTCTGAAGCTGGGTGTCAGACCTCCATCATGGTTACAAGCCTCTGCTTGTGTACTCCAGCTCCCTCCCTTTGTCCTGACAAATGATTTCCTCAGTAAATCTCGTCCGCCTCTCACTGGCCCAGCATCTGTCTTCTAGAAGACCTGACCTCTCTGGGCCATAGGGCCACACCTACCTGCCCTCAGCATGGCTTGTGCCTGACGGTCTTACAAGTCTTCATCGTCACGCAGTGGAGGAATAGAAGTGTGGGTTCCCTGTCAACACCGGGGACATGGTGAAACCAGTTCCAGCATAGCCAGAGGTAAGGAACAGCTGCTTCCCCAGTCCGGGGCTCCCACGAACCCACACCCTGTCTTGACCCCATTATCACTTCTCAGCTTCCATATCCTCCACCCAAGAGGGGAAAAGGGCCCCAGAGCCATAGACTGGGGTAGGAGCCCTGAGTTTTAATCTGGTTTCTACCACTGACTTCCCCTCTCTGGGCTTCCGTTTCCCCCATCTGTACAGTAGGACTTTGGCTTGGCTGGTCTGGGTGGGGGAAGGGGGACCGTGGCTGTTTTGGGGTTTAAGCAATACCTTGGCAGTTGGTAAGCTACATTGTCTGCCTGTTTAGACCAGACCTGGTGGGAGCTCCCTTGGCAGTATCAGGGCGGTGCCAGGCCTAAAGCCATGTCCTGATTATGCTTGGACACCCACAGGTTATGGGGTGATGTGCCTGGGCTCCCAAGAGTGGCCATCAGCCCCAGAAAGGACAGCTCCCTGGGGACCACCGTCAGGGCAGGTGAGCAGACAGTAGCTGTAGGATGAGGTTAGGTTACTCCAGAGGCAATCATGGAAGTACAAGGAGGCAGTGCTAATACCCGAAGAAGACTGGACAGGCTTCTTACAGAGGGGCTTTGGTGTTGGGCTTTGAAGGCTGAGTTGGAGTTTTCCAGATAAAGGGAAGGGCTTTCAAGGCAGACAATATAGACTCAGAAGCAAGAACCTATGTTCTGTATTCTAAAAACACATGAGAGCCCTGGCCAGTTTGGCTCAGCGGTAGAGCGTTGGCCCAAGGACCAATGAGCCGCGGGTTCGATTCCAGCCAAAGGCATGTACCTCGGTTGCAGTTCATCCCCGGCCCTAGTTGGGGTCATGAGGGAGGCACCAATCGATGTGTCCCTCTCAATGTTTCTTTCTCTCTCCCTCCCACTCTATCTGAAGATAAAGAGAAAAATATCCTCAGGTGAGGATTAATATGAATATGTATATAAAAAATATATATAAGATATATAAGATATATATAATATAATATTATATATATATATATATATATATATATATATATATATATATGACAAGATTAGGGTGGAGATCAGGGAATTGGTGAGAGAGTGAGCTATGCCCAGACTGTGAAGGATCTCCAAAAAGGTCAAGATTCTACAGCCTTCACTATTATACGTAGAAGATGGATGCTAGTCTCATTTTCAATTTACAGATGAACAAACTGAGGCCCTGAGAGCTGGTGAGGGGCTCTGACAGGAATGTAATGGGCAGGGCCAGGACCCGTCAGTCTTGGGTGACAGAGGCCAAGTCATCTTCTTATTGTGTGGGCAATGCCGAGGACCGTCTCCTCCCTCCCCCTCCCCCTCCCCATGGTCATCTGACATCAGTGAGCATGGTTTCCTCAGTCCTCTCCTTCCTCCACCCCCAGTGTCCTTGTCTGTGCTGACGTCATGTTCACAGGGAAGAGAAATCTGCAGATTCCGGAGAAGCCAGAGTGTGGGAACCAGGACAGATGCTGCTGGCGCTGCCCCAGGGCTGAGAGGCCACTGGAGCCTCTGGGTGCTGCCAAGGGGGCTCTGGAATGTGTCCGAGGCCTCTGGCTGCCTCCATTGCGGGCTCTCCCCACTACCCCCACAAGGGCCTGGGAAAGCTAGGGAGGCTCTGATCACCCGGCCACTATGTGGGCCTTGAGCAGCCCATGTGGGCCTTGAGCTGTCTGCACACAGACCTGCGTGTTCATCGAAATACCTGCGCCAACCCAGCCAGTCTGCTCTCAGGGGCCACTGGCCCCCCAAAGATGGAGCATGACCCTCATGAACTCTGCAGCCCAGGGATGAAGAAGGGAATCAAACCAATATTGTCCACCACCTTCCCTGGGGAAGGTGCTCGGGAGTGTGTGTGCGTGTGTGCGTGCGTGTGTGTGTGATAGACAGACAAACAGACACAGACAGATGGTCCCACCCCCGCCCCTGTGGGCCCCAGGGCTGGCTCTGCACCGCCTGTTCATCACATGTGGCTCACAGCAGCTGCACATTCCGTCAGTGACCAGCTGTGGTGGCAGCTGGGGAGATGGGGAGTGAGCCTGATGGGTCCCAGGGGAGCAGGGGAGGAGGGCAAGGGGAGGACAGAAAGGGCCTGGGAGAGCAGGGGTCAGGGAGGGGTTGAGGAACGGAGGCTCAGATTGTTCTCAGGATAAAACACCAAGCAGGGAAGTGGCGATGGGAAAGCCTGACATCTGGTCTGGAGGCCATGTAGGTGTGGCCTCGTCACAGAGCTCCGGGCGGGGTGTTCCGGGACAAGTCCAGCACACCCTGGCTAGGTCTCGGCACGTAGTTGGACCAACATGAGTACAAGGAGAAATACTGGGCAGTTGGATATATGGGTCCGAAGCTCAGAAGAAGGTCTGTATTGGACATATAAACTTGGGGATCATTGGCTTACAGTAGGTGAAGCCATGGGAGCAGGTGAAACTCCTAAGGAGAAAATGTATGGAAACAGAGGCTTAGTCAGATGCTAACCGCACCGAGTGCTCAGTCTGAACACCGGGCACCGCTCTGTGCATCTTACTTCATTTAATCCTCACAACAAACGTATGGAGTGAGTAGTTTTGTTACCGTCACATTTTACCCATGAGAAAACCACAGCATAAAAAGGCCTCTCTTATCCTGGCTCACCTCCTGCCTTACCAGGGATGTTTCTGCTCCTCTCTGGGTGTCAGTATCCCCAGACACAAAGGGAGGGCCAAGGCTCTGCAGAGGATAAACTGAGTGGTACCCAGGTGCTCCAGCCCCCCATTCCACCTACCCCCACCTCTCCCCAGGCCCTGGACCAGGATAGTACCTGCTATGACTCTGTGACTTTTCCCGGGGATCAGGCCCCACCTTCTCCACAGGAAAGGTAGAGGCCTTCAGGAGCCCGCCAGCTGCCCTCCCTATCCCTAGTCACTTGGCCAATATGTATTAATATGTTCCAGACACTGGGAGGCACAGAGGAGAGGATGGCGAGCAAACTCGACCTGGTTCCTGCCTTTATGTGCTAGAGACACACACAAATGATTGCACAGTTACTAACTGCTAGCCACTGCCCAGCTTCTCTGTGCCAACCATCCTCTCCTCTGGGACCCAGATACTCTGCCACCCGGCAGTTGGAAGCTCAGTGCTGGCCTAGCAGACGTCCCTGTTTCAGCATATGGTCCACATGCAACCCAACCATCTGGAGCCGAGGTCATGTCAGTTTAGTAACCTGAATAGTAGCCCTGAGGGAAGACAGGGGTTGACCTAGTGTGGGAGCCAGAGACTGAGAAAGTTTGCTGGAGCTGAAACTTGCCCTTGAAAGTCTCTTCCTGCTCCCTCAGATCCAGGGCTGGGGGATGGGGAAGTAGGGAGGGTGGAGGTCCCCTCTCTGCCTCCCTCTCTTTGGACTGAGACAGACTGCTACTCCTGGGCTCCCCAGGGCTCACCTCTGCCTAATCCTAACCTGTCTCTGTCAGCAAGCAAATCCCCCCACCCCCACCCTGAGACCCTACTGGCCTCTGGAGCTGCCTTTGCGACCTGTCTCATTGACCTGCCCCTTCTTCAAACCCGCTTCTCCGTCTCCCTCAGACACTTCCTGATCCATGGATGTGGCCCCTGCTTCTGCCTTCTCCCTTCATACCAAGGCTTCTGTGACCTCATGATTGCACAGCTTCCTCTTAGAGCCCCTGGACTGGTGACGAAGCCCTTGTTCTTGGCCTTCTTGGCCTGGGCCCCTGGTGCTCCATTCTGACCCGACTCTCTCCTCCTTCCCAGGGTTTCTCTGGCCGTTGTCCCCCAGGCTTCTATGCTGGGTTCTCCTCCTACTTGCTCTGTCCTAGCTACTTGTGACATCTCATGTACCTCATGGCTTCAGCTACCAGTCACCAAATCTCTGCTCCAGCCCTGACCTCTCTGGGTTCTCCTCCTGGGTGTCCCATGAGCCTCACAAACAGCATGGCCACACTGAACGTTTCACCTTTTCTTGTGTTTTCCATTGGTGCCTGTCACCTTCACTCGCTTAGCCACCCATACAGGACCCCATCATCACTTGGATCTGTTCCCTCTTCATCCCCTCAAACCAGCCTCAATTGCCTGGCTTGTTGCATGAGTCTCCAGATTGGTCCACCCCACTGTAACACATGATGCAGTGGTTACTAGCATAAATTTGGGTACCAGCCTGCCTAGTAAGAGTCTCAGCTCTACCACTTACTAGTTACTTAACTACCTTATGTCTCATTTAATAAGATTATAATAGATAATAATATTAACTTCTTTTATAGGTTGTTGTGAGGTTTAAATGAATTAATGTATGCCAAATAGTACTGTGCCTGGTACATTGTAAGTGCAATAAAATTTTATTTTTTGTTTTATTTATTTCACAAAAATTTTAAGTGCTTACTAGGTGCTAGACACTTTACTAAGCACTAAGGGACATAATTCTGAACAGCAAAAATGATTCCTGCCCCCAGAACTTCATAGTCGATGTGGAGGCCGTTTCATGAAAGTCCCATGGAGTGGTGGTCTCCTGGTGCCTGGTCAATGCCCCACTCTTTCCCAGCTTAAAACAAAACAAAGCAAAAGCAAACACAGCCTGGATTCCATGTCTCCCTCCAGCTATTCTCCTAGTGCACTTTCCCGTCAGTCAAGCTTCTCCAATGAGTTAGTTCTGCCAGCAAGTGTTTATTGCACACCTACTACATGCCAGGCACTGTGTTGGGTGCTGGAGAGTCAGCCGTGAACAGAAGAGACAAATCTCTACCCTCCATGAGTTTATCTTCTGGTAGGGGGCAGGGACAATAAACAAATATATCAACGTGAACCCTGGCCGGCTTTGCTCAGCGGTTAGAGAGTCGGCCTGCGGTCTGGAGAGACCTGGGTTCGGTTCCCCCTGAGGGCACGTACCTCGGTTGCAGTTTTTCCCTGGCCCTGGTTGGGTCGTGTGGGTGGCAACCACTCGATGTGTCCCTTTCACGTTGATGTTTCTCTCTCTCTCTCCCTGCCCCCCACCCCCCAACTCTATCTGAACAAAATATAGAAAAATGTCCTCAGGTGAGGATTTAAAAAAAAAAAAAAAAAAGCAAGAACCTACAACCAAGATTACTCAATCCTGCAAAGCTGTCATTTAGAATTGATGGCCATATAAAGAGTTTCCCAGACAAGGAAAAGCTAAAAGAGTTCATCACCACCGAACCATATAAAATGTTGAAGGATCTTCTTGAAGAAAAAGATAAAAATATATATATATATACATATATATAAAAAACAAATATACCACCATGTATATCAATGACAGTGATAGGTGCTGTGTGGTGAGATGATGCGAGATGGGGGATACAGAGTGACTGGGGGATTGGTGGCTATTTTAATTTATTTAAAGGTTCTTTGCATTTCAATAAGCATTTTATTTATTTATTTGTTTCTTAATCGTCACCCAGGGACTTGGGGAGAGAGAGAGAGAGAGAGAAAGAGAGAGAGAGAGAGAGAGAGAGAGAGAGAGGGGGAGTGTGAGGGGGAGATAGAGAGAGAGACATCAACCAGTTGTCTCCTTGACCAGAGATTGAACCTGTAACCTGAGTATGTGTCCTGACTGGGAATCAAACCCTCAACCTTTGGTGTATGGGACAATGCTCCAACCAACTGAGCCACACCAGCCAGGGCGATTGGTGGCTATTTTATTTTTTTAATCCTCACCCGAGGACATTTTTGCATTTATCCTCAGACACAGCAGGAGGGAGAGAGGGGGGAAGAGACAGAGAGAAACATTGACGTGAGAGACACATCGACTGGTTGCCACCCACACAACCCCAACCAGGGTCGGGGACAAACTATAACCAAGGTGCATGCCCTTAGCAGGAACTGAACCCGGGACTCTCCGGTTCTCCGACCAACACTCTAACTGCTGAGCCAAACCTGCCAGGGCTTGGTGGCTATTTTAGATAGGGGGTCAAGAGAGTCCTTGATGAGGGTGTAACATTTGAGCAAAGACCTGAGTGAAGTGAGATAATCCGAGAAGATCTGGGGGAAGAGGATTCCAGTTTCAGCATGTGTCCTGCCGAAGCAAGCACCAGAAGAGGATCCCAGGTTAAAGGAACGCCAAATGCAGACAAGCACGAAATACCTGCGGAATGGCAAGAAGGCTCCAGGGCTGAATGAGCAAGGTGCGGGGCAGAGGGGCACAGGCTGACCAGACATCCGGAGTGCCCTGCACTGTCCCTGCATAGTTACCAGTATTTTCTCCTTTCACTTCCAAAGGTGCCCAGGTTTAGATGATAACTTTTTTAGATGATACAGTCACCCTACACAGAGGGCAGGGGAAGCAGTTGGCATTTTATTCTCAGTGTGATAAGAAGCCTATAGATGGTTTTAAGCAAGAAGTGATATGATCTGACTGACATTTTAAAGGATTATGACCAAGTACTCAAAACACTGGCTCCTCCACCTCCCTGGCTGTTCCCTCCCAGTGTCCGCTCACAGCTCTCTCTCTTCTGCTCAACATCTAAATCGGAGTTTCTCTAGACCAGTGGTTCTCCACCAGGGGTGATTTCTCCCCCAGGGAACATTTGGTATTATCTACAGACATTTTTTAAATTGTCGAAAGTATTATAGATGTCCCCCATCCCCATTTCTAGAGACATTACTAATTGTACAACTGAGGCAGGTACTACTGGCATTTAGTGGGTGGAGGCTGGAGACACTGCTAACTATTCTACAATGCACAAAACAACTCCACACAGTATAGTTTTCCAGCCCAAATGTCAATAATGCTGAGGTTAAGAAATCATGCACTAGATTAGCACAGTTCAGTAGAAATAGAATGGGAGCTGCATAAACAATTAAAGAGTTTCTAGTAGCCACATTAAAAATACTAAAAAGAGCCCTGGCCGGTTTGGCTCAGCGGTAGAGCGTGGGCCCACGGACCAATGAGTCGCAGGTTCAGTTCTGGCCAAGGGCACCTACTTTGGTTGGGGTTGTGCCAGAAGCAACCAGTCGATGTGTCCCTCTCGTGTCAATGTTTCTCTCTCTCTCCCTCTTGCTCCCTCCCACTCTATCTGAAGATAAATAGAAAAATGCCCTCAGGTGAGGATTAAAAAAATAAAAATACCAAAAAAGAAAACAAGTTAATTTCAATAATATTTTTAGTTAAATCCAATATGTATAAAATATCATTTCAATATGAAATCATTATTAAAAATATCGATGAGATCTTTTCTTTCTTTCCTTTAAAAAAAATATCTGGTGTGTAGCTCACATGGACTACACATAGCAATTCAGACTAGCCACAGTTTAAGTGCTTAGTAGTTGCGTGTGTCTCATGGCTTTGTTTTTTTTGTTTTTTTTTGTTTTTTGTTTATCCTCACCCGAGGATATTTTTCCATTTTTTTGTACAGATAGAGTGGGAGGGAGAGAGAGGAAGAGAGAGAGGAAACATCGACGTGAAGGGACACATCGAGTGGCTGCCACCCGCACAACCAACCAGGGCCGGGGACAAACTGCAACCGAAGTACGCGCACTTAGCGGGAACCGAACCCGGGTCTCTCCGGACCGCAGGCCGACGCTCTAACCGCTGAGCCAAACTGGCCAGGGCTGTCTCATGGCTTTGTATTGATGGCATGGCTCTAGGCTCAGAACTAGATAACATAGCCTCATGTTTAAGAGCTGTATAAGGTAATAAAGCCTAATGGTTTGGTTCTGGAACCGAACTGCCTTGTTGACTTCCAGCCCTTCTGTTTACTACCTGCCCATCTTAAGTAGAGTCACTCCACCTCTCTGTGCTATTCTCATCTGGAAAGTGGGGATAATAATATTACTACTTTATAGTGTTTTCAAGGATTAAATGAGTTAACACTTACAAAACAGTGACAGGTGTTTTAACGGTATTGACAAAATGTTAACTATTCAGGTGGGCCCCTCCTCTGTCTCCATCCACACTTTCTCTCTAGGTAATCTATCTACTCCAGTAGCTTTAAGTGCCACATCTTACCTATGACAATTCCAATTTAAATATCCAGCTTAGACCTCTTTTCTGAGCTCCAGACCCCCTATGTAACTGTGCACCCCATTTTAATGACCAAGGGCATCTCACATGAACATACCCACAGCCCTTGACTCTCCCCTGCTAATCTGCTCCACTGCAGCCTTGCTGTCTCAGTCAGGCACACAGGGCAGATTTCTCGGGGGCAGGTTGATTTCTGCTTTTCCAGGGAATGCATAGTGCGTGGGTTGTGCAACTTCTTGCTCGAGATTTCCACTCCACTGGTGTGTGCCTACAGAAGTTATGTGAGTGCTGAAGGCGTTTGTAAGAAGAGTCCATAGGTGTCCAGAGGAAGCACAGGCTGTGGGTAATGACTGCTCATACCAGCTGTGTATCAGTGTGTGTCTGTATGTATGTGTTTGTGTACTTGGGGTCGTGTCTGTGGACACATGTGGAAGAGGGCATGGGAATGTTCTTTCCCACCACCATAATCAAGTGTCCCTGAGCAGGTCTTGCTGTGGAGTGAAGGTGCAGTCATTCCCAGACGACCAACCCCATTCTCCAAGTGAAGGGGTGGCGTCCTCTGGGTCCTGGTGGGTGAGTCAAAGGGAAGGACTTCTCTGACCTGCCACATCAGGCCCACCTTCCCATCTCCTTCTCCCTCCTGTGAAGTCCCTTTCTAGGATGCTCCCATCTGCTTCCTTCTGAGCCTTGGGGGCTTCTCTGAGGTACTGGCCCATGAGATGGCAGGTGAATCTCAGAATCTTCTGAGCACCCCTCTCTAGGGGCTGGAGCACCCACTGAGTGAACAGTGTGGTTTGTTGGGGGTAGGCTGGAGGGTGCCAACTTGCCCCATTTTGAGACCTGCTTCAGAATGACCCTCTCCTGGTGCTCTTGGCCTCCCAGGACAGCTCGGAAGTTGGCCAACTGAGAACTAATTCCCAGAGACCCCGCCCCCCCATCCAGTCAGGTCTTCATGGACCCTGGCCAGAGCCCGTCCTGCTCTAGTGGTGCAGCCACATTAGCTGTCCCTCTAGGGGATGACAGAGCCTCTCAGAGGTCTGACTACACCACCCACTCTCTGGCGCGGGCGCGCGCACACACACACACACACACACACACACACCCCATTTGGTTGACCCCTACGGGAGAAGCTGCTGGGGGATTCTTGTCCTGGATCAGGCCACAGCCATCCCACCAGCCCTCACCAAACCAGACTTGTCGGTCGCCCCCAGAACCCCAAGGCCGGAGCCGGTGGGGTCAACCTTTGCACAGCTGGGGGCATCGTGGAGCGGCGCCTGCAAAGACGGGCAGCGCCCGGCGCAAACTAGGGACAGACCGGGACCCCTGGCTTTCCCAGGAGGCGTCCAAGGGCACCTGCCAAAGGCCACCCAGAGCGCGGCGGCCGAGGCGGCAGAGCCGAGTCGGACCTCCCAGCCGTCGGTGGGGGCGGTGACCGCCCGGGGCCTTCCCACGGCTCGGCCGGCGCGTCACCGCGGGGGCGAGGGGGCGCCGAGCCGCCGGGGGCTGCGGCGCAGAAAAAGGCCCTGGGAAAGGGCGGTGGCGGCACCCCGGGGCGGGGCCGGGCCGGGGCGGGGCGGGGCGGGGCGGGGCGGGGCGGGGCCGACTTCCCGGCCGGGAGCCTGCACTGCCCGGCGGAGACCTGGCAGCCTGCGCTCCTCATGAAGCGGCCTAGGCAGCCGAGTGGCTCCGACGGGGAGTCCGACGGACCCATCGACGTGGGCCGCGAGGGCGAGCTTAGGTAAGGAGCGGGGTGGGGGACAGAGCGCGCCGACGGGCTCCGCAAACGCGGAGACCGGCCCTCGATGCGGCCTCCGGAGACGCAGGTGTGAGTAGGGGGCGGGGGAAGGAGTGCAGTGTGTGCCATTACACGCTCGAGGGCCTGGGTCCTGTGTGCCCTCGGCCAGGTAGGGCTCGGGATGCAGGGATGGAGGTAGCGTTCAGCTCATGGGTCTGATGTCTCCTTGATGATCTCTTTCTGTTGAAGTGCCCAAGTGAGGCTATTGGCGAGGAGTTTTCCCTGAAGCTCTTAGGAAAAACCCTCATAGATGGTTGGCACCCCCCCCCCCCCCCCCGTCCAGAATCTGTTGACTATGCAGAATAGCCTTCCTTTCCCAATTTCACCCTAATTTGTGTGCACTTTGTATATAGTACACAGAAAGCCTCTATGGGAAGAAAGACTTCTGTCCCTTGAACAAATTGGGCTTTGAATATGGTTTTGATATTGCAGAAAATAATAGCTGACTTACTGGTGGTCAGTGCATGGGCCTAGGCGCCAATTCCAGTGCCCTTTCTACTGCACCACCTTGCTGCTAATGCCTTTCCGCTCTTGGTAAATATTCCGACCTGCTTCAAACCTGTAGAACAAACTGCACAGGGATAGTTCTGCTACTTCCCAGTTCTGTGAACAACCTAAGTTTCAGTTGCCTCATCTGTAAAATGGGTATAAATAATAGACCCAACCTCATAGGAATATTGGGAAAATCAAATGAAGTAGTATATGTCAAGAGCTTAGCACAGGGCCTAGGGTGTAGCAAATGCTTAATTAGTGTCAAGCACCCAATACATGATAATGAGAACCCTGAAAGAGCAACAGGGGCTGACTGTGAGTCTGAAGGCCTGTATCCCAGCCCCAAATACGCCACCAATTCACCATGTGACCTTGGGCCATTGCTTTCCCTTCGTGAGCCTGTTTCCTCAGCAGTAAAATAGGGAGGACAGAAAGGGCTCTCTCATCTCTCCCGACTCATCCAAATCTGACTCTCTAGAATAGAATTGGAAGGGGTGTGCAGTTTATTCTTAGGGATGTTTGTGAGGGCATTTCATAATTTCAATGATCTCCAGTCTCTGAGACCAGGGGATCGTGCCTCAATCACAAATCCTAGTAAAATGCCATCAGCTTTCAATTATTTATAGCTTATAATTGTAAATAAGACAATATATAGTTCTTGCATACTGTACATTAGGTTTTATAATATAATTGTCTATGCAACTTAGTAGGCTTTTTAAGTTGTCTAGCAAAAACCACTCTTTAGAGAAGTGATTCTCTGAGTCTGCCTGCTAGGAGCAGGCAAAGGGCCCAGCACCACGTGGTGGTGATAGGGTCGGGGGGTGTCTCAAATTCAATGTCATTGGGTCTTCACGGAATTGATACCAGAGAGCTAGGCTGATCAGAGCTGGCTTCTGTCTTTCAAGAATATGCAGCCTGGCCAGTGACCTGCCAGGTCACACAAAGACCATGGACAGCATGGAAGATGGAAGGAGAGACAGACTGTGGGCTGTGAAGGCACCCAAACAGGTAGAGGTCACTTATAACCAGAGGTGGCAGGGAGGGCTTCTTGAAGGTGGTGGCATTGGGCTGTGGCCTAAAGGATCAGTGGGCAGTTTTTCCCTATGTAGCATCTTGTTCTTTCAGCCAGAGCCCATTTTGCGAGACTATCTCAATTCTTAGAGGAGCAGACCCCATCAGAGGAGAGAAAGCAGTTGGACATCTGGCAGAGCTGACTTATAGACCCCTCTTTGTAGCACTCACCAAAAGGCCCTCCCCCCAGCAGACATCAATGCTTCAATTCAGGGATCACTGAACGATGCCTGCTGTGGCCCAGACCCTGGGCTGGCTATGGGGGACCCAGATGTATCCTGCTCAGCCTCTGCCCTCAGGGAACTCTCAGAGAAGAAGAGCTTCATGTACAAAGACAGCCAGATAAACAGTGGCAAGGGCCATGGGACTGGGGCAGCCAGCCTCCCTGGGGGTCAGAGGCAGGGCGCAAACCCCCCACACTCAGAGATGTGAGAGTAAAGAGCAGAGTGTGTTCCATGTCACCGTGAGCATCTGCCTGGTGGTGGTATCCTGCCTCTTCCGTGGGACTCACCCACAGAGCTCCTATCTGAACCCAGTCCCCGGACACATGCTGGGACTGAACTGAGAATATAGCATCTCCCTTTCCCTTCTGCAAACATTTAATGAGCACCTGCCACATGCCAAGCACTGGGTCAGAGTCTGTGGACTGTTCCTACATGATTTAAGGCACATGGCAGCCTTTGAAGTCAGATGGACCTGAGTTTGACTCTCCCCACCATTAACTTGGGCATTTCAGAACCTCAGATTTCTCTCTTACAAAATGGGGATGCTAATACCTACCTCACAGCATGAGGCTTTGAGGAAATGATGAAGTAATGAACCCAAAGCATATCTCCCTGCTTTGACACAAGCCAATTAATGCTGCCCTCTAAGGGGTTGCCATTCAGTCGGAAGAAACATGTTCATGAGGCCACATAGTCTAATGAAAAGACTTCTACTGAAGTCTGAAGACTAGACTTACTGGACATGATTCTTCACTCTGTGTCTCTGTCACTCCATCTTCAAATGATTATCTTTCCTAAATATGAAATGGTCCCAATAATAGTTAACTCCCAGGGCTATTGTGCAATAAATGAGACAAGTGAATGTAGACGTGCTGTTTAGAGCAAAAAGTACTGGCTATGAAATGTACAAGTTGTGACAATGACTCTGTGGGGAGCAATGGGAACAGCACTGGATTAAAAGCCAGTAGATTCTAAATTTCCTCTAATTTGCTGTGTGGCCTAGAGCAGATCCCTTGCCCTCTCTGAGTTTCCTCCTTTAACCAGTGGGCTCAGTGCTGTCTGAAATCCCTTTATTGAGGACATTGTGGTTCTGCCTTTGGTTGATGCAAAATGAGTGGGATTATCTACAAAGGCTCCACAGGGGAGTTCCCAACAGGAAACTGAGGGTGGTCAGGATCGGCAGCCAGACCACCTAGAAAACTGCCCCCACTCCAAGAGACCACCCCATAATTCTGGCTAGGGACCACTCAAGGTCCATGAAGCTGATCTTGGTGATCAACATGTCTTCTCTGGGTCCTTGAAAATGTGCCTCGTTTTCAGACCCTCAGCCAAGAAGCTCTCACACCTCCTCCCTGTCAGTGTCAGGGCCAGATCACAGTGGAAGTGAGTGCAGGCTGAGCTCTTGGGAGCATTAAGGATAAGGGGACTGGAGGGCTATTCAGACACAGGAAATGGGAATTAAGAAAGAAAACAATGCTGAATTTAGAGCCAGAAGACGTGGATTCCCATGCGGGCTTCGCTCCATAGCAGCTGCATAGGCTGGGCAAGCTGCCTCATCTCCTGAGCCTCAGCATCCTCCTCTGTAAAGTGGGGCTTTTGTTGGGCTCACAGGAGGGATATGTACATAGTGATGCCAGGAAAACTGAAGTGAGGTTTGCATGTGAGATATGGGAATAGGATAACGCTGCAGCGAACAAGGGACCAGGAGACTAGAATAAGGGGTGGCAGAGCCACCTGCCCTGAAAGGGGTACGTCAGTCTCCAACAGATGGTCCCAGAGGAGGGATCAGACTCAGAGGCAGTGACGTGGGCAAAGCTAACCCAATACCCCTAGAGACGCCTTATCCAGCCTGGGGGGACAAAGGCTGTGTTTCTTAGCATACCTTGGCCCTTGGGGCTTGTCCTCAGTGAAGTTCTGTAAACAAGCTGCCCTACAGATCTCAGGATCTGGCCATCTGTTCCCTGAACCTAGCATGCTGGGCCATTCCTCCCAGGAGCTTTCGCTGGTCTCTTACCAACCCTTCTTGTCCAGATGTTTGGATGGAGATATCCTTTTCCAGATGTGGCTGCACAAAGCTAGGGTGTAGCAGCAGAATCCGACAAATGTTGATCTGGTCTCTCCTGCAATCTTTGCTCTTTGAGCAGATGATGAAAACTATCCAACCTCTGATGCCAAGATGGGGGCCTGGACCTTCCTGGTGAGCCACATATGCCCCCATTCCACAAAGGCCTAGGACAATAATGCCAAAGACGGGGGCAGGAGGGAGCTCAACCATGAGCTCTGCCATGTTCCAACCACTTGCTGAGTATGGGGGCTACAGTAGTGAATGAGACAGACATGGGTCATGAACTCCTGGAGCTCAGGGACTTGGAGAGACAGACATTAACCAAACAATCATGTAAATATAAAACAACAAAGGGGCCTAACTGCTGTGAATGCAGGATGCTGGGGGAGTGTGGAGTGTGGCATACCTAACCTAGTAGGAGGGGGCATGTCAGAAAAGGCTTCTCCAGGAAGGTGACGTTTGAGTTGAGACCTGAGGGTGGTATAAATGATCAGGCAACAGGGCTGGAGCTTGGGGGTGGGGAGACAGGGTGGGCCAGAGAATTCTAGGCTAGGGGAACAGTATGTGCAGCCACAGGAAGGAGTTAGTACATTCACAGGCTGGAACTCGTAGAACAAAAGAGAATTGAGTCTAGGAGGTAACAGAGGCCAGCTGGGCCACCTGAAAGATGGTGGCCTTGATCCTAAAAGCTCTGGGAACCCCCTGAGGAATTTTAAGAGAGTGACAAAATCAGATTTGCATGTAAACAATCACTCTGGACCCGCAGACCCCGTCCTCACCCCTCCCCTGCAGACCCTGTCCTCACCCCTCCTCCCACCCATGGACCCTGTCCTCACCCCTCCCCTGCAGACCCCTTCCTCACCCCTCCCACCCACAGACCCTGTCCTCACCCCTCCTCCTACCCATGGACCCTGTCCTCACCCCTCCCACCCGCAGACCCCGTCCTCACCCCTCCCCTGCAGACCCCATCCTCATCCCTCCCCTGATAGAAAGAAAGAAAGAAAGAAAGAAAGAAAGAAAGAAAGAAAGAAAGAAAGAAAGAACAATCACTCTGCTTGTAAGGGGTAACAAGTGGGTTGCAAAGGGGCCCAACAGTAGACTCTTGCAGTTGTTCGATGAAGAGGCTCCGTCTTGAGAGCTGCAGTGGAGATGAGGAGGGCAGAGATGAGATGTATTTCAGGTTTTGGGGAGGTGGTGTGAGGACTGAGGAGGAATTAAAGACGGTGTTCAGGTGTCCCCCTTGTAAAACTGGAAGACAGTGGCTTTGCTGAGATGGAAACCCAGGAGGATGGGGTTCCGGTTCAGATGGGCATCATTTTGCATTTGAAATGGTAGTGGGTTCACCTTGTCTAAGGTTATTTGTGGACCTGGTGTCTCTCCATGAAAGCTGAGCATCTGGAGGGTGGGGCCTGGCTGACCCATCCAGTCCAGCCCTGGGCCTGAATGGGACCTCTAGGGTGCTGGCCAAATGAATGGTCCTCAGTGCAGCTCGGGAATCCCCTCCATTCCAAGAGAAACCGTTAAGAGGGCGAGCAGTTGGGCTGGGGAGATTTCGGACAGTCTGGGCAGGAAAAGCCCAAGGGCTGAGCCTCTTCCCTGTGACGGAAACTCCTGGGGTGCGAGCAAACATCCCTCCTTTAGCCGGGCCTTCGGAGGGAGGCGACTAATGCAGGTCTGCGGAGGCCAGAGCAGTGTCCCGAGAGTCCGAGAGGGGCCTGTGACCCAGATGCGGCTTCCCCTAGCCCCCAGCCGTGCTGCGTGGGAGGTGGCGGCAGCTGCAGCCTGGGCGGAGGGCAGGCAGCCGGCGCGCCCGGCCCGTGGGAAGCAGCGGCATCTGCTCTTTCCACGCTCGTTCCCAGCGGCTCCCTCTGAAACCCAACCCGCCGGCCGCCCCGCCGCCCCTGGCCCGTGCCCTCACCCGCCCCGCCCGAGGATCGGGTTGCAGGAGCCAGAGTGGCCCGCGGAGGTTCCGATGCCCGCCCTCCAGCCTGCCGGCGGCGAGAGAGAGGAGCATGGGGCAGGGGCAGAGGCGAGAACTGAGCTCTCCTCGACCCGGAGCTGCCCCCCACCCGGGGGGGCAGTTAACCCAGTGCAGGGAAAGACTTGGCCCCTTGGCCCAGGGAGAAGTGGGCCTTGGGGAGAAGGGGAGAGAATATGTTCCCTCCCACGTCTGCCCTGTGCTTCCTCCCGGCTTGGGAGACCGCAGCCGCCCAGCAGGGGGCTGTGCTCGCCCCATGAGGTCACCCCAGGCCAGGGAGATGGTCCTCCAGCTCTGAAAATTTTGTCTTTCTCTTCCTCTGCCTCTCCAGCCAGATGGCCAGGCCGCTGTCCACCCCCAGCCCTTCGCAGATTCAAGCCAGGAAGAAACGCAGAGGGGTGAGCGTCTCACTAGAGTTGCCCAATAGAGGTTTACCCTGGGTCCCTGGGGGCCTAGCCAACAGAAACCTGGTCAGAAACATCACCCCAAGCTAGATCGCCTGGGTTCAAATCCTGGCTCTGCCAGTAGCTAGCAGGATGACATTGGGCAGGACACCTAACCTCTCTGGGCCTCATTTCCTCAATTCTGTAACTGAAATAATGACAGTATCTACCTACCTCAAAGTGTTGTTTATCCCAGCCTTCCTCCTCTTCTTTCTGAGCCCAAAACTTTCATTTTTTATGTGTGCCGAGGGGGGAGTAAGGGGGCAGAAGAAGACAGCACCCCTGCTTGCTATTGGCCGGCTTATCCCAGCCCCACTTCCCCCCAAGATGCTGCAGTTGTGCCTCTGCACTTGGATCCCAGAGACCAGAGATCTGGCAGAGACCAGCCCTTCCACTCACTAACCAGAAAACCTTAGGCAAACCACCTCCATCCAGCCCTCATTTTCTTTATTGATAAAATGGGGGTCACAGTTTCTGCCCTGCAGTCAGTAGTCTGCTACTGGTATTGTGAGATGAGAATGAGATAGTGTGAAGGAAAGGCCTTCACAGCTGGAGAGGACAGCGCCTGACTCCTCAGACCTCATGGCCCAGCAGGGGTCTCCAGGGCCTGCCCCAGCGCAGGTGGAGTCCCTGTTCTGATTGGTTGGTGCTGTACCAGTAGTTTGAATGTCTCCCTTCAGATCAAGACAAGAGATCTGAGTTCTCCCAACTTTGCAATTCCTTGCTGTGTGACCACAAACAAGTCACTGCCCCTCTCTGAGCCTGTTTCCCTCTCCATAAATTAAGATTAGATTTGTTTCCGTCGCAAAAATATTGTGAAGGAAAATGTGAGTCAGTGTCCATCAAGGCTCGTTGAACAGACTGTGAAGTGCCTGTATGTAAATTCTGGTGGTTGTTTTTTTAGATCATAGAAAAACGGCGCCGAGACCGAATCAACAGCAGCCTTTCTGAACTTCGGCGCTTGGTCCCCACTGCCTTCGAGAAGCAGGTATGTGACATTGCTGATTGTGGTAGGGGACATCTGTGTGAGTGGCAGAGGAAGTTCATGTATCATGGCATCTCTTACTGATTGGTAGCAGCTGCATGCAATCCTGTGATGTCATTTACTGATGTCTGTCACTGGCCAGGGATAAGGGGAATAGAAATTGATACTTACTGAGGTATCGTGGGTGTTGTGACTTTGTGTCCATTGTCCCATTGAATTGAATCCTCAAAATGATCCTGAAGAATAGGAATTATTCTGCCCGTTGCACAAGTAAGGAAACAAGCACAGAGAGGTGAAGTAACTTACACTGGGTCACACAGCTAGTTAATAGCAGAGCAGAACTGGAACACAGAACTCTGTGATTCTAAAGCGCCCTAATCCTCTACACTACTGGCATTTCCAAAGCTACTGAAAGTGAAACAGGCTGTTCAGGGAGTGAACGGTCTGACATTGAACGTGTCAGGGCGGAAGAACGACAGTGGGAGGTCAGACAGTTGCCTCAATCAGACAGCTTCAAAGACACACACCTGTGCTCCAGGGCACGGTCATAGGTCATGTATATTCTCTTCTGCTGATGAGAACAAGTCAGTCATCCCACAGACGTTCACTGAAATCTTCACAAGACCAGCCACCATGAACTAGACCTGCTACCACCCTTCAGGGACTCACATGGAGAGTCTGACCCTCAGGTTTCACCTGGGAGACCAGGTGATGCTGGAGGCTCAGAAAACATTTCCCAAGAGAAAGAATAGAGGAAGAGCAATTGCTCTTGGAGGCAAGATGATGAGCTGGGTCTCGGGCGTGGTGAGTAGGAACCTGGATCCGCAGAGAGCTGGTCTAGAATGTAGGAATGTCATCCTGGTGATGGTTTATGAAGCCACAGAGATAGACAAGATCCTTTGGGGAGAGTGTACAGAGCGAGAAAAATGAGCCAACACCTACTGGGGACAGCACCATTTTAAGGGACAGGCAGAGCAAGAGGCAAGGTGAACGGAGAACCAAGAAAAAGTGTCACAGGAGTCAAGGGAGCAGAGGTTTCAAGAAGGGTGGTTAGCAGGGCAGTGGACAAACGGGCTAACAGAACTGAAGAGAATTGTTAGGTTTGAAGACCTTGGCCCAAGCAGAGGCGACTGCAGGCAGTGATGGAGGGGGAGGGAGCTTGGAAAACAGACGGTGAGTGCTGATGACGCTGTGCAGGGGAGGTGAGCCACGGAGGGCAACTAGGGGCTTCACTCTTCTGTCTCCTGCACACACAGGGCTCCTCCAAGCTGGAGAAAGCCGAGGTCCTGCAGATGACGGTAGATCACTTGAAAATGCTCCACGCCACTGGTGGCACAGGTACTGATGCTCTACTCTTCTGGGAGTCATTAATGCAGCCAGTATTTGGGGGCTAAGCAGAGGGGATGAGGTCCTGCCCTCATGGAGCTCAGTCTGTACAGAAGCTGAAGCAGGTCTAGTCAGAACATTCGCAAACTTGTCTCCTTTTTTCAGCACCTCCCTCTCCACTCAGTGTCTCCATTTGTCCCAATGCCTTCCTCAAATCCACTCCTTCTCCAACAGACTGTTCCTGCCGACCCCACCCCCAGGGCCTCATTAAGCATTAGCCTGAATGAGCCCCTTCTCACTGGGATCCTGGTGGGAGCAGCCAGCCTGAGAGTGTTAGCACAGATGGTTCATTAGTGTGCCTACCACTGGTCTAGCCTTCCGGGCTGTTGTGTCCTTGGCAGTGCTGGGGTCATATGTCATGCTTACAGCTGAAGATCAGTCACGGGATTGTAGTAGAATACAAATGTAACTCCTTCCGTTATTTTGAACTAGTCTATTACAATACAGTCATGGAACTGTGGCTTTATTTATTTATTAAAAACTTTTTTTTTCTTTATTGATTTTAGAGAGAGAGGAAGGGAGAAGTAGGGAGAGATAGCAACATCAATGAGAGAACATTGATTGGCCACCTCCTGCATGCCCCCCACTGGGGATCAGGCCCACAACCTGGGGATCGAACTGGTGACCTCTTGGTGCATGGGTCAATGCTCAACCAGTGAGCCACACCAGCCCAGCAGAACTGTGCTTTAAAAGACTGCTGGACTGCCCAGCCGGTGTGGCTCAGTGGTTGAGCGTTGACCCATGCACCAAGAGATCACTGGTTCAATTCCCGGTCAGGGCTCATGCCCAGGTTGTGGGCCTGATCCCCAGGGAGGGGCATTCAGGAGGCGGCCAATCAGTGTTCTCTCTCATCGATGATGTTTCTCTCTCTCTCTCTCTCCCTCCTCTCCCTTCCTCTCTCTCTCTAAAATCAATGAAGGGGAAAAGAAATTAAAAGGACTGCTGGACAAATAGAAATTTTGTCTACATGGAGCCTCTCTGTGTATTTTGGTATTTGGTGATTTCTCAACTGGGAAACCTTGAAAGCTCCATGGACCTGGCCACAGAGACCTAAGTCCTAAAACCTTACCCTACTCCCTCCGGAGGGGACAGTTACAATTTAAGTGGCCCAACCTAGTGCCTCTCAGCATGCAGCAGTGTCACCTGTGGGCAGGCAGAGTCGTGGGTCACACCCCAGGGATCTGAGGCAGTGGGTCTGGATGGGAGTTAAGGAATTTGAAAGATTAGGAAGCACACCCAGTGACCCTGATGCAGGTGGTCACTCTGAGGACTTTTGCCAAAGGAATGCACAGCCAGCAGTAGAAACTCGTGCCACTAATCACCCGTGGGGGAGGTAGTTCAAACTACATTTGTGGTTATCCAATTAAAAGAAAAACAGTGACTAATATTTGGGTAGCATTTTGTAGTTTCAAAATGCTTTCACTAATGTTATCTCACTTGGTTCTCACAAAAGCCTTGTGGGTGGGGTTGCTGTCACCCCATCTTCTGGCTACGGGCTAATGGGAAGACAGAACTGTGGTTAGGAGCGTTGGCTTTGGATTTGAGTCCTGGCTCTACTACTTACTAGCTTTATGTCCTTAAACAAATGATTTAACATCTCTATTTCTCAGTTTCCTCATCTCTAATGGGAATAATAAAAGGGTTTTTATGAATATTAACTTAGATAATGCAAATTAAGTGCTAAGTAAGAACTCAACACATACTAGTTGAAAAAACAGTGAACACAGAAAGTGAAGAGATTTACTCAGTCATCACGGCGAAGGGTACAGCAGAGCCAGAATATTCGCTTCCAGGGGGACCTGACTCCCAACATCGTCTCCTGCCCAGCTGCCCCTCTGTGGTGGCCTCAGCTGTGAACCAGGGACTGGGTATTTGCTGCCATAGTCATGAGGCCGCTGCTCACCAGGGCTGTTCTGTGTCTGCCCAGAAGGTGGTGTGGAGAGAAGGGCAGGTATGGAGGGGCAGTGGGCAGCCCCCCTGGTCACTCCTTATTGAAATCAACCAAAGAGAGGGTCCCCACCTGATGGCAGCAGCTGTGGACCAGAGTGGGGTCCTGCTTTCCAGACTGCCCTTTGGGCTGGCGGACAAACTAGGATTCCTGTAGCGGCCACGCCAGTAATATAGATGGTAGCTGCTTTTTAACTTACTGGGCATCTCTGTGCACCATTTCATTTCATTTCACCCTCATAACTGTGTGTAGCAGGTACTGTGTTATATGCTCATTTTACAGCTAAGGAAATTGTGACCTAGAGAAATTAGGAGACTTATCCATGGTCAGGCGGCTTGTGAAGTGGCCTCAGGGTTCACGGCCTTCCCCGAGGAGTGTCCCAGCCCCTGCCCACATCAGCAGGCAGGACTCTCCTCCGCCTCCACCTGCACAGCCCTTTACACCTGGCAACTGTCTACTTAAGTTATCTTGGTCACAGCTTCTTCTGTGCATTAGTCATAGACTGTGCTGAAAACAGTACTTTACAATTTATGCTTCATAGCTTAGTGAACTCATTTGATCCTCACAACCCAGCTCCTCTACCCCAGTAGGGATGATGATTCCCACTTTACAGATGGAGAGACGGGCTCAGAGAGGTGAGGTGACACGCCCAGGTCACGTAGGAGGTGCGTGAGGGAGGCAGGTCAGAACTCAGGTAGTCTGTCCCCAGGCTCATTGTGTGTCCCCACTGGGCATGCCCTCATCACACCTCACTTTGCAGGATTCTTTGATGCCCGAACCCTGGCAGTCGACTTCAGGAGCATAGGTTTCCGGGAGTGCCTCACTGAGGTCATCAGGTACCTGGGGGTCCTGGAAGGACCCAGCAGCCGTGCCGACCCTGTCCGGATTCGCCTTCTCTCCCACCTCAACAGCTACGCAGCCGAGATGGAGCCTTCACCCACACCTGCCAGCCCCTTGGCCTTCCCTGCCTGGCCCTGGTCCTTCTTCCCCTGTCCAGGGCTGTCAGCGCCCAGCAGCCAGCTCGCCATCCTAGGAAGAGTGCCGGGCCCCGTGCTCCCCAGCGCCTCCTCTCTTACTTACCCCATCCCAGCCCTCCGAACCGCTCCTGTGCGCAGGGCCGCTGGCACCGTCCTGCCAGCCCGGAGGAATTTGCTGCCCAGTCGAGGGGCAGCTTCTACCCGGAGGGTCCGCCCTCTGGAGAGGCCAGCTGTCCCCCTGCCCATGACCCCCAGCAGCAGGGCTGCCAGGAGCAGCCACATGGCACCCCTCTTGCGGTCTTCTTCCCCGACACCCCTCGGTGTCAGGAGGTCCCTGGCTTATGCCACCGTTCCGGCCCCCAGACCCTCTTCCCCCAGGTCTGCTGGGCGGCCTGCAGGGGCCGTGCTGTGCCACTCGTGGGTCTCTGAAATCACAGACGTCGGGGCTTTCTGAGCCGTCTTCCCCGGGAGCAAGGAGAATTCTTTTTCCAGGAGCCCTGAGAGTGGCTGTGCCTCTCGGCCCTGCCTCCCAGGCTGGCGGGGGGCGTCTTCGCCGGCAGAGGCCCCTCTTCACTGCTTGTCCCCGCCGCCCCGCCCAGCCCTGCTGGCGCTGTTCTGATCTCAGGCTTGGCCTCACTTCTTACCTGGACAGATGAACCCCTGAAGAGCCCTGAGGCTCTGCCCAGGCCTGTCCTGCCCGTGTCCATGGGCAGTAGGCATGAATTTCAGCTCGGGGAACAAAGCTTTTACCTCAAGAGCACAGTGGCCTGAGGCTGGCTGCTTCCCAAGAGAGATCAGACCCCAGCCAGGAGCAAGGACTGACCGGCTGCAGCCTCCCCAGGCCCACGGGGCCGGGCGTAGTGTCTGCCTTGCTTCTGAGACAGCAGAGGATCAGGCGCCACAAAGGGGTTTCCTGGGAGCGCTGTCTGCCCCTGCCCCCTGTCTTTGGCCCACCCCATCACAGCAAACCGCAGGACAGACCCGCTGTCCACCACAGCCAAGGCCTGGGGGGGGGGGGCAGAAGGGCCTGCTCCTGCCTCCTCCCAGCTGCAGACACCCACCCTCCAGCTGACCAGCAGCTCCCTGCACACGCTGGGAGTTTCCCCGCAGCAGCACAGCTCCGCCACAGGGGGTCTGTCCTTCCCGCCAGGCCTGGGACAGCACTCTCAGACAGGAGCCAGGACAGCAGAGCCCAGCTCTCCGCCTCCTGCACTGTCACCCTCCCCAGGCATGTGGTCCCTGCTCGGTGCACCGTGTGGACAGCCATGTTCCCACGTGATGGCGCCCAGAGAGGAGTCCTCTTGGGACTCAGAACCAGACGTTTGTGCCGCCTGGTTTGCATCCGGCTCGCGGAGCCAAGGCTGCTGGGACAGCCAAGGCCTGTCAGGCTGGCCGAAAATAACTACGGGGAGGGGCGAGAGGAAGAACAGTCGGAGGTGGCCTGGCCCGGCAAGGTCACAGTGAGTCCAGGGCCTGAGAGCCTAGTCACCCAGGATTCCACGCAGCTGGCTGTGCTCAGAGGCCATTGCCTTACCCAGCTCCAGGCCACTGCTCCCCGCGCAGAGGGAACAGATGACCCAGCCACCATTCTCCGCGGGAGAGAAGAGTGGACGAGATCGGGGCAGACCCAGGACTGCCATTCAGCAGGGCCAGTGTTGCCAGACCTGTTGTTAAAATGTAGAAACACACCTGTGCTCGATGGCCTATACCTGCATCCCCCGAGTGGCTCCAAGTGTCCCCACCACATGGCTTTGCCCCCAGAACCCTGTGCCTGGCAGACCCAAGGTCATGGGGCCCTGCAGCCAGCAATGTGTTTGTTGGTGCTTAATTTCACACTGGTTATTAAATACTTCAAATGTCACCCCTGGAAATATTCTCCCACCCTCACCCTTTGATGGAACTACCCTCCCCAGAGGCTAAATTGAGGAGACTCCCTGGGTTCAAAAGTAGAGTTTGCAGAAACCCTAGGGAAAAAGAGCCCTTTCGGAGAAGTAGGGCAGAGGGCAGAGATCTTTAAACGACCCAGAAAGCTCCTTTGAAAAGGCAGATTCCTCAAGGGGGCGTAGAGAGCTCGTCATTCTTTCAGTCCTCAGCTTAGTCCCATCAGATGGCTCCCTCCTGCACCCCTGAGATGCACAGCCTTGGGGCGAGGGGTCATTTGGAGGAGTGGGCGCTGGCCTGGAGTGCTCCTGAGGGAGCCGGAGGGAGGGCAGGGCCAGCAGCAGGCTCCTGGGAATTGAGACGGGAAGGGGCGTGGCAGAGGGTGAGACCAACTCCACCTTTCCCTCTCCTCTTCACCCCCCTTCTGCCCCTCTTCCTCCACCACCCCCCAGGTCAGTCTGGTAGTTTGGTGACTTCCTAAGCCCCAGCATGACTCCTGATGGGGCTATGGGAACCTCACGTCCATGTTCCCAGCACTCAACTCGAAAAGAACCTGTTGACACCATTGCATGAGGTGGAAATGGCCCAGAATGTTCAGCATCTTCGCTGATCTTGGGTTCGTTCTCCCCGAGAGATTGTGGGGAGACTGACCATTGTTTCTGTGGTTGAGAATTTGTATCTTTGGTTCATATTCCCAAGCCTTTCTGGTGCCCCCAACTCCCACCCCGTTGCTGGGGTTGTTGCAGACATCCAATAAAGTTTTTAAAAATTCTTCTGGAATTCTGGGAACTTCTGAGAGATTCTACTTCTTAAGTATCTCTGGAGTCCATCCACGTCTCCCTGACCCCCCCCCCCCCGGCCTCCCCTGGACAGACCACATCACCTACCCCCGGGCCCCTGCCTGCCTAGGTCGCCTCGCTTGCCTCCTGCTTTGTCTCAGCAGCAACCAGAGAGAGCTTTAAACGTGTGAATTATATCACGTTGACGCTGGTTTAAAACCCTTATTCCAAAAATGAAATCCAAGCTTTGCTTCTTCTGGTCTCAGCCTCACTTCCAGCCTCATTTCTTGCCAATCCCAATCTTGTTCCCTGTGCTTCGGCTACCCTGCCCCACTTTCATGGACTCAGCACCCCAACCGCGTTCCCCATCCCAGACTTGGCATATGCTATTCCCTCACCCAGAAGGCTGTTCCCTACCCTTTGCTTGGCTGAGCTCTGCATACCCTCAGGCCTTGGCTTAAAAGTCACCTCCTCAAAGAGGCCCTCCCTGACTACTGTGCTTGACTAGTTAACCTGTCTCAACGCCCCCTGTTCTTTCTCTTTATAAGGAACTTGCCACTGTACATCCACTTACAGGTGTGCTGATTGGTTGACTGTTTCCCCCTCTCCCGGCACGTAAGATCCGTGAGGCCAGGACAATGCCTGGTTCTCTCTTTACCCTGTATCCAAGCCTTGTTCCTGGCTCAAAGTCGGTGTTCAATGAACATTTGTTGAATAAATGAAGAGGGGAGGGGAGGAATCTTCCGGACTCAAACTGCTGGATAGCACAGGCCCCTACAGAGGTGAAACACCCGCTGGTCAGCTTTGGAAGGAGGCCAGAGAGCGAAGTGAGAGCCAGGGCCAGGGGACTGGAAGTTCTGGCCAATGGTGAGAAGGCTCTGGCCAGAGAAAAGTGTGAGTGTGCACATGACAGCTGAGGACAGGCAGGCGTCCCTGCCAGCAGCTTTGCTCTCCTCCACCCTTGGCCTGGCTCTCTCATGCATTTGACTCACAACAGATGCAACAAACATTCATGGAGGTCTGTGCCATGCCAGGCCGGGGATGGCCGAGCCAGAGGTGACAAGGACACTGTCATCCTGAGGGCGTGTACCCTTTCTCTAAGTGAGTTTGGTGAGGTGAGAGTGCAGAGAGGTCTGTTGAAAAGACCGAGCGGGACGCAGGGTGGTATCTGCCTCTGCCAGGGTGGTCATGGGGGAGGGGAGCGCCGGGAGGAAGGCTTCCCGGAGAGCGACTTCTAACAGCATGTGCAAAGACCTGGAGACCTCCTCAAGGTGAGCTCTGGAAGCTGGCTCTTTGTTGAACACAGGCCTACAGCGACAGAGCGAAAGGTAGCTAGTCTGGGCATTGAAACCAGACTTGGTTCAGGCTCCAGCTCTGTCACTTACCAGGGTTATGGCCTTGGGCAAGTTACTTAAAACCCTGAACCTCAGCTTTTTCACCTATAAACAAGGATGAGCCCAGACCGGTTTGGCTCAGCGGTAGAGCATCGACCCAAGGACTAGTGAGTTGTGGGTTCAATTCCAGCCAAGGGCACTTACCTCCATGGCAGTTTGTCTCCGGCCATGGCCGGGTCACACGGGAGGCAATCAGTCGATGTGCCCCTCTCATGTCTCCCCCACCCCACTCTATCTGAAGATAGATGGCAAAATATTCTCCGGTGAAGATTAAAAAAACACACGGATGATACAGGAATCGCTACTGTTAACTGAGAGGCACCTATGTACCAGACATCATGCTAAATGCTTTTCTTGGAATGTTCCCATATTACAAATGAGGAAATTGAGCTCAGTCATCTCTCCTAAGGTTAGGTGAATGGGGTACATGGGAAGCCTTTATATGATATGCTTGGGTCCTATGAAACGCTCAGTCAGTCATAGCCATTCGTGTCATTAATGGAAAGAGGCTGGGTCCAAAGTGTGAACAGCCTCCGTGCTGCGCCGGTTGGGCTTCAGCCTGCAGGCGGTGGGGACCATGGAAGGCTTTGCCGAGTGACTGCCAAGATCAGACCTTGTTCAAGAAACTCCTGTTTGTGGTGGTGTGGACAGCTGACTGAGAGAGGGATATTCAGACAATTCCACCTGTTCAGTGGAAACACCTGGATGCTTTTAAAAAATATCAGTGCCCAGGCCCCAGAGATGATTTAACTTGTGAGTGGTGGGCTCCATAAGGAGGTGCGAATAAGAGGATGTCTTTCCTACTTAAGGTCAATTTCCATTCAGTAGGTGAACTGGAGTCCAACTTGTGAGGATGAAAAGGACTGACGCTTTTGGAGAATCAAAGCAGAAATTAATTTCCACCAGGGCAGCTCTGTCCGCCAGCCCAGCACTCCTTATTTCATGCTCTATTTTGGGCTAACTTCATTACTCTTACTATGAAAAATATAAATTTTTCTTATTTTGTTTATTGTTGATCTCCCTCCCTAGACGGTAAGCTGCAGGAAGCAGGGATGTGTGTGTGTGTGTGTGTGTGTGTGTTATGCATCCTCCGAACCTAAAATAGTGGTATTAGACTTAATAAATATTGGTTGAGTTAATAACAATAGCTCAAATTTATTAAGTACTTACTAAGTGCCAGACTGCTGTTCCAAATACTTAAAAAAAATTTTTTTTAATTCTCACCCAAGGATATTTTCCATTTATCTTCAGATACTGTGGGAGGGAGGGAGGGAGAGAGAGAGAGGGAGAGAGAGAGAGAGAGAGAGAGAAACATCGACTCAAGAGAGACACATTGATTGATTGGTTGCCTCCCTCACGGCCCTGACAAGGACAAGGGACCGAATCCAACCGATGTATAGGCCTTTGACTGGAATCGAACCTTCGGTCTGAGAGCCAATGCTCTAACCACTGAGCAAACCAGCAGGGCTGTTCCAAATACTTTTCATGTATCATCTCACTTCATTTTTCAATAATTTTATGAGGTAAATTCTAATGTCTTCATAGACAGATGTGGAAATTGAGGCATAGAGCTCTTATGGAGCTAGCTAGTATGTGATGGAGCCAGAATTTCAATCCACATGGTCTGACGACAGACCTGAATTATTAGCCTCTCTGCTATGTTGATCTAGAATGAATGATCTAGAATTTAAAAATTGAGTGCAAGATGAGTATTTATTCTACTTATACCAGAAACAATTAATTTTGGAGTCAGGCAGATCTAGGTTAAAATTCCAGATTGTCTGTGTATCCAGAATACATGATTTGGACAAGCGTTTAGCTTCTCTAAATCTCAGAATCCTCACGCAGCCAGTGTGGCTCAGTGGACTGAGCGTCCTCCCATGGGCTGAGAGGTCCCAGTTTGATTCCTGGTCAGGGCACATGCCCAGGTTGCAGGCCTGATCCCCATTGGGGGGCCTGCAGGAGGCAGCCGATCAGTGTTTCTATCACTCTGTCCCTGCCTCTCTCTCCCTAAAAAGTCAACAAAAAAATATTTTTTTTATTTTTTATTTTTCATCCTCACCCAAGGACTTTTTTCAATATTTTGTTCAGATAGAGTGGGAGGCCCTGGCCGGTTTGGCACAGCGGTTGGAGCATTGGCCTTCGGACCAGAGAGTCCCGGGTTTGGTTGCAGCTAGGGGCATGTACCTGCCCCCCCAAAAAAGATGGCCCAGATAGAATGGGAGGGAGAGAGAGAGAGAAGCATCGACGTGAAAGGGGCACATCAAGTGGTCGCCACCCACACGACCCAACCAGGGCCCGGGACAAACTGCAACCGAGGTACATGCCCTTAGCGGGAACCAAACCGGGTCTCTCCGGACCGCAGGCCGACGCTCTAACCGCTGAGCCAAACTGGTCAGGGCCAAAAAAATATTTTTTTAAACTTCAGGGTCCTTATGGGACAAACCGGGAAAACCTACCTTTCATCTACTGAATGTTAGCGATTCTAAACCCTTTTATTGTATTGTATTCATTCTTGATCCATTACTGCCCTCTAGTGGTCGATTAAAATAACAACTTCGGCCCTGGCCGGTTTGGTTCCGCGGTTAGAGCATAGCCTGTGGTCCAGAGAGACCGGGGTTCGGTTCCCACTAAGGGCATATACCTTGGTTGCGGTTTGTCCCCAGCCCTGCTTGGGTCTTGCAGGAGGCAGCCACTCGATGTGTCCCTTTCATGTCGATGTTTCGCTCTCTCTCTCTCTCTTCCTTTCTCTCCCTCCCACTCTATCTTAACCAAAAAAAAGGAAAAATGTCCTCGGGTAAGGATTAAAAAATAAATAAATAAAATAAAATAACAACTTCATAACTGCTATGCTAAATCTAAACCCCTAAATGGTGCAGGCCCAAAGTTCTCAGTTTTTACAAATAAAACAGTCCATGGTTCTTGGTTCCTTTAGTCTCCTGGATCCTATTAGTATTCATAGACTAAGTGGAGGTCAGTCTTCCTCAGAGGAAAACAAGAAGGACTAGCCCATGTGGGTCCCTGCAGGGCAGAATGGTTCCACAGAAATAATGCTCATGAAAAATAAGTTAGCCAAACTCCCCACCGAAACAAACACACACAAAGGGATAACAGGCTCAATAAATTACACAGCTGAGTTTTCCATACTTTCAAAGAACATGTTCTCCTTATGTGATGGTTAATTTTATGTGTCAACTTCACTGGGCCATGGGGTGCCTAGATATTTGCTCAGACATTATTCTGGGTATGTCTGTGAGAGTATTTTTTTTTGTTGTTTTTTTTTTGTTGTTTTTTATCCTCACCTGAGGACATTTTTGGATATTTTGTTCAGATAGAGTGGGGTGGGGGTGGGGGGGGGAGGGAGAGAGAGAGAGAGAGAGAGAGCGAAACATCGATGTGAAAGGGATACATCGAGTAGTTGCCACCCGCACAACCCAACCAGGGCCGGGGACAAACTGCAATAGAGGTACATGCCCTTAGCGGGAACCGAACCCGGGTCTCTCGGGACTGCAGGCCGACGCTCTAACCACTGAGCCAAACCGGCCAGGGCTGTGAGAGTATTTTTGGATGAAACTCCCATTTGAATTGGTTGATTAAGTAAGCAGATTGCTCTCTATAATGTGGATGGGCACCATCCAATCAGCTGAAGTCCTGAATAAAACCAAAAGGCTGAGTAAAAGGGAACTTGACCTGACTGACTGTTTGGGCTGAGACATTGGTCTTTTCTAGTCTTCTGATTCAAACAGAAACATCTGATCTTTCTGAGCCTCAAGCTCGCTGGCTTTTGGACAGAAACCTACACCATCAGTGCTTCTGGTTCTGAGGCTTCAGACTCAGAGTGGAACTATATACATCAGTTCTCCTGGGCCATCAGCTTACCAACTGCAGGTCTTGTGACTTCTCAGCCTCCAAAATTTTATGAGCTAGTTTCTTATAAGTCCTCCTTCCCTCCCCTCCCCTCCGCTCCCCTCCCCTCCCCTCCCCTCCCTCCCACCCTCCCTTCCCTTCCCTTCCCTTCCTTTCCCTTCCCCTCCCTTCCCCTCTCCTCTCCCTCTCCCAGCCCCCTCACACCCTATTGGTTCTGTTTCTCTGGAGAACTCTAATACAACTTTTATACAAACTGTTTTAGGAGATTAAAAAGGAGAGACAGCTACCTAACTCATTTTCTAATTCTAGTATAGCCTTGGCATCAAGCCCAGGCAAGTGCAACTATAGGTGAGAAATCTTAGAACAAGCTTAGTTATGATTATATATGCAAAAATCCTAAATAATAGAACATAAAAATGCACATTATATAAAAATATAGAAATACATAGTAGATTTTAGCCAAAAATGCAAGGATGGTTTAACACCAGGAAAACAATTCCTATATTCTGAGCTTTAATACATTAAAGGATTAAAAGCACACCCAGCTGGTGTGGCTCAGTGGTTGAGTGTTGATCCATGCACCAAGAGGTCACCAGTTTGATTCCTGGTCAAGGCACATGCCCAGGTTGTGGGCCAAATCCCCAGTGGGGGGTATGCAGGAGGTGGCAAATCGATGTTCTCTTTCATCGATGTTTCTATCTCTCCCACTCCCTTCCTCTCTCTAAAATCAATAAAGAAAGAAAATATTTTTAATTCTCTTTAAAAAAATAGAAAGGAAGCATTTAATGCAGAGTATTACAACTAATAAGAATATTTAGCAGGATTGCTAAATGCTAGATAATCCTACACAAACAAGAGCATTTTAGTTGAATTCTTTGTATTATCAACAAGAAACAAGAAAATACAATAAAATAATACTATTTCTAATAGCTACAAAAAATTATAAAGCACCTGGAACTATGTTTAACAAGAAAATACTAGATGTTTTCTCAGAAAGAAATACAACCTTTTTTTTAATCCTCACCTGAGGATATTTTTCTGTTAATTTTCAGATAGAGTAGTGGGGGAGGGAGAAAAAGAGAGAGAGACACACTTCGAATGGCTGCCTCTGGCCCTGGTGCCCTCCAGCACCAGGGCTGGAGACCGAACCGAGGTATATGCCCTAGACCGGAATCAAACCCTGGCCTCACTGGTCCACGGGCCGACGCTATAACCACTGAGCCAAACCAGGGCAGTGACAACATATATATATATTTTTTTTTAATGTGCAATACCAAGAGTGAACCTTAATGTAAACCATGAAGTTGGATGATAATGATGTGTCAGTGGAGGTCCGATTATAAGAAATGTTCTCTCCTGATGGGGATGTGCAGGATGTTGATGGTAGGGAGGAAGCTGTCGTATGCAGGGGACAAAGGGGTGTGGGAACTCTCTGTACTTGCCACTCCAGGGAACCTAAAACTTCTCTAGAAAATAAAGTCTATTTTAAAAAGTAAAGGAAGACTTAAACAAATGGAAATATATCATTTGTTTGTGGGTGGGAATACTCAATATAGTAATGATCCCAGATAACCTGCAAATAAATCTATAATTTCAAAACGATTCCAATGAAAAACCTAAACAAGAACTAGACAAACTGATTCCAAATCCATATGGAGTGTAAAGGTCCAAGAATAGCCAAGAAAATAGTAAAAAGGAAAAGAAGGCAGGAAGGGGGGAAGGCGGGGAGGAGAAACATAAGGAAAATGACTAGGATTAAAGGAAATACCAATATAATAAAACTGCTCAGCCATCAGATAGGTAAAAATCAAAGTCTGATAATATCAAGCGTTGGTGGTAAGGACTTGTGGAAACTCATAAGCTGCTGATGGGAGTGTAATTGATACAACCACTTACAGAGCAATTTGACACATTTTGAAAAGTTGTCTTCCTTACAGTCCAGCAATTACCCCAGAGAATTTCTCCCCAGATGTGCCCCAGGAGACATTGTCAAGGCTGTTGGGGGAAGCACTGCTCACACAGAAAAACTGCATCACCTGTAATGCCCACCATTAGAAAAATAACTAAGGCACGTTCCTCTAATGAAAACAACTGAGCATCTGATAAATGAACCAGACCTACATGTAGCAATAAATGCTGAGTATACAAGATGCCGAAAGATAGCTACAGTATGAAACTTAGGAAAATACTTAAAAATCACATTCTGTCTTTTTTTATGATTGAGATAAAATTCACCATTTCCACTATTTTAAAGTATACACTCGGTGGTTTTTATTACATTTACAGAGTTATACAACTGTCACCACCATCTAATGGAGAACCTTTTCATCACCCCCAAAGAAGCCCTTATTTACAAGGAAGTCACTGGTCATTCCTCCTTCCTCCCCACCAGCCCCTGGCAACCACTAATCTCGTTTCTGTCTTCACGGATTTGTCAGCTTTGTTTACATGGTTTTTTTTGTTTTTTGTTTTTTTATTTTTATCCTCACTCAAGGACATTTTTCCATTTTTTGTTCAGATAGAGTGGGGGAGAGAGAGAGAGAGAGAAACATCGATGTGAAAGGAACACACGACCCAACCAGAGCTGGGTACAAACTGCAACTGAGGTACATGCCCTTAGCGGGAACCGAACCCGGGTCTCTCTGGATCGCAGGCCGACGCTCTAACCGCTGAGCCAAACAGGCCAGGGCTGTGTGGCCTTTTGTGTCTGGCTTCCTTCACCTATGACGTTTTCCAGGCTGGTCTGTGTTAGCATTGGATGGCACTGCATTTCTTTTCAGTTTTTTGTTAATCTTCACCTAAGAATATGTTTCCATTGATTTTTAGATAGAGTGGAATGGAAGAAGGGAGGGAGAGAGAGAGAGAGAGACCCACACACATCGATTGGTTGCCTCCTGCAGGACCCCGACTGTGGCCCAGGATTGAACCTGCAACCCAGTTATGTGCCCTTGACCAAGAATCGAACCCATGACCCTTTGGTCCAAGGGCCGATACTCTAACCACTGAGCCAAACCAGCCAGAGCTTTTTTAAATGCTTAATAATATTCCATTATCTGGGTATATCACACTTGTTTATTCATTTATCAGTTGACGGGCACTTGGCCATTACAAACAGTGCTGCTATGAACACACAGTCTGTTTCGTGAATGGAACTAGATTAGAAGGATACACATCAGATGAATAATAACAGCTGTGCCTGGGAATGGACAGGAGCAGAGGAACTGGACTGGGGAGAGGAACAAAGTGACCTTCAGCCTTATCTGCAGTGTTCTATTTATTTTATATAAAAATTGTATCTGGAGCAAAAGTGTTAACACTCGATTATGCTGGGTAATGAACACATGGGCGTTTGTTCCATTATTCCCTGGGATTTTTGAAAATGTTTTGAAAATATTTTAATTAAAACATGTATTCTGGACCTAAACCTTCCTGTAGCAAAGGTCTGGCATCAAGGGGCAGGGTGTCTAGAAAGAGCAAACACTGAGGTGTGGGGAGAGGCCAGGAGGAAGAGGTCAAACCCAGGGCCAGGAAGGAGTGGCTGGAGGCCCTTAGAAACCTGGGACACCCAGCTGGTGTGGCACCAAGAGGTCACCAGTTTTATTCCTGGTCAGGGCACATGCCCAGGTTGTGGGCCAAATACCCAGTGAGGGGCATGCAGGAGGCGGCCAGTCAGTGTTCTCTCTCATTGATGTTTCTATCTCTCTCTCCCTCTCCCATCCTCTCTCTCTAAAAATCAATAAAGAAAAAAAAATTTTTTTAAAGAAACCTGGAACAGAAGCCCCTGACCTGCATGTCGCTCCTGAGCCCCCTAGGAGGAGGACCCAGATCTGCCACATGGTGACAGAACCAGTACCAGGTGAAAAGGGAGAGGCTGAGACCCCATTCTTCATCCTTTTCAGCCATACCCCCACCTCACCCCACCCCCATTGTCCTCACTTCCCAATTTCCCCCACCCTCTGCTCAGGACCAGCTATATAATTTGTGAGGCCTGATGCAACATGAAAATGTGGGCCGCCTTTTCAAAGGCTGGTGCAGAAGCAATTCCTAATTCCACAGGGGCAGCCACAAAAGCAGGGTGTGTCAACACGCTGGACACTCTAGGTGGAGTCACTGACTTCACTCATTTGCTCATGAATTCATCTGCATGAGTGCGTAGTCGTGCCTGGCCCTGTGCTAGCTGCTGGGCATACAATGGTGAGGAAGGCACAGTCCAGCTTCAAGAAGTTCGCATTCTAGTGGTGGCTGTGGATTCAATTCCAGACACAAAATAGGCCATCCCAAAGTACCGGAAGGACAAGTACAGGAGCCTGAGAGATAACACACCAGGGACCCTGACCACAAGGTACCCCGTTCCCACCCCCAGGAGAGAGGGAGGGAGGAGTGGAGCTCTGGAGGAGAGTGGGCATTATCTGAGCAAAAGATGGGGGAGGTGGTGGAGGAGTGAGGCAGGAGAGAACATTTCAGAACATTCCTGGCAGATGAGCAGGTGACATCTTCAAGGACTTGCAGGCCAGTATACTAGAGCCGAGCGGGAAGGGCAGAGAGGGCAGGCGAGGCTGAAAAGGGGCCTCAGTCATTCCAGTGCCCCCTGCATGGGGCTCCACCTGTGCTCGTTATTTCCTGAAAACTCTCCTTTTAGAAAAAAAATTTTTTTTAGCCTCACTCGAGGACACTTTTACATTTATCTTCGACAGTGGGAGGGAGAGAGAGAGAAACATCTGATGTGAGAGAGACACATCAATTGGTTGCCACCCGCACGACCCCAACTGGGGCTGGGGTCGAACCGCAACTGAGGTACATGCCCTTGGTTGGAATCGAACCCAGGACTCCCTGGTCCATGGACCAACACTCTAACCACTGAGCCAAACCCGCCAGGGCGTCCTGAAAACTTTCCTTTTAATTGGCTCCCTGTGTATCCTTTCCCTAAGCAAAATATTAGTGAAATCAAAGGATTGACATACCACTCATATTTTTTCTAATACTTGGCTGAAATTTCAAAATGTATTTTCCTGTCCCACCAAAAATCATCCCCCTTAGTACCTCAGTTTGGAAAAAAACATTGCTAGCTCCGATCTTAGCAACCATGAGACGAACAGGATTTCGTCCGGGTGAGGCTGAGACCAGTGATATGGTCTTTTTTTCTTTTTCTTTCAAAAACTTTTTATAAATTTATTTTTGTTACAGATGTTTCTCCTTTTTCCCTCATTGAGGATATGGTGTTATTTACATTTTTTTATATTGTTAACAGTTTGTTTATTTATTGGGGAGTAATGGATGAATTTTCACCTTTCTTTTTTTTTTTTATTGCTTTTAGAGAGGGAGGAAGGGAGAGGGAGAGAGAGATAGAAACATCGATGAGAGAGAACATCTATTGGCCACCTCCGGCGAACCCCCCTGGAGATCTGGCCCATAACCTTGGGGCATGTGCCCTGACAGGGAATCGAACCAGCAACCTCTTGGTACATGGATCGAGGCTCAACCACTGAGCCACATTGGCAGGGCTTATTTACATTTTTGAAAAGTGATTCTGGCTGTCACCTTCAGAGTGGATGGCAAAGGAGTGGGAGGGAGGTGAGGAGGCTCCTGCAGGCAACCAGGGAGGTGCCATGGGGATCTGCAGGGAGGGGGAGCTTGCCCCTCCCACCAGTGCCCACCCAGGCCGCACCCTCTGCCCAAAAGAAAATTCTTCCTTTATCTTCCTTTGCTGATTCAAGGCCTTTGCAGATAAGTGGATTCATCTGCAATCCTCCCATCTCAGCATCAGCCCTGGGGCTTCCTGAATTCCAGACCGAGTGTGCAGCCAGCTTCATTCAGGCAGACCAGTGCTGGGACTCTTGGCTGACCACCAATCAGGTGCTATAGTCTCCATTCCAAGGCGTCCCACCGCTGACCACTCTGCGCACTTCCAGGAACGAAGTGGGTTACACAGTTTCTAGCACTTAAATGTTGATAACTGGTAAATCTGTACGGCGGAAATTCCAAGCCCCTTACCACTAGCCCGCACAGCTTCGTTGGTCTTCTTGACCCATCCTCCACAGCTTGCATCACTCCCAAGCCTTCGGCCTTCAGGAAGAATTGACTCCCTTGGACTTTGCTTCCCCGAGGGCCTGTCTGCTCCTTCTCCTATCCTCCACCCAAAGTGGTCCTTCCCCACTGCAGCTGCTAAACCATCATCCCTCCCTTCTCCTGCAAAACAACAAGACCTCTCTGCTTAGATTCCTGCAAAACTGCCCTCTAAGCCTCCAGCTCACTAGCTATTTGATGAAGGAGTTGGGGAGGAAGGATTTCCAAATGTCACCTTGTGCTAAATACCAGGAATACAATGGTGAACAAGACTGACACAACCTGGCACCCCCGGGCCATGAAGAAGGAGGCATTTCCAGCACATGATGTCTTTCCAGAGCAGACCTCCTGGCTGAAGATTTCAAAAAAGGTGGGGAAGGTGCAGGGCGAAGCTAGGGCAAGGCGGGAGAGGAGAACCCAGGCTAGGCGTTGTGGAAGCTTTTGTTAAGACAAGGAAGCGTTGCTGAAGGGTTTAACGGGAGTGACAGGATGGAACTTGCACTTTGGAAAGATAACTGGCTGCTATACAGAGAGTGGAAGGGAGTGGGGAGGAGGCCCAGGCTGAGAGACCAGTTGCAGTGGGAGGGTCGGGGCAGGTTTGAAAATACCACTCAGTGGGATCAGGATTTTTGACTTGGAGATGGGTTGGTTGGATGTGATTGGGGGAGCTGGGTGAGAAGCGAAACTGGATGATGCCCCCAATCTCTGGTTTGGGCAACTGGGTGAGTGGGAAAGATTTTTGAGCACCTGCTCTGTGCTGGGAACTGAAGCAGAAGAAAGACCTGGGATGCCCCTGGCCCACAGAGCTCACACTCCAAATAAATGACTACAGTCTATATTTTCGTGCATTCCGCAAGGGTAAAGCAGAGTGCATGGCAGAGAATCACAGAGGGAAATGACCTCTCAGGGGAGGAGGAGATGACTTGAGCTGAGTCAGAGAATTAGAAAGGCACCAGCCAGGAAGGTGAGTCCCAGGAGAGATTCCAGCTAACGCACAGGTCCTGAAGGGTGGAAGGGGCAGTGCAGCTGGGGTGTCTGTAGTCTTAGCTCAGAATGGCTTCTACCAAGGGTCCTGTTTGCTTGGTAAATGCCTTTTCTTCCAATGCCAAGCTCAGTCAACTCAAAGATAATGCAATGAAAACAATAAAAAAATATGAAAAGGCAATCACCTTAACCGTGCATTGACACAACAGAGAGATACCATTTTTTTAAATCCTCACCCGAGGACAATTTTTTGCATTTTATCTTCAGAAAGAACACAGGGAGCAAGGGAGGAAGAGAGAGAGAAACATCAATGTGAAAGAGACACATTGAGTGGTTGCCACCCGCATGACCAACCAGGGCCGGGGACAAACTGCAACCGAGGTACATGCCCTTAGTGGGAACCGAACCCGGGTCTCTCAGGACCGCAGGCCGACGCTCTAACCGCTGAGCCAAACCGGCCAGGGCTAGGAAGGCTTCCTTGATTGTCACAGTTGATACAGATAATTGCCCCCCTTAATGCCTGGGGCTCCTGTCTGTGCCACCTAACTCCATAGACTTTGGGTTGTCATAGTTGACCCGGAAGTCAGTTGTTCCCACCAGACTGTGACCAGTTCCAGGGAAAGGCCCATCTTTGCGGCCAGCAGCCAGCCTGGGCCCTGCACTGGAAGACAGCCGTAATGAATCTCCTTATTTATCCCCTTGACCTTTACAGATAGTATTTTTAGGTCCGTTCCAGCTTTTATTTATTTGTTTGTTTTTAAATATTTTTTCTTTATTGATTTTAGAGAGAGGAAGGGAGAGAGAGCTAGAGACACTGATGAGAGAGAACATCGATTGGGCCCACAACCTGGGCATGTGCCCTGACTGGGAATCGAACCAACGACCTCTTGGTGCATGGGTCGACATTCCACCACTGAGCCACACCTGCTGGGCCCCACCTCCTTACTTTGAAGGTTTTCTTCTTCCTCTTCCCAACCTTGATCACATTCTTTCCCTTGACATGTCAAAACACCTATCAAGTACAGACCCACAGAGAGTAGGTTCTGCCCCAGTGAAACAAAAAATTGCACCCCTCCCGTCCCCAATAAAGGTGGATTTGTTCTGATGTACTTGGGCCTCCTTCCAGATCACTGGCCAGGTCATTTGTTCAGCCTCTGCCCACCTCCTTTTAGCTCTGATCAAGTCCAAGTCCTGTTTGTAGTCTGCAGTCCTGGAATCCAGGTGGCTGCTTTGGTGGCTTTGCATATCTCTTCCTTCTAAGACTACGTGATAACCTTGTGTTTAGATGTGCGCAATCTAATCTTTTTGTTTCTGAGAAACTTGGGAACCCTCTTTGACTCCTATTCTCTCACTCCCCACGTCCATTTGACCACAAATGATACTAAATTTTTACAAATCAAGCTACTTCATCTCCATGGCCACCATTTTAGTGGCCATCACCTCCCAGGTTCCCTTGCGCTCACCCTCTAATACTTTTGCATTCTACGGCCAGAAAGGTGTGTTTTTGTTGTTGTTGTTTGTTGTTTATTTGTTTTTTATGTAATTTGAGCCAAGGCACTTCCCTCTTAAAAGCCTTCAGCTCTGCCCTTTGATCTCAGGATAAAGTCCACACTGTTTCAAGCCTCCCAGAGCAGGCTGCATTTTCCACCTCCCCCAGAGTGGGGGAGTTCTCAGCTCCAGCCCACTCCCTGCTCAGGGCCTTTACACAGGCTGTTCTGTCTCGTTTGCACTCCAGTGACTCTCCTCTCTTTGCACAAATGTAGCTTGGTATAATGACAATTGACATGTATACAAACAATTCACAAGTATTTATGTGTACTAGCTTTTTCTCACAATGACACAGTGGGAAACCTGACAGTGAGAGATGTGAACTCCCTTGCTCAAGGTCATACAGAAGCAAGCTTCTCGCTATGAGGACAGGGACTGAGTGGGCTCTGCTCGTGGGTGCCTAGTATTCACTTGTTATTTAATGAGTATTTATTGAACATTGAGTATGTGCCGTGTTAGGCACTGTTCTGGGTTTCTGCTCTCGTGAAGCGTGTAACTATATAATGGGGGGAAAGACAGGCACCAAACAGGTAAACACATGTATGAGCAACATTATTTCAGGTAGAAGTAAGAGCCTTGAAGACAGGAAGACAGGCTGGTGTTGAAGGCGTTGGGAACAGGCCTGCCCCAAATATGCCACTTTGTCATGTGAATCATTTTGAGCCAAAGCAATTGATACCCTGTGTGCTCACAAGAAATTTTTACCCCTTCCCTTAAAGAATCTAATTTTGGAGCCTGCCCATAATAAGAGTTATCACCAGAAATAACTTCTTATGACCTATCTATAGGGCAGGGAAAACTTCTAATTACCAAACATCTGTTCTTATCATCTTGCTAATGACCTTGCTCCCCTAGAAAGCCCCAAGGTGCCTTACCTCATCCCTAGCTCAAAATACTATATATAGCCCTGGCCGGTTTGGCTCAGCGGTTAGAGCGTGGGTCTGTGGACCAGAGAGTCCTGGGTTCGGTTCCCGCTAAGGGCACGTACCTCTGTTGCAGTTTGTCCCCAGCCCTGGTTGGGGTCATGTGGGTGGCAACCACTCGATGTGTCTCTCACATCGATGTTTCTCTCTCTCTCTCTTCCCCCTTCTCTCCCTCCCGCTCTATCTGAGGATAAATGCAAAAATATCCTCAAGTGAGGATTAAAAAAAAAAATCGTATATACCTCATTTTGCCTGTCTGTCTCTGACCCATGTGTGTGTGGTTTCTGCATGTATGTGTGTAATTAAATTTGTTTATTTTCACTTGTTAGTCGGTCTCATGTCGATTTATTAGACCAGCCAAAAAAACCTAGAAGGGTAGCCAGGCTGTGTGGCTCAGTGGATTGAGCATCGTCCCATGGACTGAGAGGTCCTGGTTCGATTCCCTGTCAGGGCACATGCCCAGGTTGCAGGCTCAATGCCCAGTAGGGGGCAAGATGAAGGCAGCCGATCACATCGATGTTTCTATCTCTCCCTTCCTCTCTCTCTAAAAAAAAACAATAAAAACATATATTTTAAAAAAAAATAACCTTGCCTTGGCCAGTTTGGCTCCACAGTTAAGCGTCTGCCTGCGGACCAGAGTCCCAGGTTTGGTTCCCACTAGGGGTATGTACCACAAAAAAAATAAAATAAAAATAACCTAGGAGGGTAGGGGAAAGTTCCTTCCTTCCCCAGAGTTGGTGCTGTGAGCAGGATACTTTGCCAGCTGGGCACTGCTCACCCTGAACTGCTGCTGTAGAAAGATCCTCAGACTTCAAACAGGAGCAAAGAAAGGTAGGCATTCTTGCCAAGTCAGACTCTCAGATCTCCATCTGCAGAGTTCAGTGGAAGCAGAGTGGTGAGAGTCCTTTTGTTTTCCTTTTTCTACATTTAGATTAGCAGGAGAATATATCTGTGGAGATAATTCCTTGGGCTTAGTGACTTTGGGTTATTTGGTATGAGTACTCTCAGTTTTTTGGATCCTTTCCTCCCAGAGATGGGCACTGTTGTGCTGTTATGTAATTTGTCTTGGCCTATGTTTTATTTTATTTTTTTAATTTATTCTCACCCGAGGACATTTTTGCATTTATCTTCAGATAGAGTAGGAGGGACAGACGGAGGAAGAGAGAGAGAGAAACATGGATGTGAGAGAAACACTTTGACAGGTTGCCACTCACTCGACCCCAACTGCGGCCAGGGACAAACTGCAACTGAGACATGTGCCCCTAGCAGGAACCAAACCCAGGATTCTCTGGTCCGTGGGCTGACGCTCTAACCGCTGAGCCAAACTAGCTAGGGTTTTTTAAAATTTTTTTATTGATTTTAGAGAGAGAGGAAGGGAGAGGGAAAGAGAGGGAGAGAAACATTGATGAGAGAGCACATTGATTGGCTGCCTTCTGCACCCCCCCCCCGGGGGGGATTTGGCCCACAACCTGGGCATGTACCCTGACCGGGAATCGAACCAGCGACCTCTTGGTGCCATGGGTCGACGCTCAACCACCAAGCCACACCAGCCGGGCAATCTTGGCCTGTGTTTTGAGAGCTTGGTTTTGACCTCCTCTTTGGTCTTTTCCATCGGAATGTGCATATATCAGTATGCATTTGGCAGCCAAATAGACTGGGGATTCATGTTATAACTTTTTTTTTTAATCCTCACCCGAGGACATTTTTACATTTATCTTCAGATAGAGCAGGAGGGAGATAGGGAGGAAGAGAGAGAGAGAAACATGAATGCCAGATAGACACATGAGTGGTTGCCACCCACAGGACCCCAACCAGTGCCAGGGACAAACTGCAACCAAGGTACTTGCCCTTAGCGGGAACCGAACCCGGGACTCTGGTCCATGGGCTGACACTCTAACCGCTGAGCCAAACCAGCCAGGGCTCATGTTATAACTTTTGCAAAATTTGTCAGCAAGAAAAAGAACTCGGTGTGATGAAATTCTCATAAGTAATCTAAACGTAATTGAGAAAAAAATAAATTAAATAGATGTAAATAGAATAAAAGCTTTTTTAGGTGAACTTTTGAGCAATCATTATACTTTATATGTACTTGAAAATGGTTTCCTAGATCTCTTCAATAACTTGAAACATTAAAGCGTTGCTAAATCAGTGCTCGCTTCGGCAGCACATACACTAGAATCGGGACGAAACAGAGATCAGCAGGGCCCCGTGCAAGGATGACACGCAAATTCGTGAAGCGTTCTATATTTTTAAAAATAAAATTTTTACCCTTGAAAGGAAAAAAAAAAAATTAAAGTGTTGATAAATTAAATTAAATGATGGAAATTCATTGACTATCCAGAGCATTTCCAAATGAGACAAAATAGTGAAATATTCATCACTGAACATAGATTTACTTAGTTTTGGCTTCCTATTATAGAGGAGCTAAAGAAATTTGGGTCTGTTAGTAAATGTGTCTTGTACTTCCCTGAAAGGTTGTACTATGAAAAAGCATGTATTACACTTACCTGGCAGGGAGATACCATGATCGTGAAGGTGATTTTCCCAGGGCGAGTCTTGTCCATTGCACCACGGATGTGCTGACCCCTGCGATTTCCCCAAATGTGGGAAACTCCACTGCACAACTAGTGGTAGTGGGGGACTGCGTTCGCGCTCTCCCCTGGGGGGGGGGGGGGAGCATGTATTCTAGAAGTTATGGAATGTGTTTGTAAATTTATTGATCTAAAGAATACTGGTGTAACAGATAGTTTACAACTACTTACTAGTTTTCACTAAAAATTAAGGTTTCTAAGGGTTAAAAATTTTAATCAATGTGGAAGAAAATAACATATTTTCAGTAATAGAAATCTAGGTATAAAAATACATTTTTGAGAGAATTAAAAAAGAAAAGATTTGTCCCCAAAATAAATTTGTTGTTTCTGAAGGGGTAAGAGAACAAGAGACAAATGAAAAGGAACACAGAAACTTGTAGAAGGTTTGTGAAAAGAAATCTTGAGAAAGAAATTTTATGTGTGATCAAACTGGATAAGATTAAATGAATTTGTTAGAAGGGTTGTTTTAAAAAGCTTTAATATCAATAATGTACTTAAATTTAATATTCTCTTATCTGCTGAAAGGACAAAGTTTTCCTAGACTATTGTCTGCTCCTGATAAGATACTGTGAAAAGTTTTCTGCTGAAAAAGCAAAGATTTTAGTTTTACCAAGATAATTTTGTTTTATGCTGTCATATTAGGTCTCTGATTACTTAAGAAAACCGAACCCCCTCAAGAGTAAGAGCTAACTTTCTGTACTTGAAATGCCCTAGCTGACTTGCATGCCAAGGCAGCAGCAACGGAATCTATAAAGGCTGCGGCACATGTGGATGAAGTCCATTCTGCTTCTGCAAAAACAACCCCTCAATGCCAGACTTTGGCCACCTTGATGCCCGTGGAATATGACAACAGTCTGATACTGAATCAGAGAAACTAAGATGGGAAAACAATGGCTGTAAGTTAAACAAATAGTCAGGGCTATGGGAGATCCGAGACGGATGCTTGGTTCTTGGTGCGTGGGACTATGTTCAATCCACTGAGCCACGCTGACTGGGCTTGGAAGCTTGGTTCTATTAGGCTCCCTTGCAAACCTCAGTTTTTTGGTTTTTGCATCTTTTCATCCACCATAGTGCACTTAAGCGGGCCTTCACTCAAGTGCCACTTAGTATGGGTTATGAGTATGTTCTTGTTGTATGTATGTTTTCCAGATGGATTGAAGCCTTCCCCTGTCAAGGCTGACACCTTCACAGTGGCAAAGGAACTGTTAGAAAATGTGTTTCCCACATGAAATCTACCTTCCATACTCTCTAGTGACCGAGGCACACACTTCACTGAGCAAATCATACAAGTCTTGACAGGAAGTCTTACAAACTTCTTGGAATTATCACTAACCCTATTCCTCTCAATCATCCAGCAAGGTCCAGAAAACTAACGGAAAAATTGGATTCAAGCACAGTTTTAATTACATAAGACTGAATGAACTGATAAGAATGGTTACAGCCCTGGCCAGTTTGGCTCAGCAGTTGGAGCATCGGCCCTGCGGTCCAGAGAGTCCCGGGTTCGGTTCCCGCTAAGGGCGTGTACCTCCATTGCAGTTTGTCTCCGGCCCCGGTTGGGGTTGTGTGGGTGGCAGCCACTTGATGTGACTCTCTCACGTTGATGTTTCTTTCTCTCTCTCTTTCCCCCTCTCTCCCTCTCGCTCTATCTGAAGATAAATGCAAAAGAAAATTTCCTTGGGTGAGGATAAAAAAAAGAAAAGAAAAAAGAATGGTTACAATTTTTTTTAATTCTTACCTGAGGATATTTTTACATTTATCTTCAGACAAAGTGGAAGGGAGAGCGAAAGAGCGAGCGAGAGCGAGAGCAAGAGAGAGAGAGAGAAACATCAATGTGAGAGAGGCACATGGATTGGTTGCCACCTGCACGAACCCAACCGGGGTCAGGGACGAACCACAGCCAAGGTCCACGCCCTTGGCCAGAACCAAACCCGGGACTCCCTGGTCCGCAGGCCGATGCTCTAACCACCGAGCTAACTAGCCAGGGCAGATGGTTATAATTTTAAGACTTCTTGTTTGAGACATTGTTAGCTCTTTAATTTTTTGTTTTTGGTTTTCCAGCTATAAGTACAACTTTTCTCTCTTTTTTTAAAATCCTCCCTTGAGGACTTTTTTGCATTTAAGGACTTTTTTGCATTTATTTTTAGATAGAGCTGGAGGAAGAGAGAGAGAGAAACATCAATGTGAGAGAGACACATCGACTGGTTGCCACCCACATGACCCCAACCGGGGCTGGGGACAAACTGCAACCGAGGTATGTTCCCTTAGTGGGAACTGAACCTGGAACTCTCGAGTCCACCGGCCGATGCTCTAACCGCTGAGCCAAACTGGCCAGGGCAGCACTTTCCTCTGAAATTAACTATGACTTATAGCAATTTGGTAAGTTACACTTTGTAAGCAGAATTGAAACATCTTTTTCTCCCTACTTGATCCTTTCAGAATTCAGAAACTTTTGTTTAATTTTATTTTTCTTTATTGATTTTAGAGAGAGATGAAGGAAGAAGGAGAGAGAGATAGAAAAATCGATGAGAGAGAACATCAATTGGCTGCCTCCTGCATGACCCGCACTGAGGATTGGGCTCACAACCTGGGCATGTGCCCTGACCGGGCATTGAACCAGCGACCTCTTGATGCATGGGTCGAAGCTCAACCACTGAGCCACACCAGCCGGGCAAGGATATTTTTCTATTTATCTTCAGATAGAGTGAGAAGGAGAGAAAGGGAGAGAGAAACATTGACATGAGAGGAACACATTGACTGGCTACCTCCAGAATGGCCTTACCCCGACCAGGGCCGGGAGGAACTGCAACCAAGGTACGTGCCCTTGACCAGAATTGAACTCTCAGCTCATTGGTCCTCGGGCTGACACTCTATTGCCAAGCCAAACTGGCCAGAGCAATCCATTCTTTATTTTTATTTATTTATTTTTATCCTCACCCGAGGACATTTTTCCATTTTTTGTACAGATAGAGTGGGAGGGAGAGAGAGAAGGAAGAGAGAGAGAGAAACATCGACGTGAAGGGACACATCGAGTGGCTGCCACCCGCACGACCAACCAGGGCCGGGGACAAACTGCAACCGAAGTATATGCCCTTAGCGGGAACCGAACCCGGGTCTCTCCAGACCGCAGGCCGACGCTCTAACCGCTGAGCCAAACTGGCCAGGGCCCTAATTTATTTTTATTTATTTATTTTTATCCTCACATTTATCCTGAGGACATTTTTCACTTATCTTCAGACAGAGCAGTAGGGAAAGAGGGAGGAAGAGAGAGAGAGAAACATCGATGTGAAAGAGACACATCGAGTAGTTGCCACCCACACGACCCCAACCAGGGCTGGGGACAAACTGCAACTGAAGTACATGCCCTTAGCAGGAACCGAACCTGGGACTCTCTGGTCCGCGGGCCACAATCCATTTTTTTTTTTATCCTCACCCGAGGATATTTTTCCATTTTTTGTACAGATAGAGAGGGAGGGAGAGAGAGGAAGGGAGAGAGCGAGAGAAACATCGACGTGAAGGGACACATCGAGTGGCTGCCACCCGCACGACCAACCAGGGCCGGGGACAAACTGCAACCGAAGTACGTGCCCTTAGCGGGAACCGAACCCGGGTCTCTCCGGACCGCAGGCCGACGCTCTAACCGCTGAGCCAAACTGGCCAGGGCCACAATCCATTTTTAATTTAATATAGTAACTAGATCCAATAGATTCCAGTTTAGAGAAAATTTTATATTCTACTTAAAAACATGGGAACTATTTGTTTCTGATATGTGATACTTGAACAATACCTGGAAAATACTGAGTGTATTGGAGGATAGTGGACTACAAAGTCTGAGCAGATTTAATATAAAGTTTAATCTCAGCGTCCTGGCTGGTTTGGCTCAGTGGTTAGATCGTGGGCCCACGGACCAAAGAGTCGCTGGTTTAATCCCGGTGGAGGGCACGTACCTTGGCCATGGTTCGGTCCCCAGTCCTGGTCAGGGTTGTGCAAGGGGCAACCAATTGATACGTCCCAGAATTCAGAAACTCTCAGTGAGTATTATTTTCACGGCAATATTGCTTTTTGATAAGTTCAATAAGAATCTGTCCTTCTTGTAACAGGACACAATTGGAAACTAGTTATATACAGATTCAGGAACCTCAAGATATTTTGGGGACATGAAAAAGATAAGAATTAACCCAAATCTAAAGGTATTGCTGGCAAAGTCTGATGGCAAGACCTTGGCTTGGCTTTTCTGGCCTTGAGATGCCATTTAAAGTTCAATCTGTAGATTCCTAATGAAAAATTCCAGAAAAGCAGATTTAAAAGATCTATGATCAGATGCTATTTCTTGTTGTAACTATACAAATAACAGGCCAAGTTTATTAAATTAGACTTATTTTGCAAACAAATTAGTTTTCATTTGGCTATCTTTGGTAAAAATGGAGATTTTATTTTTTATTTTTTTAATCATCAGAGAGAGTGGGAGGAAAGGAGTGAGAGAGAGACAGAGAGAAACATCGATGTGATAGAGCCACATCGACTGGTTGCCCACACGGCCAGGGACTGAACTGCAACCGAGGTACATGCCCTTGACCAGGAATTGAACCAGTGACTCATTGGTCCACGGGTCAACGCTCTAACCACTGAGAAAACCGGCCAGGGCAAAATGGAGATGATTTTAGAGAGAAAATTATGTTTCACTAATATACCTTTGTGGATAATAGATTATAGTACTGTCCGTTGTCTTTTGAAGATTTTTTTTCTTTTCATTTAAGCATTTCAATAAATAAAGCATCACAGCTGAGATCTGAAATCAGTCACAGATAAGAGAACTGCTAGGCTCAAGTGGTGACCGTGAAGCAACTACTGCAGAGGAACGCATGGCCACGTGCACGCTGAGCCTACAGAGCAGAGACTTGCTGCAGGCACCACACACACCACCTCTGGAGAGAGAACTAAAGCAAAGGAAAAGCAGAAGACTGGGTAACATCCATGCAACCACCACCGGATTACACCTTCACGCTGCAGAATCAACTGCGAGTTGTGTTCCTTTTAGATAAACTTTTAGGTAGGTTCCTGATCACATTAAGTGAACCTTTCTCCCATTGTTAACAATTAGGCGAGGACATTAGTACAGGGTATCCACTGATACATAGAGAATATTAAAACAGCAGAGAGGAAGCTACACAGATCATTCTGTCTTCAAATATCAGAAACTTCCACGTCGGAGCAGTGCATGAACTCCACCTCCCAAAGGCTTAGTCCAAAAACTTCCCGTTGGCATTTGCACCAAACAAGCCTCCTCATACTTCTGGCATCATCTGCTGAGCTATGAGATCCAGTCGGCTTTCTAGGATATTGGAAACCTTTATTTTATGATCCCCATTATAGATCTCAATTCCACCAGCTATCTCATCAGGCAGGTAGGCTTCCTGATCAATTTGGACATCAACATCTCTTTTGGTGGCGGTTTTGTACACAGGGATTGCTTTCTGCACTCCAGCCTTTACCAGAGGGAAATCCTGTTTCTGGCAACAAACAATCATCCGGGGCTCCAATAACTGGTACAAACCCTGGAGGACAAGTCCATCCAGCAACTTGTTACCTAGTTGTATCTTTTACCACCTTGCCCAGTCTGTTTTGCTTCATTTAGTAGGTCTGTAATAAGGTCATCTCTCGCTCTAAGGACTTTGAGTCTTGCTTGATTCATCAAATTGGACATCTGCTGCTCTATCTGCTTTTTTTTCTTCTCATAGTATTCCACAATCTTCAGTCTCTGAGTTTGCACAAGACGACCCTTCTCAATGTTGAACTCTTCTTCTGCTTTTGCAACTATTTCTTCTGCTTTTTCATTGGCTTCCTGTTCAATAAAAGCCATCATATGCTTGATCTGTTTCTGCACGTCAGCATCGCTGAGGGCCATGGCGACGGCAAGGCGAGCCCCGTGGGCAATGAGCTCCAGCTCAGGCCTGAAGGAGACGGTGGAAGGAATTGGAAAGGGTCTTTTTTTTTTTTTTTTTATCCTCACCCGAGGACATTTTTCGATATTTTGTTCAGATAGAGTGAGTGGGAGAGAGAGAGAGAGAAACATCGACGTGAAAGCGACACATCGAGTGGTTGCCACCCACACGACCCAACCAGGGCCGGGGACAAACTGCAACCAAGGTACGTGCCCTTAGCGGGAACTGAACCCGGGTCTCTCCGGACCACAGGCCGACGCTCTAACCGCTGAGCCAAACCGGCCAGGGCGGAAAGGGTCTTTTGAGGTTTTTGTTTTCTACCCATAAACTGGACTAGATGCTGAATTCTTCTAATTTCCGCCAATATCTAGCTATGACTCTGCAAATGAATGTTTCCAATTTTCTGCCACCCTTCTAACTTGTAATCATTGAGAACTAAAACTGTCCTTTCCCCAAATCCATGCAAGCTAAAATGTGACAACTTAATATAAACTTCAGAGAAATTACCAGAACAGCTCATACATGGACAATCTTCATGCCTGTTGCAGATAGATCACCTGAGACATGTAAACTGTAGACCAGGAAAATTGATCAGACTGTAACTGCCTGCCTTCATTCCATCTAAAGATGATTCCAGACAGACATCTAGAAATCTCGACTGGCTACTTTGAGAACTCAGAAATGGGATTGCATAGTCTGTTCTAATCATTAACCATTGTTTTTCTTTTGTTTACATACAGATGCCTCTTATTAAATTCTTGATTGCTTGCACCCTAGGCCTCCCTCTGGGAAGTCACCTGCACCACTGTCTCCTGAAATGAGACACAACTGCTTAACTGAGCTGACCTATTCTCATGATTGAGACTGGTTTAGTGAGATATGGAACAATATATCAAACACAAGTTCTGGTATGTAAAACTTCTCAGGAAGTTTTCTGGTCCTCGTGCTGACACTTTACCGCTGAGCCAAACTGGCCAGGGTTTCTCAGGACATTTTAAAGGTGGGACTAAAGTCATTCAGAATAGGCTTCTCCAAGATATGCCATTGTGGCTCAGCTGGTATGGCTGTGATTGAGTGTTGACCCATGTACCAAGAGGTTGCAGGTTTGATTCCCAGTCAGGGCACATGCCCAGGTTGTGGGCCAAATCATGCAGAAGGCAGCCAATCGCTGTTCTCTCATTGAAGTTTCTCTCTCTTTCCCCCTCTCCCTTTCTCTCTCACTAAAATCAATAACGAAAAAAATAAGGTATGTCATTGTGGCATGCGAATTATTTTGAGCTGAAAGCAATCGAGATCTGCGGGCTCAGGAGAAAATTTTACCCCATCCCTTAAAGAATTTAAATAGGAGGTCTTGCCTATAATAAGAGTTATTACCAGAAGTCACTTTTTACAACCTATTGAAAGGGTAGGCAAACATCTAATTACTCAACATCTGCTCTTCTTGTCCTGCAAATGACCCTCTTCCCCTTTGAAGCCCGGAGGCACCTTACCTCATACTTAGCTCAGAATGTCATGTAAACTTTATTTCAACTTTCTGTCTCTGAACCTCTTCTGTGGGTCTGACTATCTCATGTATAGAGTTTCTATATGTACATATATCATTACATTTATTTATTTTCTCTTGTTAATGTTTCATGTCAATTTAATTATTAGAACAGCTGAAATAAAGTTACTCCCCCACAGAGCCTAGACACAAACTCCCTTTTACATAGAAACAGAAAGTATTTCTGCGCTCTTGAATGTCAACTAACTTTCCAGACATACTATTAACATGTAAATAGAGGGATGATGATATTTGTTTTATGAAACTTTACCAAAACTTGTTCATCTTTCTAGAAAATCCCATCACCCATAGATACTACTGCAGTTGTAGCTGTCCATGCCTGATTCTACAGCTAGGTCCCAGTATTCTGAAAACTTTAGAATGGTTTCTCCTACTTTGGGCTCAAACATTTACATATCGGAACATCTATGATATAATTATAATTTATTTTATGTCATCTTTATTTTAAAATTAAGCAGTCCATTGTTTATAAACATTATGCATGTGGGTGGGTTAAATTATCTTTGGGTTCTTTTCCCAGGAGAGGCAAGCTGTTGGCACCAGCATTCAATTGGCCACAGGTCCTTGGGTCTGGCACAGGGCCCCCCGCGGAGCGGTCCTCCGCGCGCCAGGGGTCGCTGTGGCACTGCGCAGCCGCGCCGGGTCGCTCTCGCGTGGCCGCCCCGCCTCGGGCCCCCGGGCCGAGTGGGCGGGCACGACTGCGCCCAGGTCGCGAGGCGCCCTTCGACCAGCAGCGCCCGGGGCGGGTATAAATGGAGCGGTGGCTCCCCCAGCCGCCTCTCTCCGCTCCGGGTCGCCGCAGCCTCTGTCGCTTTCGGGCTCAGCAGCCTGAAGAAAAAAAAGAGAAAAAGATAAAAAAAAACCCGAAAACGCTTTAAAATCTGAAAAAAAAAGAAAAAGAAAGAAAGAAAGAAAAAGCGAATCCTCCTCGGAGAGCCCGCGGGGAAGTCACTTTTGCACGCTTCCGGCCTGCCCGCCCGCCGCCGCCGCACCTGGGCGTCCGTCGGTCCCCGTCTGTCGGTCCGGTGGTGAGCCGCCCGCGTCCACGCGCCTCCAGTCCGGCCGCCGGCCGCGCCGCGTGGCAGCCCCTCGCCCCCGCCCCCCGCGCGCCGGCCTCCCCGCGCACCACGTGTCCGCGCTGCCCTTTGCGGCCCGGCGTGGAGGCGGCTGCGCGCTCGGCCCCCGCTCGCCCAGCCGGCACCCGCACCTATTTTGTATCCCGCTCCCCTGGCTGCTGTAGCCTTAAGTCGCCGGGAGCCCGAGGCCTGTATTTAAAGAGAAACGCGTGTCCCGGAGGCCGCGTGGGCACCGTTTGGTTGGCTCCTTACGAATTTTTGTAATTTGGAGGGAAGTCCCCGTCTTAATACATTTGTTTTTTGAAATTTGGAGCTTCAGACCAGGACAGCTGAAAATTACAAACTCCCAGGGAGGGCCATATTGTTTTTGAGAGCCTTTTGTCTGCGGTCTTCAGCCTCCAGCGAGCCGCCCCCGAACTCCCCTGTCCCCTCCTGCGCTGAGCCTCCAGCTTCCCAGCTTCGCTCTGCCACCTGTGCGCCGCGGCGCGGCCCGGCCCGAGAACCCCTTTTGTCCTGTGTGGTCCCTGTAAGAAGTCCTCCTGGCGGGGCTTGGGGTGGTGGGGGCTGGGGAGATGAACGCTGCGGCCAGCAGCTACCCCATGGCCTCCCTGTACGTGGGTGACCTGCACTCGGACGTCACCGAGGCCATGCTGTATGAAAAGTTCAGTCCTGCGGGGCCTGTGCTGTCCATCCGGGTCTGCCGCGATATGATCACCCGCCGCTCCTTGGGTTATGCCTACGTCAACTTCCAGCAGCCGGCTGACGGTGAGTGGAAGCCCCGTGTCCACAAATCCTCGGGATCCCAGGGGGCCCCAGGAGTCATCCACCGGGCAGGTCGCTACCCACATGGAAGGGGCGTCACGACAGCAGGTTGCCACAGAGTCCGTAGTGGGGAACAGGATGCGGGGCTTGAGAACACGGGATCCTGGCATCAGATGACCAGAGTTTCAGCCTTGTTTCCACCACTTGCTAACTGGGTGACCTTGGGCTGATTGGTGGTGGCAGTGGAGTTGGAACCCAAGGAGACTGAAACGGTTTCAGAGGGAAGTCACCGTCATTCCGTGTGTGTGGTCCTGCTCCAGTGGGGCTAGTCTATTAGCGAGACCCTTGCTGGCGAGTGGGCATGGACTGGTGCCCCTCACAGGCCTGCCAAAAAGGACAGTTGAAACACAATTCCTGCAAAAATTGTAGATTGCAAAACTGTTGCCCCTTCCCCTACTTTACTCTGGACTAAGAGTCTGTCTTATTTTATGCTGATAAGGTCTTTCAAGGAAGAATTGTGTGCATTAAACTTGAGCAAGCACTTGTGTGCACCACCAGAGCTTCATGTGCCAGGCCAGCTCCCTGGTCCGGGTGTTTGCAGCTAGGGTAGAGGAGTTCTTCACCCTGGATGAAGCCCTGGGCTGTGGAGAATGAGTCTCAAGAAAGTTTGGGGACGCTTCGCTATGGAAATCTGATGGGCTGGTGGGAAATATCATCTCACCTGTGAACAGTGCTTTACACTTGTCAAAACCCTTTACTTCATCCCATCTGGAGAATAGAGGACTCCTGAGAAGGAAAAGGGACTGCAGAAGGTGGGAGGCTAAGCTGGAACTGCCAGTGCAGTGCTCTGTGAGCCCACATTGGGCCTTGGCTTGGAGCAGTGGAGTGGAGAGGTATGCTGCAGGCGCGGTGGCAGGGGTGAGGCCAGAGGAAACCTAATCAGGGGCTGCACGTGACTCCGGACTAAAAAGGAACAACTGTAGAGATCATTACTGGGAGAAACAAGCCATTCTGTGGCAGAGGATCTCCAGGTCCCTATTTTTGTCCCCACTTTGTTGTCCATGAAGCACAGAGTGTCACTTGCTCAGGATGCAGCTGAGACCAGAGGATTGGACTTAAAATACACAAGGCACTGCTCCCATCAATTTAGTGTGCTGTGAGCTGACTTGTATCAGGCCACAGGCACAAAGAAGGTAGCTGAGGATGGCCTTTTTAGGTGGGAGTAGTGGGTACATTGGCTGATGCCTGCCTTCTTGACTCTTCTGAATAAAAGTTCTGTCACTTAGAGATAGTAGCAGGAGCCATTGGTCAGTGTGTCTGCCAACACATGCCTCTGCAGGACCTCTCCTTGCTATAAATAAGTGCAGTCCGATTTGTCAGACTAAGCTGACTTGCCTTCTGCAGTGCTGTCTGGAAATAGAAGAGGAGCTGTGTTGAAATGGGTTCCTTCGCTGCTAACTAATGAAACACAACATAAGTTGGGGTCCCAGGCTTTCTCTCTCAGCTGGCGATCACAAGCAAACGCTGCTGTGCTTGGACTTCCTGACTTGGAGCTGCCCTGTCTCCCATTTCCTGACCTCCTCCCCTCCCACACTGAGAAGTCCACCTGAGGAAGGTGGGAAAGGTGATTGGAAATTATTGAAAAGGAGGTACTCCCTTGACTGGGTGTACAGCTGAGCTCATGGAGGGGCCGTTAGGGAATTTTGTCCCCTTTTTAAGTGGGATGGTGCCTGAGGTAGGAAATCCCACCCCCACTTCCCATCCCTTCTGTGGAGGACATTCCTGGGTAATACATCATTGCATAAGTCAGGGTAAGTGGCCATTAGCTCTGGGTCCTTATTACTCAAGTGAAGAGAATTGCTCTTAACTGTAGGTGATGATACATTTTAGCTTCTGGTCCTTTAAATGGTTTCCATGGTGCACACATGGATTTGGTTGGGAAGCTAAGGAACCAACCTGAATGGAGAACTTGGTGGGACACCAAGTCATTTGAAGGCCTGGAAACCACCAGGTGCAGGGCCTACTTGCACTGTCTACTTAGGCAGAAAGGTGTTGCAGTTTTATCCTTGTTATTGTCTCATAATACAAAGAATATTTCCATGAATGACCATTAGTGTTTATCATTTTGATGATTCAGGCTTTTTGTCTGAATCAGTTTGTCATCTTTTGTCCAGCATATTCGTGCTCTGTGTACTACCCTACCCTCCAGTTAGTCAAGTCACTTAGTAGCTGTCTCAGTTATCAGATCGCCCTGTGGTAGTGCAGTGTTTGTGCTCAAGTAACCCTTATTTTACTTAATAATGGCCCTACAGCACAAGAGTAGTGATGCAGACAATTTGGAAAGTGCTTCATTTAAGTGAAAAGTTGAGTAGAGTACAATAAGATAGTTTGAGACAGTGAGATCACATTTTTATAACTTTCATTATAGTATGTTACTATTAATCTCTTATTGTGCCTAATTTATAAATTCAATTTTATCATAGGTATGCATATATAGGGAAACACAATATATATAAGATTTGGTGCCATCCATGGTGTCAAGCATCCATGAGGGGGGTGCCTTGGAACTGGAACAAATCCCCCACCACTGTTATCATTTGATCCTGGCGCCACAGGCTGTTAAGATGATCTTGCCTAACTCCCCACCTTACTCAACAAGGATGCAGACCCAGAGAGAGGTTGAGTCTTAAGCCATGACATAAATTCTTCGGCTAGAACTTATTCTACCCTCAGTAGCAACGCAGGCTAGAACAATCTGATGCCCTTTAATTTTTTTTAAATATATTTTTTTTAGATAGGAAGGGAGAGGGGGAGAGAGAGATAGAAACATCGATGAGAGAGAAACATCAATTGGCTGCCTCCTGCACACCCCATACTGGGAATCAAGCCTGTAACCTGGGCATGTGCCCTGACTGGGAATCCAACCAGCGACCTCTCTGTACATGGAATGACGCTCAGTCCATTGAGCCACACCAACCAGGTTGATGCCCTTTAATTAATTTATTTTTTCCCTTGATTTTAGAGAGAGAGAGAAACGTCAATGAGAGAGAATATCGATTGGCCACTTCCTGCATGCTCCCCGCTGGGGATCGGGCCCACATCCTGGGCATGTGTCCTGACTGGGAATTGAACTGGCGACCTCTTGGTTCATGGGTCAATGCTTAACCACTTAGCCATACCAGCCAGATGATGCCCTTTAATTTTAAGAGTTGCCTTTTGTCAGCGTGATTACCTTGAAAAGTTCTGGAGTTATCTATTCCTGGGATAGTGGCTGTTACCTTTGTGAGGTGTTTTATATCCTTGACTGAAATGTGTTTCTCTCTTGCAGCTGAGCGGGCCTTGGACACTATGAACTTTGATGTGATTAAGGGAAAACCAATCCGCATCATGTGGTCTCAGAGGGACCCCTCTTTGAGAAAATCTGGTGTGGGAAACGTCTTCATCAAGAACCTGGACAAATCTATAGATAACAAGGCACTTTATGATACTTTTTCTGCTTTTGGAAACATTTTGTCCTGCAAGGTAAACATTGATTAAATGATTTCAGCAGAATAATTATTGCATCCTGAAAACAAGATAAATACTAAACGGGAAACTGCCTTGGAATTGGGTGACAAGACCCTGGCCGGTTTGGCTCAGCAGTTGGAGTGTCGGCCTGCACACCAGAGAGTCCTGGGTTTGGTTCCTGCTAGGGGCACGTACCAAAAAAAAAAAAAAAAAAAGGAATTGGGTGACAGGGTATGGTAATTTCCAAAATTCTGGAAATGGCTCCTAGGCTTAAAAGTTCCCTGCAGATAATCTCGTACCACAGCCTAGCATAACTAGCAGGTGCTTTTGTGTCTTTGTTCTTTCCTCTGCCTGAAACATCTTTCTTGTCTTCTAACTTTGGAAAGCATGAAGAGGTTTCTCGGGTGGGGGACTCAGAACAGTGCCTCTGGTTTCCAGGAAGCTGTAGTCATCTTAGAAGCATAAGTTCACTTTCTTCCTTTTTTATGCACCTGTTTATGTGGAGATTTGTGTACAACTTGTGTGGTGGTTGTTTACATGTTTGACTCCACACTAGACTGAAATTCTGTTGCAGGCTTGGGAAATGATTTGTCTTTCTGCAGCACTGGTTTTGCACCAAGATCTCTCAGTGTTTTTAATGAAGAAAACATTTGGAATAGAAGCAGCCTAATAGTGGCTACCATTTGTAAATGGAACATCATTGGGTGCCTGTTAAGAAAAACCTTAACTGCTGTAGTCTCTTGCTGTTTGCTCATGGATGGGCTAGAGGCCTCAGACACGGGAAACCCTGAGGAAGAGACCCTCTAATCTCTGGAGCTGCGCGGTGGCACTAAAGTGGCCTGCCTTGTCTTTGACAGGTGGTGTGTGATGAGAACGGCTCTAAGGGTTATGCCTTTGTTCACTTCGAGACCCAAGAGGCTGCAGACAAGGCCATTGAGAAGATGAACGGCATGCTCCTCAATGACCGCAAAGTGTGAGTGTCCCAGTCCGGAGCAACAGCCATCGCATGAGCCAGCCGTGGCCCCACCTCGGTATTAACTGGCACACACAAGGCGGCTACTGGTTCTCTCGGCCTAAGTGTGGCCTGCTCCTACCTCTCCACTCCAGGGCTGGTGAGTCTCCCTGCTGAGCCATGGCAGCCCTTTTGACTCGCCAAGGTGGGCTTCCTGCCCAAGCCATGGCCTGCCTGCCGCCTCTCCCTTAAATGCATACGTCTGTGGGTTTTGTGAGCATCGGCAACTGGGGCTGGCTGGAAGACAGCTCTAAGCCCACTCTGAGCAGGGGTCTTGGCCAGCGGCAGAGTGGAGAGGGCCCTGGACTGACCAGGAGCTGTATATTAGCCATGAGACCTTGGTCTGTCCATGGGGTCACTTGCTAGGGCTGATGCCAAATTGTCCCCAGATCTCCACTTGGCTAACTTATGACTCGGTAGCCTTCTAACCCAAGGCTGGCTCCATAGTAATAGTTAAATTTGGTTACAATGGAAAAATCTCATCCCATTGCAGAAGATATTCATAATAGACCATGTTGCTTTGGTGTGGTTATTGCAGAATGGAGAGATGGGGATCTTAGCTAAGCCATGCAGGGAGAGGAGAAGGAACAGTCAGTCTTGGCAATAGTAAGCTAAAATAATTTCTATCCTTTGTGTTGTTGAACAGACCAGGGATAAGTTGCACTGATAATGTGTATGTGCCCAGTTGTCAAATCTCCTAAAGGTATCACTAGAAAGACATCTAAAGATACTCAGTGTGCGGATACATTCCTGTTAAGTGTAAACAACACTAAAATGAATAAAGTGAAAAATTAAAGGTAGTTCACTCCAGCAATTTCACTTCTCACATTAACCACTGTTAACAGTTTGGTTTGTATCCTTCCAGACCTTTTCTATGCATTTACATAGATGCACAGAAATGAACGTTTAAAAAAACATGGTCATCAGGTTTCTTCACGAAGGCAGTGTGATGTGGTAGGAGTAGCCTGGTCTGAGCCAGGAGCCCTGGGGCTGGTCCCTGCAGGACAGTCCTGCCTCTTTTCTCTTTCTGTGGGGAGTTGGGCATCTCTGAGCTTACTCTCTTGGTGGTTGGACTGGGACTTGTGTTTTAACCTCTCCTGTCAGCCTTTAACTTTGGACCCCTGGAAATCAAATTTTGTTCCTCGGGATGATCAGTTTCTTGTGGTTTCTTTTCAGGTTTGTGGGCAGATTCAAGTCTCGAAAAGAGCGAGAAGCTGAGCTTGGAGCCAAAGCCAAGGAGTTCACCAATGTGTATATCAAAAACTTTGGGGAAGAGGTCGATGATGAGAGTCTGAAAGAGCTGTTCAGCCAGTTTGGTAAGTTGGGTCCTTTACTCTATGTGTCCTCTCTCACAGTCCATCAGACCTGGACTTCATCTCTTTTTGTTTAAGAGAACAGGGCACCTAGACCCAGAACTAAAATACCTTGCGTGACAAAGGTCACAGGGTAGATAAGAACAGATTCCAGGCTTTGGCTCTTGGCTTTACCTCTACCTCATTTGAGCTCCAAGGCCATCTCAGCAGCTTGGTCAGAATTAGAAGGCCAGGCATGGTGCCTCTTTCTTCTAGTCCATCTGCATTCAGCAAGAGGTTGCTTCAGATGGGCTCCTAGAGAAGCCTCTCTCCTTGAGCTGTGGTAGAGATGGTGTTACTAATAGTTCTGTCCTTTGGTAATAGGTAAGACCCTAAGTGTCAAGGTGATGAGAGATCCCAGTGGGAAATCCAAAGGCTTTGGCTTTGTGAGTTACGAAAAACACGAGGATGCCAATAAGGTGAGAGTACCACGAGGGTCGGGAAAATTTTGTAGGAAGTGGCCCCAGAGTGTGGGCAGGGCCTTGATAATATGTAGAATGGAGCTGGAATTATCTGGTGTTCAGTAGTGATGCACAGTTACTGTACTCTGGAGTGGCCTTCTTAAGGGGTTTTACACCTTAACGTATCAGTTAACTGTTTTCGAAGCACTTGGCACATACCTGTCACCTTAGCTGTTCAGCCTTGTAGGTTGAAAATAGGACAGGTGTTTGTTCCCATTCATAGGTGAGGGAACTAAGGGCCAGAGAGTTGTTGATTTGATAACAGGACAACAGCTACTTGTGGGTGAAGCATTGTGTTAGGCCCTGGACATGTGTCACTTAATACCCACAAAAGAACCTGAGAAATCTAGTGACAGCCAGATGATCAAGCTAGGCTCATATCTGCTATGCGTGTATTTATACAACTGTACTATTTCTTTCCTGTATTATCTGGGCCAATAAGCCATCTAAATATTAACCCCATTTTACTGATGAGGAAGTTTGGATTTGCTTAGCTGACTTCAGAGATGGAGTGGAGTTAGTTTTTAGCCCTGTAGGGAAGTTTTCTTTCTCGGTATGTTTGGTGGGACTTACAAACCTCCAGAGCAAGGCCCCTGCCTCTGCATTTGTTTTAAACATGCATGTTTATTTCTTCTTTAGGCCGTGGAAGAGATGAATGGAAAAGAAATCAGTGGAAAAGTCATTTTTGTGGGCCGTGCACAGAAGAAAGTGGAACGGCAGGCTGAGTTAAAACGGAAATTTGAACAGCTAAAACAAGAGCGAATCAGTCGATACCAGGTGAGAGGTGGTCTTGCACAGCCTGCCAGCAGGGAATTTACTGTGTGTGTGGACAAGGCACCTAGATGTAGCAGGTCATTTAGGGACTTTGTTCCAGAAGCCTCAGTCTGTTGTAGTCATGTAGGTTCCCTTAGGAATGGGGGCAAGAAGAGCCCTGCTGGGTGAGTGGTCAGCCGGAGCAGCTATAAGGGTGGACGATAATGGCAGCCGACTGCGTTAATGCTCCTGTCATTGGAATCTTAGGGCAGTGGTTTCTCGACTTCGAGCCTGCATCAGAATCCCCTGCAGGGCTTATTAGAACATGGGTTGCGCCCTGGCCAGTTTGGCTGAGCGGTTAGAGCGTCGGCCTGCGGTCCAGAGAGACCTGGGTTCGGTTCCCCCTAAGGGCACGTGCCTCGGTTGCAGTTTGTCTCCGGCCCTGGTTGGTTGTGCGGGTGGCAGCCACTCGATGTGTCCCTTTCACATCGATGTTTCTCTCTCTCTTCCTTTCTCTCCCTCCCGTTCTATCTGAATAAAAAAATGGGAAAATGTCCCCAGGTGAGGATAAAAAAAAAACATGGGTTGCTGCCCTGGCCTGTGTGGCTCCGTTGGTCGAGTAGTTCCATGCACCCAGAGGTCTCTGGTTTCATCTCCAGGAGGCAGCTGATTGCTGTTTCTATCTCTCCCTCACTCTTCCCCTTCTCTAAAATCAATAACATACATATATATAATATATATATATATATATATATTTTTTTTATCCTCACCCAGGACATTTTTCCATTTTTTTGTTCAGATGGAGTGGGAGGGAGGGAGGGAGGGAGGGAGAGAGAGAGAGAGAGAGAGAAACATCAACATGAAAGGGACGCATCGAGTGGCTGCCACCCGCACGACCAACCAGGGCTGGGGACAAACTGCAACTGAGGTACGTGCCCTTAGCGGGAACCGAACCCGGGTCTCTCTAGACCACAGGCTGACGCTCTAACCACTGAGCAAAACTGGCCAGGGCATAAAATCAATAACATATTTTTTAAAAATAAAATAAAAGAGCAATTAACAGTGATCCTTCTACTGTAGGGGGTGAATCTCTACATTAAGAACTTGGATGACACCATTGATGATGAGAAGTTAAGGAAAGAGTTTTCTCCTTTCGGATCCATCACCAGTGCTAAGGTATTTTATACTGAGATTCTGGGATTGAAAGCAGAAGTTGTAATCTTTTAGCAGTTTATTGGCATTTGTTTCACTGACGGAATAGGATCTAAATTGTGTTCATTTCTGAGAATAGCTACCACATTAATCTGGCAAACTCCTTCTGGCATTCAATTAGCTGTTTGAGTGTATGCTCTGGAGAATGACAATTTATTAGGTTGTTACTGCGCTGTCTCCCAAGTCTTGGGATATGGAGATGAATCTGACTGAGTCCCTTACTGCCAACCCCCCAGAGCACCTGAATCTTTCCCATTCTCTGCTGCTTTGTGCTGGCGTGGGGACAGATGGTGCCACAGAAAGAGCAGAGGAAATCCAGACGGGTTTTCCATTTGTCTTGGGGCTTGTCTCTACAACTCTGCGACACTTTTTCCCTGAATGAAGATAATATTGTGAGGATTTGGGGGCTGGGATGGGAACTTCCATCTCAGGAAGCAGGAAGTTGATTTTTTCATGTTTTGCCATATGTGTCATTTGTGATTTTCTTTGATAATCAAATTAACTGAATTAGCAGGGTGAGTAATTATGAACCCCATTTTAAAGTCAAGGAACTTGAGTCCTTGAGCAAGAGAGTGCTGGTTACATGAAGATGGTATACTGTCTGTCCTTGGTACTTTGGGAGTGTGACAGGATCTGAAAGTTTTGGGTCATAGCCTATTGCAGACACTAGTCCACCTCAGCAGAAGTGCAGCAGGTGTCACAAAGTCCTCTCGGTGATGAGAAAGGATGCCAGCTGGGCCAGTAAAGACTCCAGGTGACCCTGCCCTGGCTCTTAGCTTCAGTTACTCACCACCTGGAGTGTCATCATCAGTTATAGCAGGGAGTTGACTAGAGGCCACCCTATGGAGTTTCTCCAGTTTCTCGCCCCTTCCCTCTCATCATCCCCTTGACTGGCCTCCATCAGTGCAGGGAATGCTAGTCTTATCAGAACAGTAGTCCATTTGGCATTTGCAAGAAGAGGGCAAAAGAACCACATCTTCGAGTTTCATAGGCACCATTTTCATGATGAAGGTGTCTTAATCTTACCTGTGGCCCACTTCATTGGTAGAGAGTTGTTGGGCTGATGCACATCTTTACTCCCATGTTCTCCCTTCAGGAGGCTCTCCGGGCAGTGAGCTAAGACAGAATGGTGCCAAGCACGCTCACATTGCCACAGTGCTTCTGAACATGTTGGCCAGGGAAAGTAATAAAGAATCTTTGTAGGTGAGGAAAAGATTGTCTATATGAACGACTAATGTTGAAAAAAGACTACCTGCACCAGTAGACGTGTGACTTTGTAGTTATTTGCCTCATGGACATTGAGGCTCAGAGAGGGCAAGTAAGGGTTCTGTTAATGTTGTACAGCTTAGAAATTGCAGAGCTGGGACCAGAATCCAACTGTCCCAGCTGGTCATTTTTCTGCTGTTACTTCCATTGAAGTAATGGTGGCAGTCATTGGTTTTAACTCCTTCCCACATGTAGTATTTCAGAACCATCCTAACTGTACTAAGAGCGTATTTTTTGTTCACCCAAGTCTTGGGCAGATGAACTCTATAATTAAATTGCTTGACACTACCGTCCAGATGTCTTGTGGGTACCCGGAGGTAGCTATGCTGCTAGGTATCAGGAAACATCTTTCAGTTCCTGGTTTAACCATTAGCCATATCATGGTGTTTAGGAACTTTAGAATATAACAAAGAAAGTGCCTAGGATCCTACCCTTAGAAGTTGTGATTCAGTTGGTCTGGGGTGCATCCTGGGACGGGGCAGAGCACCTCTCCTAGACATGATAACTCTCAGCAGAACCCAGGTTTTCTGGCTCTTAATAGCTGCTTGCACACAGAACGCCTTTTTCTTAAGCTGATCTCCTTTGGTAGGTAATGCTGGAGGATGGGAGAAGCAAAGGGTTTGGCTTTGTCTGCTTCTCATCTCCTGAAGAGGCAACCAAAGCAGTCACTGAAATGAATGGACGCATCGTGGGCTCCAAGCCACTGTATGTCGCCCTGGCCCAGAGGAAGGAAGAGCGAAAGGCTCACCTGACCAACCAGTATATGCAGCGGGTGGCCGGAATGAGAGCACTCCCTGCCAATGCCATCTTAAATCAGTTCCAACCTGCAGCTGGTGGCTACTTTGTGCCAGCAGTTCCACAGGTGGGTCTCTGCTCTATGTTCATGGCTTCCGAGCCTGCCTGACAGCGGCTCCTGCAGTGGTCAGGGACATCAGAGTTCTAGAACGTCAGCCTAAGGGTCCTTCAAATAAAATGAGGAAGGACTTATCCATGGTCATACATACACTGATCAGGGTAAAGTAAAAGAATCCCCGTTAACTGACCTTCCCTTCCCCCAAGCTTTTGAGTAGAGAGAGCCTCTACCTGAATTAGTCAAGGCCTGGTAGTGAGATGAGATAAGATACTTCTCTAGTGTGGACTGAGATCCTTAAAATAAAAGGGCTTGGGTGCTCTTTCTTCCAGGCTCAGGGAAGACCTCCATATTACACACCTAACCAGTTAGCACAGATGAGACCTAATCCACGCTGGCAGCAAGGTGGGAGACCTCAAGGTAGGTGGTGGGGAACAGGGATTTGATCATTCAGGATATACCTACCCTGGTGTCCCCTGCCTCTCCTCCTTGCCTCCCTTGAGGTGCAGCCTAGGTTCTGGTTCACATTGTTCATCGCTGATGTACAATTTTTGTCTTCTACCAGGCTTCCAAGGAATGCCAAGTGCTATACGCCAGTCTGGGCCTCGTCCAACTCTCCGCCATCTGGCGCCAACTGGTAATGCTCCGGCCTCTCGTGGCCTCCCTACTACTGCTCAGAGAGTCGGTGAGCAAACTGGCCTTGAGAAGTGTGGCCTGGGGAGGAGGGAGTCAAGATGACTAGGCTCTGCCCAGGGTCGGTCAGTGTGTTGGGCTCATCTTCGCATCCTGGTTCTGCAGTCTTAGCTGTGTGCGTAGGTAGGTACTAAAGGGCAGAGAAACAATTCGTTCTAGGAGTGTTGATTACTTTTAAGAGTCTTTGCTCATTGGTGACTCGTGAAAAAGGTTAGTTGTAGAAGTTTGTTATCTGGATGACTAGAGGCAACCCGTTCTCTCGGGTGGAGTTGGAAGAGATAAGGAATTTTTTTTTTTTTTACAGAGAATGTCCTGTATTCCTAGAGGTGGAAAGAGTTGTATATTATCTGTTGGCTGTTCCTTAATAGTAGCAGTAGAGACCCCATATGTGATGTGTTGTGTGAACATACTTTGGAATTTCTCCTTCCGTGGGGCGTGGCCAGTTGGACCTCTGCTGCCAACACTGATGTGCATTTGCTGGTCTGTTGTAGGGTCTGAGTGCCCGGACCGCTTGGCTATGGACTTTGGTGGGGCTGGTGCCGCCCAGCAAGGGCTGACTGACAGCTGCCAGTCTGGAGGTGGTATTGGATGCACACAGAATGGGGAAAGATGGGATTTGACGGGTCTTTGCCCAGACTGATGGGCTTTAATTTTACTTGTTCTTTTCCTAAGGTGTTCCCACAGCTGTGCAGAACTTAGCCCCTCGCGCTACTGTGGCTACTGCTGCTCCTCGGGCTGTTGCACCTTACAAGTACACCTCCAGTGTCCGTAGTCCCCACCCCGCCATACCGCCTCTGCAGGTGAGGTCCTGTCACAGCGCTAAAGGACTTCCCCCATTTCCTTGTGATTTAAAAGATGCCTTGCTTTGCTCTGGCCGGTTTGGCTCAGCGGTTGGAGCATCGGCCTGTGGACTAGAGTCCCAGCTTTGGTTCCCACTAGGGGCATGTACCCCCCCCCCAAAAAAAAAGATGCCTTGCTTTGATTCCCTAAACAGGTATTAAATGCCTGCTCTGTGTCAGGATGCTGTATCCTGTGTGGTGACACTGCCCTTGAGGGGCTCTCTAGTGGGCAGTAATGGGCTTAAAAGTGTTACTCCTGATAACAGTTCACTCAGAAATGCCCCAGAGGAGACAGCTGGTGCTTCCCACTCTCCTTTTTACAACATCTTATGTTCTCATTCAACTCTTTGAGCAATTTCATTTCTCTTTCACCTCCACTGGCCTAGTCACCTTTCACTGCTCTGTAAGATGATTAGTACGTTGAGGCAGGAAAGGACTTCATGTCACAGAGAAGTTCAGCTTCAGAGGTGTTGAACTTCTGAAGTTCTGAAGAGCTGGGTTAATTGGACCCAGATCTCAGGTTTTTAAGCTGATACTTGCTGTCTCAAGCTGTGCCACCCAGGCAAGCCACGGTGCACCTTGTTTGTTGAAAAGTTCAGTAGCGCTTTGCTTGGAGGAGCCATACTCAGCCTTGTGATCCATGAGCTGTTTCCTCCTGATCCGTGCTCTCTGACTTGAATATTCCCTGGAACTTGATGCTGTACGAAGTATTTTTTGCCTACAAGGCCCTACTTTTAGGGCTGTACCTGGCATTGAACCTTGCATGTTAATAGTCCTCAAGTGTTAGATACAATGAAAACATTTGATACAGTGATGTGGGATTTAATTATAAATTATTTGCTGTTCAGACTCTGACCAGCTCCCTACTAGGAATTCACTCAAAAGGGAAAAAACTAATTTTCAGGCAAAAGCTATATATACACGTTCACTGTATTTTATTTATTAACAAGGTTTCAAACTCTTGGGCAACCTTGGGTAAATAGCCTTGACTAAATCAAAATCATTTGATAGATGTTTGCCAAGCATTGTAGGTTATTTTCTTATTTCACTTCTAATAGCGTGCTGTTCTCATTGTAGTTGGCTGTGTGTCTATGCCCACACCATGGTTCCTCGCCTCACACTTGCCACCCCTCAAGACCGCAGTTAGTTTTTTGATAGTAAGGGCAACTACCTCCACCTCCTCTTTCACATAGATGTTGAAGGGTCAGGTTCTTGATCACCATCAAGTGTCCTTTCCTTGATGCTAACCTGCTGCCTTTCCTGGTTCCCAGGCACCCCAGCCTGCGGTCCATGTGCAGGGGCAGGAGCCCCTGACTGCCTCCATGCTGGCTGCAGCACCCCCCCAGGAACAGAAACAGATGCTGGGTACGTGTTTGCAGAGGAGTGGGCCAAAGCCTGGTACTGGACAACAGTGTCCATTCTTTTCCGGGATTTAACAGAGTTTTTACTTGAGTATCTCCCCACAGGAGAACGTTTGTTCCCACTCATCCAAACAATGCATTCAAACCTGGCTGGAAAGATTACGGGAATGCTCCTAGAGATCGACAACTCCGAGCTGCTGCACATGCTGGAGTCCCCCGAGTCTCTCCGCTCCAAGGTGAACAGGGTGGTCTCAGCCACGGAGGCTGACGGGTAGCCCTGGACCCCCAGGTGTGGCAGAGAGAAAGGGCTGCTGTGGTGCGCATATTTGAGAAAGCAGTTAGTGCCAGAAGCCACCATTGGGCCTTAGAGAGGAGTGGAGGGGCTCTCCTTAGATGTCACTGACCACCAGGAGGTTTCTCATAGGTGGATGAAGCTGTGGCGGTTCTACAGGCTCATCATGCCAAGAAAGAAGCTGCCCAGAAGGTGGGCGCTGTTGCTGCTGCTACCTCTTAGACATGGAAAAAAACGTATGTTTGGCTATTTTTTTCTATAATGGTTTTGGCTGGTGAATATCTTACTAAAATATAAGGGACAATATGTAGAGCCATGTTTCTGCCATTTAACCTAGTAGCTTGGGTATGCTGTCATCTGTGTTTTTGTTTTTTCTTTTTCTGGCATCTGGATGAGTTAACATGGAGAAAAGAGTACAGGTGGTAAATTATAAGGAGCAAAACAACGGTTTTTCTCAATAAAGAACACCTGGTTAGTTTATTCTCCTTTTCTGATGTTATAAGCAGACTTTCTCAAGAATCCCATTTTTGTTTTGGAATAATGATGAATATACAGGTGTTGTCATGCACATTGAAACTATGTGCATCTCCCTGGTTTGGTTTGAGATTAGTGAGGTCAGTTGTGTGTATAGCCACTGCTTAGCCCTGGGAACACAGTAGACACAGGCCTTGGTGTCAAAGTGGGAGAGACAGGTACACACCTAACGACAGTTACAGTATGTGTTCCAGTCAACTTTTGGACTTGGGAGCCATGGCCCCTTGGCTTGTCATTTGGAATTTAAGCAAGAGAACCATAAAATTGTATAAACTTTTAGTATAAGATGGCTTGGAAAAGTGGGTGTCTCTATGGACTGTAGTTATAGCAGTGCTCAATTAGGTGTGCCCCTTTAGAGGACATTTGCTAATGTCAGGAGACATTTTTGGTTTTCATAACACAACTAGGACTATGTCACTGTCATCTAGTGGGTGGAGGCCAGGGATGCTGCTAAACACCCTGCACTGCACAGGACAGTCCCAGCAAAATTGTATCCAGGCCAGAATGTCAGCACTGAGGTTGAGAAGCCCTACTCTGTAATACCTTCTTTTATCGCCAGAGATTTCAGTGAATCTCGGGGGTTCTTTTTATTATTTATGTTGGTGCTTTTCTTTTCAGGATTCAAAAGCCAAATAACCCCTCATGGAATTCAGCTCAAGGTTTGAAGACTCCCTAGCTTGTCCTATGGACCTCAACACCAAGAACTACAAATTGCAAATTTAATAGGTCATTTTGTATCAAAAGGTCAATTATGAAGCACCTAGAATTTTTCAATTAAAAGAATATATTATCTGGGTTCTGCTGTGGCCCCAGATAGTGTTTAACTTTGTTTTGTTTTGTTTTTTTCTATTGTGGGTTTTGATTCTACCCCCGCCTTCCCCCAGAAATTGGTTTTATTTGATGTACCCAAGTCTTAAGTTTCTCAATAAAGAAAAAAAAATCTCCATAAAACTGCCTCTGTTTTATGTTTTACTCTGACCACACAGTTTTCTTTTATAAATCTCATTTCACTGGAAGTAATTTTAGGATGCAGATAGGGTCAAAGTTCTGTATAGCTTATCCTTTCCTGGCCTTATAAGCAGGCTATTGTGGGTTAGCTAGGTGTGCAGAACTGTCCCATTGCATTCTGTTATTGGAGGACTTTGTATTGGCTCCTTTTAAGTTGAGGGAACAAGTGATCAGAGCAGGCCTTGGATCTGATACAGGGATGGCACATTTCTGAAGGACACAGGATGAGATACGCAGAACCTGGCCCCTCCCTCCATGATGTGCTGCTGGTGGCTTGTCTCCTACAGGTTTGCCCTGCATGCAGGTCAGCAGGTACAGTTGCCCAGATGTTGCAACTGGGGCTTCCCCTGGCTGTGGGAAAAGGTTTGGGAGATGGGTCTGGTGACAACAGCAAACAACTGCTTGAGTCCGAGGTGTTTTGTGGTTCCTTTAGTCGTGGAAACTACCAGAGCCTGGCAAGGTCAACCAGTCTACTTCCCCTCCCCGTCCTCCAGGAACCCTTCCTTTTTCCCTTCCTTGAGCCGGCAGGCTGTCCTTCCTCAGGGCCCTACCCACGTGATCCCTTTCCATGGAATGTTCTTTCCTTTTGGCCAGCTCCCCTTTTTCCTTAAAGTCTGGCCCAGTCTACAGTAGATTCTCCCATTTTCTGACGACCGAGGTTACTGCGGCTACGCATTTGTGTTTTCTGTTGTCTGGCTGCCCCTCCACACCTAGCAGCTGGCGGACCTGGTTGGTGCAGCAGCATCGGCGCCAGCTGGCGGGGGGAGGCGGGGCTCGGGCACTGGCTTCCGGCGGAAGAGCTGGGATACAAGATGGCTGCCACCAAGAGGGTTCTCTACGTGGGTGGGTGAGGCGGCGTGGGGCAACGCGGTCTTCACTGGCAAGGACTTGATTGAATGGAGGTCGGGGTTGGCCCCGGGTGGCACGAGGCGGACAGGACTGGGTATCTTATGGGGCTTCACCCCGCAGTCTGAATGGTGCTCGCGACATAATGGCTCCGCTGGTCCTAGCGCTGCCCAGAGCCCTTTTCCCTCTGACCCTGGACCTAGAGAGCTGGTGAGAAGATCTGTTACTGGGATCTCCGACCGCATCCTAAACTCTGGGCCCTGGGTCCTTGGGTGAAGGCATTCCCAGAATAGCTGGGGGGTTATGGAAACAGCCTCACTGCGGTTGGTGAGCACTATGATGCAATCGTGTGACTGTCGGAGAGGGTTGGCCTGGGAGTTCGAAAGATGAGGGCAAACATCCTGGAGGCGCAGAGGCCAGAGATAGGTTTGAAAGGTCAGGAGTTAGGCCTGCCGGCGTGGCCCAGTGGTTGAGCATGACCCATGTACAATGAGGTCACCAGTTTGATTCCTGGTGGGGGCATATGTCCAAATTGTGGGTCTGGTTCCTGGTGGTGAGCATGCAGGAGGCGTCCAGTCGTTCTCTCTCATCAGTGTTTTTCTCTCAGATCAGTAAAGAGATATTTAAAATATATATATATGTATGTATATATGTCAGGAGTTAGGCATCCAAAGTGGGAGCACACTGCTGGCCTGAATGGAAAACACGAGCAAAAGCGCAGAATAGTGAAGTAGTCTAGTACCAAGCGGAGGGGAGAAGAGGCTACAGAGGTGAGCAGGGCTCAGGTTATGAAGGTCTTACATGCCATACTAAGGAATTTAGACCCATCTTGTGGGCATTGGTGAGCATGGGGCCATATTAAGCAGGGCAGTGCTGTAGTCAGGTTTGCTCTTAGAATCATTCTAGTGGCTGTGTGGAGGAAAGAGAAACTGGAGGTGGTGAGCTCATTTAGGAATCTCAGAGGGGCTAGATGGAGGCCTGAAGAGGGATGGGGAGAAGTCATTTTGTGTACCCAAAAGACTAGGGACGCCTCGTTTTCCTCCCTGTGGATATCTTGCTAACACATTGTTGCAGCAACTGTACCAAGAGCATGGAGGACGTTAGTTCAGAAGGAGCTTGTGCCTTTGCAGGTGGGCTGACAGAGGAAGTGGATGGCAAAGTTCTTCATGCTGCTTTTGTTCTTTTTGGAGACATCACAGATACTCAGATTCCACTGGATAATGCAACAGATGAGTCTTTTCAGTGTGTCTCATGTTTAGATTCCTAATGCCAGAGAAAGAACTTGAGAAAAAAACATCATGTGCCTCCTGTGTATGTTTGATATGTAATGAAGTTCAGGAGGGTGTCTCTGTAGGTCAAAATCACTGATTTTGGTGACGGAAAAAGAATGTGACAATGAGGCCACGATGGTGGTATGGCTATGAGCTGAAATTTACAGAGATTGACATTTTGTTGGATTTGAATAAAGGCTTTTTCCACATTGGAACCATTTAGGGCCTTTGATTTCTGATCATTTAATACATAAACTGTATAGTAAGAATCAGTAAGAAGATAGTCTGAAGAATCTTGAAAGGACTGGTGTTTCATACCCCTTGCTGGGTAGCTGAAACCCCACCACATCTTATGACTAGACCTCCCTTCTTGGCAGCTGTGCTTTTTAAAAAAGTAGAGAGCATCAGGGAAGCTCAGCCTCGACAATGGAGCCTTGGTCTCTGCTCACCTGGGTGAGTTTTCCTTCAGTCGGTATCACAGTTACAGTGCATGGTTATATTTGATCCTTGGTTGTTACTTTTTAAGATAGTTTTAGACCCAGCTCTGCCACTAACTTTGTGTGTGACACTTAAACTCTCTGAGCCTTAAATTATTCAATTCTTTTTTTTTTGGCATGTTTTTTATTTATTTAATTTTATTTTATTTTTAAATCCTCACCCTAGAACATTTTTTCCATTTATGTTCAGATAGAGTGAGAGGGAGAGAGTGAGAGAGAAACATCAATGTGAGAGACACATATTGACTGGTTACCTCCCACACGATCCCAACCAGGACCAGGGATCAAACTGCAACCGAGGTACATGCCCTTGACCAGAATCAAACCTGTGACTCTTTGGTCTGCGGACTGACGCTCTTAACTACTGAGCCAAACTGGCCAGGGCAAGTTCTTCACTTCTTAAATAAAATGGTAAGACTGGCTTTTGGGGACCCTTCTCCCCCTGCATTCTATAAACTAGTAACTCCTGTTGCTTTTCTTCTCCGTCAGCTAAAACAGTCGTCACCTAACTCAGAAGTGAGGTCAGCACTCTGTATGTAGTTAATGCTCAATTGGAATGAATAACTGATAGATAGCATTTTTCCCTACAGTCTATAAGTCTTGTAAACAGATGTTATCAAAATGCTTAGAAAAAGCCCTGGCCGGTTTGGCTCAGCGGTTGGAGCGTTGGCCTGCGGTCCAGAGAGACCCGGGTTCGGTTCCCGCTAGGGGCATGTGCCTTGGCTGCAGTTTGTCTCCGGCCCTGGTTGGTTCGTGTGGGTGGCGGCCACTCGATGTGTCCCTTTCACATCGATGTTTCTCTCTCTTCCTCTCTCTCCTTCCCACTCTATCTGAGTAAAAAATGGAAAAATGTCCTCGGGTGAGGATAAAAAAAAAAAATGCTTAGAAAAATAACTGAAGACTTGTATTGTGCAGCGGTAGACCTTGATAGTACAAAATTTAAAATTTTGTCACTGTTTAGCTATATTGATGTAAACAAAATGACTAATATTTCTGGAAGCATTGTTAACTATGTCAATCCTCACTGGAGGATAGTTTTCCATTGATATTTAGATAGAGTGAAAGGGAGGGAGGGAGAGAGAGAAACATCAGTGTGCGAGAGACATATCGATTGGTGGCCTCCCTTATGACCCCGACGAGGGCCAGGGATCGAACCTGTAACCCAGATATGTGCCCTTGAGTGGGAATCGAACCCGAGGCCCTTTTAGTCTGCAGGCTGACGCTTCAGCTGCTGAGCCAAACCGGTCACGGCCAGGTTTTTACTTTTTCAATGGCATTTAGATATGCCCTGCCTCCTCCTATTGCCCACATAATTAACTACCTATTTCTGCTATTGTAGAAAAGCACCGAGGATTTGCTTTTGTTGAATTTGAGTTGGAAGAGGTGAGTTTCACTGTTCACTACTTGACTAGTGTTACTGTTGTCATTTGTTACAAAAGGTGCCACTCTCCATTTGGGTGGGTATAATAGATTCCCGGGGCTCCCATAACAGATTACCACAAACTTGGTGACTTAAAACAATAGAAGTTTATTCTCATAGCTCTGGAGGCTAGAAATCTGAAATCAGGGTATTGGCAGGGCCATGCTCCCTCAGAATATTCTAGGAAGACTTCCTGGCTCCTGGTGGCTTCAGGCAATCGTTGGCATTCCTTGGCTTGTAACTGCATCACTCCAATCTCTGCCGCATCCTCACATGGCCTTCCCTGTACGTGTCTGTCTGTGTCTTCTCTTCTTAGAAGGACACTGCTCATTGGCTTCAGGGCCCACCCTAATCCAGTGTGGCATCTTAACTAATTACATCTGCAAAGACCCTGCTTCTAAACAGGCTCATTCTGAGGTTTGGGTAGATGTGAAATTTGAGGGGTACTCTTCAACCTCTACAGTGGCTTGATGGTGACAGTTGCCAAGAGATAGGAAATTCATTTAAGTGCTAACTACAAGAAGAGTTGAACAGCAGACATGAACTTTTTTTTTGGCAGGATATTGCAACAGCTACTGATGACATGGTATGGCTGAGAATCCTTGCTTTTTTATTCCTCACCTGAGGATATTTTTCTACTCATTATCAGATAGAGTGGGAGGGAGGGAGATAAAGAACCAGAGAGAAACATGGATGTGATAGAGCCACACTGACTGGTTGCCTCCCGCACGACCCCACCAGGGCCGGGGACAAATTGCAACCAAGATACATGCCCTTAACTGGAATTGAACCCGCGACTCATTGGTCCGCAGGCCGACACTCTAACCACTGAGCCAAATCAGCCAGGGTGAGAATCTTTGCTTTTTACTGAAGCTGTTATTTGGTGCTTATTTACAGTACACAGGACCCTCGTGCACATACTGTGTTTCCAGTTTCCATAGTCAAAGTTGTATAGGAAGCAAAAGCTGTCATTGTTTGAAAGTGTTCACTAAGAACTATTTATAAAATTAAGTCTTGTTTAGATATTCTCCCCATTTAACATGTGAATAAATACCAACCATCTTTGTTGGCCAGTCTTTCTCTGACTGCCCTGTATCTACGTCGGAGATCAGGAAACTACAGTTCATGGGCCAGAGCCATCATCCTGCAGCCTGTTTTGTATGGCCTATGAGCTAAATGGTTTTTATATTTTTAAAAGGTTGTGGAGAAAAAAACAAATACGCAGCAGAGACTGTATGACTGTATGTGGTCTGCAAAGCTTAAAATACTCTCCAATCCTTTCAGAAAGTGTGTTGACCTTTAAAAAGTCTAGGGCATCGATTTTTAATCAGTGTGCTGGGGCACACTGGTGTGCCGCAAGAACTTTTAAAACATATTATCCATGACTAGTCAGGGGCACTGATCTCTTTTGCCTTGGATTGTCAAATAAAAAAACGACACCAGCCAAACACAATAGCTGTCCAGTGTGAATGAATCAAAATTATACCTATTTTGTCAGATCAGCAGAAATACATTTTTTGGTGTGCCGCAGAATTTTAGTAATTAGTTTGTGTGTGCCATGAGATGAAAAGGTTTGAAAATTACTGCTCTAGGGCAATACACCGCAAATAGAGTGTAAATTGATTGCAAGGTAAAATCGTGAATCTTGCATAAGAGGCAGGATTTCATGAAGTATCCAGAAGAGATTATGGAAGCTGCTGTTTCTGTCTCTAGTTTAAAAAGTGAGGCTCTTCTGAGCCATTGAGAAATGAGGCTGTGAAGTTAAACCAGTTCACATCCGAGGAAGAGAAAACCTACAGGATCGCGACAGGTTGGATGCTTCAGAAGAAATGAACTCCTATTGCTGCTGTAACAAGTCACCACAAATTCGGTGATTTACACAACACAAGTGTGCTGTCTTGCAGTTCTTGACATCAGAAGTCCAAAATGGGTCTCACCAAGTTCAAGTCAAGGTGTCGACAGGCTGTGTTCCTTCTGGAGGCTCAAGGGGAGAATGTGTTTCTTTGCCTTTTCCACCTTCCAGAGATTGACCACGTTCCTTGGCTCTTGGCCCCTTCCATCTTCAAGCCAGCAATGACCAGGCGAGTCTTTCTTACACTGTGGCTCTCAGACTAACTCTTCTGCCTCCCTTTTCACATTAGAAGATCCGTGTGATTATATGGGCCCATCCAGATAATGTCCTTATTTTTAGGATCCGCTGACAACCTTAATTCCATCTGTAACCTTAACTCCTTTGTGCCATGTAATGTCATATTCACAGGTTCCAAGGAGTAGAATGTGGACACCTTAGCAGGGGGTGAGTGTGGGGGGCATTATTTTGCCTACACAAAACCCTTAAGTGTTTGGCCATTTAAAAAATAATCTTTGGCCCTGGCCGGTTTGGCTCAGCGGTTAGAGCGTCGGCCTGCGGTCCTGAGAGACCCGGGTTCGGTTCCCGCTAAGGGCACGTACCTCGGTTGCAGTTTGTCCCCGGCCCTGGTTGGTTGTGCGGGTGGCAGCCACTCGATGTGTCCCTTTCACATCGATGTTTCTCTCTCTCTCTCTGTTCCTCTCTCTCCCTCCCACTCTACCTGAACAAAAAATGGAAAAATGTCCTCGGGTGAGGATAAAAAATAATCTTTGTGATCAATCTTCATGACTATGCATGAAATAAGGATGCCATTTCATGCTGTCTTTTTTTTTATTAATTGCTGGAAATAAAAATAGTACCTTATTCAGCTTTGTTTCTAAGAAAATGAGCAACATAAATCTTATTTAAGAATCTTATTTCATGTTTTTTGATTTTTATGGAAAGGTCTAAAACAAGCCCTTAAAAAGAAAAATCTACTTTTCCTAGTATCATTTTTTTTTTTCTGCATAGGCTCACGTAATAGAAGGGACTTTGTTGTTGTTGTTAATTAATCCTCACTGGAGGATATTTTCCCACTGATTTTTAGATACAGTGGAAGGGAAGGAGGGAGGGAGGGGGGGAGAGAGAGAGAGAGAGAGAGAGAGAGAGAGAGAGAGAGAGACATCTATGTGAGAGACACATTGATTGGTTGCCTCCTGCACGACCCCGACTGGGGCGGGAATGGAACCTGCAACCCAGGTACGTGCCCTTGATCAGGAATTGAACCTGTGACCCTTCGGTCTGCAGGCTAACACTTCAACTGCTGAGCCAAACCAGCTGGGGCACTTTTATTTTTCAAGGAGAATTCATGCAACCTTTGATTATACAGAGCTATTTCTCAGTATTCTTTACACTTAAGAAATTGAAATACAACATGACAAAGATAATACCAAGACAGAAATCGCTGGTTCTTCATCTAGGCGACAAATACTCACTTAATTGCTTGACACTTCACTGGATCAAATGTCTTTGCTTTTGTGGTACAGAGCTGAGGGGGAGACTGCACAGCTTTCCTTCTTGGGGAAGGTGTGTGCCCCGTAGTCCCATCTTGTTGTGGGAAGACTAACCCATGTTCTGTCCATTGTCACAGCCCCTGGGACGGGTGTCCCAGTCATCCCACTGCCAGCGCGGGGGGGGGGGGGGGTGTGTTTGCTCGTCTTCCTGTTCTTCCTGTCACCGACTGCTCTTGAACCTAATGATGTCTTTGCTAGTCCTTGATCTGGTGAAGCACCTGACTTCATGCTGAGCATACCAATCATTCCCAGTCACCGACGCCAGCCTTGGATAGCCTGCTCCAAATACTGGGCTCGGGGCGCGTGCCGAGAGAGAAGGAGGGGTTCCCTGCAGACTTGGCCTGATGAGATGAGCGAGAAGTTGATGCCTCTTCTGAAGAGTCTCTCAGGATCGTTATTTCCTGCTCAGTGCTCAGTCTCTTCTAAGCTCATGCCGGTCTACCTTCGGAGGTGGAGGAGGTAATCCTCAGGAGCACATTTATCATCAGCTTCCCCACTTCCCATGGCAGGTTTCAGTGCGACAGCCCACGCTCGTCTCCTCCTTTGCTTGTATCTCTGTTTCAGCCTGTCTGTGATGCCATAGCAACAAGACTAGGATGGGCCGTGGAGGAACTAGCAGTGTTATTTTCAGCCGAGTTGTTCTTGGTTTTGGGCAACTCAAACTCTGCCACATGATAGTGTTGGCACCGAGTTAAGTAGTTTAAAAAGTGTTCTCCAGCCTACTGCAAGGGATGTAGGCGCTCGCTTGTTTCATGGCGAGGCCTCCTTGAAATGCTGGCTCCGTCAGGCACTTCAGGTCGGTGGAAGCAGTCTCTTCCAGATCTTCACTTTGGCTGAACAAGTTGAGCTGTGAGAACATTTTGGCAGCCTTCTTAAGGAGGTGTAGTCCTTTCAACACCTCTTGGATTACCCCGGAACTGCTGGGTTTGGCCGCTGCTTCCACTTCTCCCAGAAACCGCGCTGATATCCAACAGCGGGGGAGCCCCGGTAGCGGTGATGTCTGCTCGGCTGCCGCTGTCTTGGGGGAGGGCCCTATGACCACCTATTCTTGAACAGTGAATAGTCCATGCTTCATTCCATGTTCTCTCTTACTCTCTAATGAAACGTGTCTCCCAACATTCAGCGATCCCATTTTTCTCCAGTTACAGAGCTGAACTTGACTTTTAAGGTGGACTCAGTACTTGGTAACTGCATTCACCCTTATAATTTCAGATCCAAAGACCATGCCAGCATAGACCGTCCTGTCGGGAGGAAGGAAGTGTATGGGGCTCAGGGACTTTTTATGGTTAGCTTTGTGCTTAGCTTGCTGTTGGGGGAGGGAGGTGCGGGCTCCCAGCTGAGAATTAATTGTAAGTCTCAGACTTCTTAGAAGTAAATGACAGGCTTTTGGGTGTTCTTTTAACCTAACAAGGTTTAAGCAGCTGAGTATATGACAGTTTTTTTTTTTTTTTAATGTTTATATTGATTTTTTAGAGAGAAAGGAAGGGAAAAGAAAGAGAAACATCAATATGAGAAAGATATATCTGTTGGCTGCCTCCAGCACACCTCCCACTGGGGATCGAGCCTGCAACCCGGGCATGTGCCCTGACGGGGAATCAAACTGGGGCCTCTCAGTCCAAGGGGCAAGGCTCAATCCACTGTGCCACACCGGCCAAGCCAGTCTTTTTTTTTTTTTTATCCTCACTGGAGGACTTTTTTTCCATTCTTTATTCAGACAGAGCAGGAGGGAGAGGGGCGGGGGTAGAGAGAGAGAGAAACATCGACGTGAAAGGTACACATCAAGTGGCTGCCAAGTGCACGACCAACCAGAACCAGGGCCGGGGACAAACTGCAACCAAGGTACGTGCCCTTAGCGGAAACCGAAGCCGGGCCTCTCTGGACCGCAGATCGGCGCTCTAACCGCTGAGCCAAACCTGCCAGGGCCAAGCCAGTCTTTTCAGACTAAATCTGAACTCTTTGGGAGGACAGTTCAATTTGACCAAACCAATGATGGGGGGTTAAGGAAGGCTCTTCCAGACCAGGCCAGTGGGGCCAACCACGGATTCCCCATCATATCCTCCACTTTGGCCTCTTGCCTTTTTATCCCTGCCTCACTTCCTGCTATGCTGGTAGTGTGTACACGAAGAGAGTAGTTCATAGTGGAGGGAGAATGTAGCACCTCCAGGGAAATAAAGAGTTTGAGGTTCTCAGCAAAGTTAGAGGCATTGTCCCTGTGAAAGTCTTGGTTTTGGACATAGACATAGACCGTGCCCTTCCTGCCTTGACAAAGGGTGGGACTTCCCTTTGCTCAGCTTAGTCTCTCTTACTGTCATTCATTCACCTCTCCTAAGACCTGGACTTGAAGGCTTGACATTTCCCGGTGACAACTTTTTTTGCCTGGGTACAAGTTACACACATACATGAGGTGTCCTCTTGGAGAGCAAAGTGGCAAAGAACTGGGCACAGCTAATTAGCAGCGGGCTGATCCTGTTAACTTTGCTGTCTTCCACATGGTCACCAAACCCCTCACCATTTATTCCCGATGCATTGCCATAGCCTGCTACTTTCATCTTCATGTCTTCCTGAGGCTCTCCGCCCGTGTTCCTGCCGCACTTTCCTGGCTTAGCCTCTCTCCTCTCTCCTGTGAAAGTGATGGCAGCTTCCCGACTGGTCTCCAGGCCTGTGTCTCGTCCTGAGCACCGAGGGGAGCTTCCTGAAGAGCAGATCTGATGATGCCGCTCTTGAGCATTCCAGGATCTCTCATCTGGGGTTGAGTCGGGGCTCCATCACAGCGTAGAAGGGCTCCCATGTTCCGACCCTGCTCATTTCTCCACATTGTATCCCTATTTTTTTTTTTGGTATGTGCCCCTAGTGGGAACTGAACCCGGGACTCTCTGGTCTACAGGCCGACGCTCCAACCGCTGAGCCAAACCAGCCAGGGCTGTATCCCCATTTTTATTCTAGGAAACAAGATTTGTAGTTACCTATAAATCTCCATGTTTTTGCATAAGCAGTTCCTTTGCCTAAAATGCCCTTTCCAACCTATTTGGCTAACTCCTACTCACCTTTCACCGCTGAGCTTGGCTGCTACTTCTCCAGGAAACTTGCTGAGTTAGAAGGTGTCCTTCCTGGGTTCCCATGGCCTCTGGGCTTCCGTGGAGCCCTCTGTCCAAGCACTGACTGCATTGTTTTGTCATGACTTATCCAGCAGTGTCTGACTGTTGCTTGCTCAATGCCAGACACTGTTCTAAGTGCCTCACAAATATTTAATCCTATTGACAGTCCTTTTCAATAAGTACTATTATTATCCCCAGTTCTAGGTGACAGACTGGGCACAGTGAGGTCAAATAACGTGTTGAACGTGACACAGCCTGCCAGTGGGGAGCTGAGGTTTGAAGCAAGGCTGTGCGCCTGTCACCGTGTGGCCATCCCCCTCCCCACATAGCCAGTTCTTCAGGGCAGGAGCCACGTCTTCCGTGACAGCCCCAGTGCTTGGCCTGGCAGTTCAGTACCTGTCTGTTGACCTGTCCACATTCCGAGGAGGTCAGAGACAATAGAGTTTTCTCTGTCAAGCAAATGGAGGGTTTGTAGTGAACGTTTTATTTATCTAGTCAGCCTTGTCCGCTTGGAGCTTAAAGCAAGCTCCAACCTCCTGACTTCTGAGCACTTAGGCCCAAGAAAGACGGCTGACTGCCCGCCTTGGTTCCAGTGCAGCCAACCTGTGACTACGCAGGGTTAGGCGGAGAGGGAGGGGGTCAGGTCCGTTTAACCGGAGTGAGGTGGGGGGGCTTGCGCTGGGGTTTGCAGGTGCTGAGAGTTGTGTTGGGCCAGAACAGTGTTACCCTGTGACTGCAGGGAGGACGAGTGTGATGAGATGCCGTACCTGCGGGTGGGGCTCGAGTTACATGGTGCTGTGGTCTCCCGGCACTGATGTCCAGCTGGGTGCTATGGCCGTGGCCTCTGCCTTCTGCAGCCCCATCAGGGCCACGGCCTCCCCTGTCGGCACCTCGCTCCAGCCGGCTCCCCGCGGTTGGGTTCTGGGCGTGTATTCAGGAGAAGACTCGCTGTCCTACTCGGGGAGTCAGGAGTTCTCTCTAACCTAGCGATTTCTTCTGCGCCTAGGGAGAGCCCACTGCCAAAAAGGCCCGGCCCAATCCTCAGGTGGACATGGACATCAAGATTGGGAACAAGCCAGCCAGCCGCATCCAGATGGTTCCCCTGATGGCAGGTGAGCGGGCTCCGGCCAGGACTGCCAGGAGGCTGCTGGCTGAGCAAGCTGAGGCCGAGGCCGCTGGAATCCGGCACCACTGACGCTGTTTCTGCCTGAGGCCACGGGAGGCATCTGGATCCCAGCAGCCAGTAACTGTGAGGCATTTTTGAAACTCTGTAAAGGCATAGGACCATTGGAAAGAATAAGCAGTTGAAAGATAAAATATTTTAATTACCACCTGGTTTGGTTTTATTGGGATTTTTATTTATTTATTTTATGATCCTCAACCGAGGACATTTTTCCATTTTTTTGTTCAGATAGAGTGGGAGGGAGAGAGAGAAACATCGATATGAAAGGGACACATCGAGTGGCTGCCACGCACACAACCCAACCAGGGCCGGGGACAAACTGCAACCGAGGTACACGCCCTTAGCAGGAACCGAACCCATGTCCCTCCAGACCACAGGCCGATGCTCTAACCACTGAGCAAACCCGGCCAGGGCTATTGGGATTTTTTTGCGATAATTTTGTTTTGACATATTTTCAAACTTACAGGAATATATATAATAAGAATTTTATAAAATAGTATAAGAAACTCTCATATGTCCTTTTCCCATTCATTAATGTCCTTTTTGCCCCTATACTTTATCATTTTATTTATATACATATGTTTTCCCTCCTCTACCAGTTGAAAGGAAGTTGAAATCATGTCCTTTGACTCCTAAATACTCCAGTATGTATTTCCTGAGAACAAGAATATTCCCTTACTAATCACAGTACAACTATCAAAATCAGGAAACTTAACATCAGTACAACACTATTAACTGATCTTCAGGCCATATTCAAATTTCATCATCCCAATATTTTTCCTGATAGTAATTTCGGCCATTTTTCTTCCCTGACAGGAGTGTGCATATTGGACTGAGGTCCATCTTTTCCGTCTCGGTTTTCATTGTCTTTGAAGGTCGTCCCTCAGGTTGCAGCCCGGTGCTTCCTCGGGATTAGGTGAGATGATGTATTTGGCAGAATACCCGGGAGAATGTGGTTTCCTTGTCGGTGCATCATGTAAGGATGTTAACTTTGATCAGCTGGTTAAGGAGGTCTTTGCCAGGTTTTTCCACTGGAGAGTTACTATTTTTAAGGTTTTAAATGAAAAGCTAAAAAAGTGTTTTCCCTAAGGTCTGCAGCCCACCTCCCAGAGGTAAGTGCTGTTGACAGTTGTTGTGTTTCAGATTTTCTTGAGCATGCATAATGGTGGTTTTACCCATAATCCTTTTGTTTCAGTCTAGCCTTGTATTATTATTCATTTTTAATCCTCACCTGAGAATATTTTTCCATTGATTTTTTTTTTTTAGATGGAGAGTGGGGAGAGAGAGCAAAACATCGATGTGACAGAGACATATTGATTGGTTGCCTCCTGCATGACCCCGACGGGCCAAGGATCAAACCCGCAACCCAGTTACGTGCCCTTGACTGGGAGTCCAACCCTCGACTCTCTGGTCTTCGGGCCAGTGCTCTAACCACTGAGCAAAAGCAGCCAGGGCTCAGTCTAAACTTTAAAAAATGTGTATTAGTCACACTTACACATAGTTTAAAGAGAATTATTCTATGAAGTTTGTTATAAAACTTGACATTCTTCTGTTCCCCCAACACCATAATTTTTCTGCCCTGCCAGAGGTGTCATTCATTAGGTGGGACATTACAGGACATTGGCTGTCTTCCCACTAATGCCAGTAGCTCCCTGAGTGTTACCAAAAACACACCATGCAGTTTCCAAGTAGCCTCCAGGGGGCAGAGTTACCTTACTTAGAACCCCTGTCCATCCCACCCCACCCCATCCCATCCCTGGTTTTCTGTCACATCTCTGAGCTACTCCTCCCACATTTCATTCTCCAGGCCAGTCTCTCCCTGCCGCTCCCCTGGGACCCCCATGGCGTCACACATCCAACAGCCTTGCTCTTCTCCCCAAACTCTTCCAGTTCCTCTTCCTGTTTCAGTCAGTGGCCCCACCATCCACCCGGCCAGTGAGTCAGGAACTGAGGACTCATCCCGGACCCCTGTCCTCCGTCACCACACGTCAGATCCATCTGTCTTCATCCCCTGTGGCCCAGCCGCTCTTCACCCTCCACCACCCAGGTCTTCCGAGCTCGCCTCCCTTTCCGCTCCCGCCTCTTCCCCCTCGGAGTCTAATCTCGAGGTGGTCAGAGCGGTCCCTCTCCATGGAACCCAAGCACTTCCTTCTGCGGACGCCCTCCCGGGCTGCCTCACCTGCAGGGTCCGTCCAGCAGGGCTGACTGACGGCCTGGGCCCGGACCCTCCCCACCTCACGGGCCTGCTGCTGTGCTGCCTGTGTCCCCGCTGCCTGTGTCCCCACCTCATCGCTGTTCCTCACACCCCACAGCTCACTCCCCTCGGGGTCTCCGCGGATGCTGCCTCCTCTCTGGAGCGTTCCTCGTCCTGTGTCCACAGGGTGCGCCCTCGCCTCCTCCAGGGTCACACGTGTCACCTCGTCCAGGGCCTGCCCTCCCTCTCTCCCTACATGGCCTTTCCTGCCATCTCCTTCCCCTTTGGAGTCAGCTGCATTTTCCGTCACGCACTTACCACCTGAAATTATGTTACACATTTATTTTTCTGCCTATTTAGTTTCTGTCTCCCTTCTGAGAATGTCAGCCTCGTGAGAGCAGGACGCAGGCTCTGCACCACCGTGTCTGGATCTGTCACACACACACACACACACACACACACACACACACACACACGGCTATTTAAACAGGTGCTCACAGGGCTGGTCTGTCCTGGGCCAGACCCCCTGCCCCGCTCTGGCCTTGAGGGAGAATGGGGTACGGTCCCCACCCACAGGGAGCGCAGTGCGGAGGCCCAGCTGAGGGGGCGGCCTTCTCACTGCCAAGGACGAGCTGCAGCGCCTCGTGCTCCCCCTCAGCCCTGCTGACCTGGGCCTGTTAGACTGAACTCAGATGTCCCCTCCTCCGGGGAGCCTTCCATGATAGCATACCCACACACTTCTCTCACATATATACACACACACGGCCCCTCATCTGACTGCCTCTATGCGTCTGTCCCTTGCACAGGTGTCTTGTCACTGGGCTTGGCTGTGTCATCGCTGTCACAGCACAAGTCTCTTTTCCACTAGACTGAGCTCCACCAGAGCTGGGACCTGTGTCCCCAGGGCTCAACAGGGTCTGGTTACAAAGTAGACAGTAAGTATTTGTTGAGTGAATGAAAGGTTAAATCAGTACAAAATAATTGAAACAACCCTACTCCTCGTTTCATTAACTGTCGTTTGAGTGGAAGATGGGCATCAGCAGTCTGTCTGCGGCAGATTGAGGTGGGTGGCTGCCCAGGCCCTGGGTGCACAGCCCGTGGACGGGGCCAGGTGCCCTGCGGCCTGGAGATGGGCTCAGCTGCTCCCGGAGGAGGCTGCCTCTGCTCAGGCTGGGGATGGGAGGTGGGTGGGTGTCTCTAAGCCCCCTTTAATCTTCACCCTCCCTCCCAGTTTCTTCTCTTTTCCACCCACAAAGGCCCAGGGCAGCAAGGACGGGAAGCCGAAGGAGAAGGTGATCATCTCCGACTGTGGGGAGTACGTGTGAGAGGCGTGTTCTCTGCATGGCCCCTGCGTGTCCAGGATTCGCAGCCCCGGGAGCCAGCACTTGTTAAATGTGTCCGTGTCGTGGCCCTTCACAGGGTCAGCTTGGAGCACTCCTCTCCCAGCATGGCCTGGGCTTCCTGTGGCTCTTTCTTCCCAGGCATGGTCGTGGGCCCGGGAGCCCACACAGGCGCCACCCTCCCACGTGGATGGCTGTGCGTGGCCTTCCTAGGCCTTTGCTGCCAAGGCCCCTCTGGGCCCACCAGTGTGGCTCCTGGGCGTTTCTTCCTGTAAAATAAATCCTAGTTCCTGTGCTGCCTCCTGCTTGCAGGTCCCCTGCTGCTCCACCTCCCAGCCGGCCGTCCCTGAGGGCACACCCTCCTACGAGCAGAGCAGCAGAGGTCAGAGCAGGTGCAAAGTGCCACTGTCCTCTCTCGCTCGGTACTGCATGGACTCCGCTTCTGCCCTCATACCAGTAGTCAGAGTTGTACTACCACAGAGTGTCCAGGATCCTCCTTTTGCCAGGCACTGTGCTTGGTGCTGGGGACACATAGGAAACCAGCCAGGGTGGTTCCTACCTCCGCCCCCTCACCTGGACATCGAAGTCTGGTGCCGTGGTCTGTAGCCTGTGCTAGGCGGGTCGCTCGCCGTGCAGTGTTTGGCTGGCTGGGCCACCTTCCCAGGACTGCTGCCTGCCAGTCACTGAGTCAAGTCTCGACATTCAGAAACCTCTGGGCTGGGCTAGTTCTTGTCTTGGGCTGAGATTAGGTTGAGCCTGGGGGTGGGGGGAGAAGCCTGCTGGCCTGTGGCCCACACAATCCCAGGCCAGCTCCTGCAGAGGGAGGGTGCCAACCCTACCCTGGCATCCGGAGCCAGCCTGTGTGAGGCTTCAGTGGGGCTTCTCCCCCTGGAGTTGGCTGGAGCCCACTCCCATGGCCAATGTTCCCAGCGGAGGCCACCTCTTAATCCGGTGTTCCTCTCACAGGTGGTCAGTCACGGCTGTCAGGACGGGCAGCAGCAAGGCCAGGAGAATGGCAGCCATTCAGGGCCAGTGTGCTGTCCCAGAGAGAGGGTGTGTGTGAAGTTCTCAGCACGGCCAATCTAGGTATGACCTGCAGGGACATGGAGCAGGCTGGCTCCAGGCCAGACCCCAGGATGGAGGGCTGGCCTCACAACCCTGTGAAACAAGGGAGAGGTGGTGGGGGGACCTTGTCACTTCTGTGCTTCCCTGGTTGTCCTGGGAAGGGGACCAGCAGAGTGGCCAGGAGGCTGGTGGTTGGGGACATTAGGGTGACGATTGCTCAGCCTGTGCTGTGCATGGGCTTCCCCAGAAGTTACCCTGGGCCCACCCGTGACCCTTGTACAAGTCTGACCTGAGGCTCAGAGGTGAGGTGCCAGGTCCAGGCCCGGTGACCATGCTGTCTCCATCCCAATCCTGGGGGCTCTGATGGTAGGGTCTTTAGGGCCCCTCAGTGCTCTCTCGGGAAGAACTGGTGAGACTGGGTTTGTGAGGAAACCAAGGCAGAAGTTTGGGCGTGGAACACTGCTGCGAATTATGTTTTCAAAGAACATTTAATAACATTTCCAGTTGTATCATAAATTGGATAAATCAGATCACCAAGCAGTGCATAGAATATGATTCTATCTTTGTAAATATCCATATTTTATGTATGAAGACATATGTACCAAGAAAAAAGACCAAAGGAATCTTTAACAATGGTTATCTCTTTGCGGTAGGATTATGCATGTCTGTATTGTTCATTTTCAAAAATTTCCTCAGTGTATGTGCAATACCTTCTTCAGCGAGGAAAACCTTGACAGAGAGAGCTCTCGGTGCTCCCAGGAAGGGGAGACCCTCTGCGGAGGCTGCGGGTGGGCGCTGCGCTCGGATCATGGCGGGGGGGTGGGGTGGGGAGGGTGGGGGGGTGGCTCAGACACGGCGGCCTGGGCTCCTTCCCGGCAGGGGAGTGCAGGTCTACCCCCATCCTGTGATTACCAACTTTAGATTTTTTAGGAAATGCACAGCTTTGAAGTTACAGCAGCACCTCTAGGACACACCCTGGGAAGAGGGAGGTTTACTAGAAGGCACACCAGAGGTCCACATTTGCAAATTACTTTAAAATAAGACCACCAGTAGATGCGACGCACTCCACACACCTGTTCAGACACGGTGCAGAGTGCTCTGTGGACAGAGCTGATCCCATCATGGCCTTGCCAGGGCAGAAGCAACACCCCTCTCTGCAGGGGAGGACCGCACTCAGGTCACGCCCTTTAGTCAGACTAACCAGGCAGAGCCAGATTTGATGCCAGGTCTGCGGGCTGCAAAAGGCACTCTCTTGGCCACAGCCTCCTTTCCTGAGAAACTGGAGGGGTTTCTTGGAGCATATTCCCAGTTCCCTACGTCCACGAAAGAACAGGGCTTTGGCTGGTGTGCTGGCCGCGTGGGGGGTGGGGGGTAGGGGGAGGACAGGGCAGTGCACACCACACTGAGGGGCCCAGACCCGCCTGCTCCTTTGCGTCCTCAGTGGCAGCATTTGCTGTGCTGTCAGTGGGCCTGAGCTGACCTCCCTTGTTCATGCCTCTCATGTGCAGCCTTGGATGTGGCGGGGGCAGAAGATAAACAGGTGGCCTTGGTAGCGGGACAGTGCTGTCTCGCGGGCTTTGTGTCCGCCTGGGTGGCCGGAGGTGCTGGAAGGCCTGGAAGTCGTGACAACTGCACTTTCAGCTCTCCTGGGTGAACAGTGTCACGCTCCTGTCGGCACACGAGGGGCAAGGCAGTGGAGAGAGCAAACGTCGACATGTCGGCAGTGTCCAGGCCTCCACTGGCCCGGGCTGGGCGGAGAACTGTTCAAGGAGTCCCAAAGTGGCAGGTTTCATGTCCTGTGGCAGTTGGGCACCAGCTCAGAGACAAGGGTCAGGGTGGCAGGCACATCCTCGGGCTCAAAGAGCCTTTGGGGATGGAAGTCCTGTGCGCTCATGGCACAGATGGGAAACAAGCCGGAATCAGGGACGGGACTAGTCCAGGCAGCAAGCGGGACAGTGGCCGAGTTGGCACCAGAAGACGTCCCCTGACATTCCACCGGTGCTTGGTCCAGTCCTGCCAGCCTGAACTTGAAGCCCAGGCTAACGGGAAACTCACTACCTTCCAGAGTCTGGGCCGCCCTCTGTGCGCACGGGGAGGGTCTCTTCCTCTGCACTTTCTCCCAGAGTCCCTCCCAGGGCAGCTGTCGGGGCTGCTGCCCTGCACATGGCGCAGCCTCCACCCCGGCTCCAGACCTGCTCTCCCCGAGCCTGTCCTCAGGGTGCGGAGTGAATCCCAGGGATGCGTGTCCTTGAGCCCATGGGTCATTCTGCCTCTGTGGGCTGTGTCTGTGGGTTGGGGTGGGCCTAGGATCTGCTTTTAATCACACAGTATTTCAGGGTTTGGGCAGCTGAACTCTGTCTGTTCCAAGCAGGTAAATTATAGGTTTAGCAAGTCAGAAATCAAATAAACACTCCAACTGCCTCAGCTGCTCCAAGGAGAACAGTGGTTTCCGGGAATCTTCCCGCCCAGCTCATCCTAATTACTGCCCGTCTCTTCCTGGGACAGGGGCCTTTTCTTTTGGCTCAGAGGCCCCCAGAAACAGGACAGGACTCGGGCACATAGACCCTAGCAGACATGGGCAGTGGCCACTTCGCCCCACCCTGGCCAGAGGCGGCCCAGGCGCTCTGTTGCAGGGGAATGAGTTGCTCCTTAGCATGGGGAGTGTGTGGGGGGGTGGGAACCAGTTCATTTCAACTCCCAAAGTTTTGTGCTGAGTCTCGAGACCCTGCCCAGGTTCAGTGGGAAAAGTGCCCAGGTGCTTACTGATGGCCCTGGGCAGGAGAACAGGCAGTGCTGACGTCTGTGCCTCTAGTCGGCCAGGACCTCACTGCACACGCCGGCCCCGCCTCTGTAAGGAGTTACCTATGTCAGTGCTGAGCCCCACAGGGCGACTGGGAGGGTCTGGAAGCCCCCAAGGTTCTTTGCTTCTCTGGGGGTCACACCTCGTCCTCAGGCAGGAGGGCAGGCCCACAGCATGAACCCATCCAGCTTGTTCTTTTTCTAATGTGCCAGCTCCAGGCAGGCCGAGTCAGGAGCCCAGCACACTACTGAGGGCATGTTTGTGTCTAACTAGGCCCCGGGAAGGGGCAGTGTCTGCTCCCACACCGTAACCCTGGCCCAGCCAGCCTACCCTGCAGGTGCTCCTCTGCCTGGCCGAGGTGGCCCACAGCATGGCCAGGATCACCAAGGACAGGCCCTAAGGCAGGCCTGCGCTGACTGCAGACACCAGTCACACCCCAAGGGGCTGTGTGCATCGGGCCCTGCAAGTGGGGTGGGACAAACCACGGCCCGGGGAAGGGGCACGAGCTTGGAGAGGACCAACCAGTCCTGGGGTATATGGGCAGAGGTATGAGAGCCCTCTGTGGGCCCCACCAGAGCGATGGTGGCATTTTGAGGGTCTCAGCCTCTGGAGAGGGTCTGATGCATCAGGGGAAATGCTGCAGTTGGGGGAGGGGGGGTCAGTGGCAGCCGCAGGCCTTGACCACCATGTTGCGGTGCTTGCGCAGGATGACATTGTTGCTGCTGTCATAGTAGAGCACGGAGGTGGCGCTCAGCTTGGTGGGCGCGCAGCACGCCTTGGGGACCGCGTCCGGCTTCATCAGGTGCACCTGGCCAGGGAGAGCAGCAGGCAGAGGCCTGAGCACGGGGGGCCTCCCAGGACCTGCCCAGCCCCAGCTCCTGCTGCACCTGGGTCTCCAGCTGCTCCCTGCTCCCCTGGCCTGCAGCCAGGGCAGGGCTCATGAGAAAATCTGCCCTCCTTGACCCCTTCTCTGCCCTGAGGCCCTTAGGGCACAGCTGGGCACCTGCCTGCTCCCCGCCACACCCACTCCCCTCAGACCTGAGGCCCCTGCTGGTCCCCAGCACACACTGCACCTGGAGGCAGGTCCCTCTGCCTGAGGCCCCTGCAGCACCGCCCCTCTGGGGTCCCTCCACCCCTCCCTCTGCTCTGGGCTTCTGTAACGTCCCTGATCATGTCTTGTCCACCTTCGTTGTTTGTGGTCTGTCTCCCCTCCGGACTGGGACCCAGTGAGTGTTCATGGGACAGCTGGATAAAGCCAAGGATTCCTGGGTGACCCTTGGGTGTTCAACGCCGTTCCTTCTCAGAGCACTTTGCACCCCTCCTAACAGCTTCTAAGACAAGTGGGATTCTGGCAGCTGAGGAAACTGGGGACACACAGGCCACGGGGGTCGTGGCAGGACCTGGACCAGGTGCAGCGCGCCCGCTCCCTCCGCCTGAACAGTTTCCCACCAAGAAAGAGCCTGACGGAGGAGCTATTTCGGCCTCCATACAAATATTTATCCTGAGACCGGGCAGGATGAGCTGAGTTTGCACTGGACTCCTCGCCGGGGCCGCACACTGACGCGGGCAGGAGAGGAAAGGAAACCTGCTTCCATCCCTGTGTTGTGGCCTCTCCCAGGGCCCAGGACCGCCCAGGATTCTGGAGATGCAGAGCTGGACCTGGACGAAGCTGTCCGAGGGGGGCGTGTCCAGCAGCCTGCTCCCTGTTCCCCAGTGCCCAGCCTTGTCCCGGAAGCCCCAGCTCTGAGCCAGCCTTCCAGGAGAACTGTCAGCCGGGCTTGGGGTCCAGAACCTCTGCAACCCACTGGGGAAGCCGAGGTCTCTGCAGAGATGTCCAGCCAGAGTGGGACATGGGGGCCACTGCTCCCCAACTTCCCAGCTCCCCTGTGGTGTCTGGGCTTGGCATTCGTGGGCCCATGTGAAAGAAACCAGGCACCACCACCCTGGTGTGCCAGCCTTGGGGCTCTACGTGGCTGGGAGCCGGGGAGGGCCCTTCCTGACTTGGGACACTGGAGAGAGAAGGTGGGCACCTCATGGATGCTGCCTTTCTGGGACCCCAACCTAGACCAGAGCTTTATCAGATCAGCGACAGAGAAGCGACTTTTTATTCTATCTGGCACCAGATTGATTTGCGGAGTCTAAGGTGCCATTCCATTCGATTAGTTTTTGAGCCACTAAGAGACCAAATCAGAAGTTTTGTTACTTTGGGTATAAATCGCACATCCATGGGCCTCAGTTTTTCATCTGCTAAATGGGCATAATGGTAGTTTTTTCATTTCCAACACAAATGTATCTCTCACACATGCCTTGTGGCTGCTGTGCTAGGACAGGGAGCACAGAAATGTCCCTGACATGGTCCCTGCTCTCATCCTTGGTGGGGTGGGAAGAGGACACAGGGGAAACACTCCAATAGATAATCGGGACCCCCAGGAGCGGCACAACAATCACAGCAGGCCCTCAGCACGGCAGGAGCAAGAGTGCTGGTGACCACCCTGGCAGGGAAGGACCACCGGTCAGGCATGCAGGGCGTCAGGAGCTGGTTGAGCCCAGGGCAGAGGAGCAGGTCCTCCAGGCAGAACAGCAAGTGCAGAGGCAGGAAGGAGGGAAACCTGGGGCACGGGCTGGCACCACGCCTGTGCAGGGAGATGAGGGCACTGGGATGGGTGCTGGGGGCGTTGGTGAAGTCGACAGAGCGGCTAATGAGGGGCCCCCGTCCCAGGCTGAAGACGTATGTGTGTGTACGTGTGTGTGCACCAGCAGTCAACAGACTCAGTGTGGCCATGGGGGACCAGCACCTGCACAGGTGTAAGAATTTAACTACACATGAACTCAGCCCAGGTTCCAGGCAGAGCAATCTCCCCGAGACCCCAACAGGTGCTCCCATCCCCTCCAGGCTGTCCCAGCCCCTCTCCTCAGTGCACCCTCCCTGGGGTCCAGGCAGGACAGGTTGGGTACTGACCAGGGACTGCACGATGGCATGGTTGGTGGCGTTCATGCAGGAGTCCAGCGGGAAGGAGCACTCCCCCTCACAGTAATAGGCTGAGTAGCCTTGGGGGGCGATGACCCAATCCTGGGTGAGGGAATGGAAGAAGGTGAGTCCCACCCATGTGGCCCTTCCCAAAGTCCTCCACCCAGCACCTGTCACAGCAGGATTCAGGGCTGCCCCTCACACTCCCTCACTCAGCCTCAGGGACCTGTCAACCCACCCTCGGACCCCTCCTGGGGAGGGACCCCCAAAGCCTGACATCTATCCCCAAGAGCAGTCAGGGCTGGAAAGAGCTCTGTCCCCGACACCTGCCATCAGCACTGGGCACTGCCCTCCTGCCGGCCCCGCCCACGTCTCCTGTAGCTGCTGTCACTGCAAAGGCTCAGAGGCACGGCCACCCTGGCCTCGGTCTCCCTGTTGTAGCTCTGACACTTTACGGCTCAGGGTTCAGGCTGTCTCCATTTTCACAGTTGTTTTGTGTTTTTTTAAATCCTCACCCAAGGATATTTTTCCATTTATCTTCAGATAGAATGGGAGGGAGGGAGAGAGAGAAACATAGATGTGAGAGAGACACATCAATCAGTCACCTCCTGTGCAACCAGAGTCGGGGACATACCACGCAACAGAGGTATGTGTCCTTGACTGGAATCAAACCCACTACACTGGTCTGCAGGTTGATGCTCTAACAGCTGAGCCAGATAGGTCATGGCTCCATTTTTATAGTTTTTACCAAAATGCACTTTTCCACTAGAAAAATAATACACTCTCCTTGTAGAAAATATGGAAAATACAGAAGAAAATAACACATGAGAAAGTAAAATTCTCCCTTCTGTCCCCTCCTGGAGATACACTTAGAATCTTCAGGTGGGGGTCGTCATCTAAGAAAGAAGGGTACAGTAGAAATTACCAGCCAGCCGAGGTCCTGGAAGCTGACATAGAGCTCGTGCCGACGGCAAACCTGCCGACCGTGGGAGCCGTGGACGTCATCTGCAAGGGACAGATGGTGTAAGGTCTTCTCTGGGGTCCTGCTCTGTGCAGTTACCACGGCGGATCCCAGGGTGAGGAATACCCCGATGAGCGCATTTGTGGAATAAATGAATGATGCAAAAAGAAACCATTTGGTCTCATAAAGCCCATCCCTGCAGCCCTCCTGGTGCCATGACCCAGCCCAACTCCTTCCATGGCTCCCAGTGGCTCCCGAGTAACCCCATGCCCAGTCCAGCCCAGCCTCCCCTGACTTCAGCCTGCGGGCCTCCTGATGCTCCAATAAAGTCCTGGGAATCCGTCTGCCTTCAGGCTGTGGCACGTCCTCCTTTCCTGCAGACACCTCCTGCCCTCACCCCACCTGTCCTGCCATACCCATTGCAAGGTCAGTGGCTCGACTGAGGCCAGCCCAAGGGCCGACTCCCAGGAAGGAAAGGAAGGCACATGGTCGGGTCAGGGGGTCCTGTGGGTCTTGCCTGGTGGGGGGACCTTAGCTTAAGCAGCGGCCCTCGGGGGGCCTGGGAGGGGGCCGAGGGCTTGGGAGGGGCCGAGGGCCGCAGGGGGCCTGGGAGGTAGGGGGCCGAGGGCCGCAGGGGGCCTGGGAGGGGCTGAGGGCCGCAGGGGGCCTGGGAGGGGCTGAGGGCTGCAGGCAGGGCTGCCCGCAGGAAGGGCCCCTGACTCTGACGGAGACCTCTGGGCAGGCCTGGTGGCCAGGACAAAGCACAGAAGGGACTTCCAGGTGGCAGGGAGGCCTGAGCGGCAGTGCAGTGGCTGTTCCACCGGGGCAAAGGAGGGTATGAGCAAAGGTGGCTGGAGGTGATCACTGGCTTAACCCCTTCTGAGGGCCAGAGGCTGTCACCACCACTGGCTGTCGGCCAATGTGCGGGCCTCGGACCCAGGCGCTCCGGACCTCACCGAAGATCCCCGGGAGCTTGTTGGGATGCGGCAGCTCGTTGGTTTTTTTCGGCAGCCTCCTCCTCAGGGGCCTCGCTGCCCGAGGGGCCCGGATGGGGCCGGGGCCCGCCCTGAAGAAGGTGACCATGAAAGGCTGTTTGGAGCGCGGTGCCCGTCGCCCCAGCAGCCCGGCCAGGCCAGGATCCACGCTGGGCCCTGAGGGAGAGGACAGAGGGCAGTCACTTGAGGGCAGTGGCTCTGCACGTGGGCACAGCAGGCACCTCTGCCGGGGCGGGGGCGGGGGCAGGGGCACCACGGAGGACCCGAGGGGAGCCCTGTGCCTCGGTTCCTCATCTGAAGACCCGAGTCCCGGCCCCCCCACCCCCAGGAAGGCAGGTCTGCAGGAGAGGGAGGAGGGCCGGTGGACCACAGGGTCGGTATTAGTGAGTCGTGTGCACGGCCACTCGTGAAGCATACAGGTGTGAGTGTTATTTCACACTGATGGTCTCCCTCGTCTCTGCGGTAATCCTGGACCTCCCTGTCACTGAGGACCTCCAGAGTCACTCCCCCTCGGTCTGGGGCTCTGCCCGAGGTCCACCTTCCCCCATACTCCCGGGTGTTCCTGTAGGACTGAGGACACCAGCCGACGGGAGCAGCCCCAGGGCTTGGCCCATGCTGGTTCAGCTGAGCAGTGCCCACAGCAGGGCACTCACTGTTTCCTGACGCCACAGAGGACACCGGGCTCAGTGGGCGGAGACACTGGACCAAAGTCCCAGGGCCCAGGTTTAACCCACGTTGGCCTCATTCCAGAGCCCAAGTTCCTTTAAAAAAAAAGTTTTATTGATTTTTTTTTTTGAGAGAGAGAGAAACATCAATGTGAGAGAGAAACAATGATTGGCTGCCCCCTGCACATCCCCCACTGGGGGTGGAGCCGGCAACCTGGGCATGTGCTCTGACTGGGAATCGAACTGGGACCTCTCAGTCCATGGGGTGACACTCAATCCACTGAGCCACAGGGGCCGGGCTCAAAGGTCAGCTTTTAAACAGCTGTGCTTTAGACCTGTGTCCAGGGGCCTTAGTGAATTGAACACCTTATTAATCCTGAGACTAACCTTTGACCTATGATGTCACCTGCCACAAAACCAATGCGCGGGCCCCTCAGAGGCTCCACGCAGGACTGAACCTGCTAAGACAAGAGGTTGTAGCTGCAGGAGCTGTTGCTGGAAGGAGCCCAGACAGAAGCCGTCTGGGAGAGTTTGGGTCATGGCAAGGTGCTGTCATGAGGAAGCAGCAGAACCACCAGGACACAGGCCACAAGACGCAGGAAGTTCTGCGAGCAGAGGGGAAAGGCCATTGAGGCTGGGACAAGGAGGCAAGGGAGCCAGAGCGATGGCAGCTGTCATCAAGGTGGCACTGGAGGGAGCTCCATGGCCTGGCTGACACATGGGGACAGCCGTGGGCCCGGGCAGCCCTCCGGGCCTGGGTGTGCCACTGCCCTGTCCCGGTTCCCTGGAGAGCCCTGTCCACTGAGGGGCCAGCACTGATTGCTCCCCTGAGGCTACTCATTGTTTGCTTTTCCTTGTGCAGTTGTCTGTTCAAGGATCTTATTGGGGTCTCCTGGGTGTAGAGAGACTGACACAGTAGATCAATTAGGAACAAGTCCTCCCAGCAGCCCCTGAGTGGACAGGGGGCTTCCTTGATCAGCGGGAATTTCCTGCTCTCACCCAAGGGCTCATGTTGGCTGTACGCCCCCTAGAGCTATGCTCAAAAAGTTCAAGCTCCATATCAGGTTTGAACACCCTGGTCTCCAAACACACACAGGTAAAGCCACGTTTTTCTTTTAAGTCTTTGAGAATATTTATGGAGGAAACTCCTGGCGGCATGTCAGCACCAACCGTCTCGCCCCTTCAGTAGCTCCCATGACCGGGTCACTGTCCCACCAAGGTGGTCTTTCTTTCCTCCGGAGACGTCTAGCTATGAGGAGGAGATATGTGTGGGGAAGAGAGGTGAGGCTACAGGGAAACAAATTTAGCAACAATTTGTTTAGAAAGACCCCAGCAGAACAGTCAGGAGGGCCAAAGGAGAAAAATCCTTCATTCAGAAAGCATGTCTTCCAGTCACAAAACGACACTTATGTTACATACATTTCATAGTACTAGTAAAATGGTGCCTTAGCTACACTCTGGGTGGAGTTATTCCCTCCCTCCTGATTTCCCCTACATCCATGATTCATTCATGAAGGAGGAAATCCTTCCTGCGGGATCATCTCAAGCTGCATAGATTTTCTTTTTCTTTATTGATTTTTTTTGTTTGTTTGTTTTTTTTTGTTTAGAGAAAGAGGAAGGGAGAGGAAGAGAGATAGAAACAGTGTTGAGAGAGAATACTGATTGGCTGTCTCCTGCATGCCCTGCACTGGGGATCGGGCCCACACCTGGGCATGTGCCCTGATGGGGAATTGAACTAGCGACCTCTTGGTGCATGGGTCGACGCTCAACCACTGAGCCACACCTGCCGGGCAAGCTGCCTAGATTTAACGTAAGCATCACAGTGAAGAGGGCATCCAATGTCCTCAACAGCTATAGCAGACCATTCTGAGTACTCGCAACATACAAGATAAACTTCTCTGTTTTCCTTTTATTTTATTTAAAGTGATTTCCCTCTTGAGAGAACAAAGTCTTTCTAGCAGTAGAAAGCCTGAGATGCCGGAGAAAACTGGTCAGACTGCTTGGGAAATGGATAAATGCGGTTCCCAAGTTCGTGTGGATGAAATCCTGAGGTTAAAGTGAAAAACAGCCTCTGTGAGCCAGGTCCCCTTCCCAGCCAGGCTGTCACCTGCTGCGCGGGTCTGACGGGTGAGCCGGCAAAGGCGCTCCCCGTGCCCCTTGGGAGTCCTCCGCCGCCAGGCCTCCCGGAGCTCGACCAGCGCCAGGCCTTTCCTCCTGTGCACGTCAAACACGGCCCTTTACATGATGATTCGGGCCACGCACCGCTCCCCAGTCAGGGGCACCGAGCGCTGCTCCATGCCTGTGGGCTCCCTGGCCTTGGTGCGGTGCTCCACAGTGACCACTACTCTGGCCTTGATACTGGACACCAAATCCATCGCACCCCATTCCCTTCACCTTCTTCCAGGTCACCTGTCTGGAAACCTGCATGGCTCCTAGCATGGTTAGGTGGGTGTGTCCCCTCGGATCACAGCAAATGGGTGGTCGCTGGAGAAAACAGCCCCAGGAAGAATGGCGACCGTTTGCTTGCCCGCATTGGTGAGGTCTGCGCCTACGTCCTCTTTTAATGGAAATGGCCCCGAGCCCGGGATCCCACTCACTGTGGAGATGAACAGTCATACTGGGTGGATGTAGTTCCTGCCCAGAAGAGGGATTCCTATGCCCACGTTGGCATACATGCCAGCCTCAAATTCAAGAGTTGCCGTTCGACGATTCACTCCCTTCATCTGCAGACTTGGCTTCTCCTTCTTCCTCTTCCCAGAGTGTTAAGGGCTCAATTCTTTTCTCATACTTTTTCCCTGTATCACGTGATCTACATATATGTCAGGAACATGAATGTCTTCCGGAGCAAAGGACCCCACATCCACAATTTCTTCAACCTCCGCCACAGAGGTTTCGGCAGCTTTGCACATGGGCACATTGACATTCCTGGAAATGACATTTCCCACACAGCTGCCCTTCCACCCTTTCACCAAAGCAAAATCCGCCGTGATGCGTGCCCCAAAACAGTGTTGCCGGAGAAACTCCCTCACCTGTCTGGGCTGACTCATGATGGTGATGTGGCAGTCATGGTCGTACCCGATGGGGGTGCCTCCTTCCTGAACTGGGTCCCGCTAGGCCCTGGGCATGTAGAAGGTGGGTACCCCAGCCCCACCTGGCCCTGTCTGCACGGATCACTGGACCAAGGTGCCCTGGGTGTGATCTCCAGCTCCAGTGCACCAGCCAATAACTCGCGCTCATAGCATGTCATCACCCAGGTAGGTGTGGCTGATGAGATGTGGGTGACCCACCTGGTCACTAGTAAAACGTCCAGCTAGCAGTTGTCCATACCATGTTGCTGATCACGGTCAAGTCCTTCATGTGGGTCTTGAGCAGCACCCCTATCAGGTTCTGGGGAGTCCCACAGAGCCCGAATTCGCCAACCATGATGTTCGCCCCGTCAGAGATGTCCTTCGCGGCCTCTGTGGATCCGTGTAGAACTTGGCCCCGGCACAAGTGCAGGTGGTGGGCCCACATATGCAGCCCTTGGCCCTTGAAGGCTGCTCCAGAGCCTGCTGGGATGGGCCCTGCCAGGGACAGGCTTGGCTGGGGTGCCAGGGAGGTGATGCGTTGGCCCTCTGGTGCCCCTGTGCCGCCTGGCCTCCGTCTCTGACTGAGGGGCACCCGAGGTAAGGAGCTTTCTGGCCCAGGAAGGGCAGACAGCAGCGAGACCTGGCCTGGGACTGTTCACCCAGATAGGGAAGGAGCTGACCCTGAGTAGCCACCTGGTCCTAGGGCACGGAGGCCCCCTATGGGTGCCACTCAGGAGAAGACTGGGCCGCCAGTCCCTTCCTTCTCCGTCACTGAGCCCCTTCCCCAGGTGGCTTGCTCCAGTTTTAAGGCCCTAAATGCACTTAAAAAAAAAAAATTATTTATTTATTTATTTTTTTGTTACAGATATTTCTCCTTTTTTACCCCATTGGCACCCCCTCCCCACTCTAAATGCACTTTTATATGTCACTGGTTCCTGTGTCTCCGGCATGCTCCTGTCCCGGAATGACATTTTTATGGATGACTGCCAGGGTTATCAAGGGTATCAGAGCCCAGAGAGAACTCTGCATTTCCTGCCTCAAACCTCCCCTCCGTTAAAAAAAAAAACTATTAAAAAAATCCCCTGGCTCAGTCCACTTTGTTCCGACTCTGCTACCCACTTTTTTTTTTTTTTTTATCCTCAACCGAGGACATTTTTCCATTTTTTGTTCAGGTAGAGTGGGAGGGAGAGAGAGGAACAGAGAGAGAGAGAGAAACATCGATGTGAAAGGAACACATCGAGCGGCTGCCACCCGCACAACCGACCAGGGCCGGGGACAAACTGCAACCGAGGTACGTACCCTTAGTGGGAGCCGAACCCGGGTCTCTCAGGACCACAGGCTGATGCTCTAACCGCTGAGCCAAACCGGCCAGGGCTCTGCTACCCACTTCTTTCGTTTCTGCTGCTGCCCACCCTCACAGCCCCACCTGGACATTGCTGCCGGGCAGGTCTGGCTTCGGCCACTCTCGTCCCCCAGTTTACACACCCCACTGAAGCCAAGGGGCGTTCCTCTTATGCATATGATAAATAAAGTTTTTACTTTACAGTAGTGGAGATGAACCAAAAGTTGCAGATAGTACAGAGAATTCCCATATACCCAGACCCCATGTCCCTGGGAAATGGTGACATTTAAATGACTATAGTACACGTGTCACAACCAACGAACTGATATTGGTATCTTCTTATGAACTTAACAGCACCATTCATTCGGATTTCATTAGTTTTCCCCAAATTCCGTTTGATCTCCCAGGATCCTGCAGGGCACTGAGTCATCACGACTCCTCAGGCACCTCTGGGTTGTGACAAATTCTCAGGCTTTCCTTGTTTTTGATGATCTTGACAGTTTTGAGAAGTACTTGTCAGGCATTCTGCAGGCTGTCCTTCATTTTGGTCTGTCTGATGTTTTTCTCATGGTTACACTGGGGTTATGGGTTTTGGGAGAAGACCCCCAAGGAGAAGTGTCCTTCTCATCCCCCATATCCAGGAGCCAAATGAGTTATTCATAGGAACCTTGACCACCTGGCTGAGATGGAGCTGGTCAGCTCTCCCCACTGTCAAGTTCCCTCCCCTCCCCCTACACACTGTCCTCCGAGAAGCCAGTCACGGAGGAGAGCCCCCACTGAGGGATGGGAGTGATGCCCACCTCCTTGGGGGGGTCTTCCACAAAAAGCTGAATCAGATCCTGCCACCTTCCACTGCTATTCCATTCAAGAAGCTCCCTAAAAACTCCAACCCCTTACCCTGCTTTACCCCGACTCAGAATGCCCTGCCTGCCTCTCAATCTCCTCTCCTTCCAGCCTCTCCTGGTCCACTCTGCTCCAGCCATGGCAGTCCCTCGATGTCGCCACACACGCCAGTCTGGGGCCCACCTTCGGGCTTTCTATCCCCACTGCCTGGGATAAAGGAGGCTCTGTCCCCACACACCTGGTGAATGAATGAATGAGTGAATCCTCCCTACAGATGAGAAAAACAGAGGCTTGGTAAGGTAAGTAACCTGCCACGGTTTCAGTCAGGAAGCTGCAGAGCTGCGATTCAACCCAGACCTCTCTGATCAGAGCCCAGGGAAGGTTTGCTGCCGGACCCCTGAGTCTTACCGTCCTCTGTTTCCACGTGGAGGCGGAGTCCCAGGTCCTTGTTGTGGTTCAACAACCAGCGGTCACTGGCTGCTGTCACGTCCAACACGAGCCAGCCCTCGTCCTCAGCTCGGAGCGTCTGAAGATCCAAAAAGAACAAGTCAGACTCCCTGTGGATACGAAAGAACAATTAACCGAAGCCGGCACAGCTGCCTTCGTGTCTCCAGTGCCCACCTGGGAACCACTCGTGGGGCAGGCATCGACCCTCCTGGCTCTCAGCTGGGCGCCTCACTGCCTTATCTCACTGTATCGACCGTGAAAGGTGCTAGTGCCCCGTGGACAGATGGGGAAACTGAGGTTTATGAGCTCAGTGACCCGTCCAAGGTCCCACAGCCAGGATGCCAGGATGCCAGGGTGCCTGGGTGCCAGGGCCTTGGGCCAAGCACCCTTCATCTCTGAGGATGTGCTCCCAGGAAGCTCCCCTTCTGTCCCCGGGGAAATGTACCCCCACGGCTGGGCGGACACACCCACAGAGGCTTGGCTGGGGGCAGGGTGTGGGGCAAGCACCTGTTGGCCTGCTCTCTGACCACCTCGAACATGCTGACATGGAGGGTCCTGTTGGGCAGGTGGGTGCTGGGCAGCTTGTAAATCCGGAACTCAGCAGCTGTGACCGCCTCCCCCGCTGGGATCTGGGTCAGGTCAAAGCGGAATTCCTTCCAGTGGGGCTCCTGGTGGCCCAGGGCGGGGTCGAGCTCCACTGCAAGACAAGGTGGGCTGGAGTTCACTCCCGGTTCTGGGCTCGGGCTCCCGGGGGGCAGGGCCCAGAGGGAGCCAGGGTCCTGGGCAGCTGGGAGGGGCATTTCCTCCTTGGGGAATGGGCTGGCTCACAGGCTCTGCCCCAGGTGCTGAGAGGGCCCCGTGAGCCCTGCAGTGAGGTGCCCGGCACAGCGCCTGACACACAGCGGGGCCCACAAGGGCAGCTTCCATTTCTGGCCCCCAAGCCTCAAACCCAGCAGGTCTCAGCCCAGCCCCCTGCTGGCTCTGGGACCCACAGGTGAGGCAGAGAGGACGTGTCCCTCCTCTGGAGAGCTGGACTTCAGACCCAAGGCAGAAGAGGCCACGGGGTGGGCAGGGCCATGACCGAGTACACTTCTGAGTCTATCGATGTGTGTGGATGGGACCTGGGGAACAGTGAATGCTCATGCTGGGCCTTGAGGGGTGTCTGTGAGGACATGGGACACGGACACTGCAGAGGGAGGGACCAGTGTGAGCAAAGGCCTAGAGCTGAGGGACTGACAGCACAGACAGGGAAACAACAGCCATAAAACACTGCAAACGGTCAAGGTTCCTCTTGGGACGAGATGAAGGAGGAGGGAGGGCCAGAGGAGAGGTGGAAAGGAACAAGAAGCAACAAGGTAGGAGTCACAGCTTCTCGAGAGGCCCCGTCAAGTGCTGGGGAAGTCGGAGGGTCCCATGTGTGATGGAATCTGAGCAGGCTTCCTGGAGGAGGTGACATCTGAACTGGCTTAAAGGACGGGACGGGGTCTTGGCAGGTGGAGTTGGTGGGAGGGCATTCTAGGCAGAGGTGACATCGAGTGCACAGGTTGAGTGGGCCAGGGCCACCCACAGCTCAGCAGGGTGGGGTATGGGTGTGCGTCTGGCTGTGGCCTGACTGAGGAGGGTTGGAGTTCTGGCCTAGGAGCATGGGCTGTGCCTCTGGCCAGTGGGGGGCAGGGTTCCGGGCAGCAGGGGAGCAGGTGGGTGGCGTGGTGTGGAAGCTGTGCGTGGAGGTGGGGAGAAGCACAAGCTGGAGGGGGACCCGAGGTGGCTGCGTTGCGGGGGCTGGTCCAACACTCTGGGCAAGAGGCCGCTTGTGCAAAATAAATCCCACATTTCCCCAGCTGCCGGAAATGCCCAGGACAGTGTATTTAGGGCCGTCTCACTTTAGCCTTCTGTCACTTTCAAACACTAAAAATCTGTGTTTCCGGAAAGCAGGGGCAGGAGCCGCCCAGCACCTTCCCCCAAACCCAACACTGAGATTTTAATTGCATGTCTGTGAGTCTTTTTAAAAATTCTCTCTCTGGCTACTGGGCTCAGTGACCACAAGTCACCAGGCTGGTGGCGGAGGTGGATGTGGGGAGCACTTCCTGTCCTGTGGTGGGAACCTGGTCCAGTGATGGATGGGCAAACAGCTGTGCGGGGTGGGGCCAGCGCACACACGTTTGGGCAGGAGGAGAGGAGTGTTTCACCCCCAGGCCATCAGCACACAGGGCACTGGACACCCAGCAAGTACCCGCAGGGAGACACAGGGTGGCATCGGGGTCCTTCCGCACAGATGGAGAGCGTGGAGGGCAGGGTTCTAGACAGACAACTTTGGTGACAACTGCACGGGTTCAGGGACCACACGTAACCTCCGTTACGTGGCTGTGTAAGACTCCCCGGTCTGCAGGATGAACCAGGTCCAGGCTGTTGGCCGTCACAGGGTGTGGCACAGAGAGGGAAGGGTGTCATTCCTCACACCCTTCATCAGACCCTGACACAGGTCACCAGGAGCTGACAGGTGGGTTACAGGGTCACTGGGAGTCCCTGTCTTCGGGCCTGATGCAGATTTTCACGTTGGCCCCTGGGACAAAGGGAACAACCCACAAACCTGCCAGCTCCAGGCGGGCACCGACCCTGCGGCCTCCCTCCCTTCCCGGGTCAAGAGCACCTTGTTCCCCTGAACTGACTCTAGTTCCCAACTTCCGTCCCGTGTGTTTTGCTGAACCACCGGGAGCTCCAGCACAGGAAACTGCCCGCCCTGGCCGTTCCAGACAAGCACCAGAAAGTGGGGAACTTTTAGGAAAATAATGCTTTTAAAACTTTCTGGGACCTACCAGTAAAGTAGACATTCCTGTAACTGGCCAAAGGGAGTGCCCCCTCTCTTTGCTGGAACTCTGTGGATGCAGAGCTTTCATTGGCTGCTCCTTTGGGTTAGGGAAGATATCCCCAAAAGCTGAGTGAGGAAAAGCATTTGTTGGGACCTGCCTATGGAGTCCCTGGGCAGGCTGCCTTGTTTTAAGCCAGGGACATAGCACTGAGAAGGGTAGGTGCCCTGGCCGCTAACCTTAGCTTCTGGTCCTCGCCCTGAACGGTCCTTTCCCCGTGTGGGCTCAGTCTCCTCATCTGTGCAGTGGGGAGACTAGGAGCCTTTCCACGCAGGGCGGTCGAAGTTCTTTACAAAGGACAGGGACTATGAGATCGGAGCCGCGGCTACTCCTTAGGAGTCGGGATGGGTGCTGACCTCCAATTTCTGAACTTAATTGATGTATCAAAGTGAAGACATCCAGCCAGCACCATCAGGAGTTTCATGTATGAAACTCAAGAGCCATGAAGGGAAAAAAAGCCATTTGATTTCTTTTTCTGAATAAAAGTATGAAATGAAAGATTATAGAACATCAAATGTATCAATTCAACTGAAAGGCATTTGGATAGCTTCAAGGTGCCTCCTTTTTACCTGCCTGACCTTTGTCAAGGCATTTGATCCTCAGGGCCTCAGTGTCCCCACCTGCAAAATGACCAATTGATACCAGGTCAAATGAAATTGTAAAAAGCCATGTGCTATTATAGCTGGTATTCGGTGACAGCCCAGCTTTAACACATTACTCAGGAGCATTTCCTTTTCAGTAACTCTTCATGCCCAGCCTCCACCTTTCCCATAACCAGGGTCTGGAATCTCCCGAAGATGCCCAGGCTCCGAGAGGCAGCCCTCAGGCAACACCATGGGGGCCAGCACCCAAGTTCTGGCTCAGGCACAAAGCAGAAACTGACCCTTTTTACATGAAAGTGCTGATGATTCCTGGATATCAAGCTCAAAGGACAGAGATCACCACAGTCTCCTTGCACAGTTCCACACACCTGGAGGGGCCTAGGAGTCCCACCGTGTAGGCTCCTTCCACTGCGGTGTTCCTCCCCCCACCGTCTGAGGCTGAGACAGCAGGGGAAAAGCCAAGCGGGACTTGGCCTGTCGCTGCTCCCATCCTGCTGCTAGTGTCCCGTGGTCCTCGGAGGGAGTTTATGGGAAAAGCGAAGGTCTGTACAATGTGATTTCTCGGGTTTTCCCAGTAAAATTTTGCTGCTGGTTGTGGGGTTGGAAAGTTCATTCGGGGTTCCCTGGCAGATTCGGACAGGCTGGGTGGGAGCAGGGGGTGCTCCCCGCCTGGCCTGTGTTCTGGAATCTGGCCATCAGAGGTGCGTCCTGCCAGGAGTCCTCTCCGCGGTGGCGCTGGTGGGCGTGGGAACCACTGGCATTTGGAGCAAGGTTTCTGGATAGTAAATTATTTCCCCCATCTGCAAAATCTGGGGCTTGGATTGCTAATGGCTAGGGGGTGGGGGCGAGCATGTGAGAGATGACTTCTGACTACGCTCTGGAGACGCTCTAAGAACGCTCCCCTTCCCCAGTCCATCCAGGAGTGTTACTCACTTCCACTTCATTTATTCGACTTGTAAAGTAGTGCTTATCGAACAAGAGAAAGCTGTGAAGGATATCGGGACGGGAGGCACGGGGGATAATGCAAGGAGGACGGGTGGGAGTGATTTTAGGTTGAAATGATTTTAGAGTATTTAGATGTAGAGAAAAGCTGTTGAAGAATAGTACATGGCTTCCCGCAAGCTCTTTGCCCAGCTTTCTGAGGATAGCATCTTACATAAACAAACCATAGGATAATGATAAAAAACCAGGAAATTGATATCGGTACAATACCGTTAACTAAGTATTGACTTTTCCTGAATTTTACCAGTTTTTCCACTAATACTCTTTTTCCGTTCCAGGATCCAATCTAGGATCCCACCTCATATTTAGTTGTTAGGTGTCCTTGGTCTGCTCTGATCTATAACCGTTGCTAAGTCTTTCCTAACCTTGACACTTTGAAGAGCACTGGTCAGTTATTTTGTGGCATGTCCCTCCAGATGAGTTTATCTGATGCTCTCTTGGTAAATTAGATTGAAATTATGGATTTTAGCCAAGACTAGCACAGAAGTGATGTCCCCTTCTAAGCACATCAAATTGTAGGACAAAGCAAATAGTATGTTAATGTTAGGACCAAGTTATTCAGTGAAAAAGAAAATAGAAATAAAAAATGTAAGATTGAACTAAAAGCCTAAAATCCTAAATTTGAATTGGAAATGTCAGTTTGATGTCATGATCTGTGTTTTCCTCTCAGAAAACACATATTCCCTAGCTTTGTCCACTGAAAAAGCCCTCACACGATGGCCAGGCCAGGGTAGCCCCAGGGCCCAGCACAGTCTCGGAGGACCCCGCCCCTCAGCCAGGCCCGGGAGAGGTGGCCGCTCTCCCACCCAGGGCAGGGAATGCATGAGCAGAGCCGGGACAGCTCGAACCAGAGGGCCAGCAGCTCTCAGAAACTCCAGGAGAGAGTTAAAAGTACTCAGAAGCCAACATGAAGAGGCTTTGTAATGGTCCAAAAAGGACAATTTGAGCATCAAAGAGAATAACACCTGCAGCAGATCATGAAACATGTTGCTGTGGACAGGGTGTCTCATTCTTGGCACTCTCGTCATTTTGGACCAGATACTCCTCTGCTCTGGGACCGTCCTGAGCACTGCAGAGGTTTAGCAACATCTCCAGGCTCTGCAGTCCAACAACCCCATATCTTCAGGCAGTGCCAACTGTCCCCTGGGAAGACTGCTAGGAATCAGTTCATTATTCTAAAACCTGGTAAATGAGGGGAGAAACAGTCAAATCCGGGGGAGGAAAGGGGCCAGTCATATAAAGAGGCGGAGGACGAGCCTTCCAGGCAGAGGGAGCAGCAAAGGCAAAGCTCCTGCACGTCCCAGAAACATTCGGGAAGCTGGAGGAGCTGGAATCTAGGGGTCCAGGGCGAGGTGTCCGAGATGAGGCTGGAGTGACTCGCACGGCCAGTTCTCAGTTCTATCTCTCAACCCTCAAGAACTCGGCACAGTGATTCGAGGAATCTCTCTGATTCAGCAACAGTGTGATGAAATTCAACTCCTGCTGATGCGGTGCCAGTCCATGACCCAGGAGGTGGGTTGGAAGCCCCTGGAGTTTCCTGCAGCCAACAGAGACTTGACAGCCAGCTCCATGGACACCAGGGCTGGTGGGGCATGGACCCAGGGTCAGGGACAGACACTGTTTCTACAGGCACCTTATTTTCTACAAACTCCACTTGGTGGCAAACACTCAAAGGATTTACTTTCTTAATCCCCTTCCTTGGCTCCAAAAAAAATTAAAGCATTACAGGACCTTCTCCTCCAACCCTAAACCTTCGGTCCCACGTTTGCAGGAAGGGCCCCTGTGGGCAGGAGGCGGCCTCTACCGCCACGACCAGTCAACATTCTGCGTTTCCATGCCTGAGGCCCTGCACCCGCCCCTCACAGGCTACACCTCCCGATGCCACACCCTGCACCCACCAGCCCTGCACCAGCAAAGGCTTCAGCTATTTTTGTGCCCTGGACAAAATTTAGAGTCACCTAGATGACCTAAGTCTATCTTGTTTCTGACCCAAAAGTAAGACTTCACAAGACCCCCACTTCCTCCAGCCCAAGGCAGCTGTTAAGAGACTAGAGTCTTCTGACCGTCTGTCCTTCCTGCCCTCAAACTCTTCCCCAGCCCTGCAGGGCCCCAGGACCCCCAAGCTCAGCTCTGCATTCCAGGACCCCCCTGAGCTGGCCCTGCCGGTCCACTGGCTGCCAACACCCTCCCCTGCGTCCCTCCTGGAAGCCACCCTCTTCCGCGTGGCCCCCATCCCATGTCTGAAGGCTGCTTTCCTCTCAGTCTAGCTGTGAAAGTCCCTTGTCCTCCTCTGACCCCACAGATCAGCCTGCTGGGCTCGCCCTTTCCCCATCCCAGGGACCCCTGTCCCTGGTTCATCCGCCCCATGGCCGGTGAGCAGTTTGGGGGCAGAGACCAAACAATGCGAAGTGGAAGCGGGAAGCTCTCCGTGGCCCCCTTATTAACCCCCTGTGTTCCAATGGCCCAGAGGGGGGCCAGGCCCCTTTCTCCCAAGGGCTCCTGGTCCCCAGGAGAGTGGCTCAGTGTCCAGCACCCCTAGCCCTTGAGCTAGGGAATTGCTACTGGTCTGAGAGAGGCTTCCATATCACAGTGTGTCCATCAGAGGCCACTCATGTTTTTCACTTTCCCGTGGGACTTGCCAGTCCTGAGGTGGAGGGCAGGCTCCCCCAGGGCCCCAGAGGCGGACAGGCTGGGCCTGTCTGGCTGGTCCTGCCAGTAACGGAGGCCAAGGGGCCCACTTCAGACCTAACACAAGGCGCGGGTCCCCACGGCCCGTGCAGGCCCACTGGGGAGCCACAGAATTGATCACCTATCGATTCTGCTTCCTGAAGGGCTTCCTGAGCCAGAAATCTCAGTGCTGCTGAGAGGAGGCCCAGGGTTTCATTGCTGAGGTATTTTTAGTCAGTTCTCGTTACTGACTTTTTTCAAGCTCTGTCCATAAATGGCTCTGCACTCATAATTACCGGTCCGGGCCTCAGACGGCTTCAGACCCAAATTAAAGGGAACACCGCACACGCCACCACATCAAGCCGGCCACGGCCAAAAACAGATCCAAGGAGATGTGAGCAAGGAGGATGCGATCCCTCCAGTTCAGACCCGGGGAAAACTGAACTGTGGGCGCTTCCCAGAAAGATGTGGTCTCGGGAACACGTCCCTCTCTCCCCTGGGGAATGTGTCCCATGAGGAGGTGGGCTGCTTGTGCCTCCACCCTGGGCCTCACCCCTGGAGGAGCCCCCATCAGGAGGCAGGGGTGGGCACATTCTTTGGTCAGAGCTGCAAAGGCCTTCAGGGCGACTCTGCATAGGTGGGGAAACTGAGGCCCAGAAGGGGCAGACTTGCCAGGGGTCACTTGTCAGGTTGGGGTCCTCCACGTGGACTTTCAGGCTCGAGCTGATATAAAATGAGCGGCCCTAGAGTTCCCCTGGGTGGCAGTACAGGGGACACCTGTCTTCAAGGTTCTGCTGTCAACAGGTGCCCTGAGAATGCCTGCTGAAGCCACCTTCCTCCAAGCAAGACCCCGAAGGGACTCAGGATCCCGGGGGAGGACCCAGGGACATGCCGCACCCATCGTCAGCTTCTGAAAAGACAGAGAGGGCTGGCCCTGCCTCGCCCGCCAGCCAGGCTCCTCCACCCGAGCACCTGACTCACAGAGATGGGGTGCTTGGCAGGGGGAGGGGCAGGAAGTCAGATTGGGTCCCTGTTCTCACGGTGCATGGTCTCCTGGGGAGAAGGAGAAAGAGGGTAGACACACACCTGAATCTACAAGCAGGAAGAGACTGGAACCCTAAGAATAACACACACGATGGAGCATGGAGGCTCTGACCATGGAAGGAGCCTGTCTCTTTGGGAGGAGTGAAGGGGGGGAGGAGTCAGGTCTATGGAGACCCCTGCCTACCCACTTTTAAAACCAGAAAGGGAGGCGAGTGTGGTGTATGCAGAGGGTATAAGATGGGCAAAGGCACTGAAGTAGGGTGGAATGCACCGATCAGCTCCCATCCGTGAGGTTCCTACCATGGGCGGGCACCCAGCTGGCCTTACTGCACATTTCGCTTAGTCCCACACAGCCCTGGAAGGTAGGCCTCCTGCACCTCAAAGGTGTCTTTATTTTTTTTCCCCTTTATTGATTTTAGAGAGAGAGGAAGGGAGAGGGAGAGAGAGACAGAAACATCCATGAATGAGAACATAGACTGGCTGCCTCCTGCATGCCCCCCACTGGGATCGGGCCCACAATCTGGGCATGTGCCCTGGCTGGGAATCGAACAGGTGACCTCTTGGTGCATGGGTCGACACTCAACCATTCAGCCACACTGGCTGACATGAAAGGTGTCTTAAAAGTGAGGAGACATCTGACAGCTCCCAGGTGGCAGAATTGGATGAACTCTCAGGTTTAATTTAGCCACAGAGGGATGAGTACAAGGATGCTCAGAGCAGCTTTATTTAACCTCAAACTGGAAACAAGCCAAATGTCCATTAATAAGAATGGATAAATGTGGTGTAGTCATGCAATGCAATACAATTGATTTATAAAAAATAACTATAGCACCCTGGCCAGTTTGGCTCAGCGGTTAGCACATCGGCCTGCAGTCCAGAGAGTCCCCACTAAGGGCACGTACCTCGGTTGCATTTTGTCCCCGACTCCAGTTGGGGTTGTGTGGGTTGCAACAACTTGATGTGTCTTTCTCACGTCGATGTTTCTCTCTCTCTCTTCCTCTCTCCCTCCCACTCTGTCTGAACAAAAAATGGAAAAATGTCCTCGAATGAGGATTAAAAAAAAAAAAATTACTTTAGCTGCAACCTCATGGATGAATCTCAAAAATACTATGTTGAGTGAAAAACCAGACACAAGAGCATGTTCTGTATGATTCCACTCACAGGAAGATCAAAGAACAGGCCACATGAAGAGTGGTGACGAAAAGCAGAGCCTGAGGGGTGAGCTGCTAGGGCACTCACCCAGGGGCACTCATGTTATATGTTCCTGTGTGGTCTGAATTTTGTGTAATGAGCATATTTTCTTTCTGTAAACCCGCAAACAATAGACACTTCTAAAACAGTTTACAACATCCATTCAGTAGAGTTCTGATTCAGAGGCACTTACTGGACCTAATGATGGGCCAGGTGTGGGGTGGTGGAGAGGCAGCTTCTGTGTAAGAGAAGAGCAGAGGGTGTACAGGCAGGGAGACCACCTGCTGTGTGGCTTGGGAAAATCACCTAACTTCTCTGAACCTCACTCCTTAAAACAAAGATGTGACAATAACCCTGCGATGCAAATGAAGGAACAGGTGTGGAGGTCTAGGCATGGGGTCATCCCTGGGTGTCATCTCATACGATCCCTGAGCAGCCCCACAAGGTGGGTACTATGAGCATCTCTATTTTACAGAACAGGAAACTGAGGATCTGAGAGGTGGACTGGAAAGTACAGATCACACTAAGAGCAGGTGGTGGAGTCAAAATGCAAATTCTGTCAAGTCCCAGGTCAGAACTCTCCATCCCAGTCCTGTCTACTCTCCCACTGTCCACCCCCTCCTTGTGTCCAGACAGGGGTGTCACTCTCTAGACCACTTGACAATCCCCTTATGGCTCTTGTGTTTGTTATTTGTCTTTCCCACTACAAGGTCATTTCCATGAGGAAGGGATGTTGTTTTGTTCAGTCATATCTCAGTAACTAGAACTGTGCATGGCATAGAGCAGGTGCCACATGACTATTTGTTGAGTGAACTGGTGAAAAAAACGGAAGAATTCCTTAGTGAAGAACCAAAGAAAGTGACCCTGGAGCTCATGGAGGTACAGAGTCATCCCTTCCAGGTCTCGGGGCTGAGCAGGACCTGGGCCCAATGCCTCATTCCCACCAAGCTCTGCCTCTCCCAAATCCAACAGCCTGTTTGTCAACACCTCTGTCCTCAGTCACCCAAGACTCAGGAAGAAATCAGTCTGGTGCAGGGAAGGGGCAGGACAAAAGGGAAGATGGCTCCATTCATTTCTGGCTGGACTTCTGCCTGCAGTGCTTTTGTGCCTCAGTTTCTCAATCTGGAAGAGGAGTACCTGTCACCACACTGATATGAGATAAAAGGTTCAGGAGAAACAGAGTTGGTCCTTCTCGCCTCTTCTCCCCTTAGGAGGGGCTGGGCCGGCCTAAAGTGCCCAAGGTGCAGCCAAGGAGCTGTGCTCGGAGGGATGGGGTGGTGGTGTGAGGAGGTATCTCTGACAGAGTCACATGGTCAGAGCGGGGAGGCCCTCATTTTTCTGGCTCCATCACTGTCGACTGGATGGGAACCCAGAGGCCCAGCGCAGGGAAGGGACATGGTTCAGGACATGGAGGAATCCACGGCAGCCCTGACAGGACAAGACGCTGGTGTTGCCTCCTCTCCTCTCGCTGAGCACAAGCAACACCAGGGACAGGCTCTGTCTGCTCCACATGGGTATTGATTGACCCCCATCACTGTTTCCTGCCAAGATTCTACAAAGCTGAGATTGACAGACAGGCCAGGCAGGGCGGCCAGCTCTGACCACAGCCCTGGCCTCCTAACACAGGCATTGTCCATCACGACATGAGCTCTGAAAGCATCTGCTCAGAACCCAAGGCCTGAATGATGAGCTGGAGGCCTGTGAGAAGTCCGTGGCCTCTGGGTTCCACAGGCTGCCACTGTGGTCAGGGACCTGGCTGGCACCAGGCCTTGTTTCTCAGGAGCCAGGTGAGGCCAATAGAGGCAGGAGGTGTGGGAGCCTGGGCGTGGGCACTGATAGCACAGCAACTCTGCTATCAGACTCCACGTGGTTCAGGGGCCTGGGGATAGGGCCTCCAAATGAGAAAAGAGTCCTGCTAGGTGTCATCACTCTAGGTAATTACCAGTTAAAACCACTTTCACTGAGAGTTCTACTAGTGCAATTAGTATGTCAGAATAAAGACGTCCCTTCTGACCGCTGGTTGGGCCCACCCACAACTGGGCTTCCACTGCACAAGGACCAGCCTGTTGATCCCACAGGCCTTAGATCTTAACAAAACACACAGCGATGGTGGAGGAAGAAGCTGGGATTTGGAATCCACAGCCTGGATGATGACATGAATGTGCTGTGTGGGCCTGGGCTGGCCACTCAAACTCTCTGAGCCCATGAAACAAGGCTGGTAAATCAGCTTCGCATGGTTCTGCATGGATAAAATGAGGACTTCTAGAGCTATGGAACTTCAAATGCTAGTCTTTATTCTAAAATTAGGTGGAAACACCTGTGGTTGGCTTTTAAGTTCTGTTTTTGGGTTTTACATGTGTGTAAGACACATGAGGACTTTCATGTCACATCTGAACCAAGGCTGGGTGGTAGCTGGAAGGGACTGGACTCAGCAGTGATGAGGCCCAGGGTCACCCTAAAAGAGGGGGCTGACTTTCTGCTCCTCCCATGTATTAACCAATCACACAACTCTGAGGATGCACTGAGCACTAGGAGCCCCATTTTACAAGAAGGGACCTGAGGCTCAGAGAGGGGAGGGACTTGCCTAAGATCACACAGCAGAGTCAGGAGGGGAACCAGGTCTTCCTGAGCTCAGGAAGCTGCTTGAATCACAGCAGCAGCTCCCACTAGGGCTCTTCACGCCTTGACCCAGGGGATGCGGGTTGAAGCAGGACATGGGCTGGGCCGTGACTCACTGTAATAGATGGCTCCCTTGGGGTCATTTTCCGGGTGACTCCATCTACAGCTCTTCTTGGTCCTGAGCCCTGGGTCAGCTTGTCCCAAGTACAGAGCTCCAGCCTCAGTTCCACATATTCTGTCCCTAGTCCCCACCCTGCCCTCTAACCAGGAAGGCAGCATCTAGAACTCAGTGACCCAAGTCCTGTGCTTGGTACTGGGCTCTCTGCAGAAGTTAACAGCTGCCTCCTACTGCTCATTCCCCCACCTCAGCCCACCATCAGTTCTGGATTGGAAGGGACAGGCCTCTTTGGCTGTCCCCTCTCTGTGCCCTTGTGTAGGAAGCACGTAACTGAGGACCCCACAATTCCTGCTGCTGCTCCATCCTCTGGGTTCCTCTGCCTAAACTACTCTGAAAGTTCCCTCAATCCTAAAAGTCTGCCCCCATCACAGCAGAAATGTCCTTGAGGACTGGATGTAGGGCCACACCACCTGGGCCTGTCCTGGCTCAGCCACAGAGAGGCTGTGCTATCCTGGGCATGACACTGCCTTTCCAAGCGTCACTGTCCTCCTCTGGGAGATGCAGATGAATATCATGGCTGTTAACTGGGCTGTTGGGAGGATTGAGTGATGCTGCAGGTGAAGGGAGGCTGGTGGCCTGGGTAAGGGTCCTCTTCCGGCTCTCAGCCCCTCAGCTCTCCCCACCTTGAGCTGAGCTGTAGTCTTTGAGTCCCCAGGTCCAGTCTGGTGTCTTTCAGAGCCCAGACTCCTGCCCATCACTGGCCACAGAAAGGAGAAAGAGTGGATGGGGGACAAATATTCATGATTATAGATTAAAGAGAGTTTAGTAATGGAAAAAGATATCTTTGAGAACTTAAGGGTAAATGGCTTCCAACATTTGTGTGAAATTTGGGCAGAGAGGGAAAGCTGGGCTTTGCCTGGGAGACCAAAGAGGGTCCAAGCTGCCCACTGGGCCATTCCAGAGGCCTGGACACTCACTGCATGTCAAGCCATGTCCCAGGTTCTAGGCATGAATGGCAAGACCTGCCCCACTGGGCTAAGTCAACTCCTACCCCACCTGATCCCCTGACAGCCACACCCCCACCTACAGGCTCTGGAAGAGGCTACCGTGGACTCCGACATGTGGGTTTTCCTTCGATCTGGTCATTTTGGTGATGTGACCCGGGTGTTCTACAATGAACTTTGTCCCTCTCTTCAGTACTGCCCTTATCACAGTGACAGCATCACAGCCTCTGTTTACACATCCGTCTCCCCAGGACCAGACTCTTCCTGGCACTGCCCAGGTCCACCTGACATCACATGATTCCTACCCTTGGGTGTGTTTGAGAGCGGGGTGACTGGGCACACCCCTAGACTAGCATTCCTGCGTCTGCCCTGCCCGACCCACAGCTAACTGAGCCCCACACCCCTCAGACCTGGCCACCCTGACCTGGGCAGTTCCCACTGCCCTGTGGGGCCCTGTCCACCACACGATGACTCCTGGTTCACTGCAGGGGCACCCACTGTCCAAGGATGCGCACGCTCCCCTGCAGCCCGCGTTCCTCCCCGAGGGCCCCCCGTGGGAGCGCCCGGACACTCGGCCCGCTGTCCCCACACACGCATTCTCGCGGGTGTCGCGCGGTCACCGCGGACTCACCAACGCCCATCCCGGAGCCCGCACTCACCCATGTTGACGAAGCTCATGACCAGGTCGGCACGACCCAAGCGCCGCTCGCGGGGGCCACCGTCCTCGTCGTCGTCGCCGGCCATGGCGTGGTAGAGGTCCAGCATGAAGAGCGGCGCGGACGCGGGCAGCCGGGCGGCGGCGGGAGGCGCGCGGGGCCGGGGTCGCCCGGGCAGCCCCAGCACCGCCAGGATCTCGCGCTGCAGGTCGCGGCGCTCGCGCGGGCCCAGGCGGCGCTGCGGGCAGCCGGGCGGGGGGCGCGGGCCGGGGCCGCCGCCGCTCAGCGCGCACAGCGCCAGGCCCAGGAGCCACAGCGGCCCGGGGCGCGCGGCCATGGCGGGCTGGACCGGGCCGGCGCTCACCCGACGCGCATCCGCTTCGCCGCCGGCCCGGGGCCGGGGCACCCCCGACGGCGAGCGGCGGGCCGGGCTTGGGGCGGGCGGGACGGAGCGGGAGTCGCCCGCGGCCTCAGCGCCGTCCCCAGCGAGCCCAGCGCGCGGCACCTGTCGCGGTTCTGAGTCGAGTGGCCGTGGACGCCAGCACCTGGGGCCGAGGCTACTCTGGGGACGGGGGACCGTCGGCTAATTTGCCTGTCGCCGCCGAGCCCTCCAGTCGGGCTGCTGCCGAAGCCCGCTCAGTCCGGGCGCTCAGGGAGGTGCGGACCCACGAGCCCTGCTCAGTCCAACCCGCGGTCTCTATCGCCCGCCGAGGCTGCGGCCGCCGGTCCAGCTCGAGGCCTTTGGGTCCCGCCCCCTCCAGGCCGGACCAACGGGGCGGGGCGCGGGGCGCGGGGCGCTCTGAACTGTCATCGAAGTCGTGAGTGTTGGCGCCGGGGAGATTCGACCTGCCGGTGGGTGGTGGGCGGGTTCGACTAGGAGTTCAAGGGCCAGACACCAGGGTCGTCAGGCTTGTCCGGGGCTGCCCGCGGGCGGTACGGGGCCTGTCTGAGGCCTCCAGGTTGGCGGCCGGTCAGGAGAGAGTAAGGACCTGCGCTCCCGCGGGGCGTGCTCCTGAGCGCCCTCGCCAGGCGGGTGGGGAGGGGAATTCCGAGTCTTGGTCTTGCCAGCGAGCGACCGGGCAGCCCCGCCTTGGCGCGCTGTGTCGCCCCAGGACCCGTCTGGAAGGGCCCCGCGGGTGCCAGCCAGGTCCAGAGAGTGGGCGCCTTCCTCTGCCACCAGCATCCCGGCCGAGTTCCCCGCCACCGTAGTTCCTGGCTGTCCTCTTGGCGCCTTCCCGCCCTCCTTTTGGGTACATTGTTTAGGGCTTCTCCTGGACGCCTGCTCCATTCCTGCTGCCGGGGCGCCCACCCTCCCGGCTCCAGCGCGCTCCCAGGCAACGCCGCCGGCCGCCCTCGCCCGCCCCGCCCACCACCTGCCTAGGAGTCCAGTCTCCGGGTGGCCAACACCCTTGGCCCCAACCACCAGCTCTCGCTGTGCCCGCTACCGACCCCGGTGCTTATGCAGCCGTGCTCAGGAGACGCGCACCGGCTCCGCCCCTGCAGAGGAGCTCTGGGACCCTTCCCCAGAGCACGGAACCGCCTTGTCGCCTTCTCAATTGTCAAGGCCCTCAGCGGCTTGCAAGAGGAGGCTTCTCACGGAAACTCCTGGATTGCCTAGTGTGGACAAAAAAGGGCAACACTAAACCTGACAAGGTCAGTGGAGGCCCGCATGGTGAGCCTTCAAACTCAGAGACCGAAAAGTAACCACGAACGATGGTCTGCATATAAAAATTCCTAACTGAAAGCTGGTCATGGTGTGTAGTCACATCCTAGCTTGTCCTGTAGCTTCCTTGATTTGACAAGGGTCAATCTTTACCCTAAGTGAGCCTGTGTATTGTCTTTTTGCATAAGGTAACATACCTTTGAAATATCAGAGTAATTTCCTTTTCTAGATGCCCCAGGTCACACCCACCACATCAGAGCACCAGACCACACAACCTGTTACTGTTACCTTGTTTCCCAAATACCATCTCGATGTGCTGTAAACGTTAACTATTAACTATCCTGTATCCACCAATGTAAAAGAAGAACAGGTCTGTTTTTTCCATCCAACCCCCAGATATTTCCCCTGCTTCGCTTTCTCCCACCCCCTTTTATCTGCCATCAGTGAATTTCATGTAAGCCTCCTTAGTCTCCTCCTTTGATTCTAATGTATAAAATAAGCTACGAAACTGCCATTCTCTGGATTATTTTTCTCAGTTCGTTGAGATTTTGCTTCCTGGCAGTTGTCATCAATTTTACTCAAATAAACTCATCAAAAGTCTCCACAGGTTGGGACATTTCTTAAGTTGATGCTAGTCCCCTTCAGCACAGCCTGCTCTCCTCTAGGGGCGTTCTCACTGCATTTATTCATTTATGGTCAAGGCACTGCACTGGGGGGAATCAACTCCTAGACAGAGCTCAGAAGGCTGGAAGGAATTGATTGGGACGACAGGAAAGGTCAGTGGGAGGAAAGCATTCCAGGTAGACGAGGAAATGGCTTGTGTCAAAGCCATGAGATTGAAGGAAGCATAACAATGGGTGGTAACAACTGGCACTAACATGTCCCAGGCACAGTCTGTGTCACTTCTTTCATGCTCACACATTTAAACCCACTCTTTTAACAGATGAGGAGACTGAGGCCCACAAGGTTAAGAGATTTCCCCCTATCACACGACAGTGGAGCTGGGCTGGGGCAGGTGAGCTGCTCAGTGGAGCCTGGAGAGTCCCGGGCGCAAATGGCAAGGCTGAGGGTGAGGCTGGAGGTGTTGGTAAGCCTTGGACCACAAAGGACCTTGTGGGGACGCTAGATGGTACCCCAATGTGGATTCAAAACTGAACCTCAAAATAAATGATGTCCAGTAAAATTCACATTTTCCCATGATCACTTCACACTTTTAAAAAGATCAAATCTCAAATCTAAACAATCCTTTGCTAGTGCCTTAAGCCCATGCCTAGTCTGTCTGCCGTTTACCCAACAGATAAATTTCCAGTTTGTAAAGCCAGGTAAAAATGCTGCAGATTTACCACTGAAAGTGCCCAGGGCAAGACCAGAGCCTGGATGCAGAGGGGACTAAGGATTGGAGGGAGACTGGAGTCAGGCCCACAGTTAGAGGCAGGTACAATTGTGGGAGGGAGAGGAGAGGGATGATGAAAACGATCCTCTAATGGTTATGGGGTGAAGGGTAGAGATGCTATTTAAGAGGTTGAATCCACATGGCATGGTGACTGCATGCAGAGGCAGGGGGCAAAGTAAAGGGGGTGTCCTCATGTCAGGCATGGTCAGGGTCTCTGAAGCTCCTGCCCTCTTCACTGTCATTCTGTGTCCCTGGGCATCCCTTGGCACTCCACATTGAGTCCACATTGTTTAGGTCTGGGATGGAGCCTGTAATTCTCAGGTTGTTTTGCCCAGTGCTAGGCTCCTGGTTAGACAGCATACATTCCAGTGCTGGGCTGATTCATGTGATAGCAGAATTCATTTCACCTCAATTTGACTGGAGATAGCTGTGTTATTTAAATAATGGCCTCACATTCCCATAAACCAGTGGGCTGCTCTGGGTTGTGCCCTTAATCAGAGATGAAGCTGACCAGCTCCCTGCCCCCCGCGGCCCCCAACCTAACAAGGATGATAGAAGAGTACAGTCTTTTCTGAAGGTGAAGGAAGGTTGTGCTCTGATAGAGCTGGCAAGTGACCGGAAGGGTGTGTGTGTGTGTGTGTGTGTGTGTGTGTGTTTTGGGAGGGAGGGGGCACGACAACCAGTGGAATCCTGGAACTGGAAGGGAACTGAGGTGAGGAAGACTTCTTGGAGAAAGTGGTACCAAACCAGGGCTTTTCCCAGCCACCTGGCAACTCTGTGACCGTGGGCAAGTCACCTAACCTCTCTCAGGCTCTGTTTCTTATCTATAAATGGTGCTCCCGGTTGTGTGATTGTGATGGAGATTCAATGAGAATGTATATACAGCATTTAAAAATGACTGGCATACCGTTAACAGTGTCAGTTACTGTCATTCAAGGCTGCAGGAACTCCATTGTCCTCTAGCCACATCGAATTTGCATTACTTATTTAGCACTTGCCCCACAACTGTACTTTTAACCCCTTTCTGGCTGGCATCCTTGCATTCCCCACATGGTCTTGCACACGGGTGTTTGCTGAATGGAAATACACATTCTGAAGGTTCCACCACTAGCTGAGCTTTGTCACGACGACTGAGGGAAAACCTGAATTACTTGGTAAAATAGTGCCTATGGTCCAGACTCTGAAAAGGTGGCATTCAAACTGTTTTTTTTTTTTTTATCCTCACCCGAGGACATTTTTCCTTTTTTGTTCTGGTAGAGTGGGAGGGAGAGACAGGAACAGAGAGAGAGAGAGAGAGAGAGAGAAACATCGATGTGAAAGGGACACATCGAGTGGCTGCCACCCGCACGACCAACCAGGGCCGGGGACAAACTGCAACCGAGGTACGCGCCCTTAGCGAGAACCGAACCCGGGCCTCTCGGGACCGCAGGTCGACGCTCTAACCGCTGAGCCAAACTGGCCAGGGCTCAAACTGTTTTCAGTATGCCTCTGCAGCCAGGCGGCCTCGAGGGGGAAGCAAGTTTGGGTGAAAACTGTATCCTATACAAAGTCCTGGCATCGCAGTTCCTCAGTTCCATGGAGAACAGAGTAAGCACTTCCTTCAGAGGCTACCAGGCTGCAGATTCCTTTTAATCTGGGTGTTTGGCCTCCAAAAGCTTTGCCAAACATGGTCCATTGTACCAAGCTCCCAAATCACAAGAGTATGGCCTAGTGAGTCAACACAGGTGTCTGAATTTGAATCCCTCAAGTTCTCTGCTTATCTCCTAGGCTAATTCCTGTTGTTAGAATTAGTTAGCATTTGGCTGTCCTAGTTATAAAGCCAATGAGGGGCTGGAGGAAACAGAACTGCCAGACTTGAACAGAGTCAAAGGTTAGATTCACGGCCCATGTGTGCCTTTATCCACTGTGATCGCAGGCAAGTCCCTCTCATTCCCGTCTCTCCCTATGTAAAACAAAGGAGCTAGATTTGATGACCAATTTGCTTCCATCTCTGAAATTCTATGCTTTAACCACAAATGTCAGTGTACTGTGGGAAATTGGCCTCATTTTCTCAAACACCAGGATCTCCATGATTTCTAATACAGAAATCTTATTACATATTGGTATTTGTTTAATCACTTAAGTGGGGCAGCTTTCCTATAGATTTACGTTAATAGCCCAATTATTTCTTTGTTGCCTTGTCAAATAAAATGAACGAGGATAAAATAAACAAGAAAAAAAAATCTATTAATAAGCTCCATAATTTATCCATTACATTTTGATTTCAATAATGCATTCAAGTACCTAAAACACAATCATACCCCAGAGTAACATGTTATATATATATATGGGAATGGTTGAGAAGAAAATCAGGAAATACAAAATGTTTGTTACTGCAAGCAATTTTAATACAAAAGTGTCTTGTTTTTAAACAGTTCATTGGTAGAGCTTCAGTTTCTGCCTCAATTAAAACCAATTGAGATAATCACACAGCAACATGGTCGGAGCTGAAGAGGAACAGCAGCTAAAAACAGGAGCCCCAGACAGCCCCTCTTCATGGTCACTTGGTCAGTTGACTTTATTACGCACAAAAAAAGACAGAAGCAAACGGGACTTGTTAACAAGTGTGCTGGTGAACTCCTTTAAAGGACGAGCAAGTGTTTGTTTTACGTCCACAATTTCAGAATAGTTTCGTGGAATTCATTCCTCAGTTTGTGGGAAGTTGATCGACCATTTAAATAAATAGCAAAAAATGCAGATAAACCTGTGATTCACAATGCCACCAAGGAATCTCTCCTTGCCAAAGGCTTGGGTCCTGGTGAGCACAGGAGTTATTGGTGGCCGGGCTGCACAGGAAGTTACAAACCAGGACTTAAAAAAACCCCAATGTTCTGACATTTTCTGAACAGTTAGTTACATTCACCCCTGAATTCTAGCAGCTATTTGTTCTTTAAACACCCAGTACTGAAACAGTATTCAAAGACAGTATTGCAATGGAGTCCTTTTTGCTGTTATCATGTGCAAATGTTACCTAGATGAGGTTCCCTCTCTTTAGCTAAAATCACACAACATTAAAAACAATAAAAAAAGCAATTAGAAGTGCCCTCCCCTCAGTTCTTGCTAATTGAGGTGTCTGTGATTTACAAAAAAAGAGTTCCTTAAACACTTCAGGATTCTTAGTTTTTTTTTTTAATATAATTTATCTTGCTGAGACAGCAAGTCAAGTTTATAAAGAAGATGCATTTAGGAATAATCCTAAAAGATAAAGCAGGTTTATAACCCTGCGTCACACAGAAACTCTATTTAGAGGCTTTTTTTCTTTCTTTTTTAATACATATTCGCATCTTGACCTTTTCATTTGTTTTTTTTTCAAATATTTCATTTCTGGGCCCTATCCATTACAGGGTTACCAGGAGGCAAATTTTATCTACATAAATATTCACATGAAAATAGTAACTTACAAAAAGAAAAAAAATAAGGCAGCTTCATAACACAATTATTCTTGTACACTTTTAACAATATACCTTCTCCCGTTCAGAATAAATATACACCCAATGTATGGAGCAGGATTCAAAGTGGACAGAGGCTTGGGGGTGCTTATAGTGTTATCGCTTGGGACCCGGAGTCCTGGGGGAGGCAGTGGTGGTCTTCTTAGACATGGTTGGGATTTTGGAAGGCTTGTTTAGCCCTCTCCTGGAGTTGCCCTGGCCCCCAGCGGCACTGCTTTCTGAAGTATCTGAACAAGCAGACTGTGTTTCTAAAAGGTCAAAGTCAGAGGCATCACTTCCTCTCCGGCTGCTGGCTCGACTCCCAGCTCGACTCCCAGCCCGGCTCCCAGGGCGACTGGCTGACTTTTTGGGGTCTGGAATTCAAGAATAAAGCAGCAGCCTTAATACAGATGTCAGGGCTCTGAACCTAATACCAAGGTGTGATCTTGGGCAAATCAGAGCCTTTCTGGAGCCCCGCCTCCTCGTCTACACAGAAGATGCTAAACCCTTTTCTGGCACTTAAGCTGTTCTCATCCTGAGGATTAGAAACCAGCTTCCATCAGCAGCACTGCCACCTCCTGTGTCTCCACGGTGGTGTCGAGCAGCGTTGCTAGGTGGGGTAACACGTGGGCAGATTGAGAAGGAGGGCAAAGTGGTGGCAAATATATGGGCTCTTTTCCTGACTTTCTCGGCTCACCAGCAGCAATAATAAATGTGGGGTGTTGGAAAAAATTACTAGCAAACTGTCCCAACACTGACAGGGCTTCTAAGTAGGACCCACTTTAGGAGGCCCTTTCTTCCTTTCACATTCTCTTAACTATGATCCTTTCTGATCAAGAACAGGAGGTGGTCTGGCTTTGACTGTGGAAGCATCTGCTCTCAGAAGGCAAGTCTGAGCCAGCTGCAGTGACAGGAGAAAAAGTAAAGGTCAGCAGGAAATCTGCAGTCTGTCTGTCTGGGCATCACACCCAAGTGCTACTCTCGTAATTTGCTCCTTGGGGAGCAGTGAAGCATTGCTGATGGGCTGCTGTTTCCAAACCCTAGCCTGGCCACCCCTCCGCCCACCCCTCCCAGAGCACAGGTACCTACCTGCCCGGTTAGTTTTGGCACCTGTGGAGGCTGGGGAAGAACTATTGCTAGTATCACCAGCAAGGGATGTTCGACTAGAATGAAAAGTTGGTGTTGGCCGTTTCAACTTGCTGCCCGATGATGGAATAACCTTAAAATAATAAGAAGGTTATTATTTACTTGGTGAAATCTTTGGTAGAAATTCACTTTTAAAACTTAAAAGGCTTCCTTATGTCTGATTGAAAAGCAAATTAAAAGTCCAGGAAAACAAAGGTTTATTTTGGAAGTGTCCTAGGTCATATATTTTGATGATTCCCAAAATAAAGTTTTACATTCCAATTTAAAATTTCAAAATGCTTCTAACACCTTTTATTTTACTGACAAATTCCCACTGGAAATGGGAGAAAAATCCACAAATAGTAAAAGTACTTATCTAAATAATCCCAAGTATCAAAGTTTTGGGGTTAGAAATATGAATTCTAGCCTCAAATAGTTAATGGAGATCTGAATACCATCCAATCTCTATCACTAGGTACGTGCGGCAACTTCAGTTAAGATCTTTCCGTTTTTTTCCTCATTGATAAAATGCAGATAAAATCACTTGACTTGTAAATCAAACAGAGGGTGAGTCCACAGGGAGGGGTCGTGGTATCAGGAATAAGGCTCTGAATGAGGACCCAGAAGACCTGGCCTTAGGTCTGGGCTGAGGCTGCAAGCCTCCCTCAGGACATCAGGGCTGGCTCTGCCTCTGACTCGTGTCTACTGCACCCCCTCTTGTTACGCCATCCCAACCACACTGGCCTCCATGCAGTTCCTCCCTCAGCCCAGGGCTTCCTGTTTGTCATGTCCTTCCTGCATTAAAGCATCAACTCAATAAAAGCAGGGACTTTGTTTTGCTCACTGTCACACCCTCAGCACCTAGAACAGTGTCTGGCACAGAAGAGAGATTCGATAAAAACCTGCTGAATGAATGAATCATCTGCAGAAGCACTTCCTAAACTAGAAGAGAGCTGGACAGATGTATACTGTTACTGCTACCAGCGGGAGCTACATTTCCTGTCTGAGTGTTTTGTTTTGTTTTTAAAGACAGTAGCAGACTTAATTTGGAGAAAGACTATTTTAAATCTGTCTTAAACATCATTTCATGACAGAGCATACTATTATAATTTTTCTTTGAAATCAACTGGGTTGTTTTCCAGGACCTTTAAGATGTTTATACCAAAGAAGAATAAAGCAACCCATTTCATTGTGATTCTTGTATTTCTTTAATTTGTAAAGAAGTAGCAGAAGCGACAGAAAGTGATTAATATTCAAGCACAAACCCTCCTGGCCCACACAGGAGGAAGAGCACCAGTTTCAGAAGCTACCATTGTGAACACTGCTGCTGGGAAGACCACAGCCCCAGAGACCCTGGGCTGGGAGTCACATCAGGTATGGCCTGGCTGCAGAACATCAATAGGTAAAGAAAGATGCAACTTCAAAATAAAACAAAACAAAAGGCAAAATCTTAAGACAAAACAAAAAGGCTGGTCTATTAGAATCCTATGACAGACCACAGGATTGTACTGCATCATTAAAACATTTAAAATTTTAGAACTTTTAAAACTTTCATGAAACTGGAGCCATTAAGAAAGAAGACAAGACAAGCAGGTTGAGCCTTGGGGTTTCAGTGGCAGTTAGGTCCCCAGATCATGTTCTAAACCAGCACTGAACTGGAGTTTTGGCTCGGAGCAGGATGCATCCCAAAGCAGCAGCCTGTTCATAGGCATCGGCTTCTCGTACTTACTGATTTCTCTGGCTGAAGCGTTACATGACTGAAGGCAGTGCTACCTTTTGAGGCACAAGAACCCAAAGCTTTCCCGGAGAAGCTAGAATGCAAATTGTCCTGCTATCCGACAAGCTGCTAGTGCATGTTTTGTTTCTGAAATAGTGCTCTTCGGAAAATGCTTGGGCACTTTAATGATTACACGTGAACATGCTTAATTGTTCATGTGTATTCAAATCAAGGCTACAGAAACCCAAGTGCCTAGGCCAGGAAATCCAGAAGCTAAATTCTGGGCCTCAGAGACCATTGACCAATACCGTGCTGGGCTGAAGTGGGCAGCACCCACATCTTGAACCAGCATGGCGATGCCAACCACCCTGTGATGTGGCTCAGGCAGGGGCGCCAACCACTCTTCTGTTCTCAGCAAAGATAGGAAACCGTTGAACATGCACCATAGGTGAATTTCAAGTGTTCATAACTCGTCTGTGTATCTGATAATTGGAGACTCCAAGAGGCCTTATTATAAATATTAATACACAAATCACTAGGAATGACCAATGTTTATCACCCTGAACAAGTATCATTCTAAAGACTGTTAAGACGTTGTTAAACAATCCAGTTTTAGGCATCTCTTTCTTATCTCCAATTTTGGTGACTCTGAGTTAAAAACACCTGAAAAACACTTCACTAGGTGAATCAGCTATGAGAGCAAGCACCACAAAGATGGAAGAGAGCATGGACTTGAGTCAGGAGAGTACGGTCAAGTTCTTGGCATTAGCGAGGGCCTCGTCTTGACTGTGTCCTTAGTCAGCAAAACCATACTCTACCTCGGGGCTGGGCAGCTGGAGGTCAGGATAATGGCTGTCCCTGACCGGGGTGCCAGCTTTACTGTTTACCAACCAGGGTTTGTCATAACAGCGAGAGAACGGAAGTGGCGTCTGCGAAATGGAAATCCAAAGGGAAGGACAGGAAATATTGAAAATGGAACAGAAAGAGAGCAAATTGGGAACATAAAAAAGTAAATAGAAGACCCTGAATTTAAAAGAAACAGAAAACAAAATAAAATGCAAATCGGTCCGACGGGATGAGAGGGACCAGGCAGAAAGGCAACAGCATCCTTCATACATACAAATGTATCCATCAGCCCCAGCTGCACACCCAGTGCCTGGACTTTCAAGATCAGTAACTGTGGATGCGCTCGACTTCAAACTGGGTTTGTGTGGAAAAAGCACTTCTGACTTAATGCCCTGAGTACATATTTTAATAAATGTCCTTTTGTCATCATCTTAAAGGCCCTATATCTGTGTACTACGACAGCCTGGTCAGCCTGGTCTATGTCAGCCTGGTCTAAGTCAAGCTTGGTCCGTGTGTCTTCATGTTCTTTTCCTCACTGGGGCCTTTCAGAGGCTACAGAACAATGAACACCTGCAGAGATGGGGACAGGGAAGGGTGCCATAATGGTGGGTCAGTACATACCTTGGTACCGCTGGCTGGGGTGGCTGGAGAAGATGGCATGGATGTACAGCTGTGGTTACTCTGACTAGCACTGGAGCTGGAGCGGGTAGGAGAAGCTGCCCGGGAAGATGGTTTGGACCTTCGACCCCGAGATCGAAAAGGGGTCATTCCCTGGGACACTCCCTCAGGTAGGATGAATTTCTCTCTAAGTTCGATATTAGTTCTACCTCGTGCTAAAAGGGGAATAAACACACACACACACACACACACACAGAAATGTCAGTTAATCTTACAAAATATGTCTTTTATGGTCATACAACTACTTGACCCCAAGATAAGTTATATGTTACAGGTTTAGTACCATGTTTGCATTCTTCTAAAACAGATAAATTCATGAGCTATCAGCCTTGTCATGATACTTACCCATAGCAAACACATTAACTCATAAGCCCCTTGGTTTGTTATAATAAAAAGACCTTTTCATTCAAAGTGCCATTGTATTCTGCTGTCACTAGCATGCCCAGCCACTGTGCCCTGGGGTAAGCACACAGTGGCTGGTGGAGGGAGAGCAGAGGCAGCAGCTCAGGCCTCTGAGGTGAAATCAGACCCTCTTTTCTCTCTCATAGGACCTGTGTACTTTTTGCTCAGCTTTTGCAAGATAATAGTAAGAAAAAAAATAGTGGAGAAAATCAGATCATTGAAATTGACATTCTCCAGACTCTTCTATTTGAATTCAATAGGTAACAATTCTAAAGAAAGGGGTCAAGGAACTTGAGACAGTAAAAAGATGAGAATAGAATCATTAAGAAGTAAACAGGTGGGAGGAGAGAGAGCTCAAACCATGCACGAAACTGGCCAGTGAGGAACTGATTAAGTAAAAAACTGAAACTGTTAAGAAGCTGAAGAACACTTGCAAGTGGGAGGAATGTCAAGGTGGGAAGAGTCTGGAAACAGCACTGAAGGCCAACAGGTGCTGTCCTGTGGCTTTGAGCAGTAAGACCAGAACTTAAAATTTGAATTTGGCCAGAAGATACCAAGTACGGCTAACACAAATGTTGAATGTGAAATATACTACTAATGCCAAAGAAATAATTCCTTTGGAGTATATTCTGCTTTGTAGAATGTATCAGATAGACCTAGACAAACAGGACTACTGGTGAAGCCGGGGAAAGGGAACTATTATAAACAAATATTTGTGGTTCCTTTCTATATTAGATCTTTTACTGTGGCTAGAAACTATAAGTTAAGAAGATTATAGGTAATTCTGCCCACTCATCTGATCTCCAAAATTTTAGACCAATGTAAACATTCCAAAATATAATTGAGTATATTCAATTTACTCCATGCTGGCCAATGCTCTCTGTATGAGGGAGGGAGGGAGGGAGGGAATGAGAATACATGTGTATGCGTGTCAAGTGAAAATCTGCCAATATGACAGGTAAACACAGCTCTCTGCTGTTGTAATGTGCACGTGGGGAGATTACCAACTGCTCTCTTGAAACACTCCCCTCCCCTGGCCAGGACACCGCTCTCCTGCTTCTCTTCCTTCCCCTTTCCTGCCCGCTTCTTCAGACCCCTTTGGGTTCTGTCCGCAGTCCTGTTCTCCTTCTCAGACTTTCATCCAGCGCAGCCACTTGAGAGACTTCAGTGCCATTATAGGTCATGTCTTACTCTCAAATACATCCCAGCACAGACTCTACTCCTGGAGGTTAGAAGTTATATCCAATCACTGATTAGACGTGATCAAAGCCAGAAGCCTGGGAGCTGATGCAGGTCCCTGCCTGGTGATGGCAGTTTGGTCTACTGAGTCTTTCTAATGCTTCGTAAATTCCTGAGCCTTTCTACGCCCTCCTACACTACATGGCTCACATAGCACCTTCTCCACCCCAGATGGCTGTAACAGGCTTCCAACTAGCATCCTTGGTTCTCATATTATTCCCCACTACTCCCTGACTCCTCATTCCCCAGACTGTATTTCTCAGTAAAAATTTCACATCTGTAAACAGCTCAAAATCCTTCCATGGTCTTTCATTGCTTATAGCAGAACTTCCCAAACCGAGGTTTTTGAGAAGTTTGCTACAAAAAGGAGTTTAGTAAACACTAAAATTTACTAGTTTGGGGACCAGGCTGTGAAGACAGCCATTTCAAGTTCAGTTTTTCAACCTCCAAAGAGGCCATCATTTCCTAAGAGACTTATGCTAGCCACCTGATGCTGACTGGAACAGGCCTGCTAGTTAAAATTCAGTTCTAGCCTGGCTGGTGTGGCTCAGTGGTTGACATTGTCCCATGGACTGAGAGGTCCTGGTTCAATTCCTGGTCAGGGCACATGCCCTGGTTGCAGGCTCGATCCCCCGTGGGGGGTCGTGCAGGAGGCGGCTGATTGATGTTTCTCTCTCACATTGATGTTTCTATCTCTCTCTCCTCTCTCTCTAGAAAATCAATAAACACATATTTTAAAAAAAAAAGAAAGAAAATTTGTAAAAACTTCAGTTCTAAGCTATTGGATTACTGGGTCGAGTTTCAGTTTGACCAGACGAATAATTTCCTGGATGGGTAATGGCAACAAAAGAGTGTGAATGTACTCAATGCAACTAAACAGTTCAGTTTGAATGGTTAAGCTAGTAAATTTTATGCGTGTATTTTACTATAATAAAAACAGAACAGTTCTAAGCCAAACTGTACCATTTAAATCTTCATAAATAAAGTTCTTTTAGATTTTCACTAAAATTTCGGGGAACTAATTTGTCTCATGCTCAAAAATTGGTAAAGGTTTACCGATTCGTAAGATGGACGTAGTTTTTTGTTTTGTTTGTTTTTTTGGTATGTGCCCCTAGTGGGAACCGAACCCGGGGCTCTCTGGTCCACAGGCCGACACTCCAACCACTGAACCAAACCGGTAACCTGTGCCACGGCTGGACTCAGAAAATGAAATCTCCATTCTGGCAGTACCAGGAAATCTACCTCAAGTAGTTTCACTTTTTAAATTTGGCTAAAGCAACATGCTGCCAGAGATGTCTTTCTTTTTTTAAACAGCATGTAAAAGGAGGGAAGGAGGTGACAAGTGATTGTGCACATCAGTATTACAAATCTGTCATAAATTTTATCCTGTCTTCAGTACAAGAGTCCCTGTGGTCCAGAGAGCCACGGAAATATGACACAAACGAATACAAAATCTACCCCCCAACAGTTTCTAGAAGCCACAGTAATTTTTATAGGATCCTAGATGGTTTCAAGGAACTTTTCTTTTTGCAATGCTCATGCCTTTCCAAGTCACTTAGTACATCCACCCAGCCCTTAAGTGTTCACCTCCTAGCACAATTTTTATTTGAATAGAAGTAGCTCATCCTGTCTATCACCGGTCAAGTCATGATATCTAGGACTGCTGGGGAGTCCTTGACTGCAACCAATGCAATCGAGATGATTACCAAGCTCTTGGAGGACTCCTGGAGAGACAGAGAGGAAAGCCTTACCTTGTGTGCTCCAAGGGATGCTGAAAAGGCTATTATGTTCCATAGAAAATAGCTATTAGATGGCTCTGGGGTTTCAACTTTTAGCTAATGAGAAGCAGGCAGTGTCCTTCTTGCCCAGCGCATGTTATCATAAAAATGGAGCAAGTAAAGCAGGCAGCAAACAGGCAAAGACCCCAAAGTATCACATGCAGTCTCCCTTCTGGTTTAGTCCAGAAATACATGACCCAAGAAATAAACCTTATTAATAGATTTAGAAAGAAATAATGCTGTTTTACTGAGTTATGATTAAAATGAAATATAGTGCTCCTCATTTAAAACAGTGAAAGAGGACTTTTATATCAAGGAAATTGGTTCGCAATGTTAAATTCTAAAACTGATTATACCCTTTCCAGTTTTGACCAGAATAGATGTTTTCAAAATTAATTATTCTCTAAAAAAAGGAACTCCTGATGGAAAGCATTACTCTTGTTTATTGGAGTAAATGCAGAAAGAGCTAGAAGAAGAACTGTATGAGAATTGTACCCTTTAGCTCTAAATGCTTCAGAATATGACTATAGCTCACTTCCAAAAAAGTTACATAACTGCACTGTAAACATTCCTGCTAGGTTTATAAATAAGTCTTAATAACTTAATTATGCAGGCTGAACCAGTAACACACACACAAGGGGTGGTAGGTATGTTAGCCTTGGAGACACTCAGCATGTTGGTCAGGAGCACATACTCCGGAGCCAGACTATCTTGGACCAGAATTCTGTCTTTGTTATTTATGAGTTATCTGTCCTCATGCAAATTATTTAACTTTTCTATGCTTCAATTTCCAATGCTGTAAAATGAAGATAACAATAGTATCTACACCTCATGAAGGTATAAATGTTATTATTTGTCAAGTGCTCATAACAGTGTGTTGCACATACAACTACATGGGTATTTGTTAAATAAATAGAAACTCAGAACACATTGTATGGGTTCTGTCTCAACAGGAGTATTCTATGCTGTCAAATTATAATAGTTCGAACAGCTGTGGTCTGGCCAGTCCCCAGCATTCATAAAGGCAGCGTTACCGCAGAGCCAAGAGGCGCTACAGTTTAAGAAGCGAAGCCATTCTCCACAGGCTGGGGTGTGGGTAAGAGGGACAAAGCTTAAAAGCCAACCTATGGGAGACTGACTGGAAATCGAAGAGCTGGAATCAGAGCGCTTTATTTTACTCCCAGGGTGGTGAACTAGAATAAAAAATATATAAACACAAAGAAACAGAGCAGGAAATGCAGAAACTGGGTCAAGAACGACAAATTGGCAGACAGTGGGGGAGCCTCCTGTATACCCACATGCAGCTTGGCTAATGGGAATAAGGAAAGGACAAAGCTGAAGAGGATTTAGCAACTGGAATTTGATCATTTCCCCCCACGCTGCAGCCCTCACACGCCTCTAGCCATCACTCATCGTTACATTTACCGCTTCCTTTTGCCTTTGGGCTGGCGCACCAGCCTTTTCATGCAGACCATACCCCATGGTCTTGTTTAGGTGATCATCTGTCTTAGAAGTGACGAGGCTCACTGCTAGGTGTTCTTTATCCCGCCTCTTGGTCGAGGGAGCTCCCCAGTCTTTCCCTGCACAGGAGGGGCCCAGTACCCTCCCCGAGTTTCAGGCAAAGGGAACTGGAGCACTAATAGGGAACCTAAAGGGCTTTATCAAGCTCCATTTTAGGCTAGTGTTTATTTAACACCTCAAATCAAAATACTCATTGACACCAATAAATTCCCAACTCTCATTACTGTCTCCCTGACAGCATCAACCTCTTCTGCTTTATCTCCCTGGTCTACTCCGTCATCCCTGAGTAAGTACTGATATGTGCTAGTGAGACATCTGGGCAGTTAGTGAGACAACAACAGAATAAATAGACTCCTAACACTTTGTGTAAGCTCAGTGGTGAGGGTGTACCTAATGTGTAATTCAAGCTCAGGATGGTTTCTTACCTCGGCAGGGATCATTTTTCACTAAGAATTCATCCAGGGCCATCCATCCCCCACCAACGCGAACCATCACCGTGCTGCGCAGGATGCGGACCAGCCGCAGCTGCTGGGAGTCCCCGAACTGCAGGACCAAGGGGAAACTGATGAGCGAGTGCACCTCAGCGCAGGCCGGACGGCCTTTCCAAAGCAGACTGTATTCAGACGCAATGACAATCTAATAGTGTGGGGAGAATTTTAACTCTCACTATTTTACATTTTTCACAAGAGTTTAAAATATGGAAAAGCTGAAATATAAAGCTAAAGACCAGTGTACTGAAATAAAATTAACTTTTGATGGTCATGCCCCTGACCAAAGGGGAGGGAAAAGGATAGACAAAACGTTAACTCACTTGGATTCTTTCAAACATCCTGCCCAAATTAAGACCCAATAATGAAATTATTATACTAGTTTGTTTTCATAAAAGGAAAGGTGGACACAAGGTGGACGTCAGCTTCTGAATACAGTGTGCTCAAGTTAAATGAAAAACAGCAAATATTTCAAGCCTCAAGAAAACCCTTGCAAAGCACCATCATTACTAGCTTAGAAGGAAATTTGATTTTCCACATCAAGTTTTCAGAAATAAACCCAAGTATTCTCTAATTGTGATGTTACCAGCAGATGTTTTTTCAGCTGAACAAATGATTAGATAGTATTTATAAAAAACTTAGTTGAAGAAATCAAATTTTTAATTTACCATGTTGATTATATTCAACTGTACTCAACAATCATTTTGGGATGTTAAGAGAAGCATGACTTTCTGATATTTATGTTTTCCTTTTTTTCTTGCCTAACATTCCTGCTTCTCAGTGCCATTAACATTTTGAAGTTTCCCATTGCATAAATTATCCTCTTCCCAAAATAAACTAAGAGGCAACAAAAGAGAATCATGCTGAGATCCCAAAACAAAAATCAAACGGTTGGAGAAATAGCATTCTAAAATTATTTGATCCAAGGAAAACGTGGGGGTGGGGGGAAGGGACTATTTAATTACTTAATTAGGATTTTCAAAGTTATAAAAGAGAACTATAACTTTGAAACTAGGCACAAAAACCGAAAATGCCAGAAATAATGTTTGTGAAGGACACATAACCAACCTCCATCAAAATTAAAATATTTGTAGCAATTCTCTGTATTACTTTGCACTGACTCAAGCACACTGTTTATATAGACAAGATAACTTAAAAAAAAAATGTCATTCCACTCCCCAGCCCCTTACTTTGCAAATAAAACAGTCCTACATCTTTCATTCCATACAGTTTTAAAGTTTCTATACAGAGTGACCACAGCAACAGCATGGTGGAATGTGAAGAGCATGGAAGTGGGGACCCAGAGATGTGAGGGAATAAGTGTCCTGTCCCGGGAAGGAAGCTGCTCCTTTGGCCTCTGCAGGAGCCTCCCTCAGACACTGGCCCAGTGAGTGAAAATGGGGAGGCCTCTGGGAGGAGCTGAGGATCCCACCAGACCCAGCAGTGATGGCCTGAGTCACAAGTGGGGGTCTCTCCAGATAGGAAAGGAGAGGAAGGAAATGAGGACCTATGTATCTTCCAGAGTAACTCAGAAAGGGATCCCAAGATGTACTTTATTTTTACATTATTATGTCCTATAATTTGTCAGCCTTTACTTTATTTTATTCTTTTCCCCTTTAATTTCTTGCTAAAGCTCCCTTTCAAAGACTCTAACTTGTTTCTGCTGAGCTATGGGAAAAGGTTTGACTCAAGCCAGTAGTCAAAGTGTCTGGGGAAGTTGAAGGCTATGTGACCAGTGGCGGAAGGAGTCATGGCAGCTCTAAAAATGGGGACCCGTGCAAACCTGGCAGAGCTGGGTGTCAGTGAGGCAAAGATTTCAGAACAGAGGCTCAGAGGCAACCGTAACTTGTTTCCTTCTCTTAAATAGAAAATCCCTTACAGTGACATGGGCTCTTGCCAGTGGCTAAGACATGACTGTCAGCATGTGGCTCTTTAGGCCTCAGGTGCCTCAAGTGTAAAATAATCTTCAAAATTCTGTTCCCAACATTAGAATGAACTTGTCTGACTCTAGGCTGGTCAATGCAGCAGAGGAGGATGCCAGTCTTCAAAGGGGGTCCTGGCACTTGCACGCAGTCATAAGCTAACAGGCCATCCTCTAGGTACTACTTGGCACTCTCATGGAATGATTTATTAAAGCAAGTTTCACCGTTCTTTTCTTTCTTCCTATTCTCTATTCTTCTCACTGGTCCAAAAGGTTACTGTAGTTAGTGATTATTGTAGTGTCTAGAATTTAACATGGCTTGAGGGTCTCAAATTAACTCTTAGTGTTTCCGATTTCTTAGATTTTACCCATGCAACTTCCTTCCATTCGAAGACACAGGACCCCAGAGCCCTTAAAAAGATCTAGAAGGTTACAGTTACCAAGTGGAGTCAGGAAACATTCAATCTGTTTTGCAAGTCTAATGTGATCCCATTAGATTTTGGCTGGCTGGCCATATTGGCAAACTTCAGGCTTTGGCCAATTACAATTTCCACACTACACTTCTCAGGTACCTCATAATGATAAAATACAACCTAAGTGCAAGTAACTATAATTATTCATAAGGTATTTAAACAGACTATTTAAATACCCCAAGACTTTTTGACTTACTGTACATCATAAACTTTGTGTTTACTGTCAAAAGACTTTGGTGCAAGTCAGAACTATGTTGCCTGGTATTCTGACTTCCAACAAACAAGACGAGGCTCTTTTTAGAAGAATGCACTAATACCATAGCTTCAATCCCCCCTGAATGGTACTACTTTTAACTCAGCCCAGTGTAATATCATCATCTTCAGCCAATCTAATTTTGAATGGAAAATTTCATCTCCTTTTTAAACAATACAGACTTAGAACCTTTTGTTGCTAAGACAGCTCTGCAATGCTAGCCCTGTTAGCAGTTTCTCCACTTGGTAAGACAACCAGACGTGACCCAGGCATGCTTCAGATTATGTCCTCTCCCACAGCAAAGAACAGGCAGCATTAGCTACACAGACCATTTCCACCGAGAGGAGAATGTTGCAAGGCACACTGTACCTGATTGCCGAGGAAGAACTATCGACAGTAAGAGTAAAAGGATGAAGAAAAAAAAACAACAGAACATTTTGTCAAATTAACACTAAGGAACAAAAATCATGTAATCAAGTCATCAGTCTTCAAGCACAGTGACACATGCTAACCATTCTTACCGGAGCCCGTAGTTTTACCAATTAACTTTTCCATTCTATGTTGCTCTTGTTAATTCATTTCTCTCATGGATAATTTGAAAAACCAAGAAAACAAAACCCAACAAGCAAGCATAAAACTGCTTGGAGTTTTATTAACTAAGTGCTCTGGGTTGGTTTAAGGCAGAGTCACCCAACATTCCCCAGCCAAGAGCAGCACAGCATGCTTTAAGTGTACTTTGAAAACATTTCTGATGTACTAACAGAAACTAGTTTTTTTCCCCTGTTTTTACCTTGGTGCTTGTAACTATAATTTGACATAGCCATCTTAAATCTTCTTTACAAACCGCAGATTTTCCTTAGGACTTTAGAGAATTCTTGACAAGCTGCTAAATGTATTTTAGGAGCCCTGTTTCAGACCCTCATCTTAAAAGAAGCTAAAACACAGCACAGTTCGCTGTCAGTTACGACCACACTTAGCGTGGTCTTCCAGGGAAGACTACTGAGCCTGGCACCACCCAGAGCATCCAGGCCCTGCTTGTAGCCCAAGCTCAGAAAAGGCAAAGTGTCCCTTGGGGCATTTACACAGTACCTCCAGCTGTCTCTGAGCCCAGGAGCCACTTAGGCTCACAAAGACCAGCTCTTGGTGAACGGTCAGTCATTAGACACTTGCTTTCTTATCTTATAGAGGTGTCTTCATTTCCCTAAAGACCTTGGTCAACAGTAAAGAGAGGACTCTGAAATGCCTCCTACATTGAACTCAAGTAAAAGCTACTGTTATCAAGATATAGCACTGTTGCCCTGGCCGGTTTGGCTCAGCAGTTAGAGCATCAGCCTGCGGTGCGGAGAGACCCGGGTTTAGTCCCCGCTAAGGGCACGTACCTTGGTTGCAGTTTGTCCCCGGCCCTGGTTGGTTGTGCGGGTGGCAACCACTCAATGTGTCCCTTTCACATCGATGTTTCTTTCTCTCTGTTCCTCTCTCTCCCTCCCACTCTACCTGAACAAAGAATGGAAAAATCTCCTCGGGTGAGGATGATAAAAAAAAAAAAAGATATAGCACTGTTTTTCAGATGGAAATATAAAGGGCACTAAGCTTAGCCCAATAGGACACCTGACATTTGAAACCTACAGAGACATATCTCAGGTCCCAGTGGCTCCAGTCCTTCAAGCATTGGCAGTGGGAAGGTGGGACCATCGAGTCCACCATTTGTCAGGTTGCTTTCACCTGTGAGGACCACACAGGAGAAACCACCACCACAAAGGACTGCTTTTTTATTCCTTACCCGGTATTTATTCTCTCCAATCTGCTCCACCTGAAACCGTTTTGCACACTTGCACTGAGCCACTTGTCTTGTGACCTATGGGTTGTGAACAACAAAAAAAGTGTGAAGGTTGCAGCAAGACTCCCTCTTCAGAAAAACAAAAAAATTTCAATGTGACACAGTTCTTAACTAGGAGTAAGTTTAATGGGTCTACAACATCTTAAACATTACTTTACATTTCAGCCCTTACATGCTGCATTTGAAGGCCACTCCCCTGCATGCTGAGGACTAAGAGTCTGTTCAAAGCAATGTGGCACCTGTGAACCAGGTGAAGTTTTCTGTAAACTTTAGCCACACAGATGTGACTCACTTGAGTGAGAAGTCATCTAGACTGAACTAGAGTGCAATAGCCAGAGATCTTCTGGGGCAATGTTATCCATAAGGGGATCCCAACAATTCTCTCCTAATAGATGAGCCCCAGAGTTGATATGGCAACTGTACTCAACCCAACTCAGGATTGGTAAAAAATGTACTCATGAGACAATTATTTCCCATACCTCGTCTTCAATTTTATCTGCATCGGTTGTTGGTCGATAGGCATCCTTATTGGGATGGAGAGCAGCCACGAACTCATAGTAATCAATGTAGCCATCCCCATCTCGGTCAAAAATGTCAGCAACAGCTGTCATCTCTAACTTGGTGGTAGGGAACTCTGGAGAAAGTTAATCACATTTGGAACAATAACTAAGAGGGCTTACTGGGTTGGTTGGAGATTATATAAATACTACTCGAAAGAAAAAAACATTTATGTTTTGATTTTTTTCTGAAAAGCAATACATGCTCAACTTTAGAAGACAGACTACTTTCTGTAAAGTTTTTGTTTATAGATTACGCTGCCACCCCATGCAATTAAAAAAAAAAGTGGTATTTCAGATATACCAAAAGGCATAAACAGAATATTTTAACTACACATGGACCTAACTTAAGAATTTATTTATCCACTCCACTATTATTAGATATTTAGATTATTTCAGAATAGTGACAATTTGGAATTAATAGGATGAAGTTACTTCTGTTTAGATAATTGCTTAGATTCCTGACAAATTGCTTTCCAAATTAGATGAATATTTATAGAAGCAGAGTGACTTATTAAAATGTAAATAAGATTAAATTGTCTCTCAGTTGAAAACCTCTGGTGGCTGCCAAATGTCCCACTGTTTCTAGATGAATTCTGATCTCTTCAACATGGCCTACAAGGCCCTGCATTAACTAGCTGATGCCTACCCTTCCACCTTATCTCCTACACACCAGCCACGTTAACCTTTTCATACCAGAACATGCCAAATTCATTCCCACCTCAGCACTTTGTACTTGCTTTACCTCTGCCTCTCTCTCTTCCCTCAAATTTTGAATTGGTTAGATCCTTCTCATCATCCAGGTCTCAACTCAAACATCACCTCCACAAACAGGCCTCCCTGGCTACCCAAGTAAGTAGCAGAGCTGTGAGATGTGCTTTGTGGTTCTGGAAAATAATTTAACTATCTGTGCCTCAATTATTTACTTTGCTAAAAATAAATGAGATCATACACTTTGCAAGCTGTTGTATAGATGTCAGAAACTGATGTAATGAAAAACTTATTTTTCTAAACATTTTGCTTAGAACCACAGCACTCACAAAACTTAGCTCCTTATCTACACTTAAGACAACACCTGCTATTTTTTATTCCCAGCAAAATGAGCGTCTTCTCTCCATGAAAACGACACACCAATCTTAGAAGTTGCATTTCTTCCCTAAGACTGTAACTTTACTTCAGAAGGACTGTTTAGCCAGATTATTGCCCACTTCTACAAAATAAGGAATCCAGGTGTGACCATGTGTGGAATTAGGACTGCACTCACTAGATGCTAGAATGCCATCGATAAACTCCTGACGTGTTATCTTCCCATCCTGGTCCTTGTCAATTCGCCGGAAGAAATCCATCACCCGTGACTTTTTGTGATTCATCCAACGCATATACTTTTTCCTCCAGACATCAAAGTCAAAGTTGGCAAATTCCTTCAACTAGACAGAAAGCAGAAGTGTTAATAAGACCTGTATTTTGGCCTTCAAACCTGCTCAAAGCACACCAAAACTTTCAGACAGTCAGTAAAGCCATGCAGGCCTTTTGAAGGGGCACCTTCACCTCTTTGGTGAAGGCACCACCTGGCTCCTTCATGTACAGCCATGATCATTCATACAAGTGTGGTATGATGGAGCAGCAGGAGGAAGCGACTTAACACCATGGGAAACACGGGGCAAGAACAAGAATGGGCAGAGCCAGCCTTGCTTTCCCTTTGCCCCTTTTCAAAGGATCACCCTCTTAGATGTCAGGGAATGAATTCTACCTGAAAAGTGCTTATTAGCACTCCCCACTTAGGTGATTTTGAAAGAAACTAAGTTTGTTTTTTTATCCTCACCCAAGGATATTTTTGCATTTATCTTCAGATAGAACGGGAGGGAGGAAGAAAGAGAGAGAAACATCAACGTGAGAGACACACATCGACTGGTTGCCACCCCCACAACACCAACAGGGGCCGGGGACGAACTGCAACCGAGGTATGTGTCCTTAGCGGGAACTGAACCCGGGACTCCCTGGTCCGTGGGTCAATGCTCTAACCGCTGAGCCAAACTGGCCAGGGCTGAAAGAAACTATGATTACACAGAGGCACACATCAGGAAGCTCACATTTCACATCATTTTCTTTTTCTTTTGTTTAAAAATATGTTTTTATTGATTTTTTAGAGAGAGAGGAAAGGAGAGACATAAACATTGATGTGAGAGAGTACATCGATTGGCTGCCTCCTGCATGCTCCCCCACAGGAGATCAAGCCTGAAACCCAGGCATGTGACCTGACGGGGAATCAAACCTAGACCTATCAGTCCATGAGCTGATGCTTAATCAACTGAGCCACACTGGCCAGGCCACCCACTATTTTCTGAGATAATTTGAGTTCTGGCTGGAAGCATTAAGAATCCAACCCTGCACGTAAACATGTTTCTTTGAATGACACCAGAGGGCATCTGACTTCCATGTTAAACATTTGGCTTTGACAGACAACAGCAGGCCTGTGAAGTGGGCAAGGCCATGTTTAACTACTTGGACTATGGTAGTGATACTGACATGGAATGACTTTAAATGCATAGTCGTTTTCCCCCCAGTCTTTCAAAGTCCAAAGTTGGAAGGAATGGAAAAAAAAGAACACACCAAAAACCAAATATGCTTAAAGCTCAACAGACCTACTACAAAAATAACGACAAAGAACACACAACACTCACTTCTGGGCATAGCTGATTTGATGTGCACAAATAAAAAAATACAGAAGATATCAGAGGTTTGTTTTAGGAATTGGAAAGTGTAGTACTATATTTTTTAGACTGGTGTTGATACTTCCAAATAGATTTGCTTTTCACAATCTAGTGAAGATTAATAGAATAACAACATCATAAAAAATTACTTTTTCTTACTTGTGTAGCTTATATCCTTACTTAAAAGGTTCAATAATAGTAATTTTTGTGGTAAGTTACACACTTGGAGGTAATTTTGCAAAATTATACTCTTGCTACTTGACCAGGTACTGTGGAGGGTCAGGTCACAGACCTACAGGACTGGCTGGTTACTTGCTTTCTTTCTACTGTGGTGAATGGTTTACTCACACATGTGTTTTTTTCTCCTAAAGGGCTGAAGGACAGAGTGATGGCTCAGGCTATCTGCTTCTATCTCTGAAGAAGTAGGTCAAGGTACATAGGTCAAATTTAGAGGGCCTCAGAAGGACTGTCTTTAATAAGTCACGTCCCTCCCGGGATGGCTGCTCGGCAGGGTCTTACCTCCTCCAGTCTGTCCAAGGCATCATTTAGCTTCCTCTGCCTCTCCAGAGCCAGCAGCCACACCTGCTGCCAGCGGGCAGAGAGCTGGTTGATCCGTGGATTTTTTGCTTCAGATTGTGAGAAGATTGGCATGGGGGGAGGCGTGGGCTGACTCAAGGACTTCCCTAAAAGGAAAAACAAGATTAGAAAAGCTGGTTTTGTCAGTTCACAAAGAGAGACACTGTCACATGTATGGATTTAGGAGATCTTTAGAATGACATCTAATCAGTAACAGAAAAGAAACATGAAACCTGGCAATATTTAGATAAGAAAACATTCATTTCAAAACTACTGACTCTCCTCCAAGCCTATAGGTACTTGGTCTCACATTTTCAATCAATACTGTCCTACCTTAGTGAACTGTGAAAATGTCAAATCAACTAACTGTAATGGTTCTAGAGAAGCTCATTTAGTTTATGATTATATTAGTGCAAACCAAATGTAAATAGCTAGGCACCAATGATCAAAACAATGGAAAGTCACTGCAAAAGAACTTGCTTGACTATTTATTTATTTATTTATTTATTTTTTATCCTCACCAAAGGACATTTTTTGATATTTTGCTCAGATAGAGTGGGAGGGAGAGAGAGAGAAACATCGATGTGAGAGAGACACATCGAGTGGCTGCTACTCACATGACCCAACCAGGGCCGGGGACAAACTGCAACCGAGGTACGTGCCCTTAGCGGGAACGGAACCCGGGTCTCTCCAGACCACAAGCCAATGCTCTAACCGCTGAGCCAAACTGGCCATGGCTTGCTTGACTATTTTGAAAGTTCATACCAATCCAAGAAAATGGAGTATAGTTACTTTATGTTGGTGTTAAGAAAAGTGAATTTCAAAAAAAACCCTTCAAGTTCAAGTTCAATAGTTTTTGAAAACACAAAGGACATTTTTGACTAGGTGTTTGGAAGGTGCTCATCTTCAACAGCAGGAAGGAAGCACCCTAACATAGCGGGCTGGAAACATACTGCTGCCACTGCGGGATTTCTCGATGAAAGGCCCGTGGGTAGGCTCTATATTTTTCCTTTTGTATGTCTTGGTGATCCGGTCCATGTCAGGCTGTTTTCGTGTCATCTCTTCCATAAATGTCTGTTAAACACAAACAATAGAAAAAAACAGTAAGAGAGTTTTCTTGGACTAAGATGGAATGAGGCAACTTCTTACTAACAGAGGCCAAGCCCATGACAGACCAATGAATGGACAGATGCCTTCGTACACTGTCTCACTCATTTCAAGAAACATGGTTGAGCAAAGTACTTAATCAGGTGCTAAAGGCCTGGAAAAATGAGATATAGCTTCTTACTTCAAGGAGCTCATATGTGAGTGAGGAAAACCAGGAAGTCAGAGCAATGAGTGCCACCCAAGGTGCCAAAGGAAGCTCTAGGACAGGTACCTAGCAGTGGTGGGTGAATTCTTTCTGTTCTGTGACGTGTATAGCTAAGGCCCGAGGACAGCCTCTAGGAGCTGACAGCAACTTCTGGCTGATAGTCAGCAAGAAATGAAAGGGGACTGGGTGAAGTAGGTGAAAGGAATTAAGCAAACACAACAACAAAACAACAACAAAAAACCCTCACAGACACAAACAGCAGCATGGTCATTACCAGAAGGAAGAGGGATTGGGGAGGTAGAAGTAGGTAAAGGGGGAATAAATGATGACAGAAGGAGACCTGGGGCGGTGAACACACAATACAATATCCAGATGATGTACTAAAGAATTGTACTCTTGTAGCCTATATAACTTTATTAACCAAGGTCACTCCAACAAATGCAATGAAAATTTTAAAAAAAGAAAAGAAAATGGAGACCTCAGTCTTAAACCACAGAAAATGAATTCTGCCAACAATCTGAATGAGCCTGAATGAGAACTGCTGGTTTGCTGACACCTTATTTTCAGCCCAATGAGACCCTAAGAAGAGGACCCAAGAAATTGTGAGATAAGTGTATCTTGTTTTAAGCTAAGTCTGTAGGAATATATTAAGCAGCAATTTAAAGAGGATACACAGGGCAAAGGAAATGGGTTCCATGAGTAACACAGGAAATACCAGTGACCACATGTTGTGGTTAAGATACCTGATGCTCAGCGATAAGAGCTTTAACTCGGTCAATGTTCTGAGGGATTGGCTCCTGATCCCGCTGAATGAGGGTGGTCTCAGCCCATTGGATCCACGCCAGAAGTTCTTCTAAGAGCTCAGCATTAGCCACCAGTTCTGACAGGGCTGTTTCAAGACGCTGCTGGTGCTGCTTAGCCCACGTCAGGACCTGAGGGAGAGAAATCACTGTTACTTTTAGTCAAACAAATTTCTTTTTTTTTTAAAGTTCTTTTTCATCTGATCCTAACAATGACTAGGTCAAAGACCACCCAAGCACTTAAGAGACTTAGTTCTTACTCCAGTGACAGAGCTGGGTTAAGAGCTAGAATGAGAACTCAGCTCTTCTGAAAGCCAACCTAGTATGTCCTATTAAACACAGGACTTCTGAGGAAGGAGGAGGAATATACAACGCGTCTACAGGAAGCCATCAACTAACAAATCACTACACCAGCACTAGTCTTCCAGATTTCAAAACATTACCAAGAAGGCAGTCATTATTAAAATGCTAACTTAACCTTGTTGCGATATTCCCAGTGAGTGGAACATTTCTTACTGGGGGAGCTCGTTGTATTCTACTGCTGTAAACCCATTTTATCGGGTGCATGTGGTCTTCCTCTAATGCCAGGGACCCACCTCCTCAAAGCGAGCCCGGATGATGGTGATCCAGTGTTTGATGGTAGTGATGCAATCAGGATGGCAGACAGCCAAGATGACTTCTCCCATCGTCACTGCTGTGTTCACATCCACTCGCTTTTCTTCCACTTTCTTCATGAATTCCTAAACAAAAAAGATTGGAAAACAAAAACTAAAAAAAAAAAAAAGAAAAGAAAAGAAAAAAAAAATCTACTCTAGTCCTGGCCGGGTAGCTCAGTTGGTTAGAGCGTCATCCCGATACGCCAAGATTGTGGGTTCAATCCCCGGTCAGGGCACATACAAGAATCAACCAATGAATACATAAATAAGTGAAACAACAATTTGATGTTTCTCTCCCTTTCTCTCTCTCTCCCCTTTCCTCTCTCTCTCTCAAAAAATAAATAAATAAGACACCATTATTTAAAAAAAAAAAAAACCAACTAATAGCACTATTAATTTACACTGTGAAGGGGAAATTTTTTCAGTGTATTTTTCCCTCCATGTGTTCATTGACACAGACCTCTAAATGCCTCTATTGGGTGTCTCTGGCACTTTCTTTCCAGTTCTAAAAGATGTGAGAAGGTGAGGGGTTTACACAGAATGACCTTCTCTGCTATAGATAACAAGGACTAGGGACACAGGGTTATGCCCCCTTTCCCGACTGGGTATGTCTATTTTCCTGTTCTGAACTAGTTCCTCTCTTTTAAAAAATCCTGTTTTTATTCATTTCAATGTATATAACCAGTATTGGACAAACAGCAGTGATAAAACACTACTATTTTTAAAAATACCTAAAACAGAATATAATGACAAAATCAAGATTAAAATCTCCCAGCGGGTAACTTACAAGTTAAAATAGGAAAAATTTCCCACCTCAGGACAGTCATACTGAAGCCCCAGACACTGCATACTCTGCAGCTTGGTTAAAAGGTTCTGGGGGAACTGATCAGGGCCTGAAGCTAGTAACAGTGAGGAAAGGGAAACAAAGACGTGTGCAGGTGGAGTACAGAAGGTGGATACCATGATGTCTGACTTGTTTATAAACAACACGTATTATGTTTGTGAAAACAAATGAATGAATAATCTTTAAGGTGTCCCAAAAATCACGTCTTTTCCCTGTTATTCCAGCTAAACAGGGCTCATTCTGGTTCTGCTCCTTTGTACATGAGGTCTGAAGTTCACAAGCAGAAACTGCTTTCCTTTAGAGGTGGGCAGCCCTCACCACGGTGGGTGGCATGGGTTACTGTATCCCATGGCCGGATTACCTTATGGGTGTCAATGAGAGTCTGCAAGGCCTCTGCATCATCGGGAAGTGCTCCCCGAAAGCGAAGCGTTTGTTCTGCTTCAGAAAGCCATTCCAACAGCATGTGGACTGTGTCCCGAAACTCTTCCGCCTGAAATAACCGAGCACAAAAGATTGAACCTCTCTGCAGCTAAGGTCCTGGACACTGGGGTATGCCAAGGAAAGGGTCTAGGCCTAAACTCTTTAGTGCATCACAGGAATTTGATGGCCCTATCAAAGTCCCACAAGGGTTATCTTTCATTTGTAGATCTTTGAAAACAAACTGAATTCATTCTTTCTAATACAAATCAATATTAAAATCTTGCAGAACATTCCAACTATCAATGTTTGATGTTATATTCACTTTGAGATTGGCTGGAACTGATCCTGATAAAGAAACTAGAATAAATCTGTTTGGACCCATCCCCTGGGGTTGTCCCAACAAATGTCTCTGACCTGTTTTAAGGCCTCCTCAAGACGGCTTTGTTTGGAGACGGAGAGTTTACACACAGTGTCCCAGCGAGTGCTCAGCTCTTGTAGTTGCCCCTTTACCCATGTGGTATCATCGCGACTATTCTCAATCAGCTCTCGGCCTGACCGCTTCAGTACCTGAACAGTTCCCGTTCGCTTTCCTAGTTCCTTCTGGAAAACCTAGAAAATAAAAAAGGGAAATTAGTTTGAGAAATGTTTTAAATCCAAGAAGCAAAATCACAGAGAAAGTCATCATTTAGTTCAATTTTCTTTGTCATGTGTATTTTACGCACAGAGGGAGACAGGATGATGCCTAAGAAAAAAACAACCAAAAAAGGTGGCTCTATATGAGCAGTGTGACTTTGGATAAGTTGCTTAGCTGGAGTCTCAGTTTCCTAATCTGTAAAATGGCAGTAATGTTATGCTAACATTTCCAGAATTGTGGGAGTTAAATAAGAACACATATGCATATGTCATGAACATAACAAGAACATGATGTAATTTCAGGGTACACTGAATGCTCAACATTGCTGGTGTAGGTTATACTAAATACTGGTGGCCATGGTGCTGGCCTCGTCAGGTTCAGAAGTAGTAAAAAAGCACTCATTTTCATTTTAGGAGTCAGTAGAAATATATGTCTTGAGGGGCTCCTGAATTTAAATTAATTTTGTGATTCAACTAAGAGATACAAATAGAAAGGGGAGTGGGAGAACCTCAAAGTGAAGTTTACACATTGCCAAATCTGAATCTAATCAACTTGGGTAAATTCTTTGTGACTGACGCAGAATCCCAGCAGCTGTTTGTTTAGACTTGCAGAGCAAGAAGCTGCCCCTCTGACAAGCAGAGATCCAGGCTCTTCCAGACTTTCCTTCTCCCTCAGAAGTCAGCACGAGCAGAAGGCACACACACATGGAAGCCCCAATGGCTCTGCCCTCCATGCAGCCCAGATCTCACCCCTCACCTTATGGGCATCCATGAGGTTCATGACGAGGTCGAGGTCCCCGTGCACGGGCTGGTCCTCGGCCAGCTGTGGCTCTACCTTGTACAACCAGTCGACCAAAGCCTGCAAAGCGTCCATGAACTGGCCTGAAAACAGCAGGGCCTCCTCCAATTTGTGCTGCCTGAGAAAAGCACATAACCCTCACTGTTTTTAGGTTTTATTTATGAATGGCCCACAATTCTGACCGCTGAGAGAGAATACTGCTTGAACTCTATATACAGAGGGACCTCCAAACTAGAATGGTTAGAAATATAGTAAAAAGTGACTAAGACAGATGCCTAGACATTTTAAATCAAACTACTCTCTAGAATGAATTAATCACAGTGTAGGAAACAGGTACAGATGCCCTTCCGGCATTTTAGAATCCAGTGGGTATACACATGGACACACCCAAAGACCAAGGTCTGTCTGGGTTCATTACTCCCGGTAATGGCCTGGAGTTAGAGTTCAACTCCCAGCTCTATACCAGTTGTGAGACGGGGTCTCTCGTCACCTCCATGAACCTGTCACCTCACCAAAAAATTGGGAATATAAATTATATAGAGATATTGTTAAACTGAGTAAGGCACAGTGGGTACAAATACAACTTTAAGATAAAAATACAACTTTCAGAACCAAACCAAATAGTTTCAAATCCCAACTCTGCCACTTAGTAGCTGAGTGATCTTAGGGGAGTGAAGAAACATTTTATCTATTTTTTATCCTCACCCAGGACATTTTTACATTTTTTTTGTTCAGATAGAGTGAGAGGGAGAGAGAGGAAGAGAGAGAGAGAGAGAGAAACACATGTGAAAGGGACACATAGAGTGGCTGCCTCCCGCATGACCCCAACCTGGGCCGGGGATGAATCGCAACTGAGGTATGTGCCCTTGACCGGAATTGAACCTGTGACTCATTGGTCCATGGGCCAATGCTCTAACTGCTGAGCCAAACTAGCCAGGGTGAAGAAACCTTTTAATGATGGCTCCTTCATCTGTAGGATGAGAATAATGGTACCCACCTCAGGGGCTGTTATGAGGATTACATGATTAGTAGGCACTATCATGCACATATTCAATGGCAGTTGCTCAGTACAGGTCAGATATCATGATGGCTAAATGAGGTGATACACATAGAGGCTCTGCCCAGTGTGCAGCACGTGGTGAGAGCCCTCAGTGAGACAGCTACTGGTATTACAAATCGGTGACTTACAAATATGGAGTTACTGATCTATTACTGTGGGCTTCTCTTTTCCTAATACAGTAAGGTTCAAGGGTGAAAGGAGAGAATTTCAGTATATTTTATTTAAATTTTTCATAACTAACTGGAGATACCGAGATGCTGTAAAACCTGTTGCTGATGCATAAGCTTTATTACCAGGTTATGGAATCCAGTAACAGTCTCTTAGGGAGCCTTGGGATGACACATAGACCCACAAAGGCGATACTCATGCTCACCTCTCCACAGACTTGCCACACACAGTATCCCATTTGTCTCTGACTTCTCCCAGTAAGTTGTCAAGTTTCTGAGTATCATCAGAAAGCAAAGTCTTTTCTTTCAGGGCTCTGCCGGTTCTAATTGTGGTATCATACACGGGCTGTTTGCCACCAAGAGTTTTCTGAAACTCCTGTTTCCAAAAAGAAAAGAAAACAAACAACAACAAAAACATGGTGTGAGATGACATCTTGATTTGGAACAAAGAAAAATTTTTGTGTGTTTCCAGGTTGGTAATTAGATATAGTTTGACTGTGACTACTTCTTGAACTAAAACTAGTAAGAGCTTATCCTTAAGAAATTTATAAGTTTTTTGTTTATGTCATATACAGCAGTGCATATTTCTAAAAGCCTATAATTTCTAAAAGCCTAGGGTTTTAACTGGTTTACTCACACAATCACTTTGAACTGCTGTTTAAATGAGCAATTGTCATGGTTAGACACTGTCTAGACATGAAATGGAATGCTGGCTTCATCATCTTGATATTTTTACCCAGATAAAATCTTCAGTGAATACCAAGCTCAGGCCCTAAGAGCAATAAACTGCTTTACCTTGTGCTTAGAGAGCTGCAGTTTAATTTTGTCTGGGTCATTGGATATCTCCAGCTCTGAATCCAGGTGACTCTCTGCATCTTCCAGCCAGTCAATCAGTTTTTTCCAAGCTTCATGGAACTACAAATGCATTAAGAATTTAGTTATTACAGGAAAGAATAGACAAACTATGCAATACTTTTATGTGAATCAATCCAGAGATTCAATGCTTGCGGCCAGAGGTCGTTCAGTAAATCAGTACCTTTCTTTTGTAACTTACTTGTTTTGCCCGCTTCCTGGCATCATCTAGTGATCTCCCTCTTTCAATAGATCGCTGGACAACCTTCTCCCAGCGAGACTGGACGCTAACCAACAAATTCTTGATCAGAACAACGTCCTGTTTTTGGCTAAGGAACTTTAACTGATTCCCAGTTTGATCCAACTCAATGATCTGGTCTCGATGAGCATTTACTTCATTAGCAAAAACCTGGTGGGAAAATATTGCTTCTTTAAACTGAATTTAAGACAATGGGGCATCTCTTTCAACCAGTCCTTTCAAAAGGAAGGCAACATCAGTGTCACAGTTACCTTGTGCTCTTCTATCTGGCAAAGGACAGTGTTTAGAATCAGGCTGGGAGGAGAAGCGATGTTTAAATTCTGCTCTGCTAGTGTGAGCCAGTTGATAAATTCTTGCAGGGAATTCTGGAATTCTGTTGCCAGGTTGAGGGCCTCTTCCAACTTTGACTGAATTTTAATGAAAACACACACACAAAAAGAAAAAAGTGCCAAATTCAGGAATTATAGCTTTAAGGACAAAGGCGTGAATTGTACACCAAATGAAATGACCTCTAAAAAGGAAGCCACAGTTAATCAGCCTCCAAGCATGCCTTGTTTGAAAAGAAGGGGACATTTTAATGTTAGTGTCTGAAACAACTGTTTATAAAAAAGGGAAGAACACAATTTGCAGCTGAGCTGCCTTCTCTGCCATTCCTCACTTCTTGGGACATTCAAGAGCAGGAGTAAAACTAGTCACAATGTAAGTGAATACCTTAGCTGCAGATCTGCAACCTGCTTTGGGCAAAGTCTCACTTTCCTTTAATGTACTTTTTGTGGCATAAAAGCAACCAATAAAAAGCACTTTACTATATAGATGATGCTCATTATAGTGCATCTGTTTAAATGTTTTCATAAAATATGGCACCTAAAAATGTCCGAGTTTGAAACTAATTCTTATGCTACAAGCATAAAAGGAAATAAAAGCCGTAATAGTCTAAGCAAAAACCTGACAATCCTAGATGTAAACTTTTAGATGCTTTTATCTAAATCAGGTGACAAAAACAATGGCTCAGTCAGGGCATGTGCAACTATCCATGAATACACCTCATCTGCAGAGTCTACAAGCTTCTAGAAAATTAATGCTTTTCAAATTGTTGAATTATGTATAAATCTTTTTTTTGTGTCCTTCTGCCCATTAAACTTGATAAGACCCATGCCTTTGTAGTTTCAGTGCCTGGCACACACATGCTTAATAACTATTTGTTGAATGGATGTGGCCAACATATTTGAACACACATTTTATTCGATCTGCCCAGCACAGAAACTCCGTGCAGAGAGATACTCTGAAACTTGGTATTCTTAAAAACCAGTTTTGGGGCCTTGATCCCTAACCATTTTTCAATTGAAGAGAATATGATTTTTGAGGAAGAGTGAAAAGGGGCCATATAATTTACTTCTCTCTCAATTTTTATTTAAAAATTGCCGTGGCCAGTTTGGCTCAGCGGTTGGAGCGTCGGCCTGTGGACCAGAGAGTTCCGGGTTCAGTTCCCTCTAGGCCCTAGCAGCTAGGGGCATGTACCAAAAAAAAAAAAATTTTTTTTTTCCTTTATTGATTTTAGAAAGAGAGGAAGTGAGAGGGGGAGACAGAAACATCGGTGAAAGAAAACATCAATTGGCCGCCCCACTGGGGATTGGGCCCACAACCTGGGCGTGTGTCCTGACCGGGAATCAAACCAGTGACTTCTTGGTGCACGGGTCGATGCTCAACCACTGAGCCACACCTTCCAAACTCTACCAATTTTTACTAGAATTCTTTACATACTGTACTTACACTAGAATCCAAATTCCTTATGTGGTATTATTTGTCATACTCTCTGCATGCTCTGCCCCCACCCTCCCAATCCCTAGACACCAATTCCAACATAACCTTATTGTTAAGTAGAAACACAACACATCTGATTAATAATGGATATAGGGTCCACCACTGAGCAATAACAGGCAGTAATGTCTTAACTGGTAGATACAGAAAAGGAATGAATAGTAATAAAATCAAATGTTGGCAGAAACTAATTCCATCAATGCAACTTGACATGGATGAAAAATAGCAATTTAATGACAGAAAAGATAGATAAGCAGGAAGGTAATTCTGAGGATATCAGTTCTGCAACTTCTGTTCGATATACTGGTCTGCAGAAAATCTTCACAGAAATGAGATGGTAATTATATGCCATCACCAAGCACACTACTCAACCACCATGATCACACACTGTATTTTGTGGTGATACCTTTCTTTCTTCCATCTTACTGCTGACCACGTGCCACTTCTGTTCCAGGAGGGCTACGCTCTGTTCTGTCTTTGAGCTAGACCCAGAGTCGTCACGGCTTAGAAGCATGAGCCTGCCCTTGTCAAGTAGGTGATTATAAGTCTCTTCCTTGGCTTTGAGCTGGGAATAGAGTTCCTACAAGAAAAGGCAGGAAAGATATCAATAATGCCAATTTCCTGAAAGATACCCACACACATATTGACAAGAACAGTTTGGAAAGTCCAGGAAGGTCTCACCTTGACTAAAACCCTTTCTTTTGGATTCAGTTAAACTGTTGAGCAACTAGGGAATGAAATCCACCATTCTTGCTTAATATTAAAACAATTTTGTCACCAAGTAAACAGAATTACTTTTAAGATCCTTAAAAATAGATCCCAATAATTTATTTCCTATTCCTGAGTAATTCGCCTTTTGTTCTCAGCAACTTTCTTGCAATACTGTTAGTATCTATTGGGTTTCCCTAAATCCCACCAAAGCAGTCTTTTTTATTAAATTAAATATAACCACATCTGTCTTATGTATTTGTCTTCTTGATGCTCTCTCATCTTCAAGTCAACATTCTTGTGCCCATCAAATTGACCAACTCAAAATTAACCAGCTGACCAATATATCTCCAGCCAATTCTCCTGTCATCACTGCTGCCTGTGGTAGGGTATTAAAAGCCCATAGAATGGCAGCAGTCCTCAAGGTTGTACTGCACTGTCAGTAAAGGGCACTACCATGTAGACTCTCATATACATATACCTCTGTAATTCAGAAAGGAACTACTGAATATGAGATGCTCATGCTCAATTTCAGGAAATCTCTATTACCATGTGTGTGTCAAGCTGTTCCCTCGCAGTTTCAGGAAGTCCTCCTGTGGGCTTAGATGCAGAAAGTTGGGTCTCCATTCTAGTCAGTTCCAAGAGGAAATCTTCAATTTCACTGTGGAAACCCTGGGCCTTTTAAGAAAAGACACATTAGCAAGGTCAGTAGTCAATTCTAGCTTCAAAAGTAAACTTTCTAAAAAACCGTATGAGGAATATATCTTGAGGGAGGAATTTCGGGCTGCTTTCCAGCAGAGCTGTTCTGTTGCTGCACTGGCATAGGGACAATATATTTACTTATTTTTAGAATCTGGCAGAATCCTTCAGACCTCACTGTAACATACAGGAGTGGGCAAAAGTACATTTACAGTTGTGAACACATGGAACAGAGTTTTTGAGGACATTTTCCTACTTTTTGTTCAGATAGAGTGGGAGGGAGAGAGAGGAAGGGAGACAAACATTGACGTGAAAGGGACACATTCAGTGGCTGCCACCCGGACGACCAACCAGGTCCAGGGACAAACTGCAACTGAGGTACGCGCCCTTAGCGGGAACCGAACCCGGGTCTCTCTGGACCGCAGGCCGACGCTCTAACCACTGAGCCAAACCGGCCAGGGCCAGAGTTTATTTTTGTAATATTACTTTTTATTGTATTGCCATATGAACAACCGTAAAACTACTTTTGCCCACCCCTGTATTATAATTGTCTGATGTAACTGATAAGGTACTGTTGAGTAAGAATATGGAGGGACCTGACTTGATCTAAGAAATTATTGAATCTGTGAACAGGTTTTGTTATAGCAAAAATCTACTAACTCTGAATAGTAAATAAAGAGGCTGGGGTACAAACTAATTAAAAAAACCCTCCATTGAATCAAAAGCTATTCTTTCCAGACAAGTTCCAACACAGAAATGACCTTTAAGACACAGGGGGCTCCACCCCGAATTGCTTTTCTTTCCTTGACTTAGACAGACTTTCTCCCAAATGTGAAGTGCACAGCTCCGCCTGCCTGGGACAATGCACGCACCTGCTGCAGCGTTGACTGAAGCTGCTGCTCCCTCTCCTCTGTTTTCTGTAACACTGACTCCCAGCACTGGTTCATAGTTTCCAAGCGGCTCCTTAAGCTGCTGGCATCATCTCCAGCACTAGATTCAAGAAGTTCATTGCCAGCTTTGTTGACTGTTTCCACTGTGGCTTGATGGGCCAAAACATCATTTTTTAGAACCTAAATAAATATTGAACAACAATTTACCTCTACAGATAACATCAAACCTGGTTCTCTAAGGTACATGACATCTAAAGGCTTCTGGTGGCAACCAATAGGCTTAGAGATGACAAAAACACTTACATGGTGCTTCGCAAGTTCAACTTCAATGACTTTTGGATCGCCACTTACTGGTCTCTGAGCATCTAACAACTCTTCAGTGTGAATCAACCAACTCATTAGTTCTTCTAAGGCATGTTGGAATTGGCCAAGAGCCAAGAGAGCACCTTCTAGCTTATGCTACTCAGAAAAATATATAAAGGGAACAATTGTTAGGAAATTAGGAAGCAGTAGGTAGTTTATTTATGTACTCTACCATTTGCCTTACCTGTCTGTGGGCAATTTTTTCCCCCAGGTTCTCCCAGAGGTGTTTGAGTTCTGTCAATGGTTCTCGTATAATGTCTCTGTCTGTTTCATCAGTAGCTTTCTTTAACATCAGTTCACCCTGGTGATTGAGCTTTTCCATCTCAATTTGCTGTTGGTAAACTTCCACTTTGAACTCCTATCAAAAAAATATTTAATGTTAACATCCAATCAAGTCTTTAAAAACTAAAAGAAGCAATCCTTCTTCAAAAGTCATTCCCAGATACAAACCTTCATTTCATTTAATTGATCTTTAACAGTGTTGAGGTCAGTGCCAACAGGGGGCATGGTGCAGAGTTTAATCACAGTGTTATCTAGCCAGTCAAACATAGCCTAAAATAAAAAATACAAATAAGCAGTCAAAAACAACAACATAAGGAGTCAAGGAAGAATTGGCATTTATCTGCTAACTAAGCAGAGATAAATCAAAGTGCCAAGTACTGTTTGTGTCCTTAGGTGGGGGCAGAGGTAAGGAATAATGATCTTTATTCCAATCATATGGGGATTTAAGAATGAAGCAAACATTATTGAGGATAGTGTCCAAAATAAATTGTGATCTGGAAAAACTAAATATGAATAAAAGTTACTATATCTCATGGCCACTAGTAAGCTCATGATGTACTGAAGCTACTGTGCCAAGTTGTGTTCAAGATTACTTGGGTGTGGAACCTCTGGCAAGCAATAGTTCTTACAGTAAGGCAGCTTCACTGTGTAGCTACCATGAGAATAAGTATGATGAACACATGATGATGAAAAGCAGAACAAGAAGAGTAGAAATTTGGGTATCAGTACTTTTCACAGTAAAAGTGGGAAACTGGCTAGAAATACGGAAAGAAGTGGTTGTCTTAGGTTTGATAACGAGTGGTCCTGTAAAGGTGATCCACTATTATGCTGGGTTCTGAACATGACATCACAGAAGCTACATTTCCGTGGTGGTCACTTCCTGGTTTCTTACCTGAAGAGTGTCCTGATACTGCACAGCGGCTTGCATGGCATCCTCAAGCTTTTCTAGCCTCTCTTTCCATGTTTTGTTTAGGTTCTCCCAGGCATTATTCATCTAGTGGAAAACAGCCAACCAGATTCTTTAATTAATACCAATGTTCAGTCTAAGTCCACTGTTTTCTCTAAACCCCTTATCCATGTATCCACACCTCATCAATGCTTTTCTTCACTTCAGGCTTCTCAGTTTCTCCACAGGCAAAAATCAAATCTGCTCCAAGGATTCGAATAAACTCCAATTCCTCATGCAGACCATCTGTCTCTTCCTTAATAGTCTACATGTAAATGAACAGAACATAAGCCAAAACAGAAGCAGAACAGAACTTCCCAAGCTTTGCAAATGTTACTATATCCCCATCAATAGCAGATGTTGAACAGAATCTGTCAAATTCACAAAACCTTTCAATGTTATTAATATTTCACTTATCTAAATATTGAAGCTTCAGACTCTGGTTACTTTTCATAAATAGGTACATAAAATATATGTGTCAAATACACTTATATATAACTATATATACATATATATAAACTACATAGAGCAATACATATAAAACAGTCTGGGAAAGGTACAATGAGCTTCAATAATTTACCAAGAGTCATCCCTCCTGCCTCCAAGGATATTATAATCTACAGCCAGAAGTCTATTACACAGAAGGGTAAAATAATACAGCACAAGTTACATATTTAAGAGCCAAGAAGACTAGCTAATAGGGATGTTAGGCTATATAATCTTGAACAAAGTCAGTTCTCTTCCAGATCCTAAAAAGGACAGGATTAGGTAGAGGGAGAATGGCTGAAATAAAAGTAAGACATGAGAGATAATATCAAGATAGTCTTGGTTTATATTAAATGGACAAAAAGAGGGGAGAAATGTATTTAGTAAAAATAAAAACTAGACTCCCCCAAAAGAATAGATAAGGGTATGTCAATGTAACAATTGTTATCTTTTGATGATGAATCCAGAATATATTTGTTTTTCTATCTTCTAGTTTTCTGCATTAAAGAAATTTACTTGAGAAACAAAATAATGTACACTAGAGCAAGGACTAAATTCAGAAATGAAAGCAAAGTGAATATTCTAAGCACATTCTATTAATTTGAACTGTTAAACTTAATATTGATGAGAAAACTAGTTGAAGTTATATAAACTTGTATTTATAATAAAAAATCTACTAAAAAGAGATATTTTTTCCAAGTGGAAAATATCCTCTTAAACTTAAAAACAAACACAAAAAACTTTTATTTAAAAAAAATTTTGTTTTTCTTTATTGTTCTGATAGAGGAAGTGAGAAGGAGAGAGAGATAGAAACATCAATGAGAGAGAACATTGATTGGCTGCCTCCTACATGCCCCCGACTGGGGATCGGGCCTACAACCTGGGCATGTGCCCTGACCAGGAATCAAACTGGCGACCTCTTGGTACATGGGTGAACACTCAACCACTGAGCCACACTGGCTGGGCAACACAAAGCAGTTAACACAACATAACTTGGAGAAAGTGCTTTTTTTAGAAAACAAACACATGAGAAGGGGTGTTGTTTTTTTCTTACCTCAGCAGCTTCAACCTGTTGTTTGATGATGGATGGGTCAATGCCTGGGCTTTCCAGGTCATGGACGATGTCCTGGGTGTCCTTGATGGTGGTAAGGAGAGCTGCCATGTCATACCAAAACTTCTCCGCCAGTTCAAGGACATCAAGGAACTTAATTTCTCGCTCTTCAGCCCGAGCTTTGATGTCCTCCCAGAAGAATACCATTTGATCCAATTTGTCCTGGATTTCTGAAGGGGTAAAGAGGAGATATGAACAAGACTTCTCTAAGTACTTGAAATCAGCCTCATCAGAAATACCATCTAACTTTCACATTTGCACTGAAATTACCTTTAAAAAAAAAAAGAACTATCTATCTATCTATCTATCTATCTATCTATCTATCTACCTATCTATCTATCTATCAATCTATCTATACTTTAGTAATATGTCTACATTTACCGTTCCCACTTACATTGGTTTCCCACATAAAGAGATCACAGAGGTAATCTGGGGATGAGTTATCATATAATATAAAAGTACCGTTCAGATACAAAATCCCTAATTTAGTTAGAAAGGGACTGAGATGAGAACTCTATTTCCAGTGTTCTGTGTTGAACTTGCTATGTTTCCCATGGAAAGTGTTATAAAAGGTAGTTATGTTCTACACACTACTGATAATGCAGTTCACTCATAGTAGGGGTTAAAGGAGCATTTGTTTCCTGGTCTGGGAATCTAACCACCAATTGTAACCTTGTTTCAATGGGCAGATGTGTTCTGAATTCTAAATGACTTCCAAATGACTTTGTGGAATACTCATTGCTTGGGGACTACCTTCACATTCAAAGAAGTACATCTGGTGGAGCCCTGGAGGTAACTAGAACCTAGAATTTATTCTGTTGGTTTTCTTTAAAAACAATTCAATTAATCAAATACCTTTTGCAGCCAGATCCTTGTCAGCTCCCTGAGATCGCCCAATGAGCTCTTCTCCACGGCGCTTCAGGGCCTCAAAGGAAGGCTGCAGCTTTTCTAGCTCCATGGTGGCATTCTTATTGTCACTGATGCACTCTCTGATCTTGTCAACTTCAGCAGGGATCAGTGGTGGCATACACAGGCGAGAAGAAAGATTCTCCAGAGTCTCCAACATGGGTTCGATTTTATCGTGGAACTAAATAAATGTCATATCATTAGCCATCACAGCTAAACTTCACATTTCTGGGGGAAATGTTAGGGAATAAGGTCAAGGTATAAATCTACTGTTTAGGGTAACCTGCACAGAGCCTAGCCTAATGGCTGTTGGGTTGGCTAAGAAACTGTTTTGGACGTAGTACACCAGAGCTGGCCCATCAGAAAAAGAAAATAAATGTTTATTTTAAGAATAAAAAAGATATTAATATACTAGAAATGTGACGAGAAAGGGACGACACTATGAAACTGGTGAGACTCAAGTGTGTCAACATCTCAGATGATGGTTGCATGCAATAGGTTAGACCAACAAGTTAGATGTCCTCCACCAAATATGTAGATGAGGAACTCAATATGCTAAATGAATTAGAGTTTAAAATTATTGTAGCATGCAATTTAATAACCACCGTATGTGACAGAAAGGAAATGTTGGTACGATGAAAGCTAATTAAGGAAGGCCAAATCGAACCTTTTTCTAAAAGAACAACTACCTTTCTACTTTTCTGGTCCTCTGAATAACAAGACTATAATTGTAAAATTTCATTTACAATCTGAAACACAGAGAGGAGAAACAGGAGCAAAACAGGTAAACTTACTCCCCTAAAAAAAGCTATCTAAAACTAATTCTGGATTCATTAATTAGAATAAGTCTTATCAACTGTAGGTGTCCTGTAAGAAATACATAGTAGGATTTCCTTAACAAAATCACTTCCCATCACGCCCTCACTTCTAGGTTCCACCCCAAATGAAAATGGCATAATAAACTGCTCTAATAAAATTCATTCCACTGAAGTAAAGGAAAATTTCCTGATAGGTAATCCTCAATTCTCAACTTCATAAGAATACCCTAATCCCAGTGGGGGTGGGTACCTTACCTCTGCAATCTGTAATGGTGGGCGTGGTCAACACAACAATGAAATGTGACGATGTAGGGAAGACAGGAGCAGGCAAGGCAGCAACAACACAAAGTAACACATTCCACAATGTGAGTGAGAGATGGAACGGAAGGTGGGGGAGGGAGGAAACTTGAGTAAGTACAAATATTAACCAAGATTACTGACTAAACATAGGAATAAAATACTCAGACATGACAACAGTACCACTAACAGTAATATATTAGTTTAAAAGTATGTAGTCACATGCCTTAAACACCACCGATGGTGCTTTGTTTCTCTTTGGCTCTTACTTCTATCTACTCAAGCACCTTTATTTGAATTAGGAGCTAGCTAGTGGCCTCTTTAGTAAGAGATCTAATGTGCTGTCTTCTAAGTCTCAAAAGTAACAGGTCCAATATGAATCTGACTTTTCTTTGGGCATTTGTTGCTTCAAGGTGAATTTACCCAGAACTGTATCTGCCAAAGGATCATCACAATATAAAGTTTTCAAGGAAACTATCAACAGACATTATGTACCAACTACAATGCATTTTACCCTCCTTATAGTGCCAACATACCCATGATCCTTGAAATAAAAACACAGATCAGCAAAAGTTCCTAGTCTCTGACAATGTATCATCAGTATGCTAGTCTAGACACTCCTGAGCATGGAGGTGTATCTGACATAGAAACTTCCTGCTTAGACTAAAGGACAGTTGAAGGTTATATGAGTTTAAGACACACATGTACCTGAGCCGACTGGGAAACAGCCTCATCCAGAGCCAGGGCCCGCTGGCGCACCTCCTCTTTAATTTGAGCATAAGTGTTTTCTGCTTTCTGGTATTTTTCTTCCACCATCTCACCTTCTTCAGGGTTTAACTCCTTTAGTTGAGGGCCTATCTTTAGCAGTTTATCAATATGAGGTTTGTGTTCAGCAATGGATTCCCTTAGTTGCTATATAAAGAAATATGGATTAAAATAAACATTTTTATACCAGTTTATTTGCTTAAGTACTTTGATCAGAGCTCATACCAACTTAAAAAAAAAAAATCTGAATTACTAACTACCAGTAAGTCCCAGCATTTCATCATTTAGAGGGGAAAAACCGTCTAAGTCTTGGACTCTGACACTACCTGATTCCTATCACCCAGGAAGCCTTCCCAGACCACATGCTCTTTCTCACTCTCATTCTCCAATATAAATTTATCCCACCATCTTCAGTACTTGTACATACTTAAATGTACTAACTGTAATTTCTGTGGTTTAATATCTGTCTTCCTCCCAAGACTGAGAGATACTAAGCAGAACAAGCTACGAATAGCAACATTTCTGATAATCCAACCACTCCTGGATTTTACTGCTGGCTACTTCTAGTTTACATCTTTCCACTTACAAGAATACAGAGATAGAAATAAGCAAAAGCCATAAACCAAATAAAAATTTAAAAAGCGTATTTTTAATGTGGTCATAGCATTGTTGACAGATCTCCCTTTCATCTTACCTATATGCATCAAATGCTTTGTGACATTCCTTCCTGGCTCTCACTCCAGTTGGGGCCTAACCAAATGAAAAGAGCCCCTCAACCACATCCCAAATCTAACAACAACCCACAGTCATCATAAAGCTGTCAAATTCCCTTGATGTTTATTTAGCTCTTTGTTTACTTCTGCAATACCCAGGTTCCTGATATCTCCACAAATGTATTCTTTACTTGATTCATATTAAAGAACAAAGGAAATCATTCAGATGTGTATTTTTATTTTGGGCTCCATAACTTGAAGAGATTATGGAGCCCGTTTTTAGTTCTGCAATTAAATAAAACTGGCATGCTCCTTACCCTCATTTCCTCTTGCTGTTGCCTGAGCTGCTCATGATCAATAGCTGGAGGAGGTAATTGTGCTATCAGTGCCCAAGTTTCCTCAATCCACGGGCTGAGCTCCTCATAAGTTTCCCAAAACTGGTTCACCAAGACCTGTGCCCGCTCTAGGCGGGCATAACGCTCTGAATTGAGCAGACTAATGGCTTCATATTGCTGTATTAGAGACTCTGTCTTTTCCTATGAATAACAAGAGAAGTAGGTATATATACATTAAAAAGTCTAAAGAAATACATACTAAAATGTTAAAAAATATGAACTAAGTTAATAAGATTACAAGTGATTTTTATTTTTATACTTATCTAAATTTTCCAATTTTTTTATTAATGAAAGTATTATAGATGTCCCCCCTTTTCTCCTCATTGACCCCCTCCTTCCTGCACCCACCCCCATCCTGAGTTTTCTAATTTTCTTATCACATATATATGTATTATTTGTATAATTTTGAAAATATAAAAGTTTCAAATACAGTAAAACCGCACAAGTACAACATAGCAAAATTAACTTTTTACAACTTTAGAAACAGTATTATTATTATTATGGATCGGTTTAAGACTGAACATCTATTCAGGGGCTACGATGGAGTCTTTGCCCATCAAGTTTAATTGCCTGTTTTCTCTGACAAAAAAGTCTCCATAAACAGTATAGAAGTTCCTCAAAAAATTAAAAAATGTAACTGCCTTATGACCCAGTGATTCTACTTCTGTGAATTTATCTGTAGAAATTTAAGACACTAGTTAGAAAGAATATATGCACCTCTATGTTCACTGCAGCATTATTTACAATAGCCAAGATATGGAAGCAACCCAAGTGCTCATCGATAGATGAGTGGATGAAAAAACTATGGTACATATATATAATGAAATATTACTCAGCCATAAAAAAAAAAAAAAGGAATTTTACCATTTGTGACAGCATGAATGGACCTAGAGGGTATTATGCTAAGTGAAATAGATCAGAGAAAGACAAATATCATGTGATTTCACTTATATGTGGACTCTAAAGAACAATATAAACACACAAAATAGAAACAGACTTGATTCACAGATTCAGAATACAGAGTGGTGTTTGCCAGTGGGGAGGGGGTTTGGGAAATTGGGTGAAAAAGGTGAAGGGACTGAGAAGTACAGATTGGTAATTACAGAATAGTCATGGGGTTATAAAGTACAGCATAGTAAATACAGTCTATAATATTGTAATAACTATGTATGGTGCCAGGTGGGTACTGAAATATCGAGGGGAACACTTTGTAAAGTTTATGATTGTCTAACCACTATGCTGTACACCTGAAACCAATACAAAGTAATATTGAATGTAAACTGTAATTAGGAAAAAAAGTCTCCACAAACCTGGCATTTATGTTTTGTATGTTTAGGATGAGTAGTACAGTCAACTTATAAATATTTCCAAGAAAATAATGGTTACCTGTACCCTTTATTTAAAAAACTGGTGTACAAACTAACTCTTGGCCAAGCTTTAGAAATGGGCATAATCTTTTAGAAGGACCTAAAGAAAAAATGAGTATCTGCATATGGTTCTGAAAAATCTATCAGAGATTTTTTGAAAGGTAACTCAGTCACTTACTATGGAATGAGGATAAGTAGCAATTCCTCTGTTTAAAGAAGATGAATTTATAATATAGTTCACATACAGTATAGTTCTTTAGACATTTGTGAACATAGGGTTGAGTCTGAATTCTCCAGAACACCAAACAGGTTTTTAACATCATTTTAGTAATAGAGGAAAAAAACCTGTAACTTAAACTTTTTAAGCTAAAATTTCTCAACTGTAGTTCTAATTCACCATAATCAAAATAAGAATAATATGGTGAATAAATAAATGCAATTCACCTGTAATACAGCTTTTTGCTCCTCTCCACATGTGCCAAAGATTTCACCACGATGACTGAAAAGTTCATCCATTGAATCTTTGTGTCGAATGATGTCAATGGAGAAAGCCTTTGAGAAAAGTAAATTACAGTTAAGTCAAGAAGTAAAAGGATCTCAAACCTGTGTCAGTGAAGTCAGGCACACCTATGAAAAATTCTTTGCTTTAATAAAGTCACATCAAAAATTGTTCTTACAAAATTTGACACGTTGTCTAGGCACACATCTTCAATGCTTACCTTTTAATAGCTTACAAAAATATTTTCCCTCATGAAAATCATCCAGATAATTATTAACCTTTTCTAGATTAATGAGCCTATTTCTCCCTTTCCACAAAGCAAAAAAGCTCTTCCTCTTCCTAATCAAATATTTATAAAATTAATCTCTACCCACCATCATGACACTGCATAATTCCACTCGACTAAGAATAGTAGTCAGAAACTCTCTCCTAGTCACTTTAAGCTAAGATGATTATAATAGCTCAGGACACAATGGATGTGTCAGTGTTACACTTACCTTCTGTACCTGCAGCTGAGCTGTGGTCTGGTCCTGTTCCAGGCGAATTGGACCCAGGGCCATTAGTTTCCGTTTTGTTTCAGCAACCCAAGCTAGCTCTGCATCAGCAGCTTGCTCATACTAATAAACATATTGAAGAAAAATGAACATATTATATATAGCCAGGGTCTTCCTTCTTAGAATTCAAATCAAGATGCAATTAGAATTGCTTATACTTTAACAAATATGAGTTGATCCTGTTTCAACTTCTTTAGAAAGAAGTTACAGCCCTGGCCTGGTTAGAGCATCAGCCTGAGGGCTGAAGGGTCTCTCTTGGGTTAAATTCCAAGTCAAGAGCACGTGTCTGGGTTACAGGTTCAATCCCTGCCCCCAGTCAGAGTAGTGCAGGAGGCAACCAATGTGTCTTTCTCACACTGATCTCTCTCTCCCCTTTCCACTCTATCTAAAAATCGATGGAAAAATATCCTTGGAGAGGATAAACAACAATAAAAAAGAAGTTACAGAACCCAGTTAGTGGTCCTACAGCTAGAAACAACAATGGAAATTAACATCCTTAAAAAAATATATACTTCTAATCTGTTTTTATGAGGCTATGCTCTTTCTGCCAATCCTTCTTCCTACCCTTACATTGAACAATAACTTTAGTCATGTTTAAATACAAACTAACATGAGTCAAGTTAACTTGGAAGTACTCACTCAGCTGAAGAAGCATAAGACCCCAGAAGAACACCAAACCTTTAAACAATTAAGAAGTAACTAAGAAAAACTAAGAACATGTTCCAAGTGACTTATGTTTGATCTGGGCCCTTCAATCTTTTTTTTTTTCTTTTTTTTTTTGTTAATCCTCACCCAAGGATATTTTTCTACTGATTTTTTGAGACAGAGTGGGAGGGAAGGAGGGAGGGAGGAAGAGAGAGAAACATCGATATGAAAGAGACACATTGATTGCCTCCCGTATGACCCAGGCCGGGGATAGAAACTACAACCCAGGTACATGCCCTTGACCAGGAATCAAACCCAAGACCCTTTGGTCCAAGAGCCGACACTCTAATGGCTGAGCCAAACTGGCCAGGGCATCCATCTTTAATCTCTTCCTCTTCAACTCTGCCAACCTACACTAATATTTACAGAGAAAAGAAAACCCCCAAGCATGATAAATTTTATACTCAATTATCTGGTCAAGATTAGAGATATCAATAAAGACATACTGGAAAGCACTTGGAGTCAGAACAAACTTCTGTGTGGTTCACAAAGCAATTATTTATCACTATGAACTCAAGGAATCATGTTATATTATTTTTTACACCATAGCACATTAATAGGTGCATATCCTGCTACAAAGAAAAGCAAATAACGTTCTCAAGAAAGCAGGAAGGAAAAAAGATGGAGGGAAATATGACATCTGTATTTACTGGGAGGGCTCTATTTCAGATGGCTTTGCTATTTTGGTTGCCATATTTGATAGTAATTATGGTTCTTGGTTCCTTTCCCTCTTCCATCTAATGCTAAAACAGTTGATTATTTCAAACTAAGATTTTGATACATTTGGACCTTTTGGGTCTGGATATTATCTACTCCCATCACCATCTGCCTCTTAGCAGGGCATTAACTAAGGAGAGGGCTCACAGACTCTTCCCAAAGTTCTCTGCTCAAAGGGGTCAAGTATTTTGCGTCAAACAAAACCCATCCTCACAGAACTTTACCCAATCACTTCCCATCACTGAAATAATTTGTTGTATTGGATTTACCTTGAACTCATTTTTCCTATTCCTGAGCCTATATTTATGTGGGTCATAGTTTTGTATCTCACACACATATCTCCATTGCCTAAAATACTAATGCAGATGTGTTCATAAACATTACCTGTTGTGATCTCTGAATAGCAGCATCAATTTCATCCACCCTTTGTCCAACAGTGTCACTGACCAGCTTGTACTGCTCGTTGGCATCAGACACAAGTTTATCCAGCCCTTCTCTGGCTCTCCAGGGCACCAGCTCTAAGAGTGCGCGGCTCACCTCATTCACTGTGTCCAACACCAGCCTGTGCTCCATGACCTCTTTCTTTAATTCCTAAGGAGGGAAAAAAAAGTTTTCAGGCCAGATCTTGCTAAATTAAGCACATTAGCAGCTGTGCTGGGTAGAAACTGGTATCTCTGCCACACATCCCAGCAGGGCTTTGACCTCCTTCCTTTACTTATTCTTTTATTGTCTCAGATTTTTCAATCATTCCAAGCCTGACTTTAAGCTTAGCTGCTGCTTAGAATTGTATGCAAGACTTCTTGAGCCAGACTGTCTCTGTAGAAAACAAACAGTGCTTCTTTTCCTCTCTACTTCAACAGAAATGATAAATAGTGCTTTACCCTTAGGCATTTCAAGTACATATTTCTGTGCATCCAGAATTGCACTAGATCCTGCAGGAGAATCAAACGTAACCATGAAGCATTCTTTAGAGAATGAATCATGAAAGTAAATTCTAAAATTTTATATATAAACAAACTTCCTAGGGATTTGAGATTCAACCTTTTTTCTTCTTCAGACCATAACAAGCAGTCTTACATCAGTCTGCCTTTATGTCAAATTTTACTGTCCATGAGAAAACAAGAAAGGAGACAAGTAGAAATTTTTGGTTTAGAAGAGAGAGTTAGTGATAAAACTTAAGAATTTAAATGTAAGGATTCTAAGAGGGAAACCTTTTCCCTTTTAGAGTGTGAAATAACAGTTTACCTTCTGTCTTTGCTGAAACTGGGGTATTTGCTCCCCTGTGGGAGACTGTCCTCCACTGGCTGCCAGCTCCTCCTCCACCTCCCTCAGCCACCCAGTCAGTTCCTCATAAGTAGACTGGAACTTGGTAGCCAGCTGCCGGGCTTGCTCTAAAGTTCTGAGGGCCTTGGAGCTAGTGACTGTGATGTCTGCATAGCGTGTCTTTATTCCATCCAGTTTCTCTTGAATAAGCAAAACCTCTTCACCTGTGGAATACCAAAACCAATTATTCATATTTAGGAGAACATGAGAGAGTGCCCTGCTGGGGATGAGGGAGTCCCCTAATTCTCCTTTCTTCAAATCAGAGCTTACATTTCTTTTTTTTTTTTGGTTAATCCTCACCTGAGGATTTAAGAGAGTGGGAGAGAGGAATGGAGAGCAAGAGAGAGAAACATCAATGTGAGAGAGACATCAATTGGTTGCCTCCCACACATACCACAACCAGGGCTAGGGATGGAACCTGCAATCCAGGTACATGACCTTCACCGGAAATAGATCCTGTGACCCTTTGATGCTTGGGCCAACGCTCTAACCACTGAGAAACACTGACCAGGGCTACTTCTGAGATTATTAGGATCTGAGTTCAACTGCAGGTGTTTCTAGATGTTCCCAGAACCTTTCAGTGAATGCTGGCATTCAACATATTGGAAGGCAGGGAAAATCAACATCTATAACCAGATGTGAGACACAAACTCTTTTTGTTTTCAAAAGGTTTAGTGGGAAATAGGAGACCACGTCATAGGTCTTGGGGTAGGGGGACAGGGGGACAGATGGGGACATGGTAATATAATCAGTGAATATTAAACTTCTATATTCAAAGAGAAATGGTTAATGCAGGGTGCTTATTTTCCTGGATATGTTACTGTCTGTATACGTATAGAGGTGCTAAGAGATACACTTTTCAAAGTACCTGTGGTTTGTTTTAGAAGAGCCTGACCGTTTTTAATAGCTTGATCTACATTCTTCTTCCTATTAACAATTTCTTCATTTAAAGCCTGAAAGGAAAAAAATATCATTAATCCTAAAACTATGGGATGACAAAGGGATAGAAATGAGACCTTTAAGAGATGTAATTTAAAAGAGATGAATACCAGTTTAAACACCAGACATTTGATTCTTTCATTATCTCTTTGGTTACACTATTAATTACTCAAAATTATTAAATCAGATACTTATAGGCAAGGTATCCTTTGTACTGGATGAGAAGAGTTTTAGGAATAAATCAGTTTTACCAATCTATTGGTACCAAACCTGAACCAAAGAAAGGTAGAGTAGAATTCAGCAAAAATGTCTACTATGTCTAAAACAAAGAATAAGATAGAAATTTCAAAAGAAGAAAGTCAGCAAGAAACAGGCAGATTTAAATCCTGGTTAAAAACTCTCAATATTTGAACTCAATGAAGCAGAAGAATTTGATGATCAAAAACAACAACTCCCCCCACCGCCCCGTGCATTGCCTATTTTTGCCATCCCTAAAGAAACCTCATGAAACAAAATTTAATGAATTTCATTTGATGAAATAAAAAGGGTAAATTATTCTAAGATGATGCGGGACTCCTGGAATTTGAGCATATAAATTCTAGAAATATTTTAAAAGTTACAGCTATATGATCAAACCCTGGGAATTATTTAGGTAATTTGGTTTTATAAAAGCTTCTGTTCAAATGGAAACAGTGATGCATTACCTAATGGTGTAAAATCTGAGTTGGAATTGAGATAGCTCCTGACTACACTCTGGATCATTTTCTAGAATTATTGATTCAGTTTGTTAAGTACAAGTATTTCCATGGATTCATCAGAAAATAAATCAGTTCTAAGTAACAAGTCTATAAGTATGCCCTTGTGTACAAAGTTGAAATGTTAGAAATGAAAAAGAAAAGAAATGAAGAGAAATATGAATCAAAATTACAAAATAACTAGTAACATAAACAGTAAGAATGGAAAACATGAATACCAGGTGGTCAGCATGCTGTTTCTGCAGGACATCCTGTCTGTAATCCTTTACGGACACTGAACTGAGCTTGTCCTCAACCTCAGCCAGCCAGTTGAGCACCTCCACCTCATCCTCCCCGAACAGTCTAGCGTTAGACAGTGCTTGTTCAAGTAAGGCTGCTTTCCGACAGCACCGGTCTTGAATCTCACTGAATCGGGCCTGCAAAGAGTCTAGCTTTTCTGAGAGCACACCCTGTTCTGCAGAACATGTCAGGGAGGAGAGGGACTGCCCAATTTTGACTGCCTGGTGCACATCTGTGGCATGGCTTTCTATTTCCTCCTCCAGAGCCTGGAAATCCAGATGGAAAAAATGAATAACAGAAACAAAATAAATGAAAAGTAAACATGAAACAATGAACAACAAGTGATGTAATAAATTAAATAATAATACAAAATGTTTACCTCCTGAAGGGCACAAATAACACAATAGCTGTGTTTTTTTTTTATGATGGTAGCCTATTAATAGTTATCTACCAAAGATGTGACTACTCCAGTTAATAATTTGACATTTTAAACTTAAAAAAAATCGCACAAACACATCTTCTAGCATGTTACAGGCAGTTTTCTAATTTCCAGGAATTCTGATTCCAGTTCTTTGTCTTCATTTATCATAACTACATCCTACCTTGTGCCGAATGATCTGCTGCTGTATTTTGGCAGTCTGAGTGCCAACAGGTTCTGAGTTAGCAAGTTTTTTCTCTGTGACAGATAAGAAGTCAGAAATAGGCTCAGCTGTCTCATGGAATTGTTTGGCCAGAACCAGGATATCTTCCAGCTGTTTATGTCTACACAAATATATAGAACAGACTGCTAAGGAAAAAAGTCACATTAACATGGATAAAAGTAACATATTCAATAAAAGACCAATCTTTACCAGGTACATTTTAAACATCGATAGTAAACTGAACACATATGTAATGCTTTGTTGTTTTAAAGGTTCTCATAAGTATTATCTTATTTTGATTCTGTCATAACCTAGTAGCGTAGTAGGAATGATTATCCCACTGTTACAAAAGAGAGAACCAACCCTGAAGACGTAAAGAAAGATTTGACCGAGATGCCCAGTGAGTAGAAATAGAACACTGAGGATAAGAATCAGACCCTTTAATGCTCTTTCTCCTATGGAATGTAGTTTATGCATCGTCTGAACATGAAACCAAAATAAGGTTTAAAGAAACTGAAAAATCATCAATCCTCTTTTGTTTTCCTCTCTGTCACTACTACCTTTGCTTGTGAGTGAAGAGAAGAGAGCATGTGAAAAGCAAAGGCAGACTATGAACTAGAACTCCCTCCCCACTGCCCAAATCCAGTAAGGCTTCCAGTAATTTCAAGCCCCAGAATATATCTAGTAGAAAGGAAAACAACAACAACAACAAAAGATCTCATACTGGCTAAATCTGCCAACACAAATGGCAGAACTATGGACTTTGTAACTCATTTAGAATCTTAAATCTTATTTACTATAACATCCACACTAAGCTTGGATTTCAAGTTCCCTATAGATTAAAAACAGCAGATTTCAAAGGCAAGCCTGAATATTGGAGGCAGTCTAAAAAGAAAAACAACCACAGAACTCTATTAGCATACAGATTAATAATAAAGGCCAAAATAATGACTTTGAATCATTAAGAACAGACTAAATGCTATGTCATCTGAAAAGGCCCAGGAGTATAGGATGCACTTTAGTTCAGCAAACCTTTACTGAACAGCTACTTTGTGCCAGATCTTATGGACAAAATTTTTTAAAAAAAATTGATATTTGAGAGAGAGACAGAGAAAGAAAGAAACACTGATTTGTTGTTTCACTTATTTATGCATTCATTGGTTGATTCTTATATGTGCCCTGACTGGGGATTGAACCCATAACCTTGGCGTATCAGCATGATTCTCTAACCAACTGAGCTACCTGGTCAGGGCCTGAACAAACTTACTTATTTATTTGTTTGTTTATTCCTCACCTGAGGATATTTTCCTATTTATCTTCAGATAGAGTGGGAGAGAGAGAGAGAGAGAGAGAGAGAGAGAGAGACATCGACTGGTTGTCTCCTACACGACACCAACCAGGGTCGGGGACAGACCACAACTGAGGTACATGCCCTCGACTGGAATTGAACCTGCAATTCATTGGCCTGTGGGATGACGCTCTAACTGCTGAACCAAACCAGCCAGGGATAAACAAAGTCATTTCAATAAGAAATGATTTAAATATAAAGATTTGCCATTTTAATTACCTGAAAATTCAATTATGTTTAAATATAAAGAAAAACGTATTTTTTTATTCTATTTTATTTTTTAAGCCAGTCAAATTTAGCAGTGGGGGGGTTATAAAGGAAAATGTATTTTTAGATACCATTTTTAAGTGTCAATATAAAGTATAGAATTTCCTTTTTTATTTATGCCAGCCTTCAAAATATATTTTTGATAATATGACTAAACATATTAAATCTTATTAAATATTATAAAAATAAAAATATTAAACTAGAATTTCATTTTTTAAAAATTGCCCCTAAATTCTATGTCTTTCTAACTCCTCTCTTATTTTGGAACTAAAAAGTTTGAAGAACTCAATGTATATAGGACTTGGAGAAGCAAAGAAAATAGCTATAATAATTTGAAGGCATCAACAATCCAGTATTAAAAATCTAAATAAGTCTTTAGAATGGCTATAACAAATGAAGTTGCTCTTGGAATTTTCTTTAAAATAAGGGCCTAGAAACTATGGTAGGATAGGAGGATAAAACAGGATAGGGTAGAAGGTAAGTCATAAAAAGGTATTTTAGAAACAAATCATAACATTAATGAGCTTATAGACCTGGAAGATAAGTACTACATAAAATAATGACCACAGTACAAGTTACTGACAAAGAGTTATGGCAGTTTGGAGGAAGGTAAGGTTGTTCTATGCTTGGGGAATGAAGAAAAACTTCATAGAAGAAGGGAAGATGGCCAAAAGTATTTCATGGAAGATACAGCACCACCAAGCAAAGACAGAACTAGGAAACTGACAGAAGATATTGAAGAATAAAATATGAGTTTCTCTACCTATAATATAAGGACTAAAAAGAATAGTGAAAACTAAGAATGGCAGGTTAAGGCCAACTAGTAGAAAACTTTGAATGTTGGGTTAAATAGTTTAAATTTTATTTATAGGCAACAGGGAGTCCTTAAATGTCTTTGAGCATACAAAGAGGTGAAGACCTGAGCATAAGCGGCAATAGAGTGATGAGTGATTAGTTAGGAAGCTACCTCATGTGAACTAGCCCAAGTGAAAACTCATAAGTCATGAACTGAGGTATGTGAGTGGGAAGACACTGTAGAATAACATGGACAGAATTTAGCATCCTGGTGGATGTGAGACACAAAGTTGGGCGAACGGGAAGGGTAAAAATGGGGTTGAGGTTTTAAGCCTAGGTAACTGGAAGGTTGTTAATAGCAATATTGGTGGAAATGGACAGAAGAAAAGCAGTGCAATCTGGAAGTAAAAATAAGTATCTAAGTTGCAAAAACTCAGATAAGAAATAAGTAAGCCAGTCTTTGTGGGTGGCACAGTTGGATAGAGCATCGTCCCCATGTACCAAGGTTGTGGGTTTGATCCCCAGTCAGGGCACATATAAAAGGCAACCAGTAAATGCAAAGATAAGTGGAACAACAGGTTGATGTTTCTCTCTTGCTCTTCCCCTTCCTCTCTCTAAAATCAATGAATAAAAATTGAAAAAAAAAAGGAAAGAAAGATATAAGTAGACCAAGAGCAGGTGGAATTAGTGACTGAAGAGGAAGTTATTTAAAGACTGCCACTGGCGACGTAAACAACTGAGAGGTTACAATAATAAAGAATCAATTCTGATATTCTCATATTAATTTCTGATTAACTACCACTTATTTTTTAAACTGGGGAATGTATAGGCTAAAAGTAAAGACATCCGTGTGACTTACTAAGCTCAAGTGACACTGGGGCAACTTATAGCTGTGGAAAGAGAAAGCACTGTCTTGGAGGAGAAAAGTGTACTGCCAGTCTTTTGGCCATTTATTGAAGAAAGTAAAGTTCATGCATTTCTTGAATGCATACATGTTTAACAGAACCACAGGCTAGCTCCTCAATGTAAAAACATCTAATATTAGAAAAAACTGACAGAAAAGAAGTAGTATAAATTTCAATTCCAAGTATCAAAAACATTATTTATGAATATGAAGGAAAAAGATATGTTCCAAACATTCAGAAAATCATTGGCTGGGTTGTAGGAGTCTGTGTCTTATCATTTGAAACTACAATCATGCTGCAGCAGAATTACACAGAGCAATGAGTCTTCCAGGTTTCAGAAATTTATGGAAGAGCTGAGGCTCATTTCCTGAGAGCTTTTCTAATTATGAGGATTATCTCTAAGAATGTATCCCTCTTCAAGATAAAAGCCATAAAACATCTCCCAAAGCCCTTTATGAAGCATCCAGGAGCTTTTAGAACACCTCAGTGACAAGTCAAAAACAAGGACACAACAAACCTTCTCTGACCCATTCCTAAAACCCTGTTGGCTTTACCTGGTTGCTGCCTTGCTGAGTAGTCCAATCCATCTACTTTCCAGACTCTCCAACTGTCCAGTGATTTTCTCTCTATCAGCCAGCTCAGCTGACTGGGCTATTCTGCCTCCTTCTGCTTGAAGCATGTCTACTGTGGCCCTTCGATCATCTAGGAGTCGCTGGAGCAACTATTGTACACATTTAAAGAAAACGAAAAGTGATAACATAGGGTCACTATAAAATTTGAAATAAGAATGAAAAACAAACATCCTCAATCCCCACCCCACCAAATACTAAGCTTAACTGAATAACAGAAGGCTTTCCCCTCCCCACCTTGAGGTAAAAACATAATAATGTTCCTAGCATCCACGTAAACTTTTCATACACTTAAGGTTTTTATTATTTTTTATCCTCACCCAAGGACATTTTTTGATATTTTGTTCAGATAGAGTGGGAGGGAGAGGGAGAGAGAGAAACATCAACGTGAAAGGGACACATCCAGTGGTTGCCACCTACTCAACCCTACCAGGGCCGGGGACAAACTGAAACCGAGGTACATGCCCTTAGCGGGAACAGAACCCGGGTCTCTCCAGACTGCAGGCCAACGCTGTAACCGCTGAGCCAAACCGGCCAGGTCAACACTTAAGTTTTTTAATGGAGCTGTGACTGCCATTATGTAACTAACAGGAAACTTGCTTTGAACCAAGAGAAAAATACACTGAAACGAAAATTAAGCCAAAAAATCCCCTATCTAGATAGAACCTTATACGTGATATATATATATATATATTATTCAGAATATTGCTGACTCAAAAAGCTTTTAAGGTGTGAACTGAATATTGAAATAGGATACATGAATATGTAAAATTGTTCAGTCCAATACATGCTATAGTAAGCTATAGTACATTAAAGTAAGATGATAAAAACAGCCTGTGTGGCTCAATGGTTGAGCATCGACCTATGCACCAAGAGGCTGCCAGATCAATTCCTGGTCAGGGCACATGCCCTGATTGTGGGCCCAATCCCCAGTCGGGGGCATCAGGAGGAGGCCAATCAATGTCCTCCTTTATATCAATGTTTCTATTTCTCTCTCCCTCTCCCTTCCTTTCTCTCTAAAATCAATAAAGAAAAAATATTTAAAAAAATAAATTCCTACTTTTCTTTTCAAGATCATACAAAGTATGTGAGTATTCTATTAAAACTCCTGAACATGCTCCTTAACCCATAAACAAATGTGTTGTCTGCCACTCCCTGCGGCTGTTACAGTTCACTGTCCCAACATTCCCACTTACCTTCTGTTCTTGGATCTGTGCTTTCACCACTTTATATTCAGCAGATGGAGGTTTCTGATTGGCTATGAGTTCCTCAGTGTCTGCCAACCAGCTGAGCAATGGCTCCAAGGCATCTTGAAACTTCCCACAATGCAACAAAGCCTCCTGTAGTTGTGCAATTCTTTGTGCAACCTGTATCACAGACATAGGTTCATTCTGAGAGGAGAGAGCTTTTAAAATTACTAGTGACTCCTTTTTGTAACTATAGGGAAACCTTAGATTTATATGTCTCTTTTCCTTGTCCTCCATTCCCAGTACACTTGTTACCCCCTGCACTCCCACCACCACTTACCTTTTTATTCAGTGTATTCCATCGAGCATTGATCTCTTCCATGTCATGTTCCAAACCCTGCACATCACAGTTTTTTCCAGCACTCTGAATCAATCCCTGGCCAAGTCCGTTCACCTGCTGTAATTTCATCTGAAGAGGATCCACCTGTTCTTTCTGAAACATCTAGATAATTGTAAGCCAAAGAAGATTTAATCTAAAGGCAAAGAGACCTTCTACACCACACAGTGACAGGTTATTTTTGAAAGATTTATGTGTTAACAAAGGAGGACAGGAATAAAAAATGAAACAAGCCACTTGTACAAGGAACTATCAAGGAAATATGTGGTTTCATATTTCAATACAGCCTCCTGTGAACAAGCAGAGTTATGGCACTACTTAGGTCTTTAATCCAATGGGTGACTGACTCATGGTTTGTTTTTAAAATCTGTTTGCTTAATTTTTAATACAAAAATCTATAGAGAACAGAGAACAGAGAAGTGTCAGCCTCAAGATATCATAAAAGTAAATGTGATGTATGTATATCAATCTGAAAAGGGAAGAATGATACCAATGACTACTATTGAAGATGAAAAATACTTTGGGGAATAGCTTTAAGTGACCACTGATATATGCAATGCTCTTCTCTGACTAGGACTAATGCCAATTTTATAGCTTAATCCCCCTGTGGCCATTTAACTCCATTCTGTTCCAGGGTCACAGATCACACACAGACAATCATCTTGAAACAGTATTCCTCTGACTACAAAGGGAAACGGGCCAGTAATACTGGGAAATGTCCTTAACAACTTCAGACACATAACTCTAAGATGCAGACATACATAAAATATTTTGTAAATGATAATGTATATCCATGTTCACCACAAAACAACAGAATTTTAAAACAATGTGAACAAGTATAACAAGCAATGTGTATGTTTCTATTGCAGTTAAGTTCCACTATGACTTAGAAATTTCTAAAAGAAATTTTAGAGAGGAGAGAATAGTACTTCTGCCACTCTAAGGAAAAGAATGAAATAAATACTTGTCCCTAAGATCAGATTTCTTTCAATCATTAGAGTATAAGAAATCAGCCACATTCCACTAATCTGCATATTATCCCATTCTTTTCTCTTCCATAAAAGTTTCCTGCAGTTTCAGCGAGACAGATGAGTCAATTAAGACTGAAGGATGACAGGAAATGGAAGAGGACAAAAATAAATGTAAAAAAACCCCTTAAGTTTGAGTAACACTAATTTTGGCCTATATGAGATAAGATCACACCAGGATTAGGAAACTGATTCTAGAAAGAATGGTCTTTAGCTGGATAAGTGAGTCACCAGGGAGGAAAAGCCCTAGAGAACACTATAAAAGGAAGGTTACAAAGGTAACTACCAGTAGGCTTCATTTTATACTATAATTTGATTACACCATATTTTGTTAGGCAACACTACAAGGCAGCTAAAAATGACTATTTCCCCACAACAACATGATTCCCAGAAAAAGAAAGTGCTATGATTCCATTTTGTATTAAAGATGTTTTCACTGAAGAAAAATCAGAGCAGAGGAAAAAAAATCCAAAACAAAACATAACTCCCATGTTTTAAGTTGCTTGGGTGCAACAAAATGGTGGTGGTAGATGGGGGCTGGAAAAACAAAGAAAGCAGAAAGTCAAAGGTACAGAGGAAAGATGTTGAGTTCGCTGAAGAGATGCCTTTTACCCTCAATCAAATCCTGTCTCACACTACGAGTGACATTTACATTCTTCCTGTGCTAATATGGTAGCCAGCAACTCCAAGTGGCTATTTAAATTAACTAAAAATTCAGTTCCTCAGCTACACTGGCCAAATTTCATGTGATCAACAGCCACATCCCACCTCTTGGCAAAAAACTCTATTGGACAATGATGTAAATAGCACAGAAAAGTAAATATGTAAATATCTTAATCTTTTTCATATAATAGAGCTAATTCTTTTTTTGAAATTCGAATGTACTTTGTTTGCGAACATTTCCTATAGAAGCATTAGATTTCTTTCTTTGTTTTCCACCTCCTCTCTATGGATTGTGTTGATAGGTTTGGGTATTTTTCTTATCTTTTTTTCAGAAGGTTAAAAATATATGAAAGCACCTCTAAGTAAATGCCATCTAAATATTTATTTTGAACACAAGTGAACAGAATGTTAAAGAAAGTACATTTGAAAACACTTGCTCCCTTCTCTCAACTCCCAAATAAAGCTGTTTTGCAAACCCAGTGCTTTTAGACACATTAAAAGTCCTACTCCTTAGTATTTTAATGGGACTGTGCCATGTTATTAACTAATGAGGGCTGGCAGACATTTTGCACAGCAAAATATTAATAAATATTATTGTATGAATATAAGATACAACAGGGACATAATACAGAAAATTTCCCAAAGAACATCTTTTTTGATGTCTTTTGTTCTCTACTTCTTCTAAACTTCCAAATGTTTTTGTCTGGGGGTGGGGATAAGGGCAGAATGTCAGTCCTGGGCCCTCTTCTCATTCTATACTCTCTTGGCAATTCTATCCATTCCTATGGCTTTATTTATTTATTTATTTTAATTATTATTATTATTATTTTTTATCCTCACCCAAGGACATTTTTGCATTTATCTTCAGATAGAGCAGGAGGAAGAGAGGGAGGAGAGAGAGAGAGAGAAACATTGACATGAGAGAAACACATTGACTGGTTGCCACCCACACAACCCCGACCGGGGCCAAGGACAAAATGCAACCGAGGTGCATGCCCTTAGTGGGAACCGAACCCGGGACTCTCTGGTCCATGGGCCGACACTCTAACCACTGAGCCAAACTGGCCAGGGCCCATTCCTATGGCTTTAAATGTTAACCATGATAAATGCTTATGACTTTAAAACTATATATCCAACTACTTTCTTAATATTGCTATACAAATGAAATCACAGGCATCTCGAACCTAACCATCCCAAAATTGAGCAGTACTTCCTACTTTCCTCTCCTCCCAAATCTGTTCTTCCCTAAATCAACAATTTACTACTGTCCCCATCCTCTCAGTTGTACAAAGTAGAACCTAGAAGCCATCCTTGATATCTCCTCTCCCCTCCTCCTAACATAAAAGCCATCATCAGGTCTTGTTGATTCTACCTCCAAAATAGATCTTGAATACATCCAACTGTCTTAAAATCTACTTACATCTCTCCAGTCCAAGCAACCTAGATAATTGCAGTAGCTTAGCAGGCCACTGGACTCTGCCCTTGATTTTCTAAATCCATTCTACACACAGTAGCCAGTGTAATTTTTGTTTTGTTTTGTTTTGTTAATCCTCACCTGAGGATATTTTCCCATTGATTTTTAGATAGAGTGGAATGGAGGGAGGAAGAGAGAGAGAGACATTGATTTGAGAGAGACACATCCCATACGACCCTGACTGGGGCCTCCCATACGACCCTGACTGGGGCCAGAATCAAACCTGCAACCCAGGTACGTGCCCTTGACCAAAAATTGAACCCAAGACGCTTTGGTCGGAGGGCCGATGCTCCAACTGCCGAGCCAAACTGCGCAGGGTGCCAGTGTAATTGAAGAAATAAAAAATTGCAAACCATTCAGTGTTTTCTGTATTTATGTCATTATCTATTTGAATACAAACTAATAAAATATAAGATAAAAGAAATCTGAGATTTATAAACCCCAAATAATGTTAAGAATGTTTACATCAGTGTGAACCAGGTTTCTCTATCTTTAAGCTGAAAGTAATCTTTAAAAAATGTATATGGAATCATCTCACTCCCCTACTTAAAATCTTTCAATAGCCTCTCATGGTTTTTAAGGTACAGATGCTTTTGAGGATGTCTTTCTCAGTCCCTCCATCATCTGGCCCCTGCCAACTTCTCTAGAATCACTTCAAGGCACTCTTCCAGAACCCTTGGTCACTGTGGTCTAGCCACTTGGCTTTTTAGTTCTAACATGCAAGTTCTTCTCAGTTTTCCATTTCCTTTGTCTGGGATGCTCTTCCCCCTGACTCTCTGCCTAAGTAACTTCTATTTTTTATTTTATTTTTTAATCCTCACCTGAGAATATTTTTCCATAATATGGAGGGAAGAAGGGAGAGAATAACATCGACATGAGAGACACACAGATTGGTTGCCTCCCGCATGACCCCAACCAGTGCTGGGGATCAAACTGTAACCAAGGTACGTGCCTTTGACTGGAATTGAACCCGAGACTCTTTGGTCCGTGGGCCGACACTCTAATGACTGAGCCAAACTGGCCAGGGCCGAGTAACTTCTATTTATCCACCAGGTTTCAGTTTTGAAACCCTTTCCCTGACGGCACAAATGAAATTAAATACCCCTTTTATTTCTTATCACAGTCTTTATGTTTTTATTCAAAGCATTTGCTGTAATCTGTAGTTATATATTTGTGTCATTTTTGCTTAATGTCTGTCTCCCTCATTATAGTATAAGTTCCACAAAGGCAGGGACCATGCCAATTCTATTCACTGCAGGAGCCCCAGTACCTGGCACAGAGTAGGTATGCAATAAATATTTATCTATTGAATAAACAATTGTATAGAGATAGTGTTAGGAAAAACAAACAAGTCCATGAAGGTTCTGCTAATCAACCAAGCATTCAAACACGGAACTGAGAGTCTGGGGCTCTCCGATTTTTGCATAAAGGCTTTTTGGGCAAATTTGAATTTTATAGAACCCCTATTTTATACAAAAGGTTTTTTTTTCCTCCCCAGTGATTAAAAATAAGACTAAGGAAGTCTATAAATGAAAAGAGCATTTCAATAACCATAGATTGCTTTCAGTGGGCCTACATCCCACTATAGAAATAGCAAATTCTGACATTTTGCTTCTTCTACCAAACTCTCATTATTGCTATTAGAAAACTTTCATCTATTTACCATGTATACATGCATTTGTACATTTGTACATACATACATACACAGAGGATCTAAAGCAGTTCATTCTAAATCACATTCCGGGTATAATCGCTTGTCAAGTTCTAAGTGTTTATGTATAAAAATGGCAGGTTCAAATTGCCTCTAGAAATCTTTTTGGAAGAAATGAAATCCATACAGTTCTCATCTTGGAAAAAAATTTTTTCATCAATTTAGCAAAATCTGTATGCTCATGTTATCTCTATAATGGTATTTGTTTTGTTTCAATAAATATTTCAAAATAGCTTCTCTACATTCTTATTGGTTAACAGTCCTGGCTTTGGCTATGAATTAGATTTCTCTTTTTGTACACAGATGTGGCATCCTGCTTCCAGATACTCCATAAAGTAACTACACTTCACAGGTGATGAACTACCTTGAAAGCTGGGCTACTATTTCCTTCTCCTATCATTTATAATAGGTACTGTGTCATAAAATGACTACCTACTATAGCTGGAAAGATCCTTAGAGATTACCTAGCTTCATCTACTCATTTTGTAGATGAGGAAACAAAGATCCCAGAGACTGATTAAAGGTTTCCATGAATTTTTTACTTTCTGCAGATTTGATTGGCTTCTTATAAATTTAATTTCTGTATGTCACTGATGATTGCTGTAGGCTTTACACTGGAAACAGTCTGTATAATTAATAATGCCAGTGGCTTTGGACAGATTACTGGGATCTTGGTGTTAATCCCAAATACTCTAAAACTCTAAAAACTGAATCATATCCATCTACCTGAAAGGTGATGCATTCTAATTTGATGGGATGACGCATTACAAAATAACAGGTGAAGCCCAAGATGACACCACTACCACTCAGGAAGATCTGTAGCCCACTGTCAAAGTGATTTTTCATTGCTAGTAGTTGCATGTTTAAATGATACTTTAGCCAGCTAAGGCTGCCCTGAAAGGCTCTGCAAGGGGTGGATGAGAGAACAACCCATCTTTCTTTTTCTTCTTTTACTTACTGAATTTGGCTGGGGAGGGTGGACAGAGAGGGAGAGAAGGAGAGAGAGAGAGAGAGAGAAACATTGACTTGTTGTTCCAGTTATTTATGCATTCATTGGTTGATTCTTGTATGTGCCCTGACTGGGGATTGAACCTGCAACCTTGGTGTATTGGGACAACATTCTAACCAACTGAGCTACCGGCCAGGGCAAAACCCATCTTTCTTGTAGCATCCACAGATATTCAGGAGATTGATACTCATTTAGTCAGCCAGTCAACAGTGAAAGCCTACTATAAGAAAAGTACTATTTTGGGTCCTGAGGATGGTATAAAATCAAAACCACCTCCAGCCCTGGCCGGTTTTGCTCAGTGGTTAGAGCGTCGGCCCACAGACCAGAGAGGCCCGGGTTCGGTTCCCGCTAGGGGTATGTACCTTGGTTGCAGTTTGTCCCTAGTCCCAGTTGGGGTTGTGTGGGTGGCAACCACTCGATGTGTCTCTCTAATGTCGATGTTTTCTCTCTCTTCCTCCCTCTCTCCTTCCCGCTCTATTTGAAGATAAATGCAAAAACGTCCTCGGGTGAGGATAAAAGAAAAAAAAACCCATCTCCACACTCAGTAACCCCTGACTGTTATTAGATTAGACTAAACTTCTAACTCCTTCAATCCACTGCTTACCACTGACCAAATGACACCGGAGCAATGAACTGTAAATCTGACCATCTCAAGTTCCTTTGACTAGGAGTGCTCAAGGATGTGAACACTGTTCCTAACACAGTCTGTTCTCTAACATTACGAATTTCAAAATCTTGGACTTAAGGGAGACCCAGGAGAACGTTTAGCTCAACTTCCTTATTTTATAGATTAAGAAACAAGAAGCACAGGGAAGGAAAGTAACTTGCTTCAAGACATGAAGTTTGACAAGATGACTGTAATATCTCTTTTTCAAAAACATTATTATGACTTTTTCTGGCTTTAATAGCTTTTTGTATTAAAAAGCTATAATTTACACCTGTATATTGCTTTAACACAACATGTTTTGGTGAATTCTTTCAACTAACCAACGTATCTATTTTTTTAAAGAGAAAAGGGAAGGATATCAACAGTGACTGAAATCTTATGTACTTGATACTTTAAATAAGTTATCACATTTTATCCTCACACTCTTCAGAGTTCTACCTTAACAAATGATGAAACTGAAGACTCATGACATCTAATTAATTTTCCCAGAGTGGTTAAGGTCTCACTCCAAAAGCCTACACTCTAGCCTGACATCACTGATCAATTAGCAGCCTCTTGACTTAGCAAAGAACATGCCTATGGTTATGTCAAAAGCAGAATCACCCATTCCTGCTAATAATCTTTTTCAAAATGTAAACCAACAACTGTGTACATCCTTGTCTTCCTTAGGTTTTTGCTATCTCTGAATAAAAAAATTTAATACGAATTATAAAGTTTTGCCAAATGAAAGTAAGACATATTTTCCCTCATAAACTCAATAAAAAGACCAGAAAAATCCAGGAGCCCCCAAAGAAGTCCAAAGAAAGAACTATCTGTGCCCTTTCTAATTACCACCGAGTCAGAGAACTTGCAAATTTCACTTTACTCTCTAGATTCTTCCCTAACAAAATGAGCAACAATTACCTCATTTGAATTTAATCCATCACTTGCAGCCAGAGGCACTTTCCCATGCAGCACTGTGCCAGTCACCTCTTTTATTCCAAATGCTGGAGAATCAAGGTCCTCCTTGATCCACATTCCAGTGGAGGAAGAATCCTCTAGAACAGGAGTTCCTTCTTCTGAGATAGGCACTGAATCAGTGTGGACAGTATCTCCCAGGAAGTGCACACCAGCAAGGAACACTTCTTCCACAGCAGGCACTGCAGCAGCTGGAGTGGGAGGCTCCTCAGAGGTGGGCACTCTATCAGCTGTGGTGGCAGGTTCTTCTAAGGTGGGCACTGCAGCAGCTGGGGTTGCAAGTTCCTCTGGGGTGGGCACTCCAGCAACTGAGCCTGCATGTTCCTCTGGGGTGCGCACTGCAGCAGCTGGGGATGCAGGTTCCTCTGGGGAGGGCACTGCAGCAGCTGGGGTTGTAGTTTCCTCTGGGGAGGGCACTGAAGCAGCTGGGGCTGCAGTTTCCTCTGGGGTGGGCATTGCAGCAGCTGCAGTGGCAGACTCCTGTGGGGTGGGCACTCTATCAGCTGAAGATGTAGGCTCTTCTGGGGTGGGCACAGCAGCAGCCGGGGCTGTAGGTTCCTCTGGGATGGGCATTGCAGCAGTTGGGGCTGCAGGTTCCTCTGGGGTGGGCATTGTAGCAGTTGGGGCTACAGGCTCCTCTGAGGTAGGCACAGCAGCAGCTGGGACTGCAGCTTCCTCTGGGGTGGGCACTGCAGCAGTTAGGGCTGCAGCTTCCTCTGGGGTAGGCACTGCAGCAGTTGGGGCAGCAGGCTCCTCTGGGGTGGGCACAGCAACAGCTAGGGCTGCAGCTTCCTCTGGGGTGGGCATTGCAGCAGTTAGGGCTGCAGCTTCCTCTAGGGTAGGCACTGCAGCAGTTGGGGCGGCAGGCTCCTCTGGGGTGGGCACAGCAGCAGCTGGGGCTGCAGGTTCCTTTGAGGTGGGCACTGCAGCAGTTGGGACTGCAGGTTCCTCTGAGGTGGGCACGGCAGCAGTTGGGGCTGCAGGCTCCTCTGGGGTGGGCACAGCAGCAATTGGGGCTGCAGGCTCCTCTGGGGTGGGCACAGCAGCAGCTGGAGCTGTGCACTCCTTTGGGGTGAGCACTATAACAGCTGGGGTAACAGGCTCCTCTGGAGCAGGCACTACAGCAGCTGGGGTGACAGAGCCCTCTGGGATGTCCTCCCCTGTGGTGGGTACTGCAGCAGCTGGAGCAGTCCCCTCAGAAGCAGGCACTGCAAGAGCTGGGACATGTGCCTCAATGGTGGCCACTGAAGCAACTGGCATGTCCTCATCTGGAAAGGGCACTGTGACAGCAGCTACAGCAGTTCCCTCTGGGGCAAGCACTGCAGCATCTAGGGCATCTTCTATAGTGGACACTGCAGCAGTTGGGGCAGGTTTCTCTCGGATGGGTATCCATTCCTCCAAAACTGGTTCGGTATTACTAGCCTTGGTAATTTGTTCCCCCAGAAAGATATTCAGCAATGACTCTGAATCTCTCATTTCTGTCTCATCTTCACTCAGTGATGCCACATTCAGCTTGGACTTTATGTCATTCACAGTACCTTCTCCATCACTGTTATGTCTCTGTCCTCCATCCAGCAGGTGCAGACTCAGAATCTCTGACTCTGGGGACTTTCTCTGGAGATCCTGGAAGACCTGCTCTGGGAAGTCTCCATAAAAATGTGCTTGGGCTTGGTCCTCCAAAAGCTGGGCTTCATAACCCAGCTCTTGTGACTCATCATAAACTTTCTCTGTGGACAATTCACAAGGTTCCACAGTTCCCAAGGAAGTCAGACTATTTTCTTGATTAACAGCTCCTTTCTCACTTTCCAAATGAATCTCATCTGTTGGTAAATGTGAACCACATGATAACACCTCTACTTCAGATCCTGAGGTAATATCTGCTAGTTCATAGCTAAAAGCAGAACCGAGGGGGACCCTCTCAACATTCCCCTCAATTTGACTGCAGTCTACCTGGAACAAACAGCCATTTTCTTTGGCCAGTTCAGCTTCAAAGGCTGATAAATTTTCTTCATGAGAAACCCTGCAGTCAGAGTTGGGCAATCCTCCTGGGCCCAGCTTTCCTGGTGACTCCAGATCAGCGGGGTGTCTGAACCTAAATTCCCCTGCAGTCTTGGGGCTAAAAGGCACTTTTTCACACTTCTCACTAACAGTGGAAGTGTCCCTCATGTTATCAGAAAGGGCAATAAGTTCCACAGCATTAGGCACCTGAGAAGAATCCAGGGCATTAAAATATTCACAATCCAATCCAGTATCATCGTCTTTCACCCTTACATTTAAAATGCTAATGTGTTCCTTTTCTAAGGCAGCCCCTGAAAAGTGACTAATTACAAGTGAATTTTCTGTATCCTGGGGTGGGGCCAGCCCTTCAGAAGAAGCTTGGTTCTCCAGCTCAACTAGAGGGGTTCCTCCTTCTTCACATAAACATTCTTTTTCAAGTTCAAGAAACATCTGCACTGAATCTGTGTCAGAGAGCTGCTCTGAATTGACAGGACCAACAGTGTATTCTAAATCGGAAATAAGGTCCTCCAGCTCCTGGGAAGTTCTGTTTTTCAGCTTACCTATATCATTCTCACCTATGAGAATACAACTGTAATCAAGAGGTGTATCCGTGAGAACAGAAGCCAAGTGGTTCTCAGGTGGCTGTAGGTCATCAGAGCAGCAAATCTGACCAAGAGCTAGGGGGTCAAAATTCTCCAAGATAGCAGCTGAGCAATCAGACCCATCCTCCACCACTGCTCCAGTGTTTGCTTGTTCTCTGTCTTCAAAAATATCTGTCAGGCTGTTCTTTTTCTCATCTGCCATTAGAAAAGTCTTTTCTCTCTCTGACAGTTTCTCCCATTCCTCCTCAGCCTCCATCATAATCCATCGCTCATCCTCCTCAAACTTTAGTTCAGACTCCGTTTTCTCTCTCAGGCTGGGGGTTATGAGAACATGCAATTCTGGATCCAACAGCTCTTCACTCAGGCAAGGGGAGAGAGGTGGCATTTCCACAGTGCAAGCTGCGTCCCCAAGGGGGTGCTGCTTCTCACTGAAGCCTCCCTTAGCCAAACTTTTCATGGCTCTGGGCCAGGTTGCACTTGAGAATCTGTGTTCCTGCATTACATCTGTGTTACCACTTGCTGCTGCAGCTTCTGATTCTAGAGGCTGGAATTCATTAGGAGAGCTCTCACTGTGCTGCTGAAATATGAAGTCTTGGCAGTCTCCACTTAAGTTTTTCATATCCTGCACTTCTGGAATACCTATGGATTTGGACACATGTTCCAGAGTTACTGACTCTAACTGAGGTTCCCTGTTGTCCAAATGACCAGAACTTTCTGTTAATGCAGAACTGGATTCCTTCTTTTCTTGCAAGGAAGGATTTGAAGCACCAGCTTCTGAAACCTCACTGAGAGAAGCTTCCATTCTTTCTGCAAATTCTGGGAAATTGGGTGGCATGAAGGACTTCCATGATCTCCTGTTAACATTGTCTTTGCGTTCTGTATTTGGTCGCCTTCTGGGCGGCACAGGTGCCAACTTCTGCACATCACTGCTTAGTTTCAGTGCATCAAATATTATTCTCTCATCCAGCTTTTTGCCTTCTGGTGCTCTAGACTCAAAAACATTAGCTGCTGCTCCTAACGTACCATTGCTGGACATAGTACTTCCTTCCATCTTTTCCATGGTGCTTTTTGAAGTCTGATTAAGCTTTGACCCTTGGTCAATTTGTTCATTTATCCTCATTGTATCATATATAGACCGCTGTGGAACATAGCAGTCCTCTATATAGCCATCCTCTTCCTCTCCCTTCCCCAGGCAGGTGGGGTTCTGCCTTAAACAGTCTGGCCTGCTGAGTGGCTTACCCATAATTTTTCAATCTAAATGAACCATCAACCTTTTAAAAGTTTTTCATGAGTTCCCCAAAAATGCATTCTGTGTAAGTTAAAAATCTCTTTACATATTCATAATCCCAAACCACCAACTGGATTTGCCCTCCAGAAAGGCTGGAAGCCCCACTTTGAACCTATTCTGGGAGAAGCTCTAGGAACAGCTTTTTCCTCACAGGCTAGCAGCCTCATAGTTGTAGATAAGTGGTATAATTTAACCAACAAACAAAACAATTCCTTGTATGGCTTTAAAAAAAATTCTTTTTAAAGAGCACTGCTCTAATTTAATCAATAAAAAATCATCTGATATTGACAAGTCTTATTCAATATCTAGTTCCACTCACTTCTCATCCAAGCAGAGTTAACAGCGGAGGATTTGTACCGATTGTGTCCTTTAACAATGGCACAGGCTCTCTAGTCTTCATGTATGGCCCAAGCTCCTAAGAATTCCTCTCATTTTATCCTCAGTTCCACCCCTGGAGAGTCCAGCTGGTCTGAATTAGCCATTGGTCCTCCCTAGTTCGGGTGTTTGTATTTGAACTGGGCTGGTCAGCGGATATTCCTGTAACTTTAAACACAGGAAGTCCTTCATTCGGGGCCAGTTTGGTGCTTCCTGTCTCCAAAACATCATGGCATTGTTGTGGCTCCCAGAACAGCCCTGCGCTGTGGCTGCAAAACAAGGCGAGTGGAGCCGGGCGCCGGGCCTCTGAGAGGCCGGCAGAATGCAGCAGCCGCAGAGGGTCTGTCGGAAGGGCTCGCTCAGCGCGGCCCACTCCCCTGCGCCATGCCGCACATCCCGAAGGCCAGGGTCGCCTCACCGCAGGCTGGCAGGTGGCTCCGGGCCGCGCGGGCCTCCGGTCCACGCTCAGGAAGTTAGTTTGTCCCTCCGGCTGCTGAGTCCCGCGTGCTGTGGGTGCCGCCTCCCCCGCCGTCGCCAGTCCCCGGCCCGCAGCCGCGGCGCCGTGGGCTGCATGTCAAGCAGCCGCCTCTATTCTCCGCCACCACTGCCGCCGCCGCCGCCACCACCACCGGCCCGCTGTCCTCCCCGCCCGCCCGCCCGCCCGCAGCTGTCACGGTCCCGGCATGCAAACTTCTGGCTGGGAACAAAAGGCTCCACTCGGGCCGGGCGGGGGCGAGCCCTCCTCCCTCGCGCTGCGCTCACCGCTCACCGCGCTCACCGCTCGTAGGAAGTGCTGGGCTGGCGGGCTGCTCTCCTCCCCCTTCCTGCCGCGCCACCCCGCCTGGGCAGCCCCCCTGGAAGCCCGGGAGCACCAAATGGAGAGCCCAGGGGAGGAGGGCAGAGGCGGAGCCGGGGCGGGGGCAGGGAAAAGGAGCGACCCGAGCCGAGAAGAAGGGGGTGGCGGAGACTATTGGAGGCCGAGGCACTGAAGGAGGAGCTTCTGCGAGGTTGCGAGGAGGGAACCCGGGCGCCAGCCCGGGGCTCAGCAGGCCCTCGAGCCCCACGCCCCCTGGCCGGAGGGAAAGCCCCGCCCCCCGAGAGGGCGCGAGGAGGGGAGCCCTGCGAGTCTCTGCCTCTCTGCCATAAGGCGCAAATCCCCTGACAAAGGAAAGCCCCGCCCTCTTCCCCCTGGCCAGGCCCCTGCCTGCTTCCCACCCGGCGGGGGTTCTGAGCCCAGCCCAAGGGCCAGCGAACTCAGAAAGGGCGCCTGGCCTCCCCGAGCCAGCCAGTTTTGGCAAGGGCCACTCGGGGCCCCATCTGCCGGCAGGGTCGCGCCGGCTGCCGAGGGCTGCCTGCCTCGCTATGGGCTCCAGGTATGCCAACCAAAGGCTGTCCGAACCCCTCCAATGTCACCTTTAGCTGGCCCCTGTTAGACCCAAGAACACTCCAGCCTTGACTCTGGCACTTTCTGGGTGTCGGAAGGATTGGGTCACGCTCAGAGACCAAGTTATTGGATAAACTCTAGGCACCTTCTCTCTCACCCTTCTTACATCAGGTCTCGGTCCCTTTTCCCACCAGGATTTCTCTGCCCATAGACGGCTGAGGGGTGAGGGCAATGAAGATGCCAGCAGTAGTGCCCCACGCCCAAACACCTGTGCTCCTTTATTGCTGCATACACCCAAGGAAACCTGAGTCTCCTTGGGGTCAGTTGCAAAGCATGTGTCTGTATTTTCACGTTTCAAGACCAAAATTGCTATAGAAAGGTGACCCACAGACTTTGGGCTTTTCAAAAAGCTAAGTTACCTGGTGACTATTAAACAAAGAAAATACAAAGGGAAACCCAGGAAACTGTCCACCAGAGGCAGCTACATTTCTGAAGGGGAATGTAGCTCCCTTTGTGATGGTCATTTTCTGAAAGGAGAAAAAAACATCTATTAAAATTTCTGAATTTCTTGGACCGTGTGGTCAATATAGTCAAACTCATGGAAAAGTTGTTTCTAACCTTTATGTGAACAGTAAATGAAGCCAATAGCTGGTGCATGGAGATCTGGCGTGAAACGCTGAGCTGAGCCTTAGGGAGCCAGAGAGGTCCTTGGCAAAAATGAGGTGTGGGCTGAAGCCTGTGCTCAGAATTAAACAACTAAAAGATCTTTCAGTGGCAAACTGTTTTTACACTTTATTTCTTACTTCAAAAGAGGCTGTTGATCAATTCAGCCCACTCAAATCTGAAAGACTCTTTCCCCATCTGTAAACTGAAAGGGGGATGCAGCCTAGATTGTGCCTTGACTGCCTTTCTAACTCTAATATTCTTTAATTCTAAAACTTTTCTTTTTTTATAATCCTCACCAGAGGATAGTTTTTCTATTTATCTTCAGATAGAGGGGGAGAGAGAGAGAGAAACATCAACGTGAGAGGGACACCTCAACCGGTTGCCTCCTGCATGGCGGGGACCAACCACAACCGAGTTATGTGCCCTTGACTGGAATTGAACCCACGACTCTTTGGTCTGTGGGCCAATGCTTTAACTGGTGAGCCAAACTGGCTATGGCTAATTCTAAAACTTTTAAAGGAGCTGCCATGGAATCCTGAGTCCTCCTGGCCCTATACTGCAAAACACTAGAAACTCTGTCTTCTGAGGAATAAACAGCAGAAAGAACAGAAAATGCTTGACCTAGAGAAGGTTCCAGGCAATATGATCAACAAGAAGTATCTGAAGGACTGGGACGTGGGAGGAGGGAAGCTTATTCTGGATGTATCCTTAAGCTGACACATGAAGATCCAAGGGCAGATTTCAAACAACAAAAGAGCTTTTTCACAGCTATTCAAATAGGGGTGTCCCTTAAAGTGATGACATTCCTGACTCCGGAGGTGTTTGAGCAGAAATTCAAGCAATCACTTGGCAGAGATTCGAGGAAACAGATGTACAAATCCTCTATCAGTTTAGAATAAATTTTAAGGTCTCTTCTAATTCTGATACACTGTGTTCCTAGGGCTTGACCAATTTTCAGATCTGACACTTAACATTTCAGGGAATCCAGATTTTAATTTTCTTTTAATTATTCAGTACAACTGGAAAAACTCAGGGAAGGCAAGATCAATTTCACTAGCAAATCTCTCTGGCCAAATACACTCACTGAAGTGTTCAGATATCATAACACTATTAGTGTGCCAGGGCCCCTCTGGTTAGAAGAATCTGAAGAATTCTGGCTCTGGACTAAGTAAGGGTGGGTGGTTATTCTATTATAAAGAATGATTTGATGTGGAATCACAAACTTCCCAGGCAGAAATTCCTTTCCTGTTTCCTCACCATGTCAGGTGCCAATCAATTCAGTCTTTTCTGGTCTTTTCCTTCCCCACACCTATCTACCTTGTACTCACCACTCTCACCAATGCTTCAGATTATAATAGAAATAAATTAGTGGAGCATTTTAGCAACTGTGAAATTTGGATTAAAATTACTTTTCAATTGAAGTCATACTCTCTCTTAAGTGTTAGGGCATCATCATAAAAAAACTTCCCAAAAGTGCAAACACAACCTCATAGAAAGGATTATGTAAAGTTGCCCAATGCCCCACCCATCCCAAAATAAAGAAGTTAAAGATTGCTTTGTTTCTTCTTTATCATGAATATGTGTTTAGAGAGAAATCAAGGGAGGAAGACAGAGTCTCTTTCCTCTGTGTCTTATTTTTTTTATCTGTTCATGAGTTTCTCCTTAGTTTTGGTATGTGGAACTCTGCCAATAGCCATCATAGTGACTGAAATAAATACCTGATACAGCTTTCAGCCGCTTGTCTCCCGAATAGCTCTAACAACAAAAAAAGCATCTGTTCATTTCATATGCTGTGTGTAAACTTTTTAAAAGAGAAGTACAGGGAGCTCCAGAGAACCACTGTGGAGGCTTCTCCGACTCCTGTAACCACAAATATATGTGCTGAAGCCAAATTTCAAATTAGTTTCCAGTTAGTTGATTACAGAGTTCAAAGAATTCTATACTCATTTAGAAATCCCTAAGAACAGAATCTGGTGTCCGATTTTCCTTCAGTGAATTTAAAAGAAAGAACAATCCGGGCCCTTCCTGCTGTCTTCCTAATTAAAGACAGCTGGAAAGAATCTCCTCACACCCTTTCCAAGTTTTGGACCTGGCATTTTACCTTTACTCCAGACTTAAACCACTAGACCCTTAGGACAATCTGGAGACCCCCCCAGTCCACACTTCCTTGATTCTATAATGCCTTTTCATCCACCCTGCCTCTCCTGGAGGATTAGTGCTGACTAGAGGAAGATAAAGAAGACTGGTTGGATCTTGCCCATTTTAAATCTACAAAATGCCTTTCATTTTAGGATCTCTAGACTTTACAAGCATTTATTTAGTTGCAAGTGGAAACTCCACAGTATTAGTCTGTACCTGTTGGGCATCAGTCATTACCATCCTTTGGTGCTTTTATTATATAAAGATGGCTACTGAGCGGCTCATTAAGCAATACAGCAAGATGGGAAGCTTGTTTTAAATGGGATACTATGGATTTTTATATTATTTGAGCTCTTGTGTATTCCTGAAGCCATGAGAAAACTTTCCACACACACTGCAGGAACTCTCACAACAGCGTATTAATTAGCCACTCACTAAGACAGTGGTGATAACAGAAGCATGGGGCTTTAAGTTAGAAAAGACCTGACAAAAGAGTGGGAGGAAGGGAGGCAGGAGGAACTAGGGAAGGTTTTATGGAGTAAATCAAGTTTACTCATTAGGACTTGTACTACACATATGCAGAGATGGTGAAGACAAGGATTTCTAAGGGTTAAAGGCAGGAAGCCTAAAAAGGCATGGACCCTAAAGAAACAAATTTGAGGTCAGTGTCGCTTAAATACAGGGTATATGAAAAGGAAAAATGAGAGGTCAGAATGGCAAGTAGCTCAAGGCCAGTTCACCCGGGCCCTTGAAAGCCAAGCCAAGGAATTTATGCTTTATTCAGAAAATCATTAGTACATCAAGATTTACTTATTTAAACTTACCAGGGTTATGAGAATTATTGCGTGGTGGATGGAAAGTTTGCTAAGAATTTGGGACTGGGTGCTCATTCAATATGTATTATCTCATTAAAAAAATCCAAATCCTTAATTTATAAATGAAATTTGGAGTGGTAAACTTACTTGTCCAAAGTAACACAGCTATTAAATTCCTGGGCTTTAAGGTTTGAACCTAGCTCTGCAGATGCTGCATTGGTGTCAATATGTGTACAATAGATTGTAGATGGAAGATTGAAGTTAAAGCAATCAGGGGGATTATACAATTTAGGCAAGAGGTAACAAAAGCCTGCACTTGTGAAAATGGTGGCAGTGGGGGTCTATGGAAGAAATTTCAGAGGCAGAACGTTTGGGCTTCACAAGTGACCAGATAGAAGGTAGAGTTTGGGGTGGGGGGGATAAATTTAAAATAATGCCATAGTATTACCCTTGGATGCCTGAAGGCATAGTAATACTATAAAACAGCAGCAGGGAAGAAGAAAATATTTGAAGATAACAAATTCAACGGAGAGCATATTGAGTATGAAGGACTCAAAAGCTACCCACGTTTTGGGTCCAGAAAGTCCCCTCACACAAAAGACTGAAATTTAGGGTAGACATACAGATTAGGAAGCCTACTCCAATAGAACAGTAAAGGGGTCAGACATCACAGGGTTTTCATATGGAGAGAGAAGACAAGGCAGATGATAGAATTTCAGGGAACACATGTTTTGGAGGTAGGAAAAGAAAAAAAGAAAGCAGAAGAGCAGTCAGAGAAGAGAATGGAGAGAGTACAATGTCAGGAAAGTAAATGGACAGGAAGATTTTAAGAAATGCTCCAAAATAGATGAGGAGTACAATGAGTTAGACAAGGCTACTAGATTTGACAACTAGGAAGTCAGTGAATACTTCCAAGAGAATAGTTTCAGCATAGTGATGGGGATAGGATCAGATTATAGGGATTAAGAATAAGCAGTGGTGTAAGTAAGTACTTCTCTTCCCTTCTTGAGGCTCTGTTCTTTTGACTTCCATGACACTGTACTATCCTGATTCCACCTTTCTAGCCAGTCTTTCTCTTTGGGCTCCTCTTCCTGTCCTCTTAAGGCAAATAATTTCACAAGATGTATCCCTGATTATTTTCTTTCCACTCATTCAACAAATATTTATTGGGGTCTACTATGTGCCCTAAATTATGCCAGGCACTAAGGGAGAGTGATGAGAAAGATGGGGTCAGGAGCCTATGTTCTAGTAGGGGAGACAGATATTTTAATTCAATTGTGATAAGTACTCTGGAAACAAAGTAAAAAGAGAGCATGGGTGAAGGAGCCCAATGTGGCCTGGAGGTTCAGGGGAGCTTTCAGGAGAAAGTGACCATGTGAGTTTTCACTTGGGACTGAAAGCAGTCTTTCCAATCATAGTGCTGCATGACTTCACAACTTTCAGAAATTAATAACTTCACAAAGTTGCTTGGCTATTTCTATGAAACAGATCTCTGGGTTGAATCTTCAAGGAATCTCACTATAGGGGTCCTCTCTCCAGTGTTAGAAAAGGAGAAAAAATAATACAGAGGAGATGTCTGAAAACTGTCTCTTTCATTTTGATACTAAAGCAATTCTTATCATTGATCACAAAAAATAATTTAGTTTTGAATTTTAAGAATTTGACCAAAATCAGAGCTCTTCCTTTGGGAGTGAACTGCAACATGAGATACTAAATGGTTCATTTGAATGGATGTAATAATATCAAGCTGCAGAAGACCTAAGATAAGTTCAATTTCTTTCAATTCTTATCATCTTCTTCCTTTGACTCATATATACACATAACAAAATATTAGAAACACATATTTGCTGAAAATGTGAAGAATTAAAGTTATTCTGTAAAACATCTTGATGTGGTATATGTGTTTGGTAAAGCGATGAATTATATTGGTGTTTTTAAGCCGCTTTCCTCTAAAATCAGGCTGACATTTTTACCTTCACATCTCAATGTTTTAATTAACAATTGATTAATATTAAGAGGTATCTCTCCCAAAGATGCTGACTTGGTAGTTGCCATTGTATGGCAACAGAGGAAGAGAACATGGTCTATGTTAAAAGCTAATTAGGCCAAGGATCCTGAGATCATTAAAGCTGATCTGATGGGTTAACTGTGACTAGGGAAGACACTGAGCTAATAGTGGCTTCTGGTTAATGATGTGAAAATAACATTGATTTGTAGAGCACATTAGTCAAGGTCAAAATGGCCTCAGAAAAACTTGCTGGCTGTGGGATTCTGATATGAATGAATAAATGAGTAAACATATGTATGTATGTATGTGTACATAAAGTATCTTTAAAGCTATGTTACAGAGTTATGACCTAAACCCACCTATGTATTGCTACTCTAGGGTTAAAAACAAACTGTACATTTGCTCCCCACAAAAACTGCTCAGGGAGGCTGTTTGTCCACCCACTGTTTCATTGCTAGCATCAAACTAATCTTACTTTATCCTATTTCCAGTTCTCCAAGAAGAAAAGATGAATCTAATTTTCAGTTGGGCCTTAGATCAAATCTTCTAGAGAATGATCATCCCTAGGTACAAAGGGCAGAACGTTCCTTATTTATCTTTCTTTCTTAATCCTCACCCAAGGATATTTTTTCTATTGATTTTTAGAGAGAGTGGAATGGAGGGGTGAGGAGAGAGAAAAAGAAATATAGATGTGAGAGAGACACATTGACTGGTTGCCTCCCACGTGCACCCTGACTGGGGCGGGGATTGAACTTGCAATCCAGGTACATGCTCTTGACCAGGAATCAAACCCATGACCCTTTGGTGTGTGGGCTGATGCTCTAAGCACTGAACCAGACCAGCCAGGGCTCCTTATTTTTCAATATAAAATTATTTAATAACATTCTAATTTGCAGGTTGGATAAATTTTCTTAAATAAAAGGATGTTATCATTGCTGAGCACTTATATATGCCTAATGCTTTCACCTACATCACTTCATTAAATTCTTATAAAAACCCAAAAGTTATGATTTACCATTGATCACATTTTATAGCTGAAGTAACTATACAGAGGTTAAGTAATTTCCCCCAAGGTGACTGAGGTAGTAAATGACAGAACCAACATTCAAAGCTGGATATTTCTACCTCAAACTCATATCCAATTTTTTTCAATATGCCAAGCTGACTGAAGTATGAAGACTCTTCTTAAGTGCCACCTAGTTGAATAAATGACAATAACTCTAAAGTGATGGGTAACTACAAAGCAGTATTTCAGAATCTGGCTTTTTTCAAGTACATCTGCAACAGCAAATTTCTTTCTGAGTTCCCTTTGTTCAGGTTAATACTGAAATGAAATTGTGTTCCTTTAACATAAGTTCACTAGTAGAGAACAAAGGAAGCCCAGAGGCAAGATGGACAGGTGAGGAATCCAGGCTAGGATCAAAATTTCTCAGGACACACAGGATATACCTCAAGTCTTGCAGAGCAGACAGCAATTTGAATCCTCACATGCTTAATGAGTAATAAAGAGCTCTCATCCAATCAGTTAAATATTTACTAATCTCCATTTATATGTATATCAATATGCTAATTACTTTGAAGGACACAGAAAAAGATGTATTGAAATGAGAGATGGGACAAATGCATTTAATCAGAAAATGCCAAAATCAGGCAGGAAATGGTAAAGGCTAAATGAGCTACATATATTAAGCAATTTAGGATCAGGAGTAGTGAGCTGAGGAGATCAAGGCGGCTTTGTGGATATATGGGACTTGAGTTAAGCCTTCAGGTTTGGGTAAAAATCAAATAGGTAAAATATATATGGAGTTTTGGGGATAAGTGGATGGAATGGATGGTCTGTATAGGAAATAAAACTGGAAATATAGTGGAGAAAAAAACTGTAGTTTCCAAGCCCCGGTTGGGTGGCTCAGTTGGTTGGAGGGTCAACCTGTACACCAAAAGGTTGTGGGTTCGATTCCTGGTCAGGGCACATACCTAGGTTGCAGGTTCGATCCCGGTCAGGGTGTGTTTGGGAGGCAATCAATCGATGTTATTCACTCACACTGATATTTCTCTCTCTCTCCAAAATCAATAAACATATTCTCAGGTGAGGATAAAAAATAATAATAAAAAACTTAAATAAAAAGAACTTTCCTGCCCTGGCCGGTTTGGCTCAGCGGTTGGAGCGTTGGCCTGCGGACCAGAGAGTCCTGGGTTTGGTTCCCGCTAGGGGCACATACAAAAAAAAAAAAAAAAGTAGTTTCCAAGACTAGAGAAGAAAAGACTGAAGGCATAGATGTATACCAGTTCTGAAGAATGCCACCATTTAATTAATCAGATGAGATGTCTCCTGCATTGTTGGGGAGAAGGGTAAACACTCACAGAAGAAGGGGGAATAAGGAAATAAGGGTGAAGAAGGGAGCTAAGAGAACACCACCTTGGAGGCCCAAGTTTTAGAAGGCTACAGAATAATTTATGTGTTTTCTTCCGTGGGAACCATGTACGTACACTCTGGCTGTCCAATCACATTAGCTCTCTGCATTCTGAACAGAGGATCCTTTGTTCCCAACAGCAAGGCTCAAAAGAGACAGAGTCTGATAAAATCACACCGAGATCAGTACTCCCAGCTGGTGCAGGGGCTGATGCCATTCCATAACACACCCTACAGGAAGCAGCTCGAGATACACAGCTGACTGATTTCCACAGCAGGAGCCTTGTGGCAGGGTGGGGTGGGGACTGATCAAGCATGGAGAGAATTCTTTAGCCACTGACTCAAATTAGTTCACCAAGATCCTGACTTTATCCAACAAATTTGTATAAGTCACTTCAGAACCAACACTATTTATTAACTATTTTTCTTTAAAAAAAGAGGAAAACCACAAAGTTTCCCTAGGCAGTGGGACTATTTCATCAGTTAACTCTTACTTGTCATGGGATCTGAAGAGGGAAAAATATCCAATCCCTATCTTTTCAGAAGTGGGCTAAATAATTCTTTGTTGTAAGGGGCTGTCCAGTGTATTATAGAATGTTTTAACAGTACCCACTACTAGTAGCAGCCTCCCCAGTCATGATAATTAAAAAATGTCTCTGTAAGCATGAGCTTTGGGTGCCAAACAGACCTTTCTATCCCCAGCTATAACATTTACTTGCGATGTGGCAGAATAAGTTACGTAATACCTTCAAGTGTGTTTTCCTATCTGCAACTGGGATTTCAAATGTCTGATTTACAGGGGGCTGGAGGGTTAGGATTAGAGATCATTCAGACATAGGTCTCTCTTACTGCACTTACCACTACATTACCACCACTGCAATTCTGTGTGTGTGTCTGTCTCCCATACTACACAGATAGTAAGAGACTCTCTGAAGCCCCAGCACCCATCACAAGTACTGGCACAAGTGCTCAATAAGGATGGACAGAAAGGAATAGGAAACCCCTTTCTCCTCACACCCATACAGGAACCCATGGACCATCACATGTCAGTTATTCTCATCGCTGGGTGGCCAAAGTTCTGAAAGGACCACATTTCAGATCACAGCACTGGTAGTAGGAAAATAGCTGGGAAGGTCTAGGGAATAAGTGTACCCCATTAATCTTCCACAGCTACTACCAGAGACTGGCATTTGAAAAACACTGGGTAGTGGCAGTGGCATAGTATTAAGGAAGGTGGGGAGGGAGCACATTCTTCTCATAGCTAGGTTTTTCCAACCGGGACAGCTGAGACTTGGGAAAGATCTGTTTGGCAGAGACAGCCCTTTGGTACAATGACCTGACATGACTCCCTGTAGGGCTCATTTTATTCCTGGTGAACCAACGAATTCTAACAACGAAATGCCCTTTGAAGCAACTCATCACACTTCCTAGAGGCTCACTGCTTAAAGCTCCTATGCTAGCCAGTTAGCTTGAAAGTGCCCAGGATACTTTTCTGAAGCTCCAGGAATAGGCTAAGACTGAGACCACTTACCACACATTTCTAGACACAACAAGAAACTGTCTTGTTCTTTAAGTCTGTGCTAATCTCAACCTAATTCACTCACTGAATACTCAACAATAAATACAAGTTCTGCATGGGGTAAATGCTAGCTTTTCTGGAAGCATAGTTTTCTTTCTTTTACAAAAATCATATGATGAACCTTAGTTGCAAATGCTACGTGCTGCACTAGATGAGAATTTCAGTAAAAGTAAGTCAAGAACTGTTCAGTCCTTCCTTTTGGTTGAAGATATATTTGTTTAGTTGCTTAAAAACCCTACCTTGCTACCAAAATTTCCAGATTTTTGTGAAATCCATTAATGCTTTCTTGATAACCTTCCCATAAGTTTTCCTACCTTCACTGAGGCATTAATGAGGCTCCTTTAAGATAATTTAAAGGCTGCAATCTTGGGATTTTGTTTGTGATGCTGGTATTTGGAATACTAATGATACTTTTAAAAAGCTCAAAATGAAGCAAACTTAAAGGCCTTAAAGTCTCCTTCACCTTCTTCCCCACCCAGTTCCTTCAGTTCCTTCAGTGGGGGTGGAGAGGATTATTACAGAGCCTTGGAATTCTTGGGGAGGGGAGAAATGGGGGTGGGCACATAGGGTTATAAATACCAGCAGCCAAGCTGTGAGCTCCCGGGCTGAGAATAACAGACAAACTGTAGTCTCCCTTAAAAGACAGAACAAGGCAGCTCCCTGAAGTATTTCCACAAAGGAAGTTCCTCTTCTCTTTAGAAACGAATCATCAACCAACACCTGCATCAACAACTCTATGCAAAATAAACTGCAGATGCTAGGGAAAGTGACTAAGAGGCTTTAAATCAGACAGATTGGTACCAGCAAAAACAAAGAATCCAGCCAGGGCCTGGCCCAAAGAAAGGCAGATTTAAAGGCAGTTGTTGCTACTACAAGTCATAATCAGATTATTAGAAGGCTGCCTCTTACATAAATATTTATCTTAATCAACGAGCACTTTTTACAACTGAATCCTAAGTTTCTCAAATAGAGATGGCAATTTTCTTCGAGGGCAGTGGTTCTCAATTGAGGGAGATAGATCTTTTGCCTTCTAGGGGAGATTTGGCAGTATCTATAGACATTTTTGGTTGTCACCCTGGGGAAGGGTGCTACTGGCATCTAGTGGATGGAGGTCATGGGTGCTACTAAAGTTCCTACAATGCACAGGACAGCTGTCCACAACAAAGAATTATCCAGCCAAAAATGTCACGACTGTTGAGGTTAAAAGACCCTGTTCTAGGACATTCTCTTTACTTCCTTGGACCCTAGTAGTTACTACTGGAGTAGCCTTGTTTAAGGAAGGGGGAAAACACTAACAAGCCAAGGGTCTTCACAAGGTGAGAGTGGGGGTACCTATTCAACTTATGTTGGCTGCTGTAACGCTGCAGATACCTAAACCTTTAGGTGACAGGTCATACCAAGTGTGATTTCCTTTCTCTCCAAGGGCAGGTAGATAATGCTGATCTCATTTGCTTTATTCTCTAGAGAATCTAACTGGCAAAAACACTGATGGGCTGATACTGTCTTTGTAATTATTTGAAAGGAAGGAGTATCTCTGTGCAAGTTGGCAGTCTTTCAGCTCCATGTCAGGCTCTGTCTTCCAAGAGTTTTCACATACGCTCATAGGGAAGCCTAAGGTTGCTTTCCATGAGGCAAAAACAAAACAAAAAATCCAATGAAGAGGTTAACAGAGTTTTCTTGTTCTGGCTTCATAGTAGGATACTGAGGTCTCCTGACAAAAGTTGCAAGTGTATGCAGTCACTGACCCCGAGCTTGGCTCCATCTGAATTAGGACTGAGAAGAATCCTAGGGAAGCCTGCTACCTCATCTGTATCTCATAAGCCCAGCCTCAAAGACATGAAAGGAAAAAACCGACTGGCTTGGATGCTTCAAATGCACCATCAGGTGAAGTAAACCTTTTGAGAAATCTACTGATCCTAAAAATGTTTCCATTTTCCCACGTTTTTTCTTGTCAGTGAGTGGTAGACTCCCAAGTCTGAAGCCTGGCCTGAATACATAGTAAATACAAATATATACAAAATACGGAGTATGTGACAATGCATCCAGGTTTCTCGACACAGCTCACCAGTAGGATGCCAACACCACCACATATTTCCAGATTGCAAGGCCAGGCTGGTTCACGGGGAGGAGGAAGGGACGCAGAGGAGGAAAAGACGCAGGGGAGGAGTTGATTAAAAACTCAGAATGATCTCAGCTCTTGACTACAAAACCTACCTAGGGAGAGTTTCAAAATGATGACAGCCTCTTGTTATTTTCAGACTTAATACATTTCTTCTCCAAATTTCAAGTCTTTTTCTATACTTCCCAGAAAGTTTACCTTGGGAGAATTCTTTGGCTTAAGTTTCAGTGAAATAAAGGTCCCTCTTTTCTTGTTAGTCTCCTGTTATGTACATACAACTCCTTTTCCTCAATAATCAGAGACTCTCTTGTTCAGGAAAACAGAATTTCCTGAAGAGATTAGCCAAAGTCTTTTCCTTCCAGTTTTCTGAAAGCATGCTCAGTATTCTCATTTGGGCATTCTGAAATGGTTTCTTCCTTTCTATTTCCTACAGAGAGCTGAAACCAGTAAAGTGCCTTAAGGTCTTTGCCTATTTAGATTGGAAAAGGACTCTCTTCCATTCTCATCTGATAGATCCTCACTGGCTGGCCAGATTCTATCAATTATTCAGAAGCAATCGAGGGAAAGCCTTTCCTAGGAATAATGACTTTCAGTTTTTCATGTTCATTTAAGGAGAAAAATTTTCCCAGAGGCTAACTGCCTCTCCATGTATTTATTAGCACTATTGCACAGTTCCAAGTAAGCCTGAGGTTCTCCACAGACTTCACTCATGTCTATTCCGTCCATTCCCAGTGGAGTCAGCTAGGTCAAAGCAGAGTCTACACCGCAGATTTATAGCCTCTTCTCTTCAGCAGAGTGTGATCCCATTCTGAAAAGAAAGAGCTGAGAACTTACAGCTAATGCTATTTTAAAAATATTTATCTTCATCTCTGTTTTTTCCTTATTTAAAAACAATTAGAATCTGAAAGCAGTCACACTTTATGAATGTGGTGTGTTGCTGGTGTGAGGGAAGTTTGTCTACTGCTGAGCCTTAACCCAGGAACTCAAAATTCAAATCATGAAAATGACTCAGTCCTCAGAATGGGTCCAAGAAGACCTTCCCTTCACTTGGCCTCTAGGGAACTGGGGAACTGACCCAGAGCTTTTCCTCTCTCATTGTTTTCACTTCCCATGAGCTCAATCTGAACTAAGCCAGGAGTGTGCTCTTCCCCTCGGGACCAAAGACTTTTGCTGGGAGGAGACAAAAACTTTCCTCCAAGCCTTTGACTTTATAAGGTGGACCTTCTAAGGTAGAACCAGATTTCTATGCCGGACTTGAGGGCACAGAACTTCACCACTCTCCTTCTATCACTCTTCTTCCAGTCTTGCCCTGTTGACACCAGTGCCCTGCAAATAAACACATTCTACAGGTGACCAGCTGATCAGTGTCTGGTCCCCCAGCCTTTACTTCCACAGATGCACAGTATTGGTGGTGGGAGGGTTACTCTTAGAAGTCAGTGAAACAAGACTGCTACAACAAGCAACTAAGTTGCTATTAAAATCTGAGCACCTCTAGGCAACATACAAATAAAATATGGTAGTGTCCAGTAATTTCTTGAAATCTTCCAACATCAAATTCAGAATATCTCAGAAACCAAGGAATAAATGAAAAGGAAATGATTAAATGATTACTTGTTCTCATAACTAAATTCTATGTAAGCCTACCTGTGGATTTTTTAAAAAGATATTAAGCTTGTATTTAACACAATTAAAATAGGCTTGTTGGCTTCATTTTCTAGCTCACTGAAGATGAGAAGGAAGGGATAGATTGCTAAAGGCAGGTCCAGTAACAGTAGTGAGAAGTAATAGCAGTAAGAATTAATTCCTGATAGCATGGTAACAGGAAAAAAAAACAAAAACTACATGTATCATCTTTTTAGTAATGTTAACCTGCACTCATGAAGAAAAACTTATACATAATATAGTGTTTAGAAAATTAGGCAAATAAAATTTAAAATAATCCCCATATAAACCAGAATCCAGCTAATAAAACTATTTTAAAACCTAAAGGGATAAGTGTTAGTTTTCTAAGAAATCCATTTATTTGGTGCAACCCAGATCCACGTAACTTGGATCAATGAAGCATGCCCGTAGAATAGTCTTTGCTTTAGAGGAGCTTACAATGTAAGAGGAAAGGAAATCAAACATGGTGAAGCAGGGAATACCACCCTGCCACTGGAATAGAGGTGTGTTAGTTTTTAAGAGGAAAACAAGTGGGCTCATGAGTTTGAATTTTCTCTACCTTCCCTTTCTTGGGTACTTTAAGAAACCCAAATATGATGACTTATGTTGCTCAAAACTGCACTATTTCCAAACACAGTAAAGGGCCTTTAGTCAATGTTCTCACTTTAGTGCTAAATATACTGTAAACTCCTAGAGGGGCCCTTCTGAAACAGCCACCTTTCAGAACTTGGTACTTTCTACAAATTTGTGATCTTTCTCAGGACCACGTGGCTCTGAACTGGTGACAACGCCACCTCTCCACTCATGTTTTCAACAGGAAGACTCCTGACGGGAAGGGGATCTGAGAGAATAGCTTAACTCTGAGGGCAGGAGTGTCAAACTGTGTAAGTGGGAATAATTAACACTAGTGATGGAAATAAAGTGCTGGAAGTATCCTTTCCAAATCTACTCTGTGCCTGAAGAAGGAAAGAGCAGCAGAGAGGCCTCCAGCAGCAGCAGCAGCAGCAGCAGCAGCAGCAGCAGCAGCAGCAGCAGCAGCAGCAGCAGCGTGAGGCTCTTTTCTGCATTTACAACAAAGTCACCTCTTGGGGTGAAAGGCTCATGCAGTGAGAGCCAAGACCCAAATTCAGTTCTAAGAGATCCAAGACCCAGATTCAGCCAACCTGCACTTTAAGTCTACTCCTTTCATCTTCCCTGTTGTTAATTAAGACCACAAAATCTCAGAATTAGTAATCCTGACTCAGGAAAATAATTAAAACAGTTTTGCAAGTAAGGCAGTGCTTCTCAAACTCTCCTATAGGCAGAGAACTTGTACTCTTGAGGAGTCTGGGGTGCAGACTTAAGCTACTTGCTGTAAGTGGAAAATTTCTTTGAAGATTATGTTTCATCTTAATAATTCATGAGAATTTTGCATTTTATTCTATAATACAATAATATACCAACAATTTTCCCTTGAAATCTGTGGAAAAAAATCAACGTTTTAGGAAGACAAGCCCATGTTTATTTATCTTATGGCTTCTCATACCTCAATCTGAAAAACAGAAACCTAAAGAAACATTCACTGCTATTTTTAAATTGGTTAATTTGAAATTGCTAGAATTTCAGAAGAGGAGATTCTTAGAGTAAGAGATAAGATTTGGACATTTCTTTCTATACCCTTAATTGGTTATAAACACTGAAATAAATTACAATAAGAAATACGGTCAAACAAGTTGCACAGGCGTTTAAGAGATTGTTTAGCCTCCAAAATGTACACTTTGATGGTGATGTTAGCAAGAATAATGAAACCAGGGACAGAAGTTAAAATGTATTCTCAATAGGTTTCCAAGTTATAAGAAAAGAAATATGCATATTAGACAGAAAAAGACTAAAAAATGAGGCCAAGACTTACTTTAAAGTCTGCTAATTGTTGGTTGATGATATCCACTTCGGTCCCCACTACCCACTGAAGGGCCTCTCCCTCCTCTGCCGCGGTGGTCATGTCACTGAGTACTTTCAATGTCCTATAGAAGTCCTCTACACGGCCCAATGTCAGCTCTAGCTGTTCCTGGCGAGCTTTACTCCTCTCTGTCAGTTTGCCACACTGTTTGTTCAGGGCTTCTAGCTCCCTCTTAAGCCCTAACAAGTCCAGAGTCCCCTCTTCCTCCAGCATTTGCCGACACTCTGCTTCAGAGGCCTCTATGTCTAATTTGAGAGCTCGGATTTTGTTAAGGAACAGCCGTACATCCTCAATTTGGGACTGGAGGCTGTCAGTGTCTCTGCCGATAGCACCCATGCCATCTAGCTCATCGTCCAGGTCTGCCAATTGAGAAAACATCTCTCGTACTCGGCAGTGAAACTGGCCAATCCCTTCCAACTTGTTTTCCATTGTCATGCAACCCATGTTCACTCTTTGTTTCACTTCTAGGAACCCTTGCTGGATGGCTTCAGCTTGAAGCATAAGTTGGGAAGCATCAGATCCATCTGGGGCATCTTCTACCAGGCCCTGAGTAAAGTTCCTCAGATAGTCTACCTGAGGCTCTAAGGCCTGCAGCACTTCCTGTTGGGCTCTCAGTTTCTCAAGGTTCTTATTGCTACAGGCTTGAGAGCCTAAAGCATCAAAGATCTCAAGTTGGTGTTTGGCCCCTTCAACCTTCTTTTCAATATTCTTAAAGCTTTCCTGGAACTCCTTGAGTCTCTGAGTCATTTCTTCAAGCAACCCTGTTTTGGCCTGTAGCTCTTCTGTAACAGAATCCATATTCTGGTTGATCCCAGCCTTCTCATCCCGGATATCATCCTCATCCGTTTCTGAAGAATTGATCAGAATGTCAGCAGCATTGTTCAATATTTCCAGCAGGGAGCGGCGCTTTTCCACCTCACTCAGCATAGCCTTTGATCTCAGGAGACTGGACTCCAGTTGCACTGGATCCAGAGTGACTTGCAAATCAGACATCTTGGCCTTACAATCTTCTATCCATGGCACGAGGTCTTTCATGTGCCACTGATATTTCTGAGCTTTCTGCATACAATCCTTAAGCCTGGACTGTCTGTCTACAGTTTTTTTACTAAGCTCTTCCCAGTGGCTTTTGAGCTCAACCAATTGGTTTTGTAAAGTCTTTTTCTCTTCTCCAGGAGGTACAGAAAGAAGCAGAGATTCTCCTTCAGCCACAATCACCTCATAGGAACCACTGTGTTGGTTAAGGCTCTTCTGAAACTCTTCATTCTCCTGTAGCTGAGACTGGAGCCGCTCCAATTTTGCAGAAATTGGGCAATTTTTTGCTTGCTGGCTTTGTTTGTCATCCAACCAGGTTCTAAGCTCATCAAACATTTGCTGGAACTGCTGGGTGCTGGCAAGAGCTGCCTGAAGTCTGTTCATGCGATCAGCTGAAATGAGAAAATCAAATTTAAATCAATCATGTCTGAACATGGCATTTAAAACTTTTGCTGAGAGTATATGGTCTAATCTTAGGGGAAAAAAACTAATATAATTGAGGGCCTACCATAAAAGAGGCACATAGCTAGGCGCCTTCACATACTATATCTTATTTAATATTCATTTCAGTCTTGTAAGGGGAACTGAGTTAACAGAGTAAACTTTTTCTTCTAAGCTGGTAAAAAGCCATAAATGTTTCCAGAAAAAGAGGCAATGAATTAATGACAAAAATTTCTCTTCTACAAGGCCATGAGAGAAGTCCAGGACATGTTCTAATTTTGTATACGCATGTGTGTATAAGTGAGCATCAGTGAAATTAGGTGTATAACTCCACTTATACGTACATCTATGAGCATGAATCTCTAGGATTATGCTATGTAGTGCTTCACATATTGCGAGTGCCTAATGTGTAATAACCATGATAGTTCTCACTAGCTGGATAAAGGGATAGGTTAACACTATACTGAGTCCAAAAGCTACTTCCGGGTCATCCTTGATTCTTGGGACTACCATTAATCCACTCCTTTTGTCCTGCAACAATAACAGCAGCAGTGTGTTTCCCAACCCAACTCACCTGCAAGGTCTTCTAAACCTTGGAGAGGCAGGGCAACAGTCTCTAAACGCTTCTTCAGCTCATCCTTGAGGTACTGTTCACCAATGAGCACCGAGAGTTCATTGCAGAGTGTCTGTGCCTCCTTAATCTCCTGGTCTAATTGCTCTAGGTCAGATCGAATCTCACTGGTCTCTTCCAATTGCTGTTTCACAGCCTCAGGTTGGGTGCTAATGGCTGACTGGCCACTCAGGCGCTGTCCAACTGCCTTCACCTTCTCTGATAAGTCCTGGAGCAGTTTCTGGTACTGGGTGCTTTTGACAATAGCTTGGTCAATTTGGCTAGAACGGGAATTGAGTTTGTCAGTCAATTCAATCCACTTCTGATTGATGCTCTGGAGTTCTTTCTGTACTTGGCTGGTGGATGGAGAGACATCTCCAGGGCCTGTTAGAATGCCCTGAGCTGCCTCATTCAGCTGCTCATGCTGTTGCCTGCGTGCTTCAAATTCCTTTAGCATAAACTGTAATAGAAATGACACAAGGGTGTTTAGAGAGAAAAGACAGATCTAAAATCAGTGTCAAAACAAAAACTGACTTTGGATTGTGCCAAGTAGTGCCAATTTCTTTTGAAAAAAACCCAGAAAACACTAGGCACCAGTATTAGGAAAATACAGTTATCATTTATAACAACTGCTTAATAAAAACTTCTTTTAAAAGGATCATTGATAGTTTATTTAATTTCTTTTCTTTCTTTGTTCTACTCTGTTTCAATATCAGTTACTAAAGTCAGCTTTGGCTGGAAAACCAGTTTGCTTTCTGGATTGGCACTCATCAGCTTTGCCAAGCAAAACCAAGGCCTCTGAATTGGGAACCCTGGATCCCAGAGCCAGCTATATGACTGGCTGGGCTTGCCATCTCAACTCTCCATGGCTCTGTTTTTCTTAGTTTCTTTCTTGGAATTCCAACAGCACACACAACCTATATATTATAATATAGCACAATTAGATAATGCAAGTAGCATGCCTTTTGATTCTTTTCTATCCACTGCTCACTAATCAAAGAAGTTAGGGTTACAGGTTCTGGAGCCAGACTGCTTGGGTTCAAGTCATGACTCCATCACTCACTAGCTGTATAAACTTAGACAACTTTTTTTAAAGTTCTCCAAATCTCAGCTTCCTCCTCTGTAAAATCAGATAGTGAAGTACTCAATTGGCTGTTGTAAGGATTAAGTAAGAAAATTTATGGAAAATACTCAGCTCTTACAGTATATAAAAACAAGTAAGACACCACCTCTGGGAAAAACAGATGTGTAAACAATGAACAATAGAAGGTAACAAAAGTAAAAATGATAAAACACTAATGTGAACATGGAACTGTGACAGCAAGGAGCAAAGGTGATTAATTCTGTGGGGGATGAAAAAGTAGAAGAGGGAAATCAAGCAAGGCTTCACAGATGACACAATAAAGAATATGCAGGAGTTCTCCAAATGAGCAGAGAATAAGGCCAGTTCAGGGGGAGGCCCTAGGATTAGCAAAAGCACAGGCTATGTGGTGTGTTCGGGAAAGAACACGCTATCTGGTATGGGTAGAATCTGGGGTGTATGGGGAAGGAGCTAAAAATGAGGTTGGCAAGACAAACTGGCACCAGACTGTGAAAAGCCTTATATACTGCACTGAGCAGGTATTTGGACTTTGTTCAATAGGGAGCCAAGAGCCACTGAAGTATTTTAACATATTCAAATATAGATTTAAGGACATAATTTGGTAACTGTGTAGAGAAGAAAGTAGACAAAGAAGCCCTGTAAGAGATTGCAGCAATAATATAGGCCTGAGATTAAGCCTACCTACCTAAGGCATTCAGAATGGAGAAGAGAAGGATTAGAGCAGTGGTTCTCAAATTATGATCCAAGGGCCCCTAGGAGTCCTACCAGGGATCCATGAGGTCAAAACTATTTTCAAAATAATACTAAGATGTTAGTATCTTATTCTCTCACAAATGTTCAATGGAGTTTCCAGAGGCTACATGATATCTGAGATCACAACAGACTAAAGAAAGGGTTCCTTCAAAAACTACACTTAGGTCTTAACTTAGTGGACTTAGTGGACAGTGAGAAGAAATGAAACTAGTTTGGGGTGGGGGGATGTAGAACCAAGGAAGATTCTAGGCAGAATTTCATTGGAGATGCCATAATTTGACCCACCTAAAGTTCTATGATGTTTGGCCCTTAAACCAATTTTTTTTGATCAGCAGAAAAATCTTTAAGTAAAACCAGATGATATAAGATATTACATTAAGTAATATGGATGGGTACTGACTACCACTGGGGATTATAAGTAAAATATGATTCTACAGTTTACTCAGAAGTTCCCATTCTCATATCCACTCATCTTACTGTCTGTTAGTGATGTTAATAATATAGTTATTGGCTATTTACTATTTGATAGGCACCATTATAAAGATGTTAGAAATACCTCACTTACACTGAGGAAATAAAGACTGAGAAGTTAAATGACTTGAACAGGGTCATGTGAAATCTACTTGCTGGGAGCAGCATTCAAACCCAGGTTCATATGACCCCATCTTCTTTGCTCTAAAGCGTTCTGCTAGGCTGCTCACCTGGACCTGCTGCTTTTGTGCACTCAGCATGTTGGGGTCAATGGACAGGGGCCCCAGCACACCCATCATCAATTCTTTCTCCATCAGCCAGGGCCGGAGCTGGGATTCTGCTGCCTGGAAGCAGGCCAGATGACTTGCAGATTCCTCTAGCTGCCTTTGCCGAGCCATTGTCACCTCTGTAGCCCTTTCCCATCGGGAATCTGTAGAAAAGAAATGGGAAAATGTATTCCTTCCCTCTCATCAGCCACAGGCCTGGTCCCTAAATTAAGCTCCTAATAAACTACAGGAAATGACCCCTGGAGCATTATTTACATTTTTTTAAAAGTTAAAAATAACTTTCATTTAATTTTAACGAAAATAACAGTTGTATCTCTTGATTGTGGTGGTTATATAAAACTAGACATGTGATAAAACTGAACCACATATATACACACAAAATACCTTATATAGGTATTATTTTATAGTCTGTTTTAAAAACTTCTATATTGCCCTGGCCGGTTTGGCTCAGCGGTGAGAGCATTAGTCCACAGTTCAGAGAGACCCGGGTTCGGTTCCCAGTAAGGGCATGTAACTTGGTTGCAGTTTGTCGCTGGCTCTGGTTGGGGTTGTGTGAGAAGCAGCCACTCAATGTGTCCCTTTCATGTTGACATTTTCTCTCTCTCTCTCTTCCTCTCTAACTGAACAAAAATGGAAAAAAGTCCTCGGGTGAGGATAAAAAAAACAGAAAAAGAACTATATTATAAATCTTTGATGCCAGTAAGTTTTTTCATACCAATAAATATTCATATACATAATTTATAGTTCAATATTATGAACACAGCATAATTTATCTAGTCCCTTCATTAACTATTTAGATTAATTCCCATTTTTCATTTTTATCATCAATACTCTCTTTAGGTCATTCTGACCTGCCCAAAAAAGCCAATCTTCTGCCACTTTGAGAGGAATCTCTAGATTTTTTTCCCTTATCAAGCTTACTCTCTAATCTGATCTGGGCCTCTCGTTTGCTTTTAAAAATTAAAAATAATTCCTGCTCTAGCCCTGGCCGGTTAGGCTCAGCGGTTAGAGTGTCGGCCTGCGGTCCTGAGAGACCCGGGTTCGGTTCCCGCTAAGGGCATGTACCTCGGTTGCAGTTTGTCCCCGGCCCTGGTCGGTTGTGCGGGTGGCAACCACTCGATGTGTCCCTTCACCTCGATGTTTCTTTCTCTCTCTCTGTTCCTCTCTCTCCCTCCCACTCTACCTGAACAAAAAATGGAAAAATGTCCTCGGGTGAAGATAAAAAAAATAATAATAATTCCTGCTCTATACAATGTGCTGAAATTCTGCATTTGCTTTGAAGACAAGTAATTTAGACATGTGCATCTGTGACATCCCTGTGATAACTTACTGAGCTCTTCCTGCATTTTCTTCCAGTTTTCTGCTTCTTGTGAGTTGGGATATGTTATCAATAATCCAGCCAGGGCTTCCTTTACTTTTTGGATTTTTGGAGAATTCTGTTCCAATTCAGCTAGGAAGGCCTAGGAGAAAGAATATCATAAATGTCATGAGATTTTTGGACAGAAAACAAAGATGAGAGTGTGGGGAAAATGACTAGAAGACAGGGCTGCAACTATAGGCTCTACTTCTGATTCTGTCCATGACTTTAGTGATTTTAAGATACTTAACTTTTCTGCTTCAATTTTTACTTTAAAATGAAAATCTAGATGGCAACATCTGAATTTTTTTTATATTTTAGTAGAACCCAATAAGGAGGAATTATTAATCCCAATAATATAAAAGTATAAGATACAATCACGATGATGATATGATGTTTATGTAGTTAGAGATCACATGCTATGCTCAATTGGAATATAAAACATTTTGGTAAAAATTTTTCACAGGATTTTCTATATGGTTTTTATTTTTTCTGATATTTTTCTTAGTTCAATATATCAATCTTAAGAACAAACTGCAATCACAGTTCTTTAGAGCCCCCCAAGAGTCTTGGTTTGCAGCACCATACAGAAAGTGAGATCCCATTCTCAATGAGCTCATGCTTCTGAGGAGGGCTATTCTCTTTGCAACCCAGCTGCTTTGGTTTCTGCATATCTGACTTATAACAATTTCTAATTTCAGAGGTAAGACAATTCTCTAGGAGAATTTAGACATATTGCGCATTTTAAAGTCAACTGTGCTGCTCATCATGACCAGGGTGGTTGGCTAGGTCTCATCTTAGGTCCCTGGGCTTGGGCAGGAACAATGGTACAACAGCCCCTTCCCTTTAGTGTTTAGGATACAGCTAACATAAACAGAGTACCTTGTTAGATTCAGCTTGGGCTCTCACTGTTTCTGTCTTGGTTGGAGATGAAGAGGTATCCATGCCTGCTAGGATTTCCTCTTTTGATTCCAGCCACTGCAGCACCGAGCTTGCCTCCTTCTGAACTTCCTGCATTCTGCTGAGGACAGCCTGAAGGTTTTCCTTGTGTTCCCGAAGTACTCCCCCAAGTTTCTCGTATTTCAAGTTTACATCTGACATGTCACATTGAATCTCCGTCAGATCTAATATGATAGAAACAGAAGTCAGTTTGGGAATAGCTCTCCAAGCAACCCCAATGGTTCCTAACTACTAAATAACTCATCAGGATTAAGCATCTCTCCTATTCCTTTTAGTGCATTAGAGATTATCTTCCTACTAAATCACATAAAAGTTCCCGTTTACATACACAAAGCAAAAGAGCTCTCATTAATCTGCTTTCTGATTTTGACATTACATACTCAGATGTATAAATACAATACTAAATACACATGGGAACAAAAGTGATACAAGTTAAGGATTTAGGGCATTCTTCTGCTCCCTTTTTTCTAAACTACAAAGAAGTCACCTAAGTAGGAGGTTGAGGGCTAGACTAGACTACCTATCCTGTATAGCTTCTTTATAATTCAAAGATTCACATATGTAGCCTTCATGTACTTTCCTTAACGGTCTTAGCTAATGGTGCAGTTTATTTCCTTAGTACCTTTATTTCACTGGCTGCCAACATGTTTAGCTTATAGCTAGCAAACAAAGGTATCACTTGCTTCTCCCCAGATTTTTACCCTCACACCCATCCTGGCAGCAGTTCTTCCACACATATGGAAACATACACAGATGCAAACATGAACACTGTCCTAAAACACCAAACAGAGGCACTGTTGAAATGGTGTTCTCACCTTTGCAGGTGTGGTATCCGTTTACACTGCCCACAGAGCTTCCTATAGAGGGCAGTATGGAACCTGAGCAGAAGGACAGAGACAAACAGGGCAAGACAAACGTGTTAGGAATACATAGAGGCACTGAATTTGTTCTTTGGCACTCACTTTAAGCTCAGGTTATCAGGAAGTTAACACAGCACAAGACAACATACTCATGAAAAGAGACAAATTATTTTAGCTGCCAGGCAACAAAGTGTCACTCCAGGTGTTTCAGCTCTTTAGCAGTAATGCTTCCTAATGCTTTCTAGAGGAAATCCAAATTTCCTTCTTAAATCTCCAACTTGAATTCTTTGGACCCTGCCCTAATTTTGTGAAGAAAGTGTTGGTAAAATGATTAAGTCTTTAGAATGGTATTTTACATACTTTGGAATGAGGCTTTATAATAAAGCCCAAAAGGTTCAACTTTTATATCAATGTCCTTCAACAAAATAAAAATGAACAATATGTACAACCAAGGACATTAAAAGCAGCATTCTTTTAATAAAGACATTAAAATGAGTCCTTCTTATATTGTTTCAAAAGGAAGAGTACCTCTTTTCTTTCATGACTTTCTGCTCCCCTTCCTCCACCAGAAAACAGAAATTCTAGGTGCCAATAAGTATGGCTCATAAGCATTCCCATGAATTCCTCTTTGGGCCTTTTTCTGTTTCTAATTACCACAATTCACCTATATTCTCCCCAAGTTTATTCCTCATATTACAGAGGAGTTTCCTAAGTAAAAACCAGATCATGTAATTATAAACATTATAATAAATCTAAAGAATATCCATGATATAATGTTACAGTAAAAGAACAGAATAAAACTCTCATGTGTACTGATTTCACTGTGAAAAAAGTCATGTGCAATGTTATTTTAAAAACAGTGATTATAAAACTTTCAACTGTTAACATTTTCCATTAAAAAAAAAAGTGTATCAAACACAAAGATCATATTCCATTGCAGTGTGGTGATAGCCAAAAAGAAACTGGACTCGTAATTAGGAGGAGGAGGTTCTAGCCAAGGCTGTCACTAACTCGGTATGCGAGTTTTCATCTCTGGACAGACCTCAGATTCTTTCCTGAGATGTGAAGATAATACTATCCTGTCAGCTCTCATGGAGTTACTGGACAGCAGTAGTGAGGTAATGCATATGAAAGCACTTTATGAAACAAGAGAACTATACAAATGTAAGGAACTAGAATATTCATGGTTTTTCAGAGTTTGAAGAGAACTTTGAGAATACTCAGGCTAGTGATTTTCAAAGCACCTATGGAGGTGCTCTTTAGAGACTCTGTATATGTTCGGTTTCAACTTAATATTCAGAATATATTTCTAACTACTTAGAAATGACGATATAACATGCATGTTCAATTATGTTCAACCACATCTTAACCCACCAGACACAATCATTTTACAGACATTATTCAGTATCTATAAGAGATTGGTTCGAGGACCCCCACGGACACCAAAACTCAAGAATGATCAAATTCCTTACATAAAGTGGCAGAGTATTTGCACATAACCTCGATTCTCCTGTATACTTTAAATCACCTCTAGATTACTTTTAATACCTAATACAATGTAAATGATTTATGTAAATAGTTGTTAATATTGTATTATTTAGGGAATAATGACAAGAAAAGAAATCTGTACATATTCAGTACAGATGCAAAACCATCCTTGGCCTAACTACACAGCACATATCAGCAACAACATAATATTTTTAAAAATATTTTCAATCCGCATTTGGTGCAATCGCAGATATGAAGCAGGTGAAGACTTAAGCTCAACTGTATGCTGCATTTTTGGGGGGAGAATAAAGAAGCTCCTGCACTTCTATGCACACATTTAAGGTTCTTTTTGAATGTTACTGATTGGAAGGCTGTAGCTCTTCACTAGCACTTTCCAATATTTGAACTTACACATGTCCGCTCATGTCCAAAAAAACATCTGTAGCACATGTGTACTACATTAAATAAAATGTCAAAGAAGGTTAAGGTACATCAGAGCAGACACACATTCTATAATGGTATAGTAATAGCATTCTTAACACTTTAGGTCGTGATTAGTTTTTGTCCTCATCACCAGTTTTACGTGTTTTCTATGTTTAAGAAAAAAATGAAAGCCTCATTGACTATTCTTGGTGATTTAACTTTGAAAATAAATTTCTTACTACATCACTTTCTTTAAATTTTTTTTTCTTTATTGATTTCAGAGAGAGAGGAAGGGAGAGAGATAGAAACATCGATGAGAGAGAATATCGACTGGCTGTCTCCTGCATGCCCCACACTGGGGGTTTGGCCCACAACCTGGGCATGTGCCCTGACTGGGAATTGAACTGGCAACCTCTTGGTACATGGGTTGATGCTCAACCGCTGAGCTACACTGGTTGGGCTAAATTTTTTTTAATTCTCACCCGAGGATATTTTCCCATTGATTTTCAGATGGAGTGGGAAGGAGGGAGAGAGGGAAGGAGGGAGACAGAGAGAGGAGAGACAGAAAGAGAGAGAGAGGGAGAGAGACACATCGATTGGTTGCCTCCCCCACAACCCCAACCAGGGCCAGGGATAGAACTGCAACCAAGGTACGTTTCCTTGACCAGAATCAAACCCAAGAATCTTTGATTCGCTGAGTCAAACTGGCCAGGGCTCTTTTTTTTTTTATTTTTTTTATCCTCACCCGAGGGTATTTTTCCATTTTTTGTACAGATAGAGTGGGAGGGAGAGAGAGGAAGGGAGAGAGAGAGAGAAACATCGACGTGAAGGGACACATCGAGTGGCTGCCACCCGCACGACCAACCAGGGCCGGGGACAAACTGCAACCGAAATACGTGCCCTTAGCGGGAACTGAACCCGGGTCTCTCCGGACCGCAGGCCGACGCTCTAACCGCTGAGCCAAACCGGCCAGGGCTGGCCAGGGCTCTTATTACATCATTTTCAAGCTTCTAGTTCAGTTTAATCAAAGAGTATTCTGAGGTTAGAAAGTGAACTTTTTTTTTTAATCCTTGGGTGAGGATATTTTTCCATTGATTTTCAGATAGAATGGGAGGGAGGGAGAGAAAGAGGAAAAGCGAAACACTGATGTGAGAGAGACACACCAATTGGTTGCCTCCCGCATGACCTCAACCAGGGCTGAGGATCGAACCTCAATTGAGGTAGGTGCCCTTGACCGGAATTGAACCCTTGACTCTTTGGTCCATGAACCGATGCTCTAACTGCCAAGCCAAACTGGCCAGGGCTAAAGCGAACTTTTAAAAACATTTGTCATCATTTACAACTGTTTATCTATGTGAACCATATTTTCTGGATATAATGTACCAAACAAAATTTAGAAATAAATCAGGTAAAGCCGTCATCTAATAATCCTTTTTCAAATTTTTATATTCACAAAGATAGTCTCAATATTCCCATTAATGAACTTCATAACTGATTACTATAAAGTAACTTATAAGAGAAACTAATGCTAACAAAATATCATTTTTGTTTTATGTAGTAAAGTTCAATATGAGATTTAAATTAAAAAAAAAAAAAAAGATTCTAGTCCAAGAGTTAGAAAACTATAGCCTACCAGCCAAATCTGACCCTCTGCCCATTTCTGCACAGAAAGTGTTGTTGGGACACAGCCACAGCCTACACTTATACACTGTATATGCTTGCTTTCGTGTTACAATGGCAGAGTCATATAGATGTGACAGAGACCATTTGGCCCACAAGCCTAAAATATATACTATCTGGCTCTTTGTAGAAACAGTTTGCCAATTCCTGATATAGTGACATACTAACAAGTCAGAGATTTATGTGTTAGAATATACAAAAATCACCAATTCCCTGAAATGTTTCAATATTTGTAATAATTCAATATTGAACTCAATTCAACTTCAACTTCTAGATACCTTTAAACTTTAGGGTACAACAGAAAGTAGCCATTCTCAGGAGGCAAAACAAAGTAAACTTTCCCATACTATTTAAGTGACTGCAGGGGTACATTAACATAGTCTGGTAATAAAACTTATGAGATACCAATTAACAACACTAAGTCACTGAACTCAAAACAGATTTGTTTAAAAGACTGAATTTGCAGCCAGAGATTATTTATGTATCTGGGCACAATCTTTCTATTCACTTCCAAGAAATGTGCCAGTCTCTGGTGTACCAGTACTGACTCCTAAATATCTATCCTCTCTCAAGAAAACCATGCTTATACCCTCCAGAGCTGACCCCACTTTATAGATGTACTCAGCCATCCCATTTCCATGTATAAAAGAGAAAATTTCAAGTTAGAAAACCCCATTTTAATCCTTCTATGTCTGTATGGCAGTTCAAAGTGGGCCAACCAGTCTCTTTACTTTTTCCCATCACGGGAAGGAATTTTGCAAAATGGAGCAATGTTATATAGCAAATGAAAAATGGATCAGACTGAGGACAGACTACTTCATGGACCCCACCTCTTTGTTCTCATATCCAACCTTCTTTCTGACTTTTAAAAAGAGATCGTTACCAAAAGCCAAAGCAAAGAATGAGGTTTATTCAATACACTATTAAGAGCTTGAACTCACCTGTTTTGGCTTGGGAATCAGGTGCTGTGATCTCCATGATGAGATTTTCTAAAGACGTGCCTTTGCAATTGATTTCTTCTACCAAAGTTCCCTTATTTGCCCAGTCATCTAGGAGACCCTGTTTAAAGAACAAAACAGCTAAAGGTAACATCTGGGAGCTTTCTCCTCATAAGTAGGGATAACTGTTCTACATACACTCTCTAAAGCTTTTATAAGAATTAAGAGACCGTCCTCATATTTTCAGCCACCTCAAGATCTTGGTTTAGCCAGCCAAGGTGTGAAAGAATAACCAGGTATATTCAGAACCTTCTTATTCATGCATTCATCCACTCATTCATCAAATATTTATTGAGCATTTACTGTAGGCCAGGCATCATGCTAAACACTATGGATACACAATGAGATAATGACACAGTTCTTAAAACCAAGAGTTCAAATTATCCATTGCTTTATAATGTGATAAATACTATTATGCATATATGGACAGTCAGTAAACTCTGAGAGTACAAGTGGAGACACATATAACTGGCCAGAGGGAGGAAAGATTTGAGTTAAGATAAGAGTTTGCCAGGTGGACAAAGGGAACAACATGCATGTAAAGAATAAAAAGAAAATGGTCATTGGAGTGTAAAATGAGGAGCTAGATACTGAGATATAGAGAAATACACAGAATCATAGGCTACATTTTGTATTTTCAAGAGAACTTCATATTGGGTTTGAAGTCAGAGCTCTCACTTGCACAGGAAGCCATTAGGAAACAATGGCATCTTCCTATGACAAGAGTACCGGGTCATACTGTCTCTAAGATGTGAACTTCCTGCCATAGTCGTAAGATTGTACTCCTTTCGAACCTGGGACACCATCCTAGTTTTCAACCCCTTCCTCCACACTACATTTCCTGACAATCTACTTAGTTTGCTTTTGATGTGAAGCTCAGAGCAGCACCAGAGAAAGACACACAGAGCCATGAACACCTAGCAAGCTGATGCTGCCTAGTTTTAGATTGAACCTTATTGAGTCGCAGCTTGTCAATTCTTTATGAATCGCTCTTGACTCCAAAGGGCCACAGTTCCCAAACTATGTATTTACACAGGGTATTTTACAGTTTTGAGGGAAATACAGTGACATCTGTTGGACACCATGTGAACAACTATTATTCAGTTCTTTGGACCTAACCACTTAGCAAGTGAGGTTTTTTGTTGTTGTTTGTTTTGTTTTTGGCCTTGAGTTGCCATGAAAACTTTCTTGAAACACTAAGGGTATTGTGAACCAAGAAACTGTGAACATCCACCCTAGGGAATTCCCTATAGTAAATGCTCCTGGAACAAATTCTCTGAAAGTAATCAAACTCTTTTATCTGTTCACGAAAATTCCTGCTTTACTAAGACAATGAGGACGAATGCATGACAGTTAGTTGGAGGCTGGTTTAAATAAAAAAAAGAATGTGTTGCCCTGGTCAGTTTGGCTCAGCAGTTAGAGTGTCGGCCCACAGATCAGAGAGTCCAGGGTTCAGTTCCCACTAAGGGCATGTACCTCGGTTGCAGTTTGTCCCCAGCCCCGGTTGGGGTTGTGTGGGTGGCAACCACTCGATGTGTCTCTCTCACATCAATGTTTCTCTCTCTCTCTCTCCCCCCCTCCCACTCTATCTGAAGATAAATGCAAAAATGTCCTCGGGTGAGGATTAAAAAAAAAAAAAAAAGCATGTGTTAAAGGTACAAGCAGAATCCCTATGTACTATTTTTTTTGCCAGATGACAACAAATCAAAAATGTTACCGAGGGACTCTGCAGGGAATGGAAAAACGGTGCCCTAGCCTTAAAGCTACCTTCCAACCATCTAATCATAACTTTTCCTTCATTAGTTGTAGGACTAGTTCTTATCTTCTAGATTTCCTGATCATATATCTTGTCACTTACTCACATATAATTGTCTAATTCTCAAACATACAATGATAACTTAAGCTTCTCAAGGACTAGACTTTTACAAATGTCTTTTTTATGACCAACCATAGCATGAGAGGCATCCAAGAAACAGCTGAAACTTCGTAGGTATTATTGCAAGACAATTTTTTTGGTTTTTGTTTTTAAATAGGAGATTTTTGGTGCTCAGTGCTTGAGTAGGGGGTAAGGGGAAATAGGACTCTCCGTTCTGATGCAGATGGACAGCTTGGATTTCTCACACCACTTTCCCACCACAGTTGGAAATGAGTCCACACATACTTCTAAACTGCTGTCTTGCCTGATTCCGGGAGATTTCTTTGTTCACCTACCTTCAGGTGTTCAATCTGCTTTTCCAGCTCTTTAGTACTCATGAAAGTCTCTGTAGGTGGAATACTCCCTTCAGTTTCCTTCAGCCACTTCTGGAAGGCCCTAACCAGCTTCCGGAATTCATCCAATTGCTCCTGGCAAGACGACGCATCTTCCCCTCTGTTAACGAAAAGGTTTTGTTACTTGCCAGACTAAACTGTGTAAAGAAGTCAACCTGAACTAAAACTAAGTTCATTTTGGGATACTAAACATAATTTCCTGACAGGCCCTTTCCTTCCCATCATCTTTTCCACAGCAGCTTTGGCTAAACAACGACATATAATGTAGGAGAGCATCAAACTAAGGAATTTGTTGCCCTTGTTTGGACATTTCTGAGGAAAGGAGCCTTCAGTCTTACTCTAAGCTAAAGTGAAAGTGAGAAAAACTAAAGGGAGCCTACTCTTTAGGTTCTATGATACAATGGAAAGAATGCAGACTTTAGATCTTAAGTCCAGCTCTGTTACTTTGTAGGTATTAGACTCTTTTAAGGCCTAATTAAAATGCTAATTCCTTTAGCAAGAAAGATGCTAAATCAGAGTCTCTGAAAAGTTAGGGTAAGTACGTTCGCAAATAAAATAAATCAAGGAGAAAGTAGAAATGGATTTGGCCAGTCACATCTATCAGATGTCAAGCCAGAGCTAAAAGGCCTCACCATAGGGGAAGAAAAACAAAGCCTGCCCTCCCCTTCCCTAAATTACCTGCACTGGTTTGAGGACTACTTTCCTCTAGTTGCTAAGACTGTCATCTGCTAAATCAAGATTATATTTATGGTTAAACTAAGAGAAGAAATCTTACTTAACAAGCTCTTAAATCCATGTGAGGCTTTCTGCTGGAGAAACCATGGCTTTTCAACAGTGAACTGACAACCTAAAATCAGCCACCTTTCATATATTCCCATGTTTGCCTTAATACAACAACAACAAAACCCCAGAACTCCTCCAAAACAGCAACTTAAATGTTGTCAAGCCCTGACTGGTATGGCTCGGTTGGAGCGTCGCTGTGTGTACCCAAAGGTTGCAGTCTTGATTCCCCCACTGGGAGTCTATGGGACGCAAGAGAGCGATGTTTCTACCCCTCTCCCCTTGCCCTGCCATCTCTAAAATCAATAAACATATCCTTGGGTGAGGATTAAAATAATAACAATGATGATGATAATAAAAAATAAATTTTGTCAAAACAGGCAGGGTGAGTGCCAATATAACCCTTAATTATGTCTGGGAAGTCTCTAATTTTCTCTATTTCAAATCCTGCTGCAATTCCATTTGCTGCCCCAAATTTGTTCTGTTTGGTCCAGGTGACCTGGGCTTCTGATGGTACAGAGGGGGAACTGAGCCCCATTACTGAGAAGGAACTCACTATTAATAGAAAAACTACTAAACATCAAGTAGATTGGGTAGCTTTGGTTGAAAGAGGCACTTTTCAAATTTCCTATGACTCTGTAGCAGAGTTCTTGACACCACCTCTTCTGGTGATGAACAGTGAGATAATCACTTCACTCAACAGCAAGAAAAAATTAGCCCCCGACACTGACCAACATATATGAGAACGCACCGTTCTTTAATTATCTTTTGTAGCTCTGTGAAGTCCTTTCTGAGGTTCTGCGTCCTGTCCTGGTGCTGAGACAGGTCTAGTGCAAAGCCACTGGAGCTCAGTTCTGTGACCAGATGCTCAAGAGTATCAAGGTTCTCCTGTTGGTCTTCCATTTCCAGATTGAGCTCCTGTCAGGCAAACACAAAATTTATTAAATCCTCTGATCCTTTTAAATAAATATACACTAAAAGATGAGAGCTATCTAGGAAGCACAATAGAATGAAAAGAATGGAGGTTTGGGGAGTCAAAAAGCCCTGAAACTCAATCATGGCTTTGCTACTTACTAGCTTGTGCTCTTAGGCTATTAAACTTCTCTAAGCTTCTATAGTCTATCTCTTCTGTAAAACAAGAAAACACTCTCCCCACTATTATTTAACACAGTATTGAAGATATTAGGTAAGAGAAAACAACTGGCGGCAAAAAATTTAAAAAGAGGTAAAACTACATTTTCACATGACATGAAAGCGTACTTGTAAAACCCAAGAGAATCAACAATACAACTAAATCAAGCAATGAAGTAATTCAATAAGGTACCAGGATACAAAACCAATATATAAAAATTAAGCGTGAAAACGTCATTTACAATAGCAACACAAAAGGTACAATTTTAGGAATCAACTAACAAGATGCATATAAAACCTTTATGAACAAAACTTTAAAATACTCTGAAAGACACAAAATTAGACCTGAAAAAATGGAAAGGCATCCATAAAAATGTGTGTATGTTTATATACATGTATGTATGTAAAGGTAAATTTAACGTGACACAAATAAAAATACCAATTTTTTTCTCTAGAACTAAAATTGATTCTAATGTTTATATGGAAAAATAAATATGTAATTATAGCTATGAAAAATCTTGAAGGAGAAAAACAAAGGAGACTAGCTCTACCAGATATTAAAACATATCATAAAGCCTCTATAATTAACAACAGTGTACTATGGTATATGAATAGACAGACCAGTGAAAGAGAATGGTGCAGCTATTCCAGAGCTCAAGTTAGCCACTCCTTGGTCAAATTAAGTGTATGCATATGCTGTGACCCAGCAATTTCACTCCTGGATATGTGTGTATCTTTGGTAGGTAATACTCTTCACCAAATATGTCTAGCTCTGTGCCTTCTAGTTACATGGTAGGATTACATATCACTAGTCAGGTGTGCTCAAGTAAAACTTGCTTTAACTAGCAACATGTGAATGTATATGATATTCCCTCTTCCCATTGAAGCAATAATCATGAAAACTTATGTCATGATGAAGTTTCCATCAACCTGAATCCCTGAATGACCATGATGAGTTACGTATCCTGCACTGAACATGTATGAGTGAAAAATAAATCTAGGCTATGTTTTTTAAAAATAGACAAACAAGCCCTGGCCAGTTTGGCTCAGTGGTTGGAGTGTCGGCCTGAGGACCAGAGAGTCCCAGGTTTGGGTCCTGCTAGGGGCATGTACCAAAAAAAAAAAAATAGGCAAACAATATGTAGTTTGCAAGATGGTTGTGATAATTCTTTATAATGACTGACATCTTGTGTGCTCAGTAAATGTTGGTCCCCTCCTTGCCCTTCTTTTCTCTTTAGTCTGTCATTTTGGCAGGTATGTCCTCACCTGGATCTGTTGGAAGAAATGTGCAATATCTTGATCTGGCTGATTTCCAGAGGCCAGCATTCGACTTTTGTTTTCCATGAATTGCTGCAGCTTATCCGAAAGATGTTCAAACATCTCTGCCTGGGGCAGGAGCTTCTTTAGGGAGCTCTCTTTCTCTTGTTGCTGTAGACAGAGCTGTTGGAAGCGTTGGCTCACCTCTGCCAGTTTGCCCTGCAGCACTGTGGCTGTGGTGCTGTCTGCTGTCTCCATGAATCGGGTCACCATCTCCCGGGTGGCCTCCAAGCTGCTCTTTTGCCGAGCAATGTCCTGCTTCAATTTCTGTCATCAAGAACATGTCTGTCAGCTTCTGGCTCACTTATTCTAGGATATCTGAACCACAAACTAATAAACTTCTAATAACTACATGCTTACCTCCTGATGGCGTGTTGGAAGACTGCAACTGAGCCTTCAGAATACCATACGTCTCATCCCCCTAGTTCTCTAACCCACTCCACCAAATAACTTTGCTTTCACCACTGTTCTTCAAGTTAAACAATGATTTGGAAATTGGGTAGTAATATCTTCACATGGATTAGTCACTATGTCTAAGTCTCACCATCAGAAGATTCATGAAAATGAATTATTCTCCTGATACTTTCTCCAAGTGATACAATTATGGAACATGGCTAATACATCCTCTATGTAAATCCTGGGAGTAGAGGTCTCACCGTGTTAGTGGCCAGGGCTTCTTGGATGACTCCTGATGACAGAGATGCCACCTGCTCCTCTTCCAGATTTTTTTCAACTTCCCTGATGGACTGCAACAAGCTGTCCAGGCTTTCCTGCACACTCTGAGACTGGGCAATTGCTTTCTGCAGCAGAGCAGAGCGCTCAGCCAGGCTACCGGAGAGGCTTTGGAAATGGCTAAGTATAGAATCTGGGAAATCAAGGCCATGAAAAGAGAGAGTGGGGACTATTTTTGTGTTGTGCTTTTAAAAAGAATGTATTAAATTACACGTTAATTATAATAATAACAGATATCAAAACAAATAGAAGGAATAAGCTGAAAGAACATTAGTACTTGAGCCAAATTTCATAAGCATAATTTATTTAGCACCTACTTAGTGCCAGAAATTGTGCTAAACACTGAGGACTATAGATAATCGTGATAAAGTTCCTGTCTTGTACAAACCTAAGACTCTAAAAGAGAGCACAGACAAAGGAAGGCACGTCACCACTAACCGTGAAAAGAAAATCCCAGGTGCTGTATTGGTATTAAGAGTACTAGAAAAGCCTGAAAGAAGAATGATTATTTCTTATCTTTTATTTCTTTTGGGGGGTGGTGACGGTGGTCAGGACTTTATAAAGGAAGCAACCTCTTGGCTGCATCTTGAAGCATGAGCAAGATTTCATCATGCATGGTAAGCACCCAATGTTATCAGCTAAACAACAGGAACAACTTCAGGGGTAAAGCAATGAAGAAATGATTAGGTTACTCGGGAAAGGAAAGACGCAGGATGTAACTAGAAGGCAGAAAACCAGGGGAAAAGAGGTTGAAGCCACATTTCAACGGTCCTTCGATGATACAAGAATAAAATTCAGCCCTGGCCAGTTTGACTCAGCAGTTAGAGCATCAGCCTGCAGACCAGAGAGTCCCAATTTTGGTTCCCACTAAAGGCACGTACCTCGGTTGCAGTTTGTCACTGGCTCCAGTTAGGGTCGTGTGAGTGGCAACCAGTCAATGTGTCTCTCTCACGTCAATGTTTCTCTCTCTCTTCCCCCCCTCTCCCTCCCGCTCTATCTGAAGATAAATGCAAAAAAAACCCAAAAAAAACAAAAAACACACACAAATGTCCTCGGGTGAGGATAAAAAAAAAAAGAATAAAGTTCATTAGAGGGTGAGCTATTCATGTTTATATCCTCAGCACCCAGCTAGCACCATATATCTATACAACACAATGGGATCTATTACAGAACAGAGCTACATACTAGGAATTAAGACAGTACTATTCCTGTTGCTGTTTCATACCTGTAGTTTCTTGAACACACTTGTGGTCTGGAGATGGCTCCCCTTCAATTTCCATGAGGTCACAAGCTACTTTTTGGAGCTTTTCTACAGGTACTTGGTGCTCAGCCAATTCCTCTTGCAACTGCTGTTTGTCCATGAAAAAGGACAAAAGAAAAACATCTGGGTGAGTAATCAAAGCTGACATCTAGAGCTACTAAGTTGCTTTATAGAATAATTCTTAGTTTATCCACAATACAGATATTAGAACAAATTGTTTAGGAATGAGATCTTGTCTAAGGCATCAACACCACTGCCTTTAACCTAAATGCTGGTATTAGCTTTACTTTCGGGTACTGTTAGCCATGCAATACAACAGCCTATGTCATGACTTACCTTTGTTGTTGCAAGCTGTTGTTGCAGGACTCCAGGGTCAGAGGCAACAGTATCTGAGAGGAGCTTCGCCACATTGGCCTCACAAGCCTGCATCCAGGCCTGCAAACTGTCAGCACTGCTCTGGAACTGCTGATAATGGTCTAGCAGCAAGTTTAGGTGAGAGCCCAGTTGTGTGCACTGTGTCAGAGAAAGGAGGGAAAGCAAGTGTAAGCAAAGCCAGGCCAAAGACAGCAGCTTCCTAGGCACAGTGCAAAGAGAGGCCTGGCTTTGTCACAGGGAACTAACACCGTAACTATAGTTAAGGGTAGTACTGGGGGCCTACAAGGATAGGTAAGTAGCAAACACCTTTTATGAGTGGGTTCCTCATTGTTTGATCCATACTATTCATCTCGCTTTTATTACACACTAGGGAAGATTTAGTGAGTTATATGACAAGCCATCAAAGAAATATACATCAGGTTGGCAGAGATGGGACTGAGAGGTACAAAAGTGTTCCTCTTTGAGAGTTAGAGGTATTAATACAAAGCACAAGATGTGTGAGAAGAACTGACTAGATTCTATACCTTAGGAGCTAAAAGGAGTTCTCTGATATGAAGGAAGATAAGGATTTACCCTCGATGCTCTGTCTAGAAATACAGACTGTGTACTAGGTTTAAGTTCCCCTGCACTATGTCTCCCAGGAGCCCATGTCTGCTGGTCAGGATACAGAAGGCAAGCACCTCCATCTTCAGGAGTGAGACATACCCTGACATTGGTAGGATCAGGCGTTAGCCCATGGGTTTTGCATTTTTGCGTAGCTCATAAAGACATTCTGTCAATATACAGATTAGCTTACTCACTGTGTTCTGAGGTTTTTAAGCTTCAGAAACCACCCATAATTGTGTGAGGGCTGCCATGATGGTTTCACCAGAGGCTGCCAAGAGCCTGTCCCATACCTTTGAATGGAGAGTGGTGTATCTCTCTGTTGCATCTTTTAGCTTGTCCTTCACTAAGATTCCAGTTGCTGATAGCTCTCTGCCTTCCTCCAAACTGTTTTCAGTGTCCAACACTTTCTGTCCTGAGATAGTCACAAATCTCAAGTCTCCTTTGTGGGAAATGACATCCTCTGAGAAGCTTCTCTGCCGTTTCAGCAGGGAGGGAAGGGCTTCAGGGATGCTGCCTCCCTTATGCATGTTCTCCAGCTCTTTCTCAGACCGTTCCAGCCAGTTTTCAAACTCGCTATGATCCTGCAGAAACTTCTGCAGCTCATCCCGTAATGTCTGCATCTGCTTCAGCTCTGCCTCTGACTGGGCCAGGGAAGTGGCGTACTGTTCCTTTAGCTCTCCTAGCTTTCCCTGCAGCATCTGTCGTTCCTCAGGTGTGAGATTGTGGCCATGCTGGTCCAGGAAGGCCTGAGCTGACTGAGTGGCCAGGATGAAATTTTGCTGCTGAGAAAGCAATTCTTGGTGTCGGGCCTGGCAAAAAAATCCCCCAAACAAAGAACAATCAGTAGGGACATCACTAATTTGGTTATGCTTACAACTAGAAGTAGAAAGAGATTTTCAATGGCCACTTACATAGCTGCTCAGACATCACCAATCTCTCTCTCTCTCTCTCTAAGCATTATGCCATATACTAATTCTATCTGAACGGACACATATAGAATAGTAGAGTTTTCTTTAATTTTTTTCTTTATTGATTTTAGAGAAAGAGGAAGGGAGAGAGAAATATAGATGAGAGAGAACATCAATTAGCCGCCTTCTGCACGCCCCCCACTGGGGATTGGGCCTACAACCTGGGCATGTGCCCTGACTGGGAATCAAACTGGCGACCTCTTGGTGCATGGGTCAATGCTCAACCACTGAGCCACACCAGTCGGGATAGAACTGTATAGTTTACAAAGATATTTTACATGTATTATCTCATCTGATTTGTAGCACAATCTGCAATGTAGGAAGACAATATAATATCCATATTAAAGATGGGGTTAAGTAAATGCCAAAAAGATGTACTATTGACTAAGGTCATGCAGATAGGTAAGGAATGAAATGTTGACCTGACTTTCTTCACTAAATCATTCTAAGTGTAAAAGATAGAAATAGCCAACTAATAATTACCCACATTAATGGAAGAAGAGAATAAGCTGGGTGACCCATACATGGGGTAATATAAAAACTGCAAATTCTTAGCTATGAAATGTCAGTCAATTATCTATGAAGACTCTCCCTAAAAGGAAAGATCTTCAAAAATTAATTTGTTAAGTAAACAATTTATGTATTAGCGAGTAAACTGTGTTTCTGGACAGTATGGGTAATTTGCATGTGTTGTCTCCAGGTGTTTACATGTGGACCTTTTTTCTACTCCAATGCAATATAAGTGAAAGAAGGATAGTAGTTTTAGCAATGTTCTTTCTGAGTCTAACAATAGTCAGTGGGAGTCCAGTCAGTGTTTCTAACTATCTGTGTTGTTTATGCAACTACCCAGAGAAGGACTAAAGCCTACTTTTCTTCAGATTATTGTCCAGTTTCAACCTGTATCAATAGCAATCTGATAGCCTCAGATTCCAATGAGAGGTCAGGGAAGCTGGGGTGACAAATATATCCTGCTCAAATAGATAACAGAAAGCGTCTAGTACCACAGCCTGTCTATAGTACCACAGAAGCTACTATAATAATACAAGTGAGACCTGATAGCAGTCTGTATGTCCCCTTCTCATCCTCCAATGCATCCACTCATAAGTAAGGAAGTTTCCTTCCTAGGATGGAAATACTACTAGGTCGAGCTGACTGCCATCAGCAAGAGGTGTTAGGAAAGTTCCTGTGACAGCAGAACCATCTCTGCTCTGTGCTGTTACAAAAGTGCCAGGGCTTTGGGGGACACTACAATGAATGGCCCAAGAATGGGCATGCCAGAGGCAGAAATCCTATTAATATACAATAAGGCAATGGCCCACACAAGCTGTTCAATAGAAGCACTCCAGCTAAACCAAATTTTCTTTGCTAGAAAGGAAGTTCTATTAAAACATGTGATCTGTGTGCTTTTTAAGTATCCTAAATATATAACTGTCTTTCTTTCTATAATGTTTTTTCTTTATTGAATTTTTTTTTAAAGGAGAGGAAGGGAGTGAGAGAGAGGAAGGAAGAGAGAGAGAGGGAGAGATAGAAACATCGATGAGAGAGAACATCGATTGGCCACCCCCTGAATGCCCCCCACTGGAGATTGGGCCCACAACCTGGGCATGTACCTTGACCAGGAATCGAACCGGCGAACTCTTGGTGCATGGGTCTATGCTCAACCACTGAGCCACATCCGCTAGGCTATAATCATCTTTCAATCATGCAATATAATATGCCTGCACATGCTAGTTAATCCCAGGAGATCATTAAAGGCATATAGCATTTTAGAAAGATTACTTAGTATGGGGGGTGAATTGGAGGATAAAAGCCAGCAGGCAAGAAAACCAGCAGAAGCTACTATGATAATACAAGTGAGACCTGATAGCAGTCTGAATTACAACAACATCTGAATGGAGATGAAAAAGTGTGGCTGACAGTGAAAGAGATATAAGCAACATGAGATTTGATGACTGATTCTATATGGAACAGTGAGGCAAGGAAAGGAATCTAGGATGATGTCAGATTCGGGCAATTAAGTGGGAATACAGGAAGGAGAACGTGTTTGATTTGGGGGTGTAACAGAGTAAACACGTGTTCTATTTTTCAGTTTGAGATGCTTTTGATTTGAAGTTGCCATTAGAAGGACAGATTTATATAATGGCTTGAAGTGCAGGACAGCATTTGTGCTGGAGACAAAGATATACATGTAATTATTTAGTACAAATAAGTGATGTGTCATGAATGGATGAGACGACCCAAGGAAAGTATATTCTGAAAGATGAGAGCAGACCTAGGATACTACGTAAAAGCACATCAGTATTTGAAAAGATCTTCCCTGGCCGGTTTGGACCAGCAGTTAGAGCACTGGCCCGCGGACCAGAGAGTCCTGGGTTTGGTTCCTGCTAAGGGTACGTACCTCGGTTGCAGTTTGTCCCCTGTCCTGGTTGGGGTCGTGTGGGTGGCGACCAGTTGGTGTGTGTCTCTCTCGTGTCGATGTTTCTCTTTCTCTCTCTCCCCTCCTCTCTCCCTCCCACTCTATCTGAAGATAAATGCAAAAAAAAAGTCCTCAGGTGTGGATAAAAAAAAAAAGAAAGAAAAGGTGGCTGGGGGAAGGAATACAGATTATCAAAGGCAGAGTAGTGCTATGTAGAGTAAGGGACAGAGTATTTCAGGGCAGCTGCTCAACAGTGTCAAAGCTACTGAGACATCAAAGAAAATGAACTGAGAAGTGCTCACTGGATTTAGGAGCAAGGAGGTACTGGTGACTTGCCCAGGGAAGAAGAGAGTCCCTAACACAGTGAAGATAAGCTAATATCCTTACCTTCATCCTCTCACATTGCTTGTCCAGTTTCTCTGAGGCTTGGTTCACTCCCATGTGACCATCAGTGGTATCCAAGGCTCTTTTCTCCAGGCTAGCTCCTGACAGCTGCTCCATCTGTCCACCAGGTGATCCCAGTGAAGCCATCCAATCCAAGAGATCATCGATCTTACTCCTGTTCTCTGCCAGTTCCTTTGCTGCTTTACTCTGAAAGCCACAGAGGGAGTCTAGTGAGAAGGCCTTAGATATTCAGCAATTACAGGTTACAGATTAAATCAAGAGGAAAATTTTTATGCTAAAAAAAAAAGAAGACGCTCTAAGACTGGGTATAATCAGTCTATGAACCCACAAAAAAGAATGAGCATCTAAATTTGTTGAAAAAGTAATTATTTAAAATAATCTCTAGATTTTTTTTCTATATCTTACTGATTTAAAGGGGGGGGGGTGCAAACCCTAGGACTTAAAGGACTTTATTTTATTAAAAGGTGATTTAGTCCTGGCACCCCAGCAAGGCCTCATGGCTTCCTTTCTAGGTACACAAAAGTGATATACTGGCTTGCCTAGGGTAAGAGATAACACAGTCACACTCAATTACCTGGCTGCTCCTCCCTAAGGGAAATACAGACTTCTACTATTCTTTTCTCTGCCAAACAGAACATTGAGTTCTGAAACCATTTTCTGACTCTTTAAGTATTACAATTAATCAAAAAGGGTATGTCAAGGGATACGTTCATCTGTTGTTCATAGTTCAGAATCCATCTTCAAGTAACTTATTCCTCTTTTCTCTACTTCCCTGTTAGCATCCAAGTCCACGGCCAGACAAAAAATTCTAATTCCACCTGCCAGTGTCGAGTGGGGTGCAGAAGACCATTTGAGACTTCACCTCCTCATAGGTTTATCCCAGTGTCATGATTTCCCTGAAACTATAGTGGCAGCTTAGGGATGGCTTGTGGCACACTAAGACTCCTCCAATATTTCCCCCAGCACTCTTAGATCACCAGTCTAGATTCATGTAAGAAATATGCCATTTTCCTTTTCCTCCCCAGGGCACTACCCTTCCTCACTAATTCTTTCTGACATTTTTCTTTTTTTCTTTTTTTTTTAAATCCTCACCCGAGGACATTTTTCCATTTTTTGTTCAGATAGAGTGGGAGGGAGAGAGAGGAAGAGAGAGAGAGAAACATCGATGTGAAGGGACACATCGAGTGGCTGCCACCCGCACGACCAACCAGGGCCGGGGACAAACTGCAACCGAGGTACATGCCCTTAGTGGGAACCGAACCCGGGTCTCTCGGGACCGCAGGCCGACGCTCTAACCGCTGAGCCAAACCGGCCAGGGCATCTTTCTGACATTTTTCTATCAGAGTATTGAGTACACAGACATTCAGAATTTTTTTTTTTTTTTGTAACATGAACTTCTTACCAGCTACTCCTGACTTAAAGTTCTTTAGGATATTTCTTATAAAAACAAAATATTGGCCGACAGACCTGCTCCTGAAATAGCCCTTTTACATGATTCTATGCTCTGTGTTAGGGGGAACTGAGGAGGCAGTTCCCCCTCATTACCTTTGATTTGTGTAGGTATCAACATTTTCTTTTTGGAAAAATGCCAAGTGTCATAGCAGCTTGGTTACCTTTTCAGTCTCCTGCTGTAAGGCTGAGGTCACTACTTCCTCCAGCTCCTTCTGGGCCACCCGTGTCCGTTCCTGGAGAGCCTCATATTGCTCCTTAGCCTGATGAAGTTTTTCTCGAAGAGCTGTCAACTCATGGGGGCTCAGCTTGGTCTCATTGTCTTCCAGGAACCCTTCAATGTCTTTGATGACACTGGCAAATGAGGTGGCACGATTCTGAATGTCATCCTGTAAATCCTGAACACATGAAAACAGAGATGGCAGAGCCTTCAACTTTAGTACACCTAAGACCTCTAATAGCACAAAGGTGGAAAGGCTGGGATGACGTATCTGCAACAGACTTATGTTCCTGATTATAATTCGCTTAAGATTTAGGCCTAAGCCAATGCAAAAAATAAATTTAAAAACATTTTTTAATTAAGAGGTGTTCTAATAGATAATTTTCTAAGCAAAATTTAAATTTAAATTTCTGAGCAAATATTTAGTGAAGACAAAAAAGAAGACCCCAAAAACATGTTGAATAGCAAGAGATTTTTATTTTGTAATGAGTTATCCTCAGAGATCATTCTTCTATAAAGAAGAGTGAGAAGGATTCTATCTGAGTCAAGGACTGGTTGGTCCTTATTACTCTCCTTATCCTTACTGTAGCTGATAAGAACCAGCATATGCATACTGCCTTGTCTCCAGCCTCATCATTCATTAACCTCTTTTGTTCTTTTTTTGGGGGGTGGAGGGAGTTTAATTCTCACCCAAAGGTATTTTTCCACTGATTTTTATAGATAGATTGGAAGGGAGTGAAGGAGGCAGAGAGAGAGAAATATCGATGTGAGAGAGACACATGGATTGGTTGCCTCCTGCATGACCTGACTGGGACTGAGGATAAAACCTGCAACTCAGGTACGTGCTCTTGACTGGAAATCAAACCTGTGACCCTTTGATCTGTGGGCTGATCCTCTAAATGCTGAGCCAAACTGGCCCTGGCCATGGCCCTTTGGTTCTTTTTTAGTCAAACTAAGCTAGCTTTCTTTCAGTTCTGGGATATGTAGTGCTTGATCCCATTCCTACACAAGCCTCTGCCTACATATTCTTTTCCTCCTCCCACCCCTTCATGCCTTAACGCCGACATGTCCTTCATTTCTCAGTTTAAGTGATACTTCTTCAAGGTAATCTTTTCTGACATCCTAGACTAGATTGGGTCTCTCTGGGTATGTTCCTTTGTAGATATAATAGTTAATAATTATTTGTACATTTTTGTGATTATCTATAATATCCGTCTCTTCCACTAGACTGTAAGCATCATATGAGCAGGGATATTTACCACTACGTTGTTAGCACTAAGCACGTGCCTGGCACATAGTAAGGCTTTACAAATGTTTGTTGAAGGATACAAAAAAATGAATGAACTTATACTAACCTTTAAGTCACTTTGGTTCTTCTGCAAAGCAGAAAGATCCTGCTGGGTAGCTCTACCTTGGTGGCTCACCAATGCTCTTTCTGCCTGTACTACCCAGCTGCAAAGATCCTCCAGTTTCTCATGACAAGTATTTTGTTGTTTCTGCAGGGTCTAATTAAAATGCAAAGGGGCCAAAAGACAATTAATAATTCTCATTTTACAAAAATGAAATAACTTCCTGAAATATAAAACAAGGTTATAGCTCAAGAATGGAAAAGTTGGTAGGAGACTAGAACAGGAAAAAGCACAGAATCATATTTAGAAAGCTCCCCTTCCATCTGTACAATCTTTTGATCTGGGTCTATGGTCTGGATTATAATCAGGGGTAATTTCAGGTCTTGGTTTGGGAGCACCTTTGCCAGACTGCTCTTATTATCCTTAAAAATAGGGAACAGAGAGCCCAGATGCTTGAAATCCATAGTCGATAATAGTGATAATAAAAAAGTGGTTCTGATCAATTTCTCTACCAGAACCAGAGGATGTGCTACATATTTGTCAAAATATAGAAAATTAGAAGGATTGGACTAGAAGGGAAAAAAATCAAGAAACCTGACAATTCATAAACTAATTGAGCTTCTTAATAATTTAGCAGACTTCATAAATCAAATGTCTCATAAATGCAGATACCCATTAAAATGGAATGATTACATGCCAAGCATGATGGGCTTGTCTATTTTTGAGAAGAAGGAAACTGCCCAAGATTAGCAACTGGCTCAGACTTTCAGGTGTCTACATTGATTATCAAAGAGAAAAGCCAGGCCCAAGGGGAGGGAAGGAATATGTTTCTGTGCCTGATCCCAGATCTCATCTCAGTTGCCTGACACTGAAGCACCTGATTGAACAATTGAGCATGATGTGTTCTCCTGACCATCCTTCTAAAACCATTTTCCACCAGTTTCTACCTTCTGATGGTGTTTTAGTCACCTGCACTTACAAACAGGTGCCCAAATTGGCCCTCTCTCCCCCTCTTTAGGACAAAAAGAAGGGCTCTGCAAGAGAACTCCTAAGAGCTCTTCAGCTGTAAAACAGGATCTTCATGGGTTAGGATGGGTGCAGACTGAATCTGAAAAAAGCAAAGCAAACAAGTTAACACACAGACATACACATGCATTCAGGGCAAATATAGAGAAGCAGAACATTTCCGACAATTACAAGGTTAATACACACTGTGGAATTAATTATTTGCTCAGAGAGAATGTTCACATGCAGATGCATCACCTGCTGCAGCTCAGGGGCCTACTCTGGGTCTGGGCTGTGTCTTTTTTTTTAAATCATCACCTGAGGACATTTTTACTTCTTTTGTTCAGAAAAAGTGGGAGGAAGAGAGAGAGAGAGAGAGAAACATCGATGTGAAAGGGACACATCGAGTGGTTGCATGACCCAACCAGGACCGGGGACAAACTGCAACCGAGATACATGCCCCCAGCGGGAACTGAACCCGGGTCTCTCTGGACCACAGGCTGACGCTCTAACCACTGAACCAAACTGGTCAGGGCTGGGCTGTGTCTTAAGGTGGCTCAGACCAACCCTATTTCATTAACTGTCCATAGGCTACACCATGCTATACAAATTTCTAAGTGAGGACAGTGCAAATTTTCAGATTTGAAAAGTAACCTAAAGTATTTCATTAGTAGTTTATTTCAATTTCAGTATAGTTGAAACAACTAAGCAGTAATAGGGGACATACGAAATTGACTAACCTAATTTCCTTTAAGCCTGACTCAAAAGCTCAATTCTACTTTGCAAAATATTTAATAAAGCAGACCCTGAGATGGATGTGTTGGTGATTATGACAATTCTAATATCATCTTGCTGAATTCCAATTTATTATTCAAATAGTAGAAATGGCATAAGCACCATTCTTGGTATCTAAGGTTATGTTACCATTAAAGCAATTATGTGGAGTTTTGCAAGAACAGGGTTGTGATGGAAGGTGGTAGGGTGGTTAATTTTTTCCCCCAAAATGCTTCTACACATGGTTTTCCATAATTGAATAAGCAGGTATTGGACAATAATGATAATTTAAGAGGCGCTAAAAAATTAATATGATCCTGATAAAAATTTCCTTGCCAAGGAATCTTAGTGCTACTCATTTAAAAAGCCCCAGAATAAAACTGATTTCAAAACCATTCTTCTCAAGAGCTCGGAGTATCTAAATGTTCTTAACAACCTTCAAAAGAATGCTAAGGGAGAAAAGAGGGTTGGAGATGTGATTTTCATTTGAAAGTCAGAGACAATGAGACACAGTGAGGGGAGAGTCTTATTAAAAAGAAAATACTTGCACATGCATACACACGTAAACACATTCTCTCACACGCACACATAAAACCAAAAACATGGCAAGAAAAACAGCCAGAACAGCTGCCTCCTGGATCAGAACCAAACTGGCCTGAATGACATGAAATTTCAAAATTGGTGAACACAGGCTTCTAGAATCATGGTAGACGTATTCTGGCCAAAATCCCAAACACAGGACATCCCAAAAGACAAACTGAGCCCAGCTGCTGGTTCAGTCTGACCTTGACCAGGGCTGCCTCCTCCGTTTGTTGAAGATGACCCTGCAAGGCATTCATCTGAGCTGCAGTCTGCTCCAGGAGGTCCTGGAAGGACCTCTGCAGTTCATTCAGAAGCCTCAGCATCTGTCGGTTCTGCTGAGGGGTCAAGTCCTGGGCATGCTCGGAGATAAAGAACTGAATATCAAAAGCAAGAGCATCCAGCTGAGATTTCCTTTCAGCCATGGGCTGTTTCAAATCCTAAGGTAGGTAGGGAAAGGGGGAAAAAAAAGAAAAGAAATGAAACTTCTAATTCTCTATTGAAGCAGAAGCTGTTGGTTCTAATCAAAGAACCAACATAACCAATGAGAAGTTAACTTACTGTATTTTTATAATTGACACTGATAATTTCTAGAGCCAAATCAGCACTAGAAGTCTCTCACACATCTGGTCTCTCCACACTCCTCATAAATTACAATTAGGTTTCCTTTACTGCATGTTGATTTTCAAATGCAGCAAGCTTTCATTTATTTATGTTAACAGAATTACACTATAACTAATCTCAGATATCTGTAAAAAAAATGTTTTTACGGTTTGCAAAGTACAACAAATTTCTGATCTGAGATATATCTGCCTAATTGTATTTTCTTAGGTTCAAAATTTATTTGTATTTGTCCAGCAGTGTTACTGGTAGGTCAGAAGTAAGAAAACATTCAATTTATTTGTGGTTCATTAAAATATATTTTTATAGTAAGTAATGTTGCTTATACATTTTAAAACTGTAAAGGATTACAGTCAGACTTCCTTTTTTCGTTTGCATTTATCTTAAGACAGAGCAGGAGAGAGAGAGGGAGGAAGAGAGAGAGAGAAACATCAACGTGAGAGAGACACATCGAGTAGTCGCCACCTACATGACCCCAACTGGGGCCAGGGACAAACTGCAACCAAGGTATGTGCCCCTTAGAAGGAACTGAGCCTGGGACTCTCTGGTCTGCGGGCTGACACTCTAACCACTGAGCAAAACAGCCAGGGCCCTTTTTTTGTCTATTAATTTTTAGAGAGAGGAAGGGAGAGAAAGAGAGAGATAGAAACATTGATAAGAGAGAACACTGATTGACTGGCTGCCTCCTACATGCCCCCCACTGGGGATTGGGCCCACAACCTGGGCATGTGCCCTGACTGGGAATCAAACCAGTGACCTCTTGGTGCATGAGTCAATGCTCAACCACTGAGCCACACTGGCCAGGCCAGTCAGACTTTCTTATGTAATAGTTATATTGCTCTCTTACAGTAGTAAAAAGTGCCTAAACACTATAATTATCTATTTTTAGATAATTTAAAAAGCACGCAATATTTCCACAAAAATTTAGTGGCCATCAGCTGTTACATGGATTCAGTAAAAACAGTTACGATATCTCTATCACTTTGTATTGAGAGCAGTCAGAAATCTTCCAAAGCAGGCTGGGAGGGCTTCTTGGCTATTTATCATTAGACCATGCTTCCTTCATCTGTGAATACATGGGTTTGGGAAACTATTACTAGGAAAAAAAGGCTTAGACGGTGGCTTTCTTCTGATAAAATAATTCATATAACTTATAACAGGGAGAGAAATCAATGCATGTATGAGATGCTATGTGTTTTTATATTTCATACTACGTCATAGGATTTTTCTCACCTTTCCTTCTTTATAATATCCTGTCATTGAACAGAGTCTGCTACTCATTCCCACAATGATATCTTGGATAAAAGGGTACGAAAGAAGGAAGGTCAATTCTTGCAAGATAAAGAAGAATGAAGGTGCCCTGGCCGGTTTGGCTCAGCGGTTAGAGCGTCGGCCTGCGGTCCTGAGAGACCTGGGTTCGGTTCCCGCTAAGGGCGCGTACCTCGGTTGCAGTTTGTCCCCGGCCCTGGTCGGTCGTGCGGGTGGCAGCCACTCGATGTGTTCCTTTCACGTCGATGTTTCTCTCTCTCTCTCTGTTCCCCTCTCTCCCTGAACAAAAAAATGGGAAAATGTCCTTGGGTGAGGATAAAAAAAAAGAAGAATGAAGGTGTATACATGGGGCCTGACCATGGACAAACCTTTACGTTTGCTTCTCTTACACTGCTCTGACTTTAAAAAGAGTTTAAGCAGAGGGCAAACAAATCTGTGTGAGCAATATCTAATATTATCTTAAGTATAACCTCCCCAAAAGGAATAATGTTGGGGGAATAATCCTCTGGATCATATGTATCTCAGAGCCTGTATCTTTCTCTTACTGACTTATAAAAACTATCAATTAATTTGAGGCTTAACAAAAAGAAAAGCATCTCTCTAGATCAGGGGGTTGGCAGTCTACAGACCCTGGCCAAATCTGCCTTTCAATTGTTTTTGTGAATCAGGTTTTATTCTAACACATCCATGTCCATTCATTTATATACTGTCTATGGCTGCTTTCATGTTTCAATGGCAGAGCTGACTGGTTGCCACAGAAATGGGCCACTTACGTATAACCTACAAGACCTAAAATATTTACTATCTGGTCCTTTACAGAAGAAGTTTGCCAAGCCATGATCTAATTCATTGACTAAAAAGTACCCTGAAATTGATGTGTGTGCATAGGATTAGATCTTGGGCAAAATAGAAACAAGGGACAGACATCAGATGCTCAGTTCAAAGAGGCCATTGATAATAATGAGCCATTATGTAGACTCTCTCAGAGAATAGCTGAAAGGACATATAATCATAATGACTGAAGCTCCGGGGGTATGAGAACCTAAAAAATTAAATATAGTAGACTTTATTATATCTGAAATGGCAAATCAGACTTTCTAGAAAGATAAGTACTGGTTTCTGTGGCAGGAAAATAAAATTGATTTTATTCTCAAATGCTTGAAAACGGGAGCAGAGTTTACCTCACACCGTTGGAGGTAATGAATCAAGCTGTCGGCATCTGTGTCACTGTTATATTCCTTGCTATTCAGAATAAGATTGGTATGGTCAACCCAGGCTCTCAGATCTTGAAGTTTGTCTTCTAGCTGTTCACGTTGATTTAACACTCTAGTCTAAAAAATAAATAGCAAAATAGTTTATGAAAATCTCCAAACCTGCCCAGACTTTATGAGCCTTTGTGAATAAAAACAAGAAACTACCTTTTTTACTTCCACAGTGTTCTGGAGGTAGAGAAGTCTAGAACTCCAGCTGTCACTCACAGAGTTGAGAGACTTTTGAAGATTCTTGGCATCTTTCTCTAGAGCCTTCAATAGTTGAGCAGGGACTTCCTGAGGCTGGCTGAAGATAATCTGATTCACACACTCCAATTCCTGATTCACCAAGGTGGACAAATCCTTTAGCTCCTTGTCTAACACCTGAGGGGATAAAGTAGAATTACCTGCAGAATCAAGACTAGATATCTTGCTATGTAGGAATTGGTTGTGAACACAGTCTTCTCTCACCTTATGGATATACAGGTTTCAGGGCTTCTGAGATGTTTTGATATATAGCCATTAATTTATTTGGTTCTCACAATCACTAATTCTTGAGATAGGCTGAGTAAATATTATAATTCTGGATTTACAGAAGAGATGCCTCAGCACTTGAGTGGAAAATTTTTTGTCTGAGATTATCCAGATAGTAAGCAATAGAGTCAGGAACTGGATCAGGTTTTCTGACTCAGGGCAGTGCTCCTTCCACTATAACATGTTGACTCTCTGAGAATGTCATTATGCCTTATTAATGTTATGCAAATAAGTAAACCAAAAGGACAACTCCCTCTCCAAATTCCAAGGGGGTAGAACCAAAGAGCATAAAAATATCCCAAACTAGCTTTCCCACTCAGCTGGTCTACAATATTCTTATCTTCAGTAGGGAAGCCAGAAATAAGCTGTGGAAAGCTAGGTAGTTCTTCTGGGCTTCCTCCTCACTTCCCCTTCACCCACTCTACTCAAGGTCATATGTTGGACATTGAGAAACTTCTATAATCTCTGCCCTCATTGCAACTCCAATGCTGTAATGACTCTCAACTTCCAGTTTCAGTGAAAGCTACTCTTCCTACCTCTCATGTCTTTAGCAACCTCATTCCATCACTCATCACTCCCTCTCCTCCAACTTCAAGTTCTCCTTTTCTACCACTTCTTTTTACTCGGCCCCCAAAATCTACTCAAAACATTTCTTTCAGTCCATCTCCACTAACTAGTGTCCTACCTCCTTCCCTGCCTGTACTACCAAGCTTCTGGAAAGAATGGCCTACATTAATTGACCTCACCTTTCAACCTCCCATTATTCTCACTGCAACCTAGTTTAAAGCCCACCAAACCACTGCACTGAAATTGTTGTTATCAAGGTCACTAGTGACTTTCAGGTGCTAATCTCCCTTTTTGTCTTCACTGTACTCAGTCTCCCTACTGTAGTTAACCCTGCAGACTACTCCTCCATGGAGTCTCTTCTGCTGTGGTTTCTGAGAGTATTTCCCAGTGTTCTTCAGAAATCTCATTACACATTTTCAATCTATTTTTTGTCCTTTAAATGGTGGTGTTTTGAACACGTTTTTCTTCCATTACAGTCTCTATTTCTTCTAAGCTAGTGGGCCTGGAGGAAGGAGGTCTCCAGGAACCTACCTTGGCCTGACACAGCAGGTCCTGTAGCTCTGCCAGGCTACGCTCCACAGGTTGAATCTGTTTGGTCCTTATTTCAATGTCTCGTAATAGAGACAGATAGGATACCAGCTTCTCATCATATTCTAGACAGAGTCGCCGGTTAAATATATTCTGTGGAGCCAAAAAGAAAACTTACTCAGACCTGACATTCTCCTTTAAGTCTGCTTTTTAAAAACAGGCTGGATTATATTGATAAATAAGACATTTTTACTACACTTAGGGTGAGATGAAATAATACATGTTATTTTGTCCATTTTCTGAAATCGATAGACAAAAAAATTGATTTTATTATCTTCCTCAGGGAGTAGAAACTCATAATTATCAATCTGTAAGCATCCTTTAAGCAAAATTTTCAAAACCTAGCCTAACTTTAGGTAGCATCACCCCAATGTTAGTTTCTATGTTTAAAACCCTGCAAATTTCAGAAAAACATTTAAGCCATTGCCTAATTTTCCAACAACTGTGTTAAAACAGTTAACAGTCAACTAAGTTATATTTTATAGAATCATCTAATGCCCTGAAATATTTGCATGCATACAATAATACATATGTAAAATCAGCACCAGTCAAGAGTTTTAGTATTAAACCAGTTTTATCTTAAAAAACAAAAAACAAGACTTACTTTAGTTGCTTTGGAGGGCTCCGTGTTTACACCTTCATTTCCCTTTCCCCTCGGTGCAGTCAGGAAGGGAGTTTGTTCACTCCCAGGGCTTTCTCTAAGCTTTTCTTGCGGTGTCTTCTCATCCACCTTCACTGTAGGGTGTATGAGGGGCACTGTCTTTTCCTCACTGGTCTCTGGCATAGCGGGACGAACGGTGGCATCCTGCTGCCCTGTACTCTCTTTTGGAGACACATCTTTGAACAATTTCTCTGGAAGAAGGGATACCAAGACTCTGGGAACTCCCTGAGTCATTATGCCTTCAAAGAACCCTGCTTCTCCACCTGTAACTACAGGGTTTGACAGTTCTAGAAATTCCTCTCCAGTTATTTCCTGAGTTGCTACCATTTTAGATTCAAGAATTCCACAAAGTTCACTATCACTTTTGCTGTCCTGATGATGAAAGTCCTTTCTGACTTCTTTTGGGTCTACTCTAGAAACTGTAATTTCTTCCGATGTAAGACCTTTTGTTGAGTCAAAAGGTACTTCTTGGTATGATTTTTCTTTATGTTCATTAGATGAGCAAATCAGATCTTTGCTTTCCTTAGTCTTAGAAGTAATACATGAATCTTCATGGTAATTGGCTTCCTGTTTGGTGGTTCCTTGGAAAGACTTGTCTGTCTTGGAAATTTGGGATGTGTCTGCAACTTGGGCTTTTCCAACTGATTCCTGGCAGTGCAATCCTTGAGGTCTTGGGGTCATAGAAGAGAATGGTTCACTCTGGGCCCCACCTGTAATTTCTTGGGACAAATTTTCTTCTAGTTTTACAGTCAAGCAGAGGCTTAATTTTTTTACTTCTCCTTCACTGACCTGATTAGAGTTGAAAAATGTCGAAGCGTTTTGATTTCTTACAGAAACTTCTTTGGGTATCATTGGGGATGAAGAGTCTTCAGCTTTACATAGAATAGAAAATCCCAGCTCTCTATCAGCTTCTTTCCCTCTTTCAATTATGGTAATTTCCACTGGCTGACTCTTTATACTATAATCATGATCATCTCTCATGGCAATATCTTGGTTCAACTTTTCTTCTGAAAGAATTGCTGGTTTGCATGTTTTGACACTGTCTCCTATAATTATCTCCTTCTTCTCTCTCTTTCTTTTCTCCCTGGTATTCATTGGTTTCTGAATAACCTGCTCACTCAGAAATTTGCCTGAAGTTTCACAATTTGATTCTTGTGCTTCTGAAGTAATTTCTCTTTGGTTTTCCCTTATTTCTTTATCATCTAAACGTGATGCAGACTGTTGCATATGAGAAATAATTTCTATTTGTGACACTATTTTTTCCTGTTCTTTGTTTGTATTTTTTTCCATGTTGTTACGAGCCACCTCTTTGAGTTTAACATCACAAACTTCTGAGTGAGGGTGTGTCACTGAACCTTGGCCCAATGATTCGCCTTTACAATCACTAGGAATTATTACACTGACAGACTCCTTAGCATCTGGAGAAACTCTCCTCTTATCTTGATCCTTGCACTCTAATTCTTTTAGTGAAATTTCCCTGCTCCTTTTTGCCTGCTCCCCAACAGAAATTCTCCTTTTACCCTTTTCTTGTGCAGACTGACTTCCAATTTGAAGTAATTTCTCCCTTTCTTCTTTACCACAACTAATTTCAGCAGTCTGAATACAAGGAATTAACGTTTCCTTTCTTAGAAATTCCTTCTTTAATTCACATTCTTCAATTCCATCTTGCTTTTCAATCTGAACCCCGTGATCACTCGACTCTAAAGTATCTATTTGGACCAAAGTTGCCAGTTCAGGGCTAATAAATCTTTTCTCAATAGCTTCCTTTAAAGTCACTCTTTGATCATTAAATATGTCAATGATTCCTCCATTTTGCACCTGATGAGAAGCAATAATTCTGACCATATTTTCATCCACCAATTTCTGTTCCAAAGCTGATGCCAATGTCAGTCTTTGTCCCGTGGCAGTATCTATGATTCCCCTAGTATTTGCTTGAGCTTCCAGAACCTTCAGTGTAGATATAAAGTCTACTTTTCCCAGTTGAGTTGCTTGAGACAATGTAAGGACTTTGTCACTCACTCCATCTTTAATGTCTGAGAAAGGAATTACTTCTAGGTATCTCTGTCCAGATTCAATATCAATCTTACATTTCTTTACTAATTCTGAATAGGAAACAATTCTGTAATTCTCAGGATCTACAATCCCATGCATCATTCCTGAAGACAATATTGCTTTATTATTTAACAGTCCTTCTTTTTCAGCTTCTGCCAATGTCAATCTCTGGCCAGAAATGAGATCCACAAAGCTTCCAGTCAATGCCTGAATTTCTTGGATTTCTCCTTTCAAGCCTGGGGAAATAAGATCTAATTTTATAGCTTCAGGGAGAGAAACAGTTTCCTTGGTTTCAGGATGAAAAAACTGACGGATGCTTAAGTTCTCCACTTTTTTGAGTTGCTTGGCTAAATCTTCATCAATGATGCCATGTTTAAAGGCATTATCAACAGAAAGTCTCATCCCAGATATATGGTGAATGATACCTCCATCTACCACCTGCTTAGTTAACAATTGAATGGCCTCCTCTCTCTCCAAAAGTCCTCTATCAATGGACTGCATAACTGTCAGAGGGGCCTTGCTATCAGGATCCACAATTCCAGTTGTTTCCATTTGTAAACTAATTAATCTCTCTCTAACGGTTTTTTCAGCATCCCTGCCTTTGGAAGCTTTCTCCAGATTTATAAGCTCTGTCTGGTCAGCATTGTCCACCAAGCCAAGATTTAAGGCCAAAGTCACTGAAACTTTTTTGCCTCGTTTCAGGTCAACAATTCCACCAGTCACCACCTGGCCCTCTAAAATTCTGGTGGCTGTTTGTGCGTCAAGAAGTCCAACTGCAACTGCTTCCTTCACAGAACAGAGTGTGTGGGTACGGGGGTCTAAGACACCACTAATAGCTTTGTCTGCCATGAGGACATTATGTAATAATTTCTCATCCATCAGTCCTTCACTGATGACTTCTTCAGTTGTCAAAGATTCGCAAGTCTGAGAGTCAAAGAAGCCCCGAAACATGTTCAATTTTCCCATAAGTTTCACAGCAGTGTGACTGGGTACAATGCCTTGGGCTATTGCTTCATTCAATAAGAGCTGTTGACCTGTTTGTTCATGAAAGATACCACCATCTAGTAATTGTGTAGATAATATATTTAAGGTAGCTTCTTCAAGCAATTCTGAAGAATGACTGCATGACAGGGAAGTTTCATTACCATGATTGGCCTCATCTGTTTGTTCTAACATCACACTACCACCTGCAATGTTTTGTTCTTCTGGACTTTGTTTATGGTCATCTTTACCTGAAAATGGTTTATTTAAGGCTTTCTCTTTGTCCAGAGAATGAATATTCATGTCATTTTCAGACTTGAGTTCTGAATCTAAATCTAGAGTTTTCTCTACCTGAAATTGTGACTTTTTACTTTGGGGTTTTATGAGAGGTCTAGTTTCACCCGGAATATATTCGGCTTCAAGTGTGTTTGCTTGTTCTTTATGACATATAAAGGAAGTCTTTTTGAGAGTCTGCCATTCTTCCTTTAGTGTTTCAACAGAAAAAGGATCTTTGTCCATCACTGAGGTCATATCTTCAGGGGCTACTGTAAGGAGAAATCCTCTGCTGAGATTTTCTCTGGTAGACACTTCTATTAGGTCTTTCTTTTTGGTACCTGATAACTGCCATTTTAACTCTGATTTAACTTGACCTATGACCGTCACAGTATCAACATTTGGATTTCTCACTTTTTGTTCCCCTACAAACAGGTCTTTTTCAGGGTTCTCTATAAGGGAACTTTCTGTTACTACAATGATCTTTTTGCCCTCTGCTTCCATGCAACTTGCCTGATCGGGATTGTCTTTGTTCTGAGAAGAGTGAAACTCATGTGACCTCACAGTCAGCCTATCACAGACAGTTTCTGTAATTTTCACATTCACTAATTCTTCTAATTCCTCGTGAGTTTCTAGTCTCTGTTGCTCAATTCCAAACACTTCTAGAGGACTTGCTTGATATTCATCTTTTGCTGTTAGTGTTTCTATCAGCTCATTGTCTACCAGGAGCAGCCTCTGTCCATTTTGCACATTAATATAGCTGTGACTCATCAGTTGGAATAATAGCTTCTCGCTATGGCTTACCATGCCCTCAGCTTGGTCCTTGCTGCACGACAGACCTGATGCTCCAGGATTAATGTTCAATTTGCTTTGTTCTAAAGAATCTGCTAATTGCATGTGGGGCATCATATCAGGTATGCAAATCGACTTTAAGTTATTGGCAAGATCTTTGTTCAACATACCATTTTCTATTGCTTTTTTCCAGGACCAAATCTCTGTGGTTGCTGGTAGAAACAGAGCTTTAATATGCTGTCGTCCACTAAGGATTTTATGAGCTAGCTCAGTAGATACAATACCTTGTTCCAAGGCATCTGTAATTGGGAGGATCTCTCCAGACTCAGGCCATATCAACCCCATAAATGACCAAAGGGACTCCAGAATCACAAGGGCAATCTTAGCAGCTATTAGATCATTGCTCACTGCTTCATCTATTGTCAGCCTATGCCCAGTGACAGTATCTATGATGCCTCCTGTCTGAAGTTGCCTTATGAGAATAGCACAGGCCATATCTTGGTCAATTAAATTATGTCTTACAGCCTCTTCCACTGTAAGTCTATGTCCTGTTCTTGGATCTACTATGCCACCAGCAAAAAGCTGAGCTTCCAGCAGCCGAACAGTCACCTGCCTATCTATAAGGCCTTCCTGAACTGCACGGAAAATGCTAACCTTCCGGCCTGATTTCAAGCTCACCATTCCCCCTGCCAATTGCTTGACAGGCAGCAATTTCAACCCTGATTCTTGGTGGACAATACATCTCTGCATCAGATCCAGCAAACCGATTTTCTCAGCTGTGTTGGGGTCTATCAAATTCTTGGATGATCTCAGGTGAGACTCTAACTCTGAGTGAAGCCATTCAGAAATGAGGCCTTGGTGAAAAGCCTCATTTAGGTTAATACAGTTTTCATTAAGGGAGAGACTAAAACCTCCAGTTGCCAGGTGAGCTTCTAAGATTTTCAGTCCAACTCTCTCACTGATAATTTTCTTCTCAATTGCTTCCACTACAGAAAGAGGGCCTTTGTTCTCAGTAAGCCTGCTTATTAAGGACAGAGTATCCTGTAGCTCCTGGAGCTGCTGGTACATCTGGTGATTAATGAGGTTTCTGGCTAGACCCTCCTCCAAAGAGAGCTTTTCACTGGTCTCAGGGGAAATGAGTCCAGACATGATAATCTGGGATTCCAGGAGCACAAGGCCTGTGTCATGGTCAATGAGGCCCTTTTGTATGGCTCTGAAGATGGGAAATATCTCCACTGTGCCTAGGTCAATCACCCCAGCAACTGCTCTGCAACCCTGAAAGAGAAAAAAGAAAAAAAAAGAAAAACTAAATCAGAGAAGCACAAGTGTTGAAAGGAGTCATTCAAAGACCTATACTACAAGGTGGGGCAAAAGTAGGTTTACAGTTCTGAGTATGCGAAACACAGTTTACTCTTATATTATTATTTATTGATTACTGTATTATTTTCCATATGAACAACTATAAACCTATTTTTGTCCCAAACTGTATATCAAATTCTGACCACAAAAAATACCCAGCCTAGGAAGGGCCCCAAAGTGTAGGAAATATTATGAAGCCCGGTAGTGCTAATGCTGAAAGAGAATTTTCTAAACTATAGAACATTTAACATGGCCAGAATAAGTTCACAGACTACTTGAGGGATGATAGCATTAAGCATATCTGAGCAACAAGATCTACAAAGTAGCAAGCAGTTAAAGTGAAAGGAGAGCTATTACTAAGACTAAACTCACCACAAAGGTTCTTAAGACACATACCAGTTCCCAAAAATGAGAATTCAACCTCATATAACAACTTCTCAGTGTTGAAACCCATGTAGGAGACTCTTGAAGTAGTACTTCCTTGCTAATGAGTTCAGCAGAACCAGTCCACGGGATTAGAAGAGAGATTTAAGCATCCCAATAACCACACACAGTTGTATATTTGAGTAAAGGGCCCTGTGTATATTACTCATGAAGCTGTTTAGCATTTGGGGCAGTAATACTCTTGGTGGTTACTGCTAGCACTTGCCAAGGCAACGGCTCTGAGTTAAATTAGCTCTAGGAATTGAAATTAGCAAGTCAAGGAAAGAATAGACTGGGACATTTGCCTCTGGAACCACTAGTAACTCTTCTTCTAACCTGGGCTAGAATGGGTGGTAACCACCATGATTACAACTATCACTTACTGTGCACTTAATATATTTATTGAGCACTAATATTTAAGCCTCCCAACAATCCTAAGAAAACAATGATTATTAACCTTTAGTTTTCAAGTAAGAAAATGAGTCATAGAGAGGTTAGGTGACTTGTTCAAGGTCACAAACTAATGAGTTCTAGAATCAAATCAAGGTCTGACTCTAAATCTTGGGCTATTATACTTCTTTCCCAGTTGAATACAGAAAAGTATGAAGGATAAGTACAACAGTATCACATCTTACAGGGAGGTAGGTTCCAAGGTCAGTGAATAAGGCAAACCTTATATAGTGTCTAATTAACCCTTGCAAAAAAAAAGCCTAAAAGAGTTCCTATTTTGAAGCCTTTTACCACAAAATGATAGTATTCAGAAATTAAATAATTCAAGTGTTTTACCACTTACAATACTTCATCACTTTTATTACTCTCCAACTTTCTAGCTCTTCTTGTTCATGTTCATTATCTTCGTCTTCTATAGATGGTTTTATCCATCCTTCTTTAGTCAGTATTAATTTCTGATCCTTATTTAACTCTTCAACTTATCCATGGAGGATCTCGTTGAAGCAACTGCCAAGCACTTCCCAGACTCCTAAATAATGCATTTCATTTCTGTCTCAGTGAGAAGCAAACACCATAGGAGTAGGTACTTTGCCTATTCAGTGTCTGGAACAGTACCAGCAGTCCAATAAACATTTCATTAATAAATAAATAGACTGATAAATAGTAAGAAAATCATTAAAATCATTAACCTATTTCCAGATTTCAAAAACATTCACTGAGGATTTCAAGCTTGATTAATTGCACACTCTAAGAGATGCTGAATGGCAGCAAATGAGGAAACAGATTTGGTTCACTTCTCCATCCTGCTGTATTTGTTCAAATAATGGAAACACTGACAAATTCTCCATACTATTTAAAATATTATGTTATGCCCTGGCCAGTGTGCTCAGTGGTTAGAGCATCGGCCCGTGGACTAAAGAGTCACGAATTCAATTCCAATCAAGGACACGTACCTCAGTTGCAGTTTGATCCCTGGCCCTGGTGGGGGTTGTGTGGGAGGTAACCAGTCAATGTGTCTCTCTTGCACTAATGTTTCTTTCTCTCTCTCTTTCTCTCTCCCTCCCTTCCTCTCTCCCACTCTATCCAAAGATACATAGAAAAATATCCTTGGGTGAGAATTTAAAAAAAATAAAATATTACGTTGTTCTCCACCCCCACCCTTTGTTTTTTGACCCAGAATGTAGAGTTTAACTTGTTTAAGGTAAATGTATATTATGTGAATCTATTAGGTATCTGTTCTATAGAGATTGAAGGAGAAATCGCATAGCCATATGAATCTTGAGATATATGAAAAACTCCCTTGACAAAATCCATGTAAAGACTATTCAGAAGCAGAACATATAACAAAGGAAAAGATTCTTCTGTGAAATTCTAATTTCTTCTGTGAGATCCACAGAGTTTCAGAATGCTGATATTAAAGAAAGGCCTGAAGTCTAGCCAAAGAGAAAAGACTGCACACTGTTCCTTCCAACACCCTCGTAACTGGGGGATAGGCAGTAAACACTGAGCTGGGAAATAATCCAGAGAAATCCATTTCAGTCCCACCAAACATGGGCATCCTGACCTAAACAAGCAGATAAAGACAGAGGGAGAGGAGAAAAGAAAACATAAAAGGCTTCTACTTACCAGAGTTGCAGGGCACGCCTCGGGCAGATAAGAGATAGAGCCTTACGGAGCAGCTCAGCCGTATCGCACACACAGTGTAAAGCTTGGTGTTAGCGTCCAGCATGCGACTGTTTTTTTTTTTTTTTTTGCAAAAAAGAACCCCAAACAGGTCGTCCTCTTTTCCCTTTGTGCATTTGTGCTTAAACTCCAAAGGGTTAGTGAAACTTGTAAGCAAGGATGTCAGTTAATCAGAACAATACTTCACATGAAACACACAAACAGTAACAGGGACACATCATGCTCAATGTAGTGGTGCTCAGCAGCTTGTCCCTCTTTTTCTTTTTTCTCCCTTTTTTTAACCTTTCAAAATGAGAACTGGATGTTCTCAGCAAGCAATTGTTAAAACTTTTCACATACACCCTTATATGGTGAAGCAACAAGCCATTAAAAGTGGGCTACCTTATACAGAGAATGTTAAACCAGCACATTCTTTTTTAAAATCTACTCTCAAATAAATCATAGCTGGTTCTGTCTCATGATCTTTATAACTCTAGCTCCTGCTGCACAGACTTCATATACAAGGACCAGAGTCAAATCATATTTGTCTGAATATCATTTTGAGCATCATCTAGACCAAATTTGGTTACCACATGAGCTTTAGTTTCGGCCTGCCCCAGGCCATTGCTTCACAACATAGGAAATAAGCAGGCAAACACACATATATATCCCAGAGACACATGTATATAATATGGTAAGTTTACATATACAGAAGTATCCAGGAAGAACTGAGGACAATCAGCAGGAACTTAACAACTTCCATATGGTCCAGGAAATGAATGTGAGTGGGAACTGGTAAAGGTGTCACATGATGGGATGACTATGGCTAAGGGGAACCAGCGTTTCAGTCAGTGCAGCTAATCCACCAGTTTGCTTTGGAAATAAACATTTCTGATTTATTTAGTAGCTATGAAAAAAAGTATGAGGGTAAGAGTTTCGTGGTCTTTTCTTCCCAATACTCAGAACTCTTGGCTATCAATTTTTGAGTGACAATGCCACAAAGGAGTAATCTTACTGCTCTATGATTAGATAGAAAATTTATGTTCTCCTTTACTGTGGTCTGCCACAAAATGGCAGACAACAAAAACAGTGAACCAGGTCTAAAGAGTTAGCCGTAAATGTCTTCTAGAGTTTTGACTGACCGACACATCATGGAACCCCAGTTAAGAAACACAAGACAAATGGCTGCTACAGTGAGGTTAAAAAAATTAAGTCACACTGGTCATGGAAAGCTAGTGATCATGATTTTTAATCAGCAAAGCTGTTTTCATACTATTCAAAGGTAACCTCCTAACATTTGGAAAGTAAAACTAAAGTACCTTTTGTTCTGTCTGCTGGGCCAACTGGCTCTGAAGTTGGTGAAGCTGGTTTGCTGAACCATCACAGAGGTCATAGTAAGCCTTATTCAGGGCATTCAGTTGCTCAGATATCTGTTCTTTCTCTTTTTCTGAGAGCCTGGAAGATGAAGCATTAAAGTTCTTTTAGAGAAGAACCTTTCTCCAAACTTCTCTATGGCTTCACAATCAGGACTTCTTCAATTTGGATGGTATTCTTTGTCACTGCTAAATATTGATCATCTGGTCAGAGCTCCATACTCATTGACTACTTTGGCTTCTAACTCATAGTCTCCCTGTTTATCTCAAATCAAGTTATAATTCTTGGTGATGTCATGCCCATGTTGCTGATTGTCTATAACACCCTAGGTTTGTAGTCTTGTAATCTTCTCAATCCAAATGGCCTCCACTCCACTTCAGCCCCACTCACACATGGCAAACTTGGACCCCTGCCATCCTCTAAAATTATTCCGCTTCTGCCCTGGCCTGTGTGGCTCAGTGGATTGAGCTTCATCCCATGAACCGAGAGGTTGCCAGTTTGATTCCCAGTCAGGGCAGATGCCCAGGTTATGGGCTTGATCCCCATTAGGGTGCATGCAGGAGGCAGCTGATCAATGTTTCTCTCTCTCCCACTCACTTTTTCTCTCTCTAAAGTGAATAAAAACATATTTCAAAAATAAAATAAAAAATAAAATATTCAACTTCTGAAATTTAAAACTTTAAGAATCTAATATCTGATAATAGCTCTTAATTATAACCCTAACTTTCCAGTTTTTTCTTTACTCCTACATCTCTTTTAAAAATGAAATATTTTAAACAAAGAGAATATAACAAATTCTCATTTACTCATTACCCAACTATCCAGCTTTACCTAATTTTACCAGATTTGCTTTAGATCCTTATCTTAGAAATAAAACATTACATATATAAAGTCCAATGTGTCTTTATCACTAACCCCATTACTTTCCCTTTCTCCCCAGAGGCAAATGCTATCTTGAATCGCGTAAATTTTGCAAGTCCCTTTTCTCATTCTACATTGTTTTTGAGAATGAATCCTGTGATTCATGTTACAACTATCCACCAACTTACTGAGATTTCCCATCTTTCTTGATGCCTCCATTTTCACTTAATCAGCCCCCTCTATTATATGCAATTTCTTCTCTTTAGAGCCCAGACCCCACAGTCCATCATCTCCATCAGTTCCTTACATTCTCACTAACTGATAAAACTCCAGCCTAGATCAGTCAAGCCACTGGATTTCTCTGCTCCCATGTGCAGGCTGCTAAGTACAACCAGTATGGGAGAAATCCCACAGCCACGGAGAAGAGATCCTCCTAGGCTCTAGCCTCCGTGGACTTCAGTGCTTTCTGACATTCCTCTTGGAAGCTCTCAGGCAATCCTTCCTTCTTTCCCCTCAATACCACTCTAAATTTCAGCAAACAACCTCTCTACCTATTTCAAAGACAACATACAGACCACTGGACACTAATTCTCTCCCTTTCTGGTTTCGCTCCAGGCATATTAACCTCTATTCACACCTTTCTTTTTTAGAATTTGTATGAGCTTATTTGAGCCAAACTGACAACATATGCCAGGGAGCAAGAACTCAAATGCTCCCTTTTAATTTTATTTATTACTTTTCATTCACACCATTCTTAAGCTCCTTTTTCTCAGACCTCAGAAGAAAAGCTGTCTTAACTCCTGTTTAAGGTATACTTTCCACCCAGTGGTGAATTTTATCCTCTCTCACATCCTCTGGAACCCCTCTCCTATTACTTCAATCATTCTCCCTTTAAGTCCTTGAGACACAGTCCATAAACACAGTTTAGTTTCTCTGATCTTTTAAGAAAACAAAACTCTTTCTTGATCATATAGTCTACTCCAATTATTTCTACTTTATTATTTCTTTCCTTTCCTATGGCCAAGCTTCTTTTTTAAAATTTTTTTTTCTTCATTGATTTTAGAGAGAGAGGAAAGGAGAGGGAGAGAGATAGAAACATCGATGAGAGATAACAATGAATGGCCGCTTCCTCCATGACCCCTTACTGGGGATCGGGCCCACAACCTGGGCATGTGCCCTGGCCAGGAATTGAATTGAACCGGTGACCTCTTGGTGCATAGGTCAACACTCAACCACTGAGCCACCCTGGCTGGGCTGGTCAAGCTTCTTGAAAGAGTATTTAATTTTATTATCATTACCTTCCTCACTTCAAGTGCTCCCCATCATACTACATCACCCCTAACTTTTCACCACAGTCATCAGAAACTTCCAATTTGCCAAATTTAATAGACACATCTCAGTCTTGACCTTTCTTGACTTCTGACCATGTCCTTCTTTTCAGAATTCTGTTCTCTCTTGGGTTCTGAGGTATCACTCATAATTTTCCTTTTACTTCTCTAAGGCTTCTTTTACAGGGCGAGAAGCACTGAGAAGCCGCTAAGCCTTTGTAAACTAATGCACTCTAATGTTTTCCACTGTATTGATGACTCAAATCTCCATCACTTTAGACTTCTCTCATTAATTCTAAATTTACATATACAGCTGACCACTGGATATTTTTTTTTTTTTTTTTTTTAATCCTCACCCGAGGACATTTTTCTATTTTTTGTTCAGGTAGAGTGGGAGGGAGAGAGAGGAACAGAGAGAGAGAGAGAAACATCGACGTGAAAGGAACACATCGAGTGGCTGCCACCCGCACAACCGACCAGGGCCGGGGACAAACTGCAACCGAGGCACGCGCCCCTAGCGGGAACCGAACCCGGGTCTCTCCGGACCGCAGGTCGACGCTCTAACCGCTGAGCCAAACCGGCCAGGGCGACCACTGGATAATTTTAGTGGAAATATGTAAGGCATAAATTAATGTGTTATGTGCTTCCTAATACATACTAGGTATTTACATTCTGATGTCCCATGGGGTCTTCACATTCATAACGTCTAAAACTAAAGCTGCCCTCTTCCTCCTCAATCCATTATCTTCTTCTGTAATACCTCTCTTGGTTAGTGGCATCGCCATACACCCAATGTAACCAGAGAGTTATATTTGATAATTTTTGTTTGTCACCAAACCCTGTAAGTTCATTAAAAAAATTTTTTTTTCTTTATTGATTTTAGAGAGAGAGGAAGGGAGAGGAAGAGAGAGATGAAAACATGGATGAGAGAGAACATTGATTGGCTGCCTCTTGCATGCCCCACACTGTGGGGATCAGGCCCACAATCTGGGCATATACCCTGACTGGGAATCGAACTGGTGACCTCTGAGCCACACTGGCTGGGCTCATCATCTTTAATATATCGTTAGACTCTTTGTCTCCTTTCCATCCCTCATCATTTCTTGCCTATATTATCAGAACAACCTTACTGGTTGCTCAGGCCCCTACTCTCGCCCCATGTCAATCTACTCTCTATCAAACTGTTCTAGAAACCTTTATCAACAAAATCCAATCATGTTTGTGATCCCTCCATAGCCATGGTAAAACACAAACTCCTCAGCATGAACTACAAGGCTCTTCACAATCTGACTCGCTGCCCTGAATTCTCCAGCCCAAATTCTCATGACCCTAAGTTTTAACAAGATAGATCTGGTCTCCCAGATGTACCATAATCTCTCATTTAATACTTACTTATGACCATGCTTGGCCAAGAAGATCTGTGAAGTTTTAATGGCCTCAGAGACTTGTTCCCGCTTGGTTGTCAGCTCCTCTGCCAGAATCTATTTAGTAGAAATAAAGAGAAAAGCTTCAGAACGTAAACAATTAAAGAATCAAATATTATTGTAAATAACTTTTTTAAAATCCAAGGTGAAAACTTAGTTCAGATTATTATTACCAATGACCTATATACCGCAGATAAAAAGGGTAGACATATAAATGACTTCTAAGTTTCTTTAAGTCCTGAAAGTTAACATTTACTGAGATAACAATCATTCCTGGGTGGCCCATATGTGACTTGTATCATACCACCTAATGCATTATCATATATTAATGTATCTTACCTGTTGTTCTAAAATAGCCTTTTCAATATCTGTCAATTCTTTGGTCTGGGATGAGGTAACTTTGCTTTCTGTATTCCTTGCTAGGGTAGACACCCAGCCCAAAAGTTCTTTAACCTTCTCCACATTTTCCTGTTTTTCCTCTTCTACCACTTTCTAGAACAGGGAATAGAAAATCAGTATGTTAGTCAGTCTTATTAGACTCGCCTAACTTCAGAATTCCTAAAATAGAGACACAAAAGTTAACTAAATCAGCAAGCAGATAAAATAACCTCAAATTAAATATAATTTACCCAGCCTACCACACTGCTCACAGGTGGCCTACCTATAGGATACTAATAGCTAAGTTTGTTGCATCCAAGTTAGTGCCTTTCTAAAAAAGCTCAGTGTTTTATATATGATGGATACTCAGTGATTATTCACTAATTTTTAAAAAGTCCTTCACATATAGCAGCTTATTTTCATAATTCTTATTACAGGGAAAGAGATTAAAGTCTACAGAGATTAAGTGAGGTAGGTATTGACATAAATGAAATCTTTTGCTAATTTACACAGGCAAAAGTTGGTATGGGTTAATGTTTACAAAAGCATTTCTTTTTTTTTATAAGAGTAGCTAAAGATGTGGAAACTTATTTCACAAAGATACAGAATTTTATAGTTATAAAATATCATATATTCATTACAAAAATTTCAAATAACCTGAAATACATTATCCCTTAATCTCATTTTCCAAGGAATTTGATATATACACTTCTAAAGTTGTTTGTATGTTCATAGTGTGTCTTTGTGGTATAAACAATATTGTTTTAACTAAAACTATAATTATATATAGTATTCTAATCATTTTTTCTCCAAATAATATATTAAAACATCTTCCCGTGTCATTTCATTTAAATCTATTAGTTTTAATAGCTTCATAGCATTTCATTGCACAGAATTCAGATGTTTCCACTATTTTCCTTTAACAAATCATGCTTTATTAAGGACCTTTGTTCACATCTTCCCTTCATACTTATAGTATTTCCATACCAAAGATACTTGGAAGTAGTAGTGTTGGATATAATATGGTCAATCCTCATAATTATTCAGATTCCATATTTGTGAATTTACCTACTCACTAAAATTTGTAATCCCAAGATCAATATTTGTGCATTTTCACAGCCATTCCCAGACATGCACAGAGTGGTGGAAAAATATTTTAGTCGCCCAATGTTCCCAGCTGGGGTAGAATAAGGTGACACTGCCTTCTTGTTCCAGCTCTTATACTATACACAAGTGTCCTTTTCACAGTGTTTAGTGTCTAGTTTTCATACTTTTGTGGTTTCTGTTTGTGGTCTTGCTATGTAAAATGGACCCAAGTAGCCCTGGCTGGTTTGGCTCAGCAGTTGGAGCATCGGCCTGCAGACCAGAGAGTCCCGGGTTTGGTTCCCGCTAGGAACACGTGCCAAAAAAAAAAAAATGGACCCAAGTATAGTGCTGTGGTGCTGTCTTGTGCCTATGAAGACAATATGTGTTATATAAGCCTTGTTCAGGAGTGAGTTATAGGGCTTGTGGCCATGGGTTCAATGTCAGTGAATCAAAAAAATATATTAAATAAGGGTTATGCATTATCTGTGGACAAAAATGTTGTGACCAGGGGCTTGCAGGAACCTAACCTTGTATTTCTCCTAGGTACAGAGAGTTCAGGATTCATTAATGTAGTGTTTCCAGCAACCTAAGAGAACACAACCACCATGAATAAAGAAGATTGGCTGTGTGTGCACTTTACATTTTGACTAATGAGGCTAAGGGTTTTTAATTCCATTTTCAAGATGATTTAGGACCCAACTGTCCTCACCTCCTCCTCTTCCAGCCGCTGGAGCGCATCACTGATATATTTTACATGCTGAGTTGTTAAGGTCACCAATGCTGTATAGCGAGTCCTTAAGTCCATGAACTATGGTTCAAAAAAACAATTTAAAAAAATTATCCACCAGAAAAGTAAATTTAAATAGTTGAAAATAAGAGGAAGTTTTCATGAAGTCACATGCTCAACAGAAAGGTGAGCTGTAAATCAAACTGCGAGGCCTAGACAAAGGAATTGTCCCACCCTTTCACCTCTTGAGTGATGGCATCTGAAGAGGAAAGCATGCGACGGCGCTTGCCAGGGGATTTCTGCTGGGATTCCACAAAGGCCTTGTATGTCATCAGTTGCAATTCATAGTCCTGGGAATGAAGAAATTTCACTATGTTTACATAGGGCTTTATAGCTCACACACATCATGTAACAGAAGTCATAGCATTTCATCGCTAGATGGCAATTTGGTGAAGGTTAGCAATTTTTCCTGTAAAGGGCCAGATGGACACTATTGGGCCATGCTATCTCTGTCACTTTGCCACTCAAAATGAAAGCAGCTATAGACAATAAGTAAACGAAAGAGTATGGCTGTATTACAATAAAACTTTACTTAAGGACAATGAAAGTTGAATGAAGTTCCCGTAATTTTCATGTGTCACAAAGTATTATTTGTTTTTGCTTTTTTTAAGCCACTTATTATGGGCCATATAAAAATACGTGTATAGCCCTGGCCAGTTTGGCTCAGTAGTTCAAAGAGTCTCAGATTCGATTCCAGTCAAGGGCATGTACCTCAGTTGTGGTTGAGCCCTGGCCCCTGGTCAGGGTCATGCAGGAGGCAACCAATCGATATATCTCTCACTTCGATGTCTGTCTGTCTCTGTCTCTCTCTCTGTCTGTCTCTCTCTTTCTCTCTCTCCCCCTCCCCCTCTCCCTCTCTCCCTCTCCCTCTCCCCTCCTCTCATTCTATCTGAAGATAAATGGAAAAATATCCTCGAATGAGGGTTTAAAAAAAAAAAAAGTGTACAGGCTAGATTTAGCCTGGGGGGGTCACAGCTGCTAACCTGAGTTTGCAGTTTGTTTGCTAATCACTCTGTTCATGCATGGGCAACTGAAGCCCAGAGATAGGAAGTGAATTTCCCTAATTAACTCAGTGGGTAAGTAACAATGTCAGAATTAGAATCTCCCTTTTCCAATCCCTAAACAAATGCTCTACTCACATCACCATGCTCTTCTGTCACGTCCCCTGCAACCCTGAGAGTGCTGCCCTGGTCCAAGCCCTCTTCATCTCTCACAACACGGGTACAAGAGCTTCTTAGTTACCTTCCTGCTTGTGATCTCACCTCTAATTTATTTTCTATCCTGCCACCAGAATAACTTATCTAAACCAAAGATGACCACTTTGTTCCTCTGCTTAAAAGCTTTCAATGACCTAGAGCAAACACTTCTCAAATACCATCTGGAGATCTTGTTAAAATGCAGATTCTGATTCAGTAGGTTGAAGATGCTGCATTTCTAACAAGCTCCCAGGTGATGTTCCTGGTCCAAATACCATGTTTTCAGTAGCAAGAATAGAAAGTAAAGCCAAAAGAACTGAATAAGGCCTTTCAAAGGTAGGCCCCAGCCTCGTTCTCATTTTCCAGCCACTGCTTCTTTTGTAACATACTTCTTCTAAGCTACACCAGAATATTTCCTGTTTCCTCATATAATCATTGTATGTTCATTCCTCTGTGCCTTTGATTACGTAGTTCCTTTTGCCTAGAATGTGCTGCTTTCTATTTAGAAGACCCTAGGCAGGAGGAAAACATGGAATGAGTTCCTTAAGCAACCTATAGAAAAACAATAGTAGTAATAATAATAAAATGGTAATACTGATAAAAGCACACGCTACCATTTACTGAACATATTTTAGGCGGCATTGTCCTATGCATACATTATCCCATTTAATCTTTACAATTGCTAGGTGAGGTTATTAATGTTCCCGCTCTGTAGATACTGCAACAGATAATTAGAGAGGCTAAGTGCTCGCTCAAAGTCTAAAGCCTGAAAATGGTTAAGGTAGGATATGAACTCAAATCTTTGTGACACCAAGTCTTCTGTTATTAACTAAGACAGTGCATTCATTCAAAAACTATTTGCTGAGCATCTATAATATGCCTGTCATTGCTGAGTGCTACACACATAGTGAAGAGCTAGTCAGAGAAGACTTTGCCCCTCCCCTGGAACTTACATTCTAGTAAGAAGACACATAACAAATAAATATAATTGCAGGTCATTTTTATTTAAAGATGTTATCAGAGAGAGTGGGACAGATCAGGCATGGCCTCATAAACCACATGAGAATGTAAAATCTTAATTATGAATATGACATAAATAAAGCCTTTGGACAGTTTTGAGCAGGAAAAAGAAATGTTTCAATTTACTATGTTTTATCTACTGTAAGGTACAAATTTTCCCCACATTTTAGTAGCTCTAAAATTGTAATATGTCTTACAATCAATGGCATTTGCATAACTGGCAGAGTTTCTTCTTTTTTGGTAATGCCTATAATAGCTGGTGTCTGAAATTCTGTGATTGTAGTCTGTTCTAAAAAGGTGAGTCTGCCGCTGTGTGGGAAAACAGCCCGTGGGCAGGTGCAGAAGCAAGAGATCAGCTCAGAGGTAGTGGACAGTCTAAGAAAGAGTCCTCACTTAGATGTGAACCAGAGAAATGGTAAGGGGATAGGTAATGAGAGGCAGTCAGATCTAAGATATACTGGAAGACTGAGCCAACTTGTTCAAAGATTAAACATAAAGTTTAAGGCAAAGAGAAATTTTAAAGATCATTCTTAGGTTTTCTGCCTCAGCAAATAGGAAAATGGTGACACTATATCCTGAGATAAGCAAGATGGTAATAAAACCCAAATATTCTGTTTTTGACACGTTAAGTTTAAAAGGCTCGTGGATCATTCGAATGGAGAATCCTCGAATCATAGTTGGTATCTGGTACCTCTCTGAGCATCCTCAAATGTGGAGCCATGAGAAGTACACATCTGCACTAACTGAAGTATGGGGCCAGACTGTAGCAGAAAAGCTGCAGTGGAAAACCAACTGTGACAATGCAGGTCTCCCTAAACTGAAGATCACTGATGCTCCTTTTGGGACATGGCAGAGTTACCTTTACAATAGTGGAGTACTGCTGGGAAAATTTCTGACACTGGTCCAGTTTTGTCTGATTTCTCTCAATTTCTGCAAACAGATCCTAGGAGCCAAAATATCACAGTATTATTGTCATTACCATCACTGAAACAGTTGAGCATTTATTAGGTTCTAAGGCAGTTGTTTTCAAACCTTAGCTACATCAGAATCACCTGAAAGACAGAACAAAACATCGATTACTGGGCCCCATCCTCAGAGTTTCTAATTCAGTAGGTTTGGGTTTAGGTTTGAGAACTTGCATCTCTAACATGTTCCCAAATGGTACTGCTAGTCTGGGGTCCACACTTTGAAAAGCACTGTTCCAAGCATTGTACTTGTATCACGTCATTTAATCCTAACAACAATAACTTTATGAGGTCAGTTGAATAAATAATACACTATATATCCTTTTTATTGATGAAGTAGAATACTGAGAGATTAAGTAATTTGTTCAAGGTCTCCAGTAAGTGAGCAAACCAGGGTTAGAATTCAGGCAACCTAACTGTAATGCTAAACAAAACAACAGATCCATAAAACCAACAAACAAAAAGTGCTTTGAATGAAACAATTTTCTTCCACTCATAGCTCTTCCTGGGTTTTCATTTCTCCATATTCTAATCCTATTAAAATAAAATTTAATATCAAGAAGCAAAATAATTCAGCCTTGGAAAGGTGGCTCCATTGGTTGGAGCATCATCCTGTACAACAAAAATTTGCAGATTCGATTCATGGTCAGGGCACATACCTAGGTTGCAGGTTCAATCCCTGGTAGGGGCACATATAGGAGGTAAATGATCGATGTTTCTCTATCACACCCATGTCTCTCTCTCTCTCTCTCTCTCTCTCTCTCTCTCTCAGATCAATTAAAACATATCCTAGGGTGATGATTAAAATAAATAAACACAAACAAACCAAAATAATTTTAATCTGCCCATCAAGTGATTTCAGTATACACACATAGAAACTCAGAATTAAAAGGGACCTTATAGATCGTCTGGCCTAAAGGCAACACCAGTATCTTGAGACCATCTTCCTTCAACCCTTTTCAGAAGACAGGGCTCAGAATATCTTACCATTTAGGGGAAGCTTAAGACCTAGCACATCATCTATTTTTATGATGAGCTAACCCCCACCCCACCCCAATCCCCAACTGCCACTGTGCGGCACCCACCGTCTGCTGGCTGAGCTGCTCTGATAGCACTCTGGAATCCTCTGCCTGGCCTGGCTTCATCATTTCCTGCTGGGCAGTGGTTTCCTCAATCCACTTGATGAGAGTTCCATGGCAGGCTCGATAATCTCCCAGAACTTCCTGGATACTTTCTAGTTCAGATTGGCTGGAGAGGCAGAAAAAATTGCTATCAGATATCTTGGTGTCAATACAATAAAGTAAATGAGACAATTCCCTCCTTAGCCTATACTTTCAGTTGAGCGTGACCACAGAGGATACATTTTTATTTGAAGGGGAACAGCAATACAATGCTGAGAACTATGCATGTACCCAGTGCCCCATGGGGTAAAAACTGAGTAGAAACCACTTGTACCCTGGTAACTATGAAAACAGTCTGGGGCCTGGCATCCCACAACACTAATCGTTGTTGAATTTTTTGCATAAATTGCCAAAGATTTCTAGGGTTGCCAATAAGGTAGCACCGGCGGTACACTCCTGTCCCCTGATAACACAGTACCTGTCAGATTATCCCAGCAATGATTTATGAATCACTCTAATTTCTTGGGGAGGACAGTGGGGGTAGGGTTGGTAAAAAATAGTAATTATTTACTGTTAATTTCAGTAACAGTTTCTTATATCACTTTTGTTAGCCTAGCCAGTTTTGGCAGAGTAATCCAATTATAGAGAAGCAATCCAAACTTACATAACTCCTCTCCCTATATATTTGCCGAGAACCTAGCTTCAGATAGGTAGTTTTCTATCTTATTCAAATCAGTTATCAGAAGTAGGATCTCAGGTTACAGGGATAAAAACCACTGAATTAGCGAATGAAAGTAAGCAAGAAATTCTGCAAAGGCTCAGTATGAAAATAGTTCATATTTAGATTCAAAGCTAGTAAAGCATGACCTGAAACTCAGGTTCTGTCCTTAGGAGATCACCAGGTCTCCTTTCCAGTCTATATTCTAAGATGTCATTGTCATCATGACTTATCCAGGTAAAACCTGGGACACAAGAGAGGCACAACTTAATAGAACCATCACTGCTGACTCAAAAACAAGACTCCAGTCTACTTTGGAGTTGGTGGTCCCAACTTCCTGTCACTTACCTTGTCCAGAATTCACAGCATCATTTAATTTTTACCTCTCCTATCAATTCTTGCCTTTAAACAAGAATACACAGATATAACTCTGTTTTTATTTAAAATCTAGTCCCTGGACCCTAATAGAAGAAAAGCGTAGGGCTACCACTCACCGGGTCTCAAGCTGGGCCATGACCCGGTGCCAGCGGTCCTGAAGCTGGGAGCCTTTTTCCTGATAGCGCTCCAGATCCAGGTTTCGCTCTGGGGTCAGACGACTCAGCTGCTCTGCCACTACCTTGGCCTTGGCAATTTCCTCATCCAGGACTGAAAACACTGAATTCTTGTCCTTGACATCACTAAGCCAGTGCTATAAAAACACAAGCACAGCAACACAAGATTTAAAGTATTCCATGCTAAAAAGTAAAAGACTCAGACTAGGGCAGACAACAAGGACAAGATCTACAGCTGGCTCTACATTAAATCTGTGATTCAGTAGCTAGACCCTATAATGTTTGTACCAGAAATGCCTCCATAGTACTCAAACACACCGGCAGCCAAGGGCAGGCAGTAGAGTATAGAGAAATGTGCAAAGAACCTGTGTTGGAAACCTGGCTCTATCACTTATAAGCTATAAAACCAAGATAAGTCACTTAGCCACTCTGACTCTTGGTTTTCTTATCTGTAAATGAAGATAAAAATCCCTTCCCTATCCACCTCACAGAGTTGCTTAGAAAAATCAAATGAAGTAATAGCTAAGTGATTTACAAACTCAAAGCAAAACCAGCGTCTCCCTTTTCTAGCTAGACATATTTCTCAGTCCCTTCTTTAAATCCATTTTTAACATATTAAATATGATATTTTGCCTAGTTCAAATGCAAACTTAAAATCAGTGTCATGCCATCCAAAACTATACTTCTCTGCTAACTCAAAGCATTGGATAACTGTATTAAGTAAACCTCCTAAGAAACTCAGAGCAACCAACCCGTAATGTAGAGTGATGGGACTCCAGGGCTGAGAGATCTGCTGGCACTGCTTCTTCTTGACTCAGTTTGATCTCATAACCTTTGACCAAGAGTTCAGCATCCTGAATGCTACGCACGATAACATCGATTGTCTTGAGCCTGTGAGGATAAAATCATTTCATTAAAGCCTGCATTTTAAGAGCTGGGCTACAGACCTGGAGTACTAAGGAGAGGTTCACAAAACATAACTGCCAAAATCAATTTCATAAAAATAAGAAAGCATGGTATATGTGGTACCAATTTAAGCCAATTCAAAATAAAGTTCTATTTTGACCCTGGGACATGCACACACATGGTAGACTCATGGGAGAAAAGGTGAGGTCAGAAACCCACTCAATACTATGAAGCATCAATGATCTGTTTCTCCTCAAGGTCACGGGTGGAGATTGGGTGGTTAGAGGGAAGAGCTTCAAAGACCTGTATTTAATTTACTTAAAATTTTTCTTTTTCTTCTTAGTGTCCCTTTTTCTTTTTTCTTCTTCTTTTTTCAGAGGTATCTAATCAAACAGAAATGAGGTACAAAGGAGTCCTAACACTATAAATCAACTTTTCCCACTGGTATTTTTGTTCAGTGGAGCCAAATGAACCTACTCCATACTTGGAACTACAGAGACTATGGTCTCTTATCATGGGTACATGCTCATCAAGATCTGCCCCTTCTCATCCCAATGGAAAACATTGCCATTTAGACCCAAATCCTCAGCTCACTCACTTATTCAGATAGACAGTGGAGAGACCATACACATGGTCCATTTTCTCCATCAGCAGATTGAGTTCCGAGTGAAGAGTTGAAACACATGAACCAGATGGGGACTGATGGAGAAAACTGTTGCATTTCATGGAAACAGCATCCAGATCTGACCTGAGTTGCTGCAAGTCACCCTGGGTACGCTGTCAGGAACAAGACATACAATAAAGATGGAAATAGATTAAAGAAATTAAAACAGCAAAATATTGAAAGCAACCTAAATGCTATCTATAAGAGAATGGTTGAATAAACTCTGAAACAGTACTGAAGGGGGAGAAGAGGGAAGAATACACAAAAGTAATTTTTGAACAAAGTATCTGGACTATTGACATACCTTCAGGCTAACAACAAAAATAACTATAAATAAATGTTGAACTCCAGTTAATAGGCTTGTTTTTTGTGGTAGTATGAGTTAGCAATTCTGAAGCACTCTCTGTACATGTAAGAACTGAACAATAAGTAAATTTATTGTGGATAACGTAAAGTAAGTTTTTCAGTCTTGAGTAAGGAAAGGCAGAATGGTTAGAATAAGCCCTGTGGAACCAGAGGGAGATAAGATACATATGACTCATATGACTTCACTGGTGTGTGTGTGTGTGTGTGTGTGTGTGTGTGTGTGTCTGACAAATACATTGATCTACCTTCATAATATATTTATAGGTACACACTCACACATAAGTATATTCATATATACGTGTGTATATATATACATACATACATATATAAATATATATGTGTATATATATGTGTTCATATATATAAATCAGTGTATAATACAGGAGTGTGTTTGTATGTGTGTATGCATATGTTTGTAAATATGCATTTTTCCTAGCTCTTATCTGCTGAGCAATGATACCCCAACAACAATGAGCATACTCAGCACCCAGATCTTGGTTTCTAAATACTAGCACCCAGATCTTGGTTTCTAAATACTATTCTTCTCTAAAGGAAGCAGGGCTCCTTAGAGAAATGGCTGATCCCAGGGTTGTGGCTTGCTAGGGTAAGATGAACTTGGAATATCTTGTTTTACTGAGAAATAATAAAGCACTCAAAGAATAATGACATGTTAAAATGACATAGGAACCAGCTTGAAGGGGCTACCAAGGGCTAAATATGGAAAATTTTGAACATCAAAGATAGTAGCAAATTATAAACCATTGAATAAATACGAATTCATCAGTCTATACTGACATAAAGAGAAGAGAGAGGGAGGGAAGCAGCTCTTCCCATTTGATAGAACAGAAATTTAAAAATTTAAAAGGAATGACAATTACAAAATTCCCTTTTGGCAACAATCCTACTAATAATTATTCAGTCAAGAGTTGACAACAGATGCTAAAACTAGTTGGTGAAAGTTGAATGTAAGATAAGATATTTACATAGTTTCAAAGTACCTCCCCACAAAATAATTAGTAATCACAAAAAGGAAAATAGCAACAAGTGATAAAAATGATCACTATTAATGGGACAAATCAACATCACATGCCTCCTGCTTTTAATCACCAGGGACACAATATCACTTCCATGGTATTTCTGCCAAAAACATGTAACCTATTTATTTATTTATTTATTTATTTATTTAATCCTCACCCGAGGACATTTTTCCATTTTCTGTTCAGACAGAGTGGGAGGGAGAGAGAGAAAGAGAGAGAGAGAGAGAGAAACATTGACGTGAAAGGGACACATCGAGTGGCCGCCACCCGCACAACCCATCCAGGACCGGGGACAAACTGCAACCGAGGTATGTGCCCTTAGCGGGAACTGAACCTGGGTCTCTCCGGACCGCAGGCCAACGCTCTAACCGCTGAGCCAAACCAGCCAGGGCTGTAACCTATTTCTAATCATGAATAAGCCTCAGATAAACACAAATAGAAGGACATTCTGCAAAATAAATGGCTTGCACTGTTAAAAAAATGTTACACTCATGAAAGATGAAAAAAAAAAGCTGTTTCAGGTTAAAGAAATACAAAGAGATACAGCAACTAAATGCAAAGCATGGATTGGATTGAATCCTCTACTAAATACTGTATTAAATCCTCTACCAAAAAAATTTTTTTTCAAGTACAATAGGGTGGGTTGGGGTGCTACCCCAATAAGGATTATTAGGTCAGCTGATAAAATTTTAATAAGGTCTTATATATCAATATTCATTTTCTAATTTTAATCATTGTCCTGTGGTGGTGTAAGGGATTATCCTTGTTTTTGGAAATGCACACTGAAGTATTTAGGGGTAAAGGAGCATCATTTCTGGAAGTTATTCTCAAGAAAAAAAAAATTATTATGTACACATATATGTTGAAGAAAATGTAAAGCAAATGTAGAAAAAAGTTAACATTTGGGGAATCTAGGTAAAGGATAAATCTAGGTGAAGAATAAAAACTTCTGTATATCTGAGCCCTGGCCTGTGTGGTTAGGATGGTTGGACCATCATCCCACACATAAAGGGGTAGTGGGTTTGATTCCTGGTCAGGGCACAGGCCTGGGTTGTGGATTTGATCCCCAGTTGGGGCAAGTATGGGAGGCAGCCAATCCATGTTTCTCTTTCTCCCTCTCCCTTCTTCCTTTTCCCTCTCTCTCTCTAAAGGTCAATGGAAAACAAACAAACAAAAAAACAAAAAAGACTTCTGTATATTTGGAACTATTTTTTTAAAGTAAAAAAAAGGTCCTTTAGAAGAGCTGAATATTAACATTTATTTCCTAGAATGTTTGATTTTATAGGCACAGATAGATTTTGGATGACTACAGAAAAGTAAAATGCTTCAATATGAGAATTACAGCCTGGCCAGTGTGGCTCAATGGATTGAGCATTGTCCCATGAACTGAGAGGTCCCGGTTCAATTCCTGGTCAGGGCACATGCCAGGGTTGCAGGTTATATCCCCAGTAGGGGGTGTGCAGGAGGCAGCCAATCAATGTTTCTCTTTCACATTGATGTTTCTCTCTCTCTCTCTCCTCTTCTCCCTCTACAAAATCAATAAAAACTTTTTAAAAAATGAGAATTATAGTTTTATTAAATCCCTCTTGGCCAATGATATTCATACTGCACGCTAAACCTCCTCTTTAAGCTTAAGAATAATTAAGAAAGGTTAAGAAAAAAACCACTCCTTCTCATTAGCCATTCTCTTCTATTCCCTTTAAGCTCCCAGATCAAATCTAACATTCTTTTTTGATGGTATATTTTTATTAAATGGTATGCATACTGTGACAGTAAAATCCTGGAGCAAACAGGACAATAAAAATATGGAATGCTTCACAAATTTCTGAGTCATTCTTGTACAGGGGCCATGCTAATCTCCGCATTATTCCAACTTTAGTATATGAACTGCTAAAGCGAGCACCAAATCTAACATTCTTCACAGAGCTCTCTCATACTATCCCAAGTAGAAATGTTCTATAATACTCTAAATTCCTACAGCAATGTCTGCTTGGAAATCTGGAAATACACTAGGTACTATCTTATAACCTCTCTTTTTCTAAAGTCTCTAATTGTGACTTCAACCTGTTGTCCTTTTTTTTGTATGTGCCCCTAGCGGGAACCGAACCTGGGACTCTCTGGTCCGCAGGCCGACACTTCAACTGCTGAGCCAAATCGGCCAGAGCCAACCTGTTGTTCTTCTTTAACTACACTGTAAGCTGAAAGCAAGAATTTTGGCTTACTTTTCTTTGCATGGCTCTGAGCACTTGATAAAGCAACTAGTATTTGCTACTTTTATTTCAAGAATACTACCCTACATTTTTATAGCATTTTACTTTTCCAGAAAGTTTAGTATATTATACTATATTCCTTAATTTTCAAAACAACTCTGTGGCTCAAATATTATCTCCATTTTATAAGGAAGGAAATTAAAGATAAGAGTTAATCTGTTATGGGCAGAAGTGGGGAGGAGGGTGTCAATGTGGGGAAAAAAGGAGGGACATCTGTAATACTTTCAATAATAAAGATAAATTAAAAACAAAAAGAGAGTTAGCCCTGGCCAGTTTGGCTTAGCGGTTAGAGCATTGGCCTGCAGTCCGGAGAGACCCGGGTTCAGTTCCCGCTAAGGGCACGTACTTCGGTTGCAGTTTGTCCCTGGCCCTGGTTGGTCGTGCGGGTGGCAGCCACTCAATGTGTCCCTTCACGTCGATGTTTCTCTCTCTCTCTCTCTCTCTCCCTCTCACTCTATCTGTATGAAAAATGGAAAAAAATATCCTCGGGTGAGGATAAAAAAAAAAAAAGAGAGAGAGTTAATTTGCTTAAAGTCACAGAGAAAGTGCATTAGAACCCAGAGTAAAATCTGCTTCATTCCTTAATATTTTTGAATCACATGAATAACAGTAACCATGTAATAGAAAATAACACATACATATGAGACAGAGCAGACAGCAGCATCTCTACTGTGCAGTCTTTAAATGCACAGCCCAAATGCAGCACTTAGAGCAATTTACCAGTTTGCTTGCCTTCCAAACTGAGTAGGAAATTAATTAACATTCAGCCATACACTGGGAGCCAAAATCAAGGTTTTCCTCAGGTAAAAGGTATTTACAGACTGTAGGGAAGTAGGATTTACATGAGTCTATTGCCTTATTTCTTAGGACCCATACTCTCTTACCACCCAATTCATTCTGAAAGCATTTATTGTGCAACCGACACCCACCTTGTTCTTAGGGCTTACCTCTTGCTCTGCAATTCTTAATGCGCTGTCCTGCCGGGCATCTTTGTCAGTCCTAGAGCTGGCTGGGGTCTGGATTCGTTTGACTAGCCTCTGTTCACACTCTTCCAAGCGAAGCCGGATATTCTTCAGCTCTGAAATGTACATCTTGGCCACAGTTTCCTCTTTGTCCTCTGTGAATGCACAAGCACAGAAGACTACTAAGCACTACACCAGAGATCAGTAAACCTAGGAAAAACAGATTCACCTTCAGACAGAGAGTACCAATGGTTCCAGCAGACCTGACAGTCCACCAGTGAAAGTAAGGCCCTTATATGGGGAACCTTATGCCTGATTCTAATTCCCTGCATCATATGATCTTTAAGGATCCAAACATGTTATTTCCACAAGAAAATGTGATAGGTTGATTAGCAATAAAGACTAAAATATGGTCTCTTCTTCCATGATCTGAATTCATCTCTAAAAGTTCTTCTCTCTCAAGATTTTAGTGGTGACAGTACTTTTTAGTTTATATGAAGGGTCTTGCAGCACCCTTCAGAGCTCCCGTTCCACCAGGACTGTCCTCTTCCCAAGGCACACACCATTTTCCATAGATTTCATCAGGTGCTGGAAGTGGGTTTTACAAGCCTCCACTTCCTCTTCCAAACGCAGACGGTCTGCCACTGAGAAGAGCACCGAGTCACAGCTATCCTGCAAGAAGTCTTCATAGTGGGCCTGCAGGGTCTTCATAACTTGGTGACACTCCCCTGGTGTTGACGACCGAAGCTAGACAGGAAAAGTCAGAAGAAATTTCAACAGAATAGGAACATAACACTCTTGCTCTCTTTCTTTTTATTGACATTTAACATAGACACAAAATAATGTACAAACTATAACTGTAAACATGCTGATTTTTCACAAAGTGAACTTGTCCACGTAATCAGCATTTAGATTAAGAACAGAACATTACTAGCATCCTGGAAGCACCCTTTGTACACCCTTGGACATAATCCTTAATAAGAATTAATTCATTATATTCCCCTACTACATGTACTTATGCAAAAGAGATGCTGATCCTGCAGTGAGAAGAAACCTACAACCTTCTCCCTCTGCCAAGAAGACCAAATATGTTATTAATTTTCATCAGGGATTTCCTTAATCATTCAGGCTGCTGTTTCTAGTTCCTAAGAACCTCAGGCCCTTAACCCTGAACCAGTCTTCCTGACTCCATTTTATTCTGATTGGGTGGGTAGGAGTCTCACAGTAATGAAAAAAAGTTCCTTCTGAAAAAAGCTTGCCAGTAGAATGTGAGCCTGAGGTAATGCTTTCATAATTACCTTTTCCAGGTTCCAGGTCTTTACAAAGTCAAGGTCCTTCCTCAGATAGTTCCAGGAGATAAGGCTTTTGGTGTTAATATGTAGCTGATGCCAAAGGGTCATCACCTTCTGATAAGACTGCTCCACTCTAGGAACAAAAGAGGAGCTGGTTTTAACTTTTATAAGACTTGAGCTTCACATGAGAGACCCCCTCAGGAAAATATGTGATTATTTTAGCAGAGTTGAGCTTATATGCTGAGCAGAGAAAGGCAATAAGCCAAAAACTAAAAACACAGAATCTGTAGAACTAAATAAATTGAGATCCCCAAGTAATCTGGACTTGCTACACTATTATGTATATGATATCAGCACACATTTAGCAATCTCATAAATGTTATCTGAATGAAATATAATTACACAGGGTTAGAGAGAAGAAATACTTGGGGAAAGCAATAATATGAAAATTAGAGATAAAATAACCTCATTTGGAATTGTTGAAAAATGACATCAAGACTTAAAAAGTGATTTGCTTGTTCTATATATTTACAAAACTGCTAAAATGTTTAAAAGTTAATAGCAATTAATCATGGGGCATATAGAGGGAAACTGTTTGAGAAGATTTCTTCTTAAGCATCCATGCCTAATTCAATCTCAACTTTTAGAAGACTTAAACACACAGATACACAGACACAAGCAGCAAATACCAAATTACCTTGAATTTCTTTAAGCTGAGAAATGTGAGATATTAAAATAGGATGAAAAACTAGAAGCCAGGATTGTCAGTTAAAAATAAAAGAGCCCTGGCCGGTTTGGCTCAGCGGTTAGAGCGTCGGCCTGCGGTCTGGAGAGACCCGGGTTCGGTTCCCGCTAAGGGCATGTACTTCGGTTGCAGTTTGTCCCCAGCCCTGGTTGGTCGCGCGGGTGGCAGCCACTCGATGTGTCCCTTCACGTCGATGTTTCTGTCTCTCTCTCCCTTCCTCTCTCTTCCTCCCACTCTATCTGTACAAAAAAAAAAAATGGAAAAATACCCTCGAGTGAGGATAAAAAAAAAAAAAAAACAAATAAAAATAAAAGACATTAAACTCATTAGTTTATCTTCCCTTTTTCCAAAAATCCCACTAAAATGTCAGCAAAGTTAAAAGTTCAGGAAATCTCAAAGAAATATACAACAGAAAGAAAATTAGAGAATCAGTTCACGAGATCAAATGAGAGTTCTTAAAAGCAAGAACAGAACACAGAGAAGGAAATAATTAAATAAATAATCCAAGAAAAATTTCCCCAAATCTCAAAAATATGAGTTTCCAGTTTGTATTCAGAGTAAGCATCAAGACTCCCCAGAAGACAGAGCATCCCCTCCAAAGATCAAAGACAAACAGAAGGATTTTAAAAGCTTTAGAGTTAAAGGGTTCATTCAAAAGTTCCAAGTATCAAACTGGTCTGCACTGTGACTGTAATAAAGGGTATACAGTTCTGTGCATCTGTCAAAACCAGAGACAGGCCCCGGCGGGTTTGGCTCAGCAGTTAGAGCATCAGCCCATGGTCCAGAGAGAGCCGGGTTCAGTTCCTGCTAAGGGCATGTACCTCGGTTGCAGTTTGTCCCCGGCCCTGGTTGGGGTCATGTGGGTGGTAAACTACTCGATGTGTCTCTCTCACATTAATGTTTCTCTCTCTCTCTTCCTCCCTCTCACTCTATCTGAAGATACATGCAAAAATGTCCTCGAGTGAGGATTACAAAAAAAGAGACTGCTCCCTGCAAAGGGAGAATTTGACAGTTGCGTAAACTTAAAAAAAAAAGATAAAGAATGAGAATGCACTGTACTTCTCAACAGCAAACTCCGAAAGCTAGAAAATAGTGGAACAGTGCCTTCAAGGTTCAGAGTGAAATAATTTTCAAAAGAATTTTGTTATGAAAATTCATAACTGACCAATTCATTATGAAGGGAAAAGAAAGACATTTTCAGAAAAGAGAGGTTCCAAAAATGTTACTTCTCATGGGCTTTTTCTCTGTAGGCTCCTAAAGGGTGTACTCTCCCACCCCAAGGAATGAACCAATAAATAAGACTTGGTTTGTGGGAATCAGTGGTCCACACAGACAGGAGGACAAGAAAATCTTCAGGATAGAGATGAAGTGAAGTGTGAGGTAGGCAGTACTGAAGCAGGTCTACACAGCAGGTTCAGACTGAACAAGGAAGGCAGAATGAGCCAAAAGAGATGTTTCCGAAACAAAAATGAAAATTACCTGCAGTGTTTGGCCAGCCTTGTGGGAGAATTTGGGAATAAATTCATAATATGTAAAAAGACAACTAAGCAAACTTAAAAACAACAATTATTGATACAGCCACTATAGAAAACAGCATGGTGGTTCCTCAAAAAATTAAGAACAGAGTTACCATATGACCCAGCAATCCCCCTTCTGGGTATCTACCCGAAAAACTCGAAAACATATTATTTGCAAAGATACATGCACCCCTACGCTTATTGCAGCATTATTCACAGTGGCCAAGACATGGAGACAACCAAAGTGTTCTGCAATAGAGGACTGAATAAAGAAGATGTGGTGCATGTATACCATAGAATACTACTTAGCCATAAGAGAAGATGAAATACTGCCATTTGCAACAACATGGATGGACCTTGAGAATATGATGCTAAGTGAAATAAGTCAGTCAGAAAAAGCTAAGAACCATATGATTTCACTCATATGTGGGCTATGAAACTGAAACTCATGGACACTGACAGCAGTGTGGTAGCTACCAGAGGGAAGGGGGTAGGGAATGGGGGGGGAAGAAGAGGTCCTAATATATGGTGACGGAAGATGGTTTGACTTTGGGTGCCAGGCAAATGGTGCAGTATCCAGATCTTGTATCATAGATATGTACACTTGAAAACTATATGATCCTATTAACTAATGTCACCTCAATAAATTTAATAAAAATTTTTAAAAAGTATCAACTCCAAAGAAACAAAGAGCTATACAAGAAAGTAAATAATTTACTCATACATATATTCAATCACCCACTCATTCATTCTTTCCTTCAGCAACCACCTACTGAGCACTTACCATGTGTCAGCAATGATTCTAGGTGCTAAGGCTACAGAAGTAAACAAAACAGACCAAAACTTCTATTCTTTTGGAACTTTCAACAAGAGGGGAGAGGCAATAAACAAATATATTATCTGCTTCTTTTTGGCTAGAACTTCCATCTTCCAGTAATTCGCCAAAATGACGAACACAAAGGGAAAGGGGAGAGGCACCCACTGTATGTTCTCTAGGACTTTTAGAAAATATGGAGTTGTTCCTTTGGCTACATACATACAAATCTATAAGAAAGGTGATATTGTGGACATAAAGGGAATGGGCACTGTTCAAAAAGGAATGCCCCACAAATGTTACCATGACAAATCTGGAAGAGTCTACAATGTCACCCAGCATGCAGTGGGCATTGTTGTGAACAAACAAGTCAAGGGCAAGATTCTTGCCAAGAGAATTAATGTATGTATTGAGCATATTAAGCACTCTAAGAACCGAGACAGCTTCCTGAAACATGTGAAGGAAAATGATCAGAAAAAGGAGGCCAAAGAGAAAGGTACCTGGGTTCAACTGAAGCGTCAGCCTGCTCCACCCAGAGAAGCACATTTTGTGAGAACAACGGAAAGAAGCCTGAGCTGCTGGAGCCCATTCCCTACGAACCATGGCATGATAAGTGTAAAAAGAAGACCTCTGTACTGATAAAAAAATGTTCCTCTTAATTGAGTAGAAGAGTGATGTCCCTTCCCCCCCCAAAATAATGAAAGAAAACCTGGTGTCCTAAAAAAACAAACAAACAAACAAAAAACAAATATATTATCTATTAGGCTCTATTAAGTATTATGAAAAAAATAAAGATGAGTAAAGGAGACAGAAAATGACAGGCAGTGAGAGGGAGTGGGGTGCGTGGGGCGGTCATATGAACTGAATGAAGCAAGGGAGAGAATCACATAAATATCTGAAGCAAGCAGAGGAAGTGAAAGGTCTGATGCAAGAATAAGCTTGTGGTGTTTAAGAACAGGAAAAAGACGAGAGTGACTGGAGCTAAGCATAATACAGGAGAGTGGCAGGGGATGAGTGTACAGAGCAAAGGTACAATGAGGATAGGCTCACAACAATCCCCTATAAGCACTGTGTGGCTCAGTATAAACCATGTAATATAATAACACAAAAATATCAATTTAAACAAAAATGTCACATAACTACATCTGGAAGATGGGAAAAGGAGAAGTGTATGCAGGTGTATGTGTAGCATGCTAAATGTTAATACCCTCGAGCAGGATGTCAAAAGACAATTTCTAAAGTGGAAAAAAATCAGCCCTGGCCAGTTTGGCTCAGCAGTCAGAAAGCTGGCCCTTAGACCAATGAGTCGCTGGTTTGATTCCGGTCAAGGGCAAGTACTTCGTTGCGGTTCGTCCCTGGCCCTGGTCAGGTCATGCAGGAAGCAACCAGTTGATGTGGTTCTATCACATTGATGTTTCTCTGTCTTTCTCTCTCCATTCCTCCCACTCTATCTGATAATAAATGGGAAAATATCCTCGAGTGAGGAGTAAAAAAAATAAATTAAATAAAAAATAAAGTTGAAAAAAATAATAAACAAGAAAATAATCACATTATTTAGAAACTTAGAATTAAAATCAGAAAAATATGCTCAGAGTTAAAAATAATTGCTTCTGGGAAGCAGAATTCTGGGGTGGGAAGAGTGATTGGTAGTTTTTCTTATAAGCTTTTTGGTATAATTCAACTTCTAAAAATATGTACATATTACTCTAATAAAATATAAATTAAAGAAGAAAATTAGCTATCACTACAAAAATCAGTATTCTGAGATTAAACTGCTTATCACCATATATATCTCAATTGAACATAAGCATTTACTGAAAATCTACTATGTGGTTGGCAGTGTAAGACTTGATATCCTAATAGAGAGTCTTTCCCAAAAGAAACTTGAAAATTTGGTCGCTCTGTTCAAGGAGATTGTAAATGCAGACTCATCCCTCCATCAGCTCTCCCAGGTCAGACAGCAGAGGTGGCAGGACAGAGTGGCAGTTGAGCAAAGTTACCTGCTGGCCATCTCAATGGCATCCTTATTCGGTGGAGGGATGAGGAAGCAGACAGATGGCACCATGGCCTCATTCCCTGTGGGGCTGATCACTTTCCACTTGGTCCTCTGCGAATTATCTTCTAGCACACATTCATCATTCTTGCAAATAGTAATCTGAAGAGACAAATGTAGTGAGAGTCCCTGATTCTGACAAAAAGATAACATGTAAAACTACACAACACAGGAAAGGTTGCATATGTCAAATAAATCCAAGAAGCAAGTGTTTATGAAATGCCTGTAACATGTCAACTAACTCAGTAAATGAATGGTAGGGGACTGTAAGACCTCTAAGAGAAATCTCTCATATATACAACCATTAGAGTAAAAATTAAAGGGACATGACTACTCACAACCTTGCTTGTGATACTTCTTCCTCCTCCTCCCTTCCTGTCATCCCACCCAAATCCCTGAAAACATTTAAATATTAAATATTTAATATTAAATTAATATTAAATATTTGGAATACCAGTTCTTTCTCTTGGGTGACAAGTAATCAACAGTATTATCTCTATTTTATAGACAGAAATATTGAGACAGAAAAAGCTCATTCATTTTTTTTGTGTAACAAATATTTATTGAGCCAACTATGTACCTGGAAGTATGCTAGGGCACTAGAGATGAAAATAGCAAGCTAACAAACATGGTCTATAATATTCCACATATTCTGGTGGGGTATACAATTATAATACTGTATGACAAATGGAATTTACTAGGAATGCACAGAATGGACATGACCCAGTCTTGGCTAGAGAGGTAAAGAAAAATTATTCAGGACTCCGAAGCCACATTAAGGGATTCAGACTTTCTACATTGAAAGGGGAATTGTAGACTTAAGCAGGGGAGTGACAATTCTTCGTAAATGATCATGCTGGTGGTAGGATAAAGAATGCACTGGATGGGCAGGCTGATGCAATGATCCAAGTGAAATAAACTTATGATCTCATTTAGGGTAGCAGCAGCAGGGACAAAAAGAAGTAGTACATCTAAAGGATATTTATATGGTAGTCCTACTAGCTGTGGGGAATGAGTGAGGAAGAGTCAAGGATATCTCCCAGGTGCTACAAAATATCATTTCTGTCACCACTTAGTCAACTGGGTAGATGATGAAGCCAATTACTGAGGCAGGGAGGCAGGGAGCATATTATTATTGTAGAGGTGAAGCTTTCCCCCCCTCTAATTATAGAAGAAATTTGAACATGTTTAAATTCTAAATTTTAAAAATTCTATCATTTGACCTTTCCTTATTATCATAACCCTAACCAAAAGCTTCCCTTCTCCCTTCCTTCCCTCTGGAGCCAGAAGTACCCTTTCCACCTCCTTACTTCAATCTGCCGATAGTCACAGATGGCCTTCACAGAAATGGTGCTCTTTAGCACATGGTCAGGACTGCGTGGCTTTAGCTGAACAATTGTTTTTGATCTCCCAACAAGACTGGCAACAGAACTCTTGGACTGTATAAGCTGCTCCTTTTCATCCTACAAAATGAGAAGAAAATCAAAAGGACACTGTTGCTACTCAGGGTGACTAACAAAGAACACTGAGTGCTCCACTCCCTCAGAGAATGTCATTTCTCAGCTAAATAATCCTTGGTGGAGCCATCTTAGAAATATAAGGATAAAGGAAAAAGGAGAGACTGCTTTTGTCTTCTACCAAGTGCTTTTGTACTCAAATTTTGCAGCTTTTTCCCTGTGCCATTTCAATGACCCATAAAGCCGCATGCAAAAAAAAACAAAACAAAACATAAAAGAAAAAAAGAACTCTAGCTGCTCAATACAGCTATAAAACTAGCCAAGGATTTCCCCAAATAAGGTTCAGAGAACACAAAAGTTAAAAACAATAATAACAACTATATTGTTATTGTTGTTGTTATTCAGTTTCTCACTAGTAGAAGCCAGTTCTTGCCTTCTGCTTAGGAGAAGCTAGAGTTAAGCTCATTAAAAAATTTTAAATAATTATATCTACTGCAAATGTTTTACTTAAGATCTTAAATTGAGTCAAACTTTCTCCAGAAAGATCTTAGCTCATCAACAATCAATATTGTTGGTGAAGGCATCATGACAAATGATTCAGGGTTTACCTTTAGGTCTCCTGCTGTGTGATAGTCACGTAAATTTGATTGGTTTGAAAGCAGTACCATGCAAAATTCAAACTCTCAAGTCTCTGCAAACCCAATTATCTTTAAAACTGATGAACCTCTTATCAACAAAATTGGTAGCAATCTATTGCCAATTCCATTAAAGTAAAAGATTAACCAGGATGTTTCAAGCCCATTTTGAGGTATAAAAACTCCCCAGAAGAGGGCTTTCTTAGGATGGAAATAAATGAAATGAGAGTAAAAGAGTTAATAATGTTAAGAAATGCCATTAAAGAATTAAGAATATGCAAGATAAAAAAAAAAAAAGAAAGAAATGCTTAAATAAACTACCTGTGCCTGTCCCGGGGAGCATGATTGGAAGAAATACAACTTTAACTTATTAGTTAAGAAAGAGGAACAGAATATATCAGGGAGACAGCCACACTGTTCCATACTTGAGAGCTGGTCTACCCATGTCATTTTCCTTGCAATAAAGATGTCAATTTCTGTCTAACCCATAGCCAAACATCTCAAACTCCAGAGACCAAGTGCTCAGTGTGGTAAAAAGAACCAGAAGCCAGGACAGATGCTCCGGAACCTGACGGAAAGCTGAGGACAAGCTGAGGAGCAGACCCACGTGACTCCATGCCCCGATGATGCCGCCAACCAGAAGCCCCTGACCTGGAGAGGAGGGAACAGAACAGCGACCCTCGAGAAGAGAAGACATGACAACAATCGCAGAGGAGTTACCCTATGACAGGAAGGTACTCTGTGGGAGGGAGGAAATAATAGCCAAGGATTATTATATTCCTCCTTCATACTTGTATCTCCAAGAGAGACATTCTAGAGACAATATCTGAAAAGTCAGGTTTTTACCCTTCATTCCAAATTAATTAAAATAGCAGACTGTTTGCCCAGGTGAAACACTGAATGTAAAACCCAGTTATAGGTTTTTAATACCTGCACATGAAAAAAAAAAATCAACTAATGTTCACAAATGCCCAAGTCTCACCCACAAAAAATGACACTGTTTTGGGTTATTCTGGTTCTCTTATAGTTTTCTATTGAAATGTGTCTATCAGCCCTGGCCGGTTTGGCTCAGCGGTTAGAGCGTCCGCCTGCGGTCTGGAGAGACCCAGGTTCGGTTCCCGCTAAGGGCATGTACCTCGGTTGCAGTTTGTCCCCGGCCCTGGTTGGTCGTGCGGGTGGCAACCACTCGATGTGTCCCTTTCACATCGATGTTTCCCTCTCTCTCTCTCCCTCCCACTCTGTCTGTACAAAAAATGGAAAAATGTCCTCGAATGAGGATAAAAAAAGAAAAAAAAAAGAAAAAAGAAATGTGTCTATCCCCTTGCTTCTCATACAGAAACAGTCATTCTCCATTACATACATATTTCTATCTTACTGTGAGATGTATGTTGAGCCTTTTCTTGCCAACTCTATGTAATATAGACTCAATAAATGTAAGTAGCCCTGCTTCTGATTTTAATACCAGAATTTCTGAAGAAATAGTTCACTGGAGGAAATAAATGTAAAGTTGATTTGGATTAAGTACTAGATGCAATAATATTTTTAAAAAGTAAATATTGCTATATAAATAAACGGGATAATATTGCATAAGATTTTACTGTCCTTAATTAAATTCGATTCTCTAGTACCTTATCATTACCAAAAGAAAACTTCCATGGAGGAAAAGTTTGGTTGAGGTCTAGTTCATTGGGGGTTTCTGTTTCATTTTGTTTTAACAATTCTCTTCATGTGAGAGACTGAAAAAGAATTTGATGTCAGATAATACCCTCCAACCTTATTTTTCATGCTCTACACCTCATCTTTGGCTCCAACTATTGAAATGAAATAGACAGGAACAATGCAAAGCAAGTATGATGAGCACTAAGTGGCTCAAGGGGAGATGACTAGGCCTTTACTTCAATAACATACCCCAAAGAATCTTTTTAGCAACTTCTTTAAGGAAAGAAGAGAGAAAAGGAAAAAGATAGAACTGATTAAATTCTATTTGAATGTAAGCCAAACATTATAACAACAACCCACAGCCCTGGAGCTTTCAAGGATATAAACAGCAGCAGTTGATAGGGTTTACTCTGTTTCTCAGAGTATGTTTCTATAATCATCCCATTGATGCAATACCCACCATGGAGTCCTGGAGCAGGTCCTCAAGGCGGGATAAGCTGGTATTGTGGTCACAGGAATACTTTCGTTTGATGGAATCTTGGAGGTTCCTCAAGAATGTCTCCAGGTCTCGTGCATCACTGAAGAACTATGGGGATAGAAGGGAGAGGTGCCTTGTGCTCACTATATCACAACACCAAGATCTTAGCTGAGAAAGAACAATCCTACTGTGCAGAGCTGAGCAAATCTGATTACACTCTCTGGATTACAGTCAGTTCATTACAAAGCCACAAAAGTATAAACCAGAGGTTTCATACTGCCATGGTGGGGAAATATTAGTGATGGCTAGCACAAAGCCTACTGAACCCTACGGAAAAGGCAGTCTGCTTTACCCCCTCAGTATCACTGCTCATTCATCTTGACTTCTGACTAGTGACATCACTTGGTTATGAGATATAGTTCACCAGTGCCTAGATGTTGAGTTATTAAATGTTTTAATTCATTGATATAATTACAAAATAATCAGTAAGATTATTTAACTTAAGGACAAAATCAAACAGAGCTAATAGCTTATTTCCTCTGCCCACCCTCATTTGAAAACAAGTGGTATATTCTTCATATTGTGACAGATTGTAGAAAATAAGTGGTCCTGATAGTTTATAGGTCTTCCTATCAAGTGATGGAGTCTATTTCTCCTCCCCTTGAAGCTGGTCATGGCCACATGACTTCCTTTGGCCACTGGCATGTTAACAAATAGGACAGCAGAAACAAGTGCTTGTGACTGGGACTTACTCTCTTGTGGAACACAAGTACTCTGTTAAGAAGCCCCAGGATAGTCTATTGGATGCTAAAGAATTGTATATAGACTTGTACCTCATCACCCCAGACAATGTCAGACATGTGAGTGATGCCATTTGGGATCAACCAGCCCCCAGCCTGCCTGCCAGCTGCATGTAGCCATGATTAAGCCATGCAAAATGAGAAAAACCACTCAGCTGAGCACAATGCAAACTGCCAACCCACAGAATCATGAGCTAACTAAATGATTGCTATTTTAAGCCACTACATTTTCGGGTTGTGGTATAAATAATAGAAGTTAACTGACACAGATGAGTTTTTAACCTCACCTTTCCCAAGTATATGTGCACACACATACACAAAATCTCTTGCCAGAATGAAAATGAATATTCTTCTCATCCTCTCCGATACACAAACACACTTACACATAGACATGCACACAGACAAACACAAAGCCCACATACCTGAAAGTAAGCAGTATTCTCTTTCACATGCTGCTCGACACACAGGCACAGCTGCTTCATCCACTGCAGCTGTGACTGGACTGCGGCACTGTAAGCCTGCACGAACCAAGCACAGACAGAAGGGCATGAGATTAATAGACCCAATGTACATGTGTAATGCTTGGATCACGGGAGATACATGGAGTCACTTGACTGGCAGCTGCTCAATGCTTCCATAAGCAAGAGGCTTGTATTTTTTTGTTGTTATTGTTAATCCTCACCTGAGGATAATTTTCCATAGATTTTTAAAGAGAGTGGAAGGAAGGGAGAGGGAGAACAAGAGGAAAAGGGAGGGAGAGAGAGAAGAAGAGGGAGAAAGGAAGGAAGAGGGAGGAAGGAAGAAAGAGGGGAGGAGGGAAGGGGAGAGAGACAGAGAGACAGAGTCATTGATTGGTTGCCTCCTGCACGATCTTGACCAAGGCCAGGGATTGAACCTGCAACCCAGGTACATGGGCCAATGCTCTAACCACTGAACCAAACTGGTCAGGGCAGGAAGCTTGTCTTTTATTCGGCATGGTTTTGTTAGAAGAGATTACATAGAAAAGGCCTCTTCCACACTCAGCTGCAACGGAATGATCTGGCCAGTAAAACCAGGCATAAATAAACCCTCCTGGATCCCTCCACTGTCTCTCTTCTCTGGGTAAAGGCACCACATCAACAAGAGACAGGATCTGTCTGGACAGTTATTTGAAAAAATATGGTCCAAGCCATTTTTCCCAAGTTAGGAGTCAGTCTCTTCCTGTTTCTCAAAGTATTCTCCATAGAGCATCAAAACTATCTGCAGTCTTTTGGGGGCTGGGACAAAAAAGAAGAAAACCCAAGACAAATGATCCTGGACATTCCCTCTAGGTCCTTGAGCTGAACAAAGCCTCTGATTTGAGTGCTTTTATAGACAACCACTTTTGAGCACTTGCTCCTCACACATTCTCAAGTCACATACCTCCACAGTCTGCTTGGCTGGGTGGTTCTCAAGTGAGAGCAGCTCTGCTGTATCTTGTAGAGACCGAAACACATCCTGTTTTTCCTCCAGTTCCATTGTCAACTCCTGAAAATTGAATTAAATTGTATGCAGTAAGGGCTATTAAGGGAAGAGTAGCAATAAAGAAAAGGCACTGTTCCCTGCCCTGCTTTTAAAAAGCTTACAACAGCCCTGGCCATTATGGCTCAGCAGTTAGAGTGCCGGCCCAGAGTCATGGGTTCGATTCCGGTCAAAGGCACATACCTCGGTTGCAGTTCATCCCCGGCCCTGGTCGGGGTCATGCGGGAGGCAACCCAGTCGATGTGGCTCTATCACATCAATGTTTCTCTGTCTCTCTCTCACCCTCCCTCCCACTCTATCTGATAATAACTGTTTTGTGTATGAGATACAAACAAAACAGTTAAAAGCTAACAGCTAAAAATACCCTCGGGTGAGAAATAAAATATATATATATATAGCCTACAACACTGTGGTTAGCACAAAAATAAGATATATGAGCAGTGCATGCCAAAGGGTTTCAGAGAAGAGCAAAAATGCTGGAATTACTGGTGAATGATTCACAAAGGATATGAGACCCTAGCGAACCTGAGTAAGTGGGGGAACACAGGATGAGCAATGGAAGCAGAGAAGGAATAATTCAGCTCAAGTGGCTAGTTCATGCCAGCACCCACCTGACACAGTACCTGGCACACCAGTGGATCTGTATCACCGACTGGCTGGCTTCGCTAAGACTATTCCCTTAGCCTGCAGTGTCCTTCTCTAAATTCTATTAACATTACCGGACCCAGCTTAGATGCCAGCTCTTGTGGGAGGCTGGGTACTGATCCTTACTATCAAATCTGACCGCTCCTCCTCTACGCTATCCAAGCACCTTCTTTATATCTCTTTCATAGCCTTATTTCCAATCTCATACAGACTGTTTATTGTATAATCATATTTTCTTATTATTATTATTATTATTTTTTTTTTTTTTATCCTCATCCGAGGATATTTTTCCATTTTTTTGTACAGATAGAATGGGAGGGAGAGAGAGGAAGGGAGAGAGAGTGAGAAACATCGACGTGAAGGGACACATCGAGTGGCCGCCACCCGCACGACCAACCAGGGCCGGGGACAAACTGCAACCGAAGTACGTGCCCCTAGCGGGAACCGAACCCGGGTCTCTCCAGACCGCAGGCCGACGCTCTAACCGCTGAGCCAAACTGGCCAGGGCTCTTATTATTTTTTTTAATCCCCACCCGAGGACATTTTTTGTTCAGATACAGTGGGAAGGAGAGAGAGAGAGACAGACAGACATCAATGTGAAAGGGACACATCGAGTGGCTGCCTCCCGCAGGGTCCAACCAGGGCCAGGGACAAACTGCAACCGAGGTACATGCCCTCAGTGGAAACCGAACCCGGGTCTCTCTGGACCACAGGCCGATGCTCTAACCGCTGAGCCAAACCGGCCAGGGCTATTCTTTCTTCTTTATTTCAGCAGAATCCTATACCACTCACTGTTCAGAAAAAGTAAGTGTTAGTAAAACTAACGGTTTCCTGTTTGCATAGGGTTTACAAAATGTTTAAAAATCCTCTGAGATGTAGAAATACTAAAAGTAGCAAAAAAACAACCCTACTTACTTGTAACACATCTTTCACTGTAAAGAATACAAAGCACTGTCCCATAGTCCAATGCTGATTTTCCTTCCCATTTTACAAATACAGAGATTGAAACCAAAAAATTAGTAAATGAATTAGAGAATTCAGCATTTCTGAGAAGCCAAGAGTATACCTCAGCTAAATAATACTAAGATTATTAGCTTATTAAATCTTATTGACTCTTCTACACAATCCTTTGAAATGGTACTATTATCCCATTTTACAGAGGTCCAGAGAGATTAAGTGACTTACCCAAGGTCACAGAGCTAATAAATGGAGAAATAGAAAGTTAAGTTAGATCTATCTCACTCTGAAACCTATAATCTTAACTACAAAGCTGTATTGCCTCTGAAATGACTCTACTTGCAGGCTGCTCCCCTATCAACCCAAAACACTGCCTTTCTAAATGCATTCTAAATAAATTCATTCCAGGGCTCGATTTCCTTCTATCCAGAGACACTTCTCACATGCACAGATGCATTAATCAGGGTCCCTATTTCCATCTAGCAGAATGCAAATCTAGAAGCCCTTGCTCTCAGCAGTCTAGACCCTCTGTCTCCTTCTGCTATTACATAAATATGACAGGCAAGTTGTGCTAGACTCACAGAGAAGTAATTTTTCTTGGCTGAGATATTGGGATTGTTGTCACTCCAATCATATGCTAGTTCCTCCTCCTCCTTCTCATTCAACCAAATCAACTCAGCTGTAGCTCTGGAAACAAATTTATGCAGGCTCTGAAGGTGCCTCATCCGGAAGCCAGAAGTTTCCTAGACAAAGCAAGCATTTCAAGGTGAAACCACCAGCCTTTCATCTACAGAAGACAGCACATTTGACATCAAAGTAAAGAATAACACAGGAAATAAATTTTGTCTCGCTTTTTAAACTCTGGGCACTTCTCCATTGACTTAAATTTAATACAAGTCTGGTATAGGACTCCCAGAGCCCATGTCAATTTCAGCTAAAAGTCAGAACTTACCAGGCCTTTGTGGGTCTCTCCTACTCTGAGCAATCTTCAGTGACAGGAATAAATAATACAGAAAGAAGTCCCCTCCCCATCAATCTCAAACTTTTAGTTTTGGTTTCTCAAAGCACATATCGCCACTGCTTTGGTAAAGCATAATAGCTTGGATAGGCTGTACTTAAAACTTTCTGGGACAGTGGTTCTGATGCATTAAAAAATATTATAATACATAGGAACAACTGCATAGTAGATGATGTAATCTAATAAACAGAAAACCAAAACAGGGCCAAACTAAGAACTTTCCAAATTAGAAGAAAGAGTTGTTTGGAGGGAACCATATTTTCCATGAACAGAACATAGAGTTAGTCAAAACTTACCTTCAATTTACAATACTGTGTCTCCAGCTTTCCAAGAGTTTCAACATAACTAGTATGAAAATTCTGAGACATTTTTCCCTGATTAAACAAGGAATGAAACAGAAATACATTAGAGAAAGAATAAATAAACCATATTTATGTCATGGTTTCAACTATATAAATATGATTTCTGCACACAGGTAAAGCTTACTCATACTGAGAAAATAGAAGCTTAGATGACGAACGTCTGGGTCAGACTTTATAGCTAGAGCAGCACTATATGAGGGATAGTTCAGCAGGGTGAATACAACTGACAGACCTCACTATCTTGTGCATCCAGTAATTCTAGGAACTTTCCAAGAAAAACCTATGCTTGATGATTCCCAAATCACTCAACCACTTTTTTGAAGGGGAGAGTTGAAATTTAAAAAAAGGGAAGATAGAATGAGTGAGGGAGAAGAGAGACTGAATAGTTTCTCTATACCAGCTTTCTACTGCAGACAGAACATGAAGTGGAAAGAGCATGAACTTTTGGAGCAGAAGGCCTGAGTTTGGAAACTGCACCCACTACTTACCAATATTGATGTCAGCTTTCTTTTTTGTAAAAAAGAGTTAATAATAAAAAATAAAATAAAAACTTTCTCACAACATTATTTCAAAGAGCGAAAGGGACACTTTATGTGAAAAGGGAGTTTGTTATATAAAGTGCTGCTCATGGTTATCATTCTTTTCCAAAGCCCCCTTTTCTCCTTGGAGACAGCTGCACTGTGCATACTGTCCTGTTACTTGCCCTGCCCCTCCCTCCACAATGGATTCTGACTGCCACACACCTCATATAACCTGGCCTCTTTGACACTTGAGCCCAGCTCTTCCACACTCATATGAATGTGCTGCTGTGATTCCAGCTGCAACTCCACACTAGGCAGGTCATTGCCCCATTCTGCTCGCTCCAGTTTCATCTGAAAAAGAAAAAAAATACATAAGTAATCACTTACTGCTAAGTTGTCAGAAAAAGAAAATTGTCACAATCAACATTTGGACAGGGGGCGGGGGGTAGAGGACTGGGCAAAAGGACATCGAAACCATCTCCATCATGACCTCTTACAGGAAAATATGCCATAATCACCCGTAAAGAGCTACAGACTAAACCCCACCTGCTAAGGCAGCAGAGGAAGCCTTTTGCTGCAGCATTATGGGAAGACACTCCTAAATTTACTAACCAGGAGGGTGTTCTTCACAGGCTGAAGATGCTCAACTTTATAGTTCAGGCATTTGCCTTTATAGAGTCTCTTCATTTCACAATCAGAATAGATATTAGAAAGAAATATCTGAAAGTAGTAAGCTTTATCCATGGCATCAACTAGTGGTCAATGAATTTTAAAACATCAGCTTGTCTTTGAATGTTTTTATTTATTGGTACATAAGGAATCCATCATCAGGAAATGGGAAGAATCTCATACAAACAAAACAGTTAAAAGGATAAGGACAACACTGAACTTGAAACACTATCCTAGAATACATGTAAATAGTGCCCCCTAGGGTTGTCAAGTACAGCATAGGGAATATAGTCAACATTATAACTATGTATGGTGTCAGATGGATACTAGACTTACAGGGGTGATCACTTCATAAGTTATATAAATGTCTAATTACTATGTTGTACACCTGAAACTAATATAATATTGTAATGTCAACTGTAATTGAAAAAAAAATTTTTTTAAGTGCCCCTTAGAAGAAATTGGCGGCATTCTTATACACCAATGATGAACTCACAGAAAGAGAAACTAATAAAACAATCATATTTACCATTGCGGCAAAAAAATTAAGATACCTCGGAATAAACTTAACCAAAGAAATAAAGGACCTATTCGCAGAAAACTACAGGTCATTGAAAAAAGAGATAGAGGAAAATATAAAAAAGTGGAAGCACATACCTTGTTCATAGATTGGAAGAATTAACATCACTAAAATGTCCACACTACCCAAAGCAATCTATAGATTCAATGCAATCCCCATCAATATACCAATGACATACTTCACAGAACTAGAACAAATACTTCAAAAGTTCATATGGAACCAAAAAAGACCTCTAATAGCCACAGCAATCTTGAAAAAGAACAAAGTAGGAGGGATCACATTACCAGATTTCAGGTTATACTACAAAGCCACTGTAATCAAAACAGCCTGGTACTGGCACAAGAACAGGCATATAGACCAGTGGAACAGAACAGAGAACCCAGAAATGGACCCAAGGCAATATGCTCAATTAATATTTGACAAAGGTGGCAAGAGCATACAGTGGAGTAAAGACAGCCTCTTGAATAAATGGTGTTGGGAAAATTGGACAGCTACATGCAAAAAAATGAAACTAGACCATCAACTTACACCATACACAAGAATAAACTCAAAATGGATAAAAGACTTAAATGTGACTCATAAATCCATAAAAATTCTAGAAGAAACTGTAGGCAACAAAATTTCAGACATCATACACAACAGAATTTTCACTGATACATCACCTAAGGCAGCAGAAACAAAGGAGAAAATGAACACATGGGACTACATCAAACTAAAAAGCTCTGCACAGCAAAAGATACAATCATCAAAATGGAAAGGCAACCCACTGTATGGGAAAGCATAATTGCCAATGATATATCAGATAAGGGGTTAATTTCCAATATATATAGAGTGCTCATACAACTCAACAAAAGGAAGACAAAGAACCCAATTCAAAAATGGGCAGAGGAGCTGAATAGACACCTCTCCAAACAGGACTTAAAAATGGCCAAGAGACATATGAAGAAATGCTCAACATCACTAATCATCAGAGAGATGCAAATTAAAACAACAATGAGCCCTGGCCGGTTTGGCTCAGCGGTTAGAGCATCAGCCTGCGGTCTGGAGAGACCCGGGTTCGGTTCCCACTAAGGGCATGTACCTCGGTTGCAGTTTGTCCCCCGCCCTGGTTGGTCGTGTGGGTGGCAGCCACTCGATGTGTCCCTCCCTTTCACATCGATGTTTCTCTCTCTCTCTCTCTCTTCATCTCTCTCCCTCCCACTCTATCTGTACAAAAAATGAAAAAATGTCCTCGGGTGAGGATAAAAAAAACAACAACAATGAGGTATCACCTCACACCTGTAAGAATGGCCGTCATCAACAAATCATCAAACAACAAGTGTTGGCGAGCGTGTGCAGAAAAGGGGACTCTAGTACACTGCTGGTGGGAATGCAGACTGGTGCAGTCACTATGGAAAACAATATGGTGTTTCCTCAAAAAATTAAAAATTGAATTTCCATTTGACCCAGTGATCCCACTTCTAGGAATATACCCTAAGAAGCCTAAAACACCAATCAGAAAGAATCTATGTACCCCCATGTTTGTAGCAGCACTATTTACAATAGCTAAGATCTGGAAACGGCCCAAGTGTCCATTAGTAGATGAATGGATAAAAAAGCTGTGATATATATACACAATGGAGTACTATGCAGCTGTAAGAAAGAAAGATCTCTTATCCTTTGAGACTACATGGAGGGACCTGGAGAGTATCATCCTGAGTGAGGCAAGCCAAACAGAGAAGGACAAGTATCACATGATCTCACTTATTTGTGGAATATAATGAACATAACAGTCTGAGGAATGGGGTAGTCCCAGAGATGTAGAAGTGGGGTACAGACTGACAATTCCCAGAAGAGGGTGTGGTGGGGAAGAGATAAACCACAGAACTTATATGCATGTGTGCATGAACAATGGACATAGACAACAAAGCTGGGGACAAGGCGGGGAGGGAGAGGAAAGGGGGAATCAGTGGGGGGAAAAGGAGAAACATTTGTAACAAAAATAAATTAATTAATTAAAAAAATAAAGTGCCCTTTAGAATTGTGAAACAAAGAAGTCTTGCCAAATACAATAAGTGAAGAATAGGATTCTCTCTCAATGAGGAAATTTCAGAAAAGATAACTGAGATTTATACACTCTACAACTTCTCCCACAAGTGCCCACTTAGAGCACAGATAGCAGAAGGGAACAAGTTCCCTAACTGCTTCAAATTAGAAAAGCCTATGCTATTCAGTGTGGAATTTTGAGACTGTGAGCTGATCCTATCCATTTAAAATGTAAGGAGAAGGGGCTCTGGATCCTAAGCAGCATCAATAATTAAGGGACGCAATACAAGGGACATAGAGTAACGTGGTCCTCTTAGATAAGCCGCTGGATCCAATAAATCCTAGTGCATTGTACAGCATTTGGAACATACACCCACCTGCATTTCTTCTACCCAAGACAGTAGTTCATAAACAAATCGAAGATTGCCTTCGTCTTCAGAGGAGGAGATGGAGACAAGTTCAGCCCGAGTCATGGGCTTTCGGAACCAGGAGGTAGAAGAAGAATGGGTTCCCTTGGTCAAGGGTTCTGCCTTCAGATGAGTAGTGGTTAAAGTAGAGGGTGGAACCAATTCCAGTGAAGTGAAATGACCCTTCCGATACAAGTTTGTGCATTCTAGCCGCAAGGTGACTAGTTCATCCTGTAGACGCATAACCCTGAAATGAAAGAAGAGAAAGAAAGAAGAGACTTAAATTTTTAACATACTTTCTAAAATAAAATCTTCCCTATCCATTTGACAAGGATGAGGTAAAAATAAAAATGAGATCCTATCAGGAAAAGTGTTTTGAGAAAGAAAAAGTGTTATATAAATGCAAAGTGCTATTATTAACATCTTCATCAGACAGAGTTGTCATAAAGGCAAATACCAACTTACAGTGTTAATCAGAGGAAAGCAAACTAATACCCATTTATACAACTCCTAGGTGGCATAAAAGAATGAATAATAGATTAGAATAAATAATAGATTAGAGGATCCAAAGATATAAGTCTTAGACATGGCTCAGTACAAACTATGTGACTTGGATGATCCTCATCCTCTCTGTGTGTCTTGGTTTCCTCCTCTATAAAATGATGCACTGAATCACCAGCATTTCTAAACCAGATCTGGTACCATACCACTACAGGTCACTATAAAATATGTGGGGTGTTATAAGATGCCATAATGATTAGAAAATCCTACAGGTACTTAGTAAGCAGGGCCTACAATAAGGGGAAATTATTCTCCACCATGAAAATCTTCCTGCCAAAATACCTGTAGTATTCCTATTGAGAAACTGACCTCTAAGGTCCAAGTTATAAGTTTCAGTACCTGACTCTTCAGCCATGAGCCTTAGCAATAAGCAAACTCTCATATAAGTCCCTTGGTTCCTCACCTAAAGGCCAGCTCTTCTAGCTGGTAATAATTCTCATCCCGTAGGATCTGGAGATCCACTTGCAGCTGCCTGATAAGACCTTCGCATTCCTGAATGTACATGATGACATCTGACTCGCACTGTACTGGTTGTCCTGATTCCAGGTGAGCAGCGTCCTGAGAGAGAAAGGGAGAATAAGAGTGGGAAAACTCCCATTGCTCCCACCCACTAGGACTAGGGAGCCAAGGGGCCCACTGCAATTTCAAGAGTAAGGAAGTAGCACAGCTGGATTCCTCAAATGTGAACTTCAACTATTAGAACACAGGGTGAGAAGTGGAAAATATGTGATATAAGAAGTGAGATAAAACAGTTAGAGACTTACAGCCTGCAGCGTATTCTTAGCTAGTGTCAGTTTTTCTTCACAGTTCAAAGCACCATTTTGGATTTTGTTTGCAATCTGTAGCAGCAATTCCAGCCTAAAATGAGATCAAAGCCATAGTCAAGTGCAGGACCCAAAGCAGCCCAGTAAGTAATGTCAGATCCCCTGCAGGCTCCGGACTCACCTCTCTACGGCGGGTCGAAGTGACTTCTCTCGCTCCAGCATCTCGATGATGAGCTTTCCCCACTCTTCTTCCACATCATTAGGGTGATAACCTTGAGGCAGTTTAATTCGGCCAAATTCAATCCACACCTAGAAAAACCCAGAGATCCTCTTTTAGTGCAAAACACAGCCATGCCCTCAGGCCCTGGTTTTAATGTATTCTTTGCCGTCACTTCTTGCTTCTTTACCCAGCCATTCAGCTGTTTTTCCCATTATCTAATAAGAGAAAACAATGGAATATTTAGCAGTACCTCACCTTGAGGTGAGAGCAAAATAATCACTTCTAAAATGCATAAACTACCTGCTCTAAATCCTTTCAGTCCTTCTACATGTTAAGTAACTCGTCTTGTCCTCTTAGTAACCCCTATTCTGGAAAGGTCAAACACCCATCTCTCTACAACTTCAAATTCTCTAGGGATCAAAATGTAAACAGAAGTTTCTTTTCTTTCTATCCTAGGGAGACTTAGCTTCCTTCTGAGAAACAGGGAAGCTCACCCACAAAACTCAAGATTTCTAAATAAATGTATGTCACTTTTCAGTAGGACTTAAAAAAAAAAAAAAAATACAGAGGGCTGCTACTGCCCCTTTCCACAAATTTTCAAGTTCAGCCTGAAAATGATGCCAGATTTGCCCACCTAGCACACTGCTGCTAATGCAGGTTGGGAAGAGGATGCAGGGGCACTGTCTAACAAAGAAGCAACAACAGGGCAAACTAGCAAACCACAAGTCTCAGCAAAGGATAAACTTCCTTACCTCCAATAATTTATACAATTCCTCAATTCTTCCTTTTTCTCTCTCCTTGGCCAGAATTTCTGTTTCTTTGAAGTGTATATACTGGTTATAAAGTGCCTACAAAATTAATATTTGGTGAATGAATTAATGGATGCAAGCAACCTGGCCCAATTTTTTATATTACTTCACCCGGAAACCAGCAACAACAAGCTCTGAGACTTATTCCCAAGAACAAATTTATAAAAAAGCAATGTAAGTCCATGATTTTACCTTTAGTTCAACAGGGTTCTGGGGAAAAGATTTATCTGACATCAGTATTGTATGCTGTTTGATCCAGGGAATGAGGGAGTCCACGCGGCTTTGGTATTCTTGCCACCTGGAGTCTACTTCCTAATGTCAAAAGGTAAATATCACATACCTTCTGATTAGCGGTATGCAAAACAAGTGCAATAGAAAGTAGTTCAGGACACCCCAAATCACATAAACTCCTTTTCCTCTAACTGCCTACCCAGGTGTTCAGTTTAATGCTCAGAGTCCCAGTTTCAAACCTCCTCAAGGGCTCTCAAGAAGGGATTTAATTTCCTAACACCTAGAATAGTCTAGGCTGGATACTATAAAATTAGCGACAGACTCTTACCCAGGGACCAAGGACAATGACCGTGTATGAATATGACGTAGATTCAGTTTGCTCCATATAAAAGTGCTCTGTATAGAATGAGTGCTTAAGAAATATGGCCTACTCAATATATTCCACCCAAACAAATCAAAGTCAGAAGGTATTTTAAGAAAGGGTTCTTTTACCGTAGCACTGATTCCTTCACCACCCTCAGGAACTTTAGGGAAGGCATCATAAATCGAAGACACATAAGTGATCACAGACTTTTCATCTGGAGATGGCACATCCACATCTGAGAGAAGAAGCAAGAAATTTCTTGTCAGAACAAAGGAACCTGCCAGGAGAAGGAACAGTGAACACGGCCAAACATACTTAACTTCAGTCAACTCTCACCTTCTGCATCCAGTAGCCGGGTGACCCCCAGTCTTTCTGCTACTTCGAAAGCCTGTTCCAGATTCTCTCGGTTACTTTGGATTTGCACCCTCTCCATGTCTACCAGATCAGGCCTGTAAAAGTCCACCAAGGCACATGAAAGGCCACCACCTACATGCCACACATGAGTTCACACAAAGAAAACCCCCTAAAAGTACCCAGAGCTGAAAAACACTGATTGAGTTAAAGAGAGAACAAGAGGTTTAGAAAGGTACTAATCCCATTTTTTAAAAATCCTCACCAGAGGATATTTTTCCATTTATCTTCAGATAGGGGTGTGTGTGTGTGTGGGGGGGGGGGGAGGCATCAATGTGAGAGACACACATCAATTGGCTGCCTCCTGCACAAATCTGGCCAGGGCTGGGGACTAAACCTAAACCAAAGGTACATGCCCTTGGCCAGAATAGAACCTGCGACTCTTTGGTCCGTGGGCTGACACTCCAACTGCCAGGGCTACTAATTCCATTTTTAATTACATGCCAGGAGCCCCGTGCTCCATAATTCAAAACTTATACAACAGTAGCCTTGTTGGATTTCATGGGAAAAGTATCATAAGCTAGTACAGAGTGAAAATTTGGGCATCTTTTTGACCACTAAGAAGAGTGTAATAATTTTGATTTTTGTCACTCAAAACTCCTATCTTCCTCACTTATCTCATTCCAGCCACTTGCTATTCCTCAGCACTCCAAGCAGGCCCCCACATCAGGTCCTCTGCTCGCTATTTCCTCCAACTGAAATACTCTGACCCTACAGGCCTGTGTGGCTCATGTCCTCACGGCTCTGCTCCAACATCCATACCAGAGAGACCATCTCTGGCCCTCTGTCCAAATTACCGTAACCCCGTCACTCTTTATCCCTCCATTGCACTTCCCCTGTATGACAGCAAAAATGTATCTGTGTATTGCCTAATAAACAAATAATTTCCATGAAAGCAAGAACTTGTGCTATTTTGTTCACTGCTATTTGTGCTCAGTGCCTAGAACACCAGGAGTTCAATACATACCCTTTTTTTTTTTTTTTTTTTATCCTCACCCGAGGACATTTTTGCATTTATCTTCAGATAGATCGGGAGGGATAGAGGGAGGAAGAGAGAGAAACATTGATGTGAGAGAGACACATCAAGTGGCCACCACCCACACAACCCCAACTGGGGCCGGGGACGAACTGCAACTGAGTTTCATGCCCTTAGCAGAAACCAAACCCAGGACTCTCTGGTCTGCTGGCTGACACTCTAACTGCTGAGCCAGACTGGCCAGGGCCATATTCCTTTTTTAAATAAATAAAATGAATCAGATTCTTGATTCTTGATTGAGCAGGAAAGTGACATTATAACTAATTGCAAACAAGAGATAAGAGCCCCTCCAAGCACACTGAAATTCCACTGCATTTACCTGTATCGGTGAATAAGCGCATTGAACATCTTCCCATCACTCCAGCAGGAGGAAAAGTTGGTACATTTGATTCCTGTGTAACCAGCTGTCACCTTCTGGGTCCACAGGAGCAACTTCTCCTTGGCTGACATGTCTCCAGACTCTCCACTAATGTAGATGTCAGAGATCTGCCAAAAGATAAGACATGGAGTAACCTCTCTTCTTCATACATTATGGCTTTTAGAAGAAGAGCTGGGCAGGGAAGGCATGGCATGTCAACAGAACATCGCTCTCTCAGATGCCTCCATTAGGTGCAACACTGTGAAAGTAACAGCCTCCCTGGTGGTCAGCATAAGGGACAATTGACAATAGGCTTGTCCAAGTCTCTGAATACTAACTTTACAAACTCAACTCATAATAGGTTAGATTAAACATCAACAAAAACATACTTTAAAATCAGAAAAAATAGGGCCAGGAACTTTGACTAATACTTTATTGAGTATGAAAGAAAGTTGCAGGCTAATAAATCTTACTAAGATGTCTGAAGAAAGACTATGAGAACAAAAGAGTATGGATAGTCTGCATGGAGTCTAGAAAAGGGAAATTAGTAAGTGTGGCCTCTTAGACACTGATGGTGAAAAGGTGGCCTAATCAGCACATTCTCATCCCCTTGATAGGTACATTTCTATAGGATAAATTAGGTTGCCAAACTTTGATTATGCCAGCTTGTAAGATCATCCTGCAAATCATCCTCCACCCACCACTTCTCTGCTCTGACTTCATATTCACCTGAAAACCTTCAGATTATTATGTCTCCCATACAATATCCTAAAGCAACAAAATGCAGAGTGGCCGTTTCAAATACTGTATCACTGGGCAGTTATGATTCTTATTGTAAATTAATTAATTCACATCAATCTATCTCTAACAAGTATTGCAATGTAAGTTAATCCTCTAAAACTCAATCAACTCCAAGTACACCGGGGCAAAAAAGAGCTACAAAATTGCCAAGCTGAGGACCCACCAATGGATAACAGCACCCAAGCCATCATCCTGCAAGTCCAGTGAAAACAGCCCCCTACCTCGAACCAATTCTACTCCAGTTCTCCTTATCATTTCTGGCTGTTTGTGTCAAGGACTAGATACCATTCACCAGCGACCTAGTCCAGTGCTTTCACTGTAGCCACTTCACATACATATTAAGGCAACACACTGTTGGAAACAGGAAATAGACTTGTTAAAGTTAAAAGGGATAGAACTTGAATGAACAAAATGAAATCTGAATATATGTAGTTTTTACTCAAAAAAGAAATTCTAGTTACTTAATTGACACTGTATGTCCGGTACAACCACAGTCAATCTCTCTGATGGCATCACCACTCTGCCAATCACAGTATCTTTGTATATTGCACTACAGTTCAATGAACAGCTTTACTTTGGATTTTCCACAAAGCTGTAATGAGAGAGGGAAGTGTTTTGGTCCCTGCAGGGGGGTGGGGAAGACCTGTTTGGATTAAGGCCCTTCCGAGACTGTGAACTGGGTGAGAAAAATTGGATTATTGTCACAACCAATCTCAGTAATTCATTTTGGCTCTTGTCCCTTTCTTCATTTACTATTCACACGTGATGTACACAGTGCTGTCCTTTGGAATACACAGAAGCTTTTACCTTAATCTCCCAAATGCAGAAACCCAGCTTTAGCATCAGGAAGTTTTCTCCCTCGTCTGGATTTTTAAAAGGAAGTCTTTTGGAGAGGGAGAGCTGCCTCAATACTATTCCAGAGACCATGCATGTCTACCTGAATTCTCTCTCGACCCACACTTATGAAGGCTTGATTAATTCCTTCTCTGAAACATAACTAGAAACTTAATTTGTTTTTAATGATTCAATAAGTATTTACTAAACAACATCTCATCTATGCTTAACGCAATTCCAGGCACCGTGGAGAAAAACAAAAACAAAAACAAAATGTCTAACACCATTTATTTATTCTGCTGTTATTTCTTGAGAAGCCACTATGTTCAAGGAGCTGTGTTTAAGTTCTTGGTATCTCATGATAAAAGCACAACCTTGCCCTGGCCGGTTTGGCTCAGCGGTTAGAGCATCAGTCTGCGGTCTGGAAAGACCTGGGTTTAGTTCACGCTAAGGGCACGTACCTCGGTTGCAGTTTGTCCCTGGCCCTGGTTGGGTGGTGTGGGTGGCGACCACTCGATGTGTCCCTTTCATGTCGATGTTTCTCTCCCTCTCTCTCTCTCCCTCCCACTCTATCTGAACAAAATATTGTAAAATGTCCTCGGGGGAGGATAAAAGAAAAAGCACAACCTTCAGCTCCAAATTCAAACTATTTAGTAGGGGAGACAATATACTATACAGAGAGATCAACACTGGGGCAGAGATAAGCAAGTAACCCAAACTAGCAATGCCAAGGAACTTCTCTGAGACAACATCATTGATGCTGAGTTTTAAGATATGAATAGAAGTTATCCAGGTGAAAAATGGGAAACAAAAAGTGGACATGCTAGGACTTCCAGTCAAGATGGCGGCGTAGGTAAACACGGTTGCATCCTCCCACAACCACATCAAAGTTACAACTAAACTACAGAACAACCATCATTCAAAACCGCCTAAAATCAAGCTGAATGGAAGTCCTACAAATACAGAATTAAAGCAGCAGCCACATCCAGACTGGTAGGAGGGGCGGTGGCGTGAAGGGCTGGTCCCACACCCAAGTGTGGCGGATAAAAATCAGGAGGACACCTCGGCTGGGAAGGTCCTTCCTGAGGACTGAGGGGTCCCCGTCCCACACCAGGTGCCCCGCTCAGGGTTCCAGTGCCAGGAAGAGAAGTCCCCATAACTTCTGGCTGGAAAAAACAGCGGGAACTGAGGCTCAGGGAAGCTGACGCGGCTGGAGCCCCAGCAGCTCCTTAAAGGGCCCGAGAACAAACTTATTGGACTCTCTCCCTCTAAGCTTGGAGGTGAGGCAGCTCGAGGGGTGCCAGAGACACACAGGGAAGAACTGAGCTGTTTGGCACTGGAGCGAGGGCTGGAGAGGCGGCTTTCTCTGGGACAAACCTGCTGTCAGAGGCCTTTGTTCCTTTGGTGAGCCCTTCCCTGGGGCGGCAGACAGAAGCCACATCTGGGACTCCAGCAACCTGTCTCACACTGATAGCCCCACCCTGGTGACTCCCTGAGGCCCCGCCCCACCCAACTTTCAGGCCCACCCAAGCTGTTGCCAGTTGCATAAACATAGGATTGGCCTGTCTTGGATACTGCTTCAGGTTTTTCCTAAATTCTTTCAAACGAGCAGCATGTGGTCTCAGCTAGCCCCATACCCCTTGAAGTAATACACTGAAACAAACACAGGGAGGCAGCCAAAATGAGGAGACAAAGAAACAGGTCCCAAATGAAAGAACAGAACAAAACCCTAGGAAAAGAACTAAGCGAAATGGAGATAAGCAACCTAACAGATGCTGAGTTCAAGATACTGCTTATAAGGATGCTCAATGAACTTAGTGAGAACCTCCGTGAACTTAGTGAGGGCCTCAAGAGCATAAAAAAGAACCAGTCAGAAATCATGGATACACAGTTAGAAATGAAGGAGGCATTAACTGAAATAACGAATAATTTACACAGCTTCAATAATAGAGTACGTAAATCCAAGGACCAAACCATCGATTTGGAATATAAGGAAGCAAAAAATGCCCAATCAGAACAGCAAAAAGAAAAAAGAATCCAGAAAAAGGAGGATAGTGTAAGGAGCCTCTGGGACAACTTTAAGCGTGCCAACATTCGCATCTTGGGGGTGCCAGAAGGAGAAGAGAAAGAACAAGAAATTGAAAACCTGTTTGAAACAATAATGGCAGAAAACTTTCCTAACTTGGTGAAGGAAACAGACATACAAGTCCAGGAAGCACAGAGAGTCCCAAACAAGATGAACCCCAAGAGGCCCACACCAAGACACATCATCATCAAAATGCAAAAGGTTCAAGACAAAGAGAGAATCTTAAAAGCAGCAAGAGAAAAGCAGTTGGTTACCTACAAGGGAGCCCCCATAAGACTGTCAGCTGATTTCTCAAAAGAAACTTTGCAGGCCAGAAGGGAGTGGCAAGAAATATTCAGAGTGATGAAAAGCAAGAACCTACAACCAAGATTACTCTATCCTGCAAAGCTGTCATTTAGAATCGATGGCCATATAAAGACTTTCCCAGACAAGAAGAAGTTAAAGGAGTTCATCACCACCAAACCGTTATTATATGAAATGATAAAGGGTCTTTTTGAAGAAAAGGATAAAATATATGAACAAACAAAATGGCAATGAATACATATCTATCAACAATGGAATCTACAAACAAAATGAACAGGCAGAACAGAAACATTCTCATAGATACAGAGAACATTTTGTTGGTTGCCAGCTGGGAGGGGGGTTGGTGGGATGGGTGAAAAAGGTGAAGGGATTAAGAAGTACAAATTCATTGCTAGACTGACAAATCTCAGAGGGTAAGGGGTTGGGGGGGTGGGAAGAAATAAACCAAAGAACTTCTATGCATAACCAATGGACACAGACAATAGTGTGGGAAAAGATGGGAGGGGGGTGGGAGTGGGGAGGAGGGGGTCAATGGGGGGAAAATGTGGGACATCTGTAATACATTTTACATTCAACAATAAAGATTAAAAAAAAAAAAAAGTGGACATGCTTGCTCTGCAAGAACTGAGTTAAGACATGCCATATCTGGCTAAAATAAGGCAGTCCCCAATTTTGTAACAAATGAACAAAAGATAGGAATAGAGCAAGGGAAGCTTTGTGGTCATCTTGAATATATAAACTTTTAGGAATTTATTTACACATACACTTATTTAAAATTAAGAAGTATATCTAATGTATTAATTTACATTAAATTATTAATTTAACATTTCATAAAACCATGTTATTCAAACTGCATCTTTGACATGTCTTTTACATCAATAAATCTACTTTAAAAAAATTAAGCTATTGTTTGAGTGAATATTCTAGAAAACATCCTCTACATTTCTTTTTAAGATTTCTGAGATGCAACACACTCTTCTGAATCATGCAGTTACTGAAAATTTCACCCTCAGCCACAAGAATCTAGTTGCATAACATTGGATTAGTTTTGTTTTTCATTCATTCTATTGGTGCTTATTTGTGATTTCCATAATGTGACCACTTGCTGTCTGTGTTTTTTAAGTACTGTACTTTTTTAAAAAGTTTCTAATGTGATTATTACTTATATACAATGATATTCAATGTGTCAAATTAGAAGGTTAAATTCCCAAAAATAGTAACTAAAACTTTCTTAGATCTTTGGTCTCTCTTTTTCGTTTAACCAATTATGTCAGTTGATCTCTACACAAATTGAACCAGCAGATGGTGACCCAAATTCATTCATCCTTTTCCATGAAATGATGACTATAATTTCACTGAGAACCCAATAACAAAGACTTTATAAAGTCAAATACAAAGAGAACCCCTTTTCTCTGAAGGCTAATTTCTGGGGAGCAGGGGAGAGTATCTTACCTTATATTTAGTCATCTGTATTAGAGCACATAAAGAGTTAGACATAATTTAAGGCCCCAAAAGATCAATAGTAATACAGTATATAATGATATCCAAAAGAGGATCTCAGGAGAATGAAAACTAGTATGGACTGGAGTAATAAAAGATATTTTTTTTCTCTTTAAAAAATTTTTTTCTTTATTGATTTAAGAGAGGAAGGGAGAGGAAGGGAGAGAGAGAAACATCAGTGAGAGAGAACATCAACTGGCAGGCTCCTACATGCCCTCCACAGGGGATTTGCCCACAACCTTGGCATGTGCCCTGACTGAGAATCAAACCTTTGACCTCTTGGTGCCTGGGTCAATGCTCAACCACTGATCCACACCAGCCGGGCTAAAAAATATTTCTTAAAGAAGTATGATTTAAATTCATACTTGAAGAATATTATAGAATAGACAACGAGAACAAGAAAAAGAATTCCAGGCAGAAAGTGGATGCAAAGATTGAATGTTGAAATAAGTTGAAACAGAAATAGTAGATGATTAAGGGGTTGACCTATTAAAAGAGGAAGGTTCAAATTGGCAAATGATATAGGAGAGAAGATTAGATAGATGATGGAGCGGAGGTGTGGCTGAAATACCAGGCTGAGGAGTTTGGATATTGTATAAGTCTCAGGGAATGAGAGTAGGTGTAATGAACAATCAGATACTTGATTCTCATGTCCTGAAGTTTCTAGCTGACCTCATCCCACAACTGAGAAGACATCAAACTTTTAAAAAACTTTTTCTAAAGAGCAGACAAGGGTACAGTGCAGTTATTCATTACAAATGTCTGGATAGACGGTTCTAATGACAGCTGTGTTTTACTGACATCAGACTTAGATAAGGTCGGGGGTCAGTATTCCAATCAGAATCTTGGAGGTCTCTCTAGGGAATATAACTACAATGGAAATCCTAGGTCACAGAATATGAGTATTTTTCAATTATACTAAATCGTGTCAAACTACTCTCCAAATAACAGTACCAATTTGTACTTCCACCCAAAAGGTATAAAGAGGTTTTCTATTACTTTATATCCTCGCCTACACTAGGTATTTCAGATTTTTTATTTTCTGCCAGTATGATGAGTGTGAAACGTATCTTGTTTTGATTTCTATATCTTTGATTACTAGTGAGAAAGATGCACGTGTATGAGGTATTTGGTTTTCCTTTTTTTTTTTTTTTTTGCCAGTTGCTTATTCCTGGGCTTTCCCTTATTTTTCTACTAGAGCATTTACCTTTGTCTTATTTTATTTGTAATGATTCTTTAAATAATAATATTAACAACACTATTTTACTTGTACTAATTCATGTAATTCTCACAGCAACCCCACAAAGTAGATATTATTCTTATTTTCAATTTACAAATGAGAAAATTATGTCACAGAGAAGTTAAGTAACGTGCCCCAAGTTACAATGCTAGTGAGAAACAGAGTAGAAAGTCAAACTCAGCCATTCTTAACCACATCTTAATACTCGTAACCACTACTCGTAACCACTACACTATACTTCCTACATTCTAGATGTTGATCCTTTTTCGGTATATGCATCATATAATAATTTTACCATTATTTTTCTTAACTTCCCATTTGAAATGGAAATTTTCATATATATACAAAAAGAGACAGAATGAACTCCTATGTACCCATCACCCAGTTTCAACCATTATCATAACTTACCTTGTTTTATCTACATTCCACCCACTTCACCCCTCCTGCATTATTATGAAGCAAATTCCACATACATCATTTCTTCCATGAACATCCTTCATTGTATGTCTCTAAAAGATAAGGACTATCTTTTTTTTTTTTTTTAATCCTCACCCGAGGATATATCTCCATTTTTTTTGTACAGATAGAGTGGGAGGGAGAGAGAGGAAGGGAGAGAGAGAGAGAAACATCGATGTGAAAGGGACACATCGAGTGGCTGCCACCCGCACGACCAACCAGGGCCGGGGACAAACCGCAACCGAAGTACGTGCCCTCAGCGGGAACCGAACTCGGGTCTCTCTGGACCGCAGGCCGACGCTCTAACCGCTGAGCCAAACTGGCCAGGGCGATAAGGACTATCTTAAACATAATCACACCACCATTGTTATACCTAAAGAATAATGATGATTCCTTAGCAATATTTTTAATTCAGTAAATTTTTTTTAACTAAGTTATTTTTATTGGTTGTGATTCAGAAAGAACAATCAGGGGTTCAGCTACCCAATCAGAATTTCAGATGCAAAGTGTTAAAAGTCCATCAAATAATTAAATATCTCAAACACAGATTCTAGAGCAACAGGAAATAACCACTGATACAGAAGAACAGTGGTCACCGCAAAGTAAGAATGAGAATTCTGATTTTGTGACAATTGTCTGGTGATATACAGGCATTTGTCTCCACAAAGTTGGAGAAACCACGTGAGGACTAGTGGTTTCCCATAAACATCATTTCTTTGAGCTCCTCCAAAGGTCTTCACTGCAATTGATTCCCATTTAATTTCTCAAACATGGCTCCAAGTCTATATTCAATTTCTTTTCCAAAGATGAAATCCCACATCTGGGAGGTAAGAGCTTGCCCTGGCTGGTTTTGCTCAGTGGTTAGAGTGTCAGCCTGCGGACCAATGAGTTGTGGATTCGATTCCAGTCAAGGGCATGTACCTCGGTTGCAGTTTGTCCCTGGCCCTGGTTGGGGTCGTGCAGGAGGCAACCAATCGATGTGTCCCTCTCACATTGATGTTTCTCTCTCTCTCTTTCCCACTCTATCTGGGGCTCTGGCAGAGGGAGGTCAGACTGGACTGGAACTCTGTGGGGACAACCTGGATTTGGGGGGCTGTCAGAGTCCTTGCTGAGTTGCAGCCACAAAGGACGGTGGCCAGCCTGCTCCTTCCCAGAGCTGTGGGGAAAAGCAGCAGCCCCTCCCTTGGAGATTAATTCAGTAAATTTTTTGAAAAATAAAAAATCCTTTCTTAAACAAAACTCTAACTGCAATTTTAACTGCTACATTCTTATAATAGTATCATCTAATTAATTTTGTTGTTTTCTTGCAATATAAAACCAATGTTAGTAAAACAACTTTCCCTATCATTAAAAGAGGAGAAATCGGAAAGGGGTACTTGTAAACTGAAAGGATGAGCTTAAAAAATAATATACCAATTGATCTCTTTCTAGCATTACTAGCCCCCAGTGTTAGATCTGACTATCACTGGAGTTGTAGGGACTATAGGATTTGTAGCAAGAACATTGAAATAGAGCCAAATTCTTTATTCAACAGAATCCACTAATAGTGTGGGCAGGAAATTGGCAGTGAGAGCCAAGATAGGGAGGAGGATGGGATTTCAACAATTTTCCTTGTTCCAAACAGCCAGGTACTGTGGCTATTGATGGCAGCTGGGAGTAGGGAGTCCTCCTGAGAGAAGGAATGGGCCGGAGAAGGCCTTGGCCCTGACATCAACGTACAATGCTGTTAACCTGCTCCCATCCAGCTCCATATCCTCATCTACTTGTCACTTTGAAAACCATTTTTGTCAGCTGGCTCCTGCCATCCTGCTTCTGTGTTAACTATTTCTTGATAAGAGGAGAATCAACTGTAGCAGGTAAACAGGAAGCAGAGCATTTATCTTTTATCACCTAAACTCCGCACTCGTAAGAATTAAAAGTTTCCATTTCTCTCTATCCTAAAAAGAAACAAAAACCACTGCAAACTATGTCTTGCCACAGCCTGGTCCCATTCCCATTGATATGCTCTGGACTGATTAACAAGAGAGACTATATGGACTGTGTTATGCCAAGGACAGACAGCACTGTGGAACTTGAATTATTTTCTGAGGAGGGTCACTATTCTAACATATGACTGTCTCCTCTTCAGGAAGGAGTTGGTGTGACTAGACACATTTGCTCTCCTGACCCGTGTCTTCCCAGGGCTCTCGCCCTCAGCAGAGGGAATTCAGGCTCCAGTCAGATGCTCTTGCCTCAAGTCTCCACCCGCATTTCACAGGCCTGCAGTGTCAGAACACACTACCTCTGTCTCCCTGACTGCTGCTGTCCTTATGCCTTGTAAACAGCCTGCCAGTGAGGGAGCTCAATGAGGTTCTCAGGCCCCTTTTACCTTGAGGACCTACATTCTGCAGGGATTTCACATTTATCTTGAGAAAGTACTTCTCTGTCACACAGGATGGTCAGTCTGTGGTCTCCACATCACACAATGGATACAGAGCCTCAGAAACTCTTCAGCAGTCTGAGCTGACCATTACTCAGTTTTTCATCCTGGAATGAGTTTTACAGCTGAGGAATCTGTAAAACTGGTTGTGTCTGATCCAAAAGGATAGAAGGGATGGGATACAGAGCTTGGCTGCCCAGAAAATGGCACATATCAATTTGATTCACATACTGAATAGCAAAAGAATCACACCACTATCAGTACTGCCAAACTACAGATGGTCCAAAGGTTTCTCCCACTAATCTTTTCTTTAAGATTACTTGTGGAGTAGTTCAGAACCTTTCCTCGCAGTGAGGAAATCCCATACTCAAGTGCCATGGTCACCTATACTCCATTACCTAGAACTGACTTCCATTAGGAGTCCCTTAACATTTTACACTCCAGACTTTCTGAAAATCACACATTCACTTATAAGCACGAATCCTAAAATATTATGATGCCTCCACAACTCCAACTTAATGCTAGTGGTACCAAAAGAGCAATCAGTTCAACAGCTGATTTTACCCAACTACTCCACATCCATTCCATACAAAGATAAAAGTTGAGTTTGATATTCCCTCTTTTGGGGGGAGGGGGGAATCGATGAGCTGCCTTCTACAGACGCCCCAACCAGGACCGGGAATCGAACCTGCAACTCAGGTATGTGCCCTTGACCAGAAATCAAATCCATGACCCTTCAGTCCACGGGCCAACGCTCTAACCACTGAGCAACTCCAGCCAGGGCTGACATTCCCTCTTCTTCGATGAAACTCGGGTACTTGTACACATCCAAGAAGCCCTTTTGCCTAACCATATAATGAATATTTTTCAATGACCACTTTTCCCTGCAACTATTGGGAGTCTCCAAATTCTATAGTAACAAAGGGCACTGAGATGGACCTATCTATGAAGAAAATTCACCCCCAAAGAGGATACTGTAAACACATCAGTTGAAAATGTGTGTCTCTCCCCAGCCTCATGCTGTTGGTGACAAGCAGGGCACCAGCAGGTGGGCCACATCCCTGTTCTGCAGACAGGGCAGCTGCCTTCGGTCTCAGCAAGAAAAAGCCCTACTTCACCTCCCATCTCTCGCTGCTCTGGGATCCTAAAGTGTTTATTTCTTCTGCTACAGAGGCTAACATGCCAACTAAAGTTCCTCAGTCACTGATGAATTATAACTTCAGTCACTGTGCTACCCAGGGTCTTGCCGAGTCCTCCTTTCCTCTCAGTGTTCAGATCTGAATTCTCACTTGCTCCTTAACCCTAAAAACATTCCCAGCACCCAGTACCATCACTATTACCACCACCTATACCTTGATATATACCTCACAAATAAAAACTTATCAAAGCCATAAACAAGTCCAATCAAAAAACCAATGTTTTCTAGCCTCAAACCTTCAAACTACCTGGATTAATCTCCAGATAACTGCTCTAGATTAATCCTGCTCAGGATTACTCTCCAGATAACTCTATGTCCCTCTCCTCTAATGCCAGAATTAGGAACCAAAGGAGGATTAGCCCTGTCCACCTCTACAAATATTGAATGAGTGTTGTCATTAGCTATGTCCCCCAGGAGCAGGATTGCATCAGCTCTAATAAGAACATTCTCCTGGGGAGAAGAGCAATTACATCAAAGACAGTTACCTTAGTCCTTCAACGCTCCTTACACCTTTTCCACTCATTTCAGAGACTTGGCTGGACCTCCCTCATCCTTTGTGCTACACCACAAACTCCTTGTGGCGGGGAAGCTAATAAACAGACCTGCGTGAGAGTAAGTACTAACTAGCACAGCACCTTGAGAGATAACCCCACCTGAAAGCTCAAGCAATTATGCTGCATGTTAACTGGAATCAGGGATTCCCCAGAGCATCCAGGGGCAGACCCGAAATAGATCCTGTTTTCCAAATCCAGCAGTCACTAACTCCCAGTCCCCGACATAGGGGTAAGTTTGAGAAGAAGCCCCAAGGTCCTCACTACTCACCATACTCCACTTTAGTAAGTTTGAGAGCCAGGAATCCAAACAACTGTTTTCCTATCCCTGGGACATGCCCACCTACCTCCTCCAGACCCCATGATGGGGTGTGGCCAGCCTCCAAAGAAAGATTGCCATCCTCTTCTGAAAATGTTGTGGAGCTCTTTTCAGGTTCTGTATCCCTAGGCCGGATCCCACGTAAGTGTGGACCACTGGTGCCATAGCCAGAGGAGGAGGGCAAAATGCTCCCAGTCATGCCATTGATGGACAAATCACTCCGAGAAGCAGGCAGCTGGGGACCTTGGGGGGGCACTTGACCCATGAGGGCAGGCTCTGTACGTCTGTGGCCTCTCAGCTGCTCCAATAGTGATGAAGGGACAGAACACTCTGCAATCCAGGAACCTGTCTCAGGGACATTTACAATACCCTTGGTTCCTCCCCCCACACTCCAGCCCTCTGAAAGTTGGTCTTCATCTCCTGTGCTGCTGGGGTGGTTCATCCTGGGGAAAGTGCTGCTCTGGTATCCAGGCTGAGTATCTACTCTCTCCACTGCAGTCTCTCCTTGCAAAGGCAGCAGCACAGCCCTGCTGCTGCAGGAAGCTGTCCTCGGAAATTCCACCAGTTGGCTCACTGACTTCTCACAGTTCCTCTCTGCTGGGTTATCAAGCAGGTGAGCGATGACAGTCATCCCCTCTTCCAGGGAATCCCAGACCCCTCCGGCAACTGATGACTCATTCTCTAGCAAAAGGTGGGCAGTCTGGATCTCCCCCTGGAACCTCTCCTTCACCTGCACGATCATCCCTTGATCTCCCACTCCTGAGTTGGGGGCCGAGTCCTCAGGTGGTAAAATGTCTAGGGGGGGATGTTCTACCCCTTCCACTCCTTCCTCCTTTCGGAGACTCACTATTAACTTCGTTAGGGTTTCTTTCTCTTCAATGACTCCAGTTCCTTCCAAGGGTTCTTCCTCAGGGGATACCTCTGGAGTAGAGGTTTTCTTCCTCCTCCACTTCCTTTTGAACCGAACTCTTTTCTTAGGAGATATAGGAGCCTTCTCAGGAATAGCTACTGAATCTTTCGACTCCTTAACACAGCCCAGTGAATTTCCCATTGCTTCCCTCTCCTAATCTTAGCAAAAAAGCAGCTAAACCGGCCCTGGGATCTCAGAGAAATCCCAAGCTTGGCTTCATCGGATTAGATGCACATTTAAAAACATGCACTGTGCCGGCAATCCCTCCAATTCTTTCTCCCTCCCTCCCCGCCTCTCTCTGTCTCTTCCAGCCGCTGCGATTCAGACAGCCATCTTACAGGCTCAGAGCTGCAACAAGACAAATTCAAAGCATCTCACTGCAGTTCAGAAATCACTTGACCTAAAAGCAGACAGAAACCGGATTGGCTGCAGCTTCCTCTCTCCAAATATGAGGTAATTGGAACACTGCCCTCAGAAACACAAACAGAAAGCAAAAAGAGCCAGAAACCAGGGGAGGGGAGAAATTAGGGAGGGAGAGGAGGAGGGGGAGATTGTAAGAGTAAAGGGAAAAGGGAGGGGGAAGAGGAGAGGCCATGGAAGAAGGTAATGTGGAGGAAGGAGGAGGAGAAAGAGGGAAAAAGCAAACCAACACTGCTGGAACCAACCAGGAAGGGAAGGGCCAAGAAGAACCAGGGCTGGGCATGCTGCAATTATGGCCCCGAAACTCAGAAAGGAAATGGATTTTAATTGTTGTACTAAGATGACCATAAGATAATATCAAGCAAAATAGACATATTCTCTATTTTTTCAGGTCAGAAATATAATTATTTTAACCAAATTATAACCTAAGAGAGACTAGAGCCAAATTCTCAGTTAAGAAAAGAAACAATGGCTTTAAAGATCTAGCCTCTTGTAGCATCTATTTCCTTCCTCTGAGAGAGAGAGAAATACCTGTTAAATCTGCTTGACCCAATGACACACAGGAAAAACCTAGAAATTATTTCTGAGTATAGGATCTGAACACTCGGTAAAAAGGACACCACTTCCAAATACAAGAAAGGCAGCGTCTCTGCTGAACGATATGGGAGAACAGCAGAGCTGCTGCTGCTGACAGCTAACATTATTTTAGCGTTTGTTATGTGCTAAATCCTGTGCTAAGCTATGGATTATCTTATTTAATTCCCACAGTAACCATAAAAGGTCAAAACTATTATTTTACATTTGACAGGTAAAGAAACAGAGGTTTAAGAAAGTTGATTAGTTTGCTCAAGGCTACACAGTTAGTCAGTGGCAAAGCCAGAGCATGAACTCCTGTTTAAGACCTTTAATTTCAATCCCATGTTACACAAGCTTCTAACTATGGCCAGGATGGAAGTCTGTACTCAGTTAAGTAAAACAAGAAGATTCCCCCACTGTTCTGAATTAGGCAACTAGACTCAATTGGACCGAGGGCTCAAACAGATACAGCACTTGCTATTGAGAGCAAGGGAGGAAGTTGCTAAAATGTGGCCCAGATGAATTTTACTTAAATTGCAATAGGGCAGGAATTCTGAAGAACAGGCCTAGGAAGTTGAATTCAAAAGTCACCCTGTTTTGCCAATGGGATTTGCCCACCCCGATTTTCAGTTTAGTGTCTGACAGATGAGATACCACCACAACCCACAGGGTTCTGAATGGAGTGGAAAAAAAGAGGTTAGATGAGTTCCTTCTTGGTTGCAGCTATTTAGTCTATACCAAAGGATCCAGCCCACATAGCAGAAGCAGCAGCCTGCCTGGCTCTAGCTATGTCAGCCCTAAAGATTTCTATCAGTACAGCCCTACCCACCTTTCCTGGAAACTTGAAAATCGCCCTCCACAAAAGCAGAGCAGTAAGAAGCCCTAAATCCACTGCCCACGAGACCCCTTCTGAGACCCTGACTGCTTCACCACTGCCTTTTCCTAAGGCAGACTGCAAAGCTGCAGCACCATCTTATGGTCATCATAAGCCACAGCAAGAAACAAGACAGGGAGACTAGCATGGGACAGAAAATCAGACTACAGGAAATCATTTACTCAGCAAAAATTCTGACATTCCAATATAATTCTCTAAGCAGACACCAAGCCTTCATTCCTCCAACAAAGAGAACTGAAACTTTTAATATGCATACCCTAAGGCCTGGCTTGAATTCTATTCATGAAATACAAGTAAACCAAATTCCTGAACCTGATCAACTCTGGGCCAAGAGAGACAGCTGTTTAATATGACTGCTACTGCTGTAGGGTTTTCCTGAGAAGCCTGACAGAACCGAGCACATTTACTTCTGGAAGCATTTTCTTTTTAAATTTTTGCATATGTCAAACAAATCAGGCCTTTATTTCCTTCTGCTCCAAAGAAAAAGTAGTCTAGGAAGGGAGCAGAGAGATTTTAGTAAGGTAGACTAGGTTCAAAGTCCCAGCTCTTTTAACTTAGCAGTTAAGTAGCTTAACTAGCTGGGTGATTCAGTTTCCTTACCTGTAAAATATGGACACGATCACCTACTTAATGGGGTTACAGAAAGGGTGAATGAGATCATGTCTATAAAGTGCTTGGCTCAGTGACTGGTCTACAAGTAAACCCCTTTTCTTCCCATTTATTACTGGAGCTGAAAGATATGAGACACTCCACCACTACTACCACCACACTCTTTTTCTTGACTAGGCTCTAAGGAAAAAGTATGTTCCAAGGTCCAAAGTTTGGGTGCTCCTTTTTCTTTGGAGTCACTCTGCTTCCACTATTTAATTAAGTTAACGGATCACCAGGACTTTCCCCCGGGTCTTTTTCTCCTTTAGCCTGAGCTCTTAACAAGCAGACTGCTGCTTTCTTGGAAAGCACTTTTAGGGCCTACCTATTCTTCCTGTCTTCTTTGGCTTTTTCCCATGTTTACTCCCCATAGGTCTCCCACAAAGACAGCCAGAGTGAGACTCCAGAGTGAAAGAGCTCGCTCATTCATCCCACAAACATGAACGGTGCCTCATCTGCATGCCAGGCACTAAGCACTGTAAAGTACACACAAATATAAACCTCAAGTCTTGTGAGGATTTAAAAAAGAAAAAAAAGCCCTGGCCGGTTTGGCTCAGCGGTTAGAGTGTCGGCCCGCGGACCAATAAACCTCAAGTCTACCCAGCTAAGATCACTCTTGACCTGAACTCCCTGAAGTTTTTAAAATTCAGAATGCTAGATATACACTAGTGCTTAATAAACAATTGAGAGTTGGAAAACTAATTTCATCAGATTCTGACTTTCAAGAACTTATCTTTTAGAAAAATTATAAATCCTAACATGTACCTTCAAACTGGCCTGGACAAAACCAAGAGATAAGAAATACTATTATTAGTGTCTGGATGTGTAACCCCCAAATGTCAGTTTACCTCTGTGTCTGTTTGCTCATCAACAAATGGGCACAGAAAAATAGACATCATTCTATTTTTCTGGTCTACCTTACCACACTCTTTGAGATCTAATTCATAAAATGTAAATTCACTGAACACATATTGAGTGACTATTCTATGCCAGTCAAAGAAAACAAGGAAAGAGTTAAAATCCCTACTGTTATTAAGCTTGCACCCTAGTGCAGGGATCCACACAACAAATATGTCAGACAGTAATAGGTGTTATCCAACACAACACTATAAGTCATACAGTGCTTCTGAGAGTAATGTGGCAAAATAAAGGAATGTATACAACCCAGCCCAGGTATCTATCCAAAAGACCCTCTTGGCTATATGCTTTAGAACACAAGTACACAGATGTCATATGCATTAATGAATGCCTTCTTCATACAATTAAATCACAGACTGCAAGTAATAGCTGTGGCACAGTTGCAGGGGCTCCATTCCCATTACAGTCCAAATAAATTACTTAAAATGAACAAATCTGGTCCTCCTTTATCAACATGAAAAAAACTCAAAAATAAAGTTCAGATTTTAAAAAGCAAGATATGTAAAAGATACTCCTTGTGCCAAATATAAAAACATACAAACAACAGCACACATTGTTTATGAATACCTCTCTGTCAAAGGTACAATGGCATAGATGGGAATGATATACATCAACTTCAGGATAATGTGTACCTGGGGGTCGGAGAGGGCAAGAAAAATTGGCTGTATCTAAAATGTTTTATTTCTTTAAAAAGAAAAAAATCTGAAGCAAATATAACAAAAATATTAACAGCTACTTAATTTTGAAGGTGACTACACACACATGAAGATTTGTATGTACTTTTCTGAGCACTTAATATTTTCATAACTTAAGATAAAAATATTCCCTATCATTTAGTACATATCTTTTTAATATGTTAAGACATTTTGGAAACCATAAACCTCTTTATAAAGTTATCAATACTACCAGTTTCATAAGTAGTAGCAAATTTTTAATCTGGAACCAGCCTCTCCTTCAACTGATTGTTCCCTTGATATGACAACCATGACCTATATCTGTATCATTCTTCTACTTTATTTGCACCAAAAACAGAGATCGACTATAAAGACTGTTTTACTGATCCCCTAACATTTGATAGTTCTATTCTGCATTTCTATTTTGCTATATATAGCACATGTTCTTAGTGGAAACAGCTAACAGACACTCCATAATAAAAGGCTAGAAAACCAAAATGACACATAACTAGCAAGATACATATCACATCCTATCTAACGCAAGACATGAAGGACAGCTCTATATAATCCTTTACCAGCCAACCAAAAACTTTGCAAACAGGGAGTCTTTTCCCACACTCCCAAATACCTAGCTAATACTACAGGCAAACACCAGGACTTCAAAAATAGCAAAGAAAGGAATTAGTAATTAGTTGCATCTAGCAGCAAAGCTTCCCTCTATGAGAATACAAAATAGACATTCAGTTACGCTGAAATACCAAAAAAGAAAAGCAGGTGGCCAATATGCATGCACAAGACAAAGTCAAAGCTGTTTATATCTTCCAGTAAAATTGGTAACAGGGCAAAGAGCAGTGGGCTAGGTCGAAAGCCCTGAAAGTTACTAAAATAAAAAATTGTTAAGTAACATGTTATGTTCTACCTCCCTGTCCCTGATTCTTTAAATCTCTTTTGAGTAATTTTATAGTATTTCTCTTATCATTCCTTTGAATTATAGAGTCAAACTGGATGGACTCCACGCCCAATTCAATTGTGTATCATTCAATGACTCTACCTAAGACCTTGCTCATTGCTAGTCCTCAATAAATGTGTGTAGAATTCAATTAAATGATACATTTTCCTAGAAACTAAAAGCACAAGGAGATATCATTTCACACTCACTGTGACTGCTATAATCTAAAGGACAGACAACAAATGTTGGTGAAGAAGTGGATACGGAGAAACAGAAACTCTAACTCATTGCTGGTGGGAATGTAAAATGGTGCAGCCACTTTGGAAGACCGTCTGGCAGTTTCTTACAAAGTTATACATAAACTTACCATACAACTCAACAATTCCACTCCTAGGTATATATCCAAGAGAAATGAAAACATGCATCCATACAAAAATGAGTACTCAAATATTCATATCAACACTTTATAATAGCAAAAACATAATAATACAAATTTCCATCAACTGCTGAACAAACAAAATATATGGTATATCCATACAACAGAATACTACTCAGCAATAAAAAAGGAATGAAGAACTGACACACACTACAACATGGATGAACCTCAAAGACATTATGCTCAGTGAAAGAAGCCACACACAAAAGATTATGTATTATATGATTCCATTTAGGTGAAATGTCCAGAATAGGTAAATCTAAAGAGACAGAAAATAGATTAGTGGTTGTTTGAGGCTGGGGATGGGAATAGAGGGCTGTAAATGAGCAAAAGGATTATACTGGGATGATGAATAGGTTCTAAACTGAATTATGGTGATTATTGTACAACTCATAAAAAAATCACTGAAATATGCCCTGGCCAGTTTGGCTCAGCAGTTGGAGCATCGACCTGCAGTCCAAAGAGACCCTGGTTCAGTTCCTGCTAGGGCACGTGCCTCAGTTGTGGTTTGTTCCGGCCCTGGTTGGGTCATGCAGGTGGCAACCACTCGATGTGTCCCTTTCACGTTGATGTTTCTCTCACTCTCTCTTCCTCTCTCTCCCTCCCACTCTATCTGAACAAAACATGGAAAAATGTCCTCGAGCAAAGATAAAAAAAAAAAATCACTGAAATATACAAGAAGGATCAATTTTATGGTATGTAAAATATACTTCAATAAAGTTGTTTCTTAAAAAGTCTGTATTTTCCAAAAATAAAACAAAATAACCCAAAAGATGTTTTTAAAAAGTTAGCTAACTAGTGTTGGTCAGGTGGCTCAGTTGGTTGGAGTGTTGTCCCGTATACCAAAAGGCTGCAGATTCAAATCCCAGTCAGGGCATATACCTAGGTTGTGGGTTGGATCCCCAGTCAGGCATGTATAGGAGGCAATCAGTGTTTCTCTCACATCATTGTTTCTCTCCCCCCTACACCCAACTCTCTCTCTAAAAATCGATTTTTAAAAAAACACATCCTTGGGTGAAGATTTAAAAAAAATTTTAAGTTAGCTAACTATACGAAAAGGGAAGAAACAGGATGAAGAGAGCAAGGATGAGCGCTGGACTTCTCTGAATACACCTTGTACTCACTTTCAAAAATTCACTTTTGGAACACTGTAAATAAATAATGTATACAATATAATCTATATAATGAAAAATAAAACTGAAAGGGGAAAAAATCTCTAAAAACAGAGCAAATAAAAACAAATGAACCTAATCATACATTGAATGGATGGCTTAACAACACAGAGATAAATTATTTCAAATGACTTTAAAATACAATTATTTGTATGTCCTTAAAAAATATACACTAAGGACAAAAAGAAGTGCAAAGAAATAATACACTTCTTAGTAATATTTTTAATAATAAACTGATCCCAGCCAATGTGGCTCACTGGTTGAGCATACTGACCCATGCACCAAGAGGTCGCTGGTTCGATTCCCGGTCAGGGTACATGCCCAGGTTGTGGACCCAGTCCCCCAGTGAGGGGCATGCAGAAGACGGCCAATCGATGTTCTCTCTCATCAATGTTCTCTCTCTCTCTCCTTTCCTCTCTCTAAAATCAATAAAGAAAATATTTCCTCTCTCTAAAATCAATAAAGAAAATATATTTTAAAAAATAACATTGATATTGTTATTTTGATTCAACATAAATAATGTATGATTTTACAGACATATGTGTATGTATGCATAAGAAAAGGAATGTGATATGTTACTGTGGTTAGGATTGAGATATTCAGCCTAAGAAAAAAGGATAAAAATATAGGAGTGGGCAAAAGTACGTTTACAGTTGTTCGAATAGAAAAAGACATGCACACCAACTGGTGTGTCTCAGTGGACTGAGCTCATCCCATGGACTGAGAGGTTCCAGTTTGATTCCTGATCAGGGCACAGCCCAGGGTTGTGGGCTCAATCCCCAGGAGGGGGTGTACAGGAAGCAGCCAATTGATATTTCTCTCTCACATCGGTATTTCTATCTTTCTCTCCCTTCCTCTCTCTATAAAAAAATCAATAAAAACATATTAAAAAAAAAAAAAGACATTCATTCAGGTTATAATTATTACAATAGCTTTACTAATTCTTTTTCTCATACTCATAACTGCAAGCCTACTTTTGCCCACTCTGTATAAAGTCAAAGAAGTTAAATAAAACTCTGTAATTCTAAATTTGTATTAGAAATAGCAGTATAAATTAATGATTTTTTAAAAAGAGAAAAATACAGTATTGACAGCTCTGTCCAGAGGAAAATGTCCAAAACCACTGACCAATCAGTAGCACTCAGACTGTCAATAAAAAATTAGAGCTCCTGCTCTGGCCAGTTTGGCTTAGTGGTTAGAGCATCGGCCTGCAGTCCAGAAAGACCCGGGTTCAGTTCCCGCTAAGGGCATGTGCCTCGGTTGCAGTTTGTCCCCGGCCCTGGTTGGTCGTGCAGGTGGCAGCCACTCGATGTGTCTGTCCCTTTCACATCGATGTTTCTCTCTCTCTTTTCCTCTCTCTCCCTCCCACTCTATCTGAACAGAAAATGGAAAAATGTCCTCAGGTGACGATAAAAAAAAAAATTAGAGCTCCTGCCCTGGCCGATTTGGCTCAGCGGTTAGAGCGTCAACCTGCGGTCCAGGGAGACCCAGGTTCGGTTCCCGCTAAGGGTGCATACCTTGGGTGCAGTTCGTCCTCGGCCCTGGTTGGTTGTGTGGTTGGCAGCCACTCAATGTGTCCCTTTCACGTTGATGTTTCTCTCTGTCTCCCTCCCACTTTACTTGAACAAAAAATGGAAGAATGTCCTCGGGTGAGGATAAAAAAAAAATTAGAGCTCCTTGAAGAAATTGCTAATTTCAGTTCTGGGACAAGAAATATATCTACAAAGAGTCTAAAACATCTCATCTCACAAGAAATAAAGGAAATGATAAAAGAATATGGAGGTCATGCCAAAGGACTCAGAGTCTCAACTTTGAAAGGCTATTTGAGTATTAGAAAGAATAATAGCTATATGTGATTGAAACACATTTGAGCCTGTTTTTAAAAATCCATGAGTCATAGTGATACTTGGGGGGGGGGGTTAACAAATAAACATCATTGGTCACCTCTGGAGCATCCCAGAGAACCAACTAATTATTCTAAAAACTAATAAACACAGGGAAAGTTGGGATTATTTATCTTTTTATTTTATCTCTCCCACAGGAGCTTTCAGGGTAACTGATACGGTGAAGCTCTTCTTTATAGAAGTACTACAGACAAATAATAAAAAATAAATTATAGAATTTGAGTATCACCACTTTGTAACTTCTAAAGAAATAACAGAACTAGCAATGATGATCAGTAGCTGCTAAAACTATTAGGTGAAGAGCTAACAGGAAATGAAGCATGGATTGAGCGGGCTGATAACATCTGACCCCACTAATCAATCTTGGCATCATGAAAAGAGAGACAATAGACATTACATGTTTCCTGGTGTACAGCAGTAAAAGTACACAGCATATCACTACCCTGTTGCCCACCCCCTCCAAATGAACCTGAATGTGACTGAGCCTCAGGTCTATATCTAAACCACCAGCTTATAGGCAATACAGTATAGGGATGAAGGACAGTGTTAGAAGACATGCCAGAGATGCCATCAGCATCTTTATAAACCTTATAGGACAAAAGATCTAATTTCTTCAACAAATTTCATGGAGATGGAGATGAAAATTTAATGCAATATGTGGACCTTGTTTGGATTCTGATTCAAACAACCATTTTTTAAAATGAGGTAACTGGGGCCCTGGCCAATATGGCTCAGTTGATCAAACATTGTCCCATGCACCAAAAGGTTGTTGGTTTAATTCCGGGTCAGGGCACATACCCAGGTGGTGGGTTCCATCTCCTTTGGAGCATGTTTGGGAGGCAACCAATCAACGTTTCTCTCTCACATCAATGTGTGTGTGTCTCTCTCCCAAATTAATAAAAATATATCTTTAATTTTTTTTAGAATTTTATTTATTTTTAAATATTTTTTCTTTACTGAATTTTAGAGAGACAGAGAGAGAGAGAGAGATAGAAACATCGATGAGAGAGAACATCAATTGGCCGCCTCCTGCTTTCCCCCCACTGGCGATTGGGCCCACAACCTGGGCATGTGCCCTGACCAGGAATCGAACCGGCAGCCTCTTGATGCATGGATTGACGCTCAACCACTGAGCCACACCAGCCAGGTGAGAATTTTTTTTTAAAAGAGCATCTTAAAGAGGTACACACTGAAATATTTCCAGATGAAATAATATGATGTCTGGGATTTCTTTTGAATTAACCTACTAGGGTTTCAGGAGTGGATCAGGATATAGAAGACATTTTTCATAAGTTTTTATTTAACTCTTTTTCTTTATTGATGTTAGAGAGAGAGAGAGGAAGAAAGAGATAGAAACATCAATGATAGAAAACATCGATTGGATGCCTCCTGCATGCCCCCCACTGGGGATCAGGCCCACAATCTGGGCATGTGCCCTGACCGGGAATCGAACCAGTGACCTCTTGGTGCATGAGTCGACGCTCAACCACTGAGCCACATCAGCGGGGCTCATAACAAGTTTTTAAAGAGAGAAAGAAATTATTCCTCATGGAGCTTTTAAAGATAGGAATAGCTCCAGTACCCCATCTCTTCTGCCCCAGCAATGGTTTAATTAACCGATTGGGTTTTCATTCCTTGGCCCCTGAGTTTCCTTTTTAAAGAGATTTAGTTGTAGTCAGGATAAACACAGACACTGTGACAGATTCCCCTTACCTCATACATATGAGAATAACATTGGGCATCAATAGTGACAGCAGGTTTGTAGAGAAAATACAGCTTCTCTTAAAAAATTCCTCTGTTCACAAGGATTCTAATGGGATAACTCTAGACCTCAACGAAAGCTCAACAAAGTTCCTGTTTCCACCCTGCGAAGGGACACCTTACCAGGTTCGTGCTACTGGTTATCCCTATATCCAAAGCATGCCTGAGACCACTCCATGGTTCTACCTCCACACTTTCCTACGCCAACCCATGCTGTCAATTGCCAGCACTAGCTCCAAACCAGAGCCCCTAAACTCCCAGAATTGTCTCAGGTTCCTGGCAACTGTCATACACCTACTGTTCTGCTTTCAACCAGCAGGTGGTGCTAACTCATCAAATAGGACATCACAGTGGCCTCAGCCCCCAGAGTCAGTCAGTGCCTTACTACATTAGCCTTCTTTTTCCACCTGCCCAAGAAGTGCTCCCTCTAATCTATCAACCTCCTGTACAGCATTGGGTACGGGAGAGCTGTCTGAGAAATAGCTTTGCTTAGTTTTGCTAAAGTGATTCAAATAGTCTTTTTATAAAGATACAGCTGCATTTACTTGAAAAGGGGTGGCCCGCTTATGAAAGCTCGGTGACTGAACACTACCAACACGCTACTGCTCTTGGATATGATTAATGCTACAAGGTTGTGCTTACAAACACATACATAAACCCAGCCACTAAGGTGCTTGCTATGGAATGAATGTTTGCCCGTGTACCCCCCGCGCCCTTCCAATTCATATGTTGAAGCCCTAACCCTCAACGTGACTGGATTTGGAGGTGGGACATTTGGGAGGTAATTATGTGTTTATTTTATTTTATTTTTTTTCCCATCCTCACCCAAGGACATTTTTCCATTTTTTGTACAGATAGAGTGGGAGGGAGAGAGAAGAGAGAGAGAGAAACATCGATGTGAAAGGGACACATTGAGTGGCTGCCACCCGCACGACCAACCAGGGCCGGGGACAAACTGCAACCGAGGTACATGCCCCTAGCGGGAACTGAACCCCGGTCTCTCCGGACCCCAGGCTGACGCTCTAACCGCTGAGCCAAACTGGCCAGGGCTAATTATGTGTTTAGATGAGGTCAGAGAGTGAAACCCCCATAATCAAACTAATGCCATTATAAAAAGATGAAGAAACACGAGACCTCTTTCTTTGCAGTGCATGTACCAAGAAAAGGTCATATAAGGACAGAAACCAGGAAGAGGACCCTCATCAAGAACCTAACCATACTGGCACCCTGATCTCAGATTTCCAACCTCCAGAACTATGAAAAATAAATGCCTGTTTGTTTACACCACACAGTCTACGATAGGATTTCGTTAGAGCAGCCCAAATGACAAAGACAGTGCTACAATTAACCAGGCTTGTTTTAAGATTATTAGAGTCCAGGAAAAGTCTATATCAAAACAGGATTAAAAGCCTTCACTCCACCCTTTTCAAACACCACAACCAAGACCTCTCCCACCCCTCATACTCTGAGTACCTAAAGAGCAAGTTTTGACCCAGCTCTTCTAATACCCAGACAGTCAATTATAGGGGAAAGCAAAACAAGTGAAAAATCCCATTTCATCATGAAAATGATTAGGAAGTTCTGAGTTTAGGGTGCAATGTCTTTATCTCCAGGCCAATCCTTATCTGCCTTTCCAACTCCCACTCTTACCCTTGTTCCCTGCCAAATACAGAAAAGAAAGGTCCGATGTGCCTGTGGAAGGAAGTGCAACTTCTAGTTCTTTCTAGGCCACGTCCAAACCAAGCAACAGGGACCCTGAACTTCACAGACCCTACCTGGAAGTGCAAAATAATGGTCCAGATCAGGCCCAGGGTCAGCTTGGGGTTGCCATCTGTAATGTCATCATTGCGAATATTCACCAGTTTCACCTGAAAAAGGAACAAAAAGCTGGTCTCAGAGTTCGGTGACTTTTGTTTTGATTTCATTTTTATAGATTTTTCACCATTTATATACAGTTAAATTTATTTATTTTTTGTTGTACAATTCTATGACTTTTAAAACATGGATCATGTTACTACAAAGATAATCAGAATAACAGAACGGTCTCATCATCCCAAAAAGATAACCCTATGTTTCCCCTTTGTTTTTGTTTTTCTTTTATCCTCACCCAAGGACATTTTTTTGTTGTTGTTCAGATAGAGTAGGAGGGAGAGAGAGAGAGAAACATCGATGTGAAAGGGACACATCGAGTGGCCGCCACCCGCACGACCAACCAGGGCCGGGGACAAACTGCAACCAAGGTACATGCCCTTAGCGAGAACCGAACCCGGGTCTCTCGGGACCGCAGGCTGATGCTCTAACCGCTGAACCAAACCAGCCAGGGCTATGTTGCCCCTTTGTAATCAAACCCTGCCTCCACCCCTAACTCCCTGCAACCACTTATCTGATCCCAGTTTTGCTTTTTCCAGAATGTCATATAAATGGAATCATACAGTACATAATGTTTTGAACTGGCTTTTTTTTTTTCACTCAACACAACACCCCTGAGATCACCATCCAACTCACTGCATGTATCAATAGTTAGCTCCTTTTATTGCTGAGCAGTCTTCCACTATATCAATACACAACACTGTGTTTATCATTTCATCCACTGAAGGACATTGGGGTGATTTCTTGGCGCAATTATGCATAAAGCTCCTATATTCGTGCAGAGGTTTTAGTGTGAGCATATGTTTTCATTGTTCTAGGGTAAATTCCTACGAGTGGGACTGCTAGGTCATATGGTATATGTTTAGCTTTATAAGAAATTGCCAAACTATTTTCCAGCGTGACTGTACTATTTTACATTCCCAGCAGCAAAGCAACCTTGCAAGCACATGGTATTGTGAGTTGCTTTTTTATTTAATTAATTAATTAATTAGTTTAATCTTCACCCGAGGATATTTTTCCATTGCTCTTTAGATAGAGTGGAAGGGAGAGATGGAGAGAGAGAGAAACATCGATGTGAGAGACACATCAATTAGTTGCCTCCTGCACAAACCCCATTGGGCCAGGGTTCAAACCTGCAATCCAGGTACATGCCCTTGACCGGGAATCGAATCAGGACCTCTCAGTCCAAGGGATGATGCTCAATCCACTGAGCCACACCAGCTGGGCATGAGTTGTTTTTTTATTAAGTCATCACAGCCCTGACTTTTTTAAGATTAAGGGGGTGGGGGTATGCCTCTTCTCCTTTAGCTTGCTCCAGCCTCCATTTTCCCTCTATTTCCATCCATTCTGTCACAGATATCCCCAGGTGCTCATGACTCCCATAGCATCTGCTTTACTCCTGAAATCTCACCGGAACAGCACAACGTACACAGACACACAGGCTGTTCCTGGGCTAATGTGACCAACCATCACAGTGAGCTGGAAACTGAGGAGTTTCTAAGGACGTGGGATTTCCAGTGCTGAAACCAGCTGTGGTCCAGGAAAACCAGCCTAATTCCACCTCAACCCCTTTGAGCCTCTGTGTCAAACCCTCACAAAGCTCCTGTTCCATAGTGGCAAACAGTCCTTGATCTGCTCTCCGTGTATTTCTTCAACTGAACTGAAATCTGTGTGTCTCTAACGAACCCCAATGACTTCAAACAGAAGTCTCACTCTTCTCTTACACTAATGGTGACCAGAACTATAGAATGAATGCTTGTAAGATCCAAAATGCATGTTAAATCCTAACACCCAATCTGATGGTATTTGGAGGTGGGATATTTTGGGATGATCTAGTTATGAGGGTGGAGCTCTCAGGAATAGAATTAGTGCCCTTATATACAAGATCCCAAGAGTCCTCTTGTCCCTTCCATCATATTAGGACACAGCTAAAAGACAGCCATCTCCGAACCAGGAACTTACCAGGTGCCGAATCTGCCTTAATCTTAAGACTCCTAGCCTCCAGAACTATGAGAAATAAATTTCTGTTGTTTATAAGTCATCCAGTCTACAGTATTTTTGTTAGAGCGGTCTGAATGACTACGACACCTGGGAAAGCGCTTCTGTTTTCTCCATCTCAGTTCACCCTCTGGTCTGAGAATGCAGTTTTTGTAATCACTAATCACTAACAACCCACAGCTGGTCAGTTGGCAGTATTAGCCAGGTCCACATTCTTCAGTCCCACCTCCATCTGTTTTCCCTTTATTCTGAAGTCCATCGCTTGGGCCAAGCCACATTCCAATCTGCTAACCCTTTCCTAGCACCTAAGTCCTATTCTTCTTCCCTACCGCATCTTCTACCATCTTTCCTGGCAATTTTAGCGCTCATGTCAATGACCCAAATATCACCCTATCTCACCAATTCATCTGTCTTCTCAATGCTGAGGACTTTCATTTTCACTCTGCATTGGACACCTGCACAGCTACAACTTGGACTCCACCATTACAAAGAACTGCCCTCAAGTTCTCTCTGCCCTTCTCTGGGTCCACTGTTCTTGTCTGCCCACATTTTCATTCTACCATAGTAACCAAATCTACTCTTGGCCCTTATTTAGACTTCTAGCCAATCAATTCCTCTCAATTTACCTTGCTCATTAAAGCCCTCTCTGGTTTCTTTTAACTCTACACAGAGACAATTCAATGCTGCTTTCTCCAGTACCCTAAACACTTTAGCCTCCAATTCTCCTACTACTTTTCACTTATCAATTTATTTCAGCAAATATTTATGAAGTGGTCCAATTATGGATCATTTTTATGACACAATGAAGATAAAAATGTTAAGATCATGTTCCCTGTCTTCACAGGGCCTATAGTGCATTAGAATAAACAGAGAAACAACAATAAGGTAGTAAGTATGATATTAGAACTGCTATGAGAGCAAACAAAAAGAAAATTTCCCAAGTTAATGAGAATTACTGATAAGAGTGACAAAAATGAACTAACTTCAAAAATATGCATACCACTTAATGTTCTCTTGACGTTGCCTAGCAATTGTAGCTATCCCAAATCTTTTCCATACAGCTCTCTCTAAGCAGATGAACTTTGACTCCCTCATCCTTCCTTCTCCCTATATCTCAGAAAAGGGCATTTTTCTTTTCTTTCTCATAGAGAACCACACTGGCTATGCAGTGGACCTCGTCCTTCAACCCCTAGACTTGATTCTATCAATTAAGGAAGCAATAGGCGGAAAGAAGGTGTGTAGAAAACCCATGGATAGAGGAAGGAGCATTAACTCCACGTGAGGAGATAGGTTTAAAGTCCCCAGTTTGTTCTAATTTGTTCTATGATTTGGAGCAGGTCATTTCACCTATCTAGGTCTGTTTCCTTAGCTATACAATAACATCCCATGGCTCTTAATTCTCCTGACTCATTTTTCAGTCTTCTTCTCTTCACTGGCTTCTCCTATATCTAAAAATGTGTTGCCATCTTCCTTCCTTATCTACAGAGTGATAAACTTATTTTCCCTTCCTATTCCAGGTCCAATATACTATAAACACTTCCCTGCTCTATTAAAACTGTACTCTTAAGTCACCAATCCTCAGACCTTCATGACACCACCCCCTCATCTAATTTTCATGATAATGTGGCACTCTGGTTTTCCTTTTTCCTGGGTGCTGTAACTTTTTTCCATCTTCTTTGATGGATTTACCTTTCACCTTCCTTTTGACCTCCATCTAAGGTGGATCCACACAATTCAATATTTAGCATCTAACTCTTTTCTGTTAATACTCTCCCTCTCAGGAAGGCCACAGCTCTATGTAAGGACTACCAAATGATTTGTCCAACCATAACACAACTGCTCACTAGCAAGTAAGACTCAGAACTGGGTCAATCAGATTTAGCAATTAGAGAGGGCTTACTAAGGGCACTGAGAACTTCCCTAAACAGGAACTGAATGTCAACATTTCCTGGCTGAATGGGGAGCCCATGGGATACTCTTACCTGTCGCCGCTTTAGGAAGTCCAGGGCAATCTGCACATTCTGCAGCCTATGGAAACGCATCCTGCCCTTCTCCCGGGGCTGCAAACAAAAAAAGGAGGTGTTAATTTTAGCTACACCAATTTACCCATGCAGACCACTTTCCATTTTCATTTCAAAGACTGAAAGACCACCAAGAATCCCTCATGACTGAAGCCAGGCATGGAAGCATTATGTAAAGCACTCTTCAATGGCAAGACCTGTCTGTGTCACCCATGCTTAGGCCTCCAAAAGGCCTTGTTCAGCACTATAATTACCGTGAACACACAGCCTCTTTTGACTACTAACACTGAAGCAGTGACGCAGCTTCTCTACAAGGTTCTTCTGTACTTCTACATGGCAGAACCTGATTCTGGAGGTGAGGTTAGTGGGGACAAAGACTTAAGCTCTATGACTCCTAAAATCACAGTTAAATGCTACTGCAGAGGAAAGGTGGAAAGTCCTAATTGTATATTGCACAGTAATGGACGGAGACAACCTTATTGCAAACCTGGCAAAAGATGCCAGAGGTAGCTAATTTTAAACTAAGGGGTGAGTAGTTACATATGATCAATAAATAAGTGAAAAAAATACAAATGAGAGGCAAAAGTCAAGAAGAGGCCTATTTTCTAGGAAGATGGGTGTCCATGCAGCAAAGCTACCCTTTACCCCCATATGAAATACCCAGAGCTAACAAAACCTTGACGATATAGGGATGTTCAACATGAGAACCCAAAGAAAGGTATTTCCTGCCAGTCACTAATCCTGGATGTCACACAAGCCACAGAAGAGAAGCCCATCTCCATCCAGTGCCTTTGGTGCCCTATCCATGGCTCAGCTACTATCTGTTCAAAAGTACGTGAAGTCTGTTTGCCCAATGAGCACACGCAGGGATGGCTATTTACACTTCTGAACATTTTTTCCTGCTCACTTTCCAGTATTGCTTTTATCTTCCTAAAATTAGGACTAAAACATCACTCTCACTAGATTATACCCTGTTCATTTGTAAATGTCAAATTGGTATTAAAGGGTCATAAAATATGAAGTATTGGCATATTCTGTTATGGGCACCTGCAGAGGAAACCTTCCCCCAAGTTGAAATGAGCAAAAAGTGACCCCAACACATAGAAATCTAAGGGAAGAAGCATCTCTCTGGGTGCCTCCCAACACTTCTAAGCAACACTCCCAAACTAAAAAAATCTACAAGGATGATGAGTCCTCTCTGGACAACTGCTTAATTCCAAGGTTTAAGAAAAAATCTTTTTAGCAACTCTTCTCAGTCATTTCAGCTAAATTACTGTAAATATGGCTTAAAGAATGGGAGCCTGTGAAACTGAAGATTCTATGACAATGGGAAGGGAGATCAATGAAGTGAAAAGATGACTTTAAGAGGACAGGGAATGGGAATACTGCCTAATTCCTGTTTCTGGAGAAAGATCATGAGCTATAATTTAGGGCCTGCAAGCAGGAAATACCCCTTCCACACACCCTAATCTTTACTCCTATTTCCCACCAAATGTAAATAAGTTTAAGAACATGCAGGTTAAATCTCTGTCCGCCACAGCAACTAGACATATTATTGACCAAAGCAGAGTATCTCCATGCAGTGAGTGGTTTGCAAACAACAGGCTATTTTGAAAACAAACGACATGGTGTATAGTGAGAACCTAGAGGCTAGAGAGGTGGAGAGAGAGTCCTAGTTAGTCAGGATGAGCAATTAAATGTCATGCTATCAATTAAACTTTCCACAATTCTGCAATCTGGACTCAGGCTACACAGCAAGGCCACAAGAACACTATGGATCTCCAGGTCTCAAAGGAACTTGACACCTCCAACACTATTATTCTTTTTGTGCCAACCGTTTTCAGATAAGCAAGATAATTCCCACTTCAGGGTCATCTAACAGTGGCCAGAGGTGCAATTAGTTTTAACCACGTTCTTTGGGACCCAAATTCCCAGGTGGACAGGGAAGAGGCAATTGGTAACCAAGCTCCTGGAGACCTGGAGAACCTCAGACTCTCTGATGGCCCTGCAGTGCCAGCTGGAACGCTGGCATTGCTGAGGGGACCTACTACATCATCATCATCTTCCTCCTCCTGCTCCTCGCTGTTTGTATGGCGCCAGGAGGGCATGCTCACCAGACGGAGGGTCTTCAGCCCTGCTGGCTCCTTTGGCCACCAACCAAGGCAAAGACATGACAGAGTAACAGAATATGCACAACACAAAAATGAAAAGGAAATGAATGCAACATTAAACAAACAACCACAACAAAAAATGATGAAAATACCCTCCCATATCCAAAAAGATTCAAGACCAGAACAGAAGGTTTTATTGAATGTCTTATGTTGAAACACATCTTCAATTCTCCATGGCCACCCACTGTCTCTGATTTGTGAATCAACAAAAGAAGAGATAATGTGAATAATCGTGAAAAAGATACTTGGATTGTTTTCAGTGATAATATGATATCCTATGAATATCTCCATAAACACCTGTAGGTTTTCAAAGGTAAGGAAAATAAATTAGATTGAAGTGGTTTTAACCTGTTCTATAAGCAATGTCAACAAAAATGTCACTTTCCAATATAAAATGACTGCAACGTCATCAAATATTCCAGGCAAATTGCACAAAATATAACTTGGTGAGCACTGAAGAGTAAAGTCCAGCATAGTGAAAGTGAAATTCTGAATATATATGACACTTATAAGTGAGGGCCAGAGAAGAACTAGAATTCACTCCATACTGGCTATGTTAATAAGGGCATCTGTCAACTGTAGGCCATTAAAAATTATAAAATTAATTCTATTGCAAGGTGAAAAAAGATGTGAAACCAAAACAAAGGGCCCAAAGGAAGCCAAACCCAATCCTACAAGAAGCTGAATATTACTTAGGGAGTCAAATCTAATGTGCCAAATTCTGTTCTTGAAACACAACAAACAATGACTAAGAATTCACCAATGGCAGTGAGTGGGCTGAGCTTCCCAGACTACTCAAGCTGTGCACCCCTCTTCAGTTCTCTTTCCTCGCAGATGTTTCCAGTATTCAATCCTAGACTCTTCTAAATGAAAATTATGTTGGCATCATACTAGAAATAGAATAGAAACCGCACAGAATCATCTGCTTCCATTAGGCTCAACTATATGAAAAAATGGGCCTGCCAAGTGAGGTTGTTTTGATCCTACAAACAAAGCTAGTATAAGAACTATCATCTGATGAGCCAAGAGGCTCCCATGAGATTTGCCCTCAGATATGTAGGTGTTTCCTACAGCAATGTTTAGATACATTGGGAGGAGGCAGGCATAGTTAATTGTCCAAGGAGTCCAAATGTATTGTATCCAGGGCTGTGCTCAGACGTCAACCACAGCATTTCTCCAAACCTGTGAGACTCTATGATTCATAGAAGGGAAGAAGTGAGGTGAATTTAAAAAAAAAAAAAAAAAAAAAACACCTCTAAACACCTTGAGCTTAAATGTAAATTTCAGGACTTGAGCTAAATACAGAAAATTAAACAATTCACAATAAATGGGAAAATAGGAAACAATCTTTATAGACTAGAAATAAAACTCTAAAAAGAAAACTACACCTTATTCAAAATTCTTTAAAAGTGACTCTGTTATTCCTAAAATATTATTAGTATCTATAAATGGAAAAACAACAACAACAACAAGTGAGCAGAAAACAAGCAGGTATGAAAGGAATATAACTGATACCTGAATCTACTAAGAAATGAGAATATATGACATCAATTTGAACTAAGATAAAATCACATCATATGTAAACTGTAAGTCTGAGTTAGAAATAAAGCCCACCAATAATCCTTCTACTTCTTCCTCCCATGTAACAGAGCAAGCAGTGATGGCCACTGCCCTACCACTCAGCAAGATGGACCCATACATCAACAACAGGACCACACCTGTGAGGTCACTCATTAGGAGAAAAGAGAAGCTCACCAGTTTGATGCCCGAGAGGACTTCTAGCAGAGAGATCAGGTTATGACCATCCCGTAGATCTTCATAAAGATCATTGATGTGCTTGCGGACCTGTGCATGAAAGTAAAACAGACTGTTTTTTGTTTGATATTGAATTATTTTATTATCTACACAGAGATCTCAGTAAAACCACACATTTAAAAATTTTAAACTGGAAACAATAATAAAATTCAGGAATTTTCAGGTTGTAGTTCAAGACATGAACACTTACCAGAAGTGTGTGTATTTTTAAAATTGATGCCAGATTTATTACACACTCTAGCCAACCCTGAACAATATTCTAAAAAGTTTGGGCAAGGAGATGGGGAGTCTTATCATCCCAATAATCTCAGGAATTATTATGGATCAAAATGTGAAATGATGGTCAATGATGGACAGATGAGTCCAGCCGGAGTTAGAAGAGTTTTCCAGAGAGTGCTACAAAGAAAACTAAAATGCTAGTTAACATCCAATTTAACTCCTCTCTTACCAAATATTTCTAATAGTCAATTTGAAAATTATTTTCCTTTTGGGAAAAACAATTCCAATTTTATAATAGAAACTGTGGAAAAATAAATCTCACTTTGGAAAAATGTATGGTTAAAATCAAATACTGTGTAAAATTCTTCACATTTTATCTCATCTATCCCTCACATCAATAAGGCAGGTTTTACTATCATTCCTATTTTATGCAAGAGGAAATGAGGCACAAAGAGGTAAATAACTTGCCCAATGTTACAAAGTGGAATAGCTGACTTCAATTTGGTCTTTTTGAATTTTAGTCTTTGCCATTAACTACCATGCTTTATATTCAACCATAATCTCCTTTTATTTACTAAACCCAAATAACTGCCCTGTGAGGCTTATTTATGACCCATAATGAAACTGTGGCTCTGAGATGTTAGGGTCACATAGCTTTGGCAAGTGGCAGTAGGTCTTCTGACTCATTCCAAGTCTAGTGATAATTTCACTGAGTGACACTCACAACACAGAATAAAAAGAGTGGTAGAAATCTCAAGGAGGAAGATTTTTTTCAACATAAATAATTTTCTAGACATCAATAAAAAGGTCTAGTTTCAAAAGTAGTGAATTTCTAGTAACTGAAATTTTTCAAGCAGAAACTGGGGAATATTGAGATTTCTACATTTGTGTAGAAAAAAGAACTGCAGTCCTTTCCAATTATAATATCTAGTATTCAAAGTAGAAAGGGAATCAGAAAATACAAAGACTGGAAATATATGGGGAGACTTCTTGAAAGAGAAAGGACTTGAAAAATTATCAAATGTTTTGATAAAAAGAAAATGGGAAACCACCTAAAGTATAGAGGTAGAAATATGCAAGGTATGCATGCTTGTTTGTATGTTAAGGAATAAGGTGACAGGTAGATTACCCAATTGAAGAAAATGTTTCATGATGAATTGCATAATAGCTTTCAAATACTGAAAGAACATTTCTTCAATTTTTGTGATATTTACAAGGTACTCGCTATAGACATACTTTTTAGTTTAATCTGCAACACTTACATTTTTCTCCATCACTTAAGTCTAGACAATAAACAAAACAATATATCCAGCTCAGACTTGTAGCATTTGTTGATTTCCAGGGTGTAAATACTCCCACCATGACCAATTTCAAGCTGCTAATATAATATCACTAAGTGTGATGTTGGGAAGAAAAGTACAGTAGCACACCATTATCTAGTATTTTCATTATAGAGATACAATTGATATAATTCAAGAGCATAGATAATAATAACATGTAGTAAAATAATTATGAAGTGATGAGTTTGGAGTATGTACTACCTTTATTTTAAATAGAATGCATTTAACTGCAAGTTTATATAATTTAATTTTTAATAATAGCTATGCTTAGCAACAAGCTCACAAAATTCCCCAAAACTTAATATTTGGCTTTTGTTAACCCATGTAAGCTGGCTCCAGCACATCAGTGGCTCCAAGATTTCAAACTTTGCAACTGGAACAGCCACAGTGCACCACTAACAGAAATAAACAGTGATGAGGGTTGGAAAGGGAATGGATTTGATCAATTCAATTTTAAATACATTGAATTTAAAATGGCAACAAAAGAACTACAAATGGAAATGAATCTTAAAGCAGCTGGAAATACCAGAACTCAACTTGGGTCAGCTGAGAACTTAAGTTTAGAAGTTATATGCATAAAGGTGCTATCTAGAGACATGGGAAATGTTGGGCTCGCTGGGGTTAGAGGCAAGAAAGAAGAGCAGAGTGCTAAGGACTGAGCCTGAGGGAATTGCCAAAATTAGAAGGCTGGGATGGAAAAGCAATCAAATGGGGAAGGGGGTGGTGAAAGAGGTAAACAAACAAACAAAAAAAAAACAACCACAAGGAAATATAATCAGAGAAATTGTAATTACCAGTATCTAATGCTATAGAAAAAGGAGGATGAGGATTAAGAAAGGGTTTTTTAATTTTCCTACAAATAAGAATGGTTTGTGATAATAATTTTCTAAAGAGTGTAAATGAATTATAGATTAAAAAACAAATAAATCAGAAAATATTAAATACTTGGTATTAAGGATTAAGAAGAGAAAACAATGAGGAATTTATTTTTGACAGATAACATCTGAACGTAGGGTACAAAAATTGAGAATGGACATTAAATTGTTTAAATGAATTATAGTAGGGTTGATGACCAAGTGAGATCATGTTATCAATAAATAGGACACTAAATACCAAAGAGTACTAAAAAGAAAAAGGAGATACTTTGAAATGTAAAGTTAATTTCACATCAAGGCCCCAAAATTCGTTATGTTTTATATCTGTGAATAGCAAAATTAACCACCTTATAAGAAACTTAGAGGAAAACAAGCTTAGGCCTGTCCGGTTTAGCTCAGCAGTTAGAGTGTCAGCCCGAGGACCAGAGAGTCCCGTGTTCGGTTCCTGCTAAGGGCATGTACCTCGGTTACAGTTTGTCCCTGGCCCCAGTTGGGGTCTTATGGATGGCAACCAGTCTTTGTGTCTCTCTCACATTAATGTTTCTCTCTCTCTCTCTTCCTCCCTCTCTCCCTCCCGCTCTATCTGAAGATGAATGCAAAAATGTCCTCGGGTGGCCCTGGCCGGTTTGGCTCAGCGGTTGGAGCGTCGGCCTGTGGTCCAGAGAGACCCGGGTTCGGTTCCCGCTAAGGGCATGTACCTCGGTTGCAGTTTGTCCCCGGCCCTGGTTGGCTGTGCGGGTGGCAGCCACTCGATGTGTCCCTTTCACGTCGATGTTTCTCTCTCTCTCTGTTCCTCTCTCTCCCTCCCACTCTACCTGAACAAAAAATGGAAAAATGTCCTCGGGTGAGGATAAAAATAAATAAATAAATAAATAAATAAATAAATAAATAAATAAATAAATAAAAATGTCCTCGGGTGAAGATAAAAAAAAAAAAACTAGCCCTGTCCAGTTTGGCTCAGCGGTTAGAGCATCAGCCTGCCGTCCAGAGAGACCCAGGTTCGGTTCCCGCTGTGGGCATGTACCTCGGTTGCAGTTTGTCCCCGGCCCTGGTTGGGTCGTGTGGGTGGCAGCCACTCAATGTGTCCCTTTCACGTAGATGTTTCTCTCTCTCTCTCCCCCTCCCATTCTACCTGAACAAAAAATGAACAAATGTCCTCGGGTGAGGATAAAAACAAAAAACAAAAAGCTAGATTATCTCTCTCCATCTTTCTCCAATTATATTAACAAAATAACTGTGAAAACAAATAGAGAAAGCAAGATAGACAGAGGTAATAGGAAAGGAGAGTGTAGTGAGGTTTGGGTTTTTTTTCTGGAGAACTTTCAAGAACAGAGAACAGTAGTCTGTTTCTGAAACATACTGGTAACAGGTCTGCCAAGAGGAGGATAAAGAACTACCTAACATTTACCTGCTCTTCCAAGTCAGAAATTTTTCAAGTGCAGAGATGGGATTTGGAGGGCTCCATTAACATCCCAAGATCACACAGCTAGTAAATGACCAGGCCGATCAATCTAGGTCTGCCCTATAAAATCTTTCTCTCTTCTGCAAATACTAGGTTGATTCTAAAGTTTTCCACAAATGTCTTATGAAAAAGTCCAGTGAACTAAGCGTTAGAAGTTTTAGAGGCAGCCACATGAATCCAAGAGTGTTTAGGAATCATCAATCTGTATGTTTACAACAAATAATAATAATACTATTCCATCAACAAATGAGTAGAAAACTTCAACTATTCAGGTCCTTGACTGTTTGTACTCCCTGTGAAAAATCACTGTCAAAATTCTCCCTGGCTGGTTTGGCTCAGCGGTTAGAGCATCGGTCTGTGGTTCAGAGAGACCAGGGTTCAGTTCCCGCAGAGGGCGCGTACCTCGGTTGCAGTTTGTCCCCGGCCCTGGTTGGTCATGCGAGTGGCAGCCACTCGATGTGTCCCTTTCACATCGATGTTTCTCTCTCTCTCTCTGTTCCTCTCTCTCCCTCCCACTCTACCTGAACAAAAAAATGGGAAAATGTCCTTGGGTGAGGATTAAAAAAAAAAATTAGTGAATGCCTCTAAAGAATATATATGAATGGCTAACAAACGCATGAAGAAGTGCTTAGTATCATTAAACAAATTCATGAAAAGATACTCAATATCATTAGCCATATGAAAAATAAAAATCAAAAAACTACAGTGAGATACTACTTCACACCCACTAGGATGGCTACAATAATGTTTAAAAAACAGATAATAAGTTTTTGATGGAGACGTAGAGAAACTGGAACCCTCATACACTGTGCTGGTGGGAATGTAAAATTATATAGCTATTTGGAAAACAGTCTGACAGTTCCTCAAAGGCTAAACACAAGTTACCATATGATCCAGTGATTCCACTCACAAATGTATGCCCAAGAGAACTGAAAACATGTCCAGAAAAAAACTTATACATGAATGAATGTTCATAGCAGCATTCGTTGCTCAGAACAACCAAAAAGTAAAAATAACCCGAATATCTATCAATTGATAAATGGATAAACAAAATGTGGTACATCCATACAATAGAATATTTTTCAGCAATAAATACTGATATATGCTATAACATGGATGAACCTTGAAAACATGCTAAGTGAAAAAAGCCAGTAAAACAAAGGAATAGACCAATACTGTATAATTCCATTTATATGAAATATCTAGAACAGGCAAATCTATAGAGACAGATAGTAGATTAGTGGTTTCCTGGGGCTGAGGAAGGACATAGGGAGGTTGGGGTAATGACTAAAGGATACAGGGTTTCTTTTTGAGGTGATGAAAATGTTCTAAAATTGATTGTGAGTATGGTTGTACAACTCTGACAATATATTAAAAGCCACAAAAGTATACACTTTAAATGGGTGATTGTATGATATGTTAATTAAATCTCAAAAGAGCTATTTTTTAAAATTAATGAATGACTCTATTTTGAGAGACCAACTCCATCCTAACCCAGGTCAATCCTCCCCACTCACCCATGCATTAATATGTCAAAGAAAGCTTTGCTCTCCAGTTTTTTTAAGACTGGAGTAAAGTTATGAAACTTTTTTCTGAGTGGGGCTTTTTTAGCAAAGGGACTAAATTGCACCTAAGTGCTTAGAATCAGAATCTGAGCCCAAAGGGACTTTAAAGATTACTTAACTCTAACACTCAGTTTACAGGTGGGAAGAGTGTTGCCTAGAGAAGTTAAATAACTTGTGTAATATAATTTAGCTGGGAAGTGTCAGACCACTGTCTCCTGACTCCAAGTGCAGTGCGCTTTCCCTTCACAAGGCTTCCATGACGCCTGAAGGGTAGAAATGACATATTAGCAACATTCTTAAATTATAAAAGGACCCCCACAAAAGAACCGAGGATTATCATGTAGTATTCTTTGATATCTGCAGAAAACCTGACCTAGAAACGCTTTCCCCTAAGACTATTAAAAGAAAACACAAGCAGCTCAATTTTCTTGATCTAAACTATGTTGAAGAACCAAGCAAACAAACAAAAACAAATAGGGCAGAGGAGAAAGTTTTAAAGAGAAGAGTATGTTATTAATTTTCATCTACACTTACTAAACGATACAGGAAAAGTGAAAGTGAGCCTGGTAACTTCAAATGGATTTCTGAATTTACAGATTTCTAAACTACAGGAGGGAAATTCCATACTGATTCAGTGGCCAAATTTATCCAAGAAAAAGCCTAATACTAAAAAACAGATGTTCGTTGGCCTATACTTTTCACTCAGGAAAGAACTATACTCAGGTACAGGGATTAAGAGGGGAGGCTGGAATCCCTGCTAGAGTAAGCAGAGTGAGAGAGAGGAACAAAGTATAAAGCTCTTCACAGATAAGAATTCTATCCTCTCTCTGTTTTGAGAGTTCCTTACGTTTTGAGAACTTAACAGTGGTACCAGCCAAGTCTGATTAATTAACAAAGATTCTCTGAGGATGACTAAAAATCCATAATGGGTAGCTTTCCTTAATAGGCAGACATTTGTGCACAGGGAGCGAGAATGCAAGCCCAGCTGTAGGCCTGAAACTGTTAGTGGCGGTTGAGATGCACTTCGAGTGAAATCAGGATCTAAAAACTCAGAGATATCCAGGCAGAGATAGCCACAAACCACCACCATATGGTCACACTTGGGCAACAAAAGCAACACTCCTCTCCTCAGTGTCGAACCAACACTACTTTGTCAACCTCTTAAACTCCCTGCTAGTCTCCTTCTGACCTTTCCCACAGACACGAATAAGCAGAGAGGTGTGAAAGTACACAGTGTTTAGGGAGCAGTGAGCTCTGTGGCTACAGCAGAGGCTGCACAGGAGAGAGTGCCTAGAATCATCAGAGCTGTCTACCGCCCTGTGTTCAATTAGAGAGCCTCAAACAGGGAAAATTTGAGAACAACAATAAAAATTTAGAGTTTAAAACTTTTGCTGTTTTATCTGGAATTCTTAACTAAAAGTCCAGGAAGACCAGTGGCTTCCAGATTGCATCCATGAGTAAAAATGGAACAAACTATTCTATCTGCTAGATTAAGTATTGGCCTTTCTCTGAAGTCAGTAAAAACTGACCACAGAAAGTATTTCTCCTCCTTCTTAGGAGCTCATGCTCTCAGTTCTGTTGCAGCTTTTCATCCTTTCTTTCTTTTTTTTTATCCTCACCCAAGGACAACCGAGGTACATGCCCTTAGCGGGAACCAAACCAGGGTCTCTCTGGTCCGCAGGGCAACACTCTAACTGCTGAACCAAATTGGCCAGGCACATTCTTGAAATTCTCTTTGGGGGCATATACTTGATTAGCTACCAGGCATATACTTGATTAGCTACCTGGCAAGACTAATTTAAATAACTTAAAACTCTAGATTTTTTTTCTTTTTGATGGAACTCTTAAGTTTATAGGCTTGAATTCTAAATTGGGTTATTTCAGATACTTACATCCTTAACAAATCTCTTTTAAGATTGAAACAACAGAAAACAAAAAAAAAGCCCTGGCCAGTTTGGCTCAGCAGTTAGAGCGTCGGCCTGTGGTCCAGAGAGACCCAGGTTCGGTTCCCACTAAGGGCATGTACCTCGGTTGCAGTTTGTCCCCTGCCCTGGTTGGTCGTGCGAGTGGCAGCCACTCGATGTGTCCCTTTCACGTCGATATCTCTCTCTCTCTCTTCTTCTCTCTCCTTCCCACTCTATCTGAACAAAAAATGGAAAACTGTCTCGGGTGAGGATTAAAAACAAAAAAAGATTGAACCAACAGTGTTCTCAAATATAAAGAGAAAATTAATTTGCTTATTCCAGAACAAAAGGATATGGAAATCCAACAAATCTTAAGTCAACTAAATCTAGAACTTGAGAGACTTGGTTGTTTTGACCTTACATCAGTCTACTTGCCAATGGCAACGTTAACCTGGGTGCAGTTGGGGAACAAAGCAAAGAATGCTTGCGTTATAAAAAATAAACCTCGATCCCTCATTCTCAACCCAAAGTTCAAACAATTCCAGCATGGGAGCAATGATTCTGATTAGAAGTGAATCTCTCTCTGAACTATCCTAAGATGAGAAAATGCTCTTGGAACTGTAAGGGTGGAAGTATGGGAAGAGATGACAGATAGCCAGGGATTTAAGTAAAGCTTTGGCTGGTCTCCAGTTTCTAACAACACTGTGAAGTGTTCAACTCGTTTCTCTCCCTGAGTCTCCTGTCATCACACAGCACTGAGGAGAGGAGAGTCCAACAGGCAACATCAGCTACAAATGAACAGCAGGGAACCAGAGCATTTCTATTCAACTACAAAGTTTAGGGGGACAAGCTTGAAGCAGGATAAATTCAGTTCTTTCAATTGTTAAAGATGAGGTCTGAACATAGGGCAAGTTGGGAGCATATTCAGTGGAAAGAACAAGGAATTTTGGTCAGAAGACTCATGATTGATCTTTAGCTCCATCTGTCACTAGCTATATGATCTCAGGAAGTCACTTTATCCTAATTCTCACTATCCCTAGTTGTGAAAATTGAAAGAAGAAAATAGTTTTACCTCCTTCAGGGTTATTATAAGGATCAAGTCAGATAAGAATGTGCTTTGTAAGCTATAATACTATCAAAATATTATTTACTCAAGGCAGCAAATCCTGATTGGATACTTCTTGTGTCCCTGGTGCTTGGTAGAGAAAGTAGCACAATATAGTCTAGCCTTCAATGAGCACTCTAACAGAGGAGACCAATATGTGAACATACAAGACATCTCTTCAAAGTGGTATGGAATAGAGATGAAGTTGCAATTAATTTAGTCCAAGAGATAGAGGTCAAAGTCTCAGGAAGGTGATAAGGGACCTGAGCCTTGAAGAGTAAGCGGGTGATGGCCAGGCAGAGGAGGCTGGGACATGCATTCTAGGGAGAGAAAAATGAATAAGCAAAGAGGTGTGAAAATACACAGTGTTTAGAGACCAGTGGGTTGTCTAGCGTGGCTACAGCACAGGCTACACAGGAGAGTGGCCTGGAAATGAAGCTGAGTAGATTGATGCGAGGGCTCTGCATCACGACAGAATTACATGTCATCAAACAAGAGGCAACTGGCACACACACTGAGAGAATCAGAGGAGAACATCAGTTTTTCTCTCCCCTTCCTTCTTTGTCCTCACCCTGAAAAAATAAGACACAGTATATCTGCCTTCAGGTTATAATCTAGCAGAAAGATAAATGCTACAGGTGCTATAACAGAAGTACATAAGTAGTACAGGGAAGGGCACAAAGAAATGAGTAGTCAGATCCATATGGGATAGTAAAAAATATATATTTATTAAGGAGATGTTAAGTTGGTTTTATCCAGGCAGAACAGAGTTGGGGAATGGATTCCATGCAGAGGGAGTAGCATGAGCAAAGACAGAGAATCATAAAATAGCACGGCACTTAGTACAGCAAGAGCCTAAGGTATGAGAGGAACATGATGCCATGAACCTGGAAAGGTAGGCAGAAGCCAGTGCCAGTACTGCAAAGGCCCAAGTTCTAAAATTTCAGTTCTGCCTCTTTCTTGTGGTGTGACCTTAAACAGGTTACTTACCCTCTCTAAACCTTACTATATTTATTGATAAAATGAGAATATTAACAGAATCTATAGCACAAAGTCACTGAAGAATTGAAACTAATATAATATAATATTATATATTTAATAATATATATAATAATATATAATTAAATATAATAATATTTAAAAGGTCAGTGAATGATTAAATGAGATAATCCATGTAAAGGACTTAGTACAGAATGTCTGATTTACAGTAAACATTCAATAAACCGTTACTATTATCACTACCATTATTACAGAAAACTTTATTAGGAAACTATTATAGTGGTCAAGGCAAGAGATGAAGAGGCCCTAGACTAGAGCAGAGGTTAACAGGGATGAGAAAAGTCAGATGCAACTCTTTCTGACTTGGAAGTGATTGACTGGAGTTGGTGATGAGGGAGAAACGATGGGCAAGACTGAATATAGTGTGATTCTAGGTTACAAACTTGGACAGCCAGATATATAAGTAAAACTGTTTTTGCAATATGGGATATGTTGAATATAGGATATGTCTGGGTAACATCCAGATGAACGTGTCAAGTACACTGTGAGATATGCAGGTCCCTGGTTTAAAAAAGAATTCTGGAAAAGGCTCTATCACCACCTCCTAATCCTATCTTGTAGCTTGAAAATCACCCTCACTTGCAGTACCCATTAAACAAGTGGCCCTAAGGAGCCATGTTTGATTTATGTAACCATCTTCCATAGTTTACTGAACTATGGATGGACACCTGACCCATGGAGGAAAAGAAAACCCCAGACAACCCGACTGTTTCTGTTTGTGTCCTTAGAATCATGTAACTGCAGAGGTTTGTATCACTATTTGAGGGACAGCTCACACACAAGTAATGGGAGAAATGCAAAGAAATTAAAGTAAGAGACAGAAAAAAATTTAAATGAGGCATTACAAGTCCTCATAAAAAGAGAGAGCAGCTGCCTGATAATGTTTAGTGAATTAATGTTTAGTTTTCATAAAGCCCAGATGCATCTAAACATCAGATCCTGTGAGATCGCCAAGTATCCTTTTCTACTTGTGCTTCCTTGCATTCTGTGCAACCAAACGAGACTGCCAAAGCAGACTACAGAGAACAAAACAAGGAATGGCCAAGGTTAGGACCCTGGGGAACATCTACACAGAGGAGCCAGACAGAGAAAGAAAAACCAGTGAAAGAGGCAGGAAAAAGGCATTCATAGAGGGAAAAGGTAATTCAGGAAAAAGCAGTGTCCTAGAAGCCAAGGTAAGAGAAGGCTTTAAGGAGTAATAAGTTAGTCAACAGTATCAAATGCTACAGAGAAATCAAATAAGAGGAAGATAAAACTAGGCTACTGGATATAGCAATTAAGAGGTCACTGGTGACCCTTCCCAAAGCAGTAATGATTGTAACTCAAAAATTTGTTTTCAAATCTTTTTCTTTTTAATCTTTATTGTTGAATGTATTACAGATGTTCCTCATTTTTCCCCCATTGACCCCCTCCTCCCCACTCCCGCCCCCCTCCCACCTTTTCCCACACTATTGTCTGTGTCCATTGGTTATGCATAGAAGTTCTTTGGTTAATTTCTCCCCCCGCCCCCAACCCCTTTCCCTCTGAGGTTTGTCAGTCTAGCAATGAATTTGTACTTCTTAATCCCTTCACCTTTTCACCCATTCCCCCAACCCCCCTCCCAGCTGGCAACCAACAAAATGTTCTCTGTATCTATGAGAATGTTTCTGTTCTGCCTGTTCATTTTGTTTGTAGATTCCATTGTCGATAGATATGTATTCATTGCCATTTTGTTTGTTCATATATTTTATCTTTTTCTTCAAAAAGACCCTTCATCATTTCATATAATAACGGTTTGGTGGTGATGAACTCCTTTAGCTTTTCCTTGTCTGGGAAAGTCTTTATATGGCCATCGATTCTATTTTTTTTTTTTTTTTAATCCTCATCCGAGGACATTTTTCCATTTTTTGTACAGACAGAGTGGGAGGGAGAGAGAGGAAGAGAGAGAGTGGGAAACATCGATGTGAAAGGAATACATCGAGTGGCTGCCACCCGCACGACCAACCAGGGCCGGGGACAAACTGCAACCGAGGTATGTGCCCTTAGCGGGAACCGAACCCGGGTCTCTCCGGACCGCAGGCGGACGCTCTAACCGCTGAGCCAAACTGGCCAGGGCTGGCCATCGATTCTAAATGACAGCTTTGCAGGATAGAGTAATCTTGGTTGTAGGTTCTTGCTTTTCATCACTCTGAATATTTCTTGCCACTCCCTTCTGGCCTGCAAAGTTTCTTTTGAGAAATCAGCTGACAGCCTTATGGGAACTCCCTTGTAAGTAACTAACTGCTTTTCTCTTGCTGCTTTTAAGATTCTCTCTTTGTCTTGAACCTTTTCCATTTTGATGATGATGTGACTTGGTGTGGGCCTCTTGGGGTTCATCTTGTCTGGAACTCTCTGTGCTTCCTGGACTTCTATGTCTGTTTCCTTCACCAAGTTAGGAAAGTTTTCTGCCATTATTGTTTCAAACAGGTTTTCAATTTCTTGTTCTCTCTCTTCTCCTTCTGGCACCCCCAAGATGCGAATGTTGGCACGTTTGAAGTTGTCCCAGAGGCTCCTTACACTGTTCTCATTTTTTTGGATTCTTTTTTCTTTTTGCTGTTCTGATTGGGTGTTTTTTGCTTCCTTATATTCCAAATCAATGGTTTGCTTCTTGGATTTACATATTGTACTATTGAATCTGTGTAAATTATTTGTTATTTCAGTTAATACCTCCTTCATTTCTAACTGTACATCCATCATTTTTGACTGATCCTTTTTTATGCTCTTGAGGCCCTCACTAATTTCATTGAGGTTCTCACTAAGTTCATTGAGCATCCTTATAAGTAGTATTTTGAACTCAGCATCTGTTAGGTTGCTTATCTCCATTTCGCTTAGTCCTTTTCTTGGGTTTTGTTCTGTTCTTTCATTTGGGACCTGTTTCTTTGCCTCCTCATTTTGGCTGCCTCCCCGTGTTTGTTTCTGTGTATTATTTAACGAGAGGTATGGGGCTATCTGAGACCAGATGCTGCTTGTTTGAAAGACTTTAGGAAGCCCTGGCCGGTTTGGCTCAATGGTTAGAGCGTCGGCCTGCGGTCCAGAGAGACCCGGGTTCGGTTCCCGCTAAAGGCATGTACCACAGTTGCAGTTTGTCCCCGGCCCTAGTTGGTCGTGCAGGTGGCAGCCACTCGATGTGTCCCTTTCACATCAATGTTTCTCTCTCTGTCTCTCCCCATCCCACTCTACCTGAACAAAAAGTGGAAAATGTCCTCGGGTGAGGATAGGAAAAAAAAAAGAAAAAGAAAAAAAGAAGAAAAACTTTAGAAAAACCTGAAGCAGGATCCAAGACAGGCCAATCCTATGGTTAAGCAACTGGCAACAGCTTGGGTGGGCCTGAAAGGTGGGTGAGGTGGGGCCTCAGGGAATTACCAGGGTGGGGCAACCAGTGTGAGCCAGGTTGCTGGAGTCCCATATATGGTGCTGTCTGCCGACCCAGGGAAGGGCTCACCAAAGGAACAAAGGCCTCTGACTGCACGGTTTGTCCTGGAGAAAGCCGCCTCTCCAGCCCTTGCTCCAGTGCCAAGCAGCTCAATTCTTCCCTATATGTCTCTGGTGCCCCTCGAGCTGCCTCCCCTCCAAGCTTAGAGGGAGTGAGTCCAATGATAAGTCCGTGTGCAGGCCCTTTAAGGAGCTGCCTGGAGCTCAGCTGCGTCAGCTTCCCTGAGCCTCAGTTACCGCTGGTTTTTCCAGCCAAAAGTGATGGGGACTTCTCTTCCTGGCACTGGAACCCTGAGCAGGGCGTCTGATGTGGGACGAGGACCCCTCAGTCCTCAGGGAGGACCTTCCCAGCTAAGGCAGCCTTCTGATTTTTATCCGCCACACGTGGGTGTGGGACCAGACTATCGCGCCTCTGCCCCTCCTACCAGTATGGATGTGGCTGCTGCTTTAATTCCATAGTTGTAGGGCTTCCATCCAGCTTGATTTCAGGCGGTTTCGAATGACGGTTGTTCTGTAGTTTACTTGTAACTTTGATGTGGTTGTGGGAGGATGTGATACCACATTTACCTACGCCGCCATCTTGGAAATGTTGGGTGGACTCCGCGGTAAACATTAACTTCCCATCCAGCCGGCAGCCGCCCCGCCGCTTCTCAGTGCCTCGCCCCGCTCCCGGCTCAGCGGGCTACCCTCCCCGTTTTCAAATCTTGACTGCCATGTTAGTCATCCAATTTATCCTTAGGTGGGTCCTTAAAATGTCTCTGCCATGCCCTGGCCAGTTTCGCTCAGTGGTTAGAGCGTTGGCCTGTGGTACAGAGAGACCCAGGTTCAGTTCCCGCTAAGGGCATGTACCTCGGTTGCAGTTTGTCCCCGGCCCTGGTTGGGTCGTGCAGGAGGCAGCCACTCCATGTGTCCCTTTCACGTCGATATTTCTTTCTCTCTCTCTCTCTCTCTCTCCCACTCTGTCTGAACAAAAAAATGGAAAAATGTCCTTGGGTGAGGATAAAAAAAAAAAGTCTCTGCCTTGGTTTCTTCTCTGTTTAAAAATAATTAATAAAACCTACCCCAAACCTAGCGATTCTGGAAGTATTCTGTATTTTAAACAGCATAGCTCACAAAATCCCATCCACCCCATATTTACATAGTAATCAGACTTAAAAATAAAAATTTTAAAAGGAGTTTATAAAATAATTTGAAAAGTGTTCTTTGAATCCCAGGAATCACCTCACAGTATCCTCAACCTCAGCCTTCTGAGGTAATGACATGTATTACTGTACTCACCAAAAAACTGATCAGTAAAAGTTTCCATACTATGTTATGACTATGTTCATTGTTTATTTTTTTAAAGTCACATGTGTATCTCCAAAAACTTGAGCACAGGGCAAGCAATCTGAACTATCTGAGAGAAGGGAATGATAGATCCAGATTAAAGCAGCCAGAGGTGCAGGGTAGCATCCATGAAGGAAGCCTACCTTCATCAGGTGCTTGTTGACCCATTTAGTGAATGTTTTCTTCTGAACGCGGTCCCGTTCATCTGTAAAGGAAACAGACAACATTGGCTTAGCACTACCCGAAGAACAAATTCCCACACCCCAGTTTCTCCAGGACCATAGAGACAATTTCTATAGAACTATGAGACAGTGGCTTGTTGTTGGGAAGGTTTGGCCCATCTGAACTGTCTCTTCTGTCCTGACCATGTTGTTACTTTGAAGATTAAACAGAATCATGAGCCTCAAAAAACATGTCATGGCAGAGTCTCCTTAGCATAACAATTCTCTGGGGAACAGAGTGATTCCCTGCTTCCCCTACAGAGAGCTCCAAAAAGCCAAAGCTGTGAATACCACCAACGGAAAGAGTGGCATGGCCTTGACATTTGGGACACTCATATTGCAGGGGTAGTATCTCACTCTTCATACATGGTTCTGCCTGATCAATGCTGTCTCCTCCCTCCCTCTCCTGCCCCACTACTTCCTTCATTCCAGTTTCCTCACCAGCCATTACCAACCAGCTAAACTCTCAAAGCTGCCCAGTTTAACACTGTACATCTTCTCCCTCCTTCCCTTCTCCTAAGTTTTCCAGAGGTCGCATTTCTTTGTAGAAAAACTCTCCTTCAGCCCTGGCCAGTTTGGCTCAGCGGTTAGAGCGTCGGCCTGCGGTCCGGAGAGACCCGGGTTCGGTTCCCGCTAAGGGCACGTACTTCGGTTGCAGTTTGTCCCCGGCCCTGGTTGGTCGTGCGGGTGGCAGCCACTCGATGTGTCCCTTCACATCGATGTTTCTCTCTCTCTCTCCCTTCCTCTCTCTCCCTCCCACTCTATCTGTACAAAAAATGGAAAAATATCCTCGGGCGAGGATAAAAAAACAAAACAAAAAAAAAACTCTCCTTCATTCTCGATTCTGTCCACTGCTTTAACAGAAACATAACTATTAATACTCGACAATGCCTGCTCCACAGAAGTCCAATCCCATGGAGAATTCACTTTTTCCCACAACTGCCAACTCCCCAGAGCCACTTCCAGGACAGAGTTCCATCCGCCCCACTCCTTTCTATTTGTTTGAAGCCCATGCCATTCCCTACCACCTTGTTCAAATCATCCTCATTGTCATCAACCATTCCCTGTTGCCTGCCCCTTCCACATGACAAATTAACCTTAACCTTCTCTGACAACTTGGTTCACCTTTATTATCTCCATATGTATCCTTTGGCAGGATCCCCAAATTACTTCAACATATATGCTGACAATGCATCTGAGCCTACTTGGCTCCACTGGCCTTCATCTCCAATTCATATCCAGCCACCAAATTGCCACATCCTGGGCCTCATTTCTTCTTCAAACAACCATTTAGCAGTCATCTTTATCAATCTCTCATACCTCCTAACCATTCTCAACACTCAATCACTCCATTCTTATTTTATTAAGAGCATCTAAGATTATCCAAGCCTATGCTAGACAACATGGTTAAGCATTTCAAAGCTGACATCACTAATACCCCTGGGACTCCCATCTGTCTAACCTTCTACTACTCTGTTCACCATGACAATCTCCAAACTTGAATTATCACCATTGCTTAATTCTTCCATTTCTTCTCCAAGTCAGAAAACATTTCAGAAGACAGTGGCAGAATCATACAAAATCTGGTTCACTAGTAATTCACACAAACTGTAGTTGGGTGTTCTCTCCTACTGCTCAGGTATTCCCTTCTTTCTGATTCTCTAATAAAAGCTACGCAGGTATCATCCCAAACAATGCAAAGGCTCTCTCTCCACTTTCAGGTGAACTGCACATTTACTTACTTTTCTGAGTTTATAGCCATTCAACAGTCTTACGTGCACATCCTTCTTTTCAGCCTTGAATCCTTTCCTACTTTTCTAGGGACAAGTCTCTCTTCCTACCACAGACCACAGAATTTAGGAACTGGAATGGACCTTAGAAGTTATACAGTCTAATTCCCTGCTGATACATGAATCCCTTCAACAAGAATCATAAGTTGAAGGTTAAAAGATGCACACATCTACTATATTCCTGTGGAGTAGGTAGAAGTTATGCTCATCTCCTCCCAGCACCAAGCAGGATTTACAACTAAATTACAGATCAACCTGAATAACCAACTGAAGACTAGTTGAACAGAAGTATTATAACCAAGGATCTGCAGAAAAAGCCACATTTGAAACTGAATAATAATGAATGTAAACTGTAACTGAAAAATAAAAATAAGATAATAGAGATGTCAATATCTCATAAAGGAACATATATTAAGTTAATAGCTCCATAGAGTGTCATAAGCTGCTTCTTAATAAATTCTACCAATTGGCTCTCACTTGGAACTGTTAAAATAAAATAAGTCTAATCTATCTTTCACTTCATAGAGTCCTACAAGTATTTGAAACCAGGATTTTTATTAGATTTAACTTAACCACTGTCATTCCAACATATTCCGCTCACTTGATCTTTTTAGATACTGATTCAGTTATCCAACTTCATCATCCTTTCCAAGTCTGTATCATCTGCAGACTGAATCAGAACCAACCTGCAACTACAGTCTCAATCTAAGTCACTGACACATTGCTCATACTATGTAATTTCTCCTTGTGACATGCTACTTTCTTCCTCTCCACCTCTCCAAATGCTATTTAGTCTTTAAAATCAAACTCATTCATTCATTGATTTATTCTTTGAATAAATTTTTGTAAGGACCTAGGCTGCTTGGCAGACTGTGTTACACACAATGTCACAGTCGCTACCTTTGAAAGAGATGACAGACTAGCAGAGAAGAGAAATAACTTCAATACAGTTTGGTAAGTGCTATAACAGAGTAAGCAGAGTGCTCTATCTAAGAAGAGGAAGAAAGTATGGGAGGAGGTTAGTGAAAGTTTCCAGATGAGTGACTCGAACTACACCTTAAAAGATGAAAAGTTAGCACGGAGAGAATAAGGAGCTTATGTTCAAAGAACAGCACAGTATTAAAGATGGTTGAAAGACAGGATGTGTATTAGGTGGTGGTGAGACTTAAAACTAGATAGGATGCCATGACCAAATTATGACTTCATGACAAGCCAAGGAGTCTAAACTTTGATTGCCAAGAAACTAGTAAGGGGAAGGGAAGGGAAGGAAAGCATCAAAAGATTTTAAATAGAAGAATGACACGATCAGATTTGTGTTTGAGAAAAATTACTCTGGCAACCTTTCCTGACAACTCTAGTTCTCAATAGTTCCTTTGTTCTCCATATTTTTATGGTACTTATTATGCTAATCACTCTATCAGCACTTATATAATTATATAGAGCTCTGAACGTTTTTTTTTGTTTGTTTTTTTTTTAATTTCTTTTTCCTTTATTAATTTTAGAGAGAGAGGAAGGGAAAGGGAGAGAGAAAGAAATATCAATGAGAGAGGACATCGACTGGCTGCCCCCCACTGGGGATGGGGCCCACATACTGGGCACGTGTCCTGACTGGGAATCAAACCGGCGACACTCAACCACTAAGCCGTACTGGCTGGACTAGAGCTCTGAACTTTTAATACTCTTATTCTCACATTACCAATAAGATCATTAACTCCTTAAGGAAACAGACCATACTTTACTTTTGTATCTTCCACAGCTTCTAACAGCTAAAACTCTATAGAACAAGACCTAAAACAAAAACCAATTTCTTGACTGGCCAATATATTAGAAGACTGGCTAAAGAAACACATAAAATGAAATTAGAACCAAGTTATCTACAAGAGTCCAGTCCAATATATAAAAACCCCAACAGCCCAGCAAGTATTACCTGTGTGCTGAGACATGCAAACATGATAGAAAAACAAAAGTAAAGCCCTGGCCGGTTTGGCTCAGCGGTTAGAGCGTCCGCCTGCGGTCCTGAGAGAACCGGGTTCGGTTCCCGGTAAGGGCGCGTACCTCGGTTGCAGTTTGTCCCCGGCCCTGGTCGGTCGTGCGGGTGGCAGCCACTCGATGTGTTCCTTTCACATCGATGTTTCTCTCTCTCTCTCTGTTCCCCTCTCTCCCTCCCACTCTACCTGAACAAAAAAATGGGAAAATGTCCTCGGGTGAGGATAAAAACAAAAACAAAAACAAAAGTAAAGCTCACTAACAGTTCTGCCCAGCACATTCATGAATACCAGATCCACTCTGCTTCACTATATTTATTACCTTCATAACCAAGAATAGTAGTCTGTTTCTAGTTTTATAAAATTCTCACTCTGAAGTCACAAGTTTTCTTTATTGTTTTTTTTAGAATTTCTTTTATTATAAAAGTTATATATACTTGCTGTAACATGTTTAACAATACATACATAGAAAAGAAAAAGTTAACAGATTTCCTTTTAAACTAATCAATATTTTAAAGAAGATGTGGAATCATGTGATTTCTATTTAGTCCACTGCCTTATTTCTTTTAGACCTAAAGACGTGACTGGCACAATTGAATCTTTATAATAATTTTACTTTGTATAGTCACTCTGTTCACCTACCAAGTCCTCCTATGAGATAATAGTTCAAGAACCCCAAGAAGCACCAACCACCTGGAAATCTAAAAACGATACACCTGAGCTGACATAGAAGAGAAATAGAGTCAGAACAGGCCTGTTCCTTGACCTCATGAAGTTTACAATCTAGTGACAGAGGCCAACATATAAATAATTAACAATAACACCAAGTAAATAACATACCAGATACAAGCTGCATAAAATCATGCTGATAAACACAATTGATTAATTCTGACAGAGGGGTAGAAGAGTTCATGAAAGGCATGGTATTTGAACTATACCTTGGATGACAAGTAGGACTCTGGCAGCCCAAAAAGTGTTTAGATATTTCCAAACTAAAGAAAAAGCATGAGCAGCAATTTGAAGACATATAGGTACACAGGACATGTTTCAGGAAATGGTATGGCTATGCACAGTGTACTCCAGCAATATAATGAGAAAGGAAGCTAGCAAGGTCACCTAAGGTCATATCAGTCCAGAAAGCTGGAAGAGTATGCACTTAATTCAATAAATAAAAGGATGCCATTGAAATTTTCTGAACCAAAGAATGTTTGGAAAAGATTAATCTGACACTGGACTAAAGGCCAGACTGCAGCAGAGAGACACTAAGACTAAGAGGTAGAGGAATGAGTTAGGGTCTACTATGATAATCAGGAAATAAATCTAAGACCTTGAACTAGGGCAGAAGCAGCAGGAATGTAAAGAGGGCAGGTAGATCTGCATGACAATGTAGGGGCAGAAACATCAGCCCTTAACTATTGACTACATGTGTTCAGGAAAGGGATAACTAATGTTTCTAGTCAGAGCAACCAGGAGGGAGGAGTGGTACTTTGAGATAAGGAAAGCAGGAGTCACACATTGGGTAAGGATAGGCTGGGTAAAGCAGAAGAAAAATAATGAGGTGTTAGAACCTTCTTTACAAATAGCTGAAACCTTAGATCTAGAGTCCAGAAGAGCAGTCAGAATTGAGGGTACAGATTTGAAGCAAACAGTGAACAGCTGAGGTTGTGGCAAGTACAGCAGAATAGCCAATTTCAACAAATCTTCCTAAATTACCACTTCACCCATATCACCCCTCTACTCAAAATCCTTTAGTGGCTCCCATAAGACCAGAGGAGCAAGTCCAACTCCTTAGTTTCCGTAGCCTGTTAAAACTGTATGAAATCCAATTCCAGTTTTTATTCACTATGTGTTAGGTGATTGGAGGAGACAAAGACATGGCCTCTGACCTGAAAAAATTTAGAATCTATCTACTGTTACAACTTTATCTTTAGACTCCTCTGCATGAGTCATTCTGATCTCATGATTTTCATACTTAACCTTCGTATTTCTTGCCTTTGTTCACCCTTTTTCCCTACTGGAATATAGATCTGTCCTCCTCTTCTTATCTAATTTAGAGCCTCCCTACCAGGTCCAATGAAGTCCCACTTCTCCCTTTACACCTTTCTGGCTATGCCAGTATCTCTGGATGCCTACAGATGCCTGTGTTTATTCAAGTTACTTGGCACCTAGCACATAAAAACTACTGTTAAATATCTCTATATGTAAATCCCATTTATCTTTTTGAAATTTTAGCCCTTTGGAATAAAGAACCATGTTTTAAATTGCATTAAATATCCAACATTTAGGACAATAGTAGGCACTCAAAGAATACTCATTCACTTAACAAATATACTGAGAGCCCACTATCTGCCAAGGTTATATCTACAGGGACACTTTAAGAGGCTATTTTCAAAGTCAGACTAAGAAGTATTCTCAAATAATAATTAAAAGACAGTTTTTCAGCAGGGAGCAGGGACTTCCATTTGGATAGTTCTTCTATTACAGCTTCCCTAAGTTCTTGCCACATGTGGACCCAGAAGCTTCACACCACTTAATGTAAACCCAAATAGGATGAATTGTACTTTAATATGCCTCACCAATAAAGTATATGAACACCATCATTATAAATGATTCCTATCCTCAGAAGTATATAAGTCAACTTTAGGAGATAAGACTGACCTAGATATGTATTGTGTTTACTCCGTGTCAGGCACTATGGGAGGACTGTCTCATTTAGTATTTGACTTAATCCCACAATTCTACCAAGTACACATTATCTTCACTTTATAGTTCAAATTGATGCTCAGAAAAGCTTCTTAATAATTTGCCCAAAATCACACCGGAAGTGGCAGAATTGAGCTTCAAACCTCAGTCTGTCATGGACTTTTTTTTTTTAATCCTCACCATAGGACATTTTTCCATTTATCTTCAGATAGAGGGGGTGGGGGGGAACATCAATATGAGAGAGACACATTGATTGGTTGCCTCCCGCATGATCCCGACCAGGGCCATGGACAGAACCGCAACCAAGGTATATGCCCTTGACCAGAATCGAACCCAAGACTCTTTGGTTCACAGGCTGACTCTCTAACCACTGAGCAAAACCAGCCAGGGCTATTAATGATCATTCTTTGCACTATTGGGAAGCAGAGAATACAGGACAGAAGTTAGATAAAGAAATAAGCCAGAGCCCTAGCCGGTTTGGCTCAGCGGTTAGAGCATCGGCTTACAGTCCAGAGAGACCCAGGTTCAGTTCCCTTAAGAGCATGTACCTCGGTTATAGTTTGTCCCCGGCCCTGGTCGGGTTGTGTAGGTGGCAGCCACTCGATGTGTCCCTTTCACATCGATGTTTCTCTCTCTCTCTCTTCCTCTCTCTCCCTCCCACTCTATCTGAACAAAATGGAAAAATGTCCTTGGGTGAGGATTAAAAAAAGAAAAGAAAAAGAAATAAGCCAGGAGTAAGCATGGTGGCAAAAGAAAAGAGCCACAGAGATGGAAGGAGAGGCATATAAGGAAAGGGAAGAGGGAGAAAAGCTCAATAGTTTCTAGAGTATGTATTTATTGGAGTACCACATTCAGGAAAACTAAATACTTCAAAGATACAAAGAGAGAAAAGTTTAAGAATCAAGTCTACATCCGGCCAATGTGGCTCAGTGGTTGAGCATCGACCCATGTGCCGAGAGGTCGCCGGTTTGATTCTCAGTCAGGGCATATGCCCTGGTTGTAGGCCTGATACTCCCCTCCCACCCGGGGGGGGGAGGGGGGTTCTGCATGCAGTAGGCAGCCAATCAATATCGTTTCTTGGCCTCTGGTTCTTACCTCAGAGGACAATCATCTCCCCTCTTTGAGAATGAGATTCAACTATAAAATGAGCAGTTTAGTTTAGGTCAGTGGTTCCTAAATACCAGTCTGTGAACCAGTCACATCAGAATCACCTGGGGAGCTTGCACTAGGCTAGTGCTTTAATATCATATAGTCCTCACAATGTCTCTATGAATTAGGGTCTATTTTAATCTCCTTTCAACAAATAAGGAAATCAAGCATAGAAAAGTTAAACAATGTTTCCAGTTCATATAGCTATTAAGTGGTACAGCAGGAGCCCCATGCAGATGATTGAAGTCCAAGTCCATTTTCTTAACTATCAGGTTAAGACTAAATGAGGTAGGGTGAACTGCGGATATGTTTTCACCCTGAAACTTTCCATAAAGATTTTAGACTTCCTTACACCTCCATGTTGCTTACAAAAAGGAGACCCTTTTATCTCCAAGCTCGCTCAGATGCAGATTCTTTCCTCTAGCTCTCAGGGAGGAAATCTCAATGCTGCTGGGAAGATAAAAAGCTAGACTACATGACAATAACTGAATAAAGTTTTCCCTCCTTGTGCCTCAAACTTTATTATAGTACCAGAGGCACTGAAATATTTGGCAGTACTGGCCTGATAGTCAGGAGACAGGGTCAGAATCCAAGCTGCTACTCTCCTGATATTTCTTCTGAGGTCCCAGAGATTTCAATTTTACTGAAAATCTGCCTATTTGGGGTCACAATTTTGTTCTGCTTCAGAGACTCAGTATAAAATCAAAAGATATTAAGTTATCAATCCAGTAGTTCTCAAATTTAGATTTCAAAAACCAGTAAATGTCTCAAGATGAATTAGAAAACCGAACATAAAGATACCAACTTTTTCTTTTGCTAAATGAAAACATCTAAAAACAAACTACCACCTAACAACAATTCTTTTATAAAATAACGGGCATTTTAACATCAAAAAAGTAGGAAGGACAATTTCAGAATAAAGGACAGGTCTTTAAATAAGTCAGGCTTTATAAAAGGCACACTACATTTTGCTTATCTTTTTATTTTACCCAGAATTTATTACTTGATGTTTCATTCCAACACCAGTCTGTACACCCTACAGTTGGAAGACAAGGAAACTTATGGCCAAAAAGGTTAGGCCACTTGCTCAAGGTCACAGACATATTTAAATTAACTCTTCTCCTTTATCAGGAGATCTAAGCCACAGCACACAAGACTTTTCTAGCCTCCAACTCTTCTTTAGGGCTCATCCCCAGACCACCTTCAAGCCTTTTTCCCTCCTCATAGCTGGCAGAAGGGAGTAAGTGTAGAGAATTAGCAATCCGCTCCAAAGAGGAAACCTAGGCCATGACTCCTCCCTTCCCACACCCCCTCAAGTCTGCTCATAGGTGGACTCCGTAACCAACCAACCTCTGCTAAAAATACACCCTTTCAGAACTATGAAACTTAAACTTAAAAGTGGTTTCCTGATATAGGCAGAAACATTAGCATGAATTCAGTCTCTATAAGAAAGTCCCACACCCAAAGCTTAGGCTCTTAACTGCCAGTCACTACAAGCTTAAGAAGTTCCCCAGGAAGTAGGGCACTCCGGTCTATTCCACTGCACATTTTAACAAGCCCAAAGGTTGTAACACCTGCAAGGCTTCAAAGCCCATGCAATACTATGAGTCAATGAGAGCAAGGGCTATTTGGGATTCTCAGGCCCAGGCAAAGAAAAAAAACATCACATACTAACCCATACAGCACATGCGACAAACCAGGTGGGCGTTGAACTCGTGCTCATCTTGGTAACTGGGCCACATGGCACCCCTGTGTCTGCTGACCCCACTTAAAAGGAGGGTGTCCCAGAGAACCTCCAGCTAGTGGCCTGTGCACCCTCCGCAGCTCCTCAAAAAAGGTTTCGAGGGCTGTTCGATGAACAGAGAGACAGCAGAAGTACAGAGAAGTGGCTCCACCCACCACTTCCTACTGACCTCCTCCCTGACTTGAGGTCAGAGAAGAAGCTCCTCCCTTCCAAAAACTGGGTCCAGGTCTTCAGGCAAAGATCATCCCATTCAAAAGCAGCACCAGCTCAGTGTTTTCAGACCAGCAGCAGAGGTGGGAGCTTCATATGTAAACATACAGCCAAGTTATTAAGTGAGTAAACCCCAGCAGGTAGAAGCTGATCTTTGAGTTACCCTCCAATTGCAGAGAAGAAGCTTGTGACTTGGTGAAACTTAGACAATTGCAGGAGAGCTGGTGAGGTAAAACGGCTTACTGCCAAGTCAGAAACAGTGCATTCATTGCCCAACAACCGTTCCTCCGGCTTGCCTCTTCTTAGGCAAAAGTACATATAAAGTGTTAACCAACTGAGAAAGTCTCACAGTGGGAGTGACTATAGTAGAGCGAGTCCATACACTGTTACCAATAGCTTCCTACATTCCAAAGGGAACTTCATTTCCCCAATTTACAGGTGCCCAAAGGGAAGAGTCACTGTTTCTCCCCAAAGATTCCACCTACTTGACAGAGTAGCCCAGCCTCAGCCAGCCTCTCAGGCAGATCAACACAGCAGAGTTCATCCACTTCAAAAATACTGATTGGGTGTTGCTCCATTCTTTCCCCTTGTCCAACCAGAAATGTCATCCCAAAGTCCCCTTCCGCTTCCCAGACCCTGCCACTCTGCCTTCACAGTCAGTGCACTTAACTGCCAGAAATCCCTTCATCCATCAGTGGAAGTTGCTTGCTTGTTTGTCCAACTTGTTTTCTGAATCTCAGCTAATTGTACCAGACACTGGAATGCTGAAAAAACACAATGAGGCCTTTTTCTTTCAGATGGCCCGGCCCATCTATCGCTTCTTCACAATTCTGACCCAACCAGGGGACAGAAAAGCTGAGCCTCTGTCCCTGTCAAGACAGACACTCCAATCCAGGCCCCACACCACTCAGAAAGGCCCCACTGCAGATAAGGGCCTAATCACTGGTCCTCTGCTCCAGCTCCCTAAATAGAATGATTTCTTCAGGCTAATGCTACTTCCAATCCTGTTCCTGAAGGCAGGGAGGGAGGGGCAGCACTCAGGAAAGCAAGTTTCCAGAGATTAACCTGAAAGACTGCAAATGAAAAAAAGTAAACAGGAGTTTGCCTAGTAGGCCTGTGACCAGCTTCAGTCCCCTGACAACTTCCTTCACGCCCTACTAGGCATCCCTCCTACCTACAAACTGCTAATAATCCTGTTACTACTTACTAATAACGGGACTCACAGCTGACTTTATCCCTCCTTGACTAAGCTCCCAGTCACTCTGATAACCTATGACAACTCTACTCAGTCTGTTCCTCTTAATAGACCCTTCTTAGCCCTGGAGAGGAAGAGTCCTCCTAGAATTTACCTTGTCCTAGGAAAAGAAATGCATAAGAAATAGGGAAGAGAGAATAGGAAGGAATAAACACTTCCTGATTCATATTTAGTAACCATTTCCTTTATCAAATTTAAATGCATCTTGTGGAGGGACTGTCCCTTGTCTTTATATCCCAATCTCTAACACACTTAGAAGGCACTCAGTAACCTAAACTAAAATTAAGTGAGCATCTATCGTAACTGAGCTCACAGGTAATGTGCTGAAAACTTTAAATATCATTTCATTTAATCCCAACAACAATTCTCTAAGAAACACATTACCATTTCTATTTTAGAGATGAAAATACTAAGACTTAAAAAGGTTAAATAACTTAATCAAGATTTCATATCCTCTATCCATCTCCAACGCGATGCCTCCTGTTACACCCTGCTGTTTCTGAGAGGGACCTAAACCTGAATAACTAAACAGGCTATATATGTAAGAAGGTGGAATTTTCTTGGAACGGTTAAGAAATAAAAATACTTGACTATGGCCAATTAGAGATTTAGGGCATGTCCCAAACGAACATGTGGGACAACTTCTAGAAATAGTATTTCAAAGTCTCCAAAAATCAAAATAATCATTACAGGGTAAGGTCTGAGAAAGGTGAACCAAAGCCTGACTTCTCCTCACTTCCCTGGCATCGAAGCAGAACTATTTCCCCTGAAGGCACTGCAGAAGAAAGTAGGGGACAGTGTTAGGGACAAGGTCAGTCTAGCTGCCAGAAGACAAGGCCTTCCCTTCAGGTTCCCAGGAGGTCCTGCGTCACAAAGGGGAAGTTGCTGCTGACAGGAGAGAGAGAACTGTAGGAGAGTCAGCTCTTAATTATCCAGAGGAGACCAACCTGTATAGTGATTAACCAAACCATTCCCCTTTGTTTTTGTCCAACTTTTAGTCATTTCATAGTTCACAAGGTGTCCAGGGATGTTAGAGGCAGGAAAAGGTGCTACCTGTAGATCTTTAAAATGTTGAGTGGGTCCAGCCGGTGTGGCTCAGTGGTTGAGCGTTGACCCATGCACCAAGAGGTTGCTGGTTTGATTGCCCAGGTTGTGGGCCCGATCCCCAGTGGGGGGCATGTAGAAGGCAGCCAGCCAATCGATGTTCTCTCTCTTTGATATTTCTATCCCTCTCTCCCACTCACTTCCTCTCTCTCTAAAATCAATAAAGGGAAAAAAAATTTAAAAAAAAAAAAGCCGAGTGGAAGGAAAAGAGTTAAGCCAGTATTTCCACATGTGACCAAAAGTTATCTGAGAATTTATGGCTGTTGACTTTTTTACAATAGCACAGAAAATTAAAGTTATATATTTATTTCCTAAAATGCCAAAATCACCCACTATTTAAGGATATTAAAGATGACACAGCATTCTCTCCTTCTAATATGTAACACAATGATTCATAATACATCAGTATTTTTTCTTTATATAATCCCGCCTTGGCTTCTATTACTATGTGCAGAATGTGTTCTAAGAACTAACTCAAAACGACTATGCAGCCCAGCCAACTTGGCTCGGTGGACTGAGCATTGTCCTATGAACTACCCAGTCTGATTCGTGGTCAGGGCATATGCCTGGGTTTCAAGCTCCATCCCCAGTAGGGGGCGTGCAGGAGGCAGCTGATTAATGTTTCTCTCACTGATGTTTTTTTTCCTTTCTCTCCCTTCCTCTATCTCTAAAAAAAATCAATAAAACATATTTTAAAAAACAATAACAACGGTATAGTAGTATTAACCTCATTTTACAGATGAGAAAATAGAGGACCCAAAAAATTAATGTTATTCTGCCAGTAAGGGCAAGAGCTAGGATGAACACAGAGGCAGTCTGACCCCAGACTCTCAACCCGCTCTCCCCCATAATTTCATACCACATCCAAGCATGAGCCAGATGATCACACTGCCAGAATCACGGAAAATTAGAGACCTTTTCTCTTCTCATACAGACTAGAATGACCTGTCTAACATCACATAGTAGTAAACAGAAGATCCAGAACTTAGAACCCAGATCTTGTAACTCCAAGTTCAGTGGTCGTTCTACCACACAGTAAAAATCTAGAGGGGAAAAAAAAAATTGCTAGGCAAAGAAAAGATGAAGATGCCATCTTAATTAAAACACCTAATGTTTTAGTTGTTTGAGCAAAGATATATTCAATATATGACCACTTATTTAAATATTTATTGAGTGCCTATTATGCTTACCAAATGTTTGGATAATATAAATGGAAGATGCACAGCTAATGTTATACACGGAGAAATCAAAGTTCAAAGCAGTCTCAAAAGGCTGCACCAAATCTCACAGGACAAAATGGAACTATGATACCTATAAGTCTCATGCCAAAGTTCAAGAAAACCAAAGGCACAGCAGTCCCTGGAGAAACAACAATTCATGTATAGGGTTTGGCCATTTTATAGCTGATTTTATGTTTAATATGATTCAATAGTGTGATGGAGCTGCTTTACAAAAAAAAAAAGGTGATGGTCCAGATCCAGGTATTATAACTAGTCCTCCTAGTGGGATGTTGAACATGGAAAAAACCTTAAGAGACTGGATTAGCCAACCCTTTTGTTCTACAAATAAAGAAAACAAGACCCCAGGGAGGAAAAAAATTGTCCTTCTGCAAACACACAAAATCATAAATGTTCTTCTCAAGTAACTATAAAGTTCCTTTCCTGTTTACACTATCACAATGTGAAATATTAATAAACTAAAACACAGGGCAACTCTATATCCTTCAATTAACCTATAATGAGCACCCACCTTAGGCCACACATCAAGCTAAGCCATGCCCTATAAATATACAAATGAACAGGAAATGGTTAAATTACTAGAGTGTATATGTAATGCTACCTTAATTCCTTTATTTATTAGTTCAGGTAACATTTACTGACACCTATTTTGTCCCAGACACTTGAGAAACTGAGATGAGTAAGAGCCCCTGTTCTTAAAGATCTTACAGTCTAATAGAATCTAATTAAGGGGGAGAGACAAGCTAAGTGAGATGACAATACAGGTTTGAAGAAGAAGTACTAACAAAGTGCTACTACTGGAGCACAGAAGAGGAAATCTTATTTCAGTCAAGAAAGGCTTTTCAGAGGTGGTAACTACTTATCTTAAAGGACAAGCATCAAGCAGTCCAGTTGAAAAGAGGGTACAGGCATTTAGGTAGACCTACAAGTTTTTAAATGATGCTGGACTACTAGATGCTTATAAGGCCAAGACAGCAAATAAAACTAGAGAAATAGGCAGGGGGCAGATCATGAAAACCCTTTTATGCCATGCTGTAGATTCTGAATTTTCTTCTAAAAGTAGAGAAGAAGCACTGATGAATCTTTAAGCAGGAGAGTGACACAGACAGTTCTGTATTTTAGAAAGATGACTCCAACTAAAGATAGAATACAGATTAGGGGCTGGTTGTGGGGGGTGGGGTGAGGAAGAATGGGGGAAAGAGATTATTTCAACAGTCCTAGAGAGAAAAAATGAAAAAGACGCAAACTAAAACAGGAGGAAGATTGGAGAATGAGATAATGTATGTGAATGCAAGTGTGGACAGGGTTGAAACAGTATTGAAACCGTAGTAAACAGTATTGAAAACTGATTAACATTCTAAATACTAATTGAGTGCTAAACTTTGTCTTATAAATATTATCTGGCTTTTGTACAAACTGTCTATGTCTTCCTATATCTTGCTTACATCTGCTGAAGAGATAGTGACTTGGGGACATGGTTGTAAAAGCCATGTGCTTATATAACCAGATCTCACCAATGGACCCATAGCACCTAGGAGAGAAAAAAAAACTTAGGAATAGTAATACGTGATTCCTCCCTCATGTTTCCACTGCACTCCCTTTACCTGTCTACACACACACACACACACACACAAATACGGCCACCACGTTTTCAAAGCAAAAATAATGTAACTGTGCAAAGGGAACACTAGAAAGATAAGGAGTTAGGAAACTGCCTATTAATGAAAAGGTGGAGCCTGGTTGGTATGACTCAGTGGCTGAGCATTGATCCATACACCAGGAAGTCGACAATTTAATTCCCGGTCAGGGCACATGACCAGGTTGTGGGCCCAATCCCCAGTGGGGGGCATGCAGGAGGCAGCCAATCGATGTTCTCTCTCATCGATTTTTCTATCTCTCTTTCCCTCTCCCTTCCTTTCTCTCTAAACTCAATAAAGGGGAAAAAAATCCTTAGGCAGGAGAAAACAGCCTTCAAATATAAGCAAGCCTGACACCTAGAATAGAGAGTAGACTTGATTTTCGCTAGACTGAATTTGCATTAACGGATGTAAATTACAAAGAGGCAAGTTTCAGCTTAATAAAGAACTCCCCAGTTACCAACACAATGAATAATCCATAGGATGTATATTCAACAATCAGAGGCCTTTGGGCAAAGAGAGAATGACATCTTTTTTTTAAATAACTTTCTTTTTAATCCTCATTGAGGATATGTTTTTACTGATTTGCGAGCAAGAGAAACATCAATCAGTTGCCTCCCATACGCACCCTGACCAGGGATTGAACTGGCAATCTGTGTATGTGCCCTGATGGGGAACCAAACCCGCCACTTTCTGGTATATGGGACCATACTCCAAACAAATGAGCCTCACTAGCCTGGGCAAGAATGACTTCTGACAAGGGTAGAACTAAGTAAGAAGTTGGACTATTTAAGTAAGGTGCCTTCCAACTCTAAGAGCAAAACAGCAGATGTTACAAACTTTAAGGGAAGAAGAAATAAGAAATCTATACAAATGGTGAGGATTTACGATAATATAGTATCTTAGAATTGCAGTGTTGAAAGGAACCTAAGAAACTATCCACATAGTGGTTTTCAACTGTGACAAGAGGACACTTAGTCAAACAAATATTATATGGAACTCAACATACAGAACACATAATACAGTATTTAATAGCATAAATCTGTTTTAGAAGTTCAAATTTATGTTATGTGAAAGCCAAATAACATCAGGTAATTTTGATTGAAATTAGAGATTAATTAATTACAGTGATATCCAATTTATTTCTATGTTGTGTTTTATTGCAGGGAACTATTTTTTTTTAACTGATTTATACAAATAGAAATAAATAGTAACAGTTTTACAGTTTGTCTGGTAATCTTGGGATATTGTTCAAATAAAATGATACACAAGCCTGAAAACATAGCAGAAATATCTGTTTCAAAGTTAAATATCTTCAATATCTACAAGCTATGTACATGCCTATTATAATAAGTAAATGTGAATAGAGAAGTTGGACAACAAACACAAAACATTTTAGTACACACTAAGCCATATTGCAGTGTTATCACTTAGATATGTGCTGCCCACTCACTATTATAGAAGGAACACTTGAGCCCATACAACTGAGCCTTGCCTAGAATTTAGCAGGCACAAGACCTATGTTCAGCATTATGTTCTGTATGCCCACTTCCAATTAAAAAACAGATCAGAAGAGATAATCTTCATCTTTTTAATTAAGTGTGTATTTGATAAGCAGTATAAATATATACACAGAAATGACAAAGAAAACTTTATTCTGGTGATGTCTAATTGGAAGGTAGTACATTACAGTATAGATATTATTTTAAATACATTATAAAATAAACTACACCTTAAAATTGAAATGATAATAAAATGGATGCAGAAACTCTTAAGTACTTCTGTGGAAGCTCTGGTATCCATAGTCTCCAACTGAAATACCACTGCTCTCATTTTACAGGTAAATTAAACACAATACATTCCCAATATAACTATTAGGTACTAGAATTAAAGTTGTTTCATAGAATTCAAAAGCTTTTACAAAGTATTTTTCTTTATATTTCAAAGTATTTATGGCTATTTATGAAATTAATATTTCCAAAACATAAAAATAAAGCACTAGATAGAACTATGACTCCTAAGTTCCACAAAAAATTCTATACTGAAGATAAACTTTTAACATATTAATATGAGTGGTTAGTGGTTTAGAAATGCCATTACCATAACGCATAGGGAAAGCAGCAGCTTCCACCTGAATGTTTCTTTTCTCATTATGTGTGAAATAGTATACAGATCTGAACAACTCATACCTGCCTACTCTTTCTTTCTAAGGTCAAATACAGGTTCACATTTCAGGAAAGCCATTTGGGGGCACCTTTTAAAACATACCACCACACAGCAAACGTATTTCTAAATGTCCTCCTGTTTTTGCTGACAGAGACACAGGCTGGGATCTGAATATTTAGTCAAAAGCTTTTCTGGGACTTACTGGAAAGGGCACTGGGGAATGACTGAATCTAATTCTAATTCTGTCAAGCATTCATGAACTTTTAATAGAAAGCTAAGTAATGTCACCAAATCTCTATCTTAACTTGTAAGAGACAAAGAAGCAAGTATCTGGCTACTTGGCTTGAAGGCAGTGAGCAGAACATAATGACAGTACTGAAGGCACTGAGACCCAAGGATGCACTCCAGCAAAAGGTAGACTTGACTCATCTTCAACTGCAGAGATTCAGTATCAGCTAAACATGGACATCCTGGCACTGGGTGTTTAGAAGTTAAAAGAATATAATGTAAAGAATGGCATATGGGATGAAAAGGGGTCTGTTATCATTTTTTAAAGTTATTTTTAATATCAGGGCCCAATCCCCTGGTGAAAAGAACAGTTAACTTCCTTGCATTGAACAGGATGAATTGAATACACACAGAGTAAACTGTATAGCTGAGGGGACAGGAACAGTTGCAATCATACCAAAGAGAACAGGGACACCCCAGCCTTCCAAGGTGCCCCTCGGCAAGGACACCACTCATCCAATTTTCTCATTGATCTTTCCTCCTCTGTCTTTTCTCACCCAAAAATACACCAAATCCAGAAACGTCTCTAACCCTACAAGTTTTCCCACATCTAAACCTGAGGGAAGGTGACAGCGTTAATGGATGTTTTAGGTTAAAAATAAAGATCCAAAACTACTTTGAGATTGAGAAAGTATGGAAAGGAGGGGCTTGATTCTCTGAGGAAGGACACGAGTCAGCACAGTTGCCACTTCCCTCAGCTTCGAGCCCAGACATCACCTCATCAAACCAGTACCCTCCGGCCAGGCAGCCCCATAGAACAGGAAAGAGTCTGGGTCACAAAATGACCCCTGGGCTACCCTGGCACCAGTTTTCTCAGTAGGTCTACACACACACTCGGGTCTGACAGCACCCCAATTGAGAGGATATACTGGCCCTTTAAGGAAAGCAACTGGGAAGACCTCCGTCATTTATTTACCCCACCCTCAAAAGCCCCACAGTTCATTTAAAGAATAACAGTACCAGTTACCTGCTCTGCCTCTGGCACATCTCTTCCAGTATAGAACACCAGCAATTCCAAGAACATGAGTCAAAATAAAAATGGTTGACGGCAAGTAAGATGAATCTAAAAGAGGCATTTCCAGGCCCGTCCTTTCTCTTCCACTGAGTTAGCCACAAGCCCACAGCTCGACGCAGGCCTCTGAATGCCTTTCTACTGAGGTTACTGCTGTCCTGTACTATCAGCACAGAGGCAGAAGCCGGCAGCTCAGTGTTGTCAGAAACTTCCTGGCAGCTTCTCCTCCATCTCGCCTCTGACTTTTTCAGCAGGCAGTAGTAGACGGGGACTAAAGCTGCACAGTGTATCTCAAACAAAGCCCAGGAAACAACTGGCCAGAGGGGGAGGGGAAAGGGAAGGAGGAACCAGGAGAGTGAAAAGGAGAGCCTAAGCTAGTGTTGAGCTGACTCAAACTCTATCTCTGGCATCCTCTGTTCAGCTTAAACAAACAAACCTCAGACCCTTCTACAAGAAGGGAGGGTGTCAGAGGACGTCACACTCAACTTTCCATTCCCAGCCTGGATGGAATGCCAGACTTCAAGATGAAGCTAAAAGAAAAAGTCACAGAAGCCCTAGGGAACCACTTTCAGGGAGAAGGCAAAGTATACAAGGATATATAAGCATCCACGAGTACCCTGGAACAGTCAGAGGGCAACTCTTCCATACCCACAGCCCAGAAGGAAGAAGAGGCAAGAAACCTGAACATCACTGCAGAAAAGATTGCATACAGAACAAGCTCCATGAAACAGACTTGACATCAAGGCGGGAGAAAGATGAGCAAGGAGAACAAAAATCCACCTAATTTCTACTAGCTGTCCAAAGGGATACCAGGACACCCAATGACAGCAGAAAACAATGCCTTCCTGAAAACTGAGGCCTGCTTACAAATGAAAACTTGATATGGACAATGTAGCAGGTGACTGAAAATATGCCATCACTACACACTTACCTACTAAAATAACTAAAATTAAAAAGAATGACAATCTCAAGTAGCTGGACTCTCACACATTGCTGGTGGGGGTGTAAACTGGCACAACCACTCTAGTTTGGCAGTTTCTTATAAAGTTAGGCATACACATTCCAGAGGAACAAACAATATCACTCCTAGGCATATATCCCCCCCCCCCCAATGAAAACATAGCAGCGTTCCTAAAAATAACTAAAAACTAGAAATAATCCAAATGTCCATCAACTGGTGAACTTATAAAATTGCAGTGCATCCATACAATGGAATATAACTCAGCAATAAAAAGGAACAAACTACTGATATATACATACTGTATGATTCCATTTATATGACTGTCTAGAAAAGCAAAACTATTGGAACAGAAATCAGATAAGTGGTTGCCAGGGGCTGGGGGTGAGGGAACAGAACGGACTACAAAGGAAGATAGAGAACATCAGGGGGTGATTGGTACACCCCCAATATATGCCAATGATTATGATGATGGTTCCATGACTGCAAACATTTGTCAAAGCTCACTGAATTGTATGCCCAGAAGGGTGATATACATAAATTATACTTCAGTAAACCTAACCAGCCCATTTGAAGGCTGGAAAGAACCTAAGAAGTCTGTACAACCTGTTGAATAAGCAAAGGTCTCGCAGGGCCACTGTCCTCTCCTCATCTACTTATCTCTGAAGGGATACTGTACAAAATGAAGTGTGGACACACAACATAACAGAGAAGACCCAACAGCCAAGAGTACATCTAACATCCTCTGTGACGCCCACTCAGGGAAGAGTTAGAGCCTCAACTTTCTACCAAACCAGCTCTTTATTTATTTCTATGGTGCCTTTTGCACTGTGGTATATAAATATGCTGTATTCTCACAAATAAACTTCAAAAAATGCAGATTGCTTTAATATCTGTAAAGTTACTTCTTTAAAAAAAATAAAAGGGTAGTGTTTCAGATTTGAACAATCTACTAACAAGAAAGATAATAAAGGACTCTTCATGGAAAAACTAATAAATATGAATGTTTTAATCTGGCATCAAGATCATCTATAGTTTTGTTCTAACCTACATTTCATTCATCAAATATTTACTGTGTACTATGTGCACAGCCCTATTCTAGGTACTGAGGACACAATGAACAAAGCAAAGCTCTACGGGACTTATGTACTAATAGCAGAATAAGGTAAGACAGAAAGTAAACACGAGTAAATACACAGTTTGTCACATAAATGCTATGGAGAACACTAAAGGAGACAGGAGAAAGGAGGGTCAGAGCAGGGAAAGTTTACAGTTTTATGTGTGGTCAGGGAAGACTTCTCTAGTAAGTTGACATTGGAGCAGAGACCTATGGAATAAGAGCAAACAAGTCATATGGCTACCTAGAGAAAGCACGAGTTAAACAAAGAAAAGAACAAGTGCAAAGTCGCTAAGGCAGAAGCACGTTTGGTTTGTTCGCGGAACATGGAGAAAACTAGAATGGCTGAAGCTAAAAGAAAGAAGGGAAGAGTGTGGGGAGATGAGGCCAGACCACCTAAGGTGTATAGGCCATTTGTACACACTGGCTTTTATTCTAAGTGAAATGGGAAACCTTGGGAGGGTTTAGTGTGAGAGAGTGACATGATTTAACCTGAGTTTTAAAAGGATCACTCTTACTGCTGTATTGAGAAAGGCAAAAGCAGGAGCAAGACAACTAATTATAATACCATTACAATAATCCAAGTGAAAACTGGTAGTTGAGAAATAATGGTACCTGGGACCAGGGTGCGGTAGTAGAGATTATGAGATGTGGTCATAATCTGGATAAAAAAGAAAGAGTTATCAGATTTGCTGATAGACTGGATGTGTGGTAAAGAGGGAAAGAACAGTCAAGAGTGGCTCTAAGGTTTTTTGCCTGAGAAATGAAAAGGACTGTTTCCTAAGATAGGAAAGACTACCAGAGAAGCAGAGGGTTTGGGGTTCATTGTGGTTGTGACTATTTGTTTTGTGGGGGAAGGGGGTATGGGCAGGAATTCCCTTTTGGATGCATTAGGTTTGAAATACCTAGTAGACATTCTAGTGGAACTTTGAATATGCAATTGAATATATGAATCTAGAGTTCAGGGAAAAATCCAGGGTGAAATTTTAAAGCCAGGAAACTGAGTGAGATCACTTAGGGAGTAAACAGAAAGAAAGAAGAGATCAAGTTAAGGACTAAGCCCTGGAAACCCTCCAACATTAGATAGAGTAGAGGAGGAACTACCAAAAAAGACTAAAAAAGCCAATGGATTAGGAGAACCAAAAAAAAAAAAAAAGAGCATGCTGCCCCAGAAGCCAGGTGAAGGAAGTGTTTTAAGAAGTAGTAATTAACCATGTCAAAGCTGTTAATGTGTCATGATGAGATTGAGAATTGACTACTAAATTTAGCAATGTGGAGGTCACCAGTGAATTTAAAAAGGGCAGTTTTGATGGCATGGCAGTACAAGGCCTGACTGGAATGATCCAAGAAAGAATGGGCCCGTCTGGTGTGGTTGAGTATTGTCCCATGCACCAAGAAGAGGTCGTCAGTTCAGTTTCCAGTCAGGGTACATGCCTGGGTTGTGGGCTCAACCCCCAGTAGGGGGTGTGCAAGAGGCAGCTGATTGCTGTTTCTAGCTCTCTCTCACTCTCCATTCCTCTCTCTCTAAAAAAAAAAAAAAAAATCAATAAAAACACATTTTGTTTTATTATTTTATTCCTCACATGAGGATATGTTTCTACTTATTATTTGACAGAGTGGGAGGGAGGGAGAGAGACAGAGAGACAGAGAGAAGCATCGATGTGATAGAGCCACATCGACTGGTTGCCTCCCACATGACCCGGCCAGGGACAAACCGAAACCCAGGCAGGTGCCCTTGACCGGAATCGAAACCGCAACTCATTGGTCCACGGACCAATGCTCTAACTGCTGAGCCAAACTGGCCAGGGCAATAAAAACACATTTTAAAAAGAAAGAGAGAATGGGATTCATGGGGATGTAAAGTACAGCCTAGCAACTACAGTTAATAATGCTGAATTGCATGTGTGAAAGTTGCTAAAAGAGTAGATCTTAAAAGTGGTCGTCACAAGAAAAAAAATTGGGGGTAACTATGTAAAGTGACAGTTGTTAACTAGACTTATTGTGGTGATCATTTCATAATGTTTACAAATATCAAATCATTACATTATACGCCTAAAACTAATATAATATGTCAATTATACCTGAATTAAAAATAACTTAAAAATTAAGTATAAAAAAGAGAGAAGGGAGGAAAGAAATTAGTGACAACAAATAAAAACTTTTTCAAGAAATTTTGCTGTAACAGGGAGCAGAGAGAAGGATATAGGGTCAAAAGAGAATTTTTCTTGACATATGAAATATAACAGTGTTTGCTGAAGGGAATAAGCACTAGAAAGGGAACACTGATAGTACAGTCCAGTGGATACTAAACTGGAGCTCCCTCTGGAGCAGGCTGTCTTATGAAACAGAGCATTTTATCATTCATTCAATTTTTTAAAAAATTTTTTATCCTTTATTGATTTTAGAGAGAGAGGAAGTGAGAGGGAGAGACAGAAACATCGATGAGAGAGAACATGGATTGGCCACCTTCTGCAAGCCCCCTACTGGGGATTGGGCCCACAACCTGGGCATGTGTCCTGACCAGGAATCGAACCAGTGACCTCTTGGTGTATGGGTCGCCACTCAACCGCTGAGCCAGACCACTCATTCAATTTTTTTAAATGGAGCATTATGCTAGACACAGTGGACACCAAGATAATACACACCCCTTACTGTGGAGAAGAAGTTCTGAAGCTGTGATGGTCAAAGAAGATGGACAAGCTTGGAAGGTCATTTATTATAATATACTACACTAATACTATAATATACTAACATTTACTAAGCAGCTACTAAAAAACATTTTCACATTTGTAACTACATTTAATCCTAATAATATTCCCTAAAATATCCCCGTTTTAGAAATTAAGAACTTGAGGCACAGAAAATTCAAGTTATTTTGTCCAAAGTCACAAAGTAAGTAAGACATTGATCAGACATCTGAACTTTTATCTGTCTGGTTTCAAGTCAATCAATATATTTTATTACACTGCCTCCCTTTGCTAAAATGTTTTGGCAAGATAAGTACACTAACTTGAAGTTAAACCATTTTAGATATTTATATTTGGAAAACTTCCTCTTTGCAAGACGTAGTCTGTTCATAGCTTCACCCGGCTCTAAGAAAAGAATCTCATGCTCAATGCAAGACATTACAGTACTAGTACTGTCTCTATCACCATTGTACAACTATCTTCTTGCATTCATAAATATCTTCACAATATTTTCATTTCTCAAAGTAAAAGTCATCTCTCTGCCTTATTCTGCTACCAGAAGCCACTGTAAAACTGTCTTAATTAGAAAATCAGTTAGCATGCTTATGTCATTCAAAAACACCTAGGAAATTTTAAGAAAAGAAATCCAAAGCACTCAAATATTAAGATACAATCTGAATCTGTTATTATTAGAAAATACAATGAAAGGTACCCAAAGTAATTTACTCTTCATAAGATGGCATGCTATACCTTGGGATATATCATTTTTCTACATATGACAGGTAAAATGTTTATTTCCAGCTTTTATGTATATGTATGTGTTTTTGTCAAAGGAAGAAAGAAAAGGTGGGGAATTGCCTTTGTAAAAATAAAACAAAGTTTTCACTTAGCAAAACTAAGATGGATCTGTGTGCTGTCATTTACAGGAAGTGGTTAGAGGTTGGCAGGAGGGAGTGACTAGTTTCTTTTTAGAGATAATTTATTACACATAGAATGGGCCATTTAAAGTAACATTTTGCACCCCCCAGGATATCCTTAGCTAACAGCCAATAGGCAGGGTCCCAGACCATCAAAGAAACCTTGTAGAAGCAAGATTTTGAACTTGGTTAAGATTTTAGACCTGCCTCTCTTTAAGATTACTTCACTCACAAGAATTTAGGACAGTCACCCACAACCGTTGCCCACAAGAAATCTCAAAACAAGGCAACAATACCCCAGAATCACTTTAATGTCTATGACCAAGATGAAAGCAACTGTGAGAAGGGAGGCTGTATGTTTTATTCAAAATGCCATGAAATTACACTTAGTCTCAAAATAGCACATCCATAAGCATAACTTCTGCAGATACAGACTAAATATTTAAGACCCATAATTAAAATTTCTGAAATCTAGAAAAATAATGCTTATAAAAAGAAACATTTTTTAAAAATTATATATATGTGTATATACACATATTTAATTAAAAGTTGGGTAAAGAGACTAGCATGTGACTTGACAGATGGGAAACCTTGGGCTTCTGGGAATGGCAGGATCCAGGCATCAAAGCCTGGTCCTCAGCTCTTGTCATCCTCCCATGAGCTCAGTAAGCATATAACTACAGATAGACAGAGAATGTGGACTTCACAGAAGCTAATTAGAAGACATCGTGACTCCTGTCTCTAGTGTTTAGTAATGTAGGACTGAGACAATAATAAACATGCAAAGGCCCAGAATGCCTTTAAAAAATATTCTACATACCCGTGTCACTGAATACAATAAAGTTAGAAAAAGCTCCCAAATTTCTTGTTCAGTAATGTAGATGCCATGAGAATTATAGAAGGATGTTAACTACAAGATCAACCTGAAGCCAGACTGCCTGGGTTCAAATCCAGATTCTACTATATGTCACATTAGCAACTTGCGGCAAATTACTTACCTTCACAGAACCTCAATTTCCTCATCTGCAAAATGCTTATAATAGTACCTGTCTCACGTAGTTGTAGTGAGAATTAAATGAGTTAAATGCATTTAAGCTGCGTAGATGATGCCAGGCACACAATATATGACCAATAATTATTAGCTACTATTATCATTATTTGGAGAGCAGCAAACTACATTTGACCACAAAGACTTCTGAATACTGCTTGGACTGTACAAAACTTTGGCAAACTGATCATTGATCTAATCTAAATTGCCTTATCCCAGTCCTCATTCACCATAAGATTAATTCCCTCTGTAGCATGCATGGTAACTGGCACATCTTAAATGTTCAATAAATGTTCATTTGTAATTTCATTCTAGAACTTTTAATTACCCAATGCCAGCAAATTAAGTCCAAAACTCTCAGGCTTTACAATATTTCCCTCATTTACCCTAGAATGTATTTCCATCCCATCTGCACGTCAAAATCCCATTCCTATGGACCAACTGAAAGTCAGTACTTTCATAAAAATTTTCCTGGGATAAACCCCCTTTTTCCCAGTTAGAAGTAAACCTCTCCTTCTCTAATAACTATTGTGGCATGAGTGAGTGGATAGATGATAGATAGATAGATAGATAGATAGATAGATAGATAGATAGATAGATAGAAGACACGTGAATTAATGAATTAGTGAATGAACAAGAGGGTCTAAAGAGCACTGTGAGAGCCGGAGAGTAAAACGGGAATGTACTAAGAAGAGCAAAACTGGGTAAATAAACTAGAAGATTCCAAAAATAAAAGCAGTTCTTGAGAATGTACATATTTTGACCACAAAAACATACAACAGAGAGCAAACATCTGTAAAACTATTCCTCTTATGGCAAGAATAACTCAATATGCTTCTCTAGATTGGCCCAACAGATAACATACTAACAAAGGAGCCAAGTGAGCCACTTTTTTTAACCCTCGCCTGAGGATATTTTTCTGTTTATCATCAGATAGAGTGAGAGGGAGGGAGAGAGAGAAAAACATGGATGTGATAAAGACACATCAACTGATTGCCTCCCACTCCATCTGACCAGGGCAAGGGACGAACCAAAACCGAGGTACATGCCCTTGACTGGAATCAAACCCATGACTCATTGGTCCTCCAGCAGACGCTCTAACTGAACCAAACCGGCCAGGGTGAGTGAGCCACTTTTAACACTTAACTTCCAAATCTAACTGAGAGTTTAAGAGAAAAAGTAACTCCAGCCCAGCTGGTGTGGCTCAGTGGATTGAGTGTTGTCCCATGGACTGAGAGATCCCAGTTCAATTCCTGGTCAGGGCACATGCCTGGGTTGTGGACTCAAGGGGCTGTGCAGGAGGCAGCCAATCGATGTTTCTCTCTCACATCAATGTTTCTATCTCTCTCTCTCTTCTCTCTCTCTCTCTCGCTCTAAAAAAAATCAATAAAAATATATATATTTTTAAAAAGTAATTCCAAGAACACAAGTGTAAGTTTTGCTTTCCCTTGGAGAAGGGAAAAAGTCAATTAATTGATCAGAAATTCCACTTCTAAAAATCTCTCCAGATATGGATTCTGTCCAACATCTAAATTCTGGGTGGTCTTTCTGTCCAGCTCAGCAACTGAGGTTTTTACACTGGAAGAAGAGAGAGGAAAAGAGTAAAGGTAGAAAGTAAAGTGGGAAAAGCTCTGGTATAGCACTTTGTAAACTTACCTTTTAAACCCAAATGCTTCTCTCTCTGCCCAGGACTCTAAATTTAACATAATCTGTTAGCCAAACCTAGATTCAAATTCTGACTTCACGGTTTCTAGCTGTGTCTCTTTGAACCAATTACTTAATCTCTTTAATCCTTTATTCCTCTTCTGTAAAAGGGGGACAATAAAAGTATCTCTTCACATGTCACAGTGAGGATTAAGTGAGAAAATGCATTAACTATTTGGCACACAGTTAACTCATTAATGTTAACTACTATTATTATTGTTACTACACTAGAGCATGTATGCCATAGCAGAGCATCAAGTCCGCTTTAATGGCCAATGCAAGGAGATAAGTCAAGATAAAGTGTGTGTTATTTAACAGCTCTAAGCCCAACTCAATGAGTAAATCAAATTAGGCTTCAATGACATTGCTTCAAAAAGAGAAAGGGTGCCCTGGCCGGTTTGGCTCAGCGGTTAGAGCGTCGGCCTGCGGTCCTGAGAGACCCGGGTTCGGTTCCCGCTAAGGGCGCGTACCTCGGTTGCAGTTTGTCCCCGGCCCTGGTCGGTTGTGCGGGTGGCAGCCACTCGATGTGTTCCTTTCACATCGATGTTTCTCTCTCTCTCTCTGTTCCTCTCTCTCCCTCCCACTCTACCTGAACAAAAAACGGAAAAATGTCCTCGGGTGAGGATAAAAAAAAAAAAAAAAGAGAGAGAAAGGGCAAGGATATTTAGTTAAACTTAACATCCATAGTACTATTTAATATAATCCTTCTCTTTGGAATTCTGACCATGTCCCCCCAACAAAATAGTAAGATTCAACTATTAAACTTTTTCCAGGAAAGTCTGGTAGTCAGTTATCTGAAATAAATGGAGAAGATTCAAGGAAAAGAAGCCCTCCCTGTCTGTGGGGATTGCTTCTAAATTTTGCGGAGGTTGTTATTTTTATCCAGAAATATCTCTCATTTTCAGTGAATGCACAGTGAAAGTAAGTTAGCATCTTACTTCTATCCAGCCTACATGCATTTTTAAATGCTTTTCCAAACAAAAACAAAAACAAAAACATGGTCTCAAGGAGAACACATCTTTTAATGTGGTCTGACTAAGAAACACATGATCAACTTTAGCTTTCCTGAGGCACCCTGAATACAGGAATACAAGAGGGCAGGAATGAGCATGCCACTGACAAAGGGATCAGAAGCTCAACCACGAGGTAACCTGGCAGGCTTGAGAATGCCAACAGGTAGCTACATTTGAGGTTCAGAAGAAGAGTCCAAGCCAAGATAAGCATAGATGAGAGAGACCAACTTAAACTGTTTAGCCATGGAAACTAAGCTTTGCACACAAAGAGCCCCCCCACCCCAAGAGCTAATTTTAGATCTCTGTGAGATAGTTTTCTGGATCCTGGCATTAGCCCTAAATAAAAAAGAGGAAAAGCTCTGGCCAGGAGGCTCAGTTGACTAGAGTGTCACCCTGTACACCAAAAGGCTGAGTGTCTGATCCCCGGTCAGGGCACATGCCTAGGTTGTGGGTTTGATCCCTGGTCAGGGTGCATACAGGAGGCAATCTTTCAATGTTTCTCTCTCACATCGATGTCTGTCTCTCTCTCTCTTTTCTCTCTAAAGAAATCAATAAAAACATATCCTCAGGTAAGGATAAAACAAAAAAGGAGAGAGGAAAAGAATTTACCACCTGAAGACAGACAGACAGACTTATCAGTTCTTAATACAAATTCACATCTTTGTTTCTGATCTAATATTTTTAAAATGTACAAAGATGTACAAATATGTTATGATAAAGACTAGGAACATGATTGGTCTACAGTAAGGTTAGTGAGTTTCTCTCATTTAGAGCTTAAGCCCCCAGTGACCCCTACTGGACAAAGATAGACACAGACCACTGAGTTTTATAACCAAGACAAAGAGATTCTGTGATTGCTTTTATTCCAGTGAAACTCACACATAGAACTTTCATTACACAAGCTCAAGCTTGCCTCAAAACCCATATATACCCATATATAACATAGAAGGCAACAATGCTAAGTCCAGTCAGCTCATTCCTTTCACAGGAAACATTATATCACCACAAAGTTGGTGGCTTACTGGTTCCCCAGTATTCCCAGCTATGTGATGAGTCCTGACCGAGAAAAGAGCAGTCACTGGCAGGCAACCGGTACCCCCCTATTCCCTGCAATCTTTCCATTACCAGAGCTGACTCATTCTCAGCTCAGCCTAGACTTCAGGCCAGCAGTCGGAGCCACTGTATGTGCCTGGTGAGTAATGCTTCCCCCATGCAGCCTACCAGCTGCCTCTGACTTACCGAGTCATAAAAGGAAATCTGGGTAAGAGTTTTAAGGGGAGAGAACAGGGATAGTTCCTCTCAGCTCCCTGCAGGAACTCAGATCTATAGTGAATTCCCTCTAATGGCAGCCAGGTGGCAATGCAAAAACAGGCCAGGACAGAAACACCAATGAGTACAATAAAAGCTGACTCTAAAATCTGGAGACAACAATTTCTCTTTTTGATTTAAAAAAAAAATGTTGGGCGTGAGGCAGAGCCCACGCCATCCCAGAGATTGGGTATGGTTCATTCCACCATAGACTGCTTGTCTCGCAACAGCTCTGTCCAGTGTAGACTGCAAGCCAGCCCCAGTACAGACCATCTGCCATCATTAAGCCTCATATTGTGAGGCAAAACCCTAATGAAAATCAAATATCAGAGGAAGGGGACAGCCTCTTAAGTACCCACCCATCTACCCTCAAGTGCTCAAAGTAGGGGATGAGAAAAAGGATGGCACTAGGTTTTTGTTGTTGTTAATCCTCACCTGAGGATATTTTTTCCACTGATTTTTAGAGAGAGTGGAAGGGAGGGAGGGAGGAGAAGGAGAGAGAGAGAAACATCAATGTGAGAGAGACACATCTATCGGTTGCCTCCTACACATGTCCCAACCACACCCCCACCGGAGCAACCCTGGTACGTGTCCTTGACTGGAATCAAACCTTTGACCTTTTGGTGCATGGGCGATGTTCTAACCACTGCGACACACCAGCCAGGGCACATCTAGCTTTTTTAAAATAGTGTCTGGCACACTTGCTATCCAACAAATCCTAAAAAGGTAATACTTGTAGTTCAACTTTCTCCCAGTAACCATTCCTGCTGCATCTCACCCTTCAGACATGAATCTATGGAGCTTTCTCAAACATTCTGGAAATGACTGCCAGGAGCTAGATTCTTCCCAGGAAAATAGGGAAGAATCTGTGACAGAGATCATTTATTTTAAAGGTACTTTGAGCAATAATCTTTGATGAATTATCAAACAGCAAAACATTAATTAAATAGGGTCTGTACCCCAAATAAGTAATATCATTAATTTTTTTAAATGTTCTTGAAATCAGGGCACTTTCACTGCAGTTGCCTACATTTTTTCTCATCCATGGGTCCCTAATGCCTTGGGAGAAAACTATTATCCACCTTACTTTCTGACAAAACCCAGAATATTCAAGATCCTGATTTTTTAAAGGAAGAAAGCAAGCAAGCTAGCTATGATTATTACCTATGTCCAATTACCTAGTTACTAAGACCAAAAAAATATTTACAAAAATATTCAACAAGAATAAAACAAAGTGCCCTTTGGTTAACCTTGGATTAACCAGAATTATTTAACTACGCATATATCAGATTTTATCACTACATTTAGCAGTTTGAGAATTTGAGAAGGAGGCTACAGTTTCAGCTCTGTCCCTACCTTATGACTGCAGGATCATTTATTCACACTGGATCTGTTCATTCATTCATAAAATGTGTTGACATTCTAGCTCTTTAAATTATTTTCCAGCTCTAAAATTCTGTGGTTCTGTGAAATATTATTTGACTAGGTTCTGTGTTGTTAACAATCACAAAAATAAAATTACAAAGCCAATCTTATAATGTTTTTAAGAGCTTAAAATCTAATTAGGGAAGTGGTATGTGAATAAACAATTACAGCATAAGGCAATAATATATGCTGTGTCATGAGGGTGGCAAGACCACAAGAATTCAGTGTATGAAATATTAGGAAATCAGTCAATGGAATGGTCATTTCCAGCTACAGAAATTTAAAAACTATTTTTTAAAAATTTTTTCTTGCCCTGGCCGGTTTGGCTCAGCAGTTAGAGCATCGGCCTGCGGTCCCGAGAGACTTGGGTTCGGTTCCCGCTAAGGGCACGTACCTCGGTTACAGTTTGTCCCTGGCACTGGTTGGGTCATGCGGGTGGCAGCCACTTGGTGTGCCCCTTTCACGTCGATGTTCTCTCTCTCTCTCTCTCTCTCTCTCTCTCTTCCTCCCACTCTATCTGAACAAAAAAATGAAAAAATGTCCTCGGGTGAGGATAAAAAAATAAAATAAAAAATTTTTTTCTTGCCCTGGCCAATTTGGCTCAGCAGTTAGAACATCAGCCCGCGAACCAGAGAGTCCCAAGTTCGGTTCCCACTAAGGGCATGTACCTTGGTTGCAGTTTGTCCCTGGCCCCAATTGGGGTTGTGTGTGTGGCAACCAGTCAATGTGTTTCTCTCACATCAATGTTTCTCTCTCTCTCTTCCCCCCTCTCTCCCTCCTGCTCTATCTGAAGATAAATGCAAAAAGTGAGGATAAAAAAATATTTTTTTTCTTTATTGATTTTACAGAGAGAATAAGGGAGAAATAGAAACATCGATGAGAGAGAACATCGATTGGCTGCCCCCTACACTCCCCACACTGGGGATCGGACCCACAACCTGGGCATGTACCCTGACCAGGAATTGAATCGGCGACCCCTTAGTGCATGGGTTGACACTCAACCACTGACTCACACTGGCCGGACTAAAAAATATTTTTTAAAGGCTTCCATGAATGAGGCATAATAAGCTGGGTCTGGGAAAATGCATAGGATATCAATAGTCTGAAATGAGAGTAGACATTCCAGGAAGAAAGATAGCATGAGCAAGAAAATGAACAACAACAAAAAAAAAAAGGTACAAGTGAAGCTAGAACATAGGGTTTGGGTAATTAAAAGAGAAAAATTAAAAAGATTAACTTCAGCAACTCTAGGTTCTGAAACCTTAGAAAATGACAGTAACAGAACAAAAATGGCAGGGAAAAGAATAAAAAATATCAACAGAAGTTTGTTAAACTGGAGAGTGAATTGATAAATGATTACTAATTTAAATTTCAGCTTTCTGTTTCTGCTGAGTGTCTGTGGGGAACAGAGAACAGTAAGAAACAAGACTCCAGAAAGGCTCAGGAACTGGAAGCACCAGGAACCTCTGAAGGCTTATAGGGAGGGGGAGGAAAGCTACAGGGTGAGGCCAAAAGCAAGACTGGTTGAAAATCTTCAGGCTCTCATAAGGTCAGAAGTGAGGTGCTTCATGAAAACGGGTATTAAGTGAAATCTGACATAATGAACAACAAGTCCAACCCTCTTGCCCTGCTTAGCAACCCCAGCATTCTGGCTGAGAGGCTTATGAGGCCTCAGACAGAAGACTGGCCATTTCCGCTCTGTGGAAATGGACTTTCCCTACCCAGTCATTCATTAAGAGCATAACAGGTCCCACTAATCACCTTTTTAGGACCTAACTCTTAAATATGAAGATCATCAAGAAACATTAGAGTTTTTTTTAAATATTTTTTTCTTTATTGACTTTAGAGAGAGGGGAAGAGAGAGAGAGAGAAACATCGATGAGAGAGAACATCAATTAGCCGCCTCCTGCATACCCCCCACTGGGGATCAGACCCACAACCTGGGCATTAGCCCTGACTGGAAATCGAACTGGCGACCTCTTGGTGCATGGGTTGACGCTCAATACATGAGCTACACCAGCCGAGCAAGAAACATTAGACATTTTAAGAGAGTTTCTAACATGAAAGACAGAGACCAAAATGAAGGAACAGAGAAACTTGAAACATAGACAACACTGGATGCAGAGGAAATCATTGAAGGGACGGTAATTAATATCTTCAGAGAGCCATAATAGGCAATATTGCCACAAAACAAAAACAAGTAGCATAAAAGGGGACATTCAGAGAATAAAAAATGTTTAGAAATAAAAAAATATGATAGCAATAATAGTTAATTCTCAAGAAGAGTTGGAAGACAGAGCTGAGGACCTTGACCATAACTCAGAAAAAGAAAAAAAAGAGAGAAAGTGTAGAGGGGAGAAAAACCAGAGGATCATTCAAAGACGACCAATATCCAACCAAGAGAGGGACCAGAAAAAGAAAATGGAAGAGAAAAATTTATATCAAAGCACTAATAATTAAAAGATGTGTTTTCAAATAAAAAAGATCCACAGAAAGCCCTGGCCGGTTTGGCTCAGCAGCTAGGCGTCAGCCTGCAGTCCAGAGAGACCAGGTTCGGTTCCCGCTAAGGGCACGTACCTTGGTTGCAGTTTGTCCTCAGCCCTGGTTGGGTTGTGCGGGAGGCAGCCACTCGATGTGTCCCTTTCACATCGGTATTTCTCTTCCTCTCTCTTCCTCTCTCTCCCTCCCACTCTATCTGAACAAAAAATGGAAACATGTCCTCGGGTGAGGATTAAAAAAAAAACCCCACAGAGAACTCAACTCAGCAAATTTAAAAAGATCCTCACAATGCACATCATCATAATATTTTAGAATACTGAGGATAAAAATAAAATCCTAAAACTTACCCCCCAAAAAGCAGGTCACAAGCAAAAGTTAGGCACCAGAATGGCACTGGATTTCAACAGCAACACTGGAAGCCAGGAAGAAGAGGCACAACACCTTCAATATTCTGATGGAAAGTCATTTGCAACCTAGACATCTATAACCCAACTCTTTAATTACATGAACAGTAAAATAAAGACATTTTCAGATAAACAAAGTCTCAAAAATATTTATCGCTCATGTATCGTTTCTCAAGAAGCTACTCTAATATATATTTCAATGAAGAGATGGAGTAAATCAAAAAAATAACAGCATGACATCCAGAAAACATGGGATCCAACACAGAAGAGAGGTGAAGAAATTTCCCAGTGTGATGGTAAAGGGAAGCCCCAAAATGACAGCTTTACTAAAGGCTAGAGAATTAGAAAACAGAGCTAGAGAACAGAAATCTCCTGGGGGATATCTCCAAAGGAAATATTGAACCAAACAATTATTTGGTATATTGCAACATACTGAGAGTTGTCTTAGAGTCCTGTGGGAAAGTATGAAGACAGATACACAGAACAAACAGTAAACAAAGGGGCAATTATTAATTCCAGAAAAAAAAATTAAAAGTTGGTCAAGAAAGAAAATATAATTAAAGAATATTATGTGGCTCGGATTTAAGCAATTTAATATAATCATAATAATCTAAACACTGAATACCATGCAATGGCAATAATATGTAATGATGGAAAGCGGAAGAGGGAAGGGTGTACCTTAACATACAGGTATGAAAGAACTAAACCCTAATCTTCTATAGTAGAACATCAACAGATTATGTCTAAAACTGGAAAATCAAGGATCACTAGTATATTTAAGAAATGTAGTAGAAAATGCTGAAAGAAACAACTAAATGACTTGGAAGCAGTTCTCAGAGGTGAGGAGAGATAGGACAAATGATTATTTTTGTTACAGGCCTCACAGTAATTTTGACCTTTAAAAATAAAATATAATTTTGACAAAAACAATTTTACAGAAATTTGAACTGGGTTATGGAAGGTATGAAATGACAAGATGAGTTTGGATCTTCTCCTGTAGGTGATAATGAGCCCCTAAAAAGGAGTTCTTTTCCTTTCCCACGGGGCGGGAAAAAAAATAAAGTTATTTGGAATCCCAGCCCCCACATGAATTCCCTTAACATTCTGGTTGATTGGCGTTTGGGAATATTTCTCCCTTACCATTGCTCGATTTCTTGATTAAAGGCCTTTAGCTCATAACCAAAGGGAGACAGGAGCTGTACATATTATGGGGCAGCCACAAAGAACATGTTCAGGCTCAGACACACTAACTCTTAGTGAATCACAAGTGGTGACTCTGAAACTCGTCATCAGATTACCCTCAGAGGGATCCCAAATCAAACCCACCCTAAGGGACATTTTCCTTTGGCACTTCAGGTCAGAAGTCTCTTCTAATTATTTATTTCATGGAGATATACAGGGAGAAGCACAACTAGCCGGGAGGAGAAATATTGTTAACTAAGGCCCAGGGAAGTCCAGTTCCCTTCTCTAAGAAACAAGTTATCTGACTCAGAGTCTCCAGGTTCATGTCCTTCTTATCCTACTCCAAAGATGAGTTTTAATCCCACAGTATACCTAGCAGTATTGTCCAAAAACAGAACTCATGATCAGCCAGAAGGATGCAACAATTGAAGATAGTGCCAAGTACTCAGTAAAGCTTTCCTCCCTCCCATTCCAATTTCAGACTTTTCCTTTATTTTTTACTTTTTCTCCAGCTTATTATATATCTTAAAGAGGGGGAATGTCTTCTGCTCCTTGGTGGTGTCCTATGTTACCTATCTCCATTCCACTTTCTTTTTTTTAATCCTCACCAGAGGACATTTTTTTCCCCATTTTTTGTTCAGATCCAGTGGGAGGGAGAGAGAGGAAGAGAGAGAGAGAGAGAGAGAGAGAGAGAGAGAGAGAGAGAGAGAGAGAGAGATATCAACGTGAAAGAGACACATCGAGTGGCTGCCACCCGCAATACCAACCAGGGGCCTGGGACAAACTGCCACTGAGGTACGCGCCCTTAGTGGGAACCGAACCGGGGTCTCTCTGGACCGCAGGCCGATGCTCTAACCGTGAGCCAAACTGGCCAGGGCTCTCCATTCCACTTTCAGATGAACAATTCATAAAGTACAAATGCATCAATGAGAATGCGATACCACCTCTTCCCAGGTATTCCCTGAGAGACCTGAATCCTGAAGCAGAGTGATAGCAAGAAATATCCTCTCTTTACCTTTTTGTAAACTGCTGATTTAGCCTCCAACCTCACAACCACACAGATTCTGGTAGTGCTAAGGCATAGTGGTGACCAGGAACACTCTCTTAATAGAAATGAGAGCCTGTATATCCAATCAACCTTAGTGCTTTGCAATATGAAAAGATATCGAAACTTAACTTCCTTCCTCTGGATTATAAGTTTCTCTCACTTATCAACTTCATCCATATACACCTATATTAAAGAGGGGCACTTAACTCAAAAGAAAAAAAAAAACCTTGCCCAGCCAGAGTGGCTCAGTGGACTGAGAGGTCCCGGTTCCATTCCCAGTCAGGGCACATGCCTGGGATTCAGGCTCAATCCCCAATAGGGGGTGTGCAAGAGGCAGTCAATCAATGTTTCTCTCTCACATCGATGTTTCTATCTCTCTCTCTTCCTTTCTATCTAAAAAAAAAAAATCAATAAAAACATATTTTTACAAAAGAAAAAAAACCTTAACTGCCAGTTGAAGCAAAGATCCAGCTCTTATTAAACACTAGAGGGAACCAGAGTACTTTATGCAGTAAATTCAAGTACCTGAGATCTGACTCTCTGATATCTAGGCAAATTCCTGTATCTTAATAAATCAGGGGACATTCCACACCTCAAGCCACCATGACACAGACCTCAATTCCAAGACACAGACCCTGCTAGCCATGGAGCTGATTACCAGAGTGCAAGAGCCTGTACACTCCACACTGCATGCGAAAGAAGTCCACGACTAGCACACGATGTCTTACCCAGACACAAACACAGTACACCCAAAACAGGCTTAGACTTGACCACATGCTTTGAGGGCACATGAACAGTACTGTCAACACCAAGGCTTATGAGAAAGGAACTAAAAAACAGGTGACGTTTCTTGTGATCTATGCTAGTCAATCATTCTGACTGCCCAGGCAACCATACTATCCAACACCTCCTCCCTCCTGTGCCTCAATCTAGGTTCCTGTCTCCACCTGCTCCTCTGACATCATCCTGTCATCATTTTTTTCTTTGAAATTCCTTTGATGAAAAATGAGTCATCTCTTCCTGCCAACACAGGCCTAAACCCCTTCCAGACAATTCATTCTTTTAAGTGCAGCGATTTTCAACTGGTGTGTCGCAGCACACCAGTGTGACGCAAGAATTTTTAAAACATGCGATACCTGACTATTTAGTCAGGGGCACTGACTTCTTTTCCCTTAGATTGTCAAATGAAAAAGGACAACAGCCAATACAGTAGCCATTTGGTGTAAATGAATCAAAATTATACTTTTTTTTTGTTAGATCTATTTTTTGGTGGCCCTCAGAATTTTAGTAATTAGTTTATGTGTGCCCTGAGATGAAAAAAATTGAAAATCACTATTTTAATCAATCCTCTGGAGGCAGGGCTCCTCCTAGCAGCTCCTCCAGCTACTATCTACACATCTCCCAGGAAAGAATGCATCAGAGTAAGATCAACAGCCTGGAGGAAAGTGTGAAAAATGAAAGAGGTGAGGTCCTTGGTGGAGCTGGGAATGGAGCCTGGAACCCAAAACATAAATTATCTATTTTAGTGAGACAAACAGTTGAGATGATAAATAAGAACTAGGTTAGAACATAATGGATCACACCTAAAACTCAAAAAGGCTTCAACCTCAGAACACTCACCTTAAAATATTTGGTTCCTGATATAAAGTGCCATCAATTATTCTACAAGAAGTGACTGAAAACCTAAATTTCTTACCTTGAGTCTTTGAAGCTACAATAACCTACCTAGTGCTCGAGGTAGAGATGCTCTAACTTCGAGATTCGTGGTGGCAGGGATAAAGGCCCAGGTACAAACTGATAAAATGCTACTACACACATACACACATACACTCTCACACACTCTCTCCCCTCCCCCAAATTATTTTGATAACAGCTTTACTTAATTTAATTCACATACCATACAATTAATTCCTTTTTTTAAGTATACGATTCAATAAATCCTAGTATATTCACAGAATTGTGCAACTATCACCACTAGGTAATTTTAGACCATTTCATTACCATTATACCCAAAAGAAATCCTGTATCACTTACCTTTCTACCCTTCCCCAGCCTCTGGCAACCACCAGTCTACTTATTGTCTCTATGGATTTGCCTATTCTTTATAATACAATATGTGGTGTTTTATGTCCGGCTTCTTTCACTTACAATAATATTTTCAAGTTTGATCCATATTAGCATCAATTACATTCCTTTTTTATTGCTGAAAAATATTCCATTGTATGGATATGCCACATTTTTTCTTCTTTTGATTGAATTACTTGGAAGATACACCCTAGATTTCTTTCAGTGGTAGAGCATATATAACACTTATTCCCTACAAAGAGAATTGTTCTGACTTTGTGTTTCTTTTTCCTACCTTTTTCTAAGATTGTAATTAAGGCTTGTTTGCTACTTTGCTCCATGTTGTAGGCCCCATGTCAACTGCAAAAGCTACTTTAAATATTTTGTGGGTTATTGTGGGAATAGATGCCCTTGCTCATATGCAGAAATATCTTCTAGGATCTTTTAATTACATAAAAGTAATAGTGAGTACTCTCATAAAATCACAAAATAGAAAAGTTTAGGAAAAACTTAGAGAGTATCTAATGTATAAAAGAAGAAATTTGGTTCATGGTACCCTTGCAATTTAGGTTTGAGTGAGCCCAAGATGAACCTTTCTTGATTGTAGCTAAGTGACACAGTGGGTATGTCACATTTTGTTTATGCATTTATCAGTTGATAGATATTCTGGTTGTTTCCACTTTTGAGCTATTATGAATAATGCTGCTATCTGCATTTGTATACAAGTTGTGTACAAATATACATTTTCATTTCCATTAAATATGTACTTAGTGGAATTGCTGGATCATGTGGCAACTCTATCTTTAGCTTTTTGAGGAACCACCAACTTGTTTTCCAAAGTAGTTGCACTATTTTACATTCCCACCAGCAATGTATGAGTGTTCCAATTTCTCCACATCCTCCATGCATCTTTTTTATTATAGTAGCCACTCTTTTCTTTTTAAATAGGTATTTAATTGAATTTTTTAGAGAGAGAGGAAGGAAGAGAGAGAAATATCGATGTGAGAGAGAAACATTGATCAGCTGCCTCCTGCACACCCCCTATTGGGGATCGAGCCTGCAGCCCGGGCATGTGTCCTGACCAGGAATCAAACCAGGACCTCTCAATCCATGGGATGATGCTCAGTCCACTGAGCCACACCAGACATGGTTATAGTAGCCATTCTAATGTAATAGGTGTATGAAGTGGTATCACATTGTGCTTTTTATTTGCATTTTCCTATTGACTAATAATGTTGAGCATCTTTTCATATTTATTGGCCATTTATATATCTTATTTGGAGAAATGTCTAGTCAAATTTTTGTCCATTCTCCCATTCTGTGGGGTGTCTTTTCACTTTCTAAAAAATTTTTTGAATTAATTTTTAGAGAGGGAGGAAGAGAGAAAGAGAAAAAATACACTGATGTGAGAGCATAACATCAATCAGCTGCCTCCTGCACTGCCCCCTCCTGGGGATCAAGCCCACAACACCCTGACGGGAAATGGAACCAGCAACTCTTCAGTGCACCAGACCACACCCAACCAACTGAGCCATACTGACCAGGGGTCTTTTCACTTTTTCAAGACTGTCCTTTCAAGCACAAAAGTTTTTCATTTTGATCAAGTACAGTTTATCTATATTTTTTCTTTTTGTCATTTGTGCTTTCAGTGTCATAATCAAGAAATCACTGCTTAATCCAAGATCGCAAAGATTTATTCCTAAATTTTATTCTAATGGTTTAATAGTTTTAGCTCTTACACATAGGTCTTTTTTTCCCTCAATCCTCACCTGAGGACACTTTTCCATTTATTTTCAGACAGAGTGGGAGGAGGAGAGAGAGAGAGAGAAACATCGATATGAGAGGGACACAAAGACTGGTTGCCTCCTGCACGACCCCAACCAAGGCCGCAAACCAACTGCAACCGAGGTACGTGCCCTTGACTGGAATCAAACCCGAGACTCATTGGTCTGCGAACTGACGCTCTAACCACTGAGCCAAACCGGCTGGGGCTACACATAGGTTTTTAAGCCATCTTGAGTTAACTTCTGTATATGGTATGAGTTAGGGGTCCAACTTCATTCTTTTGTATAGATATCCACTGTCCCAGTATAATATGTTGAAAACACAATTCTTTCCACATTGGAATTGTCTTGGCACTTTTATAAAAAGTAAAGTGACAATAAATTAGGGGGTTATTTTTGGACTCTCAATCTAATTCCATTGATGTGTATGTCTATTCTTATGTCAGTACCACACTCTCTTGATTACTATAGCTTTGTAGTAAGTTTTCAAATTGGGAAATGTGAATCCTTCAATTTTGTTCTTTTTCAACACTATTTTGCAATAATCTTGAAAAGGGCTATTATGGTTCCCCTAGTATTTCCATATGAATTTTAGGATCAACTTGTCAATTTCTACAAAAAAAAAAAAAATCCAGCAGGGATTTAATAAGGATGGCATTGAATCTGTATGTAGATTAATTTAGGTAGTATTGCCATCTTAACAAAATTAAGTCTTCCAATTCATGAACATATAAAATAAAAAGCAATCTGAGCCACCGTTTTCTGCTACTTTGAGAAATAAGTACTCAAATTTCCTTAAGCTCTATCAAATACTTAGCACATTGGAAACACTAGATTTTGAGAACCCCTCCCAAAAAGAAGTAATATTCTAAACAATACTGATTATAAAACCACAAAGTGTATTTCATTTTTGCAGAGCAACACATTATGCTTTTTAACAAGTTTCCAAAACAACTGAGCACTCTAAGACCTAAGAGCTGAAGACTTAGTCAAGATTAACTAGAGCTGAAAGGACAGCAAAGGCCCTATGATCTGCCAGGCCCTACTGGCCTTGGCTTATTCCACTTTAGTAAAGGAAAAAGGATGGAATAACCATGATCCATTTCTCGACCACAAGTGCCTCAAATATAGCAAAATAAAAAAGTATTCAGAAAGTATCTTACATCTTCTTTTATATAAGTTGGCCACAAATCATTCCTAAGAAAATTAAATCTCTGCATCAGTACCAGAGGAGGGAACCAGAAATTTTATATAAAATGGGCTTCTTTATAACAATCTGTTTGGAAGAGGAGAAGCAATAATTAAGGCTGCGTTTCTATAACAAACATTTCAGTTAAATTTGTTTATCTAGAGTGGCTGGTGGGGATAGTGGTAGAGATTCTGGGGGTGCTAAAAGCCCTCCTAGCTCTCCTTTGGGTTGTTATAACACTTACTGGATTGTAATAAAGGCAAACAATAGGGTAACTTTGTAATATAATATATAAACTAGACATTAACATCATGTAGTTAAGTAGGCAAAAAGCCAACCAAAGGCACTCTAAAGCCTACCATCAACTTTGACCTCTTCTACTACACAGCAAACCTCCTACTTTCTTTTTTTTTATACTCACCCAAGGATATGTTTATTGATATTTTAGAGAGCGAGGGAGAGGGAGAGGGGGAGAGAGGTATAGGGAAAGAAGGGGAGAGGAACACTGATGTGAGAGAGAAACATTGATTGGCTGCCTCCCATATGTGCCCCAACTGGGAATCAAACCCAAAACCTTTCGATGTATGGGATGATGCTCCAACCAACTGAGCCACTGGGCCAGGGCAAAAGCTCCCATTTTCAAACATAATTAAATGTGTGCTGTGTCTATCAGCAATGATCTTTAGATACATAACTCTAATCATCTCTGATTCCTACTCTTTCGGGTAGAAATTATCACCCCCGTTTTACAGAAGAGGAAACTGAGATTTACAGTGCCTAAATAATTTGCCCAGGATCACGCAGCCCATAAGTAGCAGAGCTGTGATTCAAATCCAAGCAGTCTTCAACTCCTTATCTAATGCTTTCCTACTGGTCTAATGGCTTTCCAAATATCCCAAATCACCTATCCATGCTTCATACCAAGACCTTCAAGGAACAAAAGGCACATAAGGGCAGCCAAGTCCTACTCCAACTTGGTTCTGAATGGAACTGGTTTACCTAGACCAGTTTAAACAACATGGGGTGGAGAGGAAATAAGCAGAGGTAGAGGTAGGAAGAGGGAGAGAGAAGGAAAGGGGGAGGAAATAAGAAAGGGAAGGAGAGGGAAAATGGGAGAGAAAGAGAAATATGAGTAAAGACAAAGATGGATATCAGTGAAGAAGTGTGTGGGGAGTTCACCTTGCAGCTAAAAATGAACCTGAATAAAAGCAGGAAGCCTTGGCCAACAAAGATAAGATGACTTCAGTCAAAACTACAAACGGACTTTTTTCTTGATGATTTCCATTTCTCCCCTGCAAACATAAGTTAAAATATCACTTAATCACTGTTTAATCATTCTCCGCAAGTTCACTGTGGTTTAACTCCTTCTATTCTGACAGTCTCCAGCATGCTCCCAGAAAACCCTGCCAGGGAACTCAAGAGACCATCAAGAGATGGCTAAAGTTGACAAGAAAGCAGAAGGAAACTTGCAATGAGCATAAGACTCTAAAACCACTTTACCAAGCCGGAAGTTTTATATTAAGCTCACAAGCCACCTGCTCCTTCAGCTTTCCAATCTGACACTAATCCATGCCATGGCCACAGCTCATGAAGGAATTCCATGAGTGAGACGCCAGAGCAGAATTTCACTCCTGGGGTCAGGGCTTTACCACTGATGGAATGTGCCTGGTAAAGAAGTGGGGGTGTCTGGGCAGCTGAAAGCCTCCACAAGAGAATTCAGTAAGGACAACTGCTTTCCTTCAACCCGAGGTTACAAATTTAAAATTAAATCTCAGTGGCCCTCATGCCTTAGGAATCATTTGGGAAAGAATGTTGTTGAATCCAGCAAGTATTTGCCCCAGTGGAGTGAACCAGAATGAGGGAAAAGAAGAGAAATGTTCTTACCATCCCTCTCCAAGAGTTTGATAAGACAAAAGGATTAAGGAAATCCAAAGTTGGTTTCTCTAAAAGCAAAGGCTTATAAACTACCATGTATTTGTATGTTACTTATATTTTCAGATTTCAGAAAGGATGTTAACACATATGCAGCATCTGTGAGGTATGTATTTATTTTTTTTCATCCTCACCCAAGGATATTTTTCCATTGCTTTAAAGAGAGTGTGGAAGGGCCCAGCTGGTGTGGTTCAGTGGTTGAGCATCAATCCATGCACCAAGAGGTCACTGGTACGATTCCTGGTTGGGGCACATGCCCAGGTTGTGGGCCAAATCCCCAGTGGGGGGTGTGCAGGAGGCAGCTAATCAATGTTCTCTCTCATAGATGTTTCTATCTCTCTCTCCCTCTCCCTTCCTCTCTCACTGAAATCCAATAAAGAAAAAAAATTGTTTTTAAATAAGAGAGAATGGAAGGGAGGAAGAAAGAAAGGGAGCGAGGGAGAGAGAAACATCAGTGTGAGACAGATATATATAGATTGATTGCCTCCCGCATGAGCCTATGCATGACCCTGACCAGAGCCGGAATTGAACCTGCCCTTGATTGGAATTGAACCCTTGACCCTTCAGTCCAAGGGCCAACGCTCTAACCACTGAGCGAACTAACCAGGGCTTAGGATATAGATATAGATAGATACAGATAGATAGAGATAGAGATATAATTTTTTTTTTTGGGGGGGGGGGTACGTGCCCCTAGCGGGAACCGAACCCGGTACACTCTGCTCCACAGGCCAATGCTCCAACCACTTAGCCAAACCAGCCAGGGCTCAGCATATATCTTTAAAAGGAAAACTACAGTGTAACTGTAAAGCAATTACATTGGCAGGCCACTGTGCCTGCCTGTCTTATTGGGGACAAGGATACAACCATGAGGCCTCGTGATCCTCTCCTGGAATTTGTAAATAGAAAGCAGTGGGGAATAATGGTTTCCCTGACAGCCTAGATACTGCGGAAATCCCCGTCTCAGTGATGCCATTTCTCAACTTGATTAAAATAACTACCACCCAGATTCTTGGAAATTGCCATTTTCCTTATTCAATTGGGAGTTTTATCACCATAGCAGTGTAGTTTTTCTTTGGAACTAAATAGCTACAGGATTTCAGCATTATTCTCACCCAAATGATTCTTAAGACTTGATGGTCATTGGGAACAGCCTAAGGGCACTTCAGAAGGCAGTGGCTCTCCCATTCACTGCAGCTGCTGGTAGAGACAGCAAAGTAAACAGTGCATAGAGCAGAACTGAGATGTTTCCACAAAGTCACCTTGTGGAGCTCTAAAAGGTTATATTACCAATGTCAATTAGAAACCGGCATGGTGCTTGCAGTCCTACCTTCCTCTTCACACACAAACACCCCACCACCACCACCACCACCCCCTCTCCATTAGCCATAAATCTGTTATTATTGACACAGGGAATAATTTCTACACCCCACCTCTGATGTTCCCTTCTTGTACAGCAAAATGATGGCAGCCAGGTCCTGATGTGGTTATTTGTACATTATGCAATCTATGTGGAAAACTTACATAAGAAACCCTGTTAAGTAGTCCAACATCTGAGGCTTCACAAGTCAATCATGGTGATTACTGAAGTTTTTATTTTATTGGAAGGTTTTAGTTGTTCATTGTTCTGTGTTTTGTTTTATGGTTTTTCTAGGGCAAAGAAGAAACATGCATGGCTAAAAAGAACCCATTTCCCTTCTTTAGGATTGAGACAGCAAGGACTACAGCTTTAACTTTGTTACAATGTGATGTTCTAAACCAACAAAAGCTGAAAGAGCCATACAACCTTAAGGGACAGGTTGGGGCAGGGTAGCTAAGACCACAACAACTGTATGTCTGTCCCAGTCAGAAGCTCCTACTGCCTCAATGCCAAAAACAATTACTGCATAAACTTCCCCCAGGCCTAATAAACTGTGTGATTTAAATGCAGCAAGGGCTATCCTTTGCAAATCATTTTTCTTATTATTTATTTTCTTCTGATAGTTCCCACTGTTCAAAAGAAATAGTTGAGAAATGGAGAGAGAAATTACCTAGTTTAATGCCTACCAGTAGCTCCTAGAAGAAGGAACACTGGGAAGAAAAGAGAGGAAAGAGTATAAAGAACCCCATGTTTTTCCCAGCTGCCCTTTCAGTAAGTCAATAAAACTAGGCCCTATAGACCCTATGGAAAACCCCATCTTGCCCCATTTGAAGACAAAACTATATTCAGTGCCTTGTACTTTGGAATTTTTCCAAGATCCCAATGAACAGCAACTTGATCTCCTCCAGGTCTATGACCAAATCAGAACAAGAGAAATTACAGCCTCACTGAGGTAGTTATCTCTCCAAGTTAAACCAGGAGGACTATAAACCCCTTGAAAGCAGGAATCAGGTTTTTATTTTCTTTTTTAAACTTATATTTATTGCTGAATGTATTACAATTGTCCCCTATTTTTGCCCCCATTGATCCCCACCCCCACCCCTCTCTTGCCTCAGAGATCAGGTTTGTACTTCCAAAACTTAGACCTGTGCCTTGCATAGAGTGGAATTAATCAAACGTTTGTTAACCTTAACTACCCTCTGTGTTCCAGTTGATTCCCTACACAAACTCTCCCCCTCCTAGAACTATGGACCACCCATCTCTCTTGTCTCAAACCTCCAGGCCAGTGACAGTGAATCCCAGTCCTGCAAATCCTAACACAGTTCTAAGTTTCTAGACTATCCCAAGAGATGCCACATAAGTCTCAAACACATCTTTAAAACAGAACTAATTTTAACCCCCCTGAAGTTCATATTGTATAGCGTTTTTGTTAAGGAAAGGAAGTGAAATAAAATTAAAGAAAAGAAAATAAGTCACAATTCCTCTGAAGTCTGGCAGGGGTGGGGATGGGTGGAGAGGCAGTAAAAAGGTCTTACAAAGGACTGCTCCTATTCAAGGCTTCAAAGACAAGCAATGTGATTCAGAAAAAAAGGCATTCAACTAACAGGTCAGGAACCAGGGTCACTGTTTCAGCTTGTCAATAACCAGCTGCATGACTTGGAGAAAGCATCTGTCCTTTGACCTCTCTGGGTGGGCTCTTCCTCGTCTATTTCTTTATGATACTATGAATCTGGGGTTCATCCAAGACCCAATTCAACATTTATAGCTAAACCAGTGATGCTCAGTAGGTGTAGCAGATGCAGAAATTTTATAAGAAAAATGACCTAAAGGGGGACGAAAATGAAAGAAAGAAAGGGCCTTCTATACAAAGGATAAGAATCAAAAGTTAGTAGAAGACCTGAGAGGAGGAAAGTGAAAGCTGTGACTACAGAATTTAAATGAAGACTATTAGAGGCCTTTCCCTCCCACTCACTCTCTCTCCCAGTCACCTTTTCAAGAATCCTGAACACTGAACATAATTAAGAAATGCAGAGGCAAACACACAAACAAGCATTCTGGACAAGAGAAGAATTGCTGAATGCTATTAAACAGGTTTAGAAGAAGAAAATGAGATTTACAAAATGGAAGAAGAAATAAGAAAAATGGAAAGCAAAAATGAAAAATACAGGAGAATCATAACACACTTGCATTTAACCATACACATTTGACCAGAGAGAGAAACAATTTAAACATGTGCAGAGGTTTATTCACAACCCTACTCGATGAAGTTTTATACCAAGGTGAGGTTATGTACCAGGGTGAACATGAGACGAAGGGACTTGAATCTATGTCAGCAAGTCTCCGTTCCCACATGCCTCTCACATTGTGAACATCTTGAATTCCGAGTATGATTCTAGTGTTTGAGAATGCTTGTTTTTTTCATATAAAATGCCCCCTAACTGTAGGCCAACTATATACAAAACCATGTTTGTATACTTTGATTGATGGGTCACTTAAACTATTTTTTAAGGATTATTTTGATTATTTGGGATTTTCATTTTATGTGCTGACTTTACAACCTAATTTCCTGGGAGAATGAAAGATGAGACCACCTGGTTGGGGGTGGGGGGAGGTGCAGACATGGAAATCCTTCCTAAAAACTACAGACAAAATAGAAAAGAGCAAGAAAAAGACAACTTAAATGTCTGTTACTTCCTTAGCCCAGCAACTTGAGAAGAGTTGGCAGCTTACAAAAGAGCCTAGAGGCTTAGGGCAAGACATTCAGCAGGTCTCTTACTTATGGCCAGGGAAATGCAGTGGCTAGGTACTTGCTCTGAGCCTCCATTAATGATACTCCCAGACCTGGTACTAAAGTCAGTAGGACCAGCCAGCCCTTAGGGTGCCCCTTTTCCCTACTGAGATGTCTCCTGTGTTTCTCTCACTACTGTATATTTAGAGGAGCATGCCCTCCCTGGTCGGTTTGGCTCAGCAGTTAGAGCGTCGGCCTGTGGTCCAGAGAGACTCAGGTTCGGTTCCCGCTAGGGGCACATACCTTGGTTGCAGTTTGTCCCTAGCCCTGGATGGGTCTAGATGTGTCCCTTTCACGTCGATGTTTCTCTCTTTCTCCCTCCCACTCTATCTGAACCAAAAATGGAAAAATGTCCTCGGGTAAGGATTAAAAAAAAAAAAAAATAGAGAACCAGGGGCCCCTCCTCTATAGCTTGGTTTAGGCCCTCCTGGGGCACAAGAAACTTTACTGCCCTCAAAGACCAAGAAAGTGGATGACAACTTCCTGTAGTAATGACCCACTCCCACCCCACAAATAAGAACTGCTTTGCCAAAGAGTAGTAAATTCCTCCTAATGAAACAGATTCCCTTGCTGATGTTCAACTAAGGAGACACTGAGCCTCTAAGATGTGTCCACGCAGAGAATAAACCTGTCCCCTTGCCTCTCTCTGACTGATAAAACAATCATGTCTGACAAAGGCCTGACTCTGGTAGCCCTAGAAAGCCATATTTGAAATTAGTAATCAGGAAAATAAAGCTACACTCAACATTCGCCATAGATCGTAGTAGTAACATTTACTGAAATAGTTGATATTTACTGAGTACTTACTATGTTTCAGGCACTGTTAAGTACTTTCTACATATTAACTCATTCAATTCTCATTAGAACTCTATGAAAATGACACTATTCTAATCCTCATTTTTCTAGCTGAGAAACTCTGGCCTAAAGAGAAAGGTTAAGTAACTTGCCCAAAATCACACTAAGTGGTAGAACAGGGTTCAAGGTCAGATCAGCCCCACAGTCCTTCAGGAACTATTGTTTTGAATGATTTCATAAAACACAGGAAGAAAGGCTACCAAAAGCAGTCATCAAAAATTGGACAGATTTTTGTTTCTTTTTTCATCTCTGCATAAATGGCTGACAAAACACGATTAAGTTTCTCCTAGTTCTATTTTGCTATCTTTCCTTCCCCCAAACCCCTCAAACATAGCACCTTCAGAGGCTCTCAAGTCTTCCCACAGCAGCTTAAGGAAAAGAAAAAAATAAGAGAAGAAGGCCTTTAATAAAAAGCCCTTTTCTTCTGGCAAACAAAAGCCCTTGGTATTTCCACAGACAGACTAGTTATTCTTAACCCTAACCAAAGATTCTTTGGCAGAGAAAGAAATATGAAAATGTTAGGCTTGTGGGAATGGCTTGTGCTTTAGGCTTTTGTGTCCCACTCAGTAAAGCTAGCCCACTGAAACACAAACACAGCAGCCCCTCGGGAACTCTAGGCCAGTTCAGTTACCTCCAGGGTCTAAGGAAGAGAGAGAGCAGAGTCCCTAACTTCTTTCTCCCCTACCCTCTCCCTGAGTGCTCAAGAGTTTTTAAATTACACGAGGAAAAATGCATCTGAAGATATAGACACATAACAAATCAAATCCTGACAGTGAAAGAAAAGCAACAAGTGTAGGTGGAAAAGGGCAGAGATAAAGCCTGGGGACAGCAGTCTCACTAGACTCTGCTTCTCACCCCAAATCAACAATTCCGTTTCAGCACTGTGCTAAGTTAACTGTTAAGATCTGGCCAATTTTTCAGGGGCTTTCTCCACTCAACACTGGGTTTCAGAGGCACAATGGATGGTTAAGTGGTTGACATTTTACCAACAGGGTAAAGAGAAATTAGGGCTATTTTATATTATAGGTCAGTAAGGGGGAAAGGACAGTCTCTCAGAAGACAAGCAGGCCCCAGAAGCACTAATCCCAGATATATCTGGGTTAACCTCAGAATCTGTGATACCCCATCCTCTGCATGAACACAGTTGCATTACTATTATTACCCAGTCAACAGCGGCCTCACCTTGCTGCCTTGCCCAGGATATTATGAACAAAACTACTATGAGAACACAGGCCCAATGGCACATCTAGCAGCCAAATCTCTAACACAGCGAGGAATGTGAGGAGCCAGGTATGAGGAGTCTCAGACAGGCTTTCAAATCTTTTGGAGTGAGCAGCCCAAATTAATGTGATTACTATCTATAATAGTAACAAACCTTGAGGTATTAAACCATGAGGTAATAAAGTCCCCATATGGCTCAGGATTCTGAATCAGCTCTGATTACCCTGGAAGTAGATCCTACTTGTTCTCAGGTGGTATCAAAGTCCAATAGAATAAAAGGCACTGCTTAGCCAGGCTCAACCTCTGGCAAGTTTCAAATGTCTGGCATATAGTAGGCTCTCACATATTTGTTGAATGAATAAATGAATAAAACATTTAATCTTCAACTGCTATAACCAGTGCCTTCCTACACTCAAGTGGGTGGAGGGAGTGTCAGAGAAGAATTCTACATGTCAGAAAGAAAAACTTTCCTTTTCCCTGCCATTCCCTAGTGATCAAGCTCTTCTATTGCAAACTATAATGCCCCCTTCTATATAAAATTCAGTACTTGACCATTCTCCCACAGAGCTGGATAACAGGCCACAGGCCACACTATCCTAAGCAAGGACAATGGTTCTTCTGCAGCTAGTGTGCAACATACAGAGTCCTCTGAAAGATGGCAGAGCAGAGAAGGGAGATGTCCATTACAGTTTTTATAACAGCAACAACATAAAAACAACCCAAATATTCAACAATAAGAGAATGGCTAAGTGAAACCATTACTGACATTACAACTTAACTTGTAATGACTACAAGAAAACACTGAAAAAAATTCTTATAACATCAAATGAAAAAAGCATACAAATACATTTGTATATGCTAAGTGAAAGAAGCCAGACACTAAAGGCCACATGTTATAATATTCCAATTATATGAAATTCCAAACAGGTAAGTTAGAAAGCAGATTAGTGGTTGTCAGAGGCTGGGGGAGGGGAGTGAGAGTGGCTGCTTAATGGGTATGGGATTTCCATTTGGGGTTATGAACAAATTTTGAAACTGGATAGTTGTGAGGATTGCACAACACTGTATATGTACTTAATGTCAATAAATTGTACATTTTAAAATGGTTACAATGGCAAATTTTATGTTATATGCATTTAAACACAATAAAAAATGGATTGGAAAAATAATATATACAGACCAGGCTACAATTATGTAAAAGTAAACATGGACCAAAAGGAACATAGACAGATCCCAATGTCTGTTAAATTAAAATGGGACTTCATTGCTGCTGAACAATAAATAAAAGTCAAGAAAGGAAAATATAAATGCCAGAATCATACAACCACAATCACAATCCTGCAAATAGGTGCCTACCAAGTGGGGGACAAGTTACATAGCTTACTAGGCGCCAGAACAGCAGGTGTGTGCGCTATGGGGTGAGGGAAAGAGGTCTCAAGCCCTCCTCAGCCCAGTCCTCTCTAATCCCCCTTCAAACACTCCCTGGAGCAGAGAAACCATCTGTTTCAACAAAGCCTAGAGCCTTAAGAGCATATTAACTCTTTCACTGCTGACCTACAGATAAGTTTCACCCAATATTAAGTGTTTTTCATTTTTAAAATGCCTATAATGTTAGAATATAAGCTCTACAATGGGAGAGACTTGGCCTGTTCTCTGGTATATTCCTAATACCTGGAATAAATCTCTATCAATGAACACTCAATAAGTGATTTGCTGAATGAATCCATTAAATACCTTTTTCCTACAATAATTGTTGAACTTATGCCTTATTTTCTAAAGTCTCCCTCTTCTTGTATTTGTCCTCACTTAAGAGTCTGACGTGGTTTCCTCCAATTCGGTCAACCAACCACTATTTGTCTGCTTAAGTTGAGTATAACTAGTCTCCTCATTGTGGGTTTGTTGCTGGATCCCAGGGCTTAGCACAGCACACATGGTACGTGCTCATGCATATTTGTCAAATGAAAGAATGATTCACTTTGGCCACCACACCTTATAAGGGCTTAGTAATAAGCACTTAAACATGGCTAGGTATGAGCTAGGTACTGTGAGAGTTACAGAAATATAAAGTCCACAAAAACAGTTCCCTCAAAAAGCTTACAATTTTAATATGGAGACAAAACTAGAATGTGGGAAAGTGATGCATCAGCCTGGGCAATGATAATCAAAGAAGTCCTCATGGAGAAGAAAGGTCTGAAGTGAATCTGAAGAGATGGATAGATTCCAGTTACGTATAAAGAACAAGGGCATTTCAGGTAAAGGGAAATGCACACAAAAAGGCCAGAGGAGAGACTGAATGAAGCACTTCAAAAGCACAATGAGGAGATGAATCTGTCTACAGCTAAAGCTGTGTTCTAGAAAATTCTGTGAGATATGCTTGGATAATTGGGAGGGGGGGTCACAGAATGAAAGATCTTTCTTACTTTTGGTAATAGAAAATAGAAAACACTAAGAAGTAGCTGGTGGTGTTAACTAAAGGGAGAAACAGGATATAGCAAACAAAACGAGGCAGTTGCAGTAATTCATGCATGACGTGATGAGTGACTGGCCTGGAGTCATAGCAAAGGGAGGGAGTGAGGAGGAAAGGGCAAATTTAAGAGAAATTCTGAAGAAATAACAGAACTCAATACAGACTGAAAATTGGGTTGATGAAGAAAGAAGAGTCAAAGATGTCTCCAGGGTTTCTGATCTCGGAGAGTGGAAGAATGTGAGCACAACTGTCAAAACTGGAGAATAAGAGAGGACAGCCAAGTCTAAACTTTGTTTTAAAAATACTGAGTTTGTGGTGATGTCCAATATTAGCTATCCTGTAGGCAGTTGAAAAAAGAAACTTGAAATTGAGAGATTTTTATACCTACAATGGAACTTTATTCAGCCTTTAAAAAGAAGGAAATCCTGTCACATGCTACAGCATGATGAACTTTGAGGACATTATGCTAAGTGGAATAAACCAGTCACAGAAGGACAAATACTGCATGATTCCATTTATATGAGGCATTGAAAGCAGTTAAACTCAGAAGCAGAAAGTAGAAGGGTGGTTGCCAGGGGTTGGAGAGAGGGGAAAATGGGAAATTGAGATTCAATCAATAAGTATAGAGTTTCAGTAGTGAAAGATGAAAAAGTTCTAGCACTGCCAACACACATGCGTAGTTAACAATACTGTACTATACATGTAAAAATTCTATCAGGAGGGTAGATTTTGTGAAAAAAGGTTTTTTAACACAATTTAAAAAAAACACCTAAAATATTGAGAGATTTTAAGTAGAAGACAGATGTGGAAGTTTGCAACTTAAAAGAAAAGCTGAAGCCAGAAGAACTGGCTTGAGAAAGAAAGGTCAGGAGTAGCATAAGAGTGATGCCAGCTATGTCTCTACCGTGAGTTTACGTGCCAGCGCTGTGTCAGGAGCTTTGCGTGTGCCATTCCATTTAATCCTCGTAATTTTATGCGAGAGACAGTATTATCCCCATTGTACAGGTGAGAAAACTGAAGCTCAGATAAAAGTAAGTAACTTGCCACAAGCAATGTAGACACTTGGATTTCAACACAAGCCAGACTGGATTCAAAGCCTGTGTTATTACCACCTCACCATATTGCCTCGCCCCTCAGGAAACTATCAGAGTTAGAGTCAGAAGAAGGAAAAGATCCAGCAAAGGTAGACAAAGAGCAGCTAGACAGGTAAAGGAAAGAAAACCAAGAAACTCCCTCACTACTGCTAAAGGAAGAGAATATTTTAAATAGGCAGGATGTGCCCTGGCCGGGTAGCTCAGTTGGTTAAAGCGTCATCCCATGCACGAGAAGGTCTTGGGTTCAATTTCTGGTCAGGGCACATACCCAGGTTGTAGGTTTGATCCCCAGTCAGGGCATGTATGGAGGCAAACAATTGATGTATCTCTCTCACATTGATAGTCATGTAAAGATGGAGCCCTGGGCCAGGTATTGCAGCCCAGAGAACTTCAAAGAGACAGAAGTCCTAATCAGAGCTAAATGGGCTTCTTCTCTCCTCCTTATCTCTTACAGACACCTGGGACTGCCAGTTACCAGCTACTCCACAGGCCTCACACTAAAGTGAATCATCTGACTGGTCCCAGGAAATACCAAACCAAACACAAAGCATTGCACAACTCAAGGTCAAGTTCAACTTAAGCTGTGGGGGAAACTGGATCTCCACTCTAGCTATAGTTCAACATAAACTATTTCTAAAATCAAACTTCATTTAGAAAGATTTCATATGCCTATTCTCTTTACTTCTCTCATCCTAGACAAACTAAAATCAGGTACATACTTACTGATTTAACTGCAATCCCACTTCCCTATAAGTGACTTCATACTGCTGCCAGAATTATACTCCCTACCACTCACTGTTTACATCATTCGTCTGCCTTAAAATATCTAGTGCCTCAAATACCTACATTATTTCTTAGCCCTTTATAACATAGAGTCAACTTTCCATTGCAGCCTCATCTCTCACCTAAGCAACTATCTATTCTCCCCAGCTTCCTACTTCATGTTTCTCATTCTTCCCCAGAGGATACAAAGAATTTCATAAGTCTATTCCTTTGCACACCTGTTGTCTTTTCAGAATACCTTCTTCCCTTCTCAACTGGCAAACTCTTACCAACTTCAAGATGTGGCTCACATACCAATTCCACTATGAAGTCTTCCCAATCACGCACTATGCTGCCCCTAAAAATCACTCCGCCTGTTCTCACAGCATTTTGTTTGTATTTTTATAATAGCACCTGCCATAAATATACTTTTTTTCCCCCCAAGGATAGGGGCTGTCATTAATCTTTTCATTCCCTATACCTTGTACAGGGTCTGGCATATAGAAAGTTCTCAATGAAAGAAAGAAGAAGGATATGGGAACTTCCAGTGAAAGATACAAGAAGCATGGAACATTATCAGGGAGCGAAGTAGTTGATAACAAACTATAAAAAGTGATCTTCCAAATCAAAAGATTTCAAAAAAATCAAAGTCTAAGAGGTTTCTGCTACTCCACGGTGAGCTAAATATTCTGGTATTCATTCAGAGGGACCATCTCCACAATTGTTGTAATGAGTAATATATACAATTAGGATTACTAGCCTGGGGTTTCTCCAGAAAAGTAGCCAAAAGAAGCCATGACAGAATATGCAGACAAAAGCCTTAACCTCTCAATAGTAATGCCTACTTAAAAAAAAAAAAACGTAAGACCAAAGATGGAGAAAAAGTGATCATTTATACCTTGTTAGCCATATAGGCTCATTTTTAAAAAAAGAATAGTGTAACACTCACCTCCAGTTAACAAAAAAACACAGAACTATTTCCACACATTTGAGAGTCCAGAGTGCTAACCATTACACCATGGAACCCCATATTCCCCACACCTTTCAAACCAGCAGCAATAGAGGCCAACCCCAACCTGAACTAGTGTTGATGTCCCTCTCTTGCCCAGTGACATGCAGTAAGCCTAAAAAATATACAATTAAGAAGAGGATAAACTTAAGCACCCAAACAAGTACAGGATTTATTGAGAGTCTAAAGGTACCCAGTGCTGTTAAAGGTGTTGACAGGTCTCACCCCAGAAGCATGCAGACTCCCAGATTCCTTGCAGTGGAGAGAATCACCCCACTGTGATAGGTTTGCTTAAGGGCTCTGGGAATAGGAGTAGTAGACAGTTCTCATTATGAAAGATGCAATCCTGTTGGTGACTCAAGCCACTTTCCACTCTCCTGGCTGCTGTAGAATATGCAGACAAGAGCCTTGCCCACCCTGCACACAAAGTCCTACACTTGTACCTCCTTTTCTCAGGCCTCAAACTAATCTCCAAACACCCACAGTCTATCATCAGCTAGAAAATCCCACATTGTCTGCTCCAGGATGTCAACTCCCAGTCAGAAACAAGATTGTACTTTCATCAAGTCTATAATTTGACCCTAAGGCTGCCAGTCCCAAATAACAGAAGCTGATTTCACTTGACTACAATATGCTGATTTAAACACATAGCACCTCCCAGCCAGTGTGGCTCAGTGGTTGAGCATCGACCCATGTACCAAGAGGTCAACAGTTTGATTTCTGGTGAGAGCACATGTCCAGGTTGTGGGCATGATCCCCAGTGGGGGGCGGGCAGGAGGCAGCCAACTGATGTTCTCTCTCATTGATGTTTTTATCTCTCCTTCCCCCTTCCTCTCTCTCTCAAATCAATAAAAAGAAAATTTTTTAAAAAATAAACACACAGCACTGTCTCCACTCCCTCCGGAGACAGACACCTACCTACCAATAAGCAAGGGTGATGACACAATAGAGTTTGTCAATCTGTTATATCAGGTTAAGCTGGCCCATTTTATTAGCTGGGGCTAATTCAGTAACAGCAGGAAAAGAAAGAGAATTTCACCCACATATCTATCTGGGGTTCTAATGCAAGATTTCAAAACAGCCCTGGCTGGTTTGGCTCAACGGTTGGAGCATCGGCCTGCGGTCCAGAGAGACCCGGGTTCGGTTCCCGCTAAGGGCATGTACCTCGGTTGCGATTTGTCCCCGGCCCTGGTTCAGTCGTGCGGGTGGCAGCCACTCGATGTGTCCCTTTCACGTTGATGTTTCTCTCTCTCTCTTCCTCTCTCTCCCTCCCACTCTATCTGAACAAAAAAAAAAAAAAAAAGGAAAAATGTCCTCAGGTGAGAATAAAAAAAAAAAAAAGATTTCAAAACAGCATTGATTAGGGCATTCTTTGCACAACTATTTCCTGATCAACACTGATGGATCTTTCCTGATACAAAGGGAAAGGGTACTAGGGTTGGGAAGATCAATGAAGCCATTTAAATGCCTGGAGCTGCAGGGAGAAAAGCTTCACAGTAAAACAGTACAGTGTTATGATGACATGTGGGAGCTGCTGCTGACTAAGTGAAAGAGATACTTGGCATCTATCCCATGATGAAATTAACTGGATAATAAAACATCTGAAGCAGCTGGCCACTAAGCCTGAACACAGGGCTGTCCCTAGAGGGCAATGGGCCAAGAGCTATCAGAGAAGTATTCATAGTGTTACAGGTACCCTCACTAGCTTTTTGTTGTTGTTGTTAATCCTCACCCGAGGATATTTTTCCATTGATTTTTAGATGGAGTGAAAGGGAGGGAGGGGGATAGAGTGAGAGACAGAGAGAGAGAGAAAGAAACATCGATGTGAGAGAGAGACCTCAAATGGTTGCATCCTACACAATCCGACCCAGGGCGAGGGACAAAACCTGCAACCCAGGCACATCCCCTTGACCAGGAATCAAACCCATGACTTTTAACAACTGAGCCAAACCAGCCAGGGCTCTCACTAGCTTTTAAAAGTGAAATAAAGTTGCCCAGCCGGTGTGGCTCAGTGGTGAAACGTCAACCCATGCACCAAAAGGTCGCTGGTTCGGTTTCCGGTCAGGGCACATGCCCAGCTTGTGGGCCTAATCCCCAGTGGGGGACATGCAGGAGGCGGCCAATCGATGTTCTCTATCTTTGTCTCCCTCTCCCTTTCTCTCTAAAATCAATAAAGAAAAAACATTTCTTAAATAAATAAAAGTGAGATAAAGTTAAAAACTAACATCCAGAGATTTGAATGTATGTATTAAGACCAACAATTCCATTTCTAGAACTCTATCCTAAAAAGCTAATCAGACATGCACAGAAATTTTTATTTATAAGATTGTTCATTATCATATAGCATTTAAAAATTAGAAAGGTACATGCCCCCAACTGGGAAATGTTAAATAAATGATCCTTCCATTTAAGGAAATTCCTTACAGCTGTTAAGAATTTACACTGTGCCCTGGCTGGTTTGGCTCAACGGTAAGAGCGTCAGCCTGCGGTTCAGGGAGACCTGGGTTTGGTTCCCACTAAGGGCGCATACCTCAGTTGCAGTTTGTCCCCAGCCCTGGTTGGTCGTGCAGGTGGCAGCCACTCGATGTGTCCCTTTCACCCTTTCACGTCGTTATTTCTCTCTCTCTCTCTCTTCCTCCCACTCTATCTGAACAAAAAATGGAAAAATGTCCTCGAGTGAGGGAAAAAAAAAAAGAAGAACTTATGCTGTAGCCCTGACCAGTTTGGCTCAGCGGTTAAAGCATCATCCTGCAGACCGAAAAGTTGCAGGTTCGATTCCAGTCAAGGGCATGTACCTTGGTTGCGGTTCAGTCCCCGGCCCTGGTCAGGATCATGTGGGAGGCAGCCAATCGCTGTCTCTCTCTCACTTTGGTAATTCTTTCTTTCTCTCTCTCTCTTCCCCACTCCCACTCTGACTAAAAATAGATGAAAAAATATCCCCAGGTGAGGATTTAGAAAAAAAAGAAAAAAATTATGTTGTAGCCCAGCCAATGTGGCTCAGTGGATTGAGTGTCGCCCCATGGACTGAGTGGTCCTGGTTTGATTCCCAGTCTGGGTACATGCCTGGGTTGTGGGCTGGATCCCTGGTAGGGGCCTGCAGGAGGAAACTGATTGATGTTTCTCTTTCACATTGATGTTTCTCTCTCTCTTCCCTTCTTCTCTTAAAAAAAAAAAAAAAATCAATGGAAACATCTTTTAAAAAAAGAAAGAAATTATACTGTAGCCCTGGCCAGGTACCTCAGTTGGTTAGAGCATTGTCCTGATATACCAAGGTTGTGGGTTCGATCCCTGGTCAGGGCACAAACAAGAATCACCCAATGAATGCATAATTAAGTGGAATAACAAATCTATGTTTCTCTTTCTCTTCCCCCTCTCTCCACCCCTCCCCCCCTAAAATCAATTTTTTTTAAATTATGTTCTAGACAAATAAAGGCATAAGAAATGCTCACAAAATAAAGAACAAGATAGAGAATAACATTATAATAACAAATATGTATAAACACATTTTATATAAATGGATAGAAAAGACTAGATGGAAATACAAGGAAATAGTAACATCATAATCTGTGGCTTGTAGATTTTTGGTGTTTTTTTTGTTTTTCCATGCTTTCTATAAGGACAAAATAAATAGTGCATCTATTTAATGGTGGGGTGCAGGGTCGGGGGGGAATCTAAGGATTTTTTCTAGGGTTCTTTATTAGGCACATTGAAGAGGGAAAAGAAGCCCCCATCCTCCACAAAAAAGGGCTACTTTCTGAGGGGCATAGGTTGGCGTGTGAGGGCTTATCCTACTTGGCTAGATTTAGCAATAGAGGACAGGCTTCTAGGCTGGCCAACTAAGTGGATGTAGAAAGTAAAACTATAAGATAATGAGAAAGATGATTTGACAAATCAGAGGAAACAGGACAGTATATGCAAAGAAAAAGAAAGGTGAAAGTACATGGGTATGTTGGGGTACATTTGTTTTTTAAAAAGTAAGTTATTATCTCACAGATCTATCACAAATTTTTCTTATAAATGGCTAGAAAATCACTTTCTCATCACTCTATTTCACCTACCTCTCTGTCTCCCTAATTAATCCACAACTACCAGTCACAGCACAGGCCTGGGCTCTGCCAAAGAGCAGGACTTAGGCCAATAGTTCAACTTGTCATACTCTCAGGAGAGGTCCATCTGGGCAGAATCATTCAATGGCTATGGTTTTTGGCAGCTTGAGAAATAAAAGTTAAATAAAGCCTTTGAAAAGATGCAGCAGCAATAGGATATTCTGGCATCAAAACACCAAAGAGTCACAAGAAACTGGGAACTAGAACTTCAAAAAACTTCTACAATGTCTATTCTCCCACTGGGCTCCCTTGAACAATTACCCACCAGGGATGGCTGCAAGGTGAACCATGTCAAGAAAAGCAAAGTCAGTAACTAAATGAAGAGGGGAGCCAATTTCTTCTTCCTATCAGCCTCTCTGCAATACACAAAGATACAGGAGAAATGAAGGTAAGTAGTATTTACCACAATCAGAGGACACAGTAGATGAAATCAACAGGAAAGTTTAACAAAGGCAATAGCTTGGATGTAATTGTCTGCCTGGCAGCCCAGGGCAAAATACTTGTCTGAGACCTATAGCAACATTCCAGAAATGATTATAAAGACTAAACCAGCTCTGGTTGGTTTGGCTCAGCAATTAGAGCATCGGCCCCCAGACCAGAGAGTCCTGGGTTTGGTTCCTGCTAAGGGCACGTGCCTCAGTTACAATTGGTCCCCAGACCCAGTTGAGGTTGCATGGGTGGCAACTAGTCGATGTCTCTCTCTCACATCGATGTTTCTCTCTCTCTTCCCCCCTCTCTCCCTCCCAGTCTATCTGAAGATAAATGCAAAAAAATGTCCTCAGGTGAGGATTAAAAAAAAAAAAAAAGACTAAACCAAATCATGCCCTCTTTCCAGGAACTCTCCCACTTGGAAAAGATTCAGGTTCTGGGAGAGAAGAAAGTTAATCAGATACTTTCTTTGGGTGAACATGACAAACTGCTACATATTATATGTATATTATACATTTTATGCTATAAAGACTATTATACAGCCTGGCTGGTGTGGCTCAGTGGATTGAGCATCCTCCCATGGACTGAGAGGTCCTGATTCAATTTCCAGTCAGGGTACATGCCAGAGTTGCAAGCTCAATCCCCAGTAGGGGGCATGCAGGAGGCAGCTGATCCATGCGTCTCTCACACAATGATGTTTCTATCTCTCTCTCCCTTCCTCTCTCTCTAAAGAATCAATAAAAACATGTTTTTGAAAATACTATTATACAGTGTATATAAGTGAATGAAAGATTAGGACACACAGCTCAAAGAGGCTAGCACGAAGAGAAAAGATCTACTGCCCTCAGTTCAAAGCACTATATTGCTACTCTACCTCAGAGAGGAAGATGTCCAAGTGTGTTGTATACAAATATTTGGTCAGACATGGGTATTTTCTCCTAATTCATATGGTCCCCACCATAAGACAGCAGCACAATATAGCCACCTTGGCTGCTATACTCTTGGGCACTATTACTTCCTTAGCAGGACAGACAAATCTTGTTCTTAGGCCAGCCAAGCCCTGGGTATACCACTGTAAACTATGTTATGGGAGAATCATAAGAGCTAATGGATTAATACAGGTAAAGTGCTTAGAACAGTACCTAGTCCATAACTAACATTTGCTGAGTGCTTACTGGCATTACTAACATCACTAATACTGTTGTCTTCCAGTCTCCTATGGTAAGATCAAGTTAGACCTGGAGCCAAACATGTGGCTGGGAGACTAGGGCTACTACTCCCCAGTCAGAAGGTGACCTGATCCAGTTCATCCTGGACCAAAGCAGGCACAGAGGACTCACTGTGATTCAAGAAGTCTCTGGGAGGAACCAAATAAGAAGAGGTAGAACTAACATTTGGTGAATTCTGACCATATCATACACTAAACTAAGTGGATATATCCTCTTGTTTAATGCCTATAGCAGTAAGTGCTTCTGAGTTCATCTTAGAGGTACAGAACCAAAATAACATGGCAGACAGCCCCAGTGTCTGGGATGGAAAGAGTGGAGTGAAAGCTGCTCCTACTGTGGTCTTTTCTCTTCTCTGATTTCAACCCCATATGGGACACTTCCCATGATAGTATATCTGGACTGATATTCATTCCTACTAAAGAAAGGGCAAAGGAAAGAGGGAGGGAAAAAACTTTACTGGTGGGCTGAGAAAACAAATAATTGTCAAGCTTGTTCCAATATACCCTCTTCCAAAAGTAGAAATAACCCTTTGTGGGGTGCAATTTCAAACCCCTACACCTGTGAGAGGACCAAATCAAGAGCTATTTGGTTCCATTAGCTCCACCATGAATGTCAGAACTAAAGGAAACTGAGGACCAAAACAACTGCTATTTAGGGAATTAAAAAGGATTCCTTCCTCCATGGATGTTTTATAGGAGGAATGTAAGGAGGACCCTGCCACCAGTCATATCTGCTCTTTGTTCCTGAAGCATGTACAGCAGAGGAGGGTATAGTTATGAGTGGTATGGTCTCCTGAGAACCTCAGGGATCTACTTGGGTCACTATTAAACCTGATCTACATAGGCTGTGGCCATCCTAGTGTGGTTCACTGTTCATCTAAACCCTGACACAAAGGGGAACCAAAAGGAAAAGTTACGTCCCCCAATCTTATAGGTATAAGTAAATCTCTACAGTTTCCATCTACCACCTGTCCATCTTCAAAAAGCTCTGGTCTTTTATCAGAAGAATGATGCTAAGTGTTATAGGGAGTAAAACTACACTAAGGAGCTCAGTATCCAAGAAGAGGCCTGGAATTTCCACTCTGAGCCTTTTCATCTACTGAAGGAATATACAGGTCTATTAAGTTTGACAATCTTTCCATGAGTTTTTTAAACACAGGAGAGAAACGGCTCCTGCTATTGGTTGGATATCGTGTCCAGAAATATAGAAGGGCCCCTTTAAGACAAGAATTAGGGCAAGAATAGGGGGCCTTTGTATGGGACAAGGGTACATTCTTGTACCAACATTTATCCCCCAACAAAGCCCAAGAACTGAAAGTGCCTTGTTGGGGGATAAATGAGAAGCACCACTGGTTTCTGTCCCCCATCTCCCATCTCTTCCACATGAGTCTGGATGAAGAAGTCCAAACCCTCTGCCCTCTCAAAACTTCCTCTAACAGGGAAACAACAGTTAATGTCACTCATTCTCGCTAAGACCTATCTGACGAATGATGTGCTTAAAGAGTCCTGAACCAGAGGGGTTGGCTCCAGCTGTCAGACGTTCTGAAAAAAAATGTTTCTATGGCAAGGGGAGAGAAAAGGGAAGAGAAGGTAGAGATCAACAGAACAATACTTTATAGTTACAAATCCTTTTGTAGCATACAAAGCTCTTCATAGCTCAGGTCTGGCTTAGTGGTTAGAGCATCATCCCACAGATCAAAGAGTCGCGGGTTTGATTCCAGCCAAGGGCACATACCTGGGTTGCAGTTCATCTCTGGCCCCAGTTGGGGTCGTGTGGATGACAACCAATGGATGTGTCTCTCTCACATCGATGTTTCTCTCTCTCCCTCCCACACTGTCTGAAAATAAAAAAATGTAAAAATATCCTCAGGTGAGGATTTAAAAAAAAAAAAAAGCTCTTCATATATATGACCTCTTAGAAATAGTTCTTCAACAGACAATTAAAGAAAGTAAAATATCTGCAGACCCTGGCAGGATGGGCATCCAGATCTCCCGCCAGTCCTCTCAATCCAGGAGAAGCCCACTTCACCCTTCTCCTCTCTGCCTCCCCATGTTCTCTCCATACTCCATGGTTGCTCTGGGTGTAGAATCCTGACTACTAATGAAAGAGGGATGGTTTGAGCATCTTCCTAAGCAGATGGAAATAAAATCACCTATTAATTAGAGGAGAAGTAAAGAGATTTCATTCATTGCCCTCCGTAATAGACAAAATGTCTTTCATTGTCACATCTGAGAGCATTTTTCTCACCTACGGTGAGTGAAGAGTTTGCCAACCATGCAGAGCAAACACTATTGCCTTTAAATATCATTTTAATAAAAAGTTACCTCCTTTAAAGTCACTGATTTACCCTCTATAATGGCATCTCTGACCTATCAACTTGCATTCGCCTCCCCCAACTACTCCTGCCTCCCTGTTCTCTCCAGATAGGACTCTGACTCACTGTAGACACAGGCAAGTAAAAAACCTGGCCCAAGAAACCTAGCTACACCTAGGTGAGTCTGTAGTGCTCGATGGCAAAAGCCCTCCACCCACATTGCCCAGGAAGTGCCCTGAGCTCTGCTGAGCTCAAGACAGCAGGGGACATTTACTCATTGCCCCTTTAAGCAAGAGAACAGACTGTAGCTAAGAGGATTCTCTCCTACCTACACACCCACGATCACATTTACAAACTATCCTTTCTATGTAATTGCCTAAACACACACACAAAAATATGGCCAGTTCAGAGTAAGAAGGGTTTCTCAGCCCCTAAGGGATTGATGGAAAGTAAAGACCCCATACAACACACACTACAGTAAGTGTTCACACAGCAAGAACAAAAGGCAGGGAGTCCGACGGCGTGTATTACCTCTAAGGTTGTTGAGTCCCTCCAGGAACTTCTGGTACTTGTAAGCGTTCATGGCTCGGCCCAGCTGTGTTGATTCAGTGGCTGGAAGTAGGCACCATGGCGCAGTGACAGCTGAGAAGTGAGAGTGTGCAAACCGACTGATCTCTCCTACCGACTCTTCCAGCCCCCAAGAACTGGACTTTGACCACATTTACAAGTGACGTCACCAGAGAAGCCTCATTACATTACAGCCCTTTGTGTGCTCTCATTTGTTGCAGTGAGCGGAAATACCTCCCCAGGAGAGGTTAGCCCCTCCTTTGTGCAAATGAGACAAGAGACCACAACAGCCCCTGCCGATCATCTGCCACTTCATCTGCCACCGTCTCTCTAGACCCCAGCACAGGCTCCACTGGGATTACTGCTCCTCTGGTTTACACTCTAGGGAGAGAGGCTTAAATGTTTTTCAGGACACCAGTTAGGGGCTCATCTAACATTTGAGAATGAAACCTTTAAAGGGCCGCACTCACCACAAGAATGTCACCACAACAGGAGCTCTTGGGCAAATATCACATGGCAATGGGACAGGTTTTACAAAATACACAACTCTGCACTCTTCTTATAGCAGTCATGTTTCCAGATTGGAATACAGACACACACAGACGAGACACTGCACATCCGCACAGACCAAGGCAGGGAGAGGAGAGGAGCAGAAGCTGGTAAGCCCACTCCCTAAGTGCTAAAAGCACAGTTCAGGGAGGCAGGGCCTTCTCCATAGATAACTAGGGAGAAAATGCAACCCACACACCACCCACCTGCTCCCCACTCCAGGGCACTATTTCACTTAACTGATTTGTTTTTGCTGTGCTTTAATGATTTCAGTAACTGCTGTAAGTTTATTCTACTCCATGGTGGCACCCATTTCCGTTAAAGACTGACAGAGTGTATTTATAATTTTTGAGGGCATTTCTAAGAATATAGTAGTTAGTTTAACCATAGTCTAAATCCAAATGTTTAACTCAAAAAATGCATTTTATCTTGAAAATAAAATTTACTATAGGACATAAATCTTAAGGAAAATTACAGAATTCTATTTAATTCATAAGCAATTATTTTGTATGTTTTAGCTTAGTTTGTTATATCTAAACCTAAGTTCTCTTAGGTTTCTGACACCAGAAATGTAAATATATGTATATATGTACTATGTAATAATATAACATATATCATAAAAGTTATAGTTCAATATTAAAAATGTACTTTGGGGCCCTGGCCAGTTTGGCTCATCAGTTAGAGCATCGGCTCTCAGACCAAAGGGCCATGGGTTTGATACCTAGTCAATGGCACTTGTGAGAGAGACACATCAATGTTTCTATCTCTCTCCCTCCCTTCCAATCTACCTAAAAATCAATGGAAAAATATCCTCAAGGGAGAATTAACAAAAATAAAAATAACAATAAAAATGTACTTTGGGAAGTGGAAAAAAGTCATTCTGCTCCATTAGCCTCAAAAAGATACCCCCCCCCCCCAGCCCTGGCCGGTTTGGCTCAGCGGTTAGAGCGTTGGCCTGCGGTCCGGAGAGACCCAGGTTCGGTTCCCGCTAAGGGCACGTACCTTGGTTGCAGTTTGTCCCCAGGCCTGGTTGGGTCGTGTGGGTGGCAACCACTCGATGTGTCGCTCTCACGTCGATGTTTCTCTCTCTCTCTCTCTCCCTCTCACTCTATCTGAACAAAATATCGAAAAATGTCCGCGGGTGAGGATAAAAAAAAAAACAAAAAAAAAGATACCCCCCCCAACACACACACACACACACACACACACACACACACACACAGAGTTACAGGCCCTTAGGATAAGCTACACAAATTATAACGAGAGAAAATTTCTATAGCATTTTTGTTGTGATGAGTTCAAAGTGGTTCACCTGCATTATTATACTCATCTTTAATAATGTTTTTATGAAAATAACTGTCAATTTTAATTTACTGATGAGAAAATAGAGGTTAAGCAATGTGTCCAAAAGTCAGACATAAAGTCAATGAAAACACATGGAAAGAACTTAGGTTTCCCAAACCTGAGCTTAGTACTCTGGCATCTTACCTTGGCATCCTAGAAAACCATGAGCAGCCAACCAAGTCACACTCCACTGATTAACCCCTCATAAAAAAGATACCTCTCGCCCTGGCCAGTTTGGCTCAGCAGTTAAAGCATCAATCTGTGGACCAGAGAGCCCGGGTTCAGTTCCCACTAAGGGCACATACCTTGGATGCAGTTTGTCCCCAACCCGGCTGGGGCCGTGTGGGCGGCGACCAGTCAATGTGTCTCTCTCACATCGATGTTTCTCTCTCTCTTCCTCCCTCTCTCCCTCTTACTCTATCTGAAGATACATGCAAAAAAAAGTCCTCGGGTAAGGATAAAAAAAAGAGACACCTCTCCCTCAAGTCTGAAGTTTTTCAGAGCTGCCCTGCCATGCAGGCTGCCGTTCAGTCACTTGGGGTAGAACTCAGGGTACAAAATATAACATTCCACAAAAATCCCTATTATGCAAGTTAGATGCAGGTGGAGATACTGTATAACTAGCATTGTGAAAACTAAGAGAAAAGGGAGTATGCCCACTTGAAAAGATCAGGCTAAATAATATTAACAGCTGCTATGATCATGGAAAGGGGAAGAATTAAAATACTACTATTCAGCCCTAGCCGGTTTGGCTCAGCGGTAGAGCATCAGCCAACAGACCAATGAGTCGCAGGTTCAATTCCGGCCAAGGGCAGGTATCTTGGTTGTGGTTTATCCTCAGCCCTGATCAGGGTCATGCAGGAGGCAACCAGTCGATGTATGCCTATCACGTCGATGTTTCCCTCTCTCTCCCTCCCTCTCCCTTCCACTCCATCTGAAGATAAATGGAAAAATCCTCAGGTGAAGATTTCAAAATAAATAAATAAAATAAAATACTACTAGTCAGTCAACAGTGCTAACAAGGTAGCCAGGCACTGTGTGAAGCTCTGCGTATTAGGAGTCACCGGGGAAACAATACATGATTTCTTTTCTCAAAGAACAATTTAATGGAATTTAATGGGCAAGATTAAAAGGTCAAAAGGAAGTTTAATGTTTACAGGACATAAATTAGACAGTGGAATACAGTGTGTGCGTGTGCGTGTGTATAAAAAAATATATAAATTCTACAAAATATTACTGTGCGAATCACAGTGTCTCTGAGGTCATCTAGTCTAAGAGACCAGGTACCTTGGAGTCCTCATCTGTGAAATAAGGCTATGGATGAGAAAGGCAAACATAAAGTAACAGTTCAGATCAGGTGTGTCTGTTTCCTGGTGTTATTCCACCATTTCTCCAGAAGAGTATGGATAATAAAGTATAGGGGAAAGAACTTTGGTTGTAGAGTCAAGATACCTGGAGTCCAGAATCTATCTCAAGATCCAACTTTGCCACTAATTAACTAGCTATGTGAGCAGGAGCCCGAAATTCCTATAAAATGCTAGTTCTTAACTTTTTTTTTTTAGGTCACAAACTCCAGCGAGAATCTGATGAAAACTAAGTATACTCTCCCTAGAAAAAGACATATATTGACCTCCTGTAAACTTTTGTTAACAAGTGGAGAGGAGTCAAAGAACCACAAGCAAAGAACCTCTGAACTGATCTCTGAGACTTCTTTTGTGTCCTGATCTGAAAGCAATTAACATAGTGCAATATAAATATTAGAACAAAAAAGAACCTAAAGGTTTAAAGGAATTATCAATCAGCCAGAAAAGATCTGGGTTCCCTGGCTTTGATGCATAGTAAAATTCTAGCAGAGACTCCTCCCACCCCAGGGAGTAAAACAGTCCAGACACAGGAATCTATGGCAGGAACAACTGACATTTAAAATAGCCACTTGAACTAAGTGCATATAAAAGACAACACATGCTAGCTTGCCATTTCCTCTGTGTGTTTCACCATATCAGATAAAATTTAACAAAAACAAGGATGTTTGGAATTATGAAGTGAGTGACGGTTCCAACATGAGGCATTTGGAAAAGGGGGGAGGGGGGGGTTCAGCGGCCTGGACTCCAGTGGTATTCTTGCAGACAATGGACCTTTTCCTGGAATCAGAGCATTCCAAAGCACCACAGTGTAAAACGTCTATACACTTTTTGGAGCTGTTCACCTTTTATCCTCCAATAGGTCCCAGTGAATGGCCAACAGTGAATGTAACCTCGGGTGGTAAGAGAGATTCTGCCCTAAATTCCAGAAAAATACAGACAAATGTTAAAGGCTTGGGATCTGGCAGTGTAATAGGCACTCTCTGGCCAGCTGCTGACATAGGGGGAAAAAGCCCTGCTGTCTCCAACAGCCTTTACCAAGGCACAGACACCTAAGAGCCGAGTGGAACTTGACTGAATGCAGGCAGATCAGGAAGTCCAGACTACAGTGTATGAGGTGTAGTCCTTAGGGCTTCTGATGCTATAATGACAATGACAGTAAAAAAGGAATACCTGTCCTGTCCTGCCCTGGTGTGGGCTCAGGAATGCCAGAGCCCAGGTTGAGAAAAGGCTGAGTCAGGTTCAGTATTTATTACTCCTAAAACAGGGGAGCAAGTCTGCCAGGAGAGAGTTAGTAACTGAGGAGAAAGTTTTAAACCCATGAGGAGAGATTAAGTCCTATCTTGGAGTTCTTGCAGTTCCCCCAAACCATCTAGAAATCAAACCTTCCATAATTCCACTGAAGCAATCTTTCTACTAAAAACAAAGGTCCTCCTCCCACAAGGCCGTCCTCCACAAGCCCCTCATATCGGTGTCAGTGAAACAACCTGGACACCAGTTTAAGGAATTCACCCAATCATTCATTCCACATATATTTGTTGCATATCAACCATGAATGCACTAGGTAGGCACTGACCTAGGTGCTGGCATAGAACTTAGTCTAATGAGGGAGAGCAGGACAATAAGGAATGAATCTGTCTCCTCAAATCCCAAGAAGATAAGGGTCATGAGTAGTCAAAGTGAGGGTACGGCTGACATCCAACTGATCATTCTCCAGACCAGCTCTAAAGACAAGAGGCTTAGAGACATGAAAGGTAACTCTCTCCATACACATACATCCATTTTCTTTAAGGCAGAACTGACACCCTATAGCCAGTTGCCACTATTACCCCCAAAGCAGCTGCTGACCCAGGAAGCCAGCAAAACTGTCTCCAGTGACTTAAGAAGCCAGCAACAAAAGCAGGTGCCAGGTTCATGGCCCTATTCAGGGAACAACAAAGATCACTTTCTTCATTGTTTCCCCCTGGCAGCAGTGTCTGATGCAGAGAGGGGTTGAATTACACCTTGTCCCTCTGGTCTGCTAGAGAGAAAATGAGTTTGCCATCTGAAGAAAGGGTTGTCCCCAGGGCCAAAGCTCTCTCTGAAGGGCTGAGGAACAGAAGACAAAAGAAGTCAGACCTCACATGCTTAGAAGGAGAAGACTGAAATGGCAAGACCAAGGGAGGCATTAACAGAAACAACATGCAGGTTTGACAACAAGTATCTAAGGAGTTGCCCACTCAATGCTCACCCCAGGCCTGGAGAGGTACTTTGTGTGGATCAGACCTATAACACTGGGCCCAACAATGTGCTTAAAAGGGCTCATGCTTTAGGCCACAGACCTTCAAATCAGCTCTCTCCTTGATCCTTTTCTTTAGGCTGTGTGGTCCATGAAAAAATGGGTGAATCCTATGAATCCTTTCCTCTCTATGGTGGTTATGTAATACTACAAGACCAAACAAGGTAAAAAGAACTGAGCAATTGGGAGGGAAGGCAAAAATGCCTGTTCTTAGGGTGAACCTGCCACTGCATGACCTCAGATTCTAGCCTTATCTGAAACTAAGGCTCCCGTCTAAGTTTATAAAAGCACCAGATAATGTAAATGCCTCACTGCTGAGCATTTTGAAACACCTAAATAAAAGATCAGAGGCCAAAGTCACCTACCACTGGACCAAGGTTACAGATCTTTAGAAGAGAGGTAGGAAGGAAAGAAATTCATTTCAACAAAAGTATACTGAAACAGGTATAGGTATCCAGGTGTAACAGATCAACAGCTTCCCCCACTCCTCCAAGAACAGTGTCTCTCACCCACTCCATCAGGATCAAGACAGAGGACACAGCTGCAACTCCAAGCCAGTTAAAAGAAGGTGCCTGCTAAGGAGAGCCACATTTACTTACTCTGACAAACCTGAGGGGAAAAGTGCTTGCTGGCTCAATTCACTTGGGCTATATCCACCAAAAAATAAAACAAATTTCCCAAAAGACAGGCCACCAACTTCCGGTAGCATTCCTTTGTTACTTTGAGCAGAGGAAGGAGACAAAATAAATATTTTTAAAAAGTCAGATTTAGACACTAAAAATAGCATAATGGAATTTTCTTCTGAAGCTGTCTTTTGTTAATAATGAGGTGTATATATATATATATATATATATACACACACACACACATATATACATATATACATATGTGTGTGTGTATATAAATTCAAGATAGACTGTATAGTGGTGACTCCAGGATGCAGAATATGGATTCTAAAAAACATACTATTCTTGAATCTAAGATAATATTCTGCGGAAGGACATCACACTGTTAAGGCAGAACCTCAATGAGGGTGTCAACATCTGTTTAGTAGTAGCGTAAATATGTATCTGCTATAGTATTATCTATACTTATCTATATGCTTAAAATATTCATAACAAAAATTGAAGCAATGCATTGGCTGGTGTGGCTCTGTGGTTAGAGTGTCGGCCTGCCCACCGAAGAGTCACAGGTTCAATTCCTGGCCCTGGTCAGGGCACATGAGTGAGAGGCAACCAATCAATGTGTCTCTCTCTCAATATTTATCTCTCTTTTTCTCCCCCCCCCTTCTCCTCCCCTCTTCCTTCCACTCTCTCTAAAAATTAATGGAAAACATATCCTCAGGTGAGGATTAACAACAACACAAAAAAATTAAAGCAATGGATGAAATTATCCATCAAATCTAGAAACATGCAAACACTTTGACCCAGCAAGCCCACACCTAAGAATTTTTCCTAAAGATATACACATGCAAAGTGACAAGTTTCATTACAGCACTTTGTAATAACAAAAAAGTGGCAACACCCTAACTGTCCATCAATAGTGAAATGGCTAAATAAATGATAGTATATTCATATAACAATACTAAAGCATGGAGGGGGGAAAAAAGAGGTCTTTATGGGCTGATTGATCTTTATGTGCTAATATGAATGAATATCCGATTTTAAAAAAAACAGTGTAGCCCTGGCCAGTTTGGCTCAGCAGTTAGAGCGTCGGCCTGCGGTCCAGAGAGACCCGGGTTCGGTTCCCGCTAAGGGCACGTACCTCGGTTACAGTTTGTCCCCGGCCCTGGTTGGTCGTACGGGTGGCAGCCACTCGATGTGTCCCTTTCATGTCGATGTTTCTCTCTCTTTCTCTCTTTCTCTCTCTCCCTCCCACTCTATCTGTACAAAAAATGGAAAAATGTCCTCGGATGATTAAAAAAAAACCAGTGTATGTCATCTCTCATTTATATTTTTAAAAAGTGGAGAAAGAATATATAGAATTTAGGTTCCATAAAAGAAGACATTTTTCCCCCAATTTTTATTGATTTATTTTTGTTACAGATGTTTCTCCTTTTTCCCCCCTAGACACCCTCCTCCCCATCCTGCCCCCCCACCAAGGAAGGCATTTTTATCTATTTATCTATTCACTGTTCATCCCCAGAGCCTCGTGTAGTACCTGGTACATAACAGGTACATACCAGGTACTCAATAAATATTTATTGAATTAATTTTTTACTCATAAGATATGTGAATGAATAAAATGCACATATCATCTATGGAAAGAAGCACAAGAAACTGATAATGCTGATTGTCTTCAGGGAGGGAAAAAGGATGGCTGGGGTGAAAACACAGATTTTTCCCTGTATATCTTTTGTACCTCTTCAATATTCAATTATGTGGGTGTGTTACCTAAGTCAAAAAAAAAAAAAGAAAGTTTCACCCTGGCTGGTTTTTCTCAGTGGTTAGAGCATCGGCCTGCAGTCCGGAGAGACCCAGGTTCGGTTCCCGCTAAGGGCACGTACCTCAGTTGCAGTTTGTCCCCGGCCCTGGCTGGGTCGTGTGGGTGGCAACCACTCGATGTGTCCCTTTCATGTCGATGTTTCTCTCTCTCTCTCTCTCTCTCTCTTGCTCCTTCCCACTCTATCTCCCACTCTCTCTGAACAAAATATCGAAAAATGTCCTCAGGTGAGGATTAAAAAAAAAAAAGAAAGTTTCAAGGCCAAAAATCTGAGGTTCTGTATCCTGATCCTAGCACTGCCACTGACCAGATACCCTTCTCACTCAATCATTGATACATTCAACAAACCTACCCTGCTCACTCAATCATTGATACATTCAACAAACCTACCCTGTATGCCTGCCCTGTGCCAAATTTGTACAGCACTGATGTGAGCTCAGAGTCCCTTTCCTTAAGTAGCTTACAATCTAGTGAGGATGACAAGTAAGTGACCCAATACACAATATAGTGCAGCCAATGCTGATAAAGGTACACAGACCAAAAGCAAAAAAGAATGGAAGCTCAGGAAAGGCTTCTGGAAGGAGATGAAGCTGGAATTGGGACTTTGGAGCTACAGAGAATTAGATTAATGGGGACAGGAGTGTTGTAGACAGCAGAAATGACATGGAAACATAAGAGATGCATTTAAGGAACTTAAAATAGTTTGATACGGAGAGACTATAAGGTACTCAGTCCTGGAAGGATGACAGCAGGACATGAAAGCTCTGCATGCCATGCTAAAGAAACAATATTTCAACCTAAAGATAATGGAAAGCCATTGAAAGGTTTAAGCTTGGGAATGACTCTTCTTTTATGATCAAATTTTCATTTTACAAAGACTAATCTAGCAGTAGTGCGAAGGAGGGAAGCAAGATCAAGGAAGGGGGACCAGTTAGAACACTATAAATGCTGAGAAACAACAGAATCTGAACTAAGAAAGTGTAGTTATTTGGGATGGGAAGGGAGGAAGAAATGTGAGAGATGAAGTAGAATGAGACAGTATTTAATCATCATTGTATTTGAGTTGGGGTCGGGGGGCGGGCGGACCAAGAGAAGGAAGATTCTCAAGTCACTTTTGTGTCTGGGTAGAAGTTGGTGCCTTAAAGTAAGGAATGGGAGGGAGAAAAGCAGGTTTCCTGGGGTGAAGAAGAAGGGTTCTATTTGGAACGTGTTGAGTAAAAGATACGATATACAAAAGAAGTCCTCCAGTACTCAGAGATAAGTGTCTGGAGCTCAGGAGAGAGATCTGGCCCAGAGATCTGGCCCAGCAATTGAAGCCATAAGTATAAATACGGTCATTCAAGAAAAGTATGTAGAGGGCAAAAAACAAAACCCTAAAAAGCACCTTTATTTAAGGAAGATAAACTTGTCCATGAAGAAAGAAAATCAGAGAAGAATGAGATCACAAAATATTAGGGAAGGAGAAACTTTCAAGGATAAAGTGTTTCATATTAGTTGCAAGTACCACAGAAAAGTCAGGTAGAGCTGAGCCCGGGCCAGTGCGGCTCAGTTGGTTGGGAACATCATCCCGTACACACCAAAAAGTCTCAGGGTCGATTCCCAGTCAGGGCACATACCCAGGTTGCAGGTTTGATCCCTACTGGGTCGTGTGCAGGAGGCAGCTGTCTGTCTGTCTCTCTCTCTCCCTTCCTTTCTTTAAAAATAAAAAGATTAGGGCTGAAAAATCACCATTGGATTTGGCAATTTGGTGACCCCGACGATAGCAATTTCAGAAGAGTGGAGGAGGTTGGAAGCTAACGGGCAGGTATATACCACTCTTAAGAACCTTTGAGGAAACAAAGAACACAGCTATAAAAGGGGATTCTGACTTCTCGTTTTCCACTTCCCCTTCCATAATATAAGTAGAAAAATGCATATAAAATAGTGTTAGCACTTTATCAGGTATTAGGTGTTGAATGATAATAATCCAGTGAGTGTTATTACTACCACATTAAACTTGGTTCCATTTACTCCATAAATGACCAAATATTTTTGGACACTTATGTGCAAAATACAGAGCTGGCAATGTGGGAAATAAAATGAAGTTTATGATACAATCCTCAACCAATCTCATAGAAGAAAATAATTCATGCATATAGATAAGATATTAAAGCACAATATAAATGATAAAGAAATAAAATGACCATTAGCATTTAGGAACCAGGAACTAACTTCCACAGGGGTGATCAGAGAAGGTTCCCTAGAGGGCTTTGAAGTGAATTGTGAACAATGGGTAAAATTCTAAATGGCAGATACAGTGAGTGAATAAAGGTGCTCCAAGAAGACAATCTTGTCTGGCTTAGATGTGAGGAGGCAGTTGGCGAGGATGCTGGAAAGGTTATTATGCAGAGTTTTAAATACCAGGTTGAGAAAATTGAGCCCTGCCTCTATTCTAATTGCTGCTCCACAGTGCCAACTGCCTGCGGGGCATTTCCACCTGAGCATGCCATGACAACTAGAACTCAATTTATTAAAAATGAATCCACATCTTCCCTCACTAAACCAATGCCTCCTTTTAATTTCCCACTTTGAGTTATGGCACCATCCTTCAAACAACCCACTATCAAGTCCTATCAGTTGTTCCAAATGCCTTTCACAATCAACTTCTTTATGCAACAGTGAACCTCTCCTTGTCTAAGCCTCATTATCTTTCACCTGGATTGCTAAAATAGCCTCAAAAAAATGGATTTCCTCCTTCTCATCCAATTCATGCTGAACGTGCTGTCAGATCAATCTTCATAAAACACAGCCTTGATTAAATCATTCCAATACATAAAACCTCCAACAGCAACACAAAACCTACAATAGGGAAAAATTTCAATGACGTATGACAACTCAACCACATGGTACAACTTTTATGAAAAGTAGTTTAGCAAAATGTATCTAGAGTTTTTTTAAGTGTGCAATGACTTTTGATGCAGTAATCTCTTTTAGAAATTTATATTTTTAAAAAATGTGGTTAAGTGTGCAAATACACACATAAAGTATATTCATCTCACTTTTTATAACATCAATGCAAAATTACCTAAAAGTCTAACAACAGTGCAGTGCACCCATAGAAGGGACTATTGAAAACAATATAAACTATTATGTGGATACATATTTTTTGACACAGAAAGATTTTCACCATACAGTAAGTGAAGAAAACAAGTTACAGTTCATTTTTGCAAAATAGGTATTTACCTATAGATATTTGCAGAAGAAAATGTCTGAATAGAAATACCGCAAAATGTTTACAGTGGTTATACAAAAATAGTGGAATTTTAGATAACTAAAGTTTTATTATTTTATAATTTTCACACAATAAACATGGATATTTTGTTAAATAAAGAGAGGAGAAAAGATTATACCACAACTAATATCCAATAGTAGCAGACCTCTTAGATTCTTCATTCTTTTATATACAACCCAACAATTCAACCAATTGTTATGGCACCAAAGAAATAAGGATTAAGAAGGTACAGTGTGCTCTCAATGAACTCATGATCTAGAGGAGCCAGATAATTGTAAAATAATATGACAAGTACTATTTATTACAAAGGGTGTATAAAGTACCATGAGAACTCAGATGAGGAGATAAATTAAAGTTTTCCTGGTTGGGGTAAGAGGAAAGAAGCTGGAACACCATAAAAAGCTAATTTGTTCTGAGCTGTAATGAAAAATTACAATATGAACAAGAATTTGTGAGGCAGATAAAGTAGAAGGAATATCCAAGGCATGAGAAACAGCATAAACAAGGGCTGAAACTGAGAATCATACCCATGCTAAGAAGTCTGAACTTTACCTGTGAAGGAACAGAAGGCAATGAGCACTGGAATTTTTAGGAAGAGATATGGCATGATCGCTGGCAGTAAGGCAAAGATGATGGGGATCTAAAACAGGGCAGTGTGTCCAGCCAGGATGCATGGGAAAGGATGGATATATTGAGATGTTTCTGAGCTAGAACAAACACAACTTAGTGTCCAATGAGATATGGAGAATAAAGAAAGACAACAAACAAAATTGAATTTCCTAGTTTGGGTAAACGGATGGAGAGTGATATTGGTATCTGAGACAGGGTACATAGGAAGTGAAGCAGGTTTGGGCAGGGGAAAGAAGGGCGGTGATGATAAGCTTAGTTTTAGATATGTTACATTAAAATTTCTGTAGACTTAAAAGTGTGAAAAAGATAGTAGTTACTTGAAAATACAAGTCTGAACCTCAAAGAAAAGTTCACATTTAGAGATTTTGATTTGAGAATCATCACTGTACACACAAAATTGATAAATAAAATCACCATAGTAGGTAAAGTCATCCAGACCAGGAAGAGCATACAGAATGAAGGGGAAAATGAGGCCCAAACAGTGTCAAATGCTGTGACAAGGTCAAATAGCCTGAGAACTGAAAGAAATATTGAATTCTGCAAGTTGTCGCAAGTGAGAGGGAATTCAGTTGGGATGCTGCGCAGAAAAACCAGGCTACAGTGAGTCAAGATGACTAAAGGAATATACAAAAGGCTATTAGAGGGCCCTGGCCGGTTGGCCGGTTTGGCTCAGCGGTTGGAGCGTCAGCCTGCGGTACAGAGAGACCCAGGTTCGGTTCCCGCTATGGGCATGTACTTCGTTGCAGTTTGTCCCCGGCCCTGGTTGGTCGTGCGGGTGGCAACCACTCGATGTGTCCCTTTCATGTCGATGTTTCTGTTTCTCTCTCTCTTCCTCTCTCTCTCTCCCACTCTATCTGAACAAAAAATGGAAAAATGTCCTCGTGTGAGGATAAAAAATTTTTTAAAAGGCTATTACAGATTCAGTGGTTTAAAACAACAAAATGGAGAAAGTTAGTTTGAAGAACAAACTTAAGAGAATTTTTTTTTTCAGGATAGAGAAAACCTGAGCATATCTATAAAGAGTCACTAAGTGGGGAGAGACCAAGAATACAAATTATGTACATGCCCAGAGGCCTGCTGCTGAAATATAAGAAATGAGGTGAGGAGAAAAGATTTCAGATAAATTGAGAAATAGAGGAGCTGTGGAAAGCAAAAGGCTAAATGATGTGTTGAGAATTTATAAGGTAAGGTGGAGTAGCAAGTTTGAGGAGAGTGGTGAAAGTTTGAAACAGCTGCTGTAGGAAAAAGGAATGGGAGTCAACCAGAAGAGAAAAGAAAGATTTCAGGGCAGGGTTGAAAGTCAAGCTGGAGCTACAGCTCATAAATATGTAAAGAAGGCAGTCAGCACAATGTTATGCAGAAGAACTCAATAGCTCGTGGAGAAAGTGAACACGAGTCCAGCTTTGGGGAAAGGACAGGAAGGTGTGGCAGAAAGAGACAAGAATGTCAGTACAAGTGCTGTCGTATACTATAAGATAGGTAGGGAAGGACACCATAAAAGGGATGACTGGGAAATGAGCAGAGACCAAGTTTCGTGGGTGTAAAGGAATAGAAATGGAAGAAAGGAGGTTGTGACCAGACTCTAATATTTCTAGGAGGGGAGCAATTTTAGGTCACCTCCAATACTCTTCCCCAAGAAACTTAGCTATCTACAAGACCAAGATTGATGCCATGCTGACTTCTAAGTCATATTCTGATATGTAAACTAGTTCTTCAAATAGGGCTGACACCTCAAAGGCTGTCCATTAAGAAAGTGGCTGGACTGAGTTCTCCTAAGCTTCTTCCTTCCAGAAATTTAAGATTTGATCAGGATCTCTGGGCACAATATCAGTAACTATTCTTTTTATTGACTGAAAGATTATTGGAGTTGTCATATGTGTGGAGTTGCTGAAAATAAACCTTTGAGAAACTGCCTAATTGCTAGTTTAGCAACTCCCTCGGGGTCCTGGAGCCAGCTGATGCAGGACAAGAGTCACTGTCCTTCTCAAGGTCTTGGATCCTTCCCTCAGTGCTGAAGTACAATAGTAAGGACAATTCAGTATAGTAATCACATTAGCAAAAGTTAGGGTCTGCTAATAAGGTAAGAGACATCCAAGAGGTAGGAAAGTGAGTTCAACTCCTTTCACTGCAGAAACTAAATCTAACCCTTGTATAATAAGAACAAGAAAACCTCAGCTTGCTACTCACTCATTCCCTAAAGATCTGCACTCCCATCCAGCCTATTATCGCAGCCTGTACAAAAAGAAAGAAAGATTAGATTCCTCTCAGAGGGGCTACAAATGAACCAGAACACTGCCACCAAAAGGGACTGCTGGCTTATAGGGTTGACTCACTCTACAGCCCCAACTTCCTTTCAAACCTTCTCCCATCCTCCAACAGCAAGGGTATAATGATTGTAAAGGATAATTTCTTATATATTTTTATTTATTTATTTATTTTTTTATTGATTAATTTTTGTTACAAATGATTCTCCTTTTTTCCCCCAATAATTTCTTATATTAAAGTACTGATGGAAGGAATGAGAATTCCGAGAGTTGGTTGATTATCTGGATAAGCATCTGGAATTTGGCCCCCACATCAACCTGGTCAGTCATTCCATTTGGACTGAGACAAAAAAGTATTTCCAAATGTTTGTTTAATACAGCCCTGGTTCACCTTCACTTGGGTCACCGCCTTCTTTTGCTCACAAACACTTAATTGTCTCTAAAAAGTAGGTCAGTGCCTTGTGGAACAAACTGGAAGGGGAGCTAAGACCCAGCCTATCACTCCAACAGGAGAGGCCCAAGCCGTGTCTAGGAGACCAAGACCAGTCAACAACGCACCATGTGAAGAGTACTCTAGGTGTTCCAGGCGGCAACCTGGCTACTGCCATTCCTAGGTGGTGATTCAACAGGCTGGGAGAGCAGAAGACGCCCAGGATGCAGGTCTGGGGCTCATGCGAATCCCAAGAAATACTTATCCTACTCTAATGGCTAATGAGGTGTCCCTAATAATCCCTGACTGGAGGGAGCAAGAGGTGAACAAACAGAATGCTAAACTCTTCCCCACTGTCCATATGGTCCCTTCTGTAGAATACCAAGCATTGCTCAACCATAAATGGAGCTGTCTGAAATTCTCCCCACTCCTTCTCCCAAATATTTTCTTCAGGACACCCAAAAATAAACACTGCTCCTTACTCATGGGCTAGAGGTACATTCTTAGCACTGGAAGCTATCATTTGAGTATGCCGGATGAAGAAGGGGTTAAAGTTTTTAAACAGGATACAACTTGTTCCTGGGCCCAAATACTCTATCCACCCAAAACTCTAAGGTGAGAGAGACTCTTCCCTCAAACTCCCTCCAACCTCTAACGGGCTAGTTCACTAAATGTAGGATATCGCTTCAAAGTCAAAAAGGGGCCCAGGGAGATGAGGCGACACAGGACTGGCAGTTTGGGAAATGGCTGCCAGAGGGCCAGCTGTCCAGCTGGCTCTGGAATCTGAAAACTTCCACCCCTAACAACTGCCTTCCTCAGCAAGAATCAAAAGTATGTGAATCAGCTGTGGCAGATAAAAGTTACAGAGCCCAGCTTCAGAAGCTAGTAACAAACCACTTTCTTAGCTATTGTTCCTCAGAAAGAGCAAACTGCCAGGAACCTCATCTCCAGACCAGCTACCAGCTCTAAGAAAGTAATGGGGAAAGGAATTAGTCATCTCTGGCAAAGAGTGCAGACATCGCTCTTTCTCAATCTCTCTCTTTATTTATTTATTTTTTATATCCTCACCCGAGGACACTTTTTTACATTTATCTTCAGACAGAGTGGGAGGGAGGAAGGGAGAGACGGGGAGAGGGGGAGAGAGAGAGAGAGACATCAATTGGTTGCCGCCCGCATGACCCCATCCGGGGCCTGGGATGAACCGTAACTGAGGTACATGCCCTTGGCAGGAATCAAACCCAGGACTCCCTGGTCCATGGGCCGACGCTCTAATTGCCGATCAAAACCGGCCAAGGCTCTCTATTAATATCCATCAATCCATCTCCCTCCCTCTAGCTCCTTCCTTCCAATTATCTGGTTGTAAAACCCAAGCCACTGACAACCCCAATCTTTCTAAATTCTGAATTGTGTCCCTTTGAATTATGTTCTCCAATGTACCTCTCCTCTTCCTGATCCCCCACTGCCTCTCCTACCCCACAACATACACACACTTCACCTCTAATGTACTTTAGAGTCAGAACCACATAAAATAATATCTGATTTCACATCGTTTTTTATTTATTAGATTTAAATCCAGTCTTTGTAACTACACTATAAAATCTACAAAGGAAGGAACGATGTCTTATCACCAGTATTGTAGCTAATGCTTCATGTTTACTAAGCACCATGCTAAGCACTTTTCATGTACTATTTTATTTAATCTCTATTAAGAATCCTATAATGAGCCTGGCCAGTTTGGCTCAATGAACTAAGTGTCATCCCATAAACTGAGAAGTCCCCAGTTCGATTCCCGGTTAGGGCACATGCCTGTGTTGTGGGCTCAATCCCCAGTAGGGGGTGTGCAGGAGGCAGCCGATCGATGTTTCTCTCTCACATTGATGTTTCTATCTCCTCTCTCTCTAAAAAAAATCAATAAAAAGTATGTATTTTTTAAATCTCTGAAAAAAAATCCTATAATGTAGATGCTATCGGCATAGCCACTTGACACATGAGAACCAAAGCACAGAAAGGTTTAAGAACTTTCCCAAGTTCATAGTAAATAGCAAAGCTGAGATTCAAACCCTAGTAGCTTAACCAGAGTCCATACTCTTACTATACTCTATACCAGTGGTCTGATTCCAGCAGCCTCAGCATCTACTGGGAACTTGTTAAAAACACCTATTCTCAAGCCCCACCCCAGACTTACTGAATCACAACCTGGGGATGTGACCCAGCAATCTGTGTTTTAACAAGCTCTCCAGGTGATTCTGACGCAGACTAAAGTTTGAGAACCACTGCTCCACACTACTTTCACAAGCCATGCTGCTTCTGCTTTTCTGTATTTAAGCCAAATCCAAGACAGAAAGCAGTTTAAGAGGAACTAAATAGTGTAAAAATATCCTGAACAAATGATTATGGGATAATGGTTAAGAGGGCATGCAGCCCAGCCCAGCCACTGTGGTTCAATGGATTCAGCATACTCCTATGCACCAAGAGGTCACCGGTTTGATTTCTGGTCAGGACACATGCCTGGGTTGCAGGCTCAGTCCCCAGTAGGGGGTATGCAGGAGGCAGCTGATCTGTTTTTCTGTCACACTGATGTTTCTAACTCTTTCTCTCTCCCTCTCCCTTCTCACTCTCTCTACAAAATGTGTGTGTGTGTGTATTTTTTTAGAGGGCATGCAGATTCCAGAGCTGACTGCCTGTCATTGTAAAACCTAGCTCTACTTACCACCTATATTGCCTTAGACAAGCCACTTAGCCTTCCTATTCCTGTTTCAAGTATAAAATGGAGATTAAAATAATACCTACCTCTTTAGTTGTTGGAAGCACTGAATGAGTTAATATTGTGTCTTATTAATTATGGTCTTTGGTCCAATTTACAATTAAATTCCATAAATATTTACTAAGCATCAAAGTGCCAGGCACTGTGTTGGGCACATGCATTCAACATCTCCCCAACTCATCATCAGTCTTTCAATACATGTTTACTGATGCCTTATTATATGTGATACTCTGTGCTATGGGATATCAGGATCACAAGGAACAAGGCATTAACCCTTCCTTTAAGGACAGTACAAAGTAGTGGATCAGATATGACATTTACACAAGTAACTATAACACATAATGGCAAGGGGTAAGAATCATAAGATAGCGTTGCTTGGTGGAAAAAACATGGGGTATGAGGTTATAGGATCTAGATTCAGTTCTAGCTGTGTTATCCTCAGGCCAGTCACTTAACCTCTGTGAGCCCTCATTTCCTCAGCTGCAAAACAGAAGCAATAAACTATCTGTGAGGCTCAAAAGAGTTAATATATGTGTAAGCATTTTTGCAAAAGATTGTGTGAATGTTAGTTGTCAGTTATTATTACTATTGCTTTGTTTTAAAAATTTTTTATTGATTTCAGAGAGAAGAAGGGAGAGAGAGATAGAAACATCAATGAGAGAGAAACATTGATAGGCTGCCTCCTGCACATCCCCGACTGAAGATCAAGCCTGAGCATGTGCCCTGACCAGGAATCAAACCAGCAACCTGTCAGTCCATTGGACGATGCTCAATCCACTAAGCCATACTAGCTGAGCAAGATTACTTTTAAGTGGATGTCTTTCAATAATATTATGTAAGTTCAGAAAGATGGTATGACTTGTACCTAAACGATCAGAAAAGGCTACACACACACACACACACACACACACTGGGACATTTAAAATGAATACAGAAAGACAAATAAGATGTAGAAACGAAAGGAAAATCCAGGTAGAGGAAACAGCATGAGCAAGGCATAGAAGTAGGAAAACATCAGGCATATATAGGAAGGGCAGTAGTTCATTTTTGCTGGAATGTAAAGAATAGGAGATTACATTAAAAATGTAGGTAAAGCACACGGCCGGTGTGGCTCAGTGGATTGAACATCATCCCATGGACTGAGATGTCCCGGTTCAATTCCCAGTTAGGGCACATGCCTGGGTTGTGGGCTCAATCCCCAGGAGGGGGAGTGCAGGAGGCAGCCAATTGATGTTTCTCTCTCATCAATGTTTCTATCTCTCTGTCCTTTCCTCTCTTAAAAAAAAATCAATAAAAACATTTTTTTTTAAATGTAGGTAAAGGGCAAACAGGGTGAGGGGTGGGTCTATTCATTTCCCCCCTACAAGTATCTTTGCTAATTCGAGCAGGAGCGAATGATAAAACAGGTGGTTAAAATTAGTTTAAGGATTTATCTGTGAATATGAAGTATCAGCACATCCTCTGCTTCATTTTCATTGGCTGATTAAGAGCCAGATATATGTTATGTATGGAAAATGGAATACCTATAATTATGTAGGTTTGTGCAAGGGCCAATTTGAAAATGATACTGTTATTTCTCAAAAGGAAATTCAGAAGAGACAGCTCACAAAGATTGCTTTGGCCGTTAGGACCTTTTGGCATCATTATTCGAATAAGAGAAAGAAAGCTGTTTATCTAACACCAGCTACAACATGAAGTGGGAAAGTTCAACCTTCTTAGCCATTTTTCAAGTGTTTGTTGGTACCTCATTTCAAATAAATATGAAGTACATTCACTTTGTTTTGGTTTTTGTTTATTTAATTTTTAGTCACAATTTTCATATGAGAAAGTATCGACAAGATCCTTGAATAACAGGCAGTACATAGTCTAGAGTGGTACTAATTTGTAGAAACAGAAATTGAGGCTTCCAATAGATTGCTTCAGACAAATTTTTAAAGCTTTATGTCTGCTGACATACTTGAATGAAATAAACTAGTAATTTCTGCTTGCCAAAGAGTACCTGAAAGAAAATAAATTTAACAAACCTTGAAGAAAATCCATTTTTATCAACAAAGAGTAAATATAACTTCTTGATCATGTCAAATATTTTATAGTTGAAAACCAACTGGCAGTTTTGCAACAGAAAATTGCATAAGAGAAAAATATTAACTTTCCAAGGAACAAGTTAAAGCTTGAAAATCAAATTGAACACTCTTATGCTTGTCTTTGCTCCCCTGTCATACAAGTGCCCCCTACTGTCGTTCAGATTTCATCTGTTTCTCCAAAATAGATTCTTTTTTAGATCCTCTCCTATAGTGGCTTTCACAAATCGCAAACAAAATTCTTTAGTCATATGTACTTATACAATCATAACTGGCTAATATTGTGATCCTTATTAGTTTAATACATAATTCACTATTGTGTTGACAACATAAAAACATCCTGAATAGATTTTGAAAGAAAACTGATATCTAGACATCAGAGGTTTGAAGCAGGAAATATGAAGGTTGTTGGCCAATTTGGGTGGGGAACTGCATTGAGGGGATATGTCCCTATATCCATGACACAACAGGGCAAAACAAACCCAATGACACCACAGTCCCCTTGAGGACACAATTCAGTATAAAACCACCGTTTACTCCCTAAAAACAAACAGGAGAGTACACATACAGGGTTCCAGGAGTTTGGAGGGACTGCCTCTCTTTCCTTATGTCCAGCATAAGTTCAGGATGCAGAAGCCGGGGCTCTTGGACTTTGCCAGGCCTAACTCAGGCCTGGTAGTGGGCAGAGAAGTCGTAGCTAGAGAGCACTCTCTTCAGAATTTTGGCAGACAGTACAAGAGCCTGTCTAAGCCATCGAACCCCTCCTACTATGATTCTTTATGCTTCAGTTCCCTGGAGACTTATTCTGGTGGTAGGCTGAATTGAGGGAAAACAAAGGAGAGCATATATCTTCTATACTGTATCAATCGACAATGATAGAGTATGTGTGTGCATATGCATATATGTGAATGTGTGCACATGTGTGTGTATATACATATGTGTGTATATATGTCCTACAAATCCTACCCTGGCAAACCAGTCTGGCACACAGCTGGCCATTCATTGTGCTCACCACCCCATGACTATAACATAATTCCCCCTCAGCCCCTCCCTATGTAAAACTAAGAGTCTAGATATGTGATAACAGGAAGGCTGGTAAGGCTACAGGCACTACAAAGCAGTCTATCCTTGGAAAAAATTAAGCTAGGAAACAATATTTTTTCCACAGATTTTTGCCAGATCTGGACCCTCTGTGGGCTCCACAGGGACCATCATAGGTCAGGCTCCTATCGAAATAGGTGCCACAACTAAAATCTAGAGAGATGACGTCAACACACAAGCAATGGTTTCTTCCTTCACTTCAATCTCCTCTTCACAGCTTTGGGAGCTTTAACTAAAGAGAATCAATCCAACAACATTACTACTAAAAATAATCACAGTGGCCCTGACCAGTTTGCTCAGTGGTTAGAGCATCAGCCTGCAGACTGAAGGGTCTTGGGTTCAATTCCCAGTCAAGGTCACTTACCTGGGTTGCAGGTTTGATCCCTGGGCCCGGTCACAGTCGCAGGGGAGGCAACTAATCAAATCAATGTTTCTCTCTCACATCAATGTTTCTCTCTCTCTTTCTCCCTACCCCCACCCTTCCTCCTTTCCACTCTATCTAAAAATCAATGGAAAAATATACTCGGGTGAAGGTTAACAACAAATAATAATAATCATAGTGTTAGCAACACAAGTGTCCATCTAAGGATGAATGAATAAACAAAATGTGGTATATGTATACAAAGGAATATTATTCAGCCTTAAAAAAAGAATAGAATTCTGACAAGATAAATAAACCCTGAAGACATTATGCTAGTAAGCCAGTCACAAAAGGATAAATACAGTATGATTCCACTCATATAAAATACCTAGAGTAGTCAATTCATAAAGACAAAAAATAGAATTATGTTTATTAGGGGCTGGAGGAGGGAAGTGGGAATTTATTGTCTAACGGGTACAAAATTTAAGTTTGGGAAGATAAAGTTCTGGAGATAGATGGTGGTGATGGTTGCACAACAGTGTGAATGTACTTAATGCCACCAAACTGTAACACTTAAAAACATTTAAAGTGGCAAATTTTATGTTATGTATATTTTACCACAGTGAAAAAAAATCTTATTGTTATTATGACTCTTACTAATAAAAAGAGTCTACTATGTGCCAAGCAACGTGCTTTACATATTGTAATTCATTTAATTTTCACAAAACCTCCAGGATAGTTATCTTATTTTGCAAATAAGAAATTAAAATTTTTAAGGACTTCTCCAAAATCAGGAAAGAAAATCTAAGAGTTAGTGTGTTGCAAAATTAAATCCCAGCTCCCCAAACACTAAGCAGAACTCTACTAGAAGCAAAGGGGATCACGATGAACCCCCTCCCCACTCTTCTTTTTCAGTCATCTTTCTGCTCTCACTCCTGATGAATCAGGAACAGGCCAGTCTGGATGGGCAAGCAGTTCTTGGTTAGAAAAAGAGAAGCTGCTGTTTGGGTTCACAGGTGGAGCTATTTCTAATCAACCAGCTCCCCCCATTTTCACCCCTATCCATCCCCACTCTTATCCACCCCCACCCACAAAGAGGAAGCTGAAGGATCTGCGTGTGAGGACAGAGGACAGGAAATCTGGACAGCCAGCCAGATTCTAGCCCCAGCCTGTGTCATGCAGTCAGGGCTCAGGGAGGCATCCTACCAGGTTCTGTTCCAAGGGTGGTGTCACTTCCCCCAGGAACTGACAGTTGCTCCCCAGTAGATTTAGGTACCAAAAGGACTGACCAGAGAATGTGGTGAGAGTAGAATCCACAGCATGTAGGTCCACCCTGAGTGACCAAGCTTTTTTGACTGAAGTGGGAGAAGGGGCCCTACCACTACCACAGGGCAGGTAGGAAAGAGATTCAAAGCAATCCCTTTAGGTCCCATGTGTTTTCCAAAGGGAAACAGAAGCTTGGGTTCATATATATACTTTGAATTCCTCAAATGAAAGCCATTCTGCTGAATACAAAAGCAGCTTCCGTTCTACCCCCATATCCCAATTGATTTACAGTCAGCAAGTGTCTCCTGGTACTTAGAAAATACGCTATCAAACAGGAAATGAAAAAAATATCCTTCTTCCAGAAGGAAGGAGAGGAAACACATCCATATCAAGACAGGAAATCAGCTGATCAGGATGCAGACTTGCTCAGGAAAATGAGTGTCCCCTTCTCAAGGCAGGAGTTGTGCAAAGTCTAGTTCCTGTCAGACTTCAGTTAATCCCTAAGAATTTCCAATCCTGGGCCATCTTGTTATAGATACTTACTAGTGAAAAGGGGAAAATAAAGGCACCTCATGCCCGGATGCCAACCAAAAGCACATCTTCACAAACTTCCTACTTTTTGCTTATGGAAAAAAGGAAAAGAGCCAAAAAGTAATGTTTGCACAATACTCAGAGAAACCTCAAAGGGCATTTGCCAACAGCTACAGGTAACCCCGATATTTAAAGTCTGCATCCACCCAATCTGAGGTTGTGGCTGGGTGTGGAATACAAACCAGAGGAGAAGCTGAGACTTTCTTGTTTGCCAATAGCAATTATCATAATAACAGCTTCACATTTCTACACTGCCTAGCTAACAGGGGCTCAAAGCTTTCTTTCCCTACCCCAGTCTAATGCTGAGCCCCGCCCTTTATTGAATCCCTCCCCTTGAGAGGGATAAGAAGGTAGTCCCTGCTACAAAAAGGAGGTCACAGTGACTAGAAGCCTGGTCCAAGGCCATTAACTAATCTGATGGAACTAACAAAATTTTCAAATGTTTTCCCATGTTAAGGAAGAATACAAACAACTATTTCTCAAGAAATTCTTAGGCAATAAAAACTTCCATATCCTATCTACAAAAAGTCCTTTCTTTATCCATCTCTCCTATCTATCTCCTCTTTATACTAATATCCCCCAACTCAATTATGCTAAACAAGCATTTGCGTGCAGTCAATGCACTGAAAGTTTCCCTCCACTATTCAACTAGACATACATTTATAAACACTTTGAGTTGGGCACTATGTTAAACACCAGGGACAAAAGAGGAATGAGATGCTATCCTAGCTCTCAAGATGGTCAGAGTCTTGAGGAGGACAGAAAGACAAACAAATAACTGTTATTCAGAGGAGTCAGTGACACCAAAAAGAAGAAGACATGCTTAGAATTCTCTAGTTCTCAAGCCATGGCATCTAGGGAGACTTGGTTTGCCCAGTGAAATGAACCTTTCTCTCAAAGAACCTCTGAAAATATTTTTACTTTCTTCAGTCCCAACTTTACACCTCCAAATGATGCTGCTCAAAATGCCAACACTGTTATTGGTACTGCATGTAAAAACAAGAACGCCACCACAATGGAAGAGAACTCTTGAGTCAACTCTCAGAGGAAGTTCTGCAGAACCGCACCCAGGAAACGACCTGAACAATGAAATGAGTGTGCTCACTTCTCCCACTGTTCATCCCTTCAAAGCCAGATAATGGGACATGTAGGAAGACTTATCTGAAGGGAGAGAAAGAAGTAGATACCAAAACCCACATTATTCCCATAGACTAAAATTCTCCACCAAGACAGTCTCAGTAACAATATAATGTTTAATGATATACAAAAAATCATTTAGTATTGTTATTCCTTCCAGATTAGTATGCAGCAAAACCATCCCACAAAAAGTAGGGAGGCAGCTAGCCAAAAACAATATATATTTTTATTTTATTTATTTATTTTCTTCTAGTCCTCACCCAAGGACATTTTTTTTTCTATTTACCTTCAGATAGAGTGGGAGGGAGGGAGGGAGGGAGGGAGAAACATCAACGTGAGAGGGACACATCAACTGGTTGCCTCTCACACAACCCCGACCCGGGCCAGGGACAAACCACAACCAAGGTACATGCCCTTGACTGGAATTGAATCTGCTCTAACCACTGAACCAAACCAGCCAAGGCAACATATATATTTTTAAAGGGTGTTTTAAAAAACAAAAGCTCAATCATTACAAATGTATTAGGTTCTTGCTATATTTATAGCTGTTCAAAGCATCATTATTCTTATCTTCTGATGATGAGACATCCACTAACAGAGGAGAAAAAAAATCAAGCCCAAAAGCGATCTTTTCTCTTTCAGGGGCAGATACCAACCCCCAACACGAGACTTTCTCTGGATCCACATTACTCAGAGCAAAAGAATAAATAATGCAGTGAGGTCTTTCTATCAACAAAAGACTAGGTCCTCCTATTAGGAAGACCCAAGACCCCTAAATCAAGCAATCAAAACATCACATCAAATCTAAACCACAGAAGACTTAAAACTATCATACTCCATTACCTTTTCTCTACCTTCCTACCATTTGGGAAAGGCAGAGGAATGAAGGGTAGAGAGATTACATTCAAGGTCTGGACAACTAACAACAGGATGGTCCAGTCCACACCTGGGTCTCAGAGATGGGAATGATGACCAATCTAGTGTGTGTGGTAGGAGGGCGGCAGTGAAGGAGGAAAACAAGATGGGGCAAAAGGAAGTAGTAGGGGTAGAAATGAGAGGTTTTATACCAATCTAGTAGCAACCCCTACTAGCAAATGCAAGGAGATCCTGGTAACCCCTCAGGTCTAGGACTGATAAGACAAATGAGAGAAAGGAATAATCTCTATCCCTCTTCCCACTCCAACCATTCTGCATCTCTCTTGGATTTCCTAATCTAAACCAAGTCCTTTCTCCAGACTCACCCTAATGAGAAAGCAAGTAGCTGGGTGGTACAGATTTATTGCAAAAAAAATAAATGGCAATTAATAACTGGTTTGCACCAGAGAAGCTGGTTTGTCTAATCAGCCTACTGGTTCCAAGAGGTTTCTCTCTGCATTACACCACCCTTTTATTTATGTTTTTAATAAAGCTATATCCCCATGTCTAACAATGTTGCATCCTCCCTTCCATCGCCTTGTCAGCCGTCCTCCTACACTTACTATCTCTCTTCCCCAAGGGTGAGTCTGAATCCCATTCATTAGAAGAAATATAACCTGTTACACAAGTATTTCATCTGCCAACACTCCTCTCAGAGGCACACACCCCATCCTGCCAGGCAGCCAAGATGATGTCATCAGTTAAATGTTCCCCCAGGCTTCCGGCTCTGAGCACCTGATCTTTAAAGTGTTGTGAAGTACTGAGGGAATCATCACATCAACTTTTGGCGAATACATGCTAAATGTAGGGTACTGTGCTAGGCTAAATGAGGACTAGAAAGAAGACTAACTAAATCATCATCTGTGAGCACCAAGAGTATAACCTAATTGGGCAAATATGTGGGAAGTTAAACAACAAATAATAAAATACAGCATTACATGGCAACTGGCTATGAGTGGCAGACGTGAATGCTATGAGTCCAGAAGCAGAATGAGTTATCATGGGGTCAGTATGGTTTGCAGAGCATTAATGGAAAAGGGAGAACTTGAGCCAAGCTCCAAAGACCAGTAGGATTTCATTAGGAGAGGCAGGGAGAGATCTTACAGGAAAGGGGATGACTCTAGCAAAGGCACAAATCCTAAGTACCAAACAAAGGCCAAAAAGTATGCCAAATGTGCCCTAGCTGGTTTGGCTCAGTGGTTAGGGCGTCAGTCCGCAGACCAGACAGTCCAGGGTTCGCTTCCTGCTAAGGGCACATACCTCAGTTGCAGTTTGAACCTGGCCCTGGTTGGGGTCGTGTGGGTGGCAACCAGTTGATGTGTCTCTCTCATGTCGATGTTTCTCTCTCTCTCATCCTCCCTCTCCCTCCCTCCCGCTCTATCTGAAGATAAATGCAAAGATGTCCTCGGGTGAAGATAAAAAAAAAAAAATGCCAAATATATGGCAACAAAAATAAAAAAGAACTAAAAGAATTTATCACTAGTATGCTATCCTACAGAATATTAGTAAAGAGTTTTTCAGGCTGAAAGAAAATGATCCCAAATGAAAGACTGAACATGCTAGGCGAAAGGAAAAGAAACTAGCCCTGGCCAGTTTGGCTCAGCGGTTAGAGCATTGGCCTGCTGACCGAAGTCTTGGTTCGATTCCGGGCATGTACCTCGGTTGCAGGTTCAGTCCAGGGCCCAGTCAGGGGTCTTGTGGGAGGCAACCAATCAATGTGTCTCTCTCACATCAATGTTTCTCTCCCTCTCTCTCTCCCTCCTACTCTCTCTAAAAATCAATGATAAAACATCCTCAGGTGAGGATTAAAAGAAAAGAGAAACAGGAAAAAAAGGTAAACATTTGGTAAATCTAAATGAATGCTGCCTGCATAAAACAATAATGGGATTATTTAGTTAATAAACATAACTAAAACATTTGCATTAAAAATAAATGGTATGATCAAAATAAATTACATATGCATGGAATACTAAAGCAGAGAGAAGAGAATGGCTAATTCGTTCACTTTAAAGAGCTCAAAAAGTTATCATTAAAAACATGTGGAGGGCATCTGGAAGGATAAATTTTTCAACAGAGTAGGTTTAAGAGGACTTTGCAGACAGAGGCAGTAATGTGAGCAAGGTTCATGACAAGAAATAGCCTGGAGTGTGAGTCAACTTTGTGCAGAGGGGCATGAGTATAGCAAAGGATTACAGGGGTATAAGGCAAGAAATGTAATGAGGTGGCCAGTTTGGCTCAGCAGTTAGAGCGTCGGGCGACGCCCATGGACCAAAGAAATGCTGGCCTTATGTTACACTGGCATATATCCTACAGCCTATCTCTCCCACGTGGCCCTTCACAAATACAAGACTGCTTTTCACAGTGCATGTAGGTGAATGTCACCTTCAGAAAAAAATAAATAAATAATAAGAGGTCAGGCTTTGAGACAAGAGGAGACATGACCAACACAAAGGAGTAAAGGAGGGAGTGGGGCAGGTCCAAAGTCTAGCAAGAGAAAAGCTGGAAGAATTCAACCTAAACCTTGAATAGTGGTTACCCTAACCACTGGGGACTAGGTAGGGAAAGAACAGAAAAGAGAACATTTTTCTTTGTACTGTTTAAATTCATTACCATGAGCATGTGTAATTCTGTAAAAATAATAATAAAGAGAGTTAGGTAATCGTAATAGGCCTATGCTTTTTCATCTTCAGTTCTAGAAAAGTATTGTTTGTTTTAAAGAAACTCACAATGTTCCACACCTGACTAGGGCCTCTTGGCAAGACTTAAACCACAAGGTAAAAAGTGCCAACTGAAGTCACACTCCCTTTCTCACTCACAAACAATAAGAATTTACAAGAATGCAAGTAAAGGTCACTTCCCTGACCTCTTCAGTGGGCATAATTCCAGAATTAGGGGCTTTTAGAGAAAAGAAGGGAACTAGGGCCAGACAGTTCTATTCAAGGAAATGAAAGGAAAGTATAATACCATGGTTAAGAGCTAAAGCTCTGTAGTCCCACAAAGCTAGATTTGAATGCCTGCTCTACCGTTTACTAGGTGTGACCTTGGGCAAGTTATTTCAATGGCTGAGCCTCGCTTTTCTCCTCTGTAAAATGATGATAATAAGATCTACTTTATAGAGTTTTGATAAGAATTAAATGGTCTAATGTATATAAAGTGTTTAACATAGTCCCTGAAACATAGTAAAAACTGAACTAATGAAAGCTATTATTATTTTTATTAATCTATTCAGTCCATAAAAGGGAGACATCTCCCACCAAGCTACAAAAAAAGTCCATCTCAGCTCTCTTTCCTAAATGCTGCCAAAACCTAAGCGCAAAAATAGCAGGACAAAGGAGTGAACCTGGATTCTTCCTGTGTACCTAAGAAGAGAATCTTAGTAATAAGTCTTAAGAGACCTGCAAAAGTTAATTTCATATATACTCTTCTCTCCAGGTTAGAAAGTAACTAAACCATCTGTTAAAGGTGGGATTGTGTCCCCAAAAGATGTTGAAGTCCTAACCCTCAGCATCTATGAATGTGACTTTATTTGGAAATAGGGCCTTTACAAGTGATCAAGTAAACATGAAGTCATTAGGGTAGACCCTAACCAATAAAAAATTGCTGTTCTTATAAAAAGAGGAAATTTGAACACAGAGACAGACACATACAAATGATGTATAAGCAAACAGAGAACACCATCTACAAGCCTGAGGCTATGAGACGCTAGTAAAGAGTCTGGAACAGATTCTCCTTCAGAGCTCTCAAAAGGAACCAACCCTGCTGCACCTTGGTTTCATCAGACTCCAAGACCGTGAGACAATAAATGTATGTTGTTTGAGCCACCCAGTCTGTGGTACTTGTTATGGAAGCCCCAGGAATCTAATACTCCATTTAAAAATTTTTTTTATTTATTTTAAATTTTTTTTGTTAATCTACTCACCTGAGGATATTTTTCCATTGATTTTTAGATAAAGTGGAAGGAAGGGAGGAAGAAAGAGAGACACTGCAACCCAGGTAAGTGCCCTTGACCCGGAATCAAAACCTGAGACCCTTTGGTCAGTGGGCTGACACTCTAACCACTAAGTCAAACTGACCAGGGCACACCATCTTTTTTTTTTAATTGGCATTTATCCTACCATAAAATATGTATTTTCAAAATAAGTTTTAATTAAAAGTCAAAGGGTGGGTTATTTTTTTTTTTTCATTTTTGTTGTTATTGTTGTTGTTGTTCAGATAGAGTGGGAGGGGGAGAGAGAGAGAAACATCGACGTGAAAGGGACACATCGAGTGGTTCTACTGGCACAACCCAACCGGGGCCGGGGACAAACTGCAACCGAGGTACATGTCCTTAGCGGGAACCGAACCCAGGTCTCTCTGGACTGCAGGCTGACGCTCTAACCACTGAGCAAAACTGGCTAGGGTAGAGTGGGTATTTTTATTTATTTATTTATTTTTTTTTTTATCCTCACCCGAGGACATTTTTCCATTTTTTTTTTTTTTTTTTACAGATAGAGTGGGAGGGAGAGAGAGGAAGAGAGAGAGAGAGAGAAACATCGATGCGAAAGGGACACATCGAGTGGCTGCCACCCGCACGACCAACCAGGGCCGGGGACAAACTGCAGCCGAAGTACGTGCCCTTAGCGGGAGCCGAACTCGGGTCTCTCTGGACCGCAGGCGGACGCTCTAACCGCTGAGCCAAACCGGCCAGGGCCAGAGTGGGTATTTTTAAATGACAGCACACTTCTTTCTCTACTAATTCTAATCTCCCAACAATGAGATCATTATGGAAAAAAGATATCAGGACCAAGATAGATTCTTACTCCTTTTGAATCTGGTATATCTACTTCCCTAACCATCCTTAGATGAACAGAAAGAAGGAAAGTGAACTCATGTATATTGAGCATCCACTGTGTGCCCCACATATGCTAGGTGTTAATACACATTATCTTATTCAAACTTCACAACATCCCTGGAAGGTATAAACTATTCTCCCCATTACTAATGAGGAAGTCAATGATTAGAAAGGTTAAGTTGCCCAACATCATTTAGCCAAGAAGTGGCTGAGCCAAGATTCAAACCCCTTTTTCTTAACCACACCAACATGCGTGAACAAGCACTTCTGAACCAGTTCCCTAGATATGATTTTCTAGCAAATTAAAAAAAAAAAAATTTTTTTTTTCTTTATTGACTTTAGAGAGGAAGGGAGAAGGGGAGAGAGATAGAAACATTGATGAAAGAGAACACTGATTGGCCGCCTCCTGCATGGCCCCCACTGGGGATTTGGCCCACAACCTGGGCATGTGCCCTGACCAGGAATTGAACTGGCGACCTCTTGGTATGAGTCGACACTTAACAACTGAGCCACACTGGCCGGGCCTGCCAAATTTTTTATTTCAATCAACATATATTGAATGAATCAATGAAAAGACCTCATTCATCTTATCTAATCCCCCTCACCCATTTTTATAGTAAGAAAACTAGCTCAAAGAAGTAAAGTGACTTAATCAAAGTCACAAATAAGTTAGTTGTAGAATCAGGTATCCAACCCAAGTCTCCTGATTTCCATTACACCACATAAATTTGAAGACAAGAGCAAAACATGAGTACAGAGAGCAAAACATGAACACAGAGAGCACAGATGATAGAATCGAACTGCTCAATTCAAATCTTGGCTCTGCCATTTACTGGCTGCATGATCTTTGGCAAGTCACTTAACCTCTCTGCTCTGTCTCCTCATCTGAAAATGGAGATAATACTAACTTTTCCACATGGTTGCTCTAAGTACTGAATGAAATTAATATATACATAAAGTACTTAATATACTGCTTGGCACATTAATAAGTGCAATATTTGTTAGCGAATGTTGCTGTAATTACTATTATTAAATAATACTAAGCAAACACCAAAGAGTATACACATGCTAACTAGTTTCATAAAATAGCAGAAAATGTACTCATTGAGAGATAAAGAAAAAAGAGAAATAGAGAAAGACTATTCATATAAGTTTGCCTAATTATTAGTAATAACATTTATTGAGTATTTATTTACTCTGCACCAAACTAAATATTTAGTACCTTATAGACATTACTAAATCTTATAAAACCTAAGATACCATCAGCTGCAAAATGCATCAATATTTCTTTTTTTTTCTTTATTAATTTTAAAGAGAGAGGAAGGGAGAGGGAAAGAGATAGAAACATCAGTGAGAGAGAACATCAACTGGCCTCCTCCTGCATGCCCCCGACTGGGGATTTGGCCCACAACCCAGACATGTGCCCTGACCGGGAATCAAACCAGTGACCTCTTGGTGCATGGGTTGATGCCACACCGACCGGGCTGCATCAATATTTCATTTACTCTCCCCAACAGCCCTATGAGGTCCAGAGAGGTTAAATAATTTATCCAAGGTCACACAGCTAGTAAATGGCCCAACCAGGTTTCAATCTCAGGTCAATCAAACTTCAAAGCTCCTTGCACTGAACCACTCAATCACCAACTCAGTGCAGAGAATCACCTGGGAATCTTGCTAAAATGAAAACTGATTGAGCAGGTCTTGGGTGGAGCCTAACATTCTACATTTCTAAAAAGTTCCTAGGTGCTGCAGATGCCACTTGTCCTTGGACCATAGGATCACCACCAAGTGTCTGTCTATTCTTCTTCCCATTACAACTCCTCCTCCTCCTGGGTCTCCACCCCCATCTCAGCAATCAGCTCATGGAAACAACCTTAACTCCCAAGACAGAAAAACCTCCTAATTAATCCTTTGTTTCTCTGGCACTTTCACTAATCCTTCCTCTTCCCTCCTGGGCCACCACAGCTCAGTCCCCATTCTCCTTTCTAAGGTAGGCTACACAAAGCTACCAGAAAGGAAGCTAATGGGGAGTTCAAACTGAATGGCTGTGGTATCTAAGGGGACCTCTTAATGAAAATCATGTTAACCTTACACTTGGATGATTTGGGGTGACAAGGAGCCAACTCAAAAGTCCATATCACCAATGTGACTCCCAATAGTGAGCAAATATTTCTGGAGTAAATCGGAAACTAAAGGTTATTTATTTACTCTCATCATGTTTCCAGATATAATGGTTGTGACCTCTCCCTACCCCGACTCTCAGCTCAGGTCTCTGAGCAACACAGGTAATTATGGTTTGCCTACTTACTACAGAAACAGCTAGTTTCAATTGGGTTCAGTCCTCTCCTACCTACCTGTCCTATATTTTATGCACTGTCTTTGTGCTTAACAGCACTATCAAACACACTCAGAAGTAGTCACACTGCACAAGACTGTGACAAAATCACTGTTCTATAGATGTCCTGGATGCCTGGGTTACAAAGAAAGTCTGAAACTGTATTATAACTCAGTGGGGTTACATAGCACTACCCACAGCACAGGATTGTCCCTTGACTCAAAAGCCTTACAGACTCTTCTCTATTACCACAGCCCCACTGCTCCATGGGGTTGTTGGTAAACAATTTCTGCAGTTTTACTGGAGCAGTTCAAATCAGACAATTTTCAAGAGTAGTCTGACTTGAAAATCTTATAGCAACTCAGATCACAAATTCAAAAATTATATTGTATACTTAAGGTATTGCCAAAAGGAGTTAATCAGGCCTGGGTTCAAAACCCAGTTCAGTCACTTAGTAGCTATGTGACTCTCAGGGAAATTATTTAGGTTCCTTAGGCCTCAGTTTCCTCATCTGTAATCTACCAGTATCTTTGGACTATCGTAGGATGTCATTTGCGGTAATTAAATGAGATAGAGTACTTGGCATTTAGTAAGGGCTCAACACACAGTCGTTTCCTCCTTTTTCTTTCCCCACCCCTGCTCACAGGTATATACAGTTAAGTACATAATGTACATCAGTATCAAATTACATAAAGGAACTGTGGTTTCATTAAAAACACACCACTCATCCAGTGAGAAGATCTGGCTTTAACAAGAACTACTTATATCACCTTGAACAGGTTATCACAGCTTTCCATGCCTCACTATAAGGAATGCGTGAGCTGAACGAATCATTTCTAGTGCATTCATTCAACAAATATTTATTGAGCACCTACTATATACCAAACACTCTTCTGGTTGCGAGGGATACAAGAGTTAATAAACAAATAAAAATTTCACTCTTAAGGAGTTTTCAATTTAGTTGGGAGGAAGAAACAGACAATAACAAAGTAAGTAACAGGGAGTTTTTCAGGAGTAAGGTGAAGTAAAATGACAACATTCCAAAAAAGAAAGTGAGCTGGAGAAATAGAGGTAAATGGCAAATATAGTTGTAAAACTCCATGAGATGGTAGTTAGATCATATAAGGGGATTTTTGTTTTGTTTTGTTTTGTTTTATCCTCACCCGAGGACATTTTTCAATATTTTGTTCAGACAGAGTGGGAAGGAGAGAGAGAGAGAGAGAGAAACATCGATGCAAAAGGGACACATCGAGTGGTCCCAACCAGGGCCGGGGACAAACCGCAACCAAGGCACATGCCCTTAGTGGGAACCGAACCCGGGTCTCTCCAGACCGTAGGCCAACACTCCAACCACTGAGCCAAACTGGCCAGGGCCATATAAGGGGATTTTATTACATTCTGCACATTACAATTCTCTATTTGATTGTAACGCTTTGGCCTTTAGCTCCTGAAAAGGATAGATTATATATTTACTACAGACAAAGCACTTAGCACAGAAGCATCTTATACTGAGTCCTAGCCACATATTTAGATCAGACTCAGAGATCTAAAGGGATCCTCAGAAGAACATCTGATTCAGTTTCCTGTCTTTAGCAAATGAAGAATTAAACTATCCATGAGAGTGCTCTATTTTCTTCTTCAAGAGCAAAAATGGCATACTGTCCTAACAATCTAATGTTATTACCATTAGATTCACTGAATTTCTCCTACTATTACTTTATGCTATATCCTCTTATTTATTATTTAGATTGATTTCATGTAGTGAACATTTATAATCTGTATGCGCAGCCTTCATTCATCTAACATCTCTCCAGCACCTGTATGTGTTAAGCACTATAGAAAACAAAGTGCAGGGAGGAGCTAGCCATATAAACAACCAAACCACAATCCTCTGTGATGTGAACATTAGAAGAATATATGACCTACAGAGGGAGGAAAGAGACTGACCATATGAGAAGAAAGGGTAAGGAAAGACTTCCCAACAGTTAACACTGTTTAAACTGTGCTTAAGAGTAAATTGAAATTTGCTGGCTGGTGGAGTTAACATGTGAAAAAGGAATTCCAAGTAGACGGAACAACATGGACACACAGAGGCATTCTCCAGCCTAGCACGCTAAGGAAGCTGAACATAACTTCATCCTGACAAAGTAAAAAATGCAAGGAAAATGAGATTGCAGAAGCGGGCAGGGATCAGACCATCACATGTGGTCTTTATTGTATAGGCAATGGGAACCACTGAGGGGCATACATCTTTACAACTCAGAAAATGAGATGAAGACAACAAAAGGAGGAGGAGGAAAGTTTTTGGATGGATGAAGAAGGCATTCACAGAGCAGGTCTGGGAGCAGGGAGAGGGACAGTGACTCCCATTCTGGACATACCAGGTTTGAGATGTCTATGGGTCAATCGCATGGAAAAACCCAATTGTGAAGGGTACTGGACATTGCAGAAAATACAAAGAAATATAACCGCCACCATGATTTGCAAAGTGGTTCAACTCATGAATAATATTACATGGCCCTGGCCAGTTTGGCTCAGCAATTAGAGCATCGGCCCACACTCCGCAGAGTCCCAGGTTCAGTTCCCGCTAAGGGCACGTACCTCGGTTGCAGTTTGTTCCTGGCCCCGGTTGGGGTCGTGTGGATGGCAACCACTAGATGTGTCTCTCTCACATTGATGTTTCTCTCTCTCTCTTCCTCCCTCTCTCCCTCCTGCTCAATCTGAAGATAAATGCAAAAATGTCCTCAGGTGAGAATAAAAAAAAGAAAAAGAATATCATGTGTATCTCATTTGACACTGCTTATAGCCTCCACAAGATCACAATTGCGTTGAGAAGTTCAGACAAATATACATAAAAAGTTAAGTAACAAAATCCATAAGAAACTCTATAAGGCAGTTTTGGTTTATGATGAATTGCAAGAAAAAACACTTGTTATATTTAAAGACCATAATCAAATCACCACTGAGCTTTCCAATCTCTGGAACTTTTATTTATTTAATTTGCCATATCATCACAAGCCTATCTGTTGAAGGTATTATACATCTTTACAAGAAAATGAAATGTAATCAAGAAAAGAAGAAACAACAAATGCAGGGGTTTCGGCTCTGCTCTTAGACAACTTATGTAGGCAAAGGGAAGCAGCTAATGGCAGCAACAAACATTTTCTGCCTTTATTAGCCCCTTAATACTGTCCCCACACCTATTTTCTCTATTAACATACCACCTGTGCTACTGCCTTTTATCCCTTCTCAAGAGCATATTCATGCCAGGGCCTCCACTGCCTCACCCCTACCTAGGAGCCACCCACAGGATGATGAGAGAGAGGAGGCCCGAGAGCTGGGAATTTAATGCTCCCTCTCTCTATCTCTCCCACAGGGAGACTGAAGGGAATTCCAGGCCCTGGCAGATCCCCATTCTTCCTAATAAAGGCAGTATTACATGAATACTGTTATTATACTAATTAACAATAACAACAATAAAAACAAGGAACCAGTCCTCTGAGAGATGTGAGGCTCTCAAAGCACCCCAACTAAACTAGCCTGGTCCCTGTTTTCCATTTGGGAAACTAATCAACAGAGTCTGGGATGGGTCCTACATTCTTAACCCCTAGAGGTACCCCAGACCAGGCCAGACCAACTTTCCAACCCAACAATGATCATATGGCTCATATGTGGTCTTTGTGAAATCACACGTTTGCAGTAGATCTGGGATAAATTTCCCCACGTTACAAAGACCTTGTACCAGAGGACCTAAGTATTCCAGGTGTCTCCCTGCCTACCACTTCAGCCACAGGTCCTTGGAGAGTAAAGCCCCCGTTAGGATCCTGTCCTGGCTATATGGAAAGAGAACAGGGCTATAAGGTCCTGCATAACTAGAAAAGACATTACAGAGAAACTGCTTGGCACCAAAGGGCCATAGAGGGCAGCTCCCTGGAACAAAGATGATCTTGTCTCTGTCAATCCCCTTTCCTCTAGACTAAGTCTCTTTTTCAGGATATCGTCTGCTGTGAAAATGATAGCTAAATGAGGAATGACCATCCCTTATTTGTTCAACTGCTTACACATTCTTTATTGTTTTTGTCATTTGTAATGTCTACTGTACACTGTAAACTCCTAGAGAGCAGAGAGAGGGCCTAAGGACTCTATTATATTCAGTATTAGAATATACACTACATTCAAAGAGGCTCTTAATAGAGACATTTGTGCTGCTGATGATGACAAGGATATTAGAAGGGGTTCATACATACAAAGTGGTATCCCCTGGAGTAGACCATCCATTGCAATATGTAGAACCAAAGGCAAGGGACATACACACCCCTCTTGAAGGACAGAGAGAGAAACTGTACCAGATAAACCGAACCAGGGACTGAATGAAACAAGATCAAAGATTCTCCAAATTAGTGGAGACACACCTTCCACTCCCTGGAGTGACTCATGTCAAAGTTATCTGATACAGAGTCCAAATTTACAAAACCAGGAGCAGAAAACAAGCCACACTGTGGGGAACATGCCTGTTAAAAACCAAAGAATATAGAATGTGCCAAAAGGGGTAAGAACTAAGTCCGTTCTGAACCCAACCTAATACATTAGCAAATATCCTCTACACTAGATCTAGGGTGAAAAAAACAAGCAGAGGACAAAGGAAAGGACAACTAAAACTCTTGTTAGATATAAAGGTCAGATAAATTCTAAAGGACACTATCGTGATCTGAAAGGCAGTGATTATACTGAACCTGTTAAGGTGGGGAGGGTTCTGAGTCATGAGAACAAACACATCATGGTTGCTGCCCGCCTGCCAAATACCTGGCAGAGGCTACATCTTCCACAATATCCACTCTATCTAGTCTTGCAAAGAACCTGGGTCTTCACAAGTCTGGTCCAAATAGAATAGGGAATACTAATCTTGTAGTCTTCATGGAAAGCACAAATGTTTCTAACCTCAATTACCCTGGGGAGAGTAAGTGAAGCTAAACCTAGAGTTCACTCTCAAACCAATGAATCCTGCATCTCCATATCAGATACTGAAATGAGGATTAAAGACCACAGGTGAGAAAAGCCTCTGACCACACAAGTCAGATTAAGTCAACAAATAAATAAGAACCAACATCTGTCCTGCAGTACTAAATGCTGTCAAGGGATGCAAAAGTTATAAATGGTCCCTGCCCTGAAGGAGGTTACAGTTTTGCTGGGGGCACAAAATACAAGCCAGCCAGGGATCAAGCAGATGTTAACACTTTTTACAAGAACCCCCTATTCTTCCATCAAACCTATGCTGAAGCAGCCCTCGCCAATTTGGCTCATGGGCTAGAGAGAGCACTGGCCCAAGGAGTGAAGGGTTATGGGTTCAATTCTGGTTAAGGGCAAGTACTTGAGTTGCAGGTTTGATCCCCAGCCCAGGTTGGGGTCTCACAGGAGGCAACCAATTGATATGTCTCTCTCACAGCAATGTTTCTTTCTTTCCCTCTCTCTCTCTCCCTCCCACCTATCTAAAAATCAATTGAAAAATATCCTCCACTGAGGATTAGCAAAAAAAACAACAACAACAACAACAAAACACACACACACACACACACATACACACCCCTATGCCGGAAAACTCTAATCCTGGATCAATCTACCTGTTTGCCTTCCTAGTTATTTACAATCAGATTGTTGAGTGCTTCTCATACTAAGGGAAAGAACACGCATGTGCATGTGTGTACACATGTGCACACACAGAGACACACACACACACAGCCCCTACTCTCAGCAGAGAGCTCCCCCACCCCCATTTATAGAGAGAATAAGAGCCATCAGGGGAAATTCCCTCAAGTTCTTGCACCTCTAATCAACCAGCTTAACCAGCAGCATTCTTGCCTTCCTCCCTCCTTCTTATCAGACACATTCTTCTTCTAACTCTAGATCTCAGGCTCCCATCAATGATTTTCTCCCTTCTTTAAATTTTATCTCCCCTTCTCTTCTGACTTTCCAAACAGCACTTAAGCATGCTTATGTCTCTCCTATGTTACAATAAATAAACAAAATTCCCTCTACCCTACATCCCCCTCTATATAGTGTCTTCCTCCCCATGGTTCCTTCAAAGTTCAGGTTTCAAAATTCACTGACTCCACTTCTGTATCTCTCATTCTCTCCCGAACCCACTGCTCTCTGGATGCACTTCCCACAGCTCCACTGAAAATGCTCCAGTAAAGGTGATCTTTATGTTAGAGCCTAAAGTCTTTCTCTTGCTGACCTCTGCATAATCTAACACTAGATTCTTGAACTCACTTCTCCCCTGTTTCTCCTACATCTCTGGCCACTCCCTTCTGGTGGAAAATTTCCTTCAGAGCTACTCCTCCTCTGCTCCCCAAACCACCCTTCCCTTGGGAGTTCCCAGAGTGTTTTATTCAAACCTCTTCTCACACTCCTAAACAATCTCCTTGCCCACTCCTGTGGTTCTGATTTGATGAGTTGATGACAGCCTTGTCTACAGCTCTCTGTGCTCCACATGCAATACAATCATCTACCTGCTCTGCCGAGCATCCCACAGAAGCCTTGATCCCAAAGCAACAAAAACTGAACTATATTTCCCTGCACCAGTACTGTCACCATGTCACCACAAATAACCTTCCTTCTCTTATACTCCTCGTTTTTGTTAAGGACACCACCCACCTACACAGAAACCTAAGCCAGAAACCTACAAGTCATCCAAGGTTCTTCCCTCTCCCCTCAGTAGACCACATTCAATTAGTCATCAAAACATATGGATTTACCCCTTAGCATTCCTTGATTTGCCCGCTTTACTACAGTAATACGTCTACAACCTTAGTTTAGCCCCTAATCACTCCCTGCCTAAATTACTGTAACAGCCTCCTAACGGGCCTGTCACTAGTCTTGACCCTTGAAAATCCTTTCATCCTGCTGCCAGAGGGGAAATATTTCTAAAATGTAAATCTAATCATAGTTTTCTTGCCTAAGATCCTTCAATGGCTCCTAAAAGCCTTTCATCTGACACTCCAAAAACCCATATTCCCTGTCCTCAGCTCTTTCATCTCCTTACTTCTGTTCATGCTGCCCAAAAAATACTGTTTACCTGAACTTTTTGCCCAGAATCCCAAATCCTTTAAATGGCAACTCAGTCATTTCCTCTTGGATGCCTCCCTGGCACATTCCCACCCTGGCTGTAGTGGGTACTTCTCTTCACTACCAAAGCACCAGCATGTATCTATACTTCCTACCATGGGTGGTAACTGTTTACTGGTATGTTTCCCCCATTAAACCGTAAGATCATAGAGATACAAGGATAATATCTTTGTTTCAGCTCTTCGCCTATTGCCTGCTTCAGAAGAGACATTTAATAAATGTTTATTAATTGCATGAATAAATGGATCCTCCAAACAAGCCCCCTGACACCCTGGGAGATTAGCAGTTCAAGATATAATTGAAGATTTTAGAGCGAATTTAAGAGGATTTCTTATGCAATTCTTTTTTTTTTTTTTTATCCTCACCCGAGGACATTTTTCCATTTTTTGTTCAGATAGAGCGGGAGGGAGAGAGAGGAAGAGAGAGAGAGAGAGAGAAACATCGATGTGAAGGGACACATCGAGTGGCTGCCACCCGCATGACCAACCAGGGCCGAGGACAAACTGCAACCGAGGTACGTGCCCTTAGCGGAAACCGAACCCAGGTCTCTCTGTACCGCAGGCCGACGCTCCAATCGCTGAGCCAAACCGGCCAGGGCTCTCATGCAATTCTTGGTAAGTATTCCAGGAAGCCTACAATGAAGGTTGTCCAGAGTGGCAGAATAAGTGTTCGGGGCACTCAGCATTGCTCATTTAAATGAGAAATCATAGTTTAAAAAACACAGCCCTATCAAGTGCAAAATGAAGTAAAATCTTTAAAAGATTTTAATATAAGAAGAAAGAAGACTTTGTTTTGGAAAAGCCATAAGGGATAGTTATTTTTTTAAGGCAAATCTTCTAGAAAAGAGTTAGCAATGTTATTAACTAAACTTAAGTCCCTATACCTGCCCAAAATGTCTCTCTAATATACCCCTCTTCTCTTTACTAGCTAGCTCTTAGTCTAACCTCATGACTCAATTATAACAGTAGCCTTCTAGGCAGTAGATCTCCACTCTCATCCATCACTTACACAGCCAGGACATTAATCCTGCCCACTGTATAAAACTAAGGTTCCTCATACTGACATTCGGGACTTTCTCTCCTTCTACCTCTAATCTTAATATCATTCTTTCAATGTTTCTAAGTGGCCCTCCAAGCTCCCCACTACCACTTTCCCCAACACAGTATCTGCTTATAGGTACTAGTAAAATGCCATGTACAAAGTGAGCTTATTTTATTACTGTTGACTAAAAAGCACAGCCCAAAAAAAAAACCCTTCCTCTATGTCTCAATCCAACATGCTCCTACAGGTTGAAAACTCCAAAAGACACTTCAAGCAAGCTCATTCTTTTCATTAACATTTACCTTTCTGAATAAAAATCATGATAGAAATGTGCTGTGGTAGGAGGGAATCCAGCAAAGCTCTTGCCTAAAAGACAGATGCTGACTGACCAAGTAATTAACTTATCCTAGGTGATGCAAATCATCCCTGCTAACTGGCACAGCCCTGATGACTGACACACGGTCATGCAGAAGAAAGCATGCACAGGATATCAGATCCCAGGGTGGCCAAAAAGGGCAGATCCTTGAAAACTCCCTTCTCTCCAGGCAGAGCACATCTATGTTGGTCTGCCTACCTCTCCATCCTCCTCCTCCCCTCACACCTACACACACACACACATACACACAACTAAAGAAGGCATATTATCTAAAGCTCTGTATAATTTCCTGCAGTTTTTACAATTTTATACATTAAACATATACTTTTATAATATGAAAAGGAAATTATTTAAAAATATAACTTGAAAGTGCTGCTATGATTGACCCTTCTCCTGAGAGAAATTCCCCATCAATCAACCACATACAAAAGAAGTACAGAAAGTCCCTACATAATAATCACATAAAACCTCCTTAGGGAAACACTTCTAAAAGACATGAGGCAAAAATAATACAAAACAGTATATAGTTAAGAGACTAAAAGGTAGCCATTGTAAGAGATCAGGAAAGAGAAAGATCCGTCTGATAGAGTGCTGGGAGAAAGCTGCATAGAGGATGCAGATCTTATGCTGAGCTTTAACACACACAAAACAAGAGAGGATTTGAGTAATCAGAAAAAAAGGAAGAGGGCATTCCAGGAAGAGAGAACATAAAAGCACAGAGGCAGGTATGAGGACCTGGGGGGAGGGATTATTCTACTGAGACCTGCCCCATGGCAGGCAAAACAAGTCAAATTATGGAAGGACCTGAAAGTGAGGACAAAGTATCAGAGACTCATTGTAATTTATTCCAGGAACTGGGAAATTCTGGAAGAAAAAGAATAGTATTTTATTAGAAGTAACAGAAAAAGAGTAAATATTCTTAGATACTGCAAGCCAAGCCAACAGGCCTGAAAGGGCTCCTCCAGACCAGCAAATTAGTAAAAATGCCCCTGGTAGAAGCAGGACTACACAGGCTTAAATTCCAATCAAAACCATGAAGAGCAAAAGCAGGAGCTTTAGCACACCACACAAGCTAGTCACACATGGCTCAACATATAATTACCAGAAGCTGAAAGGACCAACCTTATTTAGTAAAAGGAGGAAAGCCTGGGTATTTTCAAGACCATTGAGAAAACACAACAAATTCATTTTGCAACCCATAATTGTTTACTTGTGACTTTTGTTCTTGGGATATTTCTGTTCCCAGATGTGTGCTCTAAAGTATTCTTTCTGCCATGAGCTCTAAAAACTGAAAATGGCACTGAAAAACACCAGGACAATAAGGCTTCAGCTGATTCATTTCCCGGCCTTGTATTAAGTCAACTGCCAAGCAAGCCCAAGAGAAAGCAGTAGCTCCCATAAGCACTATTAGCACATGCACACATATTATGATTTCAACAGCATAAATGTGGCCAAAGCTTGTGATTTCACGGCAGACGAACTTGATTCACTGAATTAACAGTGTCCATGTCCAGAAGTGGCAGTTACTCTACTATTCTGTCTAGAAGCTATCCACTCCAATTCAAGGGTTGTGTTCTAAAAAGAAACTCAAAAACTGAGTCTACATTCTAAAAGAGGTTACATCAGAGTATCACACAGGTAAACAATACCAAATCCTCAGCCTATATTTTCCAACCAGTGTGTTAACAGAACTTTATCACTTTGCACTATATTGCTTTTGTATAAGAATTTCAAAGTGCCCTGGCCGGTTTGGCTCAGCGGTTAGAGCGTTGGCCCACAGACCAGAGAGGCCCGGGTTTGGTTCCCGCTAAGGGCATGTACCTTGGTTGCAGTTTGTTTCTGGCCAGGTTGGGGTTGTGTGGGTGGCGGCCAGTCAGATGTGTCTCTCTCGCATCAATGTCTCTCTCTTTCTTTCTCTCTCTCTCTCTCTCTTCCTCCCTCTCTCCCTCCTGCTCTGTCTGAAGATAAATGCAAAAATGTCCTCGGGCCCTGGCCAGTTTGGCTCAGCGGTTAGAGCGTCGGCCTGTGGTCCGGAGACCCAGGTTCGGTTCCCGCTAAGGGCACATACTTCGGTTGCAGTTTGTCCCCGGCCCTGGTTGGTCGTGCGGGTGGCAGCCACTCGATGTGTCCCTTCACATCGATGTTTCTCTCTCTCTCTCCCTTTATCTCTCTCCCTCCCACTCTATCTGTACAAAAATATGGAAAAATATCCTCAGGTGAGGATAAAAAAAAAAAAAAATGTCCTCGGGTAAGGATAAAAAATAAAAATTAAAAAAATAAAAAGAATTTCAAAGTGATTTATATACCATGAAACCTCTCCCATAAAGGAGAAAAGAAATTCTCCACAGTTCACAGATTTGGAAATGTAGACCACATAAGGTGTGTGACTTCTAGTTCAGAGACTAAAGACTAATAATAATGATACTAAAAATTAAAGCATTTTCGCCCTGGCCGATTTGGCTCAGCGGTTAGAGCATCAGGCCGCGGACCAATGAGTATCTCGGTTGCAGTTCATCCCCAGCCAGGGCCATGCAGGAGGCAACGGTCAATGTGGCTCTATCACATCGATGTTTCTCTCTGTCTCTCTCTCTTTCCCTCCCTCCCTCCCACTCTATCTGATGATAAATGGGAAAATGTCCTCGGGTGAGGAATAAAATCAATCAATCAATCAATAAGTGCATTTCACAATTTTTCTTTATTTTTATTTATTGATTTTAGAGGGAGAGAGAAACACTGATTTGTTGTTTCACTTATTTGTGCATTCACTAGTTGATTCCTGCATGTGCCCTGACTGAGACCAAACCCATAACCTTAGTGTATTAGGATGACATTCTAATCAACAGCCACATTTTCACAATTACCTCACTTAACTCAAGTCACTGCTCTTTGTGATACAATGTAAAACCTTCATCTACAAGTCTGGATCCTGGCTCTTGGACAAATAATTTAAGTCTCTATACCTAAACTTACCCATGTGTACAATACCTTCCTCACAGGATATTATAAAGATCAAATAAGATAATATGAAACTGCTTTTTAAAATACAAAGTATTATATACATGAGGGTTTTCTAAACATTATGGCCTAATATATGCTGTTAGCTCACTCATATTCTCCTGAATCCCAAAGAGTTAGTATTATCATCCCCATTTTAACAGATGAGAAACCCAAAGACTAGAAGTTAAGCAACTTTTCCAAGGTCACACATAGCAGAAGTTAAGTGGCAGAACTAGGACTGGAGCACAAGACTAAAGAAATTCATAGCCTAGTCTCTTTCTGCTACCTTGCTGGTTTTATACATTAATAATACAGTTCCGCCTGATCCATGTGGATCAGTGGATTAAGCGTCACACAATGGACTGAGAAGTCCTGGTTTGATTCCCGGTCAGGGCACATGCCCGGCGTTGCAGGCTCGGTCCCCAGTGGGCAGGAGGCAGCCAATCGATGCATCTCTCTCACATCAATGTTCTATCTCTCTATCCCTTTCTCTCTCTAAAAAAAAAAAAATCAATAAAAACATATTAAAAATAGTAATAATATGCAGACCCTTCACTCCTAATTCTCTGTGCAGTAAGTTTTGTCATTTCTTTTCTGTGATACGATGAACAAAAAGCAGTCCTAAGTAGCTTCATATAACCCATGATACCTGAAGAGAACTCTTACGTTTTTAAGTACCAGATAGACCAGGTTACCAGTGCTGAAATGTGAATGTTCTCTTTTATCCTAGTCCAGCCTGGCAATGGAAAAACTCTTTAGTCTTTAGAGCTTTGTGAAAAAAAAGTCTAATTACACCTGAACCAATTTACGTATTACCCTTTCTGCTTAACCAACCACCATAAATCCAAATTGTTTGTTTTTAAGCCTCCTCTCTAAAACCTAAAACTATGCCCATATGTGCCTGCTTCTTGAGAGTTTGTCTCCATCCCAGAAGAGTCTGGTCCTGGTTCTCCTACCTCTCTGACTGTTCCTTCTTATTTTCCTCTGGTGTTCATAAGGATCTCCCCATCTACAGAGAGGGAAACTTTGTGACTGGCCCATATCATCATCTTGATGAAACAGTCCTCTAAACAATGCATCTCTCTTTTCTTTGTTTCCATGTTTACCATCTGATTACTAGCTTCATAAGCACTTTGGTACAAGGGAAAGGGTATCCCAGACAGTAATATAAGTATTCCAATAATTGAAAAGGTACATCCTCTGACATAAGTTAATAAAATCAGCATACTAATTGTTGCTTTTTAAAACACTTTCAATGGTTGATTCCCCCACTGCCCACTGAATAAAGCCATAAAAGAACCTTTACAAGCTGGACTTTACAGTATCATGTGCTCCCATCAAAACTCTAGCCCTTAAGTCATAGCCAACTACTCACCTTCCTCAAACACCTCCATTCACTTTCATACCTTCAAGCCTTTGCACATGCTATTAATTCCCTCCCCTCCTCAAACTCCTCCACCTGATCAAATCCCATTCCTCCCTAAAGGTGCACTCCTAAAGTGTCACCTCCTTTCTCAAGTCTCTCAATAAACTCCAAGGGAAGATAGTTACCCCTCCTCTTACTTCCAAAGTACTTTATACATACCTCTGTTCTAGCATTTAACACAGTATCATAATTACTTGTTTGCATATACCTTTCCCTTGCTAGATGTGAATAACCAAGGGCAGGAAACAGATATTCATAATCTGGTATCTCCAGAGTCTAACACTCTGTTATCTCTAATAGGTATTTAATAATTGTTGGAGGATTGGAAGACTAAAGGATATACTCTGGCTCTGTTGGCTGCTGCCCACTCTGAACTGTTAGGATGCAGAGTTATCTAATACCTCCTCCTGTTTTCTGGCCAGTCAAGCTCTAAAAGAGCCTTTGGCATATTTAGGAAATGAGAGTATTTATGTCCATATTGAATCATCTAATCCTGCCAAAAACCATGCTTGCTACCAACATACAGGGAGATGGTTGTCAGGCACAATTCTGGAAAATCCATGTTTGACAACCATTACCAATACACCTATAATATATACACCCTTGCACTGCAAATGCATCACTTCCACTGCAAATGCATTACTTTCCTTTTCACCTTTGCCCCTTGTGGGGGCAGTTTATGCAGCTGAAAACTTTGGCTCTCCTTCTGAATACAAAAATCCCGTTTTATTTGTAGAATAAGGTATTACAAGGTAATAGCAGCATAGAGAAATCCAAGTCATTTGGTGGCCAACCTATGAGAATCTAGAACCCCATCACCATGAATATTTTCCCAAGTCTCTTCAAAAAAAAATTCCTGGCTTTATCCTCACAAACTACCTCCCCTGGTCACTCTATTGAATCCAGCTTAGGCAAACAGTTCTGCTACTCAGGCAGTAAGGGGATTTCTAAGTCTGGAAAATGCAGGAATTCCATACAGCAAAGTGACAAAGGCACAGATGCTAATCCATCCTGACTTCCCAGTGAGAATGGTGCAGTAGGGACAGCAGAGAAATTCTCTGCACCTATCAGAGAGCAGACTGCCCAACAACCTCATCCAGCTCAAGTGAAGTTACTTCGGCCAGCCATTTTTTACTCATTTCTCCCCTCAAGAAAGAGATGTGTCTGGGAAAGATCAAATTCCTATATACCTGATCAAAGCCTTCAGAGGGAAAGCCAAACTGAGGGAGACAGCTAAAAGGACTGAACACAAGAGGCCTCTCCCACAACAAGCCCTACTTCCTCCCTTCCTTCCCAATTTCATTTGCTAGAAATGCAACTTCCTTTCAGCTGGAGGCCACCAGCAATGCGACCCAGTGAGGTACTGAGATTTCTTCACCTGTTTTTGTTTTAATTCTGCTGATTTTTAAAGCTGTCACAATTCAAGACAGGCCCAGAGGATCTTCCCTCTGAAGAGCACAGTGTTGCTCAAAAGCCTGCAAAGGAAACTTAATGGAACCATTCACTTAGCAGCAATTTTTTTTTTTTTTTTTCAATGAAGTTCAGCAGGACAATCCAACCTCTTTGTGCTCTGAAATGAACCACATTTCTTAAAAGAAAGACCACAGGGGGTTGACAGAAAACTTGCTGCAGGCAGGAAAACCTGGAGAGCTTACAGGAGCTGCTGCAGAAGGGAACAAGTAGAACTCTTGAGCTGGTCCATTTTAGCATTTCATTGCATTTCTCTCCTCTCTCTCTGCATTCCCAAGCAGAGCCCTAATGCCACAAGGGGGGAAAAGAGCATTTTACAGCTTCTTCATTAGTTTCCCTTCACTGGGTAGGTGCCGTAAACAAGTGTGCAGGACTCGGTCAAAAGGGCTGAAGTTTCCTCTCCTTCCGATGAAAAGAAACTAAGGGCCCAGTCACAAGGGCCCCACACTGAATCGAAGCGGGGAAAGTGCTGTCTGTGGAGTTCCTGGGAAAATCTCCATGTCTGTGGAAAACACAACCGCCGCACAAAGCAAAATCCCAGAACTGGACGTTCAAGGTCCACGCTGGGGCCTCCGAGGCCACGCATCCCTGGCTTCCCCCTGCAGGGGCAGCCACCGCAGCTGGAGCAAGGCCGTCCCCAGACCCTCCGGCCTGTCAAAACTTTCTCCGTCTACACCCCAGGTTTGGATGAGCCATTAACTTGCAGCACTGCTCAGCAAGAGGGCCCCGGGGGCTGAAATCCGAGCTCCGAGAGAAATCCGTATTTTTGAGGAAAGGAAGCGACAGCCCCCAGCATCGGTGGCGCTCGAAGCCCCCGGAGGCGAGGGTGGGGGGAGGCCTGCCACCAAAACTGCACACTCACGGGCACGGCCCCAAAGAAACCTGGGGGTTCGCAACCTGGCTGCCACGCGAGTGATGGGAGTCTGAGGAAACAAAAGGGGCGAGGGACCCTCGGCGGGCACGCAGACGTCCAGCCTCCGGGAGGAAGACCCGCAGCGGGCGCGGGGCCGCCGCTCCCCGCCCCCGGCCGCTCGCCCCTCCCGGCAGCTCCCGCTCCCGCAGCAGGAGGGCTCCGGAGCCGGCTCCCGGCATCGCCTCCTTCCAGCTGGGCCGGATAACCGGCGACCAACGTGACTAGCGCTGCGGAGAGCGCCGTCGCCTGGAGGAGAGGGGTCCGGAGGCTGACCCCAATTCTGTACTTGAACTGACCCCGGAAACCGCAGCCCGCGGGCGGCCCCAGCGCCGGTGGGCGCGACCCCGCCCGCCGCCCCACCTGCCGCGGACTCGGAAGGCCGAGCCGCGCCGGCCAGCCCCGGGCCCCATCGCGGCGCCGGGCGGGCCGCACCTTTGTAGCGCTCCAGCACATCCTCGTACGCCTGCACGAACTCCTTCTCCTGGCTGCGGTTGGCCGGCTGCTGACCCGGCACGTAGCCAGCCATGGCCGCCCGGCACCGCGCTCTCCTCGGGCCCGGCCGACGCCGGTTCCAGGCCCGCGCGCGGAGGCGGCGGCAGCCCCAGCCTCGGCCCTTTGTGGCCTGGGGGCGGCGGCGCCCTCGCTCTCCGCTCTCCGCCCGCCTCGCCCGGCCTGGCAGTCGGTCGCGCTCCGCTCCTCAGCCCGCTCGCACCCGCGGGTCCCGGCTCGCGTTTCCGCCTCCCCACCCCTCGGCTCCGCTCCTCCCTCAGCCCGCCCCGGCGTGGCGGCGGCGGCTCCTCCTGTCAGGAGCGCCCGGCCTGCCCGTTCCCCGCCCCTCGCCCCGCCGCCTCCGCCGCCTCCGCCGCCGGCGTGTCCTCGGCCCCCGGCCGCCCGGCCGCCCACACGGGCTCCCCCGGGGGCTGCGGACCAGCGTGCGGCCGGGCCGAGGGGGGCGGGGGTGTGCGGCCGGCGTCGGGCTGGGCGGGAGGCCCCACGCGCGTCAGGATGAAAGGCTGGGCGGGCCGCCGCGGCGGGGAGACCCCGGGGCCGGCTCCACGGGGCGGGCGGACGGCCCCCGTCAGCGCTGACCTCCAGCCGGAGCCGGGACAAAGGAGGGAGCCCCCTGGCTGGAGAGCAGTCGAGCTGGGCCTGCGTGGCTGCCGGGGAGGGACCTGGAGAAACTGAAGGGCAGGGAGAGCGCAAGACCCGATGCCGGACCCGGGCTGGACCGGCCGGAATGAGGGCCGGCGGCGAAGGCAACACCGACCACAAAGAGCCCCGGAACAAAGGGGTTTCCAGAAACAGAAGAAACCGAACTCGCAAGGATGGCAGGCCAAGCCCCGTGAAGTCAAAGCAGGCCAAGGCCGAGCAGCCGGCGGCTGAGGCGTGACAACGGGGGAGGAAGGAGAACAGGGTCTGACCGCACCAGGGGTGGCTCCGAGGACGGACCCAACGGGGTGGTTAGACTGACTGCCATTCGAACAGACCTGGATCGGAGAGGTGTGGGAACCCGAGACTGAACCAGGACTGTTCGGGAACAAAGAAAGAGATGGTGGGGCCTTAGCCGGTCAGGGAAGAGTAAGGGAAGCCAGTGCTTCTCTGTCAGGGGAAAGGCAAGTGAAGAGAGCAGGCTGGTAATATGCCTAAGGGTTTATTTGGGACCATTCTGAGGCGGTCGTTCCCCCCATCATCTGGTCCTCCTGAGTTGTGTACCCTTCAAACCCAGCATGCATAGGCAGCACTAAGTCCAAGAGCTGTAGATGAGGAACTCAGGTAAATGAGGCGATCCTTATGCCCCCAGCTACCCCCAGCCAGCCATCATCCTCCCCAGCTTCATCAAGTCCCTTAACTTGATTTTTCATGGGGTGGAGAGGTGGTTGTGGGTAAAAAGTTAGGCTAGCTGATCTCACAATAACAGCACATTAGCAAGTAAAAAAAAAAAAAAAAAAAGAATTCATGCAACACTTAGCAGCCAAAATTGGGACTTGGGCTTCCATTATAATTCTTATCCTCAAGATTTTTAAAGAGCAGCTTCTTACCCCAGGGGGCAAGGCCTGCATCTTTATACACCATGAGTAATGCCAAGGATTTGGTCAATGCTGGGCACACTGACAAGAAGAAGAAATTATGCTTTTCACTAATAGGCGCACACACTGGTTGTTTCCACATCACACCATGATCACAAATTGGGTGAGCAAGTCATTAATCATATATGTTTCCATCAGGTTTTGCTGGCCTGCCCAAGTTCTAGGCATGGAGATCGTCCAGGGCAGGGCCTACAGGAGGACAGACAGGGAGGATCTTGGACAAATGCTCATTTCCTTCCCGTTTAATCCTTTGTGCTTAAAAAAAAGCTAGTTCACAGTTTTGCGTCGGTTGCTAATGAGCTCTGTTTAAGAAAATGAGGTGAATAAGCTTGAGGTTTATTCTTTTTAAAACAAATAAAAGGCTTTTAGTAGAAAATGCAGGACGAAGGAGTTGGTGATTGATGGCATAAGCACATTTTTTGTAAATAGCAGAGAATATAGAAATGCTAACTCTGGGGAATCTTGACTATCAGCGCTGAGTCATCTGCATTTCCCATATTATTTTATAGCAGTAGGGCTAAGAAGTCCCAGACACAAATACATATATATGCACCTCCACTCCCACCCCAAAACAGACAACTGCTTCTCATTTTCACTACAGTAAATGAGATAGTCCCCGCCCCCCCATCCTCTCCTCAGGCTGCTACATGTACTTTGTGAGCAGATCCTTCAAGAATTATGACTGCCACTCCCCAAAGGTGAGGAAAGACAAGGGCAAGAAGGGAAGCCAAGTCTGTTCTGGGAATCAGGTGTTGTTGAAGGCCTGAGAAGTTTGGTGGGAGAAGGCAAGGGGTTGAGATTCCTACTAAGAAACAGGATAATCAAGGAAGAAAGTTCTGGTTTGGGTAGTGGCTAAGGGCCTTCTCAGACTCAAGTAGCTTCCTTGATAAGATTTGCATGTAAATGTTCCCATAAGATTTTGAAGTAATGAATTCTTCTAATGAATGGAAAAGGGGAAGTCCACATGTTTGACTGATGTTCCTGTTTTATACAGAGAAAATTTTACAAGGATAGAGGAACAAAGCAGCTTCTGGGAGAATGGGAAGAAGGAAGCCTATGAAGGGGAGGTTTTTGGTTTTTTTCAAGCAACAGTCTAAATTTATAGCCTGACCACACAATTGGGACAGTTCTGAGGCTTTCTCCTTTTGGTCTATGATTTCCCTTTGCTCCTGATGGTGAGATTGCTGCTACATTTCTAAGGAGGCTGCAAGGGGGTGGGGAGGTTGCAGAAAGCAGGATATACTCAGAAGGGCATCTAGTGGCGGTAAAGTGTAATACAAGTAAGTAAAACCCTATTTTTCTACAGTGTCCTCCCTCACTTAAGCCTCTTCAAGTGCCCCTCTCCCTAAGACCCAGCCACTTTCAATTTCTTTCAGCTCCTCAAACGTGCTCTGGCCTCAAGGCCTTCCCACCGACTTTCTTGCTCTCCTCTTTTGGCCTGCCTCACTCCCAACTCACCCCTCTACTGAAATTTCCACAGGGGAGCCTGGCTTGATCCCCACCACCAGCCAGATTAAGTAGGTCCTCCTGCCCACTCTACACCCCTTTGGTAATAGCCATCATCCTTGAAATTATCATTCGGTGTCTTTCATCCTTACTAAATCATTAGCTCCCTGAGCGCTCGGGATGTCTATCCTGTTCACCACAGGATCCTTAGCAACTAGTAAATGACCTGGCACATATAGGATATTCATTACATATGTGTTTAAAATTTTGATTAAATGCAAGAATGAGTGAACCAGATGATCCTAAAACACTCAGCTGCCAGTGGCTTCTGATGAGCTAGAAAGCTAGGGTATTTAAGAAGAAAGTATGCTTATCTCTGACAGCATCCTTTATCTGTGCCTGGCATTCAAAGTCCTCCATATTTTGACAGCTACTGTAGCTTTTATAAGCTTATCTCCCATGATACCCCTATGTGCAACATCTCCTATAATCGAACTCTGAGCCTTTGCCTGGAATGTCCTCCATTTCCCAAATCCACCTACTGAAATCCCACTCATCTTCAAAGCTCACCCTACACGAATTGATTTTTTTTTAAATTTTTTCCTTTATTGAGTTTAGAGAGAGAGAAAGGGAGAGGGAGGAAAAGATAGAAACATGGATGAGAGAGAACATGGATTGGCCCCTCCTGTATGCTCCCCACCAGGGATCAGCCCCACAGCCTGGGCATGCATCCTGAATGGGAATCAAACCAGTGACCTCTTGGTGCATTGGTCGACACTCAACCACTGAGCCACACCGGCCAGGCTGAAGTTATTTTTAATCAACCCAGGCAGAAGTTCTCAAAAATCCCAACCCCATTTTCCTTCCCACTTCCTGGAGCAACCACACATATTGTGTATTGTGGGTATCTGCACTATATTGTGAGTGCCTCCATTGCTGCCTCCTCAACCTCTTGGTTCACAAGTTCTTTGAAGTAGAGACATCCATTTTCATCTTTCTTCATCATGGGGTCTAATAAAATGTTTTGCACCTAGTAGATGTTCAATAAATATTTGCTGAAGCCATGAATGCCACACTGAAGAAATGAGGGTGGGGAACGTGGGCTAGATCAATGATTCAAGACAGTTGAGAATACAATTCAGTGGCCACAGAGCTGAGGGTACTTCTTGTACATGTACGAAGACGCAAGAGGGAAGTGCAAAATTATTTCTGCCAGTGCTCCTCCTCCAACCTCTAGAAGGTTTATTCCCGGCACTTCTTCAGCGTGGCTCATGCTGCATTATTTTACATGTGTTAACTGATGCTTTACAAATAAATTCTTTGCTAGTAGGATGTGTGTGTGTGTATGTTTTCTCTCTGTTCCTCCTTACAGGGATAGGCTGTCTCCTGCACCATTTACATTTCCCAACAGTAGCTAGAGCCAGACACTGACAGGGCTGCCCCAAGCGCTATCCTTTGGCCAGCTCTTGGAAGAAAATCCTCTAGTTCTAGTCTCAAGAGACCTGAAGCCCTTTCTTGTAGACACCAGCTTTGGCTATCCCAGCCAAAGCTCCCTTTCTGCCCAGCTGCTGGAAATACTAAGCTTTTCCTCAAGTTCCCAAATCTGCTCCAGGGTTAAGAAATCTTTACCCACTATTATGCTGCCCTCTTCTGTTCAGAAAGTGCAACATCACTAATTTAAGAGGCCTGGATGGTGCCAGCCACCCAGAAAGACAAGATCCCTGCCACACAGCAGTTCTGCGCCCTGTCACCATAGCAACCCTCAAAATGGTTACTCAACCATCTGGGTTACTATAGCAACTAGCCAAGTCTCTCCACCTTAGCCTCTCCCTAGGCCTTCTTCCCTGGTTGGTCAGAGCCAATGCCAAAGCATCTCCAATCCTTACTGGGGGAAAGGAGCAGCCCAGCTTCCGAGGCACAGTGGAGATAATGGGTGTTAAGGCACTCTGTGAACCTTGAAGTGCTGCGCAGATGTTAGCTATTATTAAACCACTTGTAAGCAGGGAGGCAGTGGGTTGCCCAAGGCAGAGTTAGTGCCATTCCCAGCTTGGCCCCTTAATGGCTGGGAGACCTTGAGCAAGTTACCGAACTCTCTGGGTTTTGTTTCCTCTACTGTAGCACATCTGCATCCTAAAGTTTTGAGGATGTAAGATGCTCAGCACAAAGTCTGGCATGTGAAACATATCAATAGTAGTTAGAAAAGGCATTGGCCCCTTTGCTATCTCCCAGCCTCTCTGTGAAAGTAGCCATTCTATTTTCCTTCTGGAAAGAATCAGGCTAAAGTGAATCCCACTTATTTGACCCCACCCGATCTCCCTTCCCACTCTGGGGCACTAAAGTGTCTCATCCTGTGTGAGGCCTCCGAGGTTCCTACCAAACAAGGCTGCAGGCAGTCTGCACTCTTTGGGGAATTGGGAAGTCCCCAAATTAGAAGGTGTGGCTCCTCACCTATGAAGCTCCCCTCCACTTGAAACAATATCTCCCCATCCAGTCCTATCTGAGGATAGAAACCTCCATAGGGGTGGTGACAGGTAGCCTGGAAACTGAGCACAAATCCCGGAGAGACTCTAGAGAGTGGTGGTTTCGGCTCTCAGTTAAGATCAGAGCTGTGTTGCCCAGCTGGTGTGGTTCAGTGGTGTAGTGTCGACCCATGCACCAAGAGGTTGCCAGTTCGATTCCCAGTCAAGGCACATGCCCAGGTTGTGGGCCTGATCCCCAGTAAGGGGCATGAAGGAGGCAGCCAATCGATATTCTTGCTCATTGATATTTCTATCTTATCCTCTCCCTTCCTCTCTCTCTAAAAATCAATAAAGAAAAAAAAATTTTTTTTTTAAAGATCAGAGCCTTGTGCATAGTTCAGCGCAGACCTGTGGTACAGGTCCCTCTCATAAGAACAGAATTATTCCCTGTATGATTTTAAAGACTTCATTCCTATTGCATCTCAACTTTAGTCTCCTGAGTCTGAATCCTCAAAATCCATTCCCAGGGTACCTGCCTTAATCACTCTGGCAGGGTCCCAATTCAAACCCAGAATCTAGCCTAGCTCTGACCCTGCTCACACTCTAACCTAGCTCAGGGCATTCTGGGAGTAGGACATGAACCGCAAGCTGCAAGGACCAGAACACTGAAAGGACACATTGCCCCTGGGGCCCTGGTATTTGGGAGTGGAATTCCTCATGATGCCTCTGGAAAATAGGTCAAGTGTGACTGGTTCCAGTCTTAGATAGGACTACCGAGCAGATAAATCAATAGATTTATTACTGGGGAAAGGTAACAGTTTAAACGCTTAGGAGGTGAAAGTGTGTGCTACCAGAACTTCCATCTATAAAACTGGGGAGGCAGAAGAGGGGTTTGTGAATGAAATTAAGATTGGCCATGAACTGATCATTCTTGAATCCGGGTGAAGGGGGTTCATGATACTATTCTCACTCCTTTAGTATGTTTGAAATGTTCTAAAGAATGCAGAGGATTTGTAAGTAGGCCCACCTGAACCACGGCAATGACTGGCTGCAAAGGGCATATCACACAAGTTGTGTTCCAGGGGGCACCCTGCATAGTCAGCAATGCTGTCTCCCAGCTCCACTCGTAGCTCTGTGACCCCAGACAAGTCCCTTAACTTTTACATAAAACAGGGGGAATAGCGACTACCTCCCAAGGTTTGTGAGGATTAAATGATACACCTGCCACACATCTAGGACTCAGCAGTACACAGTAGCTGTTCCAGCTGTTGCGTAAGAGGTGATCCCAGCTGGCATCAGCTCTCATGAGCTCCTGGACTGAGTCCAGAGATCAACTCCCCAAACCACCCTCTGGATTCTTTAATTCCTAACTCCCACCAGCTGTTCTCTCTTCATTTCCCTGCCTTCTTTCCTACCGAGGCCAAAGAAAGGAGAGCAAGAATAGAAATAAGCCAACAGGGACAAGCCCTCTCTCTTCAGGTTGTTCTGGCAAATTCCTATTTGTTTTCTAAGATCCAATCAAGTCCTATCATCGCTCTAAGCTAAGAGTGGGGTAGGAGTATGGGGGAAGCCCTTCCCTTGCAGAACATCCTCATAATTCTCTGTGGACTGGCAGTGTACACAGCTCAAACGGCATTCTAGCTGCCTTCACAGGCGGGAGCTGGTTTTAAAGCTCAGGTTGAGCCTGATACAAAGCAGTCCTAGGAACAGTTGTTAAATGAGCAAGTACCTGATCAATAAATGAGCAAAGATGAATCATCAATCAGTGAACAGGTGTATGAGTGAATGAGTGACATTAATGAGAATAGCTATTACGAACCAAGGGCTGACTGCATAGCAGGCACTGGGCCAAGCATCTTACTCCCACCAGCTCATTTAATCCACCCTGCAAGACTGCGGTGGCACTCTTGGTCCCCCATTTTAACCATAAGAAAGCAAGGTTCAGTGAGGTTAGTAACTTCCCAGGGTCACTCAACTGGCAAGTGATGGAACTGGGACTTCCATTGACTCCCAAGGCCATTCCCTTGGGTGAATGAATGAGAGAGTGGGCAAACAAGGAAATGAATAAAGGAGGGAATGAAGAGGGAAGGGCATGGCCAGAGACACACCCCCTAAAGTCCAGACAGAATCCTCCCCTTGACCACAAGTCAAAAGCCTGGCACCTTCTAGGGTAGGGGCGAAGTCCAGCTGAGGACAGAAACTTCAGCCCATAATCACTCTTCGTTACAGGGGCTCCCAGACCCTCTCTGTTGCAGCATCCTAAGTCTGGGTGGTGGGAGAGGGGTGGTGATTCCAGCTAGGAGCACCAGTTCTGCTCCTGCAGGAGAGCCAAGGAAGATGGCTGGCTTCTACTTGACAGGTGGCAACAGGCAGACCCCAGGCCAAATCACAACAGGTCCTAGCCACAGCAAATGACCAGGCTCAGGACAGCACTTGGTGACGATGGGTTATTAACACTCACACTCAGGTATGTCCACAGACCTTTCCCAGAGGAAGGAATGCTGAAACAAAAGACAAGTGCAGCCCTAGATCCTATTGCGCTGTCAGCTCCTCTAGTGGCATCTAATCTCAAATCCCATGGGACAGAAATGACAGCCTTCCACAGTTCCCTAATTAACCAGTCCTTCCTCCACATTCTTAACCTCAGTCCTTGGCTGCTGCTCCAGAACAGAAAGGTATGAGTCAGACTGCCATCCCAAACCTTTCTCCCATCACCTGGGAAGCCACTAGAAAAACAAGATGGGACTCCTACAGACAGCATAAAGATGGCACTTTGAAATTGGCAACCACCTTCCTTCACCAACTGGGTTCCCACAGGACCCTGAGCCTCAGAGAAAGGACAGCTTGGCTGTCTTTTCAGCTGCCTGCACAGAATTCTGCCCACGTGGTCATTTTCCATCCCTCCAGCTACTGTGACCCAGATTTACTTTCAAAGAGCTGGAGCTGAGCTGGGGCTGAGCTGGTGGTGTGTAGCTACAATTCATTCTGCCCCACTTTAATGAAACTCTCTCCTGCTCATTTCTCTGCTACTGAAACCAAGCTCCAGGGCAGGGCCAGGGACCCTGAGGATACCACAGCAGTAGAGGAGCTAGGAAGGAGAAAAGCTAGGAGGGAGAGAGCCTCCTCAGGTGCAAAACCTTAATACCATCAGGGTAAGGAAGGTTGTCTGCTCGGCAGTAACGGTTCCCAATGGAATTGTTTTTAGGTCCTCACTTCCCACTGCTGTATTCCCTCTTCCCACCATGGCTTGGTCAGAAAAAAACCACTTCCGCCTGCTCTCTGACAAAGCCCTGGAGTGAACAAAAGAAAGGGATGAAACTAAGAGGCCTGGAGCCCCTTCCTTGCTTGCCTGGGAAACTGCTGCCTTCCTGAAGTCTCCAAGGCCTCTTCTAATTGCCCAGGGAAGCTGCAAGGAATGACACTGCTAAGTGCAGTAACAGGCATGTTAACCTTTGTTTGGTGAGTACATTCTAATTCTCATTCAATGGTCATTCGAAGCCAATGTCATCATTTCCCTTTTACATATATGGAAACTGAGGCTTTAAAAAGTGAGGTCATTGTCCTGGCGGGTTTGGATCAGCAGTTAAAGCATCGGCCCAAAGGACTGAAGGGTCTCAGGTTTGATTCCTCAAACCCGAGTCCCAAGGGCACATACCTGGATTGCAGGTTCGATCCCTGGATCCCTGGCCCCAGTTGGGGTCATGAGGGAGGCAAATGATCAATGTGTCTCTCTCACATTGATGTTTCTTTCTCTCTCTCTCTCTCTCTCTCTCTCTCTCTCTCTCTCTCTCTCTCTCCCCCTTCCTTCCTCTCTAGCTGAAGATAAATAGAAAAATATCCTCAGGTGAGGATTAAAAAAAATAGTGAAGTCAGCCCGCCAATGTGGCTCAGTGAATTGAGCATTGTCCCATGGACTGAGAGGTCCCGGTTCAATTCCCAGTAGGGGCACATAGGAGCACATACCCAGTTTCAGGCTCCATTCCCAGTAAGGGGGCATGCAGGAGGCAGCCAATTGATGTTTCTCTCTCACATAAATGCTTCTCTCTCTCTCCCTTTCTCGTCTCTAAAAAACCAATAAAAACATATTTAAAAAGTGAAATCATTTGCCCAAGTTTTCTAACTTGACATCCAGTTGTCTCCACAGTACCTGGCACATAGCTGGAGCTAAATCCATTTTTTAATTGAATGAATGAATGGATGGATGAACAAGCAGAGGGGCTCCTTCTCAGAGCTTCCATCCTGGAGGAGAGATGCATGGGCACAGAGGAACAGGCTCTGTTCTCTGACCAGGCACACACGCTCAGGATTATCTGTCCCTGGGCAGGCCATTGAGTAAATCCAGCAGCTGAGCATAAGTAGCAGCAAATACCAGCATCTGAGCTGCATTTCACAGCCCTCACTGAGCCTCTAGATTCTGGAGCCTATGCTCACAGAGTGACATCCTGAGGCAATACCAGGAAGGGTAAGATGGGAACTCCTGATTACAGTGAGCTCCAGATCTGGTAGGGAAAATGTACCTGGAAACAATGAACTTTAATATAAGAACACATGAAACAAGGGTTGAGTAGAGATACAATTGCCATCTGACTAGAGAGATCAGGGAAGACTTTCTGGGGGAGGCCACATTCGAGCAGATGTTGGGGAAGATTATTTCACCAGCACCTGCTAAGTGGCTCCCAAGAATGAATCCTATAGATGCTTTCTACTGGTTTACTAGGAGGCCATTTCTTAGCCCTGAGTCACTGTTTTCCCGTCTTTCACAATACACACAGGAATGCAATTATTTTTTTCCCTCTGTCCTCTCAACTAGAATGAGTTCCATGAAGAAGGGACAACATCTTCAGCCATCTTTGAATATCAATGCCAAGAACAGGGAGGCCCTGAATATGTGATGCTAGGTGAATGAATACCTGATTGATAGGTGGATGGTGAATCCTTTCTGCACACAGCCCAGCCCTTAGCCCAAACATGATCCCCTCTTCCAGACATTTTACTGCCATCTGCAGGAAACTTGACACAATAAATATACAAACCTACAATGACAAGTATGAATGGCTCCCCCTAGAGTTATGCAGTATACAACCGTGACACTGTCGTACACCTTGTGTTTCCTCCTCTCCTCATAAGCCCCAAGGGATATAGCCTTCTTTCCTCTCCCCTCTTCTACCCTGTGGGGTTGCGCTCCTTGCTAGAGTAAGCACCCCAATTCCTTGTTACCCCTACCATTGAGTTGTTCACTACTAACAGAGAGCCAGAGGGGAAGAGGCACACTTTCCTAGATCTTTTTTTTTATTTTTATTTTTTTTATTGATTTTTAGAGAGAGAGGAAGGGAGAGGAAGAGAAAGATAGAAACATCGATGAGAGAGAACATCGATTGGCCACCTCCTGCATGTCCCCCACTGGGGATCAGGCCTACAACCTGGGCATGTGCCCTGACCAGGAATCAAACTGGCGACATGGGTCGTTGCTCAACCACTGAGCCACACTGGCTGGACTCCTAGATCTTTGTCTCTGCCTTTCTCTATAGGCCAGGATCTTGAGGCCTCTCCCAGAAGTGACCAGAAGGTCTCTGAGATAAGTCTGGAGGCCAAATCAACTATTTATATTGTCACCTACAAAAGAGTCAGGCTGGCCTGGTTGCCAGGTATTGCCTAAGGAAATGGAAATAGCAATATACATGGAGTTAAAAGATCTGGTCCCATGTGACTACAGGCAGTCCCTTAAACCTCTAGGCCTCAGATTCTAACATGTGTCCTAACACAGAGTTGTTATGAAATCTCTTTGTAAACCATAACACTGATCAACAGAAACAAGGCATTCACATTAATGACTGTTGTTCTTTTTCAATGTGGCTGGGCTTAGGGAGTTGAAAATAGGGTTGACAAAGAAGAGACAGAGAAAATGGGGGGAAAGGATGAGGATGGAAAGAATCAACTTACAGCATGCACGGAGCCCTGTCTTTGTGGAATGAGATCAGCAGCTTTCTCAGCCCTGACATGCCTCTCCACTCTGACATGTGATCAGCAGGGGTTCCCCATCAGGCGTCCCACGCACAGGTGAAGCCCTGAGACCAGCTAGAACACCAGTGGGTTCAGGGAAGGGGGAGATCTCTGTATTTGGTGAGACTGATTCAGACACCCTCACTTGGCTTCCTGACCCAGACCCATGGAGAGGAGAAAACTGCATAGGCCAGAGCCAGCTTCCAGTGTAAGAATGAATTTGTTTCCTCCCAGAATGCAAGTTCTAGCTTCAGAGAGCCTCAGAGCACCCAGGGTCTCCCAGACACACCCCTCCTGCTCCTCACAAGAAAGAGTCCCTGCAGAGTAAGGCTGCCTGTTTAATTACTAGAACCCCCACGATATTCTAAAAATCAAAGGAAGATTGCAGCCAGGCCCTGAAGTAGCAGTCCCGCCTCCTCTGCTGCCTCTCTTCTCTCCTGCTAAGGAAACACGCCCAAATGCATCTCACAAGTTATTTTTAACCATGGCAGTCTCCCCATTTTCAGCCTCCCTGGCCCTGCCCCCTCAAGAGAGTCACTGGCAGTGTCGAGATGTAAAGGAGATCAGCATGGATGCCGGAACACAGCACAGTGCCCACCACCCCTTTGCTCAGTTGACACAGCAGCATCTTTGGAGGCTTTGCCTGGGGATTCAACCCCCTTGAGTCCACTCCACTTCTGTTCTAGACTCAGAGTGTTAAACAGCAGGCAACGCATCCTGTAGGGCTCCTCCGAGAAGACTGGAAGGGGGGGATCATCACAAAGGAATCTGTAAGTGTGCATGTGTGATGGCGGAGGGAGCTAGAGGTATAAGGAAGGGAGGAGAAGGCCTCCACTCTGATGCCTTCTGGAGAATGAGGGGTTTGTGAGTCCAGAGGCCCCTGGGCCGTGGCCCTTCAAGGCTGGGGACTAGTAAAGCCCTTCCTGTCCCCTACCAACAGCTCTAAAAACTCTACTCACTGGCTGATGCCACAGGCCCAACAGTCTTAAGAAGGACCAAGGGGTTCTTCCTCCAAGGGCTCCCTACTGCACACCAGAAGTTCAAGCCCTCCAGCCTGTCTTCCAGGTCTCCTGATTTGCAGTTCACCCCCTCTAAAAATCCTTTCCTGATTACTGGAGCCCACAGAATGTCTAGCTTGCCATTACAGCCCACTGCCTGTTCCTGAATCACAATCTGTCACATACCTTCCCTTAAACACTCCTTGTATTCATTCAGTCATTCAGTACTGATTGATCTCCAACATGCACAAGGCCCTATGCAAATAGTTGGGATAAAAACATAAATAACACACAGTTCTGAGGGAGTGACAGGCGCCCTGTGAGATAACTGCTACACTGGGCAAGGGAACGCGGAGGAGAGGAAAGTATGAATACAGGAGCGGAGGAGGGAGCTTTGATACAACTGGGGCATTAGGGACAGAGGAGGTGGCACTTACAGGAGGAGGTGGGGTTCCTGCAGAGAAGTTAGAGCACAGAGGTCTGATCCTGCAAGATGCACACGTCTGAGGTCAAGGTACAGTTCAATGTGGCAGGGTGCTTGGGAGTACAAGGTGAAGCTGAAGACGTAAAATGGGGCCTGACTTTAATGGTTCTTTATGCTGTAGCCTTTGTTTCACAGGCAATGATGAGTCAAAGGAGGTTTATAAGCAGCTGAGTAATAGAATCAGGTTTGAATTTTAGAACAAAATACTGTGTTAGTTATGTGGAAGAAGGAGGGGAATCCTGGAAGAACTATTAGATGGTGGGTGGCATATCCAGGTGAGGGATGATCAAGCAGAGGGGGACGGGGCAGTATTTGAGGGACACAAAAGCAGGACAGGTCTTGGTGATGGATTGAAAGTGGGTGATGTCACTGTATTAGCTGCAGGCATTGTTTTGTCTGTCTTTCTGTCTGCACTGTGGCACCCACGCCTGCTGACATGCTGAGCACAACCCACGGTGTGGAAGCAGCAGAGAAAGCACTTCACAAATCTCTTCTTCACTGAGCTGAGAACATGCTAAGAGCTTTACATACATGATCTCATCTAATCCTCAAGGCAGCCCTACACAGGAAGCTTTCTTAAGATGGGGAAAGTGAGGCTCAGCCAAGATGAGAGACTTGCCCACTCACTCAGCTGGTCAGGGGCAGGGCCGCAATCCAGTACTGGCCTCTCTGACTCCAAACCTGCGCTCGGAACCGCTGCACTCACTGCACTGCACCGCTCTGCTGATCGGGAAGAGGGCACCTCCCACCCTGGGAGGAGGCTGCCCAGCCCTTGCACTTCGAAGAGGGGGAGAGTGTACACACTTTTAGAAGGCAATGTGAGTAAAACTGTCCTCTCCAATGACTTTAATCCAAGGAAATAACTCAACAGAAGTCAAGTGTTATTACTCATAAAGATGTTAACTGCCACACTGTCTATTATGGCAAACAAGAGAAAAATGTGTAGGATTTTTAAAATCATGAAATATTACTACACAGCCTTTTAAAACGGTGACTATAAACCTAAACTGTAATATGGAAACTCTTTTTCACATAAAAGTAGGGGGAAAATCAGATCTAGAATGGTCTGTAAACCATGAAGGCAACTGCGTGGGGACAAAGGCAGGAAAGAAGTCACAACAATGAACACAAGTTTCATACTAGCATTGAGGGGTTGGGGTGGCAGAATTTCCTCTTTCAAATTTTTCTTTAACTTTACTTGGTCATCTTTCCAATAGTAATATAACAAATCTGATTCCAGCTGTGTTATCAGAGAGCCCTGGGTTGGACCCCTCCACTGCCCGCCCAGCCAGCGCACACTGGCCTGTTCTCCCCCAGTGCCCACAGCACCCAGCTCACTCGGGCCTCTCTTACCAGCGACTCTGACCACAGCGCGCTCCGCAGGGTCCAGCACCGAATCCTGGCTTTTTCGCTTTTTCTGCTCATGCAGTGGCAGGTTCCAGGGTAAGGTGTCCCCTGGGGGACAGGGAGATAGGCTCCCTGATCGCTCGCTCCTGTAAGACCGCTCGCTCCGACATGACCGTTCGCTCCGGCATGACCGCTCACTGAGCGTTTCTTCATCCGAGGAAGACATGGCCCAGGCTGGGGCTGCAGCAGCAGGGCCTGGGGGCCCAGGGAGAAGTGATCTGGAGGAAAGAGGTGCATTGTGAACAGACCGAAGGGGTCACATAAGGTCACACTGGGAGGCAGAGAGGTTCTAGTTTGGGTTCTGCCACTGATTTAATCTCTCTGAACCTCACTTTCTTCATTTGGAAAATGGGGTGATGATAATACAAGGCAATACTAATTCAAAGGGTTTAGGGGAAATCACATGAGGTAATATATATTTGAAGATGTCCATAAATCTTAAAACACTATGTAAAAGGTAGCTCCTATTAGCATAATCACTAGGACTGTTACTTGGTACATGTGGAGGATTAAGTTTACAGGTCCCACAGACAGAAAGATGTGATTCAAATTCTACCCCACCATTTACTAGCTGCGTGGCCCTGAGGAAGCCATTTAACCTCATTGAGTTTCAACATCCTCCTCTATAAAATGGGGATGATGATAGCAAAGAATAAATGAGATCTTGCAGGTAGAGTGCTTAACAGTGCCCAGTGTCCAATAAGCACTCAATAAACAGTATCTATTATTACATTGCTGTTCTACTTACCTCTCAGGAATGTTATAAAGATAAAATAGGGCAACAGATGGGAAGTATTTTCAAAAAGCTAAAGCAAGATCCCAATGGCAGTCATGAAACAAAGCATGAGCTAGAATAGGCAGCAATTCTTTATTTCACATTCTGTTTCTGGCAGATATATTAGAAAAGTTCTAAATTCGAAGACAGACCTGGGTATAAATTCTGGTTTGCCCACTTACAATCGGTGCAATCTGGGGCAAGTCACTTCACCTTTCTGAGACTCAGTTTCCTCATCTGCAAAACGAGGGTAACATTTCACCTTAGAGGATGTTTTAAGAGCACAGTGATATGCAAATGTAAAACTGGCTGGTGCCATGCATGGCACACAACAGGCATTAGATAAAATGTCCATGTGCTTATTCCAAGGGCTGCAGGAATAAGAGGCACAACATGGGGAGTGGGGGAGGTGGTATCAAAAGCCAGTTTTTCTGGTCAGTTTAGCTAGTGGAGCGATCTGTGAGGAAACGATCATTCTGGGGCCAACTGGGCTCCACCAGCCAGACTGGGCAGCCTTCCCTCAGCCAAGCCACGCTCACTTCCCAGAACCATCTGCTACACATGGCCCACCACCTCCAAAGGCCTCATCAGAGCCCGGATGGTGCATGCCTTCAGCTACCAGCCTCCCTGCAGGCTCATATTCAGCCCAAGTAACCAGCTCTCACTGTAGCTTTAGGGTCCAGGGAGGGCAAGAGACCAAGGACTTTCCCTTAAGGGGAACACCTGCACACAGAGCTGCATGCAGTCAGTGAGGTGGCCTAAATGACTGGACACCATGGGTCTCTGGACACAGCTTCTCCTGGATTCTGGGAATCTCAGCTTGGAGGCAGCAAAGGGCAGAGACAGCCTCCTGGGTCATTGGCAGATCCCCACCATGGGCACAGAATGCAAACAGATAACAAAAGAAACATCAAACAGTGCAGGAGGCTTCTAGGCAGCCTCAGTTCTGTCTAGAACTGCCATGGCAGAGCACCTCCTGTACCAGTAGAATTTGGGCCCTCTTCCCATGTAACATCAAAAACGAATCCAGCCACAGAAGGCAGAAGGGAAAGGCCCCAGGTCCTGGCACATCTTTGCCCTTTATCCTAGTATATTTACCCCTCCCCCCAGTTACCTTCTGGTGCCACTTCCCACCTCTTATAGCGGGTCAGGTGCTGAAGTGACTGCCCCCACCACGGGTAAATTCAGGCCGTGTTTCCATCCCTTCCCTCATCCCTGGACAGGAAACGCCCCTCTTCTCAGACCACCTGCTTCATCCCAGATCCGCCCATTCCTCCCCAAGATGCCCATTTTACTACAAAGACCCGCTCATCCAAGGCCTCCTCCCTGAGAAACCGCCCCTCCCTGGCTCTCACCCATCAGTCTCTCGACCCCCATAAACACCTGTTTGACCTCGGGGTTCTCGCCCCACCCCCTCGGTCACCTGAGTCACTCCATCAATCCTGGATTCACAGGCGGACGCGCCCACGCCCTCAACCCACTCTGAAGGCCGCAGGCGGGTCCGTGACCGGCACCTCGGACCTGGCGCTCTCGGGTTGCGGCTCTCCCCTCACCGCACCCGCTCCTCCTTCCCCAAGACGCGAGAAGGGGCGCGCCGCTAGCCAGAGGCGACGCGGGTGGGTCCGCGTGCCCGCCGCGCGCGGCTGACAAAGAACGGGGCCGCGCCACGTGGACGCGCAACTGGGGACCCAGCGGACGCCGGGGCCAGTGGTGGAGACCTGGGGCCAGGAAGCGCCCTTCCCTGCCCAGCCCAGCCCGCTCCCGCAGGTCTCTCTCCCTGCCCGAGAGGGCTCGGTGTCCCATATTCCCGGAGAACACGCCTCCCTTTGGCCCTGGGCAGTGCCCGCCGAAGGGAAAAACCAGCTCGGTGCGCTGGGCGATACCCGGCGCCGGCCACCGGGGCTGCAGGTGCGAGGCGGGGACGGCTGCGATGCCCGCGCCTGTCAACCCGCCTTGCCGCTGCTGCCAGCTACCCTGGCTCGGGCTCCGGCTCGGGCTCGGGCTCGGGCGCGGCCGCCCCGCGCAACCAAGCACGCGCCCCGCCGCGGCGGAGCACCCCGTGCAATCAAGCAGGAGCCTGCATCCAGCCCGGTGCCCCACGCCTTACCCTGGGAACCCGAGGAGGGGAAGATCGGCTGGCGACAGCAGCAAAGGCGGCGACAGGGGGGCGCGCCCCTAGCTGTAACGCAGCAGAGGGGAGCGCAGCAGAGCCAAGGGGAGCGGCTCCCACAATGGCCGAGCTCAGGAGCCGAGCCCCCCGCCCCCCGCGCCCTAGCGGCAGCGGCTGAAGCGGATCCGGCGCAGCCGCCCAACCCGCTCCCCCACCTCCGGCTCCGACACCGCCCCCCGCCTCCCGACGCGCGTTCCCCCCGCCCTGCACCCCACCCGTGGCCGCTTCCGAGCTCCCCGCGCGCCGCTGCCAGAAGGCCTCCCCGTGCCCCCTGGGCACTGACCCTGCGTCCTCTTGTCGCCCCCGGGCCCTATCTCTTGTCCCTCACCCACAAATTCTCCTCTGAGAGGCCGCCGGTGTCCCCGGGCCAACTCACCCCCACATTCCCGGCCCTCTGCTCCTGCTCCCTCTCCGCGCCGGCCCCACGGCCGCTAGCTGACCCTGGCCTGGCTTACCCGGCCCGCTCCCTTGACGCTCCTCGCCGCGGGTCCCGGAGTCGCTCTCCCAGGCTGCCGGGTTGTCTCTCAGCCCAGAACCCGGTTCTGGAACATCCTGTTCCTCTGACTGCCCCTCTTGCCCTAAACCCACATTCCGTTCCCCCTCCTGGAGCTCCTGCTCCCGCTCCCAGAGAGCGCCCTGCCGGTCCACATACTCGCCTGCTTCAGGAACTGAATGTAGGAGCGACCAGAAGGAGGCCCCATCTTCCCTGCGGGGTAAAGGGCAGAGGGAAACCAGGCCCCAGAAAGGAACTCAGACTCTTGTTTAGACAGCACGAACCTTGGAAGAGCCTTCATCCACTGAGAAAACATGTATTGATCCCCCTATGAATGTTCCGCCTAGTAATCCAGAAAATAAGATCCAGGAGTGCCTTAAATTCTCTCCCAGTACAGATAAGTGAATATGTCCAGAGAAGAGAGGGTATTTGCTTAAAGTTATCCCACTAGTAACTTGCATAGCAATAGCTAGTATTTGGGCCTGCTTCCTGAGGACCATGATCGTGTTTTACCTCGGTTATTCTATATCTAATCCTCACAACCCTATTTATTCATTCATTCATTCCACAAATACCCACTGAACAGCTAACACATGCCAAGCCCTGTGTTTGATGCTAAGGATACAATGATGAGCAAGATGCATCTGGTCCCTGCCCATTGACTCCACTGGGCTTAGCAGGAAAGATAGACAGTTGGATATAAATTATAATGCATCCCACGAGGCAGTATTATGATCTTCAGTTTCTGGCTGTAGAAACTGAGATTAGATGATTTACTCAGCCACCTAGAAAGAAAGTAGCCAATACAGGACTGCAATCCATGTCTTCAGACAATAGCCTGTGTTCTTTTTTTCACTAACAGTTGAGAAACTGTGGGTTGGACCAACTTACAGAGGTCCTTGAACTTCAAATTAAGAAATGTAATCTAAATTACATGGTTATGAACAGCCAACAAAGGTGGAAAACAGAAGAGTGAAGGTAACCCAAAGACAGGTACAAGCTGGGTGTGGATGGTTGTGCCAGGAGACTACTACAGTGGTCCCAGCAAAAGGTAATGAAGCTCTCTGATCCTAGGAAGGAACAGAGGAGATGGGAAGGGATGATTTTTCACCCACAGAAACCTTCTATGTTTACATGCATTCTGCCATATTAAAGAAGGTAAAGGAGCCCTGGCTGGTTTGGCTCAACGGTTAAAGCATCGACCCTCAGACAGAAGGGTCTCGGTTTCAATTCCTGGTCAAGGACACATACCTGGGTTGCAGGTTTGACCCCCCGCCCCAGTTAAGGTCATGCAGGAGGCAACCAATCAATGTTTCTCTCTCTCTCTCTCTCTCTCTCTCTCTCTCTCTCCCTCCCTCCCTCCCTTCCACTCTATCTGAAAATCAATGGGAAAATATCCTCAGGTGAGGATTAACAAAAAAAAAAAAAAGAAGGGAAAGGAACCACCAGGCAATGCCCTGGACATTTTGTGTGTATTATCTGGTTAAACTCTGTGCAGTAGATACCTTTATTTTCCTCATTTTACAAATAAGGGAACAGAGACTAAGAGGTCAAATTATTTATTGAAGCCCACAAAGCAAACTAGAGTTGAGTCTGGAGTTAGAGCCCAGGCCTATCTCCAAACCTTATGCTGTAATTGTCACTGTCACTGTTTGAAGCCAAGGCAAAGAACCCAAGTCTTTTTTTTTTTTTTTTTTAAATCCTCACCCGAGGACATTTTTTGATATTTTATTCAGATAGAGTGGGAAGGAGAGAGAGAGAGAGAGAGAAACATCAACGTGAAAGGGACACATTGAGTGCTTGCCACCCACACGACCCAACCAGGGCTGGGGACAAACTGCAATCGAGGTACATGCCCTTAGCGGGAACCAAACCCAGGTCTCTCCAGACCTCAGGCCAATGCTCTAACTGCTGAGCCAAACCAGCCAGGGCAAAGAACCCAAGTCTTTTTGACTCAGCCAAGGGTTCTTTTCCGTGGACCACAGGTATCTCTGAACCTTTCAGAGAAAGGTCAGAGGTCCATAATTGCAACCTAAACTGTACCTAGGCCAGTAGGGACATGGCTCCACAGAAGCTTGCAGAGGCCTCGGCCCAGGAGAATTCTGTAGCCTGATCCTAAAGTTCCTGTGGGAGAAGAAAGCTGAAGAGGCAATGAAGGAATCATTCTCAGCTTAGAAAGGTGTATACAAGCCCTTCCCTGGTGAGAGGGGAACATGGGTGCTGAAAACATAGCAAGAGTGTGGGGAGCCTGGCTATGAAAGTGAGTCTCCACAGCTACTGAGATCTGTGGCCAGGGCCTTGCTAGACTGGCCAGCTGGGGAGAGCTCATGGGGGAGCGCTGTCAATCACCCAGGAAGCCTGAAGTCCCAGCCTCTCTGACTAGAGAGCATCTAAAGTTTTCTCTCTCCTCCAAACTCAATGTCCTTCCCAAATCTGACCACCAATCCTGTCCTGAATTATTCATGCTGTGGGCTGTGAGAAGGTGGAGCTTCCGGAAGCTTCTGGACTTAGGATATTCAACTGTGTCTCCCTGGGCCTCTAGCTCCTGCAGTGCTACTCTGGGATCAAGCTGCTGGTGAGATGTGGCCAAGCTTTTTGCAGCTGGCGGCCAGCCAGTAACCTTGGACTACTGGGCTTTGATTCATTTCGGCAATCTTTTATTGAGTACTATGTGCTGGGGACAGTTGTGGGTTCTGTCAGCAACACAGAAGTGAGTCAGATCGGGTCTTTGTCCTTGAGGATTCCCAGAATGGTAGAGGGGGCAGTTACTTAAAAATTATTCCCTTCTACAATGCTGTCTGGGTCTCATAAGAGTTCCCCCGCCTGTCCCCCCATTTCACCAACTGAAGGCCTCTACTAATTCCCTCCAGAAGTTGGTGACCTTGGAACTAGGGCACCTCACACCTCATCACCTAAACACCTAAGCAGGGTTCTCTCCTTGGAGGGGTGCCAAAACAACCCCTTACCCATGTGCCTATGTGGTATTCTGAAGCAGGCCCCAGACTGCTGTTTGGGCCCTCAGCTTTCTGCTGCATCAAGAGGACACTCCCTCTCTAACCATTCAGCAAGCACTAATTAAGCATCAACTCAGTGCCAAGCACAGAGCTTTGTGCTGCTGGTTCAAAAAATAAATTAGCCCAGCCAGTGTGGCTCAGTGGTTGAGTGTGATCCATGCACCAAGAGGTTGCCAGTTCAGTTCCTGGTCAAAGCACATGCCCAGGTAGTGAGCCAAATCCCCAGTGGGGAGCATGCAGGAGGCGGCCAATCAATGTTTTCTCTCATCGATGTTTTGTTTTATTTTGTTTTAATCCTTACCCAAGGACATTTTTCCATTTTTTTGCTCAGATAGAGTGGAAGGGAGAGAGAGGAAGAGAAACATTGACGTGAAAGGGACACATCGAGTGGCTGCCACCCACACAACCCAACCAGGGCCGGGGACAAACTGCAACCAAGGTACGTGCCCTTAATGGGAACCGAACCCGGGTCTCTCGGGACTGCAGGCTGATATTCTAACCGTTGAGCCAACCGGCCAGGGCTCTCATCGATGTTTTTATCTCTCTCTCTCCCTCTCCCTTTCTCTCTCTCTAAAATCAATAAAAGAAAAAAAATTATTTTAAAGAAATCAGGCCCTGTCCAGTTTGGCTCAGTAGTTAGAGCATCAGCCTTCGGACTGAAGGGTCTTGCGTTCAATTCCGGTCAAGGGCATATGCCTGGGTTGCAGGTTCAAACCCCAGCCCTGGTCGGGGTCATGAGGAAGGCAACCAATCCATGTGTCTCTCACATCATTGTTTCTCTCTCTCTTTCTCTTCTTCCTTCCCTTCCACTCTCTCTAAAAAAAAAAAAAAAAAAAAAAATCAATGGAAAAATATCTTCGGGTGAGGATTAAAAAAAAGAAATCAGAAAGGTATGGCCCCTGTCCTCATGCTGTTCACAGTCTAGGTGGAAGACAGGCAAGCAAAGGGGCAATTACACTTTAGCTGATTTGTTCTGAGATGGGAAAACAACAAGGTACCCTGGAAGGGAGCAAAGAAAAGGGACACTTCCTAGAAGCCTGAGGCCAGGCCTTTCATCCTGCTTTCTAGGTCTTTGCTTAAATAGCAACTCTTTCAGTTCTGTCTTCATGAAAAAGCTTTACTCTTCCATACTGGTTTTTCCTTCCACTATTTTTCTTTAACTGATTTGAGAGAGAGAGAAACATTGATTTGCCATTCCATCTGTCCATGCCCCCATTGGTTGACTCTTGAATGTGCCCAACAGGAGGTCAAACCCCCAAACCCTGGCGCATCAGGAGGAGGCTCCAAACAACTGAACTATCTGGCCAGGGCTCCTTCTGCTATTGTCCTCTATCCCAGCCTGTTCCTCTGTACCCTCTGGAATCAGACAGGTGTCCAATTGAAGGTGAAAGTGAACATGAGCTTCAGCCTATGCAGGTAAAGCTGTCCAAAGGAAATAGCACAGAATCCCCCAAATGGGATGGACCTTCAAGACTTCTAAGCTCAGCCTAGAACATGTTTCCTTCCACCTTTCTCTAACTGTTACCTTCCATCTGTACACTAATGACGTCCATGTGTATCCCATCTGTATCTCTCTCCTCCCAGCTCTAGACTCATATCCAACTGTCTCCTTGATATCGCATTCCCACCTGGATGTCTAATAGTCATCTCACATTCAAAATATCCCGCATAGCCCTGGCCGGTTTGGCTCAGCGGTTAGAGCATCGGCCCTTGGTTGCAGTTTGTCCCCAGCCCCGGCTGGGGTCAAGTGGGTGGCAACCAGTGGATGTGTCTCTCTTGCATCAATGTTTCTCTCTCTCTCCCTCCCTTTCTCCCTCCTGCTCTGTCTGAAGATAAATGCAAAAATGTCCTCAAGTGAGGATTTTTAAAAAATGTCCCACATAAAACTCTTTTTTTAAACTTATTTTATTTTTCAATTACAGTTGACATTCGGTGTTATTTTATATTAGTCTCAGGTGTATAGCATAGTGGTTAGATAATTATATAATTTACAAAGTGCTCCCCTCAATAATTCTAGTACCCACCTGTCACCATACATAGTTATTGCGATATTATTGGCTACATCCCCTGTGCTGTACTTTACATTACCATGACTATTCTGTAACTACCAACATGTACTTCTTAACCCCTTCACCTTTTTTATCCAACCCCCAACTCCCTTCCTATCTGGCAAGCATCAGTCTGTTCTCTGTATCTATGAGTCTGTTTCTGTTTTGTATATTTTGTTCTTTAGATTCCACATATAAATTAACTCATATGGTACCTGTCTTTCTGTCTGATTTATTTCACTTAGCATAATCACTCTGGGTCCACCCATGTTGTCGCAGACGGTAAGATTTCATTCTTTTTTATGGCTGAATGACATCCCATGGTATATACAAGTTATGCACCAAATCTTCTTCATCCACTTGTCTACTGATGGGTACTTGGGTTGCTTCCATATCTTTCTTGACTATTGTAAATAATGCTGCAATTAATATAGGGTTGCATATATCTCTTCAAATTAGTGTTTTGGTTGGATTTATACCCAGAAGTGGAATTGCTGGGTCATAGGTAGTTCTATTTTTTATTTTTTGAGGAACGGCCACACTATTTTCCATAGTGGCTGCACCAGTCTGCACCCCCACCAACAGTGCACTAGGGTTCCCTTTTCTCCACATCCTCGCCAGCACTTGTTGTTTGTTGATTTACTGATGACAGGTATGAGGTGATATCTCATTGTGGTTTTAATTTGCATTTCTCTGATGATTAGTGACAATGAGCACCTATTCATTGCCACACAGAACTCTTTTTTTTTTTTTTTATCCTCACCCGAGGACATTTTTCCATTTTTTGTACAGATAGAGTGGGAGGGAGAGAGAGGAAGAGAGAGAGAGAAAGAAACATTGACGTGAAAGGGACACATTAAGTGGCTGCCACCCACACAACCAACCAGGGCCGGGGACAAACTGCAACCGAGGTACATGCCCTAGGTGGGAACCAAACCCAGGTCTCTCTGGACTACAGGCCTACACTCTAACCGCTGAGCCAAACTGGCCAGGGCCAGAACTCTTTTTTAATATATATTTTTAAATCCTTGCCCAAGGATATTTTTCCATTTATCTTCAGATAGAGCAGGAGGGAGAGAGGGAGGAAGAAAGAGTGAGAGGGAGAAACATCAATGCAAGAGAGACACCTCGACTAGTTGCTTCCTGCACGGCCCCAACCAGGGCCTGGGACCAACCACAACCAAGGTACATGCCCTTGGCCGGAATCAAACCCAGGACTCTTTATCCGTGGGCCAATGCTCTAACTGCTAAGCCAAACCAGCCTGGGCCACACAGAAATTATAATATCTGCTCCTTACCATCCACAAAACTGCCCCCCTCCCAGACTTTGCCACTCAGAAAATGGCTTAACTACCTACCCATTTTTCATCTCGTGGCACACATAAACTAATTACTAAAATTCTGTGGCACAGCAAAAATATATTATCTGACAAAAAAAAAAAAAAAGCATAATTTTGATTCATTCACACTGGGTAGATATTGTCATTTTTTAATTTGACAATCTAAGGGAAAAGAGATCAGTGCCCTGACTAAATAGTTAGGTATTGCATGTTTTAAAAATTCTTATGGCATGCTGGTGTGCCAGGTTGAAAATTGCTGATCTAGTAGTTACTCTTGATTTTTCTTTCTGTCATTCCCCCATCCCCATCAGCTAGGTCAGACAAACTACCTCTATAATGTATCCTAAACTCACCCATTTCTTCTGTTTTTCTATTACTACCTTAATCTGTGGCTCACCTGGACAACTGCAATAGCCTTCTGAATGGTCTCCCTGTTTCCACTCTTGCTCCCATCCATTTCAATCCATAAAGCAGCCAAGAGTGGAGCTTTTTTAATCAGTCACCTCACATACAGTTCTAATTTGCACTTAGAATAAAATGCAAAGTCTTTATAATGGTCCATAACACTCCACATGATCTGGCCCTTGCTTAGACCTAATCTCAAGACTCCAATAAATCAGACCCCTTTTTTGGGGTGGGTCTTCTAATAATCTAATTTAATTCCCATCTTAGGGTTTTGAAAAGCTGTTCTGGCTGTCTAGAACTCCCCTCCCTAAAATCTTTGCGCAATTGGTGTCCTTTTTATCATCCAAGACTCAGCTTAAAAGTCACCTTCTCATAGAGGCCTGTTTTGACCACCCATCCAAAGTAGCCACCTCCTTTAAACCTTGGTTTATTTTCTTTATAACATTTATCATTTTGTCATCAACTTGTTTATTTGTTTACTTTTTAATTTTCTGTCTCACCCACCAGGATGCTTCATGAAAATGAGGGCCCTATCTATGCTCTTCACTGCAATATCTCTACAGTGCTTGGCACATGGTAGGCTTTCAGTGGATACTTGTTGAATGAATGAAAGCTTAAATGAATTAATGAATGAACCCTGGCCGGTTTGTCTCAGCGATTAGAGCATCGGCCCATGGACCAGAGAGTCCAGGGTTCGATTCCCACTAATGGCAGGTGCCTTGGTTGCAGCCTGTCCCCGGCCCCGGTTGGGGTCATGTGGGTGGCAACCACTCGATGTGTCTCTCTTGTGTGGATGTTTCTCTCTCTCTCTCTTCCTCCCTCTCTCCCTCCCACTCTATCTGAAGATAAATGCAAAAATGTCGTAGGGTGAGCATATAAAAATATGAATGCATGAATGAATGAATGAATGAATGAATCCATCGATGAAGGAAGGACAGAAGAAGAGACTTACCAGCAGAGAGGTCAGTATGTACAAAGACCTGAGGTTGAGAGTATAGGAGGCTCAAGAGATTAAAAGAGCTCAGAATAATTATCATGAAGTGTGCTGAAAGTAAGCTGAGCACAATGAGGCTGGAGAAAAGGAGAGATAATGGAGAATGTTGGGTTTCAGACTCTCTCCCAAATTCCACGTGAAGTTATTGAACGGTTGTTGTTTTTCCAGCTTTATTGAGATATAATTGACAAATAAAATTATAAGATATTTGAAGTGTATATCATGGTGATTTGATATACGGTTACCTAGTAAAAGGTTTGATTCCCAGTCAGGGTACATGCCAGGATATCAAGCTCAATCCCCAGCAGGGAACTGTTCAGGAAGCAGCTGATCACTCTCCCTCTCCCTTCCTCTCTCTCTCAAATATCAATAAAAGCATTTTTAAAAAATTATACAACACAGTTATCACTATAGTCACCATGTTTTACCTTAGATTCTGGAAACCATATTCATCTTATTTATAGGTGAAAGTTTGTACCCTTTTATCAACCTCTTCCTATTTTACCCATGCCCAGCTCCTGGCAACAGCTTTTCTACTCCCTCTTTCTGAGTTTGTCTTTTTGTGTTTTTTTTTAGGATTCCACATGTAAGTGATACCATGCAGTACTTGTGTTACTCTGTCTGGCTTATTTCATTTAACATAATGCCCTCAGATTCCATCCATGTTATTGCAAATAGCAGAATTTTCCTCTTTCTCATGATGAATAATATTCCCTTGTATATACATACCACATCTTCTTTATTCATTCATCTGTGGATGGACACTTAGGTTGTCTCCATATCTTGGCTATTGTGAATAATGCTGCAATGAGCATGGGAGTGAGATCTCTTTGATACCCTGCTTTCATTTTCTTTGGATAAACACCCAGAAGTGGGATTGCTGGATCATATGGTAGTTCTATTTTTAACTTTTTGAGAAACCTCTCTGTTTCCCATAGTGGCTACACCAATTTACATTCCCAACAGTGCACAAGAGTTCCCTTTCTCCACATACTTGCCAACACTCCTCTGTCTTTTTACTGATAGCCATTTTAACATTTTAAACAGGGAAGGGACTTAATCCAATATGCATTCTAAAAAATCTCATTCTGGGTTCTGTGAGAATAGACTACAAGAAGGCAAAATTGAGAGTGAGAAAGCCACTGATAGGTGCCAGTTAGAAAACACTTGAGCCCTGGCCGGTTTGGCTCAGCGGTTAGAGCGTCGGCCTGCGGTACAGAGAGACCCGGGTTTGGTTCCCGCTAAGGGCATGTACCTCGGTTGCAGTTTGTCCCCGGCCCTGGTTGGTCGTGGGTGTGGCGGCCACTTGATGTGTCCCTTCACATCGATGTTTCTCTCACTCTCTCTCTCTCTCTTCCTCTCTCTCCCTCCCGCTCTATCTGAACAAAAAATGGAAAAATGTCCTCGGGTGAGGATAAAAAAAAAAAAAAAAAAAAGAAAACACTTGAACTCGTCCTCCTGCCCTGGCATGGTAGCTCAGTTGGTTAGAGAATTGTCCTGATACACCAAGGTTAGGGTACGATCCCTGGTCAGGACATATACAAGAATAAACCAATGGCCCAGCTGGTGTGGCTCAGTGGTTGAGCACTGACCCACACACCAGGAGGTCGCTGGTTTGATTCCCGGTTAGGGTACATGCACAGGTTGTGGGCTTGATCCTCAGTGGGGGGCATGCAGGAGGCGGCCAATCAATGTTCTCTCTAGTCCATGTTTTCATCTCTCTCTCCCTCTCCCTTTCTCTCTCCCTAAAAATCAATAAAGAAAAAAACAAAAAACAATGAATGCATAAATAAGTGGAACAAAATTGATGTTTTTCTCTCTCTGTCTTCCTCTCTCTCTAAAAATAAATACATAAACACAATATAAATAAATGACCTTGTCCTCCCAAGATTGGACAAAATCTTGGACAAATGATAGTGATGATGATGGGAAGAAGTGCATAGAATCAAAGGTATTTAGAAGATTATCAACAGGACTTACGGATGAACTAGATGTAAAGAGTGAGGGAGAAGAGGTACCAAGAATAACTTTCATATTTCTGACTCAGGCAGATTAATGGTGTCATTCTCTAAGGTTATATAGAAGGAGGAGCAGGTTTGGGAGAAAGATGCTATGTTCATTTTTTAGACATGCTCCCTTTGAAGCACCCTTGGACTACCCAGTGGCGATATCTAGGTCTGGAGCTCAGGAGAAGGCCAGGGCTGGAAATAGATTTGGGAGTTGTTTGAGCAAGGATGGAAAGTAGATCCATGTTGAGCTCACCCAGGGAAGGTGCAAAGAGTGAGGAGAGAGCCCAGAGCTATAGTGACAGGAAGAGGGTAGGTGGGAGAGAAGGACTGAGAGAGTAGGAAGAAAACTAGGAGGGTCATGGGACAACGGAGAGCTGACTTGCAACAAGAAGGAAGTGGTCGAAAAGTTGAACTTGGGAAAGAATAAAAATAACATTGCCTGAGCCAGTCAGTGATGAGCTTTTCCTTTGGCCACAGGGACTGGTTTTGGCATGGACATGGGACCACTGCAGACCACAGAGACACAAAAAGATTGGTAAAGAAAATTTCTGCCCTGGCCGGTTTGGCTCAGCAGTTAGAGAGTCACAGGTCAATTTCCGGTCAAGGGCACATACCTCAGGTGTGGGTTTGATCCTCAGCCCTAGTCGGAGTCATGCGGGAGGCAACCAGACACATCAATGTTTCTCTCTATCTCTCCCTCTGTTCCCCCTCCCACACTATGTAAAAAGAATCAATAGAAAAATATTCTTGGGTGAGGATTAAAAAACTAAAAAGTAAAATAAAATAAAAAGATTTCTTACTTCCAAGAGTTACCAAGAGACACTTTTATTGTTGTTGTTATTAATCCTTACCCAAGGATATTTTTCCATTGATTTTTGGATAGAGTGGAAGGGAGGGAGGGAGAGAGAGAAATATCAATGTGAGAGAGACACATCAACTGGTTGCCTCCCACAAGATTCCGACCAGGGCTGGGGAACTCAAATCTGCAACACAGTTATGTGCCCTTGACCAGGAATCGAACCCGAACCCTTTGGTGTGCAGACCAATGCTCTAACCGCTAAGCCCAAACTGGCCAGGGCACCAAGAGACACTTTTGCTGATGCTTTTCTTATTATCATCATCGTTACTGTCATTATTATCATTCCAGTTACTTGACTCCAAAGAACTTTGAATTTAGTGACATTGAAATGTATTAATCAATTAAACAAACACTTACTGGGAGTCTACTACGTACCAGGTACTGTTAGAGGAGTTGGGGATACAGCAATAAACAAGAGAGAAGAAGTGTCTGCTCTCATAAAACTTAAATTTTACTAGAGGAGACGAACAGTAAATAAATAAATTTGCAGTGTAAAGCAGTTATTCATATGGAAGAGGGAATAGGACGAAGAATATAATAGAAAGGAAAACATGACGGTGGGAGCTATTTTAAATAGGGTAAGGTGGTCAAGGAGAGCTTCACTAAGGAGGTGATATTTGAGCAGAGACCTGAACAGAGGAAGAAAGGAGCCCTGTGAACATCTAGAGCAATGCTGTCCAATAGATATATAATAACAGCCACATGTGGGTTTTCAAATTTTCTAGTAGCCACATTAGAAAAGGAAAAAAGCAAAGATCAGTAGTTTCCAGGGGTTATGGGGGAGAGAGGGATGCATAGGCAGAGCACAGAGGATTTTCAAGGCATGAAACTATTCTGTATGCTAAATACATGATCCCCTATCATACATGTGTCAAAACCCACAGAATATAGTCGATGTTCTCTCTCATCAATGTTTCTATCTCTTTCTCCCTCTCCCTCTCTCTAAAATCAATAAAGAAAAAAATTTAAAAAACACCATACAATGTACAATACTGAAAGTGAACCTTAATATAAATTATGGACTTTGGATAATACTGATGTATTAATGTAAGTTCATTGACGGTTCCAAATGTACCACTGTGGTGTGGGATGTTGATAGCAGTGTTGATAAACGGTGTACAGTTTATAGGTGGCAGGAGGAGGCATATGGGAACTCTCTGTATTTTCCTTCAGTTTTGCTGTGAACTTGTAAAACTGCTCTAAAAAATTAAGTATATCTATTTATAAACAATTTTTTTTCCTTTATTGATTTTAGAGAAAGAGAACATGAAAGGGAGAGAGAGATAGAAACATTGATGAGAGAACATCAGTTGGTTGCCTCCTGCATGCCCCCAACTGGGGATCTGGCCCACAACTTGGGCATGTGTCCTGGCTGGGAATCAAACCGGCAACCCTCTAGTGCATGAGTCGACGCTCAACCACTGAGTCACACTGTCCGGACTAAAAAAAATATATATATATATAAATACATATATATATATATATTTAATCCTCACCCGAGGACATTTTTGCACTTATCTTCAGATAGAGAGGGAGGGAGAGAGAGAGAGAGAGAGAAACATTGACATGAGAGAGACACACCACACAACCCCAACCAGGGCTGGGGACAAACTGCAACTGAGGCACATGCCCTTAGCGGGAACCGAACATAGGTCCCCCAGGTCCATGGGCCAATGCTCTAACCTCTGAGCCAAACCGGCCAGTGCTAAAGTATATTTTTTACAAAGTGAAAAGCAATGGGTACAATTAATTTTAATTATATATTTCAATAATATAGTTCAAATATCTGCATATTCAGTACTCACAAGCCTACATTTCTTTTATTTTTAATATGTCTTTGTTAATTTTTAGAGAAAGGAAGGAGAGAGAGAGAGAAACATGGGTGTGAGAGAGAAACATAGATCGGTTGCCTCTTGCACCCACCCCGACCAGGGATCGAACCCTCAACTGTGCCCTAACCGGGAACTGACCACTACCTTTTGGTTTACGGGACATCGTTCAATTAACTGAACCACATTGGTCAGGGCACAAGCCTACATTTCTAATATATCTAAAATATTATCATTTCAAAAGGTAGTCAGTACTTAAACCCATTAATTCTGTTTTTAATTCTCCCTTTTGTGTGTGTGTGTGTGTAAACTAAGTCCTCAAAACCTGTGTGCATTTTACTCTTGTAGCGCGTTACAGTTCAGAGTAGCCACATTTCAGCAGTCACACGTGGCTAGTAGCTTCCACATGGGTTGATGTAGACAAAGAACATTTCAGGCAAAGGAAACATTAAGTTCAAAAGTGCTGAGGCAGGAATGGCAAGAATACGGTTGTGCTTGAGGAGAGCCAGCAGGGACAGAAAGGAGTGAGGAGTGGGTGTGCGGAGTGGTAGGTGAGGCTGGTGAGGGACAAGGGCAGGAGCTAGACCCTGGTAGGTCTGATGCAAAGCAGTTTGGGAATCATTCTACGTGTGACTGGGAAACCATGAACGGGTTCTGAGCAGGGAACACATTCTGTCCCTCTGTGACATGAAATGCAGTGCAGATGTTCTTTATCATTATACTGTTTCTAATTATAGGGGAGGCAGTGAGGGGCCCTATATCCCTCTTGCCCAGCACAAGAAAACCAGCTATCTCTCCAATTTCACATTTGTGAACTAGAGGCCCAGAGACTAAGGAAGGCCTGCACCAGGGTGCACAGTAAGTCTTCTCTTGTTATTGCTAATGGGGCATGCGCAGGATCAGCGGACTTTGTGGGGATAGAAGCCAGGCCGGAGTGAGCTGAGGAGTGGGAAGGAGATGGTGAAGTTTGGCAGTGAAGGGAAGGAGAAATGATAGGGTAGCATTGTGGGATCCGGAGCTGAGCGTTGGTTGCTTGTTTGTTTTCAAGCAAGGAAAGACTTGAGCATGTTTGAATACTGATCTGAAGAGAGCAGTAGAGGGTGAGGGGGCGGGAAGGGCGGATCACGGGTGCTGTGAAGTTCCTGAAGAGGTGGCAGGGACCACTGGACAGTGGAGGAAGGCAAAGCGGTGGTGTAGGTAGATCTGGGGACCTGGTGGCGCAGGATTAGCTGCCTCTGTTCCAGCCTTCTACAGCCCCTGTCCTTCCACCATCTGGATTCCTGAGACCTGTGGCTGGCTCTGCCTGCTGCACTCTCCTCTCTGCTTGTCACTCTCAGGCCCCAGACCAGAGACGACCCTGTCAGGGGCTGCTGCCCACCATTTGCCACTTCTCCCTCCACTCTGAGATCCTGTGCTCCTGGGACTGCTGCCGACAACCTGCTTTTTTTAAACACTCTTCCTCTGCTATGCTCTTGTCCCAACTCCTAGATGCTGAGTCACTCTCCCTTCCAAGCCTTCTGCATGAGCCTCCTGGTCTGACATACAAAAGTGAAACATCTACCATGTGTTGAACCCTCAAATGCTTCCCAAATATCAGTCTATTCAGTCCCTACAACTCCGCAAGGAATATGCTGTCATTAATGATCCCATTTTACGGACAAGGAAATTAGGGTTCAGAAAGCATGTGTCTTGTGCAAGGTCTCATAGAAAATGCCTTAGGGAAGATTTGCCCAAGTCTGTAAGCTTCAAAAACTGGCATTCTGTGATGCCACACTGTCTTGTAGATGTCAGGAATAGAGCTAGACATTTTGCAGATGTTTCCTCGGGTGGGCAAAAGGACTGTGGGCATAAGCACCAGAAAATGGGACTCAGCCATGGGGATTGGTTCCACGGGAGAACCATAGAATGTAAGCCCTATGAAGGCAAGGCTTGTGCCTGTTTGGTCACTGCTATATTCCCAGTTCCAGAATAGTATCTGGCACATAATAGCGCACAATAAATGTCTATTGAATGAATGAATGAATGAACTCTGGCCTCTAAGAGGGCCTGATCAAAACACTAAGATGAAATCAGGCAAGAGTACAAGGCAGGGACCAAGAACCGGAACTGGCCCAAGTTAAGGCTTGTTTATAAGAAAAAGACAAAGGTCCAGGATTCTTCCCCAACCCAGTTGGAGGGATCTCATAAGTCAAGCCTAAACCGTACAAGACATTGCATTTCTTGAGCACAATAATCAATTCAGAGAAAAACACATAAACAGCTGCTTTATTCTACATATGATTCCATTATATGGATGTATTATAATTAATTTCACCAGTATCCTATGAATGGACTTTTAGGTAATTTCAAATTTTTTGCTATTACAAATAATGCTGTCTTGAATAACCTTGTATAAATGTCAATTCTCACAGATATGTCACATCTGAAATATAAATTTCTAGATGTGAAATTTTTGAATCAAAAAATGTATGTCATTTCTTGCCCTAGCTGGTTTGGCTCAGCAGTTAGAGCGTTGGCCTGTGGACCGAAGGGTCGTGTGATTGATTCCTGGTCAAGGACCCACTGGGGTTGGGCAGGAGGCAACCAATTAATGTGTCTCTTTCACATTGATGTTTCTTTCTCTCTCTCTACCCTTCCCTCTTTCCATTCTATTTAAAAATTAATTTAAAAATATCCTTGCATGAAGATTAGCAACAACAAAAAAAGGTATATGCATTTTTAATCTTCATAAATATTGCCATATTGCCCACCATTGAGGTTGTACCAATTTATACTTCCTTTCAACATGTGTTAGTTGATCTGCTTATCATATTCAGGCCAAAACACTGTTGCCAAAATTTTTGACCCTTGATAGTCTGATAGGAGAAAAATGAAATGCCACCAAGAGTAGTTTACACTACTTTAAAAAAATTTTTTTTTCTCTATTGATGTTGGGGGGGGGGGGTGGAGATAGAAACATCGATGAGAGAGGACATCAATTGGCTGCCTCCTGCTTGCCCCCACTGGGGATTTGGCCCACAACTTGGGCATGTACCCTGACCAGGAATCAAACTGGTGACCTCTTGGTGCATGGGTCAACGCTCAACCACTGAGCCACATTGGCTGGGCTACACTATTCTTATTATAAATGAGAATGACCATCTTTTCATGGATCTAAAATGTTGTTTTTTAAAATCCTACTACTTTTTTTTTTTTTAATCCTCATCCGAGGACATTTTTCCATTTTTTGTTCAGATAGAGAAGGAGGGAGAGAGAGGAAGAGAGAGAGAGAGAAACATCAATGTGAAAGGGACACATTGATTGGCCGCCACCCGCACGACCCAACCAGGGCTGGGGACAAACTGCAACCGAGGTACATGCCCTTAGCGGGAACCGAACCCAGGTCTCTGTGGATCGCAGGCCGACACTCTAACCGCTGAGTCAAACCAGCCAGGGCGCATTTTCTTTTAATGTAGCACTTTTTCAAGGTCAGCCTCTCCTTTTTTATGGCTACTTAGTATGAAATTTATTCTATGCAGTAATTTATTTTACTATTTGCTCTTTGACACTTTGATGATTTCCAATTTGTTAAACTGAAACAATGCTACAACAAATTTTCTTCTACATGTGCTATTATTTCTTTAGGCTTATTCCTATAAGTGGTCTTTGGCTGCTTTAAATCATAAACTGGTTTGAAGCTAAGTAGGTTGGTGTGGGATGGGAAAGGCTTCAGTTTAAGAATTTTATCTACTGTCTTCAGCACATAAAACATACCCACTTACCAATTTGTTCTTAAATCCGAACTTCCTTCATATCATAAATTGCTCTGCATCCCCCTGAACAAATGACATTACATCAGTGGTCAGGGCACATACAAGAATTAACCAATGAATGCATAAATAAGTGGAACAACAATTCGATCTTTCTTTCTCTCTAAAAATCAATCAATAAATTTTTTAAAATTATGCCATTAGGTTGGAGGCCACAATCTCTATATCCTCTCCAACAGGCTTTTATTCACCTTCATTTAGTAAACATTTACCTATTTCTATTTCCTATCAGATGTTGGGGAGGTAAGGGAACCCTTGCATTGATGTGCTTAGTAACAGATGTTGATTTGCAAGATATTGGGTGGCAAAGGGTAGAATATTTCAGTGTTTGGCTTAGAAAAACTCAGGCTGAAAACTGAAATAGTTTGTCTGCTCCACATACTTTGGTTGTTGTTGCTTTTAACTTAAAAAAAAAAAAACTTTATTGAGATATAGTTTACATGCAATAACATGCACCCATTTTAAGAGTCTGGTAAGATGAGTTTTGAGAGCTATAACCACAATAAAAAACAGAACATGCCCATCACCCACAAAGCTCCCTTATGTTATTAATCTTTTTAAAAACTTATTTTGAAATAATTATAAATTCCCAGGAAGTAGCAAAGACAGGTCTCGTGTACCCTTCGCTAGTTTTCCCCAGTGGTTACATCTTACATAATTACAGTGCGATACGAAGAGCAAGAAATTACAATTGTACAATGTGAATAAATAGCTCTGTGTCATGTTATCACCTCTCAATTCCGGCAACCACCACTGCAATCAAGATGCAGAACTGTCCCGTCACCACAAAGAGCTCCTTCACGCTGCCTCATGTCACACTCCCCACTCCTCCCACATCCCTTTTCCCTGGCAACTACTAATCTGTATTCCATCTCATAATTTTGTCTTTTCGTTAGGCAGATGGAATTATACAGTATGTGACATATCGAGATGGCTTTTTTTACTCAGCCCTTGAGATCCATCTAAATTGTTGTGTATTAAGTTTGGTCCCTGTCATTGCTGCATAATATTCTATGATATTTGTTTCCTAGAGCTAACAAATTAGCACAATCTTGGAGGCTTCAAAACAACAAAAAAGTATCCTCTCACAGTTCTGGAGATCAGAAGTCCTAAATCAAGGCATCGGCAGAGCCACACTCCCTCCAAAGGCTCTAAAGGAGAATCCTTCCTTCCCTCTTCCAGCTTCTGTAGCTCCAGCCATTCCCTGGCATATGGCTGCATCACTCTAATCTCTGTCTCCATCTTCACATGGCCTTCTCCGCTATGTCTGTATCTTCTTTTCTATTTCTAATAAGGACACTTGTCATTGGATATGGGGCCCACTCAAATAAACTGCCAAGCCAAACTGACCAGAACTCTATGATCATTCTTGACATTGGATACAGTGATTCCTCTCACTTTATTCCTTGTTTTAAACATTGTTTTAGCTATTCTAGTTCCTTTGACTTTACCTATATATTTTAGAATATTATCTATACCTACCTAAAAAAGCTTGCTGGGATTTTAATAGGAATTTCATTACTCTTATATATAGATTTGGGTAAAATTGACATCTTTACTATGATGAATCTTCCAATCCATAAACACAGTATATCTCTCCATTTATTTAAATATGCTTTGATTTTTTTTCAAAAGCATTTTGTGGTTTTCACCGTATGAATCTTGTGCATGTTTGATTTATACCTGTGCAATGTTTTTTTTAAATCCTCACCTGAGGACATTTTTGCATTTATCTTCAAACAGAGTGGGAGGGAGAGAAGGAGGAAGAGAGAGAGAAACATCGATGTGAGAGAGACACATCAACAGGTTGCCATCCACACAATCCCAACCAGGGCAGGGACAAACTGCAACCAAGGTACATGCCCTTAGCGGGAACCGAACCCAGGACTCTCTGGTCTGCAGGCCAATGCTCTAACCACTGAGAAAACTGTCCAGGGCTATACCTATGCCATTTTTAAGTGATTGAAAATGGTATTCTATTTTTATTTTTATTTATTTATTTTTTATCCTCACCCGAGGACATTTTTTCATTTTTGTTCAGATAGAGTGGGAGGGAGAGAGAGGAAGGGAGAGAGAGAAACATCGACACAAAAGAGACACATTTAGTGGTTGCCACCAGCACAACCCAACCGGGGCTGGGGACAAATTGCAACCAAGGTACGCACCCTTAGTGGGAACCAAACTCGGGTCTCTCTGACCTGCAGGCCGATGCTCTAACCACTGAGCCAAACCGGCCAGGGCAAAAAATGGTATTCTCTTTTTAATTTAACTTTGGTGTCCATGTGTTCGTTACTAATACATAGAAATACAATTGATTGTTGTATGTTGATGTAGTATCCTGGGACCTTGTCAAATGCACTTATTAGTTCTAGGGGGCTTTTTTTTTTTAGGTTTCTTGGGATTTTCTACATAGACCATCATGTTACAAACAATGACAGTCTTCTTTCTTTCTTTTTTCCAATCTGTATGCCTTTTATTTCCTTTACTACTCTTCTTTTTTTTAATCCTCACTCGAGGATACTTTTCCATTTATCTTCAGATAGAGTGAGAGGGAGGGAGAGAGAAAGAGAGAAACATTAATGTGAGAAAGATACATCAATTGGTTGCCTCCTGCACAACCCCAACCAGGGCTGGAGACTGAACCACAACCAAGGTACATGCCCTTGACCAGAATCAAACCCGCGACTATTTGGTCCATGGGCTGACGCTCTAACTGCTAAGCAAAACTGGCCAGGGCTCCTTCTCTATTCTTATTGCACTGGTTTATTGAACTTCCAGGACTTTGTTGAATAAGATTGGTGAGTGTGGAAATCCTTGCTTTGTTCCCATTCTTAAGGGAAAAGCAAAAAGTATTGAATTTTGTCAAGTGCTTTCTCTTTATCAATTGATTTTATGTAGTCTACTAATATGTTGGATTATATTAATTGTTTTTGAATATTAAACTAGCCTTGCATCCCTAGAATAAATCTCATATGGTCATTGTGCATAGTTTTCACATATATTGCTGAATTCTATTTGCTAGTATTTTGTAAAGGATTGTTGTATCTATCTTCATATTGAAGGATATTGGTCCACAGTTGCCTTTTTGGGGAAGGCAGGGGTATTGTTGTCTTGCTTTGAAAGCAAGTAATACTGGCTTCATAAAATGAGTTAGGAAATGTTTCCTCTCTTTAATTTTCCTAACGTAATTATATAGAATTGGTTAATTCTTCTTTAAATGTCCTGCACTAAAACTATTTGGGCATAGGGATTTCTTTTTGGGGAATTTTAAAGTTATAAATTCAATTTCCTTAATAGTTATAATGCTATTCAAATTATCTACTTCATACTGGGTGACTTGTAGTAGTTTGTGCTTTTTGAAGAATTAGTCCATTTCATCTAGGTTGTTAAATTTATGTAACATTGTTCACAGTCTTTCTTTATTCGTTTTTTTGTTTGTTTGTTTGTTTGTTTTTATCTCTGCAGGATCTGTAGTGATATCTTCTGTTTTATTCCCAATATTAAGAATTCTTCTCTTGCCCTGGCCAGTTTGGCTCAGCGGTTAGAGCGTCCGCCTGCGGTCCGGAGAGACCTGGGTTCGGTTCCCGCTAAGGGCACGTACTTCGGTTGCAGTTTGTTCCCGGTCCTGGTTGGTCGTGCGGGTGGCAGCCACTCAATGTGTCCCTTTCACATCGATGTTTCCCTCTCTCTCTCTTCCTCTCTCTCCCTCCCACTCTGTCTGTACAAAAAATGGAAAAATGTCCTCGGATGAGGATTAAAAAAAAAAAAGAATTCTTCTCTTGCCTTGGCTGGTTTGGCTCAGTGGTTGGAGCGTCAGACCACAAACCAGAGAGACCCGGGTTCAGTTCCTGCTAAGGGCAGGTACCTTAGTTGTAGTTTGTCCCTGGCCCAATTGGGGTTCGTGTGGATGGTAGCCAGTTGATGTGTCTCTTTCACATTGATGTTTCTCTCTCTCTCTCCCTCCCTCTCGCTCTCTCTGAAGATGAATGCAAAAATGTCCTTGGGTGAGGATAAAAATTAAAAAAAAGGCCTGGCCAGTGTGGCTCAGTTGTCGAGCAGCGACGCATGCCCCAAGAAGTCGCCAGTTCGATTCCCGGTCAGGGCACATGCACAGGTTATGGGCCTGATCCCCAGTGGGGTCATGCAGGAGGTGGCCGATCGATGTTCTCTCTCATCGATGTTTCTATTTCTCTCTCCCTCTTCCTTCCTCTCTCTCTAAAATCAATAAAGAAAACTTTTTTTTTAAAAAAAGAATTCCTCTCTCTCTCTCTCTCTCTCTCTCTCTCTCTCTCTCGTCAGTCTTGCTATAGGTTTGTCAGTTTGCTAATCTTTTCAAAGACCAGATTTTTCATTTCATTAATATTCTGTATCTCCTTCCCGACTTTATGGATTTCTGCTCTTTATTATTTCCTTCTTTCTGTTTTTTTTGTTTACTTTGTTCTTCTTTTCTACTTTCTTAAGGTAGGAGCTTAGATTGTTGATTTGAGACTTTTTCTAAGGTAAGCATTTAGTACTGTAAACTCCCCCTCAACGCTGCCTTTCCTATGTCTCAAACATTTGATATGTTGTGGTTTCAATTTCATTCAGTTTAATGTACTTTTTATTTCCTTTGAGACTTCTTCTTTGACCTAAAGATTGGAAATGTGTTACTTACTGGTAAACAAAGGGCGCTGTGGCGGCACGGGGTCCGGGATGTGACCGCGGGCTGAAAGTGCCGCAGTAGCTTCGGCGGGTGCAGCTACATCGATGGCTTCGAGGCTCCAGGGTCTTTACAGATTGAGGAAGAGGACCCGATCCCCTCCTTCCTCAGGTCATAAGAAGCTGGCCTTGGTGCAGTAGGAGCTTGAAACAATGGAGGAGCAGAAAGTGAAGCGAAGTCCTAAGTCTTTTAGTGCCCACTCGACTCAGGTTGTTAATGCAAAAAAAAAAAAAAAAAAATGCCATTCCAGTTAGTAAAAGCACAGGGTTTTCAAATCCTGCATCACAGCCAATCTCTCAGCGACCAAAGTTAAAGAGTGATGAAAGAAAAGACGAAACCTCAGGGTGGAGAAGGAAAAGGTACTCAGTCAACTCCAATTCAGCATTCCTTCCTCACTGATGTTGCAGACGTTCAGGACATGGAGAAGGAGCTTCTCAGCCTTTTGAATGATTTCCACTCTGGAAAACTTCAAGCATTTGGACATGAATGTTCCATTGAACAGATGGAACATGTTCGGGGAATGCAGGAGAAATTAGCTCGCTTGAATTTGGAGCTGTATGGGGAGATAGAGGAACTTTCTGGGGATAAAAGGAAAACAGCTAGTGACTCTAACTTGGATAGGCTTCTGTCTGATTTAGAAGACTTGAATTCTTCCATACAGAAACTCCATTTGACAGATGCACAGGATGTTTCAAACACTTCTGACACTTCCACCAGCTAAAATGAAATGCAGTTGCTGTCTTGTGGTTTGAAGAAAAACAGCATTCTTTACTTTTCCAGCTGAATCCAGTAGCAGAATCATCTTCCACAATAAGGAGTTCAAGTCATTAAAGTGCAAGTGCAATGATTGTTTTCACATAACTGCTTCTAGTAAATCCAAGGTGCTGAATTCACCATAACTGGAGACTGAGGCCTTGTCGAAGGCTTAATCCGGAAATGAGGTACAGAGGTTGTGCTGCTATGCTTATTATTGTTGCCTTCTGAGGTTATACTTGAAATTCATTGTGCTGAATGTTTTTGACGGGGCTGATGGATTTATGCCTCCTGTGCTCACCAAATTTATTCCACCGTTGATCTAAGTTGATGATGCCCAGGCTTTTGTGGCAGCTCAGTTTCAGGTTACGTTCGACAATCAGTACACACACTGGTGTGTTTTCCAGTGCCAGTGGTAACAAAATGTGAAATGAGTATTTGTGAAATTTGCTATTTTTAATAAAGTGATTGTTTAAAAAAAGAAAAAGAAAGAAATGTGTTACTTACTACCTGTATAGAGATATTTCTGGAGGTTATCTTCCTAATTTGAGTCCATTGTAGTCATATATTCTGTATAATTTCAATTCCTTTAAATTTGTTGAGGTTTGTTTTATAACCTGATATGGTTGATCTTGGTATATGTTCTGTAGATGCTTGAAAAAAATGTGTCTTCTTCTGTGGTTGGGTAGTGTTCTATAAATATTGATTACATCCTGTTGGTTAATGGTGGTGTTGAATTCTATCTATGTCCTTATTGATTTTGTCTAATAGTTTTGTTTTTTTTTATCCTCACCCAAGGACATTTTTCCATTTTTTGTTCAGATAGAGTGGGAGGGAGAGAGAGGAAGAGAGAGAGAGAAACATCGACGTGAAAGGGACACATTGAGTGGTTGCCACCCACACGACCCAACCAGTGTCAGGGACAAACTGCAACAGAGGTACGTGCCTTTAGCAGAAACCGAACCCAGGCCTCTCTGGACCGCAGGCCAACACTCTAACTGCTGAGCCAAACCGGCCAGGGCTATTTTGTCTAATAGTTTTATCAATTGCTGAGAGAGGTGTGGAAGTCCCCAACTGTAATTGTAGGTTTGTCTATTTCCCCTTTCAGTTCTACCTATTTTTATTTTGCAGCACTGTTTTTAGTGCATACACATTCAGGTTTGTTATGTGTTCTTGATGAACTGATCTTTCTTTCATTATGTAACAGCCCTCTCTTGCCCTAGTAATTTTCTTTGCTTTCAAGTCTACCTTATCTCATCTTATTATAACCATTCCTGCTTCTTGTGATTAATGTTTGTGTGCTGTATCTTTTTCTATCCTTATACTTTTAACCTTATATCATTCTGTTTAAAGGGAGTTTACTTTAGATATCATATAGTTGAACCATATTTTTAAAGAATCCACTGCCAGACTTTGCCTTTTAATTGGCCTATTTAGACCATTTACATTTAACACAATTACTGATAAGTTAAGGCTTAAGTGTGTTGTTTAATTTTTTTGTTTTCTGTTTTTCATTTTTAAAATGTTTTTCCTTTACTGACTTTAGAGAGTGAGGGAGAAATAGAAACATTGATAAAAGAGAATATGGATTGGCTGCCTCCTGCATTACCACCCCCTCAACCCCCCACCCCTGCCTCCACCCCCGACTGGGGATCGGGCCCAGAACCTGGGCATGTGCCCTGACTGGGAATCGAACCAGTGACCTCTTGGTGTATGGGTTGCTGCTCAACCACTGAACCACACCAGCCAGGCTGTTTTCTATTTTTCATTTCTCTGTCTTTTTTTTCCTGTGTACTGTGGGTTACATGAACTTTTTTTTTTAGAATTACATTTTGATTTAAGTATAATATTAAGTACTTAATTTTACACTTAAGTATAATAGTATTTTAAGTATAATATTATTATTATTATTTTTTAATCCTCACCCGAGGACACTTGCATTTATCTTCAGATAGAGCAAAAGGAAGAGAAGGACAAAGAGAGAGAGAGAGAGAGACATCAATGTGCGAGAGACATATCTAGCAGTTGCCACCCACACGACCCCAACCAAGGCAGGGACAAACTGCAACCAAGGTACGTGCCCTTAGTGGGAACTGAACCCAGGACTCTCCAGTCTGTGGGCTGAAGCTCTAACCGCTGAGCCAAACAGGCCAGGGCTAAATATAACATTCTTATATAGCTTTTTCAGTGGTTGGTCTAGTCCACTAGTGTTGGCATTTTACCAGTTCAAGTGAAATCTTAACTCTCATTATGTCCCTATTTATAACGTAATTCTGTTAATATTTTCTCTACATATATTGAAAACATTAGATAATATTATAATTTTTTTTTTTTGGTACGTGCTCCTAGTGGGAACCGAACCCAGGACTCTCTGGTCCGCAGGCTGACGCTCCAACCTCTGAGCCAAACTGGCCAGGGCGACAATATTATAATTTTTGCTTCTACTGTCAAACTTAGAACACTCAAGAGAAGAAAAGTTCACTGTATTTCTGTATATTTGCTTTCTCTTGTCCTTTTTTTATACCTAATATCCCAAGGTTCCTTCTGTTACCATTTCCTTTCTATTTAGAGAACTTCCTTAACAATCCCTAAAAGGTACATCTGCTGGCAATTCATTCACTTAATTTTCTTCATCTAAGAGTGTTTTGGTTTATTCTCATTTTTGAAAAATGGTTTCACCAGGTATCAGATTCTAGGTTGACAGTTTCCTTTCAGTTTTTGAAAATGCTATGCTACCTCCTTCTGGCCTCTATGGTGTCTGACAAGAACTCTGCCATCATTTGAATTGTTTTCTCTCTATAGGTAATGTGCCATTTCTCTCTGGCAGCTTTTGAGGTTATTTTCTTGTCACAAGTTTGACTATGATGTGTCTTATCACTGGTTTATCCTGTTTGAATTTTGCTCGGCTTTGTGAACCTGTAGGTTTCATCTTTTGCCAAATCCGTGGAAATTTCAGCGTTATTTCTTTGAATACTCTTTCTCTTCTTCTTCTGTGACTCCAGGGACATGAGGGTTAGATCTTAGTCCATGTTCCTGAGGCAATGTACTCAAAAAAATTTTTTTCTATCTTCTTTCTGTTGTTCAGATTGGGTAATTACTAACTTTCTATTTCCAAGTGTATGATTATCTCCTCTGTCCTCTCCTTTCTTTTGTAGAGTCCACTCACCGAGTTTTTATTTAAATTAATGTATTTTTCAGTTCTAAAATTTCCACTTGGTCCTTATTTATATATGATACTGCTTTACCAAGACTTAATATTTCTTTGTTGAAAATTACTATTTTCTCATTTGTTTCAAATGTTTTTGTCATTGAACACATCCTTTTCAGGTCATTCTAACATCTGTGTCATTTTGGTATCAGGAGTCTACAAATTGTCTTTTATGACTCAAGTTCAGACTTTTCTGGTCTTGTTATGACAAGTCACTTTTTATTAAGACCTGGACATTTTGGACATTGTGTTATAAAACTCTGGATCTTATCTTTCTCTTATATTTGAGCAGGCCTCCTTAATATTGCTTCTGTGGGGAAAGGGGGATGCCGCCTCATTCCTGCCAGGTGGGAACCGAAGTCCAGGTTCTCCACTTGGCCTCCATGGACTCCTACTGCCAGGCAGGGGTGGGAGTTCACGCTTCCTAGGCCTTCAATGATACCACAGTGGCTGAGAGGGCGAGGGTTACCTCTTTACTTCTCCCATGTGGCCTCCATTGATACTGTGGGGAGAGATGGCCTTGTTATTGCTGATCAGTGGTGAAAGTCCTGAGTGGAACTAGGTCTCTTCTGATGCCATCCTAGAGGGGAGAGGAAGTGGTGTCTCATTACAGCCTGGCAAGGGTATACATCTAGTCTCCACTTGGCCTTGGCTGATGGGGGTACAGATGGGGCCGGAATACAGGGAGCATTATCTAAATATTGTCCGTCTTTCTAGTCTGCTCCTTTCCTGGTTCTTTGACAAGAGAAAGCAGGTTTTTTGGGGGGCTCCTGTCTGTACCCACTGGCATTTTTGGGTTGCTGGCTTCTCCAGTACCCAATATGACGTATATGAAGCAAAAAAAAAACCTCAGAAAACTCACTGCTGAATCATTCCTTTGGTCTTGACATCCCTAGCCAGTTTGCCTTCATCTCTTTCAGATTCTTGTTTGTTTTATATATAATGTCCAGGGATTTTAACTGTACTTAACATGAGAAATAGCATAAGGTATGCCTGTTCCATCTTTCTGGAAGCAAAAGGTGCTCCACATATTTTTTAAAAAATTAAAGACATTTAAAAACCACACATTTGTCATAAAAATGTACTTCTGATTTCTCATGAAACATTGAAAGATGTCATCCTGGCTTGCACTTCTGTCTGGTAACAATTGACTGGAGCTGGGCATCCACTGCCCATATAGGTGGGTGATGAGTTCATTGTAGTTCCTGCCCCTCTTGCAATGAATGTATTTATTCTTACAAAAGGCTTATATCCCTAGTTATTATATTACCAACAGAGTCTGAACTTGCTACCTCTGTAGCAGAAGTTGTGTTTGATTTCCAGGGACGTGTTGGTCACAACGATTAGATGCGATACCAGAAAAGGAGCCACTGGCAGGTTCCTTAAAAGATTCTGCTACATCATTTCAGTAGTGTTCTTGCTCTCCCAGCACAATACTGTGTGTTAGCACAGACTGTTCTGAGTGATTACAGTAAAAAAAAAAGTTCCCTCTCTCATCTCAGGAAACAACTAGCTCATTCCTTCTCCTAAGAAACCCCTAATCGTGAAATAACCTAGAGTTATGCTTCCAGCCCATTCTTGTGGAAAGCAGGACAGAGTCAGCCAGTTGGCCCAAGAAACATTAAGTCAGCAGAAGCCTTGGATTCTCAGTGGCTACAAAGTGAAGCCCTGAGGGGAGGTGGCTTTGTGCTCTAAAAGAGCCAAAAATGCTGTTGGTAGCTCCAGTCAGATTGGTGATCCCAGAAATGTGGAAGTTATAATAGTTCTAAGGAGAGGCTTGAAAAATATCTATTTCTCATCATGGATTCAAAGTAGCTCTGTTAACTGGGTCAGTTCTGCCATTTCAGTGTCCAAACCTGTCAGCTCCGGTGGGGAGGCAAAATCACTCTCAAGGCAGATGTTTTCAAAGTTCTGAGTTCAGTGACCCCTTTCGGGGACATGAGGCTTTACAAGCCACTTGGCCTCTTTGATCTAGAGCATGCTGGCTTCTTCCTGAGAGGGAACTACCAAGAGGAAGCCACTGAACGTCTGTTGCCTGAATCTCACCCCTTGATGTCCCCAGCTCACCATCCCCAGCCTTCTGACCAGAGCTGACAAATGTTGAGCAACTTCTTGCTGTTTGGATAAGGCACAACCCAACAACTGATAGTAGGCGTGGGCTTCCTGCAGGAACCTTGGCTTCCCTTAGATGCTATTTAGCATTAAATTCAGAAAAAACCTCCTTCCTCTCTTTCAGGATTCCAACCAAGTCTCATTCACTGGCTCATGTACCTGATTTGAAACATTCTTGAAACTACAGTGAATTATGTACATGATTTGCTATCATTTGTTTAAAAAAGTGTGTGTGTATGTGTGTATAAGCAGATTATCTCTGGGATACTCAAAATACTGGTTTCCTTTGGGAAGGGAAACTGGATGACTAGAATAGATTTTTTATTATATGTCCTTTGAACCACATAAATTACCCATATAAAAAAGTTAAATGAAAAAATTATTTTATTCTTTATTGATTTTAGAGAGAGGAAGGAAGAGGGAGAGAGAGATATGAACATCGATTGGTTGCCTCCTGCATGCACCCCACTGGGTATTTGGCCCACAACCTGGGCATGTGCCCTGACCAGGGATGGAACCGATGACCTCTTGGTGCATGGGTCAATGCTCAACCACTGAGTCACATCGACCAGGCAAAACAAACCTTTTTTTAAAGAGGGAGAGAAAAACATCGATATGAGAGACACATCAATTGGCTGCCTCCTACCCGACCCTGACTGGGGATCGAACCTGCAACCCAGTGACATGCCCTTGATCAGGAATCGAACCCGTGATGCTTCAGTCTGAGGGCCTAACTGCTGAGCCAAACTGGCCAGGGCTAAATAAAATATTTAAATGTACTTGCCAAAGCATTCAGTGGTCTCCCTTGTGTACTGAGTTGCAGCAGTTAGGGTTAAAAAGCACAAGCCAAAGGGGTTGAGTCCCATTTACCAGAGTGCAGGGGAGGAAGGGGGCAAGGGTAATAATTGATGCTGGGTTTGTTTTGTTTTGTTTGTTTTTAGAGAGAGAGGAATAGAAAGAGAGAGAAACATCGATCAGTTGTATCCCATATATACCCTGACCAGGAATCAAACCAGTGACCTTTCAATGCATGGGGTGATGCTCAACCAAGCTGCACCAGCCAGGAGAGTGATACTGTTTAGAAGGAATTTGCCCTCTCCGAGTGTTTAATCATCGATTATAAAGAACCTAACAGCTTTCTGACCCATCTGCCCCCAACCTCAGTTCTATTCTCTACCACCTACTTGGTCAAAAAGATCCAGTCCAAACTCTGCTCCTTGTTATTCAAACTACTTAAAGAACAGGGGTCTTGGCCCTGGCCGGTTGCTCATTGGTTAGAGCGTCGTCCCGCAGACCAGAGAGTCTCAGGTTCGGTTCCCACTAAGGGCATGTACCTCAGTTGCAGTTTGTCCCCGGCCCTGGTTGGGGTCATGTGGGTAGCAACCAATTGATGTTTCTCTCTCCTTCTCTTTCCCTCTCTCCCGCCCGCTCTACCTGAAGATAAGTGCAAAAATGTCCTCAGGCGAGGATAACAACAACAAAAAAAGAATAAGAGTCTTGGTCCTTGCTTTGACCAGCTCATAACATTGCTGTCTTTTTAAAATTATTATTATTTTTAATCCTCACCTGAGGATATTTTTACATTTATCTTCAGACAGAGTGAGACGAAGAGTGAGGAAGAGAGAGAAAGAGAAATGTCAATGTGAGAGACACATCGATTGGCTGCCAACCACACAACCCAACCACAAACCACAACTGAAGTATGTGCCCTTGGCCAGACTCAAACCCAGTACTCCCTGGTCTGCAGGCCAATGCTCTAACCGCTGAGCCAAACTGGCCAGGGCTAACATTGCTGTCTTCCTTCATTTATGAGTACCCAATGTAAATGAAGTCTTCTCATATACTGTTAAGACATCAAAGCAATGCTTTCCAACAAACACAATGAAATGTTCTCTATCACTCTTTAAAAAACAAAAAAGTTTTTATGGATTTTTTAGAGTGAGGGGAAGGGAGATAGAAACATTGATGTGAGAGAGATACATTGATCGGCTGCCTCTTGCATGCCCCCTACACGTGATTGAGCCCACAACCAGGCATGTGTCCTGACTGGAAATCCAACCAGGACCTCATGCAATGACCCGATCATTCCACCGAGTCACACTGGCCGGATTTTATCACTCATTTTTTTTTTTCTCCTTTAGGTAAATATAATCTAATGAGGTTTGCTTTCCCTTCATTCTATAACCCAGAGCTCAGAAATAAAAGGTATCTTTGAATGAAAAGTTATGTACCTACTTTAAGCTTTGATTAATATTCTGCTTTCCTCTCAGGCCTTTTGAACTGGCCTCTGCCCTTTCCCATAAATATGTATACACTTACCCTGGCTGGTTTTGCTCAGTGGTTAGAGCATCAGCCCGAGGAGCAAAGAGTTGTGGGTTTGATTCCAGTCAAGGACACATAACTTAATTGCAGTTCAACCCTGGCCCTGGTCAGGGTTGTGCGGGAAGCAACCAATCAATGTGTCTCTCTCATCGGTGTTTCTCTCTCCCCCTTCTTCCCACTCTATCTGAAAAATCAATGGAAAAATATCCTCAGGTGAGGGTTAAAAATATATACACACAACAAATACACACACTTAAAGCCATTGTGACTAAAAAATTCAGAAAAGTTTATGTAGACAAAACATAATAAAAATAACCTAACACAGATCCATAGCACCAGATCTTGCTGGAAAGACTCCAGCTGGCTTCTCCATTATGACTGATTAGCGATTCACTTAAGAAAATGCCACTTGGCTAAAGATTTGCTCTATAAAAAAAGAATAAGCAGGACCCTACTCAAATGCCAAATCCTGTATTTCCAATTATGTACTTTTCCTTTTGAGGAGAACCTTATATTCAAGCCCCACTGTTGACATTTATGACTCAAAATGCTGCAAGACTGCCCTGGTTGGGTAGATTAGTTGGTTAGAGTGTCATCCCAATACGCCAAGGTCGAGGTTTGATCCCCAATCATGGCACATACAAGAATCAACCAATGAGTATATAAATAAGTGGAACAACAAGACAATGTCATTTTCCCTCCCTTTCTCTCTCGTTATAAAATCAATACATAAAATTTTTTTAAATGCTGCAAGACTAATAAAATCTGAAAAAGAAATTACAAAATCAATTCCATTTAAAACAGCTTTCTTCCTACGCACCCACCCCCAAAAAACTTAGGAATTAACCTAACCAAGTAGGTGAAAGACTTACACCATAAAAACTATAAAACACTGCTGAAATTAAAAACATAAATGAAAGATATTCCATGTTCATAAATCTATATAACAGACTTATTATAAAGCCCGGCCAGTGTGGCTCAATGGTTGGGCACTGACCCATGCACCAAGAGGTTGCTGGTTCAATTCCCGGTCAGGGAACATGCCCAGGTTGTGGGCCCAACCCCAGTGGAAGGCATGCAGGAGGCGGTCATTTGATGTTCTCTCTCATCAATGTTTCTATCTCTCCCCTCCTCTCTCTCTCAAATCAATAAAGAAAAAATATTTAAAAAATAAAAAACTTACTACAAAGCTACAGTAATCAAAACTGTGTGAAACTGGCATAAAGACAGACGTATGGGCCAACAGAATAGAACAGAGTACAGAAATACTTTCATACATATGGCCAAATGATTTTTTTTTTTTTCATTTTTTGTTCAGGTAGAGTGGGAGGGAGAGAGAGGAACAGAGAGAGAGAAACATCGACGTGAAAGGAACACATCGAGTGGCTGCCACCCGCACGACCGACCAGGGCCAGGGACAAACTGCAACCGAGGTACGTGCCCTTAGCGGGAACCGAACCCGGGTCTCTCTGGACCACAGGCCGACGCTCTAACCGCTGAGCCAAACTGGCCAGGGCTGGCCAAATGATTTTTGACAAAGGTGCTAAGACTACTGAATGAGGAAAACTCTTTCAACAGATGGTGCTGCAAAATCTGGATATCCACATGCAGAAGAATAAAGTTGGATCCTCATCTAATAACTATATTTAAAAGAATTCAAAACAGCCCTGGCCGGTTTGGCTCAGTGGTTAGAGCGACGGCCCGCGGAGCAATGAGTCCCGGGTTTGACTCCAGTCAAGGGCACATACCCCAGTTGCAGTTTGTCCCTGGCCCTTGTCAGGGTCATGCAGGAGGTGACCAGTTGATGTTTCTCTCTCCCCCCTTCCCTCCCACTCTATCTGAAGATAAATAGAAAAATATCCTCAGGTGAGAATTAACAAAACTCAAAATAGATCTATGACCTAAAACTTATAAAACAGGACAAAAACTTCACACCACTGGGTTTGGCAATTTCTTGAATATGACATCAAAAGCAACCACAATAAAAAAGAGAAATTGGACTTAATAAAAATTTTAAAATTTTCTGCATCAAAAGACACTATCAGCAGAGTGAAAAGGCAACCCACAGAATGGGAGAAAATACTTGTAAATCATATACATCACGCACCACTTAACAGGGATACATGCCCTGGCCGGTTTGGCTCAACAGTTAGAGCATCAGCCTGCGGACCGGAGAGTCCCGGGTTCAGTTCCCACTAAGGGCATGTACCTCGGTTGCAGTTTGTCCCCAGCCCGGTTGGGGTCATGTGGGTGGCAGCCACTCGATGTGTCTCTCTTACACCCATGTTTCTCTCTCTTCCTCCTGCTCTATCTGAAGATAAATGCAAAGTCCTCAGGTGAGGATAAAAAAAAACACAACAGGGATACATTCTGAGAAATGGGGTCACTAGGTATAGGCAATTGTAATACAATGGTGTTTGTGTATTTAAACAAAGAAAAGGAAGTGTAAAATTATGGTATAGCCCTGGCCAGTTTGTTCAATGGTTAGAGTGTTGACCTGCAGTCCAGAGAGACCCGGGTTCGGTTCCCACTGGGGGCACATACCTCGGTTGCAGTCTGTCCCCGGCCCTGGTTGGGTCATGCGGGTGGCAACCACTCGATGTGTCCCTTTCATGTCGATGTTTCTCTCTCTCCCCCTCCCACTCTATCTGAACTAAAAATGGAAAAAATGTCGAGTGAGGATTAACAACAACAACAAAAAAATTATGGTATAAATGGTGAGGATGAAAAAAAACAACAGGGATACATTCTGAGATATGGGTCATTAGGTGTAGGCAATTGTAACACAATGGTGTTGGTGTTTTTAAACATAGAAAAGGAAGTGTAAAATTATGGTATAAAGGCCCAGGCCAGTTTGGCTCAGCAGTTAGAGCTTCAGCCCGCAGACTGGAGAGTCCTGGGTTCAGTTCCCACTAAGGGCACATACCTTGGTTGCAGTTTGTCCCCGGCCCTGGTTGGGGTCGTGTGGGTGGCAACCAGTCAATGCGTCTCTTGCATCGATGTTTCTCTCTCTTCCTCCCACTAAAAAAATATATATATATGATATAAAGGATAAATAATGATAAACCCATACAGGGTACTTACCATGAATGGAGCTTGCAGGGCTGGAAGTTGCTCTAGTCAGTGAGTGGTGAATGAATTTCACATGCACATTACTGTACACTACTGTAGACTTTACAAATACTGTACACTTAGGCTACACTAAATCCATAAAACATCACGAGATTAAATCACACATAAGAGGAAATGATGCAAACCAGAGACATGGTAAACACAAGATGTATGAGGGTGCTGCCAGCATAATGTGGCACACTATTTTACAGCAAACTATTTTTAGAATTAGAAAGAGTACACTCTAAAATGATAAAAAGTACAGTATAGTAAATACATACAAAAGTCATTTATTATCAAGTATTATGTAATATACATAATTATATGCGCTATACTTTTACATGACTGGCAGCAATTTGTTTACACCAGCATCACCACAAACACGTGAGTAACACGTGAGTTATAATGGCTACAACGACACTGGGCAATAGTAATTTTCAGCTCCATTATAATCTTATGGGACCACTGTCCTAAATGTCATCCACTGTTGACCAAAACATCATTATGTGGCACATGACTCTACCTGATCAGGAATTAGTATCCCAAAAATGCAGAGAACTCTTTAAATTCATCAACTAAACTTGATTCAAAAATGGGCAAAAGACTTGAGTAGACATTTATACAACAAACTATGCAAAAGGCCAATAAGCAGATGAAAAGATGCAACATGACTAATTATCAGGGAAATGCAAATCAAAACTATAATGAGATACCATCTCACTTTCATTAGATGGCTACTATAAAAATTTTTTAAAACAAACAAACAAACAAAAAACAAACCATGAAATAACAAGTGTGGACCTATTGGTGGGAATGTAAATGGTGTAACCACTGTGGAAAACAGTACAGCAGTTCCTCAAAAAATAAGAAACAGCCCTGGCCAGTATGGCTCAGCGGTTAGAGCATCGGCCTGCGGTCCGGAGAGACCCGGGTTTGGTTCCCGCTAAGGGCACGTACTTCAGTTGCAGTTTGTCCCCGGCCCTGGTTGGTCGTGCGGGTGGCAGCCACTCGATGTGTCCCTTCACGTCAATGTTTCTCTCTCTCTCTCCCTTCCTCTCTCTCCCTCCCACTCTATCTGTACAAAAAATGGAGAAATATCCTCGGGTGAGGATTAAAAAAATAAGAAGAAACAGAATTTCCTTATTGAACAATTCCACTTTTTCTATATATACTCAAAAGAATTAAAAGCAGGGTCTCAAGGAGATAATTGTACACCCATAATCATAGCAGTTTCATTCACAATAGCTAAAACATGGAAGCAACCCAAGTGTCTGTCAACAGATGAATGGATAAGCAAAATGTAGTGTATATGTACAAAGTATTATTTACCCTTGAAAAGGAAAGAAATTCTGACATGTTACAGAACCTTGAGGATATTATGCTAAGTGAAATAAGCCTGTCACAAAAAAGAGAAATACTGGCCCTGGCTGGGTAGTTCAGCTAACTGAAAGGTCATCCCATACACCAAAAGGTTGTGTGTTTGATTCCCAGTCAGGGCACATACCTGGATTTCGGGTTCAATCCCCAGTCAGGGCATGCATGAGAAGTGGCTAAATGATGTTTCTCTCTCCCTCCCTCCCTCCCTTCCTCTCTAAAAATCAAGAGAAAATCTAAACACACACACACACACACACACACACACACACACACACACACAAACAGAAAGCACAAAGGACACTGCAACAACTTCTTAAATGAGTTACCGTATTTGAAGTACTTCATACACATAAAGAATTCATTAAATGCTGCTTATTATTACCTAGATGCTAATTTTTAAGACATAGATAGAGGCATTTATCCAAACTTAAAAAAAAATAGGTTGCAATCTCATAGAAAAGTATGATCCAAAGAATATAGAACAAGTAAGATGGAGCAATCCTTTATTTTTAGACTCCTTCACAAAGAGGTTTGCTAGTACATAAACTTTCCAGTAGAGAAGAAGGAACACGAAAATCAGCCCCCAGCCATCGGCAGCTGCTCTGCTCAGGGCCTAGGATCCTCCTTGCCCGTGTGGTAGAGTGGAGGTGTGTACTTCCCCTCCTTGATTAGCTTATTCCGCTGTCTCAAGATGGCACTCAGACGTTTCATCTGTCAAAGGAAAAAAGTATTTAAAACCGGGGGAGGCCCTGGCTGGGTAGGTCAGTTGATTAGAGCATCATCCCAATATGCCAAGGTTGTGAATTCGGTCCCTGGTCAGGGCAAAAACAAGTATCAACCAAAGAATGCATAATTAAGTGGAATAACAAAATTGATGTTTTTCTCCCTCCCTTCCTCTCTCTCTCTCTCTCTCTCTCTCTCTCTCTCTCTCTCTCTCTCTCTCTCATTCTAGAGGGCCTCTGAGATGAAACCTGTCTTTAAAAAACGAACCTGAAATTATATATAACACTTTTAACAAATAAACTTCTGGTATATATAATAGTATCTCCTTGAAATCTAATAATTAAAATGTTCCTATTATATATGTCAAAAATTTTTAAGGGGCATATTTGTGCATACTAAAATCTTTTAAAATATTAAAACTTGAAATCATCTCATAGCTTATGTATTCCTGACCTCTCTATGTGAAGCTGACACTGCTGCTGGTGACCATTCACTGGGTATGAATGAAACAGAAATAGCCAATAGGTCTCTTATTACCACACTGAAATGAAGATCTGATATATACTCAGCTACCAGTCACTGTTGAGCCCTGATTTCTGCTTCTTCTCAAAGAGGCCATTCCTAGCAAATCATGCTATGTAAGACGGTGTGTGAGCCATAATTCATATGGATTCTTTGGCATAGAAAATACAGTAACTAATCATGATTGCTTTATTTGTCTCCTCAAAACTCAATGGCTTCCCATCTCACTGAGAGTGAAAACTAAATCCTTCCTTATAAAGACTTATGAAGTCTACCTCTCTTACTTTATGTCTTAATACCCTTCCCGTAACTCTTTCTGATCCTTCCCCTAGCTCTCTCTGGTCCAGCTCAGGGACCTTTGCACTTGCTATTTCTTCTGCCCAGCACATTGTCCCCTCGTATCCACTTGGCTCACTTTCTCTAAGTCTCTGCTCAAATGTCTTCTGTTGTAGAAATCTTCTCTGACCACCTATTTTTAAAAACATCCACTTAGCTCCCATGCCCAGTGCTTTCTATCCTTTTCCTGTTTATTTTCCCCACTGCACTTATCAACACCTGACACGCTGTTTTTCAACTTGTTTGTTAATTTTCTGCTCCCGTCCCCACCATATAAGCTCCATTAGGACAGGGACTTTTTGCTGCTTTGCTAACTGCTATATTCCTAGTTCCTAGAATAGTTCTTGATAAAATGGGTGATCCAATACATATTTTTTTAGTGAATGACTAAGTTTTCACAAAAGCATGAAGAGTTAGTATATTCAGTTAAGTATCCCATTAACTTTAAAGAATTAGCCAGAATATAACTTCAGCAGAAAAACTCTAGTATCCTAAATACTGACATAAACATTAACCATTTTTAAAAGACTGCCTTCTTAACATTTCTCTATGAAAGAGTTTCCCAACAGAGGACTAGTCGTGGTTGAGCTATCAGAACACCATAAATTAAATCTTTCTCTGAACTAGAGCCAATCATCACTTAGTATTGTGGATATAATAAGCACAGGCTCAGGAGCCAGCACTGCCAAGTTCAAATCCCAGTTACACCATGTACTATGACTTTAGGCAATGGCCTTAATTTTTCCTTGCCTCAAGTGTTTCACTGCAAAGTGGGAAAATAATAGTAAAGCATATCACAAGATTGTTGTAAGAAATAAATGCATTATTACAGGCTAGGCACTTAGAACAGTGCTTGATTCTAATTCCCTGAATCACTAGCTTCTTCGCCTAGGGGGAAGGATCTAGTAATTTAGGATGACCTCTAAAACAGTAACACATCTATTAATAAATTCACAAGATGAGGAAGTGACCTTGGGCAACTCTTTAATATTTCTCGATAAGAAAACCAAGACAAAGAAGTGAATTGCCTGAAGTCACAAAACTAGTGGTGGCAGAACCACATCAAAACCCAGTTCTTCTGCCCTGGTTGGTTTGGCTCAACAGTTAAGAGCACTGGCCTGAAGACCAAAGGTTGTGGGTTTGATTCCCAGTCAAGGGCACATACCTGGATTGCAGGTGCGGGAGGCAACCAATTGATGTGTCTCTCTCATATCGATGTTTCTTTTCTCTCTCTCTGTCCCTCCCTTCCTTCCACTCTATCTAAAAAAATCAATGAAAAAATATCATCGGGTAAGGATTAACAATAACAATCATGTTGTGAACTAATTAGGTGGTAGGTGGCCAAACATGACCCACTCATTGTCCCATAATATAGAATACATTATAATATTACTCACTTGATCAATATTCCTGCAGAGATCAATATAAAATTATGACCTGACACCCTCGCATTCCTTTCAAGTTTGGCTTCACTTTAAGAAAATGCTAACAGCAGCTGTTAAGATAAATTTTAAATTCTGACAGGTAACTTTGTGATAAATTTAACCGAAAATCTAGACTGTCTTCACGAACCCCAAAAAACTAAAATTAATGACATTTCTATTTGTTATATCTGGAGCACAGAAATAAGCAAAACAACAGCCCACACCTAAAGATTTATTCTCTAAGGGAGAATAGGGCCCTGAAAGTTCGGCAACTCACAACTCTTCAGGACCAAGACACCATATGTTAACATTTCTTTTTCTTTCTGCACTTTTGGTTAGACTCACCTAAAGCAATCTCATTAATACCTCCAACTTCCCTGGAGTATAAATATTTCAGAGACTGTTATATCAAGTTCAGTGTAACAGACCTTCAGGGTTTTAATCTCTTCCCCAATGAGGGGGATCAATGAATCTGAAATATTTTTACCCAAAGATTTTCACAAACATCCAAGAGGGGTTGATATTTTTTGCTTTATGGCTTACTACAAAAGTAGAAACAGACACAGACATATAATTTCTAACCTGATGGCTACAGCAAGGTATGATACTAAAGAATATCTGTGAGAAGATGAAGAACATGAGGAACAACAGGTCCTCCTCAGATCTGAAGGCATTTAACTTCCTTGACATGGTACCTAAGTAGAGGTGTTTCACCACAAAAGTCTTGCCAACTCATATTGGGCAAGTCACTGCTCAATGACCAATTAAAAACACTGAAAAGTAGCCCCAAAGACATAAGGAAGTAACTCAGCTCCCATCTCCATCACTTCCTCACCGTTTTCTGCCGACGAAGGCACTCTACAAAATCATCATATTCTATCTTGCACTCTTTCTCTGCGCGAATAGCACCAATTCCATGTGAACATTCTATCCATTCTTTTTCAAAAGCGTGGCACCGAGAAGGAATCTTGTGAGGCTGGTCAGCACTTTGAATTGTCATCCAGCGGTCTAGGTCAATGCCCAGCCTTTTCTGTATATCAAAGAAAGGCATGGCTGAAATGGAAAATTAAAAAAAGATAAAATATCATAAAAGTACAATCAAATAAGACATTTCTAAGAAATATGAGATTATTACGATAAATAGCCCTCTAGAAAGATATTTTACACTATTCTCCCAATTTCTTCTCACCAAACTTTTTCATTAGATTCTCCCAGTTTATGGCAGATAAACAATTTCTGTGCTTTCACAAAACCCGAAGACAAGAGGACTAGAACTAAAAAACAATCTATAAAAATCCTCTCTATACTGCCCTGGCCAGTTTGGCTCAGCAGTTAGAGCATTGGCCTGTGGTCTGGAGAGACCCAGGTTCGGTTCCCCCTAAGGGCACATACCCTTAGCGGTTGCAGTTTATCCCCGGCCCTGGTTGGGTCGTGTAGGTGGCAACCACTCGAGGTGTCCCTTTCACGTTGATGTTTCTCTCTCTCTCTCTCTCCCTCCCACTCTATCTGAACAAAATATCAAAAAATGTCCTCAGGTGAGGCTAAAAATTTTTTTTTAAATCCTCTCTATATTGATAAAGTCATTTTTATCAAAAGTCAAAAAGAGTGTTTATGTTTTGACTTAATCACAATTCTTTGAGTTAGATCTGAAGAAATAACTGAAAAGAACAAGAAACATTTATTTACATATGTCTATCCATATCAATTTAGATGACACCTTCCCTGAGAAGCTATCCTGAGACCGGTGTCCCTCCTTTACACATCATTCCCAACTTCCCATAGGAGAACATTGCACACCACTATAACTGACTATTTACTTGAATGTCTTCCCTACTGAACAATGAATGAGGTGAAGGCAGGGACCAGGAAGGGATTCAGTAATAGTTTGTTAAAAAAAAGGGGGGGGGGGTATTTATGTAAAAAAACTTAAAACGGATAATTAAATCCAGTACCTATTTAGTAGAGTATGAGATATTTGGATAAAAAGATAATACACCTGGGACATAAATTTTAATGTCAAATAAAGAAAAGTACGACAATAATGCCAAAGAAAAACTGTCTGCAAAAGAAGACCAAAAGAACGCACACACACAAAAAGGCAATCCAGCTATGTAGGAATGACAGATCTATAGGTGAATTTAATTTTTATATTTCCTACCCAGTCTTTTAAATAACGTTCCAGGCACTGGAATGGGAGAAAGAAGCAGCTGCAACATGAAGTACCACAATACAGATACACAGCGAACTGGGAACCCAAAGGAAGACAGACAACGGGGGTTAAGAGCTCGAAGGAGGAAGCACCGATTCTGCCCTGGAGATTTGAAAATGCCTTTTAGGATGGGCTGAGTTTGTCAAGTAAAGGTCAGAGGGCAGAGTATTCCATCAGGGCAGAGTTACAGCCGGAGGCGCTGGGTGTGTTTGGGGGTGAGTGAAGACCCAGACGTGGCTGGAGCGCAGAGTGCACGTCGGGAAGAACGAAACGAGCTGAAGCGGTGGCCAGGGCCGCGATCACGCAGGCACTTGAAAGCCGAGGAAAGGAGCGTGGGCTTCAGGTTAAGAGCTAGCAGGCCAAAGCATTCGTCTGGCTGAAGTCTCAGCCTGTAGGAGAACGCGAGCGGTGCGGTCTACAGGCTTCGGTGACATTGGCTGTGTGGGTGAAGGGGCCTGGGAAAGCGGAAAGCACGCCCCGAGTTCGAGTCAGAACGGACACCCAGCAAGCCAAGAGGAAATGTGTTAAAGAAATCTCGGAAGGAAGTTCCTTCAGCTAACTTGCCCCGCGGACATACGCAGGCCCTACCGTCCTGCCGCGGTGCCCTTGTCCGTTCGCTTGCCGCGGGTACTGGAGGCTCTGCAGGCGACGCGAAGACCTGACGCAAAGGACGTCCGCAGCGCGACGCTTGCAGCGCGACGCCAGGAGCAGACCTTCCTTCCTCGTCGCGCCCCGGAAACCATAGGAACCAAGCCTAACGATGTGCGCCTGCGCAGCTGTGTGCGTTGCCTTCTGGAGACATTCACGATGGATAAACCGACCTTCCCTGGAGAGCCGTGTTCGAGACGGCGGGGCGGTTCGAGTCCCTGCTGCCCAACGGCACTGTGTCAGTCACTCTCAGGACAGCTTTGATTCGTGAGGTACTTGACCAAGGCCACAGGAGAGAAACACGAGTGTCCCCTCCGCCACTCCAGTACTGGTTACGTTCATGGACTGTGGACCCCCGTTAGGTGGGTTCAAATTCTGGCTCCGCCACTTCTGTATGAGGTAACCTTGCTTACCTCAGTTCCCTCAAATTGAGATTAAAATATTGCCCTGGCCGAGTAGCTCAGTTGGTTAGAGCATCCTCCTGATACGCCATGGTTGAGGGTTTGATACCCGAGTAAGGGCACATACAGGAGTCAACCACTGCTTAAATGAGTGGAACAACAAAGTGATCCTTGCCCCCCTTTCCTCTCTAAGAGCAATAAAAATTATTTTAAGAGAAAATAATACACCCTGGCCGGCTTGGTTCAGTGGTTAGAGCGTCGGCCCATGGATTCAGGTTAAGAACCGGTACCTCAGCTGCGGTCCCCCCCCTTCTCGTGGGGTCACGCCGGAGGCAACCAGTCCATGTGTCTCTCTTCCTCTCTTCCCCTCCCTCCCACTCTAGCTGAAGATAAATGGAAAAATATACTCAGGTGAGGATTTTTTTTTTTAATGATTAAAAAAATAAAAGAAAATAATAGCACCATAATGGCACCTACAGTATAGGGTTGCTTTGGGGATTAAATAAATTATGTTGAAAGCACTGAGGCTGTTCCTGGATGGTGGAAAGAATTCTAGCCCTGGCCGGTTTGACTCAGCGGTTAGAGCATCGACCTGCGGTCCGGAGAGACCCGGGTTCGGTTCCCAACGAGCCTCGGTTGCAGTTTGTCCCCGGCCCTGGTTGGCTGTGCGGGTGGCGGCCACTCGATGTGTCCCTTTCACATCGATGTTTCTCCCTCTCTCTCTCTTCCTCTCTCTCTCTCCCACTTTGTCTGAACAAAGAATGGAAAAATGTCCTCAGGTGAGGATAAAAAAAAAAAAAGGCATTCTAAGGTAATCCAGTTATTTTGTGTCTCTGCTTCCAAAGTTTGCAGATTTGGGAAAGTTGACAAAGACCATGCCTTGCTCTGTTTCAGAATCTCCAGTGGCTCCCTTTGACTACAGCAGGCCTCCAAAGTGCTGTGTCCGTGTGGGTCCCATAGGGTGTGTGTGATATGATACACTGAGGGAGTGGGAAGAAAATGAGAGAATATTTCTGTTTATCTAATTTTTTAAATTTTTTGGGGTTTTTTTTTTTGTGTGTGTGTGTGTGTAAATGTTTATAAAGCACATAGTATCGCTGCAGTGCTACATATAAATAACTTGTAAATAAATATTTATCTGGGGTCTGGGCTGAACATTTTTCCTTTGAAGTGATGTGCTCTCAAAAATGTTTAGACAAGTCTAGCCTTCCATCCTTCCCAGCCTCACTGTCCAAAACCCCCTGCCTAATGATCCAGCCAAGAGCTTGCTTCAGTGTATTCCAGGAAAAGTCCTGCCATCCAATTTGATTTTTTGAAATCCTTTTCCCAGGAATGATACCATTTCCACCCCATCTCCATTTTTCATATCAAATTCCTAATCTACTTCAGGACTTTCCCCCAAAGGAGTTAAATACCCGCTAAGCCCTAGAATCACCCACTCAGGTGATAATTCCTAAGGTCCCACAATTTACTGGTTTTGATTCTCCCTTCCTTGCCCCCGTCAGTAAGAGTTTCAATTCAACAAGAATTTCCTGAATACCTAATACAGGTCCAGCAGACTTTGGGCTTAGGAATTGTTAACTTGAGGCGCTTGCCCACAAGATACTAGTGGTAGCAAGGTTATTGATCACCAACACCCTTTGCATTTCCCCCACTTTCTCGTTTATGTTGGAGATGTCACCTTCCCAGTCATTCAGGCAGGAAACTGAAATTGTATTTTGTCTTTTCCTCATCTTTCATCCAATATTTAATTACTTCCCAAGTTCTCTCAAATATTCTTCCACGGGTTTCCAATTTATTTTTTCCTTTCTGCCTCCCAGCTCCTCACATCAATCTCTTTTTCACTGACTAATCTTCCTAAAATACTGATTTCATTGTATCACTCCTCAGATACCAACCAAGATAGATAAATACAAAGATGGGCAACAGAGATGCCTCCAAGTCCAAACAGAGCTCACTAAAAGGAAATGAAAACAAAACCACCATGATAAATGGCAACTGGTACTTGGTCTCAATTTGAATGATGGGAAGGAGTGGTGGGGAATATGACAAATGAGAACATATGTCTGTCCTGTCTAATGGCAGCAGCAGCTACTCAGTTGAATCAGGGCCCCAAGCTGTCAAATCTTCATATTTTTCAGGAGAAGCCAGAAAACGTTTGTTATTGTTTAATTTTCTTTTCTTTCTTGATTTTTAGATAGACAGGAAGAGAGAGGGAGAGAGCGATAGAAACATCGATGAGAGTCAGCTGGTGTGGCACAGTGGTTGAGCATCGACCCATGTACCAAGAGATTGCCGGTTCAAATCCCGGCTAGGACACATGCCCAGGTTATGGGCCCGATCCCCAGTGAGGAGCACGCAGGAGGCGGCCAATTGACGTTCTCTCTCCTCAATGTTTCTCTCTCTCTCCCTTCCTCTCTAAAATCAATAAAGGAAAAAAAAGAAAAAGAAACATCGATGAGAGAGAACACTGACTGGCCACCTCCTGCATGCTCCTCAATGGGGATCAGACCCACAATCTGGGCATGTGCCTGACCAGGAATCGAACTGGTGACCTCTTGGTGCATGGGTCAATGCTCAGTCACTGAGCCACACCAGCCAGGCTTTGTCATTGTTTAAATGTGAAACCCCTCACCCTCACGTTTAAGATTTTGGACAACCAATTTTTTAGAAAGTGCTGGCCAAACAAAACCCACATTAGAAATGGCTTTTATGCTGCCCAATTTCAACCCCAGGGTAGAGGGAAAAATGGAAGTGGAGATGAACAAACAAGAACACAAGGAGGAGGTCGTTGGTACCACTTGGTCTGTGCTTGAGGTGTCAGTGTAATCAAGAAAAGTTCTGCCCAACTGGTGTTGTTCAGTGGTTGAGTGTGGACCCATACACCAAGAGGTTGCCTGTTCAATTCACGGTCAGGGCATGTGTCCAGGCTGTAGGGCAAATCCCCAGTGGGGGGGCATGCAGGAGGTGGCTAATCGAATGTTCTCTCTCATGATGTTTCTACCTCACTCTCCCCCTCCCTTCTTCTCTAAAATCAATATGGGGGCGGGGGTTCCAAATTCTTGGGTTTGGCATCAAGATCCTTCATGATCTGATTTCTTTCCATTTCTAAGTTCTCAGGTCCCATCCATTGCTTATCAGACCCTATTCAGCTGTCATGCTTCCAAATTGTAGGAGAAAGTTCTTCTGTCTGGAATGATCCCACCCGCTCACTGCCAACCCACTGTCTCCCGGGTAAATGCCTAATGCATCCAGCTGTACACCACGCCATTTTCTGGTAAAGGGTTCCCAAATTCCTCAGGCCTTTACTAGGCTGGCCTTTCTTGAAGTTCCAGTAGCCCTGTAAGCTTCTAAAAACAGTGCTGCTGATACGCTGACCCCCTCCACGGGACCGTGCACACAGCCGTGTCAGCATGTGTGTGAACAATGTCGGTGACATGTCTTCCTCTATTGCAAAGATTAGAAAACTACAATCCCCAGAAACCCCACACCAGAACTGAGCCTGCGTCCTTGCTACCACGGGCCGCTCGGATTGCGCACATTGTACAGTGATACCTCGGTTCTCGAACGCCTCGGTTTTCGACCAAATCGGTATTCGACCAGGAGATTCGAGAAACTTTTGTCTCGGAGTCCGAACAAATATTTGGAACTCGAACTTCCGAGATGAGCCGAGATGAGCCGAATGGCGTTCATTCGGCCCAGCGCGCCTTGCTTGCGTCATCAGTGTGAGTGCAGAGAGAGAGTCACGCTTTGTGGAGTCACGCTTTCCTATTGGTTTCATTGCTTCGGTTCTCGAACAATTCGGTTCTCGACCGTCCTCCTGGAACGAATTATGTTCGAGAACCGAGGTATCACTGTACTTACATCACAAGTGATGTAACTCTCCGTATTAGGGGCTCGATGTCGCACCTTTCTGTCCCCAACTACCCTCAACCCCCATTTACCTTATTGCCTTGTTTTGTGGATCCTTTGGTTCGTGGAAGTGTGATTTTACAACGAAATTGAAGGACTTGACGTTCAGAGAAGCAAGTCTGAGCGGTCGCTTCTTCCATTTTGTATTGGGAAAGAGGCTTGGAGACCAGAAGGGGTCCTACCAGGCATGCACCGACTAGGCGATCACCGTGTTTTTCCAACATCGCTTCGTTCCCATCTTTAAGGCATAAAAGATGGCTCGATGGCATAATTTAAGGGCCCTATTCCAACCTCTGAAAACTAGCCTTCGCTGCTGCGTGAGCATGCGCCATGTCTGAAGTCCCCAAGTCTCCATTTACAGGACTTCTGCCCTTGACCTGCAGGATTTCCTTGTGTTCACACACCTCTTTGACATAACCTGAGAAAAGCTTTAACATTGCCCTTCTACAGATAGGCCATCTATAATTTAGCACATTGGGAGTTTTAGGCCTGTATCTGAAACCACTGCCACACAGATTTTAATAAAATGGGTAGCCTGCGGATCCCAGCACACTGGGGAAAAGAGGATCTTTGGAAACTCCTTCACCCTCACCGCCCAAGCCCAGGAGCTATGAGAGGCAACAAAGTCAATAAGCAAAGTAACCTGAAAAAGAAAGTAATGAATCCCAAGGCATGTACTATAATGGAAACCGGAGTAACCACTTAAACTACAAAAAGAATGTGCCATTTGTAGGTAGAGAAAATACCAAATTAAAGATGCAACAGGACCGGAACCACTGAAGCAAACTGAAAAGTCTATGCTAGGCTTGTAGTGGTAGAGGTGACTAGATGTTGGTGAACATTTCATCCCTACAATAAACTCCCCTCATTCTGATATGAGGAGCTGCCTCTTGACTTTAATTAGGCTTCCCAAGTGGTATGATTTCAGGAAGAAGCACACTGTTAACGCCAATGGGGCAGTCTACTGCACCAGGTGTATTTCTTTCTCATCATAAATTAATACCTTGGAGTCTGATTTTATTATTTTTTTTATCCTCACCCGAGGACATTTTTCCTTTTTTTTTTGTTCAGATAGAGCCGGAAGGAGAGAGAGGAAGAGAGAGAGAGAGAAACATCGATGTGAAGGGACACATCGAGTGGCTGCCACCCGCATGACCAACCAGGGCCGGGGACAAACTGCAACCGAGGTACGTGCCCTTAGCGGGAACCGAACCCGGGTCTCTCTGTACCGCAAGCCGACGCTCCAACCGCTGAGCCAAACCGGCCAGGGCTGGAGTCTGGTTTTATAGACAAATGTAGCTTTATTAGTGAGTCAGCCTTCCTAAGTACAGGTCAGGGTAAATAAACTACGTGGAGGGAACCTGCCAGGGCAGCTGAGTAGCCTTCCTCAGCAAATGCCCTGCTCTGTCTCCGGATGCACAGAACACTTATCAAATCAAATTCTATCACATTTCTGACCATAGATAGTGAACTTTTTTTCTCTAGGGTAAGGATCACATTTCTCTCACCCTGGTGGCAGAGACAACCTGTGGAAGGCTTAACGTTACTTGATCTGACAGTTAAAGAATTTCAGGTAGCCCTAGCCGGTTTGGCTCAGCTGTTAGAGCATCAGCCTGCGGTCCAGAACTGAACTGGATTCAGTTCCCACTAAGGGCACGTACCTTGGTTGCAGTTTGTCCCCAGCCCTGGTTGGGTCGAGTGGATGGCAACCACTAGATGTGTCCCTTTCATGTCGATGTTTCTCTCTCCCTCCCACTCTTATCTGAACGCGCACACACACACACGCAAAAGGAAAAATGTCCTTGGGTGAAGATAAAAAATAATAATTAATATATATATATATATATAAAAGATATATATATATATATATATATATAAAAGAATTTCAGGTAGTGCACTGATGACTGGACAAGGAGAGGAACAGCCACATAATTCATTTAGTCACTCATCATTTAGGAACCAAGAATAGAGATGAATAATAGCTCAAGGTGCCACTAAGAGCTCAGTGTAGTGGAAGAATTTATCCTGTAGACACATAAATGCATTATACAGCTTTAGAAAGGCTTAAGATGAAGTACTGTGTAAGTAGTATACCTGCTCAGAAAGGTCTTTCTTACAATCCAATTAAGGCATCTCATTCCTTTCTATCATCACCATTCTGTTTTCTTCAAACACTTCTCAATCATGGATTAACTTGTTTACTAGTTTGCCTCTCTTGCTTCACAGGAATATTAAGTACCACAGAGAACAGGGACCTTATCTGTCCACCTCAGTGCTATAGTCCTAGAGCACAGAACAGTATGTGGCAAATAGTAGGTGCACAATTAACATTTATCAAGTTATTAAGTAACTCTGCCATGGGGAAGCAAAAAGACAATTGCCACTTAAGTATGCATTTGTCAAATGAGGATTTAATTCCAGGCAGAGGAATAGGAGCACCATAAAAAATGATAGACTGAGCCCTGGCCCATTTGACTCAGCAGTAGAGCGTTGGCCTGCGGACCAATGAGTCTCAGGTTCAATTCTGGCCCAGGGCAAGTACCTCAGTTGTGGTTCATCCCCAGCTCTGGTGCGGGTTGTACGGGAGGCAAACAGTGGACGTGTCTGTCCCTCTCACATCGATGTTTCTCTCCCTCCCTCCCACTCTATCTGAAAATAAAGGAAAAAAAATATCCTCAGGTGAGGATTAAAAAAAAATGTTGATGCCCCAGGCAGCTCCTTAAAGGGCCCGCGCACGGACTTATCGGACTCTCTCCCTCTAAGCTTGGAGGGGAGGCAGCTCGAGGGGCACCAGAGACATACAGGGAAGAGCTGTTTGGCACTGGAGCGAGGGCTGGAGAGGGGGCTTTCTCCGGGAAAAACATGCTGTCAGAGGCCTTTGTTCCTTTGGTGAGCCCTTCCCAGGGGCAGCAGACAGACGTCATATCTGGGACTCCAGCAACCTGGCTCACACTGGTAGCCCCACCCTGTTGACTTCCTGAGGCCCCGCCCCACCCCGCCCAACTTTCAAGCCCACCCAAGCTGTTGCCACTTGCTTAACCAAGGATTGGCCGGTCTCGGATCCTGCTTCAGGTTTTTCCTAAATTCTTTCAAACTAGCAGCATCTGGTCTCAGTGAGCTCTATACCTCTCATTAAGTAATACACAGAAACAAACACAGGGAGGCAGCCAAAATGAGGAGACAAAGAAACAGGTCCCAAATGAAAGAACAGAACAAAACCCCAAGAAAAGAACTAAGCGAAATGGAGATAAGCAACCTAACAGATACTGAGTTCAAAATACTGCTTATAAGGATGCTCAATGAACTTAGTGAGAACCTCAGTGAACTTAGGGAGGGCCTCAAGAGCATAAAAAAGTACCAGTTAGAAATCATGGATACACAGTTAGAATTGAAGGAGGCATTAACTGAAATAAAGAATAATTTACACAGCTTCAATAATAGAGTACGTAAATCCAAGGAGCAAACCAGCGATTTGGAATATAAGGAAGCAAAAAATGCCCAATCAGAACAGCAAAAAGAAAAAAGAATCCAAAAAAAGGAGGATAGTGTAAGGAGCCTCTGGGACAACTTCAAGCGTGCCAACATTCGCATCTTGGGGGTGCCAGAAGGAGAAGAGCGAGAACAAGAAATCGAAAACCTGTTTGAAACAATAATGGCAGAAAACTTTCCTAACTTGGTGAAGGAAATAGACATTCAAGTCCAGGAAGCACAGAGTCCCAAACAAGATGAACCCCAAGAGGCCCACACCAAGACACATCATCATCAAAATGCAAAAGGTTCAAGACAAAGAGAGAATCTTAAAAGCAGCAAGAGAAAGGCAGCTAGTTACCTACAAGGGAGTTCCCATTAGGCTGTCAAGTGATTTCTCAAAAGAAATATTCAGAGTGATGAAAACCAAGAACCTACAACCAAAATTACTCTATCCTCAAAAGCTGTCATTTAGAATCAATGGACATATAAAAACTTTCCCAGACAAGAAAAAGTTAAAGGAGTTCATCACTACCAAACCGTTATTATATGAAATGATGAAGGGTCTTTTTGAAGATAAAATGTATGAACAAACAGAATGACAATGAATACATATCTATCAACAATGGAATCTACAAACAAAATGAACAGGTAGAACAGAAACATTCTCATAGATACAGAGAACATTTTGTTGGTTGCCAGTTGGGAGGGGGGTTGGGGGAATAGGTGAAAAAGGTGAAGGGATTAAGAAGCACAAATTCATTGCTAGACTGACAAACCTCAAAGGGAAAGGGGCTGGGGGAGTGGGAAGAGATAAACCAAAGAACTTATATGCATAACCAATGAACACAGACAATAGTGTGGGAAAAGGCGGGAGGGAGGCGGGAGTGGGGAGGAGGGAGTCAATGGGGGCAAAAATGTGGAACATCTGTAATACATTCTACATTCAACAATAAAGATTAAAAAAAAAAAGAATAGATAGATTTACCCCTGGCCAGTGTGGCTCATCGACCCATGCACTAAGGGGTTGCCAGTTCAATTCCTGGTCAGGGCACAGGCCCAGGTTGTGGGCCAAATACCCAATGGGGGGCATGGAGGAGGTGGCCAATCAATGTTCTTTCTCATCAGTTTCTATCTATCTCCCTCTACCTTTCCTCTCTAACATCAACAAAGAAAAAGTAAAAAATTAAAAAAAAATAGATGGATTTAGCCCAGCCAGTGTGACTCAGTGGTTGAGCGTTGACCCACACACCACCAGCAGGTTGCCAGTTTGATTCCTGGTCAGGGCACATGCCTGGGTTGTGGGCCCAATATCCAGTGGGGGGCAAGCAGGAGGTGGCCAATCCATGTTCTCTCTCATTGATGTTTCTCTTTCTCCTTCCTTCTTCCTTCCCCCGTCTCTAAAATCAATAAAGGGGCTAAAAATTTTTTTTAAAGAAAATGGATTTAGCTCTGGCTGGTTGTGCTTAGTGGTTAGAGCATTGGCCCGCGGACCAGAGTCACGGGTCCCATTCTGGTCAAGGGGACGTACCTGAGTTGCGGTTTGGTCCTAGGCGCTGGTTGGGGTTGTGTGGGATGCAGCCAATCGATGTCTCTCTCTCTCTTTCCTCCACTCTATCTGAAGATAAAAAAATATCCTCAGGTGAGGATTTAAAAAAAAAGATGGATTTAAGAGAATCTATAGCAGCAGCAGCAGCTGTAGAATTGAGCTGGATTAATTCAGAGGCAAAGACAAGCCAAGAGGAAAGGGATCTTTGAAAGTGTGCCTATGAGAAGAGGGACAGTAAGACTAGAAAGATTCAAGGGCCATGCTCTTCTTAGACAGACAAAGCCTGAGCCATATTTAATCATCCTTCCCAAGGAATGTACAGTCCTTCGTTATCTCTGACTGGACAAAGAGGCTCGTAACGGGGTCAACTTGTCTCCAGTTTGGTATTTATTTGCCCTTCTGTCCTGTACTTACCCTGAAATTAGTTTCCCCAAAACTCTTCAGATCCCCACAGAATAAGAGCCAAACTCCTAGTAGTCAATGCCCTCCATTACCTAGCCCCTATAACCTAGCTTCAAGCCCTCTTCCCAACATCCACATGAGTATTCTACTCTGACTAAACAAGAATGCTGTACCTTCACCATGATTTCCCACCACCTACCCTTTGATAATTTCAAATCCCAATCCCTACTTTTTCCTGAGACCTATTCATCCTTTGAAACCTTATTCCAACTCCACCTCCCCAAATGAAGCCTACTTAGAACCATCTATTTTTCTTGGTCCACCACCTATATCATTCATGCAACACTTAGCAACTTAAAAATAGGTATCTTTTCTAATGTTTTCTTTTTTAGAGAGAGAAATAAATATCAATGTGAGAGAGATACATTGATTGCTGCCTCCTGCACGCCCCCCTACAGGGGATCGAGCTTGCAACCCAGGGCATATGCCCTGACAGGTAATCGAACTGGGACCTCTGTCCACAGGATGACACTCAATCCACTGAGCTACACAGGGTGGGCAACACTTAGCAACTTTGATCTTGTCTGCTTATATACCTTGCTAGACTGTACTCACTTCTCAGGGGTCAAAATCCAACTGACTAAATATTTATATTAATCCCAAGTCAGGTACTAGGATATAAGACACATAATAGGGTTACTTAACAGAACATATCAGGCTTTTAAAACTCAAATACCTGTCCTCCCACAATTAAATAATTCAGAAAACACCAGTGATGCTTGCTGAACGAATGAAAAACACTCAAAGCCAGTATTTTCATGTCTTTCCAAACTTTTCTCCCATTAATATGAAGGTATATTGGGTATCGAACTAGGTTAATAGCTTTCATGGACCAAAGCTCTGATAAGCAAAAAGTACATAGAAAATTTCCTATCTAAAAATCGAGCATGAGGAAATTTTGATCAACTGCTAATAAGCAGTTGAGATACCATTTTCTTAGAAGCATAAAAAGGCTAATTAGGTAATGAGGCATTACTGAATCAAAATCCAGATGAGAACCCAGGAAGCACAGAACTCAAAGCTGCTCTTTGCTTTTTAAGGCCTTTCACAATCTGGAAGAAGTCTAAGCAGCACTTTCAGAGGCCTCATGGACCAAAGGGGACAAAAGTTAAACCTAAGGCCAGCTAAAGGTGGGAACTCCCACCATAGACACCTAAGCTGGGATTCCAAAGTATTACACTTCAAGATATGGGTGACACAAAAGTAAACTGTCTTCACATGGACTCGATATGTGGTTGTATACCATCTGGATGATCCAGGGAACCTCCATCCTTCAATCTAAATTAAGGTTTGGGAATATTCCCAGGCACAGGCAACAAGAAATTCCTAGAGGTAGATGACTCATCCTTGTTCTGTTTATTTCTACAAATAAGTTTTCAAATACACTATCCAGCTCACAGATAACCTGGCATAAAAAGAGATAAGGCATGTCCAGCCAGCTGGTGTGGCTCAGTGGATTGAGCATCATCCCAATGGACTGAGAGGTCCCAGTTCGATTCCCAGTCAGGGCATATGCCTGGGTTGCAGGCTCAATCCCCAGTAGGGCAGGAGACAGCCAATTAATGTTTCTCTCTCACAACAATGTTTTGTTCTCCCTCCTCTAAAAATAAATAAATAAATAAAAGAGACAAGGCACTATAAACAACAATCAGTAAAAACAAGACCCATGAGGACTTCAGGTATAGAAATTTTAGACCAAGTTAGCACACCCTCCCTCCAATGAAGTGCTAAATATTTATTTGAAAGTGTGATTTGGGGTGGGTAGCTGGAGCTCTTTCCATAGGTAAACTTTTCCTTTCTTCCTGAAGGTGTCAACCTCATCCAAGATCCAGTTTAACCGTAGATATAGAAAAGTGTAGCACTCTCTGAAGCTGTTTTCAAGGACTCACCACAGCAACAAAGAAATCACTGTTCCTAAGAACAATATTTAATAAACTATCCTTAAACCCAAGTTTTGTTCTGATAAACATGAAATTATCATAACCCACATTTGTATCTAAAACTTCAAAATTAAATATGCCAAAGATGCCCTGGCCGGTTTGGCTCAGCGGTTAGAGCGTCGGCCTGCGGTCCCGAGAGACCTGGGTTCGGTTCCCGCTAAGGGCGCGTACCTCGGTTGCAGTTTGTCCCCGGCCCTGGTCGGTTGTGCGGGTGGCAGCCACATGATGTGTCCCTTTCACGTCAATGTTCCTCTCTCTCCCTCCCACTCTACCTGAACAAAAGATGGAAAAATGTCCTCGGGTGAGGATAAAAAAAAAAAAAAAAAAAAGAAGCCAAAGATGAGTCATTCTAAGCCTTCCCCAAGCCCCCACCCAACTGTATAATCCCTGTCCCCATCCTTGAAAATCATTTCTCTGAAAAGTTCATAAGCTTTTTCTATAACTCATTTTGGCAATCAGTTTTCATTTGTAAGCAGATTTTTTCATCAGACCTCAACCTCCCCTAGGAATGATAAATTAGGGCATGTGTCCACCAATCCATGATGCAGTGTCTGCCTTGTGAGCTTATCAAATGCATATCAATGCCACAGTGCAGGGCTCACAAACCTTCCTGCAAAGGGCCAGAGTGTAAGTTTTCAACTCTGTGGCCCATAATGTCTCAGTCTCTGGAGTTGCAGTGTGAAAGCAGCTAGATGCAAATGAATAGGTGTGGCAGAGTTCAAATAAAACTTTATTTACAAAAACAGGCCATAGTTTGCTGACCCCTGATTTAGTGAATAAAATAGATACACTGAAAGGCATCACTGGATTCGTCATTCATCTTTTATTGTTTTCTTAGCCAAACACTTAAAAAGTACAAATTCTAATAAGAGAATGTGAGATTTTGATGTTAACAAAGGGCTCTTCATACTGGAAAGTTGTAATCACTGCTGCAGAAAGGAAGATTTAGGTATTCAGAGCTGATGAAGACCACTGTAAAGAAACTTCCTGTAACATTTTCAAGTGCATATTCTATGTCCCAAGCTGTGCTTAAATACTTTCTTGACATGGATTAACCTTGCATTTGAAAACAAAACCCAATGATGTACACACAATTAACCCTTGTTTTACAAATAAGAAAACCAAGGCTCATAAAGTTCAGTAATTTGGCAAGGCTTACATAGTAAATTAGTGGCAGAGCAAACTAAACTCTAGGGCTACAAATATCCAAAGGCCATTCCTCTAACTATAATACTAGACTACCCAATCCTTCCTGGTGGGCAGATTCTCACCGTGTGTGGAAACTGGCCCAAATTCTTATGTCCACTGATGTTCTTCTCCTTGGGGAACTCTTAACAATTATCACTGCCTCAGAACTTTGATCTCTTCTCTACTCCTAACCTAGGCAGGGACACTTACTCCTTTCATTGTCCTTAAGCTTAAGACTTTACTTAAAGAGGATAATAAAATTAAAACACAAAAATCTTGCCCTGGCTGGTTTTGCTCAGAGGTTAGAGGGTCAGCCTGCGGTCCAGAGAGAGACCCGGGTTTGGTTCCCGTTAAGGGCACGTGCCTTGGTTGCAGTTTGTCCCTGGCCCCAGTTGGGGTTGTGCGGGAGGTGGCCACTTGATGTGCTGCTTTCAAGTCGATGTTTCTCTCTGTCTCTCTTCCTCTCTCTCCCTCCCACTCTATCTAAAAAAACAAAAATGGAAAAATGTCCTCGGGTGAGGATAAAAAAAAAAACACACAAAAAAGAACCACAAAATACTTTAACTTACTAGATATGGCTGTTCTAAGACCACAGGTCCTGGCCCATTCTTATAGGTGTCTGTAGGTTTTCTTCTTTCCTTGGCCTTGACCTATCCTCACAGGACAAAGATACTTCCCTACCTGGGAATGCCCCTAAGTTCAAGCTTTAGAAATCAAGGTCTAGGTGAAAACTCTTTTTGTTAGTCTAAGACCTACCTTACAGGTCTCCATTTCTTGTCCCAGGATTCATCTTTTCTCTGGATAAAATAAACAAACACATCTAGTCCCTTTAGAAGAGATCCCAAAACCCAGCCACAGTGGTGTGGTCTTATCATGTGGCCCCCGAAAGCAACTGTATCATAATACAACAGCCGGTCACTTTCCTTTTAGAAACTTATCTGCTTGCTAGCCAAAAGCTACTTAGTAGGAATGGGGCTGACACTTGGAATACTGAGTGGGCACATCACACCGATTCTGTAACAAAAGACTTCAGTGAGGCAGTATTCCCTATTCCTGGTCATCCTTCAGGACTCTGATGGCCCCCACAGCTGCCCTTCCCGTGTTTTGGCGTGGCTATCCCACTGTAAGGCCACCCCATTACTGCTATGTTCCTCTTCCAGGAACAAGTGACTACCCTGGAAAAGGAAGAAACAAATTGCCCTTCAAATATGCAGTAAAATAATTATTTAATTATCAAAGGATCACTGTTGGGCTTTTTTAAAAAGTCTGTTAATTCTTATGCTCGCTTCGGCAGCACATATACTAAAAAATCTATAATTCTTAAATGTACCGTTGAACTGGGGAAATGGTTTTAGCAGCCTCACATAAATTATTTTAATTAATAAACATCATCACAGTATTAAGAAGGCAAGGTAAACAAATAGCTTAAGTATTTTATTTGTTTGCAACTAAGCTTGTTAACACTATATAATGAAAATGTACAAAGAATAATGTTGCAGTTTTTGGTTAGATTTAAGTCAAAGACATTCATTAATAAGGAATCTTCCAATGTGAATATTCCAGAAATTTCTCTAAGCCATCTGGATCAGAACTGTCTCTGAATATTACCTTACTTTGGAAGGTATTGGCATACATTTTAATTACACTCAGAATTTTTCAAAATAAACTGTAATTAAAAAAACTATTCTATATTCAAACTAAAACAATTTTAATAGAACTTTCCTTTCCAGAAACAATAATGAAACAAGGCATTTTGTAAAATGTGGTCCTGAACAAGTCACAGTAAAAAATAAATGTATACTTAACTTCCACCTCCTCAAAACAGAGGCTACTTTCTGTTCTTCAGCCTTGAAAACAAGGTGAACAACAGTCTGAAAGCAATTTCGGGCAGAGGGATGCCAAAACAAAGCTCAAGCAGTTGAACATGAACACCTCTTAAAAGAATTTGGGAGAACCTGAACAAGGATCCAAATTTATTTGTAATAACTAATACAAAGGTGAAGTGGCTCCTCCCAAGTAGCAGTGTAGCCGGGGCCTGGCCCTTGCCCAGCCCGTGCTCACCTGTTCTATGCTCCCAAGTAAACCCTGATGCTCCTGCTCTAGGGGAGAGTTTTTCTTTTTAGAGGTTCAGTGTCCAGGGAGCTCTCTGTGTGAGTGAGGTGAGCACAGACTCCACGTGAGTATTTTAAGGCTTGGAGTCAAAGTATCTTTCCAGCACGGCTAGGTAGAGTCCATATGTCAAATGGCCCATCTCCAGTTCGTTCTAATTCCTCACCGTGCATGTATAGACCCAGGACCACAGACCCTTGCTATGTCGTCATTATCACATCTAATGTCCATCCTAACGTATGATTCATATTCTGTGCCTGAAAACAGTCCCTGTATTTAACAATACCTACACATAAAACAACCCACTGTTACAACTTATATGGTCACAAAACATTAATGATCTTCTGTAGATCAAGCAAATGTTTTTAACCGTAATTGTCGTGCATCAAATTCACAGCCAGAATCCCCAAGATCAAAAAAAAATTTGCACAATACAAATAATAACTTAAAATACACATACACACATATTCACACACTCTCACACACACTTCTTACAGAACTGTGCTTGGGGAAACTCCATTTGTTGAGTGCCATTGAGGGCATATTTTGCTAAACTGCTGCTCCACGTATTTTGTTTGGAAAATCTATCACAGTAGGGCACAGCTGTTTATTGGATGAGCAGAAAAGAAAGATATGCTTGTGGCAACCAGAAAGTTTTAAGGTCTTTCAAGTTGTATAAAATGAACCTGCAGAAACCTTTTAAGTGTTCTCAGGATGCAAAGTTGGAGCTGAAATGTGATATCAAACCAGTTGCAAAAAGTGCACAGCAGCCATCTCTTGAGGTCGAACCTGGTACCCAGATATGCAAGAAAGCTTCAGGACACATCTATAAATTAGGAATAAAAAACAAAAGCCTGTAAAAATACTAAAAAATATAGTGTTGTGCTTTTTAAATAACAACTAATGGTAAATGTGATAGACTGCATGGAGGACGAGTCACCACTAAAAGTCCTAAATTCTCAAGAGTTTAAGAAACCTGAGTCAGGTTCAGTAAATATATAGTTATTATAATTTATGTTTTGAGTTACTGGTAGTTGCAAGATGTTTAGAATTAAGAAATTCTGACCACTCTTAACAAGTTAGCCTAAGAAATCAACTTTCATAAATTAATCACTGAAACTACCTTTCTGGAGGAAAAGCCAGGTAATAAACACATTGGCACAGGAGTTAGACAACCTAGGTTTCAATCCTGGCTAAACCACTAGCTACATGAGCTTGGACAAATAATTAACTTCTTTAAGTGCTATCCTTACCTGTATAATGGGGCTAACAACAGTTCTTCCCTCATAGGGTTCTTGTGGATGAAAATAAATTTTGAAGGTCAAACTGCTTAGCATAATGCTAGACATCTAAGTATTCTTTAAATGCTAGCTACTATTTTACTTCACAAGGGCTTTTTGCTCTTGGGAGACAGGTACTCAGATTCAAAATTTTGCTCTTGGAAGTTGGGAAAGTGAAAGAAAAATTGCCAATACTTACAGCTTGTGGGCCTTGTCCCATATCGTCGCATAATCTGATCATGTGTGAATTTCACAAAAGATTCATATTGTTCTGTGAGGGGAAAGACAGTATATATATACTTATCCCCGAAACTCTCCCCCAGTTTTTCAGGAATCAAGTGTCAGGATCATATCTAGCTTCCCAGTTTAAATTATCCATTCTTAGGCCCTCCCTATAACAGTCACTCTGAGATTTGTTACTTCTTGGACGCCAAAGCCAAAATCCCTAGCTCCTAGATTCGATCACTGATCATCTATAACATAACATTTTCCTAATAATCTTGCTTGTGCTGTAACTCTATTGGCTTCCTAAAACAGACAGACATGCTCACTACCACTAGCAAATTTTAGGATTATCTCCTCCAGAACAAGAAGCTTGAAGCCCTTTGCTCCTCTCTATCCTTGCTATACATTTCAACATTCATACAGACTCAAAAAGATAGAATGGCTAAAAAGCTAAGAGAAAATCCCACACTCCCTAATTATAAACTGTTCCACATAAGTACCTTAGAGCCACCTGGTCTGAACAATTTTGGGGTGGTGGTAGTAGAGGGAAATGATATACTCAAGTTTTTCCTTATAATATACATTATTAGTATATTAAAGAATTTCTACTATGAAGAAATTCATTTAATTTTGTTGCTAACTCAACAATTCTCAATTTAAAGCAGATCTATTAACATTCTGAGGCACCACATGCTAAGGGTCACCGAATTAGGAAACAACACTGTTACAGCAAGAAGTTGTTGCCTAAAACCTCTCTCATCAAATCCTCCTCCTTCACTAAACAGGTACTTTCTATTCCTGAGTCAGATCCCTTCATTTCACAAAAGGGTTACTTGTTGCCACCATTAGTCACTCCCTTTGTTCTTGCCTAAGCTGTGCTTTCCAAACTTTACTCTAATGTACCTCCAAATCACAGGATGCCTGACTTCCCACATCCACTAAGTGACTCCCACCAGGAAGTCTGATTGTGTTGACTATGCTCTATCTACACCTCCCAATCACCTATTGATGGTTAGCACTATCCCAACCACCTGTTTACAGGCCAACTAGCCCAAACACCTACTCAATGCCTTTGTTCAAGAAAAGCTTGGTTTATCCTGTTTCAGAAAGGTAAATGAAAAGTCCTTCCGTACAATATATAAATGGAACATTTAAAATCACCAAAGGGAATAACTTAATACTCACAACTCCTTAAGCCTCCTTGCATGATGTCCTACTCCTAAATTACCATTTACTTAATTGGGGTTAATCCTTACTGAACCTTATTAACAATGACATAGCCACTATACCTCAGCCTACCTGCTAGTTTGGTATTGAGGATTTGCTCATACTCCTCCCGAATTTTATCTTCATAGTCTTTTAAAAGACGCTCACATATTATTCCAACTTGTCGGAGAGTAAAGGTGGGTTGGTCTTTCTTCATCCAGGAGGAACCTGGCCAAAAGACAAATCTAGTTTACATAATAAATTCTAGTTCTAAGGCTCAGAATTAACAACTTCATGCAGTCCTAGGATATAAAAATCGTTTATAAAAATGGTATTTTTCACTAATTTGCATGGAATATTTCCACAAAATTCTCTTGAGTTTCTCACATTTGTTTTACAAAGCAAGGACGAAGGTAAATTGAGAAGTAGGAGGAACAACACATATCCAGGTATGATAGCTGGTCTGCATACAAAAAAAAATGTCTGATGCCACAACAATCAGAGCCCATACTCAATGCTCATTTGGTAACAGACAAGAACAAAAAGTTTAAAGCTGATATAAAGCCTCTAGTCTGAATTAGGAAAAGTAGATTCATAACATGAGAGCTACCTAGATCCTAAGAGATCACCTAGACCTATGTTTAACCAAGGTGGTACCACCACAATTATCTATGGAATTAACAGAAACCACCACAAAATTACACACACACACACACACACACACTCTCTAATTTAGTTCTGATCAGAAATTTGACATTTAGGAGAATAAGTGACGTGCCCAATATAAAAAATTGTTAGGCAAGAACTCATGGACATGGACAATAATGTGGTGATGGTGGAGGGTAGAGGTGGAAGAGGGAAAAAAAGGAATAAATGGTGATGGGGGAAAAAATTGTTAGCAAAGTCACTGAAGTATGAAAGGAGACAATTAGCCACTATACATCTCATCCTTGATCCCTTTTGAATCCAGGCCAAGAAGAGTGAAATGTTAGTAGTTAGGGACCAAAATATCCACTGGAAAGCCAGAAAACATAGAAATTGACTTCCTGATTATGATAAAAGCAGTAACTCCATTGGTAGTCCAGTTCTGAGTTGTTTTTCAAAGCTTAGTCTGGAATTTGTTTCTTTGGCCCTCTTAGTCTAGAAACTATTGAACAGCCTGACACAAATAATTTTTTTTGGCTTAAATAAAAAATGTATTCTCTACAAATGAAAAAACTTGACCAATACATCTAGCCAGTTTTTATTTGTAATTGTTTCTTTGCCCATAACATATTCTATTACTTCAAAATTTATTACTAAAATCTGGAGAGAAAATTGAGGCTTGTTAGTTATAACCACTGAAAGGTCTATCACTTAAGTATGTGCAAGAACAATTAGAATAGGTGTTGTTTCAGAACCAAAATCTTTGGGTCATAAGAAGACAATTAAAAAAATTATTTGAGGTGAAATTGACATAAAGTGAAGAATTCAGTGGCATTTAGTATAGTCACAATGTTGTACAACCAACACCTCTATCTAGTTTCAAAACATTTCTACTACTCCAAAGTAACACCTCTTACCCATTAAGTAGTCCCCCGCCATCTCCTGGCCAACACCAATTTGTGCTCTATAAGGAGACAATTTTTTTTTTTACAAGAAGACAATTTTTAACCATGGTAATTTTAAATTCTTAGAACTATTAAGAAGTAGAATACTTTGTGAGGAAGTAAACTACTGTTAAAGGGGACAGAATGCACCACTGGAGATATTCAAGCTCCGGCCTGTTGACTTTTTGTGGGGATATGACAGGCAAGACTGTTAGCTGAACTATGTGACCAGAAAGATTCACTCCAACCCTGAGATTCTATTTCAGCACATCCTCCCTAACCACCTGTCAATGTTATAGTGCAATGTCACATAACTTTCTGCAATGATAGAAATGCCCTATAGTTGTGCTATTACAACAACTACATGTGGCTACCACTTTAAATGTGGCTACTGCATCTGAGAAACTAAATATTAAAATTTTATTAACTTAATTCAAATTTAACAGGCACAAGTGGCTAGTGATATAGAAAGTATTGTTGCATTGGCTGGATGGAAGTCCAATCAAATCAATGTAAGGTCTTTTCCATTTCATGACTTTATGGTTTTAAAAGTATAAGTAGTGTAATAATGCATATATTTTATTAATTTTACTACTTTAGATGAAATCAATTTTAAATTAGGAAACCATCATTTTAAGTACCATTTACAAACTCTTCAATGGACTGTGCAAATTAAAGCATACTTACCTGGAGAACTAGGTGCTGTGAGTGCTGAGGAGTGAGGCTGACTTTCTGAAGTACAAGCTTCATTCTGATTAAGAACAACTTCTAAATGTCTCCACCTCTGATAACGACTACATTCTTGTTTTATGTTCTGAAAAATTTGCTCTAAATAAAAAAGAAACACACTCGAGCATTCATTTTGTCATTTCTTCAAACTTCTTCCCCATGTCATAAAAATTTTAAAAATTATACTAATAAAGCACTCTTCCCATAACCCCCAAAGTGTGCCCTCTTATTGTCACTATTTCAACAGTATGTAGAATAGCATAATTGTTTCCTGTGACAATAGATGGACCAGATCAGCTGTTTGCTGTAAAATTAACTAGTTCAACTTGCAAGAATAATAAAAAAATCCTTCACCTAATAGGGAGCTATTTTTTTAATCTCCTTTAAGTTGTACAATTTCACAAACTAGCGTTCAGGGGTGAGTCTTTTACCACCCAAGGACTTCTAACAGTGAAACTCCTGTCTTGTTTGGGACTTAGTATCTTTAGGTAAAAGGAAAGCAGAAACCAGTATGTTCATATAACCAGGGGAAGACCTGAAATTTATTGCTTGGAATTCATAAACAGGACTTAGAAAAGAATTTACTGATTATATAAGATTTTCTGATCCTATTTGGTAAGATTCAGATTACTATTCAGAGTCGAGGTATCAAAAACCAAATTTAACACTATTAAAAGGAGTCCAGCACAGGCCAGTTTGACTCCGTGGTTAGAGCATCAGCCTGCATACCCAAGGGTCTCCGGTTCGATTCCCAGTCAAGAAATCAATGGAAAAAATATCCTTGGGTAAGGATTAACAACAACAAAAAAACGAGTCCAGAACACACAAATCACTAACCACCTTGAAGTACACTCCTAGAGACAACATACAATCTGGAAGGATGTGGTTTTCGAGTTTTTTTTGTTTCTGTGGTAGAATATATACTCACTTTCCAGATAATAAAGCCTTCTAAAAACCAGAAAATTTTATCACACCCCCCCCCTCACATTATTCTAATGTACAATTTACTATAGCTGTATTTGTTTTAATAGGGAGGGGGAAGTGTTAACTATGCATTTTGCTTCTTCCTAGCTGTGTGACTATGACCTCGGGAAGTCTTCAAGATGTTTAACCTAGTTCTTAAATATAAATGTTAAATGGCTGCCCCAGAAAGTTGTGAGAGTAAAAAATATTAATGATGTTGCCCTGGCCAGTGTGGATCCATGGTTAGAACGTCGGCCCTTGCATTGAAGGGTCTCAGGTTGGATCCCCAGCCCTGGTCTGGGCGCATGCAGGAGGAGGCAACCAATGGATGTGTCTCTCTCACATCGATGTTTCTGTTTCTCTCTCCCTCTAAATATCAATGGAAAAAAAATATCCTTGGGTGAGCATTAACAAAATTTTAAAAAAAATATTAATAATGTTATAACAAGTGATGGTATAGCCCAGGAACTGACATGAATTCAAAGTAGATCCACACACAACTAAATTCCTAACACTCAGCCTAAACACTGGAACAATGCAGTTATTTTAGCAAAGCTTTCTCTTAAGAATGCTATGAAGTTCTTATTTTAGATCCGTGAATTTATAAAGTCTTTGTTGCATCTTTAAAAATATATTCTCCAAGCCCAGCCGATGTGGCTCAATAGTTGAGTTTCAATCCATGCACCAAGAGGTTGCCAGTTCAATTCCCAGGCAGGGCATATGCCCAGTTTGTGGCCCAAATCCCCAGTGGGGGGCATGCAGGAGGCATGTTCTCTCATCAATGTTTCTATCTTTCTCTCCCTTTCCCTTCCTCTCTCAAATCAATAAAGAAAGCACACACACACACACACACACACATTCTCCAAGTATACACATGCCAGATTCAATATAAGGTTGTAAGTAATTGCAAAGACTTGAAACAAGAAAGAACAAGTATGTGGACAAGGCTCATGAGAACAGAAGGTCTTTGATAAACCTCAAACTGCCTCCTGTATGGCAAAAAGAACAAATGGACAGATACAATTTTGAAGCTGGTAAGAAGGATTAGAAGTCCAAGAATCTAAACATGGTATACACAGGAGAAAAATAAAGGAGGAGATGTAATTTTCTTCCCAAGAAGGCCACATATAACAGACAAAGGCATTTTTAAAAAGAAAAATGCATGCCCTGGCTGGTTTTCTCAGTGGTTAGAGCGTCGGCCTGCAGACCAGAGAGTCCTGGGGTCAGTTCCTGCTGCAGTTTGTCCCCAGCACCGGTTGGGGTCATGTGGGTGGCGACTACTCGATCCATGTTTCTCTCTTTTTCCTCCCTCTCTCCCTCCCACTCTATCTGAAGATAAATGCAAAAATGTCCTGGGGTTAGGATTTTTAAAAAAAAAATGCAAATTTCTTTTTAACAGTGGATAATTTTAATCTTTTCCTCCTATTATTTGAGGTTGTGCTTCTAGGTTATATCAGATTAAGACCATTCTTTTTCCAGTTCCATCTCTCACTAAAATCTAGTTGCATTAAACTATCTTTTCCTTAATTTGTGAGTTTTCTGGCCTTTACTCAAGCAATTTTGCTTTGCTTGAAATGGGGCTGACTCTCTCCTGCCAACAATTTAAGGCCCAGTGAAAATGCTACCTCATTCTGGAAGTTATTCCCAAAACCTTAAGTTATGATCAATTAATTGCTTTGCATCTAGATTCACTCCATGTTTACAAATATCTCCGAGTTCAGCAACCTCCCTCCCTTGCCTGGTATTCATCCACCTCAAGCCTGATATTCATCCACCTCAATCATTTAAGCAATAAAAAGTTTAATTATATAGGCCTTTGTCACAAAAAGTGATATAACACATCTTTTCAGACCATTTCTGAGAGAGTTTTAACAATCCTTGAGATAACTGGGATGCTACAGAAGTCACTGATTTCTTTTTTTTTTTTTGCTTGTTAATCCTCACTTGAGGATATTTTTTCCATTGATTTGTTACAGAGTAGAAGAGAGGGAAGGAGAGAGGCCTGGGGCTGGGAAGAGTGAGAAAGAGAAACATTGATATGAGAGAGACACATTGATTGGTTGCATCCCACACATACCCCCACAGAGGTTGATTGGTTGCATCCCACACATACCCCCACAGAGGTGGGGATGGAATCAGCAACCCCGGTACCAGCCCTTGTCTGGGAATCGAACTCATGACCCTTTGGTGCTCCAGCTGACACTCTAACCACAGAGCCACACCGGACAGGGCTGAAGTCACTGATTTTTATTTTTTTTCTTTATTGATTTTAGAGAGTATGGAAGAGGGAGAGATAGAAACATCTATGAGAGAGAACATCGATTGGCTGCCTCCCGCATGCCCCCCGCTGGGGATTTCACCCACAACCTGGGCATATGCCCTGACTGGGAATTGAACCCAGCGACCTCTTAGTACATGGGTTGATGCTCAACCACTGAGCTACACCAGCTGGGCTGAAGTCACTCATTTTTAAATTCACTTTTCTATTAGTTGGCTTTATTCTTTCTACTTGTGTAGCAACTAATATTTAGGGCATCTTTCACATAAGCCAAAGCATTAAATAACGAACGATCTATACTTTGTTTTTTTCATGAAAAACTATATTCCAGTAAGCATTAAGAAATATAACTGATCAATCTTTACAAATGAATATTTTAACATAAAATGACCACGAAACTAGTTTGATATGATCTATATGCAAAGATAAATGTGACCCCAGCCCTGGCCAGTTTGGTTCAGTGGTTAGAGCATCATCAGCCTGCAGTCCAGAGAGACCGGGTTCGGTTCCTGCTAAGGGTGCATACCTCAGTTGTAGTTTGTCCCCGGCCCTGGATTGGTCATGTGGGTGGCAGCCATTCGATGTGTCCCTTTCACGTAGATGTTTCTCTCTCTCTCTCCCTCCCTCCCTCCCACTCTGTCTGAACAAAAAATGGAATAGTGTTCTCGGGTGAGGATAAAAAAAAAAAGAAAAAAGAAAGTGACCCCATTATGGCACTCTGCCATATTTAGGCTTCCAAATACATTAAGCAATCATTTATTATGCATTTGCTGTAATGTGAACTACAACAGAATTAGTCTAGAGAGTTAGTTGTATTGGAAGAAATAAAACATTTATATAATATCCTTCAAGACAGATAGGACAAGTATTAATTCTATTTTGTTGAAGCAGAGAGATCCAGAAAGATTATGTGACTATCCTTGGCTAGCTGTAGGAGCAGTGGATGAAAAAAAAATTACTTTACGCGGGCATCTATAAACCCTCTGCTTTTGAAGGGCTCTTTACAAACAACTTTTGCAAACATTCTCATTCTGTGCAACATTAAGTGGTCTGAGAATTTAAAGTCCAACAGAGTTCCTCATGGGGCGGGGTTAGTCAGGTAATGCACGGGAGACAGGAAATGAATGTATCTGGATTAGCAAACAGAAAGGGAAAACATCATGATGGAAGGCAAGAATCCAGACACAGCCAGGTGGGTCTGGGGGAAAAGGGCAAAAGCATAGTTTGGTAAAAAAATGACTAGGTAAAATATGGTTATAGCTGATAAATCCTTTGCATGCCAGCATAAAGAGGTGAACATGAGTAAGGATATACTGGTTTAGGAGTGCTTGGCTGGAACCAGCACTTGCTTGGTGGGAGAGGATGAGGGCCTGAAATCTGCATGGTCGATTTGCAAACGAAATCAAGTCTAAAGACACTAGTAACTGAAAAAGGGTGAACGTAGAATAATGTAATAGCATTCCAAGATTTTGCTTATGCTTGAAAAAACAGAAAAACACACACAATGAAATGACTAGCCAAAGTCCAGTTTTGAGACTTCCCCCATTTCCGGAAACCCTTTAAAACTGCTAGATATTAATTCTGATGCATTTCCCCCTCAACTCCCACACAAAAGTTAGAATTTTTTTTTTTTACTTGACTGTCACACCAACTCTCCCCTTTCCTTGGCCAATGCCTTTCTTGAAGACGAGTCTGTCTGCTACGGATAGCTAATTCCTGCTTCCGGAACCTCTGTATGCTTAAGGATCCTCAAGTTTTAGCTAACGACCTACCCGGCTTCAAGCCATATATGGTACAAGACAATAGCCATACAATAAAAAATATGGCCAGTCCCTTAGAATTAGTCAGGTTGTAATCGGATTCCATAACTTCTGCGGCGGCCTCTGGTCCCCTCAAGACTTCTGGAAATCAGGTCTCCCTACAAGCTACAGTACAGTGCGGAACAGCACACACTCAGGCCCCTTCCCAGGAACCAGCCTCCAACCCCCACCCTCAAGGCCGGGTTCGTGAGTAGAATCCAATTTTCCATGGCCCACTGGATCGACAGGGCGGCTCAGTGCAGGCCCAGGCAGCGAGGCAGGAGGGGCTGGGGGGGCGGGGAGGGCCCGGAGCAGCCAGGGATATTCCCGTCTTCCTCTCGCTGCCCACCCCTCTAGGCAGCTCCAGGAAAACCGAAAACCGACACAGTGGCCCTACTACCCCTCCCGGATGTTTCCCATCCCCGGAAGCGACCGGGCCCGGCACCCCAGTTCCCTTTTCTCAGGGCAAAGAAGGGGTCAGTGGATAAATTAGCCTAGCGTCCATAATCCTTCCCCCACCCCCACCTCCCTATGCCAGGGCCTGGCTTCCTGCCAAGCCCGCAGCGTAGCTTACCCGGAGTTGGAAGGCGCCGTTCGTTGCCAGGCGGGACGGTCTGCTGAAGAGTCGGCGGTGGGGTCTGCATCTGAAGCGGCGGCGGCTCGGCGTCCGGGGGCCTGAGGCCCGGAGTGGGGCCGGGCAGAGGGGCGCAGCGCCGCCGCTTCGGGGAACCCGGGCTCAGCAGCGCCGCCTCGAACTCCATGGGCCGCTTCAACGTCGCCCCGCACGCCATGCCGCTGACAGGCTAGGGACCAGAAGCAGACGCGGTAGTGACTGCGGCCCTACCTCCGCCAGCTTCAGCGGAGCTCCCAAGCCAAGCCGGCTCCAATGGCGCCTCCAGCACCCGGCAGCGGCGGTGGCCCCGCCTCCTGTGACGTCACAGACCTGGCCACCGCCCGGCGAGGGGGGAAAGCCGGAAAAGGGCCCCTCTGGCAGGTCCCTCAGCAACAGTCCAGCCCGCGGCGCCCCCTACTAAGGAAATGGAACGGCCTGGGCGGAGAACTTGGTCACCAAGCAACCTAGGGAAGGCCCCCGCCTCCGTCCCTCCCAGGGTCCCATCCCCCCCACCCCTTTCCTTGCTATCGCTCCCGGGTGGCCCCTTAGGTTTTCGCACCTGCGCGGCACGGGCGCGGGGGAGGGGAGAGCGCAGAGGGGCAAACTCCACCCGGCTTGTTGAGAGGCCGCCGGGGGTCGGTGTCTCCGGGTCCCATAACCTCCTATCTAGTACTAGTCCCGGTGATAAAAGGAGAGGGTGATTCTCAAAGGTACTCAAGGGCATTGCCCTGGCTCCAGAAAGTATCAATTTAAACATAACCCGAGATCTGAGGATGAACGTCAGGAAATCCACCAATCCCATGAAACTGCGCAAATTGTGTGTGTGTGTGTGTGTGTGTGTGTTTTAGGATAGATGACCCCTACCTTCATCAGCTCATCAGAGAGGTCTGTTACTCAAAAAGTTAAAAACAAACAGGAAACAGCCAACTGGTTTAAACCATTTAATAATGGTGTCAGTGTTAAGAACTTCAGCTGACAGCTGATTTACCAATCTCCCCTGCTGACCTGACATCTCAGGTGCTTCCTCAGACTCTGAATTCTTTACAGCAGGGCCGGTGATAAAGTGCTTTTGATATTCTGGAAAAATAAAATAACAAGAGGATTTACTTTCAGGAACCATATGTGCTTGTATATTACTGGAGAGCAGATCCAAGGGATCTGTGATGCAAAATAGGTCAAAACTGTCCTTACCCGTGGGGCTCGATGGTTAGAGCATCCGCCGGCACTTGGAAGGGTTAGGGTTCCGTTCCCCTTCAAGGGCTTGTACCTGAGTTGCAGGCCCATCCAGGTCGGGATCAGAAGGGAACCAATCTATGTGTCTCTCACATGGACGTCTCTCTCTTTTCCTCCCTCCCTCCCTTGCACTGTCTCTAAAAAAAATTCAAAAAAAAAAAAAAATCAATGGAAAAAATATCCTCACATGAGGAGTAACAAAAAAGGTTAAAACCTTTCTATAACTATCGACATATCTCTGGGATTTTCCAGAACAATCTAAATTCAGAAACTCTGCCCTGGCGGGTTTGGTTCAGTGGTTGGAGCGTTGGCCTGTGGACCAGAGAGTCCCAGGTTCAGTTCCACTAGGGGCATGTACCAAGTAAATAAATAAACAAATAAATAAATTCAGAAACTCTCTTCTAATAGGTGATATGCCTGATCAATATGCCCCAATATTTGAGTTAGAGAATATGGACATAACTACCTCCATCCCATTCTTTGTCCATTTTTGTTGCTTTTCTCTGGGTCCTCCCCAGTTTCTCCAAATTTTATAAAGATCTAAACATAGGTCAAATTTTTTTTTTTTGCATTTGTTTGACAAATAGATATAATTCTAAAATGACTGTGCATATCAGATGTTAAATTTGTTTTATCCTATCTCCTTTCCATAAGGACAATTTGAAACTTTGTTCCAAGCTTCCTGGCTGCAGGGTAAAAATGAAAACACAGTACATGTTCAATAACTCTTGTCATCTGAAAGGAATCAGTTCATCAGAAGACAGACCATAGACACCCTCACCCCCACCCCCGTAGCACTAACTTCTAAAGGTAGTGTGTCATGTGACTTTATTAGGAACCAGTCAGTGAATGATGTAATAAAGCAATCAAGAAGATCTGAACAACAAATGCAAAAGTAAAATTCATATGGGTATTTCTTATGTTTAATAAAAGCCAAGGACATAAAAAGCAACCTAGTGATGGTTATTCTTTAAAGGGGCTTGTCTAATGTGGTCTAAGGAAATTGCTTTCTTGTAGTCTAAACTGGTTCAAAGTTAGAGCTTAGAAGATTTTAAAAGTATGTCCCTTGGGTCATCATTCTAAATAGCATTTCTAGCTAGGGTTTTGCTAAGTGTTTTGATAGTCATGCTCTTCTCTGTGATCCTTTAAAAGTTTGAGCATGCTTTGTAATATTAGTGTTTTAAAACAGGAAGTTATAATTTCTTCACAAATCTGACTGTTCTTCAAAACTAGAAATTCCTTGAAAAAATAACAACCAGGCCTCATTCATTTGTGTCTCCCTCTCCTCTGCTCAGTGTTTGAATGCAGTAGGGGTAGTCACAGAATAAATATTGGTCGAATTAATAAATGGTAATTATTTCAAGGATGTTCTCTCTGTCCCTGAAAGCTGATAGTCCACATTGCTGAATGAGGGTGGATTCACATGATTCAGAAACCAAACAAGTAGGTGGTATATCCTATTATAAGTTTCAGTTGACAGCAGCCCAACCAGAGAGATGTCCCTGAGGGAAGTAGATGGGTTGCTCTGACAGCCACTCACTGTGGTATCTCCTTATTAAGTCACCATAGTCCAGATCTGCTTTACTTTGTATATCCAGACACTTGATCAGTCATATACATAGGTACACATATACACATTACTAACTAACTTTCATGTGGGCACTATACTGTCATGGTTGAGGATACTATGTAAGGTATGACAAGACATAGTTCCTGCCTTCCTAGGGCTTCCAGTCTGATGTTAGAGATGACAGACATTTATCAAATAATCACAGCAACAAATATACAACTACAAACTATGACAAGTACTCTGACGGGAAAAACAGGGTATTACAACGGATGTCTTAACTTGACTTAGAGAGCAATGAAGACCCTGAAGAAGTCACATTTGAGCTAGGAGCTAACTAGGTAAAGAGGATGAGAACATCCCAAGCAAAGGGGATAGCATACCCAAAGTCCAGTGATAGAGACCATAATGTGTTTGAAGAATCAAAAGAAGTCTCAAGTGGCTATGCTACAGAGCACGAAAGCAGAGTCTGGAGAAAAAACGGACGAGAAGGGCAGGAGCCTGATCATTTAATACCTGGTATGCTGCCAAGAGATTTTTTACCTTTATCTTAAGAGCAGTGGGAAGCCACTTTAGGAGTTAAGGTGGGAAGAAAAGAGCTTAAATATGATCAGATTTACATTTGAAAAGATTCCTGGCTGCGGTATAGAGAACAGGTTGGAGGAGAACAGGGGTGGATGGAGTTTTGTAAAGAGGCTATTGTATCTATCCAGATGCATGCTTTGTTGTATGAGTTTTATAATATTACAAGGAGCCTTCCACCTCCTAGCACACACAGATTCTTTCATATCACCACCTGTGGGTGTTTTTATGATAGTTCACCCTGTGAAGGCTCAGCAATAGGTCTGAGGTTCTGTCTATTTATGGTACCAGCAGTTGTCTGACCCTGAGACATTGATGGGCTAAAGATGGGGCTGGGAATGAGAGGAAAAGATACCATCTTCCAAATCTTCCAGGATTCTTTGCCCAAAGTTTTCAAAGGAGTTGTCTATATTTGCTGCCTCCCACCCACCACCTATCACTACAGCCATCCGATTTCTGCCCCTCCCGTTCCACTAAAATAGGTCAAGTCACCAATGATCTCCAAGCTATGAAGGGAAGTGGACTGACAAGGTCTAAGTTTAGAAGATGAAGTAACAGATGTTGGTGAGGGTTAGGTATGGAGGTGAGAGAGATGAAAGACTCAAATACAACTCCTAGGCTTCTGGCTTTCTCAGAGCCATTTTCTGAGAAAGTTTTCATCAGACTGGGGAGCAATATATGAGCATGGTTTTGGACATGATGAGTTGTAGGTTCCTTTCAAGTATCACTTGGGATTCTTAAGTGTGTGGGTATATAAATATGTGGGCCTGGAATTCAGGAGAAGTCTGGATTGGAGAAAAAAATTAGGAGAGTCATTAGTGTAGAAATGGTCATTGAAGTTGTAGGGGCAGCTAGACTTATCTAGAGTAGAAATGTTCAGTCTTTTTGTATGTGTGCTGTAAGCCTCTTCTCTGAATGTTTTTAAGTATATAATATACATATAATTACAAAGAAAAAATCAATCATATACATACACATACATTATATGTAATTTCCAGATAGCAGTCTATCAATATCCATTGGAAATCTACTGGATACTGATAGCCTACCTGGAACTATGTAATATATATCCATTGGATATTAGAACATTAATAAAGTATCTGAAACTGTACAAAATAAAGGGTAAAAAAGTGATTATTGAGATGGAAGAAACATACTGCAAAGTAAATTCCAAATTATAGCCTGAAACAAAGAGTACCACATTATCTAAGCAATTCTAGGAACTGGGGTGGAAGTGAGGAGGAAAGTGGTAAAACTCATCCAGAAGTTTTGTGTGAGTGGAGAATGGGGAAATAAAAGTATTCGAAAATATTTTATCTTGGGAGAAAAGAAAGAAGTTAGGGAACCAAGCATCTCTATAGGGCAAATAGTTGTATTTTATACACATGCACACACAAACACACACACACGCACATACACACATGTAACAATAATAGCAAAATATGTGTGCAATAATAAGCATAAGGAAAGGGAAAGAAATATATATATAATGGAAAAGTATGATCGAATGCAAAAACTAAAAAAAATGGGGGTTGGGAGGACAATGGTAACTTCATAAAACCAGAAGAAGTAAAGTAAAATACTAAATCAAATTATATCATCAAAAAATAATATCATCAAAGTAAAATAATAAAATAGTAGTTGGAAGAACTAAAGTGTTATTAATTACCCTTAAAAGTAAATAAACCAAACTATCCCATTGAAAGAAAGAGTTTGTCAGATTGAATTAAATACAAACCCAACTATGTACAATATATATAAGAAACAGATTTTGCCCTGGCCAGTTTGGCTCAGCAGTTAGAGCATCGGCCTGCGGCCCAGAGAGTCCCAGGTTCGGTTCTGCTATGGGCATGTACCAAAAAAAAAAAAAAAAGAAACAGATTTACAGCACGGTGATACAGAAAAGTGGAAAATAGAGGAGTAAGCAATGCATGCCCAGCAAATACTAAATAAAGGGAAAGTAGAAGATGCAATGTTAATATCAGGAGGAATTTTTTAAAAAAAGCACTAAATAGGGTAATATAATGTAATAATAAAAAGCATAGCCCTGGCCTGTTTGGCTCAGCAGAGAGCGTCAGCCTGTGGACCAGAGTCCCAGGTTCAGTTCCCACTAAGGGCACGTACCTCGGTTGCAGTTTGTCCCTGGCACTGGTTGTGGTCGTGTGGGTGGCAACCACTGGATGTGTCTCTCTCACATCGATGTTTCTCTCTCTTCCTCCCTCTCTCTCTCCTGCTCCATCTGAAGATAAATGCAAAAAATGTCCTCGGGTAAGGATAAAAAAAAAAAAAAATTAAAAAGCATAATTTAAGAAGTTTTAATAATCATAAACTAAACAATATGGCAGCTAAATATATAAAGCAAAAAGTATTAAAAAGGCAAAGAGAACTTAATAGAAAAAGTTGTATTGTGATTAGACAGATTTAGTACTGAATAATAGGCAAGAACATAGAGAAACAGAGTAATTGAATAAACAAGTTTGATTTAATAGTCATTTATGGAATCTAACATCCATTGAATAGAAAATATCCATTTTTGTAAATCCTCACTTGAGGATATTTTTCCATTTATTTTCAGACAGAATGGGTCGGGGAGAGAAACAATGGATGTGAGAGAGACACTTTGACTGGTTACCTCCCGCACGACCCCAACCAGGGCCAGGGACTGAACCACAACCAAGGTACATGCCTCTGACTGAAATCGAATCCACGACTCTTTGGTCTGTGGTCTGACGTTTTAACTGCTGAGCCACACTGGCTAGAGCTTAACACATTTTTTTAAAAGCAAGTTCACAGGCCCAGTTGGTGTGGCTCAGTGGTTGAGTGTCGACCCATGCACCAAGATGTCGCCAGTTCGATTCCTGGTCAGGGCACATGTCCAAGCTGTGGCCCCAGTCCCCAGTGGGGGGCATGCAGGAGACAGTCAATCGATGTTCTCTCATTGATGTTTCTATCTCTACCTCTCCTTTTCCCTTCCTCTCTTTCTAAAATCAATAAAGAAAAACCTTGAAAGCAAATTCGCAGGGCACACTCTAACCATAATCCAATAAAATTAGAAATACATAATAAAAGGTGATAAGAAAACCCTTGGATGCCAGAAGTTAATAAGCATACTCCTAGATAACATTAAAATCAGAGATAATAATAAAATGAAACTGTAAACTCTATAGAAACCAATGAAAAAGAGAACATTCAGATTAAAACCTATAGAATACAGCAAAAACTGCAGTCACAGAAAATTTGATAGCCTTAGTACCTTCATTATTGAAACTGAAATACTAAAAAAAAACCCCAAACCTCAAAAAATTTAAACTCACCTTAAGAAATTAGAAAAAGAAAAAAAAAAGAAATTAGAAAAAAAATAAATAAACTAAAAAGGTAGGAAGAGATTATTAAAGATAAAGCTAAAAATAAACTAGAACAAAAAAAAGTAAAAATGGTGAATAAATCTGAAAGCTTTTCTTTTTTTATGTACTCTTTTTTAAAGAGTCCAGTATTATATGCATAACCAATGGACACAGACAATAGTGTGGGGAAAGGCAAGAGGAGGGTGGGAGTGGGGAGGAGGGGTCAATAGGGGAAAAATGAGGAACATCTGTAATACATTCAACAATAAAGATAAGTTAAAAAAAAAAAGAAGTAATTCACAGACCAAATCTGAATGGACATGAAACATATAAGAAATGCTCAAGCTCACTAACAGCCAGGGAATGCAATTAAAGTAACAATGAGATACCACTTTATACTTATCACACTGTGAAAGTTTATTTTTTTATTATTATTATTTTTTCGTATATGCCCCTAGCGGGAACCCAACCCAGGACTCTCTGGTCCACAGGCCGACGCTCCAACCGCTGAGCCAAACTGGCCAGGGCACACTGTGAAAGTTTAAAAATGCAGATAATATTTATTGCTGTGGGGTTGCTGAAAAAGAGACATTATTATATATTGCTGTGTATTGTATTAGTGCAGCCTTTTTTTCTTTTTGTTAATCCTCACTCGAGGATACTTTTCCATTGATTTTTTTAGATAGAGTGGAAGGGAGGGAAGGAGAGAGAGAGAGAGAGAGAGAGAGAGAGAGAGAGAGAGAGAGAGAGAGAAACATGGATGTGAGAGAGACACACAGAGTGGTTGCCTCCTGCATGATCCTGACCAGGGCCGGGGATTGAATCTGCAACCCAGGTATGTGCCCTTGACCAGGAATCAAACCCGTGACCCTTTGGTCTGCAGGCTGACGCTCTAACCACTGAGCCAGACCAGCCAGGGCTGGTGTAGCCTTTTGAGAAAGCATTCCAACAACATCTATTAAAAATAAGAACATGCCTTTTCATCTATAATGCCACTTCTGGGAAGACACCCTCTAAAAGAAAAACACTGAAATATACTTACATGAATGTTTATTGCAGCATTGTTTACAGTGGCCAAACACTGAGATCTCATCATTCAAGCATGATTGAATAAAGCATGGTACCTCTAGTGCAGCTATTAAAAATAGTGGATCAGTCCTGGCTGCTTTGGCTCAGCGGTTGGAGCGTCGGTCTGAGGACCAGAGGGTCCCAGATTCGGTTCCCTCTAAGGGCACATACCAAAAAAAAAAGTAGATCAGGCCCTGGCCAGTTTGGCTCAGCGGTTAGAGCGTTGGCCTGCGGTCCGGAGAGACCCGGGTTCGGTTCCCGCTAAGGGCACGTACTTCGGTTGCAGTTTGTCCCCGGCCCTGGTTGGTCGTGCGGGTGGCAGCCACTCGATGTGTCCCTTCATGTCGATGTTTCTCACTCTCTCTCCCTTCCTCTCTCTCCCTCCCTCTCTATCTGTACAAAAAAATGGAAAAATATCCTCGGGTGAGGATAGAAAAAAAAAAAAAAAAAAAAAAAATTAAAAAAGTAGATCAGAAGTATGCAAATTTACATGGTAGGATTTTTTAAAAGAAACTAAGGTATAGAAAATTTATGTAACTGTGCACAGCTAGTAAGGCATAAGGGCCAGGATTCAAAAAGTCTAGGTCCAGAGTCCACCAATTTAGGCACTATACTATGTTATTTTTGAAGTGGAGTTGAGTAGAAAGTTGGTAGAAAATGAGAAATAAAAGGGAGCACAGAACAAAGGCGGAATAATAATCTGGTAGCAACTGTTTGCCCCTACCCTCAAAGACAATATGGTATGAGAATGGCGACTCCTTAGGCCACCAGAGGTCACTCCGGCTTCCTTTGTTAGGTTACAGAGTCTTGGCAACAAGTACCACAGTGCTTTGGGTCTTCTTGCTGTCCTGCCTTGAGCTGCTCCTCTGTCTCTGCTCTGCTGGTGTGGCTCTGACTGCCACTGCCCTTGGCTGTTGGTGGTGCAGCTACTACTATTCCCAAAGATGGGAGATAACGTAACAGAGACCTCTCTTCCTCTGCCATATAGCAATGATGTGGTTAAAATACAGAGCTGGGGATCAGGCAGATGTGGCTTCAAATCCTAGCCCTGTTATTGATTCCTTTGTGTAAACCTAGGCCAGTCACAACCTGTCTGAGCCTTAGTTTGCCCACCTGTAAAATGAACCTACATCACATGTTAATTATCAGAATTAACTGACATAATGTATCTCAAATGCTTAGCATAAATCTTATTATTAATAAAGTTGGAAAGCCCTGGCTGATTTGGCTCAGTGGCTGGAGCGTCAGCCTGCAGACCAGAGAGTCCTGGGTTCAGTTCCCGCTAGGGGCACGTACCAAAAAAAAAAAAAGTCATAAAGTTTTTCTAACTCCAGGCATTTGTATTCAGTTAGCTTTCCTTTATTTTTCAACTCATAACCTTTCTTCCCATTATTTGCTATAAGACTCAATAAAGAAAGAGGTTGGGCCTGGCTGGTGTGGCTCAGTGGTTGAGCCTCGACCCATGCACCAAGAGGTCACTGGTTCTATTCCTAGTCAGGGCACATGCCCAGGTTGTGGGCCCGATCCCCAGTGGGGGGCATGCAGGAGGTGGCCAATGGACGTTCTCTCTCACTGATGTTTCTCTCTCCTTCTCCTATCCTCTCTCTCTAAAACAATAAAGAAAAAAAACATCTTTTTTTTTTTTTATCCTCACCGGAGAACATTTTCCCATTTATTTGTTCAGGTAGAGTGGGAGGGAGAGAGAGGAACAGAGAGAGAGAGAGAAACATCGATGTGAAAGGAACACATCGAGTGGCTGACACCCGCACGACCGACCAGGGCCGGGGACAAACTGCAACCAAGGTACATACCCTTAGCGGGAACCGAACCTGGGTCTCTCCGGATGGCAGGCCGACGCTCTAACCGCTTAGCCAAACCGGCCAGGGCTCTTTTTTTTTTTTTTTAAGAAAGAGGTTGGCATCTTTTTTTTTTTTTATCCTCACCCGAGGACATTTTTCCATTTTTTGTTCAGATAGAGCGAGAGGGAGAGAGAGGAAGAGAGAGAGAGAGAAACATCGATGTGAAGGGACACATCGAGTGGCTGCCACCGTACGACCAACCAGGGCCGGGGACAAACTGCAACCGAGGTACGTGCCCCTAGTGGGAACCGAACCTGGGTCTCTCTGTACCGCAGGCCGACGCTCTAACCGCTGAGCCAAACCGGCCAGGGCTCTTCTTCTTCTTCTTCTTTTTTTTTTTTAAAGAAAGAGGTTGGGCAGTGAGTCAACTGTTTTACTTGTGTATCCTCTGAAACATTTTGAAAAACTGTACTCTCGTGCATTTAAATTGATGTTAAAGTTTTTTTTCATTCTAAGATTAAATATTGCAAAGAATAGGATTTCCAACATACTGCAAACATCAACATTTGAAAAATTTTAAATTATATAACTGTTTTGAATATATTGCACGGAATCTAAACATTATACAGTGGTCTGACCAATAAGGACAGAATTCTGACCAATAAAGACAACATATCAGATAGCGCTTCATCAACCTAGACATATCTCTTTTTGAGATATTTGACTATGAGTGAAACTAGTAGAGACAGAAAGAACAGGCACTAAGCAAAATCCATGCAGTAATAGCATTCAGGAGAAAGAAGAAATCAAGAGGGAAATTAAGAGAGAAGCCATCAGTAGATGCAGTAGGGAGAAATAGGGTCAAGGACAAAAGTGAACTATGTCAGGAGGATTGAAGGAGTGACTTGGGTAGGAAGCAAGGGATGACTACCTGTGGCTGGGGGAGAGGAGAGAGGCCTGGAGCTGTTTTTCATTCATTAGAACTGTTATTGTATCCTAAATGGCAAAAAACAAGGGTTCATTTCCATAAAGCCTGGTTGTACATCCTGAGATGGTTATTATGTTTCTTATCTATGAATCTTAACAACAAAGAACCCCTATTTCCTGAGGCAAGCTGGGGGTGCTTTTGTTTCCTTTAGCCTGAAAGAGCTTATCTTGTGGAAAACAGCACCAGGCCTGGGGTTACAAGGAGCAAACCTTCAGAAGCTGTGAAAAAGCAAATGTGGCAGCCACAGCAAGATGGTGAGCAATGAGAGTCTCCTTTCTGTTAACAGTGTAGCCATTAGAGGCATTGACCCTGGACCCAGATAATCTGGTATGAATCTGGCTTTGTTGGAGGACTTGGGGAAAGTTTCTTCACCACTTTGGGCCCCAGTTTCATCCGTAAATGGGATTTAGTAGTTTCCTAAGGCTGTAGTAACAAATAAGCACTTGGTGGCTTGAAACAATAGGAAAATATTCTCTCACAGTTCTAGAGGTCAGAAGTCTGAAATCAGCTTCACTGGACCACAATCAAGACGTTGGCAGGACTTTTCTCCATCTGACTACAGGGTTAGAATCTGTTAATTGCCTCTCCCAGCCTCTGGTGGCTACCAGCATTCCTTAGCTTGTGGCTGCATTATCCCCGTCTCTGCCTCAATGGTCAAGGCAATGGTCATTGCCTTTTCCTCTTCTGTCTGTATCAAATTTCTCTCTGACACTATTAGAAGGACGTGTGATTGGATTTAGGGCTCACTTAGATAATCCAGAGTAAACTCCCCATCTCAAGATCCTTAACTTAATTATATCTCTTGCCACATAAGGTAATATTCCAATACCAACTAGTATACCACAATAAAATTCTGGCATTAATCATGCAGAGTTAGTGTAGAACCCATCCATTAAGGGGCACGGTTCCCCACAAAGCTGCCCTCACTTCGGATACCAGCTGCACTCCAGTCATTCCCAGGTTACTTGCACTTCTGACAAACTGGCTATAAATTGGGGGTTCCCACAACCTCTGTAGGCTCAATAATTCAGTAAAATAATTCACATAAATCAGGAAACTGCTACATTTACAATTATAATTTTATTATAAAGAATACAAGTCAGGGCCAGTCAAATGAAGAAACACAGAAGGCAGAGCTTCCATGCCTTCCCCCCGTGGAGTCAGGGCCCAGCACCCTCCTGGCACATCAATGTGTTTGTCAACCAGGAAGCTCTACCAAGCTTCAGGCCAGAGTTTTTATTGGGATTTCATTAGGTAAGCACAATTGATTGAATTATTGGCCATTGGCTGGGTATCAATCATTGGTTGAACTCAATATCCATTCTCCTCTTATCTCCCCAGAGGTCAGGCTGATATCACATGTTTATGCAATAATATCTCATTATTATTTTGATTTGCATTTCTCTAATGACCAAGGATGAAGGATGCTGGACATCTTTTCATGTGCTTATTGAACATTTGTATGTCTTCTTGGAGAAATGTAATTCAAATCCTTTACCCAATTTTTAATTGAGCTATATGTCTTTGCTATTGAGTTGTAAGAGTTCTTTATATACACTGGACATGTCCTTTATCAGATATGTGATTTTGCAAATATTTTCTCCCATTTTGTGGACTGACTTTTCCTGTGGTGTTTATGGTACAACATTTAAAATTTTGAGGTAGCTCAACTTATCTATTTTTTTCTTGCATCAATTGTAGTAGGGGTCCAACTTCATTCATTTGCATGTGGATATCCAATTGTTCCTTTACCATCTGTTGAAAATTAGTACATATTGAACCAGGTGTTCAATAGTCCCAGAGTGCTGGATAGAGGCAGAAAGTCTTCTTGCTATATTTCATGACATTCTGGATTTTTAAATTTTCTTTGAGTTGGGAAAACTAAGTTTAGCATTTTTCCTTTCTTGCTGTAGGTGACATAAAGTAATCAATTAACTCTGTCTTACATGTTTCAGTTTGTGAAATTGTTCTAATCAAGTCCTCAATGTCTATTTCACCCTCAAGGGGCACACCATCTGTAAGTCAAACAATGGTAGTTAACTAACTTCCACAAACAGCAGACTATTAGAATTCCAATGGAATGCCAATCAGTGCTGCTCCTTGCAACAATAGAAGCCCAAAGTGGCTAATTTAAGCAAAGAAGCAATTTATCAGAAGGATTACCTCATAGAAAGGAAGGGAAGATATTAGAAGCAGGCTTGGAAGATGAACAGAAAGTCATTTGTCTGGCCAAAAGAAGGTAGACAGCTCTACTCATCTCTCACAACAAGAAAAGTATAACCATGACACCACCATTGAACACTTGTTGCTGCTAGACTCTTGACATCATTGCTGCAGCCTTTAATAATCTGAAATTGAGTCTTTGTAAGACTCTAGTGTCCCAGATGAACATTATATTAGCCAAGCCTTGAGCATTGGTCCATGGCCTAGATGATAGGGCAAATACCTGTCTCCCTTCACGCTTCTGTGACACAAGTTGGGCTTCTCCCTCAGCTGAGATCTGTAAATGGGACCTTCTTCAAAATGAAAAGGAGGTTCAGGCATGAGATGGCCAAGGTAGACAGGTATAGATAAACAGATATGCAGACTGTTCACAGCAATTACTTTTTGGAAATGAACTTGAGGAAGACCTTCATTTTTCATGGTTTTCAATTTAGTACTATTAAAATAAGGTGCATTACAAAAATGAATAATAAAAACAATAGCCAACATTTATTGAGAGCTATCTATGTACAAGGTTTACATGTGTTAACTCTGTTAATGCTTACAACAGCCATATGAGTCTGTTCCATTATTATCCTATGTGGTAGACTAAAGAATGACCCCCAAAGATATTTATTTCCTAAGCCCCAGAACCTGTGAATATGTCAAAAGGGTGACTATTATTTGTTGTATAATAAAGAATTTCACTGGCCTTTATCCCTGTTATGTGAATTATGTCTCAACAAACTGTTAGAAAATTTTGTTAATATATGGTAAAATTGCTACGGAAGCAAAATCTGACTTCACTGTGAAGGTGGGTCTGTGGCAGCCAGCACCTCCAAACTCACATGATCACAGTATTTTTAACCAGAAAAGAAAGGAGCCTATTTCTCCCAACTCTGCTTTGAAAACTTTCAGGGAAAGTGCTGATTAACCTGTCTTGGGTTATGCTCCTTCCTGTGTCCCAGGGAGACCACAGGTCTCTGATCAGAAGAGAGGGAGGAATGTGGGAGGACAAAATCAGGGTCCCACCACGGCATTCGGGAATACACGCAGAGCAAGTTGCAGAAGTTGCCTAGAGGATTTTGGCAGAATCCAAGAGAGAATCTAGGAGCTTGAATCAGTGTTCTACCACCAAGGAACAGTAAGTGCACAGTGAGATCAGACTTGTTTATTTGATTTGATGAGTCTCAGTAGAGACACAAGATTGAAGGGATTAATTAACTGTAGCCACAGCCTTAATAGCTTTCAGGGCTGTGAGGCAAAGCCGGAGCCAGCACTCTAGCCTGTGAAGAATTTGGAACAATATACAGGAAGAAATTCAAAGCCATAAAAACTATACACATATAGTTATATAATGTTATTAACCAATGTTATCCCAATAAATTTAAGTATTTTTTAATCTGAGAGAAAGAAAAAAAAACACATATACACACACAGGTAGACAGGTATAGATAAACAGATATACAGACTGTTCACAGCAATTACTTTTTGGAAATGAACTTGAGGAAGACTTTCATTTTTCGTAGTTTTCAATTTAGTACTATTAAAATATTTTGCAATATTTTATAAGAAATAAAGATTAAAAAAGCAACAACAAAGACCGTGAAAAAGAAATGAAGTTCTGCCCTGGCCGGTTTGGCTCAGCGGTTAGAGTGTCGGCCTACAAACCAATGAGTCAAGGGTTCGATTCCGGTCAAAGGCACATACCTCGTTTGCCCAGGGCTGTGCAGGAGGCAATCAATCTATATGTCTCTCTCACATTGATGTTTCTCTCTCTCTCTCTCTGTCCCCCACTCTGTCTGGAAATAAATGGAAAAATATCCCCAGGTGAGGATTTAAAAAAATGTAGATTGGAAGCCCAGGCTGGGTGACTCGGTTGGTTGGAGTGTCATTCCATACACCAGGAAGGTTGCAGGTTTGATTCCAGGTCAGGGCACATACCTGGGTTGTGGGTTTGATCCCTGGGTGGGGCACACATGGGAGGTAACCATGCATGTTTCTCTCTTCTTTTTTTTTTTATCCTCACACGAGGACACTTTTGCATTTATCTTCAGATAGAGCGGGAGGGAGAGAGGGGGGAAGAGAGAAAGAGAAACATTCATCTGAGAGAGACACATTGAGTGGTTGCCACCCACACGACCCCAACTGGGGCCGGAGACAAACTGCAACTGAGGTACATGCCCTTAGTGGGAACCGAACCCAGGACTCTCTGGTCCATGGGCCGACGCTCTAACCACTGAGCAAACTGGCCAGGGCACATGTTTCTCTTACATCGATGTTTCTCTCTCTCTCTCTCTCTAAACTCAATGAACATATTCTTGGGCAAGGATTAAAAAAAAAAGTAGACTTGGAAAAAAGTGTGTATTTTATGCTCCATGTATATAAAACAAAAAGTGAGGCATAATTTATACACATATGCATAGATTATATTTGGAATAATAAACAGGAAAAAGTCAATGATTCTTGGGAGGAAAATGGGGGAATTGGAGGGTGGAGGTGGGTAAGAGGTTTACTTTTCATTGTCTACTGGTGATGGTGTTTGCAATTTTTTTTACCATGTGCATGTATTACTGATTAGAAATATATTTTTTTTAGCCCGGTTGGTGTGGCTCAGTAGTTGAGTATTGACTCATGCACCAAGAGGTCATCAGTTTGATTCTTGGTCAGGGCACATGCCCAGGTTGTGGGCCAAACCCCCAGAGGGGGGCATGCAGGAGGTGGCCAATCGATGTTCTCTCTCATTGATGTTTCTACCTCTCTTTCCCTCTTCCCTCCTCTCTCTCTAAAAATAAATAGAGAAAACAATTTTAAAACAAAATGTAGCATTCAGAGATGAATAAGGTGAAATGGGTAGTATCTGAGGCAGCCAGGGTAGACAGCTTGCTCAACATCTGCACCAAACCCTTCCTATCTTGCCTCCTTATACTCCCTAGTTTAGCTTTCTAGCCAAAACTACATTTCCTAGACCTCCTTGTAGCTATATCTCCAGATGTGTTTTCAGTTCCCCAATGAGACGCATGCCCGAGGGGCTTGAATTTGGAACTGAGCTAAGTGGGCAGAAATGTGGCAGCACGTGAGGATTTAGGATGTCAAGGGTCTGTAGCCCATGGCCCTGGCAGTGCCTCCTGTTCTCCAGATCTTGGCTAAGGTGGTGTCTTCCTGGAGCCAATAGTTTGGACAGTGGCTTCCTAATTTCCCAGTTTTCTGGTTCAGCAGAGGTTACAGTGTTCTTGATGCTGGCTTGTGCCTGACTTAAGTTAACCCTTATGCAATAACTAGCTCTAAGTGTAGATCACTCCAATCTGTGAGTCTTGTTCACAGAAGGCTTTGCAAAGTATACTGTCACCAGTCCAAAATCGATGTCCCTGGCAGGGGTGGCCTTGAAGATTAAGGGTATACAGTGATACCTCGGTTCTCGAACATAATTCGTTCCAGGAGGACGGTCGAGAACCGAATTGTTCGAGAACCGAAGCAATGAAACCCAATAGGAAATAATGGAAACTGGATTAATTCGTTCCAAGCCCCAGAAAATGCCTATTTACTGGCCTAATTTGTATATAATATGTAGAAAAACATAAGTCTCAACAAGAAATAAAAGTGTACAGTATGTCTAAGGGTTAAATTCAGTGTAAAGCGTGACTCTCTCCACAAAGCATGACTCTCTCCACAAAGCGTGACTCTCTCTCTGCACTCACACTGATGACGCGAGCAAGGCGCGCTGGGCCGAATGAACGCCATTCGGCTCAACTCGGCTCATCTCGGAAGTTCGAGTTCCAAATATTTGTTCGGATTCCGAGACAAAAGTTTCTCGAATCTCCTGGTCGAATACCGATTTGGTCGAAAACCGAGGCGTTCGAGAACCAAGGTATCACTGTAGTGGACACTGGATATTTCTTTTGGGCCACCAGCATTGGAACCCCGCCCCCTGCATTTAGCAAATTCCCCAAGTTATGAATTTGAGATATAGGGCCTGTCGTCCTTTACAAAAACTAGAAGTGCTAAACACTTCTGCTCCCACGTCTACTGCTCGAGCATCAACCTGTGGACTGAGCTCTGCCAGTCAGGCACAACTGCCTCAAAGCTAGCTAGACAAACTGGTTTCAGGGAGATCAATTCCTGGGAAAGCAGTGCCTGCAGGGGTGGTGATCAATGTTCAATGCTAGTGGTGCCATTGGTGCCAGCTGCATGCCTACAGCTTCACAGCACGGCAGTGATGTCCTCCACCGGACCAGTTCTGCAACTTGATATTGGCTGTTTGTCATTGTGCAGCCCACAATAGGATTCTTCTCTTCAGTCCGCTCCTTGATTCTACGAACTAGTTAATACCTTAAAAACAAATTTTTTTTTCCTGCTTAAAACACCCAGGTTTGATTTTTGTTGCAGTTAAGAATCCTGGTGGATGTATATAAAGAAGACATATCAAGTGGGTTTTTGCCAGCAAGATTTGCAGTTTAAGACACACTTTGCATTAACAACATATGGCAGTAAGTGATAGCATGGATTCATTGGCACTATCATGCATTCTACTCATATTAATCAGGATTCTTCAGATGTATATATACATATATATGACAATCTGGCTCACGCGATTATGGAGGCTGAAAAGTCCCACAGTCTGCTGTCTACAAGTTGGAAACTCAGGAAACCTGGCGATGTAATTCAGTTCAAGTTCAAAGGCTTTAGAACCAAGGGTGCTGATTAAATCTCAGTCTGAGGGCCAGAGAAGATAAGATGAGATGTCCCAACTCCAGCAGGCAGGAAGCAAAAGACATGCATTCCTTCTTCCTCTTCCTTTTGTTCTGTTCAGGTCCTCAACGGGTTTGATGAGTCCTACTCACATTGGGGAGGGCAAGCTACTTGAGTGATAACTTTTCCTTGGTTGTACTTTTAAATTCCCTCTTTAATTTATTTCAATGTGAAACATAATTAAATTATATTTGATAGCTGATAATAACAATGTCTCTGATCTTTATGGGTATGATTCTGTAGTTGGTTGCTTCTAGTTGTTGGGATTTGTTTCCTTGTGTGGTTAGAGACTTAAAAAAAATCTATTGAGTCATGTTACTTGAAACTTTGTGGGAAATCTTTGTGGCCTGGGTTGAATGGCATTCTTCGAGAGAGAGAGTTTGGATTTGTTCCTTCCGGGTGCCTATAGGTCCTGACAATCCAGAAATACTTTAAATTTTCAACTTGGGGTATTCTGGGCTACACAGGTGAGTATGTCACTAGATAAATGCATATCAGTGGAGGTGTGAGTGGAGAATTCTCAGGATAGACAGCTTTTTATTTGTTTATTTTTTACTTTGCCCTGATCCAAGGCTAAGGCAATATAAGCCTATATCCCCACTGTCCTCCTAGTTTGGCAGGCTTTTATTTTTTAGTTTATCCACTGCCACTAAAGATATTAGTGGTTTGGGGCTTGGAGAGGCTAAGCCTTATCCTCTTATTTTACTTTCTGCTCTGTTCAAGGTCAGGCTCCCTCACCTCCATGGCTCATGAAAACACAGGAACTAAGTCACTAGGGAGCCCTGGCTGGTTTGGCTCAGCGCTAAGTCACTAGGGAATCCATATTTGCCCCTGGGTAAGTGGGGCTCTCACAATTGCTTACTTCTGTTTTTTTTCTATGGATTCCTTACATACCAGCCAAGGTCAGATAGGCATTGAAAAAGATTTTCTTGCCCAGCCAGTGTGGCTCAGTGGACTGAGCTCAGTCCCATGAACTGAGAGGTCCTGGTTCAATTTCTGGTCAGGGCACATGCCTGGATTGCGGGCTCGGCTCGATCCACAGTAGGGGGCACATGGGAGGCAACCGATCAAAGGTTCTTTCTCACATTGATGTTTCTATCTCTCTCTTCCTCTCTCTCTAAAAAAACAAACAAACAATAAAAACATATTAAAAAATACAAAACATCAATGTGAGAGAGAACCATTGATCGGTTGCCTCCTGAGTGACCCCTATTGGGAATTGAACCTGCAACCCAGACAGGTGCCCTGACTGGGAATTGAACCAGGACCTCTCAGTCCATGGGACAATGTTCAACCCACTGAGCAACACTAGCTGGGCTAGTTGTTTGTTTTTCAAATAAATTTTTATTTATTGATTTGAGAGAGAGAGACAGGCAGACAGAGAGAAACATTGATATGTTGTTCTACTTACTCATGCATTCATTGGCTGTTTCATTTCTTTTTTTTTTATTCTCACCCGAAGACATTTTTCCACTTTTTTATTCAGATAGAGCAGAAGGGAGAGAGAGAGAGAAACATCGACGTGAAAGGGACACATCGAGTGGCTGCCACCCGCACAACCCAACCAGGGCCAGGGACCAACTGCAACCAAAGTACATGCCCTTAGCGGGAACTGAACCCAGGCCTCTGTGGACCACAGGCTGACGCTCTAACCGCTGAGCCAAACTGGCCAGGGCCATTAGCTGTTTCATATATGGGCTCTGACTGGAGAATTGAGCCTGCAACCTTGGTGTATTGGGACAATGTTCTAACCAACTGAGCTATCTGGCCTGAGCCATCTAGTTTTTTTTTTTTTCAAGTTCAGCTGTACTGGCTTTTTTGTGGATGGTTAGTATGTCTTTTTCATAAACAGAATATCTTTTTTAAAATTCACATTTCTTTTATTATTATTATTATTGTTTTTCATCCTCACTTGAGGATATTTTTCTATTTATCGTCAGATAGAGTGGAATGGAGAGAGAGAGAGAGAGAAACAGATGTGAGAGGGACACATTGACTGGCTGCCTCCCACACGACCCTGACAAGGGCCAAGGACGAACTGCAACTGAGGTACGTGCCCTTGACCGGAATTGAATCCTCGAGTCATTGGTCCTCGGGACCATGCCCTAACCACTGAGAAAAACCGGCCAGGGCACAATTCACATTTCTTTGAAATATAATGCAAAACCTCAGAAAAAAGCTAATTTGTTGAGATACTTACATTTTCAGTTCATCTAACACATTTTGGAGAGAACTCAGCACCTGGGAAACATGCTGGAGGAAATCTGGAATAATATGATGAGTAACTTTAAGTAGCCCAGATTATATTGCTTCCTATGGACTGGCCCGATACCTGGGGCTTTGGACCTGACTCACTTGGTCACTCTGCACACTTCCATTGATTCACCTGTACTTTTACCACCCACTCTGGACCAGGATTCAGACAAGGAGCTTGGTTGCCAGAAGCCACAGAGACATGTCCTGACACCTGCTGGTGGCTAGGGAACCTTCACCTGCCAAAGGAGGGAATCTTGTCTATGCTCCCTAGTTCTAAAGTTCAACAAACATTTATTGTTTCATACTTTGTGTCGGATTTTGGGAACACCTGCATGGATACAAAGATGAAATGGAGAAGACCACTATCTGGAAGAACTCATACTATCAGGACATGCCCTTTAGCACGGGAAGATAAAAACACATACAGATAATTTAAATACATTGGGTAGGTGTTATGATGTGTGTGAAAATAATATAAAGTACATGTTGGTCTCTGCCCTCAGTTCCTGGTGAAGAGCTCCTAAAACACTTGTAGTTTCCTAAGCGATAAGAGCACTGGGAGCATCTTTTGTTCTAATGAAGTAGGTCTAGATGGGCCCCTAGATGGCCCCTGATGGGTACCGGTCAGCAGAAAGACCAAGCCATGATTAGAATTTAGAATTTTCAGCCCCAGACTCCACTCTCTGCAGAGGGGAAAGGGGCTGGAAATGGAGTTAATAATGGATCATGTCTATGTAAAGAAGCTTCCATAAAATCCCAGTAGCCAGGGTTTGGAGGAGAGCTTCTGGGCTGGTGAACACGTCCACATACTGGGAGGGTGATACACCCCAGCTCCACAGGAACAGAAGCTCCTGTGCTTGGGACCCTTCCAGACTTTGCCCAACGTGTCTCTTCATCTGCCTGTTCATCTGTATCCTTTATCATATTTAATAAACTGGTAAATGGCCCAGCTGCTGTGTCAACCCATGCACCAGAGGTTGCTAGTTTGATTCCCAGTCAGGGCACATGCCCCAGTTGAGGGCCAAATCCCCAGTGGGGGGGCACTCAGGAGGCAGCCAATCGAAGTTCTCTCTCATCGATGTTTCTCTCTCTCCCTCTTCCTTCCTCTCTCACTAAAATCAATAAAGAAAAAAAAAAAACAAAAACCTGGTAAATGTGTTACCCTGAGTTCCCTGAGCAACTCTAGTGAATTAATCAAACCCTGAGGAGGGAAACCTTTGATTTGTAATCAAGTTGGACAGAAGTTGTGGGTAACCTGGGGACCTGCTATTTTTGATTGGCATCTGAAGTGGGGGTTGGGCATAGTCTTGTGAGACTGAGCCCTTAACTTGTGGGATCTGATACTATTTCTAGATAGATAGTGTCAGGATTGAGTTAAATCGTAGGACACACAGTTGGTGTCAGAGAAGTGTTTGGTGGGAAACCCCCACTCACATTTGGAGACCAGAACTGTCCGAAGTGAAGTGTTCTGTGTGAGCATTGAAGGAGACACAGAGGAAAGACTGGGTTTTCCCCCGTACAATGTGGTTAGCGCAGAGTGCCATGCAGGAGGTTAGTCTACTCTGCATCTCCACTGAAGGAACTCTCTTTAGCCCCCAGATTTACTTTTTAATTCAGCTACAAGCAGAGACAAAGTAGGGTCTTCCTGTCTCCACAGAAAATTTTTAGGAAAGGGAAATGAATTGGCCCTTCCTGCATCAAAAGTCCTTCTCTGGCCCGATCACTGTGACTAATGCTGCTCACAGACAGAATACTTACATAACAGCCCAAATCCCAAGGGAGGGTGTGGGGAGGAGCTATTATCAGAGAAACAGGGATGTGTGATCTGAAAGGCTATCTGGTCATCTTTCTGTAGCACCCAAACCTGAATCAAGCCTGCCACCCTCTTACGTTCTTTAAGCAGCTAAGAGCTGCTGGAGAAAAAAGCCACATAAACATTTGTAGAAATTTTAATCGAAACATCCAAATTGGAAAAGACTCTTTAAGCCTTATGCTGTGGGGAGGGATGGTGCTACGTGGGGGTAGCGTTGCAAAGAGGACTGATTTGCTGGCCCCAAAGGTGCATGATCTTGGTGAAGTTACCACAGTCCAGGGACAGGCTCTGACTTTTGCAAGCTTATAAACATGAGCTTGTTGATATCTCAGAACTGATGTGATTTGTAGGTACTGATTCATCTTAATGAGCTTCGCAAGCAACTGATGTGCAATTCCTAAATAAGAATTTATTAATTTACAACAAAATATATCAGCCCTCTTCAGATCTGTTTTGCAAATACCTTTTTGAACCCCATCTCAATGCCACACCTTGTGCTGGCTGCTCGGGACACACAGATAAATAAGACACAGGGTTTGCTCTATAAGAGCTCCCTAACGTGTGTCGGGTGTGAACAGACACCTTCACTTTATGAAATTACACAGCTTAAGAAGCCAAATCCTAATTAGGAAGCAGCTTGTTGAGGATCAAATAAGAACAACGGAGGATGGGTGGAAGGTGGGAATGGTCAGCTGTATCCCTGACAGCCTGGGTCCAACTTCATTTGGTGAGGAGAACAAGATACTGGAGTCGACCTGGTGCAGCTCTGTGACCCTGATTGGTGCAGTTCTGTGACCAAGAACTGCTGTGTTTGTCTCATTTGCTCTTTGCACTTCTATGGCTACCCATAGCTCTTTTGATCAGGGGTCAGAAAAAAGTCTACCTTCTTTCTGTAGACATTTCCATCTTATGTGAAAACCCATTCTCCATTTCTTTCTTTTTTTATCCTCATCTGAGGACATTTTTCCATTTTTTTGTTCAGAATGAGTGGGAGGGAGAGAGAGGAAGAGAGAGAGAGAGAAACATCAACGTGAAAGGGACACATCAAGTGGCTGCCTCCCGCATGACCCAACCAGGGCCGGGGACAAACTGCAACCAAGGTATGTGCCCTTAGTGGGAACTGAACTCTGGTCTCTCTGGACCACGGGCCGACGCTCTAACCGCTGAGCCAAACCAGCCAGGGCCCATTCTCCATTTCTAAGAGAATGGTGTTGGTGGCATTCACCTTGGGTTTCATCCAGTTTGCACTGACCTTACTGTGATATCACTCAGGACAGGATCTGATTTCCTTGGTTTCTCTCTTCCTGAGGACCCCTCACGCTTGTCTCCTTGTGAATCTGTGCTTTTCTGACTGGGTTCTGGACACCCCTCTGTGAACCTCTGTATTATTTGGTCATTTTTCAAACATCTGACAAATTCCTTCAATCTTCCACACAACCTTGATCTCTCTAACTTCTAGTAGGTGACCTCGCCATCTACTTTAGCTTGAAAATAGGGGTGGGGTGCACCTCCCTCACATGTAGCTATGAACTCTTTGTAACACCTCAACTGCCCCTCTCTAGTGCTTTGGGCATCTCCCAGCAGCCCCCACCACACCCCTTCATCCTACTTGCTCTGTCCCCTCCAGTTCTCATCTACTTTTATGGCATCCGAGTCTTGCCTTCCTGTTTAATTTCAATGGTGATATAGACTGAATTCTCTCCCCACCAAACTCAATTCGTATCTTGAAGCCTCAACCCCCAGTGTGATGGTATTTGAAGATAATGTCTTTGGGAGATAATTAAGTCATGAGAGGGGAGACTCTTTCATTACTAACTCCCAACAGTGTTACCCCTTTAACATCTTTTGAATTTGTCCCCTCCTCTCTGGTTTCCTGCCTGGTTAAGCCCACATCATCCATTACCTTGACTCCTGTAGAAGCCTGGCTGGTCTTCTTGCCTCCAGTCTTGTCCCTTCAAGACCATTCTTTACATTGCAGGACCCAACAATCTATCTAAAATGCAATCTGAAATTGTCTCCCTTGTTAAAAACCTTTCTGTGACTCTCCAGTACGTATAGATAAAGTCCAAGTTCTTTAGCAAAACTCACAAGGCCCTTTCTGAACTGACGCTCCTTGCTCAGCTCATGATTCTGACTTCTAGTAGTTCCTGCCAGTCTGTCCAGTTACCTGGCCTGCTCAGTCTGCGCATGCTTCTCTCCCCACTTACAACTGTGGAGAACGCCTATTCATCTTTCAAACCCAACTTGTACATCATCTCCTCTAAGAACTTTCCCAGAACCTCCCACAGGGGATGAACCCTCTGATTCCTGATGCATGAATTTTGGGCCAGCTTCTACAGAAATACTGCATTCTTCTCTTCCTCATAGAGCAGTGATTTTCAACCCGTGTGCAAGATTTTTTACAACATGCAGTACTTGACTATTTAGTCAGGGGCACTGACCTCCTTCCCTTAGATTGTCAAATAAAAAATGACAAACCGCCCTGGCCGGTTTGGCTCAGCGGTTAGAGCATCGGCCTGCGGTCGGTTCCCGCTAAGGGCATGTACTTCGGTTGCAGTTTGTCCCCGGCCCTGGTTGGTTGTGCGGTGGCAGCCACTCGATGTGTCCCTTCACGTCGATGTTTCTCTCTCTCTGTCTCTTCCTCTCTCTCCCTCCCACTCTATCTGTACAAAAAATGGAAAAATGTCCTCGGGTGAGGATCAAAAAAAAAAAGACAAACCAACACAATAGCTGTCCAATGTGAATGAATCAAAATTATACTTTTTTTGGTGTCAGATTGGCAAAAAGTATATATTTTTTGGCGTGCCACAGAACTTTAGTAACTAGCTTATGTGTGCCATGAGATGAAAAAGGTTGAAAATCACTGTAGTAGAGCATCCAGTCTGGGACCATGCTAATCCACTTCTTCAGCCGTAGGGCTTAGAACAGGTGAGTTATTCTCAAAATGCATTGAATGAATAATCAGAAACTGGAAGACATTTCACTAGTGCTTAAAGTACAGCCAGTTTAGTAGAGAGAGCCTGGGGCTTGTGACTAAACCCCTGCAGAGTCATCAAGTCACCCACCCAGGTGCGCAGTATCAGGCCTGGCTTTCTACCAGAGCACAATTAGATACAGTAATAGAGACCGTCCGCTATGGTCTTTCTCCAGAGAACTGAGAATGGAAGACAGAAGGCCCAGACCTAGAGCAGAGGGTAGGACTTACGGAGGAATGGAGTTCAGTGTCAGGGCCACCGAGAAAGAGCGGAGAGGCTGGCACAGCCTTCCTGGCTCAGTCCCAGGCAGGCGAAGGGGAGGACTCATTCATCCAGGGCCAGCCCAGGAGACTGCGGAGCTGGCTGGTCCGGCCCAGGCCCGGGCTCAAAGCTGGGAGGGGATTTCCTCAGGCTCCCTCCCCCAGTGCAGGGCTGCTGGGAACCTGCCGGACAAATTTAGTTCAGGGAGGGGCCAAGGAGCGCCAGTCGGGGCAAGAACTTCAGGGCAGTAGAGGCAGCCCCGTGGCCCAAGACGCCTGGAACACGAGGAGCAGCCTGTCCTGCCTGGACGCCCCTTGGCCTCCGAGGGAAGAAGGTGAGTGCGGGAGCTGGGGGGCTGGGAGCCGGTGGAGGGAGCCCCTCCGAGGGCCCTGGGGGCAAAGGCGGGAAGCTTGGAGGCGGGGGCAGCGGGAAGGAGGTCGTACGGTGGAGCAGCCCTCAGGAGTGGTCGCTTGGGATCTTGCAACTTTCTTTTTCAAGTTGGCAGTGCGTTTGGCCAGGAGTCAGGGGGCTGTTTCTTGGCTTCTTCCCCAGGGGCATTGTGGGGGTACCAGGTAATGCTATTCCCCTTCTCTGCCCTGGTCAATCATTGGCCTTGCCTCTCCCTTCATCACATTTTCCCCAGTAACGTGCCCGCCCTTCTCCTGCCTCCCAGTTTTCCTCTCGCTCCAACGCAGCCAGCTCCTAGCCTTCCGGCGTTGCCTGCCCATGCCCCTGCCCTGGGCACTGGGGACCACGCAGGGGCGGCAGTCTCCGGCGTCCTCCTGCCGGGAGCCTCCCTCAGGGTTATTTGTTTCCTCCTTCCTGGTATGGGGTATCCGAGGGATTTCAGTTGTGCATTCGTTTTTTATTATTCATTCGTTTATTCATCATTGTTTGAACTTGTATCTAGATTTTATGGGGTGGAGAAACACACAGATTTCTAGAAGCTCTTCTGAGGAACAGGAAAGCTGAAATTTATTTCACAAATGTTTAATGATCATGTATAAGCTGGTGGGCAGTGTAGCACAGAGGGAAATTATTTTGGAATCATAGAGACACTTGGTTTCTTATCCCACCTCTCTGCTCTCTTCCTGAGCCTCAGTTTTCTTATCAGTAAAATGGTATTGCTGTGAAGATGACAGGAGACAATGCATGTCAAGCACCGACCCTGGTGCCAGGCACATAGTGAAGCCTCAATAAACATCTGTGCTCTTCACTTCTTCTTTGGCCCCTTTCCTGCCACATCCCCCTCACTGCCCCTCCCCCTCCCGAGGCTTGTGAGGATATATAAGACAACCTCTGGCCTCTAAAACACTTGAAAGTAAACACAAAGCTGGGCAATGGAGAGAGGGGAGACCTAGGAGGGGGTGGGGGTTGGGCTGAATAGGGAAGGTGCCTCCTCTGGGTCTGAGGTAAGAATGCTGGACCAGGGATGGAACCTGGAGCTGGAGGGAAATGTTATTCCCAGCAGTCTTTCATGCCATGTTTCTGAATCTGTGCTCACACTGAGCAACTAATGGGAACTACCACTTCCTAAAACCAACTCTGATTTTATTTTATTATACTTTATTATTAAATTTTTTGTTCATCCTCACCCGAGGATATTTTTCCATTGATTTTTTAGATAGAGTGGAAGGGAGGGAGGAAGAGGAGAGAGAGAGAAAAACATCGATGTGAGGCACATCTATTGGTTGCCCACCCCCAACGGGTGTGGGGGGCCTCCTGGGATCAAACCTGCAACCCAGGTATGAGTGCCCTTGACCAGGAATTGAACCTGCGACCCTTCTTTGGGCCAATGCTCTAAGCACTGAGCTAAACTGGCCAGAGCACTAACTCTGCTTTTAATTGCATTATCTCATTTAATCATAATCCTGTTATAATATTACTAAAATGAAAATACAGGCTAAAAAGGATTTGCCTAAGGTCACATGGCTAATAAATTTTTCTATATCAGAAAGAACAGCAATATATCATTATTCCCCAACTTCTTAGACACCGGTTTCTCCCTTCCTGTACATCTCTTGCTCTGGATGTCCATCCAAGTGTGGAGGAGCACACTCCTATCCTGATTGGTTAATTCATTCACTCATTCATACCTAATTCATTCTGTCAAGTGCACTGTGTCTGGCCAGTTTGGCTCAGTGGTTAGAGCATCCTCTCTTGGACCAAAGGGTTGCGGATTTGATTCCTGGTCATGGGCACCTGCCTGGGCACATGGCCAGGTGGGAGGTCATGTGGGAAGCGGCCAATCCAACTGATGTTTCTCTCTCTCTCTCTTCCTCCCTCCCTTCCACCCCTCCTTTCCATTCTATCTAAAAACCAATGGAAAAATATCATCAGGTGAGGATTAACAACAACAACAACAACAACAACAACAACAAAGTGCACTGTTGGTCCCAAGAAGGCAGGGGCGGTGTCTGTTGATTCATAGTTGTATAACCAGCAACTTGAATTTCCCTGATACAGAAATGTTTGATGAATCCTTTGTAAGTAAATGAGTCCAGCAAACATTTACTGATGCACTCCATGGGCTCCATAGTAGGGATCTGAAGATGAATAAAACAGAAGTCCTATCTTCAGGGTACTTACTCACAGCCTTACAGAGGAGATGGTGATAATATAAAGAAGACAGTAGTACCCTAGAAAGGAACAGAGGGTGTTGAAGTAACTAAGAGGGTCATTTAATTCTACCACGTCTGCCGTGTTGTCTCTGTATCCAGTGCCTAGAACAATGGCAGGCACATAGTAGATGCTCAATAAACTATGCAGAGGAAGTGTTTAGGACAGTCTTGAAAGGCGTGTTAGGACTTCACCAGGAAAACAAATTGGGGAGGGAAGATATTCCAGCAGGAGATGTTTATGAAAAGGCCTAGTAGAGGGAGGGAGCTGGAATTGCTGGGGGCTCAGAATGGCTGGAGTGTAGGGTGTGTATGGAGGAATAGCAATGAGAGTGAATAAATAGGCAGGGCTCAGGTCATTGTGTGTCTTGTTAAGGAACCTAGATTTTATATCAAGGGCACTGGATAACTGTTGAAGGGATTTAGCAAAGGGAGGGTACCATCAGATATGTATTTCAGAAGTGTGGCTGGTGCATGGGAGCTGAGGAGATGACACCAAGGTCTCCAGGCCTGATGGGGTTCCTACCTGACTGAGGAAATGAGTCTTCCTTTTTAGGACTTCACAATGGTTCACGAAGGGCTTCCTGACTTGTCCTGTGTTCTGATCTATGGTTGCTTTGCCCTCAGCTGGATTATAGCTAGTATGTTCTAATAAAAGTAGTAATGATCTACTTTTGTATAATCTGGAGCAAATTCAGGGATATACTGCTTGTTAATTTGTAATCCATCCTTCCTTCCTTCCTTCCTTTTTTCTGATTGTTAAATGATCCTTTTTGCATTTATCTTCAGATAGAGTGGGAAGGAAAGAGGGAGGAAGAGAGAGAGAGAAACATTGATGTGAGAGACACATCGAGTGGTTGCCACCCACACGACCCCAACAGGGCTGAGGACAAACTGCAACTGAGGTACGTGCCCTTAGCGGGAACCGAACCCAGGACTCTATGGTCTATGGGCCAACACTCTAACCGCTGAGCCACACCGGCCAGGGCTGATTGTTAGATGATCTTTAATTGAAATATTTTTCCTACTCTGGCTGGTGTGGCTAAGTGGTTAGAGTGTTGGCCCAAGCACCGAAAGGTCACAGGTTCGATTCCCAGTCAAGGGCATGTACCTGGGTTGCAGGTTTGATCCCTGGCCCCAGTTGGGGTGCATGCAGGAAGCAACCAATTGATGTGTCTCTCTCACATGGATGTTTCTCTCTCTCTGTCTCCCCCTCCTCTCCTCCCTCCCTTCTACTCTGAAAATCATTGGAAAAACTATCGGGGGGGAGGGGGTGTATGGAATTAACAGCAACAAAAAAGAAATATTTTTCGCCCTGGCTGGTTTGGTTCAGTGGTTAGAGTGTCAGCCTGCGTACCAGAGAGTCCCGGGTTCAGTTCCTGCTAAGGGCGTGTACCTTGGTTGCAATTTGTCCCTGGCCTGGATGGGGTTGTGTGGGTGGCAACCAGTCGATGTGTCTCTCTCTCACATCGATGTTTCTCTCTCTCTTCACCCCTCTCTTCCTCCTGCTCTATCTGAAGATAAATGCAAAAAATGTCCTCAGGTGAGGATCAAAAAAAGAAATATTTTTCCTTTGTGGTTCTTAACTTTTTGGATATTCCATGCACCACTGTTGATAGGAGGAGGGTGGCGGCCATCACCACTGCAGCCCACAGACTGGTTAGTTCCAAGGATCCCTTTAATGGTTACAGAAAGCTCTCTAGCCCTGGCTGGTTTGGCTCAGAGGTTAGAGCGTTGGTGTACGGTCCAGAGGCACCCGGGTTCGGTTCCTGCTAAGGGCACGTACCTCGGTTGCAGTTTGTCCCCGGCCCTGGTTGGGTCATGCGGGAGGCTGCCACTCGATGTGTCCATTTCACGTCGATGTCTCTCTCTCCCTCCCATTCTATCTGAACAAAAAATAGAAAAATGTTCTCGGGTGAGGATAAAAAAAAAAGTTTTCTAGCTAAAGATCGGTGTCCCTTCTGTAGAGCAATGTTGACAATCATCAAAAGTGATATTTTCACTGTGCTAATGTTTTTTTGTCGTTGCTTTTTTTCTGTCTCTTGGTGGTTCTTTGAAGGCTTTGATGATCAGGGCAGAAGCAGAAGGTGCTACCTCAGTCTGGGCCTGTCTGTATCACATGGTCAGTTTCACTGTAATCTTAGACTCTTCCAATCACCAGTTGCTTTGGTGATGTCATCACCAAGCTTCTTTGGAGACAGACCCAGGGAGCCTATCTTGGGGGCCATGGCAAACGTGGCACCAATTTCCTCACTGGTTTACCTCAGGTATGTGACTTTGTTCTCCTTGGGGTCAAACTTCGGTGGCTTGGTGGAGGTGGCTAGTGTCAGATTCCAGGGGACCAAAGAAAGTTTCACTTAAGCCTTCTCCAAGCCCAAAACCCAAAGCTAAAAGCTGTGCTTTTTTATGTAAAAGAGAAAGAGATGGAGTTGTAGATGGGACACCAGGAATTATATGGAGATCTGAACGTGTCCTTGGAGTTTGTGCCTAATATGCCAGTGTCCCTGGAACTGGGGGACATGGACATGGATAGCTTCAAGGGAATCAGTTTCCAGAACCTCAGATCCCACAGATACTCGTTCCTGAAAACAATCTGCTTGTCTGAATTCTTTCAGATTCTCCTTTTCAGCTCTGCTTCTCTGGCTTTACTACATCCTTCCTAAATCTTTTTATGGTGAGTTGGTTGGGGTATAAAAACCAGAAGGACAACTAGAATGGAATGCTCAGTTCCAGAGAGCAAGCAGAGAGAGATTAGGTAAAATAAACTGAAGAGGTGGTGCCTTACTATAGATTTAGTAGTCATTAAAAAAATTGTTTAATGCTAATTATGTGCCAGACATTGTCTTTAAGGCTTGACAGATTAATAAACTCATTTAATACTGATACCAGATCTATACAGTAGATGCTTATTATCCTTTTTTTACAGATGAGGTTCCCAAGGCACCCAGAGGTTTAATAAGTTGCCCAAGGTCATAGAGCTATTCAGGGGCAAAATAAGGGTTTGAACACTTGTACTTTTCCTTTAGAATGTGTGCTCTGAACCATTATGCTACTCTACTTGAAACATAAGTGCTGTAGCTCTTTATCTATGTATTATTGTAAAATTAGAATTGAGAGCTGAGCTGGTTGTCATGGGGATGCAAATGAACTCATTTATAGACAGTTTTTAAAATGAAGGTGGATTTTTTTACTGGCAGAAAAATTACTCAGGTTTGGCTGATTGGTTTGACAGTGACGACTGGCTTTGACAGTTGGATTATATGGTAGACAAGTTCCATATACTGAACAAGATAAATCTGTAGCTCCAAGGGATGGATGAAAATATATCAAAAGCATGTCTCTAATAAAGACTGTGCCAGAGCCTTGCCAGTGTGGCTCAGTGGTTGAGCGTTAACCCATGCACCAAGAGGTCGCTGGTTCAATTCCCGGTCAGGGCACATGGCCAGGTTGTGGGCTCAGTCCCCAGTGAGGGGCATGCAGAAGGCAGCCAATCGATGTTCTCTCTCATCGATGTTTCTATTTTCTCTCTCTCCCTTCTTCTCTCTCTAAAATCAATGAAAAAAAAAAGACTGTGCCAAAAAATTCCACCTTGGAACTTGTTTTTACTTGTGATAAATAGTTTTACTTATTAACTTAAAATTATGTAAGAGGGTCATAGCTTTTTCAGAATTCTTATGGGGACTCATGAGAAAAATGTGAAGACTTCTGGAGTATGGCACACATAAACATCACTGGCCATGTGCATCATGGTGGAGACAAGGATTCTGATCAGATGAGCTGAAATGTCTTGTCTGTAGTTAAGAGGGGCAGAATTGGAGCAAGAACCAGGGTTTCTGACTGCTGTAATTTCAGTGCTCTTTCTATTACTCCATGCTTCCTTCTTTTCTTTTTTTTCTTTATTGATTTTAGAGAGAGAAGAATTTGAGAGGGAGAGCCAGATAGAAATATCGATGAGAGAGAACATCGACTGGCCGCCTTCTGCATGCCCCCCACTGGAGATCCGGCCCACAACCTGGGCATGTGCCTTGATTGGAAATCAAACCCGTGATCTCTTGATGCATGGGTCGACGCTCAACCACTGAACGACACCAGCTGGGCTCTTCCTTCATTCTTTATTTATTTTCTGGCTTATTAGGGAAGACTTCCTAAGGAGGTGTTGGGGTGTGTGTGAGGGACGGAGAAAGGTTTAGATAGAGGGAACAGCAAGTGCAAAGACCCTGAGGCAGGAGAGCAATTGGTGTGTTTCTGGGACAGAAAGGAGGCCCTGTGGTTGCAGCACAGAGATGTTGGGGGAGAGTGGTAGAATTCCACAAAGAAGGCAGGAGCTAGGTCATGCAGGACCTTATCAGCCATACTAAGGATCTTGTATTTATCTCAAAGACAATGGGAAACCACTGAAGGATTTTAAGCAGAGAGTTGATATATTCTGATTTACGGTTGTGCTTTTGTTTTGTTTTGGAGGAGGGCAGGAATGGAAACATGGATGGAGACTAACTGCAATCTATTTTATGGAGGGCTATGAAGATGAACAATGTTAATGGGAAGGCAGAATGGTATGTGATGTCATTCTGTCTTCCAGTTCTGTTGAGGTGTGTTGGTAGCTATTGTTGTATAACAAATCACCCCAACACTTAGTAGCTTAAAACAACAACCATTGTATTTTGTCATGATTCTGTGGGTCTGGAATTTGGGAAGAGTTCAGCTGAGCAGTTCTTCTGCTCCATGTGGTATCAGCTGGGGTCAGTCACTTGGCTAGACAGATGGTTCCAAAATTACGATGGTTTGACTCATGATTTTTTTGACTTTACAATGGCGAGAAAGTGAGGTACATCCAGTAGAAACTGTACTTTGAGTTTTTCCTAGGCCAGAATATGCAATATAATCCTCTCTTGTGATATGGGGCAGTGTTAGTGAGATGAGATTGCCTAACTGGATGCTAACATAAGTGTTCTGAGCACATTTAAGGTCAGGTAGGCTAAGCTATGATGTTTGGTAAATTAGGTGTATTAAATGATATTTTCAGCTTATGATGGATTTATCAGGATATAACCCTATTGTAAATCAAGGAGCATCTGTATTCAGTTGGTGGATGAGCTGGGCTGGAAGGTTCAAAATGGCTTGACTCATAGCTCTGGCACGTTAGTGCTCTTCTACATGGCTTCTCTCCATGTGAGTAGCTTGGGCTTCCTCACAGCATGGTGGCCTCAGGGTAGGCAACCTTTTTTATGTGGTGTCAGGCTTCACAGAGAGAGCATTCCAAGAGGAACAAAAGTGGGGGCTGCGGATCTCTTAAGGCCTTACCTTGGGAGGTACCCAGTGTTACCTCTGCCACGTATTATTGGTCAAAACCAGTCACAGAGCTGGCCCAGATACAAGGAGAGGAGGAGCAAATCCCACCTCTTACTGGGAGGAATGGCAAATAACATGCTCCATCTTTAATCTACCACACAAGGCTTCTGGGAACTGAGTAACCATAACTACTTGATGATGCTGACCCACTTTTAAATTTAAATCATAGTATACTGTGTTTGAACATTTTATAGGTCTTTATTCCCCATTGGATAGGAAGGGCCTGGGGAACAGAAGGGTTTTTTTTGTTTTCCTCCTTGTGTTTCCGGGGACTACAGTAAATGAGGCATTCAGGGTATGCTGGTCCAATGAATGCATACATCACTGGTTATCAAACTTATGTGGTATACATAAGAATCCCCTGGGGAGTTGTTGAAAAAGCATGTAGATTCCTGGGCAAGACCCTAGCCCAGACCCTCTGAATCCAAATCTCTGGGGCAGGAGCTTGCAGTCTTGGCTGCCCATTAAAAATACCAGGCCCAGGTCCCAGCTCCAGCTCTGATTCCATTGATCTGGGCTTAGCTTAGGCACCAGTACTTATGTACAGTTTCCTCAGGGTTAAGAACCACTGCCTTAGGATTGGAACCAGCCATCTTGGTTGGTCCAATGATGATTCTGATGTACGTGGTCATTGACAGTGACGCTATTCTCAGGTCGCCCATATCCCACATCCCAAGAAATCCACAGTCCCGTGCAAACATTGTGGATAAGGCAGTGAAAGCCTTTTTTTAAAATTACTATTTATTTATTTATTTATTTAATCCTCACCCGAGGACACTTTTCCATTTTTTGCTCAGATAGAGTGGAAGGGAGAGAGAAAGAGAGAGAGAGAGAGAGAAACACTGACATGAAAGGGACACATTGAGTGGCTGCCACCCACACTACCAACCAGGACCGGGGACAACCTGCAAACGAGGTACGTGCTGTTAGCAGGAACCGAACTGGGGGTCTCTCTGGACCGCAGGCCAGTGCTCCAGCCTCTGAGCCAAACCAGCCAGGGCTGAAAGCCTTTTTGAAAAATACCTACAAATATCTAACGAAAGCAATGATTCTGCCTCCTTACATAAGGGACTGAAAAGGGTGTCATAATGCTATCAAATAATGTCAACTCCTTAAATTAAGGAGGAGATTGCTCAGGGTCACGGTTTTTCTTTAGTCCTGTGCACTGGTGTCTATTAAACTAGTTAAATGGTGTGTCCATTTTGGGGAATTCCAGATCGTATTCATCAGTGTACATGAAGCAGCTTTGAGAGCCTGACCAACATCAATAAGGATCATGTGTTGAGGATAGTAAAAGACATAGAAGTTCTGTGCCTCTACACCAGTGTATATTATTATTACTATTTTTCATATTATAATAGGGTACAAAAATGTATGTAATATCTTCAATAGCTCTGTGGGGAGGCTTTGTAGTACAGTAGAGAGACCAGGATCTGGCCTCAGAAAAATAGGTAGGTGCCACAGCTTTGCGGTGACTTGGTATGTAATCATGGATGCCTCTTTTTGCCTTAGTTGTTCATCTGTAAAATGGGAATAATAATGACGTCTTCTTCACAGGGCAGCTGGGACGATCCATTAAAATAGTATAAGTGAAACCCTGGCTGGTAGCTCAGTTGGTTAGAGCATTGTCCCAATACGCCAAGGTTGTGGGTTCCATGCCTGGTCAGGGCACATACAAGAAGCAACCAATGCCCTGGCCAGTTTGGCTCAGCGGTTAGAGCGTCGGCCTGCGGTCCGGAGAGACGCGGGTTCGGTTTCCGCTAAGGGCGCGTACTTGGGTTGCAGTTTGTCCCCGGCCCTGGTTGGTCGTGTGGGTGGCAGCCACTCGATGTGTCCCTTCACGTCGATGTTTCTCTCTCTCCCTTCCTCTCTCTCCCTCCCACTCTATCTGTACAAAAAAAATGGGAAAATATCCTCGGGTGAGGATAAAAAAAAAAAAGAAGCAACCAATAAATGTATAAATAAGTGGGACAACAAATCAGTGTTTTTTTCTTTCTCTCTCATTCTCTTTTTTTTCTCTCTCTCTTTAAAAATCAAGAAATGAAAAAAAAAATTATCAGTGAAAGTGGTTCTGCAGACTGGGAAGAGGAGGTATTGTGATTTTCTTAGAATGGGAGAGACACAAAGACATTATTCTGCTGTGAGGCCTTGCACATGACCAAGGCCCTGGTCCCCCCACTCTGAACCGAAGCCACAATTGTGGGATTCCAAGGAAGTAGCTTTTACCATGAAGTGGGCATGCAGAGACCTTAGGAAGCAGAGTGTCCCTACCTGAGTTGCCCTCACAATTGAGCCAAGAGTGCTTTGCTTCAGGAAGAAGGAACATTTTTGGAAAGGAGGTTATTTTTTGGTTTTAAGCCTTTTGCCTATTTATTCCAAGTTTATCCTCAGAAATGTAGCAAAAAGAAACAACCACAACCACAAACCCATAATATTGAAAACTTGATTCTTAATTTCTGTAGCTAAAAAAGCACTCTTTCAGGCTATAACCACAGAAATTGCTGCAGGCCTCTGGAACTGGGCATAATGATGGTTTGCTGTGTGATGAAGGAGGCTGTTAATCTTTGTGGCCAAGAAGCCCAATACGTGGCCTTCCAATTACTCATGTTGCCTAGAAACACCACCAAAAGCCTCCTCACCAGGCCCAGCTGGGCAGCAGTTGGGTAGACCCAGCACAGCCTGCCGCCCAGCCTTCTGGGTTCTCCAGCCACATCAAGGCTGCACTCAGCCTCGGCAGGGGCCTGCCTGGTACCAATGAATGGGTGGGGCCAGCTGTTTAAAGAAACAATTTAGATATTTAGAACCTACTTGTTTGAATGCAGCTAGGAAAAGTAGCACAAGCTGATGATCAAAACTCTCTTGTGCCAAGAAGTTGTCCAAAGTGGTGGCCTTGCCAGTGCTCTTCTGGGTGAGGTGAAGAAGGGAAGGTGAGCTTGACTTAGTCCTTTGGGTCCTCGGAGATAAGCCCTTTCCTTTCCTGGATGCCTGTCCCCATGTCGACTCCTTGTAGCAGTAGTGGGAGTGCTGGGGATTTCCAGCCCCATCTGGGCTGGCGACCTGCCCGCTCTGCAGCTTCCATTTGGGGGCTCTCAGGGTCCAGTCTGTTTCTGTTTGGGGAGCTGGAGGAAGAAAAGAGAGATTAGGGTAGAGGGAAGGATGGGGTGGAAATAATCCAATAAAAACGCACACTTCTTGAGCATTAGGTGTGTGGAAACTACAGGGCAGAGGAACATGCGGGGTGTTTGGAGTCAGACACCTTGGGCTCCCCTCCCAGCCCGCCCTTCGCTGGGTGTATGATCTTGATCAAGTTTTCTGGAAGCCTGTGTTTTGTTATGCATAAAATGGAGATGTTATTCTCCTATTGTACAAGGTTGTTGTGAAAATGAATGAAGAGAATGCTCATAAAGTGTTTAGCATGGAACCTGGCACCCAGTGCTCACTGATGTGACAACTGTTATTTCGTTTGATTCTTATAATAAATCTGTAAGATACTGAGGGGAGGGAGGAACTCTATTTTATAGCTGAGGAAATTGAGGCCCAGTGAAATGAAGTATGGATTCTGGGAGCAGAACTCAGGTCTTCACAGTGCCAAGCACAAGGCACCGTGCCCCTCAAAGACAGGCCACAAGCCCTTTTGTAGCCATTATAGCATGGTGGCTCCACAGGTCCCAATGATGGCAGAGTAATACTGTGGTGGGATGGGTGATACCGTGTGCAGGGAAAAGGGTGATGGGAGGTGCTTTTCAACATAGAGGGATGTAAGACTCTTAGTAAATGTGGTGTGGATAAAATCCCTCTTCCCCCCTCCACTGTCTCTTCCCTCTTCTGTTCCTTCTTACCTTTCTCCTTCCTTCCTTTTTTTCCAGTATTCTTTTCAATAACATTTTCATTTATTTTGGAATAATTTTAGATTTACAAAAAGTTGCAGAGAGTTTCTGTTTATCTCGGACTCAGATTACAAGTATTTTCTAAACACCTGTGTGCCAGGAACTTTTTGGGCACAAGGAATACAGCAGCAAAACGGTCTCTGCCTTGCACTGGGAGATCACAGAGGATGTGTGATGGAGTGGACCTTAGAGAGCCTTAGTCTGTGGTTCTCAAAGGTGCTGCTGCCTCCACTTCCTGGTGTACTTGTCCGAGATCTACTAAATCTATTAAGTTAGTTTCTTGAGGATGGGGCCCAGGAATCTATGAAAAACAAATGCCTGAAGGGATTCTAAGGCATAGCCAGTTTGGGGAACTACTGGTCTCGTGCAGATTGTTCCTGTACATGTGAGAGAATTGTTGCTCAGAGCTGGAAAGGGACTTACTCCAGGTCACACAGCTGGCAAGTGGCAGAGTCCAGACCAGAAAACAGGTGTCCTGGTTCTGTGCTTTCCTTATACTATGTCTCCTAAACACAGAATAAGAATCGAGTTTAACTTGCAATAGGAGGACCACAGATATAGTTTAGAAGAGTTCTTGGCTATTCAGGTGTATTAATTAGGTTCTTGGGTGCAAGGGACAGAAACTGATTCTGGCTGATGATACCAATAAATGAATTTTATTGAAAGCACATTGGGTAGTAAAAGAAAAACAATTTCTCTGTTCTTACTTACGCTTCTGACACCAAATGTGTGAGTTTTCCACACCAAGCTATTCTGACACTAACTACCCCATAGGTCAGGGGCTCAGTCCCATAAGACTTCACTTCAGATGCCAACTGCAAATCTGGGCTCCCAGCACTTCTGACCAACTGGCTGTAAATTAGGATTTCTATGACCCCTCCTCAGTTTCAGTAATTTGCTCATAGAACAGCTCATAGAATTCAGGAGAGGGCTGTACTTACTATTACCAGTTTTTGTTTTTTTTTATCCTCACCCAAGGACATTTTTGCATTTATCCTCAGATAAAGAGGGGGGAAGAGAGAGAGAGAGAAACATCGATGTGAGAGAGACACATCGAGTGGCTGCCACCCACACGACCCCAATTGGGGCCGCAGACAAACTGCAACCAAAGTACATGCCCTTAGCAGGAACCAAAGCCGGGACTCTGTGGTCCGCAGGCCGACACTCTTAACCGCTGAGCCAAACTGGCCAGGGCTATTACCAGTTTATTGTAAAGGGTACAAGTCAGGAAAAGATGCACAGGGTAAGGTGTGTGAGAAGGGACGTGGAACTCCCAACTTTCTCTGGGTGCATCACCCTCCCAGCACCTTGATGTGTTCAGCAACATGGAAGCTCCCCAAACTTCTTCATTTAGGGTTTTTATGGAAGTTCCATTACATAGGTATGATTGAATAGTTTTGACCATTGGTGATTAAGCTCACTCTTTAGCCCTTTTCCCTCCCCAGAGGTGGGGCTGAAAGTTCCAGTTCTCTCATTACATGATTGTTTCCTCTGGCAACCAGCCTCTACTCTCCCAGAGTCACTTCATTATTATAACCTCAGGTATGGTTGAAAGGGGCTTATTATAAATAACAAAAGATGCTCCTCTTACTTCTATCACTCTGGACATTTCAAGGATGGTGAAGAAGACCAAATACGTATTTCTTTCTTTCTTTTTTTTTTTTTTAATCCTCACCCGAGGACACTTTTTTGTTCAGGTAGAGTGGGAGGGAGAGAGAGGAAGAGAGAGAAACATCGATGTGAAAGGGACACATCGAGTGGCTGCCATCCGCACGACCGACCAGTGCCAGGGCCGGGGACAAACTGCAACCGAAGTACGTGCCCTTAGCAGGAACCGAACCCGGGTCTCTCCGGACCGCAGGCGGACGCTCTAACCGCTGAGCCAAACCGGCCAGGGCACGTATTTCTTTTTTTGTTTTTATCCTCACCTGAGGACATTTTTCCATTTTTTGTTCAGATAGAGTGGGAGAGAGAGAGAGAGAGAGAGAGAAACATCGACATGAAAGGGACACATAGAGTGGCTGCCTCCCGCATGACCCAACCAGGGCCGGGGACAAACCGCAACCGAGGTACGAGGTACGCACCTTCACGGGAACCGAACCCAGGACTCTGGACCGCAGGCCAATGCTCTAACCGCTGAGCCAAACCAGCCAGGGCATGTATTTCTTATTATACCATAATTTCTCAGGTAGATTGCAAAATCACTAGAAGGCTGCAGAAACAAGGTTTGGGGAATAAGCAGAAACAATAGGGGACCAGGCACCCAAATATACAAAAATCACATCAGAGAGCCAGGTAGGTGAAGACAGCCTCATTGTTGCTGCTGTATGCTCACAGCTGCAGCCTTTGTCAAAGGTCAAAGGTACAGCTGGCATGGGATGCTGGGTGCCACACTGACCCCAATGGCAAGGTTCGACACCGCATACTGCCACCACCACTTTATATTTCATCTCTGTAAAGAATATTTTCCATCCCAGTTCTGGCCTAAAAAATCCTAAGCAAATGCAGCTCATTCCTCAAGCCTAGGTCACGGACCTTAGCCTTAGCTGCTTAGGCACTTGGAAAAGTGGTTTTTTTAAAAATTAAATGTTTTTTTAATTAATTTTAGAGAGAGAGGAAGGGAGAGGGAGAGATAGAAACATCGATGAAAGAGAAGATTAATCGATTGGCTGCCTCCTGCATGCCCCCCACTGGGGATTGGGCCCACAACCCAGGCATGTGCCCTGACTGGGAATCGAACCGATGACCTCTGCTCAGCCACTGAGCTACACTGGCCAGGGAAAAATGAGTATTTTTTTTTTATCCTCACCCGAGGATATTTTTCCATTTTTTGTTCAGATAGAGTGGGAGGGAGAGAGAGGAAGAGAGAGAGAGAGAAACATCCATGTGAAAGGGACACATTGAGTAGCTGCCACCCACACGACCAACCAGGGCCAGGGACAAACTGCAACCGAGGTACATGCCCTTAGCGGGAACCGAACCCTGGTCTCTCAGGACCGCAGGCCGACGCTCTAACCGCTGAGCCAAACAGGCCAGGGCTAAAAGTGAGTATTTTTAAGTTGGGCTTCAGGAAGTGGTTCCTGCTGCCTGCCAAGATTTATGAAATAAGGAATTCTCCAAGGAAACTAACAAATGATCACTACATAAGTGTCATTAAAAGAATACGCTGAAGTCCTCCACATTTTCACATTTAACACTTATAGTTTTTATATTGCATTAGCTACCCTGTAAGGCCCGTTGTAAACGAATGTGAATTGAGAGACTGGTTGTGCCTGTGCCAGTCACTCGTTAGTGAACCAGGCTTACTGTTCCACCTTGACATCTCATGTGACTTTACTGTGTATTCTCTACTAGTGATAGCCTTCATGTAACCTGCATGCAGTGACTAAATTCTTGCTTTCCTGTGGCAGGAGTAGAAGAGGCTCAGAAAAATAAATCAGTTGGCAGTGCCAGTGGTAAACATGAGAACAAAGTGAAGAGGCCTGAGAAAGTGACTTTTTATTTGCCAGCCACAAAGAGAAGTTTTGGGTAGATTGTCATAAAATGTCCAGTTCAGTGTAGGATCTCTGATATCCAGAGGTCCACCCTGCGAGTCACATAGATACAAGGAAAAATGCACTGGCTAGTGGTTTTAGTGAGTTCATCAGCCAGTGCAGAAACTGCTCTTCGGGAGAGATTAAACTTGATGAAAAATGAAAAGAGGTACCATTAACTAACCAAATTTGCTTTTTTCTTCTTTGGGATCTTGGGTGCAAAGCGTTGAACGTGGTTAATACGCTTCACACGACAGATTTTATAAATAACTTTACTTTTGAAATTATAGAATCATTTAGGGTCTGATATGGAATCACTTAAAACTTTCTGGCCATAATTTAGAGCATAATTTTGGGAGACTGTGTGAGGTAGAGTGAATGAAGACACTTGAAGGGCCTTTGGAAATACACCTTGCTGATGTCAAGGGCCTCCTGTGTAGATCTCCTTATGGAAATTCAAATTTCTACAGATTAAAAAAATGGCAGCTCTGGCTGGTTTGGCTCAGCGGTTAGAGCGTTGGCCTGCGGTCCTGAGAGACCCGGGTTCGGTTCCTGCGAAGGGCATGTACCTCGGTTGCAGTTTGTCCCCGGTCCTTCCTGGTTGGTTGTGTGGATGGCAGCCACTCGATGTGTCCCTTTCACGTCCATGTTTCTCTCTCTCTCTCCCTCTCTCTCCCTCCCACTCTATCTGAACAAAAAAAATGGAAAAATATCCTCAGGTGAGGATAAAAAAAAAAAAAAAAGGCAGACAGCTGTTCTGGGTAAATGAGCACAGCACTGCCCTTTCCAGTCCTTGGCCAGCACATCGACTCAGTGATTCATAAAACAAGCAGTGCTGGACCAGATAATGTCAGGAAGTATGGACGTTCTTTCCACTTTTCCTCTTCTGAAGAATACTAGCTGGCCGTGAAGAGAAGGTCTTTGGTTTTTGGGGTTCACTAGAGAGCATCTTCTTTTTTAACCAGAAGGCTATGAGACTTTTATACTCCTCCAGAGACATTCTTTTTCTCTATTTATTTATTTATTTATTTATTTGTATTGTTATTTAAATGTGCTCATTTTATTTATTTATCCTCACCTGAGGACATTTTTCCATATTTTGTTCAGACAGAATGGGAGGGAGAGAGAGGAAAAGAGAGAGAGAGAGAGAGAGAGAGAGAGGTGAAAGGGGCATATCAAGTGGCTGCCTCCCGCACGACCAACCAGGGCCGGGGACAAACTACAACCGAAGTACGTGCCCTTAGTGGGAACCAAACCCGGGCCTCCCTGGACCGCAGGCCGACGCTCTAACTGCTGAGCCAAACCAGCCAGGGCTTATATATTTATTTTTAAAAATAGGTTTTTATTGATTTTTTTTAGAGAGAGAGGAAGGGAGAGAGAGACAGAAACATTGATATGAGAGAGAAACATCGATCAGCCGCCTCCTGCACACCCCCTACTGGGGATGGAGCCTGAAACTCGGGCATGTGCCCTGATCGTGAATTGAACCTGTGACCTCTTGGTGCATGGGTCGATGCTCAACCACTGAGCAACATCTGCCGAGCTAAACCTGTAGAGAATGTTTATGAGTTTAGTTGAGCCAAACTGGTAACAATTGCTGGGAAGCAAAATGTCAAGGAATTGAGAAAATGCTCTGGAGAATGGCAATTTTGCAGCTTATTGTATACATTAGAATAAAAGGGGGAGACCTAAGGGAGTTACATGAAATTCATTGGTAGTAGATTAAGGGCAAAGCGCGGAAACCTCTGGGATTGAATAAAAAGTAAAACAGAGAGACACATACTTCTTTTACATTGGTGGGTACAGGATAGTTAATGACATTTGCAACACAGAGATGGGAATCAGGGAACAAGATAGTAATGAGGGGTTGTGTACTCTGGTGCAGTGGGTGTAACCTGAAGGGTCTGGAAAGGGAAATCACTCTGACATTCCAAAGGTATGTAATCTCATGCAAAAAGAACAATACACAGGCTTGCTGAAGGTAAAGATTGACCTTTGTCTACAAAGCTGCAGGCCTAGAATGTGACCACACGCCGTGACCATCCCATGTGGTTACATTCAGTCTCTGAATGTGTGAGGCCCACCTTGCAGGCCTGCCCTGAGCTTGTTAGGTTTAGTGTGTGGTTCTTTTTCTGTCCACACTAACAATCTACCCCAGTTGTTTTCTACTAGTAGGATGAGAATGTTTTGATCTGTGTGTGTGTGTGTTTTTATTTTAATTTTTAAAATTAACACTTTTTTTATCCTCACTCGAGGACATTTTTGCATCTATTTTCAGATCGAGTGGGAGGGAGAGATGGGGGAAGAGAGAGAGAGAAACATCAATGCGAGAGAGACATATCCAGTGTTTGCCGCCTACATGACCCCAGCCAGGGTCGGGGACAAACTGCAACCGAGGTACATGCCCTTAGTGGGAACTGAACCCAGGACTCTCTGGTCTGCGGGCTGACACTCTAACTGCTGAGCCAAACTGGCCTAGGCTTAAAATTTATTTTTAATTTTTTTCAACTACAGTTGACATTCATTATTGGTTAGACATTTATGTAATTTACCAAGTGATCCCCTTCGATGTATGCATGTGATTTCAACAAAGAGTTGGCAGCCACCTGCTGCAGATAAGAGGTAGAAAGTGAAGCATACCATCAAGTCAACATTAGGAAAAGCTCAAGAAACTTGCATGACCTTTGCTTAGTGAATAAGAAAGCACAGTCAGTAGAGTAAATACTTCCACTCAATGAGTAACACTACAGTGAGGTGGCCAGGTAAACAATTTGGTAGCTATGGATGCTTTTCTAACAGTGTGAGTCTATAGTGTGTGGTAATCATGGCTGACTTGTTTTGAGACTCTTGCTGTATTCAACTGGGCCTCCCCAAATTCTGGTAATCTAAAGTGTGCTTCCAGATACTCTACCCCAACTGTGACCTACAGAAGCCACTTCCATGCAGGGATGAAATGAATGACATGACATTAGGTTAGACTTGCTTTGTGAGACCCTTGGGAGGAAAACCTTGGGCCCAAGGGCAGAGTGCTGGTTAGTAGATTTCAGCACAGTACAGGAAGAACTACCTAAGAATTAGAACTGTCAGAAAATGCAACAACCTGATTAAAGTAGATTCAGGTTCTTCGTCATTTTTCACTACTATAAATAGTGCTGCACAGAACATCTTCAAAATACAGCTTTGTGTGCTTGCTCAAATAGATTTGTAGGATATATTTCTGGGATTAGGATGGTTCTGTTGAAAGGCATATGCTTTTCATAATTCATAGATACTGCCCCCTTGCCTTCCCGGAAGGCTGCATCAATTTACACCCCATAAACCACACTCATTCCCACACAGCCTCATAGGAATCAGTACGGATCAGTCTTTCATTGCTGCCAATCTGATTAGTCACGTTTCTAAGGTGGTGAATTGTGCTCAGAAACTCAGGTGTGGGAGCTGCAGGTAAACAGGAGTGGGAAGGATGGGGCACGCCAGGGACTGGAGGCAGCACCTGTGAGCATCCAGCTCCAGATGTTGGAGATAAGACCAAGCAGAGAGAGGTTCCTGTTCTCGGGGAGCAGCGCGCACAGACAGGTATGGAAGTGACTGACTGAGAGGTAAAAACAAATGCTGCAATCACTACCAATGCACCCATCTATTGCTAGAGCCCAAATTAGCTAGAACTACACATCAGATCCCTTTACTGGAGATGCCAGGGAAGAAGGCAGACATGCAGTGAGTCTCGGCGAAACCGAATGAGTCAGGTATCTTTGCAGCCCAGGATATATATTTCAGTAAAATACCTAAAATGGTGGGATTGAAGTTGTGAAATTTCTGGAAAATTTGAAATCTAGAGAGAAGACAAAATTGGGGTAGAGGGGAGGGAGAATGAAATCCTCATTTTTCTAGCTCCTTTTGTATATATAAAGTTGTATGGTTAACAATGTGGAATTTCATTTCCTCATAACATGATCATGTATGGTGCTTAAATTTACAATAGAGCTTATTAATACATGTGAATCATCCCTAATTGAACATATTTTTTTAAATGCTTTAACATTTGTGATTAATAGATGTGACAGTCCCCAACATAGCGTCTGATACCCAGTAGATGCTCAATAAATGACTTCTGATTCTGAATCAGAAACCTGAGAGTAGAAGCAAGATGAAACTAAGAGAGGAGAGGCGATTGCTCGTTAGCTAGATAAAGCCGAGCTCAGTTGTGCATGGTTTGGGCTCTGAGATACCTCGTATTCAGGGCACAGCTAACAGCTGACTTGGAGGTCTGTGGCAAAGGAAAGGAAGAGGTATGCAGAGCAATGTTGCCATCTCAAGGCTCCAGTCTTGGGTGATGGCAGTAGGTGAAACCAGAAGTGACCCCTGAGAGCCCTCTCCCTCATTTGGGGGAGACCCTAGTACTTTGTCATAATTAATTACACACTGGTGGCGAGGGTGTGGATGTTATGAGTATTTGGGTATCAGGTCTTCAGTTACCTTCTATTAACGTACAGGAAAGGCGTTAGAAACCAATGGTTATGCCAGAGAACCCAGCAAAGGACCATGGCCTGAAGACTATAGGGCCATCTGTTTTTCCCTACATTCATGTCTCTTTCAGGTGTAGGGAGGACCCAGGACAATGGCTGCTGCTCCTGATTTGCAAATGGAGGATGTGAATGTGCGTAGAGACGTGGAAGAAAAGCTGGAGGAGGAGAAGAAAATGACAGAGGATGGGGAAGATAAAGATCCCTTCAAGGATAAAAAGGTCCACAGGATTGTCTCCAAATGGATGCTTCCTGAAAATGCCCGGAGAACATACATGGAGAGAGCTAACTGCCTCCCGCCCCCTGTGTTCATCATCTCCGTCAGCCTTGCTGAGGTAAACATGTTGGGTGGTGGGCACTAGGGCAGGTACTATTGGGGAGTTGCAAGCAAACTGGGGGTTTAGATCAGATCTGGGTCAGAGACTGGAAAACATGTAAGAAGAGAGCTTGGTGGTGGCAAATAACTCCCTTCCCAGGTTTTTCTTATGTTCCCAGTCACTTTCAGACAAGCGCTGAGCTTTATTTTTCAAACAAGTGCCCTGCCCAGCAGTGACTAATTTTAGTGGCTTCATTTCATTTTAGCTGGTATGGGCTTTATTTATTTATTTATTTATTTATTTTATCCTTACCCGAGGACATTTTTTCCATTTTTTTGTTCAGATAGAGTGGGAGGGAGAGTGAGGAATAGAGAGAGAGAGAGAGAGAGAGAGAGAGAGAGAAACATTGATGTGAAGGGAACACATCGAGTGGTTGCCACCCGAACGACCGAACCAGGGCCGGGGACAAACTGCAACCAAGGTATGTGCCCTTAGTAGGAACCGAACCCAGGTCTCTCTGGACTGCTGAGCCAAACCAGCCAGGGCTGGTATGGGCTTTAGAAGCCACATAATCATGGGATTGCAAACTGGTTTGGTATCATGAACCAACTTTAATTGGCTAGTAAGAGTTACAAGAGTTCTAGTTGCCTCCAAATTTCAGTAGAAAAGAATGGAATCCTCTAATGATGTATACCATGGGCAGCATAGACTGATCTAGTCAGCTCTCTTGTTTTCCAGAAAAGAATGCAAGACCCCAGGCTATGGAATGACTTGCCCCAGGTCACATACTCAGTGACTGGGCCAAGACTGGACTTCTTCTGAACCTCATCAAACCTAGCTTTTTCTCCTTCACCATGAAGTCTCAAAAAAAAAAATTGGCAGGGGACTTCAGGGGCATTAGGAAGTTCCTAATGTAATTCTCTTAATTCCCACTAATGCCTCATCTTCCTTATCAGAAACTGTATTACTCAGGTTCTTTTTTTTTTTTATCCTCACCCGAGGACATTTTTTCATTTTTGTTCAGATAGAGTGGGAAAGGGGTGGGGACAGAGAGAGAGAAACATCGATGTGAAAGGGACACATCGAGTGGCTGCCTCCCGCACAACACCAACCGGGGCTGGGGACAAACTGCAACCGAGGTACGTGCTCTTAGTGGGAACTGAACCCGGGTCTCTTTGGACCGTGGGCTGATGCTCTAACCACTGAGCCAAACACCAGCCAGCACTACTCAGAACCAATAGGATATGTACACACACACACACACACACACACACACACACACACAATCTCTCTCTCTCTCTGTCTCTATCTATCTATCATCTATCTATCTATCCATCCATCCATCCATCCATCCATCCACATATAAACATATATTGAGAGAGAAAAAGATAGATAGAGGGGGAGAGACAGAATTAATTTATTTTAAGGAATTGGCTCATGTGATTGTGGAAGCTTGGCAAGTTCAAAATCTACAGGGCAGGCCAGCAGACCAGAGACCAAGGGGATAAGAGTTGCAGTTGGAGTCCAAAGGCCTTCTGCTGGCAGAATTCCCTTGTCCTCAGAGGAGGCCAGTCTTTGTTGCATTAAGGCCTTCAACTGATTGTGTGAGGCCCACCTACATTGTGGAGAGTAATCTGCTTTACTCATAGTCTACTGATTTAAATATTAATCTCATCAAAAATACCTTCACAGAAACATCTAGAATGATGTTTGACCAAACATCTGGGTACTGTGGTCTAGCCAAGTTGATGCATACAATGAAGTGTGACAGGGATGTAGCCTTTATGGCTTAGATAAAGATAAGGCTAATGTGTAAAGATTAGATTCCTGGGAGAAGCTTTTGTCAAGGCTGTTTTGGTTGGAGGGACATAGTTGTAAATTTTCTGGAGGGGTTTTATTATGAGACAACCTGCAACTAGAAAGCCATCAGAATTCTTTCTGCTTTTTTCAGCACTGTACCTCATGTTATTCTTCTAGCCTATAGATTGGCTGGCCTGACCCTGGTCAGTCAGGTGGGTGTGTGGTGGTGGTGGTAAGGTTGGAGGACAATGGGATAAGGTCACATGGTATAAAACATGATGCCTGGGCACTGAGTTCTATGGACAAGGTAGTTTTCCACCAAAGGATCATGAGACAGGTGCTGAGATATCTGCCTGTCACAGAAAGATAAACTTTTTAATGAAAAATGATTTTCTTTTTGATTTTAGAGAGAGAGGAAGGGAGAGGGAGAGAGAGAGAGAGAGAAACATCGATGAGAGAGAACATTGACTGGCCGCCTCCTGCACACTCCCTACTGGGAATCAAGCCCACAGCCTGGGCATGTGCCCTGACCGGGAATTGAACCAGTAACCTCTTGGTGCATGGGTCGATGTTCAACCACTGAGCCACACTGGCTGAGCATAAAAGATTATTTTCAATAAACTTTCTATTTTGGAAAACTTTTAGCTTTATAGTAAAGTTGCAAAGATAGTACAGAGAGTTCCTGTATACCCATCATCCAATTTCTCCCATTGTTAATATCTTACATTTCCATGGTACATTTGCTAAAACTAAGAAGTTCACATTGGTATATTACTGTTAAGAAAACTCCAGCCCTGGCCAGTTTGGCTCAGCGGTTAGAGCGTCAGCCTGCGGTCCAGAGAGACTCGGGTTTGGTTCCCGCCAAGGGCATGTAACTCGTTTGCAGTTTGTCCCCGGCCCTGGTTGGTCGTGCGGGTGGCAGCCACTCGATGTGTCCCTTTCACATCGATGTTTCTCTCTCTCTCCCACTTTATCTGAACAAAAAATGGAAAAATGTCCTCAGGTGAGGATGAAAAAAAAAAAAGAAAACTCCAGACTTTGATTTTTACCAATTTTTCCGTTAATCTCCTCTTTATGTCCTTCCTATACCCTCAAACCCACTTGTCACATTGCATTTAGTTGTCATGTCTCCTGTCTCTCTGATCTGCCACAGTTCCTCAGTCTGTCTTTGTTTTTCGTGGTTTTGATAGTCTTGAAGAGTACTGGTCTGGTATCCTGTAGAATATCCCCCAATCAGGGTTTATATGAGGTTTTTTTTTTCATGATTGGACTAGAGGTATGGGTTTTGGGGAAGAATGCCACGGAGTTGATGTGCTTTTCTCATCACATCACATCAGGGAGTGGGGGACAGCTACATGACATCCCGAGGGACACTAGCCTTCACCACTGGTTTGAAATCATGTTTGCCAGTTTTCTCCACTGTAAACTTAAACTTACTATTTTTCCTTTCCCTGTTCTATTCTTTGGAAGCCAGCAGTAACTCAGTTTCATACTAAGTTATAAATGAAAAACCAAATGGTGGGGGTAGGAAGATCAGGACAGTGGGTATTTAAAGTGGGTATTTAAAAGGGAAAAGGGGTTCAGAAAGAGTCTTTACACTTTGGTCTAGGGGGGCTCCTATCACTGGAGGAAGTAGGATACGACCACAGTTAAATGGTCAGATCCACAGTAGAGAGATTTATTTCCTGTCACCTTCTGAGCACGTGTATGAAGTGGCCCACCAGAGAGCTAACCATTGGAAACAAAGGTCGTGCCCATGGGCTTTGATGGGGCCTCTGCAGAAGGCGTGGTTAACATTCATGTCTGCCCCTCCCTGTCAGCTGGCAGTGTTCATTTACTATGCTGTGTGGAAACCTCAGAAACAGTGGATCACCTTGGACACAGGCATCTTGGAGAGTCCATTTACCTACAATCCTCAGAAGAGGGAGGAAGCCTGGAGGTTTATCTCATACATGCTGGTACATGCGGGGTAAGGAATGACAGTTAAGTCACTGACGTCAGAGGTGACTGAGTCATTGTGACCCCTAACATTTGTCCGGAGCTTTATTACTGGCACTTTTCCCCCCATTCTTGTAAGCTTTGTAAAAAACATTTTAATGTAGACCTGGGAATGAGGTTCCTCTTGCCATATCTGTTTTGTTAAAGACTATTCTGAGATTACAAGACAAGTTATCTAAAAACCTAAGCTTAAACTCAATATGAGTGAATCAGGATTTTCTGTGCAAGTGAAACAAAATCAGATGCTGAAGCCATTAAGTTGGCAATTGTCATTTAAACCTAATTTCAAGTTTATGTTCCTTAGGCCAGCCTCATTGCCCTCTGATGTTACCAGTAGTTTTTATAAAACAGAACTTATAAAATAGCCCATCCCATGTGGCTCAGTGGTTGAGGGTCCACCCATGCACATAATCTTGTGTGATCATCACAGCACTCCTAGGAGGCAGGTATTCCTCCTGTTGTTTTATGTCTGAGGCTTAGGGGAGGTTGTCACTTGTTCCTTGTCACACAGCTAAGTGGTAGAGCAAAGACCTCAATTCATTAATGCTAACTCCAGGTCCATTGTACTACATATTGCATTATAACTGCCTAACATAGGAATTTATATAGGAATATTAATAAGAAGAGACCAAATCATTACCAAACCAAGAGTATGTTCCCCTGGTTGTTTGATGTTGTTGAATGTTCCCTTAAGGAGATAAAACATCATTCCCACTGTTCCTGTTCCCACCACACACTTAAAAAAATAATTCATGAACATTTTGATGAGTGTATAACACTGTTATCCACCTGGAATAATATAGTTTCTTAAATGCTTATAGTTTCTGAAACGCTAATAGCCTTCTGTGACCTTGCTCAGAATCCACGCTTCCCCATGTCCACTGCATGCTGCTGGCCTCACCTCTCCGGTAGATTCCTGGGGTTTCAGATGAGGCCAGCTTTGTCTAAGAGACCTAAACAGCCCTGAACCTTGAAGGATGACTCTGGCCTGTGGCAGGACACAGGGCTCACAGCCTTGACAAGTCAGGGACAAAGTCATCAATTACCCAGTTTTTGTGGACACTTGCACACTTTGGTTTTTCATTCAACAAGCATGTTCTGAGCAAATGTGGCTTCTGCACTCAAGGACTTTAAAGGGAACACTTAGGTAGTAATGCAAGGCAGTATAGTATTATACAGTATAAGTATATAGTACAGTGTAATCTCTTTGCACTTTAGTCTCCACATCTGTAAAATGGGGTAATGGTACCCACCTCATAAGGTTGCTGTGATTAAATCAGACAATGGTTATAACATAATTTTTACAGTGCCTAACATACTAACCACTCAAAGAGAATTTGCAAGGCCGTGTAGGACATGTCATATATGGGGTTGCATAAATTACGAATGCTTTTATATGCAAGTAACAACAACAACAACAAAATCTAACAGGGACTTAAAAAAACGGAGGTCAGTTTTTCCCCATACCAGAAGCCCAGAGGTAGGTGGTTGGTTCATCCAATTGGTGAAGCCAGGACTCGGTCCTGTGCTGGCACCTCTGCTATTCTTGGTCTTTCTCTCACAGTTGCAAGTTGACTGCTGTAGCTCTGCATTCAAAGCAGGAAGGGGAAGAGGTAATATCAGGTACTAGTGACATCATCCCTTTTGTCAAGACAGAAGCTCTTAAGTCTCCTGGTAGTGCTGCTTTTACTTGCATCTCACTGGCCAGAGCTGTGTCCCTGCCTAAGAGAGGTAGGGAAAGCCAATGTTAGCTCTTCCAGCCTCACAAGCAGAGGTAGAGAGGGGATAGGAAATGGCTGTTAGATAAGCTACAGCAATGTAAACAGAAAGAGGGAAAGATCAGAATGGGGATGGCTTCACACATGACATGGGGCCAAGTTGTCCTTGAAGGGTGTATAACATTTGGAATAAAAAAACTAATATTTATACTTTGGGAATATGACAGGATCTCATCTTTCTGTCACTTCTACTCTTTGTTAATCTCACCTAAGGATATTTTTCCATTGATTTTTAGAGAGAGTGGAAGGGAGGGAGGGAGAGAGAAGAGAGAGAAACATCAACATGAGAGAGAGGTCGATTGGTTGCCTCCTGCCACCTATTTAAAAACTATAATAAATAAATAAATAAATGAATAAATAAATAAATAAATAACTATAATAATAAAAAACACCTGTACTCAAATATGTTATATGCCAAATTGTGGTACATGGGAGATACCAACTTTTAGCTACTGTTACTAGGTAAGCTTTTCCCCCCATTCTTGTAAGCTTTTTTTTTAAAAAACATTTAATGTAGACCTGGGAATGAGGTTCCTCTTGCCATATCTGTTTTGTTAAAGACTATTCTGAGATTGCAAAACAAGTTGACTAAAAAACCTAAGCTTAAACTCAATATGAGTGTATCAGGATTTTCTGTGCAAGTGAAACAAAATCAGATGCTGAAGCTGACATTAAGTTGGCACTTGTCACTTAAACCTAATTTCAAGTTTATGTTCCTTAGGCCAGCCTCATTGCTCTCTAATGTTACCAGTAATTGTTATAAAACAGAATTTGTAAAATAGCCCATCCCATGTGGCTCAGTGGTTGAGCGTCAACTCATGCACCAAGAGGTCACTGGTTCGATTCCCAGTCAGGGCACATGCCCGGATTCTGGGCCAAATCCCCAGTGGGGGGTATTCAGAAGGCAGCCAGTCGATGTTCTCTCTCATTGATGTTTCTGTCTCTCTCTCCCTTTCCCTTCCTCTCTCTCTAAAATCAATAATAAAAAAAGATTATGCTGTTTAAAATAAATACAGAGTACATAATTTAAAAAATAAATGTATACTTCTAAAATGCCCTTTTACCTGCTAAAAAAATTAGAAAATGGAATTCGAGTTAAACAAGTCCTTAACTAGAAAGAACATCTCAATGCTCATTACTCTCCCAAGGAAATAACTGCCTGGTCAGTTGTAATATTTGACAAATGTGTTTGTCTCTTCAGAGTTCAGCACATCTTGGGGAACCTGATTATGCAGCTCGTTTTGGGTATTCCCTTGGAAATGGTCCACAAAGGCCTCCGCGTGGGGCTGGTGTACCTGGCAGGAGTGATTGCAGGTTAGTGTTCTGAGGGCAACACGGAATCAACACCTCTGGACTCTCAGGAGGTTATAAATAAAACAGTATGGTACTCAACTTTGATGATAGGCTTCTTTTTTTTTTTCAATTTTTAAAAATTGTTATTTCTTTATAGTTTATTAAGTGTGTTGGGGTAGCATTGATTAATAAGATCATACAGGTTTCAAGTTTACACTTCTATGACACATGATCTGTATATTGCCCTGTGTGCCCACCACCCAAAGTCAGATCATCTTCTGTCACCACATATTTGGCCCCCTTCACCCTTAGCTAGCTTCTCAATCCCTTCCCTCTGGTAATCACTATACTGTTGTCTGTGTTTATGACTTTCAGTTTTACATCCCACATATGAGTAAAGTTATATGATTCTTAGCTTTGTTTTTACTGATTTATTTCAATTAGCATACTATTGTCAAGGTACCTCCATGTTGACAGAAATGGCAGTATTTCATCTTTTCTTATGGCTGAGTAGTATTCCACTGTATATATGTGCCATATCTTTATCCAAATGATGGGCTTCTTCTTTTTTTTTTTTATCCTCACCTGAGGACATTTTTCCATTTTTGGTTCAGATAGAGTGGGAGAGAGAAAGAGAGAGAGAGAGAGAAACATCAACATGAAAGGGACACATCGAGTGGCTGCCACCCACACGACCCAACCAGGGCCGGGGACAAACTGCAACCGTGGTACATGCCCTTAGCGGGAACCAAACCCGGGTCTCTCTGGACCATAGGCCGACGCTCTAACCACTGAGCAAAACCGGCCAGGGCGTGATGGGCTTCTTATTTAAGCTGTATGGTACTCCTAATATGTGCTAGGAAACCTGATAAGCATTGGAGATGAGTTACCTAAAGATATTAGAGATAGCCCTGGCCGGTTTGGCTCAGCAGTTAGAGCGTCGGCCTGCGGTCCTGAGAGACCCGGGTTCGGTTCCTGCTAAGGGCACGTACCTAGGTTGCAGTTTGTCCCCGGCCCTGGTCGGTCGTGCGGGTGGCAGCCACTTAATGTGTTCCTTTCACGTCGATGTTTCTCTCTCTCTCTCTGTTCCTCTCTCTCCCTCCCACTCTACCTGAACAAAAAAAAAAGAATAGTAAGATATTAGAGATAAGATAAACACATAAAAAGAAGTCATTCTGACTATCCTCAGGTATCGCACGGTCAGGCAGGGTTTTGCACACTTGGAAACTGGTGCCCAGGTGTACACTGGGTAAAGGCCTAAAGCCAGGTCATGAAGGCCGTTGTGCATCAGAGTGAAGATTTTGGGAAGTAACATGATCAGATTTTCACTTAAGAAAGATAACTTCAAGGGAATGTAGAGAATAGTTAAAGGGGTCTAAAGACTAGGTACTAGCAGCATACAGCACACATCTCTAAAAATATGTGTACCCAAGATGATTCATTATGGTGTGGGCAGGAAATATCAGAACTCCCATTCATCCATTATTTATTTTTTGGAAACATTAAAGAATAAACTTTTTATTTTGAGATAATTATAGATTTATACTTTAGTTGTAAGAAATAAATATCTAGAGGTCTCATATACCCTTTAACCAGTAGCACCCAATGGTAATAGCTCGCAGAACTATTTAGTACAATACTACCATCAGGATATCTACATTGATAAGAGTCAAGGGAGAAAACATTTCCAATACCATCAGCTATATCTCTTCCCTCCCACCCAACACCCTCCTTTATCCCTGGCAACCAATAATCTGTTCTCTATTTCTACAGAAGTGGGCAAAAGTAGGTTTACAGTTATAATACAAATAAATAATACAAGAATAAACTATGTTCACATACTCACAACTAAACCTACTTTTGCCTATCCTATGTATAATTTTGTCACTCAAGAATGTTATATAAATGGAAGAATACAGTAGATAATCTTTGGGGATTGACCTTCTTCACTCAGCATATTTCTCTGGAGATTCACATAGGTTGTTGCATGTATTAATAGTTCATTCATTATTATTGATGAATAGTAGTCCATGGTATGGATGTACCACCCACCCTTCAGTCACTGAACTGTTTCCAGTTTTTGGCTACTGCAAATAAAGCTGCTGTAAACATTTGTGTACAGGTTTTTGTGAGCATAAGTACAGAGTTTTGTGAATATGGATTTTCATTGCTCTGAGATAAATGTCCAAGAGCACAGATACTGGGTTGCATGGCGGTTGCGTATTTAGTTTTGTAAGAACCAGGCAAATGTTTTCCAGAATGGCTGTTCCATTTCATATACCTCCCATTATTATATAAGTGATTCAGTTTTTCACATTCTTACCAGCCTTGGTGTTGTCACTACTTTTTATTTTAGCTGTGCCCATAAGTCAGTAGTGATACCTCATGAAGGTCTTAATTAGTATTTCTCTAGTGGCTAACATCTTTTCATATACTTATTTATTGTCCGTTTCTTCTTTAGTGAAACTGTCTGTTCATGTCTTTTGCCCATTTTTTTTTTTTTATATTATTTATTTTTTTGTTCAGGTAGAGTGGGAGGGAGAGAGAGGAACAGAGAGAGAGAGAGAGAAACATCGATGTGAAGGGACACACCAAGTGGCTGCCACCCGCACGATCGACCAGGGCCGGGGACAAATTGCAACCGAGGTACGTGCCCTTAGCGGGAACCGAACCCGGGTCTCTCAGGACCGCAGGCTGATGCTCTAACCGCTGAGCCAAACCGGCCAGGGCATGCCCATTTTTTAAATATACTTTTCCTGTTGAATTTTTAGAATTTTTAATATAGTCTAGATCCTACTCCTTTATCAAATATGTAGTTTACAGATTTTTTTTTCTTAGTCTGTATCTTGTCTTTTTACCATCTTAAATAGGACCTTTCGCAGAGCAAAAATTCTTAATTTTGGTGAAGTCCAATTTATCAGTTTTTTGTTTTATGAATTGTACTTTTGGTGTTATCTCTACGAACTTACTGAACCTTAGGTCTTGAATGCCTATGGATATCCAATTACTCCAGACCAATCTGTTGAAAAGACTGTTCTTCCTTCATTGAACTGCTTTTGCACCTTTGTCAAAAATCAGTGGGCTGTAGTTGTGTGGGACTGGTTCTGGGTTCTCCTTTTTGTTCCACTGACTGACGTGTCAATCCCTCCTCAGTCAGTACCACTGCTGCTGTATATAAGTCTTGACATCAGTTAGAGTGATTCCTCTCATTTTTTTGTTCATTAAAAAAATTAGTTTATGCATTTTACTTTCACAAAAAGATCGGTATCTAATTTGCTGGTTTTATTTCCCTGTGAAAACAGAAGGCATTTAGTAGTAAGCTATCTAACAGATGTTGAAAAAACAAACACAAAATGTGTTCCTTTGAGGATATAATATCATTTTTCTCCCAAGGAATAAGAATATAACTGCTTTTCCAAAAATACTTATGCTAGGAAAGGGGAATTTTGAAACTAGTCATTGGAAATCATCCCATATTTATGTGACTTTGCTTCTGAAAATGATGCAACAACTCTTACAAGTTCACACTTAAAAAGCTGGGAAACAGCCCTGGCCGGTTGCTCAGTGGTTAGAGCGTCAGCCGTGGACCAGAGAGTCCCGGGTTGGGTTTCCACTAAGGGCACGTACCTTGGTTGCCGTTTGGTTGCCGTTTGTCCCTGGCCCGGTTGGGGTCGTGTGGGTGGCAGCCAGTCGATGTGTCTCTCTCACATCTATGTTTCTCTCTCTCTCTTCCTCCCTCTCTCTCCCTCCCGCTCTATCTGAAGATAAATGCAAAAATGTCCTTGGGTGAGGATTAAAAAAAAAAAAAAGCTGGGAAACAATTTCCAAATCTGTTTTAAAATTTCTCAATGAAGAGTTTTAGTACGTTTTAAACTTATTTATTGAAACACTTTCTGATTAGTTTGTAAGAACTAATGACTGACATTAGGAAAAGTGGGAATTCGTAGACAAAATTACAACAAAATGTTTGTGTAATTTGAATAAGCTCAGCCAGTGCTGCAATTCTTCCATTTTAAATTGCACATTATATTTTAATTTTACATTTTGGCTATGACAGTGATTAAGAGAAAATTTCTTTTTTTTCTATCCTCTATAGAAAAATAACTGAATTTAGAAGAACACAGTACCCCCCTTATCTACAGGGGATATGTTCCAAGACCCCCCAGTGAATCCCTAAAATAGTTAATGTACTGTTTTTTCCTATACACACATACTGATGATAAAGTTTAATTTATAAATCAGGCACTGTGAGAGAGTAATAACAATAACTAATAATGAAATAGAACAATTATAACAATGTACTGTAATAAAAGTTATGAGAGTGTGGTCTCTTTCAAAATGCCATGTTGTACTGTAAGTGTAGTATGGATACGCCGGACACAGGGGTGATTCACGTCCTGGGCTGCATGGAGCAGGATGGCATGAGATTTCGTCATGTTACTCAGAAAGGCACTCATTTTAAAACTTAAGAATTGTTTGTTTCGGGAATTTTCCATTTAATATTTTGGACTGAAACTGTGGAAAGTGAAACCACAGATTAGGGTGGGGGGGTGGTATTGTATCTGTATTTCTGTGTCATGATATTTAGCTAGGATTTAAAAAAATAGTGAAGCTTATTTAATAACACTGCTCATTGAAAGATTTTTTTTTTTTTTTTTAATCTTCACCCGAGGACATTTTTTCATTTTTTGTTCAGATAGAATGGGAGGGAGGGAGAGAGAGAGAAACATCACGTCATGTCAAGACGTGAAAGAGACACATCGAGTGGCTGTCACCTGCACGGCCCAACCAGGGCCAGGGACAAACTGCAACCGAAGTAAATGCCCTTAGCGGGAACCGAACCCGGGTCTCTCTGGACCACAGGCCGACACTCTTAACCACTGAGCCAAACCGGCCAGGGCTTTTTTTTTTTATCCTCACCCGAGGACATTTTTCAATTTTTTGTTTAGATAGAGTGGGAGGGAGAGAGAGAGAGAGAGAAACATCGATGTGAAAGGTACACATTGAGTGGCTGCCACCTGCACAACCCAACCAGGGCCGGGGACAAACTGCAACCGAGGTACATGCCCTTAGCAGGAACCGAACCCGGGGTCTCTCTGGACTGCAGGCCGATGCTCTAACTGCTGAGACAATCTGGCCAGGGCTCATTGAAAGGTTTTTTAAAAATTAAAGACTTTTTTTAGAGCAGTTTTAGATTCACAGCAAAATTGAGAGGAGGGTACAGAGATCTCCCTAACACCCCTATCCCCTATACACATACATAGCTTCCTCCATTATCAGCATTCTCCAACAGAGTGGTACATTTTTTTTTAAACTGATAAATTTACATCAACATATGATAATCACCTAAGTTCATACAGTTAGGGTTCACTCTTAGTGTACATTCCATGGTTTTGGACAAATGTTGATATGTATCCATCATAGTATCATATGGAATATTTTCACTACCCTAAAAAATCTTTTGTGTTCTACCTATTCATTATTTCCCCCAACCACAATCTCTGGCAAATATACTTGTTTACTGTCTCCATAGTTTTACCTTATAGAATATAGTTGGAATCATATAGTATATAGTCTTTTCATAATGGCTTCCTTCACTTAGTAAAATGTGTTTGTTTCCCCCATGTCTTTTCGTAGCTTGATGCATTTTTTTTTTTTTAATCCTCACCCGAGGACATTTTTGCATTTACTCTTCAGATAAAGTGGGAGGGAGAGAGGGAGGAAGAGAGAGAGAGAGACATTGATGTGAAAGAGACACACTGACTGGTTGCCACCCACTCCACCCCAACCGGGGCCGGGGACAAACTGCAACCAAAGTACATGCCCTTAGTGGGAACCGAAACTGGGTCTCTCTGGACCACAGGCCAACGCTCTAACCGCTGTGCCAAACTGGCCAGGACTAGTTTGATACATTTTTTTTTTTTTTTTTTTTTTTTTTTTTTTTTTTATCCTCACCCGAGGACATTTTTCCATTTTTTTTTTGTTCAGATAGAGCGGGAGGGAGAGAAAGGAAGAGAGAGAGAAACATCGACGTGAAAGGGACACATCGAGTGGCTGCCACCCGCACGACCAACCAGGGCCGGGGACAAACTGTAACCGAGGTACATGCCCTTAGCGGGAACCGAAACTGGGTCTCTCTGGACCACAGGCCAACGCTCTAACCGCTGTGCCAAACTGGCCAGGACTAGTTTGATACATTTTTTAATACATTAATGAAGTAAAAATAATTTAAGAATATTATGTAATCACTATGTCACATCTTTTAAAATTCTATTTTGTGTTTAAAGACATGTTAGTGTAGAAGTACATATCCATGTGGTTTATAAGTTAGTGAACATACCTATATTGCAGTGGGCGTTGTGTTAGTTTCCTAGGGCTGCCATTATGAAGTATCACAAAACAGCACTGCATTGTCTCATAGATCTGGAGGTAGAAGTCTGAAATCAAGGTGTCAATGGGGCCATGCCCCCTCCTCTGATACCTGTTGAGAATCCTTCCTCGCCTCTCCCTAACTTTTGGTGGTGGCCAGGGGACCTCAGCATTTCTTGCCTTGCAGCTGCCCCTCTTCAGTCCCTGCCTCCACTGTCATGTGGCGTTCTTTCTTCATGTGTCCCTTCTTATAAGGACACAGTCATATTGGTTTAGGCGCCGTTATACTCCAACATGACCTCATTGTACCTAATCACACCTGCAAGAGTCTTGTTTCCAAATAAGGTCACATTGTGAGGGGCTAGGCGTTAGGACTTCCACCTATTTTTTTTGTTTTGCGGGAAAGGAACAGTCTGACCTATGACAATACTGGAAATGTTTTTACCAATCAGAACTTTGCCAGCTTCCTAGAGCAGTGGGGATGGAGAACAGGAAGCAGTCATGAGGTAGACTTCGCAAGGCTTACTGACAGCTCCCCATCCCACTTCCCTCCTGCTTCTGGGGATCCTGTTCTTTCACCTTCTACTTCTGTTCCTGCACATACCTTTTTCCTGACCTTTTGTGATGGTCAGGCCCTGCCTGGCTTCAGCATTTACATTCCCCTTTCCCCACAGCTTGATTTCATCCTGAGAAATCAGCTCTGTCCCAGTTCCAGAGAAGAGAGAAAACATGAATAACCTGTTCAGATCCTTGCCTAGTTTGGCAACAGCTTCTTGGCAGGTATCTCTTGGCTATTCTGGTCTATCCTTCGCACTGCTGCTTGGGTTACCTTTCTCAAACACTGCTTAGGTCATATTATGTCCTTTTAGACCATTTTCAGTGGCTGAAAGTTGAAATGTCCAAGATTGTGCTTCATTACCATCCACTGACTGGGCCCATTGCCTTTTTCTTTTTTTTGAAGAATGAACTTCTTTACTAATATTCAAAATATAAATTGGACATGAAGAAGTTAGAGGAAGATTTGATATGATTTAAACGATTTTTAAAAAATTTTTATTTAAAAAATATGTTTTCATTGATTTTTTAGAGAGAGAGGAAGGGAGAGAGAGAGAGAAACATTGATCAGCTGCCTCCTGCATGCAGCCTACTGGGGATCAAGCTGCAACCCGACTGGGAATCGAACCAGGACCTCTCAGTCCATGGGAGGACACTCAATCCACTGAGCAACACCGGCTGGACTTGATATGATGAAAAAAATTTTTTTTTGGTATGATTCACATACAAAAATTTGTACATATTTAATGTATACAATTTGGTGACTTTGAAGATAAGTATACACCCATGAAACCATCACCACGATCTGTGTCATAAACATATCCATCACCTCCAAAAGTTTCCTCCTGCCCACTGTCTTTTTTGCTTTGCCTTTTTTACACTAAAGCCCAGGGCACCCCCGAATCTGACTGATCATCAGAATCACCTGGAGAGGTTGTTAGAATGAAGCTATCCAGATCCTACCCAAATTTACTAAATCAGAATCTCTGGGTACATGGCCCTGAGATCTGCGTGTTTGCTTTTCTGTTCAGTGATGTATAACTGACATATAATAAACTGCACACATGAAAAGTGTACAGTTTGATAAGTTTTGATATGTGTATATAACCGTGAAACTATCACCACAATCAAGATCATGAACGTTTCTGTCACTCCCCCAACAGTTTACTTGTGCCCCTTGGGAATCCCATCCTCCTCTTGCCTCTTCCTGCCTTTCCCCCACTTCCTCTGGCATTAGTATTGTTTTGTTTGTTTATATAAATGGAATCTTAGAGTATGTACCCTCTTTTGTCTGACTTCTGTCACTCAGCATAATTATTTTTCTATTTATCCTTGTTGTTGTGCACCTTAATACTTGATTGCTTTTCATTGCTGAGTAGTATTTCATTGTATGGTTGTACCACAATTTGTTTATCCATTCTTCTATTGATGCACATTTGGGTTGTTTCCATTTTGGGGCTATTATGAAGCTACTATGAAAATCTGTGTGCAAGTTTTTGTGTAGACAAATTTTTAAATTTCTCTTGGGTAAATATTGTATGATTCCATTGGAATTGGTTGGCTGGATCCTGTCATAGGATGCAGTTAACTTTAAGAAAATGCCAAACTTTTAAAATAGTTATGCTGAGATATAATTTACCTTATTATCTACCCATTCAAAGTGTATAATTAAATGTTTTTTAGTTATGCACCCATCATCAAAATCTAATTTTAGAATAATTTTGTCCCCCAAAGAAACCCTGTACCTATTAGGAATCATACCATATTCCTCACCCTACACCCCTTCTCCAGCCTTAGGCAACCACTTACTCTACTTTCTGTTTGTTTGTTCATTCATTCATTCATTCCTCACCCGAGGATATTTTTCCATTTTTTGTTCAGACAGAGTGGGAGGGAGAGAGAGAGAGAGAGAAACATCGATGTGAAAGGGACACATCGAGTGGCTGTCCCCCACACGCCCCAACCAGGGCCGGGGACAAACTGCAACCGAGGTACGTGCCCTTAGCGGGAACTGAACCCGGGTCTCTCTGGACTGCAGGCGGTTGCTCTAATTGCTGAGCAAGACCAGCCAGGGCTATTTATTTATTTTTTTTGTGGTATATGCCCCAAGTGGGAACCAAACCCGGGACTTTCTGGTCCGCCAGCCAATTCTCAACCGCCGAGCCAAACTGGCCAGGGCATACTTTCTGTCTCTTTAGATCGGCCCATTCTAGACATTTCATACAAATGGAATCATACGATATGTGGTCTTTTTTACTTAGCATATTTTTATCATTCATCCATGTTGTAGCATGTATCTTGTGCTTCATTCCTTTCTATTACTGGGCAATATTCCATTGTGTGAATATACCACATTTTCTTTATCCATTCATCAATTGATGGACATTTGGGTTGTTTTTACTTTTTAGCTATTATGAATAATACTGCTATGAACATTTGTGTGCAAGTTTTTTTTCTTTTTAAACTTATCTTTATTGTTGAATGTATTACAGATGTCCCTCCTTTTTATCCCCCTTTGACCTCCTCCTCCTCACTCCCACCCCCCTCCTACTTTCCTCACACTATTGTGTCTATTGGTTATGCATATATGCACATAAGTTCTTTGGTTTCTCTCTTCCAGCCCGACCTACTCCCTTCCCTTTGAGGTTTATCAGTCTAACAACCAATTGTGTACAAGTTTTTATGTGGATCTTGGGTATATACCTGTGAATGGAATTGTAAGGTCATATGGTTCAAAGTGGTACATTTTACATCTCCACCAGAAGTTCTAGTTCTTCCACATCCTCATCAACACTTGGTATTGTCAGTTTTTTAAATTTTAGCCAATCTATTGGGCATATAATAGTATCTCATTGGGTTTTAATTTGAATTTTTTCATGATTAATGATTGAAATATCTTTTCATGTGTTCATTTATCCATATATCTTCTTTGGTAAAATATCTATCTAAATCTTTTGCTCATTTAAAAATTGGATTATATTCCTTATTATACATAATAGTTTATATTATATATTCTGATTACAAGTAATTTATAAGGTATATGACTTGTAAATATTTTTTTCCTAGCCTGTTGTTTGTCTTTTCATTCTCTTAATAGTATCTTTAAAAAAAAAATCATTTTTCTTTATTGATTTTAGAGAGAGAGGAAGAGAGAGATAGGAACATCGACGAAAGAGAACATTGATTGGCGGCCTCCTGCATGTCCCCCACTGGGGATTGGGCCCACAACTTGGGCATGTGCCCTGATTGGGAATCAAACCAGCGACCTCTTGGTGCATGGGCTGACGCTCAGTCACTGAGCCACACCAGCTGGGCTTCATAGTATCATTTAAAGAGAAGTTTTAAATTTTGATTAAGTGTAAATTATCAGTTTTTAATATTTGAGAATGGAGTTTTAGTGTCATATATAAGAAATTTTACCTAGTCTAAGGTCAAAGATTTTCTCCACTGTTTTGTTCTCTAGAAGTTTTATAATTTTAAACTTTACGTATAGGTCTGTGATCCATTTTTATATGTAGTATAAGGTATGTATTGAAGAGTCACTTTTTTTTTTTTGACTGGGGTGGAGCCATAGACCATTTAAGATGATGTTCTCTGCCTAGCCGGTGTGGTTCAGTGGTTGAGCATCAACTCATGCATCAAGAGGTCGCCGGTTCGATTTCAGGTCAGGGTACATGCCCAGGTTGTGCGCCAAATCCCCAGTGGGGGGCATGCAGGAGGTGGCCAGTCGATGTTTTCTCTCACTGATGTTTCTATCTCTTACCCTCTCCCTTCCTCTCTCTCTCTAAAATCAATAAAAGAAAATAAAAAAAAACCCAAAAGATGCTGCTCCGTGTTGTGTTTAAAGCATCACTATACTTAGAAGATTGAATATTTTTTTAAAAATGAGTTTGCTATTTGTATTCTTTAAAAATTTTTTTTTTCTTTACTGATATTAGAGAGAGAGAGGAAGGGAGAGAGATAGAAACATCGATGAGAGAGAACATCAGTTGCTCGCCTCCTGTATGACCCCCCATTGGGATCAGGCCCACAACCTGGGCATGTGCCCTGACCAGGAATTGAACCTGGGACCTCTTGGTGCATGGGTCAATGCTCAACCACTGAGCCACACGGGCAGGGCAACAAGTTTATTTATTTATTTGTTTTTAAAAATCCTCACCTGAAGATATTTTTCCATTTATCTTCAGATAGAGTGGGAGGGAGAGAGAGTGAAAGAGAGAGAAACATTGATGTGAGAGAGACACATCGATTGGTTGCCTCCCGCATGACCCTGATCAGGGCTGGGGACTGAACCGCAACCCAAGCAGGTGCCCTTGACTGGAACTGAACCTGAGACTCTTTGGTCCATGGGCTGATGCTCTAACTGCTAAGCCAAACTGGCCAGGGCAACAAGTTTATTTTTTCATCTTACATATTATAGTTTTCATCTTTAGATTTGATTTGAGTCTGTTTATATGTTATATGTCTCTATATAACATATACAATACAGTTGTAATAATTAGTAAATTACCCTTAACTGCTAAATCTAACACCTGTGTCAATTTGGGTAGGTTTTAATTAATTTTTTTCTCCTTACTATGGGTTACATTTTCCTGCTTCTCTTCATGTCTGACAGTTTTCGTTTGGATGTTACACATTTTGCCTTTGAATGGTGGATCTTATTGTAGTCCTATAAATATTCCTTAGATTTGTTCTGGAACTCAATTACTTAGAAGCAGTTTGATCCTTTCTGGTAAGATATGCTAGGTAAAACTATCCCGAATCATGTTTAGTGCTTATTCCCCATTACCAGTACAGGACCCTCCTATGGTACTTTACCCAGTGCCCCATGAATTATGACATTTTCTTGCTTGGAAAGTTACTTAGCCTCTCTGGTGTCGTGTGAGCAAGAGGTACTCTTCCCTCTACTCCTTTCTGGTGATTTTTTTCTTGGTTTGGATAATTTCCTCACATGCTTCTCTCTGGAATTCTCTCTCTATGCAGGTTCCTTCTCTATGGTGCTCTGTCTTTTGAACTCTAGGTCTTTCTGAATTCTAAACTATTTCATCAACTTAAAGTTTACTGAGATCTACTTGGGTTTATTCCTCCATGCACTGCAGCCTGTCATCTCTCTTAAGGTAGTAAGCTGGGCAATCAGACAACTCATTTCATTCATTTTGTGTTTCTTCGGGTTCACCGTCCTTTGTTATCTGATGTCCAGTATCTTGAAGAACATTGTTTCAGATATTCTGTTCAGTGCTTTTAGCTATTTCAAGTGGGAAGACAAATCTTATACTTGGGACTCCATCATGGCCAGAAGTGAACATTTGTATATGTCTTTTAAAAAGGAATTTCTTATATGATTAAGATGCAACCACCCTAGCCCTAGTCTGTAAGTTGAAAACCACTGCTCTAAACCCATTGAACTACTTATTACTGATCTTCAGACATCCATATACCTACGTTTCTATGTCTTTGGTTTTCCAGATCCCTACATCCTAAGTACCTTCTTCTCCTTTGTTTTCCCTGTCCAACTTTTAAAGATTCCTCAGTGTTTAATAAAAAAGCCATCTCCTTGTCCACTTTCACCACTCTTATTTAACACAGTACTGGAAGTCTTAGCCACAGCAATCAGACATGAAGAAAAAATAAAAGGGATCCAAATTGGAAAAGAGTAAGTGAAACTGTCATTATTTGCAGATGACATGATATTATACATAGAAAACCCTAAAGACTCCATCAAAAATCTACTAGACTTAATAAATGCATTTGTCAAAGGAGCAGGATACAAAATTAACGTCAAGAAATCGATGGCATTCGTATACACCAGTGATGAACTCACAGAAAGAGAAACTGAAAAAACAATCCCATTTACCATCGCAGCAAAAAAATTAAGATACCTAGGAATAAACTTAACCAAAGAAGTAAAGGACCTATTTGCAGAAAACTACAGGACATTGAAAAAAGAAACAGAGGAAGATATAAAAAAGTGGAAACACATACCTTGTTCATGGATTCGAAGAAGTAACATCATTAAAATGTCCATACTACCCAAAGCAATCTATAGATTCAATGCAATCCCCATTAAAAAACCAATGACATATTTTACAGAACTAGAACAAATACTTCAAAAGTTCATATGGAACCAGAAAAGTCCCTGAATAGCCACAGGAATTTTGAAAAAGAAGGACAAAGTAGGTGGGATCACAATACCAGATATCAGGTTATACTACAAAGCAACTGTAATAAAAACAGCCTGGTACTGGCACAAGAACAGGCATATAGACCAGTGGAACTGAGAACCCAGAAATGGACCCAAGGCAATATGCTCAGTTAATATTTGACAAAGGTGGCAAGAACATACAGTGGAGTAAAGACAGCCTCTTTAATAAATGGTGTTGGGAAAATTGGACAGCTACATGCAAAAAAATGAAACTAGACCATCAACTTACACCATACACAAAAATAAACTCAAAATGGATAAAAGACTTAAATGTGACCCGTGAATCCATAAAAATTCTAGAAGAAAATGTAGGCATCAGAAACAAAGGGAAAAATGAACACATGGGACTACATCAAACTAAAAAGCTTCTGCACAGCAAAAGAAACAGTCATCAAAATGGAAAGGCAACCCACTGTATGGGAGAACATCATTGCTAATGATACATCAGATAAGGGGTTAATTTCCAAAATATATACAACTCAACAAAAGGAGGACAAAGAACCCAATTAAAAAATGGGCAGAGGAACTGAATAGACACCTCTCCAAACAGGACATACAAATGGCTAAGAGACATATGAAGAAATGCTCAACATCATTAATCATCAGAGAGATGCAAATTAAAACAACAATGAGGTATCACCTCACACCTGTCAGAATGGCCGCCATCAACAAATCATCAAACAAGTGTTGGCAATGGTGTGGAGAAAAGGGGACTCTAGTACACTGCTGGTGGGAATGCAGACTGGTGCAGCCACTATGGAAAACAATATGGTGTTTCCTCAAAAACTTAAAAATTGCACTTCCATTTGACCCAGTGATCCCGCTTCTAGGAATATACCATAAGAAGCCTGAAACACCAATTAGGAAGAATATATGTACCCCCATGTTCATAGCAGCACTATTTACAATAGCTAAGATCTGGAAACAGCCCAAATGTCCATCAGTAGACGAATGGATAAAAAAGCAGTGGTACATATACACAATGGAGTACTATGCAGCTGTAAGAAAGAAAGATCTCTTATCCTTTGAGATGACACGGAGGGACCTGGAAAGTATTATCCTAAGTGAAATAAGCCAAGCAGAAAAAGACAAGTACCACATGATCTCACTTATATACGGAATATAATGAACATAACAGTCTGAGGAATACGGTAGACCCAGAAACATGGAAGTAGGGCACAGACTGACATCACTCAGAAGAGGGGGTGGGGGGGTGGGAAGAGATAAACCACAGAACTTATATGTATATATGCATAACCAATGGACATGGACAACAAAGCCAGGGACAGGGCGGTGGGGGGGGGGGTTGGGGAGGGGGGAGCCAATGGGGTAAAACAAAGAGAAACAAAAAAAAATTAAAAAAAATTAAAGCCATATGCTGCCCAGGCCAGTTTTTGCTCAGCAGTTAGAGGGTCGGCCCGCGGACCAATGAGAGCCGGGTTCGATTTTGGTCAAGGGTACATACCTCAGTTGCAGTTTGTCCCTGGCCCTGGTGAGGGTCACGTGGGAGGAAACCAGTCGATGTGTCTCTCTTGCATCAATGTTTCTCTCTCTCTCTCTCTCTCTCTCTCTCTCTCTCTCCTTTTCTCCCTCCTTCCTAATCTGTCTAAAGATAAATGAAAAACTGTCCTTGGGCGAGGATTAAAAAAAAAAAGCCATCTCCTTCTCAGAGTAGCAGGGCCTCCACCTCTCTGCTGAGAAAGTCACTCCTTCTTAGATGCCTCCATAGCAAATTTATTATATTAAAAAAAAAAATCATCCTCAGTCTGGTGGCTCAGTTGGTTGGAGCATTGTTCCATTCCCAGTTGCAGGTTCAATTCCCAGTCAGGGCACATACTTTGGTTGCAGGTTCGATCCCTGGTTGGGCACATATGGGAGGCAACTGATCAATCTCTCTTACATAAATGTTTTTCTCTCTCTCCCTTCCTCTCTCTAAAATCAATGAACAGCCCGCTGCTGTGTTTCAGTTGGCTGAATGTCGTCCCATGTACTAGGAGGTTGGCAGTTCGATTCTGGTCAGGGCACATGTCTGGGTTGCAGGCTTGATCCCTAGTATGGGGTGTGCAGGAAGCAGCATTGATGTTTCTCTCTCCTTCTACCTTCTTTTATGTGAAATCAATAAAAACATGTATATGTGTGTATATATATGTATATGTGTATACATATATATATGTGTGTGTGTGTGTGTGTGTGTATATATACATATTTTTTATTCTCACCCGAGGACATTTTTTGCATTTATCTTCAGATAGAGCAGAAAGGAGAGAGGGAGGAAGAGAGAGAGAGAAACATCGATGTGAGAGATACATTGACTGGTTGCCACCCACACAACCCCAACCGGGACTGGGGACAAACTGCAACCAAAGTACATGCCCTTAGCGGGAACCGAACCCCGGACTCTGTGGTCCATGGGCCGACGCTCTAACTGCTAAGCCAAACTGGGCAGGGCTAAAAACATATTTTTAAAATATCAATAAACATAATAGTCTGAGGAATAGGGTAGACCCAGAAACATGGAAGTAGTGTACAGACTGACAACCCTCAGAAGAGGAGGTGGTGGGGGGTGGGAAGAGATAAACCACAGAACTTATATGCTTGTATGCATAACCAATGGACATGGACAACAAAGCCGGGGATGGGGGGAGGGGTATCAATGGGGTAAAAAAGGAGGAACATCTGTAACAAAAATAAAATTAAAAAATAAATAAAAAATAGAATGTGACAAACTCTAAGAGAAAAAAAAAATCAATAAACATATCCTTGAGTGAGGATAAAAAAAATTATAGCAGTTATCATATTCTGCATTTTATGATTGTTTGCTCATTCATTTGTAAGATTCCTAAGGTCAGACTCTGTATTACTTGCACAAAGTAGATATTATACTGGATTCTAAGGAATGAAGGAAGGCTTCAAAAGCAAGAGATCAAATAATAGATCTAAGTAGTATAGAGAGAATATGTTAGAGTCTGAATGAGGTGGTTCAGGCAATCTAAGATTGGGTTAGCAAATAGATTTCATCTTGCTTGGTGAGTCTGATTGAATGGTATGTTGAGAAATGTTCAAAGGCCACATCTTGAGTCCTTGAGAAAGCTAGCCATTAGATAAGATAAAGTGTTGGCATGTCTCAGGTATTTTGATAGTTTGGGTTAAACATGTAGAATATTTTGAAACAATAACAAGTATATAATACATGTCAGGCAGTGTTCTAAACATGATGCACATAACAACTCATTTACTTCCCATGACAACTCATTGAGGTTAATATATCCATTTCCTAGGTAGGGAAACTAAGGCACATAAAGGTTAAGAAACTTGCTCAAGTAACACAGGTGGTAATTTTGGCTCCAGAGTTTGTGCTTTTATTACTGTTATACTGTCTTCATATTGAACAATCAGTGTTTCAGAAAAATTGAGGTAGGTAGCCTAAAAAGCTATAGCTATACTTTTATAATATAGAAGAGACAAAGTGAATATGTTGCTTGTTAATATGATAATGGCCCAAACCTCCCATACTTTTACTTTAGATTAGAAAGATTGATCTTTCATGATTCTTAGAGTCCTCTGATCCTTTGTGTTTTATTTCTTTAGGATCCCTTGCCAGCTCCATCTTTGACCCACTCAAATATCTTGTGGGTGCTTCAGGAGGAGTCTATGCTCTGATGGGAGGCTATTTTATGAATGTTCTGGTGGTAAGAAATCTATGGACCCTTTTTTATTTTAAATTTTTTTTTATCCTCACCGGAGGACATTTTTCCATTTTTTGTTCAGGTAGAGTGGGAGGGAGGGAGAGAGAGGAACAGAGAGAGAGAAACATCGATGTGAAAGGAACACATCAAGTGGCTGCCACCCGCACAACCGACCAGGGCCGGGGACAAACTGCAACCGAGGTACGTGCCCTTAGCGGGAACCGAACCCGGGTCTCTCAGGACCGCAGGCCGACGCTCTAACCGCTGAGCCAAACCGGCCAGGGCTATGGACCCTTTTTTAAAGAAAAAACAAACAAACTGGTATTTGGTATGAGGATAATTGATATAATTGATAATTGGAACTGAGAAATAGAAAGTTAGAATCCCCAACATAGTATGTTAACAGTGTGATATACATTCTTTCAGATCTTCTTTTATATGTATTCAAAATCTTACCAAAATTAATATTACAAAAATGGAACCACCCTTATAGTGTTCTGCGTTTTAACACTGAGTATCCTGACCATCTACCCATCAGTACAGAGAAATCCACCTCTTTCCAAGTGCTCTGCAGCACCCTTTATACTGTAGGGTCCTATACAGGATAGAGCTGTATCCTGACTTATTTAATCTTTCGCTGGAAAAAATAGGAAGTGATGCCAATTTTTTACATTTACAAGCAATGCTGTAAAGAATGTTCTTGTACATTTATCTTGCATTTGCGTGATTTTTTTTTTGTACGATAATTCCCTAGAAGTGGATTTCAATGCCAAATCATCCTCCAAAGTTTACATACTATTTTACTTTTCCATGATACAGTGAGAATGCCAACCACTTTTTAAAACAGACTAAAATCCTGTCTAGTTTTTAACTCTTTAACCATGTAGGTATACTTAAAAATATAAAGTATTAATGTTTTATTTATACTTATTTATATATCTATACTTTAAAAATACTATAGGAGGAACACTATGAAGCAATTATAAAACTGTTCCAAAAATAGAAGGCATTTAGAAAAATGTTTTTCAAACTTTGAATTTCAATCCATTAGTGGTTGTGAACTCAGTTTAAGTGTTGTGGAAAGTTAAGCAAAAAGAAAGTGGAAAAAATTTCAGTTATAATAAGTACTATTTATGTGTGTACTGGATTGTTATGTAAAGTATTCTTTCTATAAGTCAGGTCACAACAGTTTGAAATTTTATTTAGAATAAACACGGCTATTTCAGCATCTTTACTTCTTGGGAAGAGAGTGAAAAACTTGAAAGGAAACGAAGATGTAACTCAGTAAATTAAAGTAGCAATGTCTTTCTGACTTCATTCTCTAGTTAACACATGAAGTTACTGCAAGCTGGACTGAGGTGATTTTTCTGACCAACACTTAAAAATTTTCTTGAAATTATCTTAAAAAACTAAGGCAGTACTCAAATGTTAGTTTTTTCCTAACTCCTAATTAGAAAGAGGACAAAGAAGTATCAAATGAATATTAACCAAAAAAACCCTTAGAAATATTTCATCAGACTTGGTTTGACAGCATCTATATCTATCTATTACATATTAAATGCTGATTTTATGTTACTTATATTTAGATCATTTCCTGATCATAAAATTGTGTCTAGATTATATCATGGTGTTAAATGTCATGTTTCAGTTTTGTTCTTCAAACTACACCAGAGTTGTACTTCCCAAATACATTTGAAAACTGGGCTATTATAGCCGTTCTTTGTTTTGCAAATATTTGACACTCAAACATTATTCTAAATGAAAAAGAAGATGAAGAGGGAGTACAGTTGAGGTTTCATTTGCCAATAGAGAGCTTATCTTATCATTATCTCTTTGCAAGAATTTTCGAGAAATGATTCCTGCCTTCGGAATTGTCAGACTACTGATCATCATCTTGATAAGTAAGTTTGTTTTGTGAACACTTCATTCCTTCAATTTTATTGGTTCATCCTTCAGAAGTTCTTCTCACATTTCCTACACGCTAAAATGTAGGATGGTGGCTAGCCTAGAGTCAGAAATCCTCAGCTCCTGAGCCCTAAGCAGAACGGTATAAATGGTGGGGTTTTCGCATACCCCGGTGGGTGGTTCTTAGAGGTGCTGCAGTAACGGGTTTTTCCTTTCAGTTCCTTTCTGAGTGAGGGAGGTCAAAAGAGTGGACTGGCTTCCTTTGTTTTATATACTGATTTTTCTTGTTCATATTTTGGATTCTGTATATTTTTTTTCTGAAAAGGAAAAGCTGTCCTCAATTTCTAAATTTGCAGATTGGAAAAAACCCCCCACAAAACTGATTTAGAATATGAGCATGGAGTAGTAGCTGAGGACTGATCATGAGAATGGAGGAAAAGGAACTGAAAGTTCAGGGAGCTAGGAGAGTGACTAATGTGGCTTTTGACAGCTGCAAGAATTACAGAAGAGAATTACACGCTAAAGGAATTGGGCAGAGTGTTCAATCTGGAGAGGAAGTGGGATTTTATCTGTGTCTGAGAGTCAGGGTAGATTCCACACCATCGACAAAAGAATGTCCAAACCTGCCTGTCTGGTGTGGCTCAGTGGTTGAGTGTCAACCAAGATGTCGCCGGTTCTTTTCCCGGTCAGGGCACATGCCCAGGTTGTGGGCCATATCCCCAGTGGAGGGCATGCAGGAGGCGGCCAGTGGATGTTCTCTCTCATCGATGTTTCTCTCTCTCTCTAAAATCAATAAAGAAAAACTATTTATTTAAAAAAAAAAAAGTCCAAACCTGTAGAGAGTTTTCATGAATTTCTTTGAGCCAAATTGATGATATATGCTGGGGAGCCAGATTTCAAATGCTCTGGAAAAATAACAGTTTTGCAGCTTCTTTTATGCATTTACAATTAAGGAGGGGATGTAAGGAGGATTGTAGAAAGCAAAGCAGTGATTGGATTATAAATTAGCAAGATTATGTGCTCTCTTGAGGGTTAATACCACCTTCCAGGGGTATTCTGGCACAAAGATGTGTTAACCTAGAAGCACAACAACAATGGACATGGCTGGCTTAAGATCTTTCACTAAAGAAGTGATAGGCCGGGGGCGTGACTACCTACCCACCATGACCTGTCCAGTTAGGAATTTATGATCAGATCACCCTGTGAGGTTACTTTCCGTAGAATCCCTTTATTTGCTCACAAAAGTAAGGGCAAAGGCAGGGCCAGTTACTTGTGTTTCTAGAGCTGATCTGGCTGAAGCTGTGTTTACTCATAGGGTGTGGGGAAAAGGGCAGATATTGGGGTCAGACTTGAGGACCAAGACAGAGGGTTTTGATAAAGCCTATGTTTTTGGCTGTCCACATGGTAAGAAAAAATGATTCTGCTAATTGGTATTGAGTTCAGTTATTCATACTATGGGAACAGGGATAACTACCTCTGAGGAAAGAGACTGTTGTAGTAGGTGTCCTGTAGGGTCCAGTGGCACAGCCTCCCTGGTCACCCAGATGGGCCCTCGAGGTGCACCCCTCGTGTGGACTTTACACCCTTCTGTTGTAATTGAGTCTTAATTGCTGTTGGCATGTCAGTGGGAGGGTTTACTCAGGCTGGTCAGCTGCAAGGACTGGCTGTGCCCACTGGCCACTGGCCTCTGACGACCTTGGAGGATCAGCTGTGCAGCGGCCCACCACACAGAGCAAGACTTACTTCAGCAGGGCTCTGGTACCTACTGAGTCCATCCCTTGAGTGTGTCACTTGTGGAGGTGGTTGGGTGGTGGTGGTTTGACATGATCTAAAGCTGTCCACTGGGTGTGCTGACTCTGGGGCAAGGTCAGCCACTGCCTGTGTTCTACTGGGGGCCATCAGGCATAAGCTACAAAGCAAAATGCTGATGGCTGCTTCTTGTGCTGGGCTTGAAGGTGCCCAGGCAAGGCCAAGCTGTGAACCAAGGCTGGCTGCTTCTAGTGCCAGGCCTGGGGCCACTTGGTGAGAGGTATGAGGCTCGCTGAGACCAGATGCTGCTTGTTTAAGACAATTTAAGAAAATTGAAAGCAGGAGCCAAAACAAGCCAATCCTGGCAACAGCTTGAGTGGGCCTGAAAGTTGGGTGGGGCAGGGTCTCAGGGAATCACCAGGGCAGGGCAAACAGTGTGAGCCAGGTTGCTGGAGTACTAGACATGGTGGCTGTCTGCCAGCCCAGGGAAGGGCTCACCAAAGGAACAGTGGCTTCCGCCAGCACATCTGTCCAAGAGAAAGCTGCCTCTCCAGTTCTCGCTCTGATGCCAAACAACTCAGTTCTTCCCCATATGTCTCTGGTGCCATTCAAGCTGCCTCCCCTCTGTGCTGGAGCCTGGAGGGTGCGAGTCCGAGTAAGTCTGTGTGTGAGCCCTTTAAGAGGAGCTGCCTGGGGCTCCATAAGCCTCAGCCTCCCTCAGCCTCAGTTCCCGCTGGTTTTACAGTCAGAAGTTATAGGGACTTCTCTTCCTTGCACTACCCTGAGCTGGGCGCCTGGTGTGGGACGGGGACCCCTCATTCCTAAGGAAGGACCTTCCCAGCCGACTTGTCCCTCTGATTTTTTTTTTATCCTCACCCGAGGACATTTTTTCCATTTTTTGTTCAGATAGAGCAGGAGGGAGAGAGAGGAAGAGAGAGAGAAACATCAACGTGAAAGGAACACATCGAGTGGCTGCCACCCGCATGACCCAACCAGGGCTGGGGACAAACTGCAACCGAGGTACGTGCCTTTAGCGGGAACCGAACCCAGTTTTCTCTGCACCGCAGGTTGACGCTCTAATCTCTGAGCCAAACCGGCCAGGGCTGTCCCCCCTGATTTTTATCCACCACATGTGGGTGTGGGACCAGCCCATCTGCACCTCCGCCCCTCCTATCAGTCTCAGTGCGGCTGCTTCTTTCATTTCATAGTTGTAGGACTTTCATTCAGCTTGGTTTCAGGCGGTTCTGAAAGATGGTTGTTCTATAGTTTAGTTACAATTTTGATGTGGTTGTGGGAGGAAGAGAGTACTGTGTTTACTTATACTGCCATCTTGACCAGAACCCACACATATATATTTTTAATGGTAAAAATTACTAAAAATTTTTTTTTTATTTTCACCAGAGAACATTTTTGCATTTATCTTCAGACAGAGTGGGAGGGAGAGAGGGAGAAAGAGAGAGAGAGAAACATCAATGTGAGAGAGACACATTAAGTGGTTGTCATCCACACGACCCCAACCAGGGCCAGGGACAAACTGCAACCGAAGTACGTGTCCTTAGCGGGAACTGAACCCGGGTCTCTCTGGACTGATGCTCTAACCGCTGAGCCAAACCGGCCAGGGCTTTAAAAATTTTTATTTGTTGCCCTGGCCGGTTTGGCTCAGCGGTTAGAGCGTCGGCCTGCGGTCCTGAGAGACCCGGGTTCGGTTCCCGCTAAGGGCACGTACCTCGGTTGCAGTTTGTCCCCGGCCCTGGTCGGTTGTGCGGGTGGCAGCCACTCGATGTGTCCCTTTCACATCGATGTTTCTCTCTCTCTCTCTGTTCCTCTCTCTCCCTCCCACTCTACCTGAGCAAAAAATGGAAAAATGTCCTCGGGTGAGGATAAAAAAAAAAAAAAAATTTTTATTTGTTGAATTTAAAGAGAGAGAAGAGAGGATGGGGGAGAGAGAGTGAAAGAGATTAATCTGTTGTTCCACTTACTTATGCATTCATTGGTTGATTCTTGTATGTGCCCTTGACTGGGGACCAAACCTGCAACCTTGGTGTATCAGGACGATGCTCTAACCAACTTAGTTACCTGGCCAGGGCTAAAAATTATTCTTAATTGTGGAAGACAGTTGGCCTTAAGCACCTTCCTTCATTAAGCATTACTTGTTTGATGTGTTTTCTGACAATGCAAGTAAGCTTCCCTTTGGAAAACGTTAAGGAAGCAAACTCTCCTAGAAAGCAGAAGGAGCCAGAGATGTGTGGAGGGGGGTAAGATAAAAGTGAAATAGCCTGGCTGGTGTGGCTCAGTGGACTGAGAGGTCCCAGTTCAACTCCTGGTCAGGGCACATGCCCAGGTTGCAAGCTTGATCCCCAGTAGGGGGCGTGCAGCAGGCAGCTAAACAATGTTTCTCCCTCACTTCAAAGTTTCTCTAAAAAAACAAAATCAAACCCTGGCTGGTTTGGCTCAGCGGTTAGAGTGTCAGCCCGTGGACCAGAAAATCCCGGGTTCGGTTTTCGCTAAGGGCACGTACCTCCGTTGCAGTTTGTCCCCAGTCCCTGTTGGGGTTGTGTGGGTGGCAACCAGTTGATGTGTCTTTCTCACATCAATGTTTCTCCCTCCCCACTCTATCTGAAGATAAATGCAAAAATGTCCTCAGGCGAGGATAAACAAACAAAAAAACAAAATCAATAGAAACATATTTAAAAAAAGATAAAAGAGAAATGGAATGGAGAAATTGACAAGCTAAGGGTTACAAACACTTGGAGAGGAGGCCTCCTACCCTGGAAGACTAGACCAGAGTAACTGTTTTCAAGAAGTCAGCCCTATTCTCTGGCAGGGTTTTCTTATACTTTCTAGTCCCATCTCTGTGTGATACTTACACTGGATCAGGAAGTACAAATGATTGAAAATACCACACAGCCACATTTATCCAGAACTTTGTGTAATAGTCATTTGCAATTAAATTAATATTGAGTACTTTCTTGACCTCAATTCCTGTCCAGTGACTTCAACGTCAATACAGTATTGAAGCTCTTTTCCCAAAGGCAAGGACTGGGCCTTTCCATCTCCCAGGGCACACTGGCTCACTAAGTGGAGCACAGGGAACTGGGGGATGGCTGTTGAATGTCACAGCTGCATGAGATGTTTCCAAGTGCTGCACATGTAAGGCAGAGTCCTAGGCCAAGAAACCCAGAGTCTCCTTTGGCAGCACAGAGCTGACTCATTTGAAAAATGTCGAAGTGCTGGCTCTCACTGTTCCATTGGAGAATGTGGACTCATCCCCTTTCTTGGCCCACCTTTAGTTTTCTTGATGGTAAGTAGAGGCAGTTAGTGTGGTGGGTGAGAGTGGAATCTCACTGCTTAAGGTTCAAATCCTATCCCTGCCTCTGACCTGTTTTAAGTACTTGGGGAAGTACTTATGTGTCTTGGTTTCTTTCTATTTGAAGAAAAAAATATGTTTTTATTGATTTTTTTAGAGAGAGAGGAAGTAAGAGGGAGATAGAAACATCGACGTGAGAGAGAAACATCTATTGGCCTCCTGCACGCCCCTCACTGGGGATCGAGCCCACAACCTGGGCATGTGCACTGACTGGGAATTGAACCGGGACCTCTCAGTCCATAGGACAACGCTCAATCCACTGAGCCACACCAGCTGGGCTTGGTTTCTTTATGTATAAAATGCCACCATCATTCCTTCCTCATTCCTCAGTGGTCTACCTGCTCCTGTCCTTGCTCTCAGATGGTGTAATTCCCTATATAACTGTCAGAATAAGCTTTTAAAAACATAAAACAGATCATGTCACTTCTGTGCTTAAAGCTTTCAAAGGCTGCCTATCACTCAGAATGAGAGTCGAAGTCCTTACATGGCCCCTACATGACCTGTCCCCTGCTCATCACCTACCACTTTATCACTAATGGTAGTGCAGAATCACCTGGAAGTCTTGTTAAAACACAGACTGTGAGCCTTACCTTCACAGTTTTTGGTTCAATAAATCTGGAGTGAGCTTGAGAATTTAAATTTCTAATATGCTTCCAGGTGATGCTGCTCTTGCAGGGAGAACCACACTTTGAAAACCACCTACCCAGCCAGATCAACTGTTTTAGTGTTTCTCAAGCACACCAGGCACATTCCTGCCTTAGGGACTTTGCAAGTGCTCTTCCCTCTGCCTGGCGGCCTCTTATTTCAAAGGTCAGCATAGCTTGTTCCCTTATCTCAGATGTCAGAAGCTCAGTGAGATCCTCCCTGACTCTCCTATTAAAAGTCACACCCTACTCCCTGCATTCCCAATTCTCCTTCCTCCCTTTGTATTTTTCCACAGCTCTTAGCACTACTTGACACATTGTATGTTTGACTTGTTTGTTTGCCTCCCTCAGCTCCATAAGACAGGGCTATCTGGTCTGCTCACTACAGTAGGTCTACCACCTAAAATAGTGCCTGGCACATAGAAGACAATCAGTAAATACTTGTTGGATGAATAAATCTGTAAAATGGGATAATGATAGTACCGATTTCATTGGGCATTGTGATGATTAATGATACAACGTTAATCATGTCAAACCCTTGGAATAGCACCTGCCACAGAATGAGCCTCAATAAATGTTAGCTGCTACTATTATTAGAGGAAACCAAAGCATTTGGTGCATTGTTGTGGAGAGCTTCATCGGCTTGTCTTTCCTTCTAGTCACATCAGATATGGGATTTGCTCTCTACAGAAGGTTCGTTGTCCCTGCAAATGGGTCATCACCGGTGAGTTCAGCTTACTGTTTTCTTTAATGAAAATTTGTTTACCTATCTTATCAGTAGCTAAAAAGGGTCCTCAAATAGGGGCAACAATTATGTCATTTAGGGCAGTCAAATTTCCATCTGGAAGAAAATTCCTGAGCAAATAAGACTTTTGGATTGTCCTTTTCACTTAATTCTCTCAGGCCTTGACCACTGGCTCTACTTCTCTGTACCTACCATACTGGTAGCTATTCCAGAACAGGAGAGAAGGGATTTCACTACCACAGAGGGAAAAAAAAGCAGATTAGAAATCAGCAATGAAAACTTGGGTCCAGATGAATTTACAATATAAAGAAAACTTACAAAGATCTCATTTTGTTGGAATTAACCTTTATATTTGATAGGTTCTGTGTTTTAATTCTGACATTTTGTTTATGTGAGATCAAATTATGCTCCTATAGAACGATCCATCCTGCAACTCAACTCTGTTCTCTATCTAGAACCATCCCAAATGGGATGATGATCAAGTAGACTGAGGAACAGCAGCTCTGTCTTGTGTACTCGGAGAGTCAGTGAAATGACATACTTAGCTTTGCATATTTTAGAACATCTCTCTGTGCACGTGAAGTTTTGTGTCTCTCGCCTGAGTTCCTTGTTCTTCAGACATTTAAAGATTCTTGTGTGACTGTGATGATATTTGTTGTTTAATAAGAGAGATGCAACTGAAATATGTAATGAACACTTTTTCACTTATTTCCATCCCTCCCCCCTTTTCTCCCAAGGTGTCTTTTGCAGCTCACATTGCAGGTGGATTTGCTGGAATGTCCATAGGGTACACAGTGTTTAGCTGCTTTGATAAGACACTGCTGAAAGATCCACGGTTTTGGATAGCAATTGCAGCTTATTTAGCTTGTGCCGTATTTGCTGTGTTTTTCAACATTTTCCTATCCCCAGCGAACTGACCTGCCCCTAATAGAAACCAATTAATAAAAAGAGCCATCTGGGTAAAAACAAACTGGAGAACTCTATGAAGAAACAGAGAAGTCCCAGCAAAACACCACTGAAATCATCAGTTGCAAAGACTCCTAACAAAAGGTCTTAGGTTTTTTGTTTTTTAAATAATGTTTTCATTGATTTTTTTAGAGAGAGAGGAAAGGAGAGAGGGATAGAAACATCAATGTGGGAGAGAACAATTGATTGGCTGCCTCCTGCAAGCCCCGCACCCCTCACTGGGGATCAAACCCACAACCCAGGCACGTGCCCTGGGCCAGGAATTGAACTGTGACCTCTCAGTCCACAGGAGGGCGCTCAGTCTGCTGAGCCACACCTGCTGGGACGTCTTAGGTTTTAAGGAAGGGGCTACTAAATACAAGGGGAGGGAAGAGGAAGAGAGAAAAGGGAAGTAAAGACCAGACATTGGGTCTTTCCCAGGCATGTGGTGTGCATGAATGTATCCTCTAAAAGAGACTTGTTCTTCTTTGAGGATATATTAGAAATGGCTTGCTAGAATCATCAATACTGTACTATGCTGATAATAAAACTTTTCATACCTGTGTCTGACTATGTATAATCATTTTCAATCACTGTTCCGGTAGCAAGATCTCTAAGGTGCTTTATATACATTATTGCTAAACTTTTTAAGAACCCAGATAGGTGGTTATTACTCTGCATCTTAGAAAGAAGGACATGGAAACTCTAAAAAAATCAAATAACTTGTCTAAAAAAGGGCACAATTTGAAGAGTGGTAATGACTTGAAAGCCCATACTCTCTTCCCCTACTGGTCTAACAGTGCTGTATCCCCCAAATACTGAAAGTTAAGAGTATCATGGGAATATAGGAATAAACATTTCTGTGGGTGCACCAGGGATGGTAGAAATACCTTATTTTATAGGAGAAGACAGAATTCTCTGGACTGCGAGTTTCAGATTCTAATAGCTTGTCTAGGATCCCAAGGAACCTCGAACTGGCTTTCCAGTGCACACCATGCACATGGCTCTGGTTTCTCATTCATGATAAGATTCTGATTCTTCACATGGTTCTCCTATGAGTGGGTGGGATTTATTTACAGAAGGTAAAAATGTTGTATCTGAGAGCTGAGATGCTTGTGTTGTTTTTCCTGTAGAGAACCCAGATTGTTGGCCATTCTTTTCCCAAAACAGTAGTTTTAGGTTATCTAAACATAGGAAGTCCATTTTTTTCTTCTTTCATCATCAACATGTTTTTTTAATTTGTTTGTTTGTTTTGTTAATCCTCACCAGAGGATACCCTTTCATTGGTTCTTAGAGTGGAAGGGAGGAAGAGAGAGAGAGACAGAGAAAAACATCAATGTGAGAGAGACACATCAATTGGTTGCCTCCTGCATGACCCAGATTGGGGCTGAGGATTGAACCTGCAACCCAGGTACGTACCCTTGACCAGGAATCCATCCTGTGACCCCTTGGTTCAAGGGCTGCCACTGTAACCACCCAGCCAAACCGGCCAGGGCCATCACTGACATGTTTTATAAACACCCATCTAAACATTTTGCTGTATTCTGAAAGGAGCACACACACACACACTTAATATAGTAAATAAAAGTATTTTAGCATTTTAAGAAAAGCTGATCTGGAATTTGTTTAAAAAATTATTTCTAAATTTGAGTATGAAAATATGAGTATGCTCTTGGTTAAACAAAGATTTGAACAAGAACTTAAAAAGGTACCTCCCCCCACCCCACCCCCTTTTACTTTCTCACCCTCCAAACTGCTCTTTTCCCTGGTGATGGAAAATAGCTCGGTGTGTATTCTAGACCTTTTTCTATCCAGGATGAGCAGAAAGGCAAATGTATTTTAGCTGATGGCTGACTCTACTTGCTGCACTGAATCTGCTCTATACCCTCAAAGGGACAAATTCAGAGAAATACTCATCTGCCATGGTGAATACACCAGGTCACTAGCCTGAGGAGAGACCTTTAATGACCTAAAGGGCAATGTAGTTGTTAATAACAATAAACTGGTCAGAGCAATAGGATTCATCTAACTGTGAAATTGGACGTGACCCATTGACCATTAATATTGATGATTAAATCGTTATCCTGTCAGAAAGATTGTTTGGTACTAGAAACATTGCTCACATGACCGAAAACAGTGATTATCTATTTTATTCCGCAGAGGGCAAAATTACCATGTAAAAAAAGCACACGTATTTTAAATTTTTTTTTTTTATTATCCTCACCCAAGGACATTTTTCCATTTTTTGTTTAGATAGCGTAGAAGGGAGAAAGAGGAAGAGAGAGAGAGAGAGAGAGAGAGAGAGAAACATCGACGTGAAAGGGACACATCGAGTGGCTGCCACCTACACAACCCAACCAGGGCTGGGGACAAACTGCATCCAAGGTACGTGCCCTAGTGGGAACCAAACCAGGGTCTCTGGACTGCAAGTCGATGCTCTAAACGCTGAGCCAAACCGGCCAGGGCGGTATTTTAAATTTGAAATAGTATCTCTGAATTACAGAGGAACCATTTACTCAGCTTAATTTGGAGTTAAAAACTTTAGTCTTCTAAACGGTGCTGAGTTATTGGAAATATTATAAGTATTCTTAATTTGTGCTGTTCAATAAAGAAGCCACTAGGCACAGGTAGCGTATACAAACCACACTGCCAGAGCTCAAAAGCTGTATGTGGCTAGGGGCTACCTTATTGGACAGCACACAGAGTCTATTTCACCATTGTTGCTAAAAGTTCTATTGGACAGCCTGTTTTAGAAACAAGTATGAGCCAAATGGGAAATGGTGGCTGAGGCATTCACTGCACTGAACTGAACTGAATCTGCTCTGCACCTGCAAAGGGAAACATTCAGAGAACAAGCTAAAAATGATTGTGGTATAACTTCTAAGAATGATTTGCTTCAGATTTATCTGAAAAAGGTTTGTGTTAATCTCTCTTTTAGCCAATTAAGAGCCATTTGAAATGTTCTCATCTTCTGCTTTTGAATTCTATAGTACTGTATCTATGTATACTAGTATTCATGTCATTTGCCATAAAAACTTTAGAACCTAAGATTTGTAGTGAAACAATACTGTTCCTTCTCTCAGAAAATACTATGCCCTTTAAGGGAAAAAAAAGTCTTTTATTTCTTTTTGTGATTAGAAAAGTAAAGTGCTCATGGTAAAAAAAAAAAATTATAAAAAAATCAGGTCAACTGTATTCATACTACTCAGCGGTAACAGTTAACATTTGGACGAATATCCTTCTAGGCATTTTTGTATGCATCTCTACATGTAAGTAAATTTACAGTGATGGGGCCATAGTATTAATCTGTTTTATAACCTGAATATCACTCAATTTATTAAATGTCTTTGTATATTAATATATAATTACTATTTCTACTGTTTGCATAGTACCACACTGTGGAAGATACTATTATTTATTATGTAAAATAGTCTTTCTTGTATTGATAATTACTTTGGATGGTTTCAAGTTATGATTACTATCATGAATAATATCTGCTTACACTTTAAAGTGCTCTGGGTTGTTGGGTCAAAGAGTATATTATTGTTAACATAAATAGAAATGTTCTCTAGCTCAGGAATACAACTACATTTTAGAAGGGTGATGCTGTTTCAATTTTTTTGTTTTTAATCCTCACCTGAGGATATTTTTTCATTTATCATCAGATAGACTGGGAAGGAGGGAGGGAGCGAGAGAGAGAAACATCAGTATGAGAGAGAGACATCTATTGGTTGTCTCCAGCACTACCCCAACCAGGGCTGGGGACCGAACTGCAACCGAGGTATGTGCCCTTGACTGGAATCGAACCCGTGACTCTCTGGTCCATGAGCCAATGCTCTAACCACCGAGCAAAACTGGCCAGAGCTCAAGTTGTTATTGTTTTTTTAACTGCATAAAGCTTTCAGAAAGGCTCTAACCAGCCCTGGCCATTTTGGCTCAGCGGTTAGAGCGTCGGCCTGCGGTCCAGAGAGAGACCCGGGTTCGGTTCCCACCAAGGGCACGTACTTTGGTTGCAGTTTGTCCCCAGCCCTGGTTGGGTCATGTGTCCCTTTCACGTCAATGTTTCTCTCTCTCTCTCTCTTTCTCTCTCTCTCCCTCCCACTCTACCTGAACAAAATATCGGAAAAAAAAATGTCCTCAGGTGAGGATTAAAAAAAAAAGGCTCTAACCAGTTATTTAAAAAGTCAAAACTATCACTATTTAAATAATTAAACTTTTAGGAGAAAAGAGGTGATTTCTTAATTTCTCTTTCAGGCAAATTTCATAAATATGCTTAAAGAGAAAAAAATAACAGTTTAATGAAAACAGTTAAGAGCTGACTTTAGAATTACATTGATTGAATTTGAATTCCAGTTTTAGCTGTGACCTTAGATAATTTAAGGTGTGCCTCAGTTTCCTCACTGTAAATAGGGAAGCAACATACCTACCTCACAGGGTTTTTTGTGATGAAGGTATCTTGTAGCTATAGTATGTTGTTTGACTGTGTAACATTTCCCTTTCTGTAAGGGATATGGGACATACATTTATATTTTAAATGAAAGTGAATGAAAACATTCTTTTTTCTTTCCTTTGGGATATATTTCCTCTTTGATATCCTAGGATACCAACCTTAATATAAAACCTACTGGCTGATAATCCAAGCATGTAAATTATATTTTGTCCCACTGTTCCCTTCACAAAAGTAAGCTACGTGTCTTATTTTTTTTTTCTCTCTTTATCGATTTTTAGGGAGGGAGGGAGAGGGAGAGAGAGAAACACCAATGAGACAGAACATCAACTGGCCACCTCCTGCATGTCCCCCACTGGGGATCAGGCCCCAAACCTGGGCATGTGCCCTGACCAGGAATCAAACCAGTGACCTTTTGGTGCATGGGTCCATGTTCAACCACTAAGCCACACTGGCTGTGCCAAGCTACCTGTCTTAAATAGGTCAAATAACTGTTACAATGAAAATTTCTATAATAATGTTACAGGAAAGGGGACCTGGTCCTGAGCAGGTCTTGCCTAGGGCCAGGCTGGTAACCTGTAGATTCTTGACTTTGTGCAGGAAAAATTTCACAATGCAAGTCCAGGTGAATTTTAGAGGATGTTTATTAAAGCTGGGGACACTGAAACAAGAAAGGACTGGGGAAAGGCTTAGGCTGGTCTGCTTCGGCTCACTAAGAAGTCCGAGAAAAGGGGGCCTTGAGGACAGGCTCAGGGGGTTTGCCTGGGATGAATGACACTGCCCATTGCTGCCCTAGTTGCAAGTCTAGTGGGGTCCCTTAGAGTCTAAGAGATGCTTGGCTGGGGGGGTAGAGCGAAAGGGGGGTGCAGGTGTGCTCCTGGGAGGGAGAGCGCATGCTGGGTCCTTTGTCTTGAGGCTTTTATTTCTGTCTTGCAGGCGGGAATCTTAGGGGAGGTCTTGGGAGAGTTTCAGCAGAGTATTCATCAGTTTTCTAGGTGTGCTCCTTCAGGGTCGTGGTTCTCACTGATTGGCCAGTGTCAGGGCAGGGGGTTGTTAGTTAATACAGCTGATCTTGGTGTTGTCTACCTGGTTTTGCTGCTCTTCTGGGTCTGGAGCTGAACTACAACTGAGGCCTAGATGTTATTTCTAGGGAAGTGACCTTCTGTGTCTGCTGTAAATTGCTCTGTCAGTTTGTTCAGCTATCTGCCTCAGTTTCCCTATTGCACTTGTCCTGGCTTACTGGTCTGTCTCAATATCATCACCATACCAATGTTCTATTTATTTCAAGTAATATCTAATAATATCCTGGTAGTACAAAATAGTTGAGATTTGGAGTTAATTTTAAGATGATAAAAATTTACAGTATATTTTGTCCTGGCCGGTTTTGCTCAGTGGTTAGAGCATTGGCCTGTGGACGAGAGAGTCCTGGGTTCAGTTCCTGCTAGGGGCACGTACCAAAAAAAAAAAAAATTTACAGTATTTTTCATAGCAAAATATAATAAAGGTTTTATGAATAGTCATAAATATACTACTGAAATGACTTCTAAAAAAGTTCAAAAACTGCCATAAAGAAACCAGAATTTAGCCTGGCCAGTGTGGCTCAGTGGTTGAGTGTCGACCCCTGCAGCAAGAGGTTGCTGGTTCGATTCCCGGTCAGGGTACATGCCCAGGTTGTGGGCCAGATCCCCAGTGGGGATCATGCAGGAGGCAGCCAGTAGATGTTCTCTCTCTCCCTTCCTCTCTTTCTAAAATCAATAAAGAAAAAAAAAGTAAAGAAACCAGAATTTAGACATTTAAATATGGATTTAAAAAACTAGTCTAAATCCCCATAGCAAGAGCCAGATCTATTTCCTCTGATTTCATTAAATTCTGTATCTTACTGAATTGTGAAATGAGACACATTCATTTTCCTTTGTGTATAAATGAGATTTAAAAATCACTGACTTTGGTTATAACTTTTATATAAAATAATCTTAATAGATTTGCATTTTTTTTTTTTTTTTGGTGGTACGTGCCCCTAGTGGTAACCGAACCCGGGACTCTCTGGTCGGCAAGCCGATGCTCAACCACTGAGCCAAACAGGCCAGGGCTAGATTTGTAAGATCAAATCAGTAGTTTTAGGAACCTCTTCAAAAGCTCTGAGTTTAGCCCTGGCCAGTCTGGCTCAGCAGTTAGAGCGTTGGCCTGTGGACCAGAGAGTCCTGGGTTCGGTTCCCACTAAGGGCATGTACCTCAGTTGCAATTTGTTCCTGGCCCTGGTTGGGGTCGTGTGGGTGGCAACCACTCGGTGTGTTTCTTTCACATCGATGTTTCTCTCTCTCCCTCCCACTCTATCTGAAGAAAAATGCAAAAAATGTCCTTGGGTGAGGATAAAAAAAAAAGCTCTGAGTTTAAAAAAATAAAACAACAAACTTCAGCTAAGTAAGAAGACTCCTTTCTTATGAAGTCCTACAATTCTATTCTTCATAGAGATTATATACACCCTTCCGCAGTATCATGTTTTTGTTTTTCATTGCATTATGAGGTCCTAAACATAAGTGAATTTATTTATTTACTTATTTTTTTAATTCTCACCTGAGGACATTTTTCCTTTTTTTAAATTTATTTTTTATTTTTTGTTCATATACAGTGGAAGGGAAAGAGAGGAAGAGCGAGAGAAACAGCGATGTGAAAGGGACGACGCATCGAGTGGCTGCCACTCGCATGACCCAACCAGGGCCAGGGACAAACTGCAACTGAGGTACATGCCCTTAGCGGGAACCGAACCCGGGTCTCTCAGGACCACAGGCTGACGCTCTAACCACTAAGCCAAACCGGCCAGGGTCTTTTTATTTATTTTTTATACGTGCCCCTAGCAGGAACTGAACCCCAGACTCTCTGGTCCGCAGGCCCACTCTCCAACTGCTGAGCCAAACCGGCCAGGGCAACATACGTGAACTTAAAGTCCTAATATCTTTTTTTTTTTTTTAATATACATATTTTTTTATCCTCACCTGAGGACATTTTTCCATTTTTTGTTCAGACAGAGTGGGAGGGAGAGAGAGGAAGAGAGAGAGAGAGAAACATTGATGTGAAAGGGACACATCAAGTGGTTGCGACCCGCATGACCAACCAGGGCTGAGGACAAACTGCAACCGAGGTATGCGTCCTTAGCGGGAACCGAACCTGGATCTCTCCGGACCACAGGCCAACACTCTAACCGCTGAGCGAAACCGGCCAGGGCAAGTCCTAATATCTTTAATATATTCTTGGTAACAGATTATCACACCTCTCTAGGGAAAAAGTAAACAACTAGCACATGGATAGAGTGATGCTTTGTTCATATTTTGGCCATAGGTCTGCTTTAAGGAATAGCACGCCGTCAGAATGGAAGAATTTATCTGCCTCCTAGTTGATGGGGTTCAGAGCTAAGATGGCGGACTAAATAAACATGGGGGACTGGAATTTCCTTGGAGGCATTCTGGAGGAAGTTCACATCCACTCCACCATGATTGGAAAGATCTGGCTCACCACCCTGTTCATATTTCGTATGCTTGTTTTGGGTGTAGCAGCTGAAAATGTCTGGAATGATGAGCAGTCTGGCTTCATTTGTAATACAGAACAACCTGGCTGCAGGAATGTATGCTATGACCAAGCTTTTCCTATCTCCCTCATTAGATACTGGGTCCTGCAGGTGATTTTTGTGTCTTCACCATCCCTGGTTTACATGGGCCATGCTTTGTACCGACTGAGAGTCCTGGAGAAAGAGAGGCAGAGGGAGAAAGTTCAACTGAGAGGAGAACTGAAGGGGATAGAGTTTGAAATGTCTGAGGATCGAAGGAGACTGGAGCAAGAACTTTGTCAGCTGGCACAAAGGAAATTTAATAAAGCTCCACTCCGGGGAACTCTGCTTTGCACTTACGTGATACACATTTTCGCTCGCTCTGTAGTTGAAGTTGGGTTCATGATTGGACAGTATCTTTTATATGGATTTCATTTAGAGCCACTATTTAAATGCCATGGCTACCCATGTCCAAATATAATTGATTGTTTTGTTTCAAGACCTACAGAAAAGACAACATTCCTATTATTTATGCAATCCATAGCCACTGTTTCACTTTTCTTAAATGTTCTAGAAATTTTCCACCTAGGCTTCAAAAAGATTAAAAGAGGGCTTTGGGGACAATATAAATGGGAGGACGAGCATAAAAATGAATTCTATTCGAACAGGTCAAAACAAAATCTTACCAAATATCAGATCACAGCTGCAAACTCACTGAAGCGATTCTCTTCTGCACCTGATTATAATCTGATAGTGGAAAAGCCAACACACACAACAGTGTATCCTGGTTTAAATTCCCCTGTACATCAGGCATATCCTGACAATCACAATAGAAATGATGAGAAATGCATTTTGGATGAACAGGAAACTGTACTGTCTGATGAGATGTGCACACTTAGTACTACCTGTAGTTGTATTCAATGCATTGGCTCAAGTACTAATGAAAACAGTCATAAAATATCTGCAAAAGACGTTAATGGAAACCAGTTAAGGAAAAAAAGAGAAATTGATGGCAAAAACAGCAAAAGGAACCAGTACCCTACAGGTCACTGTTCTATTCCAGGTGTTGCTATAGATCTGGACAGCCACATGGGGCAGTCACCCCAAACAGCTTTCTCTCTGCCAGCTAACTGCATCTGGAAACCAAGGTGGCTTCGTGCTACCTGGAGTCCCTCTACAGGAGATGAAAACTGGGTGTCACCTCCCAACGCTAACCTCAAGGGCCGGTCCAGAGAAGGCACAATCAGAACCCTTTCTCCTTTAGAAGAATTCCAACCACCTGACATTCCAGACACTCCTAATTCTTTTGGAGAGTTGTCCTTTGGATCTGAGTTGGTCAGAACCTGCAATAATCCTACTGCTTGTCCTCAAAATCAATTAGTGTTGCTGACAAATGATCTTATTAGTAGGCGGGCTACCACAGACCTTCAGATCTGAACAGTTGGCTTTTAGACATTCTGCATATTATATGATCACAGAAGTAGCCTACTGATAGCAGAACACAGACAAAACAGATGAAGGTAGCTTTAAGACCAGGTGTTAAGATGGACAAGTGCAAACCCATTTTAGAAACAGCTCTAATTTTGAACAGTGAAGGGGTAGTTTTGAAAACAATTACATAGAGTTATCAAATTGGAGTTACTTTTCACCCACACACTTCAGAATTTGTGAAAACTGTGTTTGGGGAAATCACATGTTCAGAATTGAGGCTAAATGGATGGCAACCAGGTTTTTCCTTGAAGGGACCACAGTCCTTTGGAGATTGTTCTTGATGTGCATAATTCCTCCTTTTAGTTACTTATCTTTTATTTGTGGACACTGGTTAAATTCTGTTTGCTCCTGGGACTTTAGTTTCCTTATAGACTGCAACCTAATGTGTCGTGAGTATAACCATAATGCTGTTACCCAGTAAATAAATTGTTAAAAACATTTGTGGCTTTCTTTGACCAGTTTATGGCATCGTGATTCAATGCTCAGACTAAAGTTTTGGCTCCACTAACTGGTCACCTAACCTCACCACTTTAGTGTCAGTATCTACCTTACAGATATAGTGTAAAGATTAAAATAAGAAATACACGTGTTTAATACAGTGCCTGGCACACAATAAGCGATCACAAGTGTTAGCTCTTACATGTTTCTGCTCACCCTCCACAGGCCCACATCAAGTCGGCCACAAAACAAGGAAACTGCAAACGTAGAAGCCAGAACAAACATACTATTCTAAACACACTCCTCAAGCCACTGGAAATCCAAGGTTCGCCCTGCGTCAGTCGTGGGCACTTTTTTAGGATGAGAGCCAAGGAGCCAGCACATACTTAAAAGTTGCCACGGGCTCCGAGGTCCCAGTTGAGGCAGGTCCGCCCACTATCGGTGTCAGGAGATTCTTCCCCCGGTTGCTCCCGGGCTACGCAGGCTCCACCCCCAGGCGCCACGCCCGTCTTTGGCCCCACAAGGACGCCAGTCCAGAGTTACCGAAACCTCGCTTGTCCCGAAGCAACCGAATCGCTGTAGGGACCGGAAGAGGGAAAGGAGTGCAGTCCAGATAGCTAGATGGGCGGGCGTACGCAGACTCCCTCGGCTCAGCCCACCGTGGGGCACTCAGAGCGTCCTGGTCGCCATGAAAACAGGCCACACCCCGGCCTCTCCGGACCGTGGTTCGCAAGTACGCAGGCGCGCGCGCCCTTCCGCGCATGTGCAGTGTTGCTCAGAGCCCGCCAGCCACGGTCTCCGGCGCCAGCTACGCCGCTGCCGCTGTCACTATGGCCCATTACAAAGTGAGGGGGGCGCGGCGGCGTGGCTGGGGGCGTGCGGGCGGTGGCCAGCCGTTTGGTCGGCTCCGGGTGGGAGTGGGGGCGTGCGAGCAGGTTTTGGGGGGGCCTGAGGTAGCGATGCGGAGGCGGGGTTTGCCGGACTCCCAGAGCCTTCTTCCTGCTCCGGCCCCCGGATCTCGGCCACTGACCCGCCGTGTCTCCTCAGGCCGCCGACTCGAAGCGCGAGCAGTTCCGGAGGTACTTGGAGAAGTCAGGAGTGCTGGACACGCTGACCAAGGGTGAGTATGGGCTAGGAGAGGGTTCCTCGTGTTCTCCTCGTGCTACTTGGGGCTGCGCCCCTGACAGTTCGTGGCGTGGGGAAGGAGGGGGCACAGGTGGGACCCGTGCGGGGCCCTGCGGGGTGGGCCTCGGGCTCGGCGCACGCTCGGCTGCCGGACGGCGGCCGGGCCGGGGTCGGGTTGCCTAGCTCACTACCACTCTCCCGGCCGGGGGTGAAACTCTTGCAGCTGTTGCAAAGTCTCTTCAACTTCCGTTGCTTTGCCTCGAGCAGCCGCAGTGGGCATGTTTGCTAAAGACCTTGAGATCCCAATTCCTCCCGCCTTACAGTTTCTGCGGAGTCCTCAAAATCTTGCTAAGAAACATTTAACCTCGAACAAAGTGGGGACTTTTCCACATTTGAAAGTACGCTATGAAGTAGCTAAGTGAGCTTAATGCCCAAAGTAGGTGATTCATAGTCAGTTAGGCTGTGGCTTTTCACCCCTCGTTTCCTGGTCCATATTAGCTCATACGCTGTGCAGATTTCACAATTCGAGTAGAATTACAGTTTAAGTAGCTTGAGAGCACATCGAAATGGTTATATTGTTTTCACTTTTTGAAATGGAAGCTGTTACACTGTGTCTCTTCCTTTGCGTTCAAGATCCAAGTGAGGGTGCTTGAAGTTGGAGGGTTTCAAGAGATAGATACTGCTTATTTCATTAGCTCAGCAGTAATTTGAATGCTTGTTATGTATCACTCAATTCACTTTCAAGGGTGTAGAAGAGCTGGCAGAATGAGGACTTGGGTCCAAATGAGAAGAACAATAAGTGTCTAGGGAATAATTTGGTTAGTGCTCTTTGTCCAGAAGCAAAGGTTAGGAGAAAATTCTAAGAGAATAAAAACTCTGTATCTTAGCAGAAAGCAGGGCCTTCTCAAGTATGGACTGGTAGTTTTGATTTCTACATACCCTGGGCGCGGTTCAGGTACAAATCATTTCCCTGCCTCTTTGCAAATAAATTTCAGCAAACATTAAGGAACTACTCTATGAAAGCCTTGTCCTCTGTTGTTTGTGGAAGTGTTGCAGATTCTTGGAGGCCCTCTCCCCTCAAAAAACTCCACAAGTTCATTTCTTTCATTTATTTAACGATTTTATTCAGGTCTGTGTTCTGGGCACAGGATAGCAGTGGAAAACAAACAAAAAACCACTCTAAATGAGCTAGTCGGGGAGACATAATAAATACAATGTCAGTTAGTGGTATTAAAATATAGCACAGTAATGGATAAAGCCAGATGGGTATGGCATTTTATGTAGGGTGGGTGGGTGGGGGAGGCCTCTGTTACATAGTAACATTTGAGCAGAGACCTGAATGAAATAGTATCTGATGCCAAGAGTTCCAGGAAGTATAAAGAGGCCAGAGTGGATGGATGGAGTGAGTGAAAGCTGGTATGGTAAAAGGCAGAGAAATGACCCTTGTGGGAGGTGACTGAAGATGTACAGACTTGCGGCCACACATGGATTTTCCTTTGTGAGATATTAGAAACCAGTGGCAGCTTCTTTTCTCTGGCTCACATCTACTGGTATTTAACCCCCTCAACCTCCCTACATTTCCAGTTTACTCAATAACATCAGACAACTTAACATACGTACTAGCTACCGATGTGATCTATTTCAAATTTGACTTTCATCTTCAAACATAGGTACTTTATTTTACATAGATTTAATTTCTAATTTTTATCTAGCTTATTTCCAAGAGGATTTGAAACTGCTTCTAACATAAAAACACTAAAAGACAGGATGGCTAAAGATAAAGATGTTAAGTCATTTGGAAGAAGCAGCATTTTAGTTATTTTGAGGTGCTAAGGCAAAAAAGGGAGCATCAGGTATAGAGTTTTTCTTGTCTGATTAAAAGGAAGTATATTCTACCTACAGAAAAGCACAGAAAACTAGACATTTACATTATGTTATGTAATTATCAATCTTGTAAGTACCACTGACAGAAATTAGAAGTTGAAAGAAATGAAACAGGGGAAGAAGAGGAAGAAAGGATAAGAGTATTCATGTTTTATATAAAATTAAGACTCGTAGAGATCAGTGAAAATTAATGGAAGAAATAAGTTTGAGTATATAATTTAAAGAGGAATTAAAGGGTACTGTAACATATTGAAAGGGGGTTGAGGAGAGGATAGTAGCAATGTAATATATCAATTTCTTGAAGAGTTAACTAGTTTCCCATTTACGTTTTTCCATACTATGTTATTTTGATGTTATTAAAACCCCAAAAAATAAAATGGAAGCATTTAAGTTGATTTACAATAGAAGTCCTTGACTTGGGATCTAGATAAGCACATTTTTTTGTGTGTGTAGTTACATTTTTGGGTTTTTATCAGATTTTTCAAAGGGTTCCATGCACAAAAAAGTTATTCACAGGTTTAGAGAGGTTTTTAACAGAGTTGTAAATCCTAATAGGAATTTGTTCAATAGAAGATGAGCAATGTAGTGCTGGTATGAGCTATTGGATATGAAAACACAGAAGTATATTTTAATGTTGATTTGAGCATGTTGATTACTGGTAAAGTTTTTGGTTGGTGGTTATTTGGCATGTTACGTATGGAACTTCATTCTTGAAGAACATTTTTGATTCAGAATTTTTCAGTAACTACCAAAGCCATGTTGAGTCTCTCCTAAATTTTTCTCAAATTTATGTACTTTTTTTCCACCCCTTTATCACTCTGGTGCAGGTCACTATCTTTGCCAACAGGATTACCACATCAGCCTCTTAACTGCTCTTCCTACCTTTATTCTTGTTCCACCTGTTGATTTTCCACATAGCAGTAAAGTGATCCTGTCACCCTCCTACTTAAAATGTTTATGTGTCTGTTGTTCTTAGGATCAAAGCCTAATCCAACTTGCAGGATCTAGTCTGCCTCCCACTCCCTTCTAGCTTCTTCAGCAAGTCAGTGACAGTGGATACTTCTGCCACATTGTTCACAACTCTGTCTAGCCACACTTGAATTTCTGTTTCTCAGCATGTTGTTTGCTTGCTCCCTGCCCTTCCCATTTTATCTGCAACTCTCATCACCTAGATCTCATCAGATCTTATTTCCCTTCCTTTAGGAAGCCTTCCCTGGTACCCTAGAGTTAAGTATTCTTCCAATATGCTTCCATAACCTGTTGTTATCCTGATTGTCTCTTGAGTCTCTTTTTGTGTCTAGTTACTTGCTTATCTTTTGCACTAGACTGTAAATTCACTGACAGCAGGGACCTTTTCTGTCTTATTCACCGTGGTATGGACAATTCTAGCAATGTGCTTGACATATTATAGGCACTTAATATGTACTGAGTTATAGACTATACTTTCAGCCATTCAAATTTCAGACTTTTAATTGTTGCTTTTTCTGCTTTTTGATTTGCAGTATTGGTAGCCTTATATGAAGAACCCGAGAAACCTAATAGTGCTTTGGAGTATCCTTTTCATCTTTCAAGTCAGAAAAAGGCCTTATTTTTTTTCACATAGTTAACCTTTAAATATTTTTGTTTATTGAAAAAGTTACTTTCCCTTGAGTTTTTGGATGATGATCTTTGGGTAAATATGGGTGGTGGGGTGGGATGAATGATCAGAGATGCTACTCTGGGCTATTTCAATACTTTGATTCAGTTCAAGTAAATTCTTAACTTTGAGATTAGTTTTTTAAAGCATCACTTAGGAGCTGCTACCCCAGAAAATCCAGAAATAGAGCTGCTTCGCCTAGAATTGGCAGAAATGAAAGAGAAATATGAAGCTATTGTAGAAGAAAATAAAAAACTGAAAACAAAGGTAAATTTTAAAAAAGGATTCATGTTAATAATTTCACCTTTAGTTAATCATTTCACCTATTAATAATTAAAAAATTCATGTCAATAATATTAATATGACCAAAACCTCACTAAAGTGGATAGTAGGGGAGGGAGAAGGGCGAATATCAATCTCAATTAATTGCAAGGCCAAACTGATGCCCTGTCTAGAAAATCATAGACATATTATAAATAGGACAAGCAAAGTGTGGTCAAGAAGAGGTTCTTGGGAACCTGATCAACAAAAAGATGAGAATATCACTAATGAGACTTCCAAAAGTATATGGAGATTTCTGAGAGTCTTAAGCAGTTGATTTAAGTTGCTTAGTGAATGGCACCTTTTAGAGTTGTGCAGTGCACAAACAACTAGTCATGTGGTGGCCCTGTAATGTGTTAGTGTACCCCTGTAAATTTGTTTGTACTTAATATTGTCCAGTGTTGAAGTTTTTTCTTTAAGCTCCTGTGAGAATTTTCATATATTTCAAATTAGTCACTCTAAGTCCTTGAGTTTTCACCACATTGCGATTCACATAATGCATTTTACATTACTCTAGGAATTTCTCATAATGTGTTTTATTTTCTCAATAACTTTGCGAGATGAGTGAAACAGGTACACAGGTGAGGAAACTAGAGCACAGTGAAGTGTAGCTTCTCCAATCTGACAGCTAAATGGAACAAATCTTAGCCTAGTGTTCTTGGCATAAAAGAAAATGCAGTATTTTAAATTACCAAGATTCCACAATGTGCAAATACCAGTGACCTCTTGGGTACCTTTTAAATCAAAGACATTAGCACCTGTACTGACTGGCTAGATTCATAGGTCACATAATTTGCTTTTTCTACTTTTTAGGAGAAAGTTCAGTGAAGGGGAAACTTTTGGTGGAGGGGAAGAAAATACCTTATTATAAACCACAACATCTTTGGAAAGATATAGATTATTGCATATCAAGTGTTTTAGCAGTGTAGCCATAAATTGGAATTGAATTTTAGTTTTCTAGTAATATTAAAGATTTATATAAAAAGCCTTCATTAGGTATGATTGTATTAAATCTTAAATCATTGAATGATTTAAACATATAAACTTGCTGATTCAGTAAATAAATTGAATATACTAGTTAATTCGTTTTGTTACTATTAAGTTTTTTTATCCAATTTAGAATAAAATTCACCTAAACTCCTCTGTCTTTGCCCTATAGCTTGCTCAGTATGAACCACCTCAGGAGGAGAAGCGTGCTGAATAGGATTCTTCTCAGTTGAAAAGACACTGAAAAATGGTTTTGTAAGACTTGAATAGTTTGTATAGTATATAATCTTTTCTGAACAGATGCTATAAAACTCTTTTAATATGTTAAAGTCACCTATCACACTTTAATTGTTATAAACACATATTCTTAGAATCACCAATAAAAACTCAATATAACTTTCTTTGGGTCTTAAAAGCAGGAGAATCTAAAATGAATCCTGAAAAAAATCTAAACACAGCCATCTAATTCATTACCTTAAAAGACATTCTGTTTACTAGTCTGACTAGGAATGATGGGGTACTGGTTGTATTTTAGCCAAGGAAGGTTAGCATGACACTGTTCCTTGGTTTAGTTCAGGACATGAGCACAGGTACAGTCATTCTTTAAAATGAAGAAGACAGTTTATATTCTCCGCAGGCAGCTGGAGAGATCTGTGTGACATGAAATGCTTTTGCATGGGTTCCCATGAATCTTTTGCTCATTTATATAATGCAGAACAAATAACTCTTCTTTGCCACCACTTTGCCTTAGATAACTGTGTGTGTGCCAGTTTGAACTCTGACACCACGTTTTCCTTCTATGCATTCATGCCCTATTTGATAATGTTGCCTTGCTTGATCTGTGCTTCACTGGGTCCTACTTGCACAATGGCCTTTCTGTGTTGATTTTCAATTTGCTATAATAGCAGTTACCCTGTTGTGACTTACTAACTTTAAACAGGATCACACTGTTCCTCTGACTTACTTAGGTGCTCAGTTGAGCACAGAAGAGAGGCAATATAAAATTCTGCGTTCATGCACAAGCTGGGATGAGAAGGGGAATGAGCCATATATCGTGGAAAATTATAGTTTGCGGGTATAATTATATAGTGCTTTTTCTCTCAAAGTATTTTTTTAGCCTTGAATTCATTTTATCTTCATTATCCCTGTGAAGTAGGTAGGGCAAGTATGAGGGGAGGTTGGGTGCTGAATTTTTAGGCCAAAGACTGATATCAGTACAGATTATTTACTAACTGTAGAACCTTCGGCACATCAATTAACCACTCTGAGATTCACTTTCCTCATCTGTCAAATGAGAAGAATAATATCTGTGCTGCCTACCTCACAGGGTTGTTGTGAGGGTCAAATGGAATGTATGTGAAAGATTTGTAAATGGTAAAGCACTATATCCTTGTTTGCTAGTCCTTTTTCCTTTCTTTTGGAAGACCTACAGGCAGATTTAAAAAACAAACAAACTGATTTTAGAGAGAGAGCAAGTGGGGGGGAGAGAAACATCAATTTGTTGTTCCATTTATTTATACATTCATTGGCTAATTCTTGACCAAGGACTGAACCCACAACTTGGCATATCGCAATAATGCTTTAACCAACTGCACTACCCGGCCAGGGCCTCTGTTTTCTTGATCATTTATTTTCCCTCCTAATTGACGTGATTAAGAAGTAGTCTTATTTCATGTATCCTATCCCGATTGTTAGAGTATCTGTCTGTCTTTATTTTTTGGTCAAAACACAGAAAACAAAACAATCCACTGAAAGCTGATTTAATTAGCAAAAGTCTCAGTACCTGCTAGAAATTGACTAAGTCAATTATGAGGGCATTTTAATCAGTCACGTTGGTAGCAATGTGGCAGTGGTCTATGCCTCCTCTAGTCACAAGTTTGTGTTTGGAGGGGGGCCAGATAACTGTTGGAAGAACATTCACTTGAATTGGTTTATCTTTTACCAATCTGAGTGCCTCCTACATGGACAGCAGTGGGCTGGGTGTTATAAAGATGAATGACTTGAAATTAGATATAAGACATGTATATAAGCAATTACAATGTGGGCTAGGATGTGCTAAGAATCATCATCATAAAAAAATATGGCCCCATGAGGGTTTTGGAAGAGAGGGAGACTTGGCTTCTTTAAGCAGTTGGTATGATAGTCCCCTTGTAGATATAGACAAGTAGAGATTATTTTTCTGGCAGCTACCTCTCATCTGCTTTTTCCCCTTGGGACTAGTATTAATATTTATGTAAATCAGATGGCTGTGTCTTGTACCATCCTTTTGGACAGAATGGCAATCTGTGGGTTGAATAATCACACTTTGGTGGAAATGACCTGCTAAACTATTGTACCAGTCAGTACTATTTAAGAATTCAGGATCAGCCTGTCCTCTGGAGGTCCTCTTCAACATTTCTATTAAGGATTTGGATGAAGACAGCATACAAGAAGAGGCTCAATGGAATAGAAAAAGGATCCCATCCATTCAGTTCCTGCTATGCTTCAGCTAACTTATCTATAAAATGTAGATTTCATATCTTGCTTACCTCACAAGGTTGTTGAAGGATCAAATTAAATATAGTGGATGAAAAGTACCTTGCAAATTATAAAGGACTACATATAGGTTAGATGGTAGTAATGCCAAATATGTAAGTGCCACAAAGTTGGAAGGGCTGGTTGGCAGACTAAAAGCTTAACAACTTCGAATACCCAAACTTCTTGGCCTAAACCAGAAAGCTGAAATAGCAAGCTTTTTATTTAGGTTAAAAACTGTAGTTAAACAAGTTTAGGCAATAGAATTGATGACAAAATACTAGTTCCAGTGATTATCAGTAGGGACCACTTGTACTTTATAAATATTTTTTAAAAATCCATTCTGGAAAGCATTAATATAAATACTGTACAGGTGCTAAACAGTTACCCTGAAGGCTGTACTGATCAGTATTGCATTGTAGGTGCCAGACAGTTAATGGATGCTGACAAGCTCAAATGCATATAAAGGAGAGTGACCAATAGAGAGAAGGCATTTGAAAATACAAGACTATGATGTTTAATATGGTAGTTATAGCCACATTTGGCATTTAAAATAATAAAATTCAAAATTCAGTTCCCTAGTCACACTAGCAACATTTCAAGTGCTCAATCCACATTGGCTACTATACTGACCAGTACAGTTGTTGAACAATTCTGTCACCACCGAATGTTCTAATCACTGTAGAAGGAATGGTTGAAGGAACAGTATGATTAATGTGGAGCAAAAAAGATTTAGTGGAAAATGAAGACTGCAATCTAGGGCTGCCATGAGAGAGCAGACTACTGTGTTGTTCAATTATAAGCTCCAGGGAGTGTAATATTTGGCCGGAATAAGAAACTTTTAAAGTTTTACTACAGTGGAATTGGCTCCCTTTTGAGAGAGTGAACTCTCTCCTTTGGGACTATTGAAATGTATGCCGTATGTCTATCAGATGCTGTATAGTGGATCCTCTTTAGGTGAAAGGTTGGATTAGCTCTCTAAGGATGTGTCCTACCTTTAATTTCTAGATGCAGACATAACTAAGTCCCAGACCTACATGAACATACTTTTCCTTCATAACAGTACTACCCCCACTTTAAGAGGAAGATTCTCTTTGGTCAAATTTCCAGTTTTAAAACCTGGCTGTCAAGGGTGAAAATTCCTTTAGCATTCTCAAATTTGGTGACAAGCATTCTGATTTGCTTTCACTGTTTGTTTATTCTTGGGGGCGAGGGGTGGTGGTGGAATTACCGGAGTAGACGTTGATGAGGTGGGAAGGAGAGAAACTGAGTCATGTTGAGTTTGAAGTGGCAGCAGTATCCTCCGTCAGCGATTTGCTGAAGAAAGATGTTCTACCTGCCAGAACGAACTATCTACCACACTCAGGACTACCTTGTTTGAGGTTTTGCCCTCACTCTGGCTGGCTCCTCCATACCTTTGCATTTCCCAACCATATCCATCCATTCAACCATAGACCACTTCAGACAACAGCTCCTTGTAGACTTTCTCACCCTCTCAACTGCCGAGCATCATTATCTGTATCTTTGACCTTCCCACTCGTATCTCATACCGAAGCTACTTACGCTATTAATCTTCGAACTGGAGGGCAGGCAGGGTCCCGGTCGCTTCCAGTTTTGTGCCCCAGGACTTCGTAGCCATCAATAAATGTCGGTTTGGGCGAGTACAATTATACTGGGAGGACAATCAATTCTTCCAAATGCCCAGAGAGCATCTTCCGTCGCATGGTCTCCGGAACTCCGAGGAAGTCAGGAGAGTGGTGAGAAACAATGTGCGTGGCTGGGGAGGACAGAGGTGCGGGCTGGGGCGGAGAGCACAGGGCTCGGCTCGGCGGGGCCACCCTCCTCGTGACTCCTCCTCCCCCCTCCTCGGTTCCGAGTCAGGTGATTCCGGGCACGTGACGGGTACCACCTACCCTGCTGCTCCCGAATGGCAGCTAGTATAGCCAGTGAGCGGCTGGCCTCGGAGCGGAGCCAATGAGAGCCGGGCTCCGGGGGGCGGGCCGCACGGCGGTGGCGGCTGCCGGGGGCGGTGGCGGAGGTGGTGAACTGGGGAGGCGGCGGCCTGGCTTGGCCTGGCCTGGCCTGTCAGGGCGCGGGTGGCGGCGGCTCTAGCACCATGTCCCTGCAGTACGGGGCGGAGGAGACGCCCCTCGCCGGCAGTTACGGAGCGGCAGATTCGTTCCCAAAGGACTTCGGCTACGGCGTGGAGGAGGAGGAAGAGGAGGCGGCAGCCGCCGGCGGCGGGGTTGGGGCGGGGGCCGGCGGAGGCTGTGGCCCGGGGGGCGCTGACAGCTCCAAGCCGAGGATTCTGCTCATGGGGCTCCGGCGCAGCGGAAAGTCCTCCATCCAGAAGGTGAGTGGGGCCGCGCCGCGTCCCTCCGCCCCTCCCCAGGGGCTCGGGTGGCCGCCGGGCGGGAGAGGCCCCCCGAGGAGGGCGGCGGCTGGGGCTGGCCGGCCGGGCTGTCCCACTACACTTCTCTCCTCTGAGGAGCGGAGCCCGAGGCGCGGCCCTGTGCAGGGACCCCGACCTCTGAGTCCACGCCCAAGTCAGCTGAGGCCGAGTGGGTCTCCGAAGGCGAAACTGGCTGGCGGGAGGCAGGTGCCCGAGGCACCGCCCGAGACCTCCGCCTCCTGGGAAACAGCCCCCGTGCCTTTCACGAAACTGACCTCCTGCCCAGTTCTAGCTTGGAGAACTTCACCGACTCCCTCCCCTGCCCCGTCTTTGTGTGTTCCACTCACTTCAGGTGACCTGAGTTTGCAGGGCTTCCCAGGTGAGCCCCAGGGAACAACGTCAGGAAGCGTTGTGACTAAGTCACTGGCGATTTTAATGCTTGTTCATGTTACAAACACGAAGGAGATTTTACTGTAACATTATTGGGGGCTATTACTCCGCTTATCTTAGTACTTGTGGCTTGGCGAGTATAATTGCTGGTGATATTACCCCTGAGTGAACAGAAATCTTCGGAGACCTTAAGAATAATTGCAGACCTATGTCCGTCCATTTGCTTTCACGTGGAGTCTGTCAGGACCGAATGGAGGGCTCTGTACTTTTTCGCAATGAGAGTGTAGAGGCACCGTTGACCTGGTCATTCAACGCCAGACACCTGCTCTTTTGCCCTTTCCACTAGGTTGCAAAGGTTTATCCAAAATAAACCTTTCTGTGATATTTTGTAGACATAATGTTTTTGAAAAGTAATCGTCTTTCCAATTTACTGGATTGGTTGCTTTTCACCTCTACAGCAAAATGTGGGCACATTTATGGTAGGTTTTTAGCAAACCGATCTTAATCCTTTTCTTATTACTAATACTGACTAAATCTTGGGAGTGACTGTCCATTTTTCTCTTACTGAAAGTACCAGTGAGAGGCAAATTAGTTTTGTGTTAGAGTTATATGGTTTGCGAGATTATTGTGATTCTTAACAATTGCCATGCCCTGGCTGGTTTGGTTCAGCGGTTAGAGGGTCGGCCCGCGGACCGCAGAGTCCTGGGTTCGGTTCCCACTAAGGGCAAGTACCTCGGTTGCATTTTGTCCCTGGCCCGGGTTGGGGTCGTGTGGGTGGCAACTACTTAATGTGTCTCTCACATTGATGTTTTTCTCCCCCTCTCTCCCTCCTGCTCTGTCTGAAGATAAATGCAAAAATGTCCTCGGGTGAGGATAAAAAAAACAAAAAACACCAACCAACCAAACAATAAAACCCAATTGCCTTTACCGTTTACTTTCACCTAGGTTTTTCCTTGTCAATTCCCAACCCTCCTCTACCCCCATATAGAACTTTCCACTTGGTATAATTACTGTCTTTGTTTAATTTCTTCCACAAGACTGCAAACTCAGTGAGGGCAGGGTTCGGTCAGTTTCATTTCTGACTATTCCTTGGAGCCTAATGTAGGCATTCTAATATGTTTTCAATGAACAAAACTTCTTTACCTTTAACTGTAAGCTTTCATAATATTACAACAGATTTTTGCAGAATTAATACAATATAACAAAAAAATCAATTGAGATGAGAGACAGTGCTACTGCTAGTATTGACGATGATGCAGAGAAAATAGAAAAGTTTCATCTCAAAATAGGCTGAATGGAGAGTAATTTGATTTCTTCTATTTTGTCAGAAGTAAAAGGAGTGACTACCAGTGGATACACCATTCACTTTTTACCTCTTTTAAAAGTTTTGCTGCGGGATCAGGTTCTTTTAATTACGTTAATTCAGGGTAGAATTTTAAACTTTTGATACAAAGTTGAATAGTCATAAAATTGTCTTTCTTTTAACAGGTGGTGTTTCATAAAATGTCACCCAACGAGACACTCTTTTTGGAAAGTACCAACAAGATTTACAAAGATGACATTTCCAATAGCTCCTTTGTGAATTTCCAAATATGGGATTTTCCTGGGCAAATGGACTTTTTTGACCCAACTTTTGACTATGAGATGATCTTCAGGGGAACAGGAGCATTGATATATGTCATTGATGCACAGGTAGTTAGGAATAATTATTTATTTCTCTTCTCTGGTGGCAAAAGATGTAGGAACAAAGCAGAGTTGTTTATCTTCTTTGTCATGTGCTTCTTGCAGCTTATTTCTTTACCAGTAGATTCTCTTAACAGTGCAAGAGATGCAGCTGTGCAGGTGCTTTGGGGAGCAAGTATGCCATGTGTGAGTCTCTACCATATGATTAGGAGATATGGTTTATATCCTTGATTTCTAGTTAATGAGTTTTCTACTTTTATTTGTTAATAGTAGATATCGCTGTACTTTATTAATTATTACAATAATGATGTCACTCACTGAAAATATCTCATCAGTGCCCATAATATAAGGAGAAATATGAGAATTGAGTGAATATTAAAGTGAGTAGTTTCCTTAATTATCCAAATTGAGTTTAGCCCAACAAGCATTTATTGAGGGCCTAGCAAGTGGCAGGTTCTCAGATAAATGGGACATGTCTCTATCCTGAAGAAGCTTACCTTTTATAAGCTTGAACATTAGTTAGTGCTTTCTGAGTGACAGGCTCTGTAATGGGTGCTTTCACATATCTGATCTAATTTAATATATGTTTTATAATACAGTGAGATAGGTACTGTAATACCAGTTTTCTGGATGAGTAAATAGATCACAGAGTTTAAGCAACCTGCTTAAAGTCACACATCTAATAAATGGCAGAGCTGGGATTACTTAAAATTCTATTGGGAAGAAATGTCCATTTCCTTTTTCCTTCATTTATATTATCAGTCTCAAAAATTATATGTATTTACTTGGTAATTGAATTTTTTAATCTTGATAGATTAAAGATCTATTTAGTGGTATAAGTTAATGTATTTGAATGTTTGAGTATTTATGAACAGTTAAGATAATATATTTTCTGTGGTTGGGGAAAGAGGTGTTTTGAGGCTTTCTTAACTCATTACTTGACTTTTATAAGATTTCTTTTTAAAAATTATTTTGTTCTGACTTACAGGATGACTACATGGAGGCTTTAACAAGACTTCACATTACTGTTTCTAAAGCCTACAAAGTTAATCCAGACATGAATTTTGAGGTTTTTATTCACAAAGTTGATGGTCTGTCTGATGATCACAAAATAGAAACACAGAGAGACATTCATCAAAGGGCCAATGATGACCTTGCAGATGCTGGGCTAGAAAAACTCCACCTTAGGTAACAACATGTGTGTTTGATATGAAAGCCCTGAAAATGTGTCAATGTATTCCCATCTCTGTCATTACAAACACATAGCTTTCTGTTACTGGTGTACTTTTCTCAAATCTATAATGTTTTTTATCTCTTCTTTGTTGAATTCAAACAGTTTGGGGGACCTGATGTTACTTAGAAGTTATTGAGAAGTTACTTTTCCTCTTTTTTGCATTTTCCTGGAGGTTGAAGTCAAGTGAAGTGTTTGGTGCTTTTACAAATTCATCCCAAGAGACGAGTCAGGCTGTTTCCTCATGGCATAAAATTGATGGAACTCCTCCCCTCTCTTGGTTTCATCATTTTTTTTTTCCCCTTCTTAACTAGTTCCAGGACTCTCTGTTACATTTGCTATAGATTTCCATAGCTTGAGTTTTTACAGTATTTTTCTCAGTAGGAAGAACCTTTTAAAGAGGGTATACATTCAGATCTGGACTCTAATGTATCTTGTTTATGTTCTTTAAAACATTGTATGCTTTTATGAAACTCTAAATTTTTGGTTAGATGGATTTATCCAGTAAATCTGCTTAGGGCTACTATTAAGTTTGAAGAACTGATTCATAATTAAATACCATTAAGAAATTGTTATTATCTTATATGTTTTTTGATGTTGTAGGTAGAAATGAGTAATAAAAAGTACCCAAGACAATGTTCTCTTGATATAAACAGCTTAAAGGGGAAGCAGGGGAGAGACACAAGTGTAGCTATTTCCTTATCCCTTGTCTGTTACACTGACTTCCTTATAGGCTTAAGCCACCGCCATCTTTATCTGAAATATTACCTAGGGCCTCAGGCTCCAAGGTCTTTCTGTTGTTCTAGGAAATCATATAGAAAAGTCTCATTGAGCTCTAGTTTACCTAGATTAAAAAATTTAGTAATTCATGTATTTAAAAAAGTAGCAATATTTGTAAGAGAAAGTGAAAGTGTCTCTCCATGAAATTCTGCAGTCATATTTTTTGGGAATCCATTGTTAATAATGGATTTTAAGCCATGATTATTCTGTGTTCTCCAGTGCCCATGGGGATTCTTCTAATTCTTTACACCATGTCTATGACCCTTTCCAGGGCATCCTATCCCAGTGGTACACACTATCTCTTCCCCGTACTTTAAGGGCCCTAGGCCTGTTAACCTCAGAATTCTGCATCAAGCTTTTAATAATTACTAGCAGGCCTATGGGTGAGGCACCACTTGATTTCTGGTTTCCAGAGACACCAAGTTCTAAAATGCCCTATACACCTCCAAGCCTCACTGTCCCTGCACGACCTTCTTACACTGCTAACTTTTTAACTAAAGGAAACACTAAAATATTCCTTTGTCCTTAGTGCCTTTGGGGGAGTCGTCTTAGCCTCACCTATTCCATTGCTCTCACGTCTGGAGTAGAGCCCCATCTTGTATAGGGTTAAGTTCTTAGGTCAGCTCCTTGAAAGTGCCTTTAAATTACCTGTAAAGTATGATACACCCAGTTCTGTGTTTCTGACTTTGTAATATGTGCTTATAAATGTGTCATGGGTATGACTATATATATCCCGAGTGAAAAAGCAGGCAGAATTGTCTACACTCTTTAAATTGTTAAAGGCATCTTTCTCTTTCCCTCTGTCTTTCTCTCTCTCACTCTCAAATGTGTTTTGTTAAATCTATAGGTGTTACTCCACTGTACATCCTTTCAGACTACTGGATTCCTGCCCAGCTGCCATCCCTCCTAATATGTTATTTACATACTAAGCCCCAGTTATATTCATTTGTTTATTCAAATATTTATGAGCACTGTTTAGGGCAGTGGGCTTGCAGCTACAAATTGTACTGACAGAGTCTCTGTCCTTGTGGAGCTTACATTCTGATGAAGGGGACAGCTCAAAAGCACATTATAAATAAATGTATAATGAAATTTTAAGTTCTTGTCAGTGCTATGAAGAAAAATTAGGGAAAGGAGAATAGAAAGCAATGGGTATAGAGGTACTATTTTAGGTAGGGAATCAAGAAAGAACTTTCTGAGGAGGTGATACTTTAGTAGAGGCCTGAATTATATACTTGTTTGATAAATATCACCTGTCTCCTCTAAGCTTTCTTTCTTTTGATTTTTGTCAGTTATGAGCCTAAGAAACCAAGTTTTTTGGATCAGATTGTAAGAACGTAGGTGAATATTCAAGTTTCTGCATCTGGAAATGCTTCCCTGGGTAGTTCCTCAGTTGCCTTTGGTGTAAATGCAGTCACAGGGATGGGTAGCTACAGCCAGGGGGGAATACTGCAATTGTCATCTTGAACTCTGGGAATGGTGGACAAGATAAAAAAGCTTTGTTTGAATTTACTGAAATCAAATGTTAAGAAACTTAAAATTATTGTGATATGATAATTGTCACCAAACTTGAGATTTTTCAAATTAATCAAACTGTGTTGTTTTTCAGCTTTTATTTGACTAGTATCTATGACCATTCAATATTTGAAGCCTTTAGTAAGGTGGTACAGAAACTTATTCCACAACTGCCGACCTTGGAAAACCTATTAAATATTTTTATATCAGTAAGTGAACTATTTAATTCACTATAGTTTCTAATTTCATTTCCATTGAATATATGTATTACCAAATTCTCCAAAAATGGCTTGAATTTGTCTGAATCAAGTTGAAAGACTAATGACACATTTAACAGATAAATAAGAATATTAAAAATGGCTTGAGTTATTTTCTGAATTCTTTCCTTAGTACTTACCCTTTTTGCCTTAAATTGATGAAAAATTTCCCAATGTTTTTTTAATTTAAAAATATTTTTATGCCCTGGCTGGTTTGACTCAGTGATTAGAGTATTGGCCTGCAGATCAAAGAGTCATAGGTTTGATTCCCGGTTAAGGGTATGAACCTTGGTTGCGGGTTCGATCCTGGCCCCAGTTGGGGTTGTGTGGGAAGCAACCAATCAGTGTGTTTCTCTCACATTGATGTTTCTCTCCGTCCTTCCCTCTCACTGTATCTACAAAAGTCAGTGGAAAAATATTCTTGGGTGAAGATTAAAAAAAAAAAATTCACATTGTCTGTTTCCTAAAAGAAGAGTAGTAACTGGAAAAGACTGGGTTTTGGGAATTTGGCTTAGTTTATTCTCTGTCTTAATGGAGGTCACATTGAAAAATTGATCTTTTCATTTTCCTGCTAACTAATCTTAGTATCATATTTTATACTCATGTATTTTAAGGATTCAGCTTAATAAAGATAAGATACCCCTCCAGTAAATTTAGCATTTATTCGTTATAGTTTTCTAAACATTACCTTGAAGGACTCACTGTGTAGTGACCTTGAGTTCTTTTGGGCTTTTTGGGTTATGCTAGATGCATAACTATTTCTTCTATGTTTTGCTAATGTTCAGGTAGAGAGCTCTTCCGGTGGCAAGGTCATTCAAATCAGATTGATTATTGTAACAAGAAAGGGTTACTGAAAATGTAGTGTGGCTTGGTTTTTGGAAGATTTTTTTTCTGTTAATTTTTTTTGATGGTGTCTTAGAAAATAATTCATTTAAGTGAAGAGGAGAAAGAAAAAACAAATTTGACTGACTGATGCAATTATGTCAGTAAGTCATAGCAGAGAAATAATTTCACTTTTATTCTTTGGATAACAGAAGTGCTGCTATTTGGTTATTTTAGTATTGGGTTGTGTCATTAAAAATGTCTTTGGATGCTCATCAATAGTTCAAGATCATAGGTCGCAAATTGTGATTCTTGAAAAAAACCTAATACTGCCTCCATTTTGTTTTTCCAAGAATTCAGGTATTGAAAAAGCTTTTCTCTTCGATGTTGTCAGCAAGATCTACATTGCAACAGACAGTTCCCCTGTGGATATGCAGTCTTATGAACTTTGCTGTGACATGATTGATGTTGTAATTGATGTGTCTTGTATATATGGGTAAGTTACGTACATATTTCTGCAAGATCGCAGGTGGAAAACTACCAGTTCAATTTGTCAGGGGGCTTATTTTCTGAGGCCTCCAGCAAGTACTGTCTGAAGTGGACTTGTTCTGACCATACTACTTCAACTTGGAGTATGATTTCTTTGTAGGTAGGCTGCTGGGTCTTCAGAGAGGATGAATAAGAACAGTTGAAAAAGTGTGATTAGAGCCAGACTTTCTCCTGCCATTATTTCATGGGGAGGGGTTGCACTGCATCTTCTCACTTAGGGACTTAGCTAAATCAAAAAACCAGATTAATTTGTTAAAAACATTTTGAGAAACAGTGAGTACTGGTTCCTAATTTAACCCTAGGCTTTGTGGAATGAAGGATCCTTAAGGAAATTGGAATTTTGGATGTCAGAAGGACTTACACATATAAAAATTTGACCTATATATCTGAGTTTCCAAAGTAAATCCCTAAATCATAAACTCTTCCTTTATATAAATTCATCAAACTGTATACAGAAATTAATAAAAGCCAGCAAAGGTGTAATTTTCTACATTCCCAGAGGATGAATGAAAACTTGGGAGAATTACTAGTATTGCAAAAGCCAATAACCTCTGTTACTTCTGATAGCCCTGATTGATTCCCCTAATACAGTGATTTTCACCCTGTGTGTCTCAGCAGGCACACTGGTGTACTGCAAAAAAATTTAAAACATGCAATACCTGACTACATTGACCTCTTTTTCCTTAAGATTGTTAAGTAAAAAATGACAACAGCCAATACAACAGTAGCCAACTGGTATGAATGAATCAAAATGACACCTATTTTTATTTATTTTTTTGTCAGATCGGCAAAAAATACAATGCAGCTGATTATAGAGGCAGCTGATCAGTGTTTCACTTTCACATGGATGTTTCTCTCGCCCTTCCTCTCTCTCTGAAAATCAATAAAAGAATCTTTAAAAAAAAAAGGATGACTAGAACATTTTCTTGAAAACAAATCAAAATTTTATAAACCAAGTTTTTTATAATTAAAAAAATCAAAAGTAGTTGTAAAGTTTTTTTTTAATATAAGATACATAGTGAAATAAATTATGAAGTACATTATGAAAGAAAAATATCCATTATCTCATTGTTCTTAATCTATGCATGTATTTTGGTGTGCTTTATTATAGTTTAATTTGCTGCTGCTTGACTGTTGATTTACATTTTTTGAAGAGGGACTTCATACAGCAATTCTAGAATGACAATTCTAGTTTAGTAAATGAAAGTTTTTAGACCCTGTAAGACTCACTTTGCAGGCATCAGGATTCCACAGTATCTTTGATGGACTATTTATTTTAGTTTTTTTTTTTTCTTACTCTTCTCACTAGTGGCAGTTTTCCTATTTTGGTTTTTCTTTATTTGCAGACTGTGTCAGTACAGGTTAGCATGAGGGAAGATTTGAGCCTGCTGTATTCCATGCCTTTTAGGTAAATTAGATACAGTTTGTGAACGCATGGGATGCTGTACCAAGGTCTGGGAACCCTATACACCTAAACGAGGAGTGCTGCGCCGGTATTTTTAAGCCAGTATTCTTTCTCAAAAGACAGTTGGGAAACTGGGTGGAAAGACTTGTCACTGTGCAAATGAAATGTGACAAAATATTTAGTTGTGAATCCTGTAATGAACAATACTTTCTTTTAAAACAGGTTAAAGGAAGATGGCAGTGGAAGTGCTTATGACAAAGAATCTATGGCAATTATCAAGCTGAATAATACAACTGTCCTTTATTTAAAGGAAGTGACTAAATTTTTGGCACTGGTCTGCATTCTTAGGGAAGAAAGTTTTGAACGAAAAGGTAATGGTATTTTAAAACGCTGTATTTATATTAAATTCTCTTGTCATAATTTCTTAGGTTCTTGAAAACAAGAAAATAATACTGCAGTGTTAGACAAGCAGTTTTTAACTGGTGTGCCACAAGAATTCTTGAAACATGCAATATCTGACTATTTAGTCAGTGGCACTGACCTCTTTCCCTTAGATTGTAAAATAAAAAATGACAACAGTAGCCGTTTGGTGTGAATGAATCAAAATTATATCTATTTTCTTGTCTGATTGGCAAAAATATTTTTTGGTTTGCCGTAGAATTTTAGTAACTAGTTTATGTGTACCATGAGATGAATAAGGTTGAAAATCACTGTTAGATGATTAAAAGCTCAAACTACTTTTGTCCATTCACTTCCAAATATAGTCAGACTTACTTCTTCCTTCTTTTGATCTTTTATTTTAAATTATGTTTTTTTATTCCAGTCTCTTTTATTTCACATCTTTTCATTACCCAGCTGCCTGCTGTCTGGCTTCCACCTGAACCAGTTTGCTGGGATGATTCTTTCAGAGGTTACCATGTTATCTCCTTGGTGCATTCAATGGCTTTTTCTCATTCTGTAGCTTCTTGGCCTTTAGAAGCCCCTTCAGCCTTCTGAAACATGTGACACTGTCAGTCCCTCTTTACTTGAAACTTTCTTCTCTTTGCTTTCCTAAAGCTGAACCCTCTGGGTGGTTTTATGTATTTATTTCTCTGACCATGTCTTCTATTTTTTCTGACCGTTTTTCATTTTCTTGGTTCCAAGTGTTCTTCAGAGTCAAGTCTTCCTTGCCTACATCTCTTATTCTCTAGGTCAGCACATCCCAATTAGTCTTCTCTATGTGGTTCATTGCAAAATTCACAACTGCAGCTCTGACTTGGGCCCATGTTCCTGCCTCATGTTTGGAGCTATTAGTAAGACATCTACACTTAAATATTTGATTGGTATCTTGCCCATAGTGTAAAAAAAACTGGTGAACATTTACTTTTCCCCTTTGTTTCATGGCCGTCCTGGCCACCCTATTTCTGTTATTAGTTATGACATTTCTTTAGTGTCCAAGCTTAGCTGTCTTGTAGTCAGGTTGTCACGTGGTGGTATTGCTGAAGGGGCTCTTGCAGATAAGAGAGCATTCAGTGTTCTCTTTTTTCTTTTTTTATTATCCTCGCCCGAGGACATTTTTTCATTTTTTGTTTAGATAGAGTGTGGGAGGGAGAGAGAGAGAGAGAAACATCGACGTGAAAGGGACACATCGAGTGGCTGCCACCCACACGACCCAACCAGGGCCGGGGACAAACTGCAACCGAGGTACATGCCCTTAGCGGGAACCGAACCCGGGTCTCTCAGGACTGCAGGCCGACGCTCTAACCGCTGAGCCAAACCGGCCAGGGCCAGTGTTCTCTTTTTTCATTCTTTTCTTGTATTGCTTACATTGAATTTTCCCCAAATCTTATTTTTTGTTTCTTGGAACTGTTTCTTGGGTTTTCTTTTTATTTCTACTGTCAGTGACTCCTATATAGGTTCTCTTCCCTCCAGGCTTATGGGCTGCAGCAACTTCCTACTTGACGTTATGCATTCAACATATACAGGGGTAGGCAAACGTAGTTTTACAGTTGTAAGTATGTGAAACACAAGTTTATTCTTGTGTTATTTCCATATGAACAACTATAAACCTACCTTTGCCCACTCCTGCATATATATCTATATAAGGCTTGGTATATATCATCTTTTATTTCAAAAGAAAACTGAATTCAGAAAATCACTTATGTTATTTACTAGTGGTCTACAATAGCTCTCTATTATTCACTGCAACAAGTCCCTGCTCTTCTGCCTGGTATTTTAATGTTAATTAACATTAAATGATTACTGTTCTTTCATTAATGTTAATATTATTTCAGATATGCATAATGTTTTGGATAAAACAAAAATGTTTTTATTTCTTTGAACTTAAGAACTAAAACATGACAAAACATATTTGTCCTCCATGTCTTCTTTGTATTTTTCAAACCCCTCCTTTGCACTTGTGTTTTATATTTCCCATGCATGATTTATTCTTTTACTTCACATCTGTCTATAAACAGTGTAGAGTATACATAGTGTGAAAATGAGTAGTGTCTTCTGCAAGACTGTTTTTGAGATTTATCTGTATTGATAACATACAGCTCTAGTTCATTCATTTTCACTGCCACACCATATTTTATGGGTTGAATATACCACATTTTTATTTTTTGGTTGCTGGGCATTTAGACTACTTTTAAGATTAAAAATAGTTTTGCAACCAATGCTCATGAACAAATTTGCCTTTGCACATGTGGAGAATTTCTCTCGAGTATGTATTTAGGAGTGGAATTCTTAGAGGACATCACATCTTCTTTATTAGACATTGTTCCCCAGAGTGGCTTTACCATTTTTCACTCCTGACAGTACTGTGTGGGAATTCTTGTCACTTTATGTCCTTGATAATGCTTGGTATTGTTAGACTGTTTACTGTCAATCTGGTAGGTGTGAAATGGTATCATATTTGGCTCTAATTTTTACTTCTTTTACTAGTTAGAGCAAGCAATTAATTACCTTTTTATGTGTGATCAGGTTTCTTCTTTGTTAATCTACCCCTTGTTATTCCTTTCCTTTTTGTACTGATTTTTTTTTAATATGTTCTTATTGATTTTTTTTAGAGAGAAGAGAGGAAGGGAGAGAGAGAGATAGAAACATCAATGTGAGAGAGATACATCGATTGGCTGCCTCCTGCATGCCCCCCTACCAGGGATCTAGCCTGAAACCAGGGCATGTGCCTTGACCCAGAAGCCAACCAGGACCTCTCAGTCCATGGGGTGATGCTCAATCCACTGAACCACACTGGCAGGGCTGTACTGATATTTTTTGTACAGTATCAGTTTTGTACTTCTTAGGAGTTCTTTTTCTCCATTCTAACGTTTAAAAAAGTTTTTTAAACTCTTGGTTATGGAAATTTTCAGATGTACACAAAAGTAGACCAGCACAGTGATTCTTTATGTACCCATTTCCCTGCTTCAGCAATCATCAACATAGGGTCAGTCTTTTGTTCTGTGTGTCCTTTTTTCAATTAAATATAATGAACCCTTTGTAATCTACCACCCCGATTCAACATTATCAAAATTATTGCCAATCTTATTTCATCTCTATACTTCTTTCCCTACTAGATTATTTTGAAACAAATCCCTGACATCAAACCACTTGGTCTGTATAGATTTCAGCAGATATCTCTAAGAGCTAGTACTCTTTTTCAAACGTAACAGTACTGCTGTAAATACATGTTAATACATATAAACAAATTAATAATGATTTCATAATATCATCAAATATCTGGCCACTGTTCAACGTTCCCCAGCTGTCAATTTTATTTTACCATTTGCACAGAAGTATATGTTAATGTAGTTGAACTTACCAAAACTTTTAGTTTTTTTTCCCTGAGTCTGAAGGACCTTCTTAATTTGGCTCTAACTTATTTAGACTGGATTCCCGGTATTTCCTACCAAGAATCTCTGATCCTTTCTCCAGTCAGACTAGTTTCTTTCCCATCTTTCACCTGTGCTGTGCTCCCTGCTGTTGTCTTACAATTTTGCTCCTCTTTCCTGCCTGATAAAATCTTTTTATTAAAAATTAATTTATTTTTGTTACAGATGTTTCTCCTTTTCCCCCTTGACACCCTCCTCCCATTTTGCCCCCCCCCCCCAGCATTGTTGTCTATGTCCATTGGTTATGTTTATATGCATAAGTTCTTTGGTTTATCTCTTCCCTCCCCGCGGCCTGCCTCCTCTGAGATTTGTCAGTCTGAACTCTACTTCTATGTCTCTGGGCCTGTTTTGTTCATCAGCTTATTTTGTTCATTATATTCCACAAATAAGTGAGATCATGTGGTATTTGTCTTTCTCTGATTGGCTTATTTCACTTAGCATAATACTCTCCAGGCCTCTCCATGTGTCTCAAAGGATAAGAGATCTTTCTTTTTTACAGCTGCCTAGTGTTCCATTGTGTATATGTATCACAGCTTTTTATCCACTCATCTATTGATGGACACTTGGGCTGTTTCCAGATCTTAACAATTGTAAATAGTGTTGCTATGAACACAGGGGTACATAACATTTTTTCTGATTGGTGCTTCAGGCTTCTTAGGATATGTTCCTAGAAGTGGGATCACTGGGTCAAATGGCAGTTCAATTTTTATTTTATTTTATTTTTTACTCATCTTTATTGTTGAATGTATTACAAATGTCCCCCCCTTTTTTTCCCGTTAACCCTCTCCTCCCCAATCCATTCCCCCCCCCCCCCCCCGCCTTTTCCACACTATTGTTGGTGTCCACTGGTTATGCATATATGCATAGATGTTCTTTGGTTTATCTCATTCTACCCTCCCTCCCCTCTTCCCTTTGAGGTTCATCAGTCTAACAACCAATTTGCACTTCTTAATTCCTTTATCTTTTTCACAATCCCCCCAGTCCCTGCCCATCTGGCAAGCAACAAAAAGTTATCTGTATCTAGGAGTCTATTCTAGGAGTTTTTTCTGCTTGCTCATTTTGTTTGTAGATTCAATTGTTGATGGATATGTATTAATTGCCATTTTATTGTTCATATTTTTGTTCTTCTCCTTGAAGACAATTTTTAATTTTTTGAGGAAAGACCATATTGTTTTCCATAGTGGCTGCACCAGTCTGCATTCACACCAGCAGTGTACTAGAGGGCACTTGTTGTTTGATGCTTTGTTGATGGCAGCCATCTTACAGGTGTGAAGCGATACCTCATAGTTGTTTTAATTTCCATCTCTCTGATGATTAGTGACGTTGAGCATTTTTTCATATGTCTGTTGGCCATTTTTGCATGTCCTTTTTGGAGAGTTGTCTATTTAGGTCCTCTGCCCATTAAAAAAACGTGTTTTTTTTCCTGTATTGATTTTAGAGAGGAAGTGAGAGGGAGAGAGACATAGAAACATCGATGAGAGGGAACTTCGATTATCTGCCTCCTGCATGCCCCCCACAGGGGATCGGGCCCACAACCTGGGCATGTGTCCTGACCAGGAATTGAACTGGTGATCTTTTGGTGCATGGGTCAGTGCTCAACCACTGAGCCACACTGGCTGGACCTTCTGCCCATTTTTAAATTGGTTTCTTTGTCTTCCTTTTGTTGGGTTGTGTGAGTATTCTATATAATAGTTTTGGATATTAACCCCTTATCTGATGTATCGTTGGCAATTATGCTCTCCCATGTAGTGGGTTCCCTTTCCATTTTGATGCTTTTTCTGGGGGGGGGGGGGGGATGCAGAAGCTTTTTAGTTTGATGTAGTCCCATGTGTTATTTTCTTTTGTTTCTCTTGCCTTAGGCATTGTATCAGTGAAAATTCTGTTGCTGCGTGTGATGCCTGACATTTTGTTGCCTACATTTTCTTTTAGGATTTTTATGGATTCGCGGGTCACATTTAAGTCTTTTATCTATTTTGAGTTTTTTCTTGTGTATGGTGTAAGTTGGTGGTTTAGTTTCATTTTTTTTGCATATAGCTGTCCAATTTTCCCAACGCCATTTATTAAGGAGGCTGTCTTTACTCCATTGTATATTCTTTCCACCTTTGTCAAATATTAATTGAGCATAATGTCTTGGGTCAATTTCTGGGTTCTCTGTTCTGTTCCATTGATCTATATGCCTGTTCTTTTGCCAGTACCAGGCTGTTTTGATTACAATGGCTTTGTAGTATAATCTGATATCTGGTATTGTGATCCCTCCTACTGATAAAATCTCGCCCATTTCCCCTAAGTTCTGCTTCATCTCTGAAGTTTCATTGGCTGCTTTTGCCCTGTACTTGTTGATTTCCCTCCTTTGGACTCCTTTCACATTAATAGTCACTTGACAGCAGATTGTTTTGATTTGTTTTTTGCGTGTCATCTTTCTGTCCCAGTATCCTCGAGGGCATAATTGCATTTCTTTCTGCTCTGCCATTTTTAGCACTGGCTTCTATTCTCAAGGTCAGCTCATGGTTTGGAATAGCTACAGGAGCTCCAGCCATTTTATCCATATTCTAGTCATTAAGGAGGAACAGAGGTGAGGAAAGAATACATCCTCTTACTTTTTAAGGAGACTTCACAGAAGTCCCACACACTTGCACTTATTCCAGGGGCCAGAATTGGTCATGTGGCCATAGAGTAACTGCAAGGAAGAATGGGGAGTGTAATGTTTCAGCTGAATACCAGTATGCTCACCCAAAACTGGGGTTCTGTTCCTGAGGAGAAGGGGGGAAAATAGATGTTTAGTGGGCAACTAGTCATTTCTGTCATAAAATAGAACTCTTTGGTTGACCAAAATCTTATTTAGAAGCCAGTTCATGAAAAAGAGCTGCCTTGCCTGAGGAGGGGTTCAGGCTGCCTGAGGCTCTGCTGGTGGGCCTTTTTGGTACCTCTCAAACCCCAGGGCTCTATCGAACAGTTTGCCAAACCATTATTCTAGCTGTTTCCTTCAGCTCTTCATTGCTGCCCCAAAGATGTGTAAAAAGAAAAGATAATTCAAAAAGTATTTTACTTTAAAAAATTTTTTTTTCTTTATTGATTTTAGAGAGAGAGGAAGGGAGAAGGAGAGAGACAGAAACATCAAGGAGAGAGAACTTCGATTGGCTGCCACCTGCATGTCCCCCACTGAGGATTTGACCTACAACCTGGGCATGTGCCCTGACCGAGAATCAAACCGGCGACCTCTTGGTGCATGGGTGGATGCTCAACCACTGAGCCATACTGACTAGGCAAAAAAAAAATATATATATATATATATATAACTTTCATTTTAGATTTTATTGTAAATTATTTTTTTAGCAAATTTACCTTCCTAATTCCTTTATTTGTTTAACCTATCTACACCCCAATCCCCAGAGCTAACCGATGTTAATGATTTGGGCATATGCTTTATTTGTTTTCAGTGTAGGGAATTCCTCAGTTAAATGTATGTTCTTTTAATAACTATCATTTTTTTTTTTTTCTGTCATCAAATATTTCCTGGTAGGTAATTTTACAGTTGACATTCAGGAGGACTGATCTTCTTTTTTCCTCTTGCAGGTTTAATAGACTACAACTTCCATTGTTTCCGAAAAGCTATTCATGAAGTTTTTGAGGTGGGTGTGACTTCTCATAGGGGCTGTGGTCATCAGACCAGTGCCCCCAGCCTGAAAGCATTGGCACACAATGGCACACCGAGAAATGCCATCTAGCCTGCATTCCAGTGGTCGGGGCTTTGTGCCAGCTTACTCTTCACTACAGGGTCAGATGCCACGTGCTACAGGACATGGGAGTTGCCACTTGTGGGAATCTGGTGCCTGTTCCACTAGAGACGAAGGGTAGAGTTTCTCATTTGGATGAAAACTCCTTCAACCAGTGGTCTACAACTGAATCTACTATTTCTTCTTTTTAAAAAATGACAAAAAAGAATTCCAGAGACCACAGAACTCAAGTGTGTGTTTCTCTTCTTTGGGGTCCTACTTTAAGTAGTTGGGATATTTTGGACTTGGAGATAACACCACTTACCCATCCTTACCAGGGAGTGTTGTCATCATTTACCAGTTGAAAATAATAGAACTGAATTTTTATATGCTCCACTTAGGTTTTCAGTTGAGTAGTCTGTAAAAATGCTGCTTTGCTTAAGTTCTAACACTGCCTCTCAGATTTCAATTTTGAACATTGCATACCTAAGACCTTTTAAATGCATTTGCTTGCTAACTCAGAAGACTCATGGTCTGACTGCAGCAAAGGACATTCCTGTATTTGTTACTGAAGAAAGGAGAAACTTTTATGTTGCATCGGGTCAAAGGCAAGGTTCAGCAGTGGAAGCACTGAGGAAAATATTTTAAAACCGAAGAAAATTTTTGCACCGGTGTTTTGGGTACCAGATATCTGGGTTCTTCTGCATGAGATGAATGATCATGATCGATGTAGTAAGGGGAATTTAAAAAAATTATTTTCCCCACAATCTCCTCCTCCTAGGGGAGGAACTCATTATGTCATTGAAATATTTAACTCATTTTTCTTTAAACTTGATACCAGCAGCTACATACCTTTTATTCTAAGCTATCTAGATTCCTTAAGTACTGCTGTTTTGTTGATCATGAATGACCCTCAGGCACTGGTCCTCTAGGAGTCGGAGAGAGCACATGGTGCTACAGACGTGTTGTTCAAAATACTTTGTCTCCAGTATTCTGACACCAAGTGTCAACTGTGGTACTTCCTTCGCCTAGCATATTCACAATTTTTTCTTTTTGTTGTTGGTTTTTACCCTTTCTGTTGATTTAAACTTACACATTATTTTTACTACTCATGCCCAGAGGTCATTTATTCCAAAGCCACTGGACCACTTGAGTACATGAGTGCCACTGTTGAATGAAATGTGTATGTTCAGGTCTGTAAACTTAATAGTGTGACTTGGAGTGCTTCCTGCAGGTGACTCTGACTGCTGAGTATTTACATGGACCATGGTGATATCCAAAAGAAAAATGCTTTTATATTTATAGATTATTTCGTTGAACTATATAAAATGGGTATCAATAAATGTATTTACACCAAAATCAGCTTTTTCATTTGCCTAAGACATGAGAGGGTGGGGTGATAGAACATTGGGTTGTCCCACGTTATCATTTTATCGTCCATTTTCTTTTCCTTGCTGCCTCACACGCCTATGTTTCAGGACTTCAAGTTCTATCCTGATGCAGGAATTTCATGCATTGTGACCAGACATCTTTCCTGGGCTGTTTCTAATTAGAATAGGAGGTCTAGGCCCAGGTGAAAATGGTTTTTTGGTTGTGTTTCATGCTAACAGAACTCACTCATGGTTGGGAATATCTGGGGCCTGGCATAATTGATGTATTATATCTAAGCTAGGAAGGAGATGAATTAAGTAGAACACCATATAAAAAATGTATACCAATTCCATCTTGTGATTCATTTCTTTCAGTTCCTGAGATACTCATTATTGACCCTTAAATGTCAGTAAAATCAATGTTTGTTTATATAGATGCTTATTTAGTTAGGTTGGTCTGAACTAATTGGAGTAAAAAGTATACATTAACTTATGGAAGGGAGGGTGGTTGAAAGATCTTTAATGATTGGGCAACTTTAGAAGTTCAGTTTTAAAACTCTGAAATAGAAATAACAAAAACAGCCCTGGCCGGTGTAGCTCAGTTGGTTGGACACTGGCCGATGCACTGAAAGGTTGCTGGTTTGATTCCTGGTCAGGGCACCTGCCTGGGTTGCGGGCTAGATCCTTAGTGGGGAGCGTGAAGGAGGCAGCCGATCAATGTTATGCTCTTACATCAATGTTTCTCTTACTCTCCATCTCTCAAAATCAATTTTAAAATCTTAAATCAGAAACAGATTGAAAAAATCCAAAATACTATCATATTCTGTGTCATTTATCAAATGGGAACTGAGTCCAGGGGATTAAACAGCCTTGTCTAGGGTTATAGATGATGTGATCAAATAACTGAAGTTCCAGATCAGCGTACTGCTGAAAGTGATACTTGCGCAGGGTTGTAAACTGCACTGACTTGGGTAAATCAAGGTTGGCCAACCTTGTTACAGATCTAGTTGGTGGCCAGGTGTGGCAGCCCAGTGCTGCTGGTCTTGACCTTTAGCTTCAGGCTCCCATTGGTTAAATGGAACTAATGCCTCTAGATGAGTGTAACATGGCACATAGGTGCCCAAGAAATGTTTCTTCCCTACTACTATGGAAAATTATAAATTCAGAGAGTGATTAAGGAGAAAAAGTGAAAAATGGTGAAGTAGAAATAAAGTGAAGAGGAAAGAGGACAACTCAGGAAAAGGGAAATGGAAGGATCATATTGAACTATTAAAGATTTGCCACCTGGCCGGTGTGGCTCAGTGGTTGAGTGTCGACCCATGTACCAAGAGGTCGCTGGTTTGATTCCTGGTCAGGGCACATGCCTAGGTTGTGGGCCAGATGCCCAGGGGGGCATGCGGGAAGCGGCCAGTTGATATTCTATCTCAGCGATGTTTCTATCTCTCCCTCTCCCTTCCTCTCTCAAATCAATAAAGAAAAAAAAAATTTTTTTAAAAAGGATTTGCCTGATACGTTTTGCATCTGTATCGATGTTTATGGTGACCAGAGAGAGCTGAGACAGATGGTGAAATAAAACCTTTAAAATCTTTTGCAGTAAGGGGTTTCAGCTGTTACACACCACAACCTCTCCTGTTCACACACATTCATGTAGACATGCATACAAATGCATACACACACACATTATATATATATATGCCCCAGTATAGGATATTCAAGGAAGGCATTCATGATTTGTGCTAATTTACCTTCTAAATTTTTGGTTCTGTGCCTATACAGAGAAACAAGTGATTTTAAAGATACTTACAACTTTGTAGTTGGGGAAACAGTGTGTGTGATTTGTAGACTGTTAGGGTTTTCTATTTGTCCTCTTTTGTTTTGCTAATATTGAAAGCTCTTCCAATTATATCCAAAAGAGGTTAGTGGATATCATTACTATTTTCCATTTAAGCTAGTAAAGCACCTTTAAACACTCTCCGTTTCCCCCCTGAAGACCCCAAAGGAACATAGTCTTTACAGTTCCTGTACTAGAATGTAGGTAGCAAGCAGTTGTCCATAGCTGGAGTACATTTCTGTTAATAGTATCTTCCTTGGGTTGCTCCTTATAGAGTTGGGCAACTGGACATAGCGAGCCTAAGGAGGGACCAATGATTTTAGGTGGTTTATGTGTATTACCTATGTAATCTTCACAATACCTTGTGAGGTAGGTATATGTTCCTATTTTGCAGATTGGGAAACAGCCCAACAGAGGCTCAGTTGTGAGTGGTGGAGTTAGAATTGAAATCTATGCAGTTTGATTCTACAGCCTTCATCCTTAAACTGCCACTTAACTTTGCTTCCCAAGTAGGGAGAGGGGGGTTTGCTCATGGGACGTTTTACAGAAAAATTTGACAGTTAAATTTTGGAAACAGCCCTGGCCGGTTTGGCTCAGCGGTTAGAGTGTCGGCCTGCGGTCTAGAGAGACCCGGGTTCGGTTCCCGCTAAGGGCACGTACCTCGGTTGCAGTTTGTCCCCAGCCCTGGTTGGTCGTGAGGGTGGCAGCCACTCGATGTGTCCCTTTCACGTCGATGTTTCTCTCTCTCTCTCTTTTCCTCTCTCTCCCTCCCACTCTATCTGTACAAAAAAATGGAAGAATGTCCTTGGGTGAGGATAAAAAAATAAAAATAAAAAAATTTGGAAACAGAATTCTGTAGTCTCTTCTTGGAGATTTACTATGTACAGTCAAATATTAAAGGTTCTGCAGCATTTGAGAAAACCTGCCATAGAGGAGTCTACTGTGGTTTATATCCTGTGTTCCTAAATTTATTTGACTCTTTATAAATGCCTATTCAAGCAGCATACAAGTATACTGAAGGATGCTTTACTGAAATGTTTTCAGTGGGATCAGAAGTATGATTTTTATTCCATTTCCAAGTGTCTTAACACAACTGTCAGCAAACTGGTTGTGAGATAGAGTAAAGCTTGTATATTTCCACAGTTGAGCTTAGTAGCACAGGTTCCTTGAACCTGGCATCTGCTTCCCTTGGCCTGTAGAAATTCTATTCTACTAAACTCGGCCTAAATGCCACATCCTTCACAAAGGCTCTGACCACTCCCTTTTTCTATCTCTGCTCCACTCTCCCCAAACCTTGCCATTGTGTGTGTGTGTGGGGGGGAGGGGTCTGTTCTGTACTCAGGACCTGTCCTTGTAGGTAGTGGTGTGAGAACCATATTATTTTGCTACTCTAGCATTTCCTCAGTGTCATGTGTTGAAGAAAACCCATGCTCTTTTAAATTGTCTCTAATTGCAGTTTTGATGTGAAGGCAGGGCTGATTCTGGCTGTAGTGTCCAATTCCTTAGTGTTTGGCCTCTAGGTGGCAGTGTTGTATCATTAAAATATGGCTTCTAGCTTTCTGGCTCCCACATGTTGGCTCTGTTCTAAAAGTTTAAATTGCCTGTATCACCCAAGTGTACACCTAACTTAGAGATCCAAAGAATTGCTGACGTTATTTCCCCTGAAATAATATTCAGGGCTGATATGAGACATTTTATTGGAACCGGAGCAGTTTGCAATTTTCCCTTTTTGTATCTGTTAACAGCTTTTTAACAGAATTGGATAGAATGAAGGTCATAACATTTGCTTCATAGATTATGGGTTACAAAGGGCCTTAAGAAGACTATACTATCCAAATTCCTCTAGCTGGTGAACTACTTGCTCCCTGTGCCATCTGTTGTATATGTATGTGCTCTTAAGTGCTCCCAAGGAAAGAAATGCCACATATTTGAATAAAAATATCTGCTTTCATCACTTTCCTTTGCCTCAGATAAGGATTGTTGTAATCATTTCACACTTGAGTTAAAATATTGCAAAGGGAAAAGCTGCCCTGGCCAGTGTTGCTCAGTGGTTGTGTCGGCCCATGGACCGAAGGGTTGCAGGTATGATCCCCCTGCCCCAGTCTGGTCACATGCTGGAGGCAACCAGTCCATCTCTCTCTCTCTCTCTCTCTCTCTCTCTGTCTCTTTTTCCCCTTTCTTTCCCTCCTTCCGTTCCTCCGTCCCTTCCACTCTCTCTCTAAAAAAAATAAAAAAAAAATCAATGGGAAAAATATCCTCAGGTGAGGATTAAAAAAAGGAAAAGAAAAGGCTGCTGCCCATTATCCTTCCATAGACACTTGTTTTTCTTTCTTCTAGAGCCATATCATCTCTCCACACTCTCCAGCTGTGACCTTGTTCTGCGAAGACAAATTTTGATGTAAAAAGAACTCGATACCTCAGTGCATCTTTAGAACTGTTTAAAATATAATTGAGAAAGTTGCAAAAGGACAGTTACAATGACGAGTTGAGTGGAAGGAAGCTAATAGGTGTCCCATCCCCCTAACTTCAAAGTGCCTGTTATGTGATGCCCTGAAAGTGTTGCCCTTTCTACTCTAAGATCCTTACAGTAACTATTATTTTCACATAAAAGTTCTTAGTTTACAAATCCTCTTGTGAAATATCTGCAGTCACCACAGATAAATCTTTACTCCTGTTGTCCAATCCCCAGCTCATTTTCGCCAGCACAGCGTTGGCCTTTGCAGTCCCCCTGACTATCTTCATTCTGTTCTCACGTTCCTTTTCTGTTTTCTCGAGGTCTTCCCACATCGTCCATGTCTTGCAAGTCTACTTTTGGGTTCATTTTCCTTTGTGTGATCCAAGGAATCATAAATCATGCCAAAGCCGGTTGTCTTGCCACCACCAAAATTGGTTCTGAATCCAAACACAAAGATGACATCTGGTGTGGTCTCACACATTTTGACTAGTTTTCCCTGCATTTCTCTTGGGTACGGTTGCCTTCCCAGGGTGAAGGACATCAATGACCATTTGTTTCCACTAAAGATGTCTGTTGGTCATGAACTTCCCGGTCTGCATAATTTCTGTGTCATTCATGATGGCAGCTGATCTTCTAGGAGCCAGGGAGGAAAAGAGAAGATCCTTAAACTTCAATACTTTTTTCTAATCCTTACCTGAGGATATATTTATTGATTTTAGAGAAGGGAAGGGAGGGAGAGAGAGAGAAACCTTGATCAGTTTCCCATACTCTGACCAGGGATTGAACCTGTAATCTAGGTATGTGCTCTGACCAGGCACTGAACCCGAAACGTTTCAGGGTATGGGATAATGCTTCAACCAACTGAGCCACCCAGCCAGGGCAAGATCCTTACACTTTAAAAGCATCTTTTGAGCTAAAGTAATCAAATATTAGAAGATTAATTTGATTTAATGTAATATAACCAGAACAGACAGAAGCTCGAGGCCAATGCCTTATTCATTAGGCCACTGGTACAATTTATTTTTTTTAAAGAGAGGTGCTGGTACACACATTTTGGTAAATTGTAAATACTCCTTTTATTTCCATATCCTCTCTCTGATCTCTTCCAATAGGCATGCAAACTTTGTATTCCAGATTATGAGTCAGTTGAGAAGGGAATGTTAATTTATTTGAGCAAACTGGACCTATCTTATTCTACAAAGTAGTGCTAGAACACTGTACTGGGGCTTTGTCCCAGAAAAGGCATTGGTTTTACAGCTTTGGGAGATGAAATGAGAAGTCGGCTTATAGCTCTACCGACCATTTCCCTAACACCTATCTTGACTTTGGACTTAGAGCTATTTGCCATTTCCATGCTTGGAGGATGCCTTTTTGCCGCACGGTAGCTCTTCCTGGTTAGATGTCTAAGACCGAAGGCTCTTTGGGCTTTGTTTTCTTACTACATGGCCCCTGTGGCAGTCTATTGATAGAAATGGGATAATTGAGAAAGGCAAGCTATTTGGCAAAAAGGAATTCATTTAGGTGTCGGGGTCACTGGATCTCAGTAGAAACGCTCTTTGGACAGCTAGAGTGATGAGGCTGGATGGAGGGGAAGAAGGCCAAGCTGAAGATGAGCTAGCACACTTCAAGGATGGGGCAGAACTTTGGGAAGGCCATGGTCAGGCAATGGAAGGAGGATAGCTGGGAAAGAAGTCAGAATGATACTTGCAGAGAAGAATACCAGGTATTCTGTGACATGTGAAATGCAGCAGAGACCTGCAGAATGAGAACAAATAAGAGACCTTGATTTTGCCTGGTGGTATTGGTGACTTTGCAAGACCTCCAAACTGGAGATCTGGGCTACTTTATATTTCTGACTCTCCTCTCCCAATGGATTATTAAAACCCTAAAGTATTTTATTTTTTACTTATTTTCAAGATAATGGTTATAGAAGTGTTTGTTTAACTGGTATTCTTTTTTATTTTACCCCATCCAGGTTGAACCCTTACCACGTTTTATCTCAATTCTTACAGGAGCCTCGGCTTGTCTCTTAGATTCTCTTTATTTTCAAAATCTGGATGAATCTATAATATAATAGTATTATTTTTGTTATAGCAATTATTAGTATCATTAGTATTATGATATTTGAGTGCTTACAACTTGCCAGCCATTATGCTAAGAGCTTTGCTTGTGCTTTCTTATATAATCCACCCAATGTCATGAGGTTGGAGCTATTTTGTGGCCCATTTTACAGATGAGAAAACTGAGACACAGAGAGACTAAGGAACTTGCAAGAACTTGGGCTTGAAGTACCATGTGTCTGATGCCAGAGCAGCGATCTGCCTTCTTGGTGGTAGCAGAGCTCCTTGGAAACCAAGTCTACATAAGGAGGAAGGATAATAGCTACATGGGGACTCTGAACAGCTTGTCCCAGAATTCTTCAAGAGTAGCTGCAGACACCCATTGTGGCAGAGGCAAGGTACTTGTTCACCAAACAAGTTTCCTCTTCTTGGGCACAGGGATAACATTTTCAGCCTCCTTTGCAATTAGCGATGGTTATGTGGTTGAGTTCTGGCTAATAGAATGTGAGTGGAAGTGATGTACACCACTTTCAGGCCCAGCCTCTAAAATTCCCTTCATGCCAAGGAGATGATAAGACTCCAGAATTTGAACTGGGGTATGCTGGATACTCTTCAGGGCAAATTTCTAATGCAAAGAGATCACTGTATGACCCTAGGAATCAATGGATGGGCTAGAGGGGTTCTGAGAACTCCTGAATTTGTGTGCAAAATTACATGTACCAAGTGGACAGAGGGAATCTGGCTTTTCTTTGTATTCTTCAAGGGGTCTACACTAAGAAAGGTGAAGAACCAGTTTTGAATCTGAACACAAACCACTCAGGAAGCATATTTAGAACAGAAATGAAAAACTTGATTTGGCTGAATGTTCTGGATTTCACATTTTTTTCCATGGGGTTTCCAAACTTCCCCTTTATATATGTAAAAACTATAAAAGGAGAGCTTTTCTTGAAACCAACACATTAACATATGGTACAAGTGTCAATGAGCAAGTAAAATAGTCTGGGTGAGTGAAATCATAAATATAAAATGTACTCGTCTTGTGGTCAAACAGCACCTTAGGTCAATAGTCTTAGAAATGAAAGTGAGCCTAGATCATGGTTTACCATCTGCCTGCCAGCTTCCTGTTCTCCGTAGGGCAGAAGTGTCCTCATCTTTCAAATCCCTCGGTGCTCCCTCCTCTAACAAGCCTTCTCTGCTCCTGCCTTTCCCTTCTTGATGTTGACGCAGGGGCGTCAACATGCAAAGAGGTTAGGGAGGAGAGGTACGAAGACAGGAGGGGCAATTAAAAAGGAGTCCTGTTTATTGACTTTTTTAAAACCTAAGAATGCAAAACTTTATGTCAAAATGTACTATACACAAAACAGGAGAAACTCTTAGGAAAAATGTTTGCTAATGTGTAATAGAAAATGTTAATATTCTTAGTACAATTTTACAAATCAGTGAGAAACACACTCCAAAATAAAATTAGGACAAAATATCAGTATAGGACACTGACATGCAAAGTAGAAAAGGCTAGATACACGAAGAACCATAAAACCTCATAAGTAATAGGAAAATGCATATTAAAATAACAACGGTCTTCCATTTCTCTATTAAATAGGCATTTCCTCCCTAAAGGATGATACTCCATGTTGATGAGAGTTCAAGAACAGGACTTTTCACACATGCTTTCACAATCAATTTTAGGATGTTTTAGAACTGATTGATTCTTCTATCTCTTTAAAATATTTGAAAAATCTCTTTTTTATACCTCTGTGACAGCGATTTCCAATTTTTTCACAATGAATATGTATCCTTTTAAAAATAATGAACAATATACATATATGTATTTTAAAGAATCCTATAAAATGTGAAGGGACGATGAGGAGGAGACGTTTATTGATTTTTAACATGCGATAGAGCCCTAGACTCAGAGTGGGGGACCACACGTCTTGTCTGCAGTTTCTATCGTGTCAAATTGCCCTTCTCTTAGGCATCCTCCCCTGGCCCTTCCTTTCAGCTCCTGGTTGGAGCCTGACCATCAGGTCCTCTAGCTCTCTGAGCTTGGCCTGTGCAGTTGCTGTTGTTATGGTGTCTGTCTTTATAGCAGTGGTTCTCAACCCTAGCTGCGTCCTAGAACCACTTGGGGCGACTTTAAATAATAGTGATACCAGGTCCATTCCAAACCAATGATAAGGCTGTCCCCATGGGACTTAATGTCACTGTTGTTGAGAACCACTGGGCTGTAGGCTGGATCCAACCACATCTAGTTGTTTGCCCAGGCCTAGGTCATGTGACATACTGTAGGCTTATTGCATTGACTTAAACAGGTTTGGTCTCCCTGCTCCTCAAGTGCAAAGAATTCTGATTTGCCACTCCTTTGTTTTGTTCTTTGATGTGTCAGAAACACACAGGAGGTGTCAGATGTTTATTTGTTAGTTAGTACACCATTCTTTTTCCTTCTAAATTCCTGGGTGGTGCTAGCTCTAAGTATCTGCAGTTAATACCAGGTTTATTGTAAAAATTTCAAAGCAAAGTGAATTTTGATTCACTTGGTTAAATAAAGAAATATGTTGCATTGCACTATTTGACAGAAGCAAGAGTTAGCCACCACAGGGTAGTTACTGTATTTCTCTATCTCTGGCGCTTGGTAGGTGTTTAATGAATACAGGATGAATGAGTGAATGAATGAGTGAATGACAAGATTGAAACCAGGTGGTACAGTGTCTCTGATTTGATCCTTGTCTCTAGTTAGGGACTCTAGCTCCTTCTACCGATTCTACCATTTACCACTAAATTTTTATTTCAGACTTAAGATGAATATCACTGTTTTGGTGATGTTCTACTCAAAACAACTTGCAAGTCCTAAATAATCTTCAAAGTAAACCAATTTATGGGCTAAGACATGTTCAAGAGTGTTCACTCCAGAACTGGAGCACCTATAGACAGTCTGTCATTTTCTCAAATGCCAGCATTTGCTCTCCTATGAAATTCTCCCTTCCTCCTCTGACTAAAGGCTCTAAAACACAGGTACAAGCCTCACCAAACTTCTCTCGCATCTGCTCTGTCGGCAGGCATGGTACTGTGAAAGCAAATGTCACTGCCGCAGCCATAATTTAAGACGTCCTTTTAAAAAATTCCAATTTCATCATTTCACAGAAGAATAGATCAATATTTCTACAGTTAAGAGTTTAGTTAAAAACCCTGCTGTGCAATGAAATAATGCATCTGCTATTGGCGTAGAGCGACTGGGATGTTAATTCCCTGGTTTTGTGTCAGTTAAGGGCAAATTAGCCTTCCAGCACCAGTCATGACTCATTATGTCATTATGTAGAAGGCACTTACTGTACCTCCACTACTATGCAATTTAGATCCAATAAAAATTGTGACAGCGTTTTTATCCACTTCATTAAGCTACTAATTTCTTGTAAAAAAATGTACATTAATCTTTTTATAGCTTCATGCAGAGTGGCATATTTTTAGACTCTAACATTGATTAGGTCCTGGTTAAGAATAATTTTCACAGTACTTTTAAGAAATGTAAATAAAGTTACAATAATTTAATTTTTCAACATAGTTATGACAGTATTGATCTTAAAATGAACATGTTGGCTGAATTAAATGTGTAGCCCAAATGAAATACAGACTGAATATTTAAACAGGCAACAAATTACAAAGCATGGCTTAACAATACCCTGCAAACAGAATGAAGAGAGGGAGCGTGAACCTCCATGGAAAATATTAATTGCTCGTATTTTAAAAGATGTAAATGGGGATTTTTTTTTTTTGACATCTGACTTTTCTTACCCAAATGTTTAAAAAATACAGTAAAAAATTGTCTTCCTCCTTTGATTTTTCATTCCTTGTGAAGTATTAATGACTCTTCTGCCTGAATGCATTAGGGAGAAGTAGAAAAAGTTCCCTGTGCCAGGGTTGTGATATTAGTAGGTTGGAGTCAGAGAAAATGTGCCCAAGGTTTTCAGAGGGTACTGCAGGCCGTCGAGGGAAGGGTGTGGGCATCTGGGTACTTGATGCCAGGAGCTGTTCCTACTCACTCCAAGCACCCATCCTACCCCCGTCTTTTCTGAACTGGGCTGACCAAGCCATGAGTCATGTCCTCACGGGCCGTAAGGCGAGCTCTAAATGCTGGCTGACATTTGATGTAATTACGCAGATTTCCCACTAGATCCTGACCTGCCTTGCTGGACCTTGTCTCCTCGCTCTGGACTGAGCTGCATTCTGATTTTGCTCCCGCTAGCACTGTAGTCTTCTGCTTTCCCAGGCCAGAGACCCCAGCTCTGTCCTGGCCTCCAAACTTACCCCATTCTAGCCCTTGGCAAGTGTCTACCACACCATCCCCAAGAGGCATGCAGGGAATGAGAGGGGTGTGGGACGATTGGACTTTATCACAGGAGACACATAGAGTGTGAACAGTATTCCGCTTTGGGGTCAAAGACTTAAGATTCTCCTAGAAAATAGTTGTGTCCCCTCTCCATTCTGTCCCTGTCTCCTATGAAAAGGCTTTGTGCTGGATGATTAGAAAGGGCTGTTATAGGACTGAAATCCTAGGGCTGAAGACCTCTCTCTCAAATAGAAATTCATCCCTGATGGCTTGTGTGTGGATTGTGTGGATGTTTCCAATGCTGGAAAGCTCTTTTTTTTAAAACTTATTGAATCCTGTATCTTTCCCGAAAGGATTTAAAGTGGGGGCAGAGAATGGCTTCCCGCCTTACAACATCTTCTTCACTCTCATCGAGACAGGACGAGTCAGAGCAGTTCTTACCAGCCAGTCACACCTCAGTATGAAAGACGCTGCAGCTGCTGCTGAGGGTAATGATGTTCCTGTCACCATTGTCAAGGTCCCTGGTTCTGGGAGTATGATTGTCCCTGAGTAGGTTTGTGTGGGATCAAAGGCCTGTCTTTAGTCTGTAGCCTAAGCAGCTTCTCTCTGGCCCCGGTTGCTCTCTCGAGAGCCCACAGTGGCTGGAAATTCTGCTTTTTGGCTGCCCCAGACCCTGGGCTAAAACAGAGCCTTTTCCCCTCGAGCTTCCCTAAAGCTGCTCCTCTGCAGCGGTGCTGCTGCTTCCCAGCTGTTTACTGCTGGTCACTGCCGTTCCTAATAGCAGCGCTCCTGTGGTTGCTCTTCTCACCCGTGCAGTGCTCCACCCATTAGGAAGAGCGTCGCCACCGCTCCGTGTAACAGGAGAAACACTGAGCTCCGGAGAGGCAGAGTGACCACCCAAAGTCACACGGCCCTGAAGCCGTGGAGCCAGAACTAGAACCCTGGCCTTCTAACTAAAAATCCCGTGCTCAGTATATCAGAGCTTAAAACATGCTATTGGTTGCAGGACAGGATAGTAAAAGCTTAGACACTCAGTTGGGGAGAGTTGGGCTCAACATCCAGCTCTCCCGCTTACTAGTTCACTTAGTTTGGGTAAGCTTAGGTAGCTCACCCAATGTTTCTGAACCTCTGTTTCATCTTATATGAAATGGAGACAAGTACTTTTTAACCTCACATGGTTGTGGTGAGATTTAAATGAGATTAGATGTGCAGCACTCGGCCTTGCACTTAGCACATATTAAACTCAATAAATGGTCGTCCTTGTCATCATCATCACCATCGCCACTACTACTTCATCCAAATCTCGCAGAAGGTATTCATTTATTGATACTTATGATCATAATAGTTAAAATGGATAGGGAAAGATGAGCCTCGGCATGGTGTGTTCTGATGTCCTTGAAGCCTGCTCTTGTATTTCTTGCCGCCTGTGCCCAGCATCATTTTGTCACGCCCAGGCCTGAAGGCTCCTGCCTGCCTCCTTCCTTTCACATGCCGGGGCTCAGAGACGCTGAGCCTCATGGCCGGTTGACCTCCAGTGCTTAGGAGGCTCCCCGGGTGACACCGATGCAGTGGCGGGGGAGGCAGGATCCAGCCCAGAGGAGGAGCTGAGCTGTGCCCCCAGCACCCAGCCTCTCTCTCCAGGAAGAACTGTGTTCTGGGGTCACGTAATTACTCCCCACAGAAAGCTCTTTCAACTTAAGTATAGGGTTCTGTGTGTGTGATGCTGTCTGCAAGGCAACCCGGAGGACTGGCAGGAGGTTAAGTTCTGTTTCTCTTCAAAACAATGATTCCTTTGAGGTTTATATAAATACTCAATCAGTTTCCTATTATGACAACGTGAAGGAGCAGTTGGTTGCATCTTTATAATTAAGACTTGAAGAAAAGTCAATGACAGTGAATAAATTAGTGGGTGTTTTTCGCCCTGCCTGCCCTTCTTTCTCTGTGCACCTTGGTACCCTCCTGGGCCCAGCCTGCTGGCCTGGCCTCCCCTGCCCTAAGCATCAGGCGAGCGGGTGGGCTGTGGCCGCCCTCTCCCCATCAGGCTGTGACGCACCAGAGCAGAGGGGTTTAGGTTTGCAGGCTCCTTTGCCAGATGGCATTTGATACGGATATTGATGTTGACGGCGTTTGGATAATGCCGCTGTCTGTGGCAGGGGCTTTATTACTGTTGTGAACCGCGCAGTCCTGGAGGGAGCCATTCCGTTTAGTTACCTTTGTGTGCGAGTTGCAAATGTTTAACAGACAATTATCAGGAGACAGTGTTCTAGGGGATTCGGGTTTTTCCTGGATTCCCCGGCTGGTTCTGCAGGCGGTCTGCGCCGCAGGGCTCGGGCTCCCTGAGTCGGCGCAGGCTGCCTGAGATCATTCGCTTTCCCGCATGATCTTGTCACCCTGATCATTTCCGTTTGTCCTTAGACAAGACTTGCCCATTCTCGGGGGGTCTGCTTTGTTGCAACCTCTCCATACCAGATACATCAAAACCCTACCTTTTACACTTCCTGGGGGAGTTTGAGCTTCTTCCTATTAAAAATGAATAATAAAATCCTCTGCTTTCATCCTAATGGGGTTAGTAGGAGGTGTTTAGCTTTTTATAGCTACCTAGGTGATGGAAGGAGGCAGATGAAGCCATCACAAAATTAAGGAAGAGGTCATCATTAGAAGGCCGCGGACCGAAGTCTTTTAAAAGCATTTCTGGTCTTAATTCAAAGCTCCTCTCTGGAGAGCTTCAGCGAGTAGAGGCCACAGGTTTCCTCTGCTGGAACCAAAGCTTTGGCAAGGTGGGGACTGTGCAACGCAGGCTTCTCTCTTCAAGTCCTGTGGAAGGACCAGTCCCTTCAGAGCAAATATGGCACTTTCAAGATGGGTTATCTGGAGAATAGTTAGGCCTGTTTCCTTAGATCGCCCAAAAGCTCTCGTGAGAAATGGATGAACAAATGAATGGGACCTCAGGTGTTTTCCTGGGTCCTGGAAAATGGTTCCAGAGGCTGGGCTGGCAGTTGCTACCAACCAAATGCTCCTGGGAGCTGAGATATCAGGCAAGATGGGAAATCAGGAGGCTGAGCCGAACTTCTGGAAACTGTACAAATGGATTGTTGTGTGTGCTCCCAGCACAGCTCTAAATCTGAATACAAAACAGAGAAGATGCTCTTTTGCTCCTTTCAGACTAATGATTTTGTCCTTTTTCCCTCTCCTCCTCATTTTATTTCTTCATCTATAACATCTGCAAGAGGGCAGCCAGACTAATAAAACTGTGCTAAGCTCGCCTAATGCCAGCCATTGATCCAAGGGTGGGACCCGATTAATCAATGGGATTTTAGCGATGTTCACGTCCCCGAGGGACATCAGGCCCAAAGACAGCTCTCGCCTCAGCGGAGGGGAGGAATCTGAGAACGGATGGAGCTGTGATTCTCTCTGTGCGGATTCTGGCAGGTGGGGAGAGTCAGGGTGACCACCCCCCAGGAACAGCCTTTGTGGCAGTTGCAGACAGCCACCGTGGGTGTTTGATGGCTTTGCTTTGGGGATGTTCACATCCTCTGCAGTGCGACATCACTGCAGGATTTGCTGGGCTCCTGGGGTGGGTGCTGTGGGAGATGGAGGGGGCTTTCTAGAATAGAGAAAACCTCACCTGACATAGAGACACCTTTCACATACCTGCAGGCTGGAAGATCATCTCCTCTAACTCCCCCTCCTTGTGCAGTAGAGGAAACCTAGGCCCAGAGAGGGAAGGACCTTGCCCAAGGTCATCCAGTGAATTAGTAATGCTGCAGAACTGGAATTTAGGTTTCCTGGGCCAAGCTCTTTGCCTTCTCTGTATCTATAAAGTTGAGTTAGGATCAGACTCCGTTGAGCCACATGAGAAAAATCAAAGGGCTGATACAAGCAGTTGTAGAGAATTTAGGCAGGGCAGAGACACCCAAGCTGAAGCATTCAGTTTCAAAAAAATCATAATACATTTGGAAAATAGGCTACATATTCCTTTTTTTCCTGAACATGTTTTTTATTGTATGCTATCACATTTTTAAAAAGTGCATAAAACATAGATACAATTTGATAAATAAACAATAAAGTCAATACCTACCTATACAACCACCACTCAGGTCAAGAAATAAAGTATTTCCAGTTATCCCCAAAGCCCACTTCATGCCCCTCTTATCTCAAATTCCCCCTCCTAGAAGTAATCCCTATCTTCACTTTTGTGATGGCCCTTTCCTTGCCTTTCTTCATAAATTTTCCACAAAAATAGCTTATTGCTGCCTGTTTTAAACTCTGTGTAAATGGATCCATCCTGTATACATGTGCTCTTTGGTGTCTTCTTTCTTTTATTGTGAGAGCCATCTATGTTGTTACCTGTAGCTGAATTTAATTCATTTTCACTGCTAGTATATTTTACATGAAAATTATCTTAAAGAAACACACTGAACCCTGCCCTGTAAAATAAAGTGTGATCCATTATATATAGTTCACACTCAGAAGTGGGTATTGGAACAAAGGTACCTCAAAAAGGTTGATTTTTGAACTTTGGTTCTGGCTGCCCTGACCAAACACCAACTTCTTTTTATTTAGTTTTAGGGACCTGATTGTTTCATAAACTCCCTCAAAACATACAGTAACTTAAGGTGAATAGGATTGTGCTGGGGTCCAGATCTCCATGCCACTGGGCAGGGGGGAAAATCCCAGAGTTCCTTGCTTTGCCAATGAGGCACCTGATCTAGTCTGTATGCCCCCTGGGGCAGGAGCTATTTTATCTGTCTTACATCTCCAAGGCCCAGTACAGAGGCAGTCCATAGCAGGAGATAATAAAGGTCATTCAGTACAGCCCTTCACAGGAAGCCTGACTTTCCTCAACAAAAGGGTCTTCAGTGACCAGTGACTGAGGAACTATTTCCTTGGTGGGCTGGTGGAGGCCCCAGATGCAAAAAAAAAAAAGTCAGCTTAGTTATAGAAGCAAGACTCTTGATCATCCTTAGTATATTTGTATCTTATATTCAAAAGGACCTTAGAAAGGTCAGTGTTAACCAAAGACTCACCATTTCTCAAGAAATTACATAAAAGGGAGTGTGGGAAGAGAAGCTCTTATTAAAAACAAACAAAGCCTGCAATATGCTTTTGCAGGAAGCTACTGGAGAGCTGGGTGGGGCTGTTTCAGTTCTCCTGCTCCGAGGTGTAGGGTTGGGGGCCACGGAAGCTTCTCCAGGTGGCTCTGAGCCAGGGTCTGTGAGCGTCCTGCTTAGTTGGGAGAGGAAGCTGAAAGTGAGCCCATCTCTGCTGCTTCTGTAGGTTAGACTGGCTGGACAGCAGTCTGATGGGCTCTCTGTCTTCTCTACCTGCTGGTGCTCAGTGAGCTTCACCTTACCCAGCCAGGCCAGGCATCAGGACAGCTACCATGATAACTGGAGATGCACATGCGCATTGTTTGAATTATTATTATTACTTTTTAAATCCTCACCTGAGGGTATGTTGAGAGAGAGAGAGGAAGAGAGAGAGAGGAACACTGATGTAAGAGAGAAACATCGATTGGTTGCCGTCCCTACATACCCCCCACTGGGATCAAACCTAGGTGTGTGTCCTGACCAAGAGTTTAACCTGCAAACTTTAGGTACCAGATGATACTCCAACCAATTGAGCCACACAGTCAGGGCTGAATTATTTTTAAATTTAAAAATATTAAAAGCTCATCCTTTAAGAAAGACCTTAAAATATTTAGGACAGCACTGGCCAGTTTGGCTCAGTGGTAGAGCGTTGGCCTGTGGACCAGTGACTCGTGGGCACGTACCTCGGTTGCTGTTCGTCTCCGGGGTCGTGCAGGAGGCGACCAGTCGATGTGTCCCTCTCACGTCAATGTTTCTCTCTCTCTTTCCCACTCTCTCTCTCCCCCTCTCCATCTCTCTCTGTCCCACTCTATCTGAAGATAAATAGAAAAATATTCTCAGGTGAGAATTAAAACAAAAATATTTAGGACAATCAAGGCTTATTGTAGAATCACCTCTTCCCACCCCACCAGGGCCCTAGGAGACTCCCAGAACTTTCATGGAATTCATCTGGGAAGTTAAAAATTTATATGGTATTTTTCTTTTAGGCACTCACTGTAACTGCACGTATTTATTTGTTGGATTGTTCATTAAGTCAACCTTTCCCACCAGATGTGAATCCCCACCTCTTTGGCCAGTATTCAGCTAAGGGATTAGTAGGTACTTGGTAATGGGTAAATATTTATTGAATGTGTGCTGGGTGATTGCTGAGGGGTCTGACTCAGTTGTGGATTGAAAGAAAAAGACCTCTGACCTCATCCACGTCTCCGAAGGACAGTTCAGAACTCTCTCCCAGAAGCACAGCCCATAAGCCCCCAGGGGAGCCCTGGTAGGCGCGCCGGGGAGGCCCGCCTTCCTGGAAAGCCTGGCTTGGAATTGTCTTCAAAAGCTGCGACGCAGCCCCCGGAGTTTGAGCACGAATAAATCATTAGCATTTTATTTACAATTCTGGATTTACAATTCCTAGAAAAGGATCCTGCTGTTCAGTGCGGATTCCCGCTTTGCTGGCTTTTTGCAGCGCCTCCTTCTCCCGTCTATGGGGGAACCGGGTTAGCTGATGACTCGGTTGTTCAGGAGTGGGGTATGAGCTGCGGGTGGCCTCGAGGAAGGAGGGCGAGCCACTCCCCAGGTCTCGAGTTTCCCGACGACCCTGAAAGAAGTCGTAGCATCCCTGTTTTACCGGGAAGGGCTTGCTTCAAACAGGGCCAGGAACTTGTCCAAGGTTACACAGCTCGTACTGAAGTTTGCACGCTAGTCCTTGGCCTCCAAGGCCCAGCCGAGCTGCCGCAGACCCGGGAGCTCTCTCCGCCCTGGCCCGGCTCCGGACACCCTCGGCGTCTGCGCCGCGCGCCCGCTAGATGGCAGCCTTGGTCTCCGCCGCACCACGCGCGCCGCCGGGGCTCCGCGGGTGCCGCGGCCTGGCTCAGAGGGTCTGGCTGGAGGCCCCGCGGGCTGCTCCGTCGGAGGAGCTGCCGTTGGCACCCAAGCCCTGGGTTACAGGGTCCAAGTGACCAAAGGAAGAGGGTTGCTGGAAGCAGTTCAGGCTCCCCTACCTGGAACGAAATGGGGGCTTGTTCCTGGCTCTCCATCTGGGGGTCCGAGGGCATGGCGGCTCCCGGAGTGCTCTACGGGGTGGCGGGCACTTTCAGCCTTGGGCGATCGGGGATGCACGCACAGGCCCGGAGGGGCGGCGTGGGGTGGGCCAGCGAGGTCGTGCGGGGTGAATTACTTGGTGGGAAGTCCCCCAGCTTATCCTGATCTGGTCCCTTTGGAGGTGCCCTACGATTAAACCTTCTCCCTTACCTCTCCCCCAGACTTGAGCGTTCTGAAGCTCGCACTAGCTGCGTGGTGACCCGGGTAAGTCACTGCCCGGCTTCTAGGAAACAGTGATGTTCCCCTGACCCAAGACTCACAATGGCAGGCGGAGTCATCCCCTCTATCCTCAGGGCCACACCTTTAGGTAGCGTGATTGAGACTGGTGCGTCTCTGAGCTGGCACACTTTGGGACCTGGGCCCAGCCACTGGAGGGAGATGTCTGTTAGAGGAGGTAGTGGTGGAGCCAACCCTGCCTTTTCCAAAGTAGAGGGGAGGTGGGACCCAGGGGGCTTTCAGCCCTGTTGTCTCTGGAGTGCACGATAGGAATTGTGGACAAAAAAGGGACCACATACTAAACCTGCTAAACTTGGGGGAGGCCTACATGGTGGCTTTACAAACTCAGAGACCGAAAGTAACCACATAAGATTGTCTGAAATTAAAACTTTCTAACTAAAAGTGAGTCATGGCTGGTAGTCAAGTTCTATACCAGTTATCTTCCCTGACAAAGGTCAATCTTCACCTTAATTGAGCCTGTGTATTGTCTTTTTTCATCTACAATAACATTCCTTTGGAATGTCAGGGTAATCACCTTTTTCCAGAGCCCTCTGGGCACAATCACTGCCTCAGAACAGGAGACCACAGAACCCCTCATTGTTTTCGTGTTCTTAACTGTTAACTGTCCTGTACCCACCAATGCAAATGAAGTATGTGTCTGTCTATTCAGTTTACTTTTTATCCAGTCCCAATGATTTCCTTGCTTTGCTTTCTCCCTTCTCCTTAATCTATCACCAATGGATTTCATGTAACCCCTTACATCTTGTCCTTTGAGTCTAATGTATGAAATAAGGTGCAAAACTGCCATTCTCAGGAGCATCTTCTCAATCCGTTGAGATTTTGCTTCCCAGCAATTGTCATCAGTTTGGCTCAAATAAGCTCATAAACATTCTCTACAGGTTTGGACATTTCTTAACCTCAACAGAATTCATGAATTCATTTTATTGGCCCCTTTCTTTTGGGCTCCAAGTCTTAGGGTCTCTGCCTTTAAGGGTCCTACATAACTCTGCTGAGAGCTGCCTCCTGGGCAGGTGAGGTCTACAAACACTCTCGCCTCCCTCCTCCAGTCAAGTCCCTTCTCAGGAGGTAGCTTCTCTGCTTTCTAGGAGGAAGGGGGGCTCAACTAGCATTTGTCTTGGCCTAGTGGCCACCTTTATGCATTGGCCAGGGACAGGCCTGAGCTGCTTCAGGTATGGAGGAATTGGACCTTGTCTGGCACTTGGAGGTGGGGCCATTGAGGCTAAGAAGGGGAAGGCTTTTGTCGAGGTCACCACAGGGAATCCAAGTCTCCCACTCCAGGACTCTTGCTCCTGCAACCTGCTCAAAAGACTTTTCTAGTTGAGATTTGACAGTCCTTGCAAAGTTTGCATTTTGCATTGTCCCAGAATGCATAAACCAGTGGGGCCCAGGAGTGGGGGATGGCAGGCATTGAGGGGCCATGCCTTCCCCAACTGGGGCCCTGCAGGTTAGGTCCCATGAGGGCGGCCCTGTGGAGTTAGGGAACTGTGGAGTGAACATCCGCTGATCCTAGAGGTAGTCCCCAGGAAAGGGGCCTGCCAGACGACGTGGAGAGCTGTGAGTAACTGGTATCCACCACTACCCCTCTGTTAAGATCACAATTTCCGTGACAAGAGCCCCTCTCTGATGAAGCCTTGTCAACTCGCCTTAAGCCGAAATGCCTTAGACTCGCCCCCCCAAACCCTGTGAATGTGGGATCCTGGGCGTTAAGGGTGCCTTGCCCAGGCAGAAGGCGGCAGAATTCGATTTTGAAGCGGACTTGGACGAAGCATCTATCAGGCCCACCATCAAATTACTCGGTAATTATTCCGCACGGCCCTGCGATCCGCCGTGGTCCCCGGCAGGTCGGCCCGCAGACGGAGAGGGAAGGTGAGTGTCCCCGGACGCCCCCTCGCGCGCTCTGGGCAGAGAGGGCCTCTCTGAACGCGCCGATAAGGCCCTTTGACCGCGTGCACGGACCTGCAGCAGCCGCTGTCTTTATTGGCAGCCGGAGAGGCTGTTTGGGGAAAAGAAAAAACTTGGGTCGGCGGCGGCAGTCTTGCAAAGGGGTAGCCACGCGGTCTGCAGCGCGTTCTGTTCCTCGCGCTGCCGCCCTCGGCCCTCGGAGCCTGCTGGGGAGGGGAGAGGAGGAGGAGGTGACCGAGTTCACGTCCCCACCGCCGCCTCTCCTGGAGTGATGGATGGCTGTCTACTGCGGCGGGGACGCCTGCACAGCCCCCTCTGCGGGGAGCGCGCTCAGCCTCCCACGCTCGGCGCTGGGGCTCGGCAAACGCCCTTTCCCCAGTGCCGGCGACTGCGGGCTCCGGGGCAGTGAACTTGGCTGGTTACTTTGCGTTAATGAGACCTTCCTTTTTGGTGGCGTGCTATCTATGGCAATCTTGCACAAACGTCCGTCTCCTCCTCCGGGCTCCACTGGCCCAACCAGACCCACGTGGGTCCTCCTTCCTCAGATGCCTGAGGCTCACGAGGTGCCAGGATTCACCTCAGTTTTCTTTGGGTGGCTTGTCCTTGGGTTAGGGAACAACTTACCTCTGTGAAGACAGATCAGAAAGGGTGGCTCATTTCTTCTTTAAAAGCCAGTACACTTACAAATTCCATTAATTGAAGGCTTTAGTTAATCGGTTAATTACAGGAATTAGATTCTATTTGGACTTTCTTCTCCTTTACCCCAAAATGTCCTTAGTAAATCTTTTGTAGTTGGGAATTCTGAAATAAAAACAGGGGTGTGGGTTAGGAATGGGGGGAGCTCCTCTTACTGAAGGACCTTTATTCTGTAGTTTGTCTCATGTCAGGGGATCCTTAGGTTTAGTTCATGATGAAAATCCAAATCCCAGCTGTGGCTTCAGGGCAGGATATGTGGCTGCAGCTGCATCTGGGGTGCTTAAAAAACCACCTCACCAACAGTAAAGATGATGAAAAGAATGTACTGCAGGTAGGAGTTCTTGGGCACCTACTATGTGTCAGCTACTGTGCACTTTATCTCTGGTATCTCATTTAATCCTCAGAGCAGACCTATAAAATAGATGCTATTATTATTCCCATTTGGAGAAATCTTGAGGCTCAGAGAGGGGAATTAACCTGTTTAAGGTGACACAGCTGGAAAGGCTCAGAGGCAGAACTCAACCTGAGTCCTTCTGTTTCAAGGCCCTAGACTTCATCACTCTGCTCTGGTGTACAAACTTGCAGTTATCTTGCTGCAAAGCACATGTGTACGTTTCTCTCTCTCTCTCTCTCTCTCAAAACAGAGCAAGAAACAAAACCAAAAAACCCAATTCTCACTTTCCAATGGGTCACCCAGATCAAAGGAAGAAGAAACTGCTGAGTTTCATTGCTGGCTTCTATAAAAGAGAAGTTGTCTTAAAAAAAAAAATCCATTAGTTTAACTAATAGTTAATGCACTAACTGTGGAGTCATCTGGAATGTCTTCCTCTTGTCATTCCTCCCAGCGTGCCCCAGAGTCCAGCTGGCGCTGGACAAATCTGTCCTCCCTTGGTACCTCGCATACTTGCCTCTCCCCTTCTGAGGATGGAGAGGGCTGCCCAGTGAGAAACCTCCACATAGGCTGCTCAGCCAAGTTGGCTGTGAATTGGCCCAGAGCCACTGGGAGCGAGAAACTTTCAAATTTCAAAACTGCCCTGGGCCAATTTAATAAACTTCTGCCACCTCCATCCTCTCCACATTTTTGAATTCTCAAAAATTCACTCCCATCTAAGACGCATACAAGAGTGGAAGGATTTTGGAATGTTAATAATGCAGAATTTTACAGCATAGCAAGGTGAATTCTCAAGGGGTAATGGTTAACATCTGCTTTCTCTTTTCCCAAGATAGCAGTGGGGAAACCTGTGCTCTGTATGCGTGCACACACACCAAGCCAGGATTGTGAGCTGAGTTTCCCTCCCTCTCAGCAAAGAGGTAAATTGTCCCCAGATCCAGCACTAGGAACACTAACCAGAAAACTTGGATGTAGCAAGAGTGACAGTAGTAAAAAAAACACACACAAAAAAACAAAGCCAGTGTCTCAGGGGGCACTTTCGGGACTGTGAACAAGACCCTTTCTTCCAGGGGGTCTGGAAAATGGCAAGAAGCTCTCTGCTTCCTCCCAGTGGGGCAATTCTTAGCAATCAGCATCAGAGCTATGGTCCTGACATGTCCCCTGGGAAGCAGCAGGATGCTTTGTATCAGAAGGAGACAAACTGAGAGAACTCAGTCTCTAGTTCTAGATACAAACCCTGGAGCATTTAGGGGTGAGGGGTTGGGTGGGGACTGTCTATGCCTGTCCTCTATGAGGGTTTCTGTGCTGCTGCCCTCGTATCTGCCCTCCACGGGAAGGGTAGTGACTAACCAGTGGGCTCTGGAAACAAAGGCACCTGGGTCTCAGCTCCAGATCTGCCGTGTGAACCTGAATAAGTGAACTCCCGAGCCTCAGTCTCCTCATTTGTGAAATGGAGGTAACAACCCAGGCCTTGTGGGGTGTGTGTGGGTTGCTTAGCACAGAGTCTGGCCCAGTGTGTGGTAACCATTTTTAGAAAACCACACATACATATAGTCCACACTTCTTTTCTTTTTTTTTGATCCTCACCCAAGGATTTTTTCCCACTTATTTTCAGACAGAGTGGGAGGGAGAGCAAGAGAGAGAAACATCGATGCGAGAGAGACACATCGATTGGCTGTCTCCTGAATGACCCAGACCAGGGCAGGGGACCGAACTGCAACCGAGGTACGTGCCCTTGACTGGAATCAAACCCAAACTGGCCAGGGCCACACTTATTTTCTAAGACACATTTTACACTCTTTGAGCTGCTAATTTTAGGGAATATAATGTTCTGTGACTTGGAACCAGGTGACCCAGCATATAATTTCTGATTTAGCCTTGACCTAGAGGTTCATTTGAATAGATCTATGGAAATGATCCAGATTCAAATCTAGGAGCAGTGCAGACATCCTTTTTAAGGGAATCTCTTGGTTGGTTTTGTCGGTTAAAAAAAAAAAAAAAAGACCCAGAAGTTATTATTAAAAATGAAGGGTGCCAACCTTGTGCTTGCAACTATCTAGGGATTTTTATCACGGGATTTGGGGCTGAAACAAATGCTTCGATATGTTGTAACAGCATCTTGCAGCTCAGAGAGATGTGAAGACCAGGCCTCATTGTAAAGATGCCATTCTGGCTGAATATTGGAAGCCTTGAACTGGTGCACCGGCTTCTCGCTTTCACTTGCATAATGCAATTTAAATCCCTTGTTAATTTCCAGGTCGAGTTTCATTCATGAGGATAATCTTTAATTGATGTTAAATATAGGGATCAAGTTAAGTGCATTATTTCTTTTTTACAAAGTGCTAATTGTTCATGTTCTCATAAATTATTTTCTCTTCTCGTGTAGCAGGTTTTATGAAAGAACTTTTCAGCCAGTGCTTTTAACCTCATTGTATGAATATTATCCTGTAATCAGCAGGTCGTTCAGATCCTTCCTGTGCTGATGATTTCTCTGTCACCCTTCAGAGCAGAAAGGAGAAGAAAAATGAGCTCGTTTTGAGCGTATGTATATATGGGCAGCTCACAGACATTAAAAAAAAATTTATACCCAAACATGTTAAACTCTAAGCACATGTTTCAACTGCTCTGTTCCTACTGAGACTGTTAAGGGAGTCAGCCTAAATCTACTATTTTTTAAAAGGTCCAAACAAGTTATTAATTTAATTTTTTAGTTTCAATTGTGGTAAAAGATCCATAACATAAAATCTACCGTCTGAACCATTTTTAAGTGTAAAGTTCAGTCATGTTAAGTACATTCACACCGGCCACCAATCTCCAGAATGCTTTTCATCCTACAGTTGAACTCAATCATTCACCAACAACTCTCTATCCCCCTCCCGAGCCCCCGGAAGCCACCTTTCCACCTCTGTCTCTGTGACCTGGACTCCTCCAGGGACCTCATATACGTGGAAATATATAGTGTTTATTCTTTTGTTACTGGCTTATTTCACTTAGCATAAGGCCCTCAAGGTTCATCTGCGTGTATGTGGGAATTTCCTTTTTAAGGCTGAATAATATTCTGTCTTACCACATTATGTTCATCCATTTATCTGTCGATCGACACGTGGCCGGCTTCCACTTTTTGGCTGTTGTAACACTGCTATGAATTTAGGTATAGGTATAGTCCGAAACTACTTTTGGTTTTCATTTATTCTAAAAATGCTTCACCATATTCAGAAAAGGCCCTTTGCTGAGTTTCTGTAAGGAGATGAGAAAGAGGCTAAGCCTGCCCTCAGGAGCTTGAGTAAAAAGAAAAGACAATAGCAGCACCTACTATTTACTGAGCTCTTTCTGCATCCTATTATTTAATCTTCACTATGACCCTCTGAGGGAGATGCTGTGTTATTTCTATTGTGTACATGAGGAAAGTGAAGTTCATTTGCCCAAGATTATCACAGTCAGGGGAACTGGGATTTGAACCTAGATCTGTTTGACTCAAAAACTGTGCTGTTAACTCAAACAACACTGTGCCCCTTGCAAGGGCATAAAAGGAAGGCGAGGGAGCCACAGCCCTTGGGGGAGCCACAGACAATGAGCTAGGAAAGTTCAGAGGGGCTGAGATTGCTTCCTCTTGGGATCAGAGCAGACTTCTTGGAGGAAGTGATATTTGGGCTGGAGCTGGAAGGATGAGGAGGATTTGGGTGGGCAGAGATCGGGGGGAAGAGATGGGAGGGAAGGGCATCAAGAACAAAGATGCAGAGGCAAGAAGGCATGAGGAATCCAGGGCAAGGCAAGGGCTTTGGGTAGAGTATGAAGGTACTTCCTGGGAAACGAGACTGCAGAGTTAACACAAGGAATAAAGCCTTCGGAGCTGGAAGGGCTGAGCGATGGGGACTCTCACGTCACAGGCTAGGAAGCCAAGGTTGCAGGAGGACAACAAAACTCCGGTGTCTAGACTGCAGGCCAGCACCCCTTTCACAGAAGACTGGTGGTGGGGGTGATGGGGAGCCACTGAAAATGTCTCAGCAGAGCTATAGCGTGGTTCGGACCACCTGGACATTTTGACCTTGTATTCTGAGCCCCAGAACCACAGGACAGTCTAGACATGAGAGTGGTGTCGGGCAGTAAACACACACCAGAGCTGTTGTGACTCGGGAGCCCTACTGGTGTTGGCTGTGAGCCTGTGCTGAGGGGACAGGGCTGCCCCATCCCTCCAACTTCTGCAGGAAGCCAGTCATTGTCTCCCTGCAAAGCTACTGAGTTTGCTTCTCCCTTCGTGGGTACATTTCCAGACTTAGACACAAGCAAGCGACCGGAGACAGTGTGGGCAAGCAAGGTTAGGAACACGGGCTCTCGCGTCAGACAGATGTAGGTTGGAACCCGCCTCTTTGTGCTGTGGTTTTCTCAGTGTAAAAAAGAGGAAGCACAATAGGACTCTCGTGCAGTGTCAATGAAGTGCTGTGTTGAAGACGGCAGGGTGCCTGGCATTTGCAAGCACTGGTTCAGTGTTAGGACTGCTGTGGGTATTCCCGAGGTGGCTCAGCAAGATACTGTTTCCGAAGCAGCAGCCCAGTCGGGGGAGTCAACACTGGCACTCGGGCTGCAGATCCTGCTGGAAGAACAACAGAGAAACCAAACAGGGCCCAAAGGCCGAGGTCAGGTGTCAAGTGTCTGATATTTGTATTTTGACAGCCCTGCTTAAGTCAGAAAAGCTTGCTTCTTAGGAATGAAAAAGTCAGACCTTTCAGTTCTTTCATCCATTCCACAAATTACTATTTGTTAATGGCTTACTATGGCAGGCACTTCCCAAACGATGCCTGCCATGCGGGGAGCTGAGCACCGCGCAGGCTGGGCCTGGCACTGTGTAACCCCTACCCAAGGCATGGCCCTTCACAATCTATTAAAGCTTTTTGGTGTGTGCTTGTGGCAGGATCTATTTTTGACATATGAATGCATTTTGCTTTTTTTTCTCTCTCTCTTTTCCCCAATCCCTATGCTCCAAGCCAACAGCCTGGCCCTTCCAATTCCTGTGCCTCGGGGTTTCTCGCATGGAGCAAAGCGGTTGATTGAAGAGAGGACTGTTCTGCAGAAGCCAGAGCTCCTTGAATGAATGATACCGGTGTCTTCGTGCGGGGAGTGCCTTGGAAAGCATCAAGAAAGAGAAGACGGAGCCTTCACGAACCTGGAGTGGGAGAAGCTGGTGGGTCCCTCCAAGGGAACCACAGGGACCCCATTTCCAGTACAGATGACATGATTTTAGAAAGCTGACTGTCTGGCATGGAGGTAGCAAAGCTATCTGGCCAAAGGGGCTGTGAGGCTGGGCTTCCCAGGCATGTCCTTGGGACAGGCATGTCCTCAGGAACAGATGACTGCTGGTGACCAGAGGGCCTCTCAGAGGCTTGGTGCTGCCCAAGACTCCAGGATCCCTGGGCAAGGAAACACCCCAATAATAACTGATTAAATTGCTCATGGTTTTAGAGGGCTGGATCTTCAGAGCTGGGCTTAAACTTATTTAAAGAAAATAAAAATGTTCCTTGGACATGTTGAGTTTGCACTTAATACCTGCCACACTCCATTTTAGCCACAAGGCCCTGGGAGGGGCGTCAGGCAGGCTGACCACTTGACAGGTGTGCAGGGAGGCGCGCGCAAGCGCACATGGCCAGGAGGAGCCAGGGTGACTTTCTGTGGTGACCTCGATGTTTCAGTGCAGGTGTTTGCTTGCGCCCAGAGATGTGTTCCAGGGACCCAGGGGAATGTGAGTGAGTGGTGCAGCTGGGAGGGCTGACAGATCAGGACAGAGGCCAAAGCTGTGGCTGAAACACCCCGGGAGGAGTCATTCTTTCATCTTTTCATTCAGTCTCTTGTTCAACACAGATGCAAAGCATTTACTAGCCTGGGGACAGTGCTGGGTTCTCAGCACTGAGCATGACGCCATTCCCCCGTGAGGCTCATGGCTCACAATCCAGCATGAGAAACCCAAGGACACAGGGCTGTTCTGGGGACTCGGGAGTTTTCCTAGGCTGGAGGGGTTGGGAGCAGACAGTGGGAATGGGAAGGTGGTTTTCAGAGGCTGTAACATCTGAGCTGCATCTTGAAGGGCAGGTGAGTAGTAGGATAGAATGATGGGAGTTCAGGCCGAGGGGAAAGCATGTCGAGAGGTCAGAGATGGTGTGTTGAGGGATCTGAGGGGACTCATAGGATGGGTCAAGTTCTGGGAGGGTGTGAGTGGATCTGTGCAAGTGTGTCGGTGAAAGGGACACCATGGCTGCCCACGGTCCTGGGAGAAAGCCTCAGCTCCTTGCCGTGGCCCACGGTGTGGCCCTCATACTTCGCCTTCTGCCCATGGCAGTGTATGAAGGCTTCTGTCCTCGCGTCCTGTTCTCCAGCCCTTCTGACTTCCTCCAGCTCCCCCATCACGACTCCTCTCTTGCTTCACTCACAGATGCTGTCCCCTTTTCCTGGAACTCACTTCTTCTTTGCTGTCCAACCTACTTAACTTTTAAAATGATTTTTACTTGTACAAGTAATGCATGAACTCTTATCTTTTTAAAGATAGTTTTATTTCGATATAATCCACACACCATAACATTCACTGTTTTATGTGTACAACTCAGTAGTTTTTGTATATTCACAAAGTTGTGCAACTATCACGAATGTTAACGGCCAACAGCGCCAGGTGTAACCAATGAAGTTAGACCTTGGTCCTTGAGTTCGGCTGAGAAAGAATTTAGAGTCAAGAACTCTAATTATAAGAGAACATTTATTTAGAATATCACGGAGGTAGAAGAATTGAGCCAGCTGGGCTGTGTGGACTCAGGAAAGTTTACAGAGGCAAAAGAAGGGCCCTTGGAGCTTAGGAGAAAGGAAGCAAGGGTATGAACCTTGAGGGAAGAGAAGGGGAAGGAAAGGAGAGAGAGAGAGAGAGAGAGAAAATGTGCCGGGTCCTTGGTCTTAAAGGGTTTTATCTGTTTTCTAAAGGGAGGTCTCAGTGGAGGATCTCAATAGACTATACATCAGCTTTCCAGGTGTGTCCTTTTCAGGGTCCTGTTCTCTACTGATTGTTTGGTGTTGTCATTAGTTATTGCAGCTGGTCCTGATGTCAGTCATGGTGTCGCTTTGTCTGGTTTTGCTGCTTTTCTGGGCCTGGAGCTGAAACACACCCGAGGCCTATATGTTATCTCTAGTTTGACTAAATCTCTGCCTCTGTGGTCAGTAGACTCGAAGCTTTGTTCCCGAGATTATTTGAGGTGGGCCAGAACGCCACTGTCCTGAGGGCTTAGTGCTTAAGGGAGTGGTCATGCAAGGGCTTGTATGGGAGTCGTACGAGGCTATCCCCCCGCTCCCTTATTTCTCCTCTAAAGGGGTCTACCACATGACTAGCTACATGCCAGGGGAGGAGAGGTCAGGGGAGGGTCCAAACCGCATGACCAGCCATATGCTAGGGGAAGAAAGGTCACTCTGGGTGCAAGGTCCCACTCTACAATACTTGTCTTCCCAGTTTTGCCCGTTGCTAGGCACCGGGGGCTTTCTGCCCTGGTGACCTGGCCTGTTGTTCCTACTCTGCTCATGTCTGTCTTACTGCCTACTATCATATATCACCAATATCTAATTCCAGAACATTTCCATCACCCCAGAAAGAAACTTTGTACCTGTTGTTGTTTTTTTAAAAGTATTTTTATTGATTTTTTTTTTTTAATGGAGAGAGTAAGGGAGAGGGACACAGAGAGAGAAACATCAATGTGAGAGCGAAACATTGATCGGCTTCCTCCTACATGTCCCCCACTCGGGATCTAGCCCACAACCCAGGCATGTATGTGGCCTGAGCAGGAATCAAACCACCAACCCCTTGGTGCACAGGACGATGCCCAACCAACTTAGCCACACAGGCCAGGGCTTGGTACTTTGTACTTATTAGTAGTTATTCCCTGTTACCTGTTCTGATCTCCATCTGAGAACCCTCTCCCAACCACCCTCTCCAAAACCACCCCAGCTCCTGGTAACCATTAATCTACATTCTGTCTTTATAAATTTGCCAATTCTGAACATTTCCTATAAATGGAATCAGACAATATGTGGCCTTTTATGACTGGCTTCTTTCATTTAGCATAACGTTTTTAAGTTCTTCTGTATTATAACATGGATCAGTACTTTATTCCTTTTTAGGCTGAATAATATTCTATTGAACGGAGATCCCATATTTTATTTATTCATTCATCAGTTGATGGACATTTGGGTTTTTCTACATTTTGGCTATTATCAATATGCCACTATAGACATTCATATAGAAGTTTTTGTGTGGACATCTGTTTTTGATTGTCTTGGGTATATATCTAGGAGTAGAATTGCTAGGTCATATAATAATTATATTTTACTGTCTTCCAATGGTTGTACCATTTTGCATCCCAACAGCAGTGTATGAAGGTTCCAATTTCTCCACATCCTGTCTGTGTGTTTGGTTATAGCAATCCTAGCAGGTGTGAAATGATATCTCATTGTGGTTTTGATTTGTATTTTCCTAATGACTAATGATGTTGAGCATCTTTTCATGTGCTTATTGGCCATTTCCATATTTCTTTTAGAGAAATATCTATTCAAATTCTTTCCCCATTTTAAAGATTCAGGTATTTGGCTTTTTATTATTGAGTTGTAAGAGTTCTTTATATATTCTAGATACAAGTACCTTACTAGATATATGATTTGCAAATATTTTTTCCTATTTTGGGGATTGTCTTTTCACTTTTTCTTTTTAGCACAAAATTTTAAAATTTTGATGTAGTTCAACTTATGTTTGTGTGTGTGTGCTTTTGATGTCATATCTAAGAAACTATTACCTAGGAATATAATGAACATAACAGTCTGAAGAATAGGGTAGACCCAGCGATGTGGAAGTAGGGTACAGACTGACAACCCTTAGAAGAGAGGGTGGTGGGGGGAGGGAAGAGATAAACCACAGAACTTATATGCATGTACGCATAACCAATGGACACGGACAACAAAGCAGGGGATGGGGTTGAGGGGGATGGGGAGGAAGGTGTCAATGGGGAAAAAAAGGAGAAACATCTATAACAAAAAAAAAAAAAAAAGAAACTATTGCCTAACCCAAGGCCACAAAGATTTACTGCTATGTTTTCTTCTAAGAGTTCTATAGTTTTAGCTCTTACATTTAGGGCTATGATCCCTTTTCAATTAATTTTTGTATATGATTATATAGCTATCCAGTTGTACCAGTAATACTGTTATAATTAGCTAGATATTAATAATAGGAAGAAGGTAAAGGGAAGGCCAGGTATTATAAGCATGTCTGCCTGAACAGCTTCACTAGAAAGCTGCAATTTCACACTTCCCAGGGAACCACTGGTCTTCCCAGCAAATCACGGGGAAAGGGGTCCAACAAAGAAAGGGGAAATGGGCATATACAGAGTGAAATAGGGGTGACATAGGCAAGGTGATTGTCAATCTAACCTGAAAAGGAAGATAATTGGCTCGAGGGGGTGGAGCCCCAGCAAGCATGGGAAATCTTAGAAGGTTAACATCCCCAGACAAAGGAATTCTCTTGCTCTTGTTGCTCTCTTGTTCCTCTGGTTTTGCTCCTGCTTTCTTGCATTAGCCTGTGTTCCTAGAATGTGCGAGCCCACAGCTATGCTGACCTCAAATGCAATGGACTATAGCTGGAAACACAAACTAAGCTAGCTTGATGCAGAATTGGACTGTGCAAATGTGGAAGGGAAACTCTGGACAACGGCTTTAATCCTAGCTCTGCTAAAGACACAGATGGACTTCTTCCATGGCAGGAAAGAGGGAGAAGGGACCTTGGAAACTCAAGGGTTTAATTCCATGCAAATAAATGCCACTCATTCTCCCATGTAAGTCTCAGAAAATTCCTTTTCTCGGGACATTCAAGAAGCCCACTTCCACAGGCAACTGACTGGTGGGGACATGGAGAGCTCCCCACTGATATCACCAGCACCATTTGTTGAAAGGACTAGACTTTCCCCATTGAATTATCTTGACAACTTTATCAAAAATCAATTGACCATAAATGTAAAGGTTTATTGATGGCCTCTCAATTCTATTCCATTGATCTATACATCTATCCCTATGCCAGTGCCATACCGCAGTTTTGATTACTGTAGCTTTGTGTATGTGTGCTACCCCCTCACCCCACCAGGTAATTGCAGTTGCTCAGCCCATACTAGGTGCATGAATGGTGGAAAGAGAGCCACTCCCTTTGACTGATACACCTGAACATCAGGGATTCTTGTTCTTTCTTTTTTTGCCATTTTATTTCTTAGTTCTTTCTTAAAAGGTACCATCCCAAGTACAGGCTTCTTCTCCAGCCTCCTCATTTGAGTTTGTTTGTTCCTGAGATCCTTCCCGGGTTAGAAAACTTTAGTTGCATACCAAGTACACGCTGCAGTCTACCTTACAGACAAGCACGTCTGCTCTTGGCTGCTTCCCCCAGCAGGGCAACAGTGCAGGAGCTTCGTAGCTGTCAAGACCTCTGCCACTTCACCCCTCTGAGCCCCATTTACTGTGACAGTATTAATACGCACCTCTCAGGATTGTTAAAGAATAAATTAGATAATGTGTCAAGCACTAAAGCTAAGTGCTTTAGAAGCATTTACTCCTATGAGATAGGTACTCAGCTTCATTTATAAAGGCGGGAAACTGAGGCACGCATAGACGAGGCTGTAGACCAGGGCTCCATATCACGGTGGCAGAGCCAGGACCCAAGTCCACGCCAGTGCGGCTCCCGAGCCTGTGCATCCCGGCCAGAGTTGCAGGGACTGTTGACAGGAGCTCGCCGAGGAGAACACTCACTCAGGGCTAATTCTGGGGCGAAGTCTGCCCCTGCCCCGTTCCCTGGCTTGCGGGCTCCAAGGAGGTCTGGCTGGACAGGGCGGGAGGCAGGGGTCCCCCCGGAGGCAGCCGGGCGTCGAAAACCAAGGCGGCGGTGTTCCGCCTCGGTGGCCCCGCTGCTAAGCACGCAGCCAGGGCGGTGCCGAGGGTGCAGGCTGGAACCGCGCACAAAAGAACAAACAGGAAGGCCTGGGCAATGCTAATGCGGCGCCCGCGCGGCTGGCGGCGGCTCGGCCGGGGCCGCGGGCACGGCTGTGCCTCATTATTGCTGCCGGGGCCGGGCGGACGCGAGCAGCGGGGCGCGGGCCGCACGCGGCGCGGCTGATGGCGGCGCTGATGGCGCGGCGGCCGCCTGCGGGGCTGCGCGCTCGGGGCCGGTCCCCGCGGCCGGAGCGGGCGGGCCGGCGTCGGTGCCCGCGCTGGGAGCCAGCACCTGGCCCCCGCCGCCGGGCTGGGCGGAGGCCTGCATCTGATTCCTCATTCCCAGCGATTGTCTAATTAAAAAGCATCCATTTCTTTTAAAAATCAAAAAACCGATCAATGCTAGTTGTGAAAAGCTCAAACAATACAGCGATGCATAAAGTAAGATGCGAATGTCCCTCCAATTCTTCCTTCTCAAACCTCCTCTTCAGAGATAGCCAGCGTTTACAGATTGGCACTTACCCTTCCAGAGTTTTTACTACTCGTAGCAATTTGATCTTTATAAATCAAAACAAAAACACAACAGTGCCCCCCACCTCCCACCCAGAAGGTTAGACATTCTGGTCTCTGGCTTGCTTTTTTCATGTAAGAACGTGCCTGGAGATCTTGCCTTGTTGTCAGCCCTTGTCCTATCTGATTCTTTCCAAAAGCCGTATAATATTCTACAGTACCAGGGGACAATAATGAATCTTTTCCCTGCTACTACTAAATAAATGATTGCTACATGCCAGGTCTTTCACTAAGCACCTTACCTGTATCATGTCATTTAATCATAACAGAGGCAAGTGTAAGATATCTCTTTTTAAGAAATGAAGAAACAGCTGCAGAGAGGTGACGGAATTTCCCTGAGGTCACACAGCTAGTAAGTGGCAAAGGCAGGATGCAAACCCGGGTAGACTTTGTTGGGGGTTGTGTTTAGGGCGGTGACACAGGCTTGTGAAAGAATTCATAACTGAGAGAAGAGAGGAAAGGGACGAAATTTTATTTGTTTTTCCCCATGGACAGGGAAAGGGCTGAGTACCAGGTGGCACTGGGCAGAGCAGAAAGAGTGAATTGCTCTTTTACTGTGGGCTTTTGGGAGTAAAGGGCAGATGTACCAGGGGGATTCCTTATCGTATCTTCCTTAGCCTGTAAAATATGCGGGAAAAAGGAGAGAAGGAATGTGGACCTGGGGCTGCAGGGGCTGGTCGCCAGTGAGTCACAGTCATGGGTCCAGGGTCTAATGTTCTGATAATCAGGTTGTTAATCTTTCCATGATGTCAGGTAGTCCCCTTTGTCCTCAGATTAGGAGAATGGACCGCATTCCCGAGGTCCGTTCCTGAGGCGCACACCTCCTAGTGAGGTCAGAATGGGCTTTTCCTCAATCAGAACAAAGCAATCACGATTAACATTGTAAAGGATGATTAACATTTTTCTAACTATGGCTAGTGCCCCACTGTGGTTAGTTTTCTTACTCTTCTAATATTTTCTATTAATTATAAGATTCTTTCCTCCCCCTTTCAGTTGGGTGGAAAGGCAGTTTGAAGTTGCAGACACTAGCAGTCTCCGTGTTTAATTATCAAGTGTTTCATAAAAACAAAAACAAAAAACCCCCACAAAAACCTGTTTTCTGTCCTTACAGACTTGACTTGGAAATCTTGCTCTTCTCCCAAAGCTCAGTGTCAAGCCAAATGTGTCATTCAGGTCACTGAATATTGTCTGAGGGCTTTCCCCTTATTCTGTTAGTTCTTAGCCCACAAACAAGCTCTTTATCTGGTTTCTGAGCTTCTGCTGATTTCATCCTGATGATTCTAGCAAAATGATTTTGATCTAGAGATTAAAAAATTGCAATTGTATTATATTTATTTGGCAAAAAAAGAAGTACTAGAGGGTATGAAATGAAAAGTGATTCTTCCACTCCAGGTTTTTAGTTTACTCTTTAGAGGAAACCCTTGTTAGTTTCTCAGGTATCTTTCTAGACATTTTCTTTAATTGATTTTTTTAGAGAGGGAGGAAGGAAGAGAGAGATAGAAACATTGATGTGAGAGAGAAACACAGATTGGTTGCCTCCTGCATACCCCTTACTGGGGATCAAGCCTGAAACCCTGGCATGTGCCCTGACTGGGAATCAAACCAGGACTTCTCAGTCTGTGGGACAATGCTCAATCCACTGAGCCACACTGGCCAGGCTCTTTCTAGACATTTTCAATGCATATACTTTTCCATTTAAATGTCTAGTAGCATGCTAGACAGGCTTCCGTACCTTACTTTTTCCAATTAACATTATAGTTTTGCATTGACATATAGAGAGAGCGATCATTTTGTGTTGGCATGTATAGACTGATCTCATTCTTGTTGTTGTTTTTAAAATTCAATTTTGTTTTTGGAATAGGTAATACATCCAAAGGATTCAAAACTCAAAATAGTAACAACAAGAATACATTGAGAAGTCTGACTCCAATCCCTGATGCCCCTGTGAGTGTTCCTCTGCCACCTTTGACGGCTGCTTTTATTAGTGTATCTTTCCCAATTCTCTTTATACGTCACTCACTATACTTACATATTTAACTATCCTATTGATACATGGTTAGGTTTTTCAATTTTTTTTGTGTGTGTGATCACATAAAAAAGCTGCAGCAAAATTCTTGTATATACTTTTTGCACATGTGTGAGTAGGAAAAATTCTTAGAAGTAAAATTTCTGGGTCAAAGGCCACATAGGTTGAAAATGTGGAACTTATTGCCAATTTGTCCTTCAAAGAAGTTGCACCAATTTATATTCCTGTTTACAGTACAAGAGCATGCTGGTATCTACATAGCTTCATCTATAGTAGGTGTTATTACATTTAAATATTTTTGTCAATTTGATAGACGCAAAATAATAATTCTTATTTTAAAGATGTGGGTGAGGAAAAAACATTCCTCTACTCTCAAGTTTCTTTTGGCTGGTCTAATAATCAAACAGACTTGAGACAAATTAGAAGGAGAAAATGACCGAATTTAATTACATACATACATACATTTGTTTGGGAACCCTGCATGCACGAGAGGCTGAGAGACAGAAAGGGAAAATGAAGTACAGATGATATTCTGAGCTAGGGATGATGTAAGGCACCTTGTGGCTTGAGAAGGTCATTGCAGGGAGAACACATGTTTAGTAATCAGTTTGCTTGCACAGAGATAGGTTGTCTCTGATAATCTTTTGTTAATGGGCAAGGCCCCTAATTCAAATTTCTCTAGGTAGTTAAAGGGGAGGCAGGCATTTCTTTTGAGCCTGGAGGGTCTGGGTTGCCTTATAATCTGAATACCACTGAAGCATATCGTGGGGTGGCTCGTTCTAAACCCTTACAGTGATGTCTGAGGTTGAACATCTTTTCAAATGTTTAAAAATCATCTGTATTCCTCTTTTTGTCTGTCACCATTTTTCTATTGGATTGTTTGACTGTTTCTTATTGATTTTTGAAAGTTCTTACATAACAGGGAAATTAGCTTTCTCCCAGTTTGCCATTTAAAAATGTTTGTATTTGTTTTGTCTGACAGACATTTTCAAATTTTTGTGTAGTTAAATTTGTTAATTTTAAAATAATTTATGGGTCCGGCTGGTGAGGCTCAGTGGTTGAGCATCGACCCATGCACCAAGAGGTCGCTGGTTCGATTCCTGGTCAGGGCACATGTCCAGGTTGTGGGCCCAATTCCCACTGTGGGGGATGCAGGAGGCGGCCAATTGATGTTCTCTCTCATCTATGTTTCCATCTCTCTCTACTTCTCCCTTTCTCTCTCTCTAAAATCAATAAAGAAAAAAAATTTAAAAAAATTTATGGGACATATATCTTACTTCCATCTTAAAAATATTTTTCAAAACTTCAAAAATATTTTTTAATGTTTTCTTTTGTATTTTTATAATTTTATTTTTAAGTATTCAAATGTTTTATCTAGTCAGAATATGTTTTAGCGTAAGAAGTGAGGTAAAGATTTAATTTTTCTCCCTCAAATGGCCAGCTAGTTGTCCCAACACTATTTATTAAATAATAAAAAATTTTCCTCATTGTTTTGAAATGCCATCTTTATTATATACCAAATTCTGATATATGTTTATGTCTATTTCTAGACCTTCTATTCTTTTTATTGATTAGTTTGTCTATTCATGTTTCAGTATTAAATTGTTTTAATTACTGACGTTCTGTAATATGTTTTAATATGTCGTAGGGCTAGTCCCCTACTACATATTACTCTTTTTACCCCCAGAATTTTTCTGGTTAGACTTACATGTTTATTTTTACATATAAACTTAAGATTTACTTGTCTTGTCCAAGAAATATCCTGTTGATATTTTAATTAGCATTATATTACATTTATCGCATACTTTAGGAAGGATTGATATCTTTAGTAAATTTATTTGATGTTAATCCTCACCCAAGAATATTTTCCCATTGCTTTTTAGATAGGGTGGAAGGGAGGGAGGGAGAGAGAGAAAAACATCAATGTGAGAGAGACACATTGACTGGTTGCCTCCCACACAACCCCAACAGGGGCCGGAGATGGAACCTGCAACCCAGGTAACATGCCCTTGAGCAGAATTGAACACTCTGGAACCCCCGATCCTTCAATCCACAGGCCAACACTCTTAAGCTGAGCCAAACCAGCGAGGGCTTTTGTGAGTCTTTTTAATCAAGATGACAGTCTAACTTTCATTTACTCTGGGGAAGAAGCAGTAGTACATGCTCCCCAAGTGTTTAATTTGTTCCCCTGCATTTTGCCGCATCTTGCAGATGACAGGGCTACATAACTTTGTACTGTTCCTGCCAGTAAAATATGACCACAAGTAGCACGTGACACTGGGGCTGAGACCATGACAAACCCAAGTGTGATTCTCTACTTTCTCTTCCTTTGCTTTGGTGCTCATGGAAGCATGAGGCATTACAGGATCAAAGCCACCCGTTGCTGAGCCACACACTGGGGACAGCGGTCTTGAACATTTGCCCAGAAACAGAACTGACTTCATGTGAGAAAAATTAGCTGGTGTTGTGTTAAGCCACTGAGATCTTGGTGCCAGTGTTTCTGCAACATCATTTAGCCTAAACTGCCTGATACACCCTCAGGAGAGTTTTAAGTTTCACTCTTATAGGTGCTGCACAGTTCTTATTAGGCTTATTTCTTGTTTTGTTGTTATTATAAATGGGCTTTTCTTTCCTTCCTGTATAATGGCTCATGACATAGGAAAGCTAGCTATCAATTCTATAAGGATACTACATCTGTTATCATTAATCTTACTGAAACTCTTAAATTTTCTAACAGATTTTTAGTCAATTATCTTGGGTTTACCTTTTCTTTTTTTATTTTTATTAATTTGCTGGTATGGAGGTTAAAAATGAACTGCTCTAGGATCAGGTGTATTTTCAAAACAATTAAACCATCTTTTTAAAGATTCAAGAGTTTTCCCGAATACTAGAGCTAGAATTCTAGCTTCACCTGACATTTTCGGTGGTTGGACAACACTGGGCTGGTATTCCTGCAAGAGAAAATCACACCCGAGCTGAGGAGGTCCTGCCCTAAGATGGATCATGTCTTAAACAGTCCCTATTTTTGAAACGGAATTCTCTTCAATTTTTTGACATTACCTTCATGACCTTTGAAGGCATTTGGGTTTGCAACCTTGTTGGTGATTTCAGAAAGACAATAAATAATATTGGTGATAGAAGTTATCCTTGACTCATGTCAGACTTTAATGGCAATGTTTCTAGTATTTTACTGTGAAGTATGAAGCTGGTTCTTTCCCCCTAACATTTTATTATGAAAAATGTCAAACATGGAAAAGTTGAAAGAATTGTAGAGTGAACACCTATATACCCAGTATCTAGTTGCTACAATTAATATTTTACTATACTTATTTTATTACTTTATCCATCCATCAATCCATCTTATTTTTTGATGCATTTTAAGGTAAACTGGCCCTGGCCGGTTTGGCTCAGCAGTTAGAGCGTCGGCCCGCGGACCAGACAGGCCCCGCTGGGGGCACGTACCTCAGTTGCAGTTTGTCCCCGGCTCCAGTTGGGGTCGTGTGGGTGGTGGCCACTCAATGTGTCTCTCTCACATTGATGTTTCTCTCTCTCTCTTCCTCTCTCTCTCCCTCCCACTCTGTCTCAAGATGAATGTAAATGTGTCCTCTGGTGAGGATTAAAAAAAAATCTATAAAGTAAACTGAAGATATCAGTATCCTTTACCTTAAAAAATTTCAGGATGTATATTGTTTTTTTAATTTATTTTTTATCCTCATCTGAGGACTTTTTCTTTTTTTGCATTTATCTTCAGATAGAGCAGGAGGGAGAGAGGGTGGAAGAGAGAGAGAGAAACATCAACGTGAGAGAGACACATCAACTGGTTGCCACCCACACGACCCCAACTGAGGCCGGGGACAAATGGCAACTGAGGTTCGTGCCCTTAGCAGGAACCAAACCCGGGATTCTGGTCCGTTAGCAGATGCTCTAACTGCTGAGCCAAACCGGCCAGGGCTATATATTGTTTTTTTTACAAAACATTTTTTTCTTTATTTATTTTAGAGAGAGAGGAAGGGAGAAATAGGGAGAGAGAGAAACATCGATGAGAGAGAACATCGGTTGGTCGCCTCCTGCATGCCCTGCACTGGGAATCAGGCCCACAACCTGGGCGTGTGTTCTGACCGGGAATTGAATTGGTGACCTCTTGGTGCAGGGGTCGACGCTCAACCAGTGAGTCACACTGGCCGGGCAGCATGCATATTGTTGACCAGAGTTTATTATTTGCTTATGGTTCCTTTTTTCTTTTGAGGTAAAATTTACATACAATTGAATTGACAAATTTTAAGTATGCCATTTTATGAGTTTTGACAAATTCACATACTTATATAACCCAAACTTTTATTGGTAAAAAACAAACAAACAGCCCTGGCTGGTTTGGCTCAGTGGTTAGAGAGTCAGCCTGCGGTCCAGAGAGACCCGGGTTCGGTTCCCGTTAAGGGCACGTACCTCGGTTGCAGTTTGTCCCCAGCCCTGGTTGGTCGTGCGGGTGGCAGCCACTCGATGTGTCCCTTTAACGTCGATGTTTCTCTCTCTCTCTTCCTCTCTCTCCCTCCTACTCTATCTGAACAAAAAAATGGAAAAATGTCCACGGGTGAGGATAAAAAAACAAAAACAAAACAATACAAAACAAACAAAAAAACCCAAACAAACATTACTATCAATATTCCAGAAAGTTCTGTTGTATTCTTTCCCAGATCCATTCCCTTCCCCTACCTTAGGCAACCACAGTTCTGATTTTTTTCCATCACAGATTAGTTGGACTGATTCTAGAACTCTGTATAAAAGGAATTATACTCTTCCTTCATAAGGCATGTTTTTGAGATTCATCCATGTTGCTACAGTTATCAGCAGATCCTTTTTATTGCTGAGTATTGTTTCATTGTTATGCACCCCCATTCATATGTTTGAAGCCCTAACCCTCAACATGATGGCATTTGGAGATGGAGTCTTGGGGAGGCAATTAGGATTAGCTGGGATCATGCAGGCAGAGTTCTGGTCTGTTGGGGTTAGGGCCCTTATAAGAAGAGACCCAGAGAATTTTCTCTGTCTCTCCTTCATGTGAGGACACATTGAGAAGGTGGCCATCTACAACTCAACGAAAGAGCCCTCATTCGAGCCCGACCGTGCTGGCACCTTTGTCTTGGACTTTCTAGTCTCTGGAACTGTGAGGAAATAAATTCCAGCTGCTTCAGCTACCTAGTGTATGGTATTTTGTTATACTAGCCTGAGAGTTCTAAGACATTCATTTTTAAATATACCGTAGTTTAACTATTGTTTTGCTGATTGATACTTGGATACTTTTCAGTTTTCGGCTAATATAAATAAAGGTGTCATGAATATTTGCACACAAGTCTTTTAGGGGACATTTGCTTTTATTTATTTTGGTAAAATATGTAGGAATATAATTGCTGGTTTGCAGCATTGGTGTTCAGTGAGTCCTCACTTAAGATCATTGATAGGTTCTTTGACTTTAAATGAAACGATGTATAACAAAACCAGTTTTACCATAGGCTAATTGATATAAACAAGAGTTAAGTTTTTGTGGCACCTCATCAATGTTATAACAAAATGACATTGAACAAAAAGACATTATTTGAGAAACTGCCATATATTTAATTTGATAAGAAATTACCAGATGCTTTCTCCAAATATTTTGTGTATTCACCAACAATGTCTGAGAATTCTGGTTACTCTGTATCCTTGACAACACTCAGTATTGTCTGGATTTTGTTTTGATATTTAAGATGTATAGCTCATGTTAATAAATATTCATCTATTCCTATTTTATTGATTTTTCCCCCCATTTAAAAAATCTGGAATTAATTTAGAAATTTGTAAATTATTTTCCAACATCTATAAGATGACCATATGGTCCCTATTCTTTGATTTGTTGTCATAGTGAATTATAATAATACATTTAAAAAATTGAACCAGCCTTGCATTCCTGGGATAAACTCTATTTAGTTATATATGTTAGTCATCTAATATATGGCAGGATTATGCTTGGTGATAATCAATTTAGATCATTATTCGCTATTCATGAATGAGACAAGACATTTCATTTTGGGTTTTTCTTTTGTAAGGTTGTAGTTTTATATTGGCTTTAAAAAGGGATTTGTAAGCTTTTTCATGTCCTCTGCTTTGAGCCAGTGGTTTTGGACTTGTGGTTTCTGTATGATTTATTTTTCCAGCTTGGTATTGTTTGATTTTGGCCTCATGAAAGTCACCAGTAGAACTATGTTGCCTATTGTTGTGTGAGCACATTCCTACAGTCACAACATACGGAGGCAGTATAGCTAGTGGTTAGGAGCATAGGCTTTGAAACCCAGTGGGGTCAGATTCTAGCTCTGCCACTTGCTAGCAGCATGGGGCAACTGAGGTTCAGAGAGGTGACTGACTGGGTCAGAGCTTGGAGATAAAGAAGGCTTTCAATTCTTCAACTATAAAGCAGGGACAGTAATAGTGTCTGCCTCCCAGGTAGTTAGGAGATGTGGTCACAGAGCTTGGTATGCCGTAGGCATGTGGGAGACGTGACAGCAAAGCTGGTTCCAACCCCTCAGTTGAATTGAATCAAACTGTTCTCTGTCAATCCAGAAAAGTTGTGTCCTTTCCCTGGTGGCAGCATTTTTTGTTTTGTTTTGTTTTTGACACAGTGTAAGGATATGAGAAAAGCCCATCCAAACTTTCCTGGAAGTTCAGCTGGGTTGGTGACAGGAGGCATCTCCCAGATGAGTCCATTCTGACTCACTCAGACCCATGGAGATTGGGTACCAGGAGTGATATCTTCTCCATCACCCATTCCCTTCACCTGCTCCTGTTTTTCTTAAAGAAGTGAAATTGAAAAGTGATTTGGAGCAGACTAGCTTCCTGACTGCTGTATTTTCTGCCTGTTTTTTCCTCCTTGTTTAGAATGATTCTTTCTAGTTGTAATTTTTTAGAAGCTAGCTCTAAGTCTTCCCTCTTCATCCTACTTCAGAAGTGGAAGGCTTTTTGGCTTCCCCATTGGAAAGGCAAGAAAGAGTAGGGTGCTGATGGGAGACAGGGGCTGCTTCAGAAGGGACTGAACCCCCTTTCCATCCAGGTGTCTGAGCAGAAGCAGGATGGCCACTGGATGTGGAAGCTGTAGCAGGGATTCAGGCATTGGATGATGGGGTTGGGCATGGGGAGTAAGGTGGGGGCAGGCTGCACTATGAATAACCATTGGGAAGAGCTTTACAGGTGAACAGACTGAGTACAAGTTCTCACCTTTGCAACTCCCTAATAGTGTGGTTTCTGGCAACTAACTGCTTTTCAGAGTCTCCATTTTCCCATCTATAAAATGGGCACAATAAAACCTATCTGACAGGAGCTTATGAAAAACAAATGCGATAATGGGAATCAAATGCTGTTTCTTTTCACCCAGAGATTCTGCAAAGCAGGGACGATTTCCCTAATGTTCAATAAGATGAGCACTGTTGTTTCTGGCATCTGCCCCTCTTTGCCACTCATCCCTGTCTTTCCACAAAGCACAGGGTGTGCTAGGGTTTAGAGGTTTCACATGAGAGGGTTTAGATCGTATGGAAGTTACAGGATCAGGCACAGATGTCACTATGAGTGGGTACTGCTGTGTATTTGGGTGGTTTCTGTTATATTCAGCCTCATTGGCTACTTTCCCCAAATTCTGTGAATTAGTTATGTGGGCATCATTGGGATGTCCAATTTGGCAAAATGACCTTCCTTGGACTTGAAATACAATTGCCTGGTGACTTCCTGTGGGCCTGAGGAGAGCCAGGTTTGAGTATTCATTCCACTGAGCCAGGAAAAAGAAAAAAGAAAAAAAAAAAAAAAGAATGCAGTTGAATACCGGCCCAAACCATTACATTTTTGAGTGTTCAGCTAACAATTTATGATGTAGAAATTTCCAAGAGAGGAAAGATTTGGAGCTTAACGTACAAGCCTGTCTTGAGGTTTGATGGTTAAATATTACATTCTAGAACTACAAGATGTAATAATAAAAAAATTTGGGAAAATTTCCCTATAATGGCAGATGGAGATTAAAATGCATTTGGGGACATTTCCAACATACATGAACAAAGTGGATGAAAGCAAGTCCTAAATGAGCTAACCTGTGGGAGCCAAGCTCTGCCCTCATGTCTCCAACTGAGGGGGCATTCAAGAGACCTATGGGTCTTTAGCTAATTAGATTGTAAGGGGCTGGGGTGGGGGGAGAGTTAAACAGCTGCCCAGCAGGTTGGTGAGATAAGCAGTTCTGGAGCAAAAGTAGTTTTGGTTTGGAGTTTCAGAGTATAAAATGCCAGCACTAGTGAAGATCTATCCAGTACCAATACAGACATAGAATGATGCCCATTCTGCATGGTGGGGTGGGGTGAGGGGCGGTAAACGCAGGCACGGAAACACAAAGATTTCTACAGGCTACCCAAGGAGTCAGGCACATTGGGGACAATAACATGCATCTCCTTGTCCAGTCTTCCACATAAATCCTCTACCCTGTTGTTTAGGCTGGGCTGGCATGAACACCACCAGGTTGCAGACTCTCCTTCTCCAGGTGCTAATTAGCAATGTGGAGGAGAGAAACCTTCACATTCTAGCCAAAGGCTGTGTCCCGTGAGTTGCGTGCAAGGGAGATTTGGCCTGAAACCCTGCAGTTGGTCCTCCCAGGAGGCTAAGATTGTGATGACTCTAGGTGTTTCGGTCACCCCTATGGCAAAAACCATGCAGAGACATGGGTTCTTGGTACAGGAACTGTCTCTGGGGTGGCGAATGGCCACTGTGGGGTCCAAGAGACAGTGTGGTGGCATGCTTTGTATTATCTGATGCTGCCTCTCCCCATCACCCCTCCCCACACCCCATGTCACTTCCAAATCTTCATAAACTCTACTGAAAGTCACCAAATGCTCAGTGTGAATGGATTTCCCATGGATGCTGGTCAAGGGGCTGAGCTTTGTACCCTGGACTTTGGACTAAGGTCAGCCTCCCATTTTGACATCCTCACCAGCCTTACGCGCACACGTTTCTGTGCTAGCAACAAAGCATTAGAGAGCAGGGGACTCTTTTCTCTAGAGCATTTATTATTAGGGGCCTATGGTACCTGGAGAAAAAAACACACCAACTTCCAAATTCTGCTCTGGAAACCAAACCTAATTTAGGAAAGTACAATGTGCTGAAGAAAGATTGCCTCTTAATTTTAGATTCATGCGGAATGCAGGCAGGAAGGCAGAATCCCTTAACATAACACAGGCTTTGTGGTGGTGTAACAGAATAATAAATCCTTGAGGAATTCCCCAAGCAAGGTAAAGTAGGATAATATACATTTCTTAATATTGCAGAAGTTTCCTTAATCTTATTGTTTAAACTTTTCAATAAACCATAATGTTTATTAGTAGTTTTTCATTTCCGACTGTCAGGTAATTCCTTTTGCTAAGTTGGGATAAACAGGGCCCCCCAGTGCCTCTGGTTCCAGTTTCCTGTGATATATATCTGACCAGACACTTGATGTAATAGAGAAGTATTGTGTCTTCCAGTGTTGAACTTGGAGGTTCAAATGTGTTAATGCAATTGAATTGATTGTAATATTTTATAAAAGTTTCTCCGACGGAAATATGGTTAGTGATTTGAGTTGTTGGAGGTTATGAGAGCACACACAGAGGCTTGCTTGCAGTGCCGGAAGTTTCTGGCTAAGTACTAGGGGCGGGCAAGAAGGCTTGGTGTCCGGGGATTGCTTTCCCACTTTCTGGGAAGAGATGCATCAGAAGGAAGGACAGCCAGGTTTGCCCCAGAAAGGTCTGCAGGAGGGACGAAATGCATCTGTGTCTTGTAAAGGGTTTGCATCTGTCCACAGTGGGCATGACATGACCGGTTCCACTTCGCTGAGCACCCCGATGTGAGTGGACGGGGAAGTTGAGGGGCTATGCCAGGCTGGAGATTGCCCATGAGGATTCCAACCCCTTTTTGCAGGGAAGGATAGGGGATGGCAACGTTAATCACCATGGAGAGAGACTTTTTCTTTATCAAATGCCCTAGAAGTACTGTTATTCTTTGCAACATCCCTGCAGGGGAAAATCCTATCTTAAATGATCAGCACAAGTGATGAAGAAATTCATTTTTACCCTCTCCCTTGACTCTTTTTAATTGATTTTTTTTCCCCTCTTGGAAATGGCAAATAATTTAACATTGTTACAAAATTTCTTCCGCTCAATAGCAGATGGGAAAAAAACCCACAATCACAGTAAGGAAAAGGGTAAAAATCCCACTCCGCTAATGAGGTCTATAACTGAGCCATTAGTTCTGCTTGAAGCCCCTGTCAGCCCCAGATTAAGTTGATGGCCTGTGTTTTCAGATTCCTTTGGTAGCACACTCTGCACACCCTTTTACCACCTGCTGGGTGGCTCTGGCATTCTGGTCTCTCAGAATTAAAAGACAAAAAATTGGCCCGGGATGTTTTTTGCTTTCTGTGCAGGTGCCGGTATAATGGAGAGGATGCTCAAGGCAGAAGCCTGTTGGTTTTCTGATGCTGAATTCCAGCTCCCCAGCCTTCTAATATTTAGCTAGGGAAGCAGTCTGAATATAATTTTCAGAAAAGACTGCACTGAATGGTGCAATCAGTAGAGAAGGGTTCTGAACTCACCTTTCGCAACTTCTTCTTTCATCTTTTTAAAATGATGCTCCAAGCTAGTTAGGACCCATGAGGCCGGAGGCACAGAGGTGAGCCTGTCTCCCATAGGGTTGCCCTTGAGCCTGGAATCTCTTTTCCGCCTTAGGATTTAGTCCTGCTCTGAGGCCGGAGAATGGAATCTAGGCTGTCCAATATGGTAGCAACTAGCCACGTGTGGCAATTTACATTTAAACTCAAGTTAATGAAATGAAGCTAAAATTAAAATTTAGTTCCTTGCCCGGCTGGTGCGGCTCAGTGGTTGAGTGTCAACCCATGCACCAGGAGGTCGCTGGTTCGATTCCTCGTCAGGGCACATGTCCAGGTTGTGGGCCTGATCCTCAGTGGGGGGCATGCAGAAGGCAGCCAATCAATGTCTCTCTCATCAATGTTTCTATCTCTCTCTCCCTCTCCCTTCCTCTCTCTCTCAAATCAATAAAGAAAAAATTTAAAATTTAGTTCCTCAATTGCGCTAGCCACGTGGTGAGTGCTCAACAGCCATGTGTGGCAAATGGACTGGATAGTGCAGAACATTTTTGCCATCACAGAAAGTTCTACTGGACAGTGTCTGCGTGAGGCTCTGAGCCTGGTTACCCACTTTGGAGGGTTTGACTCTACAGTCACCCACCACTTAGTGAAGGGGATGTGTTCTGAGAGATGTGTCGTTAGGTGATTTCATCATTGTGCAAACATCATGGAGGGTGCTTGTACAAACCCAGATGGTACAGCCTACTGTGCACCTAGGCTATGAGGTATAGCCTGTCGTCCTAGGCGACACACCTGTACAGCATGTCACTGCACTGCATGCTGTAGGCAATGGTAATACAACAAAAGTATTTATGTGTCTAAACATATTTAAACCTAGAAAAAGAACAATAAAAATATGATATAAAAGATATAAGATGGACCCTGGCTGGTGTTGCTCAGTGGGTTGATCATCGTCCCATACACTGAAAGGTCACTGGTTCAATTCCTGCTCAGGGCACATGCTCGGGTTGCAGGTTCGGTTCCTGGTCGGGTTACATAAGGGAGGCAACCGATCGATGTTTCTCTCTCACATTGATGTTTCTCTCTCTCTCTCCCCCTCTTCCTTCTGCTCGCTCTAAAAAAAAAATCAATAAAAACATATTAAAAAACATTTTTTTAGAGAGAGAGAGAGAGAAAAACACTGATCGGCCACCTCTCGCACCCCCCCCCCCACTGGGGATCAAACCTGAAACCTGGGCGTGTGCCCTGACTGGGAATCGAACGGGGACCTCTCAGTCCATGGGACAATGCTCAATCCACTGAGCCACACCAGCCAGGCACCATTATAAATCTTATGGGACCACTGTCATATATGTGGTTTGTCATTGATTGAAATGTCACGATGTGGCACAGGACTGTACTCAGGGCATAAAACCGAAAAGCCTGCAGAATTTGATGTTGTTTAGCCAGCAAAGCTTACTGTCTATTGGCAGAGAGCAGGAAGGAACCCTTACACGCAGCTCCTAGAAGAAAGAACATATGAACCTGGGCTCTGCTGAGCAAGGCTGCTGGCAGCCACAGGCTGGGGAAAGTGGGGCCCCGCCATGTGACTGCTGGGTGACCATGACGTGATGCTGACTCATTTTATCCCAGCTGCTGGAAGGATTCTCAGCAGAGGAAGCGGAATATGCCAAGGCCTCAAGATGGTAGGAGGAAGGCATATTTCAGGAATCAGAGGGCATCACTCATTCTAAAGAATAGGTAGGGTACATGCCAGGCAAAGGCATGGCTGCGGTTGAACCCACTGTGTACTGAGGCTGAGCATGACATTAAAGGAGCACCCTCAAGACCTCTTCCCATTCAGGATTTCAAAGGGTCGGTCCCATGTGTGACGTTCAGTTGAGGCCTCGGGATTCTCACCCTCTTCCAGAGCTGGTTGAGGTCATGACCCTTCCTTAGAGATGATGTCAGCCTGGCTTCCAGCCTTCAGGAGAGTACTCATGGAAAGTGTGGCAGACTGTAATTTCCAAAGACGGCCACACCAATATACATCCCACTCATACTCTTCTTACAATGTTAGATTAACCCTCCCCTTGAACCTGGGTGGACCTATGTGATTGTCTTGACCAAGAGAGCATAGAGGAAGTGAGACCGCATGACTTGGAGGTTAGGTCGCAGAAAGCAATAGGCGGTTTCTCTTTCCCCTCCTCCCCCTGCCTTCTCATTCCCTCCCCTCCCCTCCACTGCTGCTCATCTCCATTCCCTTAGGAGCCCTGCACTGCCTTGTAAGCAATCTGACCACCGTGAAGCTGACGTTCTGTGAAGAGGCTACTTGGAGAGAGAGAGATGCCTGAGAAGCCCCAACCGGTCCAGTACCTAGCTGGGGCCGCAGAGATCATGGAGCAGAGACAAGCCACGCCTGCTGTGCCCTGTCCGAATTCCTGACCCACAGAACCCAATAGCATAATAAATGAATGTTTTATACCACTTAGTTCTGAGATCATTTGTTACACAGCCATCGGAACTGGAACAGTGGATCTGGTGGCATCCTTGGAGGTAGGAAAAGTACCAGCTTTTCCTCTTGGGTGACCTACAACGTCCCTGGCAGGTGCCGAAAGCAGTACCTGCATTTTGCAAATGCAGTCAGACCTTCTGAATTTAGAATTTGGAATTTGTTTTGGTTTCTAATCAGGATTGGGCTAGAACTTCCCAGAGCATCCTCCATCAAGAAAGAGTTTGCAAAAGCAAATAAGAATGGCAACTGAGTGAGGGGGAGTGTTTTAATTACCTAAGAGGACAATTGATTTTGGAGAGACCCAGCCAGGTATGCATCAGTATTTACACATGAATGATTGATGTGCTTACCATAAAGCTTGTCAATCCACCAAAGCGCCCCCTAAGGACCTAGTTATGGGAACTATAACTAGGTTTGTTAGACTTAAAGCTTGGCTAATGTCAATCTAGTCACTTGCACTTAAAAAAATAATAATTGATGTGCATTTCCCAATAGTTCTTAAAATTCAGTTTTAACTTTCTGAGATTAGACCAGCTCCTGCACTGGTGTGGACAATCATTGCTACTGTTTACTGAGAGCTTCAGATGTGCCAGGTAGGTACTGTGCTGGGCACTTTAACCTTGAATATTATTATTTAACTCTCAGCACACCTTTGAGTACGGTCCTAGAATTATCCTTGTTTTGCAGATGAGGAAGTCATGGCTCAGAGAGGTAACATGACTTACCTGGCAATCTGACTCCAGAACACGAGTGGGTGACTTTGTGCTAAATCAGCCTCTTCAAGGAAGCTTGGTCCATCTTCCCAAATGGTCTGGTGGAGGGCACCTGGCACAGCACCCAGGAGCTCCTGAGTTCTATGTATGTGCATGGGTGAGAGGTCTTCCTGGGGGTGCCAGTGCAGTGGACTGTGTGACTTTGGACAAGTCATGTCCCAACTGGGAAAGGTTGGCCTTGAAGACCTCCAGTCTTGTCAAAAGAGGCTCTCGGAGCCCAGGGTAGCAAATAACCCCTTCGGTTGCAGCTCCTGTTTGCAAAGCCTGCTACAGATGCCTTAATTAATTATTCAGGCTGACAACTCCAGCTCCGAAATCAGAGGGTTGAGGAAAGATCATAGGAATATAATCAATGTGAACTTGGCTGATAATCACTGGTCTCAGGGTGGTGCGAAGGGAAGAAAACCCTCTAAATTGGTCTTTTCTTACACTTTGGCCCTGGTTCTGCCAGCGGCCAAGATAAAACCGTCCATCCTCAGTAATTAATTTGCAGGAGCGCCCTGGGCCTGGGCCCCTGGAGGAGGCCCCTCACGGTGCCTGCGCCTGCAGAAGTGCTTCTGCCCACGTGTACCAGCCGGTCAGGGGGCGAGAACACAGTCACTGCAGTTGACCCAGCAAAGTGCTGGGAGTGTGACCGGAATGAAGGGTTGCTCTGTCTGTCTCCAAGGTGGCGTGGCAGATCAAATCACAGCGGATCAGGCAGCGAGATGTTGCCTTGCTCTGAGTGACAGAAGTTAATAATTAGTGACAATGATTGACAGATACACTCCATCTGCTGTTCCGACGCCTAGGAGCAGTTATTCCACAACTGTCTGCGGGCACAATGAACTCCCCTGGGAGCGCAGGCTGGCCCGTGATTGACAGCTGCCTCCAAGAGAGACAGGCCACTGACGGGAAAGTCACTGTCAGCAGAAGCGCTCCGGTCCCCCCGTGTTACCGAGGAAGCTCAGTCGCTGTATACATTTATTCTGTTTCATTTATCATGTCAGCCGCGGTTTTAAATAGATTACTAGCTAGCCTGTTTTTCAACTGGGGAGTTTTCTATGGGTAAATTAGAAATATCCGCCTATGTCGACTACTTCCTGGGACGCAGGTCTTCCTCCGGTGTGTTCTGGGTGAATGGAGGAGAGGAGATCGGAGCTTGCCTGGGTTGTAGATTTAACTGATCTTTCCAAAAATCAAAATGGAATCTTTAACCAGCAGCGCTGTAAAAGGGTGCTGAGCATTACTTGGTCAACTTGGGCTCAAAAGTCTGAACTAAAGCATGAAAACTCCCTGTTTTCCCCCCTAAGAAACCTGGGGAGTGTTTTTAGGTGACGTAACTGTAACAACTGCTTCTTTAGTGATATTTGCGGTTTTAGACGATGAGAGGAATTCCTTGTCAATTCAGAACCCCACTTTTCTCAGGGTGAGCTGTTGATTCCCTTCTGCTTTCATGGTAGAAATCTGGAACTAACAAGCTAGGTGCTCTTAAGTGTGGGTTACAGTTCCTTCTAGACCGAAGTCCCTGTCCCCTTTGTTCCCTGGGTGTTTTATCCTAAATTAAAGCTCAGCGTCAAACCAGCCCGCACGTAACGGGAGGACTCTGACAACTTCGAGCCCTATTATAAATAGGAAAACACACTTACATGTATTTTTTACTGGAGGAATTGTCATCACCTAATTGTTCTTACTATTAATTTGTTTGCATTTTAATTTTGCTTCATTTAGGATCCCACAGCTAGACTTTCTGGGCCATCACTTACTCCTCCTCTCTTTCCTTTTGTCTCCCTGGTGCTTCAGCATGATGTAGAGGACTGTCCATCGCGGTTATGAATAAAAGCCTACTTAAATCCTGCTGTTTAAAATACAGTGAACCCTGTTTCTATTGATCTCATTCAGAATGTTTTCCCGCATATGATGTCCATCCTTTAAAGTACGGGTCATGTTTCCTCTTAAGATGTTTTCTTATCTTATTCCCCTAAAATGATATAAACAGTTTCAGTATTCTTGATAATTAGGTATGCGGGTAAGGAAAAGACATCCTGTTCTTTTCAAAGTTTTTAAATGATCGGGATACCAGAAAATGAAGTCATAGGGAGTACAAATGTTTGCTTCTCATCCAGGGGTCTGTTTTCCTCCCTGTCTCTACAAAAAGGAAATTTACTAGGACACAAGATGGTGGCAGCACCTTAACTCACCCCTAGGGGGCATGACATCTCCTCAGTGTGGGCCCAGATGGCCCCAACTGTCTGCCCCAAAGGCTCAGAGTGGAAGTGGGGTGGATGGGCCTGGATATCGAAGAGGAAACATGTCAGTACGTTGTTCCTCCAACCATTTCCCCTCTTCCTGAGCGACATGTGTATCTGCGTGTCCTGTAATGAACGAGTGCAGGATGTATGTGTACAAGTTTGTGTGGTTGCAGTTGTTCATATTCTTCCAGAGAGACTTTGAAAAAGGTGTGTTCATACAGCTAGCTTGTTTACCTATTTATTTTTGGATCATTGGTTGAAAGGTCACCACCTCCCATTTTCCTACTTAGAAACTTCCCCAGTTGAGCTACAATGGCCTCAAGTAGCCAGGCACCGTGCCAGTCCCAGGAGTGCGGAGAGACACCCTTGATAACTTACTACCACTGGGGGATTGGACGAGCAAACGGGAATCTACCATTTCACGGATAACGCTGTGATGACGGAAGAGCAAGGGCTGAGGGCACCCAGAGACGAGGCGGTCGCCTGGGTCTCCAGTGGTCCGGGCAGCTTTCCAGGCAGAAACCTAATGAAGGGGAAAGGGTGTGGGTAAGTGCGAGGGCATCTCAAGCGACCAGAATGGCACGTAGGAAGGCTCTCAACAAAGTTTAGGGGTTGCCAAGTAAGGCTGGACAAGGTCACATCACTTGGGCCTCATCTGCCATGTTGCAGAGTCTGGACTTTATGCGAAGGATCTGCACTTCAGGAGGGACCACTCTGCAGTGATCTGTGGGACGGCTCGGAGTGGGTGTGAGACAGGGAGGCAGAGTACACTTAGGAGGCTGGTGCAAGAAGGACCTTGGCCGGGTTAGGGAAACATCCAAGGGAAAGGAGAGGCGTAGAGAGATGGAAGAGGCCCCTGGGTGGTAGACGCAACAGGCTTTGGTGATCAGGATAGGGTGAGGCACTGCACTCTAAATTGAATGGGTGGGTAGAAGGAGGGGCTGTTCTTTGAGATGAGGGACTCAGAAAGAGGAGCGTGTTGGGCTGGGAAAAAGATGAGTTAAATATTGGACATGTTGAGTTTGAAACGTCTGCCGTCAAGGTCAGCTTTGTGGGTATCAACCTGGGCTGTTGCCCTGGGCTCAGAAGGTTCTGCACTTGGTTTAATGCTGTGCTGTCGCTGTCTAGAAATTGATAATACATTTTGAACAAGGTGCCCGTGTTTTCATTTTGCACTGGCTGTGCAGAGTTCATCCAAGTGGAAAAGTCAGATAAGCAGCTTGATATCTGGCTCTAGAAGTCAGGACCGGAGAAAGGTCTGGGATGCTTCACACAAAGAGAAGGATTTAAAACCCTGGGAGAGGATGAGCTCCTGAGGGAGAAGGTGAAGAATGAGAAGAGAAGAGGGTCAAGGACAGGATCTGAGATACACAGCATAGTAGGGCCAGGCTCTGAGGAGAAGAACCTTCAAACACAAAGACTCTGTTACCTGTGGCCATGTTCTGCCTTTGCGATGAAGCACGGAGGTGAAGCACCTATTGTCTTAGGTTTGAGGAGTGTCTGGCTCTGTCTCAGGGTATGAGCTAAATGGCAAATCCGATCAGTAAATGAAAAAAAAAACAAACTTATGATCAACCATCTGTAGTTATTATTATAGACATTTGCAACATTTCAAAGTACCTTTATTTATTCATTCAACAAATACTTATTGAGCACCTACAATGTAGCAGGCCCTGTGCAGGGTGCCAGGGATGTATCAGTGAACAAGACACAAGAACCCTGCCCTCATGGAGCTTCCATTCTGGTGGGGAGAGACAGACAGTGAACAATAAACATAGTAAATGAGTAAGTTATAGAATATGATAGAAGGTGATAACTACCTTAGAAAAAAGTAAAATCTCAATTTTCTTTTAAAACAAGAAATGACATTTTACCTCATGTGACAAGAAGCATTGCGGATGGGCACTGGGGCTCCAGTATCATCCTCACATCCGGCTTCTTTCCATTTCCTCTGTGCTGACTCCATCATCAGGTGGACCCTACCCCAGTGGCTGGTCAGAGATGGTGCCAGTAAGTCCCAGGAACAAATCCAGCAGGAGAGGGAGAGTGTCTGTTCCCACCTTGTTGGTAAAAGTCTCAGGAGACACTGTGCAAGGACTGGCCTGGATCCCTGTCCTCTGGACCGTTGCTCTGCCCTGTAATCTTTGCAGTGGTCCAGCGTGAAGTCGTCCTTCCGTTCGTCTCACAGCCGGGGAAGACGGAGGCCAGGAGAGGCGCGTGGCTTTCCCAGGGCCCCACTTGCGAAGCAGCAGACCTGGGAACTGAGCCCAGGCCTCTGACCCTGACGCTTGTGCTCTCTCTCCAACAGGTTCCAAGGCAGAGTGTAAATACATTTAAAGATATTATCTCTCCCCAAATCTACTCTAAGGTGTAAAGGTGACAAGTTTAAATACCATGAAAGGCTTAATTAGGAACATGATTAGGTGACCAGATGAACGTGTAGATGACAGCTGCATAAGAATTTAACACAACCCTTAAACTATAGGGATTTAGAAATTTAAAGACTCTCCAGCCCAATCCTTAGCTCTGATAGGCAAGGGAAGGAACTTGTCTGGTTACCCAACAAGTAGAGAAAGAGTGGGAAGCTGTTAACCTGGACTGTTATGAGTGACACTTTCTGTAAAAAAAAAAAAGGTCACCCTGGCCGGTTTGGCTCAGCGGTTGGAGCGTCAGCCTGCAGACCAGAGTCTCGGGTTTGATTCCGGTCAAGGGCACGTACCTCCGTTTTGGTTCGGTCCCTGGCTCTGGTCCGGGTCGGGCAAGAGGCAGCCAATCAATGTGTCTCTGTCATGTCGATGTTTCTCTCTCTCTCTCTCTCTCCTTCCCACCCATTCTATCTGAAGATAAATGGAAAAAATATCCTTGGGTGAGGATTGAAAAAAAGGTCACTTTTTTTCTGTAGTATGTCTGAGTATTCAGTAGCTACTTAGGTTGTCTGTACTTGGCAAATGCCTACCAACTGGCTAAACATTGGTGAGTTACCTAATGAATATTCCCAGCCACTTAACACTATAATTGCTTGCTAATTTAACTCCCTACTAGTTTTTGTTGGGATGGTGGTAACATCAGCCTCTTGCTGAGGGCTTCCTGTATGTGAGGTATATGCTACGAGTTTTATCTGCATCATCACATTTAATATCACGTGCAACCCCAGGCGATAAATACTATTTCTAACCCTCCTTTACACATGACACAGTGACTTGCCTTTGGTCATAGATAGTGACTGGTAGAGTCCGGATTTAAATGCAAGTCTGTCTGATTCTGTAGCCCAGGTTTTTAACCACTGACAGAGTAAAAGTTTTTCTTTTTCCTTTTGAGAAAGAACATTAAAAACTAGTAATGGATACAAAGGATAGCTTGTCCCTTTTCAAACCCTACAAGCACCATCATTGTTTGTTTTTTTGAGGTGGAGTCAGTCCCTGCTGAGAATAGAAACCGCCAGTTACGTAGCAAAGATGCTCAGTGTGACGGAGGCTCAGAGCAAAGACCTTGATAAGGTGCTTGACTGGTTCAGAGGGACTTGGAGGCTTGAATAAAGCAGAAGGCTCCAAAGCCCTGGAACAGAGCCCCTCACTGTGCTCCGGGCTGGGATGTCCCCATTTGGAGGAAACTTATAAGTTTTCCCAGGTTTCACTGTCATCAAAAGTGCCAAGAGAATTACCGACTCGAAATAATTCTAACAGCTACCACTCAGAGTGCTCCTGAACCGGGACTGGCTAAGAGCTTCATGTAATTGCCTCCTCATCCTCACAAGAGCTGGGAGAACAGAGGTAGGTAGGTTCTGCAAAGTAGATACAATTATAACCCCTGATTCATACAAAACAAGTTGTGACTTGCCGAGAGGGCTGGATGACGCGCTGAGGGTAACTGTTTCTAAGTGGTAGAGCTGGAATTTGAAGCCACTGAAGGCTGCCACCAGGCTGTGAGACCTGCCTCAGGACTCAAAGGCACTTCTGAGGTTGCTGAGGCTAACCAAGGCCCAGCAGGGCCAGGACCTGCTCAAGACTGGGAAGCAAGCAGCTGGTGGAACGGGGACAGGAATCGAAGTGTCCTCACTCCTTGTCTAGCACCCTTTCAACACACTGTTGAGCTTTTTGAGCCATTTATTCTGCAGGGATTCCTAAAACTGTCCTGGAGGAAAAATTAATGGAAATTCTATTCCTAAAACACTTCCCCAACTCAATATGCAATTAGCTATTATTGCTCAGAGAGCCTGGCTTCCGCCCTGCCCACCGTCCTGCATTTTCAGCAGCTGTGGGTGACCTCATCTCCATCTCCCCGAGTTCATCTTCATTGAGAGACAGTAGCGTGCTCAGCCCATGAACCTCTCACCCTTGGCCCATCATGCCATCCCCTACATCTCTTTGGGACTCCAGGGATCAAGCCCAGAGATACGGCGATAAAACAGGTCACCTCAACATCACTGCTTTGTCACAGTGAGGTACATACTGCTAAGAGGAGCCAACGTTTATAGGGGATTCATTATGTGTCTGGCTCTCTACATAACTTGTCTTGTTTAATCTTTACAACTGCCCTTTGGAGGAAGTTCTGCTTCTAACTCCATTTTACAGATGAAGAAAATAAGGCCCAGAGAGATGATAAGACTTGTCCCCCAAATTGGCTAGAAAGTAGCAGAGTCAGGACTTGAGTCTCTGGGATTTGTGTGACTTAAGATTTTGTGCTTTGCCCCATGACTCTTGACTATGTTTATGGGAAGGTTATTCCCAAGTGTGTGTGTGGGGGGACCTAAGGAGCCATTTTTCTTGCATGCGGCTCACCTTGTTCTTTGGACATGGGTCCAAGGCTCCCTCATACCCTTGAAAAAGAACAAGCTGATGAGCCTGAAAATGGTCCACCTCAAGGCCTGAAGATGATATAATTGAACTGCCAAGCCCATGTTCTAATATCTCAATTAGATCACCTTCTGTTTTATGCACCCTCAGTGCATAGTCTAGTGTGGAAGACAATGAAACAAGTAATTATAGTATTGTGAGGTGAATATTAAAAAAAATTTTTTTCCTTTATTGATTTTAGAGAGAGAGGAAATGAGAGGGAGAGAGATAGAAACATGGATGAGAGAGAGCATCGATTGGCCGCCTCCTGCTTGCCCTCCACTGGGGATCAGGCCCATAATCCCGGGCATGTGCCTGACTGGGAATTGAACCGGCGACCTCTTGGTGCATGGGTCGATGCTCAACCACTGAGCCACACGGGCCTAACATGAGGTAAATATTAATGAAGCAAGTATAGAGTACCCAGAGACACACAGCAAGGGCATTGAACCCAGTATGGGGCGTGCCATCAGGGAAGGCTTCCCGAAAGAGGTGAAGTTGAAGAGCGTTCCTAGAGAAAATAGGTGTGCATGAGGCAAAAAAGGGGTGGAAGAATGTTCTAGGCAAAAACCTGAGGTGAAAGAGAAGATGGGAGCTCCTTTCAAGACAGACCATTTTATCGTTCCTATAGCTTCGTGTCCTTCTAACGGCCTCTGGTCACACACCCAGGAAGCGAAGCTGCTTCACTCCAGAGGCAGTGCTCTTAGCCTCCCCTCCATGTTTTCATTCTTTTTCTGCCGCATCAGGATGTGATGGCTGGAGTCCTTGCTGCTATCTCGTCACCCTGAGGGAGCCAGCCCGACGGCGCCGAATCTCTGAGGATGCACAGTGGAGAGATATAAAGGCCCGGGGTCTCTGATGACATGGTGCAGCTTCTGAATCAGCCAGGCCTGGACTCCGGATGGCCTCAGCTGATCTGAGCTGAAATAATGTAGTGCTTGAGAGCCTAGGGCCGAATCCCAGCTCTCACACTCACCGGAGATGTGACTTTGGGCAAGGTAACTTTTCTGTCTTGGCTCGCTCATCTACAAAACGGGGATAACAATAATTGATAATAATGGCACTTACCCAGCGAGTGAGGTTGAGGATTACCTGTGTTAATGCCTGGCACGAGCTTACCGTGATGCCCGGCCTCAGGAAGCGCCCACAGATGACAGCCATCAGCATTGCCAACACGCATTTCCGGAGCGGCTCCCACGCGCAGCGCTTTCGAAGCTCTGGATTCCTAACACAGGGACTTGGGCAGGTCCACCAGCCCTGTGACAGAGCCCAGAGCAGGGAGCAGCTCATTTCTGCAGGAGGGAGCGGGTGAAGGTCCACCGAGGCCACGAGTTTGAGAGGCTCAAAACACGAGTGGAAGTTGGAGAGTGAAGAGGAGGAGGAGGGGCATTCCTGCAGTGAAAGCGGCCTGAGCCAAGTGGGTTAAGTGCTTTGGAGAGGACGAGCGGCCGGCGCGCTTAGGGGTGGGTGCGTGTGAGGAGGAGGCGATGAGGCTGGGAACCCGGGTGGGGGTGGGGGTGGGGTGGAAAGCCCGTGTGCCAGACGGAGGCGTTTGCTGTAAATCTTGAAGGGGTTCCATGGAGCCATGGTCCTGAGGGATGCTGCTTACCCCAAGGACTCCACAAGTCCCGCCAGGTGTGGAAATGCGGCACTTAGTAGTCCTGGCCATGAAGAATGCGCATTCACGGAATGAGGGCTCTGACAAGTCCTGTGGCCACAAAACCTGTTTCACTTGCTCTGAGCCAGTGCTTTACGAACGTACTCAGCCACAAGGAGCCCCTCATTCGATACTGCCGGCCACACTTTGGGGGGTGCGGCTCTGGGCGTTGGGCAGCTGCCAGGTCTGAAGCCCAGGCCAGAGGGGTCAGTGTTATGTTGTCCAGAGATTTCTTCTAATTATTTAAAAAATAAGGGATCAAATTAAGTCACAGGTAAGCTGTTTCAAAGGATTGGCATGATCAGCTGAGGCACTTTTATTTTATTTATTTATTTTTAACTGTCCTGACTGGGAATTGGACCGGGGACCTCTTGGTGCATGGGTTGACGCTCAACCACTGAGCCACACCGGCCAGACAAGGCACTTTTATTTTAAATGTGTGACCTCTTTTGTCTGGATCCCTCTGAAAGTCTTCTACCTTTCAAGTATCGGGAGCGGAGAAACTTCCTACCATGTCCTGTCATTTTCCTTCTGAACTTTTTGCATCTCTTTAAAGCTGATGATTCGGGCTCAGCACTGAACTGACACCGGAACGCTACAAGGGGACTTTTGGGGTTAAAGGTGATAGTCACGGGAGCTGCAGTTTGACCTAAGATTTTTGAAGTTTTTTCTTCTCATTCCTTTCTCTTTCTTTCCTTTTCTCTTCTCCTTCTCCTTCCTTTTCCTCCTTCCCTTAACCTGCCCCTTCCCTTCCTCCCCCTCCCCCTCCTCCCCTCCCCCCTCCTCCCCCTCCCCCTCCTCCCCCTCCCCCTCCTCCTCCCCCTCCCTTACAGAAAGGCCAATTGAAAATGATGCTTCCCGACTTGGCAAACCCTGCTGAAGTCAGAACACCTGATAAGCACGCCTCCTTAGAAGGTTTTGGCAAAGAATGGGATTTCTCAGTTACCTGGAAGTGGGAGGGGGAGGGGAAGGGGGCTTATGAAAAAAATACAGATTCCAGGGAATCGGCTTCTTGGATGATTTGAATGCACAGTAAAACTTGCAAACTGCACTTGTGGGAACCTTCAGATTTTACAAATCTAACTCACAGAACTCTGTCAGTGGGAACACTTCCTCATTACCCGTCTGCCCTCAGTGCTGCTTATCCCTGCCAATCCCAACCCCGAGTGCGCCCCGTGGGATTCAGAGCAGGTCCCCACTCAGTCCACACAGACTCTGGCCCCAGCACCTGGCCATTCTGTCCCCGCCCTCGCTCCCCTGCCGTAGCCGGTGCTCTTGCTGCTGGGATGGTGAGGAATGGGGCCCAGGTGTGGGTGCAAGGAGTTGGGGTGATGGAGGCGGCAGTGAAAATTCTCAGGGATGAGAGCCATCGATGCTGTGTGGCCCCACAGTGCTATGGGTGGTTCCACTTTAGGGGTATGTGACTCCCAGAGGGCTCCTGCTGTCGGGCACGTTGCTCGTTTTGGCGTCCTAGGGGCTCCTCCTCCCTTCTGGCTGTATTCATCTCTTCTTCTTCAACTCTTCATTTCTGCAACATGCCTTTGTCCTCCACACTATGACAGGTCACTTCTCAGGCTCAAGTCACTGGTGACCACATCGGTAATAACAAATCCTTATGACTGCTCTTCTCGTCCCCCTTCTGCTCTTAGAGGAAATATCCCATCTCCTACCTCACCAGGGTCCCCACTTAGGAGACCTTATCTTGCTCCTTATCTTAGAGAACCATCCCAGCTCCTGGAGAAAACGCTCCAGGCTGGGCTAATTATTGAAGAGATGAGTACTATCTTCCCTACTGGGAGCTATCGGTGCCCTGGAGGTTTTGGTCTGTGTTTTACTCTGCTTGGGTTCTTATAATAAAATACCAGAGACTGGGGGGCTTAAACAACAGGAAGGTATTTCTAATAGTGCTGGAGGCTGGGAAGTCCGACATCAAGGTACCAGTAGGGTTGGTGTCCTGTGAGAGCTTCCTCCTTGGATTGTAGACAGCCACCTTCTTGATGTGTCTTACATGGACTTTCCCTGGTCCATTGCTGGGTGGGGGTGGGAGGGTAGATGGAGAGAGGGAAAGAGAGAAGGTAACCTCTTTAGGGCCTTTTCTTATAAGGGCACTAATCTCATCATGAAAACCTCACCCCATGACTCATCTAAACCGAATACCTTCCACAGCTTTATCGCTGAATACCATCACCTCCAGGAGTGGGGGGCAGGGCTTCAACATGAATTTTGGGGGGATATAATTTAGTTTATAGCAGTCTCCAAGTCTTTGTCGGAAATATAGCTCATCTATAAGAGAAGTCATCCTCTCCTCCTTGCTCTACATTGTTACTCCAGGTGGTCTCATCTAGCCACGTGACTTTAAATATTATATATATTAGCTAGGGTTCCTGATTATAAGCAATGGAAAGAAACTCTGACCTTTGTAAGCAAAAAGTAAATCTATTGAAAGGGTATAGTGTGCTCCCAGGCTAGGTGGGAGCTGGAGACCAGACCTAGACAAGGGGTGGGGCTTGGCTGCAGGCAGAGTCTCATCCTCACACACGCAGGCCAGCACCATGGCGCTGACCTTTGAACGTGCCCTCCACCTCTGAGGCACTTGCTCGAGCTTCAAAGCATCAGAAACGAGGGTCTGATAGGCCCAACTTCAATCACATGCCTGCTCAGGAAGTGGGTGGAGGAGATACAAAGGCCTTCAATGACCCCCCCCACTTTCCCCAGCTCAGTTGTCTGGTCAGAGCTGTGGTGGACAGGGAATTAGCCTCCTGCTACGCCTACAAGGAAATTCTATTAAAAGGGATATCTGGGTGCCTTTTGGGGAGGTGAATGGTTACAGTTCAAGCCACAAAGCAATAAATGTGCAGTATACCATTGTTCGCAGGAGTCAGTTTACACCGTTAGCCCTCACTCTTCCCTGAGCCCCAGTCTTGTGCAATTGCCCACTTGGCAGTGCCACGAGGATGTCTGATTAGCACCTTGAACTTAGGATACACACCTGCTTTTCTTCTTGCTCTTGCCCAAGTCAGTCATACCCACCCCACCCCAGCTTCCCCATCTAAGCAAAAAGATCCACCGTTCATCCAATTCTCAGACCAGAAAACTAGGAGTCAAGTCTGACGCCTTTCTTTCCATTGCTCCCTACATCTGTCCGTTGCGAATTCTGTAGGCTCTGCCCCAAACGTAGCCTGTATTTTCCGTGTACCGTCATTGTTAATGACCCACATCCAAACCACCGCCGTCTCTCCCTGGACTAACTCAATGGCCTTTGAATTGGTCTCATTCTCCTCCTGCTCCCCTGTAATCTCGTCCCTACACAGCGGCTTTCTAAAGCATGAGTCATACATATCATGACTGTCCTAATTACAACCTTGGTGCCATCTAAGAGTTTCCCTTTTCACAGAAAATAAACCACGCACTCTTTGCCATGGCTTCAAGGATCTCCACCTGATCTGGCCCCTTTCCGTTTCTTCAGCTTCTCTTCCTACCACCTCCCTGCAGCAACCCTCATATTTGTTGTCTTCCCACCATGCTGGGCTGCTTTCCACGCCTGTGACACCTGGCCCCCGTCTGGCTCAGGGCTTGGCTCGTGCCAGTGTCTCGGTTGCATGGTCTTCTCCCAGATTTTGCCTTGGCCGGGTTTCTTTTCATCATGTAGATTTAATTCTTTTACTTTTTATTTAATCCTCACCAGAGGATATTTTTCTATTTATCATCAGATAGAATGGGAGGAAGGGGGAGAGAGAAACATCGATGTGAGAGAGACACACCGACTGGTTGCCTCCTGCACGACCCTGACCAGGGCTGGGGACGAACTACAACTGAGGGTCATTGATCTGCCGCCGACACTCTAACCGCTGAGCCAAACCGGCCAGGGCTCATGTAGATTTAGAATCAAATGTTACCAGCTCCAAAAGTCTTTCTCTTACCACCTAGCCCAAGGCACCCTCCCCATCTGTACTCTATCATATTACTGTTTTATTGTCTGTACAGCACTTACCATTACTAATATTATCTAGTTTATTTATGGTTTACTTTGACTGTCTGCTTCTTCTTAATGTAAACTCACCAAGAGGGGGTTCTTGTCTGTTCACTGCTGTGTTCTCACTGCCTAGGACAGTGTTGGACACATGGTGGGCACTCCATAGCTATTAGTTATTTGTGAATGATGGTCACTAAGGCTACTAATCTGGGGCTCTCCAAGCCCAGGGTCCCACTTAGGGCCGAACCCTCATGTGTGTGTGTGAGGGGAGGGGGATGTGATAACAGCCCAAAAGACTGGAGCCCCGACCTCCACCGAACCTGTACCCCACAGCCCCCAGGCACTGACCCTTTGGTGCTCCCACGCCAGTGAACGGCCCCATGGTCTCCGCGTTTGTCCAAACCTGAAGACCGGGTGTTACTTTTAATTTTTTCAGTTTCTATAGTTTCTACGTCCAATCAATCACTGACCCCTAAAAATCAATAATGAAAGACAAATAAGTCACCAGAAAACTAGACCAAAGCTGTACACTGGCAGATCACAGAAGAGAAATACAAATGGGTAGAAACATATGCAAAGATTCTCAATCTCACGAGAAAGAGGGAAACACAGCGCAGTGATCTTTCTTCTATCCCCTTCAGATCGTGGAAATGTGTGAATGCGGACAGACCGCCTCGTGCTGGGAAGGTGAGGGAGGGAGTGCTCTCCTTTTTTTTAATCCTCATCCGAGGACATTTTTCCATTTTTTGTACAGACAGAGTGGGAGGGAGAGAGAGGAAGAGAGAGAGAGGGAAACATCGATGTGAAAGGGACACATCGAGTGGCTGCCACCCTCACGACCAACCAGGGCCGGGGACAAACTGCAACCGAGGTACATGCCCTTAGCGGGAACCGAACCCGGGTCTCTCCGGACCGCAGGCGGACGCTCTAACCGCTGAGCCAAACCGGCCAGGGCGGGAGTGCTCTCCTGCACTGTGGGTGGCAATGGGAGTCGGCTGAGCCGCTTGGGAGAACCACTTAGCAACATCCATCAAAAGTCAAAATGCACATATCTTGCAACCCACCCATATCCCCTGTCATTACATATCCCAGAGAAACACTCACACGAGTAACCAGAGAGCAAGGGTGATCATTGCAACATGGTTTATGAAAGCAAACACTTAGGAACCACCTAGGTGCTCCCGAACAGGGGAGCAGTTAAATAAGCCGGGTACTTTCTTCCTGTGATCAGTGCGGTGAGCCAGTGATGCAGCGGTTCCAAAACAGCAAGGCACACCCTTACCTACTGACAAAAAACCGCCAAGAAATGCAAGACACACTGTGAAGTAAAATCAGAAGTTGGAGAACAATATTGACAATATGATATGTTTATGTAAAATAACCACACAATATATGTTTCTAATAATAGCTAATATTTATACCATGCTGTACCAGGTATTCTTCTAAGTGATTGAGGTGCACTAACTCATTGAGTCTTCATAATAACTATAAGGGCGATAAGATTATGATCACCTGCCTCACTGATAGAGAAGAACTTGAGGCACAGGGAAGTTTATTTTTTTATCCTCACCCGAGGACATTTTTTCATTTTTTGTTCAGATAGAGCGGGAGGGAGAGAGAGAGAGAGAGAGAGAAACATCGACGTGAAAGGGACACATCGAGTGGCTGCCACCCGCACAACCCAACCAGGGCCGGGGACAAACTGCAACCGAGGTATGTGCCCTTAGCGGGAACCGAACCCAGGTCTCTCTGGACCACAGGCCGACGCTCTAACCGCTGAGCCAAACCGGCCAGGCCAACAGAGAAGTTTAATAACTCACCCAAGGCTATACTGTTGGGGTGGTGTTTTGGCCGGTGACCCGGGTTTGTGAAAGAATTCACAACTGAGAGAAGAGAGGAAAGGGAGAAACTATTTCGTTGTTCCCCGTAGACAGGAGAAGGGTCAAGTACCAGGTGACACTGGGCAACAAAAGATAGGTGAGTTGCCCTTTGATTGGAAGGGGTCGTATTTTAAGTCACACAGATGCCAGGGGTTGGTGGCCTTGAGGAGTTTTGGTTTGTTGTTCTTCAGAAGACAGTCCTGTCGATGCCACAGGTGGGGTTTCTTATCATCTCTTCTTTAGCCTGTAAAATGTTCTTGGGAAGAAGAGGTTTCACCCGAAAGGGTTGCAAAGAATTCGAAAGAGGCTAAAATGGCTGGGAAAGGGCCCAGCCCTCATCTGTTTTGCTGGTTGTGAAACCGGACAACAAATGGGTCTGGCCTCCTGTCCCTGCTTGAGCCAATTAAGCAGAGACCAGGTTGAATCCTATGAGTGTTCATCCAATATTGTTGACAGTTTGGGGAGCAGTGGGTCATCCTGTAAAATCTGTTCTGCCCCCACACTTGCCACCTGCTTTAATTAATTAATTAATCAATTAATTAATTTTTAGAGAATGGGAGGGAGGGAGAGAGAGAGACATTGACGTGAGAGGGCCACATCGACTGGTTGCCTCCTGCACAACCCAACCAGGGCCAGGGACAAACTGCAACCGAGGTACGTGCCCTTGACCGGAATCGAACACACGACTCATTGATCCACAGGCCAACACTCTAACCACTGAGCCAAACAAGCCCGGGCTTGCCAACCTGCTTTTAAAAGATAGAGAAACAATGACTACTTGAGAAAAGGCAGTTAAGCAAAAGGAAAAAAAGAAATGTATAAAATGGTTACAGGCAAGGGGGGGGGGGAATGTGGACTGCGGCTGCAGGGGCTGGTTGCCTGTGAGCTGCAGTCATGGGTCCAGGGTTCCAATGAGCAGCTCTATCCTTCCATGATGTCTGGTGGCCCCTCTTGTCCTCTGATTAGGAGACTGGACCGCGTTCCCGAGGGAAACGCCCGAGGCGCACACCTCCCAGCCAGGGCAGAGAGGGCTTTTTTAAAAAAATCTTCACCTGAGGACATTTCTCCATTTTTTGTTCAGATAGAGTGGGAAGGAGAGAGAGGGAGAGGGAGAGAGAGAGGGAGAGGGAGAGGGAGAGGGAGAGGGAGAGGGAGAGGGAGAGAGAGAGAGAAGAGAGAGAAACATCAACGTGATGAAAGGGACACATCGAATGGCTACCTCCCACACGACCCAACCAGGGCCAGGGACAAACTGCAACCGAGGTACATGCCCCTAGCGGGAACCAAACCCGGGTCTCTCTGGACCGCAGGCCGACGCTGTAACCGCTCAGCCAAACTGGCCAGGACGTGGGCTTTTCCTCAATCAGAACAAAGCAATCACAACACTGCAAAGGATGATTAACATTTCTTATAACTTTGGCTAGTGCCCCACTATGATTAGTTTTCTTACTCTTCTCATATTTTCTATTAATTCTTCAATTTGAAGTTGCAGACACCAGCAGCTTCTGTGTTTAATTACCAGGTACTTCTCATACATTGTGGAAAAAATCATCAAAAGAGAGAAACCTGTTTTCTGTCCTTCCATATACCACTGGGATTCAAAAACCAGATTGTGTCTTTTAACTATTGCATTGGAGTACTAGTTAGGCACTGTGCTAAGCAATTGGTATATTTCTATTAGTATTATTTTATTTTTATAGATAAGGAGACTTGGCTATAGAGAGGTAAACAAATTCAACCAGAGTCACCCAGTTTGTAAGTAAAGGAGCCCAATTTGAACCTAGGTGTCTTATGTCAGCACCTGTGCCCTAACCACTATATTAATTCTCAATATTTATAGAGGTTTATGACAAAGGTCTCACACCAAACAATTGAGAAGAACACAGGGTAAAAAGAGATGATCTCCTTTGTCTTCATCCCACTCTTATTCCTGGTGGGAGCCTGGCCAGGCAGGATGGCCAGTTGCCACCTCAGTCTGGCAGAGGCGCGGCTGGGGCTGAGACTGGAGGCTGGGGTCAGAGTGGACCTGGTCGGTCGTGGAAGGACCATCTACTGGTGGCTGCTCACAGTGGGAGGGACCTCACCTGTGTGACTGGAGCCCTGGGGGACCAGCCAGGTTGTACAGGTAGCAGCATGCTTCCCAGAAATGCTACGTGACCCCAGGCAGCTGGTTGCTGGCCCCTGGCGCCAGAACCCCAAGCAGCCCTTGGGTTCCAGAACACCAGTGTGACTGCCCAGTGAGGCTGCAGAGGGGTCTCCAGCGAGACTTCTGAAGGTCGCTCTGCTTCCTGCTCAGCACAAGTCTGGGACAGGAGGCCACAGCTTCCGACCTTGCTGCTTGAGGGTTTCTACAGGCACTCCAGGGCAGGAAGAAGTTAAACATGGAAGTTTGTACAAATAAGCTAGATTCACTCTGTAGACACTAAGTGACCCTCCAGTCCCCTGAAAAGAGGCAGGGGAGTAGGTCAGATGCAGTCCATCCCTCCACATGGTCTGCTCAAAATCTGATGTCTGAGACCAGGGTGACCCAGCTGGTGACCAGTGAAGAGTGTGTGAAGGCACCAGGTGGAGGCAAGGTGCCTGGTGGCTCGGTATAAGGGCTCTGCAGCCCGACAACCTGAGACTGAATACTGGTGCTGCCACTTCCTGGGAAAATATAATGCTGGGGAAACTACTTTAGTTGCTGAGTCTCAATTCTCTCATCTGTGAAATGACAAACATAGCACCTTCCCAGTTTGAATTGGGACGAGGCACGGAATTGCACGGCAATCTCCCCGGTGTGCGATCGGCAATGGGCTTCACCTCGCGTCACAGCATCTCTAAACACCCGTGAGAGGACCGGGCCCTCCTGGTGGATGTCAGTTATCTGGAGATCCTGAAAGTGCTTCTGGATCGTAGTTAAACTATGGAGTACCCCTAATTCCTTATTCTGAAGAGGTCCCGAGAGCCCCGGATGAGATGGTGCATAGGGAACCACCATGGCTATTTTGGGGCATAGAAAAGACATCCTGGGGCTGGGGCTCAAACAATTTTTCTGCAGTAAGCCTGGATATGAACTAGTGATTCGATTCTATATCCATCCATCCATCCATCCATCCATCCACCCATCCATCCATCTACTCTTTCATTTCACAAATAGTCATGCTAGTACTAGGAATATAAAAGTGAGCAAAATAGAGTTGTGTATTTTGCTGCTCAGGCAAACAGGTAAACAGGAACTTACAATAAATATTGAGTGCTACAAGTTCAAGTGTGGATGAAGAGGTAGTTAAGTGAAAAACAGTCAAGGGTGAAATATGTTCTAGAAAGGGGATGCAGTAGGTACAAAGGTCTCAGATGGGGGCCAGTATAGGGTGTGAAAGGAGAAAGCACAATGAGCTAAGTAACTCAGGTAGTCAACATGACTAGAGCGCAGTGCATGCGCTAGTGTGTATGTGTGTGCATGTATGCGTATGCATATGTGGCTATGTGTGCACATATGTATGTGTACACAAACATGTATACACACAGGCACACTTGGGTATACACACTCATATGTGTGAGCACTTTTGTGTGTGTATATGTATATGGATATGTATACATGCATATGCATATGTAACTGTGTGCATGTGTGTGTGTGTGTATGCATATGCATATGTGTGCTTGTGCCTCAGTGGGGTGATACTGGAAAGAAATGAGGCAGGGAGATAATCACAGACACTCTTCAAAGAGCTCAGGGTTTAAGAGACACAAGCAGAAAGAGGAATGTTTCACAGGGCACCTCTGCCCCATGTCTGGACCTCTTGTCATCAAACAGACCTCCCCAAGGACAGAGATACTGAAGGGCTTGGCCACCTACATGGTATGAGTGAGACAGGAGAGCAAAGAGTGAATTCCTGCAATCCAACCACTGGATACATTACTGCCCCACCCCTTATCATTGCAAAGCAAAGAGTTAAAATAGTCTGGCTTCCTGCTTTCTACCCTGGCTGTTCCATCTCACGAAGAAGCATCGAGTGCAGCTCAGTGAGCAGAGGTGTGTCAAGTCTCTGCCCCGGGCCAGTTCTCCCAACAGAACAGAGTGATGTTGCTAAATGGAAAATTTCCAGGCCAGTGGCTGACACCCCAGTTGTGCTTTTGGGCAAAGAAACAAACGCAGACCAAGCTCTCGCTCCACTCCAGTCGTGGCTCCCACACATGCAGATTCATTGTCTGAGCTGCAATTTCCTCCAGAAGACTGGCATCGTACCAAGGAGCAGGAACGGGAGGCATGCTGCTCAGCCCCCCGGCCCAGCCCAGCGGCCACCAGTGGAGGCAGGGCGGCGGCTCCACCTTCCTGTTCGAGAGTCAGAGCCCTGGGATCCACCCCAAAGCTATACTTACTCCCCTGAGAGCCACGAAGCCTGCCCCTTACTCAGCTTTTCCTGGAACCTTTCCTGGGAGCCCACTGTATGCCAGGCCCTGGAGGAGGCCAGTGCTGCCTTGCTTGGCATTGTTTCCTTGAGGAGGTAGAGAAAGAGACATGTAAACATTATGTAGGATGTAATGGAACAAATGCCACAGTGGAGGGAGTCAAAGGTGCAGTGCTGGGAGGCCCAAGGACTATAACAACAGTACTATCTAATATTTATCCGACACTTACTTGTAGTAGGTACAGGGTGGAGGTGGGGAACTTAACAGTACCAATAGTTAACATTTCCTGAGAGTTTACCAAGTGCCAGGCCTGGGCTTAAACTGTTAACATGCATCATTCTATCTAATCCTTAGATACAGCTCCGCGAGGTATCTGTGGTGGGCAGAAAAGTGGCCCCCAAAGATGTCCATGTTCCTACCCCTGGAACCTGTGAATATGTTACCTTACATGGCAGAAGGGACTTTACAGATGTGATTAAATGAAAGATCTTGAGGTGGGGAGATGATCCTGGATTATCTGGGTGAGCCCAATGTAATCAGAAGAGTCCTTACAGGTGAAAAAGGGAGGCAGGAGGGTCAGAGGTTAGAGAGATTCCGTGTCAGAAATACACAGCCGGGCATCGCTGGCTGAAAGGTGGGTATGCCCTGCACTTCTGTTTACACTCGGGAGAGTAGAGCATACCGAGGGCTGGCAGGTAGTTTCTTTTTTTTTTTATCCTCAACCGAGGACATTTTTGCATTTATCTTCAGATAGAGCGGGAGGGAGAGAGAGAAACATCAGTGTGAGAGAGACACATCTAGTGGCTGCCTCCCGCACAACTCCAACCAGGGCTGGGGACAAACTGCAAACAAGGTACATGCCCCTAGAGGGAACCAAACCCGGGACTCTCTGGTCCACGGGCCGACACTCTAACTGCTGAGCCAAACCAGCCAGGGCCTGGCAGGTAGTTTCATAGTCAGATGGTCTGTAGTGACTGCTTGGAACACTGTGGAGAAAGATTTGGTGCTCTACCAGCAATGTCTGCTACGGGTGTGGGAAGGGAGGATGGCACATTAGTTGGTTATTTGCCATCCTGGTCCCCAGTCTTACACAGGTGAAGGAAATGAGACCCAAGTAAGAAAATGTTTATGCCTTCACCTGCCCTTCTAACAGAAACACATCACTCGTGGTGGCCAAATACTCCCTCCCGCCTGCAATGCTGGTTTAGAAATGGGTATCTGTGCGCCATCAGGTTCTTTTACATCTTGGATTCTAACACCCATCTAATCTGAGCTGGCTGAGGGCCATATAATCTCTGTGCCAAGAGACTTGTAATTTCCTAACTGTTGCAATGTTTTCCATGTAGGCTTGTCTGCTATGAGGTAGTGAGCTTCCCATCAGCTCTAGAATCAAGGAAGGCCTGGGGTTCTGCTCCCCTCAACCCTATGCTGGGGCTTGGGGGATAGGGCGCCCTGGTAATGCCTGGTGTTCTGGACTGCTCTCTTCCAGGGCTCTGGGTAGAGCAGATTAAGTGGGGAGAGCAAGTTAAGTGTGGCCGGAAGATTACCAGTGCCAATCAAAGGGCCTGCCTGGCTGCAGCCTGCAAACCCGCATTTGAAGCGAGATCCCGGAGGGTCTTGAATGCCATGTCAAGGAATTTGCACTTTACCTCCTGTGACCAGGACCTGTGAAGTAACATTAATCACCAGTTCCGTCCCTTTAGGTCACGGCCAAGTGGCTCACTTACCTGGCTGAGCTGTCTGATTCGTGGGTGGTAGATAGCTGGGGAATGTGCCTGAAAAGAAAGTGCCTTTTTTGATGGACACTTGAAGCGATGCTCAGGCTTTAGAATGATTCACTTCAAGGACTCTTGGCTTTTGTATGTTTCAACTCTCAATTGCAACACTACACTAATGTGGTTTTTTGCATTGAATTAAAATTAATCTAATACTTGACAACTCTGGCTGGACGCCTGCCAAATATGGAGACTGGAGATGCTTCCTGTAAATTCTGCCACAGAGGATTCTTACGATTCAGGGAACATCTCATTTATCTCACTGCTATGCACTCCTGACCCTAATTCTCCAGAGATTCCTTCCGCAAGATCCTCTTGCATAAACGTGAGCATGTTCCAAGACAGTTACTTTTCAAATCTGGATAATCTCTGGGGACCAGGATCATCTGAGGTGCAGGGAAAGGGTCACTTAGATGAACCAACTCTGCTCAAAGTCAGTCTTGGATTTTTTCCAGTAATAATCTCTTTCGTCATTAATGGCCTGCTGGGTGAATCTTATTATATCTCCTTAAAATAATTTAGATGCTAATATCTCCCAGTGACCATTATGTGGGGAACGCAGGGCTGGAGGTGGTGCTGAGGACTGAAAGCTGTCTTAATTCTATGTTCTTTTTCACAGCTGGAGATCTTCGTCCGATGCACTTGGAAAAGCTGCCCTAGCAACCAGGATTTTCATGCCTTTGCCCTCAAAATGCCTTTGATTGGTCTTTCAAAAGTTCTACTTTCTGAGATGAGGAGCCAGGATTCTGGGTGAGCAACCCAAGGGGATTCTGAGTGAATATTTCAAGAAAATTCCAGGTACATCTTGGAAGGGCATTTGTATTTCTTTGTTGTTGTTAATCCTCACCTGAGGATATTTTTCCATTGATTTTTAGATAAAGTGGAAGGGAGGCAAGGGCAGAGAGAGAGAGAGAGAGAGAGAGAGAGAGAGAGAGAGAGAAACATTGATGTAGACCAGGGTTGGGGTAGAACCTGCAACCCAGGTACATGGCCTTGACTGGGAATTGAACCCACAACCCTTCGGTCTGCGGGTCTATGCCCTAACCCCTGAGCCACGGTAGCCAGGGCAGGACATTTGTATTTTTGATGTAAACTTGAGGGTGGGTTGGGGGAAGCATAAAGAAGGAGAAAGGGGCCCGGCTGGTGTGGCTCAGTGGTTGAGCGTCAACTCATGCACCAAGAGGTCGCTGGTTCAATTCCCAGTCAGGGCACAAGTTGTGGGCCAAATCCCCATTTGGGGGCATGCAGGAGGCGGCCAATCGATATTCTCTCTCATCGATGTTTCTATCTCTCTCTCCCTCTCCCTTCCTCTCTTTCTAAAAATCAATAAAGAAAAAAAAAATAAGAAAAGAAGGAGAAAAGGTCTGGCAGTTAGGAGGTTTGACTTCCAGGTCTAGGTTTGTTATGACTAGCTGGATTCATTCATTCTTTTGTTCATTCATTCATTCTTTTGTTCAGCAGCTATTGATGCCTACTCTATGTCGAGTTCTCTGCTGGTTTTGAGAAAACAGAGACAAACGAGTCATCATGACTGCTTCAAGAAGTTCATCGCTCGTGTGTGCCTTTCTCCTTTCCGTGCCTTAGTTTCCTTATCTGTGTGGGGAGGAAGTTGTTGGAGCAGAAGTTCTCCGAGGGCTCTTCCAGGGTCAGTGTCCTGGGACTGTAAGAGCCTAAATATCTGCTACCCTTTCTTTGATCTTATTCACTGAACTCCACCCATGCACTGCCTCGTGGGCTAGGGATGCTGGCTTGCCATCAGCACCTTGCCGTCGATGAGCTCAGGGCCAGCTGGAGCAGTATTTACGTGACCTGGTGGTAAATGGGCCAGTGCATGTTTATTCAGAGCCCTGTGGGAAAGCCAAGAAGGGAACAAACAGTTTTCTTCAGGGATGGTGACTATGAAGGTAGAGGATCCCCAAGCTTCACAGATCCCAACCTCCTAGAATTACCAGAAAATGCCAGTCCGATTCCAACTGACTCTTGAAGTCCTTGTTGGGCAAAGGGTTGTGGGGCTTCTTTCTAATTCCTGGGAACTCGGCTTCAGATTTAGCCTGGAGACTAGGCTAAATATGCACCGGGGGCCTCGATTTTGAGCATCAGGGAATATGCCACCACCTAAAAACAAAGTGATAATGTTGTTGACATTTTAACAGAAATATTTCTTGTTGGATGCTAGAGAGTAAGCCAATGTTGTTTTCTTAGAACAGGAGGAAGTGTGAGGTGTGAGTATAAAGCTTGATTATGTAGCATATGGGCCCCACCAGCTGTGGGGGAGGGGTCAAGATGGCATCTCAATATTGTCCTAAGGATGCCATGTCCCTGGCTATGTCCTACCTGTGGGGACTCCAACTCTAATTGAATGATCCCAGTAGATCCTGGGAGTTCCTAGCTGTCTTGGTTTGGGTTCCCCCCGAAGCAAAATCTGAGGATTTAATCAGACAGGTACAACTGCCAGGAAGAAGCAAAACCGTCACATACGTCTCCTGGGGTGGGGGGTGGTTTGCTTGAACCCTGATAACTTTATCTCTGATCTCTTCTGGGAGAATACATATCCACATTTAACGAATTGTTATAAGGATCAAAACTGACACATCATGGGAATCTCTGGAAGGCTATGGTCACAGCGCCTGGTACTGGAGGGTGAAGTCCAGAGGGCAGCCCATGGGGAAGGAAGATGGATGGAAAGTGAGGGAGATCAAGGACAAGCTGGGACCCCACGAGAACTCTCTGAAATTGCTGTTTGTTCTTGTTGCCTCTGATAGTATGGGGTGCCCTGCAGAAGCCCAGGGCCTTTGTCACAGAGCTAAAGACAGACACCTGAGCTGGTGGTCAGAGAAGCTGAAGGAACGTCCAGCTTCATGCCGACAGGCCGAGTCGGCCGCTCAGCCCCGGCGTGTGCGAGCTATGGAGCGAACGGCTTCCCAACTGCCCTCCCCATCACCCACAAGAATTTCTTTGTGGCCAACCTTAACCAGAAACACACAGGAAGTGGACTGGGAAATGTAGTTCAATCTGGTCAGGTTGACTCATTACTAAGTCACCGAATGAAAATTCAAATCCAAGTAGTTTTTTTGGGAACTGACTTCAGAGAGTGGGGAAGTGGGACAAGAAGAGGAAAGAAGCCAGTGAAGGGAGAGTGTGACCAGTTCCACTTCGGTCACCTGGAGCTTGAACCCCCTGGGAACTCTGGAAGACAGTCTGAATATGTTTCCTGCTGGTGACAGGCAAGGTATTTTCTGTTTGCCCTCAAATCTACCCTTTACCCTGTGCACCCTTTCTGGACTTCCATGGACCCATCAACAGGCTCCTGTGCCCTGGGGCGTGGTGGGTTCCCAGCGTAAGGTGGAGGAGAGCAGAGCAGACGCCTGCGCTCTGACAGCCAGCAAATCCTGATGAGGAAGAGAGGGACAGAGTAAGTAGTTTGCCCAAAGTCACGCAGCTAGTGGGTCACAATGCCTGGACTAGAAGCCATGGCTCCCGACCCCATGCCCCACCTCTCTGTGTGAATTAGGAAGGTTTTCAATATTTGATCATTTTTATTTTTATTTTATTTTAATTAATTAATTAATTAATTAATTATTTTGTGAATCCTCACCTGAGAATATTTTTCCATTGATTTTTTTTTTTTTAGATAGAGTGCGAGGGAAGGAGGGAGGAAGGGAGAGAGAGAAACATCAATATGAGAGAGACACATCGATTGGTTGCCTCCTGCACAACCCTGACTGGGACCCGGGATCAAACATGCAACCCAGATACCTGCCCTTGACCAGGAATCGAACCCACGACCCTTTGGCTCATGGGCTGATGCTCTAACTGCTGAGCCAAACCAGCCAGGGCGGTTTTCAATATTTGAAGTAAGGCTGCCAGAGTGTTCTGGGCCAGGCTCTTGGCAATTCTAATGTCAGGCTGCCTGAGAACCCCAGGTCAGAGGGAGAAGAAATGGTGGTGAACAGAACTTCTCTGGCTTAGAATGTGAGAGGGTGCCCGCTGGAGTTCCCGTGCTCATTGTACCATCTTACCTCTTGCAGTTTCCCATGTGCCCCTGTGCTCCGCCAACCTCCGAGCCTTTTCATATCCTGTTCCCTCTTGCCAGATGCCTTCTCCACCTATCATCCCTTGGTGGAAATGTTCTGTCCTTGAAGGAACGATCGAAATGTTCTCTTCCACAAAGCTAGCTTGACCCCTACAAAAGAATGTGCTCTCCCTCCTCTGAATCTTTTATTTCTACGTGGAATTGGATCAGGAGCCCACAGGAGCCTCCGGCGGAGTCCTTCCCCCTGGCTTCAGCACAGCTTGCCCTCGGAGGGCGTGAGCGGTTTGTCAAGTCGCCTCAGAAGCAAGGGATTTTGCCTTTTCACGTCACCCTGGGAATTCCAGGATCCAGCAGCTCGGGTTCTGCTGTGAGTCTGCAGCGGCCCTTCAGGGAGTCCCCCGCCGCGCACAGAGACAGCTACAGGCCAGGCACTGTGTATACACGTTGTGTACACAATCTGTCTTCAAAGTTTTTCTTCTCTCTGGAGGATATGTTTTTATTCATTTTAGAGAGAGAGGAAGGAAGAGAGAGGAAAACATCCACATGAGAGGGAAACAGCAATCGGTTGCCTCTCGTACGTGCCCAGGTTTCTCCTGGCGCCTGGTGAGAATGGATGGAGTGAGGGGTGGTGGGAGGGAGGGGAGGGAGGCAGCCGGTTCAGTAGTTCAGGCGAGAATGAGGGGTGTGGGGCCTAGGAGGCGCAAGTGAGATAGCAGCTGCGCTCAGGGGAGCTATGGGGGGACAGCCAGCTACCTGGGAAACTGGGGTTGCAGACCATGTGGCCGTTCCACAGCGTGTCCTGGGCCTGCAGTGGGCAGGGCTGGCCGAATGCTCAGGCCTGAAAAAGCCTTATGGGCTCTGAGACCCGTTCGCTGAGTTAGGGTCCCCTAGGCCTTCTTGCGGAGTGAAGGGGTTCAGGCGGCTTCCCAGAAGCCATTTTACCTTTGAGGTTGACATGGTACCAGGTGGTGAAGGCGTGTGCACCTTTCTCTGCCTGAGTTATACTCACTGTGTGGAGGGACAGCTCAGCCGCCTTGAGTCTTAGTCCCCTCATCGGGAAAACGGGAGCAGTAGCAGCTCCCACCACTGAGGATTACCTGGGAACGGAAGGAGGTGGTGCCCGTCCAGTGCTGGTGCCCAGCAAAGCTAGTACGTCTGCAGCTATCGTAGCGAATGCTGTAGCTGAGTTTGCGTGTGTCTGTGTGTCGGGGGAGAGGCTGGGAGGACACCTATGTCCTTTAGCATCTGTGTCATAAATGCATTTTGTTCTGGGATGTTCAAGGGATAGACTCCAACCCACAGCTCTCAGGGCAGGTGGACTGGGTCAGTAGACAGACCACTAACCAGGGGCCAGGGGCCTGGGGTTCTGGTCTCAGATGCGTTCTGTGACTTAGAGTAAATTCGCGCCTTGTCTGATTTCAGTTTCTCACCCGGATAATGGGACAGGTAACTGCAGCCTTGCCACAGATCTGTCTTCATCCCCCCTCCTCGTAGGGGACTAGGGGTTCCCCGGGGGCGGTGGGGCTGGCCCCGGCTGGAGGAGGTCTGGAAGGAGGGGCAGCGATGCCTGCAGCCTGTCCTGCTCACTCCCAGGCTTCCTCGAACGCGGGGGCTCGCGACCCGTCACTCTGGAGTCCCTGCCATGAGTGGAGTCTGTCCCGCTGTGGGGGCAGCCCCGAGGGGTCGGGATGTCTTTGAAGGGTATCCACTGCAAAAAGAGGGAGAAGAGGAGGCCCCGACACCATCACGTGTTCGGGTTCTGAGTGAGGATTAAACCCAAAAGCCCTGGCATGGCCTCAGGTGCTTCAGAACCACCTTCAACCGCCCCGCCCCTGCTCCCCTTCCCCAGGTGGGACACTCAGGTGCTTCTCACTGCTGGCTTGTTCTTCCTCCAGCGTCACCTCAGGAACTCCTACACACCTTCAAGGCCCACCCGTGTGGCGCCTCCCCTCGGAAGCCTTCCTTGACGCACCCAGGAAGCGTGCATTGCTCCCTCTGCTCTAGGCAGTGCCTGTGGGGCATTTCCTACCATCTTTGGTTCATCTGCCTTCACCTCCACTAGGCTGGGAACTCCCTGCGTGCAGAAATGGTGACGACTCATGCCTGTGTTCTCCTGTGTTCTCGGGCGCAAGCGGTGGGCCCACAAGGGGGGTCAGTTAGCCCCAGGGGCCTCAGCAGGTATCAGGTGTCAATCTGCGTTACTTTGCAGCCACGATGTTTGTCCCCAGTAGCACACTGTGTGGCTCTGGCTGGGCCACCGCAATCCCCAGGGCCTCAGCTGCAGGGGAGCCTGTCACCGCTGCAGTGTGGGAATTTTGTCCCCTCTGTCGTGTTTTGATCTCGAGAGGAGCTCTGAAATAGGGGTGCTTGGGCCCCAAGATGCTACAACTCTTTGGATTTTATCCTCCAAGCTTTTCTCTCTCTTTCGGTTGGTGGGGGTGGGGGTGGGGGCTGGAGAAGCAGCCACACAGAAGCACCATGCCTCCCTGGTCCTCAGCCCTTGATGAGCCAGACTCTTCCCAGGGTGGAGTCTCCTGGGACCCCCAGGCCCTGCTTGGAAGTTGACTTCTGCAGGCTCCAGACTCCTGGGCATGTCTGCATACAGCCTGTGTGCTTAGGATCTGCTGGAACATCCTGTGACTGTTGAGTGAATGAACATATTGGTCCCTACCCTGGCCTCTCAGGGATGCTGATCAAACAGCTAGTGTGCGAGCCTGGGGACCAGGGGGCGAATGGGTTCTTGGACCCAATTCCAGTGTGTGTGTGTGTGTGTGTAGATTCCTCACACCAAGCACTTCCTAGACACCAGCAGGGTGCTAGAGAATTCAACTCAATTCTGACACTGTCTACCAGGAGATAGAATCTGATTCCACAGGTAAAAACTCAGTCCCATAAGACCACCCTCCAATTCAGACACCAGTCTCAAGCTCAGTTTGTTTCCTGGGCTTCTGACTGATGGGCTACAGATGGAAGCTTCCACAACCCCTCCAAATCAGGGTGCCAACAGAAAGTCCAGGTCGTCACCTGTACTTCTGATCAACTGGCTATAAATTAGAGGTTCCCACAACCCCCTCCGTGGGTTCTATTAATTTGCTAGAGGGGTTCACAGAACTCAGGAAAACTGTTTACTCACTAGATTACCTATTTATTACAAAGTGTATTAAAGGATATAAATCAACAGCCAAATGAAGAGGTACAAAGGGTGAGGTCCTGAACAAGGAAGCATCTGTCTGGAGCTTGGGGACTGGCCCGGTGCTCGTGCAAGCATCCTGGTTCCCCAGTGTGGGAGCTCCCCCAAAGGACTGACAGCTGTCCTTTTTTTTTTTTTATGGAGGCTTCATTACAAAATCATGATTGACTAAGTCGTTGTCCATTATGACGGAGTCAACCTCCAGCCCCTCTCCTCTCCCCATAGGACAGTGGGTGGGATTGGGAGTTCCCACCTTCTATGTGGTCTGCTCCATAGGCCACCAGTCCCCATCCTTAGGTGACTTCTGAAAGTCACTTCATTAACATAACAAAATACACCTCAGGAAATGCCTGGGTTTTAGGCACTGTGGTCCAGAAATAGGATAAAGACCAAATATACATTTCTTTTTCTTTTAATTAATTAATTTATTTTTGTTACAGATGTTTCTCCTTTTCCTCCCACTGATTCCTCCCTCCCCTTCCCTCCCCGCCCTGTCCCCGGCTTTGTTGTCCATGTCCATTGTTCATGCACACATGCATATAAGTTCTGTGGTTTATCTCTCCCCCACCACCCCCTCTTCTGGGGATTGTCAGTCTGTACCCCACTTCCACGTCTCTGGGACTACCCCATTCCTCAGACTGTTATGTTCATTATATTCCACAAATAACTGAGATCATATGATACTTGTCTTTCTCTGTTTGGCTTGTTTCCCTTAGGATAATACTTTCCAGGTCCCTCCACGTCGTCTCAAAGGATAAGAGATCTTTCTTTCTTACAGCTGCATAGTATTCCATTGTGTATATGTACCACGGCTTTTTTATCCATTTGTCTACTGATGGACATTTGGGCTGTTTCCAGATCTTAGCTATTGTAAATAGTGCTGCTAGAAACACGGGGGTACATATATTCTTTCTGATTGGTGTTTCAGGCTTCTTAGGGTATATTCCTAGAAGTGGAATCACTGGGTGAAATGGCAGTTCAATTTTTAATTTTTTGAGGTAACACCATATTGTTTTCCATAGTGGCTGCACCAGTATGCATTCCCACCAGCAGTGTACTAGAGTCCCCTTTTCTCCACACCTTCACTTTGTTGTTTGATAATTTGTTGATGGCGGCCATTCTGACAGGTGTGAGGTGATACCTCATTGTTGTTTTAATTTGCATCTCTCTGATGATTAGTGATGTTGAGCATTTCATCATATGTCTCTTAGCCATTTGAATGTCCTGTTTGGAGAGGTATCTATTTAGTTCCTCTGCCCATTAAAAAACAATTTTTTTTTTCTTCTTTATTGAGTTTCAGAGAGAGAGGGAGAGGGAGAGAGAGATAGAAACATTAATGAGAGAGAACATGGATTGGCTGCCTCCTCCATGGCCCCCACCGGGGGTTCGGCCCACAACCTGGGCATGTGCCCTGACCAGGAATTGAACCAGCGACTTCTTGGTGCATGGGTCAATGCTCAACCACTGAGCTAAACCGGCCAGGCCCTCTGCCCATTTTTTTTTTTTTTTTTTTTTTATCCTCACCCGAGGACATTTTTCCTTTTTTTGTTCAGGTAGAGTGGGAGGGAGAGAGAGGAACAGAGAGAGAGAGAGAAACATCGATGTGAAAGGACACATTGAGTGGCTGCCACCCGCACAACCGACCAGGGCCGGGGACAAACTGCAACCGAGGTACGTGCCCTTAGCGGGAACTGAACCCGGGTCTCTCAGGACCGCAGGCCGACGCTCTAACCGCTGAGCAAACCGGCCAGGGCCCTCTGCCCATTTTTCAATTGAGTTCTTTGTCTTCCTTTTGTTGAGTTGTAGGAGTACTCTATATATTTTGGATATTAACCCCTTATCTGATATATCATTGGCAATTATGCTTTCCCATACAGTGGGCCTTTCCATTTTGATGATTGTTTCTTTTGCTGTGCAGAAGCTTTTGAGTTTGATGTAGTCCCATGTGTTCATTTTCTCCTTTGTTTCTGTTGCCTTAGGTGATACATCAGTGAAAATTCTGGTGCGTATGATGTCTGAAATTTTGTTGCCTACATTTTCTTCTAGGATTTTTATGGATTCATGAGTCACATTTAAGTCTTTTATCCATTTTGAGTTTATTCTTGTGTATGGTGTAAACTGATGGTCTAGTTTCATTATTTTGCATGTAGCTGTCCAATTTTCCCAACACCATTTATTAAAGAGGCTGTCTTTACTCCAGTGTATGCTGTTGCCCCCTTTGTCAAATATTAACTGAGCATATTGCCTTGGGTCCATTTCTGGGTTCTCTGTTCTGTTTTACTGGTCTATATGCCTGTTCTTGTGCCAGTACCAGGCTGTTTTGATTACAGTGGCTTTGTAGTATAACATGAAATCTGGTAATGTGATCCCTCCAATTTTGTTCTTCTTTTTCAAGATTGCTGTGGCTATTCGAGGTCTTTTTTGGTTCCATATGAACTTTTGAAGTATTTGTTCTAGTTCTGTGAAGTATGTCTTTGGTATTTTGATGGGGATTGCATTGAATCTATAGATTGCTTTGGGTAGTATGGACATTTTAATGATGTTAATTCTTCGAATCCATGAACAAGGTATGTGCTTCCACTTTTTTATATCTTCCTCTATTTCTTTTTTCAATGACCTGTAGTTTTCTGTGAATAGGTCCTTTATTTCTTTCGTTAAGTTTATTCCTAGGTATCTTAATTTTTTTGCCATGATGGTAAATGGGATTGTTTTTTTGGTTTCTCTTTCTGTGAGTTCAACATTGGTGTATAAGAATGCCATCGATTTCTTGATGTTAATTTTGTATCCTGCTACTTTGCCATATTCATTTATTAAGTCTAGTAGATTTTTGATGGAGTCTTTGGGGTTTTTTATGTATAATATTATGTCATCTGCAAATAATGACAGTTTCACTTCCTCCTTTCCAATTTGGATCCCTTTATTTTTTCTTCATGTCTGATTGCTGTGGCTAAGACTTCCAGTACTATGTTAAATAAGAGTGGCGAAAGTGGGCATCCTTTGGGGACCTGGCTCTATGCCTATGTTATGGGCTGCTGGGTTGCACAGGCCTCTCTGGTGCTTCAGCACCCCGCAGTTCCCGCGGGCGGGCGGGCAGCTGGGTTGCACCAGTCTCTCTCGGGCTCTAGCTTCCCACTGCTCTTGTGGGCTACTGGACCGCACAGACCTCTGTGGAGCCTCAGGTCCCACAGCCAGCAGCTGGGGAGTGCTGCTGCCCCGTGGGGCTCAACTCCTGCTCAGCTTTTGCTGTAGTTTTTGGGAATGGGTCTCAGCTGCTGGTCTGTGCTTCTGTTCCTGGGGATGGATGTCTGCTCCCCATCCTCTGTTGCTGGGGGTATATCTGGACTCTGATCAGGCTGCTACTATGGGGGATGGTGCTGGGCTCCGGGCTGTCTGCGGCTTCCATGACTGGCACCTTGGGAGCACTACTCCTGTGCACCAGTCTGTGTTGACACAGAGCGTCCACTGGTCTGATGGTGCCAGGTGTGCTGGTGGGCTCAGGTTGCTGGGACCTAGCTGCTCCCACTGCCTCCTCCCAGGGAAGACCTGGAATCTTCCGAAATAGTGAGACCTCCCCGGGGCTCAGGGAGAAGTACCCTGAAGGGCTGCTTACCGCGGTAGCCGGCTGGCTGCTCCGTCCACAGCACAGGAAGCACAGGCTGCTCCAGGGCTCTGCACTGCTCGGGTTTGGTCGTCCACCTTCATGTCCACTCACACTCTCTCACACACTAGCTCACTCTCTCACACACTCACCCTCCCTCCGGTCCTGCCCGCCGCCATCTTCTAAGTATCCAAATATACATTTCTTATTACAAATCACAGTATCACAGGGTGGGTGAAGGGGATGTTAGCACTTTTAAATGGCACCTTTAAGTCAGGCTCTGTTTATGTTCTTCTGGCACGTTCTATCTGGGTAAAGTTGAGCCAATTGCATAACCTCTTTGAGCCTTGGTTTCTTTTGTAAAACACATTTTTAAAAAAGTATGGTGTTTGGCGTTTGCAGTCCTTGCCCGGCATGTGATACCCTGCTTACTCTCTGGGGCTGTGGCAGGGACAGAATGGGATACTGCAGGACAGTTTCCCCGGGGAAACAGCCTTGCCTGGAAAGGTCTGGCTTTGGGACAAAATCAGGACTGTGGAGCCAGGAGAGGGGATGACACTGGGGCAAGAGGCCGAAGGAGGAGCATGGGAGGGCGGCTCGGAACTGGCCCAGGGATCTGTCCTCCAGTAGCCGAGTCCCACCGACCCTGAGTCCCAGCCAGAGGGAGGTGGGAGCAGAACCGGAAGGGCGGTTTCCTAGGACAGGTGGGAGTTCTAGGATGTCCCAGCTGATCCATGGCGCCAGCTCTGTCCTGGTGGCCACCGTGTTTCCCGAGGCAAGTTGAGGAGGCTCTACCTGCTCCCACCTGCGGCCCCTCCGGTTCCGAGGTCCTCAGCTGACCTCCCGCTGCACAAGCAGAAGGAGCTGCGTTCTTGGCAAGGAGTGGGGAAAGCGGAGCAGATTATTTTGGGGAGTTTGGTCTAACTCTGATCATTGATCAAAAACACTTTTTCCTAATTTAGTCCGATGATTTCTTTAAGAACATTCGCGTTTCTACAAATGAATACATTTGCATAATCTATTCCATTGTGACATTCCCGCCTCCCCACACCTGCCCCATCCTGCCCCATCCGCACCCACCCTTCCCCGCCTGCAGGAAGCCACACAGCTTCGGGCTAATTTGATCAAGATGAGTAAAAGCAAAACCATCTGGTTTCCTTCGACAGCTGATTCCAGAGTCGCTATTGTGAAAGACCTGTCTTCCAGGTGGGCCGGCGACGCGAGCGGTGTCTCTCTGCCGAGATGAAAGCGCTCGCCGGCTACAGAATGCTTCCGCGCGGCTGCGGGCTTCCAGCGAGCACATCAAAGGCCTGGCTGCGGGCGCCGGCCCCCAGCTGCGGAGAGCGGGCTCGGTAGAGGCGGGGAGAGTGCGCTGTTTACATTGGGCGGCGCTGATTTACCGGGCTGGCGCGGGCGTCTCCCCTCACCTTGAGCTCGGCTCCGAGCGCTCCCCTGGCCTGGGATGGCTCCTTTGAAGGCGCGCAGCTCCTGAAAGGGGTGCCTGGGTGCCCCGCTCCCCCCGGCGCTCCTTGCAACGCTAATTTGGCTGTCGATTGAGCGATATCTGGGGCTTGGGTAGAGACTAGCAGGGGGACCGTCGGCAAAGGCCTGTGCATAATTGTGTTGATTAAGAGGTACAAGGCTGGAAATGTTGTCTTCCTTCAGGATCAAGCTCCTGCGCTTCTGGGAGCCTTGATTTTTCTGGGCCAATTTGTTTGGGTTGGCCTGCTTGCTCAGAAAGGGCATTCGCACAGACGGTGCAGCCCAGGTGATTTGGGGGGTCCTTCTGCTCCCAGAGGGGCTGTGGGAGGTGGCCACGGGTCTGGTTATCAGAGGTCAGAGTGAGCATTAAAAAGTTACACCAGGACAACCGCACGAGGGGGAAGCCACCGTTTGGCTACTCCCAAACCATGGATGGCTTCAGCATCAGCACTGACTTTTATCTAATGTTTACTGTGGGCCATTATTGTGATGAGAAAGCACTTTGTGTGTTATATTAATCCTGACATTGACCTTGAGACACAGGGATTATTATCCCCTGTGTGTGTGTTTGAAGAGATAGGCTCAGAGAGGTAGTCCCTTACTTAAGATCACATGGCTGGTGGAGTCAGAGTTGGAACCCAAGTCCGCTGGCTCCAAAGCACAGGCTCTGTCCACTGCTCTCTGTCCGGCCTCCCTGGTCCCAGCAGTCCCATCTGTTCTGCTCTTGGACTTGCTCATAGCTCTCTAGTCTTGCCGCTTCCCTTTCCACTCCCCGATTGTCTGAAGGGCTTCTCCAGTCCCGGGCCTTGACATACACCATTCTTAAAAAAAAAAAAATGTTTTAATTGATTTTGAGAGAGAGAGAGAGAGAGAGAGAGAGAGAGAGAGAGAGATCAGCTGCCTCCTGCCTGCCCCCTACTGGGGATGGAGCCTGCAACCCAGGCATGTGCCCTGACTGGGAATCAAACCGGGACCTCTCAGTTCATAGGACTGAGCTCAGTCTACTAAGCCACACCAACCAGGTGACACATGCCATTCTTAGGCCTGCAACCCTGGATTCCTCCCCATCCTATAGGTTCCACCTAAGGTCACTTCCTGAGGAAGTCTTAACCCCCCCCCCTCCCCCCCCCCATCTAATCAGAGTGCCCTGGCTGTGACTTTTCAAAACATCCTCTTTTCCTTGGAGCTGTTATCACATATTTTTATTTCTGGTAATTTGTGTCAAGTTAGTTTCCCCTTCAGGCTATGAGGCCCAAGAGGGCTGAGCCCGAAGATTTTAGTCAGAACTGTATCCCCAGTGCCTGGACCAGGAGGGCCCACACATATTTGCTCCTTTGTTACGGAACTAAAGGCTTGTTTGCCTGCACCCATCAAAGCCCAATCAAATGAGAACAGGAGTTTGCAGCAGAGAAAGTAAAGGTTTACAGAGTCACAGGTGAGCTTGTGCAAAAAGACCTGGCTCCCAGAGGCTTCCAGGGGGTGGGTTATATAGGGGGAAAATCATTAATCACCGTGACTAAGTGAGTTAGGGTCACGGTGAAGGTCATGGCCTCTACTGATTGGTTGGTGCTAGGGGGTAGTTAGTTAATCATTGCATCTGGTCCTACTGTCAGCCATGGTGTCTTTCTGTCTGGTCCACTTTCCTGGGTCTGAAGCCAAAACACAACTGAGGCCTTGAATGTTATCTTTCTTTGTGGCCAACAGACCTGAGGCTTTGTTCCTAAGTTTAATGCTGACCAGGGCTTCATTGTCCTGCATGCTTAATGATTAAGGGAGTGGATGTGCCAGTGAGGGGGAGGCAGGTGAGTCAGGGTGCTCTTTAGGCTGGATGAGGCCAATTTGAATCAAAAGGAAAAGAGAAGAAAAGACCAGATTAAAGAAACGGAGGTTTCTGTGTGTTACACCTTCATCTCTGATAACTGGTTCTGTCCTTGCTGGCTCTGGGATCTCTTTGTGGTCTTAGCAACTTAATTCTTTGCCTACAACTGGGGCTCTGGAGGTGGGTCCCGTGCTGACAGGGGAGCAGGCACCAGCTAAGCATCCCCAGGCCTTTGTCTGCTAGGGGAGGGTAAGGCAGACTTTGAATTGTTTGGACAGCTGGCATTTCCTCTGGACTCTTCCACTGGGGGCCTGAAACAGAGGCCCGGGGTTTGATACACCTTTAGGCTGTTACCCATCTCCTCTGGCTGACACTCACCCCCTATATGACTTGGAGACAAAGATGCCTTGGCTGGGCTGGGTGAGAGAGAAATTGTGTGCTGACATTTTGCACCGCGAAGATCTCTGCCCAGCTCAGGCAGGAGACGCTAATATTATTAAGTCAGTTTTTAAACTGGACAACATTCTTGACATTTGGCGGAGATGCCTGAGCATGAAAAGCTTCTCGCTTCTTGTGCATCTCCAAACAGTAACTTTGTAGCAATATGACTTGACTTAAAACCCCGGGGCAGTTGCTCATAATTCTAATAACCATCCAGAATTAGATCACTTCACATTCACCTTATTTCTTCCCTCATTCATCTTCTAGTCAGGTCATTAGGAACTCCCTGATTCTTCCCCCAACCTCAGCATTCCATTATTTATACATTATACACATTTCTCTATCGAGACCCTGGAAAATGCTGAAATGGACACAGAGGATGGGCTTTCTTCCCAGTGACAGCTTGGGAAGCAATCTTTTCTTCATTCACTGATTCATTAGGATTTTAAAATGTCCAACTGCAAAAAAGACCAAAAGGCTTCTTCCTGGGACCCCAGTGAACCTGGGGCAGGTTGGAGGGATGAGCCAGTGGCCACAGTGTGGCATGAGGGTCGGGAGGCAGAATGTTACTCAACTCTTTCTGTGGCCCTAAGCAGGGCTCTTGGGTGTCACCATGTTGATGTAGCCATATTGTGTAAGAGACATTTTAATGTGCCCATTTGACAGATTGGAAGACCACCATTTAAAGATGACATCTAGCCCGGCCGATATGGATCAGTGGTTTGAGCATTGCCGCATGGACTGAGAGGTCCTGGTTGGATTCCCTGTCAGGGCACATGCCTGGGTTGTGGGCTCCATCCCCAGTAGGGGGAGTGCAGGAGGCCGCTGATCAATGTTTCTCTCTCACATGTTTCTTTTTTTTTTTTTTTTATCTTCACCCGAGGACATTTTTCCATTTTTTGTACAGATAGAGTGGGAAGGAGAGAGAGGAAGAGAGAGAGAGGGAAACATCGATGTGAAAGGGACACATCGAGTGGCTGCCAGGGACACGACCAACCAGGGCCGGGGACAAACTGCAACCGAGGTACATGCCCTTAGCGGGAACCGAACCCGGGTCTCTCCGGACCGCAGGCGGACGCTCTAACTGCTGAGCCAAACCGCCCAGGGCTCACATGTTTCTATCTCTCCCTTCTTCTTTCTCTAAAAACTCGATAAAAAACATATTTAAAAAAAAATCATTGTAAAAATAATAAGTAAAGATGACATCTATCTTTATTGTTAGTTTGTTTTTCCTGACGACAAAAGAAACACATGCTCCTTGAAAAAAATCCAAACCTTACAAAAATGGATAATGGAGAAGTGAACGTTCCTGACAACCCTACCATTCCTAGGGAATGGCAGCACTGTGGGTGATGTTCCAGGCTTTTGCTGTGTATGTACAAGCATAACTGAGGATAAATGATTGTATACAATTATTATTATTAAAAATTGTTTTTCTTTATTGATATTAGAGAGAGAGGAAGGGAGAGGGAGAGAGATAGAAACATGGATGAGAGAGAACATTGACTGGCTGCCTCCTGCATGCCCCCCACTGGGTATTTGGCCCACAACTTGGGCATGTGCCCTGACTGGAAATTGAGCCGGTGATTTCTTGATGCATGGGTTGACGCTCAACCACTGAGCCACACCAGCCAGGCATATACAATTATTTTTTTTACTTAAAAAAAGTGTGCCACAGACATCCTGGATTCACACTCCATTTCTTGGTTACTTAATTTCACTAAACTTTTGGGGCCGAGGGCTGGATTTGGGGTTAAGAATTAGGCAAGGGTATTCATCAACCATAATGCTGGTAATAAAGAAGATGAAATACTAATGATTTGTGTTTTAACCCATGTCAAAGGGTCCTTCTGCCCAGAGGCCATGTCAGAGGCACCCCATCTCCTGCTGGCTCCCTATGTGTCCTATGAGCATCTACCTCATGCCATGCTTTTTTCTTTATATAGCCTCATGTGGCTTTGAACATCAAGGTCTGCCGATCTCAGATGGGGATCCACCCTGGACCCCTCCCAGTCTGCTTCCAAAGTCCAGAAAAAAGCCAGGTAGAAAGAGCAAGGTGCCTTGGAGATCTAGCGTAGCCCTAACATTTCAGGAGTTCCAACTTTTTTCTTTGAGGCTTTTGTCCTTCTGCTGTGGTCTGAATGCTTGTGTTTGCCCCCACCTCCAAATCCATAAGCTGAAATCCTAACCTGCAGGTGATGGTCTTAGCAGGTGGGGCCTTTGGGATGTGACTAGATGGTGATGAAGCCCCTGATGATGGGATTAGTGTTTTATAACAGGTCTGGGAGCGCCCTCTCCCTCTCCCCTCCCACCAGCGGTACTTGCTGCCAGCGGGAAGAGTCCTCCGCAGAACATGACCATGCCGGTGCCTTGATCTTGGACATCAAGCCTCCAGAACTGTGAGAAAATACATTTCTGTTGTTTATAAGCCGGCCAGTCTGTGATGTTTCAATATGGCAGCCCGAATGAACTAAGACAGTCCTCCAAACAATGCAAGGAACACCTTTGTTTCCAATGAACTTCAATGTCAAATTTTAAAGTCTTTCTAATATGCAAGGCCAAGATAAATGATATTTGGCCTTGGCTGCAAGGACCTAATTTTCCACCTCTAAGTTCTGGTCCTCGCACTGAGGTATTAATTTAATGCAATGAATGGCAGAACAGATGAGCTCACTGTGCCCAGTATTTTCTCCAGGAGTGAAAAGTATTACTAACAAGAACAACAAAATAAGACAAATGATGTGCAGATCAGTAAGTTTATGAAGTAGAGTATCTAATGATTGCGATAGCTGATCCTCTTCCAATAACTCATTGCTCAAATGAGAGACATTCATTGTCAATATTTCACAGCATGAGACCAGGAACAGGTCATTCTGAGTAGCAGAAAGAGCTCATCTCCACCTCTAACATCAGTTGGGCAAGTCAGCTCCTTTCTCTGAGCCTCAGTTTCCTCTTTGGTAAGATGGGGTAAAAGCACTGCTCTGCCCCCTTCTCAGGGTTCTTGTGGAAGTTAAATGAAGTAATACGGTCAAGGGGGTGGACAGCACATATTTGTCTTTGGGGTTGTCTAGTATCCATAAACTTTTCCTGTTTGGGAGCTTGGGGGAGGGAAAGTTCTGCCTTCTGTCCAGGGAGGGAAGGGGGTCAGTACCCATGTACATGGTCACGTGGTCCATGATCAGCCAACTGTATGTTCTCGCCCAGTGATTCTGGTGTGAGTGATGCCCCGAGGTAGGGGACAGATTGGAATGCATCCTGAGGCCATCGGGCCAGCAGGTGAAGGTGTTGGTTCCAGGAGTGGTGGCAGGGTGTTCTACCCAGGGTCCTCTGGGCTTCTACCTGCCTTTTTTTTTTTTTAATTGATTTTTAAAAAATATGTTTTTTTAAAATTGATTTTAGAGAGAGAGGAAGGGAGGGGGAGAGAGGAACATTGCTCCGCTGCCTCCTGCGTGACCCTCTTACTGGGGATGGAGCACAACCCAGGAATGTGCCCGACCGAGAACCAAATTGGCAACCTCTTGGTGCATGGGTCACTGCTCAACCACTGAGCCACACCGGCTGGGCTCTACCTGCCTCTGAGCCGCTTCTCCCCATTGGTGCTGTGAGCTACCAGATAGTCTTCCCTTGCTTCTTAAATCACCTACAATTGCCTTCATGTTCAGTGAAGAAATCTGACCCGGAGAGTCCTGTGAACTGTGTACTCATGAGGGATTCTTTTCTGTGGGATGTGGCTCAGTGGTTCTTCCCCCGCAGGGCTGAGGACTATAGCTGCCTGGGCCCTGCCCACGAGATTCCGAGGCCGTCAAGCTTTGGGAATTTAGGGTTAGGTGGTCCTTCAGGCTGGAAGGGCTCGGACTTCCCAGTCTGCCTCATATGCTGTTCAGGGCACAAAGGCAATGTCTTCTTTTAATATGTTTTGTTAAATTTGTTTTAATCATGCCAGAGAGAAACATCGATGTGAGAGAGAAACATCGATCAGCTGTCTCCTGCACGCCCCCAACTGCGGATTGAGCCTGCAACCCAGGCATGTTCCCTGACTGGGGATCGAACCAGGACCTCTCAGTCCCAGGGATGATGCTCAATTCACTGAGCCACACCAGCCGGGCGGCAATGTCTTCTTTTAGAAAAAGTATTTTCTCCTTCAATTGCTGGTCCCAGAATTCCACCCTGCTAGTTAAACTGATTTAGAAAAACATCTGCATGCACAGGGATAGTTATTACAGCACTGCCTGCAATTTAACAATACAGAGGTATGCCTGATTGTCCCAAATGAGGCCAGTAACTAAGTAAGCCATGGCTCAGCGACTTGAAGGAATATTATGCAACTGCTAAAAAAGATGTTCGGGCAGAGGTTTCCTGTACCATGAGGAAATATTCATGTTACAAGTTAAACCTGCGGAGGCTAAAAGATATAAGAAAACCTGCCAAAATATTTAGAGTACAGTGTAGTTTTTTTTTAAATAACAAAATGCATCTTTCTCTGCTTTCTTTTCCTTCTTCCTGTTCACAATACTCAATTCAGTCAAGCCGGCTTGTGCGCCTAGAGAATTTGCATCAAAGTAATTATGGAGAAATGTTGACTGGTAGGACAGTGGCAATTTTAAGGGCAAGCGCAAGGCTTGAATAGTCATGGGCTAATTCCCTCCTGGGCTTTCGGCCACCAGTGGGGGTAGCTGCCACCGATGACCGTGCAGGTGAAAGTGTAGTTTGTGAAGGTTGAAGGGCCAGGCTTGTCCTGAGTGTAGAGAACGTCGGGCTGACATGACCTAGTTACTCTATGATTTCCATGTGTCTCGTTATTGAAATGAAACCAGTGCTTGAAATAAACGCTTTTCCAGCTTGTAAATAGTATAGATCAAGAAACTAATAGATTTCTATGTAATATGTAATACATCTACTCATTAAAAATTATATATTTTTAGTCTTCACTCTTTTTTAAAAGAAACTTGCCATGCATAGGTAGAAAATAGTAATTTACTAGTTCATTCATGATCTGTTTACTGAGAACAGAGCTGGGAACACTCTTCATTCACCTGCGTCACTTCCTAAGGTCAGACGCTTCTGGAATTTGTTCAGGCTTCGTCTCAGCTCTTTAAGGCTTTTGGACTCTGGTCTTTGCTCAGCTGTTCCAGCTTTTGTTTGGTCTGCTGAAGAGGTTTGATCCTCTTTTCTCCTGGCGCTTCGCTGAGAGGGTTCAGTTAGGTTAAGGTGTATCCCAGCAGCCCCGGGCGGAGCCTTCTGCCCCATCTCCCTCCAGCGTTCTCCGAGGGGAAGTTCTGCCAGCCACCCTCTTCGGGGCTGGGTGTCAGGTAGCTTCTAAAGACTAGGAGGTCTGTTCAATTCCATTTCCGTCTATTCTAGTTCAGTCCATTAAACAGGGATGTTACCCTGAGCCCAGGGTGGGGGTTGAGATGGATGTAAAAGAAGGTAAGGAGCTCTAGGCATTTTTGGAGGCGAGACAAACATACAAGCAGCAAGGTTCTGTGAATCTGTCAAAGGGCCACTGCTTGGCCCTCCACCCAGCGTGCTGTTGCCACTCTTGGTTAGTGGTCATCATTCAATCATTTGTTAGCTTATTTTTTCAACAAACCTGCTGTGTGTTGGGCAGGCGAGCCCTGTAGGCCAGGGATGAAGAAGAGTCAAAAGCTCAGTTTTACAGGGGAGATAAGATGTGCATAAATATGTATAATAAAATGGAGAAAATTATATTCCTTGAATTTCTGCTGATTCTACTTTCTTAATAGCTCTTCAAGGCCTTTTCTCCTCATTTCCACTGCCATCTCCATCCTCTCTTGGATGACTACATAAATTTCCTAACTCACCTTCCTGCCTCTAATCCAGCCCCCACATTCTCATCGGATGGATTCGTCTAAAATCTAGACATGTACTTTCTGGCTCCATGAGATGGCCTCCACCTCCCCTTTCTCATCAGGTCTCTTGCCCACCTGATTTGCAGTCTCCATGCGTTTGTGTTCTGTGCCTCTGTGCCCTTTACCTGCCATTGCCTCTCCTACTTGTTCTCCTAAAGACTCTCATTTGTCCTTCAAGACTCAATTCATGTACCAGATCATCTGGAAAAACTTTCCTGGCCTTCTCCATCTCATTCATTCATTCATTCATTCATTCACTCACTCACAACTCTTTAGTGAGTGTCCGAGTGTCCACTATGTGCCAGGCATGGTGCCAGGAATATGAAATGAAGGTGAGTAAAACCAATAGGTTTGACTTCATAGAGCTTCATGCTGAGTGGTGGAGAGAGATGGTCATTGAACAAGTTCACAAATAAGTGTAGGACCCTGGTTGGTGTGGCTGGGGCGGTTGAGCATTGTCCGTGTTTGAAAGATTCCTGGTTCAACTCCAGGTCAGGGCACATGCCGGAATTGTGGGCTCCATTCCTGGTAGGCAGCATGCAGGAGGCAGCTGATCGTAGTTGTGCTCTCACAACGGTGTTTCGCTCTTCTCCCTTCTCCTCCCTCTAAAAATCAACAAAGTATGATGTAGGGTTATAAATTGTGATAAGCCGTATGAAGAAGAAGAATGCAAGGTGCTCTCAGAGGTATAGTCAGGGCTCTTCTCTCAGAAAGTTGTGCAACTAAAATCCCTGCTGGGTGCCAGCTTCTCACCCTAAGGAAATGGTCTGACCAAAGTTACACTAGTAATAAGTTGGCTTGGCCTTGGCTCCCAGTGTTAGGCGACTGCAATTGTTTCTCGTGGTGACAATATGATCCTAGATTCTACCTAGCTCACGGTCATCTTCCTGAATTGCCTTCCTCATTCTTGGTAGCCGTGTCTGTACCATGTGACCCATCCTCTTTGGCCATGATTGAATGTATCTAGATGGATACCTGACCCAAATTTAGAGATTCAGATCCTTTCTTCTCAGAATTTGAGACCCCAAAATTCTAGTACAGGCTGGAATGGTCCTAGAACAGGCCACGTTGGAACTTGGGAGCAAGGGAGGGCCGTTTCCTCCTGCTCTGTGATCCGAGAAGCAGATTTACTGAGAAGAACAGAAATGGGACACAGAGGAAGGTCTGTCTTGAAGTCTGGTGCTGTTTGTGCCCGTGAGTTCTGGGAAACAGTTCTACATCCTTTTAATGCATTTTTCTTTGCTGCCTAAGCTGAGCTTCTCTTGGTTTCTATTTCTTGCAGCTTAAGAATTTTAGCCAAACAGATCCCAAGCAGCCAGTCATCAACACAGGCAAGTTGATGAGAAGTCAGTCACCTCCGCAAAGACTTGAATGGAACGACTCAAGGCACATGTGGGGAAGACAGGAGGGGGCAGGATTGGGGAGGAGGGGGTCAGTGGGAAAAAAAGGGGGGACATCTGTAATACATTCAACAATAAAGATAAGTAAAAAACTAAAAATAAATAAAAGGGCACATCAATCAGTGGAGTCAGAGGGGCAAGAGTGGTAGCTCTTGGCTGACCTTGAAATGTCTCTTGGGTAGTTTTGGCATGTTGTACAACCCAAGTCTACTCCAAAGTTAAATTTTCTGGAGAGCTACTAACAAACCCATTAGTGACTAGTCTTCTGGTTCTAATGGTTGGTTGTTACTTGTTTATACATCTCCCTGTTTGCAGAGGTGGAGACTTTAGTCTTTTGGGAGGAAAAGTTAACTCTGCAGAGTATGCAGCAGTTCTCAACCTGTGGGCTGCAACCCCTTTGGGGGTCGAACGACCCTTTTACATGGGTCGCCTGAGACCATTGGAAAACACATATTTCCGATGGTCTTAGGAACCCAGACACCGCTCCTCTATCTGTCTCCAGGCAGGTCCGCCCACATGCAGATACGCCCACATCCAACATGAAGAACTGTATTAAAGGGTTGTGGCAGCCCTAGCCGGTTTGGTTTAGCGGTTAGAGCGTCGGCCTATGGTCCAGAGAGACCCAGCTTTGGTTCCTGCTAAGGGCGCGTGCCTCAGTTGCAGTTTGTCCCCAGCCCTGGTTGGTCATGAGGGTGGCAGCCACTCGATGTGTCCCTTTCACGTCAATGTTTTTTTTTCTCTCTCTCTCCCTCCCACTCTACCTGAACAAAAAATGGAAAAATGTCCTCGGGTGAGGATTAAAAAAAAAAAGGGTCATGGCATTAGGAAGGTTGATAACTACTGGTATGGTCTTGTTCTAATCCCTGCGGGAGTATTGATGTTCCGTGGATGCATTGTTTGCAGGTCAAATTTGTCCTTTTCTATTTCTTCCAATCACATTTCCTTTCATACTCTTATAAAAATAAATGATAAAAGGGGCCCTATTTAAGTGGCCTTGTTATTTCTTCTACTTGATTTGCACAGCTTTTGTCCATACAAACTAACACAAAGGTTACAACAATCCCTTGACTTATTTCAATGTGGTAATAGCATCGTTGATGCAAACATGGGGTTAACCCAAATATTTCATAGTTTGGAGATTTTCAACTAATAAGAGGAATCAAGCACTGTATTTGGGGAAAGATTAAGGTCACTGGCCCTCATTTAAGTTGATTGGTCTCTTGAAATGAGATGCTAATTGTGAAATTGATAGGCAGATCTCCATTTGATTTTACCCCCAATAGTTTATGTTTATAATTAAAATAATAAAAGTGGAAAATGTCCAGTGCAATCAGCATAATCTCCCATCTATTCTCAAGCAACATAACTGAAGTGAGACACATCTGCGCTAGTAAGTCACAAATTCCTTGTGCTTTGGCTCTGTTGGCTGGAGGGAAGGGGAGGGATAAATTGCTCATAGTCTAGATATGTTGACATCTCCTCAGAAACGAGAGCAAACCAACCACAATGTTAGAATTCAAAAAATTAGGGCCACTTTTATATAAATAACAGAAGATTTCTGTTATTTACAACTACAGTTATTACTTCATTCATTCATGCGAGCATTGCTTTCCGGGCATCTACTCGGCTCCAGCCACTGCTGAGGAACTAGGGGTACAGATGAATGTGCAAGTTGGTCCCAGGTCTCATGGAGCCTACATTTTTGTAGGGAAGGGTTTAAAACAGGGGAGTGGCATGGTCTGATGCTGTTTCTGATGGCTGATCACCCTGGCTGCCTTATGGAAAATGCACTGGAGGGAGCTCAAGTAGATGTGAGAAGATTTGATAGGAGACGCTTGTGGTGGTCCAGGTGAAAGATGACAATGGTTTATACCTGGTGATGACAGTGGTGAAGGCAGGAAGTGATGGATTTAGCATACATTTTAGAAGTTTAGTGGGAAGACTTGCCAATAGCTAAAATATGAGGGATGTAGAATAGACTCCTTCCCTGCCACTCCCCCTCCCTCAACCAAATTTGTGGTGGTACCATACTGCAGGAGGGAAGGCTGGGGAGACATTAGGAGTTCCATGTTGGGTTTCTTGGCTGTGAGATGCATCCAAGTTGATTGACAGTTTACTACTTGCCTGGTTTCCAGAGGGGGGTGGAGCTCCGTCTTTGACAAAGCCTTTTGCCCAGTGACAAGGGAGGCAGTCAGTCTAGCTGCAGGGAGCACCAGCAAATAATTTGCATGACAATTTAGAACTAGGGGAAAAAATGCGTGGCCAGCTGGCATATTGGGCAGCACCCGAAAAAAGAGCTTCAATAAAGATGAATGAAAAGTTCTAAACCCAGAGACAGAGGGAGGTGGGGAGGTGGGGGGCAGACAGGGGCACTTTGTATTATAAAAGGAGGGGTTTAGGAGCCAAATGTGAAGAGTGTGACAAAAAGTGTGTGTGTCCTAGGGCTGCCTGCGTAATGGAAAGAGTCTAACTTGGAAGTCAGACAGATCTGGGTTGTAATTCAGATGCCATCACTCGCAAGCTCTGTGTCTCTGCGCCAGTTACTGACCCTCTCTGCACATATACTTTGAAAAAAATGTTGTCTTCTCCAAACATTGAAGTCATTAAGTAAAAACTAATTTGTTTCCCAGTCTAGTGTTGAGCAAAGATATATTAAGCTGCAGTTTGAAATGTCAGGTCGACTTGAGAGAGTGTGACCACATGAATTGAAATAATTGCAGCCAAAAGAAAAGGCAGTTTTCCTTAGGCATAGGTCTTATCTTGCATGAGTGAGTCATTTCAGCTGTGATTTTTAAAACCTTGAGACAAGCTTTTGTACCCTTGAGGCTGTCTTCTGGGATGCCAGGGTATGGCCAATGGGCTATTTCCCAAGAGTATCCCAGGTGATAAACCCAGGGAGGCCCATAACCTTGACTACTTCTGTGACTGAGAGAGGATCAGAGGAAATGGAGGTACACACCTTCTAAGAATTAAAAGACCCCCACAGCAAAAGCAAAAATAAACAAGTAGAACTACATCAAACTAAACAGCTTCTGCACAGCAAAGGAAACCATCAAGAAACTGAAAAGGCAATCTACCAAATGAGAGAAATATTTGCAAATTATATATCCGATAAGCACATAATATCCAAAATATATAAAGAACAATTCAATAGCAAAAATACAATCTGATTAAAAAATGGGCAGAGGTCCTGAATAGATATTCTTCCAATGAAGACATACAAATAAATGGTCAACAAGTATATGAATAGGTGCTCAATGTCATTAATTATCTGGGAAATACAAATCCAAACCACGATGAGATATCACTTCCCACCTGTTAGAAGGGCTATTATAAAAAACACAAGAGAGCCCTGGCCGGTTTGGCTCAGCGGTTAGAGCATCAGCATACGGTACCTAGAGACCTGGGTTCGGTTCCCGCTAAGGGCATGTACCTCGGTTGCAGTTTGTCCCCGGCTCTGGTTGGGTCGTGCGGGTGGCAGCCACTCGATGTGTCCCTTTCACGTCGATGTCTCTCTCTCTCTCTTTCTTCCTCTCTCTCTCTCTCTCTCCCCCTCCCACTCTATCTGAATAAAAAGTGGAAAAATGTGCTCAGGTGAGGATAAAAACAAAAACAAAAAACCCACAAGAGATAACAAGTGTTGACAAGGATGCGGAGAAAAGGGAACCCTTATGCACTGTTGGTGGAAATGCAAATTGCTGCAGCCACTATGGAAAACAGTGTGGAGGCTCCTCAACAAATTAAAAATAGAACTACCACAGGATCCAGCAATTCCACTTCTGGGTATATATCCAAAGAGATGAAAATAGAAAATCAAAGTGATAGCTGCACTCCTACACTCATTGCAGCATTATTCACAATAATCATGATCTAGAAGCAACTGAAGTGTCCACTGGAATATTGCTCAGCCACGAGAAAGAAGTGAATCCTGCCATTTGTCACAACGTGGATGAAACTTGAAGGCATTATGCTAAGTGAAAAGAGCCAGACAGAGAAAGGCAAATACTATGTGGTATCATTTATATGTGGAATCTGAGAAGAAAAAAAAAAGTCAAATTCATAGAAAAGTGTTACTGGGGAGGGGGAGCGGATAAATGTAGGGGAAAGAGGAAAAAGCTGGTAGGAGGATACAAACTTTCAACAATAAGATGAAGAAAGTTGGAGGATCTAATGTAAAACTTGGTGACTATAGGTGATGACTGGGTTGTATGACTCGATATTTCTAAGAGAGTAGAACTTAAAGGTTCTCACACACACAGGAAGAATAAATATATGAGGTGATCCATGTGTTAACAAACTGGATGAGGGAAGGGAACCCTTTTACAATGCATGTATCAAATAACCACAATGTACATTTTAAATATCTTACAATTTTATATCAGTGATAGCCTGATAAAGATAAAACTTAAAATAGATTTTCACATTTTAGGAAGAGGCATGCAATGCTTTCCATGTCCACATTCTAGGAATGCCTTCAGCATTGAGTTTTGATCATCCCTGTCTCCATCTATTTTTACATCCCATTAGGCATAGAGAGAAACTTTTCCATTGTGAGAACTCTCTTGAATTATGTCTGTGTGATGTTGTAGCATCTCGACTTTATTCCCAATCTGACTGTTTTATCCACATGATGCCAAATCGTGCTGGACACTTCTCACCACTGGATTCTGTGGCTTGATGGCTTGTGCACGGATACCGGTCATGAGGAGTCAGCACGTTTCCCTACATGTGTCTTGCAGACCACTGCTTCTCAAACTTCACCACGCACGGGAACAACCGGGGTGTCTTGTTGGAATGCAGACTCCCATTCAGCAGGTTAGGCGGGGTCTGACGTTTTGCATTTTTTTTTTTTAAAACATTTTTTTTCTTTATTGATTTTAGAGAGAGAGAGAGAGAGGAAGGGAGAGGGAAAGAGAGATAGAAACACATTGATGAGAGAGAACATTGATTGGCTGCCTCCTGCATGTCCCCCACTGAGGATCGGTCCCACAACCTGGGCAAGTGCCCTGATCGGGAATCGAATTGGCGACCTCTTGGTGTATGGGTCGACGCTCAGCCACTGAGCCACACCGGGCAGGCGATGACGCTTTGTTTCTAACTAGCTCCCAGGTGATGCCTGATCTTGCTGAGGATAACACTCACACTTGAGTAGAAAAGTTGTGGAACCCTGCTCTGCTAGAGGAACACAAATTGTTCAAAAAAAGAAAGAAAGAAGGGGGCTGTCTATGGACAAATAGCTTTGGGGAAAATTGTATACTTTATCTCTTTTAGCAGATTTAAAAGGTAGATTTATTCACATCTTGAAGGCTCTGAGAAGTCCTGCAACTAGTTAAGAAACTGTTGATTTGTTTGACTCAGTGTCAAACTCATTTGATCATAAAACCTCCCCCCACCGCAAGGAAAACCATTAACATTTAGTGGAATTAGTGTTCCTTGCGTCAAATTTTGGAAAGCGGTCCGAGGCATCAGAGACACAGACTGTCCTACAATCGTGTTGATTGTAAACAGTAATGAGGCAGCCACCCAGGAAAATGCCACAGCGTGTGACAATTCAGAACATGGGCTCTGAAGCTGAGTCAAAGCCTGAGCCTGAATCGTGGCTCTTCTCTTACAGCTGTGTGACTACGTGTCAGTCACCCAACTTCTCTGAGCCTCGATGTCTAATGTATAAGATGGGGATAATAAACGATCCTGCACATGGAAACTGGTATTGTAGTTGTCTGGGTTTGCAAGACAGATGATGTTGCACATCTTGGCTAGAATGAAAAGTGCTCAGGCCACAGCACACCCAGAAGGACAGAAATCTAGGAAGGAATGGAAGTTTGAGCAACACAGCAGAGAGAAGACCAGGCCCCAGAACTCTGCACCCTCCATGCCGCCACACCAGCCCATCATCGAGTCACCCCTCCAGGCTTCCTATGTTCCTACCAGCATTTTGGAATGAAAACCTAGGCTTCATGTGTGAAGTCCAGCGTCAGCATTATTCTCGGGTCAGCACAGAGCGTCTGAAGCTGCGGCACAGCAGGGGAAAGCAACACAGATTTTCCCATTGAGGAGCCCAGGCGAGTGGCTGCCGTTGTAGTCAGGTGGGACTCTCAGCTTACCAGGGTCCTCATGGACGTGTGGTGACCTGCAGTGCCTGTGGGTCTGCAGGTGCAGCCTGAGAGGGACCCTGCAGAGCCTGGGCCAATTTTATAAAGACCAGGGAGTGCCCGGAGCCCGCCTGCACACTTTCCCATGGCAAAGGCTGCTGGGTTTGGGAGCGTGGTGAGGTGGGAGGAACAGCGGGGCCGGGGCACCATACTTACTCCTGTGAGCAGAGGCTGAACGGACAAGACGCCAGCGCCCCGTGCTTTACCGATTCTGAAAGCCTTGACGCAGGTTTGAGAAAAGACTTGGGGCAGATGACATGCCCCTGGTGCTACCAGCGATGAGACGGGAAACTGATGCCCAGGTCCGCCTGCCCTTTACACCTCAGCCTTGTCTTTACACAGCCGGCTCCAAACAACCCAAATGGATGCTTTGGTCTAACAGCTGAGGGCTGTTACCTCCCAAATGGCTTCCTGAAAACACAGTGACTTCTCCCTCCTCTCACTGCAGGTCGGAGGCTGGGCAGAGCCAGGGAGCACGGGTGAGCTGCCCCGGTGGACGGCCTAAGGATGGACGACTCAGCACAGAAACCTTGCCAACACCCTAGTCACATGAGGCTGACACAGGAGGGAGCTTACAGAGTTCTTTCACATTCCCTTCTTAATTTCTTCCCTATGCTAGCCCCATAAATAGACAGGACAGAGTTTGTAATTCTTCTTTTTATAGATGAAGGGGCCCAGGCTTAGAGCTGGCATGATCAGCCCCATAACAAGTGACAGGGGAGCCCAGGGCTCTGGGTTGGTCTAAGCAATCAAGAGAGAGACTAGAGGTCACCACCTACTTGGCCCGAGCTCCTCTGCTATTGTCACTTCCAGGAAAAACTGTGTCCCTTGAAGGAGCTGCTCAGCACCATCCTTCTCAGAATTGCCCGCTGCCCTGTGCCAAACGACAGGAGTGTGGGCTTTAAGAATCGTCTCGCCACAGCCAAGATTGAGCCTATCCCAGAGTCAGACAGTATGTGTGCGTGCCTGTGTGTGCGTGTGTGTGTGTGTGTGTGTGTGTGTGTGTGTAGGGGTGGGAGGAGGGCCGGGAAGGGAGGGCAGGAAGAACCCTGTGCTCCGTGCCCGGTCCCTGTGATTTCCCGGGAGGGAAGCTGGGCTCCAGGCAGAAAGCCAGGAGTCTCCCTTGTGGCTCCAGCAAATGGGTCCCGGAAGAGCTGTCCAGTGTCCCTGTTGCTGATGGGTGGCATGGGGGCGAGGAGAAAGGGCATGGCTGTGTCCTCTCAGGGCTACCGCCCAATCTGGGAAAAAGCCCACGTATTTATCTTATTTCCTGTGCATCATTTTGACTTATTTTCCTGGTCCAAAGAAAGAGCTGTAGCGTAAACGAAGGTTCCGTTCTAGGAGGCCTGTTGGCTCCTTGGAGTCTGTAATTGGGGCATTGAAAGGATACAAAAAAAAAAAAAAAGCCCACAGAGGAGTGGATGATCTTTTATACTTAGAGTTCCCCTCTCTATAAAAGCGACATATTACAAACCTCTTTCTCCTCTCGAACATTTCTTGCTAAGTGCATTCTGATGCCACATTGAAACGCAAAATAGCTGGAATCAAGCAGGCACCGAAGGCTATTTATATGCTAATCTCTATTTCCCAAGCTGAAGCAGGAACCTTGAGCTGGGTGCTTCGTCTAATGATGGCTCGGCTGTAACCTCTCTGGAAGAAAGAAAAGTATTTTCCTTAAGAAAACAACTCAGTTTCTTTAAGATGAAATGTAATTATCTATTATCAGATGTCCCTTAAAATGCAAGGCCTATTAAAGCTGCTAAAAATATTGAAGCCCTAATTTCACCATAATAGCATTTTAATTTCAGCAAATCACGCTCTATTGTTACAGGACATTTTGCGGTAGGAATGTGGTAAGAGGTCCATCTTAGCTTTTTTCTTAACATTTCCTTTCTTTGAGAAGTACAATTAAATCATTGCAGTCATCTAACCTTGTTCGACACAAAATTTTACTTATCGAGTGCGAAAACAATGGTCGTTAGCATTTAAAAGAATTTGTTTTAAAAGTAGCTAAAGTTTAATTGCTTGAAATATTCCTGTTGGGATGTGCAGTGGCTGTTGGTTCAACGTTGATATTAAAGTCGGTGTTTAATTGATCACTGAATTTCATTGAAAAATATTTACTTTTTTCCCCCAGGCAAAGTACAAAAGAGAGGGACCCTGGAGGAGGAATGGTTTGGGGGAAACTGACTGCCTGTGGGAAATTGCTGGCCCACCTGGTAGGCAGTTAGCCAGACAAGAGCAGAGCAAGGACGTTGGGTCAGGTACAGAAGGTCACCAGGGCAGAAAGCCCAGGTGCCAGGAACTGGTCACACCTGGAAAACAAGGACCACGGTAACCTTTCTTCCCTCGTATATTGCTGGTCATTCTGTTTAGACCCTCTGGTCAGTGGTCAGGCCGTTCCAACCCTCCCTGACCTTTCCTCCCCTGGCATGTCACTCGTCATGAGGTAGACCCGCTTGGAGGAGGAACAAGGGGCTGAGGAGCGGCCTCTGGACCCCCACGCTGGCCCTGGCATGGCCCCTCCCTTGAGCATTAACCCCTAGGGATAACCTCGAGGCCTCAGTTGTGTTTCAGCTCCAGGCCCAGAAAAGCAGCAAAACCAGACAAGTGATGCCCTGGCTGACGTCAGGACTGGTTGCGTCGATTAATGACCCCCTGCCCTGGTGCTGACCAATCAGTAGAGACTCTGAAAGGACACGCCTGGAAAGCTGATGAATATTCTATTGAGATCCTCCCCCGGGACGTCCTCTAAATCCCCACCCTAAGTCTTTAGGACGGAGGACCCAGCAGGCTCGCTCCATGGAACATGCCCTCACCACTGCCCACCCGCTTCCACTAGGAGTGTTTTTCTTGCCTGTCTCTCCTAAGCTCCAAGGGCCCTTCTTCTGCCTCTGCAACTTGTTCTCTGAGCCCACACAGCTCAGCTGGCTCACTTCTACCTCCGTGACTTTCTAAATAAACTCGTGCTTGTATTTGAGTCTTAGCTTTGAATTAGTTCTTAGCCAGAACTCAAGTACTGAGGTTGCTGAACTGAGGTCCAATCACCAGTAATATTCTGGTGCTGTTTTTGCCCCCAACAAAACCACTCAGCTTTGTGCTCGCCTCTGCACTGGATGCATTCCTGGGACCTTTTTTGTATAAGTTTCTAAAATGAACACCCCCTGCCCCGTCTTGTTTTTAATAGACTGCAATAAGAAGTACCCGGGCTGTGCTGGGGAATCCTGGGACTCGTATTCGTGTTTTTCAGAGACCTTGTGGGCACTGAGGACATAAAGAGGGGTCCACTTCTCAATGGGCTTACCTTCTCACACAGAGGGTGCAGGCGGGCCGCGCTCCTGACAGGTCTGCCCACACCTGCTGGTGAAAGCAAACTCAGGTCAATCCGCATCTTCCTCCTCTCTCACCTAGGATGACATTTCAGACCGTCTTCGTGGGGCTGAGTCACCACTGAGCCTCGCCAGTCTTGGGAACTTCTGCGTCTCTGGAGGAGGCTCTGACAGGCAGGACGAGGGCGTGGAGTGGGAGGGGAATCAGCTCAATAGGCTACTGATTAGGGTTGGCAAAAAAGGTGTAACTGGGACCCTAGTAATCAGTACTATTTATTGAGCACTATGTGCCAGGCACTGTGTTAAGTTCTTTATTTGCATCATTTCCCTTAATTTTCACAATAACCTCACAATGGATGCTATTATCTCACTTTCCTAAATGTGGAAACTCAGGCTCAGAGAGATTAATTTGTTCAAATTTATAAAGCCAGTGAGAGGCAGAACCCCAAATCAACCTGAGGTTCATCTGGTGACAACTTCCATGCTGTATGGCTTCCTAACAGTTCCTGTCCTCAGTCATCACCTTAACTCAGGCCTCAGCCCAGACCCAGTTCACACTGAGGGCTAGTTCCCTGATTCTACTCTGCTCACCTTGGGACCCTCTGTACCCATGTACATATGAAATTTAAAAAGCCCCCCTCATCCTTTGTTGGGTCTCAGTTTGCTATCTGTACAATGAGGATCTTGGATGATGTCATCTTTAAGAATTCTTCTAGGTCCAAGTTTGTGTGGACTCAGTTCAAACCCATAAATAAGTACTGAGTGCTCTCTCTGGGCCAGGCCTGTATGGGCTTCAGTGTGTGGAGACGGGTAATCCAGTCCCTGTCCTTTACATGAACCTCCCAGCAGCCAGCTCAGGGCAGCTGACTGTCTCTTGCTGTCATACAGCTGGACAATGGTGACTGCACCCAGCACAGCATGGGTTGGGTCACTCAAGGTCACAGGGCAATCTGACATTTTGCTTGGTTTTGCCTTTTGTTTGCTGGACAAACTCCTGCTCCTGTTTCAACATCCAGCTCAAGAAGTTCTTCTTCTGGGGGCATTTTTGGCTCCTTTTCAGGCCCAGATTCCCATGGTTCTGCCTGCATTTCTCTCTTGCAGCATCTCCTCTTGTGATAGAAAAGTGAGAATATAGCCCAGGTTAAATAACTGGCTCCATCCCCTACCAGTGGGTGATCTCAGGTAAGTCCCTTAACCTCACCCAGCCTGCTTCCTTTCCCATAAATGGGATAATAGTGTCCACCGCCCCTCTGGTCATGGAATTAACTAATGAGATTTGTACTAAGCTCCTAGAAGAGCATCTGGCGCATGCCAGCAGGTGATGAGCGTGACATTGGTAATGTAGTAAAGGTACTTTTCCTGGGTGTGTGTCACACACAGCCGGGCGGTGAGCTCTGCAGTCACAAGAACATCACTTTTATATTTCTGTAGCTAACACGGGGACTGCCACATGGGGTGGCCAGGAGCAGGTGTTCAAATCCATGTCATGGCCACTTATCAGCTGTGTGACCTTGGGGAGTTTCCGTGACTCCTCTGGCCTCCACTGTCTTTATTTGTAAATGGAGATACTTACAGTACCCTTTTTGTGTGATTACTGGGAAGATGAAATGAGGCCAAGCTGGGGAAGCTAAGTCCCTGCCCAGTGCAGTTGTAAGAGCTCAACCCTGGGTACCTATTAGGTTAACAGGCTCTCATTAATAACTGACATCTGTATTCACTTCCACATTCTTATGTACTCCTCGCAATGGTTTCAGGAGGGGCTCTGCTAACACCTCTGGCTCATCAAGATCTTACAGCTGGTTAGAGGCAGGTGCCCTGACCTCACATCCCCTTCCCCACTGGCCGCCCCATGCGTGACATCTCATATTATGAAGTCAGATGAGTGAGAGAATGATTCTCAAAGAGGCCAAACAATCTTTCATAAAAGTTAGGTGGAACTCAGACTGGTGGCCCATTAGGAATACCAGCTAAATTGATTTCATAGCGGCGGGTCCTGAAATGACACCTCCATCAAAAAGCCGCACTTGGCTTTTTATACTAGTCAGGGGCTGTTATAAATTTGATTATATCTGAAATAGCAGATTTCAAGTTGAAGTCCCCTTTGTCCACACTGGAATTCAGATTTATTTCTAAGAGACCAGTGCAATTTTCTTATCTTTGTTACAAATTACTACAGTCTGGGTTAATCTCACGCAGCAATAAAGCTGTTTGCCCAGGAAGCTTCCTGCAGTGTCAGAGCTGATGAATGGCTCCCTCTGGCTATAATAATTCAGTCTAGAACATTGGGAAAAAAAAAAAGAAAACACACAAAACTTGGTTCTTCTGCGGGAATCTCCACCAGTGTGCTTGGCTGCTCAGATTGTTAGGGCTCAGAGCCTCTCACCTGGGTCAGGCATCAGCACCTTGGAACCTGCGGGATCTCAGGTGCTCCGTGATGAGTGGCGGGCCACACTGCCCCCTGCTTTGTGAAGAAGGCTGGACTGTCTGGAGTCTTCTGAGGGTGGCTGTGGATCAGGTGATTACAGTAGAAGTCAGAACGGGGAGAAGGTACAGACAGGGTAGTTTGGGAACACAGGAGTGAGTGGGCTGGTCTGATAATTAGAGAAGAATGGCTGTAGGGCAAGGAGCAGAGGACTTGTGTTTCATTCATTCAACAATTACTGTAGTTTTTAAATTGAAAACACACCATGGATTAGAAAATGAACTATTGACTTAACACTTTTCAGAGGGGCCAGGTAATGAGACACACCACGTTCATGGTGCACATGGATTTTAAGACCCAATGTTGAAGGAATTCTAGGGAGATTGAGATCTAAAGAGGAGTAAAAGATGGGGTGTTCGTGTGGGTATTTCTGAGCAGTTGGGGGTGTTTGGGAGAAAATGCATCCAGGCAGAGAGAAAAGCATGCCCAAAGCTCTTGAGAGAAGAAGGATGCTCAAGAAACTGAAAGAAGGCTGGTGTGAATTTGGGAGAGGAGGGTATGAGAATATGAAGCTGGGGGTCAGCTAGGGACATCTCATGAAGAACCTTGCAGGCTAGCTAGAGATTTAGATGTTAGTCTGAGGACAATGAAAATATATTGAAGAGTGTTAAGCAGAGCGTCTATATATTCTGTATATAGGGTCCATGGGAGGCAAAGCAACCTGGGAAGACAGCTGAATCATAGGGAAGCCAGTGCTGGGAAGAAGGATCCACACGACCTGTTCCCATCTGGGAACAACACTGGCTTACTGGGCATCTAGCACACTTCTTTTAATTCCGTACACCAGAATCAACCTGTTTGGAATACTCATCCCACTAAGATGGCAAGATCAAGTCTTCAACTGGGGTTCTTTTTCTTACCTTCCCTCCACTGCTGAGTAGTACAAATGTCCTGGAGGGTGTTACCCAGTCTACTCTGGTCGTCAGTCCACTCTGATCATGATGGGTTAGCTTCTTTCTCAGCTTGCTCCTTGTTTAGAAGAAGAGCTTCTCCTCAGCCCTTCTGCTACATTCAATCACAGGAGCCTTTTCATGTGGGTCCAAAGGCTAATTACCTGGTGTCCAATTACCTCCTCCGACTCCCACACCTCATCACAGCAACTCCTTCATGGGTGCTGTGCACTCGTTGGTCTCTGTCCCACTTGGATACCTCCAAGAACCTCGTCCTTTGTCTTTGTCCTCTTCCTGATGGCTTAGCTGCTTTCGTTCTTTATATTCTAAGCATTCACTGTCATCCTTTCCTCACCTGAGACAATCCAGTGGGTAAAGCAGGAGTGGTTATGTTTTCTGCCTAGGAATTTCAACTTTTGTCTCTTCAACATCCAAGTCCTGAAGATGAAGGAACACACAACCCTAGCTTGCCTCTCTCTTCTTGCTTTTAAAGTTCAAGGATACTGCCAGAGTTGTGATTTAGCTTTTTTGCTGTGGAATAGGCTGAGCAAGGAGTAGATGGCATTGTCAAATGCCTGCCCTTTTCTCCATCCGTCCGTCCGTCCGTCCGTCCGTCCGTCCGTCCGTCCGTCCGTCCATCTATCCATCCATCCATCCATCCTGCTTCAAGCAGGAGTAAAGAGTTTTTAAGGATGGTGTTTCTTTGACAACTGCCCGCTCTGAGGATGGACACCTGCAGCCCTGTTTTCCCACAGGGCTCTGTCCATTGCCCATAAAGTCCCAAACCACTATAGTGTAATGTTAAAAGCCTGGGCCCTAGACTCACACTCCCTGGTTCCCTTACTAGCTACATGAACTTGGTCATGCAAACCAGATTTTTGCTGTGGTACTCAACTCATCTGTAAAATGCAGCTAACAGTAGTAGCCTACCTCGAAGGCTTGTTGTAGGATTAAATGAGCGAATACACACAAGCCTTTAGTGCTGTACCTGGTACTTAGAAAGTGCTTCTTAAGTGTTAGGTATCATGAGTGCTCTTGAATCGGGGGCGAACATCTGACACAAACTGGATTTGGAATAAAGACTGACGTGAGTCTGGGCCGTTCAAAGCTGCTGAATTAAATTGAGATGTTGTAGGAAGGCCGTTCTGGGTCTTGAGTGGGGAGAAGCTGGTGTACAGAGAGGAAAAGAGGAAATTAAAGTCTGGAGGTGAGACAGGAGGTCTGCTGGATCTGAGGAAGAGAGAGGGAGAGAGAGGAGAAGAGAGCAGGAGAATGAGAAGAAGAGGGAGGAGGAAGAGGAGAGAGGCTTAAAGAGGGTGAAGTGCTCAGGTTCCTAGTCCCAGTCTTGCTCACAATGTTCAGTTTTCATCCTGTGTCCAGGTAAATCCCCATCTGTTTGATTATGCTTTACTTCAGTTATTTTGGAGTGAGTTTCCGAACAGGAAAGAAAGAAAGAAAGGCAAAGACAGATGACATTTCTGCCCTCAAGGAATTAGCCATTGCTACAAACTGAAATGCCCTACCCCCTCCACCAAATTCATGTGCTGAAACCTAATCTCCAACGTGATGGTACTAGGAGGTGGGAAGTGTTAGATCGTGAGGACAGGACTTTCATGAGTGGGATTAGGGTCCTTATGAAAGAGACTCCATAGAGCTCCCTCACCCCTTTCTGCCACGAGGACACAGTCAGGCTGTCTGTGCACTAAGACAGACACCCAATCCGCCAGCACCTTCCTCTTGGCCTTCCCAGGCTCCTGATCTATGAGGAATACATGTTTGTTGTGTAAGCTGCCCAGTCCATAGCGTTTTTGTTATAGCAGCCTGTGTAGATTAAGCCATCCAGCAGGGGAGGAGAGGGGACAAGATGAACTTGTAGCGAACTGGAAGATGAGTGTGGAGGGGCTGCGAGAGATGGAGAGGCACGTGTCAGCCCGGAGGAGGAAGTCATCCATTAGGGACGAGGATGGTGGAAGGCTTGATGGAGGAGGCCAGTGACATTAGGTTTTTTTCAAAACTTCCCTTATGTTGTTGGGCTATGTGTACTGTTTCAAGCCGCAATGCTCTACTGGGGATGTGGACAAGGGGCAGCCAGACCCCAAGAAAGAGAATCTCAAAGGAAATCTTCTGGGGAAGATACAGCACCCTCCCGCTCCCGTGTCAGGGCTTCCCATTCTGACAAGTGTTCTGGGGTTCTGGATGGGGTGGTCTTATTTACCAACGTCCTTTATCTCAAGGAATATGAAGGATCTGCTCTAAGAGAGAAGCTTGATGGCTTAAATGCCCTCCCCCCAGGACCACGTTGGGTGTTAGCTTCCAGGAGAAGGCCGGGGAGCCAGCGGAGAGTTCTGGGAAGCAGGCCCATCCCGGAGTCCGAGCAGCAGCCCAGTGTGGCCCGCGAGCCCGGTGGGACTGGTGGCTGTTCCCCACATCTGCTCTGGGTGAAGTTCCCCACACCCAGGCCTTTGTGTAAGCTCACCCCCTGCTTTGTTCCCCCATCCATGGCTGCCCATGAGAACACTACCCATTCTTCAGTGCCCATCCCCACCTGTGACTTGTCCATAATGTCCTCCTTGCTCCCCACCTTCCCAGACTCGTGTGGCTCTGCCCCTGAGCTGCGTGAGAGGGTCCCTCTTCTGCAGCATTATCAGAACTTATTCTGAGCTTAATTGTAACACTAAGCAGTTGTTTTACTCTTCTTTGTTTAACCCCCGCCAGGATGGAACCTCTTCCAGGACAAGACCTGGGGTTATTTATTCTTGCCTCCCAGAACCTCCAGAAGTGCCTATTGATGGTGCAGTCAGACTTCTTAGTGCTTTAAAGGTGTTAGTAAACTATAACCAGGAACATGTGGTGTTAGTCATATGCCAGGAATTAGACTAAGAGAAATCATTTCATGTAATCCTAATGCCAACATAGGTTGGTGGCACCATCATCACCACTTTATAGACGAGAAGACTGGATGGAACTAGAGAGAATTAAGTGAGGCTGTGTATTTATCTCGTAGAATGGCAGTACTATATTTTCAATCCCGGCCTATTTGAGGCCAAAATTCTTAAAAACAACAACATACTGTTACTCTTCTCCAGGACACTTCCTCCCGGCAAAGCAAATTACAACAGCAAAGAGGTGTCTTTTCCCCCCTATGAACCTATTAAGTGAGAATAGAAAGATAACATTGATGTTGAAAATGTTGCAGTGAATAAGATACTTTCCTATGCTTGTGTCATGAATGCTGAGTCAACCACTGGTCATTCCTTTTGACCTGGTTACTGCGTTTATGTTGAAAGGTTATCCTAAGGAAATAATCCCAAAGATTAGGGAAGAAAACAGTAAATACAAAGGTGTTCACTGCAGCGTTACTTAGGATAGTAACATGTTCACCAATAGATAAGTAAATGACAGCACAGCTTCATGAAGTGCTAACAGTCATTCAAGGGGCAGTTATGGAGATTGTGTATGGTACCAGAAAATGTTTAGGATGTAAAATCGGGCCACAGACACTGGCTACGCAATTGTGAGAGCACCATGCTTACAACGAGGTAAAGCCGAGCTCAGGAGGGAGGAAACTGCAAGAATGCTAATAGTGGTTGTGTCAGGGTAAATGAATTATGGCTTATTTTTGTTCCTTTTCTTTCTACTTTTCAATTCTTCTGTAACATAGTTATATTATTTTTTATGATGAAAATGATGTATTTTTAAAAAAGCTGATGAATAATTTCATAGCTGAGCCTTATTAGCAGCCAAAGGTGACCCTGTCTAAGAAAGACATTCTTCACCCTTGGATCGATGCAGGGAGGTGTGAGGGTGGTGGACACCTTGTGTGCGTCCTGTGACGCCGGAAAACTGCCAACTGACCCCTGGGCCCTGAAGATGCTCCACACCGGGGGGTGACCTAGCTTTTGGGTAACGTGAGCACCCCAGACCTTCCTTACTCTCTAGAAACATCCAGCTTCTACCATTGCTATGTCTCCCCACTGGCTCTGGCCAAGAGCTGAGTTGCAAGTTCAAAAGCTCAGGGAGGGAAAAAACCAGACACAGCATCTCCATGTTTAATGAAAAGAAAAAGCCAACACCAAAGTGAAAGCTGGGACACTACACTAAGGGTGTGATTGATGGCTTGGAACATTTTTATTATCTGCTCATTTAGCTGGCAATTGTTCTGTGGTTTCTGACCACTTCAGGGTGGCTGTTGTTTCCGACTTTTAGCCATTTTCAGAGCTCCCTCGGCTCGCAGAGCTCCCAGGAAGGTTAAGAACAAGGTGAGGACGTGGGTTTATAAAACTACCTCAGAATTTCATGGTGTGCGTGCGTCTGTGTGTGTGTGTCGGGGGGGGGGGGGGGGGGCGTGCTCCGTCTGAGGAAGGAAACACAGAAGGGAAGAAGGCGTTCTTTGGAATTAGACACAGCCAGGTCTGAATCCTGTTTTAGCTACTTGCTAATTGTGGCTAAGTTATTTGGGCAAATTCCTTCATCTCTTTTTCTGCAAAGTGGATGATAAGAATGGTACCTGCCTCAGAGGGTTGTGGTGAAGTTAAATGATTTATGGGTACCAAGCACGAAGTGTCCATCAGGCACATTCTCTGTGCTTGATGAGTGCCAGCCATTGTCATCATCATTATTATTACTGTACGATTACTGTTTAATGAACCTCCCTTCCCTTGGTTCCTCTGCTGATATAGGTGGGTTTTTAAAAAAAGAACTCTACTAAAGGAGAAAGAAACTTTACTAAGGTAGCAAATTATTGATACAAAGTAACCCAAAGACTTCCTTTGCCCTTGAAGTTTTGTGCCTCAGACTCCGCCCTTGCGGAAATTCCCTTCCCTAAACATCACTAGATTCCAGGGATTTTGGTCTGGTTTTCTGTTGACACAGTCCTGACCTGTCTCCATATTGAAGTCAGCTTCTTGTTTCCCACCAAGAATGGGTGATGTGGGCATTGCCTCCTTCCTGCCAAGGACTTAAGACCACAGCTTCTTATATACAAGGTACTCTGCTAAGTGCTATACACACACTTTCCCATTTAATTCTCACAACCTTTGAGGTAGTACTATTATTATGACCCATTTTAAAGTCAACGAAACGGAGGCTCAGAAAAGATCAGGCAGAGATGACACTGTAAGTAAGAGGCAGAGCAAAGATTCTAATCTAGGTCCATCTGATCGTGAGCCCCTCTTCTTATCTCCTGCAGCTACAGAGGTTGACATTATACCTACTGTCCAGGAGGTTGTGGTGGGGATTATTCGTGCATGTGAGAAGTCCATTGTAACCTCTAATGTGCTAGGCAACTACAATGGTGTAATAACGTATAACAACACAGACAGCAGTATCACGCTGTGATTATAGGCTTGTGTTCAAATACAGCTCCATTACTTATTGACCTTTTATCACATAAATGACCTTGGGCATATCAATGCATGTTTCCAAGTCTCCATTTCTTTCTCTGTAAGATGGGAAAAACAGTACAAGGTTGTTGCAACAAGTGTGGTGATATGGGTGAAGCCCTTAAAGCAATGTCTGGCACACAATCAACAATACATAAATAAAACTCTGGAATGTGAACTCCATGATGGCAGAGAAAACTGTTTTGCTCACTATTGTGTGCCTAGGGCCCGACCAGCACCTGGCCCACACCACCTGCTCACTGAGTCTCTGCTGCTTGAATGAGTGGTGGTGGTCCTAGTTGTCATAGCCATAATGTTTCTAGTGTGACCATTCTCTCTCCAGGGACACCCAGCTGTGGTGGATCCTTGTGAACAGCCAGGGCTGGCTCTGTCACTTCGGCAAACAATTTGATGGATGAATCAGGGCAGCTCAAAGACCATGGCCTAAGTGGCCTCATGCAGGAGAAGGACCTAGGGGACAGTCAGAGTGACACCCCAAGGACTGTTTCTACCTGAGATTTCATCATTTCCCTGTGAGCCGAGTCCATCCAGGAAGTTTTCTCTGGCTTAATTGGAATTGCTTGTCAAAATTTATTGTCTGGAGTCAAAGGGAAGACCCTTATCAAATTGGGATTACATAGGGCTGGAGAGACCACGGGGGCTTGGGCCTCCTACCCCAACCCTCCCTAATAGGAGGCCACCAGTAGTTAGAATTCAATTAAGCCCTGGTGAAGGGTAGTCTCCGAGCCAGAGCTGGGGCAGGCCCGTGTCTGGGCTGAACAGAACAACCGATTTAAGCTAAATCAACGCCTACTTAAGTGAGCCGTAATAAGCATTCTGGGGGCAAAGCCAGCCTGGGGGCGTCATTTATCACTGGGTAATAGAAAACCCTAATGAATAATAACTTGGGCCCAGCAGCCAGAGCGCGCATACATTATGGGGTTCGAGCTGCACTGTCCACCCAGCCAGCAGGATGGGGTCTGAGGCCTGGGTGGTGGGGTTTGCATATTAAATTCTGCCGCTTTGCAGGAAGGCCTTTGTTGCACAGGAAAGCCATTAATCTCACCCCGCTTTGCCAGTCTTGCTGTTGGCGTGGGGAACACATGGTCTATTTGCTTGTATTGCACCAAGAGGGAACAAGATGCCCCTGAGGAGAAAACCTGTTCTGGAGAGATGCTGGCTTTGGCTTCTGCCTTGGGCAGCGCATGAGAACACAGACCTTAAACCAGCTCCCTTCTGAGGCCTGATTTCAGGTCCTGTTTCAAGTAACACAGTCTGAGCACCAGTGGGCCACACAGTTCTGTGTTGGGCCTGGTGGGGGTTGGGACAAGCACAGGGATGGGCATATAAAGTTCCTGCCCAACACTATCTCATTTGATAAACACTAACTGCTTCCGAGTTAGATGTTTGTTATATATGTGCCCCATCTTACAGACAAGAAAACTGAGAACCAGAGGGGTTAAATGGCCAGGAAGGGGAAGTCCTGGGGTTTGAACCAGACCTTCTGACATAAATTCTGAATCCTTTACCTTCTACTACTTCCCTCCCAGGAAAAGCATGCTGCTTCATCTGTTCTCCCCTGGATCGTCAGAATTCATTCTTGCCCCTCCCCCACCGTGTCTGTAGACCAGGCCCTCCTTCTGGAAACTCTTCTTGTGCCTTCCATAATATGCTTCTGCTTTGCCAGCTCACCTCACCTTCCTCAATGAGATAGTTATTGTTTCACTGCCGTTGTGAGGATGATTCATTGATCTGTTCTAGGCCAAGATTCTTCTGGTCCCCTTGGCCTGGGGGTGAGAAAAGACCCCTGGAATAATTACACAACAATGTCTTCCTGACTCAGACTGCATCACAGGTTTATTCCCAATTCTCCCCCTGTGTTGTTTGAGGATCGATGGGTACCTTATGTTGCTGAGACTCTCTGCTGCTCTCAGAGCCTCCGCAAGGCCCTACTCTCCTGTCCACGCCCCTTTGAGTGGCTTCCTGTTCACTGTTGACCTCTTCCACCTCCAACACGGCTTCTTGGCTCTAGGTCTTTGGAGGTTGTCCTTGGTGCCACTCAACTGGGGGGACTTCTCTTTTGTTCTGTCAAAGTCCCACTGACGTGGGGGGTGGTTGCCTTCCTGCACGTTCTCTAATTCATTCAACAAACATTTATGTGTACCTTCTGATGGCTGAAAATTCAAAGGAGACATAGATCATGTCCTTCTACACCAGACAGATGCCTTCTTCTGGGGGCCACTCCTTATTCACCTTCATATTTCATATTTATTCCATATTTCAATTTTCAGACCTGTATGGTTTTTTCCCTGAAGAATCTGTGGCTGCTGTTTTTTTTTCTTTTTTCTCTTGACTGGCTGTTGACCATCAGCTCAGCTCCTCGGGACCCATAATCAGTTTCTGGAAGCCTGGACAAAGTGTGAGTGCTATGAGCTATGCTGGGCTCGGATGTCCCTCCCTCCTGACCTCAGCCACTGTCCTCAGACCAAGATGGAGCATCTACATTCTCACTGGCGTCTTGGACTGAACAACCAACTTCAGGCACATACGTTGTTAGCAGGCTCTTCATAAATCACTGTAAAAAAAAAAAAATTCAACCCCCTGTCGTCAACCATACATTGATAAGACCAAACAATGCTGTAAGAAAAGAAAACAAGTGTTCTAACTCTTATTTGAGTTGTAATAGCTTAGTTTTAATGTCCTTTCTCCTACTTTATTCCTATTTCAGACTCATAATCCTTTGGCTCCTTAATACCTTTTACCAGTCCATTTAATAAATCCTCCTGGCACAAAGCTTCTTTATGATGAAGTCAGTCATGCAATGGTGGCCATTGGAGGTGGCCACTCAGCTTTCCCTTGAGAACTGCCGAGCAGAGTCGGCTGGTCTGCTCCAGTGCTGCTGAGCCTCTGCTGTGTAGTTCAGCTAAGATCACATTCTCCCTAAGCTGCGCCTGGCCAATGACTGGGCACTGCGAGGACACTAGAACTTGGCCATTTCTGCCTGATACATGACTCCTCTAATGGACGGCCTTTACCCCAGGGCTCCTTATTGGCCTGGGTACAACATTCTGAGTCACATTGCAGTTGGTGGCTCTTTCTGTCCAATCCTCCTTTTTTCCCTCTCTCCTTTCACAGATATCAGATCGGTTTTCCTGGTCTACTTCTGCTTCCTCTCCACTTTATCCTTCACAGGTGTTTCCCTATTATAATTACCTGTACTTCTGATTCTGTCCTAGCATTCTTCCTGGAAGACCTGGGCTGACACACTTGCTAAGAGAAAAACAAACAAAAATGTATTTTATACATCATGCGTACATTTTAGGTGGTTGGAAGGGACCAGAATAGAAGCTCCATAAAGAATGGTGCCCTTCCCGGCCGGTGTGGCTCAATGGTTGAGCATCGACCCGTGCACCAAGAGATCGCTGGTTTGATTCCCGGTCAGGGCACATGCCTAGGTTGTGGGCCAAATCCCCAGTGGGGGGCATGCAGGAGGTGGCCAGACGATGTTCTCTCTCATTGATATTTTTATCTCTCTCTCCCTCTCCCTTCCTCTCTCTAAAATCAATAAAGGAAAAAAAAATTAAAATAAAAGAAAGAATGGTGCTCTTGGGCATCACCCTGGTATCTCCTGTGGTTTCTAGCATGGGACACTAGGATTCTTTTTTTTTTTTTTTATCCTCACCCGAGGATATTTTTCCATTTTTTGTACAGATAGAGTGGGAGGGAGAGAGAGGAAGGGAGAGAGAGAGAGAAACATCGACGCGAAGGGACACATCGAGTGGCTGCCACCCGCACGACCAACCAGGGCCGGGGACAAACTGCAACCGAAGTACGTGCCCTTAGCGGGAACCGAACCCGGGTCTCTCCGGACCGCAGGCCGACGCTCTACCCGCTGAGCCAAACTGGCCAGGGCAGACAGTAGGATTCTTGTAGCCAGACTGAGCATAGTACGAGCCTGTTGTGCCCAGTGAGCAGAACTGAGAAACCAGGCATGAGTTGGCGTGCCTTGCTCAGCTTTCCTTCCTATGCTATCATCACCCAGCATTGTGTCAGTCATTGATATTAATGTGGTTGCCTGAATGCTGTTATCACTGGACCTCCAGAAAGACCCCCCCAAACAATCAGCTAGTTTCATCTTCCAGAAGGCTCTGACCTCTGGCCTGAGGCACCTATAGGTCCTCATACCCTAAAGTATACCACCTCACTCTCCACACCTCCATCCTCAACCTTTAAGAAAGTCTACAGTTCAGTTTGGAAGGAGGCCCTGGCCAAAGTTGATCCCAACTTCAGAGTACATTGTGACCTGAAGGACAGTTGTGGTTGGCAACTGGGTGGGGTAGCCAAAGGGCTGTAAGTAGGTTATGTGACCTGAGAAATTGCGATGGCACCACAGGAATGTCCAGGTGGCAGAAAGCTACTGATTCTGGAAGGTAAGAACATTTGGGCTCCATGTTTCTAGATCCAACAGTGACGTCTCTATCCTCATTTCGCCTCCTCTCAGCAGAATTTCACACAGTTGGCAACACCCTCCTGCTTGTTAAAGATGTTTGTCTGTTCACAAGGGATATTTGTCTATAGTTTTTATTGTCTTGTAATTTCTTTGGTTTTGGTATCAGAGTAATGCTTACTTCATAAAATGAGTTAAATGTTTCCTCCTATTCTATTTTCTGGGAGAGTTTGTGTAGAATAGTTATTTTTTATTCCTTTATAGTTGTTAAAATTTAGCAGTGATGCCATTGGGACTAGAGTTTTCTTTGTAGGAAGGTGTTTAGTTATAAATTCAATTTGTTTAATAGATATAGAACTATTCAGGTAATCTATTTCTTCTTGAGTGAACTTTGGTGGTTTGTGTCTTTTAAGGAATGTATCTATTTCATCTAGGTTGTAAAACTTACTAGCATGAAGTTGTTCACACTATTCCTTTATTATCTTTTTAAGATCTGTAGGATCCATGGTGATGCACACACTTTAATTCCTGAATTGGTAATCCATGTTTTTATCCACCTGTTCCTTTCTGGCTAAATGTTTTATTGATCTTTTCAAAGAACCAGTTTTTGGTTTCCATTGATTTCTATTGGTTTTAATTTTACTATTTATTTATTTATTTATTTATTTATTTATTTATTTAATCTTCTTATTTATTTTTTTATTAATTTATTTTTGTTACAGATGTTTTTCCTTTCCCCCCCATTGACCTCCTGATCCCCCCGTCCCCAGCATTGCTGCCTATGTCCATTGGTTTTGTATACATGCATATAAGTTCTGTGGTTTATCTCTTCTCTCCCCCCTGCACTCCCTTTTCTGAGGTTTATCAGTCTGTACCCTACTTCTATGTCTCTGGGTCTATTTTGTTCATCAGTTTGTTTTGTTCATTATATTCCACAAATAAGTGAGATCATGTGATATTTGTCTTTCTCTGATTGGCTTGTTTTGCCTAGAATAATACTCTCCAGGTCCTTCCATGTCATCTCAAAGGATAAAAGATCTTTCTTTCTTACAGCTGCATAGTATTCCATTGTGTATATATACCACAGTTTTTATTGATTTCCGTCCTTATCTTAACCATTTCCTTCTTTATGCTTATTTTGGGTTCAATTTTCTTTTTCTTTTCTAATTACTTGAGGTGGAAGAGCCCCTTCTGCTTTTCTGATATAAACATTTAATGCTATAAATTTTCTTTTAAGTGTTACTCTAGCTATATTCCTCTATTATATTGATGTGTTGTTTTAATTTTTATGTAGTTTAAAGTATTTATAATTTCTCTCCTGGTCTCTTTGGATCCATGTGTTATTTAGAAGCATGTTGTTTAATTCCCAAATATATGAAGGATTTCTGAGAAAAGATATTTTTCTGTTATAGATTTCTAGTTTAAGTCAATTATGACCAGTGAGAATACTTTGCATGATTTTAATTGTCTTAAATTTATCTGAGACTTGTTCTAAGCCCAATTATGATCTTGGTAAATGCCTTCGTGTGAACTTAAAAAAAAAAATTCTTCTGTTTTGAGTGGTGTGTTCTATATGTGATTTTTTCTGATAATCTAACCATTATAGTTGCTCCAGCTTTTTAAAAAAATTAGTGTTAGCATGGCATATTTTTAAAAAAACATTCTTTTACTTTCAACCTATATGTGTCCTTATATTTAAAGTGAATCTCATATAGATAATATGGGCCCAATCTAACACTCTCTGCCTTTTAACTGTGCTGTTTGACCACTTATATTTAATAAAATTGTTGACATGGTTGGATTTAAATCTACCACTTGCTATTTCTTTTCTATTTGCCCATCTGTTCTTGGTTATTTTTTTCTTTCTTTCTTGCCTTCTTTCATAATAAATGAATTTAAAAGATGATTAGAACTTTTTAAAAATCCTCACCTGAGGATATTTTTCCATTTATTTTCAGATGGGTGGAAGGGAGGGAGGGAGAGAGAGAGAGAGAGAGAGAGAGAGAGAGAAACATCGATGTGACAGAGACACATATACTGGTTGCCTCCCACACGACACTGACCAGGGCCAGGGACCGAACTGCAACCAAGGTATGTGCCCTTGACAGGAATAGAATCTGAGACTCTTTGGTCTGTGGGGCGACACTCTAACTGCTGAACCAAACTGTCCAGGGCTGATTCAGTTTTTAAAACTGGTTTATTAGCTATCTCTTTGTTGTATTTTTTAGTGGTCAAATTAGGGTTTATAGCTGCATCTTTAACTTATCACAAACTTATCAGAAAACATTATACCACTTAATATAGTGTAAAAACCTTATGACAGTATACTTTCATTTTCCTGTCCTGTTCTTTTTGCTATTGTTTTAATAAATTTTGCTATAAACTCCACAATACATTGTTACCATTTTAAATTTAAATTGTAAATCATTTTCTAAAAAGACTCAATATAAAAAAGTCTCATATTTTATTCACATATTTACCATTTCTTGTACTCTTCATTCTTTTGTGTTGATCAAAATTTCCATCTTGTATCATTTTCCTTTTGCCTGAAGAACTTCCTTTATCATTTCTTTTGTAGTACAGTTCTTCTAGAAAAAAATAGTTTCAGTGTTTGTCTAAAATGTCTTTATTTCACTTCAGATTTGAAAGATAGTTTTGCTGGATAAAGAATTCTGGTTTTATGCCCCCTTTTATACCTTAATGATGTCTTTCTATTTTCTTCTGGCTTGCTTAGTTTCTGACATGAAATTTGTTGCTATTTTTATCTTCGTTTTCTGTGTATTCTGTGTCTGGCTGACTTCAAAATACTCATTTTTATCGTAATTTTCAGCAGTTTGGTTACAATGTACCTCAGAGTGGCTTTTAAAGATTTATTCAGCCTAAAGTTTATTGAGTTTCTTGGATTTGTAGATTATAATTTTCACCAAATTTGAAAAATATTTGGTATTTTTCCTTCAAATATCCTATCTGCCTCCCTTTAACGGAACTCCAGATACACATATGTTAGACTGCTTGATTGTGTTCTAGATCTAATGACCCACTTCTTCCTAGTCTCTTTCTTCTCAGTGCTTCATTTGGCATGGTTTCTATTGCTATCTTTTCAAGGCCGCTGGTGTTTTCTTTTGCAGTGCCAAATCTCCTGGCGTGTTATCCAGTGTATTTTTCATTTTATAGGTTGTATTATTTATTTATTTTAAACTTAATTCTATTGTTGAATGTATTACAGATGTTCCTCCTTTCCCCCTATTGACCCCTCCTCCCCGCTCCCGCCCCCTCCTGCCTTTCCCCACACTGTTGTCTGTGTCCATTGGTTATGCATATAAGTTGTTTGGTTTATTTCTTCCCACCCCTCCCACCCCCCTTCCCTTTGAGGTTTGTCAGTCTAACAACCAATTTGTACTTCTTAATCCCTTCACCTTTTTCACCCATTCCCCAACCCCCATCTGGCAACCAACAAAATGTTCTTTGTATCTATGAGAATGTTTCTGTTCTGCCTGTTCATTTTGTTCATGGATTCAATAGTCAACAGATATGTATTTATTGCCATTTTATTTGTTCATATTTTTGATCTTCTTTTTCTTAAAGAAGACCCTTCAACATTTCATATAATAATAGTTTGGTGGTGATGAATTCCTTTACCTTTTTCTTGTCTGGGAAACTCTTTATATGTCCATCAATTCTAAATGATAGCTTTGTAGGATCAAGATTACTCTATCCTGCAAAGCTATAGGTTGTATTTTTTAATCTCTAGAATTTGCATGTTGCATCTTCTCCTTTCCTTCTTATTGTGGTCATGTATTTCTCTACTTTCTTGAAAAATGGAGTATATTTATAATAGCTGTTTTACTGTCTTTGTCAGCTAGTCCCACCATCTGTGGGTCTGTTTCTACTGATTGATTTTTCCTCTTGTTATGAAGAAAAAAATGTCCTATTTCTTTGTATTCCTGGTAGTTTTTTTCATTAGACAGTGGATATTAAAAATTATTTATTGTTGCTTGTGGGTTTTATTGTATTTATTTAAATAGTGGTGGGTATTTTTCTGGTGCATAATTTTGCACCAATTCTAAGGCAATTCCCTTCTAAGAATTCTACCTAAAGTCTCATGTGTTACAAGGTCTATTCCCCAGTCCTGTGTGAGCTCTGGAAATTGTTCTGCTTATTTTTATTATTATTTTTTCTGATGGCTCATCTTTGGATAGTTTTTGCATATGTATGTGAGATCGGTACTCAGCCCAGACTGGAAGGGACAACTGTGCAGATCTCTGAAACTCTCTGTATAGATCCCTCCTTTCTGGTACTTTGCCTTGCAGAACTTCCATCTCTGCTCAACCCAGTAAGACTGCTGGGTTCTGTTTGGTTTTAACTCTTTTTGTTAAGGCCTGGAAACTGCCTCTAGGTGGTGAGCTGGTGCAATTGAATGGTTAACCTTGCTTACTTCCCTTCTGTCAGGGATGCTATCTATTCTGCTTTTTGAACAGTGCCTGAAAATTGTTATCATAAAACAATGCTTTGGTTTTCTAGTAGTTTAAGGTGTGAGGGTATCTGGTTTCTGTAACCCTGTCTTGGCTGGAAGCAGAAGTGATCATTTCCTCTTTCTTGAAAAATTTTCTTTTTCTTTATTGCTCTCGTACTTTACTGGCCACTTCTCAATCTCTCTTTCTCTCTCTCTTTCTCTCGCTGAGCCAAACCGGCCAGGGCTCTCTCTCTCTCTCTCTTCCCCTTCTCCTCTCTCTGATCTGCTTCTGAATATTAGCGTAGGGCCCTTTCTTTTCTCTGCCCCTTCTCTCCATTGGTAAATTTATCTAGCCTCATGCTAGATATGCTGTTGACCTCAACATGAGTATCTCTAAATAGTGGTGGGTATCTCCCCTCAGACTTATGCATCTGATTTTCTTGTTTGTCACCTCCTCTGTGATGTCTCCAGGCTTCTCACTCTCAACATGTTCACAATTAAACTCTTGTTTTATCCCTCTGTCCCCCAATCTGTTCCTCTCATACTCTTTTATATCTTAGTAATGTGGTTTATACAGTCATCATCATCCACCCAGAGGCTCCAGGCAAACACTTTGGAGTTTTCTTCACTTCTATTTTTCTTCTTTACTATCTAATCCATTAGTAAGTCCTTTGGACTCTGCTTCAAAAATATATTCCAGAGCACCCCACCTCTTGTGACGTTCATTATCCCATTAGTTTCTGTCATGGTCATTTCTTGCCTGGACTATTACAATAGTCTCCGGATGATTCTGCTTCCATTCTTGCCTGTTCCCACTTTAGCCTATTCTCCTCACAGCAGCCAGTGTGACCTCTTCAAAATTTCAATCAGATCATTTCAGGTCTCGTCCCCAAACCCCTCAATGGCTTCCTGTGTCATTTAAAATAAACAACACCCCCCTACCTATTTCTCTAACTTAATCTCCTGGTATTTCCCCCTGTATTTACCTAATCTAGTTAGACCCAACTTCTTTCTGAATCCTGAACACAATTCAGAAATTTTCCTGCTCAGGGCCTTTGCACATGCAGCTCTCACTGCTCATTGTGCTCATCTACCTACTTTTCGAAGCACAGCTGCTCGTTCTTATCCCTCAGGTCTCACCCTGAATATTGTCTCTTTAGAGAGGTCTCCTCTGACTTAATATAAAGAAGCTTCTTACCCCTGTTGCTTTCTTATTTCATCGTTCCCTTTATTTTCCTTATCACCCCTGTTGTTGACTGCAAAAATGGCCACACTTTTTCATTCCTCATCATCACCTCTTTGCAATGTGATTTTGCAATACTTCCCATTGAGAGGTGGAATCTGTTTCCCCTTCCTTGACTCTGGGCTGGACTTAAGACTTAGTTTGGCCAACAGAATGTTTTGGAAGTAAAGTGTGCCAGCTCTGAGCCTTAAGTCTTCCACTCTTACTCCCCAGAGTAACTGCCATGTGCAGAAGCCCCAGCTAGGTTGTCGACCGGTGAGAGAACACCTGGAGGAGATCGGAGGCGCTCCAGCCAATAGCCAGCCTTCCCCGGAAACAGAGCCCCTGGCTGACCTGGAGCCAATAGCAGACGAAGAAGGAGCCCAAACAAGACCAGTAGGACCGCCGAGCTGACCTGTAGTCTAGTGAACAAGAATAAATGATCATTTTAAAAAATAACAAAATATTAGCATGGTTGATAATGCAGCAAAAACTAACTGTAATCATATCACTATTTGAAATGATCATTTATAGGCTCACCTCTCCATTGTGTCTCCCCCACTAACGTATCATGTCCTTGAGGGCAGGGAGTTTTGCTTATCATTGTATTGTAGTGCTATAGCCTTGGATCAAAATGACAATATGGCATGTTAAGAAAGACCTAAATATTGGCATTTCATTTAAAAAGTAGGTATGGCTACCAAAACCTTCTACACTTTGTCCTAAGTATTTCCTGAGGGAAATGAGGGAAAACCAGGGTGAAGGACTGAAACAATTTTGTTCTTCCAGGAGAATGATGACCAAAGTAAACTAAAATAAACTATCCTAGGAATCGGGCACCAACATGGGGTTTGACTCGTACCTGGGAGGGGAGCAGAGAGAATCTAGCCCCGGGGAAAGGAAGGGGGGAAGGTCAGGAACCCTCATTCTTCCTTGTCCCCCCTCCACCCCCCAGTCCTGCTGCCCTGCCCTCCTCCCGTTTGCCTTAATGTGTGCCCTCGGAAAAACAGCAGAACCCAGGCTGGCTCTAAGAGGAGTATGAATTACTAATAACACTCAAACCAACCAAAGCAAACAATGTGACCAACACACCAATGACCCAGGTAATGGGATTTTAACAACAGCCGAGGAGAAATGCAGACAAATGAATTTCTGCAGGAGTGCTTCTTGGGCCAAATAGAGATTTCGATGTGGTGTAAAAATTCCTGGGTATTTCTCCAAATTTAATAATTCAGTTTTCAAATTTTAAAAAACACTGAAACAATGGTATTACGCCGCAAAACATTAATATTTTGATACTTAAAGCTGGCATATTATGCCGGAGTGCCCAAACACCTACAGCCGAATCACAATCAGTCACCGCCCCTAGAAGAGTGCCTGGCAGGTCCTCGACCTGCGAACGGACAGACGGATGAACAGATGCTCGCCAGGACTTGGCTGTGGGAAGGGGCTGGGTGGAGGTGCAGTGCCAGGTAGGCAGCTGCCCTCAAGCACACATACCCACCCCTTCACGCACACATCCCCCCAAACAACAGTCACCCCCCAGGAGCCCAGCTCTGACAGGAGAGCAGGCGCGTGCATCCCCGGGCAAAGGCCGCTTGTCTGTCCAGTGGAGGTGGTGATGCGAACCCGCTGTGCCCTCCTGCTCAGGCAGGACTGAGTCTTTGGCAGCGGCTCCTGTGATACCCGCAGGGGTGGAATTGGGAGGAAAATAATACTAAGAAGCAACAGTGCTCTGGCTGGTTTGGTTCAGCAGTCAGAGCGTCGGCCCGCGGACCAGAGAGTCCTGGGTTCGGTTCCCGCTGAGAGCACATACCTCGGTTGCAGTTTGTCCTCGGCCCTGGTTGGGGTCATGTGGGTGGCGGCCACTTGATGTGTCTCTCTCACACTGATGTTTCTCTCGCTCTCTTTCCTCTCTCTGTCCTGCTCTATCTCAAGATAAATGCAAAAATGTCCTCCGGCGAGGATAAAAAAAAAAAAAAAAAAGAAGCAACAGTAATGACCACTTCTTTGGCGCTCACTGTATACTAGGCACTGTGCTAAGCCTTTTACGTATTGCTTTATTTTAATCTTTATAGCGGTCCATTTTGTGGACGAGGAAACTGAGGCTGGGAGAAGTTAAGTCACTTGCCTGAGTCCACACAATTAGGGAATGGCAGAGGTCAGGATTCGAACCCAGGGCTGTCTGTGCCACGCTCTCTGAAAGCTGTGCTGGGTGAGTACTTCCCTTGGCTGCCCCTCCTTCTATCACCAGTGAGGGGCCAGACCCCTGCTCTGAGCCCTGAGTTCTTCTGGGCCTAACCCTGACTAATAATGTTTTTCTTCTTGGCGTCATACTATTGATCATCTCGTTCTGGGCTCCTCTTTCTGAATAGCTCACACAATTTGGGATCTAAGGGTACCTATGTGACCATTTCTCTGCATTTGCGCAGGCCGGAGAGGTTTGTCTGAGAAAGGGCTCAACTACCTCTTACCTACTAGTGTGGGCTTCCTCGTCCGCCCCTCATCCCCTCAAACCCACACTCCCCATCCACACATGCCACCTCCTCAAAGAGCAGACATGTCCTATTTCATACATAAGTTCAAACACCGACTGCACTATAAACCAGAGACTTGCTCTGCACATAGGTGAGCCATTGTCTTCCACAAACACGCAGGATACGCTCCACGCGTGTACACAAGCACCCACGCCTTTCCTGCACAGGCAGTCACATGCCACACACATGCACACCATACAGTGCACACACGCAGGCACAGAACTGCGCCCCCTGCCGCCACCTCCTGCCCACTCCCTCCCACTACAGATGGACGGTCATTTGATGTGATGGGGAGTCAAAGTGGGGCAACTTTCTCTCCCTTCCAGGTGCCCCAACATCTTCCCAGGTGTGTATGAGAGAAAAAGGGGAGAAGATGAAGCTAAAGAGAATGAAGCAGGCCCAGAAGAGTTGTGGGCTGCTAGGACTCTAGACCTTGCTAGAAGCCGATGACACTGTGTATGGGGAGAGCTCTGGTCAGGGTGGTCGATGCATGGAGGGCAACGGGACGGCTGGGTCAAGAGGCCCCTCGAGGCCTCAGGGGAAGCAAGCAAATGAAAATTATAATAGTCAAAAAATAGAGAAAACATGAATAGGGCTAACTTTAGATATTCGAATAAAGTAAAGCATGAACAGAAGGAGAAAATTCCCGAAGAGAAGTAACCTCCTGTTCCTCCCCTAAGATTCGAGAGTTCACTGAGCTGGGAACTGACCAGGGATAGTGGGGTTCAGACTCAAAATTGTCCAGTGACGGGCAGTCCTGTCCAGAGTGCTTGCCCTAGCCTGGATTCTGGAGAGTGATTATTGTGCTTCCAGCAAGTCTAAATGCAAGTTCGGTCGGGTCTGGGCCTGGGCAGGTCACACCTTTGGGTGTCCATCCATTTGTACAAGTTAATTGGCCCAGGGCAAGACTCATGTGTGGGACTCTGGAGGCGGAAGGAGGGAATCAGAGGGCAGCCTGGGGTCCGGCCCACCTGCCCAGGGAACCAGCGTCGGAGCCTCGGGGTGAGCTGTGTTTCTGGTGCCCTGTGTGGATGGCACGGCAGCACCGGGCACAGCAGCTCCTTCTTGCCTTTACCTGGAACGTGGTGTGACCCAGGTTAGGAGGGGTGCCAGCATTCCTCACAGGGGAGGATGTTCTTCCTGAGGGCACAGGGTGAGAGTCCCCTGCAGACGTCTCTGAAGGTGGCAGGAGCGGACACTTGAGGACAGGCTTTGTGTCTGCATTACCCTCGGGCATTTCCAGGTGGATACAGGCAATGCTGGAAGGGGCTGCAGTCTCCTGTAGGTAGGTCAGGATGCCAGTGTGAGCTGGAGAAATCTGAGAATTCTGTTCATGGCCTCAGTGAAGCTTGCAGGCCTGCAGTTCCTGGAAACAGCCAGGCTCTATTGTCTTTTCCTCCAACAAACTGGGCCCTGAATGCGAGCAGCAGGCAGCCGGAACCCTTTCCTACTGCGTCCCCAAGGGCTTGCCCTTGGCCACCTTGCCTCGCGGGGTTAGAGGGGTGGGGGGCAGATTTACACCTGTGTTCCCAGAAATCCAGGAGAGGCTCATGGGAGGTTTTCTGGGGAAGGAGTTTGACTGTTTGGGTTGGGTGAGCAGAATTTGGTTAGCCAAACACTGGGGCCAGGGAGAAGGCATTCCAGGGAGGGGAAGCTGTAGACAAAGCCAGGGAGATGGGCGATCTAGGAAGCGTAGAGAAGTTGGCTGAGGCCAGTGTGGTAAATTTTATGTGTCAACTTGACTGGGCTACAGGGTGCCCAGATATTTGGTTAAATGTTGTTCTGGGTGTGTCTGTGAGGTGTTTCTAGATGAGATTAGCATCTGAATCAGTAGGCTGAGTAAAGCAATTGCTCTCTCTAATGTGGGTGGGTCTCATCCCACTCACTGAAGTCCTGAATGGAACAAGAAGGCTGAGTAAGGGGCACTTCTGCTGCCTGGCTGTCTGAGCTAGGACATCGGTCTTCTCCTGCCTTGGACCCGGACTAGGACCGGAACTTACCAATCAGTCCTCCTGAGTCTTCAGCTTGCTGACTGCAGATCTTGGGATTTAGCCTCTATAATCTCGTGAGCCAATTCCTTACAATAAATCTCTTTATACCTCTCTCTATATCTGTCATGGCTCATATCCATGTATATGTATACTCATCTTTGTATCTGTATCTCCTGTTGGTTCTGTGTCTCTGGAATACAGCTGGCCTAACACAGCCAGAACACTGGCTCCCAGCCAGGACTGCACATAGCACCTCCTGGGTTCTGGGAAGGGGGTGTCAAAGAGAATGACTCCCTGAGCCCCACCCCAAGGCTCTGATTCGGTTAGTCTAAAGTGAGGCCTGGACGTCTCTATTTTCCAAAAGCCCCCCAGGGACTCCCGTGTGCAGCGAGGGTGCAGAGGCTCTGAGCAGGACGTGGGGAGTGTGAAGGAAAGGGGGGAGGACATGCACTCATTCAGGACATTTGTGTTGTCGACATTTTCACAGGTTTGCTTGGTCAGTAGTGGACAAGACAACCCTGTTCAGCAGCGATGGTTATTGTCATTTTCAGATAAGGAAACCAGTTCAGCCAGTGAGTGGATGGCCCAAGGTCACAAGGCTAGGAAGTGACAGACTGGAATTTATACTCATGTCTGTCTGACCCTAAAATCTGGAATATGAGCCCCAAAAGTTTGGCCCAGAGGTAGTGTTTGCCTTCTACTCTGGAAGCGTGGACAACATTAGGGTACAGTATCCCCACTCGGAGGAGGTCAGATCCCCTCATTGATAATCCCACACCCCTGCCTGGAGGAGAGCTTCAAGCTTGGGGAAGCTACAGGATTTATGAGTCCCATGACAATATCGTTGCTTTTTAGTGTCATATTAGCGAAATATTAGCATTAGACCAGACCTCAGAAATCAATAATATTCTTCCATTCCTCTGCCTTCCTTCTAGGAAAGGGAGCCTGTCACATTCGTTTCTTTATTCCCTTGACGACAGTACTTGGCACACAGTGGGTGCCCAATTAATGTTTATGGAATTGAATAAGTGGTTTTAAAGGTCACAAAACCGATGCAACAAATGCTCAGAGAAGTTTAATTGTTTTTCCCACACGGAGCGAGCTATAGCAGAGCTGGGACTAGAATCAGCTCTTCTGCTCCCAGCCAGGTGGCCTGTTGTTCCACAGAAGCGCTAGTTTCAGAATCATAGCCCATTGGGGCTGAATGAGCCTCAGGAAAGGTTTATGTAGTGTTTAAACATAGTCTTCCTTTTCTGTGTCCTCTCCAGCTCAGTAGCAGTGGCTGTCTGCAGTGCTTGTGTAGAATGATTCTGAGACTCACGACGAAAGAGTGCTGTCATCGATTAGTGATGTCTGCCATGGGTGTAGGAATGGGTAGTGGCAGCATATGTGCCAGACATTTGCTGTTCCTGATTTCATTCACATCCTTGTTATGGTTAAGAAAGTCAAGGTCTTTGTTGCCATCTATAAAAGTATTTAACTAATGGGAAACACATCTACAGATTTTAGGTGTTCTAGGGTCTCCTTAAGGAAAGGCAAAGATTATGGGATTATGACAAAAATTCTGGACCTGAAATTAGATGAAAAGACTCGTGTATATACTCTTATGCTTAATGAGGGTATGATCTCAGGCATGTCCCTTTTTCCTTCTAGGTTTCAGTTTCTTCATCTGGAAAATGGAGATACAGTTTTTGTCTCTTAGAGTTGCTATGATGAGTAAATTAAAGAGTAAACTGCAAGTGTTCCATCAACTAGGAAGCACCGTGGGACTCATTCCTTTTGTAGATTGCATTATTGGTCCCAATTCTTTACCATTTCCTGTATCTATGCCCTTTGTCATATGATTGTAGTTTTTCCGATAGGCAAAGTATATTTCCCTGGCCCTTAACTTTGGCCTTAGCCATGTGACTTAATTTGGCCAATGGAAAGAGACAGAAGTCATAAGGTGCCAGCTCTTTTCTATTTGCTTTCTTGTGCCTCTGTCATTGTCATGAGAACACACCCCAGCGAGCCTAATGGACCAATGATTAGGAGAGAAACGAGGAACAGACTTAAAACATACCTGCAGCTTATTGCTGCCCAGCTGAGCCCAGCCTGGATCAGCTGACCCCTAGATGACCTGCAAGTGCCTTAGCTAAATGAGTGTTCATTGTGGTATGTAACGGAGATTGTTTGTTATGTAGCAAAAGCTGACCAAGGTACCTCTGAAGGCCATTCCTGGTAAGAAGCAGAGTTCTCTCTCTGGGGTTGCAGTTTCACTGTGGAATAAAGAATAATGAACTACAGGACGAGAAGGGTACCTTGTCACAGACTGGCTTTCCCTCCCTTTTCCACCTCTGGACGAGTCTAGGGACTCCTACATTGAAATATGGAACAGCTTGTGTGAGAGCCTCTCACCCCAGACACGGCTCCACGGGCCTCTTGCAGTCCAGTGGCTCAATGGAGAACATCAGTTGCTTTGGTTTTGTTTCATCAGCCTTGAAAACTAATAGCTTCTCCCGAACCACCCTGCACCTGCAACCCTCATCCCCTGCCCCACTTCTGAGGGTCTCATTGCTTATTCCCCATTCTCCACTCTTTCTCTGCATCCCATTTTGAGCTGGACTTCTCTCCGCAGGAGGGGAGGATGTGTAGGAAGGGCTGCTGCCCCAATTAATTGTGAAGAGAATGGGCCTTGACCCTGGCCTCAGCCAGGGAGCAGGCCTGGTTTGTGCTGGGCAACTCAAGGGCAAAGAGGACCCAAAAGACTCCAGGAGAATATGCAAACCGCTGCATTAAAGAGGCAAAGGCTCAGCTTTCCGAGTCCTTTGCTCTGAAGTTCAAGCAGAAAATGTGAGAATTGATATGCTAAATGGATGCAAAGAAAGAAATTCTTCCAGCAGGTCTGAGAATTTTCCCCCTAGATGAAGAACAAAAAGGTGATGTGTGCTCTGAAGCAATTTTAACTGACATTTCTGAGAGGAAGAGGCTGTTTGACCTTGAGATCACTGGATTGGGAGAAAGAAACTAGGGCCAGGAGAGGGGTTGGGGTTGTCTAAAATCGAACTGATTCGGGGGCACAGCAAGGACTGGGACCCACGTGTGCTAGATCCTGATTGGGTTCTTCCTGAGCTGAGCAGGTTTTCAGGACCAACCTGGTCTAAGACCAGGGCAGGGACACCACCCCCACATGGTTCAGTTGTCACCTACCTTCTTGCTGGAAAATGCCCTTCTTCAAGGTATTCTCATGGCAAGGTATTCTCCTGCTTTCCTGAGTCCAAAGAGTCACTCTGGTAGCTTGCACTGTTGATGACAGGGCTATGCACTGTTGTTCCCAAAGCTGATTTCCTCTGAACATGGCTGCTTTTCTGCATTGCTGGTGCCTGGCTGCCGCAGCCCTGATTCTGCCAGTGAAATGCAGAGGCGTGCTCTCCTGCTCTCTCTGGCCCACCTTGTATGCTCTGGGCAGCCCGCTCTTCCCCACTCCTTCCATTCTACAGTTTGGGGCCAAAGAAATCCCCGTGCATTAGGAGAAAGAAAGGAGTTTTCTTCTATCCATAATGCAGAAATGTTTCTTTTTCCTGGAGAACATTCACCCCCTACTAGGCAAAATCCATTCCCCTCCTCAGGGAGTAGTGTTTCTCCCATGGTCTTGATAAGGCATATTGGTCTAATCACCAAATGGTCCAATATTGATATCTCTCTAAGGGTTGGGTTTTCACTAAGTTTTATCTCTGGTTACTTCATTATCCTCATGTAGCAAATGGGGAACTGAGGCCCAGAGATTTGCAAATGGCTTGCTGAAGGTCATACTATTGGTGATCATTGGAGTGGATGGGTTATGGGATGAATGTTTGTGTTCTCCCAGAACTCATGGATGGAAACCTAACCCCCTAGTATGATAATATTAAGCGATGGGGCCTTAGGGAGGTGATTAAGTTTAGATGCAGTCATGAGGGTGATGTCCTCATGATGGGATTAGTGCCCTTTAGAAAGAGGAAGAGACTATGATCTTGTCTTTTCCACGAGCACGTGATGCAGAAAGGCCATGTGAGCACATGGTGAGAAGGCGGGTCTACAAGCCGGGCAGTGGGTTCTCACCAGACACCAGATCTACTGGTACTTTGATCTTGGACTTCCCAGATTCCAGAACTTGAGAAAAAAATGTTTGTTGGTATGGCAGCTTGAACTATGATAGGAGTTGAGAAGCCTGACCTCCTGACTCTCAGCCCAACTTTCCTTCACTAGAGTCTTTTGGGGAAGGCGGACAGTGTCACTATGATCACTTAAGGTTTTATTTACCTGACTCTTCACAAGATAGTGAGCGTCATTCTGGCCATCTGCTGGGGTCGGTGGAATGGGCTTAGCTGGGATCCATCAGCCACAGTGACACAAAGTTGGAAAAATGTTTTTCTCTAAGAACACTTGCGACAAGAGAGCAGGAGCAGACATCTTGCTGTCCAACAACCAAGGTAATTAATATTCCATTAACAAGGCCATTACAACTCCTGAATAGAAATATGCTTCATCTTAAGGTGGGAAGCCCACTTCTAAGTGAGGTGTAACAGCTGAATAAGCATACCTGCTGATTTATGTCCATAAAATTTAATTTATTAGCAATGTCTTAATTGTGATGGTGCGTATAGTCCCTGAGCCATTAGCAAAATCCTTTAAAAGCCGCTGACGAGAATAATATGCCCAATAAATGGGATGAACAGCACTTTTTCTGCTTCTGAGGCTATAGACTTGCTAATAAGGCTGGGCTGGTCTTTTAATGGAGTGGCCAAGTGGGCGGCAGGGAGCTCCTAGAGACTGTGATGGAAGGTGGCCTCTTCCTGTGTCATACTGCTGTGTCTTGAAGGCTGGGTGACATTTGGACAAGGGAAATACCAGGGGAGGTGGGGCAAACAGGAGAGGGTTCTCCAAGCACAGCAGTGGCACAGAGGTGAATCCAGAGGTGTGCAACTCTAATGAGTTGTTCAGTTTGCCTAGAGAATAACTCTGAGTTTTCATGTTGTTCCCTCCTCCCCTGTCCCCCTCTCCTCCCATCTTTTCTCCTAGCACTGCTAGGAGCTTGGCCCTGTATGGGGCACACAAAGCACTTTAGTACTGGGGTCCCTGTGAATGCCAAGAGGTGGACCCTGATCCCCTGTCACATGGATTCAGACGCAGCCCCACCAGAATGCCCGAACTCGGAAGAATGAAAGCTTGGGGAGAGCCAACAATCCACAGGCTTCGAGGGCATCTTTTTCACACACTGCAATATCCGTCTAGATGAATTTAGGCTGCAAAACAGAATATATTATCTCCTCTGGGACCTCTAATGGTCCAAGAGAACTCATGTTCCTTCTCCTCCCGGCCTTCTCCTCACGTGGGAAGGGAAGGGAATCCTTGTAATCAGGGAAAGCAGTTCCTATGGCTGCTGCCAAGGTCTGACACCCAGAGATTCAACATCTCTTTCATGGACGCCGTTTTCTGAGAGGAACAAATGAAAAACTGGATGGAATATATACACTTCCAGGCTGCCTGGTGGCCAGCGTTGTCACCGAGCTCCTGGCATGTGGCTTTGGCCACGCCTCCCTTGAATGCACTGTCCATACAGAGGGCTCAAGGCTTCCGTACTCCTGGGATGAAATGCACCAGAGTCCTGCTGGTCTGCCCGAGACTTGTTCTTAACTTTTGTTCTTAAACTACTTTGAGTTGGAGTTCTGTTACTTACAACCAAAAGAATCTTAGTTAGTGTAGTCTGCTTTGTTTCACCCAAATACTTTTCTTACTAAACAATGTGGGGGCATAGTGAGAAAATAACTAACAACATAAGGAAAAGACACTACCCTTGAGAAGCTGTCAAAATCTTGTTCCAATTTTTTTTCAAAAGTCAACTTTATTGAGGTGTAATTTACATACAATAAAATTTACATGCTGATGACTTTTTTTTTTTTTTTTTTTAATCCTCACCCGAGGACATTTTTCCATTTTTTGTACAGACAGAGTGGGAGGGAGAGAGAGGAAGAGAGAGAGAGAGGGAAACATCGATGTGAAAGGGACACATCGAGTGGCTGCCACCCGCACGACCAACCAGGGCCGGGGACAAACTGCAACCGAAGTATGTGCCCTTAGCGGGAACCGAACCCGGGTCTCTCCGGACCGCAGGCAGACGCTCTAACCGCTGAGCCAAACTGGCCAGGGCTACATGCTGATGACTTTTGATAGAGGTGTATACCTGTATACCTATCACCTTGATTAATATGTAGAACACATTTATCTCCCCCAAAAGTTTCCTGGTGCCCCCAGTGCCAAATTGCTGCCTGCCGACCACTGCTCTGATTTCTGTCACTGTTGATTAGTTTTGCCTGTTCTAGTACATCATATCAATGGAGGCCCATAAATTATACAATATGTACCTCCTTTTCTGGCTTCTTTTACTCTGTATAATTATTTTGAGATACATTCATGTTATTGAATGTATCAGTAGTGCATTTTTATTGTAGAGTAGTATTCTATTGTCCCAATACAGCATAATGTGTTTACCCTTTTACTTACTGATGAACAGGTAAAAAACACAGGTGTGTTTTTTTCCCCAGTTTGGGGCTATTACGAATACAAGTTATAAACATTTATATACAATTATATATACATATATAATTATATATATATTATGTATATTAGATATAATTTCTCTCGGATAAATAAACAACAGTAGAATTTCTGGGTTGTATAACTGTATGCTTAACTTTGTAGGAAACTGCCACATTGTTTTCCAAAGTGATTATACCATTATATATTCTCATCAACAGTGTATGAGAATTCCAGTGCTTCCATGTCCTCATCATCTGATTTTGGAATCGTCCGTCTTTTTTTTTTTACTTTACATAATTTTTAATTTTTAAATTATAGTTGACATACAATATTGTATTAGTTTCAGGTGTACAACCTAGTGATTAGGCATTATATAACTTACTAAGTTGTCACCCTGATTAATCTAGTACCCATCTGACACCATACATAGTTATTACAATATTATTGAGTATATCCTTATGGTGTACTTTACGTCCCTGTGACTATTCTGTAACCACCAATCTGTACTTCTTTTTTTTTTTTTTTATCCTCACCCGAGGACATTTTTCCATTTTTTGTACAGATAGAGTGGGAGGGAGAGAGAGGAAGAGACAGAGAGAGAGAAATATCGATGTGAAAGGGACACATTGAGTGGCTGCCACCTCACGACCAACCAGGGCCGGGGACAAACTGCAACCGAAGTACGTACGTGCCCTTAGCGGGAACCAAACCCGGGTCTCTCCGGACCGCAGGCTGATGCTCTAACCGCTGAGCCAAACCGGCCAGGGCAATCTGTACTTCTTAATCCCTTCATCTTTTTAACCATCTTCCCAACTCCCCTCCCATCTTAAAGAAAGCCCTTTAACATTTCTTGTAATATTGGTTTGGTGGTGATGAACTGCTTTAGCTTTTCTTGTCTGGGAAACTCTTTATCTGTCATTCAATTCTAAATGATAGCTTAGCTGGAATAATCTTGGTTGTAGGTCCTTGCTGTTCATCACTTTGTATATTCCTTGCCAACCCCTTCTGGCCTGCAAAGTTTCTGTTGTGGAATCAACTGACAGTCTTATGGGAGCTCCCTTGTTGCTTTTCTCCTGCTGCTTTTAAGATTCTCTCTTTGTCTTTAACCTCTGGAATTTTAATTATGATGTGTCTTTGGTGTGAGCCTCTTTGGGTTCATCTTGTTTGGAACTCTCCGTGTCTCTTGGACTTATATGTTTATTTCCTTCATCAGGTTAGGAAAATTTTCTATCATTATTTTTTCACATAGGTTGTCAATTCCTTGATCTTTCTCTTTCCTTCCAGCACCCCCATGATGCAAATGTTGGTACACCTGAAGTTGTCTCAGAGGCTCTTTATACTATCCTCCTTTTTTAGGATTCTTTTTTCTTTTTGTTGTTCTGATGGGGGTGTTTTCTGCTTCCTTATCTTCCAAATATTTGATTCATTACTCCATTGTTGATTCCCTATGATGCATTCTTTATTTCTAACTGGTTCTTTATTATGTTTTCTAGTTTTGCTGTTGGTATGTCAGTGGGAAGGATTGACCCCTAGGCTGATCAGCTGCAAGGACTGACCATCAAGATCAGCTGTGTGGGGCCAACTCCAAGTAGTAGGACTTACTTTAGAGGGGCCTCTGGTGCCTGATGAGTTTGCCCCTTGAGTGTGTCACTTGTGGAGGTGGCTCTGAGGCATCCTGGGAGATGCAGGCCAAGGTCAACTGCCACCTGTGTTCTGCCTAGGGCCACCCGGCATGAGGTACAAAGAGATCACAAGTAGGTACAGATGATTGCTACTTGTGCTGGGCTTGGAGATGCCCAGGAGAGGCCAAGCTTCAAACCGAGGCCAGCTGCAGCTACTTCTGGTCCTAGGACCAATTAGCAAGAGGTATGGGCATGCTGAGGCCAGGTGCTGCTTGTTGAGAGATTTTAGGACAGTCTGAAACATGAGCCAAGATAAGCCATTAGTATGAAAAAGCCACTGGAAACAGCTAGGGTGGGCCTGCAAGTTGGATGGGGTAGCATATTAGGGAATCACCAGGGCAGGGCCAACAGTGTGAGCTAGATTGACGGAGACTCAGATATGGTGCCCACTTGCTGGCTCTGTAGGGGGAGAACTCAGAATGGGAACAGTAGCCTCTGCCAGCACTTCTGTCTGAGAGAAAGCTGCCTCTCCAGGTTTACCCCGATGCCAGACAATTCTGTTCCTCCCTGTATGTCCCTGGTGCCTTCAAGCTGCTGTCCCAGCTCTGGAGCTCAGAATGACTGAGTCCAAGAAAGTCTGTGCATGAGTCCTTTAAGAGAAACACCTGGGAACTCCAGCAGCCCTGTCTCAGCCACAATCCCCAGTGGTTTTTATAGCCAGAAGTTATGGGAACTTCTCTTCCTAGCACTGGAACTCTGGGATGGAAGACCTGGTATGGGGCTGGGACCCTTCACTCCTCGGGGGACCTCTGCAGCTGATATATCCCTCCTGATTTTTATCCACCACACGTGGGTGTGGGACCAGCCCATTCAGTGTTTCTGTCCCCCCAACCAGTCTTGATGTGGCTTCTTCTTTATATCCTTAGTTGTAGGACTTCTGTTCAGCTTGATTTCAGGTGGTTCTGCATGATGGTCGTTCTGTAGTTTAGATATAATTTTGATGTGGTTGTGGGAGGATTTGAGAATCACATTTATCTATGCCACCATCTTGACCAGAACCCGGCATTGTCTGTCTTTTAAATTTGACCCATTCCAAAGGGTGTGAAGTGGGATCTCATTGTGGTTTTGATATGCATTTCTTTGATGACAGATGTTGTTGAATATTCTTTCATGTATTTATTGGCCTTTTGTATATCTTTTGTGAAATGTCTATTCAAATTTTTCCCAATGAAAAAAATTGAGTAGTTTGTCTTTTCATTATTGAACCATAAAAGTATAGTTCAAAATGTATTCTGGATACAAGCTCCTTGACAAATATATGTGAAACAAATATTTTCTCCCAGTCTGTGGCTTGCCAGTTCTTAAAAAAAAATTATTTTTTTCTTTATTGATTTTAGAGAGAGAGAAAGGGAGAGGGAGGGAGAGATAGAAACATCAATGATGAGAAAGAACATCGATTGGCTGCCTCCTGCATTCCTCCCACTGAGGATTGGGCCCATAGCCTGGGCATGTGCCCTGACTGGGAATCGAACTGGTGACCTCCTAGGGCATGGGTCAATGCTCAACCACTGAGCCACACTGGCCAGGCTTTAGTCTGTATAATTGATCTATATATTTACCCTTATACCATTATCATTCTATCTTGATAATTATAGCTTTATAGTATAAATCTTGAAATCCTCCAACTTTGTTATTTTTGTGTGTGCCTATTTTATATTAGCTAGTCTAGATCTTTATATTTCCAATTAGTTTTAGGGTTAGAAAATGATCTAGGATTTTGATTGGGATTGTGTTGAATTTATAGATCAGTTTGGGGAGAATGGGCAACTTAACAATATTGAGTCTTCTAATCCATTGCTATGGTATATCTCACCATTTATTTAGATCTTGCTTAGCTTCTCTCAGTAATATTTATAGTTTTCGGTGTAAAGTTATTGTAATTTTTTTCTTAAATTTATTTAGAAAACTTTTTATTTTTACTTTATTGATTTAGGAGAGAAAGTGAGAGGAAGAGAGAGATAGAAGCATTGATGAGAGAGAACATTAATTGGCCACCTCCTGTATGCCCCCCACTGGGGATTTGGCCCACAACCTAGGCATGTGTCTTGACTGGGAATTGAACCAGCCACCTCTTGGTGTATGGGTCGATGCTCAACCACTGAGCTACACCAACTAGACTTTTCTTAAATTTATTTTAAGAATGTAAAAAATTTAATACTATTGCAAATAACATTATTTAAAAATATTCATTTTCCTATTGTTAGTTACTAGGATCTAGAAGTACAATTGATTTTTGTATATTGATCTTTTATGCTATAATTTTGCTGAATTTTTAATTTGTTCTAGTATGTATTTTTGGTAAATTCCTTAGAATTTTCTATAATTCTGTCATTTGTGAAAAATACCATTTAACTTCTTCCTTTCTAATTTACATGCCTTCTATTTTTAACGTTATTATTATTATTATTATTATTTTTTGCTGGCCAGGACCTCCAATACAAAGTTATATAGAAATAGTAAAAGTGGACACCCTGGTCTTGTTCCTGCTATTAGGAGAAAAACATCAAATATGACGCTAGCTGTAGTTTTTTTTTTTTTTTTTTCCATAAATGCCCGTTACCAAGTTGAGGAACTTCTTCCTATTCTTAGTTTATTTGAGAGTTCCTTTTTTTGTCATAATGTTTTGCAGCATAATCCCACATTCATATTGGTTCAGGTATTTTTCTGTATGTTAAAACTAATAAATATTATGCCAAGAGAAATTTTGTAAGGAAAAAAGATTAAAATATTAAAATTAAAGCTTAAGAATAACCGAACCCTGGCCGTTTGGCTCAGTGGTTGGAGCATTGACTTGCGGACCGGAGAGTCCCGGGTTCGGTTCCTGCTAAGGGCATGTACCTTGGTTGCAATTTTTCCCTGGTTTCGGTTGGGGTCGTGTGGGTGGCAACCACTCGATGTGTGTCTCTCACATCAATGTTTCTCTCTCTCTCTTCCCTCTCTCTGTCCCACTCTATCTCAAGATAAATGCAAAAATGTCCCCCAAACTGAAACCATAAGAAAAATATTAGATTAAACTATATGAAGTTATAAATTGCTGTTGTAACAGTGTCATAAATATAGAAGGCTACTTACCACCTGGTAAGTAGCAACATATGTATGCAACATAAATGATACCTAAATAGTTGTTATTTTTAATATATAAAGAGTTTGTGTACATTAATAGAAAAAACTAGAACAATCTCATAGATAAATGGGCAAAGGCATGAATAAGCAGTTTATAAAAGAAATAGAAATATCCAACAAAAGTATAAAAAGATACTCAATATTAATAGTGATAAAATAAATCCAAATTAAACAATAATAAATATTATTTGGCAGATTGGTAGAGATTGACAGATTGATAACATTCAGTATGAAAGAGGGTGTAAGGAAATGTTCATGTTTTTGGTGGGAGAGCAAATTGTTAGAATATAATTAGAGGACATTTGCTAATATTTATAAAAGTCTTAAAAATGTGCAAACTCTTGAACCTCACAATATCACTTTCAATAATTTATTCTCAAACAATCATTGAACAAGTGAGGAAAGATTGATATATAAGGATTTTATTGCAAATTATTGATAACATCAAATTTTGGATACAACCTAAATATCTATCAGGAGAGACCCGATTAAGTAAGTAAGTTTTGCTATGCCATTCAGTTGAATACTATATAACTATTTTTAAAATTCCATTTATTTGTATTAAAAAAAGAAATGTGTATCTATATGTCCAACACAATGATTGGCACATAATAGACACTCAATAAATGCTGACTGGCTGAATGTCCAAATTGAAAAAGCTAAATGTGTGTCTATCGAATATTAACAATGAATATCTATGGGGGGAGGGTGTTAGGTGATTTTTACCTTCTCAGTTTATTTCTGTGTAGTTTGAAAAATTTTAATAAATATGTGTTACTTTTACAATTAGAAATAACAATAGATCTATTTATTTTCTAGAAAACAAAAGAATCTAGAGGACTTGATGATTGATTGTAAGTGGAGGTGTTGGGAATGCTGGTCTGTATTTTGGCTTGGGTGACTGCTTTTAGGGTTCTGTTTCCACTTGCAATAGGGATATCAGGAGGAGGAGAAGGAGGAGGAGCCCAGTGTGTGTATCTGTGTGTTAGTTATTAAATTTTCCACCTGTGTTTGGAGTGCCAGAGGGGCACCCTGTTGGATATGGGGATCTGAAGCTCTGAGAAAGAGGCTTGATTACAAATCATTTACTATTGATCATAAGTTAGGAGTTAGCAGCCAGCATGTGGTAAGTACAGTCAGACATGAACGCTGCTGCCCAGCAGAGAGGGCAGAGCGGCAGAGGGCAAGGGGCAGTCCTGCAGAACACTGACGTCTCAGGAGGGCGGGGAGAGTTTCCAGGAAAGGAAGCAGAGGCACACAGGGACTTAGAAAGGAGAAGAACCTGCGGAGTGCCGTCTTGAAATAATGGGGACGAGTGCAGCTGAGAGGTCAGGCCAGGTGCAGGTGAAAAGTGCCCAGTGGATTTGGTCATTCGCAGGCCACCATGACCTGGGGGGAGTGGTCTCATTGGAGTGGTGGGGTTGGAAGTCAAAGTGGAATGAGCTGAGGAGTAATGCCATGTGAGCTGGTGAGACAGGAGTGTATTCAATTCTGGTGAGACACTTGGATGAGAAGGGAAGACAAGACCTGCGGGTCATAGCTGGAGGGAGATGGAAGGTTAAGAAGTATTTTTTTACTAGGATGGGAGAGATTCCGTCAGGTGCATAAGCTGGAAGGGAGTTGTTAAGGATACTGGAGATGGGAGAATGGTACCATGTAGGGGTGGGAACCAGGGGAGAAGGGCAGTAGGAGAAGGATTAGTCTTGACTAGGCAGCACCCCTCTTCCACTATGAGGGAGGAGGGGAGCCTGGCTGTGGGTACAGTGGCTGTAAGGTGGGGGGCAATAATTACAGGTGATTCATGCTTGATTTTCGGGGGAGGTAAGAGAGGCACTCTTTTTGATGGCATTTCATCATCTCACTACCAGAAGCATCAGTTTTAAGGTTCCCGCTTGATGAAGTTGGCTTGATGCAAAGCAATAATGAAAGTTGCCAATGGAGAATGTGGCAGGAATCAGCCCGGGTGTCAAATTCACTCAGCTCCTGTGTTCAAATAGATAATTACGAGGCATCGCCACCAGCCGAACGGATCAAGATTCTTCTCGTGCATAAGCCGGCACATGTTTAAGATTTTCAGAATACAGATTTCCGAAATAATGATTCTAATAAACAGTGGTTATCTTAACTTTATTTTCAGGCCATAAAACACATCCTTTGATAAATTATTTCACCGTCTATCCCCAAGTGCCCTCTCCGCGAAAGCCTCCCCTCCCCCGGCCGGCAGCCGCCCGAAAGGCAGCTCCATATATTATTCATTCCAATCAAATAAGACACAGTGGTGCCTCAGTAAACTTGCTTTTCATATCAGAATTGCTCTTATTGAGTAATACACACTGCAGACCCCAGCTTCCAGCACCAGGCCTGAAATGAGCAATTCTCTCATTGTAATAATGTGCCTCTGTCATCTCCTTATTATCAGCATGATAAAAGATGAAATATTCACAGATGCTGCCCTCCTAACCTGATCACAGCTTGATATTTGAGCTTTGGAAATGAGTTTTATAAGCTTTAATATACTCCTTGGCGGAGTGACCCCTGAAATTAAACATTATTACAGAGCGGATATTTAAAAAGCTGGGGCCGCAAATTACATCAAAATGAAAATATTAAGGAGTATTACGAATCTACCAAGTGGGAGCTCACAGCTCTGGAAGCTGTGAACGCCGGAGAACTCCACACGCGGGTGTCAAAAACATCAGAAAAATAATAACAGCAGAGACACCTTGACTTCGGTTATTTTATACTTAGGACTAAACAAAATTATTTGAATGGAATTTTTTTTCTCCTGTAGGCTAGCTTTCCAGGAGGAAAAAAAAAAGCCCATTATTCTCAACTTTAGGTTCCTAATACATTTCACGCTTGGTTCAAAGAGGCACCTTCCTTTTTTTTTCTCCCAGCGCATGGATAAATAAAAGAAATACCTAAATATAATGAAACCAAAGATCATGCTAAGGAAAAAGTGAGCAAACACGACTCAAAAGAGCCCCTGGATTCAATTTCCCCTGCGATTGGCACTCTGATGGACAGGTTCCCAGCAACATGGGGCTGCAGGGAACCAAGGAGGGGAGGGGCAGGTGTCACCAGCCTGCTGCAGGGCTGTGGCAGCTTCCACGAGGGACCTGGAGATGCTCTAGCTTTGCACAGGATTTCTGTTTGCCTGATGGTGGGGCCTGGAGTTTACTGTGGATGCAGACCAGTGACTACTGGTTTAATGCCTGCCTCTTCTGCCGGATTGAAAGCTTCATGAGGGCAGGAACTGTGCCAGGCTTGTTCCCATCTGTATTCCTGCCAGTAACCCCAGGACTCAGAGAGGTGGCCCTTAATAAATACTGTATTTGTTGAATGAATGAATGAGTGAATGAAAAACAACAAATGACTTCCCAGTTCTTTTCCTTCCCAGCCCCTATGAAGAACTCCTTGGAGGGGTTTTTTGCCTCCATGGATTTGCAGGGGATACACAAGGAACCTTTCCAAGGCCTTCTTTTCATATTTACCTGGGGATATAAAACTAAGTTGCAAAAAATTATACTTTGAGGTTATTCCAAAAAATTTTTGATGCGTTTTGCACATTTTTGCTATTCTGCTTGCCACTGAAAGCTCCTCTTTTGGTTGTTGCTTTAAAAAAAAAAATTCATCTCTCTGAGCCTCAGTTTTCTCAGCTGCAGAATGGGACACTAACACCCAACTTGCTGGTGGCTATTTGTATGAGTGAACAAATAGAGAAACATGAACACATGAATGTATTAGGTCCCTTTCCCCTTTAGTTATTTTTCTGGCTCAAAGATGGTGCAGATATATTGATCGATTCAAAATAATATTTTTTTTCTTTAAAAATAGCAAAGAAATAAAGATCCTTTTCTTCCATGGCAGATCAATGTTTTTATGTACTACGATTTTCTTTTATAAACCTCAATTTTTTTGTGTGCGATGGGGAAGGGAAAAGACATCCATAGCATAGGGAGAAAAACGTGGATTTTGAAATGGCTACCCTGGGGTTTGAGTCCTGACTTTGTCTGTTTCTAACTGTGAGACTTTAGGCAAGTTACTAAATCTCTCTGAGTTTCTTCATTTATGGAAATGGGAAAAAATGGTAATACCCTGTTTGCCAGCTTCATGCCAAGATATATATGTAAAAGATTTTAAATACAAAGCATAAGGATTAGGAGAGAAGGAACAAAATGATTATTATTTGCAGATCTATGATTAACTATGTAGAAACCCCCCAAAAAACTATAGGTAAATTTTTAGAATCAAAATGAGACTTTAGCAAGGTTGCTGGATACAAAATCAATATACGAAAGTCCACTGAATTGTTATACACCAGTAGCAATCAGTTAGAATATTTAATTTAAAATAAACCATTCACATTAGCAACAAAAATATAGACGTACCTATGAGTAAATATAACACAAGCTATGAAAGTTTTTATGGAGAAAATTACAAGATTTTATTAAAATATGGTAAAATAAGACCTAAATAAATACTCGTTCTTAGACAAAAATACTCAATGTTACAAAGATATAAATTTCCCAGACTGCTCTTTTGATTCAGTTTAATTCCAATTAGATTTACAATGAGTGGGAACTTGACAAGCATTCTTAACACTTACATAGTATAACAACGGGCCAAGATCCTTCTGAAGAAGAAGCTGTACCAGATAGCAAGATTTATCATAAAGCTTCAGTAATTAAGGTGATGATAGATAAATAGGAAAGAGAAGCAGAAGGAAGAGCCCAGACACAAATCATACATACACGGAAACTTGATTCTGAATGGAGTGGGCATTGCAGAACAGTGGGGGAAGGACGAAACGTGTTCAACTCCTAGTGCTGGGAAAACTGGTTATCTTACTAAAATATAAAGACTTTGATTCTCACCTCACAATCTATATAAAGACAAGTTCCAAGTGGATTAAGTAATTAAAAATGAGGGGAATCTAGAAAGTGTTTAGAACACAATATAGGAGAATATCTTCAGAGCCTGAGATATTAAGGACAAAAATTAATAAATTTGACTATATTAGAACTAAAAACTTATTTATCACGAGATACCATAGAGTGAAAAGACAAGCCATACTCTGGAAAATAATTTTTGTAACATCCATAAAGGATTAATATCCAGAATATATAAAGAATGATTGTGAATATGTCAGACCAATATATTTGTAGTAGACTAGTGGACAAAAGGCATAAGCAGGCATTTTCCACAAGAGGAAACATGAATGGTCAATAAACATGAAAAGATGCTTGATGTTAATAATAATTTGGAAATTGCAAATTTAAAACACAGTGAGGTAACCCTATATGTCCATTGTTAAAATTAAAAAGTCTGGAAGTACCAAGTATTGGTAGGGATTGTGGAGTTAATAGAAACTCTCATCTACTTCTGCTGGGAGTGTCAATTTGTGCAATCACTTTGGAAAACTGAAATTATCTAGCAAAGTTCGACACACACACATGCTATGACCCAACAAACCCATTCCCAGAGTATATCCTAAAGAAACTCTTGTATATGTACACTAGAAGGTGTGTACAAAAGTGTCCATAGCATCATTTCTATGACAGCAAAGAAAATGGACTTTACCAAAATGCCTGTCTACAGTATAACAAATAAATTGTGTTAAACTTATACAATGGAATGCTATTCTGAAATAAAAATGAGTAACTAGGGTGAACTTGTGAATCAATGATGAGTGAAAGAAGGAATTCATAGCAAATTACCTATAGTATAATTCCCTTATAGACAATTCATAAACAGATAAGTAAAATAATGTTTTGTGTAGGGATCCAGACATAGATGGTAAAACTACAGAGAAAAACTAAGGCATGATTAAAACAATACTGAGGACAGCGGTCACCTTAGGATAGGGTGAATATAAGTGGTGATAGGAGAGGGGACAGGCGATGACACAGGAGGAGTAGAGAGGGACTTCTAATACTGGCACTATTCTATATCTTTAACAGTGTTGTGGGTACATGGATTTTAATTTCATTATTCTTCTTCAAACAGTTATACATGTGTTTTATTTATTTATTTTTAATTAATTTTTTTATCCTCACTTGAGGACATTTTTTGCATTTATCTTCAGATAGAGCGGGAGGGAGAAAGGGAGAAAGAGAGAAACATCGATGTGAGAGAGACACATCAACTGGTTGCCACCCACACGACCCCAACTGGGGCCGGGGACAAACTGCAACCAAGGTACGTGCCCTTAGCCAGAACCGAACCCAGGACTTTCCAGTTCGTGGGCTGATGCTCTAACTGCTGAGCCAAACCAGCCAGGGCCATATACATGTGTTTTAAACCTTCTTTTTATGATAAATTCTATAATAAAAAAACAAATAAAGAAACAAGCTCTGACTTACCCAGAGTAAGAAGTAGAGCTAGGATTTGAACCACAGTCCTCACGCTGGTGTCCATTTCTGAAGCATTACTGGAACCCTCAGCCTTCTCTTGACTGGCGCTCTTCCTCTCCACTGTAGCTCTGTGCTCCTGGCTCTCCGGGTTCAGCCGCTCCTTCTTCCAATAGGCAGATTTCCACCATCGAACAAGAAGCTAAGTTATGGGGCCATCTCTCCAAGCAGGACTGTGTATTTTCCTTCCCTCCATCATTAGGAGACAACATTGAAATCCAAATACCAGCTGTGTCAGTCATCAGCAAAAGGGTCAGTTTGCAGTCCAATTTCTTGAGCATTTATAAATGCCAGACATTTCTGGCAAATACTGGAAAAGAGTTACCGAAAAAGCTGTCATCAGAAAGGACTTTGAGGGTTGACATTGTCCAAGCCCCTCGTTTTAGCCAGGAGGACACTGAGACCTGGACAGCGCTAGAAACTTACCCAAGGCATAGAGCCAGACATGGTGGGGTAGGACGATGAGGCTCAACTCTTCGGCTCACTGGGATGTTGCCTCCTGTGCTCCAGTGTCAGTAACGATGTCCTGCTCTTAGATGCCTGGACCACTCCGAATCCTGGAGAGCACATGGGATTAACCAGTGCCTTTGCTGGTTTATACACTGGTTCCTGTTATTATGACCCTTGGGTTGCAGCACTATAAAGGATCTTCTGAATCATCAGAGAAATACCCCAGAATATTCCAAATCATTTTGGTGATAACTACATTTTAAAAATCTACAATCAGCCCTGGCCGGTTTGGCTCAGCGGTTAGAGCGTCGGCCTACGGTCCAGAGAGACCCGGGTTCGGTTTCCGCTAAGGGCGCGTACCTCGGTTGCAGTTTGTCCCCGGCCGTGGTTGGTCGCGCGGGTGGCAGCCACTTGATGTGTCCCTTTCACGTCGATGTTTCTCTCTCTTTCTCTCTCTCCCTCCCACTCTAACTGAACAAAAAATGGAAAAATGTCCTCAGGTGAGGATTAAAAAAAAAAAAAATCTACAATCAAGGGCATTCTAAAATCTTGGCTAATGAGGATGTTCATTGATTCAGCAAATATTTGCTCTTGCCTCCCCAGGACAAAGCCCAGAGTTAGCCTGTGTGGGGGTGGAGTGGGCAGAGGAGGAAAAGAGGCCTTGTTTTTAAAGAACTGAGACCCTCACAGAGCTGGAGGGAGAAAGGCGAAGCAAGATGTTGCCATAAAGGTGGTGTGTTGGTTCTACCACTGCCGCAGCAGATTTCCACCAACTTGGCTTTAAACAGCACAGGTAAGGCTGTTCCGCTCATTTTGGTTTTATGAATCGGATCTTTTGTAAGATGTGCTCTTGGTCAAAGGCCTCTGTGACTGTAAAAATATTGGAAACCATTGTGGTCCTCACTGACAAGCATCGATATCTCACTTTGCCCTATGATTATGGGAACCACAGACTCATCCATTTAGCTTTTCTCACCCCATTGTTCACAGCACGAATTCCCTTAAGGTGACAATTTGATGACACCGCTCTCATGATGCCAGTTCATCCTTAGCCACTTAATTGGCCATGAAATATCAATGAGAGGCAATTGCAAAGTCACCCAGCTCTGGAGGGAGCAGCTCTGGTTAGCTGCAGTGCTGATGAGATGACCCTTCCCAGAAACCCGTGCCTTTCTGTGCCTTCTGTCCGAGTGGCACTCCTGGGAGGCAGTGCCGGGCCCCCTGACGCTCCAGTACACATACATACACCAGTGACCCCAAATGAACAGGTCCACCCCTCCACCTCTCCCATCAACACAGGTATTAACAAACATTTATTGAGCACCTACTGTGTGTTAGGCACTATTATTTAAGTGTTTCTGTTTAGTCCTTTGTACTGCCCCTAAGGATACTGTTATTACTCTACATTTCCCTGGATCTGGTTTCAAACCCAGCTGGTCTGACTTCAGAGCTTTGACCACCTTTTATACATTCAACGATTTAGTACATGCCTACTATATTTAGGTACATAAAATAAGTAGTGAGCAAAACAGACACAGTCTCTGCCTTCATGGAGCTAACAGTCCCGTGGGGAAGGCAGTCTCCAGTCACTCGTCCAAATATAAACTTACAAATGGTGGTAGGCTATAGAGGGGAGGTACGGGGAGCTAGGAAGCATATGTCAGGGGACGTGATCTAGGTTGGGAAAGTCAGGGAGGGCTTTACTGGGGGGTAACATTTGAGGTGAAGGTTGAATGGGCATTAACTAGCCTGGCGATCTTGTTTTAACACTGAAGAAGATGGATATAGAGGAGAGGGAGACCAGGACCGTGTAGGAGGAGGGTACCAGCCTAGGACAAGAAGGGTCAGAGAGGGCTGATGACAGCACTGTTTTCACAGCAGACTTCATGTTTGCTGATAGCCCTGGCGTCTGCAAGAGGAAGAAGGGTAGCTGGAGAAACATCCTATCCCCACCCACCCAAACGGGCTGATGGGATTTAGCACAAAAACATGCATGGTCCTGGCAGAGGCCTATTTATTGGGGTGCAGTGGGAAGACAGAACTGAGATCCTGCCCGTCCAATTTCCCTTTCTGAGCTCAGGGGAGTTACTTTCAGTATCTGGCTTTCTTCCCCTGAGATGGGGATGGCTGCTTTTGGACCACGGCTAAATTAGTTCTTGGCATCTGACTTCAGGAGCTTGTTAACGCAGGAAGCCAAGAAATTCAGCCAGATCTCGGTGCTATCCAGACAAGTAAGATGTGCATTCCAGCTGTCTCAGGCTGTGACTGGGACTCTGTCATTGTCCTTCTCCCTTTTACTTTGATCAGAGGCAGTCTGTCTATCATTGGCCTATCTCCCCCAAACTTGCTTATTTCGAATTTTCTCTTTATGAATTAGAACGAATGCTTGCAAGTGGCATAAACTCAGTTGGAACTAGAAAAAAAGGGGGGGGGGCTTATTATGAGGATGTTGCAGCTTTTCATGAAATCCAAAGAGAGCAATGAGGGTGAGCCTAAAGAACAAACAGAGCCAAGTGGTGGAACACAAAGCAGGACCCCCCATTTCTCTAACTGATTGGAGAATGGGGGTTCTGCTTCATCCCCTCAGTCATGGGTAGAACAGAGAGAGCTATTCCTGCCAAGGAAGCAGAAAAAAGCCCATGTGCAAAAGGAAGGGAATATCCTACTTTTTGCTATCAACCACTAATAAAACTTTGATCACTAATTAAATGTGCTCCAATGATTGTCCTGATCTGACCAATCAGATTAGCCATCCCTCCCCCATCAAAAGAAGAAAGTGCAGGGGAGTTGAGAGGAGGCAGAGCGTTACTGCGTGTAGCCAACTGTATGAGCCCAGTTGGAGATGTAAGGCAGAGAGAAAGAACACTGCCCATCAATACTGGCAAATTGACAGGGGTCTCAAAATGTCACCTAAACCAGCAGGACACTCAAGGAGCAGCCCTGGCCTATGTCTAGATCTCATTCTGTTTCCAGTATTTTCCTGCTCTGATGTCACACTAGGCACTGGCTCCTCATTGGTGCATCTCCTCTAAGGTGGCTTCATTAAAGGGGAGACTTACTTCCTGTTGGCTCACAGACACAACTTTGTCATAGCAGAAGTGAGGGTTTACTCCTGATTGGTCCAGCTGCTTCTATCTTTCATAGTACATCAAAATATAGTAAAGGCAGAATCAAACATATTTTTGCATTGTTATTTATAGTTGCTTTTGCTTTTTATCACAGCTCTTGCCCAGTATTTGCTTTTTTCTTTTGATATCTCAAGGTAAGATAATCATCAGCAGAATTTTAAGAAAATCCTTACTATAGATTTGGAGGCGTTAGGTCCAAAACATGGTTCCAGAGCTGGAAAAAGAGCCACTCCTTCTGCCTCTGCATGGTACTCACCTAGACTCCTTCCAACAAGTTCTGTATCTCAGCCCAGGGGTGAGGGGTTGGGACTCTTCCTTGAGGCTATGTCTCAGCCTTTAGGGGTAGTAGTGGCTGCTCCTTAAAGCTGCTATTCCTGTATTTTTTTAGAGTTTTCTTTACTTATCCTTTTACTCCTGTTATATAGTAGACTCTTGAACAACATGTGTTTGAATGTGTGGGTCCACTTATAGGTAGATTTTTTTTCAATAGATACAGTTGGCCCTTTGTATTCACAGGTTTCACATTCATGGATTCACTCAACCATGGATCAATCTGCAGTTGGAAATCTGTGGTTGGGAAACCAAGGTTGGGAATGGAAAAAAACTGTTTTAGATTTGTGGTTGGTTGAATCCACAGATGTGAAGGACCAACTGTTAAAAGTTATACACGGATTTTTCTATTGGGTGGAATCAACATTCCTAACCCCCATGTTAAATGTTAACTGTAGTTACTAGTTCTTATATTAAACTTTCTCAAATAATTATGTGTTTTCCCTGTCCTGATTGGACCTAGACTAACACACCCAGGTTGAAAATGTATGATTACGTTGAGGAATGAAATAGGAAATTTCAAATAAGTTTCATGATTCCTATTTTACACATTGGTAACTGAGACTGAAGGGACTGCATCTTGTGCAGCAGAAACTGTTGGTGCCCTGCCATCTCCCCTTGCCCTGACCATTCCATCTGCTTTCATCTGCCAGAACCCGCATGTCTGTGCCCAAGGAACGTGTCTGTCCAGTGCATTTTTCCCACCTCTATAGCAGGCAAAAGTGCTGGGGGGATTAAGTGCACTCCCTTAGCAGCCCTCTGCCAATGACTGAAGGGAGTTGGCACACAACTACTCCAGCATCCTTGTTCCCTGGGAACAGGATGCCTGGCTGCACTTTGACTCTGACCACCACTTTCCTTAGCACGGAGAAGTCCCCTGCACGAACTGCTGCGGGAATGCACCCTTTATCTCTTACCTCCCTCCTGTTTCACTTCCCGACACCCCTACCAGTGTTTCTTCCCCTTCCCAGCAAACCACTTACACTCAGGCCCTTTTCTCCAGTCTGCTTCCGGGAGAACCGAACCAAGGCACAGACCCAAGGTCACACAATGAGGCAACGGTAGAGAAGGGGCTGGAACCCTGTTCTCCTGCTCTGTAGACCAGGCTCTATGCATCGCATGCCTGGCCCCTGCATTCTCAGTGGAGTTCTGTTTCAAATCAGACTTCATACTTGGACTTGTGGTTACTTTTCAGCTAATTCTCAAACTCCAGCTTTCTGCCTGGTTGAAACTGTGTTGGAGATGTTGGCCATTGTCTTTCAGACACATCCCTTCCAAAAGCAGCCTCTTCTCCTCAGGCTCCTGCTCACAGGAGTGAGTCTAAATGCTCTCTTTTTGTCTGGCCGGTGTGGCTCAGTGGTTGAGCATCGACCCATGACCCATGCACCAAAAGGTTGCCGGTTCGATTCCCGGTCAGGGCACATGTCCTGGTTGTGGACCTGATCCCCAGTGAGGGGCATGTTCTCTCTCATCGATATTTCTATCTTTCTCTCTCCCTCTCCATGCCTCTCTCTCTAAAATCAATAAAGATAATACATACATACATACATACATACTCTCTTTGTGATGACATGGTGGCCTGGGACTAAAAGGTCCCTGTATGCCGGACACTTAATTAAGCACTTGCTCACGTTGGCTCATGCACTCTGCACCATGGTCTTAGGTGTGGTCAGTCTTGGTTCTGTAATTCCTCAATTCCAAGACACACCATCCATTTGTTAATTTTGGGGTGTGGGGGACACTATCAAATTAAACGCATACATCAATTGTAGGGCACGTCCTAATTTCATAATGCTAAAATATAAAAATACAGGATTATCTTCACTTAACAATAAGCAATTGGAGAGCAAAGAAATTAAGTTACGTGCCCCAGCTCACACAGTTGGTGAAGGAGCTGGGATTCCGGAAACTTGTGGTGAGGGGAGGGAAGCCCGGCCTTCCTTCCCTTCTTTCTGCTCCCCCATCGCAGCTGTTGGCTGGGATATGTCCGCCTGCTCTCGGACTGTTCCAGGCGTGTCTTTCTCCCCGGAGGGAGGTGTTGGGGCTCAGAGAGGCTGCCCCTGCCTGGGCTGCTGAACGAGGGAACCTGGGAGGGCAGAGCTGTGGCGGGCAGAGCCTCGGATGGGGCAGCCGACACCGTCCGCGGAAGGAGCCGTTTGAGGAGGGAGGAAAACAGGGCAGACCAGCTGAGAAGGTGAGATGGAGACACCAGCCTCTGTGGTGTCCTCGCTCCCGAAGGGTTCTGGAACATCATCCTGAAGAAAAACAATAACGTGGATTTGCCAGCCAGTATGTATTTGCGCTGGCAAGTAGCCCTTTTCATACGTGATCTCATGTCACCTCCAGTAAGCCTTGGCTGTGCTCAGCCTTTACATAGATGGTCTCATGTCCCCTCCCTGACAACCCTATGATAGATTCTATCCTCACTCCCTTTTACATTGAGGACGCAGCCCAGAGAAGTGACTGCCCCCGCGGTCCCACAGCAGGCGAGTGTCACACCTGGACCGGGACCACGTGGTTTCCGCCCAGAGCCCTACTTCTCATCTCTACGTATTTACTTTGGGATCATTATAAACAGTAACAACAAACAAACAAACCTCCCAGACCACCTTCTGATTCATGCTGGTTTGTGTGATGTCTGATCCTTGGCACTAGGCAACCGTGTTAGAACAGAAGTTTCACAAAGGATTTAGTTTTCCCCTCTGGGTTTATCCTGTTTGACGCTGGTACCAGCGACAACATCTGCTTTGTAGTTTTACAGACTCTTTCTTCAAAGCGTGTACTTGAAGCCTGACTGACTATTTGATTTTGGGGCTGAGTGCATACGTTCTGTTTCTCGGATTACACACATCTCTTGGGCACGTGGTGACTGTCTGGATTGCTCGACTCATCTGAGCAGCCATGCCCCAGACTTAGCTTCTTACTGCCCCTTCCCTTGCTGGGGAGTCCATCTGAACAGGGTTTGCACGTTCTACACAGTTTATTTACTGACGCGGGTGCTCGTCCAGCAATCGGGCATTCACTGAGTGCCTACCCTCCACTGGACACTGCGTGGCAGCCAGAGCTCAAATGCGTGTCCTTGCTTCGAGGAGCTCATGGGTTGGGTGTGGAAAGGAAGGTGGGAAGAAAGAAGGTCACTGATGACCCACAGCATCCCAGGTGCTGTCACAGGGGGACGCACAGGGGTGCGAGGACTCCTGACGAGCAGAATGTGTGTCAGACTGGGCTTCCAACCAGGCTTCCAAGGGAGTTGACTGTGGTGCTGGAAAGCAGGTGGGTGCTGGCTGCCTGGAGGATGGGTGGGGAGGCGGGGAGCGTCGGAAGCAGAGATAATAGCGTCAACGTCAGGAAGGAAGTTAGAAGAACTGGAGGAGAACCTGGTGTAGCAAAAGCAAGGGGTGAGTGGGGTGTGGGCAGAATGGCCACCGATCACATCCCAGAGGCCTCAGGGGGCAGGCCGAGAAGGAGCCTCACTAACGAGGGAAGGAGCTGCGTGGAAGGGCGGAAGCCAGGCCGATTTCCTCCGGTGGGGGTGTGGGGAGTGGGGTGGAGTGGCGATTTCCACCGTCAGAAAGTCCAGCTGGGAGGCGGTTGCTCTGACTCAGGTGGACACTGGCAGCGGGGATGGAGGAGAGGAAACAGATCTGAGAGCCATTTGGCTGAGCTTGATGACGGAGCAGAGCAGTGGATGAAGGAGAAGGAGGTCAGTGGCTCGGGTGACTGTGGTGGTGGCACCATCTACTGACACGGTGACGGAGGGGGAGAAGCAGGCACAGGGACTGGGCCAGGGTGGAGAGGTGAGTTCAGATTTGGACATGCTGAAGCGGGCGTGCCTGTAGGACACTTAGGGGGATGTTGGATGTTTGGTGTTAGACTGCCAGAGAAGGGTCGGAGCAGAGACCAGTGGTCAGACAGCATCGTGCGGCTGCCCGGAGTGAGCTGGATGATGGTGTCAGGCAGCTCCTCCCTCCCCCTGAGCTTACCCCAGGCAGCCTGGATCTTTCCTTACAAGCTTTTTACTTGAAAACGTCCCTTGTCTGTTTTGGGGTGTGTAGTCAAATCGTAATGTCGGTGCACCCAACACTCCTAGTTTCCCTGGAGAGATGTATCTTCTCACCCACTGGGCTGTACGCGTGGGAGCCGCTGCGGAGGATTCTGCTCCCTCACAGTTCATGGATGCGTTCCTTGCATTTGGTATCCACCGTCCTCTGGCCATCATCGAGTCAATGGGATTCTAATATTCCTTTCCCTGATCCAACCAAAGCTCTTTGTAAATTGGACTCAGCAGGAATAAGTCCAGTGACCTCATAAATAGTGGAAATGATTGCAAATCAGAATTCATATATGTTCCAAACTCAGTGGGTATCCTTCTCCCCCACAAAGGAAGCAATCATTGCTTTCAAATTTCTGTTTGCCCTTTCACTCAGCTACGTTGGAAGAAAATATATAGATTTTTTGCTATATGAGCCTGAAGGGCCACTTCCTCCGACCTGAAGAAATCAGAGGCCTGTGTCTGGGCCTGTGTAGTTTGGGGGTCCCAGCTGGGGAAGCACCAGAAGTGAGTCTGGCTGGGGGCTCGGGGAAAGGGTCTCCCATGGGCCCCGGAGAAAATATTTCATCCTCGAAGAAACACTTACAAAAAATTGTGACAGAGACCGCTAATGCTCCCTCCAGTCTGCGTCTTCCCCTCCTTCCATGGCACACTACATTTCCCTGGCGTGGAGGTGGGGCCACGTGGCTCATTCCGGCCACAGGAACGTGGGCAGACCGACTCTGCCCCTTCCAGGCTCGCCTCCTCATGAGCCCCTCCGCGGTCTCTTTCTTTTTTTCTGGTTTGCAGTGATCCAGTGGAGGACTCTGAGTCCCTAAAAGGTGATGGAGCTACTAGGTGGAAGGAGCTTGAGTCCCTGAATGACGGCACGGAGCAGAGTCCCACACCCATCAGCACTGAACTATGACAAATAGGAAATAAAACTTTCTTGTGAGATTGAGGGGTTCTGATGTAGAAATTAGGTTATCCTTTCTGATACTTATTTCTATTTAAAAAAAATTTCTTTATTGATTTTAGAGAAAGAGGAAGGGAGAGGGAGAGAGCGATAGAAACATCGATGAGAGAGAACATCGATTGGCCACCTCCTGCATGCCCCCCACTGGGGATCGGGCTCACAACCCGGGCATGTGCCCTGACCGGGAATTGAACCGGCAGCCTCTTGGTGATGGGTTGATGCTCAACCACTTGAGCTACACTGGCCGGGCAGTGATACCGATTTCTAGTCTGAGTACTGTTTTAGGAGCCTTGTTTGGATATGTCTAGAAAACCCTTCTTCTCTCCCACCCTGTTCTTTCTCTGGCCTCCCTCTGTCTTTTCCTACAGAGAGATATATGGACTCCATAATTTCTGGTTCTGATGCAAAAAGGTACCTAAATGGAGTGAGGGCGAGGGATTGTCTGGGAGGGAGCGTGGAGAGTTTTGGATTCCCATCCTGCCTGTAGCTTTCACTAGCCGAGAAATCACTTAATTTTGTCTAATCTCAGTTTCCTCACTTGTGAAATGGGCATAAATGAAGGACTGCAGTGAGGATTTGATAAAATGTGTATAAAGGCTCTTTATACACCGTGAAGCTCAAGGTTTCTGTGGTGACGATCAGGGAAGTGGGAGTTCTCACCTTTCCTCTCGTTCCTGGGGTTCATGTTCTTTCGTGGGAGCCGCAGGGTTGTGCCCCAACCCTCTCATGTGGCATTGCTGGAAATCGTTTTTTGATAGTATTTATAGAAAGTTAAGGTTAATTTCGCTTCGTCTCAATGTTTTAGTTGTTGGTAGATTTATGGAAGGAGAATTCATAGCCGAGTTAATAAGTCAATTAAATTTCATTTAGTTTAGGGAAAAAAACCCCTTCTAAAACTGCCCAGGAAACAAAACTACATCTATTCACACAAATTGCAACGCTTTCCTCTGCATAAACAATTTCTTTTTGTGTTTTATTGTTTTTGTGTCCTAAAAGGACAGAGAGATTCACCAGTCTTGGAGTTTCCATAATTTAAGAGCAAGCATTTGCTTTTTCTAATTTGTCCTAATGAGCCCACATTTTTTCTTTATCAGGCCCATTTTCTCTGGCGAAAGGTCATCACAGGCAATCATCCATGTCTGCTGGGTATAAATTGCTTTCATAACAATTTTCATTTGCCTTGGAAAATGCACCAGGCTGAAAACATGGCCACTTTGTATCTATGACAGCGCATCACACTTCCCCCTCTTACTTTGGAATATCAACCTTCCGAAAAATAACAAGCCGTGGGGTTAAGAATGAGCTGGGAGGTGGACCGACAAGACTCCTTCCCCGCCTGAAGGTTTTGCTTTCAGGCCCGGCTCTGCAGACCCACAGACCTGTGTGTTGCCTCTCTGTGGCTCACCCTCGGCTCTCAATCCCGTTATTACTCCCCTCCCTCCCCCTAGGTGAGCTTCCAGCTGCCTTTGCCTAGACCTTGGTCACCGACTCCTCTTCCCTCTGTGCCCCATAGCTGAAGGCTGGTCAGGCCTACTCCCGCCCAGTCTCAGCTCCCACGCATCCTGGGCCGAGTCTGGAGACCCTGTGAGAGTCAGAGAATGGGCGGAGTTCCAAAAATCATTTAATATTTTATCTTAATTCTCCAAAGCTGAAGTGTGTATTCTGTGTATTCACTTATTCACTCAACAAATAATATTGAGTATCTACTATGTTCCAGGGACTGGGATAAAGATCACACTCCTGCCCTCAGAGAGCTTCTGGTCCAGGGGTGGAGATGGACGGTTGTGAATCACACTGTCCCTGTGGGAAGTGCAGAGACACCGAGGGAGCAGGGTGTCTGGATGAAAATGTCTGCTCAGGCCAAGACAAACAGAAGCAACATTCAAGGAGAAAAGCGAGATCACACTGTCCCAGAGGAACATAATGTGGGCCACCAATGTAATTTAAAAATTTATTTAAAAATTATACAGTAGAATTGGCTTTTTCTCTTTCATGTGGTGCTCAGTTCCAAGAATTTTAGGCCATGGAATAGATTCATGTATTCACCACCACGGACTACAGAACCAAAATAACTCCCCTGGGCTCTCCCTTTGTTGTCACAACCTCCCCCGACCCATAATCTCTGGCACCCACTCATTCTGTTCTCCACCACCTCCGCCTGGTCTTTTTAAGAATGTCAAATAAATCGAATACATAGACTCATATAGTCTGTAACCTTTGGTGATTGTCTTCTTTCACTCAGCTCAATGTTTAAGAGTCATCCAAGTTGTTGTGTTTATCAGTAGTCCTTTTCTTTTGTGTGTGAGTTTTCCATAGTGTGGACGGACCATATGGTCCGCCTGTTCTCCCCCTGAAGGACTTGCAAGTTGTTTCCAGCTTTGGGCTATAGTAGCTCAAGCTACTGTCTTAGTCAGTTTGGGCTGCTCTAACAAAACACCATAGACCGAGGGGCCTAAGAACAATAGAAATTTATTTCTCACAGCTCTGGGAGCTGGAAGTCTGAGACCAGGGTGCCAGCATGGCCAGGTTCCGATGAGAGAGACTGCTGAGTTCTCTTTCAGTCCGCACATGGCAGACAGAAGGCCAGAGAGCTCTGGGTGCCTTTTCACAAGGCCACTAATCCCATCCGTCAGGGCTCCACTCTCATGACCTTTTTACCTCCCCAAGACCCCACCTCCAAATACCATCATATTGGGGATTAGGTTTCAACATAGGAACCTTGTGCGAGCAGGAGACGGGCACAAACATTCAGTCTATAACAGCTGCTGTGAACATTTATATACAGGTTTTTGTGTAAACACAAATTTTCATTTCTCTGTGGTACACATCCAAGGGGTAGGATTGGTTGGGCATATATGGTAAGTGTATGTTTACCTTCATCAGAAGCTGCCGAACCTTTCTCCAGAGTAGCTGCACCACTTTGCATTGCCAGCAGCAATTTGTGAGCGTTCCAAGTGCTCCTCATCCTCACCCACTCGTGGTGGTGTCAGCATTTTTATGTGAGCCATTCTAACAGGTGTGAGGTGGTATCTACCATGGCTTCAATGTGCATTTCCCTAATGACTAGTGATATTAAACATCTTTTCATGTGCTTTTTTGACCTCTTTATAGCCTCTTTGGTGAAGTGTCTGCTCTAGTTCTATGGCTGTTTATTTATTTTTTCTTTATTGATTTTAGATAGAGAGGAAGTGAGAGAGAGAGAGAGATAGAAACATCAATTGGCCACCTCCTGCATGCCCCCCACTGGGCATGTGTCCTGACCGGGAATCAAACTGGTGACCTCTTGGTGCATGGGTTGCCACTCAACCACAGAGCCACACTGGCCAGACTTGGCTGTTTCTTATTATTGCACTTGAGAATTCTTTATATATTCTGGATACCAATCCTTTGTCAGATGTGTGGTTTGGAAATATTTCTTCCCAATCTGTAGCTTGCTTTTGAATTATTTTGTTAGTGTCTTTGGCAGAGCAAAATTCTAAATTTTTATGAAGTCCAATTTATATATATATTTTTCTTTCATAGATTGTGCTTTTGATGTTACTTCTAAGAGCTCTACATATTCTAATTTCTCCTAGTGTCCATTTTTAAAAATAGTAAAAGCAAACAGGCAAAATTAATTCTAATACATATTTTATTTAACCCTAAATACTATACATGTAATCATTTCAAGTCATTTAAAAAACCAAAGTGATCTTTTTCATTTTTTCATTGTAGTTTGTCTTCAAAACCCATTGTGCAGTTTATGCTTAGAAACCATCTCCGTTCTGACAGTCCACGTGTCATGTGCTCAGCAGCTCCCAGACTGGAGAGCGCAGAGCTAGAGCAGGTGAGAAGTTCCCAAAGGTGCTGGCTGACGGCTTTTGAACCCCCCACCCACACTGAAGGTACAAAAAAGGAATCAAAGATGAGGAGAAGGTTCGTGGGGAGGATTTCCTCAGAGAAAGCTGTGCTCTGAGTTTCTCTCTCTGTCCCCCAGGAGGGGTGGGACCTGCTGCCTTTTCATTCTAAACCAGATGACAGGGACCACAAGGAGAAGGGGACTTGGGGAAAGGAGCTTTGGAAAGGGACAGTGTTGTGCTGTGAGCCCCAAGGGGAAGGTTGTGGAATCCCTGTCTCTTGTCTCGTGTCCTGAGAAAGGGCTGTACTGGGTCACTCGGAGAACTTACTACACATCCCCTCTAGTCTGAGGACACAGCTGCCTACCATTTGATTTACACCTAGAAACCTACAGGTCAACAGACTGCCTGAGACCGCTGTGGCAGCCTAGAAGTTGCTGCATTTGGGGGCCCTGCATCTGTTGGGATAAAGAATGTGTTCAGAGAATGTGGAAAAGGGAGAAAGCCAGTGTGAGAGCCTCTCCAGGAGGGCCACCTGGCCGTCGGACCTCAGCAGAGAGAAGCTAGAGGTGTCACCCACTGCCTCGGGACCTCTCCAGGGATAGACTGTAAGGAGGAGGAGGAGGTAAGGGAACCAGAGGGTTCTGGTTTTTTTTTCTCTATTGATTTTAGAGAGGGAGGAAGGGAGAAGAAGAAAGAGATAGAAACATCAATGAGAGAGAACATTGATTGGCCGCCTCCTGCATGCCCCCACATTGAGGGGATTGGGCCCACAACCTGGGCATGTGCCCTGACTGGGAATTGAACCGGCAACCTCTTGGTGCATGGGTCAGTGCTCAACCACTGAGCCACACCGGCTGGGCCAGAAGGTTCTGTTTTGACTGGTACATGGAAATCTAGCTTTGCTGTTCTCTGAACAGAGCAAATGTGTAAAGCTGACTTCTTCCCTTTCTCTTGTGGGTTCTTTGAAGACCCTGCCCTCTCTGGGCTGCAGTCCTCTTGACCAGGGAAAATGTATCTCTGCTGAGGCATCTTTCTATTCAGAAGCCACCAGGTGCGGTCAGGGTGGGTGCAGGAGGAGAGAGGCACCAAAAGCTAGGCCACGGGCCTGGGTCACGCACACACCTGGTTCAGAGCTCGGCTCTTCCATGTGTGGCTCTGGGATCTGGGCAAGTTACTTGATCTCTGCTACCCTCGGTTTCCTCATCTATCAAATGGGATACTCATTTTTTTCCTTTTGGTGGGAATGGAGATAATGCATGAAAAGTCTACCACAGTATGTGACACAGAGCTGGGCTGACCGCTAAGGGCTTCACCCCCCTTCTCCTTCATCCTTGCCCTCTGTAGAAGGGAGGAAACTCTAGTGCATTTGTTCCTCTTTCATATGGGGCTACCCTTTAATACTGCTTCCTCGAGGCCTTTCCTCTCCAGGCAGTCCCCTGCGATTGCCCCACCCCAGGGGCGAGGTCTTTGCTTCTTTCTCTGACCTCCTCTTGGTGACCGACCCTCTCTTGGCTGTGATTGCACAGGACCATGCATGGTTTGCAGGGAATCTCTCCAGCCGGGGCTCCAGGAACTGCTCCTCCTCCACCTCGTGATCATCATGGGAGCTCTGGGGGTGAACTGGAATTCTATCCCCTGGACACAGCTGATTGCCCCCGGGGCTCTGAAATGGGCCACCGATGCCTTCCCTAGGAATTCTGGACTCGGGACTAGGTGAGTTAGATGTCTCTCCCTGGGGGCAGCTAAGGCCGGCACATCCCAAGGCTGCAGCTGTTGGCAGCCCCGCCACGGGTGGCACTGTGCGGAGGGGAAAGCCAGGCCTCCAGGACGCGTCACACAGCGAGGGAGAGAGGAGCTGGAGGGAGGTGGGGCGGATTCACGGTCTTGGTTCCGGTTACTCCTCGGGATCTGTGAGCCAGGCCGACACTCTCATAACCGACTCCCTCCTGCGGAGGCCCGTTGGAGTAGGGGTCTGCCTCTTCCAGTGCCGAGCTGAGCAGTGACGGTGTGTTTTCACGCCACGTGGCTATGCCGCCTGCCCGCCCGGACCGCGAGCCTCTCAGGGGCGGGACCGCGCCTCCCTCTGCTTCTGCCCACAGCGCCGGGGTAGTGCCCGCTCCGGACAGATGTGCCGGGCCCGAGGCTGCACCGAACACGCTGCTCGCCGAAGTTTCCTGTGTATTCCGTGTATCATGTCAGAGGTACACTTTAAGTCAATAATCAGACTTCTGGCTTAAATGTGCTAAAAATGCCTCGTGGCAAGGACTGTGGACCCTTTTGGAAGGGTTCGTGGCAGGTTATCTTGTAAGAGGTGGAGTGTCAGGTGTTGCTAGGAGAAGTCACTATACTTAAAAGGAAGCAATGTCCCTCCACCCCTCCTGGCTGCCTGCTCCCCTTCCCTGGCTCCACCTCGAGCCAATTTAAAAACGCAAACTTGGAGGACACAGGTCACAGCTGGGCCTCTCGGTGGTTGTAGATGTGCACGCAGAGGGTTTGATCCTTTTTCAAGGTTCATTGCACATGTTATTTCATCGGACTCCTGACTAAGGTGTAAAATCCACGGGGACAGAAATGTGTTTTGGTGTTTCGTACACAACCGAGCCGGGGCTGGCCTTTTCAGTAAACATTTTGGACCCAGATTCTTCAGTGATATTTGTTACGTGCCACCGTGAGCCTGGGCCTGAGGTTGTTCTCCCGTGTCCCTCATTTAGCACGGGAAGCCCATGACACAGGGCTTGTGATTCCTATTTTGCAGACAAGCCAGCAGGCACAGAGAGGTCAAGACACTTGTGCCACGTGACAGGGCCAGCTCGTCAGTGGTTGAGCTAGGATTTGCCTCCCTGTCTAGTTCTACTTCTACCATAACATGTGGGATAAAAAAAAATGATGGAGGAGACTGTCGGTGAGCTATTCTTTCGAAAAGAAGAAAGTGAAAAGTGACTCCCTCAAATTGGGGAAAAATTCATCTCAAGGGGGGGTTCCTGTTCCTGATTCTGCAACATGAGCAGGGTTGGGACTGGGGAGAGGTGGATGGACATGCATCTCAATGCAAAATTTAAAGGGATGCCCAAATACACAGTCTTCAAGATAAATTGTATTTTAATACAGTATTTAAAAAAAATATCAAAATTAATGAAAAAAATCTGTACTTAACAAAATATCAGCAATTCAGTTAAAGAAGGGCTCTGTTGACAGGGCCAAGACTAGGGCGAGGTGACCTGAACTGGGCAAGCGCACGGTTGGACCTCGCAAGAGATGGAAGACACCGCTGTGAACTCACCAAAGCCACCAGTCTCGCTCCTCCCCTTATAGACGACCAGTCTCATTCTCCCTGCAGGGAAGCATGGCCACGTGACTAAGTTCTGGCCAGTGGAATTGACACGAGCCATTCCAGACCCTGGCCATGAAAAACTCCAACATTCAGTTCTCCACGCTCTTTCCCTCTCCCAGCTGGATACAGATGGACAGGGTGACCTCAGGGGCCAAGGACTGAAACGGACAGGGCCACCAGACAGAAAGAATTTGGGAAGTGGGGTCACTTGTGGAAGAGAGCAGCCCATGGCTTAGATCAAGACCCCCTTTTAGACTTAAAGGGAATTTTAAAAAACTTATATTCTACTATGCATATAATATATTGTATTTAAAAAAATGAATATGCTCCAACAGCTAGTATTGCCTTTGCTAACGCAGAATTTGGTACCAGAAGTGGGATGCTGCTCAACTGCAAACACCTAGAATATGTTGACCTTGCCTTGGTGGGCAGGTGGCGTGTAGCCAGGAAACGGACCTGGGAGGCTGGGAATATGGAAACCCACGATACACAGGGGCAAACCGTGGGTACAGCGGTCACCTGTGATAACTTGGAAGGGAGTCCGCGTGCCTACTTAGCCTATTGGCTCCAGCGAACGCAACTGGAAAGAGTCAAAGCGATAATGTGCTGGGTTTTACTCTTTGCTTTTGTCAATGTATTTCCAGAAAAAGATGAGCTCAAGACACATTTGGCTGATCAGCCTTAAAACAACTCCCGAGTCCCTGAACTTGCACAAGAAGAAGGCAACTGCAAGGAGGAAATATTCTACACCCTCTTCAGACGTAGCCGTGGAAGACAATGGACGAGCAAGAACCTCTGAGAACTCAGTCAGGAGCCACACAAAATAATGAATGTGGGAGAGTCTCCCAGAGAACAAAGTCAGCACCTAATTAAGGAAATGTCCCCACTGTGGTGGCAGGCACACCTCTCCTTACTCCTGTAAGTTCGGGTAAGAGATTGTTTATCTCAGCCTCTCTCCGCCCCTGGGCCTGTTTCCTGAAGCCAGGAATGCTGTTATGTATGGTGTAATTAGCATTTCACAGTCCGCTAGCAACAATATAACCTTTTCGGGAACACAGTATACACCAGGAGCCTTTAACATGCTTATATTCTTTAGCCCAGCGATTTTCAAACAGTGTGTCACAAGAATTTTTAAAACATGCAATGCCTGACTATTTAGTCAGGGCACTGACCTCTTTTCCTCTAGATTGTCAGTTTTTAAAAAATTTGACAACAGCCAACACAATAGCCATCCGGTGTGAATGACTCAAAATTACACCTATTTTTTTTTTTCCAGATTGGCAAAAAAGGTAATGTATTTTTTGGTGTGCTGCAGAATTTTAGTAATTAGTTTGTGTGTGCCATGAGATGCAAAAGATTGAAAATCAATGCTTTAGCCCAATAATTCCATGTCTAGGAATCTAGTCCAAGGAGATCATCTCCTATGTAAATAAAGGTTTAAATACAAGAATCCAGAGCTGTGTTATTGAAATGATAAAAAATTGGAGACTACCTAAATATTCAACAGTAAATTCAATAAATGATTGAGTAAATTTATAGCATATTTATAGAGTGGATATTATTCATGCATTAACTTCTTTTTAGGATATGAGAAGTTTGTAATAACTTGGGGAAATGCTTAGCATGCAAAATTGCATGTCTGTTAAGATTTCAGCTTATGGAAAAGATACATACATGCACAGAAAAAAGGCTGAACCGGAATATGTGAAAATGTTCCTGGTGATTTTATGGGGAATTACAGGGTTTACTAGAGATAATACCTTGGAGTTTTGGGTGATTAGCTGTGTGATCTTTGGCCTCACATGGGCCTGTTTTTCTATTTGTAACAAAGAGAGGGCTGCCCGGGATAATATGCAGTGACCTTTCCGTTCAAATAAATCTATATACAAATGTGCTGAATCACCCCCTCGTTTATTGTTCCTTTTCATTCCTTAAGGTAAAACCAACCCTAAATTCTTGGAGCCTGATAGACTTTGAAATTGGCCCTCATTCTAATTCTCAAGTTCTTAGCATGAGAGCAACATTCAATATGGTTCTGAAATATCTTATGCAAAAAAGTGCCAGAGTCATAGACTGAAATATTTATTTGAATATAAATGAACTCAGATGTGCCAAAATACGTTCCCCCTGTTGTCATGGACACAAATGCCTGACTTTATGATTTGCATTTCTTTTCTAATGGGTACAATATGTTTCAGCTCCTCATTGGATAGGAGAAACTCACCATTCTGTGAACTCCCCAAAATGTCAGCCGGTGGGGAACTTGTGTGTCTTGATTCTGCTTCACTGAGCGGCTGAAAATAAGTTTTGTCCCCGTGGGGTCTGGACAGTGGCTCAGAAGACTCCCCAGTCCTTCCTGCCAGCTTCCCTGGGGGGTACAAGCAGTGGAATTTGGAGGTGCCAGGGTGCCTTCCACCCACTGCCTCTCAAAGTCCTTTCTCCAGCCCGGCCCCTCCCACCCTTTGGAGGTTCCCCTTTGCTCTCTTGTTCTTGAATAGTGAGGATGCAGAGGGTCTTCTTACACAGACATCCCTGGGCCCTGCCATCACCTGCTCTTCCTCCTGCCTGATCCCTCTGGCTCCCCAGTTGCCACCTGCGCCTCCTCCGAGCTCAGATCCTCAGAGTCATGTTCTCCCCTTTCCTCTTCACCTCAAAGAAGACAACCACCAAATCCTGCGGATTCTTCCTTTTAATGATCCCCCTGCCTCTCACTGAGCCTTCTCCCAATATGTTTTCCACAAAACAGGGAGAAAAGTCTTTCTAAAGTCATGTGGGGCCTGTCAATGGGATCTTGTCATAATTTTTCTTAAAACCCTTTCATGGTTCGACCCTGATATTTCGATAACATCCCAGATCCTTACCATGGCTTTTGAGACCTGTCCTGTCTCGCTCCTGTCCCCCTTTTCAACCTCCTCTCACACGTCTCTGCTGCGCTCGCTGTATCCCAGGCACACTGGCCGCCTTGGTGTTTTTCTACTGTGCCGTGGTCTTCCCCACATCCTGGCCTTTGCACATTCTGTTCCTCTGCTTGGAACACTTTCCCCCCGCCCTCTGAACAGATGCTTCTCAGTGTTCAGGTCTCACCTTAAATGCTACTTGTTCAGGGAAGCCTTCTCTGATACCCCAGGAAATTATATATCCTAGACATATGCACTCGCCACCCCCCGGGCTCCTCCTCTATAGACTTGTCACAGCTGGGAGTAAGCCCTTGCTAGTGCCTATCACTCCTGGCAACCCAAAGCTCAGTGCCGGCCCGGACCGTGTCTGTTCAGATCGTCACTGCACCTCCGGTCCCCTGCGGAGTGTCAGGGACATGGTATGTGACTGATAATTATTTGAGTAAAAATGCCTTCTTCAGACTGGTTGTCAGAATGAATTTCTAAATCGCAAATCTGACCACATAACCCTCTCCCCTCCCCCGACAAAAATCAAATAACTCAAAACTTATCCCTGGGCTTATTGTTTATTGAAAAAAAGAAAAGGCCAAGTTCCCGAGCAGCATCGCACGCGAAGCTGTCACAGTCCGTCTTGGCCTATCTTCCACTTTCCTGCCAGCTTCTCCAGGCCCCAGGCATAGCCCGCCGTCAGCCCCCTGCCCGCCTGGGGCTTTGTGCTCCGGGCTTGGCTCTTACTGCTGCCTTCCTCTTTCCCCTCCTCTGTGTGGAGACCTTGAACACAGCCCTCAAAAGCCAAGTGGGATGAAGGAACCAAGGCCTCCCCTCTGCTAAGAAGCCTGTTCCACTCCCAGCCTGCTGGTCCTCTCCTGCTGGGCTGGACTGTTCGTGTATGTTTGCAGTCTGTCCCACCCTCCCGTGAGCCGTTTTGGAACAGGAACCCTGTCTTATTGTCCTGTGTCACCTGTGACCAGCCCAAGATCTGGCCCACAGAGTGATGACGGATTGTGGATTGTTTCTTGCCTTCTCCCTGTATCTCCTCTCTGTGCAGAGAAGAGAGCATGTCAGTCCCCTTCCTGCCTGGGAAGAGCCCCTCTCTGATTCCTTCCCAACTGTGCCCTCCTACCACAGGAGACGCTGATAATCTGATTGAGCAGAGCAAGGACATTCTGGAACAAACTGTACTAGTGGGTGGGGTGTCTGTGTCTTGAAGGCAGGAACAGAGGCTCTGAGCCTCCCCCCCCTGGTAATCCAGCCAGGCACCCAGCCCCAGCACCCTCCTCTCTGGTGCAGCTTCTGTGCCTGAGTGTGAGAGAGGCGGCGCAGGGGGCCTGCTCGGAGGGTCTCGCCATCGCAGGTCCAGAGGTTCGGGCCTCCTGGCAAAGCTCGGCTCCCTGTCTCAGCCTCCCCCACAGAGCCCTGCATACGAGGGGTAAGAAAGGGGTGTTGAACTCACAGACCGTTGTTAGTAATAAAATGCCACTTCTTTTTCCACTGGACTCTGGGGCCTGGTGTGTGGACTTCACCAGCCAGGGCCATGGCCCCGATTCACTCCCTCACGTGGTCATTGAGAATGTGTGTCCTCGATTCAGAGTGCCCGGGTTCGAGTCTACTTGTAGACTGAGTAACTTTGGACAGGTAATTGGGCCTTCATTTCCTCAACTAAAAAATGGGGGCGCCAGCAGCGCTTACCTTTAGGGTTGCTGTGAGGATTAACGGAGAGATTCTGAGCACAATGCCCGGCGCTCAGGAAGCAGTGGATAACAGTCGGGATGCCCGCTGAGGCACCGGGATGCAAGCTCTCTGAGCGCAGGAATCACGTGTCCATCTTGTTCAGGGCTGTACCTGTCATGCCTGGAACCGAGCCTGACTCAGAGCAGGTGCTCAGTGTATGCTTGTTTTAGAAATATTATTGCTCCTACTGTTAATAATGTATAGGAGGGACCCAATAAAGCTTTTCAAATGAGTGAGTGTCCCTCTAAATCCAGGCTCCAGAACCCAGGCTCACTGAAAATATAGAAGCGTCTGTTGAAATGAAATCAAATATGTGGACACAGATCAGGGAGACTTCTACTTTGCATTTATCTGAAACGTCAGCCAAATTTTCTAGGTTTGAGTAGCACTGGCATTTTGGAATGGTCCTGGGAAGGTGTCATTCATTCGTTCCTTGAGATTCACTGAGCTCCTCCGAATCTCAGGCTTCTCCTGGGTCCCAGACACAGATGAACCTGGCACTGTCCCTGCCTCAAGGAGTTCCAGGCTCGTGGGCGAGAGCCTGGCCAACACCTGAGGGATGGTTCCAGGTACCCCCATGTGTGGTTCCCACTCCAGCTCTGTCCCGCCCTTGGCGAATCTCCTGAGAACATCCCTTCTTCTCCCTGGACTTCTTATGATGGGATTGGACTAGGTCAGTAGTTCTTACTCTTTTGAGCAGAGGAATCTTTTGTTCCAGCAAAAATGCTGTGTGGAAGCCGAGCGGGTGCAAAGGGAGCTGACGGGGAAGGGGAGGCAGGCGCTGCCGGTACCCTCAGCCCTGGCCTCCCTCCTCCCCTCCCCGAGCGTCATCAGGATTCCGAGGTAACGCTATCAGCAGATCTGTCCTGGACGATCCAAGGAGGGGTTCTTGTTTTTGTTGTTGTTTGTGCTGTTTTATTTTTGAAATAAACTTTTACTTTAAAATAGTTTTTGATTTAGAGAAAAAAATGTGAAGGTGGTACAGAGAGTTCCCCTATAATCCACAGCCAGCTCTCCTATCATCACCATCTTGTATTAGTAGGGTACGTTTATTATAAAATGAACCAATCTCGATACATTATTATTAACTGAAGTCCATACTTCATTCAGACTTCCTCAGTTTCTTCCTAATGTCCTTTTGCTGTTGTTGGGCCCCGTCCAGGCAACCACAAGATGTTCCCTCCTCCTCCCTGGGCTCCTCTTGGCTGCGATGATTTCATAGATTTCTCTTTTTTTGATGACCTTGAAAATTTTGAGGAGTACTGGTAAGGTCTTTTGTAAAATGTTCCTTAACAGAGTTTTGTCTGATACTTTTCTTGTGATTAGACTGGGGTTACCGGCTTTGGGAGGACCCCAGAGGTGAAGCACCATTTCCATCACATCATAGAGAAGGTGCATGGGACCTACTTATCTCTACCGATGTGAACCTCCATCTCCTGGCTGAGGCTGTGCCGGTCAGGTTCCCTTCCTCAAAGGTGACTCTTCATTCCCCATTTCCACACTGTGCTCTTCGGAAGAACTGCTGACGCCGCCACCCTGAGGAGTGGGGAGTTATTTGGAATTCTTTTGCATGGAAAATTTGTCTCTTCTCCCTCAATTATTTACTTCTTCATTCATTTATTTAACTCTGTATGGACTCATAGACATTTATTTTATGCTTTGGGATATAAGCCAATACTATTTGATTGCTCAAATGACAGGCATGAGGTTTTCATTTCAGAAGGAGTTGGACGGTGGACGGTCCTGCGCAGGACGGAGCACGCGGCAGAGAGGCGGAGTTCGGTGTGGAGCAGGGACGGGGACTGTTGGTTTCGGAGGCCTTCACTGCATCGTGCTCTGTGCTGTCACAGGGTTCCTGGCAGCTGTCACTGAGGCCAATTTGGAGAAGTGGGGGCATGCAACCCCTACTCACCCCCCTCAAAGAATTAGAAAAGAACTAGCGAGATGAAGAAAAGCTGACCTAAAGGGATTGAGAAGTACAGATTGGTAGCATTCATGGGTCTGTCAAGCCCAGCACAGGGAATACAGTCACTAATATTGCAGTAACTATTATGAATGGCACCAGGTGGGTACTAGAAATATCAGGGGAACACTTTGTAAAGTATATGATTGTCTAACCACTATGCTGTCCACCTGAAACCAATACAAAATAATATTGAATGTAAATTGTAATTGGGAAAAAATTTAAAAGGCTGACCTAGCTGGAGTCCACTCTGCTGAAGGTTTTGATTACAGGATTTAGAGGGGCAGCTGGCTGTGTGTACTCACACCGTCTCCTGGTCCTTGTTTCACATGTTCCAAAGCTTGTTGATTAAACTGGGGAGCAAAGCAAAAGGAAAACCATGACAGGTTCCCAACTACATGTGTACTCAAAAGCAAGGTCTCCTTGGTGGGAGAAAGCAAAGTGGTGTGTGCGTGTGTGTGTGTGTGTGCGTGTGTGTGCGCGTGTGCGTGTGTGTGTGTGTGTGTGTGTGTGTGAAAGAGAGACTGGTTCTGATGACTCAGGGCATCTGCAGACGGTGGCAGCACCCCAGCGTGGAAATCAAGCTGCTGGACGGGCAGCTAGGGGACCTGCTCATCACCAACTTGACTGACACCAGTGGACGAGGCAGGCACCGGAGCGCAGTCTCCTGGATGCCTTCCGTCGCACAGATCTGGGACTCTGTGTCCTCACCTGAAAAATGTGGGGGTTAGGAACATAGTGTAGAAATGACAACAGCAGGAATGAGGCCAGAGATAATACTGCCTTTTATTAAGTTCTTACTGTGGAGTAAGTGCTATGTTAAGTGTTTTACCTGCATCATCTCATTTCATCCCCACAACAAACCTGAGAGTCAGCATTATTATCCTCATTTTACAGTTGAGAAAACAGGTCCAGGTATGAGGACAATGGGTCAGGAAACAGTTGCAACTGAAGAGGTGGTTTGCTACTCACAGTTCCCAAGAGGAGGGGGTCATGCCAGCCATGCAGGGCCACGGGGGTCGGGGTGGGAGGAAGCACCAGGGTTGGTCAGGCACACTGTCCAGCAGGAGAGACCACGGTTGGGGGCAGAGCCGGAATCTTACTCTTCTCTCCAGGACTGGGACTCATGCTAAAGAACACGGGAGCTGACACAGAATCCCTGGGCTCAGATGCTGTGCAGCTCAGGCAATTTGCACTGGTTTCCTGTGCCGCCATGGTCCTGCCTGCAGATGGGGGATGGGAATAGAATTTGCCAAGAGGAAGGAGGCTCTGTCATGTGAGAGATGGTCCTTGAAGGAAAGCTCATGTAGGGGAAACCTAGACAGCTTCCAGATGCAAATGCATATAGTTCAAGCTCATTAATTCAGATTTCAGTAGCTTGCAGTCGAGGATGATTTGAAGCCAGTAAAACCAGACTTTCTTTTTACTACTAATAAGAGTATAAACATGATTAGGTGGAGAGTACAGGGAAGCTAAGGTAGACCATTGTTATCATAATATTGCAAGGAATGTTAATTCACACACGCAAACAAACTATTTTCAACTACTTTGAGACTGCTGTTGACACACTAACAGTGTGCTAATTGCAAGCACTGCTCTCTTCCTAGTGCAGCTCTGAGTCTTCTCTCAGCGTTCAGTGGGAGAGCTTCTTGCATGTGCAGTCGGTTAGCGTGCTTCTTTTTTTGGTTAGCGTGCTTTAACAAAATACTCTGTAGTTCAGGCTTTCCACTTGACCGTCGCATTCACCAACCAGCTGAGGATCCCTGTGATTCCTGGAGGGTGCTCACAGGAGAGTGCTCCTTGGGGCGAGGCAGGCAGGGGCTAAGGGAGGGCCGCAGACAGCTCCGGGCATGGAGGTGCTTGAGGGAAGACTTCTCAGGAGAAGTGAGGGTTGACTTGGGTCTTGAAGGATGTTGGCTTTGGCCTGATTTGGGACCTGTTCCTCAGCTCACACACCTCTTGCTTGTCTTCTGCACCCCACCTGTCTGTCTAGCCCCCTTTTCTTACCCTGCCCTACCTTTCACATGATGCTCAGCTGCCACATTGGAGCCCAAGGACCATCCTGTAGAGAGGCACCGTCCCTTGGGGAGTGTGGCTGGGTTGAATGAGATAAAGGAGTTGCCCCTGCTTTGAACTCTTAGGACAAGATGTTAGGGCAGGACAGAGCAGTAGTTCTCAAATCTCACTGCACATTGGAATCACCCGGGAAGCTTAAAAAATCAGATTCCCAGGTTCCCAGACGAATTAATTCAGTAGGGTAGAGACTCACAACTCTAAGGTTTATTACTTACGTTGTTCCAAGGGGTGCTTAATCCAGACTCTTCTGTGTATTTTCCTTGTTTCTCCCTCATTGATGAGCATAACTGCTTCGTTACTTAAATTAAGTCAGCCAACCTTTATTGAGTGTCTGCTTTGCGCCCGGCATGGAACCATAATTTGGGAGTCCAGAGGTGGATGACACAATTCCTGTCCTTGGGACTTTACCGCTGGGGAGAGAGAACTGTGAGAAGGTCAGGGCGCTGCGTGTGGTGAGTGCTCCCCAGAGGGGGAGCAGGTGTGTGGGAGCAGGTGTGCGGGAACATGGAAGAGGCTGTTCTGGTGTCAGCGTGGAGGAGCTGGGACTATTTCCCGAGAGAGGCAGCATCAAGGGTCAACCTCGAAAGGGAAAAAGGAATTCTCCAGGCTAAGAAGAGGGAAGGGAGTTTTGAGTAGAGAGATCTGCAAAGGCCAGAAAGTGTGAAGATGGGTTTATCCCTCTGTCGGGTACTGCGATACACTCTTTACATGATGAACTCTTAGTCCTCCAAGGTGAGGACGTTTGTTACCTTTAATTTACAAATTGGGAAACAGGCCTGGGGGGCCGAACAATGTGGCTGATGTTGCACAGTCAGTATGTGGGGGAGTTGAGATGGAAACCAGTTCTCGATTGCACCTGATTCTAGAGCCAGAGCTAGTGGGGGTGGGGAGCAGGGTCGGGAGGTGTGTGACAAGGTTATCCCCACAGTGGGATCATTGATTTACAGACTGTTTATATGGTGCGTCATGATTTCTAAAACACATTCCTGTTCTTTTTGTGCCCAACAGTTCCTGATTGGACTGACTTTCAGTGTGCTGCCCCTTGGCTCTCTTTATTTTTAAATTGATTTTAAATATGTTTCTATTGATTTTAGAGAGAGAGGAAGAGGGAGGGAGAGAGACAAAGAGAGAGGGAGAGAGAGAGAGGTATTGATTGGTTGCTTCCCCAAAATGCCCCAACCAGGGATTGAACCCGAAACCTGGGTATGTGCCCTGACCAGGAATCAAACCAGTGACCTTTCGGTACATGGGACTACGCTCAACCAGCTGAGCCACACCAGCCAGGGCCCCTTAGCCCTCTTTAAAGCCAGACAGATACAGGAAGGGTCGCAGGGCTCTGGGCTCGTGCAGGGTCAGTGGAACCTCTGCCTCTGGCTTTGGAGGTCCCAAGCTGGGCTGTGGGCTCTCTGGCTCTGACAGAAAGTGTTCCGTGGTGACTGCCCGGGGCACAGCGGGCATCCTTTGATGACTTCATGGGTTCCTGTGGTCAAGGGCTGAGGGGTGCCGTGGGTTTAGAGCAGCATGGACACTCGTTTTGGTACCACCTTTGGGTCCCCACTACGCACCCACAGTTTCTCCTAGGTTGTCCACGGTTGTGTGGCTGTGTGCATGGCTTTTGTAAGAATGACAGTCTTGTGGCAGAGCTAAGAGATTGCTTTCCAGAGAGCACAGCTGTGAGTGAGTGGAGCCAGGCCCACCCTCGGTTTGGACATCAAGTAAGTGACCTGCTCATAAGGCGGGAGGGGTCTCACAATGTGCAGGGTCAAGCTGCTGCTTAGAGCTCAGAGGGGGGTCATTTGTAATTCCTAAGGCTGGTGTCCAGGGCCAAGGACCGCTTGGTAGTATCTCAGAGCTCAAATCGCAAAGCTATAATCACATACATTACATTGACAAAAGTTAAGACTTGTTTAAAATACGCATCTCGCCCTGGCTGGTTTGGCTCAGCGGTTAGAGCGTCGGCCCTCGGACCAAAGAGTTGCAGGTTTGATTCCGGTCAAGGGCATGTACCTTGGTTGCGGTTTGTCCCCGGCCCTGGTGTGGGTCATGCGGGAGGCAACCAGTCGATGTGTCCCTCTCACATTGATGTTTCTCTGTCTTTCTCTCTCCCCTCCTCCCTCCCACTCTATCTGAAGATAAATAGAAAAATATCCTCTGGTGAGAATTGGAAAAAAAAAACAAAAAATGCATCTCTGGGAATCCTCTCTGCAGAGACAAATGCACTGATTTGCAGAACAGGCTCAGCCTATGTAGATATAGAGGGGATGAGAGAACTAATTAAAGGGGAGGGGGCACTATGATTTCCATGCTTGAAGCCTTGAGCCTTGATGGGATACATCTGTACTAGCCTGACGTTTGTGCTACGATGCGCGCCAGAATGTGGCCTCCCCGTGCAAGCCACGGAGAAACGACATTAGCAGACATCGTGGGAGCATTAACGGACTGTGGTTTGTACACAGGGCCAGTCTAAAAGGCATCTAAGTGAGAACTGGAAGAAGCCCCTTCTGGAAGGAAACAGCCGTGAGGGTGTTAGCGTGGCAAGCAACGGGAGGCTGATGTTTCCTGTTCCCCGGCTCCGCTGGCCAGGTGCCTTAGTGGACCCTGCCCTCCTATGCCTCGCAGCCCTGTTTGCAGGGGTCCCGAGGCTGAGATCGGGGCTTCTGAGTGTGAGACGACTCCGTCACTGCGGTTACCTGCGACTGTTCAGGGAGCCAGGTAGACAAATAAGTTTCTTGCTCACAGATAACCAGAGAGCCAAGAAACTTCCATCGTCTTCTTAAAGCTTTGTGGGTTGCTGGCTTTATTCCCTCACGTGTAAATAGGGAGTGGCCAGTACCTGTCTCACCAGGCTGCTGTGAAGACCCGTGAAATGATGCAGGTAAGCGCACCTGTGATTCCGGCAGTGCTCAGTGCAAGGTAGTGTTAGGAGAATGTCCTTGCCCCGGAGGAGTTCACAGACAAGCTGTTTTAAAATGTAGGTTTTGTTGCTCAGCCAGTGTGGCTCAGTGGTTGAGTGTCCACCCATGTACCAAGAGGTCACCGGTTCAATTCCCAGTCAGGGCACATGCCCAGGTTGTGGGCCCGATCCCCAGTGGGGGGCATGCAGGAGGCGGCCAATCGATGTTCTCTCTCATCGATGTTTCTGTCTCTCTCTCTCTCAAATCAATAAAGGAAAAGAGAAAATGTAGGTTTTGTTGTTATTCTGGTATGGTGAGGCCAACAGATTAGGAGACAGCCGTCATGGAAAAGACAGGGGTGACTCACAGTTCCGAGGAGGAGGCGGCACGCCACCCTGTGCAGGGCCACATGGGAAAGCACCGCGTCGGTCAGGAGGCGGAAGGAATGGAGGAAATGTGGGCAAGAGCCTTTGCTGTGGTTTCCGAGGGAAGGGATGGCAAGGCAGGGTAAGCGCTGTTCTGAGCTGCTGGTTTGAATAACTTCAGCAGTCTTTGGGGTGTAGGGACTGTCCCGAGTTGTCTGGTGCCTAGCCCTGGGGTGCTTCTGGCAGGGGAGTATTGGTGTGTGAGAGCTCGTGGGAGCCCGCGAGCAGAGGCGACAGGGCACGGGCTTGGACGGCTCGGTTCGATCCGGACGGCTCGCTGGCGGGGGAGTGACCTCCTGTCTTGAGGAATGAGCTGGCTCTGGGAGGGGCAGTCTCTCCTTGGTCAGCAAGACCCAGATGCCAGGACCCAAACACAGAGGAAATAAGAAAATATAGTTAAGCCCTGGCCGATTTGGCTCAGCGGTTAGAGCGTCGGCCTGCGGTCCGGAGAGACCTGGGTTCGGTTCCTGCTAAGGGCATGTACCTTGGTTGCAGTTTGTCCCCGGCCCTGGTTGGTCGTGCGGGTGGCAGCCACTCGATGTGTCCCTTCCACATCGATGTTTCCCTCTCTCTCTCTTCCTCTCTCTCCCTCCCACTCTATCTGTACAAAAAAAACTGGAAAAGTGTCCTCGGGTGAGGATAAAAAAAGAAAATATAGTTAATATACAGGTGGAAAAGGCAGTTAGGTAAACAGTTAGTCCCCGAGCACTGTGCTGAGGGCCTTATTTCTGTGAGGGACACAGAGAAACAGGGAATGGGAGAGGCTCCCCAGAGGCGGCTGCAACCAGAGCCAGGGCTTAAAGGATGGCACAACTTCCCGGACACGGGGGTAAGATGTGGACATCTGTGAGGGCCCTTATTCTTCCCGCCACAGCAGCTAAATGTTGCCTTTTTTATCCCCCCCCCCCCCCGCCCCGATGTTTATGGCTCCATTAGACTGTGCGCTTCTTCTCAAGGATGAGAACTTTATAGGGTTTGTATCCTTGGCATGTAGCACAGTGCAGCTATTGGCAAACATTCGTTCTGGGGCAAACACATCCCGACTGCTTCCTCTTATGGATGTGATCGTGGAAGCCAGAGAGACGAGTGGCTCATTCAGGGTGATACAGATCTGGTGGCAGAGCTGGAGTCAGGACCCAGGTCATCCGAGTCTTTCCTAAATGTGGCCCAAGGCTCAGTGCACAAAGTGTCCTCTCCTAGTCCCCTGGGATGACACTGATGGTTCTCCCAGCCCTGCTGCCTGGGTTGTTGAGAAGGACATGACCTATCTATGCAGCATGTAAGAAAGAACCCAGGCTGTGGTGCCTGGAACACCTAGATTTTAGTCCTGCGCCACCTTGTATCAGATCGTTATTACTGTAGAACAAACCATCCCAAATCCCATGGTATAAAACAACAACAATTTATAATTTCTCATTAGTCTACGGGTTGGTGTGTGTGAGGGGGTTGTGTTGATCTAGGCCAGACTTGGCTGATCTTTTGGCTGGTCTTGGTCACATGTCTGTGGTCACCTAAAGGGCCAGCTAGGGGCTGGTGGTCTAAGATGGCCATGAGCTGGCATAAATCAGCTTTGCTCTCGTGGGTGAGCCTGGGCTTGTTGTCAGAGCAGCGGCAGGAGTCTGAGTAAGAGTGGGGTGAGCAAGATCAGAACCCGCACATCGTTACTACTGCATCCTCTTGGCTAAAGCAAGGCAGAGACTGGATTCAAGGGGTAAGAGACTATTATTTTTTTTAATGGGAGGATCTACAAAGTCACATTGATACAGAGAAGAGTAGAAAATTGGGGCCATTTGACTAATCTACCCCACAACTTGACCTCAAGTTTTTTAATTCCTCCAACTCCTAGTTCCCGCATCTGGAAAATGGGGAGTAGTAATTATACCACACTGTGAATGTTGTAAATTGTAAACGAGGATTAAATGAGGTAGGGCATACAAAACCCTTCATCTCACAGGGTGCTCAGAAAGAACAGCAATTGCCCTGCTCAGTAAGATTAGCAGTTACTATTATTCCTGTTGTTATTATTTTTATTATATAATAATTGTTCCTATCATTAGAGTTATGACAAGGACTGACAGAAAACCATGGTTCTGCTACAAGATAACAGATTCTGGCGTGATGAACCTCACTTTCCTGGGAAAGGGAGGAGGCCAAAGCATTGCCATTTTTCAGGTTACTGAGCCCCCCAATACTCCTTTCCCCCACATTTTGTAAGGAGGTGACTGTTATTAAAGATAAATATAAAAATAGCATTTAGGGATGATGTGGAACTTGAATTCAGAGGACCTGGATCCAAGTACTGGTTCTTCATCATATTAACTGTGACCATTTGGACAAATTACTTTATGTCTCTGAACGTCAATTTCTTGATCTAGAAAATGGAGATAATAGTACCTACTTCACAAGTCTGTTATGTGAGTTGAATCCACTGATATAGGTAAAAAAATAAAAAAAGAGAGAGAGCTTTTTGAACAGGAAAACTCTAGATAAATATTAGTTATTTAAATCAGTTCTTTCCCTTCTGTCATTTGCATCTGTGCCCTCAAAACCTCGGGCTGTCTCAGGATGACAGAGCGTCAGGAAGATAATGGAAGTTTCTTGGCTCTCTGGTTATCTCTGAGCAGGAAACTTATTTTAACTTGTGTCATTTTCTAGCAGTTATCCAGGCTTAAAAGTTTCATAAAAAGGGACAAATTCCAAATGTTCAATGTTTTAAAATCAAGAAGAATGACTCACAGGTCATTAGCATCCTGGAACATAGTGGCTTCTGTTTTATTGCTATTAAGTAGGATTTAGCTCTATTTTATTAAGGCAATTTTTACAATCATGTGAGAGGTTAATGCATTTCGCACATAATCCACTGCCTAGCTCACTAAATGCTGAACCCATTAAAGCCAAGCCAGGCAGGGGAAGATTTCAAGACAGAGTGACAAATTATGGGTGGTGTAGAATGAGTGACTGAAAGTATCAAAGAGGATTTTCCCCCCTCTCTTCAAAATGCAAAATTTGTTTTCCAGCAGGAAAAATAACAGGACTGTCTTGGCAAAAATACTTATTTAGGAGCATATTGCTGCCGTGGATAAACTCTGCTGGGCATTGATGGGCTGATATTTAGGTGTTAAAGCTGGGAGTACCTAGACAGCATCCTTTCAACAGCTCCCAGCCCCCTTGTGAGTTAGATCTCCGTTTATTACTTCTCTCTATCCCAAGACCTGAAAGATATATCTGCCAAGGATACTGCATTTCCTAAGCTATAATGGATTTCCCCTTCCACAGTCCTCTCTCCATCAAAGACATTGCTGGTTGGAGTTTTGAGCAGCAGGTCACGGTGATCACAGGGACATCTGAAGGCTGGAGAAGGAGGCAGGGGCCAGATCATGAAAGACTTTGTAAGTTTTTTTGAGAGTCTGAGCTCTATCCTTTAGGACAAAGGAAGCAGGGCTGTTTTTTTTGTTTTTTAATCCTCACCCGAGGGCATTTTTTTTGCATTTATCTTCAGATAGAGCAGAGGGGAGAGAGGGGGTGTGAGAGAGAAACATCAATGTGAGAGAGACACATTGACTAATTGCCTCCCACACAACCCCAACTGGGGCCGGAGACAAACTGCAACTGAGGTACGTGCCCTTAGCAGGAATAGAACCCCAGTCTCTCTGGTCCGCAGGCCGACGCTCTAACCGCTGAGCCAAACTGGCAGGGCCTTTTTTTCTCTTTTAAATCAACTTTACTGCAGCATGTTACGCACAGTAAATGTACCCATGCACCCATTTAAGTGTACACTTTGAGGAATTTAAACGAATGCATTCACTCCGGTAAACACCACCACAGTCCAGGTACAGGACGTTTTCATTGCCCTCCCCGTAAAGTTCGGTCATGCCTTTTACATTCAATCCCCGCCCCCACCCCTGCCAGGCAACCATGGGTCTGATTGATTTGTCACTAGATAGACTCATTTAGCTTATTTTCGAATTTGGCATAATGTTGTTTTTTTTAAAATCCTCACCTGAGGACATTTTTCCATTTTTTGTTCAGATAGAGTGGGAGGGAGAGAGAGGAAGAGAAAGAGAGAGAGAAACATCGATGTGAAAGGGACACATCGAGTGGCTGCCACCCGCACAACCGACCAGGGCCGGGGACAAACTGCAACCGAGGTACGTGCCCTTAGCGGGAACTGAACCCCGGTATCTTTGGACCGCAGGCCGACGCTCTAACCGCTGAGCCAAACTGGCAGGGCCTTTTTTTCTCTTTTAAATCAACTTTACTGCAGCATGTTACGCACAGTAAATGTACCCATGCACCCATTTAAGTGTACACTTTGAGGAATTTAAACGAATGCATTCACTCCGGTAAACACCACCACAGTCAAGGTACAGGACGTTTTCATTGCCCTCCCCGTAAAGTTCGGTCATGCCTTTTACATTCAATCCCCACCCCCACCCCTGCCAGGCAACCGTGGGTCTGACTGATTTGTCACTAGATAGACTCATTTAGCTTATTTTCGAATTTGGCATAATGTTGTTTTTTTTAAAATCCTCACCTGAGGACATTTTTCCATTTTTTGTTCAGATAGAGTGGGAGGGAGAGAGAGGAAGAGAAAGAGAGAGAGAAACATCGATGTGAAAGGGACACATCGAGCGGCTGCCTCCTGCACGACCCAACCAGGGCCGGGGACAAACTGCAACCGAGGTACATGCCCTCGGCGGGAACTGAACCCCCGTCTCTTTGGACCACAGGCCGACGCTCTAACCGCTGAGCCAAACTGGCCAGGGCTGGCATAATGTATTTTTATCTGCATCGTGTGTATCAGCACTTCATTCCATTTCAGTGCTGAAAAACTCTGCTGTGTGGATTTCCACCATTGGTTTATCTGTTTGTCTGTGGACGCACATTGGGGTTGTTTCCTAGTTACTAGTTTTACAAATAAAGTTGTTATGCACATTCATTTTTGTGGACACGTGTTCCCATTTTTCTTGAGTAAATACCTAGGAGTGGAATTGTTGGGTCAGATGATAAGCATATGTTTAATTTCTGCTAAACTGCTTTCCAAGGTAGTAACATTTTGCATTCCTACCATTAATGCTGGAGAATTCCGGGAGCTCTACATGGTTTAAATCTGAGTCGTTCTGGTGGGTGTGTAGTGGTAGCTCGTGGTGTTTTAATTTGTGTTTCCATAGGACTAATGAGATTGACATCTTTTCCTCTGCTTACTGAGGGCAGGATTTTAAACAGGGGAATCAGCCCTGGCCGGTTTGGCTCAGCAGTTAGAGCGTCAGCCTGCGGTCCTGAGAGACCCGGGTTCGGTTCCCTCTAAGGGCACGTATCTCGGTTGCAGTTTGTCCCCGGCCCTGGTTGGTCGTGCGGGTGGCAGCCACTCGATGTGTTCCTTTCACGTCGATGTTTCTCTCTCTCTCTCTCTGTTCCTCTCTCTCTCTCCCACTCTACCTGAACAAAAAAATGGGAAAATGTCCTCGGGTGAGGATAAAATAAACAAACAAACAAACAAACAGGGGAATCGTAGGATCGAATTTGTGTTTGAGGTTCTTGAACCAAGATGCCAACAAAGTTCTTGAATTTGATTTCTTCTCATCATTCGTGCTGAAATGCTACAGCCAAAGTAACAGGGAAATTTTACAGAGATCTTAGTTATTTGAAACCTCTGAGAGCTTTAGCACAAAAAAAAACAAAAAAACAAACAAACAAAAAAAAAGAGAGTGCAGATGAAGGTAAGTACTGATTGCTCGCTCTGCTATCCATTGGCTGGCGGAGTGAATGAAACAGTTCTGCTCTGCCCCAGCCCCTTAATTCTTCTTGGATCAGAGTGGTACAGAAGGGAAAAGTTCTCTCAGAAACTCCTGGAAAGACAGGAAGGAACAGGGAGTGCTCAGTTCTTTGACAGTTGCCCCCAAGACTGAAAAAAAAATTGAACTTCTGGTTGGACTCTAATACCCATTCTCCTCTTCTTTCATAGCAATAAATAAATTTTTTATTTTATTTTTTGTTAATACTCACCTGAGGATATTTTTCCATTGATTTTTAGATAGAGTGGAAGGGGGTGGGGTGGGGGGATGTGAGAGAGACACATCCATTAGTTGTTTTCCACACAACCCTGACCAGGACCAGGGGTCAAACCTGCAATCTAGGTACATGCCCTTGACTGGGAATCGAACCTGAGACCCTTCAGTCTGCCAGCTAATGCTCTAACTGCTGAGCCAAACTAGTCAGAGCAGCAATCAAACTTTTAGCTGGTCACCCAGAATACAAATTACATTTCCTAGCCTCCCTTGCAGCTAGGTATGGTCATATGATTAAGTTCTAGACTGGAATGTACGTAGAAATGGTGAGGGTCATTTCTAGGAAGTGTTGTTAAAGGGAGGGTGTGTGATTTTTCTCCATCTTCTTACTCCTGGCTAGGTTATGGACTTGATGGCTGGAGCTGAAGCATTCATTTTATGCTATGATGTAAAGACTACACGTTGAGGAAGGTAGAGCAGTAAGAGTAAATGAACCAGAGCCCCTGAAACGGTGGAATACCATTATCAACTCTCGACGAACAACTTCTGGATTTCTTTTGCCTGAGAGAGAAATAAACGTACATCTTGTTTAAACCAGTTATTTTTTATTTTTCATCACTTGTAGCTGAAGCGAATTCTAATTTAAAAACCCTAACTGCTGATTGTCCTGTTCCTTCAGGGAGAAGGTACAGTGACTTACTAATCAGCAACAGATTATCCAAAGTGGAACAACGAAGACATCAACCAGGGTGAGCAAACGGTGAAAAGCCGCTGGTCTTGTGAAAAGACAGCGATTCAAAGAGAGGGACCGAGGGACCCGTCTGAACATTAGGCACTAATTGCACCCAGCAAGAAAAGATTTTCAGGAAATAGGGAAGAACTTTAAAAAGCACTCTTATTTTATTTTATTTTATTTTTTAAATATTTTTTTTATTGATTTAAATTTTTTAGAGAAAGAGGAAGGGAGAGAGAGATCGAAACATTGATGTGAGAAATACCAGATCGGCTGCCTCCTGCACGCCCTCTACTGGGGATGGGGGCTGCAACCCGGGCATGTGCCCCGACCGGGAATTGAACTTGGCCAGGCTAAAAAGCACTCCTCATTGTATGTTTAGTGAGAGTTAAGATGGTGTTAAGTTGATTTTGAAAGATCAATCTGAAAGCAGTAAAGAAGCTTAGAAAGGAAAGGTGATTTTTAACCCTTTCTCTTCTATGAAAACTGTGCAGAGCAGAATGGAAACTCCAGAAATCTACCCGATTAATTAGAAAACTAGCGTGAAAGTATCTCCCAAAATTCAGATGAAAATTGTGAGGAGGTTTAATAGAAATGTCAAAGGAAAAGAACTTTAAAAATAATGGAGAAATATAAGCAAAATATGGTCACGGAGGACCAAATCCAAGAAATTCACCTCTATGTAGTGGAAGTCCCAGAAGTAGAGAGTTTTACAATGTAAAACTTCAATCAGAGAAATATTAGAAAAAAATGTCCTTGAATTGAAAAAAATAAATACATCTTCGAACAAAAATCTTCACCAAGGGTTGGGAAAAAACACTGAAGAAAGTCTAACGTAAGGGTATCCTACAAGTATGGGACATCAAGCAAACAGATGAGCCGGGCCAGTGTGGTGGCGTGCGGCAGGCAGCCTGTGGATGGCTTCTCTCTCATTGGTGTTTCTGTCTTTCTCTCTCTCCTTGCCTCTCTATCTAAAAATCAATAAAAACATATTTTTTATTTTTATTTATTTTTATCATCCTCACCCGAGGACATTTTTCCATTTTTTGTTCAGGTAGAGTGGGAGGGAGAGAGAGGAACACAGAGAGAGAGAAACATCGATGTGAAAGGGACACATCGAGTGGTCGCCACCCGCACAGCCAACCAGGGCCGGGGACAAACTGCAACCGAGGTATGTGCCCTTAGCGGGAACTGAACCCGGGTCTCTCTGGACCGCAGGCTGATGCTCTAACCACTGAGTCAAACCGGCCAGGGCAATAAAAACATATTTTAAAAAATATTTTGAAAAGAAAACAATCAGACCACAAGGAAAGAGGCTCAGCTTGATATCTATCTTCAAATTATGCTCAAATATAATAGAAAATATCTATAAAAGTCCAAGGAAAAATCATTATGACTTTAGTTTTTCCTCTAAAAATGAAGTATTAAAATAATAACAACTTTGGTTACTTAATATGTCACAGGCACTGTTCAAAGTGCATTTATTTATTTATTTATCAAATGACTGGCTAAAGTGCATTTATTGAATTATTTCATTTAATACTCATAGCCATATAAGGTAGATACTATCATACTTTTTACAGAAGAGGAAATTGAGGCACAGAAAGGTTGAGTACACTGCTCGATGTTACACAGTATAGGTAGAAGAGACGGCGCTCATGCTCTTAACCACCATACACACTGCCTCCTAAAATAAGATGAGAAATATCAATCCCTTAGTAGGGAAACCAGAATTGAATCACACTCCCAACATACACATGCAACTATGATAAATGCCATGAGGGGGTGCTATGGAATTTTTTTGCATAGGAATCCAGCCTGTCATTTCACAGATGAATGGCATATAGCTACTGTTTACTGAATGTTTTAAACAAACAAACAAACAACAGGTACTAAGTGTCACGTCAAGGGAAAAACTAGAGGGAAGGACCTGGGTAATGATTTTATACTTACATGGAGCACAGAGAACTGAGATTTGGAAGGCACCTTGTCTAGCTGAGGGGGAGGATCATCTTTATTCTATCCAGTGTCTGCTTATAAACCCCATCGATGGGGAGCTCACTACCTCCAGTAGCACCCGATGTCTTCAGTGGACACCTCGACCCCAAACAGTCCCAGACTCCAAATCTGAGGCTGTCTTTGAAGGTCTGAGATAGAAAATGATCATGAAGTCTTGGCTGGTTTACATTTAAGTGCAAGGGACAATGCGCTTATTTGTCTCCCATTCTAAGCATTAAATGTCTTTCCAAAGGGCAGATCATGCTTGTAATGGAAAAAGGAAGTGTTCACAAAGGCTGTGCTGCAGCTTCCCAGGGGCTGATCTTGCAGTCACGCCTCCTAGACATCTAGTGCTCAATGGGTCTCGTCATTTCCCAATTCACTTACCCATTCACACATTCATTCATTGCTTTTTTCACACACATCTATTCATTGGCTCCCCCATTAATTTTTTTCATTCATTCATTGATCTCTGTAGGCATCTGTAGGTCCCTGCTGGTCTGCGTGCAGCACTGGGGAATAGGATCCATCTCCGGGAGGTTCTGCCAGGTATGGAGTCTCTCCCACTCAAGTTGCTGACTATGAAAAGTCCTACAGATTCCCCATGTGTGTGGTCTGTGACTGGGGACCACTCCCAGCATTAATGAGAGGACCGGGACTGTGAACTGAGGGGCAAGGTGTGTGTCCACGTCAGAGCTCCTTGAACCCTGCTGTCCCGGCACCAATAGGCAATTCACTGGAGAGATGTGGCCCCAACGACTCATGAGTCAATAAAACAATGTTTGGGTTTTCCTTCTAGTTCCCACTTGATGATGAGGATCGGGCTCAGGTGGCGTTTTCCTATGCCGCTGCCTGAAAACAAGGTACGAGTCTCCCTGTAACACATGTAGACGGTACAGGGAATAACTGTTTAGAAACCAGTTTGAAATTATTTCCATGCCAACTAAGTTCACGATTTTAATGTCTTAAGCCAAACATGACTGGGGAGTAAGGGCGGGAGCCAGAACTGAGAATATTTGGTGCGGTTTTAAAATAAGCTAGAGAGAGAAAGACAGGATACCTCTTGTAGGCCCGAGGTGTGCTTGGTCAAGGTCAGGATCGGGGCCAGAGTTGGGCAGACTTGAACGTGGGGAATGAAGCATGAAGAGTAAGTGAGCTCAATCCAGAAATTTTTGCTAGAACCTGGCACGGAGTTTGCACTGAGGTACATCCTTCCTGCCCCTTTGCCGCCTGGGTGTCTCCCAGGGAAGGCAGTCCCAGGTCTTCAGGAGCAACACCTGGCACAGGGAGCTTCTCACAGAAGGTATGGAAGGCCAGGTCCGTGGATGACCACTCCTGTCCCCATTTCTCTGCCCTCTAGCTCTCTCCCCTCTTTCTCAGTCTCTCTCCCTCCCTTCTCTCCTCCCTTCTCTGTTTGTATATATTTTTCCGTTTCTTCTGAGCCGTTTCTTTTCTCTCCCTATTGATCTGTCCTTCCCTTCCACCTGTGTCCATTTCCCATCATTGCGATGAACACAGACAGTGCTTTCCGGCTGCCAGATGCAGAGATCAAAGGAGCAGGGACCCCCGCTGTGGAGCAGCTTGTGGGAGAGACACGGGCATTGCCAAGCTCGGGGGAGGCTCAGGGAACACCAGGGAGGGAACAGTGACTAAACAGTGGGCATCAGGAACGGGGTGAGGGTGGGGGAAGGAGGTCAGGAGAGTTACAAAGAGGAACTGACCCTTAAGATGGGCCAGTGACTGGGAGTTCACAGGTGGATGAGGGTGGAGGGCCTTCCAAGGAGAAGGAACGGCACGTGCCAAAAGCTTGCAGGCTGGAAGAGCACAGGGGGCCAGTGCCCTGGACCTCGAGGGGGTGGACTTGGTAGGAAGTAACTGATCATGGAAGCCAGAAAAAAGTGCCCCTTTGCTTTATCATGAGGACGTGGAGGCTCATTTCGCACTCTGAGCCCAAGCATTCTGCAGAAGTTCAGAGCCCCAGGCCAGGAGGAATTTAAGGAAGAGCTCCACCTTCACTTCCCAGTTGGAGGGAGCTGATGAGCTGTGAATAAACAGGAGATAGAAGCCAGATGCTGGGCTACCTGAAGCTCACTGCTGGCCCGGCCCTGCCCTGTTGCCCCCGGACCGTCAGCTGTGGGGAGAATGGGAGGCATAAGGAATTGCAGGAAAGACGATTTTAGCTCTCCTCACAGTGGCTGAGACGTCACTGGGCCTCTCTGCTTGCCCATTGGTTATTCAGAGTAAGACAAGGGCAATTGTGTAAGAGAGGGGCCGGGGGAAGGAACACTTTTCTAAAAAGGAAGTCATAAACTTCTTGGGCCACAAGCCTCAGTTGCAGTTGGGTTTCTTGCAGCCCTGTGTAGGCAGCACTGAGCGATTCCCGGGAGTGGTGCTTCATGGCAAATTACTGGCCTCAGGTGCAGCCCCAGGCAAGGGCCTGACCAGGCTGCACAGAGATCTGTGGCTCCCTATGAAGCAAGGCCCAGGCAGAAGCCCTTCATGAGCCACACAAGGGCTTCCACCAGCCCAGACCTCTGGGAGGGGTCACTGCAACGAGACTGGCACCCTGTGGTCCTCTGCATGCTGGTGCTGATGCCCATGCCCACTGTGTGTCCACGAGGGGCTCTCATGGGTGCCAGGAGGGACAGTCTTTCCTCAGTGTCCCTGTAAGGCCCCCACCTCTCCATATGGCCAACTGTGCCAATCTCCCCTCAGCCTTGCAACCCCGAGAGGAGCCAGAGGCCTAGCGACTCACTACTGTAGCTGTCCTGGAACTTGGCACTGTTACTAGTGTTCCTCAGCGTCGTAATTACCACCACTTAGCCTGGGTTAGTGAACTGGAGCAGGGAGCAGCCCAGCCCGCTCTGCCTCCTGCTGCCAGCAGACCAGTGACTGGTGATAGCTTCGTGGTTCATAATAATACTAATGATGATAATAGCTATCATTTATTGGACACTTGCTGTGGACCCGGCTCGGGCTAGGTGTTTTACATACAGAATAGGGCTCCTCCTGCTCCTCCCCCAATTCTCTCCGCCCATCGCCCCCACCCTGAGCCTGGTTCCTAACCGCGGATTTGCATGGCAGCTTTTATTTCAGAGCAGGGGAGGAGAGGGGTGTTCTGCGGATAAGGTTGGAGTGTGTGATATGCATTGTTTCCCATCTGGCCCCTCCTGTGGCCTGAGTTTGAGCATTTTGGTTGGAGGGAGGCCAGAAAGGGACAGAACTCTTTTTTTCATGAGCTACTTGGTAAGATTCTGGGCAAGAAATGGACAGAAATCCAAGAAACTTGGTGAGACACTGGGCAAAGCAAGGCTGCTTTGGAGGGTGACCCTCTCCCCACCTCTGCCTGGACCCCACAGGGTGGTGGCTGAGGAAACACCATGAGAGCACAGACAATGGCTGCTTAGGACGGACAGCACGGGGCGAGGCTTCCTGCTGCAGACTGCCTTCTCCGGAGCGGACGCTGATGCTAAGATGCCCTCCCATGGAAGAGAGGAAGCCTGCGCAGGGCTGGGTGGAGGAAAGAGCTCGGAGTGTCCATACCTGGCAGACCAGTCCGCCCCTACTTACAGGCTGCCCCAGGAGCGTGATTGAGGGCTGAAGCTCCCGAGGCAGACCCTCGGGGCACTGGGAGCTGAGGTGGCTGTTCCCTGTATGAATTCTGGGGTGGGGTGGGGCAAGGGAGGCGGGGAGGTGATGGGGTCACTGCTGGCATTTTTGGTCCCAGGATAGAGGCTGCAGGCCCTGTATTCTGTAAAATGACCCCTTTCTCCTCCCCCTTACAGAGCTGAGTCTGATTTTTGTGGTTTAGTTACCAACCCGCCTCTGTGATTTTGTCAATTTCTAGGCCCTCAATCAATGTTTGCTGAATGGTGAATGAATGGACCATCCCAAGGACAGGGTTACTGTGGAGCTCCCGAGCATTTATCTTGAATCTGGGAAATGCAAGAAAAATTGGCCCATCTGTTTCTGTATTATATCAGGATAGCACAAAGCCACAGAACTTCACTGTAGCCAACTCAATCATGTGTGACAACCTAGTAGCAATGCAGGATGCATTTGTGTAAAACACTCTGTGTGTGTGTGTGTCTGCAAGAATTGGATATGTTTGTATATAAACTCACAAGTTGTAAGAGTGCATGTCAGAGTGCGTGTGTTAATGAATGTGTATGCCTGTGTTTGTGATTGCCTATGTGTGTGTCTCTAAGTAAGCAGATATTTGCAGGAGTGTGTGTGTGAGAGAGAGAGAGAGTCCGTGCGTGTGCACAATACGTGCTCAGATGAGCAGGTGCACTGCACATTGCCATCTGGTTGTGTCCATACATCATGTCCCCTGAAAAATCCCTTTTGCTACCAAGCTCATAGTGTCCAAATGTACCTGAGAACTGCTTCACCTCACTGTTCAGACTAACATGAGCTGAGTCAGTGTGAGCTGATTAAAAAACCTTGAAATTATCAACTATTTAGAGAGATAGGCAATCATCACTGTCCAGAATAGCTAGTAATTAAAACAGGCTTGCTTCTCCGCCAGCGCTCCGGTAGAACTTCCTGCGACAACGGAAGTTTCCGTCCGCACTGTTCACAGAACCCAACGCTGTCCACGTGTTAGACACCTGAAATGTGGCCAATATATTGAGCAACTGAATTTGAAATTGCATTTACTTTTAATTAACTCATGAAAATGTGCATGTAAATGAGCACATGTGGCCATTGGCTATGGTAGGGGGCAGTGGGGACCTGGACCATGCCTCCCTGTCCCCACTGCGTCCCCAGGGTCTGGCCGAGGGCCTGACACTGGGAGGTTGCTGGGTAAATATCAGCTGACTGAAGGGCCTGCAGCCAGGGCAGGTCTTTGGGGATTTGCACTAATAAATAGAATAATGGAAATTTGATATTATAAATGGACAAATATTGTTTGTAGATAAATGAGTGCTTCTCAAGTGTTGGATGAACATCTTCCCTAATGAGTTACACAATATCTTTATAGTGGAGTTTATGCTAAGAGCTTATTAAGACTTGACCATTTTTTCCCCCCTTCTTTCTCTCTCTTAAGCCTTGCATGAGCAAACCTCAAGCTCACATTTGCATGAGGTATTAATTTCTCCCCAGTGGAGGTTCAACTGGCAATATTATAGAGCGTCACCACCCCCCACCCCCACTGAGTGTCCTAGTGAGCTATCTCCAAACCTGGGCTGTTCAAAAGACCCTCCATCTTCAAATGCCCATCATTTGGAAACTGCAGAACCTTTGAATTAGAATGAGACTCAGCAGCTACTCCATCTATACCTAGCAGCCCATCACTGTCAAGCTCAACTCACCAGGTGGTCTGGTCGCTGTGGGAGGGGTGTATTGATTTGGCAGCCTTCTCCCTTGCCTGCTGAGAGAGAGCACGAGGTGCCCCCAACCCAGAACTCCTCCACCTCTTTGACATCTCTGTTTCTCTGCAGAGCCACTGACCCGCCTTTGCACAGCTGGTGTCGCTCAACCTAAGTGCACGACCCCTTGCGAATCACCTCCTGTGAAATCTCTGTGCCTCAGTTACTTCATCTGTACAATGGGGATGATATTAGGACCCATAATGCCCACCAAACAGGATTGTGGAAACAAGCAAACCAATTAATGCCTGGGAAGTACATAGAAGAGTCCCTAATATACAGTAAGCTCTCAAAAAGTGTTATTATCAATATTTAACATTCTTATCTTTAATCATGATTTCATCTCATTAGAATCAGTTGAGATGAATTGTTTATTAAAAGTTATCAACAATTATCTTTTCTTTTTTTGTACTTTAAGTAAGAAATTGTGAAGTTGATATGCATGGCACTCTTTAAATATCTTTAACCACTATACCGACGATTAAGCCTATAAACCAATAATTTTTATATATTTTTAAACTCATGACTCCTTTATTCAATGGAAGCCAAAATGTAAAACAAATATAAATGGAGCTTCTCCGGGTGAAGGTAAAGTGGGGCTTCGAGACCCTCCCAGCCGAACCCCTCCCTGGGTTTCTTCGAAGCCCTGGGCTCCGGGAGAGTCCTTTACAGCTAAGAAGATCGGGCTGGAGGGGATGTCATCCCTGTCCTCAGTCCCTCTCCACACTGCAGTCAGGTGACCCATGACATTTCATTACTTAGTCACTTTAAACGTGCTAATTAAATATATCCGTTGACTCGATTTCTGTGCTTTTTATCCCAATCTGGAGCCTTTGTCCACTGTCTTCTGTTAATTAAGGAGATTAAAACCCTCCTTAATCTCTTCAAATAGTTGACCCTTAATATCTGATGCCCAAAGTTGTTCTTGCAGGGAGGTTTATGGACACTCACTAAAGATGCCCCTACCTCTGGGGTTTCTTTCTTTTCTTTTTTTTAAATTCTACTTTTTATCTTTTTATCCTCACCCAAGGAAATTCCTGCATTTATCTTCAGATAGAGTGAGAGGGAGAGAGGAAGAGAGAGAAACATCGACGTGAGAGAGACACATCTAGTGGCTGCCACCCACACAACCCCAACCGGGGCCAGGGACAAACTGCAACTGAGGTACGTGCCCTTAGCAGGAACCGAACCTGGGCCTCTCTGGTCCGCGGGCCGACACTCTAACTGCTAAGCCAAACCAGCCAGGGCTACCTCTGGGGTTAAATAGCTCATCCCCTCTCCCTCTCTCTCTCTCTCCCTCTCCCTCCCCCTCCCCCAATCGCATATCCTGAGGGTTGAAACACCAGGGACAGTACCAAGGTCTTCCTGTCCTCTCTGCAGCCCGCTACAAGACCAGGCTCCAAATATGCTCTCAATACATATTTACTGAATGAGGTATTTTTAAATGAAAGAGCAAGCAATTCAGAGTTAGGAGACCTGTGTTAAAGTTTCAGTTCAATTATGTGGCTCTGGGTAAGTCCACTTAACCTTTTTGAGCCTCAGTTTCCCCATCTGTAGAGGAGCAACGGGTGTCTCACATAGGGATGGTGTGAGGAGTAAATGGGAGAGACACAAAGTTATTTGTCAACTGGAAAGGAAGGCGCATGAGAGGATTGTTCTGATTCTGTCTCCAGGGGGCCACTTTGGCCTGGTGAGTCTTCTGGGCTCCCTTCTAGGGCTGAACAACAGGGTTGGATTCATTTGCGGAAAACATTCGCTAATTATTGTCTGGTTTGAATAATTATCCAGGGATCCTGGAAACAGTCCTTCCCACAGATCAAACTGTCACATCTGCAGCCGACCTTTAAGTAATCTGAGTGGGGGTAATTACAAAGGGCTGGTTTCCTCTAAATATAGCTGTGCCCCAGCTAAAGGTCAGCTCGAGGGAGCACAGTTTGATAATTGCAAGCAGTTTGATAATGAATTGGGGCAAACACTCCCAGGGGTGCAGTCAAAGGTTTCTTCTTACAAAGATCAGGGTGTTGATACCCTGATGAGAGCACCTGGCTTTCTGACTCCTTTTGGAGAACCTCAAGGTTCCCACTTTATCAAAGGTCTAGCCACAGAGTGCTCATGGGAAAGTAACCACAGTGAAAACTTTCACAGGGATTGGGGTTGGCTCTTCCGCTCCCAGGGTGCCGCAGATTCTGCTGCTCTGCTGTGGTCTGCTGTTTGTTTCCTAGCCGCATGCCTTATCTCTCAAGGGGAAGTTTCGCTCCTCCGTGGTTGGGACCACTAAACAAAAACTCCAGAAAGTGTAAGATCAGAGAAGACTTGGCTGTATGTCCTGGCCCTGCCAGGATTCTTTGGGGAGAACTTTGGACAAGTCACTTTCTTCATTGAGTTCAAATTTCCTCACCTATAAAATGGGGCTTGGGAATGACTGTTCTGCTTGCCAGGCCAGGTCATGGAAGATCCAATAAAGAAATATGGGAAAACCCTTTGCAAACCTCAGAGTCCCCTGGAGGTGCTTGCAGAGGTCAAGTAAAAGGCGTTCTGCCTCTTCTCCTTAGCCTGGCTTTAAGCTCCTCTGTGGTCGGCTTTATACACCTCTTCCAACTGCCCCCCTCCTCCTTTCTCTCTCCCCTCTCTCTTCAATTCAATAAACATCTGAAATAAAAAAAGGGAGCCTAGGAGAATTACACTGAAGGAAGGTGACTGCGTTGCAGGATGTGAGGTTTAGTGGCCATACTCTGAGAGTCAAAGGCTCCACCTCATGTTCTTTTTTCCCACTAGACTTGTATTTCACTCCCACCCCTCTTCTACCTCCAGGCTCCCTTGAAGTCTGTATCTTAGGTCCAGGAAAATTTCTTCTATGCCCAGAGTTTCCCAACCCTATATCACAGTACCTGGAAAAAGGCTCACTCCTTTTGATTTGGCATTGATAATGTTTAATAGAGTTGGGCTGCAATATCCCCTTTGCCAGGAGGTGTCACCATTGAGCACACAATGTGCTCATTCATTCAGCACATATTTATGGGGACTGCTGTGTGCTAGGTCCTCTTCTAGGAATTGGAGGTACAACAGTGAACAAAACAGACAACATCCTCATGAATAAGGACAATAACTAAATGCACACTTAGATATTTAATGTAATGTCAGATGATGGTGAATGCTCTGGAGAAAGGGCAGGCTAAGAACAGAGGGTGAACTGGTGAAGGAGGCCTCTGGGATGGTAATATAATAATGTCTTAAGGCCACAGGCCACATATCTACCCATTCGTGTGTGTAAGGCATGTTACCTTAAACAATTTTTTTTCTAGTACTAAATTGAATTTTGATTTTCAACCCTTGTTTCATAGAGCTTGAGGGGTGGAAATCAACCTCAGTCATCCTCAGAGATCCCTACTCATAGGGAAGTTACAATTCTGGGCTCCTAGGCAGAGCCAACGCATTGGGAGGAAAAGTGAGGAAATAGGCCTCTGGTTCTGGGTCCCACAGCACCCTCTTCCATGGCTGGCTGCATGGCCTCGTGGCTTTCTGTTGCTTCTGGGTCATGCTTGAGGTGGGGAATGATTTATGAGCTGTTTACAGTTCTATCTCCCTGGGTGACCCTCTCAGAGGGGCTGGTGAGAATAGATTCTCTCTTCTCCCTGCTGTCTCCCTCCTGCCTGAAGGGTGGTGAGTGGGGGGTGGGGATGGGAGATAGGGGGCAGGATTTCTATCTGGTCCTCTGAGGAGGGGAGGTAGAGTGAAGCCAGCTCTCCCCCTGCTTCTGGACACTTTTCCAGGCCTGAGAATTCTTCCCCTGTGGGACACAAAAGCCAGAGAGATTTGCAGACATTTTCCGGTGTCCACCCTCCTGTACCTCTCCCCTGAGGCAGTGAGTGCGGAGCTGATGACTTGCTTGGGGGTGGGAGTGATCTGGGGATAAACTGGGGGAATGAAAGCACAGACCGTGGATGCACAGCTCCCAGCATCATCTCAGCCACACCTGCTACGGAACTCGCAGCCCTACTCCTGAGTTCAACGTTCCGTCGCCTGCTCTGCCGAGCAGGGTCACAGGCGGCTGTGTGCTGCGCCACACATTTCAAATCCACGCCCACTTCCTCTGAAGTGGGCGTGGCTTCTCCTAAAGTGTGGGAGAAATAAAGTGTTATTAATAGTTTGCCTTCCCCCTCCGAAATGAACAGTGAGGCTGCCAGGCAAAAGGCAACAGAAAGCATTTCATTAGCTTTCGGGTGACTTGGGAACTCTTGTCTAAAAATATGGACAAGCAGGAGTGTGAAGGAGTGTGTGGGAGGGCTGTCCCCACAGTTCTGCACAGTCAGGACAACTGGGGCCACTTGTGGGAAATGTGCCAAAACGTCTCTGCTTACAGCCTCCTTTAAAATAATCTCCTCTCCCACCCTGAGGTTTACAGGAAACTTCTCAGCCGATAGGGGCAATTTTCTCCAAGCCCTTGAAATGGAAGACAAAGGAAGCTGAGTGACAGGGCATCAGAAATCAGAGAAAGGGCTTGCCGGGCAGGCCGGACCAATTAGCTGCCTTCTGCCCCTCGGCTCTCTGCGGTGGTCTCCGGAGTTGGGTGAGAGGTGAGGGGAGCCAGTGGGCCCAGGCAAGCTTGACACCCAATTAGTGCTCATTCACCAGCTGACCGGCCAGCCCGCTCCTTGCAGCTGCTCAGCAGCCGCCTCAGTCAGCAGCTCTCAGAACAGAGGGTGCTAATTGGATGCGGAAACCAGCCGCCTCTATCAGCCTGGCCCGGCCTTGTACAGGCCTTGGCTTTCTTGGCCAAGCTGCTGTCCCTGGTTCCGTCACCAACTTGTCCTCCCTGGGAAAAGGCTATTCCTCTCAAGTAGAAACAGATGGGCTGGGCCAGCAGCTTCTGCCAGGATTCTTGAAGAGCCCAAGTCAGGACAGGTGAGGTCAGTGGGCGAGCACGGGAGGGGGAGGGGGCTAGGAGGCCTTGGGGTCATCGGGCTCCCTGAGGGGTTGAAGAAGCACTGAAGTGGGAGACAGGGAGCTCTGCCACTGCTTCTCTGTGGTGTGTTCCCTCTTGTGGGACTCAGTTTCCCTATCCACACACAATGGGGGTCTGGTGGGAGGCCCTGCATGCACCCTTCCTGGCCTGGTGCGGAGAGTCTGCTCCAAGACTGACGATCCGTGCAGGGAGGTGGGCTGGGAGCACCTTGGGACCCTGAGCTGTATGAGGTCTGTCTGAGCCCATTAGGGCTCTGGCTCTGGAGGGTGAGGACCTGAGTCCACCTCCCAGAAGACTGGTTTCCCCAGGGCAAGTCAAGATGCTGAGGGAACACATCCTGGTCCTGTGAATCCAGGTGCTCAAGAGGTTGTATAGTTTCAATGATTCCAGGGAGGAGGCAGGGGCACCGTGAGGTCACCTGTACTCTCCAGAAGGGACCACAAGCCTACACCCCATTCCCACAGCAGCTCCACAGGTGTACCCCCACTGACAACCTCAGTGTCCAGTCTCACTGTGCATCCCAGGTGTGCCAGGATATCCTGCTGACGCTGGGGGCGAGGTGGCCCAGCGGGGACTCGATCGATATTGTCTTTGTTGCTCTGATTCTTTACTGCCTCCCTGGGTTAGAATTACACATCCACACCCTTTAGCGTGTGACTGCAGTTCCTGCGACAATGGAGTGGGAGGCATAGGCTTCCTGCCCGTCGGTGATGAACTGGCTCAGAAGCCTTGCTTTGGCCTTTGAAATGTGGGGAGCTGTGACCCCGGGCCAGTTTGGAGCCGAGATCCTCGGATCCACCCCTGTTTCTCCTCAGCCTCCTTGCGCCCCTGTGGTCTGCCGTGGAAAGAACATGCTCCCGGCCTCCACCGTCCTAGCACCCTGGGCCCCAGGATGGGACTTGTAGAGGAGACCCGAACCCAACCCAAAGCCTGGGTCCAACCTGGTCCACATGAACCTACTGCACATTAGCCAAACCTGGGTCGACCTGTAGACCCATACATTTGAAAATAAGAGTGTGTTGTGATAAACCACTGAGATTTCGAGGTCATGTGACAAAAAACTGACTAATATGCCCACAAACGTGAGAAACTGCCAGGAGAGGGCTGTGGAGCATCTTGCTGGCATCCAGGAGCTGGGTGCGACAGAGACAACCACACCGCCGAGGCCACCGCCGGAGGCCACATCTCATAGCCAGCCTGTGGCCACCCCAGGGGCTGCCTTCTGGCACTACCCAGGCCATTCCAAGCTCCAGAAGGACCCCACCACCCTGAATGGGGTTAGAGAGAAACTCCTGAACTGTATTTTTCAAACTTCCCCAAGGTGAGGCCTGAAAGGAGTGGACGTTACTGTTCTCCAGGTAACATGCCATGAACTGACCTGGCAAGAAGGGAGGGGGACAGAAACAAAGCCCAGGACTGCCAAAGGCAAATGGGATGATCCTGGAAGAGTTAAGACATGTTGATTTGGGAGTCTGGGCAGCAGCTCGCCTCACTGCTGAGATTCAGGAATGACTCTGAAACGGAGAAAGTGATTCCTAATCAGTTTAACCGAAGGACAGATGACTCTTTCCCGGGAGTCTGCGGCACTGAGGGAATTGCTGTAATTGCGGGCCCTTGGCAGGGAAATCAGGCGCCTGCTCCTAGTCTCTTAGGCTGCATACCCGGGGGACCCCTAGTTCAGGGACCCTCCCACCGAGACTTGCTTCTCTGAGCTGAGTCAACCCTCGGTATGGATGTTGACCGCAGCCTGTTTGCATATGGCTTGAATTTTGGTTAGGGGCTTTCTAATTGCAGCCTCATTTGTCATTTAAAATACGCACAGAAATTAGGATGCACGTGGAATTTTGATTCTAGCCTTTCTTTGTGCTTAGAGAGACAGGCTACTGCCTTCTCCCAGGGAAGCCCGCTGAATATGCTGCCCCGGGGAACCTCGGTGGCTTTCCAGGAGTTTCAGTTACTGGGGCACAGATGGCAGCTGGGCCTGAATGCCAGCAGTCAGGGTTCCGGTCCTGGCTCGGCCACCACTGTCTATGCGACTTTGGGAAAGTCTGGTCATCGCGCTGAGTGTCAGTTTCATGCTCTACGACATGAGGATCATAAAAACCAGCCTCAGAGGGATGTTGTGAAGGCCAAATGAGAGAATGCAAGTAAAGCTTCTCACCATGGCCGGCACCTAATGCCATGGTGATGTGGTATGTGGTATCTACACAGTAGCTTCTGTTACCTTTATTTTTAATAATAGCAAAGTGCTCAGCATATAGTAAATACTCATCAGCGGAAGAACTATTGTGGTTGTTATGATTATCATTGTGACAGATCTGATGTGTGCATCTCATGTCTGAAACCCTTTGTTAATCCTCATGCTCTCAGAAGTCGTTTTCACATTGTACTGCTTGGTGCCCTGGGAGTTCTGAGGCTGAGCACCGATCTGTTTGATGTTCAGGAAGCTGAAGCTCAGAGTGGTCCCTAACTGTCCGAAGTCCCTGAGGTATGAAGTCGCAGAGTCCAACTTAGTTCCCTCCACATTATTCCCAATGCCCCGCATGGTCCAGGGGCAGCAGACTTCTCTCTTTCCCTAGAGCGTCTCGGGCACCTTCATATTTATGCCGCTTTGCACAAATCAGTCCCTCGGTCTGGAAAACTCTTTCCACTTCTCTGCTTGTCCAAAATATATCATGGTCTGGAGACCTCCCTGACCCCCTTGGGTAGCATCACTTCTGCGTCTCTGTTGGAGCCTGACCCCAGGTTGTAAAGGTCTGTCTTTGCCAGCCCCAGACCTGGCCCAATCCTACCTGTCATCTCAACCTCATCACTAAGTGCAGTAGGAGTGGTTTATGGGCCCAACTGAGGCTGGTTCTTTTTTTTTTAAATTTTTTTTTATCCTCATCCGAGGACATTCTTCCATCTTTTGTTCAGGTAGAGTGGGAGGGAGAAAGAGGAACAGAGAGCGAGAGAAACATCGACGCGAAAGGAACACATGGAGTGGCTGCCACCCGCACAACCGACCAGGGCCGGAGACAGACCGCAATCGAGGTACGTGCCCTTAGCGGGAACCAAACCCGGGTCTCTCTGGACCGCAGGCCGATGCTCTAACCGCTGAGCCAAACCGGCCAGGGCCCAACTGAGGCTGGTTCTAAACGAGCCAGGAGGGCTTAGACCAGACCCCTCAGCCCTGCTCCCCCACGCCCTGAGCTCCTGTGCATGAACGAGGGAGCTCGAGTCCGCAGGAACCCGACCCCGGGCGGCATCCTGGCCATGTCTGCACACACTAGCTGGGTTGTCAGATAAGGTACAAGATGCCCAGTTAGGTTGGAATCCCTGATAAATAGTTTCTTTTAAATATAAGAATGTTTCATGAAATAGTTGAGACTTATACAAAAAATAAAATTATTTGTGTTTGATCTGAAATTCAAATTAAACTGGGTGTCCTATTTTTCACTTTTTGTTTTCCGAAATGTGCCAACACAGGCACGAGTCCGCGCATCGCTCTGGGGCAGGCAGCCCAGGCACGTCCGCAGGCATGGTCTCCGAGGCGGCGTCTCGGCCTCGTCTCTGCGTGCTGGCTCTGGGCACGTATCCACACAGGCCGAGTCACTTTCTAACACTGTATTTCATAGATTCTAAGGCTTCTTCCCATTTCAGCATCTATAATTGAGGCCCATTTTACCATCTTACAACTACCGCTTCTTGGGCAGCGGTGGGGATGTAACCACCACTCACTCAGCATGTACAATCTTCCTAGTTAGGCTGGGAGGTCTTCTGGGATGCCAGTAACTAGTCCCTCTATGGGTCGGTCAACAAAATATTCTTCGACCGTTTGAGGAAGGAAATATTCTTGTTTACTGTCTGAAAACCTTCTGTTGACACCTTCTGGGAAGATTAAGAAAGAGCCGTCATCACCAATGCACTATGGGCAGCGGCCACTCCGAAGGGAGTCCTGGAGCTGCTGATGAAGTGTCTTTGAAGAAATTCAGCATTGTCTGTAGTCCTGATCTCTCAGAAGAGTCGGGCCCAGAAGGCTAGGAATACTGTAAGCAATTCATTATAATGGTCTTTGCTTTTATGGTATTCCTTGATATCTAATAACAATTAAATAAGTATTGAATTAAAAGGAGTGAGCAAGTACTAGATCACGGCATGTTGTCCTTTCTTAGTAGTATGTAAAACAATATGTCCATTACAATAGGTGACATCTTAGACTGGAGGACATACAGGTGGTTGAATTCAGTTAAACCTGCAGTCAGTGAGCCTAGACTAATTGACCTAAATTTAAAGGAACCCAAGAGGTCATTAGCCTCTCTCTGGTGGATGGCCCCTGCAGTGATAGGTCTTGATAGATGGTCATTTTTCAGGAAAACCATGTTTTTGTGTGAGGACAGCATGGGGGGGGTTGGTATTTTAGGAGGGACGGATCTGGGGTTTTGTGTGTGTGTGTGTGTGTGTGGTATGTGCCCCTAGCAGGAACCGAACCCGGGACTCTCTGGTCCGCAGGCTGATGCTCAACCGCTGAGCCAAACTGGCCAGGGCAGAAGGGACGGATCTGTTATGTGGGAGTGTTCCATGCATATCAGGATGTTTAATGTCACTGACATCAGTGCTATCAAGTTCTTAGTGCTCCCAGTCATTGTGACAACTGACAAAACCCCCAAGTTCCCATACATTCCCGATGCCCCGGGGGGCAGTACCACTCCTGGTTGAGGCCCCCGGGCTGCAGGATGCATACGGTCTGGCTCAGGCTGCCGCCTGTTGGTGCATAGCTCCATCCTCCCCCTCTGCACCCCAGTCCTCATCTTCCAAGAAGTCACAGCGCTGCCAGGATTACTCACATGGCAGGTGTGTGCCTGGCCCTGATTTGAAGGGGTTGGGGGCACGGCCCTGGGCATTTCTGCCTCCCGGTCAGGCCCTGCCAACCTTCCTCCGCCCCGTTCCGTCTTCCAGGAACATTTTCTCTGCGTTCCTGCAGGCAGCCTCGGAGAGAAAGGCACGTCGCCTCCTTTTCATTTACATGGGGATTACTGGAGACCAGAAAAGTGCTTTAAAATGATATAATGTCTCTGCACCTCATCAAACCCTTCCCCTTCCACCAATTTCTGCCTGATTTACAGTTAATATTGCACACTCCCATCACCCTGCCGGAGAAGCGGTGATTATTTCTCCATTGCCATAAAGAATGTAAAGGAGATGGGAAAAATCAGGTGAATTCAGAGAAAGTTTAGTGTTAAAAAAAAAAAAAAGCGCGGGGGGGGGGGGGTTGGTGTCAGGGAAAGCAGTATAATAATGGGAGCAAAAGCATTCCTGGAACCAATTTCAGAGTCAAGCGATTCCTCCTTCAGGCCTTGCAATGGAGCTGCGGGTGAGGGGCTGCCGGCATGGGGCTGGGGTCCTGGGGTGGGGCTGGATCTGATCTGGGGTCTTGCCTGGGCATTCCTCTGCCCGGGCGTCTCGTCTGGATAAAAAAACCCCATCAAAGAGCCAGCCTGGCCTCTCCGCTTCCCCCTGAAAAGAAGGTCTGGTGAGCATTTGGGCTTCCAAGTCTTTGAGATGAAGAAGGTGGCCTTGAACTCAGAACTCCTGGATAAGGATTTGTTTATTCTCCTTGATTTGAACACTCACAGCCCAATATGGGGTCTGGACTCAAATCCTGGCCCTGACAAGTACTGGCTGTGAGGCCTGGGGCAGTCACTCACATCCCTGAGCCTCAGTCTTCCCGTTTATAAAACGGGACAAACTGTCACATGATAGGTGCTAATAACACACAGAGCTCTGCTTGTCTTGACCACCACCAGCCACTCTGTGCTCAGTAGCAGCATCGCTATCACCATCCTGTAGCAGGTGAGTGTGCATGTGACAATATTCTTTCCAGTTTGCCCTTAGTGGACGTTTGCTGATTTCACCATTAAGGAGCTAAGTATCATTTGTAATTCTAAGAGATGCTCCAACTCGCTCATATCATCCATCAGCCAAAGAACATAATGGAATCCACTGGATTTACTTACTGTTACTGTATTAAGCCAATATTTCAGCTGTTTATTGCTGCCTAATGAACTACTAAAAATGTAATGACTTAAAACACAACCATTTTATTATTTGCTCATGATTCTGCAATGTGGGCAAGGCCTGGTGGGGAGGGCTCCTCTCTGCTCCATGTGACTTCAGCTATGGCTGGCTGGCACCGCTGGATTTGGGTCCTGTTTTCTGGGGCCTTGGTTCTCACAGTGGTCCCGGGTCCTCTGTCCTCCTGTGGCCTCTCCAGGTGGTGAGTTCAGCATCCTCACAGCAGCAAGATGGCCTCTGACTTCTTAGTGGCTGGTTTCCCACAGAATACGTGTGTACGTGCGCGCGCACACACACACACACACAGCCACCAGGACTTCTTAAGGTCTACGTATGGAATTGGCATTGTTCTTTTTGCCACCTTCTACTGGTTAAAACAGTCACAGGCCCAGCCCAGAGTCAAGAGGAGGTGGTACACAGGACATGATAACCAAGTGGTTCACTGCAGACCGCTCAAGTAACAGTTCACACCTAGGTCTTTGGTATTGTTATTTTTTTCCTTTTTCCATAATGGTTTAGCTTTGAATTTTTACTTCTATGCTTAGCATATCTTGCACATGGACCTTTATGGCAAGTGGCCTCAAATCAAATCTTTTTTTTTTTTTAATTAAGCAAGAGAGTAAGAAGGAAGTGTGGGTGTTCCATGGTCATGCCTGTCAGCTTGTCTTATGGCTTTCTGGGTGCCCCCTTTCTGCTTCTGTAGCTGAGCATCTCTCCCTGTCTGTAGGGCTGTCTTTATCTGTTCTTATCTCTTTACTTCTCATCTTTGTCTGTCTGAGATTCTGTTTCTGTGACTCTCTGCTTCTGTATCTATCTCTCCATCTCTCTCTGTTCTGTGCACATATTTTGTCTTTATTTCTGTTGATCTCACTATGCTCTCTCATATTCTCTCGCTCTCTTTTCATCTCTAGTTTTTGTTGTTTTTTTTTCTCTCAATCTCCCACCATCACCATTTTAGCCAGAAACAGTCCTGTCTTCGTTGTAAAACATGGTCTTCTCATTGGTATTGTCAGAGAACGTCAAGGTCTGTCTTTGGAGCATAATCAGGGATTTCCTGAGTAGGAGAGGCCAGGCTGCCCCAGGGGCCTTGCCTTATGCGAAGGTGTCTAGGGATTCCTTTCCTTCCTCTCTTCTCAGCATCTGGCCCTGGAGCCTGAGAACAGCCTGGCCCCAAAGGGTTGCCAAGCCTGGGGGTGAATGCCTCATCTGCAAGGGTTTCTCTTGGGAAGAAGGGGGCTGGGGAGGGGGCGGTGGGGGTGGCTGGGCAGGGAAGTGATGAGGCGGGTGAGACACGCCTGGCACGCTGTGGGTGCTCAAACCTGAATGCCGCAGGAATGACTGAGGAAACCAGTGAGTAGCAGGCCTGAATCTCACTTCCATAAAGTCAGCTGAACAAGAAGTATTACTTCTCTTATTTAAAAAAGTCAGATTAATTTCCAATCTGAGCCCCTCTCCTGGTGGTGCACCTGGGAGGAGCCTGGGAGTAAGCCCTGCTCTGGGAGAGAAGCCCATTTTCTCTTCCATTTAATTTCCGCTCTAAGGAGACAGTTCTAGCAGAGGAAACATGAAACCTGGGTCAGGATGACCTGAGTTCAAATGCACTTCCTTATCATGTGACCTTGGGTAATTCATTCTTTTGAATCTCAGTGTCCTCATCTATAAAATGGGACTAATAATTCTTTCCTCCAAGGGTGATTGTAGGGTTCAGGGGTGCTGTGAGGCTCCCAGGGCAATGCCTATCACAGGAAAGAGATCAGAACATGGCTGCACTTTGGCCACCTAAGGTGTCAACCAGATCATATTATCTTACAAAATCAGAGAGAACCTCCAACTGCAATGATCAGCAGTTCTTGATTACTCTCATCGAACCTATAACCTCCCACCCCCACCTCCAGTTTATCTTTTAGCAAATCCAAGAGTCAATATATTTATTTTCTCTTCTCCTATATCTATTTGAAATAATAATAATAATAATAATAATAATAATAACCAAAGTGGAGATGCAGGAGATAATTTATGCAATGTGCCTGGTACTCAGCAGGGTCCTCACCCCGTCCTGGGATGGGGAAAGACATCTTCAACAGAACAGCACCCTCAACAACAGTAGAGAGAGTTACAGATTTATATATTCCACGAGGCAGCATAAACACAATTAAAGGCAAACAAACTAAAAACCAAACATTTTCAACAAGGACAACTCCAAGAGTTAATATCCCTATTATATACAGAGAGCTCTGACAAGCCATTAAGAGAACACTAACACTTCAATTACAAAATGGGAAAAGAACATAAACAATTCACAGAAGATGAAATGCAAATAGTCAACAAACATGTGAAAAGATGTTCCACTTTACCAGTAATCTGAAAAATATAAATTTAGACAAAATAGCATTTTTAGCTACCAAATCAGCCAAAATTTAAGAAATGTAATGCCCAGACCAGCAGGGATGAACGGACACAGCACTCTCATACTCTGTTGTTGGTCATTCAAACTGGCATCTCTCTTCTCAGAAACAAGTTGGGACTATGTATTTAAAATCTAAAACACACACACACACAAAACCCACATGCTTAGGGGCTAGGATTTCACCTCTAGAAAAAACTCAGAAATTCAGGCAAAAATTTATGCACCATGATATTCGTTATTTATAATTGAAATTAAAAAAAGGAGACTATCTAAATATTCCACAGGAAGAGAATGGTCAAGTAAATTATGGTACATCTGTCCGGCTGATGTGGCTCAGTGGTTGATTATCGACCCATGCACCAAGAGGTCACCAGTTCGATTCCTGGTCAGGGCACATGCCCAGGTTGTGGGCCAAATCCCCAGTGGGGGGCATGCAGGAGGCAGACAATTGATGTTCTCTCTCATTGTTTCTATCTCTCTTTCCCTTTCCCTTCCTCTCTCTCTAAAATGAATAAAGAGAAAAAAAAATTTTTAAATTATGGTACATCTATATGATATAACATTCTATAGCCATTAATAATTATATTTTCCAAGAATTTTTAATGACATGGAAATACTTACTCTATAATGTTAAAAGAGAAAAACAGGGTATTGAACTGTATGTCATCATGCTGTATAATCCTGAATATGTAAATAATTAAATATACATGTAAAAGGGTGACCAGTGAGGCAAAACAAAAATATTATCAGGAGATTCTGCATTTTTTAAAGTTCCTACTAGTCATTGGTGTTAAAGGCAGAAGTCACCTTGGAAAACTGGTTCTTGGTTTTGGAGGTTTTTTAGTTATACAAATATAGGACAAATATCCATTCAATGTTCTTAGGGGTAATACTGAATGTTGGTGAAATACCCAAAGGCAAACGATGAAATAGAGAAGTGAATATTGTATTATTATTATTATTACTATTAATTTTTGGAATAAAAGACCGTTTTATGGTAGAGTAGTTACATCTCTGAGATCTTCTTTTATATGAAAGGACTTCCCCTCTTTTTCTAGGGGAAGAACAGAAGGGAGAGGAAAAAGGATGCTCGGCAGAAAGGCCCAAGTCGTTGGTTCAATAAGGAAAGCTGCCCACTGCGCGCCGGGCTTTGTCCTGGACCTCAGTGTACGGTCGGTCTGGACCAAGTCCCAGAGCTCCCGGGGCTTACTCAGTGTGTGGGGTGGGGGATGTGAGGGGCAGGCAGCAAACCGATACAAGTGTAAGGTGTCAGGACATGATATGTGCTCTGGAAAAGAAGGAGGGTAAAAGGCTAGGGAATTATGAGGTGAGTGTTACTTGATGTGAGAGCCGGGGCCAGGGAAGGCCACTCTGGCAGGTAACTTCTGAACAGAGATCTGAAGGAGGAGAAGGGGTCGGTTGCGCAGGGAGAGGATTGCAGGCAGAGGGGACGGCAAGGGCAAGCCCTGAAGATGGCAATGTGCTCGGACGATGTGGAGAGCGGCTGGGAGGCCTGCGTGATCAGAGCAGAGTGGGAGGGTGGTGGGAGAGGCGGAGGTGGAAGAGGTAGGCAGGGTCATAGAGGCATGATCAGTACTTCGGATTGTGTTTAACACAACCTTACTGGGCTATAATTTACATGCAGTGAAATTCACCCATTTTTAGTGTCCATTTGATGGGCTTTGACAAATGCCAACACCCAATGTAGCTACCACCTCAATCAAGATATAGAACCTTTCCATCACCCATGTCCCTCTTTGCCATCAATCCCTGTCCACCCCAGTCCTGGGCAGTCACTGACCCATTTCCAGTCACTGTGTCCACACAGCATGCCCTCTTGTGTCTGGCTTCCCTGACTCCATATATTGGTTTCGAGATCCATCCCCATTGTGTGTGTTAGTATTTGATCCCTTTTTCTTGAGCAGTTTCCTTTGTAGTATACACCCAAAGCGATGACCCATTCACCTGCCATTTGAGTTTTCTAGTTTGGGACTCATAAATAAAGCTGCTCTGAACATTCTCGTATACTTGTTGTGGACATACGTACTTATTTCTCTTGCGTACAAACCTAGGAGAGGAACTGTGGGTCATAGATAAGGCTACGTTTACTTTACTTAGAAGCCGCCAGTTTTGCAAAGTGGCTGTGCATTTTGTGCTCCCACCAGCAGCGCGTAGGACACCCGCTGCGCCCCCCCCCCCCAGCGTGTGGGGTGGGAGTCCTTTACATCGTACCATTCTAGCGGGTGTGCAGTGGCATCCTGTGCCAGCAGCATGATCTCAGGCATCTGATTTAAGCTCCCTGAACTTTGGTTTCTGTGTCTGTAAAATGGGAGATATAATAGTTACCACCTCATAGGCTGTGAGGATGAACTGTGACGATGCAGAGAAAGCATGAGCTCAGTACCGGGTACATGGCCGGTGCTCGATGCGGGGAGCTGGTCATGTTATTCCTTGACAGAAGAGATGCTCTCTGCGCCCCAGCCACAGGCCAGCTCTCTTTCAACCTTCTACCTTGTGGCTAGAGCCCATTGATCCCCCTTAGTGAGGGATCTCTCTCTCTCTCGTGTCCCCTTATCCTTGTTCCCTGACCTGTAACCCCTGAAAGATGAAGCCTTCAAATCACTGACCAGCCTAATGTCTGTACTGGGTCTCACCTTCTATTCAAGGCATTTTTCCAATGAACATTTTTTTTTTTTTTACCTGAGAATTCTTGGCACAGCTATTAAGAGAATAAATAATTCTCAATGATCTCTTCAAACCCCGCCAGGGCTAATTCTTATGGGAATGAGGGCTCTCCTGGGACGGATGGGGTGGTCAACAGCTGAGGCTGGTATCTAGACAAGCTTCAGAGGAGAAGGACGTCTGCCGCCCCTCTGGCTGCCTCCACCCAGCCACCATGACGGCCCCATCTCCCCGCTCCCCGCTCCTGCTGCTCTAGGAGGCCTTGAATATTTATCATGTATTAGGTGGAAAAGGAAGTGAAACAGGAGGGAATTGTGTTACTGCATATGAAATTTGTCTGAAAAGTTTCCACTTTCTTCTAGTTGGAAAATAGTTTTGATTTGAAATATGAAGCTTCTCTCCAACTTATTATCTCAGAGACGAGAATGGAAAATGCTGCTCCTTGGGCTTCAGGTGGAGCCGCCGGAGGTGGTGGGCGTTTACCGGCACCAAGAACTGTCTGTAGAAATTGCCCCTTCTGCAGCAAAATTGCAAATTTCTTCTTCTCCTCTTGCTGTTTCCCCCACAAAGTTTGCCTATGGCTAACAGGTGAGAGGGAGGGGAGAGGAGCAGCTAGTGGGAGCCGGCAGGGTCCTCACGGCAGACAGAACACAGGCTCACTTTGCCCTGGACACACATCTGACTGCAGTAGCCTTTGCTCCATCTCATTCGGTTCCAGGCTGGAAGGGATTTCTTAGGCCACAGAACCCAGTTTCCTCTACAGCAGGCACTCCCTGCCTTTCTGGTTCTGCCCCCTTTGAGACTCGGAAGACAGCCCTGGATCCATGCTCTAGAAAAGCACACAGACATCCACTCGTGCACACACCTTCAGGAGGTTGGTGGAGTCCCTTTATTTGATCCATAAGACACCTCCAGGTCAAGAACTCTACCATGACACTGAAAATACCACAACAGAATTATAATTGGTGCCATTTATCGAGCACTTAGATGCCAGGCATGACACTAAGTTTCTCTAAATGAATTAACGCGAATGCCTGGTACACAGTGCTCTTATGATTGCAATTCTCGTGTGACCATCACAACAACCCTGGGCACTGTTATTATCCCTAAGTTACAGATGAGATTCCTGAGGCTTAGAAACCATAATTTGACAAAGGTCGCCAGCAGTAAGCAGGAGGGATAAGGTCTTTCTGACATCAACCTGGTGCTCTTAATATTCACACTGCAGGTGTCTTCACCTCTCCTTGCACACCTCCAGTGCAGGGCCCCTGCGACCACTCAAGCTGGGCACCTTTCCATGCCTGGATTGTTCTGACTCAGGTAAGGCTTTCCCTGAGGCGCCACCTTGCTCTCTGATCTTGGTCGTGTCTTCTGCGGCCACATGCATGGTGGGTGCTGCTGCTTCCTACGACAACCCTGCAAGGATCTGAGTCCAGTCACACTTTCTTCCAGCTCAGTTCCTTCCACTTCATCCCAGAGACTTACTCAAGGTCACATACCTTGAAACTGGTGGAGGCAGGATTCGAACTGGGTGTACTAGTTTCCTGTGCACCTATACTAAATGGCCAAAAACTGGGAGGTTGAAAACAACCGAAATAGATTCTCTCACAGAACTCCAAGAAGGTGTTGGTAGGATTGGTGCCTTCTGTATACCCTAGGAGAGAATCTGCTCCTTGCCTTTTCCAACTCTGGTGACTGATAATATTCCTTGGCATGTAGGTGCATCCTCCAATCTCTTCCTCTGTCCTCACATGGCCTTATCCTCTGTGTGTCTTCTCCTCTTCTTTTAAGGATACTTGTGACTGGATTTGGGATCCACCCAGATAATCCAGGATGACCTCATCTTTAGATCCTTAATTACAGCGGCAAAGGCCCATCTTCCAACTTGGGTCACATTCATGGTTTCGCAGTGGACATGTCTTTTAATTGGTGGGAAGCATCAACCACTCACTACATTGGGCCCACCTCTTTCCAAAGCTTTGTGCTTGACTACTATGTCCTAATGAAGAAGTCTGATGCTGACATAATAGGGAGGAATGTGACCCACAGATATATTGTATTTGATTTAACCATCTTGTAAGAGCAATTTGAACTGATCACTGTTATCTAGCAATTGGTAACGACTTCTGATACCTGCCCGTGTAAAAGCACTTCCCCTTCTCCTCCTGGAAAGCAGTGCAGCTCAACAAGACCAAAAAGTCTGGCAGCTTCACTTTCAGTGACACCAGAAGGCAGGTTAAAGCCATCGACTCGAATTTATGTAAAAGGGTTGCCAAAGCCTGCTGAGACCAAGAGGCTCTCAATGAGGAAAGAAAAAAACAAAAAAACTGAGCAGAGAAATCTTAGCAATGAGAGGATTTGTTGCTGGGACATCTCAGAAGTCTTCTGAATAAAGGTAATTTGGGTGGGCCCTACTCCAATATGGCTGGTATCCTTAGAAAAGGGGAAATTTGGACACAGAGACGGACATGGCCACAGGGAAGATGATGCCAAGACACAAAGGGAGGAGAGATGGCCACGTGACTGGAGCTGTGCATGTACAAGCCCAGGCAGGCCAAGGACGGTCGGCAAACACCGGAGGCAAGGAGGGCCTCTGCCCCGGAGCCACCAGGGAGAGCATGGCCCTGCCGACATCTTGATTTCAGACTTCTGGCCTCCAGAACTGTAAGACAAGTTTCTGTTGTTTTAAGCCACCCAGTTGGTGGGATTTTGCAGCCCTGGAAAATGAATACAAGGTGGTAAGGCCTAATGCTGGAACTGCCATTTTAATATCAGATCAAGTCGAATTCAGGATAAAAGTCATTAAATGAGACAAACAAGAGAATTTTCTAATTCTAATCATCAAATATATATATATATATATATATATATATATATATATATATATATTTTTTTTTTTTTATCCTCACCCGAGGACATTTTTCCATTTTTTGTTCAGGTAGAGTGGGAGGGAGAGAGAGGAACAGAGAGAGAGAGAGAAACATCGATGTGAAAGGGACACATCGAGTGGCTGCCACCCGCACAACTGACCAGGGCCGGGGACAAACTGCAACCGAGGTACGCGCCCTTAGCGGGAACCGAACCCGGGTCTCTCCGGACCGCAGGCCGACGCTCTAACCGCTGAACCAAACCGGCCAGGGCATCAAATATATTTTTATGTATACACTAATACTATTACATACACAGGCATATCATATACTTAACTGCAGTGGTATATCAAATGGTTGAGAACTGTCTTTGTGCCAAATAAAGTAGCAGCCATGTGCAACACAATGAAACTTATGCGAAATACAAGGAGGGAGGGAAACACACTGAAGGTAGATTTTGCTTTCTTTCTGTTTGACAGATTAAATGGATGAAAGTAAGTATGAATAAAATACCTAAACAATATGATGAATAAGGTATGACAGAAAGAACTGCTCTGCTGCGGTTTTCCTTCAGGTACAACACATTAAGCCTCAACTAATCTCCCCCTCAAATGAAAATAGGACATACGATATTCTCAGATCAAAAGGCAACGAGGTAGAAAGAACAAAATCGGACAACAAAAAGCCCCCAGTGTGTGGGGTGGAGGGCCGGGGAACAGGCTAGATGGCAGAGGAAGCTGCCCAGCCTCAGTGCTCCGCCTGAAATGCAAGATACAAGGATGCAGACAAAGCACCCAAGCCAGGAAGTTAGGAAAAAAATAACAAAATAAACGTAAGGAAAGCAGAAAGAGAAGGTAATACAATAATCTGAAAGAATAAGTTAGTGAGTTAGAAAAGGTTTTAAAGCCAATAGTAAGATAAACATATGGCTCTAATATAGAAAACATTTAAAAGCCCAATATACACATAATAAGAAATGTTAAAGTGGAATTCACATAGAGACAAGATTAATTATAAAAACCATTTACTTGCCTGGCTGGTGTGGCTCAGTGGTTGAGCATTGACCCATGCACCAAGAGGTCAGTGGTTTGATTCCCTGTTGGGCACATGCGCAGATTGTGGGTCCGATCCCCAGTGGGGGGCATGCAGGAGGCGGCCGATTGATGTTCACTCTCATCAATGTTTCTCTCTCTCTCTCTCCCTCTCTCTCTAAAAATCAATAAAGAGAAAAACCAAAAACCATTTACTTAACCCCATGAAAACAAATTTGAAAATCAGAATGGCTATGAAATTTTCTAAGAAAATGTGATTTACCAAAATGATTACGGAAGACAAAACATTCTGTAAATATACTGATATCCATGGGAAAATGGAGAAAGTTGTCACAAAGCTATATCCCAAAAGGTATTAAGCCAATGGTTTTGCAGAAAATTTTTATCTGCTTTAAAAAAAGTAATTCCAATACCCCAATATTAGTTATTCTGTTCTAGAAATGGAAATGGGAAAAATCCAGTTTGTTTAAATGAATTAAACAACACATTGGTACCAAATCCCAGTAAAGATTGAACACCAAGAAAATGCCAGACTAATTTCAATTATTGTTATCAATTTTAAAATCCTGAAGAAAACATTAGCAAACAGAATTAGCAACATTTCGAAGTATAATAAATTATGTCCAAGTGAAATTTGCTTTAGGAATGCAAGGATGGTTTAACATTAAGAAACCAATCAAAATGATTCATCATCATATTGAAATGATTTATTTATAAAAAGGAATGATCAATTCTTGATTTTAAAAAGCACTCATAAAAAGGAATAGATAAATATGTTTTTAACATGAAAAAAATCCATCTTAGCTAAAGAAAATCAGCATCATTCATAATGGGAAAATGCCTAAAGATTTCATACTAAAGTCAGGAATAAGAGAGGACTTTCCATTTTTAGCACTGTTATTTAATATTGTACTGAAGGCAGCAGTCAATTAAATTAGGTAAAAGGACGGAATTAGAAGTGTGAAAACTGTAAAAGGGGAAATAAAATTATAATTCTCAGATGATATTGTATATCTGGAAAACCTAGAAAGATATATTTTGGAACTACTGCCAACAGTAAGAAAATTTAATAAAATAGCAGTGTAAAAAAAATATACAGAAATTATTAACTTTTATGTATATAAACAATAAAGGATATAACGGAAGAAATGAGCTTATTTATAATATCAACAAAATGATAAAATACTCAGTAATAAATGTAACAAGAAATGTCCAAGGCACATATGAAAACAAACACAGAAACCCTTTAACCTTCTCTGAAAGATGCTGAAAGAATCTTGGACAAATGGAAAATGTGTCTAAATTCTGGGATGGGAAAACTTGACCTTATAACTATTTCATTTCTAGTAAGTCAATTTTTTCTAAGTTAATATTTAAGCTTAACATGATCCTAATAAAAATATAGATAGCTACTTTAGGGAGGAAAAGGGAGCAGTTGGGAACTAGAAAGGTGTTTATAAAATTCATATGAAAAAAGAAACAAGGGCAATCCTGCATTTTGTTTCTTTTTACTCAAAATTAATTTAAAAAAAATTGTGTTGATACATACAGTTATACATCATTCATTGCAAGTGCTGCATAATACTTTTCCATTTTATGAAGACACTATACTTTATTAGTAATGGATATTCAGGTAGTCAGCTTGTTTCCTGGGTTATGGAATGTCCTTAATGGTCCAAATCATCTGTGTGTGTGTGTGTGTGTGTGTGTGTGTGTGTGTGTGTGTGTGAGAGAGAGAGAGAGATGGAGAGAGAGAGAGACAGAGACAGAGGGAGACAGAGAGAGAGAGAGATGGAGAGAGAGACAGAGAGACAGAGACAGAGGGAGACAGAGAGAGAGAGATGGAGAGACAGAGACAGAGGGAGACAGAGACAGAAATAGAGGGGGTGAGAGAGGGAGACAGAGACAGAGGGAGAGGAGCACCACCTGGGACATATAAGTCCAGACCTACACATGACAGTCACCTGGGATTTTGAATTTTTGCAGGTGACTTAAAATTTGATTCTATCCATGGCCCTAGCTATTTGCCTGATGATTCCTTGGGCTGATGGAGAAAAGTTTTTCTTGACCCTTTATAAGAGTTCTGCACTCACCCCACACAGGCTGGAGGCCACAGCGCTGCTCTGAGAGTATTAATATCCCAGCCCCCGGTCATTAGGTCCGAGACCCTTGGGGACCATCACAGTATCTGTTTCTTCTTCCTGCTTAGGCTTTGAGGTCCCTTGTTTTATCGGACTCCTGGGAATTCCAATTCTTTCTTGTAAGCTTGGCCATGTATCTGTAATCGTTATGCTGTATTTTAAGTGAGCCTTTCTGTGTGGCTGTGGATGCGGCTCTCTGCACTGTGCAGCTGGCAGTGCAGGCCCCACAATGGGTCCCCGCCATCGAGTTCTTTCCCTGTTCTGACTCTGGTTCTCGGCCTCCTGCTCTGTCCGCCGGATGCCTTCATCCAGGTCACAGAGGGGTGGACTCTGAAAGTGCTGGGCACAGCACCCAGCGCACCGGCTGCCCCCTAAAGTGTGTGCTAATTTAGGGCGTTAAAAACAGAGATTAGGAGAAGTCTTTAAACTGCTCTCCAGGTTAACACTAACCCATTAATTAGCATAGACAGTGAACTGTTTCCAAACCCATGGGATGACATTACCAATCAATCCATCTGTGTAGTGTCCATCCCGGCATCTAGAACCTTCGTGTTAGGGGCTGGGGTTTGGAGGGTGTAGGGGCAGGGGAGAAAACCTGAACAAGTCTTGTCTAAGGAAAATTAACTCCCCTGTGGGCTTGCCCTGCAGGACATAGGCCAGTGGGAGAGTGGGTTTGATGTGACCAGCAGAGACTTCTGGGGGCTCTGATTTGGGGTTCAGCTCATGGCCAGCAAGGTTCCTGGTCCAGGGTCCTTCCTATTAGAAAGAATTTTGAAGACCAAGATTCAGGCTGATCTGTGTAAGTGAGGAACAAGCTCTGAAGGCTGGGAAGAGTCCACCAAGCAGAGACTCAAGACAGGGCTCAGTTCCCAGGGACCTGGGGGTAGGGTGGCTCAGTGGGCCCTTGGGGGCCTGGCATGGGCCAAGCTCAGAGTGGTACAGCTACTTGCATCTCCTATTCACCGTGGGAGTCCTGGGCGGTGCTCCTTGTGCCCAGCCAGGTGGGACCCAATGCCTACTAGTGGGTGGGATCAGGACAGAAGGTGCGAGTGATAGACGTGCTGATGTATTTGGACAATGTCACCTGCTCCTAAGGACTCCACGGAGCAGGAGGGTCTGTAAAGTACTGGATCATCTTGAGGAGGTAGAATTGAAACCTCACTCATTGAACAGTTCATTCTCTTATGCCAGTAGAGTGCAACTTTCTGACAAGGAGGGAGCAGAGATTGAGCAGAGATGTCAGTCTTTGCCAGAAGATTCAGTCTAAGAGGACTAAAGACATTTAGGTGATTCAGGGGACACTTTAGGCAGTTTGTCGGAAGTTGTTAATTACCCAACTTCCCAGATTCTGAGAGTCTGGCTGCAGTAGGGCCTCCTGACAGAAGGGGGCAGCCAAGAGCAGCTTGGGGCACCGAGGGAGGAAAGGATCCCGGGTCCATGAACCCAGGCAGGGAAAGATGGGGAGGTAAGTAAGAAAGCATCTGGGACAGAGTGAGACTGAAGGGGCAACATCCCAAATGCCTTTGGAGACTCCAAGACTCCCTTCGGAGGGCATACTCATGTCACCTTGGAAGGCCTGGGGTGGTGCTATGCTAGGAAGATGATGGGGGAAAAAGACCTATGTTTTTTCACTGCTCGTGACTCATTGCACAATAGAAAGGAGGCAAGGGTTCCCTATGACTCCTGGAACCTCGAAACATCCCCCTTTCCTAGTCTAGGGAAAGCTATGTAACCCCCAAGTATGGCAGTTTCCACAGGGCCCCTCCTCTTTTCCTTCCCTCCCTCCCTCCCTCCCTCCCTCCCTCCCTTTTTTCTCCTTCTTTTGTTTTATTGCATAATTTGAAACAGGGATTCTCAGTCAGGAGTGAGTTTGCCCCCCAGGCGACGTTTGCCAGTGTCTGGAGACACTTGGTTGTCAGGACTTGTGGGGAGAGTGCTCCTGGCATCTCCGGGCACGGGATGCTGTAAACACCCCACAGTGCACAGGAGAGCCCCTCACAACAAAGAAGTCCCTCCCCAAACGTCACCGGGGCTGAAGTTGAGAACCCTGATCTAGAATAATCTTCTCGCCAAGTTTATGTTTCAAAGGCAAGTGCCAAGCTTCACGCTACTTTTGATTCCAGCCTAACGCCAACGTCCCTGAGGCAAGAAGTCCTGGGTATTTTCTGAGAGTTGGTGAGGAAAACCTACAGAGAATAAAACACACACAGTTCTCCGATTCTCCTACATCAGGGAAAACAAAATGTAAATTGAATTTTCAATCTATTATTCTGCCACCTCTTCAACGTGCCAAGCTTTGAGGTACCTAAGGACTTCCAAGTTGACAATTTTACTCCCCCTCCCCACTTTCAGCTTCATGCATTAGTGTGGGATGAAAGTTGAAAGTGTGGGAGTGGATGAGATCACTCAGGAATCTTTCTCTCTGCAGAATGGGAAGAGTAGAAGAACAAGGACAGACCCCAAGGAATGCAAACGTTTAATGAGGGGCAAAGCAGAGAAGGAAGAGAATGACATTCCACAGGGACAAGGGCAATGAGAGGTAGGAGGAGAATTTAATCACACATTTTAAAGTACCGACTACATGCCAGGCACTGTGCTGGAATTCAGAAACGCTGGTGTATTGGGATGCAAAGAGTTTCAAGAAAATGAGGGATTCATTCATTCATTCGATTCATTCATTCATTCATTCATTCATTCATTCATTCATTCATCTGTTCATTCATCCATTCACCCACCAGCTATTTACTGAGTGTCTATTATGTGCCAGGCACATACTAGATTCTGAGGTCAGTGGTGATCAAACAAAATCTCCCCGCAGGCAGCTGATGAGGAATGTTGACAAAGAGATTCATCAGGATGAGAGTTGAAAAGAGGCCATTTAATTTGGCTTCTAAGGGGAGCCACGGGGAGCAGTTCTGGTGGACTGCCGGGTGCAAAACCTGACTGCCTACAGCCCAGGGCAGCGGCCCGGAGCAGGCACAGGGGCAGGCCTGCCGCACAGTAGGCCTCCCCAAGCATTGGACCAAGAAGCCAGTTTCTGGGTCACTGCCTAGAAATAGTCTCAGTCTCCTTCCCGAGTGATTCACTGAAGCTGTCACCGCCTTTGCACTTTTTCTGAAAAGTTTTGTGTGAAGCAGGAAATAAAAGTGCTGGAGCCCTGGATTCAGAAAGGGGGAAGGAGGTATTTACTATTCCTTTAGTATGAGACAAGGCACAGCACCAGGAAAGGAATAATCAAAGTTGACAGCTCAGAGGAGATGACAGGAAATGGTTTGGAGGAGTCTCCTTTGGTCACGAATGCTAAGAGAATTCCTGCCGAACCAGGGAGTTAACTGTGAGAGATTTTGCCTCAAAAACATGTCTAATTTCATTTTTTAAACCCTTCTAGTAGAGGTGAAGCGGGCTTGTATCTGTGGATTACACCACCCTGGAGGCCTTCGTAATAGACATGAAAATAAATTACTTATGACAGTCACTTCCTGAAGTCGGCAGTGCGAGTTCTCACTTGAGATCCAGTGGCCATCAGAGTTACCGTGAACCAAGTTTGGGAAAGGCTTCCTAAAGTGGGGGTGCGTTTTAGGCCCGGAATCAGAGACTGCTGCAGAAAGTACGTGGTGATGCTAAGACCTCCAAATGTGATGAGAACAAGACATGTTCCTGGAGGGGTTTTTTTTTTGGAGAAAAAGGATGGATACCAAACCCTGATGAGATTGACGTTCACACCCAATCTGGAGCCAGGGGCCCTGTGTCTGCTCCTGGGTGACTGCAGGCAGACACTTGTCCTTTCTGAGTTTCTGCAACACCGGGGGATTGGACTCACCCTCTGTGAGGGTCTGATCTTGTTTCTGCCTGTCCAGCACCCGCTCTCCATTTGTCTGGTAATAGCATGTCCTTTTCCCTTGGCCAACCCTACCTGCCAGCATGGACAGTGTTCGTGAGCTCGCCAGTCAAATTCCCCTCCCTTTTCTGGCCATGGGGAGTCATGTCTGCTTTCCACCTTCTCTGAAGTCTGGTTCAACACCCTTTCCTTCAACCCAGTAAATTATCCCCTTCCTTCCATCGAGTTCCCGTTATGTCTCTGCTAGCATTGTTTCTGTTGCTTGCCACCAATGAATCCTAATGTTACATGCCCCCCCTGCTCCAATTCTGAGGTCCTTGGCTTGAAATATAAACATAGGACTTTTATTTCTGTTAAATGTCTTCTGTTGGATTAAGCCCACTGGTCCAGCAAGTCAGACCTCTTCAGATGCTGATTCTGTCACCCACCATGTTTATTATTTTTGTACTCTGTGTCACCCAAGGTCTCTTGCCAAAGCCACCCATGTCTCATGTGTGCATTTACAAGCCCGGACTGGCCTCAGTTCTGCGTCGGGTTCTGGCCAAGTGCTGCAGCTGCAGACATTCCCTTGGGGAACCTACCATCTAGTTTGGTGGAAGATGTGAAACTAGGTAATCCTATCACAGTGTTAAGTTCTTTGGGCAGCTGGTTGGGGTGGGTGTTGGGAAATGCAGGCAGAGGTGACATGGAGCAGGTACTTGCCGGGAGTCCAGCTGGAAGGAAAGGAATCTGGGAAGAAAGCACAGCAAATGCAAAGTCGACAGAGAAGTTGGGGTCACGTTCAAGCCCCGCGCCAGGTGTGGTGCGCCCGTGTGTAGCTGAGTACGTAGAAGCTCTGTCTGGCTTGAGAAGTGGGTGAAAGAACATCATCTTGATCGTTTCCCATACGAACTGGCAGTTTTCAATGTAAACACCACGTGTGGGATTTCTGCAGGGGCACCTCTAGGCACACAGCACTCGTTTAGCGGGGTTGCCATTTGAGGGACCCATGTATCATATGCTTCTTTCTTGAGGATTTCCCTCTGCACCCCACTAGAACCAGGGCAGCTTGGCCTCCGGGCTTGTGAGAGTTGGTCAGGAACACTCAGTTCTCACTCAACACCCTCCATGGTCTTGATCCAAACTTTTCCAGGTCCTTCCACCTTGCCCCTGGCACTCGGCCTGTCCCTGTAAGATCTTTGAAATTCTGGAGGCCCAGAATGACTTATGTTCTGAATTTAGCACCTTAGCCCAGCAGCGTTCTGTCTTGCAAAACCACCACTCTGCCAGCTTCACATGAAGGGGCCATTTAATATGCAGCTGAGAAACAGCCTTACAAAGCAAAGAAGATAAGGTGGGAATGTTGAATATTCATTTTCCGTGGTTAGAGGGTGTTTTTTCCTATGATTCTGTTATTCAAATTAGCTTGGATTGTAACTTCCATTTCAACAACAAATACTTAAAGAAACACAACAGGATAATCCCTAGTTTGTTCTCCTGAGATCTCCAGAGTGACTTGCTCCCCAGAAAACAACACCTTGAAGGCAGGGACCTTGGCCAGTCATTTCTTCTACCCTCAGGGGCCTAACACAGCACGCAGGAAGAGGAGGAATGAGGGCGATTTAGCTGGTCTCTGGTGCTGGGGTCAGTGCCCATGGTCCGAGAACTGCCAGGCAGTCTATACTCTTTGACAGGGTATTGGGCCAACCTGACCCTCAACTCAGTTTAAGAAGCAGCTGGATTGGGTGTTCAGCTAAAGATCTCTGGGGGCCATTGTCCCATGTTCTCAGTGGAACTGGTGAAGCCCATTCTACTAGACCTGGAAACTGAGTCTGAGACTAGATAATACCGATCAGGGATGAAAAGGTGGGCGACAGTTAGCATTTACGTGATAATAAAACATTTTTGCATTCATCCAGGCCTTTCCATCCCCACTCTTGGTTCAAGCGTGGATAGACACACAGCTCCTAAAACTTACTGATTTCACTTGCCTCCTCTCCAATCTTCATCTGGCAGCCAGTGTGATTTTTGAGTGTAAATTGGATTATGTCACTCTTAATTAAAAGCAGTGACTTCCCATTGAGCTTAGGATAAAACCCATGGTCTACACAGCCCTGCAGGCCAGTCCCCTGCCTGCCTCTGTCCCCCATTCACTGTGCTTCTGCCATCGATGCCCAGAGCATGCCAAGCTCTTGTCTGCTTCAGTGCCTCTTGGGACACTCGTTTCAGCTCCTCTCCTGCTTAGTTCTATCTCATCTTTTAGATTCAGTATCTCCTCCTCAGAGAGGCCTTCCCAGATCTCTCTGAGCTGGTTTCCCTATAGAAATCTCAGAGCGCGCTCTTCATTTTCTTCCTGGACTCTCAGTCACAAGTTGTTTACTTGGTATCTGTCTCCCTCTTAAAAGGCAAGTCCCCCAGAGCAGGGATCTTCTCTGTCTGAGTCATCACTGTCCGTAGGACCCGGACAGTGCTCAGGAAATATTGGCCAAATGAATTTACTGAGCCCCAACTGTGTGCCAGGTTCCTCATATGCTTTTTCTCATTTAATCTTTACAGTAACCTTGTGGGGTTGGTCAGTGTTCCCAGCACACAGAGTGGAGTCAGCTGTCGAGACCTTGCACAGTGGCAGAGCGAGACTGTGAACCTGTCTACATGCCCCATGGTCCTTGTTCTTTCCATCCATTTCCTCTGCGCCTGAAAGCCCAAATCCTGGTTTTGTTACTGCCTGTGGGACCTAGAGCAAGGCCCCAACCGTTTGAAACTTCTTTACCTCGACTGTAAAATGTGGGCATTGATCAAATGTGCCCCTATAATGTAGTGTGGCGTGGACTCTGGAGCCAAATCACCAGGGCTCATGGGCTAGCTACTCTCTGTGTGTCCTTAGGTGAGTGACTTAACCTCTCTGTGGGTCAGTTTTAAAATCTGCAAAATGGGCACAAGCGGAGTTGTCGAGAGTATTACAAGAGCAAATATACCTAAAGCCTTGAGAGCAGTGCCAGGCACTTTATTATTATCATCACCACTAGTTACCATTTATAAACTTAACTGCTTTCCAAAGCCATTCACATTTCAGCCTCATTAACACCCGTTCGGGTAAACAGGAGAGGCTTTTTCCTATTTTATAGATGAGGACACTGAGGCTCAGGAGGTCTTGCTCAAAGTATCCCACCTGGCCGGTGGAAGCCGCGGAAGTCAAGCCCAGGTCCCAGCCCACCACATGTTCCTCAGCCTCTCTGCCGCTCCGGCTCTGACTTCCTCCCAGGGGCCCGGCTCCCCCTCCAGCCCCACCTGCCTTGCTTCTGCTGATCTGTCTTTTGCTCCATTACAGGCCGCGTCCTCCCCGACCCGCACCCCAGCCCCGCCCTCGCAGGCGCTCCGCGCCCTCTGCGCGCTCCAGCCGCCGGCGCTCGCCCGACCCGCCCTCGGGGTGACGGCAAAGTGAATTAGCGTGCAGCCCAGGGCGCGGGGCCGCGAGGTGCCGGGCAGCTTCGCCGGCACAGCACTTCCCGGCCTGATATTTGCACAAAGTGCTCTCAGGGCCTCTTTACATTTGCACTTGCCCGCGGAGTTAGCGTTTCAGCCAAGCGCGACTTCTCCAAAGGGCGCTTGCATCCTGTATTTGAGGAACCCAGGCGGATTCTCTCTCTCTCTCTCTCTCTCTCTCTCTCTCTCTCTCTCTCTCCCTCCCTCCCACCCACCCTTCCTTCCTTCCTTCCTCCCTCTATCTCCTCACCGGCTTGCCTCTCTCCATCAATCTTTCTCCCCAAGTCCCACTCTCTGTCTCTCCCCATCTGTCTTTACATCTGTTTCTTTCCCCCAATCTTGCTCTCTCCCTCTCATTCAGTCTTCGCCTAGTCCCTCCTCCTCCATCTTCTCTCCTCTTTCCCACCTTTCAACAGAAGCAATGAGGATGCAGGGCTCAGCTCCTGCCCCACATTCCCATGGTTGATGAATCCATGGTGTTTGGACGATCCTCGGCTCTAGTGTTCTTTTCAGGCCCTTCAGAGGGTCCTTGGATATGTAGGAGAGGAGAAGGTAATGGCTGGGTCCCACCTAGGACAAGCTCTGGGCACTAGCTCAGTTTTCCTTTTTGCTCCCTTAATTCCCCTGAGCTTTCTTCTCCCAGTCTCTGCTCTTCCCACAGTCCCAGGCTGGCTGAGAATCCCTCCTGGAATTCCCTGTCCTTCCAGCCTCTTTTACCAGGTGGGGCCTTTAAGCCCAGAGCCACCCAACGGATCTGCCAGGAAATATCCTCTCCAGTCCCCGTACACCCTTAGAGTAGCCAGGTGGTCCTGGGGCATTTGGAACTCATGGGCTGGTTGTCTCTAGTGGGAAGCAGCCTGGGCTAGGCTTCCTTGGAGGGACTTAAGAGGGGACACGCGGAGGTTCCTGTAAGTGGCCAGCAGGTTGAAATGGGCTGTGCATGATCAGTGAGGTGTGCCCACCCCTCCCTGACCTGGACATCAACCAGAGCAACCGATATTGAAGTATACCCCAGTCCATGGCAAACAGGGGACCCCGTGGGATGGCTGGAGTTTATGTTCTATGTGTCTAAGGTGTCACCAGCCCAGGGGAGGGTCAAGGAGGTTGGGGGTGGGGAGTGGTGAAGCTCCTGCAGTGACCCTGGATCTCGGTTTCACTGACTTTTGGAAATTTCTGTCCTTTCTTGCCTGCTTTGCCCTTCCAGAGGCATCCAGGCTCTCTGCAGCCTGCCTGCTCTAATGGCGCATGCCTGGTCTACAGATGAGAGTGCGTGGTGCTGAAACACTTCCTATGAAAGTTCCATTCGATCCTACACGGTGCTTTAGCACATTTCAGCATTACGTTTGCCAATCAAGACCTAGTGGAGTCTATACATATAATCGTAATTGTTGTGTTGAATACTTGTTTTAAAGTGGTTTTAAATATTTTATCACTTACATGTGAGAACAAACAGTCTGGATGGTACCTGTCAAGAATTTGAAAAGATCCTTATTAAAAGTTTTGATTCTTTGTATGGAGTCATTTGATCAATTGTGGATAATCGTTTCCAGTATAAAACCTGATATTAAAAAAAAAAAATGTTTCCAGAAGTCAACTCAAGTTTCTTGTTAAAACATTTGAAAGGATTTAACTTGGAAGTTATATACAAACTCAATATTTAATATCTTCCCTACTAGTTTGTATTTTTTCTTACCATAACTGTGTTTTATAAAGAAAATGTAATTACTTTTTAAATGCTTCCCAATGGATCTACGCGAGATCTGTGGACACGCGGCAGAATTGGCATTTCGGTGAGATGGTGGTAGCGATGGGAAAGGTCTGAGGCTCTTGCTGCGTCGAGGTCAGAAGCCCCCCCCCCGCCCTCCAAGAACAGCACGTTGCTCCTGGTGGTGAGCAGCCTGGGTCTTGGGGGCTGCGGCTGTGCTTCTCCTTTCCTTCCGAGGTACAGTCCCAGTTAAGCCCGGATTCCCCTGCAAGGGGCTGGATTCCAGCTCTGGTTCCAGACGCTGCCTGCGTCTCCGGGCAGACATGCGCCGCCCTTCCCTCCAGGCCGCTGCTTCTTCCCCGACGCGGCTGCTCTCCGGTTGACAGGGCCTGGCAGACTCCCTCGTGTGGTTTCCTCCAGGGGAGAACCTTCCTGGGAGTGCACCGGAACACTGCAGACTCCAGGCAGAAAATGTCTGTTCCCACCTGCTAGCTTGGGGATTGAAGCACTCGGGAGCACAAAGAAACGTGGGCGTCTTGTTACCCCCATACCCTGCCTTATCGGAGCCAGGAGATTTATAAGCCCCGGAGGAGAAGGACCCGGCTTGAGCAGAAGGCTCTCTTCCCTTGCTAGTTGTGTGACCTTGACCTTAACCTCTTCAGTTTCTCTAGGCCCCAGTTTGCTCTGTTACTAGCGGGCATCAGTACTTGCCTTGGAGGGTTGTAAGGAGAAAAATGAGGAATGTACGTAAAAATACTTTGTAAACTGCAAAGTGCTGTGTACATGGAGGGGTTGTGATCATTGCTGTCAGCAAAAGCAGTGCCAGTGTGACTCCCACTGAACCACAAATGATCGATGCAAACTCCAGGGGGTTCCAGCGTCAATAGCTGGGTGGGGGTGGGTGGGGCTTGGCTGGCAGAGGAGGACTTCCACTTGGAGATCCAGCTCAAATTAGAATCCCCCGTAACATACTAGAGCCCGGATCTTTCATTCACAAAACAAACATTTGCTTATTTATTTTAAAATAGCTTTTCTCCTTTTCCCCATTCTGACAGTAATAGATGCTCATTCTAGAACATTAAAAAATACAGCTATACTGGATGAAGAAAATAAGTCACCCCAAAAATCTGCCTCCATGAATCAATGTCTTGGGTGCACACGCCTCTCCCCACACCCTTTCAAATACATTTAAGAAAAATGTTGTGTCATATAACACTTGCTGTTTTGTGATCTGCTTTTTTAAAAAAAATCTTACAATAATCTGTGAACATTTATTTGGTCATAAAGTATTCTACAGCATGATAAAAAGCACTGTTGGGCTGTCCATACAATTAAATATTCAGTGGTGCCTACTGTGTGCAGAGCCTCGAGCAAGCCTCTTGGAGGGAGAAAGGAGTGTGCAGAGACATCCTGTCTGCCCCTGGGACCGCATCACCCTGCAGAGGAAATCAGATCACCCCGGGGAGGTGGGGCCTGCTGAGACGGCAGGTGTTGAGCCTGTAGGAGTAGGGAGAGGACATTTCCAAAAGGTGGAGGAGGGAAGGTATGCTGGAGGAGAGGGCTGACCTAGAAGGGTGGGCTGGGCTTAAACATGTGAAGGAATCTGGATGGCAGGAAGGACATGAGTTATAGGAGTGTGTGAGCCCACACATCTTCAGAAAAATGACAAAATCATCACATGTTCTCTATGCATTTGTGGGAGCTAGACAAGGAGGTAGGGTTTTATATCAGTGTCGGTGAGCTCAAGTGTGTTATCTCACCCAAAGGATGGGGAGCATTTGCGCAAGTCATGTAACTCCAAGTGTTAAAGCAGGAAAGGCTTGTTGACCTCTTTCCAACTTTGCATTTTAAAGATGCAGAATTGAGGCCCAGAACAGGGGGTGACTTCGCTGAGATGACACAGCAACTATTGGGGTGATGCTAGGGAGCTGGTGGACCACTTCAAAGGCATGGACCAAGTTGTCCACCTAGCACTTGGCCCAGGGCTGCTCAGGAACCTCTCAGGACAGATTCATTAAACTGAACTGAGCATCCACGGCTCTGATAACCAGCCCAGCCTTCTTGCACTGTTTGGGGGAAGACAATGAGTAGGAACAAATGCACTGTGCTTCCTAAGACCTGCTTGTGGTGCAATCAAGAGGTATTATTGCTTCCTACACACCCCTATCTCCCTTCTCCTATCTGAGTCAGGCTCCTTTGGTGAGAAGAAACCAAGATCTACTCAAACTGCCTCAAATAGAAGGGAGTTTATTGTAATGTTGCACAGAATTTTCTTGGGAATCCAGGCATGGGAACCACATAGAGCAGGCAGGCCTCATGGGAATTGGAGCTAGGACCTGAAAAACGATTAGAGGTCAAAGCAGTTCTGTCTTCTCCTTAGACACCAATCTCTCAGGCCAAGGATGCATTTACCTAAGATGCATCCGCCCATCCATTTTATCTAACCATCTATTCCATGATCCATCCATCCATCCATCCATCCATCCATCCATCCATCATCCATCCACCAGTCAATCAAATGTTGTATGAGCTTCTGCCCTCCAGTGAGCCTCTGTCATGGGCTATCTCATGTTATGGTGGAGACAGAAATCAACAAGCACAATCCTTGTTGTCAAGGAACTCACAGTCTAATAGAAAATTGCTGTCATATTTATTCATCCCCTTACCCTTCAATAACATTTCTGTGTGCCAGGTTGGGACTGGCATTGAGGATGCAGAGATGAATGAGGCACCCATATCTCTCTCCAAGAACTCACAGTCCAGGGAGGGGGACCCATGGATACAATCATCATACAATCTGATTGGTGCTAAAAGAGAAATTGATCAACTGATTGATATTCTGCCTTGTTCCATGAAAGATTTAAGATTTTAAGATATGTAGATTGAAACTCTGGGACGTGTATCAATGTGGAACTATTTTTCAATTGTATTGTTGGGGTCATAGGGCCAGTGCATATCCTTATGGACGGGAGTGGGGTTTTCACAAAAGGAAATGAAAATGCCCATTGTCAGGCTCCTGAGAAAGATGTCATTTGTGGAGCAGGAAATGAGGACGTTGGCAGGCGGACATCAGATGGGGGTGAAAAAAAGACTTTCTGTCTGTGGCGCGAGGGGCAGTGTGCTCTGGATTCTGGGACATGGTGATCCGCAGGACACGTCTAGAGGTGGTGGGGTGGGGGTGAGGGTGGAGGACCAGGTGGGAGCAGGCCGAAAGGGACTCTGGGCAGGGCTGGGCCGATGCCATCTTTTTCTCTGTGGTACTTCTTTCTGTATTTCACAGTGACCACACAGTTGATAGTCCAAACTGGCACACCCTAGAGAGTGAGTGGGGGAGGCTATAAATAATTATGCTTGGATGCAAGAATAAAGGGGGACACGTGACCAACCACTGGCATATCACTAACCCTTCAGTAAAGGGTCTTCACAGTTGAAGACTGGCCTCCGTCACCTGAGGCGACACAGGGAAGAACCTGCCCTCATGCTTGAGGCCCATGACAATATTTGAATTCTGAAAGAAATTATTATTGATTCCAAAATAAAAAGCAAACTGCAGGAGGAAAGAGAATAATGTGTAATTAAATGTCTGTAAAACATTAGGTCCACTTTGTTCATTGTTAAGGTCATAAAAAGCTGCTTTACATTTGAAACCAGTTTGCAGGTTCAATTCCCTCTTCTCTCCAGAATCCTGGGGAATGACTGCTGAGAAATTATAGCCCAACATAAATCAGCTGTTCATAGCCACGTCTCAAAAGTCAAATTATAAATTTTTTTTTTCAAAATACTTTTATAGCAAGAAAGGATACCCACGGAAGTACACGAATGTGTTTTTATAGGGGATGAGGCCTTCAAAAGTCAGAGTATCTAGAATCAGGAAAAGTCTTTACAAGGCCCGGCAGGGCCACCGTGGTGCGCGGGGGCATCATTCATATTTCGGTCCGCGGGCATGGCGCCCAGCCGGGGCTGCACGAGGTGACCTTGGACACGAGGTTGGGCAGGGTGCTCTGCCAGAGGCCAAAGAGGGGGTGGCAGTGGGTGGAGGACATTTGTGCCCTGGACACAGTGTGGTGACGAGACAAGGAAGACAGAGCAGAAAACACTCAGCTCAGGAGAGCTGAGCCTTGGCTCTCTGTTTGCTCAGTCCCGGCAGAGACAGCCGGGCACACAAAGAACTGGGGCCAGAGGTGGCAGCCAGAGGAAGTCTGATGGGGGATGTGCAGAAGAGGGAGAAGGTAATCCCCAATGAAGGGACCGGGGAGGCTGCATAAATAAAGTCGATTCACACTGAGCCTCAAAACATAGCAAGGGTTTATTCCGGCAGAGAGCCAGGGGTGGCGAGGACAGGATGCGGGGCACACTGAGGGTCCCTGTGGGATTCTGCCAGCTTGCCCCTCTGGCCCTTTCTCGGCTGAGAGCTGTCAGCCATCAGGTGCTGTTAAATTCCAGCTAGACAAAACCTGCTGGACAGGAGAGGGGGCGTAACCTGGCTGGGAGCAAAGGTGTTCAGATGGGTTCAGCCTCTTTTCTGACACCAGCTCCTGTCTTGGCAGAGCATGTGGCTGGGGGGAGGGGGTGCGTCCTGGAACTGCCTCTTCCCTCTGCTCCATTCTATTTGGGAGACTCCTGGCTATGATTTTTTTTCCCTTTCCCATAAAACTGCTTCCTGTGTATTGTAAAGCTGTAAAACCGCCCCTGGTGGGGAAGAAGTGTGCAGGTGATCTTTAGGAGCTATCCAAGGGGGACTGGTATTTGAGTGAGGAACTGCCCACCCACCTTCAGCACTGGACAGGGCCAGTCCCTTATCTGAGGGGTAAAGAAACAATTATTATCCCTTTTCGACCTCAGGTAAACAGACAAAGAGGTTGACTGCCTTGTCCATGGTCACCCAGCGATTACTGGAACCAGTCTCCCAATCTCTGTCTGTGGGGCATAGCAGTGGGGGGTGGTGGCTGAGCTCGATTTTAACAGCGAGAGCATTGGAAAGGATGGGGAGGGAAAGATGTTAGACTAAGGGGTCAGCTGAACAAAGGTGGGTGTCAGGCGACAGTGATAGCCACCCTGCCTTAGAAAGAGCTGGCATTTTTCTTTCATGTGAGCCGGGAGGGATTTTTAAGTGCTTTACTTGTATTAGCTCATTTACTCCTCACAACAACATTATCAAGTGGGTATGATTAAATCCCATTTTATGGATGATAAAACTGAGGCACATGTGACCTGTCTGAGGTTGCATGCCTACCAAGTATCCAAGTTGGGACTTGAACCCAGGCAGCCTTTCCAGGGCCCTCCTGCTGAATCCCTGGGCACTAATGCCAACCCCCCTTGAACACTGCGGTGCTGCGGCAGCGGGCTCACTGAGAGCTTTTTATGTCTCGTTGCATGCCGTCCGCATCACAACACTCGAGGTTGGAATGGTTCTTACAGCCATTTCACAGATGCAGAAACTGAGGTCAGGCAGCGTCCCTACCTTGCCCAAGGTCATGCCTAGCCGTCCAGCCTGGCAGTTATTTCTGGTGTGCTCCCACTTCACTGGGAAAAGCCTGGCATTCCCCACCAGTCCTCAGTCCCAGATCAGTCGCTCCCGGCTTGCCGCAGAGGCCCTTGTCGCCACTAGATCAGTTTTAAGGTTTTCAATAATTCTGTGAAGAGACAGAGCTGCATAAAGCAAAGCTAAAAATATCATTTTTCTGTAGCTGTCATAACAACATTTGGGCTAATTGATTCTCAATAGAATAATGACATCCAGTATGTAGTGAGAAATATTCATGAAGAGATCTGTGAAATCCTCGAGGTGCTGGGCCGCGCCGGCACAGGACAGCTCGGGAACGTGTCCGCAGACGGTGCCTGCGCCGGGCCTGCCACATGGCCGGTGACGCCTGACCACCAGCCCATGCCACAGCCTCGGGCCTGCGTTTGGACATCAAAGCATTTTAGTCTCCGAGGATTGTGGCTCCCAACCCCCAGGCTGCTTTAATCAGAGAAAGGTGATGAAAAGATTAGAGGGTATGATTTATGGAGAGAGATTAGCATCGGAGGAGTCGAGGGGGAGAAAAGAGAACTCTCTTAAAGTAGTTGAGATAACAGAGGCTGTGAGCAGCCGTGGTGGGGAGGAGGGAGGGGGGGTGACCGCTGCGAGGCTGGAGTCTGGAACAAGTCCTGCTGGGATGGGCAGGAGGGGAGAGAACAGCCCTGGGCTGCCCCCTGCCCCCTGCCCCCTCTGCAGAGCTGCCTCTGGGGCTCAGGCTCCATGGGAATTCCTGACACAACTGCCTCCGTGGGCCTTTCCATAGGGCGTCCTAGAGAAGGTGGACCAGGCTTAGGGTTTTTGGGTGGTGTGTGTGGTGAGATCCTGGCCTGGGAATGGTCTTTCAGGCTGGGCACTGTGTTGCCCAGGGCTGTGTGTGCAGTATGGTAGCAGGCTCGGGGTCCAGAGGGACGCAGTGTGTGGGGGACGGGTGTGCCTATGACGCTGGGGAAGGGTGTAAGCAAGTACTTATGTTTATTAAGCGCCTGATATATACCAGGTCCAGGTCCCCCACCCCGCCTGAAAGGACATCGTTCCTATGAAACCCTTGTAAGCGAAATGGCCCATAGTGAAGAAGCATTCACCTTCGGACACATCTTGCTAACAGATGCCGCGAGGAACTCGAGATAAAGCACAGATGCTCACAGACACAGCTCCCAGCTCTGGTGGGTCGGTGCAGAGACGCTGAGTGTCGTTCCGGGGAAGGAGCGTGGCGCTGCCCCTCGCCCTTCTGGGCACTGGCTGCACAGCCACCGCTGACCGCTATCTTCACTTTTTACCTCTTCTGGAAGGGGTAAAAGTGAAAATCTTTGGATTGCTTTTGGTTAGGGAAAACAGGTACTAACTTAAGTCTTTCGTAAAATGAAGAGGTGTAAAGTGAACTTTGGAAAAGCAGGGGATAGCCCGGCTGGTGTGGCTCAGTGGTTGAGTGTCAACCCCTGCACCAAGAGGTCGCCAGTTTGATTCCCGGTCAGGGCACATGCCCAGGTTGTGGGCCTGATCCCCAGAGGGGGGCATGCAGGAGGCGGCCAGTCGATGTTCTTTCTCATGGATGTTTCTCTCTCTCTCTCCCTCTCCTTTCTTCTCTCTCTAAAATCAACAAAGAAAAAAAAATTAAAAATTAAAAAGACAAGCAGGGGATAACCGTCAGTGCTAAGATGACCTGCATAAGCTCATTTCATCCTCACAGCAACCCTGTGAAAAGGGTTCTACCGAGTAAGTCTAAAAGTAACTCTACCAAGCCACACAGCTAGTTCAGTGGCAGAGCTGGGACTGGGGTCTGTCAGGCCTGAAAGCCCACCGGGTCCTGGACCGAGGAGCGGGTGGAGTAGCAGTGGGATGTGCGGTGTCCCTGGCCTGCTGCGGGCGCCCAGTGTGCGGCCTGTGCAGAGGAATGCGGTGGGGGGGGGGGTTGTCTCCAGTGCGTCTGTGTCTGTGGCAAGGTCCTGCCGGGGGCATGAACCACCCCTTACTGAGGATGTAGCTCCCCATTTGGCACCTTCATTTCCCCAGGTTTCCCTGGTCTTACGTAATAATGTGGCCTCTCAACTACCACACCCCCAAATTCTCTCTCTCATGCTCCCTCCTGCAAAATGTCTCCCTGTTGCTTCTGGAAGTCTCCTGTATATCTTGTATAAGCTCAATAACTGTTCTCTGATGCTCTGCAGCCTGTGGTTCATCGAGGCAGGTAGATCACCCTGACTATGTTGTGCTGCTCCCCCCCCAATCTCTAAGATTGGTCCCCTAAGATTGGCCACCTAAGGAGGTGCATCTGGGTGTGCAGGCCCAGAAGTACCACCAGACTGTGCACTCCATGAGGGAAGGCTGTGTCTCCGATTCACCACTTAATCCTCAGCACTAAGCATGGGCCTGGGAACATAGTAGCTGCTCAGTAAATACATATCTTAGCTTCATTCCCTGGAGATCCACTGACCCAGGGACCCGAGGACGGGTCCTTCACCGTCACGCTGCCCGCTGCCCACTCCCCGCTCCTCAACAGGGCTCAGACACCAGGCAGCCCGAGGACCAACGCCCGAGACAATGTCTCATTTACTTTAGTCAAAACCTCATGCAAATCAGATCCTTCCAGACGTGCCCACCAGTCCACTGGCATAATGAACAATGGCTAATAATTGATGGATAACATTTATTGAGTACTGGTTAAGTGCCAGACACTGTGCTAAGCTGTTAGTGTGAATTATCTCATTCCCCACGCATTAGGAACTATTTTTATCCCTATTTTGTTGGTGAGGAAGCTGAGGCTCAGAGATGGAGACTCTCCCCGAGTCACACAGCTGGAGAGTAGGTGCAGGGACGGAGAGTGGAGTCCAGAAGGTCTGACTCTGAACCCGTGTCTGAAGTCCAGCTGAATGAGGTCTGAGCGGAGACCCTGCTAAACACGTCATTAACTTCAGGTCAGCAGACCTGTGATGTTCATGTTATGCTCCTTACTTCACAGGTGAAGAGACTCAGCTCAGAGCAGTGAAGTGACTTGTCAGCTGTCAGTCTGGGCCATCCCCGGGGGACAGCACAGTCCTCGCTCACAGGGAGACGGTGGGAAGAGGGAGGAAGGAAGAGGGACCCAGTGGTGAGCGGTCTGGAGCTGGGTGCTAGGGTCCTGGAAAAAAACAACAAAAAAACAAAACAGCTTAGAAAACCCAGTACCTTAAGAGCCCTGGGGGCAAAAGGGGCAGGTAGGTGACCTGGCATCTGTAAGGGGGCATTTGGAGTTACAGCCACCATATCACTGGTGTGTGTTGGGTTTCAGCCCTTCAGCGGGAGATTCTTTTCTTTTTTTTAATTTTTATTTAATTTTTAATTTTATTTTTGTTACAGATGTTTCTCCTTTTTTACCCCATTGGCACCCTTCTCCCCATCCCCCCCGCCCCATCCCGATTTGTTGTCCATGTCCATTGGTTATGTGTACATACATATAAGTTCTGTTGTTTATTTCTTCCCTCCCCCCACCACCCCCTCTTCTGAGGGTTGTCTGTCTGTACCCTACTTCCATGTTTCTGGGTCTACCCTATTCCTCAGACTGTTATGTTCATTATATTCCATAAATAAATGAGATCATGTGGTATTTGTCTTTCTCTACTTGGCTTTTTTCACTTAGGATAATACTTTCCAGGTCCTTCCATGTTGTCTCAAAGGATAAGAGATCTTTCTTTCTTACAGCTGCATAGTACTCCATTGTGTATATGTACCACTGCTTTTTTATCCATTCATCTACTGATGGACACTTGGGCTGTTTCCAGATCTTAGCTATTGTAAATAGTGCTGTTATGAACATGGGGGTACATGTATTCTTTCTGATTGATGTTTCAGGCTTCTTAGCGTATATTCCTAGAAGCGGGATCACTGGTTCAAATGGAAGTTCAATTTTTAATTTTTTGAGGTAGCACCATATTGTTTTCCATAGTGGCTGCACCAGTCTGCATCCCCACCAGCAGTGTACTAGAGTCCCCTTTTCTCCACACCCTCGCCAACACTTGTTGTTTGATGATTTGTTGATGGCGGCCATTCTGACAGGTGTGAGGTGATACTTCATTGTTGTTTTAGTTTGCATCTCTCTGATGATTAGTGATGTTGAGCATTTCTTTATATGTCTCTTGGCCATTTGTATGTCCTGTTTGGAGAGGTGTCTATTCAGCTCCTCTGCCCATTTTTTAATTGGGTTCTTTGTCTTCCTTTTGTTGAGTTGTATGAGTATTCTATATACTTTGGAAATTAACCCCTTATCTGATATATCATTGGCAATGATGTTCTCCCATACAGTGGGTTGCCTTTCCATTTTGATGGTTGTTTCTTTTGCTGTGCAGAAGCTTTTTAGTTTGATGTAGTCCCATGTGTTCATTTTTTCCTTTGTTTCTGTTGCCTTAGGTGATGTATCAGTGAAAATTCTTCAGCGGGAGTTTCTAAAGTTACTTCCCAACAGCGCACTCCAACGGGACAAGAGTTACCAGGACACTGTCTGTTGGCCTTTCATTGGCCTGGGTGGGGTTCCCCATAATGACTGGACACTCATTATGGACAGAATAGCATCTCTATCCAGAGGTAGCATGCGATTAAATAGAAAAACAAGAGAAAACAGATTTGGTTTACACAAATCCAGGCCCTGCTGTTCATTAACCATGTGACTGTAGGCCAGACACCTGTCTCTGAGCCTCAGTTTCTTTATGTGTTTGCCTTCCCACTGGGCAGGATGCTGGATGAGCCTTCTGCCTTTTGTGTTGGGACAGATGCGCCCCACACACTGTATCAGAATGGGAGGAGCGTGGTCGGGAAGGCAGCCTGGAGGAGCCAGGGAGTGAAGAAGGCATGAGACACATTCCTCAAAAGCATGTAATCTGTGGGGTCAGGTCAAAACGGAAATCCTTACTCCAGCCTACCCCGAGGCCAGGAGTACAGCACTTCTGACTCAGCGAAGGACAGATGTTTTCATTTCCCAAGACGGGCCAGTTTCGTAGTTCACTCATTTATATCTCTCTCCTTCGCACCAACATTTATTGATAAGGGGTATTTGGGAAGCCACTGGACCAAGTACCGTGGGGACCCCAGAGGTGAAACAGATGAGGACCCTGCTCTCAAGGACTTCATGGCATATTTGGCGAGAGGAGACATACATAGTGACACAGGGTGACACCGGTCATCAGAGAGGTACAGATTAGGTACTGTGGGAGTTTATATGGAGACACCACTTCCAGGCAAGCAATCAGGGAACACCTCCTGAAGGAGGAGGCATTGAGCATGCAGCAGTGGTAGCGCTGAAGGATGTAAACGTATTGTAATGCAGGGAAGGACTCTTCCAGGGAGATCGCATTTCCCGGATTTGAATTCATCCATGGATATGCACACAGGGCAATAACAAAGACGAAAAGAGTGTGCATGGAGAATAAAGTGGGTGTTCTGACCCCCCGTTTACTGAAAGAGCTATGCCCCAGAGCAAGGTGAGGTGGGAGATGGATCCTGCTGTTTCCCCAATGGCTCTCTGCAGGATCCCTGCACCTTTTTTCCATGTGAGTATCACCCTGAGGGTGATTCCAGTGTTTAAAGACATGCATTTGTCATGTAACATGGTCCCTCAAATCAAGCAATAACCTCATCTGATGCTTAACCCACAGAAAAGCGATTTGTTCCAAGGCTGAAGGTAAACCGGCTGTGCTGGACTTACTGAGAAGCGTGCCTTGGTCTCCCTCCTAAGGGATTTGTAAGGGTAATTTTAACCATGTCTGGTTCTTCCTTTTATAGGCTGACTTTAAACACCGTCTCTCCATCACACAGGCTCGTGTCACGGGAGCCGCGGCAAAGGCGTGGCGGTGGGCTCGTGAGATGTGTGGGGAGTGTAATTAGGGGCTTCATGACTGTTAAGGGCCCATCGGATTCCGAGGCCCATGAGCCGGCTGTGATCTCTGGAATCCTCATTAGAAATTCTCTCCGGAGCCTGGGGCATATGCTTTTGCTCGTCTTTAATAATGGCAAATCTTCATGCTTTGAGGTTGGATTGGATTTCGGGAAACAACCTCAAGAGGCATTTGGAGCCCAGCCTGGTGGAAGAAGAAGCTGGAAAATATGCTCCTGGTTCAAAGGGAGGCGTGGCCCTAACTGGTGCCCGGGGGGTGCCCAGTTTAGGTAGAAGCCAGAGCAGGAAGCTCCAGGGGAAGCGCCAGGGAACGCGGGTCCGAGAGCAGCAGAAAGGGAAGTCTGCCCACTGGGCTGGGCCATGGAGGATGCCCCACCAACTCCATGGACTTTGTCTCACTCCCACCGCTTAGTTACAGACTCAGCGTCATGAAGGGTTTAGGTCTGTTTTCAGGGTGTCTGGGCTCAGTGGAAGCCAGCAAGTGTGCTGTGAAGGCAGAGTCTGCTCTGTGTCTCAGCGCCATGATGGGTGTCCCCGAGGGGCCTCCAGGCCTCCCTGTGAGCTGACCCTTGCAGAGTAAGACTTGAGGCCACCCCATAAGGAGACTTCTCTGGACCTTGTCATCTCACAAGCTGGAGATGGGCCAGAGGAAACCTTGAGGGACTACCAGCCATGCCTTCAGAGGTCAACCCCCAGCCCCACCGGGACTCAGTGTGCGCAGGACAAAGAATCCTCAGCAGCCCCGCTGAGCTGCTTTGGTGTCCCTGAAAACTTCCCTGTGACCCTGAGCAGTGACAGGAGGTGCCTGTTGCACAGGGACTTGGCATCCTCGTTTCTCCCTCCAGCTCTGCCATCTGGGGCTGTTAGCCTAACTCCACAGGGCCTTTCCGTGCCCACGTCCCCACCTACGAGACGATGGGCTCCTTTTCTGGGAGACTTGATCACTGATTCCAAAGGCAAAGCCCAGAGACCAACTCCAACAACCTAGGGCTTGTCCTGAGCCCACAGGAGGAGCCTTTTTGAGGGACTGGATTTGTTTGCTGAAGTGTTTGTTTTCTAGTCACCCCCAAACAGACTGCAAATGGTGATCCATCCAGTCTTCTCATCCTAAGAGGCTGAACCCATAGACTCTGGGCTCTGAAGACAAAGTACAGAGTGATTCATCCAAGCAGGAAGCAAGCCAGCGGTTCACACCACATGTACACACACTCAGACACTTGGCTCACCCCTCACAGGCTGCACGCTCATCCTCACCCAACCATGTCCTCACACACATGCACACTCACCCCACACAGACACACATACCCACCGACCCCCGCATGGCTGTTCACACCTCTCCTCTGCACAAACACACGTAGCCACATCCCACTCCCTGCACACTCCTGGAGAACTCTGGGATGAATGGGAACCTGAGACCACTTCCCACACGAGCTTTAAAGCAAAATGAGACAAGAGAAAAAATGTAGTCTTACAGTCCGATGAGTTGGGCTCAAGGGTTGGAGTCGCTACATGTGAACTGTGCCATGTAGGGAACGTCACTTCTCAGTGCTTTACTTTTCCACATCTGTAAAGTGGGCATAATAATAACCCCTCCCCGACAAGGTCACTGCAAAAATAGTATGAGCTGATGGAGGAGTGCTCTGTGCTTTGTAAACTGCAAAGTACAAAAAGTGTTATCACCAGTATCATCATTGGTATTTCCAACAGAAGGACAGGCCATCCTCTGATTAAATGGACCTTCCTCGGCCAGCCTGTCCAAACTAGAGTGGGCCATGCAAGTCCATCTCATATGGGTAGAGCCATTTGTCCCCGCCTCATGCCAGGCCTTTGCCCCTCCCCCAGCCTCTGGCTGAGGTGGTTTGGCATCATGACCCAGGAGATCTGAGATGTGTATCAGAGGTGGAACTGGTCAGTGAGGACCCAGAAATGGCCAGGCGATTCCCAAAAGAACTTTACATAATCAATGCAACATCTATTAGAAAACATCTATATGCAAAGATGACTCTTGCCCCAGCAGATGAAAAAGTGATTATTGGCAAATCCCTGACAAATGTTTCTGGGATGTGAGGGCTTTGGGGAAGGTAAAGAGGGAACGAAACGGGGAGATCCATAGCCTGTCCAGTGTGCAAGGAAAACGTAGAGATCAAGGCCTGGTGGTCCGAGGGCAAGAGGAGCTGTGGGCCCGGGGAGGATGCCCACTTCAGAAAGGCTCTGGGGAAGGTGACATGGGGTCGCCGGAGGCCGGAGGGACATGTACTTGAATGATGCGTAGATTATGCTGCGAAGGAGTGGACCGATGCGATGTGCTACGGGCTTCCTGTAACTGCTTGAGAAACAAACAGTTCCAATAAGACAGTCGGGGAGGAGTAGGGGGGTTGCGGGGTGGCCACACGCATGGTTAGAAAGTCCGAGAGAACAGTTCTGCCTCCAGTGGCAAGAACATTCCAAATGGAGGTGAGCAGAGGAGACGGAGAAGCAGGACTTGGGGATCTGTGTTTGATGGAGAGAGTACGAGCAACGGACCATGGAAGGTGGGACCCCAGGCTTCTGTCCTCACAGGAGAAACTGAGGCCCAGAAGGGGAAGGGCTGTGTCTAAGTTTCACAGTGAGGTGGGGGGCGGGGGTTCTCAGGATAGAGGGGTATGCACCTGGTGACTGTGTGACTGTGTGTGTAGATGTGTATTTTCCCAAGGAGAAGGACCAGAGATTCCTCCTATTTTCCAAGGGTGTTAAGACTTCAAACACGAAGAGTATAATTAAAGGCAAAAACATTGAGGTTCAGACCCCAGCCCTGCCCCTTTTGAACTGTGTGATGTTGGGCAAGTTACCAGCCCTCTCGCACCTCACTCTCCTCATCTGTGAAACGGGATCATAGAGTCCCCACACCATAGGTTTGTTGAGAGCATTAATCAATCAAATCATGTCAGGTGTTTAGCCAAGTGCCTTGCATCCAGCATGTCCAGAAATAATAGCTATTATGATTTACACTACTATAATAATTGTTATCTTGAAGATAAGGGAAACAGCAGGCCCCTCTTGTTGCGCTTGGATGCAGTGCATACTGGTGGTTCAGGGCGACGGTGAGGCCAGCGGGGTCCTGGAACTGGGGTACTGAGCCAGGGGCCACCGATGGGAGGGCTGGAGGCAGCCCCACCCCCGCTGGGCGGTTTGTATGCAGCGGCTGTTGTGAGAGTGTGTCCCAGAAAGGGGGAGGGCTGCTCCATAAGACTGATTTGTTGCCGCTGAACCTCATTAATCAAATCTTACCGGAGAGAGCCTCCTGCAGCTGCTGGCAGGTCAGCGTCGGGGAGATAAGTGATGTAGCCAGACCCAGTGAGGGGGAGCGATGAGGCAGCCATAAGTCTTGACAGTGGCAGGCTCTGAGGCAGGAGTGCCAGCAGGCGTGTCCTCCGCCCCTGGGGCAAATCTCTGAGTCGGGACGAAGTTCTTCTTTCTGAGGATGCTCTGGAGAAACGGGGAGCTGGGGTGAGGTGCCTGGGAGCAGTCCCCAGGAAGCAGGGGAGTTGAGTGTGTTTGAGGCGATCGAGTCAGAGATGACCCATGACATAGGGGGGTCGTGGTTTCCCAGACCACTGGCTTCCCCACGCAGACACCCCAGCAGCCCTGCAGCCGTGCTGACCAAGCAGTGTTCAAACTCAACACTGTTGGTGTTGGCCTCATCTGCTGCTGCTCCGTGTCACTTGCCTGCCCCGAACCTCAGTTTCCTCCCTGGTAACGGCGACGGCGACGGCAGAGCGAGGAGCTGGGCGCCAGGCGCAGCTGCTCCCTGACCTCACCGATGATCACGGGGTGCAGTGCCAGCAGCTCCCCATTTTACAGAACGGAAACCGAGGCCACAGCAAGGGCCACGGTGTCACTCTGCTCGGACCAGCTGCACGCCTGGGGAGGGGTGGTCCACTCTGGGGGGGCTCTCACCGGCCCTTCATGGGGCTTGCTCTGATGGGGGCCTCAGGTAAGGCTTAGGGAACAGGTGTGAGGGGCCTCTGCCCAGCGAGCTGTAGAGGCTTACAGCTGCTGGATTGCCTGCTCGGCCCGAGGGGCCGTTTCTGCCCCCTCTCTGGCGACAGTGCTTTCCCCCTGCTCCAAGAGGCCCCTTGTGCCAAGGCCTGTGCAGTCTGTCAAGCGGGGCCCTGGAGTCCCACTGCCTCGTGGGTGTCCTAAGCCTGTCACTCACTGGCTAACCTTGCGCCTTGACTTCCCTGAGCCTCTTTTTCCTATTCCAAAACATAATACCCCTCCCCCGAGCCCTTTCGAGCCTACACGGGGAAAACAAAACACCCCAAACTTGCAAAGCGTTTAGAATAGTGCCAGGCACATAGTAAGCACTTAGAAGTGCTATTGTTCCTGGGGACCCGGGGAGGAATCAACCTGCCTGCTGTCCCTAGGAGCCTGTCACCCCACTCCTGCCCATGGTGACCTCGGTCCTGTGCCGCCTGGAGCCCCCCTGCCTTCTCTCCAGGCTCCGCTCTTCCCTCTAGACACCTTAGGCTTCTCTTCCTACTCTGCTCACCACATGCCTGGACCACAGGTCATCTTCAGCCCCTTGAATAATGGGTTGGACGGCTGACTCCAAGCGCAGCACCATCCATAAAGCTGGAAAATGAGGAAAATCATCGCCACTGCCCCAGGAGATGCACAGATGATAACGATAGTGTTTTGCACACCTGGTATGTGCCAGGCACGGGGCACCTTGCTACACGTTCTGCAAGCATTAGTTCATGCAATCCTTACCACGTCCCGGAGATAGGACCTATTTTCGGCCTGTCTTACAGCTGAAGACGCCAAAGCTCAGAGAGGGTGATAACAAACCCAAGGTCACCCCGTCGGTCAGTGGCAGAGCAGGGCTCCCGTGCCTGGCTGGCTGCCTGCAGAGACCACGCCCTCGCTCGAACCCGATCCTCGGGGAAGCCCCCAGCGCAGAAAGCGAGGCCTACCATGGGTGTTCCAGAAACCCGGTCCCTTCCCTCCTCACCCTGCGCCAGAGAAGCGTCCGCGTGGACAGGCTTGGCTGGGCCCGAGTTCAGAGTTGCTAACTTCTTGGTAGTTTCTCTCCGTGCCTCGTTATGGGGTAAAACTGCATTTGGTTTTTAAAATTCCCTTTTTATTTAGTCACTGTGAATGTTAGGAACTGCCAGTACTGGAAGCTGAGAGCCCATCCATATGCCAGGTTTTAAATAGCAGACTAGAAACAAGTTTACACAGGAAGAGCAAACTCATCCCAAACACGCAGCGACTGCACTGTTCAGACAAGAACCCGTGCCCCCCGCCCCGCCCCGCCCCGCCCGCGCCCCTGTCTTCCCACTTCAAACGGTGTCGGAGGGTAATCTTTCTTGTTTTAGAAAAACATCTCTGAATTCCGTCTGCTGCTCTTCATGCATGAAGAAGCAAGTGGTGACCCAGTCACAGCAAGGTGTGCGTTTGGCTTGGGTTTCCCCCGGCAGTCAGGAGGGCCTCGGATCGTCGATCTGCACTCAGCCCGGGGAAGCGGTTTCCACCTGCCTGGACTCAGAGGTGCTGCGTCCCTGCCCCGAGCAGCGGAGGAGGAGGAGGACGCAGGCGGAGGAAACCAGTGGGCTTGACATTCCTGCTCTGCCCAAGCTGAGCTGTGACCTTGGGCACCGACTTCACCCGACCGAGCCTCAGTCGCCTCCTTTGCAAAGTGAGTGTCGCGGACAGCACGATGGTCGCGTGCTTGGACTCAGCATCACCCTGCAGTGTTCAGAAACCTCAGCCCTGCAGCTTCTCCACCGAGAACCTGAGCCACCCTCTCTGAGCCTGTTTCCCTCCCTCTAAAGTGGGGGTCACAGTAGTCCCTGTCTTCTAGGGTACCTTGTAAGGGTTAAGAGCCACGGTGCTACAAAGCACTGAACACAGGGCCTGGCACACGGTGAGTGGCAGCAGTGCCATGTAGAGTCACCAGAGCCCTGGACCACCTGCCTCACGCGGTTCTTGTGGGGTGGTGGAGATTCTGTGGATGAGGGTCTCAAGCCCCGGACTAGACGCTTTCTCCAAAAACTCAGCTCTGCGTTCTAATCTGAAGTGGATCTCCACAACAGGAGATCTGGTCCTCACCCATCCATTTTTACCAGCCTGAACTCTCTGGGGCCTGTCCAGGCTGCAGGGAGGGTGCAGGGTTGATCTATGGGCTTGGTAACCTGCCTGGGGGAAGGGAGGGGGCCTCTGACCCAAGGGGTAAATCATGAACTTCCCCAGGGCCTGTCAGTTCCCCAGGAAAGAAGCCCTGGGCATTTGTTATCTCAATGTTTCCCCTGAGGGGCTGACCACATGATTCATTTCACTCACACTAATTGGATGTAAATTAGATGAGAAATCAGTAATTTGTCCAAAGATTTGTCATTCCAGTGGCTTTCCAGGCAGAGCAAAGCCTTGGTCCGGTGAAATTGCTCCCAGCTGTGGGCGCACCAGCCTGCCATTGGTTTTAGTGGGGGTAGAGGCTTTTCCTTGGCGACTTCTGGTTTTGCAGTTGTTTTAAAAGGATGGAGCTAAGGTGGAGATAGCAGGGAGATGAAAAGAGGGGGAGGGGAGGGGAAGAGAGAGAGAGAGGGAGGAAGAGACAGAGAGACAGGGAGAGATAGGCGGATGGAGAGAATAGGAATGGAGAAGAGAAGAGGGTAGAGGAAGAAGGCGGAGAGGAAGGAGGGGAAGGAGAGCTGAGGACAAAGGGGAAGACAGGAGAGGAGCCTCAGAGGAGGGAACAGGTGAGCGGGTAAGAGAAGAGGGAATAAGAGGGGAAAGAACTGGAAAGCAAGGGAGGGGTAATGGGGATTCAGGAAAGAGACCGCGGCGTGTTCTCCTTTCCCTGGCTGCCTCTGGCCGGCTGGAGGGGTGGGGGAGCCTTCAGGTCAGGCTATTTTGTGTCAATAGGAAAAAGGATGACTCCAGACTTCCTTCCCCACAACAATATGCTAATCAACCCCTTGGGCCTGCTCTGGTCTGGGAAGCGGGCAGCCCGCATCTCCAGGAGCCTGATGGCTGCTGATTTAATGAGGAGGAGGGCACAGAGTCCAGGAGTGGGGGCCAGCGTGGCGTGGGCGGGGCTGGTCTGACAGGGAGCCCGCAGGAGAGGGGTGGGGCAGCCAGGGCTCATCCAGACCCCATCCTGCTCCAGGGTTGGGCACCAGTACCACCTCATGCTCCATTTATTAGAGACAGGCAGAGGCCCCTTTAAAAAAGGCAGAAATGTAAATTTTTTAAAGGGAATCGGAGGCCGAGCGAAGGGTGTGGAGGAAAGGAGGGAAAGTGCTGAGTGTGGCAGGTGGAAGGAAAGGGATTACTGGCTTGAGATCCCTCTGGGGCATTGGATCCTAATGATAATAGACATGAAGGCCCCAGCTCCGAGCTGGGGATGCCAGGTGGGACCCTGCCCACCCGTCCAGGACAGAGGCCTCCAAGGTCACTGCTGAGGAAGGAGGCAGCTGTTTTAGACTCCAGGGAGGCCTCCGAGCAGAGCAAGCCAGGGGGCGGGCCTGGGGCTGGGAGATCTGACAAGGTCAAGGGCCTTACAATGAGGCCGGTTCCGGGGGTCTGAAGTGTTGAGAACCTGCATTTGAAAAGACTCATTATTGTGTGCTCACTCATTCATTTCAACATTCCGCACGTGTTTATGAAACTTTCACTGTATGCCAGGCACGAGGCTGGGTGCCGGAGGAGCCAGGAGCCTGGGCGCCCCCAGCTCTGAAGCAGTGGGTGTAGGTGGGGAAGCAGACCCCACGCACATGCTCCTGTGAGGAGGCGCTTGGCCACGTGCCATGCCAGAGAGGAGCAGGGACTTCCACAGCCCGTACCAGAGGAACCGGACCTAGTCTGGGGGCGGGGGAGGCCGGGGAAAGAATGCTGAGATAATCAATTCAGAGTGATAAATGGTAACTGCTTCTGATTCCCACAAGGACAAGCTTTGACCTTGGCCGCTCAGACCTCGTTGAGTATGCATGTGAATGCGGGAGGGTGTGCAAGTGAGCCTTTGAACATGCCTGTGAGTGTGCGAGCCCATGTGCTCGGGAGCGTGTGTCTGTGGGTCTCATGTGTGGGGATGCCTTCTTCCATAGGATCTGTACCTATTGCTTTGGGGTGTATTTTAAAGCAACATAAGGGGCCACAACTAGAATCTGGGGATAGCCTAAGGAGGATCCCATCGCTGCCTCTTTTACTTTATCTTTCCGAATTTCAGCAAGAAAAAGAGACAGCAGCCCCGCCTCTCAGTTTCCACGACGAACGTTTCTGTGATTCTGTGTATGTTTCAGGTGGTTAAGGTGATGAAAATGCCCGGCGTGTGCTGAGTGCGGGTCCAGCCAGGGTTTCCCTCCCCACCTCCCCACAACCTGCTTTCTTCTTTTCTCTCTTTCTCTTTGCTTGATACCTCGTGTTTCATTAAGTGCTTATTAATTACCTAGCAGTGTCGAGCCCTTCAAATACATTATTTCATGTAGTCCTGTTAAAAAACAAGACCACAGGCCCAAAATGGAGTCACTTGTGCTAAGCCCCATGTTACCAAACTGAGACTTAAATATAGTTTCAGCTCTCTCAGAAATGGAATCTTAAACCAGTCCCTTAAGAATCACCTGATCAGGCCCTGGCTGGGTTGCTTGCTGGTTAGAGCACCATCCTGCTCACCGAGGTTGCAGCATAAACATGAATCAACCACAACAAATCAATCTCTCTCTAAAAATCAATAATAATAAAAAAGAATCACCTGATCAGCACTAACTAGGTAATCTGCCTGATAGACACCTGCCATCCCCCAAAGGAAAGTCATCTGCAATAACCAGCCCGCTTTCTTGCCTCATGTAACTTCCTCGTTCCTGTTCCCTTTTTGCCTATAAAAGTCTTTCGTTTGGTACAGCTCCTTGGGACAACTTTCTGACTGCTAGATTGGATGCTGCCCGATTCATGAATTGTTGAATAAAGCCAATATAATCTTTAAAATGTACTCAGTTAACTTTTTTAAAAAACAGTTCTCAGATTAACCTTGTGAAGCATGTATTTTTATAGACTCACCAACCATTCTAAATAGTCTGACAAACAACTCCTGGGCCTTAGGTTGCCAAGGGACGTTTTCTCTCTTCAGATGGGTAAGCTGCTATCCCATTTTACAGATGAGAACACTAAAGCTGAGAGAGATCAAATGACTTGTCCAAGGTCATGCTGTCAGTGAGTGGAAGGGCAGACTCACACAACTTCTAACTCCAAAGTGCCTGCTTTTAACCACTTCCATCCTTTTCTCCCTTCCTTCCCTCCCTCTTTCCTCCTGGTCGACTTCTATAAACACCTACAAATCAACCGTGAAACCGAGGCTGGTTATTCACATTCCACCATCACCCTCTGCTTTCACATGTGTGGTTTCATAACAAGGATCTGATTCATACACAACTTCTGAGGACACCTATATCCTTAAAGCCAAGTTCCTCGGCAAACGTGAAGGTGTTGAGGGAGAGTCATCGACATTTCGGAGTTGGGAGTGCGCCCTCCTCCTTCCACACGGGTGAAGCGAGGCCCTGCAGGGAGAGGCTTGTCAAGGGTGAAGCGGATCGCCAGCGAAGAGTGAAGACCAGAAGCCAGAAAGCTCCCTCCGCCTCCTCCCGTGTTCCAGCCGCACGCCCAGCCCGCTCCGAGAAGCCAGGCATCCTTTAGAAGACTGGGCACCTCCGTGCATGCAATAGAAAGGATTCCTCCATCTAGACGGTGGAGGGCAAAAGACCCACCAACCATTCCAAATAGTCTGACGAACGGCTCCCAGGCCTTAGGTGGCCAAGGGGAGTTTTCTCTCTTCAGATGCATAAGCTGCTATCCCAGCTGTTGTGCAGGATGAGATTTATACTTAAAGGGGCCACAGGACTACTCTGCTGATCAGAGGACAGAACAGGGAAGGGGGAGCCTGAGAGAGGTAAATGTGGCTGAGCAATCCCCCAAGCCCTCGCTGTTCTTTCTCCGCTCCCCCAGGGTCCGTGCTGGCGACGGCTCTGACTGTGAGTGTGGGCTGTGCTTCCTACTGACACCCTTCAGGGATACCTGCTGATAGGAGAGTCTGGGGCTCCCGAGTCAGGCAGACTTGGATTTCAGACCGGGTCCTGACACTGAGGAGTCTCAATTTCACCATCTGTAAAATGGGAATAATAGCCCTACCATATGTCCCTCACGTCGGGACCATCAACCAGAGCGGGGATAAACACAAAGCCATGGCACCAGGCCTGGGAAAGTGTGAGAACTGAACCAGTAAGTAGGTGAGAAACTCACCACTGCTCCTGGCGCATTGGAGAAGTTCACGGTTGCAAGTCCTTCCTTCCTCTCCTTTCCCTGAGCTGGGCCCTGGCCTTGCTGATTAGAGAAGGAACCTGGAGGTCGCTTCTGGCCTCCACTTTTGAGTGGAGCTCTGAGTTTCTTTTTTTTTTTCTCCTCACCCGAGGACATTTTTTTGTTTTTTTGTTCCGATAGAGTGGGAGAGAGAGAGGAAGAGAGAGAGAGACATTGATGTGAAAGGGACACATTGAGTGGTTGCCACCCGCATGACCCAACTAGGGCTGGGGACAAACTGCAACCGAGGTACATGCCCTTAGCGGGAACCGAACCTGGGTCTCTCTGGACCGCAGGCCGACGCTCTAACAGCTGAACCAAACCGGCCAGGGCTGAGTTTCTTATAAATAGCTAAAATCATTTCTCTAAAACAAATTTATAAAACTCAAAAATACCCAGAGTGTGAATGGCTTTTTACAAAATTGAGGTGAAGATCACATAACATACAATTAACCACTAGAAAGTGTACAACTAAGTGGCATTTACCGCATTAGTAATGTTGTACAACCACCATTGATATCAAATCACCAATCTGCCTTTTGTCTCTGTGGGTTTAATTATTCTGGGTATTTAAAATAAATGGAATTAGACAATATGTGATCATTTGTATCTGGCTTCTTTCAGGTAGCATAATATTTTTAAGGTTTACTATACTTTGTAGTATGTATTAGATACTTAATTCCTTTTTTATGATTGAATAATATTCCACTATATATATATATATGTGTATATATATATATATATATATATATATATATATATGTCACATTTGGTTTGCCCATTCATACACTGACGGACACTTTATTGGGTTCGTTCCCTCTTTTACTATTGCGAGCAGTGCTACTACAAACATTTGTGCACATGTGTTTGAGTGCCTGTTTTCCATTCTTTTGGAGGAGTAGGATGGCTGGACTTTATGGGAGTTCTAGAGAATGTTTCTCAGGGTTGCTGGGAGAATCCATCAGAGTTAGGATGGTTGCAGGCATGTTGCACCATCCTGGACAACTAGGAGATGCTAAAAACAATTGGCATTCCATTTCCTTCTTTCTTCCTCTTCCTCTCATCCAATCTCCTCTTTTTCTCACTTGTTCTTTGCCAAAGCTCATGTGGATTTATTCAGGTCAGTGGGCCGGGTGGGGAGGTCGCTGTCTCAGGTTGCAGCAGACCAGATGTCATCTACAGCTCACCTGGAGACGAGGATAATTGCCCAGAGTTTAACTTCCAGTGTAGGAACTGGAATGTCCTGGAATTGAGGGTAAGAGAAGCAAGCAGTTCTCCAGGCCTTTTGGTTGGTCCAGTTACCAGCCATGGGCTCACAAAAGGGGATGAAGCAAATAGCCCATGAAAGGTTGCTCTCCAGATTCTAACTCCAAAGTGATGATTTTCCCAGAGCGCAACACAAAATCCAAGCACTGAGTTTCTAGAGCAAGAATTGGATTGAATTGACCACAAGATGGTATATTTGTTGGTCCAGGGTGGGCCTTTGGTTCTTGCAAGAAAATAGAATTCTAAGCTGTCAAAATTTGTGCCAAAGTTACTCTTCTTTTCCTTCCTTTGGTCTTTGATTCTGTGGTTCAGATAGACCATTATCTTCAAATATGTATAAAACAATAGCTAACATCTATTAAGTGTTTGCCATGTAATAGGTACATGATCTATATTAACCCAATTCTTGTAACAACCCGATTACTGTGAACTGACTTGTGTCCCTCCAAAATTCGTAAACAGAAGCCCCTATCCCCTCATGTGACTGTATTGGAAATATGGGAATGTAAGAAAGTGATGAAGGTTAAATAAGGTTTATGTCTTTGACAGAGAGTTAAGTCACTGGACCAAGGCCACATAGCCGGTAAGTGGCAGGGCCAAGATTTGGACCCTGGGTATCTGGCAAGAGACTGTGCCCTTAACCTTGAGGCCATAGTCACCTCAAAAGTTTTATTGCAAGCGAACTATCCAAAAGATCAGAGTCACTCTCTTCATTACCTGCAACTGTGGTGTTAGCCCTTACTTAAAATCTTTGACTAAGGGAAGTAGAGGAGAAGAAAAAGGGGGTGACTTGCCAGTTATCCCCACACATACCATGAGTGGTGTGCCTCATTCAGTAGGCGTGCCACCTTATGAGAGATAATTTTGTACATCTTTTCCCAATTCTGTATTCAGTGACATCATGTTGGTAGGTTGAAATCCGCCATGGTGGGAGTATTTACACCACAGAAATTGGCAAACACTACAAATAGAGATTTTTCACTGGAGAGCCAGTTGTTAAACATTTACTGGTATACTGCTTCAAACCACATCAAAACACAGAAGTGAATGGCAGCACGGAATGGCCCTGGTCCTACAGGAGTTTGCCTGGTAAGCATCTTATTTGGTTTTCTTTGGATAAAATCACAAATCCTTAAGATGTTGAAGCTAGAAAGGCTCTTAAAGATAGTTAAGCTCAACTTCTCATTTCATAGATGGAAACCAGGGCCCAGAGAGGGCAAGTGAGTTGTCTAAAGTCACACAGCACATCACAGCAATTCATGTTACTTTGCATCTATTTAGTCCAAGCCTGTAGATCTATCTAGTTGGGGGGGGGGGGTGCCAGTGGTTTCCTGGCATAGGCTAGACATTGATGCTGCTATTTGGGGAGATATTTTGTGAGGATGGGGTAGTGTTTTCCGGATTTCCTGGCTGTTCCCTCTTCCTGCACTTCCACACCCCACAGGGTGTAGTAGAGAGATAAGCAAGATGCAAACACTGTCATCAATAATGCAGCCTCTTCTGTCTCTGAGCGGAGTCCATAGAAGTCGATGCAAATAGCACAGCTTGTAAATGTGCAGATTGGATCAGAGCCCTAAAGTGCACCCTAGAAAACACGGCTGCGTGTTCTTCATCTACAGCTAATTATAACTTTATTCATTACAGTCTGGCTCATAAGATTATAGACCTAAATCAGGAATAGAATATGTGTTACATATATATTTTTGTAATACTTTTCCTCCGTCAGAAGTGAGTCTCTGCCTCTATCGGGAGGCGCGAAGTCAGAGTCCCATCCCCAAGTCAGGCATCTGCAATGTGGCATTTTCTGTCGCCACCCCACACTTTGCTCAAAGCAACGTGGAGGTGTTAATCAACTCAGAGAGCGCCCGCCCCACCCATTTCGCCCGACAAATCAGAGCGACTGTCAAAGGAAGATGTAAAAGGAGTTATTAATCTTTGGGGCCAAATGTTTTTAATTATGTACGTACAGTATTCAAATTAGGTTAAAAACAGTTTCGGTTTTCCCTCTGCGGTTTCTCCCGCAGTGCGGTGCGGCGCGGCGTGAAGGGAGAGGCGCATTTAGGATTTTTCTTGTTGCAGAGGGTTTGACTTCCAAATGTCGAATCCCAGGGTTCAGTCCTGGGACCTCTTCTATTCTGTCTGGTTCTCTCCTTAGGAGACAATCTAATCCTTGGATTTATTTATTTATTTATTTATTTATTTATTTATTTATTTATTTATTGCTAATCTTCACCTGAGGATATTTTTCCATTGATTTTTAGATAGAGTGGAAGAAAGGTTGACTGGGAATAAAACCCAAGACAGTTTGGTCTGTGGGCTGCTGTTCTAACCACTGAGCCAAACCAGCCAGGGCCAATCCTTGGTTTTAAATATCATCTATATGCGAATGACATCAGAATTTGTATCTATAGAATTTGTATGGGTGCACCCAACTCCGGTATCACATAACAATAGTCTTCTTGAGATCTCTCCTTGGATGCCTCATAGACATCTCAAACCTTAACCTGCTCAAAATCAAACTGTTTTTTTCTCTCTCAAACATGGCCTCTCAGAGACGCCCCCAGGAATAGTGCTCTTCACAGTTACTCGTTAAACAGCAGTGTCCATTTATTTGCTCACCTTGCAGATTCGGGAGTCATTCTGGATTCTTCTTTCCCTCACTTCCCGTGTCAATGAGCAAGGCCAATGGGCTGTGCCTGTAATGATATCCCAGATCTCTCTCTCCCTCAGCGTCGCTGGTACCCTGTGTCCCAGCAGCCATCGTCTCCCCTCGGGGCTGCAGCAACAACCTCCCGCTAATTTCCTTGCTTCTGTCCAGCCTTTCCACAGTTCATTCTCTACCCAGCAGCCAGAGGGATGCTTTAACAATAAACAATTGGACCCCTCCTCTCCTGCTTATAATTTTCTAATGGTTTAGGGATAAGCTCCAAGCCCTTAGGGATCTGGCCTCTGCCCCCTTCTGCTTTCGTCTCTGTTTTCCTACTGTACTTTGGGTTCCTTGAACTTCCTAACTCACTCCTACCCGGGGCCTTCGACTTGCTGTTTCTTCACCCTGGAAGACTTCTTCCTGTTCTTAGCCTGGTTGGAATCCTTCAAATGCCACGTCCTCAGTGAGTCCTTTCTGGGTGGGCTGAGCCCGGGCAGGGAGAGGGATGATGAAGCCCCCTCTACTTCCTTGAAGAGAGTTGTGTCCTGTCTCCAACATGTCTTCATGAAGAGGGAATTCTCATAAGTAACCAGGAGCTGAAAGGAAGGGAGGGCTGACCGCCCCCAAATAGCCAGAGTGGCCCGCAGTGGCTGTGAGTTCAGTGGTAGGTGATGAATGATGACAACCCATTGAGCAGACCTTGCCTTTGGGTCACTTTGGGTCCTGGTTCCTAGACAGAAAGCATCGCCATGCATAGAACTGTGCCATTCTTTTAATACCTTTCCAAAAACTCTGATTCCCAGTCAGATGCTCTCTCTCATTCCACTTGGGTTCTGCTCTTCCTGAGGACAGGAAGCAAGCTTGTCGCTTCTCTGTCCTCCATGCTGGGCACCGTGCCCGCACACAGTAGGCACTCTGTGAAGCAATGGGGAAAGACTGCTGGTTGCAGGCATGATTGTGACAGTAAAGATTTGCCTTGTCTTCCTGGAGTTGCCTTTTCTCCATACTGTGGGACGATGCATGCATGAGGTCACGAGGGGTCTTACCCACCTTTCTCAGCATCCTCACAATGCCTGGAACAGTGCTGCACATTTAATGGGGTCTCAGCACATTTCTGTAGAACTGAATTAATCACTGAGGGGACCAATCTGTAGTCATCCTCTCAATTTAATGAAAAGGACCAATGGTGATACAGGCTGAGTCTGTGTCTCCCAGCATCCTGGTGTCCCAGTGAGTAAAAAGGTAGGTGTGGTCTCCTGACATTTTGGGAGGAGCAAAGGGGACAGTTGATATGGTGTTGAAGTCTGCTTTGGGGGTTTCCTCTGGAGAAAAGAGAGTTTTCCCCTTTTATTGAAGATGCCAAATGAGGCCTGGCATGAAACATGGATTCATATGTTTTTCTGTGTGCAAACAATATGTCCATTATAGAACAGTTTTCTATTTCCTCATCTGACTTGAAAGGGTGGCGCTTTGTATAAACCACATTGTTTGAGCTGAAAATTGAATTCTACAGATTTCATTTTGATAAGAGAATTCTGGTTTCGTCGCCAACCAACATTTTAAGAAGTCACATAAAGAAGCAAGGCCTTGAAAATGCATTTTCTTAGCAAGCTAATTCTGGTAGGTAGCATCCTTCTCCACACTCACTTAACTTGCTGCATCCTGAACAGTCTTTGTTTAACCAGAAGTGTGTGCTGGTTAAGGCCATAGTCTTGGCCTAAATACCCTGTCTCCTCTTTTGTGGCACCTTCCATGTGTATGTCGCATAGGCTATGTCGCTGATGCCAGAACCATCACCATCATCATCATCACCATCATCATCAACATTCACACCCATCGAGATGTCTCTAGGTGCCAGGCATCTGGCTAAACACTTTATATGCATTGTCTTGTTTAATACCTCATAAGCCTGATGGGGGAGATTGCATTGCTATTCCCATTTTACAGATGGGGAAATGGAGCTCAGAGGGGTTAAATATCTTGTCCAAGGTCATTGGGTTGGTACAATGTGGAGCTGCCTGGGCAATGCAAAGTGTGTACTCTTGAGCACTGCCTAGTGCATAACACAGTGACGAGCACCGCCCATTCCCTGGGGGCCTTGATCCTCTGCAGTAACTTTGGGAGACCCCTCTGCATGGTGGGAAGAGTGGCAGTGTTCCCGTCAGGCAGACCTCAGTCCTAACCCCAGCACTATCACTGGTATCGGTTAGGCGACCTTGGCCCAGTTGTTTAATCGAGGGCAGCTTTAAAAGGAAGATGAGAATAGTATTTGTGCCCTGGTTGGCTTATCAGTGGTTGGAGCATCAGCCTGCAGACCAGAGAGTCCCAGGTTTGGTTCCCGCTAGGGGCATGTACCAAAAAAAAAAAAAAATAAATAAATAGTATTTGTGAAATGCACATGCCTGCAATACAGTAGGTGCTTAATAATAACATTCTAACAGTTATTAGGCACTTACTGTATGCCAGACTAAGAACTTTGTTTTCATGGACCATCTCATTCAATCCTCAAAATTACTCCATGAGGTTGGTGCTTTTACTCTGTCTTCATTCTATAGATGGTAAATTGTGGCTGAGAGAGATTGTTACTTGACAGACACCAGTTTTAGAGTCAGAAACACCTGAGTGTGAAAGGCAACTCTTCCAACTTATTCTTGACCCGGCAAAAACCCCTTTATATCTCTGAAGCTTGGTGTCCACACCTAATATGTGAATTACCACCTCGTTTGGGTGTGGTAGACACGGAGTGACTAAAGTAGGTAACAGAGTCGGAAACGTTCATTTCTTTCCCTTTGCTCTCAGGGACCCCCACCCCATCACCTCCCTCTAAATTCCCATAGTATGTTATGTTTTTCTTGTGACCTGTATTACCAAGTGCCTCCAATGTTGGGTTCTAGCCTCTTAAGAGAAGAGGTTATGTCATCTCTGTCTTGGTCCCTCACCACACCTTTCATAGAAGCTGGCCCATTATAGGCATTAACACACAAACACACGAATATATGAAATACATTATGTGTGAACAAAGAAGGTGCTCCCCCAGCTGGAGGCTCCGTGGCTGAGCTTCAGTGGAGCTGACAGCTTTGGCTTAGCTCGCGGGCAGCGCTGTGGACGGAAACCTGTCTCTCCATCACCACAGCGGTCCCCTGACAGCAAGGGGACGTTGTAGCCAGTCACCCTCTGATATGAAAGTAGTCAGAAAGCCCGGAGTCCGTGTGCCAGAGGAGAAATGCTTCGCAGCCGTGGCGCCGTGGAGGAAGGACGAACCGGGAGGCAAGCTGCTAGCATGCTCCAGGGTTTGCCTCTCGGTAATGTGAGTTTTGCAGTCTGGCCAGGAGTGAGCTTCTTACCATAAACATTCAGGGCATGCTGCTTATGTTTTAAAAGTGACGTGTTTTAATTTCCAGCCAAAAATACTATATGTTTGGATTGCAGTTTCTCAAGTTGCTAAAAAATTATTCTGAGGAGATGAAAACCTGCCATGCGGTGGAGGAAGCAGCCTGATGTTTAATGCAAAGGCTAAATCAGTTCTCTGGGAAGCATGGTCTTCTCTTCAGGCCATGACAGTGGACGCTGCCGAGCGAGGCCATCTTCGGTCTCCCACGCCTTGGTGTCATCTGTGGTCAACTTGGATTCTTGAGGGTGTAAAACAAGGTCAAGACAATCTGTTGGAATGATTTCCTTTGTTAGGGGTATATATATCTCAGATAAAATAGGGGAGGTTAAGTTGCAGTCACAAACACGCTCAATTTCTAATGTCTTAGGAGAAAAAGGTTCTTTTCTTGCTCACCTTACGTGGTGCTCAGAGGTTGGCAGGAGGGACCTTGTCTGCATGGTGGTGCAGCCACCACCTTGCATGTGGCGAACTGCTAGCCCAGTCACCATGGGAGGGAGAGCGCTCTGGAGGAGCACGATGGTGACTGGACAGTTAAAGGCTCTTGCCCAGAAGCAACGTGGGTCACCTCTGCTGACCAATCATGGGTGAGGACTGGTCACCTGGCTGCATCCAGCCACAAGGAGCCAGGACATGCAACCTTATTCTGTGCCTGGAAGGAGGACCAGACATCAGCAAGCAGCACCAACATGTTCCACATTGGGTATTGAATGCACATGAAACCATCGTGAGAAAAGAGAGAAATCATTATTATATCTCAGGGGAAGAGAAAGCTTGACTCTTAGATTTTTAAAAAAATCCATTCTGAGCTGGCTACAAGATGATTTTTTCTCTCTCTCCTCCAACTTCTAAGGAATTGTTTATAAATTCTCTCTGTACTTGAAAAACAACTGAGCCATTAGAGTTGAGATGGATTCTCTGGTGAGTGAGTGAGTGAGTGAGAGAGAGTGTGTATGTATGTGTGTGTGTGTGTGTGTGTGTGTGTGTGTAGTGTAGTTAGCAGAGCAGAAGATAGAGACAGAAAGTGCTTTAGTCTAGTGTGATCCAAATCCTTCCCTGAGCCACCCAAGGAATTAGAAGTGATTGGAAAGCTGGTAAATCTGTAATGTCCAGTCTAATGGTTTGGTCTTCAACAGGCTCTTTATAGACCTTCTAAAGCAGAAGATTCAACAGACCTTGTGGTTGGAGATCACCTCCTTTTTTCAAGTAGTTCGGTGACACTGGGTCTCAAAGTATGTCCAGGTTCGACGTCAAGGCAGGCAGGCTCACACCTGGCCTGCCCCGCAGGAAGAAGAGTGCCAAGCCAGGTGACATGCCAACCTCTCCCCTCTGTCCATACCCAAGCTCAAATTTGGTCCTCCCAACAAACCTCTGCAGTAGACTGAGCATCATTATCCCCATTTTTCAGAGGGAAGACCTGAGGCCTAGAGAGAGAAAATCATTTGTTCAAGGTTGCTAGGTTCGTAAGTGCTAGAGTCAGGATTTAAACTTAGGCATAGGAACATCAGGTCCAAAGCTCTCTTCATTGCAGTTTCTATGGGAGCTAGGAGTCTATCTGTCCCTAGTTCTCTGTTATTAACTGAAATGTTTGCATCTTCCCCAAATTCATATGTCGAAGCCCTAACCCTCAATGCGGTGGTATTAAGAGGTTTGGCCTTTGGGGAATAATTAGATTTAGATGAGGCCATGAGGGTAGAGCCCCCATGATGGAATTAGTGTTCTTATTAGAAGAGGAAGAGACCAGAACATGATGTCTCTCTCTCTCTCTCTCTCTCTCTCTCTCTCTCTCTCTCTCGGTCTCTCTCTCTCTTCCCCTCTTTCTCCACCATGTATGCGCATAGCAAGAAGGTGGCTGTCTATGAGTCAGGAAGAGATTTCACCAGGAACTACCTTGATCTTGGAGTTTTTACTCTCCAGAACTATGAGAAATAAATGTCTGTTGTTTAAGCCACCCAATCTATAACGCAGGCATACCTCAGAGATATAACAGGTTCTGCCCTAGACCACCACAGCAAAGTGAATATCACAATGAAGTGAGTCACGCACACTTTTTTTTTTTTTGGTTTCCCAAATATAAAAGTTACGTTTTCATTATACTATAGTCTACTAAGTGTGCAATAACATTATGTCTAAAAAAAACCAAAACCCGTATATATCGTTATTAAAAAATACTTTATTGCTGAAAAAATGCTAACCATCCCCCGAGCCTTCAGCGAGTGATATTCTTTTTGCTGGTGGAGAGTCTTGCCTTAGTAACATCAACAATGACTGGTCACAGATCACCATAGCAAATAGAATGATGATGAAGACATTTGAAATATTGCCAGCATTATCAAAGTTTGACGTAAAGTGAGCAAATACTGTTGGGAAAATGGCGCCGATAGACTTGCTCAACATAGGGTTGCTACAAACCTTCAATATGCGAAACATTCGGTGCCCGTGAAGCACAGCCAAGTGGAGTGCAACGAAGGGAGACAGGCCTGTCTTTTGTTACAGCAGCGGGAGCAGACTAAGACATTCACCTTCTTCTTATGAACAGCCTGAAACTCAAACACACATACTAGGTGTCGGGGAAACCTCCCTCTTACTCAGCCTCTTTGGCCTATTCAGGTCCTCAAGTAATTGAGCAAGGCCGTCCCTCGCTCGGGAGGGCAGTCTGCTTTGCTCAGTCTATCAGTTCAAACACTGATCTAATCCAAAAACACCCTTGCCGGCACACCTAGAATAATGTTTTACCAAATGTCTGGGCCCATCAAATCGACATATAAAATGAACCATCACAATAGGTAGCCAGTGATCATTTAATTAATTACCAGTTAATTCATTAAAGAGTGAAAATGTTATTGCTGCCAGGTCCCTTATCACCATAGGTGCAGGCTCCTGTCGATGGCCCTGAAATTGTCCTGAGCCAGGCTCACACTGCAGAAGCTGCCCTGTCACCCCCACAGTCCCCGGGCACGTGTCTGTGTGAGCCAGCTGCATTGTTGGCGATGAGCTCTCAGAGGGCTTCCCTGGGCTCCTGTCGTCTCCCCCAAATCCTCTCCATCGACATCTTAGCTTCTCTCTGCTGCTGGTCTCTAGGACTGAGACCTGCGTGGATGAGGTTGGCCGGGTACAAGCACCATCTGGAGAAACTGTCCTCCTTCATCCCCTCCCACTCAGGGTGCACATTCCCCGCAACGCCCCCCGTGTTAATCCACCAGCGTTCTGTAATGAGCCCTTCACCATCCGACTTGTGCTGAACCAAGCTTTCCATAGACACATGTGGAGCGTGTGATGCCGGTACCAGCAGGGCCTTCAGCAGCCAGATCGTGTGGCCTGACACTTCTGTCTGCGTTTGCGTCCGTGCACCCGCAGGTGTTTATGGGCTCGCTGTCACACCTCGCGTGGGAAGAGTGATGGCTCTTCCTGAGCGCTTTGTTCTCACCACCTCTGGAGGTCACTGCCAGTGACTGAGCTCTCTGCTGGTCTCCACTGGACCAAGTCCAGGCTGTTCCCAGCGACTGTCTTCATGACTCTCATTGGAAACTGGATGTTTGTGTGCCCCCACCCCTCAAGGTCACATGTTAACACCTAATCCCCAATGTGATGGTATTTGGAGGAGGAGCCTTTGGGAGGTGATCAGGTCATGAGGGTGGAGCCCTCATGAACAGCAGTATGAGTGCCCTTATAAAAGACGCCCCAGAGAGCTCCCCTGACCCTCCAGTTATGTGAGAAACAATGAAAAGTTGTCTGTCTATGAAACAGAAAGTGGTCTCTCACCAGACCCCAAGTCTGCTAGCGCCTTGATCTTGGACTTCCCAGCCTCCAGAACTGTGAGAGACAAGTTTCCGTTGTCTGAAAGCCGTCCAGCCTGGCACGTCTGTCAGAGCATCCTGAACAGACTAAGGGCTATTCCTATGAAGCGCACTCTGGATGGTGCAGAAAGAGGCAGAATCCAAGATCCACGGAGATTTTCTTACCCTCCCCAGTACTTCAAGGCTTAGTCTTTGATCCTTTGTTTACACATGTCCAGGGCAGGGGTGCGTGTTACCACCAAAGGCAACATGTCTTATTGCTAATAGCCCGGGCAATAACAGTAATAGTACCACTATGAGAATAACAATTATTCCACGTATCATTTGTAGAGCACTTCCATATGCCAAGTGCTAAGCACTTCACATGGATTATCTCACTTAATCCTCTCAAGAACTCTATGAGGTGATGCTTTTATTATTTCTATTTTATAGACAAGGATGCTGACGCACAGAGGCGTTAAGGAACAGCTAAGTAGTGATTTAAATCTAGGTTGTGTAACTCCAAGGCTTGAACATTTAAATACTTTGTTGCATTCTCTCTCTCTCTCTCTCTCTCTCTCTCTCTCTCTCTCTCTCTCCCCCCTCTTGGCTCTAGGTTTGCTCTTTTAAAACTCACAGGCCAAGTCTTCTCCCTCTTTCCCATGGCAGCCCTTCAGAGTTTTGCAAACAGCAATCATATCCCCTGAACTATGTACTTTTCCATGAAGAGCTCCAACGCAGATCCTTTCCTATTCTTCCTATGACATGGCTGCCGACCTCTCCCCATCAGGTTTTTTTTTTAGTTTTTAAAAAATGACCTGGCCGGTTTGGCTCAGCGGTTGGAGCGTTGTCCTGCGGACCAGAGAGTCCCGGGTTCGGTTCCTGCTAGGGGCACGTACCACACACACACACAAAAATATGGAACGCTTCACGAATGACAGGTTTGCCAACCTCCTCAAGGCTCCAGGTGGTTGTGCCCTCTTTGAAAAGTCAGAAGTGAGCATAGGCTCAGGTAACAGATAAGAACAGGACTCTCACCTTCCTTATTTGGGACACTGGGAAACTTGTGTTAATACAGCCCAAGAGCACCAGGGAACCCACATCTGGAATGCTGCCTCCTTCCTGGCGCCGTGCACACAAAATCCTCAGTGGGGATTTTCTCATTGGCTGTAGCTGCTAAGTCTCTCCTTCCTGTTGTGTACTGGAGCAGTTGTCATTTTGAACCTGAGAGCTGGACCTGACCATCACATGTTAAGAATCTTAAGCAATGGCAGCCAAGCTTTCCAAGACGTCTTGCCTGCGAGTAAGTGACCGGTAGTTTCGCACTCGCCCTGGCTGGCAAAGTCATCGGCTTTGTCAGTCTCGAGAAGTAGCGGTGCAAAAGGAAAGGTAAGATCTGAAGTCAGAAGACCTGGGTTCTAGTCCCAGGTCTGAACCTGTTCAACTAGCTGAGCGATGTTGGGCCAGTGTTTCATCTCCCACGGGCAACATGCCATCATTAACGGGTTAAATTCAGCTGTGTCTGGAGATGCAGCCCGACTCCTGGGTTTGAATCCTGGCTCTGCTGCTAATAAGCTGTGTGACCTGAGGCAGGTTACATAATCTCTCTTTGATCCAGTTTTCTCACCTACCGAGTGGGAAAACTAGTAGCGCTGCATTAAGGGTTGCTTTGAGGACAGGCAGTTAATGGACGTAAAATACCAAGAACATTACCTGGTATGTAGGAAAAGCGGTATTAAATTACCATTTACATTTGTGATTTGACAATAATTGTGCACGATAAAAGTACAGTGAGAGTGAACTCTGTTGTTTTCTGTGTTGATGTACTTATTTAAATGATAGTACATTAAATGATTCAATATTTATGTCATAGAACATGGGACATAGCATATGACCAGAGGAAAACGAGTCACATTCTTGAGGTTATGCTTACTAAAACAAGAATGATTTAGAGCCGTATGTGATCACCAGAGTCAGCTTTTTTCTTTTTTTATTTAACCTGCACACACCCCTCCCCTAGCTAAGATTTGCTGGAGTGAAGTGGGATGGGGTTGGGTGCGCAGTACAGAGGACAAAGGGGGGGGGGGAGTGGAACAGAAAGAAGAGAGAAAAAGCAAAAGTATTCAATGATCTCCAGGTCAAAGGAACCCTAGGTCCCGCCCTTTACCCCACTCAGACCCCCAGATGAAAACTGAAGTGGTGGGGGTGATGGCAACTCCTGACGGCCTTGGGGGTGCAAGGGCGCAGAGAGCTCTTGCCTTGCCTCTGAGCAGAGCATGGAGGAAGCAAGTCTTGCAGAATCTCCCTGCAGGGTGGGGAGCAGTTGCCCTGAGGTGGCTGTGCAAGGGGACGGGAGAGAGGACCTGAGAGAGCCCCCCAGAGTTTCCCTGGTCCACAGGGCGTCATGGAAGACACTGAGAAAGCCAGTGGGTTTGCCATGTGCTGATTGGCCTAAGTCTGGTTTAGACCAATCATCCCTGGAGCCGAGGGTGGAGTCGAGTCACAGGCTATTTCACAATGGAGCGTGAGTGGGCTGGAGGTGGGAGTGATAACCTCACATCCACCTGCCTTGGCGCTACACCCTGGGTGGCACTGGGTGTGATTCAGTGGCTGAAGATAAGGGCTTGGCCATCAAGAAAACCTAGCTTTGAATCCTAGTTTCACCCAACTTTGGCTTCAGGGACAACAATACCAATCTCAGTACGTGTTAGGACAAGTTAGTGACCTTGTGTATAAGAATTCCTGAACACAGTGCCTGATCCAGGGCAAGAGCTTAAAGATGGTAGCTATCAACCTTTTGGTTGCTAGATTGTAACCTACTTGAGGGAATGAGTGCATCTCTGAGCCCCTGAGCTCAGCCAGGTGCCCAGCAGGGAATAGGTCAGGTCTTCAGAACATGTGTGTTTGATGGATGGGTCAACACCTGCAACCCCTCTCTTACTCAGGAGGGTGCCGCTCACAAATAAAACCCTCCTCTCTCAGGTGATTTGGCCCTCGTGCTGTTTCAGAATGGAGGACCCTTCACGGTTCTCTGTCTAGAAGCTTCCAGAAAAGATAGTTCTCAGCACAGGTACAGTACTTTATAGGAAATGGGAAAGTAACAACGTCTACTCTTAAGGTTGTTGTGAAGATTAAATGAGCTAGTTCTGGGCTTAGAGTAGTGCCTGGCTCCTGGTGAGCCAGCAGTAAGGGTCTAACTGTTCATGCCATTAGCAAGGGCAGTGGTCAAGGGCACAGAACCTGGACCTAGTCTGCCTGGGTTTAAGTATCAAGTCTGCCATGAGAATTTGGGCTAATCACTTAATCCCCTTGTACCCCGGGTTTTTAATCCTCAAATGGGGATAATAATAGGATCTATCTCTTAGGACTGAAAATTAAGTAAGTGAAGATGTGTAAAGAAATGGTCCTTGGCATCTAGAAAATGCTATATATTTAAAAAAATTTTTACAATTAAAATGGTTTTTGTAAGTACAGCAACCTTGAAAGATCCTCTCCCCAGGAATTAAAATGCCTCTGATGAGCGAAGCCTGCTGAGCAAAGGGGAGCTCTCATGCCCTCAGGCTCCGGGACCAAGATGCTGGATGATCCCCACATATTCCGGGTTCCCAAGACGCTGGACGACCCCCACATATTCCGGGTTCCCAAGACGCTGGACGACCCCCACATATTCCGGGTTCCCATGGTGGGATAGGGGTTGCTGAGTCCCAATTTGCCACTGATGTCACCGGGATAGTTTTGTTCTCCTATTCGTGTCGCATTGGCCCAGGCATAAAAGAATTCGTTGAAGCCAAGGTTTCTTTCGGCCCGCGAGGCCGTGGCCGAGCTTCCTCCAGGGAAATCCGTTCTAACACAGGCTGGGAGGGAGCCAAGTCGTAATGCGGTGTCCTTTGAAGGTGCGCCCAGCTTCACCATTTCAAATGCAATATGCTTATTGCCAGTCTGATTTTTATTGGGAAAAAGCAGTGGTATACTTTCCAAGTCCCTGGGGTCTGAATTAAAAGAAAGGAAGTACTTTAAAAAATCAAATCCAATAGCAGGACTGGGAAGCATGCTGTTAGGCAAGGGTATCGCCGACCACGGAAGCTGCTTCCACACCAAGCCCCGAGACAAAGCCCCGTGGTAATTGCATTTGGAGGTCCCAGAGGCTCCGGTGATGGGGGCCAGCTTCTCTCGGAGCCCTGTCTGTGTCGCAGAGCCATCTATTCCCAAAGCCACAGCTGCGGAGTCCCTACGATTCCCAGCCCTGTGCCCTGGTGTATTTGCTGGTAAGATGGCCACTGTCTTCATTAAACAGACGAGGAAACTGAACATCAGATTTTATTTTTTTAAAAGAAAACAAACAAACAAACAAAAAGCTTTTCTATAGTTACACTGTAAGTGGCAGAGGTGAGAGCTAATCCGAGGGATTTTATTTTTTAATATCAAAACCGATGTGCTTTCCATAGGCCAGTACTTTTCAAATTGCCGACTGAGACCTACTAGCGAATCATGAAATCACTTTAGTGGGTTGCAACCAGCATTTTGAAAAACGAAATAAAATAGAACGGAAAATATGACTGCATTGCATGGGTAAGGATAACTAGTGTTTCATGACACGTGTGTATATATAGTATGTATATATCCACACATACATATATGTAACTCTAACATGCATTTGCATGTTCTGGATGATGCAAAATGCATTTCCTATTATGGGTCACAGTCAAAACATTTGAGAAAGCCACTGTTTTAGGCCATCGTGCTTTACAGCTGCAAGAGCTAACATTTACTAAGATTTTACTGTGTGTTTAAAATTTTTACATATGTGGGGTTAATTAATCATGACAGTAATATTACAAGTTAATATCATCCCTGCTTACAGATGAGGAGACTGAAGTTCGGAGAGATGAAATAATTTGCCCCAGGTCACAGAGTTGATATGCAGCAAAGCCTGAGTTTGGACCTAGATGGTCTGGCTTTACTAGCTGTGTGCTCAGATGCCAGAGGCCCCCTGACCACCGGCACCATCCGGTCAAGTCCACAGGTCTGTGAAATCCGATGCCCCTTGGAGTGACTGGCTCTGTTCCAGGCTTCGTCACCTCGGTCTGTCCCCTCTCTATTTTCATGAGCAAGTCAGGCTTGCAGACCCCTCTGTTGAATCTGTAGCTTCAAATTGCTCTCATCCTCCTATATTTTAGATTAATTAACCTCCTAATTATTTAGACATTCATTCACCAACTTGTGTGCAATTCAAATCTATTACACTTCAGGGGCCGTGTCTATATCATGTGTATTCTGCTGTAAATCCCACGTGGTTGGAGAAGAAGACGGGGGAGGTTTGTAGAATCAATTTTTAAAAATTCCGATGCATTTCTGAGGCATCTGAAGTGTTGATGAGATAGCTGGGGTTCTTGGGTGCTTGACTTTTAAATTCACATTTCTGAAAAGCAAGATACAAAATTGATTATACAGTATGATCTCAACTGTGTTAAAAATGTATATAGAAAGGATTGGAAGGAAGTGAACAGTGGTTGCCTCTGGGTGGTGGGGTGATGGGTGATTTCGATTTTCTCCTTTTGTGTTTTTTACCCCCCTAAATTTCCTGCAGTTGGTAAAGAGTGTGGCTTTAAAAATTCACTAAGTAAAAGTTAATTTCCAGGTAGAATATGGGATTGTATGTCATTTTAAGGGACGAGTGCAGTTTGTAAGCCAAATGCATCATGCTTCTGGCACGGATTAGGAATGTCAGAGCAGCTCGCTAGCAGGGCCTGAGTCACATGGCGTATCATATGACATGGTGAGACCCTGGCCGCGTGACTGCTACCCGCTCTTTTCCTGATACCTCACCCTGATTTGGGGAACGGTCAGACCGGAGCCTAGATTCTGCGTCTGACAGTTAGTCCCACGGGTAGGGTGAGGACCAGTTGCTCTAAGCAAACCATGGCAGAGCGTGCCTTCCTAGACTGTGCAGTTGCCCTGGGCTGAGCTCTTGTCTGTTTCTTCTTTGTACCTCCTAAGGCCATGCGTGGCATCTGGCCCAGGAGCTGTACTACACGTGCGAGGAATAAATGTGTGTGTTCCTCAGCTTCTCAAGGAAACACATATTTGAGGCTCTGCTTAATGCAGAAGGACAGTATGGGTTTGGTTTTTGTTTTTATTTTATTTTATTATTATTTTTCTTTATTGATTTTAAAGAGAGAGAAAGGGAGAGGGCGAGAGAGATAGAAACATCAATGAGAGAGAACATTGATTGGCCGTCTCCCACATGCCCCCCACTGGGGATTGGGCCCACAACCTGGGCATGTGCCCTGACCGGGAATCGAACCAGTGACCTCTTGGTGCATGGGTCGATGCTCAACCACTGAGCCACACCGACTAGGCTGTATGTTTATTTTTTTTTTTTTTATCCTCACCCGAGGACATTTTTCCATTTTTTGTTCAGGTAGAGTAGGAGGGGGAGAGAGGAACAGAGAGAGAGAAACATCGACGCGAAGGGACACATCGAGTGGCTGCCACCCGCACGACTGACCAGAGCCGGGGACAAACTGCAACCGAGGTACATGCCCTTAGCGGGAACCGAACCCGGGTCTCTCGGGACCGCAGGCCGACGCTCTAACCGCTGAGCCAAACCGGCCAGGGCTGTTTATTTTAAGTAATAGGACTGAGTGACCCTGGAAACAAGAGAGTAGCTTGTCCCAGTGTCTGTCCTGAGCTGCATTTGGGGAGGTGCCGAGCTCTGTCCCAGCCACAGGCAGGAGGCAGTATAATGACCATTGGTGTTAGAATGCCTTTAGTTTCTCATCTAAAATAATAATAGGCCTGGCTGGTTTGGCTCAGCGGTTAGAGTGTCAGCCTGCGGTCCAGAGAGACTGGGGTTCGGTTCCCGCTAAGGGCACGTATCTCGGTTGCAGTTTGTCCCTGGCCCTGATTGGGTTGTGTGGGTGGCAGCCACTTGATGTGTCCCTTTCACGTTGATGTTTCTCTCTCTCTTTCTACCTCTCTCTCTCTCCCACTCTGTCTGAACAACAACAACAAAAAAGTGTCCTCGGGTGAAGATAAAAAATAATAAAAAATATAATGAAAAACCATAGTGCTCACTACCATGGGTTGTTGTGAAGATTAAATGAGAGAATACAGAGAAAACTTTAGAGCGGAGCCTGGCACATGCTAGGTGCTCAGAAAATGTAGCCGGTGACAATGATGGCTGAGTGATTCTTGGAGGTGCGGTGCTGAGACTGGCAGGACGTGAGTCATATGTGTAGCCCTGAAGTGGGAGTGGCGGCAACATCTGAACCAGAAGGACTGACAATGGGGGAGGTGTGCTTTCCAGGGAAAAGCCAGAATGGAGTTACTGGAAGATGGATGAAATGGTTGGGTGGGTGGGTGGGTGGAGGGGATGGAGTGGTGAAGTGGACACGTGAGTTCATTGCCTTGGACAGAGGAGAACATAGGATTTTAGAGCAGCAGAAGACCAGTCTTTGAGTCCCCAGTCTTTCATGTACTGCCTGAGTAAATCACTTATAATTCTGGGCCTCAATACCTTTTGGTCAGGCTTAACTTTCACCAATGACCCTGTTTCCTAAGGAGTTCACTCTGATTTCTTTTTTTTTTTTTTATCCTCACCCGAGGACATTTTTCCATTTTTTGTTCAGGTAGAGTAGGAGGGAGGGAGAGGAACAGAGAGAGAGAAAAACATCGATGTGAAAGGGACACATCGAGTGGCTGCCACCCGCACGACCGACCAGGGCTGGGGACAAACTGCAACCGAGGTACGTGCCCTTAGCGGGAACCGAACCCAGGTCTCTCTGGACCGCAGGCCGACGCTCTAACCACTGAGCAAAACCAGCCAGGGCGCTATTTGTTCTTTTTTAATCACTTTCCATGTGTTAACATATTTAATATTCACAACAAACCTAGGAGGTGGGTGCTATTATTGTCTTATTTTATGGATGGGGAAACTGAGGCAACGGTCATTTAAATAACTTGCCCAAGATTACACAACTAGTTAGCAACAGGACTGAGATACAAACCCATGCAACATTGATGCAGAATGTCCCTTTTAGCCCATGGCAACACACTGCCTCTCTGGCTTTAAGGCACTGGTGAAAGTCAAGGACAGTCACAGGGACCGAGAAGGCCTTTGGGCTTCCAGACCCTCAATCACAGAGAGTAACACATTTAAATTCTTGACATTGTTTCCAAGTGAAAACTTCATTCCAGTCACAGAGATACATTGACAGACCCCAAAGAGGAAGATGCTTGTCATGGAGCCTCAGTCTGTGTCCCGTTACTGGACCACCCGACGTAAGATGCACAACAAATCAAAGTGTGTTCATAATCTTGAAATCATCTTGTGACAAGAACAATGACATTGCATTCTGCACGTAGGCATTCCAATCATGTATTAAGGACAAACATTTAAAGCATACCGAAATTCTGTTCGTTTGACTTTTAAGTATTTCATATACCAAAGCCTTAAAAACAGAAACAAGTTGGGGCTCTGGGAGAGCCCTGTTTAAATGACCCCCTGCCTCGGATTCTCCTGTCTCCTGCCTTACCCACCCTTCTCTACAATATCAGGGTGGACATTTCTAAGTTGGTACTTGCCATGTCACATTGAGCTTGAATATCTAGAGTGCCTAAAAGTGTAGACTTGACAGACAGGTGCTTAGGTTCAAATGCTATCTCTGCCATTTGCTCGCTGTGAGGACCTGGGGAAGTCATTTAACCTTTCTGGGCCTCGATTTTCGTACCCGTAAAATAAGAATAATCACCGTGCCCACCCTCAGAACTGTTGTGAGGACTGAGCGAGTTGCAGCCAATGAAGAGCTCAGTCTGTGCCTGGCATGGACGAGCTCAGTAATGTTCGCTGTTACTGGGATGAGCATGACGACGTCCTCCTCGCCTCTCTTGGAGTTTGTGCTCTTTGAGAGCAGGAGTCACATTTTATTCGTCTTTCTACCCCCAGAACTCCCAAGAATTGGGCCCAGAATAGGTACTTCCAAAAAGTCTGTGAAATAAATGAGAAAAGTAATTCTGTAAAGGTGGGCTAACTGTACCTATCCTAGAGGGTTGTGGTGAAGATCAAAAGAAAGAAATGGTGCTAAAGGTAAACTGTAAAAATGGGGTGGATGTCCCTTTCCTCTCTTGCCCACCCTTCTTCCAGACCCAGGCCTCCTTCACAAGGGTGCCAACTTAATCCACAGGCCGCTCATGGACAGCACCCGACCAATAGAGCCAAGCAGGCAAGTACTGGCCAACCACCGCCAGGGAGGTAGGTGCTGACCAATCACCATCAAGAAGGTAGAACTGACCAATCACCATCAAGAAGGTGGAATCTTTCCAATCACCATCAAGAAGGTGGAATCTGACCAATCACCATCAAGAAGGTGGAATCTGACCAATCACCATCAAATAGGGAGGTGCTGACCAACCACACCAGGCAGGCAGGTGCTGACCAGTCCCCAGCCTGCAGGGTTATTCTGACCTGTTACCAGCACTGATAACAAACACCTGTGAGAGGAGGGCACGGGAAGCAGAGAGGCCCAGATCCAGACACGCCTGTGGCTCAGTTGGTACCTAGGGAAGCCCAGGCCCTATGTTCAGAAACTGGGGGCTCTGAGGTTGGAGGGGCCTTGGCCGTCCTCGAGTGGAGATTGCCCTCAGGGAGGAGGGACTGCCAAGGCGAAGGGCCTTCTCTCACCCAGCACGAGTTGTGGGAGCTACTGCTCTGCTTCATCCTCGTTAACGACCTGGTGCGATTGGGGCAGCGTTGCCCGCCCCCCCGCCCCGGCCCCCGCTTCCATCTGTGTATGACACCTTTGGCTGCCCTGCCCTGTTGCACAAGAAGGGCGCTAGGAGAACTGAAATCGCCGGCAGCTTTGTCTTGGGCACAGACCGTGCTCTGCGTGGAGGTGCAGTTCCTGTTAGACCGGGTCTTGATGGTGGTGTAGTAGAGCAGGGAGGGGGCCGGGGGAGCCTGGGTCGGCTTTGTCTGTACCCTCTTGAACTGTGTTTCTAACCGTCTTACCTGGTCTTCCTTTCATAGTAAGTGCAGTGCTCAGAGCGCCGTGGGCTGCGTCCGGGGATGGTGCCGGCAGGGGTCCGCAGTATGCGTGGAAAAGAAATCTGCGAGACCCCACCAGCTCTGCACACTTGGTTGGGTTGGCGGGGACTTGTGGCCCCCTGTGGCTTTGAAAAAGTGTTACAATCTGTGACCCATCCTCTGAGGTGTTTTTCCCTCGTCTTGTTCTCAGAGATTTGTTTATTCAAATCTCAGAGAATTCATCTATCCCTTCAGTCGCTGGTTCTGAGAACCCACTACAAACTTGGGGCGGCCACTGTGACGGAGACAGATGGCCCCTGCCGGTCTGGAGGCTGACCCTAGAGGGAGAGACCACTACTGTGCGCTGTTCTAACAAAGAGCCAGATAAAACGAGTACTGACTGGAGGAACAAATCGTCTGTTACAAGAATCACTGGAGGGGTGAATATTATTTTAAAATAATATTAGGGAGATCGTGTAGAGAAGGGATTCTGTGAACTGGACTTTGAAAGACAAGGAGGAAATTCAATAGAAAAAGGATGGGAGAAAACCCTTACCAGAATACTTTGTAAAACGGGAGGAAGAATAATTGTGGGCTATTTTCATGATCATTATTTGCAAAGGATGGTATTTGACGAGGAGAGGGATTCAGGAAATGAAGGCATGGCCCCTACATTTGAGGACAGAAGGGAGAAGGGGATAACGGCATGACATGTGGCCAGTGTGCTGGTGCTATAATCATGGCACAAATGAAATATTTTGGGACCATGGAGAAGGGAGATGATCACATGTCACAAAATAGTTGGCATTTGGCTATATTTCTCTTTTTAGCTTCTGCTTAGTTCATGATTTCCTGGGAAATGTCATCTTCTTCTCTCCCCTCACTCCTTGGTCTTCATGTCGCATCTTTTCTACAAACAGATTGGAAGGCAATTAGTCCATCTCATACTAACAGCTACCACTTATGGCCTGGCTATCGTACACGGTACCTGTGAAATCCTCAATACCGGTGTATTAGTTACTTATCGCTACATAACAAGTTACCCCAAAAGTTAATGCTCTGAAACCACAAGCACTTACTCTGTCATAGTTCCTGGGAGTTGAGAATCTGCACACGGCTTGGCTGGAGCCACAACCCAGCCTCTCACAGCTACATTCAAGGTGCTGGCGGGGCTGCAGTCACATGGAGGCTGGGTGTGGGGAAGGATCTGCTTCCAAATTCACTCATAGTGTTGTTGGCAGGGGTCAGCTCCCCGTGGGCTGGAGGCTGCCCTCTGGTCCTTGCCATGTGGACTGTGAGGGCAGCTCACAGCCAGGGGGCAGGGGCAGAGAGGGAGTATGTGCAACATGGAAGTCACTGTCTCTTCTAACCTGATCTTGGTAGTGACATTTCATCACTTTTGCTCTGTTCTGTCTGTCACTGGGTATAGCTATGCTCAAGAGAAGGTTCCATGAGGGTGTAGATACCAAGAGTCAGGGTCGTTAGGCGGCACACCACCCCGTATGAGAGGGTTCGCTCCTGTTTTAGAAAAGGAATCTGACCCTTGGAGACCTTGCTCAGGCTCACACGCGATCTGAGCGGTTTACATTTGAACTGGAATCACTCTTTCTCTAAATCCTTCTTCCCACCGCCTCACACTGTCTCCTATGGCTGATGAACGTCTCCAAGCGCCTCCCACGCCCAGAGTCACCTGTTCGGGGGGCTTGGCTGGCAGCTACCCAGCTCCATGCTGAGGCTCAGACCACCAGGCCTGCGTGACTTTTCTCCTCGCCCTGATCTCAAGAGCGCTTTTTCCATGCTGGTCTGGGACAGTGGCGAGTCCAGGAAAGGCCACATAGTGGATGTCCGTGAGCCTCCCTTCCCTGAGAGCCCCGGCTCCCCCTGCCCAGGGTCTCGTTGAAAGCACTCGAGTGCGAACAGGCACCTTGCAGTGATGTCCTTTTCCACGGACGATTAATCAGGAGCCTCTCCGGGTGGTTTGACACAGATGGAGGTAAGAGAGAGAGCCAGATCGTAAATCCAAATAAATTTATAGCCTCACCATCCATCCCATATTACATCAGGAAGGCTGTGTTTCCCTCTAGTTCTTGAAGATACGGGAGAGGTTTTACATGTCCAGAGCTCGGCACTGAGGGACTAAATGCACCAGGCAGGTTTTTGATCGAGAGTAACCAATGGGACATTGTTTTGGACCAACTTAAGATCTTGCTTTGCTGATAGGAGCAGCATTATGGAAGGTGCACAAGAAAGTCTTAGGGCACTTAATACATGCTGCTTTACGCTATAGTTCTTTCTTATTTTATTTATTTATTTTGAATTTAAATGTTCTATTGTTAACACTATTACAGATGTCCTCCATTGTGCCCCCCTTTGTCCACCTGGTCCACCAGCCCTACCCCCTCACCACACTATCGTCTGCGTCCATGGTGTACACATATATGTTCTCTTTCTTGTTTTCAATCTTCCTCTGTTTCAAAACTTCTCAAAGATTACTATCTTTATATCTCTACATATCCAAACATATCTTGTTAATGGTAGCTAGCCAGTACCTTTCTTTTCAGGAAATATGTAACCATCTCCTGAATGAATCGAAACAGCCCTGTTGACACGAAGGTCAGCTCGGCCGTTTCTTTCTCCGAAGCCGGAGTGATCGAACCAGCTCTCTGAACGCGCAGCAGCTCACGTCTGCAGCACCCGGCTCCATCTATCTGGCCAGGAGGTGGTGTGCATGAATTTGCTATTTCACATGTAAGGCTTCTGTGGTTCCTTAAGAAATGTTCTGATGAGACTGTGTTCGTGCTGAGTCCGTTCCTGTCTGGCTCCTGGGTCTGCCTACATGAAACTCTCACCCTCTCTGCGCCACGGTTTCCTCTTGCTCAAGGTTGGGAACAGGAAACCATTCTCTGTTTCAGGATGAGTAAAGACAGACAAGTTTCTCAGGGAAAAAACCAGGCATTAGCCCAGGGACCAGATCTCTGTGTAAAAATTGCTTTGTTTCTTTATTTTTTAAAAATTTATTGATTGATTTGTTTTAGAAAGAAAGAGGAAAGGAGAGAGAGAGAGAGAGAGAGAGAGAGAGAGAGAGAGAAACAGTGATTTGTTGTTGCACTTATTTATGCATTTGTTAGTTGATTCTTGTATGTGCCTGACTGGGGATTGAACCCGCAAGCTTGGCGTATCAGGATGATGCTCTAACGAACTGAGCTACCCAGCCAGGACAAAAGTTGCTTTGTTTCTGATATTGTCCCTTTTAGGGGGAGGTGGTAAAAAAAATTTACCTTGTTTTGCCACTTTCTTGCCACGTGGCATTGGTTCAGTAAAATACATTCTAGACCTAACTCTCCTTGTCTCTATAATGAGATGATTATTACTGTCTTGCTTACCTCACAGAGTTAAGGTGGGGATCACTAGAAATAATGACTATAAGCCACTCCATGATATGATATTAATGATGACAATAATGATTGCAATAGCTATCATGTATCACACAGTTACTGTGTGTTGGGAAATGTACTAAGTGTTTCACATGAATTATTGCAGTTAATCCTCATAACAGTCCTGTGAAGTGAATAGTATTAGCCCCAATCTATAGATGAGGAAGCTGAGGCCTAGAAAGGTTGAGTGACTTGCCCAAGGTTACACAGCTAGTAAGTTATGGAGCTAAGATTCAAACTCAGGCAGTTCAACTCCCAAACCCACGAACTTGTGTAATTTGCATAAAACTGTCTCATACTATATAACAATGTATACATATAGGGTTTTATTAACCATCCCCACCTTTTATACAAGTGTAAAGACTTGCTATTTTATTTTTCACATTTAGTCACAGTGAAATCTGTGGTCTTTCACAACATAAAAAGCACGTAAAGCTTTCAACATGGGTGTCTAGACCATCCAGTGGGGGAGAGGACAGTTTTTCAACCAATGGTGCTGGGAAAACTGGATATCCATCTGCAAAACAATGAAGTGAGACCCGTCCCTTATGCCATAGACAAAACTAACTCAAAATGGGTTAAATGTCTAAACATAGGAGCTAAAACAATAGAACTTTTTGAAGAAAACCAAGGGGAAAATCTTTATAACATGGGATTTGGTGATGACTTCTTGTATATAACATCAAAAGCATAGCAATGAAAGAAAAATTAGATGGATTGTATACAAAGGCATAGACAACCCACAGAATGGGAGGAAATATGTACAAGTTATTTATCTGGTAAGGCATTAATATCCAGAATACGTAAAGAATTCCTACAACTCAATTAACAACAACCAAAAATCCGATTAAAAAATGGGCAAAGGGCTTCCATAGACATTTCTTCAAACAAGATAGACAGACGGCCAACAAGCACATGAACAATGCTAAACATCATTGATCATTAGAGAGATGCAAATCAAAATCAAAAGGAGACCCCATTTCACACCAATTAGAAAGGCCAGAATAAAAAATAGAAAATAACAACTGTTGACAAGGATACGGAGACATCGGAAACCGATGCATTGCTAGTGGAAATATAAAGTGGGTCAGCTGCTGTGGAAAACTGTTACTCAAAAGTTATATATGGAATTACTATATGATCTAGGAATTGCACTTCTAGGTATATGCCCCCAAAAACTGAAAGCAAGGACTCAAACCAATAAGTGCACAACAGTGTTTATAGTGACATTATTCACAATGGCCCAAAGGTGGAATTAACCTAAGTGTCCACAACAGATGGTACATGTGGTATAGAGCAGGTCCTAGACTCTGCCTTCTCATGAATATAATGGAATAATATTCAGCTTTAAAAAGGAGTGACATTTCCATGTATAATATGTATGAACCTTGAAGATATTATGCTAAGTGTAATAAGCCAGATGCAAAAGGACAAACATGATATGGTTCTACCCATGTGAGATACTTGGAATAGATAAATTCATCAAGACAGAAAGTAGAATAGAGCTTACCAGGAGCTGGGAGAAGGGGGGAATAAGAAGTTATTGTCTAATGGGTATAGTTTCTGTTTAGGATCGTAAAACACTTCTAGAAACAAAGGGTGGTGATCATTACACAACACTGTGAGTATACTTAATGCCAGTGAATTATGCACTTAACAATGGTTCAAATAATGAAATTTGTTATGTATATTTTACGACATTAAAAACTTTTTTAAAAAGAGCATGTGAGAAATCTTACCTTGAGATATTTAGATCTTGTTAATTTGCCTTTTTTTTTTTGGTCACTAAAACTCTTTTATTATATTTTACACTATTTAAAATAGTTACAGTTCTTTGAATAAAACAGAAAATACAGATAAACCAAAAGGGAAAAATTAAAACATTCATTATCCTAGAGACAGCCCCATTTAAAACCCGAGGCTCCTTCCAGATCATCTTTCTCTTCCACTTTCCTTCTTGTTCCCTGCGGTGCAGTTCTGCACCCTTCCATTCTCTAGGAGCGTTGAGGTCACCTTCCTTTGTGAGTGCTCATCTATATCAGAGTTTGGTCTTACCAGTCCAATGGGTGGAAAAACACTTTTTGAAAACCAAGAGAAGTGATGAAACACTGAAAAGGAGCCAAGAAATGTGTGATCAGAATTCTCCGATTCATGCTGAGACCATTTGGAAGTTGCATGGAAAGGCCAACTTACACCACACTGTGCCCAGAAGTCTCTGAAGGCATGTGGTCAGAGGAATGATCTGCGCATTTGATGTAGTCCAGATCACAGAGGAAAGTTGTTATTATTATTATTATTTTTAGTTCCTACCTGTCCTCCATTTTTGCCTCTTTATTTGGGTTGTAGGGCAAGGTCTAGCTGTGTTATTGGTCAAGATGTTATTTATTTGAAGATAAAGTCCCAGGTCTTCCTGAGCAAGAGCATGAATGAACACTACCTTTACCTTTCAGAGTATGCATAGGGTTCTGTGCGACTCATTGCAGTGTGTGGATTTCTGTTATTCACTATTTGTGCGTGTTACGTGCTGTTGTGTTGGCTTCAACTCCTGGCGACCTCGTGAATGAGTGATGTCCACAATGTCCTGTCCTCAACAGCCTTGCTCAGCTCCTGTAGACTCATGCCTATGGCTTCCTTTATGGAGTCAATCCATCTCATCTTTAGTCTTCCTCTTCGGCTGCTGCCTTCCATTTTCCCCAGCGCAGTTGTTTCTCCTAGAAAACTCTGCCTTCTTAGGACACACCTGTCCTGGACAGTTTGAGTTTGATCATTTTTGCCTATTCTCTACTTACCATAATATTCCCTATTTACCATGATATCAAAGATACATTGATGGTTTCCTTTCTAAGGAGCAAATGAACTTCTGCTCAGTAGGGGGTGCCTTTCCTGTTGAGTAACAGAGGGTATGCTGAGGAAGGTTGGCTCTGAACAGGGAATCATCAGAAGATTTACCCTCCATGGCCTAGACTCCTGCTCCATGTGGTTGTTCAGAAGAAGAAAACATTGCTAAGCTTAGACTTTTGCTCATAGGGTCAGGAGAAAGAGCGAAGGAGAGCCTGGTGCCTAGGGGCAAGGCAGCTATGCTGCTAATTTGGCACATTCCCTACAGGGCTGTCTTCCTCCCTTCTCAAGTATGGTTCCATGATGCAGGGAGAACCCAAATCCAGAATTTCTATTTTCATTACTTTAGGTTTTCCTTAAGCACATCTAATAATTCCCATTTTCTCTTGGCTCTTTGTCTCAGTTCCACCCTTTTGTCCACTCATGTTCCTGGGCCCCGAGGCCCACTCGGGCTGGCTTCCTTTTGTTTCTATTGCTGGTCCTTAAATTTTGCCCTGGGTGGGACATGACGAGGCTGCGGGGTCTTCTGCGAGCCAGCACAGAGCTTGGTGTGTTTCTTCTCCCGGGAGACATTCCAGATGGCCAGGTTTGCCCTGATCCTCTCCATAGTTCTACTTAGCACTTAAAGCCATTGTAATTCTTTCCCCAAATAGTTCTTAAAGGTTCATTAATTAATTCACTCCTTCGACAAATATTTATAAAGCACTTACATTCCAGGGTCTCTGTTAAGCACAGAGGATATATTTATGAATGAAAAAATCCCTCTTCCAGAATTCAGTTGCAATGAAGAAATACTTAGGTTTTTAGCACTTTACACCAAATTCCCTGTGATGGTTCTTAAACTGTGAGTGTAATCTCAGTGTCTAGGGAACACAGAGTAGGTGAGGTGAACCTTCCTGTTCTTTCTTTTCCTTTGCTCCTAGGACATCATAAGCCTGACCATCTTCCTTCCTCTCTGACCAATTTTTCAATGTTGGTATTAGTTAGGATCCTATCCTAGGTTCTCTCCTCTCTTTCTATCTGTCCTTTTTATCATACCGTGTCCCCCTACCCCCCGCCCCGGATAATTTCCCCCACCTGCCTGGGATTTTAGTTACCACCAAGTACTGATGAATTCTCAGTCTATGTCTCCAGGTGGGGCACCTGTCCGGAGCTCCCTCTGCCGTGTGTCCCCCTGCCTCCCGGCTGTGTGTCCACATACACTTGCAATTCAGCACATGGAGGTCTTCATCTTTCTCCAAAACCCTTCCTTTCCTATCACAATCATCTCCCTCCTAGTCCCTGGAGCCAGAAACCTAGAACTTGAGCAACTAGTCTAGTAACTTTCTGTTACCCACACTCCTTCTCCTCACTGAGAGGTTGAGTCCTAACATTCTGCACATCTCACTCTCTCTAGATTCTCATAACTGTCCTTCTCCCTTAGTCCAAGCCAGTGGCTTTCAAACTGTTTTACTGGGGTCCTTTCAGGGACTCCTGATGTTGGATTGGAAAGGGGTATTGAGCAGGTAGGAGTTGGGGCTTCTCATCCCTGATTTAAACAGAGCAATCGAACACCAATCAGAAAGAATATATGTACCCCCATGTTTGTAGCAGCACTATTTACAATAGCTAAGATCTGGAAACAGCCCAAGTGTCCATCAGTAGACAAATGGATAAAAAAGCTGTGGTACATATACACAATGGAGTACTACGTAGCTGTAAGAAAGAAAGATCTCTTATCCTTTGAGACGACATGGAGGGACCTGGAAAGTATCATCCGAAGTGAAACAAGCCAAACCGAGAAAGACAAGTATCATATGAGCTCACTTATTTGTGGAATATAATGAACATAACAGTCTGAGGAATGGGGTAGTCCCAGAGATGTGGAAGTGGGGTACAGACTGACAATCCCCAGAAGAGGGGGTGGTGGGGGAGAGATAAACCACAGAACTTATATGCATGTATGCATGAACAGTGGACATGGACAACAAACTGGGGACAGGGCAGGGAGGGAGGGGGAGGGGGGAATCAGTGGGGGAAAAAGGAGAAACATCTGTAACAAAAATTAATTAATAAAAAATAAAATAAAATAAACAGAGCAATTGCATGTGTATCTGTTTTGCATATTTGAAGAGCAACCCATGGCTGCAAATTTGAAAACCATTGGTCTTAGATCCTTACCATTTTTTTCCTGGATTTTTGCAGGGCTGCCGCTGATCATGCTCTCTGTTCTGTCACTGTCTAGTCCAGTGGTTCTTAACCTTTTCTTGACTGTCACGCATTATTCCTGTGGTCAGGAATAAACACTCGATGTACATACATTTATGCAATTAGAATGCAAGTGAATGAATGTGGTGCTACTATAAGCATCACCTTGAATCCACTGTAATTTATTAACACAAGTAAATCCTCTTTGGTCTTTACCTATTATCTGTGATAAATGACTTGCAACACATCTCACACACAATCCTCACTCTGCTCTAACCCACTCGCCACACTGCTACCACCCTCCATGCGTGGGAAATCTCAGTCACTCTCTTGTTTGACACCCTTCAGTGACTCCCAATTGGCTCTCAGATGGGTTTTAAGCTTTTCAGTGTAACTGACAAGTTCCGCTGTGATCTGGTCCTTACTAACCATCCCAGCTTCAGCTGTTCTCCGACTACTCATGCCCAGCCCCCCACCCAGCACACCCGGGGGAGTGGGCTTCTGGGCTGTGGCTCTGGTGCTTCCTCCTGCCCATCACTGTCCCTCCTCTCCTCTCCCTTCTGCCTGTGTCGAATTCCAAATAAATTGTTTTTTAGAGGAACCTTTCATTTCTCCCAGTAATTGCTACCCATGGGCTCTCTCAACCTCTTCTTCCTTTCTCACTGAGTAGCAAGGATATTTAGTCACATCTTAATTTGATAATTTTTCAGTCTGTTTATTTTTTAAATGACTTGTTCCTGTGTTACTCAGTCCTGATCTTTTTTAGCTATTCATTTTGAAAAATAATTCAAATGTATGGCGAAGTTGCAATACAGCAATGCCTTCCTTATACCCTTCACCTGGCTTCAACAATTATTAACATTTTGCCACATTTGCTTCTGTCTTTTCCTCCTTCTCATATATATGTATGTGTATGCATTTTTGTGCACACTCACTCTTATTATTATTATTATTTGCTTAAACAATTGAGAGTAAATTGTAGATACCAATACCCTGTGTCCAATAGAAGATCTCCTGGAAAGTTTTTTTTTACTTATCCATAATATAATAATCAAGTTCTGGGTATTTAACATTGATAATAATTCATTTGCCAGTAAGAGAGTTCATATTCATGTTTTTAATAGTCCGAATACTATTCTTGACAGTGAGTATTTTGCTTCGTGGCCCTGACCACTTCCTTTGCTCCCACATGGCCTCTTCGGTCTTCCATTACAATGAACATGACACTGAACCGTGTGTGCTCATTTAGGTGTTTCAGTCTTTCTCACCAGATTGAAAACTTCTTGAGAACAGAAGCATTATCTTATTAATCCTTGTCTCTTCAATGTCTATGATCCAAATGAATTCAGTACTGAGTCTTGAATGAATAACTTGGACATGTGGAACCCTAAATCCCTGATGACACTTGTCTGTTCGCTGGGGGCTTCTCTCCTGACTTATTAGGCGCAGGAATGATGGTAAGTGGGCTGGGATGATGGAGCCGGCGCTGAGCATGAGAAGGCCCTGCTTGTAACCCCACCCCGTAAGGCAGCCTGCGGCAAGTGATCTCAGCTTTGTGAATTTCTGTTTCTTCCTTTGTATTATGAGGTGGATGTTATTTGTTCTGCCTACCTCACTGGGGTGCTGGGAAGATCAAATGAGAGAATGAGTGTAAAAATGTTTCGAAATCGTGGTGTTACTCCAGAGGCAATACGGTGGTCTACCACTGGGAGTGCTCTTGGTTTCAGGTCAGTGGGGATTGCCGTGCTGCAATACCCCAGACACACTCCAGGGTTCTTGCTCTGCCTTCCAAGATGCTGAGAGAGCTGGGTTTTGTACATAAGCACAGAGACCAACAGTTGCTATGGGCCTCTCAAGCTGGGTTCACTGCAGCAGGGTGAGGGGTATAGCTCCACAATGGATATCCACATCAAATCGCAGAGCGTGACCTTATTCGGAAAACAGAGTCTTTGCAGATTGAGTTTTAAGATGAGGTCATACTGATTTAGGGTAGGCGCTAAACTTAATGGCTGCTCTCCTTATAAGAAGATCATGTGAACACACACGTGGAAGAAGGCCCACGGAGGCAGAGATTAGAGTGATGCCGCTACAAGCCAAGGAACACCAAGGACTGCCAGCAACCACCGGAAGCCAGGAACAGGCAAAAAAGGATTCTTCCCTAGAGCCTTCAGAGGACGCATGGCCCTGCTGACACCTTGATTCCAAACTTTGTTTCCAGAAATGTGAGAGAATGCATTTCTGTTATTTTAAGTCCACTTGTTTGTTATGACAGTCCTAGGAAAGAAACACAGAGACTTTCTCCTTGCCACGTCCATGATATCTGTTAGCAGAACTTTCCTGCTGGAGTTGAGTCATCAGATGAGTAGAGGAGGTGGGAAGGGGTAGAACCAGGTTACTAAGGGAACTTAGTGCCCAACTGTGCCCCCCCCCCCGTATAGATACTAATCTCTGGTCTGCTCAGGGGACAGAGCAGGAGGGGCTCTGGTTGGCACTAGGGGTATGCCCCATTTTTTTCCATAGTCTCAGAAAACTGCTTTGAGGCAAGAGGGTACAGAGCCCGAGCTCTCCACCTTGGGCCCCAACATCCTCAGGATGGGCTCCATGGTTGGTTCCATTGGCACCTTCAGCTTGTGAGCTCACTGAACATTGGGAGGGTTTGTCACAGCCTCAAGGGGTTGGCTCAGTTACTAGCGTAGTCTGGGGTTTGGGGCCTGTGCCTGCTGGTGCTGTTTGATGCTGAAGGAGATACTACCTCTGTGATCTGAGTGCCTTCTCCCCTGTGCTAAGGCATGTCTGCACTAGGGCTGTTCTTCCCTGATCAGCAAAGACACGTTGCACACCTCAAGGTGCCCTTGTGGGCCACTGGCCCCTTGCCTGTCTTCTCCGGGGAAAAGACATCTGGGTGAGTGTCATGCCTTCGCCCTGGCTTGAGGGTATTTGAGAGGAGGAGAAGGGGGAAGGAGAATGGGAGGGCACATAGCTAAGAGTCTTCTCCTCAAATTGAAATAAGCTCCAGGGGCCCACTCACTCCCATTATTGTGAGGTCACAGAAAGGAGCAGCCACAGCAGGGGTGGAAAAGATTCATGAAATCACCTGGCTCATTGCCCTCTTCCATGTTCCATGCCACCAGGATGGCAGGGGTTGGCACATGTTCCTGGCAGCTGAGCTCTTGAATACCCAAGGCCACACAGTGGCAGAGTTGATGGCTGAGCTCATTGGGCCAATGCCTAGCTGCTCATCTGGGAAGTTCTACGGGGTTCTCACTTGTAATCAGCAAACGCAGACTCCTCACCTTAGGGACTATCAGACTGAGCTTCTCGAGATCATTGAAGATGGCTGATAATGAATGCGAAGTGACTCATGTCATATTTAAGCAAGACTCTGGGTGTGCGTGTGAATGGGAATTGCTCAAAATCATGTTGGGGTGCTGCGGACTACATCAAAGCCTCGCTGTGGCGGGGAGGGCGTGGGAGACGATCAATGGCGAATTTCAATACTAACAGGAAGCAGTGACCTGAGAATCCGTCTAGAGAATGATGAGTGGTGGCCGTGGTTGATTGTGTCTTCATATTCTCCAGAAGACACTTTGTTGCTTTCTAATTTCTTTAGGGAGAAAAAGTAAGAGGTGTATCGTAGCCTTATGTAAGCATCAAATAGGGTATAATCAAGTCACCACAGTCAACATGGAAAAGTTAGGGCCAGAGCTGCTCACGAGAGAGGAAGGAGGAACGATGGTCTGGCCTGGCCCCTCTTCTCTCCCCAGCTCGGTGGGGTTTGGCCCACTGCAAATGATCCTAGTGGAAAACTCCAAAGGATGGATGTCCATGTGGTTGACGTAGCAGAAGAGCTTCAGGACACTACCCGTGCAACTTGGTACCGAGAGCCGCCCTGGCTGACGACAGCTGGATTTACTTCTTGCTTCACAGTCATGACACCCCCTGTAACAATAGCTAAGGGAGCCAACCAGAATCAAACTGGTTAGTTTATAACCTTATTCCTTTGTTCGGAGGAAAGGGATGGGTCAGATGGGGGAAGTGGGCCAAAGGGTTTCTCTTCAGTCTCAAATGGATATTAATTGTGTTGTAACTTCACTCTGGTGATAGGAGGGCCCCCTAGCAAGAATGAACTTTTTCCAATTTTTTCAGGAAAAAAAGGTACTGTGACAGATTAGCATTCAGTCTAAAGGAGCAAGGTATTGATGCCATTGAGGCCAAACCATAGTCCTCTATTTCTAGCTGACATCCCGAAAAGCCTCATATATCCAGCCCTTTAGAAAGTTTTAATAGCAGATGGGAACAATTGAATGTTTTAAGGTTACTTGAAGAAGGTGAAGGATTTCAAAATACATGACCCCAGAAGCTATAGGACAAAGGGAGACACTGAAACTTTTTTTCCATGGAGTAGAAATGGAAGAAACAGCTTTGGGACAAAGAACCCAAATATTGGGCTTGAAATCAAAGGTCCTGGGTTCAAGCCCAGCTGTGTGACCTAGGGCAAGCCATTTCACCAAAATTTTCTCTTTGGTAAAATAAAGCAATAAGCCCATTAAAAATTGTTATAAGGGCCCGGCCCATGTGGCTCAGTGAGTTCAATGTTGTCTCATGGACTGAGAGGTCCAGTTCGATTCCCAGGCAGGGCATGTGCCTGGGTTGCAGGCTCGATCCCCAGTAGGCGCTGTGCAGGAGGCAGCTGATCAATGTTTCTCTCTCTCATCAATGTTTCTCTTTCTTCCTTCCTCTTTCTCTAAACAACAACATCAGTCTTTAAAAACAATTATTATACGGATCAAATAATATATTTGACAGCACGTTCCTACCGTAAATGGCTGTGCTGAGATTGGGTGTGATGCTTCTCACCGCAGTTGTGTTCACAACACAAATGCCAAGAAACCCGGGGAGCCACGAGCATTGGGTTTAAGCTTAAGTGTTGCCCTTTTCTGAGAACAAAAGACCTAGGAATATTTTTTACTTGCAGGTGACTGGGGATACTTTTTCTCAGGCCTCTCTCACCAAAATATCTTATATTTCACTGGAAGTCCCTGGGTGAATCTGCCCACCCATTTGAGCTTTTGTTTCTTCATCCCTGAAATGAAGGGGTCTGACAGATTTCCACAGTGGTCCATTTCTGCTCCGGAGTCATGATTTCACAAACCTAGAGGAAAGCTGTGGATTGAGTCGAAATAGCTCTGTGGAGTACAGGTTACATATGAGGAAGTAAGGAGGGTGTGGCAGGACTCCAGAGTCTTTGGTTTTCTAGAACTTGAGCTCACAGTCTAGTCAGGACACCTGTGCCCAGGTAACTGGCACGGCTCGGAGACAGGGCCCACCACTTCGGAGTGCCACGGGAGTTTCAGGGCAGTTCCGAGAGGGAGGCATGGCTCATGGAAGGGAGAGGGGAGGGAGAAGCAGGGAGGGAAGTGGCCTTGACCTGGCTCTTGCCTGATGAGATGGTCTGGCAGGTGCAGCGTAACATGCATAGTGAGGAGCTGGTGCAAAGGCTTGGAGGCAGGAACTGGGAGGAGGCATATTCTGTTATTCACCTAAAGTCGTAACGAAAAGGAAAATTAAATAGATGCCGAGGTTGGGGGCGTTGCTCTTAGGTTCTGGATACAAGGCCTGACCCGGTGGTAACTGGTGCACGTTTCTGAATTAGTTGGCCTGAGTGTATTCCTTCTGTTCTCCTTATTGCAAGTGTACTTGGGTGCCAAGCTAAATCCTGGTAGGACTGGGTGCCCACACCCTACGTGCACGGTCCTCTGGGTGGAGGCAAATTTCCTGTCTGGGCACTGCCACTTTCCATTCATTTCACACACTGGTGTTTTGACATGTTAGTGCCTGGCCTGTTAACATGGAATAACAAGGGAGAGCGCCCAAAGGCGGTGCCCGGCTCCCGAGCTGGCGCCAGGCCAGGCCAGCCTTGTTTAGCTCCTTTCCCTGGGGTGGCAGGAAGGCAGCCACTTAACAGTTCCAGCTCCTCTGAGTGCTTCCAAACCAGGATCTCTCCAAATGTCAGGGAGGAGGAGAGTTTATGACTTGTCCTTTTATGATGTGCTTTTAAAGCCAGTTATTTCTAGAGCTAATAATTCTGATACCTCATTGAATTAGGCATTGGAAAAAAGAGGGTATACATTTTTAAACCCATGAAACTACAAGCAGATTGAGTGACTTAGTATTCTGGGTGAATGTTTTATAGTCTGTGGTTATTATTAGTATTAATATTAATAAGTGTTTATTCACACACACATACGCCCATGGGGCACTGGGCAGAGCTCATGGAGGGCTGAGCCTCTGTCCTCGGGGATCCACAGAAGGCTGTCTCTACGACACTGCGGTAAATCACATGAGTATTGTAACTGTCAAGGTTTTAAACACCTAAAAATCAGCACTATCATTAGCAATCAGTAATCACTGTTATAGAAGAATAAATCTTGTAATCTCCAAATTACCTGTTTGCACCAATTAGAGTTCAACTGATGAAACATACCAATCAAAGGGGAATTTACTTGAGGCACCTAAGCTTATCTAGGTTTAAAATTAAGAGAAAAAAAAAGGAACCCGCTGAGCTCCCAAACTGTTGTTTCTTAGCTCAGTCTGTGTTAGGGAGGATTTTCTAGAAACAGAGCTGACAAAGTACCCCCAGGCAGGAGGGAGCCCATTATTCATTTATTTGTTTATTTATTCATTTATTCCCTGCCTGCCTACAAAAAGAATTTGAGGTAGGTCACAATAAAAACACATATTCATAAGACAGCTTTTTAAAAAAAATCAAAGGGAAGGTTGGAAATCTCGGAGTGGAGTGGGGGCCATTGCTGGAACATTGAACTTCCACAATCTCCGGTGAGTCCCTTGACCAGCACTGTGCTGGGCTCCGCAGGAGGAAGAGGGGGAACAGACCTCTCCGTGGCCCGGAAGGAACTCCTGACCTGGGGTGAGACACGCACTGACTTCAGTTCTGAGCTTCTTAGCAGGCAGTGCACAGAGGAGTCTACGGGGTGGCTCGTTTTCAGCACGCAGTGAAAGTAAGCGGGTACACGGAGAGGTAGATCTCCCCACCGTTTTGTAAATACTGAAGAAACGTGGAAGGGACCCAGTAGGGAAAGGGTGCCAGTGTTTTTATCAATTTCCCAGAGATGTGGTCATTTCTTGGCGGGAGTTGGAGACAAGAGATGAAAATGCGGATCCACTGAGCCTTCCCTGGTCTGCTCAGGAGCTGCCGGAAGGCTGGATTTGGTGTTTGTGGCGAAGCCAGGGCGGGGGCGTGGGAGGTGGGGACTTAGAGCAGTCAGTGACCTGGAAGGAAAACCAGTCCCTGGGGGATTCGGCTCAGGAATTAGGAAGTGAAGTGGATGTCTAACCCAGGGACGCTCCTCCTAAGAGTCTCTCCACACTGTTGACTGTCGCTGACATAGTCCCAGCATCCCCTTTGTGCCCGTCCGAGGATCTTGGTCACAACACCATTTTCCCAGCCTCTTGCTGGCTATATTGATGGTTCTATATGGTTTTACTTCATACTTTCTCTCTAGGGAATTCTGTCATCATCGTATTAGGGCTCACTTTGTCTGTTTCGTTTTATCTTTTTGTTGTAAAGTTACTGTGTGTTTACCTTGATTTCTACCCTGAACGTGATGATGCTGTTATAATGGCAGACTTGTTGACGTGGGACCTGAGAGTATCTCTACACCAGGCCCCTGTTGGTAGGCAGCTTCCTGGATGACCTCCAAAGGTCGCTGCCTCCTGGCATTCCTGCTCGTGTGTGTCCCCTCCCACCCTGACTCGGGGTGACCAGTAGTGTTAGACACGGTGCCAGGTGCTATGGAGAGGACGGACGTAGGCTTTGACCTCATGGAGCTTGCAGACCTCATAGCACAGACAATAGCGGGGACAGCATGGGCTCCGGCACTGGACACGGCCTGCACCTGGCTCCGTGACATCGAGCGTGTTCTTAACCTCTCGGAGCCTCTGTTTCCTCATCTTTAAATCGAGCAAAGTGATAATCGCCTTGGAGGGTTTGGTGAGGATGAAACGTGACTGCGTATGAAGCACTCGGCAGTGTCCAGGTTTTGGTGGCTACTCCACAAATGTTATCCCTCCAGCTGCGCTAGGTGCTGAGAATATAGTGATGAATGGGAGGTTATCTCTGCCGTCAGGGGGCTCAGAACCCAGGGGAGGGGACAGATGCGTGCTCACTAAAGTTCAAGGCAGACTGACAAATACTGTAATAGCGGTAGACAGGGCAGGCAATGGGAACCCAAAGGAGAGCATAGGAAAAACGGCATGGAGACCGGGGCATTCTAACACGCCTTAGAGGGGGAGTAGGATTTTCATCAATGGAGTGAGGCAGGAGCACTGCAGGCAGAGATAGCCCTGAGATGTCAGAAGGGGTAAAACCTCCTGAGACTAAAAAATGGTAGACGTGCCCTAGCTCGTGGTCGTATCGCTTCCCTGTCGTGGGCTGTGATTCTGAGATCTGCGGACTGCTGCTGTTGACCTAGAAACGCTTCTTCCAACTCACGTCTTCCACAGGAGCAGGGAGTACTCCCTTCTTCACTACCAATTTCCAGCTCCTCACACCTGGTGGGCACTCAATCAATATTAAATAAATAGGTATATTTATATGTGTGAACAGCTGGTCCCAAACGAGAAGATCAAGGAAGTCTTTTTTCCATTTACACGACGTAAGTCATTTCCCTCGGGTACGTGTGGTGGCCGTTAATCCGACCACATGAGATCATTCTGTTCTGTCAAAGTCCCTCTGCCACGCAGTGCCTTCGCTTTCCTGGCTGTGCTGCCCGTTTCTGCCTCCTGTGCCAGGGTCTTCCTGTGGGATCCTGCTCAAACTCGGAAGCTACTGACACCTCCCTGGAGATGTCTTGAGTGCTCAGCACCCTGTCCTCAGCCCAGGTGGGGCAGACACAGCCGACTCTGAAGAAGCTTCACACCTTTTCCTTCACTGACTTCCACTTTGGTGTGCGTGTCACTTTGAAGCCAGAGCTCAACGGAGAGGTTCTACTACCACTAAACTACGAAGTCGCAAGGGCTGGCTAGTGGCGAAACTGTGCAGTGAGGGGGTGTGGGCCTTGGTGGGTCCCCACCTCACCCTGTTCTGATTCCCTTCTCTTCCCCAGTGCTTAAGACCCTCATGCTGTGTGTGTGTTTGTTTGTTTGTTTGTTTCTCCACTGAGACACCCATAGTACACTGTCCCTGGGGCTTACTCTGTCCCAAGCCTTTCCAAACTCACCCTGGGTTCCATTTCCTCTGAGACCTGATGTCTCTCTTCTGGGTACAATTTAATACACCATTTGATGCCTGTCCTGTGCCTGGATCACTCATCAGTTCACAGGGTGCAAAGATGAACAAAACAAGGTCTTGCTTCGTGATGAGAGTCACGAAGATGACGAACTAAACCATGCAGAGCTGTAACGGACAGTCCCCTTTCAACCTTTAGACCTGCATTTTACCAGGAGCTTTTTGAGGACAGTGGCTTACCTTCAAAACATTAAAAACAAATAAAAATAAAAATGTACAACTTGAAAAAAAAAACAACCCACCTTAAGAGCAATACTTATTCATTGTTGAACACTTGGAAAGTGAAGAAAAATATAAAATAGGGGACAAACTTTTGGGGGCTCTCACTACCTAAAAGCAAACCAGCCTTGGCATATTTTCCCCATCTTTTTTATGCATTTGAGAGCCTATGTTCACCTAATTTTGCATACCACTTGTGCTACTAAGCTCTCACTCCCAACCGCTTTGCAGTGTTATCAGACGCTGAAGAGTGACGCTAATGGCAGCAGGTAGGATTCCGAGTGGTCGGCTCTCTAGGAACACGCCCTTTTCTGCCAGCTTCGAAGACAAACCCTGCCTCCATGCAAGGGTCTCCCCAGCATGTTTGCGACTTAGCTGATCTGCTCAGCCCTTCTCTGAAGAAACAGCATCCTGAGCTGTAAGGTGTGAGCATTTCCAGTCTTCAGACTCTCTCCACCTCCTCCTTCCCCCACCCCAATTTCCCTGTCTCCAGTGAGCGATAATATCTTCCGTCTGAGCCTCTCTCCCTGCCTCCAGTGACTGTCTCCCCTGATGAATTCTCTCCGGGTGACTTTGGTATTTGCATATTTCCTCGCTTGAATATTCTGAGATGTTGGAACCCGAGACCAGGTTGACGCGATCAGGTACTTAGCTGAATGAGGCTTTCTCGGGAACTGCACAAATATTTGGAGTCGGGTGTGTGCCAGTAGGCAATTAATTGAAATGTGGACACAGCATGCTTTTGGAAGAAGGAGCTCCAAGTTGAGAAATTAGCTGTGGGAAGCAATCCTCCGCTAGATACAAAACAGTAATTTGGGAATTTTCTTTACCCCAAACGGAAACAGATTTGGTACAGAAAGAGAAAACAAGCCAAACCAAAACAAACAAACAAAGAACAAGTGTAGGATCAAGGCTGACCCCTGCATTCCTACAGCTGACAAGCATTCTCACAGACGCTGGCCTGGCCTTCCTGGAGGTGGAAGAGAGCCCAAGGTCGATGACAAGTCGGAGCAAACTTAGGACCCAAAGCAAGATGTCCTGACTCCAGCCCAGGGCACTTTCCATTTTCTAAGTTGATTGTCTACCTGGAGAACTGGATTATCATATCAGGAGCAAAAGAGCAAGGACTGCGATTTAAGCATTTTCCTGTCACCAATGACTTTGTGAATACATTTAGTAAAACCCACAGCACAACCAACGTACTCACTGACTGTACCTTCTCAGGAAGAGGAGCACATCTGACCAACCTTTACGGAGCTCCTGAGCCATGTCTGGCTGCCTGCTAAGCACCGGGGATGGAGGTGATTACAAACAGGGCCCCTGAATCCTCTTCAGAAATCTGAAGTCTCTGTGCCCATTCACAAATCTCTGTCTTCCAGGAGGATGGACCCATCTCCTTAAGATTTGTATATGTGATGTATAAGTAAAGGGGAGCTCTGACCATGACATTGCTTTAGGATTCAGTTTGTTTTAGGGTGATATGAAAATCACCTTTTTGTTGTTCGGGTACCTGGGGCCAGTGATCATGCGTAGGTTTCCCCTAGAACCTGGTTCTCAGAGGGTGGTCCCCGAACCAGAGGCATCAGCACCACCTGGGAACTTGTTAGAAATGCCCATTCTCAGGTCCAGCCCAGCCCTGCTGAATAGAAAACGCTGGAGGGGAACCCCACAATCTCTGCTTTAACAAGCCTTCCAAGGGGTTCTGATGCAGCTTGGAAAACCATTGCCCTAGAAGATTGTGCTTTGGAAATCTGGGTTTCCAAATGTCAGCATGAGGGATGTACTCTGTTTTTGATGATTGGACCCTCTTCATTTCAGAATGCCCAGATGAACTGTTTCTACACATTGCTGAGTGTTAAACTAGAAAGAATTTCCAAGTGATTCTTCGAAAAAAATTTTTTAAAAAATATTTTATCTTTATTGATTTTAGAGAGAGAGGAAGGGGGAGAGAGAGAGAAACATTGATGAGAGAGAACATCAACTGGCCGCCTCCTACATGCCCCCCACTGGGGATGGGGCCCACAACCTGGGCATGTGCCCTGACTGGGAATCGAATTGGCGACCTCTTGGTGGGTTGACACTCAACCACTGAGCCACACCGGGGCCGGGCTCATTCTTTGAAATTTAACTGACCTGCACGGCCAGACACAACTCTGGTAGCCCAGCCTATTTCCAGTAGGTACAAAATTTCCACACTTTAAAGTTTCATGGAGCGACTAAGTTAATCGATTGCTTAATCTGTTATTTTTAGAATTTCACTTCCTTACCTCATGTGAAAGTTTATTCAAATGGAAACATTTTATTACCCCAAAATGTTTTCCTGTGTACTTGAACATGTTACTAAGGAAACCAGTTGCAACACCGCAGTGATATTGTTGCTCTAACGAATTAACGATTCAGCAATGTATATGCCATACTATAATGTTTTCTTCTCTCTAGAAAATTTCACACTTATTGAATTTATACATTTATAATACAGGACATTGGAAGCGACGGGAGTAAAGCTGTAAAAAAGAAATCGGATTCCGGAGTGACAGAGGATATTTCTCTGGGATGTGTTTTGTGCTGCTGGAGCGTAGGCAGAACTAGGTGATTTTTCATCCTGCATTAGGAGCCCCTGTGCGTGGGGAAGCGGAGTGAGAGCCAGCAGCCCTCTCTCAGGACACGGGGTGGGGGCTTGGGGGGCTCTGCCTGGCGAGCAGCGCCAGGGAGGACTGAGCCTGGGGGTGCGGTGCCAAGTGTGGATCACACGTTTAAGGAATCAAACGACATCGAGGCATGAGATCAGGAGAGCGGCTGAGATGGCACCGGGAGACGGGGGATACGGCACAGTGGGAGGCCTCCTGCTTTTTCTTTCTGGATGGGGGAGGAGAGGTTATTAATGATGGGATGAATTAGAACAGATGGGTACTTTTGACACATTTCCCCATGTTGTTATTTTCCAATTTCCCGTCTTCCCACCACCTAGTCATGTGCCTTTCTCTTGGTTAGGAGGGAAAGCATCTGACCTTTTAAAGAGAAGCCTCAGGGATGGAGGGCACAAGGGGTGGCAATGCCACCTGGCTCTGAGGGCACGCTCAGCAGATCCCCGTCTTCCTGGAGCCTCTGCTGGGCGGGGAAGGGAGACGCACGGCGGGTGGGCACGTGCTTCTGGCTGCTGTGTTCAAAGGCTCCACCTCCGCTCGCTCACCCCAGCAGCCATCACTCCTTCCTGATTGCAGGTACCTTTCTGCAGCCTGGAGATTTGCATTGTAAATGCTGTTTGTTAGACCCCTGAAATAATATTAATCATTGTAAAACAATTATGTTGCATAATTCGTACATAAAAAAGAAAGAAGGAACCTTTGGCTTGAATTAATATTTTCTTGTCTGTGTCTGACTCATCCCCACAAGTAATGAGACCCTTGTCTGCCCTTCTAGGTGAGAATGACTTTGGGAAAGTAAAACTGCCTACCTTTGTATGGGTTCTCGGAACGATGCACATTTGTCCACAGCCAGGTGGCTTATGCAATTTCAGGTGGATAGGCAGGGACCCTGGGAGTAGAGCTATCTCAGCATCCCATCACGTGACCCTTCTTGCAGGAGGAGAGACAAAAGATGGGTACCGTGGGGGTGGGCGAACGGAAGCTCTGGGATGCAGAGCAATGAACCGGCAAGGCCCTCCGCCTGGGTCCATTTGTGGATAAGCAGCCATCAGTGTCCAGAGGTCTCAGGGTGCCGGACCCACCCTTTGCCCGCTATATGGGTTGAATAATGGCCCCCCAAAAAGTATGTTCATGTCTTGTTCTCGGGAACCTGTGAATATGACCTTATTAGGAAAAAGGGTCTTTGGAGATGTAATTAAGCTAACGAACTTGAGAGGAATTCATTTTATACCATTTGGGTGGGCCCTAAATCCAGTGACAACCTAAATCCTCTTCTAAGAGACAGAAGAGGACAAGACACAGACATCGCGGGGAATGGCCGGGCCACAGAAGCTGAAAGAAGGAAGGAACCGTTCTTCCCTGGAGCCCCAAGGAGCATAGTCCTGATGACACCTTGAGTTTAGACTTTGAGCCCCAGAACTATGCAAGAGTAAATATCTATTCTTTTAAGCCACTCAGTTTGTAGCAATTTGTTACAACAGCCCTAGGAACTAAAACACACACCATGCTCAGCCCCTAGCCACAACCTCCCACAGAGGCTCACTGGGTCACATTTTGAGGTCAGGATACCATTGTCTGACTGCAACCGGAACCCTGGTGAGGGGTCCCCTAGAGCACACCTGTGCCTGTCAGATTGCTGTACCGTGCTGGGTCCGCGTCCCAGGTGGTTTTCCCCAGAAACTCAGAAACCCGGCATTGAGCATGGGGAATTGCACTGGCAGGTCACTCTGATGCACAGTTTAGGACTGGAAATAATAAGCACTTAGTTACCACCTGCTGAAGGGCGTGTCCTGTGTCAGTGGATGGCTTTGTGTGCACATTTGTGCAGCCGAAGAGAGCCTCCTCTTTGGCTTTTGAGGGCAGGGAGAGCAGACTCTCTCCCCACCTTGACTTCTAATTGTCCTTCCTTCACCACAACAGTGAGGACAAAGGGCCATTTCTGTGGCACTGTCAGAACAAGGGCCCATTTCAATTTGTTTGGCTTCTTGTCTGGAGTCCTGACTTCAATTGATACCAAAATATCCTTTGCAAACAGAGAAATGGGGGCATCCACAAATGAAGCTCATGGCAATGAAATATGAGGATGGTTGAATCAGAGAGAGAAAGGAAGGGAGGGAAGGAGGAAAGCAGGAAAGGGGAAAGAGAGACAAATATAAAAAGGAAAGAGCCCTGGCCGGTTTGGCTCAGCGGTTAGAGCGTCGGCCCGCAGACCAGAGTCCCAGGTTCGGTTCCCGCTAAGGGCATGTACCTCGGTTGCAGTTTGTCCTTGGCCCCAGTAGGGGTCGTGTGGGTGGCAACCACTCGAAGTGTCTCTCTCACATTGATGTTTCTCTCTGTGTCTTCCTCCTTCTCTCCCTCCTGCTCTATCTGGGGGAAAAGGGGGGGAGGGGAGAGAAAGAGAGAGAGCATATGCAATGGAGTTGCAGGGCTAACCATTTGATTTTATTCCATGACTTCCTCCCTAGCGGGCTTCCCAGATGGGGGACTGCAGATTGAAACGGCGGATTCTCGGTAACCTCTTTCCCATCCCCTTGTTTCCTTTGGGTCACTGCCGTGGCCATGTCTGTGGTGTGTGTTTGAGCATAGGGTCCCCTGCTCCAGGCTGGTGAGGTTGGCTTGGACCACTCCCTGGCGCTCTGCAGGAATGGTGCCAAGCGGATCCTCCGCAGCCTGTGCCTTCCCGCCCAGGTCCCTCCCGTTCTGTATGCAACAGAGCGGGCTTGTTTCGGAAGGCAACACGGTGATCCTTTGTGGGAGGCTCTTATTCAGCAGTGAGAGGCTGGGCCAGCCTGAAGGTGTCAGAGATGTGGGGGAGGGGAAGGCAGGAGCCACGAGCTCCTGTGAGTCTGGTCTAGTGGGGGTCTTACTGGATGGGGGTGTCTTGCTTTCCAGGGGCTCACTGGACTCTTGGCTGACTTCATGGGGCTAATGATCAAGAGGTTTGAGTCCAGCTCCACCTTCTCCCTTAAATAAAACCTGCAGCAGGGAGCCTGACTGGGCTTGTTCCTGGGCACTGGGGGTCACTCCTGGCCTACCAAAGGATGTAGCAGGGCCTTCCTTGGGATCTAGAGGAGATTTTAAGCGGTGGCCTATCGCTAGCAGCAGAGAGCTACCCTGAGGCCTGGGCCGGGGCTGTGCCAAATTCCACCTGTTCCCCAACTGGCCTCGGGCTTGGGCTCAGCCTTTGCGCTTCCTGAGAACCAGGGCAGACAAGCTCAGGTCGTGCCAGGTCCTTGGAGCTTGAGAAAGCAATGTTTCAGAAAAAATAAAACTGAAAAAGAAAGAAAGCGATGTTTCAGGTGTAGAAAGCCAAATTATGAAGTCAGCCTTTCTGGCGTGGGGGAGTCTGTCTTTCTTCTTCTTCCCCCAACACTGCCTTAGCAGCACTTCCAGACTTACCGTTTTTCCTACTAGTACTACTGTGTCGCTTGGACGGGTCTTCCTGGTCTCGTGTGACCTCTTCCCATCCTTCCTCAGCACTGCGGGCGGTGACATTTATTGAATCCAACCACGTGTCAGGCACTGAACTGGTTACTGGTGACACGAAGTGAATGAGATCCCAAGCCTGAGCTCCAGCAGCCCCTGGTCTGGTGGAGGAGATAGACTGTGATGGATGGTGACAACAAGGTGTCTTCTGTGCTGTAACCGTGGTGAGCTGACGCTGCTTTGAAAACATCATGCAAGTCACAACAAACCAAACTGGTGACATCAGCTGAGCTATAAAAGGCAAGTGGGCATCCCCACAAGGTGAGGTGAGGAGGAGATCATAGGCTGCACGTACCCGACAGTATGGCCCTGGCCAGTCTGCGGCCCCAGGACCTTGGATAGAGAGGACATCGTGCCGGACTAGTACTTAGCCAGCCACCGATCAGGCAGGATCTTGGATGTCCTACTAAATCGGCGGGGATTTTTGCTAAAACCAAAATCAAATTGTGCTAATCCCTGCTCATCAAACTGAAGTCGCCACCGGGCAGAGCTCACGTTCGGTGCTGCGTCCCCTTCCCCTGCACCTCTGCTTGCCCCAGGGCCACCTGCTGAACTCTGAGCCAGCCTTCACCTGTGATCCTGAACCCAAACCCCTGTGAGTTCTACCAGGTTGCTGCGACCCAACATGACCTCGCCTTCTCTGAAGCCGCACAGCATCCAGTGCCCCTGAGGACGTCTCTCTTCTGCACTTAGTGTTTACGTCTTGATTCATTTTTTCTCCATAGAGCCCTGCATAGAGACTGGTACCTAGCAGTGGTCAAAGGTCTGTCTGCTTTTAATGCCTGTCAATGGTTGATTTGTGTCTCCCCCCAAAAATACGTTCCAACCCTAACCCCCAGTACTGGTGCTTGTAAATGTGGCCTTACTTGGGAAAAGGGTCTTTGCAGATGTGATCAGGTTAAGGTGAGGTCATAGTGGGAGAGGGTGTCCTTATAAAAAGAGGAGGAACAGAAGTGCCGCGGGGGGTGATGTGAAGACACAGGAAAGCAGCCATAGGACGACCAGGCAGAGATGAGTCAGGCAACCACAAGCCACGGACGATGGGCCTCCCAGGAGCTGGGGAGGCAAGAAAGGACCCCCTCTAATGGCTTTGTAGGGACTTTGATCTCAAATTTCTGGCCTCCAGAAATGTGAGACACAAAATATCTGTTGTTTTAAGTGCCTCTGGTTTATGGGACTTTGTTATGGGAGCCACAGGAAGCTTAGACAGTGCCCTCGCTCCCCTCCCCCGCCTCCTGTAGTCTGGGCCCTGACAGCCACACCTAGGCCGGCCCCTCCCGTAGGTCCTTCCCTGACACCCTGTGCTCCTAGCAGCCACCACCTCTTTGTCTTTTGCTAAGGCCCTGCTCAATGATAGCTTGCCTGTTGGCCAAGACACCATTTGCTCTTGTGTTCGTGTATCCTTGCACGGGTCCAAGATCTGAATTTCATCCTGGGCCTTCTGGAGACTTCAAGCATTTCCTCCAGGAGTGGCTCTGAGTGTGGGCTCTCGTGGCATCGCCGAATGGCAGGGCTGAGAGAGAGGGAGAGACCGAGGCTCAGCACAGATTCATGGAGCCCCTGCTCTGGGCCAGGCACGGGGCCAGGCGTGGGAAGTACAATGCTGCCTAAAGAAAGAATAATAGTAAGACCTGCCCTTGTGGATCTCATACTCCAGGGGGAAGGTGGGCACTAGCTATTAATCAAAGAATCACCTATCTGGAAGCAAAATTACAACTAAATATTTGGTATTATTGAGAGAGAGGAACATAGTGCCATGAAATCAGGATGAAAACTGAGATACGAGGCAGTTTTGTGGGTGAGAGACCGTGGCTCAGGATGGGACCTTTGACCCCTCCGCAGTCACACCTGGTTTCACGAGGGGACCTGCATCCCGCCTGTGTGTAGGGCTCGCGGTGCACAGAGGAAAGAAATGACCTCATCAGTATGCTCTCCAAAGCTGTGGAAATGCCAAAGCAAAGGATATTATGCTTTTTAAAAGTTTACTTATTCCTTTATTCATCTAGTCAACAAACATTCATGGAGTAACTTCCGTGTGCTCAGCACTGGCTAAGGGATCCATCACGTCCCTTCTCTCAAAGACGCGCAGTCTAGCCATGGAGATGGACGTGTGCGCAAGCGGCACAGTCCAGAGTAATGATACGAGAACAGAGGTCGGTTCAACCTGTTGCCTCTGTCTCAGTGTAATCCTGCAGAGAAAGGGGAATCCAGGCGGGGCCTTGAAGGATGGCGTGGAATGGGACATGGAGGAAGTCCACAGAGGGAGCGGCATGACGAAGACTTGGGCATGGGACGGTTCGTGACACACCTGGGAAGTGGGAGTTCCATGTGACCAGGATGAAGAGTGAGAGTTGAGAGTGTGAGGAGGCCAGGCTGAAGAAGACCCAGTTTCCATTTTCCCTGGGAACCCCTTTCCCAGGGTTCCTTGCGTGAGATAAGCTGTCATTTCCCATTGTCAAATTCCAACCAGTTCTCAAGGTTGTAGAACTATATTGGCTAAATGCTGTTCTTGTCCTTAAACAAGCCAAACTGAAGGCATCACAAGGTGGGACCCACACCTGTGTCTCTCCTTCAGTCCCACTTCCTAAGATATTATAGCGAAAATACCGTGGACTGTTAAGTAAGATAGACCTGGGTTTGGAGCCTGCCTCTGCCATTCACCAGCTCATAGGTTATGACAAGTCATTTACCTTCTCCAAGACTCAGTTTTCTCATCTGTATTATGGGGATAAAAATCCCTACTTTGTAAGACCCATAAAAATGCCAAGCACCTCGTAGGCACTGAAGAAAATGTCTTTTTGAGATCCTGTAACTGGAGAGACCAGCAGGAATGGACCTGCTGCCTCTCCAAAGGCCGGGTCATGGTCGCTGCCAGGTACAGGCCAGAGAAGACCAATTTTCCTTCTTTTAGTGTAAATGTCATTAGAATGAGTCAATTTGATGTCTTTCCAGTGAGATCCCTTCCCATTGAACTTGGTTGAGTCTGATTAGCGACGAAACCAAAATTTTCACTTTTGACCGGTGTCTTCCTTTCCCCTTTAACATTGGAGCTCTCACAATGTTCTTTGTTTCTGTAGCAAAGTGTGTGTGTGTGTGTGTGTGAGTGTGTGTTTGGTGGGAGGGGGCGCAAAGAGGCAAGGTGTATTTTTAGAGCTATATAGGAGCAGGCAGAAATTGAAAATAAGGTTTTCAAGTTCGTGTGTTTGTGCTTTAGAGGAGACGCAGGAGGAAAAGCTCAGTGGGGTCTGTGTGTCCGGCTCAATATCTCAGAAGCTTTCTGTGACATGCCTTCCAGCATCCTGATTAACAAGCTGCCCTGCCCACTCCTCTCCCCGCGGGGGCCTGGATTTCCCAGGTGGGCGGCGGTGCTAGCCTCATGCCTGAATGAGAAACCTGCCTTCTCCGGTTATCAGAGCCCAGCGGTCAGGACAGATTAATCCCAAGGGGTGGTTGGTGCACAATTAACATTTTTGCCTCTTATTTTAATTAAGAAGGGCCAGGGGAGAGGGCGTTCGCATGTCTAATGGGACCATGTGGCATGTGCTGACAACGGGAGGAGTTTCGGTGATTAGCACTTGTTGAGGACTTTCTAGATAATTAAATACCACATTAATCATTGCTCCAAATGGACATAGATTTTCATTTCTTGTCTCGCCGCCTCACATGCAGGAGGCCAAGTGGCTCTCGGACCTGGCTGTTCCCAGCACACAGGCAGGAGCTCACCCCATGCGTGCCCACTTTCGGTGATTTCATGGAAAGGAAAAGATTCTCCCAGACGTTCGCCTTCCTGTTCTGACAGCTGAGGCTCTCTTCACAGGCACATTAACATGACCTCATTAGTTTCTGCATCTACTCTTCTAACCACATAAAACGGAGTGCAGTAGGAGCCAATCATGCTAATTACATCAGATCGGTTTGCATATTCATAAACCATTTTCTGTTTTATGGACAGCAAAAATAAACACAGTATCTCTTTAATAATTTTAAGTGGGTCACTTTCAGGACTGTATCTGTTTTAAATAAATTATCATATTGTTAAAGGCCACAGTCAAAAGTTATTTTTTGAGCAGCCTCAGAGGTGGGGGTGGGGAACAGGGCATGTGGAGGGGACTCTGAGAGTCAATAGGATTAGCCGATTGGTCAGTTTCCAAGGTCTCTTCTGCCAAACTTGGAAAACCTCCCCGGCTGAGTGAACAGGTGCAGTACAGCCTCTTACTAATGACAAAATATATTCTTGTCAGAAATATGAGATTATCCAAATCACAGTCGTAAGCAGCAGGAGTGAAACCCAGTAACACACCAATTCCTGTATTTTCTTGGTAGTGTTTAATTTTAGGGGCTGAGTTTGACATTCTGGCTTTTTCCGGCGGAATGAAAAATTGGCGTAGCAATTACAAGTCAAACATGCAGAATCAGACCTTTGGGCTGTCCCACTAATGCCACGTTTTTCCAAGACGATGCTGGGACCAGAACAGGCCACCTCAGGCCCCTGTTGTTCTGTGGGGACCCTTTCAACCCAGGGAGCCGAGTTACAGATTTCCTTTGCTTTAAGGGGGGGGGGGGAGCTTTAACAAAAATGTGCAAGATTTTCTGAGCAAGAGTACTTAACCTAGTTAAGGATATAAACTGCTTTCAAGACTACCCAAAGACCTAGTTCCGTGAGACAATTGATTTGATCATTATAAATTGTTCCCATTCATTCATTCAAGTAGATCCTAGAGGACTAATAGAGACCTAATCTGATCGAGTGCTGTGTATGGTTTAAGGTAATAAGACAACATTTCTTTATTTAAAAAGCATCCCATAATCTAGGCATTCCATGGACGCACCCTGATCTTTCTTACCATGTTTAATAGAGAGGTTGTTGAGATTTACATACAGTTACAACGCCACGCTTATTTCCCAGCCCTGGATCTGGCTTCCCTTTCTTTGTTGTAAACACTCCCGGGAGAACGAATGTGGCATTTCTTGGTGGTAGTTTGGGCTATCCCCATGGTTTTGTTTCTGAAATGCGGCTTCGGACTGAGTGGGCGTAGAAGCTGGAAGAGGCTCTCATTTTCCTTAATGCACAGGTCCCTGACGCAGGGCTTCTGAAGGACCTTCTGCTCAACCTCCGAAGATGTTTGCATTTATTCACCCTCACCTTGCTTCCTGGCTGGGTTAGTAGACTCTGAGCACAGATGGCTGCCCTGTGTCATTATCTGAACCAGAGTTGAAGCTTTGGTGTGTCGGCTGCACTGATTTTGAAATACCCTATTATTTGTGCAATATACCTTGGAATTACAGCTTATAATTTCATGAAAGCCTAACATATCCGAATGTTTACAAGTTCTATCCCTTGGGGAAATATATAGTGTTCATTTCTTTTGTTTAGTCTATTTAAAGGAGGACTAGATACAAAGCAGGAATGATTGACAAATTAATGCTCTCAGCTCCTACTCGAAAGTACTTGAATTATTAGTACAAAAAGCATGTTAGAAACTGTAATAATTTTAACTCCATTTCATTGCTAAAAGCTAATAATAATGAAAACAAATGAAAATAGTAATGCAATCTAACACCAGCCAGAATGGAAGCGGTCGCAGAGTTGGGACTCGGCAGTCAGATAATTAGTTCCATTAAAACTCAGGAATGGGTAAGCTTGTTCATTTATTTTGGATTCAGTTCTGCGGGGGAAGAAAAAGAGGGAAAAGAATGGCTCCTATGGAACATAAGTCAGACCCAAGCTTCCTCCCTTCCACCTTCTCCGTCCACAGTGGAGGGACTGCATTTCCACGGCGGAGAAGGAGCCGAGGAGCTAATGGGCGGCTCCAGGGAGTGGAAAGTCACTGCTGATTGCAATTAGAACAAAGGAGTCTGGAAGGCTCCAGTCCCACCTGCAGACTGTCTCAGCCGTCTCAGGGGCAGGGGAGGAACTGTGCTTGCTGGGGGGAGCTAAACAGAGGAGAGAACCCCGGCTGCAGGGAAAAGGTCCCTCTTCCTTAGCCTTTTTGCTTTATTCGGGTCTTCAGTTGATTGGATGAGGCCCGCCCCGCCCACAAGGGGGAGGGCGGTCTGTTCTACTCGGTCTGCCAATTCCAATATTAGTCTCATCTAGAAACACCCTCACAGCCACACCCAGAAGAATGTTTGACCACGTGTCTGGGCACCCCGTGGCCCAGTCAAGTTAATACATAAAATTAACGACCACACTTGGGATCCCTATTGTGAATTTATCTTGGTCAGTGTATCAGTTATTATCGTTTGTGGACACAGAACAAACCACTTGGTGTGGTCCTTCCGGTTTGGGCTGTTAGACTGACCCCTGCTGCGCTCCCCTGTGCAGCTGCGCCAGCGGGGGGCTGGCTATGGCTGAATGACTGGGGATGGCATCACACACATGTGGGGCGTCGGCAGATTGTCAGCTGGGGAAGATAAGCCATGTGCCTCCTATGGTCCAGCAGGCTAGCCAGGGCATCTCTTCATGGCGATGGTCACAGGGCTCCACGTGCAAGTGCTTTTCAGGTCTCTGCTGCTGTCATCTTAGTCTGTTTGGCTAATGCAAGTGGCATTGGCGAGCCTCAAGTCGGCGTGGGAGGGAACTACCCAGAGGTGTGGATACAGGGAGGTGCAAACAAGTTTGAGACCATTCTGCAACAATCTGTTTCAGACAGTCTCCTGGTTCCCTGGGATGCTCTTGCTGACCCAGGCTTGGAGGGGCAGGTGTGGGCAGACACGCATGTTCCTTCCCAATGCCTTCTGAGGATTCCTTGCCCACAGCCTGTCCTTTAAATGCTGCTGATCTCTAAGGTTCTGTCCTTGGATCCTGGTAGCGAGGGTCATGTTGGGACACTCACCTGCACACCCAGCCCAGGGACTCTGGAGTGTCAGAGTCCCTGAAGTAGAGTGTGCACTTAACCTCAGGGTCATCTGAGTGGAGACTCTCAAATGTGTGTGGCCCAGCTCCCTGAGAGACATACTCTAAATTCCCTGGCAGAAGGAAAGGATCAAATATGTTTTAGGAGAGTTGTGTTCCCAGAGGTCAGATCCGAACACAGAAGCTCTTCCATGCTTCTGATCACAGCTGGTTCTTGCCCTGGTCAATATACTGTGGGAAAGACAGCCTCAATGTCATGAAGAGAAAGTCGCTGTGGCTGTTAAGGGAGAAGCTAGAGCCATTTATACTTAGGGGAAAAGGATGGGGCGGAAGGAGCTGGGATTTTTGTGTTCTGCTGTCTTAGGCCAGGAGGTGGCTCAGAGTCAAATGCTCTACGCTTATCACCCACATGCTGGAGCTTGGCAGCACACGTGGCCAGGAGAGCCAGGCTGGCGGTGTGTGGTGGTGGCGGCAACGAAGGGTGTCTTCCCAAAATGAGAATCATTTGGCCCAGACATTCCAGGAATCTGGCCTTGGCCTGGTGGTCCCAGAACTCTGACACAGCCTGGTGGCCTGGCATGGCTGGGCGGGTCACAGACGGTGTGATAGTTATGGGTTGGATTCAGAACACAGCCAGCAGCCAAGACCAGCCGCCCACAGTGCTTTCCTTGTGTGTGTTACGCTTCTGCCTTCGGAATTCAAATATTGTGCAGAAATGCAGGTTTATTGTTATCAATCCCATCGCATGAAACTTGACAAATGCATTCTTATGCAGATAATTAAGAGATAATGTCAACTGAACAAAGCTTTGTCACTGAAATAATGGTTTCCTGCTGTGAAGTTTATGCCTCAGCAAAGTCAAGGTGTTTGTTCCCAAGTAGAATTCCCTATCGCTCTGACAACTGTCTGTGACATCCTCCTTCATCCCCTCACTCCTCCTCCCCAAGTCATGACTACAGCTGAGCCAGTGTCTGGGGACACCCAGTGGGGATGAGAATTCTCTGCGCAAGAGTCCTAGATTGGGACCAGAACTCTGGGCTTCCAACACAGGCTTTTCTTCCTTTCTTTTTTTAAAAAAATATGTATTCTTTTTTTTTAATGTTTTTTAGTTGAGTTTTTAATTTTAATTTTTTAGTTTTTTTTGTTAATCCTCACCCGAGGATATTTTTCCATTGATTCCTACATAGAGTGGAAGGGAGGGCGGGAGTGAGAGAAAAACATCAATGTGAGAGAGACACATTGACTGGTTGCCTCTTGCATGACCTGGGGGTCGAACCTGCAAACCAGGTATGTGCCCTTGACCAGGATTTGAACCGGCTCCCCTTTGGTCTGTGGGCCAATGCTCTAACTGCTGAGCCAAACCAGACAGAGTTTAATTGATTTTTTTTTTTTAGAGTGACAGAGGAAGGAAGAGGGGGAGAGAGAAACATCTATTAATGAGAAACATCAATTGGTTGCCTCCTGCACGTCCCCTACTGGGGATCAAGCCCGCAACCCAGGCACGTGCCCTGACTGGGAATCAAACCAGCAACCCCTTGGTGCAAGGGACAATGCTCAACCAGCCGAGCCCAACACAAGCTTTTCTGCTTCCCCTTTGTGGGAGTCACCTCAGACAAAATGCCACTTTCCACTCTGCCTTTATGTCCCCTCTTCTAACATGAAAAGAATAGCCTCTGATCCCAAATCCAAAGTAGAACGTAATGCATCTGACAGCATTTGGATAACTTAGATTTTTAGCAAAATATGCATGTGATGTAGCCATTGGGTCTCATTTCTGCTCCATCCATGTTATATTTCTGCGAGTAAATATACAAATGAGACTACAGACTCAGCTAAAATGGACTTGAAGGGCATTGGAATTGGACATCAATTAAAATAACTAAGGAAGCTCATACTCAATCTTGCTTTTCTTTTGTGTGATACCATATGGAGTAAGAAAGCATATTCAAGTGTCAGAAATAGCCCCAGTCTTATCCAGGAGCACCTGTTATGAGGCTGCAGGTCCTCCTCTTCATTAAGCAAATACAACAATTTCACTAGAGAAGTGGAAGCCATGCTCCCCTGGAGCAGGTGTAAATAGGGCTATGCATTGAGAAGGGTGGGCTGGTGGAGAGATGCACAACTAAGGAGGCAGGAGGTCTTAGCATAGAGACCCATCATGCATCAGCAGGATGGGGATGGCTCTGTGGCCACCTCCAGCGAGGAGAGTGCATGGCTTCTTGGGGAGCAATGCTGTAAAGATTCCAAGTCCATCTGCTTCAAATACTTCATAGAGTTTTCTAGGTGTCCTTTATTTTATTTATTTATTTATTTATTTATTTATTTTCTTTATTGATTTTTAGAGAGAGAGGGAGAGAGATATAGAAACATCGATGAGAGAGAACATCGACTGGCCGCCTCCTGCATGCCCCTCACTGGGAATTTGGCCCACAACCTGGGCACGTGCCCTGACCGGGAATCGAACGAGCAACCTCTTGGTGCAGGCATCGACGCTCAACCACTGAGCCACACCAGCCGGGCTCTAGATGTCCTTTAATTGTACCGATTGAAATTTCATTATCATAGGCGATAAAGGAAGATGAACATCCCACTTTCTGCTCTGATGTTTTGGTGGTTTTTAAAGTAGAGCCTGACGACAGGCATGAGAAAGGGGAGGCACAGGGCTAGGAGTTGAGATGCAGGTTCCAGTCTCGACTCTGCCCTCCTGCCCTGGGTGACCTTGGATGCGCCGTTTGAACCAGGTCTTAGCGAGGAAGGGCCACCTGATGGTATCTAAGGTATCCCCCAGTTTCACATTATATTATCCTGATACTTAGGATTAGAGATGATCATCTGGTAGAATTGTGTTATTGATCCCATGTTTGAAATATGATTGTAGAATTTAATAAAAATGTACTTTTCCTTAAATTTACATTTCTTCCCAGATTTGTCATGTGTATGATTAATCGTTGGAAAAGAAGCCACGATTCCTGAAAGCTGATTACTAGAAAGGATTCCTTTCTTTACGTAGAGAGTCTTTGAGGAGATCTCTCTTATTTTATTAGCTTTTCCTAAATTTTTTCTTTCTTTTTATCTATTTATTGATTTGAGAGAGGAAGCGGGGGTGGGGGGGAGAGAAGCATTGATTTGTTGTTCCACTTATTCATTCATTGGTTGATTTTTATATGTACCCTGACTGGGGATCTTACCTGCAACCTTTGCATATCAGGATGACACTCTACCAACTGAGCTACCTGGCCAGGGCCCCTAATTTTTCTTAACTTAGAAGGAAGAGGGGAAATGGAAATCAATGATTTGAACTAAGACTAACATGCCTATATTATAAAGCTTAATGTATTAACATTTATTTTGGAGAACTGAGGTTGTAGTGCTGTGTTTTTTAACACTAAGTTTTGCTGGGGTTAGTGCTTAAAATAATTATGCGTAGAAAAAGATATTTTAGGGGAAACCCCACACCTGCCAAATGTAGGCATAATTGAGAACTATATTTTAGGTTTTTATTTTGTGGCAGGAAGGATAAGGGATAATAAGAAGATTTGAAGTTTTCAGGACTTAGAAGAATTATTTATGTACGCTAAGTTAGCTTCTATGTGAAAGAAAGAGGTACATCCTCTGAAAATAGAAGAAGAATGCAAAGAAATATCTCAGCTGACACTGGAAGGGGGTAGAAGTTGAAAAGAACCGTAATGATCTATATAATAAAATAGGAGAAGAAAGTAGGGTGCTCCTGTGAGGGAAAGGTGGGGTGGGGGCAGTGGAGGGAGAGGAAGGGAAAAGAGACAATGGAACCAAGTGACAGTCTATTAAGAAAATGATTTCTAATGATGATTATCACTTGTTATAGCTTTGCTGGGATATAACCCAGTCCCTTTAATAAACTCCTGCACACGTGCAGACCTTTAGTAAGCAGAGGATTTTGTTTGTTTGTTTTTGTTGTTGCTCTTACTATTATTATTTTTTTAAATTTTCACTGGAGGATATGTTTGTTTGTTTTTTAAAATTGATTTTTAGAGAGAGAGAGAAACATTGATGTGAGAGAAACATCAGTTAGTTCCCTCCTGTACATGCCCTGGCCAGGGTTCAAACCCACAACCTAGATATGCGCCCTGACTGTGAATTGAACCTGAAGCCTTTTGGTATATGGGATGACACTCCAACCAACTGAGCCATGGTGCCGGGGCGTTGCTGTTACTGTTTGTGGGGGGGAACCTCCTTTCCCCAGCTTTGTTTCCCTGGGGAAGGATGGCAAGCCGTACTCTTGCCCTGAATTGATGTTACTCACTTTGCCCTCAGGGTGGAGGGTGACAAACCATTGGTGACTTTGGAAAGAAACCCGACTGGAGCTTTTCCTCCTTATTTCCATCATCTTGGGAGCTGTATCCACAGAGAACCTGCTCATGGGCAGCCCTAGCAGTAAAGGTGAGTGTGACAGCTTTCCAGCCACCCTTGTGACTCAGTGGGTCATCTGCCCCGTCCTGGGGTTCAGTATTAGGAAGCCCATGGCACCCCGTGACCAAGCCACACCTTCCAGAGCCAATCTGGTCAGTAACAAGCCAGCATTGCAGTTCCCACCTTCCGGACTCCACATCTCCGTCCATTGGTCCAGTCTCAGGCAGGAAGGACAGAGGGGAGACTCATCAGTCCCTGAACTCCACGCACAACAGCCCACACCTTCGACGATGGTAAATGTTCATGGAATGAAAGCCCGAACCGGTGAATCGTGGACTCACGAAGACCAGTCCATAGAGAAAGTGGTACACACAAAGAAGTTAAACTTGGGCTGAAATCATATGGAGTTGCTGGTTCTGCAGGTCAAGAACAGTTGACTATTGGCGATTTCAAATGGTTTAATCTAATAATCTTCCAGTCCCGGGGGAGCAGTGAAGATCCTTTCTCAGCTCCCACGGGCCTCTTCCTAAAATAGCCAGCTTCCGGCCGTTGATGACAGGAAAGGCGCACCCCGCCTGGCGTACTTCTGTCTGTGTTCTGGGTCTCCACGTGGAGAGGGTCATCTTATTTCCTACCGTCTAAAACCACTCTCAGCCCTGGCTCAGCAGTTAGAGTGTCCGCCTGCAGACTGAAGGGTCGAGGGTTTGATTCCCAGTCAAGGGCACATATGTGGGTTGCAGGTTTGATCCCCGGTTCTGGTTGGGGTCATTCGAGAGAAATAATTGATGTGTCTCTCTCTCACATCTATGTTTCTCTCTCTCTCCGCCTCCCTTCCACTCTATCTAAAAATCAATGGAAAAATATCCTCGGATGAGGATTAACAATAAATAAATAAATAAATAAATAAATAAACAAACCAATCTTAGCCCACTACCCACACCCCTCCACCAGACCCAAAGGATGCTCTCCCCTCACCCCATACTCTTCTTGCTGTGACTTGGAGAACAGCAGTGATGGATACCCTTGAGGCCCACGGGCTATACTGGTATTCCCAGATGAACCAGCAGTCAGTACATATTAATATTATACTTGACTTCCTCAAGGCTACAAAGTCCATCTGCAACAGTCATCGTAAGGGTTCCGTGAGAGACAGGTGAGTATCACCATTCTACAGATAGGGAGCCTGAGGTCATAGCAGCTGATGGCTCTGGAGCACAGACTATGTGAAAGGCTGTGCGCCTTACACAGAACAGTCCAACCCTCGTGACACAGTGCCGAGTACTACCGGTATCCCCATTTTACACGTGAGGAAACTGAGGCTCAGGCCTTAGAGACCTTGTCCAAGGTCAAGCAGTTAGTAAGTGGTGGAGCTGGGCTCTAACCTGAGCGGTGACTCGGAGCCCAGGGCCATCTCCCTGTTTACATGAGGAGAGCCACTCACGGTGGCTCACACAAATTGAATAATTATCATGTTCCCCAAAGGCATTTTATCAATCAGCATTACCTTCAAGTAAAAACTTCTTTTTCTTTTTTTTTTTTTTTTTTTACAAAATATTGTTATTGATTTTAGAGAGAGAGGAAAGGAGAGAGAGAGAAACACCGATTGGCCGCTTCTTGCGTGCCTCCCACCAGGGACCGAGGCCACAATTCTGGCATGTGCCACACCAGCCAGGGCAAAATGAAAATGTCTTGCTAACTAATAGTTTCTTCATTCTTAAGGTTGGAAGGACAATCATCAGTAAATACAAAATATTATAGAGTCTTAGTATTCAAGGAGAAGAATGAAATGCTATGCGGAATTCTGTATGTGACTTTATGTGCTATAAAGTTACTAATAAATGTAGGGATAGGTTGAGATTATGATTATTATAAGGGCAACTCAGGGAGCCAGGGTTTGGGTCTCAAACCTGATACTTAAAGACTCTCTCCTTGGCCGGACTTGAGGCAGGCTCCTCTGAGCACTCTGTTTGGCTAGGTCTCAGCTGTGGCCTTCTGGCTCTGTCTCTGCATAGCTAAATTTTAGCAAGAATTCTGCTAAATCAGGTTAGTGAGATCCCCAACGCTGATATCTGATCATGAGCTTCATCCTTCACCTGTGATAGCCAAGTCCCTGTCCTGTCTCTAACGAGAATTCCCCTACCCTTGATGTCTCCTAGTCATTTTTCATCCCCGGCCCCCTCCCTCTGCTCCTTGGCTATACATTTCAGGCTCTCTTACTGTGCTTGGAGTTGAACCCCATCCCTCGCTCCTGTTGCAATGGTCTTGAGTAAAGTCTTCCTTACTGTTTTTAAATCAGTGTCAGAATAATTTGTCCTTTCACACTTACGACCACGTTGACCATAAGCAAGTCATTTGACCTCTTTGCACTTCACTTTGCTCCCCTGCAAAACAGGCTCAGTAATCCCTGTTTGGGATTCCTCCCAGGCCCCTGGGGAATCAAACGGAATAAGAACTATTAATAAGCTGTGTAAACTGTCAAATATTAAACAAACCTATGCATTACTTAGAGAAAGCGAACAAGAACCACAGATTTATGTTCTGCTCTGTTGAGGGCCTTCCCCAGGCTGTGCGGGGGCCTCCAGAAAGGATCTGGCAAAATGGGAACTAGGTGAACTGTGCCAGAGCACCGAACCCCACGCGGATGCTTGGAAACCTCCTTTACCCTCTCCACACGCAAACTGTTGCAGTTCCCAAACCAAGCAAGATCGCACTGCCTCCGAAAGCGAGGTGTGATAGCACATTTCCCACATGGCTTCTGACTGCGCCCACCGTGCAGCTGACGGAGTGGGTGTGCGTGTGCGTCTGCGCGTGTGAGTGTGTGTTTGTACTTGAAGAGGGTGTCTGTGAAATCCAAAGGGCCATATCGCACTTGCCGCAGCTCCGAACAGCCAGCGCCTTCTGGGGAGCCCCCTCCTGGGCTGGCGCTCTGTGAGTTGTAACACAGAGCAGCTGGGAGTTAACGTGGGAGTGGTTTGCCGTGGGTTAGGGGCAAGTTCGCTGGCGTCCTCAAGCTCCCGGGAGCAGCAGCCGAGCAGAAGCTAGCTGGACTCGCCGGCGTAGCTCTGCCAGGGCACAGTCAGCCGGCCAGGAGGCACTTTTTAGGAAATTGCTTCAAGAACAGTAACATGTGAGGTCATTGTTGTTATTACGATGGTTATTGTTATTTTTAGTGGTAGTTTTTAAAGTGGGTTTTGGCACCTGTTTTATTCCGTAAAGGTTTAACAGCTAAGACTGGATCCAAGATATAGAGACAAGGTGATTCTTCCTGCTTTTCCTTCCCTGTCTCCACCTGGTCTCTCTTTTCTTCTGAAAGAACACACTGGTTTCACGGTCCTTCTCTGGGCTAAATGGCCCAAACCACATCTGGGTTCTAAACTGTGACGAAGCCGTGACTCTTCAGTTAATTCAGCTATTCCTAGGTATGTTCAAGAACTAGAAGAGTGGCCACAAGGGGTTCGTGAGCCAATACCATCGACGGGAAGAGAAAGGTCCGCTCTTAGTGGCAAGCGGTTCCCCCAGCTTTGTAACTGCTTTTGTGCCGCCTTTGTATCCAAGGCTGAGGACCTTAGGAAACACTAGTTACACATCTCGAGGCTGAGGCTGCCGAGCTGCTGAGGTGGGCTTTAAAGATGCTAATTTGTGTAATGGTTTGGAGTTGATTGACAGGCAGCAGGACAATAGCCCAGAATGTGAATGAACCGGCTGAGCTGAGCCTAGCCCAGCCTCAGGGATGGAGGATTGAAGGTTTCTATCTAGGTTTAGATTCCAGGGACGCTGACAATTTGGTTTCAATTCCAATACCTGTGGGGAGAACTCCACAAATAAAGACTAAGCAGTTTAAAAAATTTTAAACCAGGAGGAGTCTAGGGATGAGCTTTAGGAAGTCCCTACAATGAAAACACGACACTTTATTTGTGGGTGGATTTTTCCAGGAGAGAGGAGGCAACATTTTCATTAGATTGTTAAAGGCATTTGTGACTCCAAAACGTTTTTAAAACTCCAAAATGTCTACAAGCCACAGGGCCCGGGACCTGCAGGGAGCGGGCTGTCTCAGGAGGAACAGGTCTGAACGGCCAAATGCAGATGGGTGTGAAGTCCCCCAACGCGCCATTACATTTATTCCACCCCACTCCCCGAGTCTCCTAATTGCAGATTCGTTGCCACCTTTTAGTGCTTGTGGCATTTGACACACTTGACTACTCCCTGGAAACTCTCTCCCCTGTGTCAGTGACTCTAATCTCCTAGATTTCTTTTTGCTTCCCTGATTTTCTTGGTTCATTGTCAGCCTTCTCCCGGGCCCTTTCTCTGCTCTCTTTGCTGATCCATGCTCTTAGTGGCCTTGTCCCCAATCCCGTTCCCTTGACATTTCATGTTATGACATCCACAACCTTCCCTCACCCTTGGCCTATCTGTCCTGTTCGATCCAGCCATATTTTAATATTAATACAATTAAAAACTCAGTTCCTCAGTCACATCAGCTACATTTCAAGTGCTCAATAGCCCACATGTGGCTAGCAGCTAGCAATTTGGTAAATTATAGAACGTGGCCATTATTGCAGAAAAATCTCATGGATAACACTGGTCTAGCTAACTCCTATGTGACCTCGGAAATGCAGCCTGGTCACTTCCTGAAAGATGCTTTTCCAGTTGAGGTTAGGCACCCCTCTTCCCTGCACCCTTTGATCTGCCTTCAAGACTGCAAGACTCCTTGACTTCCTAGAATGCGCCACCATCCTGCAGGTCTCCTGAGAACAGGGATCACACTTACCTATTTGACTCAGTGTCCCCAGCAGCCAGCTCAGTAAGCATTTGCTGAATGAAAGAAGTTGTGGCAAGCTGTGCTGAGAAGCATAACCATGGCCCTCTGAGTCATCCTTACCATAGCAAGTTCGCTGGCGGGGTGTGCTGGTGCCAGCTGGCCTGCTGTGCAGGAGAGGAGAATGTGAGCACAGACTGGAGGGGAAAAAGAGGTCTTTACGTTCCCTTGGCTAGTGCAACGGAGGAGGCCAGAGGCAAATGCTAAGCAGTTTTGGTTTTCTGTGTATGTCATCATGATCTGCGATTCTGACCAGCGTGGCTTCCTTCTCTCCTGTCTAGATAATTCATACACTTAGAGAGTCATGGAATCTTAGAATTAGAAGCGACCTTAAAAGTATTGTAAGTCAGACCTTTACCCAGTAGATTAATCTCCCCTGCAGCAGAGGCCTCTACTTGATCACATCCTCCTGCGTCAGGCTATTTCGTTTCCAGGCAGCTCTTTGGTAGGAAGTGTTTTTAATGCTGGGCTGTAATCTGCCTCCTTATGTCTGCAGCCGGGTCCTGGCTCCACCTCTGGATGCACAGAAAATGCATCTCTCCCTCTTCTACAGTTAAAAGCAACCTGTGGGTGCAGACATTTGTCCCTTCCTCCAGGGACTGTTGGGATTTCTAGGTTGGATACCTCACGGGTAGTTAATTTTTATTAAACCAATTATTTCCCAGCTTCCTACTTTCTAACTAATTCATACAGAGGTGTAAATCAGCCAACTTTTCTTGTCATGAAAAGACACTATAATATTTTACCCCTTAAATACTTTTTATGTATGAGATCTATAGCCAGTTCGGGGCTGGGACGCATGTTCAGGGAGGGAGCTGAAATGACAAGTGAGTCGTGCCCCTCGGCAGGGACCCTGAGACGGAGAGTAGATGTGGGATGGCTAGTTCACCTTGCCCAAGTGGAGGCAGGTGTATCCAACCTCGTAGTTGAGATTTCATTATTGATAGATGATAATAATAGCGACAACTATCGCTAACTTCGCCAAGAGCATTTGATGAGCCAGGCAGGGTTCTGAGCTCTTTTTATATATTACATTCATCAACGATTCTATTACCATCCCCACTTTGCAGGTGAGAAAACTGAGGCAGAGAGAGCGAATGTTCTCAATCTCCCATTATTCATGTGATTTTCTAGGCTTGTGCACAAAAGATAGCATGCTCTAACACAGTGGTTCTCAACCTGCGGGGCGCGACCCCTTTGGGGGTCAAATGACCCTTTCCCAGGGGTCGCCTAAGACCATCGGAAAACACATATTTCCAATGGCGATTATTCATAACAGTAGCAAAATTACAGTTATGAAGTAGCAACAAAAATAATTTTATGGTTGGGGGTCACCACAACCTGAGGAACTGTATTAAAGGGTCGCGGCATGAGGGGTAGAGAACCACTGTTCTCACAGATCACATTGACCTTCAGCTGACAAGGCTCAAGCCACTGAAATCCTCGCAGCATCCCCGTGAGGCGGGGTTTATTAGTTTCATTTAATGATTGAGAACATCAAGGCTCAGAGGAATTAGGTTTGTCCCTCACAGAGCTTCTAGTGATGAGAAGGAACTCCAGCAAGAATCCCCAAACTCCCAACCTCGTGCTCTTCCTGCCGCAGCTCTCCCGTCTGTGACGTGATCATTTACAACATTTTTTGCATCTATATTTCATCCCCCTACGACAGCAGGGCAGGCACACTGGCCCTAAGACGTAAGCGTAAGAAGGTGGTGAGGCTGGGCCCAGGACACAGGGGTTCTAGCTTCATGCCCGAATTTCTGAAGGCTCTTGGACCTACTCAAGGACCAAAAAGGTGCAGCAGGGCCCCAGGCGTTTCCAGAGCGTCTCCAGCGAGGGCTCTGCTGTGATGGAAAACACGCTCGGGGCCTCCTGGACAGGTCTGGGGCTGAGAGTCTGAGCTCCTCCCTTTGAGGGCCGTGTCCCAGTTCTTTAGACCCGCTCCTCCTGAGCTCTGCTGCTCTTCAATGAACCCCACAGGAGGTCTCCCCACAGGGGACTTCACACGGGGCGGGAGGGATGGCTCTAGAGTTGTGGAGAAGGCTTTGCTGTTCCTCTTCACCCGTAACTCTATGAACACAAATAAGTACTTTATCGTCCTTGTGCGCCAAGCTTTTCAGAGCTAAGACCAAGGCCGTGATCTGCCTTTCTTGCAGGGCTGTCAGAAGGTTCAAATGAAACACAGTATCACTTGTTCACTCGTTCATTCCACAGTTATGCAGTGTCAGCTGGGTGCCGGCTCTCTCAGGTGCTGAAGATACATCAGTGCACAAAACAAAGTCCAGTCGTCATGGAGCTTCCATTCTGGAAGGGGCTGCAGACGCAAAAGCACATAAAGAAGAAAAAGTCAAGCAGGATACAGGGAGAGAATGTGACTGGGGTGCTATTTGCAGGGAAGACTTCTGTGAGGAGGTTACTTCAAGCAAAGGGTTAAATGAAGTACGGGATCCAGCCATGTGAGCAGGGCGAGGACCGTTCCAGCCGGAGAAGGGCAAGTGCAAAGGCCCTGACATGGGAGCCTGGTTGAGGGCCCACAGGAAGCCAGCATGGCTGGAGTGGAATGAGGGAAGGTGGGAATGGTAGGAGAGGAGGTCAGAGAGGAAGCCTGAGTCCTGATCATATAGGCTCATAGAGTGCAAGAGATTATCTTCTTGTGGGGATGATCCACGGCCCAGGCCACGCTCTGAGCACTGGGCACCTGCCATTCTGGCTAGCTCAGGCTAGCGTTCAAAAGATTATGGCCAAGCTAGATGGAGCCCTAGGGATCATTTGAAATGTAGGTTGGACCCTGGATGCAGCAGCCACAGCACCTAGTTCCATGCGTTCAGAGAATCGGGGTCCAGTTCCAAGACCTTTGAGCCCTTCTGCAGGCAGGGAGACCCACGAGACGGAGAGAGGTGATTTTTCTCTCTGGTTTCTGCTCTGCAACAGACCCCGTTGATCATCCCCATTTCTACCGACTGCACTTCCGATTTATCTTGTAGTTACGATTCTGTGTCTGCCTCCTGGGGACTCAGCAAGCAGGCAAGCCTTCGCTCCTTTCGACCTGAGGAGTTTACTCTGAAGCTCTGATCCACATGCTTGGGAGGGATGCACAGTGCTGCAGGCTGGTGTCTCTCTACGGGTTGCTGGGGTGGCCTTTTATGTTCAACCTTGTATGAACATGGGTGCTTTCCGGCGTCCCTGCCTTGACAACACAATGCGATGACATGAAAGATGGGCTTGCAGAGTAGAACATGCTGGTACCCCTGGCTCCCCAGAACGAGACTTTTCAGACTGTTTCCAGTCCTTTGTCACACGCTGACGTTGTTGTATCTGCTGGGACAGTGCAAATATGATCTGTGGCCTGATTTTTCACTTGGCTTCCCTACTGTCTCCCATGTCACCACCTGGTCTCCATAGTGTCCATTCGTAAGACTTCATTGTGTGCTGTGCCTGTCCCCTCTTGTGAGCAGGTAGGTGTTCCCCCTGGCTTTTTTCTTTTTAATTAATTAATTTTCCAATTACAGTTGACATACAATATTATGAGTCTCTGGTGTACAACACAGTGATTAGACATTTATATACCTTACAGAGTGATCACCCCGATAAGTCTAGTACCCACCTGACACCATACATAATTATTTCAGTATTATTGACTATATTCCCTATGCTGTACTTTATAGCCTCATGACTCTGTTTATAACTGGCAATTTGTACTTCTTAATTCCTTTCATCTTTTTCACCCATTCCCCCAATACCCCTCCCATCTGGCGACCAACCTCCTTGGCTTTTAAGAAATTATTTTAGCCCGGCCGGTGTGGCTCAGTTGGTTGCGTGTCATCCCATGCACCGGGAGGTCGCCGGTTCGATTCCCGGTCAGGGCACATGCCTGGGGTGGCGAGCTCGATCCCCAGTTGGGGATGTGCAAGAGGCAGCCAACTGATTTCTCACTGATGTTTCTATCTGTTTCTCCCTCTCCCTTCCTCTCATTGAAATCAATGAAAACAATTACAAACAAACCAACCACACCCCACTGCCAGAAGCACACTCCTCGCCGGAGAAACCCTGAAAACGTGTGGTCGGCACAGGCCGATGGACCCCGAGTGACTGGGACCAGCTGTGCTGGTTCAGGGCAGGAGATGGGTCAAAAGTCACTTCAAACCTCTGTGTCTCCGTGAAATGTGTCATCAGGTGGTTTGCTCAGGTGGCCTAAACCCTTCCAACTCCTCGTAAGCTAATCAGGGACACTGGCAGTTAAGTTAATAAATCACAAGACTCCAAGCTGCATGAAAAAAGAGGAAAAGAGTGGACTAGATAGAGTAGGGAAGGAGAGAGGCGAGCAAGGAGCCACTCCCAGGGCGAGGGGGACAGGCCTGCCTCTGCTCCTGCCTCAGCATGACCCCTGGGTGCTTTACAGGGAACTTCAGCGACACAGAAGCAAGTTGCCTGCAGGACTAACAACCAACTAGAGCACCGAACCAGGGCCTGGAGAATCCAGCCAGAAGGAAGAATCCTGCCTGTTCCCAGGAGCTTCTAGAAGCGAGGCGGCGAGCGCAGGGAAGGCCGCTGTGGGCCGACAGTGAAAGTCACTTGTGCACGTCGTGTTCTCCTGACTTCTTTATCTGAAGCCCCCCTCCCCTCCTCCCCCTCCCTGGGCCGAGCTCTGCGCTGGGTCTGCGGGGAGCTGGGCGGCCGAGTGCAGCCATTGTGCCGGCCAATTAAACAGGAATGCCCTATCCGACAGTTCCACTGTGAAAGTTTCCAAATAGTGTTCGGAATGTTTACATAATTGTTCAAAAGAGGCTTTTTCAATGTACCTGTTTACACTCTTTACTTTTGGAAATTCTTTCAGCAATCAGGCCTTGGAGGGCTCTCAGCTGCGCTTGCCACCCTTGATTGCCGAGGGAGAGATGAAAGGCCTGTCAGTGAATCACTGGGAAAACATTCCCTAATAAACGCCCTCTAATGAGGGGGCGCCCAGAGCAGAGGGGAGAGCTGGGGGCCTGGGAGCGGGACGCACAGTGTTGTGGAGCCGTTTGGCACAGGCAGCGCCAGACACCGTGTCTTTGTGTGCAAATTTCCCACCGGGGCCAAGCGACTTTCCACAATTTAATTAAGTGGCTTTAGAGTCCCACAGTTGGCCTAACAAGCTACTTTTCATGAATGAAAGATTTGTGCCCAGCAGTGGGGGCCGGCTGGAGACAAAGCGGGCAGCGGCTACAGCTGGCTCCGGCCACTTCCCTGCTCACGTGGGGCGGCTGGGGAAGGCAGTGCGGGGGCTGGCGGTGGTCCTTCTGGGACACGCTCACCTCGCTCACAGCTGATATGCCATCCATATGCCCAGGATCACAACCAAATCAGCTCCACCAGACCTGGCAAAGAGGCATTTAAATTGCTAATATTGTACTGGGGAGCCATGACAACCCTGCCAAGGATTCGCTCTGTAGGATCCATAGAGACAAACCTGGGGGTGGGGTGGGGGGGTTGGAAGGAGAGGAGGTGAGAAACACAGGGAGCTGGCTGTTAGGAGGCGGGAGAAGTGGGGCTCCTTGGGAGAGAGACCGCGGCAGGAATGCACCCAGGATGGAGCCCTGAACCCGGAGGGCGGACTCAGGCCCCTTTCTTATCCATTCTTCCTGATAAGGGGCAGTGGGAGTTTCCATAAGGGCTGCCCTGCAGGGAGAAGCATCTCCCTCACCTTAGAACAAGACAGGTTTTCTAGAATGACAAAAAAGAAACTTGGCGTGCAGACGGGTGGGAGGAAGGGAGGGCCAGCCGGCGCTGTGACATGTTCCCACAGCTCTAGTTGTTGAGATCTGGGGTCTCTCGCAGCCACTTTCCAGCGAAGGGTTCACGGAGCATTTCTCTCTGACTATATTTTTAGAAGAAATTATGATGACAGTTGTTAGGTCTCAGGCAGGCAGGCAGCACATTCCATTACAAAGTTAGCATGAAATCAATATGTAAATAACCCTTTCTAACTGGCAGCTATTTTTGAAGGCAGAACGCACCTGATGTTGCAGGTTGGTTCCAGTTCACTTTAAATACCTCTCTGTCCTCTGGGTCTGTGGATGTGCTTACATTCAAAGGAGCCTTCCCTGCTCTCCGCTTGATCTTTGCATCATCCGGCAGAGCGGTGTTGCCACCATGAGCCTGGTCCTCAAACCTCCTCCATCGCTTAGAAATCAGACTGACAAGCCCTGGCCAGTTTGGCTCAGCGGTTGAGCGTCAGCCTGCGGACCAGAGAGTCCCGGGTTCGGTTCCTGCTAGGGGCACGTACCCCCCCCCCCCCCAAAAAAAATCAGACTGACAAGACCCGCTCCTGGCTGGGAGTGTTAGTTCTCCTTCGGCATGGTCATTTTTCAAAAACCATGGAAGGGGAGGGATGGCAGAAGCCTTGGCCACCTGTGGAAGGAATTAAAGGAGAGGAAAGCCCGAGAGGATGAGATCAGGGTTGAATCAAATTCAGACAGTCACTGCCAATATGCATAGAAGTCAGTGTCAGGACAGCAGAGGCCAGGGTCCCAGCCAGGGGTGGGCCAGCGGAGCGCTGTGGCTGCAGCTCAAAGGGGAAAAATCAGATCTCCAGGTACACGAGGGTGAATGGGGTCTGAGACCAACGGTCTTTGAACAGGCCCTCCTCATTAGTGACAGTTTTGTTGCTGTTTGATTTTTAACTAGCTGTGCTATGTATTAAAAACAGAAATGCTTTGAGAAGGTTCTGTATCAGGCCTGGATGGTGCCAGAGAGCCCAGTGTGGCTTACGTTGTGTGTGTCTATTATCTGAACTCAAGCTGGGTCTGGTCATAATAATGATTGCTACAATTTATTGAGCACCTACTATGTGTCACTTGCTGTTCTATGGGTTTTATGTGCTTGTACAATTCTAGTCGTTTCTTATAACCGAGCTGGATCCACCTCCCTGTAACTTATGCCCTGTGGACTTACACCCCAACGCTCCCTCTTCCACGGAACAGTCAGGACAGGTAGTATCTTCCTCTGAGCCTTCTCCAGGAGAAAGCCTTCCCATTCTTCAATGATCAGGTTGACTTCATTGGGTCCATGTGTAACCTCCATGTTCTTGCCATTTGCTGAGCCTTTGGAAGGAACTGGGATCAGATATTCCTTTTGTGGGTCTACCCACCAAAGGAGTGTCCCCTGGCTGGAAAGGGTGCATGTCAGGTGAGGCTTGGACTATCCCAGTGCACTGGAGGAGTAGACCCAGGGAAGGAGGCATATTCCAGGCAGAGGGAACACCATGTGCTAAAACCTCATAACAGGTGCACAAAATCTACTCTTACTATAAAGAAATAGAGAGCCACGTAAGCATGGTCCTACACGTGGAACTTCTGGTCCCAGAAGTTCCCCACAGCCCGGGAAAGTTGAGGAATTCACTCATGGAAGCATGCAGATGTTGTTACATGAGCGATTTAAACAGAAACATGTTGCTGCTGCCATTCGGATGAATCCCATAGGAAAGTTTTGTCAAACTGTCCATGGCTCCACAGCCCACTTGGCACACGGGGTCATGCTGCCAGGAAGACAGGACTGGGGTGGTGAGTGCCTAGGCTCAGTCTTCCTCGGTGAGGAACAGAGGGTGGCCCCCTGGCCTTTCCAGCCCTGAGTGAACGATGGCTTGTGTCTCTCACAGTTATCATTTAAAAGGTCCTCAAATAACGTTGTTTCATTCAATGTTGTTTTATAATAATATTAATGAAGAGGAAAAAGTGATTACCAGCCAGGGCCGCTATCTGTGTGGAGTTTGCATGGTCTCCCCATGTCTGGGGGGTTTTCTCTGGATACTCTGCTTTCCTCCCACCCCCCAAAGATACGCATGTGAGGTGGAGTGATGTGGCTACCTTGTCGCAGCCGGAGTGAGTGAGGGTGTGTGTGAGTGCACCCTGAGATGGAAGGGTATCCTGCCCAGGGTGGGTGCCCACCTTGTGCCCTGAGCTGCCAGGGGAGGCTGCCGCCACCTGCCACCCTAAACTGGAATAAGCAGGTTGAAAAATAATGATCTGACTTATTTTTATTAATCTTTCTTAAATATATGTATAGCTCACGTTTATTTCAATGTTTAATAGTAGAAGCGTCTTACATCTTTATTTAGAAATTTGGTGATGTTTCTGTAACTAAAAATATGCCATAGGAACTTAACTCTTGCTACTATCAACTAGTCTGCGGTAAAATTGGTCTGCATCGTTTCACTTCAGTTTCCAAAAACCTACTGTCAGAGTTAAGTGAGGACATACTATACGCCTGCATTTGGATGAGGGCTGGAGGGCGAATATGCAAATGGGGAATAATTGTTATGTTTGGGGAGAGGTGATGGGTAAGACTTTCTTTTCATAGGTTTAATGTGATTACATTTTATTTTTAAAAATAATGGGCTTCTAAAAACCAAGAATTTTCTTGGAGACAAAGGAATAAATAGAAATACAATATCTCCAGGCTTAACCAAAAGGACACTCTCTGTTAATTATGTGACCAAACCATCAGGTTGAGAAAAGTTGTCATCACTAGAGAAGTGGTAGGAATCAAATATGCAAATATTTCTTCTTGAGGTTAAAAAGTCTAAATAATTTTATGACAGTGCACAGTAGTACTATTCCTATGAAATCCTGGTTATAGATGGTTTTTCTTATATTAAAAGTTATTCTTTATATATGCTTAGTTTCATTTTTAATTGTGTAATATAATTATATTTTTACATAATATAGCATTTACCATCTTCATTACTTTTTTTCTTTTTAACATATTTGTATTGATTTTTTTTTTTTTTTTTTGAGAGGGAAGAAGAGAGATAGAAACATCGATATGAGAGAACAACACTGATCAGCTGCCTCCTGCACGCCCACTATTGGGGATCGAGCCTGAAACCCAGGCATGTGCCTTGACTGGGAATCAAACTGGGACCTCTCAGTCCATGAGATGATACTCAATCCACTGAGTCACCCCGGCCGGGCCCATCTTTATCATTTTTAACTATAGAATTCACTAGTGTTAAGTACTTTCACACTAATCAACAGAACTTTTTCATCTCACAAAACTGAAACTCTGTACCCATGAAACAATAGCTCCCCATTTCCCCCTCCCCCCGGCCCCTGCAACTGTGGTTCTCCTTTCTGTTTGTGTGAATTTGGTGACTTTGGATGCCTCACATCAGTGAAATCCTTGTGTGTTTGTGTCTGGCTTATTTTACTCAGCACAGCATCCTCATGGTCCATTCGTATGTCAGAATTTTACTGCCTTTTAAAGCTGAATAATATTTTTATACGTACCACGTTTGTTTATCCTTTCTTCCACCGATGAATGTTTGAGGCTGCTTCCACCTCTCAGCTATTGTGAGTAATGTTGCTATGAACATGGGTGGACTAATATCTCTTCAACATAAAGTTATATTATGTTGCTCCACTGATTGGGGAGATCATGTTCTCCCATTTGCCCGCTGCTCGCTCCTCTGAGCCCCAAAGACTGTAAACTCGAAGGTCTCTCCTTAGTTCCTTGCGGCCCTCAAGCGCTGAGACGCTCCTTCCAGTTGGTGAGAGTGACCTCAAACGTCAGTGTCAGAAGGTTAGCTTCTTCCTGGTGCTTGCCTGTTGATAATGTCACTTGTTGGTACGTCATTCTCAGTGCTACCACCAATATCTGAAGAAGGTGCTAGAAGTTTTGAAAACTAAAACGATGGTCTTAGAACAGCTTTCTGTTTCCAGAGTGCGATTTGGACTGTGGCTAATCCCTCCTAGACTTGTCATACATTCAGAGATGATCCCACCCCTTACTAACTAGGTTTTCAGTGATTTTCCATGTGTGATCATTCATCTGGTGTGAGGCTCGTAGTTATTTTTATACTGTTTATGAATTAAGAGGCTGCTAAACAAAATAATTCTATAAACAAAATTACATGGCTGGGGCTTGATGTTTCAGCTGCTGAAGGGGGAAAAACATACTCAAGGATATTGGCAGTTTAATTTGCATATAATTGATGTACTAATTATAGATAAGTTTGTCTACTAATTAAAGTAACATTAGAACTTCTACTTAGAAATATTGGTTAACAGAGTATATACTTAAATTAACAAAATTACATTCCTTTTCCTTAGCAACTTAAGTATAAAAAATTTCCACTTCTTGCTACAAACTCCTGGAATCATTACTCAATGAACTAGTGTAAAGTAGATCATATTTACCAAAGAGAACAGTGTAAATCACTCACCCAGCAAACGCTTTATTGAGTGCCTACCATATGCCAGGCATTGTGCAAGGCATCAGATGAAATACACAATAGACACAATAACATCCCTGCTCTCCTGGAACTTACTCTTAGTGGGTGGAAGACAGATAGTTATACACAAATAACAGCCTAGTGAATAAGATCATTTCAGATAGCGAGAAGTCTTATAAAGGCAGTAAGTCTGGGTCACATGACAATGTGCACGGGGTCTTGCCACTTAGATTAGTAGGCAAGGAGGAGCTCCATGAGAAAGTAGCCCTTGAGCCGATACTGGAACTACAGACAGAACCAATGGTATGGCTAGCTCTGGGCAGAACATTCTAAGGCACGTGCTCTCAGATGGCACAAGGAGAGCAAGGCACGCCACAAAGAACGGCAGGTTAGAGGACCAACCAGGCTGGTGCGGCCGGAACATGGGAAGAAAGTGGGAGAGTGGCGTGTGCTGGAGCTGAAGTCATGGCCAGGGGCCAGCTGAGTGGTAAGGCCGAGGGGAGGACTATCGTAGTCTAAACGCAGTTAAAACCATGGTGTGGGTTTAAGCAGGTCAATGACACAATTTGTGTTTTACAAAGATATTCTTAGGGCTTTGCAGAGAACAAGTGTTCAAAGGGCAAGAGAAGAAGCAAATCGTGTACCTGATCAAGGACAGGTACATGACATAAAGTCAGGAGCATGTGTAATTCCAATGAGTTACTTTATGTATCTTCTTTTCTCTCTTTGTCTTCCTCTTTCTGAACCCAACTGTGCCCTGGGCTAGAGGTTCTTAACCCAGAGGTTTCAACAGAATCACCTGGGCAGGGGTCTGTAAGAAAGATGCCCTCTCACCAGGTGGTCTGGGGTGAAATCTGATCATATTGGTTTGTTTGTTCATTTCATCTACACAGGTGATTGTGTTGTGCAGTGAGAAAAATCCCAAATAGCAAAAGGTGGCGGTGGGTGGGCTGTTGTCTAGAAAGCAGGGACTGCCCTAAGGGACTCTCAGTGCAATAGTGGAGACCAGATGCTCCACACAATTAACTGTGACACTGGATATAAAGAAACTGAGGCTGGTACCGGTCGGAGGAGAGCTTCTGACAAAGGGTTCTTGGTGTTCAGGGGAGGGGGAAATGCTTCACAGTGAGGAGGGGTCGAGGCCTGAGTATGGGGATTTTAGCTTAGTTGATAATAACTGATGGAACCACCTTACCCCTCAACTAGGTCATGAGGGCGCTGGCCCATGAGCCATGGATACAGAGAATGGGTAGGAGACAGCCATGGGAACAAGCAGGGACATCCCGGAGGCTGAAGGAGGAGGGCCCAGGGAGGCAGGGGAAGATTTAAGGTGGAATTTCACTAATTCCGATCCACTCTCTGGCTCCCACCCTGAACAAGTCTGAATTGCTGAGCACATTTTCTGGCTAAGTCACCTTTTCTTTGGGCAAACTATTTACCAGTGAAATAAAATAGGATCAATGTTCTGGATTTGTGGGCAAGTTAAAAACAAAACAAACTCATTTCTCAGGTATTCATTTGCTATACTGACCTCCAATAATACAACACCCCCAGTGGGTGGATTGGGGAGTACACAGAGGATCTGTGTTATTCTCACAGAACTTCCAACATGGGTTGAGGAGCAGACATTTGGGGTGGGAAGGAAGGGGTGTAGAAGCGAGTAAAGTATGGGTTTTACCTATCTGCACTGTTTTCCTCAGTTTTTAAAAAAACACACTAAACTTATAAAGAGATCAACCAAGGGGTGAGTATTTGCCTTCCAAAAAGGTTCCCTAAGGAGTTTCTTTCAATTGCAAGGGCTCCCTAGAGCCTTCATTATTGTGAATCATTAAGTGGAAAAGATACAGTGCACACAGGTTCAAGAGCCTCCGGTAGCCGAGCGCTCATCCCAGGTCAGGCTCGGTGCTCGGTGTTCACGGACTCCGTGGAATATGGGTCGTCCGGTTGAGCTCCCCCCTTCTCTGAGCTGTTTCCGAGCTCTCTGCGATTACTGTTGGCCTCCTCATTTGGCCTCTGCGTCTTGTGGAAGACGTCAAAGCACTTGACATTTAAAATTTATCAGTAAAGTTTCTAAAAAATCTAATGTGAATTAAACAGGATTTTTAATCCCTTCAACTGTTGCCATCAGTATAATCACTAACAGAATGAAATCAGAATCAGTGAAGGAAAATATTAATCATGCATTTGCATCTATTAAATATAATACAAGAAGGAGTAGGCTGGATGCTCAGGGGTGATTTTCCAGCATTTAGGAGGGAGGCGGCTGTGGGTCACGGAGAGAAGGCTGACGCTCAGGGGCGTCTGTTCCCTTCTCACAGGCTCTGGTGCCTGCACAGTCCACACAGTCCACAGCTGAAGGGTGCTGAGCAGGAAGCCAGCTGGAAGCCCCGTGCCTTGGTTTGGATCATGTAAGAACTTGCTGGAGACCTTGGGACTTTGAGTCTCTGACTTTAGAAAAGGGAAGGGTGCAGAGTAACACCCCACTCCCACCCCCTGAGCTAGGAGTTCATCTCTGAATCTATGAAATAAATCCGCTGCCGGGGACCAAGTCAGATAGCAGCTGAAGCCCAGAAGAAGGGGTGGCAGTAGGCCTTTGGGGACACTGCCTTCAGCAAAAGACTAGCCTTAGAGGTTATAAGCAAGAACTTGGCATTGAAACAGACCTGCCTCTTATTAGCTGTACAACTCTGAGAAGGTTCTTTGAGCCCAGCTTCAGCTTCTTCATCATTAAAATAGAGGTAACAATAGTTGCTTCAAGAATTAAATGGGCTCTGATCAGTTTGGCTCAGTAGTTGGAGCATTGGCCTGTGGACCAGAGAGTCTGAGGTTCGATTCCCGCTAGGGGCATGTACCAAAAAAAAAAAAAAGAATTAAATGGGATAATGAATATCAAGTGCTTAGTTAGCTCAATGCCCTGTTCCTAGTAAGCAGTCAACAAACATGCTAAAAATGTTCCTCATACAGTTTGTCTTTGGACAACACATTGTCCTGGATGCCTTATGTCACCTAACACTCAGCCTCTAATGACCTGAACACCATTGTCTTTAGATCTCTCATCTGCATTTCAGACCCACCTGCATCCTAAACAGAACCCAGGGCTGCCTCAAACTTAGCAAGTTCACAATGAACTGGGCACTTCCCCCAGCCCAACCTTCTTCTCTAGTCCCTAACATGTGCAGGACACGACTCTTCCCCAGTCGCTCCAGCCAGGCAACTGCAGATCATGCTCTTCACCTTCAACCTTACCTGCTCCGTGAAATCAAATTAGTTTCCGCAGCCTGTTGGTTCCACCTGCTAAGTAGCTCGCAAGTCCATGCTTTCTTCTTAGCAACTAAGTCCTAGCCAAGACCTTCCGCCTCATGCCCTCAAATTCACCCGCCCCAGGGCCCAGAGAGGGATTTCCTGAAGTTGTCTATCTGACCATTTCTGTCCTGCCTGCAACTGTTCAATGGCTGACAGAGTGGAATCTAATCTCCCTGGTTTGGGTTCAAGACCCTTCATGGCTTGTCCCCTGTGATCTCTCCAGCCTTGTCCCCTGCTGATTCCCCCTCCTCCCTTGAGGTTCCTTTGGAGAGAATAAAGGACTCTAACCCCTAGTGTTTTGTAAAAGCAGTTAAAAATGTGGGAACTTCCCAACCAGATATTTTTAAAAATTACAAAAGTGCAATAACAGTTATTTGTGTATTTGCCGTTTCAATGACTGTATGAATACCTCCTATGGGGTGGGCACTGTTCAAACACCAGCGATACGGTGGTCATGTAAAATAGCATCCCTTTCCTTGTGGAGTTACATTGCTGCTGCCGGAACCACACGCAGGTCCATGGAGCCGAGTGCAAAGTCCAGGTATGGGCTCAAGTGCATGAAAAATATGCAGATATCATGAGAGTGGCATGTAAAAACAGTGGACAAACATGGATGACTCAGTGTGTGATGCTAGGATAACTGGCTTGCTCACTGGGAAGAACGTTGAGTTGGATCTCTCCCTCAGACCATATACCAATACGTCTCTCAGTGGATTAAAGGCCTGAACATTGAAAACAGGCTTCTGTCTTTGGCCCCATTACTTTTAGTCAACCCCAGTTTCTGTTCTTGTCTTCTTTCCACACCAGGGGTCATAAACTCAGATGCTGACAAGGACCAGACAAGTCATCTAAAAAAACAAAATAGGCCCGGCTGGTGTGGCTCAGTGGTTGAGCGCTGACCCATGCACCAAGAGGTTGATGGTTTGATTCCTGGTCAGAGCATATGCCCAGGTTGTGGGCCAAATCCCCAGTGGGGGGCATGCAGGAGGCTATCAGTCAATGTTCTCTCTCATCAATGTTTCTCTCTCTCCCTCTCTCTCCTCCCCTACCCCTTCCTTTCTCTCTAAAATCATTAAAAAAAATTTAAAAACAAACAAAATGGTCTTACAGGGTAACCTGAAAAGCATATGCTCCAAGGTAAATACCTGATAATCACAATCACAGTCATAATCATAATAAAAGCAGCTAACTTTTGTAGAGTCAGGCACTTTTCCAATCCCTTTCCATGAATTTACTAACTGAATCCTTATAACAACCCTATGTGACATTTATGATTATTATCGGTAAATTGAGGCACAGAGCAGTTAAGTAACTTGCTCAAAATCACCTCGTAAATGTTTAATAGGATCTGGAATGCAGGTAGTCTGATTCCAAAACCTAAGCTCTTATCCCCTATATTCCAGACAGTTATTAGACCAAGAAATACCATATGCATGTGCCGTACCCAGCCCATGGGTTACCAGTTTCAACCTATACCCTGGATCCTCTTAGAAGGTTCACCCCTCTGCTGATAATTACACATTTTTACATCGCACTCAATAGAGACTTTTTTCCTGAGCTCTATATTTTTTCAACCTTTTCTGGATCTCAGCTGGATTTCCCTGAGGTCCGTCAAACTAACGGGTTAGGCTGACCTTCTCTTCACTTCTTTCCAAACCTGCTCCTCCCTGTAGCCCATGGCCACGCCTGTGCTTCTCCCTTCTCCAGTCTTTCCCACAGGTCATCTTCCATGCACACTCATTCACACATTCCTGCCATTTTTCCTTATCTCATTTCGGCTCTGATTTAATTTTTTCATACTACTTATCACCATCTAACACATCATATATTTTTATTATTTATTTTGTTTGTTGCTTATCTCTGTTTCCTAAAATGTGAGCTCGTGAAGACAATGATTTTTATTTGTTTTGTTCACCGTTGTATCTTCAGTGCCTGGAACAGTGCCTGGCATAGAGGAATGACATGGAAAGATTGATTGATTGAATGAATGAATGAGTGAATGAATGAATCAATCAATGAATTGTGGTTTCATCTTGTACCATAATGAAATCTCCTTGAGGTCTTATGTTTAAAAGGAATCCAGATTTGGAATTCTACTCTAGAATACACCCAGTTTTATTTTAACGTTAAAAGGTATTTTGTATCGCTCCCCCTACAAGCCAACCGAAATTTCACGTGAAATCAATGCTCCAGGTTGCTGCTCCCTGTTACGTTGTGGCCTCCTGTACGCCTGACACGCCATCACGGGCCCACCCCACTCTTCGCCTTGCTCTTGCCTTGACTTCCTCGAGAAATGGGGAGACCAGCTGTTCCAGTGACAGGCCTGCAGGAGTGTGTTGCTGCAAGTTCAGGAGCGGCTGACAATGTAAACGACCGGGGAGTGCTTCGAAGCCAGGGGCAGCTCAGCCTTCCTGAACAGGCAAGCTGAGATTACAGGCAGGGAAGACACAATCTCTTCATTTTTCACAAGTCAAACCACATTTTTTTTCTTTTCCTTTTTTATTCTTTGGTTCCCTACCTGCCTTTAAAAATGGTTTTGTTTAGTTTTTCATTCTTTCACTTTCCCATTTTAAAATGATCTCACTCATTAGTTTCTTTTATAAATACGCAAGTTACCCAGCACTGCACTGGGTTCTGGGGATACAGCAGTGGACCCAGTAGACATTATCCTTGCCCTCGTGGAGCTCCCCATTTTGTGGGATACAATAAGAATACAGGCTGTGCAATCTGGGGTGATGATGGCTGGGAGGGCCCCTACAAGAGCACCTTCCCCAGATTTAGGAGTTTAAGGAAAGTTCCCTAAAAGAAGTGATGGTTAGGCGGATACCCAAGAATGAGTATAATCTATTCTGGCTGTTGGGAGAGGGTCCTGTCCTGGTACCTGCATTCTACCAGGAACATGGTCAAACTAAAGTGGGTAGGGAGACAGCCAGGATGATGGGGTGTGTGTGTGTGTAAACCATTCTATGCAGGTTGGATTTAAGAACTGAGGATTTTTTTCTCCTGGGAAAGAGCAGACTCGGGCTCTCTCAGGTATTTGAAAGTATGACACATAGAAAATGGATTTGGCTTTATACTCGGTGGCTCTAGCAGGCAGGTGACAGCACCGGGTAGGTGTGAGAGGCAGGTGAGGCTTTCAAACAGAGCTGTCCAGGAACATAAGGGCTCCTGAGGAAGGTTGTAAGTGCCTTATCACGAGAGGCCAAGGAGCATTCGAGAAGGTATGTGCGGTGACGTTCGCCAGGGAACTGGGCTGGAAGATCCTCGATGGCGCCTTCCACCAGGTTCTGCGGCTCTGGGCCGTTGCCCTTCAGGAGGGGCTTCGTGAGGAGAGCTGGGGCATATTGGGGCTCTGCTTGCACTTGGCTAACAGAGAAGTATCAGACTTGCCCCTCGCCCACGGGAGCTCATACGCCCATCAGGGAGAAAAGCACAGGCAAGGCTGCGGGAAACTCCCCGGTGCATTTGTGGAACAGATCATACAAGAAGCTGAAGGAAGGAGTGACCCAGCAGCCCAGCACCGTGGAGGACTCGGTGGAGGGGAGTGTAGAACCCTGTCTGGAGTCAGTGACCTTGGGGTCAAGTCCAGTTCTGCCCAGATGCATGGGGTGTCTTCGGGTCAGCATTGTCCTCTCTGAACTTTCATTTGTTCCTCTGTGAAATGAAAGGTCCTATTTGAACTCTAGCATTGTAGGGTCCCATGACCAGCTCGGAGAAAGGAGACATTCATTCATTCACTCATTTATTCATTTTTTTTTTTCTATAAGCACTTGTCAAATTCTCCCATGGGCTCGACTGCTGGAGAATGAGCCAGAGGCAAACACGAAGATGGTTGAGACGATCCATAAGAAGACATGTGCGTGGATGTCCGTTGCAGCCTTGTTTGCAGTGGAAACGATAAAAATCCATCATTAGGGAAATGGCCAAACAAATGCAGCTCTGTCATGTGATAGAATAGTATTCCTCAGTTAAAAAAAATAAACTAGATCTCTATGTACCAAGTGGACAGATCTCAAAACTGAAATACTGAGAAAATCAAGACACATTTTATCTGCTTGGCTAAAAATGGCAGATGTCATTTGTAGAAGACCTGTTGTCTCCCTAGCATCCCTCCTTCCTCGTGATAGAATTTTGTGCAGGTTTTCACAGCAATCTGGGCAGCCTGTGTATTTTGAAAGAGGCCAACTCTACCTTCTTCTTACAGTGGAGGGTGTGTCCCAGGCCAAGACTGACTGATATAATCCCACCCATGGCCATAATGTCTGGTTCAGGAAGGGTAGCATGAACTGTTTTAGGCCATGAAAACAAAAGTTTATTGGAGCTTCTGGGGAAGACAATTCCTCTCTCTTCTTCGAGCTCTTCCTAACTGACCCCGTCTGTCCCTGGATGTGGACAGGGAGGCATGTGGTCCTGGAGGAGGGATGAAGTTAACACTAGGGAAACAAGAGTCAGGAGACAAAAGAAATTAGGTCCCTGATGACATGGTTGAGCGGATAAATCATAAAATCCTCCTTGCCACTAGACTTTTCAGTTATGGGAGCTAGTAAGTCCTCCTTAAAATTTAAGTCAGAGTTGGGCTTTCTGTGTTTGTAGCTCCAAGGATAATAAGCAATACATTATCCAGGTAAACAAAATAGCACTTACAGAAAATGCTACATGTTTTTCATGAACATAGTATACATATGGAAGTACAAGTACAAAGCAGGGCCCGAAAGCAAGGTACTCAGTTCATGTTGTGGCTGACTTTGCTGGTTGGTGGGGAAGAGCTCTGAGAAGTAGGTCCAGGGGTGGAAGACGAATGACAGCTCGCATTCATCGAGTGCTTACTATGTGCCAGACAGGCGCTGTTCCAAGATCTTTACGTGTATCAACTTATTGAATTTCCATGACAACATTCCGCATCCACGTGGAAACTGAGATGGAGGGTTAAGCCACTTGTCCATGGTCACCATGGCTACTGAGTAGCAGAACTGGGATTTGAACCCAGAGAACCAAGTTCTAGAGCTACTTATTAGCTTTGTATTCTTAATAGCTATTGTAAGGTGACATCAATCTTATCTGTAACATTCCTGTCGTTAAACAAAGGGAAGCAAATATAATAAAAATTTAATAATACTTTTTTTTCTGGTGAGGGAGTACAGAAGAGGTGGTTCATGTCATTCCCAATCCTTTGTGTAATTTTGTTTTCACATTTCTCACAAGAAAAGTCAAGCTGGGGTCAGCTTCTGTTCTCAAGGAGTCCTCCATCCGTGGAACACATGGCTGTAGCCCATAGCGAGCCCCGGAAGACAGGCTGAGACAGTGCTGTGGGGCTCCGTGGAGGGAGAGGCAGCATCGTGCTTAGTGAACTTGGGAGGCTTTGCATCTGCCGTGGCATGAGACCCTGGACCTGAAAATGAGATCCAGGTAAAGTTGGCACATGCAGTGCTGAGCATGACCAAGCAACCAGGCAGAGAGGGGACAACGTGCAGGACCAGAGGAGGCCATTTGTTTGGAGCTGAAGACACACAAAGTGGGGAGTGAGAGAGAATGTTTCTGGAAATAGCTGAAGTCAGGCGGTGGAAAGGCTTGTTCTCCACTTGCCCTTGTGCCCCAACCCAAACGATGGCTTTCTGTTCGGTGGGGGCAGCCGCTGCCTCTGGCGCTGGCCCCTTCTTCACCCTTGTTGGTCTCATGAGGTCCCCATCTGGCTGTCTTTGCTGCATCTCCAGATGTTCTCTGGGCTCCTGCTGTGAATTATCTGCTGACCCAGCAGTAGCCTCTTCCGGAGCACTGGGGGTACTCTCAATGTAAAACATACGGTCACATTTAAACCGGAGACACCCTGTCAGCCTGGGAAGACATATTCAGACCAATCTGCATGGATCTTTTCTGGGCTCTGAGCCTGCTCAGGGTCACCTGCGCAGAAGTGAGTGAGATGTCCCCCGGCGTCCACAGTAGCTCCTGACAGCCGTGGGAGGGACGCAGATGCAGGCTAGCATGCAATTAGTGCCAGGAACGCAGCTTTCTGATCACTTTCCCCCAAGACTGTGCCTCTCTGGCTGAGAGGCAGATAATGGACAATCACAGAAGATCCTTGATTATGGCTTGATTGAGCTTATGGGAGCTCCAGACGGCTAATGCAATTGTGGCTTCCAAACCGTTAGTGGAGGGCATTTCCATATGGGCAGGGAATTAAATAAAGCTGTCCTAAACACTTTACTGGGCTTGTGCTTCCAGAGCCTGTCCGGATACAATCTTCCGCTTCAAGTGACCTCAACTGAGACTATAGGGAGTGGTCATGACCCAGGACAAGAAGGCCAGCTTCCTACTTAATTAATGTCACATTTCCCCTTCAGGACTCTTGACCTGCCTGGCATTAGCTTTTTGCTCCCTTTCCTGGAGCCAGAGACCCACTCTCTCTGCCTGCTAGCCCCATGTCGGCACCTTCACTCCAGGCCTTGGGCTTTTCCAGAAGTCTTGGCTTTCAGTAAGCAGAGAATCGTGCTGGACACTCTTTCAAAGGGAAATGGTTCGCTGGTCTGGTGGAGACGGGCCAGGGAAAAGCATGGGGTGGAACACAGGTCTCAGGTCAGGGCCTCTGGGGGGGGGTCAGATCTGCCCCAGACTTGCCCCGCCCCACGCTTTGCCAAGTTCTTTGCCTTTCCGGACCTCAGGCTCTCACCTGACACGATCAGGTAGATTCGGGGTGGTACGGTCTTAGACTCAGGCTCTCATCTGCAACACAGAGAAATGGGCTAGATTATTTCTAAAGTCCAGGGATTAAACCAGTTACCCTCAATGAAAGCAATAATGTAAGTGAAATAGGGTGCAGAATTTATCTTCCCGCTGTCTTGAAATATTGGCAAAAGCACCAAAGATGGAGACAGTGACTGCCAGCTGCCAGCTGCCCTGTCTGGGGTCTCTGGAAAGAGGGATGCACCGGTCCCCAGTCTTTTGCCCGCCATCCATTTTCAGCCCAAGCAGACAGCAGGACTAGAGCTCAATGAAGGAGGAAATTTGGAGAAGTAGTGAGCTGTTAGCTTAGAAAGAGAGCTGTGACATTCCCTTTCTTTGTCCCATGATGAAGTTAAGGCAAGAGAGTGTTCCCCTACCCAAAGGCAATGACAACAGTTCCAAGAGAATCACTCAGAGCCTGAGGTGCCAGCCAGAGTGCACACAGGCATTTCACTCTCCACCCGGATAACTGCCAAGCTGCAGAAACATCCAAGCCTAGCCAGTGATGCCCAGGAGTGGAGAGATCTTGGAGAGCTTGGCATACATGCCCTGGGATGTCTGTGACTGTAGAAGCTGATGCTTGGAGAATTCTGAAGGCAAGTAGTGGTTGAAGTCATTTGTGAGGCCAAAGATAGGACAATGGGTGGTCAGCCTGCACATCAACGTGGAATGTGGCAAGGACATGAGTATCTCATGAGGGAAGAGGAAGTTTCAGAGGATGGCTGGGCTTAGGTAGCTTCCAGGCAAGGACTCCATCTATAGAAGTCCTGAGGTTGAAGGAGGATTACAAGAAGTCAGCCAGAGGGCACATTGTTTATGGGAGGAGACTGCAGTATGGAAATCCCAGAAGAAAACTCTCAATGAGAAAGTCAGTATTTGGAGGCCTGTCACATCAAAGTCATCAATGCCAACAGCATTGGCCAAGGGAGAAGTGTAGCACCCGTTGAGTTAAAGATAGGACGTCTACTCTTTCCTTCTAATTTCCACTCCTTCTGCCCTGATTCTAGAGTAGCCGAGAGCAGCAGAGAGATGAGGATGAGAAGGGGAAAAACAAGGAGTGAAAGAATAGACCACACTCCCTCCTCCATGCGCAGTAGACCACACTCCCTCCTCCGTGCCCAGTAGACCCCACTCCCTCCCCCGTGCCCAGTAGACCCCACTCCCTCCCCCGTGCCCAGTAGACCCCACTCCCTCCCCCGTGCCCAGTAGACCCCACTCCCTCCTCCGTGCCCAGTAGACCCCACTCCCTCCTCCGTGCCCAGTAGACCCCACTCCCTCCCCCGTGCCCAGTAGACCACACTCCCTCCTCTGTGCCCAGTAGACCACAGTCCCTCCCCCGTGCCCAGTAGACCACAGTCCCTCCCCCGTGCCCAGTAGACCACACTCCCTCCTCCGTGCCCAGTAGACCACAGTCCCTCCCCCGTGCCCAGTAGACCACAGCTCTTCTCAGACCCAGGGATGAGTCCTGAACTGGGTTTCATATCATATGCAAGACTGAAGTTTCAACTGGGGTGGTTTAGATTTGGACTTTTTAATATCTGAAATGGTCTTTTTTTTTTTTAATCTTCACCTGAGGACATTTTTCTATTTTTGTTCAGATAGAGTGGGAGGGAGAGAGAGAGAAAGAGAGAAACATTTGTGCGAAAGGGATACATTGAGCAGCCGCCTCCCGCACGACCCCAACCAGAGCCGGGGACGAATCACAACTGAGGCACGTGCCCTTGACCGGAATCAAACCTGTGACTCATTGGTCCACAGGCTGACACTCTAACCTCTGAGCCGAACTGGCCAGGGCTGAGATGATCAAACAGAGACTCTTCTCATGACTACAAAGGAGCGGACAGCTCTGAATTCTGCCTGAGATGGCATCAGGGAGGAGAAATCAGAGCATGTTTGAAAGCAGTGGTTGGAGAAAAATAAAGCCATTTCCTATTTACATGCCATCAGTTTTAGACTGTTAAATGTGCACTTTTCATAGGTAATTCTCTGGTTCAATCTCTTGCCGCATTTAGTTTGGGTTAGTCTTGGAAAGGAAAAGGCGAAATGCACTGGATTCACACCTTAAGCTGGGCAAATACTGTCTCAAAGTTGCAAACCACGTTTCCCTGGCCCCAGCCATCTTCCCTGGCTCCCCTGTTCTTGCTCCCACAGTCGCCACGGGCCAGCCACCATCCTCGACGGAATGGCATCTGGCATGCGGTCTGCCCTCCTCTAGCACTGTGCTCCCCAGAGCAGAGGCTGCACCTCTGATGTTTAGAGTCGCTCTCAGCACATGCAGTTGGTGAATAGGTTTCTTGCTCTGTCTGATCTTACCTCCCCGCCCAGTCCAGAGTTGGAAGATCAGTTTTCTCATCTGTAAAATGGCACATTGGGCTGGATGATTTTAAGGTGTCTTCTAGATCAAGAAGCTTTGGACTAGCAGCCTGGGGTTTTCTGTTTATTCCCACCCTGTGAAACGTTCTGACCACCAGATGTTGGCTGTTTAGTGCTAGGTTCCTTTGAGGGAAAGGCCCCAAATGGGCAACAGAGACAACTCACCTGTGTGCTGGCTACACTGTAGACTCTGTTTCGCTTGGGGGACGGTAGGGCATGCACTGCTCACTGCGGCAGGACTGGCGGACTGAGGAAGGCTGGGAGGCAGAATCTGAGGGGTCGTCTCTTCTCCCCACTCCTGACCCACTCTGCAGGTGGAAGGGAGGTCTGCTGGGTGGCAATGTCCTGGCCTCCGCTCTGAGTTTCCCTTGGACCACAGTCCCTTGGAGAGAGAGTAAAAACCAGCTGGATCCCAGTCTAAGAGGTTTTGTGGTTGCGCACAGAACTATATAGATAGTTTAGGTCCAGGGAACAAGGCATGAAACCAGCTGAAAACTGAGAAACAAGGTCAAGGTCTGCTCCACACAATGATGCTGGTGCTGAGTCCAAAGCACTGGTTAGTTTCTTAAGTTCCTGCTGCTGGGTTCAGGATCAGGCCTCTTAAAGGGAGGCAGGGAGGCAGGGAGGCAGGGAGGCGGGGCGGTAGGGAGGCAGGGAGGCGGGAGGTAGGGAGGCAGGGAGGCAGGAGGCAGGGCGGCAGGGAGGCAGGGCGGCAGGGAGGCAGGGAGGCAGGAGGCAGGGAGGTGGGAGGCAGGGAGGCAGGGAGGCAGGAGGCAGGGAGGCAGGGAGGCAGGGCTGCGGGAGGCAGGGAGGCAGGGAGGCGGGAGGAGGCGGGAGGCAGGGAGGCAGGGAGGCAGGGAGGCAGGGAGGCAGGAGGCAGGGAGGCAGGAGGCAGGGCTGCGGGAGGCAGGAGGCAGGGAGGCAGGGAGGCGGGAGGAGGCGGGAGCAGGGGCAGGGAGGGCAGGAGGCAGGAGGCAGGGAGGCAGGATGGCGGATGGAGGGCAGGTGGGAGGCAGGGAGGCAGGGTGGAGGCAGGGAGGCAGGGAGGCAGGGAGGGGGGCAGGGCGGCAGGGAGGCAGGGAGGCAGGGAGGCAGGGAGGCGGGAGGCAGGGAGGCGGGAGGCAGGAGGCAGGGAGGCAGGAGGCAGGGAGGTGGGAGGCAGGGAGGCAGGGAGGCGCGGAGGCAGGGAGGCAGGGAGGCAGGGAGGCGGAGGCGGGAGGCAGGGCGCAGGAGGCAGGGAGGCAGGAGGCAGGGAGGCAGGGAGGCAGGGCTGCAGGAGGCAGGGAGGCAGGGAGACAGGGAGGCAGGAGGCAGGGAGGCAGGGAGGCAGGGCTGCAGGAGGCAGGGAGGCAGGGAGACAGGAGGCAGAGGGTACATGTGAGGCTAGCAGGGCAGGAGAGGGCAGGGAGGCACAGAGCGTGGCAGCCCCCAGTTCACTTCTCAGATCTCCCTTTTGCTCCAGGCATTTACAGCTTGTACTGCACTTGTCAAGGGGAGAGCGCTGATTTGTACGCATGTGCCCCCAAGAGCCCAGAGCTTACAGGGGAATGAGCAGGGTCGTTGCTAGCTTGGATCTGCACATTTTCCAGGACTCCGGGTTAGGGTTAGGGTCGGGTTTAAAGTTTAGAATTTAGGGTTTAGGATTTAGAGTTTAGGGTTAAGGTTAGGGGTCTCTGGGATGCTCTGGGGTGCTCTGGGGTGCTCAGCTTGGCTGGGAGGGCCTTATGAAGTTGAAGAACCCAATAGAGGCATTTTGTGAGCCTCAATGCTGTGCTGTTCTGCTCGTCCCCAATACACACACGTACACCCCAGTCTTCTCAGTAGACACATGCTGAGCTATGGAATTTATATGATTAGCACAGTCACAGCAGCTGGCCGTTTTCGACTGCAAGGACCTCCTGTGTCTCCGTCTCCTCTCGCACGGTCAGGATATTTACCGCCAGCACCGTCCCCAGCGGCCTCTGCCCCCCGGGAGGACGTTCAGCACTGAGCAGTGTGAGCTGGCTCCTGAGCTGTCTGCCTGGGAGGATGGCTGGGCAGGAGAGGAAGGCGGCAAGAGCCATCGTGACCCCGGCCATCTCCATGGGGCTGTTTGACTTGCATGAAGTGTGACTTTGCAGAGAAATTCAAACTCTTGTTGGCGGGTGGGACAGCTGGCTCCAGTCCTTCCCACACAGCGATGACTCAGGCAGGCCAGCCCCACCGGGGGTAGCTTTTTCCTGGCTTGCTAACAGAATACTGCGTTTCCTGGTCTGGTTTCTTTAGGGTCTAATCTAGGTTCTCTTAGATGCACCAGTGATTTTAATTCAGGTCCTCGGGGTGTCTGGGGCATGCTCGGTTGATCCCAGTGACAGGAGGTGGCTCTTTCAGCAAAAAAAAAATATCGCGGTGACTAGGCTGGGCCAGCTCATGGGAGACGTGCTCTACTTTCCAACAAAAGGAATCTCGGAGGCATCGCAGTTCTTTTAGAGCTTTAATTACACAAATTTATGGGAGAAAAACAAACATTAAACTCAGTTTTATTTATGGCTCATTTTGGTCGCAGGGGACAACCCTAACCAAGCCATCACAAGCGCAAGGAGGAGACTTGCAGTGGGACTGTGGACGCACGCGTAGGGTTCTTGCTGGGACTGGTTGCTGATGGCTCAGCCTCCCTGCCGCTGGACCTGGAGGGAGTCGTAAGTTGAGGGTGTCTTGAGGGGCTTCGAAGGAAGCTATCCATGAGCCATCTCAACCATACTGTGTGGCCCACTGCTGAGGGTTGAACTGTGTCCCCCAAAAAGATATGGTGAAGTCCTATCTGACGTACCTGAGAATGTGCCCTTATTTGGAAACAGAATCTTTGCTGATGTCATCAAGGTAAACTGAGATCACACTGTATTGGGATGGGCCCTAAATTCAATCATGGATGTACTTATAAGAAGAGTGACAGAGACACACAGATGGCCATGTGAGGATGGAGGCAGAAATTGGGGTGACGCAGTCAGGGCCAAGGATTACCAGCAACCCCCAGCAGTTAGGAGGCATGGAGGATTCTTCCCTGGTCCTCCTGAGGGAGCATGGCCTTGCTGACACTGAATTTCAGACTTCTAGGCTCCAGAGAATATATTTCTGTTGTTTTAAACCACCAGCTTGTGGTACTTGTACAGCTGCCCCAGGAAACACACACACCAGCTACACGTCATGGGGCTACTGGCAACTGACACCCTCTCTCTTTGTCTTCCGTTCAGGTTCTTGATACAAAATGCATCTGGCCCCAGCCATCTTTTGTGACTGTCCTGTGGCCCTGGTCATCTTTTGTGTCTGTCTCTGATGGTTCAGGGACTACCCTGGGACAGTCAACTTTAACAGATGTGTTGGAGTCACATGGAACAGAACAGAAAGTCCGGAAGAGTTCAAGCCTCCTAAGAACGTCCCGCATCCCCCTGTACCTGGCCATGAAGCCCCACCGATCTTGGGGAGGGACTAAAAGAGGTTCTGTGAAGCTGTGTCTCTAGAGGTCTTGCCCATTCTCCCCCTTTCCCTTTTATGCATCAATCTAGTTCCTACTTTCCATTGCTAATAGCTGGAGAAAAAAGTAGATGATGATGATGATGATGATGACGACGACGACGACGACTTAAATAGAGGTTCTGTGGAGAGTACAGAAACTTAGGTCCTGGATTCAGATTTCTGAGCCCTAAGTTTAAAGCAAGATTTTGGTACTTATCAGCTCCATGACTGTGGCCTGGGCCAACCTTTAACTTCCCCGAGGTTCTAGAATCCCCTCTGCAAAATGGAGTCAGTACCACTGACCTGCTTAGAATGTGATCCAATAAGAAAATGGATGGGAGCACTCTTTGATCTTGTTGAAGCTCCAACCCCCACAAATCCTGCAGGCAAGCGAGGAGCACCCCTCAGTTCAGAAGCCAGGATGTGCAGACTGGGGGGCAGGTCAGGGATGGGGTGCTTGCTGGCCGCCTGATTTTCCTTTGTCTTTTTCGATAATGCTAATCTGGTTACTCTTAGTAACAGCGACTCTCCATTACTATTACTCATTCCAGGCTCTGAATCATTATGATGGATACAACTTGACATCAACCAATTTGCCTAATTCAGCACCTTTGCATTTTTTTAATACTAAAGACAAAATAGGAAGGTTTTCCAACTGGCTTTGCAATTTTCTTTTCTCCTCTCCGCCAGCATTGGTGGGGGCTGCAGAAAAAGCTTCCTGCAAAGGGCTGGTAGGTGAAGAAATCAGCTGCCCATTCCCTGTGTGGCCTTGATCAAGTTCAGATGACCATGGCTTAGCCTTGTCCTGGACTCCTTAACCCCCAGGCTGGTTGTGAGGCGGCCATTCTTTTTCTGTCTGTGACTAAGCCCAGCCTGGTTATCAAGGTCGAAAGGTTGGACTTCTCCTTCAGCAGTTCAGCCTGATACTCTCCAACCTCAACTCTGGAAGGTCCTAGCTGACTCGTCCTTTCAAGTCCAGCCCAGCCACCTTCCCAGGGGGAAGAGATCTGCTCTTAACTCTCACATTCCTTCTTTCCTTCATTATGACCCTTGATCCTCTCTTTCACGTTACAAAATAACAATGCCCACAAGTCCAAACAATACTGAAATTATATAAGGAAAAAGTGAATATTTTCCCCAATCTTCTTCTCCAGTTCTGCCCTCCCCCGGCACCCCCTTGGGTAACTACCGTTTTATTTTGTCTGCACCTTGCAATGCTTTTCTCTATACTCAGGCTGGCATTCATTCACATATTCACACGCAGAAAGGGTTTTTCCTTCCAATTTCTTTTTAAATCCTCACCCGAAGATATCCTTCCATTTATCTTCAGATAGAGCGGGAGGGAGGGAGAGAGAAACATCAATGTGAGAAAGACACATCGATTGGTTGCCTCCCACATGACCCCAACCAGGGTCGGGGACGGATCACAGCTGAGGTACGTGCCCTTGACTGAAATCAAACCCGAGACTCATTGGTCCATGGGCTGACTCTCTACCACTGAGCCGAACTGGCCAGGGCTTCTTCTAATTTTTAAGTGTTTATATACACACACACACACACACACACACACACACACATACTATTACTTAAAAAAAAACTTGTCAATATATTATGGCCTTTCCTTCATGCCAATTCACATATATATAATTTGTTTTAATGGCTTCATAAAGTTCCATATTTATTTAACCCTTATTGTTTTCTGTTCTGTAAACATTGCACACATATCTTTTCATACTGGTACTTTTATTTCTGCACAAACATGTGACTTCTGGGTCAAAGGGTATGCATGCTTGGTTTTTATAGTTACTGCCAGGTAGGACGCAGGGACACGGCTCATCGGGGCGGTTTGGGGGTGCCCATTTCCTCGCACGCTCACCAGCGTTTACATGGGAAATAGAAATACTTTACAATGTTGCCTATGTGCTGGGTGACAAATGGCATCTTATAGTTTTAACTTGCATTTTCTTAAATACTCCTGAGTTTGAACATCTTTTTATATTTATTGGCCATTTGCTTTTTTCCTGCGAATTCCTTGTTCAAATCCTTTGCCCATTTTTTATCGCATCCTTGCCTGATATTACAGTTGTTTCTGCACTCGTCCAGCATCCCATAGTGACAGCTAACATCTGTGTGGCGTATACAGCACTTTTCACATACCTTGGCTCACTGTGTTCTCACTGTGATTTGGGGAGGAACGTATTATTAGTCTTAGTTTTAGGAAATGAAAACTCAGAGATCTACCCAAGCTGGTCAGGCTGTTAACGGCAGGGCTCAGACTCTAACGACCTCTGTAGCCCCATGGGAAGGACACGTGGGTTTTGTTTTTTTATCCCATGTGGTGTCTTTCACAGGCCTCATACTAAGGAATGATTGCAGATTGAGTAGAGAAACATATGACAGATGGATTGATGGACGGGAAGATGGAGGGACTGATGGACAGATGAAAAGATGGAGAGTTGGATCCACTTTCCAATTGAATCCCCCCTCCAGTATTTGTCTTCTGGATCTCTGCTAAAGTACGCCCTCCTCATCTTCACGATCATGCCATGTACGGTCTTCCAGAGCTGTCTGACTTTGCTGCCTACATCCCCTCTTTTCATACAGTGAGGAATCTGGCCCGTGCATGGAAAATAGCCCCTTGCCTCACACAGACAACACTGAAAGAGGCCATAGAATAGAAAGGCATAAAGCAACAGCTCTCATTTGGAGGTGATATTGGCCCCTGAGGACATTTGGCAATGTCTGTGGACATTTTTGGTATCACAGTTGGGGGAGGAGATGTGACTGGCATCTGGTGGGTAGAAGCCAGGGACGGCGTTAAAAACATCCTACAATACACTGGACAGTGCCCACCACAAAGAATTATCCTGCCCAACCCTGGCTGGTTGCTCAGTGGTTAGAGCATTGGCCTGCAGACCGAAGAGTTGTGGTTTGATTCCGGTCAAGGGCATGTACCTCGGTTGCGGTTTGATCCCCAGCCCTGGTTGGGGTCGTGCGGGAGACGACCAATCGATGTATCTCTCTCACATAGATGTTCTTCTCTCTCTCCCTCCCCCACTCTATCTGAAGATAAATGGGGGGGGGGGAGCGATTTTTTTAAAAATCTAAAAAAAAGAATTATCCTGCTCAAAATGTCGATAGTACCTCTTTTGAAAAAGGAAGGCTATAGGATTTGCAAGCTCAAAGAACGTAGCTTTATGTGTTAAGGTGCCTACATACCAGCTGTATGACCTTGGACATCCAGCATCTCTACTCCTCATCTTCTTCAAATGTCCAGGAGGGTAACTCGACCTTCCTTGCGAAACCATTGGGAAGATGAAGCTGCATGATGTGTGCGAAGGGTGCCAGGTAATGTGGGAGACGGTCATTGTCATGGGGGAAGGCTCCTAGTGATCTGGGTGTGAGTCGGAAGGAGCTGAGCTTCTGCTCTCCTGGTTTCTGGGCTGAGTGCAGGGTCTTTCGATATGAAAATGCAGGTGTTTGTGGTTTGGAGTCCAAAGGCCTGGCTGAATGCTAATCTCCCGGTGCCCTTGTTTGTGCTCCTGGAAACTTTGTGGGTGGACAGCTAATCAATGGGGGGAAATGATGACTCCTGCACTGTGCGCATCCCGACTGGCAGCGGCAGCTGAGGCCCGGCCTCAGGAGCACGCTGACTCCTGAAGGAAGGCTGGGCCCAGGGCTGCGGCGGAACTCTAGGCCTGGACCTGGCGGCCGGAGCAGGTTCTGACCCATGCGGGGCACTGAACGTTTCCATCCGGGAAGAGGGAGAAGGGAGGCACAGTGGCCAAGCAGCCTGGAAGTCAGGGGAAAGGAAAGGAAAGAAGGTCTCGAGGAATTTGGGAGCCAGAGAGGCATTTTGCACTCATCGTCTTGGGAGGGACAGATGATTTTTCTCATCGGCCCAGCTGCATCACCTCCACTCTGACCTCACGCCCTGACCCAGACTGTGATTTCTTTTCTTTGACTTTTTTTTAATCCTCACCTGAGGACATTTTTGCATTTATCTTCAGATAGAGCAGGAGGGAGAGGGAGGGGGAAGAGAGAGAGAGAAACATCTATGTGAGAGAGACACATCAACTGGTTGCCACTCACACGACCCCAACCAGGGCCGGGGACAAACTGCAACCGAGGTACATGCCCCTAGTGGGAACTGAACCTGAGACTCTGGTCCGCAGGCCAATGCTCTAACCACTGAGCAAAACCGTCCAGGGCCGGAGTGTGATTTCTGCTCCCGAGCCAGGCCCTGACTTCGTATTCTCTTCTTTCCACACCTGGACCCTCAACCTCTTCAACCTCTCTGCTCTGACTAGAATCCCATCCACGTCCTTGGCTCAGCTCATCGTGTTGACTTTGAAAGGGAACAGAAAGGGGAGGGCGGAGGAGAAGGGCCAGTCTCTTTTGAACCCAGGGCATCAGATTTCCCAGGCTGCTGGCAGCTTATTCTGCCCCAAAGACCAAAAGGGTAGCCACTCCCTTAATATTTCAAGGCTAGAACCAGCCTATGCAAAGTACGCACATTCTGTTTTGAGTCAAATAGTGGCTCACAAGTGTCTTTCACAGCGCGTGGAAATCACATCCTGGATGCAGCGCAGTCTGCCCAGCGTCGGGCCCGAAGCCAGGCCCTGCACCTTCCCAGTGTGCGTGGCCTGAATCCACTGGCCTTCTTGTCTTTCTGGGGCTCTTGGGCCAGGGTTGCCCTCAGCTCAGCAGGAAGCTTCTGTGAGGGTGGAGGAGAGGAGCAGATAAAGTCAAGGATGTCAGGAGAGCTTGTAAGGTGATTCAGACCCTAGTTCCAGGAAGGAGGGACCCTAGGAAATTCCTTTATCAGTGTTTCTCGCTCAGGGTAGTAGCAGGCGGGCGGGGCGGAGGGGATACAGACTGCCTGTCTCCCATGTGGGGACCAGCCCCCCGGGAGTGCTCAAGCCTCCTCCAGCCTGGCTGGGGGGGGCGGGGCCTGCGGGGGCTGGTGTGGCAGCTGTGGGCTGCACCGAGGCCTGTCAGGGAGGAATGATTAATGAACAGCCGCACCAGCTGAGGCTAACCTTTGGAGAGCTGAGCAGGACATCTGCAGAACTGTCAGCGCTCTGACAAGGACAGAGCTGAACAACCAATTATGCCGCCATCACTAAGGTGGGCTGTCACTTTAATCCGAGCCATTCACTTAGGCAAGGACAGGGAAATTTCTCCTCTGCAGAGGCATGTGCCTTGGCCACCTTAACCATTTCAGGACAGGGCAGGGACCTTTGCTGGGAGTTGCTGAAACTAAGCCTCCTGACAAGCCACCTTACTTCTGGACTTGCCCCTGGTTCAGTCCCTCTCTCAGACTGGCCAAAGGGGCAGAATTCCAAATCCACACAGAGGCGTCCCAGCTCACTCTGCCGCCTCCCACAGCTGATGGAGTCTGAGTTTCTTAGCTTGGCATTCAAAATTCTTCATCTCGTCAGTTCACTCATTCATGTATCTGATGAACAATTACCTATTGAGAATTTGGTATGTAGTAGACAGACTGCTATCTAGTGAGCAGAGTAATTAAATACAAGAGTTCTTACCCTTTGGAAGCTTGTGATCTCAGAGTGGAGGCAGAGAGCCCGAGGTAGGTAGAGAGCTGTGGGAAGTCGGAGGGCAGCGCTGCAGGCGGGTTGGTGGGGGCAAGGGGCAGGGATAACCTTGGGGTCCCTCTAAAGCTCTGAGCACACATTAGTCAGACAGAGGGGTGGGGAGAGGGAAAAGCAAGTACAAAGACACTGAGGTGAAAATTTCATGAATTCCAGCAACGACAAGTAATTCTGGGATCTGGAATGCCGGGTACGTGAGAAGTGGTTGAGAAGTCTGGAGAAATGGGGACCAAGTGGCGAAGGGCTTTGAATGGCAGACCAAGTGATCTGGAGTTTTCCTGCTTCTCAGAAGGGAAGAGAGTGGCACATGCCCTCCTACCTGTGACTCGGACATCCTCGGTGACTTACCATACATCCTGGATTCCAGCCATGGGGGACTTTTTGTTAGCCTCTGACCTTGTCCTGTTTTTACACCTCCACGTTTTTGCTCCTGCTGTTCTCTCAATCTGGAATGTTCCTCTCACATTCTTTGCTGTAACGCTAGGAATTGTGTTTAGCTGAAATAACAGAGGCCCAAAATAAGAGTGGCTTACGCAAGATGGAGGTTTGCTCTTCTGCCGTGTAGCATGAAGTTTGGCGACGAGTCATTCAGGGCCAGCAGTGCACTGCCGTGTCATCAGGACCCTGGCTTCCTCCATCTTTCTGTTCCATCATCCTTAGTGTAGCTTCCAGCCTCGGAGTCACCTCGTGGTCACAAGATGGATGCTAGAGTGGCAGCCGTTGGGTCCACATTCCAGGAAAGGAGAAAGAAGAAGGGGAGAAAGGCAAAACGAATGTACTTTTAACTAAGTCTGCCCCCAGGAGGAGCTTTCCTAGAAGCCTCTCCTGAAACTTCTACTTCTCTGTCATTGGTCGTCCCAGCTGCAAAAGAAAGTGGAAACCGTGCATTTTGACGGTGTTTATTTTATCACCAATAAAATCAATGTTCTGTTAATAAGGGAGAAGCAAAGAATGCGTAGGCAGTTAGCCATCTCTGCCATATTGCTAAGCAAAAAGCAGCTGGCCCTGGCCGGTTTGGCTCAGCGGTTAGAGCGTTGGCCTGCGGTCCAGAGAGACCCGGGTTCGGTTCCCGCTAAGGGCACGTACCTCGGTTGCAGTTTGTCCCCGGCCCTGGTTGGTCGTGTGGGTGGCAGCCACTCGATGTGTCCCTTTCAGGTCAATGTTTCTCTCTCTCTCTCTCTCTCCCCCTCCCACTCTATCTGAACAAAAAATATCAAAAAACAACAAGCAGCTGAACACGGGCCACAGAAGAGGCAGATGTGGAAAAAATGAAGGGTTCAAGGATGGAGAGGTCGTGGCATAAAAGGGCTAGAGAAGAACAAGGAAATCAGAACAATGAGGACAAATCTAAAAAAGTGCTAAAATTCTAGGTATTTCCCACATTTTTAACATTTAGTTTGAAAAAGAAGTTTTACATCATGCAAACAGAGAATAATATAATAAAATAATCTTTTTCTAAATTCTCCATTAAAAAAACATGCATGAAGTTGGAAGAAGAGAGTAAAAATAGGCTCAACTACTTATCTTAAATTAAAATATCTCAGAAGATTTCAATCCACATATGATGGTGATGATTAGAAGAATGTAGATTAAGAACTATATTTGAAAAATGTCAAGATTCAAATAATAAAATTAGAGCCAACATTTATCTTCTAATACATTAAAGAAGAAAAAATAGAACCTATGTACCAATAGACAGGAAAAAAGAAACAAGATTGCTACTAGCAACATGACAGGAAAAACAACTAGTTACAACGATGTCTATAAATGTATTAAATTCCTCTATCAAAATATAAAGCCTCAGATTTTATAAAAAATAAAATTCAGCCCTGGCCGGTGTTACTTAGTGGTTAGAGCCCTGGCTCACACACCAGAGGGTTGTGGGTTCAATTCCTGGTCAAGGGCACATATCTGGGTTTTAGATCCCATCCCTGCTCCTGATTGGGGCACATACAGAAGGCAGCCAATCAGTGTATCTCTCTTACATCAATGTTTCTCTCTCTCACCCCCTCTCCCTCCCTCCCTCTTACTCTCTCTCAAAAAAAAAAAAAAAAAATCAATGGAAAAATATCCTCAGGTAAGAGTTAATAAAAAATAATTTAAAAAAATTCAGCTCTATTCTATTTATAGGACAATCAATTAAAACAAAATTAGGAAAAATAATTTCTTAGGAAGGGATAGGCTAAAGCACATCAGGCAAACAAATCAGAGACCATGATATTAATCAGGCAGATATAATTCAGAGCAATAAAGAATTAAACAAGAAAAAGAGTTGTGTTTCACATAGAGAAAAATTCTAGTTTTAACCTCATTAGAACTCAGAAATCTCTGAGTATTTCTTTGGGGATAGAACAGAGGCTGAAGAGTCTCTTGGAAAGAACCCAAGCAGGAGTTGAGATATGGGAGACATGTCTTACAAGATGAAAGGCCTTCCCATGCTGAAAGTCTTTTTGCCTAAGATTTTAAGAGGCTCATCACTAAAGAAACCAAGTGTATAAGGAAACTAAGTACAATGAGTGTGACTTGGAAAAACATCTTAGTCACCAGAAGACAAAGTAACTCTGACGTCAGAGACTTACAAGGATGACTTTCCTAAAAAATGTGATTTTTTATTTTTAGGGAAGAAACAAGCACTATGACCTTGGGATCCCCATAATGCAAACAGTAGAAAAAACTGTTCATTCACTTCTACTTCATATTTGGTGCCATGCAATTTGATTTGTGTTTTAGAAATATTACTCTGATAGCAGTGTGGAGTAAGTCTGGAGTTAGAGAGAATAAGCATTTTAAAAGCTGTTAGAGAAACCTAAGAGAGAAGTATAATTTGGCACCAAAAGGGCTCTAGCATATTGTCATTTGTGCACAGCAAAAACAGGGGTGCTTGATGAATAAATGCATGATTGTAGCCCATGGACGCCTGGAAGGGTAGTGGAACTTCCGCTTATGGTCATGATGGAGTAACTGGGATCCGCCTTCCCTCCCACTGTAAACAACTACAAATATAGACAAAAGATATGAATTAACTGTTTCAAATATTAGACAATGGTAGTAGAAGCCTGTGGTCCTTAAGAGAAGAGAAACAGACGAGCTGAGCTCTATAGTTACGCCAGATTTCTGCCTGAAAGGGGACCCAAATCTTGCTGACTAGACGAGACGGGCATCAAAGAGAGATGCTAAAATAGTCATAATTTGCAAAGCAGGACACTAGAGAAGAGGGAGTTACATATAAAAAGCACTCCAGAAATCTGCATGTAATTCTCCTTAAGTCTGTTGCTGAATCTTAAGATACACAAGGCTGGGCAAAGAATGACCAGATAGTTGTAAACCGAACAATTCCCAGATAAGGTAGTGAGTCCTGACCTTTCAGGATGAAAAGGCCTTGCAATTAGCTCTGATAGCCAGTGGAGACCCCAGAAAGACTTGCCTTAGAAATAGGGCTAACCTAGACCTAGAGTAAAGTTCACTTTAGATCTGTCCTAACAAAGCTTCAACCCTGAAAGGATCAAGCTGATTTGCAAGTAACTTATTTGCCTGCCTGAACAAAGTTTAACACTCTTCAAAGGAAGACAATAAAATTCAGATCTCAATAACATAACACTTACAATTTCCAGCATGCAATAAAAAATTACTAGACAACCTAAGAAGCAGAATAATGTGACTCATAACCAAGAGAAAATCAGTCATTTAAAACAAAACTGAAAATGACAGATAATAGAATTATCAGACAAAAATTTTAAATAACTATGTCTTTATGACTATGCAAAGGATTTAAAGAAAAACATGAATATAATGAGAAAATAAATGGAAAATTTAAAAGGAATCATGTGGAACTTCTTGATATAAAAACTACAATATGTAAAATAAAATATTCACTGAATGGGATAACAACAGATTGTACACCATGGACACAACTCCAGTGAATTTGGAGACATAGCAATATAAACTACCAAAATTGAAGCATGGAGAGAAAAAAGACTAGAAAAAAGCTAAACAGAGGCTTAATGACCTGTGGGACAACTTTAACATTCATGTAAAGCGAATCTTCGAAAGGTGGGAACAGGGAGGAGAATTGAAAAGTATTTAAAGAAAAAATTGTAAAAATTTTCCAAATTTGATGACCCCACAAATCCAAAAACTCAACTATCTTTTGTAGGATAAACACAAGAAAATTATACCAAGATATATCATAATAAAATTGCTGAAGACCAGCAATAAAAGGAACTATAAGAATAAATAATCAGCCCTGGCCAGTTTGGCTCAGCGGTTGGAGCATTGGCCCATGGACCAAAGAGTTGCACGTTTGATTCTGGTCAAGGGCACATACCTCAGTTGCATTTGGTCCCCCACCCTGGTCAGGGTCATGCGAGAGGCAACCAATCAGTGTGTCTTTCTCATACTGATGTCTCTCTCTCTCTCTCTCCCCCTCCCTCCCTCCCTGCATACCTTCCACCCACTCTGTCTGAAGATAAATGGAAATTGTGTGTGTGTGTGTGTGTGTGTGTGTGTGTGTTCATCTCCTTGGGTGAAGATTTTAAAAAATAAAATAAAATAAATTTTAAAAAATAATCAGAAATACAACTGTGGTGAGAGATTTCAATATCCCTCCTTTTATTTATTTTTATTCATACTTGGTGAATCTTTTCCATGTATATATTTAGCTTTGGTTTCAGAAAGTTTTACTTTTATTCTTCTTTTCTTTTCAATTATATCTTTGATTATTGTTTATCTTATATATATCTTATACATCTTTGAAAATAAAAATATCTTTAACTTATCAATTGGATTTCTTTATTTTTGTTGTTCTCTTATTTTACATTTTTGGTCCTTCATATATGTTCTTTTCTCCCATTGCTTTAACCTTGTTTTTTTTTAAAAACTTCAGTTCCAAGTCCCCTACATTAGTGATTCTTTTAAAATATAATTACTGTTGTTGTTGTTGTTATTGATATATGATTTGTCTTGTTCCACAAGCCTTTGTAATCTACCCTTCACTTAAGCCAGGAACATGGGCACACTCTTTGATTTTATTCTTATCTCTTCCTCTCCTATTTTTAATCTTCAAAGGATGTCTTGGAATCTTATCTCTGTTCTCACAGCTATCCCCTTTGCTTGGCCCCCATCCTTGCTCTTCAGGGTTACTGCAAAAGCTTTCTCTCCTAGACTCTGGCGTTTTAGGACATTAGCCTGCTTCCTTAGCCATCCTAAAAAGCTCCTTATAGCCCTGGCCGGTTTGGCTCAGCAGTTAGAGCGTCGGCCTGCGGTCCAGAGAGACCCGGGTTCGGTTCCCACTAAGGGCATGTACCTCAGTTGCAGTTTGTCCCCGGCCCTGGTTGGGTCGTGTGGGTGGCAGCCACTCAATGTGTCCCTTTCATGTCGATGTTTCTTTCTCTCTCTCTCTCCCACTCTACCTGAACAAAAAAAAAAGGAAAAATGTCCTTGGGTGGGGGTTAAAAAAAAAAAACTCCTTATAATTTTACCCTTGTCTTCTTCCCCAGAGCATGTCGTACTCTTCCCTCTTGGATGCTGGAGTGATTAGAATTCCTGAACTGGACAGATTTTCTCACCTCTTGGTGATTTGGCAGGGGCTTGCCTAGATATCACTGCCTATAACCCCTTGTCAACTCTAACTCATTCTTCAGGGTTCAACTCGAATATCACATACCCTGGGAAGCCTCTCTCTCACCTGCCTCCCCCCCCAGTCTGTGCCAGCTGGGGGCCCCCAGTACCCACATGTTCCTCTATCACAGCACAGGTCACACGACACTGTAATCCTCTATTTATTTGTCCACCTCGGACTGCGAGCTCCTTGGGAACGGGAGTGACCTCATGCACCTTTATTTCCTAGCATCTAGCTGGCACAGGCCCCGCGTAAGATATTTTACTGAATGAAAAGCCTAGAGTTCTGATCTAAATCCAAGCACTCATACCCTTTACCTAATGCTGCTCTAATTGAGCTCCTGGCCTCTGACACTAACAACAGGGAAGTCAGCCACTGAGCAAGCTGTGTCTCCAGCTCCTGGCACAGGGGTGGACACACGGTGGGCCCTCGGCAAACATTTCTCGAGCTGGACTCGGCTGCGATCTATTATCCTGTCCTGCACTGGCCCTGTGCAATGAGCAAGGGGCTGAAGTCAATGATGAAAGGCTGTTTAACTGCATCCCGGCCAGGCTCCACAGGGATTACATGGATTTTGTTTTACTTGCGGAAGTGAGAGGACTACAGAAGAGAAGAACCCGCTGCTGCTCATGGGAAGGGCTCTGATGACAAAACACCTGGTGACTGAGCAAGGAGGCATCTCCAGTGGGGTGTCTCTGAACTTGGCCAAATTCCGTGGGATGTGCAGCAACGTTCCTGCTCATTCGTGGGGGCATCCAGCAGATGGAAATCACATGCAGAGTGAGATCATGTTTGCAGGACAAATAAATAACAGTGTCAGGCTCCCTCCGCGGGGCTCCCCTGACCCCTCCATGCAGTGAGAGGTCTGAAAGGCAGGGTGGTGGCTCGATATTGCCAGCTAGCGGTGCCCACAGTGAAGAGGGCAGTTCTGGGCAACCCCAGAGGAGACAGAAGCATTTGCAATAGGACGGACACACAGCCCCGTGCAGCGGCTGGTCCATAAGCTGGACCAGGGAATTGGCCCCTGCTGGGCCACCTCAAGGCCACTTTAAAAAATAATGATAAGATCTAATCAATGATTGTGCAGGAGAGGCAGAGAAATGATAACCAGTAAGCCTTTTACTTAGCTCCCTGCTTTTCCTAAGCCCGCCTTGCTAAAACCTCTTTAAAGAAGAAAGCATTGGGGTGGAAGAGGGTAAAGGGGAGATAAATGGTGATGGAAGGAGACTTGATCTGGGGTGGTGAACACACCGTACAATATACAGGTGATGGTTTATAGGACTGTACCTGAAACCTATATAATTTTGTTGACCAAGGTCACCCCAATAAACTTAATTTTATAAAAAGAAGAAGAAAGCATTTACTTTCCCTTGACTTTCAGTTTGATTTTAATTTGACTTTTTTCTTTTTTTTTTTACTGAGTGACTCCTCACTGCTAGCAACTCCTCACTGTTGGAGAGGTAGGGGATCCAAAGGAGAAGGAGAAAGTCCCTGCTGGAATGGCGCTGTGAGTGTGCCCAGAGGGCTGGGGGGCAGGAGAGGAGCTGGGCGGGCGCAGGGGCTGGCGCAGCAGGGCCGTGCAGAGGGCAGGGCTGGGCGCTGGGCGGGCCGTGAGCTCTGCTCCCGGCAGCGAGGGCCCGCAGACCCCAGGCGGCTGGGGCCAGGGGAAGCCAGTGGGTAGAAGGGAATGTGCAGCTCTGAGAACCATAACGAGGCAACCAGAAATGGGGTACGGAAGGCTGTTGTGTGGGGACGGGGTGGGGTGGGGGAGGGAGAAAGCAAAACCCCCAAAATACCCCCAAAACTGTGTAGATCAGAAAGTACTCAGAGCATCCAAGGAGCCAGAAGAGCAGGGTCACATGCCAGGTATTAAATGCCCCTCGCACGGCACCTGTCCCAAGGTGGTGGGGAGACAGGCACAAGCCACCCAGGGGTAAAGCACTTTGTGAGCAAGAAGCTGTGGGTGGTAGTGGGGGCAGAGGAGAGGGACACAGGACAGGCTTTGTGGACGTGATGACATCTGACCGAAGTCTGCGGAAGGGTCAGGGCAACTCCAGCCTTGGCATGTTCCCTGTGGAACGGCCCTCCTGGCACCAGGCGCCTGAGTGACTGGCAGTTCTGTGTGACTCCCGTCCTGAAATTCCATCTCCAGCAGCTGTTGCTGGGCTGGAACATTGAGATTCTGCGAGCAGTGGGCCTATTGGAATGCACGGGAGGCAGCCTGCCTGCTCCGGCGTCTCCTCTTCTTTCCCTGGGCTGCGTTCCCAGGGAGCGCAAGAACCTTCTTTGCCTGGTTCCTGAGTGGAACACTTGAATTCCTCTGGGGAACCCCATTAATTCAAAACTCAATGATTCAGAATTTGTGAGTATATGAATAGGGACTTGAATTAACTTGCTCCTTGAACTTGAGAGAAGGAAGGATTTTTCGAATTCTGCAAACAGGGCAAGATTTCCTGGGTAATGATAGATTTAAAAGCTATTTTTCAAAGGCTTTAGGAGAAATCAGAGTCATAGAAGAGATCTATGGTCATTCACAGGTAGGTTTGGCATCCAGTTTCTGCTTGCATGATTACATACATCCTGTGACGGGGAACTCACCCCATGTCGAGGCATCAGATTCCATCTTGTGGCAAGTCAGCTAGAGGATCTTTCTTATACTGAAATCTCTCTGTGCGGCACCTAATCGTTGGCCTCTATTTCTGGCGTCCGGAGCTGCACAGAAAGTGCAGCAAACACAGAAAGTGTTTGTACCACACGACTGCCCACCAGAGACCTGAAGATGAGCCCTCCAGGTCTTCCCTTATCTAGCTGTATAGGAATTGGCCTTGAGGACTCGACCCTCAGGGAGAGAGGGTGGACTGTCCTGGTGAGAACCTGCAGAAGGCTTCCTGCCTGGGGGTGGAAACGGTCAGTAGCTGCAAAGCCTTGGCCTGGAAACCTCAGCCAGGGAGGGACTGGGACATGGGAGTGGATTCAGGGCCAGCTGCGCCTTGAAACCAGGCTCACTGGAGGTTTAAAGAGCTGGAGGAGCAGGGCACCGGCTCTCTAGCAGGATGTGGACTACAGGGAACAAGCTCCTGCAGACATGTTACCTGAGCACTCTTCCCCCCACCCTCTCTTCCTGGATCCCACCCTCTCTTCCTGGATCCCCACCTCTCTTCCCTGGATCCCCACCCTCTCTTCCTGGATCCCACCCTCTCTTCCTGGATCCCACCCTCTCTTCCCTGGATCCCCACCCTCTCTTCCTGGATCCCCACCTCTCTTCCCTGGATCCCACCCTCTCTTCCTGGATCCCCACCCTCCCTTCCCTGGATCCCACCCTCTCTTCCTGGATCCCACCCTCTCTTCCTGGATCCCCACCTCTCTTCCTGGATCCCCACCCTCCCTTCCTGGATCCCACCCTCTCTTCCTGGATCCCCACCTCTCTTCCCTGGATCCCCACCCTCTCTTCCTGGATCCCACCCTCTCTTCCTGGATCCCACCCTCTCTTCCTGGATCCCCACCTCTCTTCCCTGGATCCCCACCCTCTCTTCCTGGATCCCACCCTCTCTTCCTGGATCCCACCCTCTCTTCCTGGATCCCCACCTCTCTTCCCTGGATCCCCACCCTCTCTTCCTGGATCTCCACCTCTCTTCCTGGATCCCCACCCTCCCTTCCTGGATCCCCACCTCTCTTCCTGGATCCCCACCTCTCTTCCCTGGATCCCACCCTCTCTTCCTGGATCCCCACCCTCTCTTCCTGGATCCCCACCTCTCTTCCCTGGATCCCCACCCTCTCTTCCTGAATCCCCACCTCTCTTCCCTGGATCCCCACCTCTCTTCCCTGGATCCCCACCCTCTCTTCCTGGATCCCACCCTCTCTTCCTGGATCCCACCCTCTCTTCCTGGATCCCCACCTCTCTTCCCTGGATCCCCACCTCTCTTCCCTGGATCCCCACCCTCTCTTCCTGGATCCCCACCCTCTCTTCCTGGATCCCCACCTCTCTTCCCTGGATCCCCACCCTCTCTTCCTGGATCCCACTCTCTCTTCCTGGATCCCACCCTCTCTTCCTGGATCCCACCCTCTCTTCCCTGGATCCCCACCCTCTCTTCCTGGATCCTCACCTCTCTTCCCTGGATCCCACCCTCTCTTCCTGGATCCCCACCCTCCCTTCCCTGGATCCCACCCTCTCTTCCTGGATCCCCACCTCTCTTCCTGGATCCCCACCCTCCCTTCCCTGGATCCCACCCTCTCTTCCTGGATCCCCACCCTCTCTTCCTGGATCCCCACTCTCTCTTCCTGGATCCCCATCCTCTCTTCCTGGATCCCACCCTCTCTTCCTGGATCCCCACCTCTCTTCCCTGGATCCCCACCCTCTCTTCCTGGATCCCACCCTCTCTTCCTGGATCCAACCCTCTCTTCCTGGATCCCCACCTCTCTTCCCTGGATCCCCACCCTCTCTTCCTGGATCCCCACCTCTCTTCCCTGGATCCCACCCTCTCTTCCTGGATCCCCACCCTCCCTTCCCTGGATCCCCACCTCTCTTCCTGGATCCCACCCTCTCTTCCTGGATCCCCACCTCTCTTCCCTGGATCCCCACCCTCTCTTCCTGGATCCCCACCTCTCTTCCTGGATCCCACCCTCTCTTCCTGGATCCCCACCCTCTCTTCCCGGATCCCACCCTCTCTTCCCTGGATCCCCACCCTCTCTTCCCTGGATCCCACCCTCTCTTCCTGGATCCCCACCTCTCTTCCCTGGACCCCACCCTCTCTTCCTGGATCCCACCCTCTCTTCCTGGATCCCCACCTCTCTTCCCTGAATCCCACCCTCTCTTCCTGGATCCCCACCCTCTCTTCCTGGATCCCCTCCTCTCTTCCTGGATCCCCACCCTCCATTCCCTGGATCCCCACCCTCTCTTCCCTGGATCCCCACCTCTCTTCCCTGGACCCCACCCTCTCTTCCTGGATCCCACCCTCTCTTCCTGGATCCCCACCTCTCTTCCTGGATCACCACCCTCCCTTCCCTGGATCCCCACCCTCCCTTCCCTGGATCCCCACCCTCTCTTCCCTGGATCCCACCCTCTCTTCCTGGATCCCCACCTCTCTTCCCTGGATCCCACCCTCTCTTCCTGGATCCCACCCTCTCTTCCTGGATCCCCACCTCTCTTCCCTGGATCCCACCCTCTCTTCCTGGATCCCCACCTCTCTTCCTGGATCCCCACCCTCTCTTCCCTGGATCCCCACCCTCTCTTCCCTGGATCCCCACCCTCTCTTCCCTGGATCCTCACTCTTTCCTTTCTTCATGCTCTTCCCTTCTTGCTTCTCTCTTCAGTCACAGCTTTGGGCTGGTGTCCTCATCCCTGACTCCCATGTCTCTGTCTTTCAACCTGTCTCATTCTCTTTATTTCCTGTTCCTTTTATTTCTTCTTTCTTTCTTTCTTTCTTTCTTTCTTTCTTTCTGTATTTATGGTTCTTTCTCTTCTCCTGCCCTTTCTGCCTCTGTCACTGTTAACGCGAGTCTCTCTTCCCATCTCTGGTATATCCAAAGAGAATATATCATGTATACAATATCGCATGCACATAGACACGATTTCATAAATACAAAACACACTCAACTAAAGCTACCTGTGAACTGGGCTTCACTTGCCAGTCCTCTTGAGTACTTTTTGGGGAACAGTGACCCTCCCTCAAAATAAAATCTATTCTCTGCTTCTGCGTGATGATCTCTGCATCCATTTGGGGATAGTTGAGAACAGGTAATTTCTGCAGCAGGCAAACAGAACACAGAGATGGAAATCCAGATTCATAAACACAAAAGGGTTTGCTCTAGGAATTATTTAAGTAGCCAGTGCATTTACAAAATGACTCATTTTACAAAGATTGGCTTCATGTGTAACCTCTCTGTAACATGCCTCTGAGGCATGGTGAGTTCATACCTGAGTCCTTAATTTAAAAAACAAAACAAAAACAAAATGCCCAGGCCAATTTTGCCCAGTGGTTAGAGCCCATGGACCAAAGAGTCATAGGTTCAATTCCGGTCAAGGGCATGTACCTCGGTTTCTGTTGGATCCCTGGCCATGGTTGGGGTCATGCAGGAGGCAACCAGTTGAAGTGTCTCTCTCACATTGATGTTTCTCTCTTTTTACCTCTCTCCCTCCCACTCTATCTAAAAATCAATGGAAAATATTCTGTGGTGAGGATTAAAGACTAATAATAATAAAATAAACAAAACATTTGAAAGCTGAGTTCTTGTTCCTTTGGGCAACTGGAGGAAGCAAAATCTTTTCTTGAAAGCAGCTTGACAGAGTGGAAAATAAGTAGCAATTAAAATATATATATATATATATATATATATATATATATATATATATATATGTTTTTATTGATTTTATTTTTTTTAGAGAGAGAGGAAGGGAGAGAGAGAAACCTGAATGTGAGAGAGATACATCTATTGGCTGCCTTCTGCACGCCCCCTACTGGAGATCAAGCCCACAGCTCAGGCATGTGCCCTGACCAGGAATTGAATCTCTCAGTCCATCTACTGAGCCACACCAGCTGGGCAAAAGCACCGATTTAAAAAAAAATTTTTTTCTCTTTATTTATTTTGAGAGAGAGAGAGAAAAGAGAGGGAGAGAGAAATAGAAACATCCATGAGAGAGAACATCGATTGGCCACCTCCTGCATGCTACCCACTGGGAATTTGGCCCACAACCTGGGCATGTGCCCTGACCAGGAATCGAACTGGTGACCTCTTGGTGCATGGGTTGATGCTCAACCACTGAGCCACACCAGCCGGGCAAAAAGCACCAATTTTATTTTATTTTACTTTTAATCCTCACCCAAGGATTTTCTTTTCTTTCTTTTTTTTTACATTTATCTTCAGACAGAGTGGGAGGGAGGGAGGAAGAGAGAGAGAGAGAGAGAGAGAGAGAGAGAGAGAGAGAGAGAGAGAGAAACATCAATCTGAGAGAGACACATCTACTGGTTGCCACCCGCACGACCCCAACTGGGGCCGGGGACAAAGTGCAACCAAGGTACATGCCCTTAGCGGGAACCGAACCTGGGACTCTTTGGTCCGCAGGCTGACACTCTAACCGCTGAGCCAAGCTTGCCAGGGCAAAAGCACTGATTTTAAATTTTGGCTCCTCAGTCCTCTAGATGTAGGAAGGTTCAGCCTCTTTGAGCCTCCTTTCTGATCCGTAAAGTGGAGACAATAAAATGACACAGCAGGTCTGTTGCGAGGAACAAAGGAGTTGACATGTGCATTTCATGACTTAAAGGATTATGTGAGAGTTTAGAAGCAATATCTGGAGACTTTCTTGGTAGTTTCTGATCACATTTAGCAAAACCATAAAGATTTGGGGCCAGGATTTGGGAAGGCCACCGTTCTATGCAGTAAATTCTGCTGGAGGGATTAGCTTAAAGGGAAACTCGGTTGAAGCTGACATGGGAGGAAACCACAACAGCAACCTGTTGTTGTTAGTTTAGGTTAACATCTATACTGCAAACGATCTGTTTGGAAGATTGTGATCTTTGGAGGCAGTAGTTAGGTGCGAGCTTAAAATGTGGAAATCCTAGGCTCTGTAGTAGAAGGAAGTTGTATCCAATGACCTAGCAGAGGGTGCACAGTCCAGCGATAAATAGGAAAGAGAAAATCTTGAAGTCATTCATACCAATAAAGAGGGACCTAGAAGAGGCGAGGAAGGATTAACCAGAGAGAAATCTGTGGGATTGGAGGAAACCCAGTGGGGGAAATAGGGCTTTGGTTTAGAGGCAATGGAGGCTACAAGAAACTTTGTCAGTTCTTTTCTTGTGAGTTGAGAGGAGAGGCCAAAAACTGGGTGGCAAGAGACACCCAGGGGGCCTCAGAGGACACCCCCAGAGGGACAGCCCAGCCAGCAGTGGGGAAGACTGGAAGAGATTTTGACACCAAACTGGCTTTGAATCCAGAGTCCATGGTGAGTGAAATACTCTGGATCAGGGAAAAGCACCTCTCTCAGTTCTGGGACCAAATCCGGGCCAGACTGGTTTAAATAGTCGTTGGTGCTAGTAAATGATTAGAACAGAATGAAAAGAACAGAGTTGCTTTCTCCACTTTCTCTGTTTACGTTCTCTTCTCGGTCCCTGCCAGTTGACTCTCTGCCCCATCCCGCCTCCAAGAATGCTTGTTAGCGGTCATTTCTGAGACTTTTCTTATTTGACCTGTCAGCAATATTCAGTACTGGTGACCACCACCTCCTTTTTTTTTTTTTTTTTTTTTTTGCATATTTTTAATTTTGAAAATTTGCAAGAGTGCTATATAAACACCCATATATCCTTCCACGTTGTTTAGCATTGTACCACATTTGTGAAAGCTCTTTCCATAAAATTAGACTATTACTGTTATTTTTGCTGAACTATTTTAAGATAAATGGCAGACATTGTGGCCGTTCAGTCCTAAATACCTACGCGTGTATCTCCTAAGAATAAGGACATGTGTTTCTGATACAATAGGATGATCTAAAAGATAGTCCATATTCTAATTCCTCTCATTGTCTCACTAGCTGACCTTTGCAACAACAACAAACTTTCCAAGCCAGGATCCAATCCAGGGCCATGCATTGCATTTAGTTGTCATATTACTTTGATTTTCTTCCATCTGGAGCTGTCCCTCAGCGTTTCTTTGTGTTTCATGACATTGACATTTTGAAGAGCACAGAGGTGTTGCTTTATAAGAGGCTGATGCTTCCTCACAGTGAGATTTAGATGACCCACCTTGGGCAGGAATGTGACATCAGTCGCGGGGTGTTCCCAGTGCATCACATCAGCAGGCCCCGTGTTGCTTTGTCCCGTCATTGGTGATGTTTACTTTGATCCCACAGTCGAGGGGCAATCCACCAGGTTTCCCACTGTAAAGGGATTTTCCCCTTTGTATTCAGTGTGTGATCTGTGGGGAGGCACTCTGATCGGGATCCCCAGTGAAAGACTTTTAGATCCATGAATGGTTTCTACCTGAACCATTTGTTGCCAGATGTTGACTTTCTTCCTCTAACATTCCCTCCGCAGTTTTCCTCCACAGCTGGCGTTCTCCTGCAAGGTAGACTTTCCCCTCCTCCCCTTTGTTTATTTATTTGACTGTTTGTTTTGTTTTAACTCAATGAGTTATAGTTCATTACTGTTATTATTCAATTTACTGTTCAAATTATCACCAAATTGGCCAGTGGAAGCTCTTTTTAGGTTGTCTCCTGTGTCCCTCTAGACATAATGAGAGACTGAATATACAAACAGACAATGGCCAAACAGTATATAAAAATGAAACTCTGACCCATAATCTGTAGCAACCAGCCCAGGAAGTCAACCCATTATCTGCAGTAACCGGCCCAGGAAGCGGCCTACTATCTCCACAAGTCAGACCATTATCTCTAGCAACTGATCCAGGAAATCAATCATTAACCTCTGAAAAAATCAGCCCCAATGGCCAGGACTTAATTATAACTGACAGTTTCCCTAATTTTTGTCCTTGCTCCAGTAGCAAAAACCACACCTAATGCACAGATCTTGATTTCTAAATACCATTCTTCAATAAAAAGAGCCAGGGGTCCTTGGAGAAATGACTAATTCTAGGGCTGGGGTGAAAACGTACAAGATGAGCCTGGGGCATCGGTAGTAACAGAAAGTGAAGAAGAGCTGAGAAGAGAGTGTGGAAGGAGGAAGAAAGAGAGAATAGAGGGAGAGGGAGAGGGAGATAAAATAATAATGAAAACATGTCTAAAGGACACAGGACCCAATCCGAATGAGCTCCCAGTGGCCCAAACTGGAACAATTTAAGCAACAAAATACATTACAATAATATTGGATTATGACTGCAAAATGAAATAAATTTCTATTAGTCTGCACTGTTACAAATAAATATGAAACAAATAGATAAATAGGGGAGAAGAGACAAATTCCCCACGCAGAATTCCAAATAGTTTATGTAGCTCTTTCTCCCTTAAGAAGGTAGAACATAACTTCCCACCCCTTAGGAATGGACTGTGCATATGACTTCCTTCCAAAGAACACAGTATGGAAAGGGAAAGGGGCAAGGAACTGGAAGTGAAGCAACTGACAAACACAACCTCAGCCCAGTGATCAAGGTCAACACCAACAACGATGAGGCATGGTGATAGTACGTACATTTCATATGTGATGAAAATGGCTCTTTACTTATGTGGTCTTCATCCCCAAAACCCATAACCACAGTCTAATTATGAGAAAAACATCAGAAAAATTCCAATGAAGAACATCCTACAAAATAACCTACCCAGTACTCCTTAAAACCGTCAAGATCATCAAAAACGAGGAAAGTCTGAGAAACTTACATAGCCGAGAAAAGTCTAAGGAGACATGACAACTAAATGTAATGTGCTATCCTGGATGGGATCCTGGAGCAGAAAAGGGGTAGAAGGTAAAGCCAAGGAGATCTGCTTAAAGTATGGACGTTAGTTAATAATGTCAACATTGGTGCATTAATTATAGCAAATGTACCACACTAATCTAAGATGTCACTAAAAGTGGAAACTGCGTGCAGCGTATGTGGGAACTCTGTACTATCCTTGCAAATTTTTGTAAATTTAAAACTGTTCTAAAATTTTTAAAAGGGTTTTTTTTTTTTTAAGTTCACTTACTAGCCTTTTTAATGTGTGAATTTCATTAGATAAAAATAACACCTTAATTTGTTTTAATGAGAAAAGATTGAAGAACTTGAGAGATTTCCCCAGCATAACTAATAAGGAGTGAAGTTAAGATGAGAATTCAAGTTATCTTATCCTACATCCCATACCACCTGTTATGGACAGTTATTGTGCCACTCCTACAATGTCTGTGTTGCTGCCCTAACCCCCAATGTGACTGTATTTGGAGATAGTTTTTTTAAGAAGTAATTACGGTTAAATGAGTTTATAGGGTGGAGCCCTCTTTCGATAAGACTGGTGAACCTATAAGAAAAAGAAGATAGCTCTTTTCCCACCCTACCCCCACCTCATGCACACCCAAGGAAGGGTCATGTGAAGACAACGAATTAATCCACAAATCAGGAAGAGAACTCTCACTAGAAACTGAACCCTGCCAGACCATGATTTTGGACTTTCCAGACTCCAAGACAATAATAAAATAAATTTCTTTTGTTTAAACCACCCAGTCTGTGGGATTTTGTTACACAGCCTTAGCAGACTAATACACTATCCCAAGCACTGTTCCGCAGGCAGTACACTGGGTCAGTAGCAGGCCTGTGTTTGTTTCCTGTCTCCTAGGGTTCACTGTCTTTCTTTGCCTGATATTCAGTGTCATATGTTTTGCCCACTTTTAAAAATTTGTTTTACCTGGAAGGTTAAATCCAGCCCTTATACTCCATCTTGGACAAAAGTGGAATTCTAGTTCATTCATTTAATAATATTTTTGAAAAAGAAAGAAAACTTCAAAAATGTTTTTTTCCCTCCTAGTTACAATTTCCAGTGTTCTTTACTCCACCCTACAGATCTAAATTTCTATAGGTCTCTTGTCTCTTCAGGTTGAAGAAATTTCTTCAGCATTTCTTTTAATTGGGTCTCTTGATGACATATTATCTGGCCTTTCATTTATCTGAAATTACCTTTACTTTATCTTCATTTTGTAAGGTGTTTTCCCTTGTAGAATTTTAGGCTGACAGGTCTTCCCCCGACTTTTTCTGTTAGCACTTTGATGATGTTTTCTGGCCTCCATTGTTTCTGATGAGAAATCAACTTCTCTGAAGGATTTTAAGATTTTTCGTTTATTTGTGTTTTTTCAGGAATTCGACTTTGATGTTTCTATATGTGATTTTCTTTGTATTTATCTTGTTTGGTATACTGAACTTTCTGGATTTCTGGGTTTTGGTTTCTTTCTTTTTTTGATCAAATTTGGAAAATATTTGGCCAATATTTCTTCTAATATCTTTTTCTTTATTGATTTTAGAGAGAGAGAGAGAGAGAGAGAGAGAGAGAGACAGAAACATCAATGAAAGAGAACATCAATTGGCCACCTCCTGCATGCCCCCCAGTGGGGATCAGGCCCACAACCTGGGCATGTGCCCTGACAGGGAATAGAACCAGCAACCTCTTGGTGCATGGGTCGATGCTCAACCACTGAGCCACACCGGCCAGGCTCTTCAAATATTTTTCTTCCCTATTCTCGCCTCTCCTTATGAGACTGCAGTTGTTCATTTGTTCAGCCACTTAATGCTGGCTCATACAACACTGAGGCTCTGTTCATTGTTTTTCAACCCTTTTCTCCCTCTGTGCGTCATTGGATGATTTCTATTGAACTGTCTTTCAATTCACTGATTCTGTCTTCTTCTTTATCTAATCTACTATGATATTATCTAATGATTTTTAAAATAATTTGGACATTGTGTTTTTTAATTCTGGAATTTCCTTTTGGTTCTTTTTTATAGTATTCATATTTCTTCTCAAATTCCCCATCTAGTCATACATTAAATACACCTTTTCTTATCCATTTGTTATCACATTAATGTAGTTGTTTTAATATTTCCTTCTGCTAATTTCAATATGGGGTTTGTCACTTTTGATTTTTCTCTTCACTGAGTTACATTTTACTGTCTCTTCCCATGTCTAAGAGTTTTTTTAAACATTCTAATTATGCATAGAGAGTGATTCTGTTATTTTTCTCTTAAGAATATTAATTTTTGCACTAGTAAGCAGATAAATTATCACCCACTCCCCTTGGTCCTGTGGGGGCTTTGTTTTAGGCTTTGTTGGAGCAAGCCTATTCTGATTTTTCCCTTTCTGCTAGGCTGAATCCATTAATCTTAGGATGTGATATTTAATCCTAGAATGTGGCTCTTCTGGGTTTACAGTTGAAAGCTTGAGGTACTCACCAAGGCCCTCTCATCTGGTGAGATGCAAACTTTAAATTCTTGCTTGATAGCAGGCAGCTTCTGAATTCTCTGCTCAGCTTTTTGTTTGTTTGTATTATGTGGTATTAGTCTGTAGGTTTTATTTGTTTATTTGTTTTCTCTAAAAGCTTCTTGGAGTCTCACCCACACATTCAGGGTTTAGGTAACTGTCAAAGATTTGAGTGACATGTATATGTAGCTTTGGAGGCTCCTCTCTCCATGGCTCCTTCTTTCTGGGATTTACCCTTCAATTTCCAACTGCTCTGGCAGGCCCAGTGTTCATCCTCTGCCTCCTCAAGCCAATATGACTGCAGCTTTCTGCCCAAGATCCCTCTGAAGTGCCCTAGCACACCACGTAGGCAGGGGACTACCTTCAGATGAGAAGCTGGGTAAATTGAATTTCAACCAGTGTGATTCTCTTCTTTTAAGAATCGAATCTCTTCTAGTCTCTGCCTGATTTTGATCATTTTCTGGTACCTTCAAGCAGTTAATTTTTCCCTTGTTTTGCCCAGAGTTTATAATTAGTAGTGGTAAGATAAGTAGTACAATACAAGCTATTCTGCCATCACCCTAAGTTGAAAGTCTCCTGGTTTCTTGTTCCTAAAACTAGGATAACGTCTACTTCATGGGGTTACTATTTTCTCTGTATGAGAATTAAATAGGAATGTACATGTGAAATGCCTGGCATATATAGGTATTTAAGAAGTGTTAGTTTCTCTCTCTTTATGTTGAATTGGCATCTGTTTCTTTTTATCTTCCCTTCATTCATCTTTGCTTTGCTGTCTCAGTCCAATCTATATAGGATAATTTCTTTCCCATGTGGCAGCCCATCAGAGGTTTGATGACAGAGATCATATCCTATGCCTCCACATCATCTTTATTTTCAGGCTAAAAAATCCAGTTCTTCCTACCATTTCTCGGGCCATACATTTTCTCTGGGAAACATGGAGTCTCTTTGACTATCCTATTTCTTCATTAAGGAATCTCCTGAATTCAAGCTCCAGCTCTGCCATGTATAAGCTCTGTAGTTAGAGCAAGGCAGCTTATCGTCTGAGTTTCAATAGCTCTGTCTGGAACATGGCATGATACTTCCTGTTCAGCTTGTACCTTGCAGACTCACGCACCTCAAATGTTGCCCACTGTTCGTGGGAGCATGTGGTGTGGTCTCCATCGCCCAGGTTCCTGCTTCACTAATGGGACTGGGGCTCCCTTCCTCTGTTTGTCTTGGTGGTAGAAGATGAGGGAAAAAGATAGTAGAACCATAATTCAGTTTCACTCTGAGTGAGGACTGTGGCTGGTTTTCTCTTGAATTAGCAGAGGCAATCATATCTTTCTGTTGCAAGTTTCACTTTTTTTCCAAAGACCACATAACCTAGTCTCACCTGAGAAAGGCATATTCTTCCTGTTTTATAACTTCGACCTTTTTCTTTACAAATTAACACTAGTCACTGTGCTATAAAAGCATCTTCCTTCCTCCTGCATGTATCTGGCTAAAATACTAGGATCAAACAATATACCCCTCAAAGGTCTCACTGATCCCCACATTTCTTTTGAGGAAAGAGAATGGTAGTGATTTGTTCTTTCTTCAAATGACAAACAGCAATAGCAAAATTATACCAATTCTTTCATAAACTATAAAGTCCTTACACAAGTGAGTAGAGTGATCATAAGATTTTTTTTATCCAAAGAAGGATGCTTTTGAGAGTGAAAAGGGACTGTATTAATAATAATACTATGACTGTCTCAGGGAAACTGGAATATATATGGCATTGTGCTATTATGTACCATAGGGTCTCACTTCCTATAAAGCTTCCTGATTCTTGAGGTAAAACATGTTAGGCATCTGAATTACCCCAAAATACAGGTAAACAGCCTTATTCTCTATTCCTCTATAAAGATTTCCTTTCTAAGGAAATTTATTGTTTGGGGACTCCACCCACTGGTACAGAGAGCTTAGGATGGCCTGTACAGAGACACCCAGGAAAAGGACTGATGTGATTACTTTTGTCTGAAACACATTCTCAGCTCTAGAGGTAAAGACTTGAGCTCAAATCACCTTCTTACAAGTCAAGGACTCACTGCCCCTCATTGAGCTGCGTCCTGCCTGGCTAATATCTGTTTACTCACACAACTCTTGCAAAAGGTCACTGTCTTCCCCCAGAGGTGCCGGTTTGCATGTAATGGAGCTGCAAAGTGACCCTCCTCTCCTCCAGCTCAATTCCATCCCAGCCCCAGCCCAAGCCTAAGTCCCAAACAGAATATTCAAGAAATAGACATAACACTCATCTTGCTATTTTCTGAACAAACCACGCTTTTTCATGCCTGGCACCTTTACACACTGCTATTATTATATGTAGAATGTCTTCCTCTTTTCTAACTCCTTGTATCTGATAAGATTTTACTGATTTTCCAAGTCCCTTCTCTGTGAAGCCTTTCCTGACACCTCTCACCTCCACTAATCTGCTTCAGGTGCCAGAATTCATTAGGATTTGCTTCTGCTAATGCAATAATAATGATAATTTTTTTTTTAAAGCATGACAGTAGTTTAAACAAGATAGGACTTTATTTTACTTTTACATAGCAGAAGTCAGAAGGTCAGTAGTCCAAGGCTGGTACAATGGCTCCTTGGTGCTATCAGGGACTCAGGCTCCTATCTTTCTGCTTAGCAATCCTCAGAGTGTGGCCTCCTTCTCAAAGTCACCTTATAGTTCAAGGTAGTTGCTGGAGCTACAAGTGCATGTCTACATGCCAGCTGGAAGAAGAAATAGCAGGAGGACAAAAATGGTTTTTTCTAGCTAATCAAGTCCTTTTTATGTTAGTGCTGTCAATACATGAAAAAAATTATGTTAAACCAACCTTGAATTCCTGAAATTAACCTAACTTGGTCAAATGTATTATTATTTATCCACATTTCTGTATGCTAATGCTCTAAGATTTTTTTTTTATCCTCACCCGAGGACATTTTTCCACTTTTTGTTCAGATAGAGTGGGGGGGGGGGGAGAGAGAGAGACAGAGAGAGAGAGAGCGAGCCAGAGAGAGACACAGAGAGAGAGAGAGAGAGAGAGAGAAACAATGACATGAAAGGGACACATCTAGTGGCTGCCACCCACATGACCAACCAGGGCCGGGGACAAACTGCAACTGAGGTACGCGCCCCTAGCGGGAATCGAACCCGGGTCTCTCTGGACTGCAGGCTGACACTCTAACCACTGAGCCAAACTGGCCAGGGCTAATGCTGTAAGATTTTGATACCTGTGGTTCATGAGTGAGAATGATCTGTAATTTATTTTTCTCATACTTTGTCAGGTTTTGGTATCAGGATGTTAACTTCATAAAGTGGGTGAAAACTCCTTCTTTTTTGGCACTTTGGAATGCTTATGTAAGATTAGAATTGTTTGTTCCTTGAATAAAACTTCTAGACCTGGAGTTTTCTTTATGGGAAGACTTTTAACTATTCATTCAAATGTTCTTAATGATTTTAGGACTCTCTGGATTTTCTATTTCTTCTTGAAAAGTTATGTTTTTAAGAAAATGCTCATTTCATCTAAAATTTTCAAAATACATTTTGTCTGGTTCTCCTGTCTATGATTTATGTATTCCAGATAATATCTTCAGTTCTCTCTCTTTTAGTTCTCTGATTTTTTTTTTTTTTTTTTTTTTTTTTTAGCTTTCTCTTTGGTTCTTCAAATCTACTTGGTCATTTCTGATATTTTCCAAAATTTAGCATCTTTATTGAGGTATAGCTGTAATACAATAAATTATACATTTAAAGTTTTGACCTATGTATTTACCTATGAAACCATTACCAGAAAATAAAAATATGCATCACTCCCCAACATTTGTCTTTTCCCCTCTATAACCCTCTTTGCTGTCATCCCTTGCCACCTCCCATTCCGAGTCCACCACTGATTTGCTTTCTGTTACTCTGATTTCATTTTCATTTTTAAGATTTTATAGTAAAATAACACCATATGCACTCTTCTTGTTGTCGTTGTCTGGATTCTTTCATTCAATATAATTGTGAGAGATTCATTTATATTCTTGCATGTATCAATATATATTTTTTATTTCTGGTTGTACTCAACTTTATGACTATACAACAATATGTCTATTCATTCACTGTTGATAGACATTTATTTGGGTTGTTTACAGTTTTAGGCTACTACAAATAAAGGTGCTATGGATACTTATACACAAGTCTGCGTATGGGCACATGTTTTAATTTCTACTTAGTACCTACAAATGGAATGGCCAGGTTACATGGTAGGTAAATGTAAACTTTGTAAGAAACTGCCAACTGTTATCAAAGTGGTTCAACCATTTAACATTTTCATCAACAGCATATGAGGGTTCCAGTTATTTCACATCTTTGCCAATACTTGGTATAGTTAGTCTCTTTAGACATTCCAATAGCTACGGAGTTGTATCTCATTAAAGTTTAAATTTGCATTTTACTAATAACTAATGAAGCTGCCTTCTCTCTTTTTTTCTGATGAGTCGAGTTAGAGATTTATCAATTTTATGATCTCCAAGAACCAAATCTCAATTTCATCGATTTTCCCTATTGTTTTCTGTTTTCTATTTCATTGATGTCCACTCTGTTTTTTATTATTTATTTTCTTCTGCTTTCTTTAGATTTCATTTATTTTTTGTTTTCTAGTTGCTTAAGGTGGAAGTTGAGGCCATAGACTTAAGACCATTCTTTTTAATGTAGGAGTTTAATGTTATAAATTTCCATCTAACTACTGCTTTAGCTGTATCCTATCATTTTAATATGGTACATTTTCGTTTATACTCATGTCAAATATACTTTCTAATTTCCTTGTTCTTTTCTTTGAATTATGGATTACTTAAAGTGTGTTATGTTACTTCCAAATATTTAGAGATTTTCTACATATCTTTCTGTTATTGATTTCTAATTTAATTCAGTTGTGCTCTGAGAATATACTTGGATGACTTGAATCCTTTTAAATGTATTGAGATTTATTTCGGGGTCTAGAATATGGCCTATCGTGGTGAAGGTTTCGTGTACACCTGAAAAGAATGTATATTCTTTTGTTATTGGGGGGAATGTTCTATAAATGTCAATAAGTTGGTTTATACTGCTAGTCAAGTTTTCTATATCTTTTTTTTTTTTTAAACTTTTTTTTTTTTTTAATCCTCATCCGAGGACATTTTTCCATTCTTTATTCAGATAGAGTGGGAGGGAGAGAGAGAGAAACATCGATGTGAAAGGGACACATCGAGTGGCCGCCACCCGCACGACCCAAGCAGAGCCGGGGACAAACTGCAACCCAAGTACATGCCCTTAGCGGGAACCGAACCCGGGTCTCTTGGGACCGCAGACCGATGCTCTAACCGCTGAGCCAAACCGGCCAGGGCAAGTTTTCTATATCTTTATTGATTTTCTGTTTATTGTTCTAACCATTATCGAGAGAGGAGTACTAAGATCTTTGACGGTTACTATGAATTTGTCTATTTCTCTTCAAAGTCCTATCAGTTTTTACTTCAAATATTTTGTTGCTTTTTTATAAAGTGCATAAGCATTGAGGATACAATGTCTCCTTGATAAATTGCCTCTTTTATCATTATGAAATAATGTTCTTTATTTCTGGGAATATTGTTTGCTCTGAAATGTACATTGATATTAATACAACCACTCCAAATTTCTATTATTGTTAGCATGGTGTATCTTTCTGTATCCTTTTATTTTTAATCCATTTGTGTCTTTATATGTAAAGTGGGTTTTTTAGAGGCAACATATAGTTGAATGTTGTTTTTTAATCTAATTTGATCATCTCTGCCTGTTAATTAGAGTACGTAGACTGTTTATAAATTTAGTGTTTTTATTTTACATGATAGAGTTTAAATCAATTTTGTTTTCTATTTGTCTCAGCTGTTCTTTGTTCTCTTGTTTCACTTTTATGTTTTCTTTTGAATTAATTATGCTTTTATGATTCCCTTTATCTCCTTTGTCGTCCTGTTAGCTGTAACTCTTTGCATGTTATATTAGTGGTTGAGTTAGAGTTTTCAGCATTCATCTTTAACTTATCACATTCTACTTTCAAAAGGTATACTACTACATAGATAGAATAAGAACCTTACAAGCATACTTCAATTTCTCCCCTCCCAGCTTTTGTGCTCCTCTTGTTATACATTTGACTTCTATACCACACTTAACAATGCATTATTATCATTTTTGCTTTAAACAATAAATTATAGCCCTGGCCGATTTGGCTCAGCAGTTAGAGCATTGGCCCATGGACCGAAGAGTCGCGGGTTTGATTCTGGTCAGGGGCATGTACCTGGGTTGTGGGTTAGATCCCTGAGGGGGTTGTGCAGGAGGCAACCAATCAATGTGTTTCTCTCACATCAATGTCTCTCTCTCTCTCTCTCTCTCTCTCTCTCTCTCTGTCCCTCCCACTCTTATCTAAAAAGAAATCAATAGAAAAATATCTTTGGGTGAGGATTTTAAAAATAAATAAATAAATAAACAGTAAAGTATCTTTTCATAATATTTAATAATAATAATTATTGATTACAAACTCCTACTGGAGTTTTTTTCTCAGGTCACTTTTCTGTAGTTCTTTCTCCGTGCTGCTCTGAGTTGTTTTTGCTGCTTTGCCCCAAGCCTGTATACAGAACCTTCCATTAATTCTCCCGACGAACACTCAGCACAGTAAGAGTTGGCGGGCAGGGGTGGTGGGAGTGGGGAGAAACGTGTGTAAGGCTAACAAAAGGGAAGGAAAATTAAAACTAAATATCAGATATACATATTCCTAGGGTCTATCAGTTGTGCCCTCCACTGAAGGCATCCCTAGCCATCTCGTGCTTCTCCCTCTAGAACGACGGCCGTGTTGCTGGGCTAGCTCACCTCCACAGATGGGCGGCGCCTTGGCCTATGTCCTTCTCCATGGATTGGAGGCCCTAGAAAAACTGTGAGATCCTCCTTCCTCCCAATTCGAGGCTCACCTCATTTCCTTCCCGGAGGACTAGCAGTGAGGTTTCTAACTTACAGACTAGATACCCTACCTCCATCCCCGGGGCAAGGTGGGGCCCTAGGGCCTGGCAGGCAGTCACAGGGTCAGCAATGTTTTTCCTAAAGTCTACGCTAAATCCCCTCCAGTCCCGTTTTACAGTCCTTCACCTCCCGTGTGAGATGAAAATAATGTCAGGCCTGCGCGCGCGCACACACACACACACCACCCCCGGTTAGATATAGGCTCTTAATTGCATACATATATGTGGGGGGCAGGGGAGATATTCACACATCTCCCAAGGAATGAGTGAAGGCATTGCTGGGTAGTCCTTTTATAATTCATTTTTAGAAAATAATCTTTTCACAAGGGCCTGGTCCTGATAGAAATAAGCATCATAGGGAACACACAACCTCCCGGAGCCAATTTGGATGGTATCACTGGTTCAGAGCTTGCCTAGGAGCCGCGAGGCATGTCTACTGACCTTACATCTGTGGTGCAGTGTTGTACTTAAGAGAACAGACTGAAAGGCCTCCCCTTGATGTCTCTTCTCAGAACGAAAGTGGGGTCTTCTCAGTAAAATTCCCGTTTCCCTCTAGAAGCAGACACTTTTCATGATCCTCCAAATGGAAGTGTTCTAGCTCCACCGATTGTAAAGTCTAGAACTAAATTTAGGTAAACTTTTCTGCTAGATACTTTAATATCACTGGGTGTCTCCACTGTGTGCAGGTTTGAGACAGAATACTATGAAACCTCTAACAATTACTACCACCAAAGGTAGCTTGTGTCGTTACTGGCCTGCCCAACCTCAGAAAAGTAGTCCCATGTTCTGCATGTGCATGCCTTCCCTTTTCCCTAATGTGTTTGGACCAGAGCTGGACACTTGTCTCAAGGCCAGCCATGGACCAGTGAAAGCATCTTACCCCAGAATTTAAATAAGAGTCAGCATTTGGTATAATGGGACCTGAGTTGAAATGTACAGTTGAGGGCAGAGTACGTTCCGCATGCAATATCCCATGCACGCTGACGTCACAGGGAGCAGAAATCACAGGCTCGTAGGAGAGGAGTACAAAACAAGTACCACGTGTTCCCCAGACAGGAGGTGAAGAGAGAGAGGCCGCCGCCATTCCCGACATCATTGTCTCTAGTCGCAGGCGCAACTGTACTCCTGCTCTGGATTCTGTGACATCCTTCCCTGTGGCAGAGACTGTCATTTTCCCATTCATACTCACTCTCCCCTTCCTGGTGTTAGTCAGTGTGGGAATGTGCACAACGAGATTACATCTTCCACCTCCCTGTACAGTAGGAACAGCCTTAGTCCTAAACAGAGAGACTTAAGGGGAAGTTGTTGAGATGAACTTCCTAGAAAGTTCCTCCAAAAGGGAGAAGGCAGTTGGGATGTACTTTTTTGCCCTTCCCACCCTCCTTCTAACTGGAGTGCAGAGTTGACGGCTAAGGCCCCCGTTTGAGGATGGATTCCTTGGTGAAGGATGAAGGAACAGACCCATGGAAGACACGGTCTCAGTCCCTGATGACGATCAAGCTGCCACACTAGCCAGGAATTACCTACCTCTCAAGTCTTCTAATGAGAGAAAAACAAATTCTTTAGGCCACCTTTGCTCTGTTGAGAGCTGGAGGCGGTCAGCAGTGCAGGGTCTTCACAGAGCCAGACGTCACTCAGCACTTACTGCTTGCTGACACATGTTGGCAATCTATGAGCTCTACCACCTCCCTGGCCATGGCCACCGCCTCCCAGGGCCCCATGTCCATGGAAGAGGTGATAGAGCAGATGCTGACCTCCTAGAACAAGAACAGAGCTGCTCTGCGGAGCAGCTACCCACCAGCATCAAGGTACCGAGTGGGGCACCCCTCTCTGGGGCCTCCAGGTGCGTGTAAGGAGTCCCTTCTTGGGTCCTCAAGCTGGCATCCGTGCTTATGAGCAACAGCAGCACTATTCGTGAGGTTTTGGAGCGCATCTGGCAACAGCCTTCTGTGATGTGGCCAGGCCTTCCTTCACGGGGTGGGGAGGACAGACGAGGTGCATTCACAGACATAGGAAACGACGCGGTGGTCGGTGGTAGAATACCAGCCGTGCAAAGAGCGACAGTGAACGGTAGAGAAGAGACTTTGGAAGATGGTAAGGAGAAGATCAGTGAATAAAAGAACCTCCTTGGGACCTGGAGAGTATTATCCTAAGCGAAACAAGCCAATCAGAGAAAGACAAATACCACACGATCTCACTTATTTGTGGAATGTAATGAACAAAACAAGCTGATGAACAAAATAGACCCAGAGACATAGAAGTAGGGTACAGGCTGACAAACCTCAGAGAGGGGGATGGAGGGGAGGGAAGAGATAAACCACAGGACTTATACGCATGTACACGTAACCATGGACATAGACAACAGTGCTGGGGTGAGGGCGGGATGGGGAGGAGGGTGTCAATGGGGGGAAAAGAAGAAACATCTGTAACAAAAATAAAATAATAAAAATAAATAAATACAATACAATGAAAATAAATAAATAAAAGGGCCTCCTTGCCTCCATTAAAAAACAGAACAAACAAAATCCATGGTATTTCTTTAATCCTTTATAACTGAAGAATGTGCACCTTCACACCTAATGCCACTGGGTCTACAGTAATGGCCCCCATGGTCCTAAATAAGTCTATACAGGAGGCCCAAAGACGTGACAAATCTGTAATAGCAGCCATCTGGAAATTAGAATGTACCCTAAAACGCCAGGGATTGGCGATTCCTCCAGACAGGCCAGGTGATGAGGACTTTCCACGACAGGACTTGAAAGAAGAACTGGTGAGCCAGGACAGGCTAAATACATAAGCCTGGTTTTCCCTCCAGGGTTCGGCCATGTCTGAGCTTTCTCACAGAGCATAGTTAGAATAATTAGCAGTTTTTCATCCTTTTTTATGAAACCCTGAAGTTGTGCAGTAATACACAACAATGTTGGAAACACAATATTAAACTTTGAAATAATATTTTCATAATAAAATACTAAATATTATATTAAAAGGTTTGCTGCCCCAGCTGGTGTTACTTGGTGGTTAGAGCATCGGCCCATGCACCAAAGGGTTGTGCAGGTTCATTTCCCAGTCAAGGGCATGTACCTGGGGTGCAGGATTGATCCATGGTCAGGGCATGTGTGGGAGGGAGCCGATCAATGTGTCTCACATTAATAGTTTCTCCCCACCCACCCACCCCGCTCTTTCCACTCTCTCTAAAACTTAATGGAAAAAATATCCTCGGGTATAGATTAACAATAACAACAACAACAAAAGGTTTGCTGGGGGAAAAAAAAAAGGTAGTGTCTGGTTGGACTGAAAAGATGCAAACCCAGTAACTGCCCAGGGTTTTTAGGAAAAGGGCCAGACAGTCAGCTTTGCAGCCATGTGGTCTCTGTCACAACTACCTGACTCTGCACTCGTAGCACAGAGGCAGCCAGAGACAATATCCAAGCAAATGGGCATGGCTATAGTCCAACAAAACTTGACAAAAACAAGTGAGGGGCCACCTTTGGCCCAAGGGTCCTAGTGTATCAACTTCTGCCAGAGAAACTCATGTAGGTGTGTACCAAAATATGGGTACAAGAATATCATCGCACTATTGTTTGTAATAGCCTCAAACTGAAAACAACCCAAACCTAATGTCCATCAACGTGAACCTCAATAAACAAAGTCAAGGTATATGTAACACCAAATCAAATGATCTCCATATAGACAGGACAACATTCTTCTAAGATTCAGGGGTGAAGCTTAAAAACAAAGTGTTGTGTATAGGTAGCCAGACACAAAGGAGTACATCCTGCATGATGTTTGATTTGGTAAAACGGAACTATTGTCTAGGAATGCTACCGAATGAAGCAAACAAGCAATTATGATGAAAGTGGGAAGGACAGAGGCAATGGTGACCCAGAAGAGGTTCATAGTGGAGCTCTGGGTTCCTACAACGTCCCACTTCTTGACTTAGTGAATACATAGATAACCATTATTTAATAGTTCACAGAAATCGTACATTTTGGTTTTTATACAAACCTAAACCTATGTTTTATATATGTACAAGTTTCATTTAAAAAATGTGAGTTTTTTAGTACTTTCTATGTTTCCGGAATGAAAGGTGTCTCATGGTTCTTACTGTCTGTGTGAGAGCAGGGTCCTGTCTTGCTCTACAGCCTGGGAGCTGAGGTTGACCAGCTGTATGAACCAACCAGGAGCACATTAGCCATATATCTATATACTTTCCCGTGCATGTAACATAATTTCTTAGTAGTTCATCTGCCTTTTCTTTGTAATCTGCAAAATACTAACGTGCAAGCCCTTGAGAAAACGTCTGCATTGTTCCTATAAGTGAAATCAGACACTGACTACATGGTATTCTGGAGTCGTTGGGGTCTGCAGCTGTCGTCCCTCTTTTACTCTGAAAAATATTATGAAATTGAGAAGTGCTATCTTTGATAGTGTCTCCTGGGAGCAGAGCACGTGATGAACCGACTTCCACCGTGGAAGAGATGGGTGAGGAGGTTAAGTAAATTTTCTTTGTGTAGTTCCCATTAAACTTCAATCAGAGTTACAGAAAGAAATTTCCTCCAGGCGGCTGCGAATACAGGTATTGGTTTGACTTTAATAAAAGTCATAACTGATCTCTCTGAGGTCTCTCGTGAAATGAGCTCAGCAGAATGCAGGCAGGTCCTTGAGAGGGAAAGCGCCCACTTAAACATCGCATTATCCTAATAATCCCATTCCAGAGCTGCCGTCCCATTATTTTAAAGGTCTTCATTTGCAAATTGTGGTATTTGAAAGTTTTCTTTTTACATTATTGCAGGAAGTGGGATGGATCTTTCTGAGGCCCCCCACCCCTATTTACACACTCCCCTCCTCCAGGCCAGCCTGAGATGGCATGGTGGGTAATCCAGGCTGCCCTGGACCTTTGCATCCTTGTCTTGATTAAACTACCTGTTTAAAGCGACACTTACTTTGGAGATGAGACTGGTTTTAATGAGATTCGTTAAGAAAGAAAATAAAAATTCTTTCACTGCTAAGAACAGCCTTGGTCAGGATGGAGATCAGCAATAACATTGTCCCAGGACACAAAATCTCATTCGGCGGTCATTTAACACATCTTTTCAGGGCACCCTACTCTGTGTGAGGCATTGTCCGGGCGCTGGAATAACGTGGGGATCAAGGTAGATAAGGGATTTGCAATCTGGTGAGGAAGACACAGAGTGAACAGTGAAAAATTAGTAAGATTGTTCAGATAATAAGACATGTTTTAAAAATTATGATTTCAGATAATAAGATAATGTTTTAAAAATTCGATTGGATAATAGGTGACGATTTGGGATGGAGGCACCAGTGTAGACACTGCGGCCCCCTTCAGAAAGCATCACGTGAGCTAACAGGTCACTGAGGAAGGAGCCGTCCTGCAAATATTTTAGGGAAAGAGGGTTTCAGAGAGAGAGGGTACAGCAAGTGTCAAATACTTAAGGGAAGACAGGAGAAATTCTGAAATGAGATGCGTGTGGAAAGGTGAGCAGAGGCCAGGACCTGCAGAGCCTTGTGGGCCATGATAAGGTTCAGACTTTATTGGACATGCAAAATCTCTTTGCTCTTTTAGTAATAAATAGTATTTCTTAGGATAGAGGCCGGCTTTCTTTCTGCAGAGGCACCTAGGTGGGTGTGAAGGAAAATGCAAAGCGGCTCTGAATCCTGGCTTGGCCGCCTTTGCAGGACCTTGGGTGAGGTTCCCCAGCCTCTCCAAGCCCCATCTGCAGAATGGAGATAACCGCAACTCTTCACAGTCACGGTGAGTATTCGCCGTCTGTGGAAATGCCACACCAGTGTCCATACTCAGTAGGCACTTGATAAATTTCAGTAGGATCTTAATCTGAATAATCCCGGGGCCTGCTGAACTTCTGGGAAAGCCTTCTTTTCAGTAAAAGGTCGTTGTTTAAAATGAGTTCAAGCCCGCAATAAGGCATCAAGAAAAACCAGAAGTCAACAGATCCTGAGCAGCAGCCTTGGTAGAGTGGGGCAGGAGCCAGTCCTGGTCCGAGCTCCTCACCCACGAACCGGACGATCCCAGGAAACTGGGCCTCCGTTTCCAAGTCTGGATAACAGGAATCATCATCACTGTAACTCTGGCCCTGCCCACCTCACAGTTATGAGGGCTCCCAACACAACGGTGGATGTGAGCCTTGCGGGCTTTGCCTGGGTGAAGTAGCTCCCAGGTTCCCGTGTTAACACTTCATTCTCCGTCCTGGGAGATGGAGGGCAAAATGCTAAAACCTCTGCATGCGTCTCACTCAGTGCTGGGAGTTGGAGGGAGCAGGCGGTCCCTTCGGGACTTTCCTCCGTCTTATTCGCTAGTGGAATTAAAGAGATTTCATTTATGAATTTTCTTAGGATGGTCTATAACTTACACTCTTTATCAGGTTCAGAATGACTTCAGTCTAATTCTTTGGTCAAATGTCCCCTCTCTTTGAGAGCATCCGGGCACCCATCCTAATGCAAGAGATTCCTGCCCACCCTCTCCTCTCTCCACCCTCCCCACCCCCATCTCTGCCATTTCTGCTGCTGAAGCAGAGCCCGCGGACCAGCTTTCACCCTGGGCCCACCCAGGAGTCTCATCAGGATTATGATAATGACTCTGGTCAGCAGAGTTTACAAAGCGAGCCTAACAGAGCCGCAGGGGCTGCGATCAGAAGGGCCCCTAGGTTCAGGATTGCACCGGACGCCTGAGCCGCCCTTCATTTCTGCCACTTGCCCAAGTAAAGGGATGCAGATAAGAAAGGCACAGCTGGGACCAGGCGTGAAATGAGTGGGCAGGGCTGGGCTCAGCCAAGGACAGGAGTGGAAAAGGGGTCCTGGGGACAACGCTGGTAACTGGAGAAAGTCAGAATAGCTCCAACATGACATTAACAGACAAATGTATTTTCCCCCTAAACTAAGATGAGGACCCAAAGGGACCTCAGTCGCATCATGACCAGTTGGGTACAATGCAGGAGAAGGGGAGAGGGATGTAAAAATATAGGATCAGTTGGGTTTTGGCTTTGGTTTTGCCATTGTTTTCAACTCTTGTTGGCTTGAGTGCAAGTCTGTTTCTAGAAGTTCTGAAAATGGTGATGGAAGTGGGGAGGTAGGATTGTGGAAGGGGAGGGGGTCTCTCTACCAGGCAAGGCTGATAATACATATTCTCCTATTTAATAGTCGAGTCAGTACTGCCAATAGAGCGAGAGTGGTCATTATTCCCATTTACAGGTGAGAAAACCGAGTCCAAAAAGATTAAGAACTTGTCCTTTGAGACACAGTTTATAAAAGGCAGTACCTGGCTCCAGTCCTGAACCTATGAGTGGCCAAGACTTCCACAAGGGGCCCTCTCACCCAGCCTCAACGCCAACCCCACCTGGTCCACCACCATCACCCTGCACCTCAGCACGAAGAGAGTCCAGACCCCAGAGGTGATGCTGACGCTCACTAACTGGAAGGGGAAAGACGAGACCCACAGCTCTCACCGGCTCCAAGGAACAATTTGTACTGCTTAGGAAAGGCACTCAAGTCTGCAAACCCTGTTGAAAACCAGGATCAACTTCTATGCTGAGAAGGCGAGCACTCGGAGCTTCCAAGGGATGGTAATTACTAGTCAATTACTCCTTTGTGAAGCTGTGGGGCCCAGCAGAGCACCTTGAGGGGCGGTGCCTGCAGGCCCCCCTCTGCCCTGCCCGGCTCCCCCGGCATCTGGCGTTAGCAACCAGACCCCAAGCTGCTGGGCTCCGGGACAAACCCGCAACAGGCCCCAGTCTGATCTGCAGCCCCCACTTTTTGGCATATAAAATACAGCTGTGCCAGATGGGACACGTTTAACTAAAAAACCGTGGCATTTATCTGAAATTAAAATGTAACTGGGCATTCTGTATTTTAATTTGCTCCGTCTGGCAGCCCTCCATGCTACTCACCCTTTCCCATGAGCCCTGCTGCCTGGCCCCTTCGAAACATGAATGGCCACTTGGGTGTCAATACCTTTTCTCCCCTAGGCTCCCCGTGGTTTGGGTCCCCAGAATCTGTGGGGTTCGGTGGGCACAAATATAGATCATTGCCCACTGTAGCCCAGGCTCCCTCAATGTTCTATCTCATTTTAATTCCGACCGCAACCCTCTGCAGTAGGTACTATTATTAATTTTTTGAACTTAATAAAAGCTGCAGGTGTTTCTGCGGAAAATGACACACACAAACTCGATTCCTGGGGACCCACACCCCCCACCTGCCCCACCCCACCTGAGGCTATTGCGTCAAGTACCCCTGGTAATCTCTGAGAACCCTGCCAGCTCAGATGCAAACCTTAGACCACTCCAAGAAAGCCCCTGCTTGGTGGCAGCTGCCTCCGCAGCGGGGCGCTGTGCAGGGGCTGGGGCCGCAGGGCAGGGTGGAGATTTTGGAAAAATGCATTGGAGGATGGCCCCGTGGTGCTGGATCCGGGGACCCTCAGAAGGAAGTTCTTCCCCTCCCTGCCTCCTGACCTCAGAAATCCTGTACTGCCCCCTTCCCTTCTGGAAGGAACAGGCAGAGCCCTGGCCGCCTCCTCCTCAGCCAGACAGCCCCGTCACCAAAGGGCCCAGACTATTAATTATCCACCATCATGGCGCCGTTTAGCCTTCAATTTTCCTGACTACCACAAGGATTAACTCAATCTGTGAGACTTCACTGGGCCATTTAAGGGAGCATCATAACTCTTTCTGTTCCCCAGAAATTGTAACCCGGACTTGGTTTTGTAATGCTAATTGCCTTATCTTCATAAATTCTACAGTCTTACATAATTTACCCGCATTGTAGCAGGATTTCCCAAGAATAAAAAAGCAGGTGCCGTCAATGGTAATTTGAATAAGAAAAGACATGTTAAGTGGTTCTTCTCTCACTAGTAATAGAAATTAATTAGCTTTGAGCGGCTTTGGAGGTTTTTGCATTTTTTGCTGTAACCTGTTATGTTTTCTAATTGTATGGAAAGAAGGTTTGATTTGATCACATTATTTGGTGACGGAGAGGGCTCTGTTTGGAGTCAAAGGTACAGGAAGGGTGGCAGCCAGAAGTGTGGGAAGGCCCCGGAGGCGTGCGGAATGAGGGATTTGCACTGAAATAAACAGGAGTCCTGAGCCCGAGGAGCCCTTTGCTAGCTCTGGGGCCCTGGACAAATCACCAGCAACTCCAACAGCAAGGGGGGAAGTATAGAGCTGAGCATCAGCGCCGAGCTGGGCAGGCTCAACTCTGGCCCAGGTCCACCCGTTACTTGTTCTTTGATTTTTCCAATTAGGAAGCTTTAACTTCAAGAAACGTAAGATGCTATTATTTCACACGAAAACTCCAGCGCTAATGCGGGCTGCAGGAGTGGTACAATTGATGGACTTAATTTGTCCAGTTTCATCAAAGATCTAGGTCTACTTTCTTCACTTTGCTTTATCCAAGGTCCTCCCCTCCCCCGGCAAGAAATACAAGCTTCCTGGTTCACACCTAGCAGAAGAAGGAGTGAGTCTCTCCCCCTAATGTGGGATATAAATTCTTGACTAAGCCAGTTAGTTTACCTGGTTTTCCCTGAGACAATAATTGACTCCCAGAGAAGGCCACCGTGGGTTGTTAGACTGATCAGGATTGACCTCTGTAGAGACAGGATGAGGTCTGCTTCCCTTACATCATGTGTGCACTGCCCAGTGTGGACACAGTGTAGTGATCACTACAGTGACCGGCAAGTTACTTCTCCCTGCTAAGCTCAGTTTCCTTGCCTGTAAAATGGGGACCATAAAAGTACCACCCCCTAAGGTCGTTGTTAGGATTTCTTACTACAGACGCAATGCAGGGTAGGCTTCTCCATGCATTCTGGTTTCGTCCTCCTGCTTTCTTTCCCCTTTCCTTGATCCTTTCTTTGATTCCTTGAAAGAAATCCTCCAGCAAGTTATTCAAAGCAACTTTCTGAGCTTTGGAAGGACTAAAAGCAAAAGAGAAGAGAGAAAGGGAGACAGTTTTCTTGTTCTCCAAAGCAGCATCTTTTCAACCACAGAAAAACTGTAATTAAGGACCTATGTTGCCAAAGATATAACTGAGGGAATATGACTATGATGGAAAGGAGCATTACGAAAGCAGGACATCAATCATGTGAGAAGGTAATCAAAGATTGGTCTGCATTTTTTTTTAATACATTTGCCCAAGCAACATTACAAAACCTGTCCCAATTCACTCCCTTGGGTGTTTCTGCCTTGAGTCTTGGCTTCAAATCTTGGCAAACCAGATGACATGCAGGTCGGGTATAATAAGATAGAGACTCGGCATCTCTTCCCCTATTGATCAGAGTCCTAGAGATGGGGGCTGAAAGGCAACCCTCCAATCAGCTGGTTGAAGCCCCTCTAGGCTTAAAATATCTGAAGTCCAGTGATTACCAGCCTGGATAAAAATGCAAGGTTTAACTACTTTCTGTCAAAAAAAAGAAAAAAGAAAAAAGAAAAAAGCATTTTAAATGTAAAGACACAGGAGATTGGTGTAAAAGAAAAAGATGGGAAAAAACATACCATGCTCTTTCTTATGCAAGCAGTGAGCCTACGAAAGCTGCTGTGGCTGTATTAATATCAGACAAATTAGGCTTCAAGATAAAGAATAATATCAGAGATAAAGAGGGATCTTTCATAATGATAAAAGGATTGATTCATTAGAAAGACACAAGTACCCTAAATGTGTATGCATCTATTCATGGATCCTCAAAAGAAATGAAGCAAACATTGGCTAGCGTAGTTACTCTCTCAGTAATTAATAGAACAGCTAGACAAAACAAACACACCAACAAAAAAACAACCACAAACCACTAAGGATATAGAAAATCTGAATAACACTATCGATCAACTTTACCTACTTCACATTTATAGAACACTATGCCTACCACTTGCACAATATATATTCTCTTCAAGTGTACATGGAATGTTTACTAAGATAGGCCATGTACTAGACCATAAATATGTTTCAGTAAATTTCAAGAGATTGGAAACTTACACAGTGTGTTCTCTGACAACAGCGGACTTAAATTAAAAATCAATAACACTAAAATATTTGAAAAAGCTCCTAATAATTGGAAATTAAACAATGCACTTTTAAATAAACAATGTGTCAAAGAAGAAATCACAAAAGACATCAAATATTTTGAACTGAATAATAATAAAAATACACATATTGAAACCTGAAGGATATGGTCAAAGCAGTGCTCAGAGGTGTGTGTTGTGTGTGTGTGCATTTAAATGCCTATATTGAAAAAAAAAAGATTTTTAAATAAATGATCTAAGTTTCTGCCTTAAGAAACTAAAAAAAAATTAAGTGAAAAGAAGGCAAAAGAGCCGTAGCTGGTTTTGCTCAGTGGTTAGAGCATCAGCCCGCAGGCCAAAGGATCTCGGGTTTGACTTTGGTCAAGGGCATGCATCTGGGTTGTAGGTTCGGTCCCTGTGTGGGAGGCAACAAGTCGATGTGTCTCTCTCACATCAAAGTTTCTCTCTCTCTCCCTCCCTTCTACTCTCTCTAAGAAAATCAATGGAAAAGTATCCTCCAATGAGGATTAACCAAAAAAAAAAAAGGGGGGGGGGTGAGGTGGGGGAGGAAATAATAAAGAAAAAAATGGAAATGGAAATAGAAAAAAAAGTGAAGAAGAAAGAACATTAACAAAGTCAGATTTTATTCTTTGTAAAGAGGAATAAAATCGAAATCCCTAGCAAAGATGATCAGAAAGAGATTCTGAAAGAAGGAAGAAGGATGACACGTGATCAGGAATGTAATCATGATCACTACAGATACTATGGATATTAAAAAAAATAATAAAGCAACATTTTGCAACTAAATTTGACAACTTAAATAAAATGGACAAATTTCTTAAATACACACACAAACACAACTAATCAAAATTGTCACAAGAAGAAATAGATAATTGGGATAGTTCTTTGTTTATTTTATTTTTTATCCTCGCCCAAGAATATTTTTTCATTTATCTTCAGATAGAGTGGGAGGGAGGGGGAGAGAGAGAGAGAGAAACTTCCATGTGAGAGAGACACATCGACTCATTGCCTCCTGCATGACCCCAACCAGGGCCAGGGATGAACCACAACCGAGGTACATGCCCTTGACTGGAATCGAACCTGGGACTCATTGGTCTGCAGGCTGATGTCTAACATCTGAACCAAACTGGCCAGGGCTAGTTCTCCATTTATTAAATAATTTGAATTTATAATAAAAAAGATTTTCCCATAAAAAAAAGCTCTAGATCCAGATGATTCCCTTGTGAGTTCTATTAAACACTTAAAGAATAAATCACATCAATCTTACACATTCTTTCAGAAAATAGAGGCTGAAACAAGCCCACCTCATCATATAAAGTCAGCATAACCTTGATACCCAAACCAGATGACAATATTACAAGAAAAGAAAGCCATATACTGATATTTTTATAAACATGGGTATAAAAATTCTGAGTAAAATAATTAATAAATTGAATCTAGAAATAGATTAAAAAAAAAAAAAAAAAGGATGCTACATGAGAGACTGGGAACCCCAGGTTGATTTAACATTTGAAAATTAAGGTAATTCACCACATTACAAAAATAAAGGAGAAAAATAATCTTACCAGATGCAAAAATAATTATTTGAGAAATTCAGCATTCATTTAGCTCACAGAAAATTTCCTTAGTCTAATAAAGGGCACCATAAACAACAGCAACAGTGATGACAACAAGGACAAAAAGCTGCAATGAACATCTCACTTCGTGCATGAATCCCGAACAATTCCCACCTAACACTGGGAAGGAGGCCAGGGTGTCTTCTCTCACCACCTCTATGCAGCATTGTATTGGAGGTTCTCCCAACACAATTAGGAAGAACAAGAAAGAAATATTGGACAAGAAGAAGTAAAACTGTCTTTAGTCACCAGTGATATGATTATTTATGTAGAACTTCTAAGAAATAAGTTTTTTTTAATTTAAAAAAATTTATTTATTTTTAAAAACTTATCTTTATTGTTGAATGTATTATAGATGCCCCCCCCCCCCATTAACTCCTGCCTGCCGCCTGCCTTCCCACACTACTGTCTGTGTTCGTTGGTTATGCATAAATGCATATAGGTTCTTTGGTTTATCTCTTCCCACCCACCCTCCCACCTTCTCTTTGAGGTTTGTCAGTCTAACAACCAATTTGTATTTCTTTTTTTTTTTTTAATCCTCACCCGAGGACATTTTTCCATTTTATGTTCAGATAAAGAGCGAGGGGAAGAGAGAGAGAGAAACATTGATGTGAAAGGGACACATCGAGTAGTTGCCACCCGCACAACCCAACCAGGGCTGGAGACAAACTGCAACAGAATTACGCACCCTTAGTGGGAACCAAACCCAGGTCTCTCTGGACCACAGGCCGATGCTCTAACTGCTGAGCCAAACCAGCCAGGGCCCAATTTGTATTTCTTAATCCCTTCACCTTTTTTGCCCATATTCCCAGGCCCCCTTCCATCTGGCAACCAACGAAAAGTTCTCTGTATCTATGAGTCTGTTTTTGTTCTGGTAGATTCAGTTGTTGATACATATGTATTACTTTCCATTTTATTGTTCATATTTTTGTTCTTCTTATTCTTCAAGAAGACTCATCAACATTTTATATAATACTGGTTTGGTGGTGATGAACTCCTTTAGCTTTTTCTTGTCTGGGAAACTCTTTGTATGGCCATCCATTCTAAATGATAGCTTTGCAAGATAGAGTAATATTGGTTGTAGGTCCTTGCTTTTCATCACTTTGTATATCTCTTATCATTCCCTTCTGACCTGCAAAGTTTCTTTTGAGAAATCAGCTGACAGTCTTATGGGAGCTCTGTTGTAGGTAACTAACTGCTTTTCTCTTGCTGCTTTTAAGATTCTCTCTTTGTCTTTAACCTTTGGCATATTGATGATGATGTATCTTGATGTGGGCCTCTTTGGGTTCACCTGTGCTTCTTGGACTTGTGTTTGTTTCCTTCACCAAGTTATGGAAGTTTTCTGTCATTATTTTTTGAAATAGGTTTTTAATATTTTGCTCTCTCTTCCTTCTGGCACCCTTGTGATGAGAATGCTGCTATGCTTGAAGTTGTCCCAGAGGTGCCTTACACGATCCTCATTTTTTTTTTTTTTTGGATTCTTTGTTCTGACTGGGTGTTTTTTGCTTCCAAATCGATGGTTTCTTCTTGGTTTCACCTACTCCACTATTGATTCCCTGTAAATTATTCTTTATTTCAGTTAGTGCATTCTTCATTTCTGACTGGTCTTTTTTTATGCTCTTGAGGTTCTCACTAAGTTCCTTGACATTCTCACTAAGTTCCTGGAGCATCCTTATAACCAGTGTTTTGAACTCTACATCTGTTAGATTGCTTATCTCTATTTCATTTAGTTCTTTTCCTGGAGTTCTGTTCTGTTCTTTCATTTGGGACCTGTTTCTTTGCCTCCTCATTTTGGCTGCCTCCCTGTGTTTGTTTCTATGTATTAGGTAGAGCTGCTATGTCTCCTAGGATTCATAGGGTGACCTATTGTAGTAGGTGCCCTGTAGGGTCCAGTGGCACAACTTCCCTGATCACCCCAGCTGGGCCCTCAAGTGAACTGTCCACCCTTCTGTTGTAATTGAGGCTTGGTTGCTGTTGGCACATCTATGGGAGAGATTTACTCAGGCTGATCAGCTGCAAGAACTAACTGTGCCAACTGACCACTGACCTCTGACTACCCTGGAGGACCAGTTGTGCAGGGCCCACCACACAGAGCAACACTTACTTCAGCAGGGCTCTGGTACCCACCAAGTCCACTCCTTGAGTGTGTCACTTCTGGAGGTGGTTGGGTGGTGGTGCTTTGATATGGTCTGAAGCTGTCCACTAGGTGTGCTGGCTCCAGGGCAAGGTCAGCCACTGCCTGTGTTCTACCTGGGGCCATAAAACATAAGTAACAAAGTGATCTTCAGATGGTTGTTGCTTGTGCTAGAGGTGCCAAGGCAAAGCCAAGCTGTAAACTAAGGCTGGCTGCTTTTAGTGCCAGGCCTGAGGCCACTTAATGAGAGTTATGGGGCTTGCTGAGGCCAGAAACTGTTTGAGAGAATTTAGGAAAATCTGAAGCAGGAGCCAAGACAGGCCAATCCTATGGTAAAGCCACTGGGAACGGCTTGGGTGGGCCTGAAAGTTTGGTGGGGCAGAGCCTCAGGGAATCACCAGGGTGGGGCAAACAGTGTGAGCCAGGTTGCTGGAGTCCCTGTCTGCTGAGCCCCTATGGGAAGGGTTCACTAAAGGAACAACAGCCTCTGCCAGCACATCTATCTGGGAGAAAGCTGACTCTCCAGCTCTTGCCCTGATGCCAAACAACTCAGTTCTTCCCCATATGTCTCTGGTGCCTTTCAGGCTCCCCGCGGCAACCCCCCCCCCCCCTTACATTGGAGCCTGGAGGGAGCAAGTCTAAGTCTGTGCGCAGGCCCTTTAAGAGGAACTTCCTGGGACTCCAACAGCCTCAGCCTCCCTCAGCCTCAGTTCCTACTGGTTTTACAGCCAGAAGTTATGGGGACTTCTCTTCCTGGCACTGGGAGCCTGAGAAATAAGTTTTTTAATTACTCAAACTACTGCATTAATTTAGCAAGATCACCAGTATACAAGATACACAAATCAATTATATTTCTATATATTAAGAGCAACAATTAGAAATGTTTGTTTACAATAGCATAAAAATACAAAATACTTATGAATAAATTTAGCAGTGGATGTGTAAGATCTTTTCCGTGAAAACACAAAATATTAAATTATAGAAATAAAAAAGACCCAAATAAATGAAAAAAATATACCACGTTTATGGATTGGAAGTCTCAGTGTTGTTAAGATATCGATTCTCCCCCTAATATCTATTGACACAATGCAAGCTTAATCATAAATTAAATAAGCCATTTAAAAAATGAAATTACCAAGTTGATATATATGTGCAAAGGATCTAGAATAGTCAAAATAATCTTGAAATAAAGAACATAGTTGGGCCCGGCTTGTGTGGCTCAATGGATTGAGCGTCATCCCATGGACTGAAGGGTTCAGGTTCAATTCCTGGTTGGGGGCACATGCCCAGGTTTCAAGCTCGATCCCCAATAGGGGGTGTGCAGGAGGCAGCCGATTGATGTTTCTCTCTCAGATCAACGTTTCTATCTCTCTCTCCCTCTAAAAAAACCCAATAAAATGTATTTTTTTAAAAGAACATAGTTGAAGGACTTTATCTGATTTCAAGCTTACAAAGCTACAGTAATCAAGATAATGTAGGGTAGCAAGAAGGATGGAAAATTTGGTCAATGGAACAGAATAGAGCCCAAGAATAAATCCACACATATACAGTCATTTGAATTTTAGTAAAAGCACCGGGGCAATTCAATGTGAAAATGAAAGTCTTCTCAACCAATTGTGCTAGAAACAAATGGAAAAAAAAAAAAAAGGAAAAAAAATTAACTTAAAATACTACTTCACACACCATACACAAAAATCCATTTGAATGGATAATAGATCTAAATGTAATAGCTAAAATATTTAGGAAAAAAATAGAAGAAAATCTTTGTAACATTGGAGAAGGCAAACATTTTTAGCATACAAAAGGAACTACTAATCATAAAATAATTGATAAGTTAGACTTCATCAACATTTCAAAACTGCTTTGTCATTACTGAAATGGAAAATAAGCCACAGATTGGGAGAAAACATTCTCACTGTACATGTCTGTCTACCCATGTGAAGAAGTCCTGGAAGTCAATAATAAAAAGACAAACCACCCAACAAAATTGGGCAAAATACTGGAACATAGACTCACAAGACAATATATATAAATGAGTATAAGCATGTGAAGAGGTACTGAATATCATTAGTCATTAGGGAAATGTGTTAAAGCCACAATGTGATATCACTTTATACCCAGTAAATGGCTAGAATTAACAGGATAGAAAATACTAAGTGTTGACAAGGATGTGGAGACACGGGAATTGTTAGTACAAGTGTCAAATGGAGAACGGTTTGATAGTAGTTAAATATTACACCCACCATATGATCCAGATGCACTCTGAGATAGTTAGCCTAGAGAAACGAAAACACAGATCTTCTAAAAGACCCGTACATAAATGTTCTTAGCAGCATTATTTATAATAACCCCAAACTGGAGACAACCCAAATTTCTATGACCAGGTAAATTGATAAATAAATTGTGGTATATCCACACAATTGAATACTACCCAACAATAAACAAGATTGAACTACCAATACATATTACAGAATGAATGAGTGTCAAAAACATGTTGACTTCTGATACAAAATTAGCCTCTGGTATTGGAAATCAGTGGTGGTTGATGGTGGGTAGAGATTTACTAGATAAGAAAAATGTGAAAATTTTTGGATATGTCCTGTATCTTTTTTTTAATCTTCACCTGAGTACAATTTTTGCATTTATCTTCAGGTAGAGTGGGAAGGGAGGAGGGGGGGAGAGAGAGAGACATCAATGTGAGAGAGACACATCAACTGGTTGCCATCCACCCATCCCCAACCAGGGCCGGGGACAAACTGCAACTGAGGTTCCTTCCCCCTAGCAGGAACCGAACCTGGGACTCTCTGGTCTGCGGGCTGATGCTCTAACCACTGAGGTCCTATTTGATCTGAACCCTGCTGACTTCTCCAACCTGAGGTCGCCTAATTGTCCTTCCCTCCCTTGAATCTTGTGCGGCATTCATTTCTACAAGTGCTGTCTTCCCATGCCCTGTCCATCTGCATTGGCTGGACCCTCTGCTTGGAAAATCCCTCAACCGGAGTGCTGTACCGACCTTTTCTTTGGGAATCCCAGAATCTCAGCGTGTGTCTTTGAACAGGAATCTTTTGCGGCATTTTTTGCTTTACACGTTTCTTTCTCAGTAAATTGTGGATGGCTTAAGGTTCAGGCTATTTCTTATTTAACTCAGGTACTCCCTATGCCTAGTGTCAATAATGTTTAAAGAATGGATAGGATGGTGAAGGGTCAAGATTTCTGTCTTTGCACTTACCATTTCTTCTGCAAGATCTTATTAAGGTCCAAGTAAGTTCTCTGCAGAATAGGAGAAATGCTAAATCCTTTTGGTGGTGGCAGAAGACATGATACGTGGCATTTGACCAGGAAGACCCCATGGGTGTGATTTCACTGTAGTCATTCTCCGAGGCCCTGTAAAACGCAAGCAGTCACAGTGCCCTAAAGAAAGAGAGACTGCAACACAATGTGCTCGGGGGAAGAAGGACACCCCCAAACACTGAACCTCCTCATAGCCTTATCTTGAATAAAGCAATGCTGAAACCAAGTTAATGAAGTCACGTAGAGTATTGCACACAAGGAAAGTGTGAGCTAAAATATGTCCTTTCCTGAACATCTGTAAGAGTAAAAGAAACATGATCTTACTGGATGTTCTACTTTCTGCCTCCAAAACACAAATTACCTTCCTCTCTACCTTCAGTGCTTCTGCCTTGATTCAAGCTCTTGTCATCTGTGCCTGAACTGCTGCGGTAGCGGGCTAAGTCTCTCTGTCTCCAGTCTACCCTAAGCTCTGGCCACCGAAGTGACCCTCCTCTAACACAGATTGGACCATGTCACCCTGGCCTAAGGCTCTACCTCATTCATATCCTCTAGGGCAGCGGTTCTCAACCTGTGGGTCGCTATCCCTTTGGGGGTTGAGCAACCCTTTCACATGAATCACCTAGGACATAACAGTAGTAAAATTACAGTTACAAAGTAGCAACAAAAATAATTTTATGATTGAGGGTCACCACAACATGAGGAGCTGTATTCAAGGGTCGCGGCATTAGGAAGGTTGAGAACCACTGCTCTAGGGGAAAGCCCACAGTTCTTAATGTGGTCTAAAGCCCCCTCCTGCTGGTGGCCCTGCCTCCCTTTGCAGCCTAACTTTCCGCACAGGTATCGGCGTCACTGCTTCTGATGGGAGATGTGTCATAGGGGCAAAAAGATTGAAAGCTGTGCCAGCCACCCTGCTTTTCCTGCCATTCTTTTTAGATGTTGCATTCATTTTGGTGGGTGAGTAACACATTGCCACAAAGGTAGCTGCTTACATGTAGTATCTCCCAGTGTCTATGGGTCAGGAGTCCAGGCACGGTTTAGCTAGGTTTTCTGCTTCAGGATTTCACCAGGTTGCAGCCAAGGCATTGGCTGGGCTGCCTTCTCATCTTGAAGTTGGACTGGGGAAGAGTCCACTTTGAGGCTTACTAAAGGTGCTGGCAGACTTCAGTTCCTTGAAGCTGCAGGACCAAGGCCCTCTGGTCCGAAAAGCCACCTGCAGCTCTTGCCACGTGGGTCCCTCCACAGCCAGTTCACAATAGGGGTGCTTGCTTCTTCAAAGCCAGAGGAAGAGAGGGTGCAGGGCTGCTAGCAAGCTGGAGTCCTATGAATATAATGTAATGATGGGAGTGACACCCCACCACCTTTGCCATTAATCTATTGGTTAGAAAGAAGTCACAGGCCTCCCCCACACTCAGGGTCTGCACACCAGAAGACAGGGGTCGTAGGGATTATCTTAGCGTCTAGTCACCAGATGCTGTGGACTTCCGAGCTTGAGCCTTTGCTCATGCTGTTCTCTTTCTCCGATATGCCCTTTCCCTGGTCCCTGGCCAGGGTATAGAGCAGAAGCATTTCACCTGAGTTACTCTGTGCCGGTTTCAGACCCACCTCTGAGGATGTAAACTGAATGGACAACCTCTGAGAAGACGGATGGAAAAGCTTCCGTTCAAGTCTGTCTCTGTCACTTAACCTGTATGACTTTGGAAAAGATACGGATCCTCTCCCAGCCTTAGCTGCTCCATCAGTCAATGGAGGAAATGATGTAATCCATCTCAGAAGGTGGCTGTGAGGATCAGGTGAGGTGATGCATGTAAAAATGCCCGGTGGCATGCTTCGCGTGCAGGAAGCCCTCAGTGAGAGTTTTGTTCTATTGAGGATGATCCCTGGGTTCTGCTGCTCTGGGGCATGTCATGTGTGGGACCATGATGCCATGGGAGCTAAAGACATTGTCTCTGGGTGGACGATCCCCCTTCTCCCCGCAGACCTTCCCGCTGTGTGGTTTATACCGAAATGACTTATCCCAGACAGTGTCCTCCCCCTGCAGCCCCTCTCCAGCCAGGCCAGCCACTGCCCAGCCTCAGCGGCGGTCAGCACCGCGGACAGGGGCCAGGCCCTCACCGGACTTCGCCAGCTGTTACCAGAGCAGATTCCTCTTAGGGAAGAGCGAGCAGCCAGCGTAGCCCCAGGACAAGTACAGCTCCTGCCACAGCTCTCAAAGCCCTGCTCCCTGGGGGTAGGAGGGGAGCACCATCCACCTTTTTCATGGCTGCCTCTGAGTACTTTGAATTTCATTAGAGCAATTATTTCAAATGGAATTAAAAGGGTTTAAAATTAGACCCTAAACTCTTAACAATTAGTGACGCAGCGACCTGGCATCCACAGAGCCACAATAGACCTATGTCAATTGGTACGTGAGCACAATGCCAGTCTCCAGAATAGCATGCCCTGTTACAATAAACGGCTTTTAATAAAATGAATATTCTTAATTACCACTGCATTAATAAGCTGCAAATTAGTCATCATTAAAGGCCCCACAGTCCCTCTCCACCTCTCTGAGAGTCACTGTGGGCTTCACCAGCTCAGCTGTCTCTATAAACTCTCAAGTTTTCTTGCAGCTTCTTAGGAGGTGGCCAGGTGGGGGATACGTCCCATGTCAGCTTCAGGGCAGAGGTGTGAAGGCTGGGCTAGGTCTCCGGGATCCTTCTGGCCAACCTAGCTCCAGTGTTCCCTAGGCCTAGGCAGCATTACGCCCACTTTGGACTCTCAAATACCTTGTCCATATCATTTATTCTCCCCATTTATTTATTTATCAAGTACCAAGTTAGGGGTGTTCCCTGGAAAGGTCTCCAGCATCTGCTTGGAACTCTCCGGGAGCTGGCAGCCAGCCCCTGCTAAAAGATCTTCCTTGTAGGAGGCTGAGATCTGCCTGAACTTGACTTTGCGGCCCTGGGCTCCACCCACCCGAAGCCTGAGAGGGTTCTGAGGAACCGTGGGGGAGGGGCATCCTGAGCAAGAGCACTGGGCTCGCAGGTCTGGAATCTGTCCCCAAGTCCCTGTGGGAACTTAGGCAAGTCACCTTCCCTCCTCAGCCTCAGTTTCCCCATCTGTATGGTAGAGACACTGGTCTAGGCCAACAGCCAGCATACTTTTCCTGTAAAGGGCCAGATAGTACATATTTTAGGTTTTGAAGCCAGTGGTCTCTGTCACAACTACCCAGCTCTGAGTGACCCAAGGGCTGTCATTGGCTGACCACTGGTCTGAGTGTATGACAAAAGCCAGTGAATTGCAGCCCTTGTGTTCTGTGACTCTGTAGGAGGGCTGTCCTTCCACTGGGAAGTTTGGAAAACTCTGAGCAAGTTCTCACGAAAGCCATTTAGACCAAATCACAGGATGCTTTGCATGGGAAATGATTTGTATAAATGTGTTTCTCTGGTTGATATCACACCCGCCAACACAAACACACACAGCAGCGGTGACACGATGGCCTCGTGAGATATCAAATCCTAACCCCTGGACCTGTGAATATCACCTGAATGGTAGGGTTTTTACAGATGGGATTAAGTGAAGGATCTTGGGCCGAGACGGTTGTGCGGGATTAACCAACGGGCCCTAGCCCCCATCACAAGCGCCCTCAAAGGAGAGAGGTGGACAGAGGAGGAGAAGGCCGTGCGAAGGCGGCGGGAACTGGAGCGAGGCCACCACAAGCACAGGCACGCAGCAGCCGCCAGAAGCTGGAAGAGACCAGGAGCGGACGTCCCTGGAGCCCCTGGAGGACGCATGGCCCTGCTGACACCCTGATCTCAGCCCCGTGAGACTGAGGCCAAACTTCTGGCCTCCAGAACGGTTGGAGAATAAACGTTTGTTGCTGTAAGTCACCAAGTTGTGGTCATTTGTTACAGCAGCCATGAGAAATGAACACGCATCCCTTTCCTCCTGTAGAAGCCACAGTGTTCCTCGTCCTCTGCAGCTGCATTCTGGCTCAAAGGAGAGACGATAGTCATGATGATCCTGTACGTGGATCCCTGCACTCCACCGAGCACACACTGTGGGTTCTATTGATAAAACACGACCATGTGCATTCAGTAGCCCTGAGGGCGATGTTAGAGGCTCTGTTCCCCAGGGGAAGAGCTAGACTCTGATATGTGAAGTGCTTTGCCCAAGGTCACTCTACTAGTAGGTGTCAGGGCCAGAACTTGAACCCACATCTTCTAATTCCAACTCTACACTGCAGTCCAAGTTGAAGTCTGTGCTGAACACACCTGCTGTATGAAAACAAGAGCAGCCCTGGCCAGTTTGGCTCAGCGGTTAGAGCGTCGGCCTGCGGTCCAGAGAGACCCGGGTTCGATTCCCGCTAAGGGCACATACCTCTTTTGCAGTTTGTCCCCGGCCCTGGTTGGGTTGTGTGGGAGGCAGCCACTCGATGTGTCCCTTTCACGTCTATCTCTCTCTCTTTCTCTCTCTCTCCCTCTCCTTCTCTCTCTCTCTCCCTCCCACTCTATCTGAACAAAAAATGGGAAAATGTCATCGGGTCAGGATTTTAAGAAAAAAGAAAACAAGAGCTATGGGAGGGTTGGAGTCAAATGATAGTTCAGGGAAGCTGTCCCTTTGGGATAGAATGATACTGTTTGCATGCTTGTATCCCCAGGGAATGTCTGGCTCAGCCACAGGCTCTGATGAGGATTCATTATGAATTCCAAGTTCAAGTAGTTGGCAGACCCCATCTGAGGGCAGCTCCTGGCTAGGGACCAGCAGATCTACGGGGACATTGGACTCACCCAGGAATCCTGAAGACCACGCATTGATTTATGTCTTTTCAAGCCCTTCGTGGAAATCAGCACCGTGGTAAACGCCAGCTAGTCCTGCATTCTTCCCACCACACCACAGCTGGAAAACCAGACCACAGACGAATTAATGTCCTTGTACGTGCAGTGTGAAGGCGAGCAAACCCAACCTGAAATCTACCTCGTTAAGAAGGAAGCTGGTTGTCTAGTTGGCAAACAGGATCATGACTGCTACAGCAGGGCAGTTCAGAAGTCCAGATCTTTATTTATTGCAAAATCCAAATGAGTACTTTAACTCAACAGTCTCAGAAGACCACAAACATATTGACTGAGAGTGATTGAACAACCCACACTAGGAAAGTATAATGTATACAATTTATTATACATTTAATTCAAGCACATTTATTTCCAACAACCACACATGATATATAGTGGGGTGTTCTAAAGTAGAGGACCTACACTCACTGATACAGTAATCAAGGCAATGTGGTATTCACATAAGGATAGACAGATAAGTCAGTGGAACAGAACAGAGTCAAGAAGTAGACTAGGCATATATGTTTGGTGGAGTTTTGACAAAGATGCCAAGGTAATTCTATGTAGAAAAGAACAATCTTTCAACAAATGGTGAAGGAACAACTGAGTGCCCTTATGGGGAAACACACACACACACACACACACACACACACACAACTTTGACTCACACAAAAAATCAATTTGAATGGTTCATAGGCCTAAACATAACCTGAAACTATAAAACAGCACAAAAAGTACTTTGTCCTTTGTTTCCTAGATGGTATTAGTCAGGGTTCTCCAGAGAAAGAGAACCAAAAGGATGTATCCAGAGAGAGAGGTAAGAGGAGGTTTATTATAAGGTAAGGCTGGTGGTAGGTATACTCTAGTCCCAATGCTGAGCGGTCACTCAGCCCTCATTCCGAATTACCCAGGTGCGGGGAGGTCCTGGGGAGGAGGGGGAGGAATGGGGAGATGCCAAGAGTGGACGATCCCACCTTCTGTAAAATATAAGGGCCATGGCGGGGGAGTGGGGAGATAAGCTCGGAGCAGTGCCTGTCATTACAGTGACCCCACATTCTATTCTTTCCGGGACAATCCCAATGTAAGCCTATCATCGTGTCGTAACTACAGATGGCATCCCTTTCACTCTCAAAAGAGTCTGTTTGGATCACTGATGTGGCCAGTGGAATGAAAGGGGGTTGCTTTCTCCCGGGGCTGACAGCAAATGCCTCTGCCTCCCCATTACTTCCTATTTTTGACACCCAGCCGCTCTTTCTCCCTCCCTGGGCACTCAGTCTACCGCCTCCAGGTCCTGCTTACATTGCAGGGTCAGGAAAGGGGTATAAGTCTTATTTTAACCAGTCACATGAGGTCCTTTTGGCAAATTGGATCCAAGCTGAAAATTAGCGGACCCCTTGGGCCCGTTCACACCGGCCCTGGTCTCTCTGGAGCATTACCATGAAATACTGCCCCGCTCAGGGCCTTGCCCTGCCCACCTTCCCTCTGCTGAGAGTGGCTGTGCGGGCTGCTGGGAGGTCACGGAGGTGTGCGGGACGGGATTCTGCCCTTGCAGAGCCCCTAGCCTGGACTGCCGTGAACCCGGGTGGAGCTCATGTACAGTGGGCCACTCCAGAGAGCCCTGGAGCTCAGAGCAGGAGGGAGATGTTCTAACCGCGGGCAGGGAGGGCCGGCGTGAGGACAGGTACCCGGGCAGGGTCTGAGAGGCGAGCAGGCTTCCTCGACTAGAGGCCAAGGAGCGGCCTGTCAGGCTCACACCTGCACTACGACGGCAGCCCACTGGGTCTTCCCTGCTACCCCATCCTTGCCCAGACTTCAGCCCCCTCACAGGATGTGCTCCAACGGTCCTATGAAGTGCCACCCTCGTGTCCCTTTGCCACGCCGCTGCCACAGCTGTCTCCCCAAAGCACCATGCTGGTCTTTCTACTTCCCGCTCGAGGACTCGCCGTGGCTCCCCTTGCCTACAAAACGGCAAAACGCCCACATCTTGCCGCGCCCCCTCCTTTCAGGGAAAGAAGCCCTCCTTCTCCAGGAACGAGCTCTAGTCCTCCCTTCTCTGCAGCCTTCTCGTCCTCTGGGCTGCAGGAGCCGCCCCCTTTCCGGTTCCCTGGTTTCATCTCATTCATACTCAGTGTGGAAACTCTCATCAGTCTGCTTTGTCTGACAGTTCACTGGGGTCGTGTGCCCACCCCCACTCCAGACCACAAGACCCAGTGGGGCAGGGACTGTGTCCTTCATCTCTTCATCATCCTCAGGACCATCCCAGGCAGGGCTCCGAGCGGGTGATTAGGAAGTTCTGCTGGGTTGTGTAAAGTTTCCACTGGGACGTGACGCCCACGTCATGGACCAGTACACCACCACACCACACCTACTTGACCTGTTGTCCAGGCCCAGGGCTCCAGGAGGGGCCCTCGGTGACCAGCCAGGACTTTCTGTGGAGGAGTTTATAGGAGACCCACCTGGCCCTCCAAACATCATTTTGTCCTTCGGCTGGAACTACAGGCAAAAAAATGAAGTCTATTAGTTTACTGCTTGATCTCTGCTCCCCTTAAGCAGAGCCAAATCTAAAGTGAATATTGATGACTTTACAAAGCCCAGTGTTTGGTATTCACTGAAAACCATTGTGTATTCCCTAAATAGTTCGTTTTGTTTTCAAAAGTTCTAAAAAACTCGCTGTATTGAAATGCATGTTGTTGCATCGATTTTTCTAAAATACACCTTGTTATCTTTTCTTTGGTAATTGGTGACTGGTAATGACTTTGGCAATTTAACATGTTCTTGCAGACACTTTTCCCATTCCCCTTGATAACTGAAGTCAGGAGCGAGGGCCTGTCTGTCAATCTCTGACGCCTGTCAGCCTGCATGATTGACGGCTTTTGGTCCCACAATAGAGACCATTTCTGCAGCCCCCGTTCTGTTATTTCCCCTCCTTTAATACTTGTGGGGGATGGTGTTTGCTTTATAATCTGCGTTTAAAATCCAACTTGGAATGAGGCCAGCGCCGGAGAAATTATCACAATGTCTTGTTAGCTTTGCATAAGGAAAACTCTCCAGAGGGTTCCCTAAGCTATGGTTCCACCTTCTGAAATTACCTCTGCTCAGAAATCTAAGCTTTAGCCTTCATCCTGATCCTTTCGGGTTTCTGGAGAAAGGCCGAGGGGTCTGCCCAGCCATGCTCTAATAGAGGGCACGACCAGGGGGACCGTGTACATCTGGAGCAGCGTCGGCCTCCCTCTCTCCCGGGGCCTCTGTGGATAAGCCCCCACATAATGAATGTGGGTCTGAGTGGCGGAGCTCAGCAGAAAAGAGAAAGCTCTGGTCTGTTGGGCAATTACCAGAGCAGGCAGAAGCACTTGGTTCAGCTGGACACCACTGGGGCATGGGGCTGTGGACCTTTTGGAGAAGCATCAAAAAAGCAGAATCAGTGAGGGTCAAGGATTTCATTGGTGACATGTTTCTCTGTGGTTGTGAATAGTTTGGGGTCCCCAGACCCATTTTGGAACTGATAAAAACTATGGCCTAGAAAAGTGCACATCCCTTCATGCTCAAATCCTGCCTACAATTTCAGGGGAACCTCCTCTGCCTCCAGGGTCCATAGCTCTCTGGGGTTAAGATCTAGCTGGTGCCCTGGCCGATTTGGCTCAGCGGTTAGAGCGTCCGCCTGCGGTCCGGAGAGACCTGGGTTCGGTTCCCGCTAAGGGCATGTACCTCGGTTGCAGTTTGTCCCCGGCCCTGGTTGGTCGTGCGGGTGGCAGCCACTCGATGTGTCCCTTTCACATCGATGTTTCTCTCTCTCTCTCTTCCTCTCTCTCCCTCCCACTCTGTCTGTACAAAAAATGGAAAAATGTCCTCGGGTGAGGATTAAAAAAAAAAAAAAGAAAGAAAAGAAAAAGATCTAGCTGGTGATCTCGAGCAGAGAGTTCACCCCCAGTTATAACAGTAATGTTGGATGCTGATGTGGGGGGTTGGCTGCAGGAGCAAAGTCTGTATGAAGCCAACTCTTAGAACCACTGCCCTTGGTCAGAGTGGTCAGTGTGGCTGCGGAAAGCCAGACCTGTCAATGCCCACTGCCAGCTATTAGTCTGTGGGGACTCTGGGCAGATGGGGGGCACCATGCAGCCAAGATTCCAGGATTCTACACAGCAAAGAAGAAAGACTGGAGATTTGGTGAGAACCAGAGAAGGACGAGGCTAAGTCGGAGGACAGTTTCTGTGTCAGTTACAGAATGACAACTTCAGAAAGCAACTCTGCAAACACCTGGGTCCAGGCCTCCCTCTTCGATGTGGTGTGGCACCAAGTTGTTCTTAAAGGGACCAAGTCTCATTGTAAAAAAGAAGTCCAAAATGGATTCTCTTTCCCTCCCTCGCTTTCCATCGCAGCCAAACGACCATCTACACTGTTGTCCACAGGCATAAAACAGGGGGTTTCTAAGGGAAGTGGGTCTCCATTCACTCCCATTCCTTTCAGGATGGGGCCCAAGCTTCTCACTGTGGATTTGGGAGTCTTTGTAAGAATAGTAACATCTGTCATACCCAGCAAGTACCGTGAGCCAGGTGGTTACTCTTTATCATATGAAGTAGGCAAATATGCTGGGCAGAATAATGCCCTGCCCAGTTGTCCACGTCTTAATCCCCAAAACTTGTGAACATGTTACCCTACCTGACCAGAGCACTTAACTGATAAGATTAAGTTAAGGATTTTCAGATGCAGAGATTACCGTTGTCTGGTGGACCCAGAGTAACCCTCATGGTCCTTAGAAGAAACAGGCAGGAGCACAGGAGTCAGAGAAGAAGATGGGTGGTGGACATCAAGGTTGGAGAGATGCCACCACAAGCCAAGCCATGTGGGCAGCTGAAAAAGTCAGGAAAGAATTGTCCCCTGGAGCCTCCTGAAGGAACACAGCTCTGTCGACACCTCGATTTTAGCCTCATGAGACCCATTTTGGACTTGGGAATATATCATAATAAATTCGTGCTGTCTTAAGCCACTGTGTTTGTGGTACTGTGTTACAGCAGCAATAGGAAACTAATACTATAGAGTTACTTACCCCCTACCACCCCCTTTTCTCCAGATGTGGAGCCCAGGTTTCTGGGAGGTTATGTGACCTTGCCCAGAGTCATGGTGCTTCTAAGTAACCAAGTCTGTGTTCAGCCCTAAGTTTGTCTGGTTGCAAAATCCATGGCTTTAACCACCCAACCACACTCCCTCATTGGACTCCAACCTCATTCTCAGCCGCCCCTCCTGCCACCTCCTCCCCTCCCCTCTCCTACATTCATGCCTTCACTCCCTCATCCCTCTGCCCAGACGTCCTGCCCCACTCACCTTCTCGCTGTTCACACTCCGGGCCAGGCCATGACCAGCCATCCAGAGGAGCCTCTCCCCCCTCACAGTGAACCACACTCCTCTCTTACCCCTGCTTCATCACAGCCCAGGGTAGGGGAGTATCAGCACACAGGGCCTGTGGACCACCTGCCTCCAAATCAGGGTTCCTCAGGATGTGACTCTGCATTTCTAAGCACCAGAATACACAGTTAAGAACCATTATCTCGCCCTGACCGGTGTGGCTCAGCGGTTAGAGCATCAGCCTGCGGTCCAGAGAGACCCGGGTTCAGTTCCTGCTAAGGGCATGTACCTCGGTTGCAGTTTGTTCCCGGCCCTGGTTGGTCGTGTGGGTGGCAGCCACTCAATGTGTCTCTTTCACGTCGATGTTTCTCTCTCTCTCTCCCTCCCACTCTATCTGAACAAAAAATGGAAAAAAAATGTCCTCAGGTGAGGATAAAATAAAGGACCATGATCTCCCTGTTAGAATCTGAATTTCACAAAGGCTGGGTTTTTCTTTTTCAGTTCTATCCTCTGTATTGGCCCAAAGTGATGATTCATTTCCCCAGATATTTGGTCAAAGATTACTCTGGACATTTCTGTGAAAGTGTTTTGTGGGTTTTTTTTTTTTAATTAAATTAACATTTAAGTCTGCGGACTTTGAATAAAGCAGATTGCCCTCCATGAGGTACGTGGACCTCACTAATCAGTTGACGGCTTTAATAGAATAAAGCCCGACCTCACGTGGCAAGAAGGAATTCTGCCAGCAGCCAGCTTGAGACTTGAGCTGCCCTGGGTCTCTATTCTGATAGCCCACCCTTCAGATTTTGGACTTGCCAAGCCTCCACGATTATGTGAGCCAATGTCTGAAAAAAAACCTCTCTGTATATATCTATCTATAGAGGTATAGACACACACACACACACACACACACACACACACACGCACCCTATAGGTTCTGTTCCTCTGGAGACTCCTAATATACTCATTAATAATGAGTTCAGGGTGAGGTTCATAGATGGCCTTTGTAGAAAAGCTTTAGTAAAATTTTCTTTTAGACCTAAAAGACCAGCCAGAATTATCTCACAGAAGGTCTAGGAACCCAGAGTAAGCAAGCATTTTCCCTTGAATCAAGATTCCTGAGAAAGTGATATGTGTCTTTCACTAACAAGACGTGTCTGCAAGCCAAGTTAACGCTGGAGACAGACACTTGGGGAGGCTAGTTCCTCTGGGGGCCTCAAAAGTGAAGAGGAATTCTTGCTATGTGTGTCCTGGTACAAGAGTCCACTGGGGCCGCCAAGGGGCTGTGAACCCTAGGATCTGGGACACCCAGACTAATGAAAAAAGGGTCTCCTGTCTCCAAAAACACTTTTGAAAATATATTTCAGAGTTTCTAATCATGCTTTTAGAGTAGCTGCTCAAAACCTAGGGCTGTAGGCACCCTGAGTGGCCACCTCAGCTTTCTGGTCTACCTTGTAGCATTTCATTCATGTGTCAGTGAAATGTGTGTGTGCCTTCTATAAGGCAGACACTGGGAAGACAGAAGTGAACCAGACAGGAAGGGTCTCTTTTTCATGCATCTTATTGTCTGGTGGGGTGGGAGTATGGGAGAAAAGATAGATAATAAGAAAGTCAAAATTATGTGATTAAAGCAATTTCCAGTCCTGTAGGTCTCACAGGGACTATGACAATATGGTAGGTAGTATTTTCTAAAGATGGCCACAGCAATAGCTCTGGTACCACATGTCCTTCTAGAACCTTGCCATACACCATGAAGAACTGGGGTCTAATAGCTCTCCCCTTGAATCTGGGAAGGCTGTGACTCACTGTAACCAACAGAATGTGGTGGAAGGGAAGACCTGTGACTTCCAGATTAGTTGTAAAAGATGATGCCACCTCCACCTTGTATGATTAAACATTTGACCTGAAGCTCTGAGCATCATGAGAGCAGTCCAGCTGTCCTGGGGCCACCATCTTGTAAGGAAGCCCAATTAGCCTTCCCCAAGAGACCACAGGAAGAGGCCTTCAGATGACATAAACAGGGAGAGAGGGGTGCTCGGCCAGCCTCTGTCCCATGTTCCAGCTGCAGGCAGCAGCACTGTGACTTCAGGAGAGAGCCTGAGCCAGACTGTCAGCCAAGCCCTTCCCAAGTCCTGACCCCTGACCCCGTAAGAAATAATAAAAGGATTATTGTTATTTTAAGCCGCTATGTTTCGGGTTTATTTATTACACCACAATAGATAACCAGACAGAGAGTGACTGGAGGTGGGACTACCTTATGTTAAGTGGTCAGGAAAGCCTCTCATGAGAGTTGATATGTGAGCCGAGGCCTGAATGACAAGAGCAGCCATATGAAGATACGGCGGAAGAGCACTCCAGACAGAGGGAAGTGCAAAGGCCCTGGAGGAGCAGCGCTCTGGGAGTTTCACAGAGGAGCAAGGCCAATATGGCTGGGACAGAGTAAATGGGAGAGAGAGTGGATGGGGACAGGTTCAGAGGGATAGGAAGTAGGCAGATCATGAAGACTTATAGGTAGGATGACCCTATGGCCCAGTTTTCCTGGGATAGTCTGGTTTAAACTGGTTGTTCCACCATCATTACATGGCCACTCGGCTTGTAGGCCATGCTAATATTATGTCTCTTTCTTCATTCTTCCCCCATCTCTGGGCTGATCCCTGTCCTCCCTCTCCTCATACCTCACACACTCCACCCGGAGCCTAAGACATAACTCTTTCTCTCTCATGCACCCCTCTCCCAGCCCTTCTGTGTCCTCACTTTATTCTCATTCACTTTGGAAACAATCAAGCTTGTTTCTTTCATGGTCCCAGGCAGACCACTGTGCCTTACACTCAATAGGAGGCTTGAAGTGACTGGTTGGAGTAGCCATTTAGAGTCCAAGACCCTGGGTTCAAGTTCTGGACCCACCCTGTTTAGCTTGTATGACCCTAGTTGGCTTGCTATATCTTCTTGGGCCTTGAGATTTTTATATGTTAAATGGACATTTTATTATTATTATTATTATTATTATCCTCACCCGAGGACATCTTTCCATTTTTTATTCAGATGGAGCGGGAGGGACAGAGAGGAAGAGAGAGAGAGAGAAACATTGACGTGAAAGGGACACATTGAGTGGCTGCCACCTGCACGACCCAACCAGGGTCGGGGACAAACTGCAACCGAAGTACATGCCCTTAGTGGGAACCGAACCCAGGTCTCTCTGGACCGCAGGCCGACGCTCTAACCACTGAGCAAAACCGACCAGGGCTAAATGGACATTTTAAATGCCTACTTCATAGCATTGGTGCAAAAAAGAACAGGTGGCTATCAAGCATTGTCTCCTAGTCTGAGGAAGCCTGACAAGCAGAAAGGGATTTTTATTAAAAAAAAAATTTTTTTTCTTTATTGATTTTAGAGAGAAAGGAAGGGAGAGGGAGAGAGAGATAGAAACATCAATGAGCGAGAACATTGATTGGCCACCTCCTGCATGCACCCCACTGGAGATTTGGCCCACAACCTGGGCATGTGCCCTGACCGGGAATCGAACCGGTGACCTCTTGGTGCATGGGTCGATGCTCAACCACTGAGCCACACTGGCTGGGCCAGAGAGGGATTTTTAATCAAGCAACAGAAGATTATGATTGGACACAAGGAAAAAATGTCTGATATTTGTAGGAGGGAATAGAATCATTGCAGAGATAAAAGGTGGGTTCACCCTGGAGATGTTTAAAATGAAAAGAACCGGCTGCCTTTCTGGAGGGGCCAGGGGTGTCTGTACTCCCGATGCAGCAGCCGGAGTCTGGAGCTGATGAGCTCAAAGTCCCTGCTGCTGATCAGTAAGTTCATGTATTCATTCAACCAGGCCTGGATGCAAGTCCCAGTTCTCTACGTTGCTAGCTCTGTCAGCTTGGGCAAGGTACTGACTCAGTTTCCTCATCTGTAAAAGGGGAAATAATTGTACCTATTCTTGGGGGGTGGTGTTGGGAGGTTAAACAAGAATAAAATGAAAACACAAATCTCTGTATGCTGTACAGGTAAATGCTAAATGTGGCTAGCTTGTTTTTTCCTGCTTACAGAGTGCCAGGCCCTGGGTTATGCCCTGGGTGAGGATGGAGGAGATACAAATAGAAAGTGTTTCCAGTGTGGTTGTGGGGAGGGGAAGTACTGTGTATCAGCTGCCATCACATATGTTTAAATAATAAGAGGTAGAGGCAGAAAGGCAGGTAGGTACCCACTGAGAGATGGAGTCACTCTCAACCCCTGAGGCTTCCCAGGTCCGTTTCAATTTCCATGAAGTCTGGCTGAATTTGGTTTCTATGAGAACTCCATGTCCTTACAGTAGGCACTGCCCCTCCTTACTTCAGCTGGCTGAGTGGGTTTCTGCTCCCTTGTCATCAGTGATCCCTGAGTAATACAAAGATATTAGGTCATCGGCATGTTTTGAGAGCCCCAAGGAAGATGCAATTGATTATTTCCTGTTGTTGCTGGCAGAGGTAGGGGGCCAGGAGCTTAAAGCCTAGGCAGGAATTAGGCCTTGTTTGGGTGTGAGACTACTGCGGAGTAAAGAGCACGGTCCAAAGAAGGGAAATGCAGGGCATGTTCCCAAACTGGGAAGTGATACGCTCTGTTAGGAATCTGATGCTCGGGAAAGACCCCGGGGACTCCCCGGGATGGAGAGGTGGGCGGGAGCCAGGTCCTACAGGCTCCGGGTGGCAGATCGAAGAGATGGGACTTGATTCCCAGAACACAGGAAGTCACCACCCATGGCTTTTAAGCACAGGAATGACAGAGTCGAGGCCAATGAGCTGCAGCTGAGGGTGGATGGGAGGTGCGGAGCCCTGGACGCCGAGGCAGCGGAGCGAAGGCTGTGGCAGTGCCCTGAGCAGAGATGAGGAGCCTGGGCAGGGCCGGTGGACACCAGTGGAAACTGATGGGCGTATCACCACGACCAGCAGGAAGGCGAGCTCTGACTGGCCAGATGGTCATGTGACTGCCCCCCAGCATGCCAGAGGATGGGACAACCTGGCAGCCCCCCAAGATCCCATGGAATGAAGGGGTAGTTTCCCAAAGGAGCCAGAAGGAAGACAATGGAAACGTGTCGGAAGAAAAAACAAATGGAAACTGGAGCTCTAGCGGACATTTTGCTGGAAGAGCAAAACTTGGGGCACGGGGAAGAGAAAGAAAAGGCATAAAAGTCCAAAGTCATAGTCGTGTTCATTGCACTTTGCATTTAGTTGTAAAAATGGAAGGCACTGGGGACAAACCAGGGGGGAGGGGGGCGGAAAGAGATGAAACAAAGAACTGATATGCACATATGCATAACCCATGGACACAGACAACAGTGCGGTGAGGTCAGGGTGGGGGCCAATGCGGGGGAAAGGAGGAACATCTGTAATACTTTCAACAATAAAGATATATTTAAAAATAAAAATAAATAAAAAAATACAAATGGAAAGCACTGGAATGTCCAGTAACAAGGGACTGGCTAAATTCATCATGGACCATGCGTTCAATGGAGCCGTACCCTAGACTTTAAAAGGAAATGGTAGAGCCCTGGCCGGTTTGGCTCAGCATTTAGAGCGTTGGTCTGTGGACCAGAGAGTCCCGGGTTCAGTTCCCCTTAAGGGCACGTACCTCGGTTGCGGTTCGTGCCCGGCCCCGGTTGGGGTTGTGTGGGTGGCAGCCACTCAATGTGTCTCTCTCACATCAATGTTTCTCTCTCTCTCTTCCTCCCTCTCTCCCTCCCGCTCTATCTGAAGATAAATACAAAAATGTCCTGGATAAATAAATAAATAAAAGGGAATGGTAGATTTGAATGCACAGGCATGGAGCTGTAACTGTGACAGCAGGGTGTGCAAAAAAAGGTGGTCAGCTGAATAATGTGTATGACATGATCCTATTGGTGCCAACAGAGAGATGCAGAAACTTTTTTCTTAAAAATTTCAGGAGGGCTGACTTCCAAGAGTGGCAGTCACGGAGCCACTTTCTGGGAGCTGTACTGGGATTGAGGGCTCCCTGTCTCCAGGGTTCAGGGGCACAGCCCGGAGACAGAAGGAATGAGTGGGAAGAAGCGAGAAGAGGTTTTAGCAGCTGCTGTGTGAGACGCTTGGGGGAGAAGGAGCGACGTCTGCAGCCGACTCCTCAAAGCTGTGAAAAGCCCCTGCACCACCTTGTTAAGGAAACCAACACTGAAGATTCCCGTGATTCTTCAGACTTCTGGAGTCTGATTTGGGTTATTTTGGATGCACTGTTGGCCAGAGACTATCCTTCAAGGCTTCTTAGGTATATTTGGGTCACATCCATATATATTTATATAAGCACTTTAGAAAATGTCTGAAAGAATATATACCAAACCGTCACCAGTGGTTATCTCGGAAGAAAGAAATATCAAGAGACTTTATTTTCTATGTATTGTGAGGTTTTCTTAATGTTTTTAAACCTGATCATGCATTAATAGAATAAGCAATACAGATATAAAGAAAAGAAAAGAGAAAAAAATCTACTAAAATCAAAATGTACAATAAATAAATACATGTTAACTATAAGTATATTCAGTAAACAGTAGTGACAGATTAAATAAAGCTAGTAACAGATTAAAATAATGAAAACCGAAGACAATGGAAAAGCTCCCCACCCACCCACCCAGCAGTGCCATGCAGCGTCCTTTTGGCTGGGGACTGAGGCCGGGATTCCACTCCCGGAGCCTAGGGTGGAAAGCCTTCAGCCCGCAGGCTGTGATCTGTTCCAGAAGGAGCTGCTGGGAGAGGAGCCCAGAGCAGAGTCCCAGGGCAGGACCAGATGCACTGGAGGTTGTGCCTCTGCAAAGTCTGCAGCTTCTGTCCTCTTTCCTCCCCTGTGCTCTCCTCCTCTTCCCATCCCTTCCTTCCTTCCCCACCCCACCCCCAGCCTGCCCGCCTCCCTCTCCATAAATCTCAGTGCAGCAAATATTATGAGAGTCCCCTCTGCCTGGGCCCCCACTGCACTGTCAGAGTGACTTGTAGTGGTGGGTGGGGGATCCCAAGGAAACCAGAAGAATTTGTCTTTATTTTTATTTTTTTTAAAGATTTATTATTTATGTATTTATTTAATTATTTATTTAATCCTCACCAGAGGATATTTTTCTATTTATCTTCAGATAGAGAGGGAGGGAGAGAAAGGGAGGGGGGGGGAGGGAGAGAGAGAGAGAAACATCAATGTGGGAGAGACACTGGTTGCCTCCCACACAACCCCGACCAGGGCCGGATACAAATTGCAACCGAGGTACGTGCCCTTGGCTAGAATCGAGCCTGCAACTCATTGGTCTGTGGGCCAACGCTCTACCACTGAGTCAAACCAGCCAGGGCAAGAATTTGTCTTTAAGAAACTTCCAATCCAGAGGACAGAGAGGGCCCAGGCAGCCAGATCTTTGGAACAAGGGATGTGCCCTAGAGTGGTGTGAGAGAAGGGTAGGGCCATGCCTCTTATGACAGGCCAAGGTGATACTTGAGAAAAGGGGAGAATTCAGGCAAGTACATGGCAAACAGAGAGCATGGCTGGGACCAAAGCTCAGGGGGCTATCGGAGATCAGTGGGTGACCTGGGTGACCTGGGTGGCAGGAATGTAGGATGTGTGGCAAGAAAGAGCAGCGTCTGTGTCCTGAGGGGAAGAGCCTTGAATGTAATGCTAAAGAGCTGAGACCTTATTTCCTAGGCCTGGGAGGGTCAACAACAGATTTAAAAGGGGGAGTGACAGAGCCAGGTGTGCATTTTGGAGCAATGTCTGGAGATGATGTGGAGGATGGGTTGGAGAGGAACGAGTTGAAGCAGGCAAAGTCACAGCTGCAGGACAGACCAGGCCTGATATGATGAGGTCCCAAGTGAATGCAACAGCAGTGGGGATGAGGAGACGAGAGAACCAGGCACACCTGTAGGCAGGGACAGCTGTGGTTTGGGAAGAGACCAGAGTACTTCTTGTTATTTGATTCACAGAGAGAACAACTCTTTATTGTGTCCTTTTCATTCATCCTATTGCGTATCATTCATTCATTTTGAAAGACATCATTGATGCCTTCTCATTGCCCAGCTCAGGCCAGTCACTAAGATAGATATGTAAATATATGTAAATAGGACATAATCCCTGTTATCTAGGAGCTGAGGGTCCAGTAGGAAAGGCAAATATGATAGATTGATTATAAAAAGTAGCCCAAATTATTCCTCTCCCTGCATATATATGCCTTTGCAAAGTGACTTTGGAGTTGCTCTCATATGAGGTAGAATCTATCTCCCATAACGTAAATCTGATCTATCTTGTGGTTTGCGTTGGCCAAGAGAAGGTGGCAGTTCCAAGCCTCGGGCTTAGGAGGCCTGGGACCCTACTGCCCAGTCTCCCGGAGCTCTTCTGTGCCATGGAAGGCCAAATGGAGCAGAGCCAAGTCTCTTCAGTGTCCCAGCCAGGGTTGAGGAGATGTAATAAAGCACAGCCAAGATCAGCCCAGACCAGGCCGAATCAGTAGAACCTCCCAGATGACTTAGATTCTTGAGCAATAATAAGCAATGTTTATTTTAAGCTCCAAGTTTTGGGTGGTTTGTTATACAGCAATAGCTGATATAGCATATAACAAACTAATTCTTTTAAAAAACATAGTATAAAACTTCATAACCAAGATGTCACTAGGGATCATAAAAACTTCTGGTCCCACCCTACACCTTGAAGCAGGGATCAGCACTTCCTCTTACTTTGGGGAGACAGGGATCTCTTGCATTTCTGCACATTTTATTAAGCCAAGGTACTGACTGCCCTTGATTGGACTGTCCTTTAAAGTATGTTTGTAAAGCAAACAGCCCTGGAAGTTAGAGGTTGTCTCTCTCCAGAGCAGAGGGGAGGTTTGTTTGCTGTTCAATATAAAGATACGTGTCTCTCCAGGAAAATTTCAATTAGGCTTACTGCTTATTATAAAAGATGTGGGTTCCCTAATCTTGTAGCAAAACCTACTGCATGTAGCTGCAGGGGTTACCTGACTCCCTGTGTCACCCTGTGGGAATTGAGGAACCAGCACAAGTGCTCACACTGGCTTCTGTGCTGTCATGAGTCATCAAGTCCTCTGCGTCTTACTCAAGAGTCTCCTGTGTTCTGCCAGCATCCATCACACTGTAGCAGGCTAATGTGTTAGCTTGCAAGTAGAGTGAACCTCAGACCCTTCACAGTTTATGATAATTACCCTTCCAAAACAATTTAATCTAATTCTACAAAACCTTAGTGATTAACAGGTTTTACCGAAGACGTCATTAGGAGACAAAAGAGATTACATAGTACACCACATATGAAACTTACCAAAAGTCTCCTATGAAACATTTATTTCCTCCACATCGGCTCCCAAAGTTCTTCAGCCATCCCAAAGAGGCAGTTCTTCTGCCTCTTCTCCCTATAGATGCTTCCCCATCCCTCCACCCATTCAGCCTCCCAGACATACACCCCACCCCCAGGTCTTTCTACAGCTCTTCCCTTGCTCAAGCAGAGAAATTTGGCACAGACTTCCCCCAGTTGTGCCAGTCCAGCCTCCCCACACCCATCAGCCAACACAACAAACAAAGGACCCACCCTTCTTGGGAGGTAGCTGCATTGGAAAAACAATAAACAACCTTTTCCTTTCTCAGATATGTTTTCCTAACAAAGATGTAAGCAACATGTTTGAAGGTTCAAAGGAGGGAAAAATATATAGTAAGGTTTTGCCAAAGGTGACACTGATCCCTGAAGGATGAGTAGGTTTTCCAAAGAGGGAGAGCAAGAGTCTGCCAGTGGGAATGGCCTGGGGGTGGGGTGGGGGCGTAGAGGGAAGGGAGAAAAGAGGAGAGGGGAGAAAAGAGGGGAGGGGAAGGGAGGGGAGGGGAGGGAAGAGACCTTCTGAGGCTAGGGGCTGAGATCAGAGGTTGAAAGACTGGCTCAGGGTGCAATCACAGGCTCAGGCTATGCTGGAGTCCGCAGAACAGAACAACCCATTGAAATCACCATGAAATATAGCCTGTCTCTGGATGCTGGGCACATGTGTGTGGTTCTTTAAATTCACACATGAAATATCAAAGAACAAGGGCTTGTAACCAAAGGAAACACTCACTAATCATAGTTTTCGCCAGGAACACCCTAACTGACATTTTAATTAACAAGCTGTTCTCCCCCCACTCCGTTTTTAATATAAGGACTTCTTGTTGCTTTAAATCTAAAATTAATTAAGTGAGAGTTCTCCTCTGGAGTGGAGTATATGGCTCATGCTAAACGGACGGGAGTGATAAGGTAAGATATATAGCTGGAAGTAGGGGGCTGGGGGGCACTCTCTGCTTCTGCAGCCAAGGTGAACAAGCCAGCCACAGCCCACCTACTCACTGAGGACCTGGGGATCCTGGACTCTTTCCAAAAAGTATTGCAGCTCAGCTAAGACCCGGGATTAGGGAAGCTTCAAGCACTGTCACAAAGCCCAGCAGGATCTGGCCCTGCCTGTCTCTCTGATCTCACCGTGCCCTGCCTCATTCATATCACAGGTCCCCACACTGGCCTTGCTCTTCTGCAAACAGGACAAGTCCATGCCCACCTCAAGCCATCTGCACCTGCTGTTTCCTGCACTTGGGACACTCTCCTAGCACGTGTGCATGGCAGGTCTCAGGTGAGAGGTCACCTCTTCCTTGATACATTTCTAAGCACTGGATCTAAAATACTGATCAATCCCTCTCCCCACCATTACCCTGATTTGTCTTCACAGCACTTACCATTAACTGAAATCACGTGTCATTCACTCTCCGCCTCCCTCCACTAGAACAGCAGCCTCAGAAAGCAGAGATCTGTGCCTTGTTCACCTAAGACGCGGCTGATGCTCAGGAGCTGTTGACCGGGTGCAGGGATGCTACTCTTTCTGCTTACAATGCCCCCTCCCCACCCCACTCGTTCTCGCTCTACATTCACCTGGCTGCTTCATGCTCATTCTTTTGCTTTCAGCTTAAAAGACATTTCTTGACCCTTCGAGATTGGGCCAGGCCTTCTTTGATATTATGTTTCATGGCATTCATCATAACTAAAATTAAAAACTGTTAGAATTGGTTCTTTAATGTTCATATAGAACATAAGCTGCATGAGGGTGAGGAGTTGATGAAACACTCCATAATTAGTAGCTGCTATTTACATTTTACTTTTATCATCATCATCCTTTCATTGTCATGAGGTAGGATCCTGTGACCAAGGCAAAGAGAAGGAAGATCTCCCAAGATAGCCTCAGGCACGGCCACGTCGGAGGACCTGTGAAAGTATTTGGGGACAACAGCGGGAGGGGCCTGTGTGGTCTGCAGTACCAGGGATCTTAGCACCAGCCTCCTTAAGCAGTGTACCCCTGCAGCCCCTTCTTGCTATTGAAATTTGTTCCTCTAGACAATGAGTCAGCTGTAGAGTATCTCACCATTCTGAATATAGCATTTTATTTATCTATTCTTCTCTTGATGTACATTTTGGGCTGTTCATAATTTGTTGCTGCAACAAATAATTCTATAATCAGCCCGGCCAGTGTGGCTCAGTGGCTTGAGCATCATCCCACGGACTGAAAGACCCCGGTTCAGTTCCCGGTCAGGACACATGCCTGGGTTGTGGGCTCGATCCCCAGTGGGGGGTGTGCAGGAGGCAGCTGATCGAGGTTTCTCTCTCACGTTGATATTTCTGTCTCTCTCCCGCTTCCTCTCTCACTAAAAAAATCACTAAAAACATATTTTAAAAAATAGTAATTCTGTAATTATCCCCTCACTCTCCCACACCATCAGATCTTTTCCCCTCGACTAGACTGTCCCCACCAACCAACAAACATGTTGTAATTTCTCTTACCTTAAAAAAATATGGTAATAAAAAAAGCCTCTGTTCCTACATCCTGTTCCAGCTACTATTCCATTTCTTTGCAAAACTCCTCAAAAAGTTGACTTCACTCAATGCCTCCATATTTTCTCCTTCTTTCCCCTCCTGTGCCCCCTCCATCAGGTCCTGGCCACCACTCCACCAGGACCCCTGGAAGGTCGCCGGTGGCTCCACGTGGCCCAGTCCAGGGGTAAGTTCTCATGCGCACGCGTCCTTAATCATTGGTATTTTTGTTTCATCGGGTCATTACCTCCTCCTTGAAAACTCTGTTCACTTCCCTTTCTCCAGGTCCTCTTCCTAAAAGGGGCCATTTCTTCTCAGTCTTATTTTCTGATTTGTCTTTATCTCCTTGTGTTCCAGACAAGGCAGGTACCAGGACTCCCTCTCTAGACTTCTCTCTATCACCTGGGCTGGCTCTCCGGGCGGTTCATCTTCCCTCGCAGCTCCAAGTGCTATCTACACACCGCTGATGCCCAAGTTTCCACCCGCTACCGACCTCTCACCTCAACTCGTCTTGTAAGTCCAGCTGCTCTGTTGACACCTTCGCTAAATGTCTAATGAGCTTATTAAATGTAACATGCACACGCACACGCACACACACACACACTATCTTGTCACTTCCACAGTGTCCCCACCTTCATAAAGGGCGGTTTAGTTCTGCCAGGTGCTCAGGCCAGAGGTCTTCCTGGACTCTCATTGTTTCTCTCCCTCTCCATATTCGTTCCTTCAGCCAACCTGTCACCTTCAGAAGTAGCCGGCATTGATTCTGGGTACGTCGCCGGCAGCACCACCTTGTCCAAGCCACGTCATTCCTCACCTCAGTGTTCTTCCGGTCCCCGCACTGTGCCCTCTTCCCAGTGGATTTTCAGCACAGCCACAGTAGCTGCAGCGATCTCCTGGAAACAACGTGTGATCCTGTCCGTTCTCTGCTCAGAGCTCTCCAGTGCTTCCCACCTCACTGAGAGGGAACACCAAGATCCTGACAGTGGCGGACAGGGCTCTGTAGGAGCTGGCCCCGGCTACTTCTCTGATTTCATCTCTTACCCTTCCTGACCTACTTGCTGTTTCTCAGACTCCTCATGACCACTCCCCTGCCTCAGGGCCTTTGCACTGGCTGGTTCCTCTGCCCAAAATACTCCCCCTCCCACATAGCCATATCCATGTGCTTTACTCAGCCCCAATGTCTCCTCATCAGGGGGACATGCTCTAACTGCCCTGCCTAGAACAGCAGCCCCTCCTCCAGGGGTCCCTTATCCCCTTACCTGGCCTCACTGTCCTCCACAGCACTCATTACCATCTGACCTACTCTTAACTTATTTATTCATGTATTGATTATTGCCTGTGTCTCCAGTGCATTTGTTGAATGAATGAACACCTGCATTTATCTTTGTGCACACCTGGGTTTCTCGGGGTCAGATGCCGGAGCAGAACTGCTCATCGATGGAGGCCTTGCATTTTCAGTTTTCCTGCATACCGCTGAGTGCTGTCCCGCGTGGCTGGCACTGAGTTTCCCATTTCTCCAGGTCCTCTTCAACACTTCGCATTTTTGCCAGACTGATGGCTAAAAAGTGGTACCATGTTGTTTCAATTTGTATATCCCCGATTATGAGTGAGGTTGAATGTCTTTTCATGTTTCCCTATGACTTGCCTTTCAACTTCTTTGCTCATTTTCAACTGGGTTGGCTTCCCTGGGGCTCAGAGCCCTTCTGACAATGGAGAAGTCTGCTCAGATCCTCTCCAGCGTCCGTTCCAGCCATGTCGTCTGATGCAGTTTTGGCGACAATTATTTCTTGAGCAGCTCCCTGGGCCAGGCCCTTGTCTAGGCACTGAGGGCGCCCCGAGAAGCAGACAGAAAGCCTTGCTCTCAGACGCTTGTGTTCTGGGAAGGAGAGGCAAGTATCAGACCAGGACAGGAGCAAATGATATAAACTCAGACTGGGCTCAGTGCCACGAAGAGTGATGGGTGGGAGGGGCTATCCCCAGATCCCTTCTGAGCTGCGACACGGCTAGGCTAGGGGGATGAGACAGGGCTGGCAACAGACAGATGCGGGGAAATACGGCCCCAGCTGAAGGCATGGAGAGCAGAGAGGCCCCGAGATCAGCTTAGCGCTTGTGAGGAAGGGAGGCCCAGAGGCTAGAAGGAAGGAGCTGGGCATGCAAATGCGGGGAAGAGCACTGCCGCTGGAGGGATAGCGGGGGCTCAGGCCATCGGGAGGGGGCCAACAAGGCTGTTTGCAGAGACCCGAAGGGGCCCGGAGGCTGGAGCAGAGAGAAGGGGAGAGGGGCACGCGTGGGGTGGGCAGGGGCAGGGCCAGAGCTGCAGAGCCCTGGCAGCGTGGTGAGGGTCCGGGACTTCACCCTGAATCAGCAGGCAGACGAAGGCCTTTATGCAGGGGGCTGGCGCTCAGATCTGCTTCCGTAAGAGGGGCCCTGTGACGTGTGAGCGAAGGGGGACAGCAGCAGGTCGAAGGAGACGGGTTAGGATACTTGTCATTTCTACAAACCTCTGACAGCCCTTGTCAGATTCGGGGGCCACCATTCTGAGAGTTCCATAGGGAGACAGGGCCAGTCCCACGTGCCAGAAGCTAAAATGACAGGGACTTGCTTCCCGTGACCCCTACAGTTAGAGCAAGGGGTGAGCTGGGACAGTCACCTAGGGGTGCCTGTCTGATGACCTACGCAGGATGATGGTCCGTGTGGCCGTCAGAGGATGCGCTGGCCTGTCCTCACGCGGGCTGTGGGCCGGAGGACACGGAGGGGCTGGGGAAGCACAGACCCACCCACAGGGACGCCGCTCAGGCCCAGTGTCCTAGACCCGGCTGCAGGTCTAGCCCAGGGTGGCCAAACCTTTCAATGTCCCAGAAGAAACTGGAAAGCCAACATTTTATGTAAATCTCCTGGTTTTTATGCTGATTACAAATTAAAAATTTAAAAAGCCTGCAGGTTGGGGCAGAGAGGGCAGACAAAACTCGCCAGTGACTAGTTTGTAAGCTCTCCTGATGTGTTACCCTTCTGAGAGCAAGAAGTCCTTCCTCCCATCTAACAGACGGGGCAGCGTTTTAGCAGAAGGCTGGGAAACACTCCGCTGGGGACAGACGGTTCCTGGCGGAAAGGAAGCAGCCAAGCGTCCTGCTCCCTGGAGTGCGGAGGTCCAAGAGCGAGGCTGAGCCCAACCCAGAGGAGAGGAAGTGATGGCGCCTTGGACTGGTCACCTGGCTGGAGAAACCCAAGGGCGAGGAGGAGAGCCAATACCAGGGAGACAGCCTGCCCCTGTGGGTGGCCCTGCCTGTCCCAGGAACACCCTGCTTCCTCTGGGGAGAAATGGGCTGCATCAGACAGGAGGAAGCATTGGCTTCAGAGACCTAGGCTCTGCCACTGACACACCAAATGACCTTGGGCCCTCCCTGAGCCTTGTTTCCCCTCTGCACCATGATAGAGTGGGGCCCTAAGAGCATGCCCAACCCTGCCATCTTATGCTGCTGGCATCCCCACCCCAACAGCTGTAGGATGGGCAGTCTTTCTGGAGATGTCCTATGGCGTGGGGGCAGCAGGCGAACTCTGAGACACCCCCTCGCCCCCACCGCCACCAGGCACTGAGCAATCATTTCTGGAATAACTTCAGATTCGAGCAGCTTTTGTAAACTGCCCCCATTTAAATTAAAACAAATCAATATGCTTTCTAAAATTTAGTCTCAGCTAAACAGCTGTGACAGTTCATAGCAACCTGAACTTGAAATGAACCCACCCTACGTATAAATAAAGCCTTTGATGTCTTCATTAGTTTCTCACATGCCATCTTTTCACAGTCTATCAGGCTAAGTGCTTTGCAACTTATATATATTTTTGCAGGAGGAGTATTTAACCTTCTGATTAGTCACCGCAAGCAGCACAATGACAGAAACCCTGATTTTGCACACAATGAATTTATTGATAGATTTAGCCCATTAGCTGTATTTACCTGTCAGTTCTATGGACACTAATGAGTTGTTTTTCAAGGACTAATGAGAACTGTAATGGCTAATGGATGTTTACAGCTTCACCGCGCCGCACCATGTGATGCTGTGAGCGCCCGCTCCCGTCCCTCTGAGTCTTTAATTGGCACCATCAGAGGACTCTTTAATTACATTTGAGCAGACAATAAAGATCCCGGCCAAATCAATGGGAGGAAGGCAGCAGGATTCCACAGAAGGCTGGTCACTTCAGTGGACACCAGCCCAGTGCTCCCTCCAGCTTCGTGACTTCCTCCTGACACCCTTTGGTGGGAGCAAGTGTTGAAGAATGTCCATGTAGGATGTGTCCCTACAGATCATCCTCCCAGCTCAACCCCTGGGCTAGGAGAGCAGGGCTGGAGGTCGTTGTCCTGCCTGAGGAGTACCGTCCACAAAGTGTGAGCCCTCCAGGCATGGGAAAACAGTGCATTCTTGGACATAATTAACCTTTTTATTCATCAAGGACATGTATTCATACATGTTACATCCCAAAAGTAGCCCTGGCTAAAGTTAACATTAACAATAGAGAATTGGCTAACAACAAACTTATGAAGAAAAATCTGATATCTGCAATACTTATTCACTCATTCATGCATTTATTCACTTATTCAGCATTTATCAAGTACCCGCTGAAGACAAAATGCACCAAAGAAGGTAAAAATGCAATAATATCTTACCAAGTAGGTAAGTAAAGGCAAAGGGCTGCTAAATTTACAGAATGCTTTTAAAGAAGCATTTGTGTTACTTTCAAATGCATACAAGCTTATTGCAAAGATAACCTTTCTTTGCCAAGGCCCCATACTTGCTGGACTTTCTGTTACAAGTTTCTGATCAGAGTCAAAATGCCAGATAGCTTAAGAACACCTTGCTTTTTGTAGCAGATGAGACTGCTGTTGATCAGTTCTTCACAGAAAGGGCAGAGATCAACTTGGCTTGGCTGATCAATCAAATCCTCATCAGAGGAGGCTGGTAAGAATGGGGAGGAGCCTACCTACTGTTTCATAATAGGAGCAGGTTATGGGCTGTTAAAGAACTGGTTATGTTAAGCCTGGGGAAAAGTGAATTAGCATAATAGGTGGGTCAGAGGATGCCACTGAGAGAGGACTTTTGTTTGTTGACCCAGTGGGGTCACACAAAGATCACTGGGCGGAAGGCACAGGTAGGGCAGCCAACTGAACACCAGCCTGCCTGCAAGTGAATCTACCACGGATGTGCTCTCCCACCAGCCTTGACTCTTCCCAGGGCCCAGACAACCATGGCCCAGCGGCCTCATCTTTCTGATGCTTCCTCTGGGCCATGAACACTTTCCATTTGGTGATGAAGATGCTGCTTGAGAAATCAGAAGAGCAGTTTCCATAGAGAATGGGGGCGGAAACCAGATTGCACAAGGATGAAGGAAGGAGTGGGTGGTGAGGAAGTGGCAGCAGTGACAAGTTGAGTGATGGAGAAAGACAGAGCAGTCGCTCAAAGGGTCAGGAGGACCTGCGCACGTTTGTAAGTTTCTGGGAAGATGTCAACTGACAGGAAAAGATTGGAAATGCAAGGAAGGGGAGGTGACTGACGAAGTGAGGTCTCCCAGGTGTGAGGAGTTGGGTGAGAACAGAATAACAGCAAGAGGAGGAGGGATGGCCCAGAACAAGAGAAGGACCCTACTTCCAGCTGCAAAGGGGGCACAATGAAGATGCCCAGCAGTTTTGAAATGGAAAAGAGAGAAATGAAGGGCACTTCAGTCTCCCCATGTTTGTTTTTTCTTAGAAGGTCAGGCGACCTCGCTCATCTCAGTCCCGGGCCTGGAGGAGTGTGGAGGAGGCTTGGAGCTGCCACCCTAGGGCTCTCAATCAGGGGTCACTCAGAATGAAAGGACCGGAGAGGACCGTACTCAGGGCCTGAGGAGACTCAGTCTGCAAGGCTGCCTGGCTCTGCCCAGGAAGGAAAAGAACCAGCAAAATGGTTTTGCCAGAGTTCAGGATTAGCAAGGAATCGTGGACTGTCAAGGGCAAGAAGGAGGCTTCAAGGCTGTGAGATCATTGATGGAAAAGCTGACCAGGGAGTTAAGGTTGGATGTCTAGAGGAGGATGAATGATGGAATCAAGAAAATCAGATGAGCCCTGGCCGGTTTGGCTCAGTGGTTAGAGCGTCGGCCTGTGGTCCTGAGAGACCCGGGTTCGGTTCCCGCTAAGGGCACGTACCTCGGTTGCAGTTTGTCCCCGGCCCTGGTCGGTTGTGCAGGTGGCAGCCACTCGATGTGTTCCTTTCACATCGATGTTTCTCTCTCTCTCTCTGTTCCTCTCTCTCCCTCCCACTCTACCTGAACAAAAAATGGAAAAATGTCCTCAGGTGAGGATAAAAAAAAAAAAGAAAGAAAAGAAAATCAGATAAATCAGATGAATGGAGAGCCTGTTGAGGATGGAGAGAAGGTTTGGAGTATATGGGAAAGGCAAAGGAATTTGATGGTCAGTGGAATTTCAGAACTGACTGCAGGCTCACTCAGTGACTAACAACAGGGTCCTTCTCCAGGGCTGGGGTTCTCTTACTCTTTTTATTTTTTATTTTAAAGAAAAACGGTCTTTAAAAAGAAAGGTTGTATTGATTTTAGAGATAGAGGAAGGGAGGGAGAGAGAAAGAGAGAGAAAGAAACATCCATTGGCTACCTCCTGCACACCCCCTACCGGGGATCGAGCCCGCAAGCTGGGCATGTGCCCTGATTAAGAATCGAACCAGTGACCCTCTGGTTCACGGAATGATGTTCAACCAACTGAGCCACACCAGCCAGGGTTCCTCTCATTCTCTGAGATATCAGGAAAGTAAAGCCTTCGCAGCCTTTCCCTTCACCATGACAGACAGGTCAGCATGAGGCCCAACATCTGGTGTTGCTGATATGAATTCACGGCTCCGTTGTGCCCCCAAGTCACAGCCTTCCTCCAAGGTATGGTGGGGTTCCTGCCTCAGTTTCCAAGACCAACACGCTGATTCCTTGTTAGAACAGAAGCATTCCCAGATCCCAGCCTGTAGAAATAGACTTGCCATGACCCTTTCTTTGTCTGGGTCTTGTGGGTTTCTTCCTCAAGGAGATAGGGTTCTGCTTGGAGCCTCTGAGGAAGATACCAGAAAGACCCAATGCCACAGACCAAGTCTTGGGAAGTCTAGCCCCCTGGAGAGGAGCCTTTGGACAGTGATATCCTCCGCTGTATCAAGCCAGAACGCACAGCCCCTTTGGCTCTGCAAGGTTCCTGTAGGGATGAAGGCATGAAGGACCATGATGGAGGCATGGGGGGGCGGAGCCTGAGCTGGGAGTCATGGTCACTGAGGAAAGAGGAGGATGGGGGGCATGAGGGGAAGACTTGGGGGGGTCACGCCCATCCAGCAATTCATTCACTCAACAGCATTTACTGAACAAGTGCTTCTGGTGCCAAGTTCCGTGCTTGGCAGGGGTACCTAGACAGAGGAGACACAGCCCTGAAGAAGAGAAGCAAACAATACGATGTGAGTCCTGGGGTGATGGAAAGAAAGAGCACAGTGGGAGGACAGGGCAGGCCGTCAGCCCAGGGAGGTCAGGGAAGGCACTTGGGGGAGGGGATGTCTGAGCTGAGTTTTCCAGAATGAGTAAAAGTAAGTGGGAGAGGAATCTCCAGAAGAAAAGATAAGAAGGTATTTATTTATTCATTTATTCGCTGGCTCAGATACAACAGTGAGCAGAAGGGCCCCGCATCCCTGTCTGCACTGAGCTTACATTCTAGGGTCAGGGTAACCACACTGCTCAGGGGGCTGCAGGTTTCTCGGTTGGAACCAAAGGTCTAAAGGATTAGCAACAAGAGTCAGAGGTGAGAAGGTGTGCAAGGGTGAAATCACATGGGCCTTACATTTCCATAAGGAGTTTGGAAGTTACCCTGAAAGCAGTAGAGGGGTCACTGGAGACTTTCACACAGCTGCAACCTGCATTTTAATTAGGCAGAGAAGGAAAGGTTGAAGGTAGAGTAAGACTTGACATTGAGAGACGAGTTAAGAGACTGCTGGAATGCTCTCGAGGAGAAACACGAGGGGATGCAGTGAGGATGGAGATAAGCAGATAAATTCAGGAATTTTTAAAAGATAAAAGCAATAGGTCCAGCCGGTGTGGCTCAGTGGTTGAGCGTCAACCCATGCACCAAGAGGTGGCTGGTTTGATTCCCAGTCGGGACACATGCCCAGGTTGTGGGCCCGACCCCCCGTGGGGGGCATGCAGGAGGCAGCCAATCGATGTTCTCTCTCATCAATGTTTCTATCTCTCTCTCTCACTTCCTCTCTCTCTAAAATCAATAAAGGAAAAAATAAATAAATAAAATAAAAGATAGATGTAATAGAAGTGGATAATCTGTTGGACAAGAAAAGAAAGAGAAACTTGGGATAACACCCGGGTTTCTCACGTCGGTATCTGGAGAGATGCTGGTGAGCAGGACGTAGATGGAAGTGGAGATTCGAGGGGAAAACAAAACCTTTTTGGGCTGAGGGTTTGAGCTGCTGTCACTGAGGAGCCGTGCCGGGAGGTTGTCTGCGGGCCCGAAGCTCAGGGGAAACCTGGGTGGTTGCGCCTGGCAGTAGGGGCTGAGGCCACGGAAGGGGGAGACGGAGAGCGCTCGGGGACGGGGGTTATCATGCAGACAGAAGAGCTGAAGGCAGAGGGTCACCAGCAGTTAAGGGTAGGAGGTGCTGATGCCTGGGAAGGACGAGTGGGAAAGACAGGAGGGGATCCAGGGACACGGGACAGGAGGCAGGAGAGTGTGGCCAGGTGTCAGGTAACTCAGAGAGGTCCAGAAGAGACTGGAAACGACCTTTCGATTCGGATAAAGCAACATGGAGGCCTTCACGAGGTCGGCTTCCATGAGCATGAAGATGAGCTGAGTGGGGACAGCAGTGAGGAGGGGAGGAGGTGGAGACGGGGCCCACCCTCCTAAGAATCGGATAAGATGAGGGGAAAGGCAAGGAGGATAAATAATCATTTGGCTGAGGGAGGGAGATTTTATTTTTAGATAAAAAATGTTCAGTTCGGCCCTGCTTGGTTTGGCTCAGTGGTTAGAGCGTTGGCCCACGGACCAGAGAGACCCGGGTTCAGTTCCTGCTAAGGGCATGTACCTCAGTTGCAGTTTGTCCCCCGCCCCAGTTGGAGTTGTGCGGGTGGCAACCAGTCAATGTGTCTCTCTCACATCGATGTTTCTCTCTCTCTCTCTTCCCTCTTCTCTCCCTCCCACTCCATCTGAAGATAAATGTGAAAATGTGCTCGGGTGAGGATAAAAAAAAAAGTGTTCACTGTGTTCATAATCCCGGAAGAAATATCCGGGAGAGAGGGGGAGAGAGTGTGAGGTTGGAGCTGAGAGGCAGAGAAGAGGTGACTGGCCGGCAGGATGGACAGGAAGCTGGGGCTGGATGCAGGGCTCGCACTCAGGATCGGCCTGGACAGAAGAGCAGGAAGAACAGCTGTCCCCTAAGTGGAAGGAAAGAAGACAGCCATGAGATCGGGTATGGACAGGTTTACAATGGGGAAGCTGGGAAGAAGGGGAGGCATGGAAGGGGGCCTTCAGCCACCTCATGGTGTGTGTGGATCCTCAATGGCCGAACTAGGGATGCGGAAGAAGCCCTGGAGTGGCCACATCTGGTGCACTGGGCACCGTGGTGGCTGCTGTGTGAGTACCTTAGGATGGAGTCAGACCAGAGTGGTATGCCGCTGACCTCTGCGAAGCCAATAGGCAGGGCAGGGGTGAGGCAGGGTGCTGTGGGGGCTTTGGGGCATCCTAGACTTCAGGTTCTTTTAACTTCTACCTTCTCTCCTCTCTGCCTTTGCAGCCCCCTGAAGTCCACGGCCACACCACAGAATCCCACCAGCTGGCAGGAAGCTCCGAGTTGCCCCTGCCACGGGAAACACTGTGGACCAAGGGTTGGCCCAGATGCCAGCTCCAGAGAGGAGCAGCCTGGGCAGCATCAGCGTGCCCAGGCTACTGTCGGCTGGATGACAACAGAATTTGATTGTGAGGAGGAGAGGAAGGCAGGAGGGAGGGCGGAGGAAGGAGGAGAAAGGAAGAGAGGAAGGAAGGAAACAGTTACCTTATTCAGACTTACTGTGTGGAACACTATGCCAGGTGTTTTGGGAACATTCACTTACTTAATTCTCAAACCACCCCTGCAAGGCGGTGTTATTCCTGCAGTGGAGAGGAAAAGCCAGAGCCTCTAGCTGGTCCCTCCTGTGTCTGCAGAGAGTGAAGAGCTGAGCTTTCGATGCAGGTTGTTCTTCACCCCCTGGTGCATCCTCCCCACAGCTCACGACTGCCTTGAGAGTCTGCCTCTGCCAGCCCTTTCTGACCTATAAGGACACAGGTCACAACAGCAACCATGTGCAGTCTCCGTGTCACCGTAACTCAGATGAGGGCCTCCTACCCGCCGTGGCCTGGATGGGAACAGCATGGCCATCACACCTTGCTAAACATAAAAGTTAAAAAAATTCTTTTTAAACACTGGACTTGGAGTCATAAGACAGGGTGAGCTCAGTTCCTGGCTCTAAGACCCAGGAGCTGTGTGACCTTAGAGATGTCACCTCACTCTCCAAGCCTCAGCTTCTTCCTCTGTAAAACAAGAACCTCTACCTCCTAGGGTGGTTGGAAGGGTCAAATACAAGTAGTGGGGTGCTGGTAAATGAACAGCCAGCTCTCCAGATAGAAGGAGAGGAGAACAAGAACAAGAAGCCACCGCCTAGATCTGTAGTGTTTGCTGATTTCTGCGGTGTAGATACTCCTACCACTGCTGACGTCAGGCATTCACTGTGACACCCTGAATGTGGAGTTGGAGGGATGTGGGGTAACACACCAGCGTAGTAGCCCTTCCTTCATACAGACGGCAACAGACGTAAACAGCCTCTGGAATAACCTCTAGAATCGAGTTGATAATAAAATAATTAGAAAATAATGACATTTTTAGTGTTTATTGCCTTTGTCTTCAATGTAATTTGTTTAATGATAAGTTTATATAATTTAATCTTTAACAACGGCTGTGTTTAATGACCAGCTCGCAGAGTTCCTACAGTGGAGTAAGCACCTTTCATGGGCCAGCCCCAGCACACACCCTGCCCACAGTAGCTATACTGATGCTATGTTAAGGGCTGGAGTTGGAATTCAAATCCAGGGCTGGCTGACTCTGGAGTCTACGCTTCCGCCAGCTTCCTGTCCGCACTGCAAGGTGGGGATCTGGCTGCCCAGGAATGTTGGTCAGCCCTGGGCCTTGTTCGGGAAAAGGTGGGGAGATGCTGATCTGTCTGCACCACATTGAAGACACTGGCGTGGCCTCCTTCCTGCCACTGCCCAGGACTTGGGTTCAGCTTAATTAGCAGCCATCGTCCCTGCCTCTGTTCAGCGAAGTCAATAGCAGCTTCTGGTAATAATACTCTAATAAACCCTGTTTCTGGGACCCAGCATTTGTTGGTCTTCCCAAGAGTCAAACCCCTGGTCAATCCCTCCCTCAGCTCAACGCCCCAGGGTACCGATTTTGCCATCTATCAAAACATCGAGTCGGCCACCTAACCCCTTCCAGACCTGAAATCCTCGGCCCTGACTTCATACATAAGTGATGCTGGAGGCTGGGACAGCTGCAGAGCTCGGGGTGACAGGGTCACGGCAGGAGCCTGAGGATCTGCTGGAGGGGGGTGGGTGGGAGGCAGAGACCAGAGAAGCAGCAACAATGCTGGTGTCCTTAGGAAGTCCCAGAGAGCCCGGCCGGTGTGGCTCAGTGGACTGAGCGTCCTCCCAGGGACTGAGAGGTCCCAGTTTGATTCCTCGTCAGGGCACATGCCCAGGTTGTGGGCTCAATCCCCAGTAGGGGGTATGCAGGAGGCAGTCAATTGATGTATCTTTCTCACATTGGTGTTTCTGTCTGTCTCTCCCTTCCTCTCTCTCTAAAAAAATCAATAAAAACACATTTAAAAAAAAAAGCAGTGAGAGCTGGAAGGAGGACGAGACACCACTTTCCCACCGTGGGCGAGCACGCCACGGAGTGCACTTGACTGCTTGGTCCCACTCCCCGCTCTGACACTCAAGGCAGCAGTCACTTCCTTCTCGAAGTGCACCTCTCTCTCCTCTTTATAAAGTGAGGAGGTTGAACTACGTGGCATCTGACTTCCATTCACTCTGGGGATAAAGAGCTAACTGTAGGGGAGGAAATGGAGAAGGGGGAGAAGTGTGAGACCTATGACCACGGACCTGGACGGGACTAAGGGGAGCTGGGGACAGCCCAGTGGCTCATCACTCTCAGCCTCGATGGTGCAAAGAGGGCCAGAGGGCGTGTGTGTGTGTGTGTGTGTGGCTGAGTTTAGCTGACAGCCTATGTGCACAGTGTGGGCAGGACCTCCAATATATGAGTAGCACCCAGCCCTGGGGTAGTCCTAGAACCTGGGCACAAGAGTGAGTGCCGCCTGAGGATGCTGGAAGGAAGCGGGGCTGATCTTTGCATTGTTGCCATGGGACCCCGGGAGAACTGCAGGCTGGGAAATGACTGCTGGGTGCAGCTCCATCTCGAAGGAGCCTGCATCACGCTTTTGGCAGAATATTGGGTGGGAGTCTCAGTACACAATGAGCTATTGTTCTTGGAGGCTTAACATGAAATCTGTTTCCAAGGTTTATGAATCATTTTGCTGCTGATCTTAAAAAAATAATAATATACAAGCCTCAGTGGAAGAAGCCTTCAGCTTATTTTCTCCGAGAGAGGACGTGAACTTGGGGAGAATTCTTTCCCATGTCTTGCCAGCACAGACACTTGATCTTCCACACAACTGTCAGAAAAGCCTCTTTGAAGGCTGTGATGCTGCCTGTGGCACAGGCCACCTTGGCGTTGAACCTCAGCCTGGGAAGGAAAGCCTGGATCTTGAAGAGGGAACAGCAAAGTACCCAGACTCGGGGACTGCCAAAGAAAATGAATGACAAGTCGCTCAAGGCTGAGCAGTTGCTGTGTGACCTGGGCAGTCCCCACACAGGCCTAAACCCTCAGGAAGTCCAGCTCCGCAGAAGCAGCCTCTGCAAGGAGAGCGGTTCAGGCCTCCCAGGGGGATGAACATTTACTTTTAAGTAATAAAGTTCTCCTGTGTTTGCCAAGAACTCACTTCCCAGAATGCAATGCAACTCATGGCCAAACACAGTTCCCTGCTTTGTTCTTCAATCATCTGCCTTCTGGTTCGTCTGTCCTTCTGTCTGTCTGCGGCCCTACTGGCTAAAGTTTCTTCTTAAAAACCAGAGTGCAGACGATCATGAAGGAACAGCCCTGGACTCCGGGTACCAAAGGTTCATTCATTGGCTGTGCCGCTTACGGCATCCTGGCTCCCAAGCAGAAGTAGAGCCTCGGTCCCTCTGCGGCCACCGACTCCACCTGCCTTCCAGCAGGTCTTAGCAGCGTGCTGAATCGACTGCCAAGAGACGGAATCCACACGGGACAGCGGTCCGTGGGGGGTGCTCATTCACAGGCTGGTCTCTCTGGATTTTGTTTTTCCAAATGGAAAATGAAGGACTTGTCTAGAGCTCCTCTGGCTCTGCCACCATCGTCAGTGTGGACCCTGTTTGGGTCTGGTTATTGACCTTGACATGCCCCAGCTTTTGCTTCCCCCTCCCTTTCATGACTCAGCCCCATCTCAGTTTCTCCCCTCTCCCCCAAGCCCGACTCTGAACACGCCCCTGCCCCAGCCCCAGCTCCAGCCAACACTCTCCTCGCCTCCTGGGCCTCAGTCCCTGCCTCCTCCAACTGCTTGGCTCCTCCTTGCAGATGGTTCCAGTGCTGGTTATTATTTAAGTGAGCTGCTTCTGGCTCACATGTTAATTAAAACCCGCTGTCCAAAATCTCTTGGTACAATTTGCAGTGTAATCTGTAGCCTCTAGTGCATCATTGTATCTCTATTAAAAGGGATTCTCTGTAATGATGCGGGGATTTAATTAGTTTCTTTGCCAATGTTGTAAAACACAGTGATAAACGAGCCAACAGGTCCGCGGATCATTATTCTCCTCAAGATGAGCTTATTAGCTGATTATGAATCATTAACAAAGTCTACACGGGATTTTCTTATCTAATTCAACACAATTTTTAACATTCAATGCTCAACATCCATTTCTCTCCACCAGCAATGTTCGGTGGTGATTGCAATCTGTATGTGTGGCTTCCTGTTCTCCGCTTGGGTTTTCCCCTCTTAGTGTTTAATTTTAGCTCCATACATGATCTCCAATATGTAGATACATATTAATATGTATGTGTACATTGGAGACCATATTGTGATTAATTCAGGGTCCCATCTATGGAGGGAAACAGCCACTGTGAACTGGGAGTGTGTGTGTTCGCATGTGGACAGTTGTGTATGTGTGTCTGTCTGGGGCTGTATGAGTTCCTATGTGCCTGGATGTGGGTGTGTTGTGTAGTCACAGGTGTGGGTGGCACTTACTTGCACAGTATGCATCTTGTATATCTGTGTGTGTGTTATATGTGCACACAAGTACATGCACACAGAAGGGAGCTTAAGGAGAGAGAACATTCTGGACAGGCTATCAGATTGACTTTATTTAACCACTCCATGAGATGTCAGTATCCTCCAAAAGTTTTGACAGGTCCCTTGTATCTTCCCAGCTTGGGTTCATTCTCCCTTCAGTCACCGCACATAGGGGTTCTGATGGGGGCCAGGCACAGTGCTTGGCACACTGGCCCCCACAATAGCTCTGTGAGATAGGGGGCGCTCTCCCTGTTTTATAGAGAAGGAACCTGGGGTTCAGAGAGGTCGAATGACTTGCCCAGAGTCATACCTAGCAAGTGGTGGAGTCGGGATCTAGTGTAGTCTGCTTCTGCAACCCTTTCTGCGACCCCAGGCTGCCTCCTGGGTGTTGGCTTCCTCTTATGAGAGATGCCTGTGGCTCCTTGGGGACTGGCATGCGCACTTCTCCCTCTGCAGCACCACCTCCAAGCACAGACCCCACTGGCTGTAGCCTTCCAACAGGCTGACTGTGGGAAGGACAGCTACTGCACAGGACAAGGCACCCCGGGAGCACCTCTGTGCTGGCCTCAGCAAGCAAGTGGTATCATTTCAGCCATCGGCAAGTCTGGCCACAACTACTGTTGCTATCATGACAGCCAATGAGGTACAAATGTGAAAAGAAGAAGACTGGGCATTATCATCTCAAAGTTGTAATGACCAAGAGACTCTATGTGGGGGACAATATGCATGTGAGCTCACTTGTCACAACTCAGGTGGCTTGACGGCCAGCAAGCTCAGTCCTTGAACACATAGGTCAAAGGAAGATAAAGAAAGTTAAATGTGAATCTGACAGGTGTTGCGGGAGAATTGTGTCCCCCCAAAATGCACATGTTGAAGTCCTAACCCCCGTACTTCAAAATGTGACTGTATTTGAAGACAGGGTTTTTAAAGTGGTAATTAAGTTAAAATAAGGTCATTAGGGTGGGCCTGAATCCAATATCATTGATGTCCTTATAAGAAGAGGAAATTTGGACAGACACGTGCGGAGAGAAAACATTACGAAGACACAGGGAGAAGCCGGCCATCTACAAGCTGAGGAGAGAGGTCTCAGAGGAAACCAGTCCTTTCAACACCTTGATCTTAAACTTCTAGCCTCCAGAACTGGGATACAATTAATTTCTGTTATTTAAGCCTCTCGGTCTGTGGTGCTTTTTCTTATGACAGCCCTGACAAACTGATATAGGAAGCAAACCCTTACAGAGGCTCATTCTTCGTCCATCTGTCGGGGCAGAGTCCACGATGGACAGGTGCATATGAACAGGTGCAAACTTGAGGCCAGAGTTCATACCCAAGCAGGTCCAATGTGACATGCTGGTGAAGCAGTGGCCAGCTAGGCTATGGGAAATGCTCTCTGTGACATATAGTGACTCCACGTGATTCATCCATTCAGAGAAGGAACCAGGCAGGCGAGGGTGCTGAAAACTTTGCAGGGGTCAGGGGCCAGCCCACATCTCCGTAGAGATTTGAAGTTCTGGAAAAGGGCACAGAGGTATAACCTTGGTCAAGCCAACTGAACCAGTATGGTGGCAGGTAGGAAAAGGCTTTTCAGCACTTTCCACAAGCCCATGGGAGCAAAGTAGGTGTTTCACAAGGATGTATTGAATGACTGAGCTTCAGTTAGCTACCATTTCTGTATCTGTTAGCTCTGCTGTGAAATAAAGTATCCCAAAACTTAATAGCATAAAACAACAATAGTTTATTATTACTCCTAAGTCTGTAAGTCAGCTAAGCTTTCTGTTATTTTGAATCTACTTTTTGCCAGTTTGGACCAGGCTTAACTGATCCTGGCTGGGCTTGCTCGTGCATCTACTGTGAGTTGACAGTGGGTTGGGGGGTTGGATGGTCTAGGAGGCCTCATCTAGAACAACACAGTTGTCTTCTATGTGTCTCTCACACCTTTCCAGTGGGGTAGCCCAAGCATGTTCTCATGTCAGCAGCAGGGGTCAAAACAAGAGAGATCAAGACAAGAGAGAGCAAGTCTGGTTGTCATGGGGAAGGCAGACAGGCAAGAAAGGACATGGAAACCCACAAGCACTCTTCCAGCCTCTGCCTGTGTCACATTTGCAAACATCACATTGGCCTTACCAAGTCATGTGGCCAAGCCCAGAGTAAGAACAGAGGAGGACTACAAAGTTACAGGGCAAAGGATACAGAGAGATCATTAACTGGGGGCTACTGGTGTAAGCAATTTACCACAGAGAGTGAATCAATACATGTTTGGCGAGGTCAATGGGAGCAAAACTAAATCCAGACTCAATTACTGGTGGAGTGAGGCCACTTGGTCAGGATTGGCTCAAAAAATATAACAGCTAAGTCTGACCCTCTGTAGCGCTGTAGGGAAAGACTGCAAATAAACCTCTGCTGGATGGTCCCTGAGATTACACATGGCCCCCACTTTATACAACCAGAGTGCTACTAAATGACGGGTGGGAATCTGAAAGTAGTGGGGTCTTCAGAGTGTTGCCCTGGGTACTGGTCTCGCTCTGTACCCTCTGCCTGGACAGTCACATCCCCTCTCACCATCTCAGTCACCTTTCTCCTGCCCTGACACAGATGAGGACCCATCAGGAGCAGTGGCTTTATAGGACAATACTCTAAAATTAGGAATTGGAAGAGAGGGAGAGAAAAATATCTCCTGAAAGGCACTGAAGTAGATATCAGACCCTGAGACACATGGTGGTAATTTAAAAAGAGTCTCCCAACAGGTTCTGATGAATAGCCCACCACTCTCAAAATTGAGAGTAACTGATTTATATAAGTAGATGATTTCCAGATCTAAATCTTCAGCCCAGATTGTTCTCCTGAGCTCCAAGCCTATAAAGCCAGCTTTCTGTGCATATCTTCATGTGACTAACCCATAGGTCATCACCACAAAAATGAGGTCATCATCAAAATTGAATCTTTTTCCATGCTCCTTATCTTGATGTATGGTTTCACCACCCCTCCAATCACCTGAACCTAAATCTAGAAGCCCCCTTGATTCCTGCTTTTCCCTCACTAATCCAGCTCCACCCTGTATCTCCATAGTTGGCAAGATTTTGTCATTTCAAGCATCTATAGCAACCCAAGGAATAGTTCAGAAAATAAAACCTATTCATGTTGCTCCCTTGCTTATATGTCTTAGTGGCTGTCCACTACTTAAACATCTTCACATTACTCATATAACATCTTAAAAGACCTGGTTCTTGTGTAGCTTTCCAGCCTCAACTCTCTCCGTGCTCCTGGGTGAATATCTTCTACAACTCATTCAGTTCTTTCTTTTTTTTTTTTTTTAATTTTTTTTTTATCATCCTCACCCGAGGACATTTTTCCATTTTTTGTTCAGGTAGAGTGGGAGGGAGAGAGAGGAACAGAGAGAGAGAGAAACATGGACGTGAAAGGGACACACCAAGTGGCTGCCACCCGCACAACCAACCAGGGCCAGGGACAAACTGCAACCGAGGTACGCGCCCTTAGCGGGAACTGAACCTGGGTCTCTCTAGACCGCAGGCCAACGCTCCAACCACTGAGCCAAACCGGCCAGGGCTCATTCAGTTCTTTAAATGGCATCTTGACTTCACACTAAGGCTTCTGCATGCACTATTTCTTCTGCTAGAAATACTCTCTCACATCACTCCATATTACCAACTTGCTCCTTGTGCTTCAAACCTCTGCCCAGATGTCTCTTTCTCAAAGAAGACATCCCGCTCCTCCATAGTTTTGTTCATATCCTTTTCCCAGTGTGTCTTTTACATAGCACTTGTCACATTGTATTTTATACCACTTTGCTTCTCTGTGTCTGCAACTAGAGTATAAGCTCCTTGGAAGTAGGAACCATGTCTTCATGGTTTGAATCCATAGCTTTGAATCCCAACTCCACCCCAGTATAGCTCCTGCACTTGGAAGGGTAATTAACACAAAGTAAATAAAAAGTAAAAGTTTAATAAATAAATAAGACCCAGATGAGTCGCACAGAATTAATTTACATACCCCAGGGAAATTTCCAAGCTGCTTACATAAAATCTCTTTATAAGATGCCAATAGTCACCTTTTAGTTAACGTTTTTATATCGGTGGTTTTATTTAAACAAGGAACTCTCAATAAGCAGAGAAGTAATTAACTGGGAAGCTCATTCCCTGCTCTCTGTTTAAATAAGAATCCACTCCATGTCCAATATCTAAACCAAATTTTAATCTGTGATTAAAATTTAGATGTTAATCTGTTTTTCAAACGTCCCATCACTGTATCACAAGAGGTAGTATTCACTGTGACCTACATCACAATGACCTGTAATTGTTGTGTTTAACCTAAAGAAAGAGAGAAAAAGGGAAGCTGTCATCTGTATCTTCAAATACCTTAACAGATGTTTGAAGGCAGATTTGAATGGGAATCTTCAGAGGACAGACCAAGACTGGGAAAAGACTTTGGCTCAATAGAATATCTTTCTCATTGACAAAAGCAGAATAATAAAATCAACTTTAAAATGAAAAAAAAATGAGAGAATTGGTGAATGACAATGCTTAAGGATTTTCTAAGAACATGGAATCAATAGATTTGAAACTGTTAAAGAGCAGTTTAAAGACATGGAGGAGAGACTGAGAAGCTAATATTATTCTAATATAGATTTAGAAAAGAAGAATGAAAATAATGATAGAAATGAAACATTTGAAAATATTAGTAACTGAGAATTTTTAAAAATTAAATGAAATATAATTAATTATTTCAAAAATAGATTAAATCGCCCTGGCCAGTTTGGCTTAGTGGTTGGAGCATCGGCCTGTGGACCAGAGAGTCCTGGGTTTGGTTCCTACTAGGGGCACATACAAAAAAGAAAAAAAATAGATTAAATGAAAATAGTTCTACACCTCATAGAAAGCCTGTAAAGTATCAGAAAAAAATAAAATCTTAAAACTACCAAAAGAAAAGATAATTCACAAAGGTATGATACCAGCAATGACAGCAAAAATTCTCAGCAGCAAGAAGACAAATAAAGCAGTAGCTTTGAAGTGCTAAAGGAAAATAGCTGGCAATCTTGAGTTTTATACCCAAATAAATTATCATTCAAAATGAAAGAAAAAAAGAAATTTTCAGACATACAAAGGCTTGAGTTTCCCAACTTATTAAAAGAACTATTAGAAATTGACAGAATTCTTAGACACCAATAATAAACTCACAGAAAGAGAAACTAAAGAAACAACAACAACAACAAAAACAAAACAATCCCATTTACCACTGGGGCAAAAAAATTAAGATACCTGGGAATAAACTAAATCAAAGAAGTAAAGGACCTGCCCTGGCCAGTTTGGCTCAGCGGTTAGAGCGTCGGCCTGCGGTCTGGAGAGACCCGGGTTCGGTTCCCACTAAGGGCACGTACTTCGGTTGCAGTTTGTCCCCGGCCCTGGTTGGTCGTGCGGGTGGCAGCCACTCGATGTGTCCCTTCACGTCGATGTTTCTCTCTCTCTCTCTCCCTTCCTCTCTCTCCCTCCCACTCTATCTGTACAAAAAGTGGAAAAATATCCTCGGGTGAGGATAACAAAAAAAAAAAAAAAAAAAGAAGTAAAGGACCTATTTGCAGAACACTATAGGACACTGAAATAGAGGAAGATATAAAAAAAAAAAGCAGAAGCATATACCTTGTTCATGGAATGGAAGAATTAACATCATTAAAATGTTCATACTATGCAAAGCAATCTATAGATCCAATGCACTCCCCATCAAAATACCAATGACATATTTCATAGAACTAGAACAAACACTTCAAAAGTTCATATGGAACCAAAAAAGATCCTAAATAGCAACAACAATCTTGAAAAAGAAGAACAAAGTAGGAGGGAGCACAATACCAGATATCAGGTTATACTACAAAGCCATTGTAATCAAAACAGCCTGGTACTGGCACAAGAACAGGCATATAAATCAATGGAACAGAACAGAGAACCTGTAAATAGACCCAAAACATTATGCTCAATTAATATTTAACAAAGGTAGCAAGAGCATACAGTGGAGTAAAGACAGCCTCTTTAATCAATGGTGTTCAGAAAATTAGACTACATGCAAAAAAAAAAAAATGAAACTAGACCAAACTTAATACCATACACAAGAATAAATTCAAAATGGATAAAAGACTTATTAAATGTGACTCATGAATTCATAAAAATCCTAGAAGAAAATGTAGGCAACAAAATTTTAGACATCACACATAGCAGAATTTTCACTGATACAACACCTATGGCAAGAGAAACAAAGGAAAAAATTAATACCTGGGCTACATCAGACTAAAAAGCTTCTTCACAGCAAAAGAAACAACAATCAAAATGGAAAGGGAACCCACTATATGGGAGAGCATAATTGCCAATGATACATCAGATAAGGGGTTAATTTCCAAAATATATAGAGTACTCATACAACTCAACAAAAGGAAGACAAAGAACCCAATTAAAAAATGGGCAGAAGACCTAAATAGACACCTCTCCAAAAAGCACATACAAATTGCCAAGAGACATATGAAAAAATGTTCAACATCACTAATCATCAGAGAGATGCAAATTAAAAAACAATGAGGTATCATCTCACACCTGCCAGAATGCTGCCATCAACAAATCATCAAACAACAAGTGTTGGCGAGGGTGTGGAGAAAAGGGGACTCTAGTATACTGTTGGTGGGAATGCAGACTGGTGCAGCCACTATGGAAAACAATATGGTGTTTCCTTAAAAAATTAATAATTGAATTGCCATTTGACCCAGTGATCCCACTTCTAGGAATATACCCTAAGAAACCTGAAACACCAATCAAAAAAAATATATATGTACCCCTATGTTCATAGCAGCACTATTTACAATTGCTAAGATCTGGAAGCAGCCCAAGTGTCCATCAATAGATGAGTGGATAAAAAAGCTGTGATACATATATACAATGGAATACTATGCAGCTGTAAGAACAAAAGATCTCTTATCCTTTGAGACGACATGGAGGGACCTGGAGAGTATTATGCTAAGGGAAATAAGCCAATCAGAGAAAGACAAATACCATATGATCTCACTTATTTGTGGAATATAATGAACAGAAAAAGCTGATGAACAAAACAGACCCAGATACATAAAAAAGAGGATGATTCAGACTTGCAAACCTCAGAGGAAGGGGGTGAGGGAGAGGGATGAGATAAACCAAAGAACTTATATGCATGTATGCATAACCAATGGACATAGACAACAATGTTTGGCAGGGGGCAGGATAGGGAGGAGTGTGTCTGTGGGGAGGAAAAGGAGAAACATCTCTAACAAAAATAAATTAAAAAAAAAAAAAACTGCCCTGGCTGATTTGGCTCAGCGATTAGAGCGTCAGCCCGTGGACCAGACAGTCCTGGGTTCAGTTCCCACTAAGGGCACATACCTCGGTTGCAGTTTGTCCCCAGCTCCGGTTGGGATCGTGTGGGTGGCAACCACTCAGTGTGTCTCTCTCACATCGATATTTCTCTCTCTCTCTCTTCCTCTCTTTCTCCCTCCCGCTCAGTCTGAAGATAAATGCAAAAAATGTTCTCAGGTGAGGATAAAAAAAAAAAATTATTAGAGATTTGCACTTTCATCTCCAACATGTGAAGGTGAAACTCCCATCCTTAAAACAACAAAAAGTCTAAACAAACTGAAAATCAAGAACTTCCCTTGGACCCATTAGAAAATTAAGGTCAAAGGGCAAACCACTACCTTGACATCTGGAGAGAGAGGTAAATAGAAGGAATCACAGCCAAGATCAACTTCCCTGGAGCAAACATTTGAGAGCCATAACTGATAGGAACACTTAAACAATAATTTTGATGAACTGTTGGAGGTGAAGTGTAAAATAGGGTGCGTGAAAAACTCTTCAGAGTTGCAGTCACAGTATGCAAAGTATGCAGACCCCATACTTTTGTGTGTTTTATTTCCAGGAACCCCACTGAGTTGTCATGGTAATGCATCAAGAAAAAAAAAAATTATGTTTCTGTTAGGGGGATGGAAAAGTCACCAGTTTTTGTTTTTTTTTTATCCTCACCCGAGGATATTTTTCCATTTTTTGTACAGATAGAGTGGGAGGGAGAGAGAGGAAGGGAGAGAGAGAGAGAGGAAACATCGACATGAAGGGACACATCAAGTGGCTGCCACCCGCACAACCAACCAGGGCCGGGGACAAACTGCAACCGAAGCACGTGCCCTTAGCGGGAACCGAACCCGGGTCTCTCCGAACCGCAGGCCGACGCTCTAACTGCTGAGCCAAATTGGCCAGGGCGAAAAGTCACCAGTTTGAATTAATGTTCAGAGCATTCTCTTTAACAAAGTCCTATTCATCAAAGGAAAATGTTACCAGTTTTATTTGATGTGGGGGAAGGGAACTTTGCAGCTCCAGTTCCCTCTTGCCTTCATGTCTCACTTAAAAGGGGGGAAAAGGGTAAGAAATACTTGTGAAGGTTACAGCTCGGGGACATAGGCCCACTGAAGACTGAGACTTAATAATAGGGTTACAGAATTCTTCTCCTCCCCCCACACCTTACCACCACCACCACATTAATAGGCTCCAGAAGAATAACAGTGAATTACAGCTGAAACAGCTGTAAAACACAGACTCTATTTAAGAAGGAGTTTTTAGGGAAACCCAAAGACAATAAGTAAGACAACAATCAAGGATACTGGGGGAAATGAAAGCCTTTGATACTTACATCTACAGCTCATATTGAACAAAGCTCAACTCCTCACCACATTAATGTAAAATCTCACACTAAAGGCCTGATCATCACCAGTCCACCTGCTCTGTAAGAAATGTTTAAAGTTGGTTTTCAGTGAGAGAAAAAAATGATGCGGAGTAGAAATTTGGTTCTACATAGAGAAATAAAGATCCCCAGAGAAGGACCAAGTGATGGTAAAATATAAATATTTTATTTCTCTTCTTATTAATGGGTCTAATAGATTATTACTGTTTGCTTACAGTCATAACAGTAACAATGTATTAGGTGATTATGATATGTGGATAAGTGAAATGAAATAACAGCAATGTAAAAAGGCACTGAAGGGAAGTATTGGGATACTCTATTATAAGGTTCCTTTACTCCCCATGAAGCAGTACAGTGTTAGTTGAGACTGGACTTAGACTAGTTGTAAATGTATATTGTAAACTCTAGGGAAACTACTAAATTTTTTAAAAATATAATTGATATGTTAAGAGAAGAGAGAAAATGATATCATATAAAATGCTCAATAAAAACTAGAGAAAACATAACAGTCCTTAATGTGTATGCACCTAATAGCAGTACACCAAAATATGTGAGACAAAAAAAACAATATAACTGCAAGGAAAACAGAAAAATCCACTATTATAGTAGGAGGGAAGCTTAAATTCCCTTCTTCTGGTAATTGACAGCTGAAGAGGACAAAAAATCAGTTGAACTCAAAACCACCATCAATCAACTGCATATAATTGATATCTATCAATTATTTTATCCAACAACAGCACAACACACATTCTTCTCAACATCACATAGAGCATTCACCAAAATAGACCACATCCTGGGCCATAAAATACACCTTAAGAAATGTAAAATAGCACATGATCTCACTTATAAGTGGAATCTAATGAACATAATAAACTGATGAACAAAATAGGTCCAGAGACATGGGACAGACTGACATATCTCAGAGGGGCTATGGGAAGAGATTAATCAAAGAACTTATATACACATATGCATAACCAATGGGCACAAACAATAATGTGGTGAAAGCCTGGGGTAGGGCAGGGCCTGGGAGGAGGGGGGTAAACAGGGGGAAACTGGGAGACATCTGTAATACTGTCAAAAATAAAATTTTAAATTTTTTATTTAAAAAAAGATGACAATGGAATTAAACAAGAAACCAGTAACAGAAATTTAGGTAGAAAATCTTCCAAATGCTTGAAGATTAAACAATATACTTCTAAATAACACAAGGGTCAAAAAATAAATCTCAAGAGAAATTTTTAAACATTTTGAACTAAATAAAAATATAACTCATTGCAATTTGTGGAATGCAGTGAAAGCAGTGCTTAAAGGGAACGTTATAGCATTAAATGCATATATTAGAGGTAAAAAAAGAAAGATTTAAAAATCAACAATCCAAACTTCCACCCTAGACAATTAGAAAAAGAAGAGCAAGTTAAGCCTAAAGCAAGCATAAGAAAAGTAATTATTACAGCAGAAATTGGTGAAATTGAAAGCAGAGAAACAGAGAAAACCAACAAAACCAAAAGCTGGTTCTTTGGGAAAAGAATCAACAAACTTGAAGACTTCCGGTCAAGATGGCGGAGTAGGTCAACACGGTACCACCTCCTCCCACAACCACATCAAAATCACAACTAAACTATAACACAACCATCATTCAGAACTGCCTAAAACCAAGCTGAATGTAAATCCTACCACTACGAAATTAAAGAAACAGCCACACCCAGACTGGTAGGAAGGGTGGAGGTGCAGACAGGATGGTCCCACACACACATGTGGCTGATAAAAATCAGGAGGGATACCTCAGCTGGGAAGGTCCTCCCTGAGGAGTGAGGGATCCCTGTCCTACACCAGGTGCCCAGCTCAGGGTTCCAGTACCAGGAAGAAAAGTCCCCATAACTTCTTGCTGGAAAAACCAGCGAGAACTGAGGCTGAGGGAAGCTGCTGCTGCAGGAGCCCCAGGCAGATCCTCTTAAAGGGTCTGTGCATGGACTTACTTGGATTTGCTCCATCTGAGCTTGGAGGGGAAGAAGATTTAGGGCCGCCAGAGACATACAGGGAAGAGCTGAGCTGTTTGGCCTTGGGAGGAGGGCTGGAGGGGCTGCTTTCTCCTGGACAAACCTGCAGACAGAGACTGATGTTCCTTTGGTGAGCCCTTCCCTGGGGCAGCAGACAGCCACTGTATCTGGGACCCCAGCAGCCTGGCTCACACTGTTTGCCCCGCCCTGGTGATTCGCTGAGGCCCCGCCCCACCCATCTTTCTGGCACACCCAAGCTGTTTCCAAAGGCTTTACCATAGGATTGGCCTGTCTTGGATCCTGCTTCAAAGTTTTCTAAAATCTCTCAAACAAGCAGCATCTGGTCTCAGCAAGCCCCATACCTCTTGTTAAGTTGCCCTAGGTCTGGCACTAGAAGCAGCCAGCCTTGGTTCACAGCTTGGCTTTTCCTGGGCACCTCCAAGCCCAGCACAAGAAGCAGCCATCTGAAGACCACTTTGTAGCTTATGTCTGGTGGCCCTGGATAGAACACAGGCACTGGCTGACCTTGCCCCAGAGCCAGCACACCCAGTGGACAGCTTCACACCACATCGAAACACCACCACCCAACCACCTCCACAAGCGACACATTCAATGAGCAGGCTCAGTGGGTACTAGAGCCCTGCTGAAGTAAGTCTTGCTCTGTGTGGTGGGCCCCTGCACAGCTGATCCTCCAAGGTAGTCAGAGGCCAGTGGTCAGTGGGGGCACAGCCAGTCCTTGCAGCTGATCAGTTTGAGTAAATCCCTCCCATTGACCTGCCAACAGCAATCAAGACTCAATTACAACAGAAGGGTGTACAGTCCACACTAGAGGTACACCTCAAGGGCCCAGCTGGGGTGATCGGGAGATTGTGCCCCTGGATCCTACAGATTGTGCCACTGGATCCTACACCTACAATAATTGGCCACCCTATGAAGCCTAGGAGACATAGCAACTCTACCTAGTACATAGAAACAATCACAGGGAAGTAGCCAAAATGAGGAGACAAAGAAACATGTCCCAAATGAAAGAAAAGAACAAAACTCCAGGAAAAGAACTGAACAAAATGGAGATGAGCAATCAATCAGATGCAGAGTTCAAAACACAGGTTATAAGGTTGCTCAGAAAATTTGGTGAGACATTCAAGGGACTTAGTGAGACCTTCAAGGAACTTAAGGAGACCACCAAGGAACTTAGTGAGAACATCAACAACATAAAAAAGGACCAGTCAGAAATGAAAGATGCACTAACTGAAATAAAGAATAATTTACAGGATATCAATAGTAGAGCAGGTGGAGCCAAGAAGCAAACCATTGATTTGGAATATAAGGAAGCAGAAAACACCCAATCAGAACAGAAAAAAGAAAAAAGAATCCAAAAACATGAGGATAGTGTAAGGAGCCACTGGGACAACTTCAAGCATGCCAACATTCATAGGAATGCCAGAAGGAGAGAGAGCAAAAAATTGAAAACCTATTTGAAACAATAATGACAGAAAACATCCCTGACTTGGTGAAGGAAACAGACATACAAGTCCAGGAAGCACAGAGTCCCACACAAGTTGAACCCAAAGAGGTCCACATAAGACACATCATCATCAAAATGCCAAAGGTCAAATACAAAGAGAGAATCTTAAAAGCAGGAAAAGAAAAGCAGTCCATTACCTACAAAGGAGCTCCCATAATATTGTCAGCTTATTTCTCAAAAGAAACTTTGCAGGCCAGTAAGGAATAGCAAGAGATATTCAAGGTGATGAAAAGCAATGACCTACAACCAAGATTACTCTATCCTGCAAAGCTATTATTTTGAATTGATGGACATATCAAGAGTTTCCCAGACAAGGAAAAGCTAAAGGAGTTCATCACCACCAAACCAGTATTATATGAGATGTTGAAGGGTCTTCTTGAAGGAGAAGAAGAACAAAAATATGAACAATAAAATGGCAAGTAATACATATGTATCAACAACTGAATCTACCAGAACAAAAACAGACTCATAGATACAGAGAACTTTTTGTTGCTTGCCAGATGGGGGGTACTGGGGGAATGGGTAAAAAAGATGAAGGAATTAAGAAGTACAAATTGGTTGTTAGACTGATGAACCTCAAAGGGAAAGGGGGAGGGAGGGCGGGATGAGATAAACCAAAGAACTTCTATGCAAATATGCACAACCAATGGACGTAGACAATAGTGTGAGGAAGGCAGGAGAGGGGTGGGATTGGGGAGGAGGGGCTCAATGGGGGAAAAAAGAGGGGAACATCTGTAATACATTCAACAATAAAGATGAGTTAAAAAAAAGAATCAACAAACTTGATAAATCTCTGTGTTCATATTGGAAAGGAAGAAGTGTATTGTCTCTGTTTGCAGATAAAATTGTCCTATATATTAAAACCCCTAAGATTTCACCAAAGAAAATTGTTAAAATTAAAAAAGAATTCAGTAAAGTTGTAAGATACAAAATCAGCATACAGAAATCTGTTGTGTTTCTATATGCTAACACCAAGCTATCTGAAAAAGAAATTAAGAAAACATTTCCATTAATAGTGTCAAAAAGAGTAAAATACTTAGAAATAAATTTTTCTAGGAGGTGAAAGATGTGTACACTGACAACTGTAAAATACCGATGAAAGAAATTAAAGAAGACAGTGGAAATAATTAATATTGCTTAAATATTTATTCTACCTAGATCTATCTATAGATTTAATGTAATCCTTGTGAAAATTTTAATGACATTTTTCACAGAAACAGAAAAAAAACAAAACAAACAAAAAAAGACACCAAAAATGTATATGGAACCACAAAAGACCCTGAATAGCTAAAGCAATCTTATGTAAGAATAAAGCTGGAGGCATCACGTTTCATGACTTCAAATTGTATTACAAAGCTATGGTAACCTAAACAGTATGGTACTGGCATAAAAACAGACACATAGACCAGTGGAACAGAATAGAGAACCCAGAAATAAATTAATGCATATATGGTCAACTAATTTTCAACAGACTCCAAGAACACACAGTGGAGAAAGGAGAGTCTCTTCAATAGTGTTAGGTAACCACGTGCAAATGAATGAAACTGACCCCTTATCTTATACCATACACAAAAATCAACTCGAAAATAGATTAAAGATTTAAAATTAAGACCTGTAATTGTAAAATTTCTAGAAGACACACAGGAAAAAGCTCCCTGACATTGGCCTTGGCAATGATGTTTTGGATTGGATAACAGTTTAATATTATTTAGCTTTAAAAGGGGAATCCTGCCATTTATGACAAAATGGATAACTTGAAGGACATTATGCTAAGTGAAATAGCCTGATACAGCAAGACTAATATTGCATGATCCCAATTATATGTGGAATCTTAAGAAAGTCAAACTCCTAGTAACAGAGTACAGAAGTGGGGTGTGAGGGAAAGGGGCAGATGTTGATCAAAGAGTACAAACTTTCAGTGATACGATGAATCAGTTCTGGAGACCTCATGTACAGCATGGTGACTATACATTATGTACGGTATACATGCATTTTGCTAAAAGAATAGATCATAAGTGTTACCACCACACACAAAAGGAACTATGTAAGGTGGTGGATGTGTTAATTAGCTTGACTGTGGTAATCATTTCATAATATATACATATATCAAAACATCACACTGTATATTTTAAATATATACAATTCTGATTTGTCCATCATACCACAAAGCTGCAGAAAAACTTAAAAATGTAAAAGCTAGTGTTTTTTTCTCAGTGAAAAGTTGAAATATAAATGACTCATACAAATGTATGCTCAGTTATAATTTAGAAGTACAAATTAGCCCTGGCCAGTTTGGCTCAGCGGTTAGAGCATCGGCCTGCGGTCCAGAGAGACCCAGGTTCGGTTCCCGCTAAGGGCACGTACCTCGGTTGCAGTTTGTCCCCGGCCCTGGTTGGTCGTGCGGGTGGCAGCCACTCGATGTGTCCCTTTCACGTTGATGTTTCTCTCTCTCTCTCTCTCTTCCTCTCTCTCCCTTCCACTCTATCTGTACAAAAAATGGAAAAACGTCCTCGGGTGAGGATAAAAAAAAAAAAAAAGAAGTACAAATTAAAGTAATGAGAGCAAAATAAAAAATGATAAAGCTCTAACAAGGCTAAACAAGAAACAAAGGGAAAAGACCCCAACTACCAATATTAGAAATGAAAGAAAAGACATCACTATTGATCCCATGGCTGTCAAAAGAATAATAAAAGAATATTGTGAACAACTCTTGTCCACAAATTTGATAACTTACATGAAATGAACAAATTCTTTGAACAACATGAACTACCAAAGCTCACAAATGACCATCTGAATAGGGCTTGATCTATTAAAGAAATCAAACCAATACTTAATAGCTTTCAAAAAAAGAACACACCAGATTTAGATGGTTTTATTGCTAAATTCTACCAAACATTAATGGAAGAAATAATATTAATTCTCTACAATCTCCTTCCAAGAATAGAAGCTGAAGGAATACTTCCCAGATCATTCTGTGAGGCCAGCATTACCCTAATACTGAAATTGAATAAAGACATTACAAGGCCAATTTTCCTGTGACAATAAAACTAAATTAGAAAGCAATCATAAAAGTTAATTCAAAACAAAACAAACATGTTGAAAACTTTAAAATGCATTCTTAAATAACTCATTGTGAAAGAGGACAAACAATAAAAATTACAAAATATTTAGCACAAACTGTCATTAAAGGTTGCATATTAAAACTATGCAGTTAGAAGAGAATTTATAACTGCAAGAGCACTGATTAAAATTTTTTGAAAGATAGAAAATAAATGACTGTTGTTCAACTTAAGAACAAATAAAATGATCATAAACAGAAACAAAATATAAAAAGAATATTAAAATTAAAATTAAGAGTAGAAATTAATGAAATAAAATAAACAATAGAAAATTCACAAAGACAAATGCTTTTTTTTTAAGAAAAACTAAATAAATAGGCTTTTAGCAAGACTGACTGAACAAGGGAACAAAGAGAAAAGGCATAAATATCTAAAATTAGGACTAAAGAGACTTTAAAATCACAATAGCATGCAATTAACTTTATGTTGTTAAATTTTAAAACCTAAAGAAATGTTATACTTCTAGAAAATAAGTATTACGAAAATTAGCTCAAGAAGAAATAAGAGCCCTGGCCAGTTAGCTCAATTGGTTAGAGCATCATCCCCATATCCCAAGGTTTTACCAAGGTTGTGGGTTCGATCCCTGGTCAGGGCACATACAAGAAGCAACCAATGAATGATGTTTCTCTCTCGCGCTCTCCCTTCCTCTTTCTCTCTAAAATCAATAAAATAATATTAGGGAAAAAAAAAATAGGAAACCTGAATGAATCATGCTATTAAAAAAAAAAAAAAAAAAAGGAAATTTGAGCCCTGGACAGTGTTGCTCATCGGTTAGGGAATCAGCCCGCAGACTGGAGAGTCCCAGGTTTGATTCCCGGTAAGGGCACGTACCTCAGTTGCAGTTTTTCCCTGGTCCCAGTTGGGGTCATGTGGGTAGCAACCATTTGATGTGTCTCTCTCACATTGATGTTTCTCACTCTCTCTCCCTCCCTCTCTACCTCCCACTCTATCTAAAGATAAATGCAAAAATGTCCTCAGGTGAGGATAAAATAAAATAAATAAATGAAAATTTGATCTATAACAGAGATGATGTCACAAATCAACCGGGAAAGAATGAATTCTTCCATAAATGGCATGGAGACAATTGGCCATCCTTGTTGAAAAAAGTGAAACTAGATGCCTAGATTTTTATCATATATCAAAATTATTTCCAGGTAGATTAAAAACATAAATAGAAAACGCAAGACTTGTGAAGACATTTAGAGAAATATAGAAAAATGTCTTCAGGGTCGAGAAAAGATGTCTTAAACAAGACATTTCTCTTAAGAGAAGATTAATATTGATAAATGTGACTGCATTTTAATTAAAAACTTTGCTCAACAATAGCTATCATAAGCAAAGTGCAAGACAAGCTACAACAGCCACTGTGGAACGTCGTTTGGCACTCTCTAGCAAAGCCGCAGATATGCATACCTGATGACTGAGAAATTCCTCTCCCAGGTATGGTCCCTGGAGAAACTCACGTACATGTGTACCAGGAGACATGTGCAAGAACATTCACGGTGATATTGTTTGAAATATTCAAAAACTGGAGAGAGAAAATCACACAAATCAACAGTGGGATAGATACATAAATTGTGGACTGTTTATTTGAAAAAATACCATCCGCTGTGGAAACGAGGAACAAAAATTAATTTTACAAACATACATTGAGTCTAAGAAACAAGACAGAAAAGAAAAGCTACAAAATGATTTCACTTCTATAAAGCTCAAAAGCAGGAAAACACGAACCTATAGTGTTTAGGGACGCCTGTGTAGGTGACTAAACGATACAAGAAAACAAGAATGTATAAATAAAAATCAAGATTTTTATCACGGTTACATCCAGGAGAGGAGAATAAATATTAGGGCGGGATACATGGGGGATTTCTGGAGCTGGCAACTTTCTACCTCTTAAATTGAGTGGTAATTTCCATGAGGCTTCGCTTCCTAATTATACTGAACATTTATGCCTTAAACTCAAGCCACAGACTAGGAGAATATTTTTGTAATGTATATGACCAACAAATGATTAGCATTCAGAGTATATAAATTCAGAATATATGTATATTCAGAATATGTATAGCATTCAGAATACTTATGTGTGTGTATATGTGTGTGTGTATATATATATATATACATATATATCTGTGTGTGTGTGTGTTTTCAAATCAGTAAGAAAAGGGGGGCAAAGATGTGAACAGCAATGTGGTAAAAATATATGTAAGAATCTCAGTCTTATTAGTAAATTGTAGAAACTCAAATGAAAACAAATCAAGAAATATCACTTTATAGCTACGAGAGCAGCAAACATTTAAACACCTGACAACACCAAGCATCAGTGAAGATGTGGAGAAACAGATCTCTACTTACACTTCCAGCAGTGTGCTTTGGGGGCAGTTTGGCCATGTTTGAAAAAGAGCATGTCCTATGGCCCTGCAAGGAAGTTGTGCCCTTTGCAGGGGAGTCTTTATAACAATATTCATCCGTGCCACTGTTTGCATAGCAAAACATTAGAAGCGACTTGACTGTTCCTTAGTGAAAGAAGGAATAAATAAATCGCAGTAACACAATGATGCTACACTGTAACACGGTGCAATGATTGAGAGAAACTGGAAGCAGCCAGAGTTTCAAGCATCAAGATGGAAGAGCAAGCTGTAGAATATGCATAGCAAGACACCATTGATACAAACTTTGAAAACACGGGGAACAACACCCCATATTGTTTATGATACATACATATGTAGCAATCACATGAAAATATGCATGAGAATGAGAAACACTGAATTTGGGGTGGTGTTTGCCTCCAGGGTGGGAGGAAACACATCTAGAGCTTCAGTTATATCTGAAATACTTATTTAAAAGGGACCGAAGCAAAAAGAAAGTCTATCATTATAATTCACTGGATTAACAAATTAAAGTAGAAAAACCATATGATCATCTCAATCAGATTGAAAAAAGCATTTAATGAAATTCAGCAATACTAATTCATGATTTTTTTAAAAAAAAGCGTTGGTAGGTTTGGCTCAGTGGTAGAGCATTGGCCCATGGACCAATGAGTCCCGGGTTCGATTCCAGCCAAAGGCACGTACCTTGGTTGCGGTTCATTCCAGGCTTTGGTCAGGGTCGTGTGGGAGGCAGTCAATGTGTCCCTCTCACGTCGATGTTTCTCTCTCTCTCCCTTTCTCTTTACCTGAAGATAAATAGAAAAATATCCTCGGGTGAGGATTAAAAAAATAAATTAAAAAAAAAAAAAAAAAGAAACTCTTAACAAGCTAGAAAGAAAACTTTAACCTGATAAGAGTTATCCACCAAAAATCAATAGCAAATATACATAATGATGAAATGTTGGAAGTGTTTCTTTTAAAGTCAAGAGCAGACAAAGATGTCTAGAGGTCCAAGTAAGTACAGTATGGGTGTGTGGGGGGAGGGTAAATGTAAGGCACACTGAGATAACTGTTCGTGCTTATCAGATTGGCAAAAGCGAAATGGCTGAGAGCACCTCCTGTTTTGGAGGACCGGAGGAATAAGGAACTCTTTCACTGTTGGTGAGGCTATAAATAGACACACTTTGAAGAGTAAATTGTTCACATCTGGTAAAGTTGAAGATGTGCATGTAATGTGACCCCGCAAGTCTACCTTTAAATATTTTGATAGCAAGAAAATAATTAGAAAAACAACCTAAACGTCCATGAATGGAGAATAAATCAATCAAGGGCAGTTCATTCATACAATAAACTATAGCTGTTGAAATAAATGAACTAAACGTTTATGTATCAACATGGTTAAGTCTCAAAAACATAACATAAAATGAAAAACATCAGTTGCAAAAGGACACTGTCAGTATGGTAGAACTGATGAACATAAAAGCAATACTACATACTGCTTACAGTTATATATATATATATATGTTAAATGTATAAAAACTGGTATAGAATGATTTAAAAAACTTCAAGTTAATGGTTACCTCTGGGAAGGACAGAAATGGTGAGCACTTTAGCTATACCTGTCTTTTTTTTTTTCCTTAGAAAAAAGAGTGGGTTCCAACAAACACAACACAATGTTCACCTCTTAAATCCGGGTGGTGAGACATGATGAGATACATCTATTTGTGCATGCTTGAAATATTTATTGTTAAAATGATTCGTTTTTTTTTTAAAGATGAGAGATTGAAAAAGCTGTGATACATTCACCCAATGGAAAACCACTCCGTGGTAAAAAAGAAGAAAAATTTGCCTTTTGCAACAGCATGAATGGACCTAAAGGGTATTATGCTAAGTGAAATAAGCCAGACAGAGAAAGATAAACGCCATATAATTTCACTTATATATGGAATCTAATGAACAAAATAAACAAACAAAAAAATAGAAATAGACTCATAGAGAACAGACTGACAACTGTCAGAAGGGAGGGGGCTGGGTAAAAAAGGTAAAGGGATTAAGTAAAAACCAAAAACAAAACAAAACTCATGGACACTCACAATAGTGTGCTGATTGCCAGTGGGAAGGGACAGGCAGAAGAGGGTAAATGGGAACAAATGGTGACAGGAGACTAGACTCTGCCTGGTGAGCTCACGGTGCAATGTGGAGATGATGGATTGCAGAACAGCACACTTGAAACTGATATCATTTTATTGGTCAATGTAGCCCCAATAAATTCAATAAAAAAATAAATAAAAATTAAAGAAAGATACTCTCAACTTGTAATAATTCACATTTCCTTTCCATTTTCATATTTTCTATATTTTGTCAGTGTAAAAATGAAAAATTTAAAACCTCCATCCCTCAAGATGGAGGTGTAGGTAAGCATGATATCGCCTCCTCCCACAACCACAACAAAATTACAACTAAACTACAGAACAACCATCACTCAGAACCACCTAACATTGAGCTGGATGGAAGTCCTACAACTACGGAATTAAAGCAGCAGCCACATCGAGACTGGTAAGAGGGGTGGAGGCGGACGGGCTGGTCCCACACCCACGTGTGGCAGATAAAAATCAAAAGGACACCTTGGCTGGGAGGGTCCTCCCTGAGGACTGAGGGGTCCCTGTCCCACACCAGGCCAGGTTCAGGATTCCAGTGCCAGAAAGAAGAGTCCCTATAACATCTGGCTGGAAAAACCAGCGGGAACTGAGGCTGAGGGAGGCTGAGGCGGCTGAGCCCCAGGCAGCTCCTTAAAGGGCCCGCGCACAGACTTACTCGGACTTGCTCCCTCTGAGCTTGGAGGGGAGGCAGATTGAGGGGTGCCAGAGACATACAGAGAAGAACTCAGCTGTTTGGCCTTGGGAGGAGGGCTGGAGGGGCAGCTTTCTCATGGACAGAGGTGCTGGCGGAGGCCATTGTCCTTTGGTGAGCCCTTCCCCCACAGGGCAGGCAGAAAGCCACAATATCTGGGACCACAGCAACTTGGCTCACACTGTTTGCCCCACCCTGGTGATTCCGTGAGGCCCTGTCTCACCCAACTTTCAGGCCCACCCAAGCTATTTTCAAAGGCTTTACCATAGGATTGGCCTGTCTTGGATGCTGCTTCAGATTTTCCTAAAATCTCTCAAACAAGCAGCATCTGGTCTCAGCGAGCCCCATACCTCTCACCAAGTGGCCCCAGGCCTGGCACTAGAAGCAGCTAGCCTTGGTTCATAGCTTGGCTTTTCCTGGGCACCTCCAAGCCCAGCACAAGAAGCAGCCATCTGAAGACCACTTTGGAGCTTATGTCTGGTGGCCCTGGGTAGAACACAGGCACTGGCTGACCTTGCCCCAGAGCCAGCACACCCAGTGGACAGCTTCACACCACATCGAAACACCACCACCCAACCACCTCCACAAGTGACACACTCAATGAGCAGGCTCAGTGGGTACCAGAGCCCTGCTGAAGTAAGTCTTGCTCTGTGTGGTGGGCCCCTGCACAGCTGATCCTCCAAAGTAGTCAGAGACCAGTGGTCAGCGGAGGCACAGCCAGTCCTTGCAGCTGATCAGCCTGAGTAAATCCCTCCCATTGACCTGCCAACAGCAATCAAGACTCAATTATAACAGAAGGGTGTACAATCCACACTGGAGGTATACCTCGAGGGCCCAGCTGGGGTAATCAGGAAGATTGTGCCACTGGATCCTACAGGACACCTACAACAATAGGCCACCCTATGAAGACTAGGAGACATAGCAACTCTACCTAATACATAGAAACAATCACAGGGAAGTAGCCAAAATGAGGAGACAAAGAAACATGTCCCAAATGAAAGAAAAGAATAAAACTCCAGGAAAAGAACTAAACAAAATGGAGATGAGCAATCAATCAGATGCAGAGTTCAAAACACAGGTTATAAGGTTGCTCAGGAAATTTGTTGAGACATTTAAGGGACTTTGTGAGACCTTCAAGGAACTTAAGGAGACTACCAAGGAACTTAGTGAGAACATCAACAACCTAAAAAAGGACCAGTCAGAAAGGAAGGATGCACTAACTGAAATAAAGAATAATTTACCGAGAATTAATAGCAGAGTAGGTGAAGCCAAGAAGCAAACCATCAATTTGAAATATAAGGAAGCTGAAAACACCCAATCAGAACAGAAAAAAGAATCTGAAAACATGAGGATAGTGTAAGGAGCCTCTGGGACAACTTTAAGCGTGCCAACATTCACATTAGGGGTGCCAAAAGAGAAGAGAGAGAGCAAGAAATTGAAAACCTATTTGAAACAATAATAACAGAATACTTCCCTGACTTGGTGAAGGAAACAGACATACAAGTCCAGGAAGCACAGAGAGTCCCAAACAAGATGAACCCCAAGAGGCCCACACCAAGACACATCATCATCAAAATGCCAAAGGGTAAATACAAAGAGAGAATCTTAAAAGCAGGAAGAGAAAATCAGTCCATTACTTACAAGGAGCTCCCATAAGATTGTCAGCTTATTTCTCAAAAGAAACTTTGTAGGCCAGAAAGGAGTGCAAGAGATATTCAAGGTGATGAAAAGCAACAACCTACAACCAAGATTACTCTATCCTGCAAAGCTATCATATCAAGAGTTTCCCAGACAAGGAAAGGATAAAGGAGTTCATCACCACCAAACCAGTATTATATGAAATGTTGAAGGGTCTTCCTGAAGGAGAAGAACAAAAATATGAACAATAAAATGGCAAGTAATACATATGTATCAACAACTGAATCTACCAGAACAGAAAGAGACTCATAGATACAGAGAACTTTTTGTTGCTTGCCAAATGGGTGGGGGCTGGGAGGATGGGTGAAAAAGATGAAGGAACTAAGAAGTACAAATTGGTTGTTAGACTGATGAACCTCAAAGGGAAGGGAGAAGGAAGGGCAGGATGAGATAAACCTAAGAACTTCTATGTATATATGCATAACCAATGGACACCAACAATAGTGTGGGGAAGGCAGGATGAAGGTGGGATTGGGGAGGAGGGGGTCAATGGGGAGAAAAGGGGGGACATCTGTAATACATTCAACAATAAAGATGAGTTTTTAAAAATATCATAAAATAAAACCTCCATCCCTAATAGAGCCATATCTAGTTCCACTGCTATTCTATAAATACCTGGGTACATTGTAGGAAAAGAAATGTCAATTCTCAATGCAAAAAATGAATAAAAAATAATAATTCGGGAATCAAAAAAGGTAATTTAAACTTTCTTTAACCCCCAAAATAAAAAAATAAGCCAGTTTATTTGCAAAAGTAAAAAAAGATGAAATATCATAGCACAGTGGAATATCAGAATTGAAAGAAAACTCAGAAGTCAATTAATCTAGCTGCACCATTTCCCAAGAGTCCTCCAGTCTTGATTTACATGCCCCTGGTGATGGGGAGCTCATTACCTTAAGGCAGCCCACTTCAGTTCTGGACAGGTTTGCCTATTAAAACAAATTAATTACCCCTTATACTGAGCCAAAATTCTGCCTCCTTTTAGTGCCCATAATTCCAGCACCAGGGTTGTAGTTTTGCCCTCACATGGTCAACTGGGAGTCCAGACCGTTGGACCCTGGCCTTAGTTCTGTCATGACCTCCTGGGTAAGATTTCCAGTGTCTTGTTATCATCTCTCTATCAATTGCATGGATTGAATGGTCACTTCAGGCTCTGAAATTCAAGAATTCTGTAACATAAATGTATTTCCAAAACTTTGGCTCAGCAGAAACTTTTATAAAAATATAACTATTTTATTAAATAAAAGTCACCTCTTTAAAAAGTATGCATAGTTCTTTTAAAATGGCTTAACCTTTTGTCTTACAACTTGCCTGGCAAGCCTGCTTCATTCAGCAAAACTGGGAATTCAGTGCACAAACAAGCAAAGGCCTGGCCAGAGCAGCGGAGTGGAGCAACTCAAGACAGTAGCTCCCCATGTCAGCCAGGTGCACCCCAGGGCCCAGTGTGGCTCAGTGCAGAGGACCCTCCCAGCCTCCCTTCAGGGGTAGCCTCATAGCCAGCCTCCTAGGGAGAACTGAGAAAAAAAGGCCTTCACCCTGCCCCTTGTCCGGCTATGGAAACCCTTCATGTCATTCAAGACCCAAACAAATGCCAGTGCCTCTCTGGGGCTGGCCCTTCTCCTGCAAGAGAGTAAACATCTCTCCCACAGGCCTTTCCTTACATTTCTGATATAGCACTGGACATTTTTGCTGAACAAACTCTCACACCTTGCTCACTAGATGTCAGGCACCCTTCTAAGCGCTTTACATATGTTAACTTATTTAGGTAGGTGCTATTATGAATCCCCATTTTACAGATGAGGAAACAAAGGCACAGAGAGGTTAAGGCACTTATCTGACTTCACACAGATAGTTTTTAGCAGAGCTGTGGTTTGAGTCTGGTATCAGAATCTGTGCTGTTTTCTCCTACGGGGCTAGGCTGATTGGACTCCTTCTGAGCACTCATGTTTGAGTTGTTTACATACATGTTTTATCGCCTCCACTAGTTCATCTGTTTTGTAACCTGCTTTTTCTCACTTAACGCTTTATCATGTACATCTTTCCACAGAAAGATTATTCCACAACAACATTTTTAATGACTACTTAGTAATCCACTGTGATATGTTAACCAGCCCAGTCGTCAGATGTTTAAGTTCCTCTCACTTTTTCACTACCATCAACAATGTTTTGGTAAATACACTTATAATTAAATCTCTGTGCACATCCTCCACTGTTTCTTTAGGATCTGTTCCAGAAGGAACTGCTGGATCAAAGCATGCACAAACTTTTAAGACTTCTGATACATATTGCCAAATTAAATACCCCTGGAAGGAGTCACCAGCAATGAACGGGAGAACCTGTTCCCCAGGGTCTTGGCCAACCCAGGCTACAGTCGCACAATAAGAAAATAAGAAGTCTGCTTGGGAGGTTGGGTGGAGGGTTGTGTATCATTGTTTTAACTTGTTTCTTTGTTTATAATAAAATTTTTATGTCCTTATTGATTATTTTTATTTCTTCTTCTGTGACTATCCTTTGCTATTATTCAAATTAGCATGCTCTTTTCCTTATTGTTTTGCCAAGAAAAGAGACAGTGGTGAGAAAACACTTAGAAGATAAAATCCCACCTTTCATCCCCTTCCTGTGGGCAGAGACGGGAGCTAATGAGCATATAACATATCTTTGCAGACGTTTAGCAGAAGCTTTATCACAAAATAAACTCTAACAAATCTCTAGCCCCTGCCAGTCTCCAGGATCTGAGTGGTGAGGATGTCCTAGGTCACTCCCGACCCTGTCCTGGGTATTTCCTGCCACATCACGTGGCGGGTGTACACCCAGATGTGGGTGTCAGACCACTACCCAGGTCCAAATCTCAGGTCTACTACCACAATAATAGGACCTTGATCAAGTTGGCTAACCTCTCTCTGCCTCCATTTCTCCATCTATAAAATAATAATGATACTTCTTTACTGGGCTATGGTGAGGATCAAATAAGCTCATCTAGCAAACACTTAAGCTATGTGGCATGTAGCAAGCACTGAGTAAATATTAGCTGTTATTATTGTTGTTGTTGTTTTGTTCAGGGTTTCCTCTGAATATAACTACCCCACTCCATTCTCTTTTGTAATTCACATTGAAGGAGGATTTTCTTTGGGTATGTTATATACTTTTCCTCTGCAGAGAAAAAGAATCTCTTGAACCTTTTTATTCATTTATTCAGCATATTTGAGCCCTACTATGTGTCAGGACTCATGTTGGGCATTGGGGGTAAAACACAGTTCCTATCTTCAAAGAATCCCCAGATTAGACAAAGAAAGCAATATGTACACAAATCATAATAGCAGGTAGACTGGGAGAAGGGTTAGGCCATGTGTCAGATACCTCTTACGTGCCACTTTAAAAGATCTTGGCCCCCTTGTCATTCAAGCCATCACTGAGTGACCAGCTCTGCACAGGCTTGGACCAGCTTTCTGCAGGTGCAACCTGACAGAGCCAGGGCTGAGGCTGTGACATTTGCCTCTCATGTCCTGTGCTGGCCTTCTGTGAACTCCCAGGGAGAGGAATCAGAGGGGAGCCACTCAGGACCCATGTGCAACCTGGAAAGGGCAGTGGTTACTACCTTCCATTCCCCCAGGCAGACAACCCTCAGATTCATTTCTTAGGGCCTTGAGTGGTGGTCAATTCAGCAGCCTGTCCTTGTCTTGGCTTTCCCTCCTTCCTCACTGTACTCCCCTGGGTCCCCACACCTGCCCCTGGTACCACTTCCCAAATCAACACACACAAGCCTGCTCTTCAGGTTCTGCTTTCAGGGACCCCAGGTTGAAAGGTCCCAAGAGAGGCACAGCTAAGAGTCTGTGGGATTTCAGACAACAGTCTGGGTAGGCTTCCTGGAAAAGGTGCATTTGAGTGGAGCTTTGAAGCCTGGCCATGCATTAATGGGAGGAAAGGCAATAGCAAAGTCTTGGATGCAGGACTGCCTAGGTTACAAATGGGACAGGAGGGACTTAGATTCTCCAAAACATTGTGTGGATAAAGAGACTCACGAAAGATAAATGAAAAAAGAAGCAGGAATTATATCTTGAAAGGCCTTGAATGTTAGGTAAGGAGTGTGGACTTCCCTTGAAGGCAATGAGTGATGAAGGGGTCAGTGCTAGGTTTTAGAAGAACCACATGGTTGTGGTGTGGGAAGTGATGAACACAGGTAAAAGTAGTGTTGGCCAAATCTGACTGCTAGAGGAGACCCGTCCAAAGGCTCACGGGTGGTTCTGTTGAGAGATGGGAAGGACTGAACCATGGCGGGGCAGTGGGGATGGAGAGGGGACAAATGGGAAAGGTAGGACTTAATGGGATGAGGGTTGAGGGTGAGAGTAATGCTTACCCTATCTAATGTGCTATGTCAACGCCATTATTTGCCTCTTTTCATTAAGATACCCTGTATTAACTAACATCATTACTGTCCACGAGCAAAGACTCTTTCTGTTGCCCAAAGGTACAAGGCTCGATTCATTTACTCTAACAAATTGATGCTTTTTAGGATGATGTGAACTGATTCCCAAACTCCTCTCCACAGCCAGACCGTGGGTTCCTGGGAAGTATGGGTCTGGGTGGCTGGACAGACATGGTATGAGGCTGTGTGGCCAGGAAACTCCACTTTTAACAAGTGCTTGCTGAGACAAAGCAGTAGATTCGTCAACTAATACCAGCTGCTATAACAAGCACCCCCAAAGTATCAGTGGCTTAAAACAGTGAGTTCATTTCACATGCACACAGCGTCAATGCTGATGTTTCCTTTGGTCACACTGTGGAGCTCAGGCATTCAGGGTGCTTCCCGCCAGCATCTCCTCAGAGCCCTTCACTAGATCCTGGTAGAGGGTGAAGAATGAGGAAAGAGCGAGGGTGTGAAGGGCAGGGAGCCCCTTACCTACCCGCTTTGATCCAGAAGGGACTCATATCGCTTCCATCCACGGTCCACAGCAAAGGGCGGTCCCATGGACGGCAGGTTGAGAAGAACAGCTTCTGCCTGAGCCGCTGTGGAAGGGGCGCGAGAGTCTGTGGTGTTTGGCAGCGAACAAGACACCGCTGCTGCCCTCAAAGAGCTCACATCCTGGTGGGGGACATGGACAAGAGATTATGAAAAAGAGTGTGCCAGAGAAGTGCCATTCCGGTGGGGGTGCCCAAGGCATGGGCTCAGGGGACGCTTCCTGGAGGAAGGGACCTCCGAGCTGAGACCTGCGGGGGCATGGAGTCCACCGGGGGAGGTGGGACAGTGCTCCAAGCAGAGGCGGTGACCGTGCAAGGGAGGGAAAAACAAAGCCTGCTGTATTCGAGGAACTAAAAGAAACTCAGGTAAAAGACTGTAGGGAAAGGGAAGCAAGAGATGATACTGAAGAGGTAGGCAGGGGCCAGACTATTCATTTCCTCTGTCAACAAAGAGGTACTAAATGTCCGGGCTGTGCCAGACATTGATCTAGGCGATGGGGATAAAGCAGTGGATCAAATAGACAAGAGCCAAGATCAGGAAGGGCTTTGAAACCAGGAGAAGGAGGCTGAACTTGAGCTTAAGGGGACATGAGCCCCTGAAGGGATTTGGATTTGGGTGCCTTCTGTCAAGGAATTTAGGGCAGGGGTGGGGTGAGCCAGCACGATGGAGCCGTCCGGGCTACAGTCTGGAGTTGGCAGCTGTGAGTGGATCCAATTTCCGGCACTTGGGCAGGTGCCCTTTGCTGCAGATGGACTGTTTACTCTGCCATTTGTGGAAATCATTTCTGATCTTTTGCTTATTGTGTCAAAGATAAACACCAGCCGCCTGGCTGGTCCCCTGGGAGCAGGAAGCCTGTTCCACGGGGCTTTGGGGGCCATCGCTTCCCACTTGAAACAACCTGTTATTTCCTCTCTTGAAAGAGGCTCATATAATGATAGATGGATCTCCAGTAACTATAATACCTTCCTAATGGTTAGAGAAACTGGAGCCATATAGCAGGAGTGCAGTCTGGAAGAAAAATAGGAGAATTAGAAAGACAAGCTTTAAAATATAATGGTGTTGTAATGGGCAACATGAAACACACAGATGCTATTAGAATTCTGCCCGTTGCATCTGAAGAACAACATTAGCTGGAGAGCGGCCCCCTCTGCCAAGAGCCTCTTCTTTGCCCAGGGTGGATGCTGCAAGAGCGTTTGTTGAATGACTGAACAATGACAATGTTTGTTGAATGACAAAATCCACAAATACAGTGTACTGTACAGTGGTAGATGAGTTCCTACACATAGTGCTGGGGTCTCTGAAGGCACTGGAGAAATGCATGCTGATTAAACAGATGATTCTAAATGTTCAATCCACAGGGAACTCAAAACCTGTGGGAATTTACCATGCTTTAGGCCCCGTGTCTAGTGCTCCACGAGGAACGGTTCATTGAGCTTCAAAGCCACATAGCTACCGGGTGGTAGCTCTGGTCATTATAATAGATAAATATGAAGATTAAAGACACAGAACCCCAAAACATGTGTGTATGCAAATTAATGGTCCAAGGAAGACAAGAGAACCAGCATTGTATCCCCTGATGGCAACCAACTTCGGCAAGTCCCATGATGATGACTGCAAGGTGTCCGCTTGAATTCTCCTTAGAGTGCATTTTCCAAAAACATGGCCACAACAATGTTTCATCTTTCACATGCTCTTCTCCAGCCACTGTCCCATCAAACAATGGGTTGGGAGACTCATCCCCTGCCCCTTGAATCTGGGTGGGCCTGTGACTGCTTCAAGCCATAAAGCACAAGGCAAGTGAGGCTGTACAACGCCCTAGGCTGGCCCTAAACAGTGATACAGCTCCACCTTTCTCACCAGAACATTTGTTCTTGGAGCCCTGAATCACCAAATAAGAAAGCCAACTGCCTGGAGGCTGCCATGCTGGGAGGGAGCCAAGCCACCTGGAAAAGGCTCATGAGGCGATTCAGTGCTGAGCCCAGCCTGCATGCTAGACTTGTAAGCAAATTCACCATCAGAGGATTCGGGCCACCAGCCTTTGAGTTGTCCTTGCTGAGGTCCCAGATATCATGGAGCAGAGACAAGCCGTCCCTAGAGTGTCCGATCCAAATTCCTGCCCCACAGAATCCATGAGCTTAAAAAAAAAAGTCTGAAATTGTCTTAAGCTGCCAGGTTTTAATTTTGTTCTATCGTGTCATAGGCTGAGTCGTGTCCCCCCAAAAGTCATGTGTTGAAGTCCCAATCCCCTGTACTTCGGAATGTGGTTGTACGAAGATTGGATGTTCAAGAAGGTGATTAAGATGAAATGAAGTCATAGGGGTGGGCGCCAGTCCAATGTGACGGGTGTTCTTATTCAGAGGAGGAGGTTAGGACACAGACATGAACAGAGGGAGGACCACGGGAGGACACAGGGAGAAGACCATCGACAAGCCAAGGAGAGAGGCCCCAGAAGGAACCAACCCTGCCGACACCTTGGTCTCAGGCCTGCAGCCTCCAGTCTGTGACATTTCTTGCTGAAGCCCCCCGTCTGTGCGACTCTGTCAACGGCAGCAGCCCTAGCAGATGAATACACACAGAAATAGCAACCGGAACATCAGTTCATACTCACTGGTCCCTACTGCCAGCCAGGCCCTAGACTGGGTTCTGGGGTGCTGGAGAGGGGAAAGAGACATAAATAATTACAGAGAAAAGATGAGGGGCGTGCCAGGAAGCCAGGACGTCTGGCTGCCGAGAGGAGGTGACTGGCCGGTCTGGAGGCGTCCAGGAGTGCTTGAGGAAAGGCCAACCTTGAGCTGGACCTTAGTGGGACAGTGGGCGTCCACCCAGCAGAGAAGGGAGAGGGAGTCCCGGGGGACCAGGCTGAGGGAAAGCAGTCCTGCGAATGGGCTTGGAGGTGCGGGCGAAGGAAAGAAAGAAGCTCCCTGGTCCCCGGGCACTTCCCGGAGGTGCCGTGGAAGGAGGCCTGGGTTGTTCACAAGGGGTCTTGAACATCGTGCTTCGGAGTTTTCTGGGTGTGTTTGCTGGTCCCCCAGCTGGAGAGTGCAGAGAAAGCTCACAGGAGGCCTGTGAAGGGGGCCGTTTGAAGTCCGAGCAGGCGGGCGGTCAGCCCGGCAGCACCGTCCCGGGAAGGGGTGAGCAGTGGAAGGACCTGCCCGGATCCGGCTGCCTCTAGGGCTGCCCGGCTGCCCTGGCTGCCCGGATCCCGGCGGCCTCTAGGGCTGCCCGGCTGGCCCGGCTGCCCGGATCCCGGCGGCCTCTAGGGCTGCCCGGCTGCCCTGGCTGCCCGGATCCCGGCGGCCTCTAGGGCTGCCCGGCTGCCTGGCTGCCCGGATCCCGGTGGCCTCTAGGGCTGCCCGGCTGCCTGGCTGCCCGGATCCGGCTGCCTCTAGGGCTGCCCGGCTGGCCCGGCTGCCCGGAGGGGGCGGGGCGTGGGCGGCTCAGAGCCCACATGAATATACATGATCCCGGCCTGGAGCCGGCTGCCTGCGGAGCAGCGTTTACCCAGCTTTATCTTGACAAGGTGATGTCCTTCAGCAGAGGACATTATATGGCTCTTAGTTCAGCAGTTCTGTCAAGTCCGAGGCAGGCGTTTGATTTCCGCTTCATACATATGCTTAGGTGCCGGGGAAGGCGGCCGGAGAGGGGCAGGGAGGCCAGGAGGGAGGTCGGCCCCGAGGCGGGCGCGCGGGCTCGCCTCTCCGGCTGCGCGGCTCTGACTTACAGCTGACTTTGGCCGCCCTGGCCGTGGGCTGCATTGTAACAGCCCTGACAGCGCCAAGGACGGGGGCCAGTGCTGGCCGGGGGCTCCTTCCCGCTGTGCCCTGGCCCGCTGGGGGACGCAGAGAAGTCTCCTTCCCTCTCTGGGTCACGGGTAAGCGAAGGAACTGCCTCAGCGGTCAGCAAACTTTTTTTTCAAGTAGCTTGACCCTGCCCTGGCCGGTTTGGCTCAGCGGTTAGAGCGTCGGCCCGCGGTCCAGAGAGACCCGGGTTCGGTTCCCGCTAAGGGCATGCACCTCTGTTGCAGTTTGTCCCAGGCCCTGGCTGGGTTGTGTGGGTGGCAGCCACTCTGATGTGTCCCTTTCACGCCAATGTTTCTCTCTCTCTCTCTTCCTCTCTCTCCCTCCTACTCTATCTGAACAAAAAATGGGAAAATGTCCTCGGGTGAGGATATAAAAAATTAAATTAAAATAAAGTAGCTTGACCCTGATTTCAAACATAATTTAAACAGATCACAGTAAAACTGCTCTGATTGAGGATAGGCGGAGTTGGCTTCCCCGCCCCCTCTCCCGCGCAGAGGAGCGCAGATGGAGAATCCAGCCATCGGTGATTTCCGCATGCTCTAGGCCTTCATTTTGGGATGTGAGAACCTCTCCTCAATTTCAAAACGTCCCACTGACCCCACACAAGTGGGTAATTGTACTTTTAGCCCCGCTGATCAAGAACATCAATGTTTAATTTAAAAAAACAACTACTCTGGGTTTTTCTATAGCAATTCACGTAGACTTGTATTTAATTGATTACAACATCTATATTAATATTAAAATAGCAATTCATGAAAGTTTAAGATATATTCAGTCCACCGCCATATTTCTGAAGTGTGATCCTCAGAACATCAGTCCTTGCAGGAGCGTCACTCCACAGGCCTGTGGGCACTGGGCTCATCCCGCATGCTTGACCAAGTGGCAGGCTCTCGGGCCCATCTGGGAGCTCCTGCTGCAGGGTCCGAGGGTCTGGGTGGGACCTCAGTCTGCATTTAAAACCCTCAGGCTCTTCTGGGATACAGGTGGTTTTGGGACCCACATTTGAGAAACTCCAAGGTAGATGCTCTGTTATAAAAGAGAGAGAGAGAGAGAGGGAGAGGGAGGGGGAGAGAGAGAGAGAGCACGCAGAAACATTCTTTGGTTAATAAGATTAGGAAACTGCATAGTCTCCACCTCCCTTGCCCCCTTGAAGCTTCATAATAGCATCATAAAGGATCTGAGGGGTCCTGCAGTTTCTAAATTTATTTGACCACTAAGTCCAGCTCATTGGTCCGTGGGCCAATGCTCTACCACTGAGCCAAACCGGCCAGGGCACACCACTTAATTTTTAAATATGTTTTGAGAAGCATTAGCTCATCAACAAGGTTTGATGATATACATGTCAGTTTGGGGTCCGCTGCAATAATATCTTGACCTATTCCATACATGTTAATTCTCTCTCTCCTCTGTTAGCTTTTTAGTGCTCCAAACCAGGACAGCTCATAGGGAAGGGACAGGGCCACTGACGAACATGCCTCCTCTTTTCTCCAGCAAAGAGTAAGAGCTTCTTGCTGTGAACCAGCCACCCTCGCCCCCCTTGGACATATATGGCATTCACGGAGTCTTCCTTATTCCTCCTCAGATTTACACCCCATGTAACAGGCACATTAAAGAACCTCTTTCCGGTTTTACAGAGACTGGCAGTATGTCATAGTGATGGAACAGGAAGACTTTGGAGTCTAATGGATTTGGGTTCAAATGCACTTAATACCACCAGTGTGGCAGTGGGCACGACACTACACCTCTCAGAGCTTTCATCTTGTCTGTGAAATAGAGATAATAGCTGGCTGAGAGTTTCCTTGTGAAGACCCAATGAGAACAGAAGCAATGCATTCAGCACAGTGCCGGGGGCACAGTGAGTCCTCAGTAACGAGGGTGATATGATTATTCTTTACAGCATCAACAACAATATGGGCGCATAGATATGGGCAGTAGAGAACGGACGCTGGTAGAGGTGAACCAAACCAGCTGGAGATGCCCAGCTCAGTGGATAATGAGCTCTAATGATAATGTTTGCGCTTCTACTTAGGCTGGTGCTTCTCAAACTTGGCTGCACGTTAGAATCACTTGCAGCTCAGGCCCATTAAATCAAGCTCTCTGGAGTGCAACCCAAGCATGAGGGTTTGTTCAGTCTTCAGCCTTAACTTTTCTTCCGAGTTCAAGGCCTATGCGTATGTCTATTCTCCTTCTCTTCTTGGATACCTCATCTTCAACATTTCCAAGACTCTCTGGTCCTCACTGCACATCTGGACCTCTTCCATTGTTCCTGCTCCCAATGAATGAATGGCACCCAGTTCCAAAAACCAGAGTCGTAGAAGTCTTCCTTGACCCCCACCCCCACCTTCACAGCTTCTGTTGAGGGTTGAATAATTCAGCTTCTCTCCATCCTCACCACTATCTATCATCCAGTCCAGGACACTAGCGTCTCTCAGCTGGATCACTGCAACAGCCTCCTGACTGGTTTACATATATCCAGTTGGGTCCCCCTTCTCCTAGCCTCAGCCAGAATGACCTCTAAAGACAAATCTAATCATGCTGTACACACACACACACACACACACACACACACACACACACACTCCCATTGCTTGTAGGAAAAGGACCAGACTCCTTGTCTACATTTTCCTCTTTGCTCCCACCTACTGGCCATGCTCCCTCCCTCCCCAGAGCCTTTGCAGATGCTGTTACCTCTACTTGAAGCACCTTCTCATCCACCCCTCCCTGGAAAGTTCCTACTTGACCTTCAGAAATTAGCTCAAGCAGCCACCTTGACCCCCAGGGCCAGCTCAAATCCTCTTCCTCTGATCTCTTCCTAGCACCTACCTGCCCTGCATTGCACCTGTTAGAGCTGAGAGTTCATTTGTCTTCTGTTTGATTAACCTCCACACCTCCCACCGACTCCATGTTCCTTGAAGGCAAGGACTGTGTCTGTCTTGTTTGCCATTGTTTTGAGTACATAGTAGGCCCTGAATACATGTTTGAGTCTCGTTCAAGCAAAGCCATTACAAACCGCTTTCCTGGAAATTTTCCCATCTGTGTTCTTACTGGTGGGCTTCAATGGGGATTCCCAAAGAATGTGGAGTCATAGGTATGAGTTTTAATTAACTCCAATAGGCATTTAATGTAGATTTAATAAGACAGTTATTGTATGTTAATTAAATGTCAACTGATTGCTAAAAGGTTTTTGCAATTATTGAAGTTTACTAATTATCTAATAGATAAATCAGTTTCCCATGTAAATAACTAGCATTACATAAGTAATAAATATGCCATTAGATTCTGCATATTAACATATTGAAACTAGAGGTTAGCCCCTCCGGGAATTCTTGAAACTAGTGTCCAATCTGGGGAGGGACGGCACCAATCACTGCGTAGCTGTTACGCCCCATCCTTTGGGAGACAGTGGGAAATCGGATGCAAAGATGAGCAAGCTGGAAGCTTGAGCCACTTTTAGGAATGCTACCTTGTCGCGCTTTCCAAAAGCAGAAAACTGCTCGCAAAGAGGGGTCTGGTAAAGAAAGGTCCTTCAGGTCCTTTGTAAAATAGGGGCTGTATGATTCCCTGACACCCCCCCCCATCTGTGCCAATCATGAGCAAGCACAGAGTGTGTACACAGTGATGGAAGCATCTCTCTGTTCTCTCCAGGACTGGTGGCCCAAACCCTGGCTCTCCCCCGATCACTGTGTGACTTTGGAAGAACCTCTTTCCTCCCCAAGCCTCAGTTTCCCAATCTGGAAAATCTACCTCACATGGTTGCACAGTTGAAATGAGGCAAAGAGCCTATACCTCTGAGTGAGGAGCAGAGAGAGAAGGAAAGAAGAACAATGGAAAGAAACACGAGGATGTTCTTAGAAACTGGAAAATTGTCAGCTCTCTACCACATGCTGGGTACTGTGTCGGGCACTGTATTTCTCCTTTGATCCCTATTCATTCTCCAGCATGAGGTAGTTTGTATCATCTCCATTTTAGAGATGAGAAAACAGACAGAGAGAGGCTAAGGAACTGACAAAATTTACACAGCAAGAGCGTGCAGAGCCCTGGAGCCCGACTGCAATGCTGGGCGTCCCTCCCCACCCGCCTTCCCACCACACGCACCCTTGCCCTGCCACCTAGGGTCACACGGGATGAAACTGTATCCTTCTAAACACAGCCCTCCCTAAATGGGAGAAAACGCTAAATCCAAGTTGGCATTTACTGTTTCCGGCAGCATTCCTCAGCACCTTCCATGTACTGTATACGCTTTTTAAGTTCTTGCAATAACCCTGTGAGGTGGGTGCTGCTATTTTACAGATGAAAAACAGGAATCACAAAGGGACTTAATAATGCACTTGAGGTCACATAGCTAATTAGAGCCGAACCCAGATTCTGAACCCAGGCGGGGAGTCTGGCTTTAGACTCCGAGCCAGGGCCGGGCAGCTCTGATGCTTACAGGGCACCAAGCAGGAGCGCAGATGGAGGCCCACATCCCGTAAGCCTAACATTGAACATTATAACGACGCGGAATACGATACCTTAACAAATACATATTCACACGGACCTGGAAGGCAAGATTTACATCGAGATTCCTAGACTCAGCAGAGTTCCAGGCGTGCCGCAGCTCAGCTGCCTCCTTTGTCCACACACAGCACCCGACGTCCTGACCACCCCTCGCAGCGTGAGCTGCACTGGGAGGCCGGGCCCAGGAAGAGGCCCACGTAGGCCCTGGAGGCGGGTGTGTTGCCCTGTGGGCAGGGAGCTCCGGTGTCCAGGTGCCTGGAACACAATCTTCATCTAGCGGAAGAGTGGGGCCCCAGGAGGGCACTTCCCCCCAGATTCCTCACTCCAGAGGAGGCCGGGGCAGCTCCCTGAGAGCCCGCTGAGTGGTGGAGCTGGGTTTGAACCCAGGCCATCTGACTCCAGAGCCCAAGAGCTTGGCATCCCCGAAGGCCCTGGGGGTTCCCCTGTTTGGGGGACAAGCCGGGACTGGGGAGGACGGAGCGCTCTGCCTTTGGCAGGACTCAGGAGTGCTGACCCTTACACTTCGCTGCCGGAGCTCCAGCTTCCTCTCTTGCAAAATGGGACAACTTAACTACTTTATTTTGAAGAATTATTGTAGCACGAAATGACAATGTTTGTAAACACTGAGTTCAGTATCAGACACATAGTAAATTCTCAATCGATAGCAGAGAGGGAGAGAAAGAGAGAGAGGGAGCTCTATGTCTTCTCTGTGTCTGTCCTAAGACCATCCCGGGCCTATCTTTCCACAGTTGCAAGTTCTCCAGCTCTGAACCCTGGGATACCCTGCCTTTATGTCCCAGTCGGGCCTCGCCTCGTACCCCTCTCTGTCCCCCACTGGCTCCACACGGCCAACAAGCTGAGGCCCCACAGCCACAGCACAGCCAGGCTGACCGCCCCGAGGGCACCCCCAGCCCTTCTGGGAGTCCAGACAGAGCCTTGGATACCGACAAGTTCCATTTGCAGAAACTCTCTTTCCTCCTGCGAAAGGGACTTTGGGAAATTCTCTCCCTTTCAGTGGCCAGGAGGCCAGAGGGGTTTTTGGCCAATGAAAACTCAGAGAGTAAATAAAGGGGGGCAAACCCCCCAAAGGCTCCCAGGACCCCTGGGGTCAGAAGCCAGGCTCTGCATTTATGTGCAAATGGCACTGGATTCGGGATTAGGGATTATCAAATACCGAATTACAAGCAGCTGCCAGATCTCTTTGTCCAGAGGGATCAGGGAGATTTCTTGGTCTCCCCCTGCTCCCCCCTCCCCTGGGCCGCAGAGGCAGAAGGCTAGAGGGACTCCTGCTCCCCGTTGGGGAGGGGTGAAGAGGGGTGGGGAGAGGCGGGCCTCCAATCAATAGGCAGCCCACGTGGCCCAGCAGCGAGGGCAATCGATGCACCTTCCTGCTGATCCCTGCACATCCCTGGGGTGGGGTCGGGAGTGGAGCACCTCACACCAGCTCTGGCTTTTCCCCCTGCCTCACCTGGCCCTGACAAAGAGACCGTTTCAGACACATGTCCTCAGGTGTAGTAGTCCCCATGAAGTCTTTCCATCTAATGACCTATTACAGCACCTTCAAGTCCACTCTGCAAACTTTAGGGGATCCCTGGCCACAGTGACTCAGCTCCAAGAGCAGGGGTGAGAACTCGGGTCCAGCCCAGGGCTCGGCTCTGCACGGGGACGTTTGCACTTGGCAGCCAGGAGAAACCAGGCCAGAAAGTCACATAGCCTGCAGTGTTTGGGCACCTGTCTCTACTAACTGCTGATACAGAGCCAGAATTTTTTCATATTAAATACTTAAAATGACCTTCACAGGTAGGAACAGTGATCCCCATTTTAAAGCTGAGGCAGCTGAGGTTCACAGGAGTCTGGTAGCTTACCCAGCACTCTTGTCACTGAGCAAGATGGCAGCGCCAGGCCTAGAGCCCTGTGACTGCCCCCTACTTCCCTGGGCCCGGGGCAGTTCCGCCGCCCAGCCAACAACGCTGAAGGCTGCAGAGAAGTCAGGACACGCCCCAGGCTGGAAGCTGTGTGTGCCCTGTGAGGGTCACACAGCTCTGGACCCCGTGTGCCTAGGGTCACTCTCCCCGGGCAACTCCTGGAAGGAGCCAGTTCTTGACTGGCTTCCACAGCGGTTGAGGCAGCCCCGGGTGTCCCCACCCAGGGGATCCACAAGAGCTCTTGCAAAGTGGCCCTGGGCTGTCCTGAGGGGACGGACCCCCTTCTGGCCCCTCAGGAGGTGGGGATTACAGACCCTGCGAGGCCTGTGGGGCAGCAGGACTAGGCTTTGAGTTTGCAATGCTTAGACTGGGGAAGTTCTCCCGCAAAATTGCAAGCGGAAGAGTATTAGCCAGGGTTCAGCAAAAGTGGGCTGGAAAGTAACACTTTTGCCGGATAGCAAGAATTTTGGGTTTTGCAGGCCACACAGAGGCTTGGTCACCTACTCTTCTTTGTTTTTCTCTACAACTCTTTCAAACAGGTAAAAGCCATCCTTAGCACACAGACCAACCGAAAGCTGAGGCTGCCCTCAGGCCCCACATCTAACCTGTCCCCCTCCCCCGGGACTGAGGCTGGGTCTGCATTTATGTTCCAGCAACTTTTGTATCTCCTTGGCTCTAAATGAATGGGTGTGTGGGGGAAAGTATTTGTAGCTAAGCACATGGCGACCCTGAACCAAAGGCTAGAGTAGGTGCCAGGGTAGGAGCCAGTGAGGGCTGACAAGGCTGGAGTCCGGAGCCAGGGCAGGGCCAGAAGCTCAGCTGCAAAAAGGCTGGGCAGGGGCTGGTGCAGCTGTGATGGAGCCAGACCAGATCCCACACTCCCCTCAGCGAGAATCAATAACTATTTGAATTTCTTTCATCTGTGCAGGGATAGCAACACAGGCAAACATAGAAAGGGAAAAGACATTGATCCTTCCCAGCTGCTGCCAACCCCTCCCCACTGTTCTCACCACCAACCCCCATCTTGCCATCTGGCCTCCCCTCCCCCAGGCCTCCCCTCTGGACATCAGCTCACAGTCCCACACTCAGACACCCAAGGAACCTCCAAGGCAGCCAGCACGCAGGGATATTTTGTCCCCACAATGGAGCCCATCCGGTTGGTATACATGAGAGGAAGCCACCTCTCAGCTTGCCCCAAGACTGGACAAGCCTGGGCTTCCCTGGGTGAACCGCCACCTCCCAGAGCAGCCCAGCTTTTATCCCCTGTAGCTAGTCCCCCACCCTGCTAGCTTCAGGAATCCATTTTCATATTCATGAATCTGAGAGACAAAGCAGGTATTTCATGATCGGTTTCCAGTGCAGAGAGTGATTTCAGATTCAGCCAACATTGGAGTGGTTCCCTGAGGTGCTGGATAATGGATTTCATGGGGAGAGACTGGAGGCAGGGAGCATGGTTAGGGGAACGAGGCAGAGGAACTGATGGGAGATGACAGAAGCTTGAAATAGGGTACGAAGAAGGGGGACGGATTGAAGCATATTTGTGATATAAAATTAGTAGGATGTAATGATCGGATGAGGGAGAGGGAGGACTAAGATGACCCCCAGGTTTCTGGTTTGGGTGTGTGGGTGGCAGGTCATTCACGGAGACAGACGCAGGAGGAGAGGTGGGTTTGCAGAGGAGTATGGTGAGCCTGGCCTTGGATACTTTGAGCTGGAAAGCCTAGGCGTCATATAAGGAAATGTCTACACTGTAGACTCCACAGGGTTGTTGTACGAGTCTAAATATCAAGGGGCAGCCTGTACTTTAAATATAACGTGGGCTTTCTCATATCTCCCCATCTTCTTGTAGACCCCTCACTCCTTTGGGACCCTGGCTATACTTGTTCCAGTTCTCTACTGACCACCCTTCCTCTTTCGGGGAAGGCTTTAGACCCTGGACCTGGTCCTTTTCCTACCCAACTCATTGTTGACGTCTTGAGGTTCCAGATGGGGAATCCTTCCCACATGCTGGCTTGTCAGTTCTTGGCCTCATTATCTCTAGTTTCCTCTCTGCCATACTTGTCACACATTAGGGCTGTCACCACCAGGAAGTATACCACCTCTGAAATCACTTATTAAAAATACCCATTCTCCAATTAAAATACATTACCATCCTAGTTTCCATGAATACCCTTATTTGATCTAATCGAGACTCTAAGCCATTGGTATCTCCACTTTCTTTCTTTTTTATATATAACTTAGAAATTATCATTAGCTGCATGTAATGGAAATCCAACTATAGTGGTTAAACCAACTAGAAATCTATTTCTCCTTTTCCTAACAAAATATAGACTACTTGGCCCAGTCGGTGTGGTTCAGTGGTTGAGCATAGACCCATGCATCAAGAGGTCACCGGTTCGATTCCCAGTCAGGGCACATGCCCAGGTTGTGGGCCAGATCTCCAGTGGGCGGCATACAGAAGGTGGCCAATCGATGTTTTTGCTCATTGCTGTTTCTCTCTCTCTAAAAATAAATAAAGAAAAAAAATTTTTAAGATACTGAGAAAGTCATCAAACTCCTTTTGGCTTCCTGATCTGCCACGTTTTGAGGGTAGCTTTCATCTCCATTAGAGTAAATAGCATTACTAACCCAACGCTTTGCCCCTCCTTTGGGGGCGGGGGGTTAGCCATGCTTTGGCCAATAGGATGAGGCAGAAAGTGACTATGTGACAGTTAAAAGAGACTTTGTGCATTTCTGCTTGCTCTTGGGCTTCTCCCATTGCCCATAAGAAAAACATGCCCCCAGGAGGGTGAGAGACATTTGGAGCTGCACCACCCAAGCTGCCACAGCCTGAAGCAGAACTGTCCAGTCTCACCTCCAGCAGCTGAATTACAGCCAGCCAGGAGTTTCATGGGACACTAAGCATGGGGGTATTTGTTTTGCAGCATTATTGTGACGATGGTTAACAGGTGCTCTTATGATCTTAAGATATTAGTTTTACCTCCAGCCTCTCCATCTCATCAGAAGAATGAAGGACAAAGAGCAAAAGGCACATCCTAGATGAATGTTTCCTCTTTAAAAACCCACATAGAAGCCATACCCAGCAACTTCTACTTGTGTCTCCTTGGCCAGGAGTGTTTCACAAGCCATTCAAAATGAAAGGGTATGTAGAGAAGTGGGTATTTTTAACTCAACACACTGCTGCCTCAAGACAAATCAAGGTTCCTTTAGTACCTGACTTTACTTTCCTGCTCATGTTGCATAGATTTCATAGTTTGTCATTATAGTTCTTTTCAAATGTCCTCAGCTCCCTTGCCCATCCTTCTAGTCATTACACTCACATGACAACAGCCCAAACTTGAATGAGCCCACTTTTCCCTCCTTACAACTTGACCCAAGAGGCTAAGTGAAATGAAGAAATCACACAACTGGATAGCCTGGAGTCACCATGAATCAATAATCACTTACTTCAAAAGGCAATGCCTAGAAATCTTACTTCATTGGAGCTTAGTTCTACATGCCCCAAACTCTGTATCTTCACTCCTCTCTTCAAATCTCCAATCTTTCTCCACCCCTTCATTCTCAGCAGGTAAATTTTTCTTACAGTTCATAGAGAGACAGAAACCATCAGATTGGTAAGTCCCTTCACTTTACACCACCAGATCTTCTAATTTGCTGGTAGCTGCACTTTACTTACCAACTCCTGCTTGTTCTTTATGGCTAAATCTATGTCTTTTTCATGAAGCTTTTCCAGACGTCTCAATCCCAATTAGAATAGATTTCCTGGGTTTGCATACTGATAGCACCCTGCACTGATCATCATTATAATTATATAAAGATTTGTATAGTTCTTGCTGGTTGTCTTTCCACCCCATTTATGCACTCACTCACCAAATAGGTGTTGAGTGTCTGGCATTGTTTTAGATGCTGAAGTGGCAGCAATGAACATGAGGCTTACATTCTAACCTATGAGTTCCAAGAGGGCAAAGACCATGGTTACCTTTTCATGTGTTTTCCAAGTGCCTGACACCTATTAGGAGCCTTGTAAATAGTTGTTGAATCACATGACTTATAAAACCAAAAGGGTAGATGAGCAGGTAGTGAGTCCCTGCTATGGCTATAGGGAGCACTAACATTTAAAGATAAGGAGAAAGAAACAATAGTCTACCACTAACAGGAAAAAGGAGCATTGGGCAGATGGAGGAGAGCCAATCACACACAGTGTCTCAAAAGCCAAGAGGAAAGAGAGTCCATGAGTAAAGGCAACTGCTCTGTCTCCAGTCATGGAAAGACTAAAGCTGGGCTTGTCTTAAGGAGAACATAGATTGTTTTTACCAGAGAAAAGTAATGACAGCCAAAGTCAAACTTGGTCAGGTAGAGAGTGCATGAAAGTTCAGAAACAACGGCTTTCTTAAGAAGCTTGTCCAGTTTGTTGAGGGATAATTTGGTGAGAGTAGCTCACTCGGACTCATAGAAGTATAGATCTGAATGAGTTGGAGTTGGTCAGCAAACACTGTAGTTGCTCATTGATATATATGGTAAACATCGGTCTAGTCTGGTGTGCATAACATAGATGGACTCCCTGTCCTTTTGTGGAGAGAAACAGCAAACAAACACTTACATAAGGAAAAAGATCATGTGAAGAAGATAAAATAGGAATAATGAGCTGGAGGGTGACTGGCATGTGTTAGCTCGGAGGGTTCGAGAAGGACTCCTTGGATGGGGAGGGGGGAACAGGTGACATTTGAGGTTCAACCGAAAGAATTCAAAGGAAGAAGACAGTAAAAGCAAGTGTAAAGACCTCAAGGTAAGAATATATTCAGCATGTTTTAGAAATAGCAAAAAGGCTACTATATAATTGAGGTGCAGTAAGTGAGGGAAATGAAGTCAGAAAAGGAGGCAGGAGCCAATGCTTACAGAACCCCATAGGCTACGATTAAACATTTGAGTTTTGTTCGAATTGGAATAGAAATATGACTTCAGCTGTGCTGTGAGGAGGAAGCAGGGGGGACAAGAGTGAAGGTAGGGAGACCCGTGAGAAGATGGAGGCTGTATCCAGGCAATAGAACTTGTAGCAGAAGAAATGGTGAGAAGTGTTCAGATTCTAGATATGTTTTGGGAGTTTAATCACAAAGACTGATACATTAGAGTTTAGGGCAAAAGAAAGGAGAGAAATTAAAAATGACTTCTATTATTTGACACTGTATTGGAGATGATAGGTAGTACAATAAGGCAAGAAAAATAAATAAAAAGAATATAGATAGAAAGGAAGAAATAAGCCTGTCTCTGTTTGCTGAGACATGATTGTCTGCATAAAAAATTCCAAGAATCTCTGCAAAAGTTACTAGACCATATATAAAAATCAACTGTTGGTCTGTAGACCAGCAATAAACAATTAAAATTAAAATTTTTAAAGAACCCATTTATAGTAGCACACCAAAATACATAAAATACTATTATAAATCTAGCAAAATATTGTAATATCTGTCCGCTAAAAACTACAAAAATGGAAAAAAGAATAAAATAAGTGGAGAGATATGTGATGTTCATGAATTGGAAAATACTGTTAAGATATAACATATTTCCAAATTAATCTATAGATTCAGAAAAATCCTTATCAAAATAGTAGCAATTTTTTTATAGAAAGTAACAAGCTGATTCTAAGCTTTATATATATATATTTAAAAAAAGAAACACAAAGAAACTGGAATAGCCAAAACAATTTTGAAAAAGAAGAACAAAGTTGAAGAAAGTATGCTACCTGATGTTAAGACTTCTTATAAAGCTAGAGTAGTCCAGTCATTTGGTACTGGTGAAGGAATAGACACAGGATCAACAGAACAGAATAGTGCCCAGCAATAAACTCCTACATATGTGGTCAAATGATTTTTGACAAGATGCAAAGACATAGGAGAAAGGATAACTTGACAAATAGTGCTGGAACAATTGCACACCCATATGCCAACAAAATAGGAAAAAAATTGATCCATATCTTGTAGCACGTATAAAAATGAACATAAAGGATCATAGGTCTCATAAGATTTCTAGGAAAAAACACAGGAGAAGATTTTAAATTAGGAAAAAACTTCACAGATGTCACACCAAAGTCATGATCTATAAAAGAAAAAAATTAATAAACTGTATTTCAACAAAATTAAAACCTTCTGCTCTTTGAAAGACACTGTTAAGAAATTTTCAGTAAGCTTGGGAGAAAATATTTGCAAAGCACATATCTGATAAAGAACTAAAGAACTCTTAAAACTCAGAAATAAGAAAACAAACAACCCACTTTTTAAATGGACAAAAATTTTGAACAGACACTTCACCTAAGAAGATAAAGGGGGAAAAAAACATAACATATAAAAAATATCTAACATTATTAGTCATTAGGAAAATGTAAATTAAACCCAAAATGAGATAGCATCACACACCTATTGGAATGGCTGAAATTATTTTAAAACAGACAAAACCAAGTGCTGACAAAGATCTAGAGCAACTGGAACTCTCATATATTACTGATGAAAATGTAAAATGGTATAGTGACTTTGGAAAACAGTTTGGCACTTTCATATGAAATTAAATATAACTTGCCATATGAACCAACCATCTCACTCCTATTTACCCAGGAGAAATGAAAACTTATGTTTACCTAAAACCTGTATGCAAATGTTTACGTAAGCTTTATTTATCATAGTCAAAAAATGGAAACCATCTAGATGTCCTTCAATGAGTAAATGGATAAACAGACTGTGGTATATCCATACAAAGGAATACTACCCTGTAATAAAAATAAACATACTAATGATACATATGCCCATAAGGATGACTCTCAAATGCATTAACCTGAGTTAAACAAACCAGACTCAAAAGGCTACATACTGTTTGATTCCATTTATATTATATTCTAGAAAAAGCAAAACTATAAAGAAAGAACACAGACCAGAAGCTATCAAGGAGCTGAAGACAAGGGGAGTGGTTGACTACAAAGGGGTTCAAAAGATTTGAGGGGGCTGAGATGATGGAAATGTGTATCTTGATTGCTGCAACAGCTAAACAATTGTATGGGACTGTCACAACTCATGCAACTACATCCTTACAAGGGTGAATCTGACTGTGTGTAAATTATACTCAATAAATCTGACTTTTAAAAACTGATTTCTAGAGGTCTAGGTCATTTCAACTAAATTCAAGCATCCAACAGAAGTTGGTTTCATGAGGAAGGGAAGGAAGGAAAGAAATGCATAAATACATGTTAGAACTGACTGGTGAGTGGTAGCTGGCTGACTAACTGACCAGCTGGTTGAACAGACAGACAACCATCATTAGAGTAAAGGGATGGACTGGGCTAGACAGGACAGGAGGCTGCAGAGGACAAGCAGCTGGTCAGTGGCAAGAGCCCTCCCTGGACTTGGAGTTTTACTGCTTGGGTTCCAGCTTCAGGTGTGTGACCTGAGCAAATCCTATTTCTTCTCATGTAAATGGGCATAATAATCATCTTCTCCAAAATGACTATTTTTATTCACTTAACAAACGTTCACTTAGCCCTGGCTCTGGACCAGGCATCCTTCTATGTGCTTTCCTTATTTCATTTCATGTAACCTACACACCTTCATGCTCCTGGTTCACAGAGGAGAAACCGGGTGCAGACAAGTTGAGCGACTCACCCAGGGGTACCAGGGAGCAAGTGGTAGAACTCTGAACCAGATGAAATTGCTGATATTTAGGCACTTCTGACTAACAAAATATAGCATTTTCATCTGGTTCAACCTAATCATAACACTGTTCGTAACCCCTGTTTATTGAGTCCTTTCTGTGGGCCAACAGTACCCCTAGATTGGGATGCATTATCTTATGTAATGTTCTCAAAAAACATTCTGAGCTAAGTAATAGTGTTCCTATTTTACACGTGAGAAATCAGGCTTTGAGGGGCAAGCGCCTTACACATATTCCGACAGTAACTGGGACCGAGGCTCTTCGGTCTGTGCCTTCAGAGCATGGAGCCCCTCTCTTCCCTGCTGGGGAAAAGCCCGTTGCTGAGCCAGGTGTTCACCTCCCATTCAGCCGGTCCTGGAAGTCCTAGAATCGACCCTCAGTCCTTCCAACCTCCCCCCACCAAGTCCTCCTCCGCAGAGGTCCCAATAAATAAAGGAAAGAGAGAAGCCATTGGGGAGAAGCGGTCAGACTCTTCTTTTCCAGGAGTTCAGGACTTTCTAAACCCTTTGGCCCCGTCAATATTTCAGGACCAGGACTGTTCTCGCCTTCCTCTCCCTCCTCGCACCCCTTCGCCCTCTCCATCTCTTCGTCCAGGGCTTTGCAGCCCTTCCAGGCCGGACAGCTATGCCAGCCTGGTTGGGGAAGGTTTAGGCATCCAGGCGGCCCTGTTTCAGCATCTGGGTCCCCAAGCCTTGGCCTCCCGCCCCAGTCCCTGGCTGTCCCCAGCCCAGCTTCGGGTGGTGACAGGAGGGCAGCTTTGGTGACTGTCGACTTCTTGTTCCTCCGCTGGTGCATTGTGGGGTCTCCGTGACTCGGACCCCCCACATACAAGGCTGACCTCTGCTCCCAGCTTCTCAGGGCCTGAGCCCAGGCCACTCAGAGCTGGAGGAAATGGCTGTTGCTGCTATGGCAACGAGGCTTTGTGTTGTCTGCCCTGAACAAAGAGGGTTTTCTTGTCCCTTTTTAGGTCCCAGAATGGGGGAGCAGCTGCTGTGGGGCTGGGAGGATGCTCTATGGTGTCTGATAGGCCCTCTGCCCAGCATACTGTGAGCACCAGACAGCTAAGAAAAGCCTTCTCCATCCCATCCACTTCGGATACTCAGAAGCTGGGCACGGCACATCTCTAGTTGCCTGCTTTTGCCTGTAGCAGATCTCCAAGTAGCATTTTCCATCCTCATGAGGATGTCCCCTTAGGTAGATATGTGAAAGAGAATACAGAGTATATAAAACACAGCTCCTTCCTCTAGTCCAGTGAACCATGTGTGTGCATGAACCTACCCTAGCCCAGACCACTGAACATTCAGAGAGGGGCAGGAATTCTTCTTAGATCACACAGCCAACTTCAACTGGACTGGAGCTGGCTCCCGATCCTCCTGACTCTCAGTCCAGTCCCCAGCCCGAGCACCCCACCATCTCTTTCCAGTCACTGAAGCCTGTGATTCAGTCTCAATATCCTTCCTTTCATTGTCAGAGTATCCAGGTGGCTCCCAGGCATCCACCCTGACACCAAAGACCCCTTAGGGGCTTGCAATGCTAGATGTGTAGACAAGATGACCGCTGGGCACCTAGCACATGCCCAGCTTTGGAATGTCATCCAAGTTAGATCCCAAGCACAGGTCATGGAGACAGAAGGATCAAAGATAGGGACTGAACCTTGAACTGAGGACAAATGGCAGGATAAGGTACAAGGGGGAAACAGGCCTGGCAGAAGCAGCATGAACTCAGTATCCTGAGTCTGAGGCAGGCCCCACCTCCCTCCAGGCCTCACCTGGTTGCACCAGCCACCCCCCAGCCACTGATGGGCAATGCGGCTTCCTTCTGGCACCAATCAAGAGAACTCTGCAGGGAACCCCTGTAAGTGTCTAATTTTGAATGCATGGACAGGAATCGATCCTCTTCTATGATGTTTCTCGGTTGTTTCTAAGTAAACTGCACAGTGAGGAGTTTGCCTGAGCTCCCGTGAAAATAGCAGACCGCTGTGAAACAGGAGAACGTGGCTCCTGCAGCAGCGTGTGCGTGCCGACGTCACGGCAGCTCTTCCTCGAACCTGCTCAGCGACTTTGGGCAGGACAGTTCTCGCAGCCTCCTTTTCCTCCTCTGTTCCATGCAAAGGTTCAGGACATCTGAGCTCTCTCCCAACCCTGAAATTCTGTGGCACCAGGATTCCGATGGTTTCTTTTGCTATTAAAATGTAAATGATTTGGGGCTGTTTGGGGAACAGTGCGTTATAATTAGCTAGGCTGTCTCAAATATTTATATAGACCCAGCTTTAGGAAAAAACATATATATATTTTCTCCATACCTCTTCTCTCAGAATCAACAGCCGGCTGGCTCTGAAGAGTTCGTATTCTGGATACATGACCTTGGGCAAATCACTTTCTGACCTCTTTGGGCCTCAGTGTCTTCATCTTATCAAATGCATCTAATAATAGTAGCTGTCTCCCTGGGAGGTTGTGTTTTCAATGTAGCAAAGTGTAGAAAGTTCTCAGCCCAATGTTTGGCAGATAGTAAACACTCAAGAAATAAGAGTGTGACCATTAGCATGTCTCGAATAAATGGGAGAGTGCGTGAACGAATGGATGAGGAAATTGCAGGGTAGGGGTGCTTTCGTTCTAATCCCCACACCTGCAGCTTGACTCAGGCAGGTATGACTCTGGGGTGTAACTTCCCCTCCTGGGCTCCCCTATGGGATCAAACTGAAGCCACCCTCTGTGGGTTTTGCCTGATGCCACGCCCTCAGCTGGCTTCCTCCCTTCCTTGCCCTGCTTCTCCTGCTTCTGGATTCTCTCACCCGAGACTCCTGGCTCGAGCAACGTCCGCCCGCAGTCATGCCTGGAGAGAGAAACGCAGGAGCAAGATCCAGCAAGGAGGACGTGGGTGGGTGGGTGGAACGTGTGGGGCTGAAGTCACGGAAGTCCAAGGAGGAAAAAGGAAGCCCTGTACTTGGGACGGCTCATCGCCCTGTGGGTGGGCCACACCCGAGGCCTGCAGGGAGAGGCAGGCGCACCAAGCCTGGGCGAACATGTTCTCTCTCCTGAGAACTGGGGCTTGGGGATGCGGGCCAGCGAGTTAGTTTCTTCGGTCTGGGACTGTATCAGGGGTAAATGAACATCAGACGGGTCTGGCAGGGTGGCCAGCCAGGGCCAGAGCACCGTGGCAGGAATTCTGGGGCACAAAATGCATGGGAGCCCAGGCTGCAGGTCGTGGCCTCAACATGTGGACGGGGGATCCCAGGCCCAGGAAGGAGGGATGGGCAGCAGGCAGGGAGGCCAGCAGGAATACAGGGACAAGGCCAAGTCTTCATAATAGATCTGGGAGAAAATGCTTAATTTGTCCAAGAGCCCGAGTTCCTAAGCTGGGACATGGGGAGAGCCTGGAAGGACCCACTACCGCGAGGCAGTGCGTGGGTGCTGGTGCCCAACCCCTGGGCTCCTACAGCCAGGGGCCACCGCTGGAGCAGAGCTGAGTCTGTGAGTGGGGGCAGAGCAGTCCCTGGGCAGAGAGGAAGCTCCAGGGCCAGGACAGGCCGGGAGACTGAGGATGTCCCCGTCCAGGTGAGCCAGCCTGGCCGCCTGGCTCGAGCCGAGTCCTCGGCCCTCCAGGGCCCTCAGCCCAACAGCCTCGAATTATCCTGCCATTAGTGGTGATCCATCCCTTCTGAGCACTGTGCCATTTCATCACACCATCTCAGCATCCAACATTAGGAGATAACTGCGCTCACAACATATGTCATTACTCATTAAGGGACTTTTTCTGGATTATGGCTGGGGCTTAATGACTTGTTAAAGATGTTTAACACTTACAATTTTGTTTTTAATTTAGGAAGCAGCATGATCAAACTGTGCCCTGAGACTCTCTCCTCGATTTGGTGAAATCTGGAGATGGGCCGGCTCCGCGGCTGTCTGTGCAGGGGAGGTGATCTTAAATTGAATTGCAGCCCTCCGAGGGGTGTTTGCCCCATCAGCGGCTGCCAGGAGCTGACATGTTAATGGGGCTGAGGAAACAATGGGTTTCAGAGGTAATTGCTGAAGCAATGACTTCCAGGCAACATTTGACTTAAAAAGAAGTGTTGCTGCTGCCGCTGCCACGGGAGGGGCGGGTGGGGGCTCTGCCGCAGGCCTGTCTCCAGACCCAGCCAGGGTTGCTTACCTGCAGAGCTCAGGTGGGCCTGCCCCCTCGGCACCCCCCCCCCCCCCCCGGGCTGGCAGGCCGCTTCCTGCCCCTCCGGCCTTTGGCCCTGTCTGTCGCCCACACTGGGGTCGTTTCTCAGGCCACTGCCAGGCCGAGGGATTGGAACAGAAAGTTCCTGGTGAAGCCCTCCACAGGAGCGAGCTCTGGAGTGAGCGGGGACCCAGTCCACACTTGTCGCCACCTTGCGGGAGCTAACTCCGTGGTTTGTGTTAAGCCACTCTGTCCCTGCTGGCCTCCGCGCGCCTCACCTGTGCGACTCCCCAGATTTGTTGTGAGGGTCCAGTGCGACACTCTCGCCCAATGCTTCGCTGGAGACCTGGGTCACGGTAAGTACGCAGCAAATGCTAGAAATGGCCAACATTTCGCCAGCACTTTCTAGTCCCAAAGTCCGTTCCGAGCACTTTGAGGGTATGAACTCATTGACCCTACCCTCTGAGGTAGGAATCAGCATGTCCATTCTGCAGGTGGGGGAGCTGAGGCTCCGCGAGTTGAAGTGCGGAGCCCGAATGCAGCTGACGCCCACGTCCCCGGCCAGCACACTGCAGCTCGTAGCCAGTCTTACTGGTTGAGTGGCTCTGAGCAGCCGCTTGTTTGTCTGCAGATCGGGCAATGACGAAGCCACAGCTGGTCCTCCTCTGTGTCAGGGTGCAGCAGGGCTTGTTGGAGAGTTCCTGTCCTCCGGGACCACTGGGTCCTCTAACGGAAGAGAAATCTGAGGTCCTTGAAGCCTCTTTGCTTATAAAGAAAAAACTTGGGCAATCACATAAGAAATTCCAGCCAACGTGCGGCTGTCTGCAATAGGAAATAGGTCAGAAGTACATTCTGGGTACAAGTGAGTGTAACACCAGTCCAGACAAGAAGATGGGCGAGAGGAATGGACCCTGAGCCTGGTGCTTTGGGAAGGACAAGCCAGACTCAAGTTCAGAGGAGTAGACTGGGTTGAGATTAAGACCCTGAGTGAATCTGATGCTCACTGGAGGGGCTAGAGGAAAAGTTCATTAAGTCATTCGTGTACGCGTGCATGCGTGCATTCAATAAATATTCACCTACTAAGCATGTGACTCTGTCCTGGGCAATGGTCCCTGCACCCCTGGGGCTCACAGCTACTATCGACCAGTGCTTACTAAGTGCCAAACTCCGCCTCCGTCTCCTTCTGACCCTTTCTCCCGAGCCTGCCATAGGCCTCAGATCTTGTGGCCATGGCTATAGATTTTGATGGTCATAGGCCCCCTCACTGTCCAGTCCCAGAGACCTCTGGGTGCACCTCTGCCCTGGACCATGGGGCGGAGGAGAGCCGCCAGCTTCCCCACGGATGGCCCAGCCCGTTTTTGATGAATCCAATAGAAAAAGAACACATTTATACTGTCACAGAGCAAATAGAACTATGACTCCTGTTTCGCTAGTTTTGTGTGTGTGGTGCAATTTCGAGGGAGAACGTTAATTTAAACAACAACAGTGTCCCTGGAAGAAAAACAACGCCTTCACGGCGCGCACCTTCGTCAGGGAACGTCAGCACGGCCGTCGCAGGCTTTTCGGTAGGAGAACATCGTTCACGTGGATCTCACCCGGCTCTTCCCTAGTTCTTCCTTACTAACTGTTCAAATCATCTGCTTCACTATTTATGAAGCAAATTTCTTCTTCCGTTCGATTGCTTTTCCCACCGTCACAATTTTCTCTCTGGCAATCTGCAGAGCAGGTGAGGACCTGTGCTTCCCACAGCCCGGTTCGTGCGTGTTTATGGCCAGAGGGAACCAGAAAACAAATGATCCCTGGGGACTCTTCCCGCTGGACCGGTGGTGGGCAACGATGAGGTGCCAGGGGAGGGGGTAGAGGCCCCAGACACTGTGGTCCCACCCAACACCGCTCTTTCCCCTCAGGGAGCCAAAGGCACCAACACGTGGGCAGCCTCTGACACGAAGCAGAAGCCTCGGAGAGGAGCCCCCGGGCTCACTAGAGAAAGGGGGTGGGCGCCTCTGGCACTAGTGTGGGGTGTTTACTGACATTATGTAATCCCCCAAATAAACCCCCTCTTTAGGAGAAGAAGCCAAGGCTCACAGCGGTTAAAAAACAATAATCATTCAATAAATACATTTTGATGTCCACTCTGGGCAGGCACTGGGCTGTCCAGGGAACAAAGCAGAGACTATGGAGCCAGCATTCTAGCTGGAGGTGGGCAGGAAAACAATAAACACGGTCGATGCACACGCTCAGGGTAAGGGGGTTGGAGGTGCCTGGGATGGGGGGCGGGGGGCTAAGAAAGGAATGGCCAGGCAGACCTCACCAAAAAGGCGGCATCATGGAGGTACGCGTGTAAACTCTGTGGATATCTGGAGAAGAGTGTTCTCAGCAATGGGACATGAGGTGCAAAGGCCCTGTGGCTGGGGTAGTGAACAAGGGGGAGAGTCTCTAGAGAGGTAGTCAAGGAGGTCAAGGCGGAGATAGGGGTCACGGGGCCTGCTCATGGAGACTTCCCAGCCATCGTAGACTTTGGCTTGTATTCTGAGTGAAGCGGAAGCCACAGCAAGTTTCTAGCATGGGAGAATTGTGATGGGAGTCGTTTTTTCGAGGCTATCTCTAGTTTTTGGGTTAAACTGCACTGTGGAGGACCCGGGCGGAAGAAGCACCATCAGTGAAGAAGTTAAGACGGCTGCTGCGATAACCCAGGAGAGAGGATGGTGGTCCAGGGTGCTCCCCGCGGGTGCGACAGATGAGGGGAAAAGGAAAGTCCAGCTGGTCGCCACGTATTTTTGGCCTGAGCAACTGGCAGCACGTGTTCGGATGAGATGCTATTAGACACCCAAGAGGGGATTTGGGTGTCAGGTGGATATTTGAGTCTGGGGTTAGGACCTAAGTTGGGATGGGGGCATACGTTTGGAAGTCATGAACTCAGGACGGTAATGAAAGCCATGAGACTGGCTGATCACAGGGGAGAGAGGCTAAGAGACAGGAGGAGGAGCCAGCACTGGGGCGCTCCACGGGCAGGAGGCTGGGGAGCAGAGGACGAGCCTGCAAAATGACCAGCAGAGTGGCAGAGAGGTCGCAGAAAACCATGGCCAGGAAGCCAAGTGAAAGAAAGTGTTTCGAGGAGTAAGAGGAAGTGGTCAGCTATGTCCAAGGCTGGTGAGGTGGGAAAGGACATGACAGACAATAGGGTTGACCCATGTGCCCAAGTTCCCCCACCATCACACTGCAGAGTTTGCCTAATTCACTCCTTTTCAGAAGGGAACCATTCAGAGAATCCTTTTTTTTTCACCCATGAGATGCTCTGACTAGGGGTCTCTGACATTTTGGCCAGATATGCGGGAGACAGTTTAACGTAAAGAGCAGACTTTGGGATCGTTGTACTCTGGCCAAGGCCCTACTACTCCTGGAAACGGAACCTCAGATAGGTCACTTAACCTCTCTGAGCCCTGCTCTCTTCAGGGAAACAGGGATGAGCAGACCTGCCTCTCAGGAGTGATGTCAAATACTTAGCACAGTGTCCAGGTACCTGGTACACAAGAACAGCTAATGGCCCTGGCCAGGGTGGCTCAGTTAGTTGGAGCATCATCCTGTACACCGAAAGGTTGCAGGTTTGAGTCCTGGTCAGGGTACAAACAGGAGGCAACTAATTGATGTTTCTCTCTCCCATCGAAGTTTCTCTCTCTCTCTCTCTCTCATCAATGAAAGCATTGCCTCAGGTGAGGATTTGAAAACAACAACAACAGATGGCTAGTGGCAGCGTGGGAATCCCCCATTATCAGTAGGCCTGGGCAGCTCCCTGCCCTCTCTCCCTCCCACCCTCTGTGAAACGGGGAGCCCTCCTCAGTAACCCCAGTCGCTCGTGGAGAGGGCATTGACCACAAGGGGTTTGACGAGTGCCTGTTCTGAGCTAAGCACACACCACGGAGGCCAGTGGGCAGAGACAGACCTCTGGAGGGACGTCTGGACTGTGGACAAGCCCTGCAGGGATTTCTGTTCAGAACGGCACCTGGACGGTTGCTGTAAGAAGGGTGCCAGTGAGTGGCACTAGTGTGCATTTCCCAGAGGGGATGGAGGAGAAGGGGGCTTGGGTTCCTGCCCCCAGAAGCACAGCACGCTCAGGCTTACCCCCAGGATTGTCCGTGGCTGTGGGTTGGTAGTCCGTGTCCCCAGAGAACAACAGCAAGGGTATGTCCAGCCTGTGCTGTGCATAGGGGTAGATGACGATGTATATGCAAATGTGTATTTTTACATACGCACAAGTGTGGGCTGTACAGGGTGTGGCTGCACATAGATGTGGCTGTGCATGGGTACTCATGGGTACACAAGCGCCTTCTCGGGTGAGCACGTGTGTGCAGTGCTGAAGTTTATCAGCTATTCCTTGCACGAGCTGGTGTCTAAAAGGAGCGTTGGGCAAAGGCCAGCTGTCTGAGGCTAGCACCCCAGGGGGAGCGATTTCTTGGGAGGAGGAAAGTGCCCGGGGCTCTGCTGGCTGGGCTGTCTCCCACATCACACAGGAATGTGCCTGCTGCCTCCCCTGCCTGAGCGGCCCTGTCCTGCCAGGATGGCAGCAAGTCAGCAGGAGGTGCCCACCTGGGTCTCCATGGCTAAGTCCCAGAAAGCCTGTCTCTGTCCAGAGCTGGTGATGGCCTTACGATCTTCACACTGAGGACACGGAGTTCGGAGGAGTGGGAAGTAGGGGACACACCCAGGTGCCAACCAAGGCCACCGAGGCACGGACTCCATCTACCCTAACAAGCCTGGGGCTCTGTGCTTCCCTCTGCAATAAACCAAAGTCACAGCTCCCCACCTTCTGCCCTTGGAAATGAATCATTTAAGATTCCCTTTTTATTCCGGAACCTCTCAAACAGCCTCATGAGCTGTGAGCATGTCTCCCAAGGTAAAATTTAAGGCAGCTGCAAAATGCCTCGATATTTTCAGAGGCCTTATTGTGCTTAAACTCGTTAGAGAGGCCGTGGAGTTAATTAGTATATAGATTTTCCCATAGAAAGCTAATCTCCAGAATGATTTCCAGCCACTGGGTCCGTAACAGACTGCAATCTATTTTCTTCTCAACTTCATTTTTCCCAAAGAAAAGCCCAAATTGCAGTGACCAGATGACTTCCATACCTGGTCCCAGCCCACCCCCTCAGGGGTCTAGATCCCCCAAAGCCAGCTGCTTCCCCACAATTCTGTCCAACGCACCAGCTCTCAGCCAGTCGCTTTCATTTCCATAGACCCCGCGCTGGCCGGCCGAGCTGGGAGCGAGCAAGGGGTGCAGAGCGAGTGGGCTGAGGGCCCCAGCGGTGTTGCAGGGATAACTGCCTGGACCTGGAATTGGGTAGTCCTGGGGACCCCCAGCCTCTGCCCTTCTGGCAAGTGATTTCGCCCCTCTATACTTCGTCTCATCAGTAAAATCAGGATAGTGATCATTACTCTATAAGGAGTATTATAAGGATCATTACATTGATTTTTTTTTTTTAAGCGATATTTATCAGTGCTTCGGTTAGTCCTGGGCTATACGTACTTTATATCATCATACTGAATTCGAATTATTTCCCTATGTCGTGGGAGAAAACTCAGGCTCAGAGAGGTTGAGTAACTTGTCCAAGGTCATGCAGCTAGTAAGGACACAAGGCTTCGAATCCAAGTCTGCCCAATTCCAGGCGAAATATCTCAGGAAAAGTGGGAGTTGCTGCTATCATTATTCCTACGAATACAGCTACTACTATTACTTGTTCCCCACGCTTCTGAGACCAGCCTCATATTTCATAGCAATGAGATTCTGCCATCCCATGCTCCTAATGGCAGAAAAGTAAGAGAATTGCAGTCTTGGCACTGAAAAATCCCTTAGAGACTGAAATCGGTTGCTACCCCATTGGATAGGTAGGGAAATTGAGGCCCAGAGAGGTTTAACAGATCCACCAAAGTCACTCACGGAGGCCAGGGCAGGGCAGGCCCCAGAACCGCTGACCGCCGGCCGAGCCCTTCCTGCGCACAGAGCCTGGTGCTTTGACGTGACAGGACTCAGAGCGCCTCTCAGAATGTGAAGCTCGGTGATGAGCGGACACCTGGCAGCTGCGTGACGGCTGGGATGGCCATGAAGCCCTCCGCTGCATGAAGGCAATCTCAGTCCTCAGAGATCCGCACGCGCCTGAGCATCCTTCAGAATGCGATGCCTTCGTGCACTGAAATGCACTTCCCTGCCTTATCACACATCTCCAGCCCCACACAGCAGCCCCGGGCTGGGGAGGCGCCTCAGGCGTTTGCACAGACGCTGCTGTTTATCTGAAGCCCGAATGCAGGCGGGGCGGGAAGGTGATGGGGAGCAATAGTTGGCGATGAGGAAGCAGCACCTGCCACCCAGACACCTCTCCCACCACCTCAGACCTGCTGCCTGAACACTCCTGGCCTTAGGAAGGGATGACATTTGCTCTTTCGACCAGTCACCAAGGGAGGGAAAATGCTGGTTTCTTTGGGGAGAAGCCAGCAGCTTCCCCAGAACTGGGTTTTCACCCCATTGAAATTCTATTTAGCAAATATTTACTGACCACCCAAGAGCCAAGCCCTGTGCTGGGTGAGCTCCCACTCTGTGACCATAAATGCCTCCTTTGTGCCATAGCTTAGGATGGCGGTCACCTGCATGCCCCAGGACCTACTGTGTGCCAGAGCCTGGAATGGCCGGGCCTTTGTGGTAAGCCAGGTCCTCTCCCGTGCAAGTGCCGCTAGCCCGTGCTCAGTGCCCAGCGCTGGGGCAGAAAGCTCACTCAGGGACCGTCCTGCACGTAAGGCCTTTGCAGTTTGGGAAGAAAGACACATGACCCAGTAGCGAAAATACCCTCTGGGCCATCTCTTAACGGATGGCTTACAAACTCCTATAGATGCCCAGCAGGGTGAGAGATTCATTCTGCACAGGGCACCAGGGAGCTCCCAGAGGTCGCCTTGACGCGGGCCTTGAAGGATGAATTGGAGTTTGCCAGACAGACAACAAGGCAAGAGCATTCCAGGAAGAGAAACCGCTGGCAGAAAGGCAGGGACTGGCACGTTGGCCAATATTAGGGGGAGAGAGAGGTGGGTGAGGACAGAGCAGGAGAGGACGTTTCAAGGGGAGTCCAGGGCCATCTCCTGGGGCTCAGCCCTGCTCTGAGGAGGGTTACGGGTCTACAGAGGAACCTTACATGGGGAGGTTCTGGGACCCCACTCCCGCTTCAACCAGACGAGCTCCATATGTATTTATTTCATGTATTAGACATCTATGTAAGTGTACACTTGAAAATTAGATTTGGCAGCTCAAAAGGAAGGAAGGAGGGGGAGAAGGAAGGAAGGAAAAAAGGAAGGAAGGAAGGAAGGAAGGAAGGAAGGAAGGAAAAAATAAAATGTAGAGTCCAAATTTCATAGGATATAAAGATGAAGAATATTAGGCCCCAAGAAGTTAACTGGCCCACACAGGGTCATACAGGGAATTCCTGGCCAAGCTGGAAGTAGAACCCAGATCTGCTCGCTTTCAGTCACTATTTCAGCACTTAACTGGAGCCTGTCCATGGCTTCTGCTGACCACGATGCCCCTCAGGGCACATCTGCTAGGATGCGACAGTGCCATTTCTCCCGAGTTCCGGAAAGCACTAAGCCAGTGGGTAGAATGCTTCCTATTGACACAGTTTCTGCCCTGGAAGTCCTAACCTTTGTCTGGTCAGGCCTCTGTTCTCAGGCAGGCCTGATGCAGATTGCACCCTGAGAGGCCGTTCGCTGGTGTCTAAAGCAATAACTTCCAGCTGCTCCATCATTTTCAGATGAGAGATCTGAGACCCAGAGCGAAGGGGCAGCATATCCAAGGCCCCGCCGTGGGCAGTGCAGAGCCAAGACTGGACACCAGGTCTGTGGGCCGGACCCGGGCTGCCCTGCTGTGTCTGCCCTCCCCGCGTCCTGGGAGGCCCTGAGGAAACCCACTGGGTGCGAGTGATTATGGCAGTGAATGGTCTCACCCTTGTTGCACAGCATGACTCGGGTAAACTTTTGTATTAGTGCCTTTGTGGTATAATCAGACCTGCACCAAACTCCACCCAGTTAAGGTTTGACCCCCTTCAGTCTGATAGACTTGAAAGCTTTGTTTAGCATCTGGTGGGGGAGAACTAAGTTCTGCCCGGTGAAGGATAGACAGACGCTTGGCCTCTTCTACCTCATGTCCCTTCGTTGTCCCAGCAATTCTACTCTGCCTCAAATCTGCCTACCAAAACAAAAACAAAACAAAACAAAACAACAACCCTACATCACTCAACTGATCCACCCCCGTAAAAGGCAGTTTAGAAGTCATCAGTTTTTTTCTTTGATCTGAGGCCCACACATAACTGTCCCCATCTTATTACATTTCCAGTATTTTGGGTACCCTCGCCTTTACCTGTAGGAATTGCCACAGCAAGGTGGGCCAAGCCCTGACCTCAGGAACGCACATTTATTGAGCATCTACTTTGTGCCAGGTACTGGCCAGCAGCTTTTATACCTCGATTCTCTCTTCAAAATCTCACAATGGCCCCAAGATGTAGGTATCGTCATTTCAGGTAGTCCCGTTTCACAGATGAAGAAACCAAGACTCGGAGAGATGTCAGCACTTGCCTGAGGTCCCACAGCTCAGGACCTGGGTTTATTCCCAATTCTGCTATTTTCTTAGCCTGCTCTGCCCCAGGGGGTGGGATTCCTTCTTCTCCCCATAACGGGCCCTACATCCTAGATGATGCAAATGGGCTCTGTAGATAGGGACTTGCCTTTGAATTCCTTCGGGCCTGGTTATTCAGAAAACTACGGTCACCGGAAACTCTGGGGCGGCTGCAGCCCTTACAATTTCAGTCTAGGTGGGCTTCCTGGAGGCCTCTGTCCAACAAGCCCAGATCCTCCTTTAGCTCCTCCATTCCCAGAGACCGGCTCCCTCATGCCCTCACTGTTATTTAGTGCCAGTTCCCCCAAGGGTTAAAAAATAGGAACCAAATAATTTATTTCAAGATCTTCAAAAACAAATTCAAAAATTTTTAATTATGTCAAATTAAGGCCATTAAAAGTTAAGCTGTGTACCAAGAGCATTTTCCTGGGAAAGGTGCTGTAACATCATTATTTCTCCCCAAAACGCACTTACTGTACATTTCTCAAAGCCATCAGCCTTGATTGAAGGCTAATGAAAAAGCTGTCCCGCGTCAGTTTATTTCTTGTATCCATTAAGAATAATTACGGCTGAACAATTTTTGATGCCTGTAACCTTCGAAAGCGTTGCTAATGGCATTATAAATTGCTCCTTGTCCAATGACTACGGCGAGATGCTTAATTCAAAGGCGCTCTGTCAACAGGACTGATTTGTGTGGCTAATGAGTGCCTTTAAAACAACAGCCTCGGCTCATGCCTCCGAATGTCAATAAGAGGACGAGGTTCAATAAGAAGGCTTGTCCGTAATAATTAGCAGGGACAAGCGCTCCGGATCAGGCCCATTGTGGCTTGTTCTCAAGACATCACCAGCATCCCTGGGGCCCCAACTCTACACTCCCGGGTCAGGGCTGGAATCAGGACCCAGAAGACCAGGGCAGAGGACAATGGCAGAGGAGGTGGTACTGGCCAGAAAGAATGTTCAAGACAGTGATAAAAAAGACCTGCTGCCGTGTATCAAGCACTTGGTCATTAATTCTGCAGAGATTTATTGAGCACCTACTGAGTGCAGGTGCTGGGGGATACACGGATAAATAAGAATCCTGGGGCCAGCAGACAATGCACTAAGCCGTAACCAGCAAGGCTGGTCAGTGCTGTGCTGGAGGAAGCGGAAGATGAGTGAGAACAGCAAGCAGGGGCCAGAACCAGCCTGGGACTGGAGGAAGTGGTGTTTTAGATGAGACTAAAGGATTGTGAGGAGTTAGCTGGCTACAGGCAAGGGAGCAGGGATGGGAGCGGGGGCGGGGGCGGGGAGAGGAATCCTGCCATCAGAGGGAACAACCCACTGGGAGGAAAAGACATGATGAGGAACCGTAGGAAGTCTCACCTACTGGGGCAGTGGGAGGTGAGACTGCAGGGGTTGGCAGAGGCCCCGAGACCCAGGAATGGGGGACATGGGGCATGGTTGGGGGTGGACCACAGGGATAAAATTATTTAAATGTGCAAATCTGTCCCAAGTTTCAGAATGTGCTCTCCTTTCCCAGTCCTTAAAAGACTCAGAGCTAATACCGTCCGTCCCCTCTCCCACCAGGAAGTCTGCCCTGATTTCTCCTTATTTTCTTGCCAACGTATAACCTCCAGTTAACATCAAAGCTGCATTAGTTAGTGCCTCCATGTTTCCTGCGTGTCATAGAGTCTGTCATCCCCTTAGAGACAAAATGTCTTCATTCTCTCTTGTCCCAAACAGACAACCACGAAGTTGGGTATGTAGATAGCCCTCAGTCTGCCTTGTGAGCTGCTCCATTTAACTTCTCCTGGTAGTCCCACTACTACTGCTATCCGCGTGGTTAGCTTCTATGGCACAAGCATTTGTTGGAAATGAGGGTTTGGGGAGGAGTAGGAGTGGGAAAGAAGATGCTGAGCTGGAGGAAGTGCTCAGACATGAGACAACCTGAGCCCTGCCCTCCAGGACCCGCCAGCTTCCTCCTGGACTTGAGCGCATGCCTGTGAAACAGCACGTCTCCCGGGCGCTAGGCTCCAAGGTCTGGGTGCAGGAGGATGGGAAATGAGGCCTTGGAGGCCCAGCAAAGGCATTTGCTTTTAGTATGCAGCTGAAGGAAAGCTCATGGTGGCTTTACCTGGGGAGTGATGTAAGCAGACGAAGACTAAGCAGATGCCTCCTAGTGAGTGCTCCCAAGGATGGACTGGGGGGCGAAAATCACAGGGAAAGAAAGTGCCCAAGAGCTCAGAAGCCAGCCGCCTGGGTTCAGATCCTGGCCCTGACACTCACAAGCTGTGAGCCTTGGAGCCAGAGTGACGTACCCTGTACAGCCTCAGTTTTCCCCAATGTAAGATGGGAATGATAATTGAATGTACCTGCTGGGGTCATGCTGAGGAATAAATAAGAAAATGTGTGTGAAGAGTTGTGCATAGTCCCTGGCAGTTCATTAGTACTATTCTAGCTAGTTACTGCATATCAGGCACTCTTTTGAAAAAATGGATCCACATTTTATAAAATGGGTGGGGGGTGGGGGGGAAGCAAAATGGTGAAGTAACTGGCACACTTGGTTAGTATAAAGTCTGAAAGCTTGCATCCCAAACCAACAGTTTTGTTTACCCCAGCTGCCTCCCCAGCACAAGCGGGTGATGGAATGCAGCAGCCAGGGTCTGCGTGTGTGTGCACGTGTGTGCACGTGTGTGCATGTATGCATGTGTTTGCAGGTGGCAGGATGCATAGCGTGAGGACTGGATATGGTGCAGCCACACACCACTGTCAGATGTGGGGCTTTGTCCCAGGACAGCCCTGGGCCTGCCAAGAGGGCTCCAGGTGTTTGCCTGCAGGAGTCGAGGGGAGCAGATGCAGTGGGGGGCCGCCCCTCCACCCGCCGAGGCCCGGAGCCTCCGGGGGCTCTCCAGGTGCAGAGGCAGTGGGCAGGTTTCAGAGGACAGGCTGTCATGATCTGTCTCCCCACTTCTGATGACAAGCCTCAGATTTCTATCTCAGCAGAGAGGTACCAGGGAAATCCCGGGAGAAAATGATAAGCAGGGTGTTTGTTCCAATCTCCAAAGAGATATTTCGTCCCGAAAGCCCTTCACTTCTGCTCCTGCCAAGAGAAAGTGAAGAAGCGGGTGACTACACCTACGCTCGTCTCCCATTTCCTCCGGGGCAGCGTGTGCTTGTCCAGTCTCTGCGTCGGAGAATGGGGGACAGTTATTAGGCCTCATCTCAGTGACCGCCCTGCTGCATCCAGCACGGCTAACCTCGAAACCTTGTCTTCCTCTGGTTGCCCGACAACACTCCCGAGTTTCCTCTAAAATCTCCGGCCAGTCTCTCTTGGTGTCCTGGACAGGGACCTCTCTGCTGCTTTCCTCCTCCCTCCCACATTCCTCTCCCTTCCCTCCTGTGTTCTCGTCTCACTCCAAGGCTTCTCCTCGGATGAGCTCTGCCATTTCCACACCTTCCTTTGTCACCTACAGGCCACTGGCCCTCAAATTTTCCACTCCAGCCCATGCCCATCTGACCTAGACCCACACAGCCAATGACCTTTGAGACTCTCTGTTGAGATGATTTACAGGGAACCCAGGGCCAACACGTTCAAAGCAAGTGTCACCATCGTCCTCCCAAACCAGCTCTCTTCCCAGGTCCTCTTAAACGATGCCATTATCTGTCCAGTTGGCTGAGGCAGGAATTTGGAAGCAAGGCAGTCTGGGTTTAGATACAGGCTTCTACCATTTACTAACTGGGTGAATTTAGCAAATTACTAAACCTCTCTGAGCCTGTTTCCTCATCTGCAATTTGGGAATAACAATAGTTCCCATCTCGTGAGTTATTGTAAACCGTAAATGAGTTCGTATATGTAACATTCGAAGAGTAATCTCCACGTCCAAGTAGTTACTAACTGGATCAGTTCTACCCCTCAAATGTTTCCTAACCCTTCTCTCTCACCGTATTGCCAATACTCATAAGTTCAGGACTTGCCTCGAAACCACCTACATATTCTGCTTTCCATCTATCTGGCCCCGTTCATTCTACAACCAGAGGGAGTCTAGAGGACAAATAACATCACAGCCCTTCTGTGCCTCCTCACTGCCGTTGTGACAAAGTCCAGGCTTCTGAGGCTGGTTTTGCCCTTCGGGGGGTTTGCTCCTGCTTACTTACCCAGCCTCTTGGGCCTCCCCTCTGCGTTCTGGGCTTGGGCTTCATTCCTTGCTCCTCTCCGAAGGGAAAGGCCTCTGGGCCTTGCACATGCTATTCCCGCTACCCCACCCACCTCACCAGAATCACCCTGCTCACTTCAAGTCTGGGCATAGGCATCGACCAGGGGGGATGCTGTGATGCACCCCCTGACACCCCTCTCAGGACCAAGGCACTGATTCCCCAGCTACCGGAGCAGGAGCATTGGCTGCTCTCAGTGACTGGCTGATGTGAGGCAGAAAGGCCCACAGATGTGGCTCCCAGATCACTGCCCTGGACACCGTCCCCACTCAAGTCTCCCACCCAGAGTCTGTCTCCAGGGAACCTGATGCCTCCTAGAATGTCCCTGCACCCCAGGCTGGGTTAGTGTCCTTTCTCGGAGCTCCCAAAGCCCGCTCTTCTCCCCTCCGTCTAAGTTCCTGCAACATGGGATAAAGTTACATGTCCTTGTCCGTCCCCCACTAGGTGAAAGCTGCTTGAGAGGGGCCAAGCTTACTTGTCTCTGTTTCATAGCCTCTGGCTTGGTGCCTGGAATGACCCCTAACTCTTGGACTCTGGGGTTTTCCTGTAGCCTTTCAAGCAGGGACTTTGCTGTGGCTTTTACACAATCCACCCTTGAACACCTCTCTCGTTGTTATTACCAAGTGATGGGTCAGATGGCCATCCCAGAGTTAATTCCATCCTGAGCCTGAACGATGGGGGAGTCTTGGGGGGAGGCGATGGGAAGAGGCTTGAGAAGAGGTGGAGAGACCAGAGAGAGCATAGGGATCCGGGAGGAGATAAGGTTTGGTGGGCCAGGCCTGCCAGCCACACAACTGGCCAATGAAAACTCCACCTTCGCTCTTTGATGCAGCTGCTTGGGTAGCAAATGGGTACAGCAAATGCGCCTGTGCTTCAGTTTAGCCTGGCACGTGCTGGGTGCCGCCTCAAAGTCTGCTCAGTGGCTCCCGACTGCCCCCAGGACAAAGCCTGGACTGCTTAGCAAGTCCCGTTGTGGTCCTCCCTCAGTTCTAACCCTTCCCTACATTTCCCAGCTCTTTTTCTTGCCGTGCCTTCCTCAGGTATCTTCTGTTCTGGCCCCTCGAACACACCACCCTGAGCACATCCTCCAGCGTTTGCACAGGCAGCTCCTGCCTGCAAGGCCCTTCCCCGCTCTTGCTGCCCAAGGAACTCCTACTCACGGAAGCCCCCGGATTTCTCCAGGAGGACCTTTGGTCCCTGTCCTTTCCTCCTCTCAGTCCTTGTGTACCAGTTTGCAATGGGATCATCTGTTGTACTGAAGAATTTTCTCTGCATCCGAGCTGGCTCAGGGCATAACTGTGGGTATGATCTTCAGCTCCCCGGAACATGGGTTGAGAAAGCTTAGAGGACACCGGTAGCCCTGGAAAGCATGTTAGGGGCCTGGCCAAAGTCTCCAGAGATGAAGAAAGGAGAAAAACCCATGAACATTGTAGTCAGAGCCACGGGGTTCCATGTAGATCCCACTGGGGGAAGGTGGGGACTGATAGTCTTGACACCCACTTCACATCTGTGGTGTCCATAGGTCATCTGCCCCAGCATCACCTCAATCAGTAATATTTCTGCTTCACTACAGCCTTAAAATCAGTGTGAGTGGTAACCCTATTTTACATAGTAAAATTTTACATGTAAAATAGGGTTACCTGTAAAAGATGCTGAGGCCCAGAGGTCTCCCAAGTTCCTTCCAACTCCAACATTCCTTGATTCAATGACTCTTCCTGAACCTTATGCTTGGATGACAGCTATGACTTTGGCCGTGGAGAGCCAATGAACCCAGTGCTGGCCCTGGCTCGGTAGTCCTCTGCTGGGAGCCTAAGTCCTGCCCAAGGAGAGGGAACAAGACAAGGGACAGAGGGCCATCTCTTCCCTTTAGAAGGGCTCATCCTGGCCCTCCAAAGTTGATTTGTACCCAGAGACCCTGCCAGCCTGCCCTTTGGTTAGGGCAGGACTAAAGCTACACACGGTTTCTAAACCTCCCAGAGGCCCTAAGACCAACCTTGACAAGGGATATAACATGCATGTTTGGGCTTTCGGAATTGCAGGGTGTCACAGATATGGAAGTTATTATTATTATTAGTGTGGTTATTGTTAATCTGTATTTTTTATTTTTTAAAGAGGGCTCCTGGAATTCCCTTTGTTCATAGAAATATATTCAAGAGTCAGCCTGAATATGGGAGATTTCAAATAAATCATTGAATAGAATCTGTGATTACTTTTAAAAATACTGTTCCTTGTTCTGAAAAAATCTCAGACTTGTCAGAGATTGAAGTAGAAAGATAAATGATCAGGATGATTTTGAAGTTTTGTTTTTTAATTAGCAAGTATAAATATTTTAATTCATAAAGCATGTAGGGGTGCCAGGGAAATAGCGTGTGTATATATACACACGTGTGCACGCACATGTGAGCACGTGTTGTAGACACTCCTTGGCTGTAATGCTTAGATTTTCCCCCAAGGGCAGGGATTGTGTCTTCTTTCTTGTCCCCACACAGAGCCTGGCACATGACTGATGCTCAATAATTACTTGTTGAGTGAAAGAAAGTGAAGACAATCCGGTCAATAAGAAAGAGCTGATGTAGCAACCTTCCCCTGGGCAGCGTCTTGATGGGCCAGTGACCTTCTGTCAGTTACCAGCAGTGGGGGTGGGGCCGGGGAAAGAAAGGGACTGAATTGCTAATGCTGTGCTTCTGCAAAGTACCAGGAACTGCTTCCCAGGATTGTCACTGCCACCCCCTCACCCCATCAGAGCTTGGCATCTTCTTGATCCCACACAGCTCACCCCACACACACATATGCACACACACAGCCACTGCAGTGAGGGCCTGAACCACCTCTGTTCTTTCTGACTCCGTGTCACTCCCCCTCATTCTCTGAAGAACTTAGAACCTGGTTCTCGGTCTACATCCTGGAGGAACTCAGGGTTGGAACTGATGATCTATCCAATCCCCTGAATTCTTGGGGCCTTAACTGTGCTAGATTGAAAAATGGCCACAGTTCTTTTCAGCTTTTTCCATAAAGAAGAGGAGCCAGTATCTCTACTCCTTGATGTTGTGCTGGACTTAGACTCACTTTGGCCAATAGAATGCAGATGAGGTGATGTTGTACACAGTCTCAATCTGGGCCTGAGCTGAATGATGAGAGACACGATATCTAGTCACCTCCAAAACCTTAGCCAACAGCCAGTCAAACCGGAGACCCGTGAGCGAGGCCATCAAGACCAGCCGGCTCCAATCAACACACCAACTGACCTCAGATATATGAGCGAGCCCAGCCAAGATCAGCCAAACCTGGCCAAGATCCCCAGAACTTCCCAGCTGACTCTAGACTTGGAAGCAATAATAAATTGTTATTGGTGCTGTGGTTTTTAAATTTTATTTTAAGTTTTTAATGGAAGTTATATATAAGATTTCTTTATTCCTGCATCTTCTCAATTGTTTCTTCCTTGTATTTCCCCTTCTCCTTTCCTAGTTGGAGAGACTCGGTTTTATGTTCAAAGATCGTTTTGTGGTCTTTGTCCAGCTTTATTCTAGTGATGACCACCTTGCTAGGGGCCATGCCCACGTGAACAGCTGCACCGTTTACCTTCTCCCACTGCACTCGTTCACCGTAGATGCCATATTTCTTCCTGTAAACCTGAGCTGCTTTGCCAATCTGCTGCCCTGCGTGTGCCCTCGCACAACCTGAACTTCTTCATCCTTGGGCTGGATCGAACACTGTACTTCAGTCTCAGCTCTTTGGAAAGAGGAGGATACATAATCTTCCTGCGAATGTGGGAAGGTGCATTGAATGCCTTTTACAGCTCTTTTCTCCGGTCAGAAGTTTCAAAGAGATTGAATTTCATTTTGACCGCTGGTGCATCTATGATGGCCACCAAAAGGAAGATGTTATTGTTGTTTTAAGCTCCTATCTGTGAGTGGTATGTTTGCTTCTGTGATCCCCTGCACCACACTGTGGCCACTGCTGTGCCATTTCCCAGAATCCCACATCTCTGGACCAGGCAAACGTGTCCACCCTCTCTGACGTGAGGCTGCTCTTTCTCCTGGCCCTTCACCTTCCTATTTTCACAACACTGTTCTTCCGTTTCATTAAAACCACCACCATTTTCTTCTTTTTTAATTTTTCCCAATCTTCTCTCCCTTTCTTTCCTTTCCAATCCCACCAAGACCCGTTGGTTTATTACGTTATCCATTCTTTTGCCAAAGTCTTCTTTTGACTCTTGTCCTTCCATCACATCCTTAGAGGAACCCACTCCTGGGTCAATCCAACTGTCCACCTTTTATGCCTCAGTGTCCATACTGCCAGGCCCTGCTGCAGGAAATTGTCCAGCCATGTGGGTGGCCCTACCACGAATTCATGGTCATCACCTGGGACCCCACTTTTGCCTTGCAGGCCTCTGGTGTTTCCTGGCTGGCTCTTGTCATCTGACCCTCTGAGACCTGTGTGTTCACCCTTCTCCTCCCTCCTTAAAGACCTACACACTCCACAGGCAATGACCTCACCTCCTACTTCACCAAGAAATGGAGTCACCAACATCCTGCAGCCCCCTGTAAACTTGCCTGTACCCCCGTGCCCCTGTCTCCTCTCACTACGCACAATCACGACGTTCTCCTTCTTACCTAAGATTGCTCCAGGACAGTTGGTGTGTCAAGGTGGTTAGGAATACAGGTTCCAGTTTCAGACAGTTTGGGTAGGTAGAAAGTCCCTGCACATGTGACCTGGCCCTGTGAGCGACAAATGGCCTGGAGAGCTAAGAGCTGAAGAACTCATTCCTCTTCCAACAGAGCATCTCCTCTGTCTCTGTCTTTTTCTGTCTGTCCCCTCTCTTCTTATCTCTCTTGTCTCTATTTCTCTAGGTAAGTGTGTCTCCTTCTGGTTCCCATGTAGAAACACACACACACACACACAGACACACACACACACACACTGTATGTGGAGCCCAGGGGGCGGAAGCAAGATGAGTAGGAAGGTGGACGTGATCTGATGAGGGCCTGGCATGTCTCAGTAGGAATCTGGGATTAACTCAGAGCAGTGGGGAGTGTTGAAAGAGTTTCAGCCAGGGACGAACGTGGTCCAATGTGTATTTTAGATAACTTGCTGTGACCGTAGAGGATGGAGTGAGGCTGGAGATAAACAGCAAGCATGGAGTACTTTTAGGGATCCCAGCAAGAGATGATGGAGCTGGACTGGAGTAGGTGGGCTGGTGGACAGAGTAGATGGATTGGGGAGATATTAGGGAAGGAGAGAGAGTTGAAAGATGGGAAAACAGAGGGAAATACATAAGAGACAGAAAGGAAAGAGACAAAGATGCAGAGAACAAGAGACAGAAAGAGGACACGAAAGAACAGACACAAAACAGACAAATGGGCACAGGAAGAGAAAGACAAAACCTCCATCCATCGCGAGAGGAAAGTGTCTGTGGGAAACCTAACCAGAAATGTGGGGGCAGGGCTGCAGGTTCTTGTCCCCCCTCCTCTGGGGACCCCCTTCCACCGCTCTCTGTGCCGGGCCTCAGGTGCTGAGCCTGAGGGAGGGAAGGAGGGAGAAGGGGAAGAACAGGGAGAGGGGGAAGGGACGGTGGGCGGGAGGAAGGGCCGCCCCACACAGGCCCAGGAGCCCAGTGGCCACAGCCTCTGCGCAGCTCCTTAATGGGCTTACATCTGCAGTTCTTGATACAGATTTATAACTAGAAGCAAATTTGAGTTTACCAACCAAGGGAGCAAAGCAGAGTTGGATATTTCTCGTTTTGGTGGTCCCAGAGGCCCAAGTTTCCATTAGTGAACTGGAGAAATTATCGGGATTCATTGCCCCTCCCTTCCCAGTAAAAGGGGGAGAAAAAGCTGCAGGAGAGAGATACTCGCCGCAGAGAACCACACAGAATTCAACTGCAGTCAGGCAGCCCAGGTTCAGAGAGGGATGCCGGCATCCAGCTGGGCCAACGGCATGGCCATCCTCCCTCCTCTCCCAACGCCCTGCCCAGCAGGTCCTCACCTCCGCTGCTCTCCTCCTGCCCAGAGAGGAGGCTCTGTCTGCTCCTCCGAGAGCCAGTGCTAGGACCTCCTGACCTCCGAGTCAGGCCGGTCTGCGGCTCCCTCTCCTTCCACTCACTGGGTGACCTCAGGCAAGTCACTCAGCCCCTCTGGGTTTAATTTTGTTCATCTCGAAGAGCAAGGCCGAACCTCCTGACTGAACCCCTCGGTGCCACTGCCAAACGCATCTGCTGAAATCATCTATGTGAAAACGTCCCCTGTAGACAGGAGGGCAGTGCCATGTGATCTGTTTGGGCGACGAAGCAGCTAGCAGAGCCCGTCCGCACACACGGGCCTGTCTCATCCCCTGACACGTATTCCCAGGCTATGGGACCCCACACCCCGGCCCCTGGCCCACAGTCTCTCTTGTTCTCCTTCTCCGTCAGATAGGTGGAGGGTCAAGGCTCAGGGAGAAAGCCCGGGGGCTGGAGGAGAACATACATTCGGGCCGCGAACTGCATCTCGAAACGCTGGTCAAGGCGGGGGCCCTGTGCCAGGCCAGTGCTAGGGCTGGAGGCGGGGCAGGCCTGCAGGGAACAGACCGGGGATCCTGGGAAGGAACCAAGTGACAGACACTTGCCTGGGGAGAGCCTGGCCCCTTTTCACAAAGGACAACCAAACCTTGAGACCATCTGCTGGGAGAAGCACTTAACTGGAGGCCTCTGGCCAGACCCCAAGAAGAGCCGCAGCCAAGGAAGGAGACCAGGCTGGTGACGAGAGGCCCAAGGAGGGGCCCTGGCCCAGCCGGGAAGGCCGCCCGCTCAGGGCCTCAGCAGATTCTCGCAGGACAAAAGGAACCAACCGGCTGCCTTTGGGCCAGCGGCGGGGGCAGAAGGCCTGAGAGGAGGAGTGAGATTCTGTCCATAAACATCTCAATAGCGTGATTAACTGAGCATCGCAAATTGTAACCCTTTCCTTTAATGCACTTTCCCTGAATTACCGCGAGGAGCTGGCGGCGGAGGAGCCCGTACAAATTGCTGGAATGGGCAGTTAAGCGGGGAGGTCGGAGGTTAAATGAACACGGTTGTTTATGAAGACACAGCCCGAATCCATTTGCATTTTAATATTCTCTCAGTGAGACGGAAAGCCACTCCGAGGACAGCTTGTTTGGAAATCCCATTAACGGGTTATTTATGGGGCTCGTGGCTGTGTGACCCTTGCCCTTGTTTTGTTAAACATGAACCAGACATGAATCAGACGGGCAGCGGGCTAGCTGCTATTGTTTCCCGTAGCACAAAATGTCATCCGATTCAATTATTCTGAAGCTGACACTTTCTGAATTATCACCCTCATAATGCTCAATTTTCCCTTTTTTCCCCTTTGCTCAACCTGATTATTTCTGTCTTTGTAGGAGGCTGCCTCTTGGAGCAGCCATTTCACTGCCATCAGCCGTCAAGGGGGCTGGGGACACCACGGTCCCGGCTAGACCAGGCCCTGAGAGGCTGCCAGCCTGGGGCACGGGTGGCTCAGGTGGCACTGGGAGGACCCACACCCCGGGCAGCTGGCAGCCAGGGTACTCGACTTTCCAGCATGTCCTCCAGAGCTGAATTCTTGGGCTGCCACCCAGGTCCCTGAAAGAGCTTTTTGATCAACATTATAATTGATTTTTCTGGAAAAAGAACCTGGAAACTTATTGTAAAGGGGGGAGGGGCAAGCCAAGGAATATTTTGGCATTTGGGGTTTATCTATGAAAAGTTCCGTGGATTAAAAGGGCTGGTAGAGACCCGAGGGGAGTCGTCTTTGAATCTGGGTGATAGAGGGGTGCAGGGAGCCCGGCCTACGGAAGTGGGGACGAGCCTGGCGGAGTTTAGTCTCTTGCTCCAGTGCTGGCCTTCTTGAGACAAATGCATGTCTCTCTGATGGATTCCTCTTGAAATGGATGTCATTTTTAAAATAAAAAAGGGTCTTGATGGTCCCCAAGATTAGGCCTAAGGCCTGGAACCATCTCTCCCCAGCCCTGTCTGGCCCCCCATCTGGGCAACTCCCAGAGCCAGCAGGACATTCCATAGGCCTGGTACCAGGGGCTTCTCTCTGCCTCGAGAAACCAGCGGCCTGGCCCTCTGGCCAGAGCTTTACTTTTCAGCCCCGTGCGGACAGTCCATCTTCATGCAACAAAGCCTTTCTGGCCCGCTAGGCCCAGGAGCCAGAGCTGGGTCCCGGGAGACTTGAGAGAATGGGTGCCCATCACCCCTCCCTCCTCACCCCCACCACCTATGCCATTATTTCAGGACTTCAAAGAACATCCCAGAACACGTGGGGACACTGTGACCCAGAGAAAGGGACCGAAGGGGCTCAAGCTTACAGTTTGCTGGGGAAAGAGCCGAGACTAGAACACAGAGCTTGTTATCTCCTTCGGGTGACGCAGCCCGCATGGCACCTCCCCGGCTGGAATGAAGGAAATGCCACGGTGCAAGGAAGGGCTCCTGGGTAGGGCCTAGAATAACCATGCCGGCAGCAGGGTAGCGAATGCCCTCCATGACTCTCCATGACCTGTCTTTTCTTGCCTGGGGGCTTTCTCTGGTTCCTGGAGCTCACTTGGACAGCTTGGAGGTAGAGAGAGGCCAGAAACACCAGGAAATTACAACCACCTGGAGCAGCCCAGCAAGACTTTTGGGATTTGATGTGTACGTACCCCAGGTCCTTCTCCCTTCGCGTAGGCCGGCCCTAAGGTGTGTTCTCTACACGGCTACCAGAGTTCTTCGGCAGGGTTAAGGTCCGCGTGCCCACAGAGGTAGCCACCTGGCCTTGGGCATCTTCAGTCCCCTCTCCACTACCTTCACCTTGAATTCCTGTCTCAGGACCCTCTTCTGGAAGGTCCCAAACTAAGACAGTTACCCTATCTGCGAGCGTCCCATGTGTCAGGTTCTTTATATTCCTCTCCTCTCAAATGACCCATGAAGAGGTGCTATCGTTCCTCTACTTGCAAATGATGAGACTGGGGCTGGAAAGTTAATTCTTTTCCAGGGTCACAGAGCTAACTAGGGGAGGGCTTGGATTCGAATCCGTACACCTAACAGTTTCACTAGACGGTAAATCCAGGGTCCCCATACATGAAGGGAGGGGGCCACATAGCCTGGGGCCCATCTGACCTCAGCAGTTAGACCATGCAAGGCCTTACCCTCACCATCCCTGCCCAGGTGTGCAGACCACAGAGTGAGCACCTGCATTTCCTTGGGGACTCTCTTCCCACCACTTTCTGCAAAAGCCTTTGACCAAGTTTAAAATCGATTTCTCCTTATGATTTGGCCGTCTGAGGAATTCTCCTCCGGTGGTTAATTCAATCTTCATAGAAGCTGATTTTTTTTTCCCTCCCAGAAGAATAGGGAACAATACATCTTTAAAACGGGCTTATAAGTGTCATGATTTTTCTACTAATTTACGCTGTATTCTCTGCTTTAAAATGTGAAATTACCTCATTGTGTCTCTGAATATCCTCTGCGCTTGGGCCTGAAATTAAGCTCGCCTTCCAGAAGCCTAAATGACCACAATTTGCTGTGTGAAATGCCCTGATTGCAAGTGCAATCCGGCCCAGCTCACGCTCACTCACTGATTGGCCTTCTCCTTGGGCTCTGCCAGGTACACCTGCTGCTACCTGCCATGTGGGGGAGGGGCGGGGAGGAAGGCACACACCACACCAGGCTTCTCTCTCGTCCCCCAAAGCAGATGCTGCCACCCACCCGTGCCACCTCCCAGGAACCAAAAGAGTGTATGCCCCCCGCTCAGCCACTGAAACTTGTGTTGGGTAAGCAAGGTAGCTCCGCAACCAATACAGCCCCCGGGTCACCGGGCACTTCTGGTCACTATCTTATAGCCAATAGAAGATTCTCAAACCCAAGGCATCACAATTGTCCCTTGCTCTTTCTGGATTGCTCTGGGGTCCCCAGCTCTGGGCCTCTCATAAGATTTGGTGTCACGAGATTCCAGGCCCCTGAGATACCCATCCTTGGGCATTGTGGGGTCTTGAATCAGATCCCCCAAGTTCAAATCCAAGCAATACCGCTTCCTGTCTGCACGACTGCGGGCAAGTCACTTCACCTCTCCGTGTTTCGCTCACCTGTAAACGCAGCCAGCAAGTCACACACTCGCAGAGTTGTCAGTGGGACTAATGGAGTGCAGTTCACCAAGCGGCTATGCGGAGTGGTCAGTGAGTATCCATGGGTCTGTACTTCAGGCCCGATTCAGGTGTGCAAGAATTTTAACTTTATTTTTCTATAAGTACCCTCATGCCCACTTCCAGTGGATAAGTTCCCAGGTGCTTTTTAACATTTTCATTTGGGGGTAAAACCAGTTGACCTGGGAGGTGTCCAGAAGGTTGGCCCACTTTGTCCCATCTGTCCGAGTAGACACTCCTGCTCCCGCTCCCGCCGCCCAGGGGGGACTTCCCGCGCCCACACCGAGCCACAGCCGCCCGAACGCGGCACCAGAACTCTGCCGGGGCTCCGGAACTGCAGGAGCCGCCCTTCCACCCAGCTATTCCTGAAGGGCCGGCGCCACCCCTTGGCTCCTCGGTCTTCTCAACCATTTTCATTTCAGGAACAAAGACCACCGGCGGCCTCCACTCCAAGGCCCTGGAGCAGCAGCGAGCAGATTCACCCCTCCCCCACCCCCACCCCTACAGCTGCCCCCGCGGTTCCCCAAAGCTGAATCCTCTCATCACAGACTCAGGCAGCACCTGAGCGGGGGCCCTCTAGCTGGTGCTGCAAAGGTGTCCTAAAACTGCTGTAACCAAGTATCACAAACTGCGTGGCTTAAACAACAGAAGTGCATTGTCACCGTCTAGAGGCCGGAAGTCTGAGATCAAGGTGTCGGTGGGGATGGTTCCTTCTGAGAGTCGTGAAGACCGTTCCAGGTCTCTCTCCTCACTTCTGGTGGTTTCCTGGCAGCTCTGGTGGCCCTTGGCTTGGAGAAGCATCACCCTTACCTCTGCTTCACCTTCACATGGCTTCTCCCTGTGTGTGTGTGTCCGACCCTCGCGGTTTGATAAGGACACAGTCACACTGCAGGAGGGCCCACTCGGATGACCCCGTTTTAACCTGATTGCCTCTGTAAAGGCCCTACTCCCAAATCAGGTCACCTTCTGAGATACTGTTGCGTCTGAGACTTCAATATATGCATTTGGGGGAACACAAGCCAACCCTTAACAGCTAGCCACCCCCTTATTTCACAGATGATGATGGCGAAGGGGGAAAGGGCTGGCCAAGTGCAACCAGCAACCCAGTTACAGGGGTGAGATTCCAGCCTCAGACTCTCATACCTGTGTTCTGCCTTCCTGACAGCAGACGCCCAGGGGAGGTTTGAGAGGCCTAAAGAAATAGACTTGGCCATGACCCAATAGGGCTGACAGTGACAACATCTCGGACGGGCCCCTTCAGACCCAGACTCCAGCCCACGCAGCCCAGCTCCAAGCTGAGTGTCCCTAATGGTCAATCAGGCCGCACCAAAGAGCTTTTTAACAAACATCATTCATCTTATTCTGATGCCAGAGATGGGACTGCCTCACACACAGGGAATGCAAACCCTAAATGCAGCATTAAAATGATTTTAATGCTCACCGTCGAGTGCCAAAGCTCGGGTCCCCCGTCTCCACCGCAGCCCATCTTGACATGGGAGTTGGGATCCTGAAAGGCAATTTTGTTAATGCTACTGGGAGGAGCATGCAGGTCTGGAAACTCATCCATCATCTTCACACGCTTCAGGATGGACCGGGAAGATAAAGCTTTCATCTTCTCTGCCAGGCGGAGCCTCTTCAATTAGGCTCCGGGGGATGGAGGGGGTGGGGGTGGGGGAGCAGGGAAGGCACCCTGAGGGTGGAGGGAGGGGAGAGGAGATGGAAAGTCCTCCTGTGCAGGAGACTGGGTGTCAGGAGAGTGGCCCCTCCGCCCTGTAAAATAAAAAAGCACACATGGAAAACGAGGGGTGGGGTCTGCCCGGCCCTGGTCAGAGAGGCATGGGTCCGAGTTTCAGAGCAGCCCTGGGGAGAGTGGGCAGCGGAGACTGAAATGGTAGCAGAGGGGAAAATGTCTGTCTTCAAAGCTCCCAGAGTTCACTGGGGTCCCTTCCCCCCAGGAAACTTAGGGACTCTGCCCTAAGAAGACCACTGGTGCCCTGGCCAGGTAACTCAGTTGGTGAGAGCATCGTCCCGATTCACCAAGGTTGTGGGTTCAATCCTCAGTCAAGACACGTACAGGAATCAACCAATGAATGCATGAATAAGTGGAACAACAAATCGATGTTTCTCTCTCTCTCTCAAATCAATAAAAAATAAAATAAAATAAAATAGGAAGGAAGGAAGGAAGGAAGGAAGGAAGGAAGAAAAGGAAGGAAGGAAGGAAGGAAGGAAGGAAGGAAGGAAGGAAGGAAGGAAGGAAGAAAGAAAGAAAGAAAGAAAGAAAGAAAGAAAGAAAGAAAGAAAGAAAGAAAACAAGTGGCCCCGGTACCAACCCCCACAGAGATGTCCCTAATCCAGGGAGGGTCCGCCAGCCCAGAGTTGGGCTGGGAGCAGGACACAGCTCAGTCTCTCTGCTGCAGGGGGTGCCCGCTGACTCCAGGTCACTGGGGTGGGGTGGGGGAAGGTGGTGGATGAAGACAGCTGGGCTCAAGAGCTTTTGAGGGCTCCCTCGCCCTGCTGTCCTGCCCACAGCCCTCAGACCTGCAGGACAAGCCCCAGTCCTCACAGTGTGCAACAGCTTGGCAGAAGGCCAGTCCCAACTGCTCGGGCCACCTCCACCCAAAGGCGTCGCCCCTACCTCCCCCCTCGAAGAGTGGGAGCAGGGGCGGGTAGTCCTTTACTTCAGCCTCTACCCAGCATGCATCCTAGCGTCAGCAGGACTTCCACACAAAGGGGTGAGCACAAGCCTGGGGGCAGCCCCTCTCCAGGACACAGCTGTGCCACAGAGAGGCCACTGGAATCTGAGAGGACCCGAGGCCGGATGCAGCTGGGCCTGGATCAAGCCAGGAGGACTTCCTCAGAGGAGGGGCTAAGAAAAAAATGAAGTTCACTTGAACTTGAAATATGGGTAGGGTGTTTGTACGGCCCCTGGTGTCTTTATCCTGACACATTGTCACCTGCCATGGCTGACTCTTCCAGAGTCGATTGATTATTGATCAAGCTGCCAATAAGTCAACTAGGGATTTACTGAGCAGTATCCACCAGGTGCTTAATGGGCCTTGCCCGCTGCCAGTCAGCCAAGAAACATTATTGAAACTCTCCAGTAATTAACAATAATAATAACAATAATAATAATGATGGCAGCCAGTATTTATTGAGCACCTGGTATGTTTTCCAAATGCTTCCCGCATTCTAACGTATTGCCTTTCTTTCCTGCTCCATCCCCCATCTCTCCCGCCTCCTGCTTTAAGCTCCAGTCACACCTGCCTGCCTGCCACGTTGGTTCCCGCCGGGAGCGCCTTGCTCATCCTTCTTTGGCTGACCCTCTCCTCACTCCACAGAGGTAGCTCAGGGTCACCTCCCCAGGCAGCTGAGGCCCAGCTTGAGCCCAGAGTCCCTCCCACATGTTCCCAAGGGCGCCCAGCTGAGAAGGCAAACGGAGCCGTGCCCTCCCCAGGACGAGGGAATCCGGCAGCGGGTGCGCAGGGCTCCGCCTGATGCCCGGCTCTCGGTAGCACCCGTTCACACCGCTGCGTCATCATGTCCCAGCCCTGCCTGCCTCTCACCCCACCGTGGTCCACGCCTGTCACCCTCTGAGGATGGGTCGGGGGAAGGACCTAGCAGGTGAGGAAGAGAACGAGAACAGAGGGGCCATTTCCAGAGAAGAAGGCGAACTAAACAGCAAGAGAACGATGGCTGCATCCTCAGCCCTCAGCCGTGCCCGGGCCGGAGCAAGAGGCGGGGTGTCTGGGAAGGATGGGGAGGAGGCCAGGATGGGGCACGTGGTGATGAGCTTTCTGTTCCCCGAACCTTAGCAATATAGCTACCACACACGAATCCTTACCCTCTGCCCAGCATGGCACGAGGTGCTTGGTGCACCTGCTCGTTCCGTCCGCACACCCACTCCATGGAATTACTCCCCCATTTTACCAGCAGGGAAACTGAGGCCCCAAAGGAGTCTTTTGTCAAATATGGTGATAGGCTACCAATAGGGGCTTCTGGATGCCGAAGTCCCTCCTCTTCCCCTCAGCACACCCTGCCTTTCTGCACCTCGGCGGCTGGACTTTGAAAGAAAAGCTAGAAGGTGTTGGGAGTGGGAGTGGGAGGGTGTGCTGAGGGGGTGGGGGGACATGGTAGCAGTGGGCATTGGGGGCTGGGCAGAGTGAAAACACAGGCCCTAAAGGTTTCACAAGGGCATGTGTAGATAAGAAATAAAATTGCTCTAAAAATCAAATAAATACAGACAACTGAGTAGCATCTGCCTGCCCAACACCTCACTGCTTTTTTGCTTAATCTGGTTTCACCCTCCCCACCCCCACACTTGGCCTGCTGGCCTATTCCGAGTTGCCTGAGAGAGGGAGGAAGGGCAGGAGGCACCCTAATCTCAGGATCCACCCTATCTAGGTGACCAGAGTCTCCTTTTTTCCGAAGACAAGCGATTCCCTTGTGCTCTATGTAAATGAGCTGTTTGCAAACGTGCATCCATAATGGGGAGCTGTCAGGTCGGGCTGGGGGTTGGCTGGGATGGGGGAGGACAATAGATTCCATGCTCTGGGGTCAGGTCTGGGGGAGGGGACTGTGGGACTCAGGAGGCAGGGAGAGGAGCCAGACGCTGGGTGGGCCTGAGCAGGGTGCAGGGGGGATGGGGGTGATGAGGCCCAAGCCAGAGCTTTGCTGAGACCTGGAGCCTCAGGCACAGAGGTGACAGGACTAGAGAGCCTGTAGTGACAGCTGGGGTGGGGGAGTGCCATGTGCAGGGTGAGAAGGAGAGGCCTGGGGCTCTGGGGCAGCTGGGGCACCCCCTGGGTGACAGGAAAAAACCTCAGGGCATCCTCAGAGCAGCTGCACTGGAAATGGGCAGGGAAGACTCTCCTGCACGGGGTCTGTGTGCTCAGGCACTGTGTGGACACAGGGGCTCTGCGTGGCCCACAAAGCATGATAAGGTTCAGCACAGCCTCCAATACATAGAGTAATGATCAATAAATGGTGGTGCTGATATTTAGACTTTAATTGCAAATAGAAACAAAACACTCCAGTTAATTTAAGCAGAAAGAAGAAATGTATTTTAAGGTCCTGGGGCATCTCCTGGACCCCAAGGGGGAAACAGAACCAATGCGGCCTCTCTCCTCTCTGCAGGTTCCTTAGTCTCCTCTCTGCAGACCAGCTCCGCCTCCCTCTTCGGCCCTGGTGCATAGTGCCACCCCGCAGCCCCTGGAGTCACAGGTCTGCATTTCTGCCCCTCGCACAACCTTGCCCGTTCTCAAGCCCAGTTCCAAATGATCTGTGGGGAAAACCTGATCGGCCCAGCTCAGATCAGGGGTGCTTTCTGGTCTGTCAGCCATGGCTGGGGAATGAAGATCGTGTAGCAGTGACTCGTTTAATCATTCATTCATTCAACAAAAGATTTAGGTGGCACATGCCAAGCTCTGTTACACGTGTGGGGTACCAGAGAAGGCTCTGCCCTCATGGAGCTTACCTTGTAGTTCAGGGAAGACAGACAAGAAAGCCAACTACATGGAGAAGATGTTAGTGGCAGGGAATAGGACAGGGTGCTGGTGGGGGTGGGGAGGAACGTCCTCTTTTATGGAAGGTGGCTGGAGAAGTCCTCGAATAAAGTGACATCTGACCAGAGCCCTGGAGGGCACTAGGAGACAGGCAGTCCGGGATGCCAGGGATGTTCTTCGGGTGGTGACAACAGGTTCCAAGGAGGAGGTGGCATGTGGTCTGCGGAAAGGCAGGAGCTCAGCGCACCTGAGCAGATAAGCCTCGGGGGGAGTAGAGGGACGGGGCTCAGATTGGGTGCGGTCTGTGGGCCCCGGGAGGGGAGAAGCGTGAGGTTTCTAGCCAAGAAATGGCATGACTTGACTGTTTCTCAGGGTGTCTCAGAACCTCCTGTGTGACCTCAAATTCTCTTGACCTTGCAGTCTCTAGTGTCCCTATATTCTTCTTTGTTTAATTACAGTTTACATTCAATATTATTTTGTATGAGCTTCAGGTGTACAACATAGTGGTTAGACAATCATATACTTTACAAAGTGCCCCCCTGATATTTCCATACACAGTTATTACAATGTCATTGACTGTATCCCCTGTGCTGTACTTTACGTCCCCATGACTATTTTGTCACTACCCATTTGTACTTCTTCATCCCTTCATTTTTTTCACCCAGCCCCCAACCCCCCTCCCGTCTGGCAACCACCGGTCCACTCCCTGTGTCTATGAGTCAGTTTCAATTTTGTTTGTTCATTTATTTTGTTCTTTAGAGTCTACATGTACGTAAAACCATATGGTGTTTGTCTTTCTCTGATTTATTTCACTGAGCACAATACTTTCTAGGTCCACCCGTGCTGTCGCAAATGGTAAGATGTCATTCTTTTTTATGACCGAGTAATTTTTCTCTATATAAATATCATAGCTTTTTTATCCACTCACCTATTGGTGGGCACTTGGGTTGCTTCCCTATCTTGGCTATTGTAAATAACTCTGCAATGCTCCACTGGTGTGTCTCAGTGGTTGAGCATCGACCCATGCACCAAGAGGTGGCTGGTTTAATTCCTGGTCAGGGCATATGCCCAGGTTGTGGGCCCGATCCCCAGTGGGGGGCATGCAGGAGGCGGCCAGTAGATATTCTCTCTCATTGATGTTTCTATCTCTCTCTCCCTCTCACTTCCTCTCTCTCTAAAAATCAATAAAGAAAAAAATAACAACTCTGCAATGAGCATAGGGGTGCATATATTCTTTCAAATTAGTGTTCTGACTTCTTGTGTTGCCTCAGCCGCCACCACATTGACCCCCTCCCCAGGTGGGCTGCCCTCCAGCACAGCCTCAGGGAACTTGCAGTTCTGTAGCCAGAGACTTCCTCCAGGGCTTCTGGTCCCACAAAGCATGATAAGGCTTGGCGCACGACTGCTGAATAGATCATGATGCTCCATAAATGGCAGGGGTCCAGGAACCCCCGGGGTTCGCCCTCCACTTCTGCACCCGGAGAAGAACATCACAGCACCCAGCAATGCAGGAAAGGTGACATGCCATGGGGCCAACTTTGACTGGAGGTGGGAGGAATCTGAGGATAAATCCCTCTCTGCCTCCCCCATCACTAGAGATTCACCAGTTTATTCGGGAGGCATGTGTGGTCCTGTCCATAAAAGGCGCCTGAGACCAGCCATCAGCGGCACTTGCTACAACGCTGTTTTACAAAGGTCAGTATTGTACTCCCGATGTCTGTCTCCTCTCCCTTCCTTACCCCCACCGCCCTCACTCTTGCTACCCTGGGATCCCACTCTCCATTCACGTGTCTCGGGCTCTGTTTTCTGGGAACCAGGACGAAGGTAGTGGTAGTAGGCAAGGTCCCAGAGAGCAGGCCTTCAAGATGGGACTTAGGAGTTGGGTTGCCCATCCATCTGCAGACAGCAGGGACTCCACTGCCTGTGGACAGCAGAGTGGTGACAACCTCCGGTATGACCTGTGGTTGATGAGATAAGGCACAGGAGAAAGGGGGGGCATTGGGATATCCAGGGGCTGGAAATTATAAACATTGTGGGGAGGGCTGGCTGTTCTTGATAACCTTGAAAACCCTGCACAAATAGAACGGTGGGTCCAGGGAAGCTAACTGACAGCTGGAGGTGGGCTTGGAAGGCCAGAGGGTTGCATGGCATCTTTAAAGGAGACTCATCTCCTACTGCTGCAGGGCTGAAAACTGGGCCCAGGATTTGACCTCATGAGTTGATTATTAAGGGCGAGAGCTGCAAAGGAGATGAACGCCTCGTCTCACAGGGGTCCCTAAAGCCTGGGACAGGGAAAGAGTGGGATCCTGACATATGGGATGAGGACATTTGTGGACACAAGCCTGACAACCTTCAGCCTTGAATTCCCCCTGAGCCTCCCGTGCCTCCTCTCGCTTGGAGACCACAGGAGACCACCCCACACCACCCCGAGACGGGGCAGCTCTGAGGCGAGACAGTGTTTGGAGAGCATATGCTTGGGATTGGGAGGGGATACGGTGACTGTTCGAGGGAAGCACGAAGGGACGACGGCAGCACGGAGCCGCGAGGAGATGGAAGGTAGGAGGTCAGTGAGAAAGGAGGCTTCTGGAAGGATCACCGCTGTGTCTGTTGGAGTCACCAAGAATTGTGATGGGGCAATGTTGGAGGAGCAGCGGACTGGGAGTTTTTAATCCTCACTGGTGGGAGTTGGGGGCAACTAGGGGTCTGTAGATGACCACAACAGGGAGGAGTTCCGAAGGGGGACGGTCTGTGGACCTGACTACAACGCAGCATTTTCGGGGGACACACAAGAAGGAACGACGACCAGTGGCAATGACAAGCCAGGAGGTTCCTCCCCACCCACCAGGCCCAGCGGTTCGAGGGCTGTGGGAACAAGAGGCCAGCTCCAGAGAGGGCAGCAGGGGCAGTGTCCTCGGAGAGGAGCGTGGCTTCCAGGAGAGCAAGAAGCCGGAGGGGATGGCTGAGGGATAAGGGGGAGGACACAGGATGTTTCGCTGATGACTAACCACGGAAAGCACAGTGGACAATCTTCACGAGTGGGGAAAACAGGGCCGGAGTCACACCGGGGGACACACGGAGCCCGAGGAAGACCACACAGCGGGAGCGAGGGGTGAACTGGGAGTCGGGGGATTTCCGTGGTGACTGACATAGGAAGGGGTGAAGGACATAATGAGATTAGTCTGTGTAGGCTCCAAGGCAGAGGGTGAGGTGTGGCTGTATCGGGAAAGGAAGGGAAGGGGCATTCAGGAACAAGGGGCACTAAGGTCCCTTCTTTATTCTTGCCAAACACACACAAACCTGGCTGCTGGGGCCCAAGCCCCAGGATCAGAGGGAAGAGGGGCAGATCCTAGAGAAAGTGCAGGTAGTTAGGACCTGGTGGGACCTGGCTTCAAATCTTCATTCTGCCCTAGGTAGGTAGCCTTGGGCAAGTTCCTAAACCTCTCTGAGCCTATTTCCTTGTCTATAAAATGGGGAGGTGATGCCTACCTCACGGGATTACTGTGAGGACTCTGAGATGGGGCGTGGGAGCACTGAGCACAGAGCCTGGCTCATGCCAAGTCCTTAGGAAGAAGTAGCTGTTTATTTCAAGGGTCTGCACACTTGAAGCATCCAGACCAGTCCAGAACCTCAACTGCAAATCTCAGAAGGTCTCCCCAGTTTCAACCCCCTTTTCCTCTGCAGTGTCTGTTAAAGTTCTTTGGATCATGAATATTTCTTTTTTTTTTTCCCCCCACATGAATTTTTATTTTCAAAATGGATAAGTTGAGAACAGATGAAACACACATCATAGAACAAACTCCATACTGTTTTCTAAAATGTTACTTTCCCTGTAAATACAGATGTGGCACACTCAGGTGCTCTGTAGAAGAGGTCTGAAGTCTATTCCTGGCTCCCTGAGGTCTTAGCAACGCCCAAGATAGGCATGGCTGAGGTCGCCGTCCCTGCTATCTGAGGAGGCTCCCAGTATTCAATATGGATTCGTTCTAAACCAACCACTTCCTTACATCAAGGCTTGCTCATTCATTCAGTAAATATTTATCGAGTGCCTACTGTGTGCCAGGACTTGTATCAGATAGTTCAGTTAGAAAAGAGAAATTATTGTAGGAATTCCAAGAAGGAAGGTGCCCATCAAACCTTTGGAAGAGCTAGAAGGACACACATCAATGATGAAACAAATTATATCGTTTTTTTCAATCCTCACCTGAGGATATTTTTCCATTTATCTTCAGACAGAGTTGGGGGGGGGGCAAGAAACATTGATGTGAGAGAAAGACGTTAACTGGTTGCCTCCTACACAACCCCGACCAGGTCCGGGGACCAAACCACTACCGAGGTACGTATCCTTGACCGGAATGGAACCCAAGACTCTTCGGTCCGTGGGCCGACACTCTAACAGTTGAGCCAAATCGGTCAGGGCATGAAACAAATTATATCTTAAGAAGTTGCAGGAAACAAGAAAATTGACCAAATGCATGTAGCTACCTCCAGGACTTAGGTGTATGCTTTGCAAGAAAACACCCAGAGGCCACAGCAAACATCTCACATTTATCAAAACCCGTGCATCAGCCCATTGCTGCTGGAGGGATTTATAGATTCAGTTTTTTTTCTTCCTTCCAAATCTTGTAGGTGTACTATTGGCAGAATCACACCTGGAATTCTGTTAGCAGAGGTTCTAGAAAATGTAGCTCCCAAGCTTCTAGCCCTTGTGATAGAAGAGTGTGCAAAGAGGGGAGAGGCTGCTGAGCTGCCGTGGACTGTCCAGCACAGCTGCACTCAGTGCTGGGGGTATAGCAGCAAACAGAGAGCCCCTGCCTTCTTGGAGCTTCTATTCTCGGGAGGAAGACAGATGTTAAACAAAATGAATGTAGTGTATATAAAGTCACGAACGAGCCCTGGCCAGTTTGGCTCAGCGGTTAGAGCATCGGCCTGCGGTCCAGAGAGAGACCCGGGTTCGGTTCCCGCTGGGGGCACGTGCCTCAGTTGTATTTTGTCCCTGGCCCTGGTTGATCGTGCTGGTGGCAGCCACTCGATGTGTCCCTTTCACATCAATGTTTCTCTCTCTCTCTTTCTCTTCCTCTCTCTCCCTCCCACTCTATCTGAACAAAAAATGGAAAAATGTCCTCGGGTGAGGATAAAATAAATAAAGTCATGAACAAATGTAATGGAGACAAAGGTAGGTAAGAGGACAGAGACTGACTGAGAAGGTGACAAATATTTGAGCAAAGGCATAAAGGAGATAAGGGAGGCAGCCATTCAGTCCGCTGGGTAGGAGCATTTTAAACAGAAAGAAGAGTGGGTTTGTTTCCTGTTGCCACAAACTTAGCGGCTTAGAACAACAGAAATGCATTCTCCTACAGTTCTGGAGACCAGAAGTCTAAAATGAGTCTCCCAAGGCAAAGGTGTCAGTCTGGTCCCTCCTGGAGGCCCCAGAGGAGACTCCACCCCTTTCGTCTTCCAGCTTCCGGAAGCTGCCCACACCCCCTGGCATTCCTTGGTTCATGGCTGCACCATTGCTATCTCTGCTTCCCTCACCACATTCCCTCCTCCTCCTTTGTAGTCAAACCTTTCTTCACCGCCTTCTTAGAAGAACACTTGGGACTACATCGGGTCTACCCGGAGAATCCAGGATAATCTGTTCATTTCAACAGCCTTGACTTAGTCACAGCTGCAAAGCCTCATCTGCCATTAAGGAGACATTTACAGATCCTAGGAATTAGGACATGGATATATTTTGAAGGGCTATTATTCACACTACCACAAATAGCAAGTGCAAAGGCCCTGAGGCAGGGAGACAACTCAAGAGAGGGCGGTAGGAGATGAGCTTGTACGAGTGGCAGAGGCCAGAACAATCAGAACCTCTGTCCTGCTCAGAATCAGCACTCGCTGCTGCTACCAACTCCTCGAAAATCTCAGAGGCATAACAGAGTAAAGGTATGTCTCTTGTCACATCTCAGCCTGATGTGGACCCAACTCATCTTCCTAGTGTCTCTTGGGTCCTCTAGGCCTCAGAGTACTGCTTGGGGTCTTCCAGGTGGCACAGGAGTAAAGAAACAGGAAGATCCCTCCAGAAATTTTAGGCCTCAAGCCGAGAAGAGGAGGACATCACTTCTGTCCACCCTCTGGTGGCCAGAGCTAGTCACATGGCCCCACCTAGATGCGAGGACATTAAGAAACAGGCCTTCCTTTGTTCCCGGGGGGAAATGAAAGGGTTGGTGAACATGCAGCCCTTCCCTTCCACAGCACTGTGGGCATGGTAAGAACTTCGACTTTAACTTGAGGGAGATGGGAACTCTTAGGACATGTTGAGTAGGAGAATGACATGATCCAACTTAAAATTTTTATTAAAAACACACACATGGAAATGTTCCATATCTTGATTGTGGTGGTAGTGGTGAACTTGACTGTTTACATTTGTCAAAACTCAGTGAATTGTACACTTAAAATTAGTGAATTTTATTTATAATTGTACCTCAATGGAGCTGACTTTTTCAGAAAGAATCCCACTGACTACTATTTTGAGAATAAAATCAGGTGGGGAGGTGCAGGGAGAAAAGCAGAGAGACCAGTTGGCCAGCTATTGCACCACAGTTGGTCCAGGGTAGCTGCTGTGGAGGTGGTAATGAGTTGGGTTTGGGGAGTGGGTTTCAGGTAGAAACAATCAGGATTTGCTGGCATAACAGATATAATGAAGGGGATTAAGGTGCAGGCTTTAGACTTGGGCGTCAGGGCTATATCATGGCTCCTCTACTTACCTGTGATCATGGGTAAATATCTTAATATCTCTGAGCCTTAGTTTCCCCCTCTGCAAAATGGGAATAATAGAAAAAGCTTTATAAAGTCATTGGAAGGTTGAAATGAGATAACATATGAAAAATCTGGAGCACAGGGCCTGGCATATAGTGAGCCCTTAACACATTTTAATAGAGAGACAGTCACCGCCCCTGGATTGTTGCATACCAAGCACAGTGATATATAAATGTTTTACATCCCTTATCTCTTGGTGTGATGGCTAAAGGTCAGTCCCCATGTTTGTCTGGCCCAGACTGCTCAAGTGACCAGACCTAGTGGCTTCACCGGCCAGAACCTAGGGTCAGAGTTTCCAGCTCAGACCCCGTGAAGGTGGTAGAAATCACCTCCGGTGAGATTCAGACCCCTTGCCAAGGGCATAGTTCAGACCAGCCACCCAGCAATGAGGGCCAGAGCGCTGCTTTGTAGAAAAAAACACAATTTTCCAGCAAACTCTTAGAGGTTAGTGGGGATCTGTCACTTTGATCGCTAAGACAAGGCACTCTGTTCCCCGCAATCCATAGAGTCTCCAGAAATGGCTAAGGGACAGGCAGCGGTGAGCAGTCTCTGAGCACCTGTTATGTTCCAGGCCCTAAGTAAAGAGGTTTCACGATCCCGTGCAGCCTCACAAAAGCCATGTGTGATAAATAGCATCGTTCCCATTGCCTGGCAAGGAATCCAAAGTTCAGAGAAGACAGGTGACTTGCCTGAGATTGCACAGCTGATAGGCTGTAATGGGTGGCATCTGCCGTTTTATGAGGACCATAAAGATAATGTAGTAAATGGCTGGTCACAAAGTGGTCGGCAGCACGAACTCTGGAGCCACACCGGGGGGTTTACAGCCAGCTCCAGCTCTTACAGGCTGCAGGAAACTGTGAGGGATTTAACCTCCCTGTGCCTCAGTAGCCTTATAATAATAATATGGATACCCACTTCATAAGATTGTTGTGAACATTAAAGGAACTTATATATATAAAGAGTTTGGAAAGGTGTCTGACACATAGCAAGAATTATGTAAGATTTAATTCATTATTATTTTTTTTTCTTTATTGATTTTTAGGGAGAGAGAAAGGGAGATGGAGAGAGATAGAAACATTGATGAGAGAGAACATCGATTGGCCGCCTCCTGCATGGCCCCCACTGGAGACTGGGCCCACAACCTGGGCATGTGCCCTGACCGGGAATTGGACCAGTGACCTCTTGGTACACAGGTTGACACTCAACCACTGAGCCCCACCAGCCAGGCCTTACTCATTATTATTGACTGTGGCAGGCCCTGGGGCCAGTGATCAGCCCAGTTTGGTCACTAAAGGGACAAGAAAGAATCATAACATTTCTAATGAGAAGAGCCTAGAACAAAGGTTGGCAAATCATGACCTGCACTGGCCCTCCACTTGTGTTTGCAAATAAAGTTTTATTGGAACACAACCACACTCATTAGTTTATATTCTTCCTTTGGCTGCTTTTGCTCTACAAGAGTACAGTTGAGTACTTGGGTCAGAGACTGTGTATGGCCTGCAAAGTCTAAAATAGAACTTACTGGTCCTTTCCAGCAAATGTTTGCTGACCCACGTAGAAGGTAGAAGATAGCTAATCTAATTCCTTATTAGTCTAAATCATCTCCACAATTGGTCTTGATTGAACACCTTCAGGAATGGGACATTCTTTCCCTCCTGAGGCAGCTCAGACATTTTTCAGATAACCTTAATGCTTAGAAGGTTCTTCCCTAAATTGATGTAATCCATCTCGCTGTAACTTAAAATCATAAAGCAGTACAAGGTCCTTCCTGTCATGGGGAGCACGGGAATCCTGCCCCAAGTACACAGTACCAGCCTCAGAGCCAGGATTGCAACTCACTTCTCCTGTCAGTTCCCCTGTTCCACTGTAGAGTCCTTACATCAGACTTGAGTCTGAAAACCAGTTCTGAGTTACTAAAAAAAAAACTTAAATTATGTTCAATGTACTCTGTTTCTCAAGACAGAGAAATATGTGATATATTTGAGGAAAACTTTTACCTTCCAAAACTATTTTAAGTTTACAGTTTCAGTGATCGTAGGAGTAAAACTTCTGTTATTGGTAAAGCTAACCTCCCAAGAATGACTCATTTTAAAAATATAAAATAAGAGGCATTTCTAATTTGGGTAGCTGGAGAGGAGAGAAAAATAGAGTATTTAAGAGCCAGGGCTTAGTGGTCAGACAGACCCGGCTTTCGGGCCTGGCGTCACCAAAATAAACATAAGACTCTGGGCAATTATCTTCTCTGAGCCTCAGTTGTGCCATCTGTAAATAGGGACAACAATAGTGTCACATCATAGGATTATTGTGAAGGTAGACAATGCAACACAGGCCAAGCTTTCAGCCTGCCCTGGTGCTATGCATCTGCTCAACACAACTTGCTGCTGTTCCAACTGAAAATGTGCTGTGTGGCTTTCTCTCGCCTTCTTCCCTTTTACTTGCCTTCCCTTCCCCAACTTGGCATAAAAATTATTTCCGTTTCCTCGCCTCCAATTAGCTATTGATTAGAGTATCTGATTGAGAATGAGCACTTAATAAAAGTAAATAAGTTCTGACATTTTATTTTTACTCTTGAATAAAAATGCTCACCATCCTCCTGAAAATGAGCCTTCTCATTTTATTTAACAGCAGAAAAGATTTGTACATTTGGCCCTGCAGGAGCTGAGGAATCTATTTTCATTATAACAAACATTGATTTTGCATTAAAAAGTCTCATTATTTGAGATAATGACTGCTGGCTCCTTAGTTTTTTTGTTTTTTTATTTTTTTGGTTCCTAAATCATTAAAACTCTAACATTTCAAGAGCAAGCGGGACAGCAGTGGCTCCCAAATTATCTCCAGAGTTGTTCTCTCTGCGCCCTGGTCCCCGAAAAGATTCGACACCAACAGAGCCTCTGACACGCACGGCTAAGTCCGGTTCCTTCTCAGCACCCGAATGCCGAATTTCACATTTCGAATCAGACTTGGTTCCCTTAAAACCTGTTTACAAAAAGAAAAACAAACACACACAGAAAAACCCTCTGGTCTCCATTTAATCAGTTCTCTGAACAAACCCTCATTCTAAAGGAGCTGGAAAGAAGGGGGGAGCAGTGCTTGTCCACAGGACTGGGAGTTGGGTGGCATTTTGGGTGGCTCTGACTATGGCAGAGGTAGGTGGTTGCCCTACCCTCCACCACCTGCAGGATAAACTATGGACTCCAGAAATATTCCCTAGTGGATGGTGATACTCTCTGCTCCTGGGCCTTTATGCTGCAGGAGACCTGGCTGGACACCTCATTGACAAGCCATATGTGACACAACTGAGTTTTGCAGGATTTCAGCCACATGCACCGATTTGGATAATGTATTCTTTCAGAAGCCAGGGCTGAGCTTTAAACAAAGCATAATCCTGCCTGCATATCAATTTCCCCAGGATGGTGAGGAGGGAAAGGAAAAAAACCCAGGACCACGATGCTTTCAGCAGCAGCATTTCCATTTGGGGCTTAGTGGTGGGGACTTCCGAGCAGTCTTCACCGTCTCCAGGTTCATTAACAGCAACACAAGGAAGGAAGGGGGGAAAGGTTGGGGGCGAATCATAAAATATGAAAGGACTTCCCTGGAAATTGGCATCAATGTGATTTATTCAATCCAGACCTGAGCTCAACTATTTGAAAATAATTGAATAGTTGATACCCACTGCTGCTTGCAAAGGAGGAGAACATGGGCTGGGGGTGTAATGAAGGGAGGTGCTGGGAGGAATTTGAGAAGCCCAGTCTAGGCCCTGCCCCTCCCGTCCCTAGACCCCGCCCCAAGCACCAGTCCCACCTCCTGGTCCTATCCTGTCCACTCAGAGGCAGGTTTCTATAGAGTTGTAACCACTATAGGAAAACGATTTTATCTCCTGCCCTTTGGATTTGAATTGTGTTGTAAGCATTTTCTCTTTCTAAAAGTTATTGTTGTTGTTTTATTATATAAGCAATACACACAGTAAGAAATTGAAACAATACAGATACATGACATTAAAAGGGAAATTACCCCCACGCAGTCACCCATCCTCTAAGAGTGACACTATTAACAATCTAAGGCCTGTCCTTCCTGATATTTTTCTGTCTGTAAACACACACACACACACACACACACACACACAGACACACACACATGTTCACTTTCAAACTTCTTTACAACAAAAAGTATATATAGATCCCGTTTGCCAACTTTTCCACTTCATAGTGTTGCGGACATGTTTCCATGTCAGCATATATAGAGACTCACTTCTGCCCTTTTATCGGCCATAGAATCTCATTGCTTATTTTACTTCTCCCTCCACTGCCAGGCAATAGGGTCTTTCCAATGTTTGTCACCAGCAGTGCTCAGGGCCACCGTGCACGTACGTGCGCACGTCTGCGCCAGTGTTTCTGCAGAAGTGATTCCCAGCAGCGACAGTGCAGGATCTTAGCATGTGACCATAAGCATTTTCCATATTGTCTCAGGCATCCCAGTTATCATTTTAAATATCCGCACAACCACCTTTTGAATCCAACTCAACCAACCCACAGAGCAGAAAGTAGAGTCTGTTTGAAGCTGGCCTACCTGTAACTGCCTTCGTGAGGAGCGGGGAATAACTCATAACTCGGGAAAACGGAGGGTCCCCCCCAGGGCACGGTCGGGAAAGGGATAGTAAAGCCAAGAGGGAGGTGAATTATGCCTGGAATTTGGAGTTTCCCATAGGATCTGGGAGAGGGGCCTGTCCGGGGAGTCTGTGGAGAGCAAACGGCAGAGGCTTGGGGTCCTACCGTGGTTTGTACTGGGCTGTGATCTGATTGGTTTGCTGATATCCCAGGTGTAAATATTTCTGCCCTAGTGTGGGCTGGGTACTAATAAATGCCCCAAGCTGAGCCTGTAAACCACCGATAGAAGTCCGCTCAGCGGAAGGGCCCGAGAGCTGTGGGGGCCGGCAGGGTCCCTCTTGGATGAATCAGTCGGCACGTGAGGAGGGGGCAGCAGGGTCCAGGCCCAAACAAGGATAATAAGCTCGCCTTGGGAGCCCACGGGGACACTTAGAGGGACTTCACTGGGCAGGAACGTTTGGAGTTATTGTTTTTGGACACAAAAAGACTTCAGAAGACTGGAGAATGGGGGATCCCTGGTGCCTCACTTTGGGTTACTTCCCCCACTTGCTATTTCAGCTCATTCTGGGTAAACAATTTTAGCACCCATCCAAGGCTCTGCAGGCTGGTCCTCACCCCTTTTCGACCTCACCCCTTCCTCTCCTTACCACCACATCACACCCCCCCATGTCCCCAACCCCCCCACACACAGACACAGCACCCTCCCAGCTGCAGGCCTTTGCCCACCGCCCTCTTCCCCTCCTCCAGGGGGCTCTTCCCCTCCGCCCAGGCCAGTCACCGGATATCCATTCCTCAAGGCCCACTCACATGCTCCCCTCTACAAGCCTCGGTCTCCTCCTCCCCCAGAGCCCACATTTCGTGTCAGCAGCTTCCATAGAGCGCTCCCTGGAAGAAGTCCCCGCACTCATCCATTTCCCTGTCCCCGGCGCCGCGTGTCCGTCCCACAGGCCAGCGCTAAGGGACGTCCCTGAGCCCTGCCGCCTCCGACAACATCTGCGATGGTCACCTGACAGGTCGGAAGGAATTGTCCCTATTGTACAGGGGGAGAAGCAAGGCTGAGAGAGACTTGGCACCGGGCTCGGTCTCCCAGCAAAGCTGGGGCTCAGGTCATCTCTACCCACTCCTATGGGCAGAGGGAGGTGGGGTCTGCCAGGTGATCTGCCCAGGGGCTCCCCCTGGGGCCTCGGAGTTCTGGGGAGCTGCAGATTGATGTCAAGGAGACCTCACATCCATGTGCACACAAGGGGACAGGAGGAAATCCGTGCCTCTTGGCTTCTTTGTTTGCTTTTAGTTTTTGGTTTCTTGGGGGCGGGGGTGTCTGTGTGTGTGTGTTTGTGTGTGTCAAAATAGGAAGCACAGTGCCCTGGCCAGTTTTGCTCAGTGGTTAGAGCGCTGGCCTGTGGACTGAAGGGTCACAGTGCCAGTCAAGGGCAGATACCTGGGTTGCAGGTTCCATCCCCTGTCTGGGGCAGGGTTGTGCGGGAAGCAACCAATCCATGTGTCTCTCTCACATCAATGTTTCTCTCTCTCTCTCTCTCCCTTATTCCCTTCCACTCTCTCTAAATCTCAATGGAAAAATATCCTCAGGTGAAGATTTATAAAATAGGAAGCACTGACAATTCCATCCTTTCATTGGACAGATGAAGAAACCAGAGAGGGACAAGGACATGGCCAGAGGACGCATGGGGGCCTTGCCCTGCTTCAGCCTAGCAAACCTGGAACCTGACTTCCCAGAATTCCCTTCCCCTCACGGTTAGGGGCGGCCACAAGAGAAGTGTGCATGAGATCCGGAAGGTGGAAGGGAGCAGCGGCCACGTTTTACTCCGGCCCACGTGGGTGAGGCAGTGGCAGAGCTCATGCGTCTGCTGGCTCTCTGCTGGCTGACCTGCTGGCTTGGACCAGCAGCCAAACAAGCAGCAAACCAGACCCTCTGAATTTCCTTCCTCAGTTTCTCTGAATTCTGGGCCAGGGCTGTGCACAGTGTTTGGGGAAGCAGGACAGCTCACCCATATCATCACCATATCACTGTATCATCGGGTCACTCGTATCATCAGTTGGAGGATTGGAGGTGGTGGGAGACCAACAGGTCCCAGTGAGAGACAGGTGTGGGTCCCAATGTCCTTGTGTGTCCAAAGTCATCCTTTGGGATTCTACTCTGTCCTTGTTCACCAAGTTTTCATCTTCCCCTCCCAGCAAGCCCTGTGACTCCAGGCCTGGAGCAGACACGTGGGTCCAGACTGACATCCCTGCTCACCAACTCCCATGATCACGAAGGCTTCATTCCCAGCAGAAGGCCCTCAGGCCACTCCTAGCGGACCTGATTCTCTGGCGGACACTAACTGATCCAGTGAGCTGGCCGTGGAGCCATGTGCCAGGGTTCCTGCCCCGGTCCCTGGCTCCTTGCACTCTCCGGAGCCAGAGAGAGGCAGCCTGAGCCCCTGGCCCGGCCCCTCACTGGTGAGGTCACTGCCTCCATGCACATGGCTGAGTCTCTCAGAGCTGTGTCTGGCCCATCCTCTGACCATCAGCACTGTCCCTGCCAGGCTGCAGGGACGCCAGTCCTGCCTACTCACTTTATTGAGCCCTGGACTCCACATCCTCCCCAAACCAGTCTGGGGCTTTTGAAGGCTATTCATTTCTCCTGGTCCCCAGGCCCATAACCTCAGAGCTGCCTTGGATGCCTGCTGTCCCCAGGGCCCTATTAATCAGACAGTAAAGATGTCACAATACCAGCTTGGGCCATTGCCCAAGCAAGCCCTGGGCTGGCCCTTCCTCACAGTCACCGCTTCCGCCTGCTGAGCTGGGACTTACTACGGTTCACCACATCTAGGACTCCACCATCTGTGTCGGGACAGAATTTCTCCGTGGCACCTTGGGAGGGATTTCAGAATCAGTTGTTCTCACCTTTCCTCACCAGTTCTTCCTCTGGAAGGCTCTAGGTAGCCCAGGAGACTCTCCTTTTTCAGTAGCTGCTTCTGAGAAAAAAAGTGATAGCAAACCTGTGGAACTAAATGGATCTGTATTGAAGTTTCTCCACTACCACTAATGAGCTGTGTGACCTTAGGAAAGTCACATAACCTCTCTGAGCCTTAAGTGCCTTATCCATAAAATTAGGATATTAACCTCATAGGGATATTGTGAGGATTAAATAAGGTACTATATGTAAAGCACTTGGCCCAGACTCTGGCCATTACAATATACTTTGTAAATGGAAGCTAGTATCGTTATTGCTATTGTTTTTATCATTATAGCCAGTGAACCATATGCTCCATACGGATTGGGACTATGTCAGACTTGTTCTCTCCACTGCCTAGAAGTGCTCAGTACTCAGTACTAGTCCTCAGTTCCTATGTGTTGGATGAATGGATGAATGAATGAATGAATGAATGCATGCCCAGTGTATATTATGGATAAAGTACCTATGACTAAAGAACACTGAGATTTCAGCAGTATGGTTCTGTTAGAACCTCTTTTGTCAAGTCTAACCATCAGTGTCCTCTTTAAAGTTTTTCTTTGATCGCCTGCCTACTGCTGACCCCCAGGCAGAGACGGCAGTGGAATTCCCCCATGGGGTAAGGACTTCCTCACCTGCCAGGGAGCAGACCCAAGCAACACCTCCAGCTGCTGCACCCACAGTTAGGGAGCTCTGATCCGGAGCACAGCAGAACACAAACAGGTTTCATCCAATTAAAAGACAGACCCTATGAATAGCCTTCATTTAACAGATGAGGACACTGAGGCACAGAAATAACTTGCCCAAGGTCTCATGGCTAGTCAGTGCTGAAAGTAGCACTTATTGCCTCTTAGGTACAGATCACATACAGATCTCATATGCTCTGTGTGGTAGCTATTAATATATTCATATTCATATAAGGAAGCAGGCTCAGACAGGGTTAGTAACGTGCCCAAAGCCACACAGCTAGTAGAGTGCACTTATATGAGTACTGGGTTCTAAAATTGGTGCATAGGCAAAAGTTTCACGAGTTCAAATTGCCCTTGAAATTCTTTAAATCATCTGCATAGCTTTCTTTTTCTATATGCCAGTGCAGTAATTTTTACCTAAACACATTCGAGTTTGAGAATGGATGATCTGAACTGCAGGAAAGACCAACGGGAAAGTATGAACATGTCAGGACATCCAATTATTAAACCATTTCGTGGGTTAGAGAATTATTAGGCCCCTGGCCCAGATGAGGCAGGGAGAGGATTCTCAGTGTTCCTGCCAGGTTCACTTAATTGCAATGTAATGTTAGTGCCCTTTGGTCTTTATATATGTGCATAGACTTCATCACTGAGCTGATTAAATGAGTAGCATAGAGAAAGGCACCTGTACAGCGACTGGCACAGAGTAAGTGTTCAACAGGTGTGTCCTAGACTTGCATCTAAAATCATCATTCATTCAATGAACAGGCATCGTCTTTCTGCTAGGTGTTGGGCACTGTGCTAGGCATCAGGGGAACAGCAAAAAAGCAGACAGACAAGATCCCTGGCCCTACAGAGCAGACATTCTGGCTGCAGAGACACATAATAAGCAAGTAAACCAATAGGTATATGACACGAGAAGATGAATCAAAGTGGATGCGGGGATAGAGAGCAGAGGAGGTGACGTTTACATAGGGAAGGGAAGGTCTTCCCGGAGGAGGTGACATCTGAGCCAAGAACTGGTCCGGCCTGGGCATACAGGCCATGCACCCACACCTTTCTTGGCCAAGTACAAAAACCTGGTCACCTGCTCCCTGCCTTTTCAGATTAGCATGTATTTTGTGGCCTCCACTGAGTAGCCACCACTCTTAGGCCTAGACATTGGGCTCATGACCCCTCACCATGCAGGGGAGGGGAGCAGAGGGGCTGCTGAGGTCGGCTTTCGGCTGAATGTGACTCCCTTGCAGGTGAGTGGGCTCAAGCACCAGTCCCCCGGGCTCCAGGCCCCGGGATCAGTGTGCCACAACACAGGTCCCATGCTAGGGAAAATCCACCTTTAGCTGTGGACACAAAACTCAGCAATAACTTGAATCGGAATAGTTGATTCTGGAATCTCATGCTGCTTCTGTTCCTCAGGGACCTAGAAGCAGGAAGGACCCTCAGACACACTCGGCACTCAACAGTCACTAAGTGGTTGGGGTTCATCACCTCACTTGATTGCTTCCCTTACTCTACAGGGAGGGAAACAGGTCCAGAGGTCTCCAGACTCTCCCCCAACCACAGAGAGTCAGCAGTGAAGGTTAGAACTCAGATCTCACTCCCAGTCTGTGCTCTTCATGCCTCGAAACACTACCTTCCGGTTCATGCGGAATCCAGAGCGTTCTTGTGCTCTGCCTGGGGCTTCCACACAGCGGGACACAGGACTCTGGGGGACATGCTCCCACGGGAATATGATGCTGACGGAGAAAACGAGGGCAGCCTGCAGGCTGAAGACACACCAGAGAGAGGGGGCAGGATGGCCAGGTGCACCTGCTGAGCCCAGGAGATGGATCACAGCACAGGGCAGGAGGTGGGGTCCAGAGGGGCAGAGAGCCTCCTGCCTTGACAGAGAAACTGGAAAGGGAGCGGAGACTTCACCTGTCCTGCCTTCGCACCACGCACATTTGAGGCCCAAGCTGCCCCCATTTTACCCCTAGCCCTGCATCTTCCTGGGGGTAAAGGGAGGGCACTTCTAAGGAAGGGCACTTCTTTCTTAGTTCATGTCCTTCACAGCACAACCCTGTGAGGCGGCAACTCTTGTCCCCATTTTACAGATGGGCCCCAAGGCTCAATGTGGGACAGTTTGCACTGTCCCCTCTGCCCTCCATCCCAAGGTCATCAGTGGGTGGCACAGCTGAGAGTCCAGCCCCGTCCTGCCAGCTCAGAGAGGTCTCCTTGGGGCCAGCCATTGGCTCCTCCTCCTTGGCAGGCGGAGGCCTTGGGGGAGTGATGCTGAGTTCCTGTAACCCCCTCCCTGCCAGGCCTGGACTCCGATGCAGGCAGGGAGCAAGGCTGGGCGCTCATTTACACTTGTTTAACTACAGCTGCCGCCCTCCCGCCATGTGTCTACCCGCCATTTATTGCGCTTTCCAAAGCCCTGCCCGGCACTCAGGGGCATTTCCTGCCTGCGCTAATGGAGAATAGACGCATTATATGTGAATAATGGATTATGATGATACAATTTGGGTCTCTTAGCTCTCACCGAGCCTAGGCTGGCCTTGCATTATTGATAACTTACACACACCTTCCCGAGCGTGTTTATGTAAATATTTAATAGGCAAAGCAAGTTAACCCATTAGTTTCAGCCATTTCCAGAGCATTGGCAGTGAAGGCTGTGAGTGGGGACTAGGGGACCCCCAACAGGAGATGACAAGTCAGATCCCTTTGGAAAAGTCGGAAAGTTCCCAAGATGCGTGTTCAGTCACGAGAAGTTTGTGCCCTCAAGGTTCATTCAAGGCTTTCCAAGGACCAAGAGAGAAGGGTAGGTTTGCCTCGCCAGGGAGGCCCCCCTGGGCTCAAGAAGACAAGTGGCCATGGTACACAGAGCATGCTGAGAGTGGGGGGCTCCCCTCCGGAAGAGTAGACCATTGCTTCTTACTTGCACGGCTGATTCCCGGCGCTCTCACGGGGCTCCCCAGTTTCACACTCCATTTCCTGTTGGAAGACAATACTTAAGAGACCGCCTGGGTTTCATCCTGGGCTCCATCACCACCAGCTGGATGGGCAGTTGCACGTGTTTAACTAAAATTTAAGATTAAGTTTCACTCAGTCTCTCTGTGTTCATCGGCTGGTGCAAGAATCCATGAAGCAACATATCCGAAGTGGGTTGTATGGGTCCAGCGCACGGTAAGGGCTCCAAACCAGTCTGCGGTCCCAGAGCAGCGGTTTGAAGACGCACAGGTTTTTACGTCGGTCTTAACATCCACGCCACGGTGCATTCGCTGGCAGTGTTCCTGAGTGGTGTGGAAAACAGTGTGTCTCTTAGATGCATTGAAACAGGGCTGTCACTGTGCTAGTCTTGTGTTTCTGGAGATTCGACCACCCCTCCCCCTCTGGGAAGCCACGAGGGTGGGGATGTGCCCCATCAGCTTATGCTGAGAGTAGAGGCCCAGGCAGAGTCAGGAGACCTGGGTGGGCTGGTCCCCACCCACCTCCAGCACCAGCACCCTGGCCTGCTCTCGGACTCCCCTCCCCACCCCGACAGCCTTCCGTTCTCTGAGCGTCCCTGCTCCAGCCGCCAGCCTCGCAGTGCTGGCCCCTGTCCCGCGTGCCTCTCTTCCTGGAAACCTGACCATCTCGGGATGTGGCTGTCTCACCTCCTCCCTGAAGCCTTCCCAGCCTCTTGACTGAGCTCATCTTAAAAATCAAAATGGCTGGCTTGTCCTTCTGCCTGCTCTCGAGACTTTCAGGTCCAAGGTCCCCAACGCAGGGGCTGCGACCGACCCGGCTCCGTGTGCCCAGGCCCCGGCCCCTCCTGCAGCAGGGCCCCGTGCTGGCTGGTGTGGGGTACGGCGTGGACAACAGTCTGTACACTGTAGGGAAGGGGCAGACAAGAGCACAGGAAATAAGAAACGGGAGCATGTAGGCCGGTGGCAAACACTGTGGAGGAGGGAAGGAGCAATGACAAATACCAGAAGGGAGTTAACTTTTTTTTTTTTTGCCCCATTTGAAACCATATTGTATTTTCCTCCTGACTATTATTACCTATCATGGAAACGGCCATATGGAAGCCTGTTGCAATGTAGTACACCCACTGGCTGCCTGTTATGTAGTGGCTGCCTGTTGCAATCTAGCCCGGCCAGGTAGCTGCCTGTCCCGATATTGTCCGGCCCAGTAGTTGCCTGTTGTGTTATTGTCTGGCCCCATAGCTGCATGTCACGAGATTTAGGGGACTCTAAAGGAATATGTGTTTTTAATTGGATTTATTGGGGTTACATTGGTTAATACAATTACAAAGGTTTCAGGTGTACAATTCTGTAATACATCATCTGTATATTATACTGTGTTCACCACCCCAAATCATATCTCTCTCCATCACCATTTATCCCCGCCCCTCGACCCTCTCCTGCCTCCACCACCCCCATTTCCCTCTGGTACTGACCATACTATTGTCTGTCTATGAGGTTTTCTGGTTTGGTTGGTTATTTTTTTGCCTAATCCCTTTACCTTTTTCTCCTCTCTCCCCTCCCCCCCCCCCAGAGCTATGAGTCTGTTCCTATTGTGTTCGTTTATTCTGTTCATTAGACTCCACATATAAACAAAATCACAAGGCACCTTCCCCCTCTGACTGGCCCGCCCACCCAGCACAGTATTTTCGAGGTCCATCCACGCCACTGCTACAGGAAGGCTCCCTCGCCCCACGGCCACGCAGCACCCCGCCGTGCACAGGCCCCACGGCCTTGCTCCCCACTCACTTGCCGACGGGCACTGGGGCAGCTCACGAATCTTGGCTGTTGTAAATAATGCTGCGATGAACATAGGGGTGCATATGTCCTTTCGAATTTGTGTTTCACGTTTCTTCAGCTGAATCCCCACAAGTGGAATCAGTGGGTCGTAAGACAGTTCCATTTTTAATCTTTTGAGACAACTCCATACTGTTTTCCACAGTGGCTATACCAATCTGCATTCCCACCAGCAGTGGGATGGTCAAAATAAGCCTCATTGAGCCCTGGCCGGTTTGGCTCAGCGGTTAGAGCGTCGGCCTGCGGACCAGAGAGTCTGGGGTTTGGTTCCCACTAAGGGCACGTACCTCGGTTGCAGTTTGTCCCCGGCCCCAGTTGGGGTCATGTGGGTGGCAACCACTCGATGTGTCTATCTCACATCGATGTTTCTCTCTCTCTCTTCCTCCCTCTCTCCCTCCGGCTCTATCTGAAGATACATGCAAAAATACATACTATCTTCAGGTGAGGATAAAAAAAATTTAAAAAAAGTAAGCCTCACGGAGAAGGTGACATCTGAGCTGAGAAGAGTAAACAGAGAAGAGTGAACAGCCAGTACAAAGAGCCTGGAGTGTCCAAGGAAGCGATGAGGTGGGTGTGGCTGGCACAGAGGAAGGAGGTGGGGCTGAGCAGGACCTGGTGGCCTTGGTCAAGACTTTGCCTCTTGCTACAGGGAAACAGGAAGCTGCTGGGGGATTATGAACAGAATGACAGGATCTGACTTTGTTTTAAAAGGATCCTTTCAGATGCTATGTGGAGTGTAGAGCCCAGGGGGACAAGTACTGGAGCAGCGACACCAATTAGGAGGCTGTGGCAGGAATCCAGGCAAGACAAGGTGCGTTGTCCTAGGGCAGGAGCAGAGAAAGTGAGGCGCTACAGCCAGGTGGCCAGGTTCCATCAGAAATGGAAGGTGGAGCTGTCCAGACTGCCTGATGGTTTAGGCATTTGATGTGAAAGAAAGAGCAGAATCGAGGATGACCCAAGGAACCAGCACCGACGGGAAGGAAGCAATGGCCATGAACACGCGTGGGCAGGTTTGTGGAAGCAGGGTCAAGAATTCTGTTTGGGGTGTGTTGTTGACATTTTAGATTTGATATGTCTATTAGACATCCGAGGGGGGTGGTGAATGGGCAGCGGGATATCGGAGTCTGTTTTAAGTGGGAGCCTAGGCTAGAGTTTTAGGTGTGGGGTTCATCAGCATACAGAGGGTGAGAACAGGGCAGAGGGAGTAAAGACAAAAGAGGCACCAGGGCCCACACCCAGACCCTGCAGCGAGTAGGGGTCAGAAAAAAGGAGAACCGGCAATTGGGGCAGAGAAGAGCCTGCAAGGTAGGAGCAAAATTCATTTGTTGAAACTGCTTTTGTAATAAACAATTACAAGCTATAAACCATTCATTACAATGAAATAGGTACAATTAATTAAGTACTGACTCTGTTGACAGACACTTCCTTCACATGAAGTTTCTCCTTTGATCCTGAGATGTAGGAATTCTCATTCCCATTTTACAGATAAAGAAACTGAGGCTCAGAAAGGTTAAGCTGACCAGGATTTCACAGGGAGCTATTGTAAAGCAGCAATAAACCCAAGCTTCAGCTCAGCTCAACTAGTATTTATTAACTATCTACTAAGAACAGGGTGGAGTTTTGTTTTGTTTTTTTCTTTTTTCTTTTTCTTTTTAAATCCTCACCTGAGGATATGTTCATTGATTTTGAGAGAGAGAAAGAGAGAGAGAGAGAGAGAGAAACATCAATCAGCCACCTCCCATAAGCGCCCTGACCAGGAATTGAACCTGCAACCTAGGTATGTGCCCTGACCGGGAATCAAACTTGCACACTTTTGGTGTACAGGACAATGCTCCAACCAACTGAGCCACCCAGCCAGGGCAAGCACTGGCTGGTTTTTTATAAATATGACTTTATTTGACACTCTCAACACCCTTGTGCTATAAAGTAGACGTCATTCCCACCCACACTAATGTGGAGACTGAGGCTCAGAGTCCCACTCAGTCACCTATCCAGTCACCCAAGTTGGAAATGGCAGGCAGCGATTTGAATCGCGGTCCCCTGCCTCCCTTTAGGCACTTGGGATTCTCCACAGCTGCATCTGGGGAAGGGATTCAGGGTGAGGGGTTAGCTAGAGCTGCTCAGCGTGAAGTCCTAGGCCTCGTCCAGGGACCAGATGTCAAGCTGGCGCCACCAGACCCTCTGCCAAATCCTAAACTGGAAGCAAGGAGGGAGGGGTCTCCGCTACCAAAGCCCAGACTGGGCGCTCCCCGGGAGTCCCCTCCTTCCCGCCTGCCCAGCCTCTGCCCTCTGCCAGCCCCTGCCTGGCTGCCAGATGTGCCAGCTGTGGCTCCTCTCTGCAGAGAGCCTCGTTTATTAATTACCATGGATGCCAAGGGGGCAACTTCTCAGGCCCAGCCTCAGAGCAGATCTTGGCACATTTTCCAGACTTTGTTTAATAATTTATCATCTTTTAATCATAAAAATAATTAGCACAAGAGCGATAATCTGTCCTCTGCCGAGAGCAGACTGGCGGAGGAGTGTTCAGACGGTGCCAGGGCCCAGAGAGCCGAGCTTTGGCAGAAGGGAGAGGGAAGGGCTGGCTCAGGGCCCACTGTCCACTCCAGAGCTGAGGGCTCCGGGGCTCTGGAAATCGGGGTGTCAGAGCTGCCACCTGGCTTTGAGAGGAACTTGAGGACCCACGTGGCTTTCCTACGAATTGAGGTTCCTGCTCCTGTCTGACCTGACTCACTGGCTAACCCTCTGGGAAGTTCCTTCTCTTCTCTGGGCCTTAATTTTTCCATCTATAAAATGGGAGTTCAATTAGATGATGCCCAAGGGCCCTTTTGTTCCAGACGCCGTAACCCAATGAGGCAGCAAGAGCGGAAGCAGTAAGGAGAGTGAGCTGGAGAGCCTAAGAGAACAGGAAGCCTTCCGTGGCCGCCCAGACACGTGTGCTCTCTCCCAGCACCCCCAGCTGGAGCCGTCGTCCGGCTGCTCCGCGCGAGCTGTGGCCTGAAGCAAGCCCTCCCGTCTGAGTTCACCCGTCGGAAGAGCGGCAGTGGTAGTCCGCACCCCGCCGTCTCCCACGGAAGATCCACTGCGGGTGGGGCCGGCCCCTTGGAAACATCCACCCCATCGGTCGTGAACTGAACTGCCATTCCCTGTGCAGACTGCTGGTCCTGGGGACAGGGCGGGGATGTCCTGGTCCCGGGGCCTCGTACACCTGGTAGTGAACGAACAAGCGGAGAGTTTAGCCAATTCCGGGGACTTGTCTAGAGGATGTTGGACCTGTACAGACAGACACATCCTCTCCCGGGGCCACAGCAGTGTGCGGTGGCTCTGGGAAAGACCACAGCAGTTCTGCCTCTTGATGTGGGGCTGTGCCCTAGCTGCTTCGCCTCCGGGGGCCTTGGTCTTGTCTGTAAACGGGATGCCTGTCTGAGAGTGGGGCCCCAGACGCAGATCCCGAGACAAGACTAAGGAGGAGGCGACAGGTGAGACAGGATGGGGGGAGGCCAGCCAAGGATGGGTCAAGGAGCAGGTGACCCCTGTAGGCCACTGCGGCTCAGTCCTGCTGGGGACGTCATAGGGGTCAGAGGACTACAGCCAATGGGCTCAGGCCAGCCTGCCTCCTGTTTCTGTAAATAGAGTTTCCACAGAGCCCACAGCCACGCTCTTTCATTTGTGTGTCATCTGTGACCATTTTTTTGCCACAACAAAAGTGAAGAGTTGCCACAGAGGTCGTGTGGCCCTCAAAGCCCTTTTACAGGAACAGTTTGTGGTCCCTGGTCTAGGACACAGTGCAAAACTCACCTTAAGATTGTCTCCTTGAAGGAGAAGAAGCTGAGCTATTCATCCACCAACTCCAGTCTGTCCTTGGCTGCTCCCAGGGGCCCTAAACTATCAGTTAGTTATAGGCCTGGCTGGTTTGGCTCAGCGGTTAGAGCATCAGCTCGTGGACCAAAGAGCTGCGGGTTTGATTCTGGTCAAGGGCACGCACCTCAGTTGCTGTTCGATTCCCCCAGCCCTGGTTGGGATCATATGGGAGGCAATCAATCGATGTGTCTCTCTCTCATTGATGTTTCTCTCTCTCTCTCTCCCTCCCTCCCACTCTATCTGAAAATCAATAGAAAAATATCCTTGGGTGAGGATTATAAAAACACAACAAAACAAAAAACTATCAGTTATAACATCCCCCGCCCCGTGTGAGGTGACACACTCTGGCGGCCAGAGGGAGCCCCCATAGAGTCCAGGCTGAGGGGAGACTGAGGCTGGGGCTTCCGAGGCATCTGCCGCAACATCTCCCTGAGCCGTGAGGACAACTAACCACAAGAGACCAGGAACAGAGTGCCCTAAGGTTAGGCAGCTTTGACCGTCACCACCTAACCAAAGGCTCTCCTGGCTCATTCCAAAATGAGCTGCCTCTGCCTCCTCACTGGGCTTCTGCCTCTCCCGGCACCACTAATTTCTGAGCGCAGGTCCCCCTGGTCCTGGGCGGAGAGTTCCTGTCCAGGCTCAGTCCTGCCCACAGGCACTAACCCTGCCCTGCCTCTCCCGAGGCCCCGTGCCTCCTGCCTCCCCAGACCCTGCAAGCCACGCACCTGGGCCCTATCGTCAGGCCTGATTTTTGGACCTGCTCTGGGGGACTGCCCTCTAGTCTCCATCCCAGCAACTCCCCTCCCCCTGGTTAGTATGTGCCCCGGAGGGCCCAGCGCCCATGGCCTGGCTGCCCTTGCCTTCCGAAGCCCTCCAGAGGCTGCAGTTCCAGCTGGACCCATCCTTCCCGGCGAGTGCTCTGGGTAGTCGGCTCTGGGCTCCTCTTTGAGGACATCAGCAAGCACTTGGTTAGCAAGCTGTCAAAATGATCCGGGCTCAGGGCTCAGTCTGCTCAGTCTAAGACCAGGTTCAGGGCTCAGCTGGGTGGGGCCAGAGTCAGAACTCAGTCTAGGTTCCAGTTCGGGATTCAGGCTAAGGCTGGAGTCACGGAAAAGCCTGGGATCAGGATCAGGACCATCTAGCACCAAGGTCCAGGGGTGAGTCTAACCACGGAGCCCAGCATACCACCTGGTTGTCCTAACAGTCCAGCCCAGGCCACGGCACCTGGCCCTGGCTCAGCGTCCTGACTGTCTCTGGAAGCCTCCAGTCCATCCCTCACCACTGGGCGCCTACATTCCCATGTATGTGTACACCCTCCTGGCCAGGCAGCGAGGATCCGCAGGTCCATCTGTCTGCTGAGCTGCCGTGGGAACCGAGCTCAGCAAATGGGCCCAAGCCTGTCTCCCTTTGGAGCCTGCCTCCAGACTGTTGGCGTTCACGGCTCTGCCTCGCAGCCTCCGAGCTGGGCTTGCACTGCCGAGTCCAAACGCCGTCCACTGCTCAGTTCCAGCCAAGCACCAAGCACTCCCCAGATGGGCAGGGACCGCCGTGCCTGCCTGCCTCCTGCCTCAGGCACTGCTCACTCCCTGCCAGGGGCCCAGGGGAGGTGCCCACTCCCCCAGCTCACAACCCCGGGGGCCAGGCAGGGCAGGGGAAGGGCAGAGCCCACAGCATCATCTAACCAGTGATTCCCCCCAGCCCTGACTGCAGTCCCTGGTGAGACCTGCCTTTCTCCCACCAGGTGTCCATTAGCCTCTGTCTTCTGACCACAGAACCACCAGAGGACATCGGGGAGCCTAGGTGAGTCATGGTCAGTATGTTTCTCTAGGGCATGTGTCTGGGAAGTACGGGCAGCTCAGAGTTTCAGAGTGAGGCAGACCTGGGTTTGAATCTCAGCACTGACACTTCAAACTGTATGAGCTTAGATCCATCAGGTCTGTGCCTCAATTTCCTCACTTATAAGCGGGCACAATAATTCCTACCCTACAGGTTGTAGTGAGGGCTTAATAAATTAAAAGGTATAAAGGCCCAGGCATAGGAAAGGAGCTGGGTAGTGACATCTGTCACATCTGTTTGCTCAGCACCCGGGCGCCCATTCCTGTGCTGCACTGGCCCATCCCCGCCACACTTGGCTCTGGTGAGGTGGCCGACCCCAGGACCCGGCCCCCACGGCCGGAGAGCGGGCACAGGCTGCCTCGCAGATGGAAGGAGAACAGAGAGCAGAGCACAGTAAATAAACGATGGCAATCCTATTGACATTGTTTGGAACCTCTCGCATTCCTGTGGCCAGACCCCACACTGAACTGCCCAGTCACCGAGCCAATACATTCCTTTCAGCTGAAGCTGTTGGACTCAGGCTTCTATTTCTGGCCACAGAGTTCAGAAACAAAGGGTGAGCACATGTCACGGTCAGCAGCCCTGATCTGCAGCCAGACTATTGGAGTTCAGCTCTGCCACTCATGAGCACTGTCGTCTCAGGTAAGTTACCCCACCTCATCTGCCAGTCTCCTCATCTGCAAAATGGAGGTGATACTGGTACCCACCTTCCAGGGTTGTGGTGCAGATCCAATGAATGAATTTACATAAAACACTTAGAACAATTCCTGGCACATAGTCAGCACTATACACGTATTTGCTAGTACGTTATTATTTAATTCCCCACTTCCCTACTCGGCTTCTCTCTTCTCCAATCAGGGAGCCACCTTTCTTTCTTCTGCCTTCTTCATCCCCACCTACCACTTTCTGAGTGAATATTACCTCTTAAATAGCCCTCACCATCTCCACTGCCTTCTCTATAATCCAAGCCAGTCTTGTCACTTTCTAATGCTTGCTCACCATCTGGTCTCCACGCTGGACCCTTCTTCCAATTCCAACTTCCTGACAGCACCCAGAATGATCTTTTCAAAAGACAAACCTTGTTTCTCTCTGCCTCTTGTTCCTGATCTTTTTCATGTTGACTTTTTCTTGGGCTCCAGATGGTGGTAAAATGGCTGCCACAGCGCCAGCCCTCATATCCTCTTGTCTTTTAGTCCAATTGTCTCTCATACAGAATGTTTTGTGAAGTCCCATAGCACCTCATTAGCTCTAACCTGACCTATCCTGAAACCAACTGATGTGGTCAAAGGGATTCAATGTCATGAATGGCTTCACATGTCATGTGTGCCACTCCTGGAATTAAGGAATAGACCCCCAATTAAACCACGTGTACTAAAAATCTGGGGAGTGGTGGATTGCCAAATTCATGTTTCTTCAAGGACAACCAAAAAATAGATGGCGTCCGTGTGGTGTATCCGTATGTCCTGGAGTGTGTTCAGTTGAATGCTAACCTCTCAAAATCCTCTGGGATAAGGGCTAGGTGAGAAAAAAATATTCATGGGTAAATAAGTTTGGGGAGAATTGAATTCTAGCCCCGCTGCTCTTCGAGATGCACAGTGCATATTAGCACGTTAAGGGCTCCAAGATCTCCTACAGCCAAGGAACCTGTCTGGCTTTTTCAGCCCAGCCTTTCCTAAGTACATTTGAGTATACACTTCTTTCCCTCACGTTATGCTGTAAAAGTCCCTCTGTAAAACCTCACTACATTGAGTTCTTTTGTCTGCTTTTAGGATTTTTCTCTCTTCCCTCTCTTTTAGCTGTGATTTTCTGTGGCTCTGTGAGCCTTTGCTTCTAGAAGCTACTCTCCATCTCTTCTTTCTCCTTCTAGGTCCTCTGCGGGCTGGACAAACAATACCAGGGATTGTCAAAACATAAAGAGAAAGGAGGCTGAGCGAGGTTCTGGTGCACCCTCTTGTGAGTGGCAGAGCTGAGCGCCAATAGCCTGGCTGCAGATCAGGGCTGTTGACCATGACATGTGCTCACCTTTTGTTTCTGAACTCTGTGGCCAGAGCCCACACTGAACTGCCCAGTCACGGGGCCAGTAAATTCCTTTCAGCTGAAGCTGTTGGACTCAGGCCTCTATCTCTGGTGTGGACTCCGTGGCATTCTGCCTCTGTGGTTCTGACGGTCTTAGCTCCTAGCCTTTGGCTGTGTTTGGGAAACGTGGACCAGCCTGGGAGCTGAGTTCTAGACATGAGACTGCTGTTCTGCACTGATCCCTCCTTGGATCCCTCTGAGCCAGGAGACAGAAAAGTGGGGTAGGGCAGGGAGGCAGCGGGGCTCCTCTGACTACCTAAGGTAGTTCCTGTCATGTCAACATAGGCAGCAGCCAGAACGGCCCCAGGACACCCAGCTCAAATGCCGAAGATGCATTTCAACAAGACAGCCCTCAGTTAGGCTCAGGAGGGATTCACCTGGGAAGGGGACAGAGCAGCCAACATGAGAAATGACTGTAAAGCAGAGTCCAAAAGAGATTCTGTAGGTGTGTGTGCGCGCGTGTATGTGCATGTGCGTGTGTGTATAACTATGCACGCAAGTATATACACATATGAAAGGGTGCCTTTGGAGGAACACATGGACACCTATAGGGAAGGCCACACATATGTGTGAGAGCAAGGCAGAAAGAGAACTGGCCCAATTTGACCAGAGGAAGGGTGCTCAGATAAACACGGGGCACGAGCTGCAGTGACAATCATCCCTGACTTCTGGATCAGGGGCGTGGACTGCTCCATGGTCTGCCATGTGGGTTTCTCTCCCATCTGTCTCGGGAACCTATGCATGATCTGATACATGTTCTGACCCACGGGCTGGCCTGTGGTCTGGCTTGCGGTCTGGCTTGCGGTCTGCCCGTGCGGTCTGTCGCAGCTCCGCAAGGAGACTGAACGTCCAAACTCAGGCCAGGGCACAGGACACGTGGGTTGCCTGGGCCGGGAAGCACAGTCCTTCTGCAGTCTGTCCAGGCCCCTTTCACGAGAGAGGCGTTGGCGGCCCCCGTGAGTTATGACTTTTATTATGCAGAAAACAGGCACATTAACTTCAGGTCCTTTGAAAAATGTGGTCCTGTAATCAGAGGCTGTGTCTGTCCTGATGCACGGTGGCACCGGGCCAGAGAAGTGCAGAAATGAAATAAACATTTAGAAAGACAACTGCATTTGCAGATCTAAGAATTGAGTTATATTCATTTCTGACAGCTTCCTGAATCACAGCCCACGTCTCCGCCCGGCAAAACTGGGACCTGGCCCTTTAACTAGACTCCATTTCACATAATTAAAGACTCACAAAATTAAATGGCCTGCATGGAAAGTGGCTTTCAGTGGACTAAATGCCGGGAGCAATCTCCTCGCCAGAGTGGAGAAGTGACACTAGCTTGCAGATCAATATCATCTCTGTTATTAATATCAAAAGCACATTACTTTGTTTTTGCCTGGCTCCCCTCCAAGCCTCCGGCCCCGCCGCAGAGCAGCCATTTGCTCAGGCCATAATTTACTTTGGTGAGTTTTTAAGGTATTGTTTTGTCAGGACCAATCACCGTGACGTTATAAATGGCTGGGAGGACTTGCACTCCCCCTCAGTGGCATATGCAGTGAAATTAATTTTTTAAAGTTTCACGTCAATTACTCCCGTCCTTGAGTTATGCAAGGGGACAAAGGAGCAGAGACGTAAGGACGTGAGTGATCTCAAACAGATGAGGTAACGACACACAGAAGCCGGGGCTGCAGACCAGAGCAGACATTACACTATCTTTAATTGATGCATTGAATTAAACAATCCTAAAGCCAAATAAATATTGACCACTTAGCAAAAGAACCATTGATTTTTATGATGGACAACAATGCCATCCTCTGCTTGGCTGGTTGGGGGTTTCAAACTGGGGTCTGGTCGGTTGCAGAACAGTCACTTGGCTGGACTACACTGAGAGATGCCATAGCTCTTTGATGGGACTTGGTGAAGTGGGTGTAAATGTTTTCTCTGTGTCTTGCTCTGTCTGGCTTGTGTTCTTTCATTCGGGTCTAACCACGTCTTCCTCCTCTGGCTTGTTCTGAAGGAGAGCTCGGGCTGGGCCTGCCTCCCTCTGCTCCAGTGTTGGTACCCAGGACAGAGGCGCCAGGTGTCCCCTCCCCCACGAGCCCCATGTGTGCTGTCCTCCTACCCTGCCTCCCCAGCAGGCTGTCCCAGAACCAGAGCTGTGGCTCAGAAGAGTTTTAGGATTGTGCAATGCTCTCGATGATACGATAATGATGGACATATGTCAGTATACATGGGGGATGTTGGTCATGGGGAAGCTAAGCTGTGTGGGGGCAGGGTTACCTGGGAAATCTCCGTTCCTCCCTCTTCATTTTACTGTGAACCTAAAACTACTCTTAAAAAAAAAAGACAAAAGCATAAAGTCTTTAACAAAAAAGTGGCTCACCTTCATCCCTGAGAACGAAAATCACCTCCCCGCTCTGCCTGGAAACCAGGGCAGGCAGGAAGGCACAGGAAGGGGGCGCACGGAGATTTGTGTTGGGGAAAGAAAGGAGTCTCCACTCACGCAGCCCCCAGGACGAGTTTGGTGCTTAGCAGACACCATGCAGACATTACCTTCGTGAATGCTCCCAGACTCAAAGGTGGGCATTTCAGGGTCAGGCTTAAAGATGGAGTGGGTGTCTAAAGCCTGTGGACCTACAAAAGAGATTCTTTAACCTCACCATCTGTAGCTGCCTGTGGGTCTCCACCCAAAACGTCCCCCCATCTCTCTCTAGAATTCAGGCTCCATGAAGCCTGGGACTTGTCTGTCTTCTCCTGACATATCCCCAGTCCCTGGCATGATACTTGCATATAGTAGGTGCGGGTGACTGTTTGTGGAATGAATGAATATTACAAGAGAGGCAGTGGGAGGTGAAATTCAACATCATCTGAGAGGGATGGGTCACCATTCAGAGCCCAGTCACGCAGAGCCCCCTGTTAGGAAGCCAGAAACAAGTCAGGTAGCACCTGTGAGCAAGCCAGGCGGACTCTTTGGCTCTCTGCACTGGAGTGAAGAACTACAGAATCTGGTCTGGCCTTGGACACTCCCATCACGCTGGGCTCTGAAATGCCCAAGGAAAGCAATCGTGGGATTTTACCAGAATTGAGACAGGTCCTTTTTCTTGTTTCTCTACTCAGCTATCAAAGGCCAAGGAAGGATGAAGGCAGTCAGCAGTCAAACAGGGCCACTGGGCTTTGGAGAGTCACCTGACATGAATTATGATCCCCATTTCACCGATGAGAAAACTTGAGCTCAAAGAAGCTAAATAAGTTCTTCTTAGCATCTTCACCCAATAGTCTAGGGACAACTGCACATTTCAGTTATCCAGTTGTTACCACATCTCTCAAAGCAGGGCTGGGCAGTGATCAAGTATGCAGATCTTGGTTTTTAGCATTTACCCAAAGATTCCAGGCCTTGCACACAAAGCCCAGTCTGTGCCATGCCCGCAGGGCTGCCCTCTGCAGGCAATTCATGGAGACTAGTGTGTAGACAGCTCAGTGCCCGGGTGGGCTGAGGGTAAGCTACCTGACCCCCTGCAGTGAAATTCACAGGCCTCAGTCAAGGCCACACTGGGCACATGGTGAGGGCAGGGGAGGTTGAGTTGCAGAGGGAGTTCGGTCCTGGGAGTGCAAAGGCTCCCCCATGGACAAGCACTGGATGCTGCTCTGTGGCAGGTCGGAGCCGGGCTGGGGATGCATCAGCAAGTGAGCTCCTTGTCCTCATCAGCTCACGGTTGGTGGAGACACTGCATTGTTTCGAAAGTCTATCGTTTTTATTTGCATAAATCTCAAATGAGGGAGACAGCTTTTAAATCTATTCCAAGCTTAATAAAAAAAAAAAAAAATGCACAGTTCTTCTACGCCAGTAGGTTAATCAGAGCCCAATCAGGCAGCCACGGAGCATCCAGTGACAACCGCAGCTTTACAACTGCAAGCTGAGTACTTACAGATGTTCTGACAAAAGTACTCTCGCAAGCACAAGTATTTCCAAGAAGTATTCGAACAAACGTAGTCTTCCTTAACGAGCGTTCATAGTCTCGAGGTAACAAGGAAACAGACCTTGAGAGACAGCTATTCAAATGTTGACTATCACAGACTATTGCTGCTTTTACTTAGAAACGTAACCTCCAGATGTCAACATTCCTAGTAAGTATAGATTTGATGTAAATATTATGGTAAATAGTGTGTTGCATACTTCCAGGGTTATTGTCTATTTAAACAGAGGATGCTTGTTCACCCAGTGCTTTGTCAAGGACTTGGGTACGCAGAGAGTTCTTGCCGACCAGGAGGCACCTGGCAGGCACCACACCGGCTTGTGTGCGAGGCCCTGGCTCTCAGAGCTAAGACAGCCAGAGTCCTGGTGCCTGGGGAGCTCCTTGTCCACTGGGGAGAGGGACACAGAAACAGACATCACGGTCTCTGGAACCGGGCAACAGCAGTGAGCACATCGATTTATCCTGCCTGCGGGGAAGAGAAGGCGTCACAGGAGGTGTCCGAGAGCTGAGTCCTAAGAGTGAACCTACAGCTCTAAGAAGTAAAGGAAAACGCATTCTTGCCAGAAGGATTTGCAAAAACCTAGAGGTACGACCGAACACAGTATAACTGGAGAAGAGTCTGGTGTGGGTTCAAATTTGTGGCTGTCTAGATAATCTACTCTCTGTTCCCAACACGAAAGGCAGAGCAATACTCTACGATTGTAAATTCGATCATGTCTCTCCCTGACCCAGTCCACCAAGACCTTCTCTGCAGGTATAGGGTAAAATCTAAAGTCTGACCATGGCCTACGGGCCTCTGCACACTGACTCCTGCCCACCTCTCCCCCTGGCGGCTGCCACTCTCCAAGCTCCAGCCTCATTCCTTGAGTTGGTACAGCTCATTTTCCCTCAAGGACGCTGCCCTTCTTGCTCCCTTGGTGTGGAATGTTCTTCCTTCCATTGGCTTCTCCTCATTAAAATATTGGTTCAGATGTCCCCTCTTTGCAACAGAGTTCCCTACATGCTAATCAAAGCAGCACATACACACACACGCTCAGTCGCTTCCTGTCACACCAACCTGCCTTACTGACATTAAGGCGCGTCACTCTAAAGTCATCTCGTTGATCCATTTGCTCACGGTGACCTCCATGACGACAATGGCCTGTCTGCTGTGTTCAGCCCCTAGCACAGGGCCTAGAACACACACCAGGTACTTAGAAAACATTTGTTGGATGAATGAATGAATGAATGAATGAATGAGTAAAGAGCCTGGAGAAGTCAGATCTCGGAACATTTGAGAGGCAAGGAAAGCAGAAAAGGAGGCTCGGTCACCACTATGCCTGGCTGTGGGAGGAAGGGAGAAGTCCCTAATGGGGGGACGGATGAACAGAGGCAAGTTTGAGAGCGCTGCTTGTCATCCAGGTGGCACCGATTTGGCCAGCACAGGCCAGCAGCAGGCAGCCCTCCGCTCCCCCAGTGCTCCAAGGAGGAGAGCGGGCCTGACCCTGGAAGGAGAAGAGGGAGTGTGGGTGGAGTTGGGGGGACCTTGGGGCAGCTGGCACACAGCCCGCCCCTTCCCCTCCTCTCCTGAACATCTCTGCGGAGCAGGGAGGCGGGGCTAGGACTGAACTGTGTCTGAGGCCAGAGAATCCCGCCTGCCTCTGGCCGGACTGAAACATTCCCATTCTTCAACCAGCCTCCCCTTTTCTTGCCTCCACGCTGTTCCCTCCGCCTGGAAGATGATTCCCCGTTGTTTACCTGGCAAAGCCCTGCTCATCCTCCAAGTGTCAGTTTACAAATCACCTTCTCCAGGGAGCCTTCCCAGCACTCTCTGCCCGGCTGGGCTTGTTCCCTCACTGGAGCATTATCATCCTGTATTATTATTATTTGTTTAATCCCCACCCAAGGATATTTTTTTTTCTATTTATCTTCAGATAGAGTGGGAGGGCTAGGGACAAACTGCAACCGAGGTACGTGCCCTTGGCTGGAATCAAACCTGGGACCCATTGGTCCGCGGACCGATGCTCTACCGCTGAGCCAAACTGGCCAGGACTATCATCCTGCATCATAATTGCCCACCTCTGGAGTCACACAGGCCCCGGCTTGAGTTTCAGCTCAGTCCATTGCTTCTCAACCTCTTTAAACCTCAGCTTCCACATCTATACAATGAAGCAAATAATACAGATCTTACAACTATGTCAGGAGAATTGTTCAGCATGGTATTGGTAGCTGGTGACTAATCAGTATTGAATAAATATTAGATAGGATCATGATGAAAAAGAAAAATTGCTGCATATACCCCAAATGCCTAATAGGTGGGCAGCTGGGCTATGGTTTAAAAAAAAAAAAAAAAAAAATCCATAACACTGAAATTTGAAATTTCCAATTTTTAATTGGAATTAAAAATCCTGGCTCTGCCACTATGAGTATGATCTGAGTAGGAGTCAAATTTCCTCTTAGCTTCCAATCCCTCCTCTGCAAGATGGAATACCTCATACCGTCCTCGCAGGGTTGTTGTGAGGATTACATTGATTCAATCGTTTTTCATCTTTGTAAATAGCACCCATTAGTGCCAAGCACTGGGCTCAGCACGGGGGTTGGACAAATGGTAAACAGAGTCTGATCCTTGTACTCATGGGGGGTGGGGGCAGCGTTAGACGAGTCCTGGCAACAGTCTTGTTTGTGCGTGCTTGCATTCAGCAGTATTTATTGACCGCCTACTATATGCGAAGATGGGAGTGAAAGAGATACATCTCCTTCTCTAATAGAATTAAAACTAATAGCTAATATTCACTGAGCATTTATTACATGACCTTGGGCTAAAAGTCTTTAAGCATCCTAAAACCCAGGCACAATTAATAGCTACCTCATAAGGTGGCAGCAATGACTACACGTATTAATGCATGTGAAGCTTGGAGCAGAGGCCTTGGCACCTCGAAAGTGGTCAGCAAATGGGATCCCACCTCGACGTATTAGCTCACTAAGTAGCAGCCTTGTGTCTAGAGCTTTACATGTTTTATCTCATTGAATCATTTAATCTGGGGTGAGAAGTACTAAGATACTTCCTGTGAAATGGCCTGTAAACTTAAAAGCCTTAATACATGTATTGGTTAATGTTTTGGGGAGCCAGCCCAGGACTGTGGAAATGGAACGAAGCGGTCGGTCAGTGTGGGGTGAGATCCGCTAGAACGCTTTGGGGAAGGTGAGTCTGGAGGAGGTGGGGGGCAGGGAGATGATGGGGCTCAGCGGCAGAGGGCAGGGGGCAGCCACGCTCCGCAAACGGGGCCGCCAGGGCAGTTCGGCTGCTGCGGAAGGCCAGATTCAAACAGGGCAATTTAAAAACATGTAAAAGGCATAAAGCGAGAGCAGCTGTGCACAGCTGCCGCCGAGCGCTCCGTTGCTGCCTTGCCACGGACTCCAAATGACAATAAACCTTCCACCCCTTATAAATTAAGCAGACTTTCAAAAAAACCATATCTCCTCCTGCAACTTTTTATGGCTGTTTGGCAACTTTAATCATTTTGCAAAATGCAATTCCTGACCATAAATTCTCTCCCAAGTACAGATTTAGGGAGATCTGGAGGACTGCGGCGGGTTGATAGGTAAGTTTTAATCTGACAAGGCCAAAAAGTCTATTGGATTTATAGGGAGGCAGCAGATACCCTGTAATTACACCAGCCCGACCTCCAGGGAATCTCGATGTGAGGGGTGGGGGAAGAGAGCGGGAAGGAAGCAGCTGGGGCAGTAGCAAGGACAGGGGGGACCCCCTCCGGGTGCTAGCCCCTGGCCCGGCCTTTTGGTCACAGGTCATGGTGATTTCCTGCGAAGGTGCAAAGACCTTGGGTTCTGAGTCACTGAAGCCCATGATTGATGCATGTGCACACACGCACGCACATCCACACACTCTCTGTGCCTGTGTCCATGGCTGGCGCCTGTCAAGAGGAGCTAAGCCCTTTGGAAGGTCACGTATCCCTGAACAGGGTGAGCAAGAAGGCACTGGATTTCATTCACATACACACTCCACTAATATCTAGTTCAATGTGTGCTCTGTGTCACACACATGTATGAGGTGCATGTATGGGTCATGCACATGTATGGATCATGCACGTGTATGAGGTGCCAAGGACAGGACCATGGACAGTGTGCAGGTTGTGCCCTGCACAAGCACTTGGCTAGCAGAGCCCAGGCGGGGCTGACACGTGCCCGGCACAGGCTGCACCGGCCCAGAGGAGCTTACTCTGGCTGAGCTGCCCAGGGCGTGCCTCTGCCTCTCACTGAGGGGCTGGCTTCCCTGCAGCCCGGCTCCGATCACAGGGGCTCATGGTCTAAGGCAGGACGCCCAGGAGCACACTGACAACCTGCAGGCTAAATATGGCCACAGAAGGTTTTACTTGGCCAGAACAATGTTTTAAAATGTTTGAATTTGAAACAGGTTTTCTTCCGCCACAATGCCACTACTCACTATCTTACCCTCAGAGAATTCATTTATATCAACTCTTGGCCCCTACGGGCATGAGAGTTTGAGACCCCTGGAAGAAGACTAAATAAAGGTGGTAACGGAGAAGTGAAGGATGCCAGGGAACAGGGTACAGCACCCAACTTGGACCCCCGAAGGAAGTGTGGTGGGCGAAGAATGCCCCCCCCAAAGATATTCGTGTCTGTCTTAGTCTGTTTGGGCTACTATAACAAAGTAACATAGACTGTGTGGCTACAACAACAAAGTAACATAGACTGTGTGGCTACAACAACAAAGTAACATAGACTGTGTGGCTACTATAACAAAGTAACATAGACTGTGTGGCTACAACAAAGTAACATAGACTGTGTGGCTACAACAACAAAGTAACATAGACTGTGTGGCTACAACAACAAAGTAGCATAGACTGTGTGGCTACAACAACAAAGTAACATAGACTGTGTGGCTACAACAACAAAGTAGCATAGACTGTGTAGCTACTTCTCAGTTCTGGAGGTTGGAAGCCCAAGATCACGGTGCCGGCAGACTCGGTGTCTGGTGAGGGTACTTCCCGGTTCACAGACACCGTCTTCTCGCGGTGTCCGCACATGGCAGAGGGGTGAGCGGGCTCTTTGAGGTCTCTGTTATAGGGCACTAATCCCATCGTGAGGATCCCCACCCTCATGCAACCCTAATTAACCTACCAAAGACCCCTAATACCATCGCACTGGGATTTCAACATATGAATTTGGGGAGGGGCACACAAACATGCAGTCCATAACAATGCCCTAATACCCAAAACTGTGAGCGTGCTATGTGACCAGTGGGGAACTGTGGTTGCAGAACAAGTTGTTTGCTAACCAGCTGACTTTAAAGTAGAGAGATTAGTCTGAATCCCCTGGGCAGGCCCAGTATAACCGCAAGAGTCCTTCAAAGCGAAATCAAAAGGCAGAAGAAGAGTTAGTATCAGATAAGTCAGTGTAAGAAAGACTGAATTGACCACTGCTGACTTTGAAGATGGAAAAGGCACCACAAGCCAAGACATGCAGGAGGCCTCTAGAAACTAGGAAAAGCCAAAAACAAAAAACAAAAAAACAAGACCTAGATTATCTAGAAGAAAACAGTCCTACCAGCACTTTGATTATGGCACCAGGAGACCCATCCCAAACTTCTGACTCTAAGATGATAAATTTGTGTTGTTTTCATTCCTGTTATTACAGCAGCAACAGGAAACAAGTGACTTTACGCTGAGGCCTGAGGGTCAACAGCTTTGGGCCGGGAGTGTTTCCGGTAAAGGAAACACACGCAATGTCATTCCTCCGTCTCCCCATTTTGCTCTCCTGTGCTCTGGGGCTTGGGTCCAGTTATTCTGCAGCTGTGAAGCACGTGTGTTTCTGGCCTCCACATGGGTGCAGGATGCAAGCAGAACTTGCCAAAGAAGGTTCCGCCACAAATGGATTATTTGGGGGTACTGTTTCCTAGGCCTCGCACCAAGACCTGCACTCAGCATCTTCTGTGCATTACCTTCACGGGGATCTCAGAGTGGCTAAACACCTAGGGCCTGGAACCAGAGTGCACGGCTTCCTCGCAGATTCTGCCTGCTGCCAACTACATAGCTGTTACCTAACTGCTTGTGCTGCCATGTCTCCATCGGTACAGCAGTGATCATCATAGCACATCATGGGCTTGTTCTGAAGATCAAAAGAGATGGTTCATAAAGAGCACTTCAACAGTGTCTGGCACTGAGCAAGCTGTCACTGCCAGGTATGGTGGGCAGATTCAAAGATGACCCCCGTCTCCTGTGTTCATGCCATCATGCAATCCCTCCTGGGAGTGCCTTGCTTCTAACCCAGAGAAAATGGCCAAGGTGATGGAGGTCACTCCCATGATCATATCACATTACATAAGATTCCACCTGTGCAGGTTGGAGATGGGGGTTCTCCTTGCAGGCTTCTTGAAGTAAGTGGCCATGTTAGAGAAGCCTGCAGGGCTAGCAATTGTGGGTGACACCTAGGAGATGAGGGCCACGTACAGCAGACAATCAGCAAGAAGCCAGAGTGCTTGGGCCTGACAACGGCAAAGACATACATTCTGCCAGCAACCTGAGTGCGCTTAGAAGCAGATTCTTCCCCAGTCGGGCCTCCGGCTGAGAACACATCCGGCTGACAACTTGATTGTAGCCTGTGAGTCCTTCAGATGTCCCAGCTAGGCTGTGCCCAAATTCCTGGCCCACAGAAACAATGAGAAATGTGTGTTGTTTAAATCCATGCAGTTTGTGGTAATTTGTTAGAATTCACGTAGAAACAGATGACTAATAATACATCAGTTAAGTACTATTGTACTTCCCGTTTTTACAAATGGAAAAATAAAGTTTGGAGAAGGTAAGCATCATTCCCAGGTCACCCATCCAATTAGAGACCTAGCCAGCACTCCAGCCCAGGACTGTCTAATGCCAGAACCCTTGCAGTTAATCCCCACCAGGTGCCTCCTTCCCTCCAGGGTAGCCAGCTCATCCTATCACCAGCCTCCTCAGGCTCCTTTCTCTGTTTCTTGCCTGCCTCTTCTTCCTTCTCTTCAGCTTCCTCCAACCTCTCATCCTTGACCATCGACTTCCTTTCTCCCTTTCTTCCTCTTTCCCCGCTGTGGGGAAGTCCCTGCCTTCCCAAAACTCTCCCTGCAGGGAGCCTTCTAGGTTCACCCCTAACAAAAGCAAGTGGGGAATTGACAGCCGCTTCAGCCCACCTGGCCAGGACCTAGATGCCTCACTCCTGTCCCCTGACCCAGTGCAGAGCCTGAGATCTTTTTCCAAAGAGCCAGAAGCAGAATGCCCCAAGGCAGGGCTCCCAGGCTCAGGGACAGCCCACCACGCCCTCCAAGCGCATGCCTGCAGCTCAGGGCACAGAGCAGGGAAGAACCTCTGACCCCCTCAGCTCCCCTCTGCTCCAGCCCTGCTGTAGGTCTCTGGCCCCACCTCCCTTAGCAGGAAAAAAAGAGGGACCTCTTTAAAGATGGAACAGAATAAAATATAGATAAGCATTAGTCAAATGAAATTAATGCTTCCAATATTGTTTTAGACTTGCTCATATGCATCAAGCATTTATGAAATTGCAGTTTATCACATGGGGATATTGCAGTTATATATTAGCTGACTGTCTGGTGGCCACTCCAACAGCTCTCTCTGGACCCTGGGTTGCCCTTCACAGGCAAAGTCAGCTTTGCTGACATCCATCTCCTTCCTCTGCCGACACATCCCCAGATGCTGATAAAAGGCCTTGCCCCCAACAACATATGAATATTTAAATGACAGTTAATTATTCTGCATATAATGATATTATTAGCATCTACTTCACTGCTGGCTGTGGGCCCAGCTCGGCCTTGTCCCACGCTAAGGGGTGCCCCGGAAAAGCCAAAACCCAGGCAAGCCCCATGCCTGCTGCATCTCCAGGGCTTGTTGTTATTTGGGGGAGATGTCAATTCACAAAATGATGGTCAGCATCTCCCCCACCTGCTCTGTGTCAAGCCACGGACTGGGTCTGTGGAGGAGATTTAACTGACATAGTCCCTGCTCATGAAGTGCTTCCGGCCTGCGGGAACCCCACTTACCCTGCCACGCACGTCACATGAGCATCACTGGATTCGTAAAACAACCGCATGAAGCCGGGACCATCATTATCCCTCTTTCCTTATAAATGAGGAAACCAAAACTTAGAGAGGGGAAGCGGCGTGCTCAAGGGAAGGAGCTGGGATTCAAACCGGGGCAGCCTGGCTCCAGAGCCCTCACCCACCGGCCCTGCGCAGAGCGTCTGCTCCCAGACAGCAGGAACGAACCCTGCCGCTGAGACGCGAGAACGGCTCCGAGGCCCGAGAGTGAGGATGAGCCCGAGGCAGCCGGAGTGGAAGGGGTCCCAGGAAAGGCAGCGTGGCAGCTGGACCTCGAGCGATGAGTGGGCACGAGGTGAAGGGTGGGGATGCTCCCCCAGACAGGGGAACGGCATGTGCAAAGGCTGGGAGGAGGAATGGTGCTTTGAAAATGGTGAGATTCTGGAATTAAGACAGCACAAGACTTGTATGGGATAGAGAACAGAAAGGCAGTTTCGGAACAGATCACAGAGGGCGTAGAGAACAAGCTAAAGAATTTTATCCTGAGTACACGGGGGGATCATGTGAAATTGTGGTAGACGAGAAAAGGGGGACAAATTGTCCCTTCCCTTGGTGAGGTGGAGTCTGTTTCTCCACCCAGTGTCCCCACTGCAGCTGGGCACGGCCATGCGACTTGCTTGGTGAGTTCCTCTTTCAGCAAAGGTAAACAAACAGAAGGTTATCACATGCTCACCTACCGAGGCTGGCCCTCTTGATGTTTTTGGAACACAGCAAAAAACAAGCCTGAGAGACCACATGGAGAAGAAATGAGGTGTCCCAGCTGAGCCCTGCCCCAATTATGACCCCTGGATCATGCAGCCACCAGCCAGCCGGCCAGCAGACACGTGCCAGAGCCCAGGTCAGCCAAGCTGGCCCAGACCAGAACAACCCCCCATTTGACCAATGGAAAGTTTATTCACCATGAGCTAAATAAAATTGTGGTTATTTTAACCCACTATGTTTTGGTAGGCAACAGCAGCTAACACAAGGGTTTCAACAGGGATGACCTGGCCAGAGATGTTTTAAAAGATAACTCTGGCCCTGCAGTAGAGGACCGGGTAGAAGTGGTGCCGCTGGGAGGTGGAGCTGCATGAGGAGGCTGGCGTCAGAGTCCCAGGTGAGGAGATGAAGGTCTAGTCAAGGCGACAGAGATGGACAGAATGAGAGTCGTTCCAGCGACTCCCAGGAAGACAGTGATGTCAGGGAAGCACATCTTTGAAGACACACATACACACAGATACACATACACACTGCCCATACCCCACACTCAGAGAGAGAACATCCTCCTGCCTGTGTTGTTTCCTCTCTGCCTACCCCCACTCCCACCATCTCACTCGCACCTGGCTCCCCTGCTCCGGTTCCTCCTCCACTCCCAGAAGGCATTGCATGAACAGTGAAGGCCACGGAATGGAAACCGTGCAAAGAGCACTGGACAAGGAGTCCAGACGCCCACCTGCGCTCCGCTCCCAGAGGCACCTCCCACTGGCTGTGTGACCTGAGGCAAGCTGCTGCCCCTCTTTGGGCCTTGGTTTCCGCAAATGCCTTCTGTTCAGACTCTGGGTTTGTGGCCCAGTACTTTGGAGTCCCAGGATTAGGAGGACCTCCTCAGGCCTCGCCACCACCCTGTTCCGTCTGTGCTTGAGTTCTAGAGAAAGGGAGATGTGCCCCCCACCCCCCCCCACGCCTACCCTGGCCCCGGCAATGCCACAGGCAGACTGAGAGAGACAGCTGCTGACCAAAAGCATCTCTTCAAAGGCCCAAGTCAGCGTCCAGCACCTCAGAGTCACTGCCCAGGGCCTCACTGCTCAGGAGTTCAAACAAATCAGGATGCATTTCTGATACGTTACAATATGAAGGTACAGCACTCAGAATATATTCTTGCAAACAGTGTTTGATTTGAACCTAATTAAGCATCTAGAATGAACTTCCAGTTTACAGGATAAACGGGCAAAGGAGAAACAAGTTAAATGTCACCAGGAGGAAACATAAGGATACATTTAGCATCGAGAATTTTCTATAAGAAAACTAGCCTCCACTCTTCAAAAGGTAATGTGTTAAGAAGAAGAAAAAAGCTAAGAGAACTATCATAGATTTTAAAAGACCAAATGTAAAACATATACCTTCATTGGATTCTAGTTCAAAAAAAAATTTTTATAAAGCATTTTAGGACAATTGGGAAATATGAACATGAACTGGAAACTGACTGATGTTATGGAATTACTGATAATTTTCTCGTGTGCAATAACGGTAGTGTGGATATGAAGAAGAATATCCTTATTCTCAGGAGAAGCGTGATAAGCATTTAGGGGTGAGGTGTCATGATGTCTGAAACTTATTCTCAAATGCTATATCAAAAAGAGAGAGATGTAGCAAATACGGCAAAATGTTAACAAATGCTGACTCCAGATGGAAGATTTATGGATAATAATTGAACTGTTCTTTCAGCTTGTCTGTAAGTTTGAAAACTTCCAAAGTAAAATGCTGAGGGGTAGGGGCGGGGAGAGAACACACAGACAGTGGACCCAGACCTTCGGAAGCAAACCCAGCCAACTCCCGAGGCCCTGCCTGGCCCCATGTGGCTGGCCAGGCCGTGGAAGGACAAGGGCTGAGTCACTGTTGGAAGCTGTCCTTCCGGCTCTGGCTCAAGCTGGGGAGGGCAGAAGGGCAAGGGGTTGGGGCCCAGCTGCAGCATTCCTCCCCACCACCCCACCCCAGCCCACCCTTTTGGAAAGGTCAGCTCCCCAGGCATCAAGGAGGGCCCTGTCCCTGGGAAGGCTGGAGCAAAATCAGCATCCTGTGAGGTTCACTGCTCTCTGGCCAGGAGGTGACCGTGATCACCAGCTCCTTGGGACAAACATGCTTTTGTTTTTGCTAGTCTGAGCTTCTGGTCCCTGGAGAGAGAGCTGCTATTGGTTCCCATTTTCAAATGCTCCTGTAGCAACTTCCCACCTCTTCATTTCTGCTGGATGATGGGGGAACTGCTATCTGGACCAAGAGGGTGTTTGTGGGGTTCGGGGAAATGTTTAGGAATCATGGGGGTTTTCAGGCTCCATGGGCTGAGCCAGGTATAACCTGGCTTTAAAACTTGAGGACCCAGCAAAAGAGAGGACTGAACAGAGAGAGAGCTGCCGGGCCCGGGTAAACCCTGCGAGGAGCGAAGATTATCATTGGATTTCATCTGTCCAAGAGGCTGCTGGAGTCTCCCTCCCATGCAGCCTGGGTCCCTGAGGCACTGGCCAGATCTGAGTCCATGGGAGGGGGTTGGAGGATCCACTTATCTTTGTCCACCTAGCACCTTTGTTGACTTACGTGAAGACACAGAGAGACTGGACCGATGTAGCTGAGAGCCCACGCAGTTTGGTATTTGTTGAGTCCTTCCAAAGTGCCAAGCGCTCTAAGTGTGGTCCGTGCATTACCTCATTCGGCTGTACTAGCAATCCTGCCTAAGCTTCTTAATTATAATCACAGAATGTGGACCATCTTTCTAGGGATGGACAAAGAAACACGAAGGAAATGAAATGGTCTCCATCTCAGGAAGCACGGTGAACTAGAACTTCTACCCAAATGGATGCTCACTCCTGTCCACACAGAGGACAATATTTGTCCTCTGAAGACAGTGCTAGCTCTAGCCCAGCAATAGACAAACAGGTCATCAAAAATTCAAGTGTGGGCCTTAGAGAATGTTTTCCAGAATGGCTCTGCCTGGGTGTGTTTCCCATAAGATATTCCATGAAAAGGATCCTGAGGTTAAATGAGCTTAGTAAACTCCACAGACTACGTTTCCCTCTTGGAGAGTCACAGAGGATCTCAGCAGCTTGAAGGCTCTGAGAAATCCTGGAGTAAGGAAGCCTCCCCACCCTGTTTAACCCAAAGCTTCCCGAAACTGTTTGCCCTTTAACCCCTTTCTTGCATAACATTGATGAAGGCTCCTGCCACAGGATTGGAACACCCTTGGGAAATTCCACTGTGGGGCCAGCACTGTAGCCTGAGGGGCAAATAGCTTCTGGAGCACCTCATTCACTTACATTTGTCCCCAGTACATGGGCCAAACTAACATTCAATAAGATGCAGACATAAGTCACCCCAAACACCTGGAAGGGCAGACGTGGAAAGAAGAGTCCTTCCGAAATGGGATCCTGAGCGGGGATGGGGCAGGGTGGTCTGGGGTACCCACTGGCAGTTCAGAGGAGTTATTCAGCCATAAGCCCAGTTGTTCTCAACAGATCCTCCCCTTTTTAAATCAGACCCCAACCCAACTTGAACAACAAAAATAATTGCACGAGTCAAAATCTAACCAGAAAAACAGAAGCTGCCTTAAGAACGAATTACAGAAGGATTTAATGCAGGGAATTGGTCACATAGGTTGATAGAGAAGGTGAAACCCAACCAGGCAGCAGTGAGGTGACCAGAGGTTAGCAGGAAGCCACTGTCATCTTGAGATGGGTGAGACAAAGGAGGAGGAGAGAGTGTCACTGGAATCCAGGGGCCAGGGCCACCCAGCAGAACTGGAGCCACAGTTGTTGCGGCCGTGGTGGTGGTTTTATACATCTCATATAACTTTGAAAGAGAGGGTGTGTGAATCAAAGATTTTCTCCTTCACCAGTGACATTGGTGATAACCGAAAATGCATCTTATTACGGAAGAAACGAGGTGTCCTGATACATGGATTTAACAGCCAGTTTGTATTGGAAGCATTCTGCCAAAAAAAAAGGTTGATGTGGGTTTTGGAGCTGCCAGAAACCCTTCTTTTAATCAGTGATTAGCCAGCAAAACCAGCTGTTTCCCAAAGACACTCCCGAGTTGTTCAAATAAAATACTGTCAACGGCATTGAGGAAACTGCTGCTCTTTCTTTTCCTTTGGTGGTGAGGGGAACGGCCCCCTAGAAGCCGGAGCAAACATTTTGATAGAAAAGAGCGTAATGAGTGAGGCAGAACTTACTGATGTTCTAGCTCTGATCAGTTAACAGACTGGTCCTGCCGACTTCCCCTCTTGACTTGTAGCAGAAACCGGTCGGCCTTGACCCAGCGCAGTGGCTGCAGTAGATGAAGACTTCAGACCATGGCTTTGAGAACACAGAGTTCCTTCCACAAGGATTTTTCAGGCCAGGTTGTATCTGGCAATGACATTGTCCTGCGAAAACCTGAACTGGCTATAAGTCTCCAAGCCATGCTCCCTGCCCCCCCAGCCCAGGCAAGACGGTCACACTCTAGCCATTAGAAAGGAACTGGTACATAGACTAGATCCCCAGGTAAACAGAGAGATGGTTTTTCTCTGGTTAAACAGACCGCCAGCAGCACAACGGAAGAAAATCACCTCGTTGGAAACACAGTTGACCCCGGTGCTATATGCTGTATTTGAAAGGTGAACTTTTCAGACCAAGCCTGGGAATTCTCTGCTGCGGTATTGAAAGAAGTGACCCTCTTGGTGCCGAGGTGTGAGACTTGATTGTCAAGCAACACGGAGAGGAGGGTCAACAGCAGGAAAGGAGCAGGACTTCATTCGAGTTCAACTGTCTATTTACAGAGCTTCTGCCACGTGCCGGGCACTCAGAACACAGTGGTGAGCAGAGCCTGGCCCTCCTCACAGGGCTCAAGGGCCAGGGTAACATAGACAGGAACAACTATATCACAAGCAGAGGTAGAATGACCGCTGTAATAAGTGCTTTGTAAAGGAACACCAGAGACTGACTTTTAACAGCACACCTGACCCAGCCTGGGGAGTCGGAGACCAGGACAGACTCCCACTAGCTGAGAGCTTCCCTCTATATTTTTCTATTTGCATGCATCATATATGTACTTCTACGAATATGCACTATGCATAGATGCTGGAGTTAACCATATAGTAAACTGTATTTCGCTTCATTCCAGAGCAGACGGTGCTGGTCTCCATTAATCCTGTTGACTTTGTACGTAGCAAGCTCCTTCAGATATTATTTATGATTATTGGTTTCCAGAGTGAGCAGAGTAGATCAGAGCCGTCAACCAGAACAGGACCCCAGTCAGCGAGCCCCTGGCCAGACGTATCGTACGTTGCACCTGCTTTGGAGAGTGTGCATGAATTTGGGCAGAGACGTGCCTGCAGGCCTGTGAGGGAGGCCACGGGGGCACGTGAGGGTCTCTGTGTGCCTCACTGCGTGTGCACGTGTGTGTGAGTGTGTGCACACTTGCCATACCTGTGCATATGTATGTCACACGGCTCACGTGTGTATTTGTGGATGTTCTGTGTTCTGCTGGGCTGGGGGTGGGGGGAGCGCCTTATTTTCCTGGATCGGCAGTTTTGTGGCTCAGTGCCTCTGGGAGTCGGGCGCTCGCACGTCCCGGTGTTCCTTACAGCCGTTTTGCCTGCAGCGGTCACACAGTTGAAAAATCTGGGTCCCTGTGACTGCTCAGAGATTGTGCAAAGGCAAACAAGTAGGATTCGTGGCCATTTTGCAATTCCTGCTCATTAGACATGTCTGGGGCCTTGCGAGTGAGCTCTGAGGATAAATAAGTATAAATATTATATTTGCCTCCAGGTTATCTTTAAAAATGTATTTCCCTCTACCTGCCTCCACCCCCACCCCCAGCCCCACCAGCAACTGTCAGTGACTCCTGAAAACTCCTGGGTATCAGAAGTGCCAAGCGAGAGTCTAGATCTTCGCAAGTTGTTGGCTTTCCCCGAGCTGGCCCCCACCACCCAGTCCAGGGGCGGCCAGAGGCAGCAAGGCACCCCATGGGCTTCTCGGTGCCCCCTGGGTGGGGAGGAGGGGCAGGAATGTCTCCTATGTGCTGAGAGTCTGAGCCACCAAGTAACGCCACACACGGAGATGACAAAGGGGCTTCTTCACCAGCTGTGCCTGGCTGACATGGCCAGGACCACAAAGGAATTGGAGTCAGAGCCAAGGCCTATGTGTGCCAACCCTCAGCTGGCATGATGCCACCCCCTAGAAGGAACTAAGGCCCCCACGTTGGAGCACAGAAATTCTAGGTCCCACCAAGCTGAGGGGGAGGAGGGTGTTCTGAGCAATGAGCATGGTGTTCTGGTCACTAGAAGGCATACCCCTTTGTTAAACAAGAGTTGGTCTTTTAAAAACAAAGAGAAAAAAAAGAGTCGGTCATCTCCTTCGCCCCTTAGTCTTAGGCAAACTTCCCCAGTCTCTCCAAGTCTCCTCTCCTCCAGGCTCTAAGTTCTGGCTGCTTCTACCCTTCCTCACCGGCCTTTGTCCCACTGGGCCATGTTTGCCAGGCCAGCCTCCTGACCCTACAAGGGGCAGCTGCCATCTCGTTTTCTTCAACACTAATTACAACAATACTGACCTCTCTAGAAACCCGAAGTCCTGTCAGAGCCATGTGGGTGGGAGGGGCAAGTCCCTGCTTTCCCAGGCCCTCCCTTAGCCTTTGTACTTCCGGCTGCTTCTCTGTATTTCCACCCAGAACAGGTTGTAACTGTCCTTCAATGAGGTCAGTTAGAAGGCTCATCTTCTGACAATTATGTGGCATGAAACAGGTGTCCTCAGCCCCAGGGCAGGTCTGGATGGAGGGGAGCAACCAGTCTGGAGGGAGTGGGCAGAAGTGGGCATCAGAAAACCCCCGGTTCTGCACGGGCCCCAGAGCCATTCATCAGAGGCTGACGGCTGCTCGGTTGCTGGCCCAGGCCCAGAGGAGTGAGTGGCTCATTTCTGCTGCATTACCATTTGAGCCCATATGCAAAGCAGAGGGCTGTGTCTATAAATAAGGTATTATAGTTAAATCAATATCGATTATTAGGAGTTAGTGTTATATTTAAAGCCATAAAACTGAATAAATAATATGGTAAAAGTGTCCTAAATCTCATGGGTAAAATCATTGAACAAGACAGAAACACAGGCCTTGGACTGATGGAACCTTGACCCCATTTCTTCACCCCTGAAAAGGGACTGCCAAGCTGTCCCTGGTAGGAGCAAGAAAAAGGCAATTTGGGGACAGTAGAGATGTCCTCCAGCGCACTTTTCCGCCACATCCTTGGCTTTGTTCAGACCTGTGTGGCATGTCACTCAGTACCTGCTCAGCTGATTCTCATGATGGATAGTAGAAAGGTAGCTGTTTCAAAATAATGACTATTGTACTCATCAAGTTTATTTTTCCTAAGAAAACCTTTTTCTTTTTTTTTCTTTTTTTATCCTCACCCGAGGACATTTTTCCATTTTGTTGTCGTTGTTGTTGTTCAGATAGGGTAGGAGGGAGAGAGAGGAGAGAGAGGAAAAGAGAGAGAAACATCGATGTGAAAGGTGCACATCAAGTGGCTGCTACCCACACAACCCAACCAGGGCCGGAGACAAACTGCAACCGAGGTACATGCTCTTAGCGGGAACTGAACCCGGGTCTCTCCGGACCGCAGGCTGACGCTCTAAGGGCTGAGCCAAACCGGTCAGGGCAAGAAAACCTTTTTCTAATTAAAAGATATTTCATGTTTATTGTAGAAACTATATAAATGACAAAATAATCAAAGAGAAGAAAATAAAATCGACCCAGAATCTTAATTCCCAGAGATAATCATTAGCATTTTGAAATCTGTCCTTCCAGTCATTTTTCTGTGTGTGTGTGTGTGTGTGTGTGTGTGTGTAAATTTTTTAATAGGTCTGGAATAGGCAGGCTGTTTTTGCAATCTGGACAGATTCTATTATATGTACTAAAATTTATTTAGTGAATCCCTTATTATTATATATTTAGATTGCTTCCATACTAATTAAATTACTTCTAAGTTTTGTTCATTCATTTGGTAAGTAGAACTAAACGGTGCTTATCTTTAGGAAATACGCCTTTTTCCCCCAGTTGCCTAAGAGGGATGAAGCCTGAGACTGGAACAGTGGACTGTGTCCAGCAGGACCCAGGGAGCCACCGTGCTCCTGGCGGCAGCAGCGTTCGAGGAGCCGAGGCAGAAGCACACAGCAATGGGCCCCAGCGACACTGAGGTCATACCGCCTCCCACCTCGGTCTCTGCCGCTCATCTCCTCGCCTGGCAGAGCTGGAGTTCTCCCGAGGACCTGGACGGCCCCGCCACAGAACTGATCAGTCTGGAGAATTCCAGGGGGCCCTCCCCATCAGTAAGCGTGGGCTGGAAATAGTCGTCATTCGCAGTCATGTTAGGAAGTAATTCCCTGAGTCCACCACCCACTGCTTGTCACCAAGAGTCATATCCTTTATCTTTTTGAGGGACTGGGGGAGATGTGCCCTAAAGTTAGCCAGGCAGCCACTGCCTCCCAGGACTCTGAACCTTGAGCAATTGCCACCAGGATCATGGAGCCCTCCGGGGGTTCATTTCAACAGTGGCAGAAACAGCCTTGGCCTCAGCAGTCATGTCCTCTCCCACCTGCTCTTACTGAGAACCAGCTACTCAGCTTCCTGCTTCCCCAATCCTAGGCTTCCACAGCCTCCCTAACTCCTGCCTTTCCCAGGCCTGGTCTCCCAGCCTCCTGTTGGTTAGTTATGTGGAGTTAATTCTGTTGCTTGCCCATAAGAAACCTAACTGAAACCTACTTCCTCTCCACTCCACTCACCCATCCTTTAAGGCTCAGGTCACATGTCACCTCCTCTCTGAATCCTTCCCCAGGTGCCCTAAATACAATCAATATTATCTTTCTGCTTCAATTTCACAGCTCTTTGTTCATAGCTCATACAGCACTTATTTTCTCCTGACTGGTACGTTAGGTCATTTTTAACCTGACACAGAGTCAGGCTTGTGTCTTACACAGTAACAATAGGAGCTTGATGAATGAATGAATGAATGAATGAATGAATGAATGAATGAATATGCACATCTATGAGAATAGGAATAACATACTTTGTGTTCAAGCATCAACTGATGAACCGATGTTAACAGAGACACTAGATATTGTTCAGTATTTAGTTCACATGAAAAGTCATTTCCATCTTCTGCAGCTGTGAACAATGAAGTTACCTGGTGGGTTGGGAACACGTGGACATTAAACTGTAGCTGTTTCCTGGTGCTTTTTATGTGCATTCAGCATTAGCTGGTGCACCTGGCTATTGTTAGACCCAACTCTGCCTCAGGTGCCTCTGCTTCTATATCAGGCATCACTAAGTGGCCACCCGCAGGCCAAATGCCTCCTGCAGCTTTGTTTGGCCCACACTGGTATGTTTTTTTAATTGATTTAGTTGCCATCAGATTCAGGAGGTTTCACATAAAATTCCAGATTTCTGACTTTTCTTGAAAACTCGGAAGCTGAGACAACATCGGCTTTTACTTCATACCTGTCAACAGTCTGCTGGAGCTGAGCGGGGGCCACTCTACACTCCAACACCCACCTTTTGTGTGGAACATAAACTCTGCACAGTCTCCAATGCCCACTTCACTTATTACCTGTCTGACCCCTGAAGACATTACTACTTTTTTTTTTTCTCACCCGAGGACATTTTTTTCATTTTTTGTTCAGATAGAGTGGGAGGGAGAGAAAAAGGAAGAGAGAGAGAGAGAAACATCGACATGAAAGGTACACATCAAGTGGCTGCCACCCACACAACTCAACCAGGACCGGGGACAAACTGCAACTGAAATACGTGCCCTTAGCGGGAACCGAACCCGGGTCTCTCTGGACCGCAGGCCGACGCTCTAACCACTGAGCCAAACCGGCCAGGGCAAGACATTACGACCCTTGGTACCTCTATTCACTAAGGTTGGCCATCAAAGGTAGAAAGATGGCTGAGTGGGGAGTTCCGGAAGGGGATGTCCTTCTGTTGAGTCAGTTTTCAGAGTAGCATAGTCAGGAAATGCATATTTAGAAGATTCTAGAAAACGATCCTCCTCCTCTTTTTTTAAAAATATTTTTCTTTATTGATTTTTTAGAGAGGGAGAGGGAGAGAGAGAGAAACATCGATGAGAGAGAACATTGATTGGTCGCCTTCTGCATGCCCCCACTAGGGGTTGGGCCCACAACCTGGGCATGTGGCCTGACCGGAAATGGAGCCAGCAGTTCTATCAGTGCCATCCTCCTCCTCTTTATCCCCGCCTTCCCCCAGGGAGGATCGCCTGCTTTAGTGACGCTAAAACCAAGCTCCTCTTTTGGCCTCTATAGGCACACGTCTATCCTTTCAAGAGGACAGAGAGGAATTCTGATACCCAGAGTCTCCAAAGCCCAAAAGGAGCCAGTTGAGGTCATGCCTTTCCATTCTGCCACATGCGGCATAAACCACAGCCCCCTGGGCACCATGGGACTCGTCAGCCTTTAAGACCGCATGACAAGCATCTCCCACCACTTGCCTGGCTAAGGCAGGGCAAAGGAATGAGGGCTGATAATTCTTCAGCTCAGCTGCTCTGGGACAAAGCCTGATGGGGATGGAAGGATGGGAATAAGCCTCGCTGGGCCCAACCCCCTCCCAGTGGCTCAGTTCATGATCAGGGCCCACCCTGTTGGCTCAACTCCAGGTCAGGCTACCCCCAGGCAAGATGAGTTTGAGCCTCAGCCCCTTTCTGAGACAGAGTTGTCAGAGCATGAGGATGGGCTGGAGTTAGAATTCTTGTCCAGGGCCCTCTCTTTTCTCTGTAATGAGGCACAGGGAGGGAGGAGGGCTGAGTTCTTGCCTTGCTTCCTCTTCCTCTCACCCCACCCTGCCCCCAACATCTGACCCATTTGCAAGCCTGATGGTTCTACCCCAAAAACAAATCATGACTCCATCCATTTCTACCACCCTCATCCTATCCACACTTTGCAGCAGCCTTCTAACATCTCCCTGCCTTCACACTTGACCTCGCGCAACCCATTCTCAATACAGCAGCCAGAGTGAGCTTTCTAAGTTACAAATCAGGTCTCATTTGCTTAAAACTCTCCCAAAGGCTTCTCATCACTCGTAGAATAAAAACCTGTTCTCTGCCATGGCCCATAAGGCCCAGTATGCTGTGACCTTCACCGACCTCTTGAAACGCATGTCCTAATGGTCTTCCCCAAACTCACCGCGCTCCAGCTACACCGGCCTTTTGTTGTTGTGGTCCCTTGAACCCAGCCAGGCTCATTCCCATCCCAGGGTCTCCCCCTGCCTGGAATATTCATACATCTCTGTGTGGCTGCTCTTTCTTGTCATCCAGGCCTCGGCTCAAATGCTACCTCCTCAGAGAGTCCTTCCTAACCCTCAACCTGAAGGAGTTCACCTCTGGTGACTTTCATTTACATCACCCAATTTTGTTTTCTTCACAGGACTAATGTTACCTGAAAGCATCTCATTCAAGTATTCGAGTATGTGCTTTCTTGTCTACTGAGGCTCTCCCCCTATTAAGAATCTGAGTCCACGAGAGCTAAGCCAGTGTCTGTCTTGCTTGATACTGCTTCCCCCAGCAGCACAGAGTAATATGCAATAAATAGTCGTTGAATTCATTAACTGGTTAATTATCCAGCGAGAGGTGATAGAGGCATAAACTAAGGCAGTTGCACTGAGAGTGAAATGGAGAGAATATATGTGAGGTATTTAAGAACCAGAATCAACAGGGCCAGTTCTAAATAAGACATGAGACAGCAGAAGCCTCAGGCTCTAACTGCTTGGTGGGTGGCGAGATAACTCATCAATATTGGTAATTTACGGGGAGGAGTTGGTTCGGAGGGAACAATGATGAGCTCAGCATTGGGAAGTTGATTTCGAAGTACCTGCGGGACTTCCAGGTGATGTTGAGTTGCATACACATTTTGGAGATTTAGGCAGCTGGTTGAGGTTTGGGGAAATCCTGGCTGGTAGGTAAGTGGTAGGAGGTCAGAGCTGTGGCCTGACGCTGAGAACAATGAGAGGACCTAGGAAGAGCCCCGGGCAACTTATTTAACGGGGCAGACAAAGCAGAGACAAAATAGGAGCCTGAGAAAGAATGTCTGGAGAAGTAAGAGAAGGGCCAGGAAAGTGTTGTTAGGGAGAAACATTCTAGGAGAAAGCAGTGGTGAACAGTTCTAAAGGCAAGAGAGATCCTGAAGATACAGGCTGGAAAACACCACCCTTGCGACTTGGGCATCATTAGAAGCCTTTTTGGGACAGTTTCAGTGACAGGCTCTGGGTGGACGCCCGATCAGAGTGGGTTGAGGGTGACTGAGAGGGAAGTACACGGAGACATTGATGGAGTAGAAACTCCTCCAATCAATCTGGCTTTGAATGGCAAGTCAAGGATATGCTAATAGCCAGAGAGGACGAGGGATGGAAGAATGATTTTTAATTGAAAAAGACTGGCATGTATGTATCCAAACCTTTGATTGGATATAAATAAGCCTGTAATGTGGTGTAAGTTCTTTCCCAAAGGGCTGCTAATGACCATGCGAACCACTGACTGCAGTGTGTCCCAGGTACTCAGCAATCGCTGTGGCAGGAGAGAAGATTGAAATTGCCCAAGAAAAGAAGCCCTTGAGCCAGGTACCACATTTCTCCACCAACATGGGAGTGTAAAAGGAGCAGATGACTGTCAGAAAGAAGCAATAAGTGATGCAGTGGATAATACAACCCTCCAAGACTGGAGGGTGGAGGAGTGGAGCAGGGCTCTGCTCTGATGGTCTTTGAATTCCCCTCCTGGCTCTGATAAACAGAAGCTGAGCAGAACAGTGTAATAACAACAACAACGACACCTCCCTGGAACATGGATCTGAATTCTACTTCCACCTTGATCACCAATGACATGACCCCTCTTTGGGCCCCAGTTTCCCCATCTGTACGTTAGGGACATTGACCTAGAGCTTTGTTGAGAGCCCATCACTACCTCTGACACAATCTCTGAGGCCAGAATGCCTGGGTTGAAATCCCAGCTCTGCTGTTTTCTACCTGTGAGAAGTTACTTAGGTGAGTTACTGAACTTTTCTGTGTCACGTTTTCCTCATTTTAAAAACAGGGTTCATCATCCTACCTCCTTAAGTTGTTGGGAGGATGAAAAGAAGTATATAGCACAGCCTTAGAATACTACCAGCGACATAGAAGAGCACTATAGAGTCATTGGCTAATATTATTATGGTAACCACTCAGTCCGGGGAGACCCCCAAGTGAGTAAGCAAGGCATTCTGGTGTCATTTAGAAGAGCAGGAGAGAGAAGACCCTAGAACAGGATGGGTGAACTTCTGTAAAGAACTAGATAGTAAATATTTCAGCTCTGTGGGCTATCTGGTCTCTCTCACAACTTCTCAGCTCTGCCATTGTCGTGGAAAACAGCTATAGACAGCAAGCAAACAAATGAGTGTGACTGTTTCCCAATGAAACTTTATTTACAAAAATAGGCAAATTTTTCAGACCCCAATTCTCAAGCAAGAAACCCTGGAAAGAGGGATGGTGGGTGGAACTAAGAATTTGTATGCATCCAGACCCAGGCCAGAGGTCTGACCAGTCTTGGCTGCAGACTCGCCAAGAAAGTAAAGCTCCCAGCTCCCAGAACAAGCAAATAATAAACGAGTTTTGAAAATAATTAAAATTGAAAATTGATTGTCTGGACCAGAGCAGATTTATGCAAAGGGGCCCTGCTCCACGGGGAGTGGAAGGAAGGTTTCTAAGCTCTGTGTTGAACAAGCTAAGCATTTTTTCAGATTATTCCCAGCATAATATGCCAAAGGGAATAGGCTCCATTTATTATTTCCTTAAAAAAATCAATGAGCTGAAACATTCCCTCTAGACCTATAATATTTATTTCAATGTTCTGTCAATAAATATAACAAGGTTAGCTTTCTATCAGTTTAGTTGGAAGAATCATTTGAGGGAAGTTCTATTTGTTAAGCTCGATTACAGAAAGCAATCAATAGGGGAAAATTCCCTGGTCAGTATAGGCAAGAAATATAGAGCTCAGAGGAGCCATCCCAGGAAAGAGATTAATGCCACAGCCCCGTAATCCCTCCCTCCTCCCCCAAGAAGTAGGAGATATGGGTGCAACATTGAGTTATGGAGTGTCAAGCTAGAGCAGTCCCCATCTGGTGCTGATAGGGAAACTGAGGCTCAGAGAGAAAAAAGGAATTATTCAGGATCATGGAGTAACAGAATCTAAACTAAAATCTAGATATTTTGATCTCAGATTTCTCCCAGGTCTTGAGTTGTTTGGTTGACTCAGGTTGAGTAGTGGAATACAAAGACTCAGGGAGAAAAATGTTTTTCTCTTTCATTTGAATTCAGCTCTGTTGACTAGAGCTTTCCAAATGATGAATAAAGGTAGGAGGGCTCAGACGGTATTGAAAAGGCAGGGTAGAAATATGCCCTCTGTGACTCGGGGATTCCTAGGAACCTAGAGATTTAGAAGAGACGTTTCATCATTTTACCCTCACCTTCCAACGCGCGCGCACACACACACACACTAGCCAATATGTCCTCTCTCCTAGAACTTGAGTCTCATCTTTTGACTTGCTGCTGGACTTGAATAAATGGACCCATTCAACTCTACCTAAGCCTTCCATGAGGTCAATAATGGGGAGCATGGATCTGGAGTCAGAAGACGACCAGTCGGTTCAACTTCACCAAATTCTTGGCTGGGTGAAGTCATTTCACCTCTCCAAGCTTCTCTTTCCCATAAGTAAAATGGGAATAATAATGAAGGCATCTTACTGAGAAGGTAGAAGGCGTATAAGGAATATATGATATTGCTAGACAGATAAAAATAATTATTAGGGCTATCGATTGTTGAATTATTATTAATAACATTTATTGAATACTTTCTATGTGCCAAACATTGAGCTTGTATGTGTTACCACACTTAATTCTCACAACAACACTACGAGGTAAATAACATGAATGTCTCCATGTTACAAATATGGAAAATAAGGTTTGGAGGTTAAATAACTTGCCCAAGGTCACAAAGCCAGGAAATGGTGTTGTGAACATTTGAACCCAAGTTATTCAACTCCAAAATCTGTACTTATATTCTCTACAATCAGAATTACAGTAGGTCCTGATGCAGAAGGACGTTGCCTTCTTCACTTCTTCTCATTCCCCAATCACCACCTCATTCAGAAGATCTGAGCCTTAAGACATGTGTGGGTCTTCATCTCCCACCTCCAGGTCTTCATAACCTTGAATATCCAAATAAGGCTTCAGCAAGTCAAGTGCTTTGAAGACATTTCCCAAAGCCATGCCTCATCAGTGAGAGGTCTTAGACTTTAGCTAACTAAGTCCAAGGGACTAGATTATTACAAACAGAAAGTAACAACAACTCTCCTGAACTGTCACTGAGGTTAAGTAGGAATTTGGGGAGAAAAATTTAACTAATGCAATTGAAGAAATATTTGCATTCCTAACACGCCATGCACTAAAAATACAAATGTATTCAAAAGCCTGCTGACACAAAGTAAATCTCTACAAATTCAAGAAGATTGAAATCATATCAAGCATCTTCTCAGATCACAATGGCATGAAACTAGAAATCGATTACAACAAAACCATGCAAACACATGGAGGTTAAATAGCATGTTATTAAACAACAAATGGATTACCAAGGAGTTCAAAGAAGAAATTAAAAACTTTCTGGAAACCAATGAAAATGAACACACAGCAACACAAAATTTATGGGACGCAGCAAAAGCAGTCCTGAGAGGGAAGTTCATGGCACTACAGGCCCACGTCAAAAAACAAAAAAAAAATTCTTAATTGACTTTCTAACCCTACAACTTAAAGAACTAGAAAGTAAACAAAAATAAAACCCAGAGCAAGTAGAAGGAAAGAAATAGTAAAGGTCCAAGCAGAAATAAACAATATAGAAACTAAAAAAAAAAAAATTCAAAAGATCAATGAAACAAAGAGCTGGTTCTTTGAAAAGATTAGGACCCTTAGCCAAACTCACCAAGAAACAAAAAAAGAGGACCCAAATAAACAAAATCAGAAATGAAAGAGGAGAAGTAACAACTGACACCACAGAAATACAAAAGATCATTAAAACACTACGAACAGTTAGTTATACGCCAACAAATTAAACAATCTAGGCGAAATGGACAAATTTCTAGAAACACACATTCTCCCAAAACCGAACTGGAAAGAGAGAGAAAACTTGAACAGACCAATAACAACTAAGGAAATTGAAGATGTAATCAAAAAATTCCCAGCAAACAAAAGCCCAGGCCCAGACGGCTTCGTGGGGGAGTTTTACCAAACCCTCAAAGAAGATATAACACCCATTCTCCTCAAACAATTCCAAAAAATACAAAAAGATAGAAGACTTCCAAACTCATTTTATAAGGCCAGCATAATTCTAATTCCAAAACCAGATAAAGACACTACAAAGAAAGAAAACTATGGTCTAATATCCCTGATGAACACAGATGCCAAAATCCTTAACAAAATATTAGCAAATCGGATCCAGCAATACATCAAAAAAAGTATTCATCATGACCAAGCAGAGTCATCCCAGGGATGCAAGGATGGTACAATATTTGCAAATCAATAAATGTGATACACCACATAAACAAAATGAAAGATAAAAATCATATGATCATATCAATAGATGCTGGAAAAGCATTTGACAAAATCCAGCACCCATTTCTGATAAACATGCTCAGCAATGTGGGAATAGAGGGATCATATCTTGACATAATAAAGGCCATATATGAAAGACCTACAGCCAACATCATACTCAATGGGCAAAAACAAAAAGCATTTTCCTGAAGAACAGGAACAAGACAGGGATGCCCACTTTTGCCACTCTTATTTAACATAGTACTGGAAGTCTTAGCCACAGCAATTAGACATGAAGAAAACATAAAAGGGATCCAAATTGGAAAAAAGGTAGTGAAACTGTCATTATTTGCAGATGACATGATACTGTACATAGAAAACCCTAAAGACTCCATCAAAAATCTGCTAGATTTAGCCCTGGCCGGTTTGGCTCAACGGTTAAAGCGTCGGCCCACAGACCACAGAGGCCCGGGTTTGGTTCCCACTAAGGGCATGTACCTCGGTTGCAGTTAGTTACCGGCCCCTGTTGGGGTCGTGTGGGTGGCAACCACTCGATGTGTCTTTCTCACATCGATGTTTCTCTCTCTCTTCCTCCCTCTCTCCCTCCTGCTCTATCTGAAAATAAATGCAAAAGTGTCCTCAGGTGAGGGGAAAAAAATAAAAAAGAATGAAAGAAAGAAAAATCTACTAGATTTAATAAATGAATTTGGCAAAGTAGCAGGATACAAAATTAACATCAAGAAATCAACAGCATTCTTATACACCAACAATGAACTCACAGAAAGAGAAACTAAATAAACACCCCCATTTACCATTGTGACAAAAAAATTAAGATACCTAGGAATAAACTTAATCAAAGAAGTAAAGGAACCTACTCATAGAAAACTACAGGTCATTGAAAAAAGAAATAAAAGAAGATATAATAAAGTGGAGCCATATACCTTGTTCATGGATTAGAAGAATTAACATCATTAAAATGTCTATTCCACCAAAGCAATTTATAGATTCAATGCAATCCCCATCAAAATACCAACAACATATTTCACAGAACTAGAAAAAATACTTCAAAAGTTTATATGGAACCAAAAAAGACCCCAAATAGCCACAGCAAACTTGAAAAAGAAGAACGAAGTAGGGAGGATCACAGTACCAGATATCAGGTTATACTACAAAGCCATTGTAATCAAAACAGCCTGGTACTGGCACAAGAACAGGCATATAGATCAATGGAACAGAACAGAGAACCCAGAAATTGACCCAAGTCATTATGCTCAATTAATTTTTGACAAAGGTGGCAAGAGCATACAGTGGAGTAAAGACAGCCTCTGCAATAAATGGTGTTGGAAAAATTGGACAGCTACATGCAAAAAAAATGAAACTAGACCATCAACTTATACCATACACAAGAATAAACTCAGGGGTGGCAAGATGGCGACGTACGTAAACACAGTATCACCTTCTCCCACAACCACATCAAAATTACAACTAAACTACAACACAACCATCATTCAGAACCGCCTGAAATTGAGTTGAATGGAAGTCCTACAACTACGAAATTAAAGAAACAGCCACAACGAGACTGGTAGGAGGGGTGAAGGCGCGAACAGGCTGGTCCCACACCCACGTGTTGCAGATAAAAATCAGGAGGACCCCTAGACTGGGAAGGTTCTCCCTGAGGACTGAGGGGTCTGCATCCCACACCAGGCTCCCAGCTGTGGGTTCCACTGCCAGGAACAGAAACCCCATAACTTCTGGCTGGAAGAGCCAGTGGGAACTGAGGCTGAGACTGCTGGAGCCCCAGGCAGATACTCTTAAAGGGTCCGCGCTCAGACTTACTTAGACTTGCTTTCTCTAAGCTCAGAGGGGAGGCAGCTTGAGGGGTGCCAGAGACATACAGGGAAGAACTGAGCTGTTTGGTCTCAGGACTAGGGCTGGAGAGGCAGCTTTCTCTCAGACAGACGTACTGGCAGAGGCGTTTGTTCCTTTGGTGAGACTTTCCCCAGGGTGGCACACAGCCACCATATCTGGGACTCCAGCAACCTGACTCACCCTGTTTGCCCCGCCCTGGTGATTCCCTGAGGCCATGTCTCACCCAACTTTCAGGCCCACCCAAGTTGTTTCCAAAGGCTTTACCATAGGATTGGCCTGTCTTGGATCCTGCTTCAGAGTTTCTTAAAATCTCTCAAACAAGCAACATCTGGTCTCAGCGAGCCCCATACCTCCCGTTAAGTGGCCCCAGGCCTAGCACTAGAAGCAACCAGCCTTGGTTCACAGCTTGGCTTCTCCAAGCCCAGCACAAGAAACAGCCATCTGCAGATCACTTTGTAGCTTATGTCTGGTGGCCCCGGATAGAACACAGGCAGTGACTGACCTTTCCCCAGGGCCAGTATACCCAGTGGACAGCTTCAGACCACATCAAAACACCACCACATAATCACCTCCATAAGTGATACACTCAATGAACAGACAGGGGGTAGCAGGGCCCCTACACAGCTGACCCTCCAAGGTAGTCAGAGGCCAGTGGTCAGTGGGCACAGCCAGTCCTTGCAGCTGATCAGCCTGAGTAAATTTCTCCCACTGACATGCCAACAGCAATCAAGACTCAATTACAAGAAGAGTATACAGCCCACACTAGGAGTGCACCTTGAGGGCCCAGCTGGGGTGATCAGGGAGGCTGTGCCAATGGATCCTACAGGACACCTACACAATAGGCCACCCTATGAAGCCTAGGAGACATCGATACTCTACCAAATACAAGGAAACAATCACAGAGAAGAAGCCAAAATGAGGAGACAAACAAACATGTTCCAAATGAAATAAAAGAACAAAACTTCAGGAAAAGAATTAAATAAAATGGAGATAAGCAATAAGCAATCAATCAGATGCAGAGTTCAAAACACTGGTTATAAGGTTGCTCAAGGAACTTGGTGAGACAATCAAAGAACTTAATGAGACCTTCAAAGAACTTAAAGAGACCTCCAAGGAACTTAGTGAGAACATCAACAACATGAAAAAGGACCAATCAGAAATAAAGGATGCACTAACTGAAATAAAGAATAGGCCCTGGCCAGTTTGGCTCAGCGGTTAGAGCGTCGGCCTGTGGTCCGGAGAGACCCGGGTTCGGTTCCTGCTAAGGGCACGTGCTTCGGTTGCAGTTTGTCCCTGCCCCTGGTTGGTCGTGCGGGTGGCAGCCATTCGATGTGTCCCTTCACGTCGATGTTTCTCACTCTCTCTCCCTTCCTCTCTCTCCCTCCCACTCTACCTGTACAAAAAATGGAAAAATGTCCTCGGGTGAGGATAAAAAAAAAAAAAAAAAAAGAATAGCCCTGGCCGATTTGGCTCAGCGGTTGGAGAAAAGGCCTGCAAACAAGAGAGTCCCAGGTTCAGTTCCCACTAGGGGCTCGTACAAAAAAAAAAAAAAAAAGTAAAAGTAAAATTATTTTTTTTAAAAAAAGAATAATTTACAGGGAATCATTAATAGAATAGAATGAACCTTTTTTTTTTTTTTTTTTTTTTTTGTACATCCCCTATCAGGAACTGAATCCAGGACTCTCTGATCTGCAGGCCGATGCTCCAACTGCTGAGCCAAACCAGCTATGGCTACAATAGTAGAATAGGTAAAGCTAAGAAGCAAACCATCAATTTGGAATATAAGGAAGCAAAAAAACACCCAATCAGAACAGCAAAAAGAAAAAAGAATCCAAAAACATGAGGACAGTGTAAGGAGCCTCTGAGACAATTTCAAGCATGCCAACCTTTGCATCACAGGGGAGCCAGAAAGAGAAGAGAGAAAACAAGAAATTGAAAACCTATTTGAAACAATAATAACAGAAAACTTCCCTCACTTGGTGAAGAAAACAGACATACAAATCCAGGAAGCACAGAGAGTCCCAAACAAAATGAACCTAAAGAGGCCCACACCAAGACACATCATCATCAAAATGCCAAAGGTTAAAGACAAAGAGAGAATCTTAAAAGCAGCAAGAGAAAAGCAGTTTGTAACCTACAAAGGGGCTCCCATAAGATTGTCAGCTGATTTCTCAAAAGAAACTTTGCAGGCCAGAAAGGAATGGCAAGAGATATTCAAGATGATGAAAAGCAATGACCTACAACCAAGATTACTCTATCCTGCAAAGCTATCATTTAGAATCGATGGACATATCAAGAGTTTCCCAAACAAGAAAAAGCTAAAGGAATTCATCACCACCAAACCAGTATTATATGAAATGTTGAAGGGTCTTCTTGAAGGAGAAGAAAAACAAAAATATGAACAATAAAATGGCAATTAATATATATCTATCAACAATTGAATCTACAAACAAAATGAGCAAGCAGAACAGAAACAGACTCCTAGATACGGAGAACTTTTTGTCGCTTGCCAGATGGGCAGGGGCTGGGGGAATGGGTGAAAAGGATGAAGGAATTAAGAAGTACAAATTGGTTGTTAGACTGATGAACCTCAAAGAGAAGGGGGGGAAGGAGGGAGGGATGAGATAAACCAAAGAACTTCTATGCAAATATGCATAACCAATGGACACCAACAATAGTGTGGGGAAGGCAGGAGGGGGGTGGGTTTGGGGAGGGGGGGTCAATGGGAAAAAAGGGGGGTAATCTGTAATACATTCAACAATAAAGATGAGTTTTTTTAAAAAAAAAAAACTCAAAATGGATAAAACACTTAAATATGACTCGTGAATCCATAAAAATCCTAGAAGAAAATGTAGGCAACAAAATTTCAAATATCAAACGCAACAGAATTTTCACTGATACAATGCCTAAGGCAAGAGAAACAAAGGAAAAAATGAACACATGGGACTACATCAAACTAAAAAGCTTCTGTACAGCAAAAGAAATAAGCATCAAAATGGAAAGGGAACCCACTATATGGGAGAGCATAATTGCCAATGATACATCAGATAAGGGGTTAATTTCCAAAATATATATAGTACTCATACAACTCAACAAAAGAAAGACAAAGAATCCAATTAAAAAATGGGCAGAGGACCTAAATAGACACCTCACCAAACAGGACATACAAATGGCCAGGAGACATACGAAAAAATGCTCAATGTCACTAATCATCAGAGAGATACAAATTAAAACAACTGAGCTATCATTTCGCACCTGCCAGAATGGCTGCCATCAACAAACCATCAAACAACAAGTGCTGGCAAGGGTGTGGAGGAAGGGGGACTCTAGCACACTGCTGGTAGGAATGCAGACTGGTGCAGCCACTGTGGAAAACAATATGGTGTTTCCTCAAAAAATTAAAAATTGAACTGCCATCTCAGTAATCCCACTTGTAGGAATATACCCTAAGAAGCCTGAAACACCAATCAGAAAGAATATATGTACCCCCATGTTCATAGCAGCACTATTTACAATCGCTAAGACCTGGAAACAGCCCAAGTGTCCATCAGTGGATGAGTGGATAAAAGAGCTGTGCTACAAATACACAATGGAATACTATGCAGCTGTGAGAAAGAAAGATCTCTTATCCTTTGAGATGACGTGGATGGACCTGGAGAGTATTATCCTAACCAAAACAAGCCAATCAGAGAAAGACAAATATTACGTGAACTCACTTATTTGTGGAATATAATGAACAAAACAAACTGATGAACAAAATAGACCCAGAGACATAGAAGTAGGGTACAGACTGACAAACTTCAGAAGAGGGAAACGGTGGGGGAGGGAAGAGATAAACCACAGAACTTATATGCATGTATGTGTAACCTTGGACATAGACAACAGTGCTGGGGTGGGGTGGGGGGGGCTGGATTGGGAAGAGGGTGTCAATGGGGAGGGGAGGAGAAATATCTGTAACAAAAATAAAAAATAAATATAAATATAAAGCCTAGTGAACACTACTACCTGAATGTTCCCCAGTAAATTCAAAACTGATTTCAATATCCTACCAACCAGTCACCCAAGCCAGAAACCTGGGATTCATCAGACTCTGCCCCACCCGTCACCTGGTCCAGCACACACCTACTACCCCTAGGTTCAAATACGGTCACATTGCTTTGATAACTTGGAGCCCCCAGCTGACTGATGAAATCTAGTCTTTTGCAACGTTTTTTCTGTTCTACTTCTTCGCATCTCCCCTACCAATAATTTCTGGAAATCTTAAGGACTGCCTCCATGTTCCCGCAAATCAGTCCTGACGCATTGCAGGGAGAATCAGCTGAACACCACAGCCTTCGAACCAAAGAGTTCGGCAGAGATGCCATTCTAAGTGGCTTGAATAGACTGGAACTCAGAGAACATCTTCCCTGTATCAGGCTAAGCTAGAGAGTTCCCATCACAGGGTTCTAGAGCACCACATTTTTGTGATACTCAATAACAAAGCTCTTTGATTCACATACAGTCCTTTCCTTCCAGAAGACAGCTGCCAACAAGAGATGGAAGGAGAGCTTGTCTGAGAGCCGCCGTCCAGCCCTAGAGAGGACAACTAGCACACAGACAAACATGCGTGCATGCCCTAAGGCAAGCTCTGAACAAACTGATCTGAAACAGATCAAAGGAACTGTTGTCTTATCAATTCTGCTCCCTAAGTATCTTGAGTCCATCTGCTTCTCTCTCCATCTCTACCACCACCATCATATGAGTTCAAACCACCACCACCTCCAGTTCGGACTGTTGTATTTGCCTCCTAATTAGACTCCCTAAGTCCACTCTGGCCCCTCCAATCCATTCTCCACATAGCCACCAGAGTCATCTCTTTAATGCAAATCCGATTGTGTATCAGCCTTGCTTAAAATCCTTCCATAGATTCTATTGCACATGGGACAAAATTTAAAACACTACTGTCTTACTCTGTTCTCCCCAAAGCACCCTGAGACATAAATTTGGGTGCAGAAGATAGTCTCAAGGGACACAAGTAGAGTAGGGAATGAGGAAATTTCACAGGGAAGTAGAAAAGTTCTAGACTTATTCATTATATAGCAACGACTTGAGCTCCTTTCTTTATATACTGGTCTACTAGCCTGAGGAATCCAAAACAGCCAACTGGGTTTCCTCATCAAAGAAATCCTTACCGCTTCCCCTGGTGCAAGCATCTCAACCCCTACAGACCAGGACCTCGAGCCCCACAGAGCCTTAAGATTCTAGGACAGGAAACACAAGTTTCTCCAAGCTGATCCCTGGAAGAGATAGTGTGAGAGCCCAATCTCTCCTCCCCCCTTGGCTCTCAGATTCACGCATTCTAGCTATTGCAACCCAGCATCACTTAATGGCCATCCACATAACGTATGTACTGCATACTGGAAAACAGAACCCTAACCTTTCAGGGTACCACTTCTCAAGCTGCCAGCTCGCTGAGTTTTTAAGGAGCCATCAACATTCTATCAGGCTGGCAGCTTCCAGGCGATATGATATATAACAGGACCAATGAATCCCAATGTGATGAATCCGCTGTCATACCTCCTTTGCTGTAGAGCGGGTCCCTTGGTCCGAGACAACATTATATGGAATCCCATGTCAGTACTAAATCAAATACTCAGTAAGCCTTTGGATAGCGGTGCTGGAATAGGAACTGCAGACAGGGAAGATAAACACATATTCAAAGTATTTGTCATTCTCAGTAAGGACAAATTGCTGTTTCTTGCAGGGGCACTTGCCACCAAGTGGTTGGTCATTCTCCACAAGGATCAGAATCGCAACAAACATTCAGTGTTGGTCTCTGCTGCTGACAGGTTATACATATGGCAGCTACATTAGCTAGATCAGCCTTGGTGAGAGGGGTCCATGTTGTTGGTCCATGCATGACCTCCATCCCTGCCACCATGCTACTCTTTACATGGGCCCATCACGTACATGTGGATGGCTGAGGACAGAGGCTGGCTGCCATCCAGTGTATGTCAAAAACATTCAGGCCGCTCTCTCCATGGAGCACGCCAGCACCTCTCCCCACCCCCTCCCCCAGGCGTGTTTTCCTTGCTTCTCTCCCTCTCCTAAGCTCCAAGGGCCCTTCTACAGCCTCCGCAGCTTGTTTCCTGAGTCCATTTCTTCTACTTCTGTGACTTTCTAAATAAACTTTCTCTTGTTTAATTGATTTTGGGAAAGAGAGAGAGAGAGAGGCATGGATTTGCTGTTCCACCTTTTTGTGCATTCATTGGTTGATTCGTGTATGTGCCCTGACTGGGGATCAAACCCACAACCTTGGCATGTCAGGATGACACTGACCAACTGAGCCACCTGGCCAGGGCTAGAGAAACTTTCTTTTATGGTTTGAGTCTTGACTCTGAATTCTCTCCTAGCCAGAGCTCAAGTATTGAGGCTGCTGAACAAAGGTCTGGTCTACCTCCACCAGTCTCACTCCTGGTGCCATTTGCTGCCCACACAAAGATGAACAGTTATCAGCTTGTCCAGGGGCACTCCTCAATCTGCTTTCTGCAGACACAGACTTCTAATTGAGTTTCTCCGGACTAAGTCGTCAAGGTGCAAGTCGATCATTAACAGGGATTTTTTTTTCCTTTCCCAGTCCCACTTTAAAAAAAGTTTTTTTCAGAGTAAATTGCATTTTATTTTCTTTACAGAGAATTGGAACAAAAAGGTCATATTTGGAAAATAGCACACAGGTGAGACGCACCAGCAAGAAGCCTGTTATAAATACTCCAGAGTGCTCTAAGCAGAGTGAGCATGGGGTCCTGAGAGTGACTATTTAAAAGGAGCATCTCTCTACTAACCTTTGGGCTTACACAAATTCACCTGCCTGCCAGCAGCCGCTGCCTCCCACCAGATAGACCAGAGCCAAGAGCACAGCCTGCAAACAACACTGCAAATACAGTACCCTTTAGGAGTCTTCTCGACCCCCAGTTGTTTAAAGTCTTATCTACATTGGATGCTCTCTGGTGAGCATTAATGTAAGACCCAAAAATCTGAAAATGCTGTGTCCATTCCCATAGGGCCATCCACACCCCTTATCCCCAGACTTATTCTGACCTATTGATCCTGCTACTTCCGGGCCCTCAATCAATTAGCCAAGAAATTACCCAACAGCCTGCCTGATAGTCTATGCATATGCTCACCTGAGACCGCATCACTCTCCATAAGAAGTTGACAACCAAACTGCACTGCTTGAAACTCCACTTAGTGGAAGATTTTCTCTCAACACGTCCTTTAGGGCTACCAACATGTTGAGCGGACCCATCTGTGAACCAGCTTGGGGTTTTTCCTTCTCCATGAGTTGCTCATGGTAATCTCCTTACATGGTGATAGATGTGAGCTGAGGCAAAGCTGTTCTACAAATATAGATAACATGGGAGGCTAAGCCACCTGTGAGTATACTTACTTGTGTCCTCTTGACCTGTTCAGATCTTACTCAAATGTACCGTTTCCACCATACAATGGATTGCTGATGCATCTACCTAACCTTATGACTCAGATGTAGTAATACCTAGCTCGTGATGGGCAGCACTGGCCATAGAGTCCCTTGATGGCCCATGGTCAGGTGTTTGGTCTCTGCTAGGGCCCAGTAACACTCCAGGAACTGGATTCAAGCCCTGAGTAGTTCTCTGCTACAAAAGGCATGACCTTGCTTCATTACTCTAATCCTGTGATTCTCCTAACAGGGTTCGCCAGACTCTGCCATAGACACCCCTAACACTATTGTAGTCACCAGGTCATATGGCTCAAGCAGTAGGGCAGGTTACACTCCCCACCCCCCCAAGTTGCTGTTGAATTCTCTTTTGATCTAGGACTCATTCAGAACTGGCAACCTCCTGAGCCCTTCCATAAATGGGTTAGAACACTATTTCCCAGTACAGTATGCACTGCCTCAAACTCCAAAGAGGATTGCCACGCACTCTACCTCTTCTTTAGTGGTAGGAGATTCAAGGAGCCACTTCTAAAAGCTTTACCAATGTATCAAGCCCTAAATCTTTGTAGAGTTTATCTCCCACCTCCTGACAGGTGTGTCTCTTACTAGTATATCGAGTCCATGCCACTTCCTGTTCATTGGGTTCAGTGAGAATAATGCCACCAATATAGTGGATCATCATGTTTTTGGACTGTCAAGACAACCAAGGTCCTATTAGACTATATTGTGACAGAAAGCAAGAAAGTTAACATAGCTTTGGGGCAAGAGAGTGAATATATATTGCTGGCCTTCCCATGTGAATACAAACTGCTTCTAATCCTTTTTCCTGATGTGAATTGAAAAGATCAAATGCTGCATATCAAATGCTGGAGGCTATGTTGTTCTGTTCCAGTAAAGATACCAAATCCAGCACAGCAGCCACAGTGGGGGCTCCCACTTGTTACCACCCTTAGCCAATCTGATTTTGCAGGGACCACACCAATGAATGTAACCAGAATCTGGTGGGGAAAACCAACACTGAATTCTTTAAGTCCTTATGACAGCATTCATTTCTACAATGTCACCATGGAATTGTTTTCAATTTCATATCTTGGCCAATGAATTGGAGAGCATTTTTAAAGCCCTCCACTTAAGCTTCTTACCATAATGGTCAGAGAACCAATTTGATGTTTGGGCAACTACTAAGTATATCTATTTTAATTATATAATCAGAAACCAGGAAAATGAACAAAGAGTCAGTGTGTGGGTCCACTGGAGAGGGTTAAGTTAGGGCTCTTGATATAACCCAACTACATATGGGGGCCGTTGTAGCCTTTGGGTTCCCAGTTCAGACCCTAAATCCAACGGCCCTCAAAAGGAGTTTCATGTTCTCTCTTTCCCCCAATATTACTCTGAAAAATAGCCACAGGTCCTTGGGGGTGAGATTAGAGAAATGTTTATTGTATCTATTTGATATTGCGGGTCCTTCCTCAAGGGGACTTGGCCTCCCCTTTAATCAGTAATGGACTCTGGGTCTGAAGAATGACTCAGATCCAGGAAATGTATAAACATTCCTTATTTTCTATTGCAAAGGTCGTTATAAACCTTTTGCTCAGCCACTCTTGATCTTTTTTTGGTTACATAAGTCAAATAATACTCTTGCTGGCTACCCATAGAGCCAGACCCTAGGAACACGGTGTATTCACTGGTTACAAGATCCCTTTGGGTCCAGGCCCCTGGCTGCCATTCCAGCTCTGTTGTTTCCTGTGGCAAACAAGTCCTTTCCTCTGTCACTTACCTGCTGGCACTGGCCTCTGCCACTCCACAGTCTTCTCCTCCCCATTGTCATTGGGCCCAGGTTCCATGGCAGCCTCTCTTACCATCAACCCTGCCCTCCACTGACGATAGCCACCACTGAGCCCCTCAGTGATGCTGTTGACCCCTGACTAGCACTTTCCTTATTGCTTTGGTAAAGGGAGTGCCCTCTAGGCCTTTCCAGAAAACACGGCCTGTCTGAAAGTCTTATGCCACATCTCTAAATCCTCTGCCCATTACCTCAGTACCCTACCAAGGCAATTCCAGCATCTCCACCTGATTTACTGCAGCCCACCATCCAGCCCAAACTTCACAGAGACATCCCTACAGGACCTGATCAGAATTATTAGCACTGGCTCCAAGTGTCTGTGCCAGACATTAAATCCTGAGTCCAAGGACCGTATTTTTATGTCAATAAACACTCCCTAATCTAGGCTTCTATTCCCACCCCCACCCCAGGCCAAAACCTTCAGGATCCACCTCTCTGAGTATTGCCTGGTTTCTACTGGCATGTATTGACAGTTTGTGTAGCTCCTTCAGTGAATAAGCTATTTCCTTCTGGAGCAGGATCTGAACTTCCCTGCTCAAGCTAGGCTGACACCTGACCCCAGTTAGCTTTTCTCCTTCTGTGATAACCTTGGGAGTCACATGTTAAAGATAGGGGAGCCACACAACGGAAGGGGTCTGAGTCCCTAATTGCCACTTGAAAGAAAGTCACCAGTGATTGGGAACATCTATTTTTGGAAGCAAGAAATAAACTTTTACTCTGTTAAGATATTGAGTGGTTAAGGATTTATCCGTTACAGCAGCTGGCATTACCTTAACTAATGTAATGCTCTAGTTACCTCCATGCCTTAGAACCCAAGACAAACTGACCCAAGGCTCCAGAAAAAGGAGGGAAATTTCCCTTAAAGCTTAACGCTACCTCATAACCTTACATCTCCACGCCAGGATTATCCTCCTCCCAAGATTATTGAAATTGGGTGTCAGTCCCTTCCAAGAGAAATTTTACCGTATGCCCACAGAGATGTGATCAGGCCTTAAAGCTTCAACAAAGTCATTAAACAGTAATCCAACATTAATACAGTTCCCAACATCTGAGCTTTAAGAACCACACGTGGTCCTCACCAGCCCTACAGATTGGGCAAGGCTGTGCTCAGCCCAGTTTCTTTTTATCCTTGCAACAACATTTCAGAGAGCCTTACCCATGCTTATCTTATCCCCCACCCTAAAATGACATATGATCAAAGAAGAAAGAAGAAGAAAAAAAGAATGAAAAAAAAAGGAGGGGAAGAGGTAAGAGGACTCTTTGTAAAACATGCCCTTTGTCCCACAAATTACCACACTGGAGACTTCAGGAGACAGTTCTGTTTGGTCAGAGTCAAGGCCGAGAAGTAGTATCATGTCTGAGAAAGAACCCCATATCTGGAGTCTAGAGGATGGATTCTGGACCTGACTCAACTACTCACTGGCCCTTATCAAATCTCTGGATCTTGGTTTTTGCACCTGGAATTCATTCCTATTTCCCAGGCCACTTAAGCCAGAGATAAAGATTAGAGTAAATAATAGCCCACAAGACACAGAAATGAATGCACCATCCCTGATGTCGATGCCACTGCCATCATTGAACCACTGTGGGCACCACTCGGCCACTCATGCAGCACCGACCTCTTGCATGTGCTGAGGATATGAGAACAGCAAGGACGTCGTGGCCCCTGCTCTCTTAGAACTTACATTCTACTGGAAGAAACAAGTTTTCATCAGATGATCAAATCAATTAGTGTATAATTACAAACTGACATAAATATTCTGAAGGAAGACACACCATATTCTGAGAACAAATAAAGAGTAAGTTGGCTTAAATGTTTCTCTGAGGACATAACACTTGAACTGACATCTGAAGCATGAGTAGGAGTTAACCAGGCAAAAGAAAAGAGAGGGCGGAGGAAGAACACTCCAAGCAGATGGTATAACAGGTGCCAAGGCTCTGTGATGGGGGAGAGGGACGTGGAAGTGTTGGTGGAAATGAAAGGCGGGCATGGAGGGATCACGGAGGCCAAGGAGAGACTGCCATGAAACGAGGCTGGAGAGGCAGGCAGATGCCAGGCCCCGTGGGCCTTCAGACCTCATTAAAGGTTTGGTCTTCCTGGTAAGACCAATAGGAGTCCAGTGAAGAGGAAAGTAACATGACCAGATGGGTGTCTGGAAAAGATCACGTTGGCTGTGATGGAGACAATGCATTGGAAGCAGCAAGAATAGAAGGGAAAAGACAAGCGAGGAGCCCTTCACAGTAATCCAGGCAAGAGACGATGAAGGCTTAAGACCGTGGGTGTAAAATCAACAGGACTTGGGTGATGGGCGGATAATGGGCCAAGAGCAGCTGCTGCCGACATCTTGTGCTCTGAGCGGCTCATGAAATTTGCAAGGTTCTTTTGGTTTCGAACAATGGAATCTCATTTTACACAGGGGTTAGATTTTGAAGTCTGCATAAGACAAGAATTGCGTATAGTCAAAAGCACCCTTGAAAACTCTTAAACCACTCATACAGGCCAGTCTGCATGGGTTCACTCATACAGACATGAATAGGAATTTTAGGCACACTAAAGCTAGAGAGGTGCTGAACTAGAATAAAGAAAACAAGAAAAAAACCCTATATGCAAATGTCTGGACATTCAAATCACTCTGCCTTTAAGACAACGATTCAAATCCCTGGTAGTGAATGAGGGGATTGTGGGTAGGGGAAGGGAGAGAAGCAATGTACATGTAGGAGGAAGGGGTAGAAATTTTTAAATGCTTCTGGCTATTTATTCCATTCAGTTTTAACATTAAACCTTTATCACTCTAACATGTGCTAAGGTATTAGTTTCTTATATTAGGCGGCCTTCTGAAGGATTCCCACTCCAACATCTACTCTGGCCCCTACTCCTCCTTCCATAAAGGTGAGTTCTCTCCCAAGAGCCCTGGCCCCCACCCCTCCAGACCCATCTGAATGCTAGGTGAGTTCAGCTTGGGTCAAGCCAGGATTCTTGTATCAGTCAAGATACCATGATAAACAACCCCTTAATCTTAGTGGCTTTAAACAATTATTTCTTCTTCATGCCACTTGCACGTATGGGTTGGTTACGGCTCTGCTCCATGTCTCTTCACTAAACGGATGGAGCAGACACAATTTCCATCATTGGCAGTCACTGGAGAGAAAGAGAACTCCAGAGAGGGCTTCACACAGCAATTCAATGCCCAAATATGGCACCAGTCACTTCCACTCAACTCATTGGCCAGAATTAATCACCAGGCTTCACCCAACCACAAGAGGGCCAAGAAGTACAATCCTTCCATGTGTTCAGCAGGTGCATAGCCAGAAATATTTGACAAACAACACTAATGACTTCCACATGCTCTAAATGTACAATAACGAGAGACAGGAGAGACGGGCTTTAATTATTAAGTCTGTGTTTGGATCCCAGGCCCTGTACAACCATGTGGCTGAATAAAATGTGCCCCACTCATGCCCCAGGGGGCAGAGTCTGTGCCCAGAAATAGACTCCCAGACAGCATTTGGATCAGCTATCTTGGAAATTAAAGAGGCAGCTGACAGCCCGAGGCTTGGCTTCATACCTCTCTACCCCCTCCCCACGCTCTATGGGGACCATACACAGCATGAGGAATATTGGGGCTGGAGCCCACTCTCACAAAAAAATCTCTGACAGCTCCTGGAAGTGTCTGGGTTAGGGGCAATGGATATACAGCTAAATCCCCGCCCTCAAGGTCCTAGCAGAATGACTGTTATATGCTGTAGTGATAGTTTCCAAATATGGTCGTCAACCACTCTCTCTCACCCCTAGACATAAACAATGCTCTTCCCACCAACAGGCAGAGCCTATTTGCCCTCCCCTTGGATTTGGCAAGCCTTTTGACTTGCTTTGACCAATAGGATGCAACAGAAGTGAGGTTCTAAACTTTCTAAGCCCAAGTCTTAAGAATTATGGCCTTTTCTAGTTCTTCCCTCTTGAAGCCCAGCCGCCATACTGTAAGGAAGCCAAAACCAGACAGACTACTGAATGATTATGGGCCATGCAGAGAGAGGCCTTGGCTCAGTCACAGTGGGGCGCCAAGCCCAGTGCAGCCACGCAAGTGAACTAAGCTTCACCAAACAGAGCAGAACAGTCCAACTGAGTGAGGCCAGTTAACCCCTAAAATCATGAGAGAAAAAGCAATAATTATCTGAAGCCACTAAGCTAGGGATGGGGGTGGGGTGGGAGTTGTTACACAGCCACAGATAAGTGAAAAACATACAATATCAGATGGATATGCACAGTTCTGAGGGAGCCCAGAGAAAGGATTTAAGAATACTTTAAGAAGTGTTTTCTATTGGGTTCCCTGGAAACAGACCTTGAAACAGAGTTGCGTGAGGTTTGCTGGGAGTCTTGGGAGGAGGAAGTGTGGTGAGATACACCTATGAAGAAGTGAGGAAGCTAGGATTGGACCAGCAATGTGGCTGCAACTGAGGCCTCAGCCAATCAAACAGCTCAGGAGGGGGAAGGAGAATCAGAGTTGTCCCAAACCGAGGCAAGGGATCCGGGCCTGTCTCCCCTCTTCAACTAGTATTGTCTGTGGGCTGGCCCCCTAGTGGGCATAACCTTCAGCAAGGTGGCTCTCCGCGGCTGAGGACAGTCCCCATGGAGGAACGCAGCTGCGAGAGCCAGTATCTTCAGTAGCTGAGGACCGAGGGGAGCTGGGAGAACACAGTGTCTTCCACAGAGGTGATTGGTGGCACCTGAATGAGGACAGGGACGTGCCCGGTGAAGTGAGGGAGGGGAGGGAGTTTTCAAGCAAAAGAAACAGCAAAAACAAAGGCTCAGATTGGGAACCTGCATGGCAAGTACAAAAAGAAGAATGCATAGCAAAGGGGTAAGGGCTGAAGCCACACTGAGCACAGTAACGTGGACTTCAGCCAGAGGCACTAAGGAGCTACTCAGCAGGCCAGAGACATTATAAGACACATTTTAGAAAGATTCCTTTGGTGGCACCATGGAAGGTGGGGCAGCAGAGTAGAGACTAGAGGCAGAGAGACTGTCAATGATGCAGGAGAAACAGTTAAACTCCTGCCTCCTGCTTGTGTACACTGACTCAGTCCTGAGCAAATTAGCAGGTAGGTTACGGCGGGTTGCCAGAAGGGGAGGGGTAGTAGACCCTGGAGTCATGGGATGGGGACAGCACATGATGCCCGGCACCTTGCAAGTTAGAAGTCTCTGCGACATCTTCAAGCATAGAGAAGGCAAAGCACACTGTGCTGCCTCAGAGAGCCCAGCGTGACCTGGGCTTTCAGGCATTCGAGTGCATCAACCCAGACGTCCCTGTCCCCAAAGTTAGGGCTCCACTCCTCAGTCAGGGCTCCGAGTGATCAAGCATACCCAACTTGCTCGGTTGAGAATTCAATTTTCTCTGGAAATCTGCTCCCCTTATAATTAACTCCTGGGCCAAACTTGAAGGTTTTTTTCTGCCCTCCAGCTGCAGAAGAAAGTCTCTTTATCTGATGGCAAGGAGGTCCTCTGACTTTCACCCTGTACCTTAAATTGGTGATTAATCACCCTCTCAGCCTTTCCTTGTCTTTTTCCAAGCACTGATAGCCCCCAGCAACTATCGGCTCATTCCATAGTCTTTGTAATTGCCGCTTCCTCTGAGCCTCTCAGTGTCTGTGACACTGCCCCCACCGGCGGGTGTGTTTCCTTCCACGCGTATCTCATCCCAAGCTCGCCACTGGTGAAAGTTTAACAATTGTACTGCTAGAGCATGTCAGGGACCATCAGTACGTCTACTCACCACCAGTGATGGGCTCTCATCGCCAACTGGCCAGTGGGTAATACAACTCCAGAATCCCATTTGAGAGTCTGTTTCCTAGGGACCGCTCCCAGCACCAACTTTAGTAGTGGGTCAGGTTTCCTAGAAACAAATTGAAAATGGAGATTTGCATGTGGAGGGCTTATTGGGGATTGATCGCAGTAATACCACCTGTGAAAGAGGGCGGGGCAACGGGACCAGGATGTGGCAGAGAGAGAAGTTGAACTCTGATGAATTTGCAACACAGGTCTGTCAGTCCAATCTCTAGAACAGGTATGGCTTTTTGGAGGTGTCCCCAAATGAAGCAAGAATAATTAGTCAGTCACTGAATTAGAACTGCCTCCAGGGATGTGCAGAACCTCGAGCGAGGCCTTTCTCTTTGGCCAAAGGTAATTCTTGGGGGGAGACTCAGCTGAATGCTGTTGGCCACCAATGTTCCCATTGGCTGGGACAGTGAGTACCTCTGTCCTGAGGGAGATGCCTGGGGCCCACACCACAGCATGCACTGTACCCAGAGAGTGACCTTAGCTAACGCAAGATGGACAGTGGTGGTCATTGCTGAGGTCAAGTAGGCATCCTCCGGATTTGACCACAAGGAGCTCAGTGGAGATGGGAGGCAAGTTCTTTCAGGGAAGCGATGAGGGACAAGCTCATGCAGGAAGGAAAGAGTAGCAGAAGGTAAGGAAGGGGAGATGACTCTTTTGACCTCTCCAGAACCCACTACTAGCTGGTGTAGATGAGAAAAAGGGGTTCTATGGGAAGTCACCTCAAAAGGTGATCTGATCACAAATTCCTAACTGGGGAGGTCATGATGGGTGGTCATGCCAGGTCTATCTTTGCCTTAAGCAATCCCTGTCCATTGTTTCATCTAGGTTAACACACCTTTGAAATAAGCCATAATCATCCTCAGAAGAGCACATAATATTATTAACTATCCTATAATCCAGTTCCTGCCCTGCTTTCTTCCACCTCCAATTAATCTTCCTTACTTTCCCATCTTAATTTCAAATGCACAAAAGAAGCTACAAAACTATTATTCTACAGAGCATTTAAGATCTTGCTCGCTGGCACATGTCATCAGTTTGGCTCAAATAAACTCTTTTAAAGTTCTCTACAGATTTGGATGTTTCTTGCCTTGACATTGGCTTCCTATGTGGGCCTAATACCTAAAACAAGTTATCCTTTAAGAAAGTATGGCTTTGAGTATTGCTTGCATTATCTCCGTACCAACATATACAAACACACGTACACCCTCAGGTACATGTTGAAATTTCCATGGCTTGTGATCAGATCTCTGTCATCATTAGCCAAAAATTGAGCTCTGCAAATCAGATTTACAGAAACACAGTTCACCTCTACCTGTACACCTGTAGGCACCCTTCTGGGGTCTTGGCTTTGTCTTTAAGTCTGATCAGAATTCTGGCAGCAACACAAAACAAGGAGAGCCCTTGACATTAATATTATTAACAGCAGATAATATTTATTGATTACCAGTGTTAGGAAGGAAAAAAACTTTCCTCTACCCTTCTAAGTTCTTCTGGCTGGTCTAAGGATTAAATTGACATGAGACATTAATAGAAGAAAGTCAAATTGAATTACGTATGTATGGGGAATCTACATAAACATGACAGATTCCAAAGACAGGCAAAGCGAGGCCAATATGCCATTTTGAGCTAAGGAGAAGGAAACTTCAAAGGGAAGAAAAGCAATTCACAGGAAGTTGAAAAGAGCAAATGTTAGGTAAACAAATGTGTGCTGGGCCATAAGAAACAATGGGACATGGAGAGTTTTAGCAAATAGACCTTGCTAAGTTCCTCCCTGTCTACCACACCTAGTTCTTATTACAAGATAGTTATCTGTAGTGATAGCTCCCTTCCTGGAACAGGTCCTCTGTCTGAATTCTGTTAGGCAATTTCGGGGAAAGTCAAGGTTCTTCATAAGTCTTTTGTTTCTTAAAAAATAATCAGCCTAGCCCTGGCCCCTTTGGCTCAGCAGTTAGAGCATCGGCCTGCGGTCCAGAGAGACCTGGGTTCAGTTCCCGTCGATGTTTCTCTCTCTCTCTCTCTCTCTTCCTCTCTCTCCCTCCCACTCTATCTGAACAAAAGATGGAAAAATGTCCTCGGATGAGGATAAAAAAAATAATAATAATAATAAAATAATCAGCCTAGCCCGGCAGTGAGACTCAGTGCTTGAAAATCAACCCATGCACCAAGAGGTCACTGGTTCAATTCCCATTCAGGGCACATGCCCAGGTTGTGGGCCAAACTCCCAGTGGGGTGCAAGCAGGAGGCAGCCAATCAATGTTCTCTCTCATCGATGTTTGTATCTCTCTTCCTGTCCCTTCCTCTCTCTCTAAAAATAAAGAAAAAAATTTTTTGTTTTAATAATAATAATAATAATCAGCCTAAAATAATCCTCATGTCAAAGAAATACATCTTGGGGTGGCAAATTTTTTTTTTTTTTTGTACAGATAGAGTGGGAGGGAGAGAGAGGAAGGGAGAGAGAGTGAGAAACATCGACGTGAAGGGACACATCTAGTGGCTGCCACCTGCACGACCAACCAGGGCCGGGGACAAACTGCAACCGAAGTACGTGCCCTTAGCGGGAACCGAACCCGGGTCTCTCCGGACCGCAGGCCGACGCTCTAACCGCTGAGCCAAACTGGCCAGGGCTTGGGGTGGCAAATTTTTATTCCCCTACACCAGCTGTGTTCCAGGCACCTGTTAAGAGTTTTCCAAGCATCAACACTTGTTAATACTCATTTCATCCTCTCCAAACCTCATCAGGTGAGTACTTCTATTATCCCATTTTACAGATGAAGAAGCAAAGGCTCCAAGAAGTTAGACAGCTTGCCCATAGTTGCACAACTGGTTGGTGGCAGAACCGTGATTATGATTCTAATATGGCTGATGACATAAACAATCAGGACATTGATCATGGGCAGACTCATTTACTCATTCAGCAAATATTTATGGAGAGCCTACTATGAGTCAAAACTGTTCTGGGTACTTAGGAAACACCAGGGAGCTCATTTTCTAGCAGGAGAAATAGACATAAACAATAACTATAATATGACTACACTTACTCGTTCATGTATGTTATGGATGCTGTGGGTATGACACCCAGATTCCCCAGTTCTGAACTGAAGCACTCAGTCCCCAAGCTGCTGGGAAGGCTGTGGCCCATAGTCACTCTCCTCCAGTCCTGCAAGAGAAGATACCTGCTTCGCCCAAGGTCACTCCCTTTCATTAGGGCACCTTATATCCAACTGGTAGCCAAGGGTTATAAAGGCCCAGTTCTCTTGCCTCTTCTGTGGTTTCTGACAGAGTTCCTGAAACCCTTAGGATTTCCTAAGTGAGGAGAGCAATGAAGATGTCTTTTGTTATGTCAATGAGATGACTTTGGGAAAGCCCCTATGTAACCTAAGGATGGGGGGGTTGGTTGCCAGGGAAACCAACCACATGATTAGAGTGTTGAAACTTTCAGCCCAACCCCCTACCTTCATGGAAGGAACAGGGGCTGGAGATTGAGTTCAATCACCAATGCCAAGGATTGGACCAATGATGCCTATAATGAAGACTCTACAAAAACCCAAAAAGGATGAAGTTCCGAGAGCTTCTGGGGGGTGAACTTATGGAGGCGCTGGGAATGTGGCACACTAAAGGCATGGAAGCTCCAGGCCCTTCCCCACACCTTGCCCTACACATCTGTCCCCTCTGGCTGTTCCTGAGTTATATTCTTTTATAATAAGCTGGCCACCTAATAAGTAAACTGTTTTCCTGAGTTCTGTGAGCCACTCTCGCCAATTAATTGAGCCCAAGGGAGAGGTTGTGTGAACCTATGACTTAGAGCTGATTGGTCAGAAAACAAGTAACAACCTGGAGTAGCCAGTGGCTTCTGAAGTGAGGACAGCCTCGTGGGCTGAGCCTTTAACCTGCGAGATCCGACGCTCTCTCCAGGCAGACGGTGTCAGGACTGAGCTGAATTGTAAGACACCCAGCTGATGTCAGCGAATTGCTTGGTGGTATAGAGAAAACCCCACACATTGAATTGGTATCAAAATTAGAGTGTGTTTGTCCTGAGCGACGCAAGGAAGGCCTTGCCAACAGCCGAAATGGGGAACTACCACAGGTCAGGCAAGTTTGGGGGGAGATCTGGAGCTCCACTTTGGACGTGTTGAGTTTGAGATTAACAGAATAACAACCCCGGGACTGAGTAGCCAGCTGAGCTCTGTGACACAGTACAACCCAATTGGGTGTGACAGATAAGGTTAAGGGGCACGGTGGAAGTGGGTGATGGGCGGAGGGGGGTTCGATGGCACAGGGGCCTGACTCTATCATCCTGTCATCTGACATTACAAGATGTGCTCCAAGCTTCTGTGGCAGCCTGGTTCAGTGAATGGCAGATAGGCAGACAGACAGAAAACTCTGTGTGACAATGAACAAGAGTCAAACTACATGTGTGGGCCTGAGTTGAGAGTGAATTTGGAGGTAAGAGTAGGGGGGGTCTCTGCAAATAGAGTTTGTCGCTGGGTGTAGAAGTATCTATCGATTGTGAATATACATGAGGGATTGTGTTTGTGTGTGCCTGCTTCTGTAAATGTGTGCATGTGTGTATGTGTGTGTGTTTCTATGAGTGTGGGTGCTTCTATGAGAGTGTGTGCATGTGTATATGCTTCTTGAAGTGAATGTGTGTGTGTGTGTGTGTGTGTGTGTGTGTGTGTGTGTGTGTGTGTTCATGCTCCCATGAGTGTTCGTGGGCATGGCAGTGACGGTCCAGGGGCTGGGCACACTCTGGAGTGTGTGAGTGTGCATGTGAGTGGCACAGTGGCCCTAGCAGCTGGGCACACACTGATGTGATTGAGGAAACGATACCAGCTCAGGGCCTAACACACTGTAGACACCTATAGTTGTGAAATGTGTCACATAAATAAATAGCTGCTCTCAGTGTCTGGGACAGAGCACTTGAGTCCCCTAGAGAGTGGGACAGAAGCCCCCTTAGCCACCCTGAGTCACACAGGTCCCTCCAAGCCCTGCACAGACGGTTCCAGGACATGGCGGTCCCTCCAGCTACCCCAGTCCCTGCCCTTCCCTCCCCTACTGCTTTTGGCAGGACTGGGAAAACTGCCGACACAGCTCAGGGGAGAGAAGGTGGTTAACTCTCCATTTGCCATTAAACATAATCAGGAAGAAATCCGTGTGGAGCCCGCTGCTCTGGCTGCTAAGTGATTCCCCAGAACAACAGATAAAAGCCTGGCACTAAAGTGCAGCCAGAAACGATGTGTAATTGGGATGAAAGAATTCTTAAATCTGCATGCTGCTTTTAACATGGGAGGCTTAAATTACAATTAATTGTTCCCTAGAAGAAGGCAGGAGGGGAAACAGAGAAATTCCAAGGCCTGGAGCTCAGAGCCTGGGGCCTCATTCTCAGTTCTTCAGTGTTTAGGGAAGTGCTGGGTAATAAGAAGGGAGGAGAAGCTGGGAGGAGGGGAGCATTTGCAGGGTCTCAGGATTCCTGATGGGCTGTATCCATGACAAGTCCAAAACCCACTCGTTCCCAAATAAGCTCATCTGAACCTGACCCAGACCCACGCACAACATTCCTGGGATGTTGCCAACATCAAAGTCATAGTCCCCATTTTGCAGATGAGGAAACTAAGGGAACACTCCTTTCCTGGGGTTGTGGGGTGCAGCTAATCCACCTGAATTTCCAAAAGTAGGAGGGGCCTAAGAGGTCACCCCTCCCTGTGATTCACTGGGACAGAGACCCAGAGATGGGCAGGTGCTTGCTCAGCATCACACAGGGCAGTAGAGTTAGCACTGGAACCAGGGCCTCCTGACTCCAGTGGCCATTCCTTCCTTTGCACCCCTCGCCTCCCCCGCCAATGAGCTGGGAGTTCTCCAGCACCAGCCACACCTCCCCTTCCTTCCCCCGCCTACGCCAGTGGGGGCGGGGACTGGGCCCGACTGCTTGCCTTGGGAAGGTTGGCAGTCCTTGGGCCTGGGCATCTCTGTTTGGCCGGGTCTGGGCTGCCCCCTTCAACCCACACACAGACTTGCCAACTCCCCCTCTGCCTGAGACTTCCTGCTTTCCTCTCTGGTGACACGCCCTGGGCTTTTCCTCTGGACAGGTGTTCAACTGGGCAGCAGTTAGACACAGATCAGAATCGTGAAGCTGCCTGGCTGTCCTCCAAGAATGAGGGTTTGAGTCCTCAGATGACTCGAACAGATAGTCAGAGGGAGCCTTGACAGCTGCTGGGCATTCCCAGTGCTGGCTGAGCGGCTGCCCCTGCTACTCGGCCCGGAGCACAGCTCCCGTGTTGGCCAGAATGCTGAGGCTCCCTCACATGAGCTCATGGGTGGCTGGGTGCCCAAACCTGCATTCATGGCTTTGGAATGTGTTCCCAGGGCTGGCCTGCTCCGGTCCCCCCATCTTGCCACAGCAAGAGCAGCTGCCTGCTCCCAGCCCTTCAAAGTCAGGCAAATCCCATCGAGAGCCTTTTTTCTAAGCCTGCCAAATTGTGTAAGCCATACATGCACCTGTGTGTGTGTGTGTGTGTGTGTGCAAGCAGCATGCATGCAAGCACTCTGTCTGCATGGGTTAGTCATTTGCACCTGTTTTTATGCATGTGTGAACATACATGTGCATATTTGTGTGCATATGTGTATATTTTGTGTGCATTCTGTGCATGAGTCATTTTAAAAGAATGCGGCAGGATCCGCTCGGGGCCCTGCGTAGCTGAGCCTTATTTATAGCTCTCCTCTGTCTGGTTCGTTTCCTCTAACTTCCCTGCAGAATGATATGAATGAAAATGACACTATTGACTATCTTGGTAACCATAAAAGACCTTATAGAAATAAGATTTTTATAGTTTGTGGACTGGGAGAATCAAAAGACTAAGAGTTATGGACTCAGAGAATAGAAGAGAATCCAGCTGAGGCGGTAGGAGAGGTCCCCGCGGTGGACCGTCTGTGGGTTTTTTAAAACAAACTCATATAAATAAAGTGATTGTCTTGAAAGAGTTATGAGAGCCCTGAAGCTGGTGGGCAATATCTCTGGCCTCTGCAAAGGCGGGAGGGGGGGCGTGCCTTCTGCCTGAGAGGAAACCCTCGCTTCATCCGCGTTCTGCTGCTGGCCTCCCGAGAGAGGCGAAGGAGGCTGCAGCAGGACCAACGCTGCCCCTTTTTCTCCTGGAGAGTTACAGCCTTTGGCAGCCTTGGGAGAAGAGTCCCCCCCCCCCCCCCAGCTCGTGTGCGTCCATGGAGCGTGCATAAGGGTAGAGCCTGCAGATTCTAGGGGGCAACCCCACCAAGCTTGAATGAAAAGATTCCACCCCACCACCACCACCACCTCCCCCATGAAAACTGAGCATCCAAACCCTGCACAACGCCTTCCCAGCCCCATCATGGGAAGCCACAACATCACTATTGACAAAAACCCTGCAGAGCGAACTCCAGGGCTAATTCTGAGCAGGTCCTTTTTAGCAAAATCCAAACCCAGTTCCAAGAATCTTTACCAATGTCCACTTTGCATTTGTACCTTCATAGATTAAAAAAAAAACTACATCCTGCCCCCAAGGAGTGCTCAGCCTCCGGGGATGGAGAGGGAAAGTGTGGACAGGAAGACATGCCAACACAGGAGCACACGAATGCAGGTGCAGACAGTGAGCAGTGTTGAAACTTGGTGATGAAATTTCTGGTTTTATTCATCCCAACAAAATAGGTGCTGAGCCCTGGGCGCACAGAGCAAATCAGACTCAGTCCCAGTCCTAGGGGAGAATCTCATGCCAGTGGGGACAGGGACACTGACCCGGACAATCGCAGTACAGATGTTAAGGGCTGAATTGTACAAACTGCCCAGAGAACACAAATTACCTCTGCCCAGGAGTCAGGAAAGACTCTTTAGAAGACAGGATATTTCTGCTGAGCCTTGAAGGACAGGGAGAAATTTGCTGGGAAGATGAGGAAGAGAGGGCATGCCTGGCAGGTGGAATGACAAATGCAAAGGCCTTAAGGTGAGATAATACAAAGTGTATTTAGGAAACTGTTCTGGTGCAGAAGGATTATCAGCGGGGAGGTTGGGGTAGGAGGTCGAAAGGACTGTTGGGGGGTCTTGATGGTTTGGCATGCTTCATTTTCTGTGGACAATGAGGCAGCATAGAAGCACTTTAGGAAAAAGTTAGGGTCAGGCTTTGTAAAGGTCACAGTGGGCATGGGGAGGTCCAGGAGGAGGGGTGACCAGAGTGGCAGTAACATTGGAGAGTCATATCAGAGGCAGAAATTTAAGGGAAGGTGGGAAAGGCTCCTCCCCAGCTTTGCATCTGAAGACTCTTCCCAATGGGGCCAGTGGATTTTCAGACAAGGAGCAGGACGGCCCACTCTGTAGCCCAGCAGTCAGCAGCCCGGCTTCCCTGGTGCCTCTCCTTTCTCATTCCAGCCCCCACTGGCTCCCAGCCCTCTGGAGCAACACCAGGTTTCTCCCACTCTGGAGGGGCAGTTCTGAAAACCAGACAGAAACCACTCCATCTGGTCGGGCAGCACACTGGAAATATTCTAGCCAGGCCTGAGAGGCCATCCAGCCTCTGGTCTCCTCTCCCCCAGGGACCTGGGGACAAAGAGTGAAGGCCAAGGAGTGGCACTTATCCAATGCCCTGACTCCTTGTCTGCAGGCATCGATTTCTCTCCTTCCTGACCTTTCCGGAGAGGCGCCTTGAATTCAAAGCCCAATCACGGAAGCACTGGTGGAGACTGTGGGAGACCCAGCCCCCCTCCTGCAGCCCCTCCAGGAGGGAATGCATCTGGGAGAGCAGCCCCACTGGACTGCCGACCACCGACCTGAGTGTGTCTGAATCCAGGCGAGCCAAGCAGGGCAGATTCCTGCCTGCCCTGACTGGAGCTGCGGGCGAGTTTATGGTTCTTGATTACACCCAGCAGGGAGGCCTTCTTAGTGGTGGGAGAGAAAATATTCCACAACCTGTCTTTGCTCTGTGCTGATCTCTTGGAGAGAGGAGAGCGGGAGGGAGTTGGGGAGGGGTTGAGAAAGAGAGAGAGAGATTTATGATTTATGACAGAGGAGAAGGGTTGCTTTTCATCCGTGGCTCCCTGAAACTGCCTCAGCACATCCTCTTTCTCATCGTTTGGCTTTGCCTTGGTGTGACTGTGAGGCAAAATGATGCCATCTCTGTGAGCCTCACAAGGCAGTGGAAAGCTTGGAAGGACATGGACCAGGCAGCCCTCACTGAGCACTAGCTCAAAGCTGGGAGAGTGGGGACCCGCAGCACTGCCTCCCCCAAAGCCCCCTTCTCTCCTCCACAGCCCTTTTCTTATTCTTTTTGATACCCAAACCGCCTCTGCTTGTGCTTGGCGTGCGGACACGGGCCTGGCTCATAGTTGGTGCTAATAAATGACAAACAGAGGAACGGGTGTGTATCTGTTCTCCCTCCCTAGGCAGAGACCCCTGGTGCCTCCCACAGCCCCCGTCCAGTACCTTGAAGAGAGTCAGCACTGATATGTTTTGAATAAATGAGTGAGTGAATAATAGATTCCACACCCTCCAGGGCTTCGGCACACCAGCTAAGCTGCCCTTCGCTCTGCACGCTATCTCTGAAGTTCATTCTGCTTTTAAATGATACATCATATGCCCCCAGAAAATGGGATACCAGGGGAAGAGAGGGGGCTTTTTTTTTTGGAGATTACATTTTTAGTTGCTTCTTAATAATTCATGGGAACTAGAGTTTTAAATAGCTAGATCTGAAAGCACCTCCCAGTGGACGGCATTGGGCGGGGAGGACCCCCGAACTCTGGAAGAACCCCAAGCTCTTCTTTCCCAAGGCTTCAGAAAGGAGTCTGTGGGCTGACCATGTTTTCTTTTCTCCTCTCCCTTAGGTCCTGTTGTCACCTTCTCAACTCCCTGAGGGTTGTCTGATGGCCCAGTTACGATCCAGGCTCTTCCCTTTCTGCCTCAGTCCCCTTCCAGAGAGGGGCAACTCAATGGAAAAGAGGCACACGGTGGACTTGACATAAACAGCAGGATTCCAGCCTCCAATGTGTGTGCCTTGGAATTCTGGTGGGCAGGGAGCCAGCGGCCCCGTTGAGGAGGCGGGGTGGGTGACAGGCCTGCCACCACCAGCAGAAGAGGGGATGTCACCCAGGACCAGCCCCTCAAGGGAACTTCGCAGGATCTTCAAACCCTGCAAATTCCGTGTCTGCGGGGGGAGGGGTGGGTCGGCTTGGGCTTCTGGTCGACCCTGAGGCCGGTGGCGTCTCTGCCCGCCCCGCCTTCCTTCCCCAGGGCTGACCCCTGCGGCTGCAGAGAAGCCGTGGCGGCCGGCTCCCCTGGCCTCTGGCTCTGGAAACCTAGGTACCCACCGAAAGGGGAGGCAGGCAGCGCCCCCCAGGACGATGCCCCGAGCTCAGCTCGGAAACTTGACACTGAAAGTTGATGCACTGAAGCGGAGCCCAAAATAAGCGCACCGCCTAATGCACGGGGAAGTGCCGGTCGCAGGGCCAGACTGCGAGCGGATGTCTGCGCCTCTCCGCCCGGAGCCTGCGTTGAGCGCCAGCGAGGGAGTCTGGGCTGGAGCGCCGCTTTCACGACGACTCGAGCCGGCAGTTTATGGATCTTGATTGCACCCAGCAGGGAATCCTTTTTAGTGATGAGAGAAAAAATATTCAACAACCTGTCTTCGCGTTGGGTGTGTTGGACACACTTCCCTGCTTCGGAATCAGACATATGCAAGTTGTGGGAGTGGAACTGCTGTCAGCAGGCCAGAAACACTCTCTCCTCTCCGCGTCCCGTGGAGGGGGGAGCCCGGAGGGGCTGTGGACGGCCCCAGCTCCCCGGGGAGCACTGCAGCCCCCTCCCCCCCAGCGAGGCTCCCACCTCGGCCGCCTCCGCCTCCGCGCCGCCGGGCCGCCTCCCTCGCTGACCCGCGGTGCGCGCCTGGGCGGTCCTCGGGGAGCCGGCGCCCGCGTGGGGCCCGCTGACAGCGAGCACAGTAGAATATTGTATTAGTTGGTTGTGAGCTGTGTTCTCGTCAGGGTATCTGAGTTTCACAGAACAGACGGGGTGAGAGTTTTTGTGCTATATCCAGATTGGCTTAAAATAATGTCGTTTTTGTAGCTTATTAAACCACAGAAACTACACCAAAGTCATCTCCGCTGCTGCCAGCAAACTCTCGAGTTGGGCTTGGGGTAGGATCTGAGCTCAGCCAGGGGCTCAGGCCCCTTGGGGAGTCAGAGAACAGGGGTTGACAGGGGACGAGAGGACGCAGCCAGCTCCTCCTCAGGCCTTCCTTGGGAAGGAGGCTGAGGGATCCGCGGCAGCACTGGGCCTGGCCCCAACCCCAGAACCCCTCTGGGACATCTGAGCGGGCTCAGGGCTCAGGGAGGGGAGCTTGTAGGCACAGGGGCTGCTTGGGGCGCAGGCACTGCCCGAGGAGAGAAGCCGGTGGGCACTGCCCACAGCAGGGAAAAGGCTGAGATATGGCAGGTCCAGATCCCATCCTGGGCAGGGACGATGGGTGTCTGAGTCCGGGCCTGTCTGGGTTTGCAGTCTTGTTCCAGGACTGCAGGAGAAAGGCAGGGCAGGGAAGTGGGAAGGGGCCTGACAGACAAAGGGTGCCAGGCAGTGAAGGCTCATGGGCACCCCTCCCTGGCCAGAAAGGCCTCCCCCTTCCTGGCAGGCAGACTTCCTCCTTCCCAGTCCCCAAAGAATGGTTGTGTCCCCTACCTGTGGTGGAAGTGGAGAAAGGGCTTCTATGAGACCAGGCCAAGGAGAAATGCCAAAACATTGTCTGTGTCGTCCTGCCCAGATCTGAAAGATCATAACTAGAGCTGCTGCGTGGTAGTTTGTCTAATAGAATCCTCACAAGAGCCTCTGAGGCGTGTGTGCTTTAATGCTCCGTAATTGTCAGATGAGGAAACCAAGTCTCAGGGAGGTAGAGCGATTTACCCAAGAACACACAGCCACAGAGCTGGAATCTGAACCCCCAGAATGGAGTTCTAACCATTGAACCACAGGGCCCCTCTGATATTTGAGACTTAAGAATGAATGATGTATACCTCTGTTTTCATACAATCCCTGTGTGAGTGTTTTAGAAAATGAAAAATATTCAAGGGGAAGTCAATGCTCCTCCCCCGCCATTTCCTGAGGTGTCTGTCCAGGCCATGCCTCTGGCCTCTGCCTACTTGGAGTTTGGTGTCCATCAGGAGAAAATCCAGGGTCAGTCCAAACCTCTCTAGGGCCAGGCAATGCCCTGCCACCTCTCTGAGCACCATGTCTAGGCCACTAGGGCCACAGGCTTCCCTGCCCTCCTGAGGGACCCATGTCTGTGGCAGGAGCTGCTCTCCTCCCATGGTCTCCATCACTCAGGTGCCCGGAAACCTGGGAGTCATTCATTCTCAACGACTGCTTTCCCCTCAGACACTCCATACCCAGTCTACCACCAAATGCTGAGACTTCTACTTCCTAAATCGCATCCCTCGTCTCCACCTCCGACCCTACCCCAGCCCAGGCCTTATCACCCTTCTACCTGGCTCATTTCAGCCCTCCACTCACCAGCATCCCTGCCTCCAGTCTCCAGTCCACTCTGCAGCCAAATCGAGCCTTCCAGGTGACCATGCCACTCTCCTGTGTGAAACCCCTCTCAAATCCCACCACCTATGCTGTAGGATGGAGGTCTCACACCTTAACCTGACCTGCAAAGACCCTTCACAAGTCACCCCTGCTCACCTCTCTGCCTCACCCCTGTGCACCCCACAGACCAACCACACAGAATGAATGGCTCTCCTTAACCCAAGCTTCTTTGACATTCCCCCTACTTTGCCTCAGTTAGGGCTACCTGCCTGATACTCAGGCTTTGTGGAATCCCCCCCCCAAAAAAAAAGTCCCACTGAGAACAAAGAGCATGAGACAGAGATAGAGAGCATCGAAGTGGCAGTCCACGGGCCCTGTGTACGGGACAGAGACTGGGCCACACCTCCAAGTTCAGTGGTTAAGTTTGCGCTTGAGCCCAACTGCTAACTCTAGTATTTGGGCACATCATTGAATTTCTCCATGCCTCAGTTTCTCCATTTGTAAAATGGGGTAATATTAGTACCTATCTCTTAAAATGTGAGGATTAAAATAGTTAATATATATAAAGGGCTTGGAACAGGCTTGGCATATAGTGTTATATAAATGTTAGCTGCTATCATCATCATCATCATCTCACATGGGCCATCCAAGCCCCACTTCCTTTGACTTTGATCCCTTTGCTTTGATCCCTGAGGACCCTGACAAATTCCTCCCTCCCTCCTTTCTTCTCTCTCTTCTTCTCCTTCTTCTTTTCTCTTCTCTCTCTTTCTCTCTCTCTACCCCTACATTCTCACACACATAGATGTCCAGATTTGTATATTACACACACACACGTCTAGCAGCACCCTCATGGGCATACCAGCCTCCCACCCTCAGAACTCTTCCTGAGGCTCTCTGCAGCCACAGAGTCGAGACCCTGATCGCGACCTCTCGACCTCTTCGCCACATCAGAATCCAAAGTCAGGAGCCGCCCTGGCCAGTTTGGCTCAGCGGTTAGAGCATCGGCCTGCAGTCCAGAGAGACCCGGGTTCGGTTCCCGCTAAGGGCACGTACCTCGGTTGCAGTTTGTCCCCGGCCCTGGTTGGTCGTGCGGGTGGCAGCCACTCGATGTGTCCCTTTCACATCGATGTTTCTCTCTCTCTCTCTCTCTCTCTCTCTCTCTCTCTCTCTCTCTGTTCCTGTCTCTCCCTCCCACTCTACCAGAACAAAAAAGGAAAAATGTCCTCAGGTGAGGATAAAAAAATAAATAAATAAAACAAAGTCAGGAGCTCCGGAGAGTCCTCCTCAGGTTCCTCCCACTGCTCGGCAGACTAAGCACACAGTATCCCGCTAGAACCTGGCCCTGCTGCCTGGCGGCTGAGTGCTGGTGCCCAGAGGAAAGGGGAGGGAGGCTGGTGCAGTGTGACCAGCAGGCAGTGGGCAAGTGGGGATGCTGCCTGGCAGGATGAGGAGTTTTTCCAAAGTGATCTCAGCTCAAGCTGTGATGCCTGCCTGTCCAGGTCCTGCTCCAGCAGACCCCAGCCAGCCCTCCACATGCAACCCAGGGGAAAGCGGTCCCCCAAAATTAGAAATGTCTGTTTCCTGGGTACTTGGTTGGCTCTGCCACGTGCCCAGGGCACACCAGATCTTCACTCATGAGTGGGGGCAGAACTTTCCTCAGCCTCACAGGATTCTCTCGTCACACCCAGCTCAGGCTAGCACTTTTATGCATCCAAGCCTCTATGTCAGAGGGGAAAGGGGAGATTTGGACTGAGGCAGAAATGAGTTTAAATTCATAACCTCCCCATTGTGTGATCTCCGGAACATCGCTCAACTTCTCCGGTCCTGTTCCCTTCTGGAGACAGGAGTCTACCCTTAGGGCTGCTGTGGAAAGCGGCAAGGAAAATGCATAAGAAAGTGCTAGAAAAATTCCAAAGCATCCACGAAAGTTGTTCATCGCCTTGGGGCTGTGCCGGCCACTCTCCATTTGCTGGCCCAGATTCACTTTCTGCCCTGTTCTGTGCCCCAGGAGCCCCACCATCGTGAAGGGTGTCACCCAGGCTCCCCCGATGCCGCCTTCCAGTCCAGTCCAGCTACCCTGCAGCACCAGCCGGCGACACAGGGCAGGGAGAGAGAGAGGTTGGCACTCGATCCCGGTTTCTTTCTAACTCACTGCCTCCAGCACTGGCTATGACAGTCCATGGCCACAGCTCTGTCAGCTGGCCTCTCTGCCCCTCCTCCTCTTGCCCCTTCAGCTAAGAGTAGCTGTAGCTCCCTGACGAATGTCCAGACGCTCCACCTGCCTCTCAAGGTGACCCAGTGCAGATCGCAACTGGCCCTACCAGCATCTTCCATGCTCACCTGGCTGTTCTGTGTCTGGAAGACCCCTGGGTGCCCAGCTCTGCCACCTGTTTGCTGAGTCCCTGTCGCTTTGGGTCACTGAGGACTCACAGGATGAAGCTGGAGAAAATAGGAAGGGACTGAGATGATTCCATGATGGCTGCCCCACTGGTACCCACAGCGGAGGAGCCTCATCCCGCACCCTCGTGTTGCCAGGGCCCCCTGCCAGCAGCGTGGCCGCCCGTGCTGGGGGAGACCCCCCCTGGCCCTGCGGCCGAGGGCAGCCCCTGGGAGACTCAGCCCAGAGTGGCCTTTGTCCCCCTCACCTGGAGCTCAGCACCGGTTTGCCTGCGCTGTGGAGGCTCTGGTTTAATTAAGGATCTAAGGAGAAAATTCTCTCTTGTTATTTTCTGAATAAATTAAGGAAGTAACTTTGATGCAATATCATTTTCATCTAATCAGGAACATTCTGAAATTACCATATTGTTTTCCATTAGAAACCCCATCAGCCCCCAAATCAGATAACCAACCAGGCTGGTGGCTGCCAAGGCCCCTCTGTCCTGGGGCAGGCGCGTGCTACAGACAGGAAAGGGAGAAAGGGGGCTTGCTGCTCCTGCACCTCCCTTGTTGGCTACCCTGGCTCTCAGCAGGACTCCTCAGTCCAGTAGGGCTGGGGAGGGGCCCCCAGGCCCAGGCAAAGGGGAGGGGCCTAGGGAGGCTTGCAGAGTGGCCTGGGTCTGATCAGAACCAGCCCAGGAGCTCCTTGGCAGTTCAGCTGGGAAGGAGGTCAGGCTCTTTATCTTGAACCCCCACTCCCACCCCCGGCCGCCTCACAAGGATGGGGGCTCACAGGACCCCGGCTGGCACCAGGGTGGGGAAGAGGGAGGCCTGGGGATCCAGCACCTGAGGAAAGGTGGGGCCAGAGACCGCTGGGAATTTGTGAAATTTTCCTGCAAAGCTGATTTCCCATCTCTGACGCAGCTCCCTGAAGGCTTGAGTCCAGGGTGTCAAGACTAGGGCAAGGCAGGGACCAGAGAGGGGAGATGGGAGGATTCCTGAGCTGGAGCATCCTCCAGGGACCCTCACTGCCACTGTCCAAGGTCTGTCCTCCTCCAGGGCACTCCCATCGCATCAGGAGGGGAGCTGAGGCCAGTGGGAGTCCAGGGCATGAACCCAGGCCCCCTCTTTTCTGAGGATCATTCCAGGGCTGCGTAATCCTGCACTGAGAGAGACCCAAGTCCACACTTACGAAAGGAGGGTGATTTTTCTTTTTAATCCTCACGCGAGGATTTTTTCCATTTTTTGTTCAGATAGAGTGGGAGGGAGAGAGAGGTAGAGTGAGAGAGAGAGAAACATCGACATGAAAGGGACACATCGAGTGGCTGCCACCCGCACGACCCAACCAGGGCTGGGGACAAACTGCAACCGAGGTACGTGCCGTGCCCTTAACGGGAACCAAACCCTGGTCTCTCTGGACCACAGGCTGACACTCCAACCGCTGAGCCAAACTGGCCAGGGCAGGAGGGTAATTTTTTTTTTTTTTTTTTATTGTATCCTCACCTGAGGACATTTTTTATTCTCCATTTTTGTTCAGATAGAGTGGGAAGGAGAGAGAGGAAGAGAGAGAGAGAGAGAGAAACATTGACGTGAAAGGGACACATTAAGTGGCTTCCTCCTGCACAACCTCAACCAGGGCTAGGCAGGAATCGCAACCGAGGTACATGCTTTTGACCAGAATCGAACCTGCAACTCATTGGTCCATGGGCTGACGCTCTAACCGCTGAGCCAAACCAGCTAGGGCAGGAGGGTGATTTTTTTAGAAGTGCCTGGTGATTGGGTCGGAATCTCTCTCTGTTGGTCTATTTGTCCCTATTACTTTTCTGTTTCTGTAACCTTAACTCTACCCTCTCTCTCTCCCTCTCCCTCCTCCTCTCTTTCCTCCCTCCTCACAGTGGGGACACCCCGGGTTCCCCCCGTTCTGCATCTCCTGAGAGCCGAGCTGTACAGTGGAGGGAGTGGGAGATGCCAGGGGGCAGTCTGAGCCTCTCCACACACTCCTGATGCTGCCCCCAACCAAGAGGACATGACCAGGCAATGTCAGATGTCATCCACCCAAAGCCAGTGTGAAGGAAGGAAACGAGGGAGTGGAAGAGAACGAGGAGGAGGAGGAGGGTGGTTGTCGCATGGCAGAGGAAAGTGTGTGTGAGGGTAGACGGGAGAGTGGACAGGTGGGGAAGGGTCCGGAGAAGGCGGAATTCCAGGACAGCGTGGGAGCCAGCCTGGGGATCTTGCTCAAGCCCAGAGATTCTTTGAAAGTGGTGAGTTATCCTCCTTGTCTCTGGGCCCCAGAGTTGAGCAGAGGGCCAGGCCCGTGGAAAGCCCAGGAAACATTTGCTGACCTGAATTAAAAACCCAGAGAACGTTCACTGGGAAACAGCCTTGCCCCATACAGGCCCGTGGAAGAAGGGGCTCTGGAGCAGCTTAGACCCACAAGGCAGGGAAAGGCAGCCACCAGGCGGCGCTGTGGAGAGGGGGTTGTGGCCTTAGCACTGGGCAAATGCAGTCTGCCAGGCTGGGTTTGGTCCTCTTGAGCCCACAGACACAGAGCATGGCCAGAAAAGGCCAGCCGCTCACAGGTGGACCTGTTCATCTATCACACAAAGGTGTCTCAAGTGGCTGTGCAACACTCCTGGGTGAGGTCCACTTGCCTCCCCGTGAGTGAGGTGCATGGAGGTGGTGGGCACGGGTGTCAGAAGATCAGAAGTGGGTGCGGTTGCAGATCAAGTGAGACGGTGAGCATGTGTGGGAAGGACTGATGAGCATGTGTGGGAAGGACTTGAGCGTGCTTACAGGCCTAAGTGGGAACCACGGAGAGATAGCACAGAGCAGGGACAGTGGGAGGAGCCCCAGGGCAGCCCCCAACCAGCAGGCTCAGGACCAGTGCCTACTGCTGCTTAGCTCACTTTCTGCTCTAGCCACTTGGAGGTGGGGGGTACTCTCTCCTAGAGACCTTGCCCAGGGACTTCCAAAACTCTCACAGCTCCAGGGGTGCATCCCCCCTGAGCCCATAGTCAACCACTTGACACTGACAGTCCCTTACTTACCACAATGGGCTCAATCTGAAGTTACCAGGAGGTGTGTTAATGTATTTGGCTCAGTGAATACTTCCCACAGTCTCTTCGAGCATTGATTTTCAAATCGGCTCTTGCTCACACGTGGCCTGACACACAGCAGGTGCCCCAGCTGGACGTACCTCTTCCTGATCTCAGCCACCCACCCAAGCTGAGACAGGTGCCCAAGCTCCTTTGGTCACTCACTCCTCAGTCACAACTCCCCATCCTGAATCACAAGTCTGACACTCAATTTCAGTCCTGAATTGTTCTCCCCAGCCCCAACCAGCCCTCCCTCCCTGCGGCCACTCAAATACCCCAGCCCCAAGGAGACAGAGAAGAGCTGAGATCCCCTTAAAGACGCCAGCATTCGCCCCCAGGCAGCCCACAGGCTGCTCCCGGAAGTGCCCGGTTCCTGGCCTGAGCCCTGGCTGGACCCAGCCCAGCGCGTAGGGACGCCCCTGCCACAGCTGGCTGGAGCTTGTTGTCTCAGCCAGCCTGGGGGTGCCTGGGATCAGGTGGGGAGGGTGGCCTGACAGGGCCCAGAGAGCAGGCACACCCTGGGTGAGGTCATGCCTGCCTCACACCTCTGGTATTCCTGCTGATCTCTATCTCCTCCCCCAGCCCTCAGGTTACTCGTCGGAGATGCAGGTAAAAGAGGTGCTGATATTGCAAATCAGGCCCAAGGCAAGACAGGGCTGCAGCTAAGCCTGGCCTGCCCGGCTGAGGCTCCCACCACCACCGCCACTCTACCATCAGATGGACAGACAGACAGACAGAGAGGGCTGGCTGTCCCATGAGAGAGATGTCTGCTCCCCAGTATATCACCTCATCAAGCTGGGTGTCCTGGGAAGGTGGCTCCCTCCCACTCTTCACCCAGGCCAGGCCAGGAAGAGGGAGCATGGGGACTGGGGGGCGGGGAGCAGGTAACTAAGGGCATTCCCCTTGGGAACACACGTGGTCACCTCCCACCCCACCCTCTAGGCCCCCTCACCCCCATTTCAAACCTCAGGAATTCCAGTAGTCATTATCAGTAGAGACCCTATGATTTATCATGCAAACTTTTGAGAATGAAAGGATGAGAATCATACACGGAGATTGTCCAGGCAAACAAATACAGGGGTGCTCTGATTCTTAAGCCCTTGCTGCATGCTGGACCCCCAAAACCACGGGAGCATGTTGACGACCTTAGGCTCTGAGAAAGCCTGATGCACCCTCAGCCTGGGGTTCTCGGAATAGTGTTCAGCCCTGGGTCCTTCTTTGTGACAGAATGTGGAGTGGGGGAAGAGGCTCCCTAGGGATCAGAAATGGGGGACAAATGCCAGCAGCGTGCAGGAGACTAACTTATGCTTCTTATTCTCTGTACTACCCTCGTGCCTAGACTGGTCTCTGAGTGAAGGAAATCGAGGCCCTAAGGTGACGGCAGACCACACGTTCGGGTGATTGAGACATCCTCTCCTTCCCATCCCCATCCCCCCACCACACAAGCTCTGCGTGCCCTGTCTGCCTCCTTCATGCACTATATCTCAGCCCGTGGCCCTCAGTGTGTGGTCCCTGGATCAGTATCAGTAGCACCTGGAAACTTGTTAGAAAATCACATTGTTCGGCTCCGCCCCAGACCTACTGAATCAGAAACTCGGATCTAAAGCAGCTACAAGCGCTGCTTCACTCCTCAAACTTGAACAGGTGTACGATCACCTGGGAACCTTGTTAAAGTACAGATAATGGAAGGGGGATGCCGACTATGATTCAGGAGGTCTGGGAGGGGCCTGATAGTCCACATTTCTTCGAAGCTCCCAGGTAAGGCTGGTGGTGCTAGTCCACGGACTCCGAACAGCAAGGCCCCAGACGCCTTGGCTCAGCTCTGGCCGCACTTAGAGTCACCTGGGGAGCCTTTAAAAAATACCAGTACCTGGGCCCTGTCTGCAGAGATCTGATTTAATTGATCTGAGGTGAGACTGGGGCACAAGCAGGCTTTAATGTCTCCCTGGGTGAGTCTAATACATAAAGTTCTCAGCCCACAGTGGTGAGAAGTGCTTACTGCACCTCCACCCCATGTCCCCAGTCACTCTGGGATCCCTTCTCTTTTCCGTCCTCTGCTCCCTTCCACGTGTCCTTGCCCACATCCGTAGACACTGGGCAGCATACGTGCACGCACGTGGGCACACGTGAGGTGCAAAGACACAGCCTCAGAGGCACACAGAGGCAGGCCGGCCGGAGGCTGCAGGCTGGTGCGCACACCCAGGCAAACCAGACGTGGACAGCCCATTTGTTGCAGACACTCGCAGGTGTATATAGATAGACGGACACACACAAACACACCAGACATTCAGGAGCACACACCAGCCACAAAGGACTCCATCTGTCTCACGTCTGACTCTCGGTCCTGTTGCTCCAGACATGGGGCCAGGTCTGGCCCTGACACCATCGGCAAAGAGGAAGCCCAGCTTGGGCCCCTCCCCTCCAGCACCGCTGGAGCACTCAGGGCTGAACACAGGTCTCCCGGGGACCCGCTGCTGCACTGGGGCAGGCCGGCATCCCCAAGCGGCCTCAGGAGCCATGCCTGCCCTGCTGCCCAGGCTGGCCGTGAAGGGGCACTGCCCTCACTGTCTGACCCTTTCTGGGGTCTGTGGGTGTCTTCAGCCCCTCAGCTCATCACTGTGCTGCTGTGTTGGGGCCTCCTTTGAGTTTCAAATCCTGTGCCCCACCCCGCCCCCACCCCGAGTGCTGGGCCCTCCCCAGACAGGCCTGATTGATGACTCAGGGGGGCTGCGGCTGCTGCAGGCCTGTTTTATGATGTCATTAGGCAGCTTCGGCAGCGGGAAGGAATCCCTCCTGACATCATAAAGGACTTGATATTTCGCTAATGTTATCTCGGCGGCGTGTCGCCCTGACATTTTCTCTTTGCTGCGCTCCCCCCAGGACTAGGAGTTGTCTAACTACAGCCGGGGAAAAATGCAAAACAGACAAATGCACCCTCGGGGGACAGCAGGAGAAAACTAATAGACCAGTCCCTGGCTCCCCACCCACAGAGGTGGTTTAGGTGGGAAGCATGTTTGTCAAAGAGGACCCAAGGCTGTCTCCTCCTACAGTCTCCCGGCTTGGACCGCTCTGCTCAGCGGTGGGAAGGAGTCGGGGGCTGAGATTCCAGAATCAGCTCTGCCACCCAAGAGGCTCTGTGACTTGGGCTAAGCCCTTGCCCTCTGGGCCTCAGTTACCCCATCCACACCACAGAGGATTGGGCCCAGACAATTTCAGACTCTCTTGGGCTCTGTTGCGGGCCTTGAAGTGGGAGGGAGGGCACGGAGGTAAGAGAGAGGAACCCCATCCGAGGCTTGGAACTGAAACTCTAGACAGCTGGGGGAAGCTGGATTTACAGTACCCCCCTCCCCCCCCCCCCCAGGAACGGTCTTGTGGGGCAGACTCGGAATAACAAGAGGTTTCTCCAACCTGAAGCCCATTGTCTTCAAAAGACCAGGACCGGTTGCTGGTTCTGAGGCAAATGCCCCGCACAGGCCCGGCCAGCAGAAAGCGACCATCCGCTCGTTCCCAGGTGGCTGAGTGGCTCAGGGCTTGGCAAAGGAGACAGAGCCCACAGTCACGGTGCCTCCCAGCTCCCAGCCCTTTCCCCCCAGCAGCAATCATCCAAACCCTCACCCCAGAATTCCTCAAAGATGGGCCTCCAGCTCACCACCTCCAGGGATGGGCAGCTCACCCCTTCCCCAGGCAGCCCAGCCATGTCCCTCTCTGTGGCTCCCGCACAAAGGTCCAAACTCCACCTCCTAGGCATAGTGGGACATGGCTGCTCCCTCTATTCCAGGACCCTGCAAAGATGCACTCACACCTTCCCCAGACCCCCACCCTCCAAGTGTGCAGGAGAAGCAGCCAGGGTGGAATACTCGCCTTCAAAGAGCCTAGCTGACCATTTAGCCTGGAGTCCATGGTTAGAACTGCAGTTCAGTGCAGTGAGTCTCCTCTGTAAGCCGATGTACCTTATTTTATGCCGTTGACAACCCTGCTCGGGAAAGGTCCATAGGCTTCACCAGACTGCTAAAGTCCCTGGTTTCTAAAACTCTGTTCCAGAATCCAAACAAGGCCACTTCGGCCATGAATGTGCCAGGTTTGGGGAGATCATTCTGGCCTGGGCATATGTCCCAGCTCTGGAAGCCCTTCTTCCCACGTTCCCATGTCTGAAGAAACTACTTTAAAAGTGAAGGTGGGGGCCTGGCCAGTTTGGCTCAGCGGTTAGAGCGTCGGCCTGTGGTCTGGAGAGACCCGGGTTCGGTTCCCGCTAAGGGCACATACTTCGGTTGCAGTTTGTCCCCGGCCCTGGTTGGTCGTGCGGGTGGCAGCCACTGGATGTGTCCCTTCACATCGATGTTTCTCTCTCTCTCTCCCTTCCTCTCTCTCCCTCCCACTCTATCTGTACAAAAAATGGAAAAATATCCTCGGGTGAGGAAAAAAAAAAAAAAGTGAAGGTGGGTTTGGCCAAGATAGCTCCCAGGTTTAACCATCACCACCATTTTTCTTCTGTGCCCTGGGGTGACTAAACCACCCAAATCCCAGGCTCCTGAGCTGAACAGGCCACCCAGCAGACATTGATGGCACCAACTGAGGGCTAAGCTCTGTTCTAAAAGGGCAGACAAAAATGGATCAAACCCAACCCTGAGTTCGAAAAGTTCTCACCAGGTAAGGCTGATATACTTCAGCCACACCCTGCTGCCCCCCTCCCCGCCCCCTGCACCCCTACATGCTTGGTTCTGTCCATGCTGCGGCCTGGGCCTGGGTGCCCATCCCATGCCCTTCCGGTAGCTGAGCCTTCCTCAGCCTTCCAGCGCCCAGCTGAACCACCTACCTTCGTCTGAGTGCCCTTACTTCCACGAAGAGGCCAGCTGAGTGGGAGCCCCCAAGAAGGACCACTGTGGCCTTGGATGCACTTGCAGTCATGGCGCATGGAGATTAAAGACAGAGAATGCCAGGGAGCAGGCAGCCCTGGCCCTTGGGTTGCCCATGAGAAAACACTGTTGACTCTCAGACTGGGTCAGGAATCAGCTCCAGAGCTGCAGGAGAATGGTTACCTTTGATTGCCTGAGTTGGTAGACAGCCACTCCTAAGCTTTGGTACTCTCCGAAATGATGAGCATTGATTCGACACCTATTTATTGAGTGCCCATTATTTGTCAGGCACTCTTCCAGATAGTGGAAACAAAGATAAACATTCCTGCTCTCAAAGAGCTTACATTCTCTTGGGGAGAGAGAAACAAGCAACGTAGAAAATAAAAAAGTAAAAATGCGATATGATCTACTGGTTCTCAACCTTCCTAATGCCGCAACCCTTTAATACAGTTCCTCATGTTGTGGTGACCCCCAACCATAAAATTATTTTTGTTGCTACTTCATAACAGTAATTTTGCTATTGTTATGTCTTAGGCGACCCCTGTGAAAGGGTCGTTCAACCCCCAAAGGGGTCGCGACCCACAGGTTGAGAACCACTGTACTGGAGGGTGATAAGTGCTTTAGCTAAAAGTAAGTCAGAAAAGCAGGGTGTTCCTCACAGAGGTGACATTTGAGTAAAGACCTGGAGAGAATGACAAAGGGAGCCATAAAGATATCCTGGGGAAGAACATTCCAACAAAGGTCAGAGCACATGCAAAGGTCCTGAGGCAGAAATATGGCTGACATGTTTGAGGAGAAGTGTGAGAGTAAGGTGGTTAGAGGGAAGTGAGACAGGGAAGAATAGCAGAGACAGTGAGTGACCAGTGGGGAGGTTGATCGTATGGGTCCTTGAGGCCACTGTGATGACCTTGGCTTCCACTCCAAGTGAGATGGGAACCATTGGTGGTTTATAACAGACAAGTGATGTGATATGACTTGAATGTCCACAGGATCATTGTGGTTGCAGTGTAGAGAATAGGCCACTGGGGGGTGGGGGCAGGCAATGGTGCTCAGCCCGCTGCCATGGCGGTAGAGGTGAAGTAGTTGGATTCCGGGTGCAACCTGAAGCTGGAATTACACACACCAGGCATTGCCCCTGGCCCTGTGCACCATTTTATCTCATCACAACCATCTTATGAAGTGGGTCCTTTATCCCCTACCTTGTACAGAAAAGGAAACTGAGTTCAGAAAGGTCACACAGCCAGTAAGTGAGAGATTCAACCCAGGCTTACCAAGCCTGAAGCCCAAGTTCTTCACACCCCACCTCTGTGCCTGCCTCTCAGGATTCCAACGAGAAGAACGTCCAACCACGGCCCCCAAAGAGGAGAACCAAGCCAGCACACTGCCCAGCTGAGAACTTCCTGCTAGCTTGGAATTGTCCATAGAGTGTCATGTTAACATGCTTTCTCTTCATATTAAAGCTCAAATATTTATTGGTGTTCGGCGTTTTTATTTTCATTTATACTTTGAATCAATCTTTTTTTTTAAATTCCATCCAAAATCACCAGTGAGTGGAGAAAACTATAAGGAGAAAGGAGGGTAATTGAAGATAGGAGCGAGAGCACCTTGTTTCTTACTAGAACCATCCATCAGCACTCCCGTTCCAACACTGCCGTGGGCCAGACCCGGGCCGGGGAACCTGGGCCCCAGGCACGACTCGGACCCAGTGGTGGAATAGAAGAGACATTTACAACCAGCACGTGAGAAGAACCACATCCAGGGTGAGGCTGCCCGGGAGCAGGCCGGGTAACGGAGCAGGGAGGTCCGACCAGGGAAGGCTGGCACCTGAGTATGGACAGGAGGGCGAGGAGCCCCAGTGAAACCCCAGAAAGGTGCAGTGGTGGCAGAAGAGACTAGACAGACAGACGGCTGAGCTGGGGCACAGGCGCTCTGAAGTCTGAGCCAGCAGGTCCTCCAGCAGCCGGTGCAGCTGTCCTGTACCAGCCCTGTAGGAAGACGCGGGGGGACTTCTCAAAAAGGAAGGACAAAAAGTCGGGGGTTCTGGCTTTGCACTACTGGGGCAATTATTAAAATGCAACGACCTTAATTTAAAGAGCCTCAGGGGCATGTGTGTCTCTGTGGCTGAGTCCACATGGGGGATGGGTGTGGGGAGTCCACATGGGGGATGGGTGTGGGGAGTCCACGTGGGGGATGGGTGTGGGGAGTCCACGTGGGAGATGGGTGTGAGGAGTCCACATGGGGGATGGGTGTGAGGAGTCCACATGGGGGATGGGTGTGAGGAGTCCACATGGGGGATGGGTGTGAGGAGTCCACATGGGGGATGGGTGTGGGGAGTCCACGTGGGGGATGGGTGTGAGGAGTCCACGTGGGGGATGGGTGTGAGGAGTCCACATGGGGGATGGGTGTGAGGAGTCCACATGGGGGATGGGTGTGGGGAGTCCCTCTCTAGAGGCTGAAGTGAGGGTCTAAGCTTCACTTGTCACCTCCACAGCAGTCCAGAGCCAACTCTCTTCAAATAAGTTGCAAGAAAGAAGAAAGGAAGGAAGGAAAGAATGGAAAGAAAAAAAAGGAGGAAGGAAGAATAGAAAAAGGAAAGGAGCCCTGGCCAGTTTGGCTCAGCGGTTAGAGCGTCGGCCTGCGGTCTGGAGAGACCCGGGTTCGGTTCCCGCTAAGGGCATGTACCTCGGTTGCAGTTTGTCCCCGGCCCTGGTTGGTCGTGCGGGTGGCAGCCACTGGATGTGTCCCTTCACATCGATGTTTCTCTCTCTCTCTCTCTTCCTCTCTCTCCCTCCCACTCTATCTGTACAAAAAATGGAAAAATATCCTCGGGTGAGGATAAAAAAAAAAGGAAAGAAAAAGAAAAAGGAAAGGAGATGAGACAAGGAAAAAGAGAAGGGAGAGATAAATACGTTCCAAAGGGTAGGGAGGTCCAAATCCTGGTCTGGTCAGGGGAACCCGAGAGCAAAGCTCCATTTCAGACGTGGCAAAAGGACACAAGAGTCCAGAAGGCTCCAGACACACGGAGACCGAAGTGCAGACCTGGCTGTCGCTGCTGCAGCCACGCGGGAGACTCCATCCTGCCCATCTTGCTACAGCTGTGCCTACATCTTGAAGTAATACCGGACATCTTCACAGGTAGACGTGTACACCCAGAAATGCACCGACATATGGGCACAGCCATAAGTGACGCATACACTTGGGCAGACTCACAGATGTGTATGACACACAGAGAACACAGAGGCCCGGGAAAGAACACACATGCTGCCCAGTGGTGCTGGTGTGGAAGCCAACAGAAAAACGTGGGCTCATGTCCACAGGTGGAGAGATGGTAAGACATGCACCAATATGGACACTCCTGTGCAGAGAGATGTGTACAAATGGACATCCGCAGAAACCTGCAAAAATGTACACAGACATATACACGGATACTGACAGATGTGTACATGCAAGAAGTTCACTTATACACAGATGTGGGGACACACGTGCAGGTGCATACTGACACGCCTTGACACACAGATGTGCACAATGACATGGAAGCACCCATTCTTGTACTGATAGGTGCTGCACATACACACATTTATAAGGTCATGTGTTCCCAGATGTATCCTCAGACACATGAACACACACAAATGCACACTCGGGACAGCAGCTGACATGCTCAGGCATTGCCGGCAGCCAGGCTCAGGAACACGACGGGGCTTCGTTCTGACCTCAGGCCCCGGTTCTCAGCACCCCGAGCCGGCTGTCCTCGGGCCTGGCCCTCTCCTGCCCCACTCCTGCCAGCTGCCTGGTTTTGGCTAGCTCCCTGGTGCTCAGGCCCTCCCACCATCCCTTTGTCTGCCCACTGGCCCTGGCCCAGGCCTCAGGCTCCAGGATGGCAATTGCCCCATTCTCCCAGGTGCCGACTCAGACAAATTTACACCCAGAAGTGGAGCGGGGCCAGCAGGGCTTGTTGCAGCCCGCTCGGGGCATCGGCGGGGAGGGGGCAGGAGGGAGCCAGGATCCTGTAGTGGCAGAGAGAAGAGCAGCCCAGCTGCCGTGCAGGCCTGCCTGGCAAGGCTGCCTCTTCTCCAAGTCATCCACCCTCTGCGGGCCTCAGGCTCCTCGCCTCTGAAATGGGACAATATACTTGCCCCACTGACATGTCAATTCAATATATACATCATCTCCCAGATGACAAAGGGACGTTGCCCAGCCTTCCCTTGTTTTGTCTTTATAATAACGCTAACACATAGATTTTATTTCCCCCTGTTCTAGACTACGTAGCTGAGCTCCAGAAGGGTAAGTCACTTACTCAAGGGAGCAGGCAAGACTGGAACCCAGGTTCTTGCTCCCTCTTTCACAGTCAGTAAATAGGCAGCATAAGCTCCCGGGTCCACTCTGCCCACAGCGGACATCCCTAATCGATCACAGTCTCTTCTTTGGTGAATCCAGACTTGGCCTCAGAACCCTTCTCAGCCAGCGCTCCAGGCAGACACTGACAGTTGGCCAGAGTTGGACCCCAGGATGAAACCCACTGCCATCTAATCCATCTCATTCGGAGGGTGGGTGTGACGGTTCAGTGAAATCAAGGGCAGGGAGTACTTTGGAAGAGCAGAGATGATATGCCCATCAGAGGAATGTTAGTGCAGTTTCCAAAGGCTGTTCACATCCAAGTCCCTACTACACCAGGGACAGGGTTAGGGACGAGACAGCCACTATCATTGTTCCATTTCACAGAGGAAGAGACTGAGGCTTAAGCAAGCGAGTCCAGGGCCACACAGCTAAGAGTCAGAGGTGGGACTGGGATTCAGGTGGCAGCTCCTGTTTCAGGGCTCTCTGAAAGTCCACAGCTCCAGCCAGATGGGCCAGGCCAGGGTGCATGGGCACGAGGGAGCCAACATGCGTGGGCATGGGGGAGCCAGGGCATGTGGGCATGGGGGAGCCAGGGCTAGGAGGGAAGCAAGAGGTCCCAGTCTCCTCTCAGCAGAAAGGAGTCGACCCTACAACTAATTGGTTCAGAGTGCTTCTTTTGACCCTAATTAGCTATTTGTCATGTCTCCATTTGCATACCAGAAAAGATGCAAATTTGCATATTTGTAAATGAGGCCGGGCCTGGATGTGGGTTCTGGAAGAGCTTGGCAGTTGCTGGCAGGCAGGGAGGCAGCTGGCTCTTGCCACTGAAGCATGGGCCGTGGAACGCGGAGATTTGGAAGACAGCTCCTTGGCTCGGGGCTGAAGGGGCTCTCAAAGGGGGTCAGACAAGACGGCCTGCCTACCCCTCCCCCGGAGCTGACTGGTGGGCCCAGAGAAGGGGTGAGCCTAATGCTGCTATTTTGATTAGATGAAACAAGGAGGGGGGATATAAAGTAATTTCAGGACGCTCTGTGCTGGGACGCCTTCTGTTCCCGTCCTTGGATAGAATCTGTAACACTTGCAAAGGGGGGGATGCGTCCCTCCACCTCGCAAGAGAGGAAAAGGTTTGGGAGGGAATGAAGGTCAGGAGGAATTGCTCTCTCTTTCTCTCTCTCTCTGCCCTCAAGCTCTCGGAGGCATACATACCCTTTACACACATCCACAACTCCCACGTACACACTCACATCCACACGCACACAAGCCTTCGCCCCCACCCCGCCAGGAGCACCCTCGCACACAGCACCCCAGACCTCCAGAGATACACATGCAACTCTAACTGGAGACACACATTCGCACATGCAGACATTCCCAGACTTCCCGCCACATACACATTCACGCCCTTACACATACAGACACACACTCAAACACTTGAACATAGATGTAGGCATACAGACTCACTTAAGCTGTGCGTAAATATTTACACACACGCACACACACAAGCCATACACGAGCACATCCTTGCTAAGACCCAATTCCCAGGCAAATTCTGGAAATCCCGACCCCTCTGCCGGAGCTCCTGGGCCCGTGGGAAGAGACAGGAGAAGCTAGGTAGCCATCCTTCCTAGAAAGGGAGCAGGTCTGTCCCCAAGGCACTGGACTCCAAGTAGGGATTGGTTTCTTCTGTAGGAGAGCAGTGAGTAAGGAGTGCCCAATGCCTTCTGGGCTGTGGTGTAGGGCTCGGAGCAGGGTCGGGTGGGCCTTGCAAACCAGAGAGTGTGGAGGCAGGAGGCAGGGAGCAGGGCCTGGCCCGGGCATCACGGGGAAGCCTCGGTGCCTCAAAATTTCTATGTTGACCTCAGGGGCCAGTGTGGAATGCGTGGCATAAGATGCTGCACCTTCGGGCATGTGGGCACCAAGATGCCAAGCTCAAAGGGAGTCCCAGACCCAAGAGGCTTCCCGGGATGGGGGCCTAGGTGCTGACTCTGGGGCCTGGACACCCAGGGTCAGGAGCCGAATGCCTCCACCACTGTTCCCATTGCCAGCACCTCCTCCCCGTGCCTGCATCTCAAAAGGCAAGCTAAATAGCTCCGTATTTGTAAATTAAATATAGCTGCACTCCAGCTTTCCAAAGAGCTGGGAAGGAGAGAAGGAGAGAGAAAAAGAGAGAGAGGAAGAGAAGAAAAGCTGCCGCCCTCAGGAAAGTCTGGCTGGTACAGATTGCCTGAGTCATGAATATTCATCTGGCGAATGAGGAGAGCGGGAGTTTGCATAACAGCTCCACCCACCCAACTGAAAGAAATGTCACCGCCTTTGCCAATAAAGTGCCAAAGGAAGCCGGTGGAGGCTGCCAGCCAGACGGTGCCAAACTGCTGACTTCCACTCCCAGGCGTGGAGAAAGCACATTGTTTCCGGCCTAGGGAGCTGCCACTTGGGGCTGGGGGAATGGAGCTGGCTGCCGGAAGAGAACCAGGAGGAAAAGTTTCACTCGCCACCCACGGGAAGCCTGGTGGGTAGGGCGCCTGGGTCACAGCCCCTCCGAAGAGAGCTCAAACCAACTGATCAAGGGCACCCACTCAGGCCAACCACCAAGGGTCTGGGTCCCAAAGGCAAGAGTTTCCTGATTGGGACACCTTTAAAGAAATCTCGCCCTGGCCAGTTTGGCTCAGCGGTTAGAGCGTCGGCCTGCGGTCCGGAGAGACCCGGGTTCGGTTCCCGCTAAGGGCACGTACTTCGGTTGCAGTTTGTCCCCGGCCCTGGTTGGTCGTGCGGGTGGCAGCCACTCGATGTGTTCCTTCACGTCGATGTTTCTCTCTCTCTCTCCCTTCCTCTCTCTCCCTCCCACTGTATCTGTACAAAAAATGGAAAAATATCCTCGGGTGAGGATAAAAAAAAAAAAAAAAAGCCCTGGCCGGTTTGGCTCAGCGGTTAGAGCATCGGCCTGCAGTCCGGAGAGACCCGGGTTCGGTTCCCGCTAAGGGCACGTACTTCGGTTGCAGTTTGTCCCCGGCCCTGGTTGGTCGTGTGGGTGGCAGCCACTCGATGTGTCCCTTTCACATCGATGTTTCTCTCTCTCTGTCTCTTCCTCTCCCTCCCTCCCACTCTATCTACAAAAAATGGAAAAATGTCCTCGGGTGAGGATAAAAAAAAAAAAAAAAAAAAAGAAATCTCAAGAGTGTCCTCATGACTCCTGGGCGGTTTCCAGAGACCAAGAGGCAAGGGGACAAACTAAATGTCACTTTGGGGCCTAAAAGTCCACAGTAACCTTGGCCCCATTTTGCAGAAGGAAATACCCCAACTGTAGGTGACTCTTTCCTCTCTGGGTCGCACTCACTTCCAAGGCCCAATCCTACCCTCATTCCAAAAAGTCTCCGATGCCCTTCGCGAAGACAGAGTCTGTTTCTCCGCCCTCGGTACCCCAGTCCTGAAGGTTTGCCATAGTGCCAGCCCTTTCCCTGTCCATGACTGGTTCCTCCTCCAGGCTGTGAGCTCTGAGGTCAAGGGCTGTGGCTGATCGATGGGTCTCGGTGTCCCCGCCCAACTCGAGATTCAGAGACGGCATCTTGAGCAATTGTTGAACTGAGCCCTTGTCTTCCACCCACTTCCATCCCCATGCTGCACCTGGCCCTGGGTCCTTTCTGCTGCCCTGGATCGTGCTTGTCAAGGCCCTGGGAGGTGACGAATCCTGACTGGCAGCTCAGTCAGGGCCCAGTGGCACCAGGACGGGTGCTCCGCAGCTGGCCTCTCATCCTCAGGCCCCACTCCCCATGAAGGGAGCCAGGAGGTTCCAGCTCCCCATGGCATCCCATCCGTATGGTGGCACCCCCTCAGTGGTGTTACAAACCCGCCTGCCTGCCCGTCTGCCGCAGCTGGCTCCTTCCAGTAATTACCTCAATGAATGGAAGAAGCAGAGTTGGAGAGAGGATGTTCTCTTAGTACAGAAAAGCAATTAGGGCTGTGGGCGTCTCCAGCTGCTGCTCCTGTTATGTAAAGTTTGGGATGTGTATTTGGGACTTAATGAGGATATTTATGTGTTCACATCATACCTTCACAGGCTGTTCATTTCAAGCATCCCAAGTATTCTTGGGCCAAGTGCGCAGTACTATAAGCCAGGCGACAGGCTCCAAGGGAACAGCACCACCTCTGGGCAGCCAATGAGTCCCTCTCCCAGGACTCAGGGAGCCCCAGAAATCAATAATGACACCCTCCTGGAGCCTGGCTCCCTTCTTCAGCATCCCTGTCCAGCCCACACTCTGCTTGAGGCCTCCAGGGACTGGAATTTCTTTACTGTCTCTGTCATGGTTAAAATATCTGCAACTCTTGCAAAGTTCTTCCTTGAACTGAGCCAAAGTTTGTCTCTTTGCAGCATCCACACATCAGGGCAAACACTGCCATTGGGACCACCTGGCCACTAGTCCTGCAGGAGCTAACCTGGTGTAAAATGGAAAAAGTTTCTGTAGCTGATTAAGTTTGAAAAAAGTTTATGTCAAAGTGTCTTTGCTGCAGGACTTCTCAGAGCTTTTACCGTGCACTGAGCTATGGGTGCTACATTTCATGAACGTATTTGCTCACAGAACCCTTTTCTATGGAACAACCTCAAGAAACTAGGATTCTGAGGAGCTGTTTTAGGAAACTACTGCAGTGGGTTAAAAGCAAATATCTGGTCCTCGGCCTGAGGTGCTGCAAGCATTCCTCCCAGATGGGACATGATGCCTGGACCTCCCCATCCCGGTCATTTCCTGAAGGCGAGCTCTGCCATGTCAGTCAGTGTCCCTCCACCGCTGCAGACAAGCTCTGGCCTCTGGGGTGCCTCCTATATGCAGGACCCTGAGCTCCCATTGATGCGATCAGAACGCCCCTGGGGACCCGGCAGCTGGATCACACCGAGTGTCTTTCCTCAAAGTCCTCCCACCAAGCCTTGGTGGAACTCAGTTCCTTAGTCTGCTCTCAGGCTCTGCCTTGGAACCCTCAGGCAGACGCCCTCTGTGCCAGGTGTTCCAGACAGTGGGGTCCCCGCTCTTTCTTCCCTGGACAGGCAGATGGTAGGCCACGGTGAGCCCCCGAATATCTGTTCACCAACTAGTAGTTCACACGAGTTGGGCCACTTTCGCAGCATCGCCCACAGCATGCGTGTGTCTAGCACTTCGTCTTCAGACTCACAGAGCTCTCCGATCATCCTGGGCTCTGGGCCCAGAAGTCTTCCCGGACCCAGGCCATCATCCACACCTGCACTGGGAGGCCCTGGATCCACCAGGCCTCCTTTCTTCTGCACCTTTAATCATCGCTCCCATGCCTTCCTTCTCATCATCCTTCAAGTATGTGTTCAAGCCCAGACATGGCAAACAGGTTCCTCTCCCTGGCCAAGTCCATTAGTCTGCTAGTGGCTCCCTGGCCTGGCTGTTGGGAGAAAGAGTTTGAGGCTTCCCCTGGGCTTGGCAGAATGATCAGTGATGCCCGCCTGTGCTGGGGAGCAGGCAGGGCGGCCCACGTGCCAGTTATTGCTATCCCTGATCAAGGCTCCGTCCCTTTCCCTCAACTCTGCTCCCCCAAGCTGTACCCCTCCTTTCTCCATGACAAGCTGCCCCAAACGCACTCTCCCACGGAAACGGCTCACTCTGAAGTCACCAACAAACTCCTACTTGTCAAGTCCTGTGCCCCTCCTTGGTCTCAGTGCCTTTGCAGCATTAGCTATGGTTGACCTTTCTCTGGAAACCCGCCCCGCCCCCACGGAATTCTGAGGCGTCTGTGCCCCTGGTCGTCCCTCGCCTTCCTGACCACTCATCCTGTTGCTTCTACCATCTCAGAAATGTGGCTGTGTTCCAGGGCCCGGTTCAGCCCTCTCCTGTGCCTGCTGATGCACTCCCTCCCTCCCAGGTCTCATCCACAGCTTGGTCCCCGGGAGAAGAGCCCCCTGGCCTGTGCTTCTGGGACCAGTCTCCTAAGCCACGCTCTGAACACCCAGCGTTCCAGCATGCACAGGGATCGAATCCTTGGCTTTCGTCCGACTCCGTCTCCGCATCAATTAAATCACCACGTGCCGATTCCGCTTAATTAATATTTATCAAATTTTCCAAATGAAAAGAGCTTTATTATTTGTCCTGATTGAAAAACATATTCTCTTTTTTTTTTTAATCAAACCGATACTTAAAAGTATGAAAAAGAAAGTAAAAAGCACCCAAAATCCTACCTCCCAGATAGAACTACTCCTAGCATTTTGGTGAACAGCCTTCCAGACATATCCCCATGCATATATACACATAGAAATCCATGTATATAATTTTATAGACGGGGGATTGTATTATACATACTGTTCTCACTGACACCTACTTCTCTCTCTCAACAATATGTCATAGACATCTTTCTGTGTCAATAAATAGAGCTCTACAAAATTATTTTAATTCCTTCATAGTATTTCATTGTATGGATGTCTCATACTTCAACTGGATCTCTATTGATCATTTAGAATGTTGTCAAGATTTTACTCTCCTAAACAATGTTGTCATAAATAGCCATGTGCCTATCTCCTTGCTCATTTTTGCAATTATCTCCTTAGAATAAAATGCTACAAATAGATGGCTGCAATAAGGGTGTGCTATTTCTAATTCTGTCAGTCTGCCCTTCAGAAAACTTACAACAATGTGTTTCCCATCAACAGTGCTCCCGCACCTGTCTGCCCGCACCCTCGCCAGCCTTGGGCTTCAATGTTTGGCCAAATCGACAGAAGGCAAATGACATTCATTTTTATTGGCATTGCTTAGATTAGTGAGAGTAAATGAATATCTTTTCATGTGTTTTGGTCATTTGTGATGATTTTCTTTGTGAATAGCCGGTTTCTGTCCTTTACCCGTTTTTCTAATGAGACACTTATCTTTTTCTGAATGGGTTGTAAGAGGTCTTTGCACATTTGAGATAAGATTAAACATTTGTCTATCATGTATGTTTTCTCTCTCTTCTCTTTTTTTAACTTTCATTTTAATAGCCTTCCAGGTATTAAATTTTTAATTTTTATATATCCAAATGTATCCGTCTTTTATGGTTTCCAGATACAGATCATGCTTAAAAGGACCTTCCCCACCTTAAGGTGACCAAAATACTCATTCATCTTTATATCTGTATGGTCTGCGTGGCTTGACCTTATTGGAGTGAGGTAGAAACCCAGCTTGTGTTGTAATAGTTGGCCCATTATCCCAACATCATTTATAAAATAGCCCATATTTTCCTAACTTAATAGAAACACCATTTTATCGTATATAACATTCCCTTAAATGCTCAGATCAATTTCTGAGACTCTATTCTGTCCCAAAGATCTGTCATTCTTACACAGAATTCTAATTATTGTCCATTTATAAAACATTTTAATGTCTGGTAGAGTAAATATTCATTTTTTTTTTTCAGAATTTTTCTGATTCTTTCATTTTGTATTCCTCCATATTAGTTTTATAACAGTTTTGTCAAATTCAAAAAAAAAAAAAAAAGACTCCTGTTGGGGTCTTGACTGGATTGCCTTAATTTTGTACATTCATTTAAGGAGAATTGACATCCTTATAGTGTTACATGTTTCCAACCAAGCCCAGGCAGGGTAGCTCATTTGGTTGGAGTGTTGTTCTGATACACCAAGGGTGCAGGTTCAATACTGGGGGTTGGGGGCAGGACACACACAGGAAGAAAACAAGGAATGCATGAATGAGTGGAACAACAAACCAATTTTTCTCTCTCTCCCCCTCGATCTCTCTCTAAAATCAATTTTAAAATTTTCTTTAATTTTTTTTCTTTATTGATTTTAGAGAGCGAGAAAGGGAGAGGGAGAGAGGGATAGAAACATCGATTGGCCACCTCCTGCAGGCCCCCCACTGGGGATCGGGCCCCCAACCTGGGCATGTGCCCTGACCAATCGAACCTCTTGGTGCATGGGTCAACGCTCAACCACTGAGCCACACTGGCCGGGCTCAATAAAAAATTTGAAATAAATAAATAAATCTTTCCACCCAAGAACTAGGTATGTGTCTGATTTATTCAAGCCTTTCATATCCCTCGGAAATATTTTCTGGTTTTCTTCATGTAAATTCTATATGTTTCTTGTCAAGTTTATTTTCAAGTATTTTGTGTTATTGTTTTATTCTTGACACTGTGGATGAGGCCTTTTATTTCACCTTCTAGTCATTTTATAAATTAAAAAAGCTATTTGTTTTTGTTCGTTGGTTTGTTGCTGGTCGTTTTATAAAATTCTTTATTTTTTAATTGTTTTTGGGAAATTAGGTTTTCCAGATAAATAATCATCCTATCTGCAAACTACCATTATTTGCTCTCCTCCCCTAATAATTACACTTTCTATTTCATCTTCCTGTCTAATTGCAACATCTAGCACTTTAGAACAAGTTCTTTTTAAAATATTGATAACACGCCCTGGCCGGTTTGGCTCAGCGGTCAGAGCGTCGGCCTGCGGACCAGAGAGTCCGGGTTCAGTTCCCGCTAAGGGCACGTACCTTGGTTGCAGTTTGTCCCCGGCCCCGGTTGAGGTTGTGTGGGTGGCAACCAGTCAATGTGTCTCTCTCACATCGATGTTTCTCTCTCTCTTCCTCCCTCTCTCCATCCCACTCTATCTGAAGATAAAATGCAAAAATGTCCTCAGGTGAGGATAAAAAAATAAATAAAATAAGATAAAATAAAATAAAATATTGATAACAACAGCTACTCTGTCTAGTTTCTGACTCTAATAAGAATATACCTAGGGTTTCATCAGCCTAATGTCTGCTGTCCATCCTGTCTACTTCTCTGACCACTATTCTAGTCTAGCCCATATTAATTATCACCTGTTTTATCACAAATGTGAGGAATTAGAGTGCAGGGTTTGAAGTCAGGTGATCTGTGTTCAAATCCTGACTGCTGCTTACTAACTACATGATCTAGTCAAGTCACTCAAGATCTTTGAAACACCGTTTTAAAAAACAAAAAGAGGGCCCTGGCCGGTTTGGCTCAGCGTTTAGAGCGTCGGCCTGCGGTCCTGAGAGGCCCGGGTTCGGTTCCCGCTAAGGGCATGTACCTCGGTTGCAGTTTGTCCCCGGCCCTGGTCGGTCGTGCGGGTGGCAGCCACTCGATGTGTCCCTTTCGCATCGATGTTTCTCTCTCTCTCTCTGTTCCTCTCTCTCCCTCCCACTCTACCTGAACAAAAAATGGAAAAATGTCCTCGGGTGAGGATAAAAAAAAAAAAAAAGAGGGGTTGCTGTAAGGATTGAGTGAGATAATACAGAACTATGTGCAGTATCAGTAAATAATAATCTTTTTAAGTTTCAGCCCCCAAATTCTCCTTCCAATCCAACCTATATCCCACTCCTAGGTTGATCTTCCCAAAATACCACCGTTCGCATGGCTCTGTCACGCTCCCTCTGCTGCTCACCGTCTTCGCTGATTCCCCATTGCCAACAGAATCAAGTCCAAATTCTTAAACTTCCTTCTGAGCTCTTCCATCAGTCAACCCCAAACTTCCTCGTAGCCTTGTTTCCTGCAGCTGCCCGCAGTCCCTGCCCGTCACGCGCCCCACCTGCCCGCCCAGCCAAGACGCTCTCCTCACCAATGACTTCCTAATGCTAAGTAGGTCTCACCCCCCCCACATTACTGTCACAGAGCCCTTCAGCCGCCCCTTTATCAGCTTTTAGCTGCAAGAAATACAAAAATGAAATCCCAAGGTTTAAAAAGTGGATTAATCAGCTCACTTGACTAGAGTCCAGCTGTAACAGGCTCGGGCACAGTTTGAGCAGGGCTGGGATGTCAGTCTGCGTGACCTCCCAGGCTCTTCCCACCTCGCCGTGTTGACGGTAGTCACCTTGTGTTCCTGGTCACCAAAGACTGCCAGGAATTAGGGCTACACGCTTCCTCATTCACAGACAGACAGAGAGATTGGGTGTCTTTCCTCAGCCATCTCACCAAAGTTCTGAGCTTCTTGTCTGATGGAGCCAGCCTAACACAAGCCCTGTGACCAGGGGAGCATGTGTACTGATTGGCTTACCACCAGCCAGCGTGCCAAGGTGGGGTGGGCGAATTACTCTGATTGGCTAACCCAGTCAGGATCATCTCCAGAGCCACACACACTCACTGTTGGCGACGGATGGAGCATCGACGGCTTCAACTGCACTACAGTCTCTTCCACTTCACTTTTCTAGGAGACGGGCTTCCTGTAAGACCCAGGGCAAGCCCCAGACCTGGAATAATGGTCCCCTTCCTTTGAGCTCCAGAGACCTTACTCTCTGCTCAGCACATGGTAACCACAGCCATGTATAATTTATTTATATAATAATTTGTCTATCATTCCTAATGAATGATCACAGAACTGATTAAAGTCTGCCAAAACACTCTATACAAGCTATTCCTTTAGACCTTCACAACAATTGTCTGAGACTCAGAGAGGTTAAGTGACTTGCCCTATGCCACACAGCCAGAGACAACAGGATGATATGCCCCAGAGGCCTCTACAAGCTCTCTCTCTCTCTCTCTCTCTCAATCTCTCTCTCTCTCTCTCTCTCTCTCTCTCTCTCTTTCACATACACACACACACACGCACACACACGCACACATCTTACTCCTCCTCCACTCCCCAACTCAGGCCTGACCTGAAGATGCAGAAAGCCCCTGGCACAACCTCTTTTTTCCTACTTCACCTCAATTTCTAGAGCTCTGAGACTTCCTCCAAAAAGTACAAAGTTTTCTTGCCAGACAGCAGTTTCTAAGATTTGTGTGACAAGACCGGGTAAAATTCAAATGACTCTGGGTGATTTAATCTGCGTGGGGCTGGGGTGGTAAATCAGCTCAGCCCGGCCTGCCACAGCCGCCCCAGAAGCCACAAGCCGAGCTGACGCTAGGAGTCTATCTGCTGATCTGCAGGTGAGGGCCCTGGAAGCGTGAACCGCGGCCCGGGGAGTTCCCCTCCACTGCACTCAGAATACATTTGGAGGGTCCCTAGCCCACAGCCTCTCCCGACCTACATGTTCCACCAGGAAGCACCTCTCCCAGGGATGCAGCCCTGATTCCGCCCTCCCCCGCCCCCCTCGCCAGAGCTGTCTCCCCAGTCCACGCTGGACCCTGTAGGGGAGGAGGCCAGCATCGGTCAAGCTTTCACTGAAACCAGCCTCGGTGCCAGGTCCGTGCACACCCACACACCCATTACCTCATTTCATCTGCACAACAACTTAATGAGAGAGGCATGTCCATCCTCAGTTTACAGGTGACTTAATTGAGGCTCAGAGTGATTAAATAACTTGCCCAGGGTTATTACACAGCTAGCCGGAAGCAGAGCCAAGATGCAAACCTGGGTTCATCAGACTCCAAGATCCTCGCGCTTTTGGTTCCACCCCTCCGTGGAGGCCACGGGGAGCAGGAAGACGGCAGCTTTCATGGGAACCATGTGGCCTGAGACCAGAGAGGGGACAGGCCCCGGTGGAAGGGCAGTTGTTACTCTGAACAAATGAAACGCCAGTTCTTCCCGTACAAGGGAAACGTCACAGGAGAAGGCAGTTGCACTATGACGTGCCCACTGTGTGTGCCTACGCAGGTGCCTTGTGCCAGGTGCTCAGTGCCCATCAGCCTGACCTAACCGTAACCACGGAAGCAGTGGTATGTTAGTAAACATTTACCAACCAGCCATCTGGAGGAAAAAGCAAGCCCTCGCTCACAGCATTTGCCAATTTCTGTGGTGTCAATATTCCCACCATGGTCAACTGCAAGCGACCAGTGGGATGTCACTGAACATGCAGTTGGGAAGAGACGCCCTTAATCAGATAATCCACTAGGAGTACAGCAGAGGGAATACAGTCAATAATAGTATAGTCACTATGTATGGTGGCTCCTAGACTTAAAGGGGAATCACTTCATAAGTTATATAAATGCCTAAGCACTAGGCTGTACACCTGAAACAAATATATTGAATGTCAAAACAAAAAAGCCAGTAGGAACCAACTCCAGCACACCACTGCCCACAAGAGAGGTTTTATTAAACCCACTTGACAAATGAGACCATACAGAAGGGCACTCGGGCTGAAATCCATTTCTTTCCAGTTTTCTTTTTACATTTTTGCATTTATCCTCAGAGTGGGAGGAAGAGAGGGAGGAAGAGAGAGAGAGAAACATCGATGTGAGAGAGACACATCGAGTGGCTGCCACCCGCACGACCCAACCAGGGCCGGGGACAAACTGCAACCGAGGTACGTGCCCTTAGCGGGAACCGAACCCGAGACTCTCTGGTCTGTGGGCCGACGCTCTAACCGCTGAGCCAAACTGGCCAGGGCTCTTTACAGTTTTCTAAAGTCCAAATGCTCTCCACAGCTTCACATTCCCTGAACCAGAGGCGATGTGGGTACGAGCACTGGCTTCTGCTCCCTGAAGAGCGGCAGACTCCTGCGAGGTCCTGACGGGCAGAAGAAAACCAGTGGGTGGAAGTTCAGCAGATGGAGATCAGCTCAGGAAAACGTTCTCAAAGCCCCTCTAGACAGACAGCTCCAGGAAGGCGGCATCCGGCTGTGCCTGGCACAGAGCAAGTGCTCAATAAATAATGAATAAAGAAATGAAAGAAAAAGCCATCACATGCATGTTCCATTGATACCTTAAACTCACCAAATCCATTGAATTCATCATCTTCCCCGCACCCCCCCAAAAAAAACCCTACCTCCTCTCCTGTGTTTCTTGTCTCAGTAAACATCACCAAGCCAGAAGCCTGGGAGTCCTTGACTCTCCCTACCCACCCCAACACCCAGTCAATCACCAGGTCCTACGTACTCCTCGTCCTAGCCCATCAGGAGCAGGTGTTGTCCTCAACACCCCCACTCTGCTCCCTGCCTCAGGCGGTCACCATCTCTCACCCGGCCAACACCAGAGCTTTCTGACTGGTCTCTCCGCACACGTCCCTGGCCTAGACCCACCCCCAGCCCCTGTCAAATCCATCATCAAAGAAGCACCAAAGTGATCTTTCAAAACTGCCCCTCTGGGTATGCCCCATCCCTTCCATGGCTCCCCGTGACCCAGAGGACGGACTCAAAGCCCCTTGGTCCTCCAAGGTCTGGCCCCATCTCCCTCGCCTGTGTGATCACTGAGCTCCTCCCCCACCCACACTGCTATTTCTTCTTTAACACCAGCAAACCAACGTCCTGCGTCCATCCATGCCTTTGCTCATTCGTACCCTCTGCCTGCAAAGCCCTTTTTCCTCTCCCATCTCCTTCCCTTCCCCTCGAAAACAAGCACTTACCTTTGCAGAGTCAAGTAAGATGGTTCAGTAGATGATTCCTTTTAGCAGGAACATTTCATGGTTCTAATGCCAGGGAGGCCTTCTGGATTCTATAGCCACCTTCCCTCTTCGTGGGACCCTGTAAGGAGACCCTCTAGTTCAACTCCATCACAGGCAATCTAAGGCCCTGAGAGGGAAACCGACTTGCCCAAGATCACACAGCAAGTCAGTGGCAGAACCAGGACAACACCCAGACACCTGCCTCCCAGCTCAGGGCTTTTTCTTTGCAACACACTCTCCAACCTGATCCCACCCTCCTTCCACTTCAACACCTACTCTTACCAGAACCTGCTCCCCCACCCTGACGTATCTCCTCGCACCCAAGCCAGGCTCTCGCCTTCCCTGCCTTTGCTCGCGCAGCAGCAAGGCCATTCCCTCACCTCCGCTCAGCATCCAGGGCCTTCCACGCCTGTCCTGCTCATCAAGCCAAACCATCCACACCCACCCTTCCCCGATCACCCATATGTGTTAGAACCCAGCGTCTGGGGCTTAGTTCGCTCACAACGGCCAGGGTCCTGTTCTGTCTCACCAGGCAGGGTGTTCACGCCTCAGAGCTGGCTGATGTCTCCGCATCTTCTTTCTCCTCCAGCTCCTTCTCCTCCGTTTCCACCCCCAGCTCCACCACAACTGCTCAGGGTAACAAAGTATAGAGAAAAGGGGGTAACCTCTGAGGTCAAACATGTGGAGGTTCCAATCCCAGCTCTATAGATCCCTGACTGCTTGGCCTTAATCCATTTGGGTCTCAAATTCTTTTTTTTCTTTCTTTTTTTTTTTTTGCATTTATCTTCAGATAGAGCAGAAGGGGGGGAGAGAAAGAGAAACATCGATGTGAGAGATACATCGACTGGTTGCGACCTACACGACCCCAACCAGGGCTGGGGACAAACTGCAACTGAGGTACATGCCCTTAGTGGGAACTGAACCCAGGACTCTCTGGTCCACAGGCTGACGCTCTAACCGCTGAGACAAACCGACCAGGGTGGGCCTCCACTTTCTTCATCTAAAAGAATAAGCTCAGCCCGGCCCATGTGGCTCAGTGGTTGAGTGTTGACCCATGCACCAAGAGGTTGCCGGTTCGAATCCTGATCAGGGCACATTCCCAGGTTGTGGGCCTGATCCCCAGTGGGGGGGCATGCAGAAGGCGGCCAATCAGTGTTCTCTCTCATCGATGTTTCTATCCCTCTCTCCCTCTCCCTTCCTCTCTCTCTAAAAATCAATAAAGAAAAAAAAAATTTTGTAAATAAAAAAACAAAAGAATGAGCACACACATATTCCAGGCCCAGCACTGAGTAGGCTCTTGATAACAGTTCCCTTCCCGAGTGAATCCCCAAGACACTTGGAGAAGACAGCTCCCGTGGGCTGGGAGGTGAGCAGAGTCGTGAACAGTTCTCGTATCCCCCCCTCAACGGGCTATGAGCAGCCTGTGTGCAGAAACGCGGGGCGCATCCCACCCCCCTCCCCACCCCCAACAATCTGCTTTAACCTTCCTATCACAAATGCCTTGTTTATTTCAATATCATCCGTTTTACTTTTCCGTTCAGGCAAAAAAAAAAAGACAAAAACAGATTTAAGAGGAAAAGAAGTATTTAATGAGTAAAACTGTCTGCAGCCCTGCTTCTGTCTCGGGGAAAAAGTGGCTGAGATGCTGGCAGGAGGGGGAGGCTCCGCGGCCTCCCTTCACTGCAGCTGCCAGGAGCGCGTTCCGAGCCGAGCCGAGCCGAGCCTCCGAATTAAACAGCCGCCTGTGCGCCAGGCTCCCTTGCCGATTCAGCTTGGCAGGTGACGCCCCAGCTCAAGCGGGGATCCAGCCCCGCTGCGAGGGCCTGCCAGGCTCTCTGTCCCTGCCCGCCTCCAGCCTAGGAGAAGCAAACCACTGACCCCCGGGGCCAGGGCTCTGAGAAAGGAAGGAGACGGCCGGCCAGCGGCCAAGGGGACCAGCACCTCTCCCAGCTTCAGAACATTCAGGACCAGCACTTCCTCTCCCCCTCGGAAGGCAGTGTGCCATGAAGCTCAGATCCAGGACTTGCTGCTCGAACAAAAGTTCAGAAAATCTGCAGCCTCGGTCTCTCTTCCAAAAGTATCAGTTCAGAGGGTTGCTCTGGATGGAATCCACGGGTCAGACTCCAGAAGGGCTCTGCTCCTCTAAGAATCCCTCAGAACGGAGGAGGAACAGGGGGAAACACAAAAACAGAAAAGCAAGCACACATGACCTTCAAGTATGAACAACAGTGACTGCCCCAGGGCAGAGAGCAGGCCAGCTCAGGATGGTGGTCCCCCTCCCTTGTCCCAAACCTTATACCTCTATTGATGAAGCCCACTGACTCATACTGAACCTAATGGCCCGTGACTACTAAATCTCTTTCTCATGAGCTGCTGCTCCTCTCTACAATTTGTCCTATAGTTGAGATGGGCCCCAGCATTTGTCCCTGTGATATTTCATCATGCCACCTTGTCACTCCAGCCTGTTGAGGTCCTTCTGAGTCCTGTCTGCTATCTGACCTTTTCTCGGTGCTTTTTCTCTCTTCTGCCACCTCCTACTGTTATCAGCCTGCACCCCTGTGTCTTCTTCTGGGTCCTTGGCCTATCTTGGTCAGAACGGGCGGAAGGCAGAACCCCACCGCAGCTGCTAGAGACCTTCACAGACTGACCTGGTTTCATGTATACGAACATTCCAGGCTGTTGTTCAGCCAGATGGGAGGCCCCTCTGTGCCCTCACAGCTGCCATCACACCCTCAAGAGTCATGAGAGACCCTGTCCTGTGTCTTAGGAGGCAGCATGATATAACAGAAAGGCTCAAATAGACCCAGGCCTGAATCCCAACTCCACTGGTCTTGCGCAGGTCACTTCACTTCCCGGAGATTCAGTTGCTCATCTGCAAAATGGAGACGCTCACGTCTAGCACACAAGCATGTGAAGATTAAGGCGCGGTGTTGAAGTATCCGGCACGCGGTAGGTGCTCCATAAACGGATTCTGCTCCACGCCACTCAACCTCATTTTCCTCATCCACCAGTCCTTCAGCGGCCAAGGACTGAGAAGATGCGCCTGGTCTTGGTGAACCCACGTTGGCTCCAGGGATCGCTGCCTTCTTCTGTAAGTGTCACAGAAGTCTCCGTCCATACTAGGCCCTCACACTAATTTGAGATCTTTTTCATGTGAATTCCTGTCAAGGCAGTCTTCCCTTCCCGTGCAGTTGTTTAAATAAGAGAGTAACAGTAGTTACACCTAATCCCACTGCGAAATAAAAAGTATCTCCATTTTGCCTATGAAAAATCTGGGGTTCAGAGAGGTTAAATGACCTTTCCAAGGTCACACAGCTAAAAAGGGGAAAAGCTAAGCGGAGCTCGGTCCGACCCTGAACACCAACTTCTCAAAAAAAGGCAATATTTCCTAAATGCTGGCCTAAAGGGGAACTTTGTCTCTGACCCTGCAGCACTTGTCACATGTCTTTTGGGCCTCAGCCCAAAGACCACTTGGTGGAGCACCTTTTGGGTCCTGATGCTGTCTTCCACGGGGGGCCACTCCTCACCCCACCTCCCAGCAGCTCTGTGCCCATCACCTTCACATAAAAAGGGACCGGACTGAGGCACAGACCCCACTGCTCCCTGAGGACTGGGCGCCGTGGGTTGATCCCCACTTGCACTTCCTAAGCTCCTGGCACCCAGGCCCTGACTCCCAGCCTGGACCCTCTTCCCCAGCCCTTCACCAGGACCCAGCCACCAGCTGCAGAACCCTGGTGCCTCTGAGCTACCCACTGCCTCCTGGACCCCCGATTGCCAAAATCCTCACCTGCCCAAGGGATACCCAAGGCCCCTTCTGCCAATCATGTGGCCAGACTATCTAGTCCAGCCACCAGCATGGCTGTCCTCCATCGCTGACCACCAGTCTTCACCCTTCCCTAAGCCTGGGGCCCAGGTCTGCCCATGGGGAAAGGACGGAGTGGACCCAGGAAGCTGCCAGGGCCGGAGCTCAGCCCCGTGGCCACCAAGGGGGCAGCTAGTCGAGGGGATTCCTAGTGACCCAGAAGGAAGCCTTCGTGGGTCTGTTTGCAAACCCTTAACAATGTCCAGGCAGGGTGCCCAGAACCCGAAGCCCCGATCAGAGGACTGCCCCCGGGGCCTCAGAGGACAGAGCTGGAGCAAGCTCACTCTCCTTCCAAACACAGTCACCCCACAATCAAATCGCAGCCCTTGGCAGTCACCCTCGAGCACTCGCTCTACAAGCCCACTCATCAAAAAGCAGCACTCACAGCTTCACGCACATGCTCGCTCCGCAGACAGAAACCCAGCCCTCGTTTGGTAAACGCTGGTGGAGCACCTGCCAGGCACGCTTCTCGGACCCGGGCCGAAACAGACGAAGGTCTCTTGTGAGGTGTTTCATTCTAACAGGGAGGCCAACAGCAACAATAGACTTCAATTACTACATTGTTGAGTGCACTGCAGGGTGAGAAGGACAAAAGAGAAAAGAGAACAAGGTAAGGGGAACGGAGTGCTTGGGAGGGGGCAGGGAGCATTTTCAGTAGGGTGGTTGGGGCCCCATTAAGCAAGTGACACCCAGAGTGCTCAACGGCCACACGTGTGTTGTCAGCAGCTCCTGAATGGGGCAGCCCCGTTCTGGACATTTCCCAGTGAGCACTAATTCCCACGTGAAGTCAGATACTCCCTGTCATAAACACCCAAGGACCTGCCGCATCTACCGAACACCATGAACCTGGAACACTCCTGACAGGAAGGTGGGCCGTTGGCACCAAGTTACTGGGATAATCACGGGCCCCACGGCCTCTTCCAGCTATTACAGTTTTTGCTTTCTCCTCCAGTACTCTCTAGACCTTCTGTCTTCTCCACCTTCCTGACACCCTAAATCTGTTCTTCCGCCCTCAGAACTCCATCAGAACTGCTCCTGGGAAGACAAGCAATACTCTTTTTCTTTAAAAGTAACTTCCTTCCCTGGCCAGTTTGAGCGGCGACCCACAGACCAGAGAGTCAAGGGTTCGATTCCAGTCAAGGGCACATAGCTCAGTTGTGGTTTGGGCCAGGGTCGTGTGGGTTGGGCTGGGGTCATTGGGAAACAATCGATGTGTCTCTCTCACATTGATGTCTCTCTCTCTCTCTGTGTCTCTCTCTCTCCCCCTCCCTCCCACTCTGTCCGCAAATAAATGGAAAAATATCTCGGGTGAGGATTAAAAACAAAAAAAGTAACTTCCCCTTTCACCTCGCTTTCTGTGCTTTTTCTGAGCTTTGATGATATCAGCTCCTACTGGTCCACGTGCGGTATTTTATGATTAACCACATTTTTGGGGGGGGGGGGAAAGAAAGTGACACGGAAGGAAACTCTTGAAGAAGGTGATAAGGTTATTTATTCATTCATTCATTCAACAAATGTTGATGGAACACCCACACCACTCTGTGCCAGAGGTTGCTCTAACAGCGAGACACAGACACGAACACCACGGCCACCATCCTGCCCTCCTAGAGTTCACATTCCGGCAGAGGAAAGAGAAACCCAAACAAAATACAGACAGTGCCCCACCCCCTTTGCTGAGGTTTCACTTTCCACGGTTTCAGTTATCCGTGGTCAACCATGGTCCGAAAATATTAAATGGACAATGCCAGAAATAAACGACATAAGTTTTAAGTCGCACACGCCTTTCTGAATCACCCCTCTGTCCAGCACGTGCTCCCTGCCAGCAGCTGCAGTTATCAGACCAGTTGTCGTAGAATCGCAGTGCCTGTGTTCAAGTGACCCTTACTGTACTTGATAATGGCCCCAAAGTGCAAGAACGGTGATGCCGGCAAATCAGATCAGCCAAAGAGAAGACACAATGTGTATGTATCCACAGGAAAAAAACATAGTATCTAGGCTTCAGTACTGTCTGCAGTTTCAGGCATCCACTGGGGATCTTGAAATGTATCTCCCCTGGATAAGGGGGTCTACTCTAACTAGATACATTGTGTATTCAATGATGATCAATGTTATGGAGAAGATTAATGGATGGAGAAGCAGAGACGGGTGCAATTTTAAGCAAGGATGGCCTTCTGTCCTCACCTCAAATTTTTCCACCAGGCAAAACACACCTGCAGAACATTTCCCAAATATACCCTCACACACTCATCCTAGACTCCGCACAAACATAAGCACATGGACATCCTCTCTACTATGAAAAGTGTACTCACACCCACACCCACACACATACACACAAACACATGCAACACGCTTAGACATGAACATGCAGACAATCACACTCAGCACAGACACACACAAACAGACCCAAGCCCAGCTCACTCAAACGGAAGAGAGACACACCCTCCAGATCACGCAAAGAGACTAGGGGGTCAGAGCTGGCAGGACCCTCAGCAGCCAGAGAACCTGAAGACCAGCTAGAGGCACCAGCTCCTCCAAGGCCAGCAGCAGGCCAGTGATTCCAGTCCTGAGTACTTCACAACACACAACACTCGCCCCTGTCCATAGACCGTCAACCTCAGCACCCAACAAAGGCACCCACGCTTGCGAACACCCACAGTTAAGCACACAGTCCTGTGCATAAGGACACACACCCACAGACACACACATTCACTCATTCCCCTCTTCCAGGCAACAAGGTGGGGTGAGGTCTGCAGAGCTTCGTGCAATGTCAGCATGGCTTGTCCCTCTCACCCCCTCCCACCCACCCACAGATACTCGGCCACCACCACATTCCCCTCCTGCCGGAATTCCCCTCCTGTAGCCGGGAGCTCCCCGGGTGGTATGCGTGTGCATATAAAAGAATCAGATATGAATGTGTACACATGTGGTTTGCAGATGGGGTGGACACGTTTGTGTGCAAGTATTCACCCCCGAGAACTTTGCAATGTGTGCACCTTTAAGTGTGTGTGCAGGTGTGTGTCTGTGCACATGTGTGTGCATGCTCCCAGGAAGACAGAGAAATGTATCATCTAAATCTGGCTTCTCCAGGGGATGAAAGCCAAGCAAAGTTCAGGTTTCAATCACACCACTACGGGCAGGAGGGGGTTCCCTGGCCTTACATGATTATCTGCGGTGTGCAGCGGAACGGGCTGGCAGGCAGAGGCAGCCAGCAACCCGTCAGCGGGGAGCCATTTGTTGTCCCCAGGCCCCTGGGGCCTGCCATGACTGCTCCAGGAGCGGGAGTCCTGGGAGTGCAGCAGCGACAATCACATGCCTGCCCCAGGTGCTGGGGTGGGGGCTGGCATGGGGCTCAGGCTTCCTCGGGCTATAGAGGTACAGGAGCAGAAAAGGCAAGGTACTCGCAGGCCCGAAAGAAGCCCAGGCACTTCTTAGCCAGGATGGAGAGAAAGGGTCCAGGCAAGGCCCCGCCCTGTCGACTTCCTCGCTGGCCAGGAAAACGTCCTCAGGGCTCCGGGAAGACAGAGCCTCAGGCACCCTGAGTTTGCCAACTCCTCTCTGTGACAGTCACCTCCGCCCTCCTCTCCATCTCTCTGCCTTTCTTTTTGTTGCTGTGTGTTTGCTCTTTGTCTCCCCTGACCTCTCTGGCTGGGATTCTTCACTTGTGTGTCTGACTGTCTGGCCTTCTTCCTCCATCTGTTCGTCTTGTGCTCTTCTTTTCAAGTCTCTCCGTCAATCCGAACCTCAAGACTTCCCTTTGCTGACCCCCATCACGTGTAACTTTGCTTGTAACGCATTACACACCTCCCAGACATGTCATTTAGCGGGGAAGGTTGGGGGAATAAGGATTAGAAATCCCATTTTACAGGTGAAGAAACTGAGTTCCCAGAAGGCTTGCCCAAGGCCACACAGCTGGCATGGAATTAAAACTCCAGGTGTGTTTCCACCTGCATGACAAGCTTCCCATAACTCCTTATTCCCCGGGAGCAGGAGTCCTCCCCAGTGCCCCAAACCCTAACGGGAAAAGAATTTAAGAACCCAGTGCCACCCTGGCCAGTTTGGCTCAGCGGTTAGAGCGTCGCCCGTGGACCAAAGAGTCACAGGTTTGATTCTGGTCAAGGCACATACCTCGGTTGCAGTTTGGTCCCCCACCCTGGTTGGAGTCATGCGGGAGGCAACCAATCAATGTGTCTCTCTCACCTCTCTCTTTCTCTCTCTCTCTCTCTCTCTCTCTCTCTCTCCCCCCCCCCCCCCCCACTCTGTCTGAAAATTAAAATGGATGAAAAAATATCCTCGGGCGAAGATTTAAAAAAAAAAAATTTTTTTTTTTACAAACCCAGTACCACAGAGCTGCTCATCCCAGCCCAACCACTAAAACTGCCTTCAATTCCCTAAAGGTCCTAGAAAACAGAACGGCTGAGATAGGAGGCTTGAGGACTCTGAACGTCCTCCCAAGGATGCCCCATCCCAGCACCACTCTCTCCCCACATCTGAGGTGTCTATACGTCCCACATTCCCCAGGCCCACCTGGGATGAATGGGCTTCTTGAGTAGGTACCTCTTGAGGTCTCAGTCTTCCCATCTGTACAACGGGGGCAAGGACGTTGTCATGCTCACACTCTGAGCTAGGCCCCTGCCCCAGCAAACACAGCAGCTCCTCTTCCTCTCTAGGACCCTGATCCCTAAAAGACGTCTGGCTTCAGCCACCAAGAGCCCTGAGACACCTCTGGAGATCGCTGTGGCTCCATGGGCCCAAACCGGCTTTGTACACATGGGCAGCTGGGCAGCAACCACGCAGCCACAGGCCCAGAGGCGGAGCCCCATCTGCAGCAGGCTCCCACGGCCTCCTAGAGCCCCCACCCGAGAGGCACAGCACCAACGACCCGCCAGGGCCTGCCCATTTTCCTTTCTTTTCATTGCCGGCTCCGCGCGCAGTTATAGAACCAGGTCTCCACAGAGTAATTTACTGGCAGAATCTCTCCCAGAATCCAGCTTGAAACCAAGCTGTAAAAACAGCTTCGAGTGTAAATAATTCATGCAGACAATATGACTTTTTTATGTAAATTCGGTGCATTAACCCTCTATTATAATGATGGACGACAGATAGGGGCGACGTTGCCTTGGTAAGAGCTAATGGATGGCCGCCATAAATTCACTGCACATTTTATTGTGTTGCTCGAAATTGTGCCTTCAGGCAATGCTGTTTACTTTTATGTAAAACTCTAGGTTCCCTAAATATTACAAATATTTTACATCCAGCCCCTCAGCCTTTGGGCTCGGCCCACAAATCAAGCTTTCTCCATGTGAGTTGTAATTAAAGGTTTGTTGTTTTTTATTTTTTTTCCTGGGACAATTATCTCCTACTATAAAGAGAAATATTTTTCCCCTTTAGATGTTCCGTCATTGACTTATTAACAAATCCTTTGAAGGAGGAGGCCGTGAGTGACTCGCTGCGGTGCTCGGCACCTGTGGGTCGCGGGAGAAGGAGCGCTGTGTGTACAAGAGCCCGGTGGCTGGCGATGATGGCCGCCACTCCGCTTTATTTACACATATGATATCTGGGCCTTCCTCCCCCCCTTCCTTTCTATAATTCATGACCACTTTAGCAGGGTAATTCCTCCAGCCACCTTTGCAAGAGATTGGCCCCTTGCAAGGCCCCTGCCCGTGCTCCTCCTGGGATGTGGATGGCTGGGCCTTATGCCCAAGAGGGTCAGAAGTAGAGTCTTCACAGCTGGCTGCCCACGCACAAGCCAGGTCATCCCTCCCCGCCCCTCACCCCTCACATGGCCCAGAGCCCCTTGCACGGAGCGGCTTCCTGCATTGATTCTCCTTCCATCCGAAGTGCTGGAAGTGCCCCTGGCTCAGCCCCTGCCCAAGCGGGGGTCACGAAGATGCCACTGAGCCTTGCACGAGGTCTGGGGAGAGGAAGGCAGAGAACCTCAGCAGCTTCTTAATGAAGGGCGGCAACAGCTGGAGCAGCAGCCCTCTTTAAAAATAATCCTCACACTTGTTTATTATTGTCATTAATATTAATGGACACGCTGTTAATATTCATATAGTTGCATTAATATCGTCCAGGAGCACCTGGGATCTCTAAGCACTCCTAATGGCAAGTGGATTCTGCCTGCAGGTCCCTCCCCACGGGCATGACATCCATCCTGCAAAGGTTGCAAATCACCCTCCTCTCTGATTGGCACCTGCCCTTGGAAACCCAGAGCCACACGGGATTCGGAGTCACCTCTAAGTCCAGGGCCTTTGCTGGGAGGATGGGACTACCGGCCAGGGGCCCTAGACATGTCCTGCCTCTCCAAGGGCACAACAAGGTGTCTAACAAAGGTGACTTCAGAAAGAAAGATGGTTCACCCCCCCCAACAGCTCAATTTCCTGCAGAGTCTAAAAGAGACACGTTGGTTAAAAACAAGATGAGATATCACTTTTCACCCACTAGATTGGCAAAGATAATTATAATAATGGCAAGAGCAGCGACCAGCTCGCTTTGTGTGCAGGTGCCATCAGAACAACCCCTATGTACTCCTTATGGGACTGTACATTCGAACAACCTTTGTGGAGAGCCATTGACAGTGTGTGACTAGATGCATACTCTGCTTACCCTCTGACCCAGCAATTTCATTTTTAGGAATTTTCTGTGTGCTAATCACTGAAACAGCTCTCCCTCTAAGTGACGTCCTCTTTCATTTTCCCTCTATGCCAACTCATTCTTTCCCTTCCACCCCCGACCCTGCCTCCTGTACACTCCTCTGTCAACCTGAATGTCACCTCCTCAGAGAAGCCTCGTGCCTCCCATGTCCACCTTACCTTCTCTTCTCATTCCCTCACAGCCTATATGTTCCCTTCGCACTGCGAGTACCTGTCCTTTGTACACCGCGTCACCTGTTCATTGGATAGTTATTTGTGTAAATGCTTACGACATGAGCCCATTGCAAAAAGTTGCTGTCTGCCCTGCTGGCCAGGGCTGGATGTCCTGTCTTCCCCCAAATCATACACTCTATAAAAGCAGGGGCCGATCGTGTTGTTTTATTCATCATTTCTACCCCCAACCTGGCACTAGGCTGGTGTGTAGAATACCCTCCATAAACATTTATAGAACGAACGAACGAATGAACGAATGAATGAATGAAATGCACAAAGATACATGAACATTGACGTTGACTGCAGGGATGTACATAAGAGCAAAACGATTGGGAAAACACTCATCGCCCTCAGCAGGGAACTGGGTAAGTCAAGTGAGGTTTAGCCATACATATATGCAGGCGCCGAAACCACGAGGTGGATCTCTATGTGTTGACATGAAGGATGTCCGTGACATATTGCCGAGTGGGGGAGAAAGCAGGTGACAGAACAGCATGTGCCGTCTGATCTTGCTCGGGGTAGCATTGCATACATGGAATCTATTTGTGTATATTTATGCACGGAGAGAAGTCTGGAAGGACGTTCACCAAAATGTTATGTGGTTATCTCTGGATGGTGAAATCTGAGGTGATTTTTACATTTTTCTTTGAACTTTTCCAAATTGTCTGAATTTTTTGCAATGAGCATATGCATCCTTTTTTTTACGAAATGATAAGGCTGCCTTCAAAAATAAAATGATGGGTGCTTCGGGAAAGGATGGGGGTGCCTTGTGAGGGGTTCAACCTGAGGCCAGGTGAACAGGACAGAAGCTGAGCCCCAGGGGCTGCAGGGCTGTCTCCCCTCTGCATGAGCTGGGCACCCCACTCCCAGGCTACAGGGGAGGGACATTTAGGGCTGGAGCCCCCATCCCATCCTTTCTCCAGGCACCTCATGCCTGGCCAGAGTGGAGCTTCTAAATAGAGATTTCTGCATTTGATTCTTCTGACATGTTTTACCGCCTCAGAGCTGTTTTGCAAAATTCATAGCAGTTTTCGCAGGCTCCAGGCTTCCTGGGACCAATTCCATTTTGAACAATAGTGGAGTGTCTGCTTGCGGGCGCGGTCAGCCGCCCCAGAGCAGCCTCCCAGCCTCTGTGAGCTGGGACTGCGGGGCTGATGCCGAGGCCACCGCATGAAAATACATGAGCTTGTCCTTGTCTTCGTCCTCCCCTCCTGTCAACCAGAGGGAGGGAGGGAGGTTGCTGCCCCCCTTCCTGGCCCTCCTGTGCCCTGAGGGGACTCTCCCCCAAGGAGGTGAGTGAGACAAAGTCCTTCCCACACCCTGCCTTTCTTTCTGGTTCACATCCTGCAGGTCTCCTCACCCGGGCACCGCCTAGAGCCCTAGAAGCTAATTGACTTGGCCAAGCCAAGGTCACAGGGCAAGCGTGGTAGGGCTCAGGGTGGAAATCAGGGTCCCTGTGCATGCCTTAACTTATAAAGGCTCGGTGCCCCATTCCTTAAGATGCATCCAAGAGGTATGGCAGCACAGTCATTACCCCAAACTAAGCCACAAGAGACCCGGTCACTGGCCTCTCTGTCTTTAGCTATGCCCTCCCTAGTCAGGATCCAGGACTCACCACCCACGGAGATTTCTAAGAACACAAAACCCACCAGCCATTCCTGTGCTTAAAAGCCTCTGTGACTCCACATTGCTCAAGGGGGCGAAAAATCTATGCTCCTTAGCCTGGCACTCAAGGTCTTTTGTGATCCGGCCTCTGTCCTGCCTCCCTCGCTAGTCCTTCCTCCCTGGGAAGGTAGAGTGACGTTCCTGCTCTGATCCTGACCCTCTCCTTCTTAAAGGTCTTCACTGGCTCCCCATTGCCCTTGCTATATGCACATGACCTGCTCCAGCCCCACTCCTGCGACTTCGTCTGCAGCCAGGCCGGGCGGAATCACACTCCTGGCTCACTCTTCATCTGGGCAACTATCCTGCTCATCCTCCAAGATTCCGCTCAACAGTCACCTCCCCAGAAAACCGTCCCAAACTCCTCCCAACCCCTACCCACTGCTCGGAGCTAAGCAGCAGCCCCAGGAGCACCCTGTGTTTTCGCCCTGCGAACCTTGCTGCTCACTGCCTGTTCGTGAGTCTCTCTCAACTGCACTGTGAGCTCCTCAGCTGCAGGGTGTCCAGTGCCCAGTGAATATGTATTATTGTTATTATAAGAAAGGTAGGTTTCATCAGTCCCATTTCACAGATGGGGAAACTGAGATGCAGAGAGGTAGAGGGACTGTCCCAAGGTTACATAGCTAGCAAAGGGTAGAGGCTGGGTTTGAAATGTCACTGTTTCCAGTGGGCTGTTCTCTCCACTCATTACAACTTCATTTCAGAACCACTCCAGCAAGCACTTCATACAACACACACACACTTCAACATCCATAGTTGGAACATGAATACATCCAAACGTATACAGAAACACACATCACTCACTGACACACAGATGCATGTACACAAACAGCAGACCCCACAGTGTGCCTAATGACTGACACGCAGACACACACGAGCATCCACATATGAATGTGAACTTACATATCTGTGCACATATGCACATACATGCATAACCCATACAGATGCACGTCAACACACATGAACATGTACCCAGGCACACATACATAAGTGTATACAGACATGTACAGACACATACATTCATGCACACAACCTAGTCACAAATAACACAGATCCACAGACATGCACATAGGCACACAGAATTGTACTCACGCACATGTTCAGAGATGCACACATATAAAACCACACTCATATGCAATCATACCCAGACTAACACACAGGTACACACAGACGCAGGCATGCACTCAAATGAACATAGACAGCACACATATGCATGCCCACAGACTCTCACAAGAAGAAGCATATACACTGGCCGGTGTACACAGATACACACATGGAGACACGTTCCCTGAGGCAAGTGAGTGGCACAGGTCAAACGGAGCTGTCTGCTAGGGGTGGGGGCCTGTCTGAGGTACCTCGGGGCGCTCACATTTTTGCAGCTCAGGAAGGCAGCTGACATACCAGCCCGGCTGTGATGGTATTTTGCATAAATGCTAATGTATTAATTACCATGTACAGTACACAGAGCTGCCATTTAAAAGAAAAAGTTAAGACTTTTTAATTCAAAAGCCCCATGTGGGGTGGGGGCGGGGGGCCTGGCCTGCATGGTGGGTGGAAGCAGGCAGGGCAGCCAGGCCCACACCCACTGCCCTGCACTCGGGTCCCCACCTGCAGGCTTCCAGCCCAGCTGCCTGGTCAGCCAGCAAGACCTCTGCCTCAGGGGTCTTGTGCTCTCTGGGGGCCATGCACACCTGGAGCCCGGTCTGGAAGAGGGATAGGGGCGCGTGGAAAGCAGGTAACGCCCAAGCTGACGAGGGGGGGTCCCCGGGCGGCAGGGGGACTGGGGCAGAAGTGGGAGCCGGAGATGGATAACCGTCAGGATTCTTCCTCGTTCAATCCATTCTCTGCACGCACGGCCACTGAAGTAACCTTTCAAACCAGTGCATCGGATTATGTCACGCCCTGGCTTTAATCCTCTCAAAGGCTTCCCATCGCTCTTAGAGTAAAGTTCACGCTCCTTAAAAGGGCCTGCAGAGCCCAACAAGAACTGGCCTTTCTGCTGCTTCTCCACGCCCCTGCTCACACTCCTTCCTCACTAGCTACTGCCCAGCGGTCCCCTCAGCTCCGCCAGGCTGGCTTCTCTCATCGGCCAGGCCTCAGCTCCCTGTGGCCATCTTAGGGGCCCTTCCCTGACTGCCCGTGGCCACCCCGTCGGAAGGGCCTTCCCCCATCACTCTGTCCCAGCACTGGGTTTGTCATCGTGCCACACCTTGTCGCAACCTTCTGTTGACTTGCTTTACTTGGTACTATAGCCACAGCCCCCACGGTACAGTGAGCTTTGGGGGGACTCCGCAGCCCCTGTTTCATCTGGACGGGGTCTGGCCCTCAGTAGACATTCAGTTAAACGCTGGCTAAATGACGGGAAGAACCGGAAGGAACGAGAAATGCCCTTTCTGGCCAGCTCCATTCCTATTTCGTGTTCTCCACACCTGCCTGGCAGGCCCCCAGCTCTGCCCCCTCCATGGGGCTCAGCCCGCAGCAGGACAGGGAGGCCCCGTGCAGAAGCCACGTCCGGCACCACTGCGCATCTTAAAGACGTGCCCAGGCCTTCTGGGCGCTCCCCTCCCGTGGAACGGAGCCTCAAGGACCCTCTCGCACAGGGTGACGCCGAGCCCGCAGCCCTTCCCCTTGCAGCTGACCTTCACATCCGCTGTCTCACACGGGCCCTTGCGACAGAGACACCATTTCTCCCGTTTCAGGGGAAACCGAGGTTCTGAGACATGGGAGATTCTCCCAAAGTCTCACAGCTTGTCAGAGGAGGCGTCGGGATTTAAGTCATGTTTGATGCCAGTTCAGGGCTTCCTCCCCTGTACCACTGACCTTCTCTCCGCCTGAGCCCCAGGGACGCTCCTGGCAGCTGGAGCAGAGTGATGGAAAGTCCACAGCACGCCCACGGACCGCCCGCCTCCGGACAGGAGATGCGAGGCCGTCCTGCCAGGCAGGCGAAGAGGGCACCCAGGACCAAACTGGCTCGCTCCCCAAACACAGGGTGGCGTCCCCAACTCTACCCTCACCCCCACACCCACTCGGCTGCCAGTCCTCTTCTCCCCAGGCCCACTGCTCTGCCCTAACCGAGGCCACACCGCCACCATCTCTACGTGACAGCCTCTCGCCTAGACTCTCAGATCCGCCCTCCATCCAGCAGCCGAAGTGATCTTCCCTAAGCTCATATCCTGTTTTCCTCCTCAGTGACATCCCCACTCCCCACCCCAGCTCCCCGTCACTACCCTTACCATGATTTGTAAACATGCGTCACTGTTGAGAATGCATGCTGCCCGGGCCAGGTGGCTCAGTTGGTTGGAGCGTGGTCCCGTACACTGAGGGGTTGTTGGTTCAATTCCCAGTCAGGGCATCAACCTGGGTTGTGGGTTCAGTTCCTGATCAGGGCTCATGCAAGAGGTAACCCATCAATGTTTCTCTCTCACATCAATGTTTCTCTCTCTCTCCCCCCACTTTCTCTCACTCTGAAATTAGTAAGCATATCTTGGGGTGAGAATTAAAAAAAAGAAGAAGAAGAAGGCACACTGCTGGAGTTCAAATTCTGGCTCTGCCACGTACAAACTGTGTGGCCTTGGGCAAGTTACTTAACCTCTCAGTGTTTCAATTGCCTAATCTGTAAAATGGGGATAATAACGGCATCTCCCTCCGAAGGCTGTTATAAGGATAAAATGAGTTAAGACATGTAAAGCACCGAAAACAGTACTGGAGTCTGAAAAACACTATGTCAGAGTTTATTGTCATTCACAATTATTTTTGTGATTATTTGACGTGTGACTTTCTCTTCCATGAAGCTATAAGCTCCATGAGGATGGGGGTTAGGCTGGGACGGCTGCACAGAAGCTTCTGTGCCCGCAGCTCAAGTCCCTTTGTGCCTGCGGCCTTTGTTCAGCTCGCCGTCCTGGCCGGGTGCTGGCCTGGAGGGAGAAGGGCATGCCCTCAGCAGGAAATGCTGTCGGCGTCAGAGTCCAGTCCCGATGGAAATGACAGGCGGCAGCCAGAGAGGACTGCTCCCCGTGGAGGGCTGGGTAAGGGCTGTACCCTCCAGAGCCCCAAGTTCCCCGGGAGACCCCACAGGGCCAAAGCTCCCTTTGTCCAGAAGGTCAGGAGCAGCTGGCCGGCTGTGGGGGAGTTCCGCTGCCCCGCTGCGGCCAGCAGCCCTGATGTGCGTGTTTGCACAGCCGAGTCGGGGCTCTGAAGCAGCCTTGTTGAGCACCATGAAAGGCGGTTTGTGATGAGGCAGACGGCCTCCGCACCCCGGCCTGCCCGCCTCCAGGACAGCAAGCAGGAATGCAGCCCCAGGAAGCCCTTCCTCCCAGGCCTGCCAAGTGCCCTTCTCCGGCCTGAGAAGTCAGGGCCACGGGCATGAGCGGGCTGAGCTGGCCAACTGCAGCCTGGATGTAGTCTGGGTCTGCTCCTTCCTCGGTTTCCTCTTCTGTAAGAGGGGGAGAGGCCCCCATCCCTCCCTCCTCTCAGGGAGGGGACGTATGCAAAGCCCACACACCGCCTATGGGCACAACAGCAGCACGGCTAAGAGCTCTGAAGTCAGAAAAACCAGAAAAGAATTTTCACCCCTGGGAACCTCAGTTCCTGGGGTTGTCCTGGGGATGCGATGACATAAAGAGAAAGAAGGACCAAGCAGGTGCTGACACCGAATATGTGCTCAGCAGCTCTGCGTCCTCTCCTTCTCCAGCCACCAGGCTCCAAGATGGGGAGTCTGAGGTCGCCTGCATTAAGGGCAGGGGGTCCCCTCCCACTGTCCCAGAAGAAGAGCTGCTGCCAGAGGCCCTCGCACCAGGCGTGGTGCCCTGCAGCTGGACAGCGCTGTGCCAGGCACATGACTCTACCTCCATGCAGCAGAGTCTGTGCCTCCCAGCGTAGTCCCTGGGCACAACTACTCTCCTGACACAGCGGGTGCCTGGGCGCAGTGGGTCTTAGAACTCCAGAAATAGTTCATCCTTAGGTCCAGTCCAGCCGCAGGCAGGGCCAGTCTTTGGGCTCAGCTGGTTTGCCAGGTACAGCTAGCTGTCCTTGGACACAGGTGGTCACTGGGCAATGTTAGTCTCTGGACACAGCTGCTGCCTGAAACCGTCTCTGAGCACACTCAGCTACATACAGTCAGCCTCTGGGCACAGATGTTCTCTAGCATAATCAGTTCCTGGGGATGGGCAGCCCCTGGGTCCAGTCAGCCGTCGGGTGGTCACAGCAAGCAGTCAGTCCCTGGGCACAGCGGAGCCCCAGTGCAGACACAGTGGGTCCTCAAAGGGTCTCTGAGACCAGTTGTTCCTGGGCACACTTGGTCCCCGGGCATGCTCAGCAGTCACTGGACACAGTCGTTTCTGAGCACCTAACATCAGTCTTTGACCTTAGGACAAAGTGGACCCCTCATCAGACCCCCTGGATTAACATGCGTAAAGCCATCACCTCCTTCTTTGAGTCCCCCGTCCCTCCTCAGATGGCCTGGAGAACTGGAGCCCACAGAAGGAATAGGAAGTGTGCTCTGTGGTCCCGAGAGCCTGCTTCAGGACCAGTGCAGGTGGCAGGGCAGAGCTGTGGGGTGAGAACTGGAGGACTGGTTCTCAGGGGCAGAGTCCGCTCCAGCAGGGGAGGGGCGGTGCAAAGCACGGTCAAAAAGCCCTGGTGGGGGCAGGAGACCCTCCTTCTCTCCACCCCACTCCCTCTCTGCACAGAATGGGTCTGTGAGAGGAGTGTGGCTGGCCTGCTGTAAATCTCCGCGTGACCGTGGGTAACTGTGCTAGACAAGTTTCTCCTACATCTAAAGATGCAAACTCCCAACCAGGTGGCCGTCCCTGTTCTCTAACCAACATACTCACAGTCCGAGGCATGGCACTCAGGCAAGGGGGAGGCGGCCTGCCCCGGGGGACTGTCAGCTCCAGGAGACGGCGGGCGCTGCATTTCTGACTCTTCCTGAGTCTGCCCAGTCCCGTGGCTCCATTACCACCCAGGCCAGCTGGGAGCAGAGCAGGCCCAGGGCAGGGTCCAGCCTGCACAGAGGCCCCATTCCCCAGGACTGTTGGGCCTCTTTCCTGAAGGGGCATGGGCCCTGCAGGATGATAATGCAATGTGGCATCCCATTAGCCAGCACTGCCCTTTCTGCCCACCTTCCTCCTCCGGCCCCCACGCACATCAAAGTTTAATTGAATTGCCAGTGGAGTGGTGCAAGTCGCATCTGTTCCAGGGTCTGAGAATGACCGAAGCGAGTAACACGCTCCAGTCCCCATTACAGAGGGCACCATCCGCACATGAGCCCTCCATCCCAGACAAGCCCCACCGCTCAGGGACATTCTGGTCCCCTGGATTTGCACCTTAGAAAAGAGATTGAAGAAAAAGTCTCCTTCCAGAACAGGAACGGCCATGGCGGGGGGGGGGGGGGGGGGGATGCAGGAAGGGAATTCCAGGGGGATGGAGTGGGAAGAGAAATTGAAAGGGGCTGCTCTGGCAGAGTTGGCCCAGCAGATGAGGTCTTCCAGCTCCAGACCTCCAAGAGTCCAAGAGCTGGCCCCTGAAAGGTTGGTTATTTACTCACATTTCTCTCACTAGTGTCCCAACCAAAGCCATCCAACCAGGGAGCCTGAGAGAAGACCATCCACAGGGAGTCAAAACTCAAAGGTTGAACGGGAAGAGGCACACGGGGGCCTAAACTCAGTCAGTCCAGTTCAGGCTGATCCCAGGAGGCTGCCACCAGATCGAACTGACGCAAGCTGGCGCCAATCAAGCCGGGCTTGTCAGGGCCAGCTCAGATGTGTGGAGCCAGCCAAGACTGGATGAAGCCTAATCAAACTGGTTATGACCTGCTCGAACTACCTGGCACCATCCGAAGGCCAGCGATTCAATGCCAACCTCTTTGGCATTGGCCTTAGCCTAATATATATGTACGCATCCCTTCCTCTTAAACGTCCTGAGTTGTTTTGTTTTCAGTAAGCGTTTTGTAAACAGTTTCTAACCCAAGCATCACATCATAGTCATAGGATACTCAACACCTCTGTCTTCCCAGATAGGAAGGTGATTACATGGCGGAGGGCGAGGGCTCAACAACCTAGGCTCAGGTCCCCACACTGCAGGCTCCTGGCTGTGAGACCCACTCACACTAACTCTCAGTCCCCAGGGTAGAAAACCCAGCTGGTTCTAGAACTGGCCTCATAGAGGACAATTTCGAAGACTGAGATTATGTACATATCAACACTGTGCCTCGCATGTAATAAGCACTCGGGCATGGAAGTTATTCCTATGCTATTATTATCCCTTGACTCTGACCTCAGATGACCAGGCTCAGACTCCTGCACTGCCACCGCCTCAGTGCATGAACTTGGATCATTCACTCACCTTCTCTGAAGCCTCAATTTCCCCAGCAGAAAATGAGGGTAACACCTGTCCCAAGGGTCGTTTTAAGGCTTAAGTAAAATGAACCAAGCTTTTAGCACCATACCTGGGACATAGTAAACATAGTAGTCCACAGATCTTAGCTATTGTTCTATTTGTTATGTATCTGTTATATTTGTCTGTGTATGTTAACTCAGTTAATCCTCAGAACCCCAAAAGGTAGTTGCTGTTATATCCCCATTTTTAGGAGAAGAAACTGAGGATCAGAACACACCACAGTGCCTGGTGGTACTTAGCTATGTTAGGGAGCAAAGGAAATCATCCATTTGTCAAGGTGAAGGGCAGTGGAAGATTTTGCAGAGGACGAGGGCAGGTTGTGATTAAAAGGCGGACAGGCTTTGAAGTCAAGCAAACCTGGACTCAGTCTCCAGCTCACACACTTTCTGCGCCTCAGTTTCCTTCTCTTCCGCCCCTGCACACTGAACACCTGCCGGCAGAGAGACATGGCTCTGCTCTACCCCATCACCTGGCCCAGGTCTCGCTGGAACCAACCAGAGAGATGTGACAAGCTGCACCTCAGGCCAAACGTACATGTTGAAAGTCCAGTGAGGAGGGGGAGGGGGCTGGGGCTGTGAGCATCCTTGGAGGAATGCTGCTGCGGGGCTGGGCCAGGATGTCTGGCCCTGAACCCAAGAGGGCCTCCTTGATTCTGCCTCTGCGAAATCTCCACCTGTTACCACCGTGGGCTGAGACCTTCCTAGATGACCATCCTCTCTGCTTCCCATTTGGATGAATGGGGTTACAACTTCCCCAGTCCCACTGATGATGACAGTAATGATGATGGTGATGATGACACCTGGCACTATATACAACAAACTGTGTGCTGGGCACTTTCTAAAAAATATATTATTACATTCTCAAATTCTGAAAGACTGGGGCTACTACCTCCATTTGATAGAAACTTAGAGCGGATAAGTAACTAGTCAAGAAGCACAGCTGGTCAGGGAGGGAAGTAGAGATTTGAGTCCAGACGGTCTCAGTCCAAAGAGGGTATCTTCTGCCTCCATTTGATGGGCCCAGAATTCCTTTTCTCACTCTCTTCCTTCTGCAAGGTCAATGCCTTCTGTGTGGCCAACCCGCCTTGGCAGAGGTACAGACACTAAAGCATGCCCACTAACCTGAAGGAGTGCCAAGTGGGTAGATTCGGATCACTACAAGGTCCAGGTGAAGGGGGGTGGTTGCATCTGAGGTGTAAAATAGGCGATGAGAGAGACCGACAGCCCAATGTGAGCGGGCAGCATGGGAGCCTGTTCCTCAGGTTTGGCTAGGCTGTGCTGAAGTAGCAGCACCAACTACAGCAAAAATGTCAGTGACTTTACACATGAAAATTTATTTCTGCTCATACAAAGTCCACTGTGGGTCCAGCAACTCTTCAGGACATCTTCCTTTCCAGAGACCCTGGTTGCTTGTGTCTTATAGCAATACACAGCTCCCAGGTCACCATGACAAGCACAAAGAGCTGGAATGGCACTCACTGCTCTTAAACATTTCATCCCAGAGTCGCATATAACTTCAGCTCACAGACCACTGGCCAGATCAATCATGTGGCTCCATATGGCCATAAGGAAACTGGGAAATATGAGGAGCACACAAATTCAGTAAGAAGTAAATGTGTCTGCCATAGAATGAAGCTATTCATCCCAGTCAGGCTACATCATTAAAGGTCTAATATCCAACCTGAAGGAGGTGGTGTTTCTGTTCAGCTCTACCATTCCCGAGTATGTCTGGAGTGCTGTATCCAGTTCTAGGCATTGTATTTTCAGATACTCCCAAACATATTGGATCCCCAATAAAAGAAGACCAAGTTGAAGAGGGGACTTGAAATCTAATCGTATAAAGAAGAGTTGAAAAGATGTTTGGTCTAGAAGAGAAGAAGCCTCAGATATCTAATTTCAGATTCTTAGATGACTGTTATGGAAAAAGAAGAATAAAACTGTTTTGTGGGACTCCATGGGGCAGAGCTCAGACCAATGGACAATTACATAGACACTTCCAAGGGTGAAGGTCAGAGCAGAACACTTTTGAAAAGACTGCCTCAGAACTGGGTAGACCCAGGGACATGGAAGTAGGGTACAGACTGATAACCCTCAGAAGAGGGGATGGTGGGGGGAGGAGAGAGATAAACCACACAACTTATATGCATGTACGCATAACCGATGGACACGGACAACAAAGCTGGGTATGGGCTGGGGGAGTGGGGAGGAAGGTGTCAATGGGGAAAAAAAAGAGAAACGAGAAACATCTGTACCAAAAATAAATTAATAAAAAATTATAAAAAGTAAAAAAATAAATAAATAAATATTTCATTTAAAAAAAAAAAAAAAAAAGACTGCCTCAGGACAGACTGAATTTCCTGCCAAAAGCGATGTAAGCAGAGTCCAGAAAGCCATTGGCTTAAATGTAGTAGAAGAGTCCAGGTATTTGAGGGCACTGAAATAGGCGTCTAAGAAGAGTCCTTACAGATAGAGTTTACATGGCAGGGGTCGGACACACAGCTCGTTCAGACCCTAAACTTGGTATCATGAGGTATCAGAAAGGACCTCAACCCTCAGGACAACCATTAGGCTTTGCTATAGCCACAGCAGCAACACACCACACACACACACACACACACACACACACACACACACACGAGCTCAATGGTTTATTTCTCTGCGCAGAATGGACTGTTCAGACCTGTTTCCTCTGGACTCCGTCTCCTCCCCACACTGCTCCTGTGGTAAGAAACTCTGCCGTCCGGGTGCCTCCCACTCTCAGGGACACTTATGAAGGACACCCAACGTGAAAACAAATAAAAAGGAAATCACCCCATCAGAGCTATAAGTAATAATCAATAATTCAAAGCCTTGATAAAGTCTTGCTAGAGAGCGCTTCAGAGAGAAGTCACGGGCTGAGTTTCATGGTTAGTTCAATGTCAATTAGCTGATTGCTAACTTCCCTCCAGCGAAATCGCATGCGGTGCAGGGGAGAGAAATCAAACGTGCTCTCGCTTTAACAAGCCTGGTGTTTCAATCATTCATCTCTGGCCGCAGGCTCAGAAACAACGCCAACAGACGTTCCTTCACAATTTTATCAACCATTTCTGCATGTCACTGTTTTCTCAGCTGCCTTTAATTGTCCCAGGACCATCTCTGGGAACCAGGGCTACTCGAAACCCTAAGTCAGAAGGGCAGCTTTCTGCTTCCTGGGAGGTGTGGGACCCACAGCTCCTGAAACTCAGTTTCCCCATAATAATCTCTTCCTCTGTGATCAGTCACTGTGATAATACATGTAAAGGGAAGAGCAGAAACTTGGTCCATAGCACATGTTCAATTAGGGTAGTTTTCCTCAGCCGTTGCAATCCTGAGATGGATATGTTGCTCACCTCCAGGGCTCCAAGCCCCTGTGGAGGCCATGGACACCTTCAGCACCATGGCCAGAGTCTCTGCCCAGGGGTTGGAGATAGGAGGGCAGGAGCAGGATGGGAATCTGCTGCATGGCTCAGAGCCGCGGGCCACTGGGAAAATCAGTGTGAAGGGATCCTAGGGACCACTGACACCCACTGCTTCCCTTTGCACAGGAGGAAACAGACCCAGAGAGGATAAGGGACTTGCCTGGAATCACAGATGCCAGGTCTGTGGGTTCAGGCTGTCCTACAGATGCAAAGGTGAGGATTCTTGGTGCCCTTCTCCTTCCTGGAAACCCCTAGGGGGAGGGACACAAGAACAGAGTTATTGATGGAAGGGAGACTAGGAAAGAGCTGTCTGGGGAAATAGGTACTACAGGACATACAGGTTCTCCCCGGGAGCTCAGCCCTAGTCCAAACTTCCCGGAAAGTGCCCTCTGCCTACCTCTTCTCCCCACAGGTCCAAGCTGAGGCTTTAATCAATCATCCACATGCCTAGCACTGTGCATGGTGCTGGAAGAGGAGGGAGAGGCTCCTTACCCACAGCCAGCGCCTTCTCGTGGCAGGCAGACACATACCTCTCACAAGTGGGTAGCATGCTGTGATGGCTAATTTTATGTGTCAACTTGACTGGGCTTAGGGATGCCTAGATGCTGGTAAAACATTATTTCTAGGTATGTCTCCATGGGCATTTCCAGAGAGATTAGCATTTGAATGGGCAGACAGAGGATAGAGGATCACCCTCACCAATGTAGGTTGGCATCACCCAATCTACTGAGGGCGTGAATGGAAGAAAAAGGCAGAGGAAGGGTGAATTTGCTCTCTGCTTGAGCTCAGATATCCATCTTCTCCTGCCCTCAGACACCACTGTTCTTGGTTCTCAGACCCTCGGACTCGGCCTGGGACTGACTGACACCACAGGCTCCCCTGGTTCTCAGACCCTCGGACTCGGCCTGGGACTGACTGACACCACAGGCTCCCCTGGTTCTCAGACCCTCGGACTTGGACTAGGACTGACTGACACCACAGGCTCCCCTGGGCCTCCAGCTTGTAGACAGTAGATCATAGGACTTCTCAGTTTCCATAATCACATGAGCCAATCTCTCATAATAAATCTCTTTCTATGTATCTGTTTTCATCCCATTGTTTGTGTCTCTGAGAACCCTGACTAATACACATGCCCATACCTGGTAGACTGTGCCCAGGTGTGTAATGACTACAGATATTTTGTCCTGAGCAAGACTGGGAATGTTCCTTCCACAGCCCAGAAGTTTTCTGGATCCCTCCCCTTCCCCTGGGGGTTGAGGAAAGCCACTCTCTCTAGTCTCCTCTGACACAGGCCACAGCTGATACTTGCCAGGTGTAGCCCAGGGCAGAAGACCTAAGAGCTGATCCCACCAAGCCAGCCTGTGGCCCCTCCTAGCTAGACATCTGTAGAGTGTTTGTTTTTCAAAGAAGAGGGGGAAACCACAACTTCTGCTCTCTGCTAGGCAATTTATCATCTTCCTGAAAACCGACCGTCAGAGACCTGGGTGTGAATTCTGCCTCTTCCACGCACTGGCTGTCAAAGCTGTTTAACCTCTCCAACCCCAGTTCCTTACTTAGAAGGTGAGGATGACAACAGTGCCGAGCATAGAAGTTGTTGAAGGGAATAAATAAGACAACGCGTGCAAAAGGTTTAGCATGGTGGCCAGCATAAAATACGTGTTTCATGAAGAAGCCATTTCATAAATCTTCCTTTAGTACAAGTTTCCTTAGGGAAATTCCAAGCCTCAAGGGTACTCTAGGAGTCGGTCCACAGCAGAATAAGTGTGGAAGGCTCACAGGGAGGCTGGGCCCCTCTGACCGCCTGGCCCCGGTAGTATGAGCTCAGCCTGAGGCCATGCTCAGGGCAGCCCGGCTCTACTACTGACTCAGAACCCAGCTTGGGAAAGTCCTTCCCCATCAGTCCCCGGGTCATCCCCTGTGAAGTGGAATGCCGTCCTGCCCAGCGTACCTCCCGGAGGAGTGGGGAGGCCGCCACCGAGTCGTGCATGCGAAGACTTGTGTCGGCCTCGGAAATCAGCTTCGCTCCTGAGTCGCTTACATTCCCCCGGACCTCAGGCCTGGGGTGAGACACGCTCCTCTTGTCCACGTACGCCTGCCCTGCGGTGAGGCCTTCCCCAGGACCGGAGCAGGAAGACAGGGGACCAGGTGGGGAGAGGGAGGACACCCAAGGCTCTGCGGCTCCTCCCAGGGGCTGAGAACAGAAGGCTTGGAATTTGCTGCGCACATATTTGCTGACTTCCCTGCACTCTGCCAGCTCCGGGCATTCGCTTCCCAGAAGTTTATCTGAGGAGATGCAGGGGAGCCAGATTCGGTTCAGCAGACCTGCCCAGACAGACAGGCGGAGCCCTTCTCAACGCCTCTCACACGCGCCCTCTCCCCGTCCTCTTCGTCTGTCTCTCCTTGACCACCTGCTCCTCGGTCTCTTTTCTCCTTGTGCTTCTGATTCTCTCCCTGATCCCCTGATCCAGATTCAGCCCCTGCCCTTCTCAGCCTTGCCCCACGCCCCAGGAGGCTGACCCCGGAGGACCACAGGCCTGTGAGCAGGGTTGGGTTCAGCTGGCGGGAGGCCCTGGAGGAGATTCCAGGGGGGGGCGGCAGGGGCAGGGATTCCTTCCCCACTCCCTCTCTCCTGGGCAACATTTTAGCCATGGCTGTGTTTCTCCATGACTCATCTTGCACTGACATCCCGTCCTCCCCAGCACCAGCCCTCACTGGGCTGCAAACACCCTCTCCTCCCCTCACCCCATCAGCCCTGGAGGTGGTAAGGGCCTCCAAATACTGCCAGCTTCTCTGGTTGCTTCCTAAACTCCACCCACATCTTGTAAGCACCAGATCCATTACAGTCCCTGCAGGTAAACCATCTGAGGTGAATTCTGTTTCCTGCCAAGACCCTAATCCCCAACTCCTCGACCCCACCCACACTCCCTTTGGCGTCCTCAACATCTCTCCCCTCTCTCCCTTCCTGGTTCTTCTGAACTCAGATGAGAAACACTGAGATGGCTTCTGTCACACCCCTTAGTGGAGACCACTCGAAGGGAGGGAGAGGGGGCCCTGCTGTTACACGCACGCACGCACACGCACGCACACACACACGTACACACACCACAGAATCAACGGCCCTCGCATCTCCCTCGAAGGTCGGGCAGAACTAGGGACAGCTTGGAAGTCAGAGTCAGAAGAGCTGGCTTATAGCACCCCCTTTGCCACAAACCAGCTAAAGCATTAAGGAACCTCCATTTCCTCCTGTATAACTGAAAGAAACACGTCTTCCCAAGCTGTTCGAGGGGTGGGCTGGTGGGCGTGGATGTGGTTTGTAAACTGCAACCACGATACAGGTATGAGAAATTGTTGCTGAGTTCCCACAAGGAGCCAACAGAGCTCCTGCCTCTGTAGGGCAGGTGGGGGAAGGGACGGCAGGCTCACAGGACAGCCAACACGTGGGACCATGACTGCTCCCTGCCCCTGCATGAGGAGGGGCCAGTGCTTCCCAAAAGACAGGCTAGTGCGACTGAAGTTGAGCTCGGAGCTGGAACTGGGCTGAAACTGGGAATGAGATTGTGGTTGAGATGCATGCTGGGATTAGACTTCGGCTGGGTGTGGTGATCAAGTTTCGTCGATGTCTGGTATTGAGGCCAAGGTTGGAGTTGGGTCTGTGTTCAAGTTAAGGCTGAGATTGAAGCTGATTTGGGGACTGAGGTAGGGTTGGGGCTAAGATTGAGACTGAGCCTGTGATGGTTGCAATTGAGGCTGAGGTTAGAGCTGGAAAGGGTTTTAGGTTGGGGCTGAAATCAGGACTGGAGGTGGGTTAAGGGATTGAGCTTGGGCATGAATCAGCATTGGAGGTGGGTTAAGGGATTGAGGTTGGGGCTGGAATTGGAATTGGGTCTGGGGCTACAGGTGATGTTGGGGTGGAAGCTGAGATCAGCACTGACTTGGGGCCTGAACATGAAGCTCCAGAACCCTCCTGGCCCGCTCAGATCTCCACTGGCCTTTGGGAATCTAACCGACCTACACAGATTGACATCTCCTCCAACGCCTCCCTCTGGGGTAACTTCTTCATGTATTTCATTTATCCACTCAATAAAAATCTATTAATCACCTACTATGTGCTGAATATTGTACCAGCCGCTGGAAATGCACTGTGAGCCAAGGAGATAGAGCTGCTGCTCTCATGGAGCTTACATTTTAAAAGGGAAGCCCTGGCCAGTTTGGCTCAGCGGTTAAAGCGTCGGCCTGCGGTCCGGAGAGACCCGGGTTCGGTTCCCGCTAAGGGCACGTAATTTGGTTGCAGTTTGTCCCCGGCCCTGGTTGGTCGTGCGGGTGGCAGCCACTCGATGTGTTCCTTCATGTCGATGTTTCTCTCTCTCTCTCCCTTCCTCTCTCTCCCTCCCACTCTGTCTGTACAAAAAAATGGAAAAATATCCTCGGGTGAGGATAAAAAAATAAATAAATAAAAGGGAAGAAAGACAACAACCCAACCATCAGAGATCTGGATGCGTAATTACAAGTGTGTGAAGGGCTATGACTAAAAAAGGCCCAGGAAGCCGTGTGTGAAAGAGCAGGGCAGATGAAAAGTCATGGAAGGCTCTGGAAGTAATAACAACTCCCAACATAGTTCCAAGTTCATACAGGGGAACACGAGACAAAGGGATTGACTCTAGTAACCAAGGAATGCTTCCCGGAAGAGGTGGCACTGCTAGGTTCTCCATGGTCTCCTCCATCCACGATACTGGGAGGCAGCAGATGCAGTGGGTTTGGAGTCAGATAAACCTAGGCTCAAAGCCAAACTATCCAGTTACAAACCAGCTAAGCTGTATATAGCCTTGGGCAAGTAACTTTCCCTCTCTGAGCCTCTGTCCCATTCTTTAAGATGGAGACCAAGTAGTGCCCTGGCTGGTTTGGCTCGGTGGTTAGAGCATTGGCCTGCAGACCAAAGAGTTGCAGGTTCAATTCCAGTCAAGGGCACGTACCTCGGTTGCGGTTTGGTCGACCTAATCAGGGTTATGTGGGACTCAGCCAATTGATATGTCTCTCTCACATTGATGTTTCTCTCTCACATCAATGTTTCTCTCTCTCCCTCGAACTCTGTCTGAAGATAAATGGGAAAATATCCTCGACTGAGGATTTAAAAAAAAAAAATGGAGACAGCGGTTCCTACTTTGTGGGGCTTATGTGAAGATTCTAGATGTGGCCCTGGCCGGTTTCTCAGTGGTTAGAGCATCGGCCCATGGACCAAAGGATCATGGGTTTGATTCCCAGTCAAGGGCATGTGCCAGGGTTGCAGGTTTGATCTCCTGCTCTGGTCAGGCGCATGCAGGAGGCAACCAATCAATGTGTCTCTCTCACATCGATGTCTCTCTCTCTCTCCCCCACCCCCTTCCACTCTCCCTAAAAGAAAAAAAAAATCATTGGAAATAACATCCTTGGGTGAGGATTAACAAAAAGAATAAAAGAAGATTCTCGATGTGTGTAAACTCCTGGCACCCGCGAGGTGCTCAGTTAGCACTGGCTCTGTCCCCTTCTCCAGGGCGAGAAGAATGGGAGGAGCCTCGTGCAAGCAGCCAGCATCCGCAGGCCACCACTAGGGGCCAGATCTTCAGGCTCGAGCTGTCACCCCGACAGGCTCAGGCGTGATTTCTCCCTGGAGTTCACGCTCCCCAGAGTGCAGGCATGATTTACACAGTCATCGGGACAACTCCAAATTGGACTAAAACCTAGTGACTGGAAACGAGACGAGTAATGAAATTCTACGCAGGAAATTTACAGGGGAGATTTATTAGGTGGGTTTTATTTACGATGCTGAGCACTTAAGGCTCTGGGGTGGGGTGTAGTGTTGGACAAATAAATCCAGTCCACATCACCTGCCCGGACACTACCCCCAGCAGTCCCAGACTCCTGATAGGTGGGAGACCCCTGCAGCATCCCCTGTGCTCACTGGACCCACAACCCCACTACCACTCCTTCACCCAGGCTCCTCCCTTCCCCACCATCTCGTCCCTGAACTGCCAGCCTCTCCAGACCTCGGACCTGTCACTGTCTTCAGGAAGACAGCTGCATCATTCCTGGGCAGGCTGTGCATGGGGGCCGGACTTCAGGAGCAGAGGGGAGCGGCTGCAAAGCAGGAAATTCAGGGTGGCCAGTCCAGTGGTTGGCACCTAAGGAACCTGACCATGGAGAAAGTGGTCCCTGAGGTGCAGGGTGGCAAGCAGAGAGGGCAGCAGCAAGCCAGACCAGCAATGCCCTGAGGTCAAGACCTTCTTGTATTCAGGACAGGGGAGCAGCTGGTAGGAGTCTAGAGGAGAAATTGAGGCAAGTCTGCATTGCACCTGGGTGCACAAGGACCCAGTCGAGAGCTGCAAGAGTGTTTTTCGGTACAGAAAGTGGAGCCTTCTTCTGCTCGCTCCCCGCACAGCTGCCCCTCCCCTAGGCAGAGGGGAAAGCTGCTGACCCTAACCCTTCGTGTCTCCTCCCCCCAGCCCTTTCTTTTCCTCCACCTGTTTCTCCTGACTCCAATAACTCTTTGCCCTATTTTCCCTCCATTCAGCCCTCTCCAAGCACACTGACCTCCTTGTTGTTGCTCCAACATGCCCAGAAAGTTCCTACCTCAGGACCTTGGCACTGCCTGGAAGGCTCTGCCCCCAATAAGCAGCACAGCTTACTCCCCCACTTCCTTAAACGGCACCTTTTCAGAGACATCTGTCAGGTTCCTTACCCAGCAAAATTTCAATATCCCCCTGGATACTCCCTATCCTCCTTCTCTGCTTTATTTTTTTTTCTCCTTAGTGCAAATCATGAATGCTTTCTTTATATTTTATTTATTTGTTTTAATATATTTTTATTGATTTTTTTTTAATCCTCACCCGAGGATATTTTTTTCCATTCATCTTCAGATAGAGTAGGAGGGGAGAGAGAGAGAGAAAAATATCGATGTGGGAAAGACACATCAACTGGTTGCCCCCCTGCATGACCCCGACCAGGGCCCAAACTGCAGCCAAGGTATGTGCCCTTGACCAAAATCAAACCCGAGACCCTTTGGTCCATGAGCCAAACCAGCCAGGGCTGATTTTTTTTTTTTTTTTTTTTTTAAGAGAGAGAGGAAGGGAAAAAGAGAGAGAAACATCGATCGGTTGCCTCCTGCACAACCCCAACTGGGGATCAAGTCTGAAACCTGGGCATGTGCCCTAACCGGGAATGGAACCAGAACCTCTCAGTCCATGGGAAGACAGATGCTTAATCCACCGAGCCACGTTGATTGGGCTATATTTTATTTCTTTATCTTGTTACTGTATGTCTCCCCCACTAGAATAGAAGTTCCAAAAAGGCAAAGATTTTTGTCTGTTTTGCTTGCCACTGTAACCCATAGCTCCTAGCACAGGCCCTGGCATAAGAGAGGCACTGATACAAATTTTGTGGGTGACTGAGCTAGTCTCTAATAACCATACTGCCCCTTATGGAGCAGTGTACGTATGAGCCAGACGCTGTGCCCAAGGCTTCCTGTGACCACCTCTGTCTGAGTAGCGCCTTCAGCAAGTGCCCTCAGCGCTCACTACTAGGCCAGGTACTGGGGGCACAAGCTGACTCAGACCCAGGCACTGTGTCCAGGCAGCTCCCAGTCTGGGAGAAGGAGAAACTCAGACTCAGGAAGAGCAGTTTTGTGTGTTCAATGCACAGCCCCTGGGAGATGACAGACGAAGTCAGCCAGGGAGGCCTGGATGCCAGGACCACCAGAAAGACAGGAGGCACCCCCAAGCAGCCCTGGCAGCCGTGCAGAGGCAACGCAGGAGCTGGCAGCAGAAGTCGACAGAGCCAGGTGTGGGTCTCCGCTCTGCCACTCACCTCAGGTGTGACCTCAGGTGTTCCTCAACCTCTCTGCCTCAGTTACCTCATCTCTAGAATGGCAATATCCTCTACTCATGGGATGGCTATCAAGATGAAATGAATCGAATTTGCAAAGCTCTTCAAACAGAACTAGAACATAATTAATAAGCAAACAATAAATGTTAGCCATCATTATTATTGCTAATGAAAATTGACAAAGAGGAAGAGAAAAGAATTCCGGGGGAAAGCCTGGGCCGCGGTTAAGGGCAGAGTAAATACAGGCGGGTTCAAGGCCAGAGAGGGCCTTTCACAGAAGCCTCAGGGCTGTGCTAGTAAAAGCCTAACAATGGGCTCTGTGGTGGGGGGACCCTCATTCGCAGCATTTGCCAGTTTCTGCAAAGTCAGTACTCCCACCGAGGCCAATTCCAAACTGCCACCATGTCATCACCAGACGTGAAACGGGAGATGCACAACTGGCACTTGTCAGCCCATGCAAGCATCCTCCAGCCCAGAGGCTGGCTCAGACTGGGTGGCCTCTGTCCATCCCAAACCACTCCAACCCCTGGCAGGGCTAGCTCCATCTGTACCCTGCCCTAGGCCCTCAAATTGGGCTCTAGAAGGGGAAAAAATTAGGCATGGAGTAGAGGGCAGGAAGAGACCAGCTCAGACGTGGCCTGAGGTCCATGTGAAGCTGGACCTCAGATATCCCTGCCCTGGGGAATCTTGGGAGCCAATCTCTCTCTCTCTCTCTCTCTCTCTCTCTCTCTCTCTCTCTCTCACACACACACACACACACACACACACACACACACACACCTGAATCCACATCCCTGAGCTTCTTGGCCTCCAGAATATGAGTGCATCTGCCTCTGGGGAGACCACTCAGGATGATTTGAGCCCTTGGCACTCTAGATGGAGGAGGAAGGGCCATGTGTCCCAGCCTCCCACATGAATTCCCCTCTGAGGTCCCTGGTCCCCTCCTGTGGGTTCTGATGAGGGAAGCTCCAGAAACCAACTTCAGAGACTTGGGGCTGGGCCAGCCCCCGCAGAGCTGCTCTGCTGAAGGAGGAGGGCCCCCCCAAGCTCCAGGGTTTGCCACCTTGCTCCCTCCCTCCCACCTGCCCTCCCCAGCAGGTTATCAGCGTGAAAACAGGAAGGCTGGCAGTGCTATTAATAATACATGAAGCCAGCTCTGCCCCTGATCTGGCGGGCAGGCGGGCAGGCAGCGGCGGGGAGGCAGCTCCAGTCCCCGGGGAGGGGGGCCGCCAGGCTGCTGGGGGCCTGCCGGCTGGGCAGGTAGAGCCCCTCTTTTCCTTCTCCCATTTGCTCTGGGCACATCCCACACTCAAGGCCAGACCTGGTGCTCCCTCCGTTTCACTGACTTGTCATTTCTCTCCTAGCCACTGCCTGAAGGTACAGCCAGTAGAAAAATCTGGCCTGGGATGCAGGAGGCCTGGGGATTTGGGAGACCACCAAGGGCAGAGGAACAACCCAAGCTTTAGTGTCAAACAGATCTGGGTCTGAACCCTGGCCCAGGCCCACCTACTGTGTGACTTCAGGCAAATCACTTTACTTCCCTGGGCCTCAGTCTTCCCATCCATAAAATGAAGGGGTTAGCCCAGCCGGTGTGGCTCACTGGTCGGGCATCCATCCGTGCACCAGGGAGTTGCCGGTTTGATTTCCTCCAGTTCGATTCCCAGTCAGGGCACATGCCCAGGTTGTGGGCTCAATCCCCAGTGTGGGGCATGCAGGAGGGGGCCAATTGATGTTCTCCCTCATCGATGTTTCTCTCTCCCTCTCCCTTCCTCTCTAAAAGTCCATAAAGAAAAAAATATTAAAAATAAAATAAAATAAAATGAGGGGGTTAAACCAGGTGATTTCCTAGAACCCTCTAAGTGCCAGTGGGATTTCCAGCACTACAGGATGAGAACCCCAGACCAAGTGGGATCGCAGAAGCCCCCATCCGGAAATGTTGTCCCTGCCCTGGAATGTTCCGGCACTAAGACCCAGGGTGCCTGTGTGGCTCTGGTCCTTTCTGCCTCAGTTTCCCGACTTATGATGTAGGGACAGTAATGACCCCCTACGGAAGGGGTGAGCAGGGGCAGATCCAGAAGGAAAGAGGCAAGAGCCAGAGTGTCCTGGGGAGAAAGGAGCCTCAGCTCTGGATCATCAGTGGAGAATCACCACAGCCCCAGAGTTTGGGGGACCACCAGTTCCTTCCACCTGCAATCATTCATTCATTCATTCATTCATGCATCCCACGACACTTAGAGTCCCCTGCAGGTTTTGGTAGCAGCCCTCTGTCCTGGGCCTCCTCCTCTTTGTCCCTTGGAGGGTCCTTCACCCGCTCCTTTCCCTCAACTGGCCCTTTAAATAAAGGGGGCCTCAGAGTTCTGCTCCTGACGTTTTCCTCTGCTCATGCTGCACACTCCTCTGGACCTTCCCTGCTCCCACAGACCCATCTGTCTCTATGCCAACAACCTCAGCCTCCTTCCCCAAAGCGAATTTCTCTCGAGCTCCAGCCCCATGAATCCAACTGCCCACGGGGCATCTCGATGCTGATGCCACAGAGGAATCTCGGACTCACTGAGGCGCGAGTCCACCTCGCCGTCCGCCCAGACCCTCCTGATCTGTCCCCTCTAACTGTCCCACCTCCGCCTCCTTTGAGCCCTGCACACACCCTCAGCTTCAGCCACAGGAACAAGTGGGCTCCCTCCTTCGCCACCCAGCTCCCCTGGCTGCCTGCAGGCTCCCCGGAACTATTGACCGCAGAGAAGAGAAGGTCCTTTCACCCCTTGGTCACATAGAGCAAAGGAAAATCTGGCCTAGAGCCAGAGATAAGGGTTCAAGCCCTGGTTCTGCATGGTCAGCAGTGCTACCCTGGGAGCCTCACTGGACCTCAGTTTCCTTGTTTGTAAAATGGGGAGGATAAAACACCCACGCCTCCTTGTGAGGATGAAATGATCTGCTGCGGGGGCAGAAGTTAGCACATGCCAGAGACACATCCATAAGCATCAAGTACAATGGTAATGATTTTTTCTTTATTGATTTTAGAGAGAGAGAGAGAAAGGGAGAGGGAGAGAGATAGAAACATCGATTGGCCGCTTCCTGCATGCCCCTCACTGGGGATCAGGCCCACAACCTGGGCATGTGCCCCGACCGGGAATCGAACTGGTGACCTCTTGGTGCCTGGGCCAATGCTCCACCACTGAGCCACACCGGCCGGGAGAATGATAATGATGATGATGATGGTGATGGTGGTGGCAGTGAAAGTTCTATTCACTACCAAGCCTCCGGCTGGAGACACAGACATGAATAAGACAGACCTGCCCTCAAGCAGTTTGCAGTCTAGTAGGAGAGGCTATTATACAAGAACAGAACTATAAAGCAAGCAACAAACGCTTGTACACTTGTAGGAACAATGAGCCTTTGGGTTATTCAAAGGAGGGTGGGACTAACTCCACCTGAGAGTCATAGGGCTGTGGGCAAGGGAGAGGACATTTGAGCTGGGCCTCGAGAGATGTGGAGGAGTTTGCCAAGCAGAGAAAAGACAGACTGGCATCCTAGGCTCCATAGTCCTACTCTTTCTGAACAATGTGCCCCATCTAAGGAATATAGTGGGTAGAGAATCTGGTCGGAGCCAGAGATCTCCCACCCCCACAGTGGTGGGCAGGAGGGGTCAAAGGCAAACGTGGCAAAGCCTGAGCTGCCCTAATTGCCAAAGCAGCAGAGACCCTTACAGGTGGTTCTCTGGGCAAAGGGCTCTCAATTTGCTCCAGCCCCCACGTGGGGTTTCCAGGGTTCTTGTCACTCTCTTTCATTGTCTTCTCAAACCTAAGTTCTGTGAAGTTTTGGCTCCTTACTCATGGCCATGACCTCTACCCTATATCCCAAACTCAACATTAGGCAGACAGTGTCTTTGCCTGAAACATGGGAAGACCGCACACCTACTCCCCTCTAGTTACCCTGTTCCCATCTACACTGATCCCAGGGTCCTCCTTGGGCTGGTGAGTCTAGGTGCACAGAGGAATGAAGACCCAACTGGCAGCTGAGTCCCTACGCATGGGAGGCTCCAGCACCCAGAAAATCAGAGACACCAGAAGAACAGAGTCAGGTCCGCCCTCCCCAGGGTGACACCTGTGTCTCCTGAGCGATGGGACCTAGCGGAAGGAAAGAGGCTGCAGACAGTACCTACAGTGGCAGAGTGTAGGTACTGAGACCGTCCTGAGTGGTTTCCAGCTCTGCCCCTGCCTAGCTGTGTAATCCTGGGTGCAAGTTCCTCTCTCTGGATCTCGGTTCTGTCATCTGTAAGATTCAGTCACTCGAACAATATTTATTGACCATCTATTCTATGCTAGGCCTAGTTCTAGGCATGAGGACTATTTTGGTGAATAAGACAGACCAAGTCCTGGCTTCTTGAAGCTTACATTCTAACTGGGAAAACAATAAAAACAATCAATAGGTAATATGTTACGTGAGGATAAATGCGCTCTGCCCAAGAGATTGAAAGGAACTGGGAGGTGTCTATTTCAGTGGAGTAGACAGAAAACAGTTGAGAAGAAACTTTGAATCAAATGAGGAAGTGAGCATGTGACGAGGTGGGAAAGTCACTCCTGGCAGAGGAAACAGCAAGTGCAAAGGCCCTGAGGCAGGAATGATCTTAGCAAGTTTAAGGAGTTACAGGGTGGTCAGTGTGGCTGGAATAAGGGAACAAGGGAGAGGGTGGTAGGAGGGAAGATCAGCAAGAAAATAAGAGAGTGGAATATACAGGGCCTTAAAGGCCATGATAAGGATTTGTGAGACAGGGGCATTTAAAGGATTGTGAGCAGAGGAGAGACATGACCCAACCAAGGTTTTATAGGCTCCCTCTGGCTGCTGTGTCAATAATAGACTCTATAGCAACCCTGTCCTATGGAAATATAATATAAGTCACATATATAATTTAAAGTTTCCTAATGACCACATCATAAAAGGTAAAGAAACAGGTAAAATGAATCTTAATTATATATTTCATTTCACCCAAAGTATTGTCATTTCAATATGTCATCTATGTAAAAAAATATTAGAGCTATTTTACTTTTTACCTTTTTTTTTTTTACATCAAGTCTTCGAAATCCGGTGCATATTGTATACTTGCTGCTCATCTCAGTTGGACCGGTCACGTTTCCAGCGCCCTCTGGCTACATGCGGCTGCTGCACGGGACCCCGGCTGAAGAGGGGCAGGGAGAGCGCAGGAAGACCAGAGAAGCCGGGTTGCCAGGTGCCGAAAAAAGAGGCTTAGAGTTAGAGGTGGGGATGAGGATTAGGAAGAAAACAAGGGTGGGGGGGTGGGGGAGCTGAGCTGAACCCCAGCTGGGGCCCAATGGTTGGAATCAGTGTCATAGGTCAGATTCCCTGGCAATGTCCTGAGACTGAGATTTGCATGAAGGACTTACAGGAACATCAGCAAGAGAGGGAAGCAACCCTGGGCAAAGGGAGAAACTGAGGGGCAAGGCAGTCACACCAAAGGCCTCTGCCCTGCTCACGGCCCCACAAAGGGCTCTGGAATTGGGACAGCCCTTCGGAAGTGTCCCAGGTTGAAGCAAGGGACCTGGCTTTGCACACTCCCTCCCACCTAACTGGCTATTGGATGCAGGCTGCCCCCAGGGAGTGGGCACATCTCCAGGCAAGGTATCCACCTTCCTTCCACCAAAGGCAGTTCCTGGAGCTGGATTAAGCTACATGCTGTCAACAGCCCAGGGGACAGGAGACAGGAGTCAAGAGAGAGGCCTCCTGGCTCTGACAATGTCCTGGCGGCAGGAGCATCAAACACGGGCCAGCCATGCCCCTCATCGCCTCTGAGCCAAGCTGGGGACATTTCAGTCCCTGGAGGAACCCTGGCCCAGCTGGGGGCTCTGTCTCTAAGCCACCCTCTGCCCCCCACAATGTGGGACCCAACTCACAGTCAGTCCTCAGGTTCCAGGCCAGCTTTGTAGCTGCCCCTCCCCCCACTGCTCCCCGGGACGGGCCCATCCCTGCCCCCATCCTGGTGGAGGACTCCAATCGCAGCTCAGCCGGGCTATTGTGAGGCTTGAATGAGCTTAAGCAAGTGGAAAAGTTTTGTTCACTGCAGGGTGCCATCCACGGAGGAGGGGCTTTTATTAAGCCCCCGACTTCCTGCCTTGGAAGAGCTGTGCCCCTGGGCCCACCACTTTCTTCCTGGACCTGGACTTCCCTCCCTGCACGGTCTCTTCTCAGCCTTCGAATCTTCCTCTCCTCGTTCTCTCTCCCTCCCTCCCTCCATCGCTATATCCCTCGGCCTCCCTGTGTGTGTCTTTCTGCCTCGGTCTGGGTCTTTGTCTGTGGTCCCTCCTCTGAGTTTCACCTCCAGCTGGGCCAGCTCAGAGCCACCCCACAGGTCTGCCCTGGGCAGGGAGGCGGGCAGGACGAGTAGCACAGCAGCAGTTGGACTCAAAGCGTGCCCACCCACCTCTCTGAGCCCCCACAAGGTTCCCGCTCTTGCCAACACAGCAGCCCCCTTGACCCTGGTCCCCAGCCTGTTTGTTCACCAGGGCAGTGCGGAGAGGCCCTGCAGCAACTTCACCGCCCCAAGCTTGGTGCTGGCAAGGGGCCAGCAGCCCCTGCAGTGTGCGGGCAGGCTGCCAGGCAGCGAGGCCCTGCCCCAGCAGCGCCACATCCTCCAGGCTGGGTCAGAGTGAGGGTCACAGGCCTGGCCGCCGGGGGTGGGAGCAGCAGGCGAGATCCCCACAACCCTGGCCCCCCAGGGTTCCCAAGCTGGGCAGCTGCTGACAACCTCACAGCAGAGACAGAGCCTTGGCTCCATAGGGAGAGGTCCCCACTCCTCAGGGAGCTTCTCTGAGAAGCAGGTGGGGAGAGGAAACACGTAAACAGAAGAGATACAAATGTATAAACACTGACTAGCTCTCCAATATACGCACTCAATAAGTACAACTGAACTGGTGGTTGTGTTAGACACTGAGTCAGCAGATGGCTGACTGGCTGGCTGGAAGGACGGATGGATGGACGGATGGATGGATGGACGGATGGATGGACGGATGGGAAGACAGATGAAGTCACTGTTCCAGATTAGCAGAGCCCATCGGTACATCCCACCCAGAAAACACCTTTTGCTGGGTTTCCTTGTTCACTAAAGACTGACTGAAGAGCTGGATTCCTTCCTTAGCCCCTGAATTTTTAACAACTTTCCGATTTCCTCTTCTCCATCCCTTTTCCTGCAGGAGAGGGTGAGAAGTCCAGGTCACGGGCATGGCTGGGTGGTCAGAAACCAAGAAGCCCACCCTGGCTGAGGCCTGTGCACCGATGTTCTTAAGGAAAGATCCGAGGAATCCAGGCAGGGTAAGTGCCGCTCCTGCTGCCGAGTTAGCAAAGCACAGGTAGTGTTTTGAGACAATCTCATCAGACAACAGGTATGGAACCTTCTTCTGTCCCTGCCAGGAGCCTCTGCCCTGTGACTAGGCTCTCTGAAGAGAACCATAGGACTGAGCTATGCAGGAGGCTGGAGAGGGGCCAGGAGCTAAGTGGAGGAGACAGGGAAGATGGGGCTGGAAACTCCCAGGGAGAGGAAGCTCTGAGGCAGGCCTGGCTGGATGGGATTAACCTGGGCACCCCACCCTCTCTAGCTTCAGTCTACTGGGTGGCTTCCAGAGGCTCAGGGGCCTGATCCTGGGTTGGGCCAAGTCAAGACATGAAAGACTCTGGAGCTGTGAGGCTCTTGGGACTACCCCATCTCACCCACTGTGAGGACCCTGGTCTTTCTGGGTGGCAGACACTGGGTGCCCCAAGGTGGCTGGGAAATGTGAGGAGACTGGAGGAATCGAGGGAGCCAACTGTCTAACCAGGCTGCCTCAACCCTTGTATTGTTGTGAAAATTAAATGAACTAACATATGTAAAGTGCTTAAAAACCTAGTTAGAACTCAATAAGTGTTAACCATAAGCACCTAGGATAGTGTCCAGCACACAGTGGGTACTAAATACTTGTCGAATTAATGAATGAATGAGTGAATGAATGAGTGAATGAATGAATAAATCCTGCTCCCTCTTAGCTTCTCTACTTCAAACACTGCAAGATACAAATCAATATTATCTCTATTAAGACAATATTGACATTAAGTTTATTCCTACCCCAGGGCCTTTGCACTTACTGTTCCCTCTGCCAGGAGTGATTTCCCTCACATTTTCACATGGTTCACTCTTTATTCAGATCTCTGCAACTGGACATGAGAAAGGACCCTGACCACTGCCTGTTGATAGAACACCTCCCTAAAATCATCTGGCCTTCCCCAGTCAAGGACGCTTACCAAGTATGTAATCACACACACACACAAACACACACATCCAGACAATCCTAACTAGATAGCCCAGGGCTAGGACTTGAGCCAACAAGGCTCTGGCCTGGCAGGTGGTCCCTCCCATTTGCTGATGGCCATCACTATCCATGTATGACAAGGGCTCACCCAACCCACAGAGGTAGTCCCCAACCACCCTCTCCTTTCAACCAGCCTTGGCAAGAACCACGGTACGAGCAGAGTCTGCTGGACCAGGATTTAAGAACCCTCACTCTAACACTTAAGGGGAAAAAAAAACTTTTAGTGAGCACTTACAGTGTGCCAGCCACTGTGCTAAGCCCTGTACACACTTGAGCTCATTTAACCCTCACAACAACTAAGCAAGGTAGGTATTATCCTTATTTTACCCCTGGCCAAAGCAGAATAAACTGGCTAAGTGCTTGGGCTACCGAATGAGATAGAGCTGCATTCAAATTTGGGTTCTTCCACTCACTTGCTGTGTGACCTTGGGCAAGTCACTGCAGCTCTCTGAGTCTGCTTCCTTCTCTGTAATGAGAAGATAAGACAGCCACTGCCTTTGATCCTTATGAGGATCAAAGGAGATAATGGATGAAAGTGCCGCGAGGTGCCAGGCATGCAGCCTTCAATCAAGGTCGGAGCCTGCCCTTCCCTCCTTATCTCACCAGTTCCCCTGCCAAGGTTTGCAGGCTGAGACTAGTCTCCTCATGGTGCCAGGCACAGGGCTGGGCACAGCCAGCACACACAGAATATTATTGCTGATTGGCAGATTTCCCCAAGGCTTTAATTGCAGAGAGCACTCTCTCTCCCAGGGCACCCAAGCAGGGGAGTCCTGCCCGGGGAGGCACCTGGGGGAGGGGCCTAGGAGGAGGCCCCTTTCTGCCTCTGAGCTTCTATCTTGTTTGGAAACCCTCACCACCACCATGTCCCCACCCTGGACTCCAGATCCTGACCTGGCTCACTGGGTCTGAGTTCCTCTAGAAAGCTTGACAGGCATCCTAGCTTCTCCAAGATCATGGCTACCTATAGGCCCACCAGTCACTCACCCAGTACCTGGAGCTCTGACCCTGTCCTAGCCCCTGAGCCGGACATGCCGTTTGCTGACAGACACCCCCCACACACTCACACCACCTACCCAAATTACCCACTCCAGAATTCCAGGCTCCAGTCCGCCCACTCCACAACCCTCTGGCCACCACCCATCTACCCACAGCCGTCCCTTGCACCCTACCCAATAGTCCCCAAACATGCACACTTAGAACCCGCAGCCAGTCTGCCCTAGCCATGCCCTCTGCAGGGCCCTGTAGCCTGGCAGAAAAATCACCAAGGCACTTTGACATTAATCAAAGACAAGCATAAATAAATATGTGTAAATCACATGCAAACCAAGGTAGAAATTTACATCTTTCACTGCTGAGTTACCATCTCCAGGCACCCACTGGGGTGGCTGCCTGCAGCTCAGGAGGTTTGGGACAAGAGCCCTCCCCCCCATCTAGGGGCCCCCTGACTGATCCCAGATTCACCACCTGAGATTCTCAAACTTCCAAGTTGGGAGTGTCAACCACCACTTATTGATTGCCTACTATATGCCAGGCATTCTCTTACGCACTAGCTTCTACAGGCATTAAAAGAGATAATATGTAAAGTGCTTGGAATGGTACCTGGCACATAGTAAGCACCCAATATATGTGGGCTATTATTATTAACATCATCTCTGAGCCTCAGTTTCTTCATTTGTAAAATGGGGATAATAGTTCCATCTAACTGCTCGTGTTTTGGTGAGGATGCAATGTGTAAACCCAGGTAGAAGCACAATTCCTGCACATAGGAAGCACTCAATAAATCTTAGGTGTTATTATTAAATAGTGTGTACCCATGCCAACAAGTTCTGGAAAGATATAGCCAATAGGAGGTAGTTGTGAGGGGTGAAGCAGAGAGATATAGGAAGGACTTTCACTATCTGTTTCATATATTTCTAAGGTAAAGAATTTTGACAAATGAACCTGTATTGCTTTTATCATCGGCAAAAACAATAAAGATATTTCTATTTGAGGAACAAAAACCCGCATTCATGTCTCAGTTACCTCCCACGGTTCTGCACCCTTCCCCACTCGGCCTCTCTTCCCACGTTCTCCTGGAAATCCGTGTTCCTCCAAACCTGGCCGGCTACCAGGTAGGCTTGACCGGGGATGGCAATTTTCCCTGGACACAACATTTATATTAATAACCACTTACATGATTCTCCCTCTCTGGCAGGAAGAGCCAACCTAGGAACCCTGGCACAGTTCCACACCAGCTAAGCCAGGCTTGACGTCTCTCCCCTGCCCTCTAGGAGCTGGGCTTGGACCCGGGGAGAGGTTCTCTTCCTTAGATTCGGTCCCACCCCTACAGCCCACAGAGCGCCTGTTATGTCTGGATCAGTGCCGTCCCCGACCTTCACTGCTCTTCTCTGCTCCTGTCAACAGCAAAGGTATCGGATCTTTGCATCTGTACATCTCCATCCTAGTCACGGATAAAGAACACTGGGCAGGACCGGCTCCAGAAGGCCCTTGTCCAGGGCACTCTGGGCCCATTGCCCAGCTCCCTTTGGCTTCTATCAACCCACCAGGTATGAATAAGAAAACGCCCTCTTCTCTGAAGTCCACTTCTCTGAGATCGAAAGCTAGTCTCTCCCCCTACCCATTTAAATTTAAAAAATTTAAAAAGGCCCTGGCCAGTGTGGCAAGAAACAATAAAGATATTATTGAGCATCATCCCATACACCAAGAGGTCACAGGTTTGATTCCCGGTCAGGGCACATGACGGGGTTATAGGATCAATCCCCAGCGAGGGGGTGTGCAGGAGGCAGCTCATTGATGTTTCTCTCTCTCCCTCTCCCTTCCTCTCTCTCTAAAAAAAATAAATAAAAACATACTTTTTAAAAATAAATAAATAAAAATAGCCCTGGCCAGTTTGGCTCAGCAGTTGGAGCGTCGGCCTGCAGTCCAGAGAGACCCGGGTTTGGTTCTCCCTAAGGGCATGTACCTCGGTTGCAGTTAGTCCCCGACCCTGGTTGGTCGTGCGGGTGGCAACCATTCGATGTGTCCCTTTCACGTCGATGTTTCTCTCTCTCTCTCTCTGTCTCCCTCCCACTCTATCTGAACAAAATATCAAAAAGTGTCCTCGGGTGAGGATTAAATAAATAAATAAATAAATAAAATAAAAATAAAAAGGAAATGAGATCCAGTGGCACAACCATGTGGTCAATCAATAGGTATTCTTGCCCCAGTCAGTTTGGCTCAGCGGTTAGAGTGTTGGCCCGCAGTTCAGAGAGACCCGGGTTCGGTTCCTGCTAAAGCCACGTACCTTGGTTGCAGTTTGTCCCCAGCCCTGGTTGGGTCGTGCAGGTGGCAACCACTCAATGTGTCCCTTTCACGTCGGTGTTTCTCTCTCTCTTTCTCCCTCCCACTCTATCTGAACAAAAAATGGAAAAATCTCCTTAGATGAGGATAAAAAAAACAAAACAGGTATTCTTTATTGGTACCACTGTAAACCAGGAAGCGGGCTGGGTGTTGGGAGACAGAGATAAGACAGAGCCAGCTGCCCCAAGAGCTCACAGCCCCGTGGGAGAGACAGGCACACAAAGGGTAATGACAACATGGCCCATAAATGCTAACACAGAGGTGTCTTCACAGCACAGTGTGGAAGCAGGTCAGAGGCCCAGGCTTCATCCAGACAGGGAGCAAAAAGACTTCCCGAACCCTCAGACTAGGACTGGAAGGATGTGATGGGGAGAGAAGGGCATCGAGGAGAGAGAATTGCATGTGCAACGGCAGGGAGCCGTGGGGCCTGGTGTGTTGGTGGGAACAGAAGCTCCATGCTGCGGGATTCCGAGAGCAGACAGGGGCAGGAGCACCGGGGGCTTTGGACCCGACGATGTAAACAATAGGGAGCAATGGAAGGCTTTTCAGGAAGCAAACTGACATGTCTGAGTTTTATCTTAGGGGAGCACTCAGAGTTAACTTGACAAAGAGCCTGAAGGAGGGGAGACCAGTTCTAGACCAGTCACTGGATTTTATGGCCTATTTGCTCCCCTTACACATTCTTTTTTTTTTTTTTTAATCCACTCAGAGGACACTTTTGCATTTCTCTTCAGATAGTGGGAGGGAGAGAGATAGGAAGAGTGAGAGAAACATCAATGTGTGAGAGACACATCAAGTGATTGCCACACACACGACCCCAACCAGAGCCAGGGACAAACTCCAAGTGAGTTATGCACCCTTAGTGGGAACCGAACCTGGGACTCTTTGGTCCACGGGCCGACACTCTAACCGCTGAGCCAAACCGGCCAGGGCCCTTTACACATTCTTTTAACGCTGGTTTTCTGGAGCCACTGGGGTGTAAGCTTTGGCTGCCCCTCGAGGTACCCAAAGTAAGCAAGCCAATGGGCCTACAACTGGAGGTAACTGAGGCAGTACCTAAGAGCCCTTCCCTGATAGAAAGAAGAGTAGGGATATGAGTCGGCGCATGCTCGGTTCTCAGCCACAAACCAAAGTTGAGTCAGGGGTGATTTTATCTACAATGACAAGTCCACCCCCAGGCTCAGACAGGTATTGTTCCAGGCTCAGCAAACGTCCCCAAGTCAGACAGATGTCCAGGGCCCAAACAGACATTGCCCCCAGGCCAGGAAGATGTTGCACCAGGCCCGGACAGATGCTCTGTCAGGTTCAGACACATGTCCTGGGCCCAGACAGAAGCTGTCCCGGGGCCAGATAATGTGCTGGGCTCAGCCAGGTGTCCCAGCCTCTAACAGATGTTGTCTCCAGCCCAAGCAGATGCTACCCTGAGCTCGACAGATGTCTGCCACCAGAGATACATAAAGATGCTAAGAGGTCCCTGGGAAAATATAATTTCTAAATCTTCCTTTTCCACTTTTACCCTCCACCTGCTATCCCCAGGAAAGCAAGCATGGAGTCCAGCCAACTCTCTCCAAACTCTCCCAACTTGTAACAGCCAAGGAGCTATGTCATCCTGTCCTTCCCCCTGACTCTGGGCTACTGCACGAAAAGGAGGAAGGCACATCCTGTGCGACAATGAATGAGGCACGTGAACAGGAGTGCAGGGCTCCTGTGCGATCTGTGAAGTGGTTAATAGTGATGCCCAGGCTACCTGAACTGACTCTGTAGGAGGTGAGGGCCCTGGGGGTGGGGGTAGAAATAACAGAAAGGAGTGGTTTAATGCATGCACCAGGCCCACTAAATCCTACATCAAACCCTATTCTCTGGGACTGGAGGAGAGGAGAAGTCCTGTGACCTCATTCCCACAGTCATATCTCTGGTCAACACCATTACCAAAGCTGGTCTGCATTAAGCTAGAGAGAAAGAGGAATTAAGGATGTCCTGACCGGTGTGGCTCAGTTGGTTGGGCATCGTTTCATGCACCAAAAGGTTGCTGGTTCGATTCCTGGTCAGGACACATGCCCGGGTTTCGGGCTCAAGCAGTCCCTGGTGAGGGGCACATAGGAGGCAGCTGATCGATGTTCTACTCTCATATCAATGTTTCCCTCTCTTCCTCTCCCTTCCTCTCTCTCTAAAAACCAATAAAAATATTTTTAAAAAGAAAGAAAGAGGAAAAAAGAGGCTGGCCCAGCGAGGACATAAAATGGGAGACAGTTCTATTCATCAGCGTGGTCCTGGATGGAAGAATAACTTTCCTTCCCCAAGAGCCTCATAGGGGCCTCCTGGACAGGAAAGGAAGAAGAGCTTCCCCTCTTGGCCGCACAGCTCCTATCAGGACCTACATAGAAATTGGGGTCCAAGAACTATGGGGTGCTGGATATTCCTGGCCCATGGAGGAGGCAGCCCCTAGACCTGGGATGGGGGAGTAAGAGGTGTTACAGTGAGAGCCTGACCACCTCCCCATCTACCTTAACGGGCCTCCACTGGACTCAATCTCTTCTGGAGGGGACTTGGGAGGCATGGCTCATGAATATGTAAATTAACCTTGAGCCACACCCCCAAGAGGTCCTATTGGGACTTCCCTCCATTTCTACCTCCTTCCCCTCTACTACCTGGAGACCTAGAAAGGTGAGATGTGGTCTTTAAAATCACTCTCATTAGTGTTTGACACAGTTACAAACACGAATGCACACACATTAACACAAACCAAGCACAGGCACCCTACACAAGCACACAAATACTTATGGGCGTCTGTCAAGTACAAACACAGGAACCCGTGCAAGCATGCCAACATACAGTCACCACAAACACAGACCAAGCCCCCAACACACTGCTGCAAACAGTGCACTGCACACACCCTCTTCCCCCTCCACCTCACCCAAGCTGCCCGCCGTCAAGTCAGCGCCAGCTCAGGAAGCCACCTTAGTCTTCTAATGATGGTGACAAGGACTTAGATTATTACTTGCTGCTCCCACCCCACCCTGTGGTGGTGAATTTTGCAGCCATCCAGATAAAGTGTTAAAAGAAAAAGGAAAAAAAACTCAAACCCAGCCCCAGCCTTTCAGAGTGATTAATCCCACTAATGATTTACCGATTTGCAGAGAGCGTGTTCTGCATAACCGGATTGTGGGCATTAACACCAGCTCAAAGACTGCCATTCTGCTAAAAATGAAAGTAAATTTCAAGAGCAACTGGCCACCCCTTATCTGAATAGTCTACTGATGCCCTGAGAGGACCCCCACCTCCACCCGCAGGCCTAGGGAGCTGAAGCCGGGGGCGAAAAGGCAAGAAAACGTTCATCCCTAAGAGCTCCTTCAGCTTCCAGCTCACCGCCCCTCACCAAGACTGAGAGGTGGGGAACTGGAGACTGAACGAGGGAGCCGGCTTCTTCCTCCTCTGCCAATGCAGCACCGCCCTCCCACCCCTCTGCTCCTCTGTTACGGGCTCTTTCAAGCACAGGAAGGACAGAAGAGGTACAGACACCTGGAGGCTCTGAGTTTCCAGGTGAGGGCTTGAGAGCTCAGAACAACAATCACACGCCATGTGGGAGAACTTTCTGGATGGTGGTGAGCACAATGAATCTGTTCCACGGACACCAACCTGCACCAAGGCAGCTGATGGACAAGATGACTCTGACACCACCCCCGGTGGGAATCTGTGACAGCCGGGACCCTGCCAGACTCTTCTAGTCAAAAACACATTCCAGTCCAGAACAACAGGGTATGGGCGTGGTCACTCCTGACATCGCTCAGCAAGAACTGGTCGGGGGAGCAGGCAGGTTCTGATCCTGCTCCCATAGCCTCTTACTCACCCCAGGCAGCGGCGGGGGGGGGGGGGAACCAAGCCACATTTTCCCTTTCCAAGTTTCCATCTGGGCAGTGATCTCACCCCACCTTCACAAGAAACCAACAGAAACCATCCTGCCCAGCTTACAGATGAGGGTGTTGAGGTTCACAGCAATCAGGAGGCTGACATTGGTCCAATGTCATCCAGCAGGCCTAAGTCTGAGCCAAGATGGAACCCAGATCTCTGGACACTCTGAGAATGCGGGATCTAGGGCATGAGAAGACTGGCAGAAGGGAAAAGTAGTGAGCTGTGAGTGCTGCCATCCTGCCCCTGCCCCTAGCCTAATCCACCCCCAGCCCAGTCCAACCCATACAAAGACCCAAAGCCCATGCACACAGGAGGGCATCTAAAGACACCAGCTCCTCCAGCAGCCTTCCCATGGGCCCTGACCTCCCTCTCTTTAGCTGTTCTCAGCACTCTGACTTCCAGGGATCCAGGTGGAGTGTCCTGAAGCCTGCCTCCCCCCAGAACTAAAAAGGCCTGGGGTCTGCAACTGCATCTGCTCTCAGCGATGCCTGGACTCTGAGTCCCCACTGACCGACTGGCAAGACACAGCCCAGGGGCTCACGGTCCAGAGGGGGAAGGCAGCCAGGCCCAGCTGCCCCCTCTTCCTCCCTCCCGAACACTGCTCGGTGTGCCATTGTGCAGGCTGGCCTGTCTGGAGGGCATGTCTAGAATATTACAGTGCCTATGTGGCCCAAAGGGTGCTGACGGGGAGTATGGTTGTGTCCTAGAGGCTGCGTCTGCATCTCTCAGAAGGGAGTGTGAATGTAGATGGCAGAGATTTGTGTCTGTAACTCGGGGCTCTGCAGAGAAAGGATGTGGGACTGGAGCTTGTGTAGTTGCCATTCATCCCTGCAGAGCCTCCCCCTACAGCCCCTCTGGCTTGGAGACCCCCCACAGTGAGGGCCCCATCTGCTGGAGGCTCGGTGACCTGTGTCAAATGAGCAGGCGCTCGGTCACACTCCAGAGCCTGGCGGAGGCTGATCCACTCTGGGAAAGCCCTGGCAACTCCTGGCCTGGGGGTGGGCTGGGCAGGGGCCCCGCTGGGGAGAGAGGCCTGGGAGCCTCTGAGACTGGCGGCGGCCTGGCTAGAAGCTGCCCTCCACAGACAAGGGAAGTGAAAAAAATATGAAAAGACAGGGCTTTGCTGCTTCCTTGGGACTACTGCTGCTGCCAAAGCACATAGCCCAAACTCTGGGCTGGGCATGCCCCTTCCTCTGCTCCTGATCCCTGCGCAGATGTATTAGTTCCTACAGAGCATAGGTGAGTGCATGTGCGTGTGTTTGTGAGTGTGCGTGTGTGTGTGTGATGTGTGGGGTGGGCCTCTCTGTATCTGTGCCGGGGTGGGGGGTGAGTATATATGGTTGGCTCTATGCTCATGTGTGTGAACATGAAGGTGTGCCTATTTGTATGAATTGGCATACCAGGTGAGACCCTCCATGCTTGTGACCCCAAAGGCCTGTAGGTCTCATGTATTTCTGTGTTGTCGAAGAAATGCCCACTTGAGTTTATTTCAGACTATGTGTAGGTTCTGTGTAGGTTCCCGTTTAGACACATGCCTGAGTTTATCATTGTGAATTGGTCTGTGTGAATATGAATATCTACAAATATCCAACCTAATGGTGCAAGTCCATGTGTCCCTATTGTGAATTTGCATGTTTGTCCCTGGGCTAAAATGTGTGCGTGTGTGTGTGTGTGTGTGTGTGTGTGTGTGTGTTCACATGTCTAAACCATTCTGCGCCTGTGTGAGTCAGCTGCGTGTCCAACTTTTGTGTTCCAAGTTCTCCCCAGGGTCTGTGAGGGTAGGGCTCCAGGAAAGAGGGGTTGTCTTTGCCAATGACCACGCCACAGTGCCCAGTGTGCCACAAAGAATCTCTGGGAGCAAGAGCCAAGAGAATATAGAGACTTCCTGGAGAATAAAAACTCAAATACAAGAAAATTTGACTCAAGACCAAACCCTTATCATTATAGAGAGTTAATACTTCCAAAGCAGAGAAAGGGATAGCATCCTTTCCTAGTTCACACTGCTGCTCACCCCAGGGGCAGCCTCTAACATTAAGAGGGCATCTAAATCATCTAAATAACATGCTTTGCTTCATCTTTGGAGCTTCAGAGCAATCCTGAGAAGCCAGAACTACTGTTCCTGTTTTAAGATGAAGAAACTGAGGCTCCGACAGGCAAAGCCACTAGCACAAAGTCACAGGGCTGCTAATGGGAATAAAGGGATTGACATTTGCTGACTGACATGCTGGTAACCTAGGAGCCTGGCTTTGCTACAGACAACCCTCAATTCAGCACAGACCTGGGAATCCAGCTTAGGAGCACCAGCTGGCCCTGGCTTTCTCCCAGAGAGCTACGAGAGATAGGGCGGGGGGCTCACTCTGCTGTGATGGCCAAAGACACTGCCTCCCCAGGTACCCCTCCCCAGCCCACTCAGGAGAATAATGAAGAGTGGGACCTTCATGGGTTCTATGCTTTCGGACAAGCCTTGGTCCTCTCAGTCATGCCCTGGTGACAACAACCTCAGTGCACTCTTACAGGGCTGACAGGTGCAGGTACAATGGTGGATGACAAGCACTTAGTAAAGCACTGTGCCATTGTTCAAGCCTCAGTGACAATTCCAAAGATTGGACATTACAACACCTGTCCACTGTCCAGACATTTCCCTTCCTCCAACAAAAACTGAGACAGATTCAAAGAATCACAGACCATCAGAGCTGAAAAGGCCTGAGAGGTCAATTGGCCCAAACCTCCACAACCTCGCTCTACGAACGAAGAAACTGAGATTTCGTTAGAGCAGGGAAATACCTTGCCCATTCACTGGGTATTAACAACAGAAACAAGCAGAGTAAAAGTCCTTTCTGCAACCCTCTCACCCCCATTGTCTCGTACCACCCTCTAACTTACCTCAGTAAAACACGTGGTTGCCTATGGTACTGTTATTCCCAATTTACAGAGAGGAAAACCAAGAGCTACAGAGACTGGACCAAAGTTATTCTTGCTCAGGAAGGAAGTGACAGATCCAGGTTAGAAACCCAAGCATCAATGTCACACAGGTCTGATTAGGGCTGGCATAAGACAAGCCTTTACTACAGGATTCCTAGCTTTGGTCCTACCTCCTGGGCCTGGGAGAGGACCCAGGAAAGCAAATGGATCAGGAGGTCTGTTACTTTATGATCATCTGAAGGAAAGGTGATTCAAGGTGACCACTTCCTGAGCCAGGCTCCAAGAAAACTCAGCATCCCTAGCTGGATTCAGACACAGCTCTTGAAGTGAGGGTGATACCTAAGGAGCCTGCTCAGGGCAGTGGCCACTAGCCAGACAAGGACCTTGCCCTGTCCCACTCCATCCCTTAGAGACCAGCCAGAAGCTGGTCTAGGGTGTTCAGAGTCTGGATGAGCACAGCCTGTGCCCAGGATGACCCTTGTCACTATGGACTCTGGGATCATCCCCATGGCAGCTGCCACCAGATCCCCCATCACCCTTCATACTCTGAGGCTTTCTTCCACAGTCCTGACTTGCCCAGTAGGGCCCTAGCTGGTCTCCCAGCTCTGCCCTGTGATCTGAGACCCCATAGCCCTGGAGTCTATTAATCCACTTGAGGCAAGATCAGGGAGAGTAAAGACTGTGCCAGCCAAACCTCAGTGTGGGGAAAAGGAGGAGGCCACAGTTCACTCCACTCAGCCTATAACTCAGTGTGGAATTTAGAGGCACAGACCAGCTGATGCTGAGGTCGGAGCACACTCAGGATCCTTCAGAGACTCCTCAAAGGGGGACGGATGAGACGGTACCGAACTTCATGCCTCACTCTTCCAATAAGGCCTTCTCTATTTCAATAGTCCCAAGCAAGTCGGGTTAGATCCAGCCCAGGGCTTCATTGCAGGCTGGACAGCTCCCGACTGCTTGTTGGATTTCTCTAAGAGCCAGACGCCTTTCCCCAAGTCCAAGCCACTCCTCACCCACAGCAAGTTTCCCAGGGCGTGACCCCGCCATGACCCTGGCCAATGAGCGGGTCAGGCGGGGAGAAAAAGAAGAGAGAAGGCAGCGTGGGATAGATGCCGGTGAGCCCAGTGTATTCGCCACCCCTGTCCGCAGCGTTTTCCCGGAGCCGCAGCCGAATACCTCTCACTCCGAAGAAACCTGGAAACTCCGCGCGGCCTGATCACATCGCTGCGGCCGGCCGTTCCAGCCCGAGCTGCCCGCACGGTACTCACCTGGGCCGCGGTGCCCGGGAGAAAGGGAACCCGCGTGAGGCGTGAAGCGTGAAGCCGGGGCGGGTCCGACTCTGCCCGCGCTGGACGCGCTCTCAGGGCAACGGAGGTCGGCGCAGTTGCGGCGCTGAGTCTAGAAGAAGAGGGGAAAGGAGACGCGCCTGGAAGGTGCGCCGGGAACAGCTTTATTCCCGTTGTAAACCGCGGGAGCAAGGCGGGCAAGATGAGCAGCCGCGCCGGAAACCCAGTCGGGGACCCACGCCGCCTCCCGCCGCAGCCGGCGAGACCCGCGGGAATCCTAGCCCGCCGACAACGGCACCACGGAGGGAAGAGCGCGGGGCTGAGCTGCTCCTCGGAGCCCGAGCGCCTCCCGTAGCCCGCAATCCTCGCCGCTGCCTCTGGCCTCCCAGGCGGGAGACGGGCGAGAATTCAGCTCGCGTGGAGAGTGGGACCCGCCGGGCTCCTAGCCTCCAGCGCAGGGGGAAAGAGGGGCCCACGCAGCCAGGACGAGAGGGGGTGCGGTCCCACTGCCACCCCCGCGCCACTCCCCCACGTGGCAGCCGCGCCCCCGGGGCGTGAGTGTGTACGCGGACGGTGGGGGGCCGTGAATGAAGCCCCAGCGGCCAATCAACACGGCCGGCGCGCGGGACCCCAAGAACGAGGTCCAATGGCGAGCTCTGAGCAGTCGGGCCGAGCTGCAGGCGGGCGCGGGGGGCGGGGGCCGGGGCTGGGGGGCGGGAGGCGGCTCCGCGGGCAGCCAATGGGCGGCAGGTGGGGTGGGGCTCCTGAGCGCTGAGCGGGTCGGGGCTTTAAGCCGGCGGAGCGCGGCGGCAGGGCCCGCAGACGGAGCGGAGCGGCGGCGGTGGCGCGGCGCTGGGCGCGGGGCGGCATGGCCACCACCGCGCAGTACCTGCCGCGGGGCCCCGGCGGTGGAGCCGGGGGCACGGGACCGCTTATGCACCCGGACGCCGCGGCGGCAGCGGCAGCGGCGGCGGCCGCCGAGCGGCTGCACGCGGGGGCCGCGTACCGCGAAGTGCAGAAGCTGATGCACCACGAGTGGCTGGGCGCGGGCGCGGGCCACCCCGTGGGCCTAGCGCACCCCCAGTGGCTACCCACGGGAGGAGGCGGCGGCGGCGACTGGGCTGGCGGCCCGCACCTGGAACACGGCAAGGCGGGCGGCGGCGGCACTGGTCGAGCCGACGACGGCGGCGGCGGCGGTTTCCACGCACGCCTGGTGCACCAGGGGGCGGCCCATGCGGGCGCGGCATGGGCTCAGGGCGGCACGGCGCACCACTTGGGCCCGGCTATGTCGCCGTCGCCAGGGGCCGGCGGGGGCCACCAGCCCCAGCCGCTGGGGCTGTATGCGCAAGCGGCCTACCCGGGGGGAGGCGGCAGCGGCCTGGCCGGGATGCTGGCGGCGGGTGGCGGTGGCGCGGGGCCGGGCCTGCACCACGCGCTGCATGAGGACGGCCACGAGGCGCAGCTGGAGCCGTCGCCTCCACCGCACCTGGGTGCCCACGGACACGCACACGGACATGCACACGCCGGCGGCCTGCACGCAGCGGCGGCGCACCTGCACCCGGGCGCTGGTGGCGGTGGCTCGTCGGTGGGCGAGCATTCGGACGAGGACGCGCCCAGCTCCGACGACCTGGAGCAGTTCGCCAAGCAGTTCAAGCAGCGGCGCATCAAGCTGGGCTTCACGCAGGCCGACGTGGGGTTGGCGCTGGGCACGCTGTACGGTAACGTGTTCTCGCAGACCACCATCTGCCGCTTCGAGGCCCTGCAGCTGAGCTTCAAGAACATGTGCAAGCTCAAACCGCTGCTCAACAAGTGGCTAGAGGAGACCGACTCGTCCAGCGGCAGCCCCACCAACCTGGACAAGATCGCGGCGCAGGGCCGAAAGCGCAAGAAGCGCACGTCCATCGAGGTGGGGGTCAAAGGCGCGCTCGAGAGCCACTTTCTGAAGTGCCCCAAGCCCTCGGCGCACGAGATCACGGGCCTGGCAGACAGCCTGCAGCTGGAAAAGGAGGTGGTGCGCGTCTGGTTCTGCAACCGGCGGCAGAAGGAGAAGCGCATGACCCCCGCGGCCGGAGCCGGCCACCCACCCATGGACGACGTTTACGCACCCGGCGAGCTAGGGCCGGGCGGGGGCGGTGCGTCGCCTCCCTCGGCGCCCCCGCCGCCCCCGCCGGCCGCGCTGCACCACCACCACCATCACACACTGCCCGGCTCCGTGCAGTGACCCCGCGGGCCGGGTCCCCGCCGGCGTGCGGCGAAGCGCCTCGCGGCCTGTACTCTTTTTGTTCGGTTGCTTTGGATTTTACAAAAAGCCCAGAAACTTTCGAACAAAACCAAACACCCGGACGACCTTCTCCGGCGAGCGGCGAAGACGACGAATAGGCTGCGTCGCCCGAACCCCGGGGGAGAGAATGGAAGATCCGGAGCGCGCCAACTCTCCCCGGGCATCCTGCCCGCCGCCCGCTCCCTGCCCCCATTCCCTCGACGACCCCCGCCCCTGCCCCCCGGGCTGTTCGGGGCCGGATCCCGGCAGCGGCCTCCCCACAGCGACAGGTAACGCGGTACGGGGTTAGGAATTACCCGGGAGAGAGGACGAAGAGAGAATGGTTCCCCGTCCCCTCTCCCCGGCAGGGATACCCGAGCCTGCGGATCGAGAGTGGGGGACTGTCACTTTATTCGCTCTATGCCTCTTCTCTCCCATGAGGATGCTCCCCATCCCCCTTACCCTTCCTCCGGGCTTGGTTTTATACAGTTTTTATTTATTCATGGAGCCTCTCGGCTCCTAGGGTCCTTCTAACTCCGCCCGCGCCCTTAATTTAAATCGCTGTATACTGTATTTATCGGGGCCCCGGAGGGGAGGCCGCGAGAGCCGCGTCTGTGTATAAAAGCAGGAAATAGCCAAAGCTTTAATCTAGCCTAATTTATTTTTCCTCTTACCTTCTTCACCCTACCCCAAAAGAGCAAAACAAAAAAACAAAAACTAACAAAAAAATTTCGAGTGTTCATTTTCGTTTCGTTTTATCCGAGCTCCAGCTCGGTTCCGGCCCATGCTGTAGGGGTCTGCGCTCCCACCCACATCCAGATGGGAAGGAGCTTCTGCCCCGCAGCAGACTGACCACAGCACAGCAGGGCCCCCGCTCCCCGCGGGGCCCTGCCCTCCTGGCCAGAAACGAACGAAACTTGGAAAAGTTGGAGGTATTTTTTAACCAGCTGTAGAAATAAGCCGTTCCCTGAGAGCCTTCTGCCTGAGTCCCTGCAGCTTCCGTCTGCTCCCTTTGCAGCCCCCTGGGATGCGGGAGGCTTGGGAGAGAAATTCCCCAAGTTTGGGGTGAGGTGGGAACCATGTAAATATGTGAGATATGTACACACTGGCGGGGAGAAGAAACATTTTGTGCTTGATTTTTATTTTTGGTTTTCCGGGTTGCCCTCAGTCCCCATCCTAAAGGATTTTGTACACCGACTAATCTGAAAAAGATATTTTAATATGATTTCCAGATTTCTGACCCATCTCTATTTATTTTCTGGATGTGTTTGGAGCTTCCCCCTTCTCCATTTCTTGTTTTGTTTGTTACAGTTTGAGTTTAAATTTTGTTATTTTTATTATTTTTCGGTACAATGTTTTGGTGCATTCTCTTTGTATCTTTATTGCAAAAAAAATAATAATGTAGACTGGGAAGTTCCCTTTATATTTATGTTATAGTAAATATTTTATTACTCACATAAACATGTACCCCAGGGCTGTGTCCTGTCCTCTTTACTACCAGGGCTGGGTGGGTTTGTGGGTAAAGTGTTGGGATACCCTGGCTCACTTCCCCCTTAAGTCCTGGCCTCACTATTTTAGAGAAAGGTAATCATACAAACCTTCCAGGCCAGTCTCAGGACAGCCGGCTACTTGGGCAACAGTTGGGCCCCTGCCTCCAGTGAGTGAGTTTAGGGAAGGTGAAGCTGCCTCGTGTCCCCTCCCATAAACAGACTCTCCTGAGACAGGACCTGGGCCGGGACAGTGAACTGCAGACACCACAATGAAGACGGTTCAGCCATTCCTCAGGAACAACTCCACTGCCCTTCTTATCAAGGAAGAAGCCTACCTTGAACTGGACCTTTAGCCTGGCATCTTTGTATCCCCACACCCGACAACCCAACCCCTGACTTTAGTGTCAGTTTGCACTCCGCATGTGGGGTCTGGGCCAACTTCACCATTCCAGGTTCTGGGACAGCTGGAAGCTGGATCAGGCCCCACCAGCCCGCCCCAGCTGGCTCTCTAACCTCAAGCAAATGATGCCGAAACCTACCTGGATCCCCTGGCAGTTCCCACAGTGGTCCTTCAGGAGCTGAGTAGACCCAGGGAGGGAGCCCTACCTGTTTGCTTCCGGAAAAGGCTGTCCTACTTCTTAGCAAACAGACCACCACCTCAACTTCTGAGTGAGGGTATAAACAACTGTGCCACCAAAAGCCCTGCCATCTCCTCTCCAGGGATGGATACCCAAGAACCACCCCCCGCTCCCAGGGAGTGATGCATATGCTTATGGGAGGACCCCACAGTGTGTAGTCATGACCTGGGTGCAGGGCATAGACATCCTCAGACATCCTCTCTCCAGCCTTCAGCAGCAACATGCACCCTCCCCAGAGTCAAGATGATAGTGGCAGATCAGTGTTCCAGGCCTGAAGCTCAAGACTACCAGTGTCCTAGCCAAGATCTTCCTTTAAAACAACTCTTTAAAATACTAGTAAAAACAGCCGTTTCCTCCGTAGATTCATTTTTTTTCCCTTTTCAAGAGAAACTGCGTGACGTTTCTTTTACTCTGAATGGAGACAAAGCTTGAAGGCACAATTAATTGATTGGGGGGAAAGTTGTGTCCCCAGTGAGGGTATATGTGTGGCCCCCCGCCCATCAGGGAAGCTGCCCACGCCCAAGCCTGTGAGAGGCCTTGGCTCCAGCTGAAGGCATCTAGGGTGATCAGAGGGGTGTTCCCAGGCCCCCAGGTTGGCAACCCCTGGCCAGGCTGAATGATTGTGCCATGCTGAGAGTTCTGGTGACTTTCTGGGCTCTGCCCGTCAATCTTGGGAGAATTGTCTCTGCAAGTACAAACGCCACCGTGGTTCTCACACGCTCAGCCTCTCACTGCTCCTTTTTGTTTTTCTCCCTCCTTCACTCCAACCTAGTGAGCAATTAGCCCTGTAATTGGCACCCATGTCCCAGCCAGTTCCCATACTGGCAGGCCAGTGAGCCTTCCCATGATTCTTAAAGAGGCGGCCAGGAATTTACGGGCCAGTAGGGTGACAGCGTGGCCCAGAGCATCAGGCCACCCTACCTTGGCCTCTCATTTCCTACTCCATGAAGTATGGAACTTCAAAGCAGTCCCACATTCCCTTCTTACGTCTCCATTTCTGGATTTGCCCAGCCTCAGGGCCCTGAAATGGGAGCACGTGAAGCTCAGAGCACCCTGTGGCCCGCGCTGCCCTGAGCTTCGGCAGGTTTGGAGGGTGGAACGGGTGACTGGGAAGACGGGGCCTTTCACTGGCCTCTGCCTGCAGCTGACACCAATTGATTGATTGATTTCCTAATTATCTGCTTAATCCTGTACAAGAGGATGGATTTATTATTTAAGCAAGTCAACTCAAAAACAGCAAAACAATGTGGCCTCCCAAGAACCAGCAGCAGCTGACGAGTAGAACAAAAAGATGAAAAAAAGTAGAAAAGGGGATGGAAGAAAATCTTCCACGTTGCGAAGATTTTGCTTAATGAGACACCAGCCTGGGACAACCACCCAGTAAGCAACCCCTGGTCACCTAGGCCCCCAGCTCCTTCCCCCAGTCTCCAGCCTGGGATGCGGGTAGGAACCACAGCACATGTGACCATATAAGGAGAAGCCATAGGGAGAGAAATATTTTACCCTGGAGTCTTACTCCCTAAATAGAGTTTAGGAAAGGCACAGTCAGCTGTGACCTTGACCGAGCCGTTTCTCCATCCCACATGCATGTGGATCTACCTGCTCAACTCCTGAGAGCCTCAGATGGCCTTTCGTTCGAGAGAGGGAGGAGTCCATAGCATCAACTTTGAGAAGCCCAAGCTTTCCTTAGCTGATTTGGAATCTTCTGACCCCATCGTCCTCATTTGAACAAAATTATCTTCTAGGATCATGTGGCCACATGTTCTGTTAGTTAGAGCGTCACTCTCCCCATGTGAACTTTTGTGTGTTGGTGTATGAATTTGTGTGTGCCACTGTGGCTGCAAATCCATAGCTGCTCCCGGAGGTGGGGTTGTGGGGAGAAAAACTAGGCATGCCGCTAATGCTTTGGGCTGGGAGAACATTTGCCAGGTGGGAGTTGGCTAACAGGAAGAAGGAAGGTGGCTGTCGTGGTCACCTGTGATCATCCAGGCAAACACAGAAGGTGCCCTGCGCTGTACCTCAATGACACCCACCTCCTGCACCATGAAGTTGCACGAGCTTATCTGTTGCCTGCCTTAGGTCTCGTGCAATCATCCCCTGACCCCAGGACTCAACTGCATGTCCACTGGGCTAGCTGACCCCAAGCACAGCTGGAGGTGTTTGGAATCAAGTCTGCTCTTGAGAAGCTCTGGGCCTGCATGTGGGAGTGTCAGGCCCCCCAGTGATGCACCCAGGCTCAGGCTCTCCCCAGCAGGACTTGAGCGCCAGAAAGGAGACCCACCTGACCAGGGGGAGGAGAGGAGTTTTGTTATCTGTCCCAACTGCTCCCCCTAAGCTTAACAAGAGTCATTCACCTCCACCTCCGGCTTAGTGACCTGCCTGGCATATTGAAAACCCTGGAGTTAGTGTTTGGCTAGCCGATCAGGGCTCTTCTTGCTGCCTGGGAGGCCTCCGTGTGGAAGGACTGCCCTCTATTGGTCCCTGCGCTGGGTCATGGCAATAGTCACCAAGGCCACCTCACCGCTTGAGTGTCCCCCCAAAAAGTCAGCTTCAAGGTGCCTACCCTCTTGGAGTACCAGGTAGAGCAGAGGCAACCATCACTTCGAGGATGCAGTCCTGCTTCACATACACACACAGGCTTGCCAGAGACCCTTCTCCACCTCCACCTCGGGCCCCGTTCCCACGGCCACTCTTGGAAATTTGCCATCACAGCTTCCTCCTCTGTCTCCCACTCACACCCATCCCCGTCGCTTCTGTCGGCCAGCTAAAACCCCAATGCACACTCCCGCCAGCTTGCTCACTCACACACTAACACACGCGTGGTCACACCCACACCACTGTTTGGCCCTCCGGTACCAGTTTTGTGGTCTTTGCTCTCCAGAGTCACGGAATACCTGGCACTTGTCATATTTGATTAAGCACACACAGTCATCCTTTGCAGCATTTGACAAGGTCCCCCTACTCTCAGGATTTCCAAGCACTTACCCACAAACTGCTTTCCAAACACATCCGGGCCCATCCTTGCTGTCAGCTCCTCCCAGCTCTCTCCTGCTCCCTCCAGATAATTAAAGTTCGGCTGTGTGTTTGTATGTATGTGTGAGCTTATTTTTTAAACACACACCCCCACATGTACATATGCGTGTATATATACAAACACACACAGCAATTAGATCTATCCATTCCTGCCATCATTCCTCTCGTGCAGTAAGACCTCATCTACTCACATGTCCCCATATCACCACACAATAAGCCCAGCATCACCTAGTCACGGGCTCCTGATGTCACACACACACATACACACACACACACAGGCACTTTCACAGTTACCCACCCCCAGCTCCCTGGTGTTTTTCCAGGGGCACAACCCACCTCCAGGGGGTCTGAAAGGGCTCCCCTAACATGAGCTAACTACCAGGAGGGCTGTGCTTCAAGGCGCCCCACGCACACACGCCCAGTGGACGTGTCTCCGGCTGAGCCTGACCAGGGTGGGTCTCGGTATTATTAGGCTGCAGAGACAGCACGGAGGCATATGGTCTCGTACACAAGAAATAATGTTCATGTTAAATCAGACCTCATGCATAATGCATGGTGGCTGATCTCACATTATTTTGGGTGTTCGTCAAAATCAGTGTTCTTTCTTGTGAGGGCTTCTGAAAAGAAGGGGGGAAGGCGTTTGCTAATTGCACCTGCAGCCTGGACCCAGGGAGCCTTCCTCTGCCCCACTTCACCCATCAGTGGGTCTCATCCCTCTGTCACCTCTGTCTTTCCACATGGAAGGAGGGGCTGACTCAGGTTTGTAGCAGGCGTAAGGCCCCGTGTTATTTTTATTTCTTTTCTCTCGGCTCTCTGTCCCCAGAGGGTTCTGGGGAATAGCAGTGGCTCCGGCATTCTCACACCCGATTCATTTGCCGTTTTATGAACTCCCCGTTGATTCATCGCCTCCCTAAGTCAATGATTCACTCCTGATGGCTTTTCAGAAATCCTTCTTCCGAGGCTCCAGATTATTCAGCTCTGAGCAGGAGCAGACCTGGACCCTGCACTGCTGCTGTTCCCCTTGCCTAGGGTGGGAAACCGGCCGCCTTTCCCTGGGGTGGGCTGGCCTGGGAGGAGGGAGTGCGCCCTCCACGCAAAAGCTGCTGGAGTGGACCCCAGTAGCTCCGAGGCAGACCTGAGCCTCCAGCAAGGCCCCCAGCCACTGTGGATCACCTGCTTTCTCCCGTTGTCATCAAAGTCCCTGGGGAAGCTCTTCATGGTCTCAGGGGGAGGCGGGGAGTAGAATGGTGGAATGCAGGGGCTGAGAGACCGGACAGACCTGAGTACAAATCCTCTCCGCTGTAGGACTTCGGGCCAGATCCTTACCCTTTCTGTGCCTCAGTTTCCTAATCCAGTGGCCATGGCCGTTCCTACATCAGGGAGCTATTTTGAGAGTTAAGTGGGAGGATGTACATAGAGCGCTTAGCATACGTAGGTGATAAATGAATGAAAGTTGCTCGAGTGTGGGGCCTGGGCAGTGCATTGTACAGAAACAAGCGAGCAGGGAAGAAAACCAAATGTAATGAACTTTTACCACAGACCCCTCTGTCCAAGTCGCTTGGGCATCATACCTGTCCAGCACTTATTTTATTCTTTATTTTCATTATCTCACATTAGTTATTTCTATTTCGCAAATAAAGAAACGGGTGACCAGAGAGTTGCAGTGACCTGTGCAGAGCAGAACCGGATAATGATAGAACCTGGAATCAAATCCGTTCTGCCTGACGCCTGGACAATGTTCTTTTTACATTCCCTGCTGAGAACAGCACTGCCCAGGGTTGGGGAGCGTACACAAAGCAGAGGTGGTTCCAGAACGCAGGACCGGGCCAGGGAGAGAAGCTGCAGACCGAGGGTGTTGGGGCTGATTGGCTAGGATGCGCCCCCCGCCACCATACTGCCATCAGGTAAATCCCATGAGGCTCAAGGAAGCTGGGTGACTTGCCTGGGATCACCAAGAAGGTCGGTAAGCCCTTCTGATGCATTCAGAGTGCTGCACACCGTAAACCACATAGTAGCTAAGAACATGGGTCCTGACGTCTGCCCAGGCTTTCACCCTGCTGTACCTCTACTACTCATGCGACCTTGGTCAAACTACTTAGTTAGCTCTTGTCATACCTCAGTTTCCACATCTGTCCAGATAAAATGATAGTGCCTGCCAGGCGGGACTGCTGTGAGTATTCGATGAGAGCCGATATACATAAACACTCAGACGAGAGTCTGGCAGATGGTAAGTGCACATTAAATGTCAGCTATAAAATTAATTTTATATGTACAATATATATTATTATATTATTGCTGGGCTGAAGCAGTACAGAAAAATAATACCTGGTGCTTTTTCCCCAGGATTATTTCTCTTCCTTCTCAAAACCACTCTGGAAAGACGAGTTCGAGCTACCCATCCTCAGTTCGCAAATGAGGGAGTGGAGGCCCAAGGATGTTGAGGAACTCGCCCAACATGACCTGGAAAATCAGTAATGGGTGCAGTCTCTCAACCTCTTCCCTACTCATGGCTCTTTGTGGCAACCCCATGTCCCCAGTAATGTACACTGAGCCTCTCCCAAGTCTCTGTGCTGGGTCCTGGGGAAACAGCACTCAGAGGGTCAGGAAAGTCCTTATAAAAGGTGGGACCATTCGGCTGGGTCATGAAGAATGAGAAAAGGTTTGCCTCTGGGGCTCCTGGCTCAGGGCTGACCCCAAGGAGGCAAAGCCACTCAGCCCCGTGCCCTCAGACCCCATTCATTCCGCCTTCCTGAACCTTCATGCCTCTTCCTGCCCTGCTCAGGACCTTCCACCAGCGGGCTTTCACCCCACCCTTTGACCCCAGCACAGAAGATCCAACAGATTCAACTCAGGATCAAGGCTCTAGACCCCATGGAGCCACCTACCATGAGACTAAGTCTGACGATAGAGTCCTTCAGGTACTGACTCCTGGTTCTCCTGCAGCCCTGCCCCAGGGGCTGACCGCCAGGGCATGCCACAGGGCATCCTGGCCTCGAAGGTGGGGGTCAGCTACCTGGGTCCAGGCCTCGCTCCATTGTTCATCCTTAGTATGACCCAAGTTGGGTCATTTGTTATCCCGGGAACTCGATATATTAAATGGCCATTCCCTCATTTAAGCATCCATCTACCCATCCTACATCCATCCATTTATCCATTCATCAACTCACCCACCCATCCATACAACCATTCATTCATCCATCTGCCCACCCATCCACTCATCCATTCATTCATTCATGCAACCCTCAACTACCTCTTCAACCACCCACCCACCCATCCATCCATCTACCCAGCCACCCACCACTCATCCTCTCATCCAACCATCAGTTTAACAATCAGTCCCTATGTTGAGCGACAGGAATACAGACATAAAAAAAAAATATTAGTCCTCATCCTTCTAACACTCCTAGATTAGCTTCTTCCCCTCCCTACCTCTCTGTCATCTAGGGTAGGCATGTGAGGGCCCAAGTGGGATCATTGTTTGGGAGGGAACAGTGAAGTCTATTGTTGCATCTGTGAATTTTGTGTGTCACAGAGCAGTGGAAACCTCCAAGCCCTGCTCATTTCTTAGGGCCTTCCGGAAGAGGCAGTCAGTATGGGCTCTGCCTGACCCTAGGACTTCCCTTAACTCTAACTTCCCACTCCAGAGATGCCAGGTGCTGACCTGAACTAGAGGGATTTCAAAGGATTTGGGGGAGAGGAAAGAGCTTGTGAGCATAACTCTGCCAAGACCGAAGATCACCGCTGGGACTGTTTTTCTGCCAGGAACGGCAGCAGCATCTCAGCCCTAGGGAGATACAGGGACATGTTCTGGTCCCAGGCCTGTCTCCATCTAGCTGTGTAACCTTGAGCACATCCCTGCCATTCTCTGGACCTCAATTTCCCCACCAGTGCAGTGTGAGGGCTGGTCTATGGGTCCTCCCAGCTCTGAGATGGCCCCTCTTGATTCTCAAATCCTTTCCAGCCTGGGTGGGCCTTCCCCTCTGACAATGGAGCCTCTCTGACCAGCCCACACACAAGGAGGGGTAGGAGATGACGTGGTCGGTGTCCAGGGCCCTGAGTCCTCTGGCTATTCAACCCTCCCTCCCCTGACACAAACAACCCTCAGTCACCTCCCCCTCCCACCCCCCAGAATCTGGGCACAGCTGGGGCTTGCTTTGCCCTGGCCACCCCATGAATCACCCCTCTATGGTCCCCCGGGGGAGTGGTCCAGGGAGCATCCTACGCCCCCTGCGGGGTGAGGGCCAGAATCACGGCCCTCAAGCAGGCAGTGTCTACAGGAACAATGGAGGCCTGTGGCTGACAGCCGGAATGCAGCCATTGTCCTGCCCTAGCCCCCAACCCCAAGGCCTCAGGTCCCCAGGCCGGGCAGGCCGGCGTGGGTCGGTGCGTCAGGCGCTCATGTGCCAGGGCCAGTACACAGGGCCTGCTGCTTCCCTGCTCTAGGTAGGCTGGCTGGTGGGCTGATGGGCCAGACCCCACCTCCACACACAGCCTCACAAAGGATCCCGTGCACAGGGTGAGAAGTAAGACAAGACAGAGCCCAAGGAAGCCAAGCCAGCCTCCAGCCCACTCATCCCCAGAGTACCTGGAGCAGCCTCAGAGAAGGGGCCTTGAAGCTCTGAGACCCAAGCTATACATCACAGTGGGGAGGGGGACCACATTAGAATAATGCAGGATTAGAATGGGGTTGCTATAGCGACGTATTAGGGCAATACATCTAGGGAGTCCCGGCCCCTTGGTGATGTATGACTCTGCTCAGCTGAGGGGAGCAGGGGGAGGGGACCTGTCCCGCTGCTTCCAGGGGAGAGCAGACACCAAACATTCTCTTTATTGGACTCCAAAAATAGGCTTCTCAGAATCCTGTCAAGACAGAGAGATACCTGCCAACCCAAGCTCCAACAACCCCACTTCAGTCCATGCTCAACTCCGCTGCAACTGCAAATCTCAGCCCCAACCTCAGCTCCAGCTCCTCATGCCCCTGCCACCCTCAGCCCAGCTCCATCTCAGCCCCTCCAGGTTCTGTCCTTTTGCTTCAGTGCTAAGGACCATCCCGCACTCTCTCCCAGCATCCAATGGGCTTAATAGAACTGTATCTGGGGAGGGAGGGGGATTGTCTAGAAATACTCCTCAGTCAAACCACTCAAAGCTGTTGATTTGAAAGACGCCGGAGACTAAGTCTGAGGCACACATGCTGTTTGTCTCCTTCTCACCCACAGGCTTCCCCATGCCAGCATCTGGGCACACACCCCCATCCAACCCAGGTCTGGAAATTTAACTTCCCTCCACATACTTACAGGGCCATCAAGGGAGTGTGTGGATGATTTTTTTTTTTTTTTAAGTGTATGGGGCTTCCAAGAAAGAACTTATTTATAAATCTTCACGTAATATTTTTCTTTTTAATTTTTTTCTTTATTGATTTTAGAGAGAAAAGAAGAAGAGAGAAAGACATCGATGAGAGAGAATGATTGACCACCTCCTGCATGCCCCCCACTGGGGATCGGGCCCACAATCTAGGCATGTGCCCTGACCAGGAATCGAACCAGGAACCTCTTGGTGCATGCATGGGTCGATGCTCAACCACTGAGCCACACCAGCCGGGCTCTTCAAGTAATGTTTGTAATGTTATGTGTCAAAGGCCATGGGCTCCCTTTAAAAGTGCTGCATTAATTTGTCCCCAGCCCTGGTTGGTTGTGCAGGTGGCAGCCACTCGATGTGTCCCTTTCACATTGATGTTTCTCTCTCTCTCTCTCTCTCTTCCTCTCTCTCCCTCCCACTCTATCTGTACAAAAAATGGAAAAATGTCCTCGGGTGAGGATTAAAAAAAAAAAAAAAAGTGCTGCATTAAGTCATTTGTACCGGCTTGCCCCATCTCAGAGGCCCTGGTCCTCAACCCCCGGGGAACTTTAGGGAAAGATTTTTTTGAGATAAGTCCCTTTGCTATATCACCTGAGCCTCTTGGTAAGGAACAGGAGCAAGGATCAATTACCCCTTTCAAGAATCATCGGTGTGCCTGGCCGGTTTGGCTCAGCGGTTAGAGTGTCGGCCTGCGGACCAGAGAGACCCGGGTTCGGTTCCCGCTAGGGGCATGTATCTCAGTTGCAGTTTGTCCCCGGCCCTGGTTGGGTCATGTGGGTGGCAGCCACTCGATGTGTCCCTTTCACATCGATGTTTCTCTCTCTCCCTCCCTCCCACTCTATCTGAACAAAAAATGGAAAAATGTCCTCGGGTAAGGATAAAAAAATTTTAAAAAAAAGAATCATCGGTGTGCCTATGAGTATATCCCTGTTTCTGTCTTGACTTGCCCTCTGTGTATCCACGTCTGTGTGTAATTCTCATCGTGTGTATGTGTATGTGTGTGTGCACGCACACACGTGCCCTGCTTCCTCACTGAATGGCATTTGTAGTTAATTCAACTGATTACAAAAATTACACAACCCAAAAGTATCTTCCTTTTTTCTTTTGAAAGTGACACTCTGGCCCTGTGCCAGAGAGCGGGGTGTGGCTTCAGGCCACACTGGAAGATGCTGACCATAGAAATCACTCCCTCCCGTCACAGGAGGGCACAGGTCATAGGACAAGGTAGTGTAGAAGGCCTAGCTCTCTACATGTGCACATGTCACAGGACACAGGTCATAGGACAAGGCAGGGTAGAAGGCCTAGCTCTCTACATGTGCACACGTGTACACTCCTGCCCGTGAACACACATAGACACACACACATGTATACTGTGGCCCTGCTCTGGTGGTGTCTCCATGATGGAAGAAACAAGATGCATCCTTGATTGGAAAGAACCGATAAAGGAAGTTTCTTCTCTCACTATCCTTCATCCTCTGGGTGCCTCCGCTCTCATACAGACGTATATGCTCACACACAGCATGCACACACATTTACACAGAGCAGAGGGAAGACAAGGACTGAAAGAAAGAAGGTAGGTGAAGACGGAGTGTGTGCCCGGAGGGCAGTTCCTGGGGTGGGGGTGGCAGCGTGCCCAGGGCACTGAGTGGGCAGGAGAGCTTCATGGCTTCCTCTCTTCCCTAGCCAGCGACCAAAGGTCAGCCCAGGCGGCTCAGCCACGTGCGGTCCATCCACCCCCGTCGGGTCATGTGAGACCAGGACCAAAGCTTCATCAACACACCATTGTCCTCCAGAGCCCAGCCTTGTCCTGAAGAGAACAAGTCCCGTCCAGCCCAAGGCTAGCCATTGCCCCTGTGGTGCCTAGGCCTAAGGGGACCTGCTGAGGGGATCTCTCGGCCCGACCTGAGGACAAGCTGGGTGATGCTCGACGGGATCCTACCCCTCTGTGGGGCTTTCCATCCCCTTCTGAGAAATGGGACAGAGCAGCTTTCCATTTGCACTGAGAGCCTGGGGGGAGCAGGGGAAGGAAGGACCCACTTTCAATGTTCCCTCCAAGGGGCACATATGCCATCCCGTGCCACCACCGCCACCCCGCCCATTCCCCAAATGCTCTGGAGGGGAAAGAGAGCAGAGCAGAGAGGGCCGAAGAGTCGCCCTGAAGGTCATCTTGCACGTCAGCACTGGGATGGGCCCCAGAGCCCCTTGCACCCTGGCTCCCAGCCTGGACCACAACACAGGCTCCATTGACTCCTGGGCACTCTCTTTCCCAAGATGCATGCAAAGCTGTGGGCTCGTGGTTCCTGCCCACGGGCCCCTGGCCCCATAGGACCCACCCAGGGAAGAAGGCCAGGGCTGGATGGATGGATGGCCATGGGTGGACACAGTTCCCAAGGAGCCAGCAGAAGGGAGGGAGAAGGGAGGGATGGGTGTGCACCTACACCAATCCCCTGGATCTGGGCTGAGGGCTCCCATGGCCAATCTCTAGGCCCTGTCCTGCCTGACCTGGAGCAGAGTGGAAGATCTTGGGGACCCAGCCAGGACAGACTCTCTGCCCATCCCTAACCCATACTTAGTCCTTGCAAAAACAGGGATACCCCGCCCCCGCCACTGAGACTAAACCTGGGGCAAAGCCAGCCTGGCCCACCTTCTGTCTCCCACAAGGGAAGTCAGGTGGGGAAAGATGGGGGAGGAGGGTTGGAGGAAGGCCGGGGCTCCAGGAAGGGGAGGGCTGCCCCAGCAGGATGACAGAGAGATGATTAAACCCACGGAGAAGATTGATAAGGGAGCTAAACAGCTGCAGCTCTGCAAGGTGGGCTGGGGACAAATCTCATCTTGTCCTGGCGGCACTCGGCGCTTTGGGGGGCTGGGCCAGCAAGACTGAGCTCATGACCTACACAAGCTCCGAGCAGGGATGGGGGTGCTGCTCCCACCTTCTTCCCCCCGGGCCTCTGAGGATGGCTTCCAGAGCCCTCATTCCTGCCAACCCAGAGCTCCCTCCCCGCCTCACACCCCTCTGCACCTGGGCAGCCTGCCCCTTCTCACCAGTGCCCCCTTCACCCACAGCATCTCTGCCACGGCTCTCACTCTCGTTATTATTAGATGTGATTTAAAGCGGAAATGCTTAGTCAGACAAACCAAGACTCCCCAGACAGAGAGTGGGAGAGGAGGAGAGTCCAAGGGAGGTGGCCCTCTCTGGGCAGGGTCGTCAGAAGAGGGGACATGGGGCTCGGAGGTGAGCCGCATGTTCATCTCTCCTGTTTCTCCAGTCTGTTCCAGGCCGAGGAGCCTCACAGAGGCTCTGGGACCTCCTGGCCCCTTTTCTGACCTCCACCCGGCCTTTCAGCTTCACCCTGTCAGTCTCTTATCTTCCGTGGCAGGGAAACAGCCCAGGGTCCTGGAAGTCCTGCAATCAAGGTGGTTCCCCTGGGCTGTTTGCTCACACCAGGGCCCGTAGTTCGGAGATGGAGAAAGTGCATTGCTGGGGCCCCGGCCCCCACGCTGCAGGCAGAGCACACGGGCATTGTGCATTCACACCGATGTCCAAAGACACAAGAAATCAGTGGTAGGGAGCACACACTCATTCCTGCTTCCACCTTGCCCAGAAGAGTTCGGTGAGCAGGTCTGCCTCTGCTCCCTGGGTCTCTGACTCTCTGGCAGGGAGGAACTGGGCATTGTTGCCAAAAATAAACGTTCCCTCTCCCGCTCCCTGGCTCCTGGCTCCTGGCTCCTGGCTCCCGGCTCCCGCTCATTAGGATGCGTGGCGTTTGGCTGCGGTCCCACACCTTGCAGCTCATTATAAATATGCAGTCGCTGCTGGCGCTACCCCAATCATCTCTGCAATCAGAGCTTTTAATTAGGTTAATTAAATTGTATCAAATCTCGCAGGGACGCAGTTCACTGATGCTGATGAGGCAGCCAAAACAGACCCCAGCTCCTCCGCTAATGAAGGCCGCTGCCTGCCTGCGCAGTGAGGGAGCCTGAGCGCATAATAAACGGAGCGTCCTCTGGGAGGAGCTGCTGCCCAGGTCCGGAGCTCCCAGGACGGCAGGGGGTCGGCCTCAAGCTCCCCAGGCTCCAGCTAGGCCAGAGCTCCCAAACGGGGGACTCTTCCCTTCACTGGAGAAGGAACCAGGGCAGCCTCAGGAGCCAGGGCAGGTGGACAAGTGTCGGGGTCCTGAGCACCTGCCACCCCTACAAGGCAAACTTAGGTGTGCCCCCAAGAGCCACTGCCTCCTTCTGGGGTTCCTACTTTCTCCCCAGAATAGGCCAATAAGGCCTGGACTCTTCCTACACACACGCCCCACCCCACCCCCGTCACTGCCCCTCTGGATCGTCTTATTAGCCAGGGAGGCCAGGCTGAGACTAGAAAGCTCAGCAGCCGCTGCGGCCTAGTCTCCATCTGCCGGGGAGGCCATCTGCCCCCGTGGGGAGCGGGGGTGGTCTGCAATGCTACCAGTCAATAACAGCAGGGGGTGGCACCCCATCTCCATGTGCCAGATGGACCCCACATCTTCCACCTACCACTCCATCTAAAGAGCCCCCTTTAAGGGACCCTGGCCCTTGACCTCCTGGGATCAAATTGGCTCCCTCCCTGGCCCCTGCCCACCTGAGCTGACCGTCCCAAGCACTGGCACCCCACTGCTGGCCGCTGGAGACGGCAGGCTCCAGAGCTGGCGGTCCCTGCAAAGGTCCCCCTGCCTTTAAGCAGAAAGGCAAGTGCTGCCACCTCCACAGGGGCTGTCCCCAACCCCCTCCACTCCTCCGGCACGGGCCGGTCTGTCGCAGAGCAGTGAGGAGATAGGATGGGGAAATTTTCAGTGCTCTCAGGACATGCTGTTTCTGCTGTAGAAGCTATTTTTTTTTGGTTTGGAAAGGTGTTTTTTTCCACCCAGTAATGTGAAAACATGAAACCTGAAACCAACCCCCCACACTTGTCACCTCGGAGCCTTCGGGGTAACTAGGAGAAAGCTGTAAATGAGTCAGGCTGGTTCAGAGCAGGGGGTGCTGCCCCGAAGGCACCACAATTTCATTAACACTTGTGATCTGAGCATGGCCGTCAGGTGACAGACAGGAGGAAAGGGCTTCCTTCCCACCCTCTTCACCCCAAACAGTCCCCAGAAACACTCCTCTTGCCTAGAAATAGCTAGGTCCTGGCTCTGTTCTAGACCAGCCCCTACTACCACCTACAGAGCAGGGGGCCCAGGACTGTCCTGCCCTGGCTCCGAGCAGTATGCTTCCCTCCCACGAGGGGAGATGGCGACTGCCATCACTAGGCCATCACTAGGGCAGGAGAGACGACAAGGAGAACTGGCTACAAATGCTGGTTAAGAGATCTACAGATTAGCCCGGCTGGTGTGGCTCAGTGGTTGAGTGTAGACCTATGCATCAAGAGGTCGCTGGTTCAATTCCTGGTCAGGACACATGCCCAGGCTGTGGGCCCGATCCCCAGTAGGGGGCATGCAGGAGGCAGCCCATATATGTTCTCTCATTGATGTTTCTCTCTCCCTCCCTTCCCCTCTCTCTAAAATCAATAAAGAAAATATTTTCAAAGAGAGATACAGACTAGACAGCACTTCCCAAAGGTAATGATGATGCACCCAGGAATAAGGAACAAGGAGCTGGGTTATAGGGAGCCTGAAGAAGCGGGAGAGACTTCTTTCCTTTGACCAGAGTGGTTTAAGAAAGACCAAGCGGTAGTATGACCCGGGCGGTCTCTTCAGCCTCCTGAGTGGCTGGCTTGGGAAGGAAGCTCTCTGCCCTGTTGGAGTTTCATAACTTCTCTCTGATCCTTCCTGGCACCTTCTGCTGAGACAGACCCATGTTGCTGGGCGGGAGCCCTGCCAGCAGGGAGGCCCCGTGACCTGGCTGGCGAGAGGGTGCACCCTCTGACCCCAGGAAGCAGCTGCACAAGCCCAAGGAACCTGCCAGCTCAGCCCCCAAGTCGGTATTTCAGGTCCGCCCCCAACCCCTCCACTCACCTGGGGCTTCGGGCCAGGGCTCCCACCCAGGCTTTGGCCCGCCCTCCCCCGACACCCTGGGCCTAAGGCTCTGTGAACTGACGCCCTGAGAGCTTGAGGAGGAAGGGAGGCCAGCACCATACACCCACTTGCCTCACTCGTTCGAGTCCCGACAGGCCTGGCCTCGCCGGCCTCCACAGGTAGGCAGAGTCTGCATCTGCTGGCTGCCTTCCCAGCGGAGGACGTGCAGCTCCCTGCTCACTGCCCACCGCCCGCTGTAAACACTCCACATCGCACGTGGGAGCCCCCCTACCGGTCTCAGAGGAACCACGCTCTGGACAACCTGGGACTTCAAGACATTTCCTCCATGGTCCTCGCTGGAAATGCAAGGGGAAGCCCAATCCTTGTCTTGGGACCACACTAACCTCAAGCCAGGGGGGCAGGGGCAGGAAAAACCTTTTTTTAACAAGAACTCTCCCTGTGGCATTAAGTCCAATAAACAAATATACACGAAGCACCGATGGAGCACAGGAGTTTCCGACAGAAACAAAATGTGCTAAGTTGGGTGGACATCAGCACCCTGAGAACTCACGCCAGAGAAGGAGCAGCAGCTCCACCTACTGGAGCCTTTCCCACTGTCACCAGGAAATCAGTTCTCCAGTCACAAAAAGATTTTCTTCAATAAAGTTAGGGCCTGACACTCTCCTACTTTGGTCAGAAAGGCCCAAGCTGTGGCAATGGACCGAGTCTGCTGGGGAGGCTGGGAGGAGGAGGGAGGTTCCATGTCATCCAGGTAGCTGCTGCTTTGGAGACTCGAGTTGCACAAGAGACGTGAACCACACAAGTTCTGACTCAGAAATGTTCCCCACCTCCGTGGGCTGCCCACATTCCTTTTGGCACACGCAGCTAGGGCAGGAGGCCAAGAGCTCAAACCACCCTTGGGCCTGGAGCGGGGCATCTTAAGGAACCAAGCAATGTGCCAGGAGTCTGAGGTCCCACCAAACACCAAAGCCATCAAAGGCCCTGGCCTGTTTTCAGAACTCCAGGCTCCTTGAGGCTGAAGCCTGCCTCGAGTTAGTCACAAGGGACACCCAATTTCTTCCCTTAGAATCCTTGGGCTTCAGAGACAGCCCTCAGTGCGACAGCAATTCCAGACACCTAACTTTATCCCCTACGGTTAAACAGTCTAGAACTTCTACTACTCTGGATGGACTTCCCAGATCCTTGGGCCTGTGCACATGCCTCTTCGAGCATCACTGGGTACCTACCTACCACGTGAGGACTTGTGTGAGTGTAACCTCTGTATGTGAAACCTCACTGGCGTGTTCATGTACCACAGGGTAAGATGTACACGTACCTGTTTATGAGGCTGACCAGTATGTGCCTTGTGCTGTTTATTAACCTGAGAGCCGACGAAGTGTGTGTGCCTTTGTGTGGGTGTGTGCTTATGGAGAAGGCATTTAGGTAAACTCTCCCATCCTCCACTTTTCGAATGAGCAGAGGCAAGGGATAGAGTTAGAGCAGCAATCAAGCTGCTTCGTCCCAGGAACAGACTGCTAATTGGTCTACTCACTCTTCTGTCCACCACCTATGTGGTGAGTTCCTTCCCTGGCTAGGACTCAAGTCTCTATGTCATAAGACTAACAACATTTACTCAGCACCTCCCCAGAAGGGAGGTCACCCGAAGACTGGGAAGCACTTACTTGCCAAAGGAGAAAGCTGCTGGCTGCTATTTCCCTGGCCCTTCTTCCTATTTTCCAGGGCCCCCAGATCTCAATCCTGCTGGGTACACCCTGAGGTAACAGGCTTCCATGTCAGGCTTTGTACAGGAACTTAGCGGTCATGGAAACTTAAGATTTAACAAATGTTTTCCCCAATCCTTAAAATCCATGCATAGCTGTTCCCCCTCCAGGGGACTGAGTTGTAAGCAAGCCTCCCAGAACCCTGCTCCTCCCACATTTCTTCTGAGCACGCTCAGTTCTGCCCTAATGGCCTTGACCTACCATCCCTATATGGGCAGGTTAGGGAGGAGATGGAAGCTGCCACACACACCCTAAGGGCCATTTCTCCAAGGTGAAGAAGTGCTGTCCCAAGCCATTTATAGCCTTGGATCATGAGTTGGCCATGAGTGCAGAGGCCAGGAACATAGAGCAGGTTCTTGAGATTTGAGCTTCAACAGAGAAGAGGTGCCCCTGTGGGTTGCTAATTCCAACGGTTTCTATCTGCAACTGCAAAATGTGAGAGAGAGAAAATTCTTCCTTGGCTAACTTCCAAAGCCACCTGCATATCCAATAAATGCAGAATGAATGAGGGTAAAATCAGTCCATCCACCAGATAAAATACGATGCAAACATTAAAAATAATATATATTTTAACTTTCACTATGGTCATATATTACATTGCTGTTTTAAAATGTAGTCATGTACCAAATAAAATACAGCAAATGATTTAAGTGAAAAAACTAAAATATAAAATTGTTTACTATAATTACAACTACAAAACACAAAAACATACACAAAATCGGGCACACACCTTTACCAAATGGAGAGAATAAGCCAGAACGCTCACAAACTGTTTCCCTCCACGGTCCTAGTTCCCAACATGTAAGTATGTAATACTATTTGTCATTCGTTTTTGAATAAGTATTGGAATTAGGGATGAACTGATTTCTCAAATTTGCTGTAATGACATAGTTAAACTTCATAATTTAAAAAAAGTATAGAAAAATAAGACTTATTTCATAACCCCCAAAAAAATAAGAAGGGAAAAGGGGCATTAATGTTGTTTATATCAAATGTCAAAGCTGCAGTAAATTATAATTACAAACAAGAAAACCACGTCATTTACACCAATGGAATTTGAAAGTACTGGGAGAAAAGAACATAGAATTCTTTCCCACGCGGAATGACAAGGCTTATCTATAACACTTCAACGTTTCCGACGACTCTGAAATTTGTAAATGGCTGGGGAGTTCACTGTTTCTTTCTTCACCTTCACTTTCTGAGTTTTATCCTATAAAAGAGTAAAAAGGTTACCAGTAGACAGTAGGGAGGGTTTCGTAAAACAGGAAAGTTCATAAACTACCTACTAGGAAACCCTAATTCTGCCCTTCTCAAAGCGCAGGAGACAAGCCCAAGCACCCTAAGGCATCCCCAGGATGCGCCAATCAACCCCACCCCCACCCCGGGCATCTACAATGGTACGTGTGTAGAGGTTCTTGGAAAAACTGTGAAGAAAGGTACTCAAATCATTTCTTTTTTGGTAAGGCACAACTAAATGACCTGCAAAGCTGAAGACTTTGACATTTAGAGGAATCATAATATGAAAGGGGCATTATACATTCCTCAACTCTGTTATTTATCTACACATGTTGCCTATTTTTAAACACCAATGAGTGACACGCACTGTTTTGTTAACCTGTTTAAATGTTAAAGATAGCTGCTCATAAGCTATAAAGTTCATATGCTACCCGATCCTACCCTTTGCTGTTCCAAAGCACTGCCTAATAAGCCTCTTATTACCTTCTTAATCAAGGCACATTTCAACACTGTCAGAGTAACACACACTGGCTCAAACCACGGCCCCTGAGGAGCAGACATTTTCACTGGGGTTGATTTACACACAGCTGAAATCCAGTCTCAGTTAAGACCTTCACAAGGGGGAAAAAAAATGGAGGCCTAAGGCTCTCTCCTCACCAGAAGGTCTTTGCGTGTTTGAATCTTCTGTGCAATAACGAACAGTTGCTTCTCGCGTTCAATCCGCTGTGTCAGGCAGTTATACTGCTTTTGCCTTTCTTTAGCTATCCGCTGCAGAGGAAACACACACTTTTTCAATAAGCCACTTAACAGGATAAAAATGAATAAGAAACTGTTTATTAATCCACTTACACCCCAATGCATAAATGGTTTCACCAACGCCCTTCTTATTCCAGAATCGATACTATAAGATACTGTCAAGGATACTATAAAGTTGTCCATTTTAGGAACATCATATTCTAGAGCTGAACAGAACTTTGGAGACTTGCCCGGTACACATGGTTCACCTGGAGCAGTCAGGACTGTCCCAAGTCTCACAGTCCTCAGGAATCTTTCCACTACTACACTAAGCTGCTTCAACCTTTCTGTGAGTGTCCGGTTACCTGAGGTGCTGCGAAGATGAACCAGTACTGGAAATCCTACACACAGTGAGCAGAGAAAAAGAGAAGGGCACAGGCAGTGTGCAGTGCCTGGGAACCACAGCTCTCAGAGAGCAGGACTTTCTCAGCGGAAGCTGACCTGAAATTCCCACTGCTGAGGACTCCTCAAAGACCAGTGGCCCTTCCATTTGGGAACACACACACCTCTGAGAAACAGACAAAAGCTGTGGATTATTTCTTGAAATAAATGTACTTATGTGTGTACAAATTTGTAGGGCTTATTCTCTCAAGAAACCCCAGATCAGAAAGGCAGAACTAAATGATCTAAATTCGTACACATATACCTATTTGCTCAAAATCTAAGTGTGGGAAGAGAGCGTTCAGAGAATTCCTAAAGCCCATTCATGGATTGCCCAACCCCCTCCAACATACAGAATGAACATTCCTTTGCAATCCACCCACCAGTAGTGTCTTAATAAAAATAATTCTGAGCCCTGGCCGGTTTGGCTCAGCGGGTGGAGCGTTGGCCTGCGGACCAGAAAGTCCCAGGTTCGGTTCCCGCTAGGGGCACGTACCCCCAAAAAATAATAACAACAATAATTTTGCTTTACACACAACCATGGAAAGAAAAACCACCACTAGACAAAAATGGCAAGATCCAAACTTACCTAATTTCTCAAAAGGTAGGTTAGTGAATTATTCTACACAGGAATTTGGAACACTCGTCTCCTTAGGGACTACCACAATATTTGAAAAGTGTCAGTGACACAGCTAATTGAAAATACAACTAATTGGCAAGCAAGGTTATCACGGGAACACTAGTCAGCGGCTCCTCAGCTGGAAGTGTTATCTGCATAGAGAGGACTATTACTGGGCCACAGACTTCAACAATTCCCTAATTCTAGCATAGTCTCTCAGCAGTGGTTTCAGACAGCTTTTGTTTTCACTTTATTGCACAGACTGTCAAATTTATGGGATTACCCAATATAGTCAAACTAATTAGGGGTATTTATATTACTAAAGCAAGTTTAGCTGCCTCTGAGCTAGAGAAACTGCTGTGAAATTAAACATTGGAAGCAAAGCTGATGCGGTGTAAATGATTCAAATCAAAACAGAACAGCTGTCTGACTGAAACACATTGACAGCATTTTTTTTTAAATGAATCAGTCAGAAGTGAGAGTTCAACTCCAGAAGGCTTTGAGAAAAAGCATGTCTTCTGCACAAACCGTTATGGTGATGGAGACTACCACAAGGAAAAGTCGATACAAAATCTGAGTACAAATGCACCATATGAAAGATTTTTTGATATGTGTATTCACTGCTTTAGGTTCGATATCAAAGTATACCAGATCCCTTAATCTTCAGTGCCCCCTCCTTTCTCAGTATTTTAAAACTGTTTGCACCTGTTACAAGCATTGAACGCACAAAGCCCAGGGTCAGAGTGATTCAAATGCAGGTCAAAAGGCCAAAACCTAAGCTCCTGATCACTATGCTACCTGTCCTCCAATCTTAGAAACTAAGAAACTCTCCTCCACTCCCATCCACATCATCCAACCCTCCTACTTTTCTCAGGGAACTGATGAGTTTTCCACAAATAATTATATTAAATTCAACGCCAAAAAAAAAAAAAAAGACTCTAGATCCCCCTAAATTCAGACCCAAAGAAAAATGGAGTAAATTACCTTAAGTGGAGCCTGGTGAGTAACTCCTTTCACTTTCTCCTTCTGCAAGGTCTCTAACGTGGGTCTATTAAAGACTCTGTCCACTAATTCCGGAGCTGTTCGCAGGTGAGTTGCAATATCAAACCGTTCAACTAAAAGTCAAGACAATCCTTAAGGCACTGTCTCTAACACCAAACAACACAGACAAATGTGCTAGACTGTCCCGGGAACCTTCAAACATTTCATACCTTCCTTTTTAGTGTCAAAAAAGAACACATGCTTATTCTGTTGCTTCCCCTGGAAATCCAGCAGATGGAGCTCTGATTTTAGCCTTTCAATTTTCTAGAATACAGAATATTGTCCCATTTTATATTGGATTCTTGTACAGTATCAGAAATGAACTTACAAAAGTTTAAACCATTTTACATCATTATCACTAGCCAGCAAAGAAATGGCTTCATTCTTTTATTTTTTTATTTTTTTGTGGTACATGCCCCTAGTGAGAACCGAACCCGGGACTCTCTGGTCCGCAGGCCGACGCTCAACTACTGAGCCAAACTGGCCCAGGCTGGCTTCATTCTTTTAAAGGAAAGAACCGGTATATTTTCTCAAGCACCAACTACATGCCAGGCTTGGCATGATCAAAAACTCATTTAATCCTTCTAACAATCCTACAAAACAGAAATGAAGAAAAAGCTCCACAAAGGTAAATTTGTCCATAATCTTGGGGCTAATAAATGGCAGAGCCAGAATTCAAATTAAGTCTGTCTCATTCCCTGCATTCAACTCTTTCCACTCCACCATGCTCCTAAATCCCTTTCATAATTAAGCATACTTCAAGAATGTAAATGCCAGAAGAAATCAACGTATAACTGTAGACTGATGGATTTATATTGCTCTTCTTAACCAACAAAAGTACATCAGAACAAAGAGCTTTCCATTGTTACCTTAGCCTCTGCAACTCTTTTCATTTCTATGTATTTGACATCCTGAGTTCGCATCAGTTTCAGTTGTTCTGGAGTTACTTCTTCCTTAGTCTCCTGAATAACATGAACTCCATCCTAAAGTCCAATTTAAAAGATATATTCCCTGTTAGATTAAAATTATTTCTAAGTTGCAAACATAGTTCATGGTTGGAACAAAGACAAACAAAAGCTTTATGCAATAGCAATTCCATGTACTAGGCCCTCAAGGTGTATAGTCAACCTAGCACCTCCACTCCTAGAACAGCTCCAGGCCTAAGACAACTCAGAGCGGGGGGGGTGGGGGGGGATGCATGTTGTTCATGAAGGGGCAGTTCTGCCTTGAATACTGGCCAAGAGTAGCATCTGGACCAAGTGGAGAGACTAAGTAAAGGTCAAGATTCTTTCTCTCCATGTCCTCCCCCATCCTTAATTTCTTTATTGAGTTGGAGCTCAAAACATCAACTGATCCATTAGACACCCACCTGGAGTTTAACGCGAGTCATTTTATAGTAGAACTCATCTGGATTTTTTTCAAGAGCTTTTTTTCGGAGAGCTCTGAGGTATTCTTGCTTCTTCCGGTAGTCACTAAAAAGCAGGTTAGAAAAGGTTCATAGCAAAAAAGAAAAACACAGCACGCAAACTGTACAAGCATCTAAAGTCTGCACAAAATGAAACTCAAAAAAGCCAAAACAATGACAACATTTGATCCACACTCCATTGTCACTGATGTTGAGCTCCTGTCTCTGCAGGTCCTCTCCTGGCCCAATCCAACCTGTAATTAACTGTTCCCATCTCACACATGTTTTAGTGCCACTTACATCATTACAAGGAGAGACCAAGCAAAGCACAAATTAAAAATGGGTTCTGATTCAAGTTTGGGCACCAAGTGACCAAATAACTCAGAAATGACACAGTGCAGTACAGCATAGTGACTAGAATCGTAGATTCTGGAGCCAGACACCCTGGATTCAAACTTTTGACTCCACCACTTCCGGCCCAGTAATCTTGGATAAGTTAGTTAACCACTCTGCATCCCCATTTAATTTGTCAAGTGGGTATGACAACATAACAAAAAGTGGGTAGTACCCCAGAAGGCTGTTGGGAGGAATAAATGAGTGTAAAAATCGTAACTCTCCCAGAATACTGCCTGGCCCAGGAACAGCCCTCAGTTGTTATTATTACTTAAACAGCTCTGGGACCCAGGACAATCCATCACCCACCATCTGTACCAGGAGCATAAAACGGACTTCAGCTCACATGCTAACAAAATAACATGGCTAACAAATAATCATAAAGTATTTTGCAAATAAAATGCTAAAGAAGAAGAATGGGGATAATTGTTTTATAACATGTTTTCAGAGTTCATTATCACCCACGCTCAATCTCATGAATCTATCTTTCACATCTCTCATTCCACACCACACACATGGTGATGTAAGAGACTCAACAACTGGAATTTTAGATTATATCTCGCACTTCAAGAAAAGGAAGAAAAAAAAGACTCAGCTTTTGGCTCAAACACCAAGGCAGGGGCAAATCAAAGCCACTATGAGAAAATGATCTGTAGCAACATAATAAAAAATTCACAATGCAACTACAGTTACATAAATAACACTATGCCTAAACAAAGACAGAAGTTTAGGGTCAGAGACAAGTATCTGACAGGCTGCCAGAGCTTTGGCCATTTTATCAATGGCAGGATATTATCCCCTGATGGACATGCAGGCACTTCAACTGCAGTGTGGGGAGGTTGGAAGCTTTCTTGGCAGCATCTCTACCAGAAGGACTAAACTCACTTTGCACGAAGTTTGTAATCTTTCTTTTTCTCCAGCAGGCCCAGATGTTTTCGAAAGCCAGGCTAGAAGACAAAAGAAGGAAAAAAAGTGTTAGGTTTCCTCACAATATAATGGCAACAAGCATCTCTGGAGTGCTCAGTAAATCCATGTCCTTGGAGCCAACTTGCTACCCTGTTCCCTCCCCTCCCCCAACCAAGCTCTGCCCAACGATGAGAAGAACTGTGCAGGCGCCAGAGAGGTCACACGCACTGCCATAGTAGGCTTCTTGGCCTATTAAGGACAGAGAAAGGCAACAATGACTCGGCACTAAGCAAGCAGTTGCCAGTTGTACTAAAATTACTACAGACTTAATCCAAGGGTTTATAAAATACTATGAAGGGAAAATATAGTAACAGGCAACTGTGGTAAGAGAGCTAAATTTGGAGTCCAGAGAACTGGATTCAAATCCAAGCTTTACCTCTTAACAATCTGTGACCTTGGGCAAGTCACTTAACTTCTCTGAGCTGCTGTTTCCTAACTATAAAATGAGAAGAACAGTATCTACTTCTCATGGTTATTGTGAGGATTAAATGAGCCTCTGTAAGTGGCAGTGCCAACATTTGGCTTGGCACATAGCAGGTGCCCAGGATATCTTTACTGTTATTTTTGTACCTTTGGTACAAAGTATAAGAGAAAACCAAGGATGACAGAATGGAATTTCTGTGACACAGAATTTGGACAGCATGGGAGATACAAGGATTACATCTTGCTATTACCTTTCTACAAGCTATCATTTGTTGAGCAGTTGATAGAAATCAGGGTCTGTGCTGGATGCATTTGCCTACATCATCATAACAGGTCATGCTTATTAAGTACTTACTCTGTTACAAAACAATCTGCTATGCTCGTTACTTACGACCACATTTAATCCCCACAACAATCATGGAAAGTAGGTAAAGCAGACAAAGAAACGGTGATCCCAATATTCCAAAGAGGAAAAAGGTTTATAGAATGACTTGCCCAGGAACACAGAACTAGTAAGTGGTAAAGCTAGAACTAGAACCCATTGTACATAGGGCCACAGTCTGTGCTCTTCCCCTCCCCAATGGACTGCATCCTCTTCTGTTCCGAATAATCTCAGCTTCTGAGGAAGTGCATACACCTCTCTGTTGTTTAAACTTGTACAATAATTTTGATGGGCTTTTAACAGTCACTTTCTTCATCTTTTATCTCTGAAGTGATGCAATAAATAATTCAATATTTAAAAATAACATCCAAAACCTCTCCTGTTAATTTTTATTTCAATTGCAGCAAACAAAGGGAGGTTGACACAGAGAGGAGAAAGAAAACTCTAGGGATCAAAAGGACAACACCATGAGGCAGAAATCTTGAAAGCTGCCACATCCATTCGAATGAATGTGCATTGGCATTATAGAAAAAATCGTGGCACTGAAGCTGAAATCGTTCGCATAATTACACATCCCCTTCCATACAGAATATCTCTGATAGCATCCCACTGCCTCAGTGAAGGACCTATACAGTAAAGTGCAAACTTGACCCAAATAGTGAGTGTTCTTGTCAAAGTGTGTACCAACCTTTCCGGCATGGCCTGCTCCACGCCTCTCCCATGAAGACCCTCTATTCCTACTCAGACAAGGTCATGTCTTATTCATGAGCAGCCTTGAAAGCCCTCTGTCTTCTCTATTAATCCAAATCAACTACTTACAACTTTGGACATACTACTCAATCTCTTTAAGCATCAGATGCCTCATTGTAAAATGAGGACCACATCCACCTATGAGGATGCTGTAATTTTATATGATATAATCCTTGTACACCATGTTGGGCTGTACCTACCATATAGTCAGTGCTCAAAAAGTGACAGCTATGCCCTGGCCAGTTTGGCTCAGCAGTTAGAGCATCAGCCCACAGACCAATGAGTCGTGGGTTCAATTCTGGTTCAGGACACATACCTCAGTTGCAGTTCAGCCCTGACCCTGGTCAGGTCGTACAGGAGGCAACTAATCGATGTGTCTCTCTCACATCAATATTTCTCTCTCCCTCCCTCCCTCTCTTTCTAATGATAGAGAAAGATCCTCAGGTGAGGATTTAAAAAAAAAGTGACAGTTATAATCACTGCCTTCCAAGTCCAAGTTTCACCTCGATGCTTTCTCTCATCATCTCTACTCTTCCCACTCAAATTCCTCACTTGGCATTTTTTATATGCCACCTCTTATAAAGTAGCCTCTTTATTCATCTTTTAGTAGCCTCTGGATTCAAAACACTTGGTCTGATTCCTGGCTGTGCCACTTGCCACCTATAGCCGTCTGTCTTTGGGCAAATTACTTATCTAAGTCTTAGTTTCTCCATCTGCAAATGTGAGAACACAACAGTACCACTTCCACACACTGCTGAAGTTAAATGAGATGATGAGAGGACAGCATTTTGCACTTTAGTCCGGCACTTTTATTATTACTCTCAGAGAGAGCCACGCACAGGTCCAAACAAGGTGGCAAATTACACTATTGCTCCCAGCACACCAGGGAGCACACATCAAGTAAACAATACATGTCTGATAAATGCTATTAAGCAGGAAGACTTAACAGTGGTTAAGAGGCCTTAGTTCCATCCCACTGGTTGGCAACACAACTTCAGACACATCTTCTCCCTCTTTCCCACCTGTAAAATGAAGCTGGAGCAGGTATCTCTAAGGACCTTTCTGGACTGGGTATTTTGCGAGTCCCACAATTAGTCTTGCAGGTTTAGGAGTGGAATAAATTGATTCTGCATACATTAAGCAAATCCCTACTCAACCTCCCCCCAGGGAAGTCCTAACACTGTTTATTCAGCCTGAATTTGGCGTTTGTACTGGGCAAGTCACTTTGGGTTTCTGGACCTGTTTCCCCATTTGTATAATGGGGATGAAAAACACCAACATTACCGGGTGAGACATAAACAAAAGCCCATGATGACACCATATTGACAATACCGGTGTTCTTCGGTCACAACCCCCCCCTCCGCTGCGAGCGGAGCTGAGCACCTTTAGATGTGGGCGCCAGTTCTAGTCGGGGCACTCACTGGCTGTGTGAGCTTTGACCTCAACTTCCGCAGAAAAGGTCAAGCCCTTCATACATAGCACCCCATTTAATTATCTCATTGAAAACTTGCAAGGTAGCTCTGATTACCCCCGTGCTCGACCCAAAAAACGACAAGCCTCCTCTTCCCGGAGCCGCGAGGCTCCGCCCCAGCCAGGCCGCGTCATTACCATGTACTTGCATTGATTTGCCTGCAGTCTTATGGAGGGGATTGGGGCGAGAGAAGCACAGGCGGCCACGAGCCGGCGCTCGTGGATCCTGTGCGGCCCTACCTGGCTTCGCTCTCGGTGTTCCCGCTGTCGGGACTTAGCTGCCTTCCGAAAAGCCGCCGCCATGTCCGCTCACGCCTGGGAAAGCTCAATAGACAACGCCAGTGCCGCACCACCTCAGTCGCCGCGTCCACTGATCCTACAGGAAACAGGCCTAGCCGCGGGAGGCTTAGGACCGCCCACTTCCTCTCCGCAACCTATGCGGCGCCTGCTTTTCCGGAAATACGTCCTCCAGCAAACGCGTTCGCCACAGGCTGCTTCTGGGAAGTGTAGTTCTCTAAGTCTAGTCTCGTGACTCGACAAGAGCCAGTTCTTATTCGCCAGAGCTTGTCCACGTGTACCTCGCCTTCGCGCTCGGCTCCGCGTTGGCACCTGGGAACACGTGTCTAGCACTGCCCATGGTTGAGCTGGGCTTGGAGTGTGCGCATGCGTAGTCACCTAGGGCTGTTCGCCTGCTGTATTTACGCGGTGCCTTTAAAGTCAGGAGCTGTGTGCATTTTACAGTGTTCTGGAAAAGCACTCAATAGAGAAACAACAGACCTTACAATCGTGTCTGGCCCTGCCACTTACTGGCTGAGTGACTTTTGACAAGTAACTTGACTTGAATGAGCATAGTTTTTCTCATCCATAAGACAATAATATTAGCTTGCACTGCTTGCTTCATAGGGCCATCAAGGGGCTCAGATTGAATAGAGGAGTCATATCATATCATGGCAGTAGTTTTAAAGTTCTGAGCCTTACACCCTCAAGAGAAGGACTGGTTGACAGAAAGTGTCAGAAGCAGTACAATATAAATTATTAGAACCATAAACCATGAAGGTGTGTTCTGATCCTAACTACTACCAGCCAAGACAAAGTGAGCTTCATTCAACCTTGGTCTCCCCCTCTGTAAAATTAAGGTAATAATACTATACCCACAGAATGGCTGTGAGGATTAAATGAAATACGTTTAAAATGCTGTGCTGCCCGGCCGGTGTGGCTCAGTGGTTGAGCGTTGACCCATGTACCAAGAGGTCACCGGTTCAATTCCCAGTCAGGGCACATGCCCAGGTTGTGGGCCCCATCCCCAGTGGGGGTATGCAGGAGGCAGCCAATCGATGTTCTCTCTCATCGATGTTTCTCTTTCTCCCTACTTCTCCTTTCCTCTCTCTCCAAAATCAATAAAGAAAAAAAGTAAGCCCTGGCTGGTTTTGCTCAGTGGTTAGAGCGTCGGCCTGCAGTCCCTAGAGACCCGGGTTCTGTTCCCGCCAAGGGCGCATACCGCAGTTGCAGTTTTTCCCCGGCCCTGGTTGGTCGTGCAGGTGGCAGCCACTCGATGTGTCCCTTTCATGTGGATCTTTCTCTCTCTCTCTCTCTCTCTCTCTCTCTCTCTGTTCCTCTCTCTCTCTCCCTCCCACTCTGCCTGAACAAAAAATGGAAAAATGTCCTCTGGTGAGGATAAAAAGAAAAAAATTTCTTTTAAAAATGCTGTGCTCACAATCAACTGGAGCTATTACTGTTATTATTACTAAAATTGACTGTAAGAATAGAGAGAGAATTGGGCACAGCACAGCACTCCAGAGGCATTTGGTTTCTTTTTCACCACGTAAAGCTAGCCTTCAGTGAGTTCTGAAATTGCACCCATTTTACACAACAGGGCTCACTTCAGCTGAGGAGCTCTGGGGAAATCCTCTCCTCTGTCCCTGGAGGTGAGAATCCAGTAGCCCAGTGGGCATGAAAAAGCTGAAAGTAGCTGAGATCTGCAGTGTAAAAAGTGTTTTTCTGCCTCTGAGTCTGAGCCATGAGCCCCAACTAGGGCCACATGCATTAACAAAGTTCCATCTCATTTGTTACTTAACCATTGAAACATAAGGCACTTCGTGATCTACCCGATGCCCACCTTTCCAGCCTCATCTTGATTAAGGAGCCCAGTCATCAGGCAGAGTGACCAGGTGGCAGCCCCAGTCACTCCTGCCACTCCCCCTGAAGAAAATATTGAATGATGGGTAAACCCAGGAGAAGACAGCTCTGCACACTGGAAGGGGGAAGGAACCCTAGTCAGCCCAACGGGTAAGAGTGAGCAATATACCCAAAGAAGGAAAGAAGTTTTCTCGCTAGGGGAACAAGGGCTTGTGGTTACAAGCATCACAGAGTGATTCAGCACCCGGAGGAAACCGTGAGAGTCCTGTCAGTCATCACCCAAGACCTCCTTCTGAAAACTCTTCCAAGGTGACAGAACAGATGGGAGACCCTGAACAAGCCCCATTCCACCACAAAATAAGGAAGGGTGTGTGGGGACCTCCTGGGTGGGGGAAGGGACAACCAGATCTTACTTACCCTAGCCTAGTCATCCAGCACTTAGGCTCTGCTTCCAGCCCCAGCTCAGACACACCTGTTCCCTGGAAGGGGGGTAGGGGGGAGAGACTGATGGGAAACAGGAACAGGGAGTCCATGTGACTGATCCCTAGAGCTCCCTGGGGCACGTCCTCCTGGGTCATTGGAAATAGAGCAGGCAGGGAAATGTGAGCCCACTGGGGAGCTGCAAATGGAGAGGGGAACCGAAGGGGCACTTAATAGTTTAGGCATCAGGAACAACATGATAAACAGCCCCTGCCCTACACTAGTTTCCCTTCCCTCAGCTGGGCCAAACCAGAAATCTCCTAACTTTTTCTGGCCTCCAGACTCCAAGTCCAGCAGCAGAATCTTAACACTTGACCATGAAAGGGAGTGTGTGTGTGGTTGGAGGAGAGCCCACATATTGAATACCTACTGTGTGTTCTCATCCATACTCACAAGAATTCTGTGAAACAGGAAGTCAGCCACTCTTAACAAATGAGGAGACTGGGCCTTAAAGAGGTTCAATGGCCTGGCCAGTGTGGCTCAGTGGTTGAGCATCGTCGACCCATACACCAAGAGGTCGCTGGTTCAATTCCTAGTCAGGGCATATGCTTGGGTTGTGGGCCAAATCCCCACTGGGGGGCATGCAGGAGGTGGCCAATCAATGTCCTCTCTCATCAATGTTTCTATCTCTCTCTTCCTCTCTCTCTAAAAAAAAATCAATTAAAAAAAATTGTAAATGTCAAGAGTTCTTAGCTCTTGGCTGATTTAAAAAAAAAAAAAAAAAAAGTCTAACAGGTAAGCTCTTGAAGGGAACCAAAGTTTTGCCATCCTGAAGCTGCCTTTTGGGGATATTGATTTTAAGCTGTTTATTAAGAAACAAAAGCCCTGGCCGGTTTGGCTCAGCGGTTAGAGCGTCGGCCTGCGGTCCAGAGAGACCTGGGTTCCGTTCCCGCTAAGGGCATGTACTTCGGTTGCAATTTGTCCCCAGCCCTGGTTGGGTTGTGTGGGTGGCAACCACTCAGTGTGTCCCTTTCACGTCGATGTTTCTCTCTCTCTCCCTCCCACTCTATCTGAACAAAAAACGAAAAAATGTCCTCGGGTGAGGATAAAAAAAAAGAAACAGAAGACTGTCCGGCTGGTGTGGCTCAGTGGTTGAGCATTGAACTATGCGCCAAGAGGTCATCAGTTCGATTCCTGGTCAGGACACATGCCCAGGTTGTGGGCCTGACCGCCGGAGGGAGGCATGTAGGAGGCAGCCAATCGATGTTCTTTCTCATCGATGTTTCTATCTCTATCTCCCTCTCCCTTCCTCTCTCTCTGAAATCAATAAAGGGGGGAAAAATTAATGAAAAAAAAAGAAACAGAAGACTTTGAAATCTAATACCCCATCTTTCCCCTACTTTCTCCTCTGTCAAAAAGGTCTTATATACCCATTGTTAGCTCACTGTCTTTGGAATTTTCATGCCTATGTGGATTCCCCATGCACATGTATTAAAACTTTGATTTTCTCTTGTTGATCTTCTCTGTTAATTTGATGATTAGCCCAGTAAGAACGTAGAAGGTGGGAGGACAAGTATTTTTAGTGCCCACACTCTTTGTTTGGCATAAAGAGTTTTGACATTTGATTGGATTTTTTTTTTTTTTTTTTATCCTCACCCGAGGACATTTTTCCATTTTTTTGTTCAGATAGAGCGGGAGGGAGAGAGAGGAAGAGAGAGAGAGAAACATCGATGTGAAAGGGACACATCGAGTGGCTGCCACCCGCACGACCAACCAGGGCCGGGGACAAACTGCAACCGAGGTACATGCCCTCAGCGGGAACCGAACCCGGGTCTCTCCGGACTGCAGGCTGACGCTCTAACCGCTGAGCCAAACTGGCCAGGGCTGATTGGATTTTCATCCAGTCTGACATTATTAGCTGTGTCACCCTTGGCAGATTACTTACTCTCTGTGTGCCTCCATTTCCTCATCCTTAAAACTGGGATAAAAATATACATTTCAAAACTTATTCGAAAATCAGGTGCATATATAAAGTGCCCAGACAGAGCTGGTGCAAAGTTAAGAACTCAGGAAAGATGGGCTCTTAAGGCTGTTCAAGCCATTAGTAAAAACCAGAGACCCCCAACCCTACCTTTGATCCAGCACCATCCTTACTCACTCATACCCCTCCCTTTCAGAAGGCTGCTCACCTGTTCCCTTCTGCCAGAGCAGACATTTTTTGCTGTCTACTCCAAACCGGCAGTCTTCCCTGCACTCTGCAGGGCTAGGAGACTCCTCCTACACCTGCAAAATAAATCCCAGAGAAAGAGCCTACCCATGGGCTGGCTGCTCACTCCCTGGATTCCAGATAGAAGGTGCCTATGGTCCAAATTAGGGGGGAAGGAGGGATCCAAACTGAAGCATGTCTTCATTCACGCATTCTTCAAAGATTTCTCATCCAAACATTGGAGTGGGTATTGGGAGTGAGGTGGTGACCCTGGCACTTAGAGTTTAGGCATCAAGAACAATAATAATAAACAAGCAATTAGTTAATTTTTAAAGGAAACCTGGCCTCATGGGTGACTTGGGACCCAGTAAGGCAGGAAAGTGATTCAGAGATGGCAGAGGAACCCCAGTCTGGGAGGGAATGAGTCTGCTCTGACAGCTTGGCTGGACCCAGCCTGGGAATGGAAGACCCTCTGTGGGCACCTGAATCTCCACTCTACATGCTGAAGTTGTTTCCAGATTGGTTTGTTGTCTCTTATTTTACAAACAGCGCAGCAGAGCCTCCTCCTCCCTCCCCCACCCTCCCAGATTGAGGCTATTTATTCCTAGTGACAAGCTTGAGGATCCCAGAGGGGATGGCCTCAAAGACCTGGTGGGGCTTTGTGTCCCTGGCAGGCGCCAGTCCTCCCTCTTGGGCACAAAGAGGAAGCCAGAGGGTTGGCAACAGCAGAGGTGAGGAAGGAGGGGTTCCCTCCACCACCCACAGAGTGTCCTGACCATGAACACTCCTCACACTCCTCCCTGAGAAGCCCCCAAGTCATGGGGCCAAGGATTAGGGTCTCCCCTGGGCTTCAAAGGTCAAAACTATTCCTAGGCACTGTGGAAACCTAAGCAGGACTTTTCAGTCCCAGGGTGCAGCTGGAGGTGAGGAGGTGGCCACTTCTGTTTTTGCCATTCAGAGTTGTGGAATAAAGCCCTTTGAAAGTCAAGGTCCCATGGGGGGAGGAGATGGGGCGGGGAGGGGGGGGAATCATCTCTTCACTCTCTGTTTCCAGAAATCACCTAGGTCGGTGACAGGGCCATGACAGCAGTAAAAAACCATCCTCTCCTCCAGGCTGAATGGATTAAGGCCTCTTTCACAAACTCGGGCTGAGTGTGACCCCGGGAGTAAACTGGTGTGGGGAGAAGGACACGAACAGGGCATGAAGACTCTTGGTCCCCAAATGAACCCCGGTCGGCTGGGTCCTGTACCTCTTGCCTGAGATTGAATACAACAGTCTCCCGCTTGCAGCTGGGGGGGGGGGGCAGGGAGAAAGGACAGCAAAAGCTGCAGGGAGGGGACAGGGGCGGGGTGCGAGCTGCCCAGGAAGGTTGGGAGAGCCAGGTTAGGCTGGGCCTGCGAGGGGGGCTGGAGCGTGCTTCTAGTCCAAAAGGGAGGTGGGGGCGGGGCCTGGCCCCCAGCCTCCGGGACCAGGGGCCGGAGGCGGGGTCCGCACCCGCGGGCAGGGGCGGCTGGGGGCGGGGTCCGGGCGGGGCGGGCCCCGGCGCTCACTTCCTCGGGGAGGGGTTGGGGCCGCGCTCCCACTCGCCCACACGGTCCGGGTGCAGCCGGCAGCTCGCTCGGCCCCCGCGCGGCTGGGCCCGCAGGTAGGAGCCGCGGAGGGAAGCGGGCCGTTCTTCCCGCACATCGCCCCCCTCGCCACGAGCACTGCGCCCCGCTGCCGCCGCCCGCTTCGAGGTGAGCTCCCCGCCGAGCCCGGCTCCGATCCCAGCTCCTGGCCCCAGCCCTCGAGCCGCGCGGAGAGCGGAGGCGGCCCGCCCCCCGCCCCCTCCTGGGTCCGGCCGGGGACGCCGAGGGCGCTAAGCCCCGGAGGGCGTCCTCCGGGGTGCACCGCTCCCGGCCGCCGGGCGGGGCGGGGGTGGCTGCGGGAGTTGGGCGGGGGAGGGGGCTAAGTTTGAAATAGAAAAACCAGAGTCTCGAGATGTAGACCCGGAGGGTTCTAGAAACAGGTTCCCAGAAAGCCCAGTGGAACGGGAGACCGAGACCCCGACAGGAGGGACAGGCTTAGACAGGAGGCTGCAGAGTTACTCGGAACAGGGACAGAGACTTGGGCATTGAGTCACTGAGAGACAGACCTGAGGCATAGGCACCGACCCAGGTTTTGTGGAGCACTTTAGGAAAAGGCGTGCAATGACCCCAGTGAACACTCCGTAGGGCCTCCCCAGGGCCTTGGAGGACCCTGAGCAAGTGAGAGGCCCGAGAGCCTCAGCTGCCTTAGCCTCGTGGTGAATCAGCCTCTGGGAGGCCTGTAGAGATGTTCAGAGACTGGAGACAGAGACACTCAGGCATGCAGAGATGCTAAGAGGTAGAGAATTGGGATAGGGTGAGGACCAAGACATTCCTCCCAATAGAGACTTAAGAAGACCAGACTGGGTGTCCAGAGGTAGAAATTCACAGAGGCCAGCTGTTGGGACATAGCCAGTCGGAGGTACAGAGACACCCACAACATACAGACAGCTGTGAAGTGTGCAGAGACACAGACCCAAGCGGAGTGGAACAGCGCTAGACACGGAGAGACTGAGATTTGATGGAGCACTGACAGCTTCCAGGACAGATCCTGAGAGACTCAGGCAGCAAGATTGGGAAGCAAGAATGTGGGGAAACACAAACTCTGGGCCAGCTGAGTCCCCATGAGGAGAGGACCTGAGACAGTAAGATTGAGATCAAGAAAGAGCCCCAGGCATACACCAAGACAGCCCCAACTTATTTTTAAACTCAGATCTTGGACAGGCTACTTCAGCCCTGGGGGACCCGGGGTGAATGAACTGTTCCTCTCTTGTCCCCAGAGCAGCTACTGGATCCTGCTTCCCACCCCCCCACCCCCCCTTCCCCTAAACTACTCTCCCAGGCTGGGGGGGGGGGTGTGTGGAGTAGATACATGGCAGCAGCGGGTGGGGTAAGGGGAGTTTGTTTTCTCCCCCTTAGTCTCCTGTCAACTCCAGGGAGCTGGGGGAGGGGTCTGTTCTGATCCTGACTCACAGCTGTGGGGCCTGGCCAGGGTTATGGACAGTGGGGGCTGGAGGGGGGCAAAAGGGTTGAGCGGTTGGCATGGGTAATTGGAAAGACTTCTGTGTGTCTTCCAATGACCGGGCTGGCAAGTGGGGAGAAGAGCTGGGTTCCTGTACTACTGATGTCACCCAGCATCTCATGTCCCCTGCTCTTTTATTTTATTAATTTATTTTTATTACAGATGTTTCTTCTTTTTCCCCTATTGACACCCTCCTCCCGATCCTGCCCCCAAACCCCAGCATTGTCGTCTATGTCCATTGGTTACACAAACATGCATATAAGTTTTTTGGTTTATCTCTTCCCTCCCACTCATGCCCCTTGCTCTTAAATGCTGACAACCCCCTCTACCACCACTGCAGCATTTCCAGGGGGAAAAAAAAACAGGAAAGGGCTCCTGGGCTCTCTGATACCTAAATGACCTTGAGTATGCCCCTGCCCTGTCCCTGGCCTGTGTGCTCAGCTGTAAATTGGGAGTGACCACACTATCCTGCCTGCCTTTTGTGAGATCTGATGAGACAGTGGGTGGGTGGGTGGGTGGGAATGCACTTTGTGAAAGGCAAAGCCGCCTACAGATGTGTGCACCAGTGTGCCTATGTAAGGGGTCTCAGAGTTATGTCCCCTGGAGTCAGGCTGGCCCCATAGCCTGGGCTTCTTTGGTGCCCCAAGCAGACATAAGGATTCCCTCTTTGTTCTCTCCCTGGGCATACACGGAGAATGTTCAAGGCCAGTTCCCTGACCAAGGCCTGGCTGAGAAACTATTGCCTGACCCCAGTATGAGGAAGGGGCTAATAATAAAAACACAAATATCCTCCATTTACTAACAACTGACTGCAAGGTGCTTTCCAAACATCATCACATTTTAGCCCGACAATAATCCCAAGAGGTAGGAGGTAGTATTAGATGGGGAAACAGGCTCAGAGAGCTTGAGTGACTTGCCCAAGATCACCCAGGTTTATATTTCACAGCTCAAGCCACTACACACCACATGCCACAGCCATTTATTTACCCAGCTATTCTGAGCTCTGAGAGGTGCCAGATGTGTGTCTGGGTCAGGTGTAGGGGTGTGTGTCTGTTGATGGGGGCAGGGACCGAGCCATCTGGCCCACTGAGCAGTCAGCCCTGCACAGCCCTCCCTGCCATGAAGGAGCACAAGACTGCCTCCCTCAGTCCCCCACTCCTGCCAGGGAAAGGGGGAGGAGGGAAATGGGCAGAGACAGGTGGGCCCCTTGATAGTGCCCTTCACTGTCCTCACTAGAGCCCAGCTAGACAGAGTAGGGGATTCTGGGAAGGAAACAGAAGCCATGCCCATACCCTATTTGGGGTGCCCCTGTCCCAGAGTGGTGATTGCCTCCCAGGGGAGAAGCCCAAGGCTAGCATGGGCCTGGGAAGGTGGTGGCTGCTTAGGGCCAAACCAAGAAAGAAGGAAAAGGCCCAGGGCACTCCTGGACAGAGACATGGCCATATTCCACCTGTGTGGCCCCCTGCTGCCCGGTGGCTGTCAGCCCAGACAGTCCTCAGATGTTCAGCCAGAGGAAGCCCAGTCCTGAGCGGTGGGGAGAGGACTGAGAAATGGGGGTACCCTCCGCCCTACAGCATAGCCCCTACCCCAGAAGTCCCTGCTCTGAAGACCCCAGCTTCTGGTGGCCTGATGCCCTGGCCTGGGGTGTGAACTCAGTGTCCTCCCATTGTACAGAAGGATGGCTCTGAACTCACGAGCCATCCCTTCAGAAGAGCCAGACCCTACAGGCTTGGGGCGTCTGCTGGCGCCTGGAGTCTGAACTCCAAGCCAGAGCAATGCTTGTTGGCGAGAATTTCCCACTGGGGGTGGCTGAGAGAAGGAGGGCTTTTCCTTCAACTTGAGCCAGGGCGGGCTCTGGGGACTGCCAGTTCCTGAGGTCTAACGTGGAGGGAGTAGGTTGGTGGGTTCCTTTGTACTCCCAGGCTCATCTGCAGCTGTGAGAACATCCCCTTCCTATGGGTCCTGGTGGTTCCTCTCCAATACCCCGGGATCCTCGGAGAGCAGGCTTCCTGATGAAGGAGGCTGGAGGGGGAGCTCTGAATCCAGGGCTAGAGACTGAATCAGGGGCAGCAGAAGGGACCAGGAACCCCATTTCCCTACTGCCTCCCCCCCACTCCCCATGCTCCTGTTCCAGAGGCAGCTGTGTGGATGACCTCATCCCACAAACATGCTTTGTTCCTGAGAAAATGGAAAGTGTCTGAGGTTTGGGGGGGGGGGGGGTGTCTGCAGCAACAGCTCTTAGGGCTCCCTCTTGCCTGACTCCCCATCCGAGAAGGGGCCTGATTGGGGAGAAAATGTCTTCAGTGGCTCTCACTCTCACCCTTCACTCCCCTGCCCCAAACCCTTAGAAATCAGGAAAGCTCGGAGAGGCTGTCTCTCCCAGAGGCAGGAGGAGGGAAATCATGACCCAGGGGATGGAAAGATTCCTGGGTTTTGCCAAATGCTGCCAAGAGTGATGCCCCTCAGCATGAGATGGCAGGGAGGCACACTGCATAATCTGTCTCCAGTTCCCTTCTCCCTCCCCAGGCATCTCATTTCCCTTTTCTCTCCCCTGTTGCTGGCAAAACCTGACATCTGGCCATCTGGGCTGTCACAGCTGCTGCAGATGTTGCAGGCCAGGCTGCCCAGGCTGGTGTGACCAGAGACCCAGCAGGGGGTGAGGGAAGAGGGTCCAGCTGGGGAGGCTTGGCTGGGTCCAGCTTGCAGGATTTCCTTCCTGCTTAAACCTAGGCTGAGCCTCTGAAGTCCTTGTTGCTGGGCTGATTCTCCTGGGAGGTGAGGCTCAATGACATCGCCTCCTCCACCTCCACCATTCATCCGCCCAGCATACCTCTAACATTCCACTGTTTCCTGCTTGGGGACAGGGGCGGAGACAGCCCATTCCCATCCCTAAACTCCCCACTCCAGACCTCTGGGTAGGGATTTCTTTATCCATACCCCAAGGGTCCCTTCCTGGGAGTCAAGAGAGGGTGGGAGCACTGTGCATAGGGGATAAGATGGGGTGGCTCTCTGCCCCTTCTCTTGCCCCCTTGGGGACAGTAGGGACAGTGGAGGCTAAACTCAGGCTGGGGCAGGAAATGAGTCACTGACCCAGGAAAAGCCCCCTCCCCCCAGATCTGCCAGGGCCCAGATAAGAAAACAACTTCTGCTTCCTGATTTTTTCCTGACCCCCTTCTACCCGCACCGTTAAATACAGAAATAAACATGCAGGACTCCTGGGTTCCCAGAAGCACGCCTTCCATCACCACCTATTCTGCCCTGGCACTTTCTGTGCCTGGTCTCTTGCTCTTTATTTAATGGCAAGGGCTCTTGCAAGGGGCTAAGCCACAGCCCCTCTTGGTGACCCCGCTTCACCTTGTGTCCCTAACAGGGCTCACTCACAGCCACCATGAGTGAGGCCTTTGACTGTGCAAAATGCAGTGAGTCCCTGTATGGCCGCAAATACATCCAGACAGACAATGGCCCCTACTGCGTACCCTGCTACGACAATACCTTCGCCAACACCTGTGCCGAGTGCCAGCAGCTGATCGGGCATGACTCAAGGGTAAGGACCGGACCAGACAGGGCAGGAAGCGGGTAGAGGCTGGAGGGAGGGGGTAAAGGTACCAGTGCCCTTGCCATGCTTCCGGCAGGAGCTATTCTACGAAGACCGCCACTTCCACGAGGGCTGCTTCCGCTGCTGCCGCTGCCAGCGCTCCCTCGCCGATGAGCCCTTCACCTGCCAGGACAGCGAGCTGCTCTGCAATGACTGCTACTGCAGTGCCTTCTCCTCACAGTGCTCTGCCTGTGGGGAGACCGTCATGCCGGGTATGTCCCCGGGGCTCACTGTGTGGGACCCGCATGCCTGGCATCTGTGCAGGGTTCATGCATGTGCAAGGGACCGGTACGCCTATATGATACATACATGGAGGCTCATACAGTAAAGACCTGCACAGGCAGCGCGTTCTTGGAAACTTAGTATATACAAGATCTGTCGTGCTTATATGCTCTTGGCAACTTAGTATGCATAAGGACTGGCACACGCAGATATACACGTGAAAGCTTAGCATGTACAGGAACTGACAAGCTTGATACATTCCTGAGGGTTTAATGTGTGCTGGTCCGGTGGGCCTAGTACACACCTGTGGGTTTAGCATGTATGGGCAGACTGATACACCTGGGGGCTTAGCATGTCTGAAGAGCTGCATGTTTGGTACATGTAGGAGCTAAGAGTATGCTGAGACGGTCATGCTTGGTGCATTAGGGCTTGGTGTGTGCCAAGATAAACAGAGGGCTTAACATGTGCTGAGCTGTATGCCTTAATAGATATATGTGAAGATTTAGAATATCTGGAGAATGGCATGAGGAGGGTATGCAGGGGCTTAGCAGGTACTAAATGTATCATGTCCAGAACATGAGAACTCAGGTGGGCAGAGACTTGCTTGGTTAGTATAAGTGGGGTCTTTGTGTGTGTGCTAAAATCGTCATATACTGAATTATCATGCCTGTGACATGAGACAGTCATGTCTGGCCCATATGAGGGCTTGAGATATGCCAAACCTTCTTGTGTAGTTTATGGGCCCTAGCATGTGCTCAGCCAGCATGCCCTATGTTTCGGGGAGGTTAGCATGTGCAGTATTCATGGTGGGGCCCTGCTGCATGTGCTTGGGCTATGGAAACAGCAAGGATTCTCCTCGGGAAGGGAGGTGCATAACAGAGGGTGTCATTCAGGAGCTTGGGACACAGCTTCTGAGTGGGACCCCTGTTCCCCACAGGGTCCCGGAAGCTGGAGTATGGAGGCCAAACGTGGCATGAGCACTGTTTCCTGTGCAGCGGCTGTGAGCAGCCACTGGGCTCCCGTTCCTTCGTGCCTGACAAGGGTGCTCACTACTGCGTGCCCTGCTATGAGAACAAGTTTGCTCCTCGCTGTGCCCGCTGCAGCAAGGTGGGGGCTGGGCCAGCAGGGTGGGGACCCTGGTCTCCACTGTAGGCATGGGCGGGGATGAGCAAGGCTCTGTTATGGGGTGGGAATCCCCACTCCCCACTGCTGACAGATGCTGCCCCTACAGACGCTGACACAGGGTGGCGTGACATACCGTGAGCAGCCCTGGCATCGTGAATGCCTGGTCTGCACTGGGTGCCAGACACCCCTGGCAGGGCAGCAGTTCACGTCCCGGGATGATGATCCCTACTGTGTGGCCTGTTTTGGAGAACTCTTTGCCCCCAAGTGCAGCAGCTGCAAGCGCCCCATCACAGGTGGGATAAGGGTCAAATAACTGAGTGGGTAGGGTGCAGGCAAGGGAATGGGATCTGGGATTGGGTGAGGCTGAGGGCCAGGAGCGCCCTCTAGATCTGCAGAGCTAACTTCCAGCCTCCCTCCAGGACTCGGTGGGGGCAAGTACGTGTCCTTTGAAGAACGCCACTGGCACCACAGCTGCTTCGCCTGCGCCCGCTGCTCCACCTCCCTGGTGGGCCAAGGCTTCGTGCCGGATGGAGACCAAGTGCTGTGCCAGGGCTGCAGCCAGGCAGGGCCCTGAGCCAGGGCTCCTGGACCCAGGCCTCCCATACCAGGGCTCAAGGACTAAGGCTCCTTTTCCAAACCACCTCCGGGACCCAGCCTCTCCCCAAATTGGGGCTCCCCCTGGGCTCCAGGATTCAGCCTCCCCACTCCAACATTTCTGAACTGGTACTCCCTGCCCCAGGGCTCCCAAACCTAGGCTGTTATGGAACCTCTATCATTTATATCCCCTTCGAAGCCTGAACTCCAGAACTCAGCCCTGCCCCCTAGAGTTGTGGTTCCCAGACCAATCCTCCTCCCCAAATCAGGGCTCTAGACCCCAGCCCTCCAAACCTGGACTCTGGGACCCAGGCCCCTTCAATTTAGGCTTCTCTGCAGACTTTAGGTCTCCTGTGGGTGCCTGAGAAGACCTATACTCAGGCTTGACCCTCCCCACCCCCATTCCACTTCTGTCCCCAGGGCTGCGGCTGTTCCGGGCAGCGGATCAGGGATTCACTGGTTAGGAGGTCCTAGGGTACAGGGTTTTGTTCATTGAGTGTTTTCTCATTTCAGCTCCATTTTGCCCAGAGATGGGCAGAGGGGTGGGATTGGTTCACCCACTTCGAGATTCTGCAATAAAGCAGTGTGAGGTAGCACAGGCCTCTGTGTGTTTTTCTGGGGATGGAGGGGGAAGGAAGGTTCCTACGCAGACGCAGACCGAGAGACTCTGAGGCTATTCCAGACCTCAGTGCCCGGCAGAGGGGGGAGCTGCAGGCCACAGGGTGGGAAATCTCTCCGGAGAACGGGGATCCCCACCGCTGCTACCGTCCCTCTAGGGCTTAGCCTGCCTCCCCCCTGCTGGCTAAGGGCTTTTTCCTCCGGCGGAGAAGGGAGGGGTTTGGAGGAGGTTCAGACCACGAGCAGGGGTACCGGTGGGTTCCCCTGTCTGGTACAAATCGCCACCCTCCCGTAACAGTCCTTTCCAAATCTCGCAGAGCACCCGGTGCGGATCCCCAATCTAGGCCCAGACCCTCGGCCCCCTTCCCCCTCTTCTCGAGGATTAGCAAAGGCGGCCCGGATCCGCTAGCGGCCGCACGTTTTTTGCCAAAAAAGGCAAGGATGCAGCTGCACGCACCGCGGGAACATCTGGATCCGATTCCCGGCATGAATGGGTCATGGCCCCGCCCCCCCGTGATTCAAGGCGGGGGCGGGAATGAGCGAAGGGGGCTGGCCCCCAAAGTGGGGAGATGGGGCGGAGCGCTGCCCCCCTCTCTCGGCTTCCGACTCCCCCTGTCTGTCCGCCCCCCGGCCTGCGGTCTGGGCTCGCGGTCCCGCTGTCGCAGGCGGAGACTGGTGGGCACTGCGGCGCGCTCGGGCTAAGGTGCTCAAAGGCGCTGTTTTGCCCGCAGCATCCTGGGGTAGGGGCCCGCAGGCCGGGCAGGCAGACCCTTGGCGTCCTGTGAAGGAGGGGCCCTCGGGTCCCCCACAACCGGGTGATCATATGCATCTCATATGAAATCCTCCCCGAAGCCCGTCCTATGGGGCGGGCAGTTTTCCGTTTCACAGAAGTGGAGACGCCGCTTGCCAGTTCCCCAAAGTTACATAGGTCGTCACTGGTAGATCCGATATTCTCATCCGCCTCCGACTGCCTCCCTGGCCCTATCCTAACTCTAAACTTTCTGAGGCCATGGTTGACATGTTCAACAAACCTTTACGACTGTCCACCATGTGTGCTTATAATTAATGATTACATGTTTCTGTTTTTGCCTCACCAGCCTCGGTGAGGCCTGGGCTCGCGCCTGCCTTGCTAGCCCTTCCATTCTCAGCTCCCAGCTCTTACTACGTGTTCAATAAACACTTGCGGACGAGTAGTCCAAGCATACAAAACAGCTGGTTCAAAGGCCTGGAGGCCTGAAAAAAACATGGTGCTTTGAGGAAGCAGCAAGTAATTTCGTTTGGAGGAAGTGCCAAAGGACTAACATGGCAGGCAGAGGCCAGGTCATGAGAAGGGCAATGCCAAGTTAAACAGACCTCACCCAGTGGAAATGTTTAAGCAAGGACATGAGATGATCACTCTGGCTGCAGTATGAATAATAGATTGGAGGGTAAGATGAGCAGGATGGTTAGGAGGCTAGTGCAGTGGTCCAGGTGAGAGAGAATGAGGCAGGTGGCAGCAGGGGTGGAAAAGACAAGACTTGGTGACTGTTTGGACAGAGTGGGGAAGAAGAAGGTGAGCCAGTTTTAGGGAAGGGAAGGCATCAGATGAATAGTGTTGCTTAGGTGATCTATCCACCTAAGAGGAAGAGATGTGCAGATACAATACTGTTGTTGATTTCAAGATAAACATTTTTCAGCTTTAACATCTCAGAAAACCAGATGCATTGTATAATAAAAAATGTGACAGTTTAATTGACAACTTCTCTTTCTTTCTTTCTTTCTTTCTCTCTTAATGGAGCATAAAATAATAGTGAGGTTAACATTTGGTGGAAGCTCATATTCAATAAAATACAGTAGGTCCCAAAACTGACCAAAAAAAAAAAAAGATGCACGCTGAGTCTCTGCAATCCTGAATGGAGACTTCTTACCTCTTTCCTAGTGGTGCAGGAAAAGCCTCTGGTGAGGAGTTGTACCTGGGGTTTTCTCCCTAATGTTGAGGTCTTGCTTAAATCTTTAGACATAAGTATAACCCTCATGAGCAAGCAAGACAAGAGTCATTATCTCGATGTTATTTTTCAAACTTTAAAAATAAAAAGCAATGCATGCTTAGTGTAGAAAAGTTGAATTCCAAAAAGCAGAGAGCAAAAGATAAATCACTAATATTTTCTTGGTATATTATAGTCTCTTAGTTCTTTTATGGTAAGCATGCATATGTAATTTCATTTTTAGTTTTAAGTTTATTTGTAAATTGAAAAAGTCATATATATGTTTAAGAAAGAAAGAAAGGAAAGAAAGAAAGAAAGAAAGAAAGAAAGAAAGAAAGAAAGAAAGAAAGAAAGAAAATGCCCTGGATCAGCGGTTGGAGCGTCGGCCTGCGGACCAGAGTCCCAGGTTTGGTTCCCGCTAGGGGCACATACCAAAAAAATTAATTAATTTAAAAAGAAAAAAAATCCATCATGCTGTACTTTGGGTACAAAGAAAAATTCCCTCCCATACCAGCTCTCCTAGGCTACCTCCTCATAAACAACCAGTGTTTACTGTCACTTGGACATTCTTAGAGAAATAATCTCTTTAGTCATCTACCTTTCTACACACTGCTGTGTATCAGGCTTTTTTCAGTTTATGTGACCATCTTTCCATATACGTTTATAAGATTTATTTTTAAATCCTCAATCGAGGATAGTTTCCCTTTGATTTCTAGATAAAATGGGAGGGAGGGAGGAAGAGAGAGAGAAAAACATTGATATGAGAGATACACATCGACTGGTTGCCTCCCGCATGACCCCAGCTGGAGCCAGGGATTGAGCCCACAACTGAGGTACATGCCTTTGACAGGGAATTGAACTCAAGACTCTTTGATCCGCAGGCTGACACTCTAACTGCTGAGCAAAACTGGCCAGGGCATGAGTTTATACAGATTTTAAAAACAGCTTTATTGAGGTATAAGTTATGTGGACCCCGGGAAAAGAGATTCATTTGATGTGAACCCCAAGAAATAACTTGCTGAGATGGACTCCCCATGATCAACTGAGGACCCAGATTTTACAAGTGGAGAGTCTAGCAGCCATCTGCTGGCAGGGGCTTCTCACATGACCCTGTACACCAGGAAGAATCTCTGACTGAACTCAGTTTCCCACACTGTGCTCTTCTTGTTTGTGTCATCTCAGTCAACTATTATTATTATTATTATTTTTTTTTTTTTTTTGAAAAACAGCTTCCTGGAAGCTATACTAAACTTTTCTAGTTTGAATTATGGCTTGCTCTATTTTCTTTAATATATATATATTTTTTTTTATCCTCACCCGAGGACACCTTTCGATATCTTGTTCAGATAGAGTGGGAGGGAGAGAGAGGGAGAGAAACATCGACGTGAAAGGGACACATCGAGTGGTCGCCACCCACACGACCCAACCAGGGCCGGGGACAAACTGCGACTGAGGTACGTGCCCTTAGCGGGAACCGAACCCGGGTCTTTCCAGACCGCAGACCGACGCTCTAACTGCTGAGCCAAACGGGCCAGGACCTATTATTATGTTTTAATCCTTACCTAAGGATATGTTTTTTTCATTGATTTTAGAGAGAGAGGAAGAAGAGGGTGAGTCAGAGAGAGAGAGAGAGAGAGACATTGATGTAAGAGAAAAACTTTAATAAGTTGCCTCCTATCACAACCTGACTGGGTATCAAACCCGCAACCTGGGTATGTGCAATGACTGGAAATTGAAGCCATGACCCTTCAGTGCACAGGATAATGCTCCAACCAACTGAGCTACACTAGCCAGGGCATGAGTCAACTATCATAAAGGAGTTCCTGGTTTCGCCTTTCAACCAATGAACTGAGACCTGCCCCATCCAGTCAGAACTGTGTCATTCAAACCAATCAGAACCATGTAAATTTGGATACCTCGTTTACATAAAGTGGACCTAATTAGGAACATGGGTAAAAACTTTTGGTATAAAGAACAACCTCCCCAAGACTATACTTTCAGGGATTTATCTCTTCCTTTGGGAGAATGAGAGGGAGAGGATGCAGTCTGGGGGCTTTTAGTAAAAAAGAGAACGCCTCCCCTTTGTCTCAGGTGGAGCTTGTTTCACTTGTTTACTGAAGGCTGTGTCTCCCCAGTTTGCAAAATGTTTGCCTGAATAAAGTTTCTCTTTTTGTTCATTCCAATACCTTTTGGATTTGTTTACATTTGGGTGGCAGAGTGGGATCTGATCTCCCTTCAATGCCATCTCAGAATCAATGCCCCGGCACCAGCAAGAGCCCTTTGCACTCAGTTGTTTCCCACAGGTGCAGAGAGGTCTCAGGTAAGTATCCTCTCAGATCCAGACCTCCCACACTTTCAGTTGAGGTCTGGGAGACTCTATGCACTTCATGGAAGGAACCCTTCATAAGGTTCCATTTGGATTTAGTCCATATGGCTCTTGGAACCTCATCCATAAGGCTCAGGCTCCATACAGTTCTTTGGATCCTGTCCATAAAGTTTTGTGGGAACAGTTAGGCTTAAGGTGCACTTGAAGGGATGAGAGGACATCTTCATTAGGTGAGTATAAATGGACCACCCATGTTCTAAGCTCTCTTTCATTGACCAGCCACCCTTTGGTACTCCAGCCAACTTTATGCACATGACCTATGGCTCAGGAAGTTGTAACTGTTGGATCTTTGGATAAAAAATCACTCAGACACAGAAGGATCTTAAACTTTGCTGGCCCAGATGGGGCTCTTTTGAAATTTCAAAACTTGCTTATTTGCACGCACAATTGGAACAAAGCAAATAGTGAACCTCCCAAAGACAATGGGAGGCTTTCTTTAACTAGTACCTTGAGAGCTGTTATCACCTCTCTTAAAGAATAATTACTGAATAAATGCCTTGATAAATTAGAAAAAGGAATTTGCACCTGTGAAATTGAAGTTAAAGAGGAACCATTCCTGGTTGGTTTTGCTCAGCAGTTAGAGCGTCAGCCCCGCAGACCAGAGAGTCCCAGGTTTGGTCCCCACTGGGTACCTTGGTTGCGGTTTGTCCTCGGCTCTGGTTGGGGTTGTGCGGGTGGCTGCCGGATGTTTCTTTCTCTCTCTCTTCCTCCCTCTCTCCCTCCTGCTCTATCTGAAAATAAATGCAAACAAAAAAAAAAAGAGGAACCATTGGGAAACTCTTCCTCTAAAATTGCATGTTATTCTGAAGCTAGACCTACTAACAAATCTCCAGAAAAACCACCCTCTTCACCTCTTCCACCATTCCCACTTCACACCCCACTTTCTCCTCCCTTTTCTGCTCTTTCCAAACTTCCCCTTTTCTCCTCTTCTGATATCTTTACTTCTCTCTCTTTTTTTAATCCTTACCCAAGGACATTTTTCCATTTTTTGTTCAGACAGAGTGGGAGGGAGAGAGAGGAAAAGAGAGAGAGGGAAACATCGGCGTGAAAGGGGCACATCTAGTGGCTGCCACCCGCACGACCAACCAGGGCCGGGGACAAACTGCAACCGAGGTACGCTCCTTTAGCGGGAACCGAACCCGGGTCTCTCCGGACTGCAGGCCGACGCTCTAACCGCTGAGCCAAACTGGCCAGGGTTCTTTACCTCTCTTAATGTGCCAAACCTTCATCCCCCTTACTTAATAGAGCCTTTTAAGGTTGAATCAGGTGATGGAGACCACCAAAATTCTTATGTGCTGCTTGGACAAAATCCAAATTTATGGCCCTAAGATTAATTTCCTTGAATTTTTAAAAAATGTTTTTATTGATTTTTTTAGAGAGAGAGAAAGACAGAAACATCAATGTGAAAGAGAAACATTGATCAGCTGCCTCCTGCACATCTCCTACTGAGGACTGAGTGCAAAACCCGGGCATGTGCCCTGACCAGGAATCGAACCAGGACCTCTCAGTTCGTGGGTCAACGCTCAATTTACTGAGCCACACTGGCTGGGCTTGCCAAGTCATTTGGAAAGCCATACAATATTGTATACAGAAAAAGGACAAATCTGTTCTTGACTATTTTGATAGATTTGAACAGACTTTACAACAAAATTCAGGGATAAAAAAAATGAATAATGAAACTCTCAGTCTGTTTAGTTCCATATTTGTGGCTGGCTTTTCTGAAGCCTTCAGTACCTTAGTAAAGCAACATGACCTTAACTGGGCCACAAGACAACCTCACGATATAGCCTCTTTGGCTAACCAGCTATGTAAGTCTTCAGAAAAATCAGAACCTAGGGTTACACAGCCCTAGGTTATCAGGAAAAGACTGCTAAGCTCTGGCACTCCAACTATGACAATTTTTTAAAAATATGTTTTATTGATTTTTTTTTTTTTTTTTTAGGGAGAAAGGGAGGGAGGGGAAGAAACATCAATGTGTGAGAGAGACATTAATCAGCTGCCTCCTGCACACCCCCCACTAGGGATCAAGCTCGTAACCCAGGCATGTACCCTGACTGGGAATTGAACCAGGACCTCTCAGTCCATGGGACGATGCTCAGTCCACTGAGCCGTACCAGCCAGGCTCCAACTACAACAATTTAAAAGAGATACCCCACTCTTCCCCAAAGCAGCCAGAGTGACCTCTGAAAATGGTTTGTTATTCACTTGACAAAGAAAAACCCACAAAGTCATGCAAATCAAGAGGTTCAAATATTTGTGTTCACTTTAAGAACACTCCTGAAACTGTCCAGGCCATCAAGGGTAAGCATATTCAAAAAGCCACCATGTATCTAAAAGATGTCAATCTACAGAAGCAAAGTGTGCCATTCCATCATTACAATGGTGGAGTTGATAGGTGTGACCAGGAGAAACAGTTGGGCTGGACAAAAGGTCAGTGGCCCAAAAAGAGTCCTGAGTTTTTGCTGCACGTGCTTAAAAATGCAGAGAGGAATGCTGAACGTAGGGTTTAGATGTATTTTCTCTGGTCATTGAGCACATCCTGGTGAACAAAGCTCCCAAAATGCAGCGTGGAACTTACAGAGCTCACAGGCGGATTAACATGTACATGAGTTCTCCCTGCCACACTGAGGTGATCCCTACTGCAAAAGAGCAGATTGTTCTTAAACCGGAAGAGGAGGTTGCAGAGAAGAAAAATCCCAGCCCAGCTGATGTGACTCAGTGAGTGGGTGAGCGTCAACCAAGAGGTCGCCGGTTCGATTCCCGGTCAGGGCACATGCCCAGGTTGTGGGCTAGATCCCCAGTGGGGGGCGTGCGGGAAGCAGCTAATCTGTGGAAGGAGCCGATCTGTGTGTCTCGCTCACATCGATGTTTCTATCTCTCTCTTCCTTCGTCTATTAAAAAAAAAAAAAAAATCAATAAAAATATATTTTTGAAAAATACTAATAAAAGTGAGAGAGAAAGAGAGATGCCCCAGAATTGCCAGCCCCTCAAAATCAAAATCAGAAACTTGTTTTTTCTGTAAATACCCGGGACAGTTCAAAAGGGACTGTCTCAAATACAAACAATGGCTATAACTAAACCCTGATAAAGTTTACTAACCCTCATTCTTTAAGCAGGACTAGGGATGCTCCAGGGCCATTAAGGGGACATTTCCCCTACTTAAAAACAAACCAATTAGGGGAATTACATATAAAAATTGGGGACGAACTGATTAGAGCTCTAATTTACACTGGAGCCACCTTGTCTGTCCTCAAACCCCCCAAACGCTTTCAGAACTCCGTGGAGTTCTGGATTTCTCCAGATGCTCAGGGTAGCCAGCCAGTCTACGAGGGTGCCTAAATCCTTACCTAGCCCTTTTCAATTGAGACCTCTTACTGGTAGTCATCATTTGTTACTCATTCCATCAGCTCCCATTTACCTCCTGGGAAGAGATTTTTTTTAGAAACCTACCAAGACCATATTAATTTTCTCACCAGGGGATCTATCTCTAAGATAGCTCTCACCCAAATCCCCATTAATTCAACTAGTCTCATCAACTATATACATCCTGTTCTGCAGGGGGCTGCCCCAAAGCCTCTGGGCACAGTCCAACATTGACATGGGTCATATCCATTCAGCACCTCTCATTAAACTCCTCAGTAGTCAACAGTGACCCCTAAACCCTGAGGCCTTAGCCAGAATACAACCTATAGTAGATGACTTTGTGTGTGTGTGTGTGTAGAGGGATGTATATACACCTATTCATCCCTAGGGCGAGCCCTTGTAATATACCCCCATCTTACCCATTTGCAAACCAATAGAAGACGATGGCAATTTGTTCAAGACCTCAGAGCCATCAATAAAATAGTCATTCCCTGACATTCCATGGTTTCTGACACCCACACCCTGTTCTCTGATGTTCCCTCTGAAAGCCGATACTTTTTGGCTATTAACCTCTGCAGTGCACACTTTTCAGTAGATTCAGACAGTCAATCTCTTTCTACCTTTACATGGAAAGGCCAACACTTTACTTGGACTGTCTGTTCTTTTCCAAGGATTCACAGAAAGTCTGGCTTATTTCTCCCAAATCCTTAAGGCTGATATAGCCACCATTCCTTCCTGTGTGGGTCCACTTGACTCCAACACATCGATCATTTACACTATGTTCTTATTCTGAAGAGGATTGCCTCACTGACAACCTCCATTTATTTCATAACCTAGCTTCCAGATTTCTAAAGAGAAACTCCAATTTTGTCAAATTTCCATTAAATTCTTAGAATACCTCTTAACTCCAGAAGGATTAAAGCTTGATCCATCTAGCCTATGTGGCATTTTTAACTCCCCACCTCCCTCAAACAAAAAGACAACTTCAGGGGTTCTTAGGGCTTGCAGGCTATTGTCAGACTGGCTTCTAAATTTTTCCTTAATGTCCCAACCACTTTATGAACAACTCAAGAATTCCTCTTCTAACCCGCTACAATGGACCTCTGATGTCCAACAATCTTTTGAAAGAATAGAAACTCAGCTTACCATCCTGGCCAGTTTGGTTCAGTAGTTAGAGCATCAGCTTTGGCCCATAGACCAAAGAGTTGCGGATTCAATTCCCGGTCAAGGGCATGTACTTTGGTTGCAGGTTCGATCCCTAGCCCCAGTTGAGATCGTGCAGGAGGCAACCAATTAATGTTTCTCTCTCTCTCTCTCTCTCTCTCTCTCTCTCTCTCTCTCCCTCCCTCCCTCCCTCCCTCCCTCCCTCCCTCCCTTCCACTCTATCTAAAAATTAATGGAAAAATATCCTCAGGTGAGGATTAACAAACATAGCAACAGCTTACCTTAGCTCCGACCTTAGGACATATAAATTACCCCCTCCCTTTTGATCTCTTCACTCATGACCTGGAAGACAATGATCATTCTAGAGGTTCTTACTGAACCTCATCTGGGGCAGAATAGGCCTCTAGGATATTGTAGTCAGCAATTAGATCCAGTAGCTCAAGGACTTCCCTCTTGCCTTAGGGCTATTGTCAATATTGCCACCCTTATAAGGCTACTGAGAAGATAGTGATGGCATCTCCTCTACCTGACTATGTTCCACACTCTGCTGAACCTCTCCTTAATTCACATGATACTCAGCGTCTTTCTGCTAGTCGTCTAGCCAAATATAAAGTCCTCCTTCTGTCTTCACTCCACCTTACTATCACCTGATGCAACTTACTTTCTCCTGCTACCCACTGCTTCTTCCAGAAGATAACATCCTCCATGACTGTATTACGTTGACTGACCAACTCCTTACCCCACGACTGGATATACAAGAAAGCCCACTTCCCAGTGCAGACTATCTATGGTTCACCAAAGGATCCTATTTAAGGGGACCCAATGTCAGTTACTGAGCTAAATATGCCATTGTCTCCCTAGATAAAAATCATAGAATCTAGCCCTCCACCTGATGCCAAACCTGCCCAACAGGAAGAACTACATGCTCTTACTAAGGCATGTTTATTAGCCAAAGATAAAACTGCCAATATCTATACTGAAAGCAAATATGCTGTTGGAGCAACCCATGAGTTTGCCATGCTCTGGAAACAACCCAGCTTCCCGACCTCACCTGGACAAAAAATTAAAAACAAACTATGTCCTGGCACTCCCAGATGGCATACTGACTTTCAGAGCCTTTGCTGTCATTAACGTTCAGGGACATTCTTCTGCCCAAAATAAGGAAGCACAAGGAAATGAAATCGGCTGCTATACAGGCGATAACAACAACCCTGCCTAGAAAAACCTCATCTTCTCCTGCCCTACCTCCATTTTCTTCCCTATACTAAAGACTAGCTAAATCTCATGCCATTTCTCTGGAAGATGAAGGGGGGAAATGGATTAAACAAGGTTGTTCCTTTGATTCTTCTCGATGTTTATAGATAAATCCTACTACCACCCTGTCCTCCCCCAAAAAATTAAAAGGAGATTTAATTTTTTTTTTCCTTTATTCATTTGAGAGAGAGAGAAAGGGAGAGGGAGAGAGAGGCAGAAACATCGATGAGAGAGAACATTGATTGGCTGCCTCCTGCATGCCCCCACTGGGGATTTGGCCCACAACTTGGGCATGTGCCCTGACCGGGAATCAAACCAGTGACCTCATGGTGCATGGGTCAACACTCAACCACTGAGCCACACTGACTGGCCCCATTGTGCTTATCATCCCCAATCCTCTGAATTGGTAGAACAAACCAATGGAATAATATACCCAATTGGCAAAAATGTGCATAGTATTTAGTCTGTCTGTCATGGCCCAAGGCCCTCCTTAACTCTCCTTAACCTTCATTCTTCCCCCCTTGGAAAACATATACTTTCGCCTTTTGAGATTATCACAGGTTGTCCTATGCACCCAGATGAAGAACTGCACCAACCGGTACTTACCAGAGGAGATCTCCTACAAGGAACTTGTCAACACCCCACAACATAACAGTGTGCTCCTGGGAGATAAGGAATGTCCTCAGAGCCTCAGGCCTGGATGTTTTGTTTACTGCAAAAGACACCAACTCAAAGACTCTCTTCAGCCCCAGCTGGAAAGGGCCTTATACAGGTACTTCTGACCCATCCATGTGCTGCTAAATTCCATGGTGTTGACTCATGGATTCATGTTTCTCATTTAAAAAAGGTCCCAGACCCTGTTGCTGAATGGGCTTCCCAGCCCATCACCGAAACAAAACTCTGACTGACTAAAATCCAGGCAACAGGATAAGATGACAGCTGAAATAGACAACTGTTCCCAAGAAACTGGACCAGGCCTGTATCACACCAGTCGTTACAGAGATTCTTAACTTGAATTTCTTGTCTTTACCTCTAGTTGATCTTTATTTATAAGGCTTCCCTGTATTTTAGAGAAAATTATCAACGTGATAACAAACCCAATTGTTCTCCCTTTCCTTATTCTCTCCTTCATTTCTCTTTCTAATGTTTGGAAAGTTAGTATTTTAGTAAAACTCTCTGAGAGTGCTGCTAAGGGAGAGAATTTAATTGTTGGATATGTCACCAAAACCCTAAATCAATAAAAGACAAATACCTGCCACCTGTTGCTCTAGTAACCAACTTTAATACCATTCCCAACGTCACTGTCTTCCCAGAACAACCATACCCAACTTCACCTTTCAGGTAGGCGTTATTAAAAAAACAGAGACATTTTCCCTCTGCTTATCATTATTCATTGTCCGTGTCATCTCCACTGAATTTAAATCTAAATCTGCCCATCTCTTCCTTGTTTGATCTCAAAATGTCTACACGACAAAACTAAAAAGAAAGATATAACCAGATTATGCAGACTTCTTCCTTCAAAAGTATACACCCTGATGGATTTTGCAAAGCATGTAAATGGTTTCACCCTTGGTTGGAAAAATCCTCTCAACATACTTATGAATGAATCCAAAAAGGAGAATATTCAGGGGAGGGGGATGGTTTATGCACCTTCCAGGTTCATTTTATTTTTGGTGTTGAAGAAGATACCTGACTAAAGGATGGGCACACCAATGTTTAGAAAGTTGCCTGTTGGGGCAATTTGTCACTTTGTAATCTCTTCTTAAGACCTAAGAACCCCCAGCCTTTCCACAAGTTCTTTTAACAAAGAACAATTTCCACAGGACCAAAGGCAGCTCATGAAGCCCAAAAGGGAAATGGTGGCCAGTTATGATGACAAGATAGGACAAAGTATATTCAGCATACTAATCCCAAGTGCCAGAATATATGTCAACAAGAATATAATTAGGAATTTGCCTGCCACCGTCGGACAAATAACTGAAGAAGTGGCTAAGATTGTTGCTGCCCAACAAAAGTCCCTAAATTCCCTTGCTCTGGTGGTCCTCGACAGACAATCCATAGCCCTTGAAAACTTGCTGGCCAAGGCGGGGTCTGAAAAAGAGGATTACTCTGGTATTGCAAAAGTGTGTTAAATGCACAAGACAAAGGACAGGGCTTGCTTAAACTCTTTACTAAAAAGGTTATATGCCTGTGGCGTGACTACTCACCATGACCTACCCAGTTAGGAATTCACAACAGATCATTCTGTGAGGTTACATTTTTGTCACTGGACTTGTTGGGTTTGTTATAAGATCCCTTTTTTCCTTCACAAAAGAAACAACATAAAATCACTATTATCCCCATTTTACTGGACACTGAGGTCCAGAAAAGGGAAAAATGTTGTCAAAAATCACCATGAGAGCCAGAGATTAACTTCCAGTCCTCCGACTCCCATACGTCAGAGTCCCGCCCCTGCCCACCTGGCGAGCCTCAGGGAGGCGCAGCGAGACGTCTGGTTCCTGGATTTCTGTATGCCCCCTACAGGCACCTGCAAACCTATCGCATCACGCTACCACACCCCCCGCCGGCAGGGGGCACTGCTGCCATCTCGATAGCACAGACTGGATCTCCTCGTGGTGCTCACTTTTCCTCCAGTCCGCAAGGCACTTCCGGCACCGCGGAACTTTGGTGCAGCGGGACGCGCAGCGCGGGAACGCAGGCGCGCAAAGCGGCAGCAGTTGTTTCCGGCCCTGTTGGTGGTCTGAATTGAGTTACAGCGGCGGAGGAAAGATGGAGACGATTCTGGAGCAGCAGCGGCGCTATCACGAGGAGAAGGAACGGCTCATGGACGTCATGGCCAAAGAGATGCTCACAAAGAAGTCCACAGTGAGTGGGGCCTGGGCATGGGCTCCATCTGCGGCTGGGCCCCATCCTTGCGTGTCCCCTCTGAAAGCTTTCCTTGATCCTTGGACCCGCCCCGCTCCCCGCCGCCTTCTGAGTCTCCCTCTCCGAGGTCCGACCTTGGTAACCTCCTCCCGCCCCCCCGCCCCCACCCCACCCCACGCGGGGCCTCAGCTTCATCCACTAAAGCCTGAGCGGGTGAGCTCCGCCCGCGGGCGGCATTTCCAACTCCAGAACTCCGACTAACGGCGCCTGTGTCACCCTTTGCCTTTCTTCAGCTCCGGGACCAGATCAATTCTGACCACCGCACGCGGGCCATGCAAGATGTGAGTGCCTCGCCGTCCGCTTCTCTCTGGGTCGGAATGAGCAGGGAAAGAGAGGGAAGGCGGGGTGCGGGGTCTCTTGAGCTGTGGCCGAAGGTAACCAGATGGGCCAGTCGCGGGTTGTCTGCTTAGAGATATCCACCTGGCTGCCGAGCTTGAGGGTGCTGAACTGCCCTTCCTCACTTCTCTGAATGGGGAACTCATTCATTCTTCATTGCCTGGAAAGACACCCCTTCTTATTAGCATCCTGTATCCCATGGATGTGCAAACAATAGTGATCAGAAGTTGAGGTGCTCTGTCTTCTCTCCAGAAGAGAACGCAGGGCTTTGAAGTATTTGCATACATTGCCTGCACTTGCTTAGGAATAGTTCAATTTATTCCTTTTAGGAAACGAGTCAAAATGTTGATTCTCATTAAAGTTGAGTGATAGGTAAATGGAGGTTCATTATACCATGCTTTCTTGCGTATGTTTGAAATCTGTTCAGCAAGGAATAAAAGACTTAATCAGAACTTCTGATTTTTAGGAGATCATTAATATTACAAGTCTTGAGACCTGTATCTAAATTCCCAAATCCAAAATACTCTGGAAACAAATGTGTTTTTTGTTTATTTGTTCGTTTTGCTAATTTTTTAGTGGCGAGATCTGACTTGATCTCATTTGGCAGCAAAACATGACGTGAACAGGCAAGAGACTTTTTTTATGGTCTTTATTCCCACTTAGTAAATAATGCGTACATTTTACTGTAGAACTATTAAGGTTCCAGATTCCAGTAGGGATATTACATGACATACAATACCTTTCTGAACCTAAAAACTCCAAATTCTGAAGCAGCTGGTCCCAAAAGTTTTGGAGAAGGGACTGTGTACCTGTTCAATCCTGAGTTTGAGTCTAAAGGAAGCTGTGTGATGTTTTATTTAGCCTGTGCAACTCCTCAGTCAAGCTTTTTGAAGAAGTGAAAATCATCTTGGAGCACCCTTTTGTCTCTGAGGATCTTAGGTGGGAACTGCTATTTTAGCATATGGCTCTCTGTTATGACTCTTTTAGGGACAGTTAAGCATCAGTTGCAAGTAAATATAGGAACCCTCTGCCACCCCTAAATTGATCTGTTTTAAAAACTAGCCAGGGATCAGTGCTATCTATTAAAGGTACCAGAAAGCACAGGAACTTTTAACACCACATCTCAAGGTTTCCTTGGACTTTGACTGGAGAGCTCTTCTTGGTTCCTTCGCTCTGTAGTTGTATAGAGTACTTCATTCTGATGGGTGTATGTTTGTCTTCCAGAGGTACATGGAAGTCAGTGGGAACCTGAGGGATTTGTATGACGATAAGGATGGGTAAGTGACAGTCCCAGCCAATCCACGAGTTAATGCTTCAGAGGAGCCATGGTCCAATGACTGATTTTATGCTCTGTATTCTCTGGATTTTTTCTGAAATTGTAGATTACGAAAGGAGGAGCTCAATGCCATTTCAGGACCCAATGAGTTTGCTGAATTCTATAACAGACTGAAGCAAATAAAAGAATTCCACCGGAAGCACCCAAATGAGGTATGGCTTCACAAAGTATTTTCTCCAAACCTGCCTAAGAGCCTACTAAAGTAAAAGTGTAAGGAAAATGTGCCACTTTGACGTTCCTTCAAAAAAAGAACTTGCTGCCCTGGCCAGTTTGGCTCAGCGGTTAGAGTTTCATCCTAAGGATTGAGGGATCCCGGGTTCGATTCCTGGTCAAGGGTACGTACCTGGGTTGCAGGTTCGAGCCCCAGCCCTTGGCCATGTAGGAGGCATCCAATCCGTGTTTCTTTCTCCTCTCCGTCTCTCCCTGCCCTGCCCCTCCACTCTATCTAAGAATTAATGGGAAAATATTCTCAGGTGAGGATTAACCAAAAAAAAAAAAAAAAGTTTGCTATTTAGCTACAATGGGCATAGTTATAGAACATCCTCTAAACCCAGTTGTTTTAGGATCCTCCTCAGCTGTAAGCCAAAGCCATTCTCTTCTTGGGTATCCCCCAACCAGTGACTGAGCACAATGTGGTAATACAGCCTGGCTTTCTGTCCAATGTGAGACTGAAGTAATCTTTGTTCCAGAGCTCCCCACTGGGTTGGTGAAGATTTCATCCTGTTCTGTCAGTATCATGGTCTGGCTTTCCCTGCCCAGTCCTCCTCTCCCCATTTTATCTTTCATGAGTATTACCCCCTCTCCCCAATAAATTGTTTAGTTCCTAACTGTCTGCTCTAATCTGCTACCTAGAGAATCCAACTAACACAGAGGCTTTTTTTAAATATATCTCTTTTATTTGTTTGTTTCTTGTTAATCCTCAACTGAATATAGTTTTTCCATTGATTTTTTTTTTTTTTTTTTTTTTTTTAGAGAGAGTGGAAGGGAGGGGGGTGGGGGAGAGAGAGAGAGAGAGAGACATCTGTTGGTTTCCTCCCACTCGTGCCCTGCCTGGGACCAAGGATTGAACCTGCAACCTAGGTATGTGCACTTGACTGGGAATCAAACTTGGGACCCTTTGGTCTGCAAGTCCACGCCCTAACCACTGAACCAAACATGTTTATCTAAATTGATTTTTAGACAGGGAGAGAGAAACACTGATGTGAGAGAGAAGTATTGATCAGTTGCCTCCTGCATGTATCCCCCCACCAGGAATCGAGCCCACAACCTGGGCAGGTGCCTTGGCCAGAGACTGAACCTGGGATGACGCTCAGCTAACTGAGCCACACCAGCTAGGGCAACACAGAGAGGCTTTACTCACTTTCAGTGATTATTACACCTTTAAGAGTCGCCCCAACTCTTATGAAATAGCTTCCTAGTCTATCCCCTTCCCAGTTAATTTTTTTTTTTTTTTTTTTTTTTTATCCTCACCTGAGGACATTTTTTCATTTTTTATTCAGATAGAGTGGGGAGCGAGAGAGAGAGAGAGAGAAAGAAACATCAATGTGAAAGGGACACATCGAGTGGTTGCCACCCGCACGACCCAACCAGGGCCGGGGACAAACTGCAACCGAGGTACATGCCCTTAGCGGGAACTGAACCCGGGTCTCTCTGGACCGCAGGCCGACGCTCTAACAGCTGAGCCAAACCGGCCAGGGCAATATTTTTTTTCTTTATGATTCTATCATATATTATGACAATGTCTACCCCACCATATTGTAAGATTATAAGGAGCAGGGATCTTGTCTCAATTATGTAGATTCCATTATGCATCTTACACAGCTAACCAAAGGAATTCTGTGGAGAGGGGAAGCAAGTCATGGCTGTAGGAGAAGTGGAGAGGGATGGGCCAGCAGTTACTCTGAGCTTTCATGACTATATAACTGGATAGAAAGAAGGAAGAGAGAATCCATTTGCAGTGGAAAATGAAAGTTTTTGTGTGTAAATTTTCAGGTGATGCTGTATCTAGGTAAAGTATCTCCTGAGCAATTGAACTTAGGTGACTAGGGTTCAGGTAAGAGGTAAAGGCTCGTGATGTAGATTTGAGAATTATCACGTGGACTTGATGGTTGAAGCCATGAATCATACAGTTGTGCGAGAGACACCAGGTGATGCGAGACTGTCAGAGCTTGTCCATGTGTCCCAAGGTACTTAACTGAAAAGGAGCCTGGGAAACTTCCATCACAGAAGTCAATTGACAGCTCCAGGTAATGTCGTCTTACTGAAGCTAAGCGAAAGAGAGTTTCCAAAAGACAGTCACTGGTATCAGCTGTTGTCGACTGGAACGGCCAGGATTGCTGCTTCATTGAAGCATTGGGAATGGAATCTGGTCACGGGTAAAAGTGGGTAACGGGGAGATACTGTAGTAGTATGGAGTGTGGAACATTCGTTTGAAAGACTGGCAGAAAATAGAAGAGGAGAAACAAGATAGATAGGGCAGATGTACATATTTAAAGGAACAGTTGGAAAAAGGAAAAAACTGAAAATCCCAGAAAGGAGAAGCTATTTATTGAAGTTAAGTGGAAGTAGATGGAGGTACTCTTACACACCTACATGTCTCCCTACTTCCCTTTGAAGACAGAGTATGAAGTTTTACTGACCAAGAGAGAAAACACGAGTACCATTCTGGCGTGTTAATCATATTCCAAGCCTGGTAGAAAGGCAATGAGAAACAAATGGTTGTATGAATGATTGGAAAGATGCTCAAGATATACAAAGTAGGAAAAAAAAGTTTGATTATGTGAAAAACGAAAACCTTACACCTGCTAGTATGTGCTTATGCAAAAACAGGATGGGGCAAAAGTAGGTCTACAGCTCGGCCAGTGTGGCTCAGTGGTTGAGAGTCGACCCATGCACCAAGACGTTGCCGGTTCGATTCCCGGTCAAGCACATGCCCATGTTGTGGGCCTGATCCCCAGTGGAGGACATGCAGAAGGTGGCCAATCGATGTTCTCTCTCATTGATGTTTCTATCCTCTCTCTCTCTAAAATCAATAAAGAAAAAATATTTTTAAAAAATAGGTCTACAGTTGCTCATATGGAAAATAATACAATAGTTAATAAATAATACAAGAATAAACTATTTCATGTGCTCACAACTATAAACCTACTTTTGTCCCACCCTGTATATTTAAATACTTAGAACAGTGGTTTCCAAATTTTGCTGCATGTTTGAATCACCTGAGGATCTTTAAAAAGTACCAACACTGCCCTGGCTGGTTTGGCTCAATGGTTGGAGCATTGGCCCGGGTACCAAAGAGTCACGGGTTTGATTCCGGTCAAGGGCCTGTGCCTCGGTTGCAGTTCGTCTGTGGCCCTGGACACGGTCGTGCAGGAGGCAGCCAGTCAGTGTGTCTCTTTCACGTCAATATTTCTCTCTCTCCTTCCCTCACACTCTATCTGAAGATAAATGGAAAAATATCCTCGGGTGAGGATTAAAAAGAAAAGGTGCCAATACCTGCCCTCCCCTTGATTTTATTAATGTCTGGTACATCAGGGTTTTTAACAATCTTAGGTGATTCTGATGTGCAGCAAAGTTTGGGAATAGCTGGCATAAAAAATGTTAACAGTGGTTACCTGTTTGTAGAAGAATTAATAAAGGGGGACTTAGATTTTTTATTTGAGTTTTTTGTGAGCACATGTTACTTTAGCAACAGTTAGGCAAACAGTACAAACAAGGAAAAGAAAAAGGTAAATGGAAAACAGTAGTAGTCTCCAAAGAAGAATCAAGACCAAATAAAGTATCAAATCCCACTTTCTGTACAGCCTATTTTTGTGATATTGCAACTTTTATCTTAAAAAATCCACCCGAGAGTGTCTCTTTTTTTCTATCAGATCTGTGTGCCAATGTCGGTGGAATTTGAGGAGCTGCTGAAGGCTCGAGAGAATCCAAGTGAAGAGGCACAAAGTAAGTAGCATTTGCCTTTCCTGTCCAGCACTAGCAGAAGTACAGGTTAATGACAGCTCAGTTTGCCCTCCGAGCCCTAGAAAACGGCCCCACAGAAATCTGTAGCCAGGTTCTCTTACTAGTTTTCTTTTTGCTGATTTCTCTGGAGTAGATTGGCCTCTTAAATTGACCTTAGACAAATTATCCAATTTTGTGCTAGCCTAACTCAAGTTCCTTGGCCTGGAAAGCTGAGGTCTGTTCACTGTGAACATAGGGAGGGCCTCTGGGTGAAGGGCTGCTTCATGAAACAAGGAACTAGCAGTCTGTGTGAAAGCCAAGTCCAGGAAAATGGTGTTTACTGTCTGAATCATTGGTATCTCTGATTCCTTCAGATTTGGTGGAGTTCACAGATGAAGAGGGATATGGTCGTTACCTGGATCTGCATGACTGTTACCTCAAGTACATTAATCTGAAGGCCTCTGAGGTAAGACCCAGGAGAGCAGAAAGTAGTTCTGATTCTAAGGGTGAGTCAGGACACTGGCCTGGGAGCAATTAGTGTGTCTTCCTTGTGTTTTATAACTGTTATGTAAATATTAAAGAGGTAATGTGTTTTCCTTAGAATGAAACAGTATTCAAAATGTTGGGTTTCTACAGCGAATACAATAAGCATATTTTTTTATTAATAAATTTTGTTTTATCAATACAAGCATATTTTGCTTTTGTAAGAATAAAAGAATTTAAAAACGTCACAAATACGTATCATGCTCCTGTGTTAGGCACCCATAGTACCTGGTACATGGAAGATGCAGAGCAATCTCACCAGCAAAAGACTATTGAATGTGGCTCAGTGGTTGAGTGTCGACCCATGCACCAAGAGGTCGCTGGTTCAATTCCCAGTCAGGGCACATGCCCAGTTTGTGGGCCCAATTCCCAGTGGGGGGCATGCAGGAGGCAGCCCATTGATGTTCTCTCTCATCGATGTTTCCATCTCTCCCTCCCTCTCCCTTCCTCTCTCTCTAAAATCAGTAAAGAAAAATAAATAAATAAATAAGTAAATAAAAGACATTGCAAAAATAACTTACACAAGAGATGCGATTTAATGTAACCGTCTCAGAAATGTCTTAAGAAAGCGTATGGTTAAGTTCCTCTTGAAGTTGTGAGGAAATGTCCCAAAAGTTCAGTGACTAAACTTGAAGCTCCATGAGAGCAGGTTCTGTGTCTGTCTTGTTCTCATCTGTGTCCATGTGCTTGGTCCAAAGATGCTTGATAAGTGATTGAATGAGGGACTAAATGGCAACTTTCAGGACCCTCCTTTAGGATATAGTGGTTGTCCGAGTCTTGAACCAAGTCCCTGGCATTTCCCTTGATCTTTATTTTGCAGCGGCAATTGTATGCCTGCTATTCTCCCCAGTTAGTGTAGGAATTAAAAGATAGAACAGAAAAAGACTGAAATGAGGCAGACCTTGTTACTTTGTTAGCCAACACTAAATTTTGATTTTGTTTATTGGAGATTGTGCTATAACTGGTGCAAACACCTGCTGAAGCTCTTGTCACTTCTTTCTCTCCAGAAGCTGGATTATATCACATACCTGTCCATCTTTGACCAGTTATTTGACATTCCTAAAGAAAGGAAGAATGCAGAGTACAAGAGGTAAGCATTACTAGCTTCTAGACCTCCACTGGATTTGATTATACTATTTAATGTGAAGAATTGGGGGCAGAGTTCTGAATTTTGTTGCCTGAAAGGCCTTCGTGAATGACTTGCAGATTTATTGAAGGATGGGTTTTGAAGGACACAGTTTTAAAACCTTTGTAATACTCTGGCTTTAGAAGAATGTGTGTCTATAAGCCCATCTGCGATCTTAATTTTGCCTCATTGTAAAAGGAAGTCTTCCATTCAGGAACCTCTGTGTCTTTGGAGTTTAACGGGGAAGATTAAACTTTCTCAGGTTGTGACTGAAGTGGTTTATAGATGTTAAGTTTTGTTGGTTATAACTTTGGTTACTGATAAAATGAAATTTTATTTCTACCTAAAATAAATTAAGTTAAAATGTTTTACTTGCAATATTTTATGTGTGAGTTAAGACTTTAGTGTTTGGAATTATGTTGTGAGAATGAAAGAAGATAGGAAAGGTCAGAATCAAGATGACATGCTAGGAGAAAAGTCCATTGTAAGCTCATTTTAAAAAGTAATATTTTAAAAATTAGTATCACTAGAATTATTAGTATATTTTACAGGGCATGACAACATATCAAAAATAGAAACCCTCTTTGTTTTTTCTGTATTGCTTGTTCATCTATAGATATTTGGAGATGCTACTTGAGTACCTTCAGGATTACACCGATAGAGTGAAGCCCCTCCAAGATCAGAATGAACTTTTTGGGAAGATTCAAAATGACTTTGAGAAGAAGTGGGAGAATGGTACCTTTCCTGGTTGGCCGGTGAGCTTCAGTGGGGGTGGGGGTAGAGGACATGTGTAGGAGTTAAAGTAACTGTTGTACCTTAATCTCGAGCCTCTGCTTTAGGACTTTATGTGCTGAGTCCTTAGGATCAGCTGTGGCCGTGAGGAGTTCTCTGCCCAGTGTGCTAGGTTTTCTCTATGTACTTTGGAATGAGATTTCTCAGCATCTACTTGCCGTCGGCTAGGTCCAGGATTTTTATCAACCAAGTCCTTACTGCTGTGTGATTCCTACTGACCAAGAGTGGATAAATTGTATGCTAGAAATCTCTATGTATTTTCACAAGTCCCAGGGATAAACTTTTTTCTTGAACTCTCAGGAAGAGAATATGCCATCTGTTGTTTTTTGTTTTTGCTCTGCTCTTGTAGCAATTTGATTCTTATTCATACATGTATATAAAAACAGGGCCACCCAGCACTTAGTAATTTAGGTGGCTCCCTTGCCTTCATTCTCAACCTCGACCTTAATAAATGTCGTATTGCTCTTCTTGCCAGAAAGAGACGAGCAGTGCCCTGACACATGCCGGAGCCCATCTTGACCTCTCTGCTTTCTCCTCCTGGGAGGTATGTTTTCTTTAGCCAGTGCACTTGTCTTACCTGTTCCCTCCTCAGAGGGGCCACCCAATTTTCTGTTTTTAATGCCATGGACTTACTATGATAAGACACCAGTTCCTGGGACTAGGCATCTAAAAGAATATGGAAAAAGGAAAAGAAAAAAACCTAAAACACATACTTTGAAAACTGCAAAATAATCATTCAAACTACATTCCGCTACAGTGGAGCTAATGGAACACTGCCAGCATGGTTATTTATGAACTTGACCAGAGTCAGTCCTTTGGAGAGCTTGAGCTTACTGCTAGGAGATTGGCTGTGGGATGTGTGGTGTTACCACAGCTTCAGGGACACCCACGTCACCAGCCTGCAGAGACTTAAGTTTGAGCATTTGTTGTTTGTCAAAATCTATTTAAATAAAATTATAACTTGTCTCTTTTTTATATAGGAGTTGGCCTCCCTGGGTCTGGACAGATTGAAATCTGCACTGTTAGCTTTAGGCCTAAAGTGTGGGGGGTAAGAGATGGTTTTTCTTTCATAACTATCCCATTTACTGTGTTTGCATTATCTTCTGCATGGCTCTGATACCATGTTTTTCTGTCATTCCCATCCTTCCCCAATGTAAAAATAAGCAAGCCTGTATGGTAAAGTAATCCGAAATTCTTTTCCGTCTTGTGTCTTTAGGACCCTAGAAGAGCGAGCCCAGAGGCTATTTAGCACGAAAGGAAAGTCCCTGGAGTCACTTGACACCTCCCTGTTTGCCAAAAATCCCAAATCGAAGGGCACCAAGCGGTGAGTGGCTGGGGTAACACCTCTACTTACAGCTTTAAAATGTTATTCCCAGGCCAAACCCGTCCGGCTCAGTTGACTGAGCGTCGTCCCGTGGACTGAGAGGTCCCAGTTTGATTCCTGGTCAGGCCACATGCCCGGGTTGCGGGCTCGATCCCCAGTGGGGGGCGTGAAGGAGGCAGCCGATCGATATTTCTCTCACACATCGATGTTTCTATCTCTCTCTCTCTCTCTCTTCCTCTTTCTCTAAAAAAAAAGCCAATAAAATATATTTTAAAAATAAAATCACAACAGAGATTTTATTTATTTATTTTTTATTTTATTTTTTTATCCTCACCCGAGGACATTTTCCCATTTTTTTGTTCAGGTAGAGTGGGAGGGAGAGAGAGGAACAGAGAGAGAGAGAGAGAGAGAGAGAGAGAGAGAGAGAGAGAAACATCGATGTGAAAGGAACATCGAGTGGCTGCCACCCGCACGACCGACCAGGGCCGGGGACAAACTGCAACTGAGGTACGTGCCCTTATCGGGAACCGAACCCGGGTCTCTCTGGACCGCAGGCCGACGCTCTAACCGCTGAGCCAAACCAGCCAGGGCATCACAACAGAGATTTTAAAGCCTGTTTTATCGCCATTACTAATCCCTAGAGGTCCAGACTGCTCTTTTTCTCTGCTAATGGCAGAGAGTGCTGTCATTGTTTTAAACCAGGCACAGTTTGCACTGGTGATTGAGTGGGTGAACTCTGATGTTAAACTGTTCTAGGTAACCTTTGTTACCTTGAAAGCTTATGGATAGGTTTGAAAGATATTTTCCTGTCTATTCTTCTTAATGGCATTTGAATCTGTTTTTGAGTCACATGCTTGAACAGGGTTTTTTTTATGTGTTTTTTCTAATTCTCACAACAATGCTGAAAAGTACTTATTATCCTGATTTTTTCTTTTTTTTATGGATGAGGACTCAAGAAAAGTTATAGGATGTGCCCACTTTCTCAGTTACTAAGAAGCAGGGTCAGGATTTGGGCCCAAATCTGCCTGTTCTGGAGCTCGCTCTTTGTACTACATTTCCTTCGTAGATTATAATGATAGAAATTTAAATATTTGGATATGTCTTCCACCTTCTAGAATGAGATCAAAGGAAGCTTCCATGCGTTCCCAGAAATACTTCTGTTAGCGAGTCCTGGGCTGAACAGAATGCTTGCTTTCACGGCAATTTCTCATGTGTTTATGATTTTTAATGCACATGTTGAGTAAATGTTGTCAGATACAGAGAACAAGGTGTTGGTTAAAAGAACCCTTGAGTGATACAGCTTGTTTCTTGTTCTTAGAGACACAGAGAGGAACAAAGATATTGCTTTCCTCGAAGCCCAGATCTACGAATATGTAGAGATTCTTGGGGTGAGTAACTGACTTTGGTGAGGGCTATAAATGCTACAAGGTACGGGAGTAGGGGAAATATGAGCTCATAGGATATTTTTTTCTAGGATTGAAAGAGGAAGAGTAGGTGTTGAACTAGTTCAGCAGAAAATAGAGTTCTCTCGGGGTACTTGGCCCTTCAGTGAGTTCCTGTTCCGTTCTTAGATGTCTGACTACCCTCAGGATAGTATTCAGAATGGTGCAGAGTCTTTGCCTGAGCTCAAGTGGGTAGCCCAAGAAGCAGACACTCGAGGCAAGTAAGGGAAGGGCTACTCACAGCAGCTTTTCAGGTAAGACTTATGAAAAGGCTAGTTACTTACATGTTTATGAGATTGTGAGAAATTATTAGGGCTGGTACAAACTGTCTGTGAGCTCCTCCTTGAATATTCTTTCAAGAAGGAGCTGGAGGATTGGATGTAGATAAAGGCCTAACCTGACCAGGACGCTTATCTCAGAAAGAAGGGGGAGGAGGAGTAGGAAAATAGTTCTTTTTCGGGTGGAAGAAAGGGCGGCACTCACCCAGCGAAGATGGTCAGTGTCCCTGCAGTAGGCCAGCCTGTCCGAAAGCGCCTGCTTTGTGCGGTTTTCAGCTGCTCCCCCTTTACAGCCTTTCCCTTCACAGATGCTCAGATGGTGTTTTGGGTGGATGGCTCTGGCTCAGATAGCTTATTTATGTATCTTTGTCAGTTGCCATGGATGTTTTCATTCTGCCGTTGTGTGAAGACCACACATAATAGCTATAAATCTAGTCACCTGTTGTTTCCCTCTTTCACAACTGCTTTCAGTGAAAGGAGGGCAGCCAGACATTGGACACCTGGGGACACATATTCTTCAGAGTGAACTTGGGCTTTGCTGCTGTGGGCAGCAGTCCAAGTTGCCAGTCCTCTGAAGATGACTGGGATGCTAATTTGTGCCCTTGACATAAGGTGTACCCACTGCTTGCCTTCCTTTGAGAGCATTTTGCTTTCCCTGCCAGGAGGGGGCACCATTCTCTTTGGAATTCCAGAGGAAATGGTTTCCATTAGTTATTCTCATAATGTATCGGTGTGGTTTTTGTCATTATTTCACCATTTATTCATATCTGTTGGTTTCCAGACATTGTGTTGGGCTGTATTGAATCTTTGGATACAGTAGTGAATATGATACAGCCTTTTGCCCTTGAAAAACCCACTTTGGGGTTGGGAAAGACAGATAAAGGAAATACATGTTGTAATACATTGAGATTGTGTTTTCCAAGTAGAAAAGGAGGAAAATATTTCAGATAGAGGAAATAGCAAGCGTGAACAATTTGGTGAGTTAATTGAGAAATTTGGACTTTGTCCTTTAAACAGTAGAAATCCAGTAAAAGTTGTTTATGCAGAGTGTACTATTAGATTGGTTTTTTATTTTTTATTATTATTATTTTTTATTTATTTTTTATCCTCACCCGAGGACTTTTTTTTCCCCCATTTTTTGTTCAGATAGAGCAGGAGGGAGAGAGAGAGGGAGAAACATCAATGTGAAAGGGACACGTCGAGTGGTTGCCAACCACACGACCCAACCAGGGCTGGGAACAAACTGCAACCAAGGTACGTGCCCTTGGTGGGAACTGAACCCAGGTCTCTCTGGGCCGCAGGCCAATGCACTAACCACTGCCAGGGCTAGATTGGTTTTTTAAAGCAGATAAATCTGGGAACAGAATGGAAGCTGGACTGGAAAGAAGAGAGACTCAGGTCAAGTTAGAAGATCCTCATCTTGGTGGGAATGAAGAGAGACTCAGATCAAGTTAGAAGGTCGTCATCTTGGTGAGGGCATTCACCGTGGGAAGGAGAAGAAAGGACTAGTTCAGGAAATAGTTTAGAGACCTTGTTCTCTTTTCTGCAGTAGTCTGTGGTCTTAGGTGAGTCATTTAGGCAAGTGACATAAAACCTTTGACTTTTCCCTTTGAGATCAGGGAGGGCCTGCTGATAGGAGCTGTGATATAAAGGCAGACTTTTCCTTTGTGCTACAAGAAAGAAAACCTTGACCCAGCAAACGGGGGGTCTGCAAGAAAAGAGGACATTCTCCTTCTTGTTTTTTACTACTTTTCTCTGACTTCCTTTTCATTTCTGGACCTGACTTAGGAACAGCGACATCTCACTCATGAAAATGTCCAACGCAAGCAGGCAAGGACAGGAGAAGAGCGAGAGGAGGAGGAGGAGGAGCAGATCAGTGAGAGTGAAAGTGAAGATGAAGAGAACGAGATCATCTACAATCCCAAAAACCTGCCCCTTGGCTGGGATGGCAAAGTAAGTCCCAGCACTGCCATCTTTCTCCCCCTTTCCCGCTTCGGAAGCAGATGCAGACACTCCTAATGCTGTCTTTCTGATTGCTTTTAGCCCATTCCCTACTGGCTGTATAAGCTTCATGGCCTAAATATCAACTACAACTGTGAGATTTGTGGAAACTACACCTACCGAGGTCCCAAGGCCTTCCAGCGGCACTTTGCGGTAAGGAATTCAGAGCCATTTCTCCTGGAAACAGAAGTATTAAACACGAGTCTTTTAGGGAAGAGGATAGGAACAGCCTGAGAGGGTCACTAGTGTCCAGAGCTTAAGAGAATCAGAGAAGGTTTGGGTCCAAAGTCAAGCAGCAGCATCGGGCCTTTGGTGCCGGGGCTAGCCTGTGTGATACCCACGACCGTTTGTGGAGGCATTCTACCACCTGCTCTTTGACCCTCATTTCCGTTTTCTCTTGCTTGTTCTTGTTCTTCTCTTTGTCTTTCTGCCGGCATCTTAGACCAGTCTCCGACTCCTCGGTCACTGCTCTGCCCCACTGCTAGGAGTCAGGACCAAAGAAAGGGCTGACTGCCTCCTTTGATCCTTTTTTTAAAATTCTCACCTGAGGATATGTTTTGTTTTGTTTTCTTAATTGATTTTAGAGAGGAAGGAGAAGAGAGAAAGAAACATTGATATGAGGGGAAAAAATTGATCAGTTGCCTCCTATACACACTTGCCTAGGGATCAAACCTGCAACCTGGGTATGTGCCCTGATGAGGAATCGGAACCTGTGACCCTTTTGTGCACAGGGCGACGCTCAACAAACTGAGCCATACCAGCCAGGGCTCTTTTGAGTCTTAAATGGGCCTTTGCCTTTTCAGGGAAAATGAACCTAAAGGGATGACATTTACCAAGCTATTGAGATAAGACATTGTCTAGGCAGTACTCCAGTAAGTTGATTCACTCTTGTTTTGTTTCTGCCTTCAGATCTTAGTACTTGGAAGAACATTTTATAGAATAGAAAAGACAGGCTAGACCAAGGGTGGCAAATCTGTTCGAACTCCCTCAGACACATATTGCTCATTGGTCCTGGGTCTTTCTCTTTCCTTTTTTTTTTTAGCCTCACCCGAAGACATTTTTCTATTTTTTGTTCAGATCGAGTGGGAGGGAGAGAGAGGAAGATACAGAGAGAAACATCAGCATGAAAGGTACACATTGAGTGGTTGCCACCCGCACAACCCAACCGGGGCCGGGGACAAACTGCAACCGAGGTACGTGCCCTTAGTGGGAACTGAACCCAGGTCTCTCTGGACTGCAGGGCGACGCTCTAACCGCTGAGCCAAACCAGCCTGGGCTTAATTTTTTAAATTAATTTATTTTTGTTACAGATGTATCTCCTTTTCCCCCCATTGACACCCTTCTCCCGATCCCCTCCCCCACCCTGTCAGTCCTGGGTCTTTTCTGCTGAGCCCCTGAGTAGTCTCTGAATCTTTCACCACACCACTTCCAACGGATTGGAGTTGGCATCCCTGAGCCAAAACTGTCATTGCATCAGCGTCTCTCCCTGCTGTCGTCTTTCACATCTTTGCTTGTAGTGATAAACTGTCTTCTCTTTACTTATAAAGGTGGCACTGACCTGTCGCCAGTAACCCATACTCATACTGATGGGGGGTTGCATGTGAGGTGACTAGTTAGAATTGTGATGTTTTCCTTGGTCCTGCCACAAGTTTTGTCTGAAAGACTACTGGATCTAGGATCTGGATTTTATAAATCAGCCCAGTGAGGTAAACTGTGCAGTGCTGCTTTGAAATATCTGCCTCCTGTCAGTCACAGCCAGCTGTTTGCAAACGTGACCGTAAAAGAAATGCCTCCTTTAGGTGGACTTTTGCAAGAGTCAGGTTAGGGCTTATGAGGGGAGTGGAGTTAGCGCTCTGTGTTCAGCTAGTTCCGTTTCACAGTCTTTTTGTTTTCTCGTCCTCAGGAATGGCGTCATGCGCATGGCATGAGGTGTTTGGGCATCCCAAACACTGCCCACTTCGCTAATGTGACACAGATCGAAGATGCTGTCTCTTGTAAGTACCTTTATTCTTTCCTCGGCCAGACCAAGTAGCCACACCCGCCACTTGCTGGCCCAGCACCCTGGTGTATCCGGCCGAAGGGCAGCTTGTGAACATGGGGAAGCTACAACAGTCACACGTTACTACATTTTTGAGGGTCAGCATACTGACTGTTTCTCCCTTGAGAAGAGCCCTATGCTGAGTATAAAACAGTGCTTTTAACCGAGGTCTGTAAACACTGTGTGCAAGATTTTGAGTGAATGGACATAGGTATATTCCTGAATTGATTTTAATATGTTAAACACTGCTGATGTAAAGGAAAAAATAGAGCTGGTCTCAGGAGCTTGTATCTGAGGTGACAGGGCCAGATACATAGCAACACCGCAGCAGATGCCCTTGGAGAGAGAGTGAAGGGAGCGCGTGACAGGGAATGTGTTGAAGCACCCAGGACCTGCAAGGCTTCCTGTTTGCCTGGCACTGGGAGCTTTTACTGCCTCTGCCATCTTCCTTGTGGGCTGTCTTCTTGTAGTTTATCTCTCACCTGTCATGTTTCCACTTTCAGCTGATATCATTGAGAAGAAATCAGTTTACCACTCAGCTTTGGTAAATTTCAGGCACTCACTCTCAAGTGTACATGTCAGTCCGCTCGGCTGCTTGGTCAGCTGACTCCTTTGGCTCCCATCTCTGGGGCTCTTCAGATCCTCCGTGGCAGAGACAGGGCCCTTGTAAAGAGCTCCCTGATCCCTGACTAGCCTGTGGATTCTAGGGACTCGTTCATTAAGTTTGTGTTTTAGTCACCTTTGAGGAGAGGATTCCCTGCTTTCTTGTCTTCCCTTATTAACTTAGGAGTCCAGAGCATACAGTTCCCCAGTCAGAATTATGATGCACCTTTATTGCCAGGTCTCCCAGTTAGCCTCTTTGCTTTTCATTTTTTGCCCTTCCCTTTCTGGGAGGAAATTAAAATAGTCACGGAATTTCTTAGAATCATAATGCTGTGTTTTGTTTCTGTGTTTTAGATCATTCTGTTGAAGTTTTTGTTTTGGAGTTTTTAGCCAGGAGGGAGGGTTTCAGTACTTTTATACAAAGTTACAGTAGTTTTTTTACTTGAAAGATTTCACTTACAATTTTATGTGTCAGTCATTTTGTTGTTCTAGATGTAAGATTTTTTTAAACAGTTGAACAGATGACAGACCACAGAGAGCCCCATTGAATTGCCACCAGAGATTCCCATTTGAGTAGTTGGTCACAATGGATCAATATTTACTATTAGCATTAAGTTCAGATGTCACCATTGTGTTCATAATAATAGCATAAGAGATTTAAACATTTTAATGAACTCTAGGGATATTGCTTATGAGAGCAATTGCTTTGCTGAAGTTATGATATCTTGTGTCTGGGGCGTTTTTAGGTCAGCTATCCCATCGAGACACAGGAAGTTCAGTTAGTTTGCTGTACACGTTCTTAGGGAAACTAAGACTGGTACCCAGAGGTGATCCCATTCTTTTCTAATTGTTTTCAGATTCTTCTCACTTGTCTGCAGTTTCCTACATCCATTTCTTTCTTTAAGAATATTATGACAGCCCTGGCCAGTTTGGCCTAGCAGTTAGAGCGTCGGCCCGCAGACCAGAGAGTCCTGGGTTCGGTTCCCACTAAGGGCACATACCTCCGTTGCAGTTTGTCCCCGCCCTGGTTGGGGTCATGTGGGTGGCAACCAGTCGATGTATCTCTCTCTCACATTGATGTTTCTCTTTTTCCCTCTCTCTCTCCCGCTCTATCTTTTTTAAATAAAAATAAAAAGAACATTATGACAATATTTTCAATTTCCAATATTTCAGTACCACTCTGGATTGGATTCTTGAATGGCTTGAAGAGAGAATATGACAGGCCCTGCATAGTATTAGGGCCTGAAGACTTCAGCAAATTGAAAGCAATTATCAAGGAAGGAAAAGGTGGTTACTTGAACACCTACGTGCTAGGCCAGAGCTAAACACTTTCTTGTGTGTTGTCTCCGTTACTATTTCTTTAACCCATCTTAGGCTTCAACTTTATGGGATATTTTTTCTAATCTTGTCAAGTTTAGAGATTGTTCTACTTGATGGAAAATGTGGAAGCAAATAGGAAGCTAGGAGCTGTGCCTTCTTGCCTTCATCTATTAATATTTTACCACGTCTATTAATATTTTACCATCTTCCCCGTCTGTTCCTTGTGGCCCTTTGTCCTAAGATTGCACCTTCCTGACACCTTGCTTAGAGACTTCAGTCGTTCTTTCTCTGGTTTTGTATCTGTCTGGTTTCTGTGTATGTCTGATCACTCCTTCTGAAGCTGTGGTGGTGTCTGTAGATCTTCCCCGCTTCTGTCTTCATTGGGATAATGTGTTACTGAACTGTCAGAATTCTTGTTTTAACGTCTCCAGTGTTTGTTGAGCCGTGTTATCTTTCAGGTTCTTTGGCTATGATACTTCACCTTTTTTCTCCTCTAAAGTCCTTGAAATATATCCACCAAACTTTAAATAAATTCAGTAATGTCTGATGTTCTGTTTTTCTTCTATTACAGTGAGTTTCAACCTTTCTCATCTCATGGCACACATAAACTAATTAATGCTAAAATTCTGTGGCGCACCAAAAAATAGATTATATTTTTTTGCCAATCTTACAAAAAAGGGTATAGTTTTGATTCATTCACACCGGATGACCATTGTGTTGGCAATTGTCATTTGTTTATTTGACAGTCTAAGGGAAAAGAGGTCAGTGCCCCTGGCTAAATAGTCAGGTATAGCATGTCTTAAAAATTCTTGCAGCACACCAGGTGAAAATCGCTGTTCTATCAACTTTAAGACAGCAAGGTTACTTTCTCCGGTAATCCCCATAGGTTTTACCATGGTTATTTCTTTCTCTACTTTAAGAGGTTTTTGGTTATATTTGATCCAACATTTCTTTTACAGCAAAGCAAAGATTATGGTAAATTTGCAATGGAGGTGTCTACAGGTGGTCCAAAACCGAAGTTCCAGTTTAGGGCACGCAAAAGCTTCAAAGCAGAATCATCCAGGGGAATCCTAATGGGGTGGGTGTTGTAGCACCATGTAGCCAATGGATACTCAGTCTGCTAATTTCTCATCCCGCAGTGTGGGCCAAGCTGAAACTGCAGAAAGCGTCAGAACGATGGCAGCCTGACACTGAGGTGGGTGCTAACGTACTGTCTGGAATAACATCAAATGACAGAGGCCCCTCACCATGTAGAAGGGAGGTGAAAATGGTCCCCGGTTCACTGCATATAGAGTATAATGTGACAATGTCTATACATTCACTCTTGACATGTAAGCCTAATTTATTTGTGGTATTAAATATGTCAGACTTTAAGTCTGTGTCTTTTTTTTTTATTTCTTTTTTGTTCAGATAGAGTGGGGGGGGGGAGAGGAAGAGAGAGAGAGAAACATCCAACATGAAAGGTACACATTGAGTGGCTGCCACCCGCACCACCCAACCAGGGCCGGGGATAAACTGCAACCGAGATACGTGCCCTTAGCGGGAACCGAACCCGGGTCTCTGATCCGCAGGCCGACGCTCTAACCGCTGAGCTAAACCAGCCAGAGCTAAGTCTGTGTCTTAAGACAGTTGTGTTTTCCCACTGAAGCTTTTTTTTCCCCCACCACCAGCATCCCCTTTAATAAAACATGGAAAGTTGTGGGACAGGGAAGGGGGACCCCACTGAAATTTTGAAGTGGCAAGCAGAAGTACCCAATGTCTTGTCCTGCTGTGGGGATTTATAAGCTGAGAAATTGAGAATCCATGTCACACATCGATCTTTGAACATAGCATCCATTGAGAGGCTCTCATGGGGTGGGGAGGCGTCCTTTTTGGTCTGGAGATAGTCATCCCAAACAGCAGATTTCAGCGATGAGGATGACATATCTATGAGGTATAGTAGCAACTTTTTTCCTCTAGGTCAGTGATTTTTTTTTTTTTTTGATATTTTTGTTCAGATAGAGTGGGAGGGAGAGAGAGAGAGAGAGAGAGAAACATCGATGTGAAGGGGACACATTGAGTGGCCGCCACCCACACAACCAACCAGGGCCGGGGACAAACTGCAACCGAGGTACATGCCCTTAGCGGGAACCGAACCCGGGTCTCTCCGGACCGCAGGCCGACGCTCTAACCGCTGAGCCAAACCGGCCAGGGCTAGGTCAGTGATTTTTAATACTCCTCTTTTAGTAGCAGTGCTGTCTGCACGCTGTAATGTAGAATTCCGACGTATGAAAGAGAATGAAGCACAGCTGCTCTGGAAGCAGGGAAGCTCAGCCCACTTGGCCTCCCCTTCAGCCTTCCTATCTGCCATGGCCTCTTGGGCAGACACCTAGGGTTCTTGGGAAACATTTGAACTATTGTTTTAGGTCAGCCTTTCTCAACCAGGGTTCCTCATCTTACACACAGGAAGTGATTTGAATGTATGATTTTCTCATATATCCCAAGGATGGTTCACAGGAGGTACCATTTTAGATCCTACGAGAGAAGTTGGTTCATTACACACAGTGGATGCCTTAGGGCAGTGGGGCCTAATTCTCTTCCAGAACCCAGTTAAAGGGCCATCTTAGATGAATGCCATGGACTCAGGCCAGGGTGAGCTTGGGTAGCCAGACATTGGTTCCATCCGTTTCTCCCAGGAGGCCTAGCTGACAGTGTACCCCTTCTTTTTCAGGAAGAGTATGAAGACTCCAGTGGGAATGTGGTGAATAAGAAGACATATGAGGATCTGAAAAGACAAGGACTGCTCTAGTGTTCAGGAGTGTACTTCAGCTTCTGGGCTAGACCAGGCTTCCCTCAGATCTGCTTTTTCTATTGCTCCCAGTCAAATGCTCCTAAAGACTCTGCTACTTAGTCCTATGGTCTAGCATGCATCTTGTAGAGACAAGGCATGCCGGCAGATTGCAGAGTTGAGATGTGTTTTATCTTTGTTTTATATTAAAAAACATTGTCAGAAAATAAAACCAGCCCTTGTCCTGAATGTGTCTTGTTCTGAAGCCCTGATTATGGACTAACTCAGTCCTTTAGTTCTTAACACATTCCTACCACTTTCTCATCAACTTCAGTGGCAACAAGGTTTAATGAGCACCTGTTAGGTTACAAATATTATGTTAGCCATATCTGACCTAACCTCTTTCCCGCTTCCTCGAATGAGTATTGCCCCAGGAAAAGCCCTGCCCTTGTTGAGTCAGCCATTCACGCACATTCCAGGGAAAGATGGGGAGGGTGAGCCAGGGCCGCTGCTAAGGACAAAGTTGTTGGCACGAAGGTTTGCTTTTTTTATTTGCCTAAAAGAGTTGGGCTGTTTTTTTGTTTGTTTTTTGTTAATCCTCACCCGAGGGTGTTTTTTTAAAATATTTTTTAATTGACTTTTTAGAAAGAGAGGAAGGGAGAGGGAGAGAAACATCCATCAGCTGCCTCCTGCATGCCCCCTACTGAGCATCAAGCCCACTACCCAGGCATGTGCCCTGACTGGGAGTCAAACCGGGACCTCTCAGTCCATGGGACGATGCTCAGTCAACTGAGCCACACCAGTGAGGCTGAGGATATTTTTCCATTGATTTTTTTTTTTTTTTTAGATAGAGTGGAAGGGGACGGGGGGAGAGGGGAGAGAGAGAGAGAGAGAGACATCGATTGGTTGCCCCCTGCGCAATGGGAGCTGGGAATCGAACCTGCAACCCAGGTACATGCCCTTGACTTGGAATCGAACTTCTGACCCTTCAGACCTTGAGCTGATGCTCTTACCGCTAAACCAAACCAGCCAGGACAGGTGGACTGTTTGGAATGGGCTGTCGTCCTGCCCCTTCCCCAAGCCTCAGCAGCCTGGCACGATGGAACTGGAGCGCTGGTTACTTTACCTGCTTGCTAGTTCAGAATGAGACTTGTGATCCTGTTGGTTTCTTCTGCAAGATCCCTACTTGGCTGAGAAGTGGCTAGTATTCTGTTCTGTAAGACCAGATAGTCAAGATATGGGTGGAGTTGAGTCTCTGCCCCAGGAGCTGAATCTGGTATCCCAGTGGAAGCAACTGGGGGAGCTGAGGAGGTACTGGTCTGCCCACTGGCACAACCGTCTGAAGGCCAGGGCCTGCTCCAGAGCAGTTTCCCCAGAGGTCCCTTTTCCCCTCCGCACTCAGCCTCTGAGTGTGTAATGTTTGTAATAATCCTGACTGGGAGCTGGCCCTCGCCCTCACACTTACCTGTTGCCCTGTGGTCTCCCTGGCAGTGGCGTTTACCACCCTGTCCCTGTGGCACTTCACTGTGGTTGGTATTTTCCTTCCTGGTGCAACCCCTCACATAATTTGTGCTCTAATTCTCCAGGTACTTAAAATCCTAGTAGAATAACCTTTTCAGGACCCGAGCTGAAGCAGAGGGATAATTAAACCTTATTGAGCCAACTAGAAATGTTGATTACCAAAAACTAGCCCAAAGTGCAAGGAGATATTGCCGTTTGGGAGAAGAGTTAAGCCTTGGAAATGAGAAGTGGGAGGAGACATCCCCCAGCCTTCCTGTAGCAGCATCGGGGCTCCCCAGGGAGGCAGCTGTCCCATGCCTCTTTAGGAATGGGTACCCAGGCCTCCAGGGTTAACTCTATCCCGAGAACCTGATTTTCTTCACAGTGTGCAGGGGAGATGGGACCGGGTTCTGAGGAGTTCTGCCATCAACCTTGCCCAGGTAACTGCAGTCATCTGTGAACTGTGCACCAGAGGGGTCTTGAAGGAAACCTGGACTTCCCTGTCATAGCAAAGACTTTTCCTTATTTGTTACACTCACCCAAATAATTTTTGAGTGCCTTCCATGTGCCAGACACGCCTAGGTTTGCAAACCTTAAGAATTAGGTAGAGGTGGTGGGAGCAAAACCAGAGGGAAGGAGGCTCATTAACAACCTTGTGGCCAACTCCGTCCAGCTTGGAGGGGCACAGAGCTGTTAGGGGGGCAGGCAGACAGCATCAGAAGTGGTTTCTCCCAGAGGTGACTCCTGAGAGTCCACTTCCGGGCCTCTGCTAGGAAGGTCAGGATTCCAGCTGAGCCCGGCTGGGAAGGAGTGGAGGATTGCTTTTTCTTGGTTTAGATCAATAGTTATTCATCTTTTCAGGATCAGAGATTCGTTTGAAAAGACAAAGATAACGGTGGACTTTCTCCCTAGGAAAATACACATACACAGACATTTCTGCACACAATTTTAGGGGTTCATGAATCTCCAGAAGTCCATCCTTGGTTCCTGAGTCTTCTAAGAACGTCTCCCATAGACTTGGAGTCTGAGCCTCTTCCAGGGGCTTCCTGCTGAGAACAGGTGACTCCCCTCAGAGCGGAAAGCTGCCCCATCAGAGAAGCTGCGGGACCCGCCCCTCCCATCCCAGGCAGGAAGCATCTGGGAAGTTGTTCCTGGGACTGACTCCCAGGCTGGTGCTGCTGAAGCCAAAGACTGATCCTGGGATGAACCTCCCCGGAGCAGGAGTCTCCTCACTCACCACCTCTGAGAGGAAAGTGAATAAATCTGTCCAACCTCAACTGGCCATCCTTCCTCTGCTCTCCTGTTCCCCGAATGGGGTCAGCTTGTGTTGGAAGGTTCTACAAAGGGAACCAATGTGTTGGGGAAATGAGGGACAAAGTTCTGATATTTTCTTCTCCCTCTGCATGTTTTTATTTTTTTACCCTTGTGATGATAGCTGCTTCTCCCCTCATCCCTTGAATCCTGCCAGCAGCCTCGCCTCAAAGTTCTCGTGCTGGGAATGGGCCTGTAATCTCTCCCCACACACTGCTCTTTCCACTCTCCACCAGTTCTCCCATTCCAGGTGGGCTCCGGGCGGACACTGCCCCCCCCCATCTCTTTTGAGGGCCCTCTCCACCTGCCAGGTTTGTGATCCACACAAATAAGCTACATCCCAGAGGGATGTTGGGATTGCGGGGGGGTGGGGGGTACTTTGATCTGCCCAAGCAGCCAACTGGCTTTATTGCCTCCCTCCTGCTACAGTCTGGACATTGGCTCTGCTTCCTTCTTTAGTCTGTGGCCCCTGTGTGTCCCCAGTGGCAACATCAGAGGGAATTCCCAGAGCTGGCAAATGATTGGAGGGGGGCGGGGCAGCCACCAGCTCCCTGGGGCTGCACTTGGGACTCCTGCACACACGCTGGCCCTCCACACCCACAGGTATGCAGGTGGGTCTACAGCTGGGAGTGGCTGGGGCACAGGGAATACTGGGAATATTCTCTGGAGCCATGGACGGGCACAAACTAAAGTAGATGGGCAAGCCCTGGCCGGTTTGGCTCAGCGGTTAGAGCGTCGGCCTGCGGTCCGGAGAGACCCAGGTTCGGTTCCCACTAAGGGCATGTGCCTCGGTTGCAGTTTGTCCCCGGCCCTGGTTGGTCGTGCGGGTGGCAGCCACTCGATGTGTCCCTTTCACGTCGATGTTTCTCTCTCTCTCTCTCTTCCTCTCTCTCCCTCCCACTCTATCTGTGCAAAAAATGGAAAAAAAAAAAAATGTCCTCGGGTGAGGATAAAATAGATGGGCAAGGAGCCAGAACTAATACCGACCAGGAAGTAATCGTCCAGGCTGTGCCTGCTCTCTGACTCTGCTGAGTGTCAGGCCCTCTCACACTCCTGGACAGTCCTTGCAGCCTCATCTACCCACACCAGGGAGGAGGAAGAGGGGCTTGTGCGGGAGGCCTGGGCTCTTCCTTTCACAAGGACGCAAGGACCTGGGTAGAACCTTTGGGACCTTCCCAAACCTATTCACCTTTGGGGATGGAAGTCCCACCGAACAGGTGCTGACTGGGTAAGAACTGCTTCTTGCGTGCATTATTGGAAGTGGGGAACAGTGGAAGGGCTGAGGCTACCGGTGGTAAGAAGGGCTGAGGGTAAAGAAGGAAGTGGCCCTTATTGCCAAGGGGCCCTATCCTACCTCACCTCAGCACCCGAATCCTGAGCACTGCCCCATTCCTGCATTAAAGACCAGTGCCGGAGGGGCCCAGCCCAAGTGGTCCTAGCTTCAGCTATCACCTGTTAGCCCGGGAACGTTGGGGGCTGTGTTGTGCTGTCTCCCAGGGTTAGGTGGGAATATGGGAGTAATGCTCCACCCTCTCATCTCCAGCAGTTTTCTGCTCCAAATGGAAAACCCTTACAGGTCTGATCCCTCGGCACCGGGGAAGGCCGAGCCAGGATCTGGAGATCCAGGTTTCTGAGCGCTACCTCCTGGCCTTGGCTTAGCTTTGATTTAGGAACAGGGTCTAAACCCTTAAGAAGCTGGTCAAGCCCGGCCGGTGTGGCTCAGTGGTTGAGCGTGGACCCATGCACCAAGATGTTGCCAGTTCAATTCCCGGTCAGGGCACATGCCCAGGTTGTGGGCCCGATCCCCAGTGGGAGGCGTGCAGGAGACAGCCAATCGATGCTCTCTCTCATTGATGTTTCTATCTCTCTTTCACTCTCCCTTCCTCTCTCTCTAAAATCAATAAAGACAGAGACGTAGAAGTGGGGTACAGACTGATAATCCCCTGAAGAGGGGGTGGGGGAGAGATAAACCACAGAACTGATATGCATGTATGTATGAACAATGGACATGGACAATGAAGGTGGGGACAGGGTGGGGAGAGAGGGTGAGGGGGGAATCAGTGGGGGGGAAAAGGAGAAACATCTGTAACAAAAATAATTAAATTAATTTTTTTAAAAAGTAAAAAAATAAAATAAAATAAAGAGCGTACAATAATAAAAAAAATAAAATAAAATCAATAAAGGGGGGAAAAAAAGCTGGTCAACGTGAGCCCTGACTTCCGACCCTCTCTGTGACCCAGAGCTTCCCTGCCCTGGGTTCTGAGGCGGCCTGTCATCCCAGCCCAGGCACTGCTGGAGCCCACTGAGACCAGATCAGTGGCAATGGCACCAGATGTTTATTTCCTGTCACTGTACCTGCTCCAGCTCTGTCTCCTTGGGATGATACTGTTGCCATGCCAACAACAATATTCCCTCTCAGAGGGGCTATTATTAGGCTGCAGGCTCTGTTACAGTATGACTTTCGGGAAACAAAAGCTCAGCCCTGGAGCCCCTTTTCCCTTACAGGTTGACCTGCTCCCCAGCCTCAGTTTACTCATCTGCATAGTGCAGTATCGGGACTCTCCGTCTGCAGCTCTCACGGGGCTGCCCAGGACTGGCCCCTCACTCTCTCCGGCTCCTGCAGCACCTCAGCAGAAAATGTCTCTGGCCAACAGTAGCCACAGGGCTGCTCTCGTCAGAGGTAGCTGCCCTTGGCCCAGGGACCCCAGCCTTTCCTGGACTCTGTGACCAACCCTAACCCATGACTACTGTATTGCTGGACCCTGGGACTGCCCCTTCTTTGCCCTGACCTCATGACCTCTTCCACTTAACTACTGCATGACCTTTCTGTGACCCGTGACCCTTGAGCTGGTTATTCCCTGCAGTGGTCTCCTCCTCCTTCTCCTCTTGCCAGTCCTCCTGCTGGTCTTACTGATAGCCCAGAGCCTGGTCAGAAGTCATCTGACCCTGCTTCTGTCTAGGTGAGCCTCCAGAATGCTTCACCCAAGGGAATGAGACCACAGGTTCAAACCCTCCCACAGATCTGCCGCAGCTGCCCTGCTTCCCAGAGATGTGCTACATGGAGGCAAAGTTCTCCAGCCAAATGGCAGTGAGCGCCCAGGAGCGCCGCTGTGAGGTGCAGAGGTGCAGAGCGGGCTGCCGTGGGGCCTGGCGGGAAGCTGGGGCTGCTGCGGCGGTTGGGCCTGGGGTTGTTGGAAGCGGGGTGACGTTCAGGTACACACAGGAAGGTGCTGGGAGAGAGACTGAAGTGGGAAGGAGAGGAGTCAGTGTTAGACGCCCAGAGAGCCTGAGAGACAGCCCAGAACTGGCTGTGCCCCCCATCCTCATCCTGGACTCTGGCACTTGCTTTATCCAGCTGATTCAACTCAACACTTCCCACTGCGTGGCCTGGTGCACCACAGCTGTGAGTGGGGAGGTGAACTTGGTCTCAGCCTTGCCTGCAGGCCAACCACTTGGCCCACAGCCCAGTATGCTGCTCTCTGCAGCGCTGCAGGGGTGGCCCACTCTGCCTGGGGCTCAGTCCCACCAGCCTGCAGCTCCGAGCCCCTTCTCTACCGCCCTCCATTAGGGAGCCCCTATTCTGACTCCCGCTCCCATTGGCCCCATAAGCTCTTAGCCCCACCCTACCTCTCCTCAGCTAGCCTTACCCACCAGTTCTGAACCTCACCCTTTGACAGTTCCTCAAATGTGAGCTCGGTTTTCACCAACTCCCCAACCTCTATCAATAATACCCCACTTTCTAAACCTTGTCAGGCTGATCCTTAGCTTTGCGGTCTACTTTCTTCAACTTCCCAAGTCTGAGCTTTCTACCTTCAGTGCCCCACCCCCTTCCAGATTCCCCTTCCCAATCCCCCAACCTTTCCCAGCCCAGTTTAGCCAGTGCACCCCTCCCCGCAAGCTCAAAGGCAGCCAGAACAGTCTCCTGTGCTTGTCTAGGGTGGCAGCAAAGGGGAGAGTTTCAGGTTGTGACTGTCCACACACAAGATGCCCTCCCTGGGGATGGGGCCTGGGACTTTGCAGAATTGTCCCCAGCAGAGGGGTCACAGCACTTCCCTGGGCAGCCGTGCTTTGCTCCCAGGTCTAGGTCACCTTGACCAGCCCAGAGGACAAGTTGGTTCCCATTCCACCAGCCCCGGGAGAAATGTGAGTGTCTCATTCATACCTGCCAGCTCTGGGAGGTGGAGGCAGGGATGGACAGCATGTGGCGGCTGGGGCCAGTGGGACAGGCATGAATGTGAGTGTCTCATTCATACCTGCCAGCTCTGGGAGGTGGAGGCAGGGATGGACAGCATGTGGCGGCTGGGGCCAGTGGGACAGGCATGATGGGGCTCCAGCCTTCCTCTGTCTTTCACTCCCTGTTCAGTCTGGAGAGCCCCGCCCCCCCACCTCCCTTCCACTTTCTTTTTTTTTTTTTAATCCTCACCGGAGGACATTTTTGCATTTATCTTCAGATAGAGCGGGAGGGGGGGCGGGGGGTAAGACAGAGAGAAACATCCACATGAGAGAGACACATCCAGTGGTTGCCACCCACAGGACACCAACTGGAGCGGGAACAAACTGCAACTGAGGTACGTGCCCTTAGTGGGAACCGAACTGGAGACTCTCTGGTCCGTGGGCTGATGTTCTAACCGCTGAGCCAAACCGGCCAGGGCCCTTCCACTTTCTCTTCCAGGAGAAAATCTATGCCACCTTCTCCTGCCAAGGCAGTGAATATTTCAAAGGGCAGAAAGCTGTGGCCATATGCCCTGAGGTCTTGGACTTCTGTGAGGTGGGCCTCTGGAGGGCTCCAAGGATTGGGGTGCCTCATGAATGCAGAACTTTCTCCTTCTGCCTGGACCGAGTAGGTTAGCAGCTGCATCTGGCTGGAGCTGGAGATGGACCTGTTGGGAGCCAGGCCGCCTGGGGTCTGGCATGCTTGACCTCTCAGCCTCGAATTATGCCTGATCCAGGGCAGCAGCTGGAATTTTCCAAGTCTCCATGACATGCCCCCTTGTTTCTAATCACCCTGCAAATTCTCTGGGACTGGTTGGCTGACCTCATGGGGAGGGAGCTAGGAGCCCAGAGAGGTTCAGCTCAGACATGGCTCTCTTTCTTTCTGCTTCTGTGAGTGGGCGAGTGGGGCAACTGGGGGGGATGAATCGTCCTGTGTCTTCTTGTTGCTGAAATGGTCCAGTTCGGGCCACACTGCGAGGGATCCACAGGTGTTATGGGGCCATGGCTCAGTCCTGCTCCCAGAAATGTGCCAAGCCCAGCAGGCAGCTGCCTCCAGCTGGATGGGAACCTCCACTTCAACCAGGAGTCCCCTGCACTGGTCCCTGGCTGGGGCCGCCTGCTGCTCCTCCACTCTGCCCTGCTCCCATTCCTGCTCCCCTGGCTGGGCCAAATCAGGGAGCAGCAGCCAGGAGAATCCTGCAGGCCTGGCAAGGCCCCAGGCCCACCCCCAACTCTGGTTCCTGTAGCTGTATCTTCAGTGAAAGGAATTTCTCATGTCCACAGCTCTGGGCTCAAGGCTCCTCGCTCCTGCCTCCCACCACCTAGGCCTGACCGTGGTGCCCTCCACTTAGCCCCAATCCCAGAGAGAGGCTGAGGTTTATCTGGAGAAACAGAATTGTTTTTTCCTGCTTGACCCCCATCAAGTGGGAGGACTCCGAAGTCCTGCAGGGACAGTGTGTAAAAAGTGCCCAGCCCCGTCTACTTTTCCCAGACCCTCCTCTCAGCCTTTGGCATTAAGAGTGGGGCTGGAATTGGAGTTTCCCTGCCCTCCTGCAGGGATATCCACCCCTTTATCTCTAAGGGTACAAATCAATCCCCTTTTCCCTCGTCCTTCACATGACCTTCTCTGTACCCGAGGTACGTGCCCTTAACGGGAACCAAACCCAGGTCTCTCTGGACCGCAGGCCGACGCTCTAACCGCTGAGCCAAACTGGCCGGGGCACAGCCCTCATCCTTAAGCAGCTCCGTGAATCGGGCAGGATGGGTGCTCGCCACGGCACACGCATCATTGGCACACGCGTGAGGCTGAGGGAGGAACTATGGCACAGACGTCGGAGTCAGACTGTCAGCTGAGGTTCAGTTTTGCCACTGGCTAGCTGCAGGGCTTTGGCAAAACTCTGAGCCTCAGTTTCTGCAGCTGGAGACTGGGGCTAATGGTTCTTCACAGTGCTGTTCCCCTTTAAGCCAGGATAGGGTAGTTACTCGGGGAAGAAGAGCTCCAGTAGAGGTCAGAGTTGGCCCGCCTGGATGAGAGGCATGGAGAATGGAATTGAGGAGAAATTCTTTTTTTCTCTTAAAATGTGACTATCTTCTTTCCGGGGCCCCGGGCAGGGAAATCTGGCCCCATAACTCAGAGGATCAGGGGTGGAGGTGAGGGCATTTATTAGGAAAACATTCCGGAATAGGGAACTCCGCGTACTCCAGGACCTAAGGAGTTAACAGGGGTGGGGAGACCCCCACGACTGATGCAGGCATGCTGGGACTTGCAGGCGGAGTGACCATTGTCTGCGCTAGGGCTGCTGGGAAATGTAGTCACTGGCGGGCCGGGGTCCGCGGAGTCCCCAACACCCAGCGGTGACAGCTCAGGAGGTAGGTGGCAATGACAGCAGGCTAGGAGCAGGGAACCCAGGGCAGAGCTGGGCAGAAGGTTGTGGGCAAGCTGAGGGCCGGACCCGTCCTGGCTGCCAGAACCGGATACTCTTCTGGCCCGCGGCTGATGCAACGGGGCCTACTGGGCTGGGAGGAGGGTGGGGGCAAAGAGCAATGGGACACTTTTCCAGTCTCCAAGGAAAGAGGAACAAGACTGGGGTCCTTGTCCAGGATGAGACCGTCCCTTCCAGAGAGGAACAGGATGCTTCCCCAAACCCCATGCAGACACATCACTGACACCTTCCCAAGAGGAGCCTGCAGGACTAACACTGCTCCCTGAAACGGAGGCAAAGCCCATCCCAGGAGCAGTGGGATCGTGTCCCCATCCCATTGATGGGACCAGGCACCCCACTTTCCACAAGTAGAGTTGACCCCTCTCAAGAACAACTAGACACCCTCCCAGACAAAGGGCAATACAAGAAAGTGTACATCTCACCAGGGGCAAAGAGATAACCCCTCCCCTTAGAAATTTACAGGCCCATCCTAGGGAGAGGACGGTCAGCCCCCTCTGCCTTCTCACCGCCCCTCCCCCCTGCCTGTCAGCCTTCTGAGGCAGGTCCATCACCTCCTGGCTAACTAAAAGGGGCTCCCATCTATACCCCCAGGGTGTGTCTGCTCAGTAGGGGGCAGCATGGACCAGTCCGTGGCCATCCAGGAGACCCTGGCCGAGGGGGAATATTGCATCATCATATCCTTCCCAGCGCTGAGCTCCCAGCCCCAGGCCTGCCTGGCCTTGGAAAGTGGAATGGAAAGTGTCCAGGTGTCTATCTGCTCTCCTCCCTCCCTCTGAGCCATCAGGGAAGAAGGAAAACTGTATTTACTAAGTATTTACTCAGTACTAGTCTCTCCTTCCAACCCCCTGTGAAGTTGGGGTTTATTATCCCCACTTCACAGATGGGAAGGCTCGGAAAGGTGAAGCAACTTGCCCAAAGTCACACAGTGAATCTGTGTGGGCAAGGGAAAAACAGGGAAGGTGGGGTGGGCGGGTTGGGAGAGCCCTAGCCTCCTGTTGCCTTTCGGGTTTGGTTTCCCTTGACCCTGAGCAGCAGGCGGTGCAAGGTGTGCTGTGTGAGGGGGACAGCAGGCAGAGCCGCCTGCTGGGGCTTGTGCGCTGCCGCCTGGAACACGGAGGCCAAGAACACGCGTGAGTGAGAGCTTCCGTCCTTGCCTGTCTGGGTCATGGGGTTATTCTTCACAGTACCCTCCAGTTGGACTCAACCATTCCCTCTGGGGCAGAGTCAGAGTCTTCCAGAATTGTAATAATGATAGTTAATCCTTGTGGAAGACTGTATTCCAAGCCCTCGTGTGTATTAGCTCCTATAATCCTCGCTATTTGATGAGGAAGCTGCTGGAGAAGTGGCAGTTTAACACACTGGCCCAGATCTTGAGTCTCATGGCCTGATTGCCTGGGTTCAAATCCAGGCTTTGTTACTTCCAAGCCACACAGGACTGAGCAAGGTGTTTACTCCTCCGTACCTGTTTGCCCAGATTGGAGTGAGTTATTACATGTTAAGCCTCTAAAACACTCTGAGGCATATAGAAAGTGCTCAGTAACACCCATACATCCCCCCCCCACACACACACACACAGAATACTAACACTTGTCAAAGGCCTCACTGCCAACAAGTGGACCTTAGGGTCTCAGAGCTGGGAGAAAGGAACCTTAGACATTTTCTAATCTACCACCCTAACTTTACAGATGCAGAAACGGAGGTTCAGGGAGGGAAAGGGGGTAGCTGAGGTTGCACTGTTTCTGTCACAGGCAGGATTAGAATGCACCATGGAGATCAAGCATGAGTTTCATGAACAAAGCAGGGGCTCCCCCAAATGAGGTCCTGTCCTCACCTCTGCTTCCTGCCCTTAGTCTCTTCCTGTATACACACCGGAGGATGGCCATTACAGGGGATGATGTCTCTTTGGACCAGATAGTGCCGGTCTCGCGGGATTTTACACTGGAAGAAGGTGCCACAGGGACTGGGCGGTATGAGTCCCTCTCCTCTGGGCTCCCAGGTCATTTCTGCCCTTGTTGGGGGTGGGACACTGGGAGGACCCTGGGGTTGGGGTGTTCAATTGCTAAGGGCCTTTTTGTTTTCCTCCCCACAGTGTCCCCAGATGGTGAACTCTACATTCTTGGTTAGTGGTCCTTTCAATCTGCATCTCATTTGGGATGGGGGTACAGGGTCTGTGAAGTAAGAGCACCCTCTGACAGCTTTCCTGCAACAAGCAAGACCCTGCCAGCTTGGCCACGCTCACCCCTGGGCCTCAGTTCCTGTCTCTTGCTTCCTTGCTTGCTGGGCTTGGAATCCTCTGGATTGCTTCTATCACTTCAAGCACGACAGGTTCCCAGCACGGAGTCCCTGCACCTGCTGTTCCTTCTTCCTGAAAGCCCTCGCACCTCTTTTGACTTAGCCACTTATCCTTTAGGGATTCAACTCACACTTGACTTTTTCCAAGAAGCCTTTGTTGAACTCCTGAAATGTATCTCACTGAGATGCATTCCTTTCTCTCATCCTTGCCAGTTCTTTGTCACTCACAGTGACTTAATTCTTGTAGTGATTTATTTAATATCTATCTTCTTTGCCAGACAATAGTAATAGTAGTAATGATAGAAATGAATATTTAATCAGTGATTACCTTGTGCCAGATATTATGCTAAGAGCTTTACACACAACTTTATGAGGTTGTCGCTGTTTTCATTCCCATTTTATGCATCAGGTAACTGAGGCCCAGAGAAATTAAGTAATTTAGTTAGTGGTGGAACCGAGATTCAAACTCAGAACCCAGACTCTAGAGCCCACACTCTTTTTTTTCTTTTTCTTTTGGTACATGCCCTTAGCGGGAACCGAACCCGGGACTCTCTGGTCCACAGGTTGACGCTCTAACTGCTGAGCCAAACCGGCCAGGGCTTAATTTTTTTTTCTTTATTCATTTTAGAGAGAGAGGAAGGGAGAGGGAGAGAGAGATAGAAACATTGATAAGAGAAAACATCGATTGGCCACCTCCTGCATGCCCTCCACTGGGGATTTGGCCCACAACCTGGGCATGTGTCCTGACCGGGAATTCAACTGGCAACCTCTTGGTGCATGGGTCAATGCTCAACCACTGAGCCACATTGGCAGGGCTAGAGCTCACACTCTTGATCACTCTGCTAGATGCTCCTACTTACTCATTAGTTCAGCACATGTTTTGGAGTGCTCCCGGTGTGCCTGCCAGGGGCTGGGGTTTGCTAAGAACAAGACACCATCCACAGTCTGCTTCCCTGAAGATAGGCCACGACCTTTCTCTTCACCATGGTATTCCCAATGCCTAGCACGTGCCTGGCACAATTGAGTAGACTGGCTGAGACAGCCCCTCTTGTGGGCCTCTATGTGCTTCTCATTCCACTTGCTGGGGGGTACATTTGTCTCTTCCAACTTCGTGTAGTCCTTCTGTGGCAAGGCTCAATGACATTTTAGAGTCTTGGTCCATGCCCTCTGCAGAGTGAGGATAATGTTCATTTGGAGCTGAGGGCATGATGGGTTCCCTTACAGCTCTAGCAGAAGCCTTCTGTGAATTACTTAAGGGCTGAAAGGACTTTGGGAGCTTGGACTGCTGGTTCTCCATTCTGGGGACTCTAGCCTTAAGATGCACCCATCCTTAGCTCCTGAAGGTCAGGGACTCATTTCCGGCCTCCTCTGTGCAGGCTCAGATGTGACTGTCCAGCTGGACACAGCGGAGCTCAGCCTCATATTCCAGCTGCCCTTTGGTTCACACACCAGGTTGTTCCTGCAGGAAGTTTACAGGGCCTGTCCAGGTAGGTAAGACCCCAGGTTCCCATGGGGATTTTGGTTGGCTGGTTACTAATCTACCAACTACCCATTGATTTTCCACATTCTGGACTCATACTCCAGTTTCTGTGCCTTCTCAAAGCTGCTGTCATGTGGTCACAGTGCCCTGAGGCCACCAGCCAACCATGATGCTTGCTTGTAAAATCTCCTGTTTCTGGACCTGAATTTTAACTCCAGCAGGGCCCCTTTGTCCGCCTGGTTCTGGGCAGGGCTGCACAGGGTGGGTTGCAATTCTGATGTGGAATCCTTTACAAGTTGGCAGGGTCAACAGCTTCTAGAGGCCCATCTTCCCTCTCTCTGCCAGCCACAGCCGGAACCAAGGGAAGTATGACATATGGGCCCTTCTGCCCTTGAACCCTGCTCTGTCCCTCATTGCAGCTGAGAAAATGATTTAGCTTTGGGGTAGCAGTGAGAGGTTAGTAGACCCTAGGGCAAACTTTGTTTAGACAGGAAATTAGCCAGGCAGATTTGTTTTTTTGTTTTTTGTTTTTTTTTGTTTTTATCCTCACCCGAGGACATTTTTTTTATTTTTTTATTTTTTTTTATTTTTATCCTCACCCGAGGATATTTTTCCATTTTTTGTACAGATAGAGTGGGAGGGAGAGATAGGAAGGGAGAGAGAGAGAGAGAAACATCGATGTGAAGGGACACATCGAGTGGCTGCCACCCGCACGACCAACCAGGGCCGGGGACAAACTGCAACCGAAGTACATGCCCTTAGCGGGAACCGAACCCGGGTCCCTCCGGACTGCAGGCCGACGCTCTAACCGCTGAGCCAAACCGGCCAGGGCACCCGAGGACATTTTTTGTTCAGGTAGAGTGGGAGGGAGAGAGAGAAAAAGAGAGAGAGAGAGAGAAACATCGATGTGAAAGGGACACATCAAGTGGCTGCCACCCGCACGACCCACCAGGGCCGGGGACAAACTGCAACCAAGGTACATGCCCCTAGTGGGAACCGAACCCGGGTCTCTCAGGACCACAGGCTGATGCTCTAACCGCTGAGCCAAACCGGCCAGGGTGCCAGGCAGATTTGTAAAGGAGAGTTTGTACAGAGCAGAGGCTCAGCCACAGACATGTAAAGTTGAGCCACCAGGTGCTGGTGTTTAGGTGGTCACCCAACACTATCACTTGTTTCCTTTCAGGCTGTGCAGGAATGGGGGGGAGAGTTTCCCTTCTATTATGGTCTTACCATGGAGCCTGAACATCTGGGATGGGGGTGGAGGTTTCAGGAAAGGAACTGGCTTTGGATGCAAACTGGGGTATAAAACCCTGAATGCCTGGTTAAGGGGTTTAAAGTTTATTCTATAAACAGGGGGGAGTTTATCTCCAAACCTTCAATTAATGAGGATAACTAATTTTATAATTATTACTAGTATTTGTAGGAGGGGTAATGAAAGCAATAACAGCGAAGAACATGGGCTTTGAAGTTACATAGTCTCTTGCATTTGAAATCTATCTTTGCTGGTCCTTAGCTGTGTGACTTTGGGCAAACCACCTTACCTCTCTGAACCTTGGTTTTGTAGACTTCTATATATAAAGAACATCTTCCTCATGGAACTGTGAGAATGAATGAGACAATGCATGTGAAAGTGCTCAGCACATAGTAGGAGCTCAGCACATAGTAGGAGCGCTTCCATACAAGAGGGCTCATAACTTCATTGTTGTCTTGTGTGTTAGACACTATTCTAAGCACTTTTCACACATTATCTCATTTTCTTTAGTACAAGTATGTATTATCAATGTCTCAATTTTACAAATGAGGAAACAGGCTCAGAGAGGATAAGTGACTTGCCTAACTAAGTACATACATAGTTGGTAAACTACAGAGCCAGGATTATATAGTCTCCTCCAGAATCTAACTTCTTGATTTTTGCTCTAATGCTTTCAAAGCTCATGCCACCCTGTACCATATAAATGGCTCAGGGAAGGCTTTATGTAGAAGGTGGTGTTTAAGCTGAAACTTGATGGATAAATGAGGGTTTTTTTCCAGGCAGGAAACAAGAAAAGAAGGGCAGTTGGAGGGAAGAGCAGGTTGTTTGGTAGAAGGGAGGTGTGGAAAGAGCTGAGTTAGGAGAAGCCAGTAGAGGCAGGTCATGAAGGGTCTTAAATACCCAGCAAAGAACTTACACTTTGACCTATAGCTTGTGGGGAGCTGTAGGAGTTTTAATCCTAGGAATGACAAGGCAGAATTTGCATGTTAGACAAATTCCTCTGGCAGCTGGTACAGAAGGGGAGAGCCTAGAGCAGGTAGATCAATGGGAATGTGCTGCAATGCTCAGGCATTAAAAATATGAGACTTGGACTAGGGCCTGGCAATGGTGATGGGGAAGAGAAGATGGACTGGAGAGATCAAACAGATGAGAATGAAGGCACCATGGAGGCAATAAGTTTGGGTGTTTACAAAGTGTTCACAACTTTAGCCCCAGTGCTTAGAACAGTGCCTGGCACGCGGTAGGCACTTAATAAATGTGTTGAATGGATGAACAGAGCTTGGTACCTGGCCGTGAGAATGAAGAAGAGGAGTCATTTGCAAGTTGCTGGTGGAGATTAAGGGTAGTTAAAGCTTCCTATCCACTCCCTAGTACTCCCTAGTCCCCACTCTGCCCCTCAGTCTGTGACTTAGACTTCACCACTCTGAGCTCAGTTGCCATGAGAGTTTGTTGCTCAAGTTTGTTGTGAGAATTAAGGATACCGATGAAGCCTAGACACACGGTTACCACGAGGTTGAAGAAATGGCACAAGTGTACCTTGGAAGGGCACTTTTGGTTGCACATTTATTACTGCATTTGAATTTCGGACCCTCCCTATGCGTGAGGGAAACAGTGAAACAGGCTTGAAGATGTCTACGGAGAAGCTGAGCGATTGGCTCAGTCATGCAGCGGTGAGGCCGGCTCTTCAAGTCCGTGGTTCAGTATTCCCTTCTCGTTCCTGCCACAGGCTTGGACCGTGCGACCCCGGATCCGGAGTTCCTGTGGCTGTCTCGATTCAGGTGCACCAGGCTGGAACCTTCGCCGCGCGGTTGGAACTCGGCCCTGGGCACCTGGTCCGAGAACGCCAGAATTTGCCGAGGCCGGTATCCGTCTCGCAAGGGGCTGTGGGCATTGGAGGAGGCCGGGCTGCAGGGGCGGGCTCTATTAAGTTTAAGAGGCGTGGTTATGGAGCCGACCAGCCTCCTATTGGCGGAGGTGCCGTGCAGGCGCGGACCCTCTGGGGAGGCACCGGCGGGGCGGTACGCGCTGTGTGATGAAGAGCTTGGGGAAGTAGCAGGGAAATGTCCGCTGCTGCGGGTTCTCGGGAGCGCGACTCTGCAGGTTCGGCGGGCAGTGGGAAGCTGGCTGGGGCTCTGGGCCGGGAGCGGCGGCGGGCCCGGCCCTCATGTGGACAGGGATTGCGGTTTGGCGGGTGGAGGCACGCGGCAAAGACCAAGGTTCTGGCCCTGCAGAGGCGGGGACACTGAGGCTGAATGAAGTTCAGAGCCGGGATGTTAGTTATTCTTAGCCGGGCGTGAGGCGGGCAGGCGGGGGGCAGTGGGGTGTTCTGGAACCCCGAGGCTGGGGTTGTATAGTAAAGCTTCGTTTCTGACTCTCTGTGTGACCTGGGGAAGTCGCTGCCTCTCTCTGAGCCTCACTTTCTCACAGCCTAACCTTCAGCCAGTTTTGGCTTGTGTGTGGGTGCAGGCACCCGACAGAACCTTTCTGTGGGTGAGGAATGGTTGCTATTGGGGCTGTCGGGCTCCCATGTTGTTCCTCGGCCCCTGTGATGGATTGGGCTGTGCACAGACCCGGAGTCCAAGAGAGCCCTGACCACCCTGGGAATGAAGATCAGGATGAGGTTACAGGAGAAAGGGACCAGGTTTTTTCCGCCCAATCCTTTGGTGGATAATGTTGTGCAGCACAAAAGGCCAATTGTTGAGCAGATTGTCTTTTGGACAGTAAGAGGCCCAAGGCTAGAATTTGGGTCAGTCTGGTGCTTTGGGAGGACCTGTAAATCTGTATTTTCTGTCCAGCTCCTAGGTTTTCTGCAAGGGCACCCTGGTGTGTTTTTCTCCTGGCTGTGCCCATGTGGCTCCAGTGACGTTCGAGCTTTGGCATGACCACGAGTACCCATTCATGCCCCTTTTCTCAGCCTTTTGCTAGAGATGAAGAGTCTCAAATAGCTGTGTCAAGTGTGGGCCAGCACTTCACTGACTCTTACAGAGCTGGAAACTGTGAGAGGTCGGGGAATAGCATGTTGCAAGTTTGTAAAATGAGAGGAAATGGGGCGAGCAAAGGACTTCCTCTGTGCTTATGCTTTTCCTTCATAGCAGCCGCCACAAGACGTGGTCAAAGCACCTGATGGTGCTGATAGCTTGCATCTTTCATGGGTTTATCTCAGATCACTTGAAGTGCCAATCTTGAGACAGCTATTGCTTCAGTTTCCATGACATTCTGTGCTATGGTTCTGGGACCGCTTAGGATTAAGAACATATCCTCTTCTTGCTCCTGGAAAGAGGCTGCCAGAATCCAGACAATTGGCGGAGGACAGGCCCGATGGTAACGGGAAGAGGTGGGTTCTGTCTTCTCCGCCAGCACACCAGAACCAGGCTGTTGGAATGTTTCATTGCCTAAGTAGAGAGAGGTCTTCTGTGAGAAGTCAGCCCAGCTCTGAAGCCAGTTATCAGCGCCAGGTGATAAATGATGCAGGAATCTCAGCATCTTTCGTTTCCTTTCAAAAAACAAACTAGCCACACACTGGTGAAGACTTTTTGTCAAAGTTTTACTTTTAGTTTTACTTTTGGTTTGAAATGATTAGTCCTTATCATAATACCCACCATAAGGGAGGTTACTTGATTAATTGCTAAATTGCTCATGTTAAATTTGAGAAGAAATAGCACCAAGCCCCCAGTTCTGTTTGGGTCAGCTATGTTATCAGAGTTGCTCTGGCCTCAGAGGAGAGTCACATCTTTTAAAACAGGAGGAAGGAACCCTTTGGGCCTCCTCTGGATGGCCCCAAGAGAAACAGGTAGTGGATTTGGTTTTCCCTATAAGCATATGGTCAAAATATCTACTTCCTGATAGACTGGGGAACCAAACCAAGGCTGCTTAAAAATGCTATTTGTCATGCACATCAGGAAAAACAGAGCTCCCCCAAGGGGATGACAGTCTGACAAAGAGAGATCCCACAGTCCATAGACAGAAGTAAGAGGGATGGTCTTTGCAGGGTGAGCCAAGAGTAAGAGCACCTTAAAGGACTATATTTTTATGGGGACAAGGTGAATCTGGTCTTTTTTTTTTTTCATTATTGATTTTAGAAAGAGAGGAAGGGAGGGGGAGAGAGAGAGATAGAAACATCGATGAGAAAGAATATTGATTGGCTGCCTCCTGCATGCCCCCGCTGGGGATTTGGCCCACAACCTAGGCATGTGCCCTGGTAATCGAACCAGCGCCTTCCTGGTGCATGGGTCAATGTTCAACCACTGAGCCACACTCGGGCTGAATCTGGTCTTTACTCCTCACCTTTGCCTTAGTAAAGAAAGAAAAGATCTTACTTTGATGCTTCTCTCCAGTATATCTGTTCCTTTCTTTGATTGGTCTCTGCTGAATTTAGGGTGTCAGGGCAAGCTTGGTAGGATTATTGTAGAAAAATGAAATGCAGTTAGTTTTAGATCGGAGTCCATGTCTTCAAATTCAGACCAGTGCCTTTGAGCTAAGTGGCGAGGTTGAAGAGAAATGTAATGCCTCTGGTTGAGCGGCAGCCTGTTCATCCTGGGCACATGCAAAGACCTGGAGCTGTGTTCTGGAGGATTCGGAGCTATGCCCTAGAGAGGAAACAGCTACTCAAGGCCCACTGGGGCAATCCAGACCAATTTACCATAGTAGTAATAATACATTTTGGTCTTTTGAAGTGGTTTTCTTATTCCATGGTTGAGTCAAAGTGAGGCAGCTTAATAGTAACACATTTAGAATGAGATGTGCTATGAGTATTTTTTTCCCTTGGACCCAGGAAACAAAGCTTAAAGTCTGCCCGGCTTGAGAAAGGAAATGGATGCTATTTATATCTCAGGGTAACATAAAGAGTAACCTAGATTATCAGAGTAGAAGCGAGAGAGAATGTTGGAAAATAGCTCCTGGGTGTGTCTCTCTTGTCTGTATGTCTCTCAGTAAGTAAAGTCTGTGTGACCAACATCCTTTTAACATGGAGAAAATGAATTTTCCTAGCTGTTTATCCCGCAGGTAGAAATACCGGCCCTCATCTCCACCTTTGTGGCAAGCTGTGCAGGATGCTAAGCAAATTAATTTGAATCACTTTGTTTCTTTAAACAAAAGAGAACTGTGTTCACTTTTCTTCCTCCTTTTGTTGTTACCTTCTCCATTTTCCCTCTTTGCCCTGTTTAAGCTTGTTTGTCTCCGGAACTAGAGAAACCCCTGAAGACTTCCTTCAGAAAACAGTTTGTTTTGGAATTCTACAGTAGGAGTCTAGAGCAAGTGAAGTGACCCACAAACATTTATTTAGAAGTGGAGCGTTGCACAGAAAAATCCTCAGGGACGAAGGTTCAGGAAGAGGGAGGCATCTATATTTATTAGAGGAAAAACAGTGTTGGAACACAGAGGCTGATGAGTCTTATGCTTTCTTTGCTGCTTGAAATATATTGTAACAAATTTGTAGACTTTGCCAGTGATGCAGATGTCAACCGAAGCTAGCAAGTATGAATGATGAGGATCTGAAAGGTATTTTTCTTTTTCTTTTCTTTATTGTACTTTGGGAAACACATTTAGGAACGGCAAATTCTCACCCTCAAGAACTTAGAAACTTCCTCACTTCCAAGAGCTTAGAAACTGTCTGCCCTCTGCAGGGCCTATCATGGGGTATTTTCTTCCAAATTGCTACACTTATTTTCTTCTATACTCCTTCCTTCCCTCTAGTTTCTTTTCTGTTAATGCAGCCACTAAAAACCTTGGTCATCCCTGATTCTTCCCTCCCCTCTTATGTCTAATAACCAAATTATGTTGATTCTTTTTCTGTAATTTTAAAATCTTTTGAAAATTAAAAAAAAATTAATCCCTGTAGGTCATGTTGGTATCATCTTCTTACTGGAATTAGTACAGTGATGAGTCTTCCTACCGTAAGTCTCTTTCTCCCTTGGGTATCTCTTTAGAACGTAACTTTTATCATGCCTTACTATTCTATATGTGAACTTGAATGTTGCATCATTTCCTGTTATCTACAGAATGAAGTTCAGATTCTTGAGCCTGGAGTTCAGGTCCTGGACAGCCTGGCGTAGCCCCCCTCTCTAGTCTTATCTACCCCAACTCACCTCCATTTCCTCTGACTTCACACTTGACTGCCTATTATTTCTGGATAAACCCTGTGCTTTTTCATCTCTGTCCACTGCTCATTCAGCTACATTTTTACAAGCTTGAACTTCTTGCCCTTAACATTTTGCATCCTCTTTCCTCCCCACTTTCCAGTCTAAGGCCTGGTACATCAGTAGGTGCTTAAAAAACCTTTGCTCCATTGTTGGAACCTTAGAGACCTTCACAGTTCATTGCCTGAAGTGCTTCCAGCCTACACAGCTGCTGCCCCCCTTCTTCTTTGAGCATGCTCTGAATTTCTCTCCCCTCTTCCTGGTTTGCTCCTGTCCACTTCTCTTTCAGCTTTATCGCCAGACCACAGGCAATTCACAGAAAGCCCAGTAAAGGGAGAGTGTGAAGGAAAAAGTCAAGTCATCTCTCCAGTAGCCTGTCACCACTACAGCCTATTGCCATTAAGTCATTGCACTGTCTGCCTCTTTGGAAGCTAAACTGGTCATATTTATCCTTGCTAACCTAAGTTGGCTTTGCACAGGGTACACCTTGGAGTTTGAGTCTAGGGCTCAAAGGTTTGGAGGGCACAGGATGTGTTTTTAGAGATGTCTCTGCTCATTTTAAATGCCCAAATCTATGGTACTTTTATTACCCTTAAGCGATGAAAGAATGGGAAATGTTAAAAAGACTGAAAAGGAAGAAAAATACCTAAAAGCATGGTTATTTGAATTTTAAGAAAGTAACAGACTATTTGGGATGTGGCCAGTGTGATTTGGGAAAAAAGTGATTCTTTTTTTTGTTTTTAATCCTCACCCGAGGATATATTTTTTTCCCTTTTTTTTCAGAGTGAGAGAGGGAGGGAGGGAAGGAGGGGGTGGGGGCGAGGGGGGGAGAAAGAGAGAAAGAGAGAAAGAAACATTGATGTGAGAAAGACACATCGACTGTTTGCCTCCCGCATGATCCCGACCAGGGCCGGGGACTGGTACTCGCCCTTGACCGGAATCGAACCCGCAACTCTGGTCCCTGGGCCAATGCTCTAACCACTTAGCCAAACTGGCCAAGTCTCTTTTCATTCTTTTAATGCCGGGTGCCCTGTGTATGGGCTTCTTTCAAGAGTTCCTAACTGTATGTACTATGTGCTATGTACTTAGCTCCCTTTGCCAAAAGGATAAAATCCAAACTTTACATAGCATTCCAAAGCCTTACTGTTTGGCCCTCATATATGTAAGACAAATTTATTACTAATAACTAAAAATAACATTGTTATTTAAAAGAGTAATTATGTATTTCTGAGCATACCATAATGCCATGTCTTTGTGCTGAAATTATTTCCTCTGCCAGAAATGCTTTCTGAACTCCATGCTTTTCTGACAGTTAATCTAGTTTATTGGTGAAGAGCACAGACTCTTTGTTGGCCTGCAGACTAAAGAGTCCCAGGTTCGAGTCCGGGTAAGGGCATGTGCCTCGGTTGTGGTTCGTCCTCGGTCCCAGTTAGGGTCTGTCTGAAAATAAATGGAAAAATATCCTCAGGTGAGGATTAAGAAAAACAAAAAGCACAGACTCTTGACCCAGATTCCTTGGGTTTGAATCCTGACAGTGTCGTCTATTAGCTATGTTTTCTTGACAAGTTATTTAACCTCTCTGTGTTTATATCTTGGTCTGTAAAGTGAAGATAATAGTAGCACGTACCTCATGGAGAGGTTGTAAAGATTAAATATACATAAAATGATGCAAGCCATGCCTGCCCTGTAGTAAGCCTCAATATTTGCTGTTAATATTCATGATGATATTACTGTCGTCGTCAAAATGAATTCAGCCTGACTTGGGTTCTGGGTACTTGGATTTGGATCTGTTTATCTCCTTGTGAATTGAACCAGTGTGTCTCCTGCTGGTATGTGTCACTGTGTATTGAACTGATCCAGTCCATAGGACCACTCCCTAGTGGTGTGTGCACAGCACGATGTCACTGATAAGCATCGAACCAACCCACCTACTCCTGCCAGTGGGAACTGTCAGGTATTTTGCTCACAGGTATTTTGCAGGTTCTTCTAGTGTGCTGGGAATGGAATGCAAAGGCCAGTGACTGAGAAGACAGGAAGGGACGCCTCCTCCTAGACCTGTCTAGTAGCAGCTCGGGAAGGGTAGGGTGAGATCTCCACCCAGCAATGAGAGCCACACACCCACACAGCCTGTGAAGACCATGGTGCTACTTCTACTGTGTAATCCAAACAGACTCAACCCTTCTATTCATACAGTACTTACCCCCAAGAGTTTATAGTTTCACTGAAGATGTGTTCATGTTTGCAAAGAGGGACACTGGGGGGTCAAGCAGATCTGGGTTTTAATGTCAGTTGTGCCATTTACTGGTTTTGCTCTGTGTCCTTGGGCATGTCTGTTGTCTGCCTTGGGCCTCAGTAACCTCATTTGTGAAAATGAGGCCAACAGTCAGAAATAACACATGAAACAGCACCAGAGCTAGCTATTAGAGGGTCCTCAGTAAGTGGTTGTCATTATTGTCAAAGCAATAGAGAAGAGGGAGCCCTGGCCAGTTTGGCTCAGCGGTTAGAGCGTCAGCCTGCGGTCCGGAGAGACCCGGGTTCGGTTCCCGCTAAGGGCACGTACTTCGGTTGCAGTTTGTCCCCGGCCCTGGTTGGTCGTGCAGGTGGCAGCCACTCGATGTGTCCCTTCACGTCGATGTTTCTCTCTCTCTCTCCCTTCCTCTCTCTCCCTCCCACTCTATCTGTACAAAAAATGGAAAAATATCCTCGGGTGAGGATAAAAAAAAAAAAAAAATAGAGAAGAGGGAAAAGAACCAACAGTTCCTGAATCTCTGCTATGTACCAGGCATTATGCTAGGCAGGCTCTTGGCCCATTTAAATTTCATTTGTTTATTCTTTTGGCTTCTCTGTAAGTTGAATGGTGTTATCCTCGTTCTACAAATGAGGAAACAAATTAACTAGTTTGCTTGAGGTTTCATATGAGGTAGTGAATGGAGCCAGTTAGTAGCCAGCTCTATTGTATTCCAAAGCCCAAGGCTTTTTCTGAAACACTCTAATTTCTCTTAATAAGTTATAACTTGTTCAAACAAGTTATATGGACAAGAAGGCCTTCAGAATTTCGAGAAATGACTACCGAGGACGAGTGTGGTTGGAGAGTGCTTTGTGAAGGAGGGTGTAGGAATTGAGGCTGGGCTTTGAAGGAGAGGTGGCCACAAAGTAGGAGGAACCCCGTGTGAGGATGGCATGCATGGGGAACTAGTCTATTTTTTAAAAAACAGTTTTATTGAAAATAAACATACGAAAAAGTGATGAAAGTGACATCATTGTTCTTTTACCACATTGAATTCATCTCATCTATATTCGAAATTAATTTCCAAGGTTGGTCTGCATTGTCTTTTATATACTTGAAAATGTTTCTGAATTAGATGGCCTTGTTTCAGACAGAAAAATTAAAAGGCAATAGGCTAGGAAACGTCTCATCTTCCATTGAATTCCTACCAGGAAAAAAGGAGGAAAAAATGTTGGTGCTCAACTTATTTCCCTAATCACTGTGTGACTACATCATCTCATCCTTAATTCAAGTGTACTTAGACATTTAGCAGAACCAAATGAAGACCAATTTAACCTGATCTTTGTTAGAGATCTCAACTACATTTTTGGTGAAAATTTTAATTCCAAACGGAGTTGCCATATTTATCCAATAAAACGACAGAATACTCAGTTAAATTTGAATTACAGAGATACACCCGCTTTTTTGATCTAAGTATGTCACGAGAAATTATTCACTGTTTATTTGAAATTCACATTTATTAGACATGCTGAATTTTATCCGACGACACTAGTTTTAAAGTGAGTAGAGTTCAGTGACTTGGAACCAGTCTGTTTAGATTGGGCTGTCTTTGGGCGGTAGACAGGTGAGGAAGACTAGGGCCAGTTCAGCCAGTTTGGATCTTAACCTGCAGGCAATGGGGTAATGCTGAAAATGTTAGGGCAGCAAGAGATGAAATCAGAGTTTAATTTGGCCAGGTTCAGAGGCTGAATTGGTAGGGGGGAGTGGGACGAGCTCTTAACTGGGAGATGGGAGGTAGCAATTGAGGAGAGGATGGCCTGGAGAGAGGCAGCTGGGAGAGTGATGACTGGCGCTGGGGGCCAGGGGGAGGGGTGAGCGAGTGGCAGGATTGCAAACCTGGCTGACCGGGAGAATGACGGGCCTAGTGACCGGAGGGAGAGCTCAGGGAGAGGGCCCAGAAGTCAAAGTACAGTTTTCCCCAGGGAGCCACACGTGGAGCCACACGTGCAAAGACCGTCTTGCAGAAGTTTCCAGTTGACAGTGGAGGGTCTGAGCTCAGGTGGAGCTGGACAGCTTTGTTTAGAATTGACTGTGATGGTTGATGATTCTTGAAGGAGATAAAGCATAAGATCTAGATGTGGACTGATCAGTATAGTAACCACTAGCCACATGTGACTATTTAAATTCAGTTTAGGCAAATAAAATAACATGCAGTTTCTCATTCCATCTCACCACATTTCTTAAGTGCTCAAGCGTGGCTAGTGGCTACTGTTTGGGGCAGCAAGAGCAGTGATAGATCATTTTCATCATCACAGAAAACACTGCTGGGGAGCACTGGTCTAGAGGGAGGTGCAATTGAATGAAGAAATAATGTTGCTGTTTCTTGGACAATTCTCAAAAGACATAGTATCTTTGGATTTTGGCTTGAATGTACTTTGTTTCCTTATGTGATGTCATGGTTTAGTCAAAGCCTAGACCCCAGGTCAGTGGTAGGCCTGGCTACAAGAATCGACATTGAGGCCTTCCCTTCAACCTTTGTTTTGCAGATACGGGACTTGAACAGGTCTGGTTTGGCCATGCAGTTTGGGATAGCCTTGAGCTAACCTTTGGAAAGGAAGAGAGCAACCAGACCAGGCAGATAACTGTTATCTTTGTTCAGTTGAGTAAGCAGAAGCTTAGAGAAGTTAGATAACTTCTTCAGGGTAATACAGCTAGTAAGTGGCAGGGCGAGAAATGGAACCTAAGTCTGACTCCAAAGCATATACACACATAACTGAAAATAGAAAATAGTGCTGGATATATATCTTATTTTAGCTAACTTAGAAAATACCTATAAGCAAAAGGAAAAGACATCCTCCTGCTGCGAAATGACTACTATTGACGTTCGATGTATACCCTTCCAGACTTTCCCATGTGTGTCTCTGTAAATATATCTGTGTGTATGTTTGTAAACGTGGTATATATGTGCCTAGACACACACTCCAGTCATTTCTGGTGCATGTAGATGTCAGGCCACGCTCTTTACTCAACAGCCTCAATCCTTTATCAGCAGTTCTGAAGATTGAAAAAAAAATGTTTTTGTAAGCTTGGCCCAAGCTCAATTTGGCAGTAAGACTTGCTTGACTGACATGAGACTATTTATAGGCTTTATTTATCCCACTAAGTGTTACTACTCATAAATCGCACTGTGGAAATATTAGAGTTTTGATTACAGGGTGTTGGCTCAGATTCTGCTGGGACGGTTGTATAATATATGGTTTGGTAATGTGTTATCTTTCTAAAATTCCCCCAGTTCTGAATTCCAAAATACACTTGGCCCTGAGGATTTCAGATAAGGGGTAGGGGATCTGTGTCATGCTATATATATAGCTGCTTAGGCTCGAAAAGGAGCCAAGGCTTTGGTTCTCTGAGATGTGCAGTGCAGTGCTCAGAATTTGCAAGAAAAATGGAACACTTCTGTACTTTTATACATCCAGATCGAGCTGCAGTTGACCTAGTTGGTCGGCTGTTACTGGGAAATGGTTTTAGTTGTAGGTGTGAAAAGTGATCATCAAGAAAGCACTCAGAAATGGCACTGAGCCTCTGCCTTGCGGCCGTTTGTCCTGGGTGTGTGCAGCGACTGCTTGGTTTGTTCTTCGTATTGCAGTAAGGGGGGCCACAATAAAAAACAAAACAAAACATCAGTCCTTGGTTAGCTAAAGAGGTCAGGTAAATAAAAAGAGTTAAAAACAGTTATAATTTCACTACAATAAATGTCTTGATAGAGGGAAGGGAAAGGCCAGAGGAAGCTTTCTGAAGGAGACATTCCTGAGCTGAGTCTTGAAAGATAAGTTTGAAGTTCATCACAGGTAGGTAGGATTGAGGGGTGGTTAGGATACACCCAGGATCAGGGGTGGGGTGAGGAGGCAACATCTAAAAAGATAGATCATGCCCGGCTGGTGTGGCTCAGTGGTTGCGCATTGACCCATGCACCAAGAGGTTGCTGGTTTGATTCCCGGTCAGGGCACATGCCCAAGTTGTGGGCCCGATCCCCAGTGGGGGGCATGCAGGAGGCAGCCAAAGTTCTCTCTCATCAATGTTTCTGCCTCTCCTTCTCCATTCCTCTCTCTCTAAAATCAATAAAGAAAAAAAAATTGAGTAAAAATAAAAAGATCATGTTGGTGTGAGTGGATTGGGGGTGTGTATGAGGGAAAGTGGGAGCCGATGGTGGAAGATGGGGCTAGAAAGATAGTCTGGGGCTGATTACAAAAGTCCCTGTGTTACAGAACAGAAAGAATTCTTCCCCTGGTGCTAGCAGGGCCAAACACTGAACACCGAGAACTGCAGTGGAGAAGTATTGGCTATTATATTATGAATGGTGCCACCCTGGAGAACAGGAAGTTAATGCTCAAAAGCCCGAACTCCCTGATGGCATGGAGTTGCAGATTATATAGAGCAAAATCACAAGGCACCAGTGGGTTAGGGGTTCAGGGTCCTGCTGGGAGCTGATCGGTTGGAGGTGAGGTAAAGGCCATGAATCATTTTTTCAGATCTGGAGGACAACTCTGGCATTCCTGTGTCTCTTTCATGGAAAAGTAGCCGGGGGGTCATTCCACCTTAGGACTCAGGAACTGAAACATAATTTAGGTCAAGATGTTGTCTTTACCCTGCCAGAGGTCCATTAGTCAGGTTACTGTCTTCTGCTGCCTCGGGGGTTGCTGATTATCTGGGGGACAGGTGAGGTCTCTGAGGGGTAGAGAGAGAGAGAGATGATTTCTAGAGCTAGGATTTAAAACTACATGTAATCAAAATCATAAGGACTCTCGATTTTACTTGCATGTAATACTCTGAGGTTTGGGTTTTAGTCCAAAGGTGATGGGAATTATTGAGGGATTTTTGCACAGGAATGACATGCTCGGATTTGTTTTCTTCTAGGTCTCGGCATAATGGATCAGAGGGGTGAGAATGGAGGCAGGGAAACACTGCATGTGCTTTCTAGAAATACTCAGGGCCTAACCTGAGGCATGGCGGCAGGGGGGAGGGAAGAGGATCAGGTATAAAAACATTTAGGAGAGAGGATTTATAGGACTTGGTGACTGAACACAGGAAGAAGGGGAAAATCCCAGATGTCACCTCTTAGACTGAGTGACAAAGGATTGGAGGTCTGAGGTTGGAAAAAGGGCAGAGCTGGAGTGGGGAAGCTGGAGAGGAGGGAAGGATAGGAAGCTGTGGCCGGAGAGGGGCTCTGTGGTGGCCAGTTTGGTAAAGAACTGTTTCCGTGCCAGATTCAGGAGAGGAAAGATTCCGTGAAGGCTGCTGGTGGCTGGAAATTCCCAAATCATGCCTTACAGTTTCCATACGTAGAGAGAGGAATGAAGTGTTCCAGTCCCTGCTGGACCGAGTCCTGAGACAGACGCAGTGTGAGAGCACAGACGAGATGCAGGTCTGCAAGGCGATTTCCGCTCGGGACACTGCCCACTTACGGACCTCACTGAGCTGACCATTGTCCTTTCAGTCTGGCTGTTAGTAGGAACTACTCAAAAAAATAAAAAGAAAAATAATCCTGAGTCCATGGAAAACACCGATATGCAGAAACAGAGCTCTTATATCTTGGTTTGCCTTTGCATATTATAAAGCCCCATGAGATATTTATATTAAAGTTCCTACTTTATAGATGAATAAACTACGACCCAAAGAGAGGAACTAACTTGTCACGCAGGAAAGTGATGGTAGAGCTAGACTTCAACTTGTTTCCTGATACTTTCATGCACTTAAAACATTGAGTACCTGCCATGTACCAGATGCTGTTCCTGGTCCCTAGGAAATAGCATAAAGAAAATAAAGCCCCTGCCTCATAGAGCTTACATTTCAGTGGAAATAGCATCCAATAAAGCACTGAATACGTATAAGATAAAACATCAACCAGTATTAGTACTCGCAGGAAAAATATAAGTAGCAGGTTCCCAGACTGTTTGCAGGCATACCCTGGGGCTCTGCAGTGAACTCACAGGGACACTGTGGGAACTTCAACATTTTGAAGGTAAACACAACATTTAGCCCAAGGTTATTCACCTTTCAACATTAGATGTTGATGCATTCCTTTTGATAACATCGTATATTTTTTGTTTTTTGTTGTTAATCCTCACCAGAGGATTTTTTTCCGTTGATTTTTAGGGAGAATGGAAAGGAGGGAGGGAGGGAGAGAGAGAGAGACAGACAGACAGAAACATTGATGTGAGAGAGACACATCCATTGCTTGCTTCCCACATGCACCCCAGCCAGGGCTGGGGATTGAACTGCAATCCAGGTCCATGTCCTTGACGAGGAATCGAACCCATGACCCTTTGGTGCACAGGCTGACACTCTAACCACTGAGCCATGCCAGCCAGGGCAGTAACATCATATCTTTTAAAGCTGGGTTTTTAGTGGTCAAAAATAAGTACCATGCAAAAATCAATGTGAAGCCCTGGCTGGTTTGGCTCAGCAGTTAGAGCATTGGCCCACGGACCAATGAGTCTTTTTTTTTTTTTTTTTTAATCCTCACCTAAGGACATTTTTCTATTTTTTGTTCAGATAGAGTGGGAGGGAGAGAGAGAGAGAGAAACATCGACGTGAAAGGGACACATCGAGTGGTTGCCACCCGCACAACCCAACTAGGGCCGGGGACAAACTGCAACCGAGGTACGCGCCCTTAGCAGGAACTGAACCTGGGTCTCTCTGGACCGCAGGCCAATGCTGTAACCGCTGAGCCAAACCGGCCAGGGCGACCAATGAGTCTTGGGTTCAGTTCCAGTCAAGGGCACGTACCTCAGTTGCATTTTGATCCCCAGCCCTGATTAGGGTCGTGTGGAGGCAACCTATTGATGTGTCTCTCTAATGTTGGTGTTTCCCTCTCTCTCCTTTTCTTCCTCTTCCCACTCTATTTGAAAATCAATGGAGAGATATCCTTGGGTAAGGATTTAAAAAAAAGATCAGTGTGGAATGTTGCGTGTGGTGTTCAGTCCAATTCCAGTGTTTGAGCAGTTGTGTGGTACCCACAGGCACACACATTTCATTTGCAAGTAATTGTGGTCATTTAAAATGAAATAGAAATATTATTCTTTCAAATTATGTGTATTATATTTTCAAACTGCTACTCAGTTATTAGGGCTTAAATACTTAGTAATTTAATTGACCCTTTCTATTTATTTATTTCTCTTTATTGATATTAGAGAGAGAGAGGAAGGGAGAGGGAGAGAGAGAGAATTATCGATGAGAGAGAACATCGACTGGCTGCCTCTGGCATGCCAACCACTGGGGGTTTGGCCTGCAACCCTGGTGCCCTGACCGAGAATCGAACCAGCGACCTCTTGGTGCATGGGTCGACACTCAACCACTGAGCCACACCCGCTGGGTGGCCCTTACTATTTAATTTAAACAGAACTGTTAGGTATTTGTTTTGGCTGGGAGGCACTTTGAAAAAAAGTATTGAGACATTAAGGGTACTGTGACCCGGAAAGCTCAGGAACCTCTGGAGTAAGGGCTAAGGTGATGTGGGGTGGTGGGGGCCTGCTTAGGTTGGGTGTCAGAGAGAGTTTCTGACCTTTGAGCAGGGGCCTGAGTGAAACAGAGTGGGCAACTCAGGGATCCGGAGGAAAAGCATTCCAGGCAGAGGGACTAGCAAGAGCAAAGTCCCTGAGTTTGAATGAGCTTGACATGTTCCAGGAATAGCAAAAAGAGAGGTGTGGCAAAATGAGACTGAGTGACTTTCAGCAGAGAGCGCAGTAGGTGAGGCCAGAAAGGCTGGAGCCAGGGTAGGTAGGGCCCTGTCAACTCTGTTCAACTCTGAGTGCCGGGAAAGCTATTTGGAAGTTTTAAGCAGGGACGTAACTTCATCTGATAGAGTGATATACTTTCTTTTATCTGATTCACTCTGGCTGCTATCTGGAAAACTATCAATGGGAGTATACGTGTGCAAGATCAACAGCAGTTGGGAAGCAGCTGTTGTAGTCTTGGTGAGAACTTCCAGAAATGTTTTTGAAGGTAGAACCTGCCTGAATTGCTGATGAATCGGATGTGGGTATAAGGAGGGAAAAAGAGGAGTCACCAGTAAGTCTTAGTTTTTAATTTTGAGAAGCTGGTCGAATGATGGTGCCATTCACTAAGATGAACAAGACTAAGGGGGGGAAGCAGAATAAGAATCTAGAGCTCATGTGAAAGGTCCAGGCTGGAGATGTAAATTTGGGAATGATCAGCATGGAGGTGTTGTGTTTTTTGTTTAAGGAAAAAAAAATGTTTTTATTGATTTTCAGAGAGGAAGGGAGAGGGAGAGAGAGACAGAAACATCAATGAGAGAGAAACATCAATCGGGTGCCTCCTGCGCACCCCTCATTGAGGAGGGAGCCCAAAACCCAAGCATGTGCCCTGATCGGGAATCAAACCAGCGACCTCTTGGTGCATGGGTCAGCTACTGAGCCATACTGGCTGGGCTGGAGGTGGTTTTTATTTTTACTTTTATTTTATTTTTTTTCAGAAACGCAAATTCCACTTTATTGATTTTAGAGGGAGAGGAAAGGGGGGGGAGAGAGAGAGAGAGAGAGAGAATCATTCATTTGTTGTTCTACTTATTTATGCATTCATTGGTTGATTCTTGTATGTGTCCTAACCGGGAATTGAATCCACAACCTTAGCATGTGGGGAGGGGGGTGCTCTAACCAACTGAGCTGCCTAGCCAGGGCCTGGAGGTGATATTTTAAAAAACATTTTTTTTTAACTTTTACTGTTGACCTGGGGGTGGTTTTTAAAACGATGAGATCACCTAGATGAGAAAGAGTGTAGCTGGAGAAGAGATGGCCTTGCCTAGAGTCATTCCTGGGGGGGAGGGGGAGGGTGGGTGGAGAAAAACAGGCATCTTCAAGGACAAAAGAAAGTACTGACTGGAGAGGGAGTGGTCATTTATCAAGTGCTGCCCAAGAGGTTGAAGTGGACTTAGCTGGAAACTGGAAATTGACCCCTGGACTGGGCAACCCGAGGGTTATGAGTAACCCTAACACAAGCAGTTGCAGGGGAGTATAGCAGGTTCGTGAATAACGTTTCGTTCAACATCATTTCATTCTAATATTGATGAGGGGGGAAATCGATTCCTTGACAGGGCCGCTGTCTATGAGGAGTTTGCATGTTCTCCCCATGACTGTGTGGGTGTTCTCCCCATGACTGCGTGGGCCCCGCATATCCTGAAGATGGGCATGTGAGGTGAATTGGGTGCCTAAACTGCCCCCGTCGGGTGTAGGGGTGGGAGTGAACGGCCCTGGAAGGTCGTCCTGTCCCAGGTGGGTCCCTGCCTTGCACCCTGAGCTGCTGGGTATTTATTGAGAAGTTTGGCGTTTTTGTGACCAGATATGCCGTAGGCACTTAACTCCAGCACTGACTAGTAGATAGTAAAACTGGTTTTCTTATGTCATTTTGCTTAAAGGCATAGTTTCAAAGAACCTGTTGATGACCTGAAGTAAGGACTTACTGTAACAGGGAACAGAGGCCCAGCTGCGGAGGGTTGGAGGTGAAGCAGAGATGAGATAAGCCTTTCACAGAGTTTTGAGTTCAGTCTCCAACATGCCTTAAAAAAACAACAACAAAAACCCAAGACAATAAATGCTATTGTAGAATAGTTTTAGGTTTTCAGAAAAATTGTGAGGCTAGTACAAGAGATCCATATAGATCCCACACTCAGTTCCCCGTCTTACATTAGTTATGACACATCTTTCACGATTAATGAACCAATATTGATATATTATTATGAACTGAAGTTCATATTTTATTCAGATTTTCTTAGTTTTTACCTAATGTCCTTTTTCTGATCTAGGGCCCCACCTAGGTGACCACATCATATTTCGTCATCACGTCTCCTTAGGCTTCTCTAGGCTGCGGCTGTTTCTCAGACTGTCCTTGTTTTCGGTGACCTTGACAGTTGTGAGGAGTGCTGGTCAGGTAGTTTGTAGAATGACCCTCAGTTTGGATCTGCTCGGGGTTTTTTTCACGGTTAGACTGGGATAGCAGGTTTGGGGAGGAAGATGACGGCAGTGAGGTCTCATTCTCATCACGTCATATCAAGGGTGTGCTGTCCACGTGCCTTACCGCTGCGATGTGAACCTTAATCGCCTGGCTGAGGTCATGTTGGCCGGGTGTCCCCACTGTAGTTGGCCTCTTTACCCCTTTCCATGCCGTCCGCTTCGGAATAACGTCGCTGTGCAGCCCATGCCTGTGCGTGGGGTACTGCGCTCCACCTCCTTGCATACAGAATGTTTGCCTGAATAACTCGGAACTCTTCATAGGAGATTTATCTTTTTTCCTCTATTCATTTTTTTTTTTTTAATCCTCACCTGAGGACATTTTTCGATCTTTTGTTCAGATAGAGTGGGAGGGAGAGAGAGGAAGAGAGAGAATGAGAAACATTGACGTGAAAGGGACACATCGAGTGGCTGCCACCCGCACAACCCAACCAGGGCCGGGGACAAACTGTAACCAAGGTACATGCCCTTAGCGGGAACCGAACCCAGGTCTGTTGGGACCGCAGGCCGATGCTCTAACCACTGAGCCAAACCGGCCAGGGCTCCTCTATTCATTTTTTATTCGATTGTTTTTGTCAGTGTGGACTGATGGGTATTTATTTTATACTTTGAATTATAATCTAATATTGATTTTTTATTTTGTTGTTCAAATTGTTCCAACTGTGGCCATTGGCACTCTTTCAATTGGCTCCTGTGTCCCTTTGACATGCCCCCTCCATTGTGAGGTTTTTGGTTTTTGTTTATTGAGTACTTCCTTCTTTTCTGGTACTGTTCCAGGCTTATCTTTTACGTTTCTTGTCCCATTCCTAAAAGAACCATATCTCAAGGAGCCCTGGTTCCTTATACTGGAGAATGATATTAGAAACCAAGACCTAGGCATAAAGTGGTCACTGCTACCGGTGTGTTCCTGCTTCTAGGCCCTCCTCGCTGGCAGAGCAAGGACGTATATGTGTGTACCCCTACCTGTGTGTATGTGTGTGCTTTTCTATATGTAACCATCTGTATTTACATTGAGGTAGACATGAGTTCATATTGATACCTCTCACTCGATTGATACCTCATCACACCTGGATCATGCTAGCTTCCTCCCCTTGCTCATCTGGAACGTCTCACTCCAACAGTGAGACACGTAGCTCCCACCACCCATCATCCATTAACTTCATTGTTCAGTTCCAGTGTAGGTGTGTAATGGTGTCAGAGTTGTTAACCCACAGTATTATCCCCTAGAGGACAGTACTCATGTACAGTTCTGCCTTTAGTCTCACAGATGTTACTCATTTTGAAAGTTACTTAGATAAGCAGTTTTTCTGTCCCCTTCAGTGAAGTTGTTTCATACATATACAATATAGTTAGATTCTTTTGTCATTTTCTGTATTTCACTCCAGGATCCCCTGACCTCAGAGATGATTTTAAAAAATTTGCATACATTAAGGTTCATTCTTTGTACTGTAAAGTTCTATAGGTTTTAAAACCCACAGAGAATGTCATGTATCTGCCATTACAGTTACTTACAAAATAGTTTCACTGCCCTAAAAAGTCCCCTGTGCTTCACTTATTTAATCCTTACCCCTCTCCTCCTATTCCCTGGCAACCACTGATATATTTATCATCTCTATAGTTTTGTCTTATTTGGAATGTTATATAATTGGAATCATGTGGTGTGTAGCCTTTTCAGATTGGCTTCTTTTATTTAGCAATGTACATTTAATATTCATCCAGGTCTTTTGTGGCTTGATAACTCATTCTTTTTTTAAAAACGTTGATTTGAGAGAGAGAGAGAAGCATCGATTTATTGTTCTACTCATTTATGAATTCATTGGTTGATTCTTGCATATGCCCTGACCAGGGAGCAAACCCACAACCTTGGTGTATCAGGATGACACTCTAACCAACTGAGCTACCCAGCCAGGGCCTCATTCTTTTTTGCTAAATGATATTTCGTCATATGGATATACCACTGTTTGGTTATCCAGTCACCTGTAGAATGACATCTTAGTTGCTCCTAGTTTTTGATGATTACGAATAAAGCTGCTAGAATTATTTGCATGCAGGTTTTTATATACACAGAAATCTTCAAATCAGTAAATACTTAGCATGATTGCTGGTCACATGGTAAGACGATGTCCAGCTTTGTAAGAAACTGCCAAACTGCTCCCAAAGTGGCTGCACCATTTTCCATTCCTACAACCAGTGTGAACGAGAGCTACTGTTGCTCCACACCCTCGCCTGCAATCGGTATTGTCAGTTTTCTGGATTTCAACCATTCTGAGTTGTCCCCATATGCCGTTCACTAACCAAATACCTGGGTTCTCTAAGCTTTAGAGCCCCGTAGCGTAAAGCGAGAGCTGGAATCCAGTGGGAATTTGGTTTCTAGGAATAATTAACTAACCATGGGGTCGTAGAATTTTAGAAACAACCTACTCTGGTTCTCCCTCTCTTTATTTTTGTGGTATGCTGAAGAAATGAGAAGGTGACCCAAAATACTCCAAAAGAATACTGCAGGCTTGGACTCAGATGTTATATATTTATGTAAGGCGCATATGATCCACATGCATCCAGTATTTCCTGTTGAGTTGTTGAGGGATTGAACTGGTTATAATGTATTGGCTGGTGTGCTGGATGATGGTGATGCAGTGACGAATAAATCAGATGTTGTCTTGTCCTCGGCAAGCTTACAGTCCCTCTGGGGAGCCAAATGGTCACAGTACACAGCAATGAGGATTATGATGGCAGCAGTGTAGGGAGGAATGGGAACACCAGTGACAGGGCATCTGGCCATCCAGGAGAGGTCAGAGAGGCTTCTTAGAAGAAGTGGCTTCTAAGACGTGGCCTACAACAGGCGCTAACGACAGTCCGTGGACCAAATCCAGCCTGCTGCCGGCCTGTGAACTAAGAATAGTTTTTACATTTTAAATTTTTTGAAAGAGTCAAAAGAGAATAATATGTTGTGACACATGAAAATTATATAATATTCACGTTTCAGTGACCAGAAGTGAAGGGTTATTGGAATACCACCAAGCCCGCGGCTGCTTTTGCACTGTAATGGCAGAGTTGAATAGTTGTGACAGAGACTGCGTAACCTATAGCGCCTGGGACATTTTCTCTCTGAGGCTTTACCGCAAAAGTTTGCTGACCCCCGGCCACAGGATGGGTAGGAGTTAGCTGTGTAAAGCAGAGAAAGGGAGGGGGAAGTTGGTTTCCAAGGGGATCCCTGTATAAATGCAATAACGTTCATATACTTTGAATATGGCATTCGAGGAGGTAGGGGGCCAGAAGTGGGCGGGATCTCCGCTGGAAAGTGCCATATTAAGGGTGTAGGTTTAATCAGCGGGGAGCTTTTAAAAGGTTTTAACTGATACTATCAGATTTCCTTTTTCAAACAGTCCTCTAGCCACAGTATAGAGATTGGGTTAGAAAGAGTGGGATGAGAACGGAGATGGGGAGACTAGTTGAGGTTTTTGAAGCATTTCAGATGTTCGTAACTTGGACTAGCATAGTGACATTGGGGATAGGAATATATTGATTTGAGAGGCATTTCGGAAGCAAAATGCAAAGGCCTTGGTGATCCATTGGAGGCATTGAAATGTAATTATTTTCATGTTTTAAATGATAGTGTTTCCTTTTCAACTCCAAAGTTTGTTTGTTTTTTCTGGATCATGCGAATGCATGGTTGAAAAGTCCATGTTTAGTAATAGTCTTCAGAGCAAAATTCTTTAGTGATGTTTCATGACTCTCGTGCTCCTTGTAGCTTGTGTGTCGGAGTAGCATCTCTGTGTCCTCTTCATTGCTGTTCTCTGTTGACAAGAGATCTGGGTTTCAAGGGGCAGAGAAGCTATTGGCAGATTCATTTTCCAATTATGATTTTTTCTATTATCTTGGTTTAAGTCCTTGGGCTCTTTGGTTTTCAAGGCAGTTCGTTGACCCCGACAAGCTCTTCTCATTCTCTAGGGTACTTCGGTGCTTTTCAGTTTTAGATATCCAGCCCTTTCCTCCTTGGAACTGAAGTCTCACCTGCAGTACGTGGTGATAAGATCTTATACTTTATATTACGTTGTGTGGTTTCAGAGTGCTTACTCCCATGGATTTGATCCCTACAATAAACCCGTGAGGAAGGCAGGACAGGTCAAGTTCCTGAGACTCAGAGAGGTTAGATGACTTGCCCAAAGGAAGGACAGTAAATAGTAGAGCTGGTGATAGAACTTAGGTCTGCAGGTATCATTGCTTTATTCGTTCTATTATGCACTCTGTCTCCAAGAAAGGGGAGTCAGACTCGCTGTGTTGTTTTCAGCAGTACAGACATCCAGGTGAAATACTTTTAGTTTTTCTTCGTGGTGTGCTTTGTGGGAGCTTCACCCAGACACGAGCACGGGCCTTTCCTATGCCTCCAAGCAATATGTGGACTACCGGTAATTCCTAGGATGACTTGCGGAGCTGTGGTCAGTGTGTAAGTGTATGTAAGAGTATACGTAACTATGTTTTAATTCTTTCTCCCTCCCCTTAGGTGGTTCTCACTTGGACAGTTTGAGGCCAAATGGGAAAGGCCTGTTTGTGGACCAAAGCTCCCGGGCTCAGGACAAACCAGAAAACTTGCTCGCAAGGTAATGCAGCTCTCCCTTCACTGCTGCCTTTTAGGACTGAGGTTTTCCCCATTGTGGGACCGAAACCACTGCTGTGCATGATGTAAGTTGTTCCAGGGTAGCTGGCCTAAGAGATGTTGGATGTTTATGCAGCACTTACTGTGTATGCCAGGCACCATGCACTTCCATAGATTATCTTATTTTAACCTGAGAGGTAGGTGACATTATTGTGCCTGTCTTACAGCTAAGGGAGAGAGGTTATAAAACTCACGGAAGATCTAGAACCACAAGTAACAGATCTAAGATTTGAAACTAGCAGTCTAACTCTCCCTCAGAAATGTAGATTAGATACATTTTGCTTTCTCTCTCCCATTCTTTTAGGGATTTCCTGACTCTGAAGAGTCTTCTTTTATCCGTTTTTATTTACTCCTTTCTTTCTTCTGATGGGTTGTTATATTTAGTTTGTACTCTAGTTCCCCCTACTGATCATAGCCAGAATCTTCTGGTCAAGACAACACTACTTTCTTTTTTTTTTTTTTCAATTAAATGTTTTGTTATTGATTTCTTTTTAAGAAAGAGAGAGGGAGGGAGTGAGGGAGGGAGAGAGAGAGAAGCATCAATGTGAGAGAGACACATCGATTGGCTGCCTCCTGCATAACCCCGACCAGGGCCGGGGACTGAACTGCAACCGAGGTATGTGCCCTTGACTGGAATTGAACCCACGACTCTTTGGTCTACGGGCCGACACTCTAACCACTGAGCAAAACCAGCCAGGGTACATCAGGTGTTTTATATATCTTAATTCATTAAGTGATTTTCAACAAAAGTTTCTGGATCTATTATTATGATTCTATTAGGTAAATGTCAAATTTTATTTACATTTAAAGTTGGCATTTGAATCATTTTTAGTATGACTATTAAAACTATACAAATAATGATATACAGATTTTCATTGCCTTTTTTTCGGGGGGGATTATTCCTGAGGAATAGAGATACAGTAGAATTATCAAGTCAAAGGATCTGGACTGTTTTATTTATTATTATGTTTTAATCCTCACCCAAGGATATGTTTTTGATTTTTAGAGAGAGAGGAAAGGAGGGGGAGAAACATCGATATGGGAGAGAAACATTGATTGATTGCCTCCCGTATGCACTGATTGGGGGTCGAACCCACAACCTAACTATATGCCCTGACCAGGAATCCAACCCACAACCTTTTGGTGCATGGGACGATGCTCCAACCATCTGAGCCACACAGCCAAGGCTGGATTGTTTCATAGTCTTGTTATGTGAGGTGCTCTGTCACCATCCAGCTGGGTGAATCATTGATGACCCTGGGTCTCATTTTTCTCACTTGAAATATCTTCAAGGTCCCCTTCTGGTCTATGAGAATCTATGAATTTATTATCAGAAAATCTCTGGACTAATGTACTATATAATGAATAACATACGTTTACTTAATTGCACATAGAAATAGTGTTGTTTTAGCAAATAAGTTTTACTTTAGTCTCCTTTCATCTTCTCTGACTCAGATGCTTGTGTGTGGAAACGTCTAGCTTTATATGTATGTATTTTGTCATGAAGGAGTCATCAAAATATGATAAAAATATTTTTTGTTTTTATAGACAGAATATATCCAAGTCGGAAATTACTGACATGGTTCGCTCCTCCACTATCACAGTATCAGACAAAGCTCATATTTTGTCGATGCAGAAATTTGGACTGCGAGATACATTAGTGAAATCACATCTGGTGCAGAAAGAAGAGGATTATACTTATATCCAGAACTTCAGGTAGCTAACTGGGGCTTAGACTTTTTCGAAGGAAAATGATCGTTCAGCTCTCTGAAATGTAAGCACGTACCTCCACCCCAATACCCTGGATTTGGAAGTGAATCCTACTACAGAATCCTACTACAGAATCTCTCCCATCATTTTCTAAGGAAGAGTGATTTCTTTCACTGTTCATTAGCAGGCATTTATTCTGTGACTTTTCTGGCCAGGCACTGTGGTGGGTGTGGGACAGTGGGAGAGGCCCTGCTTGCAAATAGTTACAGAAATATTTGAAGAGCTGTATGGGTCCAAAAGAAGGAACGATATCCTGACATTGGTGTAGCCTTTGGTCATTCTGCGCCTTTGAAGAAAGACACTTAAATTGAACTTAATAAAACTAAGTTAGTGTTTGGTAATCTTTTTAGGTAGGATTATTGAAAGTTAACTGAATCAAGATTGCATGATTCTGCTAGGTCTTTTTAAAGTACTGCATTGCGACCATGAGACAAAGTAATATTGCTTCTAGGGATAGAAATAGTCAATTATGGTGAACACTGTTGTTGCTTTTCTTCTGAAAGTAATTACCAAGGTACTTTTTATTTCTGCAGCATACGCAGGGTAAAGAATCATTTTGTGGGTTACAGCTCTCTAATGGCTGTTAGAGCTAAGTACTCGGAATGTTCAGAGTAGGCCTGTACTGCTTGAAGTTATCACAAAAACAACAAATATCACAGCAGTCTGCAGTCATTGGTCTAGGTTAGATGTGACATTTCTTATGTGTTAAAATGTGTTTCCGTCGTCTCCATAGTCCTCTTGAGTGACTGATTGATTCTCTTTGGTAACAGGTTTTTCGTGGGAACATACAATGTGAATGGACAGTCCCCCAAAGAATGCCTCAGTCCCTGGCTAAGTCATGGTATCCAGGCCCCAGATGTATACTGTGTAGGGTGAGTGCTTCTCTTCCAGTCGTCTGTGCATTCTCAGAAACGTATCACTGTGGTTGAAGGGATGGGGACATCAATACAGGGGTGGGCGAAGTAGGTTTACAGTTTTCCATATGGAAACCAGTACAACAATTAATACATAATAATACAAGAATAAACTTGTTTTGCATACAACTGTAAACCTGGTTTTGCCCACACCCTACTTTTGCCCAGCCCCGTCTACACCTGAGTCTTCACAGCAAGTGAACGAATTGAAGAATAAATGAGCGTGTGCTTAAGGACAGCTGCTTCTCTGTCTGATGCTCTTCCTCATAGTAAACACATTCCTGGCATGATTCAAGCGACGCGCTTGGCATTGAAACGCTCGTATAGAATTTGTAGTACAGTCCTCTGTTAAAATCACTGTGCTTGGAACTGACTTTCATTACTTAGACAGTCAACACTCTGTTGGTCCGAAGCAGAAATATCTTTTGCCAGGGAAGGAAGGTTAGTTTATTTAAAAAAAAAAAAAAAAGAAAGAAAAAGTCAAAGAAAGACCCCCATCAGCCAGCCCTTTCTGTTTCACACTTACTATCCTCCTGCCACTATACTGGGCACTGTCGATGGGGAGGGGCAAAGCCGCCCGTGTGCTCAAGTGGAAAGACCTAGATAGACTTTGGAATGTATGTAGACCTAGGTTTGAACTCATTTGCCACCCGGTGCTTGTGTGAACTTGTGATCTCAGGTGTAAAGTGCAGACGCTTCCAACTCACAGGTTGGTCATGAAGAGGAAAAGGCTCGCCGCTTGTGAAGGCCCTGGTAAGTCCCTTAGCATTTCAACCTCGGCTCTAAGTGCTTGTTTTTCTTTCCTCTCAAGGGTCCTGCAGTTTAGCCAGAAAGCTAGGATTTACGAACCCAAACCAATCTGAGGGTGTGTCATCTCGCACGCCACCTTTCTCTACTGACTGCTTGCTTCTCTTACAGTTTCCAGGAGCTGGACCTGAGTAAGGAGGCCTTTTTCTTCCATGATACCCCAAAGGAGGAAGAGTGGTTTAAAGCTGTATCAGAGAGTCTCCATCCAGATGCCAAATATGCAAAGGTAAGAGAGGAGTCAGGGACGTTTGAATTTTAGGTTACCTTGCGGGGAAATTCTAAGACACAGTTTTACCTTTTCCCTAAGCCAGTCCTAATTACCCCTGAAAAGTTCTAGGTCCTTCAGAAGAGGCACCTGTGGGTGGGGAAGATGCAGGTTTGGGCACTTGTAAGCTGTTTAGGTTGTCAGTAGTGTGAGTGGAACAGGTGATTGTTCTGGGTCCTCATGTGGAGGAGATACATCAATACTCTCAGCCAGCTTTGAGGCCGATTTTCCTTTGGGGTATTTATTCCTGTTTTCCACTTCTGTTGAAGGCCATGGCTTGAATGTTTGGCTCTGTTTTCCAGGTGAAGCTCATCCGACTGGTTGGGATTATGTTGCTGTTATATGTCAAACAGGAACATGCAGCGCACATCTCAGAGGTGGAAGCTGAGACCGTGGGGACAGGAGTCATGGGGAGGATGGTGAGTTCTCCGCGGTATGTTTGGCACACTGAGGGCCTTGATCCCTACGGTTTTGGCCCCACTTCTCATGACACCTTGACTGTATGTGTCCCAGTTTGAGGATGCTGGTATTTATCAATTAATTGTACCCTCACGCAGGACTAGATTGAGCAGACCATTTACAACTTGTATTTTAGGGAATTGCTGGCTGATCTGCTCAACAAGTATGGGTCCTCGTGTTTACTCCACACTAGAGCCTCTAGTTTATCCTCCCATTTAATCCATGCAATAGGTTACAGAAACTCACAAAGGAAAAGAAAGAATTTTGATGAAGATTTGCAATTTCCTCTTCTTGAGGCAATTTTTTTTTCATTGCACACCTAAGGATATTTTTTCTGTTTCTTTTTAGAGAGTGAAGGGGAAAGGGTGGGGGGGGGGGAGAGAGAAACATCGATGCGAGAGAGATACATCGATTGGTTGCCTCCCTCATGCCCCTGACCAGGGCCAGGGATTGAACCTGCAACCCAGGTACGTGCCCTAGACCAGAACTGAACCCCTGACCCTTCGGTACACCAGCCACTCTAACCACCAGCCAGGGCTGCTTCGTGAGACTATTAAAGTCCTGCTTTTAGGTTCTGTCTACTGCAAGAGCCGAGCTTCCTGTGGAGAAGGGAGAGCGTGTGGCTTTCTGTGATTCAGTGGAAAGTGGACTCAGCTTTGCCATGGCCTGGCTAGTTATTCTGCCTTCTTGGATTTGTTTCCTTACCTGTAAAATGCAGACCGTAACACTGCTTTACCTACCTCGCAGGGTGACTATGAAGACTAGTTAAGGGAAAACACTCTGGATGTTTGTGGGTGGCTGCCACAGTTCAGTTGTGAACCATTTCCTGGGTGCTCCTTTTCCTAGGGCAACAAAGGAGGCGTGGCGATCAGGTTCCAGTTCCACAACACCAGCATCTGCGTCGTGAATTCACACTTGGCAGCCCACACGGAGGAGTATGAGAGGAGGAACCAGGACTACAGAGACATTTGTTCTCGAATGCAGTTCTGTCAGACGGATGCAAGCCTTCCCCCTCTCACCATCAGCAAGCACGAGTGAGTCTGGGCTTCTCCCCCAAAACAGGCCACGACGCCCGGTGTGCCGAGTTGTGGGCTCTGTCTCATTAGGGAGGTGACGGGGGAGGCTGCTCACTGCCGGCGTGGGAACGCAGAGCCAATTTTCGGTTACACGAGGAGCCTTGGAAAGGTTTAGTTTCCTAACTTACCATCTGGCAGATTTTAATACAGGTGTGCCTTGAAAGCAACGGAAGGGTGAGCATCTCAACTCCAGGTTTTAGAAGTATGTCTTAGGATGTTATACATCTGCTCTGTGCAGAAGCACATGTTATAGAGAATGGCTGCATGCGCCTGCCTTCAGTTAGTCTACACCTCAGCTTTATACAACTAGAGTTGCAGCTGCTTGGAACATCTTGTGCTAATTTTTGTCTATTCTCTTTATTTCGTTTATCTCTAAAACTTCCTATATGTCTAAATTCAAGGCATATTAGAATTTCAGACTTGAAAGTAACACTTCTTTCATAAAGAGGAAGAAGCCACTGGGGCCATGATGTCTGCCAGGGAGCGTACAGAGTCAAGCCTCTCGTCCTGCCTGCGGCCATGGTGGAACTGTCTTGAGCTCACTGGTGTCCTAGAAGCTGACAGGATGGCTTTCCTTCTCCAGGGACTCTAGCAGGGAGTGTGTCTTCCATTCTGCTAGACCGGCAGCATCCTAGTGTGTGAGGTTGCCACTTGCATGTCAATTTGTCTGCTTTTATTTTGGGGTGTGTGCACTGCTGTGCACATTTGGCCATGACATGGTTGTTGGCTTCTGATAGAGCAGAATTGGGCTTTGTGGGATGTACAGTGTCATCCAGGTGCATTCAGTTATCTTTTCCCCCAAAGCATCAGGTGTAGTAAAACACCTGTCACACTCAGCAAAAAGAGCCAACCGATGCTATGGCGGTAGTTAAACCCAGATTCTGCTATGAAGGTTGAGCTTTGTTTCAGAGTAACTCAGCTCGAGAAACAAAGGCCAAGAGTGTGCTTTGTGGACTGGAGTGTGTGTGGAGGCAGAGGCAGTATTGTGGCATCATCCAGTTTGGTGTCGCTGGATGATTGGCATGACTCCCAATGCTTGGTCTTTTTTTCCTCTTCCCAGGAACGAAGTACAGTACATTATTGTCTTGCTTTTAGAGCCTATTAGATTCTCTTCCCAACAGTACAAGAATAAAAGTCAAGGAGAATTCAAGGTGGTTTATAACGAACTTGGACCAAGATAGTTGACTAAGCAGCATGTTACATGTGGTTTTTTTTGTTTTTTTTTTTTTTAATCCTCACCCGAGGACATTTTTCCATTTTTTTTGTTCAGGTAGAGCGGGAGGGAGATAGAGGAACAGAGAGAGAGAGAGAGAAACATCGACGTGAAAGGGACACATCGAGTGGCTGCCACCCGCACGACCAACCAGGGCCGGGGACAAACTGCAACCGAGGCACGCGCCCTTAGCGGGAACCGAACCTGGGTCTCTCAGGACCGCAGGCCGACGCTCTAACCGCTGAGCCAAACCGGCCAGGGCTACATGTGGTATTAAATGGGATGACGAGAGAGAGATTTCCTGAGCAGCTGAGTCACTTCCACACCCAGCTCCCAAGAGGCTGAGCCTCAGGGGCCTTCTATGCGAAGCCCACTGGATAAGACGGGTAAAGTCCTACTAAACCCTGTGACCTTTGTGCTCTGTCCTCACAGTGTGATCTTGTGGCTGGGGGACCTCAACTACAGGATAGAAGAGCTGGATGTGGAAAAAGTGAAAAAGCTCATCGAAGAGAAGGCCTTTCAAACCCTGTATGAGTATGACCAGGTACAGATGGCCACCTGTGTCCTCTCAGGCAGCTGTCCCCAAACTGTGAGGGCATAGAAAAGCCTGGCTTCCCAACTCAGCCTCTTCCTCCTCGGCTTGGGAGGTTTCCCAGAGGACCTGATGTCCAGTCACATCTTTCTTTCATCTGCATTTCTCTCTTCCATAGCTGTCTCCCCACTGGCTTGTCCCGTGAAGTGCCTTGTCTGCCTTGGGAGCAGGACTGTGGTCTCTCTCCCTCCCTCCCTCCCTCCCTCCTTCCCTCTTATATGTGCTCATTCATTCATTCATTCAAGTTGGGACTTAGGGGCTACCAGACTTCACATAAATAAGATACTTGGTATATTTAAAATTATCTTCTAATGTTTTAAAATATGCTTGCTTTCTGTTCCCATATCCTTCTCCTCCCGACACTGGTCCAGTGTGAATGGCAACTCTTTTTCCTGAGTGGCTTCTTCACTTCCAATGGGACTCAGTTCTGTAACCTGTTTTTCTGCCACCGTTGTTTGGGTTAGCATTTCTGTCTCAGAGCATGAGCATTTCACAGGACAAGAGAAATCAGTTTCTGACTTCCTTCAGGCTACTCCTCAATAGCTTTAAAAACGGTTCCAGGGTTCAGAATTGTTCGGAATGTTAAGGTCCTTTTTCTTTTTAGTCTGTATCCCCCTTTTAATAATCTTAGTATTCATTCATCTAAATCTTTCTGTTATCTTTTCCCCCCCTGTGTAGATCAATTGCAGGAAAAAACCTCAACTTTATGTCTTTCTTTATGGAATAATCTTTTTATTAACCTATGTTTTTTTGTCTGTAGCTGTTTTCTTTGGTAACTTACTTTTATTCTCTTTAATACCCATTTCAGCATTCTATTCTACTCTACTCTACCCTATTCTATTCTATTCTATTCTATTCTATTCTATTCTATAACTGTCTGTTTATTGCCATGGTACTCTGGACTGAGGCATTCTAATTTTCCTGGGAGTTTAATACTCATCTCATCTTGCCTTCTTTTCTAGTCTTTCCTCAAGTAATAGTACCTGTTTTGGGTGTCCTCTGCTTTCCAGCTGGTTTTAAGGTCAATATATATCCATTCAAGAAGCATCAGCTTACCTTAATACCTAAATGTTTACTATTGATTGTTGCTTTTTCTTTAATAGTTTATATTAGGAATTCACATGTTGGGGAATTTGGCAACAGTTGTCTCCTACATTAGAGCTGACCGTTCTTTGCCAGTCCACTTAGTGCCCAGTGGGTGCTGGGGGCTAGGCAGGAGCACCTGTGTTTCCATCTCTTGCTGAGAGTGTGATCTGGAAGGAACTAACTCCTAGAGTTAGTGCACTAGGAAGGATGCTATTTATCGTAATGTGTCAGGCACTGTTCTAAGTTGACAGTTCATTTTTCCAACAATCCTGTGAAGCAGATTCTATTGTAAGTCCAAAATTTACAGATGAGAAAATCAAGGCGCATAGCTTCCTTCAGTTCATATAACTAACTGGACAAGCTTCTTTTAAAAGTGGCTTTTAATTTAAATTTAAATTTAAATCATAATTGGTTTGGTGTATTTCTACTATATATTTCTACATACATGGAAGTTCCCCGTTGCTTTTTGGACTGTATCTTTCCAGACCGTGTTCTATTCAATTTTATCTCTCTGTATAATTGAAACAACTGTGTTACACAGGTGAAGTGTTTGATATCTAGAAGGGAAAAATTGTTGGTACCTAATCCTCTTAGGGACATCTCAGTAAGATGGTACTCAGGCCCCTTGGATTTAGATTACTCTAAAAAAGTGCCTTAAAAACTGTATAACAGGTACCTTTTCCTAGAAGTTAGTTAACTCAAGATCTTCCATACAGTATACAGATGATGTGTTGTGGAATTGTGCACCTGAAACCTATATAATTTCATTAACCAGTGCCACCCTAATAAAGTTAAAAGGAAAAAAATAAAATGTAAAACTATAAGACTAAATAAAGATCTTACAGAATAGCTTTTTCATGGGCCTTTTCCTTTGAGTTAGGGTTCGAATTTCAAATTGATTTTTTTCCCTTCCGTCCTTTTGTATAGCTAAAAACTCAGGTGGCTGCAAAGGCTGTCTTTGAAGGCTTCACAGAAGGCGAGCTCACATTCCAGCCCACCTATAAATATGATACTGGCTCCGATGAGTGGGATACCAGGTAGGAAAGAGGTTGCTTCAGGGGATCGAGCAAATGGAAACCCAGAAATTTAGGGAAGCACTTGCCCTCATGGACCTAAAAAGAAGAAGATAGGTTTACTGTGACCTTTTCTCCATGTTATGTACTCTGGTTGAACATTTTCTGTCAGTATCTGCTCATTAAGCAACCTGCCTTCCTCCATGTTTTCTTTTTGACTGCTTTAGCCGTTGGCTCCATAGTAATTCTTGTGACTGATTTACTTTTAAGCTATGCTTGGGGTGGTAAGATGATTCCAACTAACTTAGGTTGTACTAGGTCATTGAATAGTAGTTCGTATATTTTATTAGTGCCTATGGTATGCCACACCCTATTCGATACATTTTACTTGTATTATCTCATTTAATCTTTTCAGCAACCTGTAGAAATAGGTATGATTATCATTCTCACTTTATTTTCTAATCCTCACCCAAGGATATTTTTCCATTTATCTTCAAATAGAGTGGGAGGGAGAGAGAGGAAGAGAGAAACATCGATATGAGAGAGACACATTGATTGGTAGCCTCCCGCACGACCCCAACCAGGGCCAGGACCGAACCTCAATGGAGGTATGTGCCCTTGACCAGAATCGAACCCACAACTCATTGGTCCACGGGCCAATGCTATAACTGCTAAGCCAAACCGGCCAGGGCTATTATTCTCACTTTATAGATCAGGGAACGGAGGCATTAAAAAATTAAAGAGCCTTCCAGGCAGGCAAGTATAGAGCCAGGATTTGAACCCAGGCAGTAGGAATTCAAAGTTTGTTTTAGCCACCATCTTGTAAGAACCATAGAGTACTTACTGACAGATTGTCTTTTGACTCACTTCATCCTCCTAGGAGGCTAAAGAGCAGGGAGTCATTCTGAAGTTTTGGATGATACACAGGATACATGTTAGATCTTGGTGAACCCAGATAGTTCCTAACCTCTCAGATCACTGGGCAGCATGGACTGGAAGGCTCTGCCCAGTCATCCCCTAGCTGAGCCAGGGTGCTATCCAGGCAGTGGGTGCTGCTGTGCCTGTGAAGGCCCCCAGTGTGGACTTTGCATTTCAGTGAGAAGTGTCGTGCTCCTGCCTGGTGTGACCGGATCCTCTGGAAAGGGAAGAACATTACCCAGCTGAGTTACCAGAGCCACATGGCCCTGAAGACCAGTGACCACAAGCCTGTCAGCTCAGTGTTTGATATTGGGGTAGGTGGGCAGCTGATGCCTGTTGTAATCGTTCTGTAGGGAATAATAGGTTCCCACCACCGGGACCGCCTTTGTCTTTCTGGTGTCTTCCTCCTCCCTTGAGTGTGATGAAGCTCTTTTAAAAACTGTTTTAATTTCAATTTAATTCGTAATTGCTTTGATGTCCTACTACTACATGCTTCTGCATACAGGGAAGTCCCTCTTTACTTTTTGGACTGTATCTTTCCAGACCTTTTTCCGTGCATTTGCAAATGTGTGTCAGTATTCTGTAGATAACATAGATGATGTTTTTAGAGCCTTTTCCATTTTTGTAAAAGAGATTGTATTATGCATGTTGTTCTGAGAATATCTTTTTCCCCCCACTGACTGCATCTCAGGAAATCTTTACATGACACCGAAGGCAGGGCTCCCTTGATATTTCTAAAGGCTTCAAAATACTCCACAATATGGATGAACCATAAATGTATATATTGATGATCATTGAAGTTGTTTCCAAAGTTTTGCTGTTACATACAGTGCTGTGGTGACCACCCTGCAGTATATCTTTGTGTGCCAGTGTATTTCTATGGAATGAAATCCCTAGAGGTGAAGTTAGTGGTTCAATGAAAAATTTAGTTTACATTTATTAGATTTTGCTAAATTATTCTCTCAACAATTTTTACCATTTTACACTTCTGCCAACCATGTAGGAGCTTATTTTCCCACACCCTGGCCAGTCTTTTAAATTTCTACCAACACAGTGAGCCAAAAGAAGAAGATACTTTATTATTTTAGATTACATCTCCCTGATTACTAGTGAAGTTGAACATCTTTTCATTTATTCCCTGTTTGTATCTCTTCTTCGGTGACTTCTGTGTTTCCCTATATTATCAATTCTTAAGGGTGCAGGTCGAGGCATGTCGGAATCCATGAGGGTGTGGGTGGTTTGAAAAAAGTCTAATGAATGTTATAATTAAAGTTTTATTATTGGAAAGTGACAAAAGTTGTGTTTATAATTCAAAATACAGAAGGGAAAACCTGACAAAATCTTGGCTGCTGGAGCACAGTTAAAAAAGCTTGAGAAATGCTTTTTTAATGGAAATGCTGCTTTAAATCAAAGCTCTAGAGAAGTTTCTCACTGCAGGCCTTTTGGCAGCAGCAAGCAAAGTAGAGCCAGGCACTGAGCATCTCTCAGCCGTGGTCCTGAGACCAGGGGGTACTGCCACCTGGCTTTCATCCGAATCTTTTTGCCATCAGGAAGCAGTTGACTCTACCACAAGCTGTGCCTCTGGGGGACCCTTCTATGTCTATTATTGATTGGATTCTTTGTTAATTAATTAAATCTATTTAGTCTCCACTTTCTATACTGAAAGAGAGGAAATGGGCAGAAGCTGTGGCACTCAGCCGCGGATGTTTCCTTCCAGGTGAAGGTTATAAATGAAGAGCTTTACCGGAAGACTCTGGAGGAGATTGTTCGCTCCCTGGATAAGATGGAAAACGCCAACATTCCTTCTGTGTCTCTCTCCAAGCGAGAGGTAGGAAGGATGCGTTAAGAAAATTAGCATCAGGCTCTTCTAGTCATAGAGCTTAAATTTCATCTACTAGGACTCAGAGTCCCAGGAGGTACTCACCAGACTTCTGGATCCTTCTAGATAGTGGGTCTGATGATGCTAGCTGAGAAGAGAGGGGTTGTTGGTTTAGATTTTGTTCATCTCCTGATCTTCTAAACCACAAACCTTTAACCTTTTGTGGCTTATAGATTTCACCCACACATGGGCCATCTATGAGTTAAATAATGGCATAGGTGATTCAAAATGTGTTTTGTTTGATTTGAGAGTAACTGGTGTGTATTCTTGCACTGTGTTTATTTTCCTACTGATGTTTTGCTTTGAGATAAAATTGAGTCCGAATTTCTTGGGTAGGCTTTAGTTGATGGTAGGGAAGGCAGTGGGAGAAGTCAGGTTAGGGCTAAGGATTTTTCATGAAAGAGCCACAGCATTCAGAATTGACAATACCAAGAAGTCAAACAAACGGAGATTTATGGGGAGAGTCTTTTTAATACTATAGATGTCTAGCTACTTGGAAGGATAAGCTGGGTCTTCATATTTGGGAATTTGTGAAGGATATTTTGGAAATGGCCTTTGGGTATAGAAGATGTAAACTTTGATTCCTTCAGGAAATTTATTTATAAAACAACATGAGTTCTCTGAGTTTTGGGGTTTCTGGGTTAAACACAGACAGTGGGTCTTTTGTGGTCGCTATGGCCTCCCAGGTAAATACTTATAGCAAAACACGATTTGCAAGCAGCAAGGATTGCCCACTTGGGTGTCTGGACAGGTTGCCGAAAAGAGGACACTGGTCTGACAGGTCCCGGGCTTGTTCCTAGTTCTGTTTTCAGGATGTGAAGTACATGCAATTGCAAGTGGAATCCTTCAAAATTCATAATGGACAAGTACCCTGTCAGTTTGAATTTATCAACAAGCCTGATGAAGATTCTTACTGTAAGCAGTGGCTGAATGCCAACCCCAGTAGAGGGTTCCTACTGCCAGGTAAGACCTCCGTTCCCAGGTTCTTAGTGGTTTAGGGAACACTCCACCCAATCTTTGCTCATTTTCCTGAAATAAGCTTTTTGTTTCTGAGTGTTTTGTTGTCTGGTTGAAACTTTTTAAAAGTCCTGTGGCCCTGGCTGGTTTGGCTTAGCAGTAGAGCATCAGCCCCCAGACCAATGAGTCCCAGTTCAATTCCAGCCAAGGGCAGGTACCTCGGTTGTGGTTCATCCCCAGCTCTGGTTGGGATCTTGCGGGAGGCAGCCAGTCGACGTGCCCCGCTCACGTCGATGTTTCTCTCTTTCTCCCTTTCTCTCCCTCTCTCTATCTGAAGATAAATAGAAAAATATCCTCGGGTGAGGATTAAAAAAAAAAAAAAAAAAAAGTCCTGTGGATGAATCATCTATAAGTAAAATAAAAAATAGTAAGGAGCATGAGTTCAGCTTCAGAAGCATGCTCAGTCATGTATTTGTTCCATAATTTCACAGAAAGAGAAAAACCTAAGATTGCTGTGAAGCAGGTGCTGCTGTTAAAAGAACCATTTTTAGTCTTTGCTGGGTGGCTTAGTTGGTTGGAGCATCGTCCCATACACCAAAAGGTTGCGGGTTTGATTTCCGGTCAGGGCACATACCTAGGTTGCATGTTCAATCTCCATTCTCGGCGTGTATGGGAGGCAACCGATCGATGTTTCTCTCTCTTTCTTCCTTTCTCTCTCTCTGAAATCAATAAAATTATATTCTCGGGTTAGGATTAAAACAAAACAAAACAACTATTATTATTGTCTGCCTCACCATAATCAACTTCCAAGTAGCTGCTCTTGAAGGGAAAGATAATAAGGTGGCAACCCAAAAATTATATCTGGCCCTGGAATGTACTATCCGAATTGTCCCCCCAACTTCTCTGCACTCCGCCTTGTGCTACGTGGCAGAGGGATTAAGCCTGTTTTGTAGACAATTCACAGGCTGATAGTTTCACTATATTTTCTACTGGATCAAGTGTCTTCCTCTGACCTTGCTCAAGGCTAGGTCTTTGTTCCAGTGTCTTCATAATTACTGATTTGAGCTGTGCTACTTAGGACTTGAATTTGTTACCTATTCACGTTTTGCTTTGTTATTTTCGTATTCCCACGTGGATTATAAACTCTGCTCATGTGTCTCCTGGGTGCTGAGCATATAAATACTTGTTGGTCGGCTCTTATTTCCTTTTATTTTCTTTCCCTAACCCTTTAAGCCTGACTCTTCCCCCTCTATCTCCTTTCCCCCTTTTCTCTTGGCCTCCCACTTGCCAACATTCCGTTTTACATTTTTCTTCAGATTCTGTCGTTGAGATCGAATTGGAGCTGTTTGTAAATAAGACCGTGGCTACAAAGCTCAACTCGGGTGAAGACAAAATTGAGGACATTCTCGTTTTGCACTTGGACAGGGGAAAGGATTACTTTTTGTCTGTGTCTGGCAACTACCTGCCCAGCTGTTTTGGATCCCCCATTCATACACTGTGCTACATGAGGGAGCCAATCTTGGACTTGCCTCTTGAAACTATTAGAGAGCTGGTGAGTCACATGCCACAAGGAAATGTCTAGTCCTGTGCAGCAGCCACGTCAGTCAAACAAGATATTCCTATGCCCACCTTCCCAGAGATCCGAAACTTCTTCAGCCTCCCTAGAGCTGGCTTCCTGTATCATTACATATTGCTGTGTAGCAAACCACCCTGAAATTTTAATGGTTGAAAGCAACAAATTATTGCTTCTCCTGACTGCGAGTGTCCTGTGTGCCTCTTCTGCTGGTCCTGCCCAGCCTCATTTGTGCAGTTGCAATCAGATGGTGGCAAATTGTGACGCCAGCCCAGATTCCAGTGGGGGGAAGAGACCCCACCACTTGATGGGAAAAGCTGCAAAATGGTGTGGCCGTGTTTTTCGGTCTTTCATACACAGTGCATTAGAGAAACTCAGCTGTGGATATGATGATAATGAAGGTTCCCTGGCCCATTATACTATATTTAGTTTATTTGTTTTAAACATCACTTGGTAGTCTGTCATCCCAAACTAAATTTTCTGAGATCTCAGAGGCTCCTAATACAAGGGAACTAGTTTGGAGCAGATTTATGGTATGTATGCTCCCCGCACCTATGCATTTTTTAATTTAGGTACTCTCTAACACCATCCTCTCCATTATACAGATGAAAACAGAGGGTCCATAAGGAGAGTGACTTGTCACTGGTCACATGGCTAGTTAACAGTGAACCTGGACCTTGCATTCAGGTTTTTGGACTCCGAACTGTGTGCTCTTTTCACGGGCCACTGTCTTTCTAGTTTTGACAGTGGAATGCTGTAGGCAGTATTTTTTCCTAAGAAGTTGATGCATATTTTTACCTGATTCATTGACACTTCCTACTATAATCCACTCCCAGTTCTCAGAAATTACCTTAGTACTTTGTGCCACCTGAGTTCATTTTTGACTGTGGAATGTTTGCTTAGGGGCATTGAAATGCTTCCCTTCTTCCAAGGGTTTGCTGTCCCCACATCAGGCATTCTGAAGCCAGCCTGGCACAAGTTCCATTGGTGGGCCTTCTTATGCTTTTTTTTTTTTTTTTTTGGTACGTGCCCCTAGCGGGAACCGAACCCAGGACTCTCTGGTCCGCAGGCTGACACTCCAACCGCTGAGGCAAACCGGCCAGGGCTTTTATGCTTTTTATTTCTTTTCAGACTCTGATGCCCCTCAGGACTGAAGGTGATGGTAGCCAGTTGGAGAACCCCATGGAAATCCCCAAAGAGCTTTGGATGATGGTTGATTACCTGTACCGAAACGCTGTCCAGCAGGTGGGTGGTGCTTCCGTCCTCAGACGTGACTGAGGCCAGGCTGCCTTGAGAAAGAGCATCAGCCCCAACAACTTTTAGCGTACGAAGCTTTTACTCCAGAGAACCCGTGGAAAGCTGTTCTTCCCTCAGGGAGTGAATGAGGGACAACCAGGTTCATGTTTCATACCCTTGTGGCATCATTATATTACATAGAGCACTTGATTGTCCCCGAGGGAAGCAGCCTTACACGGGATGGCTTCCCAGCACTGCATGTTCCCTCCCTGGCCTCTGGGGTCGCCCAAGTAGAAAGCCATCTGGAGACTTCTCAGGCTGTCAGCCTCCTATCCCTTTCAGGAACTCTCCCCAGCTTTTGGGAATGGGAGGTGCTAACTTGTAGACAAGCCAGACAGAGGCAGGAGACCAGATGGAATTCCCGGGCCGTGAGTCAGGGGGCCTGCTTTCTAGAGTGACTTGGGCAACTTTCATTGAGATCAGATTGGCTAGTTTCACTGATTCATTTATGCAGGTCCCAGGGAGACCAAGCCATATATATTCTTATGATATTCTCTTTCACTTTTTTCCTTCGCATTTATTAAATGTTGCAATGTACCAAACATTATTCTAAGTGTTTTACAATATTGCCTCATTTAGTTCTCAGAAAGGTATAAATAACTTGCTCAAGGCCCCAAAGCTGATAAATGGGCAGGACTGGGATTTGAACTCAGGGAATGTGGCTATAGAAGTCACATTCTTAAGTACCAAGCTCTTCTACATTCTCTGTAGAATTATTTTCAAGTGTAACTTTTGAGCAGTACATACAATATGTTTATTATTAACACAGTTGGATGGCATTAAATCATTTTATAAAATAAATTAATAGAAAGTCCCCTAGGACTTCTGGAAATACCTTTATTGCCATAATCTTGTTTTTCATAAAGCACTGAGCTGCCTTTTAGTTTTCTTCATTTTATAAGTCATATAATTTCTTCAGATTTTTCTTTTTCTGGTTGATCCCTCTATAACACGGCAGGAAACAGCTGCTTTTAAGTTTTCCCTTATGTTGGATCTTACTGTTGTGTATTCTGTGCCCTAGCCATAGTTTTATAATAGATGTCTTATCGCTCTGAAGACGTGTTGTGGGAGGACGCCTGGGAAGGCCTGCACGATACACTAGCCATACCAGCCTAGATCAGATCGTCTACCAGGGTGACTCAAAGGCCTCAGACTACACTGCTGCTTTTTGTTCTCTGCTGGCAATACATTTCTAGGTCAGGAAATCATTGCTGGTTTTCTGAGAATATAATTACTTTGTGACTTTCTTCCCTTTTGCAGGAAGATCTGTTTCAACAGCCGGGCCTGAGGTCGGAATTTGAGCAAATAAGGGACTGTTTGGATACTGGAATGATTGATACCCTTGATACCTTCTGTATCCTTTGTGTGTGTGTGTGAATATGAGTAAGAAAGGTGAGAAAAAGGAAAGATTAATATTTTAAAGCTCAAAATAATATTGAGTCCTCAGCTGTCATGTTTCTCTTACTTAAAGTTTGCATAGAGAAGACTTTACACCTTTAAGCAACCAAATATAGTAGGAACTCAGGAGGGCCCAACTAAGCTGACAGTGTGGCCCCTTCAAGATCCCAGGCAGGCAGCACGTCTGGCCTGTGCTCGCTTCTGGGCCTTTTCCTAACCACAGGCAGCAGCATCACCACCTGTTCCTTAACGATGGGCCACAAGCCCCTAGCAATCATTCTGTAGCCGAAGCCTTGCTGCTCTTCCTGGAGAGCCTGCCAGAGCCCGTCGTCTGTTACAGTGCCTACCATAACTGCTTGGAGTGTTCTGGCAACTACACAGCAAGTAAACAGGTGAGGGGAAGTGCTGAGCTTCAGCGTGCACATGTTGTAGCCTCAGGCTTCACGGGGCCTGGGAGAACAGAGTGGTCACAGCCCCTCACACACGATGTGTTAGAAACTCACCTCCTGTATCTTTCCTTCCCAAACCTGTTTTTCGTCTCATGTCCCTTTTTCTCTTAATGGCATCAGACTTAATTGCAGTGACTCAACCCAGAAACCTGAGTCATTTCTAACTCCTCCACATCTCACCTCCCACATGCCCAGTCCCCTTGATCTATCCCCCGTCTTCTTTCTCCCATTCTCATTACACTTTTCTTGGTCCAAGGCCCTCACCCAGGTTCTCCCTCTCCTGATTTGGTTTGTGTACTGCCATTAGATTGTGTTCTAAAGCTCTCATCACATTACTGTTTGTTAAGGACCATACTTGGCTTTCCATGGCCAATTAATTATTTTATTTTCTTTTTTTAAATATTTTTTCCTTTTATATATATATATTTTTTAATCCTCACCCAAGGATATTTTTCTATTTATATTCATATAGAGTGGGAGGGAGAGAAAGGGAGAGAGAGAAACATCAACGTGAGAAAGACACATTGACTGGTTGCCTCCCGCATGACCTGGACCAGGGCCAGGGATGAACTGAAACCGAGGTACATGCCCTTGGCTGGAATTGAACCCACGACTCATTGGTCTGTGGGCTGATGCTCTATCACTGAGCCAAATCAGCCAGGGCTCTTTTTATTGATTTTTTTTTTTAGAGAGAGAGGAAGGAAGAGAGAGATAGAAACATCAATGAGAGAGAACATCAATTGGCCACCTCCAGCAATGCCCCCCACTGGGAATTGGATCCACAACCTGGGCACATGCCCTGACTGGGAATCGAACTGGTGACCTCTTGGTGCATGGGTCAACATTCAACCACTGAGCCACACTAGCTGGGCTATTTTCTTTTTTTTTTAAAAAAATGTTTATTGATTTTTTTTTTTTTAGAGAGAGAGAGGAAGGGAGAGAGAGAAATAGAAACATTGATGTGAGAGGGAAACATCGATTGGTTGCCTCCTGCACACCTCCTACTGGGGATCAAGCCAGCAACCCAGGAATTGAACCGGGACCTCTCAGTCCAAGGGACGACATTCCAATCCACTGAGCCACTCTGGCTGGGCATGATTTTCTTAAATATTCAAAACTTTGTGATCTACTCTAGTTGCTATTTAACAGGCCATAGCAGAATAATCTAGAAAACCTGCTAATAATACAGGTCCTAAGGTTTCACAGCCAGTGAATCAAAATCTCTTTTGGAATATATTTTGTACAAGCCTCCTAACTGATTCTGATATACACATAGCTGGAGTACTCACTGAATTCTAGCCTGTCCCTTCCAGGCTCAGCGCCTGCTCTCGCTGACAATGACTTCGCACAATGTGTCTATCTCCTTATCTCACTGTTTTCCTTCTCTTGCCCTTTTTTACACGTTCTTTTGCCCTAAGTACCCTAATCCTTACCTCTGCAAGTCCAATCTTGTCTTATATTCAAGATCCAAATAAAATGTCTTCTGTCCCCTTGTTTTTGGAGAGCACGTAGTTAGAAGTTTGATCTCTAATTTCACGTAACCCTTGATCTGTGCTTCTCTTTTGGCACTTGTGCCAAACAGTAAGTGATCGAGTTTTTCTGTGCAGTCCTACTCATGTATTTGGATCATATACTCACTTCCTGGAGTTAGTAGACACTTGACAAATAATTGAATTAACAAAATGATAAATCCCAATTCTGCCTCTTTCAGGTCATTTCTACTCTCCCCACATTCCACAAAAATGTCTTCCACTACTTGCTGGCGTTTTTGCAAGAGTTGCTAAAATCTTCAGAAAAAAATCACTTGGACGAGAACATTCTAGGTAAGTAGCCAAGTGTCTGCGGAAAGCGTCTCTGCAAACTGAGAGGCTCGTCATGAGAAATGTGATTGAGAAAGGTTCCAAGTCCACTGTAATAAAACTAAAGTCTCACGCTTTGGGGAAAGTTTACCCTCAAATAGTGTTTAAAGCAGAAAATTTGCTTTTGGGCACCCTTCCCCACTCCTGATAACACAAAGAATTAGTACCTTCTCTTGCTGAATCCTTTGTTTTCTGTGTTTTTCATGCAGCTAGCATATTTGGCAGCTTACTGCTTCGAAACCCAGCTGGTCACCAAAAGCTCGAAATGACAGAGAAAAAGAAGGCTCAAGAATTTATTTACCAGTTCCTCTGCAACTCACCCTGAGCCTCTGTCTTTTCTGTTTTACCTGAGGCAGCCAATTACCAGTCCCAGTTTCAGTTCAAGAGTGTCCTTAGGAGGATGTGAGGCCACTGGGAAGCAAGAGTGGCAACTGCCTGTTTCCTGAGCCCTGGCTATTCCCCCGGCCATGGCTATCACACTCAGTGCTGCTGTGAGTTGTGAGGACATGAGGGATCCACAATAAAACTGACAGTCGATGTTCAACTTTAGTTAATTTAACACAGATAGATCTCTATTATTTTTTTAAAGAGTTTTTTCAAATTGATTTTGAGAGAGAGGAAAGGAGAGGGGGAGAGAGAGAGAAAAACATCAACGTGAGGGTGAAATATTCCATGGGCCGCTGCCTGCATGTCCCCCACACCAGGGATCGAGCCTGCAACCTGGACATGTGCCCCAATTGGGAATCTAACTGGCAATCTTTTGGTGCACAGGACGACACCCAACCAACTGATTCACACTGGCCTGAGCTCTACTTTTTAAATTTTACAAATGTTTAAGTAATTGTGCGTCTTGTGCTCACTCAGCCTGCCTCCAGGGCATAGTCAGTGCCTTCCTGGAAGCCTGGGCTGAGCTCCCTATGATCAGATATTTGAACACACTTTGGAATTGAAAGGAAAATGAGTTGGACAGAAAGAATGCAAGTGGCAGCTGCTGGATAAACAGGTCACAGCCACTCAGATGCTTCCAGCACTCTGAGGACATGAGTATGTGTATGCAAAGTCTTCCCCTTTCCTGCTCACCTGAGGTGCAGTAACTCCGGCTGGCCAATCAGCCTCTGAAGTCAATACAGTGGTTTGAAAATGAAAATACTGAAGAAATTAGTGTTCTGGTTAAACAAGTGATATTTTTTTGGGCCAGCAAATCCTCTAAACTGTGTATGATGCATCCCCTCTCTCATATGTGTAATATATTTTAATGATAAATATGTTTTAAACAGTGGTGGTTTGTGTTTTTGTTTCTTAAGAGATGGCAGTTTTGTGCAGCTGGACCTTTGCAGTTTAAGCATTGGGGAAACTGGTCAGGGGCCAAAGAGATATTTGCCTGGCGTCTGGTGGGTACAGTCACTATTCACATTTTCCTCTTTTTTTGTTTTTTATTGATATTTTTAGAGAGAGAGGGAGAAAGAGATAGAAACATGGATATGAGAAACATCAATTGACTGCCTCCTGCACATCCCCTACTGGGGATCCAGCCTACAAACCGGACATGTGCCCCAAACAGGAATTGAATTGGACCTCTCAGTCCATGGGACAACTCTCAATCCACTGAGCCACACCTGCCGGGAGCTATTCACATTTTTCAAACAAGAGATAATACAGGCATGGCCTGAGCACCTTGATCCCTTTTCTAGTTAGTCTTTAGGGGTTGTTGCACTTCAAATATTCCATAGAAGTACCTTAGGGGAAAAACAGGCAGTGGCTGCTGGGAGGTTCTAACAGCTAGATCTTCCAGGGGTCTGGAAAAGATGGGAGCATAACTGCCCTGGCCTGTTTGGCTCAGCGATCAGAGCATCAGCCTGTGGACCGAAGAGTCATGGGTTTGGTTCCTGCTAAGGGTATGTACCTTGGTTGTGGTTTGTCCCCAGCCCCAGTTGGGGTTGTGTGGGTGGCGGCCACTCAATGTGTCTCTCTTGCATCAATGTTTCTCTCTTCCTCCCTCTCTCCCTCCCATTCTGTCTCAAGATAGATGCAAAAGTGTCCTCGGGTGAGGATTTTTAAAAAAAGAGCATAATGAAGGCATAATAAAAAATTGCTTCTTGTCTGGCTGGTGTGGCTCAGTGGTTGAGCATGGACCCCTGCACCAAAAGGTCGCTGGTTGGATTCCTGGTCAGGACATACGCCCAGGTTGTGGGCCTGATCCCCAGTGGGGGCATGCAGGAGGTGGCCAATCGATGTTCTCTCTCATTGATAGTTCTCTCTCTCACTGAAATCAATAAAGGGAAAAAAATTTTTTAGAAAAAAAAACACACGAAAATGGTTTCTTGGGCCCTGGAACGCCACTACGTAAAATAGTGTAAAATGTGATTTAGATAGAAGCCAATTTAACAGTAAGCCACAACCTTCGGACCAACTTAGGTAGGAGCCAGTAGGATGACAATTTGCACGGTGAAAGAAAGGAGGCGGCCAGTAGATGGCGTTGACCGGCCCTGGCGCGAGCACGGCTGGGAGCCGAGAGCCCGCAGCCTGGGGAAAGTTGGGGCAGCTGGGCAGGAGTGGTGAGGGGCTGGCGCTGCTTATGAGCGCATACTCGACGGGGAAGAGGCGGCGGCGTGCTCAGGCTGGGCGTGAATAGCCCCTAGTTCTGCCAGCTGGGCTCAATCTCCCTTTCTCGAACCCTCCCGCCTATATTAATTAACTTTGATGGGCGATGAGGGGAAGCTGGGGCCACGGAGAAATGGCGGGAGCGTCCCAGTTGGAATTCGGATACCTAACTGTGGTCCTTTCTGTTGCGGTGGTGGCTGCCATGCGAAGCCGACCAACGCAAGCCGGACTGAGGATACTCTGGATTGGTGTGGGGGTTCGACGCCCTTCCCATGAGCCTGGAGCCGGGACTGACGCCCGGAGTCCCCGCGGACGACCGATGCGGTGCGCACTTCCTCGCGCGGGACGAACTTACTGTCCCGCTACGTCTCCCAGTGCCCCGCCCCTCCCGCTCGCCAATTGGAAGCTCGAGCTCAGCCCCCACGCCCCCTAAACCAACCAGACGCGCCAGAGAGACGCGAAACCGGTATCTCCTCCTTCCTCCGGAAAGCGGAAGCGGAAGTGACGTTCGGGGAAGGTGGGGGCAATCATGGTGCCGCTGGGGAGGGGAGAAGCTGCCGCTGCCGCCGTTGCCGGGAGCCGCGGAGGTAAAAGGCGAAACTAGACGCGGCCTGGGCTGGGGACTTCCCTGGGGGCGCGGAACTTAGGCTCCCTCCTGAAGCATTTCCCAGTAGAGACCCCGGTCTGGTCACCATAGGGACCGCACCCCTTCTCCGTTTCCATGGGGATGGGTATCCAGCCCCCTCCCCTGTTTCCATGGAGACCCGGACCCTGCCCCTCTTCTCCAGGCTTGGAGCCCCCCAGCCTGTCTTCAGATTTTTCCGTGTAGCCCGAGCTGGGAGCTATCCCAGACAGGTTCCTTTCCCAGCCTCCTCTCAGGGGTGCTCTGTTTGTACTCCTCGTTTACCATCCTCAAACCTCCTGGTCGTGTTTGTTTCGGACAGTTGGTCTCCGCTTTGCCGCCAGTGGTGCCTGGGCAGCTCGCTGGGGCCCTAGGTACTTTTCTCTCTCCTCTCAGATGTAGTGAAATGTGTATGTGCCGAGTTGCGTAAGCCAGAGCATGGGGTCGGGCGGGTTCTTCCCGAATCCGATCCCTTGGCCTGTCTCTTTGCCGCCCCACTACGTAAAAGGTTTACTTTCTAATTAAGAGCAGAAGAGAAAGATAAAGTACAAATGCAGACTGAAAACTGAAAGTGAAGTGATTATTTTTAAATTCACTGTTCTGCCTGCCAAACTCACATTTGTAGAACCTCTGTGTTTACAGGTACATGAAGAATCACCATTCCAAAACAGGAAAGCTTCAAATTTGGTGTTTTTCCCAAGAGACCATATCTTCCCAAAAGAATATATCTTCACATCGTTCAGTCATTTAGCTGACATTTCCTGAACTCCTAGTGTCAGTGTACTGTGCTTTGGACAGTATAAGACTCATCATTCCTTTACTGCAGGGAGCACACTGTACAAACGTAGCTTCTGCTGGATACCAGATTGTTTTAGGAGATAAACAGATAAAATGATTTTCAGTAGAGGTGCCTGATTAGGGATCAGCCCCTCTACCCAGACGCTGAAACATCTGTTCTAGGAAGGAGGGAATGAATTCACACTTGTTTCCTCTACTGTTGCTTTAATGTACTTTTACTCCACATAACACCTTTGAGAGAACAGGAATTACCAGTCCCACCTTGCACATAAGAAAAATGAGGCACAGAAAAGTTCCCCAAGTAGTAACTGGTAAAAATGGAAATCATAGGTAGGTGACCCTGCCTCCAAAACTCTGCTCCTTCCACCATAGACTGCACTGCCTCATGGTTTGATTTAGGGGTATATTTGAATGAGGTTTCCTTACTTTTAAGATTTATAGCAACTCAGACTTGAAGCAGTTTGCTCTTTTATCCCCTTTAGGTATGTTGACCAACCTTCAAACAGTTTGGCAGTAAGGCACTTTTGGAAGGTCTCGTGAACTGCTAGTTACTGCTTCAATTTTTTGAAAAGGCATTGCTTTTAAAATGACTTGATGGTTTCAAAGTAGAACTTTAAACATTATTCCCAGGGAAGATGATTTTTCATTTACTCTGACCTGCTCTTGAAATGAGAGGAAAGAAGAGCCCGTGGTTGTTGAGAAGGTTCTGAGGTCCTGTGTAGTATGTCTCTAACTCTAGCTTTGTTCTACTGCAGACAGGTCATTACCTTTCCATTTCTCACAATTGGGCTGAGCACAATTGAACCATGGGGGAACACAGTCCAGACAACAACATCATCTACTTTGAGGCAGAGGAAGATGAGCTGACCCCCGATGACAGGATGCTCAGGTTTGTGGATAAGAACGGACTGGTGCCTTCCTCATCTGGAACTGTTTATGATAGGACAACTGTTCTTATTGAGCAGGACCCTGGCACTTTGGAGGATGAAGATGATGATGGACAGTGTGGAGAACCCTTGCCTTTTCTAGTAGGGGGTGAAGAGGGCTTTCATCTAATTGATCATGAAGCAATGTCCCAGGGTTATGTGCAGCACATTATATCACCAGATCAGATTCATTTAACAATAAACCCTGGTTCCACGCCCATGCCAAGAAATATCGAAGGTGCAACCCTCACTCTGCAGTCGGAATGTCCAGAAACGAAACGTAAAGAAGTAAGTAAAGCAGTGGGTGAGGGCTCATTTTGGCTTTGTCCTTACACAACCCTTGTTGGCCATTTTCACTGGGGACATAAAGGAGTCCCTGGAATTAGGCCCTGCAGTGGCTTTGCTCCTCAGTACATATGCTTTGTGTTTTGTTATGACTTGCTTTCTGGAATTTCTGGTTTATAAGGCTACATTGAAATTTGGGAAAACTCAATTATAATTTTTCAAATTTTCCTCCCTAAATCGTAACTAAAATAGAAATGTCACTGAAGTAAATCTCTATTTTTGATGCTGAAATTACTATAGTTCTGGCTTACTTCTGGGTTGTATATAAATGATTTGTTTTGGAGATGAGTATCTGCTGGAATATGTTTTTTAGTGAATGTTTAATGAATAAGAAAGGCTAACTTTCATAAGAAATTCAGGCAAGAGACACTAAATGAGAGCAGATTATCTAAAATAAGTTTTCATGCTTATATTTAGCTAATGTAAGGTAATGCATGGCACAGTGCTTTGGAACTTGTAAAACATTGTACTCTATTGGTGATTATTATCAGAATAAAAGATGTGGTTTAAAGGTAGAGATGTACATTATCCAGGAATTAATCAAAGGTCAATTAGAAAAAATAGATCACTGGTGGTCACAGTACCAGGGACTAAATGTAAAATGTTATCAAATAGACATAGGGTAAATTATTTGGCAAAATAAGTTTTCTCTTTTCTTATAATTAAAGACTTGAAACTGGGGGATTTTATTATTTAGGACATGTGGCTTTTCCTTTGCTAGCCTTAGGATCTCAGAGCTGGAAGGAACCCAGGTGAGACCACCTTGTCCTACCTCCCTACCCCATACAGGAATCGCTCTGTAGCGACTCTGACATCAGTTCATCTGGTCTCTGCTCAAACACTTCCAGAATGAGGAGAGCACAGTGTTTCACAGCTCAGTCTAATAGATTTTTTGGCCAGCTCTGATTGTTAGAAAGCTTTTACTTGTATAGAGCCAAATCTGCCTTCCTGCAGTTGCTGCCTGCTCTTTCTAGTTCTGCCTTCCTGAACAACACAAGTTAAACCTTCCTCTCACAGGACAGCCTGTCTGATATTTAAAGAGCATAGGTTTCTCTTCATCGTCACCTTTACAGGCTAAACATCTCCATTTATTTAAATATCGCTCTTATGATATTTTCCCTTTGTTTTTCATCAGCCTTTTGATTATATAAATTCCAGTTTTCTAAATTTCTCTTAAAATTCATAATTGAGCACAGTCTCACAAGTATAAGTCAACTAGCACTGAATACTGTGTGACTCTTATCTCTTATTCTGGACACTGTACTACAATTACTATATAGTTTGTATTTTATTAGCAGCAACATTATACTCTCAGCTTGTGCTTGAAAACCTCCAAAATAGTGATTCTTAATGGGGCCAATTCTGTCCCTAGGAGACATTTGGCAATGTTCTAGAGACATTTTTGGTTTTCACATGGGGGAAGTGCTATTGGAATCTAGTGGATAGAGGCCAAAGATCCTGTTAAACATTCTACATGCACAGGACAACCCCCTACAACAAAGAATTATGTGGCCCAAAATGTTATTTGGCTATGTTAAAAAAAAACTTTATTTACAAAATGGGCAGTGGGATAGATTTGGCCTACTGGCTGTAGTGTGCCTTCCCCTGAACTAGAACATAGGAAGTAGTAGAAGATAAAGATGGAACGATAGCCCTGGGTGGTTTGGCTCGGCGGTTTGAGGATGAGCCCGTGGACCAAAGAGTCGCAGGTTCGATTTTGGTCAAGGGCACATACCTTGGTTGCGGTTCATCCCCAGCCCTGGTCGTGCTGTGCAGAGACATCTGGTTGATGTGTCTCTCTCACATTGATGTTTCTCTTGCGCTCTCTCTTCCTCCCTTCATTCTTCCCTCCCATTCTATCTGAAGATAAATGGAAAAATATCCTCAGGTGAGGATTAAAAAAAATGATGGAAAGGTAGTAAAGATCCAGACAGGGAAGGCAGTGACAGCATGCTAAGGGGTTTGGACTATATTCTGGAACTAGAGGGAAACCACTGAAGGTGTCTGAGCCAAGGAGTAATGTGGTTAGAGTAGCATTTTAGGAGGATTGCTCTGGTGGCAATGGTAGTTTGATGGCCCAGTTAGGAGATAGCTGTAGTTTCGGTTTGGGGTTCCATTTGAGTCTGATGAAGGACAGTGGCCTTGTGTGTGGGAAAAGCCAGAGCTTTTCTTGAAGTATATGAGAACTTGATATGATATTAGAGTGTGAAGAATGAGCCATGAATTGGGTATGATTCAAAGGATTCATTCAATTTTCCAAGTCTGTTGAGTTTCTTCTGTCTTAGCACAGGGGCCACACAGATGATTGACAGAACTTCAAGTTTAGGTAGCGAGCTAAGTGGTTAGAGTTAACTGTGATAGGTACTTTTTATTTATTTATTTTCAATTTTTATTAATTTAGTTTTGTTACAGATGTTTCTCCTTTCCCTCCCTAGACACCCTCCTCCCCATCCCACCCCTGCACTCCCCAGCATTGTTGTCTATGTCCGTTGGTTACACATACATGCATGTAAGTTCTTTGGTTTATCTCATCCAACCCCCCCCCCCAGGTTCGTCAGTCTGAACCATATTCCTTTCTATGTCTTCAGGTCTATCAGTTAATTTTGTTCATTATATTCCACAAATAAGTGAGATCATGTGGTATTTGTCTTTCTCTGATTGGCTTATTTCACTTAGCATAATACTGTCCAGGTCCCTCCATGTTGTCTCAAAGGATAAGAGATCTCTCTTTCTTAACAGCTGCATAGTGTTCCATTGTGTATATGTACCACAGCTTTTTACCCACTCGTCTACTGATGGACACTTGGGCTGTTTCCAGATCTTAGCAATTGTAAATAATGCTGATATGAACATAGGGGTAGATATATTCTTTCTGATAGGTGTTTCAGGCTTCTTAGGCTATATTCCTAGAAGTGGGATCACTGGGTCAAATGGCAGATCAATTTTTAATTTTTTGAGGAAACACCATAATGTTTTCCAGATAGGTACTTTATTTATTTATTTATTTATTTATGTATATCTCTATATATATCTATATATGTATGTGTATATAGATGTATATATATACATATACATATATATTTTTTACTTTATTTTTATTAATTTATTTTTGTTACAGATAGTTCCCCCTTTTCCCCCATTGACACCCTCTTCCCAATCTCCTCCCCCTAGTTTAGTTGTCTATGTCCATTGGTTACGCATACATGCATATAAGTTCTGTGGTCTAACTCTTCCCTCCCCCCACTCCTTTCTCCTGAGGTTTGTTAGTCTCTACCCCACATCCATGCTTCTGGGTCCATTCTGTTCATCAGTTTGTTTTGTTCATTATATTCCACAAATAAGTGAGATCATGTTATACTTGTCTTTCTCTGATTGGCCTATTTCACTTAGCATAATACTCTCCAGGTCCCTCCATGTTGTCTCAAATGATAAGAGATCTTTCTTACAGCTGCACAGTATTCCATCGTGTATATGTACCACAGCTTTTTTATCCATTTATCTATTGATGGACACTTGGGTTGTTTCCAGATCTTAGCAATTGTAAATAGTGCTGCTATGAATGTAGGGGTATTTTTTACTTTTTTGATTTTTAGAGAGAGTGGAAGGGAGAGGGAGAGAGAGATAGAAACATCGATGAGACAGAACATCGATCGGTCGCCTCCTGCATGTCCCCCACTGGGGATCAGGCCCACAACCTGGGCATGTACCCTGACTGGGAATCGATCCGGCTACCTCTTGGTGCATGGGTCGACGCTCAACCACTGAGCCACACTGGCTGGGCTGTGAGAGGTACTTTAACAGAGGTATATTCATAGTGCTGTGTGCATGCTGAGGAGAGAGCACCTGACTCTGCTGGCCCCCTCACCCTCCAGGAATGGCAATTCCATAACACAAATCAAGAAGACAAGAAGAGGAGAAAGTTTGGTGGGGAAATTGATGAAGTGGTTGGAGTACACTGAATGCACAGCCCTTGGAGAAACGTAAAGTGAACAAGTTGAGTAGCTCATTGGAAATGTGAATCTGAAGTCAGGGAAATGGCTTGGGATTAGAATTGTGGATCTGTGAAGGGGCAATAGTTCAAACTGTGAGAAGTTTACTCAAGGGAGAAGTAAGAGTTGACCTGAGAATTTGATGATTAGAAAGAGAAAGAGGAACATAGATCACATAAAGAGATGGGTGGAATGCAGTGTTGTTGAAGCTGAGGGAAGAGAGTTTCAAGAAGTGTGAATCTTTGTGTGACTCTGCAGAGGGATTGAGGGCCCACAAGAAGGCATCAGTTCTGCTATCTGTGCAGTTGATCACATCATGACAAGACTTTTCAGTAGAGCGCTGTGGACTGAAGCCAGGTTCTGAGTGATGGAAAAGTGAGTGGGTGGTAAGGAAATGGGGGGCAGGAAGTGTCACTTTTTTTTCTTTTTTTAAAAATACGGTATTTGGAGGAGGAAGAGTGTTAAGGCAGTAATAACAAGGGGAGTGAATAATTTATAGCACAGAAAATTTGACATAGCTTAGGGCTGATTGATGTTAATGATTACTAGTGAAAGTGTTTCAAGAGCAGATATTAGGGAAATTAAGTTAAATCAGCACAGAGGTTTGTTTATTACAGGGTTTCTTGGAGCTTTTGATATGCTGGTAACTAAAAAGGAAGGAAAGGCAGAATTCTTCGAATGTTTTGAACTTGGGAAACTATTTTTCAGTCTCATTTCCAGGGTCAGTGTTTTGTGGGACCCATTTTGGGATGTGCTGATCTAGGCAGAAGAGGATGTGGTTGGGAGGCAACAATTAAGCAATCAGTGACACGAGCTGTCACTTTCCCACTTTGTACTACTTGCAAGCCTGGTTTACTGTTCATGTCTCGGGCCATTGATAATCGTGTTGAGTAGGACAAAGTCAAAGGTACTGTGAGCACCTTGTTCTACTGTGAATTTAGCTCACTGGATGTGCCTCTCACCACTTTTATCCATTTTATCCATGAGACTTCCATGGAAGAGTCTATAAACTGTTTTTGAGATCAATAGGTGTTGCATTGGTTGGGGATTGACAGAGAAGTAGCAGTGGCTTTTAGTCTTTTAACATCTTGCTAAATGACTAGGCATTCGGGAGACTTGCCTTCCTGAGGCATCATCTTACTTTTAATTGACTGAAGAGGCCAGTGTTTATAACTGCTTGATAACACACTTTGATTCTTTACTTCTCCTCCCCTCTTTTTTTAAACTTAGTCTTTTTCTTCCTCTCCCATGCCCAGGTGTTACTCTTGAGAAACCAAATCATTTGAAAACTTGTTAGTTTCTTGGCTTCTTTAGCAGCTTATTTTCTGAGTCAGATTTTAGTCTGAATTTCCTGTTTACTCCTGATTGTTCCATTGTTTTCTGTAGTGTATAGTTGGCTTACCTATTACAGTCATGTGCTACATAGCAGTGTTTCTGTCTGGATGGAGCTGTCAACAACAGATCCATATACAACAGTGGCTCCATAAGATTATAATGGAGCTGTGAGGTATTGTAGAATTGTACATCTGAAACCTGTATAATTTTATTAACCAATGTCACCCCGTTAAATTAAAAAACAACAACATTATAATGGAGCTGAAAAATTTCTATCATATAGTTATGTCCTAGCCATGGTAATGTCATAGCCGTGATAACGTCCTAGCACAATGCATTACATGTTTGTGGTGTTACTGGAGTAGACAGACCTGCACAGTCACTTGTAGAAAAGTATAGCACATGCAGTGATGTACAGTACCTAGTCTTTGCTAATGAAAATACATGGTATGGCACTTATGTATTTACTTACACTATACTTTTTATCGTTATATCAGAGTGTGCTCCTCTACTAAAAAAAAAGTTTGCTGTCATATAGTATGCTGCGTTAGGCCAGCAGCCGCCTCACACATCTCGTGTTTACTGTGTATCTTGATTGCATCACTTTGTCCTGTGCTTGGTTTAACCTCACGTTGATTTGTACAGTAACGTGCTGCATAGGCTTGTAGCCCAGGAGTAATAGTCTATACCATTTAGCCTAGCTGTGCAGTAGGCTAGACCATCTGGATTTGTGTAAGTGCACTCTATGATGTTTGCCAACAAAAAATCACCAAAGGACGCATTTCTTAGAATGCATTCCCGTCATTAAGCGGCACATGACGGTACTTCATTGTTTTTCCCTCATGCTTGCCTTGTGCAAAAATAAACCAGCCAGAACCTTGCTACGGATACGGTCTTTTCCTTCCACAGGGACACTGGTCATTCTGACTCTAATTTTATGTATCTTATTCTCTTGCTATTTTACTATGCCTATCTGTTAATTTGGTAGCTTTGAAAAATTTCCAACCAAAATATTGTTATTCTGCTCAAGATCAACATTTGTCATAAGAGTTGCTCCTTTAATGTCTGTCTACTTCAGGTTAAATTGTTTCTTCTGTGATTTGCACAGGGATAATTTAGTCCTTGATTCTCTCTCTGTTTTGGTGTATACTATGTGGCCTTGGGCAGATTGCTATTATCACTTTTGTAAAATTGAAATAAAACATCTTACTGCATTTTGTGAAGATGAAATGAGATCTACTCATATATAAATACACAACACTCTAAGCATAAAACATTTAGCATAGTATCTGGTGCATCGTGGTTGTTCAGTGAATGTTACTTCTCTTTCTGGTAGGCCCACGTGGTTCTTGAAGGAGGTAGCGAGGTCACCTCCAGTTTAAGAAGAGTTTACAATGGTCTTTGTTAGGAACTCTTAGGGAAGCATATTCTCCTTAAAACAAAGTTATAAATTGTGGTAAGGTTCCATAACAGCCTACAGAAGTCCCGGTAACTCCTAATTAGCTGAACAGTCATATTAATACCACTGCGGAATGCGAACCTCCATTTATAACCATATTTTTTAATGAGGACAGATGTGTAGTCCTACTGCAGGGGTTCTACGAACACCAGCCCTTGCCGCAGGTAATCCTCTGCTCCCCCACGTGGCTCCCTTTGACTTCCTTAGCACCAGGCCACTGAAAATTACTCCATGGTGGACAGTTGGGGCACCAGGCAAAGCTGAGCCTCTTTGAGCTAAAGAATGAGGTCTCTTCCTATTATTCTGGCAGTAGCCAAGGAAGAGGGCATGATAGCATCTGTGAGTGCCTGCTAGTCACTGTGTCAGGGGCTTTAATATAGTTTTGTATTTAATTTTGGTAACAACCTTATAAAATAAGTACAGTTGACCCTCATTTTACTGATGAAAAAGCTGAGACTTAGAAACATACCATTAGCAAGTGATAGAACTAAGATTTGAATGGAGGGCTTTCTGGATGCCAAAGCCTATGCTTTTCTAGCATCACGCACTGTTTTTGCAAAGACGGAGAGAATGGACACTGAGACCCATTAGCTGTGAAAAGGGCTGAGAAATGAGGGGCAGTAGGATGCCATTAGTTTAAGGGTGAAAGGTTGGGGAGTGAGAACAGCTGTATGAATTTAGCTCTGGTGGTGGACAGTGGGAGGCCTGGCGAAGAAACGAGGTCAGTTCGCAGCTCTTCCTTCTCCTTCAAACTCTGGTTGCACATTCTGAGTGGAAGGAATGAGATCAGCGCCAGCATAGGAACAGAGTTGGTACCAGGGAGAGGGAAGGGGAGGTCCCTAGTGATGGGGAGGAAAGGGCAGCTCCTACAGACACAATATCCCGGCCAATCATTTATTTGTAAGAATGTTCATATGCTAGGTGCTCAGAATCAGAGACCCCCATTTCTCAGTATTGGGCTGTTAATGTGTGTGGAGTCTAATTCTCTCAGACTCATTTCTTTTTCCTCCAGAAACCCAGCCTTTTTCGTTTTCTGAATTTTTTAAGCGTTTGTCTCCAGAGTTCCAGAGTTTAATTTTTTCATTTTTGCTTACTTCATTCCCTTTTCCTTTTCTGATTCTGTTGACTTAAGGCAATCATAATCATCTTTGTTGAATCTTTCTGTTTTAGAACATTTTGTAGAGCAACATCAGTTCTCTTAAAGCTCATGCTTCCTGCCCATCACTAGCATTAGACTCCATCCTCAGTGAGCCTGACCTGTGCTCTCCAAATTCCTTTACTTAGCAGTCGACAGCTCTTTTGAGATGACATAGGAAAATTAAAGAGATGCAGTTTGCAAGCTCTTTTGGAGAAATACATTTTATTATCTGTTGGAATCTTCATTGCCATTATGTTCATATTATATATACTCTAATTATCTTGATAGAAAATTAATTATGAGTCACCTCTCTCTGAAATTGTTTGAATTTAGCTTGGGCATCGACTCCTTTGCGAAGCTTTGTTGGTCATCCCTAAGTGTAAGTAAATTTTTTTTTTTTTTTATAGTTCTCTCTATTCTAACATCCATTTATCAGCAAAAGCTTGTGTACCATCTTGCTCTTGTGTATCAGTTTGATTCTCCTCTTCATCTTGACATCCTTGAGAAGAGGGGCTATTTTTTCTGTATTCCTAGCACCTGGGACAGTGTAATCACTGGGACGTAATTTTTTGAATGCATGTGTGCATGATAACCTTAATTGTATTTAAATGTACCATATGTTGCAATACCTCCTCTGTGTAACCAGGAAAGCTTACATGGTTTTTTGCAACTTCCTGTTCTAATCCAGTTTGAGGAGGTTTCGTTTTTCCTTTTTGTGAAATCTGGTGCTGTTTAAAACGATTCTGAAAGACAGAATAGTGACTTCCATTTACTGGCTCCCTCCAAATGGGGTGAGAGATTACTTGTTTATTCAGCATATTATGAGGGAGCAGGCATTTGCTTTGACAGTCAGCCATCTTTCTCACCTTTATTTTTATTTTTTAAAATATGTTTTTATCAATTTTTTAGAGAGGTAGGAAGAAGAGAGAGAGAGACAGAAACATTGATAGGCTGCCTCCTACTTGTCCCCTACTGGGGATTGAGTCTGAAACCCAGGCATGTGTCCTCACTGGGAATCAAACCTGTGACCTCTCAGTCCATGGGATGATGCTCAGTCCACTGAGCCACACTGGCTGGGCATCTCCCACATTCATTCATTCATTCATTCATTCATTGTTCTGTCCTCACCCAAGGACATTTTTGCATTTATCTTCAGATAGAGTGAGAGGGTGAGGGAGGAAGAGAGAGGGAGAGAGAGAGAAACATCGATGTGAGAGAGACACATTGACTGGCTGCCACCCGCACAACCACAACCTGGGCCAGGTACAAACTGCAACCGAAGTACATGCCCTTACCGGGAACCGAACCCAGAACTCTCTGGTCTGCGGGCGATGCTCTAACCGCTGAGCAAAACTGACCAGGGCTATTTATTTATTTTTTTAAATAGTCACCTGAGAACACGTTTCCATTTATTTTTAGACAGAGAGGGAGGGAGAGAGAGAAACATCAATGTGAGAGAGACACATTGATTGGTTGCCTCCCACACAACCCCAACCAGAGCTGGGACCGAACCACAACCAGGGTATGTGCCCTTGACTGGAGTCAAACCCGAGACTCTTTGGTCCACAGGCCGACGCTCTTAACTGCTGAGCCAAACTGGCCAAGGCATCATCTCCCACCTTTAAATGCAAATATCTTCTTAGTCTCTTGTCCCCTCATAACTCTCCTCTCTCTCTTCTCAACTAAGTTCTTTTTTTTCTTTTCTTTTAAGTATTTATTTTCTCACATACTTTTATGTAGTGCCCATGGTTGAAAACAAGTGTGAACATAGGACAATAGAGTATGCTTGGTACAATTTTATGAGAACATAGAAAGGAGCTCCAGAAATGAACATCTGGAAGTGGTGGCCCAGCATTTAATCTAACTTTAGAAATACTTATGGCCCACCCTAGACAGGTGGCTCAGTTGGTTGGAGTGTTGTCCCACACACCAAAAGGTTGTGGGTTCAGTTCCTGGTCAGGGCATGTACCCAGTTTGCAGGTTCAATCCTTGGTAGGGACGCATATGGGAGGCAACTGATCTATGTTTCTCTCTTACATCGATGTTTCTCTCTCTTACTCTCTCCCTTGTCTCTCTAAAAATCAATATAAAACATATCCTCGGCTCTGGCTCTATTGGTTGGAGCATCATCTCATGCACCCAAGGGTCATGGATTTGATTACCTATCACAGCACATACCTAGGTTGGGGGTTCAGCTCCCGGTTAGGGCACGTATGGGAGGCAGCTGGTTAATGTTGCTCTCTCACATTCATGTTTCTCCCCCCACCCCCACCCCCTCCTCTTACTCCAAAATCAATAAATATACCCTCAGGTGAGGATTAAACAAAAGCCAGAAATTATGCATATACCTGGTTAATGTAGGAAAAATATAGGGTGGAGTTTTTCCATCCTAGATGATTTTTTTTTTTATCCTCACCTAAGGGCATTTTTGCATTTATCTTCAGATAGAGTGAGAGGGAGAGGGGGGGAAGAGAGAGAAACATTGATGTGAGAGCGACACATTAACTGATTGCTACCCACATAACCCCAACCAGGGCCAGGGACAAACTGCAACCGAGGTATGTGCCCTTAGCGGGAACCAAACCTGAGACTCTCTGGTTTGGAGGCCGACGCTCTAACCACTGAGCCAAACCAGCCAGGGTCATCCTAGATGTTTAACTATTTCATAGGATAAGTTTTAAAAAATAATGTCTTTTCCCTGGCTGGTTTGGCTCAGCGGTTAGAGTGTTGGCCCATGGACCAAAGAGTCACAGGTTCGATTCCAGCCAATGGCATGTACTTCGGTTGCGGTTTGTCCCCGGCCCTGGTCAGGGTCGTGTGGGAGGCAACCAGTCTATGTGTCTCTCTCACATCAGATGTTTCTCTCTCTCTCTCCCTCCCTCCCTTCCTCTCTCCCTCCCTTCCTCCCTTTCTCTCACTCTATCTGAAGATAAATGGAAAAATATCCTCGGTGAGAATTTAAAAAAAAATTCTTAAAAAAAAAGTAATGTCGCCCTGGCCGGTTTGGCTCCGTGGTTGGAGCATTGGCCTGCAGACTAGAGAGTCCCGGTTTGGTTCCCGCTAGGGGCAAGTACCAAAAAAAAAAAAAAAAAAAGTATTGTCTTTGATTTTGAATGTATGTTAGAATAGTGATTTCATTTGTTAAAATGTCAGGGTAATGTCTGTTGCCTGATAGAAGACAATACTGGGAGCTGGATTATTTAATTTCTCCCCAAATTATATTGAGTTTCTGATTTATCTATGTGTTAGTTACCCAGTGAAAAATTTCTTTTAAATTCATGGTAGGTATTATCCTGCCACCTGTTTGCTGCTTCTACTACTTTCATTTAGTAGTAGTAAGATGGGGAATGCAGACCAATTTAAATTTTTACTTGGAATTTTAACTTAATTACAGTGAAAACACACTGGTCTATAAGGAGCACTGGATATAGGGAGGCCGTAGTGGGTAAGTTTGTAGATAAGAACATGGGTTTGTGAGCTTATCATTACCTGGATTTGAATTCCAAGGCTGCCATTTCTTAGCTGTGTGAACTACAGAATTCCTTGAGCCCTGTTACTTCATCTAGTAAGCATTGCTTCACCTTTAGGACCCAACACTTAGGTCTATTACTAAGCATTTTCTGATTCCTCCAGGTTAAATTTCTCATTCTTCCAGCTTTCTGTCTGTCTCTTCAAAAATTCAGGAGGTTGCATTCTCCATGGCCTTGATCTTCTGGTGACAAGGGGTGACTGCCTTCTCCAGTGGATGTGTGTTCAACACTTTAAATAGATATAATTACATTTGTTAATTATTCCTTAATAAAGCTGGGGGGTGGGAAAGATTGGGTATAGGTTCTCCAGTTCAGCATTTAGATGCTTCGGTTACAGCTGGCCACTTTAGGGATTGATTAGCCCATCTGGATCTTTTATTTTGGACCTCTGATTTAGGTATAAACATTTTTAAGGCTGTGAAAGAGGTGGTTTTTGTCTTTATGTTCCTATTGCCGAGCATATAATTGACACATAGAAAGCCTTTAATAAGTACTCACAGAATTGAATGGAGTAAAACCTTTCTTAACCCCAGAGGATTTTGACCTTTTCTACCTTTGTCTTAGTCATTACTTTAATTAGATCATGGTATTTATCTTCTGTCTTATTTTTTTTTTAGCATAGAACATCATGGTTGAAGGACATGATCAACTTGTACTGAAGACAGAGAAAGACAAAATGGGCTTCAAGTATAGCAGGATTGATTAAAATTAGGTAGGGATGCTTTTCCTAGTTATAACATTCATTAGGAATGGATTATCACGAGATGATGTTGCATCTTTTATTATTAAAATCTTCCACACAATGAGCATGTACTTTGAAGACAGAGGGAAGAGCAGAATTAAATTCCTTAGGAGTTGGTGCAGTGCACCAGTGAATGATCAGAATGTCTTGTAAAATGTTGACAACTAATACATAGTGTAAAAATATATTAACTTTAAGACATTATAGGCTTAGACAGAATTTGAGAACAAATATAATCAGGTACCACAACTTTGGCAAAAAAATGTAGAATTTGTCATTCTATAATTTGCTCCTTTACCAAAAGTAGCTGTCTCAGCTGAGTTTATTGAAAGAGAAGTTATATTCACTGTCTCCAGCTCTTGCTTTTCTCTGACTTCTCAACCCATTACATTCTGCTTTCTATTCCTACCTTCCAGTGAAGCTAGTCTTACTGGGGCAGTTGTGACTTTATGAGCTGTCTGAATCCAAGACAACTCGTTGCTGTTCTCCTTGGAACTGTTCCTTTGTCACTTGTAGTCCTTGTTACTACTTTTTTCAGAATCAAGTCCTGCGGTTTTATTCTCTTCATTCGTTCAGTCGTTTATTCCTTCATTCAACAAATATGAATCGAGTGCTACAAGACTAGGCCCTGAGGCTGTGGCAGTGACCAAGACAAACGTGACAGACATAGTCTTTGTTCTGATGGAACCTGTAGTCCAAATGGAGAGCAGCCATTCATTTATTTAGCTCAAGAAATATTTATTTGGTGCCTTCTGTTTTTTAGCCACTGCTGTGCCTATCAACTAAATAGATAATGATGTAAATTGTTTAATCATGTAATTATTTAATCTTAATGGTTTTATGTGCTTTAAAGAAATAGAGGAGGTCGTGAGAACCTATAATAAGAATACCTATTCTAGTTTGCATGGCAGTAGGAGTCAGTCAGGAAAGAGTTGAGGAAGGAACATTTATTTGAAACTTGAATTAGCCAAGTAAAAACCCTGATGAGAATAGGGATTGGAAGGGCAGGAAGGCAGGGAGGGGTAGTTAATTATTGATTGCACTGTTATCTATAAAGTTATCAGCTGCTGTAGAATCTTAAGAATGAAATTCTACTCCCATCATTCATCATTGTCATAAGCTCTGTGACTGAAACATGCAGACTCCTTTATTATAGCACTCACAGCCCTGGTTCTCCTTCCTGGGCAGTGATTATTTTGAAATCTCTATCTGGCAACACCAAAGAGATTTTTAGCCTTGATGGGAAATCAGGATGTATGTTTGAGAGGATAATTAACAATGTAAGCTAAGTGTCCAGTGAGTGGTATAGTTAAATACTTGATTTGGGGAAGAGCACTGTCACTTTGATGTGGAGTGACTGTGGTAGGCCTTGGAGGTAGGTAGTAAAGCTTGAATTAAAGAGAGACTCAGAAAAACAAAGAGGAAAGGAACCAGGCATTTCCAGTAGAGAAAAAGGAGAAAGCAAAGGCAGGCAAGTGGAAATTCAGCGTTGCATTCAGTGTACTGTTGCCTAAGGCCTAGACAGTGCCTACTGTTGTACTGGAGTAATGTGATAGAAGACAGAAGAGGGCCTGGGAAGGACCTTGAATATCAGGCTAAGGAATTGGGACTTTATCATTTGAGCAGAGCGATGGCATATGTAGAACAGTTTTAGGATACGTCTGGCAATGAATGGGTGGCTTCAACACTGGGCACTGAGCTCGGCCAGTATGGCTCACTGGTTGAACGTCAACTCATTCATCAACAGGTCGCCAGTTGGATTCCCGGTCAGGGTACATGCCCAGGTTGTGAGCCCGATCCCCAATGCGGGGCATGCAGGAGGCGGCCAGTCAATGTTCTCTCTCATTGATGTTTCTATCTCTCTCTCTCTAAAATCAATAAAAAAAAAAAAAAAAGAAAACCCCTTAAACTAGGCACTGAGTCATGAGGATGCCTAGACTACTGGGCCAATAATTCAGCCCAACAGATAGATGTTTATGGAGCACTTCCTGTGTGGCAGTGGGATGAGTCAGGAGTGAATGAGTGACAGAACACTTGCTGGAGGAACCCAGAGACTTGTACAAGACCATGTTGGAGGTTGGAGAGATGAAAGAGTGGGAAGGAAAATGGTAGGAGTCAGGGCCCCTCCTTTCCCCACCTGCACTGGTTTCAGGGTTTGGCAAACTGTGGCCCACAGGCCAGAACCATCCAGATGCCTATTTTTGTATAATGGTTTTTACATTTTGAAATGAGTTTGTTTGTTTTTTGTTTTTTATCCTCACCCGAGGACATTTTTCCATTTTTTGTTCAGAGAGCGGGAGGGAGAGAGAGAGAGAAACATCGACGTGAAGGGACACATCGAGTGGCTGCCACCCGCTCGACCAACCAGGGCCGGGGACAAACTGCAACCGAGGTACGTGCCCTTAGGGGAAACCGAACCCGGGTCTCTCTGAACCGCAGGCCGACGCTCCAACCGCTGAGCCAAACCGGCCAGGGCGAAATGAGTTTTTTAATAACAAAATAAGAACAGTATTTCGTGATATATGAAAATGATATGAAATTCAAATTTCATTGTCCCTAAATAGTTTTTTTGGAGCACATCCTTGTTTGCCTTTTTATGTATTGCCCATGGCTACTTTCGCAGAGAGCTGCAGAGTTGAGTGGTAACAGACAGCATGGCCCACAGAGCCTGAAATACTGAGTGTCTGGCTCTTGATAGAAACCTGTCCTCCCTTGAGCCACACCCATGCTTATCTCACTCTGTTCTCTCACTCTCTCTTCCTACCTGAAGCTTTCCCTCTGCCCAGGCTTTAAATAGCCTTCTCTTCTTTATGTTCCTCCCTAGATCCTCAGCTTCTCTCTCCTCCAGGACCTTTCTCCCAAATATGCTCAAGACGTAGCCTACCTAAAAACCAAAACAAACACACTTTTGCTGCTGCTGTCCATCTCGAGTCTCTGCCCACTTCACCTTTCATTTAGTTACCTTCACCCAGACTTCTGACCCCAGCAGTCCATTAAAACTAGTCTTGCTGAGTCATTAGTGAGTTCCTAGCTGCTGGATGCAGTAGTTTCCCCAGTCCTTATCTTCCTTTTTGCTGACATTTAACATTTTGATCATTCTCTTTTCCTAGGGACCCTTTTTCTCTTGGCTTCTGTGACAACGTTCTCCTTTGCTTCTCTTCCTATTTCCCCAGCCCTTCCTCGCATTTATCCATCAATGGCTTCTTTTCTTTTACCAGTACCTTAAACACAGATGACTTACACAGGTCTAGCCTTTGTCCTTTTATAAGAGTTGTTATTTTATTGAGTACCTACTTTATGGCAGTTACCGTATTTAAATGCTTTGCACAGACTATTCCTAATTCTTATGACAACCCTAGACTCCTGCCACATGTTGGCTTCTTAGCTCCCAGTCTGTGTGTCTGACCTGGCTGTTAGACAGTTCCACCTGGAAGTCCTGGCAGCACCGCAGACCCAACTCACTCTCTCCCTCGATCCAACCCCTAGTTGGTAGTGTGACCATCTCTTACGTCATAAATCTTGGGGGTTGATCTCAACTCTGCCTCTCCCTGGCCCCTTCGACTCCTCAGCACCCAGTTGTCGTTATAGTCCGTCATTTCTCCCCCTTTAATTTCTCTGGAATTCATCTCTCTTATTGTCTGTCCACTGTTACTTCCCTAGTTCAGATTCTTTTCATCTCTCTCCTGGACTATTGTCCCTCTTCTCTTAATCTATCCCTTCTTCTACTCCAGTCCGTCCTCCACAAGGATACCAGAATGATCTCTCCTAAACCCCAGATCTGAGTGTGTTGCTGTCTTGGTTAAAACCTGTTGATGGCTCCCCATTGTCCTGTTTCTCTACTCCATAGCTTAACCAAGGAGGCTTCGCCTTCTAGTGTCTTCTCCTTCCAGTCTGTCAGACACTGCAAATGCCTTGTGGCTCACTGTACCAACAAACCCATTCACATTTCCATGCAGCTCCCCAGGTGCCGGTTTCTTCTTTCTGCAATGGCCTTCTTCCCCGTTTGAGGAATATCTTTTCACTTTGTCTCTAAAAAATGGACTTCTCTCTTCGTTCAGAGAGAGTGCCAGGGTCTCTGGGCTTCACTGATCTCCAGGCTTTCCGAGAGGGGATGGGTTTTCCTTTTTTATGCTCCCAAGCACCTTGGGCGTGTATCTGTTGTCAGGCTCAGCACACCTGCCTTCTTAAATTGGCATTCCTTAAAAGCAGAGATTTTGGTCTTCTTTATGTTTTTTATCTGTGGTATCAACCTTGTCGCCTGGGACATAGTAGTTCAGTGACTGTTGAATGAGTAACAGTAGTGTGGTTAGAGTATGAACTGAGGCTTTGGAGGAAGGTTAGGACTAAAGGATGAAGATGTTTGCTAAAGCTGAAGAGTAGACAATACTAGCACACTGATGTGTATAGCATCAGATAATTTACAGAGTATTTTCACAGATGTTTTGTCGTCTTTCCTTCCACTCAAAAGCACTGTGAGACGGTCAGGGCAGGCATTAACATTCGCATTTTAGAAATAAAGAACGTGGAACTCAGAAATGAAGACATGCTCAGAGTCTTGAACATAAGTGTCAGGGTTCAGTCTTCTCCCACCAAATCTAATGCTGCTTCCTCTGCACCACTATAGAGATGGGAAGGTTTGGGAGATGAGAGAGAAGTTTTGGAATGAACCTACATTTAGAGGTTAAAGCAAAGGAGTGGCTCAGAGAAGGTAAAGAGAGCCCCAAGGAATTACTGTGTGGTGAGGAACATGATTTCAGAAGGAGAGGGCATCATCCATAAGATATTTTTGCAAATAATGAAGGAAAGTGGGGAAGGATGAAAGAGTTTGACCACCAGGAAATTCAAGAGAATAATTTCATACAGTGAAGCCAGCTTGCCAAGTGGCAAGGAATACATGGGCATTGAGGGCAAGGGAGGCACAGTGAAAACTATCCTTTCAAGTAGTTGGGTAGTAAAAGGAAACCCAGAGGCTGGCAGTTTGAGAAATGTCAGACTCTAAGAAATTCATGATGCATTATTTTCATTTTGTTGACTTGAAAATCTTCAGTGGAAACTATGCTAGTATATACCTGCTCATATATACATGACTGAGTGTATACCTTTTAGGATGGTTTAGACTCAATTTAACATTGGTCAGTTCCAATCAAGATATAGTGCCATAGGGCAGGATGTTTGACTTAAAATTAAGTCAAATGTTATTTTAATTTAGTTAACTGTAAGAGTGTATGCCCAGCTTTAGAGGATGGATGTATACTAAAGTCTGCAAACACCCTTCTTGTATTCATTTAGAATAGTCACCTACCTACTAGCTTATCTGTTCCTAATTCCTCATTATTTTTTGTCCAGGTGTGATTTGATCAATGGGAAGATATCCCCATCGTGTAGTTAGAGGCTGTTTTCAGTGTTTTTGTATCATCCATATTCCCTGGGAACCAAGCTTGGGGGTAGTTCGAGCCTGGGCAGCTCTTTTGTCCTGTTGCTGAGGTGTCCTCTGTCTCCCAGGTGAAGCGGTACCAGTGCACCTTTGAGGGCTGTCCCCGCACCTACAGCACAGCAGGCAACCTGCGCACCCACCAGAAGACTCACCGAGGAGAGTACACCTTTGTCTGTAATCAGGAGGGCTGTGGCAAGGCCTTCCTCACCTCCTACAGCCTCAGGATCCATGTGCGAGTGCACACGAAGGAGAAGCCATTTGAGTGCGACGTGCAGGGCTGTGAGAAGGCGTTCAACACGCTGTACAGGTCAGCCGTCCTCTCCCTGCGCCACCAGCCTCGGACCCCAGCCTGTCACCGTGGCAGAGCTCCCTCCTGCACAGTACAGGTGTCTTCTCAGGGCTTTAAAGAGCGCAGCTGTGCTCAACTGTGTAGAATTCATTAGAGGAGCCTGTTACTTAAAGATTGACATATATCGGATTGGTTGAAAATGGAGTACATTTGTGTTTAGATTTTGTTTCTCCTGGAGTGATGTCCTGGCCTGGGGATTTGAGTATTCGGCCTAGAGTACTATCTCCCCTCAGCTCAGAACCTTGGTACAAAGGCTTCTGTCATTTTCTTTTTTTTCATTCCTCACCCGAGGATATTTTTCATTTTATCATCAGATAGAGTGGAAGGGAGGGAGGGAGAGAGAGACAGAGAGAGAGAGAGAAACATCGATGTGACAGAGCCACATCAACTGTTTGCCTCCCACATGGCCCTGGTCATGTCGGGACAAACCGCAACCGAGGTACGTGCCCTTGATCAGAATCGAACCCGCGACTCATTGATCCGCGGGCCTATGCTCTAACCACTGAGAAAACTGGCCATGGCACCTTCTGTCATTTTCTTTCCTATCTCACTTTGAAGATTACTTTCTTTCTAGCCTGAGAAATGAGTAGTCCACTCATTAGCCATTTCTCTTTTCTGCCATTGGTATCAGGTGCCTCATTAGTCTTCCACATTGGGTGTGAAATAACAAACATAACGAGAGCTAACACATTTGAGGCACTCACTGTGTGCTAGGCACTGTTCTGGGGGCTAATCCTCACAGTGCTAGTAAGTAAATGGGAGCCCAGAGAGGTAATTGGCCAGGGTCTCCCGTCCAATAGGAGGTGGGACCAGGATTTGAGTCCCAGGCTCGAGTCATGCTCACCAATACTGTATACTTCTCTGTGAGCAAACATTTTGGAACTAATATGTATGACAATAGAAGTCTTATGCACTTAATCCTTTTTAAATACTTTAAAATCATTTTAAATTTTATCAAGGTTATATATTCTCAGTGTTACAGAGTAGATAGTTCTATAAGGTTTGTCACAAAAGATGTACCTCCTCATTTCTCCCCCTTCACGTACATCCACTTTCCACTCTTAGCTTAAAATTTATATTTACTTCTATGATTTTAAGTATTAGGCTTATATTGCTTCTTTTTGCTTTTTTCCATTTTAGGATAATGACTTCCCACTACGGAAGTTAAGGATTAACTCAGTTCCCCCATCTCCATCACACTTGGCACCCTTCCCCAAAGCCCATTCTCCCAATGTAATTATTTTATTTCCAGTATATATTACTTTTTGTTAAGTCAGTATTCAGTATTTACTTAGCCATAAATAAAATTACTTTCTTCTCTCATAAAAGAGTGTACTTGCCGTAGGCTTATGCACTTGATCCTGAAGCCTGTTGAGCAGACGTGGGGAGGCTCTGTAATACATCATGACACAGGGACTTTGGGGTGTGTTACAGGCTGAAAGCACATCAGAGGCTTCACACAGGGAAAACGTTTAACTGTGAATCTGAAGGCTGCAGCAAGTACTTCACCACACTCAGTGATCTGAGGAAGCACATTCGAACCCATACAGGAGAAAAGCCATTTCGGTAGGTCTTACTGTTTTCTATTTGTCACTGACCAGTAGCGGCTGGTATCTTGCTGTACTCTACAATTTTTCAAAATGGAAAGAAAATTCCCTTCACTAGTTTTCTGGCAGTGTACGCTCTCCCCAGGACAGCCATGACCAGTTCCTGCAGATTGGAGGGGAGGTGATGGATTCCAAGGGCAGCCTCACTCTGGATGATGGCTTCCTGCCTCATTTTCCCTTTTATTTTGAAGAAGCATTTGTTGAAACTCACTTATGTGGTAGGTATTTTTATCAGTGCTAGAGAAATCCTAAGACACAGTTTCTCCTCTTGAGAAATTTAGTCTGGTGGAAAAGAACCACAAGTGACCAGACAGTGTCGGAGACTGAGATCCCCAGAGTGTTTTGAGCACAGGGCCAGGGATACCTACCTAAGAGCCTGGCAAGAGTAGGAGGAGACAAGAGGGGAAAGGAGGGGTGGGAATACTTAGGCCAGTGGTGCAATTATTTTATTTTGTTACTTGTCCAGTTGTTTCTTTTCTTTTTTTTTTTTTTATCCTCACCCGAGGATATTTTTCCATTTTTTGTACAGATAGAGTGGGAGGGAGAGAGAGGAAGGGAGAGAGAGAGAAACATCGACGTGAAGGGACACATCGAGTGGCTGCCATCCGCACGACCAACCAAGGCCGGGGACAAACTGCAACCGAAGTACGTGCCCTTAGCGGGAACTGAACCTGGGTCTCTCCGGACCGCAGGCCGATGCTCTAACCGCTGAGCCAAACTGGCCAGGGCCAGTTGTTTCTTTATAATGTCTCATGTGTAAACACAAACAGATAGGAGCACCCATTTATATTTCAACTTATGTATCTATATACATACATATTTAATAGATATAAGTATAAATGTTTAAGCTTAAAGGAAGGACTTGTATCATCTACTCTCTTCTGTGTTCATAGCATGTAGAATTGTTCTGGGCATTCAGTAGGGATTCAAAAACAACTTAGGGATGATTACGTGACTTATTAAAAACAGTTTTTTTTCTTTATTGATTCTAGAGAGAGAGGAAGGGAGAGGGAGAGATAGAAACATTGATGAGAGAGAACATCCATTGGCTGCCATCTGCATGCCCCCCACTGGGGATCGGGCCCACAACCTGGGCATGTGTCCTGACTGGGAATCGAACCAGTGACCTTTTGGTGCATGGGTCAGTGCTCAACCACTGAGCCACACCGGCCAGGCTGATTATGTGACTTTTTAGTGAGATAATCAGTTTGTAAGGATTCTCCCTAAGTATAATACAGATGTATTACTGAAAATTGCCCATAAACAATGTTTTTGAATTCTTTCAGGAGAGATTACTGTTATATTCATGGCATTAAATGTGCTACCTTTCCCTCCTTGAATCTCTCATCTTCTCATTAGGATATCAGGAAATTGGAAAGTTTTTAGGGACAGTCACTTCTTTTTTTTTTTTTTTTTTTTTTATCCTCACCCGAGGACATTCCTCCATTTTTTGTACAGATAGAGTGGGAGGGAGAGAGAGGAAGGGAGAGAGAGAGAAACATCGACGTGAAGGGACACATCGAGTGGCTGCCACCCGCACGACCAACCAGGGCCGGGGACAAACTGCAACCGAAGTACGTGCCCTTAGCGGGAACCGAACCCGGGTCTCTCCGGACCGCAGGCGGACGCTCTAACCGCTGAGCCAAACCGGCCAGGGCGGGACAGTCACTTCTTTTTTTTTTTTTTTTTTTTTATCCTCACCCGAGGACATTTTTCCATTTTTTGTACAGATAGAGTGGGAGGGAGAGAGAGAGAAACATCGATGTGAAGGGACACATCAAGTGGCTGCCACCCGCACGACCAACCAGGGCCGGGGACAAACTGCAACCGAAGTACGTGCCCTTAGCGGGAACCGAACCCGGGTTTCTCTGGACCGCAGGCCGACGCTCTAACCGCTGAGCCAAACCGGCCAGGGCGGGACAGTCACTTCTTAAACACCAATGAAATGTAATTGTATTTTTAAATTACAGATGCACTTGAGTCATGGCCCCTCTAAAGCAAGAGTAGTTAGATTCTAGTTGGTTACTCCAGATGCTGAGACCCTCATGTTACTTTATCCCCCTTAGGGCTATTGAGGAGACTCTGATTTCTATTTAGTTATATGTATTTTTGTGATAGTAATACTGCTAACTTTTCTTGAATATTAGCTGGGACTTGAGATGCAATGATTATATATAATTGGAAAGTAAAATGCTTTAAAGAAGCTTTCTGTTTAAAGAAATAAAATATTTTGGCTTACAGGAAAATGCCTTCATTCATATAAACCGTAATTGAGTGCCTGCTGTGTGCGAGAACTGCAGCACCTGTAAAGAACTACATGGACCCTGCCCTCAAAGAGTTTTACGGTCTAGGCGAACAGATAACAACTGTATACAATGGAGATAAAACGCGATTAGAAATCACAGGTGCCATAAAAAAAAGCTAAATGCCATAGGAGTTCTGAGGAGGGAAAGATTACTTCGAGCTTTGGTTATCAGGAAAGGAAAGGAAGAAGTAATCTTGCATAAACTGAAGATTATAGATTAGTCATTCAGCCAACAGTGTTCCAGCTGATTTTGTTCTAGTGTTGTATTTCAGGCTCCATGCCCCTGCGAGCCTCTGCTCCCACTGTTGGTGTTTCTAATACTGCACTGGCGGTCGATTTTCCAGTGGGCTCTCACTGTCAATAGAATTCTGTTAAGTAATTGGCAAGAAGGCTTTTATTGTCCATGCTGCCAACATGTGCCTCATCTGTAGGACAAGAAATACTTATCCTGGGCCATCAGCTTCCTCTGATCTCAGATTTGTCCCTTACTTTTTCAGGGACTTGTCGTTACTCCCATGTCTAAATCCAGTTTCATAGACGTGACCTTGGTGTTCTGAACATTTGTTTTAGATTGAGTTTGTATTTACAAGAGGTGTTGAAGATAAAGGCTTATTAGCTAATGACTGGTGTTTCTTTTTGCTTAAACCACTTATTTAGGTGTGATCATGATGGCTGTGGAAAAGCATTTGCAGCAAGCCACCACCTTAAAACTCACGTCCGTACACATACTGGTGAGTTTGAGTTCATTTTTATTTTTTATTTTGATCTTCCTTGAGCCAAGAAGTTCCCGCATTTCTGCTGAGACCTGCAGAGCTCTGCAGAGGGAGGGAGCCCAGTCAGCTCAGCCTCCACTTGCCATGTTTGACACTCTTGCAGAGGTGAAAGGATCTGAAAGCTGGACTCAGGAATCCAACTTCAGAAATGAAAGCAAAGGAGAAACATCTGTAACAAAAATAAATTAATTTAAAAATAAATTTAAAAAAAGATTCTGATACAGCGTTGGTAATATCTTCTGGGTGTAATAAAAAATATTCAGATAAAAAAGAAAGAAAGAAGGAAATGAAAGCAGTACAAATATACTCAAAAAAGAACCTGGGGAAAAAACTGATCTTTTCTTTCAACTTCCTGGGAGCAGGGCATTTTCAGAGTTTTGCTCTATATTGTTTTAGGACTGAGCTGGTTAATGTATGATTTATCCAATTTATAATAACTCTTAGCTTGAACTCTCATAAGAACACTTTTCTCTTTTAGGGAATAGTAGGTGTTTTAATTCAGTCAAATAACTTCATGATAAAATTAACACTACTTGTTATTTTTGCAGGTGAACGACCCTTTTTCTGCCCCAGTAACGGCTGTGAGAAAACATTCAGCACTCAGTACAGTCTCAAAAGTCACATGAAAGGTCACGATAACAAAGGACACTTATACAATGCACTTCCAACTCACAATGGATCAGAGGTGTGCAGTGTTTTGTTTCTGACTTCGATCTGGGCACCATAGAACAGCAACCATTGTTTGTATATCACAAAAATGGTCAAAACATCTTTTCTGTGTATCTGTTAGTGAGAGAGAAAAAATCAGGGCCACAATCTATGTCTTGGGGATGGGTGGTAGAAGCCAGAAATTTCACCAGACTCCCTGTACTTCTGCCCTTGATTCAGCTCCACCTCTTTCCATCAGGTATGGTGGAAGAGGTTTTGAAACCAGAGGTCTCAGAATGGCTTCCAAAGGGCCAGCCAGATGCTCTGAAAGGGTGTTATTTCCCCATGCATATCTACAAGATGGTATATCTGTACTTGAGTTTGGAACATGAATTAATGCTTTGCTTTACACATCTATTAATCTATCATTGGAGAACCAGGAACAGTCTGGGTTGTCCTTTGCCCTTTTGAATTATCTTCAGACCAAAAGGTTTGAGAGCCACTAGTTTAAGGCACTGAACCACAGAACAAGCCTCTGCAAAGTTTTAGGCAGTTTTGTCTAGTCTTTGACAAGCTCTTCCACCATATTTCCCTCTCCTACAGCTCATTCCAGAGAGGTCCTGGGATAAATGTACTGTTGTTACTTCTAATGTATCTGGTACTTACCATACATATTTTAAACCTAGGGAGTGAGTACTGTTATAATCTTACTACTTCGTAGTTAAAGAAAACTAAAACACACTAACTCCCTTTCGAATGATGAGGTTCTTCAAGTACGTAATATGATTTTGATTTGGGGAGAGACAGCATACTTTAATTCTGTAGTTTGAAATTTTTAAATAGCAAAGGATCCCTTTGAAAAGACTCTCCCCTGTGTTTTATTAGTAATAATAACTCACATTTACTGAAGGTTTACTGTGTGCTAAGTACTGTGCTAAGTGCTTTTATATGTTTTATCTCACAAGAGCTCTGTGAGTTCAGCACTGTTATTATCCCCATATTACTGATAAAGAAAACTAGAGGCGCGGAGAAATTACTTGCCTCGGTGTCCAGAGTTTATAATTGCTCTTATTTCGGCAGTCTGATTCCAGAGCTTGGTTCTTGATTCCTGTGTTGTAAGAGGGAAATAGCATTAATTGTGAAGACTGTGGCCTCTGGAGCTTAGCTAACAGTTCAGATCCAAGCTCAGACACTAATCAGATGACCTTAGGCAAATGGCTTCTTTGTGCCTCAGTTTCTTCATCTGTAAACCTGGATATAAATACTAAGATTTGGGCATCTTTGTCTGCTCAGCTGCATGTATGAAGTCATAATCAGTTTTCTCACTTTTATGACAATCAAGGACAGTTTAACTGTTGCCCACCTGTAAGGATTGGAGGTCCCAGTGCATAGTGCTCAGACCTCATCTTCTCTGGATCGCTCGTCACTCTCCAGTGTGGGGAGTCTCCTCTAGCCCCAGGCTTTAAATGCCATAGAGAGGGCCCTTGGGTCCTAAATTTATGTTCAGCCTGGATCTCTTCCTGAACTCTAGACTTGCACATTCAGCCTCCCACTTGACGTCTCCACCCACATGTCATCTACTGTTCCTCAACTTGACATGTCCAAACCTGTCCTCCTGCAGCTTTCCCATCTTAGTAAGGGGCACCTCTGTTTCTAGTGGCACAGGTCAAAATTTTGGAGTTGATTTTGACTCTTTTTTCCCTCATACACCACATTCACTAGCAAAGTCTGTTAGCATTACCTTGAGAATATGTCTAGAGCCTGATTCCTTCTTCTGGTTACTTGGTTCAAGCCACTCTCATCTTTTGCCTGGATTGTTGAAGTAACGTTCTAAGTGGTCTGGGCACCTTTCCTTCTCCCCTCTCCCCTGATACACATGTTTCTACATGTATCACCCAGAATGAGCTTTCTAAACCATAAGGCAGATAATGTCTGTCCTCTGCTCATAACCCTCCAGTAGCTCCTTGTATTGCTTAAAGTAAAAGTCAGAATCTTCACAGTGGTCTACAGGGTCCTACATGCTGGCTTAGTCACTTCTCTGACCTATTTACATCTCTTCCTCTCACTTAGCCATACTGCCCTCCTGGTGGTTCCTTGAACAAGGGAAGCTCACGCCTGCCTCCAGGGCCTTTGTACTTGCTGTGTTCTCTGCTTGGAACACTTTTCCCAGATATACACATGGTCTGTGCCCTCTTTCCTTCAGTATCTGCTCAAATGCCACCTTATCTAAGAGGCCTTCCCTAATCTAATAAAAGGGCAGCTCTTACCCTAGCATTCCCTATTTCTCTTACCCTCCGTATCGCTTAGCACCATCTTGTTATTTGTTTATCCCTTCCCTCACCCCAAACTCCCATTAGAATGTAATCTGTATGGTGGGAGGGACTTTGTTTTGTTCATTATTGTGTCCCTGGGCCTGGAACAGTGCCTACTACATAGCAGATGCTCAGTGTATTTGTTGAACGCATGCATGAGGTAACAGGGTTACCACGTGAAGTGTGTGAACTGCAGCTGGCATTCTAGGGATCCAGAGTTCAGGGTTAGCCTCGGCAGCTGTGTGAGTAGTAAATCTTCAGTACCACTCTGAGGGAGGGTCCCTGAGGCGCCCATTTTGGGGTGAGATGTCCATATTGGGGACACGGATGTAATGGAAGATGGACTTGCAGTTAGAAACACTGGGTTCCTGTTCTGCTAATTAGCCGGGTGATTTTCAGCAGTTCATTGCCACTTTTCGCATTAATTTTCTCATATTTAAAATGGGAATGTAAAATAATGCCTCACAGTTGTATATGACTAGCAAGTGAGATCATGTGAAATCACTTTGTAAATGATAAGAACAATTATACAAATACTATTAATTTCATATTATCACGACTTTTGTTATTCTAGAGCCTGAGTTGTGAGATAATTTTTAAACTTTTTATTAACCATCTTTAAGAAATGTGAGAGATTCTTCTAAGACTATCAGGATCTTAAAAACTGAAATAATTCACATAGTCCTTGTTTGGATTGTCTACATATAGACATTTGGAACATTGTAATCAAGTGTTTTATTATATAATATGCTATATAAATTACATGATATAAATCCTGATTTTTTTGATACTCAAAAAGAATTCTTTTCTCTTTCATAGGATGCAAATCACTCACTTTGTCTGAGTGACTTGAGCCTTCTGTCCACAGATTCTGAATTGCGAGAAAATTCCAGTACAGTAAGTATACCTGTGATCTGAGTGCTAGAAAAATAAATGCAAGAACTGAGCACTCACTTTGGTGGGAAAATTGAGGGAGACCAGTTTTTGAAGCCCTCCAAATTTAGTTGTGTTCAATTACTAACAGTTGAAGGTTTTTCGTTTCTGTTTCTGTTTTTTTTTCTGATAAGAACTCTCATAGAGAGGTTGTTCTCTCTGATGCCTAATGCCTTTTGACCCGGGTCACTCACTTGATAGCCTCTTTCTTTATTCAGTTAGCAAATATTTATCAAGTGCCTACTCCATCAGGCAGTGTACTGGTGCTGAGCGTGTAGTGGTAAGAATGTAGGTGTGGTCTGTCCTTGAGGAGCTTAAAATTAGTCCCTTATAAGGGGAACCAGATTCTGGTTTCCAGACTTTCTCTGGACTGCAGGCCAACGCTCTAACCACTGAGCCAAACCGGCCAGGGCTGGTTTCCAGACTTTCTAAAGCTCTGCAGTTTGACCTGAGTCAGTCTTGTCCATTCTTTGAGCTCCCCGCATTGGGGTTTTGAAGGAAACCTCCTCTGTGGGCCCCCTACTAAAGGACAACCCCGCTATCCAGTCCATTTTGTTTGGCATTTGCCCCGCTTTCCCCTGGCTCCGTGCTGTGCCTTGCAGACCACTGCATTAAGCCTGAGCTTATGCTGCGCTAGGAGCATCTGTGTGCTTTACTGTGTCACCAGCATTGGTTGTTAAGTGTGCAGTTTTGTTGTTTTTCTTTGATAAATAAATATAACTTAAGCTAGCATTTCTGAGTATATAAGAAGGAATCACAGTGATAGGAACAGAGACCAATTGACCTGGGAATGCTGTGAAAAGGTATTTCTCCAAGTGGAGTCATCTGCAGCACTCCTGACAGCATAGGTTCTTGGACCTCACCCCAAGCCTGCTGAGTCAGTATCCTCTGGGAGTGGCATCTGACACTGCATATTTATGCAAGTGCCCCGAGGCCTGGGTTCTGGTAATGGCAGTATTGCTCTTATCAGACCAACTCTCACATAGAAAACAACTATATGGGCAAAATATTAAAAAACAACTACAGTGATACCTCGGTTCTCGAACGCCTCGGTTTTCGACCAAATCGGTATTCGACCAGGAGATTCGAGAAACTTTTGTCTCGGAATCCGAACAAATATTTGGAACTCGAACTTCCGAGATGAGCCGAGTGGAGCCGAATGGCGTTCATTCGGCCCAGCGCGCCTTGCTCGCGTCATCAGTGTGAGTGCAGAGAGAGTCACGCTTTGTGGAGAGAGTCACGCTTTACACTGAATTTAACCCTTAGACATACTGTACACTTTTATTTCTTGTTGAGACTTATGTTTTTCTACATATTATATACAAATTAGGCCAGTAGATAGGCATTTTCTGGGGCTTGGAACGAATTAATCCAGTTTCCATTATTTCCTATTGGGTTTCATTGCTTCGGTTCTCGAACAATTTGGTTCTCGACCGTCCTCCTGGAACGAATTATGTTCGAGAACCGAGGTATCACTGTAGTTGAAGGCACCAAAGAGCAACACAAAGGCAGAGGTAGAAGGGGCCACTTGGAAGATAGCAGAGGCACTTGGCTGCATTTTCAGATTTTATGGCTTACCCACTTCAGGCAAGCCCTGGTTGACATCAAACAAGATGGCCAAAACTCAGTGAACACTCAGTCTTGACAGGCACTATAAACCAGAGGGCAGAGGTCAGGGCTACCAAAGCACCTGCAAAATGAGAGGACATAGCCTGGAAAGGAGAGAACCACAACGTGGAAGAATTAAGTTCTGTGTATAAACTCTGTCTGATCTCTAGTTGGCCTCTGAATTGTGGACGTGTGGGGCAGACCCTAAGCAGCCTAGCAGAGGCTAAAGAAGTGGCCAAAGATTGCAGCTGCTGTCCACTGCAGGGAAGACAGGGTTTGGAGCTGGAGTACAGCCCAGTCAATGGAAAGTTAAAGCAAACACTCTTCCAAGGGTAACAGAATGCAGAGTTTTTCTATAACATATTATTTGCAATGTACAGGGTAAGCCAAATTTAGTAAACGTGAAAAGAAACAGGAAACCATTACCCCTATGCAAGAGGAAAGGTAATCCTGTGGAGACCAGCCTCAAGATGAGCCAGATGTTAGACTTGGTGCACAAGGATTTTTTTTTTTTAATTTAATCCTCAGGATATGTGTGCTGATTTTAGAGAGAGAAGAAGGGAAAAGGAAAGAAACAGAGAGAGAAACATCAATGTATGAGAGAAACATTGATCAGTTGCCTCCGTATGCTCCCCCACCAGGGATCAAACCTGAAACCTAGGTATATGCCCTGATCAGGAATCAATCTGGCAGCCTTTTGGGCACAGAATGATGCTCCAACCAACTGAGCCACACTGGCCTGGATGGCGGACAAGGATTTTTAAGTAGCTCCAGGACATAAAGGAGTATGCTTGCAATGATTGAATATATAGGAAATCTAAGCAGAGAAATAGACTATAAAAAATGTACTGACTGGCCCTGGCCGGTTTGGCTCAGCGATTAGAGTGTCGGCCTGTGGTCCAGAGAGACCTGGGTTCAGTTCCCACTAAGGGCACGTACCTCGGTTGCAGTTTGTTTGGGCCCTGGTTGGGTCATGTGGAAGATAGCCACTCGATGTTTCTTTCTCTTTCTCTCTCTCCCTCCCATTCTATCTGAACAAAAAATGTCCTCAGGTGAAGATTTAAAAAAAAAATGTACCGACTGGAAATTCCGGAACTGAAAATTTATCAGAAATAAAAAATTCACTGGATGAGTTTAGCAGCAGATTAGAATTGACAGAAGAAAGAATCGTTTAAATTAAAGCTAGATCAATAGAAATTAGCCAATCTGAAGAACAAAGAAAAACATTGAATAGCACTTATATGATTTTTATGCATATTCACATTCAGAACTAATGCTCTAGAAGAAATTTCTATATTGGGTGGCCTCGATGCGCTATGCTGCCTAAGATTTCTGGGTATGATATCTCTTTAATCTCAGATTGTGTTAAATGGTTTAGGGGTTTACTCCTGGCTAGGGCTGTGGCATATGATTGAGGTCCTTTTTGGAGCCCTGGGGTCACCAGGTGAGGAATCTTGGTAGGAGGGAACATTAAGTACTTGTAAAAAACGGGAATCCTTTTCTACTGCAGTGTACATCAGCAAGAGAGAGGCTGCTCTGTCCCTTGGGGTCAAATTACATACTGTGCCCTTGTTGCCCAGCATTTACCCCAGAATTGGAAACAGTCTCATTTTTAGCCTTTCAATGTAGCCATAATTCCTTGAAGTCATAAGATTAATTTTGCTTTGTTTTACTTTGTTTTAAAAACAATGATGGATTGTTGCCCTGGCTGGTTTGGCTCATTGATTAGAGTGTCAGCCTGCAAACCAAAGAGTCACGGGTCCGATTCTGGTCAAGGGCACGTACCTTGGTTGCGGTTCAGTCCCCAGCCCTGGTTGCAATTGTGTATGAGACAACCAATGTGTCTCTCTCACATCGATGTTTCTCTCTCCCTCTCTCCATCTCTCTTCCCCTCGCACTCTATCTGAAGATAAAAAAATGGAGAAATATCCTCGGGTGAAGATTAAAAAAAAGTAATAATAAAAAAAAACAATGATGGATTGTTAAAATCAAATGATAAATTGTTATACAGTTATCATTCTGTGGGTTTCTGGCAGCTACATGGGTCCTAGAAGTGAACTTTGATTTGCTCAGATCTTTTTTTTTTTTTTTTTTAGTTTTAATTAATTTATTTTTGTTACAAATGCCCCTCCCACCCACACCTCACCCCCGGTCCTGCTCTGATCTTTGTTATAGAAGGGTTGCAGCCCGTAGAGAATGGCCCACTGAGAACTCTTGGCTGTTGAGCTTAGGGTCCATTCTGGTCCTGCACAGCTCCCAGTGTTCTTTCCTCCCTGCTCCAGGCCCCAGAGGCTCAGCGTGTTCTTGTCTTCTCCACTTTTGGGAGCTGCTCTCAGGGTTTTTGCCCTGAAGCCTGGCAGGGGCAGAGTCACAGTTCCCTCAGCACTTAACTCTTTCCTTTCCTTTTTTTTTTTTTAAATTAAAAACTTTATTGATATTAATATATATAAAGAAAAGTACACCAGTCATAAATATACAGTTTAATGAATCATCACAATTCATCACATCCAAGTAACCAGCACCGAAATCAAGAAACAGAATAGTCCCAACACCCTAAAAACCCCCTTCATGCCTCTAACAGTTATTACCTCTCCCTAAGGATAACCACTATCCTGACTCCTAACAACTGTGATGAATTTTGACTGTTTTTGTGCTTTGTATATTGGAGTCATGTGGTCTGTCATCACTTATACTGGTTTCTTTCTACGTGTAAGAAGTCAGACCTTATTGTTGCATATAGTATTGGATCATTCATTCTCGTTAAACAGTATTACACCAGACAAATATGCCTAGTTTGTTCTATCTCCTTCCCTTGGATATCTGGATAGTGTCTAGTTTGGGGCCAAGATGAATAGTGCTGCTGTGAACATTCTTGTACATAATCTTTTGGAGTCACACAGGCTCATCTCTTTTCAGCTGTTATTGCTGATGATCTGTAAGCAGGTAGAACAAAACAACAAAAAGCCCACAAGGAAGCTGCAAAGTTTATAGCTTAGTGGTAGTTGTTAGCCCACTGTTTTTCAAAATGAGTTGTACCTCTTTATTGGGTTATAAAATAGTATTTATAATCAGCACTTTAAAGACATCAACAAAATAGAAAGTATTAGAAGACATTGCACATAGTAAGGGTAAGCTCTGTTTCATAGACGTTGTTTCAGTTACATACATGGATATGCATGTAATATGAAGTATATATGTGTATGTATACTCTGTAGTGTAAAATGTATTTCTTTGTGTCACGATGAAAAGTTTGCCCCCTGTGGACTGGAAGCCGGAAGCCTCACATAGATTTCTGCCTTCAGCTTCTATCACAGTGGCAGTGAGATTCACTGAACTGCCCCTCTCGTTCTTCCAGGTGGTGGAATCACGCTAGAATAATTGGCCCCTCTTGGCTCAAAAGGGAAGTTTTTTCTCTGAGGAGCTCTGGATGGGTGGGCGGTTCTGCTCAGCACACTTTGCCCAACCCCAGAGTGACCCTTCTCCCTCCCAGAAGCAGAGTTACTGCAGAATTACCTTAAAGAACAAGTTGGCACTGGGGCCAAATATGGCCTGCAGATAGGTTTTGTTTGGTGTATACAATGCTTTTAAATGGTTTTCAATTAAAAATCAGTAGATTTAGGACTGTTCTTGAGTTCTGGTACTCCGCAGCCTGCAGAGCCCGGGTTTCCACTAAAGCCCTTGGATGACTGGGTGTGTGCTCTCCAGTTTGCCACAGCCTCCCGGTCCCTGCCCCCTTGTTTCACTTATTTCTAGTACTTGTCTAGACTCTTGGAGCTTGTCTGTCACTCTTGCCCTTCAAAATGCATGGGTGGAGGTGGACTGGAGGTGGATTGCAAATAAAAGAATTGCTGTTTTTTCCCCTTCCCTTAACTGAAAGGAAGCCTGGAGGAGGTCATTGTATTTGATGCCTATCAGGACTCAGGTCCTCAGGGCAATATGTTTGTTTATTTCCCGTTTTATTTTTATAAATGCCTTTAACCTTCTTGTAATCATGAGTTACCAAGAATCAATGTAATGACAGACAGTAATGCTTATAAGACGATCACTATTGCCTGTCATTAAAAGTTCTTTATATTGTTTGATTCGTTATCATGTGTACATATTAGAATCTTATAGATGTTATGTAATGACCTTGAAAGGTATTAACAATATATTATTACATGAGAGAAACAAGTTGCAGGTCATGGATAGTCAGTCCCATTTTTATGTAGGATTTGGTCTTTTAAAAAACATCCTCACCTAAGGATGTTTTTATTGATTAGAGAAAGAGAGAGAAAAACATCAATGTAAGAGAAACATCGATCGGTTACCCCCAGCACACACCACAACCGGGGATCAGCCCCACAACCTAGGTAAGTGTCCTGACCGAGAATCAAGCCTGCAACCTTTTGGTGTATGGGATGACACTCCAACCAACTGAGCCATCTGGCCAGGGCAGGATTTGGTCTTTTAAAGCAGGGTTCAGCACACTATTTTTGTAAAAGGCCAGGTAGTAAATACTTTTGACTTTGTAGAGTGTATGGTCTCCGTCCCACCTCTTCAGCTCTGCCATTGTAGCTGAAAGCACATAGACAATGAATGAATGAACATGCTTGTGTTCAGTAAAATTTTATGTAACAGGCTTTCGGCTTGCTAGTCAGCTTGTTGAATTCTGTTTTAGAATATTTGAGGACCCAAATCTTGAATGTCTGAGATTTAGGGACATACATGTCACCTGAAAAAGCAGAAGTTAGAAACAAGAAGCATATCAAAAGATCATTGTGGTTCTGCTGCTCTCTGTCCTCCATGGTGAAGAATTGCCTCCGATGGCGGGTCTCACATCTTTGTCTTTGTCCATCAGATACAGGGCCACGATCTCAGCACACTTTCACCAGCAATCATCTTTAAATCCATGTTCCAGAATTCAGATGACACGGCAATTCAGGAAGATCCTCAACAGACAGGTTTGTTACAGACGCTTTTCCTGCTCAGATCTCAGCACTGGGGAAGGGAACTCACACTGTTGACACACAGAATGATAGGCATGGCGAAAGATTATTTCAGTTCCTTTAAATGAAGTGACTTTCAGTGAGAGGTTAGGAAAGTAAGGGCCTTTCAGTTTGATTCCATCTTTACCCTATTTCCCTCAGCAGGGGTCATCTTGAGGGTCTATTTTCCCTAGACCCTCAAAGAAGAGGGTTTCCTTTCCCGAAAGCTCTTGTTGGCTCTGAAAAATGAGAGATGTGAGCTCCTCCGGTGTGACACCTTGTTCATGAGTGGGCAGGACTGACAGACTTAGCCGTCAGATGCAGAGATCACGCTGGATGAGAATCTGTCACTGAAGCTCACAGTAGTCAGAAAGTGCACACTCTGGTCATGCCAGAAAAGAATGTCCAGCCCCGTTTCTAGAAAAGCCTTACAGCACATTTTTTTTATGCTAAGACCTATACTGTGTCTTCACATTTAGAAAGTGAGGTTGATCGTGAAGCCTGGTACTTTGACCAGGGGTGTCATGAAATGAAAAGCAGAGAAAGGCCAGCCTGCCAGCAATGAAGGAATTGGCTCCAACAGACTTCAGCTGCCTGTGGTTTAGCTCATAGTGACTGTGTTTTTGTGGCTCATGTAAGGCTCGGGATACGTATATACATTTCTATTTCTTTTTCTTGCCAGCTGCCTTGATTGAAAGTTTTAATGGTGATGCAGAGTCAGTCAGTGATGTTCCGCCATCCACAGGAAATTCAGCATCTTTATCTCTTCCACTTGTACTGCAGCCTGGCATCTCCGAGCCACCCCAGCCTCTACTACCAGCCTCAGCACCGTCTGCTCCTCCGCCTGCTCCCTCCCTAGGAACTGGTTCCCAGCAAGCTGCATTTGGTACCCCCCCTGCTCTCTTACAACCTCCAGAAGTGCCTGTTCCCCACAGCACACAGTTTGCTGCTAATCCTCAAGAGTTTCTTCCGCACCCTCAGGCACCGCAGCCCGTCGTACCCGGACTTTCTGTTGTTGCTGGGGCTTCTGCATCAGCAGCGGCAGTGACATCAGCCGTAGCAGCACCGCCCCAACCACAAAGTACTACTGAGCCCCTGCCAGCCATGGTCCAGACTCTACCCTTGGGTGCCAACTCGGTCCTAACTAATAACCCTACTATCACCATCACCCCGACTCCCAGCACGGCCATCCTGCAGTCCAGCCTAGTCATGGGAGAACAGAACTTGCAATGGATATTAAATGGTGCCACCAGCTCACCACAAAACCAAGAGCAAATTGTAAGTATTATATATAAACAGATCCAGTGGGGGTGAAGTGTTTTTACATAGGTAACATGTTCAGAGGCTTCTACGTCATAAAGGAAAATGGCTGTCACATCTGCCCTGAAACATGTAATTCTCTTAGTCAGTTTCCCCAGAATCAGGTGGTGTAAATCCAGGGAATGCTGTGGCCAATACCTACAGTAGGGAGGCAAAGAACCAACCTTCAAGTTTGCCTAGCAGTAGGAACAGATATCTCATCTGCAGTCTAATCCCGTCATCTGGGATAGGAGAGCGGTCAACAAACTCCAGAGGCCCAAGAACGTTTCAGGAAAGTAGGTCCTATCTTCAGGGCAGAGTCACTGATGTGAGGGACTAATGTGACCCCATCAGAGGGCCAAAGCAGAGAAATAGTCTCTGCTCCCAGAGCCCACTTAGAGCCATTTTCTACACAAGTATTTGGTCTCAATGATAAGGAACTGACTTGGTCGGTCAATTAAATGTGTTTTGAGAGCCTGGTGTTTACCAGATACCACGTAGATACCCTGGGGTATACCAAAAAGTGAAAACCATGATCTCTTTTTCATAAAAGCTTAACATTCTAGTTAAAGAGACTAAAATGCTTAAAAGCAAAAAGGAGAAACATCTGTAACAAAAATAAATTAATAAAAAAATTTAAAAATAAATAAATAAAATAAAATGTTTAAAAGGAATTAACATTACCAGTAGGTAATGTGCCAAATAATAATAAAAATGGTAATAGAAAAAAACAACAGCTATGATTTATTGAGCCCTTACTGTGTGTGAAGGCTTACTGTGCTAACTAAGCACTTTTAAAACAGAATCTAAGGTGTAAGTCATTACACCTTTTGTACATTATTTTTAAGTTAAATTTTTTTCCATTTTATTAAACAGATAGTACAGAGAATTCCCATATACCCTTTGTGGCGCCACCCCCTCCCCCCATAATTAACATCATTCATCAGTGTGGTAACATTTGTTGTAACTGGTTAGTCAATAGTGATACATTGTTGTTAACTAAAGTCCTTAGATTCCATTAGGATTCACTCTTTGTGTGGTATCAGACAAATGCGTAGGTGTCATGTATGTACCATTACAGTGTCCAGAATAGTTTCATCATGCTAAAAATCCCTTCTCACTTATCCATCCCTTTTCCCTCTCCCCTAGCAGCCACTGATCTTTTTACTGTTTCTATAGGTCTGTATCTCAGTGTCACTCACTGTGCTAAGTACTTTTTAATGCATTACAGCAATCCTAGGAGGTAGGTAGGATTTTACCAATGGAGAGCTGAGGCCCAATTAAGTGACTAGCCCAAGGTCACACAACTCGTAAGTGGCAAAGCTGGGGTGTGAGCACAGGACAAGTGCAAAGCCTGTGCTCTTAATTACTTCGTCATGCTGCCTGCTGAGCAGTTCAGAGACTAAGGGCTTGTTAGTCAGGTGAGCCTTGAGGTATGAGTAGGACTTGGAGAAAAGGCTACCCCAGGTAGGAGAATGTTTGGATGGATGGATGATGCTCTCAAACAAACTAGTAAAGGGTCAACTCAAATCCCATAAATGGGGTGCCAGCCACCTCTGGAGGCAATCTCGTTCCATTTTCAGAGAGCTGGGATCACTGGAAAGGTCTTTTCAGCGTTAGGACCCAATTTGCCTCCATGTGGTTTGTATCATTTTTTCCGGATCTGCCCAGGGAGCTGAAGGGAACAGGTGTCATTCCTTTCCCACGCAGTTCATTTTCATACAGTTAAAATGGGTCTCATTTTTCCATCATTATTTTATAGTGTCATCTCCTATAACTTAGCCAGAAGCTTTCACATTCCTCCTAGACTTTCTTTTCTTCCTTAAAGGGATAAAAGACAAAGCCCTTTTAAGATAAACTTGAAGAAAGTAGAAACTCTATAGCCAATTTAATAGGAAGTGTACTAAAGCCATTAGGGTGATTTCTGGGCACGACTTTGTAGTCCTGCTTAGTGGTAATGTAAGTAGCTAATGTTTGCCAAGCACTCGCCGTGTGCCAAGGACTCTACGTGCATCCTCTCATTTCATCCTTGCAGGGGTCCTCTGGGAGGTCCTTTGGTTATCATCCCCATTTTTACAGATGGAGAAACAGACTCTAAGTCTTAGCGTCCAAACTCGACCACTTATTAGGTGTGAGGTCAGGCAGGTGATTTAAGGGTTGAGTTAGGACTTAAATCAGGTGTGGCAGAGTCCAGAGCCTACCCCTGAGCAACTTCCCTGTGCTCGGGGCCTTCACCGGGGCTGCTCTGCCTGTGAGAGGAGGCCTTAGCCTGTCCTTAGCATGCAGCTCAGTCCTCGAGGGGAAGAAAGAACTTTCAGCCTCATGGAAGTACTGGGGAATGGTGGAGAGCAGAGAGCTTGGAGGGGAAGCTAGCCCTGGGGCTCCCTTTGAGACCATCAGCTTGAGAAAAGGAACCTTGGAGGAGCCTCTGGGCACACACAACCACTGGATGAGGCAGCTGGGAGGTAGCCAAGTAGTGGGGGACAAAGCTGGCTACATTGTCCTCACTGAATGTCAAACAGTGGGGTGACCTCATGTCAGAGTGCAAACAAAACATCTCAGTGCAGAAATCCCTCAGCACCAAGGTTCCGTCCCCTTGGATGGCCGTTACCGTTGGGGAGGCTTCGGCTCCTTGGAGAGCTGCCTTGTCTGAGTGGCAATAAATGTGATTTTTTTTTTTTTTTTTTTTCAGCAGCAAGCATCTAAAGTTGAGAAGGTGTTTTTTACCACTGCGGTACCAGTAGCCAGTAGCACAGGTATGTAATTCTGTGAGCTTTAAAAGATAGCTCTCTGGGCCCCTGGAGGCACAGTTCATTGTTGCTTTGCCCCAGTTTTTAAAACTTGATAATCAAATTTGTCACATCATATTGTTTATTTATTAGAGTATTTCATATTCTTATAACTATTAGAGGCTCGTGCACTTACGGCATAAATACCATGTTTTACATATTTTAACTGGTAACAGTTCTTTTCCTTTCAGGTACAGCTTTCAAATGTAGCCAGAAAAAAGTCTGAATCACAGTTAATGCTAAAGAAGGCAGTTGTTAATTCATTGGACTCTTTTCTAATTACAGTAATGAAGAAATAGCATCTGGGTCAGAGACTATATAGAATTTTTTAAAAAGCCCTGGCCGGTTTTGCTCAGCGGTTAGAGCGTCGGCCTGCGGTCCAGAGAGACCCGGGTTCGGTTCCCGCTAAGGGCATGTACCTCGGTTGCAGTTTGTCCCCAGCCCTGGTTGGGTCATGCGGGTGGCAGCCACTCGATGTGTCCCTTTCACATCGATGTTTCTCTCTCTCTCTTTCTCCCACTCTATCTGAACAAAAAATGGAAAAAATGTCCTTGGGTGAAGATGAAAAAAAAAAAGAATTAACAACAGGTCCTTTCCTTCCAAACTCTTTATGTTAATAGATTCAGAAATTGAGGCCCTGAAAGATTAAATGACTTCCCCACAATCACCAATGAGCTTATGGCAGAGCCAAAGCAGGAGTTCTCAGGCCTCCTGATTCCCTCTGCTCTCCTGCCCCTTGGTCTGTAGCACACACGAAGCCCATCTGAATCACAGAGTGTGTGTGCGTGCAAGGTGGTTGTGTAAAAGGAGGTTTACGACCCCTGCTGTGTATCAGAGACAGGGTTACAAAGATGAGTGAGACGTCCTGAAGGAGCTCAGAGCCTCTGGGGCGGGTGGAGGTGAACACGTCCCATATAGTGTGGACCGAGCCCAGTGTGGACAGGGGCAGGAGGAACACAGGAGCTCTGCAGACAGTACCAGGCAGCTGCCCTGGGCCGGCCCTAGGTAGAAGCCTGCGGGAAGCACTGCCTGGAGGCATGGGGGCAGTGAGCTGGGTCTTCAGAGATAAGAAGAGTAAGTTCTCCACAAGAATAGCCTGGGGAGTTTAGGCTGAAGGAAGCACCCAGAGACTCAGAGGTAAGAAGAACATGTCAGGATAAGAGAGGCGTCCACTGTGGCTGGCACGGAGGGTACAGGGGAGAGGATGGCTGGAAACGAGACTGGAAATGCAGGGTGCAACTTGATGGTGAGTGTGGCTTTCTAAGGAAGAGGGACTTTGTCTTGGCACATGGCATCTACCCTCTCCATCATTCCTGCCTCCATGGCACTCAGCTCTCACCTAGTCTAGCTCCCCCTGTGCCTGCAGCCTCTTGAAGAGCAGTCTCTCTCGCCTCTCTCGCAGGGAGCCCTGTACAGCAGATTGGCCTCAGTGTTCCTGTGATCATCATCAAGCAAGAGGAGGCATGTCAGTGTCAGTGTGCATGCCGGGACTCTGCCAAGGAGCGGGCAACTGGCAGGAGAAAGGGCTGTTCCTCCCCACCCCCTCCGGAGCCCAGCCCCCAGCCTTCTGATGGGCCAGGCCTGAAGATACCACCACAGACTTTCTCCTCACCCTCTGTCACCCTGTCATCCTCCTCTACTGTACCCTCTTCCTGTGAGCAAAGCAGACAAGCAGAGACTCCTCCAGACCCTCAGACAGAAACGTTAAGTGCCATGGATGTGTCAGAGTTTCTGTCCCTCCAAAACCTGGACACCCCGTCCAATCTGATTCCCATTGAAGCACTACTGCAGGGGGAGGAGGAGCTGGGCCTGACCAGCAGCTTCTCCAAGTGAAAGGCCCGATGTGCTCCCCTTTAGGAAGAGAGGGCCAGCAGGAAGCATACATGAGGTGTGATGCCTACCATCGTGGGATTGGCGATTTGAAGGATGAAGAAATCTACTGTTTGAAATCCTCACCTTTCAGATGTATTTTCTTTATTCATATCCCAGGAGCATCCATTTTAAGGAACTGATCTTTGGGAAAGAAAAAAAAACAACAAAACAAAACAAAAAAAAGCTAAGTTATAAATGAACTGTTTGGCTGCACTGTATGTCACTTTTGCTTATTGTCATGTGAACTTGGAAATTAAGGTTACTCGTATGCATAAAAATTCGAAGTGAAAGGGTGTGGTTTCCATCAATGTGATGTTGCCCATCACTTGCACTGGGGCCTTCTGGTTTGGGCAGTGGGATTCAGCGTGTCAGGTGTTGCTCCTCCTTGTGTGTCTTTTGAGACTGAGGCCAGAGCTTGCTCTGAAGGCCAGACCCTCGCTCCATCAGAGGGGGAAGTGGCAAAGGCAGGTCAGACAGCTGTGAGCTGGACAGGACTTGGGTAAAATGGTTTTGCTGTTTGCGCCTGGTGTCAGTGGAGCTCAGAGTGACTGTGGCAGGTGTCATCCCGAATCCAGCTGCAGCACAGATGGGCAGCTAAAAGCCTGGCCCGAAGCTGTGGTGGTGATCTGGTTCTGCAGGGGCCCTAGCGAGCTGTTTGCTGTCTGTCAATGATGCGTGTGCAGAGCAGGCTCTAGCAACATGATCACAGTCTTTGCCTTCCTGGTTCTTTCTGTCTCTCAGTTGGTTGCCGGGTTTGCAGATTGCAGTGATTTTTTCTTGAGGAACATCCCTATTTTGTCCTAGAGTGGACATACGGCCAGTGGCCAATTGCTGGTTGGTGCTCTGCCTTCCTTTAATGGTATTTTTCTTCCTCAGAGCAGAAGAGCTGCATTTTGCTTATCAGAAGGTGTAGCGTTAAGGGAGGTTTTTTTAAGGTGGCATGTTATTGGCAAGCCAGGTTCCAGGTTCTAGCCAGGCTTTTGGTTGCCCCTCGCATCTCCTCTCTCACCCCACTGAATTTTGCATACAGCCTAGTACAGTGCAAAGAAGGATGTGACTTGCTCAGCTTAGTCATATGATTTCTAAACAAAAACAAAAAATAAAAACACAAAACGATGATCTTCTACTCAGGGTAAAACAAACAAACAAAAAATTTCCCTTCCACCAAAAAGCCTGAAATGTTGCAATAAGTTATCTCATCTGGAATGTTTCATTAAGTTGTGTTATAGAAAAGAAGAATTGTTTTTGATTTGTGTATAGAATTACATCCATCTGTCTGCCTTTTGCTCCAAGTCATTGCCTCTAAACATAAAACATAAAATACAATCCACACTAAAATGGAAAGTTTCTCTCAACTGGCTATTAATGTAGTCATGAGTGCTCACCAAGCTCACTGAGCTCAGAAACTGGGCATTGCCCAGTGTCTAGACTGGGCCTCTGTCCCCCAAGGGCCCCTACCCTACCTTGTGCGAGGAGAGGTTTCCACGAACAGGGCTGCTCTTCTGAGTCAACGATGTCAGGCAGAAAGTAACTATAAATTGCCTTTCTTTCCCCCTCCCTAATGTAAAGAGATCTGCATTTGTCACTCCCCTGTTCACTGAGCCATTATTCGGCGCCAGCCGAGACAGTATCCAGAGCAGATCATTTTGGGAGCCAGAAGCCGCCTTCAGCATGGTGTTCAGGGACAGACTTGAACAAGAGTCTGTGGTGGTAAATTTTATTGCCATGAGAAATGGGCTTAGCCACAAGCGGCTGGTAGTTTCTCATTCCAGAAGTCTAGGCAGGAGAATTGGTTTCTTTTTGACCTGACTCCCCTCCCCAAAAGGCTGTGGGTTCCAGCAACCATTCAGCAGAAGTTGATAAGGCAGGAGGACTTTCCTATTAATATTACAGTAGGTTGGTCCTGGAAAACCAACTGCCGAGCATGGCTTGTCCTTGGCTGTCTCTGGACCTTGAACCCATAGGAAGCTTTGAGGTAGGACCCTTCCTGTTTTCTCTACCTCTTCTGAGAGAGAGCAGCACAATAGGATCCCAAAGGTAGTTCACATTGGAGGGCAAGAATGACCTCCTCCGACATACCTAGTCACCTGGGATTCAGTTCCCTGGGAGCAGGTGGCAAACAGGAGCCCAGGGAAAGCTGCTAGAAGGGTCCATGATTTAAATGTTGCTTCCTTCTGGTAGCCAACTCTGTGCTGTCGTGTTGTCTGCCCAGGTCAGTAGTTTTTCCACTCTCCAAAGATTGGAGATGATGAAGCAGCATCTTAAAACAGTGTCTAGGCGGACAGATTTTTCTGGTTGAAGTATCTGCCTTGTGAGGGTGACTCAAGATTACAAGGGGGACTCTCAAACCCAGTCAGCTTGTGAAAAATCAGGAGTGTGCTTAAAATGTTCGTGAGCGGCTGTAAAGAGCAGCTTATCCCACAGGCTAGGCCAATTGTCCTTTCCTTCCTCTTCCAGCACTCTCTCCCCACCCGCTTCTGTAATGAGCCTGGCCGTCAGTGCCAGGGCCTGGGAGAAGAGAGGGCCACTGGCTCAAGTGGAGCCAGACAGAGCCTTCATGGAGAGTGTGGTTTCCCAAACCCGGGAATGAACCTAGGGTAAGTTTAGGGAATTCTAGCAGGTGAAATCAAGCCTTGTGCTTCCCATGGTGACCTTAACCATTTTCTCACCCTGTAGATTTATACTTCCAGTTCCCACTAGCATCTCTAGTTACACTGCTCCTTTACAGGGTGCTAGTCAGCATCGGGAATAGGAGTTCATGTGCTTAGGAAGTGATAGGAAACTGGCTGGCACTGCCAAGCTGCCTTAGCAAAATGTGGCCCTTCCCAGGCGGGGGGTGGGGCATTGAGGGAAAGTGGCCCTGCCTCTCCTGGCCGGGCCTGGTCAACCTCATGGGGGGCATCACTAGTTTGGTGACAGGAGTTAGTGTCATTTATTGAATCCCTCCCACCCCATCCTTTTAGGAGATCTTGGTACAAAGCCTGGGAGGGGCCTTAATGAGTGAAGACCTCTCTGGGTGAAAGCAGGGACTTCCCTTCACCACCTCTGGGACAGTCAGCTTGGAGAGTTTACCTTCACTGTCAAGGCAGTGGACTGATGGGGATAATGGAGGGCGGGTGGGTTTCTTGAGAGACTGTATAATGCTGAATGTGTCCAGAGGGACGAGTTTGCAGAACCTCATATTGGTATATTAAAGAAATAATAAAATAAAAAAGCACTTTAGGTTATTTTATCTTTAACCCAATTGCTGCAATTTCTTTTGTGTGTGTGTGTGTGTGTGTGTGTGTGTGTACTTTCCACAAAGTTTTATTTTTTGCTCAGAATAAAAAGTTAAATTGAGGTGTGAAAAGAAAAGCACTTACCTTGGTGCAATATGTGTAGCTTGATGGTCGTTGTCCCATGTGGCCCTGGCCTGGCGGCATTTTCTGCTCCATCAGCCCTGTACCAGGAGGCTGTCTAGGGAAACACTATTATGCATTCTCAGCAACTGCTCAATCTATGCAAGCCTTCCCTGTGTGCCCGAGGGCGCCCCCTCAGGCTCTCTAAAGAACTGCTGCAGGTCCTGTTTTCTTCTGCTGACTGTTGAGGCCGTTTTTCATCACTTCTTGCACCCTTGCCATCTTTCCCCTCTTCACCATTACAAAGTGATGCCTGAAAGGAAGGAACAGGTTGTTCCTAGGTAGAAACCTGGCACCTTCTAGACTTTTCTATGTGTAATCATGTCCATTGTTCTTAATCTTAAAGACTTCTCCAGAGTCACTTAAACCATTGATTTGTGGAACTGCAACAGTATTGCTAAAGACTTCAGTTTTCCTACATCACCAATCAGAAATATGTTTGGGAAGGTGTTAGTAGTGGGGAGGCAACATGAGTCATTTCTTCACTGTTCCCATACTGCCCGTGTTGGCTCGTTAAGCCAAAAGGCCTCCAGCCTTCATTAAATCCAATAAACAAAGCTGTTAATAATTTGCTTTATTAACTTTTTCCCTTCCCCCTTACTCCTCTCTTGTTCTCCCTCCCACCCCATTTCATCTTCAGTCTCAGGCTATGATACAAAAGAAACGTTTAAAAATACTTCAGCCAAAGCAGAAATATTACCATAGATCCAGTATGCAAAGGATTCTGCTGTGACATAGATTGGAATTGTTCATTCCTTAATATTTGGGGAGGGGAGGCAACAAAACTGAATTATGCATATTTCTGATTGGTAACCAGTTTAGCCTGTTTCCTCTGGGTTAGTTTTGGGGAAGAGGGAAAGCATCCTGCTGTTTCTTCTCATGCCCTTTGGGGAAGCTGATGACCACTGTTAGGGCATTTCTCACTGTTAATGCCTGTTCAAGAGAGGGCTTCTCAGTCTGCACTGAAAATGCAAATTAAACTGGATCTTTATGTCAATGTGTACATAGTACAAGCTTTTTTACTGGATGCAAAGTTTAAAACTACACACTGCCCTTTTTGGTGGTGTGCCTGCTGGGCCAAAAATTGGGTAATAATGTGGTGTCACTTTCTCAGCTCAATGCAGTTTCTACTCTTTTTCTTATGGGAAAGTTTTTCATAAAAACCTTTTTCACCAAAACCCAGGGGTGTTTTTTGCAATATCCTTGTTATCCTCGTAGTGGTGCCAAGTCAGAGGCCTCTCTTGCCCTCTCCTGTGTCCTCAGGCCTCCCCTAGGGTGATGTTTGACTCAACAGTCTAGTCCTTTGTTGTTTTTTTTGCCGAATGTGGGGGTGAGGGGTCAGAGTTCCAGGTGGTTGTTTCTTTTCCCTGTGAACTTCTAGTCCCTGTGTGGGGAAGGTGGCTGGAAACACTGTTTTGCTAAATCTCTGGCTTAGATCTTCTGGCCAGGAAGACCCACGAGAACCTTACTTTTTGACATACATTAGTCATTGGCCAGAGGTCTTGGTGACAGTTCTTTAAATCCTAAATAGTTTTCTTTGGGTTATGTAAAGCCTATCAAATTCATTTAAGTGTGAAACATGGGAACAACGGAATTCCACTGAGCGATATGAAAACGTTACAGGTTCAGTACTTCCAAAGGAAGAAACCTCCAAACCCAAAAAAGAGTAAATATGAATTTGTATTTTTGAAGAATGTGAAACAATGGTGTTTGCTTAATTGCTCATTTTGTATAAACTTAATATTGTACTTTAAAATATCTGCTAAGAAGTGAAAATTTAACTTTTTGGAATTGAAAAAGCAATATTAAATACTAATGAGATCCTAATTAAATGCTTATTTAAATCTGGTAGTTATCTGTGGTATTTCTTCCCAACCCTGCCCCTGGTTGACAGTTTTAAACCAATCCCCCCCTCCCAGCCATCAGTCTTAGAGATGGGACAGAAAGGAAAGGTCGGTCACCAGGAGAGTCTGCAGGTTTCCTTTTAATCAAGGCTCTGCTAAAAGTGTTTCTGTGGGACTTGGAGCCCCCAAAGCATGAAATGGACATGTAACACCACCTGGATCCCCCAAAGCAGGCCAGACCACTCTGGCAAGCACTGCTGGCCTGCCAAAATCCGGTCATTAGACTGGGTATTCCTTGGCTACATTTCAAAGCTCAGCACTGCCTTCAGCTAGGATGAAGTGGGATTGAACCCAGCTGCTAGCAGAGCTGCCACCCTAGGCTGAGGGCCAAGTTCCAGCCACTGCCAGTGAAGGCTGGCCCCTTTATTGAAGGCAGTTGTTTAGAGTCCAGCCACCAGCCCCGGGGAGGGAGAGAACTCAGGGCCACCGGCTCGGGAATGGTTAGGGCTCCGCAGCTCCATCGCCAGCATCCTTTGGAAAACCACCTCTGGCGGAGACAGCTGGCTGTGGGGGCGCTCCAGGTTTGGCTGAGATATTCTGGTTGGAAGAGAAAGGAAAAAAAGTGAGACTGGAAGGAAAGGCCTTGGATTAGGCCCCGAAAGGATATGGCTACTTGGCATCTGGACAGCTCTGAACTTTTTCAGAGCCTCTCGCCCTATGAAAGGTGGGAGGTAAAGCTGGGGGCCGCTTTCACCCTCCGCGGGAAGCTAGGGCTTAGCAAATCTAGCCAGTGAATAGTCCCACCTCCCAGGCCCAGCTCGGGGTGGGCACTAACCCCGCCACCCGCCGGTTCCGGGCGCCGGCGGCCCAGCTGCCGCAGCATCTCCTCGCAGGCGGCGATGGTGTCCAGGAGCTGCCGCTGCCGCTGCTCCACCGCGTCCAGCAGCTGCTGGGCGCGCTCATCCCGGGGCGGCTGCGGGGGTGGCCTCCCGCCGAGCCCCAGCGCCGCTTTCCCACGGTCCACGCCGGCAGCCTCCCTGCCCGGGAGAGAGCGAGAGACAGACGGTCAAGGCCGGCGCTGGCGGTCCGAGCCCATTCCTCCCGCCCCGACGGGCCCCGTCTCACCCCCGTGACCAGTCTGAGCCGGGGCCCCATTCCATCTCCGCCTGCGCGGCCCGACCACCGCCCCCCTTTCGGCCGCCCCCCCTCCCCAGCACTGCGCTAAGGCTCCGCAAAGCTGCGCCCCGCCCCGTCCCGTCCCCACCGATCTCCTTCAATCCTCCTGGGGGTCGTGGTCCCTTTAAGTTGTCCGGCGCGGAGGCGGGGCCGAGCCTCCTGGACCGGAAGTTGACTGGGCGCGTCACTTCCTCCCGGAAGCGGGCCTAGGCGGATGTCTCCTGCGCGTCCCTGCAAGGGGCTGAGGGCCGCGGTGGCTGCCAGCGTGGGGTTGAGCGAAGGGCCGGCGGGCTCCGCCCGGAGCGGCCGCCTCCTCCGCCCTCCGAGTCCCGCTCGGGCGGCGCCGGGGTGCCGGCTGTTGCGACTCCCGGGGAACGGGGCCGCGCGGTCCGCAAGCCCCGAGCGCGCCGGTTGGACCGAGGCGCTGCGGGCTGCCGTGGCCGAGCTGCGCGCCGGCGCCGTGGTGGCCGTCCCCACCGATACGCTGTACGGCCTGGCCTGCTCGGCGAGCTGCTCGGCGGCACTGGGCGCTGTGTACCGCATCAAGGGCCGCAGGGAGGCCAAGCCGCTGGCCGTGTGCCTGGGCCGCGTGGCCGACGTCTACAGGTAAGGCCTCCCCGACCCGGCCCCGCTGGGGGCGGCCCCGCGGGAGGGGCTTCCGGTGACAGGCTTGGGAGACTGAGGCGCGGAGAACGGGAGGGGCTTGTCCAGGCTCACCCAGGAATCCGGAACTGGAAATGTGTGCGGAGCACTCGGCGTCTGCCAGCCCCGAGCGAGATGCTGGGCGCGGAGATGAACGGGGCAGGCAAGGTCCCTGTTCTCCCGGCGTTTTTGTGACTAATGGGGGCAGTCCCGCGGTTAAATAAAAAAGGAAAGAAACACACGGCCGTTTAATTTAAGAGGGAGGGTTTTGAAAGTCTGGACTAGGACCAGCAGTGGCCCATCATTCTTGGATAGATCTGTGCCCCCTTTGTTTCCCAGGTACTGTCATGTGAGAGTACCCGAGGGGCTTCTGAAAGACCTATTACCAGGACCAGTGACCCTGGTGATGGAACGCTCGGAGGAACTCAATAAGGACCTGAACCCCTTCACTCCTGTGAGTCAGACGTTCTCATGTCTCCAGATGCCTGCCGTTTGGCCGTCACAAGCGTCCAGGCTGGACCCATTCCCCAACTCCTTCCATCCTTTCTCATGATCCCCTTTCATCTTGCTTCATAGCTTGTAGGCATCCGTATTCCAGACCATGCCTTCATGCAGGACTTGGCCCAGATGTTTGGGGGACCTCTTGCTCTCACCAGTGCCAACCTCAGCTCCCAGGCCAGTTCTCTGAATGTCAAGGTGAGAATTTCCTAGTCCCCCTTTCCAGAAATGTCACCAGGCCAAACACAGTTTTCTCTGAACCAGTGGGGGTGGATGGTTGGCTGGAATTACCTGGCAGGGGAGTCTAATGGTGGGAAGTCAGCCCAGTTGGCAGGGGTTGGGTTGGAGGGAATCCAAGTTAAAGAATCTTGGAAAGATTTTATTACAAAGTTTGAGAAGCAAGGGGGAGAATTGGTGTTTTCGTCTTATCTTTTAAATAAGAAACATTATAATTGTTTTCCCCTTTTTGTAGGGGTAACAGTTATCAGAGAATATGTTAGGTGATAACTCTTTACAACAAGTGCTATAAAGAAAGTTAAGGCTCCAAAATCACTTGTCCCAGGGACTCCTGACCATGTTCTTTTACCTTTGCCATAAGCCAAGTCAGAGAAAGGATCATCCTAATCTGTGTTAGCTGTGTAGCTTAGAACAAATGAGGACACAAAGCAATTTAACTTACCTCAATGTTTTCTTCTTACTGAACCGAAATGTAGAACATAGTAAAGTGATGGGGTTTTCCATGCCCAGACCTAGAGAATGGGTTCAGGAGCCTTGGAAAGTGAGAGCTCGGCATCCCTTCTTATTCTCAGACTGCAGGCTTTTACTTGGTCCTAGTGGCTGTACTCAAGGAAGCGGGGAGGGGGATGGCGGGAGGTATTCTTCCCTTTTCAGGAGGCAGTTGACCTATCCAACTGTATTCATGACTCCCCTATCCTAGATTCCCCCAAATGCCACTGTGGTGTCTCATAAGGGGTGAAGGCAGGGATGGGGGGGAGTGGGCAGTGCTCTAGCTCAGAAAGGAGCACCCTTGGGGGAGTCCACCCTGTGTTCCTCTTTGTATGGTGACCCAGCATTCCACTGAGATCCAGGATCAGAGTGCTAGAGCTGGAGGGACCCTTAGGGACCACCTAGTCCAGTTCCCTTGTTTTACAGCCTGAGATAAAGTAACTTGAATGTAACCACACAGAGGTTGGATGGAAAGTCCAGGGTAGAGCCCATACCACTGGGCTTCCACTAGGACTTGAGTCATTATACTTATACCTCCCCAACAGAAACGATGTGTAGGATTTCCTCCTGGCACAGCAAGGTATTCTTTGAGCTCAAGATAGATGTTTCTTGGGGTACTAATTGTGGGGGGAGGGGGCTTCAAACCTCATAGGATGCAGTGTCCTTAGCATAGCTGACCTTAATTAAATGAGGTACCTTCCCCTGCTCAGAGGAATGTGCCTCCTGTTTGTGGATTGCGTAGCCTTTGTCTCATTTATGAACCCTGCCTGCAGTGCGACATCGTTGCAGATGCCAGAAGTAGTGCTCATGCTTCTCCTCTCCTTAGGAGTTCCAGGACCTCTGGCCTCAGTTGTCCCTGGTAGTTGATGGCGGACCAATTGGGGATGGCCAGAGCCCTGAGTGTCGCCTAGGCTCAACTGTGGTTGACTTGTCTGTGCCTGGAAAGTTTGGCATCATTCGTCCAGGCTGGTGAGTCTCTTTCCTATGGCATGGAGATAGAATTTGAGGGCAGTTGGGAGATGCAGAAAAGGCCTTGACAAAATAAAGGTTGTCACACCCTCTTGCCCTGACAACCTTTATTTGGAGTAGTGGGGGGAGTGAGACTAATTTTGCTGGTGTTTGCTGGCTTTTTCAGGATTCAAAAGGATTCAAGGGTTTGATGAACAGAGTATATAGTAAGACCAGAGAGTTTAGAGCTCCCTGATCACTGGACTCTGCTGGGCTTTGGGAAGTCAGACTCTGAACTGTCCTGCATTTCCTCCTCAGTGCCCTGGAAAATACTACGGCTGTCCTCCAGCAGAAGTACGGGCTGCTCCCATCACATGGATCCTGCTTCTGAAACTCGGGAGGCAGGAGGGCCAGGGTGATGCTGGACACTGTGTGTCTGTCCACTGGTGGCTGGCAAGGCCTCATTTGCAGAGGCCACTGGGGCCACAGCTTCACTGGATCTGACACTTTTAAGGCAGTTTGTCTTTCTGGACACTGGACCAGGCCCCAGCAGCTGCTGGCTCAGCTTCACGCCTGGGGGAGGGGGCTATATTTATTATCTGTAATTTCGTATGTCAGTCAAAAGCCAAATAGAGACTTTAAGAACATTTCTAGAATGTTCTTATTCTGGTCAGTCTTCTTTCCTTTCTCTCCTTTTTAAAGTTTTGAAATATAATTTAAATTACATTTGGAATCTAGTATGAGGTGGTGGCATTTAAGGTCCAAATGGCTAGAGCGCCAAAAATTGGTGCTGTTTCAAAGTCTCAGGTGACCAAAGGCGTGCGTTTTGTGCTCCTCCAGCTGGACCAGGTTAGCATAAAGATTATAGAGCCACAGGCCAAACACTCTTTCCTCTGAACTAGGGGCTGGTGGTGTGGCCTGCTGTGATTGCCTGGCAGTCGTCATATTGGTCTGATGGAGGAAGTCAGCTCAGTTGGCAGGGAATGGGATGAGGGGTCCAAATTAGAGAGTATTGGAAAATAAATCTCTACTATCTCTTTCAGACAGTGACTTTTCTTATTCATAAAAAAATTATAATTATGCTTATAATACCTTTATTTAAATCCAGTGTCCACTCAGCAGCCTTTGTGTGTATTCATATGTATACCAAGTGTTAAACATTGTTATTATCGGCCATTTGAACTTTGTTTTTCTTTGATAGAAAATAATGCTGCTATTAAACATCTTTGAAAATGGTTTGGTTTTTTTCTTTGGATTATTTCCTTAGGGTAGGATTACTAGGTCAAAGAGTATGAACATTTTTATGGCTCTTGATACAGATTAGCCTTCAAGAGAATTGAATCAGGTTGCCATCAGCGACATGAGAATTGCTGCCCCCGCCCCCTGGAGCATTGCCACACTTTTAGTATTTTTCAGAGTGTATATTTGTGTAATCAGGCCTCAGCGTTACTCGCTTCTGTAAATTACTACAGGTCACCACATCTAGCCCTTTTCACCTGCCCCTGCTTGCCTTGGTTTCCCCAAGAAGTCACAAGCAAGGTGATCAAGCCTACCCTGTCCATCAGTGTGATTTAGTATCAGTTACCTAACTGCAGCTGGGAGTCCCTTGTACCAGTAGGGCCCACTACCTCTCCTCTGCTTTGCACGCAGTTCCCAGAATTGGGATTCAGTCTTGAGCCCATAAACTTCTCAATGTAATGGTTCCCATATACATATTTTCAAGAATCTTGCCAAGGTGGTGTCCCAGGACCTGCTTTGAGTGTCTCTGCAGTTAGCACATTACATTTATTTGTAAAGAAGCTATGGTTTGTGCCCTGGCCGGTTTGGCTCAGCGGTTAGAGCGTCGGCCTGCGGTCCTGAGAGACCCGGGTTCGGTTCCTGCTAAGGGCATGTACCTCGGTTGCAGTTTGTCCCCGGCCCTGGTCGGTTGTGCGGGTGGCAGCCACTCGATGTGTCCCTTTCACATCGATGTTTCTCCCTCTCTGTTCCTCTCTCTCCCTCCCACTCTACCTGAGCAAAAAATGGAAAAATGTCCTCGGGTGAGGATAAAAAAAAAAAAAAAAAGAAGCAATGGTTTGTTAAATATTCCCTCTAGAAATCTCATTTACTAATTTGTTTGTTTTTTATCCTCACCCAAGGACATTTTTACATTTATCTTCAGATAGAGGGGGAGGAAGAGAGAAACATCGATGTGAGAGAGACGCATCTAGTGGCTGCCACCCACACAGCCCCAAGTGGGGCTGGGGACAAACTGCAACGGAGGTGCATGCCCTTAGCAGGAAACGAACCTGGGACTCTCCGCTCTGCAGGCTGATGCTCTAAACCGCTAAGCCAGACTGGCCAGGGCTGTTTTTGTTTGTTTTTAAATGAGTCATTTAATCCTCATAACTTGTTTACTAATTTCTTAAGCAAACTCACACTTCATTGTGCTAACACTAGCCATCTCATATGTCAATTTGTGAGAATCTGACTAAGGGTTCAGAATTTGTGAAGTCTTAAAGAGAGCAAGAGGAATGTTTACTTGAGAATACCACATCATTTAATTTTTACAAATCACAGTAGTACTGAAAATGGCTCTAGTGAATGGGCCTCATTCCATTTAGGCAGCTAAAGGGAGGGAGCTGTCCTAGTCCTCTCCCTGGAGCTAAGTGTTCACCCGGGGAAAACGGAGGCTCGAGCACAGAGGTATTTTCTTAGAACCAGAACTCCCAGCAGTGGGTAAAACTGCAAAAAAAGGAAAAACCTATAGCTCTGCTTTAGCACTAGCTACAAGGCCATTCCAAATAGGGGAAGCTGGATCCTGTAGGTCAGGAAGACGAACTATTCCTGGTCATTTGTTCCCAGCACATAGTAAGGGGCTCGGTCTGTGTTGACTGGATGTGTGAATGCTCAGGATTATTTCCTGAAAATCAGGTCCAGGAATCTACTGGGAATAACTTAAACCTAGAATTTCCCTCTTAGAAAGTCTCAAATATGGTCCCCTAACTTGGACAAGAGACGATGTGGGAAGGAAGCCTGAAGAGGAGACGGAGGCTGGCAGAAGGAGCAGGGAGCATGCTAGCCCAGAACCCTGACACCCTTCTAAGAGCAGTGGCTTGGCCGCCACTAGACCACACCAACCTGCCGAGCTCAAAGCTGGAATGGGATTATTTTGAAGTGTTCTCACTGAGGATGTGAAGCTTCCCTGGGCTAAGTCCAGTCACCGGCCAGCCTCTACAATTCCCTCTGGAACTCTGCCCACCCTCCTGTCACTGCACAACAACCCCAGCACCACTTGCTTGAGGAACAGGCTCTGTTCCTACATGGGCCCAGGCTTGATGGCCCACCCAGAGGCACCCAGCTGCTGACTTGGAGACAGTGCCTACGCCCCCTAGCTGAGCCCACATGGGGACAGCATTCCAGTGCGTCTGGGACATCAGCACCTCATGCCATCTGTAGCCCCTCACATTAGCCACTGCTCCTTCTCTTTGATGAAGTGCTCAGCCCAGCGGCGAGTCAGCTCTAGGTACAGGCTGGGCTGATGAGGCAGGTAGTCCAAATACAGGCGAGTTGGCGTCTTCTTGGGAATGGCCTTCTCAATCTGGGTGCCCTCGTGCCACTCATTGAAAGAGGTGATGGAGATGATCTCGGGCCTCACTGTCAGGGCTGCCTGCAGGGCTGTCTCATAGTACTTGCCATTGACCCTGTTCCGCGTGTTGTGGTTATTCCAGGGCCGGATGCTGGTGTCAATGTAGCCGGGCCCCACACTGGGAATGAACATGAGGTTGTTGGCATCGCAAAAGTTCTTCACAGCTTTCCAGTTCTGATGCGAGGAGCCAAAGGAGAAACCGTTGGAGGCAAAGTAGGTGTACATGCCATCAAATCCGGCGGCCAGGATGTCGTGGGTGTGGCCCTCCTCCACGAGCAACGCTATGAAGACCCCATCATAGGGGGTGTTGCGGATTGAGTGCGGCCCATTTGGTGTCAGGAGGTGGGCCCAGGCCTCAGGGGTTGTTAGGTATGAGTCATAGATATAAAAGAGTGGGAGGCTCTTACCCATGCTGTTCTTATAGCGGTAAAATGCGCCATGGGAGCCATACCTGAGGAACAGGAGGAAGAAGAGCTTGAGCTGGCAGCCTAGGATAGGAGAAGCCAGCACAGCTGTGGGACCAGCCATGGATGACAGCTTTCCTGAGGCCCGAGCACAATTTTGGATCCAGTCAGGCTCCATAATTGGCCTGTCGTGCCTCTAAGCAAGAACCTAGTTCCCTTCCTCCTCTCCCCAGCCTTGTCATTCCTTTATTCAAGCCTCACCTCTCTGCCCTAGGCCAAGCCACCACCATCTTCCATCTGGACTGCAGGCTCCCACTTCTGCCTATTTATAACCCATTCTCTTGTAAAGCCTACATCAGATCTGATTGCTCCTTACCAGGACCTGCAAGTCCCCACCTACTTGATCTGGCCCTGCCCTCCTCCATTCCTGCTATTATCCCCATCTGTCACTACACTCCAGCTACACTGGCCTTTCTAGTCTGCTGTCAGGCTTGTCCCATCCTATATCCCTTGGATCTGACAGCCCTCCGGCTGGAAATTTCTGCCTGCACCTGATTTGCAGAGCCACCTCTTCATTTAGGTGTTAGCTCGCGTGTCATCTCCTCAGAGAGCTCCCTTGACCACCCATTCTCAAGTCTTTTTTTGGACACACTCTAACACAACACCTCGCTTTATTCTTTTTGTTTTGTTTTGTTAATCCTCACCCAAGGATATTTTTCCATGGATTTTTTTTTTTTTTTTTAGATAGAGTGGAAGGGAGGGAGAGAGAGAGAAACATTGATGTGAGAGAGACACGTCAACTGGTTGCCTCCCGCATGAACCTAACTGGGGCTGGGGATCAAACCTGCAACCCAGGTACGTGCTCTTGATCAGGAATTGAACCCAAGACCCTTTGGTCCATGGGCTGACGCTCTAACTGCTGAGCCAAATCGGCCAGGGCTGCTTTATTTTTTATTATTTTTCATAGTATGGATCACTCTTCAATTTCTTGTGTGTGTTCTCTGCTCCATTGTACGCCCTACACACACTAGAATGTAAACTTTGCTAGTCCTACCCATTACTGTACCATGGGGGCTTACTTAGGACAGAGCCTAGACACCTACAGGCACTCAACAAGTAGTTATGAACGAATGACATGTGCAAGCTCTGTACAAGCCACTTTCACACCATTACCTCATGTGACTCTCACAAGACTCAAAGGTTAAGGGGCTTGCTTTTGTTGCAGACTGGAGGCTGCAGAACCAAAATTCAAACCCAGGTTGCTGATTCTAAACCCAGTGCTTTCTTACTATGAAATAACTGCTTGGGCCCTGGCCGGTTTGGCTCAGCGGTTAGAGCGTCAGCCTGCGGACGAGAGAGTCCTGGGTTCGGTTCCTACTAAGGGTACGTACCTCAGTTGCAGTTTGTCCCCGGCCCAGTTGGGGTTGTGTGGGTGGCAACCAGTCAATGTGTCTCTCTCACATCAATGTTTCTCTCTCTCTCTTCCTCCCTCTCTCCCTCCCGCTCTATCTGAAGATAGATGTAAAAGTGTCCTCAGGTGAGGATAAAAAAATAAAATTACTGCTTGGGACATAGCCATTCTGCCCTTGTATCTCTTGGTCTGCCCCTCCAAACCTTTTATCTCTACTCCAGTTTTGACCCCCACCAAAATCCATGCCCCAGAGCAGCCTTACGTGTCAATGATGTACTTGATGTTGTCATGCAGACTGACGTCATCCCGGCCCTTGTAGGGTTGGATGTGGAATGCCACCTGCCACAAACAGGAGATACTGGTCAGGTGAATATCTGTCCAGGGGTCACAACCTGTAAGGCTCATGCTCGAACAATGGCCTAGAGGAAAGGCTGAGTTCAGAAGAGGGCCTGGCAATGGTGGGCACAATAGACGAAAGCAGCCACTGCCCTCAGGGCCAAAAAAGGGGACAGGAAATTTGCCCACCTCTCACAGCTGGGCATCTGGGAATCATGCTGAGGGGCTGTGGCAGGATGGCTGATAGTGACTGGCACTAGATGCCTAAAACTATGAGACAAAGTATACTGAGGCGGTGTTGACGGGGAAATGTGCTATGACCTATAAAGTGTGTTGGTGATGGGCTCAAGAATGGGAATGGGGCTCTTCTTCATCGTTTTGCTGCCACAGGAGGGGGGAATGACTGATTTGATTGGTACATTTGGGGGAAATAACTGGACATGCTTAGCTAAGCGCCCTCATTCCTCTTGAAGTAAGCCTACTTGCTGAGAACTCATGTGCTCCGCCAGCACTGCCTCCCAGTCGGAAGCTGAGGCTGGAATTGTCTGTGGGCCCATTTGGCCCTTGTCTGCACTCTATCCAGAGTCAGGGTCTCCAACTTAACCTCCATTGTTGTGGTATTTAGTCTCCCATTTCTCCTGCGTAGGGTTGGGGGTTTGGTGGATGAACAAAATGTAACCTTGAGGTGTGCATTCTCACAGCCTGGCCAGCCAAGGATCAAAGTATGCAAGAGAACAGATAAGGTATGCACAGATGGGTTGGAACACTGCCCTGGAAGTGCCAATCAAAGTATGCATGAGAATAGATAAGGTATGCATATTGGGTTGGAATGCTGCCCTGAAAGTGCCAATTGGGTTTATGGCCCAAGCGTGAATGTTTGTTATGTTTCTCCGATGAAAAAGAGAGACAGCTGGGACAGGAAGAATGCTGGGCTTGGCTATCAGGTCAGCAAAGAGGCTAATCTCAAGGACTTGATTACCTAAAACACAGTGTAACCTAGGGAACCACTTTGAAAATAAATTGGGCTGCATCCAGAAGTCAGGAGCAATTGCTACCTTGCAATGCTCCCCCTCACTCCAAGCCGTGTCTGCTTATAGTTCATTGCGCTGCGGAGAGTCAGCACTCCTATATTTAGTTTTCCCAACGTTTTTTCAGAATTGAATAAAATAAGAGTGACACGGGCAGTATTTATTAGAACCCCACCCCAACACCACACTTGCTACTTATTTGCCATAGCTTGGCTCATGCCAAGAACTTGGGTGGAGTCACTATCCTTATGGGCAGAAGAGGGAAAATCTCCAGAGTGGGCCAGAGGGCACTTGATCTCTTCTTGAACACTCACCTGGATGTTGTATTGATGGGCAGTATCCAGAATGGCAGGCACCAGGTCATCTGAGGGTTCCCCATTATCATCAGCCATGCCAGGTGGATACCAGGACAGGACCAGGACACCTGAGACACAACACGAGTTACTTCAGAGACACACAGTATCCCTGCACCAGAGATTTCTTTCCTCACAAACCATCTCCAGCAGCAAAATGGTTTCTGAGTGAAACCCCAGAGCAAGGCTCCTGCCACATTCACTTCCTGCAGAGGTCAGATTCCTTTCAGGAGCCTTGGCCCTGGAGCTGTCCTCGCCCGCGGTGCTGAATCGCAGCGACTGGGGCAACCTTAACGCACCAGGTCTGGAAGGAGCCTGAGAAAAGCCGGTTGGAGCCGGCTTTTGCTTACAGTACCAAGTAGTAGAACAAAGGGAAATGGGTGGACAACGCCACACCCACCCAGAAGCCACAGTCCCATCCCTGATAAAGAGGAACACGTCTGAGTTCCCAAAGAAGAAGAGACCTGAACAGAGAAGTCGTCTGATTCTTTCTGGGGAATAGCATTTGTCTAGACTGTCTGCCCCTGTGGACTGTAAAATCCTGAGGGATGGACTTTGAGTTATTTTTCTGTGAATACCTTCCCCCAATATCTCTGGCATTAAATTTTCCCCCTCACTCACTAATCATTTCCAGATAAGTTGAAATGTACTGTAAAATCCAGCAGACTTCAGTGACAAAATCTGAAACAGGTGAGCCCCCACTCCAGCCTGCCTACAAAGGAGGCTCCCGTAGACCTCTTTTCAAACAGAGACTTGAAGAAAGGCTCCCGAACCCCATCCTGCAAACAGCAGAGTCCATCATGCAACGTGGGCAAACTTTCCTTCCTGCAGCCAGCAGAAGCAGGGAGGGCTGCTGCTCTATCTACCCCAGGCGCTACTCCCCCAAATCCCAAACTCCTGCGGGACCAGGACATCCAGGCTTCACTTACCCAAACCTAGAAACCTCAAAGACATAAAGACTCTGCCTCCCTCTCCTCACAGTCCCTACCTAGAACAGCTCTGGTCCAACCGCCTTCCACTGGTTCTCCCAGCAGCTCCGCCCTATGAAAGGGCCCTGAATAGTTGGGGGTCAGAAGGCAGAGGGGGGTGCGTCTGAACACTAGAAAGTGGGGCAGTGCCTCACGAAAGGGATAAGAAGCCGGGCTGAAGGGTGAGTGGGGCCAAAGGCCCGGTGACTGGGCCACGTGGAGTTGTGGTAGAGGAAGAGAGGTGAGGCTGGGGGACAGGGACGCCCGGGTTGGGGGGGGGGCACTCACCGATGGCGGCTTCTTTGAGCTGGGTCATATGCTCCCGCAGCACGTCGGGGTCCCGGGAGCTGTAGGGCCCCAGCTCCGGGTAGAAGCTGGAGCCCAAGTCGTCAGGGGGACTATGGCGGCCGCGGGGGTAGCTGGCCGAGATCTTGGGGTCCCAGTGCGGCACCATGACGTGGTCCCAGTGAATGTAGTGGCCCTCGCGCCGCGGGCTCCCATACCACGAATAGTAGAAGGCGTGCAGGTCCGAGTAGACGCGCAGACTCTGCCCAGGGGCGGGCTCGGCCTCTGCGGGGGCCGGTTCCGGGGGACTGCCCGGGCCCGCGGTGCGGGGCGGCGGCGGCGGCGGCGGCGGCGCAGCGGGGGCGGCCGGGGCCCGGGGGGCGGGCGCGGGGAGCCCCTCCGGGCGTCGCTCGAAGGACGCCAGCTCCAGGCCTGGGCCCAGAGCCGGGAGTCCGTCCGGAGCTTTGAGCGTGCGCAGGCCCATAAGGGTGCCGAAGGCGAAGAGCAGCACCAGGAACAGCGCGATGCAGGCGCGGCGCCGCCGCCGGGCCATGGCGGCCCCTGCGCTCCTAGCGTCCGGCGGGCGAGCTCCCGGCGCGCCGCCCCATGGTTGCCCGCCCGGCTCCCGCGCGCCGCGTAGCCCGCGCGCGTCCCAGGGAGACGGCGGCGCGGAGCGCCGGGCGCGGCGTGGGCGGCCCCCGCCTCTCCCCCGCAGTGCGGGCGGGCCCGGCACACACAGAATGCAGGCGGCGCAGACCAAGTGGTCGCGCGCCGAGGGGGTGGGCGCGGGGGAGAGACGAGGAGTGGCCGAACTGCGAGTCCCCGGGCCGAAGAGGCAGGGCCCTAAATCCAGCCGAGCGACGCGCGGAGGACGTGTCGCCTTTCAGCCTGGGCGGCGGGGTGGAGGCGCCCGGTGGGGAGAAGGTGCCCTCCTTCCGGAGCCCAGGAGAAGGTCCGTCCTGGCGGCGGCGCTGAAGGGCGTGGGAGCAGAGGGCAGTCTGGGGAAGAAAGTGAGTGCTTCTGGTTGTCCTTCTCCCCCAGTGACCACTCTTTACTGACTTCACCGACCCCCTCCCTACTGATTTCAGTGACCTCTCGCGTTTGCCCCAGGTCCCCCATCCTTCGGACCCCTCTCACACACCCCAGGCAGCTTCTGAAGCCTGGGGAAAGAGGCTTCGGGAAACCCCTGGAGTCAGACACCACACATGGGCTAGAACACAGAAGGATGAAGGAGACCGTCCCTTGCACAAGGTCACATGCAGCAGGTCTAAACCCAAGAGTCAGGATTAGCTCGCCCGAGCTCCTCTCCCATCCGGACTGCCTGGTCTCAGGCCTGTTGTCTTCCGGAGCTGTCCGTCTGCCCTTGAGCAGTCTCCTGGAGTCGGTGAGGACTAAATGAGAGGGTTACCGTAAAGCATGTTTTACAGGGCCTGACAAAATTTGCTGTTCTTTCTGGACTCTGAGTGCCAAAGGACAGGCCCGGGTTGCGTTTTCCTTTTAAGATGTCTAGGGCTGCAAGAACAGGTCGGCTTCTCGGTTCCCAAGGCTGTTTGTTGAACCACTCTGATGTGATATTCTATAGACGATACGTCAATCAACATTGATTGAGTACCTACTCTGCATTATTCATTGTTATTCATTCAGAAAATAGTTTTACTCGTTGTCTGCCTCCTTCACTGGTCCATAAAGACAGCAACTTTGTTTCATCAGCTGCTCCGTCTGTGGTGTCTAAAACAGAGTTTGGCATAATAGCATGCACCTGATTCTTAGTTCTTAAGGAAATGAATTGTAGGAAATCCAGGAAGAGGAGGATCAAGATGGGGAAATGTGGGTAGGTCTGGAGCCCAGGAAAGTGAGTTTGAGAGAATTCATGGTAGTAAGTGTGAATTAGGTAGAATGCTTTCAGCTCCAAGTAGCAGATCTGATTCAAACTGGCTTACTCATTGTGGCAATGCATCATCTCATAATGCAGGAAGTCCAATGGTAGGCAGAGTGCGTAGATTCCACGTTCAACATGTCATTAGGAACCTGAGAGGTCTCCATCTCACTGCTCTGCTGTCCTCACCATTGACTTCATGCCGAGGCCGGCTCCATTCACATCACAAAAGCAGCCATAACTGTTCAGTCCAGGGCTAAACTCTGACTCACGATGAACCAAAAATAATGCCTGTTTCCCATTGTACCAATCATGAACACTGACCCAAGGGTTATCCATTACAATCCTTCTCTGGGATTTTTCTCTCTAATGCTGAGGATAGACTCAGTGTTTCTCTCTAAAGGTAATGCCCTTAGAGGAGAGGGAACAAGGGACAGAGAGGAACTTAGTGGTATTGGAGTCCCTGATTTTGGTTTTCCTTGGGATCTAGTTTCACTGTGAAACACTAAAAAAATATTTTAGTAAATGATCCTTTTATTCTAAGCAAGAAGAGTTCTTGGAACAGACTTTGTTGGTTGCCTATCAATCTCAGGCAGAGATCGAGAAAGGGACTTAGGAGCAGGGAGGTCATTTGGGATGTAACCCTAGGAATCAAGAGTGGAGAATTATGGAGAATGAGACAAAAAAGAAAAGCCAAACTAATGGTGCATTATGGAGGCTGCTGCTATAGATACTGAGGCCTTGGTTCCACCAGGGCTTCTGAGAAGTGCACAGATGCCTCCCAGAATGAAAAGGTGTGAGACTAAAGCAATGATCCACTGGCCCCCCTCCTCCACCAGCTGACCTGTTTCCCTAAGGCTGTTAACTTCCTTCTACTTCCGGTCTCCTTTGTGCCAGGTAGGCTCCCATGCTATCAGAGAAGGTTCTGAGACCAGCAAAAAGATAGAAAGAAAAACACATTGTATGTTTGAAGTGAGAGGTGAGTCTAGGCGTGCACAGAACTGTCCAACCTTACTGTGCTCTCATAACAAATTGCTACAAACTTAGCAGCTTAAAACAGTACAGACATGTCTTATCTCATAGTTTCTCTAAGTCAAAAATGTGGGCACAGGGTGGCTCAGCTGGTTCTCTGCCTAGAGTCTCACAAGACAAAAGACAAAAATCAGACTGTTGGCAGGACTGTGCTCCTTTGTGGAGGCTTTAGGAACAAATTCCTGTCCCAGATCATTGGCAGAATTCAGTTCTATGCACCTGTAGGACTGAGGTCCTCATTTCCTTGCGGGCTGTGAATTGGGGGTCTTTCTCGCCTTCTAGAGGCTGCCTGGATTTCTTGGCTCAAGACTCCCTTTTCACCTTCAAAGCCAGCAACTAGCAACATCAGGTCCAGTCTTGCTCACACTTCACATCTCTGTGACCTCCTCCTCTACCTCATCTCTCCTATCTCCCTCTCCTACTATTAAGAGCTCCTGTGATACATTAGGCCCAGTTGGATACTCAAGGAGAATTTCCTTATTTTAAGGACACTTGATTAATAGCCTTAACCCCATCTGCGAAGTCCCTTCACAGCAGTAACCTGATTAGTGTTTGAATGAGTAAGAGGACAGAATCTTGGGGACGGGGACATCTTTAGAATTCTGCCTATCACAGAAGCTGTTGTTGAAATCAGAGTATGCCAAGGGTGGCTTCCAAGGTGTCTGCTACACCCACTCTGCCAGTTAAAATGTGTCCAGCTGCAAATACAAAGGGAAATAACTAAATATGGCTTAAAACAGTGCTTTTCAAACTCTAATGCGCATATCAGTCCCGTGGAGATTTTATGAAAATGCAGACTCTGATTCAGCAGGTCAGAGGTGGGGCCTGAGATTCTGCATTTCCTTTGTACATTTTTTATTTTATTTTTATTTGACTTTAGCTAAAGAAAGAGGAAAGGAGAGAGAAGGGAAGGAGGGAGAGAGTGAGAGGAGAGAGAGAAACATCAATTTGTTGTTCCACTTATTTATGCATTCATTACTTGATTCTTCTATGTGCCCTGACTGGGGATCGATCCCACAACTTTGGTGTTTCTGGATGATGGTCCAACCAACTGAGCTAGCCAGCCAGGGTGAGATTCTGCATTTCTAATAATATCTCAGGTGGTGTGCTTTTGGTGGTTGCAGACCACATTTTAGGACTTAAAGTACAGTGGGCTTATTACTCCACATAGTGAGGTAGGTGTCTTTAGGTAGGCTGGTTTGGAGGCTGGTTAATCCAGAGGTTCAAAGGCACTGAGGCATCAGATCATCTTGTCTGTGGTTGTCTGGCCTTCCCGTTGTGGTTGAAAAAGAATAGAAACAGGTCCAAGCATCACATTTCCACCTGACAATATCCAGAGACAGAAGCGAAATGGCTGTTTTATATCCCTTTTAAAGAGTAAGATAAACTTTTCCAGAAGCTCTCAGTGACTTCCCATCATTTCGCATTGGCCAGAATGGTTTCATGTGTTCAAGTTTAAGCCAATCCCTTGCCAAGGCCATTCAGAGAAGGGCGAGTGAAATCAGAAAGAAGGGAGGAAATAAATGGGAGTTGGGTTATCAGCCAAGAATGTTTCCCACGTCCACCCATAGTCTGTTCCTCTCTTCTTTTTCACTATGTTGAAAGAACCCCCACTGGGGCAGGAGATGGCAGATTTACTCTGTGGAAAAGTGGAACAAGAGAGCCTCCTGACTCTGGGCACCGGTGCCAGCAGAGGTAGAGGTGAGGTGCCATGTTGAAATCCAAGGGGATAAATAAAAATATGTGTAATGAGCGGTCATAAGCCAGCCTCTAGAAAGTTTGCTCCAAGCAGAAGTCTAAGTGACTCCTCTCTGGAGAAAAAGAAAGACCCCTTGTGAATAATCCTCTACATACTGAAAAGTCAGCTTACTGCCTGATCAATCCAGAGTGAAATACATGACTCAGCAAACCTGCCCTTTGCATTGAGGGCCTATATATATATATATATATATATATATATATATATATATATTTGTTTCAAATGAATAGTAGTTAAACAATTATATAGTTTACAAAGTGATCTCCCGGATAATTCTAATACCCACTTGGCACCATACATAGATTGTTATTACAATATAATTGACTATATTCCCTATGCTCTACTTTATATCCCCGTGACTATTTCGTAACTTCTCATACCTTCACCTTTTTCACCCATTCCCCCTCCCAATCTGGCAACCCTCTGTTTGTTCACGTGTATCTATGAGTTTGTTTTGTTTGTCCTTCAGATCTAGCAGTCAGCTTTCTAAATGATTCCCGGACATTTAGTGTAAGCTTCTAAATGAAAAGCAGAGATAAAAACAAGCAAACAGAAAAGAAACAGTGAAAGAGCAAGAGCGACTAGATCAGAGGAAACAGAAATGATGTATTAGGCCAAATAAAACAAGCAAATGACAAAATACTGTCATCTGATATGTCAGAGATTTTGCATTCATGAAACAAGAACAGAGAACTATATAAAAGTGGGAAGTTGCCCTGGCCAGTTTGGCTCAGCGGTTAGAGCGTCAGCCCTTGGACCAAAGAGTTGCAGATTTGATTCTGGTCAAGGGTGTGTACCTTGGTTGCCATTGGGTCCCCGGCCCTTGTTGGGGTTGTGCAGGAGGCAACCAATTGATGTGTCTCTTTTGTATCGATTTTTCTCTCTTTCTCTGTCCCTCTCCCACTCTATCTGAAGGTAAATGGTAAATGAGGATTTTAAAAAAAGGGGAGGGGGAAGTGTTGATCAGAGAGCAAAAAAGAACTCTTGGAAATTAAAAACAAGAGAACTGAAATTTAAAATTTTAATAAAAAGGAAGATAAAGCCAAAAACTCTCCTAGGAAGTAAGGAAAAATAAAACCTGAAGATTGCCCAGCCACTGTGGCTCAGTGGTTGAGTGCTGACCCATGCACCAAGAGGTTGCTGGTTTGATTCCTGGTCAGGACACGCGCCCAAGTTGTGGGCCCAATACCCAGTGAAGGGCATGCAGAAGGCAGCCAACCGATGTTGTCTCTCATTGATGTTTCTATGTCTTTCTCCCTCTCCCTTCCTCTCTCTCTAAAATCAATAAAGAAAAAAATTTTTTTTTTAAATTGATGAGCGAGAGACATCAGCTGGCTGCCTCCTGCATACCCTCTACTGGGGATTGAGCCCACAACCCTGGGCATGTGCCCTGACTGGGAATCAAACCAGCAACCTTTTGGTGCATGGGATGGTCCTCAACCAACTGAACCACACTGGTGCAACGAAGTCGTAATTTTTTTCTCCTATGCCTTCTCTCTCAGGAAACCACCAAAGGACATAATGAGGAGGCAAGTAAAAAAAGGTGAGGAGAAACTTGGGTTTTGGTTAAAAAAAAAAAAAAGCTAACACAGAAGAAAAGCTTTTGGGGAGCCCCAGGACGATAGCTGTGTGAGTCCAGAGAACAGTCTGCCTTGGTAGGAGCAGGAAGACACCCAGGGCGGGCAGCCCAAGAATGACTGAGATCGACAGACATCCTGATATGTAAGCCCCTCCCAATTCCCCTCTCCTTGCCCCTGTGTGACTGTATCATTATTTTAGGTTAAATCACTAGTGGATACACTACACTGTATAATATTTTTACTGCTAAGCCAAGTGTGAACTATGATTACATTTCCTTTCCTGTACAATTTTTGTTTCTCCTGGAGTTAATAATTCCCTTTTGCCTCTCATTTTATTTGTGTTCTATATCATTATTGGTTGTTTTTCCTAAACTCTCCAACACAACTATAAAACTCCTTGAATACTGTTTTGTACACAGTTCCCCTGTTAGGATGCCTACCAGTAAAATGGAGTGGTCTGAGGACGGCAAGGGCTGCAGAGGAAGGCAGAGCAGGAGCAGGGGCGAGGGCGTGCCGGGTGGGGATGCGTTGTAATTTTTATTTTTATTTTTTTATTTTTTTTAATTTTTTATCCTCACCCGAGGATATTTTTCCATTTTTTGTACAGATAGAGTGGGAGGGAGAGAGAGGAAGGGAGAGAGAGAGAGAAACATCGACGTGAAGGGACACATCAAGTGGCTGCCACCCGCATGACTAACCAGGGCCGGGGACAAACTGCAACCGAGGTACGAGCCCTTAGCGGGAACCGAACCCGGGTCTCTCCGGACCGCAGGCCGACTCTCTAACCGCTGAGCCAAACTGGCCAGGGCGCGTTGTAATTTTTAGTAGCTTGATCAGGGAAGACCTCACTGCGAGGGTGAGCTGAAGGGAGAGAGGAAGGAAACCAAGCAGACACCTGGACGAAGAGTTCCAGGCTGAGGGAACAGCAAGTTCAAATTCCTGGAGACAGAAACACGCCTCTTCTAGAATGTTCCCTTGCATGTGTACTGCCACAACCCATTTCCCACCCAAGGGCACCCCAGTCTCTCAGGCACCCACATTCAAACCTCCGTCACTACTGGTGCACTTTAAAAAAAATTTTTTTTTTTCTTTATTGATTTTAGAGAAAGAGGAAGAGAGAGATGGAAACATAGATGAAAGAGAACATCGATTGGCTGCCTCCTGCATGTCCCCCACTGGGGATTGGGTCCACAAGCTGGGCAAGTGTCCTGACTGGGAATCGAACTGGTGACCTCTTGGTGCATGGGTTGCCACTCAACCACTGAGCCACACTGGCTGGACCTGGTGCACTTTTTAATTCCCAGTATCCAATGGTGACCAAGTCATATTGATACGACTTTCAAAACATTAGAATTCTTTCTCTTTTTCTATATTCCCACTGTTACCATATCAATCTTAGAATGATAGAAATGATAGATCATTAGGACTCCAAGGGCCCCTAGAGATGATCTGGTATAACTCTATCTTACTGAGGCCCAAACGACATTACTTCTCTAAACTCTCAGCCAGGTAGGTCTCTGGCGTCCCAGGCAAAGCTTGATTACATTACCCCACGCCTGAGTCCACCATGTGCCGGGCCCCATCCATTCTGCCTGCTGCTCACAACTGAGTGCTCCTTGCACACTGCCTTGTCCCCCACCCCTACCCGTCCTACAGTAGTGCTCCGTGGTCTGCCCTGGCAGGACTTTCCTCAGCTGCCCATCTGATATGATTTATTACATCTAAACGAACCCGACATTCAAGTTACATCAGTCTCCTTTCACTCTTCCTCAAACATTCTGTTCATGTCTGCCTGTAAGTCTACACTTCAACCTGTCTCTTTTTTGGAATAGCCTTTCTTTTTCCTTCCTGTTCAAATTCTACCCCTATCTTTCTTTTTTTTTTTTTTTTTAATCCTCACCCGAGGACATTTTTCAGTATTTTGTTGAGATAGAGTGGGAGGAAAAGACAGAGAGAGAAACATCGATGTGAAAGGGACACATCGAGTGGCTGCCACCCACAGGACCCAACCAGGGCCGGGGACAAACTGCAACCAAGGTACATGCCCTTAGCGGGAACCGAACCCGGGTCTCTCTGGACCACAGGCCGACGCTCTAACCGCTGAGCCAAACCGGCCAGGGCTCTACCCCTATCTTTCAAGAGCTCTTCCAGACACGGCTTCGCAGTCTGACAGAATGGAGCAGAAGCCCTGTTTTAGAATACTTGGTTGCCCACGACCACACTCCCATCTCCCCATCGATAATGCCATTCCCCATTTTACAGGTGAAGAAAAGGCTGAAGTAGGAGGAGACTGGGCTAGGGTTCAAGCCTGCATCTGCCTGTGCTCTTATTTTTTCCCCCTTAATTGATTTTGGAGAGAGAGTAAGGGAGAGGGAGACAGAGAAACATTGATAAGAGAGAACATTGATTGGCCGCCTCCTGCATGCCCCCCTCTGGGGATTTGGCCCATAATCTGGGCATGTGCCCTGACTGGGAATCGAACCAGTGACCTCTTGGTGCATGGGTCAATGCTCAACCACCGAGCCACACCGGCTGGGCTGCCTGTGCTCTTAATCATCGTGCAGTACTGTTTCCTGAACCTGGCGTAGTGGGTGCTAGTAAACGTTAGCTGAGTTGTTTATGAACTGTTTCATGTATGTCAGTGGCCTCATGACCCCAACTGACTGTGTCCTGAGCACAGTCGGAGCAGGAAAGTACCCCACTAATGAAAGCCCACCTTGTGCCTTTGGGGATACGACAGCAAGCCAATGTCACGGGCAGACCAGAGTTATGAGGGGCAGTGGACTCGGTACCACCGTCAGTAAGTGTGAGGAAATACCAGGAGGTACAATCAGAAATGTTGAAAGCAGTTGGCTCTGGGGAATGAAACTCAGGAATTGTGGACGGAGGTGGAGAGAAGCGGGGGATTTCTATTTTCATTGGAAGCCTTGTAGTACCATTTGCCTTTTAATACTACATGCAATATTACTTTGATTAAAAATGAAAGTGACTTTAACCAAATTCAGTGAATAAATGAATGGCCCTTTTAGAATTTCGAATGTGGAGGAAAGAAGGAAATATATGACAATAGCCATCTTATAGGTTTGTCCTAAGGATTAAACAACAACAAAAAGCCTTGAACACATTTGACACAGAACCAGCAGCAAGAATTATCGTGTTCGTGATGGGCTCATTAGACTTGAGAGATGTCACTTTAAGGACAGGCTTTAATAATTCGAGATCATTCAGGTCTCCACCAAGACAGAATAGTGCTATATTATCCCCTGACCCTCCTCCTGCCCCTTCTTTTCACCCCTTTCTCCAGATTTTAATTTCAACCCGATCCACCAGTAATTAGCCCCACCTACACCTCTGCACACTTCTACGTACTCTTTCTCATCATGCTTCCACTTCAGCCCAACCCTGAACCCCGAGAAAAGGGGGCAGTAAAATCTACAATCAGACTGTGTAGGTCAGAGAGGAAAGTAATTGACTTCTCTGAGACATTTAAGTTTCTAGGAAAGAGAGTTTGGAAGGAAATAGTGAATTATGTTATTAAAGCCCCATTTATTCAGTCATTCATTGCATTTCTATTGAGTGCATGCAAGGTGCCAAGCATAGTTCTAGGTACTGTAGATACAACAACAAGCAAGATAAACAAGCTTCGTGTCTCCATGGAGTTTACAATGTCACAATGACCAGAGCAGCCACTGAGGCAGGCCGAGGCCTCTGGCAAGGACAGTCATCTCTATTTGCTGCTGACCAGTTTAATGCAGTGGAATGAAATAAATGACATGAATCGTGTGCCTGCTCATTCACAGCTCCCTGCTTAAGTGGCCACCCTTATGCCATGTAACCCTGTTCCCCTAACCACAGCTTTTCGGACAAGTAACAATCTGACCCAAGCTAGGCAATTAGATTCTTTGACAAAATTAGCTGTGGGGAGATAAGTTGAAAGGCCATGCAGAGTCAGGAACCGGAAACCAGAGTAGGCACCATAACAAGTCCATGTCATGGGCAGGCCAGAGTTATAAGGGGGCAAGTGCTGTAAGTAGGCTGAGGCGAGCCCTCTGTCTACAAAGAGGAAAATGCAGCAACTATGCTATAAGAAGAAGAAACCAGAGAAAGATTTGACCCCAGGAAGAAAGAGAAAAAGAGCAAGCAGAAGACTTCCTTAAAAAGGATAGAGCAGCCCTGGCAGGTTTGGCTCAGCGATTAGAGCATCGGCCTGCGGTCCAGAAAGACCCGGGTTCGGTTCCCACTAAGGGTACGTACCTCGGATGCAGTTTGTCCCCGGCCCTGGTTGGGTCATACAGGTGGCAGCCACTCGATGTGGAGGATTAAAAAAAAAAAAGGCTAGAGCAGTTCTCTCAGTAGCTGACAGCCTCCAGACCCAACTCCGTTTCCTGCCAGGTTGTTCAGTTCATTCTCGGGAGATGAGTCCATCCACCCGATAACTCCTCTCCCCTTCACTGAGTAGGTTTAAATATTTCTATCTGTAGCAGACAGACCCTAGAGTGGTCCCCATGATTCCTGTTCCTTGATGTATACACTGCCCGCACCCCCCACCCCCCGGTCAAGATGGCTGCAGCAGCTCCAGGTGTCAAATGCAGACGTGACATACAAAAGAAGTGGGATTCTGCCTGGTGTGCATTTCTTTTACTAGGAGGAAAAACTTTTCCTAGAATCCCCAATTGAGAAAGCCAGGATTGCATCACATACCCACGCCTAAGCTAACCCTGAGACATGGAAGGGGCTAAAAATGATTAGCCAATAACAATTTTTATTCATCCCTGAATATGGGGATAGTGTCATCTTCTCTGAACAAAGGATTATAGTTGATGAACATCCAAACAAAATTAGGGATTTCTCAGGAACAAAAAAATATGAGTGGGACATGTATTGGGGTAGATAAGCAACATTGTTTACCTCACCAATGGATAAGCTTATTTTCTGTAAAAGTGTGTGTGTGTGTGTGTGTGTGTGTGTAGATAATATCATGAATGCTATATATCAATCTATTAATTGATTTAAATTTTTTTTTTTTTTTAATCCTCACCCGAGAACATTTTTTCTTTTTTGTTCAGATAGAGTGAGAGTGAGAGAGAGAGAGAGAAACATCGACGTGGAAGGGACACATCGAGTGGCTGCCACCCACACAACCCAACCAGGGCCGGGGACAAACTGCAACCGAAGTACATGCCCTTAGCGGGAACCGAACCCTGGTCTCTCTGGACCGCAGGTCGACGCTCTAACTGCTGAGCCAAACTGGCCAGGGCAATTGATTTAAATTTTGAAATGAGACTGTGTAGAGTGGAATGAATGGATATTTTCACTTTTTTTTTTTTTTATCCTTGCCCGAGGACATTTTTCCATTTTTTATTCAGATAGAGCGGGAGGGAGAGAGAGGAAGAAAGAAAGAGAGAAACATGGATGTGAAAGGGACACATCGAGTGGTTGCCACCCGCACGACCCAACCAGGGCTGGGAACAAACCGCAACCGACGTACATGCCCTTAACGGGAACCTAACCCGGGTCTCTCTGGACCACAGGCCGACGCTCTAACCGCTGAGCCAAACCAGCCAGGGCGATATTTTCACTTTTTAGGAAATTTTTATTAGTTCACATTACTTTGGTCATTTAAATTCAAGAGGACTGCTTCAATCTTGAAGTTGGCTGCTCAGAAATATAACTGAGATTTATTTTAGAAACAGTCAGAGAAGCATATGTTGAGGGATCCCACCCCCACCCCGGCCCCCAGGACAGTCACTCAGGTACCAGTGGCAAGTGTATTCCTACTGAGGATTTGGAGGCACGAAGCTCTCAGAGCCTGATGCCATCAAGTACTTAAACCATCCAACTCCCTCTCCTCAAAGCAGCCTTCACATCATAGATGGGCTTCCTGTGCATTTCCTTACAGGGGAAGAACTTGCTGGACATGGCAATGTGAGCATGCTGGCCCCCTCGACAGTTCCATTTCTCATCGTATATTATTAATACATTGGTTCTTTGGCTCAGATAGCAGGATAGGAGCTGAGTTAGTATGATCTACTTCCCAACCCCCATATATAGGCTCTCTCTTAGTACTGTTAAGTCAAGTTTATGAGCCTGGACCACGATGAATTCACCAAGGTAAATGTCACCTCTGAGGCCACTTGGCAGCTGGCCAGCCAGTCTGCCTTGATAATATTCCTGACTCTTCAGACACATTTCCTTCAGGCTCCTTGCTTTCTAGCCACATTCATCTCGAACGGGTGTCTCTTTCTTTGCCCCTCATTCTGCTTTTCTCTCTGTGACCATTTCTCTAATTCTCTCTCTTTTCTTACTCACCTCCTAACCTTCCTTTATCCTTTCCCTTTTTTTCTTTCTGTTTTTCATCATAATTAACCATGTAGATGAATAATAAAATATACCAGAACTATGTGCCCAGCACTGTGTTGAGCCACATATAAATTATATTCTGACCTCATTATAACTCTGAAAAATATTTTCATTCCTATTTTACAGAGGAGAAGGTAGAGGCTCATTAAGGCTATGCTGTGTTCAACAAGCTAAAGGTTTTCTTTGCTTACTTTTCAAAGTCAATAAATTAAATGTTTTCTGTTTCTTTTAACTTAGAAAATACAGTTTAAACATTTGTTTATAACCTCCATCTTTTTCTTGCTGGTGAGTCTCTTCTCCTAGAAAAGAATTCACCCTGATTGGAGGCCTGTGACTCCTTCCTGCACACTCAGGTCTGAGCTCCCCATGGCCTCCAGGTGGTGTGGTAACCCGCCCTCTCACAGAGACTTTTTTTCTTCCTCCACCCAGTTCCATCCCACCAGAGTTCGTGCCCATGCTGGGGCATCTCCTGGGCACAGACCCATCTCACCTAGGGAGAGTTAGTGTCTTGCCCACCTGATCTTGGCACACCTGTTGCTCAATTTGCTTTAGGATCTGCACACCCGGTGTGTACAAGTGTGTGTGTACTGTTGTGCCATCTGTGTACCCCTCTCACTCGCTGCAGTTCCACTCATGGGTACACTATAGTGGGGACATCAAGAATGCAATATTTATGGATTGCTGCATAATTCCTAAAAATGAATTAAACTTTAAAAGGGGGGGGGGAGAATTCACTCTAGACATGTTTATTTCTTTCTTAGGCTAGGGAGAGGGAGATGGAATAAGAGGAAAGAGACACATTGGAGATGTCCCTTTGAGCAGTAAAGCTCCCCATTGCTTGCTGCCTCCCTGTCCTCTTTCCTGAGAGCAGGGCTTGGCCCTGAGTTCTCTGGAACTAGCTTAGTCTTCGGCATGGAGGAGATGACTTGTTCTGTTTTTCCAGCTAAATGTACCTTCTGAGTTTGTATTTCTAGATTTATAACTTTCAGTAACTTGTTGATGGAGGCTGGGGTAAAGTTGGATCTGCTCCATGAAATACAACTTATCATTCTTTGGTGTTCTTCTCATTATCCTGGAGACAGTGAGGTAGAAATAGAGAGAAATATTCCTTCCATCCTACCTCAGACGGGGTCTGGAAGGAGTAGAAGAGAAAACAAGAATTTCTAAATTGGTTCCAGGCCCCTCTACTCCTACTCTAGGGAGGAAAGCTTGTCTCCTGGAGACTCGAATCGCTGGATGTCGGTTACAGGCTGGAAAGTAGGCAGTGGCCCTGAGCCAAGGATCAGAGGGAGCCGCAGAGAAGTCCCAAGTCAAGTTGAAAACAGAGGATCCCTACTCTGGTGGGTTCAGCACCATGGCCAGAAACCCACCCCTCCCTCACCCTCTTCCCCACCTCCAACCCACTTCCAGTGCTTGCTATTTCCGGAGGGATCTAACCTGTCCCTTGGTTAACTGGCCCCCAGCACTTAAAGGTCGCAATAAACCATGACTTAGTTTCCTTCTAAGGCCCTTCTGAACTTTTTTTAAATGTTGTTATTGAATTTTTTTTTTTAGAGAGAGAGAGAGAGAAACATCGATCAGCTGCCCCCTGCATGTCCCCTACTGGAGATCGAGCCTGCAACCCGACATGTGCCCTGACCCGGAATCAAACCAGGACCTCTCAGTCCATGGATGACGTTCAATCCACTGAGCCACACCATCTGGGCCCTTTCTAAATTTCTTTATGAAGTGTCTATTCCACAGTGGAGCAACTTTCATTAAGATCTGGCTGATTTGGCCCTGGCCAATTTGGCTCAGCGGTTAGAGCATCAGCCCGTGGACCAGAGAGTCCTGGTTCTGTTCCGCTGAGGGCAGGTACCTCGGTTGCAGTTTGTCCCTGGCTTCGGTTGGGGTCGTGTGGGTGGCAGCCACTCGATGTGTCCCTCTCACATAGATGTTTCTCTCTCTCTCTCCCTCCTGCTCTATCTGAAGATTGTCACAAAAAAGAATGTCCTCGGGTGAGGATTAAAAAAAAAAAAAATCTGGCTGATTTGCATATATCGGCACACATTGGGACTTCTCCGTTCTGTTTTTATTATTAATGAGTTGTTCAGAGAAAGAAAGACAAGGCTTATTTAACTACATACCCCCCCCCCCCGTTTCTAGGGTCTGAATCTGGAAGTGCCTGCAGGTATGTGTGGTGGGAGAGGGTGGGAACCAGACTCCCGACAGCCATGGGTTTGTGGGGCAGCCTATGTGGCTCTCCCCAGATAATTTTCCTCATAGGCTTGGCTCTGGACCGATCCTTGCAGCTCATAGGAAGTCTACTTTGTTTTAGTACATAGGGTCAGAACCTCTGTGCTGAAATCCCTGGAGCTCAGGTAAGCTGCCCTAGCTGGTGCCATAGAGACTGCAAAGGGGATGGAACCTGGTTTTGAACAGAGGAGTAAGGAGTGATGGAGTGAAGACTCATTTTGAAATAAAAGGAGTCCTGGGTCTCTAAGCAGCTTCTAAAAATACCATCTCCCAGCACTGGGGGGTGGGAGGGAAGGGGCTGGGGGAGAAGGATCGCGAGCGTGAGGAGAATGAAGATGGAAAGACTGTGGGGGTGTGAGAGTCTTTCAGGTAGATCTGATTTCAGAGGCCCCTGTCAGCATCCAAGGACTGGCCACGCGGCGTACCTCCTTCGGCTTCCTCAGCGGGGTTCAGTCTCCAGCGGTGTCCGAGGGAGCCCCAGCCCTTCCCGGTGATCTTTCTATCTGCTGGCAAAGGAGCCCAATTCCTCTCAGCCACTCTGTTTCTACTGCCCAGCAAGTATGTCTGAACAAGCAAGTGTGCTTGTAAACATACCACACACACACACACAGAAATTACATATGAAAGCAGCTTGTAAATGGCCAGTGCTCTACAATGCCAGAAAATTTCATTACACTCAATGCTTAAGGAAGTACGGACTGTGAGAGAAATAGGGCGATGACCCGCGTATCCTCAGCACAGAGCTTGGGGACCCAGTAAGTGTTGGTTGGAGGAGTGAGGAATACACACATACAACATGCACAGACACTCAGGCCACACAGGTCACATAGACACAAGACTCATATTCATTCTCAAGACTTCTTCAGCTACCAAAGGAAGAGGGGCTGGGTGCCCCCCAAAAAGCTCTGAAAAACCACAGGGTGGGTGGAGCTCTCTCCGTTCAAGTTCAGCCCAGCTGGCGGCGCTCAGTAGCCGCCTCCCTCGTCCTGGAGGGCCCCAACCCATCCCACACCAACGCTTTAAACCCTCTGCTTGCACATAAATGACCTTCACTAGATAGAGGTCGTGTTCCACGTTTCCTTGAGGCTTCTTCAGCGCCCGTGGAACTCTGCAGGGATTGCTCCGCCTCTCTCGCAGACGCCCAGTAGTCCTAGTAGCCACACTGCTCGCCAATCCCCTGGGGTGGGCGGAGAGGGATTATCAAAGGCGGAGCGCCAGACTCAGTAGACTAGGGACACGGTTGGTTGTGGACAGTGCTGCATGTGTCCTGGCAGCAAGAGCAAGAACCTGTGAAATCGATCGTTAATACAAAATCTACCACCGCCCATTCCAGCATCCACATGGTTCTCCAGCTTCGGAAGCATTGCTGGTAGGGTGGGACCCTTTCCCACTTTGCTCTCCGTTCTCGAGTAGCTCCCGGGGGCGGGCTTGGCCCCTTCCTCCTCCCGGGGTGTGTGTGTGTGTGTGTGTGTGTGTGTGTGTGTGTGTGTGTGTGACGGGGGCGGGGCGAGAAGGGGGCGGGATCGAGCCCTGAGACACCGGGAGCCGCAGTCACTGGAAGAAGCCAAGCAATGGGAGGTAGAGGAGCTCCCAGAGCTTGGGGTCAGGACATCAAACCCCTGCAAATCTTGGGAACAAGGGACCTCCCAGGCTAGCTCAGAGGCTGCAAGTGTCGCTGTCTCTCCGAGTTTCGCCCCTTCATAAGCCACGCCCACATTATCTACTTCTCAGTAACAGCGACTAAGGTTTAGTGCTCTGGGCTGTGGACGCCAGCTCATCCCCCTCCCCAGGAGTCCAGCCAGCGCTCAGCACTGCCCCACCCCCACAGGTTGAAGACTGGAGGGACCCCTTCCTTCCCCACTCCAGTTCGCTGTTCCGCCCCTGGTCTATGAAACTCCACCCCTCCATCCTCTGCTGGCGGGGATTGGTGGAATTCCAGCGGTGGTGCCTAGTAATTGGTCCCCATGGATGATGGTAACCGGTGAGATCCCGCCTCCAGCTGGCGCTGGGGTCTGGGGGCAAAGCTCAGCGGTGCTGGGGCTGGCTCGGCTTGAGCCGCGGCCGCACTGACAGCTCGGTCTGCGGACCATGGAGACCCGCACTGGTCCACATCCGCTGCGCCTGTTCGTTTGCCTGATGCCACTTTCTCTCGCGTTGCTTTTGGGACCCGGGAGGCCCGGGACCGCTGAGGAAGGTGAGGAGACTGGTGGCTGTTCTTGGAGCCTGGGATGCCAAAAGATAGGGGGCTGAAGAGCGGAAATGCTGGTTAAGGAGTTCTACGGAGAGACTGGAATCTGTATTGGGGTTTGAAGCAAGCAGGCAGCGGGTAGCAAAGAACTAGAGAAATAGGGGAAAAGGCGGCTAAGCAATGGAGAAGAGAGAGGAATTGAGGAACTTAGGGTCTGGAGACCTGAGAGGCAGGGGAAGAAAGAGACCAGGAACCCTGGGAGCCAGAGGAGCCGGTCCAGGGGCCGTGAGACGGAAAGGCTGAGCAATTGGAGGTGGGAGGTGTGGGGGCGGGGAGAAGAGAGGACAGCAGAGGAGAAGGGGGATGCGGAGGTGAAATTGGAGTATGGGGGAGGACGGACGCATCCCAAACAGCGGGGGCTAGGGGACTACTGTGTAGCCAACTGGAGATGGAAAGCTGCTGGGGGGAGGGGGGGAGGTTAGGGGTGGGAGCTGGATCCGGGAGCAGCCCGACTAGCTGATCCAGGAGCTGTCCGCAGTGCTGAATTCGGAGCGTTGACTACCCGGAGCGGTCCGCGTTGCCGGGTCTGGGGTTGCCGCGGTACCAGAGCCTGAGTGTTGTTGCATCTGATTCTGAATTTGGGGGAGCTGTACGCTCAGTTGAATCCAGAGGCGTAATATCCAGGTGCAGAATCCTGAGGAGTTGGAATTTGAGGCTTTAACTGCGAGGTTGGTCAGAGCACTGGATTTCTGATGCTTTCCAACATGCAATTTCTGATGTGCTGTCAGTTATACTGAATCCGCTGTTGGCGGTCCTGCTCACTGTCGCTGGTGCCTTTGGGGGGCAAACCTCTCAGAGGCTCTCACTTTGGAGCCCCATCCCCTCTCTTAAGCTCCAGATGAGAGATCTTACAAGATCTGTCCATGGCCTAAACTGCTGCTGTGTTGTCCAAACCTGTGCTTTTCTTGGACTGAGCAAAATTCAGACTGATGGGCTGATGCCTCCTGGGGAAAAAATAACTCCAAGCCTCTCTGGTGCAGGAGGTGTCACGGTTTTTGTACATAAAAGGACCACTGACATTCTTTCAGAGGCAGTGCAGATGACAGTCCCTGGGAAAGGGGCTGGCTGAGAAAATGAGAGATTTTTATTTTCCGTGCTGCGAAGAGGATATCTCGACTTTGTTTCCCCCAGAGGCCCTAGAAGTAAAAAGTAAACAGTTCAAGTATCCTTCATCCCTGGTGACCCCAGACCTCAGAAGAGCCCCTGAGTCTGCATGAATTCTGGGCTGTATACAAGAGTCCTCTGATACACACTTTTCCCCTCTTCTTGACACTTAGTTAAAATTTAGGAAACCTGTGAAGGCTGGTTGGGCCACTGACACCCCCCCCCCCATTTTATAGCCAACCTTAGAGTACTTGCCATAAACTCTTTGGCAGGCTGAATAATGACTCCTCCCAACATGTCCACATCCTAATCCTTACACCTCTGAATGCTATCCTAAATGGCAAAAGACTTTTCAGATGTGGTCAAGGATCTTGAGATGAAGAGATTGTCCTGGATTATTCGGATGGGCCTGATGTAATTGCAATGGTCCTTATAAATGGGAGGCAGGAAGGGTCAGAGCCAGAGAAGAAGGCAATGTGATGACAGAAGCAAAGATTGGAATGACGTACTTTGAAAATGGAGGAGGGGGCCACAAGCCAAGGAATCCAGGTAGCCACTAGAAGCTGAAGAAGTCAAGGAAATGGATTCTCCCCTCTGAACCCCCAGAAGGAACCCATCTTGCTGACACCCTGACTTTAGACCCGTGAAACTTACTTCCAACTTCTGACCTCCAGAACTATAAGGGAATACATTTCTGCTGTTTTAAGCCACCAAATTGTGGTCGCGTGTTACAGCAGTCACAAGAAACTAATACAAGCTCCTTCTCTAATCGTGTGGTTACCTCTCTCTGGACTCGAACTACTCACATACCCTCCTGAGGGTGTATGGAGTGGGAAAAACTTGTCTGTGTCCTTTGTTACATTCACCATCCCTTTAGTTAGCAAATTTACAGGGAACTCTCCAAAGAGTCCACCCTCCTGACCTTCTGGCATTCTGACATATCTGTTCTCCCCTCTCTCTAGTCATTCTCCTGGATTCTAAAGCCTCCCAGGCTGAGCTGGGCTGGACTGCACTGCCGAGTAATGGGGTAAGTGTAAACTTTCCCCTCCTGTCACTGGGATCCTGTGGTGGTCCAGGAGTCAGTCCCTTTAGCTCCCCATGGTTACATCAGATCAAAATACTCCCAGAACATGTGGTCTGCAGCAGCCCTGGCTTCAAGCCAGAGTTGCCTATTAGAAAACGTTGTCTTCAGTCAGACAGGGGAAAAAAAGAAAAAAAACATAAATGAGGAGAGAACTGGCTGTGTCTAGGAACAGAAATGTGGCCTCTGGACAGAGCCAGTGCTGGACAGTGCCTTGCACACAGTAGATCCTCCAAGCAGTGTTGTTGATCCATGGCTTGATAGAACAAGCAAGACTTGGAATCCTAAGAAAGGCTTGGAAACAGGGTCAGAGTGGGGAGATGTGGCCATGTGACCACAGCTTGGTGTCATGGAAAGGGCATTGGGTGCAGAGCCAAGAGACTCCAGGCACCATTCCTACCTCTGCTACTAACCCCATGGGTATATCTAGTCAAGTCCCTGTTACTATGGAGCTTCAGTTTCCCCATCTATAAAATTAAAAAATTGGACTGTTGTCCCCAACATTTCTCCTGGCTTTGCATCTTATAGTCTCAGGGGTGTGTATAGGCAGTGGTGGGGGCCAGCGTGGGTAGGCCGGAGAGGAGAATTCGAAATGATGGGTCAGGGGGGTTTCAGCCAGTCTAGCCTACTGGGGGCGCCTTGGCTCTGAGCTGCTTACATCTTTGCTCTTCCTCCTAAGTGGGAGGAGATCAGCGGCGTGGACGAGCACGACCGTCCCATCCGCACATACCAGGTGTGCAACGTGCTGGAGCCCAACCAGGACAACTGGTTGCAGACCGGCTGGATCAGCCGTGGCCGCGGGCAGCGCATCTTCGTGGAGCTGCAGTTCACGCTGCGCGACTGCAGCAGCATCCCCGGTGCCGCGGGCACCTGCAAGGAGACTTTCAACGTCTACTACCTGGAAACCGAGGCTGATCTGGGCCGAGGGCGTCCCCGCCCAGGCAGCAGCCGACCCCGCAAGATCGACACGATCGCCGCAGACGAGAGCTTCACTCAGGGCGACCTGGGCGAGCGCAAGATGAAGCTGAACACAGAGGTGCGCGAGCTCGGTCAGCTCAGCCGGCGGGGTTTCCACCTGGCCTTCCAGGACGTGGGCGCATGCGTGGCGCTGGTCTCTGTGCGCGTCTACTACAAGCAGTGCCGCGCCACAGTGCGGGGCCTGGCGGCGTTCCCAGCCACCGCGGCCGAGAGCGCCTTCTCCACGCTGGTGGAGGTGACCGGAACGTGCGTGGCGCACTCAGAAGGAGAGCCCGGCCGCCCCCCGCGCATGCACTGCGGCGCCGACGGCGAGTGGCTGGTGCCCGTGGGCCGCTGCAGCTGCAGTGCCGGATTCCAGGAACGTGGCGACATCTGTGAAGGTATCCAGCGGACTAGGGGGTGTGGCGTGGGAGTGTAGCGCGCAGGTGACAGTTGGGAGAGAGAGTATCTAGATGAGAGAGGCAGGAGGGGAGTGGAGAGGCTGTGGGCTGTGGAGCCTGAAGTCCTGAGCTTTTGTGGAGCTTCCAGTGGGTCCAACTAGGACCAATGAGTGAAGTTACTAGGAGGTGAATTTGACTCCAAATAAAGGGATGTTAGGGACCTACATTTCAGACTCTCCCACAAGTGCCTCACACAGGTCTTCTTATTTATTCATGGCAATAAAGGAAGTCGTCATTATCTCTATTTTACAAATGAGGAAACAGGCTCAGAGAGATGAACACACTTGCAAAGTTAGGAAATGGGGAACCAGGGTTTGAATCCAGATTTGCCCAACTGTCAAGCTCTTTCTGTTACACCTTGGTGGCTCCCCTATGCATAAGGAAGAATTTACAGCAGCCTGACCCTACTAGTTATTGGCTAGTGGGATTGGTTACATTATAGGGAATGGGCTACCTGTCACTGACAATGTGACAATATGCAAGTCAGAGGCTGGCAGGAGGATGGGGGGGGGGGGATAGATATTGGGAAATTGCTGTAGATGACTACTAATATCCCACCCAATTCTCTGAACTAGAGTCACTGTACTCCCTGGGGGAGACCCTCTGTGTTGGGGATTCTGTGCTTTCTTAGGTCTGTGGGAACACCAAGAACAGATCTTTCCTTCTCTTCCCAGATCTGTGGCTCTGAACACTGAGGGTAGGGATGGGGTATGGATATATGCACTTAATGGAGAAAGATAAAGTGATTTTTTTAAAAGCTCATGCCATTTTCTGGGTGCCAGGACAATAGAAATAAATCAGGCATAGTCTGTTATCACAATAGGGTAAGATATGCGCTAATAGAGGGATTAACAGTGGTGGGAAGACAGGGGAGGAAGTAACAGAACTTGCTCTCATACATTCAATACTAATTGAGAACATACTATCTGCATTTATTGAGGATTTATGATATATGTAGATAAATGTCACCATCTCTTTCCTGGGGGAACTTATGGTTTAGTAAGGGATTTGGAGACATGAACCTCCCTGAGATCTCCAGGTAGACTTAGGATCCACCTCCAGGCTCTCCAGTACCCACTGCAACCTCTATTTCTGTACTTACCCCCATGGTATGCAGTATTCTACTTATGTGTGTTTCCACCACTTGATTAGGAAATTCTTGAGCTCAGGCAATGGGTCATATTAGTCTCAGCAGTTCCAGTGTCCATAACAGGATATGGTATATGACAGGTGCCCAGTGGAAATGTATCAGATGAGTGAGTGGTTACCATGGGGTGTGATATGTATCAGCAGAGAACTGGGGGAGCCAGGAGAAGGAAAAACCTACTTCTAAGGGTGGAGAGAGTTGGTGAGAAGGCCTTTCTTCCAGGCAGACAAGAGCATGCTAAGTTAAGAATTGTGTGCAGAAGCATGAAGGCAGGAGAGAATGCAGTATGGCTGGGGCAGAGGGCATTTGGGGGTGGGAAGGGTGATGGAGCTGGAGGGGCATAGGGGCAAATCATGACTTGTCTTGAATGTTGGAATTAAGTTTAGACTTTATGCTTTAGACCACTGGGGTATTTGAAGTAGGGATCTGACATGTTCAGATTTGTATTTTCAAAAGATCACTCAAGTGGCAATTAAAAAGAAAGGACTGGAGAAGGAAGAATGAGAGGCCAGAAGATGAGGAAGGAAAATGATACAACAGCCCAGGAGAAAGAGCACAAGGTCTGAACTCAGGCAACAGCAGAGATCATTGAGATGAGGATGGTTGTGACAATGAGATAGCATCCACAACACTTAGTGACCGTGTGATATGGAAGGAGAAAGGAGTCCTTTCATATGCTTCTGGAGAATTGAATGGATAGTGTCCTTCAATGGGGTAGAGAACATGGGACATGGATGGACGTATTGAATTTATGGTGTCCATAGGGCATTCAAGTGGAGGCAGCTAGAAAGTGGGTCTAGGGCTCAGCAACAGAGACATAGATGCTACTCGAAACTGTGGGTGTGGCTGGGACAGACCAAGGACAATGTATGGGGTAAGAGGCAAGAGGGCCAATGATGAAGTCTCACAGAAGGAAGCTGAGGAGCTAGAGTTGGAATAGGAACAACTCTCCAAGGCACAAGGTCTGAACTACGGGGAGGAGAAGGTGTGGTATCATGAGGACACTGTGTGGGGTGAGAGTGGATTTTCACTGTAGATGGGAGAGCCTTGCTTATATGATAAAGGAAGGAGCCAGTGGGTACCTAGGAGGGGATGGTGGGAGTGGTCTGCCTCAGGGGGAAAAAGTATTTTATTAGTGATGTGGGTTAGAATTGCTGACACGTGTTGCTAATAAAAGCAGACCACGTTTTATTGTTTTTAGACACTATATAGACAATGCCTTACTGCCTGCACCCTAAACAGATCACTCTTACTGCTTTACTCCTGTGTTCTGTCACTGGGAAGAGAAGAGAAGGAGCAGTTTAAGAGTTTGGAGGTTAGCCCTGGCCGGTTTGGCTCAGCGGTTAGAGCGTCGACCTGCAGTCCTGAGAGACCCGGGTTCGGTTCCCGCTAAGGGCATGTACCTCGGTTGCAGTTTGTCCCCGGCCCTGGTTGGTTGTGCTGGTGGCAGCCACTCGATGTGTTCCTTTCACGTCGATGTTTCTCTCTCTCTCTCTGTTCCTCTCTCTCCCTCCCACTCTACCTGAACAACAACAACAAAAAAAGGTGACTGATAAAATGTAGTCTGGGAGGAGGTGGAGGGGTGGGATCCAGAGTGCAGGATCCACTAGGCTTGGAAAGAAGGAAAGAGAGGGAAGATGGTTATGGATGGAGGTGTTTGTGGGCTTGTTGGCCAGACATTGGGGAATTACCAACTGATGGCCTCTCTTCTTCCTATAAGGTGGGGGGAGGGCATCTGTATCAGTGGACATAGGACCCTGGTCTGTTTTATTCATTATTGTATCTCTAGAGCCTAGAACAGCACCTGGTTCATAGCAGATGCTTTAAAAAATTGAATGCATGGATCAGGGCTGTAGGGGGAGGTTTAGATCCAAGCTTTGGGCAATCACACGCTCAGGAACCCAATCCCACTCTGGAGCTGTGCTGAGTTCCCTCTCCTTAAGCTGAGACCAAAGGCCACTTGTCTCAGCTCTGCCTTGGGGAGTAGGGAGCTAGGGAGGATGTCAGGGAAAACTTCACAGGGAGATATTATTTTGAACGGGTTTGGAGAAGTATAGGAGTTTTCCAGGAAGGAACAGGTAGGACATTACAGGACAAGACCCAGAGGTGTGAAGGGACGAGTTCAGTGTGGCGTGGGTGGGGTGATGGCAGTGGGGAGCTGTTGGAGGGTTTTAAGAAGGGAACTCACATGGTCAGAATTGCATTTAGAAAGTGAAAACCTTCCACATGCCTTCTGCAGCTAAGTGCAGGTCCCCTCTAAAAGATGTAGAGGGGACACGGTGATCTGGACTCGTTCCCCTTTCCGGGCCACTACAGGAATTATTGAAAGACTCGGGGAGAAAATAAGGGTGTATGATCTGTGTCTTCACTCTCTGTAGGACTTCTAGGGAGCAGAAGAACCCTAGCAGATGCCCTTTAAGGCTCCACAGGGTACACTGAGCCCCTGTGATGGGGTGGCTCTGGGGGGATTACAGACCGGGAGGCTGGCTGGAGCTCAGCATAAGGCAGCACTTTGTAACTGCCAGTGCTGCTCAGCAGAGGCAGCCTCGGAAGAGCAGGGGCTCCCCATTACAAAGTATATGAGCAAAGACTAAAGCTACTGCTAGGAAAGCTGCTGGGGACTGGGCCAATTAAGCTAGATGACGTCTGAAGTTCTGACTCTGATCTTGAGGAGGAGAGGGAGGGGCCAGCAGCAGTCAGGAGTCCCTCCTTGAGCCTGCCCCTCAACACAAACCTCTTCTGAACGAACCTTCTCAAAGTAGAGATAACCAGTGCTGTCTCTGATGGGACCCCCCATCTCTGGGACATGCACACAGGAAAAGGGAGCCTCCAATATGCCTTCCCGACAGCTGCAAACAGATCGCCTCTCTAATTTTACAACAGAGGTGGGCAGGCCATGGTTGTTATTTTCATTGGACCGAGGGTTTCCTGAGACCAGAGAGGCAAAGGAAATAAAGGAGCTAACAGTGGAATCCAGGACTTCTGAGTCCCAGCTGGGATCACTGCTACACATTCATTAGACCACAGACTACCAAGTTAGTGTGTCCTGTGCTTTGTTCTGAGGCAGAGACTTCCTGGGCTGGGAAGCTCTGCCCCAACACTGGGTTGCCCAGAATTCTAGGTAAGATGGACCCTCCCAAGTCTAAACTTTTTAGATGATGGAAACCCTTCTCCCAGGCAGGCTGAAAGTTTTTCCCAACGACTAGTCTGCATCCCTTCCTTTGTACTGTCTTCTTGGGGCTGGAGAGCAGCCCGCCTTTCATAACCTGCTAAATTACAGAGGAGGGACAGAGAAATATGGGTGGAGCTAAGGAATAAGGTGAGAGCCAACCAGGCTCTGAGAGGAGGGGCCAGGAACCACTGCCTCCTTCCCTGGCCCAGCTGGTGAAAAATTTCTTTAAGTGGGTGTATAGCAGTTTCCATTTCAGGCTTGTGATGGAGGAACAGTAATTACTACCATTATTGTGTAAATGTTGTCTCTACTTGGCTGAGCAGTTTACATGTTTTATTTCAGTAATTTCTCAACAACCTTTTGGAGGTATTTTACACAAGGCTCAGAGAGGTCAACTAACTTGTCCAAGGCCACACAGCAAATAAGTTGGTGCAGCTTATTTCGTATTAGGTTGTTCAGTTATAAAACCCTATGCCCTTAACCACCTGTGTTCTGGGTGAGGCAAGAGAAGCAAAGTAACTGAGGAGGTGTCAAGATAGAACCAGGGAATTTTCACTGTCCCTTTTCTCACTCCACTCCCCTCCCTTCCACTTGGCTGGCCCCACTTTCAAACTGGAACCAAGTGTGTGAGTTGAGGATTCATGACACATTAACACTGAATAGCTGTGGGAGGATGAGCTTTGACAAGATGTGTGTGTCAGAGTGTTTGTCTCTGTGTATCTGGGCATGTGTGGGTGTCTGTCTGTCCCTTGGTAACTGCGGAGGCACCTCTCTTCTCTCTTTTGTCCTCACATCAAGACTGGAAAGTTTGCCTCATTTTCTTCCAGTGGGCATTGGGGCACTGGAACCAGTCTGCTGGGGCTGGAATCCCACCACTTACTAGCTGTGGGACACTGGGCAAGTTACTTAACCTCTCTGAGCCTTAGTGTCCTCATTCTTAAAATGGGGATCTAGCACACATCTCACAGGTTGTTGTGAGGATTAAAATAATTACTAAAAATAAAACACTCCAGTGTTCTAGCACATGCTAAGCTCTTACTAAGGGTTAGGTAGTGTGGAGTTGTTCAGTTGGGAGCCGACCCCCACGGGGCAGGCTGGAGTAGCTGAGACCCTTCCCCCCACTTTTCCCACCGCAATTAGAGGAGATAACCCTGGCCCTAAAGAGGGCGGGCAGAAAAGCAGGGGAGAAAGAAGCTGTGGAGCCCTGGCCAGTCTGGCTCAGCGATAGAGCGTCGGCCTGCGGTCCAGAGAGACCCGGGGTTCGGTTCCGCTAAGGGCATGTACCTCGGTTGCAGTTTGGCACCGGCCCTGGTTGGGTTGTGTGGGTGGCAGCCACTCGATGTGACCCTTTCACGTCGATGTTTCTCTCTCTCTCTCTCTGTCCCTCCCACTCTATCTGAACAAAAAATAGAAAATGTCCCCGGGTGAGGATTAAAAAAAAAAAAAAAAAAGGAAGAAGCTGTGGAGGGGCCCCTCCTACTCACACGGCTCCTCCTTGCAGCCTGTCCCCCAGGGTTTTACAAGGTATCCTCGCGGCGGCCCCTCTGCTCACCATGCCCAGAGCACAGCTGGGCCCTGGAAGCCGCCTCCACGGTCTGCGTGTGCCAGGACAGCTACGCGCGCTCGCCCACTGACCCGCCCTGGGCCTCCTGCACCCGTGAGTCCCCTCCGGAACGCATCACGGAGGGTGGGGGCGTCAAGAAAGTCGGATCAAAGTGCTGGTGAAGACAGGGGGCTCCGCACTGGGGAGGGTAAAGGCAGGCTTGACGGCTAGAGAGAAGGGGTTGGAGGGAGGGGAGCCTGGGTGGGAACGGGGGTCCGGGCTTGGGTTGGAAGAACCAGGAAAGCAGGGAGAATCCCGACAGAGGCAGATCTCCGAGTGGAGCGCCCCCATCCGCCCGACCTCACCTCACTCTCCAGCTGGGCGGTGGACTCACGCCCCTCACACTTTGTTCTCCGTCCCCATACCCCATCCTCCTCCCCTCACTCACTTCCGCCCACCCCATCTTTGGCGGCGCCCCACTTTCACATCGCACCCCCTCACTGGCCCCCAAGCTCCCGCCCCCCCCATTGGCCCTCACGCGCCCCGGTCCCGCCCCCTCGCTGCCCCGCCCCTCCCCGCTCCGCCCTCCCGGCCTGGCCGCCCGACCGCGCCCGCACCCTGTGCCGCCCCAGGGCCGCCGTCGGCGCCGCGGGACCTGCAGTACAGCCTGAGCCGCTCGCCGCTGGCGCTTAGGCTGCGCTGGCTGCCGCCTGCCGACTCGGGCGGCCGCTCGGACGTCACGTACTCGCTGCTGTGCCTGCGCTGCGGCCGCGAGGGCCCGGCGGGCGCGTGCGAGCCGTGCGAGCCGCGCGTGGCCTTCGTGCCGCGCCAGGCCGGGCTCCGCGAGCGCGCCGCCACGCTCCTCCACCTGCGGCCCGGGGCGCGCTACACCGTGCGCGTGGCGGCGCTCAACGGCGTCTCGGGCCCGGCGGCCGCCGTGGGAACCACCTACGCGCAGGTCACGGTCTCCACCGGGCCCGGGGGTAAGGCCACCCCGCGCGCCGGGACCTCTCTGCGCCCCCGTGAGGCGCCCGCCCCCGCCCACACCCTGCGCTCTCCCACGGATCATCCCCACGCCCCGCAGCCACCTCAAAGAAACCACAATCGAGGCCGGTGCCGCCGCAAACAAGCGCCCAGCGTCTCTCCTGGAGACGAAGTGAACCCCCAAACCCCGACGCCATTGATCCCCAGGGAGAGGGAGTGAGGATGCAGGTGGCTCCTTTCCGGGAGGCTCTGAGCGTGTAAGAGTCGGTGGGAGCCAGCGGGACGCCCCGTCTCCTGACAGCGCGGAGTCCTTGCCCTACACCCAGCTCTGTCTTGCCTTTACTTTCCCAGGGAAAAGGAGGTGGGGAGTCCCTCAATCTGTTGTCCTCTCCTAAAAAGTAAGTCAGTAGGAAGCAGAATCATACCTCCTCTTCTGTCTTAGAGGGATCCTCCATCCCTCAGCCTGCGCCAGAATTTTGCTGCATTGGTCCACCTCTTTCCTGGTCCTGGAAAAGACTTAGGAAGCACAGTCAGGCTATAGGGGCGATGGAAGCCACTAGTCAGTGCCTAACAGTCACATTTCTGAGTCTGGAACTGAGATGAATAAATGAAGACCTACAATCCTTTTATTCTACACCTTCCTTGTTCTTGAAATTACTTTCGATTTGTTTCTCATTCAGCTAGGGTTCACCCTCAAGTCTCCTTTGCGAGAAGGATAAGTGAGTGGTTGTGGTTTCTGTCTTTTCATATCTGAGAAGATATGATTGTTTTGTGACTCAGCTTCCCTGTCTTCTGGTAGTTGTATTGCAGAAAGTCTGAGACCGGTGTACTTTTCATTCTTTTGTAAGTAACTTGGAGACCTACACACACAAACACACAAGGAAGTGTGTATAATTCTTTAACCTTCTGATGAAAATAAAATTTAACCAGTATCACTCTCTTTTCATTGGAACATAGTAAAACTTTTTATTTGCACACCTCTTTTTATTCCCGGAAAAAATGTTTCAGTTATTGCTTTGACTAGAACTCTGGTAGCTCCAGTATCTCTTTTAAGAATCTCGCTAAGCCTTAGGTTGTACATCCGTTTTCTGATTCTCAAATCTTATTTCCTTTATATTTTTAGCTCTTAATCTTTTTCCTCTGCCTTTTGGGAGAGATTGGCCAATTTGTCTGGTTTTCTGGAACAACACTTCCAGTGTTTTACAATCTCTGTTGTGATTTAACATTTGCTATTGCATTTACATTTTTAAAATTCAGTATTGCAAAAAGCACACATAAATTCTATTACCCAGAGATAAACAACTGTTAATATCTTGGAGTATTTCCTTCCACATTTTTTTCTGTCTCTGTGTCTATGCCCATATATAGACCTATGTGCTAGAAAATCCCTTTTGTATAATACTATATGCAATTCAAAATTTTATTTGGTATTTCATATTAGTAATCCTGTTGTTTTGATAGAGATGGATTTAGAAATATTAAGGAAATACTTTTTATTTTTATTTATTAATAAAAATACTAAACTTCCACAGATTGAGTGCTGCTCTATGGACTGTGCAATATGACTTTTTACATTAACACATTTAAATGGAATGATGATCCTCTTTCAAATGATGAAATTGAGGTCTGAGAGGCCAAGTGAATTATCCGAAGTCAGTGAGCTACTAAGTAGACACTCATCTTTGAATTCAGGTCTGTCTACCACCAAAGCCCCTTGGCCATATAATGCTTCTGCTTTTTATTTTATTTTATTTAAAATTTTTTTTCTTTATTGATTTAGAGAGGAAGGGAGAAGGAGAGAGAGATAGAAACATCAATGAGAGAACATTGACTGCCCCCCCCCCACCTGCATGCCCCCAACTGGGGATTAGGCCCAAAACCTGGGCATGTGCCCCGACTGGGAATCAAACCCACGACTTCTTGGTGCATGGGTCGACTCTCAACCACTGGGACACACTGGCTGGGCATGCTTTCACTTTTTAGTGAAACTTTTGTAAAAATAAGGAATGGGTGCTAATTTTATAAAATGCCTCTTAACCATCTTTCAAAGTGACCACATGCTTTCTTCTCTTTTGACCTATGGCTAGGATGAATTCTATTAATGGATTTTTCCATGTGAACTCTCTTTGCATTCCTAGATTATACCCTACTGGACATGAGTGCATTAGTCTTCTACTGTTTTGCTGAATTAATTTTCTTGAATTTTAGTAGTTTTCTCCATCTACATTTGTAAGAGAGATTTCTATAGTGTTTTTTAATGTGTTCTTTGTCAAGTTTTGGTATTATGGTGATTCCGGCTTTGGAAAAGGCCATTGACATTAAGGTTATTCCTGCGTATTTTATCCTTTTTGATGTTACTGTAAATGAAGTTGTTTTCTTAATTTCCTTTTCAGACTGTTCATTGTTAGTGTATAGAAATGTAACCAATTTTTGTGTATTGATTTTGTATTCTGTAACTTTGCAGTATCTGTTTATTAGTTCTAACAGTTTAGTCGTCGTTGTTGGTTTTTGTTTTTGGTAGAATCTTTAGGGTTTTCTATATATAAGATCATGCCACCTGTAGAGAGAGAGAATTTTACGTCTTCCTTTCAAATCTGGATGTCTTTTCTTTTTTTACCTAATGCTCTGGCCAGGACTTCCAATACTATGTTGAATCAGAGTGGAAGAGTGGACATCCTTGTCTGGTTCCTGATCTTAGAGGAAGAGCTTTCAACCTTTCACTGTTGAGTAAGATGTCAGTTGTGGTCTTTTCATATGTGGCTTTTATTATGTTGAGGTAGTTTCCTTTCATTTCTAGTGTGTTGAGTATATTACCTGTTGATCACTTCATTAGAAGAGTTAAGTAGCTAGTCTTCCTGCCTCTTATATTCTCTAAGTCTCTAAACCACAAAGTAGAAAAAGTGTGGCGGATTAGAACCAACCACCCTGAGGGGAGTTGGAATGTAGGGGATGGACAAGCAGCAGGAGGCCTGGGGCTTTGCCCCCATGGAGCCACTGAAGTGGAAAGCTGTGTGTGGGGTGCCGGCCTGGCTTCCCTCTGGTCTTGGAGACTCTACCCTTCAGGCTTTGCCCCTCAGGAGCCTATTGCTCCCACCCTCAGCCATGAGACCACGCCCCACCCCCACTCCCCACAAACTCTACCCTTCCAGCCCCCTGGCCTTGCCCTGTGGTTGGATCTGGGTCGAAATCCAAAATCCCACATTACTTACTTTCAGGGCCTTGGGAAGAGGATGAGATTCGCAGGGACCGAGTGGAACCCCAGAGTGTGTCCCTGTCATGGCGGGAGCCCATCCCCTCGGGAGCCCCTGGGGCCAATGGCACACAGTACGAGATCCGCTACTACGAGAAGGTGAGTCAGGGTCTGGGGGGAACCTGGCCTTGCACTCCCAGTTGCAGTCTGTCCCCCTTGCCCACCTGCTTCCTCTTCTTTGCAATTTCCTCCCAGCAAAAGTCCTTCTTCCTGGCCTCCTAAGTGGCCTTCCAGGCTGGAGTTTCTTCCTGTCCCCTCCAGGCCCTGGACTCTCCCGCGCTTCCTCTTTCCCTCAGGTCCCTGTCATCTAGCCATCGTCTCCAGGTCCCTATCATCTAGCCATCGTCTCCATTTTCACCACTTTTGCCAGTGTTTAGAGTCGACAAAGAGCTTTCTCTGAGGGCTGATCCAGATTTTGTGCCAAAATTGTAGGCATACAATTTGCAACCCTTTTAAAGAAAAAAGAATATTATATGGTTTCAAATTTTACAAAAATACATGACTGTCTTAGCACATTGCTAGGTCAGGTGGTAGGGTTTTGAGGTGTGCTGGTAAGGTTTGATAATCAGGTCTCCAAAACAGTGACTGGATGGATTATTATTATAATTTTACTGATATAAAGGATAGGTAACATCATTTAAAAATAATAATAAAGCCCTGGCCGGTTTGGCTCAGCGGTTAGAGCGTCGGCCTGCGGTCCGGAGAGACCCGGGTTCAGTTCCCGCTAAGGGCATGTACCTCGGTTGCAGTTTGTCCCCGGCCCTGGTTGGTCGTGCGGGTGGCAGCCACTCGATGTGTCCCTTTCGCATCGATGTTTCTCTCTCTCTCTCTCTCCCTCCTGCTCTATCTGAACAAAGAATGAAAAGGTGTCCTCGGGTGAGGATAAAAATAAATAAATAAATAAAATAATAATAATAATAATAAAGCCTGGCCAGTGTGGCTCAGTGGCTTGAGCGTCGCCCCATGGACTGAGAGGTCCCTTTCAGGGCACATGCCTGGGTTGTGGGCTCAGTCCCCAGTGGGGGGCGTGCAGGAGCCCATCAGTGTTTCTCTCTCACATAGATATTTCTAGGTCTCTCTCCCTTCCTTTCTCTCTAAAGAGTCAATAAAAACATATTTTTAAAAAATAATAAAAATATACAGTAGTCCTGCTGGTCCATGTAGCTTTGCTTAAGCAGATCCCAACTCAACTCCCTCATGTTAAGCAATCTGGGCTCTAAACACCATCACAATCAGTTACCAACCAGGTCAAAGCCCCAGGAGGTCATTCTCTGAGATCCCGCGGCCTTAGGGGCTTTATGCCAGTGTGAGAAGAGGTGTCCACCCACCCACCCCTGTGGCACTGATGTCCTTTCACCCTTGAAGTCAGTGTCCTGCCATTACCTCAATAAGAGTGTAGTACACAGAAGCCTGTCCACTTCTGTGAGGGTCAGGGTGGGCAGAGGAAGAGGGGGTTGATGGGCAAGGAGGGAATTCCTCCCACCTCTTCCTAACGAGGTGTCTACACGCAGGAGAACTTCATGCTTCAGCAGTGAAAAGCAAAGTCAAAGTTAATCAACCCCCCCCCCACACACACACATTAGGTGTGACATCCTATTGCCCCAGCTTTCAAGTGAAATTTTAATGCTTTTTCAGTTATAAGTATGTATTCACTGTAGGAATTTAGAAAGTACCTAAAATTAAAATAGCCTCCTGTAACTCTTATGATTCAATGAGATAAGAAGGCATGGATTAGTAGAAAGAAGATCACAATGAGATTTTCCGCTGAAGCCATGCTAAGGAGATTGCCACTCGGCAGCTACAGGACTGTGATTTGTGTATAGGTTTATAGGCCCTTGCCTGCAGTTCTGACATCCAAACCAGAATCTTTTCTGTAATTCATTTGGCTCAAAACCTGAACTGAAAAAATGCTACTCCTTATTGTAAACTCCATATAGCCAATTGATTCTCACAGAATACTTTTGCTGTTGTTTTTTTCTTCTTCTTTTTTTTTTGTTAGAGAGAAAGAGAGAGATAGAAACATCGATGACAGAGAACATTGGCCACTCCTGCATGCCCCCCACTGGGGATCAGGCCCACAACCTGGCATGTGTCCTGATCAGGAATCGAACCGGCGACCTCTTGGTACGCAGTGCTCAACCACTGAGCCACACCAGCCAGGCATACTTTTGCTGATTTTTTGCTCACCTTTGTGTCTGTTGTCAGTCCATGGTTGCAGTTCAACCATGACTTGAAAATGTCGTTATATCCCAATCCACTGTCTCTTTTCTCCATACATTTATTCTCTAAATCTGATATGTAATCTACTATTAAAGCATTTAATAGTAGATTGGTGCAAATTTTATTCATGAACGTGAAACCTGCTTTCAACTCCAGCACTAGACGTGTCAGAATCTCGCTCGCTCCTCAGTGACTGGAGGGACGTTTTTGCTGAATCAGATAACAGTTTTTGAATACCAGAGGTCTGTTGAGAGCTGTGAGTTGGGGGGAGTGGTATGTTGAGCAGGAAGGTGGAGGGACTCCTGAGTCACTGCTGGGTGACCAAGGGAATGGGGTGCCACTGAAGGAGAACCACTGAAGAGGAGGCGCAGGTTTGGGGTGAGATGGTGACTTGGTTTGGCCCATGTATCATTCAAGGGGTCCGTGGAACATGCAGATGGACCTGCAGAGCCGAAGCTCAAGGAGAGATGTTGGCTGGAGAAGGAGAGTTGGGGCTTTCGGCATAGAGATGGTAGCTGAAACCAGGGGACCAGAAGAGATGACCTGGAAGGGGACTGTGAGCGAGAAGAGCAGCCAGGACAGAGCTCTGAGGATACTGATGTTTAGGAGACAGCAGCAAAGGACACTGGGAAGGAGCGAGGCATACAGGAGCTACTTACAAAGGGCTCACCGGGGGTCAGAGTATAGGCTGAGTTTCAAAGTTGAGCTGGGTGGATGCTTCCAGGCCCTTAGTGAGAGTGAATTTGGGAACTAAGACCCTCGAAGAGAGGAACCAGTACAAAGGGACTGTATTTGAAGTCTACAGGAGCATCCGATGGACTCCAGTGACTCCAAGAATTGCTGGAGCCACAGTGCTCCTCATCTGGGCTTCTCTCTGCACACCAGTCCAGCCTCCTCCGCAGAGGGGTTTGCTCATAGCACATCCCGCGGCTGAGGTTGGCAGCCTTGCCCCTTGCCTCCTCCCTGACCCCAGCGTGCCCCATCTCATAGGTCCACTGTCTTTCAGTGGATTGTTCAAAGGCCTGGAGGGAAGATTGGCCCAGCTTGGGTCAGAGCCTTGCCCGATTCCTAATACCATGACCACAGGACTGGGCCACAGGATACCCTGCAGGTGCCCTTCTGAGGGCTCGGGTGTGGCAGGGGCTCCGATACGGCAGTGTGGGCAGAGACGGAATGATGAGAGCGTCCCTGGTACAGGCCATGTCAGCTGTGTTGGGGGCAGCAGGATGTAGAGCACAAAGCACAGGACCTGAAGGAATTGAGGTGTCACCCTGACCCGTCCTCGATGTGACCCTCACCTAAAAAGAAGACAGAAATGCTGCTGGCAAGGAAGCCGGGTGGCCAAAGTTTCCGGCACAGCAGCTGGCAGTGAGTGGGCCTCATCAGGGACACCTGTCACTCCCCACTTTCCAGTGGGGGCCTTGGGTGAGCCTCTCTACCCCTCTGAGCTCAGTGTCCTTATCCGTGATACGAGACAAACAAACCACAAATATAACACCTCCTGGCCCGTGCCTTGCCGGACAGTTGTGAAAATCATACGACAAGGGGAAGAAAAAGCTTTGTGAGCTGACAAGGACCAGGCAGGTGTCGGGCTCATTTTCTTCCTCAGCTCACCCCCTGGACTGCCAGGCCCTGGTGTCCGTCATCCTCTCATTGATCCCCCAGAAGGACGATCTAGCACCTTCTCTAAAGTCTCTCTTAGAGAGTGTGGGGAAGGAGCTTGTGGTAGAGGAAGGGGTTGGGATCCTTCAGGGGAAACCTTGGGAAATCCCCCAAGAAGACTGGAGTCGGGTTCTTCCACCTCGGGGTCCTCTCCTGCCTCCCTGCTTTCCCCCCATCACTGTCCCAGGAGCCTGGGTCTGGCCCTGGGTCTAGGCCTCACTTCGTGGTTCCTCCCCAGGGTCAGAGTGAGCAGACCTACTCCACGGTGAAGACAGGGGCGCCTGCGGTCACTGTCACCAACCTGAAGCCAGCCACTCGCTACATCTTTCAGATCCGGGCGGCTTCCCCAGGGCCCTCCTGGGAGACCCAGAACTTCAACCCCAGCATTGAAGTACAGACCCCAGGGGAGGGTAAGTGATCTGTGCCAGTGGACCTGGGCAGGGAGAACCCGGTACGGGGGTGGTGCATGGAGACCAATCGGAGGGGGACATTATCTGTGCAATTAAGGGAACCTGCCATACAGTTTAATTGCATACTAATTAACAAATGAATTTGGAACCCACCGACTGATGCCTGTTCAGTGACACGAATTAGATGGTGTACCTGTGCTGGAGAGCTCACGCGGGAGGGGGTCGTGAACACCTACATCCCAGGTCTCAGCAGGTGGCTCCCTGCCTCTCAGGACTGATCCCATGATTTGTGGAAACACCCTGTGCCCTCTGCAAGATTCCTGCTGTTTCCTTGGGAGGAGTTTTAGTCTCATGGTCACCTCTTGCTCTGACCACTAAATTCTTGTTCCCTTTCTGCTTCTTTCTCTGCCATGGTCTAGTCCCAAACATGGGACACTGTCTCTTTCCCCAGGGGTCCTCAGAGGACGAAACAGACTTCCCTGGCGGGTGGGGGCCGTGAAGGGGTTGCCTGCAGCAATCGCAGCAGACCGAGAAGGGTGCCTCTCGGGGCGAATGCTTTCTCAGTAGGGCTGTTATCAAAACAAAACAAAAGCTGAACATTAGACAGCCTGATCCTAAAACAGCTCGCCAAGTACCACCCCCTTCACTTCCCTCCCCTGGCTCCCCACCCCCCCACCTCCCACACATCCCCTTTCAGGATGCGTGGAGAGCGCTTAGCTTCCTCTTTTGTTTTTCTCTGGCTGCTAACCCAGCCCTCGGGGTCTCACCTCTATCTATCGCAAGCAGGTCCTGAAAGGATTTTTCTGGACAAAGGCAGTTCCCCCTCAGAGGCATGCTGGCACCAGTTGTCAAGATAATAATTCTTTCCAACCTGCTCCATGAGTCTAATCCAAGATAGGAAGAGCTCTGCGCCCACAGGGGGTGGAGATAAATGTGGAGGGAGTTTGAGTTCTGGGAAAGGAGACAGCACTTCCTGCTCCGATGCCCGGCTGTGTCAGACCTTGGCCAGGTGCTGGCAGAGGGAGGTCAGAGCCAGCTCTCAAAGGCTGGGGAACACTGGAATGTGTGGAGACGGGCAGGAAAGGCAGCTGGGATACAGATGAGCAAAGGCTCGTGGCTTCTGCTGGAGTGAATGTGGTGTGGGCAGGAGCCGGGGCTGTGAGCAGAAAGGGGCTGATGACGTCCACTCCTTTGGTGCTTTCTGCTTAGTGAGTACTGCTGAGCTCCCCGGCCTTCTTTGCTGTGGCCCTGGCTATGGGGGGTTGGGTCTCCCGATCTGCAGAGCATTTTTTCCAATGAGCTGTGTCCCCAGATCAGGATGAAAGACCATGCTTCAGTACCCTGTTGCTGCACAGCAAATTGCCCCAAAAAGTTAGCCGCAAAAAATAACAAACATTTGATAACACATTTTTGGTGTGGGTCAGGGATACGGGTGCAGCTTAACTCTGTGCCACTTGATGCGGGGTCTCTCCCAAGGCTGTAGTCAAGGTGTCCTCCGGGGGGTTGTGCTCATCTGAAGGCTTAACTGGGGGAGACTGTCTCCCTACTTGGGTTCTCGCTGGCTCTTCGAGGGAGGCATGCTGTTCCTTCCCCCATGGGCTTCTCATAACACAGCAACTAGGTTCTTTTAGAGACTGAGCGTGGCTGTGAGGGTGCCCAGGATGGAAGCCACAGTCTCTTGAAACCTAATCTTGGAAGTGGTACCCCATTACTTTTGCCGTATTCTGCAAAGGCTTTGGGAAGAAATGATCGTTCCTCTGCTCAGCTCTGCTCCTTTCTCTGTTTTTTTATTTATTTTTTATTCTACAGTTAAGTTTTTTTCTGTCCTTCCCACTGATCTGTACACTCCTCCAGGGCAGGGATTCTGGCTCATTCACTGCTTTCTCCCAGTGCCAGCCGAGTACTGTTGGATGGATGGATGGATGAGTGGATAGATGGGTGGATGGGTGGATGGATGGGTGGATGAGTGGATGGGTGGGTGGATGGGTGGGTGGATGGGTGGATGGGTGGGTGGATGGGTGGATGGATGGGTGGATGGGTGGATGGATGGGTGGATGAGTGGATGGGTGGGTGGATGGGTGGGTGGATGGGTGGGTGGATGGGTGGATGGGTGGGTGGATGAGTGGATGGGTGGGTGGATGGGTGGGTGGATGGGTGGGTGGATGAGTGGATGGGTGAATGAGTGGGTGGATAGGTGGATGGGTGGGTGGATGGGTGGATGGGTGGGTGGATGGGTGGATGGATGAGTGGATAGATGGGTGGATGGGTGGATGGATGGGTGGATGAGTGGATGGGTGGATGAGTGGGTGGATAGGTGGATGGGTGGGTGGATGGGTGGGTGGATGGGTGGATGGGTGGATGGGTGGATGGGTGGGTGGGTGGATGGGTAGATGGATGGGTGGATGGGTGAATGGGTAGATGGGTGGATGAGTGGGTGGATGGGTGGGTGGATGGGTGGATGGATGGGTGGGTGGATGGGTGGGTGGATGAGTGGATGGGTGGATGAGTGGGTGGATAGGTGGATGGGTGGGTGGATGGGTGGGTGGATGGGTGGATGGGTGGATGGGTGGGTGGGTGGATGGGTGGATGGATGGGTGGATGGGTGGGTGGGTGGGTGGGTGGATGGGTGGATGGGTGGATGGGTGGGTGGGTGGATGGGTGAATGGGTAGATGGGTGGATGAGTGGGTGGATGGGTGGGTGGATGGGTGGATGGATGGGTGGGTGGATGGGTGGGTGGATGGGTGGGTGGATGGGTGGGTGGATGGGTGGATGGGTGGGTGGATGGGTGGATGGATGGGTGGATGGGTGGATAGATAGAGCTGAGAGCCTGGGGTCTTCTAGGCCTCTCCCTTGGTGGAATAATTCAAAGCAGAGACTTTCGGAATCAAGTTCAAATCTGAGGTTTATTAGTTATTAGCTGTGTGACCTTGAGCAGTTTCCTCAGCTATAAGCCAGAGACAATAGCACCGCACTGGCTGCTTGTGATGATGAAAGGAAAGGATCAGTTAGTTAAGGCACATGGCATAGTGTCGTGAATGGAGTAAGTGTGCACTTTATTTTTACTTTTATTATTTTGCTTTTATTATTACTGGTGACGAATGGTCTTGCTTGGGGCTGAGGGGTTGAGATAAGAGGCCATTCCCCCTGCAGAACTATATTAAGTCTCTCATTGCCCATCTGAAAGGCAAAAAGGGAGCCGCAGGCCTGCCTGTCGGGACCCCTGCCCCTCTCTCAGAGCTGGGCTGCCTCGGAGGTGCCCTGCCCTGGGAGGAGAGGAGGCTCCTGGTGCCATTGTGTCTGGCGGGACTGCCTTGGTCCCTCTGCTGCTGGGAGGAGCTCACGCGGGGGTCCTGCTGTGGGGTGAGGACACTTACCCCGGAGCCCAGTCCTCTGCCGGCCTCAACTTCCTGCTTTCCCTCCCAGCTGCCTCAGGCCCCAGGGACCAGAGCCCCGCAGTTGTCGTCACTGTGGTGACCATCTCAGCCCTCCTCGTCCTGGGCTCTGTGATGAGCGTGCTGGCCATTTGGAGGAGGTAGGTGGCCCGTCGTGTCCCTGTGCTCGCAGGCACCTCTCTCCAAAGCAGCGTTTGCACACCAGCACATTCGCGCACCGCTGTGTAGATACAGGCAAGGCCCCTCCCCCACTCGCCGCTCCTGCGACAGCGGGCGCTGCAGCTAGCTCCGCCGCTCTGGGATGAAGGGGATTTAGCTCCTTAACTCATTAAATGTCAGAAGGCATCACTGAGGATGGAATCAAGCGGTGGCTGCTCCAGTGTGATTAGGATTCTCCCGAGGTGCTCAGAGGCGCCCAGCTCCTGCCCCCAGGGGGTCCTGAGGCCCTCGAATACAGGCAAAGGGAAGAAAGGCAGAAATTGGGTTGTGTGTTGGTGTGCGGGAGGGGGGAGGACAGGGAGGGACTGATCAACCAGAGGCCCCGGCCCCCAGCAGGAGGCAGTTTGCAGGAGAGTGGGCAGACAGGGATGGGAGGGGAGCTGTGGCTCAGAGTTGTCCAGTCCTTTGCGTGCAGCAGAAACACCACGCACAGCTCCCAGGCCGGTACCCAGCAGATTTGAGGGGCTGGGAGATCTGCATGCAAAGCGCTGGAGCTGGGGGAGCAGAGGAGAGACATGGGCCTGCCGCAGAGCCACACCTCAGCGTCCGGAACTCACTGCCGTGGGCTGGAGGGGCAGGGAGCATTCATTTGGCCCTGACACAAAGTGACGGAGTAGAGAGGACCTGCCCTGCGGTCTGGGGCCAGCTCTGCCAGGGAGTCAGGAAGGCAGGACCAGAGTAGCGAGCTCCTTCCTCCCAGAGCCAGAAAGTTCACGTGGCGGACCTATTGGAAAAGCGGCCGCGGAGAGCCGAGAGCACCGTGTCCTGGATGTGAGTTTAGGGGCTCGGGGAGGCAGAAAGAGGAAAGGGGAGAGAGGGGAACGAGGGGCACCTGGCCAGGAAGGCCGTGCCCAGGAGTGCCTCGGAGACCCACGTGCTGGGCAGGCGGAGTAGGCAGGGGGTGGGTGTCAAAACCTGCCCAGAATCGGACCGCAGTGAAGTGGGGAGAGTCCCTCACATGCTGACCGGCAGGGCCAGCTCTTCAGCACGCGTGTCGCAGTGGAGCAGACCTTCCCGGCCCAGAGACCTTCCTCTCCTGTCCAGGTCCCTGCTGCGCTTGCCACGAGCAGGTCCCCTCGCCTCTGCCGTCCCTCCTGTCTGCCCTGGCGCATCCACTCTCCCAGAGGGTGTCTCCCGGCGGAAGCTTCTCACTTCCCTGCCTCTCCTCCACCCACTCAACCTTGGCCCCTGCCCGTCATCTCGACCCCCCTCCTGGACGTCTCCTCACTCGTGGGGGTCCTGTCACCATGCCCGGTGACTTCCATAGCCTTAGGATGCCCAGGCCCAGCCTCCTGGTTCTTTGACTTCCTCCTTCCCAAGGTCCTCCTCTTCTGTCCCACCTCCACCTCCCTCTCCCATTTCCTGACCCCCCATCACCCCAAACACCGAGCTGCGCCTGCGCTGTCCTCTAGGCTCCCTGTCCCTACAGCTTGCTCCCAGCCACCTGTGCTGCCCCTGCTCTCCACCTGCACCGTCAGCCCCTCGCCTCCTCAGCCCCGCTCCGCACACCTGCCCCTCGGCTCCACCCTCTCCCTGCCCGGGACCTGGACCCCTCCCCCGCACACTGCAGGAACCCGTCCTGTGTCTAGTGCCGCTCACCCCCACGGCAGCTAGCGTGCCGAGTGCTGAGTGAGCTCCGCTGCCAGGCAGGCTGTTCTCATGCTGCTTTGATTAGAGAGAAGCCTGAGCCCCTCGGCCCCACAGCTGCAGGTCGAGGAGCCGAGGAGCCCACGCTGGCCCTGCCCTCCGGGCCCACTTCCTCCTGTATGACAGCCTGTCCCCTCTTTCCCACTGGTGCCGAACCCGTGACCGCCCTCTCCGAACCCCCGGTCCCTCCTCCTCAGCCCTCATGGGACAGGCCTCTCCCAGCTCCTCCTTTCCTTCCCTCGGGTCCTGGGGTCTCCTTGGCCCCTTCCCTCCCACCCCGTCTGTAAATGTCGGGTCCTCAGACTCGCTCCTGGTCCCACTTCTCACAGCCCCCAGATTTGTGCCTCCACGGCAGACTTCTGTTCCAAACTCCAGACAGACACACGCACCGAACCCCCTCCTCTCGGACCCTCCCTGCTTACCCCAGAGGCCCTGCGAGCTCGACGTCTGACCGCGAACTTGTCTCCCCTTCGTGGTCAGGGGCAGCTCCGTAAGCCCTGCGGGGCGAGCCTTCCTCCTGCCCCGTCCTGCCTTCCAGCAGCCTTCGAGCCCGGGGCCCTGCCACCTGCCTGTCTCTGGAGCCCTCGCACTCTTCTCCCGTGGCTGCCCCGCGGCCTGCGCTCTGCCACCCGCCCCCCGTCGCTGGCAGGGACAGGGACGGCAGCAGCAGCTAGGGTGCTCTTTCTGACATGCAAATGGCCTCACAGTGCTCCCCTGCTCAGAATGCCCTAGGGATCGCCTCCAATCTGGAATGAAAGTCCAAGTCTTTGTCTGGGCCGGCAAGACCGGGCCTCAGGGGGCCCCAAATGCCAGCCTGTGGCTTTGTTGATTGTGATGGAGTCCTCTGTCTGGGAAGCCATCCCGACGCCCCGGAAGGGTCATTTCCATTCGTGATGTGTTGCACAGCGCAGGGCCCCTCTCCTGTGCGTGGCCCTGTGCGTGGGCTGTGGTTAGCTCTCCGTGTTGGTTTTCCTGGCTAGACTGGAAGCTGCCCGAGTGCAGGGCCTGTTTGGTTCACCTGTAGCCAGGAGGCAGCTTGAGCTTAGTCAGGGGTGTAGATTCGGGCGCCTCTGGAGTGGCAAGAATGTACACTGTGTGGCAAAGTGAAAATAGCTAGGAGTGCTGATGCGGGTGAGGGGTTAGGTCTGGCGCTAGGGTTGTGTGTGCCCTGGGGAGGGGCTTTCGAACCAGCAGAACAAGAAGGTCCCTCCCGGGTGCTGGCTGAGCCAGCCTGGCTCAGGGAATGACTGCACCCCCAGGCCCTGCAGCTATGGCAAAGGAGGTCAGGATGCGCACGACGAGGAGGAGCTGTATTTCCACTGTGAGTGTCTGGGCCTGGCTGGTGGGGGGCGGGCACCACCCTGCCTCACCCCTCTTCCCGCTGCCATCGCACACCCGCCCCTCCAGCCACGGCGGCCCCTTTCCTCGGGACCATCTCTCTCCCCGTGTTCCCAGTCAAAGTCCCGACACGCCGCACGTTCATGGACCCCCAGAGCTGTGGGGACCCACTGCAGGCCGTTCACCTGTTTGCCAAGGAGCTGGATGCAAAAAGTGTCACCGTGGAGAAGAGCCTTGGAGCAGGCAAGCGGGTGTCCAGGAACCTGGTCCTTGGGGAGCCCTGCCTCTGCCCCAGCCCCGCCCACCCTAGAAGTCCCACCACTGCTGCACCCCACTTTGCTTCAGTAAGCCTGCCTCCACCCCAAGTCCCGCCCCGTTTCTAGAAGCCCCCACCGCCACCCACAAGGTTCCAGGGTGAGGGACAACAGAGGAGTCTTTGGCCCTGCTTTCCTGCCTTCCCCAGCCCCCAGGGTCACCGAGCTCTCTCCATCCAGGCCCGCGCAGGGCTGGCCCGTGCAGACTGCCCTGGCAGAAGCTGAGTCCCAGGCCTTCCTGGGGCAGCGGGGAGGGGCCTTTGCAAGCTCGGGGACCAGACACACCTGAGCTTTAGTCCTGCTCTGTCACTAACCAGCTGCGCAATCAGGGCACATTCCTCTTCTGCTCTGAGCCTCAGTTTCTCATCTGTAAAATGGGCGTGATATCTGCCTCCGACAGAGCGGCTATGGGGACTTCATAGCTCAGCGTAAGGCCTGGCTCATGGGGGTGCTCTCCCCTAACAGTCGGTCCCCTGGCTTGCTTTCTTCCTGTCTAGAAGCCCTCTGCCCTGTGTCAGGGAAGGCAGCCACTCTCCGGGAGCAGACGATAAGCCCTGACTGTCGCCAGCCTCACTGGGCAGAGCTAGGAGTGGGCAGTGTGGCAGAATGGATGCCACCGTTGTCCTTCCTGGGTCCGACTGGCCTTTAATAGCCTTTGATGGGCTGGCGTATGCCAAGTCCTCCACTGAGGCGGGCAGGGAGGACTCCCCGCTTCACAGAGGAGCACTGAGGCCGGGAGAGGGGGAGATGCCACACAGCTGCTGCCAGTTTCCGCGACTGGAACCCAAGAGCTCTGAGTCCCAGACCAGAAGTTCCCTCTCCTCAGCTCACCCTGCCCGGGGTGGCCAAGGAGCGGCCTCCAGGGGGTGTCTGAGGTGCTGTTTCCCCACAGGGCGGTTTGGGGAGCTGAGCTGCGGCTGCTTGCAGCTGCCCGGCCGCCAGGGGCTCCCCGTGGCTGTGCACACGCTGAGGGAAGGCTGCCCCGAGGCCCAGAGGCTCCGCTTCCTGGCCGAGGCCCTCACCCTGGGTCAGTTCGACCACAGCCACATCGTGCGGCTGGAGGGTGTTGTCACCAGAGGTAGGCCCGGTGCTCCACAAGCATGGGGGTGCAGACGTCAAGGCGGGAGGTTGGGTGTCCCCGGGCCTGAGGCCCTTCCCTAAGCTGCAAGAGGGAGCCCCTCAAATGCCCAGTGTGGAGAAAAGGTCTCAGCTCTTCTTCCTGCCTCGGAGTGGCCCCTCTTGCGGGAAGGATTGTTTGGACCTTGGGTGATCTTCCTTAGCAAACTTGTAGCTCTTGACCTTGGCCTTTGTTCCCCTCCAGATGCTTCCTCTTTCGTTCTTCCGCATAGGGGATCCTGGGTCCTGAGGGAGGGCGGCAGGATTGTAGGAGTGTGGCCTGGGCTCTGGCCGTCTTGGCCCAGGTCAGGCCCCAGATAGGGGGCATGGGTCCAGAGGGGAGCAGACAACTTAGCCTGTGTGTGTTCCCCATCCCTGGGCACAGGAGGCACCTTGATGATTGTCACTGAGTACATGAGCCACGGGGCCCTGGACGGCTTCCTCAGGGTGAGTGCGTGGGCCCGGGGGGTTAGAAATGACCATGTTCTTTTTGGTCCCTGACTTTTCTCTTGGTGAGACTTGGACTTGGCATCATTCCCTGAAAGGTGCCCACTGGCCAGGCTGACCTGGTGGGCCACAGGGCAAACTGAAGCCCAGAGAGGGCTCTGTGACTTTCCTGGGGTCACACAGCACCAGGGGAGCTGAGTGTGTGGCCCTGGCCTCCGTCTCCTCCTCTCCCTCAGCGGCACGAGGGCCAGCTGGTGGCCGGGCAGCTGATGGGACTGCTGCCTGGGCTGGCGTCGGCCATGAAGTACCTGTCGGAGATGGGCTACGTTCATCGGGGCCTGGCTGCCCGCCGCGTGCTGGTCAGCAGTGACCTCGTCTGCAAGATTTCCGGCTTTGGGCGGGGGCCTCGGGACCGAGCCGAGGCTGTCTACACCACCATGGTGAGGAGTCCCCCCCCCCAAGCCTGTGCCCCTGCTCCCCATCAAATCGCCTTGGAGCCCATCTCCCCACTGCCGCCCCCTTCCCTGCTGTGTCAGGGTCACGCCCCCCAGCCCCGCCCAGGTGGTCCTGAATAAATGCCCGTGTGGACAGGCCTTGTGGTTGGCTTGTGCTTTCCCCAGAGGTGCAGCTGGGAGGATGGCGGGTGGGGAGCCCGGAGGTCCCTTCCCGCCCCTGACCTGCCTGTCTGCCCGCAGAGCGGCCGGAGCCCGGCGCTGTGGGCCGCCCCCGAGACGCTGCAGTTCGGCCACTTCAGCTCTGCCAGTGATGTGTGGAGCTTCGGCGTTGTGATGTGGGAGGTGATGGCGTTTGGGGAGCGGCCCTACTGGGACATGTCTGGTCAGGACGTGAGTGACCTGTGACCCTAGCTCTTTGTCTTCTGATCCTCTTGCCCTCTGACCTCCGGCCCCAGTTCTCTGACCTTGACTTCCTTGCACCAGTTTCTCTTCACTGTTTGCTTCTAGTCCAGCCTGGCTGCTGTGTGTGTGCATGGTGTGTGTGCGTGTGCGTGTATGCGCGCGTGTGTGTGCATGGTGTGTGCGTGTGTGTGTGTGCATGGTGTGTGTGTGTGTGCGCGTGTGCGTGTGTGTGGTGGGGATCTAAAGCCGCCTGTCTGCTCCCCCACCCCCATGGCCCAGGTAATCAAGGCCGTGGAGGATGGCTTCCGGCTGCCACCCCCCAGGAACTGCCCTTCCCCTCTGCACCGGCTGATGCTCGACTGCTGGCAGAAGGACCCAGGTGAGCGGCCCAGGTTCTCCCAGATCCACAGCATCCTGAGCAAGATGGTGCAGGACCCAGAACCCCCGAAGTGCACTCCGACCACCTGTCCCAGGTATATTCCCATCTCGCCCCAGCCAGAGCAGCTACAGCTCACCTCTCACCTGTCCATGAATGGCCTCCCATGCGCCCCGAGTACAGCTGCCCCATGACTCCCGCCCACCGGTTCAGGTGTGACTGCTCACCCAGCTGTCCCAGATAGTCTAGTACTAACCTCTCACCCGTCTTAGTCCCTTTTGCTTGTCTTGGATTTTGCTCACACGTTCCACCTACAGTGACTACTGGATTAATGTATGTGGTAATAGTCCTAACTAATTTATAGTTCCACTAAATAAAACAAGTGAAATCAGCATGAGTTCTCCCAAATATGAGTAGCCGCCCAAGCTGACCTGGGTATGCTGCCCCCAGACTGTCCCAGATACTCCCAGAACCTCTGGCTGGCTGGGGTGCCCCCACTGTGCACCCACGGAGTCGGTGGAGCACGCACCTGCTCTGAGAACGGGCACGTGTCAGCCGCGTCTGCCCTCAGGAGACTGGGCAGGCCTGGCGCCAGATCCCTGCTGTTGACCGACCACTGCCGCTCTGCCCCCAGGCCCCCCACCCCCCTGGCGGACCGTGCCTTCTCCACCTTCCCCTCCTTTGGCTCCGTGGGCGCGTGGCTGGAGGCCCTGGACCTGGGCCGCTACAAGGACAGCTTCGCGGCCGCCGGCTACGGGAGCCTGGAGGCCGTGGCCGCCATGACCGCGCAGTGAGTGGAGGGGCCGGCCTGTCCCGTTCTGGGGCAGCCCTGTCCACACAAGGGAGGGAGGGCGGGAGGCGGCGCGGAGCCGCTGGGCCTGACCAGTCCTTCTTGGCAGAGACCTGGCGAGCTTGGGCGTCTCGTCGGGGGAACATCGGGAGGCCCTCCTCTGCGGGATCAGCGCCCTGCGGGCACGAGTGCTCCAGCTGCAGGGCCGGGGGGTGCAGGTGTGAGCAGCCCCCATTCCTCCGGCCGAGGACCCCAGTGGGGCGGCAGACCCCAGCCCTGACAAGCTGCACCCCACCTGTGCGGAAGTGAGCCCTTCCTCCACTCGAAGCCGGCTCCTCCATTTCACTGCCGACTCTCCCCTCTCCTCAGTCCGAGCACCTGCTGACTCTGCCCCGGGAAGGAGGTCCCTGGAGAAGACCTCCAGGGACCAGCAGGGTCTCAGACTCTGCGGTAGGGCTGGCGGGGAGGGAGGACCTAGCTTTAAACCACCGGGCTCATGCCCTTCTGTCTTCCACATCCACTGGGGTGGGGCCACCCCATTACCCCACAGACCACTGGCCGGGGCAGCACGGTCCCTGCTGGGCTCTCATGAGGCCTGGCAGTGACCACAGCTGCCTCGTAGCCCATCCTGAGGGGCCTGAGGGACAGGGTCCTCAGCTCGCTGTGCTCAGGCTCAGTCCCGTCTGGACATCGGTCCCGAGGCCCAGGCAGCAGAGATGGTGCTGCGCTCAGGGGCTGGACCCCAAGGGCCCTAGACTCAGGAGCTGTCTCGGCTTCCCTTGCCCTTGGGCTGACAGTGCAGGGGATGTGAGGGTCCTGGCTAGGCCACTCAAGGTCCTGGTGCTCCCCTGAGGCCCACTAGCCTCCCCTTTGCATCTCTCATAAACTCACTGGCCGGACACCTGGGAAGAGCATGAGGGGAGATGTTGGCTCCCTGGGGGGACTCCAGAGCTTTGCCATCCGGCCTCGTGGGATGGTGAAGAGACTCTCAGAGATGGGTCTTCTCTCTCTGTCATGCTGGTCCAACCCTCACTGTACAGTTGGGAAAACCGAGGCCCAGTGAGGAGTCGGGGCCAGGCCTGGGTTAGAACCAGGCTGCCCAGCTCCCTGTCCAGAGGCGAGGTTGGCTCTGGAGAGGCCTTGGACCTGTCTCTGACACCATCTTTCCTGTGGCAGCCAGGGGTACTCTGAGGCCAGCCCTAGTGGGGACTCCGTTCCCTGGCCACCTCCCAGCCTCCACAGAGCGTGGCTTCTGCAGGCCTCTGACCACAGTGGGTGCGCTGAGCTGGCTGAGGAGTTCCTTGCCCAGGGGGCTCCCTAAAGCGGCGGCGGCCATGAGGCCAGGTTTTCACAGAGTGTCAGAGGCGGCTGGGTCTGGATAGGGCCATGGGGGCCGTCTTTCCAGGCTACTCCTCTCTGGGTTCGGCTGTGTGCAGGGTGGGGTGGGGCGGGGTGGGAAGGAGGAAAGAGGTGAATGAGACACAGAGCCTGCCCTTGGAGGGCTGAGACCAAGTGGGGAGATGAGCTCGGGCACCAAGAAGCACCCCAAGGGTGCCTGACAACAGCGCCCAGGGCCCCATGGGAAACCTCTGAAGGCTGGGGGCTGGAGGGACAGCTGGACACTCTGGGTTTGTGTAGGTGGTGGGATGTCTGGAGAGGCTTCTTGGCCGAGAGGCTGACTCGGAAGTCCAGCAGGGCTTTCAAGGTGAGGAAGGGTTCCTCCCTAGGGCGGGCGCTTGCGGCAGACTGAGGTGGAGGGCCTAGGACAGGAGGAGTCCGAGCTGCGGGGCCAGCTTGAGAAGGAGCCTGGAGCCTGGGAGACACAGCACATCTTTGGGGGGCCCCCTGTGGTGGGGGACGGTGCCTCACAGCAGTGCCTTTGGCCTGGCCCTGCCAGCTCTTTTCTCCTTAGGGTCCCCCAACCCTACTTTCTGTTTCCTGGGCACCTGCCCCAGCTCAGTGATTCTGGGTACTAGGGAGACTGAGATACTGCCTCCCCTTTGACAGGGCTGGAGGGTCCCATGCCAGGTGCCCTCAGGTTTCTCCCCCCAGCCCCTGCCCCTGGTAAGCGTGGAGAGGACAGCGTGGGGACCAACGTCCAGTCCTGTGTGGAGGGAGTCCATCTCCAGCCCCCTCAGTCATGCTCTTAAGGTCGAAGTCCCCTCCCCCCGTCAGCTCTTCTGCAGGCCCGTTGGCAGGACTTCGGTGTCCAGGGTAGATCTCCCTCCACTGGAGGGAGGTCCCGAATCCCGAGGGGCCCCCGGCCTCAGCCCTGATGGGTGCTGGTGTGATGCGCGCCGATGGCTCTCGGGGAGCCCTCCACAGATCTATTTTTATATGGAACTCATTCCCTGGACAGAGGGAGGTGGCCTGCTGCCCCCAGTACCCCCGTCTGAGCCACCCAGGGAGGGACGGGGCCGGTGGGGGAGGTGGTTCCTTTGATTAGTGATGGAGATGTTTTTATAATTTTGGGTTCTATGTGCAGGACAAAGTAATAAAAACTCGTCTGTGATATGGTGCCTCTTTCAGTGACAAATGCTTCACCATTAAGTAGTTTAAATGGGAGGGTCCCCTGCCCCTCCCCAGAGGGGCTTCTCCACAATGTGCCTGAAATCTCTCGGCATAGAGACAAATTAGAATGTCTCTTCCATGAAAGATCCCCCAGTCCAGTGGGGGACACAATTAGGTACCAGGTAACAGGACAGTGCGACGAGGGCGACCACAGGCCAGCACAGGATGGCCTGGGAGTGCAGAAGGAGGCCCCCAGTCTCAGGAGCAGCAGACCAAAGGAGGCTTCCCAGAGGAGGTGACACTCGGCGGCAGTGCCATTCCCTGCGACAGCGTGCGGAGGGAGTAGCAGGCTGGACGGGGGTGGGGGGAGGGCAGGAAATGACTAGCCTGGTTTAGGACATGCATTGAGATCTTGGGGGACGTGCCGGTGGAGGTGTCTAGGAGGCAGGTGGATACTGGGTCTGGAACTTGGCACAGATGCCAGCTAGAGGCTTTGAAGGTCATCGGCTCACAGGTGGGGACGGAAGCCAGGTGGGAAGCAGCTCGCCCTGGGCTGCAGCAGAGGGGAGGGGAGCTTTGGGGACACTGTGACATTGGGAGGCAACTGGGTGAAAACAAGCAGAGTGGAGAGAGGCCGGGATGGAGTCCGGCCGCCGAGCCAGAGGAAGAGCGAGTTTGGATGTTGCGTACAGAGACGCCAGGGGAGAAGAGGCGGGCAGGGTGGCTGTCAGCACGGATGCTGTCGGGGACTGCAGGCCTTCCGCGGGGCCGCCGGGACAAAGAGCACAGACGGTTAAACAGGGATGGATCGCCCACAGCTCTGGAGGCTGGGCTCAGAGCTGGTGTGAGGCCTGAGGGGAGGCTCTGCTCCAGGCCTCTCCTTGGCGTGAAGGTGGCCGTCTTCGCCGTGTCTTCACATTATCTTCCCTCTCTGTGTGTCTGTGTCCAAATTTCCCTTTCCCTAGAGGGACACCAGTCGTGTCAGACCGGCCACGTAGGTTCATCCTGGTGGCCTCCTGTTATCTCGATCACCTGGAGAGACCCTGTCTCGAAATATGGGCAATTCTGAGGTGCTGGGGTTAGGGCTTTGGCATGTGCACTTGGGAGAGGACACAACTCAACCCCTAGCAGGGACCGTATTTGAGGGGGGCAGAGCCAGATGAGGGGACTGAGGAGTGGAGTTTGGGGCTCATTTGAGGGGGGCTGCAGAGGGAGTAAGGTGGGGTGAGACAGTTACCAGGGTGGAGTAGGGGTGTGGGCTGAGGAACTGCCTGAGTCTTCATGTGTGCGGACACACGTCACGTGCGCACACACATGTTCACACACATGCACACACTTGTACCATGTGAGCCCTTGCTTTCCTTGTTCGGCTCTCTAGTGCTGCTGCTCTCCCTGGCCCGGCTGTTCATGTTCCCAGTCTAGAGGTGTCTTATTTAGCTGCTTAGTCCAGGCCACGGAAAGTGCTTAGTGGTGGCGGTGGGGTGGCAGGGTGGCAGCCAGCAACACCCCTCTCCTCCTGTGCCGGAGCCACCTGAGTTTCAACCCCCTGGGCCGTGGAGCTCCAGACACCAGCTCTCACGGGCCGCCCGGAACGTTGCTTACCATGTTCTCCGCATCCCGGACGCCGCTGAGGGTGGGGCGCGCCCCAAGAACATTACAGCCGGGGAAACTGTCGCGCCATCCGGTGGGAAGGTGGATCCCAATTCCAGAGATGTTAAAACTGTGTAAAATGTACGTATCTGATAGTGAGAGGTGGTGTATTGGAGTCCGAGTGCATTTCCCGCCATTTCCCTGAGTCAGACCCAGCGAGTCCCAGGCTGAGCCAGAGATGCACCCAGCTTCCTGCAGGACCGGGCAGACCAGGGGCACCCCTCTTGTAGGCAGACCTGAAACTCCAGGCACAGGCTGCCGACTGGCTTGACAAGGCCTCGGCTCATTCAGTGGACATTCATCGAGCACGAGTACCTGCTAGGAAGTGGAGACCTCACTGTCTAATGGGGAGTCAGTCAAGTAAAAAGCATGAAAGGCACTTCAATGGGGGTACGTCCCAGGTGCTGTGGAGTTCAGTGGAGGGCTGTGCTTGACCTAGCTCCTGGGAGGTGAGAAGGGCCTGGGGGAACCAGACAGGGAATTAATTCACTGCCCTTACTAACCTGGACTCAGTTCCTTACATCACCCCATCACACTGCCCAGGACGTGAATAAAACTCTTCCCCACTTGGCATTCTCTGAGTCTCTCCGTGCCCTTTGCCATGTAGTTGAGTGTCCGCCAGTAAGTTGAAAAAACTCTGCTAGCCTCTCAGGACACATCCTACCCCATATTGGTAGCTGGTCCCCCTGGGCTCTTGGGGCAAGAGACAGAAGTCAGAAACTCCTGTTCACGGACTACCTCATGCTGCCACTGGCATTTGGTGAACAGATCATGGGTACGTGAATCTCAAGCCTCACCCCAGGTTATTTTTCCACTGATTTGTTTCGAGAGAGTGAAAGGGAGGGAGGCAGGGAGCAAGAGAGAGAGACATCGATGTGAGAGAGAAACATCAATTGGTTGCCTCCTGCATGACCCTGACCAGGGCCAAGGATCCTGCAACCCAGGTATGTTCCCTTGACTAGAATCAAACCTGTGACCCTTCAACCCACGGGCCGACGCTCTAACTGCTGAGCCAAACTGGCCAGAGCAGAAGACTAATTTTTATTCTAGATACTCCAGGGCAAGGAATATGTCCTGAACAAGATTGCTTATGTAAATTTAAGAGAAAGACTAAAAATGTTTTTCCCCATTGCAAACACCTTCCCACTTAGACTCCATCTTGCCCCTTCTCCCTTCACCACCACACTCATTTTTAAAATTTTTTTAATTTTTTTATCCTCACCCGAGGACATTTTTTTTTTTTTTTTTTTTTGCATTTATCTTCAGATAGAGCAAGAGGGAGAGAGAGAGAGAGAGAGAGAGAAACATCGATGTGAGAGAGACACATCAAGTGGTTGCCACTCACATGACCCCAACAGAGGTGCGGGACAAACTGCAACCGAGGTACGTGCCCTTAGCGGGAACCGAGCCCAGGACTCTCTGGTCCGTGGGCCGACACTCTAACCGCTGAGCCAAACCGGCCAGGGCCACCACACTCATTTTGACCATCAGCTGGGCCACTGTTAGGAGAGGTGAGAACAGTACGTTTGCCAGTGTGATCTTTGCATCAGATTTGAAGGGTGTCTCCTTGGAGGCTGTCATCTGTGACCATCTCGATGGCTTCTGGCATATTGCAGCACATAACGTGTTTGTGGGCACTGCCAATTTGCGGTGAGGAGCTGGGCTCTTGCTGGTGTCCTGGTACCAAGGGTACGTTGTGGGCTCCATCACAGCCATCATCCGAGGATCAGAAAATGCCAACTACATAGATGCTAATATCAACTAAGGGAAAGACGATAGTATAGAACGCAAGAAGTGTGGGTTACAGCTGGTGGGGAGGGAGTGGAGAGCGAGGGGACTTGTTCTCCAGGTAAGGCGAGGCAGGTGGGGGGGGATTAAGGGCTGGGAAAATGCCTAACCTTGTAGAAGGCAAAGAGAAGGCACCTTAGCCAAAGCAGATTGGATTCCAGACTCCGTTAGGTGGGAGCTCCATGTAGGCCCGGTTCTGATTGGCTCTCATTGTCTCTGTGCATTTCCGAAGCCACATGAATTTCTCCTTTTAAATCTTTGGTGTCATGCTAAATTTTAGGTTCGGGTCAACTGTCATCGTGTAAAATTAGAGAAGGAGAAACACTTATCAGGGCTTGTGCACATGTGGACATTGAGACATACTTTGTTTTTTTAGGGGTGTAGGACAAAGCGTGGTAAGCTGTGTGTACGTGGTCATCATCATTGGCGGAGATGGGGACAGTAGTTCCTTTGAGCTAAAAGGTACGTGATGCCGTGAGTAAACAATGCTTAGGTAATGTCCTATCCCACACACCCCACGCTCTTCCTAGGAATAATTTAACCTAACTCCGCATAGGGCAATTCATTTGGAATTCTTTCAGTAGGAAGCCCCAGGTAGGGCTCTGGAAAGAGCAGGGGCTTGTAGGGCAAAGAAGGAAACGGAACTGAAATTCTTCCAGGATCCTGTGGAACTGCCTGGGGCGCTCCAGGCCCCATCTTCCCGCAGGAGCACCTCTGCTTAGGCAGTCAGTTGCCCACAGGCACGAGGCAGGTAACCAAGGGAAGTCACTGAGCAGGAAATGCTTTCAATGGAGAGGGTTTTTGAAGGGCCAAAGAAAACTGCTACTCAACTCGTTGACTCTGGTGCCTGTTGCCAGATTTTACTTTTTTTGGAGGCTAGCAATCATTTTTGTGAACTTTGGCAATTTTTACTATTTTTAAAGAATGTTTTTATTGATTTTTTTGAGAGAGAAACATTGATGTGAGACGCACATTGACTGGCTGCCTCCTGCACGCCCCCACCGGGATGGAGCCACAACCCCGGCATGCGCCGACTGGGGATCAAACCGGGACCTCTCAGTCCATGGGACGACGCTCAATCCACTGAGCCACACCAGCTGGGCAAACTTTGGCAATTCTTAATTTTAAAAAACAGTGAATGTATGTCTATGGGCCGCTTTTACCCTTTGACCTGGCAGTAAGATTTAAGTTTCTTTGCAACATTCCAGCTCTGTGATAGTTCAGCCCATGCTTTACATCTGGGATGGGGACCTCGTTACCTCCCAAGCCAGCCCTCGAATGGGGTGGACTGCTGTCTTCACCATGCGACTAGCCCTTATTAGGCACCTGCTATGTACTACACACTTCCTGCAACTGGGTTCATTTGGACAGGGTACAAACAGAGCAAAATCGAGTGAGCCTGGCTCCGAGTCAAGCATGTTGGATCCTGGGTTTCCTTGATGTCAGGCTCTCCCTAACACTTAGCAGGTGATGACAGAAAAGGTAGAAAAATCTCAGGTCTGGGGACATAATTACTTAACATGAGTAACCTTTATTCCATATGCTGTCACTGACCAAAAGGTCCTTCTTCATAAACTGTCCATGTCAGATGACCAAGCTAAGGAATGACCCAGATTGTTTCCTTCCATGCGGATCCTTTTCCATGCAGAAAGGATTCTGGGAAAGCAGACCTGCCAGAGCCCCAGAACTCTGGGAGGGAGGAGCATGATCACTGATTACCTGCGCCCCTGCTTTGTCCTGCCTGAGACTAGCCTGTACAGGTAAACAAACTATAGACACCCTAGATTTTGTCCTCCCTGATGTAAATTCTAGCTCACAGAACAAAGGTGTTGGGGAAACACTTCTTGGGGTAGGTTACCCATGTCCTGGATCTTGGGGTGAGGGCCCCCTCTTAGATGTCAGAGATTCTGCCTAGAATAAAGGTTTTCACATCTTCTGAGCACAGTAGCTGTCCAAAGACGCCCCACTCCGATAGCTTCAGCTCCCAAACTGCCTCCAGGCCAGCGAGCACAGCTTGGGAATGACAGTGGGCTGAATAATAAAAACAAACCCACAGTTTATTGAAAACAGGTACCTTTCAGTAGCTGATTAGAAAATATCAGATTAGAAATGCCATTCCTCAGGAAAACACTATGTACAGAAAGTCTCAAGAAAGGGAGAATTCAACTTGAAAAGGATACAACTTAAACAGGACTGGGTTACTAGAATGGTCACATAGCAAGATAATACAAAGCACAGCAAAGAGCCACACGTGGGAAACTGTGGGCCCTCTAGCCTGGGGTGGGAACTCTCTGTTCCCGTGTTCTTGGACCACATCCCATGATTCTTTGGGGCAGAGGCACTGGCTGGTGCACAGGATCTCGGTGCTGACTCCCAGGAACCAGTCCATGCCCAGGGCATAGGCGGGCATTGGCCAGCACGTGGAATGAGGCCACCAGACCAGTTACAGCGAAGCCAGTAAGAGAAGTGCCCTCTTTAGCCTGCGGACCTGTTAGGGACCACCGAGCCACGGAGAGCTTAGAGAGCTCCTCTGCACCAGTCACGTACAATCCCAGACTAGTCTAAGCCCTACGACCCCCGTGTCCCAAATCCCACTAACTGGAGAGGTAGAGGAGCAAGACATGGACACTGTGCCACTGTAATTTTTGGTCTTCGGTAAAGAGATAAACACAAAACCCTGTTCCACAGTCAGCCTGAAAAAACTGAGCATGGCAGGTGTGAGATGCCACAGGAGGAGGCGATGGGTATGGGAAGGGAGGTGTGTTGTGCTGTGACAGGTCCTGTTCGGCTGTCCTGGCCCCATTGGTACGGTTCCTCCCAGCTTTCTGGATCTGCCCTCTCATGGCCCAGAACTCTCACTTCTCTGAGCCCAAACCTCCCAGCCTCAAGCATGCACGAAGCAGAAACACCAGATGCAGAGGGTTCTCTGATGAGGGCGAGTAGGCAGTCTTCCCAAGAACATGAGGTGCTTCCGTGTCACCTCCACTGGAGTCAGGCAGGGCAAAGAGGTTGCTGAGTCACAGGAGGCAGCAGGGCAGCTCTGCGAGCAGGAAGTCGGCAGGGAGAACAGCAGGGAGGTTTGACTGCGTGGACACAGTGGGCAGTGTCTTTGTCACCTGGGTTGGGAGGTGTGAATGGCAAAACTTTATCTAACTGGGGGGAACAGTGTCTCCCCACTTCCCGAATTCTCCAAGAGGAGTGCCACTCCTGCTTTGGAACTCGACACTCAGACAGACAGTACGCTTGAAGGGAGGAAGATCCCAGACGTGCCCACTGAAGACCCACCCTGCCAAGTCTGCTTCTTGGAACAGCAGCTTCATCGGTGAGTCCGTATGCTGCTGCAGATCTGGGCAAGACGGCTCTACAAAGAGAAAAGGAGACAGGTCGGCGAGAGAAGATGGCCCTGGGTGTGCTGTCCAGGGAGCCTCTTGGTCCGCTCAGGGAACTGGACGTGGATCTGGCAGCCTGAGGGAACCTCAGCCCTCCATTCTCCATTTGTATCACAAACTAACTCACCTTCCTGAATCTCCATTTCTCACCTGAACTAAGCAAAATAACATCTCAACTGAGAGAGTGAAGATTATGGGGAAGAGTAATGCTGCAGGTCCAGTTAGATGATGAATGTCACCAGATTCAGGTGGCTGGCTGTGTGATCACAGCAGCCCACCCCGGTCCCCGCCCTCAGATGTGCCCTTCACAGACGCCCGAGAGGGTGGGCCTACGGCAGCCACGGGTGCTCTCAGTGCTCCATCCAGCAGCCAAGACCATGCTGACTGGACCAGGAGGCGCATGTGACCAAAGCCAAGCCAATTCAATTCTTCCTCTTGAGAATTTAAACAAGACAAGAAACTGGACAGTTAGTGTGGAGCAATGGAGCAATAGTTAGAGTGGGAAGTGTGGCTACTCAAAGCCACCTACCAACCATCCTTCAGGAAGAACAGAAACAAAAGCCTTGTGAAGAGGGCCATCTGCTGAGGAGGAGGAAGGACAAAGTGCACGGGCCCCGAAGACAGAGGAGCTAAAGGGGCCGGTGCACCACCGTGGAGCTCCATCCACTCCTGTCGCTGACAGTCCCAGCCCTCGGAGGCCTGGCTGCTCAGTGCTTTCTCTGAGCTGTGGATTCCTCCTAACGAGCCACCGTCTTCCTGAACTGAGGAAACCTCAATTCCCAGAGGCCCACTGTGCCCTAACACGTAGGCACCAACTGCCTGAAGGAGGCAGAATTTTGATTCTGTTGCGGAACTTCTGTGGCAGGCACTCTGGAATGGACCAAAACTCAACATCAATTTAGGGATAGAACTGCTGCCAGGTTAAGCAGGACAACAGTCCAAATCCCTGGGGGGAAAGGCCATAAGTACAGAGCCTTAGCCCACGTGAAGCTAGCCAAGAGCGCTACTGGAGGCAGTCCCGGCACGGAGAAGAGTGGGAGACTTACGGACAGCTGCTTGATGTTCCCCAAGGCCTCTGGATCCAGCTGTGCGATGTCAACCCTCTTCAAGTCACTGGCCAATAATCGCATGCTCTGTGTGGAGGGGAGAGTTGGTTTAATTGCATGTCCTTCAGAGCAGGAACCTCCATCCAGCAGCCCAGTGCACCCCAGGGGGACCCCTTTGTGTCCTGCACTTGGTTGGGGGATGAGGCAAGGCAGGCAGGACCCAGGCTGTCACTGTGTCCCTAAGGATACAGTGACATTAGTGTTCATCATTGGGCCAGCGGCTAGATCACCTGGGTACCAAGTATGCCCATTAGCTTAGAAGTGTTCTGCAGACAATACCTGAAACAAACCACCCTTCCCTCCCAGGACGTGAGGTCAGCAACTTTCTCTACTCAGCCCAGAGAAACCCGCTTCAGAACCCTGCAAGGCAGACAAAGTGGAGGAGACAGCGCATGCTCCCCCTCCTAGACGACACACACACCTTGAGATACCCCCACACTCTGCACCTCCATTACTTCACACATCACAGGCTGACAGTATAGTTAACTGTGAACCTGTCTTGACTACTGAACTACTTCTCTAGGGGAGGAATGTCTCTTACATCTGGGGTCTGCTACAGATGGGTGCGCAAATGTTAACGGATGAACACTTGGAACCCAGCGCTGGGCGAGGATCTTCCCAGTCTGGGTCTCTAGTCTGGGACAGCAAACTGGGTTCTGAGTCCTATACAAGTGTGGAGATCAGGATCCATGCAACTAAAAGGACACTGGGGGGCAGAAATAGGTGATAGACCAGGGAAAGAAATGCTGACTACAAGGCACACGGTGGCCTGGCTTCCCTCTGAAACACTTACCTCTCCGCCTCCCACTGGCACAGTGAGGAAAACCTCTTTGCTGTCGGCCAGAGGGCTGCCGTTCACTGAGACATTGTAAATCCGCTCTCTGGCAGCTGGAGTTCGCAGGCCTGGGGTCTTGAAGACCCTGGAACGTGGGAAAATGTCTGTAAAAATGGCTTGGCAGACTGCAAGACACCGGGCACTACCAGTCCTTCCAAACCCCATCTGGCCTCAAGCTGCACTTTTCAAATCACACATTTCTAAAAAGGCAAGTTCTAAATTTAGGGGAGAAGTCTTTTTAAGCAGTAATGACTAAACACAGCTGGAGAAGGGAGAGTGGAAGTATCAAACATACACATACATCTAGCAAAAATCAATTCTTATCCATGTAAATTTTAGGTTCAAAGCTCCGCATGAACACCAGTCATCCATCCATCCAGAAATAAACTGTGGTTAATGTATTTCCAAGAGTAGCTAAGTGCTTCTCTCAAGAGGAATTTTCTAGGGTCAAAGGAGGAGGATTCAGAGATAACATCATTATATGAATTCCCAAACTAACTTTCTCAAGACAGTTACAGTGCTGCTACCTATTTTCTTCTAAGTGTCCTTATCTATATGCTCATGAAAAAGAGAAAGAAGAGTGGGAATTAAAAGCAGAAGGTAAGTCTTCCTCACTCTCTCCACCCCAGAGATAACCATTCAATTCCTTATGCACCCTCCCAGAACTTTCAATGTTTGCAAAAGCAGATGGGACCATCTAGGACACACTGTGTAGCAAGTGCTTGGAGGTGCTCATAATCCTGAAGCTGCTCCCCTGCCCCCATCAGCATACAGATCTACTTCTTCTCCCCCCACCCCCTTTTTGTTACTCTTCACTCAAGGGCATTTTTCCCATTGATTTTGTTTTTTCTAGAGAGAGAGTGGAAGGGAGGGAGGAAGGGAGAGGGGGAAAGGGGATGGGCGGGGGGGGGGGACGCGGGGAATGAACCTGCAACCCAAGTACATGCCCTTGACCATAAATCAAACCTGTGACCCTTCAGTGCACCACCCACACTCTAACCACTGAACCACAGCAGGCAGGGCAGACCTTTCTTTAAATGTCTGCACAGCATTTCCTGTTTAGTTGATCAGCCCTAGGGAAGGGATAAATTTATGCTGCAAGAACAGCCTTGTTTATACTGATCTCCCAAAGGAGGATGTCAATTTCCCCCAAGGGTACAAGAGAAAGCCTACCCATTAAAAACAAACACACAAACACAAAAACCTTTTGATTAGAATCAGAACAGACCAAAAGTCACTAGAGCCTCCTGGTCACCAGAGACCATGCTCTTGTCATCAGATAAAGAACCATCTTGTTACTAAAACAGGTGAACCTGCACTCAAGGGAGAGGCAAACAGCAGCCAGAAGCCCAGCCCATCACCCTCCTCCAAGAGGGCTGCCCAGGTGAAGGATCAGGAGTTATTTTCTTAAACACCTGCTCAGAGGCTCAGTCCTAGGCACTCTTCTTGTCTGAATTAAATGTTGGGCTCCCACCCAAACCCAAGGCCTCTCAATACTCACCTTGAGTCAAATCTGGGTGTCAGGCCTGGAGTGGGTTTCACTATAGACATCTCCATTCGGCCCATAGCTGGGGTAATATAACTGCTTGACCTACAGGTAAGAAATAGCTATTAGGGGGCCACTCAGGTCCAGTGACAGAAGGAGCAGGGGCAGGTAACACTCGGAGAGCACGGACCTTGTTAGATACTGTCCTGAGTGCCTACATAAACTCGTGTACTCTCCCAACAACCCTGTGAGAAGTACCATTATTATCCTCATTTACAGATACAGAAACAAACTGACCTTAAATAACTTGCCCAGATAACACACAGCCAATTAGGACAGAGCCAGAACTTTGGACCCAAGCAGTCAACCTCCATAAACCAACTCCTCCATCAAGCTAACAGAATGAGCGGCAGGAGACAGCCTCGCAACAGCTGCAGGCCTCCAGCTGGGGTTCTTGTCCTCCTGCTAGGCAGTTACCACTGCTCAGGGAGAACTGAGAGGGCTCCACTCCTTCACAGACACCCCCGTGATGCCTTTCCTAAGCTTGTTTGAGATGTAGCCCCCACTACCAAATGGTTTAGTAGGGTCCAGCAGAATCAGGTTAAGCCCATGGTGATGCTTTATCTAGGACCAGGAGGAACATTGAAGAAACTAACTGTTGGCAGTAACAGCTACTTTGTGACTGACCATGGGGAAGCTCTGCACATGGACTGTCAGGCAACCCAAGAGCATCTGTAAAGCTTACCACATGTTTCTGGGCCTCAGTCTCCCTGTTTGCATTGAAAAAAGTGGAGCAGGAAAAAGAATGTGGGCAGAAGAACTGGAGGAGGTGTTGGGCCAGATCGTTTCTAGAGGCCTCTCAGTTCAGGCACGTAAGGATTTGATGACTTTATGCTCTACTAGCCACGAGCCAAAGAAGCCCTCACTCCCTAGTCCCACCACAATGAATGTTGCTCTCCGATAAAACTGACAACACCAGCTACATTTGGAAACCCCATTACCTTTTGCTTTTGCCTTTTCCTTGTATGGACTGGGTTCTCTTCCTGGATGGAGGGCACCTTTTGACCTGAAGCCACAATCAGATGAAACTGAGGTTACAAAAAGCCTTTCCTGCAAAGGGGAAAGGTAAAGGACAGGGGAACCAGCTCTAGAAGACACCTAATATCGAACATAAGAAGTCTATCTCGCAGACCTAAGTACTTCAGAAAATATTGATCAACTAAGGCCTTATACCTGGCTTGGTTCCTAAACCTGAGGATTTGGCCAAGATTAAGGGTAAATGTCTTTTGAACTGACTGCAGCCTGGCTGGTAACCCCCCAACCCCCACTTACATAAAATGCCACTGCAAAGGTCACAATGGCATCTCAGAGCCCAACCCAAGGAACCCACCTTCAGCAGTCCTCATCCCTTGAAGATAGATTCTCTCCTTCCTCCCTCACCTTCCAAGAGCGACCCACCTCCCCTGCTTCTGTGCTGCCCATTGCAGTGTGCCTCGCGAGCTCCTTTCCCTCTCACCCGTGTCCGTGCTCTTCCTGCACGGCCCCGACGCCAGACTGGGACAACCACCTAAAGATCTGGGAGTCAGTGTGACTCAATCTCCTCTTCCCTGAGCTCCAGGCTGAAGTTTCTGTCTGGGCTACATGTCCCAGAGACGTATTAAATGCTCAGCTGGTCGAACAGTTGACACATGAACTGCCCCCTTCGCCGGAACCCAGCACCACTCTTCCTCCTGTGTCCCTGCCTCTGGATGGCAGCTGCCTGAGCTAGAAACCATTTTGTCATCTCTGGGTCCTCTCCTTCCCTCCACCAATCTTGCCCATTCTCCCTTTTAAATCTTATCTCAACACCATCTCCTTTGATAGGGTCAGAGGCTCAGTTCAAGAGTTACAACAGCCTCCCTACTGGTTTCCTTCTCTCCAGTCTTTGCCCTCTACCATCTACCCTGAATACTGTTCTGAAATACCCATCTGGTGATGTCACTCACCACTACTTACCTGATGAAACTGAACTTCCAAGTCTGGTGCACAAGGCCATTCATTATCTGGCCCCTAGTCTACCCAAATTACCCTCACAGCTTCCATCCCAGCCATTTCAAACTTCGTCCAGTTCCTTAAATGGACACTTTCATACCTCCTCCGGGAATTCCCTCCCCTTTCTCTCCCAGCTAATGAAATCTCACTCACCTTAAAGGCCTGGTTGTATCCTAAGGGGGTAAGTAAGACTTAATAGCTTCCTCTTCTACGTCTATGCACTTTGTACATAACTTCTATAATCGCTTTTGTTATTAACCACTTAAGTGAGATCTTCTCTACTAAACTGTGAACTCTGGGAAAGCAACACTGCATTTTATGTACTTTTGTATTTCCTCTCTGTCAGCCCACGGCCTTAAATCTGAGTACCTACTTACTTTGGCAGTTTGAAGTTTCTTATTTTTATTTTCTTCTTCTTCTTCTGCTATCATTTCATCCACTTGTATTACCTTTCGTGCTGTAAGAAACAGTTTAATAGAGTGATATTTCTCATGGGAATAAACTTTCATGCATTCCCATTTCTTAAAGGAAAGAAAACTTAAGCTATCTTAGGCTGTAAGCAAGAAACAGACCCAATATAAAGACAACTTTTTTAAAAGAGGGTTTAGACAAAGGAAACTAACTGGCGTGCTTAAGAAACCCTATATGATGTCCTGTAGGTCAGCCCAGTGATCTGATTAAGGGTGTAGACCGTGGAGTGGGACATAGCTTGAGGCCTGGCCCTACCACTAATAGGTCATATGGCTTCATGGTGGTACCTCAGTTTCCTCATCCATAAAAGAGAGTAGTCACTTTATAGGGATATTATGAGACTTGGAATGTGGGCTTTTATTCCTATATCCCAAACCCTAGAATTGCCCCTATAAAAGTTTAAGTATTTATGGAATGAATGAAGCCCCTTAGACAATACTGGACATTTTATGATAACTACTATTACTTATTATAATATTATTTAGGTAGATGCCACAGGAAAACTTACAAAGCGCCTTGTTGCTAAATATGTACAGCCAGGAGCTAGACAATCCTGAGCAGGGATTCCATAGAGAACATTCTAATTTAATCATAGGGGGACACAGCTTAGACTCAATGACTTTTAAGCTTTTTTGCATTAAAAAAAAAAAAACTTACCATGCAGTCAAATACAGTGGGTAAAACAATTGGTCCTGTTTGTTGACACTGATTCCTGTGGGTTCAGTTCCCAGGGGTGAAATCAGAAGACATCCCTCCCCCCAAGTAAGCAAAACTGGTGGAACTTACAAGAGAAACAGATGTTACCTACATGTAGAAATATCCCAAAGTGACCCAACAGATTGTAAATATGTGGCTGAGAAACTCTAGGAACACCCAAGTCTAGTTACATTATAACCTCCGGGAGGCAGAACTAGAATATGACACTTGGAAAGCAAAAATCTCATCACGCTTTTTTCACACTACAAGCCAATTCTGATGGAAGCCAAGTTGGAGTGAAAACTGGACAGTGGGAAGCCGAGAAATCCATGGCCAGGACAGCCTCACAAGAGTTGGAGGCACTGAGCTGCCAAAGTTTAATGACAGCGGCATCAAGTCCATAATAGAGCACATCTTGGCCTGATTCCATGCTCACTAGTTATAACCCGGCCTCCCCAGAATCTTCCCTATAAGACAGTGTTTCTCAGTGTGGGGCGTATTTGTGAGAGACGTTTACAAGGATGGGTCACTGAATCAAGTGACATGGAATTAATGTGCTGAGAAAGTTAGTCTTTCTACAGTTCTCTCAGCCCTTTGATCAGGGAGAGTCGCAGCTGGTATGGCTGTGTCTTGTAACACGTCTATAAATCTTGCTAACCTCTCCAACTCAGGGGAAGCACGCAGACAGCATGTTTGGTTTCCAGCCAGCTTTTGTGTTTCTCCTTTCACTTTCACTCACACATTGGTCTGGAGAGTTCGGTTAGTATCGGTCTTGCATATGAGTGATTTATAGACCGAGGACCACACATTTGAGGGAAAAGGCTCCATTAGTGAGGCCTTCCTGCCTAGCCAGCAAACCACCCTGGGTCTCAGCTGTCTTCGTTCAACAAGAGATTTTGAAAAGTACTCACTTCTGGCAGATTTCAGGGGTGTCTGAATAGCTTCTGCTGTTAGTTTGTTTATTTCTGTGATATCCAGGTCAGCCTGTGACAGTCAGAAAACAGTAGGCATGTTCCATCAAATATGAGGATCAATATTTAAAAATGAAAAACAATTACTTTTTAAACGTATCATTTAATACATACAAAAGATTACGTTAATTATGACACAGTATAATAAACTCCCACAAACCCACCATACAACCCAAACCCCAAAACATTGACAATAACTTGCTCCTAGCTATGTATCCTTTCCTGTTCCATTTCCTTCTTCCCCAAAGGTGAACAGTCTTCTAGCTCTGTCATTCTCCAGACCTAACCATCATTATTCCACTGGCTTGAAAGAAAGCGCGTTATGTGGGTGTGTATATACACATTTTCACAAATGTATATGTGCTTAAATAATATTTTGTTTGGTTTTGTTTCTGAACACTGTTTATGGTTGTAGTTAATCTTTTCTCACTGCTATATAATATCCCATTGTGTGACTCTATCATAATGGATTTGTCCAATCTCCTATCCAGTCTTTTGTCATTACAAACACTGCAACTTTATTATTATTATTATTATTATTATTATATTTTATCTGAGGACATTTTTCCATTTTTTATTCAGACAGAGTGAGAGGGAGAGAGAAACATCGACATGAAAGGGACACATTGAGTGGCTGCCTCCTGTGCGACCCCAACCAGGGCCAGGGCCAAACATTTTTGCCTCCCTACCCATTTTTTAAAATCCTCACCCAAGAATATTTTCCCAATGATTTTTAAATAGAGTACATGCCCTTGACAGGAATTGAACCCGCAACTCATTGGTCCATGGGCCGACGTTCTAACTGCTGAGCCAAACCGATCAGGGCACAAACACTGCTACTTTAAACTGTCACACATATATGTCCAAGTTTTCTCTTGTCTATATCCTTAGGGATAGGGTATTATAGAGTTGTAGGGTACACAAATGTTCAGCCTTGACATTATACCAAATTATTTTCCGAATGTAAATACTTATTTACATTCCATCAGCAAACAATGCAAGTTTCTGATGACCAACATTCTCTATAACACCTGGTGCTGTGTCAGACTTCTCATTTTTCTCTTTTTAGGTCTAGAACAGTGGTTCTCAACCCTTCTTATGCCGCAACCATTTAATACAGTTCCTCATGTTGTGGTGACCCCCAACCATAAAATTATTTTTGTTGCTACTTCATAACTGTAATTTTGCTACTGTTATGTCTTAGGCAACCCCTGTGAAAGGGTCATTAACCCCCCAAAGGGGTCATGACCCACAGGTTGAGAACCAATGGTCTAGATGGTCAATAAGGTTTTCATTTTCTTTTTTTGTATCCTCACCCGAGGACATTTTTGCATTTATCTTCAGATAGAGCGGGAGGGAGAAAGGGAGGAAGAGAGAGAGAAACATTGACGTGAGAGAGACACATCGACTGGCTGCCACCCACACGACCCCAACTGGGGCAGGGACGAACTGAAACCGACGGACGTGCCCTTAACAGGAATTGAACCCGGGACTCTCTGGTCTGCAGGCCAACACTCTAACCGCTGAGCCAAACCAGCCAGAGCTCAGTAAGGTTTTCTACTGTGCTCCTGGGCCCTTCAAAAAAGCTTCCAGTTGCCTCCCTACCCATTTTTTAAAATCCTCACCCAAGAATATTTTCCCAATGATTTTTAAATAGAGTGAAAGGGAGGGAGATGGGAGGGAGAGAGGAGGGGGGAGAAGAGAGAGAGAGAGAAACATCGATATGAGAGAGACACGTTGATTGGTTGCCTCCTGAACAATCCCAACTGGGGCCGAGGATTAAACCTGCAACCCAGGTACGTGTCCTTGACCAGAATTGAATCCATGATCCTTTGGTCCACCGGCCGATGCTCTAACCACTGAGATAAACTGGCAAAAACTCCAGTTGCCACCCCTCCCTTTTTTATTAAAAAAAATTTTTTCTTGCCGTGGCCAGTTTGGCTCAGCGGTTAGAGCATCGGCCTGCAGTCCAGAGAGACTTAGTGGGTTCAGTTCCCACTAAGGGCGCGTACTTCATTTGCAGTTTGTCCCGGGCCCTGTTTGGGTTGTGCGGGTAGCAGCCACTCGATGTGTCCCTTTCATGTTGATGTTTTTCTCTCTCTCTCTCTCCCTCCCTCCCTCCCACTATATCTGAACAAAAAATTGAAAAATGTCCTCGGGTGAGGATTAAAAAAAAATTTTTTTTTATTGATCTTACAGAGGAAGGGAGAGGAGAGATAAAAACATTGATGAGAGAGAACATCTAATGGCCACCTCCTGCATGCCCCCCATGGGGGATTGAGCCCACAACCTGGGCGTGTGCCCTGACTGGGAATCAAACTGGTGACCTCTTGGTGCATGGGTTGATGCTCAACCACTGAGCCATACTAGCTAGGCTCCAATTGCCCTTCAATTAAACTTCTTCTCATTGGTGACTACCCATATGTATGGGACTAGTCAAGAGCAGGCATGATTCACAGGCCTTTCCTCATAGGGCATGTGTATAGATCAGAATAGTCATTACAGACTAGGAATGACACAGGTTTCATCTCTGGGTTGGTGGGACTACATGGATTGCTCAGAGTGGATTCTCAGGCTGTCCAGGCTCAGCAGGAAACAGTGCTGTAACAGATTAGTGACGTCCACTATGGTTCATGGAACGAAAGTGATGGTCAACTGTCTGCCATTTCTAGAACCAATTGGCATGTTATGAAGGTATCACTGGTGGCAAGCCACTGATCACCTAACAGAAGAGTTAACAAGCCTAAGACTGATGGCCATGGAAAGACCTGTTTACATGGTTGGCCAGTGGTTGGCACTAGAACTTGGATTTCAGGGTTCCCCCTATTTCCTGGTAAGAGTGGGTCCCTACTGGTGGGAATGCAGACTGGTGCAGCCACTATGGAAAACAATATGGTGTCACCTCAAAAAATTAAAAATTGATCTTCCATTTGACCCAGTGATCCCACTTCTAGGAATATACCCTAAGAAGCATAAAACACCAATAAGAAAGAATATATGTACCCCCATCTTTGTAGCAGCACTATTTACAATCGCTAAGATCTGGAAACAGCCCAAGGGCCCATCAGTAGACGAATGGATCAAAAAGCTGTGGTACATATACACAATGGAGTACTACGCAGCGGTAAGAAAGAAAGATCTCTTATCCTTTGAGACTACATGGAGGGACCTGGAAAGTATCATCCTAAGTGAAACAAGCCAAACAGAGAAAGACAAATTTCATATGATCTCACTTATTTGTGGAATATAATGAACATAACAGTTTGAGGAATGGGGTAGTCCCAGAGACGCGGAAGCGGGGTACAGACTGACAATCCCCTAAGGAGTGGGGAGGTGGGGGAGGGATGAACCACAGAACTTATACGCATGTATGCATGAACAGTGGACATGGACAACAATCTGGGGAGGGGCAGGGAGGGGAGGGGGAGGGGGGAATCAGTGGGGGAAAAAAGGAGAATCATCTGTAACAAAGATTAATCAAAAAAAAAAAAAAAAAAAGTGGGTCCCTATGCCTAAGATTTGTACAAACAAGATGGTTTATGCTGAACACCTGCTTTCCTTCTGGAAGTCTGGAATTTTGGCACGCTAGGCAGAAGACAACTATGTGACCAGCCCCCAGCAAAACCCTGGGCATGGGGTCTCTAATGAGCTTTTCTGGTAAGTAACGTGTAATTAAGTGTGTCCTATGTGACTCCACTGAGAGAGGACTTTTGGAAGCTTGAGTCTGGTTTCCTCTGGACTCTGCCCCATGCACCTTTTCCCTTTGTTGTGCTGCTTTGTATCCTTTCACTGTAATAATCATAGCAGAGTATGACTATAGCAGCGCCCCCCCCCCCCCCATGGTTTCACTTTCTGAGATTTCAGTTACCTGTGGTCAACTGGTAAAATATTAAATGGAAACTTCCAGAAATAATCCACAAGTAAATTGCACGCTATTCTGAGTAGGCGATGAAATCTTGCACCATCCAGCTCTTTCCCTGGACATGAGTCATCCTTTTATCCAGTATATCCATACTGTATATGCGACCCGCCCATTAGTCCCTCACAGCCATCTTAGTTATCAGGTCACCGGTAAGGCAGTGCTTGTGGTCAAGTAACCCTATTTTACTTAATAATGGCCCCCAGCACAAGAGTAGTGATGTGGGCAGTTTGGATATGCCAAAGAGAGCTGGAAAAGGGCTTCATTTAAGTGAAAAGGTAAATACAGTACAATAAGATATTTTGAGAGAGCACATTCACATAACTTTATTATTAAAGAATATTGTTATAATTATCCTATTTTATTATCAGTTATTATTTATTTCTTACTGTGCCTGATTTACAAATTAAACTTTATCACAGGTACATATGTACGGGGAAAAAACAGTAATATAAAGGGTTCGATACTCAGTTTCAGGCATCCAGGGGTGGTCTCAGAACATATCCCTCGTGGTCAAGGGGTACTACCATATCTATGCTGAACACTGTGAGTCCTCTTAGTGAAGTCCCGGAGACAGTCTTGTAAGCCCCCTACATACTTAACAATTAAGAGCTTTTGTACCAAAGTATCATCCCTTTCTTGGATTTTAAACTGTGTTACATTAGAAGCTCTGATCTGTAGATCTAAAGAGGGCAATGCATCAGCTAATGAGTATAATCTACCTAGTCTTTTGAAACTTAGATATGGGTATGTATGGGGGGAACATATCACAAGGAAAGAGCAAGCATGGATCAAGAATGTATTACTAGTTATTGATTTTATGTTTCGGTTATCCCCACCTCTCTCCTAAAATATTCACCCCAAACTTCATTTTTTCCCTGACTGAATAACTGGCTGCTAAGTACCTTTAACGTCTGAGGCTGGTGGAGATCCACTATTATGTACCCTTTGTAGTCAGATCACTTCAAACTCTGAGATTCTAAATGATCCTGATCAGCTCATAGAAGGATGTGGATTTTGGGGTTCACTTTGTAAATCTGACGGAGTATAAACTTTCTCCCCAGAAAGGTACACAAATGGATGTACACACACACATTGTCCATACATGATCTTAGAGTGCTTAAGGTCTCTGTGAAGCCTGTTTGAGGACCAGCTCCCAATACTGTCCAACCAAACTTTCTGCAAGGGTGGAAATGTTCTAATTCTGATCTGTCCAGTAGGATAGCCACTAGTCACATGTGAGTACTAAACATTTGAAATGTGGCTAATGTGTCTGAAGAACTGAATTTTTGATGTTATTAATTTTAATTAATGTAAGTAGCTACATGTGGCTGGTAGATACCATTTAGACAGTTAGATTTAACTCTTCACTTTTTTGCCTTTCATCTTACTGGTACTGATGCTGGGAGGAAGGAGGTGAGAGAGGGTGGGGAATCCTGAGAGTCCCAAGCAAGAGCACAGCCTCTATGATACGACACGATAAAGTCTCTTTGCCACCAAGCAGGACAGGTCACTGTAATGACTTAGGAGCTTCAAGGAACTTGGACTTTAAGCTTTGTACTTCTCCTGCAGAGGTCAGGGCAAGGGCTGCAAAGAACCTGCCCAAAACCGAACTGCCTCCCTTCCTAGGACTCGAAACTATCTGTGCTTCATGTACTCAAATTTAACTGTCATTTCTCAGTTGACACACACAGATAAAATTCCCCATAGAACCTCTTCTACAGTAAGCACCCTCTGGTTAGATTTTGTGAACAGACCCAAATTAAAAAAACCTAACCAACAAACCAAAATAGGACAAGTCACTTACCGATGCTGCCTCTTCCAGGGCCTGCTTGTTTCCTCCAAGGGCTTTAAAAAGAACATTTTGTTCAGTTACTATCAGGTTTTTATGATAAATCATCTTCCCATGACCAGTTATCTTTCAAAAACTGGACCAGATTAAACCCTTGCTCCAACATTCAAGGACCTTCATAATCTAATCTTTCTCCAACTTTGACTCGTCCCTCTCATGACCTAGTCTATGTTCTACCACACCATAAAGTTCCTGTTGTTTTCCAAATGCGCCATTTATATTTCGTGATTCAGTGCCCTGGTATTTATTATTTCCTCTGCTCAAAACATTCCTCTGCACCCAACACATTTCTAATTCATCCTCTGAAACTCAGCTCAAACCCCAAACTCTGCTTATTTGTCTGTTACAGCAGATTGCCGCAAAGTGCCGAGTTAGTTGTTCACCCTCACCCTACCCAACAACCACTCAAAGCAGTTTCAGTGTCCACCCTGTCTTGAACTGAATTCCTTGAGGACAGAGATAATATCCAGTTTCTAGCAAAATATGACATACACTAGGTATCTAGTAAATTTGTGTTGAATGAAGATGTCTGTGAAAGGTTAGATACAGAATAAAAAGTTAGATTAGGTCTTCCTGCTAGAACCTCTCACAGTACCCTGTATGATAATTAAGAACTCAGGCTTTGGCATCAGAATACGCCTGCATTCAAATCGCCTATGCACTAACAGCTCATGAAATCTTGAGCAAAGTAACCAATCTTTCTGGGTTTTAATCCTGGTGTCTATAAAACAGGGATAATACTAACAATACATTTGTTATCAGGATAAAATTAGTTAATACAGCAAGTCCTTGAATCATGTAGTTTTCATTCAACACTGTTTCATTATAACATTGACAAGAAAAAAAAGTGTGATTCTGGGCCAGAGCCACTGTCTGTGGAGTTTGCATTTTCTCCGCACATGTGTGTGTGTTTTCTCCAGATACTCTGGTTTTCCCCGACACCCCAAAGTTGTACATGTGAGGTAAACTGATGTGTCTGAATTGTCCCAGTCTGAGTGAGTGTCAGGGTGTGTGTGAGTGTGCCCTGGATGGAAGGGTGTCCTATCCAATTCCTGCCTTGTGCCAGAAGAGTCTCCAGCCACCTGTGACCCTGAATTGGAATAAATGGGTTGTGAAATAGTAATTCTCTTACTTGCTTTTAGTAATCTTTCTTAAATGTATGTATAGCTCACACTTATTTTAATGTTTGATATTAGAAGTGTTGCCCAGCCAGTGTGGCTCAGTGGACTGAGCATCATCCCATGGACTGAGAAGTCCAGGTTTGATTCCCGGTCAGGGCACATACCTGGGTTACGGGCTCGATCCCCAAAAGGGGGCCTGCAGGAGGTAGCTGATCGATGTTTCTCTCTCACATCAATGTTTCTATCTCTCTCTCCCTTCCTCTCTCTCTAAAAAAAAAAAATAATAATAATTTTAAAAAATTAGAAGGGTTTTGGGTCTTTATTTATAAAATTGGTGATATTTTTGTGGCCAAAAATAAAAAAGCCCTAGGCACTTAGCTCTTGTTTATATCAACTAGCCTACGGTAAAACTGGTTTTGTTATCTGTCATTTCACTTAAAGCCTCCGTTTCCAAGAACCTACCAAAGACGTTAGTGAGGATTTACTATATATGTAAAACACTTGGTACAATGTCTGTCTGGCACAGGAAGCACTATATAGATATGCTTACTGTCCACTACTCTATTCTATCTTTTGCAGCACTTATAACTTTAACTATATAGTCGTGTCATTTTAAAAAATGATCCTTCTCTACTAACTTGTAAGTTCGTGAATAGATACAATGTCTGTTTTAATCCCCAAAGCATCTTCAGCACCTAGCATTGGGGCTGCTGCATGCTCAATAAATATCTGTAGAAATGTGAAAGCAACAGAATAAATAAATAAAAGGGCGAGCCAAAAGGATCACTAAACGTCTGCTATCTGAGCAGACCGTGCATTTCTATCCTGGAAGAAGGCTACGTGCTGGGTAATTAATAATGAAGAAAATCAAAAAAGTAAGGGTGACCCAGCAGAAAGGACAGCCTCTTGCATTTCCTGGGACATTTAACCAGGGATGGGGTACATGCTGGGATTTTTCTCTGGCCAGGAAAACTCTTGGGTCCTTGCACTTCACAATTTGATTTGCCCGTTTTAAACTGGCAATTTCCTTATCCTCTCATCTGAGTTTTGGTAACGGACCAAGTTATTGATTCATTCACTTTTAAATGGCTGGATAAAATATTTTTAAAAAAATCATTTCCCGACACATGCAATGTCTGTGAAACTCGTATTTCAACGTGGCCAAAAGTAACTCTTACTGAAATACAGCCATGCTCATTCATTGCAGCTGTGCTGGACCCGGAACAGCACAGGGGAGTAGCTGGACGGATAACCCTCTGGCCCAGAAGGCCTCCGATGTTTACCATCTGGTCTGTTAGAGAAAGCACTGGTCTACCCGCCAGGGAAATGAGGGGACGTGCTGAGATTTCCAACAAAGCAGGGGAGGGAGGCGGAGTGGGCAGGAACACCGAATCCGCGGTTTCTTCCTGCGGCCACGGGGACCGCGGTGAAGGCTGCCCGGGCACGGGGGCTCCGGGGCGCAGCCGGGGGGCCGCGCAGCGCTTACCGAAGTAGTCGAGCCAGTTCATCTCGCGCAGCGCCTTGGGGAGCCGCAGGATCTCGATGTTGTACACGTTATCCAGCTCCTTGAGCAGGTTCTGCCTGTCTGACTGAATCTGCCGGCATCGTATTTGCACTGCGATGGGGCCAAGTCGACAGAACAGGGGTCACCCGGCGGGTGAACGGGGCCCGCCCCGCCCGCCCCCCGCGATGGCCCCGGGGGGCCGCGGCGACAGGGCTCGGCCCCTTACCTTCACGGTCGAAGTCCTTAAGAAAGGAGGAGAGCTTCCGGCTCCGTAACGAGTTGGTCTTGGTCACCCGACTGCTGCCCTTCCTCGCCGGAGCCATAGCGCTTCGGGGGCGGCTGCGGGGAGCGGAAAACCAGGGCTCAGAGGCGGAGACGGGGAAGGAAGGGCCGCGAAGGCGCGGGAGAGGGCAGGAGGGCGTCCCACAGGCCTCGTGGGCGTAAAGAAGTCGCGAGGAACGTACCTGCGGGTCTCAAAATAAGGGCTGAGAAAAACCTCGCCGCTCAAGCCAAAAGGGAGCGGCTCCGGGGCTATCAGGACGCGCGACCGCCGTCACGAAATTCAAACTGCCACAGGCTGACGAATGAGAAGTCGCCGTCTTGGAAGGAGGTCCGCGACATCCAATCACAAGGAAGCTCCGCGTCAGGCCGCCGGCTCACACGCAGGACTACAATACCCAGAAAGCACCGCGGCGTTACGACCAATTTTCGCGATTTAACTGCGTAGGGGATACGCTCAGAGAAACTGCCGGCCCAGGCTAGCGGCTCCGGCGGGTACTCCAACTTGCAAGGCCTCAAGCTTTTAAGTTTTCCCGCTGGTTTAGGGAAGCGGCCGGCAGTCCTAAGGGGAGAGGACGATTCCGCGGGGAAGACCGGGCGTGGGCCCCAGGGATCCGCAGCCTGCAGCAGGAGACTGCCTTAGCCCCCAAGGAGCCTCCTCCTAGGCGTAGTCGGGGAGCCCTTCCCGAGGTGGGAGACGAGGGTCCCGCCTTCTGAGAGCCCCTCTGCAGGTAAGACATCGCCTCGCGCCAGGGGCGCCTGTCGGAGCGAATAGACAGCCCTTCGTGAGGAAGCCTTGGTTTAGCCGAAACTCATCGGAGAACGGAAATAACTCCCACCCTGGAGCCGGTTCTTCGCCCCCCGACCTGGGACCCAAAGGCTGGGTTTGGTTTTGTTTCCCCCCCAACAGAAGATGACGCAAGAGCGGCCTCTGCTCGCGGTGCAGGCGGCCCTGAAGAAGTGCTTTCTCGCGGTGCAGCAGCAGCAGGGCCTGTGGCAGAGCACGCTGGCGGACTGCCGGCCCCTGCTGGCCGCCCTCCGCAACCTGGCGGAGCAGCTGCAGGCGGCGCAGAACCTGCGGTTCGAGGACGTGCCGTCGCTGCGGGCCTTCCCGGGCTTACAGGAGCGGCTGAGGCGCAAGCAGCTGGAGGCCGGCGACACTGCCCTGGACAAGCTGGGAGAGAGGCTGTAAGAGGCTCCTTGGCGCTCTTTCTTGGCGGAGAGATGCGAAGACCGGGTGTTCTAGAAGTAGCTGGGGTCAGTCGGGAAGGCGCTTTTCTCTTTCCTTGCGAGCATGGCATTTGGAGGTGTTTAGACCTTACCGCCTTTGCATCTGGCAGCGGGACCTGGGTCAGACACCCATTTTCTGGCATTTCCCTTGTCAGAGGCTGGGCGTAGCAGTGGTGGACTTAGTAGACGTCTAAAACGTAGACAGACAGCATTGAAGTGTTTATTAGCTCTCCTTTAGTGTTTTTGTTTTGTTTTTTTGTAAAAAGCAACAGGAACTACAGCTGACCCTTGAACAGCCCGGGGTGTGGGGGGGGGGGGGTAGCAATGACCTCCAGCACAATGGAAAATCTACATATAAGGACGGTTGGATTCCCAACATTGGCGTTAGACCTTGAACAACGCAGGTTTTAGCTGTGCTGGTCAATTGAAAAAATCAGCAAATAAGTGACCTGCGCAGTGAAAGCCCATGTTGTTTAAGGGTCAGCTGTATACTGTAAACTTAGTGGGTGTCAGCCTGCGGTCCAGAGAGACCTGGGTTCGGTTCCCGCAAAGGGCACCTACCTTGGTTGCAGTTTGTCCCCGGCCCTGGTTGGGTCTGCGGGTGTCCCTTTCACATCAATGTTTCTCTCTCTCTCTCTTCCTCTCCTTCTCCCTCCCACTCTATCTGAACAAAAATGGAAAAAATGTCCTTGGGTGAGGATAAAAAAACAACAACTTGGTAGGTGTCAGAGCTAAGGGTTTTACATACAATATTGCATAAAATCTTTTCAGCACCTCTGTGACTTAACTGCACTTCATCCCATTTTGCAGGTGAGGAAACAGGCCCAGGCAGATTGCCTCTAGGCTCACAGCTAGTAACTAGCAAGGCTGCGATTCTAATCCAAGTGTGCCTGACATCAAGGCCAGAGCTCTTAAACACCACTTTGTCTGCTGTACATTGGTGTCTGCACCCCGGAGGAGCACATCTGTCAGCCCTCATTATGCCTAGTGTTAGACTCTGTCTCAGAGTTAATAGGTTATGAGGATAGAGAAAAGACAGGGCACATGTGGCCTTTCCTTGACCAGAGCAAAAGACAGTTCTAGTGTGTAGAGTATATGCCTTAGACTAATACAAAACTGTAAAAAATGGGGACCTTCTTTGTATTCATTTGTACAAAATACATTGATTAAGCACCAATGGGATGCCAAGCACAAGGTGCTGGGAATACAACAAAGAACCAGATTTAGTTGCTTAGTTGAGTAGAAGAGATAGTCCGTTAAATTATGTTATGGTACATTCTAAGACGAAGAATTTTTATTTCAATTGATTACATATTTGTGTGTGGATATTGGGCTATTTTAAGTCTATTTTTAAATTGTGGGTCATGGTCAGACATTTTTGAAAGCCATAATTCTAAGCTAAGGATTGCCTTGCCCTTTGGGAAATGGTAACTTTTGGCCTGGTGACTGGGCCCCTTGGAGTCTCCAATGGAACAATAACAATATTTACCATAAGCTGGGAACTTCTCTCAGCATTTTATGTCTATTACTGCATTTAATCTTCACAATAACCCTTTCTATTCTTTCAACAAGTGTTGTTCTATGTGCCAGTCTCAATGTTCTAGGTACTTGGGATGCGCAGTGAGCAAAACAGACTGGTTTTATATATGATTGAGGATAAGTAACTCTCCTAAGTCCATATGAGTCTGTGTGTACTGCCAGCCTATACTTTACCATTCAAGAATTCAGTAGAGCCCTGGCCAGTTTGGCTCAGCGGTCAGAGCATCGGCCTGTGGACCACAGAGTCCCGGGTTTGGTTCCCACTAGGGACACATACCAAAAAAAAAAAAAAAAAAAAAAAAAGAATTCACTTGGATGGGGCTGGGTAGCATGTAGATAATGCTGGTTTGTTGATAGCTTTATGGCAGCCCCAGACAGGCCCCTTGATCTTTTTTTTTATCCTCACCCAAGGACATTTTTCCATTTTTTGTTCAGATAGAGTGGGAGGGAGAGAGAGAAACATCGATGTGAAAGGGACACATCGAACGGTTGCCACCTGCACAACCCAGCCAGGGCCGGGGACAAACTGCAACCGAGGTACGTGCCCTTAGCGGGAACCGAACCTGGGTCTCTCTGGATCACAGGCTGACACTCTAACCGCTGAGCCAAACTGGCCAGGGCGGCCCCTTGGTCTTTACTTTCTTTGGTAACTGGGCTGATCACACAGGTTCGAGAGCCATGTAACTTATTCATTTTCTCCATTTATATGTCAGTTCTTACTTCTTACATCACCCCTACATCTAAGGCACTATCACCAATCTCCTTAGACAAATGGGTGTCATTTGGAGGCAGTTTTACCCTTGGGACATTTGGCAATTACTGGAGACATCCTTGACTGTCACAACTTGGAGAGAATTGGGGCATGGTTTGGTCCTCTCATCTAGTGGGTAGAGGCCAGGGATGCTGCTAAACATCCTACAGTGCACAGGGTAGCCTTCCACCACAAAGAATCATCTGGTCCAAAATGTCAGTGTGCCAAGGGTTAGTTCGGAACCCTGTTAGGCCTTTCTCATGACAATACCTAATATAAGACCCTTTCCCCCAGAGCTGCCCTCCTCAAGGTGCGTGACACTGTCAGCAGCCACGTGGGACAGGTGCTTCAGATCTATGAACAGCATGCAGACACGCTCGGCATTGATGCTGTCCTGCAGGCTTCAGTGTTGAGCCCCTCTGTGGCTGACATGTTGGAATGGTTGCAAGATATTGAGAGACACTATCGAAGTTCGTATCCTTTGCACAGATAGTGCCTCGGGGAGTCCAAGGAAGTCTTAATTTTATTTTTCACAGGATTACAAAATTGTATAGTGTGGTTCTCTTTGGCTCCTGAACTTTGGTTCTTCCTACAATTATTTCTCAACCCATTTACTAAGTAGCTGCTACCTGCCAGGCATTGTTCGAGTTGCTGGAAAATAGGCAATAAAAAAGGAAACCACATAGAATGTCAGGTGAAGATGAGTGCTATGGAGAAAAATAAAGCAGAGAAAGTGAGGGATGAGAGTGGGGTTATGATTTTAAATATGTTGAGCAGGGCAGGCCTCACTGAGAAAGTAACATTTGAGAAGACTTCAGGTACAAAGGCCCGGAGGTGACAGATTGCCTGACATGTTCAAGAAATAACAAGGAGGCCAGTGTGGCTAGAGGAGAGTGGAGAGGGGAAGACTAACATTAGATGTAGTCAGAGACTGGGCTAGATCTTACAGGGCCTTGGGTCTTTGAAAGGGTTTTTGCTTTTACTCTGGGTGACATGGAAAGGTTTTAGAAGGGTTTACCATAGTCAAACCTGTTTTTAACAGGACCACCCTGGCTTTGTTCTGAGAAAAGACTTGGGGTGCTGTGGGGCAAGGGTAGAAGTGGAAAGATCATTTAGTTCTGGCCTTTTTGTCTCAATTCTTGCCTGATACGCATATCTACCCACTGGCTTAAATTTCTCCCTTCATTTGAATAATTCCCAAATCCAAGTTTTATTCTTGTCTCTTGTCTTGATTTTCAGTTTTCTGTCGATGTCTCCAACTGGATTGCTCATGGACCAGCACACTCAAATTTAGAACTGAACTCTCTATCTAGCCTTCACATTCTATTCCTTTTTCCTTTAGTTGTAGAATCAACCCTCTATAATCACCGAGTCTGGAGACTTAAGCAGTATCTTCCCCCTTTCCCTCTGTTTTCTTTTTTAATTGCAACAGTAGCAGCCACAGCTGCTGCAGCTAACATTACTGAGCACTTATTATGTGCCAGGTACTGTTCTGAGCATGTTTACACAGTCTCCTGTCAAATCCTTTGATTCTATTTTTCTGGTGCATTTCATGTTTTCCTTCTCCATCCCCACTGTCTCTTTCATAGTTTCTTTACCTCTCACTTGGACTTTTAATCACATGAAGCAAGGCAGGTTTCTCTGTCTCTAGCTGTTTTCCTTCTCAGCCATCCCTAGTGAGTGCCCTCACCCCTTGTGTCTTCAGAAGGTCGAGTTCTGATCCTATTGTTTGTATGGGAGTTTTCTGCAGCTTCTGTTGGGAGGAGGGCAAAATACAGAATCCCTACACTGGGCTGCAATTCACTTTGTGTTCCAGCTCAACCTGCCTTCTCAGCCACCTTTCCTCCTACTCTGCACATTGTTCCGTGCCAGCCAAACTGGAAGGTTTACTTGTCCCTGAATCGATTCCAGGCTTCCCCACTTCTGTGCCTTTGCTCAGGCTTTTCCTGCCAGCCGTAGTCTTCCTGCTGCCCTTTAAACTGGATGAATTCAACCCCTGAACTTCACTGAATTTGCTCTCATATGTCCCGTAGGTTTTCTTTTTGTTTCTGGTTTTCCTGCACCATAGTGAGATCCTGGATTGCAGGGCCAGTGTTCCATTCCTCTCCCTGTAGCACAGAGCCATGTGCGTCAAGAGGTGCTTGATACAGATTTGTAGCATGGGCTGATCCTACAACCTGGGGAAATTCCTGACAGCTGCACTTCACGTTTATGCTCACTATAGCTCTCTCTGGGGTATTTTCCCCTTCAACGTATTTCGTTTTCTTTTTGAGTAGTCCTTAACTTCCAGTAAGTTACCTGAAGAGAAAGTACCTCCTGTCCTCAATCCATTGGGGAGACTTGGCAAACACCCAAGCTTTGCCCAAGGCCTGGGACCGAATTTCAGAAGATGAACACCAAGACCTGGTACAAGGTACTGGTTTCGGCTTATTCCTTCATGTCTTCCTCGCGTTCTTTCTTTCCCTGTGTCTCACTTCTTTGGAAGCATTGTGGAGATGCCCTTACAGTGCCTGTGTGTTTGTTTTCCGTGTGATGTTCCGTGTTCTCTGGAGAGGTGGTATGTCACAGTTTCTCTCTTCCTATTCCAGATACCCTACTGAATGTTTCCTTCTTCCTGGAAGAGTAAAGAAGCTGTGTGTTTATCTGGAGACCATGGGGGCACAGTGGAAGACTGACAGTGCTGTACTGTGGTATTTCTTTAAAAATGTCAATATTGCAACCACATTTGAAAAATTATTTACCGCCTAAGGACTGGATTTTGGGAGAATTGAGCTGGTGTTTCTGATTTTGGAGCTTCTCCTTGCCAGGTCATGGCTGAGGGTACATGGGCCACTCCTCGCCCTCTCCTAAGGTCCAGGGGAGTGGGTGGAGGCAGGGAGAATGCAGGAAAGGCACTGAAGAGTACCAGGGACTGAAGCAGCAGCCACAGAAGTGGTCGGGAAGGAAAGGACAGCATAGAGCGTGGCACTGCCCCCAGCGTCTTCCAAAACCCTGAGCCTGGTTGACATCAAGGCCTGGTTTTGTGTATTTGTGTCAATGCCTGATTCTTTGAAGAATGAGAAAGTGATTTTGATGATTTAAAGAAATAAGGGTGATGTCGATAGAAAACAGTAATTGTTTTCCAAATGCAGTAGCTCCTTATCAAGCCAATTTCCATTTCCGGAGACTACCACCAGGGGGCGGTGGTGCAGCATGAATGATTCTGACCGCTTTGCTGTGAAGGTGTTCCTCTGTTGCTCTTACTGAGAGTAGGTAACTGGGGATAGTGGGACTCCCAAAATGACAGAGGTTTAATGACCAGTGCTGTCAACTGGCTTGCTACATTCCTCTGTTTGTTTGTTTTTATCCTCATCCGAGGACATTTTTCCATTTTTTGTTCAGATAGAGCGGGAGGGAGAGAGAGGAAGAAAGAGAGAGAGAAGCATCGATGTGAAGGGACACATCGAGTGGTTGCCACCCTCATGACCAACCAGGGCCAGGGACAAACTGCAACCAAGGTACGTGCCCTTAGCGGGAACCAAACCCGGGTCTGTCTGTACCGCAGGCCGACGCTCCAACCGCTGAGCCAAACCGGCCAGGGCCATTCCTCTGATCTTGGAGTAGCTGCACAGTTGGGAGAACCCAGCCCAGGGTCAGGAGATCAGGTCTATGTGTGTTCTAGGAACAGAGATGAGAAAGAATCTTAGAAAGGTTTATAGTTCAACCAGGGAAAGATTTAAATCATGTTTCTCAAGCTTTATTGTGCATATAAGTCCCTGGTGTCTTGTTAAAATTTAGATTCTGATTCTGTAGTTCTGGAGTGGGGTTCTAGATTCTGTATTTCTAACAAGATTCCAGGTAATATTGATGCTGATGATCCGAGGACCAGACTGAGTTGAAGAGATTTAAATTGTAAAGCAGTAGTAAGCCCTGGCTGGTTTGGCTCAGCAGTTAGAGCGTAGGCCCGCGGACCAGAGAGACCCGGGTTTGGTTCCCGCTAAGGGCAGTTTGCAGTTTGTCTCCAGCCCTGATTGGGGTCGTGTGGGTGGCAACCAATCAATGTGTTTCTCTCACATTGATGTTTCTCTCTCTCTTTCTTTCTCCCTCCTGCTCTATCTGAAATGCAAAAATGTCCTCAAGTGAGGATAAAAAAAATAAAAAATAAAAAATAAAGCAGTTGTAAAAGTGTCGTGTCTGAGGTAAAAACAGAATCCTTTGGGGGAAAGAGAGGTGATAACTAGTTGCCGGTGAGAATGCTTCATGGTGACAGCTCAGTTAGGGCTGAGGCTGACTTTACTTGGGGCTGAGAGGAGCGCAGGGCATTCCACGCACAGGAACACAGCTAAGCAAAGTGCGCTGTGTGCAAGTGGTGTGTGTCGCTGCATACGTTGAAAAGTCCGCCCCCAGTTACCAGATCCCTTTCCTGGAGGCAGCCAATGTTTAATATTCTTCCAAAAATATTCTTTGCCTATGTAAGCACAGTGGTGGGGAACCTCTAAGGTAGCCCAACAATCTCACACCCATATACATGTCTTCTCTTTCGGTGTGGGCTGGACTTACAGGTTTGTTTCCAGGGAACAGAATACTGCAGACGTGGTGGGATGTCACTTCTGAAACTAGGTTATGCAAAGACTGCAGCTTTCATCTTGGATGCTGTGGCTCCGTCTCTTGGATCACTCACCCTGGGGAGAGTCAGCTGCAGTGCTGGGGGCAGCCCTGTGGAGAGCCTGTGAGAGACCGATGCCTGCCAGCAGCCTCCTGAGTGAGTTTCGAAGCAGATCCTCTCCCCGAGTTGAGACTTCGGGTGAGACTACAGCCCCAGCTAACTGCTTGACCACAACCTCGACCTACGCCAAAGACAACCAGCTAAGCGGTGCCCGGATTCCTGACCCGTGGAAACAGAAAATAAATGTTTTAAGTTATTACGTTTTGGGGTAATTTGTTCCACAGTAATTGATATAACTAATGCAACAAGCAAATATGTGTTTGTATATTCTCCACAATTTTATACAAATTGTAAAGTACTATATACCCAGTTTTGTACCTTGTTTTTTTCTATTTACTATATCGTGGAATATTGTTGTGTGTGAATACATAAAGAGCTTTAATTTTTTCTAAAGCAGTTGCAGAGTTCTCTGTTGTATGGGCATACCATCATTTATTTACCTAGCCCCTTACTGGTGGACCTGTAGGCTGTTTTCAAAGTCTTAATGTCTGTTACGTATCAGTAGCCCTCCCTCTACTCCTTCTCCTACTCGTGATGCCTTTTTCCAGTTAGCTAATCCCATCCCATATACTCAGTCCCAATAGGGGAAAAAAAAAATTCTGTTGGTATTTTTACTGGAATCATTACATTTAGAAATTAACTTAGGGAGAATCGTCATAACGGGAGTCCTTCTAACACTCCTCCAACTGTGCCGCTGGCCTTGGGCTGAGATAGCAAATGTGAGTTCTTTTCTGTTTCCCGCAGTTGGGAACACAGACTCTGTTCAGAACCCTATTCCCTGTCAGTGAGACAGTCTGTTGGGATGAAATGAATTTAGGTTTCTTTCCTGTCTCTGCCCCATCTACATTTAGAAATCAACCTCGAGACTGTTCTCAGCCACGGTAGGGGTTTCTCAAAGCCAGCGGGATCCTGGGCTCTGAAGAAAAGGGCTTCTTTCCACCCAAGGAGAGTCCAGGCTCTATGGTGATTGTATTGTTTGACTAATCATCATGATAGGGGCCAGGAACCATCTGCAACTTGTTCAAGTGTTGGGTTGTTACTAATTCCTTCTCCCGTGACAAGGTGGGAGAGTGTACATTTGGAGGAGCAGGCTCAGGCATGAGAGAAAGGAGCTAGTGTGTGGATAATCGGCTCAGGGGAAGTTTGTTGAATTGCAAGTAACCCAGACCTCGGTTCAGGTCTCAGCACAAATGATCTTGGGTAAGTCATTTTCCCTCTAAGTTTGTTTCTTCGTCTGTATAATGGAGATGATATTTGTCCTCGCAGGGTTGTAAGTTTTAAGTGAGAGGAGGTTTGTGAGGGCTTTTCTAGGCATTTAAGGGGTTGAAGTTCTCTTGAGTTATCAGTCACCTACTAAGGGCATAGCTCTGCTGTGAAACAGGTATGCCTGTGACTATTTTCTGAGTGCCCACAGTTTTCAGTGACTTTCAGAGTTTGCACCAGGGTTTTCTTGGCTCTGGTGAGAGGGGTCTTTCCCTTACACCACTGTTTCCTCTGCCACAGAAGGCAAAAGCATTCCTGACACCTACTCAGCTGGGGCAAGGGCTGGGTTTCCTGAACACCCCCACTGCGTGGGACAGGAGTCCTCCAAACAGCAGAGGTAAAGGCAGCACTGCCCCCGTCCTGCGTGCCAGTGGCCTGCAGGCATCCAGGCTCTCCAGGCTGCTGCAGCCTTGCCAGCTACCCTCCCTTCTGATCCCATAGCCAGGAGGGCTGGAGTGAATCCTGGGGCTGTCTTCCAGTCTTACACTTTGCCCTTTCTGCCAGGGGCTGGCAGGAGAAAGCCAGTGGTGTGTGCGGGGGGAGAGGGGCAGTAGGCCACCCCTCCCAGGCACTCTCCCTCCTCCCCATCATTCCTGGAAGGCTCCTTCTTGGTTTCTACATAGTGCAAAGGAAAGTCATTTTTTCTGAGTCTGGCACAGCATATTAGGGCCCAACTCCAGAGATGCTGACCCAGTATGTGTGGAGAGGGTCTAGGTGTCAGCCTTTCTTATCAAGTATCCCACATTTTCTTTAAGAAATAACCTAATCCTGAGAAAAAGCTCAGACAGAACTAAGTAGAGGAGCCACAAAGATTGCCCTTCTCTGGGGGAAGAAGCTAGCCTTAATAACGTCCTCATCACATCATTTCTCCCCTTTCTGTTGCTTCCCAGCCCCTAGCTCGTCCGTCCTCCAACCCAACACGCACCTTCCTGCTGTTTGGAGTGGATGGTAATAACTTCGGTAAATGGTGCCTTGCAGCCCGGCACATCTGCATGTGCTCATTCAGAGGCCTCCCCATGTGCCCAGCACAGAACCCCTTACTGGTGATGCAAAGTTAAATAAGAGACGCCAGACAGATGCCTGAGCCCATCGTGAGAAGTGCTTTCTTAAAGGATGTGCAGGGAATGCAGTGGATGTAGAGTGACTGATTCTTTTTGTGGGTTCTTGTGGGAGAGAAAGGGGAATGAATGTAAGAGCAGGTCTCCGGCAACTTAATTTCAGTGGCATCTTCCCTCTGGTCTGTCATGGAGTATATGATGCGGGAGGGAGCCAGCGTGGCTGGATGGCCATCGTGTGAGCTGGGAGCCCTCTGCGCTCAGGCTCTGCTCCTGCTTCAGACGTGTGCAGTAGTACTTAATTTGCACGGAGAGCCCAGACTAATAAATCCTCTACTCAATTGCAATCCCCACAGCGCGTTTATAGGCAGCAGCTGACTTTTATCAGCTAGTTTGTTCTTTCATATAAGAGTTTTATGAGGGTCTCCTGAGCTGGCTCATAACGTGATGAAACGTCTGCAAAATTCAACCATAAATCCCCGGCACCTGCCAAGCGAAGGATGCTGTTTTCCAGGCACATTTTGTCCAGCTGGCGGCTCTGTCCCCTTGCCCAGTTTGCATTTTTGCACTTGTCTCTTCAGACTTGGATTTGTTTTTCAGCTCTCCACGGCCTCTTTAAAGGCAACTGAGAAATGAGGGGTAGGAAAAAGGAACTAGAAAGTTACGTCTGTGCTAAAAATTACCCCTGGCTTATGCTGCTCTGAAAGCTCGTTTTGATCCTTCTGGTGAAAGGGATTCATCAAGCTTCCCAACCTCACGCACCCCCGGGCAGGGGGCTGAAGGACAGAGCCAGCCCAGCCCGTCCTTAATACTCGGATTCTTTTCTGGGCCATCACCCTTAGTACTTGCCAAAGGGCCCTGTCCTAGGTTGTCAGGTCTGTAAATTAAAGAAACAGCTCCAGAGGCCCTTTTCCCTCGTGGTTTCCAAGCATGACATCTTTTCCCAGCATTTCGAGCTCCCCCAAGCCGAGACGAAATTTAAATGTCTTCCTCCTCCAAATAAGGCCAGACCTGGCCATTCTGAGGGTGCTGGTTTTCAAGGTGGACGGGTGCCTGGGGAAAGCCTCAGTGGAGCACGCTGGCCAAGCCCCAGGGAGGGCTGCTTTATTCACCTGTGTGTGCACGGGAGACCTCTAGGTCAGAAGACCCCCGTGGCTGCCCCTCCATGTGGCCTCACCCTTTGCGCACTTTCCCTAGACCCTGCTTCAGGGTGGCTGCATGGGCATGTGACCTGTGCTTACAAGGGCCCCCAGCTTGGCTTCATGATCTGTCACCCTCCTGAAACTCTTCATAGTGTCTGAACAAGAAGTGGGGTTTTCATTCTGCATAGGGCCCTGCAAATTATGTCGCTGGTCCTGCTCTGCTTCCTGCTGGTCCTACTGTAAGTAGCTTCCCCAAAGCTATGAACAGACCCTCTCTCCTCCCAAGTCTGTTCAGTCTGCACAGAACAGGTTACTTGTCTTTTTTTTTTTTTTTTTTAATGTTTTCATTGGTTTTAGATAGAGAGGAAGGGAGAGAGAGAGAAATCGATGCAAGAGAGAAACATTGATCGGCTCCTGCACACCCCTAATGGGAATCGGGCCTGCAACCTGGGTATATGCTCTGACCAGGAATTGAACCGGTGACCTTTTGGTGCATAGGATGATGCTCAACCAACTGAGCCACACTGGTTAGGGCTTACATGTCTTTTAATGAGGAATCTGGCCTTGCCCCACTCCCAAAGACTCCTGTTACCCAGTCTTCTGGTTACAGGCAGTCTCTATCAACCTCTGTCACGTGATAGTATCTCTCACCGCCCTGAAGAGGTGCCTGACAATACCAGCTCATTCAGTGTCCTCCCCTGCTCCTGGCCCCTTATCGCTTTTCAGAAGAGACTTCTGGTTAACATGCTCCACCAGGAGGAAGCTGCCTGCTCTTATGGAGGGGCTGGGGTCTAGGAGCTGGGCTGGGTGATGGCAGTGACACAGGACAGGAGTGGACCCCACCCCAATGACAAAGAGCCACAGGCCAGACTAAGCAGAGCATCCCCTCCCTTCCCAACCCCGCCTGGCGTAGGTTCTCAGATCCACCCGGCATTGCCACACCAGCGGAAATGGTGGTTGCTGTCCCAGCCAAACCCTGGGACTGTGGCGACAGACAGCCCCGACTGGGCCCAGCCACCACATCAAGGGCACAGCTCCACCCTCCTATTTGCACCCCCTCCAACCTCAGGCTTCCCCGCCTCTCTCTTTCTCAGAGAACCCAGCTTGTAACCTCTGCTTGGGGCCAGGGTCAGCCACGGGCCTCTGGCTGCTGCTGTGTGGTGAGAAGGCTCTGGACTGGGAACTGGGACATCTACCACTCAACCCCGTGGGGTCCGAGCAGGTGGCTTGACCTCTCTGGACCCCACTGTCTTCACGGAAAAAGCAAACACAAAGGCAAGTGATAGACAAAAGCTCAACTTCGTAGGGTTGCTGCCAGTTAAATGGGCTAATGCACGTGAAAGAACTTAAAATCCTATCGTACAGATTTAAGTCATTTTCCTCTGAGAAGCAGCAGGGTGGAAGGGAAAGAAGGTTTTGGGAGCCACTAAGAGAAATACTATAATTACAGTTTCTCTGCTTCACGCCTATGGCTAGTGCTTTTCTATCCAGTACAACAACCCTGTGAGGCAGGTACTATTTCCCGGGTTCTACAGATAAGGAGACTGATCTACGAAGGTCAAGTGACTTTGCCGAGGTTACATAGCTGGTCTGAGATTTTACTTGTTGGTGAACTCTATCCAGTGTTCCAATCTACTGCACAGTGCCTGAGACAGCTGGCTCGGGGTCCTCAGGCAGGTCCAAACCCCTCTGCCTCCATGCCCTCCCGTGCAGTGAAGACCATTGCCTCCCTGGGACGGCCGCTGGGATGGGAAGCCGGGTGTGAGAGCCCCGGGCACAGTGCTGGGTGCCTTTTCTGTCACTGGCTGCCCTGGACGACCTGACTGCAATCTTCGTCAGGGAGCGGCGGTTCCCTGAAGCCGGCAGAGGTTCTGGTGACCACTCAGTAAGGGAAGCATTGCTCAGGGAGGAGCGTGAGAGATGTCATTTCCTGCGACACTTGGCTGTGCTTCAGAGACCAGGCCAGCAGCTGTGAGCCTCCTCCTTGCCCAGGGCAATCTGGGGACCTGGCTCATCGCTATCTCCTGAAATCACTGTCATGCCTGTGAGTCACCAGAGCTCCAGAATTCATGGGTGAAGTGCCCCGTGCAGCAAGCGTGCGGATGTGTGGGAGTAACCCGCGTCACCTGTCCTGGGTGCAGGTCCCGTCGCTTTGGTCCAAGGCCCCGACGCGAGGGCAGCTCTCTCCCACAAAGGACTTCAGCCTGACAGCGTCCTTCACCAGTCATCCCTAGGTGGCAGCCTGGCCCATTTACACCCCGTGAAACTTGTACCCAGTGAGGAGAGAACAGTCTCTTCATCAGCGAGGATTTAGGAGTTTAAATTAAGCCGGCGGTTCTTCTTGGCTGCAGTTGGTGTCTCAGGAGCCTTATAAAGCACTGATGTCTGTGTCCACCCCAAGAATCTGATTTAATTGGCTGGGAGGCAGGCGTCTTAAAAGCACATTCCCTCCCCAGCGACTTGACGATGCAGCAAAGGCTGAGAGAAACTGCTTTTATACAACTCGTTTGTTTAAGAACCTTTTCCGGAGTGTCTAGCACGTGTCGGGCACCACGCTGGGCTCTGCGGTGAACAGAAGAGTCCGGATCTCTGCACACACGGGAGAGGCAGTCACAGCAGAAGATGACTCAGGGAGGGGGTGAGAGGGGCTGAGGAGGCCATGTTTGCGCTGAGACCTAACTGGAGTGAGAGCGAGACGTGTCTCCTCTGGCACAGCAGTTCTCAGCGCGGGCTGGGGACCCGAGACCCAGTCGGGGTCCGCAGGCGAAGGTTTGCTAAGATGCTATCCACCTCTTCTACTCTTATTCTCGCACGCGCACAGGGAGTTTTGAGGTGCCCCGTGAGGTGTGATGACATCATCACTCTGACGGCTAATGGGCATGTGCTTGTGTGTTCTAGTGTTTTAAAACATTCTCAGATTCTTTTCCTTTATTGATTTTAGAGAGAGAGGAAGGGAGAGGGAGAGAGAGATAGAAACATCGATGAGAGAGAACATCTATTGGCCGCCTCCTGCGTGCCCCACACTGGGGATCGGGCCCACAACCTGGGCATGTGTTCTGAACGGGAATCGAACCAGCGACCTCTTGGTGCAGGGGACTGTGCTCAACCACAGCCACACCAACTGGGCAAACATTCTCAGATTTAATTTCTACTTGGGCAGAGGTTGGTAGAAACAACCCACATGAACACAAACAGAAATGCTTTGGGGTCCTCAATTTTTGAGCGAGAAATGGAGTCAGGGGACCAAAGAGTTTGAAACTGCTGATCTGGTGGAAGAACCTTCCAGAGGATCCTGAGGTGGAACCAGCTTGGTGCTCAGAAAAGAGGAGGAAGGCAAGGGGACTGGAGCGGAGAAAGGGACGCGTGGAAGACGAGGTCGGCGGGGAGGGCGGAGACCGGGCATGCCAGGACCGCAGCAGTGGAGGGGGAGACTCTTCGGAGACATTCAGACGGCGGAATCAACAGGACCTGTGGTCCTTCGAACACAGGGAGTAGGGAGAACGGCTCTAGGTTGCTGGCCATTCACCGAAGTAGGGGACACAGGAGCTGGATGAGTTCTAGGGTAGGTGGTAGCAGACAATCGAAGTGTCAGGGGCGGGGCATCCAGCCGGCTGCTGGAATAGGTGGGTTTGGATGGCACTAAGGAGCCAGGGCTACAGCAATCATCAAAGCTTTGGGAGAATCTGTGCAGAGGAGGAAGGGTATCTGAGGAATTCCCCGGGGTTTCCAAGCTGCACAACCTGGCCCAGGTTCATGTCAGAGGTCCGGATGTACAGAAGAGCCGGGGGGCCGGGCCCCAAGGAGGGAGACCGGTTCACGCAGCAGGAAGTTCTGGGCTGCTATAGGTGCAGAGGCCATAGAACGAGGACGGACGCACACAGGCAGCGACTTCTAAAATAGCGTCTCTTGGCTGGGGTGTGGGGACCACTAGTTTGTACTGGGTTGAGGGGTACAAAGAGATGAGGATGTGGAAGTGAGGCGTGCAGACAGGCTTTCAAGGGAAAGGAAGAAAATAACTTGGAGCTTTTTAGGATGGAAGGGGCAGGAGCCTTTTGTGTGGGCTCAGAGGGGATGGTTGGCCACGTCCCAGAGCACAGGCGAGAAGCTGGCTAGGCCAGGGGAGGGAAGGCAGAAACAGTTACATTGAGATTGAGGGGAGGGTTAGAAGAGCACAGGTGTCACCTGATGGCAGGTGGGAGGCTCAGGAGTATCAGGCAGGTGGAGGTTTGGAGAGAGAGGGGAAGGTTTGGACGGCCACTAGGATGCTGGGTGAAGAAGCTTCTGGGCACGGCAGCAAGCCTGGGCCTGGGACTTCCCCATCCCTGCACCCAGAGTGGATCTGGAGGGCTCAGAAAACACCACACGCACTGGCTTTAGGCTGTGATTCCCTTCAAAGAGCTACTCATACCTTCTCCAAATGTTTCCCAAATATCGTCTCCATATTGGGAGGAAATGGATGGAAGAGGCGTGGGAATTAACATTCTGATTGATGTGGGAAGACAGAAGAGAAGCTCTCTCAAAACTTCTGAAGGCAGCCCGGCTCGTGTGGAAGTCCTGGCTCCCCAAATCCCACCCCTGGACAGCAGTCTTGAGGACCCTCCCTACACCCAGGGCTCCCTCCCTCCCCACATCCACCCAGGCTCCTCAGCTTGCCTCCTCCCTCTTCTCTGCCTCCCCATTCTTCTCCCCTCCACCCCCGCTCCAGCAAATCCCACCCCAAGACGTGCCACTGTCCACACCTCTCACGAATCAGTCCCTGCCTCTTCTTTCTCGTTGTCCTCTCCCTCGGTCCATTCTGTACCAAGAGGATCAGTCAAAATGTAAATCTAACCATGTTGCCCTCTTAGTCCTGAAGTCTTTCAAAGATTCCTGGAGTGTCGAGGTAGAGACCCAAACTCTTCTCCTCCCCCCCTTATTCTTTCATGGCTCAGTTGAAGGATCACCTCCTCTGTGAAGTCAGCCTTGACCACCAGGCCGAGTCCCCTCCCTTGTCTGGTCCCTCTGGTGTACCAGGTACTCCAGTCGGACAGCCCATCCCACTCTGTTAATTAATCCATCCAGCCCTTTCCCTAGACCATGAGTTCCTCCAGGCCAGGGCCCAGGTCTAATCCTCTGTTATGGCCCAGCAACGAACAGAGTTTGGAGCCTTGTGGGCACCGAAATGAGTGAATCAGTCAATGTCCTCATGCATCTTGTGTCATCAGCGAGGGAACCACTGCTATAGCTGTCTTTATTTGAAAAAGTGTATCCAGTTTTATACAATCCAAGAATGTAGAGCAGTTCAAAGACCAAGGAGGGGGGCTTTGCAGCGCACGTGGGTGAGGACTCCAGCCCTCGGGAGTGTGACTGAGGACTGCTGGCACCTTGCATCCAGGTGCCCCTGCAGAAGCCCTCCATGAGGTCATTAGCCAGGACCCTGGAGAGTCCCGCCTTGCCAGCAGGGCCTCTGGACAACCCAGGCCCAAGAGGCACAGATGACCAGGAGGCCCAAGAGAGGTCGCAATCCCTCCTCAGTTCAGGCTGGCACAAGCCTGGCCCGCCCAGAGGCAGGGGCTGCATGAAATGAATCCTGCTCCAAGAGGCCCTGGCTCCCGAGCCTGCGTGACAGCCTGGACAGTGAGAATGGCTGTGCATAATCACATCTGCAGGTAATTTCTGCATCCATCTGCACTGGAGTGGATCTCATTCAATTAATTAGAACAACACCCTCTGTCCCAGCACCATCTCAGGCAGGAGGGGCCCCCGGGTCCCCCAGAGAGCACGTTGCTCAGGCTGTGTGATGGAACCCACTGTCCCCTCGTGGGCTCTAATTGCATTAGGAGTAACCATGAGGTCAGCGGGCATGCTCGTTATGAGCGGCCGGGCCTCCAGCCGCCTGGGTGCGTGCGCAAGGAGCTCCCAGGCCGTGCTGCCTGACATTTGCAATCGTTTAATGGGAATAAGTTCCATCTTTGAGCTCTGCTCAGCCTTTCATACAGCAGCCAAACTGTCCACCCCGGACAGGATATAAATCCTGCTGGCGAGTCACCAGCCAGCTCTCCTCCTGGAGCTGCTTCCTTCCCAGAGCTCGCCAGGGGCAGCTGTTTGCACCCCAGTTCGGGAAAGGTCCTAGGGAGCTTTTGTGTTGGGGGCCAAAGGCCAGAGGAGCCGTGTCCAGGATGGGTAAGTTCCTTAGCAGTCCGAGCTTTGGTTTTCTCATTCGTAAAAGGGGAGGATGACTGCTTCTTAACTATTCTAAGAATGAAAGGCCCCAACTATGCCTGATACCCTGGATAGAAAGTGCTTCTTTCCATCTGTACACTAGCTGTGTGACCTTGGGTGAGATACATTACTTCTCTGGGCTTCAGTTTCCTCATCTGTAAAATGAGACCGTGGAAGAGCCCATCTCTTGAGGCAGTCGTGAGGACTAAACGAGGCAACATGTGTCAAGTGCTCAGAACCGTGCCTGCAGCATGGTAAACACAGTACACTCTCGCGGCCGTTGTTTTTACTTCTTTGTGGGACACAGTGAAAGGAGAGGGCCCGGTCAATACATTACTTGGAGTTCTTTGGAGGTTAATTCTCTCCTTGTTGAGGTTCTAGGCTGAGACATGTTGTAGTTTTGCAGAAGGGCCAGTGGAAGGGCTGAGTCCCTGACGGACCAAATGTCTTATTCATCTAACACATGGTCCTACTGTGTGCCAAGCAGTGGGCTAAAAATAGAGAATTGATAGAGAAGTCTACCTAGGTTACAGTCATTCATACGATCTGGTGATTTTAATTTTCTCTTCACTGGGCTATCCATTTTTTGAAAATCACCACTGAAAGAAAAATGCTCTTCGACACCACCCCAAGGACCTGCTGGGTGTATCTCCATTGGGCACAGGTCCTGGTAACATCTTTCTAAGATCTGTTTACTGCTTTTTCTCTCTCTCTTTTTTTTTTATTTATTTTTTCTTTATTGATTTTTAGAGAGAGGAAGGGAGAGGGAGAGAGAAATAGAAACATCAATGAGAGAACACTGGCCGCTTCCTGCATGCCCCCAACTGGGGATTGGGCCCACAACCTGGGCATGTGCCCTGACTGGGAATCGAACCAGTGACCTCTTGGTGCATGGGTCGATGCTCAACCACTGAGCCACATCGGCCAGGTGCTTTCTCTCTGTTTATAGTCTTAGCTGAGCCAGTCTTCCTCCAGGAAGTCCTTCCCAGTTTCCCTCTAGACTGGTCAGGTGTCCTGTCCTTACCTCCTGCCCCTTTGTCTGTCACTAACAACGCACATCTGGAAGTTGCCTGGTTCCTCGTCCATGACGTAGGATGGGCAGGCACCACGTCTCTTGTTCTTTGCTCTTCTCCAGAAGCTGGCAGGTGCCTGGCACAGAGTAGACGCTCGATAAGTATTTGTCAAACAGAAGGGGTAAGCACAAACTGTGGGCCTGTGGCCAGGTCTAGGACTAGGGCCCCTAAGGGTAACCTAAGCTTCTGAGGCCTCCACCCACACCCAGCCACCATGGAATGTCTCCAGCGCCAATGATTTCACTGTGTTCCTCTGGCTCCCATTCCCAGTTTTAAGCCCATGTTGGTCAGGAAGTTCTTTGCAATGTCCTCCTAACTCTCCAGGAATAACTTCAGCCTGTTGTTCCAGAGCCAGGCAGCACGGAGGCGGATGGGTCTCCTCCCTGAATGCTTCTCCTTCTTCCCCAAGGTAAAGGCCACATGAGGGACCAGAACAGCAGAGCGAGTGGGGATGGGACAGGTTGGAAATGGAACTGACAAATGTCAAGCACAGGTTCCCAAGGAAACAGAATGTAGCTGTGGTGAGCAGGGCTTGCAACGTGGGCCTGTACCCTGGCGAAAGGCGTTGGCAAAGAAGAGGGTGAGCTCTCAAGCCATGGGCAGCCAGGCCTCCCCGAGTGTGGCGGGTGCCAGCCGGTGGCCAGTGTGGGGCATCGGGAATCCTGGAGGGCCTGCCAGGCAGTGGTGGAGGAAGCAGAGTGGAGGTGGGTCTCTCCAGAACCTCAGCCTTCCTGCACTGGGCTGGGCTTGAAAGGAGAACCTTAGCCTGGCCTGGACAGAGAACCCTGGAGCCTGGGTCAGGACTACTCACCACCAGGCAAGAAGGGGCCTCTGGCTGGGGCACTGTGCAGGAAGGAAGGGCTCCATCTACAGCCTGGGTTAGCCCCAAAGGAAGGGGCCCCCAGCCTGACTGCAGATGGGCATTGCGGCCCCCTAACCCCTCACCCCCATGTTCACTGTCGCCTGTGCTGTGCAGGCCTTGTGCCAACTTGGAGAGATAAAACAACCTCATAAGGCCCCGGGGAACACCAGCTTGCACCCTCCTTACCAACCCCTCACTCCTCAAGGAGCTGTTTCCAGTCTCTCTGGTTTCCTGCAGCAGAGGGTGGCGGGACCAGCTCTGAGCCGGGAGACGGGATCTGCGGTCAAGTTGCAGATTCGTGTGACCTTGGGTAGGTCTCTTCTCCCTGACCCCTGAGTTACTTCATCTGCGCAGAGTGGGCGAGGGTGAGGATTTTTAAATGTTTTTTATACTAATGGGCACTTGAGTGTTTTGGAGGGAAATCTGAGGTGGAAGGTCAAGTCAACATGCAAAATAAAAACCGAGCTGCTCTGGTTGGAGTAGGGAAATCTGGGGTCCCACCCGCTCAGTCTTGAGCGCCTCCCCGAAACCCAAGGCTGAAAGCCATGGGACCGCATGGCCTCTAAGGGACTGGTTGCCCTCGAGTTCAGTGGGGCTCCTAAGCCAGTGAGGGTGGGGAGGCCCAAGGGCAGGGCTAGCGGCTGAAAGATGTCAACAACACGTTCAATAGGAGGGCTGGGGGAGGCTGGGCCCATTGGGCCTTGTCATGAAGAAGACATTTCTCAAATTCAACCAGCTTCCTGGGATGGTCTTGCTCCAGCTGAAGAAGCAATAGGAACCACCCCTCTCCTGAAGCTGACATGGAGGGAGACAGGTACCCGAGCTTTCCTTGGGAGGCTGCTAAGGGCTAGAGGCAGGAGACCAGCTTGATGACTTCCTGGGGCCTGCACCTGGGTGGGGTGGCAGGAAGCAGGTGTGGAGGAAAGCCTCCAGCATGAACCTCGCCACGGAGAAGGGATCGAGTCCGCGGGCCCGGCCTTGCCCTCTCCGGGAGGGCTGCGTCCGAGAGCACCAGGCCAGGCCCTGCCTCCAGCCTGTGCTCCGGAAACTCCCTCATTCCACCGGGCCTGCTTAATCCCCGTTAGCAGCAGGCTGACCTCCCGCCTCCATGGCCTCACACTGAGCCTGCCCCAGATCCTCACAGGCCTCCTTCAAAAAATAAATAAATACTTTCTCCATTATCCCATTAGCAGCTTCACAGGTTTTTCTGTATTAGTTCCCAACTCCAGTGAAAGTGGAAACACGTGTCCTGAAGAGCCTCCTCTTGCCCACCAGCCTCCCTGGGGCTGGTGCTCAACTCCAGTGGGAGCTGTGCCCGGCCACCTGCCGCCGCCCACTAGGGAGACGGGGTTCACAATCAGCTCAGCTCCCTCCAAGTTCTGCCAACTCCAGCAGATGGCAGGGGCCTCTGCCCACCTGGACAGATGAGGGAGCTGAGAGATGCAGCTTCTGCACACTGCTCCTTATGTGCTGTGTGTTTTCAGGCAAAACTCTTTTTTTTTTGGTACGTGCCCCTAGCGGGAACCGAACCCAAGACTTTCTGGTCCGCAGGCCAACACTCCAACCGCCGAGCCAAACTGGCCAGGGCCAGGCAAAGCTCTTTACCTCTCTGGGCCTCCAGTTATTTTTTACAATGGAGATTATAATTCCTGTCTTGAAGGATAGGAGGATCAAAATAATCTTAGAGAACGAGGAAGAGTCTTAGGGGTACAAGTGCTTTGCCAACGGGAGTGGGGTGCGTGTGTCGCGAGCACTCTGGCTGCGAGTGTAGTCTTTCCTACAAGTCACTTGATGTCCTGACCCTGGATAACATCAGGGGTGCCTGACCAAGGCCGGGACCGTGGGTGGTCACTTGGCCCTCTAGGTTCCCCATACTAAGAAGCGTCGGTGAGCCACACAGGTGACTATGCTGTCAACTTAGCTTGTATTACTTGCAGGATTAAGCCAAATCACAAACACATCAGCGTGCGCGCGCACGTATTGGGGGTTAACAAACGGAAAGTCTGTTTTTTGTTTTTTTTATCCTCACCCGAGGACATTTTTCCATTTTTTGTTCAGATAGAGTGGGAGAGAGGGAGAGAGAGAGAGAGAGAGAGAGAGAGAAACATCGACGTGAAAGGGACACATCGAGTGGCCGCCACCCGCACGACCCAACCAGGGCCGGGGACAAACTGCAACCGAGGTACATGCCCTTAGCGGGAACCGAACCCAGGTCTCTCTGGACCACAGGCTGACGCTCTAACCACTGAACCAAACCGGCCAGGGCACGAACTGAAAGTCTTAGAGTCCCAAATGTCCTCTGGTTCCAGCTACTAGCCGAGCAGTCATTGCTGGCCACGTGGAGCCGTCCTGTCGGGCAAGGCACGGAAGCCTTGGCATCCAAGGGGTCTGCATCTCGCAAGGAAGACAGCTGAACCAGCTCGAGGCAGCAAGGCCCTGGAATACTCCACAGCCACCAAGCCAGACACAGGAGCGGTCAGCAGGGCTCATTCACAGGAGGGCGCAGAGCAGCTTGCTTATCTGCTTTCAGCTTTTTAAAAATTTTTTATCCTCACCCAAGGACATTTTTCCATTTTCTGTTCACACAGAGTGGGAGGGAGAGAGAGAGAGAAACATCGACATGAAGGGACACATTGAGTGGCTGCCACCCGCACGACCAACCAGGGCCGGGGACAAACCAACCAAGTTATGTGCCCTTAGCGGGAACCGAACCCAGGTCTCTCCGTACCGCAGGCCGACGCTCTAACCGCTGAGCCAAACCGGCCAGGGCTGCTTTCAGCTTTTATAGAGTTCTTGCGTGCCTGTTAAGTCGTAATGATGTGTCTCAGTCGATGTGACAAACAAACTTGTAAATATTTGTCAGTGTTTGCTGCAGGGGCCCACACCCTTCAGCTTCTGTGTTCATCAGACAAGATGTAGGCAGCCTTATCAGGCCGTCACAGCGGCTGCACTTGGCACTTGGTAGTTTCAAGATGGAGTCGGTTATGTCAACTTCAAGATGGAGTGAGTCATGCTTACTCCATGTTATCCACAACTTGGGAAAGATTTTACTTCTCTGGGCTTTGCTCCTGAGATTTAGAAAAGGGAGCAGCCAGGCCTCCCCTCACCACACCATCCTACAACCCAGGAGGGACACCTTAACCTGCTCTCTCTGTCTTGGCCAATGCTGGTCCTCCAGGGAGCAAAGGGAGGGCGAGCCTTCTCCCTCCTCGGATCCTGAGCTCTCTCAGGCCAGGGATGGGGCATTTAGGGAGGGTCTCAGGGCCAGCTGAGCGCTTGGGCATCAGGTTCCTTGCAGACCAGGATGGGGGTGAACAGGCCCAGCTTCTCCTGCCAGACATTGGTGGGGGGCTGGGCACAGCATCGCGGGGAGCTGGCCTGGACAGGCAGAAGGCAGGGGCTGGACGGCCTGACCTCCTGGGAGCTCAGAGCACCAGCTCCGCAGTGACTCTCCCCTCTGAGCAGCTCTCCTGGGAAAGCTGGCCGGTCTGGGTCAAGGGGAGGGAGTCTGGTATGGACCATATTCAGGGGCGGATTAGCTGGGGAAACTGCTCCCACCAGCAGGGAGGGGAGAGATAAAGCCTGTGCGCTGGAGAAGGGGGGCCCTGCACGGAGACATTCCCTCCCCTGACCCCAGGCCCGTGCAGAGCGCTGTCTGTGGTGGGGGAGGGGGCCGCCCCCTTTCCCAGGGTACTGGCCCGCAGTGGAGCCCAGCACTTTCTCAGGCCCTTTATTAAATTTCTCAGGAGCATGAGGGGAGGTTATCCCTCCCCCTCGTCCCTGGGCTCCCCTCCTTTTGTCTCCCTTCCCAGGAGGGTCGGAAAGGAGCTTTTCTCATTATTGTGGTTATTAAAAAATAAATGAGCCAGAGACAGAGAGACACACACACAGACAGAGACAGAGAGGCCGAGAGACAGGCAAGCAAAGAGAGACAAAGAAAGGCCGACAGAAGACAGAACAGGGAAGACAGAGACAGAGGAGGTAGACCTGGAGACTTAGCGGGACCAGGAAAAACAGACGGAAGGAAGCGGGTCTGGACTGGCTCAGCTCTGTATCAGGTCACACTTGCTACATATAGTGTGGCTTTGGGCAAGCTCCTTCCTCTGCGTGAGCCTCAGTGTCCTTGTCTGCAAAATGGAAGTCATAATTCTGACTTTGTAGTATTACTGGGAAGCATGGAAAAATGTCTGGACCGCACCGAGTGTGAAGCCTGAACTGGGGCTCTGTATGCAGTACCTGTGATGTGTGTCTATGGGGGAGGGAAGGACAGCGGCCGCCAGGATCCGCGGTACCTGGTGAGGCCCCGCTGCGGGGGCAGGGACAGGACTGGGACGTCAGGACACCTTCCCTGGGGAACAACTGTTTCTGGGCGCCAGCCTCTCTTCCTTATTCCCCCCTCACTCTGTGAGCCCATTCTTGGCTACCGAGTGGAAAACAAACATGTTTTTCATTTTCTTTCTTTTATCTCCCAAATTAAGGACTTGAATAATGGGCTTTGGAAACAAACAACCCTGGCATGGAATTCCAGAAATTTACTATGAATACTTTTAAGGGCAAGAAGGCTAATCATGTTTATCTCATAGGTTGTTTTTTAAATCGCTTTTTTGAAGTATAAAATTTACTTGCACACCCACACACTTTAAGTGTACGACTCAGTGATCTTTAGTAAGTGTGGAGTTGTGCAACCGTCACCAAGTCCAATTTTAGAAGCTTTCCGTCACTCCCCAAATACCCGTCATCTACTTTCTGTCTCTATGGATCCGCCTCTTTCTGGACATTTCCTATAAATGAAACATATAATGTGTGAACTTTGACGTCTGACGTCTCTTATTTAGCATCACGTTTTGAGACTGACCTGTGCTGTGGCCTGAGCAGTATTTCACTACTTTTTATTCTGTTGATGGGTGGGTCCCATGTGGTCTATCCATTCACCAGCTGATGGACGTTTGAGTGTCTGTAGGGTATTAAAAAAATTTTTTTTTCTTTATTGATATTAGAGAGGCAGGGAGAGGGAGAGAGACATAGAAACACCAGTGAGAGAGAATATCGACTGGTCGCCTCCTGCATACCCCTTACTGGGGATTTGGCCCACAACCTGGGCATGTGTCCTGACCGGGAATCGAACCTACAACCTCTTGGTGCATGGGTCGGTGCTCAACCACTGAGCCACACCGGCTGGGCTCCATGGGTATTTTAAGAGTTAAATAAGATACTGTATGTGAAGTGATGAGATCAGTAAATGTCAGACAATTTTAAATAGAGGAAAAGAGAGAAAGAAATGTCTTTGCGGGCTTACCCAGTGCCAGGCACAGTTGGGAACACTTTATAGTGATTTACTTCTCACACCACCGCTCTGGGGCGGGCAGGACTGTTATCCTCTCCGCTTTATGGAGGAGGGAACCATGGCTTGGAGAGGGACTGGTTTGTCTGTGGTCACTCCCAGTTAGTGTGCAGCTGGACTGAGCCTGGGAGCTGGCCACTGGCCGCAGGCCTGCAGAGGGGCCAGGACCTGCCCACTGCGCTCTTGGCAGGACGCCCCCTCCCGCCACATCCCGGGGTCTCCAGGCATGTCACCCCCGCAGCAGGCACTGCCTCACAGGTGTTGCCCCGGTGATCCACGTGAGTCCGCAGGCACCCCTTGGGTGTGGGCGTGCTAGCGCGGAGGCTCAGAGACGGCCGGAAATTTGCCAGAGATCACACAGTTCGTGTGCAAGTGGTGGAGCCCAAGTTCCAGTGTCTGCAGCTGTTTGGTTCCGAAGGCCCTTCTCTCCCTCTGCTCCCGCCCTCGCGGAGGCTGGAGCTCCACATCTGGCTCCCAAATGACCCCCCAGGAGGGAAGGCCCGGGCCCAGGGACACAGCGGCAAGGGAAGGGGGGTGGGGGGGGGAGGCCAGGACTGGCTGGCTGCGTGGGGGCCCTCCCCGGGGTGGCAGGGTGCTGCACTGCCCTCTCCTCTCCTCCCAGCCGCTCTGGGAGACAGTGTGCTTCCCATTAGCCTGGTCCTGGGTTTTGCAAAACCGCACTTCTAATTGTGAAGGTTTGGGGTGTGAGCAACTACGCATCTTGTGTGAAGGGGAGACTACTCAGGCCTCTTCCACTTCCTGGGGTGATTCCCAGCACAGTAGAGACAGCTGTGCCCCATCCTCACAGTGTGCCAGCCCAGAGGGGCAGGGAGCAGGCCCCCCGGGAGGAGCCCATGAGAGCAGGGGGCCAGTGGGGGCTGAGACCGGGCCACAGTGCCTTCATCTGTGTCCGTGGTGCCTTTGGGGATGGAAGAAGCGTCAGCTCTCTGATCAGGGCTCCCTGACGGCAGGGCTGGGGCCCCGCAGACCAGCCTTTCAGGACCAGGGCTCCCTTCCTCAGCCTCTCCCCACGCCAGCAGGAGGGGGGCACCCGATTTGGGTTCAGTGGAGAAGCTGTGTAATGAGCGTGTAACTGAGTCAGGCCCACGGGAGCCTCTGCAGGCTCCGGTTTCCTCCCCACCAGCGGGTCTGTCTGGGTGACTGCGAGGGGCTGGGATGCCGCCTTCTCAAAAGTTCCAAAATCCTCTGAGAGTCTGAGCCAGGCCCAGCGCAAGGCAGGGGCCAGGCAGGGGCCACCCGGGATGGGCAGGGTGTGAATGTCAAGCTGTCAGCATTCCCTGTCACTTCCCACTGTGCACAAACACGCCCTGTCACAGCTCACAGACACGCGGAGACCCACAGGAGACCCTCACACTCACGCATGCGCTCACACACACTCACAGATGCCTGTCCTTCCATTCACACACACTCCGCGTGGATTAACACACATGGACAGCACCCCGTGTAAGCACTTAGAGTCGCCTGCTCACTCAAACGCGCTTCGGGGCCACACTCAGACTCGCCCGTGGTGAGAGGCTCACGCGCAGATGCGTGCACTGGGGCCTGGTACAGGCAGACCTAAGCATGTCCTCATTCTCAGGGCAGGGACCCTAGGGTGCCAGTGCCGAAGGGACCTTGCAAACGCACCCAGTCCGGCCCCCACCGGACAGGCCCTCTCCAGCCCTCCCCAGGGTTGCAGCACCCAGCGAGAGCCCAGCTCCTGGTCCTGGCTCCAGGCCAAGGAGTTCTCAAGACATCTGGCTGAAGTCGGATGGACCTTGTTGACCTGGTCCTTTGGAAACGACCTCCACCTGACTCAGAACCTCAGGTGCTGGGGCCAGAGGCTGTCTCTCAAAGGGCAGGGGCTCTGGGGAGGGGTGGACAGTAGGCGGGTTCACAGGGGCCCCTGCCAAGGAGAAGCTCTCTGGGACACCTTGTCCTGTCCCAGCTAAGAACATTTGTTTTATTTGTTTCCTTAAACAAAAGGAGGAGTGAGAGTCCCAGGACTCTGTCCCAGTGATGTCCTCAGCAGACGGGGAAATTGCAGGGGTGAGGACCACGGCAGGGACAGGTCAGGAAACCCGAGCAGGATGGCTGGCCTGGCCCCCTAGTCTGCGCAAACCGGCTTGGAGGGGAGGAGCGGCGTCCTGGGCTTTGTGGGGAAGGGGAGAGAGGGGAGGAGAGGCCTGGCCCTGTGCACGGCCAGAAGGACCAGAATGAGCGCCTTGAGAATGAGCTAGAACAAGACTTGCCTCTGTTGGGGCCTGAGGCCTGTGCTCCAGGTCACTAGGGCTCCGTTACTTTTCTCCCCTCATTTGTTCCTGGTAGAGCCTTCCTCTGGGCTCCCCCGGCTCCTGGACTGCGACTGGCCTCTGTACTGAACTAATCGTCGGCCTCCCTCACTGGACGGCGACCTTACTTTATGTCATTTATGCGTTCGCTCATTCATTCGTGACCGGATGGATAACCTGGGCCATTAATGATCGTCTCTAAAAGATGGATAAGAAGAGCACCCTCCCCAAGGATCGTAAGATCCAACGAGTTATTTTATGTGAAGCTCACAGAGCATCACCTGGCATGAAGTAATGTGAGCTTTAAAAACGGTGTAGGCACATGCTGGACACTAACAGGCACTGGGGACACAGCAGTGAGTAAGGTGGACACAGTGTCTGCCCTCAGGGAGCTCCAGGTCTCGGGCGCTGGGGGACAGGATGGGGTCCCCCTTGATCAGTTGTCACAGTGATGTGGTGGGGAAGCAGGGCCTCAGCGAAGTGCCAGGCAGGGGCCCTCACCTGGGCAGTGAACTGGGGAGGGGCCTCCCCAGGCAGCGTCGTGCAAGGTGAGACCCGAAGCTCCTCAGCCACACTCAGATCACACGTCCTGAGCAGGAAGAAGGACGTTCTGGGCAGAGGGACCCGCACGCGCAGACGCCCGGAGGGCAGGACGCCTCGTGACTGTCGGAAGCTCCAGAGCCTGGTCCAAGTGAACCCCAGGTCAGCGTTGAACGCGGTGCTGCTCTTCCTCCAGCTCCTGCAGCGGACATTCACGCTTCATCCGTGGGATCTGTGTGGCGACCTTGTGAGATGGGGGCTACTGTACCCCAGAGATGGACAGAGACACTGAGGCTCGGCTGCTGACAGACGACCAGTCACACAGCTAGCGAGTCAGTGGCAGAATCAGGACCCTCTGCCTCCTCTCGCTTCTGGCTTTGGAGGATCAGAGGACTGTTTCTTTGCTGCTACTGTAGAGGACTCCTGAAGAAAACCCAGGCGTCAGCTGACAGGCTGGGGTGGGCCCCCGAGGCCCTCCCCTTTGAGATGAACCCCTGGGTTCTCTGAGATCAGAGTCCCTGGAGCCATATTTCTGGGGAACCCTGTCCATCCTGAGCCTGCGGTCTGACCTCCCACACCCGGTTTTCTAGGGCCGGAACTGGACAGCCTGGCTCACTGGGCCCACCTCTGCCCACCTCTCCCTCCCTGGAATTCCTGGGCACTGCATCTGGCTTCTGTCAGCGCGAGGCCTCTGGCCGCCGTTCCCTGGGCAGTTCTCAGGGGTGTCTGCAGCTGCGGCAGACGCGGGCTCGGATGAGGCCGTGATGTGGGGCGGGGTGAGGCCTGCCCCACACCCTGTGTCCAACACCCCTCTCTAGGCCCCTGACCACCTCCCCCAGACCCTTCAAACCAACACATCTGGGGACAGGAAGGATAATGTTTCTTCCTTTGGAAAATTGAAGTCCAGGAGGAGGCCTTGTGTGTGATTGTAGGGGTACAGGGACCAAGCCCCAGGGTGCAGGGCCAGGGGCGCCGGCACCTGTGTCTGGGGGTTGCTCAGGCCTGGCCTGTGGCCCTCAGCACCATGTCTGGTCAACTCAGCCTGGTTCCAAGTTAAAAATGCTGCTTCTTTAGGGCGCCAGGTCTCAGACCCCAGGATGAACACCAAGCCCACTACATAGACAGGAAAACCGAGGCCTGTGGATGCTGGGAGGGGCTGAGAGTAGGTCTGTCTGCCCATCCTTCCAGGGCATTGTCTTTCCCAGGAGAGGGGAGGACAGTCTGTCTGTCCTCCACCCTCCCATCCTTGGGCCACTCAGCCACCAACCCCTCTCGATGCTCCCTAGCCTGTCCCCAGCGACCCCCTTCCAGGGAATGTGATGAAAGGTCTATTTATTATACTTGAGCTTGCACAGTTGTTTCAGATGTTTCCAATTCGTTAGCCTGCTCAGACATCTGTTCTTGGTTGAAGTCAGAAAAGAGAAAGAAAAAAGGACAACTCGAGGCATTTCGCACACCATCAGTCCAATACACGGACTCGCGCGGCGCCGCCCCCTCTCTCTCTTGCTCGCTCCCTCGCTCCCTCCCTCCCTCCCACATCCCCCAAAGGACCCTCACCGCTCACTCCTTTTCCTCACCCACACTCAGGTCACATTCACTTTCTCTCCACCACACATGGGTGCACACACTCCGAAGCCCGCCTTGGCTTCCACAGATGTGCTCACACCCTAACGCAGGCAGACCTTGTCTCATTGCGTGTTGCTTTAGCATTTGTGCTTCACAGATGTTGCATTTTTTACAATCAAAGGCAAGCCCTTCCACCAGCAAAAGATGATCACTCACTTTATTGCGATACTTACTTGTTTTATTGCGGTGGTCAGGAGCTGGCCCGCAATATCTCTGAGGTATGTTTGTGCACCCAGCTGACACACGCAACCCAGCGTGCACAGCCTCATGCCTCACATCCCCTTCCCCAGGTCCTCCACTATCTGAACACCTTACAGGCCATAGGTGAACTTCACAACATCGTGGGTGACCTGTAGGCTTCCAGTCTAGACATTGACCTTCTGAGTCCTGTGACCTTGCTCTGGTTGTCTGAGCCTCAGTTCCCTTGTTTGTGGTACAGGGTCATCACCTTCCTTACCTCATGGAGCTATTGTGCTGGTTAAAATCTTGTGTGTAAGCACCTGCCCTGGTGCCTGGCGCTGGTGCACCTGGCCCAGCACCTGACCATTGTTCCCATCACTGTCCCCCTTCCCCTATGCATGTACATGCACACCCACACACACATGTGCTCCTGCACTAAATACTGGGCACAGGATGGGACTGAAAGAGCTCTGGGTCCCTGGGAATCTTGAGGTTCTGTGATTCTTGATGCCTGCCCCCTTACAGATGTGCTCAGCTGCACAGGCATGTGTGCTCAGCAGCCCAGTCCAGCACACACACACATACACAAATGCACATGCACTCAGAGGCAAAACCCCACATATACACTTCTCAACACTTGCACACCACCACAGTGCACACTTGCACTTGCACTACCCTTCGCTCAGCTCATTCACACATTCACACCCCCTGTAATACACAGGGGGAAGGGTTGAAGATTAGTGGGGTGGGGGCAGATGAGTGGGGTTCCTGGGACAAGGGCTGGATTTGCTGGGGTGGGCACGGAGGGAGGTAGTCAACTTCTTCCCAGCTTCTCCGGGGCCGGGGGTGGGGAGGGTGAGGAGATGATAAGCACCTCTCCTGATGCCTGCAGGGACCACCCCAGTCACCCACCTCTGGAGGAACTCTTGAGCATCTCTGGGTGAAAGGGAGGCTCTGGGTGGGTTGGGCGAATCAGTAGGGTCAGGGTGATGACTCCTCTGCCTACATCGTCCATTGGTGGGCACTTCTGTCTCAGCCCCGGACCTAGGGCCTGACCTTTGAAACAAGCTCCCTCTCTCCGCCCTCTCACCTCTCTCAGGCCCCACCGACCGCAGGTGGTTTCCATCATGACTTTCTCAGACCAACCCAGGACCTCTCCTGCTTGGGGTGCTCCAGGCAGGCTTAACTGACCCTCCACTAGGCCCCCGGATCCCCCAGTAGAATGGGCTTGGTGGTGGGCTGCTGTGGGGCCGGAGAGCTCTGAGAAGAGGGCGCACAGGGAAGGTGTCCTGGGCACAGCACGCCACCCTCCGCTTTGCTCCCGGCCGACGCTGCAGTCATATGTCTATGACAATGTATCTACGAGCTACACCCCCACTCCCCCGACTCAGCCTCAAAGCTGCTGGAGAAGGGCTCTTCCCTGTTAGATCTCAGGATCCCAGGGCAGCCGGGTGCCCTTTCCCTGGAAGCCAGCTCCGCATGTGCGTGTTGGTGGGGGAGCCTCAGTCAGAGTCCCGCTGCCAGGGACACCCCAGTTCCCCAGCTCCCCTCCCTTTGCTGCTCAGGCTCTGGCTCTTAGGCCAGCTGGGGCCTCCTCCTTCTCTCCTCGGTTCTTAGAGTCAGAACGGACCCAAGCTCTCAGCTGCTGACTTGGTCTGTGACTTGGGGCAAAACATTAAACCTCTCCGAGCTTTGATTTGTTTCCCTGCAAAATGGGAGATACAGGCTTTGTGGTGAGAACCCATGGAGATCCCCGCCACAGAGGACCTGACCCTAACTAGGTGCTCAGTGGAAGCTTGTTGACTCAGAGCTGCACACAGGTGACTTGTCCCCACTCCCGCGCAGGCTGCACCCTTGGGAGTCCCCTCCTTCAGCAAACACTCCCATCTGGGCCTCCAGCTCAGTAAGAGGGGGTCCTTCCTGGATAAGGAGGGACAGCACCCCCCACGCCCCGGGAGCCTTCCCTGGCTCTTCCAGTTTTCCTGTGAAATCTCCTACATCCTAAAGACCACAGGTCCTTGGGGAAGTCGGGGTGTTGCTTGATGGCAGGTGGTACTGATGGTGCTTGGAGCTGCCCAGTACCCTCCGATGGGGATCTCTCCTCCCAGCCAGAAAGGGGGCACTCAGGACATTAGCCCTTCTTCCCCTCCACATCCCAAGGCCGAGGGCGGCACTTGCTAGTGCTATGCTTTTAACCACTGCATCTCCGCAGGGTGTGCCCACCCCTTCTCTATCCTTGAAGAAGGCTTCTGCAGGTCTGTGGGTGGGAGTCAAGAACTGTGGAGGGAGGAAAGGGGGTGACGAGCAGGGCCCTTGCCTTGATCTTCACCTAGGAAATAATATCATATGGGAGGAAAGAATAAGAAGTAAACCTTTATTGAGCACCTAAGGCGTGCCAGGCATCACATCAGGACAATACACGTTAGTATGTGTGTGCCAGAATGTAGCTCAGTGACAATTTCCGTTTTGTTCACTGTTGTAACCCCAGTGCCTGACGCATGGTAGGCGCTCAATCGATATATGTTGACTAAATGAACTGTGCCTGTCATTCTCTCCTAACTCTGTGAGGTTGGCGTAAGTATTATCTCCGGGTCATATTATCTTCACCTGAGGCTCAGAGAGGTTAAGTGACTTGCTCAAGGTTACACAGCCAACTAAATAGCAGATCTGGGCCTGTTTGGCTGTGAAGACCTCACTCCGGCCACTTCACTCCCGAGCAGGCCCAGATGTTCCGCAGATACTGTCCCTGCTGACTCCTCTACCTGCCCCACCCACCCTGTCCCTCCAAAATGCACCCCCTTTCCTCAAACCTGAGCTCGTTCAGCCCCTGAAGTGCATTGTGGGGCTCACTGAACTATACTGAGGGTTCACTCTGCAGGGTGGGGTAGGGACTCTTCATTGCCTGTCCCCTCCCCACATAGTCCAGAGCCCCAAACACCTGAGCCCAACTGGCTGTCCAAGGCAGGCTGGCCGAAGGAAGGGCTGCATGGACACTCATGGACTCAGGCCCTCTGCCCTCCCACCCGACCCTCAGGCCAGCTCTCCAGCTAGGTCTCTGGGACCCAGGACCCAGCCCTCCTCCTCCGCTGCTCACGTGCCTGTCTCTCACTGGCCTCCTGGCCCGCATGCTGTCCCCCTCCAGTCTGCCTTCCACGCTGCAGTGAGGATGGCCGTCTCTCACAGATACCTGAACATGTGACACCCCTGCTAAAAAAGGAGGGGTTCCGAATTGCCCTCAGGATGAAGAGCTGACTCTTCCATTGGCCTTGCTTATCTAGCTGTGTCTCTCGTTACTCTGACCTCACAGTGTAATTCCATCATCTCCCACTTCCTCCAGGTCTCAGCCTCCAGGACTTCCCACTTGCTCTTGCCCTTGATACAGGACTTATCCCTGAGGCTCAGAGAGGTTAAGTGACTTGGTCAAGGTCACACAGCCAAGTTAATAGCAGACCAACCTGTGCTCTCTGGTCCCATCCAAGAGTCCATTTCTCCAGGAATTTTTATGGCTTGTCCACCTTTGTTTAGGGCCCCCGTTGCCTCCAATTCATCTCAAAGGCAGCACCACTCCTCTGAGCTGAAACTGATGCATTGCTGGTCCCTCTCTTCTTCCACACCCTCAAGGGTAGGAACCATGTCTGTCTTGTTTGTCGTTGTTTTCTCATTTTTCGGTTACTGTTGTTTTTTTTTCGTTTAGAACTTGATCTGCAGTAAGTGCTTAATAAATGCTCATTGAATAAGTGAAACGAGCGAGTGAATCAACGAGAGCTTGGCAGTGTCCTTACAGATGCCCTAGTTTTCTGTGGAGAGGCTGGGTGATCCGAGCTGGGACATGGGTTCTGTTCTCTAAGTTGCAGTGTGACCTTGGGTAAGTCACCTCTCCTCTGTGGGCCTGGGTCCATCCTCAGTGAGGAGGAGGAGAGCTGATGGCCAGGGACTCCCAAGGCCCTCTGTGCTCTACCACCCCGTGTGCCGGGCTCCCCAGTCATGCCCTGCAGTCCAGGGGGAGTGGGACATTGTTTTCTGGGAGGGGCGGAGGATGTGGGTTGAGATTTGAGAATCCTTCATTCTGGTTTGGCATTCAAAGATAACTCAGCCCTGGCCAGTGTGACTCAGTTGGTTGAACATCATCCCGTGCACTGAAAAGTCGCCGGTTCAATTCCTGGTCAGGACACATATCCAAGTTGGGGGTTGGATCCTCTGATAGGGTGCATAAGAGAGGCAACTGATTAATGTTTCTCTTTCACATTGATGTTTCTCTCTCTCTCTCTCCCTCTCCCTTCATCTCTCTAAAAAAAAATCAATAAAAGTATATTAAAAAACAAAAAAGACAATCCAGTCTCAGATCCAAATGCGTCTTTATTTCATTCCCTCCCCTCATTCTGTGCAACACACACACACACAGACACACACTCACTCACTCACTCACGGACACCAGGCACAACACCAGCCCAGCTGAGGCTGTGGAGCCAACCTTGCAAGAAGGGGTCTGGGACAAGCACATGCTGCCGGCTCCTGACGTGGGCTTTCCCCAGCATCTGGGTGTGGCAGAGGAGCGCGGGCAGTCAGACAGCTTGAGTTCGAATCCAGCTGATGGTAGGCTCCTGGGCAAGTCACTTAGCCTCTCTGTGCCTCAGTTTCCTAGTCAGAACACTGGTGATACCTTCCCTGTGGGGGAGCCTTTGATCAAAAGAAGGGAGAGTGTCCATGAAGCACACTAAGTATTGTGTCACCCTAAAGAATGGTTTGATCAAAACCTGCTTCATGCTCAGGCCCCTGACGAGGAGCTGAGAGATCCGGGGAGAAGCTGAGGTCCGGCCGCTGCCTGCCCTTTAGACTCATGCTCTAACCGGAAGAATGGGCGCGTCGGGAGCCCTGCTGGACAAAGATGTAATGCGCAAAAGACAGGCTAGGGGAGACCGTTGCAATGACTACGGCAAGCCAATAATTACAACTCTTACCACATAACAATTTCATACAACTTAAGGGGGAAAACCCCCACAAAGACCCCAGTAGATCAATGAGTAAATGATATGTATATAAAAATTCACAGGAGACAATTTACAAATGTTTGGTGGTAGACATTTGTAAAATATATTTCATTTTACCAATGATCAAAGAAAGGCAAATTAAAACGATGATAATAACCTGGCCGGTGTGGCTCAGTGGTTGAGCGTTGATCCATGCACCAAGAGGTTGCCGGTTCGATTCCTGGACAGGGCACATGCCCAGGGTGTGGGCCAAATCCCCGGTTTGGGGCATGCAGGAGGCGGCCAATCGATGTTCTCTCTCATCGATGTTTCTATCTCTCTCTCCCTCTCCCTTCCTCTCCCTCTAAAAAGCAATGAAGAAAAAAACATCGTTAACTATATCAACAAATAAATAAAATAAAGGAATGATACCATTCCTATCTTCTGATGGCAACGTTATTCTGCTGGAAAGAGAATAGGTAACATCATAATGAAAAGACGACCTCAAACATCACCACCTTCTTCACTCACAGTTCAGTATTTCTCAGGCACCGTGCTGGGGGCTGGAAAGAGGGTCGGTGATACGGCTGCAGAGGCTGAAAGGCCCTCCCACCAGCAGTGCACAAAGAAGCGTGTCTAGGGCACGAACTGACGTGGCTGAGCCAGGTGTGGTTCACACATGTGAATCCCACCCCAGAGTGTGTCATTGGTGGCTGGGACACCTTAGGGGCTGCCTAAGTGGTCAAGCCCGTTTCCTTGTCTGCACAATGAGGAGGCTATTGGCCGGCTCACAGCACTGTCGTGAGCACCAGGAGAAGCAGCGGGCACAGGCACACCTCCAGCCCACTGCAACAAGCGAATACCATAAAGCGACTCACACACATTTTTTTATTTCCCAGTGCATATAAAAGTTATGTGTACACTATACTCTGGTCTATGAAGTGTGCAATAGCATTATCTTTAAAAAGGCATATCTCTTAATTAAAAAATGCTTTATTTCTTTTTCTTTTTAAATCCTCACCCGAAGATATTTTTTCATTTATTTTCAGACAGAGTGGGAGAGAGAGAGAGAGAGAGAGAAACATTAATGTGAGAGACACACATTGATTGGTTGCCTCCCACAGGAGCCCGACCATGGCCAGGGACTGAACCGCATCCGAGGTACGTGACCTTGGCTGGAATCTAACCTGAGACTCTTTGGTCTGCAGGCCGACGCTCTAACCGCTGAGCCAAACCAGCCAGGGTGAAAAATACTTTATTTCTAAAAATACCAACCATTACCTGAGCCTTTAATGAGTCAATCTTTTTGAGGGTCTTACCTTCAGTTTGTAAAAAAAAAATGCAGTATCTGTGAAATGCAGTAAAGTGAGGTGGGAGCAAATGAGTTATACTTGTACGGAACCCCAGGTCTCAGGTGACTGCCCATCAGTGGCAGAGCCTGAGGAGTCAATAGTCCATTGTGCACTGTTCACAACAGGAGAAAAACCCACCCAAGGGTCTAGTAATGCAGGAGGGGTAAATAGATGTTGTTACCCTCACTGCTTTGCCTACGGAAGCCGTTCAAAATAGTACTTCAAAAGATCGTTGCCCTGGCCGGTATGCTAAGTGGTTAGAGCATCGGCCTGCGCACCTAAGGGTTCAATTCCCCCTTGCAGGTTCAATCCGTGGCCCTGGTTGGGGCGCGTATGGGAGGCAGTCAATTGATGTGTCTCTCACATGGATGCTTGTCCCTCTCTGTCTCTTTGTCTCTCTCCTTTCCAATCTCTCTAATGGAAAAGAAAAAAATTTTTAAGTTCTTTAATGGCACAGCAAAATGACAAATGATATAGACTGTGTGTGACGAGTGACGTAATTGTTGCAAAGCAGCATTCCTGGAAGGAAGGAATTCTATCACCATGGGGGGATGAAAGGTCATTTCTATCTCCCAGGCAGCCACATGTGCCCTCTGACCTCATCATCCCACCCACAGGTGATTGCATCAGGGGTTGACAATAGACTGGATCTGGGGCCATTGAACACCATCTCCCTGGAATGGGCTGGGACGCTGAGAGACAGAGGTGGATACTGGGCAGCCACGGTGTGCGGTCACGGAGAGCTGAGGCTCTGTTGGGCCATGAGTGGCCATGTGGAAACAGAAGAAGCTGGTCTTCAGAGAGAAGGCAAGAACAGAAGCGGTGATAAGGGAGAGGTGGAGAATGATGACCGTCACCGTTCTGGTTGCTAGGGAGTGGCCCATCTCACCTGCGCTTTGATTCCTCTCCTGGCTCCTTATCAGATTCTGGGCTGTAGCATTCCAATAAACCTGCTTTTCCTTGTGCCGGCTTGAGAGGAGTTCTGTTGTTTGCCACCAAGACTTTGAATGAAGATGTGGACATTCTACCTTGAGCGTAAAGTCCCCAGTGAAGTGCTTGATTTATTATTGGCAACAAACAAAATGGTTATTAGCATCTCGTTTACTCCTCAAAGTAACCTGATAGGACAGAAGGTATTATACCCATTGGAAAAATGAGAAAATTGAGGCTCACTGATGCATTCAACAATACTACAAGTTGAGTTCCAGTCTTGGGGATACGGAGAGACAAGGTCCTGTAGATGCCTGTATTCTAATGGGGACATGGACAATGAACAAATAAATAATACACGAGAAAACATCAGGCAGAGATAAAGTGCTATGAAAAAAATCATACAAAATGGCCCATTAGAGCTACTTTAGATAAGAGAAAGCCTCTCTGAGGAGGTGATATTTGAGCTGAGACCTAATGACAAGAAGGGGCAGGCCACCAGACAGAAGGAAGAGCAAGAGAAAGGCTCTCGGGCAGGGCTGACTGTGCACTCAGGGGACAGAGAGGGACCACCACGGGCAGAGTAGGCGGGCAGGGGCAGGCCGTCGAGCGTTTTGTGCATCGGGCTAGATGTTTGCCTTTAATTCTAGGAGCAGTGGATGAATTTTGCTAAACAATCCCACAAGGATATCAGCACCTGAATCCCTACAACTTGTAAATATGGCAAATGGGATTTTGCAGGTATGATTAAGTTAAGGATCTTGAGATGGATTATCCTGGATCATCCAGGTGAGCCTGATATAATTACAGGGGTCCTTAAAAAAAGAAGGCAGGTGGATCAGTCAGAGGAGGACAGGTGACGATAGAAGTGAAAGTTGAAGTGATGCAGGAAGGGGCCATGAGCCAAGGAAAGTGGGTGGCCTCTGTAAGGTGAAAAAGGCAAAGAAGCAAATCTTCCCCAGAGCCTCCAGAAGGAATGCAGCCCTCATGACCCATTGTAGACTTTTGACCTCTAGAACTGTAAGATGATGCATTTGTGTTATTTTAAGCCACTGAGTTTGTGGTAACTTGTTACAGCAGCAATAGGAAACTAATACAAGTGCTATGATAGGATTTGTATTTTTTTAAAGTTAGAGGGATTTTTGAGGGTGCAGAAGGGAGGCCAACAGACCAGGCAGGTGATGCTGGTGCTTGGAGCAGGGTGACGGTAGAGGAAGAGATGGAGGAATCCAATTCATGGATTCAGATTCCCTCTGCAGGCAGAAGAGAAATAACTTGCTGGTGGATCAAATTAGGGAGTAAAAGAAAGATACCAACCAAGGATAAAAACTCTTGGGTTTTACCTGAACCGTTGGGTGGCTGGAGATGCTGTTTATTGAGACGGGAAAGAATGGGAGAGAAGCAAGTTTAGAAACATCAGGGACTTGGATAAGATCATCCAGGCAGCAAGTGGCCAATCTGGGACTAGAACTTGGGTGACTGTCAAGCTCAACATGCTTGTATCTATGACAAAAACTCATTAAGGAAAAGAGTTTAGGAGATTTTTAGTTAACATTGAGATAATACTATATTAGAAACAGAATCAATAGTGTGTGTGTATTTTAAGGAATTGGCTCAAATGATTGTAGAGGCTTAGGAAGTAGAATATCTGCAGTAGGCCGGAGACCTAGGGAAGAGCTGGTATTGCATTTCAGTCCGAAACCCACCTGCTGGCAGAATTTCCTTTTCCTCAGAGGAGGTCAGTCTTTGTTGTGTTAAGGCCTTCAACTGATTGGATAAGGCCCACCCACAATATGGAAGGTAATCTGCTTTACTTAAAGTCTGCCAATTTAAACATTAATATCATCTAAAAAAATACTTTCAGGGAAACATCTAGAATAATGTCTGTACCATGGTCTAGCCAAGCTGAAACATAAAATTAGCCATCACACTTACTTTCTTACTATCAGACATTGTACTTTATATCTATATGAGTTCATGATTGAAGAGAAGGGCAGAAGGCCAGAACTAACTCTGGGCTTGCCCAGAGTTAAGGGCCAAGAAGGGGGGTAGGCAGAGGGACTGGGAACAGGAATCAGGATGGTGGAGAAAAGCGTCCCAAGGAGAAGGGGATATCGAGAGCTGCAGAGATACAGAGAAAGAGGGAGACAAAGGAGTTACAGAACATGGTGATCAGGAGGTTGCTGGTGACTAGCAATGGATCGTGCGGGGAGAGAGGGGACAATGAAAGAAAGAAGGACTCTTTCACACTCAAGCACTGGGAACTCGAGTCCAGCAGGGGAGCAAGCAAGTGCATGATGACAAAATACGATGTCCAAAAAAACAGAAAGCCAGCCGTGGTAGGCAAAGCTGGGGAAACACTTAGGCGAAGAGGTCAGGAAAGGCCCTTCTGACAAAATGATGTCCCAGATTTGAAGGAAGAAAAGGAACTGTCCACTTGAAGAGCTTGGGAAGGGCGAGCCGGCAGAGGACCTGTGCAAAGGCCCTGAGTCGAGAGAGAGTTTACGTTCTCAAAGAATTGAAAGAAACCCAGTAGGGCTGAAGCTGAGGGAGGTGATAAATGAAGCTGGAGGGATGTGGCCTTATAAGGGATGGTGTTTGGATTTCATCCTAAGTGCGATGGAAAATCACTGGAAGGTTTAAGCAGGGAGTGAGTGATGGGACCTGCTTTATAATTTTGAAAGTTTTCCCTGGCTACTGGGTGAAGCCTGTGTTGGTGGGGGACAGAGTAGAAGTGGGGGAACCAGTTAGGGACGCTTAACAATCACTCAGGTAAGCAACGAGGATGGTCTAAAGCGGCAGCAGTGAGGTGAGCAGTAGATGGGTTTGCGAAATGGTCTGGAGGTAGGTCCAACCGAATTTGCCAATGGTGTGGACGTGGGAGGTGAGGGGGAAGAATGAAAAACAACTCCCAGTTTCCTGTTTACCAGGTTCACTGTTGTTTACCGAGAAGGGGTGAATCTGGGGAGAAAAAGGTTCTGGGGAGGGATCATGAGTTTAGTTTTAGGGGCAGGAAATGGAAGGAGTCAGCCTTGGCTGTCTCGCTGTCTTGAGGAGGGTGGAGCCTGGGTGGCTGGAGGGGTCGACACCAGGGGCGGAAGGCCCGGTTGAGGCTGGCTGTGAGTTCGTGGTGGCACTGCCCCAGGTAGCTGCAGGATTCTCCTGCGGAACTCAGCAGGCAGAGGCAGAGGGTTGGCAGGGTGGCTGAGATGGTGGCACTGCCCCAGGTAGCTGCAGGATTCTCCTGCGGAACTCAGCAGGCAGAGGCAGAGCGTTGGCAGGGTGGTTGAGATGTTGAGGCAAGGCCCGTGTGGACATCACTGTCGTGGTCGAAATGTCAAGAATCTAAATTAGGAGGAGGAGAGCAAGAGGTTGGGAGCAAAAGGAGGTTCTGGTGGGCATCTGGGGGTTCTGGGGGTCGAGGGGCCTGGGGATCTTAGAGTCTGGAGCCCTTTGAATGAGGCCAAGAGGGAGTGGCCGTGGGACTGGGAGGCTGAGTGGATGAGAAGATCAGCGGCCTTGGGAGTGGCACTGAATGAAGACTGAGGTCCCCAAGATGATCCTGGAGCCTGCAATGGAGAAGACGACCTTGAAACAGATGTCAAAGTCCTGTGTGAGCAAAAAAGGCACCAAAGGCCTCTTGGCAGGTCCCAAGAGAGGAGGGGGCATCAGCAGGATGGTGACAGGAGGGACACGAAGGGAGGATAAGGGGAAGAGGTGCTCATTCCTCCTGGGAGAGAATGCGTGTTTTTCCAGACCCCGCCAGGTGAGGGCTTGGTCCCAGGTATGTGTTAGGGGAGCCCAGGCTCCTTCAGTCACACAAGGTGGAGAGTCTGGGAGGGTGTTTCTAGCAGACTCCCAGCTGCCCCTCGGGAAGGGAGGCTGAGAGAGGAGAGGGGCGAGCAGAGCAGGGCGCTTGCCAAGGACTCCCCGCCCCCTCCGTCTCCCCATCACTTTCAGCCTGCACAACAGCCGCCAGGCACTCCTAAAGCACAACTCCAACCCTGCCTCTCACACCTCTCATAGCCCCCAACGGGTTGCCCACGGCCCTCCAGGTAGGGTCCCTGCTCTGCCGCCTGGTATCTGAGGCCCTTTTGGAAGAATCTCAGCTGCTGCCCTCTTCCCCACCGCTCTCATCGTAAATCCCCACAAACCAGAGCTACTTAGAGCTCTAAGGGCCCCCTGGTACAGCTGGTCTCTGGGCCTTTCAAGCACCTCTTTGGGGAAGCGTCTCTGACTCCCTCCGGGAGCCGTGATGGCCCTTCCTTCGTGCCATCTCTCCTCATCTACCTTGTCTCACAGATCTTCTCTCCCACCGGACCAGGAGCTCCTTAGGGAAACAGACCACGTGATAACATTTCTCCCTCCTCCGTTCCCAGCCTGCTACCTGGGATACAGTAGCACTTGGCAAATATTTAATGAAGGAAAGGACGAAATTATAGCAAATAGAAGAGCCAGCATGTACTGAGTACTCAGTATAACTCCTAGTACTGTGTTAAGCTCTTTGAATGCATTACCTGTGTTGTTCTCCTAAGAACCGTGGTGGGGTACATATTGCTACTATATCCATTTTACAGATGAGGAAACTGAGGTGAGGCGACTTGTTGGAGGACATTGAGTTTGTCAGTGATAGTGATGGGTTTTGCACTCAGACAGGGCTAATTCCGGTGTCTATGCACTTAACCACTACCCTATATCGCCTCCATAAAAGAGAGAACCACAAAATCTCAGAGAATAGCGGGGCCACAGAGACGAAGGTTTGCAGGGGAGTCTGTGAGAAATGGACGCTAATGAAGTCAGCTTTACTTTGAGTAACAGTGATGATGGCAAACACTGTTGGTTGTCTACCCCCAACTTTAGTGCTGCCGGAGTTCTGCTTCTGTCTGTGAACACCTTTCCCTGCATGACGCAGGTGAATCCTGACTGGTCTAAGCTAATCTTAGTGGCATCAACCCTCTTTTTTTTTTTTTATCCTCATCCGAGGACATTTTTGCATTTATCTTCAGATAGAGCGGGAGGGAGAGAGGGGGGAAGAGAGAGAGAGAAACATCGATGTGAGAGAGACAAACCAACTGGCCACCACCCACACAACCCCAACTGGGGCTGGGGACAAGCCGCAACTGAGGTACGTACCCTCAGCTGGAATCAAACCAGGGTCTCTTTGGTCTGTGGGCCGACGTTCTAACTGCTGAGCCAAACTGGCCAGGGCAGCATCAACCTTCTTGTCTCTGATTGATTAATTGGTGGGTATGTGATCCAGTTAGCTCCTTAAAAATTTTTTTAAATTGTGGTAAAATATACAAAATTTACCACTTTGACCACTTTAAAGTGCCAGTTAATTCTTTAAAAGAGACAGCTAGCGTAGTCAATGTGGCTCAGTGAATTGAGCATCGTCCCATGGACTAAGAGGTCCCAGTCAGGGCACATGCCGGGGTTGCAGGCTCAATATCCAGTGCAGGGTGTGCAGGAAGCAGCAAACTGATGTTTCTCTCTCATCGATGTTTCTATCTCTCTCTCTCTAAAAAAAAATCAATCAATAAATAAATTGTTTATTTAAATAAAATAAAATAAAAGAGACAGTTGGACTTGTTGCTGGACTTGGTTGGTAAAGGTATAATGCCTGGAGCTTCTGCAGCCATCTTGTGATCACGAGGATAGTAGTCAACACACTGAAGATGATAGAATGAAAATATAGGAAAGGTGGTTGTGGAACTACTGGGTCATTCCCACAACAGCCCTTCTTGATACATGAGATAATAAACCACCCTGCTAGCTAAGTTATTTTGAGTTGGTCTTCTATTACTTATAGCTGAAAGAATACTGATACAGTGCCAGTGCAGGTGGTAGAATCATTTTTGTCTGGTAAAGGATGGCAGAAAGTATACAAACTTTAATGATCGCTAGGAGCTACTGCCCTGGTTTGGTCCATTGGCCTTTGGTCTTCTAATGAGAATGATGATCTTGGTCTGGGTGAGTAGTGAAAGTGACTTGGGACATCATCTGAATAAGCTTGAAGGATTTACAAAAGATCCAGCCGTGGCAGCTTTGGGGTTCCATTCACTAAACATCAAACAAATATGTCCCTGGTGCTGGGATCATAAGAATAAATCAGACACAGTCCTGGCCCTCAAGGGGCTCACCGTGTAGAGGGAGAGATGATCACATTCCAGGGGAGTGATGCACAGTCTCCATAAGGTCCGGAGGCTGATGTGCAAGGTGGCTGGATAAAACTTCATGGAGGCATTCTGAAAGATGATAAGAGAACGGTCAGAGAAAAAAAGCATTTCTAGGCAGAATGAACAGCACATGCAAACTCAAGGCAGCATGGTCCTCTCGGGGAAATTACAAGTCATTTAGCATAATGGGAACTGGGCTGGCCACTTTCAAGTCATGTGTTTCTGAGCAAATTACTTGACCTCTCTGAGGCTCAGAATTTACATTTATAAGAAAGAGAAGAAGAAAAAAGAAAGCAAAATGGTTGTAAAATTAGGTAACAGAATATATATCCAAGCACAGTGCTTGGTACATATTAGATGCACAAGAAATGCTCTTTATCATTCATCCATGTTGTCACATGGTTCTAATTCATTATCTTCTCTGACCCAGGTGGCTTTCTTCCCTTTCTCACTCATTCCTGAGCCTAGGAGTGAGTCCCCCCGCCCCCCAACTCCCACAGACTTTTCCTCAGGCAGGAAACCCGAGCCCACTGCCTGGCCTAAGACAGTTTCTAGGGCTGGGTGGTTTGTGTTATTCCTTCTCTCCTCTCTCTCTCTTTTTTTTCCCTAAATGCAACAAAATAAAACCAAACAAAAAGCCCAACGCCTGGCGTGGCTTGTCGGGGAGTTATGCAAGTGTGTAAAAAAATAAAATAAAATAAACACTGAGTTTTCAGCATTTGGGGCTGTTTGATTAGGCACGGAGCAGAGGCGCAGAGCCAGGGGCCGGTGAGACATAGGGAAGGCTCAGGGCAGAGGGGAGAGGGAGGGATTGGAGGGGGGTGGAGGGGCCCCAGGACCAACTCGGAAGTGGCTGTTTGCCTCCTGCAAACTTGGCAATGCTCTGGCTAACTGAGCCCAGACGTAGGGCATTTGGGACCCAACTGCTCCACTTTCTCTGGCCATCTACCATCCTAGTTCCCTGGCCATCAGGACACGCCAGGGGTCATTCCATCTATTCCCCTGTCACTGTGAAAGACTCTGTGCTCTTTTCTCAATAGTCAGGGTTGCCCCCTCCTGTCCTGAGAAGGAGATTCCACAGCCTGTCTTCATTACCCACTACCCCTACCCCACCCCCACAATCAGTATAGCTTTTCTGCTCTAACTTAACTCCTGCTAACTACAGTTTTAGCCCATTTTCCTTTACCCCATCTAAAGTGAACCTGGAGAACAACTGGAGGCCACCCTAAGAGCGAGTCTCCCTGCCTCCCTTCTTCAGGCTTGGCTTCGACATCATCTTGGTCACTGCAGGTGTCTGCAGCCCTTCAGGACTCCTCCGCAAACATTACAGAGCCCCTACCGTTTCCTTTATTTCATTGAGCCCTCAAAACAGATAACAACCCTGAGGCTCAGAGAGGTTGAGTAGCTTCAGCGTGGCCACACAGCTGGTAAATACATGATGGAGCAGGAATTTGGATCTAGGTTTTATTTCAAAGTCTCCTTCACGCTCATGTTTTCTCTGAACTGGGAAGATGCTCTTGAAGACTTGACCCTGAGAGGAGGAGGGAATGGCCAGGACAACAAACCCTGCTGCGCTTATTTCTTGTCACTTTTCCAGGACCCTGCTAGGGAAACTGAGGTTTCTAGAGGCTCCCTGGCCCTGTTCTGCCCCCAGGATGCCTGGAACTGCAGTCCCTGCTCTGGAGTGTGGGATCCCCGGGGTGCAAGGCGGGAGGAGCGAGGGCAAAGGGTCTGCGCCAGGGACCAGAGCACGCGTGCTGCCAGAGCGGCGCCCCAGCTGCGGGCAAGGGCCGTGCGGGAGGGGGCTAGGGCTCCGGGGCCTGGCGCTCCAGTCCGTTTTTTCCTGCGGATCCCGGGAAGGGGGGCCGGCTCGGAGGTGGGACTGCAAAGGGGGGGATTCCCTCCCTCGTGCGAGCAGAGAACTGGCCCCTCTCCCGGCTGGGAGCTACGGGCCGAGCGGAGGCACGACGGAGAGAGAGCACGGGCACTGGGCGCAGAGCGGGGAGCGGACCGCCGAGCGGGGCACTGGGGAGAGCGAGGGCCGGACCGGACAGAGCCACCCCAAGGGACCGATGCGCGGGTGGGGCGCTGGCCCCGGATTGAGCAACTTGGGAACCCGCAGGACAGTCCTGCAGCGGGCGGGTGAACGGGCCGCGCCCTCACCCTTCCCGGGTCTGCCACCGCGGCGGCTGGCAGCGCAGAGGTGAGTTCCCCCTGAGCTGCCCTGTCCTCCTCCCTGGAGCTCCCCTTCCCAGGACCTGGGGAGCCGCGGGCCCTCCCGTCGGGGCTTGGCCGAGCTGAGTTCTGGGGGTAGACAGCGGAGGACGAGAGCCCCGGACTGCTCTCTGGTCAGCGAGGGTGGGAAAGGGCACCGCTGGAGCCTCTCCTGCAAGTCCTGCCGCCCCTCGCCTGTGTCATCCCGCAAGGCGGTGGGCAGCTCCCTCCCGGTGCTGCCTCCGCTTCCCCGCAACCCCGATGATGTCTTCACTCATAGTTCTGAACACCCCAAGTCTGCCAGCCCTATTCAACAACCCCCCCATCCAAAGGCTTGGATTCCTGGTCTCACCACCCGGGTGTCCCCGAGTCCCACGGTCCTTGGTTACCCCCACTCCAGTCCCACGGCCCGGGTCGGACGTGGCAGGCGGCGTGCGTGGCGGCTCCCTCACGCGGCTCAGTGGCCCGCTGGGCAGAAGCTGAGGGTCGGGTGGCATTGCGTGGTTGGAGAGAGGTGTGTGTGTGGGGGGGGTGTTTGCCTCCCAGGAGGGCAGGGTGGATTCTGGGTGCGGGCACTTGGGTGCAGGAATTTCCTTAAGAAACTGGCTTCTCGGACTTGGAGAGTACTCTTGGATTTGGGGGACAGTCAGGGGGACTTCAGGTCCGCTTCTCCTCCCCCTGCACCTGTCGGGCCTCTCTGGGATGGTAGGGGGAAGAATTTACATGCTTGGAGATGTAATAAGGGATGGTAAGCAGCCTTCCCCGCTGCCCTCGGTTTTGCGGGGCATGTGTGGGGGGCAGCACCTGATTTAGCTCTGGCAGACACTCTAATCCCGCCAGGTCCCGCAGGCACGCCCTTGGTTCCTCCCCCTGCCCAGCAATTCTTCTGCCCCCGCGGCCAGCCCACACTGCAGCCAAAATTCTCCACCCCTAGCAGGTCTGGGGAGGGCTAATGAGAAATGATGTGGATGGTTTACATTTTTGGGTCTGTGTCGGCTGGACAGAATACTAATTTATCCTGATAGTGTTGTAGGCAAGAAGGTGAAAGGTACTCCAGCCCTGGGGGGGGGGGGGGGGGGCTGAGTCCCCACCCTAAGCTCCACCCCCAGCTATGTTCCCCTCCCTGGTTCTGTCCTCCCCTTCCCTGACCACCTAGCACGTGGGTCCTTTCTCCTCCGCTTGTGCCCCAGGTCGGCCTCTGCCTCCAGCCTCTTCCCCACTTCCTTGGGTCTAGTCTCCAAACTGGGCCATACCCTCCTCCCCCCAGCTCTCTGCTCCTTGTCCCACCCTCCAGATCCCCAGTCCTGAAGAGCAAACTGGCTGGTCACTAGGTAAGTTGTAACCACAAGACCCTTAACCTCTCAGTGCCGGTAAAATGGGCAGAATTTTACTTTCCTCCCTGGGGAGTAAATGAGGGCCTAGCGCATGGCAGGTTCCCGATGAATGTGAATCCCTCACTTCCACTCTGGCAGAGACAAAATGCCCTTCCTCACCCCACGGACGCCCGGGACCTGGATCACTGCCAGCAGTTCCCATTGCTGCCTCTGCCTGTGCAGAGTATAAGCCTCAAAAAATGAACTGCTTGTATGTACCATATAGTCCAAGGGCCAAGGGCAACCAGACAGAGGAGCTAATAGAAATGAGGTGGGCTGCTTAGAAGGAAGTCATCAGCTCCAATCTCCTCTGTGAGCCCCCTGCCTTGGTTGTGTGTGTGTGTGTGTGTGTGTCCGTGTGCTGCAAGTGTGTGTGGGGTGGGGGAGGGCAGGGATCAGCCAGGTGTTGCAGGGGGTTCCTAGTCTGAGACCTACCCAGCTATTAAAATGAGATGTCACGCCCTGGCCGGTTTGGCTCAGCGGTTAGAGCCTCGGCCTGCGGTCTGGAGAGACCTGGGTTCGGTTCCCGCTGGGGGCACGTATCTCGGTTGCAGTTTGTCCCCGGCCCTGGTTGGTCGTGCGGTGGCAGCCACTCAATGTGTCCCTTTCACATCGATGTTTCTCTCTCTCTATCTCTTCCTCTCTCTCCCTCCCACTCTATCTGTACAAAAAATGGAAAAATGTCCTCGGGTGAGGATTAAAAAAAAATAAAAATAAAAAAAAAATAAAATGAGATTTCACAAAAAATTCTTAATTTTCAACTTCTAAAAAATCAGAAGATCAGGCAATATTGAGCCAGCATTTCTGCCTAGCAACGATCTACTGGAGTTGAACAGTGTTTATGTTCCCTTTAGATGGGGCATTTGCCCTTCAGTAACCCTCCCCCCCCCCCCACATACATTCAGTTTCCTTCCTGTTTGTTGTTTGTATTCCTGGTATAATGAACTCTTAGGTCCTTTTCAAAGTTAATGCTGTATGTATTTTTTTTTTTTTTAAGTGCATGAAACTCCTCCCATCTAGTGATGGGTGACGGAGGCCAGTGTCACTTGCTCCAGTGAAACTCAGATCTGGATCCTCCTCCCCATTTCCTGGTTTGATGGTGATTCAGGTGAGAATGGGCCATAAAACCCTCACTGGCCAGGGCTGGGTGAGCATGGCAAGGGCTGGGCTAAAAGCTAAGACCTGGGAGGACTGGGGTGGGAGAGAATTTAGGGGAAAGTAGAGGAAGGGAGAAGAAGGGAACTAACATTTACTGAGCACTAGGCCTGAAGTGCCAGGCACTGTGCAAGGCGGACACGGGGAATGCAGAGATTCACAGGAGACCTTTTCTGCACCAAGGACCCTGGAGTACTGATCCCTCAGTGAGACCAAAGAACGTCTCACAGACCCAGAATGTAACACCAGGTGTGTCTGGTGTGGTCTTCTCCTCCTGGGTCTGTCCAGTGTATCTGCCTGGGGTCCTCAGACCTCAGTTTGAGAAATGCTGCAATTAAAGGTTAACCCTATCACTTTGAGTGATCACGTTAGGGCCAAGGCGATCAACGATGAGAGAGATAAATGCAAATATGAAAATTGCATAACAGTGCTCAGTGTTAAGATACACATCTAGAGGATATAAAAACTATTTATGTTGCTTCTTAGATGACCCTTGGAACGCAGACACAAAATTAAGTCTTGGTCATAGAAAACACAAGCATGACTGGGTCCTTCCTATGTGCCAGGCACCGTGCTAAGCAATTGCATGTATTAGCCCATTTTAGCTATAAAAAACAACAGCCCTTGCCCTGGCCAGTTTGGCTCAGCGATTTGAGCATTGGCCTGTGGTCCGGAGAGACCCGGGTTCAGTTCCTGCTAAGGGCACATACCTCGGTTGCAGTTTGTCCCTGGCCCTGGTTGGGTCGTGCGGGTGGCAATCATTCGATATGTGCCTTTCATGTCGATGTTTCTTTCTCTCTCCCTCCCACTCTATCTGAACAAAAAATGGAAAAATGTCCTCGAGTGAGGATAAAAAAAAACAAACAAAAACAGCCCTCTTGCTGAAAAGGAAACTGAGGCTCAGACCAGCTAAGCAACTAGCTCCAGTCTGACTCTGAAATTTATGACCATCATGTTCTATGGCCAACCTCTGAGACTACACTTGGGGCTGAAGACCCTAGTTTGATAAATTGAAGGTGATGGAAATGTGTAGTGGGGGCTGGGGAGGGTGGGAAGGCTTTGGCAGGTCGTACAGAGAGTCTTGGAGGGGCAGGTAGGGGCTGGCAGTTGACGGGGCATTGGGGGTGGCTGGCCTTAGCACCAGGTGGGATCCATCAGCCTTGTGTAAACACTCCTCACAGGCAGCTTAACCACTTGAGTGTGTCTGGCCTTCAAAGCTGGTGGGAGAGGCTGAGGAGGGAGGTGCTAAGCTCCCCTGTGGGATAATGATTTATCTCCCATGCAGGTGGGCTCTCCTGCCTGCCCCCCCAGAGGCAAAGGGGGAGAAGAGTGGGACAGGGGCTGGGAGGGGCACCTTCACAACAGCAATTCAGATTTCTCATGTGTAAGCCAAAACTTGCCAACTCTCAGAGCAAGCCTGTGAAATAGGCATATCTATCCCCATTTTATAGATGAGGAGACTGAGGTTCAGAGAGGCTAAGTGACTTGTCCAAAGGCCTAACAAGTGGATGCCTCCCTGGCATCTATAAAGCTTCCTGAAGGCTCACTGTTTCCTCCTGTTCCTGCGTGAGTGTGGGTGGGTGCAGGGCAATGCGGGGGCCAGCTTCTGCTGTATTTGGGAGTGTGTGTTCCCGTGAGTGTGCAGTGGGGTTTCGTCCTCTGGCTCTCATGTTGGGCTCCAACTTCCTGGACACATTTTGTGGGGAGGGACCAGCTCCCCCCGCCCCCACCATCAGGCCAGCGGTCCAGAGACCTGGCTCTTACTGGGCTGGGGGATTATCCCCATTCTCTGTGTCTCTGGCTAGGGCGAGCATAGCTGCCTCTTTTATCCTCTCACAAAGGCGGGCCCGCCGGGCCTGCTGTGTCAGAGTTTCTGTGGCCCGGGGAAGCCTTACTTCCTTTCCTCCCGCCAAGCCCAGAGGGCCACGCAGTCTGCCGCTTGCCGGGCCACTGTTCTAACTCCAGGACAGGTGAAAGGCACAGGAGTGACTCAGCACCGGGAAAAGAAAACTGAGGGGTCACTCACAGAAGGACAGAGAACTCCTCTTCAAGAGACATGCTGTTACTGCAGCATGAGGTCTGTAGGGTAGACCTAAAGACTTTCAGTTACAGCTGGCCAGTATTGGGTGGGGTGGGGCCAGCTGGTTCCCAGTGGCCCACAAGGTTGGTTTGAGGGCCCACCGTATTCCAGCTGCTTAGGTAGCCAGCTCTAGTCCCAGGGCATTCTGCAAAATAGAGAAGGGAGCAGATTTCTTTTGTAGGTGTGCCAGGTGGGCAACTTGTAATAGCCAAACATTCATAGTCTCCTAGATAGAGACCACTTGGGAATGTAGGAGGCATAGTTTGAGGGGACCCCCTCCCCACCCTGGTACTCAGAATTAATCCTTCTCTCTCCTCCCTCAACAGGTTGGGTTTTCGAGGTGTCCCTGCTGAAGTGACAGGTTCTCCCATGTGATACTCCGAGTGCCTTTGAGGAAAGCTCTCTGGACCTCCATAGGGGCTGATGGAGAAGTGGGCTTCCCACATCCTCTATCCCCCGCTGAGATCATGGTGGATTTGGGACGTGGCCCAGGCCTGGGCCTCCTGCTGCTGACCCAGCCCCAGAGGCGTTAGCAAGAGCCCCGCGCCATCCATCGCCCCAGAGACCACCCCTCCTACCAGGGGCCTGGAGCTGGCGAGTGACTATGCGGCTTGGGCTGTGTGTGGTGGCCCTGGTTCTGAGCTGGATGCACCTCTCTGCTGGCCGGGGGACCAAGGGGAAGAGACAGAGGCGGAGTGAGTAGTGAGCGGGCGGACCAGGGCGGGCCTGGAGCTGCGGGCGTGGGAGGGACCACCTGAGGGACAAGAGGGACTTTGGTGGCTTCCTTCTGTGACACCCATTGCCGATATCTACTTGTGTAGATTACCCAATAGGTCATCCTGTTTGTGGATTATCCACTTTTCGGATTCATTGGTTGAGATCGCCCACTCTGTAGATTAGTCACTTCATCGATTTCGCCCTGGATAGACTTTGCTTTCTAGACTAACTCCTCTCTTGTGAGGATCCAGGGTGTGGATTACGCCCTTTGACATAGCACCCGCTTTGTGTGGTATCCATGGAGACGACTCCCCGGTCCCCTGCCCCAGGATGCTTGGTTCCCTCCTCTGACCACTCAGGGCCCTTCCTTTCAGTGGTGGCTGAAGTGCAGCCTTCAGCCCTTTGGGCCAGGGACCCCGCCAGCTTGGTGGTAGGCAGCCGCCTTCCCTGTCCAGGTCCTGGGGCGGGCATGGTGGAGCCAGAAGGGCGTGAGACTGTCCACTCCTGCGGCCATGGCCCTGCCCCGTGGGAATCAAGGGGCTGCACTGGGGGCGGGAAGGGGAGGCAAGTGGGCAGGGGTCAGGCCCAATCCCACTTCCGCCTGAGCGACTTCGCTCGTCCCCACTTTCTGTAAGAATCCACATAAGATGTCACTGGGGGAAAGGGTTCTCGCAGCTTAAAATAAAATAAGACCATCATTGCACAGATGGGGAAACTGAGGCTAGGAAAGGGAAAAAATGACAGGCCTCAGGATGCACAGTCAGTACTAGAACCCAGGTCCCCTAATTCCTGGGAGCCCAGTCTTCTTGAACACAGAGCTTGTCAGAGTTCAGGTTGAACCTGTGCCCACTGCCCTCGCTGTCCCTCCCAAGAGCAGGTCCTCTAGCCTCTGCTTGACGTGTCCAGTGAGGGGGCCCCACTCCCGCCCGCTGCGTTACAGAGACGCGTGTCAGGAGTGAGGTGGAGGCCTGTGTTACAGACCTGAGGCTCGACCCCAAGGTCTGTCTTTCAACATCCCCCGTGAGACATGTCACACACGTGGGCAGGCAGCTCCTCTGGAGCCTGGCCCAGCCGTTTCTCCTTCCCTCTCGGGGCCTGCAGACCGAGGCTGCCAGTGAAGGAGGGAACTCGGCGGAGTTTGGTTAGGTCTGCACGGGAGCTGCCAAGGGCAGAACCCAGCCCAGGGACAGAAGCTCCGGGACTGGTGAAGCTGAAAACCCCTGGCTTAACGAACGATTAGAAATGGTTAGGGTTAATGAGCCCCGAGACCTTGATTTCCCTCCCTTTCCATCTACTGCAGCCAGGGTTTTGGACTCCACGGGCCAGGTGCAGTTTAGCGGTTTGTAATATCTCCTCTATTTCCAAGATGAGAGAAAGGGCATGAGTGGGGCCACTCATGCTTATGTGAGGTGCACAGTGGTCATGCTGTCCCTCACCTGTGCAGAGCCACCCCCACCCCCAAACCAGGGGTCAGAAGACCTGTTGTTCTAAACTTTGTACTAAAAAAAACCCCAAACTGGTTGTGGCTCAGTGGTTAAGCATCGACCCATGCACCAAGGGCTCACCGGTTCGATTCCTGGTCAGGGCACATGCCCAGGTTGTGGGCCCGATCCTCAGTGGGGGCATGCAGGAGGCGGCCAACTGATGTTCTCTCTCATCAATGTTTCTGTCTCTCTCTCCCTCTCCTTTCCTCTCTCCCTAAAATCAATAAAGAAAAAAATTTTTTTTAATTAAAAAAAAAAACAAAAAAAACTACTGGCCTGGCCATCAGAAAGGGCCCGGCCCCGGCCATGGCCAGCCAAGTACAGCAATTATGACACTTTGGATATAACCACATCCCAGAGCCTCGGCAGCAGTAACCCGGCTTTTATTACCAAGTGGTGTGAGTGACAGACATCCTTGACGGTGAGATACGAGGATGGGGTAAGGTGAGGGGGAAGACTTAGGGTGCAGCGAGGGCCCAAGGGGGCCATTGCTTGGAGGTGAGAGTGGATGTTGCTAGGCAGTGCTGCTTAAAGAACAACCGTAAAGCTGCGAGCGTCATTGTACAGGAATGCGGTGAGGTTTACGTGAGAGGACATATACATATACATGCGATGAAACCTTTGTGAGATATCAAGCTCCGTGCTGACTTCAGGAGGCATGTGGTTGTCATGTAAACAACATGGGGACCCTTTTGCCCTAGGCTGTCCAGGGAAGTAGGGAGAGAAGAAGGAGGAGCCAGACACTTGTGTGTGGCTGCTCTGGCCTCCTGACCATGTGGAAGAGCCCTGGGCAGCCTGGGGGGCAGAGGCAGGCTTGCTATGTAGATGGGCCTCAGGTCTGCCGCCTCTGGCCAACATCCTGTGACCGCTGTTGATAGGGCCGCCAGAAGCCACTCCGTAGAACTCTGATCTGGAGCCACACATCAGTTTTAGCCCAGAAATGGCTGCTTTCAGGTGTAAGCGATGGCCTCCCTGCGTGGAGGGACGGAAGTTAAGCAGAGACTTCTTTAGCGATGAGGGACGAACCCTGGTAGGGTGCCCTTCTCCTCTACTCACTGAGGACGTATCCCGGGGCCGAGCTTCCTCCTCACTCCCCTCACTGGCCTCGCCCTCCCTGACCACCTCCCCACCTGGATTTTCCGCCCCTCATGGAACCCTCATTCCCTCCCCACCCCTCACATTGAGTCCCCTTTCCTTACTGAGACCCTTCTCCTATCAGATTCCTGGGCCCCTTCACCCAGTTCTGTTCCCACGAAGCCCCCATTCCGTTCCCGATTCCTCCAGAAGCTGGACCCCCTTCTGTGTCCTTTCTCATGCTCCATCCTCCGTCTGGAGCTTTGTCCCCTCTTGCACTGACCATCCAGAGAGTCCTTCCCTCACTGCAGCTCCATTCACTCCTTGGGCCGCTCCACAGACGTCCATTTGAACCCACAGAGCCGGGCCGTGGTCACAGAAATAAATCTTGAGGAGTCCCTGGAGGAGGTGGTGGGGGACACTTTCAGTCCAGTGTTTTCATGCTCCCGCAGGGTGGGGCGGAGGGGTCTGGGAGTGTGTTTTTAGAGTCAGAGGTGATGTCTAGGCAAGGGAGTGGGGAGCCGACAAGGGTGAGGGCACTGCAGGCAGAGGGAGGAGTCAGACTCTTTGCTCAGAAAGTGGGGTGCAGCTAGGAGATGTAGATGGAGAAATGGTATCTAAGAGGAGTTCTGGGGAGCCCTAGGGTTTTAACTGGGGCAGCTGTGCTCATATCTATTTCATACAAGGAGGATCTTTTCTGTTAAAAAGAAGGGTTATACTGCCCGGCCTGTGTGGCTTGGTGGTTGAGCGTCAACCCCTGGTTGAGTTAAAGAATGCTGAATCTTCCTGGGGGGCATGCCCTGGGATGACCTTGGGCACCAGGCATAGATACATCTCCCGGGAGAGTATGAGGCCTGAGAGGGGCCCTTGCCTACCCTCTCACTGAGGCCCCAGTCCCTCTCACCCCTGCATGTACTCCTGCCAACTAAACTCAGGTCTTTTACTGAATCTGGTTCCTTCAAGGCTAGATACCACCCCAATACCAAGGTCATGCCTCCTCTGGGTCATTGTGAGTTCCTCTCCACCCCTCGCTGACCTTCAGCCAACCCACTGCAAGCCCCCATTTTTATCCAACCCCTGCCCCCACACAAACACACAGTGAGCTCCATCCGCATACCCGCCTCCCCGAGCCTCTGTCTCACTCACCACCTCCTCAGCCCTGTGTTCTGGGGGACCCTCGTCCTTCCACTGGACTCCAGAAATAAGACAGGCTCTGCCCTCCAAGGCTCTTTCTAGTGGGGGAAAAGCATTTGAGAAGATATTAAGTACACATGGTGATCTCTCCCATGATGGGTTTAAGGACTGGGGCTGTGGGAACACGGAGAAATACTCCATCTGGACTCTGCGGGGAGGTGCGATCCGGAGACACTGCCTGGGGCGCGGTGACTTTAGTTCGGAGGCTTGAAGGAGTTAGGTTCAGGAGGAGGCACAGAGTGTCCCAGGCAGAGGGACTAAATTGCACAAAGCCAAGAGTTGTGAATAGTGTGATGTGTCCAGAGAGAGGAAAATAGTTCCATATTGCTTAGGGGTAGTGTTGAGACGAGGCAGGTGGCATCAGCTCATGGAAACTTTTCCATGGAGGAGCTGAGTCTTATTCTGCAGGCACAGGGAGCTATGGGGGATTTTAGGCAAGGGTGTGACACCCTCAGAATTTTGGCTTTTTAGAAAGATGGGTAACTGGGAGAAGATAAGCCCCTTGGGGAGGAGGGGCTGTGGCCAGAAGCCATCCTTCAGGGAGGCAGGGGCACTGCGCCGCCCTGGGGCAAGGCCTGGCTATAGGGACATCACCTTGAAGGGTTTTGGACAAGGATGACGGAGGCGGAGAAGCAGCAGAGAAACGGAGGAGGGCCTTGCCTTCCTGGCTCAGTGAGATGGGCTTCACTGACTTCTGGGGAGCAGAGTGTGAAGGGGGTGGTGGGAAGGGGGCGCCACCCCCTCTCTGAGCTCCCCCTCCACGGAGCCCACCCAGCCTCCTTGGCCAGGCTACAGCCCTGCAAGCTGCTCCTCCACGCCTGCCCCGCTCCCCCAGGCCCTTAATAGGCACAGGAGCTGGAGGGAGCCTATCAAACCGAATCTGACCATGACCTTCTGTGGTCCCTTTCCTGGCCAATAGAGTAAAGCCTGTTTTGTTTTGTTTTTTCAATTAGCAATCATCATGCCTCGGATAAACCTCATTGGCTATGAAACTGTCACTGTGCAAAGCTTAAGGTCCTGTTTTCAATCCCATGAACAGTCTAGGATGTCCAGTGCCTCAGAGCCTTTGCACAGGCTGTTCCTCCTCCCGGGCACACCCTCTTCGCTGAGCCGGCTGGGTAAGGGAGTGCCCTCTACTGCTCCTCCATTCACCACAGTGCAGAGCCGGCCCTGCTTCCCACACTCCTGGGTGGGTTTCTGTTGCTACACCTCTACATTCCCAGCTCCTAGCAGCTCTGGGCATGTGTTAGGTGTGCAATAAATGTCTATGGGATGATTGAGCTTTGGCTTTTCCCTTCGAATCATTGTGCAACACCCCCAACACCCACCATCTCCTTGGACACCATACACACACACACACTCACACACAGCCCCCATCCCCTGGTTCTTCACCCCCTCCCTGCCCATTTATTTGCCTGGCTAAGCTGAGAACATCTTGTGGTTCCTAACCCCTTGCAAAGTATCCCTTTCCTCATTGAACTCACCCCTGCCCGTCACTGAACCCCTCTCCTCCTTGCTGAGCCTCAAAACCTTGCAGAGCTCAACTCCGGAGTCCCGTGTCCCTAGCCCTGGCCTCAAGCCTCAAGGTCAGTCTTACCACCTGAGCTCTATACCTTGACCCTCCGGTAACCTCGGGCCTTCAGCCCGCCTCTGCGTGCTGTGATCAGTCTCACTCCCAGGGGTTTCTCCCTCTCTTTCTATGTTCTCTGACTCTCTCTGCCCCCTCCCTTGCTTTACCCCCACCGCTGTCCCTTCCCCTCGCTCTTCACCCACCGGGGTTTGGCTCTCATCCCTCCCAGCCCACCAGAACTGCCCTTCGCCTCTCAGTCAAGCCTCCTTAGATTCGCCTCAGAGCTCACGGCCATGGTCTCCTCCCAGCCCGGTCCCTGCGATCTCTCCCTTTCCAACTTGGTTCTAGCCCCACTCTCTCCCCGTCTCCTCCCACCTCTCCAGTGAGTCCTGCTCAGCTCTCTCTGCACCTCTTCCTCTGCTTGTCTGCTGGACACGAGTGTTGCCCAGGTTTCAGCCTTTGGCTGTGTTTTCCAGCTGCACGGGTTCTTCCCTGGGTACCTTCCACTCCCGTGCCTCTAAACCCAGGGACGCCCCAGGATGGATCCTGAGTTCTCTCCCCGCTCCACAGCCAGCCTCTTGAAATGAGATGGTCCTGCCCTGGCTGGTTGCTCAGTAGTTAGAGCGTCGGCCTGTGGACCAATGAGTCGTGGGTTCAGTTCCAGTCAAGAGCACGTGCCTTGGTTGTGGTTCCATCCATGGCCCTCATCAGGGTCATGCGGGAGGCAACCAATAGATGTGTCTTTCTCACATCGAAGTTGCGCGCGCTCTCTCTCCCTCCCCCATCTGAAAATCAGTGGAAAAATATCCTCCGGTGAGGATTAAAAAAAGAAACGAGATGACCCTCCTTCCTCACCTTCTTTGACTCCTCAACCACTACCCCCTGCTCTCCACCCCGACCTGAGGCACCAACAACTTGTTTGTTGCTGTTCTTTACCTGACATCTCAGCAGCATTTGGCGTGTGACACCTCCCTCCTCTGTTGAGTGTATTCTTCTCTTGGCTTCCACGATGCACTATGCTTTTGAGCATCCCTACCTGTCCGGTTGCTCCTTCTTGGCCTCTAGGCTAGCCCTTATTTTTCTGGCCTTCTCTTAAATGTCTAATTCCTCTTCTCACTCTCTGTACCCCTCTCCTTGCCATCTCATGGACCTCCATGCCTTTGATGACTGTTTACATGTGAAGGACTCCATGTCTCAATCTCTAGCCATAATGTTTCTCTTGCATTCCAGACCCGCAGGTTCAACTGCTTACTAGACACCTTCCTCTGGCCGTCCCACAGGAACCACAACCTAAACACATCTGAAACTCAGCTACTCATCATTCCCCCGCTCAACCCTGCTCTTCCTCCTACGGTCCCTCTCTTGGCGAAGGGCCAATGGCTACCCTGTCACCCAAGCCCAACACCTCTAAGTCATCTTGACTTGTGCTTTCCCTGACATCACCTAGTCTTGTTGATTGTACCACCTGAATGTCTTACATGTCTTTTCCCTTCCATCCTCTTGGTTCAGCTCCATGTCTTTGAAGCTGGGAGTCCTCCTGCCTCCAATTTTGCCCTCCCTACCAACCCCATTCTCCACATGACAGAGTGATCTTTCTAAAATGGAATCCAGCCCTGGCCGGTTTGGCTCAGCGGTCAGAGCTTCAGCCTGCAGTCCAGAGAGACCCAGGTTCGGTTCCCGCTAAGGGCACGTACCTCAGTTGCAGTTTGTCCCCGACCCTGGTTGGTCATGTGGGTGGCAGCCACTTGATGTGTCCCTTTCACGTTGATGTTTTTTTCTCTCTCTCTCTCTCTTCCTCTCTCTCCCTCCCACTCTATCTGAACAAAAAATGGAAAAATGTCCTTGGGTGAGGATAAAAAAAAAATGGAGTTCAGATTACGTCTCCTATTTTAAAACCCACAGTGATTCCTCATTGCCTTGAGGACAATGTCTGAACTCCTCTGTACATGTTTGAGACCCTTTGTCATCTGGCCCCTGCTTCCTTCTCCAGCTTCATGTCTCACCACTCACTCCAGGTTCCAGTCACGTGAACTAATTTCAGGGCCTCATATGTGCCACACTTTCTCTTGCCGTATCGTGGAGACATCTGAAGGAAGATGCAGAGATTGGTTGTTGGTTGAATGGGATTCAGCAGGATTCTGAGAAGGCCTTTCGCACACCTGTCCTTAACAAAAGTGATAAGGACTAACTGAGCATGAGAATATGGCTGTGGGGGCCGGAAGTGGGACATCTGAACAACGTCTGTTATTGAAACCAAGGCCAAACCCTAGAGGGAGCGTCATTTCGGCAGTGAATTACGTCAAAACCTTGAGTAATAGAGGACTTAATTTGTTTGAAGTAGAAATTGCATCTAATATAGACAGTGATTTAATTACTTTGTAATATAGCTGAATAAAGGCCCAAAATGGAAAAATAATCCCAAGGGCCCTCTCATGAATCCAATACAACATTTGGAGTATTTCTGCTCCCATAATAACTAAACCAACAAGAACAATGTTAGTTTTTAAATGTATTGGTTAATCAAATAATATTGACTCTATACAGATACATTTAAAAATCAGTCTAGTCTTGCTTTCAGTTCCCACGTCACCTTGTGTCGTCCTACCGCGGCCTTCATAGACTCTGCACCCTCTGCCTGGAATACGTCCAGGCTGTGAAGCCTTGGTCAAGTAATTTAGCTCCTCTGCTTTCTTCTCTGTGAAAACGAGAATGACAGAGAAAATGATCGTACCTACTTCGTGGGTCGTAAGGAGTGACTAAATCGATCCTTGCAGAACGCTGAGAACAGTGTCTGCCACAGAGTAAGTGTAGACATTTACGACTAGGCTGCCATTATCATGATTTTGTTGTCGTTAGCATTGTATTTGTTATTCTCCTCTTCCTTTCTGCTCAGCTGCCGAAGTCTTACCCCTCCTGCTGTGAAATCAGGGCGCATGCGTGGAGCAGGTGCTCCTCCCAGCAGCCCTCTCCAGAGGGTGTCAGCATCTCCCTTTCTCAGGGGTGAGGAGGTAGGCCCATCAGATGTGGCGTTCCACCTGGGGTCACAGGCTGGGCATTGGCTCCAGGTCCCGCCCACTCTGCAGCCTGAGTTCTGGGTCCTGCATGATCTCCTGCCGTCTCTGTTCTGGTTCCCCAGCCCGGATCTGTCTCCAACCCGGATCTACAGCTCCTCGCTGCCTGGCTCTTTCTGAGCCACTCATAGCTCCTTTGCTTCTTCTCAACTTGCTTCTCTTCCTATGGGCCTCTTAGTGACTGGCCCCACCGTTCACCCATACCCCAGGCCTAGATACTGGGCCTCAACCCAGACTCCTCCTCCTATTGGTCACTGGGACCTACTGCTTCTATTCACCAAGCATCTCTGAACCAGATTTTGTTTCAGACCCTTTCATCTTTCTCACCTAGGTGATCTGGTCAGCTTCCTTCTAAATGGTTCTTCAGTCTCTGGTCTCCGTCCAGGCTGTCCAAGGAACTCTTCCACCGTGTCAATCAGAGCAGGCCTGGCTCCTGCTTGAAAGCTGCCAATGGCTCTCTGATGGCCAATCAGCTCTGAGAAAGGTCCCAAGAAAAACTCTGCAAAACAAGGGTTCTGTGGCCAGAATGTTTGGGAACTGCAGCTCTCTGCCCCCTTCTTGGAGAGGCACTTGGCTCGGAAGCATCATAAAGGACGCAGGAAACCCTGCAGTAAAGAGTCTTGTTTAGGCATGTTGCACCCAGCGATTCTCAGTCTTACCTCCTGCAAGTGGCCCCCTATACACATTTAGGGGAACCATGTTCCAAGGAGTACTCTTTGGGGAATGCTGCCCAGAAAGATCAAGGGCAAATTCCTTAGCATGATATAAAAGGCCCTTTAAGGAGGATTCCTTGCCCGGCTTGGCTCAGTGGTTGAGCATCAATCCATGCACTAAGAAGTTGCCAGTTTGATTCCCGGTCAGGGCACATGCCCAGGTTATGGGCCAAATCCCCAGTGGGGGGGGGGGGGACCATCAATGTTCACTTATCAATATTCCTATTTCTCTCTCCCTCTCTCTCTCTAAAATCAATAAAGAAAAAAAGAGAGCCCTGGCCGGTTTGATTCAGTGGTTAGAGCATCCGCCTGCGGTCCATAGAGACCTGGGTTCGGTTCCCGCTAAGGGCACATGCCTCGGTTGCAGTTTGTCCCCGGCCCTGGTTGGTTGTGCGGGTGGCAGCCACTTGATGTGTCCCTTTCACGTCGATGTTTCTCTCTCTCTCTCTCTTTCTCCCACTCTATCTGAACAAAAAATGGAAAAATGTCCTCGGGTGAGGATAAAAAAAAGAAAGAAAAAAAGAGAGAGGATTCCTTATCTTTCACCACTCCCCTCCCCAACCTTCCTGCACCCCAAATTATCTGTTGTTCCCCTTGGGTTGTTTTGTACATCTGCAGTCCTGCTCCCAGGGCCCTTGTCTCTGCTCTCCAGGGACAGATAGACTCATTCTTCCAGACCTGGCCCAAATGGTACCTTCTTTGGGACTCCTTCCCTCTCTTCTTTTTGGGTGCCCTGTTGCTGGCTCTCGTGGCTGTCAGCATTTGCCTGTTGGCGGGTCTGTCTGCACCATCGAAAGGCCCGGGCAGCGTGGCTTGGCGTCTTTGCCTCGGGGTCCCCAGCGCTCACACGGCACGCAGTACCTGGGAGAGGCTCCGTGAGCGTTGGTTGAACAGGTGGATGAGGAAACAAGATCAAAGGTCTGCTGGGCCGGCGATCACGCTGCCTCAGGATGGTGCTCAGCCAGGGTTGCTCAACCTCAGCACCGCTGACAATTCGAACCAGATAATTTGTTGTGGGGGCTGCCCCATGCATGGTAGGCTGTGTACTGGCTTCCCTGGCCTCTGTCCCTTAGAAGCCAGTAGCAACTCTCCAGTGTAACAATAAAAAATGTTTCTAGACATTGCCAAATATCCCCTGGGGAGCAGTTGTCGCCTCTGGTTGAAACCACTGTTCTAGACATAAGTTATGTCTTCTTGTTTCCAGGCAGGTGATTTTCTTCAGATAGTTTAACTCATTATCATTCTTGTCCTTAAAACTTTCTGGAGGATAAAAAGCCCTCCTTCTTCTGGGGAAGGTAGGGGGAAGTTCCAGGAAGGGTGCAGCTTCAGTAGCTTCTCTGGGATGGTAAAGCAAGCCTGGAGGGCGAGCCTGTGCTGTGCCTGGAGCTAAGGAGGCATTGAGAATGGGTGGGAGCCCTGGCCGGCTTGGCTCAGTGGTTAGAGCATTGGCCCGCGGGCCAGAGAGTCCTGGGTTCGGTTCCCACTAAGGGCACGTACCTCAGTTGCAGTTTGTCCCCGTCCCCGGTTGGGGTCATGTGGGTGGCAACCAGGTGATGTGTCTCTCTCACATCAATGTTTCTCTCTCTCTTCCTCCCTCTCTCCTCTCCCAGTCTATCTGAAGATAAATGCAAAAATGTCCTCAGGTGAGGATAAAAAATAAAAAAATAAAAAATAATAAAAACACAAGAACAGGTGAAATCAATTTAAAAAAGAGAGAGAGAATGGATGGGAGAGCCCAGCCAATGTGGCTCAGTGGTTGAGCATCGACCCATGCACCGAGAGGTCAGGGCACATGCCCAGGTTGTGGGCCAGATCTCCATTGGTGGGCATGCAGGAGGCGGCCAGTTGATGTTCTCTCTCATCGATGTTTCTCTCTCTCCCTCTCCCTCTAAAATCAATTTTAAAAAGAGAGAGAGAGAGAATGGATGGGAGCTCTTGCTCCAGGCGTCTGTGCTCGTCCCCTTGAGAGAGGATCCTGGGGTGGGGAGTCTATAAAGCAGCCGTGCAGAGAGCTGCCAGCCGGGCCTGTGCTTTCTGAGAAGCACATTCCTTCTGTAGGGGGAAAGCCCAGTCTCCTCACTTCCCATTCTGTGGGAGCCTGGGAAAGGCCGAGGGCTCTCTGACAGCCCTTCTCACCCTGTTCCGCCCTTGCAGTCAGTGCCGAGGGCAGCCAGGCCTGCGCCAAAGGCTGTGAGCTCTGCTCTGAGGTCAACGGCTGCCTCAAGTGCTCGCCCAAGCTGTTCATCCTGCTGGAGAGGAACGACATCCGCCAGGTGGGCGTCTGCTTGCCGTCCTGCCCGCCTGGGTACTTCGATGCCCGCAACCCCGACATGAACAAGTGCATCAGTGAGTGTGGGCACCAGAGACTCCGGACACTGGGGGAGGGTCTTTGAACTATGGGTGGCCAGCAAGAGGAGTAGGGGGCACTCTGAGGAAGGGACATGGGACTTCTGATTCAAGTATCTGGTTGCTGGCCAGACATCTCCACCCGATATCCCATCCACATTTCCATCTCAGTGTGTCTGTATCAGAACTGCATCTCCCTCCAAACCTGCAACCACCTATATCCCCACGAGTCACCGTGTCCCATCATCCACGCCATAGACTTGAGAGCCGGCCTCTCATTTGTGCCATCCCCATCCATCCAATGACTGATCATGCCTGCTCCCTCTCTGCCATTGCGTCACCTCTCTCCTAGACTAATGCAACAGCCTGTTGATCTGTCCTCCAACCCTCGTCTGGTTCCCTTCGACCCCCTCCACACCGCAGGCAGAAAGATGCTTCTGAGACACACAGCCTAACCCCTCACACTGCTGCTTAAACACCGCCCTGGCTCCACTGGCTGCGGAGACTCCAGCCCCGCCAGCCTGCTGTTCCCCGCTTTTTCCCCCTGGTCTTCTCACTCGGCTCCTTTGTCCTGCACCAGCCACAGCCCCAAGTGCTTCAAGGCACGTGCGGGCACACATCCACCCCGTCTCAGCTGTGACATGCCGGGGACACACGGTGAACACACTCCCGTGAGCAAAACCAGTGCTCCCTCCGTTGGTGCAGGGCCTTGGAGTTTAGAATGTGTTTCCAGATCTCATATCAGTTGAGCCCACCACACCCTTCAGATGGAGACAGGACCTAAGTGATGGTACCTTTTTATAGCTGATGACAGCGAGGCTGGAAGGGACAGAATTGACCTCAGGTCGGCCGAGGGGGTTGTACTCTCAGCTCAGCTGCGTGTTCATGGAGTGACTTTGGGCACGTCGTAACCGCCCCACAGTCTTATCTTGAAAATGAGAGTACCAGTTTTTACCCATGGGGTTGTCGTGGGAGGCATATATAAAGCCCTTCGTGTCTGGCATCCAATCCATGGCCGCTGCTATTGTTCCATCTGCAACCAGACCCAGGAGGCAGAGCATGCGGGGAGCGAGGGAGGCGAGGCTGAGATAAAGCCACAGAGGAGGGTGCGGTGGGCGTAGGGAGCTTGTGAGGTTGGAGGTAGGACCCTGGGGCTGCCCTCCTGGTCCTCAGGGTATTTGGGGTGGGGAGTTCCTGGCTGTGCCAGCTCCTGGGAAACTGGCAGCCCAGGCTCCAGGTGCCAGAGACTGGGAGGAAGTTAGCCTTGCCCACAATCTGGGAAGGCAGAGATTGTGAAAGACCCTGCCTGCTTCTCCAGCCCTGAACCCCCCTCCCCCACTGCCCCAGAGGAGGGAGAGCTGGCAGGAGGGAGGGGGAAGGACCCAGGCGTCCAACCAAGGCGGTTCCTGGAACTGGCCTTGCGGAGAGAGAGGAATTTGCCCTGGGATTGCTTCCCCCTCCTCCAAGCTGATTCTTTCTGCCCCAGGCGGAGGAGATCCAGGGTTTGGGGTCTTGTGGATGCCCAGCAGTGGGGGAAGAGGAGACCACACAGCCACGGTCAGGGGGTCGCTGTATCCCTCAGTTCAGCTCTGACTAGGTGGTCCTCTGGGACCCTCGCCTCTCACCTCCACTAATCCCAGAGGGTCCTGCCCTCCACCTCTGAAACTGGCTCTCTTGGGCCTCACCTTGGGTTCCAGGGCCTGGGATTGGGTTTGGGTTGGGATTGGCTGACCCTGGTGAGTCCCAGCCAGCCCTGAAGAGTGGCCACGTTGGCCTTCTCCCCAGCCCCCCACCCTCGTCCTGTCCTGTCCCAATACTCCTCTACAGTCATCCCAGCTCTAGACCACCGTCCTGCTCTCAGTGTGGGTGGGCCGGGATGGTGGGCGTTGGGGTGGGGATGAGGGGAGGTCGAGCCGGAGGCCCCCACTCTGGTCCTCTCCTCAGAATGCAAGATTGAGCACTGCGAGGCCTGTTTCAGCCACAACTTCTGCACTAAGTGTAAGGAGAGCTTGTATCTGCACAAGGGCCGCTGCTACCCGGCCTGTCCCGAGGGCTCCGCAGCTGCCAACGGCACCACGGAGTGCAGCAGTCCTGGTACGGCACATGGGCACTGTGGGCAGAGGGTCCAGGACCCCAGGAGGAGGGTGGGCAGGGAGATGTGGCTGGGCACTGTCCAGAGAAACTTCTGCCCTCTGGGCCCGGGCCCCAGGTAGAGAGCAGGTGGGAGAAGCTCCCCTGAGTGTCTGGGCCAGAGCAGGAGATGTGACCCCAGCCTCGTTCTTTCTCTTCTCGCCCTTCCTGCCAGTGCAATGCGAAATGAGTGAGTGGGCCTCGTGGGGGCCGTGCTCCAAGAGAAAGAGGCTCTGTGGATTCCGGAGGGGCTCTGAGGAGCGGACGCGAAGGGTGCTCCATGCACCTGGCGGGGACCTTGCCATGTGCTCCGACACCAAAGAGATCCGGAGGTGCACAGTGCGGAGGACGCCCTGTCCTGAGGGTGAGTTGCAGCCTCCGCCTCCCCCGAGTCGGGGGTCAGGCCCAACCACAAGAGATCAGACCACCTCTGCTCCTGCTTGTTGCCCAGGAAAGGGTCTCAGGCCAGGGCCAAACGGGGCATCCCCAACTCAAGACCCCTTGTGGTGCAAACCAGTGCCAGGTCCTGGCAGAGACCCAGAACTCGGTGTGGTGGGAGCTGGAAACTTCCGTGTCCACATCCTTTCAGTTTCTCCATTTATTCCGAGCCCGCAGATGTGGGCACTGGAAGGGCCCCGAGAGGTCAGCTAAGGGCCAGGAAAGGGGTGTAGTGATTGACCGAGGTCACTCAGCCTACAGTAGCCAATGATGTGGCAGCTGACCCCAGAGGGGGTGGGGCCATCCTGCCTGTCCTAAAAACTGCACTGGTCATCTTGGCCCATTGGGATCCCGGGTCTGAGAAAGACACGAGGAGGAGGAGGAGGATGTGTGCTTTATCTAGGGGTGGAGGATGAAAAGGCTCTTGGGACCCCCTCTCAGTGCCCAAGTTGCAGGATCCTCTGAAATAGCTGATGGTCAGAGGAGGCCTTAAGGGCACCCCGACTGCCTAAAGGCAGCGATTCCGGCCTCCTCTGTGCCTCCCCCTACCCAGTTTCCTCACCGCTCCCCTCCCAGGGCCCAGGGCCATGCCCCGGGCCTCCCTGCTTGTGCCTAGATGTCCTGTGTTGAATCTTCCTGCTGTTGGGTTGCAGGGCAGAAGAGGAGGAAGGGAGGCCAGGGCCGGCGGGAGAATGCCAACAGGAACCCGAGCAGGAAGGAGAGCAAGGAGGCGGGCACTGGCTCTCGGAGGCGCAAGGGCCAGCAGCAGCGGCAGCAGCAGCGGCAGCAAGGGACAGTGGGGCCGCTCACATCTGCAGGGCCCACCTAGGGACATTCTTTAGCTTCCAGGCCCAGGAGCCAAAGCAGAAAGAATGATGGAAGCTTTACTGAACTGGAGCCCCGGTGGCGACACGTACACACACTCCGCACATATACATGGACACACACTCAGACCCCCATCTCCAAACATGCAATCAACATATATGCAAACATGTGTGCGTGCACACACGCACACCTGAGGCCACCAGAGGACACATCTATCCATTGGACATCACGATGTGAACAGAGCAGGGAGGCAGAGGGCTCATCTCTGCTCGGAAGAGGGCCCAACAGGACACACGTGGTTTGCGATGCTCCCAGTGGACGTGGCCGAGAGAACGTTTCCCAGCATCCGGGCCCAAGCTGCCGAGCGGAGCCTCCTGGAGCAGCCGTAGGATCAGCCCCGAGTGGCAGACAGGAGCCAAAGCGTGAAGACTGTTCTGGATTTCCAGCTGTGCAACTTGATCATTGTTACACATCCATGATCCACATCAGAGCTGCCTTGACTCTGAAAACTGCTTAAAGGTTTATTTCAAATTAAAAACAAAAACTAAATGACCACAGTGGCCCCAGGCACTACATTCTTTTTCAGGGTATAGGGATTGGTGGGGTGTGCGTGGGAGCAGGAAGGGACAGGGCTGAATTTTAAGAGACCCCTAATGGAAGAAAACGTTGAGGATACTCATGGTGGGGCCAACTTCTCTATATCCTTGTTACCCAGGGTGTGGTCTGTGGATCAGCATTGACATCATCACTGGGCAGCTTATTAGAAATGAGAATCTCAGGTCCCATCCCAGACCCGGTGAACCGGAGTCTGCATTTTAACAAGGTTCCAGGTGACTGGTGTGCACAGTCACATCTGAGAAGCACTACTCCAATTACCTAAGGATGAAGAGATTCTGGTTAGATATATATATTGTTAATCCTCACCCTGGGATATTTTTTCATTGATTTTTAGAGAGAGGGGAAGGGAAGGCGGAAGGGGGAAAGAGAGTGAGAGAGAGAAAGAGAGAGAGAGAAACATCCATGTGAGAGATACACATCAATTGGTTGCCTCCTGCACATGCCCAGACCAGGGCCAGGATCGAACCTGTGCCCTTGACCAGGAATCAAACCTGAGACCCTTTGTTGCGTGGGCTGGCATCTAAACTGCTGAGCCACACCAGCCAGGGCGCTGGTCAGCGACAGAGGAAGACCTTCCGTCTGGAAGAGGTGGACTGTCTCTTCCGAAGGGCTACAGTGGCACTCGTGGACGAAGGGAGTGCTCAGGCTCTCTAGGTGCTTGGGACAGTGGACCCGGAGGCAGAACGGTGGAGGGAAGACACCTTGCGGCGTTTGGAAGTGTCCACTGGCAGCCACCCATGCACCAGGCTCTGGACTAAGTGTTTAGTTCCAGGAGGGGAACCAGACAGGATTCTTAGAGTTTGGTGCTTAGAGTTTGGTGAGGGTGACCACGTGAATCAAATAATCATTCAAATAAACGTATAATTACAATTGAGTAGAGTTAAGGGCAGGCAACCACTGACATACACATAGCTATGAAAGTGAATAAATGTGAAAGACTTTATCTCAAAGCTTTTCAGAGGAAGTGATACTTGAGCCAAGCTTAGGACAAGTAGAAGTAGTTAAGACAAAGAGAATAGATGGCATTCTAGACCTGGCCGGTTTGGCTCAGCGGTTAGAGCATCAGCCTGCAGTCCAGAGATGGCATTCTAGACCAATGCTGTCCAATAGAAATATAATATGAACTAATTATGAATGTAAAATTTTCTAGTAGCTAGATTTACAGACTAAAAAAAAACAGGTGAAATTAATTTTGATTATATTTTTTCTTCAACTAAATATATGCAAAATGTTATCTTTTTAACATATAATCAATATAAGAAATTATTAATCAGATCTTTTACATTTTTTCAAACTAAGTCTTTGATATATATTTTTTACACTGTATAGCATATCTTATTTTAGACTCTGAATTGTCATCAGAAATAGTTGAGCTATATTTAGAGTTCATAAAAATTAAGGTTGAATAGTGGATTCACATACTCAAGTTGTTTGAAGAATAGTTAAGTTCACCAATATTGAATTGAATGATTTTAAATTTAATTAATTAAAATTAAATAACATTAACAATTCAGTTTTTCAGTTGCACTAGCCATGCTCCAAGCGCTCACTAGACACATGTGGCTAGTGGCTTCTGTATTGTACAGCATAGTTCTATATAGAGGGCATAGCACATGCAAATGTCCTGTGGTAGAATGGAGCTTGGAATTCAAGGAACAGAAAGAAGGCCAATATAGCTAGAAGGCCTGGAGGGCAAGGGAAGGTGAGAGCATCTCAGAAAGGTCACCTGTAGTTGGGTCTTTATTCTCAGAGCCAGGGGAAGCTGCTGAAGGGTTTGTTTGTTTTTATCCTCACCCGAGGACATTTTTCCATTTTTTGTTCAGATAGAGTGGGAGGGAGAGAGAAAGAGAGAGAAACATCGACGTGAGAGAGACACATCGAGCGGTTGCCACCCACACAACCCAACCAGGGCTGGGGACAAACTGCAACCGAGGTACATGCCCTTAGCGGGAACCGAACCCGGGTCTGTCTGGACCGCAGGCCGACGCTCTAACCGCTGAGCCAAACCGGCCAGGGTCTGAAGGGTTTTTTAATTGCAAGCCAACATGACCAGATTTGCATTTTACCAAGATCACGTTGGCTGTGGTGTAGAAGACAGGCTGAAGAGAAGCTGCTTAGGGTTTGGAAGAGGTTGACTAAAAACAGGACCAGGTGACGAGAGCTCAGGACTCAGGTCTGTAGCCCTTCAAGTAGGAAGATCGAGTAATGGAGGATCGGTTGGCAAAGGAATCAGAAAAGGAGCAGGGAAACCAGGGAATATCATGTCCCGGAAGCCAGCAAGCAGGAGGGGAGATCGAGAGGCCAAAAGGCTGCTGAGACACCAAGTAAATGAGGACTGGAAATTGACTGCTGAACTTACCATGTGCTCCAGCAGGGACCTTAACAAGAGCTGTTTGGGGAAAGTGGTAGAGGCAGAAATCAGTACAGACAATTCCTTCAGAAAGTTTAGCTGAGAAAGGACAGGCTAGAAAGAGGTGTGGGGTCAAGGAAGAGTTTTTTGTTGTTGTTGTTTAGGTTGGAAAGGCTTTAAAATGTTTACAACCTGCTGGTAAAGGTCCAGTTAGGAGAAAGAATGGATTCATAGGAGAGCCAAGGGGGAGTAAGTCGAGAAAGGTGGGGGCAGCACTACAGGAGCAAGGAGAGGTGGTGTGGGTGTGGGAAGGCTGAGGGGCTTGGAAGGTGGGGCATCTCAGGTCTGCGCACCTGACACTCTGTGGGGCTCATCCCACCCATACCTGTGAGCCCCTTCCCGGCTGGTCAGAAGCCTGAGTGGTCATGGGCTGCCCGTGGCCAACTCTGGCCTCTCCCTGGCTCTTCACCTTGCCTCCTTTCCCTGACCCTGGCTCTGTCTGCCAGTCTCTCTGGCCCTATCATTCTTCCGTCTCTGGGCTTCGTCTCTCTGCCTTTGCCTCTCTCTGTTTCTCTGACTCGGTTCCCTTCTCTGTCTCTTTTCATCACCATGTCTTTCTCTGTTCCCACCTCAGCCTCTGATTCTGTGTGTATGTACCCTTGTTTCTCTCTGCTTTTCTGTCCCTCTTCTGGGTATCCATCATCAATCCTTGTGTGTCTTGACTTCTCTGGCTCTGATGTCTCCCAGTCTCCCAGATCTTTAGGTCCTTGCTGCTCAAAGTGTGGCCTCGGATCAGCAACTTCATCTGGGAGCTTGTTAAAGAGGCAGAGTGTCAGGCCCCTCCCAGACCTAAAGCATCTGAATCTGCCTTGTAACAGATGATCTCCCAGGTAATTCATGTGCATGTTAAACGTTTGAGAAGCATCACTGAAAGCTTTTTTTTTTTTTTTTTTTTTAAAAACAACATTAAAACAAAAATCCAGAATCTTAGTAACACGGATGAACTGGATCTTCCAGTATCTCCTGCATCACTTTGGTGATGCTCAGAGGCACTCAGCTTCTCTGCATCACCTCCTCAAGACTCCTAAAGCCCCAGACAGTGAAGGGAGGGAACATCATGAGCTTCCACATCTGTACTACTGGTGGGAGGGGATTCTCCTGATACTAAAATGCTGGGTGCTCTCAAGTGCAATCTCCATGTAACCCTGAAAACAGACCCACCTGGACCTACTCACTCTGTGCTTTCAAGAGTAAGCATACTTTTTTTGAGCAGGAGTTGGGGTGTGGGTTTCAAGACGGGGGGCAGTTACCTATTCACAGCCCAAGAAGCAGCCCACCTGAGGCCGGAGACCCTAGGATTAGAAGTCACACATGACTTTCATAGTGAGTGAGGTGCTAGAGAGAGTGAGTCACATCAAGATCCCCAACCCTGCTCCCGAGATTTAGGCAACAACAGCACATGATTTGTTTGCGACTATTATTGCCCACACGTTCATTTGGAAAACGTTAGTCTTCTCCTCTACGGGGTCACTGACTCGCCCAGTGCCAGCTTGGTATGTTTCAGACCAAGTCTCCAGAGAAAGGGTTTGTTTTCCATTTCAATATTTTGGGTGATGGCGTTGTGTTTTCTGGATTTGTTTAAGTATGTTCCCTCTTCTGATTTGTTTGGTTTGGTTTGGTTTAGAAGGACCAAGAGGGAATTTTTTAAAAAAGGGTCAGCTTCCTAGGCCCTGAGTCAGGTCCCTGACACACAGCCAGCCATCTAGGTCCTGCCTTTCTCACCCGCGACACTTCCAACTGTGGTCCAGACCAGACTGGAAGGGTCAACAGGTGGAAACCTTGCTGAAAGGTGAAGAAGGAAAAGAGAACAGGTTCCATTTGGAAGGACTAAGTGGGTTCATTGCAAAGGGCCTGGAGGACTGTCCAGCCAATAAAAGTGAGTCAGAACAAAAGCCTCATTGTAGGGAAGTAGAGAAGATCTGAAGATCGGATGCCTTCAGGGTTGCTGAGACGGAGACCGAGCTTGCCAGAGTTGGGTGCACCTGTTTGGTGTGGTCAACCTCCTGGCTCTCCCGAGAGAAAGAGCCGGCACAGGGTAAAGAACCAACGGCTTTTGGCTGGAGGCTTCATTGAGGCTCCTGCAGCATCACACAACCCTGGATGAGCAGCCACTGATGGGCGTGGCGCGACAGCCACTAACGTGTGCCCCCTTTGTCTGGTACCACCAGCCTACCAGGGTGGTGGTGAGGAGGAGAAGAGACCCAGGTCAGTGGCTGGAGAAGGTGGCTTGGGTCCTACCGCAGAGCCTTCCAGAACTTAAGTAGGAAATTGCGAAACAGGGCAACATTTTGAAAGAGAAAGTATGTGAAATATGGTTCCTCCCTCGCCTGTCCGCTCTCCCGGAGCTTGGTGCGGGGAGGTGGGTGAGATGGGTTCCTGGCTGGACTCTGTCTGGTGTGAGAAAGAAAGCAGAGCCAAGCCCCCGAAAGTCCCTCAGGCCATGCGCAGCAGCGGCCAGCCTTTGGTTATTGATTATTGTTATTGGGATGCACTTTTTCCATCTGTTGAGCATCAGCCTAGCCCATGCAGAAGGCCGGCTTCTTCCTTTGGCTGAGTTTCGTCTCCTGGAAGGGCTGGTTTCTGAGGGCTCCTTCTGCAACCCAATATGTACCATGGGCTGCTGATTAAATACTTGGAACGTTTTCAGGTCGAGCCAGGCCTATCCATAAAATGGGAGGCATTTTGGCAGTTCCGAGGCCCCTGGCACCCAGTCTTGGCACTGGACCGGCTGTCTTCTTCAAGGAGCTGCGGTGGGCCTCCCGCCAGCATGCTTCCCTGGGAAACATCGAAGTGAGTTAAAGTCAACAATGAGTTCATCTCCAAAAGGAATAAGCCGGCAGCCTTCAGGGCAGAGGAACGAGAGGAGGGGGAATGGGGATTTGGGGGCAGCGGAGGGGGTTAAGTGATGCTGGAACAGCCAGACCAGGTTCAAAGCCTGTCAAACAAGCTGGCAGCTCAAGGAACAAAGAAAAGTGCTTTCCCAGGCCAGCCCTGGAACACTCACTTGGCAAAGCTGGTGACAACAAGAGTGTCACAGTCCCAGGGACCATGGGGAGTGTCCTCTCAAGGATTGGGAGGTGGAGCAAGACGTTGACATGGAAAGAGGCTGGGCCAGTTGTGTTGGTGGATCCGTGAGCTCTGGCTTCGCTGGCCCCAGGCCTGACCAGTGGGCACATGAGGATGGCCACTTGGACAGTTGAATTTCACCGTCTCATCTTCGAGGATTCAAAGTGGGAGGACTCAGTTGTCAAGGCCAAGTGAAGAGCAGACTGGTGATTGTAGAACCCAGCATTTTAATGCGAACATCTCTGTCATTAGATTTACCTCTGAGGGCTTTGCATTTGGATCATTGTTCCTGGTTTGAGGCAGAGTCTTGCTTCTGTACTCTTTACTGTGTGGAGCACAAGGAAACCACATCCTAAGGGTATCAGACAGCTCTCAGCTCACTTGATCTGATGAACCAGGGGCAGAGCAAAGCCCAAAGCGAGTCGCACTCCGGGGCTGGCCTGAGCACCGAGTGCAGGGAGGGGAGCAGCACCCTCCACTTTGTACAGAAGAGCCTGATGAGGCCCCACAGCTGCTCGCGCCAGTGGAGATACACATAACCCATCTGGTTCAGACTCTGGATCTTCTCCAGGGACTGGGAGATTGGCAACAACTGCCTTGAATATACACTTGGCCTTTCTCCCAAGGGCGGGACCATTACCAATAGGCTATGTTTGATTTCTCTCAAGTCCTCACATTCATTCTCACAAGGTGTTTTATTGTATGAGGTATTTGCCTACCATGCATATTTACAATTCCTTCCCAGCCACCAAACCAACAAAATGCCCACAGACATGGCACCTCAGTTTCTCACAGACACATCCTCTTTGCATTCCCTTGGTTTACCCTTCTCTGGTTTCCCTTTTACGTCTCCTCCCAGCACCATCTTTGTCTCCCTTTTCTTCTCATGAGCAGCCCCCTGATCTTCACAATGGTGGCCTGCCCGGCCCACATTTCCCCTGTACATTTGACCAGCCGCATTCGTCTTATAGGCCAGATGTTTGTTGAATGAACAAAAAAAGTGAATGAATGAGAAGGTCCCACTGGAATGGGTTTATTCTCATAGGATTCCTGGAGATCATAGTTATTGATAGCGCCTATTCTATTTTCCTTCTGGGAAGAAGAACAAGGCCAGCATCACAGTTTAGTAGGGCACTAGACCCAAAGCAATTTGACTTTTTGATCTTTTTGTTATTTGGCCACGACAGGCTGTGATAACCCAGCTTTTCCAAAATCATCTCCTGCCACTTCCGCCTACACTTCTACTCAGAAGGACTCAGTGGTGCTCAATATAAATGAAGGTTCAAATTTCAGTGCCTTTGTTCAGGCTGTTTCCTCGGACTAATATTCATAGTTCACACCAGATCCAATTATTATATGAAGGAGGTCCCCTCACTGGCGGTTGCTCCCCACTCTGTGTTTCTATGGACTATTTGTGCACTTTTATCGCATCTAAGTCTCTGCCCCCCCCCCCCAACATTAGCTCCTGAGAGCAGGGACTGTGGGACTCATTACTGTGTTCCCTGTCCTTCCCCAAGTCTCATGAAGCTGTGTGTGCAGTTGGAGACATGACTTATAATAACAATGGCAAATGTTCATGTAGCACTTACATTGTTAAGCCTTTTACTGGCATTGCCTCACTTAATTCTCAACATGGCCCTGAGAGGTGGATACTGTTATTTATGCCCATTTTACAGAAGAGTACACTGAGACACAAAAAAGTGAAAGCATGTGACCAAGGACACACAACTAATAAACGGTGGAGCCAGAATTTGAACTCAGCAAGTTTCCACGCCCTACTGCCTAGCTGTGTGAAAACTCACATTTTGCATGTCTTTTCCCCACCTGCATGCCGTGATACGCAGCCTGTCCAGAGTTCCATTCGTTTATTGGGAAGAGGAGGGGGACCAGGGGATGGATCACATGTGCTCACAAATAATGCCATAAAGTCTTCACAGGCACCTACCAGGCCCCGCCTCTCCACTCCAGCCCTTCATCAGCATCCCTTGCTCATGAAGCTGCTCAGGACCACCTTACCACAGCATGGCTGTCAGCATATGGTGCCAGTGTTGGACCTCCGGGCCACAGGGACTTCCTCGGGACACTCCTGAAGCTGCCCACCCCGAGGTACAGCCCCTGAAGACTTCAGTGCACCAGAATCATGTTGGGCAAAGCCAAGAGTCTCTTTCCTACCTGTGTCATGCTTTGCCTTAAGCCTGTCTCACAAAGACTCTGGACAAGATGCTGTTTGGATTTCTGCCTGAAACCCCCTTCTTCTTTGGGCTCAAAAAAAAAAAAAAAAAAAATTCCAGGGCTGGTCCAGGGAACTGATAGATCAGTGCTGCTTCTCCCAGACCCCCATTTCTCCTTCTAACAGATTCCTTCTGTCTCCTTCCCATGAAGTTTAAAACTCAGCAGAGCGCCCCCTGCTGGTCCACTAAAGTATCAGCTACACTCAGATGTGTGTTATGGATCCCTCATTTGAATTCCCAGAGCAGAAAAAATTAAATAAATGTACCTCATTGGGACAGGCAGCTGTTCACTCTCAGAGGACAGTGGCAAGTAGAGGGTCAGCTGATAGTCAGTTGCATGCCTATTCAATGCCAAGAACACACACCAGAGCCCTAGCGCAGAGTTATGGAGAAGCTTTTCCTGTAAAGGGCCCAGTAGTAAATATTTCAGGCTTTGCAGGGCAGCTACTCATTTCTGCCAGTGCAGTTCAAAAGCAGCATAGACCATCTGTAAACAAATGGCATGGCTGTGTTCCAATAAAACTTTATTTATAAACCTTGAAATTTTCATTTTATATCATCTTTATATGTCATAAAATATTCTTATTTTAAAAACATAAAGACCGCCCTGGCCGGTTTGGCTCAGCGGTTAGAGCATCGGCCTGCGGTCTCGAGAGACCCGGGTTCGGTTCCCGCTAAGGGCATGTACCTTGGTTGTAGTTTGTCCCCGGCCCTGGTTGGTCGTGCGGGTGGCAGCCACTCGATGTGTCCCTTTCACATCGATGTTTCTCTCTCTCTCTCTCTCTCTCTCTCTCTCTCTCTCTCTCTCTCTCTCTCTTTCTCTCTCTCTCTTCCTCTCTCTCCCTCCCACTCTAACTGAACAAAAAAAATGTCCTCGGGTGAGGAAAAAAAAACAAAAAAAACATAAAGACCATTCTAAGTCCATGGGCCACATGAAAACAATAGCTGGTGGGATCTGGAGGGAGGGCTGTAGTTTGTCTGTCCCTGCCCTTGGAGATAAACTGCTTGGCTTGTGCCTGGTGAACTGGGGAGGTGGGGGATGGGAGAACACAACAATAACCTGAGTCCCCAGTGGCCAGGCATCCTGGGGATATGCCCAGCTTTGGCTGGAAGCAAAACTGACAACTCTAAAGCAGTTCAAATAGACATTTAAAGCCCCTAGAAGTTTCCTTACACCGTGAGTTGGAAAGGTTGCTTTTTGAGATGTGGGCATGGTAGACTTCTCTTTTTCTAATCAAGGGTCTAAGGAGGCAATGAATGTAGGTTTTGACCACTTCTTCCTCGACTGCTTGAGAAGGTACTCGTTCTACCTTCTTCCGCACCTCAGTCTGAGTCTCTACTTGGGAAGTAAGATTTTGTTCCCAGGCTAGCCTAGATCAGACAAGCGAGCAAGAGGGGTGCAGGAGGCCAAGGAAAACCTTAGTGTCTTGATGGGCAGAAGCTGCCTCTTGGGCAAGACTGACCTTCTGACAAACAGAGGTCCCCCTGACACATTGGTTTGGGGAGTTGACTTTTCAGATGCTTTAACATAACATTATTCTTCTGGAAACAATCCAACGGTCCTGGCTAACATTTTAGAAGAGTGTTTTGCTGAGAGAAAAGGGGGAGGTAGGCAGGAGATGAGTGGGTAAAGAATTACACAAAGACTTCGTCTAACGGCTTAAAAATCAAAAGGATCATTGGACAGATAGGTATCAAGTGTAATAGGAAACACACTGATCCTGGGGATATGACTTAATATGGGCCCTCCAGCCACCTTGGAGCTTAAACTATTATCCACGATTTGGAATTATACTTTGAATTCCCACATCGGTGTGTGTTCTGGATACATTTCTCAGGACTCAGCCAGCAGTCTTGAGTTATCTAAACCAGGCTGAAAATTAGAGGCCATTAATAGCATCTCATACAATTACTTCTCAGATTTTCTTAAGGGGAATATGCTGAGGACCACAGGGATTCAGTGATAGGAAAGAGCAAAACGCTGCTAGTTATTTTTTCAAAGCTTAATCTAGAGATCTTTTTGAAGAGCTCCTTACCCAGCAATTAGATGAATGCCAAGACCAATACAGACTTTGCTTTCCCCACTTAGAAGTGGGGACCAGATACATCATCCATGAAGAGAAGTTTCTTGGGGTTCCCAGAGGTAAGCCCCTCAACCACTTTTCATAGCTATCCAGCCCACCAGGTTGCTGTTGTCCTTGTCCCAGGCATCCTAGTCTGAAAACTGAGGCAATTTGGCCCACACAGCTCCAATTTAAAGCATCTTATTATTTTTTAATTGATTGATTTTAGAGAGAGAGGGGAATAGAGAGAGAAGGAGAGAAACATCGAATTGTTGTTCCACTTTATTTATGCGTTCATTGGTTGCTTTTTGTATGTGCCCTGACTGGGGATCAAACCAGCAACCTTGGTGTATTGGGACTACCTTCTAACCAACTGAACTACCTGGCCAGGGCTATGCACCTTGTTTTTATTTCTTTTTTAAATATGATTTTATTTATTTTTTTTTAGAGAAGGAGGAAGGGAGAAAGAGATAGAAACATTGATGTGAGAGAGAAACATCCATCAGCTGCCTCCTGCACTCCCCCTCCTGGGGATCGAGCCCTCAACCCAAGCATGTGCCCTGACCAGGAATGGAACCAGGACCTCTCAGTCCATGGGGTGATGCTCAGTCCATTGAGCCACACCTGTTGGGCTGCACCTTGTTTCTCTTATAGTCCCTTGTAAACTGTTGTAGTTGTATGACCAAGGACTCTCTTCTTTTGTTTTCTACAAACAAAACACACACAAAAAACTGTGAAGACATATTCCAAGTGCTTCCCTGTTCTTCCAGGATCCCAGAGCCTCTGCTTGGGGGCTAGTAACTATTTCACATTGAGCAGCAGCCACTACTGGGGTTCAACTCTTGGCCCCAATAGGCAGGGGTCAATTCCTTATGGACTTGACAGAGGAGAGACACAGGAGGTTGAATAGAGAAGTCTCTGCTCTCAGTTCAACTGGGAAGGATAAACCAACAAGCTGGCACTAATTAAGAGCTAATGGCCTTACAATGGAGCGTTGCCAAAGGATAACGACCCTCCAGCTGCAGCATAAATATCAAGGCATTTGGGGCAGAGCCAAGACATATATTTTCAGAGTGCATTAGACACTGCTGCAGCCTTCTTCATCTTGGCTCTGCTGAGAAAGACAAGAGGATTTCAGATAGGTGGAAAAGGAGCTGGGTCTGCCTAGGGCTGCCTTCTGGTCAGGGTGACTTTTGGGAAAGACTTTGCCTTTCAGATCTCAAAGTTCTGTGTATAAAGGAAGCATGTGAGGAGCCCCTTAAAATGTATATTCTCTGGGCCCTACCTTCAGAGGGTCTGAGTTCAGTAGCTCTGTGGTGAAGCCCAGGAGTCTGCATTTTTAACCAGCTTTCCCAAGTGATTCTGGTGCTGAAAGTCTTCAGACCTCAGAAGCTGCTGCTCTTTGCCTGTTAGATCCTAATGAAAAAGGTTTTACAGAGTGAGGAAGACAGTGAGGTCAAGATCCTCTGCTTCCTGTGGGAACACCAGCCCATTCTTTCCTATCAGAACCTGGCATGAGCCTGTTTCAGAAGAGTGGCATTTTCAGGTAGTTCCTTTGGGGTCTTCCTATTCACACCAACTTCTGGTTCCTGGGAGTAGGAGTCGAGGGAATGAGGGCTAACCATGGATCTGGAGGACAGGAGAAAGCAGTCCATCTGTGTCATGTCTACAATATAATGTAATTCATATATTGTAATTCATATGACCACACAGCAACCTTGCAGGGTGGTTAATACTTCTGTTTCAAAGCTGAACAATTGTAGGCCTGAAGGTGTGTCTTGCCTTCTCTGGTTCTCACGAGAGGGGAGTAAAAACAGTGTATTTCAATTGTAGTAAGCAGGGCAGGCAAACCAAACCAATAACTTCAGCTTGACCCACCTTGATCAAGCTTATTTTTGGCTAGTAGAACTGAGGTTAGTTGTCAGGATCAGCAAATGCTGTTGTAAAAGGATTGATGGATCAGGTTATAAAAATAGATGGAAAGTTTGTATGATAAACGCAAGCTGAGTATGAGAGCAGGAGAGAAACAACCCACCATATCATCTGGGAAAATGAAACTCCTTGGCAAGACTTCACAACAACTTGATTCAAAATTTCATAATGAAATTATGTCTCTGATCAAAGCCTGAATGAGCTCATGGGCTGATTTTTGCCATTCGTGTTTATTCTGGTTTGAACCAAATTGAGGCATCAGAAACACATTATCCTGGTCTTCTCTCTGGGAGTGGGCTATTGTACCCTCATTTGGGGGATCAAAGGGACAGTGTGAGGCAGAAGAGGACATCTTTGGATCCTCAATGGACAAAAAGTTGTTTCTGATCAGCTCTCAAAGACTCTGTCAGGGTCAGGCCTTTGTAGCAAAATTGTGTTTAATCTAATGATGCTTGCTCTGGGGACAATAAAAGTGAGTCTCAGGGGAGAGAAGGTATTTCCCGCTCTTGTCTAGAACATGATATTCTTTTGCTCTAGAAAGAATGTTTTAGGGTTTGTTTGTTTCAGACTCAGAGAAATAAAGACTCAATCATTTCTCCTACAATTAGAGTAACTCACTTTGTTTGTTTTTACAGAATGAGCCTCATCACAGGCTAGCATCCACCTTCCTCCTGCCTAACCACCTCTTCTCTGGCCTATCCTAAAAGCACAGTGATGGGCACTTCCTGGCAATTTGAGGTGCCAAAAAAAAAAAAAAAGGGCAAGGATTCTTGGTTGAAACACTGGCATCTAGAGACTTTACTTTGACTAGTAGAAACAGAAAGGTTGGGTCTTACCACTCTCATGCCCCCTTAAGGCAAGAGACTTTCCCTTCTACTATTAACTAAGTGTTTGTGTCTCCTTAAAGTTCAAAGGTTGAAGTGCTAATCCCCAGTGTGATACTACTTGGAAGAGGGGCCTTAAGGAAATAATTAGGTTTAGTGCTCTAGAAGAGAAAGAAACTAACGCCTTCCCTGTCTCTCCAACCTGTGAGGACATAGTGAGAAGACAGCTAGCTGTCTGCAAGCCAGGAAGAGAGTTCTCACCAGGAGCCCAACCAGGCTGGTGCCCTGATTTGGGGCTTCCCAGACACCAGAACTGTGAAAAATAAAAGTCTGTTGTTTAAACCACCCGGTCTGTGGTTATTTTGTAACAGCAGGATAAGCTAAGACACCATCTATTCATTCCTTCATTCAGTGAATTGAGTCCTCGCTGAATTTCAAGTGCTATTCCAAATCTTGGAGATACAGTAGTGAACAAACCCATAACGTTCCTGCTCTCAAGAAGTGTACATTCTAGTTTTGGGGAAGCAGCAGATAAACTTGTAAATAACATAATTTCAGCTACTAATAAATGCCATGAAGGAAATACAACAGAAAAATGTAATAGAATAATTGCAGAAGGATGGGGGAGATGGTTGATTTAGACTCATTAGACAGTATGAAAGAACAAAATTCAACCAAGTACATTTGAAGCTCTAATTGACTTTATTGAGTTGTGAATCAGGCAGCATCCCATCTAGCAACTAGAAAGGCACTCCAAGGATTTATACAAAATGGAAGGTTTTTATAGGCAGAAAGAGAGCAGGACTAAGAAATTAAAAGACTGTATTATTTCAGGCAGATTATCTCACTATTGTTGACCAGGAAATTCCAGATTGATTGGAAAATCCCATTCCTGGGACAGGCTGAAACTGCAATTAGGTTAGTTATTAAGTTTTGGTTTGGTGACGTAGCTTAGCAAAAGTGACTCCATTTTGGCCTGTTTCTTTTTTTTAACAACAGGAAAGACTACTCCTAGTAGGAAGGGTTGCCAGATAAAATACAGGATGCATAGGTAAATTTAAATTTCAGACAATGCATTTCTTTTAGTATATGTATGTCCAACATAGGGCATGGGGCATACTTATACTAAAAATTATTCATTGTTTATCCGAAATTCAAATTTAACTGGGCATATTTTTACTTGCTAATCTTGCGACCCTACCAGTAGGTGACATTGGAGCTGAGAACTGAATGACCATGAGGAACGAACTAAGCCAAGATTCAGGGAAAGAGTGCTTCAGGCAGAAGGAACATCCAGTGTAAATACCAGAATAACCATTTACACTGGATGGGAAGGAGGCACAGATGAAGTCAGATAAATAGGCAGGAGCCAGATCATGCAGAATTCTGTAGGAATGACACGCAGTCCGAATTTCTGTGTGTGTGTGTCTGTCTGTCTCTCTAATTCTAAGCCATTGGAGTTTTAAGGAGGGGGTGACACAATCTGATTGATGTCTGGCTGACGTGTGGTCAGTCACTTCTAGAAGGGCTTTAAAAGACAAATTCAGATCATTAAACTTAAGCTTGTGCCATTGGCCTGGGGCGAGACTCCTGTGTTTGGGGGTGGACCCAACTAGCAGCTCTGGGCCCTTGGTCTGGTTATCTAGGCGGTTGCTATGGAGGGGCGGCTTGGCGGTTGCTAGGAAGAGGGGCGAGGCCTCCGCGCAGGGCCGGGTCCCTGCGGCGGGGATGGGGGTGGAGCCTTGAATGCGACGGCGCGCTCAGCGCGTTCACAGGAAGTCGCGCGCGGGAGGGCGGGGAGGAAGGGACGCGAGCGGAAGTGACGTAGAGCCAGCACACGTGGTCTAGCGCAGTTCACGCGGGGCGCTTCGGCCGAGTTTGGGAAGTTACGAGCTCGTTTACCTGCAGTAGGCCGAATCTAGACCTCCGGTCCCCGTCCGGCCGGCAAGATGGTGAAGCCCAAGTATAAAGGACGGAGCACCATCAACCCGTCTAAGTCCAGCACAAACCCCGGTACTGGCGGCGGGGCTCGTGGAGGGTGGAGCTTAGAGGAAACTTGGGGGGAGGGCTCCGTGGAGACTGGTGGTGGGGGGAGACACACTCGGGTGGCGTTACTTGGCGTGACTTCGAGCTGTGTGGCTATTGGGGAGTGAGAAGGTGGTTTCTTTTTTCGGAACTGAAGAGGGCTGACGTCCTTCACGCCTGTCAGGGCTGTGTGTCAAGCACCAGGTCTAACGTCGGGGAAAGAACACACAGGCCCGGCAGCCGTGGGGCGACTCTAGTTGTGAGATGCAGAGCCTGGGAAGGTCTGAGCTGGAAGGGAGCGTTAAACTTGACCTCTTCTTGTGTTCCTGTGCGAATCAGGTGTTGAAGCCCCTCCCCCAGTGTATTTCAGTCTTGTTATGATTGCACCTTTCCAGCTCAAGGAGTTTCGAGAAGTAAATTAGATAAAGTCAGATTAAAAGTGGTGAAGGCCAACCCAGCTGGCCTTTTATTCTTGACCACACTTGCCTGCCACCTAAGCTTTGGCCATTTGAATAAGAAGGGGATTGTAGATTTGGCTCTTGGAGTCATCCCATGTAGTAAAGCTCAGAGAAAACCCTACAGATAAAATAAATAAGGATGTTTTTGAAGATGTGTAGGAGTTTTGTGGAGGTTCCACTTACAGGATGGACAAGATAAACTTTGAGGGGGCCCCTTCCATTCAGGTTTAATGAATAAAACTTTACTTTTATATACGATTAAAGTTTTTGATGACTTTTTGTGTTGAATGTTTTCTCTGGATTGCTAATAAATTACTCGGTTTGGGTAGACTGGAATCTTAGAATGTGAGACCCTAAAAGGCCCATAAGAGATTATGATGTTACAGGTGAAGACACTGAGCCAAAATAGGGAAAGTGGCTTGTCACAACTGGTCAAGTTAGTGAGCAGTAGGGCCGCCAGCCTGTGATTTTAGCTTGCTTTTTACTGCATTGCTTCAAGAGTAGACAGTTGATTTGAGGGGATCCCAAAATGAGAAACTAGGCTAGTATTGCCATGCATATTTGTCCTTCTCTTTCTCTTTGAGATGTAAGGCAAGAATTACTAGCTGTTGCTCAAACTAAAATCAAATATTAGAGTGTTAGGAAACTGGTACATTAGGAACATGACCGTATCAAAATTATAGTCTCCATGATGGCTTGCATATAGCAGACACTTGATTTTTGCTCAACTGAGATGCAGAGGTAGGTGTCTTAGAAGTTAAGAGCACAAATGGTGATTAAATGCTTGTGTTCAAATTGTGGCTTTGCCATTTAGTAGCTGTGTGACCCTGAGCAAGGTGTCTGACCACTTGTGCATCCGTTTCTTAGCCTGCAGAATGGGGATACGATGTTCATCTTTATAGGATTATTGTGTGGATTACACGAGACAATGCCTGTGATGTGAATAGCACAGTGCCATAATTAATGCTCAAAATCATTAGCTATTATTATTATTAAGTACAGTCCTTTTGTGGATCAAAGATTAGGTCAGCTTTGCCCTGGCTGGTTTGCCTCAGCGGTTAGAGCCTTGGCCTACGGACCAGAGAGACCTGGGTTCAGTTCCCGCTAAGGGCACGTACCTTGGTTGCGGTTTGTCCCTGGCCCCGGTTGGAGTCATGTGGGTGGCAGCCAGTCGATGTGTCTCTCTCACATCAGTGTTTCTCTCACTCTTCCTCCCTCTCTATCTGAAGATAAATGCAAAAATGTCCCTGGGTGAGGATACAAAAAAAAAAGACTAGGTCAGCTTTGTCATACCGTGTAGCTTCTAGTAATAGCTTGGTTGGAACAACATATGGAGAAAGGAGAGATTTTGCAGTGAGGTGTCCACCGGCCTACTCTGAGTGAACGAATTGGTGTGTTCTAAGCAATATTCATACTTAGACTTGTTGGTTATCATACAGTGGGCTGTCTACTTCTGTGTTTCTTAGATCGAGTACAGGGAGCAGGAGGCCAAAACATGAGGGACCGGGCCACAATCCGGCGCCTGAATATGTACAGGCAGAAGGAGCGCAGGTGAGCATCGGCGCTGTCGTCCTTTCCCCTTTCCTCCGTGCCCTTGACTCGTAGCCGAGACCCATTAAACCTTTGATATTCCCACTCCCACTTTCCCCAGATAGGAGTAGTGAACTTTCATATATTATTTTATATGGGCGTTGTTATGATAAATTGTGAGTTTTTGGTTCAGATGAGGGTAGTGAAGGTGAAATTTTGATTGTGTCACAATACTCTGCAACAATTAGAGGTCTCGTTCCTCACGGCCTCGGCCTCCACGGGTGGCATATTAAATCTCAGATATCGCCCTGGCCGGTTTGGCTCAGCGGTTAGAGCGTCGGCCTGCGGTCCGGAGAGACCCGGGTTCGGTTCCCGCTAAGGGCACGTACCTCGGTTGCAGTTTGTCCCCGGCCCTGGTTGGGTCGTGTGGGTGGCAACCACTCGATGTGTCCCTTTCACGTCGATGTTTCTCTCTCTCTCTCTCCCTCTCCCTCTCCCTCTATCTGAACAAAATATCGAAAAATATCCTCGGGTGAGGATAAAAAAAATAAAAAATAAAAAAAAAATAAATCTCAGATATCTGTCAGATGGAAATCTTGTTTTCTTTCACAAAGCATATAGGACAGTATCATAAAAGCAGCCAGAAAACTTTTTTTTTAAGGCCAAACTTTCTATTACAACATTGTGGCACTTGAAAACTCATCACGACTCTCGGGGTGGGGGGGTGGGAATGGGGAGGAGGGTGTCAATGGGGGAAAAAGGAGAAACATCTGTAACAAAAATTAATTAATAAAAAAAAAAAGAAAACTCATCACAACTCTGAGTTCTGCTGAGGCAGCCTCTATCCCAGGGACTTGCTGAGTGTGGCACTTTCCTAGCTGGTCTTAATTTGTTTGGTGATTAGATTCTTCATCCGTTCTAAAAGATGTGTCTAAAGCACAAATGTCCATGAACTTAATCTGCCTTAGTCACCTAGTCTGTAGTTTGTTTTAGAATTTTGAGTTCCAACATAAATCACCCTCTACATAAAATTCATTTAAAGCAGCCTTCAAATAATTACCCAAAAAAGTCAAATATGTGATTTTTTTTTTTTAAGCAAGAAACAGTAAACAGATTTTTAAACATTGGCATTATTTGTTATTCATCTAGCAGAAATCATTACGTGCTCTGTTGCAAGAGGATAAATGGCTTTTGGGCAATCTGTTTCAAATGTAGAAGTACTTTTTGTTTACTGAAATCTGTATTTCATGATCATTTAAAACAAAAAAACAAAAAAAAAGAAAGAAAAGGTCCTTTTGATGGAAAGGGTGTTCTGTAAACCAAGCTTTGCTGTTGCCTTTCTTCTGTCCTCAACCAAAATCCGTTAATTTCCTCAATTTAGGAACAATCGTGGTAAAGTGATTAAGCCTCTGCAGTATCAATCAACAGTGGCTTCTGGCACAGTGGCGAGAGTGGAGCCAAATATTAAATGGTTTGGTGAGTATTGTCCTCTGTTACTTTTGCTCTATCAACTCTGTGCTGTGTGGAAAAGGAGGGTGTTCAGGTGGCTAAAAGGCAGGAGTTTGGGATGAGCACAACTGTCAAGGATTATTTGAGAAAGGGAATAAGGTAAGTACTCATGGTGGGCAAAGTGCAGAGAAAAGTAGAGGTGGTGGATTTCATAAATTATTTTGAAAAGAGTGCATCATTGTTAATTGTAAGTGATACTCTTAAATTAGTAAGACCACTTTTAAAGACCAGCATTCATAGACCTTAGAACTCTCATCTCTTTGTTTCTGGTAATCTGGAGAGGTTACTGTTGGAGAGGTGCCTTGCTGGGTATGTTTGGGCTTTTGCGTGAAGGGTGAATACATTAGCCTGACGTTCCTCTGAACCACTTTGTCCTAATGGGGTTGTGTCTCATTGGTGGTCCTTCCCAGAAGTGAATAGAGTATCTGCAGAGTCACTTTCCTTTGGAAAGTCCACCTTCCTTTCAGTCTGGGCTTTCAGGCTCTCCCTTAGCCCCTGATAGGTATGTGGGCCTGTCAGATGATGGGACCCCTTGATTTCTCTGGTATTTGACCTCTCTACTTGAGGGCCGATGGCAGCTACCTTTGAACAGCTCTTCTGTCTTTTGATGGGATACCCCCTTGGAAACTGCAGCACAGAAAAGCATCGGAAAAAACTCCATAGAGAGGCCTTTAATGTGGTGGCTAGGTATTGTGACCCCAGATTCAGACCACCTGGGTTTGAGTCCTCTAGATTCTGCCATTTTTGTGACTTGGCATGTTATTAAGTCTGTTTATCAATTTCCTCATCTCTAAAATGAAGATAAAAATAGTACCCATTTAAGAGGACTGTTGTGGTAACTAAATGAGTAAACCTATGTAAAGAGCTGAGAACAGAGCCTAGCAAATAGTTAAGTACAACGGAAGCATTGACCACGGTCACATCCCCATCATAGTCTTCAACATCTTGAGTTTTGGGTTTGTGCTGCAACATGCTGCTTAATTGAATGCACTCTTCAGGAGCTCTCACTTACAAAGTGTTCTCCAGGTGGTGGTATATAGCTTTATTTTGTCCCCTTACAGGGATTTATTGGTTCACTTAATAGTCCCTTCGAACCCTTGTAACCCTAAAAACAGCAACTGACTTAGGTTCTGTGCTTCGGGATTCTCTGTGTGTACCAACTGATCAGCTGTGATCGGATCCAAATTTCTTTGCCAGATCTAACAGGAAGTAGGACATTTGTCAAATCTGGGTTCCATTCTGTGGTGTTGTTTATTTTTCAGTTTCATCCAGTCAGGAAATTGGGCTTGGAAAACTATTAAAACCCTTTATGTGTCTGGGTTGGTGGATTAGTTCATAGTGTAATGAATGCAGGAGAGTTTTTTTGTTTTTTGGTAGTTTTCCCTCTTTTAAGTTTTAAAAATGACTGCATGCATGGATGGATGTATTTGGGTGAGCAAGGGTAATTTGAAATTTTGCCTTTCACTATGTCATTGGGAAGATGGACACAGAAGTAAAAAGGAGTTGTTTACTAAATGGCAACATTATTTTATAAAACAGGAAACACACGTGTGATTAAGCAGTCGTCATTACAAAAATTTCAAGAGGAAATGGATATAATTATGAAGGATCCATACAAAGTTGTCATGAAACAAAGCAAGCTACCCATGTCTCTTCTCCACGATCGAGTCCAGCCTCATGTAAGATGGAGGGATCCCTGGTGGTGGAGTTTCTTTGGCAAATGCCATGTAGATCCTCTCTCCATAACTGTCTTGTTTTCCAGAGAATAGTGACTTAAACGCAGAACTGGTGAGCTTTCTGAGGCTTCTCTCTTCACCTTTGTTAGGTCTCACCTTTAGTATGAATCACATTCTGTCCAGGGAGGTTCGGTAATGCTGATCAAATACTGGCTTTGGAGCAAGATCTGAATTTTAATTTTTACTTTACCCCTTTCTGTGGCCTTAGTTACGTGTCTCTGAGCTTTCACTTCCCCAGCTATAAAAAGTCAAGGTAAGCCCTGGCCGGTTTGGCTCAGCGGTTAGAGCGTCAGCCTGCGGTCCAGAGACCCAGGTTCAGGTCCCGCTAAGGGCATGTACCTCGGTTGCAGTTTGTCCCTGGCCCTGGTTGGGTCCTGTGGGTGGCAACCACTCGATGTGTCCCTTTCACGTTGATGTTTCTCTCCTTCCCTCCTTCCCTCCCTCCCTCCCTCCCTCCCTCCCTCCCTCCCTCCCTCCCTCCCTCCCTCCCTCCCTCCAACTCTATCTGAACAAAAATATGGAAAAATGTCCTCGGGTGAGGATAAAAAAAAAAAAGTCAAGGTAACCCACCTCCTCAGGTGACTGGATGCAGATGAAACGTCAGTAACTCTTGGGACATAGCACATACCTGCCACCTAATCAGAGCTAAATAGATCATAGCTATTACTAATGCTATTCTTAAATTTTTAGGGTAAACAAGCTTGTTTAAGCGCCATTTCCTTCAGACTTTGGGGAAACGTAGACTGAGGATTGGGTTGGTAGGAGGGAGAGCTTTGGTGGTGTGGAATTGTAGCGCCCGTGAGATCCTTGGAGATCCTTTGGAGCTGAAGGAAAGGATGCTGGTCAGATTGGTTGTTAATCATTGAAGTTCAAAGTACAGTAAGAACTGAATCTGGCTTGAGCAGAATGAGTTTCACACAGAACCAAAAAAATGGCCTAATGTTTTCCTGCACGTTTTTACTTGCATTGAATAATAATTCCCAGAAATGGAACCAGTGCATAGCTTCAGTTCCAGTATAAGGAGGGGAAGAAAACATTGACATGCATACATGGATTAACAGTTCAAAGAAAAGTGTTTACTTGCAGAACAAAATAAAAACCAAGGCCTGGTTATTGCCTCAGGTTTTATCAATTATGCTTTGTTTTATGACAGACTAGAAGAATGGCACCTATTAGTGGAATGACTGTTTTCTTTCAGGAAACACATGAGTGTAATTCATGAACCACAGACAAGTTGCTCATTTCCCTTGTTCTCTTTGTCTGTTCCCCCTAAAGCCATCTTTCAACAAACTATTGAATCCTGTTTATGAGAAGAGCAGAGAGGTTCTATTACGGATTTGTTGCCCATTCCAGTTGCTCATGCTTCCAAAACCCAGCGCTTAGCTCTCCGATGTGCAGAACGAAGGTGCTGAGCTGCGTCAGTCAGCTTGCGTTGCGATGTGGATGGGGGCTCAGAGCAGTTGATGAGGTTTCTGCTTTGGCCACGGGAAACCTTACCTGTTTTATTTTAGAGTGGTATCTACTATTTCATATAAAATCTAATTTGGAGATTGCTGCAGAGCAGAGTCAACTCAGATACAGTTTTACCTTTGCACATTCAGTTAAATGTGCATTATAATTATATTTCTGTAGCATTATATTAAAAATATCAACTTATTTTCTATGCTTCATTGTGTACTGCATATTACTGTGTTTTACTTACAAATGTATAGATTTATTCACACAGTCATGTGCACTTTATAGGTTATTTCAGAGATTTTCAAGGATAATTTTGATCATAATTTCCTTACTGACATTAGAACCTAGTTCCCATGTAAACTCATCTGGGCTTGAGGATATTCCCTTTTTGGAAGGTAGCAAGTAAAACTAAACTACAAGCCCTGGCTAGTTTGACTCAGTGGTTAGAGTGTCAGCCCGTGGTCCGTAGGGTCACGGGTTTAATTCTGGTCAAGGGCACGTGCCTGGATTCACGGGTTTAATTCTGGTCAAGGGCACATGCCTGGATTGCAGGTTTCCCTGCTCCAGTCAAGGTTGGTCAGGAGGCAGCCATCGATGTCTCCCTCCCTCCCTCCCTTCCTTCCCTGTCTTCCTCTTTCCCTCCTCCTTTCCTCTCTACCTTTCTTCCATTCTCTCTTTTAAAAAAAAAAATCAATGGAAAAATATTCTCAGATGAGGATTGACAAAACAAAAAATCTAAACTAAGAGATGGGTTAGAGGATTTGAGAAAATGGTAACAGCTTAAGGGTCTTTAGAAGTTGGAGGGGGGATGTGTTAAAGTTCAGAAGCCACCGTGTTGTTTCATCATCCGTGTTTAGTGTCTGTGCTTACAGAGGAGCTTGTGCGGAGGGCAGAGGGTGGGTTTTTGTTTGTGTGTGTGGTTTTTTTTTTTATATCCTCTGCCAGCTGTTAACATTCTGTCACGTGATAGTTCTAACTCAAACTTTGACTTTTATCTGGCTTCAGAAATTCCTATGCCCGTGACTCCTTTACAGTCACATTAAATTCTAGTTAGTTTCAGGTTCCTTTTATCACATCTCAACTATTATTTTGGACTCTTGCTAGATGTTTTTCATCTGAAGACTTTCCATGTGCATTTAATAAAAACGTTACCTAAATTAGGGAAAATGTTATCTGAAACTAAAATGCATCTTACAAAACAAGCAATTCCTTTTAGCCATGAAAGAAATGAACTTCCAAGAAAAAGTTGGCATTTACAGTTGGTTTAAAAAAGAAACACAAATTTGAGTATGATCATCCTTGACAAAATCTGTGAATTTGGCGAATTTTATGCACTTGTTTAAAAGCTCCAAAAGAAAAGATAAGTTAATTTTCAGCATTGTAGACTTAATTACATTTGACTAAAGTTTATGATAAATGAAATAAAGCAGAGTTTTTGGCAAGTCTTGCACAACTATTCATATTTGCTTTGACTATTTGTATTACTTTTGTATTTCTCCAAGGAGGCTTACAGAACTTCAGAATAGAGAAACAAGTGCTTTTGCTATTTAAATAAGCATTTCTGATTTGAAATCGAACTGCCTCCATGTAGACTTTGGTATGGGTTGAGCTTTGGAAGAATAAAAGCAGAAAGCCTTTCCTATGTAGGTTTTTAATTTTTTGCTTTTTATAAGTGCTTTCCTTAATTTTACCAGTAATTCTCCTTTCTCTTTAGAATGCAAAGGTCCACATTCTCGATACTGAAAGCTTTGAAACTACATTTGGCCCCAAGTCACAGAGGAAGCGACCCAATTTATTTGCGAGTGACATGCAGTCTCTTGTAGAAAATGCAGAAATGTCCACTGACAACTATGACCAGGACAAGGATCGGGATTTGGTAACTGAAGACACAGGTGTGAGGTACAGTTTTGAAGTTCATGGAGGTCTAATCATTTGCTCTTCTGCAATAAAACATTTCCTCTACACTTGTTTGCCTGCACGAAGCTCGACGATTCAACTTCTAGATGGAGAGTTATCCTCTTCCCTTAGACTAGACAATGTGGTGAAATTGGGGCCACACTGAATAATTTATGGTAACTTGTTTACTTAGGTCTCTTCAGTACCAGAGTAAAAATAAGTAACATTTTCTTTGTTGTAAGACCAGTATATTCTGTCATGAGCAGATTAGGAAATACAGTTAAAGTTGAAATGCAACAAAATATATGCATAATTCCAACCTATGTTGAGCATTGTGAAGATCAGGGCTTCCTTCACCCGAAGTCTGGGCCACTGGGGGACTCACAGATGGCCTTTGATGCTTCCGTGACCCTTTGAAGATTTGTGTACATGTTTAAGGTTGTGGGATTTTGTTGTTTTTATTTTTGTTGTGTATTGTTTTGGGGAGGTGGGAGGAGACAAAGGGTCCATAGCCCAAAAAGGTTAAGAATCAGTCACCAGTATATATGTATTCTTCTAGATCTTTCTTACACTCAGTTTTTATCCACGAATATAATACCCTAAGACTGTATTTTAACTCGCCTTTTATTTTAATACGTTTTTTAAATTGTTAAGAGTATGTTTTCATGTCAGTCCTTAACAGCAATATAATATTTAATGTCAGAGGAGTGTTTTGTTGTGGCCATTCCCACTGTTGGCCATTTACACTGTTTATAGTTACAGTGAAACATCTGTGTGACCAAACCTTTCTCGTCCTTAATTATAACCCAGAGTAAACTCTTGTGGGGTGGACTGTATTGACGAGAGCTGCTGTCTTGCTCTCCAGAAGGGGGCACCAGTTTAGTTTTCCCTGGCAGTGCCGGTAGTCCTCATTGTTTCTCTCGTGTCTCTCTGTAAACATTTTTTTATTGATTGATTTTTTTTAGAGAGAGAAACATCGATATATTGTCTCACTTATTCATTCACTGATTGGTTCTTATATGTGCCCTCCCCGGGGATAGAACCAGCAACTTTAGTATATCAGGGAGATGCTCTAACCAACTGAGCTATCCAGCCAGGGCTTTTTTTTTTTTAATCCTCACCCGAGGATATTTATTTATTTTCAGATAGAGTGAGAGGGAGGGAGAGAGAGGGAAACATTGATATGAGAGGGACGCATCAACTGGTTGGCTCCCACATGACCCCGACCAAGGCCGGGGACCGACTGCAACCGAGGTCTGTGCCCTTGACCAGAATCGAACCTGTGACACATTGGTCCACAGGCGATGCTCTAACCGCTGAGCCAAACCAGCTAGGGCTCTCCCTGTCTCCCGAGTGCCTTAGTGAAGAAGTGTTGTCCCGTGACTGCAGCAGTTCCAGCTCAGTACTGCTGTCTGGGAGCTTTGGGCCTCCCAGACATGGTGTCAAGCCATTTGAGGCCCAGCAAGTTCATATATTCTTAGAATTATTTGGACTTTCTGGTTGGCTTTGTGTACTTCTGCTGATCTGAATTTTCTTCTTCTTCCAACAGATACAGGAGGTAGTGAGGGGAACAAAACTATTTTTGTTTCAAAGTCATTGTGTCTTTGAGGCTAGTAAATAAGCAGATTCTCAGTGTAATCAGAACAAATTCACTTTACATGGGAGCATAGACGGTTCGTGTGCTGCCAATTCCTTTTCATAATTCTCTTATATATTGTCTAATTACACATTTTCAAAAAAATTTTATTATGGTAAAATAAACAACAAAATGTACCACTTTAACCATTGTTAGCATACAGTGCAGTGGCATTTAAGTACATTCACATGGTTATGAAACCATCACCATTATCCACCTCCAGAATTTTTCACATTATCTCAAATTGAAATTCTGTACTCATTAAACACTTAACTCTCCGTTCTCCCTCTCCCCGGCCCCTGGCAGCCACCGTTCATTCTGCTTTCTGTCTCATGAGTTTGACTTACAAGTAATACTTCATGTCAGTGCAGTCATACAATAGATGTCCTTTGTGTCTGGCTTATTTCATTAGTATAATGTCTTCAAGGTCATCCATGTTGTAGCACTAATCAGTACTTTATTTTTTTTATTACTGAATAGTGTGTACACTGTTTTTAATCCATTCATCTGTTGGTGGACATTTGGATACAGTCACTTTTAGAATTGTTTGTTTTTTTGGTCCATCTGCAGCTAGTTGTGATGCCCTTTTCCTTCGGTATAGGGTTGACTTTCCCCTAAAACATCCTTTTAATCTTCACAATGCTTCCGTTGCTCACTTTGGGTGCTTTCTTCTTTAGAAATGAAGCCCAGGAGGAAATATACAAAAAGGGACAGTCCAAAAGAATATGGGGTGAGCTCTACAAGGTAAGACTAAACTCTCTCATTGGTGGACCCTTTGGCTTTCACGTGTTCTGGGGGACACGGATTTTGATGTGTTGAAGCTGTCAGATAAAGTACAAGCTCTGCTGCCCATTCCACCTCTTTCTCCCAGAGAGACCAGGATGGATGTGGCCGTGAACGCACTACCATCGGTCTAGATAATGGCATTTTTATTACTTATATAATACTAACAGCTTCCTTATATATACATTTGTATATTCTGTCAATATTTCTTTGGATTACCTGCTAAAATGATAATCCTGTTTGGTTTTACCATACATGGTTAGAGCTGCATGAGAATTTTTAAGGTTCTTTAGTCAGGCCTTCTAGAAAGGTTGAATACCTTACCCAGCTCACCCAGCTGTGTAGTGGAAATCTTTTTGCGTCCTGACTCCTGGTCCAGTACTTTGGAGCTGCCTGAGTTTTATCCACACACTAGTAATATTTTCAGTAACAAAGACATTCAAGCATAGTTACATAATTAAACAGTAACATAATAGGAAACTAGTACTGTGAAAGCAAACTAAATTTTTTAATTTTTTGTAAAATGCACAAAACCTGTAACAGTAGAAACTTTTAGAAGTCTTAATGATTCTGTTCAATAATGCATAGTAGTCATGAAGTAACATGGATTTTATTAAGCTAGTTTTCCTGCTTGAAATTTGACAAGTTTCAAATACCACAGGATGAAAAAACTTTTGAATTCTCATCACTGGGCATTGAGATTATCTATATCCACCCCTCTAAGACTACTGTGAAGTTAATGCTGCTGTTTTCTTTTCCCCGCATTCCCTTAAATGTCAGCCCTTGTTCATTTTACCCTGTACAATAGCAAGTCATTTTTGCCTCTTTGAATTTGCAGGTGATAGATTCATCAGATGTTGTAGTTCAAGTTCTTGATGCTAGAGATCCAATGGGTACCCGTTCCCCTCACATAGAGACTTACTTGAAAAAGGAAAAGCCCTGGAAACATCTCATTTTTGTTCTTAACAAGTGTGACCTTGTTCCAACCTGGGCAACAGTAAGTACAGCTGCTAACACAAAACAGACTTCCGAGGCCACTCAACACGGGCAAGCTTTGCGTGTCCATAAATTAATTAGTTTCACTCTGGCTGGTTTGGCTCAGCGGTTAGAGCATCGGCCTGAGGACCAAAGGGTCTTGGGTTTGATTCCCAGTCAAGAGCATGTACCTGGTTTGCAGGTTCGATCCCCAACCCCGGGACCGTTTGGGAGTTAACCAGTTGATATGTCTATCTCGCATCCATGTTTTTCTATCTCTCCACCCCTTTCTTCCACTCTATCTAAAAATCAATGGAAAAATATCCTTGGGTAAGGATTAACAAAAAAAATAAAAGTAATTAGTTTTATGCTTTTTAGGACTTGGGACATTAGTTAAAGCATTGGGACTCTTGAGATTGTAGTCATTGAACTATTCTCATTGAAAACATAACTAAAACAGGTTCCATTGATTGGGCAGCGTTACTTTTTATCGTCTGATGGTTGGTAATGGGGCAGCTTCAGTGTATCCCTTCAGAAGGAGGTGGCTGCCATGGCCACGGCCTGTTTCACATCATGTTACATTAATTGCATGTAGTAGCAGTGAAGGCATTTTTGGAATATTGCTTTGTGCTTAGAAGACAAAAGACAAAGCATTAACTGTCATATTTGAAAAAAACATTTCAAAGAGTTATAGCTAACATTTTCCATAGACAGCTATGTCGTTTTGAAGCACAATCCTGTAATTCAAGCTCTGAGTCTTCCTGTATTGTAAATAAACATATTACAATTTACCAGCATCTTTTCTTTTCCCTTTTTAGAAACGATGGGTTGCTGTCCTCTCCCAGGATTATCCGACACTTGCTTTCCATGCAAGTCTTACTAACCCCTTCGGCAAAGGAGCATTTATTCAGCTTCTACGGCAGTTTGGAAAGGTACGCAGACCTGATCTGTTTCTTAGGTTGTGAAGCTATGGGTTTGTGTTAATAATTTCTCTCGCCAGTGTGTCAGGAAGTTAGAAACCTCACTTCCCACATCTTGGTAATGAGAAACGTGTGTTCTAGAGATGTAAGAACCAATAGAGCTTCAGGATTATAATGGATTCTGAAATATTTTCTAGGTCAACCTTGACTCCCACCCTGACCAACATTGCTTCCCTTTCTGCCACATCCCTGCACCTTATAGCCCAACCTCTACTTGAGGATGGGCCCCTAGCACCCACACACTGTGTTCTCTGCCCTGGGCTTTCGAGGCCTGAGCAGTTTCTGTCCCCTCCTCCTGGAAGGCGCCCTGCCAAACTCTGGCTTCTGGTCCCGGTCAGATGTCAGTTCCTCAGGGAAGCCCTGAAACCAGGTCACCCTGGCAGGTGTTCTCAAAGCTAGCTTCATGTTCTGTACCTGCAACTTCGTGTGTTTAATTACTTCTACCTGGCTTCTAACAAAAGACACATGCTCTCTGTCCCACCCTTCCCAACTTCCCAGAGGCAAACTCTTCCACCTCTTAGTTATTCTGTTATTTTCTTCCATATTTTTTTTATTTTTATTTTTTATCCTCACCCGAGGACATTTTTTTTCCATTTTTTGTTCAGATAGAGTGGGAGGGAGAGAGAGAGAGAGAGAGAGAAACATTGACGTGAAAGGGACACATCGAGTGGCTGCCACCCACACGACCCAACCAGGGCCGGGGACAAACTGCAACCGAGGTACGTGCCCTTAGCAGAACCGAACCTGGGTCTCTCTGGACCGCAGGCTGACGCTCTAACCACTGAGCCAAACCGGCCAGGGCTTCTTCCATATTTTTTATATGTGCTTATGAGTCTATTTCTTTTTTTTTTATCCTCACCCGATGACATTTTTCCATTTTTTCATTTTTTGTTCAGATAGAGCGGGGGGGAGAGAGAGAAAGAGAGAGAGAGAGAAACATCGATGTGAAGGGACACATCAGTGGCTGCCCCCCACACGACCATCCAGGGCTGGGGACAAACTGCAACCGAGGTACGTGCCCTTAGTGGGAACCGAACCCGGGTCTCTACCGCAGGCCGACACTCCAATCGCTGAGCCAAACCGGCCAGGGCATGAGTCTGTTTCTTGACAAACACACCCCTCACCCCTCCAGTTTTAGATATTTAAGTTCCTATAATTGAAAATGAGGATTGGGTTTCTCACAGCCACCTTCCCTCCACACATACTTCCCTCGTTCTGTCCTTCCTGTATCATTGTATGTTTGGCTAAATTCAGTGTTGACATAATCATGACTAAAATATCCGTTGTAGCCGATCCACACAGTGCTGTGATTCCTTTCTAACAAAACCTGCTTCCCTGGTGTTAGTTTGTTCCATTTTATTTGTCACCAATGGCCCTCCAAAGCCCTTGGTGGAATGAGTGGGACCTTTCAGAATGAGCGGGTACCGGCTGGTCCTGGGCCAGCTGCAAGGTCCTTCCTGGCTGGCCTCTCACACCGTCCTGAGGATCACCATGGCTGTTCCCTGTGTCGGATCCCTTGTGTATTGATCCTTTTCTTTCTTGATTTACTCCTTCCTTTTGATGGGATATATTTCCAAAAGTTTCCTGAGGAGTGTTTTTAAAGAACATTTTTTGAGACCTCGTGTTCTTGAAATATTTTTACCCTCACAGCATTCCTGCTCAGAATGTTGAAGGCACTGCTGCACTGTCTTCTTATGTTTTGGTTGAGAAGTCAGGGTTTGTTCTGGCTCCTGTTCCTTTGTGGCTGGGATCTCTTTTTAAATTCCCGTTGTAGCCTGGCTGGTATGGCTCAGTGGATTGAGCAGCAGCAGCCCATGAACTGAGAGGTCCTGGTTTGATCCCCGGTCAGGGCACATGCCTGGGTTTCAGGCTCGATCTCCAGTAGGGGGCGTACAGGAGGCAGCCGATGGCATGTTTCTCTCTCACATCGATGTTGTATTTTTAAAAATAAAATTTCTGTTCTATAATTTCACAACGATGTACTTTAAAATTGATCTTTTGTTATTCAGTGAGCTAGACATTGGATGGGACTTAGAGTCTGATAGTGTCCTGTGTTATTTCTTTTTCTAATCCTCACACGAAAATATTTATTTCTTTATTTTCAGGGGTTGGGGGGTGGGGAACACATCGATTGGTTGCCTCCCGCATGACCCTGACCAGGGCCAGGGATTGAACCACAACCGAGGTACGTTCCTTGACCAGAATCAAACCCTCGGCTCTTCAGTCTGTGTGCCAATGTTCTATCCCCTGAGCCAAACTGCCCAGGGCCTATGTTATTTCTTAGAAACCCCAGCCCCCATCATTTCTGTTCTTGTTAAAAGTTTGGTTTTATCTCCTGGTTTAATTCTTGAATTTTTTTAATCTTTTCCTTATTTCAGTACATTTATGACATTTTGCTCTATTTTCTTGATCATCTAGCTTTTTTACCACAAAATTTTATTTTGCCTCTCACTTTTCATTCTTAATTCCTGAGTCCTCTTGTTTAACTCTGAATTGGCCTGGCCTCTTCTACAGCCTCTTCTTTTGTTGTTGTTGTTGTTGTTGTTAATTTTCAACTGAGGATATTTTTCCATTGATTTTTAGATAGAGTGGAAGGGAGGGAGAAAGAAACATTGATATGAGAGACACAATGAGTGGTTGCTTCCTGCATGACTCCAACTGGGGCTCGAGATCAAACCTGCAACCCAGGTACGTACATGCCCTTGACAGAGAATCAAACTTTCAACCCTTCGGTCCACAGGTCGGTGCTTTAACCACTGAGCAAAACCATCCAGGGCAACAGCCTCTTCTTTTCTACTGATGAAATGTCATCTGTCTCTCTCAGAATGATAGTGGTGTTTTGAAATTTTCCTCTCTTTCTACATTGACTGTTTCCTCCCAGTTTCTTTGTGTGTTTTTCTGTCTTTTCTACCGTACTCATACTTCAAAGGTCTGGTTATTTTTGGCTCTCTATTCCTATTTAAGAGTAGGCCACTAAAAGAAAAGGCTGATAAGAGTTCTGTGTGTGTGGTGGAGGAGTTGTTGAATAATAGACTTCACTGTATGGGGATTGGATAGAATGCCAGTGTTTTGTTGAAGGATACCGTGGATGTCAGTGTCTGGGTGTATACTGTTGGGCCTGTGAGTTTCCTGAAAGAAGTCGTCCGATCTCCAGCTCAGGAGTGTGTGAGCCTGGCCAGGGTTCTGCGAACTCAGTGAGAGTAAGGGCCTGAGGGTAGACTTCAGTTACTCACTTAGGAACATTTGCTTTCAGCCACTGTTAACTCTGAATCTAGGGTCCCTTTCAGGTCTGAAAATTAAAGATCTTTTCACAATGCAGGGTTTCAAAAAAAATCATTTTTTTTTAAGGCTTAGAGCTGGAGAAGTTGTGTGCCCCGTGATGAGAGAGAGGGGACAGAGAGGTGACTGCTTCTACAAACTTGTCAGTGGTCTCCTTGATTTCTGCTCAACCTTGAGAGCCACCTATGTTGTTAATTTCCCAGGTCTTTTTTGATTCCCTGACACTATTGTTGCTGGATTTTTAGTTTTTCTTCCTTTGTAGCCACTTAGTTTTCATATTTTGTAGTGGGCCAAGTCAGATACTGCTTTTTAGCAGCTAGTATTTTGTTAACATCACGTTAGTTTTTATTGTCTCATCTGCAGCTCATTCTTTGGTTCTGTGGGTTTATATGTGTGAATTCCCACTGCTGTCATTCTAGTGAAGTGTGGGGAAGGAGTCAGGTAGACATGGATATTCACTCTGCCATCTTTAATTGGAAGTCCCCATCCATTTGTAGACCCTCTTCTTGAGCTCTGCCTCCTTCATGTCTTTTTGGCAATAAAAATGCAAAATGTGCCCTGGCCGGTTTGGCTCAGCGGTTAGAGCCTCGGCCTGCGGTCCTGAGAGACCCGGGTTCGGTTCCCGCTAAGGGCACGTACCTCGGTTGCAGTTTGTCCCCGGCCCTGGTTGGTTGTGTGGGTGGCAACCACTCGATGTGTTCCTTTCACATCGATGTTTCTCTCTCTCTCTGTTCCTCTCTCTCCCTCCCACTCTACCTGAACAAAAAGTGGAAAAATGTCCTCGGGTGAGGATGATTAAAAAAAAAAAAAAAAAAAAAGTAAAATGTTCTGGGATGCGGCATTGCCAATTGGTGCATCTGCTAAGGTTCTGTTCCCTGAAGATGGTTTATCGATGGTTGGTGTTCTTCTAAATTGATGACTAACTGTTTCTTCCTTTGTTTCTTGACCTACATACTTTAACCTTAAAACATTCAAGAATAATTTCACATGGATGACTGAGGAAATGACTCACCTCTGATTTATTAATAAGCATATGTATCCAGCCTGCACAGACTACGTAGGTCAGGGGCAGGGAACTTTTTTTCTGCTAAGGACCACTTGGTTATTTCTAACATCATTCTTGGGCCATACAAAATTATCAACTTAAAAATTAGCTTGCTACCCAGCTGGTACGGCTCAGTGGTTGAGCGTCAACCCATGCACCAAGAGGTCGCTGGTTCGATTCCTGGTCAGGGCACATGCCCAAGTTGTAGGCCAAATCCCCAGTGGGAGGCATGCAGGAGGTGGCCAATCGATGTTCTCTCTCATCGATGTTTTTATCTCTCTCTCCCTCTCCCTTCCTCTCTCTCTAAAATCAATTTTTAAAAAAATTAGCCTGCTATATTTGGTGAGGCGTGTGATGGTAGCTGGTATTGATTTCGCGGGCCAGACATTCTCCACCCCTGACGTATGCTTTAAATTAAGTTCTAGTAACAGTTTTGCACTGTATCCTTTATATGAGCAAAGTAATACAACCTGTTTGCCCAAAGGGAGTTTCGTGATTGCATGTACAGGGTGTGTATTCTTTTTTTTCAACAGTTGCACACTGACAAGAAACAGATCAGCGTTGGGTTCATTGGCTATCCAAATGTTGGCAAGAGCTCTGTGATAAACACATTACGCTCCAAGAAAGTGTGCAGTGTGGCCCCCATTGCAGGTGAAACAAAGGTACATCTGGTTTGAGGGGGTCTTGTTTACTTCCAAGTATTTTATTTCCATGGAGGGTGATTATTTAGTAATGGAGATTTCTGTCTGCTTCTCTTGAATGAAGACTACCATTGAAGGGTTAGTCTCAACATAGTAGTTTGAAATGTACCAAGTGAGTGGTTTCTGCCCATTTTGATAAGACTGAAAGTACTTTGTGTGCCACTGGGTGGCTTTGGCATCGTTTGGTAAGTGCTGTTCATATTTAAGTCAATATTTTAAATGGTAACTGCAACCTTTTACCTTGAAACACAAAGTTAACTCAAGAATATTTGATGGATTAAGAAAGAAAGCTCATGGAATATAATGAACATAACAGTCGGAGGAACAGGGTAGACCCAGAGGACGTGGAAGTAGGACACAGACTGACAATCCTCAGAAGAGGGGCCGAGGGGGGAGGGAAGAGATAAACCACAGAACTTATATGCATGTATGTATAACCGATGGACATGGACCACAAAGCTGGGGATGAGGTGGGAGGGATGGGGAGGAGGGCGTCAATGGGGGAAAAAGGAGAAACATCTGTAACAAAAATAAATTAATAAAAAAATATATAGGAAAGAAAAAGCAAGCTCAACAATAGGGTAGATGCTGGTAGTTGGGGGTCGTACGCTGGAACACAGAATATTTGGAGGGCAGCATGGTTCTGCTGAAAGGAAGAGAGGCCAAGCAGCATTAAGCTTCCAAGAGTGCTTTTAAAATCAGGGCAAGGTTTCCTGGATGTTATTGCACAGTACTGGACGGGGATCCTGCCTCTGCGGCAACCCGAGACTCCTAGCTGTTGGAAACCACGGTACACTCTGAAGGGCCTGGTGCCGGCACTAGTAGGAGAGGCTTCGTAGCTTAGTTACTCCACAGGTGGCTTCTCAGTGCCTACCCCCTTCCCCTTTCATGAGCATTAGGGGTTTGTGAAATTAGACTGCTAGTGTTTGACCAGGGAAGTCTCTGCCTTTTTTCTGTCTCAGGTCTGGCAGTATATTACCTTGATGCGTCGGATATTCCTTATCGACTGTCCAGGTGTGGTTTACCCCTCTGAGGACTCGGAGACAGACATTGTGCTGAAAGGAATTGTGAGTACTCTGGTCCTCCCAGGCTCTTGATTGGCCTTTCAGGGAAACATTCTGTGGGGAACACTGGAGACCTTTGCTTTTCACTCCTTCAGAAGACGGTTTGGGATCAAGCTGTCTGATCAAAGTTTAGGAACATGATGCTGAACAGGGTGCCCTTTCCATTCCCTTTAAGCCTGTTCAAGGAGTTAGTGGGACCATGGGCATATCTGGTTAATGTCATCCCACAAAGAGTTTGTAGTTTACACATAGGATCCAAAGGAAAGCAGGGCCTGTTTATGTTTAGCGATAATTCATCTTCGTGGGTTTATGGGTTGAGTCATTTTGGAACTCAGTCATTTCCTCACTTGTTTCTGAATACAACTGAAAACTTTAACTGGTTCCACTTAACCTTAACCAGTGCTGCGGGCTATACATCCTGTGCACGTTCCTCCCCTCCTCTCTCAAGCTGTTTCGTGCTCCTGGTGTGCTGGGATTGGCAGGCTTTTAACCATTTCTGCAAATGAGTAGCACGAAGCATTCCAAGTTTAAACTGTTTGTGGAAGCCACTCAGTTAGTTTGTGGTGAACTGGGATTAGAGCCAAGCCCTGGGCTCCGTGGCTCTGGCCACCTTTCTGTGGTGCTCCTTCCAGCCGACCACATCCAGCACCTCGGAGACGAGCTCCTGCCAGGCCCCACTCGCTGTGGTTTTGAAATTTATTTTCAGATATTGTTACAAGCAACACTCGGAACTTCCCTGCTTCCATAAGATTTGTAAGCAAGAGCTTTCCTATTAACATCTAGGTTCAAGTTGAAAAAATTAAGACTCCTGAGGACCACATTGGTGCTGTACTTGAACGAGCAAAACCAGAGTATATCAGCAAGACATACAAGATTGAGTCTTGGGAGAATGCCGAGGACTTTCTTGAGAAGCTAGCTTTCCGGACTGGAAAGCTATTAAAGGTGAGCCAGGCTTTGCTAGATTTTAGATGGGGACATCCTGCAGGCTTGTGTGTGTGTGGTCTGGGCCTTTTGTCTGAGCTGTGTGAGCAGCGTGACACTGGGTGACAAGTAGATGGTGACGAACAACTGGGAGCGTGGGCGTGGCTCCAAACCAGGGGGTGATTCTGCTCTTTGAATTTAATTGGGAGTTTTTTCTGTGACATTTCAGGGCGGCGAGCCCGACTTGCAGACTGTGGGCAAGATGGTTCTCAATGACTGGCAGAGGGGCCGCATTCCTTTCTTTGTCAAGCCACCCAACGCAGAGCCCCCTTCCGCCCCCGAGGTAAGGACAGGGTGGGCTCTCTCTTGGAAAGCAGTTACTGACCTAGGTGTGGTGTCTCGGTTGCCTTTCTTTACGGGTTAGGTATTTTAGCCTGGTGTCTCCCAGTCCAGAGTGCCATCACCATGACCTTGTTGGGGGGTGGCATCTGGAGACCAGAAAGTAGCTATATGGTAGAAGACTAATTTTTTTTTTTTTTTAATCCTCACCCGAGGACATTTTTTCCATTTTTTGTTCAGGTAGAGTGGGAGGTAGAGAGGGAGAGAGAGAAAGAGAGAAACATCGATGTGAAAGGGACACATCTAGTGGCTGCCACCCGCACGACCAACCAGGGCCGGGGACAAACTGCAACCGAGGTACGTGCCCTTTGCGGGAACCGAACCCGGGTCTCTCCGGACTGCAGGCCGATGCTCTAACCGCTGAGCCAAACCGGCCAGGGCAAGACTAATTTTAAATACCAGTCTTTATGGCCTTGAAAAACAAGGGCTCATTAAATATAAGTGTTTTTCTGGTACCTGTGTCTTTTTGACGCTTGAGGAACAGAGGCATTTCTAAGATTCATTTCTTTTAACAGACATTTACTGGAGCCAGCCATGGGCAGGCACAGGGGACGAAGGAGTAAATAACACAGCCCTTGTCGTAAGGACGCTCTACTAGGTGGGAGAGGAGGGTGGTACAGTTGATACTCTGAAAGAAGTCTGAGATTTGGGGCCTCTGTACCGGATTGAGATGCTTCCCTGCTGTTCCACTTCCCTCACCCCGGCAGTGGACTTCTGTTGGCTCCAGCTTTAGCACTTTATTTTTCTATTCTAGGATATTTTTTTTTATCCTCACCCAAGGATATGTTTTTTATTGATTTTAGAGAGAGAGGAAGGGAGGGAGAGAAGAGAAAAATGTGAATGTTAGAGAAACCTGAATTCGTTGCCTCCCTCGCACCTCACAGCAAGGGATCAGACCCACAACCTTTTGGTTTACGGGGTGATGCTCCAGCCAACTGATCCACCCCTCCAGAGCTGTTTCCAGGATCTTTCCCAGAGCTCAGCCAGCCCTCTTGAAGAGATGACTTTCTTTTTTAAAAAAATATTTTTATTTATTTTAGAGAAGAAGGGAGAGGGAGAGAAAGATAGAAACAGCAATGAGAGAGAACATCGATTAGCCGCCTCCTGCAACACCCCCCATTGGGAATCGAGCCCACAGTCCGGACATGTGCCCTGACTGGGAATCGAACCGGCAACCCCATGGTCCATGGGTTGATGCCACACCGGCTGGGCTGGAAGAGATGACTTTAAGTTTTGCTTTCATAGCTTTTATTGAGCTTTATTCCTGGAGTTTCAGATGTCAACTAGAAATATCCTGTAGCAAAAATGTATTGCCTGTCTCCTGTGTGCCCAGCATTCTTCTGGGTACTGGAGGTACTGCAGAGATAAGCAGGCAAGTCTCCGCCCTCCTGCGCAGGTAAACGCATATGCATATGTATGTGTATATAGTATATGCCAGTGGAGGAGTGTGTGGTTTTTTCTGATACCAAATATATTTTGTTTTTCCATACCGATTCTGCAATTCCTTGACACGTAACTCCCAGAGACCCCACAAGTTAAGGTCTCAGTCCCACAAGGCTGCCCCCACTTCAGATGCCAGCTACAGATGGGGTTCCCAGGCTACCCCCACTTCTGTCCACCTGACTACAAATTTAAGGTGTATAATTTGCTAAAACAAAACAATGGAATTCTGAGAAGTGCTTTACTTATGATGACCGATTTATTGTAAAGGTTACAACTTGGGAAGAGACACATGGGACAAGGTATGAGGTAGGGGGTGGCATGGGGCACCATACCCTCCTGACACATGTGTTCATCAACCCAGAAGCTACTGGGGTTTTATGGAGGTTCCACTACATAGGTGTGGTTGATGAACTCATTGGCTGTTGGTGATTGAGCTCAGTCTCCAGCCCTCGAATCAGATGCTTGGGCTTGCCTGGCCAGTGTGTGGCTCCGTTGGTTGAGCATCATCCCATGCACTGAAAGGTTGCTAATTCGATTCCTGGTCAGGGCACATGCCCGGGTTACAGGTTTGATCCCCGGTCCGATTGCACTTGGGAGGCAACCTGTCAGTGTTTCTCTCTCTAAAATCAATTTTTTAAAAATTTACAAATGCTTGGGCCTTCTGGTGACCAGTCTTCATGCTGGAGAGGTCCCACCTTGAGGCATCTCATTAGCAGAAACTCTGGTGTGGTGGAAAGGGGCTTTTGTGAGTAACAAAAGACACCAATGTCCTAGCCATTTTGGCTCAGCGGTTAGAGCATCGACCTGTGGACCAGAGAGTCCCGGGTTCGGTTCCCGCTAGGGGCACGTACCTTGGTTGCAGTTTGTGTCCGGCCCCGGGTGGGGTCATGTGGGTGGCAGCCACTCGATGTCTCTCACATCGATGTTTTTCTCTCTCTCTCTCTCTCCCTCCTACTCTATCTGAAGATAAATGCAAAAATGTCCTCGGGTGAGGATTTAAAAACAGACACCCTTGTCTACTTAGAAAAGTTCAAGGATTTTAGGAGCTCTTGTGCCAGGTCCTAGCTAGGGTCAGAGATCAAGTGGGTATTTTTATTGTACTGCGGGGAGATGGAAAACAGATGAACACTTGGAGTGTTGGTTGCTATGAGGAAAACTGAACCTGGGGAAGGGTGTGTGGGAGACGGGTGCTGGTGTACATACAGCCTCAGGAAGTGGCATTTTAGCACAGACCTTAATGATACGAGGCAGGAGCCACACGAATGTCTTGGGAGGAGAACATTCTAGGCAAAGGGAGCAGAGCACCCAAAGCACCTGAGGCGGGAGAATGCCCAGTGAGTTCATAGTTCTGACGGGAAGTCATGGGGCTGGAAGGAGTTGGCAAGGGTGGGCGATGTGGCGGGAAGCCACAGGCGGTGTAAGTTAGGGAGCTGCCGGGTCTGAGCAAGTTTGGCACCGCTCTCCTGTGAGCCTGTGTGGAGACAGTGGGGTCCTCTTGAATTCTTCCTCCATGTCTTGTTACTGAGTTTAGGTAATGAGTTCCCATACTCTGATTTTCGTCTTTTCTTTTTCCTTTTTTTTTCGTGGTGGCAGAAACCCCCTTGAGAATCCAAAAGCTAAAGAAGTCACTTCACTACAAAAATGTACACAAATATGCATACACATTTGTATATAATTTCCTGAATTTTATGGATTCATGATTTATTTAGTACTTTTTTTGGGAAAATCACTTAAGCTCTGAGTTTCAGCTGCAGAATGAAATGGGACACGTGAAGCACGTACTTCGCTGCGTGGTCGGCTGAAACAGGCCGGTCGTGTCCGTGTTCCTGCTCCTTCGGAGCTCGCCGTGGACCTCCTCCTAGATGTCTCCCTGGTGCCTCCCCCTCGCACTCCACACCTGCCGAACCAACGCTGCTTTCGTTCTTACGTCGTCGTGTGTGCAAATTTTGAATGTGCTTATCTCCACAACCCCCATTCCTTGTAATCCTCAGGGAATCTTACCTAACAGTAAATAGGTGATTGGTAATAATGATGAAATACTCTTACAAGTGGGTTCTTCCTTTGGAACTGCAGATAGAGGCCTTGATCCGATGCACATTGGCTTACAGTACATGAGGGATATGCTCAAAAATGGGTGTTCTCAGTACTCCCCTTAGTCCTGAGAAGAGGACTACCTCATTTGAGAGCATGGTATAAATTCAGAAATCCAGTTTTTATTTTCTGATTCTATTTCTCTCCCCCACCTCCACCCTTTTTTTTGCCTGAATAGCTTGCAGCCTCGTCATCTTTGGAGGCTGCCACAGAAACAACCCAGAACAACCCAGAGGAGAAAATCACAGAAACTGTAGGTGAGGAGCCAGAATCTGTCATTGAGAAGGAAAAGGGAGAGAACAGTCCCTGCGATGCCAGCTCAGAGATGCAACAGATCCTTGCCCGGGTTCGGCAGAACTTCGGCAAAATCAACGTCGTGCCTGCGTTTTCTGGGGACGACCTGGTTCCTTTAGAGATGTCAGATATCGACGAAGAGCTTGTGAGCTCTTCTGCAGAGGAGGAGGAGGAGGAGGGACAGGAGCAACAAGGAGGCGACGATGAAGAGTATTACCCAGAGTCCCAGGAAGAACACGTGGAAAACGACACCAAGGCAGTGATTAAAGCCCTGGATGAAAAGATAGCTAAATATCAGAAGTTTTTAAACAAAGCCAAAGCGAAAAAGTTTTCAGCGGTCAGGTATTGTTTTCATCTCTTCACGAATTGCATTTTACTGCTTTCTTTCCAAGAAACTTGCTATGAGGAACTGAAGTGATGTAGTTACGGGATTGGGGTGGATTAGGGGGTATTGCCCACATTTTTTTTAAAAAATATTTTTTCTTCATTGATTTTAGAAAGGAAAGGAAAGGCAGAGAAAGAGAAACATTGATGAGAGAGAACATCGATTGACTACCTCCTGCGTGCCCCCCACTGGGGATATGGGCCCACAACGTGGGCATGTGCCCTGACTGGGAATCAAACCTGCGACCTGCGTGCATGGGTCGATGCTCAACCACTGAGCCACACTGACTGGGTTTGCCCCCATTTTTAAAAAGTGATGTTATATTTTTAAAGTTCAGCCCCCTAACATATGAGAAGCTGGTTGTCTTTTAGAAATGCCCGGGAGCTGCAGAACTGCTGGCGTTGCCGTCTGCCAGTGGCGGTGCGTGTGAAGACGAGTGGGTTGTCCTGAATCCGCGAGGCCGTCACAAGTCAGCATGTGACTTGAGCAGTGGAGGGGAATGTCTGACAGTTTCATTAGTTTGCTTTTCTGTTTCAGAATATCCAAGGGACTAAGTGAAAAGGTTTTTGCAAAATCTGAAGAACAGAAAACAACAGCTGAAGATGTGGAAGATACAGGTAGAGTTTATGTATCAAATCATTTATATGTGATTGCATCTTTAGGAAATCTAAGTTAAATTTCCAAATTATCTTTTGTACCATCATTATCCCCATAGTTATTTACATCTGGCAGGTTACCTTGGCTACACAATCTACAATACAAATTGGATTATCTGCTTTTTAGTCTTCGTGTTTCTTAGAATTAAATTGGTAATTCAGGAAAGTTACTCTTCAAAAGGGTACATTATTAACCTTATGATTTAAGGGTGGGTCTGCAGTCAGGTTTTTTTTCCCCTCCGTGGGCAGGGTGGTTCATGCATTTATTTTTCACTCCCTTGGACTAACAGCTTCTCAGTCTAGAGTGTGTTTTCATGACAGTTCGTGCCCTGACATGGCCCGTGCGTCCCTGCTGGCCTGGCGCCCTTCCAGTCTTATCCTGCTCTACTCTGCGCTGGGCTCACTGCACTCCACTCACTCTGGCCTCTTCCTTCTTCCAACACATCAAGCTCATTTCCACCTTAGGATTCACAGACACTTGTTGAATAGAAAATTCCTGTTTCTTTTGTGTGTGTGTTCAATGTTTCTAGCACCTGCCAAAAAGGGAAAGAAGAGGAAGGCACAGAGGGAAGAGGAGCATTCAGACAAAACTCGCAAGACACTTACGTCTAAGGAAGTACGTGTTTTTGTTTTAAGTATCTTCCAGGTCTAGAAAGTAGAGAGGAGAATCGCAGTTCTTAAGCTGCACTTTTTCTGAAACTAGTGGTCTAGAGTTGAGTTTAAGGAACCCCAGTCCTAAGTGACCTAGTTGAGGGCAGGTAAATAGGATCAAGAGTTGGACCAATGATTGAAGGTCTTGAGTTCATGTCTTATGGTTAGAGTTTCTGATTGCTGTCCTCAGATGTAGCCTGTCATCTGGAAGCATCTGTTGGTTTTATGTGGCCCCAGGGAAATGACACATGGTGAGTGGAGCTGTTATTAGGCAGATCACTGCCCCTGTGAAGTTAGCTGTGTAACTGGACTCTTCAGAGCTGGAGCGGGCCCTCTTGGCAGGTGGAGAGCTTGTTGTGAACCCTCCCTCGCTAGCACTGCCTGCTTCCATGGTTGTGGAGGAAGCATGGGAACGGAGCACAGAGAAACAGGCCTGTTTGGTGGTTTTCTGTGTCTGAATGGTTTGCCTTGTTTTGCCATTTTTTACAGCGGAGGCGGGCAGCACGGAAGCAACAATCCAGAAAAGTTGGTGTCCGCTACTACGAAACACACAACGTGAAAAATAGGAACAGGAACAGAAAGAAGACCGATGACTCAGAGGGACAGAAACACAGACACAAAAAATTCAAGCATAAGCAGTGACAGTTTAAAAGCTGTTTATTAAATTATACAAAACTATGCTGTTAGAAACTGTTTATTTTCTTCATGCCCGGTTGGCATTTTTAAAGCCACAGTGCATTCGTTCTGAGGTTTGACAGGCGACACCATTTACCAGTGCCAGTGAAAATAGAACGTCCCCTGCCGCATGGATTTCAGCGATGGAGTCCATTGGCACTTCCGACACGAGTCAGCCCTCTCGGTTCCTCCAGGGTGAAACTGTCACGTAAATGTCTGACAGAAACAAGGATGAGCTCTATGAAATGGGACGTGTGGTATTTCATTTGTACTGGCAATTAGTAATTTGGAACAGAAGCTGTTCGGAATAGAAGAATATAAAACAAAATTTCAAGGATGTAGTGTACATGGCCTAGGCTTTAAAATGTGAAGAAAAGCTACAGCAATTTCTGTGGTCCCTCATTCGTCTGGCAGGTGCCAGTTGGGACACGCACTCTACTGTCAGGAGTCGCAGCACGTAATCTCGGTGACCCGCATTCTTGCACATGAAAACGACAGAGCACAGACAGGTCATAGGGGGTCTCAGAACTCCTCAGGGCCCCAGACAAGGGTAGGAGCTGCCACTTCAAATTGGAGTAGTGACGGGTGCATTTGACTCGGCAGACGCAGCTCTTGTCTGGCGGACTGGAGTTCTCCAGGGAGCCTTGAAGCCCTAACCAGGACGGGTGGCAGGTCAGGGCGCCACTGCAGAGCCGTCTTCACCTCTCCGGGGGAGTGCAGAGCACGTGAGACTTGCCAGCTGAGGGAGTGTTAGTGAAGTCACTCAGCTTGCTGCCCAGCCGCACCCAGGGCTGCCCTGAACTAAAGGTGTTTGTAGTCTCCGTGTAGTCTGGGCCTACGAGACCAGAAGGGTCCTGAGCCTCCAGACTCGGAGCTGAACTTAGGAACAGTAAAATGCAGCTGCCTGCAGGCCATAACCTGGTCATTAATAATTCGAACTGCATGTAGGGTTTGGGCACCTCTCCTGTTGTTCATTAAACTGAGCTAGTTAGAGGGGGTGTAGGACCAGGTTTAATTTTCTGTAGAAGAAAGGGAACAATTGGTGTTGGGGTGGAAATGAGATGCAAGCAGCTCACAGTGGACACTGATGTGTAGTTCTTGCCAGAAAACATTTACTTTCTTACAAGCCATGGGTTTGACTCTGCCACCACCTGCTCACCTAGGCAGTCTGACACTGAGGAGGAAGGGTCCAGGTGACTTGCCGGCGGGGATCAGACAGCACAAACCCCATACTCTAAATTGAGCTACTAGGACTCTGTTGGAGCAGGGATGATGGAAAGACATCAAATAAGGGAGAGATGGGCCAGAGGAGCCCATGTTAAGGGACAAGACGAATTGTGGACCAGAAATGTGGGGACAGAAGCAGCTTCACTCGGCAAGTACAGTGATGGGAGCACTTTCTTCACCCAAGGGACACAGTAGAAAGGGGTGGATTCTAAGTCTTACTATTTGAGTCGGCACATCCCAAGGCCGGCCATATACTGAAACTGGGCTACATCACCTTCCATTGCCCAGCCAGGAGCCTGGCTGCCAGACTTAGGTGTTTCATGACACTGGGCCAATGGTGTGACTTCTGACAAATGTGTTGGTGGTGATCAGGGGCGGGTATGGCTTGTTCGTTCAGGAAACTAGCTTTTTATTAAAAAGGGCTTACGATGGGGGAGTAGTGCTTGTGCGACCCATATGGAAATTATCACTTCTTTGGTGCAATAATGCCTTCCAGTTGGGCCTGAAAAACAAAAACAAACTCCATTAATATTTGAAACTTGCAGTCTAACATAAATAACCAAGAGGTGAGAAAAGTCTCTGGGAAGGATGATCCCAATGCTGCCACTCCAAGCATTTTTTCCCCTTCGTTCCCAACTCCATATTTTCTAGATTAGCTGGTTTCTGGCTTGGCGTAGTCTTGCTGCGTTAGGAGAAACCAGAGCTGTCCTGGTTTCCATACAGTAATGGCTCAGTGCATAATATAAAGCATTGAAAAGGAAATTGAATAAAAGTTGTTGAAATAGTGGTTTTTCATGGCTCAGATTTCAGGCCTAAATATGTCTGCTATGTTAAACTTCGGGATCCTGGGAGCTGTGTGTTGGGACAAGAGGTTTGGGAAAACAGCAAATTTTCAGCCACTGAGACAATTGACACCCAATTAGAGAAAACTGCTACCAGTGAGTAGCGCGCTGTCAGTCTTACATGTAAAGCCGAAGACACTTGGGAGTCATTTGCTGTTTCTTTGGCAGCCAGAAACATAATTTACTATCATGGTGCATGGACAGATCTCTAAGTAGGTCTATCCTGGGGACTGCAAACACTGCTTTACTTGCAGTGTGGTTTTGAGCCAATAAAAATAACTCACTTCTAAGGAGTACTTCACCTTGGGGATTACAAGGTCGCTTGCAAATGTTAGATGCCAAGCTCTTCTGCTTTGCTCTTGCCGCCAGTACTCCAGGAGGAACCGAGGAACTTGGGCTTATGATAAAGGAGTGTGGCAGATAAGGGAGGCAGCTTCGGAGGCTGCTAAGTAAACGTGCACCTCTGCTGGTGAACTTTCTAGCTTTTCGTTTTTGTTAAACTCCGCAACAAGAAAATCTATGTTATCCTGCACTGGCTGTTAACACAAGCCCTTCTTTATCTCAAGTGCCTGCCTATCTTGTTTTGCAGTGCCAACAAGCCTGCCAGCCTCAAGAATGTCAGCTTTCTATGAGACTAGGGAGGAGAGAAGAAAAATTCAGGGACCACTTCTGTTCTGGCCAGGGCCTTGGGAGACAGCCACTTGGGAGTCAGGAGGCCATACAGCCAGAACAGTGGTTGTCAAATGTTAGCATCAGAATCACCTGGAGACCTTGTTGGAACAGAATGTTGGACCCCAACCCCAAAGTTCCCGATCCAGGAGATCTGGGGTGGGCCCAATCATCTGTATTCCTAACAGTTGCCAGGTGATAAGGATGATGCTTGTCTGGAACCCAACCCGAGGACATGCTTATTGATTTTAGACAGAGGGGCAGGGAGAGAGAGAAACATCAATTAGTTGCCTCCCATACATGCCCCGACCAGGGACCAAACCCACAACTTTTCGGTGTGCAGACGACACTCCAACCAACTGAGCACACCAACCAGCGCTGGAACCCAACCTCTGAGAGCCTTTGGACCAGACAACCTGGAGTTTCAGAGGCCTGGCCCCTGCCCACCCCTCTTCTTACCTAGCCCTGCTCCCCTTCCCTTCAGCTCAGCTGGATAAAAGTATATATCCGCAAGAGTGCTTTGAGGGAAAACAGGTACACCGAGTTTCTCTGACCACACACCTGGGGAAGGTTTCTGATTTGAAATGGTTCTTCCCTCTCAAAGGGCCTTCCCGGCCCACCCCAAATGCAGGGCCTCGGAGGGGACTGAGTGCAGGCTCAGATGACCAGCACCCATGGGAAAGAAGTTCCATTTTTTGCCATATCCTCCTCTCCAGAAGATGGGCAACCTTCATCCGAGAGGGGAAAACCTCCGCTGGAGAGCCAAGCTGGGGGGCATGGGGATTCAGAGTTGTGATTAGAGCCTCCTCCAGAACCGGATGGATGGAGAATCTGGGTAATGACTCTCATCCTCCCCACCCCAAGTCAGCTTCCGTTACTCCTGGGCAGCACATGTGGACAAGTATTTAACACCATCCATAGGAAAAGGAACCGAATGCCTGGCCTGCGCGACAGGGAGGGCAGGTGGGCGAGCACCTCCACCTGGGCCTGCGCGACCATTACCTTCAGCTGCTGGTTCGTCCGCTTGAGGAACTGAATCTCCTCATTGTGCTTCTTCTCCTCCACCTGTCTCCTCTCACTCTCCCTCTTCTCCGTGGCCTCACACTTTGCCTTCTGCTCGTTCACTTGCCTCTCCAAGTCTCTCTTTTCCGTTTCTAATTCTGCAATCTAAGGACAGAACCCCCAGTCATCCTGGGACATTGCCAAGGGGGGCGGGGGGGGGGGGGACTTGAGTGCCTGGGTGGAGGGGACCTGCAACACAGCTGTCCAACCCAAGACATTGCCAGGGTCTGTACTGCCACCCTGTGGGAGGTCAGTGCCTGGCATGGCACGTCCAAGAGGAGACAACCCTGCCATGACCAGGCTGGCCCTTACACTCTGAACCAAGGGTCCTCACTGAGGTGATGGAAAGCACCCTAGGAGGCCAGAAGTTAGTGCCAGAATGACAACCACGTGGCCCCGAGACAGAAGAGTGATAGGGCCAAGGCTCGTGTAAACCCCACTCACTTTCCTCTCCATGTCTGACTTCCCCTGCTCAGCCTGCAGCGCCTTTCTCATGCCAAACGCCACGCTGCTCTCATACAAGGTCTGGTAGGCAGCGATGGTCATGCGGATCTCGTCTCGGACTCGCAGCAGCAGCAGCCCCCTCTCCGCACAGTTGATGGTGACCTCACGAATCAGCTCATCTTCCAATGCACACATCGAGGTCAGAGAAGGCAGGCAGGAGGGGAAATGCACCGTTTCTATTGCAAACCACCCTTCCTACTGGGAAGGGTGCTAAGGTGTGTCCTCCTCACTTGGAGACAGATCTCAGCAAGGGGCCTTCAGTGGTCCCAGGAACCTTGCCATGAAGCCACTGCTCTGAACTTGGCACTTGGGAGGATAGGCAAGCCCAGGGCAGAGGGAGACACGCCCCAGGTTTGTCTGCAGCATGAGGCCCCTCTCTTCCAGCCTCAGCCAAGACCTGGGTACTATTAAAAGAAATGCGACTTTTCAACTTGAAGATGGTGGGTGCTTTAAAGCAGCTGGGAAACCCTACGTGTCTCCTTGGCTGGACTGGTTTGGGGCTGGAAACAGCATCGTTTAGAGCTGGCCCACCCATCCCCTCCATGAATGCTGGCCTGGAGGGCCAACCATAATCACACTCAGTGCGCAGGGAGCCCGTGGCCCCTGCGGCTGCCTCAGGGTTTGGAGGTGGTTTGCGTGTCTGAGTCCACATGGGCCAGTGACATTGGGCTGGAGGACAGCCACTTCACACTGGCACTTGAGGAGGCAGAGCTTAAATCCCCGTGTCTGTCAGTGAACTACAAATTACTCTGAAATGTTTTCTGGACCAAGGGCCAGATACTGATGGATGGATATAAATATAAAACATTAATTTTTCTGATTTAAAAATTAACACACGCTTGCCCTGGCCGGTTTGGCTCAGTGCTTAGAGCATCTGCCCTCGGACCAAAGGGTCTCGGGTTTGATCCCGGTCAAGGGCACGTACCTGGGTTGCAGGTTCGATCCCCAGCCCAGGTTGGGGTCATGCAGGAGGCAACCAAGCGATGTGTATCTCTCACATCAATGTTTCTCTCTCTCTCCCTTTCACTCTATCTAAAAATCAATGGAAAAATATCCTCAGGTGAGGATTAACAAAAATTAACACATGCTTATTATAGAAATCTTTGAAAAAACAAATATTTAAAATGGAAGTTCTCATTTACTCCAAACATCTGCTAAGAGATGAGGAACAGGTTGTCAGATTGACTGGTAAGTGGAGGCACTGGTGGGAGAGGTGGGGCTGGGGGGAGAGAGTGCGTTTAGCAGATGCTGCATGAGACAGGTAGAGGGCACAGGTGACTCCAGGACAGGGTGGGCTCCAGCTCAGGGATACTCAGAGCTCGGGGCTGTGCTGAAGGGGAAGGGAAAGAGGCAGTAGAGTACAGTGCACCCTCCCCCACTCCCCAGGCCACTCACCAAAACACTGTGAGTAGAGCTCCCTGCGGACAGGGCAGATGCCAGTCTCCCTGGCCTGCCGCTGCTGCAGCTTGAGGTCCAGCTGTTCCTGGAGGTGCACCACATCCATCCTGGTGCTGGGGGTGCTGGACACCTGCTGGATCCATAGCTGTGTGTCTTCCACCCACTCCCTGCAGCACAGACACAGCCAGGCTGAGCGAAACCCACTACCAGAGAGGGTCCTCAGGACATGAGTAGAGATGGCCCTTTGAGCTCTCTGCCTGAGCAGGAATGAGGGGCAGCTCTGTCACCAACCCACCAGAGTCCTCCCTCCCTCCCTCTTCATTGGGGAGTGTGCAACTCCAAAGCCATAACCACTAAGCTGCTCCTTAGGGCCCCTACCTTGGGATTGGGCAATCTCCACTCTCCTACCACCCTCTGTGAAATTATCACCCATGTTCCAGATCTTACCCTCCTAATGTGTTAAGGACAAATTTATGGTTGTTGCTTGATCTGAACAGAACGCCCAGTGGGAATTGCCCACTGACTTGTGGGGTGGAGACACAGGGCACTATATACCTGTGCCAATCAGAAAGAGGCAATATGTATACAGGGAGGAGGGGGAGTTCCTGAAGGCGTGTAGCCCCTCATAGTAAACCCTGTGTCAGAGGCAGGGCCAGGTCTGGAATCATGAGGCGGGAGCCTAAGGGCAGAACCTCCATCAGGGAGAGGACGTCCATGCATTGGTGGGAGGGAATCCACAGAGGAATCATCCCCTCCCCTTTTTTTGACTTCCGTCTCAAAGGAGATTGCAGCCTCTCCTTTTTTTTTTTTCTTTATTGATTTTTAGAGAGAGATGAAGGGAGAGGGAGAAAGAGACAGAAACATCAATGAAAGAGAACATCGATTGGCCGCCTCCTGCATGCCTCCCACTGGGGATTTGGCCCACAACCTGGGAATGTGCCCTGACTGGGAATCGAACTGGCGACCTTTTGGTGCATGGGTCGACACTCAACCACTGAGCCACACCAGCCAGGTGCAGCCTCTCTTTTCATTGTAGCCTTAAAAATTGTGCTGTCGACTTATTTCATAAAATAGTTGAAAAGGCATGTCAGACAGTGATACATGTAGCTGCAGAAGAAAGCAGTGGGGTAAGAGGATCATGAAGGGACAAGGTGCTCTTTTATAAGGATTCTCAAGGAAGGCCTCCTTGAGGAAATGGCACCTGAGCAAGACCTGAGTGAAGCAAGGAAGGGAACCTGGGGAAGAGTATCCTTGGCGGTAAGAATAACAGTTGTCAAGGCCCTGAGGTGGAAGAGTGAAGTGCTTCAGAAGTAGCCAGCAGAGGCTCCTGTGGCATTAGCATAGTGAACATGAAAAAGCGTAACAGGTGATAAGATCACAGGTATATTGGGGCCAGATCATGCCAGATCTTCCAGATCACTGTAAGGACTTTGGATTTTCGTCTGAGTAGAATGGGAAGCCATTAGGGTTCTGGCAGAAGCCTGGCATGATCTGGTTTATGATTTGGGGGCTGTGTGGAAGATAGATTGTAGAGGCAGAGTGGAAGCCAAGTTTTCGGATGGGAGGCCACTGCAGTGGTACAGGTGACAAACAGTGACTACAAACAAGATGGTGGAAGCAGAGGTGGTGAAAGTGGTCAGGTTTGGGATATAATTTGAAGGCAGAGCCAAAAGAAATTGATAAAGAGTAGAATTTGTGATGTGAAAGACCAAAGGGGAGGAGAGGTGGCCTGAGCCCCTAGTAGAAAGAGAAGACTAGGGATGAGAAGGTTGGGGGAAGGAAGAAATTGTGAGTTCAGACATGTTGAGTTTGAGGTGTCTATTAACATCTTCATGAAGGTAATGAGGAAGTAGTAGAATATATGGGCCTGGCGTTTAGAGGGGAGGACAGGGCTGGAAATATACATTTGGGAGCCATCAGCATACAGATGGTATTAAAAGCCATGAGCACTCTGGAAATGGGGTAGATGGAGAACAAGGTAGACCCACTTTCCCAGAATCCAGCCATCGGTAAGCTCTAGGAGTTCTGAGACACTGGGAGGAAATCTCAGCCAGGAACAGAGACAGCATACCTCTTTCCACATTCCCAGGTTCTGGGATGCAAGAGCCTGGGCCTTCTAGCCGCTACTCTTGCTTTTTTTTGTTGTTGTTGTTTTTACCTTGGGGGCAGGATGGCATTCAAGACTTCTTCTGCCTGCTTTGTAGGATCTGGGACACAGGAAGTTGAGGAGAGCTTGGTCTTGGGTGGCTGTGGGACTAGACCTGAGGGTCCAGGTTGCTGGGGACTGACTTTCAATGGTCGAGCCTGGGAAAAAGGGACAAATTAGGGCAGGAGGTGATTCAGACACTAAGCTCCACACATTCTGGCCCTTGCTCCAGATCTCCCACACACCCTTCCCCCATTTCCAGCTCACTTTCCCCATCTGTCTTCTCATCAGAAGTTATGTCTCAGAGCTAAAGGGAGCCATGAAGAGTCTCTGGTCCCACCCCAATCCAATGCTTGTATCTCTTTGAACCTATGTTTCTTTTTAATTTTTTTTCTTTATTGATATTAGAGAGGGAGGAAGGGCAAATGAGAGGGAGAGAGAAACATCGATGAGAGAACATCAATTGGCGGCCTCCTGCTTGACCCCCACTGGGGATCAAGCCCACAACCTGGGAATGTCTTGACCGGGAATCGAACCGGCGGTCTCCTGGTGCATGGGTCGACGCTCAACCACTGGGCCACACCAGCCGGGCTTGAACCTATCTTTCTAGCCCGGGTGCTCAGGCCTCTGCTTTCACTACCAGATCTATTATTGGACCTCCCTACCATGAAAAACAGCCCCATTCATCTCCGTGACTTCTTTCCCCATCCTAAATCTACCCCCTTGAGTCGCCCAACATCCAGGCTTCTGGTGCGGCTCTCCCACCCTCCTTTCCGCATCCCAATTCCCTTTACTTCCAGTTGCTTCAGCCTCCATCCCTCGGGACTCCGCATCCTCAGGGCGGGCATCTGTCTTTCCCCGACCGAGCTTCCGGGCTCCCCCGCCCCCTGAGACCGGTCCTTACCTTAGGGCTCCGTTTCTCCGTGTTCCGGCTCACCAGCACCGGAGTGTCATACTTGAGCAGAGAGTCCGCGGGGGGTATCATGGCGACTGCGCGTAGCCCAGCGGAGGGCCCTCCAGGCCCGGCCTTGTTTACCGTCACTATGGAAACCTCTTCCTCTAGCCTTCAGGCATGGGCGGGGCTTCGAAGTTGGGCGGGGCCCGCAGCGCTGGGGTTTCTGTCTGCGCCGCCTTCCGGAGACGTTCTCCTGCGCTCAGCTGGGCGGGCTTCCAGCTGCCGGCTCGCTCGCGTACTCCTGGAAGCAGGGAAGGCAGAGGCTCGAGTTCCTGCGCCGCGCCTAGCTCGCGATTTGAATGAGGTGGCAGATCACCTTCTCTGACCCCCTATTTTTCATCTGCAGAGTGGGAGTCATAGAGGAAGGCCTCTGGAGTCCCCAGGATTTAAAAAGCATTTGTTTTTAATTAAGTGGGGAAATGACAACATAACGGTTCAAGAATAGAGGGCCAATGCTACTAATTTGCCCAACCACCTATGATTGCATTTCCTTCCTTCTTTCCTTCGTATTTCCAAACGTAAATGTAAACACGATTTGCGCACAATTTTGTAACCTGCTTCTTTCGTTTCACGTCTGGGTCTTGTTTTGTCATAATCAAGTTTGTAGATAGCATTGCAAATGGTGATATGACATCCACCAGGTGGCTAAACAATTCCCTAATGCTGGGTATTTAGGTTGTCTCCTTGTTTAGGGATTACTAATGACGCGGCAACAGCCTTGGGCGTACCTTTTCCCCAGAAGTTTGTTTTTGAAACTTAAAACCCCCGCCACCCGGGCCGCGTCACGACGGCCCCGCCCACAAGAGACTCGTGGTCACGTGTCTACCCTCTGCCCCGCGAGGGTTTCTGGGAGAGCGTGCACCCCAGAAGCGGAAGTCCGAGGGCCCCGCACGTCATTTCCTTTCTACGAGCGGGGTGCAACGGACGAGTTTTCCCTTCGCTCCGCGGAGATCTCAGCATGAAGGAGGTGAAGAGCGAGCGGGAGCGGGGGAGCCGGCGAAGGCACCGGGACGAGGACGTCGTGGCGGCGGCGGCGGCGGTGGTGGTGAAGCAGGAGCGCCTCAGCCCGGAGGCCGCGCCTCCCGTTCACCGCCGCCAGGACTCCTCCGGTGGCAGCGCGTCCCCGCCCGCCGGCGAGCCCGGCCGCCCTGGTCACCGCGGGAACCGAGCCCAGAGACGGAGCCGGTGAGTGGGAAGCAGCCGGGGTGGACAGGGCTAGCGTTAGAAGCACACCCAGGATGCCGAGCGCAGCGGCTTGGACTTCAGCCTACGGCGGTGGAAGTGAGCCGGTGATGCTCGTGTGATTGTTTACCTGTCACTGGCGTTGTAGCTGAGCGTTAAGGGCCTAATGGACAGGATCCCGCCCCTTCTCTGTGTGCCCAGCACTAAGCTGAGTAAGGCTCAGGGGATAGCAATGATTATTTAAGTTGAAATGAAATGTTTTCCCCATCTGCCTGCAAGTGGAGTGCGGGTGGTGTCTTTCCAGTTATCTGCCCCAAAAGGTTTCCACATCGAGGGCCTAGGGGATCTACCTGATAGAACTTCTGGGAAAAAATTGTCTCTTGCTAGACTCGTTTATTTGTTCATTCAACATAGTTTTACTGAATATCTATTATGTGCTAAAGACTGCTCTAGGTACTGAGGCTGAAAGGGTGAACAAAATAGATGGTTAGTGTTCCTAGGTAGCTCTCAGTTGATTAGAACTTGTCCCGATCCACCACGGTTTCTGGTTTGATCCTTGGTCAGGGCATATACAAGAGTCAACCAGTGAGTGTATAAATGAGTGGAACAACAAATCGCTGTCTCTCTCTTTCCCCTTCCCTCTCCCTCCTCTCCTCCTCTTTCCTCTTTAAAAAAAAAAAAAAGGTAGATGGTTATTACTCTCTGGAATTGATGTCCTCCAACCCTAAGATAAAATAACTAGCAAATAAAGAAAATAGTTTCAGTTAGTAACAAATGTTAGGCTATAGGTTAAAACAGTAATGTGATAGAGATTGGAGGGAAGTAGGAGAAGACCTCTCTGAAAAGGTGACATTTGAGCTGAGACCTGAATGGTAAGACTAATCCAGCCTTGTAAAGGGTCCAGGTAGGGGAAACAAATGTGAAGAGCTTGTGTTGGAATTGTGATTGTTTGTTTATATATATATGTATGTATATAATTTACCGGTTTTAGAGAAACATTGATTTGTTCCATATATTTATGCATTCATTAGTTATTCTTTTTTTTTTTTTTTATCCTCACCCGAGGACATTTTTCCATTTTTTGTTCAGATAGAGCGGGAGGGAGAGAGAGAGAGAGAGAAACATTGACGTGAAAGGGACACATCGAGTGGCTGCCACCCGCACGACCCAACCAGGGCCGGGGACAAACTGCAACCAAGGTACGTGCCCTTAGCGGGAACCGAACCCGTCTCTCTGGACCGCAGGCCGATGCTCTAACCGCTGAGCAAAACCGGCCAGGGCTCATTAGTTATTCTTGTTGTGTGTCCTGACCAAGGATGGAACCCAAAATCTTGGGGTATCGTGATGTGCTAACCAACTAAGCTACTGTTTTAAAAAGAAAAGAAAAAAAGTGTAGTGATCAAGGAGAGTAGTTGGAATGAGATAGGAAAGAGAGGAAGGAGACAGAGCTAGAGGACTTGCTGTTGAATTGAATGTGATAGTGGAGGAGGGGTGTGGAGAGCTGTTGATGAGGAAAAAAAGAATCAAGGATGACTTCTAGATTTTTGGTTTGAGGAGCAGGGTGTATGGTGGTGTCACTTACTGAGATGGCAAAGACTGAGAGGGGAAAGGTTTTGAGGGGTTGGGAATCAAGAGTTATCTTAAGTGAGAGAAGGTTTGGTAGGCAGTTATGTCTGTGGGTTGGCAACTCAGGGGAGACGTTAGTCTAGGAAGGTGAAGCTCCTGACAACTAAAGTGTGAAAAGCAGAGACCTTCACAAATGTGGTGTTTGTGTGGTAGGTAAGCCTGATATTTGAAAGTAATTTATATGTGGGGAGGGAAATGGAGATAAAATCCTGTGTACCATTCTCTTAACAGGTCTCCAGCCAAAAAGAAAAAGTCTTCAGGGAGAAAAAGCAAGTCTCCTCGGAGTAATAGAAGCCGAAGTCCTCACCACTCAACAGTCAAAGTGAAGCAGGTAAGTGGATTCAGGTGTTTTGATGCTCAGTCCAAATCTAGAGCCTTACCATCATAGCTCAGGTGTTGTGTACGTATTCACTTGTACCTGCAGAGGGCTTTTCTCCAAACTTGGTGGGCTTTTTCCCTGCTTGTTTTGTTAAATGAAACTTTTTATTTTGAGATAATTGTTGATTGACATGCAGTTGTAAAAATAATACAGGCATGTACTCTTTGGTGAAGACATTTTTGCATTTATCTTCAGACAGAGCAGGAGGGAGAGAGAGAGGAAAAGAGAACATCGATGTGAGAGAGACTTATCGACTGGCTGTCACCCACACAACGCCAACTGGGGCCAGGGACAAATTGTAACCGAGGTACGTGCCTTTAGCGGAAACTGAACCCGAGTCTCTCTAGTCCACAGACCGACGCTCTGACCATTGAGCCAAACTGGCCAGGGCCAGCCATATACTCTACCATGTTTCTCTTGGTGGTGACATCTATACAGTCAAGATATAAAACATTTTCATCACAAGGATCCCTCATGTTGTCCTTGTATAGTCACACTCACTCCCTTCCCTTCCCACTTTTACCCTCATTTCTGGCAACTGCTCATCTGTTCTCCATTTCTATAATTTTGTCACTTCGGATCTTACATGTCTTTTTTTATTTTTATTGATATTAGAGAGGAAGAGGGATGGAGAGAAAGAAACATTGATTGGTTGCCTCCTGTACATGCCCCAACCTGGGACTGAATCCACAACCTGGGTATGTGCCCTGACTGGGAATTGAACCAGGACATTCCGGGTGCATGGTATGATGCTCCAACCAAGTGAGCCCCACTGGCCAGGGCAGAGCTTACATATGTCTTAAAGTGTATTCCTAGGTATTGAATAATTTTTGTTACTGTTGAAATGAGGTATTTTAACATTACTATTACATTCTTATTTTTGGCATAAGAGAAAACTAGCTTTTTCTTTACACGTTTATTCTGTACATGACTAGTTAACTCTCTTTGTTAATTCTTTTTTCTGTATGTGTCCCCCTTTAAGTTTGCCTGCAAGTACTCATGTTTCTAGGGCTCTGAACATGGGCTTGCACTCTAGAGCTATAATTGGGCAACAGCATGGGATATACAGTCAGTGTGGCCTTGCACGGAAACAGCCACCACTGATAACCTTATTTCTGTGGGACGTTTTGCCCTTGGATGCCAGACTCCAAATCACACATGACTTTTTGAATGCAGCTTGTTCATAGATTGTGGACTGCCTTGAATTTACTGAATCTGTTCAAATTTCAGGAACGGGAGGATCATCCCCCCCGGAGAGATCGGGAAGATCGGCAGCACCGGGAAGCATCAGGACAGGAACACCGGCGAGCTAGGAACAGTGACCGAGACAGGCACAAGGGCCACTCCCATCAGAGGAGAACCTCTAACGAGAGACCTGGGAGTGGGCAGGCTCAGGGACGTGATCGAGACCTTCAGAACCTGCAGGCTCAGGAAGCAGAGCGGGAGTTTTATAATGCCCGAAGACGGGAGCATCGCCAAAAGAATGAAGTTAGTACCAGCGGTAATGAGTCTCAGGAGCTGGCTCCTCCACCTGGTGGCAACAACAAAAACAAAGAGGTGCCCGTTAAGGAAAAGCCAAGCTTTGAACTTTCTGGGGCACTTCTTGAGGACACCAACACCTTCCGAGGTGTAGTCATTAAATATAGTGAGCCCCCTGAAGCACGTATCCCTAAGAAACGGTGGCGTCTCTACCCCTTTAAAAATGACGAGGTGCTTCCAATCATGTACATCCATCGACAAAGTGCTTACCTCCTGGGACGACACCGCCGAATTGCAGACATTCCAATCGATCATCCCTCTTGTTCAAAGCAGCACGCCGTCTTTCAGTATCGGTAAGTACATTTGGAGAAAAACTCAAGTGTGAGCAGGAGCTAGTGTCTTAAGTTAGGATTACTAAGTTTTGTGTGCATGCATGTGCAAAAAGATCCATACCCCTCATAGCTAATGTTCATCTTAAGAACTATTCCTCTAACTGCCCTTTGAATAATCACTTATATTTGTTTAAGAACATTGAAATTGGTGTTGGGAATCCTGCCACTGCCATTTATCAAGTATTTGACCTGGGACAAGCCACTCTCTGGGTCTCAGTTTCTACCTGCCTCACAGGGCTATTATGAGGGTGAAATGGAAATACAATTGAGAATGCCTGGCTTATGTGTTGGTTGCATCTGTATCTTGACAGTTTGCATAGTGTACCTGTTATTGTTTGATCCTTACAACAGTCCTGTGATGCAGATCACATGGGTACTAATATTCCCATCTGACAGGTGAGAAGACTACAATTCAGCAGAGCCAAGTGACTTGCCTAATAAATGATCACAGTAGTAGAACTCTGGCTCCCTTATCTCTGAAGTCCACATCTGCTTTATTTCCATTGGGACAGGAGATAAAATAAATGGAAATATAGATGAAAGAAGCATTGTATTAATTGCAAATAACAACAAAGATGTATTTTCTGAACTATGGCAAGAAGCCTTGAATTCTGCATTTTAAGCTTATATTTTATTTTTATTGATTGATTGATTTTAGAGAGAGGAAGAGGGTGGGGGGAGAGAGAGAGAGAGAAACATCAAATGTTCCAATTAGTTATGTATTCATTGGTTGATTCTTGCATGTGCCCTGATGGGGAATCAAACTACCAACCTTAACATATCAGGACAAACTGTTCTCACAATTGAGCCACCTAGCTAGGGCCTACATTTTTTTTTATTTTTTTATCCTCACCCGAGGACATTTTTGCATTTTTTGTTCAGACAGAGCGGGAGGGAGAGAGAGGAAGAGAGAGAGAGGGAAACATCGATGTGAAGGGACACATCGAGTGGTTGCCACCCGCACAACCAACCAGGGCCGGGGACAAACTGCAACCGAGGTACGTGCCCTTAGCGGGAACCGAACCCGGGTCTCTCTGTACCGCAGGCCGACGCTCTAACCGCTGAGCCAAACCGGCCAGGGCGCTAGGGCCTACATTTAAGCTTTTGATATACCATGAATTTCCCACCCATCAGGTACCAGTTCTCACCTTTTTACTAAGTATTATTTAACTTGCTCCTAATTTCTAGGTTTAAGGCCATGCCGTCCCCTTGATTTCTTAGAGTTTGAATTTGAACTGTGTTAAAGCCAGGTTATTGACCATATCTAGACTGTGTTAGCAAAAAGCTGGGTGATATGAGGCAGGATTTGGCTCATAGTTTTCTCTTTTTCCTTTTGTATTGAATTTATTGGGGTGACATTGGTTAATACAATTATATAGGTGCAGGTGTACAATTCTAATTTTTTTTTAATCCTCACTTGAGGATATTTTTCCATTTATTTTTAGACAGAGTGGAAGGGAGAAAGGAGGAGGAGGAGAGAGAGAGACACATTGATTGGTTGCCTCCTGATGACCCCGATTGGGGCCAGGGATCAAACTTGCAACCCAGGTACGTGCCCTTGACTGGGAATTGAACCCGAAACTCTTCAGTCCACAGGCTGATGCTCTAATCACTGAATAATACAGGCCAGAGCTCAGGTGTACAGTTCTATAATATATCTTCTGTATATTGTATTGTGTGTTTACTACCCCAAGTCAAGTCTTCTTTCATCACCATTTATTCCCTCTATACCCTCCTCTACCTACCCTCACCCCCCTTAGGTTTTTCTCTTTTATCTCTTCTAGGCTTGTGGAATACACCCGTGCTGATGGGACAGTTGGCCGCAGGGTGAAGCCCTACATCATTGACCTTGGCTCAGGCAATGGAACGTTCTTGAACAACAAGCGCATTGAGCCACAGAGATACTACGAACTGAAGGAAAAAGATGTACTTAAATTTGGGTTCAGCAGCAGAGAGTATGTTCTGCTTCATGAGTCCTCTGACACCTCTGAAGTAGACAGGAAAGAAGATGAGGATGACGAGGAGGAGGAGGAAGTATCTGACAGCTAGCAAACTAATAAACAACCTGAACTCATGAGAGACCTTTCCTTTCTGCGAAGGCTTTGTGATTGACTCAAGAGCACCGTGGTGCTCTTTGTAACGCCTCTTATTGCCTTAAGTCTTTCCTCGTTTGCTGACCAGCTTGTGTTATAATGTAAGAAAACTGACTTATGTTTGTTTGAACTTTTTTTTTCTGTGGCCCATTAGCCACTTGCCTGTGGGCATATGTTTTCAGAACAGTCTCACCAACACATCGTGTTTTCATAGAAGCATTGTGGCTTTAGTTGGTGCTTTCAGAACTGCTGCCTAGGAAACTAGAAACCCTTGGCTAAATGGGAATTGTGGCTTGTTCTCTTGGTACAGTTAACTTTATTTATAGGCTTTGTGGACTGAGTTTTTGTTTTTGTTTCTGGGGCAAATCCCTTAACAGAACTTTTCTTAGCTTTGGTTATCACCAAAACAGCCTCCAGTATATACCAAAGCTTTGACTTGGTTGAGCTCTTGAGTCACAGAAGTTGATTTTGCACTTCTTTTTTTGGGAATTTACCACATGACCTCATTATTAAGTGTTGGACTTAAAGAGATGCTTTACGGAGCCTGCTTAAGCATTTGACTGTACAGGAAGATCATGACTACTGCCAGTGGGTGCTGACTTAATGTCACGGAAGGCTGAAATGATCAAGGATCTGTTTCCCGTGAGAGAATTCTGATTTCTCCATGGAGCATGTACATAACAATTTTGATCATCTTATGTTCTTCAACTTTGCATTTTTATTCATATGACCTCTTTTCTTCCTCTTTTGAAAAACATACTATCATTTAGGTGGCAGGGTCTTTGCTTTATTCTCACAACATATGTACATGTCTAAAGGAGGTTGTGTAGTTTATGTATTTCATCTTTTTAAAAACATTCAGAGGTTGTATTTACCTTCCCAAGGCTGGAAAGCATGGGGATTGCCCAATTTCCACTAAAGGAATCTGTGTAAGTAGAAAATTCATAACTGCTTACATATATAGTGTGTATATATGTATATATATAATTGTGTGTGAAAGAGCTGCATACTGATTTTCACATGAGAATGTTTTGTGATGTAAATGTAATACTACATTATAGGCAAAGGCCTCCCTGCATTTGAAGAGCAGGTTTTCGTTTATATGTATTTTTGAGATAAAATAATAATAATAAAATTTGTAAATATAGCCCCATCTCTTGGCAAGTGAGTGTTGGTCCTACTGAAGCAGCAGTGTTTTCTGAATTGGCAGTGAAGGGATTTTCCTTCCCAGAATAGTCAGAGTTGGGGAAGAATAGTCATAGGGGGCCTAGCAATTTATCCCTGTCCTCACTAATTCACCCTCAGGTGGTGATGGGGGTGTGGGGTGGAGAGAAAGGAGACATGATACAACTCAATCATTGCTACTGCTAACTATTCCTCTTGGGTTGAAACTTAGTATACTATTAGATTGTCTTCTATATGTTGTTTTTCCATTAAGGTCTCATACCCATGTGTACTTAGGGGAGCAGCTGACTAATATTTACTCAAAAAAAAAAAAAGAAAAGATCCTATTTGAAGAGTGAACACTTAATAAGCTTAGTAAGATGAAAGGTTAGATGAAGGGAAGCTATAACCAGGTAAGAGCAGTTACCATCCCCGCACTGTGTTCTACATGGGTTACTGTAATGGCTCTTTTTTCCTATTTTGGTATGTGCCATAGATCACATATTACATATGTGCATGTCTAAAAGGTGGGCTTTATTGTGATGGATTTTTCTGTTGATCCAGACTGATGATGGTTTTGTCTTTTAGGGATTAGGCACTTATCTGGCATCTCCCTCCAAGGCCTCCTTGTGCTATTACTGCTTCCTGGAGGCGTTGGGCTTTGCTTAAACACCATCCTGGTGGGCACTGTGATAGATGACCATTTTGCCTACATTTTTCTTTTTGTTTTTTTTATCCTCACCCGAGGACACATTTCCATTTTTTGTTCAGATAGAGTGGAAGGGAGAGAAAGGAAGAGAGAGAGAGAGAGAAACATCCACGTGAAAGGGACACATTGAGTGGCTGCCACCCGCACAACCAACCAGGGCCGGGGACAAACCGCAACCGAGGTAAGTGCCTCTAGCGGGAACCGAACACGGATCTCTCTGGACCGCAGGCCGACGCTCTAACCGTTAAGCCAAACCGGCCAGGGCTTGCCTACATTTTTCAATAAGAAGTCCCAATTGTGTAGTAAACTTTTGCTTCCTGGGTTAAGAAATTCATCCAAGTATCTAGGAAGGTGCTCCCCCTCCTGTTTTCTTTTCCTTTTTTTAAAGAAAGAGGATTAAAGAAAAGACATTATCCCTCTCATCTCCAAAGCCAGACATTACAGCAGGCTTCTCATTTGAAGTTGACATAATCAGAAAGCTTTCTTCTTAAGTTAATTTATTGCTTAGAAACTCATGCTCATCTAAGCTATTTGCAGCTTCTTTATTTCCTACCTTTTCTCCACCCTGTTTGGTTTATCTACAAGTCATTGTCAAAATCAAGTCATCTGTAAAGCAGCGCTTTGCTTCTGGGCCTTTCCCAAATCCTCTTTGGTAGTCTACATTTCTGCAGAGGTATGGGACAGAATCCAGATTTTCCCCATCAAGCCCTTTCCTAGTTATCTTGTTCTCTTATTCGAACATTAACCAAAGTCAGCTCATTAAGTGCAGCTGGTGATGTAACTTTCAAATACTTTTATTGTATCCTGGTGATAAGTGAAAGAGTAATCGATTCCGATAACTGAAAATTTTCAAAAATTGTATTATGCCCGGCTGGTGTGGCTCAGTGGTTGAGTGTTGACCCATGCACCATGAGGTCACCAGTTCAATTACAGACAGGGCACATGCCCAGCTTGTGGGCCAAATCCCCAGTGGGGGACGTGCAGGAGGCGGCCAATCGATGTTCTCTCTCATCAAAGTTTCTATCTCTCTCTCTCCCTAAAATCAATAAAGAAAAAAAATTTTTTTTCTTTTTCTTTTTTTTTTTTTTGGTATGTGCCCCTAGCAGGAACCAAACCCAGGAGTCTCTGGTCCACGGGCTGTTGCTCCAACTGCTGAGCAAAACCGGCCAGGGCAAAATATTTTTTAATTGTATTATTGTATTGAGCATGTCATTATACAATATAGCTTCATTTCAAAAGGCTTAGAACTTACATATTTCAGGTTATCATTTGATACGGTGTTTTTTGTTTGTTTTTTAATCCTCACCTGAGAACATTTTTCCATTTTAGTTCAGATAGAGTGGGAGGGAGAGAGAGAGAGAGGGAGACAGAGAGAGAGAGAGAGAGAGAGAGAGAGAGAAATCAATGTGAAAGGGACACATCGAGTAGCTGCCTTGCACACGACCCCAACCAGGGCCAGGGACGAACTGCAACCAAGGTATGTGCCCTTGATCGGGAATTATACCTGAGACCCTTCATTGTATGGGCCAAAGCTCTAACCACTGAATTGCACTGGCCAGGGCAAATGATTGATATATTTTCCATTGATTTTTAGGTAGAGTGGGAGGGAGGGAGGGAGTGAAGGGGGGAGAGAGAGAAACATTGATGTGAAAGAGGCACATTGGTTGCCTCCCACATGACCCTGACTGGGGCTGGGGATCAAACCTGCAACCCAGGCAGGAACCCTTGACTGAGAATTCAACCTGCGACCCTCTCGTCCATGGGCCAACACTCTAATGGCTGAGCCAAACCTGCCAGGGCTGGTTATATATAAATTTTTTTTTTTATCCTCACCCGAGGACATTTTTTGATATTTTGTTCAGATAGAGTGAAAGGGAGAGAGAGAGAGAAACATCAACGTGAAAGGAACACATCGAGTGGCTGCCACCCACACGACCCAACTAGGGCAGGGGACAAACTGCAACCGAGGTACGTGCCCTTAGCAGGAACCGAACCCGGGTCTCTCCAGACCGCAGGCCAAGGCTCTAACCGCTGAGCCAAACCAGCCAGGGCTGGTTACATTTTTTAACGTCTTTCTCCTTGGGTACATTAGTGGATATGAAGAATGTAATGATATGACATTAATCAAAGCTTATAGGTGACACACTCAACATGCCAGCAATGCTTACTTGTGAGCCCACAATGTTCCTGGGTATGTGAGTTTATATCAACTGAAAAGGATACTTGATTTAAATTAAAGCTTTGGAATTGAAAGCTTCATTCAGTCTCTTGGGTGAAGTTTCTTGTATCTATATCAAATGAAAAACAATTTTAAGACAGTTGATTTGTTCACATGTACTCTAAAGTTAAAGTGAGTTAATTCACTAAAACAACAGTTGTATAAGCTTACTATGCTAGCATTTGGCTTACAACTGACAGTTCGAAGCAGGGAGCAGTATTATGGAGGTGGGCTGCACTGTAGGCAAGAGATAGCATTTAAGAGAAGTCTTAGAGACTAAGTGGATTTTGAACCAGTATTACAGGAGGGTGTTTTTTTTTTGTTTTTTTTAATCCTCACCCAAGGACATTTTTGCATTTTTTGTTCAGACAGAGCGGGAGGGAGAGAGAGGAAGAGAGAGAGAGAGAAACATCGATGTGAAGGGACACATCGAGTGGCTGCCACCCGCACGACCAACCAGGGCCGGGGACAAACTGCAACCGAGGTACGTGCCCTTAGCGGGACCCGAACCCAGGTCTCCAGGAGGGTGTTGTTTCAGACTGAGCAGTCCAGGGGAGAGCAGGACTAGAATGGAGGATATGGAAAGGACCTTATAAAATTAAGCTGTTTAGCTGAAGGCTCATAGCAAATTAGTGGTAGAGCTAGGAACCTCAGTCCAGTTCATTGGTCTTTCCTCTGGAGTGTCACTTTCCACCTCCCTAGCAGAGCTTAGTGGAGAGACTTGAGAAAAATAGGTTGTCCTATTCATAGGGGGTTCAAGGAAATCACAGTGGGTGAGATTTTCAGGGGTAGAGAGTGGTTCAGGCAAATCCTCCAAGTCACAGCCAGAGCTCCTTGGAAATCATTGATTCATAGAAATACACAAATATTCAATAATTTGGTGCCTAAAAAGTGGTATGGACCGAGACCTCAATAATAAAACCGGCTAATATGTAGGAGCACTTTCTACATGAGCACAGTTCTAAGCATTTTACATGTACACTAATGCATACTTTAACTCATTCCTCATAATCCTATGAGGCAGGCTTCTTTCCTTGTTCCACTTCTTTCATTACAGATGGGAGAACTGGGGAACAGAGGTTGCGATCACAGTGGTTGGTAGGACTGGGATTCAAACTCAGTCCCTCTGGTTTCAGATGCCACATACTTAACCACTGTGATAAACTGCCTCTGACTATGAGATGTACAAGGTCTGGCCCTCGAAGAGCAATGTAACCAGGAGTTACAGACAGTGCTAGATAGAAGCATTGGGGATTATGGAAGGTCAGAGAAATAACATTCAACAAAGCCTTGTAGTAAGGGAAGAACGAGCAGAACTCAGAAGAGGCCAGTGGGGATGAAAAAAAGCTAGTACTCAGAAATGCCTGAGGTGGTAAATTAATGAGGCTTTGGAAGCACTTCCAAGTTTAATTATGGAGAAAGGTGAGGGAGACTTCTGGATTCTGATAATGAGAGACTAAGTTATTTTTCTGAAACCTGCTTAAAACAGCCAAAACTTCTAGATAAAATATAAGCAAAAAAAAAAAAAAATCTTAAATCATCCAAGAATTGACAAATTAGTAAAGTTATCTGACCAAAAGTGAAGATAAACAAGAATCCAGAGAGAAATGGAACATAGATGCCTGGAAACCACATTTGGTCTAGTGGCAACCCCTATTTGATTCTCGTAAATCAGACCTTATCCTAGGTTGCCTGACATAGAAGTCAAGACCCAAAGCCCACATACAGTGGATAGTATAGTAGATGTTGCCTAGAAAAAGCTGTTATGCCAAAGGGCTATAATTTGCAGGATAAAAGCGGATCAGCGCCTGGCTGGTGTGGCTCAGTGGTTGAGCATCGACCCATGCACCAAGAGGTCACTGGTTCAATTCCTGGTCAGGGCACATGCCCAGGTTGTGGGCCTGATTCCCAGTGGGGGGCATGCAGGAGGCGGCCAATTGATGTTTCTATCTCTCTCTCTCCCTTTCTCTCTCTAACATCAATAAAGAAAAAGAAAAAAAGAAATATGTGAAATTTCTCTTTGCAGGGACTTTTAACTTCTATCCAATTGTTTCCAAATTTCCCTCCAAACAATATAATTACTATTTTTAAAAAATATTTTTATTGATTTTTAGAGAGAGAAAGGGAGAGGGAGAAAGAGAAACTGATATGAAAGGGGAACATTGATCAGTCGGCTCCAGGACCAATTAATTATTTAGGGTACTCAATAAAAGGCACTGTAGTTGTGAAAACCAAAAGAAATAACATAACAGAAACTGATTCTCAAAGAGCTTCAGATACTTGAATTACAAGATAAGTATGAAATGTTCACGGTTACTATTTTCTAAGAAGTAAATGATAAGCTTGAAAATACCCACAAGGAACAAGAAATGGCAACAAGTGAAATGGGAGTTATTTAAGAGACCAACTAGAACTTTTAGAAGTGAAAAATATAGTAAATGTATAAAAATCCATCAATGGATGGCTTCAACAGACGTTTGAGGAAGAATTAATGAATTGCAAGACAGGACAAAAGAAATTATCTGTGTACATAAATTTAACAATTTAGATGAAGTGGACCTATTCTTCAAAAACCATTCACCTGATAAGAAATAGATCATCTGAATAGTCCTATAAATATTAAAGAAATTGAACTTGTGATTAAAAAGAAATATCTAGACCCAGGTGGTCATGGTTTCACTGAAGAATTCTACCAAACATTTCAAGAATTAGCACCATTCTCTACCACCTCTGCTAGAAGTTAGAAAAGCAAGGAACACCTCCCAGCTCATTTTATAAGGCCATTATTATTTCGATAACAAAGTCAGATAAGAAAGTACAAAAATAAGCTTACAGACCAACATCCATGAATTTAGCCACCAAAATCCTCAATAAAATATTAACAAATTGAAACTAGCAATATACAAAAAGAATTATACCACACAGCCAAGTGGAGTTTATTTCAGATATACAAAGCTGGTTCAACACTTGGAAATGAATCTATGTGGTCCACTATACCAACAGGCTAGAGAAGAAAAATCACAATCACGTCAATTAATGCAGGAAAAGCATCTGACAAAACACCCATTTCATGATAAAAACTGCCAGTAAACCAGGAACAGAAGGGAACTTCCTCAACTTGATAAATAGCATCTACAAAAACCTTACAGCTAACATCATACTTCATTGTGAAAGATAATACTTTTCTCCTAACAGGGAACAAGTCAAGGTTGTCTGCTCTGACCACTCTTATTCAACATAGCACTGGAAGTCCTAGCCAGGACAGTATGCAGAAAAGGAAATAAAAAGCATACAGATTGGAAAGGAAAATATAAAACTCCCTATTTGAAGAGGAAATTATTGTCTATGTAAAAAACCCCAAGGAATCTAAAAATAAATAAACAAACCCTCCTAGAATTATTAGGAGAGTTCAGCAAGATCCCAGTTTACAAAAGCAACACACAAAAGAAATCATGCAGAATGCAGCAGAGAGAAACAAACAGATTTAAAAGAAAGCGGGTAAACAATATAAAGGATTATTTTATTTAATCAAAGTTCCAGAAGGAGAGAGAAAGTGAGGCAGAGGTATATCTGAAGAAAGCTGAGAATTTCCCAGAACTGGTGAATTTCCAGATTGTAGAAACCTAAAGACTTCCAAGCAAGGGAAAGGAAGAAAGGATAAAAGAAGGAGGGAAGGAAACAGGTTAGTAAGCCAGGACAAGCAGAATAGGGGCAAACAGACAGATAAATGGCTAAGTAGTTTACAACCACCTAGTCAACTGCAAAATATTCTGTAACCAAGGACATTTAAGAATAAATGGTTTAGCACTGGCCGGTTTGGCTCAGCGGTTAGAGCGTTGACCTTTGGTCCAGAGAGACCTGGGTTTGGTTCCCGCTAAGGGCGCGTACCTCCGTTGCAGTTTGTCCCTGGCCCTGGTTGAGTTGTGCGGGTGGCAGCCACTTGATGTGTCCCTTTCCACATCTGTTTCTCTCTCTCTCTCCCTCCCACTATATCTGAACAAAAAATTGAAAAATGTCCTTGGTGAGGATAAAAAAAAAAAAAAAAGAATAAATGGTTTATACTTCTCCCCAATCAGAGGATAATCCAACTAGTGCGGGTTGTCAACAACATCAAAGGACAGATGAAGGGAATAAATCTCATTTGGCCTATCAGCATAAAACCAATGAATATTCTACTTAGCCCCTCCCCTAGGACCTCTCCTAAACTCTCAGTCTTCCTCAAAAATGAAAGTCCCAGCATCGGCTCTCCCTTACCAGGAGCAGTGGAGCTTTCCCCTTCCCCTTTTTCTTCCCCCACCGGGGAGTGTCTCCTAAACTCTAAGGGACCACACGAGGCTTGCAAACTGGGGAGCAATAGGCAGCAGCAGTTCATCCCGGGCTAACCCTGTCCCCAAGGTCTCCTTTTCTCTGACTTCTTAGTGAGCCAAAGCAGCCCAGCCTAGGCTCCCTTCCCCACCTTGTCTCTCCTGTTGCTTCTTCTATCTTAGGCCTTTCCTTGTTTCACTGTACAGCTTTAATAAATGTACCCTAAAAATCACCTGAACCGCCCTGGCCTGTTTTGCTCAGCGGTTAGAGCATCCACCTGCGGTCCGGAGAGACCCGGGTTCGGTTCCTGCTAAGGGCATGTACCTCGGTTGCAGTTTGTCCCCGGCCCTGGTTGGTCGTGCGGGTGGCAGCCACTCGATGTGTCCCTTTCACATCGATGTTTCCCTCTCTCTCTCTTCCTCTCTCTCCCTCCCACTCTGTCTGTGCAAAAAAATGGAAAAATGTCCTCGGGTGAGGATAAAAAAAAAAAAAAAAATCACCTGAACCCATGATGTGAACTCTTTCTCGCATGAGGTCAAGAACCTACAAACTACCAGCTGGCCCACCCAAGTCTAGGTCCCATTTCCCGAAACCGAAGGAAGGAAGGGGAAAAATATATCCTACCTAGATTCATGATAGTGAAATGTGCAGAACCCTGAAAAATGGAGAGAGGTGAGGCAGGAGAAGTAAGTAGGGGCCAAGTGAAAACAAAGTCAAGGCTGGACTTCAATGTTAAAATAGGTAGTATTTAGGTCATTGCTGTACTTGCCAAGCGCAGCCAGACATGAAGTGACTTACACCCCACAGCAACTGTATTGGGTGGGTACCACTATCACCCCCATTTTACAGATGAGGAAGTTGGGACAAGTGGAGTTCGGATACTTGCCCAAGGTGGCACAGCTCAGTGGTAGAAGGATACTGGACAAGGTAGTTCTGGCTCCAGTTCGCCACAGTAACCACTACACTTACATTCCGTAGTTCTTGCCTCTATAGAGGGCAAAGGGAAGCCAGTGAAACGTTCAATCCAGGGGAACGACACATTTGTTTTCCAAAATCAAGTTATGCTGGCACCGCTGTGGGTCACGGATTACAGGCAGCTCAGCGTGGAAACAGGGTGTCTGTTGGAATAACGCAGCCCACAGCAGGAAGGTCCTGGAGGAACGAGGGAGGTGGCGGACAAAAGCAAAGGGGTCAGGCCAGGGGACCTGGTTTCGGACGGGATTGAGGTGTGCAGGAGGGCGAGGATACGCAGGTTTCGGACTTGGGCTATTCGGTGGACAGTGACAGTCCTTCCCCGAGGGGACTAAGGTGGAGTCTGGTTTTGGCACGGTGAGTTTGCGGTGCCTGTAAAGGTAAGTCGTCCACCAGGGGCAAAACTGCCGCAGTACCAGGACCAGAGAGTCCCCACCGGGCGCCTCCAGGCCCGGCGCGGCGAGCGGGAGGCGCAGAGCGCGGCGCGGCCCGCGTCTCCGGAAGCCGCGCGCGCAGGCGCAGTGCGGCGCGGGCGCCCCCTGGCGGGCGGCGGCGCGCAGGGACCGCCCCCGCCCGGCGCCGCCGCTGCCCGCCTCAGCCCAACATGGCGATGCACAACAAGGCAGCGCCACCGCAGATCCCGGACACTCGGCGGGAGCTGGCGGAGCTCGTGAAGCGGAAGCAGGAGCTGGCGGTGAGGGGCTGACACCCGAGGGGGGTTCAGGGGGTCCCCCACGTCTACCCCCGCTTCCCGGCCTCAGCCCCGCCGCGCCAGGCCGTTACTTCGCGGGCACTGCGCGGCGGTCCGGAGCCCGGCGGCCTGAGGCAGGGCTGCGCATTCCGCGGCCCGCCGGCGCCTCGGCTTCCCGGCTGCGCCCGAGCCGGGGCCAGGGGCGGGGGCGCCGGGCCGGGGAGGCGGAGGGGACGCGGCGGGCGGGGGGCGTGGAGGCCAGATGGCGCCGGGGCTGGGGGCTTGCGTGCGGGAGCCCTGGAAAGGCTGGTGCCGGGAGCTTCGGTGGGCGGAGGGGGCGGGCGTGTCGGTAGGCTGTCGGGATGGGTTAGGCTTGCCGGTGGGCTTTGGCGGGGTGGGGTAGGTGGCGGCTGTGGGAGGGGGACCCAGTCATCCAGTCTGGTCTTTGGAGAATGGAGGGACGCATGTCCCTTTGGGGACCAGTAGTAGATCCGTTGAATGGGATTTCCGATGGGCAGGGATGCGGTGTGCTGGGGAATGTCTAGAAGGTGGGAGGCGAGGGGAGCGGACTCTGGGGGGAATTAGGAATTGTGACATGCAGCCAAGGTCCTATGCACCCAAGTGGCTAAGCGCTCCCTGCACCCAGCGTCCAGGTTTGGGCACCTGGGAGGCACATCTCACCTGAAGCTGTCCTTCCAGGTTTCCATAGCAACTGTCTGTCCAGTGTAGGCGGCTTTCTGAGGGGAGGGGAGCGAGTTGGCTAGCACGGGAAGGCTGCTCCCCTTCCAGCCATACCTTTTATGCATGGCAGTGGAGTCCGCCTGAGCCAGGACTCTTCACAGCTGGGTTTCCATGGACCCTGTGAAGTATAAACACAGTTTTGCATGTGTATACATTTTTTCAGGGGACAGGCTCTCTCTGTTTCATTCTATTGTCAAAGGGATCCAACAAGACAAGTCTAGGTTTGTCTTCATCTGCCTGCTACCCCCCATGCCATCCATCTCTGTGGTTTAGTGTATTTGTGCTTGAGTTTATAAGTCTAATAGCAAGATTTCAGTTTTTGTCAGACTTAATGTTTGTATTCAAAAGGCATTATCCAGGGGGAAAAAGGGGGAACGTCTGTAATGCTTTCAACAATAAAGATTTTTTTTGTTAAAAGGCATTATCCATTTACTTGTTTTTCATCTCTCAGGAAACACTGGCAAACTTGGAGAGACAGATCTATGCGTTTGAAGGGAGCTACCTTGAAGACACACAGATGTATGGCAATATTATTCGTGGCTGGGATAGGTATCTGACCAACCAAAAGTGAGTGTCAGAAGCCTATGGTGTTTGTGTTGTGACCTACTAATACTTGTTTTTAGGACTTTATAAGTCTTTGCTAGCAGCTTTGCAGGGAGGCAGTAGTGTGGAAGGAGATTTGGGCTTGAACTTGGATTCTGGCTCATCCTCAGCCTCAGCCTCACTCTCACTAAATAATCCTAAACAAATCCTACATCTGTAGAATAGGGAAAAGACCTGCCTGTGGCACAGGGGTGTGTGAGGCTTAAGTGAAATACAACATATAATACCTTATTTATTTATTTAATTTATTTTTTATCCTCACCCAAGGACATTTTTCCATTTTTGTTCAGATAGAGTGGGAGGGAGAGAGAGGAAGAGAGACAAAGAGAAACATCGAAGTGAAAGGGACACATCTAGTAGGGTCCCACACAATCCCAAACCAGGGCCGAGCACAATCGCAACCGAGGTACGTGCCCTTGACTGACATTGAACCTGTGACTCATTGGTCTTCGAGCCGATGCTCTAACCGCTGAGCCAAACCAGCCAGGGCTCATATAATACCTTATACAGCAGCATTCTATTAGTGTTTTCCACATTTTAATCAGTTCTGAGTTCCACCTTCACAATATTTGCCATACCTATTACCAACTGTACCATGATTTATTTAGTAATAGTATTTTCAAAAACTTTCTAAACTTTTTGAAAAATTTTTAAGTCTATTGAAAAATTGAAAGCGCTCTGGCTAGTGTGGCTCAGTTGGTTGGAGCACACCAAAAGTGGAGGGTTAGATTTCTGGTCAAGGCACGTACTCAGGTTTTGGGTTTGATACCCAATCGGGATGCTTGCAGGAGGCAACCAATCCATGTTTCTCCCTCCCTCTCTCTCTTCCTTTCTTTCCCTTTCTCTCTCTAAAAAATCAATAAAATTTTAAAGAAAGAAAAAAAAAAGTGAAAGAATAGTACATGAGCACTTGATACCCTTCACTGGAATTCACCAATTGCTAGTTAACTTGTTACTACATTTGTTTTCTCTCTCTTCTTTTTGTACAATATATATATATAAACTCACCTATATCTGCATCAATTAAAAAGATTTTTAAAATAGTTATAGATGCATAGGGAGTTATAAAAATAGTTCAGAGAGGTCCCATGTACCCTTCACCCAGTTTTCCCCATTGGGTTTTATGTAGCTATTCTACAATATCAAAACCAGGAAATTGGCAGTAGCACAATGTGTAGCTATAGTTCTATCATTTTTTATCACATGTGTAGATTCCTATAATGACCACTGCAATTAAGATACAGAACTATTGCCCTGGCCAGTTTTGCGCAGCGGTTAGAGCATTGGCCCATGGACCAGAGAGTCCTGGGTTTGGTTCCCACTAAGGGCACGTACATCGGTTGCAGTTTGTCCCCGGCCCCAGTTGGGATCCTGTGCGTGGCAACCATTCAGTGTGTCTCTCTCACATCAACGTTTCTCTCTCTCTCTTCCTCCCTCACTGTATCTGAGGATAAATGCAAAGATATCCCTGGGTAAGGATTTAAAAAAAAAAAAAAAAGACACAGAACTATTCACCACCATAATGATCTCTGTTATGCCATTCCTTTACGGTTGTATCTCCTTTATACTTTGTGGGGTTTTTTTTTGCTAACCCATTCAAAATTAGAAGCAGAGCCTGGGCAGTGTGGGTCAGTGGTTGAGCGTCGACCAAGAGGTTGCTAGTTCGATTTCCGGTCAGGGCACATGCCCAGGTTGTGGGCCCAGTCCCCAGTGAGGGGCATGCAGGAGGCAGCCAATTGATGTTCTCTCTCATCGATGTTTCTAGCTCTCTCTCCCTCTTCTTTCCTCTCTATAAATCAGTAAAGAAAAAAAATATTTTTTAAATTAGAAGCAGAAATTATGACATACTGCCCCTAAATATATCAGCAGTTATCTCCTGAGACTAAGAATATTTTTCTTTCTCTTTTTTTTAATGGTTTTATTGATTTTTTTAGAGAGAGGAGGGGAGAGAGAGAGAAATGTCGATGAGAGAGAAATATTGATCAGCTGCCTCCTGCACGCTCCCTACTGGGGATTGAGCTTGCAACCCAGACATGTGCCCTGACCAGGAATCGAACCGGGACCTCTCAGTCCATGGGACGATACTCAGTCCACTGAGCCACACCAGTGGAGCAAGAACATTTTTCTTACCTACCCACAATTATGTCGAGAAAAATTAGCATTACATTAATAGTATCATCTAATAATATTAATACTAAGTCTTTATTCAAATTTCCCTAATTATCCCCAACATGTTTTGCTACCTTATTTTGATCCCGTCAGAGTTTTTCATTGCATTTGGCTCTAATGTCTCTTTAGTCTCTTAATTTAGGAGGGTCTGCAACATTTTTTGATGGTAAAGTAGTTGTTTATGACATTGTCTTATAGAATGTCCCAACTCCAGATTTTTCTTACTGCGATCTCATGAGAGATACTTGAAACATTTTTGGCAGAAATGTTGCATTAGTAATTTGTGTACCTCTTGGTGTTTACCTCTGTTTCATCAGGAGGCATGTAATGTCAGATTGCCCCATTATTGGTGCTGTTAAGTTTGACCATGTGATTTTTACATTATAAAGTTTATTACTTCTCTTCGTAATTAACATGTAAGTTTGGAGCCTATACTTTGAGGCAGTGGGAATATATGCCTACTCCCAAATTTTTATTCAGTGGTTTTAGTCTACATTGTTGATTCCTATCTGACTCAGTTATTGTATGGAGGTTGCAGAATGGTGATTCCAATTTTACTATTCCTTTTGCATTTGTTACTGGTATTCTGAAAGCAGAGCCTTTCCTTTTTATCTTCTCCCTTTCATCCTCTTTATCTCTGTCTCTCTTTAGTATCACTATAGACTCATGGATTTTTTTTTTAAATTACTGTTGGGATCTAGCACTTTCACTTTTTTATTATAGAGGTTTATTCTTTAAATATAAATTAATTTGTTGCAATGTATACAGAGAGGTGCACAAATCATAAATATACAGCTCAGTGACTTTTCATAAAGCTGACACATCCATCATTTTTTTTCTAACATTTTTTTACATATTTTAAAAAAAATATGTTTTATTGATTTTTTTAGAGAGGAAGGGGGAGAGAGAGAGAAACATCGATGAGAGAAAAACATCTATGGGCTATTTCCTGCACGCCCCCTGCTGGAGATGGAGCCCCAAACCTGGGCATGTGCCCTGACCAGGAATCAAACTGGAACCTCTCAGTCCATGGGACAATGCTCAATCCACTGAGCAACACCAGCGGGCTTTTTCTTTTTTTAAAAAATCCGCCTTGGCTGGTTTTGCTCAGTGGTTAGAGGGTTGGCCCGCAAACCAGAGAGGCCCGGGTTTGGTTCCCACTAAGGGCATGTACTTCAGTTGCAGTTTGTCCCCGGCCCCGGTTGGGGTTGTGTGGGTAACAACCACTCGATGTGTCTCTCTCACATCAATGTTTCTCTCTCTCTCTCTCTATCCCTCACTCTCTTTCTCCCGCTTTATCTGAAGATAAATGCAAAAATGTCCTCAGGTGAGGATAAAAAAAAGCCTCACCTGAGGATATGTTTATTAATTTTAGAGGGAGAAGGGGGGAGAGAGAGAGAAAAAAAGAGAGAGAGAGAAAGAGAGAGAAAGAAAGAGAAACATCGATGTGAAAGAGAAACATCAATCTATTGCCTCCTGTCTATACCCTGACTGGGGATGGAACCCACAACTTAGATGTGTGCCCTCACTGGAAATCATGCCGCAGCCTTTTGGTGTACGGGATGACGCTTCAGCCAACCAAGCCACCTGGCTAGGACTCCCATCATTCTTTTTGATGCTTAGTTTATCTCAAATGTGGCCAGAGGGAACCTCCTTAAGCTGATTCCTTTGTCCTTTTGATATGATTTTATTAGTTTGACCACCTTGTTCTTTTCTGTCACCTTTTCCTTGTTCCAGACCATTTTTCTAAAAAACCCTGTTTTTTGCCCTGGGTGGTTTGGTTCAGTGGTTAGAGCTTCAATCCGAGGACTGGAGAGTCCCGGGTTTGGTTCCTGCTAAGGACACGTACCTCAGTTGTAGTTTGTCCCTGGCCCCGGTTGGGGTTGTGTTGGTGGTAACCACTCAATGTGTCTCTCTCACATTTATGTTTCTCTGTCTCACTTCCTCCTTCTCTCCCTCCTACTCTCTCTGAAGATAAATGCAAAACAAAACAAAACAAAACAAAACAAAAAAGTGTCCTCAGGTGAGGATAAAAATAAAAAACAAAAATCTTGTTTTTTTCCTTTAAATTTTTAAAATTTAACTTTATTTAACAGACACTTCATATCACTAGTCTATGCTAATTGTTTTAAAAATTATTATAGTATATACATATTAAAATGAAAATGATTATGAACCAACCGAAGCAGTCTCATGTACCACAGTGGAGCACATTCCGTACATTGGAAAACATTGTCTGTCTACATAGGCATTCAGCATAAGGTTGTTTTGGTCAGTCCAAGTGGTATGGAGGTAATAAAAGCAAAAAGAGTTCCTTACATTTTCCCTGGGACATCCTTAGCTTGAGCCATAGACAAAGCTTGGAGCTTATAATGAATCCTTGTGTGTTTTAGAAACTCCAATAGCAAAAATGATAGAAGGAACCGGAAGTTTAAGGAAGCTGAGCGGCTCTTCAGTAAATCCTCAGTGACTTCAGCAGCTGTAAGTGAGGTGGGGGGACTCTTTATGTGGCCCATTGTTGAGGAAATTATGTGGGTTTTCTCTTTCCCTTCTGTTTGTGAGTGCTCTCCTGAGGTCCGTGATAATTTTTCTCATAACTGGTGGTTTTTTCTTTTAGGCAGTAAGTGCGCTGGCAGGGGTTCAGGACCAGCTCATTGAAAAGAGTAAGTTTATTTTTTTACTTTTCCATTAGTTTATTTTGAAGCTACCATAGTTCCTATCTTTAACACCTATCCAACTGTGTATCTGAAGACTGCATCTCTTACACTCTTGCGTCTTCTTTCTAGAATTTAATAACCTCTTGTTATTGAAAATGAGAAAGAAATGACCATGTCCTTCCTTCCTGCCTCTTATATCACAGGAAGGTTAATGTTAGCTGCTCAAAGACAGAAAGATATGTCTCTTAAGTTTTAGGGAATATCTGCTCAAAGACAGAAAAATATGTCTCTTTAAGTTTTAGGGAATTTTTTTTTTTTTGGTACGTGCCCCTAGTGGGAACCGAACCCAGGACTCTCTGGTCCGCCGGCCGATACTCCAACCGATGAGCCAAACTAGGCAGGGCCTAGGGAATTTTTTAAAAGTTAAAAAAAAAACACCCTGGCCGGTTTTGCTTAGTGGTTAGAGCATTGGCTCTTGGACCAAAGATTCACAGGTTTGATTCCTGGTCAAGGGCACATACTTTGGTTGCAGGTTTGATCCCTGGCCCTGTCAGGGTCTTGTGGGAGGCAACCAATCGATGTGTCTCTCTCACTTCGATGTTTCTCTCTCTCCCTCCCACTCTATCTTAAAAAAAAAAAAAAAATCAGTGGAAAATATCCTTGGGTGAGGATTAAAAAAAAAGTTTAAAAAAATCTTTTATCATGGAAAATTTCAGACATATTTAATAAATTGCCATGTACCGAACTTAATAATTTTTAGGAAATTCTAATCGTGAAACAGAATGGATCTATGTATTCTTAAGTATAAAATGGAGAGTAGATATATTTACTTTGTAGAGAAATTGTGTCATTCTCTGTGAGCCATATAATGTAGTTCTGTTCTAATTTCTAGTGATGGGATATAGACCTGTACATTTCTCTTTCTGAGTCAGACTCTGTAGCTGTATTGAATGTTCTCTCTGTGCATTGGGTCACTTTGAAATACAACCTGCTTTTTGTATTGTGGCTGTGTACTTCTTTCAGATGGCATGTCTTATGGGATCCATTTCTTTTGTTAACACTGGGGCAGTGGTTTAAGGAGAAGGGATTTAGTGGTTTGGGAATTAGGACTACTCAATGACTTCAATTTTTTCCCCCAGTTTTATGACTTAATTTGACAATCAGCAGTTCTCATCCACATTAACTGTTTGTATATTTTTGAAACTGGTAATAAGGCCCTGGCCGGTTTGGCTCAGCGGTGAGAGCGTCAGCCTGCAGTCCAAAGGACCCGGGTTCGGTTCCCGCTCAGGGCGCGTACCTCGGTTGCGGTTTGTCCCCGGCCCTGGTTGGTCGTGTGGGTGGCAGCCACTCTCATATCGATGTTCCTCTCTCTCTCTCTCTTCCTCCAACTCTATCTGAATAAAAAATGGAAAAATGTCTTTGGGTGAGGATAAAAAATAAGAAGAAAGTGGTAACAGGTACATAGGTGACCGATGTATAGAGCTTGTTTGGTGAGTCTTCATCCTCATTACGTTTTCTGGACAATCACACCTGGATATGGTATGGGACAGTCCTCATTCCTTTGGCCCAGGCAGCTTTGTTCAGCCTGGTGTCAATGGGTACATCTGGAGTTCCCATCTCCATCATGGTAAATTCCCGGCTCTCCTTGAGTGCTTCAGGGGCACGCTTCTTGAACCCACTTCATGGATGCACTCGTGAATGTTGATGGGGTATTCTCTGGTTACTACCCCATTGATGGCAGAACAGCCCTTCTTCTACCCTTCTTTGTGAGAGCCATTATGCCAGGCCCAAGTTGGAAAGAACGTTCAGTGATTTCAATTTTTATGTCTATGTACAGATTTCAAAATTTTTAGTTCTATCCTTAATCCCTTTCCTGAGCTTTAGTGATACATTTCTAGAAAATACTAGGAAATGTCATCTGTACATTTCCATTCAGATATTCAGACCCAAACATTTTGTCTAAAAGAGCTGTTCTGTTTCCTTCAAAATGTGTCTGCCCAATTTTTCTGTTATTGTACTTTTGTTCTCCGTATTATTAGAAACTTTGTAGGCATCTCTACTTCTTTTTGCCAACCTAATTAATTGTACCAAGTATTTTTTTTTTCCTTTTGCTATGATTGTCAGTTATATCTTGTTTTTTCTCAATTAATGCCACTTGTAGAATATAGAGTCATTTCATCTGCTTTATAGGGTAATGAGACTGGTTAAGGAACATTCTGGATCTCACTCATCTGAGTTGAGATGGAATCATGTCTGACTCCTCAGTTTTCACAAGAGCCTGTTATCCTGCCCCTGGCTTAGTAGATAGTTTAGTATATGCTCTGCACCTAATTACTCAACAGAGTAGTTACACCTAGGTTCTTGTCAGGAAGACTCTTAAAGCCACTCCTTTCAGAAGCTTACCTGAGAAAGTACTTATGTATTAAAGATTTTATGAAGCATATGCAGACCATCCACTACCCTGAGATCTTCCTCCTGGATTGAGCCTCACCCCTGCAATACATCATATTGGTCTTCCCTTTAAAGTTGCATTTGATCTTATAAAAGGTGTTTCTATTTATTGTAAGAGGATGTTGCAGATGTTGTTTACTATCATTCTCATTATCATCTCCTTTAGAAATAGTTGCTTTCCCTGAGGGACTAGTTGTTTTTTACTGAAAATCTTGTAATTGACAGTTTCTCTCTTTGTATGGGTGCTAAAATGCTTAAAGCCAAATTTGTGGTGCCCTTCTAGGAAGCAAAGAGGAATTTATAGCATGCATTTTGGGACCGAACCTTAGTACTACATCCAGCTTACTTTCCTCTTTGCCTTATCTCATTTTAAATTTATTTTACTGGATTACATTATATGAATCTTGGCAAGCTGCCTGGAATTCTTTTTGGAATAAAGCAGAGTATAGAGAATTACACAAATACTGGAGTTCATTAATTCAAATTGTCAGAGTCCCTTTAAAGTAATTCTATTGCATTTTATCTCACCACCTCTACCATTACCACTTCCCACTGCCATTTACAAGATTTTATTTTTGTCTTGATTTTCTGCAGTTAACTACAATGTGTCTAAGTATGAATTTTTAAAAATTTATCTGGCTTGGGTTTCACTGGACTTGTTGAAATTGTGTTTGGTATTTTTTTAATCAGTTCTGGAAAATTCTCAGCTGTTATCTTTTCAGATACTGCATTTGTTTCATGCTTTCTCTCCTCTCCTTCTGGTACTCTGTTTAAGTGTATGTTAAACCTCATTTTAACCTTTATGTCTTTTATTATCTCTTCTATATCTCATATCTTTTTGTCTCTGTGCTGCATTATGAGTAATTTTTTCCTGACATACCACTTCCTAATTCTCTTTTCAATTGTCGACGTAAGAAACATTCAAACCTGTGAAGAATTTTTGTGAGTTTATTTGAGCCAAAACCGTCAACAAATGCCAGGAAGCAAAACCTCAACAGATTGAGATAATGCTCCAGAGAATGGTAGTTTTGCACCTTATTTTATACATTACAATAAAAAGAGGAGACATAAGTGGGTTACATGAAATCTGTTGGTGATAGATTAGAGAGTCAGGAGAAGGCAAACCTCTGGGATTGGATGAAAAGTAAAATGATAGACATACAAAAATGATAGACACATACATCTTTTACATAAGTGGGTACAGGATAGTTAACAGTCAACAGTTAACTCCATAACAATGCGGGAGTTTGTGGTTTCCGCAGAGTGGTACCTGTGCTTTGAGGGGTCCAGAAAAAGGAAAATTACTTTGACATTTCAAAGATATTGTAGATGCAAAAAGTCAATAGACAGGCTCAGTTAAAGTAAAGATTGACCTTTGTTCTGGGAAGATGCCAGCCTAGGACATGACTACCTTCCATCAGATTAGAAAGTTTTAATTTCAGACCATCCTTTATGGTTTCTTTAGGTCTTTTTGCAAGGTCACTCCGCAGGTCTTACCTGAGCCTGTCAGGTTAGCATGTGGCCCCTTTTTGTCCACACAATTAAATCTGATTTGCTGTTTCCTTGATTTTTTAAATCTTTTGTTATTACAACTTTATTTCCATAAATTCTACTTAATTATTTTAAAACTCTGTTATGTAATTTTTCAGTAGCTTTCTTTGCAGTTATTTTCAAACTTGTCTTTTACTTTTTTTTTATCCTAACTCGAGGACATTTTTGCAGTTATCTTCAGATAGAGCCGGAGGGAGAGAGGGAGGGAGAGAGAGAGTGAAACATTGATGTGAGAGAGACACATCGAGTGGTTGCCACCCACATGACCCCAACCAGGACCGGGGACAAACTACAACCGAGATACGTGCCCCTAGCGGGAACCGAACCTGGATCTCTCTGGTCCATGGGTGGACACTCTAACTGCTGAGCCAAACCAGCCAGGGCATCTTTTACTTCTTTAAGTATAGTAAGCATAGTTATCTATAGTCTGTATTTAATTTCAGTTTCTGAAGTCCTTAATGACCTGTTTTTGTTTAGTTTCTACTGGTCATTACTCATGAAATCTAATCTCCCTGTATGCTTGGTTATCTTTATGTACTGCTCATTATTGTTAAAAGTGTTCATAGACCTTGGCCAGTGTGGTTCAGTTGGTTGGGCATCCTCCCTTGCACCAAGGGGTCACCAGTTCGATTTGCAGGCTGGGCACATGGTTGGGTTTCAGGCTTAATCCCCAAAGGGGCATGTGCAGGAGACAGCCAATTGATGTTTCTCCCTCATTGGTGTTTCTGTCTCTCTCCCTCTCCCTTCCTCTCTCTAAAATCTATAAAAACATATTTTAAAAAGAGTATTCAGAGAATAATTTGAGAGTGAGGATGAAGGTGCTGTCTTCCAGAGAAGACTTAATGTTTGCTTCTGCTAGGTATGTAGACCCCTTCCTTCCTTCCTTCCTTCCTTCCTTTCCTTCCTTCCTTCCTTCCTTCCTTCCTTCCTTCCTTCCTTCCTTCCTTCCTTCCTTCCTTCCTTCCTTCCTTCCCTTTACTGATTTTTAGAGAGAGCGGAAGTGAGAGGGAGAGAGAGATAGAAATATCAATGAGAAAGAACACTGATTGGCCGCCTCCTGTATGCTCCCCACTGGGGATCTGGCCCACAACCCAGGCATGTGTCCTGACCAGGAATGGAACCAGTGACCTCTTGGTGCATGGGTCGATGCTCAACCACTGAGCCACACTGACCGGTATGTGTACCTCTTTATTTTATTTATTTATTTTTGTATCCTCACCCGAGGACATTTTTCCATTTTTTGTTCAGGTAGAGTGGGAGGGAGAGAGAGGAAGAGAGAGAGAGAGAGAGAGAGAGAGAAACATCGACGTTAAGGGAACACATCGGAGTGGCTGCCAACCAAACAACCAACTAGGGCGGGAGACAAACTGCAACCGAGGTACATGCCCTTAGTGGGAACTGAACCCGGGTCTCTCTGGACCGCAGGCCGACACTCTAACCTCTGAACCAAACTGACCAGGGCTATGTGTACCTCTTTAAACCAAGTTCAAGGCTTGAGTGTCCCTGAGTGACTCAAATGATTCAAACTAAGCTTTAATTCCATGAGAGGAAGGAATGGTCTGTGTTGCCTCTCATATCTTTTCCTTTGTACAAAATCTCTGCAATATCTCAGAATTTCCATATAACAAATCTTGTGGAATGATTTCTGTTTTTGATCTTTGGTGTCAATGAAATGAACATTCTTTTCTCTTAGAATTCTGTCTTGCAGCCCTGGCCAGTTTGGCTCTGCAGTTAGAGCGTCGGGCTGCAGTCCGGTGAGAGCCGGGTTTGGTTCCCGCTAAGGGCACGTACCTCAGTTGCGGTTAGTCCCTGGCCCTGGTTGGGTCATGCAGGTGGCAGCCACTCGATGTGTTTCTTTCATGTCGATGTTTCTCTCTCTCTCTTCCGCTCTTTCCCTTCTGCTCTATCTGAATAAAAAATGGAAAAATGGCCCTGGCCAGTTTGGCTCAGTGGTTAGAGCATCGGCCTGCGGTCCGGAGAGACCCGGGTTCGGTTCCCGCTAAGGGCACGTACTTCGGTTGCAGTTTGTCCCCGGCCCTGGTTGGTCGTGCAGGTGGCAGCCACTCGATGTGTCCCTTCACGTCGATGTTTCTCTCTCTCTCTCCCTTCCTCTCTCTCCCTCCCACTCTATCTGTACAAAAAATGGAAAAATATCCTCGGGTGAGGATAAAAAAAAAGGAAAAATGTCCTCGGGTGAGGATAAAAATAAATAAATAAATAATAAAAATGTTTCCTGTTTTAAAAAAGAAAGAATTCTGACTTGCATATTCTTAGATCTCAAGGATTTAATTTTTTTTCACTTTTGGCATTTTATTTTCAAACCATTTTGAAATTTTTCCTCAGAAATGCATTGCTTTCTGCTTCCTTTGGCTTCAGACATACCCACACTAGAATAATAAAGTGGGTTAGCATGGCCCCTAAAGGGGAATTTTATGCAGATTAGTGAACCATTTACTATTTTTAAAAAAATAATAAGAGAAAAACAAAACAGGCAGAATTTACCCAGTTTCCTTTAAAGGATCAGCACAAGGCTTTACTGTTAGTTTTACTGGACTCCTTTTGAGCTTTCATCAAACCAGATCTCTCAGCATTGACATGGCTTCAGTGGATAAATATACGACTGCATGAAATCTGTTCTGGACACCTTCCCTGCCTCCTTTCAACTGTTTGTGCTGCTCAGAGTTATTGCCTTGACATTATTTAATTCTGTTCCCTTCTTTTAATAAGTACAGTGTCTCATTTGTAGATTTATTACACTTAATCAAAATCTGATGTTCTTTGTTCTAAAAATGAGTTGCTCACTTTTGTGTCAGTGAGAAACAAGCGTATGTGTCTGTCCCTGGTGGCAGCACCATACGGTTGACTGACTCACTGCTGCACTTTGAGATATTGTCACCAAGCCCTTCTGCCATCACTCCTCCTCTGCTTCCTGAGCCAAGGAAGAAAATTATTCCTACTTTGTGGTCTCACTTTGTATTTTAACAGTGTTTAGTCTCCCTGGCTCCAGTCCCTCTAGCCTAATAACCCTGAAACACGGATTTGTACAGAGAACTCTATAAATATTGATTGTTGGATGTCACTTCTCTGTTCAGAGATTCTTGATCTTTCTGCCTTGTTATGTCCTGCTAACAACTATTTTACTGCAAGTAGTCTTTACTGTTTGTTTAGAATTTGACTTGCATGCTGTGGATCTCAAGGACATTGAGATTTGTACATGTACTGTTTTTCACACAGCAAGCAGACACGTGACTTGCATTATTTCGTTTAGTTCTTAAAGCTACTCCTTAAAAATAGGGAACATTTTGGTAGCCACAGTGACTAGCCCAATGTCTCATCCATAAGAGATACTCAACACATGAAAGAACGAATTCTTACTTTACAAATGGGGAAACAGGCTTTGAAAGGTTAAGCCACAAATCAGTTCTCTTGACCATCACTTTATACTGTCTCCCTGGATTAAATCCTTTACTTAATCTGACACTTGAGTCCTCTTAACCTGTCATTCCATTTCACCTCTGATTTCTTTAATTTTTTTTTATTTTTTGTTCTTACCTGAGGACATTTTTGCATTTATCTTGAGATAGAGTGAGAGGGAGAGAGGGAGGGAGGGAGAGTGGAGAGAGAGAGAGAGAAACATCGATGTGAAAGAGACACATTGAGTGGTTGCCACCCACACGACCCTAACCGGGGCTGGGGACAAACCCCAACTGAGGTACGTGCCCTTAGTGGAAACCAAATCTGGGTCTCTCTGGTTCACGGGCCAATGCTCTAACTGCTGAGCCAAACCGGCCAGAGCTCACCTTTGATTTATTAAGCTCTCTGTTTAAATGATGTTGTTTGATTCATTTGTCCCAAATACACCTTGTGTTTTCTCACCTCTACATTTTTTTTATTTATTTATTTTTATCTTTTAATTTTTTAAATTCTCACCCAAGGATAGTTTTTTTATTTATTTTCAGACAGAATGGGAGGGGGGGGGGGAGAGAGAGAGAGAGAGAGAGAGAGAGAGAGAGAGAAACAGTGATGTGAGAGACACACATCGATTGATTGCCCCTGTCCTACCCCAACCAGGGCCAGGGACCAAACCGCAACCAATATGCGTGCCCTTGACTGGAATCGAACCCATGAGTCTTTGGTCTGTGGGCTGATGCTCTAACCGCTGGGCCACAGTATCACCTCTACACTTTTAAAAATATACATTTTTATTGATTTTAGAGAGAAGGAGGGAGAGAGAGAATCGAACCAGTGACCTCTCAGTGCATGGGACCATGCTCAGCCAACTGAGCCACACTGTCTGGGCTCACCTCTATGCTTTTGCTTGTGCTATTTTTTTTTACTTGTTTTGGCTTCTCATTTTTTTTCTTTAAAAAAAATTTTTTAACTTATCTTTATTGTTGAATGTATTACAGATGTCCCTCTTTTTTCCTCCCTTTACCCCCTCCTCCCCAGGCCCACCCCCTTTCTGCTTTCTCCACACTATTGTCTGTGTCTACTGGTTATGCATATATGCATATAAGTTTTTTGGTTTCTCTCTTCCTGCCCCACCTCCCCCCTTCCCTCTGAGGTTCATCAGTCTAACAACTAGTTTGTATTTCTTAATCCCTTCACCTTTTCCACCCATTTCCTCAACCTCCCTCCCATCTGACAACCAACAAAAACTTCTCTATCTATGAGTCTGTTTCTGTTCTGCTTGTTCATTTTGTTTGTAGATTCAATTGTTGACAGATATGTATTTATTGCCATTTTATTGTTTATATATTTTTTGTCTTCTTTAAGAAGACCTGTCAACATTTCATATAATACTGGTTTGGTGGTGGTGAACTTCTTTAGCTTTTTCTTGTCTGGGAAACTTTTTATGTGGCCATCGATTCTAAATGATAGCTTTGCAGGATAGAGTAATCTTGGTTGTAGGTCGTTGCTTTTCATCTCTTTAAATATTTCTTGCCACTCCTTCCTGGCCTACAAAGTTATTTTGAGAAATTGGCTGACAGCCTTATGGGAACTCCTTTGTTGGTAACTGCTTTTCTCTTGCTGCTTTTAAGATTCTCTCTTTGTCTTTAACCTTTTGCATTTTGATGATGATGTGTCTTGGTGTGGGCCTCTTGGGGTTCATCTTATTTGGGACTCTCTGTGCTTCCTGGGCTTGTATGTCTGTTTCCTTCACCTAGTTAGGAAAGTTTTCTGTCATTAATTTTTCAAATAGGTTTTCAATTTCTTGCCCTCTCTCTTCTCCTTCTGGCACTCCCATGATGCGAATGTTGGCACACTTGAAGTTGTCCCACAGGCTCCTTATACTGTCCTCATTTTTTTGGATTCTTTTTTTCTTTTTGCTGTTCTGATTGGGTGTTTTTTTGCTTCCTTATATTCCAAATTGATGGTTTGCTTCTTGGCTTCACCTACTCTACTATTGATTCCCTGTAAATTATTCTTTATTTCAGTTAGTGCAACCTTCATTTCTGACTGGTCCTTTATTATGCTCTTGAGATCCTCACAAAGTTCCTTGAAATTCTCACTGAGTTCATTGAGCGTCCTTACAAACAGTGTTTTGAACTCTGCATCTATTAGATTGCTTATCTCCATTTTGTTTAGTTCTTTTCCTGGAATTTTGTTCTGTTCTTTTATTTGGGACATGTTTCTTTGTCTCCTCATTTTGGCTGCCTCCTGTGTATCTTCATATTAGGTACAGTTGCTATGTCTCCTAGGCTTCATAGGGTGGCCTATTGAGCGTCCCGTAGATGTCCTGTAGGATCCAGTGGCACAGCCTCCCTGGTCTCCTAGCCTGGTCCTCGAGGTGTTTGTAATTGAGTCTTGATTGCTGTTGGCACATCAGTGGGAAGGTTTTACTCAGGCTGATCAGCTGCAAGGACTGGCTGTGCCCACTAACCACTGACCTCTGACTACCTTGGATGAACAGCTGTGCAGGAGCAAGATTTACTTCAGCAGGGCTCTGGTACCCACTAAGTCCACTCCTTGAGTGTGTCACTTGTGGAGGTGGTTGGATGGTGGTGCTTTGACATGATCTGAAGCTATCCACTGGGTGTGCTGGCTCTGGGTCAAGGTCAGCCACTGCCTATGTTCTACCCAGGGCCACCAGACATAAGCTACAAAGTGGTCTTCAGATGGCTGCTTCTTGTGCTGGGCTTAGAGGTACCCAGCCGAAGCCAAGCTGTGAACCAAGGCTGGCTGCTTCTAGTGCCAGACCTGGGGCCACTTAGTGAGAGGTATGGGGCTCGCTGAGACCAGATGCTGCTTGTTTGAGAGAATTTAGGAATATCTGAAGCAGGATCCAAGACAGGCCATTCCTAAGGTAAAGCCACTGGGAACGGCTTGGGTGGTCTTGAAAGTTGGGTGGGGCAGAGCCTCAGGGAATCACCAGGGAGGGGCAAACAGTGTGAGCCAGGTTGCGGGAGTCCCAGTTATGGTGCCTGTCTGCTGGCCTAATGGGAGAAGGAACAATGGAACGGTGGAACACCAAAGGACCAATGGCCTCCATTAGTAAGTCTCTCCAGGAGAAAGCTGCCTTTCCAGTCCTCACCCTGATGCCAAACAGCTCAGTTCTTCCCCGTATGTCCCTGGTGCCTTTCAAGTTGCCTCCCCTATGCACTGGACTTCAGAGGGAGCAAGTCTGAGTTAGTTCGTGCGCGGGCCCTTTAAGAGGAGCTGCCTGGGGCTCCAGCAGACTCAGCCTCCCTCTGCCTCAGTTCCCGCTGGTTTTTCCAGCCAGAAGTTATGGGGACTTCTCTTCCTGGTCCTGGAACCCTGAACTGGGCACCTCAGGGAGGACCTTCATAGTTGAGGTGTCCTTCAGATTTTTATCTACCACACATGGGTGTGGGACCAGCCCATCTGCGCCTCTGCCTCCGCCCCTCCTACCAGTCTCGATGTGGCTGCTGCTTTCATTTCATAGTTGTAGGACTTCCATTCACCTTGATTTCAGGTGGTTCTGAAGGATGTTTTTGGCTTCTCATTTTTAAAGGTTCAGTTTAAATTCTACCCCTTCAGTGAAACTTTTTATTGAGTAATTCACTCTTTCTTCTCTGACTCTCATGATACTTAATATCCGTATCAGTACTTTGTGACATTGGATACTGCCTGGCATGCTACTTTCTCCAATCACAGGACTTTGATTTGATGTACACTGTTTTATATGCATGTGTTTGGTTATAGAATATGACCAACTCATTAATTTACTCAATACTCCCATAGTATCTGGCCCACAATGAATAAATAGTTTGTTTTGTTCTTTAGTGTCTTTTAATTGAATTGCCCTGTCAAATTTAGAAGGGCCTGATGGGTCAATATACCCTTGTTGAAAATCAGTTCATCATAAATGTTAGGGGTTGATATCTGGCCTCTGAATTCTTTTGCCTGGTTTCTGTATGTCTGTTCTTATGTCAGTACCACACTCCCTTGGTTACTGTAGTTTTATGTGGTAATTTTCGAAGTTCTTTTGCTAATTTTTATATGAAATCTGTTTTTCCCGAACTATAGAAAGGCCAGATTGATCAATATACTTTTCCTGGCTTTATAGTTCTAGAGCTCCCTCTTTTGTTGCTTTCATGAAGTGATCAAAAATAAGATTTCAGGATTTCTGAGATCTGGTTCTGTTTCTCTTTTGCTTTTTGGGACCATCTCTTTCTTTTCTTGTGTCCATGTGCTACTCAATTTAAAATCTTTCCAGCAGTTTATGATACAAAGACATCAGAAGAAGAAACATGGCCCCAGGTCCTACTGTCTATATAAACTTTTTTGATACATTTTAGAAACAGATAGTGTACATATTTAGGATCCTTCAATAATTGAGTAAAGTGAAAATCATTGCCCATCCTCTTCTATTAAGAGTTGCAAGATATTACTTTTAGTAGAAAACAAAAGTACACATTTACCAAAATATATGTAATTATTCTTAAAATGTATATATTTATACAAATTGTTCTTGACCGTATGTATTTAATATATTTAAGGGGTGTTATAAAATTGGAATATGTGTCAGCTGAAGAGTATTATTACTATTTTAAAAAATAATATTCTTAAGATTTCTCAGTAATTTAGGTAATGGGGCTCTTCTCATGAGTCTCTTTTCTTGATAGAAAGACAGGATTCTTGTATGGTTTAGGGAAGGAACTGGGCCAGCTATAGGAAGTTTTTTTTCAAGGTCACCCCTCACCTTCCTGCATAACTATTAATCCCATTAGTGTCTTCTATGTTTAAGTAACCTTTATGCAGTGAGGTTATCCTGAATGTGTGGTCCCATCTCCCAGCAGTCCTTAGATCTGGCCTTTAGTTACACTGTTTGAGATTACATGTCAGGAACTCTGGTAACCTTGGTGCTTTGATTATATGTAACTTCTTGTCAATTAGAGGTATGATCAATGAGAATAGGCATATAGTCTTTTTTATATATTAGTGCTCAAAAATTTTTTCCTGACTGATAGATTGTTTGAGTATTGATGATGCTTCTGGGGATTTGTGTTTATTCCTTCCAGGGGAACCAGGAAGTGGGACGGAAAGTGATACTTCTCCAGACTTCCACAATCAGGAAAATGAGCCCAACCAGGAGGATCCTGAGGATCTGGATGGATCTGTGCAGGGAGTGAAACCTCAGAAGGCTGCTTCTACTTCCTCAGGGAGTCATCACAGCAGCCATAAAAAACGAAAGAATAAAAACCGACACAGGTCAGTGGTAGGGACCACTTCCCCCCTCCCATCCACCATATTTCCCCATCCCCAGCCCCACCCTTCTATAGCTTTCATGACTATTGCTGTGAAGGGATTTTACTAGAATAAAAATTCTTCATGATTGGTTTAGTCCTGTGCAGTTGGGAAGACATTCCATTGGTCCAAATGAAACAAACTACTTTTTCTCTTTCTAGGGGAGAGATTAGTGGGCATAACCATGTAGGATACCCTTCTCACTGTTTTTGCTGTGGAAGAATTTTATTTTGTAAAAAACTTGTTTAATACAATGAATTTGGAATCCTTTTAGAAGTGGAAAAAGGGAAATAGAAACAGAGTCTGTATAATGCCACTAGTCCATGTTGGGAAGCTGCAAAATCAGATAAAGTCCTTTGCTTTTAATCCCAATCCCTGTCTCCTCTTGTTTCCTTGTGAATGGAGAGAACCAATTTGATGTGCCTTTTTTCTTTATAAATACAAGTTTTTTTTATCGCATGTGATTTCTCTGTTTTTATGTAGCTGCAATATGCTGATTTCAGATATTAGAGGAAGAATGTAAAGTCTGTAAGATATGAGAGTGCCTTCCTAGGTAACATTTGTCCACTGTGTTTTTTTGCAGTGCGTAATGAGATAGGAATGACATCAGTGGACAGAGAGGTCAGGTATCACCCAGAGAGGATTGTAGCATTCACTCTGCTTGGGGTTTGTATGATAATACGGGGCTTGTTTACTCAGATAATTAAAAATTATACAGCTGCATTCAAAGAGGGCATCGTTTCTAGAGTAAGGAATCTTGCCCTGGCCTCAGGCCTGCTTCTGGGAGGCATGGAAACTAGGTATCCATAGGCTGGCTTTTGTCCTGCTCCTCTAAGGAGCCTGAATGCTGAGGAGATGAAAGGAGGCATGCAAGGGATGGGTGGAGTTCCCTGCCCTCCAGTTTGCTTCTGGGTTGGGTTGCTTTACAAACCTGTGGGATTTTCCTTCATGCATCCAAGGTATTGAGTTGTTAGCTCTGGATGTGGCACACGGGGATAATGTAGAATGAACTCTAACTGGTTTAAGGCTCTTTGGAATCAACTGATTCTTTTGTTCGAAGAGTTTTTATTGTCGATGGCGGTGGTGGTTTTTAGAATGCAGAAATAGTATTTCCTCCAAATAGTGACTAAGGACTGCTAGCTCAGCATTTTTCTGCAAACCACAGATCACCATGCCAGTCTCTAAGTGCAGTAAGAAATAGCAAAAATTACCTATCTTTCCTTTTTTGTAAGCTACATGTTTGATCACTGTGGTAGGACTGATGCTAGCTTATCACAATAGTAGCAGAGAACCATACTCTTAAAAGTATTTTTAAAAACTGTCAAGATAATTAAATGTCATGCTGTGTTGCTTTTATTACATTTACTCCAGTGTCATTTTATTTTTTTATCCTCACCCGAGGACATTTTTCCATTTTTTGTTCAGATAGAGTGGGACGGAGAGAGAGGAAGAGAGAGAGAGAGAGAAACATTGACGTGAAAGGGACACATAGAGTGGCTGCCACCCACATGACCAACCAGGGCCAGGGACAAACTGCAACCGAGGTATGCGTCCTTAGTGGGAACTGAACCCGGGTCTCTCTGGAGCGCAGGCCGATGCTCTTAACCACTGAGCCAAACAAACCGGCCAGGGCTCCAGTGTCATTTTAAAGTAATGATGCTTTTCCTATTCAGTGTCTAGAGTAGGGGGAAATTCTATGAAATTTTCTGGGACAGGTTTTTTTCAATTACTGATACCAATAGACACTCTAGATAGCTGTTGTTTATTTCAGGTAATACTTCATTTCATTTAGTGACATGATCAGCTGATGAGAAAATGGCATTAGACATTAAATCTTTCTTCTTGTGGGTTTCTAGTAGATTTACATAGGAACTGCACTTCCTTCTACCCTTTTCTCTCCTGGCCCTAGAAGCGAACTCCTTCCAGAAAAATAAGTAGGATTTATAAAGATCTTTGATGTTAGTTATTATTTTCACAAATGGTGCTTTCTGTTTGGAAAGCAGGATCCTTTGACCATTTCCCTGGTTTAATCTGGCTGGGCTTCTCCCTTGGACTTAGGTACTCACCTGTCCCAGTGAGCAGAGTAGAGCTATTTACCTTCTTTCTAGGGAAAACAGGTTGAGTGTACCTGACTGGCAGCTCAGTGGCCAGTTAAGCTTCTCAGATTCCTGCCGTCTTTAGTCAGAAAATGTGTCTGGCTCAAACCCTTGGCCCCTGACTAATGTCTTAGTGGGGCTGGGGGTGGAGCATTTTGTACATATTTGTGAAAATGTTTAGTACTTGTATAGTACTTGTTTCTCCTCCAACGTACCACACCCCAAATAGTCAGATAGTCAATAGTAAATTATTTCAACCAATGTCTGAGTACCTACTATGTGCCAGGCACTGTTTTGTGATGAGTAAAGCAAAGTGGAAATAAATACGTTACTTTAGCAAAAAGGAATACGTTTTGAATCTGTCTTCAGGAATATGAAAATTTATCAGGTAATTTTTAGTATTCATAAATGACCACACTATTCTGAATTTGTATGTTTTACATGATATCTGAATGATAAGTTCCAGTATCTTTAAAGAAAAAAGTTGAAATAGTAACTTATAGCTGCTCTTAGGTTTTTATTACTATACGAAACTCTAGAATTCTTCTAGGTTTGTTCAGTTTTCATTAATAGGTACAGTCTACTTTGTAAACAAAGTTAAGCGATGCTGAGAGTTAAATTTTTGATAGTTCCTGGTTTGTACACGCACTGTATACTCTTTTCGAAATGTCTTGAGTGAAACTGTTACATAAGGGATTTTAACGTTAAGCTTTCTTCTAGCGTCACTCTTGCAAACACTGGTTAGGAGGAAAAGTTAGCCATTTTGCATATTGTTTTACCACCTATCTATAGTCTGAGAAGTTGGAGCCAGCAAGGAGTTGGTGTCATGCTCTGGGTAAATGTTTGCTTTGGAGGTCTGCCCAGATCATGGTTATCAGTGATGGCCCCACATGACCTTCTCATACTGCTCCCATCCAGATCCCCGAGGCTTGGGTGCTTGTGGGTGTCAACTTTTCTTTGTTTTCATAGGGGTGCTGCAGACTTTGGTGTCCCATACTGTAGCCCTGACATAAACAGTTAACTGCCATCACCAGTTCAGGCTCTGCAGTTTCTGGAACAAGAATCACCTGTCACTGAAGTTCCTTCATTCGACCCTGGGCTTCTAAAATGAATGCTGTAAAAAAGGAGTACCATGTTCCCTGGACATGATTAGAACATATAACTTGTTTAGAACATATAACTTGAGTTCAAAATTACAAAATGTTTTCTTTTTAAAAAATGTATGTTTTTATCTTTTGTTTTAGTGCAAGTGTATTTTGCTAAATTGGTAGTACTATCTTCAAAGCACCTTTCATTATATGACTAAACCCTTCCTTTTCTACTTCTTCTAATGCCCTAATAATTGTTATTACAATGAAATATTTCTCAACTTCTAACTCTGAATCTGGCAGCTAATAGAAGGCCTGCAGGTATCTAGTTTTCTAATGAAATAACTTATCCTTTCATAGTCTGTTCTTATTTGAAAACCATTGAGGGAAGGGAATCTCCCAACCACAAAATCTTCGGTGCTTTGATGTTTGAAACTTTATGGCTTAAGATTCTTAAAGCTGATTTTGTTTCTATAAATCTTGCTAGGGTGGCTAATCAACTAATTTATTCAATTAGTATATTAATTTCTATTGCTTTCTTCCTTTCAAATGCTGCCCCTCAGCCCGTCTGGCATGTTTGATTATGACTTTGAGTAAGTTTGATTTGAATTAGTGTTTGTGCTGTGTTGTTTAGTGTGTAGAGACCAATATGCCTTTTTGAGACCTTTCTAACCCATAGTTTATCTGTTTAATTGTAGGTATGTATATTAGGTTAGGCTGGGAAGTTTTTTTTAAAAACAGAAAAACGTGATGGAGGTAACATTTTATTTAATAACTTCAGCAAAATTAAGTAAACTTCACTTTTATGCATTTTAATTGCTTTTAAAATAGATAACTTTAATTTATATTTAATTTTATTTCTGGCTTTGCTTCATAAGGAGATTAATAGTTTAAGATCTTGATATTTTGCTTTGGAAAGATTTAAAAATTGAAATTTGTTTAATTTCTTTTGTGTTTCATGTCTGGAAATACAAACTCCTAGTCTCTTTCCTATTCTTAATCACTATGTGTCTAGTGATTATCAGTGATATAGTTACAGAGCTAACACATTAACATAGAGCATGCCCTCTTAATTCAGTCTCTTTAACGTGTAATTTTGGAATAATTTTTAAAAATTATATGGCTTTTATAACTGTTCTATATTTCTTTCTGAGTCATCTAAGTTTGCCTTGTGGCAGGAGTGTCTGCTCATGTTTTTAAATACTTGCTTAATAATATCTGGATAAACAACTAAATATGACATAGTGTAATGAAGAATGTGAATTTTACTTAACCAAATAGTCTTTGTTATAGCTTGTGCCCTAAGCAGTAGCTGATTCTTGGACTCTTTTTCTGTAAATTGAAATGCAAATATCTTTATCTTTTCTATACAGGATTGATCTGAAGTTAAATAAAAAACCACGAGCTGTAAGTATCAGCTGGACCATTTCAGAGACTGATAACTTTGTTGATGATTAGAAAAATAATTAGAAGAATGTCTTCAGAGCTTGAGTGTCTCAAATCTGGGGTCAAAGCTCTAATTTTAAAGTCTGGGGTGTCCATTTGTATAAACTTCAACTTTTAGGTGTTATTTACGTTTTTTATATTAGAGAAAGAAAGGAGTCGCACATTTTTACTGAAGTAAACATCCCGTTGGTTAAATGATGAGTTGTTAATATTAGCTTTTTTATATCTGACTGGGAGCTCAGGATGTCTAATAATTAGGGCAGAATTTGTGTTTCAGTCCCTTGTGGATTCAGAAGACAGATCATTTTCAGGTGTGAAATATACCTGAAATAGAAATCTTTGGCTACATTTGAAATAGAATCTTTGGCTATAGAACAGTCCCCTAGCAGAATTATTCATGAGATTGAGATATATATATGTGTTCAAACCACTGTTCTTCTGAGAATAAATGGGGTTTTGTTTTGCTCTCTTTAGGACTATTAGAAGACTCGTTAGTGCAGAAGCTTCCAGGCTGTAGAGCCCTGCTTCCCTCCTCCGACCTCACAAAGACAAACATCCCTGCCCGCGTGTGTGGCCATCCACCTCTGCTTTCCCAGACCCAGTGTCTGTGACTCTGAGTAGTTTGTTCTGAAAAGTGGTGAAAAGTCATTTCTGTAAGACCACATCGGATCATTCACATTGTGTCATTCTTAGTAACAGAACTGCAGGGAGACCAAGACATGGTTAGAATCCCAGCAAGTTGCTAACTGAATCTCTCCCTTCTTGGAACAAATATCTACCCCCAAACTGGCCGGCACCAGCTTTGTCTGTGATACCCTTCGGGACATGGTCTCTGCTTTGGTTTTTCCGCTGAAAGTAGAGCACAGATCACATTTCAGAGGGAGGCTGTAAATATCTGGCATATCCTTATTTTGTTTGTGTTTTATCATTTTTCTATTGTTGTTTTTACCATCTTTTTTTCTTTTGGGGCTTTTTGTAATGACTTTGTACAGCTCATACCTTCCTGCTGACATATCTAATAATCTGTTTTGCGGAGTTGCCAATGTTCTTAAACTGAAAGTGACCTGGTTTACCATAAATAAAATGGGGAACTTGGCTCTTTGGTTTTTTGAAGGGGAAAGGTAAGGTATGTTTATTTAATAATTACCTATCTTAAATCTCTGTGTTGGAAGCAGTCATGTTCAAGGAATAGGAAAAGTTGAAAAACGTAAGTTTAAATCAGTCCTTTTAAAATATTTTTATTCTTTTGTATAAATAAAATTTCACAGGCTTTAACTTTTCATGCTTTTAAACCTGAGGTTTTTTTTTCACTTATTTATTCATATCATACCTTATGGAAATTTCTTTTTTCATCTTTTCTCTCTTTGCTGGTATTTGCCTGATTAAATAGTGCTCAGAAAATCATGAAGGCATATGGAAAGGCTCATAATTGCACTCAAAACTGATAATATGTAGAGTTCCTGGGCAGAGTGAAATATAGGATCAACGAGAGCCAGCCCAACAGGTCCCCCGTTCCTAGAGGGGGTCATGGGCCCAGGAAATTGCTGATGGTTAGCAGGCTGAGGAGCAGTTGTGATCTACCCTGGCTGCACATTGGAATCACCGGGGCTTCGAAAAAGGCCGACGCCTGGGTCCCATCCCCAGAGACTCTGGGCTAGGGTACTGTCTAGCTGTGGGAAATCCTTTCAGAGAGTCCCTGGGATTCTGATAGGAAGCCAAGTTAAGACCCACTGCATTAGGAGACTGGATGATGTGATTTAACTCCTGTGTTGTGAATCAGTCTAAGGGGTACGATTTGGGGCCTCACCTCTCCTTTGACTCTATTTAGTTATAGCCTTCACTTATGCCTATATCTTTATTAGAAAAAATATGTTCTATTTGTGATAATATTGGTAGAGCTGAATGTGGGTGGTGTCGATGATCAAAACAATTCTACCTTGTCAGATGTGCAAAAGCTTTCACTCTTTTTCTCAAATAAATTTTTTGGATTCTGTGGCTATTTAGATGTCTTTGGCTATGTCTTTGATAGCAGAACTGTAATGTCAGGGTTTGTAAGAAAATAGTTTCTTATATTTAGATTGTTCCTTTGAAAAAGAAAAAAACAACAACACAACAATGTAAACCAGAAGCATTCTGTATCCTTTGTCAATTTGTCTCCTTTCCAGGAGGGAGAAGAGGGATGCCTAACAGTGTCCCTGACTCTGAGCAAAGCACATGGTAGACCTCAAAACATTTCTCTCCTAGTTTGACATTTGCTGGAGATGCGTAGCAGGACTGCTCTTTTTTTTTTTTTTTTTATCCTCACCCAAGGACATCTTTCCATTTTTTGTTCAGATAGAGTGGGAGGGGGAGAGAGGAAGAGACAGAGAGAGAGACATTGACATGAAAGGGACACATTGAGTGGCTCCCACTCGCACGACCAACCAGGGCCGGGGACAAAGTGCAACCAAGGTTTGCACCCTTAGCGGGAACCGAACCTGGGTCTCTCTGGACCGCAGGCCGACACTAACCACTGAACCAAACCGGCCAGGGCAGGACTGCTCTTAAAAAGGTGTATTATTAAAAAGTATATCTGTGTGCACGAATATACCCACGTGTGTATGTGATCATAGAGCCAGGCTCCTTGTTTTATACTTACTTTCTCCATGAAGTTTAATCATTGATTAGGGGAACCTCCCAGTTTTCTTGTAAGTTGGCCAAAGTATACTGGAGATTTTCAAGTCCTGAGAGATTGCTTAGGTCCTCTACATTGGGGTGGTTTAGAAAGAGGGACCAAGGGGTACCTGCTCACCATGCTTGTGATACTTGTAACCTTGATTATAAACTAAGTTTGCTTGACTTAAAAGAAGATAAGGGCCCTGGCCTGTTTGGCTCAGCGGTTAGAGCATCGGCCCTAGGACCAGAGTCACGGGTTCAATTCTGGTCAAGGGTATATACCTGGGTTGCAGTTTGATTCCTGGCCTTGGTCGAGCTCCTGTGGGAGGCAGCCAATCTATGTGTCTTTCTAACATCGATGTTTCTCTCTCTCCCTCTCTCCCATTCTATCTGAAAATCAATGGAAAGGGTCCTCAGGTGAAATTAAAAAAAAAAAAAAAAAAAGGTAATGACTTCGATCAAGTCATTGTTCAAGAGAACAAAGGTGCTAACAGGAGGGATACATTTATTTAGGTGGCAGATGCTTTCATAGTGCGCCTGTGTATAACTGAGTAGAGGTTATCTGCTGGGTGGCCTACGTTGTTCCATCTTAGCAGCCCCCTGAACTGCCCTCCGACCCTACAAATTGTCCACAGCAACTTTGTAGGAACAACCCACAGAGTAAAAGATTAGAAGCTGTGTGGGCCAGTGGAGGGACTGAAGGGAAGCATGAATTTGGACATGGCCAGTGTGGGTTGAGAGAGCATGGACTTAAAAGCTGCTATACATATCTTGGGGGTCTTCGGAGTGCTTTAAGAACTTGTCAAAAAGTAGGTTAACCGTTCTCCCCACAACTGAGTTTATACTGTTTGCTTAGGAAAAAATCCCTTGCTTTGAAAGAGTAGGAAGCAGGCATTGGAATTAGTTCCAAGTCCAGGCTGGGGCCTTTGGGTGCTGGGGTGATGTAAGTGAGTATTCTATAAAGAGCATTCATGACATCTTGACCTGTGCAGCAAAAAGGAGAGTCAGTCAAGTGTGGTGTGGCCTGAGTTGGAAAGCAGTAAGCATGCTGTTTTGAAATAGCCCGTGACTTAGTTTTTGCTTTTATTCTGAATTTTCTGCTCCTCAACCTTAACTCCAAATTACTGAGGCATTGCTACCCTAAACATTCACACCTAAAGCCGCACTCTGGGGCAGTGCCCTGGCTTGGGTGCAGTGTGGAGAGAGTGGATCGTGTGACTTTGTACACATTTGCTTCTCCCAGAATGGTAGTGTATTTGGTGCCTGGGAAGGTGATGTGCAGGGGGATGCAAAGATGATGAGAAGAACGGATTGGGACTCTCATTCCTCTGTTGATCTAAATTAATGTTATCACATCTGAATTTTAAACAAGCGCTAAACTTCATGATTTGAAACAGTGTTCGTTTAGAAGAACTGCTTCTGTAGAGTAAAAGTTCTCACCACTGAGATGGTGCAGGAGATTCTGATCCTCACATCGCAGGCCAGTCATCCCGTCTCCACGGGGGAGGGTGTGGAGAGTGGCTTGTGGCAGGGCCTTTGATTCGTATTTACTTTCACTTTGAGTGTGTCATAAAGTATACTCAGATCTTAGTTTATTAGTACAGCTAGATCATTTATAAATAAATGTTAGGCTGAACCACAGCAATTGATGATACTTAACCATTTTGATCTTCGAAAATGGCAGTTGTGCCCTGGCCAGATTGGCTCAGCGGTTAGAGCGTCAGCCTGCGGTCCAGAGAGACCCAGGTTCGGTTCCCGCTAAGGGCACGTACCTCGGTTGCAGTTTGTCCTCGGCCCTGGTAGGGTTGTGCAGGTGGCAACCACTCGATGTGTCCCTTTCACATCGATGTTTCTCTCTCTCCCTCCTACTCTATCTGAACAAAAAATGGAAAAATGTCCTCGGGTGAGGATTAAAAAAAAACAGAAAACGGCAGTTGTTATGGATTACATACACCTGGTAGGAATACGTACGCTCTAAGTTTTTACTGTTCGTATACAAAAATGAACTTCGGAGACCCTGGCTAATATAACCATCCTCAGACCACCACCCCACACTCATAATTTAGTCCTATACCCCAAGGGGACTTTAAAATATTTAATTTGAATAAGTAATACATGCAAATGACATACATTCAAATGGTACTGAAGTGTGGTCAATGAAAAGCAAGCCTACCGACTTCCGGTCAAGATGGCGGCGTAGGTAAACGCGGTATCGCGTCCTCCCACAACCACATCAAAGTTACAACAAAACTACAGAACAACCATCATTCAAAATCGATCTGAATGGAAGTCTTACAACTATGGAATTAAAGAAGCTGCATTGAGACTGGTAGGAGGGGCGGAGGCAGAGGGGCTGGTCCCACACCCACGTGTGGCGGATAAAAATCAGGAGGACACCTCGGCTGGGAAGGTCCTTCCTGAGGACTGAGGGGTCCCCGTCCCACACCAGACGCCCCGCTCAGGGTTCCAGTGCCAGGAAGAGAAGTCCACATAACTTCTGGCTGGAAAAACCAGCGGGAACTGAGGCTCAGGGAAGCTGACGTGGCTGGAGCCCCAGGCAGATCCTCATTATTATTTTTTTTAATCCTCACCCGAGGACATTTTTCCATTTTTTGTTTAGATAGAGTGGAAGGGAGGGAGAGGAAGAGAGAGAGAGAGAGAGAAACATCATCGTGAAAGGGACACATCGAGTGGCTGCCACCCACACAATCAACCAGGGACAAACTGCAACCGAGGTACACACCCTTAGCGGGAACCGAACCCGGGTCTCTCTGGACCGCAGGCTGACGCTCTAACCGCTGAGCCAAATTGGCCAGGGCGGCATCTCCTCTTAAAGGGCCTGCGCACAGACTTATCGGACTCTCTCCCTCTAAGCTTGGAGGAGAGGCAGCGCGAGGGGTACCAGAGACAAACAGGGAAGAACTGAGCTGTTTGGCACTGGAGCGAGGGCTGGAGAGGGGGCTTTCTCCGGGACAAATGTGCTGTCAGAGGCCTTTGTTTCTTTGGTGAGCCCTTCCCTGGGGCGGCAGACAGCCGCCACATCTGGGACTCCAGCAACCTGGCTCACACTGGTAGCCCCGCCCTATGCCTCCCTGAGGCCCCGCCCCACCCAACTTTCAGGCCCACCCAACTTTCAGGCCCACCCAAGCTGTTGCCAGCTGCTTCACCATAGGATTGGCCTGTCTTCGATCCTGCTTCAGGTTTTCCTAAATTCTTTCAAACAAGCAGCATCTGGTCTCAGATAGCCCCATACCTCTCATTAAGTAATACACAGAAACAAACACAGGGAGGCAGCCAAAATGAGGAGACAAAGAAACAGGTCCCAAATGAAAGAACAGAACAAAACCCCAAGAAAAGAACTAAGCGAAATGGAGATAAGCAACCTAACAGATGCTGAGTTCAAAATACTGCATATAAGGATGTTCAGTGAACTTAGTGAGGGCCTCAAGAGCATAAAAAAGGACCAGTCAGAAATGATGGATGCACAATTAGAAATGAAGGAGGCTTTAACTGAAATAAAGAATAATTTACAAAGATTCAATAGTAGAGTACGTAAATCCAAGAAGCAAACCCATTGATTTGGAATATAAGGAAGCAAAAAACGCCCAATCAGAACCGCAAAAAGAAAAAGGAATAAAAAAAAAATGAGGATAGTGTAAGGAGCCTCTGGGACAACTTCAAGCGTGCCAACATTCGCATCTTGGGGGTGCCGGAAGGAGAAGAGAGAGAACAAGAAATTGAAAACCTGTTTGAAACAATAATGGCAGAAAACTTTCCTAACTTGGTGAAGGAAACAGACATACAAGTCAAGGAAGCACAGAGAGTCCCAAACAAGATGAACCCCAACAGGCCCACACCAAGACACATCATTATCAAAATGCAAAAGGTTCAAGACAAAGAGAGAATCTTAAAAGCAGCAAGAGAAAAGCAGTTAGTTACCTACAAGGGAGTACCCATAAGGCTGTCAGCTGATTTCTCAAAAGAAACTTTGCAGGCCAGAAGGGAGTGGCAAGAAACATTTAGAGTGATGAAAAGCAAGAACCTATAACCAAGATTACTCTATCCTGCAAAGCTGTTATTTAGAATCGATGGCCATATAAAGTTTCCTAGACAAGAAAAAGTTAAAGGAGTTCATCATCACCAAACCGTTATTGTATGAAACGATGAAGGGTCTTTTTGAAGAGAAAGATAAAATATATGAACAAACAAAATGGCAATGAATACATATCTATCGACAATGGAATCTACAAACAAAATGAACAGGCAGAACAGAAACATTCTCATAGATACAGAGAATATTTTGTTGGTTGCCAGATGGGAGGGGGGTTGGGGGAATGGGTGAAAAAGGTGAAAGGATTAAGAAGTATAAATTCATTGCTAGAATGACAAACCTCAAAGGGAAAGGGGTTGGGGTGTAGAAAGAAATAAACCAAAGAACTTATATGCATAACCAGTAGACACAGACAATAGTGTGGGAAAAGGTGGGAGGGGGGCGGGACAGGGGAGGAGGAGGTCAATGGGGGGGAAATGAGGAACATCTGTAATACATACAACAATAAAGATTAAAAAAAAAAGTAAGTCTACCTGTCCCTCAGCTACCAGCTGTGTATCCCCACAGAGGAACTTTGTGCTCATCTGAGAAATATGTGTGTGTCTCTTACAAAAATGTTAGCATGTAACACACACTGTCATATCCTTGCTTTTTCCATGTAAGCAACCTAGCTTAGATATTCTATCTGTGCAAATGCCTCATTTCTATTGGCTATTTAATATTCCATTGTGTATACTATACCAACATTTAACCAGTCTTCTGTTGGTGGTATTAATGGTGTTTCCTATCTTTTGTTGTGTCATATAGTGTGTATTTTTTTTTTTATCCTCAACCAAGGATCTGTTTATTTTATTTTTTTTGCAGTTTTTATTAATTAATTTTGTTACAGATGTTTCTCCTTTTTCCCCCATTGACACCCTCCCCCCCCCCCCCAGCATTGTTGTCTGTGTCCCTGGTTATGTGTACATGCACGTAAGTTCTGTGGTTTATCTCTTCCCTCCCTCCCCACCGCCATCCCCCTCTTCTGAGGTTCATCAGTCTGAATCCTACTTCTATGTCTCTGTGTCTATTTTGTTCATCAGCTTGTATTGTTCATTATATTCCACAAATGAGTGAGATCATGTGATATTTGTCTTTCTCTGATTGGCTTATTTTGCTTAGCATAATGCTCTCCAGGTCCCTCAATGTCATCTCAAAGAATAAGAGATCTTTCTTTCTTATAGCTGCATAGTATTCCGTTGTGTAAATGTACCACAGCTTTTTCTTTCTTTATTGATTTTAGAGAGAGAAGAAGGTAGAGGGAGAGAGAGAGAAGCATCAATGAGAGAGAACATCGATTGGCCATGTCCTGCGTGCACCCCACTGGGGATTTGGCCCACAACCTGAGCATGTGCCCTGACTGGAATCGAACCGGCGACCTCTTGGTACACGGGTCGACGCTCAACCACTGAGCCACACTGACTGGGCACCCCATCTTTTTTTATCCACTCATCTATTGATGGACACTTGGGCTGTTTCCAGATCTTAGCAATTGTAAATAGTGCTGCTATGAACATAGGGGTACATATATTCTTTCTGATGGGTGTTTAAGCTTCTTACAATATAGCCCTAGAAGCAGGATCACTGGATCAAATGGCAGTTCAATTTGTAATTTTTTGTTTTCCATAGTGGCTGCACCAGTCTGCATTCCCACCAGCAGTGTACTAGAGTTACCTTTTCTCCACACCCTCACCAGCACTTGTTGTTTGATGATTTGTTGATGGCGGCTGTTTGTTGATGGCGGCAGGTTGTCTATTGATTTTAGAGAGAGAGGAAAGGGGAGAGAGAGAGAAAGACGACAGTGTGAGATACACTGAGCAGTTGCCTCCAGTACTTGCCTCGACCGAGGATTGAACCTGAAATCTGGGTACGTGCCCTGACTGGGAATCGAACCCACAACCTTTTGATGCATGGGATGACAGTCCAACCAACTGAGCCACCTGGCCAGGGCTCATACAGTGTTTTACACACCTCATTTGGCAAGTATGTAAATATCTCGAGGATAAATTCTTAGCACTGGGATTATTGAGCCAAAGGGTGTGTGTCAAAGGGTTTAAACACGTGGATCTCACTGTGACTTCACCTCCCAGATCACTTAAAAAAAAATGAATACTTGTATTTTTTTTCTCCTTTTCCTGCCTGCCTGCTGCATTCCTTCCTTCCTGCATGCCTGCCCGCCCACCCTCTTCCTTCAGTCTCTGAGTTTGACTTGGGTAGTTTGTTGCCCAGAACAGTTGGAATATTCTGGAACTTTAAACTTTGTAGGAGGCACGACCGTGCCCTCTGGTGTTACTTTCCAGGGTGGAGCTGCAGAGGCCATAACCAGTTCCCCACTGAAGGTCCTTGTCTTCAGGCCCTTCTTTCGGGCCCGGGCGCTGGTGACAGGCGCGAGGCCCGCCTCCTGCTCCACGCGGTCATCCCTGGAGGCGCCGGCAGATGGCAGACAGAGCACAACCGGCGGCCTGGCCTTTGTAAGGCTCTCTGGAGAGCAGCCAGAATCAGAGCCTTTGGACCCTTTCCCAGTGACCTGCCCTCGCAGCAACAAGCCCAGCTCAGCGGGGTGGGGTTGCCTGATCCTTTCCTCTCACTTAGTTTTGCAGCCATTTCTTAAATGAGTGAGCAGTTCACAATCTCCAGCAGCTGCCTTGAGATAGGATTCAAGAGGCCACACCCCAGGGTGACAGCCTGGTGCCTACTCCCCATCCAGGAACTAGTTGGAAGGATTTACATACCATGACCTGGATGGCTTGGGTTTTCTTAATTGTAGGGCTCTACTTCCTGTCTGTTTCAGCCAAATCTCCCACACCCTTCCCATGAATTAGGAGGTCTTCAGAAGAGACTCTTACTCACCACCCTCTGCTCCACCCACTGAGCCAGAGGTTTGAGAAGCCCTGGGGTGAAAGTGCTGATCCTTGGCCCACCTTCGGGGGCACAAGCCCCTGGGGATTAGCTGAGCCCAGGCCTCAGGCTGAGAGCAACCCCAACCCCTAAATTTGTGTCCCATGGAATCCCCATTTCTCTTGCTTACTGTGTCTCTGACAGAGACCTGCCCAGACCTCCTTCAGGCTGGGTCTGGGCCTTCTTTGTAGGGGAGACCAACTCCAGCCTTCCCAGGAGACCCAGGGAGGTGGGCGGGCACAGGACGGTGCTGGTAGGAAGAGGGAAGAAGTGGCAGCTGCAGGGTGAGTGGTGGCCTCTTCCCCGCCGCTCCCCCCCCCCCCCCCCCCCGCAGGAGACTAGCCATGTTTGGGGTGGTGGCAGCATTGGGGGCCCTGGGAGAGGTGTTCCTCTGGGTCCCCAAAGCTCTCCTACTCCTAGTTTAGGTCCCCAGACCTTTAGGGACAGCTGGGTTTTTTCTCAGGCTGGTGAAGTGATACGGGACAGAGTGGGTGGGGACATTCAGGGCAAGGAATTATCCGTGACGTGGGCCAGTCCATTCTCTGCCAGGGTGGCTGAGGTCTCCGCAGTCATCCTGAGCCCGAAGCGGGGTTAACCCATGTGAACGACACAGCTTGCAAGACTCAGGCTCAGGGCCCGGGATGGGGTGGGGGGGCTGGGGAGGTTCAGGGAAGGGCTGGCAGGGGGCCATCCTCTGTGAGCTCCCCAGGATCATTTCCCAACAAAGCAGGAATTTGCATACTCATGGTTTCCCCATCAGCTTCTCAGATTCTGGAACCAGGAAAAGAAGAGGAAAGCACACGGGGCAGCCCCCAGCCTGACCCCCCAGTGCCTCAGCACCTGAGCTGCTGTCCCAGGCCGCCCAGGCCCGGCCCCTCTCCTGCACAGGAGCCCATGAGAACCTTACAGCTGCCTGGTGAGGCAGGCCAGGGAGCTGGGCTGTGCCAGGGGCGGGCGTCACCCAGGGCCGCACAGCCAGCCGGGGACTCGCACCCAGGCGTTCTTCCTCTCATGCTGCTGCCGCCACCGAACCGAGAGAGTTATTATCTTATCACATCTCGAGGGATGCAGGGGTCATTGTGTCTCTTTTACAGGTGGGGACACTGAGACCCCATTCATAAAGGTGCTTCAGAGGGTGGGGCCAGAGATGGTGGGAGAGAGATCCTGGGTTTCGGGCCTAGCAGCCTCTAAGTGGCTCTGCCTGGAAGTCAGATTGAGAAAGAGGCTGGAGGGAAGGCTGCAAACCCCGGACGGCCAGCCCAGCCTGGCTGGGGCTGCCAGGAAAGCAGGATACACGCTCAGGGCGCTGAACTGCCTTAATCCTCCCAGAGCTCAGCCCCAGTTGGCACCTGCCACGTGGGCTCCGCTGTCCTTGTCGGTGCCTGTCAACAAGCCACAGGGACAGACTTGGTCTCCAGGCATTCTACAGCCAGCCTGGACCTGCCACCTCCTGCCCACTCCTGTAGGATCTGCCCCACCCTCCCCCACAAAGCAGAGGCAGCAAATGACCAGGAGTTCAGCTCTGGTCAAGGGCCAAGTGTGAGCTCTCAAGTCTATGGACGGGCGGCTGGTGGGGTGGGGGGAGGGATGAAGGCACCCTGTTCTGTTTCCAGACCCCCTGAGGCCTCACTGCCCTCATGCTCCATTGTGGGGTACAGACAGAGGCTTGGTGGGTGGGGCTGCTGGGTACCTGCTGCTGAGCAGGTAGCTGAGGTCATGTCACTGTCGTGCTCGAGGGATTCCTCTGCGAACAATGTAAAGGGAAGAGGGTTGTGGGGTGTGAGGCTGAGCACCCCGCATCCATCCCTCAGGATTGTGGGGCCAGGGGACCGGAATTCGAGGCCCTGCCCCAGTCCATCCCTCTCCGTGGGACCTTGGGCAAGTCCCTCAGCATTGCCAGTGGCTGATAATAAACAGGACAGTCCAGTATGTTAGCTTCCTGTCCCATAAAAACAGAAGCCCATAAATAGCCTCGTAACCTGGAGTACACTTCTTCATTGGGGAAACAAGATTTTATGAGTATGCAATGACACAGCTTTGTGCTGATCGACTTCCTGAGGAGGCCGGAAGCCACAGGCCTGGGGTGCCTTGGTGACAGTGGGACTGGGCATGGACTCCTGCCTCACGCCGGCGAGGGAGGCTCGTGAAGCGCGGTGGCGGGGCGAGCCCGCCCGAGTGGCGTTTCTCCGTATGCTGCACGGCTGTCCTGTGGTGAAGCAGTTTCTCAAAAAAAAAAAAAAAGATGCCCTAAAAGCTTCACGAACAGTATGTACAAATTAGGTGAGATGGTCAAAGATATAATTATGAAAACTATATTTTTTTTCATTTCCCCTGTCAATGGTGTTTGTTTGGGGATCATCTGACAGCCCAGCTTTTCACTTAAAATATTTAATATTTATACCTCAATTTTTTATCTGCAAAAATGAGAGAAAGAGAGCGAGCGAGCGAGAGATGTATATTCTTACCTGGCCCCTTCCCTCCTGGGGGGGACGGCAGGTTGAGATGGTGGGTGGAGGAGAATAGAGCCCAGCCAGAGCAACACCACAGGCCTCTAATGAGCACTTTCTATGTGCCAGGCCACTGGGTCACGCGCCCAGCTTGTATGATCTGACGTCCTCCCCACAGCGACCCTGGAAGGCAGGTACCATTATTATCCTCACTTCAGAGATGAAGAAACTGAGACCCAGGGAGAAGCAGTCACTTGCCCCAGGTGACATCATTGGTGGCAGAGCCGGTTCTTGAGTTTGGGACCATGACCTTCTACCCTGCCACTTGGGTTAGCCTGGCGTTGCCACTCCAGGCTGCTTCTGCCCCAGCGCCCCCGCCCGCTCTCTGACTCTAACTCCATCTCTGGGAGAGTAGGATCAGAGCCCGAGGGCCCCCATTCCCACTCCACCCAGCTCCCCTGGGAGCATCTTCTGACAGGTGGTTTCCCGTCCTGTCTGGTCATAGGACAGGAAAGGGGAACAGCTCCCCCTACACCAGTCTCAGGACTCCAGGCTCGTCCACCTCTGCTTCTCACCTCCCCGCACCCTGCGCACGTCCATGGCCTCCTCTCAAGCCTGGCCCAGGGCCTCACAGGGATGCCTCTGCCCCCAAGGACGGAGCACTTGGGGGAGCTTGGCAGGGCTGTGCGCACACCTCTGACCCTCCATCCTCCAAAGGCCAGCTCAACCCTCAAGCACAACAAAGACCATCACCTCTTAAAGGGGCTCACATTGTATTTTATTGACATGTTAGGGGGGCATAGACTTTCCACCTAAAATATGAACATTACACTCATCTCCCCCCATCTGTGGGGAAGGGTGAATGACTCGAAGTGCGAAGAAGAGAGGGCAGGGGCAGAGGACATGGCATAGGCGAACTGAGTGGACAGAAGGTAGGTTATTAAGAAGCATCTTGCTTACTAACATGAAGCCTCATGCCCAAGAGAGCATGGATGAGGCCTCATTGGCTTAGAGGAGCGGCCCTTGGAGGGCAGGCACACGGTGCCCAACTAGCCAGCAAGGCTGGCATCCCAGGGACGGGGTGGAGGTGGGGGCTGTGTACAGGGCCCCCAGCTCAGGCCTCTGCTCCCCCGCCTCCCTCCCCGCCCTCTGAGGGAAAGGAGGGTTTGGGCTTTAGCCACGGACCGACGGCCGTTACTGGCAGCGTCTCCTTACACTACAGAGATACAATGTGCATCAACAGGGTGATCGCTTCTCACCCACTCGGCGGACAGCTAGTGGTGCCGAACGGGTCAGAACCAATCCTACAGTATCTTTGGTTTGTGGGTTCCCTTCTCTACTTTAATCCTCCCTCTGTCCAGCCTCCAGGGTGGGCCTCAGGGCAGGAACAGGCCACTCGGGGGCCCGCAGCCCAGCCTGATGGCCCTTGGAGGGCCGCCAGGGCTCCTATTCGCTGAGGTGCTGGGACTTGTAGGAGAGGATCTGGGCCGCCAGCTGCTGGGGGTCCAGGAGCTGTGGAAAGCGCCCCATCACGGCCTCCACCAGTTGTGGGGGGAAGACGCCACACAGCTTGGTGTACACACTGGCTCGCTCCTTGGCCAGGCTGCCTGCCCCACCCCACGGGCCCCTGTCGGCCCCCGGGCTTGGCACCTGGGGCTCCTGCAGGACTGGGGTGGGCTGGGGCAGCTGGTATGGCTCAGACCAGTACTCTCGAGGCGGAAAGGCAGCTGGCGGGGGTGCGTAGTCGGCAGGGACACTGAAGTGGCCGGCACCCACGGCCCGTCCAAAGTTAGAGAAGGCTGCAGCGGCCGGGAGCTCGGCCCCGTAGGGGTTATAGCCAGTGTAAGGGCCCCGAGGGGGGCCTGGCTCAGCAGAGCCCCCCCCTCGACCCCCCCACAGTTCTGACATCTGGCTCTCCAGGGAGCCGATGCCCGAGTCCAGGCAGTCCTGGGAGGTGTACGGGAGAGAGTCGAGGATCTGTGGGAACCAGTCCGTGGGCCCAAAGCTGTTGCCGCTGCCGCCACTGGGTGGGAGGCTCCTGCCGGTGTTTGCCGGGGCAAAGGTCTGGGTCAGACCCTCTCGGTGAGGCCCTGGGGGTGCCTGGGCTCCCAGCTTCTTCCCTTCCTGGCTGCACTGCTCACGCTCCGTGGGCAGAGAGCCGGGCTGAGACGGAGGTGAAGGCCGCCGGCCGCGCCTGTCCTTGCCGGGGGCCTGCGGCGGGGAGAGGAGGGCGTTGGCACGGAGCTCGTCTGCCACGGAGCGCTGGGGGCGGCTGGGCCTCTCGGGGTGGAAGAACCGGCACTTGATCCCGTAGGTGCACTTCCTCCCTGCAGAGAAGGGAGGGGGCTCTGAGCAGGGCATCCCTAGGACCAGGGGAGGTCCCTCCGAGGAAGAACTTGGGTGCAGGCAGATCTGTGTGAGGGGAGGGGAGGAGCGAGGAGGGCCGTGGAGGGTGGGGCTGGTCTCTTACCGTAGGGACACTGCTGCTTCCTGTGCTCGGCTGTGAGCGGCTTCTTCCGAAGGAAGTTGTCCAGGTTTGGCCCGTGACGGCCCAAGGGGTCATCGGGGGGCATGAACCTGCAGAAGAGGTGGCAGACATGAGGGGGACTTCCAAGTACTGGAAGGGGGCTGGACAGTGAGCCTCACTTGGAATGATAGGAGGGTAGCTCCTAAAACCGGAGCCCACCCAGCAGGACACCCCTGGGCAACCCTCATGCTAGGAGCTCTCTGAGGCCACAGGGAGGTGGGCAACCTGAAAATCTGAATCGAAGGCTGTCACTGGCTTCTGGTCAGAGGTCCAGTGCTGGGAACCCAGAGGCTCTCTTGGAACCACAGACCACATTCTGTTACAAATGCTACAGCTCTGCCCAGTTGGTGTGGCTCAGTGGTTGAGCGTCGATCCGTGCACCAAGAGGTCGCCGGTTCAATTCCCAGTCAAGGCACATGCCCAGGTTGTGGGCCTGGTCCCCAGTGGGGAGCATGCAGGAGGCAGCCAATCCATGTTCTCTCTCATTGATGTTTCCATCTCTCCCTCTCCCTTCCTCTCTCTCTGAAATCAATGAAGAAAAACACACACACAAAAACGAATGCTACTGCTCTGGCCTGGCCAGGGTGGCTCAGTTGGTCGAGCATCACCCTGCACACTGAAAGGTAGCTGGTTTGATTCCCAGTCAGGGCCCCTACCTGGGTTGCAGGTTCAATCCCTGGACAGGGTACATACGGAAGGCAACTGATTGATGTTTCTCTCACATGGATGTTTTGCTCTCTCTCCGTTCCTTTCTCTAAGCATGTCCTCAGATAAAGATTAAAAAAAAAAAAAAAAAAAAGAGGCTACAACTCTGCCCCCCAAATCAAAACCCCTCGGCCTCAGCCTGGTCCCAGTCTGACCCTTCTTATGCGGCGCTGTGTCCATTTCCCTATCAAAGCTGCATGGTCCCCCCGTGCAACCCCCCCGGCGGGAACGCACTTGTCATTGACGAAGGAATACATGAGCAGCCGCTCCTCGATGAAGCGCTTCCACTCCTGCCGCTCGCCCTGGAGGTCCCGGTACGTGTCGTTGGAGACCACCACCCCGTCAGACTCGAAGGCCAGTTTCACGATGAAGCGGTCGTCATAGCACACCACACGTTTGCCACCCACGCGCCGGGACGGAGTGAACACCAGGATCTTCTTCTTCTCCAGTTCCCGCAGGATGTGCTGGTCTGGGAGGCGGCAGGGGCACAGGTCAGAGCTCGGCCTGGACCCAGAGCCAGGCCCACTGGGCTCCCAACCTCCTGGTGGCTGGCACAGGGGCTCCTGGCTGCGGGGCAGGAGGCGGCTGTGCTGAGGCCACTACCACACCTCAGCCCCTCCCCTGGGCCCTGCGCACAGTCTGCTGCCCAAAACTCAAGAACACTTCCCTGGCTGGTTTGGCCCAGCGGTCAGAGCGTCGGCCTGCAGACCAAAGAGTCCGGGTTTGATTCCGGCCAAGAGCACGCACCTCGGTTGTGGTTCATCCCCGGCTCTGGTTGGGGTTGTGCAGGTGGCAACCAATTGATGTGTCCCTCTCATGTTGATGTTTCTCCCTCTCTCCCCCTCCTACTCCTCTGTCTGAAAGTAAATGTAAAAATATCCTCAGGCGAGGATTAAAAAAAGATCGAGAACACCTGAGATGAGGCCTGTGCGTCTGCTCAGCAAAGGCTGCAGAGCATACACTGGGCCCTCTCCTTTCCCCCCTGAACATCAGGCCTGTTCATGCCACAGAGGGACTTTGGTGCTCACCCAGCCAGTCCCATAGGGGTCCGCGAATGACCCCAGCGTGAGCTGGGGCAGGGGATGTGTCTCGGCTGTGTCTCCTGTGTAGCCAGGACAAAGCTATAAGAGCCCATCCAGAAGGGGCCACTTTTCCCAGAGCAGATGGCCCTAGCCAGCCTGTCCCAGATCTTAAGACTTCTAGGGAAATAAACTCGGGTTCTACTCCCAAAGCGAGGGGGCTCTTGCTGTAAGAGCTGGCTAACAGCGGACATTTACTATGTGCCAGTCACCCTTCCTAGCACTTACCATGTATTAACTCGTGATCCTCACAATAACCCTGTGATGGTATCCACCCCCACCCGTCTCAGGGGAGGAGCAAATGGCTGAGCAGGGCGCCCAGAAGGGACAGAGCCAGGGTTCCAGAGCCCATGGGCTCAGTCACCACTGTGCTGCCCCGCGCCACTGGGGCAGTGGAGAGGGCGTCGCACCATGAGACGAGGGACGTTTCCAGTACTCAGCAGAGGCTGCACAGGTGACCTCAAATGACCCCTGCCTGGGGCAGGGATGCCGAGGAGAGCACACGCGGAGAAAAGAAATGCCGCTCCCTGCTTGAGGCCTGGAAGTCGTTGGTCACACACACAGGGTCTGTCCTGGGCAGCAAGCTGACCCCTGTCCAGAGGTGTCCCTCACCTGTGATGGGCACGTCGGGCCGAGGCTGCTCCTTTCTCCAGGACGGCACAAACACGGTGATGTCCGTGTGGCCCCGCTCCAGAAACCAGTTCACGGCCAGCAGGATGCCCCGGCAGGAGAAGACCTCCTTGTTCCCGTGGCTGCAGGGGCGCAGAGGGAGGGGGTCAGCCCGCGAGGCCTGGGCAGGAGGGAGGTGGGTCACACGCCAGCCCCTCCCTGGCTCAGCCCACTCCTCAGGCTGGGGCCCTGGGCTGCATTCCCTCCTGGTTCCCACAGCACCCGGGATGAGCAAACCCGGGACTTTCCCTGAGGTTCCATCTCCCGACACGAGGAAACGCCCAGGAACCTGGCAGCACTCGCTCCCTGCATGGGGCAGGGGCAGGCTGCTTGCAACACACCTGGGGGTGGGGGAAAGGCACTGGAGACTTCTGGTTCCTGCCCCACCCGGGGGGTGCTGGGACGAAGGGGACACTGATGTACACATGCAGACTGAGTCACCACCCCTCCCTCACCCAGGGGTGGGGGTAGGGAAGGCACAGCCCCACTAACAGAAGAGAAACCAGATTGCTCTGGATTAAAGTTCAGTCCTGCACTAACCTCTAAGGATGTGGGGGTGGGGCTGGGACTGAGGAGGGCGAAGGGGAAGAAGCCACATCCCAGCCTTCTGGCCAGTCTGGGCCAGACGGAGCAGGCTGCAAACCTTTTGGTTTGAAAGTGAAAGGATACTGCTTTTCCTCTCAAGACCGCCAATTCCCCAAAATGCCTAGATTGCCCTGTCCTCTCTTCACCCCCTCAGAAGGGCAGGCCTCAGGCAGAAAGACTGTGGCCAGGGGACTGAGAGCCGAAGGGACATGCCCCTGCCCTGGCCCCAGGACCAGACCTCCCCATCCTCATGTGGACGGGTCCAGAAGGAAGCCCTGAGGTGCTGCTGGGTTGTTCTGGCTCAGTTTCCGTGTCTGAAAAATGGGACCGGTCATCTGCAGCCTCCTTACAAAGGGCCCAGATCAGTGGGACAACTTTCCTGTTTGCTTGAGGCCGAGACAATCCAGAAAAGTGAGGGGTCCCACTGGATTCCTAGGAGGCTGGGGGACTCCCAGGTACACTGGTGTGGTGGAAGGGCTCCAGACCAGGCTGGGGGCCCTCCCCGACACTGCTACTCCTCACTAATCCCTCTGTGAACAACTCAGACTCTCCTATTCCGCAAATAAAACTATAAAACTATAAACGTTACACAAAAGAGGCAAGTCCATGGCCAACCACATCCTGTAGGTGGCTTTTGGCGGTGGGGGGTGGGGTTTGGAGTGGGGGGGGCGGGTGATAGCCGGAGTCACAGAAGGCAGGGCCGCTCCGGGGGACAGAGCTGCCTGGGGGCGCGGCTGGGACTCCCAGGTCTGAAGGGCTGTGTAAACTGGAGGGGAGGCAAAGTCCAGCCCGAGGGCAGCGCTCATCCTCACCTGCTGGGGCCTCCCCCAGCCCGTTTGTGATAAAAGTTAACATTTACTGAGTGCTCTGAGCCGGGCCCTGATCTAAGTGCTTCACACAGAATCGCCAGCAAGCCCCTGGGGGAGGGTACTGTCATTAAAGGCTCCTTTCCCCTTTTTTCAGATGAGAAAACTGGTCCACAGAGGGCAACGCGTTGCCAGCACCACACGGCAGCAATTGTGGGACAGAGATGCCCGTGCTCAGAAGCACTATGTTGATGCTCAGACAGGTGCCAGCCCTGCCGGTGGGACGCAGCGGGGACTGGCGGTACCCGGCTCCTATCAGAGGCCAGGTGCATCACATTCCTCCTTGCTCCATCCTTACCAAGGCTAGCTGCAGTGAAGGAAACCAAGGCTCTGAGGCTCATCTAAGATCCCCTGGCTAGTGGTAAGGGACAGAACTTGAACCCATGTCCGGGGCCACTGGATTGCCTTCCTGTCCCCAACAGTAAGACCTGAAGTTTATTTAGGAGAAAAAAGTTCCCCAACTTGAGTTTGAACCAAGTGTTAGGAGGGAGGGGCAGGCTGGGGACAGGAAAAATGATGCATCTAGCAAACTTCTCTTCTGTCAGGTCCTGTGTGAGGCATCACCACCTCTGAGAAGCTTCCCTGACCTTCCCGGATGGGTCAGGCCCTTGGTCTGTCCTCATAATGCTCGTTGCAGTAAGAGAGGCTAAAGTGAGCGTAGGGAGGTGCTCCCATCGGGCATTCTGCTTCCCCCAACACATTCCTCCCTTCCCTGGAGCTTCAGCTCTAACTTCCCAAGACTGCGGGGGTGATCTTTCCGGCTTGGCTTCCTCTCTCAGGTATGCAGTCTGCACAGGCATCGACCTACCTCCTTGCATACACACGTGTGTACATGCATCTGGCCCATTCTAGGCCAGCGTCTTTGAGGCCTGGAACTTAATGGAATGCCAGAGCTTTTGGGACAGCCTACTGCCTTTGGGCATCAAAAACCTTGGCTGGGGCCCTGGCCAGTTTGGCTCAGCGGCTGGAGCATCGGCCTGCGGACCAGAGAGTCCCGGGTTCGGCTCCCACTTGGGGCACGTACCAAAAAAGATAAAAATAAAACAAAACAAAACAACCTTGGCGGGGGACAAGTCTACTCTCAGCAGCCCTAGCCATCAGAATATCCCCTCGGCAGGTAGTCAGTCGTACTCTTGGCAGAAGTAGAACATCACACACTGACTGCCCTCCCAGACCAGAGCTCCTCCTTATAGCTAACTTCAGTCCCTCTCATTGCAATAAAAGAAGCTCGGCTGGCATAGGAAAACCAGGTATCCTCCAACCCCCACCACAGTCCTGTTTGCCCAGAAGGTCAGGGACCCTCCGCCTGGCTAACTAGATGCTGGTAAGACGTGTAGGAGACTCTAGCCCAGCAGTTCCCACCCTAGGACAGAGGGCAGGGCCAAACCAGGCTACCCAGGTGAACAGATCTGCCAGGGCTGGGCTCAGCTAGAGAAAAATTCCCTTAGAAGGAAACAGAGGTGAATTTCCCCACGATTTGCATACAGTGGGGGCTGGCCCGCCTGCCCTTGTGGTGGAGGGGCACCAGGGCAGAAACCCAGAAACAGCTGAGACAGGAAGTCTCAGGCTGGAATTCCCCTCTAGCTCCAGCCTCAGCTCAGAAACCCCCAGTGGCTCTGCCTCTCCAGCCAGCTCCTCAGGCCACCCCCGCCTCGATCTGCCCCTCCCTCCCAGGCTCCTCCTCTTTCTTCGAGGATACAAACACACAAACAACACATGCACATGGCTGCTACCACCGCAGCGAAGCCCCAGAGGAAGGAGTCACAGATCTCCTAGGCACACACTGCTGGAGCTGAAGCCTGAGAGGGGACCCCTAACTGTCAAAGCATATACATGCATTGACCAGCAGCCACTGGCATTTGGGAGCCAGCTTTACCCAACCTTCCACCCATTTCAGAGACTGGAAGACTCACCTAAAGATGGCTTAAGCTGGGCCAGGGCCAACCAAACAGCTGACTTGACCCAGCTAGGCAGGAAGTGGGAGGGGCTGAGGGGCCAAAGGCATTGCAGCCCCAGACGCAGACTTCCAACGTGGGAGATCCCTGAGGGCAGTCTGGGGTCTCCCCCTGTCCACACCCACAGGAACTTTTCCTTGTGAACAATCTGTCTGCTAGCCCTGACTCACCTGCTCTCATTGGAGGGACTAGAAGAAAGAAAGGCCAGGGGCAACCCTGGCCCCATTCCACCCCATTCCCTATTAAAGCCTGCATGAGGGGAAGTGGTACTGGGGTTGAGTCCTGGCTCTGGCCCCTAGGAGCCCCCAGAGCCTGGTCCAGCCCAGGTGGCTCCTGCTGAATCAGAATGGACCCAAGTCACAGCTCACCTGAAGCCAATGCATCAGGTCACCGGGCCACACCCCCCTCAAAGAACCAGGTCCTCGAGGTCACTCTTGGTCATAGCTACAAAGGCCTCAGGAGCTGGGCCTGCTTCCATGGAAACCCAGGTCTGAGATGACAAGGCCTCAGAAGCCCAGACCCTGAATAATTGTAATAACATCAACTACTGCTGTTTCCTGAGTAGTTACTCTCTCTAGGGACTACACTGACTGCTCACGACCACCTGAGGGGGTAGGTCAGACCTGCTTACAGATGAGGAAAGAAGGCTGAGAGCGAGCTGGACCTCGGTCTGACCCTTCCACTGTACTGCAAGTAACAGGAGAGAAACTCAGACTGAGTGTGGGCCCTTGGGAAGAGACAAAGAGCGCAAAGCGAGCTCTGGAGACAGAGGACCCAAGCTCGAATCTTTGCTCCACTGCTCCCCAGTAGTGTGACCCCGAGCAAGTCTTTGAGCCTCTGTGCTCATCCCTAAAACATTACAAGAAGCCATGAGGATTATGGGAGCCTCCTGGCACACAGTAGGGCCTCAATAAAGGGCTTTCCCTTCCTTTAGTGTGTGAGAAGAGGTCAGACTCTTCCCTGAAGGCCCCTCTACCAGAGGTGCAGACACAGGGCCACCATTCCTGGAGACGTCTTGGCTGCAAAAGTGACACGTACCTCATGGCCACATTGCTCCCGTCGATGACCACAGGCCTCAGGTCACTGCCCTCCTTGTCCTCCTCTATGGGTGAGGGCTCCAGGGTGGGAGCCTTGGGGGTGCCCCCACCCCGGGGGACCAGAGGAAGCTGAGAAGAGGGGTCTGGTGAGGCCTGGCGCTCACGGTCAGCTGCAGACCCATGTTTTACCAGCTCGCCTAACACTGTGTTGGTGTCTGCGTGGACCCCCAGCTTCTGCAGGACACTGTGGATCTCAGCAGATGAGTAGCCCAGCTTTCGGAAGAAGTCCACCTTCATCTGCAGCTCCACAGCGGATGGGTCCTCAGTGGAGGGCTCCTGGGCTGGCCTGGGGGTAACTTGGCAGCTGTGGCTGTTTTCAAGTTCCCATAGACTCATTGTGGGGGCTGGCTTCCTGGGTGGGCCTCTCTCCACCAGCCACTCACAGATCAGATTGGTGGAAGTCACCTGTCACAGCTCCTGGTAGGAAAACCACAAGTATTAGGGATGGGGAATGGCTCTCGTCCATCCTGCTCTGGCCCCGCCCCACCCAACCAGATGAGGCAACTCTGGTGGCACTATGCATACATCTGTTAGTACTTTCAAAAGCTCTCCCAGCTAGGGATCCTCATTCCCAAGGATGAAACTGAGCCACAGACATTAAAATCTTGCTCAAGGTCATCCAGCTGGTTGGCTGGTGTCGCAAGGATTTGAACTTAGGCAGTGTGACTCCACCTCCTACCCCAAACTCAGCCCCACACCAACCCAGGGGACCCAGATGTCCTGGGAGGCCTTAGAAGACCTTGCCGCGCCCCCACAGCTGCGGGGCGGGGCGCTCGGATGGAAACCTAGGGTTGGAAGTGCTCGGTGGGGGGCGGGGGGGACGGGGGCTTCCCCGCTGAGGCCTTCGCCCCCGCCCGCCTACCCTGCGCTCCGAGCCAGGCCCAGGAGGCGCAGAGCCCGTGGCCGAACTCCTGGGCCGGGAGAGAACTTTCCGGGGAGACCCACCAGCGAGAAAAGTTGCTGTGAAACTCTGGTTGGCCGCCGGGCTCGGTGACGCGGAGACTGTCCCGGCCCCGACTCCCTAGGCTCCCCCTCCGGAGCTTGGTCTCCCTTACCCCGGGTTCCCTCAACTTGGGCTAAGTTGGAGGGGGGGGGCCCGAGAACCCGCGAGGCCGGCGGGACCAGCCCCACATCCCTCCCCGCCCCCTCCCGCCCGCGGCTCGCGCCCTCTCCCCACCGCGCGCAACTCACCCCGCCGTGCGCCTGGGGAGGCCGGCGGCGTCTCCATGGGGCCGAGTCCCAGGGGCAAGGCCAGCCGAGCCTTTATACGGGGCGGTAGGCGGGCAGGTTGCGCTAAGGACTGAGACGCGGAAGCCCCGTAGGCGAAGAGCTAGTCGGCCACCGCCCCTTCCTGCTCCGCCCCGCGCCGTCCCGCCCCGCCGCCGGCCCCGCCCCGTCCTCGCCTCGGGCTCCGCCGCCGCTCGCGAGCGCTGCGGGCCCGGCCGGAACGGGGGCTGGGGCGCCGGGACGCCGCCCAGGCTGCCGGCCTCCAGGCCCCGGCGGCGAGGCGATCCAGAGGGTGGGAGTGCAGGGCCCGCGTGTGGAAGGAAAGCACAGGCTGCACCAGGTACGCGCGCCGAGTCGGGCACGGCTGACCGCGTGCGTACCGAGAAGCCGGACAGGTCCAGCCACGTACACTCACACGCTTGACAAGTACGGCCTCCGACAGAGTGAAGGTGCAGTCGCAGATGCAGAGAGGGAATCAGGTACACAGAGTGTGGTCCATGCACCACTGGAGGTAGGGTCATAATGATAAAGACAGGTACACCCAGATAGGCACACTCAGACACTTGGGGTCGAGACTGGAACGCTCAGCAGGTACACCGTGAGGAGCAGGAACACAGCGGTGGGGCCGCACTCAGGGCCAGGCACGCGTTTTCTGAAATAAGGACCTTACCAGGAGAGGAAGGCAGGTACAACTAACACGTACACGGCGATGAGGCGGAAAACCAGGCAGTGGAGGTGCAGTGACACCAGCGCCCTGTGAGTGTTCACAGAGTGTTCACACTTACAGCTGTGAAATTCAGAGGCCGTCCCGCCCTCCCCCAGGATGCTTCTAGGTTCCCAGGTCAGCCAGTCAGGATACCACACTGAGCACAACACTTTACAGTATCTACCCATGGGCTTAGCTAAGGGAGACAGAGTCTATTATGTCTATTGTACCCTAGAGGAATTCAGAAAAGGCTTGATTTCCCCAGCTGGAAAGACTGGGAACCAGACCAGGAGCTTCCATTCCAGGGCATCAGGTGCTACCTTTGCCACTTTTGAAACCACCAGTGACCTAGGACAGAGGGAAGACTTTTCTGGTAGAAGAGTGAGGCCTGGAACCTGCCTTCAAATGTGTGTGTGTGTATGTGTGTGTGTGTGTGAACAAAGGGAACACATGGAACCCACAAGCTAGAGGACAAGTCTGGCCGTGCTACCAGCTCACTTTGCAGATGTGGAAAATGAGTCCAGGGAGCCAAAGTACTCAATACTGAGCGTTTCCTATGTGTACCAAGACTTTACTTACATCTTCTCTGCCTTATCATAGGCATGTGTCTATCCTGTAAGGCTACATGTTATTAGTGTTGTAAACAAACATTGTTTATTGTAAAAGACACCATAAACTCTATACATGTGCAACTTAATGGATAATAATAATAAAACATCCATATATCTGTCACCTAACTTAAAAAACAGACCTGTGCCAGTACCTTTGAGGCCTTCTGTGTACCTCCATTTCAATCTCTTACCCCCATTCTGAACAACCACTTTCTTGAATTTTGTTCTAATTATGATCATAATTTTTTGCTATTTTAAAATTTTGTCACCTTTGTATAATCCCTAAATAATATATTAGTTTTACTTTTTTTTTTTTTACTTTGTGCAAATGGAATCATTCTATATGATTATGTGACTTCCTTTTTTCATGTAACATTTAAAAAATTTATTGATTGATTTTAGAGAGAGAGACATACATCAATTTCTTGTTCTACTCATTTATGCATTCATTGGTTGATTCTTGTTTGATCCCTGACTGGGGATCAAACCCACAATCTTGGCATATTGGGATGATGCTCTAACCAACTGAGCTGCCCGGCAAGGGAATCTTTTATTTTTAATCACTTTTATTGGCTATGTATATATAATATATTTATTTTACTGTTGAATAATATTCCACTTTAGAATATACTACTGGTTATCCATTCTTGTGTTGTTAGATGTTGTTTATAGGATTTTCTTTCTTTTTTTTTCCCTCATCCAAGGACATTTTTCCATTTTTTTATTCAGATAGAGTGGGAGGGAGAGAGAGAGGAAGAAAGAGAGAGAAACATTGACGTGAAAGGGACACATCGAATGGCTGCCACCCGTACGACCAACCAGGGCCGGGGACAAACTGCAACCGAGTTACATGCCCTTAGTGGGAACCAAACCTGGGTCTCTCTGGACTGCGGGCCGACGCTCTGACCACTGAGCCAAACCGGCCAGGGCTTTCTTTCTTTCTTCTTCTTCTTTTTTTTTTACTATTATAAAGAGTATGCTTTGGATATCCTTGTAGCTGCTTTAATGCAGGTGTGGTTCAGGGACTGGACTCTTGGAGATTCAGAAAGGTTGTTACTTGCCCAGGCTCCTAGGGCTGGTGGAGCTGGAAATCTCACAGCTCTCTCCAAGGCATCCATCTCCATGTGGACACCTGCTTGTTCCTGGAGGCCGCAGGCCACCCCAGGGAGGGGGGAACATGCATTTCTAGTTCAGTCCTGTAGCTGTTCCCCTCCTGTGTGCCCCTCAGGGACACAGCAACCTCAGCCACTCTCACTGAGCACTGTGTACGCTGCAGCCCTCATCTGCCTAGCAGTCCCTTTTAGAGTTGAGAAAAGCTTAGTGAAGCTAGACATTTATTCATTGTAGTAACTACCTTTAAGATAGAAAAAATAGTAAGTGACAAGTTAAGGTTCATAATCATAATGATAAGTCAAGAATGCCATGGTGATAATGTCTCATATTTATGAAGCATTCATGAGGTTGTGGTCACTGTGCCAGCACCTTGTAGACACTTCCGTGCCTTTGTATCTGCTTCTTCCCCAGCTCAGGAGTGTCTTCCTCTTCCTCCCTCCCCACTGCTGCCTGGCCAATTCCATTCATCTTATTGATGATGTCACCTCCTCTGTGAGGCCTGCCGGGGCTGACTTGCTTCCTCCTCTGTGCTCCCTGTGTGTCCCTACGTGCTGGATTGTGATTGCCTGCTTGGGATTTCCTCTGGAGCCAGGACTGGGCTGGGACTCCACCTATGTATGCTCCCAGGTTCCATGCTGCGCAGCTCTGTGCCAGAGGGAGCCGGCTGGGACTGGGCGATGAGTCACCCAGCTCCGTGCCCTCCCAGAGTGAGCAAAGTCTAGCTCTCTTCCGGCTCATAAAGGCTGCTCTTTGCTGAAAAGCCCCCTCTCTTCTGCAGAATCCAGGGCTGCTCTGGGGACTCTTCCTCCACTGAACTCCTGCTCTACTTACGGTTGGATTTTGCAAACTTTGGCCTCGTACCCAGGAGACTTCTGGACCTCATGGTGCCTAACCACACACCCCTTTGCCTCTTGCATGCATGACACAACGGCTGGGCTTGCCAGTTTCCTTCCTGGAATTTTTCTGCTTTCCTGACACCTGCCTGCACCTGGACAGCCTGGATGAGGTCTGCAGAGCTCCAGGATTGGTCACCCCCTGGAGGGGGCGGGAGTGGGGGAGGAGGCTGGAGAGAGGGAAAGGTCCCAGGAATTAATTACCTTGGCCTTTGGTAACTCTGTTGGGCAGCTCAGACTGGGGTGGCAAAGGAAGGAACTAGGTCACCTCTGTAGGAAGGGTAAGGCAGGCTGCCCCCAATCCTTGGCAGAGTAGCTGCAGAGGTTAAATTCAACAAGGCCTGACAGTGGAGAAAGGGCCAGGTCCCTCCCAGGTTTTGAGGCTCCTGGTATATTTAGAAAAGACTTGTCATACTCTGGCCAGATAGTTCAATTGGTTGGAACATCGTCCTGTACACCAAAAGGTTGCAGGTTTGATTCCCAGCCTGGGCACATACCTAGGTTGTGGGTTTGATCCCCAGTCGGGGCACATATGGGGTGGGGGACAACTAATCTATGTTTCTCTCTCACATTGATATTTCCCTATCTCCCTTCCTCTCTCTCAAATCAATAAAAACATATCCTTGGGGTTGGGGATTTAGAAAAAAAGACTTTTCACAATAGCAATACAAAAATCAAAGTCTGTTTTAAACTGTAATTGAGCAAATTAAGTCTTTTCATCATGTATTAAAATGCAGTGTAATATATTTGGACTACAGACAAGGTAATTGGAGGATTTTTTTTTTTTTCATCCTCACCCGAGGACACTTTTTGATATTTTGTTCAGATAGAGTGGGAGGGAGAGAGAAAGAGAGAAACATCGATGTGAAAGGGACACATCGAGTGGTCGCCACCCTCACGACCCAACCAGGGCCGGGAACAAACTGCAACCGAGGTACGTGCCCTTAGCAGGAACCAAACCCAGGTCTCTCCAGGCGGCATGCCGACACTCTAACTGCTGAGCCAAACAGGCCAGGGTGGAGGATTTGTTTTTAGAAGATATTACTTCCTTGGAGAAATGGCTGATTCTAGGGCTGGGGCAGGAAAAAGGTGAGCCCGGAAGGTCTTGTGGTACCAGAGTTAGGAAGTGCTCAAAATACAAAAAGATTGCGGAGATGGGGAGGGATGTCAAAGGGACCCAGGAGCTGAAAGCTCCCAATGCCCAAAACTGCAACAGTTAGAGAAATAAAATAAATAATAGAGTAGCCGGGTAGGTGTGGTTAGTGGGTTGAGCATTGTCCCATGGACTGAGAGGTCCTGGTTCGATTCCCAGTCAGGGCACATGCCCGGGGTTGTGGGCTCGATCCCAAGTAAGGGGCGTGCAGGAGGCAGCCAATTGATGTTTCTCTCTCACATCAATGTTTCTCTCTCTCTCTCCCTAAAAAAATCAATAGAAACACATTAAAAATAAATTAATAAATGACAGAGTATTAGATTATAACCCAAAGCATAAAATACATATCGGTGAGTCCATAGTGGTAGAAATAAGTGATTGACTGAAGAACAAACCAGGGGAGAGAGACAGATCTTTCAAATAGTGTATGTGGATTCTCCCTCCCCCAGCTTCATTATCCCCTCATCCAACAGTCACTTTATAGTGGAGAAGCCTGACAAACACCACCCTGACAAAGTGACCAAGGTTAACATCACCAATAATAAGTCAAGTGGATATCATGTCCCCCAATATTATGTAATGAAGGAGGGCCCTTCACTTCTGTGGTGTTCTTCTCCCAAACCCATAACTTCAGAGAAGAACATCAGACACACCCCATTTGAAGGACATTCTACAACATACTTGACCAGGACTCTCAACACTGAAAGGGGCCTGAAAAAGGCGGAAACAGAAGCAGTCACAGGTCAGAGGAGGAGAGGAGACACGCCGCCCGACTGGATGCAGGAAGGTTTCCTGGGTTGGGTCCTGGGACAGAGAGAGCGTTGATGGAAAAGCTGGTCCAATTCAAATCAGGTCTGGACTTTAGTTAACAGAGATGTACCAATGCTGTTTTTATTTCTAGTTCTGACCATGTAGCACCGTGGTGTGAGATAACATGAGCGGAATGGAAACTGAGTGAGAGGTATATGGGGATGGTTTTTACTGTGTTTGCAGCCTCTGTAAATCTATAATTAATTCCAACATTTAAAAGTTTATTTAAAAATATAATTTCATGAGCCTTGCAGGTAGTATGTTTTGGTAATAGGGCCAGATGGCTTTGTTCATTCCTATTGGTATATAGAAATGACTAAGTATAATCATTTGGAGATCGTGTCTAAAGTCTAAATTTGGGGACTTTCTGCCTGTAGGGCTCTGCTCCCTCCTGCTCCCCTCACCTCCTTCAATTCAGCTACCTCTGCCCCCTCTTTTCTATACCTTGAATGCTCACATTCTGCACCGTTAGGGTGGGGAAGCCCAAAACCTGTGTTTTGTTAGCCAGGGAGACTGAAAGAGGGGGTGGCACTTGCCCCTAGTCATGTGGCAAGTTAATTTAGGCAAAGCTGAGCATGGGACCAGCCAGGCTTTCGCCATCCAAGCACCTCTGGCCCTGTTTGCCACAGACATGGGGCTCGGTGCTCAGCAGTGCTGGTGACCGACTTTCCAACCCCGGGAAAGGCGGTCCCTAACAAGAAGGAATGGCAGGCTCGCTGGTGTCTGCTGGAGCGTGCGGCTGCAGTGAAATGGTCCCCTTGGCCCCCCTGTGCACTCAGCCAGGGAATCCCACCGAGTTCGGACGATCCAGGGAGAGGTGGATCTGAACGAAGGCAAAAGGGTGAGGCTGCCTGCCTCCTCCCGGCTCCGGAGCCATTGCTGTGAAGGGGTCAGAGGGAACGCTGTCAAGCCCCCGGAGTGTGCGGAGGGATTGGGTCTTGAGGTTGAACGCTCCCTAATCTGTACTGGGGGACACAACTTTGGTGATTTACTGGAAGCTGCCAGAGAGGGCCCTGGCCTTCCCTCGGGCCATGAGACCATGAGGTGGCCCTGTGCTCAGCTCGCCGCGGTGGCCATTCTTGCCGGCTGGCCTGGGAGGGGGAGGGGCCGGTTCCTGTCCCAGGGCCTCCACTTCTGCTTCCTCTGTGTGTTTCCATCTGAACGCTAACGGTCTGGGGCACCACTGCCTCCCACCTGAGTGGCTCCTTGAAGATGCATCCCCGGGATAGGACCTGGCACCGATGCTTGGAGAGTCAGTGCCTGAGTGAGCCTGGGTAGTTCCAGGTGTGTTTTGTTGTGGAGATTGTTGCATCCCCCCTTTCAAGTTCAGCTTGTGATGTCTCCTTGTATATGAAAAGGGCAGTCGTGGGCCTAAGAACTCAGGAGCTCGAGATTTTCCTGCAGCCTCCACCTAAGCCGTCTGTGAAGAGTCAGATGGGACTGGAGATCTAAAAGCTGGACACAGATGAACTAGGCCAGTTCTAACTTGCTGGGCTGACGTCAGCTCATGTGGACAGTGTGGCCACCCACAGATGGGTTTTTCATCTGACCAGCTCACAAGATCCCAGAGGTCACTAATGTGCAGCTCACATGCTGGTCAGAAGTTCTGACGGGCTGTCCAATACGCATGCCATAGGAAACTTCTGGCAGTTTCTAAAGCCCCCTTTGCCTGATTCCTCCTTCGTAACAGTCCTGGGAATTTCCCAGCCTTGTGATCTGTCAGAAATGACCCCATTCTAAGGGTAGCACCTAACTGACTTAAGCAAATGGGAATATCGAACCTCCAGGCTGTTGTAATTGGTTGGAAAAAGGCACCTTACCCCCATCAGGCCAATCTGAGTCTCAGTTCTGGGTCTTTTGAACGAACTGGGAAGTAAGCTCTCTGTTTCTTGCCAATCACAAATGAAGAAAGCAAGTAGTGCCAGGAGTTTCTGGAAGCCACTTTGTGACACATCATAGGAGGCAGAGTCAAGAGACTGAAGGAACATAGGGCTTTGGTAATAAGTGCTGGATCAAGCCTTGCCTGAAGCTATTCCCATTTCTACGCTTTTTGGCTATGTAAGTTCATAAATTCTGTCACTCACAACCAAATGTATCCTTTATAATGGTAACAAGAATTATTTAATGATTATTAAATATATAATAATTACCTAAATACAGCTTAGGGGATAAAATCTTATAAAATATGAGGTCTGTGGGAATGGTTTGGAAATAGTAAAATGGACTCTTAGTGATGAAAGGTCAACAAATTGCTGATCTAGTTCAAGTTTTACTGTTTGGCACATGGTAAAACTAAAGCTCAGAAAGGTCATGAGATTTACTCGAGGTTTTATAGCTGCTCAGTAGGGCCTCCTGACTCGGTCTATTAATTCTTGATGTTTAATGATACTAATGGAAATGCTTGAATGTCTATGCATTCCTTTTGAATCACTACATGTTTTTCCCTCTTACCTGTTTTTTCAAGAGGCAGAGAAAGAATGGCAATAATCCTCTTCATTTTGCAAAGAGGAAGGCAGAGTCCCTGGAGGCTTAGAGATTTGCCAAAAGTCATGCAGAAAGGCAGTGGTGGAGCTGGTTCCGGAGGCCAAAAGTCCTGAATGTCACTTAAGGGTCAGCCCCCTCTATCTCGCCCCTTGTGCTGGCCCCTTCTGCCTCATTAGGGGAGGAGGGAAGAATAGGAACCTGGTGGGGTTCTTTCTTCTAGCCTGCCTTCTCAGCTGCCCAGTGATTAAAGAGGACTTTGGCTTGTACAGGCCAAGAGAGCCACTGGCCCTGGCAGATGGGTCTTTCCCCCCAACCTTAGGAAAACCAAGGCTATGAAGCTCAGAGAACACTGAAGATATTTCTGTTGCCAGAGCCTCCAAAAAGGAAGGGCAACCTAGAGATGGGGGGCTGTATGCATGAGATTCTGGCTTCACAATCCACGTGACCTCAGCTCTGATGCCTCCCCTCCCAGGTCCAAAGCCTTCCGTGGTTCCTCAACATTTTCAGTGGCCACGGGATTGATATGTGCCGCTGTACAGGTGCTGCACTGTGCAATTTGGATTACGATCTGAATGGCGCCCCCTGGAGTTGTGCAGTTCACAGCTTGCACAACTGACTGTGCACGGTGAGCCCAGGTTGCATTTCTCAACATGTTTGGCTACTCCAGTTGTTTTCACAGCAATCAGTGACCTTACAAACCCTTTTTTGAATAAAAGAGTAATTTCATCATTTTTGTATGATAAAGGAGATTAATTTGAGAACATTTATTTCGGAGTAGTCTGATCTCAAAGATTGTATTACAAGTTTATATTTAATAAGATTTGCTATTGTTAAAGGCTACTTTTGACCCTTTCCTATTTCATAAATGATGCCTACTGTTTGATAGAATTTAAATAATTTTGCGAGGAAAAATCAAGATTTATAGACAAATAAATTAAAAATGTTTCATCGGGCTTGGTTTGGGGACTAAATGTATGCTGAAATTACCATTATAGATTGAAATTTAACTACATGCTATGAATTAGAAAAATAGATATACTTGCTTTCAATACATGGCAGTTTAGAATTTTTGCATTTTATGCTCCATTTTTGTGATTTACCCAGTTATTTTGAAAACACATTTTGTGCTTTGTTTCTAAATGAGGAGATAAGAGAGAAGATATAAGCTCTTCAAATAATCCATTTCAGGTATGAATAGCTGTTATTTCCAAAAGATGAAAAGCTAAAATGGTTATATTTTCTCTTTCTAGTGTTGGGTTTTGAAGTACTAGAGACATCTTGATGTTCTACATAAGATTTTTTTTTTGAACAGGTGATACATAAACAATGTAAAATATTCAGAAAGCACAGGTGTGTTTATAGTAGAACCAAATCTTTTTTTCCATGGTCCTTCAAATGAGTCTGCTCTCCAGGAACAACTGAAGTGAGCAGTTTCTTACGTATCTTTCCCGATAGAATCTATGCTGCTGCAAGCAAATATTTGCACAGATATATTCTGCTTTGTTTCTCTTTATTTCTCTACAAACGAGTCCCTCTGTGCAACCAACTGCACCTTGCTTTTCTCAACTCATAATAAACCTTTGAGACAATTCCAATCAGTACACGTGTGACATGGCCTCATTACTGAAAAAGATTCAGCTAAAAAATATTCCATAGTAAGGATTGTTGAGGCCATTTTTGACTGATAGACATTTAGATTATTTCTGGGCTTTAGCTGTTACAAACAACAGTGCAATGTAGGCCCTGGATTACTCACCACTTTGCAATTGTGCAAATACATAGTGGGATGAACTTGTCTTGCTGGGTCAAAGTGTGTATTGGTTTGCTAGGGCTGCCATAGCACAGTACCATAGAGTGGGAGGTTAAGCAACGGAAATGTATTATTTCACAGTTCTGGAGGTTGGAAGTCCAAGATCAAGGTGTGGGCAGGGTTGGTTCCTGCTGAGAGCTGTGAGGGAGTCTGTTCCAGGCTTCTCCCATGGTTTCTGGAGGTTTTGCTGACAACCTTTGGTGCTCGTTGGCTTGTAGACACATCAACCCATCTCTGACTTGATGGTCACATGGTGTTGTGTGTGTGTGTGTGTGTGTGTGTCCTAATTTCTCCTTTTATAAAGACACAGGTCATATTGGAGTAGGGGTCCACCCTGCTCCAGTATGACCTCATCTTAACTAATTACATCTGCAATGACCCTATATTCAGATGAGGCTGCATGTGAGGTGCTGAGGGTTAGACCTTAAACATACAAATTGGGAGGGGGTCACAATTCAATCCATAACAAAGAATATATGAGCATTTACTTTTATTTTTTTAAAATATGTTTTTTATTGAATTTTTTTTTCAGAGAGAGAGGAAGGGAGAGAGAAATAGAAACATCAACGTGAGAGAGAAACATGGATCAGCTGCCTCCTACATGCCCCCTATTGGGGATCGAGTCTGCAACTCAGGCATGTGCCCTGAGCAGGAATCAACCAGGACCTCTCAGTCCATGGGACAGCACTCAATCTACTGAGCCAGACCGGCCGGACTAAGAGCATTTACTTTTAGAAAAATGTTGCTAAATTGCTCTTCATAGAAATTGTACCATTACCTTCCCATGAGCAATGAGGACAATAGCACATCGGACACTTTGAGCCCTGCCATTCGAGTAGATGAGAAGTGGTATCTGGTAGTCCAGCTGGTATTTCACTTTTCTCATATATTTAAGGCCAATTTGCATGGCTTTTGTGAACAGTTGTTTACATCTTTTGCCTATGTTTCTATTGAATTACTGGTTTTTTATTCTTATTGATATGTAGGTCTTTAAAGATGAGAAATTAGCTCATTGTGATATATTTGAAATATTATCTTTTCCTGTTAGTCAATTGTTTTTTGCCTTTATATATGGATTTCTTTCTTTTTTTTCTTTCCTTTTTTGACCCAGGAAAAAATTTCAATTTGATGTAGACAAAGAAATCATTCTCTCTATGGCTTGGGTGTTTTCTATGCTTCTTTTTTTTTTATCCTCACCCGAGGATATTTTTCCATTTTTTGTACAGATAGAGTGGGAGGGAGAGAGAGGAAGGGAGAAAGAGAGAGAAACATCGACGTGAAGGGACACATCGAGTGGCTGCCACCCGCACAACCAACCAGGGCCAGGGATAAACTGCAACCGAAGTACGTGCCCTTAGCGGGAACCGAACCCGGGTCTCTCCGGACCGCAGGCCGACACTCTAACCGCTGAACCAAACTGGCCAGGGCTGTTTTCTATGCTTCTTATGAAGGTTTTCTCTACTCAAGATTCTGACACAAATTCTCCCATTGTTTTCTAGCACATTCATGGTTTCTTTTTTTTTTAATGTATAATTTTCTGTATCTATTGGAATTAATTTTGACATAGGTGTAAGGTAGGGATCCAGTCAAGTTATCCTGGTGGATACATGGTGGTCCCAACACATTTATCAGATATGTGTGAGACTGTGATTGGAGGTGGCAGTATGTAGATATAGGTAATTTGCAGAAATATTTTTATTAAAAATATTCCTAATAACTTGTATTTCAGCATCAATTTTTAAAAAGAATTTGTTTTTAACCAGTGATCCATTATGTATATAGACTATAAACTTGTCATTATAATAAAAATCATTTAAAACTGTTTCATAGGCAAGCTACCCCAGGGGTTGGCAATGTTCAGCTGAGGGATGAAAAAACTGAGTATCCGCATTTGATAAGCACTCAGCATCTCTCAAACAGTTCCCTTTGCACTGGCCGGTTTGGCTCAGCGGTTAGAGAGTCAGCCTGTGGACCAAAGGGTTGCAGGTTTGATCCCTGGTGGGAGGCAGCCAAGTGATGTGTCTCTCTCACACAGATATTTCTCTCTTTCCTTCCCTCCCTTCCACTCTATCTGAAAATCAATGGAAAAATATCCTCTTGTGAGGATTAACAAAACAAGCAAACAACGACAAAAAAAACAGTGTTCTTTAAAAAAATTAATACATTAGTATTTATTAATTGATTAAAATATGTAAGTAGAAACAGATGGTAGTACTACATTTAAAGACATAGATCCTCCTCGGGAAAACTCCTTGAAACTTTGGGGTCACTTGAAGGGGTTGAGTTTGAATCCTGACTTCACTGCTTCTGGCCCTGCCTCCTTGAATGACTTGCTTGACCTCTCTGTGGCACATTCTTAGCCCCAAACTAATGTGATCTCATCATAGTTTAGTCCCAAGCTAATGTGATCTCAGGTTGTATCTATAGAGATATAAGGTTGAGGATGAGGGAGGTGGTAGCTGGAGGGTGCCTGAGAACATGCTTTCTATTGATTTGAGAGAGAGAGATGCCCTGGTCAGTTTGGCTCAGCAGTTAGAGTGTCAGCCTGTGGACCAAAGAGTCACAGGTTTGATTCCAGCCAAGGGCATGTACCTTGGTTGTGGCTCATCCCCAGCCCTGTTGGGGTCGTGTGGGAGACAACCAGTCAGTGTGTCTCTCTCACATCTATGTTTCTCTCTCTCTCTCTCTCTCTCCCTCCCACTCCATCTGAAGATAAATGGCAAAATATCCTCAGGTGAGGATTTAAAAAGAGAGCGAAAGTGAGCAAGAGTGAGCGAGAGAGAAACATTGATGTGAGAGAGAAACATTGATGTGAAAGAGAAACATGGATTGGTCACCATCCCCACACACCCCAACCAGGGATCAAACCTGCAACCCAGGTATGTGCCCTGGCCGGGAACTGAACCCACAACCTTTTTGGTGCACAGGATGATGCTCCAACCAACTGAGCTACCTGGCTGGGGGCTGGCTGCCATACCTTTGAGGGGACAGGGAGAGACCAGAGTCCAACTTGTGGAGGGCAAAGGATAGTGAGGACGTGGGGATACTGACCTTGGAGAAGAGATACTCAGAAGGGCAGAGGCAGGAGCAGTAGCACAACCCTGCCTGGCTTTAAGGGCCTAACTGTGGCCGGTGGAGATAACAAGGGGCTGAGCACCAACTCTGCCTGCCAGAACCATCCCACAGTGAAAAGGATTGTGATCAGAGGTGGTGGGCACCCCATCGCCAGTGGTGTGCAAGGAGGGTGAGGAAAGGCTTCCTGCTTCAGGCTCACAATTTCAATAAAAAACTCTAGACCCTGCTGATAAAAATGTATATACATATTATATGTATATTATATATTATATCACATATTATAATACATACAATATGTATATTCATGTTATATATATGTTCACTATGTATTTACATATTGTAGTCAATAAATATGTAATCCATATTTCCCCTACTTAAAAGTATACTTTAAAAATGAATACTACTGAAATTGGGACTTGCTTACAATCATTGTGTACATTTAATGCACCCCTCTTTCTGAAGAGTTGTTATGCAAGCATTTTTGAATTAGCAAGATGAAATGTAGGATTCGGGAAGCTTTTTGACAATCTGTATTTCATCTTACACTTGTCCCATGAGAATGTCTGTCTCGAATGAAAAGAAATTTATCTAAATAAATAATATATTTAAAACATTCCAACGTTCTCTTCTTAGTGAAGCTATACTCAGTCTATTGAATCCACCAGCAGGTGACATTTTACCTCATCACGGCTGTCCTTGCTGCATCTGAAATGGAACAGAGACAGGCTATTAAACCATTTTTAATAAATTCAGAGCAGCAGGTTCTTGGCTTGGGGACAAAACATTCCACTTATCAAGAGGTGTTATTCCTTCAATGGATGAGAAGCTATTTTTCCATAAAGAGAATTTGGAGACAGCGCTTTGTTCTGCGGGGACAACATCTGGATTTGAATATATCCATCCTCAAAAGAAGATTTCTCGTAATGGACGCAGCTCAAAACACTCAGACCACCAGGGCCGGTGCGTTTTCAAAAGGAGACACTTGGCGGAGGCGGCGAGCCCGCGGCCCCGCGAGCGCGGAGGTCGGCGGAGGGCCCGGCCGGCTGACTTGCACAGCAAAGGGGTGGTCGTCATCCTGCGCCTCCCACCCCACTCCGGGAATTTGGGACCCGAATTCATTAGAACACATTTGTGGTTTCCGGAGGCTTTTTAAATTGTGAAGCTGCCAGGGAGAGCTCACTCTGAAAGCCTGTTTCAGAGACGAGAGGGAAGCGAGGCCAGGGCCGGTGCTGCCCGGGTTTCCGAAGGGGCGGGACCGGGGGCCCGCCGCCTGCGGACGGTGCTGGCGGGCCGGGCCGGGCCCACGCGGCCGGCGCCCACGGGCCCGCGCTCAAAGCCCTGCCTTCCACCCGACCTCGGGGAAGCTGCGTAACCTCTGGCCCCGCGACGCCCTTCCTGGAGCCCGGAGCTGGAAAGAAGCCCCTGAAGCCCTGACATCAGAGGTGACGCAAGTCCTCCCCGGCGATGACTAGGCGGACGCGACGCCACTCCCTTCCCCCTCGGGCTGGCCGGTGCGCCCCTTCCGACCCGCAGCGCCCCCACTGCTTCGCCCGGGCTCGCAGACCCTCCCTCCAGACCTCCCTCCTTCCTGCGGGTCCTCCGATCGCACGACCTGTGGCTGACCTGTGGCGCCCCCTTCTGGTGACCGCAGGGAGCGGGCGCAGGGGCGCTGTTGGCACTTTTTTTTTATCCTCACCTGAGGACATTCTTTGCTCAGATAGAGCGGGAGGGGGAGAGAGGAAGAGAGAGAGAAACGGCGATGTGAAAGGGACACATCGAGTGGCTGCCACCCGCACAACCAACCAGGGCCGGGGACAAACCGCAACCGAGGTACATGGCCTTAGCGGGAAGGAACCCGGGTCTCTCTGGACCGCAGGCCCTCACTCCAACCGCTGAGCCAAACTGGCCAGGGCTGTTGGCACTTTTCTGAACAAAAGAGAGTGCTTTTGTTGGTGGTCTGGCCTGAACTCCTGGGCCGTCGGAAGCCTGCAAATCAGGTCGTAAGGAGTCCAGGCAGTCCCTTTTCTAGGCTGGGCTGGGCCACCTGGAGCCCATGGAAGGGAGCACCATCTAGAGTGGGACCCCATGTAGAGTTTCTATGCTAAAAGGGCCCTTTGGGGAGTAGCACTGAGGGCTGGCTTGCTGGTGGGGTGCATGCGTGGGCTTTCACCGGGGCGTCATTTAGACACCTTCCTCACTCTTAGGTCCTGACACCCTCTCCCGGGCCGAACCCTCCTCACCCAGGCCCTGATTTCCCACACTGGGCCCATCCCCTCACGTGGCTGCCCTACTTACCCCCACTGGGCTCTGACAACTGCACCAGCTGCCCCATGTGTGGGCATCCCCTCGCCCCCTTGTACTTCGACCCTCCAGGCCAGGCTGGCCCTTGTGATAGACACTCTCCTCACCCAGCTGGGCCCACCCTCTGCTCTGACTCCCACTCTGGTCCTTGGAGCTCCCCCCACTCCCTGCAGATGTCTTCCTTGCTCTGCTCACCTAGTGGCTTCAGGAAGGGAGAGAAGCCGCAGAACAGTGTTTGAAACACACACACACACACACACACACACACACACACACAATTTTAAAGATGGAAATCTTTGTGCAAGCAAAATATTGGAAGGAATATATAAAATAGAGCTGCTCTGGTTGAAGAGAGAAGGAGTGGAGAGAGTGGAGAGGAGAGAGATAGATATAGAGAGAGAGGAAAAGAGAAGCCCTGGCTGGTTTGGCTCAGTGATTAGAGCATGGCGCATAGACCAAAGGGTCACAGGTTTGATTTCCGGTCAAGCGCACATACCTGAGTTGCAGGTTCAATCCCCAGCCCCAGTCAGGGCGTGAGGGAGGCAACTGATCCATGTTTCTCTCTCATACGGATGTTTCTCTCTCCTTTCTTCTCTCTAACAAATCAATAAAAGCATATTTAAAGAGAGAGAGAGAGAGAGAGAGAGAAGGAGAGGGATGGGTAGAGAGAGGGAGAAGAGGTAGGGAGAGAGAACCCAGGGCCCCACCCACTTGGTCCCACTCAGAGCTGTCACTAAGTCCTGGTGTACACTTTGGGAACCAGTGGGAAAGGGTTTTGCCTAGAATAAAAATGGTGCTGATTCACAGCTCCTAAGATGTCCTCTCTGAGCTTTTCTGAGAAGCAGCACATGAGGCTGCTGGCTCACCTTTCATCCTGAGCTGGTGGGGAAGCCTGGGCCTGCAGTTGCTCCGGCCTGGAGGAAGGGTCTCTGAAGGGGGCCAGAGGGCCCTGGGCAGGTGTTGGACGCCTGTGAGAAATAGGTCAAGGTCTGCAGGACACAGCCTCTGAGTTGTAGGACCTCCACGTTCCAAAGAGCTGAGCAGGCCACCCCTTCCCACTCTGTGCCTCTTTGAGACTCTTGATGTCCCCATCTCTGGTCACCTCCAGGAACAGAAGCTGGAAATTCTGCTTTGGGGGCTGACGTAGATGTCATTGACCTCCTAAGGGTACTCATCAGACTGTGAGCAACACTACAGTTTACGAAACACTTTCACATTCATTCACTGTTTTGACTTGATCTTTGCAATCGGTGGTAATAGTACCCGTTACTAATTTCCTCGGGAGAGAAGAGGAAGTTAAAGAGCACGAGTTGCGTAAATTGCTCTGAACTGTAGACACTGAATTGGAGGCCGAGACTCCAACCCCAGCACCCTTGGCTTTCCCCAGGCTTCTCCCCGCCTTGTGTCTTTATCATGCTAAGTGCGGTAATGAGCTTCATTTGCTTGAGCCAAGGTGAGGTTAGGGCTCCAGGTTAGCACTCAGCAGTCAGGCAGAAAATAGGCCAAGGCTCAGGACCCTTTCCCAGCCCTGGGTGGGTGGCAAGCTCTGAGGCGCTCCCCGGGGTGGGGGATTTGAAGTCAGATGACCATATACTTAGTCATCCAGATTAGGACACTTTGGAGAATGAAAGGGAACACCATTAGTAACTGCCCCATGGCAAGAACCAGGAAGTGGGAGGTGAGGTCACGCTCTTACAGAACCACCCGTGCCACCCTCTTCCACCTCCACGACCTGAAGCAGAAGTGGCCATTCACTGGGCATTCAGCTGTGCTGGGCACTCTGCGGCGCTTGTTTGACTGGATCTTCATGACAAGGTGTGGCTGATCCACTTACTGTTCCCATTCTATTATTGGAGAGACTGAGGCCCAGAAGTCCCTTGCCCAAGAACACCCAGCTGGTGAATGGTGGAGCTGGGATATGAACCCAGGGGAGCTGGCTTTCCTTGGAAGGATTATAATAAAAATCTAATGACTTGGCTTGGGCCACAAGAATTGTGGCATAGAATGGGGGTTCCTCAAGCTTCTCAGATCCCCCAACCTCTCTTAGCTGTCTTTAAAAATCTTTTTTTTTATCCTCATCCGAGGACATTTTTCCATTTTTTTATTCAGATAGAGTGGGAGGGAGGGAGAGAGAAACATCGATGTGAAAGGGACACATCGAGTGGCTGCTACCCGCACGACCCAAGCAGAGCTGGGGACAAACTGCAACCCAAGTACATGCCCTTAGCGGGAACCGAACCCGGGTCTCTTGGGACCGCAGACCGACGCTCTAACCGCTGAGCCAAACCGGCCAGGGCTCTCTTAGCTGTCTTTAGCTTCGGGATATCATTAAAAGGACCTTTGAGTGGTCAGGGAATGTGTAGATGAAAGAGGGAGACAGGTGCACTGAGCTGAGGGGACCACAGGAGGACCGCGGAGTGGAAGGGTAGCAGCAGGATCGAATAACAAAAGCTAACATTTATTAAGCACTTACTGCATACTAGGCTCTGTTTTAAGAGTTTCAAGGTATTAGCCTACTTAATCCTCCAACAAAGTAACATTATTATTTCTATTTTACAGATGAGGAAACTGAGGCCACTTGCCCTCCATTACACAGCTGGTAAGTGGTAGGTCCAGGACCACCCAGTTGGTTTACCCATCATGCAGGTGGTCCTTGAGGAAGCGGATGCGGCTGGCCCCAGGGTGGAGTCCTCTAGCCTGCTTCTTTTTCTTTTTTTACAAATATATTTTATTGACATTTTAGAGAGAGAGGGAGAGATAGAAACACCGATGTGAGAGAGAAACATCGATCAGCTGCCTCCTGCACGACCCGATTGGGGATCAGACGCACAACCAGGCATGTGCCCTGACCAGGAATCAAACTGGGCGCTCTCAGTCCATGGGATGATGCTCAATCCACTGAACCACACCAGCCAGGCTAGCCTGCTTCTTCTAGGATGCCCAGTGTGCCAATTTTCAGGGAGCAGAGAGTCCACGGTCCAGCCTTCTCAGGGTGCAGTTGTCTACTGACTCCCCCTTCTGCTCCTGAGGCACAGGCAGGTAGAGGCGGAACCTCGATCTCTGACGTCCTCTGCAGCAGCTCATTTTCATTCATTTTCTTTAAATGCTTCTCACTCTGTTTTTAAATCTAATTTCTCAGCTCCTTTTTTTATCTTCACTCAAGTTGCTTTAATGAAACGAAAATGTGTCTGTTTCCTCTGCTGGAGCTGCCTGGGGAATTTCAGTATAAAACAAACAAGTTGGCTTTTAAAATTAAATTTTTATAGGTGGCATTTCCTCGTTTAATGGGAGGTACAAAAGGCTGGAGTAAAACCAATTAACACAGGGTTGTGACTCAATGTTCAGCAAAATTAAACCACAGGAGCGCGGTGTGCTGGGAGCTGGGGGAGGTGAGCAGCCAGGCGGCCGTGGAGGGTGGTGGCTGCCAGTGCCGGGGAGCAAAGGGCCGGCCACTGGCACACGTGTGCGTTTGGGCCTCGCCCACTGCTGCCCCCAGGACCTCGTGCCCAGGTGCGCGCTCTGCACTTCCAGATGGCAGGCGGTGGTACTGGTGTGCAAATGGGTGGTTGCTTTGGGTTTTTAGACTCCTGGATACTGGAGTTCGGAGTGTGGCGACACAAGCTGACCCGCAGCTGTGGGCCTGACTGTGCTGGGAGGAAGCAGATTCCACACTGGCAGTTACAACTGGATCCTGTAAATACTGGGCCGCGGTGCCACAGCCCCCAGGGAGCGCCCAGGAAAACAGTTTCAGAGAAGGGGCCTGGGCCACCTTTTCTGCTCCCATCACCTCCCTCCTCCCCTCACTGACTCTTTCTGTCCTCCACTGGGGCAGCTTTCTCCCCCTCCTTTCTGCCCTCTGACCCTGATTCTGTGGAGAGGGCCATCTTAGAACCCCCAGGGCAACAATAAGTTGGGGAAGGCAGAGTATCCCCCCTGCTGAGTCAGGAAATCCAGCTGGTTAGTATGGTCACCCCAGCACCCATAGTCCTCTCCAATAAGGCCATTGGACCCACAAATGCATTCCCAGACAGTTCTGTGCCCCAGACAGACCTCTAGCGGGGGTTGTGGATGGTGGGTGCCAGTTCCAGGCTCTTCTGGGAGGGTGTCTTTGAGGGAACAACTGAGGTCAGAGGAAGGGGCTTCTTCTGAGATCAGAGATCGGGCACATTCAGGGTGGTATGGCCACAGACGCTGGCAGGAAGGGGCTTCCTGATGCAGGTCTGAGCCCTGATCCATGGCCTCGAGGATCCAGGTGAGGGTCTCTTTGAAACCAGCCTGAGAAGTGTGAGTTTATTTGTAAGTCTCTTTGAGACCTGTTCGAAGGCGTCAAGACTGGTTGGCCGGAGGACTTGTAGCATAAAACCAATAAAAACGGCCCAAGGCCAAGGCTGACATTTACCCTTCTCTCTCCATACAACAAGGAGTAAACCTGGCCAAGCTGGAAGTGGATTCTTATGGCCAGGGGCCTGGCAGAGTGGCCCCTTTCTTTCCTTTGGTGATGTATGAAGTTTACTTCAAACCACAAAACAGTTGACCAGAACCCCCATTCCATCCCGATAACCAGCTGGCTGTCCTTGAGAAACATGGCAAAGGCAACACACTTCTTGAGGACCACACCACCTGCCCATCTTTCTATAGAGAGAGACACAATTTGCCCTATCTGAAATGGGTTTTTAAGTATGAATAGGAGTTCACCTGGTGAACAAGGTGGGAAGGACAGTATTGACTGAGTGATGACAGTGAAGACATAGAATGTAAAACAGTTCTCTGTGGGCCAAGAAAACTACAAGTACATCGGTTTTCCTGGGGTCCAGAATTTGCAGGAGCTAGGTGTATGAGCATCACACAAAATAAGGTGAGAGAGAGACAGCCTTGCAAACTGTAGAGCACCACACAAAATGAGGCACTGCTGTTACCACCCACCTCTCTGGTTTGTCGTGGGAACAACTGAGTCGAGATGTGTGAAGTTGCACTGTACACTGGAAAAGTGTTGATAAGAATGTTAATAGATTTAAAGAGTAGGTAGGTGAAGTGTGAGAATGTGGAGATGGAGTAGACAATTAAAATATCTGCTAATTTCTCTCTTGAATTCACATTTTAGGAAATGTTTACAAACTGAGAATTCTAATTACTCTTCTCCCTCACACCTCTTTTCAGATGAACTCACTGTAAGAGAGTTAGCATAGCTATTAAAAATATTGTTAATTTCCTGGTGCATCAGTTGGGACTCCAGTGTAGTTTAGGTGGTTTGAAAGGCCACAGGCAGCATGGACTTCAACGTATGTCAGATGCAGAGTTGGATACTCCTGGTGCACAGGCCAGCTTCTCCATGTCGGGTGCCAATAGCTTCCAGCTTCTTCCTCCAAATCCTGGGAGAGAGAGGGACTCCCTCTGGACAACCCTCCAATAAAATCTCTGAACCTCCCTTCTAATTGGACCAATTGGGTCATGTGGATGGGGAATACCAGCCCCTTTTGGCATAGATCTGGATCAAGTGCCCATCCCTAAGACAGTCCCCGTTTTAGGGAGGTGGAATGGGTGCCCACCATACCTGGTCATCCAGGTGGACCACTGGACTACAGGTGTGCAGACCTAGATTCGTGTTTGGTTCTGTCCTCATTGCTGATTCAGCATCTAAACTCTCTCTTCCCTGTATCTCTTCCTTTGCAGGCATGATAGTGGTCCAGGCCAGGGCCCACCACCCATACTCAAATTACTATGACTTTTTTTTAGCTGCTTATCCATCCCCAGCTTCTTTGCTCACCAATACATTTTTCTCAATAGCTGCTCAAAAGCTCAACACATTTAATCATGGAAAAAAGCACATATTCCAGCTGATGTGATAAGACAGAAAACATAATTACAAAATTTAGCTACGGGAAAATTACCATCATTTGCCAAAGACACAATTTTATCACTAGAAAACCCAATAAAATTAAGTCAAAATAATTAATTATGGCAAATAAAAGAGTTTAATAAGATGCTGGAAACAGAATAATAAATATAAGAAAGGAAGGCTTTTTTCTATAACAATAATAATTAGTTTTAAAATATTGTAGTAGGTTATCTGGAGAAGAGGGTTTTTACTTTTTTTTTTTTTTTTAACTTAATGAGGATGCTCACTTGGGGACAGTTGACTGCTGGAAACCATGTTGGTTTCTAGAAGTGGAGACACACATGACCTTGAATTAGAACTCCCCTTTTCAAGAACATCCCTGGGATGGGTCATTGATACAAATAAGGGCAATACCACCTGTTTTTGTAAAAAGAGTCCTGGAAGAAGAAATCTAAGTGCAGGAAGGCAAACTGATGTGGTGCATTTTGTGTTTTGTAATGACAGTACTTAAGCAGTTTGCTATACGTGTGACCTGGTTTTATTGGCTGGGATAGCAACAGAAGAGAATAGAGATTTTCAGGTGTGTGAAATGAGAGAGAGAGGAGAAGAAGGAGGAGGAGGAAGAAGAGGAGGAGAGGAAGGAGAAGAAGAACCATGTGTGCAACACATGAACTCCTCTCTAGGTCCCCAGATGCCCAGGTATAATTCTCAAAATGTTAAAAACATAATTCTCATTCAATGCGTAGTGAGCACAATCAAGATATTATTATTTAGCTCAATGAGAGAATCTAAACAAAGGTGGTTCAGAGGAAGATATGAGAAGCTCATATGATGGAAGAAGATTACTAAACTAGATACAAAATTGGCCAATATCCTATAGGACAGTGACTTTCACTTAACCTTTTTCATTCATGGCACACATAAACTAATTGCTAAAATTTTGCAGCACACTAAAAAATATATTTTTTTGCCAATCTGACAAGAAAACAAAAACAAAAACAAAAAAACAACCCAAAAAACTCACTGGAGGATATTTTTCCATTTTTCTTCAGATAGAGTGGGAGGGAGTGAGGGAGGAAGAGAGAGAGAAACATTGATATGAGAGAGACACATCGGTTGCCTCCTGCACAGCCCTGGTGACCCAGATCAGGGCCGGGGATGAACTGCAACCGAGGTATGTACCCTTGGCTGGAATCGAACCCACAACTCTTTGGTCCATGGGCCAATGCTCTAACCACTTAGCAAACTGGCTGGGGGGTTATACTTTTGATCCATTCACACTGGATGGCTATCCTGTTGGCTGTTGTCATTTTTTAATTTGACAAGCTAAGGGAGAAGAGGTCAGTGCCCTGACTAAATAGTCAGGTATTGCATGTTTAAAAAAAAATCTTGCGGCACACCGCTTGAAAATCGTTGCTATAGGGCAACAAAACTATAACCTTTGGGGTTGTTTTCTCTACTGGATGGAAATCACTTATACCTTATCAGTTTTCTACAAGTGAACATCTGACTTTACAGAGCATGGGCCCTAATCAATAGTAATCAGAACGTCAAACAAAGCAGCGTGCCCTGGAGAGCCAGCTGCCTCTGGCCGGCACGCTAGCCAGTTCCAGGCCCTGAGCAGACCAGAGCTATCGTTCTGCGGATTTCCGAGTGTTGAATAAGACGAGGGGGAAGGAACCTCATAGGGGAATGTGCTTTGTGCAGTTTGAATTTCAGGGGCTCAGAGCCACTATAGATGGACCCCAGAATGGAAATGTGAGCCAACGCTAAATCCCAACATGGTGAAGTGGGGCAGGATCAGTCCATGCCAGTGGCTGGTGGGCTCCCCGTGGGGTGGAAAATTGGCCTGTACCCACCCCCGTACTGTGCTTTGAAACACTTCTCCTTGGACTCAGCGACACACCAACCTTTCTATTTTCTGGAAATTCTTTTCCGGCTTTGTTTTTAATGAAAAAAAAATTTTTTTATTGTGATAAAATATACATAACGTAAAAATCACAGTTTCAATAATTCTGAAGAGTACAGTTCACTGGCATTAAGTACATTCCCACGGTTATGTGACCATTACCATCATCCTTCTCCAGAACTTTTTCATCCTCCCTGACTGAATCTCTGTGCCCGTTAAACACGAAATCCCCATTTTCTCCCCCTCCCTGGTAACCACAGTCTACTTTGTATCTGTGAACTTGATGACTCCAGTACCTTGTATAGTAGTCGTCCTTTTGTGACTGGCTTATTTCACTTAGCGTACTATCCTCAAGGTTCCTCCATGTTGTATTATGTGTCATTCCGGTTTGAGGCTGAATAATATTTCACTGTGTGTATCTGTTACACATTGTTTATCCATTCATCTGTCAATGAAACTTGGGTTACTTCCATCTCTTGGTTATTGTGAATAACACTGCTATAAACATTGGTGCACAAATATCTGTTTAAATCCCTGCTTTCAATTCTTTTGGGTCTATGCCTGGAAGTGGAATTGCTGGGTCATAGGAGAATCCTATGTCTAGTTTTTTGAGGGACCACACTACTGTTTTCCATAGCAGCTGCACCGTTTTACATTCCCACCAGCAGTGCACAAGGGTTCCAATGCTCCACAGCCTTGCCAACACTCGTTTTGTTGTTTTAATTAATAGCCATCTTAATGGATGCAAAGTGAAAACTTTTAATTTTTAAATAATTGCTGAGAGCCACTGATTATTAGAAGAAAGTCTGATTGAGAATCTCTCCCCATGTCTTCCCTGGCCAGGAATCTCTGTGGCTGATGCCTTCTAATTGAGGTCAGCCCAGCTTCCCGGACCGCTCCTAGAAGCAAAAAGAAAGCCCACGACTAGGACTGCTTCTTCCTGCCACATGGTGTCGCTGTTGAAGACTAGTCTTGCACTGTCTGATGGACATCGCTTGTCCGTTGCTATACTGAGGTCTCTTTTGGTTCAGGTCCCTCCACGGGCACCACTAGATCTTCCAGAGGAAACCATATGTGTTGGCTAAGATTACAGTTCCTCACTTAATTAGATAAGTATTTACTGAGTCCCTACTCTGTGCCAGGCATTGAGATAGGTTCTGGGAAATATCAGAAGAAAGTAGACAACAATCTCTCCCTTTCTGGGGGCTAGACAATAAACAGTGACCACGATAAAGAAGTAGCTTATAGCCCTGGCCGGTTTGGCTCAGCGGTTGGAGCGTCGGCCTGCGGTACAGAAAGAAGTAGCTTATAAAGCATGTTCCGAAGTGTTAAACACAACGAGAGGTTGAAAAAGTAAAACAGGGGAGGGGCTTGGGAGGGCATGGCGGGATGTTGAGTGAGAGCTGTATTATTGGGAAGACATTGAATAAAGCCTTGGAGGAGGAAGAGTTACAGACAGATGGGTCAGCCCTAAGGCAGGACAGTGCTGGAGATGTTTGAGGTCAGAGTGCGTGAGGGGGATGATCGCAGGAAAGGAATGTGGCCTTGGGGACCATCAGAGGGACTTTGGTTTTTATTCTGCAGGATTTGGAGCGGGGAAATGACATGATCTGACTTATGGTGGTACATTTCTTTATTACTTTTTGGGGGGCAACGTAAAGATTTAATTTCTTGGGGGCAGTTTTAGGTTCACAGCAAAAGGGAGAGGAAGATGCAGAGATTTCCCACATGATCTCTACCCCCACACAAGCCCAGCCTCCCCCATTGTCAATGTCCCCACCAGCGTGGTACATTTGTTGCAACCGAAGAACCTATACGGACACATCATTATCACCCAGAGCCCAGAGTTTATCTTAGAGTTTACTCTTGGTGTGTACAGTCTATGGGTTTGGACAAATGTGTAATGACAGGTATCCATCATCATAGCATCATACAGAGTGAGTTCGCTGCCCTAAAATCCCTCTGTGCTCTGGGACTTACGTTGTAACAGATTCACTCTGGAGAATGTGTTGAGAATGAATGGAAGGGCAAGGGCAGGAACAGCAGCAGGGACACCAGTTGGGAGACACTGCAGTGATCCTGGGTCACAGGCGTCATGGTTCACAAAGCATCAGGGCCCTGAGCCTGCCTGGCCCCTTCCCTGGGCGCCTCAGCAGATCCTCTTGCTCCCGGGGTACACTGAAGAGAACCCCTGGTGATGGAGGGCCGAGTGTGTACCGGGCAATGCTTTAGGAGCTTCCTGTCTGTTATTTCCTTTAATCTTCAAAGGCGCTCATGAGGAAGGGGTTGTTCCACAGACATCTCAAAGCCCGTGCTGTGGATTGAATTGTGTCTCCTCCTCCCAATTCACACGTTGAAGTCCTAACCCCCCGTGTGGTGGTATTTGGAAGTGGGGCCTGTGGGGGGTAATTAGATTGAGATGAGGACATGAGGATGGGCTCCCATGATGGCATTAGCACCCTTACAAGAAGAGACACCAGCGAGCTTGTTTCTCTCTCTTCCCCTCCTTTTCCTTCACCCCTTCCTCCTGGGCAGGAACCAAGGGAGAGCAGGTGAGCACACCATGAGCAGGCCCTTCTGCAAGGCAGGAGGAGGGCTCTCGCCAGGCCTTGATATTGGACATCCAGTCTTCATAACCACGAGAGATGAAGGTCTGTTGTTGAAGCCGCCTAGTCTGTGGTCGTTTGTTACAGCAGCGCGAGCTAAGACAGCCCATTGGACAGACAATGAAACGGAAACCGGAGGTTTAGGCGACCAGGTCCCTCAGCCGGGGAGTGCTGGAGGATTGGGTTGGCTTTGGCAGGAGCTTGGAGAGCCAGAGAGAACATGCTTGGGGGAGACCTGCCTGTGGGATTGGGGACAAGGCTAAATCTTGAGGTGACTGGGCCTGGCGGACCTCTGTTCTCTGGGACCAAGGGCTGCAGAGCTGGGGCTGAGCCAGGGCCCCGGGGTGGTAGGCTCTCCGGGCAGTTTCCCAGAGGCCTGGCTCTAACTTTTTCAAAGATGCTGGGGGTCTGCCCGGGGTCCCATGGAGACCGTTCCTTGTGGCCACCTAGCCTTGCTGACACCTTGAGATGTCCAGGCTGGTGCTCCTGGAGGTGGCGGGTGGTGGCAGTGGTGTTGGGGGACACAACAGGAGACGGAAAGACAGCAGGACCCCCAGGGCCTGTTCCCTGCTCACTCTCAGAGCTGGTGGTGAAGACACGGGGTGTTAATGACAGTACTAGCTTTAATTATTTTTTTGGTTTGGAGAGTCATAAAATGCGACAGCTCGCTCAGCTTAGTGTTAATCATAGTAATTAGCAGGGGCTGGGGGCTGTGCTTGGCCGGCGATTGTTAACTAGGGAGAAGTGACAGCCTGCACAGGCGGAGAGAAACCAATGATCAGTTTCCCTTTCTCTTCTCCCCTCACCCTTCCCTCCTTCCCTCCCACTGCTCCGGCCTCTCATCCCCTCTGCTCCCCCTCACTTCCTTCCTCCCCTCTCCACCCTGCCCCCTTCGGAGGGAGACCTCTTTGATGGTGACAGCGACTGCAGCGATGGGGGTGGTGCTGGTGGCATGGCTGGTCTCCGGGCTTGGCCTCCGGTCTGCAGGAGCAGCTGTTCTGGGGACAGGGGAGCGTTCAGCCTCCAGCAGAGGTCTGTGCCTGCTCTGGGCACACTCCTGTGCAGCTCCTCCAGGTCTGGGCGGCATCAGGCAGTCGAATTTGGACCAAGCACCTTGACCCTTCAGATGAGCCAGGAGAGGGAGCAGAGCTGCATCCGTGAGTGAAGTGGGGGTGGGGGCAGCCTCAGGGAATAGAAACTGGGCCACCTTCCTTCTTCCCTCACCCCTAGCAAGCCAAGCATGGCATGCTCAGCCAACATTTCCTGGACACCTACTGTTTAGCAGGCTGGAGATTCATGGGGGAATCAGGCCCCCCGTCAGATGGGGAACTAGATGTGTAAGAAGTAATGACCACCCAGAGGGCATCAGAGCAGCAGTGGTGGACCAAAGGTGCCAACTCTTGGACAGTCAGGGAAGGCTTCCTGGAGGAGGTGGCAGAGCCATCCGTGGAGACTTTCCAGAGGAAGCAATGTTTGTTGGGTCTTGCGAGGTGAGTAGTTTCCTGGACATGAGAGGCAGGGCAGGAGGAATCCAGATTAGGAGAGGGTAGAGGGGAAGATACAGTGGAAGAAATCACTTTGGGCTAGATTGTGAGGGGGCTCTGAAGACCATAGTACATAAATTGGGGCTAGACCTTGCCTCTAAGATCTCGTATGTAGGGCTTGGGACAGGCTTGGAGCCAGGAAGCTTTTCTTCTTTTAATGGGGATATACAAAAACACGTAGATAAAGCACCGAGCCCAAAGTGAATGCTCAGTGGATGGCAGCGATCCTGGTACTGGTGATGATAACAAGATGCTCTGCTGGGGACAGTGTCCCAGGGACACAGACACACTCATGCAGGTACCTGGACACACAGTTATACATAGACGCGAAGCTGCAATGACACAAAGCACAGAGACACAACGCGGTTACGGTCCCTTTCCCCCAGACACGCACTGACGCACACACGGGTGGAAACGCTGGCAGAGTCCCTCCAGACACACCGGCCACGCTGGATCCACACAGGTGCTCATGTCGGGGCGGGGGCTTGCGGGGCCAGAGGTGTACCCCAGCTCCCCCACTTCCTTATTCTGCTCCCTGCGACTGTGCGCCACAGGGCTGTGGTGGAGTCAGGGAGAACATTCTTCGTAGATCACACCAGCAACTCCTCTACTCTGCTGGAACATGACCCTTGGTTCTGCAGTTGGAGAGCTGAGGCCAGCCGTCAGGGAGAACTGTCCGGCTGGGAAGGCAGCTTTCTGCAGTCAGGGGTGCCACCGCCCCAGGCATTAGAGAACTGGTTTGAACAGGAAGCTGTTTAACCCCAAGCAAAATTCTTACCCTCTTCCAAGACCAGGGGTTCAGAGACAGGGGGACCCTGCCGGGTGGGCTTGGGCAGAGGAGATGTGAGCTCGGCCTGGAGCACAGTGCACGTGGGGCATGCAAACGTCTGCTGTGGATGATAACAGGACCTTGCAGCAGGAGGGCGGTGGGTGGACCTCACGGGGCACTTCTGGATTGGGAGGAACAGCAGAGGCACAGTGAGGCTCCTGGGGTTGGGTGAGGAGCTGCTGTTCTGGGGTGTGATGTGGGGAGCAGGGGCTTGCTGTGTGCCAAGCATGCTCCAAAGTGTTCCTTGTGTGCACTCGTTTAATCCTTCCAACACCCAGTGAAGTGGGCGTCGTTAGCATCCTGTTTACAGATGTGAAACTTAAGGACCTTGTGCAATTCACGAAGCTTGGAAGGGGAGGAGGCTGCGGGGAATCAGGCAGCAGGGCCCCGGAGTCCCGCTGCATGGGCGCGCTCCCGGGGCACCATTCGCTCTGCTGGCCTCTACCTGCTGGCTCCCAGCCTGTCCTCTTTGAGGACAACAGTGATGACTTGTCCTTGTGCTCCTGGTAGCCAGCACCGGCCCAGCACATGGCAGTTGTTCACCAGTTCTGGATGAAGGGAGAGAATAAAGGGGGGTGGGAGGAAGGAAGGAGTAGAGGCAGGGGCGGTCCTGGGGGTCTGCAGGCACCTAGGGACTCCTGTCCTGTCTCTGCACCCATTCCTCACCTGCTGGGAGCTCGCCTGCTCCTGCCACCACACCCAGAGCCTCCAAGTCTATCAAAGCTCAGCTGCCTCCTTGTCCAATCCCATTTTCTTAGCAGACAAACGAGGGGCTGGATCCGCCTTCCTGTTCACAACGACAGGCTGGTTGTCAGCTGCAGTAGCATCTGTTCTTGTCAGAAAGATTAAGAAGGAAGTGAAAGAAGCCACAGCCCCAAAGCTGCCGGCTGGAGAGATTCTGGGCCTGGCTTCTCCTGGGAAGGACTTCTCAGTGTCCCATAGGGGGCGCGGGGTGGGGGTGGGGGGCAGGCATGGCCAGAGTGCGCCGGGCTCTCCACCAACAGTCTCTGTTCCTAAGAGGGAAGTGTGGTCAACAGTGTGGCCTCTGGAGCCCACTCCCGGGCTGAATCCCAGCTCCCGACCGCCCCGCTGTGTGTTTGGGCAAGTTACTTACCCTCTCTGTGCCATTGTTTTCCCATCTATAAAATGGGGATAACTCTCTGAGGGCTAAATGAATGGATAGACGGAAAGCACTTAGGACTGAATACTGTACATCTAGCGCTTGGTAAGTACGTGTTTTGTTAGTGTTAGGATTCTTATTTTTCTCTTCCTGCTCTAGGGATTGCTTCTCTGACTGAGGGGCTCTGCCCACCTGTGTAGTGCAGCAGAGAGGGAAGAGCTCCCGATGGACCAGCAGGTTGGAGAAGGTTTCATTCATTCTACAAACCTGTATGGACCACCGGCCCCTGCTCCCTGCCGTGAGGATCCCTAGTCTGGTGGGGGGAGGTAGACACATTACAGAGACTTATAAGAGGCGGGAGCACAATGTTCAGGAAAAAAAGGAGGAAGTGATTACCGGATGTGGAGAGTGATGGGTGAAGAGGTCAGGGAAGGCTTCCTAGAAGAGGTGCACGGACAGAAAGTGGACGTGGGTAAAAGTCTCCCAGGCGGCCCCGGAGTGGGAAGCTTTCCAGGGGCCTGGTAGTAGGAGCCAGGGGTGAGGGGCCTGGTCCGCTGTGTTCAGGAGTCTGAGCTTCATCCAAGGGCAGCGGGAGAACCAGGGCTGAGCAGTAGACGAGAATGCCGTCAGCTCCGGGGAGGTGGCTTGTTGGAGGACGGAGGAGCCTGGGAGAGGGCTGGAAGCACCTCCTCCATCGGTCCCCTTCCTCATTCATCCCCAGAGACCGCGGCCAGCCCAGGTCATTGGCATCGCTGGCTACCACGGAGTGGATGAGCCAAGGAAAGGATCTCTGGGATCACCCAGGCCAGAGATAGGTGGGACCAGAGAGGTGGCTAGGCTTTCGCAGGAGTGCAGAGCTGAAGGTCTGGGGCCTTTTGGAGAGGGTTTGCGGGACTTCTCCTCAGGACTGCGCTCTTCTGCCCCCCCCCCCCCCCCCCACACACACACATCTCAGCCTGGGATCAGCCCTAGTGGGGAGGAGCAGGTCACCCAGGCAGCTGGCTCGGCCGGCTCTGGCCAGCAGGGGGCAGCCGCAGTGCGCGGATGTGCGCACCGTAGCACCGTAGCACCGCGGCTCCGCTCTGCACCACAGGCACTTAGAAAAGGGTCTTTGGAGGGTGTCAGGGGCTTCTTAGGTGAGCTGAAGGGCAGGGGGAGACACACCTTAACACCCTCAGGATCTCGTCTATTGGAGCAGCCTTCCTGAGAAGCAGGCCCTGCCTGCAGGACCCTTGAAACCAGATGGGCTGCTCCAGTAATTTCAACCCTGGGAGAGCATGGGCATCACCCTGGGAGCGATGGAACATGTGCCCTCCCATATCTATTGAATCAGAATCTCTGGGGGTGGGGCCCGGGCAGTAATTTAAACTCCATCCTGTCTCTGGTTCTAATGCACACTAAATTACCCAGAGGCAGGGCCCTTACAAACATCAGGACTCTCTTTTCCCTCCTGGGGTTAGGTCTGCCTCATTAACATCTCCTGACCATGACCGCAGTGGGTCCCAGGGCCCTCAGCTCCTGACCCCAGCAGGGTGAGAGCAGGTGGTGAGCAGGGCACACTCAGGGGTGATGCCTGCTCCCACCTGGCCCAGGATGAGGAGCTCAGAGTGGGCTGCAGAGTGTGTGTGCGTGGGTACATGCTTGTGAGAAGGTCCTGGGCACCTGCATGCATGGAAGTGTGTCCCTCCGGGCATGTGCAGGTACTTCTGGGCTCTGTCTGTCTGCGTGGACATGTGTACGTTAGCCTCTGTGCTGCACGTGTGTGTCAGTTGCCATGAGTGTTGCTAAGCCCGCCGCTGTGAGCTGCCTGTGCCTGCACGTGTGTCTCTGCGTCCCTGTGTCTCACGTGTGTGGCCGTCTCGGGCTGGCCTGTGTGTGCTCATATTCTTGGGTCTTTAGGACCCGATGACGGATTTGAAGCTCTGCTATTTGAAGGTATTTTTCCTCTTTCTCTCGCCTTCTAGTCTGATCGATATGCTGCTCCTGTGCAGCCTCCCCAAAGACCACACACAGGCGAGTTCTGTGTGGACAGAGTCAAGTGTCGGTTTAGAAAAATCCACCGCAGCCCCGCCAGGCGCGATGTTTGCAGCCGGCCTCCAGGTTGGCAGCCGGTCCTCCTGGCAAGAGCCTCCTCAGAGCTGCTGTGGCCAGCAGCAGGCACCCGGTGCCCACGGTGCTCGCGTGTGCCCAGGCCCTCCGCCCGTCCCCGCCCACCCTCTTGGAAAAACCGTAGGAGGGAATGATCTCAGCAGAGCCTGCTGGAGAGGCCCGGCCCTCCCAGGCAGGCCAATTACTTGGCATCACTTTATATCAATATTCCTTAGGTTTCTGTTCAACATTTATTTGGGGCGTGTGTGTGTGTAAAAGTGATATTCTGTTGGTAAAACTGATCTGCTTGTGGTAAGAAATGGGATTTATTGCATGCGCCCAGCATAACGTACATTTTGATTTATTTGGAGTGGCCTTTGATATCAGAGCTTTCCTGGCGGGCTGTCACTCACTGTAAGGACGAAGATAACTTACATGGATGTGGTTATGAAGTTTGTTCCCACAGACAGGACTCTATCAGGCATCGTTTGGTTGGAAAATCTCAGCCAGCTCTTCAAGGCCACGGTTAACCCAAATACATGCTGCTTTTTGTGTGAGTTAGAAAAGGAGACTCCATCAGTCTGTCCCAGTCTCATGGACACACAGCTCTGGGGGTGGAGATGGGTGGGACTTCAGCCCACTCACCCCCTCGGCCCCACTTAGCCCTGGGGGTACCTTCATATACATGTGGGGGGGCGGCTTATCTGTACGAAGGTGGGTGGTATGTACTGGGTTTGTACGTGTTTGTGGCATATCTGAAGTTTGTATACATGGAGTGTACGTTGTGTGAGGTCTGGGTCTGCGTGGGTGTGTGGGGACTGAACGTACAGTGCCTGGGTGCGGTGGAAAATGGGGTTTGTGGGGGTGGAGGTGGGTGAGTGTGAGTGGTGGGCACCCCGGAGGGGATGGGCAGCGCAGTAGGCAGGTGCTGCGGAGGAGCCTGGGTGTGTGCCCTGCACGGGAGGACCCGGACGGCCTGCACTGCCCCGCGGCTGTGCCCATAACGATACGCTCGGCCTCATAGCGATCCTGTGTGTTAGGACCATCGTAGTCCCCATTTGATAGAAGAGGAAACGAGGGGTTAGCTTGCTCAAGGTCTTTAACTGGGTTGGCGCCCGAGCCTGCCCCTCTGCAGGATGAAGCCCCGCGCCTAGGCCACAGTACCTGTGCAGGAGTGTGACCCGCACAAGGGCACTGTCCACTTTCAGCAGCACTGGCCTGGGCGGTATCGGAACTGAGAGCTGTTGTCACCAGGTGCAGGTGCCAGGTCCTTCCTGGGCCAAACTGAAGACTTTTTGGACTTGTGAGCAAGTCCTCGGTGGAACTCGTCCTTATGTAACGGAACTGCCATTGCTGTCTCCCCCTTTTCTGGCAGAGAAAACCCTGAATTTTGCCCTTTAGCAAACTGCTTGTGACTGTGTTCACTGGCCCTTGTCTGGCATGGTAAAGCACTCGTTTTTTTAAAAAATATGTTTTTATTGATATTTAGAGAGAGAGGAAGTGGGGGAGAAAGAGAGAAACACTGATGTGAGAAGCATCAATTAGCTGCCCCACAGGCATCGAGCCCGCTTGTGCCCTGGCTGGGGATTGAACTGGTGACCTTTTGGTGCCCAGGACGATGCTCAATCAACTAAGCCACACCAGCCAGGGCCCAGGGCACTTTATCTGGGCTCTGTGAGAGCAGGGAGCACAGCCTGTCTTGAGTCGTGGTATTGATTCCATTCAATTCGACACGGCTGGATTCTGTGCCCGACGCTGAGGGTAAGAGGGAGCACAGCAGATTTTATTCCTGCCGGCGGTTCGGCGGGGCCACAGGCAGCAGGCACGTGATGAAATACGGGCTGCTGTGGCCGTGGGCATGGGCAGCATCAGGCCGTGGTTTCTAAGCCAGGCTGGGGGTCAATGAGGGCTGCCAGATAGACGTGGCGTCCAAGCCAAGATGAGGGAGGAAGGGGAGAAGGCTGCAGGTGGAGAGGATGTTTCAGGCAGGGCTGGTGTGTGGTGGAGACAGGAGGCCAGAGAGGGAGCCTGGAGATGATTTCTCTGGGGCACAGACACCTGGAAGGACATGGGGACAGGCTGGTGTGTGGTGGAGACAGGAAGCCAGAGTCGGGGGTGGAGGGCTGGGCCTGGCTCATGCAGGGCTTTACAGGAGGCCTCACATCGGAGAGTTTGGACTTCACCTCTGGGTAACCTGTGGAAGGAGAGTGACTGTTACGGTTCAGTCTTAAAAGTCTGTGGAGTGGAGGGTGTGCTGATAAAGGTGCAACAACCAACGCTCTGGGGAAAAAGCCCCTTCGCCAATTTCTGTGGTGCAAATACTTCCTCCCTGACGGAGGTCAAGCTACCGGTGTGGTGTCACGCAGACTGCGGAGCTGGGGCGAGATGCTAGTGGTCTGAGCTGGGAGCAGGGGAGCAGAGAGGCGTTATTTCTCTTACAGAGTCTGTGAGCCAGCGAGCTCCTCTCTCATCTGCCTCTGCCCCTTCTCCAGAGTTAGCACCGAGGCCCAGAAATAGTCCGGAAGGACAGACAACGCAGAAGAACCCTCAGGAGCGTCCCATTCCATTTCCTGAAGGGATCCCTAAGAGCTGGCTCCCGGGAGGAAGTCCAAGGCAGGAAAGGGTGTCCCATGTGATCACATTTCAGGGCTGAGGATGGGGAGAGAGCACACTGGGATGGGAGACTGATGAGCTGATGATAATAATTATGACAATTATGCAAAATACACAAATAATAATTACGGGAAAGCATGATTATTTGTGGGTGTGAGATGTCTCCAGCTTTTTGGAACCACACAGACGCGTCAGATGTCCCCTTTTCAGTGGGCGTGTGAGTGCCACAGCCAAGCTCGGGCTGTGTGGCAGGCGATGGAGTTAACAGCCCTCTCCAGACAGCTGTCTCCTCCCCGGAGTCTTGCAGGGATCGGCCTTCCTCACCCACTGGAGGCTGTGGGTGGGCCAGACTGCAAGGTCAGGACCGATGAGGCCCTCCTGCTGGTTCCCAGAACCTCACCCGCACTGAGGTCACAGCCATTGGTGGGTGAACTGCGGGTGGGCAATGATTAATCTAGAGGGAGAATTCAGAGGCTCAGGGGCCACGTGTCTCTCTCATGAGCTGGTTTCCTGGCTCATGGCTGATTGCATACCAGACCCAAATGGGGTCAATCAGATTCTCTTTTCTGGAAATTTAGAACTAGGACTGGGAGAAGGCAGGGATTCAGCCTTCCTCACCCGCTGGACCTCTCACTGAGAGGCTGGGAGTGGGTAGGTGATCAAATGAACTGCAGACACACACAGAGAAAGGGCTGACGGATCCCTGGTGGACTTCTGTATTTCAGATCCAGTCCTCTCCTACAAAATTCCATGGACCTTGGTAATAAAAGCCCCAACCATGCCCACTCGAGGAAGTTTCTGTTACTTGCAGCCAAGATTCTAAGCAGGGCTATACTGCAGAATGTTTTGGTTTTATGGGTCAGAGATCCACTCAAGCCAGCTCACACAAGACCCTAGTGGCATCATAAAAGCACTCTTATGGGAACCCAACAAGAGGAACTATCTTGGGGCTGGAAACCTGAGGCAGACTGGATTTAAGATGACGCCAGGACCTCCACAGCAGGAAGGAGGTTAGTAATTCTATTAACATGACTCAGGTTCAATTCCTTGTGTCTTCTTTTTCTGTCCTGCTATCATTTCTTCTAGTTCAAACTCCTGAGAGAAGAAATCTGATTGGCTCAGCTGATGACTGTTGTCTCTTTGTAGAGCCCTTTGTGTCAGGCCATGTGATAGGCTATTAAGTAGCCTATGGATGAGCTGCTCTTGTGTCAGGTGCTCATTTACGGTCCAATTAGATGTCAGCTCTGAGCTGGATGACTTTGGCAGGATAGGTTCAAACAGAGAAGTTGGTTGCATACTGGTTAACTTATCCTGTGTGAATGCAGTTCAGAAGGTAATGGTGAGGATGTGAGATGGTCAAAGTTGGGACTTGGGAAGGTTAATGTGGGTGCAGGGAAGAGGATAAGTGGAGGTGGAGAGGGGAGGCAGGGAGGCCAGGTGATTGGCTGCTGCTTTGGCTCAGTGAGAGATGATGAGCTTAGCTGGCCTAGTCTAGAGGTCAGGGGCTGCTGGGACAGGGTGGGCGTGTGAGGCTTGAGGGTACTAGATTTAAGGATGCGCTCATCCTCAGTGTCAGCACTGACAGTGCCCCTTTAAATTCTGCAGGGACCTGAGAGTGCCCCTTTACATTTTGCTCCACGCACCTCACCCACTCTAAGCCCCAGGTGTGGGGATGGAGACGCAGCTGAATTTATAAGGCTTGGTCACGGGTGGGTTGCAGGTGGTGAGGGTGTGGGACACTCCTCCCTCTGGTGAATACTGATGCTTCTGGTGTGTGGCCTGGAGGAGTGGGGGCCAGACCTGGATGTGGGGGACTCGGGGGAAGGAGGGGCAGGTGTACGGAGGAGGCTGACATGTTCACTTCGGGGTATGCTGAGTTTCAGTGCCTGTGAGACACAGAGGACAGGGTTAGGATCTCTGACTGAGAGTCTGGGAGTGGGTAGGTGATCAAATGAACCGCAGACACACACAGAGAAAGGGCTGACAGATTCCTGGTGGCCTTTTAGAGATTTCTAGTAGACAGATGGGAATGTAGGTCTGAAGCTTAGACAGAAGTCGGAGCTCGAGAGGGGGCCTTGGATAGTGTCAAGCATGGAGTTGATCAGGGCCCAGGGCCTGGCACAGAGCACATCCTCGGGGAAGTTTGGTAGCAATGCTTGAAGTCATGGGAGTGGACCTGGTCCCCCAGGCCATGTTTCAGGGAGGCGTGGGTTGCTAATGGTGACATTTCAGGCAGCTAGCAACAGCCTCTGGGTTAGGGGACATTTGTGGATAGAAGGGGCACTCATATTCATGTATTTGCCCTGAAGCATGGAGGCCTGATTGAAGGGTTGAGGACCAAGGGCCATGGCACCTCTTCCCTCTCCCCTGACTGTGACGGTCCTGCTGTCCTAGGAAGTGGCTTCCTGGTTGTCAGGAAGAGGTCACGCCAGGGCATCAGTGGAACTGAGCATATTTCTCCACAACCTCCTTGCATGGGGTCTAACGGTGAGCTCACACTCATGAAGTCGAGCTCTCTTATCTCCTCATGAAGGAGAATGTGCAGGGCTTATTATCCCCATTTTACAGGAGAAGCAACTGAGGCTCTGAGAGATTAAAGGACCAGCTGAGAGCCACACAGCTGGTCAGGGAGCACTGGACTGAAATCCAAGTCTACTTGAAAAGGAAACAATTAAACATTCCTGAACCTAGAGGTCATTGTGTATTTTAGGCTTTTCTTAGGTACAAGATAATAAGATGGCATTAGAGTTACATAAAAGACTAATATTTATTAAGGACTTCCTATGTGCTGGACACTGTATCACACATTTAAACCTCACGACAATTCTATGAGGAGGGCAAGAATAAAAAAGACAGAAGCCCTGGCTGGTGTGGCTCAGTTGGTTGGAGCGTCGTCCTGTACACCGAAAGGTCGCAGGTTTGATTCTCGTCAGGGCACATACCCAGGTTTTGGGTTCGATCTCCGGTTAGGGCGCATGTGGGAGGCAACTAATGGATGTTTTTTTCTCTCTAAAATCAATAAAAGCATGTCCCCAGGTGAGGATTAAACACAAAAAAAGATAAAATGCAGTTCTGGTCGTGGTGTGGGAAGAGAGCTCTTGTATACATCACCGGGAGTGAGCATCACTGTAAGTGTTAGGGCACAAAATCAGCCGGAGAAATTAGAATGTAGAATACAAATACCCTCTGATTCACAAATCCCTCTTTTGGGAGTTCCCCCTATGGGGATAAAAGCATTGGACCCGAAGGACACATGTACAAGGACGTGCATTACAGCACCGTTTGCAGTGTTGAGTATGAAACAAACTTCCGTCAGGAGGGAGGTGGTGGAGGAAGTCCTGGCTTGGCTGTGCTGCAGAGGCTACCCGGCAGTGGGCAGAGGGATTCCTGTCCACACGCACTGACCTGGGGGTTGTCATGATATATTAAAAGTATGATATAACGTGAATCCTGTTTTTTCAGTTAAAGAAATAGAAATAAAAATTTTAAAAGCTCACATTTTATTTTTTTGTATGTTGGCATGGGTCTAGAAAATTTTACGAAAGGGTAAGCAACTGTTGTGAGCTCGGGGGCATGAGACTGAAGGCAGGGAGGGGGAGAAAAGGAACTTCTCAGGTGCTGCTGTAACTAATGTTGCCTGTGAGAGTCATGGGTGGCTTCCCGGAGGTGGCGACATTTGAGCTGAGTTTGAAGGCTGAATGGGAGTTTGGCAGATGAGGTTGAGAGGGGATGCCGTTGCGGGCAGAGGTGCAGAGATGTGAAAGCTCAGGAGTGTGGAGACAGGGCAGTAGTCTCGAGGGGCTGCTCACTTAGTGGTTTGCCCTGAGCCTCCATGAAGGGAGGGCTGTGAAGATAAAAATGAGATAAGGTACGTGCAGAACCCAGGGCACAGTGGACCTCTGCTCCTGCCTAGTTCTTGCCGTTATCAGAATATGGACTCAGGATCATGCGTGGCAAACACACGTTAGGTACAAAGGATGAAGTAGGGGTGAGGATGAGCGTGGTGGGCTCTGGGGCAGGGCGTCTCCTCCTTCTTTGTCCCCTTCCTTGTTTTTTCCTCCTCTCCTTCCAACCCCCCTTTGTTTTCTCCCCCAGTCCTCTCTTCCCAATCCCCTTTGCCCCCATCCCGCCTGATTCCTTCTCCCCCTCCTGCTCTCTCTGTTAAAATCCCTTTGTCTCCTCCCAGGGGCACCTGTGGGGAGACGGACGCCCGCTGAGTGACCCTTTTCAATCTCTCGCATCTCCCTGATCTGGGCAACTCAGGCAAGACCACAGCTGCAATGCCAGATCAACTGGTTCAAATTCTGGTTCTACTTACTAGCTGTGTGACCTCAGTTAAGTGGCTTGGTGTCTCTGAGCTGCAGCTACTTCATCTGTAAACTAATTGTGCATGATGACTCTTCTCTCTCGGGATTGTTGTGAAGATCAAATGAGAACGTGTTTCTCTTTATTTTCTGTCTAGTATTGACTTCATAGATCTAGACACAAAACTATTTCACTTCTTTTTATTTTTATTTATTTAATTAATTTATTTTTGTTACAGATGTTTCTCCTTATTCCCCCAATGATGCCCCCCTCCCCTAAAACTATTTCACTTCTTAATCTTCTTTCAGCCTCGTTTTGGTGGTGGCCCTGGTGAAGTCTGAACCTCACTGCCTCTTGTTTGGGGAACTTCCTTCCTTCCTGCCTAGCACTGGAACTCAAATTGTGGAAGCAAGGTTCTGTGGCAGGGCTGGCTCCCTGGGTTGGATGAAGGGGGCAGACGGCAGAGAATGTAGAGGCCCCCCAGCACCCGCCAGAGTCCCTTTCTCTGGCTCCGAGTGTGTGAGGGACTCGAAAGGGCCCGTTAGTGGTGATGGAAGGAGCTGGGAGTTATTAATGGTGTTTGTATTTGTAAGCTGCGCTAATGATTGCAATCCTGGGCATTTTAATAATGTGTGTAATGAAAGCTCCAGTGGTGAATTAACAGATCAGTTGTGACTTGGATGACCGTGGTGAGTGAGCTAGAACACGCTTCCATGTGAGCAGACCTGGGCACAGCTGGCAGAGAGGGGCCATGAGGGCAGGAGAGGCCTGGGGTAAGAGGCAGTCCCGGAATGGGCAGACCTGGGTGCGTGTCTCTGCCCAGCATCTTCAGGGCTGTGTGAGTTGGCAGGGTCACGTTATCTCTCTGAGCCGCAGTTTTCTCATGTATGAACTGGAGATGAAAATAATCCTAGTCTACAGAGCCGTGAGGATTCAGTGAGATAATGTGCCAGAAGTAGGCAGCACCTCTCTGCACCCACTTGCTTCATTTTCCAGTTGTGCTGGCTGCTTTGCTGCTCCTAGGAATGCCTCCCATGCCCCTGCCACAGGCCCTTTGCACTGGCTGTTACCTCCACCTGGTTGCTCTCCTCCCAGGTATTTTCCTGGCTTGCCCTCCTTCCAACAGGTCTCTGCTCAAATGTCTCCTCACCAGGGAGGACTTTTCTGATGTTCTTATCTAAAACAGCACTCTTAGACTCTGTCCTCTTGGCTTTATTTTTATTGCCAGCTCTTGACATTTTATATAGGTAATTGTTTCTTACTTTATTACCTGTCTCTTGCTCTGGACTATAAATGTCACAAGCACAGGGACTGTTTTGGTTCACAGTGGAATTGCCGGTGCCTAGAACAGCACCCAGCCCACAGGAGGCCCTCAGGACATGGTTTGCACGAAGAAGGGATAGCCCCGTGATGGGCACAGGGTACCTGCAGTCAATGGCAACTGGGTTAGAACTGTGAGCAAATGAATAGGCACCAAGGCAATGAAAAATCCGATGGGGAGGCTTCTCTCCAGAGGCTCCCTGGTCATAGAAAAACTCCTCCGCTGACTTGTCCCCTCCTCAGTCATTCAGAGGGAGAGCCACAAAGCTGGTGGCGATCCTGAACGAGGAGTCAGACCCGGGCAGGGGGAGGGCAGTGAGCCAATGAGACAAAGAACGAGGCGCCTGTGGCTGAGAGACACGAGAAGGGATCTTAGGAGCCCTCAACCAGATCCCCGGGTTCCGTCTAAAACAATGATTTTTAACCCTTGTCAACTCATGGCACACATAAACTGATTACTAAAATTCTGTGGCACCCCCCCCCAAATATTTGTTTTTGCTAAGATGACAAAAATAGGCATAATTTTGATTGATTAACAAAAAAAGTAATCACCTACCCTTTTTGTTCCAAAGTGACTTTTTAAAAAGTCAGCTGCCCATACTTGTAGAAGGATTTCTGTTACCAAGAATTCACCAATCAGACGCAACCTTCTTATGTGACGTGACCAATAAGACACAACTCTATTATGTGACCTGTATATTTCTGGTTCAAGACAGGGCATTCGTACTGGACGGCTGCTGTTGTGTTGGCTGCTGTCACTTTTTTATTTGACAATCTAAGGGTAAAGAGGTCCATGCCCCTGACTAAATAGGTATTGCATGTTTTAAAAATTCTTGTAGCACACCGGTTGAAAATCGCTGCTCTAGAAGGTCTCTCAAAACAGTGTGTGCCCATGCATGTACTGTGAGGGGTGTGCTTGTGATAAATCATGGTGCGTATGCTAGTGTGTGTGTGTGTGTGTGTGTGTGTGTGTGTGAATCTGTATCCTGGGCTTGCTTACTGGCGTGTATGTGTTGAGTGATCTATTGTGTGAGTGGCTGCACTTGAGTGTGCTGGGTGTTGGCTTGTAGGGAGGCGTGGCTGTGAGTGACAGTGTGGGTGTGTGCGCCTTTGTTTGGGGTTGATCTGGGGTGTGTTCATGAAGTTCACAGAGATGTGTGTGTGCTTATATGTGAGTGAGCTTGAATGTGTTTTGTGTGTATATTCCGGTTGATGAGAGTGAGCACATGTGGATGGGGGCGGTTATTGTGTGAACATGTCTGTGGCTGAAACTTTGTGATAGATTCATCAAGGATTTTGGTGGCCCAGTGCAGTCTGTCCTTAAAGCACCCCCCCCTTGAGACTTGTGCTACCAAAGATACCAGTTGTATCATTTGCTTGAGCTCGTGTGACAAGATATCCTGATGCGGAGCTATGGAGAGAGAGGTGGGCCTCTTGGGAAGATTTCTGCTGATTGCTACTGTTTCAACAGAAATGCAATTATTTCATAAGGCCAGGCTGATGGTGTTGGAAATAGCCAAGTGCGGAGCTGAAGCGACAGGGACCACAACCCATTTGATACTAATTGGTTTGATGATGATAATTGTTGCATTGCAGACAGTGTGACTATCTCCTAATTTAATATAATCAATAAGGTAACAACAGCTCAATGCAAATGAGATTTGGGGAACTATGGGACCATTTGTAAATTGTATTCTTAATGTATTTCCCTAATTAGCTAGAGCGGGCTCCCCTACCCTGGAGTGTGGGAGAAGTGATCATCTGAGATGCCACACTTTCTGTAAGCCTTCCCTTTCTGAGAGGCTCAGGAAGGCCTTCTCCTGGGGCTCCCAGGAACCCCAAAGACTTTATTAGGATCGGCCAAAATGGAGTCAGGGAGCCTCCCGTTCAATAGGACACGTGTCTCCAGACTCAGGACAGTCCCAGCCCACACCCTGTCGTTTTCCTGGGAGGTGCTCCAGGGTAAGGACTGTGCTTCTCCCATCAGGACCGGGTCACTTTCAGAGTCAAGGCTTCAAATGCCACTGCCAATATTTTATCCATTGGACCAAAGCCTTGCCAAGGTCATGGGGAGGGGGTTCTCTTTAATCAAATCAGGGTGCCCCTCCAGACCAGAGCTGTGAGCCCACTCTCAACCTGGTGTTCCTCAAGCTGCTCGCTCAGACCTCGTGCATGGGCACACGCGTCTGCTGCAGTGCCCCAGACTGTCAGGAGTGCAGCATGCCAGCAGGGGTGTGGCTTAGTGCTCTGGGAGAGTGTCTGGATCCAGACAGCCTGGGTTCAGTTCTCAGCCACTAGCTCTGTGACTTTGGACAAGTTAATTGACCTCTCTGTGCCTCAGCTTCCTCGTTCTATAAATGTGAAAAATAATAATAGCTACTCATAGTTCTCTCGTGAGATTTAAATGAGTTAAATATCCTAACTTCTTTTAATATTCATTAAAATAAAATAGATGAGTTTCCAAGTCCCATTAGCCATATTCAAGTGTTCAATCATCATCACGCCCGGCGAGTAGCTAGAGTATTGGACAGAGCAGATTCATATGTCTTTTCTGAATCATTCCCATCATCACGGAAAGGTCTACTGGCCAGCGCTGCTATAGACCTCTGATGTTGAGTGAGCTGAGCTCCAAGGAAATCCCAAGCCTCTCCAGATTTTGGTATGGGCGCACCTGTGTTTTCTCCAAATTCTCATTCAGTGCACTGCAGACTCCTCTTCTACGGGCAGGAAAAGTCCAGCCCTGTGCCATCTCCTGTAACATCCCCTGCACCTGACACCTGGGCCTGGGGGCTCTGGTGGCCAGCGAACCAGATGGCCTGGGAGTTATTAATGAGACACTCTGCATGCGTGTGTGTGTGCGTGTGTGGGCCTGGGCCATGTGCTGTGATCATCAGTTTGGAGTCTTCCTTGGGGAAGTAACAAATGGCATCCCTACCCAGCTGTCCTCCAGTGGGGCCACCTCATAAATCAGCGTGAGAGGCTTCCAGTCCCTGCTGAGTCATCCCCGTGGCCCCACAGCTAAGTGACCCAGAGGCAGTGGCACTGCCTGCCACGGCTTCACCTCCCTCCGTCCTGCGCGCTGAGCCTTGTGGACGATGTGCGGCCTTGACCGCCAGCAGCCCCGGGCCCGGTCCTGGCCCTCCCGGTAACCGGTGGTCTGATCTTGAAGGAATCACCTTTTCTCTCGAGGCCTCAGTTTCCTCCTCTGTGAAGTTAGCGGTGGGGCTAAGAGGGAAAATGACACAGGAATGTATTATTTAGGGTTTATGATCGGTTCCACCTCCCAACCCAGGGAAAGAGCACAGGCTGCAAGCCCAGGGCAGGGAGCACCCTGGAATCACCTTTGCATTTCCCTCGTGATCCTGATACACCGCGGGTGACAGCCTCTGGCCTAAGGGATGTGCGCGGGGGCAGGAAGTGGCCGGGACATGGGTACCCGGAGATGGTCAAGTGAGGAGCCCGGGGGTGGGTAGGGTGAGGAGGCTCTGTCTTCCAGGGGACCCTCGGCCAAAGCTAAGTTCTGGACAGCGTGGCAGCCTGAGAGTGAGGTCTGGCTCGGCCCAAAAGCACAGAGTGGTCTGATCTGAGGGCGGGCGGGAGCAGGCCTTCCACGGAGGCGGCATTGCGTTTCTGGGTTCTGGGAAGAAGGTCTGGTGCTGATGGAAGGGGCTGTGCAGGCCAGAGGGGCATGACTAGAGCAGTGCATAGGTTTTTTTTTTAAAAAATACGTTTTACTTCTTTTTACTTTTATTTCTTAATTACAATTTGCATTCAGCCTTATTTTGTATTTGTCTCAGGTGTTCAGCTCAGTGTTTAGACAACCGTATACTTTACAAAGTGTTCCCCCAGATAGTTCCAGTGCCCACCTGGCACCATACGTAGTTATTACAATATTATTGGCCACATTCTCTGTGCGGTGCTTTCCATTCCCGCGACTATTCTGTGACTACCAATTAGCACGTTTTTATCCTGTCACCTTGTTCACCCAGCCCGCAAACCCCTCCCTCTGGCAACCACCAGCCTGTTCTCTCTATCTATAAGTTTGTTTCTATTTTGTTTGTTCCTTTATTTTGTTCTTTAGATTCCACATATACGTGAAATCACATGGTATTTGTCTCTCTCTGTCTGGCTTACTTCTCTTAGCATAATACCCTCTCGGACCATCCATGCCGTTACAAATGGTACAATAAAATGCACAGGCTTTGAAACCTCACAGAGCTGGGCTCACATCCTGGCTCGGTGACACCTAAGCCACATGACCTTGGGCAAGTAATTTAACCTCATCTGTAGAATGGTGACAGTACTATCCGCCTCACAGGATTAAGTATGATAGCACGTGTGAAAGCCCCTGGCATGTAGAAATACTTCTATGTTCTTGCCCTGGCCGGTTTCGCCCAGTGGTTAGAGCATCAGACTGTGGACGGGGGAGTCCCAGGTTCGATTCCTGCTAAGGGCACGTACCTCAGTTGTAGTTTGTCCTGGGCCCCGGTGGGGTTGTGGGAGTGGCAACCAATCCATGTGTGTCTCTCATGTCGATGTTTCTCTCTCTCTCTCCCTCCCTCTCTTCCTCCTGCTCTATCTGAAGATAAGTGCAAAAACATATCCTCCGGTGAGGATAAAAAAGAAATACTTGCATGTTCTCCTTCACTAACTAGCTCCCAGGATCCTCCTCGACAAGGCTCAGAATAACACGCAGGCCTGGCTGGGACTGGACAGTCGCAGTAGCTGCCCCATGCATCATGTTCTGTAGTTCAGCAAGCATTTTCAGGTCCATTATCTCATGATGACCTTGTGGCAACCCTGATGGGAAAACCGAGGTTCAGAGAAATCCAGCGACTTGCTCAAGGTCACTTGTTTGGACACAGGTGAGGGAAGGGGTACAATCTGTCCTAGTCAAGACCTACTACTCCACATTTGGCCACCTGATGGCTGCTATGACAAAACTTTCCCAAATTCTTGAAAGACAGTGAGTTTGTGGGGCAAAGTGGGGTGGAGTGGAGCCATAGGGAACTCCTGGAAAATTTCCACTTGGGCTGGGCTCCTGCTTAGCCAAATGATGTGTGAGAATGGGGGTCTGTTGTCAGGGGAGCTCTGCCCTGCCATCTGTTTAGGGTGCAGGTGGGCCTGTTCTGCCTCTGATCTTATAGCCTGGCCTCTGGGTGCCAGGCCAAGTCCCAGTGTCTCTCCCTGTGACTTATTCACAACCTCCAGCTGTGTTTTCAGGAACGTTTTGGAGAATGAGGCTGCCAGGTTGGGGAAGGCTGGGGTAAGCAGACACACACTCAGGCAGCAGTCAGTGTACGTCGCTGCATGGTTCTGGGCAGGCAGCGGGCGGCAGTGTCAGTCCAGGGCAGTGCAGGCATGAATGTCGACATGCTGGAGGGGGTCATGGTAGGGTAGGAAGCAGAGCTGAGCAGGCATCTGCCTCTGGAATTGGCTAAGGTCACACAGGATACGGTGTGGGCCGACAGCCTCAGGCAGAGGGAACCAGCACCACGGACAGCTCTACAACCTGTCTCGTGTGGGTCCCTCTGCAGCCTTTTATCTCCAGACTCACTCAACCACCCACAGCTGTCTGGGTAAAGAGCCTTTGCAAATGCCCGTCCTAGCTTGATCCCTGAGAAGCCTGCCCATAACAGCTCTCACGCTCTTTTTCCTCCCAGAGGAATGCCCGTGACTTTGACTTGCCGGGGGAGATTCTCTGAAGGGGTTCACATCCTTCAAGGGTCTAGTTTGTTGGTGGGTGATCCTTGTCAACCTCTGGGTCCCCTGTATTTTTAGTCCGGGGCCCAAGCCCAGCCAGGTACTCAGTCTTTACATGAATGGCTGACAAAGTTTGCCCTGAGTTGGAGGGACTCTGCTTCTTCTCAGCCAGTCATGCTGCCCATCCCCTGAAGTCCCCAATGCCCTGTACCAACACTTCTGTCCAACTCCTGTTTTTTCTCTCCTTTTGCCTGTGACTGCTTGAGTGAATCGGGGATGAAGATCAGAAGTCACACATTGAGAAGCTTCTCCCACTAATGAGCTCTCTGAGGGCTGCAGACAGCCCCTTCCTTTGCCCCGCCCCGCCCTGTTCACTCATTTATAACAAGTTACAGGAGGAAGAACGAAGGACCAATCAGCTCACAACACTGCCAGTCGACAATCAGAGGGAGGGAGGGCAGAAGTCTGTGACTCCGCCAAGAGATCTTGCGTGGGGGAAAATCAAGGAACATTAAACTGGATACTTTTTCTCAGCATAGTATCACCTGGTCCAAGCTCCTCAGGTTGCAGATGAGATGTCTGAGGCCCAGAGAGGTCAGATGGCTTCCAAAATCCACATGGCCAGGGATGACCAAACCAAGAAATGGAACCTGAGTCTTCTGATTCTCAGTCCAGCACCATTTCTCATTTCAAACGCCTTTGTTTTGAAAACTGGAGTGAGGTCTCTGTTTCAATTGACAGCTTGACATTTTCCTGTCTGTCATACGAACACACGTGGAAGAAATGGACTTATTTCGGTACATCTGGAACTCACACAAACATCAAGATTGCCGCTGTGATGATGTCTTCATCCTGCCACCATGAAACAAAACGGCAGTTGACATGACCGCATTCAAGGAGACATGATGTCTTTAATTTGCCGTGGATTCCAGCGTCATTTGGCTCGTGAGCAGAAGTTACTATGGATATGCCTGCGTTGAGTGTGACCTGGGGCTCAGAGTCACTATTCCTTACATGAGGTGTGTTGCTTGTTCCACCACAGACAAGACAAACAGCAGGTGGCTAAGGCGGCCTGTGTTTTCAGTGTTTGTGACCGTTAATGTTATTTATGTTGGCAGGTAGAGAGGCACTTGGTGCTTAGTGTTTTGGTGGGACCTGGGCCAGGAGGAGCGGAGCATTGGGCCATCTATCTAAGCCTGGTGTCCTGAGGCCCCAAGCTTCCTTTCCCATCCATCCAGCCACTTCTCTGTCACCATCAAATCCAGGAGGACTGGAGATACCCAGTGTCCCAGGCCTGAGGGATCCCCTGGGCTGTTTGAAAAGTGATCTGGACCCAATTTCCTTTTCTACATCATCCCAAAGGCAAGAGGGTACATGTCTCTCAAGGGCCTTCCGGCTGCCTCTGGGGTCGCTCTGGCACTCAGCGCACTTGCAGGAATTGGGGGGCAGCAGGAGCCTGAGTTCAGTAGTCTGAATGCGGATTGTGGACCACTCGGGTGGGGAGAACTCCGAGGACGGTTTCTTCTCGCTACCTCTAAGGGCGGAATTGACTTTCCTTGAAATTATTTAGGGCCCGTGTTCCTGGCTCCCCTACTGGACACCCCCTGTCGATGCCCCTGGTCATGTCTAGAAACCAGCTCATGTCCCCCATCTTGTTTTCGCCGCTGTTTTCCAAAAAGTGACTTGTGTAGCTCTGGTCAGCACCCTTGGTGGAGTCCCCTACACCAGGGCGAGCCGCTGACATCTTGTGACACTGAAGCTACTGCTTTTTACTTAAAAAAATTATTTTATTTTCCTTATTGATTTTAGAGACAGGAAGGGAGAGGGAGAGAGAGATAGAAACACCGATGAGGGAGAACATCAATCGGCTGCCTCCGGCATGCCCCACACTGGGGATCAGGCCCACAACCTGTGCCCTGACCGGGCATCGAAGCGGCAACCTCTTGGTGCATGGGTCCATGCTCAACCACTGAGCCACACCGGCCGGGCTACTTCCCCTTGTTGCATCTAACCTCTCGCTACCCTCTGCATCCCTTTGCCTGATCTCTAGATTCTCCAGATCTATTTAGCTTTTGAAATTTTTCTACCTGGTGCTTATTATGTGTCAGGCACTATTCTAAGTACTTAGATGTATTAACTCATTTAATCTTCATAGTAACTCATTCAAGTAGAGACTGTTATTATCCCTGTTTTACAGATGAGGAAACTGAGGCCCAGGCAGGTGAAATATTTTGCCCAGTACATGAAATAAGCCGCAGAGCCGAGATTCACACTTGGAACTCGAACCCCGGAATCTGTCCCTGAGCCACTACACCAACTGGTGAGGCCTTCGACTTAGCTTTCCTCAAGATTCTGCCTCTCAGTTGGCCCACCTTGGCCCACCTGCCTGTCCATCCATCCATCTATCCATCTACACACCCATACCCACCCTTTCACTCAATAAATATATATTCTTTTAAATCCTCACCCGAGGATATTTTTCCATTTATCTTCAGAGAGAGTGGGAGGGAGGGAGAGGGAGGGGTGGTGGGGGAGAGAGAGAGAGAGAGAGATCAACTGGTTGCCTCCCACACAACCCCGACCAGGGCTGGGGACCAAACCACAACTGAAGTACATGCCTTTGACCGGAATTGAACCCGTGACTCTTTGGTTCGTGGGCTGACTCTCTAACTGCTGAACCCAACGCACCAGGGCTCAATAAATATTTTTTGAGAACATCTACTATGTGCCAGCATTCTGCCCGGGGACAGTGGAAGCAATACCAGACACAGCCCTTACTCTCCCAGGGCTGGCAGACATGGAACACAGAGAGAGATAACACATCAACACAGCGATTAATGTATATTTACAAGTGGACATAGGTGCTCCGAAGCAAAGGGACACAGCTCCGTGTATCACAGGCCGCCAGCCAGGGCTGCTGCCCCAGGCCCCTGCATGCCGTTGCCCAGCCTTGACGCAGACCCTTGGACCCGCATAAGATATAATTACCTAAGCCTGATAGCTTCCAGGGGCTTCCAGCATCCAAGTTCCCAACATAATGTCAGTCTCTTCCTAACCTGCCAGTTTCCTGTTTGGGGAGGGGCAGTGCCCTCAGGTGTGGCTAATTCTAGCTGTTCTCTGAGCACAAGTTTTTGTTTTTGGTCTTTTCTGGCCCTGCAAACCTTCCTGCTGATTTGACTATAGAGCGCCTGCTTTTTCTCCATCTTGATCAGTGGTTGAAACATTTGGGTGACCACGGATCTGTCTGAGAGATCAACTAAAACCGAGAACATGCTTTGAAAAAAAAAGTTTCCCTGGACTGCTCAGCTAACTAATACTCAAAAGTAGCCCCAACCTTGCACCCCAGATTTGGAAGACACTTTTTAAGGCTAAGTGGATTATGCTGGCAGAGTAGACCCGTGATGTCCCAGAAGTCCTCTTCCAGCCGAGACAGCGACTTCGTCTTCTTCGTCAGCAGATCACTTGCATCTCATCACTTCCTTCACCTTGAGCAGTGGTTGAAGCCTCTTTTGGTCTTAGAGAGAGAGGCAAAAACTCAAGACCTTCTTGGAGGAAAAATGCACATACTTAGGACAACTTGCCCATGATTTCAGGGGGTTTACAGTGTTCTTATAGCTCTTCCAGGGGTTTGAGGTAAAGGATTTCTAACCTGAAAGATCCCCGTTCTTTGTCTTTATGGCTTGTACTACCTCTAGACGTGACCTCTGAACACGTGGGCATAATTGATGCTCTAGTCTCTGGCCAGTCTCTGAAGGATTCCATCAATGTCCCAGGAGGACGTCAGGGACCAGTGTCAGAGATGGAGAGGCTGCTTGGTACTCCTTGAGATCCCGCTAGCTGGAGGTCCAAAGAACACAGGTTGCCAGCCTCACGACCCCACGGTAACTGCCCACTCCCATGGGCACCGCTGCTCTCGGTTACCTCGGCTGATCGAGAGAGACCCAAGACTCATCTCAATCATTCTTGGCAGGGAATCTAAGTACGCAGCGCAGGGAAAACAAGTATGAGACATGTACTACCCCTCCCGACCCAGTGCCCATGACAGACGTTGCTAATCAATCAGAGCTTTCTTTCCCATTTGGCCCAGATATGGTCTTATAATCCTTTTCAAATAGTAATTTAGGTAGACACCACCGATCCATCAGAGTTGGCATGTAGGATGAAATATATTTGCCTTCCTGTATGCGGGGGAACGAGGGCTGGACGCTCTGGCTCTCAGCCCAACCCTTGCGAGTCTAGGGTCTGAGATCCCACAGCCGGGCTGGACTAGAACTCCAGGCCTCTGCTGGTCTTGGGGAATCCTCCATTATCTGGTTGGCCAAGCTGTACCTTGAGGATGACCCTAAGTAGTCTCCTGTATGAATTCACAAATTCCTCAGCTAAAATGTCTTCAACATTTTTTTCCCCCAGCCTCACTTCAGGGAACTCAAGTCGGACTTCTCAATACATCTAATCTAGAAATGACAAGAATGTCCCTGTTCTTGCCGTTTCTGTAATCTCTGTACCCTGCTTCCTCAAGCATGCCACGCGTCACATTGCTCTGTTCTCTAAAACAGAAAACCCACGTTTTTCACATGGTCATTTACAGCCTGGCCCAAACGATGTTTCCAGTTTCACATCTTCCCCTGTGCTCCAACAAGTTCTTACAACACACCGTTTCCTCATAGTCTGGGCTTTCACACGCCCCCAGCCCTCCTCTCTGCCTGCGGGCTCCTGTCTCCTCACATGCTCTCTGCTCCGGGAAACCCGCTCTGTCCCATGCTGGGTTTGTGATCATCACCCTGTCCCTGCTGAGCTGTGCCTCTCTATCCTGCTATCGTTGACTGTTTTCCTATTGCCTGTTTATTTGCGGGATAGTGTCTATGCACCCCTGTGTCGTAACACCCAACGCAAAGCAAGGCACAAGGCAGGGACCTTGTTGACATGCACTGCATGTAAATTGCAGGGTTCGCTTCCTGTCCCCCAGGGCAACATTTGCTCCATCATGCCATCTTGCCAAGCAGAAGCAGCCTAAAGGATGGCTTTCCTCCTCCTCGCAGAAAGGGCACCTCATTGAAATTCACCTGGAACGGGCAGTTTCTAACAGGAAACCCTTGGCTGAGACACAGCGGCCAACACCCGGCACTGCTGGAGGCAGAGGGACTTGTTCATGAGCTGCAAGCGCACCTCGTACCACTTCAGAACTCTGCGGGCAAACAGCCCTTCCCTCTTCTCCACTGGCCTCTCCCCGGCTCCCTTGGCTTCTCTCTTCTTGGCTTGTGAGGCTGGGAAGTGAGGCAGCTGGGAGCCCCCCAGTGCTGGTGGAAATAGAAGTATGTGAGAGGTCTCCTTAAAGTGGTTGGAAGGCCCTGGCCAGTTTGGCTCAGCGGTTAGAGTGTCGACCTGCGGACCAGAGAGTCCTGGGTTCGGTTCCCGCTAAGGGCACGTACCTCGGTTGTAGTTTGTCCATGGCCCCGGTTGGGGTCGTGTGGGTGGCAACCAGTCGATGTGTCTCTCTTGCATCAATATTTCTTTCTCTCTCTTCCTCCCACTCTATCTGAAGATAAATACAAAAATGTCTTCTGGGGAGGATAAAAATTAAGTGGTTTGGGGAAGAGCTGGTTGGGTGGGAGAGACCTGGAGACTTCAACTTAGAACTTGGCTCATGCAGGGGACTCTGTATAATTTGATAAACATGGACGAGGGGCTCCTCGCTGAGCCCAAGGTGATCCATGGCTCCTGGATTGATGGTGCCTTTAGAAATAACAATACAAATAAGATTACTAAGAAAAATGTATCACCACATCGCCCTGACTGTGCTAAGGCACTGTTCCAAATGCTTTTCATATATTAACCTCTTTAGATTCTTAGTACAATCCTTTGTGCTATGTTTCATTATTATGCCCATTTTATAGATGAAAAAATAGAAGCCACAGAGAGATGACCTCATGCTAACTGCTCTGTGGGTAAATGGAGAAACTGAGGCTGGCCCAGACACCACTGGAGGAAGTCATGGATGAGACTGTATTAAAGAAGAGTCCATAAGAAGAGTCCAGTTGGTGTGGCTCAGTGGTTGAACATCAACCCATGCACCAAGAGGTTACCAGTTCGATTCCCGGTTAGGACACATGCCCAGGTTGTGGGCCAAATCCCCAGTGGGGGGCATGCAGGAGGCAGCCAATCAGTGTTCTCTCTCATCGATGTTTCTGTCTCTCTCTCTCTCTCCCCCTCTCACTTCCTCTTTCTCTAAAATCAATAAAGGAAAAGAAAATTTAAAAAAAAGTATAAGAAGAGGAGCAAAATCCCAAGGACATTCTGGCTGTAGCCTTGAGAGAATTATTTACTTCTCCAAGCCTACCCTTTCTTATCTAAGCAGTAGGATAATTATGTCTTCTTGGAAGTTTCAATCTAAGGATCGGATGAACTCATGTTAAGTAAAATGCCTAGCGTGTTATAGATAATCAATAAACAGTAGCTGTCATTATTAGCTACCTGATTGCTCCCTCCTTTGTGCTCTTTCTGTCCCATCCACTTCCAGGGCCTTATCAGACTATTTTAATTGTCTTATCATACATCTGTCTTGCTGCTCTAAGCCCCTCAAACACAACAATCAGCTCTTATCTACTCTGGGCACTCCAGCTGGAAGGTGGGAGGTTTCATACGAGCAAACTGAGGCTTTGAAGGGAAGCTATTTGCCCAAGATGACAAGCTAGTGAGTGGAAGAGCCCAAGGCCCTCTGCAAGATGATGTGCAGACCATTTTCTGATCTGTAATCAGTGAGACAGGGGTGGGGTGGGGTGGGGGGGAGAGGAGGGGAGGTAGGGGTGGGGGAGGGAGAAAACCCCATTCCAGGGGGATTGGTTGGGTGAGAGGCTGCAGGCCTCTTGGCCTCCAGGGAGAAGGAGGTCTACAGAAGATGGACAAGACGGGTCTCGGTGAGTGATTGGGTATGAAAGGAAGGGAGAAGGAGGAGTCAAATTTCACTCCCAGGTTGCCTTGGAATACAAGGGGGATACAAGAGTTTGTGGACAGGTGGGGAAGATGATAAATTAGGCTTTGGAAATGCTCGGAAGAAGGAGTTTGTAACACAGTCACATGAGGGTCTCTAGAGGCTCTGGTCTCTAAGTGGGTATGGGCAGGACACCAACATCTGCCACAAACTATGATTCTGTGATGTGACTATGTAATCAGTTGTCAAAAGTTGTGATGGTGTAATGAGTTGGACTGTAGGACATGAGTCCTGGCTTTACTGTAGCTTGCTGGCTGTGTGATTTTGGGCATGCTACTAAACCTCTGAATCTAATTTTCTGTGAAAGGGGTGATTAAAAACGACCTCCTAGTATGTTGTTGTGAAGGTCAAATGAGATAAAACAGGTCAATGATGAAATATAGTAAGAGCTCAAAACACAATGACCATCATTATTAGCCGCTCCTGCCGCCAGAGTGCTGACCCCTCCACCTTGTCTCGACACCCTTCTTCCTGTTTTAGCCTTTCCCATCCCACCGGCACTATGTACAGGGAAGGGCAAAAGTAGGCTTACAGTTGTGAGTACACGAAACACAGAGTTTATTCTTGTATTATTATTTATAAAAATTGTATTATTTTCCTTATGAACAACTGTAAACCTACTTTTGTCCTACCCTGTATATACCCAGCTATGCATTTTAGGTGCTCCATCCTCTCTGTCTTTTAGAGACCTTTGTCCCTTATGAATCCTCTCCAGCCCTTTCTGGCAAAGAGGAGCACAGAGTTGTGTTCCTCCAGTGAGATGTCACTTGAATTTTACTCCAATAATGCTTTGACCCATAGGTGTGACTAATGGTGGGAAGGTGAGCCAACAGTTTTGGGGGCAGAAAGATCTTTCTGGTGCTGGTCAGACCAATACATTCAGAAGCTGTCTACCATATCTTCATGTGTGGATTCTATCATGAGTATAAAATTCAGACTGAGATAGGATCTGGAACTTCTCACTTGAGATTAAGTGGGGGCAGCATGTCTTCATGCTTTTTGGTTGGGAGGTCTTTTGGTGAAGTCTGCAGCCCTGTCATTATTCCATCTCCTCCCCAGGTTCTAGGAAGGTATGGAGGTAGTGGACTATTGTCTGACATTTAGCACATGGTCAATAAATGTGGAAGAGAGAAAGGAGAAAGCCATTACTTAAGAATCAGGAAGCTGCCCTGGCTGGTTTGGCTCAGTGGTTAGAGTGTCGGTCCATGGACCAGAGTCCTGGGTTCAGTTCCTGCTAAGGGCACATACCTTGGTTACAGTTTGACCCTGGCCCCAGTTGTGGTTGTGTAAGTGGCTACCAGTTGATGTGTCTCTCTCATGTCAATGTTTCTCTCTCTCTTCCCCTCTTTTTTTTTTTTTTTTTTATCCTCACCCGAGGACATTTTTCCATTTTTTTTTTTTGTACAGATAGAGTGGGAGGGAGAGAGGAAGAGATAGAGAGAGAGAAACATCGATGTGAAAGGGACACATTGAGTGGCTGCCACTGCACGACCAACCAGGGTCGGGGACAAACTGCAACCGAAGTACGTGCCCTTAGCAGGAACCGAACCCGGGTCTCTCTGGACCGCAGGCCGACGCTCTAACCACTGAGCCAAACCGGCCAGGGCTCTCTTCCCCTCTTTCTCCCTCCCGCTCTATCTGAAGATAGGCGCAAAAATGTCCTCAGGTGAGGATTAAGAAAAAAAAATTAAAGAATCAGGAAGCTCATGTTCAAGTTTTGCCCTTACTGCTACTAGGTGTTTGGTCTTAGACAAGCAACTTCCCATCTCTGAGCCTCAGTTGCCTATAATGTGGGGATAATACCTGACTTCTTTAGCAGATCAAATGTTTAGACCAATATGTTCACTTGGTTGATGCAGAAATTAAAGCCCAGACTTCAGAAAGGGCTTACTCAGGGTCATGAAGCCAGAGTTTGGTTGTAAAACCAGGTCATGTGGTAGTGCTTAGTCAAGTGTTGCAAGAGGGAATGTGATGTTCACACCTGATTATTTATTTAGGCTCTCAGATCCAAGGAAGGGAAGGAGAATCTTCTTCTGCTGAATCATTTACTGTTTGCTGTACTTTCAAAGCCAGTGTGGATTCCTGAAGGGGCCTGTAAGGCCCAGAGACCTTGACAGTGTGTATGTGTCTCAGGGGTCACAAGACCTAGTCACACACAAGATGTAGGCTGCTTTGAAGCTCTTCTCAGTGACTCTCTGCAAAGTTTTAGGGCTCAACTCAGCTGCAAAATGAATGAACTGTTCTCTCCAGCACAGAGCACATTTGGGCCAAACTCCTCGCTCAGTTTTATGGGGCCAATACATCTGCAGAATCACTTACCCATCACTCTGCAGATGGAATGCATTACTTCGGAAAACTTTCTTTTTCCTCCCCCCCACCCCAAACTCGTATTCCCTGGTGAAAATGGTTTATCAACGTCTTTAAAAAACTGCTCAGATCTTCTTGGCAACCCCTGATACCATAAAAGAGTGGCGGTGTGAATGCAAATGAATTGGAGGGCATTAAAAAACCCTCTTGCTTTGCAGCTGAAGTGGAGAAGGGTCGGATGATGGATAGCGCGTGGTTTTCTGCTGAGTGATTTTGCTCTTTTTACGGCTGCCAATGGCTGATGTATTTCATCTTTTGTTTCCTTTACTGCCGCTTAAGCAACCACCCTCAAGCTAGGGGTATGTCTCTGGGCACCCACTTCACCTCCCCACTAGGGGATGGTTCCAATCAGCTGCTTTGCACTTACTGCCTGATTCAGGGCATGCACAGGATGGCCCAGCTGGATGGGCCCTGAGGGAGCGCCCCTCCTATAATTGCTGAGCTCAGTAGCAGAGACTACTGAAGAGATGATAATTCTCTTCATTCTCCTGAGGGGACACATGCCCCCTTATATTCCATTTGTGATTATTGAAGCTTACTGCATGCCAGGCACTGTGCCAGGCACAGTGAGGATACCAAGAAGTGACGGTCACAGCCCTGCCTTCAGTGATCTTACCATCGCTTGAGAAGGAAACGCACCTCCAGTTATACCCATGGACATGCACACAGCAGAACCTTCTCGCAGGCACCCGCACTTATCTACGTGTACAAGGACACATGCTCACACTCACCTACACACCAGTACACACACACATGAAAACAGTCACCCACACAAATGTGAGTGCACACACTTGAGCATGCCCAGAAACACACACACAACCAAGCCCCACAACTCTCAGACCTGTGTACATTTGCACACAGGCACACACAAACACTTTACATGCTCCTGTGCACCCACACAAGGAAGTTAAGCAATGAAACAAAACTACGTATGAACTGAAGCCAGAATGAGAGGGGAGATGAGAAAGAATTTAGAGATGTCGCAGTCAAAATGCTGGTGTAGGAAATTTGCCTTCTAGACTCAGTTTAGTCTCTTACTAGCTGTGTGACCTTGCTCAAATTTCTTAACGTCTCTGAGCCTCAGTGTCCTGAGTCCCGCTGCCCAGCATCAAGGCAATGCCGCCTCGAATCATCTGACAACCGCTGGTACAGCCAAGCCCCCATATTATATGGGGGGAACTGAAGCCAGAAGAGGGGGATGGGCTTGGTTAAGGTCACACGCTGAGGTAGTGGCAGAGTCAGGACTGGAAAAAAGTATTCTGGCTCCCTAAAAAATGCTCTTTTTTAAAGGAAAAAATTACAGGTGATATTTGCTTACAATAATAAATGCCAACATTAAAGGAATATAAAGTAAACAGTGAACGTTTCTCCATCCCTCTCTCCTACCCTCCCCTCTGGAAAAGATCAACATCCAAAGTTTGATGCGTGGCTTTCCAGACTTTTTTCTACATGTGCACGCACACACACACACTCACACATATCTGCTCACATATATAAATACACCCACATGAGTTTTTTGGTTGCTTATTTGCTTTTGCAAAAATAGAATTGTACTAGACTCACTGCTCTGACTGACTTTTTTTGGGGTAGTTCTTGAAGTCTAGAAGAACCAAGCACTTGCCCTGAAGAGTTGACAGTGGAGTGAGTGACATGCCATGGAGATATGGAAGTCCTTAAGTCACATTTACGTGCCTGAAGAAGGGAACGTGAGCTTAGGGACCTTAGGCCGGGACTGGATTTATACAGATGCAGGTGTTAGTACGGGGGGGACCAGCTGATCAAACGCTTCCCCAAAGGTGACAAGTGAGCTGAGTTGGACTGAAGGGCTGTGTCAGGGAGGTGGGAGGAGATGTTGGGCTGAGAAAAGAGGTGAAGCTGTGGAGGGCCTTGAGTGCCAAGGAGAGCAAAGGATAAGTTCTCTACCAGGCAGCGGGGAAGCACTGGCAGAGAAAAATGGAAAGATCAGTCTGCATTGTGCATGTGTGTGCGTGTGCGTGTGTGCTTGTGCATGCAGGTGCGTGCATGTGTGTGTGTGCATGTGTGTGCATTTGTGCTTGTGTGTGCACCTGCTTTGGAGATGGCAGTGTGCTGTCCGGGAGTTTGGATGGCACCAGAAGGAAGGAGCCAGTAGGAGACTGTGACCCCTGTTAGTTACTGGACTAAAGGGGTCCATTTTCCTGCGTACATCAAAGCTCAATAAGACACGAACTGAAGCTTGCAACGAAGAAAGTCAGGGTTTATTTTTGGAAGTGGCCCATGCCCGGATACACAGGTGAGCTAATGCTCAAAGACCTGGGTTCCAGGGGATGGTTATATAGGGGGAAAATTAATTATGGTGACTAAAGAAGTTAGGGTCATGGCCAGGGTTGTGGTCTCTGCTGACTGGTAGGTGCTAGGGTAGAGGGGAGCTAATCAGTGCATCTGGTCCTGATGTCAGCCACGGCGTCATTTCATCTGGTTTTGCTACTTTTCTGGGCCTGGAGCTGAAACACAACCGAGGCCTAGATGTTATCGCTAGCTTGACCGAAACTCTCTCTCAGGGGTCAACAGACCAAGTAGTCATGTGAGGGAAAAGGAGGGGGTGAGTCAGGGTGCTGGATGAAGCCAGTTTGAATCAAAAAGGAAAGAAATGAGAAGAGTTCATATGAGAGAAATGGAGTTGCTTTGTAGTCACAATGGATGTAAACGGATGTGATGAGCGGCCTGGGCAGACTCTGAGAGTGGAGGGAGAGTTGACCTGGGGGACACTTCTGGACTGGCTTCCAGCTGGTGGCAGGGAAGGGGAATGACCGAGATGTAAGCACTCAACCTTGTGCAATAGAGAGCAAGGGCGGGGCCATGGGGACACCGGCCAGAGGGGCGCTCAGGGCTCTGAACTTGTACACCCCAGGTAGAGGTGCAGGTGAGACTTTGTCCTGAAATACTGCATAGAGTCTCCGGGATTCTCAGAGAGGCGAGGCCCAGACTGGCTGACTGGGGATGCCCTCGGCCTGCCCACTCTCTCCTCCTGCCCCCTTCCCTCTCCACCACCTCTAAGGAGCACCCAGCCTGTGAGTCAAGACTGAACCAAGTAGAGAGATGGGGCTGGAGGGGCGGCAGAGCTAGGGCTCCGGTCGCAGGGTCCATGTTAGCATTCTCCTTTGTGGTAGAAAAACGAGGGGAGGGGAGGGAGAAGGAGAGAACAAAAAGCCCAGAGCCTCAAACATTGACGTCATGAATTGCTGAGGAAGAGGGGGGAGGAGAAGAGCCCAGAGAGCTGGGAGCCCAGGGTGTAAGGGTCAGAATGTAAAGGTTCGGAAGCTGTGGCGCTCTGGGGGAAGGAAGAGAGGAAAGGAGTGTTTGAGTCTGCAGGGTTTGAGCTGCATCCCTTTTACAATGCTTTGAGAGATTCAAGTGAAGATTGGAATTCCTTTTTAATTGCTTTTGGCTGCCAGACTGTGTTTCTTTGAATGTAGAACCAAGGCACGGGGGGCCGCATGGGGCAGAGGCGTGCATTCGCCTTGCATGAGCAATGACTTCCCCTCCTCTTCTTCACATTTTGTTTCTGAGACGGGATGCCTGTGGACCTGGTGTATGCCTTGTTCATAAATTCATGATGGAATTCAGGATTCATGGTGGCAGGAACATGATAGTTAGCATCTCGGTGGAAGGTAAGAAGCCCACGCGAAGCAGCTCAGCCCTTAAGGGGACTTGGCTGTGCGAGTCCCGAGTTTCCCCGGCAGGGACGAAGCTGGTCCTTGGACAGGACCAGAACCGCTAGCTAAAGTGCCACCAGCTCTTCTCTCTGTCGGCTCCTCTGCAAAGCTTAGCCACTTGTTTTGCTTTTTTCCTTCTCTGCAAACCAACTTCCTTGGTTTCTCTGGGCCCCATGGCAGAGAACTCAGCCCCTGCAGCTCTGGGGGTTGCTAGAACACCACATACCCCAGAAGGAGCTGCACACCCCTCTGTTCCAATTCCAAGTTCTTGGAGAGTAGCTCTGATTGGCCCTGGCAGGGTGAGGTCCTCTCAGTCCCCAACACCAACTGATGCTGGCAGGGTGAGCGCACGTGGCTGTGGGGAGCCCCCAGCTGCAGCCCCATGGAAGGCGGGGGAGAATAGATCGTAGAGATGGAGCCAGCCAGGGGGACAACCCAGGGCCATTCTCACAGATAGCTCTCCGTCTGAGTGCTTAATCACAGTTCAAGAGTGACTATAAAAGCCTGATTTTCCCTGGACATCAAGACAGAGCTAAGTCCCTGTGTTTCATCAACTGCTTTGAAGGGGACCTGGGAAGGAGGGAGAGCACAGAGCCTCTTTCTCTTGCTCCAGCCCCATAGCCTCCTGTCCTCAGCTGTGCCTGTGGCTGGGCCCCACCTGCTGGCCCAGGCCAACCCTGCTCCCAGCCAGGAGGGGATGAGGCCTTGTACCCTTGGGCATCTCTGAGTCCTCTTCCCTTGTTGGTGCTCAGGTTTGGTCTGGCAAATGGGCCCCCACTGGGCTCCCATTGTGGGGACCTGCCTGGCCCTGAAGTTTGTCTAGGAAGGGCTTTGTTTCTGCTACGCTCTGTCCCTTCTCCGTGAAGGCACACTGAGCGCCCGCCCCCGGGCATCGGCTGGTGCCCCCTCCCCCAGCCCCTTGGCAGCTGCTGGTCTCCGAGGTCATGGAGGGCTGGCAGGGGAGAGGACCCTCCATGGGAAGCCTGGACACGAGCTTAGGGCAGGCGCAGAGCGGCCAGCAGAGTGTGAATTTCGAGGCTCCCGTGAACCTGCCCGATTCTGCCATCTGAAGACCTGGAATGCAGATAGTTTAATTTTAAAGCGCGTGATAACAATCACCTTTAATGGGCTTTCATTTTGTGACAAGTTTTGTTCTAAATACAGCAGGTCCTCAAATGTCGTTATAATGATGAGGTGCTGTAGAAACTTAACTCTTGTTTATATCAATTAGCGTAGGGTAAAATTGGTTTTGTAATAACGTCGTTGTGCTTAAAGTCACAGAACCAATCAATGACATGAAGTGAGAATTTAGTGTATATTATCCCATTAATCCTCACAACCACTTTAAGAAATCATTGTCACCTCCGTTCAAAGATGAAGAAACCGAGGCACAGAAATTCAACTCAGTTGCCCAAAGTCAGGCTTTGAACCCAGGCGGACTGGCTTCAGAGCCCATGACCCTAACCACTACACATCTGCCTTCATAATTTCTGCAAATTTCGTGTCATTTCCAAAAATCAAATTTTATAGTGGTTGAGGCGATGGTCCTAAAATCGTTTTCTAAGGCACCTGAAGATTTAATCCCACCTTGATATTATTTGCTTTGAGCTGATCTATTCATTTTGGTTAGAGGGGCTCCTCCCGTCTAGAAAGTTCCTGTGGGTCCTGGGACAAGGCTCTGGCCAAGACCCCACCCCCTTCTGCCTGAGGTCCAGGGTTGGCCTTTTGATTGGTTATTTCCCCAGTGGGACGACAGCTCATGCTTCAGGGAGACAGGCATGGGTGGGGGTGGCGGACACAGAGGTCTGAGCTCTTTCCCCCAGCCCTCCCTGCTGGGGAGACAGTGGGCCCAGGCACCGTGCACGGCCCTCACACCTGTTCCTGCTCCTTGCTGGCTCAGTGCCCACCCCACAGCCCCAGGCTGGTGGCAGGTGGCTCAGGGTCCATCGCAGAGGCCACCCTTACGAGGCTCCAAAGCATCAAAAGCAGATTTGGCTCTGGGCCTTGGCGGGTGTGTGGGAGAGACGCCCCAGCCGAGCCCCAGCCTGTTTCTCGCATGCCTTGGAGCCAGCTGCGGGCAAGGCGGGGGCAGGGGAAGCGCTGAGGCTGGGGGGACGGGCTGGGGGGACGGCGGGCCCTGGCTGCCCCAATCCAGCGAGACATTCCTGGACAGCCATCCCTGGCCTCAACGTCTCATCTGAGCAGTGGGGACAGCTACCCCTGATGAAGTGGGAAGGGTGGGCAGTGTACCTGGTGATAACAACAATGGTGAGGAAGATGGTGATAATAGCTAAAACTTGTTGAATGCTGACCGTGTACTAGACTCTTAGTGCTGAGAGCTGTGTATTTATTGTGTCTACACAATGTTCCAGCTTGTTATAAGCCAGACCGCTCTAAGTACTCTGTGTATAGCATATATATTTTTTTATCCTCACCTGAGGACATTTTTGCATTTATCTTCAGATAGAGCAGGAGGGAGAGAGGGTGGAAGAGAGAGAGAGAGAAACATTGATGTGAGAGAGACACATCGAGTGGTTGCCACCCACATGACTCCAACCAGGGCCGGGGACAAATTGCAACCAAGGTACGTGCCCTTAGCGGGAACTGAACCCGGGACTTTCTGGTCTGCAGGCCGACGCTCTAACTGCTGAGCCAAACCGACCAGGGCTAACATATTATTTAATTTGCACAACCCTGAAGGAGAGTACATACTATTGTTATCCCCATTTGACAGATGTCAAACACCGAGGCACCGAGAGCTCAGTAACTGACTCAACGTCACACAGCTGGTAGGTGGTAGAGCCGGGATTTGAACTCCGCAAGCTTAGCTCTAGAGTTTGTGCTCTTAAACTTTGTAGGCTCTACCTGGGAATAAAGCTGCCCTCAAGGATCTGATAGTCAGTGTGAGATGAGGTATGCAATACACAATTTTATGTACATATAATTGTTTTAAATGCTGTGAAGGAAATAAATTAATGCACTAAAATAGAGATACTATTTGTGATAATGTGGCCAGAACATTTAGTCTTCACCAGAACCCTATGGTGGGCCAGTTTGCTATCCCGTTTTTCAGGTGAGTGTGGCGAAGCTTGGAGAGAATAAACAGGGGGCCAGAGAGGGGCTGGCCAGGACCCAGATCAAGGGACTGGCCTCTGACACCTGCCCTCCGTGCTCTGAGGCTCGCTGCGCTGTTTGGCCAGGGAGGAGGAGTTTTTGCTGATTACGGGGCTTGGGGTGGGTGGGCTCTTCTGGTCTCTCTTGCTCTTTGTTTCGAAGCATCAAGAGGAAATTGTCCTTGTCTCTGACTGCCTTCTTGTCAGCTGTTAGGGCCTGGTGTGTGTGCACAAGTGTGGCTGTGTGTGGCTGCCCTCGCCCCTGTGGGCTTGTGTGTCTGCCTCCCTCCCTGCAGCCTCCTCACACAGACCATTTTCACCTTTTATTAGGTCACTTCATAATTGATTGAAATGTCCCAGGCACAGTTCTCTTAACTCCAGGGTGATTATGACAATTATGATGATTATTAAGTAAAAAAAAAAGGAGAGGGGAGCGAAGAGAGAGAGAGAGACAGAGACAGAGACAGAGACAGAGACAGAGAGACAGAGGAAGGCGGCTGGGGGCTGGGAATTGCTGAGCTGCTGTCATTAAGCGACATTGTGTGAGAAATTTTTGCCTTCAAAAGGCAGCTGTGAAAAGGAGAGAGTGTCTTTTTTTTTTAAATGGCCCATTATGCAGGCGGCACGGGGTGCACGGTGCTGGCGGGAGGACCGTGGGGTGCAATTAGGGCAGTGACAGCCGGAATTACCCGGTGTCTCAGCAGTGTTACCACCTCTCCTGGGAGGGGGGATGGAGGAGGGGACAGGTAATGGCTGGGAAGTTCTGGACCCTTGCTGGGAGCTACTGGGTCTTTTGGAGAGCCAGGGTGATCTGGGACTGGGCAGAAGGGTCAGGGAGGGTGGGGCTGCCAGAGCTAATTACTTCTACAGCACGGAGGGGGCCTCTTTATTTTTGGAAATCTTTCATGATGGTTCGATGCCCCTTCCAGGCTTTTTGTGCATTCCCACCCCAACGGGGAGTTGGCAAAGAAAAGCCAATTGTGTGGAACAGAGGATGCAGATAAATAATTTCCAGCCTCCTCCACTCGAAGGGTCCCTGGCTGTTCTACAAGAGGGAGGGCCGCAGCCTCCTGTTGGCCTGCTGGTCCCCAGGTGCTTATCTGCAGGGCTCAACTCAGTCACCCTCCACGCCCCCGGGTGAGAGTGGGTGTTCCCGGGCAGGTGGAAATGTCTGATGCTTCAAACCCTCCCAACCTACAACGCAACAGGGGTCCAAGGGTCACCCAGTCGCCATCTCTTCCATTCCACCAAGGGCTCCCCTACAGAGCACCCTCATCCCTGTGGACCTCCAGCCTCTGCTTGCACAGCCCAGGCCGGGGAACTTACTCCTTTAGAGAGGCCTGACTGTTTGAAGCCTTTTTATTATCAATGTGACCTTGGGCATGTTTGTGCCAGTTTCCCACCTGTGACATGAGGGTGATAATCATCCTTATGCTGCAGGATTAAATGAGATGCTTGATGTAAAGGACTCAGCCTTCATCAGTGTTCTCCCAGGACAGCCCAAGACAGCGATTTCCAACCACGCCTCTGCACATGCCCTGCCTGATTGTTTAGTCAGGGGCACTCTTTTGCTTAAGACTGTCAAATAAAAAAATGACAACAATTAACACAACAATAGCTGTCCGCTGCGAATGAATCAAAATTATACTTATTTTTTTTGACAGATCGGCAAAATATATATGTTTTGGTGTGCTCCAGAATTTTAGTAATATGTGCCATGAGATGGAAAAGTTTGGAAATCATTGACCCAGAATGACTTTTCTGGAAGATAGTCCTGTTCTTGTAGGGAACTGACGCCTGGCAGTTTCTCTACTGATCCTAGCTCTGTCTTCTAGGGCCACACAGTTGACCATTCATTCATTCATTCATTCAATCAGTGCATATTGAGTGCCTACAGAGTGCCAGGCATTGTGCTGGGTGGGAGAAAGTTGCAGATGAAATTCCTGGTCCCCAGAGCCTGTGCTTCTCCAGGGCCTGGTTACCTCCTCTGCACAGACAGTCATCTATGCAAGCTCAGTAGGGAGGGGCCAGACCTGGCCATAACCCCAAGCACCACTGCACCTGAGAACAAATGGGGAGGCATGGGGTGTTTGGCTGGGAGGGGCAGTCAGGTTCTAGGCCGGAAGCTTTGTACTCTCTCTGAGAGCAGCCAGGTCCTCAACAATCCACCCCCCATCCCACCCCTCCCCTCCCCTCCCCCGCACTCAGGCAGCCATAGATGGGCTGTTAGCCCAGGAAGTGGCCGAATATCCAAGCTCCTGATTAAACCCTGATGCTGGGAATGGATCTCTGCTCACAAGCAGGGGCCACAGCTGCCCCTCCAGAAGGGACTTTAATGTTATCATTACTTTTTAAAACTCGAACAAGCAAAGTCAGAACCTCTGTTTCCTGGAACTCCTGTGCTGTTGTTTAGATAAGTTTAAATGAGCTGTGATTAAGCTAATTTTGAGGTAATTAACTTGGGGAAGGAATTCTTCACTTAAAATTCAAAGTGACTGTTCATTATAAGAGGGAGCACTCTGGAGGAGCACGCAGCCTCCAGGAGCCCCGCTTAATTAAAACACAAGGAACTCCGCCACAGAGCAAGAGTGTGCCGTCATTAATGAAAAATGAATATTCTTTATCTAATTACGCGGCATAATTAATTGCAGTCTCCAACCACAGAGGAGGAGGGGGCAGAGGAAGCCACAGGAAGTGGAGGCTCCTGTTCCCACAGACCCCAGTGAGGGTTCCAGCCTGACTCTCAGATCCTCTCGAGGTGGCCTCAAAGCCCAGAGCCCGGGGAAAGCCCAGCCCAGGGAGACTTCAGCCCAGGGTGCAGACAGGCAGGCGGAGAGTGGATTCCTCACAGCGGTGGTCCCAGTGGGTCTCTTTGGTGGTAGTTTGAGCCACATCAGCCATCCTGGGTCCTATCATTCCCTTGTGGACTCAATACATTTGCTGAGCACCTACCAGGTGCTAGACTGAATGAAACAGACCAAAGCCCTGCCCTTAGGAAGGACCTAGGTTTGAATCCTGGCTCTGTGGCTTACAAGCTGTGCTGATCTTGGGCAAGTTCCTTGATCTCCTGTGCCTCTGTTTTCTCATCTGTAAAATGGGATTAACAATAGCACTTCTCTCATAGGGTTGCTAATATTCATAAAGCACGTAGAATAGTGTCTGGCACATATAAGCGCTATGTAATGAGTGTTTGTTACATAAATAAAAAAAAGAAAAGTCAGGATGGGTACCATGAGGGGAAAGAATAGGACGTGACAAAACAATAACATTTTGGACTTGGTGTTCAGATGGGAGGGTGAAGAAGACATGGCTGCTTGACCCCCTTCACCTCCTCCCTCCTGCCCCTCAGATTTGCTGTTGCCACCAGGTTCTGAGGCCTGTTCTGATGTCTCTACCTTCCTCTCCCTCTTCCTTCTTGGGGCTCCCTGGGCCACCAGCACAGCGGTCTTTGGATTGTTCTGGGTGCCCCAGAACATTTTGTCCAGGCGGGAGGTATGTCAGTGATGGCAGAGACCAGCTATCTACAGGGGAGGCAATCAGAGAGTACATATAAGACGGGGTCTTGGAGATGTTCTGACTCGAGCCATTTCACTGATGAGGAGACTGAGGCCCAGGAGAGACCGAGGGGGCTGACTGGTAGGGCTGGGACCCTGGCTTCCCAACTGGCAGCCTGAGGCTCTTGCTCCCACCGAAGTGGCTTAGCATCTTGCCTCTTCTCAGTTTGCACGGGCTGTGGTCTCTCGGGGCCCAGATCAGTTCCAGGATCTTTTGGTGGGGTGCCCTGAGAAAGTGTGTTGTTCCTCAGTTCAGCCTCTAGTCCGAGCTCTGGCTCAAGGCACATGTCAAGTTCATTTCCTTCCCAATTGCCCAGGTTTTTCACCTCTTCTTCTCTTCCTCTTCCCTGCACAGGGGAAGCTCCTGGGGTTGCAAAGACAAGGAAGGCCCTGCCTGCTTCTGGGGCGGGGCGCCCAATCGAGTCCCATCTCTGTATCCCTGGGGACCACCAGAGCCCAGGGTCATGCGGTTTTTGAGGGGAGCAGTGGCGCTGCTTTTGCCTGTCACCATCAGCCGTGGGCACTGGCTCCAGGCCACAGCAGCAAAGCAGGGGGGTTGCGTGGGAGGCCAGTCACCAGGGAGGCCACTTGACTCCAGGTGGGATGTCTCCTAACCCTGCACGCTGGCTGCTCCTCATTGCCTGGCTACCCTAAAATGACAGCTATAGAGGGTTCAGGGTGATGGCCGCTCCCTTCGCAGGAGCCCATCCCTGCGCCTGCCAGGCCACTGCCCTGGGGTTTTGTCCACGTGTCTCTGTAGCTGGTTGGGAAAGTGTCTGGCATGGAAGTTGTGATGGTGGGAAAAGGGGCAGGAGGCTTCTGGCTGAGCTAAGCTGATCCTATTCTGGATACAGTTTTTATTTCATCTCTAAAGTGTTTTGACATTGTCTTTGGAGCAGAGGGAGAAGTGGCCCTGGGGAGGGGCCAGGTGACCAGAGAGGAGAGAGAGAGAGTCAGGTGGGGACTTAGGGAGATAAACAGATGGTAACTCTGGAGAACCAGCTGATGGGAAAATGTTGTTGGCTGTCCCAGGAACCCACTGCTCCAAAAGAAATTCGGGATGATCCTAGTGTTTTGGAAAGCTCTTTGTTCCTCCTTTTCTGGGCACGTCTGCCTTCCAAGGGATGATTCTCTAGGACCATGTCTCAGATGGGCCAGGACGGGACAGAAGTGAGGACATTAGTGGCTGTTCTGTAGAAATGATGTCAGGAGGGGAAAATTCCATGGCTCCCATTTTTCCCTGCAAAAGCAGCCTCTCCAGGGGCTGGACACCTTCCTGGCACGATGCTCCTGCAGCCCTGTTCCTGCCCCAAAGTCTCGTCTACTTTCATGCCCAGTACGGCAGGAAATGCTTGCATTGATTTCTGCAGAGTTGACCTGCCACGGAAAGCACTACACTGGCTGCAAGGAGAAGCCTCCTGGGTGGGAGTCCTTGCTTCCTGGTCCCCGGAGACCCAGCCTTTTCCGAACTGGCAGCGGCCAGAGTGGGGCTGACGCAGCCTCTCTGGTTCCCTGACAGGTCGAGCTTCTCCTTAATTTGATGATTCTTGAGATAGTGGGAAGCTCTTAGCTCCCTTCTTATAAGGGCAGGCTTGAGTGAAACCAAATCGACTTCTAGCATCGTTTCAATCACCTGTCTGAAAGGCTTGATTGAACTCTCTGGTCAGGAAGATGGGATTCAATGTTCATCCAAAGTAGCAAATTCCTTCTAAAAAATTACTTTGCATGTTATTAAATAACAGCAACACTCCCCATCTCCCGGGGAACCCCAGGTCGCATCTTGAGAAGAGGCACACGACGTGATGGAAAAAGCCTGATGTATCTTGGCAATTTCGTCTGGATCCATTTTCCAGCTCTGTTGGTAGATGAGACAAGTGGCATTTGACTTTCTCGAGGACAGAAGGAGCAGGTGCTGGTGGCAGGACTGGGGTGGGGGCAATGCTGATCAGGCACTAAGGTGGCTTTGATAATACAGTTCTAGTCACTCTGGAGTGACCATGGGATCCTCTCCTTGGAAGACACGGCCCTGGTTTTGGAGCTGGTCAGTTGGCTCTGCTGGTTCCTGGCTGTGTGGCCTAGACGGGTTGCTTTGCCCCTCGGATCCTCAGTTTTCTTAACTGTCAAATGGGGAGAATACCACCACCTGGGAAAGCTGTATGTGAAGTTGCTGGCTCATAATAGGTGCTCAGCTAATTTGAGCTCCTTTTCGGAAGGTTGTGAATACATCTTCATTTTTGTATATTGAATGGCTGGTGCAGAAAAGGCACCGACACATTTGTTGAATAAATAGAATTTCTATATAAAAGAAATGTGTTTAGCTTTGAAGTTTTAATTCCTGTTGCTAGAGGTGTGAATTGTGAGCTTAAATAATGCCCATTGTAACACACATACCTTTGCTTAGGCCAGGGGCCCGTATACTATAGTGGAAAGTCAGAGGCCTGTCTGTGTCAGTAGGGTTTTGTATTGGAACACAGCCACGCCCATCTGCTTACACACAGCCACACCCATCTGCTCACACACACAGCCACACACATCCATCTACACACCAGCCACGCCCATCTGCTTACACACAAACACACCCATCTGCTTACATACACAGCCACGCCCATCCGCTCACACACCAGCCACGCCCATCTGCTTACACACAGCCACGCCCATCTGCTCACACACCAGCCATGCCCATCTGCTTACACACCAGCCACGCCCATCTGCTTACACACCAGCTATTCCCATCTGCTTACACACAGCCACACCCATCTGCTTACACACCAGCTATTCCCATCTGCTTACACACAGCCACACCCATCTGCTTACACACCAGCCACGCCCATCTGCTTACACACAGCCATTCCCATCTGCTTACACACAGACACACCCATCTGCTTACACACCAGACACGCCCATCTGCTTACACACAGCCATACCCGTCCATCTATACATGCAGCCATGCCCATCAATTTACACACCAGCCACGCCCATTCATTTACACATGGTCTGTGGCTGCTTTCATGCTACAGCAGTGGAGTTGCGTGATTGTAGCAGGGGTTGGATAGCCCTCAAAGCCCAAACTATTAACTATCTTGTCCTTCACAGAAAATGAATTTTCTGACCTCTGGCTTAGGCCAGCAGTTCTCAAACTTGTGCCAGCACCAGAATCACCTGAAGAGCTTGTTAAAACCCGGGTTGCCAGGCCCCGCCCCTGGAGGTCCTGGTTCCGTCTGTCAGGGCCCGGATGAACGGTTCCAACGAGTTCGCGGGGATGCTGACGCTGCTGGTGCAGGGGCCACACTTGGAGAATCCCTGGCTGGGGCTGTTCCCCTGCCTCGAGTGCCCTTTCTCCCTTCTGCTTTTCAAATCCCTGCCTCCTTCCAAGGTCAGCTCAAACGTAACCTCAGGGACGCTTCCATTTATTTATTCAGGTGTGTCGGGCACCTGGTACGTGCCAGGCACTGTGCAAGGCCGCAGGATATGATTTAGTGAACAAAACAGACACATTGTCTTTCCTTGTGGAGCTTACGCTCTAGTGGGGACAAAGACAACTAGCTAACAATTAAAAACCCCAATATAACTACAACTTGTGAAGGCTGTGATGAAAGGCACCATGACCAAAGGCTATCAGTGGGCTCTAGTAAGGAGTTATGAAAGGTCTTTGTAAGGAAGTGACATTTAGGGGGAGATTAAGAGGATGGAAGAGAGCCATCTTGCTTGGAGCAAGATAAAGACTCTGAGGCAGAGGGTGGAGATCTGCAAAGGCCCCAGGGTGGGGAAGAGCTTGTTGAGTTTGAGGGTGTGGAAAAGGCCAGTGTGGGTGGAACCCAGAAAAGGAATAACATACAAGGTGAACCTGGAGATGCAGGCAGACAATGGACTGGAGACTGCGTTATTGGCTTCCATTCTCCATCCCTCACTTGAACTACGCACTTGCTGTGGCTCACTGTGGGTGAAGTGTTCTTGGCCCCTTGCCTTGGGGTGTGGCCATGTGATCTGCTTTGGCCGATGATATCTGCCTGGAAGATCTGAGCTCGGCCTTGGGAAGGTTTGTCTATTTGCTTGCTCTCTTGCACCTGCCATCATCATGAGAAAATATGACTCAGGCTGACCTTCTGGTTCAAAGACACATAGAGCAGAGTCGGCCTAGTTGTCTGAGCCTGCTGACCTACAGATGTGCGATAATACATTACAGTTGTCTTAGCTCACTCTGTTTGGGGGTGGTTTGTTATGTAGTTGTAGCTGACTAATACAACCACAGCAAGAAATGTGAGCTTTATTCTAGGTACAGTTGGATGCCATTGAAAGTTTTTAACTAGAAGAGTGACATGATCTAATTCATGATTTTGTTTTGTTTTATTTTTTAAAAATATTTTTTTATTTATTAATTTTAGAGAGAGGGGAAGGGAGAGGGAGAGAAAGACAGAGAAACATCAATGAGAGAGAACATCGATTGGCCGCCTCCTGCATGCCTCCCACTGGGTATTTGGCCCACAACCTGGACATGTGCCCTGACCGGGAATCAAACTGGCAACCTCTTGGTGCATGGGTCAACGCTCACCCAGTGAGCCACACCAGCTGGGCTGATTCTTGATTGTAAGTGGTCTCTCTGGCCGCTGTGGGGAGGGGGAGGTGTGTGGAGGAAGCTCGGCACAGAGGAGGTGCTCGGAAACTGGTCCAGCTTTCCCCAGAGTGCCATGAGCATCACCCTGCCGGTGCTTCCCCGGTGCTCTCCCTGGGCTCTGCTCCCTGTGACTTGGTGGTAACTGCTCACAGTACTCCTGCTACTAGACTGTGTGACCCTTGAGGGCAGGGACCTAGCCTGACCCTTCTGTATGTCTCCTGGACCCCTGGTCCCTGGCAAGGCTCAGCTCCGAGCAGAAGTCAAAAACGGCCTCCAAATGAATGAATAGAAAAGCTCTCTCTGCAGTTGCTACAAGTTGGATTTTCACTTCAGTGGTCTCTAACAGATCCACACATTTATTTTATTTTTAAAAATATGTTTTTATTGATTTTTTTTTTTTAGAGAGACAGAAAGGGAGAGAGATAGAAACACTGATGTGAGAGATAAACATCAACCAGCTGCCTCCTGCACGCCCCGCAGTGGGGATCGAGCCTGAAACCCGGGCATGGTCCCTGAGCAAGAATCGAAGGGGGACCTCTCAGTCCATGGGACAGCGCTCAATCCACTGAGCCACACCTGCTGGGCCTGAATCCGCACATTTAAATGACTTCTACTAGGTCACGGGGTGACTCTCTTTAAAACCTCATCAGCAAACAGGGATTGCTTGAGTCCTAAGAGGCGTGGAGGTGGGCACCGTGGAGAGAGTGCCCTGGCACACAGGCAAGGACTCTCCCACCAAGGCCTGAGGATCGTGCAAAGAAAGCCGACTCGGCCTGTCTACAGACCTTTCCTATGAAGTTACATGAGTGTGCCCTCCGTGCTGGGAAACACACCTGTTCCATGTAGACATTTGCTAACACACTTTACCTTTGAAATCTTGAGGGGAAAAAAAGGTAGGCCATATATACACACTCTAATTTAAAGAAGAGAATCTATTTGATTAATTCTGACCACCCTGCTTCTCACAGTATTTACGCAGGAGGCTCAGAGTATTTAACCAAAAGGTTTCATGACTTGTACCGAGATTACATCCCAAAGGAGCAGACCAGAAACAGGGATGGACTCCGTCCTGGAAATTTTGCAGAAAGACTAGAGCTCTATTATGTTAGCTTGTCTGGCTCAAAAGTAACAACGTTCCCAGGTAAACTCTAGGTACCTGCCTGTTTCAGAAAATGAATTTTAACTGATTTATTAGTTCAACTCTGTGCATCAGAGTTCACTGGGCACCCAGTGTGCACCTTCCCTGGGCTAGCAGTGATGGGGACAGAGATGTCCAGGTGAGTTCCTGCCTCAACGGGATTAACTTGAGACGGAGCTAAGATCATTCTTTAGAGCAATTATTTGATTAAAATTAGTTTCTTTGACTACACTGAACAGGGCCTGGGTCTGTTTTTTTCTATAGCGCGATATTATAAACACATAATACAGTGTCTGAGAGCACATAGTAGGTGCTCAAGAAAATTTGTTATAATTGAGGAATAACATATAGGGAAATGCACAGGTCTTTGGGGTATATTCTGATGAGTTTTTTTTTTTTTTTTAATCTTCACCTGAGAATATTTTTACATTTATCATCAGATAGTGTGGGAGGGAGGGAGAGAGAGAGAGAAACATTGATGTGAGAGAGACACATCGACTGGTTGCCTACTGCATAACCTGACCAGGGCCAGAGATGAACTGCAACCGAGGTACATGACCTTGACCGGAATTGAACCCGTGACTCATTGGTCCGAGGGCCAACACTCTAACCGCTGAGCCAAATCAGCTAGGGCTCTGATGAGTTTTTTTTTTTATCCTCACCCGAGGACATTTTTCCATTTTTTTAATTCAGACAGAGTGGGAGGGAGAGAGAGGAAGAGAGAGAGAGAGAAACATCGACGTGAAAGGGACACATCGAGCCCTGCCCGGTTTGGCTCAGCGGTTAGAGCGTCGGCCTGCGGTACAGAGAGACCCAGGTTCGGTTCCCGCTAAGGGCACGTACCTCGGTTGCAGTTTGTCCCCGGCCCTGGTTGGTCGTGTGGGTGGCAACCACTCGATGTGTTCCTTTCACATCGATGTTTCTCTCTCTCTCTTCCTCTCTCTCCCTTCCACTCTGTCTGAACAAAAAATGCAAAAATGTCCTCGGGTGAGGATAAAAAAAAAAAAAAGAAAGGGACACATCAAGTGGCTGCCACCCGCACGACCCAACCAGGGCTGGGGACAAACTGCAACTGAAGTACATGCCCTTTATGGGAACCGAATCCGGGGTCTCTCTGGACCGCAGGCTGACGCTCTAACCGCTGAGCCAAACCGGCCAGGGCTCTGATGAGTTTTTGACAAACATGTCGGCCCAGGTAACCAGCACCTTAATCAGGATCTATGCACAGCTGTCCCAAGGAATGCAGTGTGAGCCACACAGGTAATTTAATATTTTCTAGTAGTCTTATTAAAAAAGTAAAAAGAAACAGGTGAAATTAATTTTAATAACATATTGATGTAACCCAATATATCCAAAATATTATCATTTCACTATGTCGTCAGTATAAAAATTCACTAATGAGATATTTTATGTCATTTTGCTCATCCCACGTCTTTGAAAACCAGGGTGTATTTTAGACTGACGGCAGGTCTCAGCTCAGACAACCATATTTCACGTGCTCAGTCACCACACGTGGCTAGTGGCTACTGAGGCGGACAGGCCAGACCAGGACATTTTCATGACCCCAGAAAACTCCCGTGTTCTGCCTGTCTCTTTCGCGTCAGTGTCCTTGTCCCCAAAGGCAGCTGGGGTTCTCGTTTCTATCACTACAGGTTCGTTTTGCCTGTTCTAGGACTTTATATAAAGGGACACAAACAGCATGTGCTCTTATGTTTGATTTCTTTTACTCAACATACTATTTTTGAGGTCCGTGTTGTTGTATGGTCGAGGGTCTTGTTCCTTGTCATTGTCGAGTGGTATTTCATGGTACGCATGCGTGATGTGCCTTTATCCACCCTCAACAAATACTCGATTTAGAAGAATGTTGGTGCAACAGGACCAGACACAAGGAGCCCCTCAAAAGGACGAACTGCCCTGAGGATTTGGGCGCCAGGATGACGACAGCCCTGGAGGAAGGCTTTAGGGGACCTCTGAGTTGGACTGGGCTCTGATGGGTGGAAAGGAAGGCGGGGAGGCCCTCCAGGTGGAGGCCATGCCTGGAGCAAAGGCCGGCAGCTGGGTGGTAGGGGCTGAGCGTTGAGAATGAACGCCCGCGGGAACGAAGCTGGTCTGGGGACAGATTTGGTCTTGGATGCCACTGTGAAGGAGCCTTACAGCGCGTGGTCAGCGGTCACCTTGGGAGCAGGCGCACAACCGGAGGTCAGAAAGATCTTCCTGGAAGAGGGGACACTCAGCAGAGGCCTTGAAGGATGGTCTTATCTCCTCCATTTCTCATACACCCTGCACCCATGAGCGTGCCCCACACCCCTGCACCTGCTTGTCTCCTTGTCTTCCTCCTGGCTCTTCCCTCTTCTCACCCCTCCTGCTTCTAGCGTCTCTAGCAAGAAAGTTTCCTGTCCCTTCCCCGGCCCTCCTCCCTATGACACTGCTTCCTCCCAGTCAATCCCAGTTAATATTTTTCTCACGGCCTCGCACTGACCAGCAGCTGCCTTACGTGGTCCACATATTAGCTCATGCCTGTCTCCGGGAGAAGGTGTGCCGGGCCAGGGGTCCATTCGCCGAGCCCGCCCAGCTGAGGCCAAGGCTGTCACAAACATCCCAGTCTCACTGTCTCCGAGGGGTGGGGGAGGGGACTCCAAGTAGTCCCTGGCCTTGGGGAATGATCTGGATGTTCTTTCACTCGAGCAGGGGCGTCTCTGTGACATCACAGACTGTGCAACTTGGGCAGGGAGATCTATGGGTCACACCATCCAATCTGATTAGAATTCATCTTCAGTCAGTCATGGTGATGTATCTGTTGCTGGACTGGAAACCTGAATATATCTGTTCTCATTTGCTTCTCACATCATTCCGGAGGGACCTGGAATAACTGTCCCCATTGCAAGGATTGAGGAGGGGAGCTGTGACTCCCTCAGGGTTCCTCACACAGCAGAAAGGCCACCGAACCAGGGTCTGCCACCCACTTCTCTCCACTCCAACGCCAGTGCCCACTCCACAAAGCTAGGCTGCCCAGCCAGTGGCTTCCCGGACTGGCGCCTCGTTTCTCTACGCCTTCCTTTCACGTCCCCTTCCCAGAGGGTGGCTTATTTCTTTAAGCTGCTAGAAGAGGAAAAGGAAAAAGAGAGATGGTGAAATAAATTTATTGCCAAGTTAGAAACATTGGATTGAAGAATTGATCCCTACGGCTAAGTAATTTCCCTCTTTCGTGCAAAATATAAATAAATCTGTGTGGTTTATGCTGAGTGATGAGCCTGGGCCGCTGGCTGGATTTCACAACATGAAACGCCCTTCAGAGTCTTGGCTTCCTCTCCTTGACCCCATCAACGAGCTGTTCTAAATAGCCCTTGTGTTCTCCCCGAAGGGGGGATTTTGGCAGCTCCCGCGTCTTGCCGGCTACAGTTAGGCAGACTTGGGGACGTCTCACAGTCTTTCCGCAGCTCAGCTCGACCCTAGCAGGTGTGGCCTGGAACTGCTGATTTTCAGAACCATAAATAGACTGGCTCAATTATTATTATTATTATTCGTTTCTCTAGGCTAAAGGAAAGGGAGTGGAAGGGGGGTGTGTTTGTGTCTCAAGCTTGTGGTTATGTAACTTGGATCACTCCTCTTCCCTAGGGGTTTCATCTAATTTCTGGGAAGAGAGGCCAGTATGGTGTGTCCTAAATTAATTATGGGGGAGGGGGTAGCTTTAGTCATCTTGCTCTGATTGTGGTTTAATTTCAGCATGTGTCCCTGGGGTAACCCTTCTTCCCAGCTCTACCTGGGCTTAGGGGAGGACCTGGAAAGAGAGAGGGAATGTTGGGGGGCGGACGCTGCTCCTTCCTGGGCTGGCGTGGGGACAGAACACTGGCCTTTGAATCCTGCTGTTGGCCAGTGGGGTTTTTGGGCCTTGGGATCTGGGGAAAGGATTTTATAAGGTGCAGGAACTTTCCAGAAGACAGGCGGCCTGGACTCGCTGGGAGGTTTTTCTATCTCTGAAAGGTGCGGGAGTGCAGACAGAAGGACTCTGAAGGGTTAGGAGCACGGGACGTGAGGGAGAGGATGACGTCAGGCTCCCGGTAGCTCCCAGGTCTTGGTGTTGGATTGTGACTAATGGAGTAGGAACTTCCAAGGCATAGTCGAGGGCAGGCGGGGACAGAGAGTGCCTCTTAGTCTTAGTTTATCCTTTGAGACAAAGTCTTTGCAACTTTTGTCTTTGGCTCCCCCAAGAGGGACTACCTTGGGGAGAAGGGAGGCAGCTCAGCTCATCACATTGATTCTGCCTCCACTGGGAGTGAGCCCTGGGTTTGAACACGGAGGGCTTGTCCAGGTGGGACCCACACGTCCCTTCCTATGCTTCTGGCGGAAGTTCATGAGCATGCTGGGTCTTATGGAGACTTGGGGTGACAGACCCTAAGGGATCTGCCTGTGTAGTGGCTGGCTCCTGCCCCTCGGTTCCCCGAGTCTCGCAGATGCTTTGTAATCCAACCCCTGTCGCTCCTAGTCTTGAACTTGCTGCTGCTTGACACCAAGAGGGCCTTGACAAGGGTAGAAATTGGTACTAGGGGCGGGGTTGTTAAAACCACCAGCAATGAGCATATACTCTACTTGTTGGTCTCCCTGCATCAGAACCACCTCTCTGTGTGTGAGAAGTCCTTCATCTTCTGAGTCTTGGTGGGAACCAGTCTCAGCAGAGAATCTGAAAACGCGCATTCCCAGTTTCCCTTGGCGGTAGGGCACAGGGTCAGGACCAGTCAGACACGCCCATCCTGGACTTTGACCAGGGAGCAAAGAAGCAGGGACCTGCAGGATCCATTCGGGTTCAGTGTGGGGCAGCAACAGCAATACCTGGGTCTGCTTTCTGGAGACACGGGCCGTGGAAGTTCCAGCAGCATCTGGGAAATGTGAAGAAGAGTGGAGGGCAGGGGGACTCTTCTCTTCATCCAGGGGTGAAGTGATGATAGTCTGTGGTTTGCTGCAGTGAAACCTACAAAGGCTCCCTAGGGCCTAGGGAGATGTGTGCCCACCACATGGGTACCTGGCTGTGTACCCTATAGGAAGAGGGGAGGGGGTGGTTACTCCTTTGACTTTAAGGGAAGGATAGCAGCAGAAAAGAAATGAGCTCTGATCCCAGTTTTCACAGGGTAAGACCCCCCTCCCCCCTGCAAAAAATAGTACAAATCTTGTAATTCTGCTGCCTTTTTTTTTTTTTTTAAATTATCACCTGAGGATATTTTTCTATTTATCTTCAGATAGAGTGGGAGGGGGAGAGAGAGAAAGAGAGGGAGAGAGAGAGAAACATCAATGTGACAGAGACACATTGAATGGCTGCCTCCCCCATGGCCCTGACCAGGGCCAGGGATGAACCACAATCGAGGTACGTGCCCTTGATCGGAATCGAACCTGCGACTCTTGGGTCCCTGGGCCGGTGCTCCAGCTTCTGAGCCAAACCGGCCAGGGCTCTGCTGCCTTTTCTGCCAGCTACTGGTCCTCTGAGATCCCCGAAGGCCAGGTCCAAAAGTGGCTACAGGTTACGAAATGGCAGCTTTGGCCACGTTATTCACTGGGCCGTGTTCTAATGGTCAAGGCTCAGGGATCTCCCACCTCTGGTCTCTTTGAAGCCCTTCCAATGCAATGTCCCTTCTGAACGTAGATGAGCTGTCCCTCTGTGGTGTGTGTGTGTGTGTGTGTGTGTGTGTGTGTGTGTGTGTATGGTGTCTGGGACTTAGCCCAATGTGGGTCCCTGGACAATATGAAATAATAGGTTAACATTTCTTCTTGTTCCTGGGATAAAATCCAAACTGTATGTGACACATGAGACCCTAAAGGTTTGGCCACCACCCACTTCTCCAGCCTCAAGTCTGGCTACTACTTGCTTTCTTTCTTTCAGCCATGCCGGCCTTTCGCACAGTTCCTCAGAAGCAGTTAGCATTTGTCTCAGATTTTTCAGACATATTATCCTTTATCTGGAATACTTTTCCCATCCTTTCATTGGCTACGTCCAGGCCTTTATCCATTAAGACCAACCTCTGCACAAAATCCAGTTTGTCTTTCTGAACCCAATTCTCTGATTGTGATATAACAAGCATAGAGCAGGACAGGTCTATCACCTCCTTTTGTGTGGATGTTATACCTCTATTAATGTAGCCTCTGAGCACTAAATAATTTTAGATAGCTGGTTCATGGCATCAACTTATCCATTTTTACAGCCCTCTAATGTCCCTGGAGCTGTACCTTCTTTCAAGGGCTATAAATTTAAGTCTGTTTATGTGCAGCTGGTCTCTGGAAACAGATGGGTCTGGCTTCAAGGCTGGTCCCCATCCTGCCTTCTCTTCTCTCAGGCCCTTTTGGCCTTTCAAACACAAAGCTGCTGTTCTGTGCTTCTTGCCATTCATTCTAGCTTTTCTTGTGAATATAATTGAAATTTCACAGTCATCAGTTTTGAAAATGATTTTTTTTTTGAGCCTTGGAAGGCGATAGGAGTCACAAAATGTCTTCAGACTATTCTCTATTCTTCTCAAAGCTTGTTGCAGAAGTGAACCGGCTCTCTCCCCACCTTCCCGTAAACATTTGCTAAGCCCCTACTGTGTGCCAGGCCCGGGAGAAGGGGGGAGGAGGACTGCGCAGGGCCGCCCCTCCTGCAGCCTGTGGGGGTGGGCTGGGGGGAGCTCAGACCAGCGCCTGCCTAGCAACAAAGGCAGCTCTGGTAAAAGCCAGGGGCAACCAAGTGCCCTGGGAGCACAGAGCAGGGAGAAGTGGGGAGAGGCGCTGGATGCCACTGTTCTGAGTTTCTAGACTGTACATGTGGGGGTTCCAGGGGACTGGGAAGGTTTCAGAGCCTCCTGCCAGGAGAAGGGACGATCTTGTGATTTTGGTCTGGCCACGGCGGCCTCAGCTGGAGCCTGTCCCCGCTGGCCTCCCCGCGGGAAGGCGCCCACACGGGGGCTTCCCTGCCTGGAATGGCCCCCCGCCTGCCGCCTGTGTAAATGCCTCCTGAGCGCTGCCATCCTGGGAAGCCTTTCTAGATGAGGCCAGCTTGGGGACAGTGCCCTTTCCCGATGCTGCGAAGGCGGTGGGGCTGCTGACTCTGGCCCTGCCCGAGGCTGCTCCAGAACCCTTTGGTTCTGGGCTCGCATTTCTCTGAGGCCTGGGCAGGCACGCTTCTCCAGCACCAGCGGCCGAGGGCACTGGAGAGGGTGGTTAATGCCAACGCAGGAAATACTGGCTTTGCAGTGGAGAAGCCCAGTGATCAGTGTCAACATCACCAGGGATGAGTCACGTTGATACCACGCGCCCCCAGTGTCGTGCGAGGACACGGGCCCTGAACCTTCGCGATAAGCTGCCCCAAGTCCATAACCTCAGCGTGTTCAAGTGAAAACACCAGACAAACCCAGGCTGAGGGTTGTTTTAACATAACCTGACTGCTACTCTGCCAAAGTGCCAGGGTCGCAGGCCAGAGGCGATGAAGGAAATATCATGCCTGCGTGCAGTGTGGGATGCTGGATCAGGTCCCGGGGCAGAGAAAGGGCGTTCATGAAAAAAACCGGAGGATTCCACGAATGTCAGTAATTTAGTTAATAATATTGTACCGATGTTAATTTTTAATTTCGATAACTATACCATCGGTATATGAGACATTAATATTGGATGAGGCTGGGTGAAGGGCGTATGGGAACTCTGCACTGTCTTTTCAACTCTCCTAAATCTAAAATTGTTTACAAAAGAAGAGAAGGCAGTCCTGGCCAGTTTTGCTCACTCGTTAGAGCAGGGGCCCGTGGACTGGAGTCACAGGTTCGATTCCCGGTCAAGGGCACGTACCTGGGCTGTAGGTTCGATCCCCTGCCTGGTCAGGGTTATGTGGGAGGCAACCAATCGACATGTCTCTCTCACATTGATGTTTCTCTCTCTCTCCTCCCTCCCTTCCTCAATTCCATGCTATCTAAAAATCGATGGAAAAATGTCCTCAATAGAGGATTGACAAAAAAATAAGATAAAAAGGAAGAGGGCAGATGTGCTGGAAACAGAGCACATGGGCTCAAACCTGGCTCCCCCATCCCTGGCTGTTTGGCTTTGGATTGGAAACACAACTCTCTGAGCCTCAGTTTCCCTATTGGGAAAACAAGGCTAATAGCAGTGCCTTCCTCACTGGGACTTTGAATTAATGTTACTGGAGGTTGGAGAGAGACATCCGACCGGGCCTTGGCCAGAGGAACTCAGGACACAAGGGTGGGAGACCAACCTGGATGCAGGTAGCGATCACCTGGGGGACACGCAGTCGAGCAGGAGGACGTTGAAATTGCCGCGAGGTCAGAGGCTGGGGCTCTGTTGAAGTCTAGGACCGAGTGGGCAATCGGGAAAGACTTCATGGGTGTGCTAACACTTCAATTGGGTTTTGATATATGAATAGGACTTTTCTGGATGTACAGGATGTGGGCATCTAGGGTAGTAAGCACATCACAGGCACCTCCACGCATAGGGTTTGACGCTCCACCTGTCCTTTCAAACCCTCTCCACAGGCCTGCAAGGTGGATGTTTCGATGACCAATGTGTAGCTGAGGCACTAGAGGTGCAGCATGGGAATGGGCTTTCTCAAGGTTCCAGACTGCTAGATGCAGAATGCGGACTCAGACCTGGTCTGTCTGACTCCAAAGCTGCCGTGATGTAGTGATACTGGCACTGAAATCTGAAGGAGCAGCATGTGCCAAAGTATGGCATCAGGGAAACCAGTGCAGGGGTGGCCCACTGTTGTCTGTGTGGAGGAGGGAGACGGTTGGAGAGATGGGCCGGGCAGAGCGTGGGGGGCCTGCTGCGACTCCCGGGGCTTTGGGCTCCCTCCCACAGGTCGGGAGCCATGGCAAGGCTCACCCACGGCACAGGGCTGTCAGATCTGCGTCTTGGGCAGCTCCCCTAGCTTCAGTGTGGGGTGTGATAGGAGGCAGAGTAGAGACAGCCCAGGAAGAAGAGAGAGAGCAGAAGGAGGGGGACAGGTGATGAGAGGGAGCATCTTGAAAGATCTACGCCAGTGAGATGAGGGAAAGTAACAAAAACGCAGCTTTACAAAAGCAGCTGTAAAAGACACGGGGGTCTTAGTGAACCATGAGTGTCGTGTGAACCAACCAAGTGGCACGGCTGCCACAGGCAAGTGGACGGGGCTGCAGGAAGAGAGGAGCAGGGAGGTGCTGGTCCCCACTTGAACTTCTGAGCTCAGACTTGGGTTGAGTTCCAGGTGCTCCTCTCCAAAGGGAACAGACACCCCAGGTCTGTTTAATATGGGGACAGCATTCCAGGTCATATCCACGAGGTGCAGTTGAATAACCTGAGGATGTTGAAACCAGAAGAGAAACAATTTAGCAGAAAACAAGAAAACAGAGCAATGTGCCCAGAGCCCCAGAGGATCAGTGAGGGGATGTTGCAAGAAGTTGATTTGGGATTTTCCCAAACTCTCAACTGTTCACTTCCATTCCTTTCTGCTTCTTTCTCTGAAGGCAGAATTTCTTTGCTTCTCTGGTCCACAGGGCAAGTGGAAATATCCCTCCCACAGTTGCTAAGCTCTGGGTACCCAGTGAGACTTAGTTTCTTCCTTTCTCTGTATGTCAACCTCTACCACCAGTTTCCCACAATCCTCAGGGAAGGGCCTCTGATTGGTCCAGCTCAGGCCAGATGTCCACTCCTCATCCAATGAACAGTGGTCACAGGAGCGGAGCCACAGTGGTCAGGTGGAACCCTGGAATGGGGCAGGGGCCCATTGCTATGACCACCTGGAGGAAGGTCATAGAAAAGGTGGGCTGGTCAGAGAATCCACTAGGTGTGGCACAGTTAACTTCTTTGAATTTCTCTGTCCAGGCTCTCCCCAAGTTAATAAAGTCTTATTTGCTAGTCTGCAGTGATTCTGGGGGAGAGGGTCTGGAAGAAGAAGCGGTGTCTGTTCCTTGAAGATTTGTTCTGCCCAGAGATGTTCTGCCTCTTCTCTCATTCCAGACCAACACTAGGTCTCATTTTCCAATTGTTTTGGCTTCTTCCCAGGACTGGAGATATCTCTGATGTTGGAACACTAAGACAGCTGTCCTTCTAGGTTGGGGCTCTGTGTCTGGGGACAGGTTCCCGCTACCGGCTCTATGGCTCCTGTGTCCTCGGACTCTAGGATGTGTGGTTGTGATGCTAATTGACTATAAAGAGTGGGCTTGGAATTGGAATTTTCTGGGCCTCCAGGTCCCTGCTCGCAGCATCTGATGCTCATTAAACCACAGGTAGATGAATTAGCTCCGTGGATGCTGACTGCGCAACCTCAGGGAGCGAAGGCGGCAGCTGGGGTTCCAGCTTGGCGAGGTGCTGACAGCACACTGGACAGAGCCTCTGACGTGAGGATTGGTGTGGCCTCGCTCAGCGGGCCTGATTCTGTCTCTCTTCCTCTCTGTCACGAACCAGTTCTGTGTAGGAAGTTCCAAAACCTGAACCATCCATCCTGAACCAGTCTGTGCGTGGGAAGGCAGCCATGATATCATTAGTCTTTGATTGTAAGAGCTGCAAACTCCATCTGCTTTTGGGGAGGTCTCCCTTTCCCCCTGAAGTTTTCCCTGGCTACTCTGGGTTGCTCGGGATGGTGGGCCCTCAGATGCATGCCTCTTCTTCGACGCTCCTTCCCGGGGGAGCCCTCTGCTTGCATTTGAAGGTGGCAATGGGCCACTGCTACTGATGCCCTCGTGGGAAGGCCACTCCTGGCCTCTCTGCCCGGTGCAGATGGCCTGGCTCTGCTCTACCATGGTTTCACGATGCCCTGAACTCTGCTACAGGAAGCCAGAGCCGACGTGAGAGAAGCTTCGCTTTTCTTCTCCTCCTCCATGCCAAACCTGGCCTCGTGGGCACCATAGCCCACCAGTCAGTCCTTAGTGCAAATGGCTCCTACCCCTCTCTGCTGGGTTCAACCTCAGCCCATCAGGCTGAGCGGGTAACAGAGGCCACCTCGTGCCATCCTTCTATGGTCCTCATGTCAAACTTCCTTCCAATGGAGGGAAACTCAGAAGCTTCCGCACATTGTTTTATAATGGGCTAGGGGGGACGTCAGTCACCCAAATTGCTCCACTCGCTGGAAGCATCCGATATCCTGTTCCAACCCTGCCATGTTCTCTGTTTGATTTCTGTTTGAGTGTTTATGTCAATCAAAATTAATCAACGTTTACCGAGTACTTATTGTGTAGTCAGCATGGGAGAAATTACTTTTTTCTTAAAAAAAGTTTGCTGCTCTCTGATTTTTTTTCCTCCTCCTAGATTTCTCAGTCTTCTGGAAGAAATGCCTTGAATTATTCAACCTGTAGTACGGATCTCTGGAGAACATCGCCTCGCGGCTACTTTAATCACTAGAAAGGTTCAGAGTCAGTTATAATCAAGCTGGAGTCAACGTGGAAATGCTCATCTCTGGCTTGAAAACAAGATCAAAGGAAGACCGTGGAGATGATAGAATCTGAAAGGAGAAATGGAGGCTGGTTTCCCAAGACATTTAGGTCCTTCTCCTCTTTCCAAAGGGCGTGCAGACCGGAAGCCCAGCCCTTGCAGGGCACAGGACTGCATGTCTGCCACCTCTCCCAAGGTCACGGAGTGGTCGGTTGCAGCTCTGAGATGCAGGTGGGTGGAAGGGCTGAGCTCACCTGGGATTAGGTATGTTCAGACAAGGGCTGGCAGGGGTGGAGGGTTTGGAGAGCTGGCGGTAGGGCATCTGTGGACACAACGAGGTGGGAAAGTGCCCCTCGGGAGGTGAGAGTGGGCCCATGAGCTTTGTCTTAGGGAAGGGGCAATTCTGTCCTCATCTGGGCTCCTGTCTCCGTCCTGGGAAAGTGATGGGAGTGGAAATGTGCACGGACGTGTTTCTAGGGTCCAGCGTGGGTCATCTCTATTAGGTTGTGTAGCACACCAGGAATGGGGGTGGCAGTCGTGCCGAGGTGAGCACAGGGCCGTCAGAGAATACAGAGTGGTCTTGGTGTCCTGAAGGTCCAGCTGTCCCCTTGGTGACGGCCACCTGCAGCAGCAATGGAGCACCGAGGCAGCTGAGGTGGGGTTCCCCTCCCCGCTGGCTGCCCACCATAGTCCTACTGAGGGCAAGGAACTGTGCCCAATCCCAAAGGAAGAAGGATGCTTACTGCCTAAGTTAAGGGCCGCGGGGGCCACATCTAGGGTTGGCGGGTGTGCTTTCTCTCCTCTTCCACCTCCGGCAGGAGATAGAACGGGCCACTCAGTAGGCTTCTGTGACATGGGAGGATGCCAAGTCCTCTGCCTCCGTTCCCTCCCCTTCCCCAGCGGGGCAGTCCTAGCAAGGTCTAGTGGCAGGTGCAGCTTGCTCCGCCTGGGCGGCGGTGGGCTGTTGCTCTCTCGGAGGACCTGCCTCTCTGTGTTTTCCCTCCTCTGGCCCTTGTGGCAGAGGTAAGGTGGGGCTGGAGCTGGTGCCTCAGAGCAGTGAGGTCTGAGCTTAGGTCGGGGAAGGGGGTGGCTCAGCCTAGTTTAGGGAACGTTCTCCTGGGCCCAGCCAAGCATGCTGCACTGGAGACCAGCTGGGAAGAAGCGGCCGGCCCTCCGTTAGTCCTTGGTGGGGCTTCTTCTCCATGGACCTCCTAGGAGGAGGGCAGTGGCTGGGCTGAGGCGGGATTTGGAAATCCTGGGACTGGCCCAGACGCTATTTCGGCGATTCAATTGCAGTCACACAGCCCCGACCCAGTGGTGGTGGAGGGTGCCGGAAGCCTTGGGGCCTTGGGAAACAAGACACTTGGCCCACCATGGTGCCCTCCACGGTGGGTATCAGCTGCCACCACAGGGGTGTGGCTTGCTCCTTTGGCTCAGTGGGCAGCAAAGGCTTTTGGTGACTGATGGGACCAGATCACAGAGGGGGAGGAGCAGTAGATGTTGGCCTGGCAGCTGAGAGGATGTGTCTGTGCGCGTGTGCGTCACCCACGGGGTGCCGAGGCTGCCTGGGGTCAAGTCTCAGCTGTCGTCCACCAGCTTTGCACCCTCATGCTCTCGAGCTTCAGTTTCTTCACCTGTAAAATGGATAGAAGGTTGTGGTAAGTGTTAACCAGCTAATGCGTGCAAAGCACGTGGCACAGTCCCAGCAGGTAGGAAACCCTCGGCCACAGCTCCTCACGCTCACTTGAGTCTCTGTGACCTCTCAGGACTCGGAGTCTTACGATAGCAGATGGGGATTCGAGCCACGGAATCCCCCGTGGGCTGTGACTGTAAACTCATTGTACTGCACTGACTCGGGGGTCTAGAAAAACACTGGGTACTTTTTTTTCCATTGCAGAGCAGTGAAGCCGTGCAAATGGGTGGGACTCGCCCTCTGCATTCCCCCCACTTCCGTAGAATCAGCAAAGACTGATTACATCCTGTTATAGACATGTACTGCACCAACAAAAACTGCATGCTGCTAAGAGTATAGGGTTGCTCCACACTGGGTGGCTGGTTAGCAATTTCCTTCTATGCCTATACAAACATACAGTCACACACACACACACACACACACACACACACACACACACACACTCTTTGTATTTCCTTCCCCTCACCCTCCTCTCTCTGAGGGAACCATACTACATACACATTATTGACATCGCTTAGCCGGCTTCCCCTCATTATTGCATCAGGCAGTTCTTTCTGTCAGTCATATGTTTCTTCACAACCCCCAACCCTGTCATACAGAGCTGTTCCCAGAAGGGTTAGGGAATAAAAAGGGACAAAAGATATTCTAATAGCCCCAAGGGAGAATCTAAGAAAGGAGGCACTTTTACAAAAGACAAAAAAATCATTTCCCTTGGTTAAAACATTCATTTATCTTAAAAGAAAAATCTTGAAAAAACCATATATACTTCATAATTTTACCACCAATATAACTGCTGTTAAGATTTTGGTATATAATTCTTTCTAGTTTTTTTTCCCCTATGTCCTCAAGTTGTGTGTGTGCGTGTGTGTGTGCTTAAATACTGAAATATTTTCTTTCTTTTTTCTTCTTTTTTGTTAATCCCCACCTGAGGATATTTTTTCATTGTTTTTTTAGATAGAATGGAGGGGAGGGATGGAGGGAGAGAGAGAGAGGGAGAGAAAAACATCGATGTGAGAGAGACACATTGACTTGTTGCCTCCTGGGGCTGGGGATCAAACCTGCAACCAAGTATGTGCCCTTGACCGGGAATTGAACCCGTGACCCTTCGGTCGGAGGGCTGATGCTCTAACCGCTGAGCAAAACCGACCAGAGCTACACTGGAATGCTTTCCACTTATGTTCTCTATTTAATACTATTTCATAGATGTTTTCTCTCATCACTTTATATCATATAGGTCTAAACATATGGTAGCCAAGACCATAAGGCTCACCCAGCATTCCCAAACAGAAGATTCAATTAAAAGTTTTGGGGCCAACTTGAATATACAGATATTTAGAGAAATCATCAAATGCTTACTCCTAATGTTTAATTTGTAAACTTAGGTACACACAGATGTTTAAAAACCACAAATAACACAAAACATTAAATTTACATAGATGAGTTTTTCCACTTTCACATTATAATGGACTTGACCCGAATCTTTGACATCTGCACTTTCCTGTTTCCTGGGGCTGCCTTGTGAGTCACCCTCTGTAGCTGTCCTGAGCACATCATTGCCATTTTTGTCTAACTTGCTTGAGATTGAGATGCAACACTTTTAAAATCTGTGTATGATGTTGTCTCTGGAAATTGTATTCCAAGCTACAAGTACCTATTTGCATAACAGGACAGTCTTTTTATTTGTCCCATAAGTGTGTAGTAATACAACATAACTACTTACTGCATTGTTTTTTCTTTCATCTTCACCCGAGGATATTTTTCCATTGATTTTTAGATAGGGTGGAAGGGAGAAAGGGGGAGAGAGACACACACATCGATTGGTTGCCTTTCACATGACCCCGACCAAAGCCAGGGATTGAACCTGAAACCCAGGTACATGCCCTTGACCAGGAACCAAGCCCTCGACGCTCCAACCGCTAAGCTAAACAGGCCAGGGCTACTATATTGCTTTTAAAAGTGATATTTAAAGGCTTGTTTACAATGACAGCCAACACTTGCAATTGTGAGGTTGTAACCCCAGAATAATTACTAAATCCCTGTTAAATTTCTCTGCTTCTTTTTTGCCAATTCCGGCAGGTGACCTCTTAAACATCCCAAGCTAGCATTGATTGAGGTCAGGGAGGACTAATGTGATTCCCCCAAACAGTACTTTGTTGTTTAAAAATAAAATAACAAAGACAGAGCGCACTTACCAGGACAGTCTTTGTAAGAACTTGAATTTAAAGAGATTTTCTCTTTTCTAAAGGATAATTGTGGGAGAAATCTTCATGTTATGTTTGGACATATGATTTTTTTTTTGAAGACAAGATTAATAGAAGCATGGTTTTACATCTTTTGGCTGTGCCCTAATTTATTTAATCATTCCTCTATTGTTGGACAGTTCAATTACTTCTACTTTTTATTCTATTATAAATAATAGGCCACATTCTTGTACTTATATCTCTGGGCACGTTGCTGATTACTTCCTCAGGACCAATTCCCACAGGGTCAAATGGTGTGGATATTTTTAAGGGTCTTAATACATTGTGCCAAATTGCCCTTCAGAAAGTTTGGGTCAATTTATAATCCTATCAGCAGTGAATGAAGGTGGGTACTTTATAATGAACGTGTAGCATTTCTGAAATTGATGGGAAAAGTGCTTCGTCATAAACCCACTGAGCTTTTTGTAGAGTTTCATAATTTATCAGAGCTATAGGAGTCCTTATAACTCACTTAGTGCCACTGGTTTCCCAGGGGGCTTGCATACCTCTTAGGATGGGAAGCTCCCTACTCCAAGGGGCACCTTTGCCAGGATTGGATAATTTTGGTGCTAGCTCTCCTTCAGTTCAGCCAAAATATACTTCCCTATAATTGGCACAATTAAGCAGCTATTTCCTGTGCTCCTCCATCATGCACCTGGCCGATATGTTAGGCACAGCCACCCATTGGAATGGAGGGAAAGGGAAATGAGTGTAATGAGTATCAACCCTGGTGCCAGGGACCACACTGGGCGCATCTCCATGAAGCTGGGGTTATTGTCTCATATTTTAAAGATAGAGAAGTTGAGGTTCAGAGAGCGGAGCAACTTGTTCAAACTCATTAAACCAGGTCTGTCTGACTTTCTAAGGCTCTGCACTATCTTTCTTAGGTCTAGCTTTTTTGGAGTTCCTCCAACAACCCGCCCTGTAGGATAAGGCCCCCTGCCATGTCTGGAGGGCATACCGTCCAGAGTTGTTGGGATGGCCCCGAATTCAAATCTTCTGCCTGTTGTCCCAGCAAGTGCACCGGTTGTGGTGGTTTGCACTGAGCCGACCTGGTTAACCTGAAACCCTCTTCCCTAGTGGACCATGAGCAGAGCTGGCCGAAGAGGAAGCTGCATGGGATTGGAAGGTGGAAGGGACGCCGCAGCCATTACCCTTGGGAGGTCGTCACAGTCAGAAGGCGTGTCCAGAAGGTTTCAGCTCTTCTCTCTGCCTGCCTGCCCTGTTGCCCAACGCCGGCCCAGGCCCACCACCAGACACGGGCTGCAGGCTCTGGAGTTGGAGCCACGCAGAGTCACTGGCTCTGCAGGGACCTCTCCACCAGCTCCCCCTTCACAGTCCCACTTCAGATGCGCTTGGCTCCTCCACGTGACTGATCAGTAGCTCCCCCCACAGGTGGGCCACGCAGAGAGGAAAGCTGCAAGGCCCTGGACCTTGCTGGCCTTCTCACCTGGTTGACGCGGCCCCAGGGAGATCTTACACGTCTTGGTTTCTCCAAGGGAAGACGAGTTGGCCAGGGAGAACTGCTACCTCGGGTCTAATGCTAGCCAGGATGAGTAGAATCGGTGAGGTGGAAAAGACCCAAACCTCAGAAAAACATGGAGTGAGAGCAGCTCCTGGAGCGGAGGTCAGGCTTCTGGGGCTTCGGAGGGTGCTGGTCAGAGAGCTCAGAGCCAGGTCACAGGTGAACCCCAGGCTTGAGCACATAGAGGGAAGACGAACTGAGGGAGAGGGTGGTGGACAAGAATGGGGTTCTGACGACAGGATGGGGGATGACCTCATGGTGTCAGGAGTGCCTGCAGGGCACGGTCCCAGGTGTGTGCCATAGGATGCATTTGTCAAGTGCCTCTGACCACCTGTGGGCACTGCTCAGCAGTCCTCACCGTTTGGACCATTCTGAGCCTCTCGAGATCACTTTCCCTCTAACACAGCTGTGACGGCGAATGGACAATGAATTTCAGGGATAATCCTATTGATCAACAGTTTCTCAATCTGCTCCCGCTGTTCACTAATCTCTAATGATGCAATCAATCCCCATGCCCTGTCCAAGTAGGTGCTTGGCTCAGGCCCACTTCGGGACCACGCTCGTGTAGAAAATACATGATTCTAGCTCCGGCTGCCTCGCCAAACTTGCAGGGGGGAGGAGCAGGCGTTTGTGTCAAAGTGTCGTGTTTTCATGTATCTCTTCTCTGGCCCCACTGACACAGCCTCCCTTCTGTGCTGATCTCCCAGTTTTCTCCAGACCGCAGGCTGACGCTCTAACTGCTGAGCCAAACTGGCCAGGGCTGATCTCCCAGTTTTCTTGGGACCCTACCAAGCCTGGGATAAGAGCAACCAGGCTGCCCATCTGAGTGGATTCTTTGACAGAGGCTCGAAGAGTGTTTCTCCATTTTCCCCATGTTGACTGGAACTTGGGGAGCCGGGGGACTTTACCAGGGTGTCTGGTCCTACTCTGTTTAGACCCGGTGGCTTAGCTTTGGGCACCAGGCTGAGCTGTTTCCAGTCCCAGAAGCCTTGCGTGCTGTGGCTGTGACCTCGATTTGCTGAACATCACCCCTATTCCACGGCTGAGCCAGGCCTGCACCGCTGACTCTACAGCCGGGCTTGTCTGCTCTGAGCCATGTGCCACCTCCTGCCTGCCCTCCTCCCCGGAGGACTTCGTTAGCAGTGAGCATCCAGGGGTCCTCTAGCCCTCTGTGCTGAGCTCAGAGGGGGGCGTGACGGAGTGATTTGGGGAGACCCTGAGTGATGCCACGTCTGCAGACAAGGCCTTCCCGGTAGGCTTGCGGCGTGGCCTTTCAGTGTCCAGGAGCGTCTGCAGAGGTCCCACAGCTGGTTTAGTGTGGCACTGGGGCTGCCTGCCGGGGTCTGGAAGGGAAAGGGCTGACTTCTGGAACGCAATGCGAGAACGTGGCCACTGTGGATTTGCTGAGGGGGTTGGGTTGAGGGTCAGTGACCCCCCCCGTGTCTCCTCTTGTTGGCTTTTCGAGGAGTGGGGACATATGACATAAGGCAGAAATGATTCCCTACCACTCTCCTCACTTTCTACCAACCATCGCCTCCCACAGAGGGGCCAAGGTGGGTCCCAACCCTCAGGGCAGCAGATGGGACCCCAGGTTGGCTGGTGGAATAGGACATCCTGGTCTTTCCCAGACCTGGTTCTGCTGTAGAACTCATACGGCTGTTAGAATCTTCTTTGTGTCTCTTAGATAGTCTCAGACCGTGGCAGTGTGTGTGGTGGAGAAAGCCCTGGACTAAGAAACAGGGGCGTAGGTTCTAGTCCCAGATCTTCCAACTTACCGTGTGATCTTGGGCAGGTCCCTTCCCTGCGCTGGGCCTCAATTTCCCCATCTGTATAATGAGAGGATTGGCTGAGCTAACCTGTTAGAATCCGGCTAGCTCTCAAGTAATCACCATTATCACAAAATCACTCATGTCCATTGAATATTCCCACGTGTTTTATCTGCATTATCTCACTGAATCCTATAATTATTTGTCAGTCTTTTTCAGAGGAGGAAATGAAGGCTCAGAGATGTTAGTAACATGTCTGGGATCACACAGCCAGGAAATGATGCGGCTTGTCTGATCTGAGTCTTGGGGGGACCTTCCAGAGGAAGGAGACTGCAGGGGCGACTCATTCTTGGAAGCATGGTTAGCGTTCGAGGCTGCCCTCTGGACCCCAGGGCGGTCCTCACCACTTACAGTGGAATGCAATCAGCATGTTTAATAAAACGTGACAGGTTGTGAATAATCTTGCCCTGCCTAAGGTGACGGGTAGTCCTCAGCTCTGACAGACATCACGTTGTCCCTGGATTGCATTTATGTCCTTTAAATGCCAAAACTAGACCAGGTCCTTTTTTTTTTTTCCCTCTCAGGGAGGCCCAGCATCCCAGAAACTGCAGTCAAATCAGACTCTTTCCAGACAGCACTTTCTGCACAACACCTTCGACATACGAAATGGCCCTTTCACCACAGGCAGGCACCGGGGGTTTTTCTTAAATTAAGAATTTGATACATTCCTTCGGTTCCCCTCCAGGGGTTACAGAGAGCAGGGAAAGCGATGCCTGGTGCTAATGTGCAGGTGTGGTTATGCATTTTGAAGGAGATCTTGACAATCTCCAGGAAAAAAATGTCCCCAAATGACCCTCAGTTCTTGGTGAGAAATGCTAGCTTGTGAAGCCCTGAAGGGCCTTGTGTCCCCTGGATATCTGAAGTCTGCCTGTTTGAGGGTCAAACGACACAGTGGAAAGGCGTGTGTGTGGGGGGGGTGTTGGGGGTGCAGGGGCTCTGGGACTGATCTGTTCTGAGGGAGCACTCTGCAGCGGAGGAGCACGGGACAGGGAGCCCGGAGGTGACCTTGGAACCTCCCTCACTGGCTGTCGTGAGCCTTCATCAACACGGCTCATGTGAACAGGAGCCTGCGCACTGCAACTCATAGGCGCTTCCGGGCTGGGGCCCTGGGCCTGCCCGGGGAGCGCACCCGTCACGGAAGGTGGAGGGAACAGGTCTCAGGGAGGGAAGAAGGTGGGAAGCCAAACACATGGAGTTTTGTCCTGGCTCGGGCAAGGTGCTTGCCTCTCTGTGTTCATGTGAAAAGTGGAACAGTAACAGTATCTATACCACAGACGGGTGGGCAACGTAAAATGAGTGCTAATAAAAGTGCATGGCATGTGGCAAATATTCTTAATTTTGTTCCTACGTGAGCTTTTCTTGAAGCTGTGTGTGTGTATCTATATTGAATAGACGTTATTTTAGAGAAGTTTTAGGTTTATAAAAAAATTGATCAGAAAGTGCAGAGGGTCCCCATATACATGCTCCCACAGTTTTCTCTATTATTAACGCCTCGTGTGAGTGAGTGTGGTACATTTGTTACAGTTGATGAACCAACATGGATACATATTATGAACTGAAGTCCCCAGTTTGCATTAGGGTTCACTCTTGGTGTTGGACATTCGGTGGGTTTTGACACGTCATCACAGAGTAGTTTTACAGTCCTAAAAGTCCTCTGTGCCTCCTTATTTGTCTCACCCTCCTTCTCCCTGAACACCAGGCAACCGCTGTCCCCATAGTTCTGCCCTTTCCAGAATGTCACATAGTTAGAATCATACAGTATGCAGCCTTTTCAGATCGGCATCTTTCCCTCGGTAACATGCATGCAAGATTCCTCCATGTCTTTTCATGGTGTGATAGCTCGCCTCTCTTTATCACTGAATAATATTCCATTGTCTGGATGTACCACGGTTTACTTATTCACTCACCAACTGAGGGGCATCTTAGCTGCTCCAAGTTTTGGCATTACTAACTTTACAACATCCGGGAGGTGTCATGGTTTGAGGGCCGGGACTTCAGAATCAGACTGAGTGGCTCTAGATTCTGCCTCGAGCTGGGTAATCTTGCAAAGTTATTTAATCTCTTTCACCTTCCTCCTCCAAGAAATGGGGATTGAAGGGCTCGCACATAGATGGCTCAAATGGCATAGAAATATCTCTCTTAGGTAATAGTACAGGTGTGGTGGGCTCCAAGTCAGCAGAGGGCGCTGCCACACTGGAAAAATTCAGGGACCCAAACCCACCATTTCAACCCCAGGCTTCCAGAGTCACTCTGGTGGTCCGGATCCCTGCCAGAGGCAGGAGGTGAAGAGAGTGTGGGGGGTTCACTCCCTCCCTTAACCTGACCTGGAAGTGGCACTCATTGCCCTTGCTCACATGCTATTGGACAGAACTTGGTCACATGTCCTTATCTCACTGCAAGGGAAACTGGGAAATGTAGTCTAGCCCTGGTTTTCAATTCTAATGAGAGGAGTAGAGTTTGGTGGACAGCCTGTGCCATGGGATAGAACCTACTTCATAGTTTGTGATGAGGAGGAAATGAGAGGATTTGTGTAAAGTCCTTAGCTTAGTGCCTGGTGGGTAGTTAGTGCTCAATCTGTGTTAGTTTGTTCTGTGATTATGCACTAGGAGCTGGAGGTCAGAGCAGTTGTGGGCTGGGCCTTTGGAATGATCCAGATCAGTGGGTTTCACACTGTCTTCAGCTGACCCCTTCGGACCTCTCAGGGACCCCTGGGAGTGGGGAGTTTCAACTGGAGACACTCCACCTTATCTAGTTTACATAGTGGGTTCTAGATGAGAGTCCATGGAAGAGAAAGACCTGCAGCTTAAAAAAACTTAAAGACCAACTGATCTGGGGCAGTTCTGTGAATTCACACACTGGGTTCTTCCATCTCCCCAAGAGCCTTGTCTATTGTTGGGGTGGCTCAGGGCTGGGCTCCAGCTTCATCAGAGCCCCCAGAGAAGACACCAGCAGGGATGGCGATGAGGACAGTAGAGACAGGGAGCCCCGTAGTCCCCTGAGGCTATGGGCTGAAGTCCTGCACCCGGTGAGACGAGGGCTGCTTAGCTGGACTCTCCTGGCGCTGGGTCTGGGCAGGCAGGGACAGCCTCTGGGATCAGCAGGGCTGGACACACATTTCCCACCTGCCCTTGGGCAGGACTTCGCTCTCCAGCCCAGGACTTCACATCTGTGCCTGACACATTCCGTCCTGGCCCACTGGCCCCACGCCCAGGGCACCAGCCTATCCAGATGGCTCGAGCCAGCTCTGTTGTCCTGAGGATTCGCTCTGTCTCCGGCCTCAGGGCATCTGTGAAAGTGATGAACTTGCCTCCTGTCATGTGTGTGCTACCGGGAGGCTGTGCAGCGATGTCGGGAGTGCGGGCTTGGCGTCGCCAGACCCAGGCTCACATTCCAGCTCATTCGCCTGTGAGTGTGTGACCTTCAGCGTCGCTTTTTCTCCCAGGCCTTGTTTCTCGTCTGGGAAGTGAGGATAATAGTACCTTCTCAGAGGGTGAGCACTAGGATTAAGCAAGATAAGTGCATAAAGCCCTTAGAATAAGTCCTCAATAAATGGCAGCTATTGTCAATTGTTTGTGATCCTAGCCAAGAAAGTTTATAGTACTAAGCAATGTATTCTAATAGGAATACAGACTTGCTATAAAAAACCCTGAAGGATATAAAAGAAGTCTCTTCCTCTGTAATCCCTTTTCCACCCACCCCCATAGCTCGCTCCAGAGGTTGCACTTCTTCAAATCATCTTTAATGAGCCATAAGCCCCAAGGTCACAGCCAACAAACCTTGCCACAATCTGCCTCATAAAGTTCCTCCCCACTGGCCTTCGCCTACCTATCCTCTGTCACCTCCTGCCCATCCTGCCTCCTCCCCTCACCCCTCCTCCTTCAAGTAGTGCTATTTCCTCTGCTCGAAGTGTCTGTCCTCCCTTACTTTTCACCAAACTCCTACTCACTCTTCAAAACCCAGTCCACGTGTCTCCTCCTCTTTGCGGAACCACCCTGGACTGCCTACCTCCCTTATGTGTCACATCACCTTGCTGGGAATGATCTGATACTGGTCCACACCCCCACCTGGCCCAGGGCTGCACCGGGGCAGGGAGCTGGGTCTCAGTCCCTTCCCATCCCCAGGGCCCGGAGTGGGGCCTGTCCCGGAGCAGGTGATCAGGTAGAGTCTTTGAAGGACTGATTTTCTTGTGGTTTACATTTACATTCTAACCAAAACCTCTTCCCCAGGTCCAGCCCTGTGGTTTCAATTTCCCTTTTGTTGAAGAAACGGTTGCGGTGAGGCCCCAGCGGTGGGGATGGAGCCAGTTTCCTGGAGGGAGCTTGGCGAGTGGATGAAGTCAGTGCTGGGGTATGAAGGGCCCTGCTGGGCAGGACAGCCAGCGCACGCGCTCCGTCTCCGCGCCAGGCTCTCGGCTCCCGAGGGTCCCTTGCCCATGGACCCTTAGAATGGGACTGAGACCTGTGACTCTAGAGTTCAGAAGCAGTTTGAGCAGGTACGAAGGTCTAGAACCTTCTGCCAAAGCCGCTGGGGTTCACTTCCTCTCCACAGCCTTCTGCAGACCCTCTGATTTGGGGGTGGAGAAGGCCAGGTGGGCACGAGCCAGGTTGGCCTGGGTGCCTCGGCTGAGTGCCTGTGCTGTGTCTGCCAGGGTCCCCTCGATGACGCCGGGACAGTTCCCCTGCCCTCCGCTGCCCTCCTCCCTTCGCCTGTCATTCCTGCTGCGCTTGGACACCCCGGCCAGCTGGGCTTTCGGGACGCACTTCACACACCGTCTCCTCCAGGAAGCCTTCTTGAGTCTCCCTCTCTCTCCAAGCCAGGATGAAATTTCCCTTTTTCTATTCCCATGACACTTTTCACATCGATGACCTCATATTAATATTTATTTAATTTTTAAGTTATAAAAGTCAAACAAGATAGGGATTTATTACAAAAAAAATCAAGATTTCTCCCTTCCACCTCTCTTACCTTTTGAATCCTGCCCTTTTCCCCAATAACCCCTCTTAAGGGTTTGAGTGTTCTTTTTATAGCTTTCTTCATGGTTGATGCGCGCGCACACACACACACACACACACACACACACACACACTATGGTAGACAGCTTCTGACACAGCTCCCAATAACCCCACCTCCTGTGTTCTTCCCCTGGTGTATTCCTCCCCTGGAGTGGGAGCTGGACCTAGTGACTTGCTTCTAATGACTAGAATATGGCACAATTGAAGGCCTGTCACTTCCACGAACAGGTCACCAAAAAAACCGTAACTTCTGCCTTCTTGGTTTTCTCTACAGCTCTTCTCGTGTGTTTGCTCTGATGGAGAGGGTCACATGGCAAGGAGCCGAGGGTGGCCTCTGGCCAACCACCAGCGAGCAGCTGAGGACCTCTGTCCCAAAGCCCTGGAGGAACGTAATCCTTCCAACAACCATGTAAGTGAACTTGGACCCGGATCCTTCCACAATCAAGCCTTCGGATGACTGCAACCTCAGCAGACACCTCGGTTACAGCCTCACAGGAGACCCTGAGCCTGAGGACCCAGCTGCGCAGCGCCTGGGTTCCTGACCCACGGAAACTGAGGTTCGACATGTGTGTGGTTCCAGACTGCTCAGCTTTCGGGCAATTTGTGCCACAGCAATAGGTAATGAACACATCTTACACGCTGGTGCTTTCATTTCTATAGGATAAATGGTTATAGCATTATTTTATTTTATTTTTTTTGGTACATGCCCCTAGCGGGAACCGAACCCGGGACTCTCTGGTCCACAGGCCGACACTCCAACCGCTGAGCCAAACCGGCCAGGGCGGTGATAGCATTATCAAAGAGCAAACAGGTGTACACATTCTAACTGTTAGCAGATGGAGCTATCGTTCTTTCTAAAATATTGTGGCAATGCCCTTCCCACCAGCCCATGCCCTCACATCTTCATCAAAATAGAATATTATCAATCTTTTATAAATGTTGCTATTCCAGTGGGTGAAAATGGCATCTCGTATTTTTGTTACAGTTTGTATTTCTCTTATTACTGGGGAGGTTGAGCATTTTTTCTTTTTTGTGGTTGATCCTGACCAGAGGATATTTTTTCCATTGATTTTTAGAGAGCGTGGAACGGAGGGAGTGAGGGGGAGGTGGGGGAGGGAGAGAGAGACAGACAGAAAGAAGCATTGATGTGAGAAAGACACATCAGTTGGTTGCCTCCTGAATGTGCCCCAACTGGGGCCAGGTTTCAAACCTGCAACCCAGGTAGTGCCCTTGACTGGGAATCGAACCTGTGACCCTTCAGTACATGGGCCAACAGTCTAACCACTGAACCACATGGCTAGGGCTAGCACTCTTTTCTTTATATGTATTGTCTATCTGTATATCATTAGATAAATACTTATTGAACCCCTAATGTGTGCCGAGTGCTGTTATATTATTAAGACATTATAATAAGACATGGACCTTGCCCTCAAAGAGCTCACAGCTCAGCGGGGAAGGTGAACATAAAAACAGATGATAAGTGCCGAAACAAACATTTGCATCCAGTGTTCTGGAGACATAAACACAAAAGAGACCATAGTTCTTGGGGTTGCTCGGGAAGACAGGTGGAGGAGCAGGCGCTGAACAGGGTGTTGAAGGAGGTGCAGAAGTTTGTCAGACGGAGGGGAGAGAGTCCAGCACTGGCAGAGACCCCAGGCTTGGGCAGTGGGCTCAGCAGGCTGGAGCAGAGGAGGCAGAGAGGGAGACGAGGAAGGGGCTGCAGTTGGGCTGGAGCGGGCCAGCCGTGGCTGCCGGGGCAGGATGCGGATGAGGATGCTCTGTGCAGGCCTTTGGACAGCATCGTGCGGGCCACAGGGGGCCCCTGGAGACTTTTCAGCAGAAGAGGGACACCAGGGACTAATGACTTACTTGAGTTTATTTGTGCGTCTGCCACGTCTCAGTGATGAGAGGACGTGAGGGTCTGTCTCAGTTTCAGCTCTCTCCCCCAGTGCACCATCCACGCACGTTTGTGGACTGAACGAGGAAATGGGTCCTGGCCACGGATGGGGCTGAGCCATGTGGGCTGGGACATGTGGGACTCAGGAAGCAAGAGCGGAGGTCCTGGTACCACAACGCCTCCAGGTGTCCAGGACCCACGTGGGCTCCCTGCAGCCGACTCCAGGCAGGAGCCCTCCTGCTGCTTCTCACGTGCACCCACGTCTCTCCGTGCAGCTCCTTGGAGACGTCCTGGGGCCTCGGCCCCCACAAACAGGTGGCTTCCTTCCTTCTTCTGTTTAGCCGTGGCGTCTCCCGCTTCCCAACTAGCCATGATTGAGGTGGGAGCCAGGCTCCTCATTGTATTTTTAATAAGGCTAGATGGTCTCAAGGAGGAAAGAGGATGAGCTGAAAGAGCCCTTCATATTTCTCTTGTGCAACAATCCTCCCCTGACAAATGCAGTCCTTTTTCGCGTGCGTGAACCCCGATCGATTTTCCCTCTGTCAGAATCCCTCAGGCGTTGCCAGCCTCCTAATGGTAACCGATGAGGACGCACCGGGCTCCTGTTGTTAGCGGGACTGCCAGTGGCCACGGCATGTCCGATCTCCTCGCTTCAGGCTCAGAACAGTTCGTCAATAAAAGGAATAAAAGCTATTATCTATTGAGTGCCTACTGTGTGCCGGGCCCTGTGCCAAGTGCTTTGCGTGTATAATCTGGTTTGGTCTGCTCACTAGTCCCATGATGTCTGTGTTAGTATGAGCCCCACTTTCCAGGTGACGGAACGGAGGGAGGCGCAGGGAAGGGAAGTGACAGGTCCATGCCACACGGACACTCAGGAGAGGGGCCAGGCCCTGGAGCCTCCGTAGGGAAGCCCAGGGCCCTGCAGATTCTCATCCAGGCTTCAGCCAGGTCAGACTCTTTGTGGTGGGTTCCCATACTGCGCCTTAAAGGAGTGTCTTCAGATGGTGCCAAGCCGGCCACTGGGGCAGTGTCTCTGCCTGCGTCTCTCCTCATGGGCACTGGGGTCAGGGGTGGGGTTCCTGCCCCGAGGTTTGTTCAGAGTAAGATGGACAGAAGGGGTTGATCTGAGCCGACAGGCTCGGTGACCCCTGGGTCACAGGCGGAGGGGTTATAATGCAGAGGTGGAGCAGGGCACTGGGGCCTGCGGAGCCATCCCTGGGGTGGCTGGGAGCAGCAGGTTAGGGTTCGGGTGAGTGCTGGAACCTGGAGCGGGTGTCCTTCCTGGGCAGTGGGCCTCTCATGTGGGTTGGGAGGAAAAGCTCAGAGGGTCTTTTGGGAGCAAGTATCCTTGTCTTCATCTGTTTCTGATTTAGCTTTGTCCTTCCTTCTCTCTTCTTTTTTCTTCCCTCTTCCTCCTCCTCTTCTTTCAATATGGAAATAACCTTATTGTTTTTCTGAATATAAAAATGCATGCTCTTTGTAAAAAAAAGTTAGACACTATAAAAGTTCATAGACACGTGTAAAAACAACCCCCCTCGTAACCCCCGCCATCCAGAAGGAGACCCCGTGGCATTTGATGGGCAGCTCTCAGAACCCCTGTTTGTTAGAGGGAGTCGGAGTGTGCAGACTGGGTTCCATCCGAGCCTCTCACCCGGGAGCGGCCCGCGGCTTCTCCCAGCGCGTCTGGGTCGACCGTGCCCTTTCATGCGCCGTGTGGACGGATCATCACTTATTTAGATCTTGTTGGTTGTACGTTCCTGAAACATGGACGTGTGTGTCTCGAACTCGTTATGGAAACATCTATTGTCTTCCTACCACGCGTCTTCCTCTTGTTCTTCTCAGACTTGCCCCTGAAGAACCTAGAGGTTCAAGGTTGACGAAAGAGAGGAGAGGCTCGATGTCCTCGCGGACCAGAGCAAGGGGCAGAGAGAGCGCATTCTGGGCACCAGGCTGGCAGCCGCCTGCATGTGGGCAGAGGGGACACTGGCAGGCATGGCTTATGCGGGCAGCGGTGCTCTGGGTGATGGACAGTTTCTTGGGGAACTTGACATTCTAGACGAAAACGAGTCCCTGGCCCATGAGAGAATGAGATGTCAAACTTGCACTCATCCATCAAATGTACACCTACGTCCCTTCTATATGTCAGGCTTGGTGCCAGGCACTGGAGATATGGAATCAAATAAATCATGGTCTGTAGAAAGTGTCATGAAAAGATTCATGGGAACAGAGAGAAGGGAAGGACTGTGACCTCTCTGGGCTGCTTGTGAGGAAGGCACGTGAACCAGATGAGGGGAGGACTGGGGGGGGCTCCCAGGCTGGACGGATAGCACGCATCGGCGGTTAGGTGGAAACTCGCAGCGCATGCCTGACACGTGGGTGGGAGTGAGGAGGAGGAGGAGAGTGGAGGACGGGAATGGACTGATCAGGGCTGATTAGGACCAGGTCTTGAAGGGTTTCAATGTCAGATGTCATGCTAAGGGATCTATCCCATAGGCCTTTGGGAGCGACGGAAGGGTATGGAGTGTGCAGATCTGATCCAACAAAGATCCCTCTGGCCCTGGCCAGTTTTGCTCAGCGGTTAGAGCGTCGGCCTGCGGACCAGAGAGTCCCAGGTTCAGTTCCCACTAAGGGTGCGAATCTCGGTTGCAGTTTGTCCCCGGCCCTGGTTGGGGTTGAGAGGGTGGTGACCACTCAATGTGTCTCTCTCACATCGATGTTTCTCTCTCTCTCTACCCCCCTCTCTCCCTCCCACTCTGTCTGAGGATAAATGCAAAAATGTCTTTGGGTGAGGATAAAGACATGGAAGAAACTGGGGCCAGAGGACCAGGCATAGGCTCTTCATGGCCTGCAGGAGGGATGGAGAGGATTCAAGCTAAGGCGTATGTCTTGGGGGTACAGATGATGGGGGCCCGTGTAGGAGGAGCTAATGAGACAGAAGGCACTGGGTTTGGTGTGGAGCAGACATGGGGGCGGGGAAAGGCGAGAGGAGGCAAAGGTGAGGGCAGGTCTCTGTTGTCCAGGGGGGAGGCTGTGAGCTGGGAGGTGGCAGGTCATGAGATGAGGACACAGCAGAGATTTTCCTGCCCGCGCTCCTGCGCTGCCTCAGGCAGAGGGAGGAGTCAGCAAAAGACCAATCATGCTCTGTGCTTTGCATTTCAATTCTCACAGACTCAGAGGCTTACTGTCAAGAGGAGCTTGGAGATGACCCCACCTACCTCCTCATTTTATGGGTGGGAAAACTGGGACCCGGAGAGGGGAGCAACAGGCCCAGGTCACACATCAAGTCACTGGAAAAGCTGGGGATACATCCCAGGCGCGGTGATTCCCAGGACAGGCTGGCCCCACCACACCAGGCGCCCTGACCAGCTGTCTCAGCAGCTTGGGCTGTGGAGCCAGACACACCTGGCTAGGAATCTGGGCTCTGCTGCTGGCTGGGGACTTCGGGCAGGCCCATCAGTCCCTCTGAGCTTCAGTTTCTTATCTTGAACGTAGGACATGGTCCTTGTCCTGCAGAATAATCACGGGGATTGAAGGAGACACGGGAGAAAGATGCCTCAATAAATGTTGCTTCTCTACCTGCTGCCTCTCTTCCATGGTTGGCCTTACCACCTCCAATCTCCCATCTCAGGACCAATCTTTTTACTCTTAACTGAGATCTTACAACTTTCCTGCATTGGTCAGGATCAACTTGATGTAAACTTCATACCTGTAACAAGTTTCTTAGCTTCTGTGGGACTCAATGTTCTTACCTGTGAAATGGAGAAAATAATCCCTCCCTCCCAGGATGTCTGGGGAGTTCAAGGAGACAATACAGTAAGGCATCCAGCACAGTGCCCAGCCCGGGCACATGGTTTGTCTACACAGTGATCATCTGACTCTCAGGAGGCATCGGAGAGCCTGTGGATGCCCTTGGTGGGCATCAGAAACACGGGCAAGCGAACCTGGCATTTCACAGGACCCTGGAGGGTGCCCTGAAGCATCTCGAAAAGGCTGATTTAGGAGGAGCAGTCTCCTCTTTGCAGTATCTCTTTTGAACTCACTTTGCTTTGATTTTTCCATTTGCTACAAAGCATGTACCAGTTACCTGCCTCTGTGATCGGTACATTAACTACGACTAACTGTTCAGCGTGAGGACGAGGCTGTGTTCATTCATGTTTTCTTCTTTCTATTAATGAAAACCAAGCTTTTAATATGCATTGGGCTACTATGTCGTGTATTGTTCTTGTCGGTCTCAATAACATTAGAAAGGACGTTAGGATAGTGAGGCTCCTTGGGCAGGTGGGTCCACCCTCTGGATTCCTGGGTCAGCATGGTTGAGTTAATAGCATGATCAACATCTACTATTTTGTCTGCTCTAAAGAGCAATCTACCTTCTTACACTGAGAATAAAAGTTGGGTCCCTAGCTGGTTCCATTTTCAGGGCCTTTGCACGTGCTGTTTCTGCTACCAGGAATTTTCTTCGCTCAGCTAACCCTAGGGTTTGCTTCTTTACTTCTTAATACATATTATTTCTAAGATTACAATATTATAAATATTACTGTTAAGGGGTTAATGTGGTTTTATTGCCATTACAATCCGTCCATCAACACATGAAATTACAGTAACATTGCAATATCCGATAAATTCTAATCTTTTTTTTTTTTTTTATCCTTACCCGAGGACATTTTTGCATTTATCTTCAGATAGAGCAGGAAGGAGAGAGGGGGGAAGAGAGAGAGAGAAACATCGACGTGAGAGAGACACATCGACTGGCTGCCACCCACACGACCCCAACCAGGGCCAGGGACAACCGAGGTACGTGCCCTTAGCGGGAACTGAACCTGGGACTCTCTGGTCTGAGGGCCGAGGCTCTAACCGCTGAGCCAAACCAGCCAGGGCTGATAAATTCTAATCTCGAACACAGAATAGTTCTGTCTCTAGTAACAGTCGAAACAAAACCACTGAGTTTATCTTGGAAAATTTAAATTCGGGCCCTTAGCCCTGGCTAGTTTGTTCGGTGGTTGGGGCAGTGCCGGCGGACCAATGAGTGGCAGGTCTGATTCTGGTCAAGGGCACGTACCTTGGTTGTAGTTTGTCCCTCTCACGTCAATGTTTCTCTCTCCCTCCCACTCTATCTGAAGATAAATAGAAAAAAATGTGTCCTTGGGTGAGGATTGAAAAATAAATAAATAAGTAAATAAATTGGGGCCCTTACTTCACAATTCTGAAAGCTGAGCAATCCAACTTGAAGATTTTCTCGTTGCTGATGTTTTTTCTGCTGACGTGTGATTTGGGACTTCCTCTAGCCTCAGGTAGTTCCTGCCCAGGACACACCTCGGAGATGGGACCTTGTCGTCGTCACTCTCAGCCCTGGTCAGGGCTCGGACCGGCCTACCTCTCCCAGCATTTACCAACCTAGTGTCCTTGCAGAAAAACACCCCTAGAACCTGTCCCAACATTTCGTAATCTGCTGAGAGCAGGGTTGCCCCTGCCAGGCTCGAACCCCCCTCGTCTTCCTTACAGGCCTCCGGACCATGCAGGCGACCACCAAGCACGGCAGCGGTTCCCAGCCAGAAAAACCGCCGTGCTTAGAAGCCTAGAGTGGCCGAACAGCATTTATAAACAAAGCCCTTCTTTGTCTCTATCAGAGAGACCTTCCCATACCACCTGGTCTAAACCACCTCCCCTCCCCCGGTTAATCCCCCTCACAGTGCTTGTGGCGACCAGGCGTGTCACTGTGGGTTGTTGCCTGTCTTCTGGGTGTCCAGGCACCCGGTGTCTGGTTTTGCTCACTGTGGCATCCCCCGGGCCCCGGCCAATGCCTGGCCCAGAGCAGACCCTCAACGAGTCGTCGTTGAACAAATACCCCATGGGACTTGGAGGTTGAGCATCTGGGGCATGATGGGAAAGGCACTTGGGAGGGGCCTGGTAATTTCTCATAAAAGCGTTGCCCACCCAAGTCTTGGGCCCTGGAAAGACGGGGAGGTGGCCGAGGACTCCTATTTTGCCACCAGCTGTGACCAAACTACAGGGCAGCTGTTTCGGTCTGATGCAGCAGGGGACAGAAAAGGGGCGGACGGTGTGCTTCCGTCCCACCTGCCAGGCAGAGGTACCGCTGCAAGGCTGGGGGGTCCTCGGAGTCACACTTGAGCCTCTTCACCCTCGTTTTTATACAATATCATCTCACTTTTTAAAATTTATTTATTTATTTATTTATTTAATCCTTACCCGAGGACATTTTTCCATTTTTTATTCAGATAGAACAGGAGGGAGAGAGAGGAAGAGAGAAAGAAACATCGACATGAAAGGGACACATCGAGTGGCCGCCACCCACATACACGACCCAACTAGGGCCGGGGACAAACTGCAGCCAAGGTACGTGCCCTTAGCAGGAACCGAACCCGGGTCTCTGTGGACCACAGGCCGACGCTCCAACCGCTGAGCCAAACCGGCCAGGACTCACTTTTGTTGAGCACTTTTCTAAGTGCCTGGTTTACTCCTCACAGCGATCCTGTGAGCTGCCCAAATCGTATCCCTGTTTACAGGCGGGGAAACCGAGGCCTGGGCCTGGGGCATAGCATGCCTAAGACCGCACAACTAGTGAGTGGAAAAGCTGGGATTTTAACTCGGGTAGCTCTGGCTCTAGCAGCCCCGGGTGCTCGAGCGACCCCCACGTACTAGGGTCAGAGTGGGGAAGGCACTGGCCTGTCACCCAGCCCCTTCCGGAGAAGCTAGAAGTCAAGCCTCCTGACCCCAGGGACTCCCTTCCTGAGCTCAGGCAGTGGCACACGGAAAGGGCTGGGGCTGGGAGTCGGTCCACCTGGGTTTGAATCCTGCCTCCCGGTGGCCATTTAGCAGCGGACTCCAGAGTCCTGCTGGGCCCAGAGGCCCGGGAGCCGGAGCACCTGCCCTGACAGCACTGGGCCCCGCATTCCAGCTGTCTGCCCCTTGTCTTTTGAGTCTTACCGGAAAGAACTGGGGGCACAACCCCTGCCCCCCTGCCCTCGGCGTCTGCGGCTGGGGGTCCAGAATTGCAGTGGCTCATCTGGGCGATCGGGACTGCAGCCGCCTGGGTCCCACCTCCCAGGTTGAGGCATCTCCTTGCCTGTAAGGAGCCAGGGGAGACTTAGAGACTCACAAAACATTCCCCCCAGCCCTGGCCCTCTCCCCCTATCTCCAGGGCCTCTTGTCCCCAGCGGCCCAAGGCGCCTGGCAGCACCGTGCTGTGGGATGACCACTGGGCTCAGAGTCAAAATACCTGAGCAGCTGGGCCACTTGGGGCAGGTGACTCAGCATCTCTGAGTCCCCATTCCTCCATCTCTAAAACGGCCTTGCTGTTTCGAGGGCTATTGTGAGGATTTCATGTAATAAAGTAAGTCAGAGCTTCTCAAACTTTTCCACCAAAACAGAACCTACCAACAGGTACCCTGGGGGTTGGAGGGTGTAGCTGAAAGCCGCCTGCCACAAGCTCACAATTCATTTGAAGTCTCACTGTGGCTTAAAAATTTATGAGCATTTTGCACTCTGCTCCATAATATATCCATGCTGTTCCTTTTAACACAAAAAATGTTTCAAGTTATTTACCATTGGGTGATTTTAGTGCCGGCAAGATGCGCCGCGCTCGTTACGCGGCGCTGCAAGCTCCCTGGCCCGTGGCCGGAGCCTCCAAGGTGGGTGTACCCCAGTTTAAGAAGCATTCATGTAAGAAAAAGTGCTCTGGAAAGAGCAAAGCATGCTGCATAAAGGTCAGAGAGTTTTAATGTGCCTGTTGGCAGTAATGGGAAGAGGAACAGTGAGCAAGATGGATGAAAGAAGGAGAGGGAAGGGAAAGGCAGGCAGAGGTGGAGGAATAGAAATGGGGTGCTCAGGCTGGGAATGCAAACCCCAGCTGAGCCGGGCTCAGTCTAGGTCCCTGGACCTCCTCCTGCTGCTGCTGCTGGGCTCCTCCTTTCTCCTTTCCTTGACTTAGGGGACCTAAAAAGGGAGGTTACCTCCAAGTCTCTTGATGATGCAGAAACAGAGATGGATAGGGGTTCAGTCTCTGGGACTGGTCAGCAGACACAGGGCTGGGCTCTGCCACCCTCGGCGTTGCAGGAGCCTGCTGTCCTCTGGTTGGTGGCCAGGAATCCTGATCATATACCTTCTGCTGCATACGTATGTGTATTTTACTTTTAATAAACACAGTTTTAATGAAGACAGTGCTGAAAGTTACTTACCTCCAGGTAACTTTAATGTTAACAAAGATGGGCCATGTCCAGCACAGGGCTCTGGAAGCTCCTTGGCTCATGATTTATAAAAAAAGGAGGCTGTTTTTACGACTGTCACTGCTCACTGTCACAATGACTCCTCAGCTTAGGGTGGCTTTCCTGCAATGGCCATCCTCCCCAGAGTGCCCTCCTCAGCACTGGACTCTCTGGGACCCCCCCCCCCCTTCCTCCTTGCGGGCCCTTCATGCAAATACTCCCGGGAGAGCCATGGCATGTCCCAGAATTCTTCAGGTGGGTATGCTGATTAGGCTCCAGTGTGGCCTGGGCTATGGGTGCAAACTGTCTTTCGTCTCCTTTTTGCTCCTTTTAGTATCTTTTTAGAATTACAAATCTCCCACGCAGAAATATGCACATTTCACAATATTAGAAAATGTCTGAAAGCAAATATTTCCAAAGAATTGCGGAAGCACAGGCAACGCCTCCCTCCCTCCGCCGCTGTCCTGGGCGAAAGCAGATAATGAGTTATCCTTTTCAAATCACTGTCCAGTGGATTTTTGGCTACATTATTCGGAGCAAACATAAGCAGGGTAAGTTAAAGGCATGGATTATTGCAAAATAAAATTGGGATACCTGAAGCTTAAAACTCTTAATTTTAAACTAACCCTCACAATAGGCCAGAACCCGATCCTCTGTAAGTCTTTGCAAACAGCAACTGCATTTCATTATCGAATGTGCTTTATATTGGCGTAAGATGAGATTTGGCTCATGTTTTTGCATAAATATAATAAAAGGAGGCTTCCCAGTGAACGTAGATTTGGAAAATAGTGTTTACTTTTTCTCTCAATTCAAAAGAGAGTGAACTAAAAAAAATTTTTGTTTCAGTAATTTTTCTTTTAAATACAAAGGCTGTGTATTGTTTCTTTCCACAAAGAACACAAGCCAATCTGGGGACAATTACGGCTTTGTATTTCTCTCTGAGGAGCACGAGCCCATACTGAGAACTTGCCAGTCAGCAAACAAGGCTCCGCGTTGCCCAGATGGGCTGTGGACGTGGCATGGAGGGGATGGAGGGCTGGGGCTCCAGGCTCAGGACAGGAAGCCAGTCTACCCTGGGTACACAGAGCCCAGGAGGACCCCTGGAGGACGAGGGCACTGTGGAGTAGAGGCCACGGGGAAGGGAGTATGAGGTGGTAGTGGTGGTGGCAACACTTTCTTTGTGCTTATCCAGTCCTTCTGGAGACTTGCTGAGGTCCCAGGGAGGAGAAATGCTCATTTCGGGGGGCTCTGGAATCTCAAAGAGGCCACTTTGGGCCTAGAGCAGGCAGGAGATGGTAGAGAGATGGCAAAAGTCGGGGGCCAGCCAGGCCTAAGCCAGCTGAGTTCTTTCTCTGCCACCCACCAGGTCTTTGACCATGGGCACGTGACTTCACCTCTTTGAGCCTCAGTTTTCTCATCTGCAGAATAGGATAATAACAGGACTTACTTTGAAAGATTGTTGTAAAGATTTACTGGAGATAAAATGTGGAGAAACGCTTTGCTTGATACCCGGCTCATAAGCAGCTGTTGTGATTGATTCAGGCTGAAGCTGCAACACCCACACTCTGAGGATTTGACAGGTCTCACTGGGGGCTGCCGGCCTTTTGCTAGAGTTATTTATGGCTGTCATGATTATAGTTAAATGCTCCCAGAGGATTGGGGCTGATGTAGCCTGACCTGGGTACCTTAAATACTCAGTAATTGTGATTTGGATTACATTAAATTTATTTTCTCTTTTGAACCAGTCATTTCTGCCCAACTTTGTGCCTTCCCTTAGTCTGGGTTGTTTCTGCTTTGGGCGAAGGTGTCCAGGCTCTTGAAAACGTCTGTGCTGCCCTGGCCGGTTTTGCTCAGCGGTTAGAGTGTCGGCCTGCGGTCCAGAGAGACCCGGGTTCGGTTCCCGCTAAGGGCACGTACCTCGGTTGCAGTTTGTCCCCGGCCCCGGATGGGGTTGTGTGGGAGGCGGCCACTCGATGTGTCCTTCACGTCGATGTTTCTCTCTCTCTCTCTCCCTGTCACTCTATCTGAACAAAAATGGGAAAAAAAAAAAATGTCCGCTGGCGAGGATAAAAAAAAAGAGAGAGAGAAAATGTCTGTGTTGCTTCTTTGGATGCTCTTCCTGCAATATATATTCATTACCACCAGGTGGCAGTAGTATCTCAGGCCTCTTGGGAACCAGCACACCGCAGAGGATTTCCATCCTTGGGAGACATTTAAAAATGGTTTTCTGTTTATTTAGCTAGTTCCAGAAGATTCGCCTACTCACCACCCTCAACTTTAAGCATGGCAAGCATCATAGCAGCTAATGAGACAAAATACAAAGTGCCTGGTACACTCAATGATCTTTTCTGAAGAGTGTGAAATCTGGGAAGGTGTTCTCATCAAACACCCAGGTTTGCTCCACTTGTTCTCACCACTCCCTGTGGCTTCCTTCTGCTCGGCCTTGTAGTCACTCGCTCAGCCGCCCCGACCACTCCTGTGCTCTGCGCCGGCCCCACGCAGGGTACACCGACCTCCAAAAGCGCATGCTGGGGCGGGGGCGGGGCGGGGCGGGGCAGGGGCGGGGTTATGGAAATATGGTAGGAGGTCACAAACCCAAATGCCTAGAGGGGTTTTTGGGGCAGGCAGTGAAGATGAGTGAGGCAGGTCTGGGGCAAGAAGAATAGGGATTTGGGGGGCTTTGGCAATCTGCAGACTTGGAGCCCACCTGAAGGGGGGCAGCTGACACTCAGTTCCACCTGATGGCTGCCAGGTGGGAAGGTGGCTTGCATCCCCAGACCTTCCTGTTCTTAAAGAGAAATTTATATATTAATTTTTTAAATGTAAATCATTTCCTTTAAACCTCTTACTGGGCCTGATTTGGCTCTTGGGCTGCGAGTTGGAGACTGTGAAAGAGAGGCCACTGGCTTAGTGCGGTAAGGCAGCGAGACATCTGTGTCCAGGGACTGCGCGAGCCCAGAGGAGGGAGCCCCAGCTCTGCCTGGAGCATGCATTTATTCCTTCAGCAAATATTTATTGCTGTTCTATTGCGTTCTGTGCTGAGTGCTGCGGATGCACAGACGGACCAGTAAGTGCAGCCCCGCTCCGTGGCGCGCACGGCCTCGCAGGGGAGACAAATAGCCAGCGCTGCGTTGCTCTTTTATGGCTTGGTTGTAAATTGTGTCGAGTGATCTGAGTGACAGGTGTACCGGGCAATGAGTTCTGGTGTGGGTCAGGGAGGGCTTCCCCGAGGAAGTGATGTTTGATCTGAATGCTGGGGATAAATAGGAGTTGATTTTATCTGTTTACCAGGCCAGCCACTTCTACGCCCAGAGGTGAACTAAATGCCCAGAGGGGCAGTCTAGCTCAGGCAGGGCCGTGATCTGGAGAAGAGGCCCTTTCTCAGGAAGGAGTCCCACGTGATCGGTGTCAGATCCTTTTCCTGCTGTGGAATGTGCATCACAGGGGTGCCCTGGGGATGAGATGAGGGAGGACCCAGGACATGTGCCATGGGAGCAAGCCCAGCTGGAGGGGAGAAGCCCTGGGAGGGGCTGGGAGGAGACAACAGCTCCTGTAGAGAGTAGACAGAGGGCCCAGGCAGCATTTTGGGGAGGATGGGGGCAGAGAACAGAGGCTCGGGGCCCCTGGCTCCGGGGGCAGGATTCCAGGTTTCATCTCTGGCGCCTTAGAATGAGTGGAGGTCAGAGCAGAGCAGAAAGCTGAGGCCATGGCGGGTGAGGGTGCTCACGGCTCATTGTTACACCAAGAGGGCTCAGAAGTGGGCTGCAGAGTTGCCCCACATTTGATGTGTGGGGGAAAACCCCTACCAGTCCTGGCTTCATATCCTGTCTCTCCACCGACGAGCTGTGCGATCTTGGGCAACTTACTTAAACTCCCTGAGCTTTAGCGTCCTCGCTTGAAGGGCGGACGCTGTGCGTTCTGTGTATGGAGAGGGGTGATCCCCTGGGACCATCAGTTTAAGGGCTCAGCACCGTGCCTGGCCCACAGCAGGGGTTCTAGACACCTGAATTCTGTTGCCAGGAAACTCCAGCCCTTTGCTGTCCTCATGTTCACCAACCCAGAGTTTGTTTCCCTCCCCGAAGTCCTCAAGGTCACAGGGGACATCTCAAGGTCAAAGGTCCCCACTCATGCCTGTACCTCCTCTCCATCCTCAGCGTCACCCGGCCCTTACCCTGACCACTACTTTTGCACACGTTTCTTTACAAAATAGACTGAACATTTGACAGAGACACAAGCACAGACTCTCAGTGCATCCTCTTCAGAGCTGAGTAAAGGAAGTGCTCACCTGGCCACAGCCTGGGATCTCGGGAGGGCGGGCAGTCGACGACAGCTTGGCCCGCCTCCCGGCTCTGCCGGGCCCTTGCTGCGTGACCTTGGGCGGGATAAACATATGAAAGTGGAATGCTTGACAGATGCCACAGTTTGTATTTTGCGGACTGTTTGTGATCAGGAGATTTTCTTGGGCACTTTCCTATTTTTCCTGTTGCAGTGGAGGACTGAGCCGGTTCCAGCCACTGACCGTGTGATGCATGGAGCGCGGTCTCCATCAGTCAGTGAACAAGTGCACCTTGAACTTCACCTGCTGCTCGGCTGGTGTGAGGCTCCAGGGTGAGAGGCAGGCGGGGATGTTCTTGCTGAAAACATGCCTCAAGGGGGCTCCTTGAGGACGAGCCCCGTTCAGTGCCGGGTCTGTGCCTGGTTGTGGGACCTGGGCGCTCGGCTGCCCGCCCTGCCCCTCTCCTTCCCCAGTGAGGTCGTAATGTTGTTGCAGATGTAAAGCCCCTGCCTGGCATGTGGGAAGTTCACGCGAGAAGTTCAGTGGCCGTTGTTATCACTATTAATTGCTATTTGTGAATGAAATCATGTGTGTGAAGTACATACATGTCCCTGACCCGGAGCAGCTACGCATAACAAACCGTGCTCAGAACCATCACAAAGAAAGCACACCACACGCTTGGGGGGGACAGAGTCAAAGTCCGGGGGGATTCTGATCGGCAGCCAGTGTCCCAGGGCCTTCTGTGTGCCCAGGGCTGAGCGCAGAGTGGTATCAGTACTGATGATGATGACCTGGCTGGCACAGGGTCGGGCACTTGCCAGCTGCTCAGTCCATTTCCTGATGTCGTTGCCCTCCAGCGTCAGGGGCGGGTTCCTTAGATCAAAAAGCTGGGTGCCCCAGGCTGCAGGGTCCTTTAGTACCTCCCGGGCACCAGGCTGCCTCCCCTCCCCACCCTCTGTGCCCCTGGCGGTCGGGCTCCTCCTCGCCCGGAGTTCTGGCTGGCTGGGTGGCTCCAGCATTGCCAGCGACCTCTCTGGCGATACCCAGAGCTCCTTGCTCCTCCCACCCCTGGCCATCCTCAGGTGGGTGTGGCTTTTGCGGTCTCTGGCTTCATCCCGAAACCGAGTGTCCCTTTCAGCCGGTCCCCATCCTGAAGCCCTGACTCTGCACCCAGAATTTGGTCTGGAGACGGCACCTCTGACCTCTGAATCCTCCTTCACCCCACCCCAATCCCTGGCTCAGGGTGAATCCCCAGCCTCCCAGTCATCTCCCAGGTGTCGGGACAAACTTGGCAGGAATTACGAGGACCTAAGGACCTGTGCTCAGGGCCTCCACTGGTCTTCCCAGGAGGTCTGGGGAAGCTGGTTATGCCATTAAACCCCTCTTCGGGTACAGACATGAATGCTTACACACATGCCACACACACACACATTCCTTCACATGCACAAGAGTTCAAACATGCACAGACATACCACCCACATCCGGGCACCTAGGCAGGTCCTCACACGGGTGCACACACACCAGATTTCTCAGCTGGTGCGCCCCCTCAGGCCTTCACACCATAGACCTAGGCGTGTACACACACAGGCACGCGCACACGCACACACACACCTACTGTTGCACACTTGTGCAGACTGCATGTATTCCGGTGTACATATCTGAATACCCTCCCCCAAGGCACTTATCTTTCCTTACACATTCAGATATTATAGCCCCTCCTGCCTCCACTCACAGACACGCATTTGCACGCACACACAGGCACACACAAAGGGCATGCGTCCTTCCAGGGACACCCCACGCCTTCCCCAAGCACAGACTCATGAAGATGCTTCCCATACACCTGTGCGACATCTCCACTCACCCCAGGCCCACATCCTGCCACAGCTCCCCCCAAAACGTGACTCTGGTCTCCCAAGTCCCCATAAGTGCAAAGACATCTGGACACGCACCGTCGCGCCCTCATTCAGGGCCCTCGCAGAGCAGCTTACACAAACACCCTCTCCGTGATGGAGCGCTTCCTTTGGGCCTCCTCTGCTTGTAACAGATTAAAGGCGAACAGGCATTTGTCACGGGGAAGTGTACCCAGTTGTGCTGGAAAATGGACTTTTCGATGAGCGTGAGAGCTTGAACGGTCACAGAGGGGAGAGCCTGTGTTATTGCAGCCTGCCGGGCCGCGGTGGCCATCACCTGTGTTATCGGCTGCGGCAGGCATCACCTCCAACTGAAAGCATCCCATTACAGTAAGTAATGGCTTAATCACAGCCAGTTGGTAATGGAGATGACCTCTCCGCATCCCGCTGGCCTCCCCCGCGGATGGCACCTCTCCACGCGGTGACTAAGAGCCCTCTGCTTTGCTCTCCTCCGGAAGGACCACAGGGCCCAGCTGGGGCAGCAATCGGACAGCTCCAAGGGAGGCCGCAGCCGGGACCAAGGGCAAGGCCAGGACGGGGAGGAAAGGCGCCCGAGGCCGCTGGCTGACCACCTGGTACAGCTGGGGAAACAGACCTGGAGAGGATGTCCGTCCAGCTGCCTTGCCCCTGCCTCTCCACAGAGCCTCACATTTAAAGCGGAATAGTGGTGACAGTAAGAACTTCCATGTAGTGGGTGCCGGGACCTGGGTTTGGTACTTTCTGTGCTTCATCTCCTCCAGCTCTGGGAGGAGAGTATCATCATTGCCCCCACTTTACAGACGAGGAAGCTGAGGCTCTGAGTGAACACGGATGAGCCCGAGTTCTCAGAGCAAGTAAATGACAGACTGGAACTCTACCTCGGGGCTGTGCACCTCTGAAGCCAGCGTTGGCCATGACGTCCAGAGAGACTCCCATCAGCCTTAGGGTGGCCTCATGCCTTGCGGGGTGCTCGAGCCATCCTCCTTTCTACGCAGGGTGGGCGAGCCTTCCTCACCTGCACGTTCACGTGCCAGGAGAACATCATGTTCTGCCTGAAGTCTGTGTGTGCCAGGTGTTTCACCCACAGCCATGGCGGGAGCCTGAAGGTCAGGTCAGCCTCAGCCAAGGTCAGGAGGGCCCCGGCAAGCACAGGAAGCCTGTCCTTGCTACTGCCCAGACTATGTGTCCCCGAGGCTGACTTGGGGGAATCCTGGGGTTCAGGATCCTGAGTGCCATCTCCTGGCCTCCTCCAGGTCCTGCTCCAGCCACTGGGCCGATTGCCCAGCAGGGCCCAGGATAGGGCAACTGGAGACTAAGTGGGAGGATGAAAGGACTCTTCTTTGGCTTTGCCCTGTCTTCAGGATCACATTTAGTACCTGGGGAAGAGGTTGGAGCTCAGGAAGACTCGGGGTTGGGTCCTGGTTCCCCCACTTGCGGCAGTATGACCCTGGACAAGTCTCGCACCTCCCTGAGTCTCGTTTCCCCACCTGTGCAGTGCCTCGTCCTACCCTACAGAGACGCAAGGTTTAAATAGCATAACGTGCGTGGAGTATCCGAAAGCGAGCCTGCTCCTTTGTGGGGACTGGCGAAGACAGGAAATACCTCCAGCGAAGCTTCCTGGAGAGGTCAGACAGTGGCTGAGTTGGGCCCCGAGTGCTGTCTACGTGGGGTCCGGATGATCTGCCGCAGGACAGGATAGCGACGGCGATGCACGTTTGTTAGGATCTTACTGTGTGGCTGGTCCTACTGCCTCTTGTGGATTTCTTTCTTTCTTTCTTTTTTAAATCCTTTATTTTCTCACTGTCCAACACGTTCACTTTTTTTTTTTTTTTTTTTTTGCATTTATCTTCAGATAGAGCGAGAGGGAAAGAGGGAGGAAGAGAGAGAGAGAGAGAGAGAGAGAGAGAAACATCGATGTGAGAGAGACACATCGAATGGCTGCCACCCACAACCGGGCTGGGGACAAACTGCAACCGAGGTACGTGCCCCTAGCAGGAACCGAACCTGAGACTCTCTGGTTCATGGGCCGATGCTCCAACCCCCGAGCCAAACCGGCCAGGGCTTTCGTGGATTTCTTATTTCATTCTCCCCAAACCCTAGGCCATAATTAATATACCGTTCCCACTTTGCAGCTGAGGCAGATGAGGTTAGCGGCCTTGTCAGGGTCACATAGCTAGAAAATGAGCTCCTGGATGCAAACCCAGGCCATCTGGCTGAGCGTCTGTGCCTCGACTTCTGCACTCTGTTGCGTTTGGGGCATTTGGAAAACCCCAAAGCCTGTGGAGTACGATGTGAACCCTCCCCATTGCCTGTGAGCACCAGTCTCTTCAATATTCCAGTTCAAGGCAGGGGCAGGGACTGCAGGCAGCTGGGGTGGGAGCAAGGGCTGAACCTGAGCCATGTGCAGAAAGGCTCGGGCTGCAGAGAGCGGGGGACTGGGTGCGAGGCCGTGACTCTGAGGAGCTAGCAGAAGCGCCAGGCTGGGAGAGTCCAGAAGCAGGGCCTGTTGGGGGCGCTCTCTTTTGCAGACTGGGCTCTGTCACGGTGATTACCTGCGGGGCTGCCTGAGACAGGGCTGCTGTCATGTGACCGGAGAGAAGCAGCCACAGTTTCATTGACTTAGCAACATTGATTTAGGGAATATTTATTAAGTGCCCACTATGTGCCAACTGACGAAGTTCCTTCTGTCCTGGAGGAGAGCCAGGGAGGGCAGAGAGACCCCAGCTCATTGCTCTCAGAAGTAGTCATTGAGGATGTGCTCTGTGCCAGGGACCGAGGCGCCCCCTCCTGCCATCCTCCTAACAATCCGTGCAGGGGTACAGGAGTAGTGCCCATTTTTTTTTCAAACGAGGAAACTAAGTCTCAGAGACCTTAAGTGACTTGCCTGAAGTTGCACAGCTGGTAAGTGATGGAGCTGAGCTTGAGCCCAGATCTCCCGGGAACCTGTGATTTTAACAGCCACCAGTGTGGTTCTGCTCTCCTGTCTACCCACCATGTCCCTGGGAATCTGGGGCCACATGAGGAAGTGGGGTTGGGAGTGGGGGCCACCCTGTCCTCTCCACCAGGAGGCTTGCTTCCCCCCCCCAGCTTCCCCAGCCCCCCATGTCTGGGCCTTGCCTTCTATGCAGTTGGGGAGAACTTATTCTCATGCTAATTGCAAAACTAATTGTTCTTATTGCAAAACCCATTATATAGTATATTTATATTGCAGATAATGAGCTGTTTGGATTAAATAGCTCACTAAAAGTCAATAAAAAGAAATTTGCTTCACTGTTCCTCCCCTCATTTTTCAACAGCACCGTTAACATAGCGTCCTTCTCCCTGAAGGCTGGGATTCATTAGAGGGCTTGGAGCGGCGAGGGGGTGTCGCTGTGTGGTTTTCCCTTTCCCTTCGGAAAGGCTTTGGGAGCAGAGGGTTGGAGGACAGGAAGCAGGTTTTTCACCTGGCTTTCGTGGTGCAGGGCTGACTAGCCAAGGAAAGGGCATCTGACTTTCTAGCAGAATCAAAGATTGTGGCTTCTCTGGGGCTTGATGTGTGGGAGGTGTGGGTGGGGACCGAGGAATGAGCTGATGGCTGCTGCCACCACTCAGAGGAGTGGGGGTGGCCAGGGCCTCAGTGCTGGGCTCTGCAGAATGAAGGCAGGACCCAGGGGGCGAGAGGACGCCCAGGTCACGCTCTGGGAGAGTGAGTGCCAGGTTTGAAGTCAAGGGTCTGGATTTTCAGGTTCTGGCCCCTTTCTGGCACCTCAGCATCTCTTGTGGCTTCCAGAATTTTCTTGGTCTACCAATTCTTCTAGCCTTGGTTCTAGCCCTGAAGGTGGCTCGTTTAAGCTGAGTCAGACCAGGAGGAGGGCTGGTCTGTGAAGTTCAGGGGTTACCAGCTCAGGCCCGTCTGCGATGACTGTGTTTCACTGATAAAGTGTGGATTTCTCAGGAAGGGCTGGAGTCGAGACTTGGCCCTGGTCCACGCACTCAACAGCCTACGGCTCTGCTCTGAGCGATGACAACGCAGCCTGCGAGGCCGGCCTGCCTTCTATTTCTTTTCCTGGAGCCAAGCTCACATTTGTTCTGATAAAATGCACAGTCTGTGTGGAGATGGCCTGGGTGGGGGGCTGCCAGCTCCCTCAAACCCACAGCAATTACCTCTTCTCATTCATTTATTCCTCCAGTCAATAAGTATATATTGAGTGCTTATGATGGTCAAGACATTGTGTTAGGCCTTGGCGACGACTTCGAATGAAAACACACAAAGCCTATACTCTCATGGAACTTACCGTCGAATGGGAGAGATATTAGTCAAGTAGTTACACAGATGGGTGATTCATTAAAGCCAAGGCAAGTGCTTGCAAAGAAGGGAGAACAAAGTTCCGAGAAAGTGATCCTGGGAGACCTCACCTGGGCGGTGAGGCCGGAGAAGACCTCCTGGAGGAGGCAGCCCGTGAGCCAAGCTCTGTAGGGCGAATGTGCCAGACAAAGAAGGGGGGGGGGGAGAAGCTTGGACAAAGGCCCAGCCCAGGGAGGGCGCAAGGGGCAGCGAGGCCAGTGAGGTGAGGCTGAGACGGTGGGTTGAGCCGCGTGAGTCAAGAAGGTAAGGAGCTGTATTTACTGTTGAAGCAACGAGAAGCCACTGAGGGATTTACAGTAGTGGGGTGACATGACTTATGCTTTGAAAAGTTCACTCTGGCTGCCAGCCACAGAGGTAACATGGAAAGGTCTGAGCTGCAGAGGAGGGAGGTGGAGCCGGCAGGGAGAGAGAAGGGCAGGATGGAAGACTGAACCTGGGAAGTGATGGGGGGAGGCAGTTTGCGCAAAGGAAGTCAAAGCTGTACGCATTAGCAGGGGAGGAGAGGTGTGCGCTATCTCCCCACTCGGGGTGCTGCTGAGGATTCAGACCTTAATTTGGGGGATTGATTTTATTTTATTTTATTTTTTATCCTCACCCGAGGACATTTTTCCATTTTTTGTTCAGATAGAGCGGGAGGGAGAGAGAGGAAGAGAGAGAGAGAGAAGCATCGACGTGAAGGGACACAATGAATGGCTGCCACCCGCACGACCAACCAGGGCCGGGGACAAACTGCAACTGGGGTACGCGCCCTTAGCGGGAACCGAACCTGGGTCTCTCTGTACTGCAGGCCGTCGCTCCAACCGCTGAGGCAAACCGGCCAGGGCTGGGGGATTGATTTTAAACTCTCAGATGATGGTGGACCTGGCTTCAGCACCACGGAGAGTTCCACTAGCCATTCTTGAAGGCACGGGGGTGGGGGGGGTGGGGGTGTGTGGAGGGGTGGGCTTCTGTTGACATCCCCGGAGATTCTCAGCTTAGTGCTTGCAGGGCCGGTAAAGTCACCATAGAGCCTGGGAGCATGGCACACAAAGAGATGCCAGGTTATCCTGCATGATACCTAGGACATGTGGGAGGGAGAAGCTCTGGAGCAGGGTTTTCAGGACCACCCACCCCCACTGACAGAGGACACAGGCTAATAGCAAAGAGAAGGCCGCCTGAGAAGGTCCTGCTGCAGGCGGCTGAAACGGCTATAATCTACAACCATCTTTACTGAACAACTTCAAAGGGAGATGGAAAGACAGAGGCAGCTGGATGTTGGAGCAACTTGAGTGTGACGGAGATCAAAGGCAGCAGAACGTGGTGCCACATCCCCCCTTCTGGACGTTGGAATCCACCGAGATGCTGGAATGAAAGGTCTCTCCAGGGAGGAAAGAGGCCCCAGGAAGCTGGTCCAGCAGAAGGGGCACGAGGAGCCCCTTGTAGCCCAGCCCAGCCCAGCCAGCCCCTGGGAGAGTAGTCTGAGGAGCTCAGGGTTCCTGCATTCTGACATCTCCAAACCCCTCCCCACCACAGATGATCAGGGGTTGCCAGGAGGAAATAATGACCTCTTTGAGCCCTCATGGCACCCTCTGTGTGGGTCTGTGTGTACCCTAGCTCTCATCCAGTCCTTCATGTGGTGTGTAAGTGGGGAACTAACAAACACAGTCAGGAAGGGCTGGCTCTTTCTGCTGCATCTCTGGGGTTGCTTAGGGGTTTAAGATGGCCATGCTTGGGAGCAGGGGCGTGGACAAGTTGGCCTTTTGTTGAAGCTATTCTTCATATGGCTCAATGGGGACCCTGGGTCTGGACAGGGGTGTTGCATAGTGTCCTGCAACTGCTTTGAGCACTCCCTCCGCCCTTGCATTTGGTTCTTCGGGAATGCCTGGGTCTCCACGGGTGGCCAGCTCCATGGCAGCAGTTGCTTGGTAGAGGCACTGCCCGTCATTTTGGACACAGCTCGGAGAAAGGAGTAATAAGTGGTTGCTTAGTAAACAAATGAGTGACTAAGTGGAAGAATGATGACTGACATTCTTAGTGGGCTGTGACTGCCGCAATGAGGGAGTAGTTCCCACCGGGAGTAGGCAGGGACCTGGAGGCCTAGGACCCTGGGTTTTGGGGAGGGTGGGGCATTTGGGGGGTTCAGTTTTCAGTAACCAGAAGTCAGAATGGGAGCTGGGAGAAGGGCCAAGGGCTGTCTCTTGGCAGCACAAGGTAACGGCTCGGGGTTTATGCAGATGGCTAGGAAAAGAGTGTGGGGGCACCTGTGGGCCACGAGGGCCTCGGAGGGTGACGGGCATGGCTGAGAGCCTTCAAGTGCTCCTGAGGCAGAGGGACCCAAGGATGACCCACAGACTCCAGGGAACACAGCATGCTCACGTGGCTGGAAGAGTGTGTGTGTGTGTGTGTGTGCGCGCGCGTGTGCACATGTGTGCCTCATCAGGGCTCTACTGTTTGAAGAGATGCCTGAAGACTCTGGGTCGGGGACCCCTGGAAACCTTTGGGGGTCTTTGAGAGATGTTGGTGTACAGGGTGTGGTGGGAAGGTGCCTGGGCCCCTGGGTTCCAGGGAAGGCAGACGGTGCCTCTGGCAGGGCAGGTGCAGGCCTGTGATGTTGCGGGGAGAGGTGGTCCTTTGGCCCTTATCTTCCCAGCACTGAGCAGAGTGGATGGCCAGGAGAGGCTGGGGCTGGGGTCTCTTATCCACTCAGTTGAAATAAAAAGAGAATCTGGGTCAAATGGAAGTTCAATTTTTAATTTTTTGAGGTAACACTGTATTGTTTTCCACAGTGGCTGCACCAGTCTGCATTCCCACCAGCAGTGCACTAGAGTCCCCTTTTCTCCACACCCTCGCCAACATTTGTTGTTTGATGATTTGTTGATGGCGGCCATTCTGACAGGTATGAGGTGATACCTTATTGTTGTTCTAATTTGCATCTCTCTGATGATTAGTGATGTTGAGCATTTCTTCATATGTCTCCTAGGCATTTGTATGTCCTGTTAGGAGAGGTGTCTATTTAGTTCCTCTGCCCATTTTTTAATTGGGTCCCATTTGACCCAGTGGTCCCACTTCTAGGAATATACCCTAAGAAGCCTGAAACACCAATCAGAAAGACTATATGTACCCCTATGTTCATAGTAGCACTATTTACAATAGCTAAGACCTGGAAACAGCCCAAATGTCCATCAGTAGACGAATGGATAAAAAAGCTGTGGTACATATACACAATGGAGTACTATGCAGCTGTAAGAAAGAAAGATCTCTTATCCTTTGAGACGACATGGAAGGACCTGGAAAGTATCATCCTAAGCGAAACAAGCTAAGCAGAGAAAGACAAATACCACATGATCTCACTTATTTGTGGAATATAATGAACATAACAGTCTGAGGAATGGGGTGGTCCCAGAGAGGTGGAAATGGGGTACAGACTGACAATCCCCTGAAGAGGGTGTGTGGGGGAGATATAAACCACAGAACTTATATGCATGTATGTATGAACAATGGACATGGACAACAAAGCTGGGGACAGGGTGGGGAGAGAGGGGAAGGGGGGAATCAGTGGTGGGGGGAGAAACATCTGTAACAAAAATATGTAAATAAATTAAATAAAAAAGTAAATAAATGGTTAAAAAAAAAAAAAAAGAAAAGAGAGTCTGTCCCTTTTCAATGGCCTCCTCAGCAGCTCTGCACCAGACAGGAAGCAACTCCGAGATCTTACATGAACTTATGTGCGTTCCCGGGTGCGGTGAGCGGAGGCACCTGGGGTTTCACTCCGGCCAGGTCTTCCCTTTGCCCGTCACCTGTGATGTGAGGGATCCAACACGAGCGCAGGGCCCAGTGGGGGGAGCTCCAGGGTGGGAGCCGGCCTCAGGGAGACCGAGTGTCGGGTTCTCCCCAGGGAGAAAGGAGAGAGGGCTCAGTGCCTGGCGTCAGTCCTGGGCGCTCACAGGTCCGGAAGGAAGATGGCCAGGAGCTTGGGAATGAGGTGAGAACAGTAAAGGCAAGGGGAAACCTCTGAGTGTGTGTGTCAGGTGAGTGTGCCCCTGTGTGTGTCAGGTGAGTGTGCCCCTGTGTGTCAGGTGAGTGTGCCCCTGTGTGTGTGTCAGGTGAGTGTGCAATTCTTGGTGTGTAAGAGTAAATGTGTACCACTCGGTGAGTGTGTGTGCCCTAGGTCATAGGAAAGCTGTGAATTAGGATTTGGCGCAGAGTATGTGCCTCATTTGTGAGTTTGAGGGCTTTCGTGATGTGCAAACTCACACGAAGTGTCTCTGAGTGTGTTTGCATCATCGAGTGTGAGTGTGGTGAGTGTGTGGCCCCAGGTGCGTGGCCCAAGGGCAGCGTGAGTTGTGCTTCTTCAGGGGAGGCGGAGATCCGGGTAGGGAAGGAGCGTGTGTGTGAGCCTGCCGAGTGGCAGGAATGACGAATGATTAATCTATAGAAATCTATATTCTATTCTTCCATGCGTCCACTCCGCCCTTCTCACGCTCCCATGCATCACCTCCGGAAATCCATCACCCGACTCCCCGCCAAGGACAGGCTGCGAGCAGTGAGCGCTCGCCTTATTGATGGACTTGCCTGAGCTTTTTGTACATTTGGACATAGGGAGGTGGACGGCCGCATTGTTCATTCTCATTCATTCATTCATTCATTCATTCGTTCATTCATTCATTCATCAATCATTAGTCCAGCAAATAGTTCTTGAGTGCCTACTGTGTGGCAGGAATGGTCCTGGGTGCTCAGGGTATGCTGACGAATAAGGGAAAGGTCCTTATTTTCTGTAGGTTATGCGCCATTGGGGTTTTAACAGCAGGATGGCAATTTCAGTGGAACGGGATGCAGGAGGCACAGGGGGCTTTGGAAGAATAGAAGGGGTGGGTGGGAAACTTAACCTGGGTGGGGGTCACAGAAGGCTCCTGAAGGAGGTGACGGCTCAGGGGAGCCCTAGAGGGTGATAGAAGCAAATGAGAGGGAGAGGAGATGGTGCATCAGACAGAGGGAACAGCAGGTGCAAAGTGCCAGAGTCAGAGAGAGCTTGTCCTTCGGGGAGAACTTGTCCCTTGGGTTCAGGTGGCTAGGGCTGGAGTGTGAAGAAGGAAGTGGCAAGAGATGAGGGTACAGAGGTGGGCAGGGACTGGGAAAAGCCTAGAGTGCCCTGTGAAAGAGGCTGGATGTCACCCCGAAGGCAATGGGGAGCCATTGAAGAGTTCAGGTGGTGTAATGTGATGTGCTTTATAAGGCAATCTCTGGTTGGTGGGGGAAGTGCAGAGGCCAGCCAGGGGCTGCTGTAAGGGGTTCCAGGAAGGTATGGTGTTGGCTTGGATTGGGGTGATGGGGGGACGGAAAGATGTGGGCTAAACCCAGAGATATTTTGGAGGTGGAAATACGAGCTTGGTGACAGACCAGATATTGGGGTGGAAGAGTGGCAAGCATGACCCCGAGGTCTCAGGCAAGGTATTCTACCTCTCTCAGCTTCAATTTCTCCATCTCTAATTATAATTCCTGCTTCATAGGGTTGGTGTGAGGCCATTTGACTGGGCCTCCATTTCTGACCACCGCTGGAGTCTGCTCCGACAGTAGTCTGTCTGTCTGTCTCCCTCTCCCTCTGACCCAACCAGCCGCCTCCTGGTCTGCTCTTTTCTAGGAGGTTTGGGTGGACCCACCCCTAGTGGGTGTTCCTCAACCTACCCCCAGGCAACCCCTGGACTGTGGTGTCTGTCCCAGATGCATGCTGATTTTAGCCCAGGTCATTCAGGCCAGTCTCCTGTTCGCAGAGGGACAGAGAGGGCCTGGCGTCCACCCTTGCAGGTGTCCAAGTGGCCACAGACAAATCCTGAGGCAGCCTGACTTTCTGCAAGTCACCACATCCCGCCCTCTGCCCTCAGGCTCAAAGCATCTTCACTCAGCTGGTGACGCTCCTAGAGATGACCAGGGAGACAGCCAGGCACGGGGTCCAGGCTCTCTGGGGGGAAGGGCGCTGGCTTCCCAAGGCTGCTAATTTTTAGCTGGCTTTTGTGTGATGTGACGATACATTCAGAGATGAACTTTTACTCGGATTCCCCTGGACAAAACAACAACTCTGATCATGAAAACCTTGCTTCAAGTTATTGCTTCTGTACATTTGAATTATGTTCCGTTTTGGAAAACTACAGTCGTTTTTAGACACAGCAGAGTTGACGCATTTTTTCCTTTTCCTCCCTCTCTCTTCCGAGCATGCACCGTAGTGATACTGTGAAGTCTGCAGTGCAAAGACCTCCCTCTGGGGTGTGGCTGCCAGGGGTGCTGTGCCTGGGGGTCTGGCTGTGCAGGAGGCCGAGGCAGGGGGCTTCTTGGCTGGCCTCTCTGCTCCCGTCTCTGATGCACTGATGCGTTTGCCTGGGACACGAGACTGTGGACGAAACGGGACCAACCCTTCTCAGGAAGAGCTGAGAAGCACCAAAGAGAAGGCCCTGCTCCCTTAGAAGGTTTTCAGATTAAGCAAAAGTGAGCACAACACGATGGGGGAGACGGCTTGTGTTTTTTTCGGAGCGTTCAGTCACAATTTATCATTATCCAATTCTTCTTCCCTTGGGTTTTGTGTCTCACACATTTTTTTATCCTGATCTGACAGCTAAATGAGGAATCACACTGCCTACGTTATCTGTTTTGTTCAGGAATTAATCCGCTCGTCAAACACGGGCTGCCGAATGGTTAGCGTGAGCCGAGACCGGCTCCGCTGGTCCCTGGGCAGTCCCGGTGTCAAGGGCCTTTCCAGCCGGCCCGCCCAGGCAAGGGGGCCTGCCGGGGACACGCAAGATTCTCGAGAGGCTCCGGAGGTCCCTGAGCACTGGCCAGGCTCCTTGGCCAGAGGACTCTCTGGGCTGCTTCTGCCCAGTCCCTGGTCGAGTGCAGGGGTCATTAGATATAAAGTCGGTAACTGGAGGTCATGCTATCCTACGTCTGCCTCTGGAGGCTTTGAGAAGAGGGGCATGGGCCCCTGACCTCGCTGAAGGGGTTCATTCAGCGACAGTGTCCTCCTGGGAAATCCTGGGGGTACATAACCCCCCCCACCGCGGCTGCCTATGTTGCCACCTCAGCGGGTGTCTGGGAACTGGGTCAAATTTAGCCCAGAAGGAGAGGAAATGAGAGGAAAGCATAGGGCCTTTGGGGGGGCATCTGTCTTTCAATGTGACCCAAGTTTCTTCGCACTGTCCCTCCTCCTCCCCTTGCTCCTCTCTTCTCTTATTTCACTTTCCATCCCTTCCTTTCCCCGTCCTGTCCTTTCTCCTCCCTGCTTGTTCTCCCTTCCTTTTTCCCTCCTCCCTCAATTTTTGTTCTCTGCTGAAGTGAGGAACAAGATCCCATGGAGAGTCAGACCGACCTGGTCTCTGCAGCCAGATGATTGCAAGTGGGGTGGGTTCTGGCAGGGAGGGCCCAGGGCGTCCCAGGCTGAAGCACCGGCTGCACGAGGCCCGGACGGACCGGCAGGCCCGGGACAGAGAGAGCCCAGGCAGAGGCGTGCTGCCGGGCTCCGTGCGCGCTCCTCCTCCGGTGTGGTTGCTGGACTGACGTCAGCCTCCTCGTAAGGCTGTCAGACGTGAGAGCAGGAGCATGTCTGCTTTGGCTCATCCGTGCAGCCCAGCTCCGAGCGCAGAGCAGGCAGAGGTGCTCACAGGTGTGCCAGGCGCGAGTCCGTGAAGGGCAGAGGAGAGAGGTGGTGGCTGGGAGCTGAGTTGGTGACCCCACTCAAAGTCCCCAGATTCCTCCATGGCTGGCAATTCCCTACCAATAACGGGTGCTCCCCAAATACTCTCGTCTGTAGACATCACCTGAAGCGGCCCGGCTCCTGCAGAGGAGGGGACCGCTGGCCCCGGAGGGAGGTAGCACCGGTGCACCGCGAAGAGCACAGACTCGGCGTCCTGGCCCAGCGCCAGGCTGCTCCCTCTCTGCAGGGGCGAGCGTCAGTTCCCACCTGGGGGAACGCGGACGATCAGAACAGGCTGTGTCTGCAATGGGACGAGGATGAAACCAGATGACGTGTGGCTGGGGCCAGACACACGCCTGCCCATTTATGACAGTTCCAGCTCTGCTTTAAGGGGGGTAGGGCCTGAGAAACATCCAGGGCCCCTGTCCTCTCCTGGCCCCAGAGTGTCCTCGTTGTCCTTCTCTGGCCAGCACAGTGACCTACAGGTCCATGTGTCCTCTCCTTCGTCCAGCTCAGCGAGGTGGGGATTCTGGGGAAGGAGCAGATGGCAGCTGGGGCTGAGTGTGACAGTGATTACGCTCTGAAAGGTGATAATTTATTCTGCTCAGTCTTGCCTGGGAGCTGGAAGGAGAGATCTATTACGTCTGGAAGGCAAGGCTGAGGTGACCTCCCCTCTCCGACCTCTAACAGGCAGCTGGCCCTGGTTCTCCTGGTCCTTGGCTGGAAGAGGGTGGGAAGCAGGTCTGGAAGGACCCCAGGGAGCTGCCCTGTGCGGGGACCTGCGGCAGAAATTGGGGGTGAGGGGTGGGCTGCAGGGTCGGCCACGGGGAGAGGAAGCGGGGACACAGCGGGAGGGCAGGGCCTGGCCAGCCGGGACGGTGGCCCAGGAGCGGTGTTCTCAGTTTCTCTGACTCGGCCGGGCCTTCCGCTCATTAATCTACTCGTCTTCCTCGTGAGTGTCGGATGCCTTCTAAACGGTGGGGAGAAAGATGTAAGACTAATCCCCACTCTAATAAAAACAGCCTCCCGATTAAATATGTATGAACACATATTGATTTGGGGATTAAACAGAAAAGAAAATTGAGCCTGTAATTGAGCCGGGGAACATGTACAGGGTGAGACATGAAATGTACTCCTCCAAACACACCTGCTGGGCCGGGGCCGGGGCCACCAAGGACAGGGAGCAGCGGCCGCCTGGGTGCACCGGAGCGGGAGGTCCCAGGCCAGACTCTGCCAGCTTTTGGAGGAACCTCGCTCTCCTCCCAGTTCTGGGGACTTTCAGGGGATGGTTGTGCTGTCTGTCTGGATAGATTCGTTAGGATGAGGCTTTTGCTGGAGGGCAGCTGGAGAGGCAGACATCCTTCCCGCCCTGAGGGAAAATGGTTTACTGTTCACCTGCTATGGGAAGGGTCTGAGGAAACGGGAGAAGCTGAGCTGGGATTCAGCCCACAGCCTCCGACTCCAAACCCAAGGCTGTGCTTAGGTCAGGCCAGGGCTGGCCCGTCCGATGACAGCAGCGCGTGTAGAGTCATGGAGCCGGGCTTCCTCCAGGTGGGGAAGGCATGGCTTCAGTCCCCCTCACGGACACGTCGTCCGCCTTCTCCTTGGATGTCCTTAGGGCTGGAGAGCTCCTGGTCTTACAAGCGGAGCTGAGAGCTCTTGAAGGAAGGTACGCCTGTCTTCCTAGCATGTCCGCCATCGTTCCACATCTTCTCATTGGGACAGAAATAGGAATCCGGTAAGAATGAACTGGTGATGGTGGGGCACTTCCTGTGCCCCAGGCTCTGCACTGGGCAGTCTCCCACCGTGACCTGTCAGCTTCCCAGGACACTGGGACATCGATTTGATGATTTCTCCTCTCTAGCCTAGAAAACAGGCTCAGAGGTTTTAAGTAATTTGATCATCATCACCATCATCATCATCATCATTATCATAATAGACACCATTTATTAAACACCTACTATGTGTCAGGTGTTTCACACACGTGCCAATCCTCACACCCGCCCTGAAAAGTGGCCATATTTTCTGGACCGTGCAGAGAGGAGGCCGAGGCGCAGAGCCTAGACCGTGGCCATTGCTGGGCGCAGCCGGCCGCAGCGTGCTTGGCCCTGCCCTGCCTGGCTCCATCCTGGGACCTGTGGCCTCCTGGTTTCTTGCTGTTGGCTCCTCAGGATCCCAACCCCAGCCCCGTGTGGGCCGACCCGGATGCCCCTCTGTCCTTGAGCCTGACTCCAGCTGCTCGGGTCCCTGTGTGCTCCCCTCCCCTGACATCTGTGGGGCCTCCTCCTCCTGTCCCAGCCACACCCCTTCCCCTCTGCCCCTCGCTGCTGCTCCCCACCCCCTGCCCTGATACCTCGTAGGGTCTGCTTTCCCCACAGCTCTGGGCCCCCCTTCCTCAAGGGGCACCGCACTTGACGGTGTCCAGAGAAATCTCACATTTGTTATCTCACAAGGTCCAGGATGACTGATAGCCCATGTGACAGGTAGAGAAATGGTGTAAGTGAGGCAATTTCCTCCAAACCAGAGCTAGTGAGTGACATTGCTGGGTATATCTGCCCGGTGACATTGCTTCTGCCCCAAGAATAGGTCCCTTTTCAGGGCCCTTTCAGGACACACTGAGGCTGCGTGATGAGCGGAAGAGTATAGGGCTTTGCCACCCCAGGCAGACTATGTCAACGCTCTGAGTCATAATTTTTTCAGGCTTAGCTTGACCCTGTCTCTGGGGCTGGAGCCAGAACCCATCAGGGCATACCTTTGAGAGGTGCCCCCAGGACTCAGGGTTTGCCCATATGGCTAATTAGCAGAGATAGCTACCCCCTTGGCGTGGCCCTGGGAGAGAAGAGGGAGGGAGGCATCAGCGGTGGAGTGGAGGGACAGGGGTGTCCCAGGCCCTGTGGCAGTGCCCTGCTCATTGAGACCCATGGGGACCGCTGAGAGCCCACGGGCCCCCAGCTGCAGCTGCCTCCATCCTGTGGTTATTAAAGCAATGACTTAATTTTAGTAAGAGTCTGAAGAGTTCTTCAGGAAGCTGCTGCCACCACTCCGTCCCTGATTAAAAGAATGAATCAGGCAGGATCCAGCTCCCCCCTGGCGAGGCTGGGAACCGGAGCGCCGGGCTGCGTTCCCTCTGTGGGCGCCAGTGTCTGCAGAGGGGACCCGGACTTTTACCAGGAGAGATCGGGTCCTGCCTCCTGGCTCCGCTGCTGACCTGCTGCAGGACGGGGGTGGGGGTGTCTCTCTGAGGCCCTTTCCTCCTCTGTGAAATGAGCATAATACCTGGCTCAGGCTCCGTGGGATCACGTGAAGGGGGACATAGGGACATGCACAGCCCGCGCCCGGCTCCTGAGTGGGTAGGATGAGAACCCAGGTGGTGTCGTCCTAGACACCGGTTTTCTTTTTCTTGCCTATAAAGCTTATTTCTGTGCACCTGTTAGAGGCAGGCATTGATTCAGTCCCGGGCTCTGAGCCCAGTCTAGGAACTGTCATGACCCCAGCATTCAGGCTATGGAAAGCTTAGCCCCCGGATCCTCCCAGGAGATCTGTAGAATCTTGGGACTGTGAACTCCAAACACAACTGGGACCCTCGAGGGGTCATTCTGTCCATGGCTTACTCCCCTGCCTCACACCCCTGCAGACAGAGAACTCAGGGTGTTACTCCCCTCTTTCTTCTGCATCCCCTGGTTGGAGGAAGAAACCAGGGGCAGGCTTTCCAACCAGCTCCCCCATTTCCCAGCCTGGCCAAGGCAGGTGTGGAGAGGGCTTCTGCCCCCTCAGGCCACCTGTCCTGCAGGAAAGCCTTGGGCACCTTCTGATTTCTCAGGGCCGCCGTCTGGGGAAGGGAAACCGGATCTGTCACATTCAGGATGGCCCCGTGTGCCACACACATGGGCTTGCCCCCTGCCGGCCGCCCAGGTTAGTGCCCAGGACATGCCCTTAGCTCCCCCTGCCCTCCAAGCACCCTCTCAAAATGCTCTGGGAGGCGTCTGATCCAGGCTGTCAGGAGCAAGCCTGCCCCACCACCTCCCTGTGGATGGGGGTGACGGGTCCCAGTGGGATTTGGTCACTCTCATGCGAGTATTTCCCAGTATTGGATCACGCTCAGCTGAAATCCAAACCTCTCTGTGACCTTCCAGGTTCGAGGGCTGGATGTTTTCATCTGCAGCCAGGCTCCAGTCCTCGCCGCCCTGTCCCAGGTCTCAGCAGGGTAGCCCACACGAATGTGCTCTGGCTCTGGGGTGGCCTTGGCCATGGGTGTCGCCAGCAGGAGGCTGGAGAGAGGGCGGAGAGCGAGGTTGATGCCTGGGGCCCTGGAGGAAAGGGTGCTGTCAGAGCCCGGTGACCACTGGGTGCAGCAGCGCGGAAGGCTCGCAGCCTCCAGAAACAGGCAACAAGACATGGGCGAAGCAGAGAAGAAATACCTGGACCCCTCTTGCCTGGTGCCCCCTTTCCTGCGGGGTTTCCTGTGTGTGAGCCCAGCTAGAACCAGCAGCAAGGGGGCGTTGGATACATCCCACAGGGCTCGGTCCCCCAGAGCACAGAGCAGATCAGGGGTGGGAAGAACGGAACCGAGGTCGGAGAAGAAACAGAAATCCCAGCCCATCTTTGTTGTGCTTATCACCACCTGAAATATTCTGATTTCTTTGGTTGTCTGGTGGGTTTCTGGCTTGCTCCTCCACTGAGATGCTAGCTCCACAAGCGGAGGGACCTTGCAGCTCGGCCACTGTGGTATCCCCAGTGCTGGGCATGGTGCCTGGCACTGGGCACGTCCTCACTTACGCTGTTAAATGAAAGACTTGGGGAAGAATGAGAATCTGCACAAGGCTTGAGGTTCAGCGCCGCTGCCCTGTTGCTCAGGGCTTCCTGGGCCATCTTGGCCCTCCCTGGGTTCAGGCTGGGCGTGGGCACCCCAGGGAGGGACGGTGTGAGGGTGGATTCTGCCAGAGTGGAGCCTGACATTGGCCCACAGGCTTCATGGCCACGGTAGCCGTGCAGGGATTAGGTCTGGTGGGTGGGAACCCCAAGCTCCACTTTCCCCCCTGTCCTGGGTGCTGAGCTACTGGCCCCACTTTGGAAGGACAGCGGAGAGTGGACACCTGAACTTTGGGAAGCTCCAGCTTGGTGGGAGGGTCCTGGCATGGACAAGGCGACCCTCCTTTGCTTTCTTTCCTGCCGTAAAGCCAGAGGCTGAAAGGGGAAGAGAGAAAGCAGGACGCACAAGGGGTTGGTTCTTCCATTTGGATCAGAGGACTCGTTTCCTTCGTACCTGTGGTCACTGATGTCCTGAGCAGGCCCCGGGGGCAGAGCTGGGAGGAGCCCTCACCCAGGTCGGGTCCTGTCACTCAGTGTGCCTGGTGCCCTGTCATTCGCTCACTTCATCCATTCATTTCCTTATCAGCTATTCATTGAGCAGCTACTATGTATTAAGCCCTGGAGAGAAACACAAACGTAGCATGGGCTTGCCTCTCTGCGCATTGCACATGTGTCCAGGGCCCTGGCCCTTCTAACACAACAATGTGCTTGCTGAAACCTAACCTAACTGAACAGTGGGCCTGCTGTGGGCATTTTCCTGCATTGCTGAATCATAACAGCTCCACATGGAAACCTCGTGGGCAGTGTCCTCATGACTCAGTGAACCCCAGCACCGCCAGTGCTTACTTTATCTACCCTGTACTCTCACCCCCGGTGCCCTCCCGGTGCACCCCTCATTCCTGCTCCACCTTGGCCAGGAGCATCTCCCAGGACCTGGACACGCACGTTCTCTACACTGTTCAGTCCACCAGGGGGAAGTGACTCAGTTCACTTCCCAAACGTACAGGAAAACAATGTCTCTGGTTGCTGGTGGCAATAGAAGGGGACAGAAGAAGGCCAGTAGCTGGCTCAGTACAAACAGAAGGCAAAGCCCAAATGCTCTTGGAGCAGGAGGAGACTTTGCAAAGTGGCTGCATCTCCTTGCGGATGAAGTATGAGGCAGAGCATATGCTGAGAGCCATTTGTGCCCAGGAGGGTTGGCTGCCCAGTGGCTCCCAGCCGCTTGCTGCAGCCCAGTGCTCCAGCCCCCACCACTCCGGGAGTCCCCTGAGGGCGGGCTCCCGGCCCCTCAGCAGACCTTGGCAAGCCCACAGCCCCTCCCTCCTCTGGGCTCTTCCCATGAGAAGAGGGTGCACACAGTAGGTGCTCAACCTGTGTGGCAGACTGATTGCTTCTGCCTGCCCTGGTCCCCTGAAGGAGTTGGGGAGACCAAGTCCATTCCTGGCACTCCCCAGAGAGGGGAGCTGAGCATGGAGCGCCAGGTGGGTTCACGCCACATCGTGGGGAGAAAGCGCAGAGCCAGGGCTGGACCCCGAGTCCATTCACCTCCAGCCCAGGGCTCAAAATAACACGGAGGAGCAAAAGGCTTCATTTCTCCTCGGTGCCTTCCAAATCTTTAATTTTAATTGTATCGTTTCGGGCAAGCCCCATAACTGAGCCTCTGCTTTCTCATCTGTAAAATGAGACAGGTGTGCTCAGCTGGCAGCTTCGGTGCCCAGTGAGCCTGGCCCGGTGCTTCTCACAGAAAACGCACAACAAGGAGTGACGGATGTATCTTCCCTGATGAATCTCTGAAGCTCCAGCAACACACTCCCGGCAGCTGGGACCTCAGGATCAAGATGTTAAAGAAGAAAAGTCACGCACTCAATTGAATCTGTGCATCGGTCAATGTGACCGCCACACTCCTAAACAGCTGGGGTGGGGCCCCCAGAGTCCTTCGTTCTGACTTGAGATCCCCACTCTCCAGTGACATTGGAGCAGGCACCTTCCCTTGTCCCCCCATCTGTCCCCTCCTCCCACTCCTTGCCCTGCAACCTCTGGCCTGTTAGTCAAGATTTTTTTTTTTTTTTTTATTTCAACTGATAAAACTCCAATGCCAACGGGCTTAAGCATATAAGGCAATTTATTGGCCATGGCAGCTCCATTCTTCCTGTCGCTCAGGAAGAAAATTCTTTGTGTCATTCTTTTTTTTTTTTTTTATCCTCACCCGAGGACATTTTTCCATTTTTTGTTCAGGTAGAGTGGGAGGGAGAGAGAGGAACAGAGAGAGAGAGAGAGAAACATCGATGTGAAGGGACACATCGAGTGGCTGCCACCCGCACAGCCAACCAGGGCCGGGGACAAACTGCAACCGAGGTACATGCCCTTAGCGGGAACCGAACCCGGGTCTCTCAGGACCGCAGGCTGACGCTCTAACCGCTGAACCAAACCGGCCAGGGCCTCTTTGTGTCATTCTTGACGCCTCTCTTCCTCATAACCCGCCTTCGACCCATTAGCAAATGCCATCGGATCCATCTTCAGAATACACCCGAGATCCACACTCTTACCCCCACGTCCATTGCCACCCTTCTGGTACAAGGCACCGTCACCTCTCACCCAGGCTGCTGCCATAGCCCCTAGCGGGTCTCCCTGCAGTTAGCCTCCATGAGCACCAGGAGCCGTCGTTTTAGAGCGGAAGTCTGCTCACATCATGCCTTTGCTCACAAAACTCCACGGGCTCTCCACTTCCCTGGCCTCCTCGTCCACTGCCCCTCCCTCCATCTCCGGGAACATGGCAAACACATGCCAGCCTCAGAGCATCCATAGTTACCACTCCCGTGGCATGGAACACTGTTCCTTCAAGTATTGGTGTAACGCACTGCAGGCTTTGCTCAAAGATCACCTTCTTGAAGAGGATTCCTGAACATCAGATCCAAACGTAGTGCACCCTGTTCTGTTGTTCTTCTCCCGTTCATCACCACCCGACGTGCTAGTTTAGTGTATGAGCTTCTGTACTAGAGCGAAGCCTTTATGCGAGCAGGCACGCTGTCAGCGCCTGGCACATAGTAGGTGCTCATTAAAAATGCTTGAATGCATGGATGAATAAATGTCAGGTACTGCACGAGGTGCTGGGAATACAGGATGAACAAAGCAGAGTGGTCCAAGACCTTTATAGCTTGCTACGCCATGGAGATGATAGATACTAAATAATAACTCAAATGATTAATGATTTAATTACTACTAGAAATGTGCTACAGGGAACAGCACAGGCTGATAGAACAGCGAATTAACCAAGGGCCCCAAAGGAGAGGAGAAGGTGTAGGGAGAAGGTATATCAGGGAGGGCTTCCTTGAGGAGGTGGTATTTTGGGGAGTTGTAGCAGTGAATAGTGATGGGGAAAGCACTTCAGGGTGAAAGAAGACAGTGTTTAAAATCTCTGATAGGAAAAAAAAAAAAATCAGTGCTTTTTGGAGCACTGGGAAGCCAGGGGTCAGAGCAGAGTGGAAGGGAAGGGGGTTGGAGGGAGAAGGAGCTCAGGAACGGAGCAAGGCTATGGGATCCCTGAAAATAGGAGCTCCTGCTCTTGCTTCATAAACTCCCAGCCCAAGCCCAGGCCTGGCACGTTGCTGGCAGTGGGGTGCAATGCGAAGAGCACTTGACAAGGAGTCTGGTAGACCCAGAGCCCAACACTTGCTTGCTGTGTGTCCTTGTGCAAATCTCATTGCTTCTCTGAGCCTATGTGTCCGCCATCTGCTGATACAGGGATCAATGATGGCATGGTTCCCCTCCAGAACCTGTTCTATGTCAGGTGGGGCCCATGCGGCTAGACAGGTGACCAGCAGTGCAGGTGGGAGGCTGGTTCCTGAGGCTGCCATTGCTGCTGCAGCCCCAGGACCTGAGGCTCCTGGAGACACTTGGAACTTAGGAAATTTCCTTTCCCGGACACCTTCTAGGACAGGAGCCACAATCCTTTGTCAGGGCGGGGGCTTCCCCATTGTAGACAGAGTCAGAAAGAACAAAACACCCTTCAGCTCAAGTAACCTCGGATCCGTCTCGTTCTCTGTGGCTTAGACAGTCAGGGGACCGCATCACATTCGGCCCCTTCCCATGTTCCCCAGGGGGATCTGCCCAAGTGTGCAGCCGCCTTGGACACGGTTTGCGTCCCCTGCCGAAAGCGTGATGCTTCCAGCGAAATGAGATGTTCGCCTCTTGCAAGGCTCGGTCATAAAGGATGGTGATGACAGTCTTGAAGCAATAGGTCATGTTGATATTTTCACATTAGTTTTCTATTCTTATTACATTTTGATGGATGGAGAGAGTAGGGATTTTATTGTAATCTCATTCCTGTCTTAAACTGCTAATTCATGCCTGAGTTCCCCCTTCCATTTTGTTTCTACAGATTCAGTCAAGGGCTGATGGGATGAAGATTTAATATGCAGCTGCAAGAAGAAGCACACCACCAGGAAAACGTTAGCTGGGGAGCAGCGTTTTTAAGAGAACAGTCTAATCAAGTCATTTTGTTATGAAAGTGCCTTGTTACCCCGCAGGCTGGGCACCCGGTTTATAATAGCAGTAACGACGTAACAATAAAACAATATCGTACATTCATATGGCTCTTTTCATTTTTCAAAGTGATCCGTTCCAATGCGTTCTGTTTCTCTAATCCCCCATGGGCTGGGAGGGTACACTTATTCCGCTTTTATAGATGCAGAAACTGAGACTCAGAGAAGGGAAGTGACTTAAGGCAGAGCCTCTCAAACCTGGGAGCTGCACCGCCAGGCGGTCGGTCTGCGCACCCTCAGGCTCCCAGGGGCTGGCGCTTGGGGGAGCAAAGGTCTGATGACATTTGTAAATGGGTGTGTGTTGTTTGGTCTTCTCATAGATTCCGTGGCTTCCTTTTAACTGCCCTCCTGGTGACTGTGCACTTTGGCAGCTGACGCCTCCCCCTCACCCCCTCACCCCCTCACCCTTTCTGCAGGATCCTCACGTGTTCAGGGGGTTCCCCTCCCCCTCCCCCTCCCCAGGGTGTCCTGGCATACATCATTTTGTCTCGCCCACCTCCTCCCCCTCTGCCTTTGGTTTTTCTTTGCCCCAGGGGTGAGCCTGTGGGTGTCTCCTATCAGCCCTGCTGACAAACCCCTGCTGGTCCTAGACTCTCCTGCTGCCTCTCTGCTTGACAACCCCCCCCCCCACCCAGGAGCTCTCAGCAGGCCCCTGGCTCACGCCTTGGCGATTGGGGCCAAAGAGTGTGTGTGTGTGTGTGCGCCTGTGAGGCGGGGCAGGGTCCCATGGTTGCAGAGAACCAAGGAGCAGTGTGGTGGCTGGAAGATGCCCTTTAAATCAGGGACCTAGATAGACACAGACATAGGACTCCCGGGGCCTGCAGGGCTTTCTGTGTGCACAGCCCTCTACAGTTACAAAGTGCCCTGGCAGCCATGCCCCACCCCACCCAAGGAGGTCCCTTTTGGGACAGATGAAGAAACTGAGGCCCCCAAATTTCCATGACCTTGCCCAAGGTCACGAGCCACTCTGGGCAGGGCCTGAGCTCCAAGCCAGGTCTTCCAAGCCCAAGTCCAATGCCATCAGTAGAGTGTATACCCGGGCAGCTCTTTCTCGGGAGCATTTTGCCTTTTCCTACATCTTGCACCAGTAGTGGAAGTCACACTGCAAAATCCTCCCCGGCTGCTTCCTGCCAGCCTGCGGCATGTAGTGTGAGCTGCGTAAATGTTAGCTGAGTACATGGATGGCTGGGCACGAGGCGTGTGGCACGGAACCCCGGATTCCTCAGCTCTCCGCCTCTCCTGCAGTCTGCTCCTGCACCCTCACTTCCCCTGCACAGCCTCCTTCCTCCTGCTGCGGCCTCCGCTTCTCGTTTTCTTCCCCCTTGTCTCTTTCTCTCTTTTCAGAGAATGAAAATTACTGGACTTGGCATTATCTGCTGGTTTCCATGGTAATAAAATCTGTTTCCGATAATGGCCCTTCCCTGGCTGTGGTTAGTTTTGGTAATTTTAGCAACACTGTTGCACAAGCCACCTGCATTTCAATACCAGGCAAGCTGGATTCGACTGCCGCTCTCAGGTTGAATAGAAAGAAGGGAAAGTGCTTGCTCTAAAATTTCTAGGCTGGATAAATGCTCAGGCAGAAAAGTGAAAGTAATGTAAACCCCGCAGGCTTGAACGTGTGCGCAGCTTAAGACTCGAGTGTGATCATGTCACTTTCCGGGCCTCGCACCTTTCTTACACACGACCGTGATCTGCAGGAGGGTCCGGACTCTCCCGCTGTGATGGGGCCAGCCCCCCCTCACGTAGGCTGGCTCATCTCCGGCCTCTCACTCGCTAAGGCTCCGGCCATAACATCTTGTGCCTTGCCTTTGAGTTTTTGCCTATATTGTTCCACCTGCCTACAATGCCTTTCCTCCCTTGACTGCCTGGTGAGCTCCTATTCAGACTTCAAGAGTCTGTCCAAGCATGCCTGCATCCCATCTCAAGGTCTTCCTTCTTTATGCTCCTTGTAACTTACACAGTTTTCTATTATACAGATGTATCTTATCATATTGGCTTTTTTGTTTACCTGTCTTTCTCTTTGGTGTCCTAGCGAGCTCTCCGAGACCAGGGATGTTGGTTGGGTTCACCTGTGTGGTTCCTGGGCTTGGCACAGAACATGCATTCACTGGATAAAAATGTGCACAGAGTAACAGCCACCGCGAATGGCTCACTTGCTCTATGTGCCAGGCCCTTGGCTGAACACTAAGTGCATCTTCTCACTGTTCCTCATGCGTCCTATGAGAGAGGCACTATTATGCCCCCCACTTTACAGATGGGGAAACTGAGGCTCAGAGGGGTCAAGATGCTCACCCCAAATGAGCAGGTTGGTTAATGGAATGGATATTACTTCAGCGACTGCACAGATGCATGAATTCAGGTGGAAAATCTGATTGCCTGGCACTGAGCTCAGGGCCTCCTCTAGAATCTGTAGGAAGATCGCCCTGGAAATCTTTCAGGAGCTGTGAGGGCTTTGGCTGCAGGCGGAAGGGGCTCTTGTTTACGTCTGGTCGGGGCAGGGGGCAGGGAGGAGAGGGGTGAGGGCTGGAAGGAGGGAGGACAGGAGCGCAGACGTGAAGGAGAAGCACACACAGACTTTGCTGATGCTGTGAACTTCTGGGGAAGAGTGTCGGGAAGACCTGGGAAAGGATGACCAGAGCCTGGAGCAGCCCAGCCTGAGAGTAGGTTTGCATCTCAGCCTTGATCGGGCCTCGACTCCTCTGGAGGTGCTGGGGAAGGTTTGATGTGTGTCTGGGCCCATGAAAGATTTGAGGCAAATGAGCGTCTCCAGGCTGCTGGGGAAGAGACAGAGTCAGGGAGAGTCAGGGAGGGGACCTCTCAGCTTCTGTCTGCTGGCAGCCATCGCGGGCCGGCTGTGCTCTGATTCACGTGAAGCCCAGCCCCCGGCTCCCCCAGGGCGGGCTCTGCGGGGCTGTACGTGGAGTTGAAGCAATTCTAAAGAAGCCCTTAGTGGGGCCTGAGCCCACGAGGCATGCAGTGGGGGGCCGTTGGGTTTCTTAAGCAAGTTGCTGCCTCCTCCCCGCTAATCCCTTCTAGTCCTGTGGGATTGTGGCTGGATTTGCTGCAAAGCACAGAGCCCAGGGCCAGGCAGAGCCCTAGGCTCAATGCCCCCTGTTCAGGAGGGGCCTGCGGGCCTTTTCACGATCAAGGCCTGCGGGAGGCCGAGGGCAGTGGAGGTGACTCCTGCCCAGCCTCTGGCTTCATGAGGCACCTCCCTTATCACAGAAATGAGGGCACCTGGCATAATAACGCAGAGCAGTTGCTGTTCCGTCCTCATTTGCCTTCACGTAAAATTGAGGAAACTGACTTCAGAGGCTCCAGAAAGAGGGACGACAGGAGGCGAATATTACTAACAGCAGCCAACGCTCACATAGCACTTACTGCCTGACCGTGAAGTCCGTCCTAATGTTAGTCCCATTTTACAGATCAGAAAGCTAAGGCCCAGAGAGGTTAAGTAATATAAGCAAAGTCTCACACACATGGAGTGGACCCAGGATCTGAATCCAGGAATACCCTCTTTTAATGACCAAGAAAGGAATGATTGACAGGGACATGGCCGGGACCTGGAAGAGCATTTCCTCCTTTCTGCATTTGATCAATAAACACATGTGAGCACCTTCCATGGACCAGCGTGGGCTCTGCGGCGGTGATGGGAGGGTAGGGTCACCGAGGAGGAGAGGCTGGTTCCAGCCTCTAAGGATGCCTACTGGGCTCTCATGCCTTTTGGAGAAGTCTGATGGGGCTGGGAACCCAGTGATGACCACAGTCGGGTTTTGGGATCAGAGACCAGGGTTTGACCCCCAGCTCAGCCACTTTCTACTTGCATGGTCTTCAGCAAGAGACCTGGATGCCTCCTAGCTCAGGTCTACTTCTGCCAAATGGGAAGCACATATTTCATATCGACTGTCCTGCAGGCCCACCTGTGTTCCCAAGAGATGATAAATGGCTTAATGTTTTACAAATGTACAGATGTCCCCAGAGGAGAGGGGTTTGAAAACATACCCATTCTAGAAGGAACAGCCCACGTTTCCTCAGTGGGGACCTTGACCAGGACCTCTCAGCGGTATACGGCTGTGCTCCTCTTCCTCCACCAAGCCTTCTCCCTGCCGTGCATTGGGACTCGCTTCTCTCTTTGCACACATGATGTCAATAACTATCGAACTGAGATGTGAACTTGGAGATAGGGCAGTTATTGAAACGGCCTCTGGCAGACACGGCCAGTCTGGGACTTCTCAGATTCAATTTCGATCGACTTTTAACTCTGGCATCAAGAAGAACTGCATTAAGTTATTCCTCCTTACTCCCACTTCGCAGAAAGTAAAACTGAGCTACCTGGAAGGCCTGCCCAGCGGGTGGTGGGTTTGAAAGTCTGACTTGCAATACGGGACACATCTCAGGCCTTGCTCAAGCCGGGAGCTTTCCCAGGGAGCCGCTGACTCAAGCTAGGATGGTCCTCTGCTTGCCCCAGGGATCCAGAGGAGCCAGATGCTGCCCCCGCCTCTCCCAAGGCCCCTCTCCTGAGCCGCGCCTTCCTTCTCTTGGTCCATGTGGCAAATGCTCTGAAATGGTCTGCCTGACCCCCTTTCAAAGTGGCACCTCCATAGCACACAGGCCAGAGCTACAAGGGCATCCTAGTACAAGAGGGGAAACTGAGGCCCAAAGAAGGGGAAGGAGCTTTGCCCGAGGTCACCCTCTTAGCATCTTCACTGAGTCCATGTCTCTTGTTGATTTCCACGCTGATCCTTATGGAAGGACCACTGCTCCCGAAATCCTCTTCCTATCAGGTAGTAACTGTCTTGTTTAAATGGTCTCTAGGATTAGTCAAACAATCAGAGATCACAGCCAACAGCCGACCTGTTCCCTCATTACAGGGTGCCTATAATTAATATTTATAAAGTGAAAGGGTGCTTGTCTTTCTTTGCTGAAAAGGAATTCAGTATTTCTAGTCGGCGGCTGCAAACAGACAGCCTCTTGTTACCTATCAGGAAAACAGAGCTGGACTCCTGCAGCCGCGCTTGTAATCGCAGAGAACAGAGCCAGGGAGGGGCAGGCCGGGACAGACCTGGGGTGAGCGTGCAGGGTGAGGGGAAGGGGAGAGAGGCTGGGAGAGAGAGATAGATACAGGGAGTGATAGAGCCACAAGGACACAGAGAAAGGAGACATTGAAAAACATGAGCAAGAAAGAAAGACTGCATAACCCCAGAGAGAGAAGGGGATTTGCCAGGAGACCCAGGTGGAGGGGGTGGGGGGAAGAGACAGGGATAAGGGGGGAGATGGGGAGAGAGACGCACAGACAGAAAGAGACACAGAAAGGTTCAGAGAAGGAGAAAAGATAGAAAAAAAGAAAGAGACAGAGGAAAGAAGAAAGCAAGAGAACAGGAGAGATAAAGACTGCAGAAGACAGAGAGCAAGAAGATGAAGGCAGAACATCCAGAGAAAGACAGAGATGGCAAAGTGACCAGAGAGAAAAGCAGAGACAACCCAGGGACTGGCTGGGAGGCAAAGGTGGTCAGAGACCTGGGCCATCTGCCATTGCGTAGGTGGTACCTCTAGGAGCTGCCCCCTCCCCAAGCACAGATTTAGTTTATGGTAGGTGTCCCCTGCCAAGGGGTGCGCTGGGCATGGTGTTGAATGGATAAGCAAAGGAGTCAATTCCAGCCTCCAAACGCTTGCCTATGCTCTCCCACTGGTGACCAGCAGGGGGCAGTGGAAGGAGCACTGATCCGGGAGCCAGGAAATTGGCTCCTGACTGGGCCTCTGAGATGTTGACTTGGGCAAGTCCATTTACTTCTGCTTGCCTCAGTTTCCCCATATGTTAGGTGAGTCATACCTCAGTTTTCCTATATGCTAGATGAGGACTGGTTCCAGACGGTCTCTCAGGGTCTCTCCAGGCCTAGATTCCATGACTTCAGACCTCAACTCCCTCCTGTCCTGCGCCCAACCCAGATGGGCCCCTCACATCCCCATTCCCCCAGCCAGCCTCCTGGGCTCACCTGGGCTGTGGGGCCCGCCCTGCCGGCAGGACAGAGCTTCCGGGCTGCCTGCGGCCTTTGATTTGCATATCAGAACTCAGGGAGGGTTTTTAGCAGTTCATGTCCCCGGGCTGGGCCGCTGGAGGGGAGGCAGCAGCAGCAAAGAGGCAGCCTTGAACGTGGCTCTCAGGAGCCGTGAACTTGGCCCCGGGAAAGCGGAGGCCGCATGGTTATTCATGAGGCCGAGGCGAAGGCAGCCGGTTCTCCGGGAAGGGTGAAGGGGGCAGGACGGAGAATCTGGGAGCTGCCAGAGCTAAAGAAAAACCGGAGCCATGGGAGGGAGAGGCTTAAACCAGCTTCGGCAGCCCCTTTAACTTACAGATAGGGAAAAGCACTACATAACAAACCACCTCCCCAAAACTCCATGGCTTAAAACAGCAGTGATTTATGGTCATAGATTTGGGGCTCAGCTGATGTGGGCTGAGCTGGGCTCTCCTGTCCCCGAGTCTCTCCTCGTGACCCAGGGGGCTAGCCTGGGCATAGCCTTCTCGGGGCTGTAACACAGAAGAGAGCGAGCAGAAACCCACGAGGCCCCTGGAAGCCCAGGACTGAGGCCGCAGACCCCCACTGCCGCCTCATTCTACCGGCTGAAGCAAGTCACACGGCCAAGCTCAGATGAAGAGGGGGACGCACCTTGCCCACAGGGACGGGGCACTGCAGGCTTCAGGCCGAGAGCATGAATACAGGCAGAGGCAATGAGGTGATCTATCCAAAGCACCTACTATGTGCCAGGCACTGATCCCAGAGCCTGGGATTCACTGTAGGCGGGACAGTTAAAGTGACCATTCACAGAGCTTACGATAAACACGTGAACAGATGCACAAACAATAAAGACACAGATCAAGAAATTAACATAAAGGAAATGACAAGGCAATGTGATGGGGAGAAACTGCGGCATCCACTCTGAAGCGATGGTCTGAGACAGCCTCTCTCAGGAGGCGACATTTGGACAGAACCACGGGTAAGAGCAAAGGGATGGAGGAAGAGCACCTCAGACTGAGGATACAGCGGAGTGGACTCCAGATCGGGCTCTCTCCAAGCTGCCCTGTGCCTCGTGGGGAAGGGAGCGTGGGGATTCTTAGGGTGAGCCCTTTTCTCTATTATCATGGCCTCTGCCCTCACCGCCTCAGTCTGGGTGACTAATAGTCCCCCAAACTGGGCTCCCACCTCCCACCTCTCTCCTTCTAATCAATACATCCCCTGTCACAGAGTCCCCTCGTAAACCACAAGTCTGACGGTGTCATGCCCTTGCTCACACCCTGTAAGGGCTCTTGCGAGCCTACACGATGCAGCCCAAGCCCCTGAGCCCCACCTCTGGGCTCTGTACAAACCAGCCCAGCCCCTCTCCGGCCTTACCTCCCACCCCGTCCTCCTTGCTCTTCCTCTCAAGCCAGGTCTCAGTTTTTATGACACTTCCCTCCTGTCTCCTGCCTCTGTGACTTCTGCCTGCGTTGCCTGTTCCTCTTGTCTGTCCTGCTGGTCCTTCAAGACCCAACTCAATACTGACCCCTCTACAGAGCCCTCCCTGATCCCCTCTAGGAGTCAGTCACTCTGTCATCTGGATGCTTTGGTGCCTGCACAGTGTCTACTAGCTCTTGCCACACAGTGTGGAAGCTGTCTGCGGGAAGGGCTGGTGACAGCACGGAGGCCGGGGCCTCCCGTCTCTGCGGTCAGCACTCTTTCTACCACACCAGGCGCTCCGGGATGGGGGCCCGGGATGGGGGCCCGGGATGGCTTTGGGTGCTCTACTCCCAATACCATAGTCTACGTCTGCAACTGGACTGCAATCTCTTCAAGGGCTGGGACCGCATCTTAACCATCTGTGTCCCAGTTGCCATAGGAGGGGTCAGCCAGTGCTTGGTGTGACTGTCCGAAGGCATTGTCATGTTCTGAAGCAGCACCATGAGCAGCCCAGGGGAAACCCTTCAGCCTTTCTCCAGCTGCAGGCAAATCCATGCCCTGCCTCTGTGCTCTGGTCCAGGTGGCCCAGGGTCTCTGGGTGCACAGGACGGAGAGGAACCAGAGGCCTGCCAGGCCCCCACACAAGCACCGGCTGAGGGAGAGATCCACCTGCCTTCCAGTCTGAGGCCACAGGGGTTCCGGCCATGGCCACAGGTGGGCGAGAAGCTGAGTCCCTGCCAGCTTCAGGGACAAAGCTCCCAGCGAGAAGCAGAGCCTGGTACAGAGGGGGCTTCATCATTTGCTGAATGAACCATAGGAAGGTCTGGGAATACTTCTGAACCTCAGAGCTTGGTTCTTAACGTTGACATCAGAATCACCTGGGGAGCCTGTAACACATACCAGAGCCTGGCTCCACTTTGGACAACTGAGTCAGGGTCTGGGGCTCGGGCTCAAGCGGGCATTTGTAGGAGTCCTGTCTTGATTGAGGTGCCCAGGGCTGTAACAGACAACCCTTTAACTCTGAACGGTAATGCAGGGAAAGGATGGCTTGCTCGTGTGAAGTCCTTGCTGCCTGGGGTGGTTATGCCCCACTCAGTCATTCGGGACCTGGCGGATGGAGGCTCTGTCATCATGAGCTCATGGCTTCCAAGGTCACCTGGGCGCCAACAACTAGTCAGCAGATGGAGGATGGCTTGGGAGGGTTTTCGTGGGCCAGCTATAGAGGTGATGTACATGGCTTCCACTCATATTCCACTGGCCAGAGCCCTGCCAAGGGCCCCACCTCTGTGTGGGAAATTGGGAAATCTAGTCCTTGGCAGGGAGGCCACTTCCTGGCCACATTGGGAGGGAGTCATAAACCTTGCTGGCCAGCTGGCCACTCTGTGTCAGCCTCTTGGGGGTGCTGATGTGTAGGCCAGGTTGAAAGCCACTGGTCCCGAGCGTCATGGCTTGGTCAGAACATTGTTCCAGTCTTCCCCCCAGTCTCCAGTGCACGAGCTGCAGACGGACCCCTCCTGGGTGCCCACGCCTTCCAGCATCCTGATGCTTCTCACAGCCTGGCCAGGACCGGTGAGAACCACAAGGGGTCTCTTCCCCTAGGAAGGTCCCACAGGACACCGGGGAGTCACAGGGGAGGGGCTGTAATGGGCGGAGTCAGACCCTGGGGGCCTTAAAGCAGGCCTGGAGGCGTGGCTTCCACTCTGATGTCATCAGAGGTTTGGGAGCAGGCAAGTGACAGGGTGGGAGGGCTCATCTGGTGGGAGGGGTGTGCAGAGCCTGGAGGTGAGACAGCGGCCTGTGTTAAGACGAGGCTCTCTGTATGGTCCTTGCTGGTCTGGGTCCCTCAGTGCCCGGGACAGAGAGGTGGTGCCTAGTCCTGCCTCACCTCCAGCACCCCCGGTCAGGAGCTCACCCCCCACCCTTCCTGATGGCCACCCCGAGACTATACAGAGGAATATATTGTAGTCCCTGGAAGCAGTTCTATAAAATAAATTTCTAATGTATTCTGCCATGAGATGCTGTTGTAAGAACTATTTACAGTCCCCCGAGGGGATGGCTTTGTGGGGAAAACACTCCTTTGTATATACAAGGTCTGATTTGTTTGTAAAGAAAAATCAGTTATAGTTCAATGTATTCACTAATTCATCCAACAAATACTTGCGGAGCTCAGGTCCTAGGCCGGGCGATGGGGACATGCCAGTGGACAGGACAGGTGTGGAATCCCTACCCCATGGACCTGTGGCCTTTCTCCCCTTCGCCGAGAGTCCGAGACGTGTCCCCGTGCAAAGGAGTCTGCCTGTTCCTAAATGCGCCGCGACCAGGCCCTATTTAGGCCGTTTCGAACCTGAGCGGGACACCGGGGTCCTTTCACAGGGACCTAATCTGCCCATGGACACAAAGGGACCTTTGTAGCATGTGGAGTAAACAAGACAATTTCCTCTTGAGAAAGCATCTGTAAGGTATTCAGGCTTAGAAAATTGTGCCCGAAGACGGGGAGAGTCGCAGGACCAGTCTCTGTGCGGGCGATGATTTGTTCACGTCAGATTTAGTAGTCATGGCAGTTTTTTAAAAGAAATAGTGTTTATCGTGTTTCTGATGATAAAAGGAGTGTATACTCTCCATGGAACACGGAGAAATAACCGGCAGTCACATTTTGTTCCTTCTTCCTTCCAGTTTTTCTCCGAATGCTTACATTAAAAAGTCACCGTCAAAACATTACCTTATAAGTATTTCCTCATTTTATGAACATTTACTATAAGCATCCTTTTAAATGACTATCTAGTAATGAAATATATGCTTGGAGCATAATTTACTGACCTAGTTGTCTAGGTGAAGCATTTAGGTTTTTTGTTGATATTCTAAGCAATGCTATGAATACACTCTCATGCACAAAGTTTCGTCTGCTTCTCTGATTATACCCTCAGTATTGACCCCTTTAGAAATTAAGGCACCTGATTAAAAATGGGCAAATGGTCTGAAGGGGGAACTTCACAGGAAGAGATGTGCAGATGGCCAGAAGCTCAGGAAAAGCTGTTCAATGTCATTACTCATCATAGAAGTGCACATTCGAAGCACAATGAGATTCCACTGTATACCCAAAGGGTAAGATTTAAAAGACAGACAGTATCCAGTGTTGGTGCAGATTTGAAGCAGCTGGGCCCCTCACACGTTGCTGGTGCAGTTGAAAATGCCACAGCTGTTTTGGACAATGGTTGTGAAGGAAGTTAAACACACTCCTGTACTATGACCCAGAGATTTCACTTCTAGGCATGGATACTCAAGAAATAAGTGTGTGTCCATGAAAAGACACATACAAGAATATTCATAGCAGCTCTATTAACCATAGCCCCAAACTACAAATAATCTAATTACCAATCAGTAGTTAAATGGATAAATTGTGGTACTTTCATAAAATAAAGTACTATACAGCAACGAAAAAGAAAAAAAACACAGGTACACACAGCCATATGCATGAATCTCACAGGTATTTTGTTGAGTGAAAAAAGCCAGAAAAAGTATTCTGCACGATCTCATTTATATGACGTTCACGAACAGGCAGAAATGAATCAATGCTTATTAAAATCAGAATGGTGGTTACTTCTGGAGGGAGACACAGACTGGAAGGGTGCATGATGGGAGCTCGCAGGGTGCCTGAAATGTTCCTTGTCCTGATCTTGGTGGAGATGGCACGGGTGCAGAGAAGAGTAACACAGTCATAAAGCTGCATAAATGAAAACAGTTTCACTTTATGCCTTACTGTGCAAAGGTTACCTTTGGAAAAAACCTAAGGTGCATCTTCCATGGTATCAGAAGGTTTTACTGCCAGGAATTCAGAAACGCTAGAACCCAGCTTTCCCAGTCACTGACACTCTTCCTCCGAGGACTCAGAAGCGACGCACTGGCATCAACAGCAGAACCAGAACCAAGGACCACTTTCTTCACAGCCACGCGAGGGCCAAAGTCTCCAAATCAGAACTGTGGTGCAAGGCCGAGCTGGGGTGCCTACCAGTCAGGGTTCTCTAGAGAAATACATATATATTAAGAAGTTGATTACAAGGAGTTTGGAATCGGCTCACATAATTATGGAGGCTTCGGGGTTCCATGATCTGCCATCTGCAAGCCGGAGACCCAGGGGAGCTGGTGGTGGGACAGTCTGAGTCCAAAGGGCAGGAGGAGACAATGTCCCAGCTCCAGCAGTAAAGGAGGAAGGGCCAGATTCTTCCTTCCTCCGCCTTTTGTTCTATTCGGGCCCTCAGCGGGTTGAGTGATGCCCATCCACATAAGTAAGGACAAAACATTTTACTGAGTCTGCCCATTCAAATGCTAATCTGTCCAGACACACCCCTAAATAATGCTTAGCCAAATCTTTGGGTACCCTGTGATCCAGTGAAGTTGATACATAACATGAACATCTCAGGGCTGAGGCTAGAGCGGGGCCAAGCACTCCCCTTCTCTTGGGAGCTAGTCTTGAGAGCAGCATCCTTGGGTGTTCACCAACTGCAGCCCCTGCGACGGAAGCAGGGAGTACATCCAGAGCATGCCGTGGCGATGCCGACTTCATGCACCGTGACCCCGTAATGGACGTGGACTGACGGATGCCTCCCTCACACTGATCGGTCAGCTGGTGGCTTCTTCTGTGTGGGGGGGCAGTGGAGAATCATAAGGGATCAGGCAGATGTCTGACAGGGGGTGTGGCTGAAGCATGTCCTTCCATTCCTGCTTCCAAGAAGGGCAAAGGGAACGCACATTTGAAGGGCATGAACACTTTGCCAAATTGTCTTCCAGAAAGAGCCAGTCAGTTCCCACTCTCACCAGCAGCCTGCAGGGACGTGTATCTCGCCACATCTTTGCCAGAACTGAGTGTCTTCATTTTGTCAGGCAGGCTCTGGAGCCTCAAGGCGCTTGCGTTGGACACTGTCTTCAGAACTTGCTTTTTCCTACGTAAGTTGCTTTGACTCTGATGCCTGGCTGAGAGAAACAAAAGTAGTCACTTCTATCCTAGGGGGTTAGGTGTGGGAGGGGGAAAGGCCAAAGCCAGACCTGTGCATGGCCCCGAGGGCAGAGACGGTGCATTGGAGCCCTTGTTGGTGGAGTGCCCCGTCTCTGGGTACCATTCAGGTGGGCATGGACAACCAGAAGGTAGGTGGCTGGGCCCCTCCCAGATCAGGCCGAGATATATTTTCTAATAAGAAGAGACCTGTTTCCACTGGGCTCTGTGCCCACAACAGCCGAAAGATGGTTCCCTTATGACCCATTCCACCCAGGCATCTTGGTGAGAAACCCCCAACAGTAAAGAAATCTGCCCCGGGTCTTATGTCTGCCTCCCTAAAGACCCAGGCTCACCCGAGAGCATTTTTCCCCCTCCAAACCTTTTCTTATGTGATCCACAACCATGGTACCACGGTTATTGCAATTGGCGCTTCTTTGACTACTAGTGAGGTTGAACCTTTCTTCTTCGGTTTATTGGCCATTTGTCTCTCTACTTCTGTAAACTTGCTGTTTCTGTCCTTGACCGATTTCTCCCCTGGGTATTTCCTGATGGCTTTGACTGGCCTCAAGAGCATCCCCGTGGGGTGTTGCCTTCATCAGCACAGGCTTCTTATGAGTGTGCATGGATGTATTTTTGTTGGTGGTGGTAGCACTTGGCGCATTTTGCCTCTCAGTACTTTCCCGGGAAGCTGTGTCAGCCCTGCAATTAGCTCCCTCAATCAGGAGAGCGGCTCATCTGAGATTAGGCAGCTCAGCGGCTGATTGCAGGGAACCGGGAGAGAGCTGGCGGGCAACAATCTCCCTCTTTCTTGCTTTCTCTGTGTCTCTTCCTTTTTCCATTTTAAATAACGGCTGATTGTAAAGAGGGATGATTCACTACTTGAGATTATTTTCTGCAACTTTGTGGGGGGTTCAGAGAAAAGAGCCATCTCCTCCTTTCCCCCTTCTCCTCATCGAGTCCCATATCCATTCTGTTCCTGTTGTTCCTGGAGAAAGGAGAAAAAACAATGCAGCAGGGCCTCCCCGCAGTGCCCAGGGAACCCCCTTCCCAGTTGCAAATATCTTGCTAACCACCCCCTCCCCACCCAGCTCAGTATCTTACAGCTCTTACTGTAAAAAACGCTTCCTGCCATGAATGGTGTGGCTCAGCCGGCTGGGCGTCTGTCGTCCATGCACCGAGGTTGCCAGTTCAATTCTCGGGCAAGGGCACATGCCTGGGTTGCGAGCTTCATTCCCAGTAGGGGGCGTGCACGAGGCAGCCAATTCATGTTTCTCTGTCTCTCATTGATACTTCTCTCTCTCCCTCTCCCTTCCTCTCTCTCTAAAATCAATAAAAATATATTTTTAAAAAGTGCTTCTTATTTCTAACTCCAGTTCCTTTCATTGAATTTTATTTTGTTTGGTCCTGAAGTGTAATGTAGTCCCTGTCTTCTCCGAGCCTTCTGCAATACTGGCCAGCCCTCACTTCCCTCTGACACTCCCTCCCTCCTTCTCGCTGCTTCCCCCCCCCCCCTTCTCCCTCCCACCCTTCTCCCTCCCTTCCTCTCTCCCTCCCTTCCCTTCGCTTTCTCTCCTTCTCCAGCGAATAGTTATTGAGCTTCTACCGTGTGTCATGCATTGTTCTAGGCACGGAGGCTCAACCCTGAACAAACCAGCCGCGGTCCTTGCCCACATGAAGCTTACATTGTAGTTGGGGAACAAAGCAACAACAACAAAAATATACACAGACGTTTATACTGTAATGGCAGGTAGTGACCAATGACAAAAGGCAGACAAGAAGGTAAATAGCAGCAGGGGTGTGGTTTTATGGTGGGCAGCGAAGGCAGGCCTCTCAGGAGGTCACTTAGCAGAGGACTGAATGAGGTGAGGGAAAGGGTCCCGTGGAGACCTGTGGGGCAGAGCATTCCAGATGGGGAGCAACAAGTGCAAAGGCCCTGAGGCAAGAGCTTCCTGGTGTGTCAGGGTTTTCTTATGTGAAGGGCAGAGTTTGGCAGTGAGGCCAGAGATGGGCAAGGATCAGATCGCGCAGGACCTAGCAGGCCCTGATGAAGACTTGGATTTTTATTCTAAACAGGAAGGGAAGCTACTGACAGTTTTTGAGCTGAGGAGTGTCACCATCTGACTTTGGTTGTTACGGCCTCGTCTGGCTGCTCTCTGCTGATAGATTGTGGAGGGGCAAAAGTAAAAGCAGGAAAATAACCCAAATGACCCCCCTCTCTCAGTGAAATAACCTCCTCCCCCCAGCTGACGGCAGGGAGCAAATTCAGCCGGAAGTGTCACCGGCAGTTTGGCAAATGTTCAGCAAGGCAGCGACCAGAAGCCACCAAGGTGTAAGTCCTCTTTTACAAAGAGAGAATTTAAAAGGACAGATTATAAAATTTAGCCCAGTGCTTTTTTTAAAAAAATCATCTACTGATTTTTTTTCCCTCTTTCAGATGTTTTGTTGACCAAATTATATTCTTGACATTTGGGGACCTTCTGTGTTTTCCCAAATGCCGCCTAATAATGCCACAGTGCAATTAAGAATAATTTGTTGGCAGAAATAATGGGAAGTTGTTCAGTTCTACAAAAGAACAAACCTCAGTGCTCTTATTATTTTTATCCCTATTATTGAGGCCATTATTACTGCTAGAAGCATGTGTCAGGCTGAAAGACGCAGGAGGGAAGATGAACACCCGGGAAGAGAAGGGAGGGCGCCTCCGAGGAAGTCAGGACATGTGGACTCAGTCTTCCAGAGTTCAGATTTCACCTGTACCACCTGCTCAGCATGTGACCTTGGACAAGTGACTTGACATCATTAAGCCTTGGTTTCCTCATCTGTAAGTTGGGTGTATTAATCCTACCTACATCATTGGATGGCTGAAGAGTCAGTGAGGTACGATATTTACATTGTTGCTGGAGAGATGGAGCATGGTGTTATTTAGAATTAAGTTTGGTTTCCTGGCTGGTACGGTTCAGTGGTTGAGCATTGACCCATGCACCAAGAGGTCACCGGTTCGATTCTCGGTCAGGGCACATGCCCAGGTTGTGGGCCCAATCCCCTGTGGGGGACATGCAGGAGGTGGCCAATCGATGTTCTCTCTCATGTTCTCTCTCATTGATGTTTTTATCTTTCTCTCCCTCTCCCTACCTATCTCTCTAAAATCAATAAAGGAAAAATATTTTTTTAAAAAAGAATTAAGTTTGGTGGTGACAAACTTAAAAGAACAGTGGCTTAAACAAATAAATGTTGTTCTTTTACCTACAGGTCTGATGGAGGCAATGCAAAGCTGTTGCCAAGTCTACTCCATCAAGTCCTCAGGTATCCGGGCTCTTTTTAGCATCCTGGTCTAAAATACTGGGCAAAGTCCATCCATCTTACTGTCCAGGAAGCAGGATGAAGAAGAGAGGCAAAGAAAGGTCAAGGGACACATGCCAGCTGCCTTTAAGGAAGGCTCACCAAAGCTGTCACATGGCACTTCTACTTATATCTCATTAGCTAGAACTTAGTCACATGGCCATATCTAGCTGCAAGGGATGCTGGAAAATGTAGTTTTTATTTTATTCTGGGAAGACTTCTGTCCAACTGAAAACAGGGATTCTATTACGACAGAAAAAAGGCAGACCGGATATTAGGAGATAAGTGGAGACCTGTTCTATAGATGGCCCTGGAAGAAGGAAAAAGTAGGAAGACCCAGACTGCACCCCAAATATCAGGTTTTGTTTCTCTACCTCTCTCTCTGTTCCATAGCCAGCCAATCACCAATCCCTACTGGCTGTACATTTTAAAATTCTTTCATCCACCCTCTCCCTCTGCCTCCATGGAAATAGCCCCAATTCAGACTTTGTCATTGCTCACTAGGACATTGCAAACACTCCTTATTGCCTCTCTTCTCAACTGTGGTCCTGCTTTTACTAATGAGTTGTCGTGACTGAGATCCAATGGGGTCACCCATTGCCTGAAAGATAAAATCCAACCCTCTGAGCTCAGCCTTTAAGTTCATTCAAAAGGTTCCCAATTACTTGTTGCTTTGCTCATATATCCCTCTTGGCAGCCAAGCAGAATATTTTGCTGTTAGGTGAATAAGCCACATCCTCTGCCTTTGAACCTACTCTTTTCTGCTTGGGAAGCTCATATTCATGCTTTAAAACCCACGTCAAATGTCCCCTCTCCATGAAGCTGTTAGAAGTGTGCCACTCATTTGACGGTTTGCCTTCAAATCCATCCTTTGCCTTTCCACTTCTCTCCTCTATCGTGGGGAGGTGGGGGTAGCTGTCTCCTACAGGCCCTGTTTTCCAGACTCCTGATGAGCTGTCTTCTGGCTGGGTTTGGCTAATGAGAACCACTGGCAGGAGACTGGAGGATGGAAGGGTGACGCTGGAGCATTTCTCACCCTTTCTCTGCCCGGGGCAGCATCTCTGATAGCAACTACATCCCCTGCCAGACAGTGGCCCCCTCTGTGGTGCCAGATTCTTCTGGGCAGCCTTGTCTACCTCCTTGCAGGGCCTCTCTGGTTTCTGGGATCTGGTAAAATCATCTCCTCTCAATGACCTTACATTTCTAGTGGCTTCCTGCTGCTGCTAATTTGTAGATGGTGCTAATTTGACCTCTCAACTCTTCCATCACCTGTGTAAACAATCCCCTACATTAAATCCCCACTGGGTGAAACACCTAGAACGGTCTCTAGTTTTATAACCAGACCCTGTCTGATTCAAGTGCCCGGCACAGCACTCGGCATAGAGTATGTGTTCAATAAATATATGTTGAATTAATAAATAAACAGATCTTTCCCCACCTCCTCTAACCATGGGCTCCCCCTACTCCTAGGTCATTGATTTATTACAGCATGCATTATACTTGTTTGCGGATTCATCTGTCACCCCCATGAGACATGGCTGGTAGCTGGGGATATAGACATGAGAGTCTAGGCGTTCTGACTCTTGAAAGTGTTTTTCTACTTTCTGTAGCTGGGAGCTAGGAAGGAAAGGAGGGGCAAATAGAATGGAGAGGTGTGGAGGGTTCTTTATAGGTCTCCCCGCCTCTCTTACTTTAAACACAGGGCCTTGCTTCTGGGTTCAGGCAAGGATTTATGAGTGTGTTTAGGCGGTAACACGAGGGGACCTTTGGCAAGAAATGTTCCCTGTCACGTTCTGACAGCCTACAGAGGGAGGGAGCAGAAAACATCCGGAAGGAGATTTTTCTCGCGCTGGAGGAGGCTCCAGTTTAACCTCTGCCTCTCCTTTAAATGCCACCCTGGAGTGCTTGGGGGAAAGAGGGCAGCAGTGACTTGATGGGATGGTGCCGTGTCAGAGAGGGAGCCCCGTGATGAGTGTTCTCAGATCTCAGTTTGGGCTTCACTGAAAGAGCACGCGAATGAGGTTTAACTTGCAGTTGAAGGATTTGGATTAGACAGTGGGAGGAAGTGTCACTGCATCCTTGATGGCAATTCGAAGTTAGACTCGGGAAGAACCTCGTTACTATCACCTCCTACCATCCCTGGCCAGTTTGGCTCAGCGATAGAGTGTCGGCCCTCGGACCAATGAGTCACAGGTTTGATTCTGGCCAAGGGCACGTACTTTGGTTGTGGTTTGTCCCTGGTCCTGGTCGGGGTCGTGCAGGAGGCAACCAGTCGATGTGTCCCTCTCATTTCGATGTTTCTCTCTCTCTCTCTTCCTTTCTCTCCCTCTCTCTCCTTCCCACTTTATCTGAAGATAAGTAGAAAAATATTCTCGGGTGAGGATTAAAAAAAAAAGTTACCTCCTACCAATCCCATTCTCTCCACTCCAACCAAGCTGGTCTTTGTGTTGTCCATGAATGTGCCTCAGGGCCTTTGCACTCACTCAGTGTCTTCTTTGCCTTGCCTGCTGTCCCCCCTCATTACTAGGTCCTTCTTCTTTTTTTTTTTTAATCCTCACCCGAGGACATTTTTCCATTTTTTGCACAGACAGAGTGGGAGGGAGAGAGAGGAAGAGAGAGAGAGGGAAACATCGATGTGAAAGGGACACATCGAGTGGCTGCCACCCGCACGACCAACCAGGGCCGGGGACAAACTGCAACCGAGGTACATGCCCTTAGCGGGAACCGAACCCGGGTCTCTCTGGACTGCAGGCGGACGCTCTAACCGCTGAGCCAAACCGGCCAGGGCACTAGGTCCTTCTTATTCAGATCTCAGTTCACATGTTACATCCTCAGGGAGGCCTCCATCTAAAGTCTCTCCCAAACTACTGCCTGGTTTTATTGCTGTATTGCATTCATCACTAAATAACAATGGTCTTCTTTGTTTCCATTCCTGTTCATTTTCCACCTGAACCTACTAGGCTACAAGCTTCACCCAGGCAGGACTCCTTTCTATTGTTTTCCCATTCATACCCAACACCCAGGACGGTGCCTGGCATATCAGGGCACTCACTAATGATTTTTTGAATGAGTGAGTAAATTAGTTAAAATGCCTAAGAAGACCAGTTCTTGTGGGCCAGAAAGTGGCCCTGGATGTGGTCAGCTGAGGTCAGCCTGGGAGATCTTGCAGGGGGAGGGGAGAGAATGGGCATAGTGCTAGACTCTGGATCACAGGCTGATCCAAGGATTAAATGACAATGCGTGCGAAGCACTCAGCACAGGGCCTGGCGCAGCATCAAGGGCCCTGAACACAGGCAGCTGCAGGCTCAGGCACACTCCCAGCTGCTTCACGTGGAGACGTTTCCGAGTGCTGGGCTCTCAGGGCTGGAGATGGCTGGGCACCAGGCCTGGGCTCAAGGTTGCCCGAGCTGGCCTTACAGTAGAGGCTGCCGGGCTGGAGGCCAGGGGACAGCTTGCTCCCTGGGGCTGGGAAAAACCACCTGCTCCGAGGACCTTATAGACAGACATATAATCTAGTGGCTGCGAGTGTGGACTCCGGAGCCAGCTGCCTGGGTTTAAATCCCGGCTCTCCATTTACTCGCCTGGCAGGTCTTACCCTCCTTGTCCCTCAATTGTCCCAGGTGTAGAGTTGGGGCAGTAACAGTCCCTTCCTCCTAGGATCTGCTCAGCTATGGGAGGATTTCAGGAGGACATGTAAAGCACTTGGACCCGTGTCTAAATGCTAAGTAGGTGGTGGCTATTAACATCACCACCAACAAAGCCGTAGGTTGTTTCAGGCTGAATCTGTCTCCTCTCCCCACCACTCCCAGACCTCCTTTGCTGCAGTCCTAACACCTAGTACCTCAGGATGTGACTGTATTTGGAGACAGGGTCTTGAAAGAGGTGATTAAGTTACAGTGAGGCACTAAGATAGGTCCTAATCTGATCTAACTGGTGTCCTTGTAAGAAGAGAGACTGGACACACAGGGATCGGCCAGGGACGTGAGCACACAAAGCAAGGCCAAGGAGGGAGGCCTCCAGAGAAACCAACCCTGCTGACACCTTGATCTTGGAGAAAATAAACGCATTTCCAAAGCCAGCCGGTCTGTGGTATTTTGTTACGGCAGCCCGAGCAAACCTATACACGGGGTCAGGAGATACAGAGGCCCAGAGGACCGGGCTGCATGTCCTTACCCGCTGGGACATCCCATCTGTGGGGACAGCCACGGTTCAGCTCCAGCCCCTCTTTTCATGGACCTCCCTGAAGCCACCTGCAGCTCCCTGGGCATCAGCTCTCCCCCTGCCTGCTGGTCATCGTGCGTACAACCGTAGGTCCACCCTTGGCCTGTGTGTGACTTGCTCATTGGGTCAAAGAAGTGCTCAGAAGGCTGAGGTCTGTTCCTAGTGACAAGAAAGCAAACACGCAAGAAGGTCACCTGCCTGGGCACCTCAGCCAACACACCTCGGCCCCCAGTCCATGAGCCAGGGACAAGCTCAGTTCTTTCCAAGGCTGTCATGAGTTCATTCTGCTTCAGTCACAAGGATGTCCTGATGAGACTGAATGGGGGCGTGAGGCTGGCTCCTGCAAGCTCTCCCCACGCCCAGGCTGGGGAAAGACTCCAGACAGCCAGCCCTCTCCTGCCGGGCCGCTGCAGTGTCCAGAGTAAGGGCTCTTCCGACTGACGGACGCTCAGAAAGCTAGTCTGGAGGGCCCGAGGGCCCTTAGAGGCATCCCATTTTGCAGAAGGGAAAACAGTCCCCCAAGATCTCCCAGTTGGTTATAACGTACCAGGAAAATGTTTCAGGCAGAGTGGGAAACCGGTGGAAGGACAGGAAGGGGCCTGAAGCCCTATGCTGCAGGATCAAGTGAGGAAACAGGCGGTTCCGCCCCCAGAAGGTCAAACCATTCAGATGGAAACTTTGGGGGACCCTCAGGAAGGAGCAGGAAGAACAGCAGGACGGGTCACAAAATGTAAGGGAGTCTCTTCCACAGAAGAATCATGAGCTTGGATTCCAACGGTCTTTGTCCCCTTCCATTCCACCCCATCTGCACTCCCACCTCTGCCTCGGTCCTTGGAGTCTCATATTACCCTTCTTCAGTCAGAGCCAATCCCAGAGAAGCAGGCAGGAATGGGCTCAAACGATTGGAACAAAAAGTACCTGAAGGCGGGGCCGCGTGGTTGACTGATGGAAGGGCTCCTGCCTTGGCCAGACAGTGGCTGCAGAAAGAGGCCAGGCGCTGGCCGCTGGGCAGGGTGGGCAGAGGCTCTGGAGCAGCTGGTCAGCCCCGGGCCTTTTGGCAGTGGTGATGGCTTCGCTCAGCTGGTGAAGTGATGCTCTCCTCTGATTGAGCTAATTATGCTGATTGAATTTCCTCCTTCTCTCTTCAGTGCCTCCTCCTGCCTCCTCCTCTCTCCAGCTTCTCCCCTCCCCGCTCCCTTTGGAGAGAGAGGGAAAGGTTTCCTTAATGTGACTGGTATTGTTATGCACACAGTGTCAGATGTTAATGCGGGCCTTGATTGACAGCTAATCAGCCCATCAGCTGTACAAAAAGAGTGAATAACTCGGTAATTTGATTTCCCCTGATTCCCCTGCGTGGGATGGCAGGAAAGTCTAAATTAGCAATCAGGGAACCCGTGGCAGATCCTGGAGGGCGGCAGTGAGGATCCAGGGGCTGTGGGTGCAGCTGCAGCCCCGCAGGTCCCGGTATCCAGGGTCGGGGAGCCCCCACTGGTCTGGACTTGGGTGGTAAAAGCTCCGTGACCAGCACAGACTAAATGTGAAGAGACTTGGGCGGTGTGTCAAGTCCCCATCTTTGGTGGTGGCAGGGGAGAAGCCTGGGCTGGCCTCTGGGAGACAGAAGGGGCTTGGGCTGGGGGTGCCCTCCTTCTGTTGTCTGGGAGACCACCATGGAGGTTGCTGGGATGTGGCAGGCAGCCTCCCTCCCCCATTCTTTTGGAGCTGGTTGCCAGGGTTTCCACCATGTGACCCATATTCTTCCAATTCAGGGAAATAGTTGTCCCTTCACTCAGCTTCTGGCAGGTTCCATTCAGGTAAAATGGAGCACAGGAGAAACCTGTGTGGATTATTTGGTCCCAGATGAAGCCACCGCTGACCCTCCTGGGCAGGCATTAGTAGCTAGTCGCAGTTAGCATTCACTGGGGACCCACCATGGCCCAGGGACCATGCCGACTGTTATGTCTGCGTTCACTGTATAGAGGAAGAAAGACCGAGCACCTGGCTCCAAGCCCCCAGCAAGAAAGTAGTGGAGCTGGGATTTGAACCCAGGGCAGCACCAGCTTTTGGGCTGCGGTGGTGCAGGCAGGATGAACAGCAATTCCACCTTGGCCTGGCCTCATTACAAGACCTCCCTACTCCCTGTGAGTTCCCTGCCATGGAGACCCCCCAGCCAGAGCAATGCTCATGAGATCTGTCATCATACAGTCATGCACCTGGATGTCTGTCCTTTTACAGATGGGGAAACTGAGGCGCCAGGAGGGCAGCTCAGGCTCTGGAATCCCCGACCCACGGGTTTCATCTCTCACCTCATGCTCAGCTCCCACTTGGTGTCCCCGACCGGGTCAACTCTCCAGCAGCACCAGTCATTTCCAGGACTATCTCATGTGCTTCCGACGTGTTCTCGCGGGACCCACCCTGAACTTCAGGCTCGCCCTCCATCCAGTGGCATCAGAGATCTTGCTGATGCGCTGACACAATGTCCACAGCATGTTGCTGGAAACTGGTATCACACCCATTTTATTTATTTATTTATTTATTTATTTATTTATTTATTTATTTACTTACTTACTTACTTATCCTTACCTGAAGACATTTTTTTTTTTTTTGCATTGATCTTCAGATAGAGCAGGAAGGAGAGAGGGAGGAAGAGAGAGAGAGAAACATCGATGAGAGAGAGACACATCGACTGGTTGTCACCCACACAACCCCAAGTAGGGCTGGGGACAAAGTGCAACCAAGGTACCTGCCCTTGGCAGGAACCGAACCCAGGCCTCTCTGGTTCGCGGGCCGACGCTCAAACCACTGAGCCAAACTGGCCAGGGCCAACTGCCACTGGTGGAGGGTGAGTGCCCCACCCACGGCCAGAGTAGAGCTGCCCTGTCTGGACGGAAAGGAGGGCTGAAGCCAGGCAGCTGGCGTTCTGCGACTGTTTTGCCCTTGCTCTGTGGCCTTGCACAAGGTGGAACATTACTTTAAAAGCTTTTTCTGATAGTTCTCCCCATTTCCTCACTCCCCCAGAATTGGCCAGTCCACCTTGCCAGCCCCCCATCTCAACACATGGGCTCCTTCTTACACTGTTCAGCCGGTTATGAGCCTGCCGCCTCCTCCACCAGCTCTGAAAACCCTCCACGGGGGGTGTGCAGGCCTGACAGCAGGTAGTGCTTCCAACAGGTGGAACGAAGTCACTTCCCTGTCAACAGGGCTGGACTCCTCCTCCAAGCCCTCCGATCCAGTGCTTCTCACGGAGGAGCTTGTTAAAATGTAGATACTAGTTTTGTAGGTCTGGGGGCTAAGATTCTCCATTTCTAGGAAGCCCCCAGGTGATAGGATGCTGCTGGCCCCTAGACACACTCTGATTGCCAGATTCTTTCCTCCAGGCTAACCCTTCACAGGTCCGGCTTCCTCTGTGCCCCCTCCCCTATCTGGCTTCAAGTCTTGGTTATCACCACTAACGACAGCAATGTTACTAACCAGGAGGGTGAGGGTTCTTTACCATGCAAGTCCTGTAACTCAAAACTTCCTTTGCCCACCATGCTGAGCTCCTTCTTCAGGGCAGCCTTCAAGGATTACAAACAAAGGTCAAGGCCTGGGTCTAATCTCCTCCTGGCTGGGCAGCTGTGGGCATAGGACTATCTTTATACATTCACAAGTTGGCAAGTTTCCCCCTAAAGTGTGATGAGAACTGTATAAAATACTCCAGGGAGGTCTGGCCAGAACAGGTGCAGGGAGGCAATCACCTTCCTTAATCTGTACATCATACTCCTATTGATATAACCTAAGAATAAACTAAATTTTTTTAGCGGCCCATCTGCTGGCCCATTTTTACCTTGTGGTCACATAAGGACACCAGAGCTTTGCCCTCACACAAATTCCTTTTATATAACGGTCCTACTAACAGACAATTCTGTTACATGACAGTCCTAAGGGATGTGGTTAGTGTCAGTGAATAGACCCCCACTTCCTCCCTCCTGACCATGTGTGGACTCGGAGGTCTGTGCAGTGCCTGCTGGCTGGCCCGTTGGTGGGCTTTCTTCAGCAGGCTTGGTGCCCTCTGCCCCACTGCAGATCAGGAGCCACACACGCACTGCCGGTCTCTTGGTGTCCCTTGTACTTCTGGAAACAGCTGTAGCAGGAGAAAGTCTACATTAGGGAACCTGATATAAATGCTAACTTGTCTTTCCCCAAGGGGTCACTCTAGTACTCAGGCCTTGAAGATCTACCTTGTGCCATGCAGGGGGCAAGGCACTGTGCCCATGTGCCATTTGCCCGACTCCAAAGCCCCACAGAAAAGGGCAGGAGGAGGAAGAGGGGATTGGAACATTTCATTCATTTTTCATTCAATCATCCAGTAGGTATGTATTGAGCATCCACCCTGGCCTGGTACTGCTGTGGGTACTGGGAAGACAGGAGAAAATAAGATAGAAAAGGCTCCTGTTTTCATGGACTAGTGACATTCACTTGGGGTGACAGACCAGGTAACTAAATAGTGAAAAAGAAGCCAGGAGGGAGATGGGGGAAGGGAGCCACTTGAGTCAGAGACAGAATAGAGCCTTAGTTATGGACCCAGACTGATGCTAGATACCTGGGTTCAAGCCCTAACTCTGGCCATGTGGCCCCGGGCAAGTTAACAGCTCTGTGCCTTCATTTTCTTACTCTCTGGGTTGTTGTAAAGTAGCTGGTGCAGTGCCTAGCACACAGTAAGTGCCTTTTAATATGTGGGGGTGGTCTAAGGAGGCCTTTTTGAAAGGGGCGATATTTAGGGTTTAATAGGAGCCAGCTATGCACAGATCAGGAGAAAGTGGTGCAAAGGTCCTGAGGCAGAAAAAAGCTTGGCTTGTTTTGGGGAAATAAAAGAAGGCCCATGTGGCTGGAGAGGGTGAGAGGAGAGAGAGGAGGTCAGATTGAAGAGGGGCCAACCAAGTGGCTTGGAGGTGGCTGTCAGTGGTTTAGATTGTAACCTAGAGTCAAAAGGACATCACCGAAGGGTTCAAAGTGGGGTACTGGTTTGCTTTCTCAGGTCTGTGTGTGCTGTGGTGTGGGGGTGGCTTGCAGGCAGCTGGGAGGAGAGGCAGCTGAAGACTGGAGTCCCAAGTCCTAGGCCTGGCTCTGAGCCAAGCCCATAAACCTGGCCTGAAACCCCTGCCAACAGGGTGGTGGGAGAGGCACCTCCCTGCTGTTCCTGAACCTTCTTAATCCACCAAAGCCTTGAGGGGAGACGCAAAGAGGCCCCGAGGGGAGCTTTTGAGGGATGTTATTTTGCATCTTAATTGCGAGCTCAGCAGGGCAGCTGCAGAGATCGAGTTGCCACCAAACTCCAGCGACTCAGGCCAGAGCCTTCCACTGCATTTGGAATCCAGCATCTGCGAGAGCCCCCGCCGGAAGCGGGAGGTAGAAGGGGACCTGTTGGCAACAGCAGTACGGAAGCAGTGCTGGGCTGTGTGGGTCCCGCCTCGAGCAGGGAGCCCGTGCGCTGGGCCGTGGCTGCCGCCGCGGCTGGCTGGCTGTCCCCGCACCTCCGGGAGATCGCAGCTTCCTCCATTACAAATTGATTTTCCGCTTTACAGTCTGGGCCCGTCGTTGACAGCACGTCTCACATTCCTTTTGGGTGCATTTGAGGAAAAAGTCTAACTTCGCGTCCTGGCCACATGAGCATGCGAGTGGGCGTATTCTGGGAGTGTGTAGTGTATCTGCATTGACGCAAAGACCTGACTGTCCCAGCGACACGCGGCAGGGGCCAGGGGTGCCCTCAGCAGAGCTGCCGTTCATTCCCACCACCTGCCAGCGCTGTGACCTTGGCCTCGGCACTACACCTCTCTGCCCTTCACGGGAAAGTGGGGCTAGAGCTCCACCCTCACAGGGCTGTCGGGGCTTGGATGTGACTATTCATTCAAAACAACCCAGTGCCTGGCCAGTCCTGAGGTCCCCGTAAATGCTGGGTGTTATTGTTACTGGTGCATTGTGTAGGATGTGAGCCCTGTGCGGCGGACACCCCTGTGACCCATGGAGAAGCACCTGGACACTGGGGAAGGGCTCAGGCTGGGGAGGAGACTAGGGAAAGGGGGATACCAAGCAGCATCGCCCTCTCCTCACAGGCATGACTGCTGGGGGGAGGGGGCGGTGGTGGAGCTTAAATGTTCGATGACTCAGATCCAGCTTTTATTTTGGAGCGTCTGCTGAGGCTGAGAGCGGGCTGGATTACCATGAAGTGCTCCTAATTTGCACAGAGAGATAAGGAGCTCATCATAACTGAGAGGGGGGACTGCTGTTCCCCAGCAGCTGCTGCAAGCAGGTCCTAGGTGAGCCAGAATGTCTGGACGGGGGGCGGGGTGCCTGGGCTCACTTTGCCTCAGAGCCCCTGCACTAGGTGGTTTCAGGGCTGGTCACCATGCAGGAGGTGGCAGGGGAGGGACAGGCTCTCCTAGACAGAGGTGCTTGAGGGAAAGACATGGACACAGAAACTCATATTTCTGAAAATTGGACAAGTTATTGAGCTTTGTGAATGCCTGTCGTGCCCTAGGGATGTGGTGCTGTAAATTGGAGCCTGGGCTGCAATTTTATCTCTCCCCTCCCTCACTCACCACCCCACCCTAGCTCGGGGCAGGGGAGGGTGGTCCAGCTGCCTTTAATCACTAGGCTTGCTCACCTGGGGCCTGGGCTCCTGTAGCTGGAAGGACACAGGGCAGATCTTGGGAAGAACTTCCTAAGGAAGCATCAAGAGGGCCTGTGCAATCATTGCTTCAAGAGGCCTTTAGGGAGAGGCCTCTGCCCAACCTCCTCTTTCCTGGCTCTCAGCCCCCCCCCACTCCTCCACCCCCCAACCTTGGGAGGTTGACTAGACTGTCAGGGAGAAACGAGTAACTCAACTTTTTAGGCTCAGAAGGAGGTCAGGTGGCAGCAGAGAGGCCTAGAGACTTCTGGTGGGACAAACTCCTCACCTCTGAACAAGAGAAGGATTTTCTCAACCGTGTCTCACAGGCTTCTCATAGCAGTCCTGAGAAGGAGGCATCATCATTCCCATTCTACAGAGAAGAAAACTGAGGCAGAGAGGATTGAGCCTGGACGGGAGGCTGCTCTTCAGGCAGGGGGTCCTGAGCACTGTCCCACGGGCGCTGGGGTGGGCTGGCCACCCGGCTGCAGCCTGTGGCAGAGAGGCAAGGAGAGGAGGTGGTCAGGGCAGGTGTCCTGGGGCTGCTGGGTATTCTGGTGCTGCGAGATTGTGCGGTGAGCGGGCTCCTGGCGCCCCCTCCCTGCCAGTCAGCCCTGCTGCCCTGTGGGTGCTGCAGCGTGAGCAGAGTGGGCAGTGAGGGGACCTGCACAGCGGGAAGAGCACTGGGCTGAGAGTCTTGGGTCCTGGTCAGGAGTGCAGCCTCCATCCGGTCAATAAACATTTATTGAGCACCTGGGTGTTATCCTATTGAATCCCCACAATAGCTCCATGAGGTAGATACTCTTTCTGTATTTCACTGATTCTGAGAGAGAGAGAGAAAGAGAGAGAGAGAGAGAGAGAGAGAGAGAGAGAGTGCGCACACAAATGCGACGGCCTTTGGTAACCTAGTCTCAGAAGCGACATGCCATCACCTTTGCCCTATCCTGCTCATCAAAAGGTGATGGCATGTCGCTTCTGAGAGTAGGTTACCAAAGGCTGTGACTTCTGTCTCATTTGTGCCCGACCCTTAGAATCAGTGACGAGGAGATTATTATACAAGGACGTGAATACCAGGAGATGGGGATCAATCCAACAATATCTATATTGTGGGAAAGTCAGAAAGACTAAATGAGATTCTGCATGTAAGTCAGCACGGTGCCTGGCACATAGCACATGCTCAGTAAGTTGGCTATTGTTATTGTGGTTGTTCTGAAGAAAAGCATCCTAGCCAGGCTGTGCTGAGGCAAAGACAGGACGGAATCCAGCAACTGTTCCCAGTTTTCATTGGCTCCGTACCAAGGGACATCAGCTCACCTAACCTCATTCCGTGTCCTCAGTTCCATGTTTCCTCAGGCTCACTTCCTATGTCCCCTCCTCTAGGGGCTTTTCCCTAATCTACTGTTTGCAGGGAAGGACAGGGCTGATGGTCACAAAGACCCCCACGGCACTGTCCTAACCATAGGCATGGCGGGGTTACAATGAAGGTTGCAGATGTCCAGGATGTAGCAGTGGAAGGTTTATATTTTTTATCTGGAAGGAAAAACTGTGAAGTTGACGTCACTGTGGAATAAACAGAACTGTGACCCTGTTTCACGATGGACAGTCTGAACACATTACTGACAGTTCCAAGATTTTCTCTCCCTCTGGGAAATTGGCGGAGGAGGTCGTGGGGCACCTCCTTACTCTGAATGCTCCCCTGGTGTTCGAGATGAGGAACTGTCGCACAGGGTGGTTGGGTGACTGGCCCAAGATCACCAAACGGTGGAACCAGGATTGGAAGCTGTTTATCTGGTCCCAAGCTTATGCATGGTCTTTCTAGCATCTTCTCATTCAGTAGTCAAGCAATATGGTTAGTCCCTGCTGTGTTCCAGCCTCCGTGCCAGGACTATGTTCCAGCCTTAAAAAGCTTTTACTGTTTCTCTTCTCCCCCCTACTGCCACTGGATTGTAACTTTTCCAAATAGAGCCCCCTTTTCTCACTATCTCTCCTTCTCTGTATCTACTACCAGGCTTTGAACTTGAGGTGGGACTATATTTAAGGAGAGACTCTATCAGCCATTGTTTTGTGCATAAATGTGGCAGGAAATGGCCCAAGGTTCGGAGATTAAAGCAACCGATTGACTTTTTCTTTTCTTTTCTTGTTTTAAATCCTCACTCAAGGATATTTTCTCATTTATTTTCAGACAGAGTTGGGGGGTGGGGGAATTGAAACATCGATGTGAGAGAGATACATGGATTAGTTACCTCCTGCATGGCCCAAACCAGGGCCAAGGAACCGAACCACAACTGAGGTACATAGGTGTCCTTGACCAGAATCGAACCCGTGACTCTTTGGTCCCTGTGCTGAAGCTCTAATCACTGAGCCAAACCTGCCAGGGCACAACACAGTGACTTTTAACAGCAGGTCCTTCCCCAGCCCTTGCCAGCCCCAGACCTTTTTCTTCTCCCTCCATGGCCCTTGGGGAGTTAAATCCAAACCACTGCCCCCTGCCCAGGGAGCCACATGATGGGATTGCAGTTAATGGTACTTTGAACACATTTGCTCAACTAGAAATACACAAGGAAATTGAAACATGAAAATGCCCTCAGAATTTATACAATTGCTATATTGTAGCTCAGCCAGCTGTTAACTCCATTGTATGAAAGATGGCAGAAATAATTTGTAATCAATCTCACATTTGTTTACTGAATCTTTGCAGAGGAAGACACGGAGGGGTCATCTGTGCCACCAGGAATACCTCCCTCTCCTCCCACGAGCCCGTCATGCCTCCCAGGGCAATCCCTCAGCCAGGCCCGAACTGCTGTCTGGAGGGACACCGTGTGCTGGGCACTCTGCTAGGCACCGGGGAGGCCGTGCTCAACTCGAGGGAGGGAGTCCTGCCCTCTGGGGCTTGCCTGCTAGTAGGAGAGACCACACAAACCAGTGAGTGACAAAGTCCGGTGTGAGGAGTGCTATGGAGAAAAGAAGGCAGGGCAGCGGGATAGAAAGAGATGGGTGTGGGTGAGGGGGAGGTCAGCAGAGCTTCTAGACAGTTCACTGGAGCGTAAATAATTCTTGAGCTGTTGTAAGTGCAGGCCTCCCCCGGCTCTGTGCTCTACAGCTTTCTGTCCCCCTTTCTAGCTGTGTATCTTTGGGAAAGTTTCCTAACCTCTCTGAGCTTCAGATGCCTCATCTGTAAAGTGGGAATAATAATACCTGTCACATGATTATTTGAGGTACAATGCGTTAGAGCTTATTGTTCACTGCATTCTATGTATGTGAATTGTTAGGATTGCAGCAGCAGTGCAAGGCCTTCCTTCCTTCCTTCCTTCCTTCCTTCCTTCCTTCCTTCCTTCCTTCCTTCCTTCCTTCCTCCCTCCCTCCCTTCCCTCCCTCCCTCCCTCCTTCCCTCCCTCCCACCCTCTCTTCTTCCCTCCCTCCCTCCCTCCTTCCTGCCTTCCCTTCTTTCTTTCTTTCTTCTCTCTCTCTTTCTTTCTTTCTTTCTTTCTTTCTTTCTTTCTTTCTTTCTTTCTTTCTTTCTTTCTTTCTTTCTTTCTCCCCTCCTTTCTTCCTTCCTTCCTTTCTTTCTCTTTCTTTCTTTCTTTCTTTCTTTCTTTCTTTCTTTCTTTCTTTCTTTCCTTCTTTCCTTCTTTCTTTCTTTCCTTCTCTCTCTCTCTCTTTCTTTCTTCCCCAAATATTTATTCCCATGTGCCTTTTTTTTCCCTTAAGATTTTATTTAATTTTTCTTAAAATCCTTACCTGAGGATATTTGTTTTTTATATTTATCTTCAGATAGAGTGGGAGGGAGGGAGAGAGAGAGAGAGAGAGAGACATCGATGTGAGAGAGACATGCCGCCCACATGACCCCAACCAGGGCCAGGGATACATACCCTTGACTGGAATCAAACTCACGACTCATTGGTCTGTGGGCCTACGCTCTAACCACTGAACCAAACCAGCCAGGGCTACCATGTGCCTTCTATGTGCCTTAAAGGGCACCCCACTCCTGATTTGCAATTCTGGCCCAAGCATGAAGGACTTTGGTCTAATTAAGACTAGCTGGAATATTTATTAAAAAAAATTTTTTTTTTCTTTATTGATGTTAGAGAGAGGAAGGGAGAGAAAAATAGAAACATCGATGAGAGAGAACATCGATTGGCTGCCTCCTGCATGCCCCACACTGGGGATTGGGCCCACAACCTGGGCATGTGCCCTGACTGGGAATTGAACCAGTGACCTCTTAGTGCATGTGTCAGTGCTCAACCACTGAGCTACATCTGCTGGGCTGAGCTGGAATATTTAAACAACACTGTACCAAAGGCTTAGGGATGACAATAGGGAAATAAACAGATTGTAACTTGTAGCTTGTATGTAAATGAACGTGCTTCTGTATCTGTGTCTATGTGTATGTGTGCATATTTGCACGCCCATTATGTGTGTGTGTGTGTGTGTGTGTGTATGTAGGTGTTAGGAGATCATGCTTCATCACAGGAGGTAAGGTGACTTTGCTCTATTTGGGGTCTGTAATAATTCCAAATCTCTTATCCCCATCACCTCGTGGCAGGGGACAGCGTGGAGGCTGCTGTTTCCATTTGACAAATGACGTTGAGGCTTCTCAGAATTTCTGGCTTTGAGAAACCAGCACCACACAGCGCTGAGCTTCTGCCCCAGTCTCTGAGTCACACAGCATCCTGCGTCCCCCACCTTCACTTCTTGGGGCTCTGACGACCTCTCAGATGCTGCCCCCTCCCTCTGGAGGGAGGACAGGGTGCTCTCTCCCTACCCGAAAGCCTCTGTTGCTGCTCGGTCCTGGGCACAGAGCCTACCACGTGGCTGCACGCACGCTCAGCCTGGAGCCGTGGAATGAGCTTTGCAGTCAGATCCTGGCTGTGACCAGGCGGGTCCTTTAAGCTCTCTGAGCCTCAGTTTTCAAATCTGTAATATGTTCATAGCTTCCCATAACCAGCAGGGCCCTGAGGAGTAAAGGGATGTTGGGCGTGAAGCCGCTGATAGGCCTGCCTGGCCTCTCGCCGGTGCTCAGGGAGGACTCAGTCCCTGGCCTCCAGATGCTGCTGCTCTTCCTGCTCAGAGGAGCTTCTGGTTCTGACTGATTCTTCCAGGGGAGCAACCCAGTCCTGAACCTCTATCCAGGGGGCTGGGGCCCTGAGGCTTCTGCCCAGGTCCTGCCAGGCTGCTCCTTCCTAGGGGCAGGATCACGCTCCCTCCTGAGGCCCACAGTACTCTGACATTTCCATTCATCTCTGAGTATTGTTTCTGCCCAGACACACCTGGTACACTGCCCCTAACCCCATGGGACTCCTGGGGGTGGGAATCCTGGTGACATGGCTGGCTCCCCCTTTACAAAGCTTCAGTGACAAATATGAGGTTGGTTGCATATTATTTCCGCCTCCATGTGGGTCTCTCTGGTTGTCCTACCTGCTTGGTGCTGTGCCTCAGTTACTCACACCCTCCAAGAGGAGACAGACCTTAGCCCAGACCCCACCCTCCAGTTCACTCCAACCCCACCCTCTGCGGGTCCACCCCCCACAGGATTCCAACACATTAAGTCTAAAACTTCCATCCATCTGTGTCCTGTTCTCTGGAGTTGCACATAACAAGCGCCATGCCTCCCACCTGTGATCTTTTAGAACAGGGCTTCTCCACCTTGGCTGCACATTGGAATTACTGGGGGGCTTTTAAAAAAATACAAATGCCTCAGGCAAAGTGAATCAGCATTTCCAGGAGGGAGGGAGGTGTGGGCATCGGTATTTTCTAAAAGTTCCCTCAGGTGACTCTAAGAAGCAGCCAGGGCTAAGAACCACTGCTTTAGAGAATGAACAACCCCTAGATTTGCCCTCTGCCATCTTCATCCCCTAGGAGCTACCTGCAACTTTCATAGGGTTCAGTTATGAGACTCTTATCATTTTAGTTACTGTCCATTTCAAGTGTCCCAATTGGCCAATGTCACTTGGGAAACACGACTTTCTGCTCTGAACTGGACTATCTTGCTCAAGACCCAAACCTCCTTTGCTCATGATATTATAACTCTTAATATGACCCCAAGTCAAATGAGCTCTTTTAGTCTACACCCCACATTGTGACTTATTTAAGGTCACCCACCTCTTCCCTTCAACATCTCCTCCATTTTCCTACTGTTTCCACCAATATAAGAATGCCTGTTCAAGTAGGAGGTAAAGTTAATTCCACAAACACATGCAACAATTCCAGGAAAACCTTCCGGGACTTAGTGCAATCTTCTGCAGGGTTTAGACTGACTACTGGCTTTCTTTCTGTTTCAACAGGTCCATCCTGAGGTTAGCTCCATTCATTGCCCCTGATTTGGGATGCATATAACAGGTATCTAACTCCTATACATTCAATACCTGCTCTTCTTACACTTAAATAACAGATTCCATTAAAAGAGCATTAGTATGGCACTCCATAATTAATCTTCTCCAGAGAACTAATAGTTCAGAAGGCACGCAGTGGAGCAAGGGCACTGTACATCACTAAACTCATTTATTCTAATTGATTTATCTAAGAATTGCTGGGGCAGCCAGCCTTGTGCCTGATGACCTGTGATGGGGGCCCCATGGGTGCCTGCAGTTGGGAGGAAGGAGCAGTATGGATGGAACCAGGGCTGGCAGGGGCTAGCTTCATCCTGATCACAAGGAAGCAAACAACATAATGGGCCAGCCTCAGAGGCAGGCCAGGTTGGGGATGCTTTTAGAGGCTCTCAGCAGCCCTTGTAGTGCACCCAGATTGCACACAGAGCTATTTTATATCATTAAACCCCCCTATTTTGTCCCTGGGTGCTGCACACTCTGTCTGCATCAGGCTGGGCTTCAAAGTAACTGCTTTGCCAAAGCAGGTGTAGCCACTGCGACAGGCTGACCCTGGGGCACAGGGACACATTTGCTGGCGGTTTGTTTGTTTGCTTGCTGGGCTCCCAGCCCTGGAGCTAGGGACCTGCATCTGCTCAGCCTGCCTGTTTAGGTTACTGTTGCCATTGGTGCTGGGGGCCAGGGGGTGGGCATTGCTGGGCTCTCACACTCATCAGGCCACTGTGGTGATACTCTCCCTGATCTTCCCAGTCCCTGCCCCATCCTTAGGCTGGCCAACAGTAGATGGGCATTGGAACAAATGCCCATCTACTGGGCTGAGTTTGATCCTACATCTATTCTCCTTAAGAAGCAGGAAATAAGGCATCGACAAGGCTGAGCGGAACCCAAGGGACAGACCTGTGCCAGGTGATACCTTCTCTGGCCTCCTGGAGTTCTGATGCTCGGTGCTTTGTGCCAGTACTGACCCTTCCACGGGCTCATCTGCTTTTGCCTCATAGCCTCCTCTCTGGAGTCTTTCCTGATGTTTAACTCAGTGTGTGCTTGATTCTCCCTCTGAATCCACCCCCAGTTAGCATCTGCGTCCTGCCTCCCCTGCTTCCAGGCTCCAGCCCATATAGATCTCCATTATGCCAGGCTCTATCCTGCCCCGCTTCTCCTTCCACATGGGCACAAACTGGGTTGGCCCCTCGACTGCAGTCCCTGCTACCAGCCCCGGTGTTATTGCCTTGGTTTATGGGCTGCCTTCTGTATTGATTTCCTGGTTGTGTCTCCCAGGTCTTAGCTGGAAATTGTGTCCTGCCCTGCATAGCAGCCCATCTGTCTGGAGCACTAATATGCCCAGTCCCCATCCAGCTCTTGCCAGCTTTGTCCTCTCCTGTTTTCTGTATTCCTGGCCAAACTGGACAGACCGCAAGAACTCATGATTTTACCATCCTCTGTCTCATGGGTCATTTTGTATCCTTTCCACCATATCTGACAGATCTTTGAATATTGGACCAAAGACACCTCCCTGGAACCTGAAAATTATGGATCCTGTTTTTGCACCCCTCATCTTTTCCTAATTTGCAGGAAGGCTGCAGAATGAGGGGCATCTGTAGACTCAGTGGCTCATGCCTGGGTGACCTTGGGCAATTCCCTTCCTTTCTTTGAGCTTCAGTTTCTTTATCTGTGAGATGAGAAAATTGGCAATAATGATTTCCAGGGGTTCTTTTACTTTTAAAATAAAATGGAAATTAAGAGACCCCAGCAATAAAGGGGATTAATATAATGGTCAAATCAAGCTGGGCCTACACTTCCCTCTGCCTGGGGCCTGCACATCACGCAGGACTTGGCAGTGGCTTCACAGAAGACTCTCAGCACAAGGGCCCTGGGCTCTCACCTTTGGAAAATGGTGCAATTTAATGGTAATGCAATTACAGATGTGCTGAGATTGAAAGAGCCTATCTTATCTCAAACTCATCTTCCCCACCGAGTATCAGGGCAGGTGCTGATCCCTAATAGCTGCTGAAATGAATTCACCAAGCACCTGGGGGCTCCTAGAGAGGAGCTCTGTGTGCATAGAAAGAGAGAATGGGAGGGGGAAGAGAGGTGGAGAGAGGGAGGAAGGGAGGGAGAGAAAGGGAGAGGGAGAGAAATGACACATGGAGACACGAGGAGAGATAGGAGAGACAGAAGGAAGGGGATGGCGAGGATGAGAGGGAGGGGGAGCAATGAGAGACAGACAACGCAGAAAGAGAAGGAAGGAGCTAGTGAGAACGAGGAAGGAGAATAGAGAAGAAGGAGGAAATGGTGAGAGAAGAAAAGAGGGAAAAGAGAAAGTGTAATGAACAGAGACAAAGATGAAAATATTGAGAGAGAAAAAAGATGGAGGAAGAGAAAAAGAGATTGAGAGAGTGTCAGGGAGGAAGGAAGGAGGAATTAGAGAAGGAGGAGACAGGGAAGAAGGGATGTAGACAGCAAGGGGAGGGCAAGACGGAAGGGGCAAGGTGGGGGGTGGAGACGATGATGAGACAGAGAAATCGAGTGAGAAGCATGAGTAAAGGAAATAGGAATGGCTCTGTGTTTCTGAAACACTCACTGGAGTTTCTGTGCCATCCTAAGGAAGAGTGCGAATGAAAAAGAAAAGAAAAGGAGAGAAACATCATGAAATGGCTAGTAGGAACAAACTCCTTAGGACAAAGACAGCCGGCAGAGAGAGCAAGCACCAGAGCAGGCAGTTGAGGATTGGATGCAGAATTATAGACAGGATGGGGAGCTCTGAAAAGAAGGAAAATGTAATGATCCAAGACCCTAGAATGGGCACAGCTCCCCAGACAATCAGCCAGTCCCTCTAGCCAGTATTCATTCTCACTCCCTGGTAATTCTGGGACAGCTTGGGTTCAGCACCGCGGACAGCTCCAAGCCTCCCTTAGCGGTTTGAGCTCCACAGACCAGTGCAGCAGTAGATTGATTCCTCCTTGTAGCCCCCTCCAACTCTGGCCCCTGTCGCCCCCTGAAAATGGCTCTTTTGGGCAGTCGGAATGCAGGCCTGTGAGCTGCTGAATACATCAATTATTTTTCAGAACATGGTTTTGATCCCGATGTTACTTCACTGGATCACTGAGTGGAAAGGCCTCGCAGAGAAAATGGCATTTTTTATAACCCTGGCAAAATGCTCCTGCGCTGATGAGATGAGCCACCCAGAGAGCGCGCGCGCGCATAGACGATACATAACTAACCAGAAGCATAATCTTCCAAATTGAAAGCCATAATGTTTGCTGTTGGAGCTAAATATTAACAGGGCATAGTCTCCCAATGACCCTCGGGAGGTAGCTGGCTTAGCAGGAGGCTGTCGTCATATTCCAGCAACTTGATTAAATTCCTTTCTGCCATCAGAATTAAGAAATGAATAGTTTTATGAGAGTCGTGCCACAAAGGACAGGGAAATGAAATGCTCAGGAAAGTGGGCGGGGCGGGCGTGTGCCAGTACCTGGCTTGTAGTTCTGAAGGGAGCAGCAGCAGTCTTCCTAGGGTGGGCTCAGGACTGCAGGCTGACCACTGGGTGATAGCTGCTCTCTCCTCCATCCAGGCATTCCTATGACCTGGCTTTACAGCCTCCTTGCTCCCTGCTCATCTGAGAGCCCATGGATACATGAGATCCTCCTCAGGAGGCCTCTCAGTCATTCATATAGGAGACAGTAAAATGTTGTGACTTTGTAAATCATGGTCTCTGGAGCTAGACTACCACCTGGGTTTAAATCCCAGCTCTGCTACACACAAGCTGTGTGATCTCAGATAAGATATTTAACCTCTCTGTGTTGAACATTCTTTGGCTATAAAATGGATTTATAGTAGTACCTACCCTGAAAGAATTACTGAGCACTAAGATGCTTAGAGCCAGGCTTATACATAATAAACACTATATAAGCATTTGGTATTATTATTATTTGATTTAGGTTGAACTGTATAAAATTGCTGTTTTGTAGAGAAAAAAATTTAATACCGGCAACTTAATATGAAATTTATACAACACGTTTTTTTTTTTCTCCTGTGGCCACCCTTTCCTGTCCCATGGCCCTGACACAGCTTAGGAGGCTCTGCAAAGACTCTATTACTTAAAGATACACTAACAATGTGCTACTTGTGTATTCAGAAAAGTACTGTTTTTATTGAAAAATTCCATTCACCTCAGGAGGTTTAATCTGCACCTCTTTTGGAAGGAGGAAGGCAAAGGGGATGGTCTGTATTGGGCACCTTACTGAGCGCTGCGCACCATGCTGGCTGTGTTGCATATGTTAGCTTTGTTTCATCGTCTCAGTATGTCTGTGAGGGGGGCATTGAAACCCCATTTTATAGATGAAGAAACTGAGTTTCAGGGAAGTTGAATGATTTGTTGAAGCTCACACAGCCAGGGAGGCAGAACAAGAATTTGCACCCACTACATTATTCTGGACAAAGCGGTGGGGTACAGTGCTGTGTGATGAGTCCTGTCTCGCCTGATCTATACTTCTCTTTGGGTTTCTCTTCCTGCTTTCCTTCCGAAGGACCTCTGTTGTCTGTGTCACCAACATGGGCCTCCTCCTTCCCCTCAAAGTGATGAACATATAAGATCACACCAACAGCCCCACTGCCTATCCAGAAAGCCCACTCGGACCATTATCTTTTAATTTTCTAAAAAGAAAATGTTTTCTCTATAATTATGGCATTAAGAATTTCAAACGGTATTTTATGATTTATATAATTTTATCCCATAATCTTATTTTTATTCTGTCTGTTTTAAGGCACACTCTAGCCATTAAACTTTTATGTACTAAATCACTTTTCTAAAAAGTTATTTCTTTATTACTGAGGTAACTTTGGTTAGAACATTATATATGTTTCAGGTGTACATTATAGTTTGATATCTATATATACTATAGAACCCTTACCACTAAAAGTCTAGTTTCCATCAGTCACCACACACTTGATCCCCTTTATCCATTTCTCCCTACCCCTTCCTCCCCTTTGGTATCAACCATACTGTTGTCTATATCTGAGTTTGTTTTTGTTTTGTTAGTTTGTTCCTTTTTGCTTTATATTCCACATATGAGTGAAATGATGGTTTTTGTCCTTCTCTGTCTTACTTCACTTAACATAATACCCTCCAGGTCCATTGGTGTTGTTCAAATGGCTGAGTAGTATTCTATTGTGTGTGTATATATACATCTACATATATATATATATATATATATATATATATATATATACCACAATTTCTTTATCTATTCATCTGTCGATGGACACTTTTCATATTTTGGCTAGTGTAAATAATGCTACAATGAGCATAGATCTTTCGAATTAGTGTTTTCATATTCTTAGGATAAATACCCAGAAGAGGAATTGCTGTATGATATGGTTCTATCCTTAATTTTTAAGGAAATTCTACACTGTTTTTCATAGTGTTTGCACCCATTTACACTCCCACCAACAAAGTGCAGGTGTCCCCTTTCTCCACAGCCTCACCAACATGTGTATTTCCATCACTCTTTATTGCTAACAGCTATTCTAACAGGTGTGAGGTGGTGTCTCAGTATGGCTTTGATTTGCATTTCCCTAATAACTAGTGATGTTGAACATCTTTTCATGTGCCCATTGGCCATCTGTATGTCTTCTTTGGAAAAATGTATATTCAGATCCTCTGCCCACAAAACATTGCTCAGACCAATGTCTAGAAGCTTAGTGCCTATGTTTTCTTCTACGTAGTTTATTGTTTCAGGTCTTACATTTAAGTCTTTAATCCGTTTTGCCACTCTGACCGCTAATACCCTGGTCTTAGGAAAAGCCATGTGAAGTGGGTGGCCCCAAACTTCTGGGAGACCTGCTTCTGCACATAAAATCCTTTCTATAGTAAAGAGCCCCCCCCCCCCCAAAGTGGGAGGGAGTGTAAATAAACAGAAATTGAGTGAGTGCGCTGGTGGGAGGGGAACTTTGAAAACAGCTACCTGAAATAGCATTTGTATTGGAAAGGAAATTGTCATGGGGCAAAGGGAAGTAATGCATGGAATCCCATTTCCCCCTACTTTTAGTTCATTTTGAGCCCAGAGAGAAGCACGCAGAGAGCATTCTGTTCTGACCGTGAAAAGATCAGGTGAACCTGACCTGGAGAACATCTCTAGTGGTTCTTAGGAGGGTGAGAAGAAGAACAAGGGCCTTAGATGACCTTAGGGTGGGAGTGAAGCCGGTGGGAGGGGCTGAACGTCATGTGTAGCTCCCCAACGAGAGCTCAGCTTAGGAGGGCTTGAAGTACCCTAGGGGCAGTTGGGGACTTAGATGTAGGAGGAGGACACAGGCAGTCTTATTTATACTTTCACATCTTTATTTGATGTTGATCACAGCCCTGTAACAGGGTATTACTATCTCTGTTTCACAGAGTAACTATCAATGACATAGCGACACCAGCACTGGGAGTTGTCATGGTGGCAGCAGCACTAGACGTAGCCATTGTAATTACTTACTATGCACTCATGATATTTCTGTATTTGTAGACTTAAGCAGCCGTGACAAGGACTCCTTCTACCGTAGGTTTGTGTCCCCCTCTTCCATATTGTAGAGCTGTCACTGGGAAGTGCTACCCAACCAGGGACTGTTTCTATTTTTAATCCCTCTTATGTGGATGGGGCTCATGGCTTGGTCTCATCAATGAATATGAGGGGTGATAACGTATGTTCCTTCTGGGCCGAGGTGGATAAGAATAAGGTGTGTGTCTTCTCCAACTTTTCTTGCTCACGTACTGGCTCCAAGCCTCTAAGGGATACAAAGTCACCAAATAGAAGTATCCTGGCCCTCCAAATCACCATGTGAAGGAAAGTCACCAACTCAACAGAAACCATCTCATGTATTTCTATTTTATGTGAATGAGAAATACACTTCTATTGTGATAAGCTACTGAAATATTGAAAAATTTGGGACTTATTTGCTATAGCAGTTACCATCACTCTAATAAATATACATATATTATCTCATTAAATCTTCACAATGACCTTTAGGGAATCAAGTATCAAGAGCCCATCTTAAAGATGAAGAAATCTAAACTCAGAGGTTAAATGATCCTCCCAAGGCTACACAATTAGTAAGTGATTCGGCCAGGATTTGAACCTACATCCCCCTGACTCCAGGTTTATAGCATTAAGTTGCCTCACTGTGACCTTAATATGAGGGGTGAGTACAGAAAGGATGTTGGGACTCCTGGGGTGAAACCGCAGGGAGGAAGCCTGCCCACACTCCAGAGTTAGAACCAGTCTTGAGTGTGGATTTCAGAACAAGTGCCCGACTAATGAGTCAGCAAGAAACCTGCAGGGACCACATGCTGGGCTTACGTCCAGGAAAAGAAAGGCAGAGAAAGAAAAAAAAAAAAAGGCATTTTGTGGGACCTGAAGCTGAGAGGTCTGGCTAAAGGGGCCTCCCTGAGGTTAAAGTGAGGGCTTGAAGCTAAGAGCATGAGCTTGATCATTCCCTCCCGGGGGCCTCCTCTGAGACAGAAAACAAGAGCAAGAGCAGCAATCACAGGGATGGTAACGGGAAAGAAGAGCAGGCGCAGTGGGAACTGGTGCTTGTACAGCATTCACTAGGTGCTGGGACTGTTTGAAGTGCTTTACACACGTCACTTTCACCCTGAAGACAGCCCTATAAATTGTGTATAAACATTGTACCCATTTTACAGAGGAGGAACTGAAACATGGAGGGACAACTAGTACCTGGTCAAAGACACATAGCTATTAAGAGAAGGAGCTGGGACTCAAACCTAGGCACTGTTGCTCCACAGTCCATGCTCCTCACGTCCCAGGAAGGGTGGTGCCACCACTGGGGCCAGCCCTGCCTGGAGAGAGGCATCCAGGCCAGCCTCAGGCAGAGCCACCTCGCGAGACCAGTGAGAGGATCTAGAACCCAATGTGCCTGGGCATAGGTAAAGCTGACCTTGATGGCTATCCAGATGTGTCTATGAGTCTTTCAAGCTCTGGCTGAGTCTTCTTGGGCAGTTATCCCTGAAATTCTGGCTGACTTCTTATGGAATCTCTATAAGGGCAAAGAGTAGTTGGAGGTCAGTCATCGGGATTTACTAAGGAAGAGAGTTTATGGAGGGTGAGATGGTGAATCAAGAAATATACCTTCCAGCCCTGGCCGGTTTGGCTCAGCGGTTAGAGTGTAGGCCTGCGGTCCAGAGAGACCCGGGTTCGGTTCCCGCTAAGGGCACATACCACGGTTGCAGTTTGTCCCCGGCCCTGGTTGGTCGTGCGGGTGGTGGCCACTCGATGTATCCCTTTCACGCCAATGTTTCTCTCTCTCTCCCTCTCCTCCCACACCCCCCACTCTATCTGAACAAAAAATGGAAAAATGTCCTCGGGTGAGGATTAAAAAAAAAACCAAATATACCTTCCATGTATTCTGAGAACAAAACTTCAGGACTGAGTAAGTCCAGGCCTTTGGGGTGAAGAAATTGCCCGGGCCAGATCAGAGTTTAGGAATGGCAGAACAGGGAGAGGGAGTGGGCATGACTGTGTATAAAAACACTCCTTGCCATGGTTCTCCTACACTGAGAATCAGGATGCTCTGTTGCTACTTGTATCAGTTAGTTTTTGCTGTGTAACACACCATCCTGGCACTTAGTGGTGGCAACTGGGCAATTCTATGGCCTGAGCTCAGCTTGGCTGATCTCAGCTGAGTCACTTATGCGTTGACTGGGACTGGATGGATTCAGATGGCCTCATACACATCTGGTGGTTTGACAACCGTTGGTTGGTGTGATGAAGGTGACTGAACCATGTGTCTCTCATTCTTCAATAAGCCTGGGCTTGTTCACCTGGAAGTTGAAGGAATCCAAGAACAGCATTAAGCAACACTCAAGGAGCAAGCCCTTGTCAAGGTTCTTCTTGTGAAACGTTTCTTATACTGTCCCACTGGTGAAAGCAAGTCACGAGACCAATTCTAGAGTCGATGTGCGAGGGAGAGTACCCGCGGGCGTGGGTCAGGGAGGCGTGAACAAATTGGGTCATGACTTCACTTTGCTCCAGTCTCTGTGTCTGTGGCAGAGGGTGTGCAATGAAGAAGAGAGTCTCTGAGAGAGACCCTCCCTAAGGAGCTTTGGATCCAGTAGATCTGGGTTGGAGTCCTGGCTTTATTCCTACATGTCCCAGGATGGGTGATCCCAGTTTCTCTGCCTGTATGATGGGTGGCAGAGTTATTGGAAAGACCAAATGAGGTGACGCTTGTGGAGGTCCTGTGTGAGCCGTAAAACCCTGTACAAATGTCAATCGTAACTTTTCTTCCCCTCCTAGGAATGGAGCTGGGCCTTATTAATTCCTCACCTGGGAATGATGCACTTCATGGCGAAACCTCTGCCTCCAGGATGACTGAGCCTGGCTCCCCACCCACTTCGGGAGCAGCCCCCCTCATCACCAGGGTGCTCGGGGAATGCAAAATCACTTTAATATTGGCTAGAGACAAGCATAATTAGGAAGGTAAATCTGCTGAAAAATATCATATTATGCAAATGTGATTAGCAATGACTTTTGGGTTCTTTGTTATTTGAGAGTTTCTATTCCTTGGCACAAATGTGGAGAGTTGGCGGCTATGTTCACTGGGGTGACTCTTATAGGAGTTTGTGAACACAGAAGCGGGCAGAGGGGTCTGTGGCCCTGGGCATTGGGAAGGGGGCCCCTTGTCAGTCTCCCAGGGAGAGTCTGTGGGTCCCCAATCAGGTCCTGTGCTAATTCCCATGGAGGAGCTCCAGGCAACAGACCCTCACTGGTGATAAGACTCCCCAGGAGGGGAGGGGGCTCTTTCTTCCAGGCTAGAGCTAAATTTAAAGAAGAATGAGATGGAGATGTGGTCCTGGGACAGCTGGTTCTTGCAATAGAACTGCCCCTGTTAGGGGCTGGTGGGATCACATGGTTTGAGGGTGTGACCTTGGCTCAGCCTGTGTCAGCCTTCAGGAAGCAGGTGGTCAGCGCCTGGGGCCACCTCACACCTGCTGGGCCTGGTGTGTTAATTGACGGCAGGGATGTTCCTTCCTGGGACTGGAACAATATGTACTCTGCCAGATCCAGGTGTTCTTTGGACATGGCTAGGAATATCACACCTCCTGGCTTTTGAAGCTCTTTTTATAAAGGTCATGATGGTAAAAACAAACAAACAAACAAAATGCCACTTACTTAGTGAGTGCTTAGCAAGTACCAGATACTGCGCTAAGTGCTTCATATAATTACCTCGTTTAACTTCCCCGACAATTACATAAGGTAAGCACTGTTATTATTACCATCTCAATGCAGATTAAGAAACTGGCACATGACTTGCTTAAGATCACCTCTGTCAGTAGCAGGGTCAGGATTTGAACTTAGGCCTAGCTGGATTGTGACGTCAATGCTGCTAACCACAAGGCTTTGCAAGTCCCCATCCTTCCGTGGGTGCCACGTGAATGAGTCAGGATAACCCTTTTTTTTTTTTTTTATCCTCACCCGAGGATATTTTTCCATTTTTTGTACAGATAGAGTAGGAGGGAGAGAGAGGAAGAGAGAGAGAGAGAGAATCCTCGACGTGAAGGGACACATCGAGTGGCTGCCACCCGCACGACCAACCGGGGCCGGGGACAAACTGCAACCGAAGTACGTGCCCCTAGCGGGAACTGAACCCGGGTCTCTCCGGACCGCAGGCCGACGCTCTAACCGCTGAGCCAAACTGGCCAGGGCTTTTTTTTTTTTATTCTCACCCAAGGACATTTTTCAATATTTTGTTCAGAGAGAGTGGGAGGGAGAGAGAGAGAGAGAAACATCTACATGAAAGGGACACATCAAGTGGTTGCCACCTGCATGACCCAACCAGGGCCAGGGACAAACTGCAACCGAGGTACGCGCACTTAGTGGGAACTGAACCCAGGTCTCTCTGGACCTCAGGCCGATGCTCTAACCGCTGAGCCAAACTGGCCAGGGCAAGTCAGGATAACTCTTGCCCGTGCATACCCTTGCCCCTGTCCAGGTGACCCCAGTGGGACTCTGATGTGCCCAGGCTTCTTCAGAAGTTTCTGGAAGTTGGCAGTCACTGATTCATCCTGAGAGGGTGACCCTGTCTTCATTTGTGGGGTTGCTAAACACTGACTGCAGCCCACCTTTCCACGCTGTTGGGATGTCAGGGTCTGGAGCGGGTAAGGGTCCTGGGGGAGCCTCTGAGATGGCCTTCAGGGCCCCTTTATAACTTCTTCCTGCAGCCCAGCTCCTCTCTCCAAATAGCTGAGAACCCACGATCTTTTGTGCCCCCATTTCTCTCCTGTCCCTTTGGAGTTCCAGTGTGGCCCCTCCCTCCCCTCTGAAAGGACTGCCAAGCATCAGGTCAGTTCTCAGAAGACTCATTCCTGCCCCAGCGTATGCGTCTATCGACCAGAGCAGGCAGATGGGGTGTAAAGTCAGTACTGCTTTTTAGGGTCAGGGCACTGTCCTGGAGTGGGGAACCTGCTGCCCTAGCCCAGCCTGGGCTCCCCAGGCCTCTGCAGGCTGCTCAGTTCTCTCTGGCCAGTGAGCTGGGCACAGAGGCCCTTCCTCCATCTTCATTTCCAACAACCACTGGCTCACGCCCCTCCCTTGAGCATCTCCAGGCCCCTCTGACCTGACACGTCCAGAGCGGGCCTCCTCTGCCCACAGAGCTGTCTTGTGAGTGCGCCCCATTCAGGGATGGCATTCACGAGCGCCCTCCCGTCCCTCACTTTCACATCAAATGGATGCAGAATCTTTCCATGCGTGTTGTTCCCTCGTGGCCACCCCCTTCTATCCACACTGCCCCGGATTAGCTCACATCTGTCCTGTATTATTGCAAAGACCCCCGAGGTGGCCTAGCACACCTGGCACCGCTCTCATCCCAGTTCGCTGCGGCCAGTTATCTTCTAACACGAACTATCGATGGGCCCCTTGTTGCCTACGCGTGCCATCAAAATCCTTGGACGGCACCCAGAGCCTGCCATGAGTGAGCCTCCACCTCCTCCAGCCCATGTCCCCTGACGCCCCTCACAGCACACCCCATACCAACCTGCCTTTCCTTATCCTGGGCTCCCTGTGTCTGCGATGTCCCCCTCCCGGGCCAGTGTGAGGCTGTGTCCCACGCTGCCCGCCATCTTTGCTGGCTCCCAGTGCAGTGTGGCTCCTCCTCCCCGTGTTCCCCCAGTGCTCCATCTGGTTCCTGTTACAGTCCCGATTGCACTGAGGTTATTGCTTTACATGACTGGCTCCGAAGCGACCTCAACTCCTCGAGGGCAGGAACACAGGTTTATTCACCGCTGAAGCCCCAGCTCAGCAGAGGAGCAGGCACATAGTAGGTGCTCAATTACTGTCGGCTGAATTGAGTGTCCTCACAATGCATGGAATTGACTCGATTGGAAACAACATTGCATCTAGATTTTTGTCTCCTGAAAGGGCGTGAGATGACACAGTTCACCTCCCCATTGGCTTCTCTTTTGCAGAAAGCAAGACCTCGTGTGTCTGGATGGAACCGAGCCTGCAGACTGTGCGGGAGGGGCAGGAGGGCCTTGAAATGGAGTGGAGTTTGCTTTGCTCCCGGAAAGGTGAGCAGCCGCCAAGGCACCCCGTCGTGTCGCGGCGATGAAAGGAGGCCTCTGCGTTGCTTTCCACCATCGAGCCAGAGGCTAAAAGTAGCCTTCCTTCCGCCTGGCTGACAAATAGAGGGAATAAATTATCCGGGCACTAGAAGTTGCATTAGGCAAATAAACATTTCGACAAGAATTATATGTGACATTCAAGAGAAAGCAAATAAACCCTAAGTTATGGGGACCTGTCTGCTCTAGAATTAAGTAACTAAAAATCGTTAGTAGCGTCTGTGTCAGGCTCTTAAACCTTCCCTGGCTCTCGCCACCCGCTGCAGGTGCTCAGAGAAATACCATGTGTCTTCTGTCGTTATGTCTTCAGAGACATTCTCAGGTTCCTGGGACCTCAGGTCTGGGGGAAACTCTAGGCCAGTGCCTTCAAACACTGTTTTGTGGAACCCAAGGCTACTGCAGCCCAGCAGTCAGGGCCCCACCCTGTCCAACCAGGGGTGCTTCTCTTTGATCTGGATTATATTAATTAGGAAAGCTCTCTTCTGATGTCCTGGAGCAAACATACCCCAGAGAGGAACATGTCCATTAGAACACTTTGATAACTAATTTTTCAGCCTCTTTTGAATCCCACAGGGAACTCAATCCGAGATTTTCAGTCAGACGCAGTTTTTTCCTGCATTCCTGTGCATGAGATTCCCATCCCAGGTCTCTAGGGCTGGGGGCTTGAGTTTGAATTGAGGCTCTGCAGCTACTGTGTAACTCTGGACAGTTACCGGAGCCCTCTGGTCCCAGTCTTCCTGCCTGTAAAAAAGGAGATAATGTGTATCAGTTTCCTATGGCTGCTGTAACAAACTTTGAAGCTTACACAAACTTTGAAGCTTACAATGACACAAATTTGTTTGGTATCTTCCGGTTCTGGAGGTCAGAAGTTCAAAACGGGTCTTAAGGAGTCGAATGAAGGGTTTCAGGACCGTGCTCCTTCTGGAGACTCTAACAGAAGCCTTGCCTTTCTAGAGGTCCCCTGTAACCCTTGGCTCATGGCCCTTCCTCCATCTTCAAAGCACATTTCTCTCATCTTTTCTTCGGTCATCACATCTCCTTCTCTGATTCGGACCTTCCTGCTTCCCTCTTAGAAAGACCCTGTGATTACTCTGCTGTGATTATACTGCTCTCACCCAGATAATCAGGATAATCCCCCCTCAGGGTCCTTATCTTAAACACACCTGCAAAGTCTCTTTGGCCTTGTAAGAAGGTTCCTGGTGTTAGGAGGTGGACATCTTTGAGGGGCATTGTTCTGGCCACTACATAATGGTAGTTCCTATCTCAGAGAGGGGTGGTGAGGTCAAACAAGGAAATGCATGTCAAGTGCTTCACACAGAGCCTGATACACAGCTGGAGCTCAGTAAGTGTCAGTCAGATATCCATCCTGTGTGTGACTTCTCTAAATATGCTCACTTCCACCAGGCCCTCCTGCAGCTCAGGGACAGAAGGTACCAGACCCTGGAGTTTAGAAGATGGAGGCCTTGTAGGGCCCACTCAGGAGTGGCACTTAGACCTGTGGCTGTAGAAAGCCTTTGAGATTGTTTAAACATGGGAGGGCCAGGACACACCTGCTATCTAGAAGGAACTTGCTGATCACAGTGTGGTTTGGTAGAGACAAAGTAAGTGCTAGGACAGGATGGAGGCTGTACTTCAGCCCAGGTGTGCTGAGCAGGCCTGGACTAAGGTTGAGGAAGCAGTGGCTGGATTTGTAACTGAAGCCAAGGTCACCATGAAAGCCAAACTTGTGAGACAGGTGCTGGGGGAAAAGGAAAGAGATTTATTCAAGTGCCAGCAGCCTGAGAAGATGGGGGACTCTTGTCACAAAGCCCATCTCCCCATCTTAGTTCAGGCAGAGGTTTTTATAAGAAGTGAGAGGGAAAGCAGAACAAAGAGATTGAGGGGAGGCGATTGAAAAGGTTTATATATGCTGACCAGCACAGTCCTTTCTTATAAGGACCTTGAAACCGGTCAAGGGATGGTCTGGTGTGCATCATCCTGGTTCTGTGTCATCCTGGTTTTGTGGTTGACAGTCAGCAAATCTCCCAGAACTGAGTTAACTGAAGGTCAAAATGTGTATCTTCTGAAGTCAGTTCCTAAGATTCTTATACAAATATGCTGTTTATCTACAAGTTACATAGTCAGAGCCAGAATTTACAGAAACAATGTCAAATGAACAGTGTGTGGGTTACAATTTCTCCCTGTTACAGATTCAGGGGCAGTTTAGGAGGTGGATTTGGGAGGAATTGATTGGTTAGATGTATTGGGTAGGTAGGGAAGAATCCAGGATCATTCCCAGGTTCTGGCTTTGGCTACAGGGGACACCTTTCACTGAAGATAGGGAACTGAGAGGAGGAGCAGATTCACTTGTAGGTGGTAACTGAGGGCTTGGTGGGTGGGTCAGATTACTGTAGCATGAAATGGAGGATGAACACAGAGAAACTGCAGTGTTCATGGGACTAAAAAAGAATGATCAACAACAGAGGAACCACAGCCAGATTAGGGGAGGACCAAGAGTGCAGGACCCCCACATTCATCCCTACACAGCTGGACCTGCCAGGGGTACCTCATCCACAGCCCTGCACCTGGGACCACACTCCGGGATAATAGTAGTAATCCCCTCTGTTTGCGTGGCACTTGCCAGTTCAATCAGCATTATCACATTATCTTGTTTAATCTGCGTAACCAGCCTCTCTGGAGCAATTTTCTTCTTTATTTTAAAGAGGAGGATGTTGAGGCTTCAAGAGGCCCGACACTTGCTTGAGGACCATAGGTTATAGCAATTGGAGCAGGGATTTGAACCCATATCTCCTAATTGCTCAGGATCCAAAGCTTTCCCACAGACCCCATGCATGCAAACAGACAGGCCTGCATAGCTGGCTGGCATTCTGCAGCTAAGTTTTGGGTGAGTCTGAGACTTAGCTTTGCTCTCAGACTGAAAACTCAGGCCCTGATGCTGAGCAACCCTTAGGAATTCAGGTAGTAGATGGGAAGCCCCATGGTGTCTTCTATAGGGAGGGGGACTACAACTTCAGATCCAAGGCCCTTTCCCTTCTCAGAGGAAAGGAGGGTCCTCAGTCTTAGATCTCATTAAAGACCTACCCATCAGGAACTGACAGTGAAAACCGGCTTAGAATGTGGGCTCTCAAGGCAAGGGTCCTAGACAGGGTTGGCCTGCAGCCTTCCAGAATCTCATAACGACTTATGGTCATGTGGTTCCTAATACATGCAGGGCTCTGTTTTGAATCCTTAACGCAGAAGAACTCATTGACTCCTCACTGCAGACCTGTAAGGTAGGCACTATTACTATCCCCATTTTACAGATGAGAAAACAGGCTCAAAGAGGTTACCCAAAGTCGCACAGGGCTGGAATTCCAGCCCAGACAGAATTCATGCTCTTAATCATCATGCTGCACTGCCTCTCTATGACAAGAGGGGAGGCATACCTGTACAGGAGGGCCCAGGTATACTGGTCTCGGCTCCATCTGTTCACCCCTCAGGTAATAGGGTCAAAAAGGTAGGAGGGAGGATTGACCCACCCTGACCTTTCCTTGCCTTTGATGGATCCATCTTGGTCTTTCACCCCCATAGGACAATGGTGAGGGAGGTCATAGGAGGGTGGGCCAGAGTTGGCTGAGCTGCTGCTCCCTCTGGCACCGGTTAGGGCTTTAGGACAATGGGGTGAACTGTGCATTTGTTCTAGTCAGACAGGCCTGGATTTGAGTCTCAGCTCTTCAAGAACTTCTGACCCTGGGCATGCTCCTCAGCCTCTCTGAGCTCAAGGCTTGTAATTCCTCTTCCTAGGGTGATGGTGGTGGTAATGGAGGCTGTTCCCTTCCAAGTTCCCCTTCTTCATTGCCATTATTCCAGCCAGTGAGTATGGCTATCTTCAGGCCAGGACCTGTTCTGGGCACTATACATCCCGACCCCTTTAACCCTCACAGCACCCCTGCCAAGTAGGTATGATCCTTGCCACAGAAGACGACACTGGGGCCCAGACAGGCAAAGCAAGTTCCCTGAGGCCACTGAGCTTGTACATCAAAGACTGAAGCCTGGATTCAAGCCAGAGCTGCTGCAAGGCACCCCACCCACAGCCTGGGCACCCAGCCTGGCACCCAGCGGCCACTCAGCACATGTGGGTTTTCTTTCTCTTCTGCTCAATATTCCCTTGGCAGAGGATTCTGCCTTCTCAGAGTCCTCCCTGCCAAGATCTACAGGCTTCCGTTGTGATTTAAAGACCCCAGCAAGCCCAGAGATGGGGCGAGGCTCACTCCGCTCTGCACTGTCTTGCAGCCCTATTGAGCATCCCCATCCCGGGACCTCCCCTTCCCCACCAGCATCTTTGTCAGCGCCCAGAGAACTCAGGGGATCTAAATTTAGACCCTGTGCTCTGTTAACTCTGTGAATAATGCTAATTAGCATAACAATTCTTCCTGCAATTAAGTTGGAGAGGGGGGCGAGGAGGTGGTGTTTGGTCCAAGAGGAAATTACACAGGGAGGCCTCTCTTATTGCTGGTTTTCTGAGGCCTCACTAGGGGTGTCTCCTTGGCATGGCTCTCTTCGTGGATGGCTGGATCCAGAAAAGTGCCTGTTTGGGGCGGAGGGAGGGAGTGTCTGTTGCTAACCTTATTGTGATGTGTTATTGGTGCATGTATTGAAGTGCAGCTTGGAGCCCTGCATGGCAATGAATTAGCTGTTATAAGCAAGCTGTCACCTGCTCTGAAAGGTGTGAAAAAATTATGAACTGCATTGTCCTGGAAACCACAAAATAGCACTTCCTCCTTGAAGTAAACACATAAGTTTGGGCTATAAAGTTGAAGTGAAGTTACATTCGGAATTCAGATTTATTTGTTTAGGGAGATTTGCCAATTCTCTTGCTTGACCCACCAATGCCAAGGTGAGGGTCAGGATAACCTGGTCCAGAAGCTACCGGCTGCTTCTGTCCCTCTCTGGGGCATGTCAGGAAGTCTGGCACCTCCTCTGGCTGGGATGAGGTGGGGCGGCGGGATGCCTGGGCTTGGGGGAGACCATGGGGATGTGCAAAGCCCCTGGAGGGACTGCGCAGGGCTGCCTTCTGACAGCCCTCCGGTATCTACAGACAGCTCTCGTGAGCTGAGGCTTTTCCCCCTGATTTTCTTGAATGCGTTTGTGACACATGTTTCAGACTCGACCTCCCTTCTCATTTCCCCCGTCTGGGCACTTTCTGAGTGGCATAAAACAGGGAGGGACTCTCTTCCATTGCTCCGGTCATAATTCCTTTATTGGTGCAGCCCAACTAAGATGACATTTTTGTAAGGAGCCGTACCACTCTCTCGGCTCATATGGAGCCCGTGAACAGTGAAAACTAACGGAAAGGAAAGAATCCGTCCACCCATTCATTCATTTACTCTTTCCCTACTTGTGTGAGATGTTTTGTTAGTCTCTGGGGACATGAGTGAGAGATGAATCAGACCGTCCGACGCAGGGGAAGTCACACACATGCTCACACTCTTACACACACATATACATCCACTCACATGCACACACACATGCTCACCCCCCCCCACATATACATATCTGTACACACACACACACACACACACACACACACACACACACACGAGGGCTGGCACCTATGCATTGCCGTGCAGAGCAAGCTACTGGCTCTCAGGGATGATGGATGTGTCTCCATGCGGCGCTCAGCCCTGCCTCCCCCTGCATCCTGCACGCAGGGCTCGCTGAGTAAATGGCTCTGCCCAGCTGCCTGGCAGGGGTGGTCGATGGTGGGACTGGGGGAGGGAAGGAGGAGTGGAGCCATTTGTCTGGGGCACCGGGAGGGGAGTTGGCCACTTACGGCTGTGATGGATGGCGATTCCACTTTGCCATCTGTTGGGGCTGGCAGGCTGCTTAGCACAGCACTGCACACCTGGCTGGGGCGTCCCTGTGGAGCGGCACCCGCCTTCGCTGGGGCCCGGGACCAGGCTCTCGAGGCCGGCAGCAGGAGGCTGTCAGGGAGGAGTTTGCAACACTCCCAGGGCCCCAGAGAAGAAGGATCACACGCACCCTGAGAAGAGGGCCTGTGGGCCAGTCCTGTCCCTCTGAGCCTGGAGCGTCTGTTCAGGGGAGCAGGGCTGTGCCTGAGCATTTCTGCGCACAGGAGAGCCCATCAGAGCTTAGCTGCCACCGTCCTTGACAAGGAATGGATGCTAAGCCCTTGGCACAGTATCCACCACCCATGCTCAATGGAAGCAAAGAAAGTTGGCCCACACCTCACACCCAGCCCCTGGAAGTGTGGGGCGCAAAGATATTTTCAAGGTCACCTAGGGCGGAGGATGGGAAATATCTTAGCCACACCTGTGTCTGTACTGTGTGCACCCCCTAAGATCCCAGAATGTTAGGGTTACAAGGATCCCTGGAGGCCACCACTCAGAACCATCTAATTTATAGATGGGAAGTCGAGACACGGAGAAGGAGGAGCCCAGCCCAATGGCCCGCAGCGCCCTGTCCTTCCTTCTCTGACCCCTCTGTTCCCTCTGTTTCTCCAGCTGCCTGTCTGGGACCTGTAACTGGACTTGTCCCTGGGCCCTGCCTAGTACTTGGCCTTCGGTGGTTGTCCCTCGTCAGGGCTCTGCTGCTCCATCCCCAACCTTCTCCATTGGGCTTAGCCCACCCTCTCCTGTGTGCCTGCTGCTGAGCTTCCCTCTCTTCCAGGGGCCACCTCACCGTCCACGTCAGAGGCACGCCCCACGCTCTGGGATGGCAGCCCGGGGGAGCGAGCGGTGCCTGGCACAGGTCTCCAGGGGCACCTCGGGGCCTGAGGAATCAGCTGGTCCAGGCTGGCCAGAGGTGAGTTCACCCCAGCCTTAGCTTGTGGTTGAATTTAGATGGAACCCCCTCTACCTCTCCCTAACCCCCCCCAAAGTGAGACATGTTCCCCACACCTGAATCTGCAGGGACAAACCCATAGCTGGTCCAGGCATATGAGCTGGTCCAATGTAAAGTGGACTCACAGGTGCTGCAGATGAGGGGACAGCACCAGGAAAGGCCTGGTGGCAAGAAAGTCAACTGAAACCCAAATTCTGTTTGGCTGAAACAGAACTACAAAGAGGCATCACCTTTTGTCCCTGCCCTCATGGAATTGCTTCATTTTGGAGAGAGAGGGGAGATGTGGGTGTATGGTACAGAATACAAGGGAGAGAGTAAAATTCCCATAATTCAGTGGGAATTGAGAAGAGAGATGATATAGCTGCAATCTGGCGGGGCTTCTTGGGGGAGGTGACCTTTGAACTTTCAGGTCTTGTTAGAACACTCTCTCCTAGGGGCATGAGACACCATTTGGGACCTAGAATAATGCGTAGAAAATTTCACCTCCCCTCTGAGCTCCGAAGAAAAGAAAGGTAAACCCCACTGGCCGTGTGTGTTGGGCAAGTGGGAGGCACATTCCTCCAAATAGCACCCTCAGGACAACCTTGGAAGAGGCATCATTGTTTCCACTTTGCATTCAAAGAAGTGAGGCTCAGAGAGGTGAAGTGATTGCCCCAAGGTCACAGAGCCGGTAGGCGGTGGAGGGGACTGCGTAGCCAGGCCTCTGACTCCGAAGACAGTGTGTGCTTTTCCAGCACCATTAACACCCCGTGGGAGACTCGGCTCCTAGCAGGTAAGTGGAGCTGCCCAGCAAGGGGTTGGTTCAAAGCTTGGCACTGGCCACTGGAGGTGAGCGCTGAAATGCCAAGCCTGCTTCTAGACATGACAGCTGCTCTTTGTTTGCTAGCAGCTGTGGGCTGCAGCGTTGCTCAAGCTGGGGAAGACGGGCTCCCTGCAAAAAGCAGGAGCACAATTTGGCTCCTCTTAATTGATTTGCAAATGTACTGGAGAATTGTGGTAATTCCTTTAAATTTTACTCTCATTCAAATTTTGGAGGTAAATATAATGAGAAAGGAAAGTCAGCACCATATAATGGAGGAAGAAAAAAAGAAGTCTAGCATTTTATTTTATTTTTACCCTGGGCATAAGGAAAGCAAACCTCTCTATGAGTACCTCATTATTTGAATTTCAAATACTTCTCTCGAGTTGAGCACAAAAGGAAACTTGAAAAAAATATTAACACACACTCACACACACATAACCCCAAACCATGCCTCCTCTCAAATACGCATCTCAGAATGTCCTAGTTTAGGTTATAATTGTACAATTGCGAGAATCAATCAACCTTAGATAGAAGTGTTTACTCAGAGGTGCTTAGAAAGGAGACCAGTCAAAAGAACATTAATATCTTAAAACATTGAAATTATCTTTATCAAAGAACATTAGCTATGGGCATTACTATTTGAGAATTCTTTTGCTTGCACAGTGTCTACATTCAGCTGAGCCCCGAGGTCAGGGTGGAGAGGAAAGTGAGGAGGTGGTTATTCAGATAAAAGCACAGCATGCTGGGAAGAGCTCAGGAACTGAAGTCTCTCCTTTCGTCACTCACTTATTCACATGGCAGTCGTTACGCAGTGCAGAGTACAGATGGAAACCTTGGGCTCTGCAGTCAAGCAGACCGAATTGAAAGCCCCTACTCTACCGATTTAGTGACTGTGCCACTTTGAGTGAGTGATTTAACTGCTCAGGGCCTCAGTTCCTCCACCTGTAAAATGGGATTAAAATAGTGCTAGGCAACACACTTAGCACAGGATCCATACAGAGTAAGTCCCCAGTAAATGGTAGTGGTTCTGTTGCCTTTTCTATCCAATGTTCCCATGTACTGGGTACTGCTGAGCGTGGGGATAAAGAGGTAAAGCAAACAGACACTGTGCCTCTGCTCCCAAAGCTTATCATCTTGCAGTGAAAGGGGCATTTATATCAGGTTGCTCAGAAGCTGGCTGAATCTGCCTGGCCGGTGTGGCTCAGTGGTTGAGCATTGACCCATGCACCAAAAGATTGTCTGTTCGATTCCTGGTCAGGCACATGCCCAGGTTGTGGGCCTAATCCCCAGTGAGGGGCATGTAGGAGGCGGCCCATTGATGTTCTCTCTCATTGATGTTTCTATCTCTCTCTTCCCGCCCCCCTCTCTAAAATCAATAAAGAAAAAAAAAAAAGCTGGCTGAATCAATTTCTTGGCTGTGTGACCTGGGCAGGTCACCTAACCGCTCTGATCCTGATTCCTCATCTGTGAAATGGTGAGGAAACTGCCTGCCACTCAGGAGCATTGTGAAAACCAAGGAGATAAAGCACAAGAGAGTGTTGGGAAGACCAGCGAGTTCTGCGGTAGCCGAGAAAGGCACTAGCTAAGGAAGGCTGTGTTCTGGTGTTTCACCCTGCCAGGCCCAGGACTCAAATGGATTCAGGGATGAACACCAAGGAGTTTTCTTGCTTCTGGGCCAGGTTTTCCTAGACTCTTCGGCTCCCACTGAATGGCCTTATGCCCATCCTACCAGGAGTTCGTATGTTATTCTGAGGATGGTGGGGGTGGGGGCTGATGGAGGCTTTCAACTTGGAAAGTGATGGGATCAGGCTGGGTTTGGGGGTGATTCTGACTGTGTATGAAGGAGGGCTGGAGGAGCGACCCTGGAGGCAGAGGGCTCAGACGTAGGTGACAAGGACTCTGACCAGCTTTCATCTGCGTCAGGTCTCCTCTGAGGCCTCTTCTCAGCGGGGCTTGTCCTTGGTCTACCGTTCCTATTCTGCTGACCCAGTTCCAGCAAGAATCCTACCAAGCCACTTTAGGAAGAATCCCCCCACCTCTGATGCCAAGTTCCTCGTGGTGGTTTTCCATCCACTGACCCTCTCACCCCGCCCACTGGTCATAAATCCCCAGCTGCCTCTGCTGTACTTGGAGCATACTCGGCCCTGGACAGAGGTCTCTCTCCCGGTTGCAGTAGCCCAGATAAAATCTGGCCATTTGAAGCACGTGTCCAGCATGATTTTACTTCGACATGGGGCAGATGCCAAGCCAAGCATACGATGATAACCGAGAAGCTAGAGAGGGGAGGACATGCTCTGAAGGTAGAACGGAAAGATCAGGTCAAGGAGAGGAGGACCCATCGCGAGCTTCCAGGGGAAGCAGCAGACACATGGAATCAAAGAGAGAGTGGCTTTTGGGACAAGAACACTGACTCCGGCTTTGGCTGTTGACTTGGCCCACTTCGCCTTTGGTGCAATCTCTTCTGTGTTCCTTCCAGATGTCACTGCTGTTGAGTGTCCCACCCCGCCCCCATGAAGACCACTGAGTTCCATCTGGGTCCACCGTCTCTCGGTGGTTCTCCGTCCCCTTATCAGAACCGTGTGTCTCATTCCCTCGAGAGTCTGCTCCCCCGTGTCAGGTGCCTATTGAAACAGCACACTTGGGATAAGAGCTGCGGGCCTCCTCCACTCAGCAAACGTAGTTGCACTTTAACGGGGGCATTCAGGAGGTCATTCCTTTATCCCAAAGACAGTGCAAGGGTTTTGGAGGCTGGAGACTCACGGTGGAGGAAAGATGTAGCGAGTGGTGCAAAGTGGGCTTTGAAATCAGGCAAAGTGGAGTTCGAATCCAGGCCCAGAGGGGTCCTTACTCTTGGCCCGGCTGCTTCAGGGGGGCGCTGTTGCCTCCTTAGAGGAACAAGCCTGCCTACTTTGCACACGATGGTCCCTCACCTTTCTGGGCCTCGGTTTCCCAAGAGGGAGGGAGGGGGTATTGTCATTCATCCCTCAAGAGCAGGTGCACACAGCTTCCCTGTCCCAGTAAATGTCTCCCCACCCCCTGCTCCGACACACACACTCGCTGGTTCTCTCCCCCATTGGCCACCTGCTCACTATACCTATTTCTCTCCGTGACCTTTGCTTGTGCTGGGTGTGTGGTCTGAATCGTCGTGCAGGGGGATCCCAGCTGGCAGGCGTTCTGTTTCTGAAGGCGGTGGAGAGGCCCGCCCTTGCTGCATCGCGGGCCAGGGGCGGCGGAAGCCGGGTCTCTCGGAAGGCGGCCCTGTAATTAATCCCCGGCCTTGTCGCCACCATTGTCTCTCGCCTACAGAGATCAGCCAATTAGCAGTCCCGCGCTCCTCTGCGTGGCAGCCACTTATTAGCCCAGACAAAGGCCACATTGATTCCAATTTGTCCTGAATTTGGCTGTCTCTGAAGTTAAAGATTGCATGTGGGGAGCTGCGCTGGGGGAGACATGCACAGGCAATGTAAAAGAGCGCCTAAAATTAGTTGAAATAATTTTAGCTCTATTGTGAATGACTAAACTAAATATAAACAGAAGAGGAAAAAAGATCTCCGTGAAGTTAATTACCATAAGCATTAGGTACCTCAAAAATGAGGCGTACAATCTGTTGGGTGACACTCTGATAATTAAATCATTTTCTCCCATTGGGGCTCCTGGCAGGTTTGTGGGGAGCCTGGCTCTTCCTTGGTGCTTTTCTCCGGCCCCGAGGGATGCTCCAAATTCTGCTTTCCAGGTTCCTGCGTGGTTTTCTCCAGCCTGGGTGAGCTGGGCTGTGTTATCATTCACCTGAGTAATCATTCAAGTGATTACTGGATCTTGGGCCAGCCTGAGACCGTTGGGCCAGTCTGTCTGAATTGAAGGCCCAATGAGAGATTGGATAAGGATGTACAAAACATGGAATATTGGTGTGTGTGTTACGTGTGTGATTGTATGCGTGCATGACCGTATGACTCTGAAGGTGAGTGTGAGTTCACAAATGTGTGAGTGTGAGTTCACGGGCATGTCAGTGTGAGGGTGAATGTGTGTGAGGGTGAGTTCACGGGCATGTCAGTGTGAAGGTGAGGTTGAGTGTGTGAATTTTCTCCTGTGTGGAGGTGAGTATCTCAGTATCTATGTGTCCGATGAGCAAGTCTGCGTGTGACGGCATGGCATCCACATTTGAGTATTTGTGCAAGTCCTGTCTCTCAGATGGTCTATAAACCAAAGTCAAATCATGGGTTTGTGTCCTCTTGGTGGAGCAGCGGTCTCCAAAGGAGACCCCTAACAAACCCTACCTCCTGGTATTCGCACCGCTGTGTGGTCGCCTCCCAGTGAAGTCTGGCCGGCCTGTGACTTTTAATAAAGAGAGCACAGTGAAGTGGCACTCTGCCTGGTCCCAGCCTCCTCTTTAGGAAGTCTTGAAGCTTCCTCTTTTGTGCTTGTTGGAGTCCTGAGCTGGCAACTGTGCTGGAGAGACCACATGGAGGAGAAGACCTGATACTCCACAGAAAGAAAGAAGGACCCCAACCTTTCACCCACTCCCATCAAACATGAGACACATCCCAGCCCAGCCCAGCCCCCAGACGATTGTACAACCAGCTGACATTACATGAGCAGAAGAACCACCCAGCCGAGCCCAGTCAACCCTCAGAATCAACTCGTAGTAAATCGGCTGCGGTCACGAGTCCCTAAGTTTTGGGGTGATTTGTTAGCCACAACAGATAATTAAAATACTTGGGTAACTGGTCCTCTCCCCATCTGTCTAGCTCCATACGAAAAAGGGCCACCGACCTGTGTGTGAGGGATCTGGGGACAGACGAAGTACTAGAGAAGGCAAAAGCCACTGCTCCCTACCCTCTCCCCTCCTGTCCCCCCCACCCCCGCCCCATTTTGTTTCTCATCCAGCCTGGGTGGGAAGAGCCTGGGCTCAGGCTTACCTTAGTGTAAGTGAATGCTTGGTGCCTGGTGTCTTGCCGGCAGTCCCCTCCGAGCAGGGTCGCAGGCCTGTTGGGATTCCACCGGCGTGCCACCCGGCAGACAGCGTAGTCTGAGTGGGCAATTCCATCAAGCAGGAGAGGCACTCTGCGCTGTGCCTGGGATCCTAATGGGCGAGCCACTCAGAGAACACGTTTAACCCTGGGATCATGGTAGCCGGGCCTCAGCTAGTGCCTAGGCTGTGGTTCCCACTCTGGGCTTCATATCCACTTGAGGACCGCTATTAGGAGAGAGGGAGAGAGAGAGAGAGAGAGAGAGAGAGAGAGAGAGAGAGAGAGAGAGAGAGAATCGAGGCTCTACTTGCACAGTGGTCCAAGGGCCTCCTGGAAAAACTCACCTGAAGAGAAGATGGTAAAATTCATTCACAGCTGGGAAGGGAGAGCGAGTTCAAGGGTGTGCTCTCTTAGAGGGGTGCCCAGCACAGCCCCTGGGCGGGGCTCAAATTCTGGGGCAAGGAGGCTGGAACGAGTGAGGAAACCCTCAGGGTCTCTGCTTCCTTAGGCTGCAAGCAGCTGCTGAAGCAGAAAGGGAACTGAGCTGTGGAGGTCGAGGTGCCTCCTAGGAGTCAGGTGGGAAGCAGGTGGGCCCAGAGGGCCAGGACTGGGAGCGCCTCCACTTTCATTTCTGTCGTCCCCTCTCTGCACCTCACCTGCCTGTGCTGCTTCCTGCCAGAGTAACATGATCCCGCCCAGGCCCGGGCTTCCTGTGCCCAGTCCCAGCACCTGCAGAAAGAAAACGGCATTTGGCAACTCCCATTTCAAATCCCTGGGGTAGAGATCCGACTGGTCCCACTAGGTCAGGTGTCTCCGGGACCCAGTCAGCTGGGAGGAGCGGGGTCTTGCATCACAGACCTGATTCCATCTCCAGAGCGTGGCTGAGCTACTGCTGACTTCTGATTCCCTGGGACTCGCCCACTGCATCCACGGCCGCTGTGGAACACAGCATTCAGGTCCTTGACGGCGTGGGCCCACGTGTTTGCCGGGATGGGCAGAGCTGGGACGAGAGTGATGCAGCCAAGGACAGGGAGTCAGGTGTAAAAAGCCATTCACTTTGAGAGCTGTGAGTGTGCAAAGCTGGTCCACAGACCACCTGGAGCATGGACACCTCCCTAAAGTTTGCACCCTGGGTGCCTCATTTGTCTCCCTCTAGTCCTAGCTCTGACCAGGGGAGTCAGCACCCCCACTGCATGCGGCACTAGGGACACTGGCACTCTCAGAATGGGCAGTGGGTGCCCACAGGTGTACCATTGCCCTGGGAGGGTGTAGGTGGCACCTCTGCTGTGTGTGGGGTTGGCAGTAAAGGGCATCATTTCAATGAGTCCTAATGTAGCAGAGGCCACACAGTGGCCTAAACATACATGAAGTGCTCCCGGAGGTCCTGGAGATTTTTGGGGGGACTTAAGGTGGGATGGAGTAGGGGTAAGGGTGGAGTTGTCCTAGCGTGGGTGGAGGGCGAGCCAGAGATGCCAGCTTGTCACTTACTATGACCTTGTTCTTCTTTTTTTTTTAAATTCTTACCTGAGGACACTTTTGCATTTATCTTCAGATAGACAGGGAGGGAGAGAGGGAGGAAGAGAGAGACAGAAATATCGATGTGAGAGAGACACATTGACTGGTTGCCTCCCACACGACCCCAACTGGGGCCTGGGGACAGACTGTAACCCAGGTATGTGCCCTTAGCGGGAACCAAACCAGGGACTCTCTGGTCCGCCGGCCGATGCTCTAAACGCTGAGCAAAACTGGCCAGGACTATGATCTTGTTCTTATACCTCAGGCTGGGTGGCTTGGAAAACCACCTCACTGTGATGCCCAGTGTCACACTGTCCCAGGCCCGCCACCATCTGTCATCACGGTTGTCCTGGGCATGGATGGGCATCTCCGTCTCGCGTGCACAGAGGGCCACGCCACTCAGTCAGCAGGTGACATCACGGACGTTTAGAACTGGAAGGGCCCAGAGAGCTGTGCTTCAACCTCGTGTCCGTACCGATGGGGAAGCCGAGTGCCGGAAGGTTGGAGTGTGTGCTCACGGCCACACAGTGAGTTGAGAAAGGAAATAGACCCCACTGAGTCTTCTTCTTTATTTTCCAATCACCATGTATCTTGCACAAGCCAAATTAAGCTTGACTAGTATCCCTTGTATTTCCAAACTGGGGAAAACCCCCCCCCCCCAACCTGGCGTGTGAACGGTTAGTGCCCAAACCCTTGCACACTCTTCTGGCACATGCAGCTGGCTTTTCTGCCTGATATCCGTCCCTTCCCCCACCTCCCTCAGGTGTCTCTTTGACTGACTTTGGCTGATATGAGCTGCTCAACCAGAAACTGCTCTGGGTCCTGCTCAGCTAGAAGATTCCATCCCTCCTCCTGGTAGCTCCCAGGGGCTCCCCTCACTGTGGCGGGAAGCAGAAAGGTCAGCCAGATCGCAGTGTGAAGGACCCAACCCCTGTGGGCACCCTCTTTTGGCCTGAGGGTCTTTGCTCAAGTCCCAGGTTCGCTGCCAGGCAACCACCACATCTTTGAAGCTTGAGCCCATATTGCTGCTCTTAATAACTGATACATTTGAAAGCAATAAAATCTGCACATGAAATACTTCATGCTGGCTGCAGCAGCAATGGCTCGACAACCTTCCAGCTCTCTTTGGAGTCAGCTTTGCCAGGGGAGCTTCCTTTATCTCCGGGCTCCGTGGAACTTCACCTCCAAAGCACATTAGCAAAGGATATTCTGTGGGCTTGAAGGAGATGCAAAGCAATGCTTTTCTAAAAACCCTCGGGTCCAAGAGGAAATCACAATGAAAATAGGGCAACATTTGGAAGTGGGCAAAAATGAAAATAGGAACACATCAAAACTTGTGAGAATGCAGCTAAAAGAACAGTGGGAGCTGGCGTTCTTAACCCGGGGTACGAATTTAGGGATCCTGTGAACTTGGCTGAGAAAATAACTCTATATTTATTTTAAATAACCGGGAACAGAAATGTAGTGTTCCCTTCTATTAGGAATACAGACAGAAGTCCATCGTATTGGTGGTATGCGTGACGTGGTCACCAAGAGATATCACAGAACTGAATCGACACTGTCCATCAATTTAAGGATCCAGACGATTTGTTTTCTCTGCCTTGGTCTCACAATGTGCATTCAGGCTTGTCTAGATACAGGGACACAAATGGCAACAGGTTATGTGTTTTATTGTTTTATGAGCTGTGTCAGCATCAGCACTGAGGAGAGATGCCTCGAGTTTTGCCGAAGAGGAGGCACGGGCAAGATGTTCAGGGTACTGTGCACAGCAGCGTCCACAGGTGTACCTTGCAGAGAGGCCAGTTGACTAGATTCTCACAGCTGCCTGAAAAGGTCTCAGATCCACTCAGTCTCATTTACTCTTTTTTTGAAAAAACTTTTTATTTTAAGACAGATTCACAGGAAGTTGCAAAGATAGCAGAGAAAGATCTAGTGGACCCTTCATCCAGTTTCCCACATTGGTTACATCTTATATAAATGTAACATCAGGATATTGACATTGATAGACAGTGTGTGTGCAGTTCTATGTCATTTCTGTCACGTGTGTAACCACCACCACAATCAAGATTTGGAACTAGTCCATCACCACAAAGAGCTCCGTCGTGCTACCCTTTATAGCCACACTCTTCTTGTGACCGTTTCTACCCCCTGGCAACCGCTGATTCATTCTCCAGCTTTATCATTTTGTCATTTCAAGAATATTTTATAAATGGAACCACCCAGTGTTTTGTATTGATATCAGTCTATCAATTACCCACATGGCTAGACAAGCCTTTGTGGTTCTGATTATAATGGCCAGACACCCTTCATCTAGTCATGCGGCTGTCACCGTGTTTATTGGAGAGCCATCTTTAAGTGGATGCTTGCAATCCAAGCTTAAGTCAGGCACTTGCATTAAAAAAAGAAAAAAACCCACTGTCAGCATTTATACTATACTCAGTGTGAAACTTTCGAGACTGGCCTTTTTCACTTAGATAGTTACCTCGAGATCCATCCAAATTGTTGCATGTATCGACAATGTATTCCTTTTCAGTGCTGCAGAGTATTTCATGACATGGATGTACCACAGTTTGTTTACCCATCCACTGACTATGGGATATTTTGGTTGTTTCATTTTTGGCTGTGAACAACCATGTACATGTTTTAGTGTGGACACGTTTAAGTTCTCTGGGGTAAATGCCCAGGAGTACAAACGCTGGATTGTATGGGTGTTTGATACGTTTTTAAAGAAACTTTCAAACTATTGTCCATATTGCTGTACCATTTTACATTCCCACACCAATGTATGAGAAATCTGGTTTCTCTGAGTCTCTGCCAGCATTTGGTATTGTCATTATTTTTCAAAGCTGTTCTAATAGATGTGTAGTGAGAACTCATTTTGGCTTTCATTTGCTTTCCCCAATGGCTAGTGATATGGAAGTTCATGTACTTATTCACCACCTTATATTCTCTTTGGTCCACTTTCTAATTGGATTGTTTGTTTTTCATACTGCTGATTTTTTTTATGTTGTGGTAAAATACACATATCATAAAATTCACCATCTTAACTATTTTTATTTATTTTTATTCCTCACCTGAGGATACTTTTCTATTTATCATCAGATAGAGTGGGAGGGAGGGAGGGAGAGAGAGACAGAGAAACATTGATGTGATAGAGCCACATGAACTGACCAGGTGTTTTGCCCTTGGCTGGAATCAAACCCAGGTATTTGTCCTTGGCTGGAATCAAACCCATGAACTCATTGGTCCATGGGCCTATGCTCTAACTACTGAGCAAACCTGGCCAGGGTGACCATTTTTAAGTGTACAGTTCAGTAACATGAAGTATATTTACATTGTTGTGCAACCAAAACCCAGAACTTTTTCATTTTGCAATACCAAAACTCTGTACCCGTTAAACATCTCCCCACTTCCCTCCCACCGTACTACTTTCTGTCTGAATTATTTTGACTGTTCTAAATAACTCATGTAAGTGGAAACATAGAGTATTTGTCTTCTTGTGACTGACTTATTTCAAGTAGCATAATGTCCTCAAGTTCTTTCCACATTGTAGCGCGCGTCAGAATTTCTTTTCTTTTCATGGCTGAATAAGATTCCATTGTAAGTACTCACCGCGTTTTGTTTATCCATTCATCCATTGATGAACACTTGGATGTCTTTTACCTCTCGACTATTGTAAACAATGCTACTACTAACATGGGTCTTTGAATATCTCTTTGATGCCCTGCCTTCAATTCTTTTGGATATATAAACAGAAGTGGAATTTTTGGATTATATGGTAATTCTATTTTAAATTTTTTGAAGGACTATCATACTGTTTTCCATAGTGGCTGCACCATTTTATATTTCCAACAATAGTGCACAGTGGTTCCAGTTTCTCCACATACTTGCCATTACTTGTTATTTTCTGACCCTCCCCCACCAATGGTAGCCATACAAATGCGTTTGAGGTGATACACTGTTGAGTTCGGAGAGTTCTTTTATGTTCTAGATACTAGCTGTTTATCAGATATGTGGTTTGAAAATATTTTCTCCCAGTCTGAAGCTTATCTATTTATCCTCTTTACATGGTTCTTTTCAGAGTCAATTTTATGATCTTGAAGAAGTCCAACTTATTGATTTTTTTTCTAATGGACCATGCGTTTGGTGTCATGTCTAAGAACTCTTCAACAAGCCCCAGGTCCAGAAGATTGTCTCTTGTGCTTTCATCTAGATGTTTTAATAGTTTCATGTTTTAATTTAAGCCTGTTATACATTTCAGTTAATTTTTAATAAGGTATTCAGTTTAGGTTGGAGTTTTTTTTTTGTTTTTTTTTTTTGGTCTGTGGCTACCCAATTGCTCTAATGTTATTTGTTGAAAACACTATTGTATTCATTTCTTTAGCCTGTTGATATGGTGAATTACATTGATTGGTTCTCAAATATTAAACCAACCTTGCCTGCCTGGAATAAACTCCATTTGATCATGGTGTACAGTTTTTTTATATCGTTTCATGTATTTTACAGTTCTTCTGCTTGGTGCATGCACATTCAGAATTACTAAATCTTTTTGGTGGATTGACTCTCATCATTATATATCTATCTGTTTCTAGTAATTTTCTACGCTCTGAGCGTATCTAGTCTGATATTAATATAGGCATTCCTGCTTTCTTTTGATTGATGTTTGCATGGTTATCTTCTCCCCAACTTTCACTTTCTACCTGCCTATATTGTTATTTTTGAAGTGCGTTTCCTGTTGACTTTATATAGTTAGGTTATTTAAAATAATTTATTCTGCCAATCTCCATCTTTTACTTGGTGTATTTAGATAATTTATGTTTAATGTAAATACTAATGCTAGAACTTATATATGTTTGTTTTTTTGTTCCCCTTTCCCCTGTTTTCTTTTTCCAGCCTTCCTGTGGATTACTTGAACATTTTAATAATTTATTTCGAATTAATTATGATATTTTGGGTGTATTTCTTTGTATCATTTTTTAAAAAGTGGTTGCTCTAGTACATAGGTACACACACACACACACATCTTATCACAATCTATTTGTGTTAATGATTGTCAGTTTGAATGATGTATAAGAAACCTTATCTCCCTTTGGAACCTTTTTCTCTCCCATTCATAATTGTCTTAAACTTTTTCTCTACACACCCTGAGAACCACATCAGACAGTGTGATCGTTTTGGCCTCACTATCAAATATAATTTAGAAAACTCAAGAGAAAGAAAGGCTATTTTATTTGCCCACAGTTTTACTCTTTCCATTGTTTATTTTTTTCTTTCCCCTGCTGTTCCTAGAGTCCTTATTTTTATCATTTCCCTCTCGTATTCCCTTGTTGTTCTATCTTCAACTTAAAGTTCCTTTAGCCATTCTTTTCGGGTACATCTGTTGGCTCCAAATTCTCCTAGTTTTCTTTCGTCTAGTAGAATCTCGAGTTATTCTTCATTTCTGAAGGACATTGTCGCTGGATGTAGGCTTGTAGTGTGACAGCTCCTTTCTTTCAGTGTGTGAGACGCTGCCCACCTCCTCTGGCATCCGCGGTCTCTGTCATTCAAATTGTTTTTCCTCTCTAGCTAAGCAACTGTTTTTCTCTGCTTTCGAGATTTTTTTTTTTCTTTTTTAGTTTACAGAAATTTGACTATGATGTATCCTGGTGTGAATTTCTTTGGGGTTAGCTTCTTAAATTCACAGGTTTTTATTATTTGCCAAATTCAGGAAACTTCAGCCATTATTTCCTTGAATACTTTTTAGCCTAACCTTTTCCTTCCCTTCTTGGACTCTGATGCCACGAAAGTTAGACCTTTCATTAAAGTTCCACAGTCTCTTGTGGTTCTGTTCATTTCTTATGTGTATTTTTCATTTGTTGTTCAGATCTGCTAATTTCCCTTGTTCTGCAAGTTCACTGACTCTTTCCTCTGACCCCACCCTTCTATTTTGAGTCAATTTATTGAAGTTTTACATTTTGGTTGTCTTAATATTTTTAGTTTTAAAATTTCTACTTAGTTTTAAATGTGTTTGCAATTGTTGAAGCATTTTTTAGGATGGCTGGATAAAATGCTTGTCAGGTATTCTTAACATCCACGTCATAGTGCTGGCATCTGTTGATAGTCTTTCTAATTTAAGTTGAGATTGCATTTGATCCTTGGTACGATGAGTGATTTTTTATTGAAACCTGGACGTTTTGGGTACATTGTTATGAGACCCTAGATCTGATTTCAGTCTATTTGAGCAGGCCTCATCTGATACAGCTCTGGTTGTGGAGACGGAAGTCCATGCTCCCCATGCAGACTCTGTTGACACCATCATGGGGGAAGAACTGCTTGTTACCGCTGTGTGAGGTGGGGGTTAAGGCTCCTCACCAGGCCTCCACTAGTGCCACCCTGGCTGGAAAAGGCAGACGTGCCTTGTTTCTGTTTCCCACTCCACTAACATGGTGAGGGTGGTGCTGATGTTCATAGTGGTGGTGATGATGGTGTTAGTGGTGGTGGTGTTGCTGGCGGGGTGGCCACACTAACTCTGGGTGATGGTGAAAGTCCTGACTAGGCCTCCTCTGATACCTCCTCAGCAGGATGTACCTTGATACCACTGGGTGGGAGTAGAAGTCCAGGTTCCTCACATTATCTCCAGTGAGATAGAGAAACCTCGAGAAACCTCATTGCCACTTAGTGGGGGTGAAGTTCCCAGTTCGCCACTTGGCTTTTTTTTTTTTTTTCAATATCACTGACAGAGTGGGTAGGTGGCGGGAGATGGGAGAGGTCTGAGTGCCTCATTAGAGCTGGGTGAGGTTGAAAGTCTAGGCTTCCCACTTTGCCCTTGCTGGTGGCGGTAGGGCTGGGCCAAAGTTTTTCTTTGCTGTTTAGCTAGAATAGATCAGTGATTTTTCAGAAGTTGTCTGTCTTATTAAGCTGCCCTTTCCTTGGTCCTTGTCTAAAGAGAGCAGGCTTTGCTTTCCTCTGTGCTCATGGACATTTCCAGGCTGCTTATAGCGCCAGCACCCAGTGGGACAGAGGAGGGACACTGCTGAGTCATTCCTGGTGTCCTGAAGTCCCCAGCCAATCTGTCGTCTTCTTTGCAACCATCAGAGTCTTATGCTCATTTTAGAGAGCCCATCCAGGTTTCAGCTCTACTTAGCTGGAGGAATAGGATAGAGTAAATCTATGCTATCTTTCTGGAAGCAGATGTTCAGTCTCATTTACTAAGACAATGATCTAGGTAAGAAAGAAACAGATCACGCTTTTTTGCAGATGTTGGGCGCTTTGATTATTTTGCCTTAAGGCTGTGTCAGCAAGCTGGAGAGCCAGCTTGCCGGAAGCATCCCCATAATTAATACCAGGCCTTGGTGTGATTATTAATAGTGTACCTCACCAGTTTGACCTCACAGATTTTGATTGAGTGGGTTCAACCTTGAAAAAAAACAAACTTGCTAAATAAGCTGGTTCTGCGAGTCACTTTATCATTAAGGTGAACAACAAATTCGTTCAGCTCAAAACCTAGTGGTGTTTTCACACTAAGGCTTGACAGCTCAGAAACACTGGGCCGCAGCAATCCTCACAAACCCAATGGGTATTAGCCAAACAGAGCAAGCTTTCCAGGGCACTTTTCACAAGAGAAGTATTCAAACTACCCCTTATACGGAATTTACCCATTTTACTTTCCCGCTGAGCGCACTAAGGAAATCCCGAGGCCGACCCTTCGGGGAAGCGCTGGCTCACCCCCTTCAGGACGGGCCCAGCCTGCTTCTGCCCCTCTGCGGTTGTGCTGGTCAGTTTTACCTCTGTCTGTTCTCGTCCTCCAGTGGATTCCATGATTTGCTCAGAAACTCACATTGTCTTGCTAGAATTTTCTTAACCAGGTATTACACCATCAAGAAATCTGCATTTAACATCCAATAGGCATCATCATTATAAACGTAGTGAATAAAGATCAATAAAATGCCCTAACATCGCCCTGGCCAGTTTGGCTCAGCGGTTAGAGTGTCTGCTGGTGGACCAAAGAGTCACAGGTTCGATTCCGTCAAGGGCACAAACCTCGGTTGCGGTTCCTCCCCGGCCCTGGCCAAGGTCCTGCGGGGGGCAACCAGTCGATGTGTCTCTCTCATGTTGGTGTTTCTCTCTCTCCCTCTCTCTCCCTCCACTCTGTCTGAAAATAAATAGAAAAATATTCTCATGTGAGGATTAAAAAAAAAAAAAAAGCCCTAAACCTCGTATGTTCAGTAACAGAAATTTAAGGCACGAAATCCACCTAACCCCGGTCTCCTGGCAGGTTTTTCAAACATGCCTTTCAAACACATTAAAATGCCTCTTTTATGGTTCAGTTTAAAAAGCACCTTTCCTAGTCTGTCTGCCTCTTTGACCCCAAGCCTTTGGCATAGCTACAGTTCACTCCCAACCCCCATTACATGAGCTTTTCTTTCTAAGATGATTTAAAAAAATTGTGGTAAAATATACATATTATACCATTTATCATTTTAACCATTTTAAGCGTACAGTTCCTGGCATAAAATACATTGACATTCTTGTGCGGACATCACTACCCTCCATATCCAGAACTTCTTCGTCTTTCCTAACTGAAAATTTGTACCCGATTAAAATAATTACTCCCTCTACCTTTCTCTCCCAGCACCTGGAAACCACTGTCCTACTTGCTGTCTCTGTGAATGTGACTTCTTCCAGTGCCTCGTACGCATGGAATAATACATTACTTATCTTTTTATTACTTGATATTTCACTTAGCACAATTTCCTCAAAGTTCATCCATGTTATAACAAGTGACAGGATTTACTTCCTTTTTACTGAGTTTCTTTTTAAAAATAATTTAAAAAAATTTTTAAATTACAGTTGACATTAAATATTACATTTGTGTCAGGTGTACAACATGGTGATTAGGCATTTATAGAACTTACAAAGTGACCACACCAATAAGTCTAGCACCCTCATGACATACATAGTTATTATAATATTATTGACTATATTCTTTATGCTGTACTTTATATCCTACAAAATTGGTATTTTGTAGGTACCAATTTGTGCTTATTAATCCCTTTCCTTTCCCACCCAACTGAATTTCTTTTCAAGGTTGGATAATATTTCATTGCATGTATATACCACATTATGTGTATCCATTTGTCAGTCGATGGACACTTGGGTTGCTTCCACCTTTTGTCTATTGTAAATAGTGCTGCTATGAACATGAGTGTACAAATATCTCTTTGAAACCCTGCTTTTAATTCTTTTGAGTACATATCCAGAAGTGGAATTTCTGGATCAGATGTTCATTCTGTTTTTAAGTTTTTGAGGAACTGCCATACTGTTTTCCATGGCAACTATTCCAAAAACATGAAACACCCCATGAATTTGCATGTCACAGGGGCCACATTAATCTTTTCTGTATTGTTCCACTGTTAGCATATGTACGGCTCAAACAAGCACCCAAGGTGATTTAGAACTGACCTTGAGGGGGACTTCCGATCCCTTTTCATTTGCTTGTTTGATTGTGCTTTTCACTGCCTAACCCCTTCTCTTTTCACAAGTTGCAGAAAAGTCTGTTAATTAACCTTATAAATGTACCTACATGGGTTTATTAATAGTTATTTAAAGAGAGTAACTTTGTTATTTCACAAAAATAATACACCCTTCTTTAGAAGTTGAAGATCATAGAAAACATTTTTAAAAGGGTAACAAATCATCCCGTATGCTGCCACCCAGAAACAAATGATATCAATAATTTGGACACAATTTCAACCATCTCTCTTTTCATTGTAAAACAGAAAGATGGACTGATAGAAATAATTTTTGTAAGAGATTATATTATACATGTTGTTATAAAGTAAAAAGTTAAAATTAATTTTACTTTAATTCAATAGTTAGAAAAAACCCTGAGGTAAAACTGAAGACATGGCGAACTTCAGAAAAATATTGCCTCACTCTGAGATATACAAGTTCCCAAAGTGCCGTCTAGACTAAGGTATGGAAACATGGAAGGATGGAATCCACTGTAAGTTCATCCTTACGTGTTTCAGTTTTTTCTTTATGGACAGAAGGCCTATCTCATCTTAGATAAGGTAATTAGCTCCTTACACTTCCTCTCACTCTCTTCCTCACTTTTTGATTTTAGTTGTTTTATTGTTTTTACTGTGCCAAGATTTATCAAGTAGATGCTATAGACTGTTTCTATTAAAGTTTAATATTTATATGAATTTGGTGCTCACCACGAGACTTTGTCTGCGTTGGCATCTCTATCCTATTTATTTTGATTCATTCTTGTGTGCTTGAATTTCAACACAGGCCATTTTTTCAGGAAAGACTCAGGTGCTATATTCCTTGAGTTTTCTCATGCTGGAGAATGTCAGTGATTGCCTTTAGACTTGCATGGTAATTTGGCTGGGTATAATATTTTTTAAATTATTATTATTATTATTAATTTATTTTTATTACAGATGTTTCTCCTTTTTTTCCCTCATTGATATCCTCCTCCCCATCCTCCCAACCCTGTCCCCAGGTTTGTTGTCCATGTCCATCAATTATGTGTACATGCATATAAGTTCTGTAGTTTATCTCTCTACCCCTCTTCTGAGGGTTGTCAGTCTGCACCCTACTTCCATGCCTCTGGGTCTACCCTGTTCTTCAGACTGTTATGTTCATTATATTCCACAAATAAGTGAGATCATGTGATATTTGTCTTTCTCTGCTTGGCTTGTTTCACTTAAGATAATACTATCCAGGTCCCTCCATGTTGTCTCAAAGGAGACAACAGCTGCATAGTACAGCTGCATAGTACTCTATTGTGTACATGTACCACACCTTTTTTTATCCATTTGTCTACTGATGGACACTTGGGCTGTTTCCAGATCTTAGCTATTGTAAATAGTGCTGCTATGAACATGGGGGTACATATATTCTTTCTGATTGGTGTTTCAGGCTTCTTAGGGTATATGCCTAGAAATGGGATTGCTGGGTCAAATGGCAATTCAATTTTTAATTTTTTGAGGTAGCACCATACTGTTTTCCATAGTGGCTGCACCAGTCTGCATTCCCACCAGCAGTGTACTAGAGTCCCCTTTTCTTTACACCCTCCCCAGCACTTGTTGTTTGATGATCTGTTGATGGCGGCCATTCTGACAGGTGTGAGGTAATACCTCATTGTTGTTTTAATTTGCATCTTTCTGATGATTAGTGATGTTGAGCATTTCTTATCTGTCTCTTAGTCATTTGTATGTCCTGTTTGGAGAGGTGTTTATTTAGTTCCTCTGCCCATTTTTTAATTGGGTTCTTTGTCTTCCTTTTGTTGAGTTGTATGAGTACTCTATATATTTTGGAAATTAACCCTTAAGATGATGTATCATTGGCAATTATGCTCTCCCATACAGTGGGTTCCCTTTCCGTTTTGATGGTTGTTTCTTTTGCTGTACAGAAGCTTTTGAGTTTGATGTAGTCCCATGAGTTCATTTTTTCCTTTGTTTCTGTTGCCTTAGGTGATTTATCAGTGAAAATTCTGCTGCGTATGGTGTCTGAAATTTTGTTGCCTACATTCTCTTCTAGGATTTTTATGGATTCACGAGTCACATTTAAGTCTTTTATCCATTTAGAGTTTATTCTTGTGTATTGTGTAAGTTGATGGTCTAGTTTCATTATTTTTTTGCATGTAGCTTTCCAATTTTCTCAACACCATTTATTAAAGAAGCTGCCTTTACTCCATTGTATGCTCTTGCTACCTTTGTCAAATATTAATTGAGCATAATGTCTTAGGTCAATTTCCGGGTTCTCTGTTCTGTTCCACTGGTCTATATGCCTCTTCTTGTTCCAGTACCAGGCTGTTTTGATTACAGTAGCTTTGTAATATAACGTGATATCCAGTATTGCGATCCCACCTACTTTGTCCTTCTTTTTCTTTTCTTTTTTTTTTTTATCCTCACCCGAGGACATTTTTCCACTTTTTTTTGTTCAGATAGAGCGGGAGGGAGAGAGAGGAAGAGAGAGAGAGAAACATCGATGTGAAGGGACACATCGAGTGGCTGCCACCCGCACGACCAACCAGGGCCAGGGACAAACTGCAACCGAGGTACATGCCCTTAGCGGGAACCGAACCCGGGTCTCTCCGGACCGCAGGCGGACGCTCTAACCGCTGAGCCAAACTGGCCAGGGCTGTCCTTCTTTTTCAAGATTGCTGTGGCTATTCAGTTTTTTTTGTTTTGTTTTGTTTCATATAAACTTTTGAAGTATTTGTTCTAGTTCTGTGTAATACGTGGTTGATATTTTGATGGGGATTGCTTTGAATCTATAGATTGCTTTGGGTAATATGAACATTTTAATGATGTTAATTCTTCCAATCCATGAACAAAGTATGTGCTTCCACTTTTTTTATATCTTCCTCTATTTCTTTTCTCAATGTCCTGTAGTTTTCTGCAAATAGGTCCTTTACTTCTTTGGTTAGGTTTATTCCTAGGTATCTTAATTTTTTTGCTGCGATGGTAAATGGGATTTTTTTTTTTTAGTTTTTCTTTCTGTGAGTTCATCACTGATGTATAAGAATGCCGTCAATTTCTTGACGTTAATTTTGTATTCTGCTACTTTGCCAAATTCATTTATTAAGTCTAGTAGATTTTTGATGGAGTCTTTAGGGTTTTCTACGTATAATATCATGTCATCTGCAAATAATGACAATTTCACTTCCTCCTTTCTAATTTGGATCCCTTTAATTTTTTCTTCATGTCTGATTGCTGTGGCTATGACTTCCAGTACTATGTTAAATAAGAGTGGCAAAAGTGGGCATCCCTGTCTTGTTCCTGTTCTTAAGGGAAATGTTTTTAGTTTCTGCCCATTGAGTATGATGTTGGCTGTAGGTCTTTCATATATGGCCTTTATTATGTTGAGATATGATCCCTCTATTCACACATTGCTGAGCGTTTTTATCAGAAATGGGTGCTGGATTTTGTTGAATGCTTTTTCAGTGTCTGTTGATATGATCACGTGGTTTTTATTCTTCATTTTGTTTATGTGGTATATCACATTTATTGATTTGTGAATATTGTACCAGCCTTGCATCCCTGGGATGAATCCCACTTGGTCATGGTAAATAATTTTTTTGATGTATTGCTGGATCTGATCTGATCTGCTAGTATTTTGTTAAGGATTTTGGCATTTATGTTCATCAGGGATATTGGTCTGTAGTTTTCTTTCTTTGTAGTGTCTTTTTCTGGTTTTGGAATTAGAATTATCCTGGCCTCATAAAACAAGTTTGGAAGTCTTCCTTCTTCTTGAATTGTTTGAAATAGTTTGAGGAGAATGGGTGTTAGTTCTTCTTTGAATGTTCAGTAAAACTTTCCTGTGAAGCCATCCGGGCCTGGGCTTTTGTTTACTGGGAGAGTCTTAATTACCTCTTCAATTTCTTTAGTTGTTATTGGTCTGCTTAAGTTTTCTATCTCTTACTGGTCCAGTTTTGGGAGATAATGTGTTTCTAGAAATTTGTCCATTTCGCTTAGATTGTTGAATTTGTTGCCATATAATTTTTCATAGTATTTGTTAACAATCCTTTGTATTTCTGTGGTGTCAGTTGTTAGTTCTCCTCTTTCATTTCTGATTTTGTGTATTTGGGTTCTCTCTTTGTTTCTTGGTGAGTCTAGCTAAAAGTCCGTCAATCTTGTTTATCTTTTCGAAAAACCAGCTCTTTGTTTCATTGGTCCTTTGAATTGTTTTTTTGGTCTCTATGTCATTTATTTCTGCTCTGATCTTTACTATTTCCTTCCTTCTACTTGCTCTGGGGTTTTCTTTTTGTTTGCTTTCTAATTCTTTAAGTTGTGAGGTTAGACAGTCAATTAGAAATTTTTCTTGTTTCTTGAGGTAGGCCTGTAGTGCTATGAACTTCCCTCTCAGAACTGCTTTCCCATAGATTTTGTGTTGTATGTTCATTTTCATTGGTTTCCAGGAAATTTTTATTTCTTCCTTGATCTCCTCGGTAACCCATTCATTGTTTAATAACATGCTATTTAGGCTCCATGTGTTCAAATGTCTTTGCATGTTCTTGTTGCAATTGATTTCTAGTTTCATGCCTTTGTGATCTGAGAAGGTGCTTGATATGATTTTAATCTTCTTGAACTTGTAGAGACTTAGTTTGTATCCTAACATGTGGTTTATCTTTGAGAATGTCCCATGTGCACTTGAGAAGAATGTGAATTCTGTAGTTTTGGGGTGTAATTCTCTGTAGATATCTATTAAATCTATTTGGTCTAGTGCTTCATTTAGAGTCTCTGTTTCCTTGTTAATTTTTTGTCTAAAAGATCTATCCAAAGATATCAGCAGGGTGTTAAAGTCCCCTGCCATGATTGTATTGCTGTCGATTTGTTTTTGGAAGTCCTCTGGAAGATTTTTAATATATTTTGGTGCTCCTATATTGGGTGCATATATGTTTACCAAGGTTATATCTTCCTGTTGGATAGATCCTTTCAATATTATGTAGTGACCTTCTTTGGCTCTAGTTATGAACTTCATTTTGAAATCTATTTTATCAGATATGAGTATTGCTACCCCAGCTTTATTTTCCCTTTCCATTTGCTTGGAAGATTGTTTCCATCCCTTCACTTTCAACCTATGTGTTTTTGTTGTGAGGTGGGTCTCTTGTAAACAACATATATTTGAATCATGCTTTCTTATCCAATCACCTACTCGGTGTCTTTTTATTGGACCATTCAATCCATTTACATTTAAGGTGAATATTGATATGTACTTATTTATTGCCATTTTTGTTGAGTGTGGTTATATTTTTGTTCCTATTTTTTCTACTAATTATAGCAGTCCTTTTAACATTTCTTGCAGTGCTGGTTTGGTGCTAATGTAATTTTTTGTCTGGGAAGCTCTTTATTTGACTTTCTATTTTGAATAACTAACAGCCTTGCTGGATAGAGTAGTCTTGGATTCAGATCCTTGCTTTTCATTACCTTGATTACTTCATGCCATTCCCTTTTGGCCTGTAGTGTTTCTGTCAGCTAATGGCCATATGAGGGTTCCTTTGTAGGTAACCTGTTGCTTATCTCTTGCTGCCTTTAGGATTCTCTCCTTGTCTTTAATTTTTGGAATTTTAATTACTATGTGTCTTGGTGTGGGCCTGTTTGAGTTCTTCTTGCTTGGGGCTCTCTGTGTTCTTGAACTTGAATGCTTTCTTCCTTCACCAAATTAGGGAAGTTTTCTGTCACTATTTCTTCAAATATATTCTCTAACCCTTGATCATTTTCTTCTTCTTCTTCAGGGACTCCTATGATGCGAATATTATTACATTTCCAGTTGTCCCACAGTTCTCTTAAGCTGTCTTTCTGTTTTCTAATTATTATTATTTTTTCTGATTGGTTGATTTTTTCTACCCTGTCTTCTAATTCACTGATTTGGTCCTCAGCTCCCTCTACTCTGCGGGTTATTTCTTCCAATGTGTTCTTTATTTCTGTTATGTCATTCTTCATTTCTTCTTGGTGGTTTTTCATTTTCAATTGGTTGATTTTCAATGTTTATATATCTTTACTCATGCTGTTGAGCTCTGTACTCAAGCTATTGAGCTTCCTGAAGATCATGGCTCTAAACTCTACCTCCAATAACTTGCTTAATTGCATTTCATTTATCTCATCTTTGGTAGAGGTCTCTTGTTCTTTCATTTGGGACTTGTTTCTTTGTTTTACCATTTTGGCTATCACAGTGGGTTTTGGAGCCTGCCAAAATTTCCCTGTGGGTGTTGGTGTTCTGCTGCTTGTGGATCCCTCTACTGGTTTTGGATGAGAGTGGGAGAACCCACGTTAAACACCACTCTCAAGTCTTATTTTTCTGGGTAGATTTGCAAGCCCAGGAATGGTTCAGTTATCCTCTAACTTTTTGCTTAGAGGCTATTAGTCTAGGTTACTTGAAGAGCCTTGGGTTCTCAGTTGAATGAAAAACTTCCTCATGTATTCAGCGTAAGAGGATTTCCCAAGGGTGGGGCAGATGTTGGTTGTTAATGAGCCTCAATTTGCATTTCAATGGCTCACGTGGGTGGGGTTGAATCTCCGAAGGAGGGGCTGCTGCCTCTCCCCAGAGCCCTGGGAAAAAGTACGATGGCCACCATCCTGCGTGGCCGTAACTCAGCAAAAGCTCTGAGCGCCCTCCAAATCCCAAGTGTCCCCACACAGTTCCAGCCCTGTATGCCCTCCCTCTGTCAGAGCCCAAGGTGAGTGGTTGTGGCTAATTTAGCCTCTGTCCTGGCCCTCTGCACTGTGGAGCGGGCCTGGGATTTTAACCCTGAGGGCGCTACTCACAGATAAGACCGCTGCTGTTTGTGGGCTCCCAGCCCCCTCTTGCATCTCTGCAGTCCTACCAGGATTGATTCAGTGTCCCTGGTTATATGGTCCTCACAAGCTGCTTTTCTGTTGCTTTTTCCCGATGATTTGTCTTTAGTTGTAATTCCAGTTTGGTCCTGGGAGATGATCTGTGTAGCTTCCAGTCACTCCGCTGCCATTTTGGAATCTCTGGGTATACTATTATTATGCTGAAAGTTCTTTCCCTCAGATTTTTTTAAAAGCTACTTCTCTATTGTTTTTTGGCATTGAAGTTGTTATGGAGAAGTCTGAGGTGACTTGTTTTATCTCTTTGAAGATCTAAAGAGTTATTTCTTCACTTTGGAAGTTTAATAATTAAGGTAGATCATGTTTCAGTTTGGACATTCTTTAATACTTCCCCCTGGCATACAATATGCCTTTTTAATCTGAAAACTCAGCTCTTTTATCTTAAGGAATTTTTCCTGTGTTATATCTTTGAGTTATTTCTGTTTTACCTGTGGTTGGTTTTTTTTATGTCAGAGACAAAAATCACTTCTTTTGGCCCAATTTTGCTCTAACCTCTTCTTTTATTGCCCTGTGTTTTTCCTCATGGCATTAATTACATTTTATGCCTCATTCCTTCTTTTTTCAAATTTATTTGTTGAATCATATATTGCTGTTTTGGTTCTTTTTAAAAATATTATTTTATTATTGGGATAATATTGGTTAATAAGATTATATAAGTTTCAGGAGTACAATTCTATAATACATCATCTGTATATTGTATTGTATGTTCACCACCCAAAGTCAAGTCTTCTGACACCATACATGCTGTTTTGGTTTTTGATTTATTTATTCTTAGCTCCTCATTTTCCATTTTCATCTAATTCTGCTATTTTATCTCCTGTCTTTGAGCTTCTATTTTATGGAACCAGGCTCTTATTAAGATCCCTTCTAACACTCGTCACTCATGGGAAATTTGTTTTTATTTTTTGTTACACTTTTTCCAGGTTGAAGTTTTTGACCTTTGTTTTCTTTGTCAGGATATTTAATATTTTTGTTGTCTCCTCTACCTTCTTCTTTTCTGCCTCCTCCCTCTGCTCCTTCTCTTTCTCCTGTTTCTTCTTTTCTGTAGCATGTTCAGCTGGTCACTGTGCCATGTATTAGCAGACTCCTGCTTACTGTGGGTACCTCCAGGGAGATCTATTTTCTCTAACTCAGTGAGATGAATTCTACTCGATGCCTTTTGGAGACAAACTGGAAAAGCAAATTGTGCAATAATGACCCAGCTCCTAGGGGTATCACCATTTCACAGTTTATCTTGATGGCACAGTTGCATACCTAGCACAGTTTCACAGCTTGAGACATAGTGGCACTGTTACACATGTTGCTTAGCTTGAGATATGGCAGTGAGACAACATGAAGGAGACATTCTTAGAGCAGGTTTTTTCCTAGTCAGCTACGTGCCAAAGGCTGCACTGGCCGAAGATGGCAATTCTTAGGACTTAGCAACCTCAGAAGCCTCACAAAACCTCCAGTCAGCTCCCATCCTGATACCCCTTCCTGGCATCGGCACCCAGTGATCAAGCTAACAAAATATACCATCTATTTTTAACCCCCACACAATATGTGAAATGCATTTATACCTTTGAATGACTGCTCTTGTTGGGTTCAAGGTGGACATCCCTTCCATATGAGCCCCCACTACACTCACCTTAACTGGGACCAATTTGTGTCTCCCTCTTCAGGTTTCAGCTGGTGTGGCTCACTCTTCCAGTGTAACAAACTGTCCCCAATACAACAAGCATTTTATTTTATCTTATAACTTTATGGGCCAGGAAGTCAGGCAGGGCTTGGCTGGGTGATTCTTCTGCTCCATGTGGCATTGACTGGGCTCATTCAGTTGTATTTAGGTTTTCATTGGTCTCGTCTGGAGGGTGCAAGGTGGCTTTATCTACACGCCTAATGTCTTGGTGAAAGGCTGAAAGCCGGGCCCCGCTGGAACCCTCGGCCTCTCCTTGTCGTCTCAGGACCTTCCAACATTGTCTCTCCAAGTGGATGGTTGGATTTTTTGTCATGGTAGCTCAGGGCTCCAAGAGTGATTATTCCAAGAAATGGAACCTGCTAGTCTCTTAAGGCCTGGGCCTGGAAATGGGCACAGTGTCACTTCCAAATTGTTCTATAGGTGAAATCCATCATAGAGCCCACCCAGATTCGAGGGGAAGAACATAAGCCCTACTTCTCAATGGGGAAGTATTAAAGGGTTTGTAGCAATTTTTAGTTTTTAAACTCTTGGTCCACTTTTCCATAATATGAAGGTTTCATAGGAAGGGGAGCAGAGCCCTGCTGGTGTGTACATTCCCACAGGAAGGCTGGACCTGCTGTCTACTGGGGCCTCGCTGTATGCTTGGCTGCAGGGTCTAGTCCATATGATCTGGGAGGTGCCCATCTCCCATAGTCTTGGGCATCTTCCTCTAGCTCAGCAGAGTGCCCCCTCCATGTGACAAGTCCAACAGCACCTCCTTTCTGAGTCCTGCACTAGTGGGGTATAGGGACACTCTCTTGAGGGTTAAGAACCATGTTTTCCTTTGTTTCTCCACTCACAATCACACTCTCAGCCCCTCCCTCTGGGAGAGTGTCAGAGAGACTGTACAATAAAGCACAATTTTGCTGACTCAGCTTCATTTCTTGGTTCTGCCTCTGGGTGTTGGGGACAGAGCTAGGAACTGCACCCCACTGTTTTGCACCAGTTACGTTTTTTTCTTTTCCTGGTTATGACTTCTTGAAGTTTGTGGTGTCCCGTGTAGGGTACTCCTTTCCTTGTTTGACTGTTGCTAATGAATTTGTGTTTTTTTTGGGGGGGGATACTTTTTTCTATTTCACTAGATATTAAACAGGCAGATGCTGGCATTCTTGGTTCCACCATCTTTTCTGAATGTTACATCTTGGGTTATTACTTCATTTTAATTTATTTATTTTGAAATCATTATGCACTCACAGGAAGTTGCAAAAATAGTATACAGAGGTCCCCTGTACCTTTTATTCAGTTTCTCCCAAAGATAGCATCTTACATAACTAGATTATAATGTCAAAACCAGGAAGTTGACATTAGAACAATCCACAGACCTTATTCAGATTTCACCCGTTTTGAATCCCCTTGCTTAGGTGTGTGGCTGTGTGCATGCATGTGTGTATTTCGGTCTATGCAATTGTATATCATGCATTGAATTCTATAACCACAACCACAGTCATTATGCAGCACTGTTCTATCACCACAAAGATCCCTTGTGCTATCTCTTTGCAGGCAAAGCCACTGCCCTGTCTGTATCTCTCTTCTTCCCCAACTCCTAGCAACCACTCATCTGTTCTCCATATTGATATTTCTGTTATTTTGAGAATTTTGGATAAATGGATTCATACAGTATATGACATTTGAGATTGAGTCCCCCCCCCCCCCCCCATGCTATGTAATGCTCTTGCCATCCATCCAGCTTGGTGTGTGTATTGATAGCCCATCTCTTTTTATTGCTGAGTAGTATTCCAATGTGTGACTGTAACATAGCTTTTTAAAACTCATCAACTGACTGTAGGACATTTTGGCTGTGACCAGTTTTGGGCTGTTACAAAGAAACCTACCAAGAACAATCAGGTCTAGGCTTTTTTGTGGACACGTTTCCTTTCCCTGAGATAAATGCCCAGGAGTGTGATTGCTCAGTCAAATGGTAAGTGTGTGTTTAGTGCTTTAAGAAATTGCCAAACGACCCTGGCCAGTTTGGCTCAGCGGTTGGAGTGTTGGCCCGCAGACCAGGGAGTCCTGGGTTCAGTTCCCGCTAAGGGCACGTACCTCAGTTGCAGTTTGTCCCCTGTCCCAGTTGGGGTCGTGTGGTGGCAGCCAGTTGATGTGTCTCTCTCACATCAATGTTCCTATCTCTCTCTTCCTCCCTTTCTCCCTCCTGCTCTATCTGAAGATAAATGCAAAAATGTTCTTGGGTGAGGATAAAAAACAAAACAAAAAACTGCCAAACGACTTTCCAGAGTGACTGTGCCATATTACATCCCCACTGGTAATGTAAGAGAATTCCAGTTTCAATGCACCTTCACCAGCATTCTGGGTTTGCTATTGTCACTTTAAGAGTGATGGTTTCATGCAGCTGTTGCTCCAGGTTTTTGTGAAATAGAGATACCAAATTTTAGGTTTAGTTGCAGTCTGCAACAATAATGCTCACATTAAAAATAAGCTTTAAGCCGGCCGGTGTGGCTCAGTGGTTGGGCATCAACCCATGCACCAAGAGGTTGTTGGTTCGATTCTCAGTCAGGGCACATGCCCAGGTTGTGGGCCCAATCCCCAGTGTGGGGCATGCAGGAGGTGGCCAATTGATGTTCTCTCATCGATGTTTCTCATCTGTCTCCTTCTCCCTTCCTCTCTCTCTAAAAAATCAATAAAGGAAAACAATAATAAAAAAAAAACTTTAAGCCATTTTGCACCCCGCCCCCAATTCTGCTACATTGTGGTAGCATCTTCTTCATTCTCAAATCTTCCAGGGGAAATATAGCGTCTAGAACCAGGTTGCTACATACACCCTGGACACTTCTGAGTTCTGAATTTTCCTCATTATCTGACTAGAACATTTCACTAATTTCAAACTTTTACTCCAGACTTCCTGCTTTTAATTACTGATCCATGATCCCATTTTAAGATGTAATTTAAATGATTGCATTATAAAATAAAATAAGAAGAATGAAACCAAAGTCACAGATACACAATTTGGGGGTTACCTGGGAATTTATGGTAACAAGGTGTTGAAATAAGCACATTCCCACATTTTGTAAATAAAACGTTTAGTAGAGTATATTTTTGTTAGGAAGTTGAATAAGTTTTACAATGAACCTTTATGTATTAAAATCATAAAAAGATGATAGACTTACTTTAAATAACCTGAATACACATTTTTCTCTGACCTCAGAGCAGTTGTTCTTTCCTTGTTGGACTGGACTAGCATGTGGCCAGTGATGTATTTTAGTGTTAACTGTGCTCTCTGAAGTCTTTGCGCCTTTCCGGGTCACTTTGAGATCACTAGTCTTAATTCTAACTCTATTTTGCTAGTTCAGCTGAGCTGTATGAAGGTACCTACTTTCTAATCTCTGTTTGCATTACACAAAAAGCCTCAGTGTCCAGCCTAAGCCGAGGGGGATGTGAAGAGGTGAGCCGATCCAGCCCATGGAATTCTGGAAAGGCCCAGGAGGCCGAGGCCCTGGTTACCAGCAGGATAGGGCTGAGGGGTGGAGCTACAGACTAGAGGATTTGTGAAAGGACTCTGTGAAAGAGTTGAACCCTATTTCTCACCTCTGTGCACACAATGCCAACAGACAGATTTATACCTGCTCATCCCCTGCACCCTAGAAAAAAACTGGAAGTTTGTTCTCTGGAGGGATTAAACCCAGGAAGTTTGGAACTGTGGTTTAGCAAAATTAACTGAAAGTCTATAGATGAGATAAATCCATCCTCATCCTTGTCTTCTCTTGTTTGGCATGTGGACTACCTGATCCCAGCAAGAGAAGGAGGTTGTCTCTGGAGAAAATAAATTGCCCCAGAGAAAAGGCCTCCAACATTGATATTTTGGGCATCCACCCACACATTAGTTAGCTTCTTTCCTCATCACTTCCATATAAGCCACAGTGCATGACTCTTGCCTGGGCCTCCAAAAATGTAGCCAGTTCTTAAACACAGACAGGCACTCAAAGATCGCCAGTCAAATGAGGAAAGTCTTCCTCCTGAAAAAAACAAAACAAAAACAAACACAAAATAAAAGCAAAACTAAAAAAAGCAACCTAGAAGAAACAGAGATAATACAGGTGACAGAAGAAAACTTCCAAAATGACCACCATCCAGTTCTAATAAATATTCTCAGAGATTAATGAGGCGGTGTTGCATTTTTTAAACAAATCAGAATACTATAAAGATCTCATGGAAGTAAAAAGGATAGTTGGAATTTAAAAAATGAGTGGAAGACAAAGTCAAGGAAATATGAATAATGCAAAATAAAAAGATAAAGGTTGGCAAACATGAGAATGGTAAGGAGAGACAGAGAATAAATGCTAGAAATTCCACATATAAGAAAGAACAGAAGAAAAAAGAAGGAAAGGAAGAAAGGAAGAAAGGAAGAAAGGAAGAAAGGAAGAAAGGAAGAAAGAAAGAAAGAAAGAAAGAAAGAAAGAAAGAAAGAAAGAAAGGAAGGAAGAAGGAAGGAAGGAAGGAAGGAAGGAAGGAAGGAAGGAAGGAAGGAAGGAAGGAAGGAAGTAAATGGAAACTCAACGTGGCTTAAACCATAAAGGAAATGATAGTGCTTTGCTCACATGATTGACAACTTGAAGTTACTCTAGGCACCAGATGAGCTTGATCTAGAAGCTCTCTGAAATCTTCAATTTCCATCTTTGCCCTTTGCCTTCAGCCATATATATTCAAAATAAGACTGACTTTCTTCATGATTGGCTTCCAGCACCTGCCAGGGGCTTCTTGCGTCTTTGTTCGTGTCTATCAGGGAGAATATATTTCTCTAAAGGCTTCTGCAGAAGAACAAGGAAATTCTGTCTCACTTTCCTCTGGGAAACTTCATGGATCAGATATTGGGTTACATGACCTTTTTCTTTTTTTATTCCACAGCTGAGTATATTTTTCTTTTATTTTCAGATAGAGTGGGAGGGAGGTGGGGAGAGAGAGAGAGAGAGAGAGAGAGAGAGACACTGATGTGAGAGAGGCACATGGATTGGTTGTCTCTCACATGACCCAGACGAGCTGGGGATTGAACCGCAACCGAGGTACATGCCCTTGACCAGAATCGAACCCATGACTCTTTGGTCCGTGGGCCAATGCTCTAACCGCTGAGCAAACGGGCAAGGATGAGGATGGATTTATCTCATCTATAGCAAACGGGCCAAGATGTACATGCTTTTTTGGAACCAATCATCATAACTTGGGGGATGGCGTTCAGCCAATCTGATCGGCTGAGATGGGGTCAACTTTCCAGGAAAATGGTGACTGTGTAGGGGAATGGTGGATTCCCAAATGGAAAGCAAGGTACAGTTAAAAGGGGAGAGAATGGATGCTAGGTGGCCACCAAACAGCAACCATCTATTTTACAGCACAAATTATTTAACAAAAAATAGTGAATGGGCTGTATGGGGCAATGCAGATTGGGGATATGAAAGAGCCAAACCCACATGCATCCTAATTCAAAATCAATAGAGAACGGCTGAAATTTATAGATCAATAAATAGCAGTTTAAACATATTATTTAGAAATATGGAGGCAGCTAGAAGGGAAAAAAACAGCTGCAAGAGTTATAAAGAGTTATAAATCGTTACCTCCCTGGAGCCATTGTGGGTTTTTAGGAAAAGTTTTTTGTATGATTTGCTTTTATTTATTTTTTATTTTTTAAAATGTTTATTGTTGAATGTATTATAGATGTTCCTCATTTTCCCCCCATTGATCCCCTACTCCCCCCACCCATCCCCCTCCTGCCTTTTCCCACACTGTTGTTTGTGTCTATTGGTTATGCATATATGCACATAAGTTCTTTGGTTTATTTCTTCCCACCCCCCAACCCCCTTTTGAGGTTTGTCAGTCTAGCAACACATTTGTACTTCTTAATCCCTTCACCTTTTTCACCCCTCCCCCCTCCCATCTGGCAACCAACAAAATGTTCTCTATATCTATGAGAATTTTTCTGTTCTGCTTGTTCATTTTGTTTGTAGATTCCATTGTTGATAGCTATGTATTCATTGCCATTTTGTTTGTTCATATTTTTAATCTTTTTCTTCAAGAAGACCCTTCAACATTTCATATAATAACGGTTTGGTGGTGATGAACTCCTTTAGCTTTTTCTTCTCTGGGAAACTCTTTATATGGCCATCGATTCTAAGTGACAGCTTTGCAGGATAGAGTAATCTTGGTTGTAGGTTCTTGCTTTTCATCACTCTGAATATTTCTTGCCACTCCCTTCTGGCTTGCAATGTTTCTTTTGAGAAATCAGCTGACAGTCTAATGGGAACTCCCTTGTAGGTAACTAACTGCTTTTCTCTTGCTGCTTTTAAGATTCTCTCTTTGTCTTGAACCTTTTGCATTTTGATGATGATGTGTCTTGGTGTGGGACTCTTGGGGTTTATGTTGTTTGGGACTCTCTGTGCTTCCTGGACTTTTATGTCTGTTTCCTTCACTAAGTTAAGGAAGTTTTCTGCCATTATTGTTTCAAATAGGTTTTCGATTTCTTGTTCTCTCTCTTCTCCTTCTGGCACCCCCAAGATACGAATGTTGGCACACTTGAAGTTATCCCAGAGGCTCCTTACACTATCCTCATTTTTTTTGGATTCTTTTTTCTTTTTGCTGTTCTGATTGGGCATTTTTTGCTTCCTTATATTCCAAATCAATGGTTTGTTTCTTGGCTTTACCTACTCTACTATTGAATCTGTGTAAATTATTCTTTATTTCAGTTAGTGCCTCCTTCATTTATGATTGTACTTCCTTCATTTCTGACTGGTCCTTTCTTATGCTCTTGAGGCCCTCACTAAGTTCACTGAGGTCCTCACTAAGTTCATTGAGCATCCTTATAAGCAATATTTTGAACTCAGCATCTGTTAGATTGCTTATCTCCATTTTGCTTAGTTCTTTTCCTGGGGTTTTGTTCTGTTCTTTCATTTGGGACCTGTTTCTTTGTCTCCTCATTTTGGCTGCCTCCCTGTGTTTGTTTCTATGTTTTTACTTAACAAGAGGTATGGGGCTAGCTGAGACCAGATGCTTGTTTGAAAGAATTTAGGGAAAACTGAAGCAGGATCCAAGACAGGCCAATCCTATGGTAAAACAACTGGCAACAGCTTGGGTGGGCCTGAAAGTTGGGTGGGGTGGGGCCTCAGGGAATCACCAGGGTGGGGCTACCAATGTGAGCCAGGTTGCTGGAGTCCCAGATATGGCGGGTGTCTGCCGCCCCAGGGAAGGGCTCACCAGAGGAACAAAGGCCTCTGACAGCATGTTTGTCCCAGAGAAAGCCCCCTCTCCAGCCCTCACTCCAGTGCCAAACAGCTCAGTTCTTTCCTGTATGTCTCTGGTGCCCCTCGAGCTGCCTCTCCTCCAAGCTTAGAGGGAGTGAGTTCGATAAGTCCGCGCGGGCCCTTTAAGAGGAGCTGCCTGGGGCTCCAGCCGCCTCAGCCTCCCTGAGCCTCAGGTCCCGCAGGTCTGGCTGGTTTTTCCAGCCAGAAGTGATGGGGATTCTCTTCCTGGCACTGGAACCCTGAGTGGGGCGCCTGGTGTGGGACGGGGACCCCTCAGTCTTCAGGGAGGACCTTCCCAGCCAAGGTGTCCTCCCAATTTTATCCACCACACGAGGGTGTGGGACCAGCCCGTCCACCTCCGCCCCTCCTACCAGTCTCCTGTGGCTGCTGCTTTAATTCCGTAGTTGTAGGACTTCCATTCAGCTTGATTTCAGGCGGTTTTGAATGATGGTTGTTCTGTAGTTTAGTTGTAACTTTGCTGTGGTTGTGTGAGGACGCGATACCATTTACCTATGCTGTCATCTTGATGGGAAGTAGTGATTTGCTTTTAAAACTATATTTGCGCATTACTTTGACTAAAAAGTTACAAACAAAAGTCTCCAAACTTTCATAGAAACACATGAAATTAGAGGAAATGGAAAAGCAGGAGGCTGCTGACGATGCCATGCGATAAAGACATGTAAGAGTGCAAACGTTCAAAACAGAACCCACCCCACACTCCAGCCAATTTTTTCAGTTAAACCCTCAGGCCACTGATATGTGCAGTGTGGCTTCATGAACCCTTTAACACACCGGGGGGTTCTTTGAGAAGTATAGATTAAGACACATCAGGGCAGAGAGTTCAAAATGCTTTAAAAAGGGAAAACTCAAACTTTTCCCCAGAGGAACACCAAGACCAGGCCAGCCGTGAGCACAGCACAATGCAACAGGCCGAAGAAGAGTCTAAAAAGGAAGAGGGCGCTGTCCAGGGTGCTGCCCTGCCTGCCTGCCAGGTGGGCCGAGTTGTATTGCACTGTTCTTTTTGTCATAGACAGTTTCACTGTTGTTTCTCCTTGGACCACCTATGCTGCTTCCAGTAGCAGTCAAAGGCCTTTTCTGTGGCTACATCACCAACCTTTTCCTAAACTGATTATTCCTTTAGGGACCTTGGACCCAGCAGGGTAGCATCATGTCCTATAAAGAGCCATTTCTGGGGTACAGGGGCACAACTATAGGATGTCCCCCTTGGGAAGACTTAGTGCAGAAGGACAGGCCACAAAGAGGGGGAGTGATTCAGGCACCACAGACCCCTCCCAGGTGCTGTGTTTGGAGATAACCCCCAAATTATAAAGGCAGACCCCAATACTGATGATTAGAAGGGCTGTTTTTCCTCCCTCTTGCTGGATCCCAAAAAAGACTGGGATGGGAGGGAGGATCTGAGCTCTCAGAGGGAAGATAGAGACAAAGCAATCCTGGTGTGAAGAGGGAGCTGGTGGCCCTGGTAACAGCTTCAGGCTGGAGCCCAAGGAGGGAGAGAGCCCTCTGCATTGTAATTCCCCTTTCCACGCCCAAGTCTTTGGTAAAATTTGGTTAAGTGTTATGACTTGGTCTTAGCTGAGCTCTGGGGGAATTTTGCATGGGATTTTTAAGAGAACAGAGACAGGACAGAGTAAAGCAGCACAGGAAGGAAGAAATAAGTTGATCAGAAGTCAGATAGCTCCTTTTTAAAGTTTATCTTTATTCTTTAAAGTATTACAGATGTTCCTCTACTTTCCCCCATTGACCCCCTCCTCCCCACTTCTGCTTCACCCCCTGACCTGCACTGAACTATTCAGACAGCTTCCTGATGTTCTAGCAACAAACAGGTTGCTTTGTGGGGCATGGGACATGGAAATATTTCTCAGGGATTTTCAGAGATTCTTGAGGAGAGGACCTGATAAACGGCGAGGCTTTCTGCCTGGCTGATGTGTTTCAGTGGTTGAGCATTGACCCCTGCACCGAGAGGTTGCCAGTTCGATTCTCAGTCAGGGCACATGCCCCGGTTGTGGGCCCGATGCCCAGTGCGGGGTATGTAGGAAGTGGCCAATCAATGTTTTCTCTCATTGATGTTTCCATCTCTCTCTCCCTCCCCCTTCCTCTCTCTCTAAGATAAATATAGGGGAAAAAAAAAAAAGGCAAGCCTTTCTTCCATCCAAGCAGTGAAGCAGTTTGAGGAGTTAGATTAGTGCTTTCTAGATTTAAGGGAAAGGTTGATTTTGGAAGGCTATAGACCTTAAAACCTTGAGTAGAATTCTGGTTCTAATTCTAATGTCTTAGCAGTTTGTTTCTGTGGCTTAGTATTTCCTCAGTTTCTTAATGGAGAACCATAGCCAGCAAAGGATATCAAAGACCACCATCAAACCCAATGCCAGGTACAAGGCAGGTTAGTTCTGCTATACCTGGTGTTGCAACTAGACACTCACCGAGACAGTTCAAACTGGCTGATTCTCCTGAGCTCATGCCTCATTCTCAGTATTTCGGCTGCAGTCCCTGACTTATTTCAGTTTCAACTAATTCATATTCCTCTCACTAACCTCCACCCCAAATTATTACAAGCAATTGTAATCAACTTCTGGGAAAATCACAGAGTCCTTTCTTAAGGAATAAACACAAAAACAAGACACACAGAAGCAGAAAACCATACAGAATCATAGGATAACAACCGTTTATAGTTTATAAATAAACTTTATTCTGGTTGAAACATCCGATTCCTCGCACGGGCCATATATTCAAAACCTACATTGGGATTTTGCATTTTGTGTTGCCAGCACATCAGGTAAGACATTTAGGTACTGATACAAGTTTAAATCCAACTGAAATAACCAGACTCATGTAGAAGCTGTGATTCAAATGTTAATCATGAAACAAACCCCCCCAACTAAGGATTGTACCTAATTAGAATTATATGAACAGAGCCTCAAATTTGTATTCACAATGTCACTGATTGAATTAGCCATTTTCATCCATAATTTCATTGACAAATAGAGTGCTTACTCCCAAGTGGACTGAGTTTTCAGAGGAGTGGCCCCAGCCATCGGGGACCCTCACAGCCGGCCCCCCCTGGTGACTTCTGTGCGCTTTGAGACAGGTGGGTTCCTCTTTCAGGCTGGGAAAGGCCCTTGCACAGAGTCCCCTCTTTGCCTCTCTTGCCTAGAGCAGAGGATACTCTGGGTTAGGCTCTCTAGCAGCTGTGCTCTGGGCCTTGGTTTCTTTTCTCTCTGGCCCTCAGGCCCAGAAAATCCTGGCTCTTTTCTGTGGCTGAGAAATGGACAAGTCCCTTGTCTGGGCGTTGAGCAGGAGGTGGGAGAATTTAATGTTTGAGTGCTGTCTTTAGCATCCGAGAGCCTGACTCAACTGCTTACCCTTATATGACCTTGTGCAAATGATTCCAACTCAGATCTGAGGTGTGGGGGTCACACCATCCTAGCTCATAAGCTTGTTGTGATGATTGAGATGATGTGTCTGTAGTACTCGGTACTGGCACAGGGCAGGCATCCAATAAATGGCAGATGTTAATATCACTTCCCTTTGAAAGTAAGGAAAGGGGAACTCATTTAACTGAATCTAAAATATAAAATCAATACTTCCATATAAAATTCAATTAATAATAACAATTGTTAGGTCAAGGTCCTGATAGTTCTTATTTTTGGCTTGTCCCAGAGCAGAAATGATAAACAAACAAGCCTGGATTGTATAAGGAAGTATTAACTAGCAGTTAATCAATATGTAACAAAGGTATCCTTTGAAGCAGGGTTGAAAGGCAAAGTAGACATTTGTCTGTCACACAGGGGCCAGCCAGGATGGCAAATATGTAGCTGATATTCTCCACCCTCTCCACTCCCTACTTTGGTGGCCAACTCCCTGCCCAGGGCAGACATCATTAATCAATTCTACCATCGCATTTCCTTGGGCCTGGATTCTGCCCTTATGATAGTTTTCCTTTCCTTTTCATTCTTCTGTACTGGACTACAGCATTTTAAAGCAAACCCCAGATATTATGCCATTGCATTCTTGCAGGATACATTTTAAAAAATATAGATTTCTTTTTAAATAACAAGGCATTTTCACACTTAATGAAATTAACAATAAATCCTTTGTTTTGCCTAATACCCAATTCATAATAAAATTTTCCTAACTGTCTCAAAATATTTAGGATTAGGTTTATCACAGCTGTGTACCAATAGCCAGAGTTTCAAGCAGGAGAAGTGACATTTTCGGAAGCATGAGTCAGAAGCATCCGCAGGCTGCCCTTTGGAGAATGGGGAGGAGGGTGTCTCTGACCTCAGAAAATATAGCTGTGAGCTTCCAAGGGCGTTTTGCTGGGGTGGGGGGGGAGCATCTATTGTCTACTTCCCCTTTTGAGGATTGCTAGTTCCCTGAATCCTTTATTCTGCCAGGAAGCAAGGGAGGCTCTCTGTAAACAGGACTCTGGGGTCCTTAGATTTTCCAGGGGTGACCCAACCTGATCAGCCCTGCCCTACCATGAGTGGGTGGGTGATACAAGTAGGGGGCGTTGCTGATCCTACCCTGGAAGGTTGACCATGGGACCTCTCCCTGCCTGGGCCATCCCGGATCATCGGTCCCCTCTGTACCCAGGGATCAGGCCCCCTGTGTTCTTGGAATCAAATGCCAGTGGGGACTGGCATGGATTTTCCATTTCCTGCACATGTCTGTCTGCAAAAAGATTGGAGACTCTATTTCATGATGCCTGGGCCAGCACAAAGGTAGTAATGATGGCTATTGTCTGGGAAATGGCCCATTGTGGAGATGGGGTGAGGGGGCAGAAAATTAAGGAGAGAGTCTCTGATCAATGACTGTCGATTTCTTCCTCGGGGAGCTGAGGCTGTGCTCCGGCAGACAAAGGTCTGATTTAGTGCGGGATGCGCTGAAGTCAGAAAGGATGTGCTGGGGAGCTGCAGAGGATTTCGGCTGAGACGCACTGTCCTCTGGGTCTTGCTGAGGTCGGGGGCTCGGAACAGGAGCAGGGCAGCCTCACAAGGGCGTGCAGGGGTACCGAGAAACTTAGACTTGGGGATTTGTAGGTTGATTTCACGTTATTTATGACACTGCCCTAACCTTCTTAGGAGAGTAGGACATTGATCTTTTTTTGTTTCTTTCTCCTTTTCCTCTATCCCTCCCTGCTTCAGCCCTCCCTTCATCTCTCCTCCCTCTTTCTCTTCCTCTCTTTAATTTCCCCATTCATTCATTTAGCCAATGAGCAATTACCAAGGGTCTTTTCTATACATCAGCCACTGTGCCCTGGGCTTAGGATAACATGGTGAAAAAGGCAGACACGGCCCCTGCCCTCATGGAATTTACAGGCCCAAGGAGACAGAGAAACCAAACAAGGGACACATAGATAAGTGCCATGATTACAAGTAGTAAGTACTACGAGGAGAACAGAAGTGTGGAGATGGAGCATTAGCCTATTCCCTCTCATGTTCTACCTAATAGTCCACGATGGCTGTTAAGCACTGACTGGCTCCCGTTCCTGCTCCTCTTCCTCAGAGCTGTGACTGCCATCCCTCCTGTGACCACTGGCTGTCCTGAGCCAGCGGCCTGTGTTCCTCCCTGGCTTCAGGCAGAGGGATTTGAGAACTCTGGTTCAGCCTTCTGGGATGCTGTGTCCAGACTTCTTGGCTGCTGGTTAGGCCTTGACCTTGAGCCCCAGACCTATTTCTGTGCCAGAGATCCTGTCTTTTCTTTTTATTTCTACAAATATGTATTTTAAATGTTTACTGAGATCAATTTACATATAGTGAAACACCCAGATCTTTAGATCTATCAATTTCTGCTTCATGTGTTTTGAAGCTGTTGTTAGATACACATACTTTTAGGATTGTTCTGTCTTGATTATTTGACTCTTGTAGCATCTGAAATGTCCCTCTTTACCTCTAGTATAGTCCTTGTCTAGAATATACTTTGATTTTTTTTTTTTTTTTTTTAATCCTCACCCGAGGACATTTTTTCCATTTTTTGTACAGACAGAGTGGGAGGGAGAGAGAGGAAGAGAGAGAGAGGGAAACATCGACGTGAAAGGGACACATCGAGTGGCTGCCACCCGCACGACCAACCAGGGCTGGGGACAAACTGCAACCGAGGTACGTGCCCTTAGCGGGAACCGAACCCGGGTCTCTCCAGACCGCAGGCGGACGCTCTAACTGCTGAGCCAAACTGGCCAGGGCGAATATACTTTGATTTTAATATACCCGCTTCAGCTTTCTTTTAATTAGTGTTTCCATGCTGTATCTTTTCCCTCCCAAATTTTACTTTTAACCTTGTAAAAGAATATAGTTAGGTCTTGCTTTTTTAAATGGTCAGACAATTTCTGCCTTTTAATTGATGTGTTTATTGATTTGATTAAATTGAAAAGCACTGTTTTGTTATTTGATATCTATTTTCCCCTTTTGTTATTTCCAATTTTCTTCCCTCTTTTCTTGTTTCCTTTGAGTTCTTGAAAATGTTTAGCATTCTATTTTTTATCTCATCTACATTTTTAATCTAACATCTTTTTATATTTAAAAAATTTTTATTTATTTATCTTTATTGTTGAAAGTATTACAGATGTCCTCTTATTGTCCCCTTTGACAACCCCCCGCCCCCCTCCCTGGCCTTCATGGCTCTGTTGTCTGTGTCCATTGGTTGTGCATATATGCGTATCAGTTCTTTAAGTTATCACTTCCTTCCCTCTGAGGTTTGTCAGTCTGTTCCCTACTTCCATGTCTCTGGATCCATTTTGTTCGTCAGCTTATTTCGTTCATTATATTCCACAAATAAGTGAGATCATGTGAGACTTGTCTTTCTCTGACTGGCTTATTTCACTTAGCATAATACTCTCCAGGTTCCTCCATAACATCTCTTTTTAGATGGTTGCTCTAGGAATCGCATGATGCACTCAAATGATCCAAGTCTGCCTTGAGCTAAAATTCTTTCATTTACATGCAGTGTATCTCACAACAGTACACTTCCATTTTCTAGTCTTTTGTTCTAAGTTTGACATTTATTTTATTTTCACATATGTTAACTCCCACAATGCAGTATTATTATTTTTGCTTTTAAATAGCCATTTTTCTTTGGAAGAAATTAAGAATTTAGAAACGGTCTTTCGCATTGACTCATGTATACTGCCACCCCGGGGCTCTTTATTCCCCGGTGAGGACCTCGGCTCCCATCTGGTACCTGCCCTCCTCAGCCTCAGGAACTTCCTTCTGCATTTATCATCGTGCACATCTGCCGGCACGAATTCTCTCTGCTTTGGTTATTCCAAAAGGTTTCTATTTTACCTCCATTTGGAAGTACATAGTTTTTTATGAATATAGACTTATGGGGGATGAATTATGTTGAGCATATCTTCATATCCGTCTGTATATTATTTTTGGTGATGTGTCTGTTCAGATATTTTGCCCATGTTAAGTTGTTTCTTTTACTGTTGAGTTTTAAGATATTAAAAAAAAAATTATTTGAATAACAGTCCTTTATCAGTATGTCTCTGGCAAATATTTTCTCCCAGTGGTTTGTTTGTCTTCTCAATCTCTTGATAGTAATTATTTTCTTCAAAAAATTGTTTCAGCCCCAATCTCTCTGTTTTTCCCTTCTGTCACATTTTTTGGTATTGTTCCTGAGGCCCCTGGGGTTCTGTTCTGGTGTCGTCCCCTTTTTCTTCTGTGTAGTTCAGTTTTTATGGTCCAAGTGCTATGTTTTCAAATCACTTATCTTTTAGTTTTCAATCTAATTTTTAAAATAAAATATGTTTTTATTGATTTTTTTTTTTTTTAATACTCACCCGAGGACATTTTTCCATTTTTTGCACAGACAGAGTGGGAGGGAGAGAGAGGAAGAGAGAGAGAGGGAAACATCGATGTGAAAGGGACACATCGAGTGGCTGCCACCCACACGACCAACCAGGGCCGGGGACAAACTGCAACCGAGGTACATGCCCTTAGTGGGAACCGAACCCGGGTCTCTCCGGACCGCAGGCGGATGCTCTAACCGCTGAGCCAAACCGGCCAGGGCTGTTTTTATTGATTTTTTTAGAGAGAGAGGAAGGGAGAGAGAGAGAGATACAAACAGCGATATGAGAGAGAACATCAATGGGCTGCCTCCTGCACGCCCCCTTCTGGGGATCGAGCCCGCAACCCCGGCATGTGCCCTGACCAGGAATTGAACCAGCACCTCTCAGTCCATGGGGGGACTCTCAACCCACTGAGCCACACCAGCTGGGCTCCAATCTAATTTTTTATTTTTCAATCACAGTTTACATCAATATTACTTTGTATCAGTTTCAGGTATACAGTGTAGTGGTTAGACAATCATATACTTTACAAAGTGTTCCCCCCAGTGTCTCCAGTACCCATCTGGCACCATACACAGTTACTACAATATTATTGACTATATTGCCTGTGACTGTTCTGTAACTACTAATGTGTGCTTCTCAATCCCTTCACCTTTTTCACCCAGTCCCCTAACCCCTCTCCCCTTGGCACCCATTATTCTGATCTCTATCTATGAGTCTGTTTCAGTTTTGTTTGTTTGTTTATTTTGTTCTTTAGATTCCATATATAAATAAAATCATGTGTTATTTTCAACTCATCTAAGTAATTTTTCTTTCCATATATTTTATTATTCCATTCTGTAATTTCTATTTGGTTCCTTTTATAGTTTCAATTTTTCTGTTGAGATTCCCCATTGATTCACTCATTACATATATACTCTCTTTTAAATTCTTAAACATATTTATAATAGTTGTTTTAAAGTTCTTTACTGATAGTTCCAACCACTGTGTCATCTCTAGGTTTGTTCCTACTGATAAATTTTTCTCCTGGTTGTAGGTTACATTTTCCTGCATTTTAAAATTTGTATACTGGACATTGGGGATGCTCTATTATGGAGACCTGAACTTTTATTGCTTTTCTTTTCTTTTCTTTTCTTTTTTTTATCCTCACCCGAGGATATTTTTCCATTTTTTGTACAGATAGAGTGGGAGGGAGAGAGAGGAAGGGAGAGAGAGAGAGAAACATCGATGTGAAGGGACACATCGAGTGGCTGCCACCCGCACGACCAACCAGGGCCAGGGACAAACTGCAACCGAAGTACGTGCCCTTAGCAGGAACCGAACCCGGGTCTCTCCGGACCGCAGGCCGATGCTCTAACCGCTGAGCCAAACTGGCCAGGGCTTTTATTGCTTTTCTTTAAAGAGTGTTGTGTTTTGCTTTTGGGAAGCAGTTAATGTACTGGTGAATCAGCTTGATTCTGTCCTTTGGTTTTAGGCTTTAAAAAAAAGTTTTCTTTTAGTGATTTCAAAAAGAGGAAGGGACAGGGAGAGCGATGAGAGAGAAACATTGATCGGCTGCCTCCTGCATGCCCCCTACCAGGGATTGAGCCCAAAACCTGGGCATGTGCCCTGACTGGAAATCTAACTGAAGACCTCCCGGTACATGGGATGATGCTCAGCCAACTGAGCCATACCAGCTGGGCTGGTTTTAGGCTTTGATTAGGTGGGTGTAGACTAGTCCTCAATGTGCGACCTTTCTTGTGACTCTGCTGAAAGCCCAGAGTGTTTAGAAAAATCTTTCCACTCTGGCTGGTTAAATTTCACTGCATCCCAGCATTGTGACCCCCAAAATCTCTGGCTTACGGTATGCCAGGAGCTGCCTCTGCCAGGCAGCACCAAGTCTCACTCTGTACGTGCCTGGCTTAGTGTCCAGTTAAAGACTCGAGGGAACCCTGAAGCAGATTCTGGTGCTCCTGCTCTGCCCCCTTCTCAAGTCTCCTGCAATCTGCCCCACAAATTCCACCTGCCCCAGCAACCGCCAACTCCAGGCTCTGTTTTGTACGTGGAGAAAGACCTCTGATCCCTCTTTGGGTTCTACTCTCTACGCTAATGTTTGGAACGTGCCCCGTGGCAGAAAACTGGGATGAATGTCAAGCTCACCACATTTGTTTTCTTTTCTCAAGGATCACAACTAGTTAAGAGTTAGAATCTTGGAGACATAAGTGCCAGAGAAAGCCATGCCATCTTACTGCAACTTTGATTCCTTTATGTTCCTTTCACCCTCGACTCTCCTGGGCATGGGGACGTGGGAGACGAGCAGGGGTTCAAGGAAGGGAAGGGAGCCTGGAGAAGGCAGTTGGGGCGTTGCCTGCTGTATTTTGTTTACAGCTTCCCAGTGGAGCCCCAGAGAAGGAGGCAGCTGTGTGTTATGAGCTCGTTGAGGAGTCATGGAGGAGGGGAGTGCTGGGGAGTGCAATTAGCCAACGGCTTGAGACTGATGAAGTGGATAATGAGAGGTGCTAGGACAGAATTTTATGCTAAAAAAAGGAGACAGGGAAGAGACTGTTGCACATTAACCTGCTCAGGCCTGATCAGTCAGGAGCTTACCTGACAAGAAGCCAAGGACCAGAGGATTTCAAGGCTGGGCCAGCACCTCCCTCCTAGGCGGCCTTCTTGGGGATTCTTATCATGATCCTCATCATTATTAACATTTACTGAGATTATGTAGGCCAAATCTTGTGCCAAGCAACTCATATGCTTTACCTCATTCAATATCCAGAACAACGCCATGAAGTTGATTTTATTATCACTCATTCTGCAGATGAGCACACTGAGGTATACGGAGATGAGAGAACTTTCCTAGGTCACACCGTTAGTAAGCAGTGAAGCTGAGTTCTCGTCGTGCTCTGACACCGGACCCCGATGGGTGCAGTCTTGGACTGGTTCTCGTGGTGCTGGTATGTTGGCTCAGTGATTGTCCTCAGGAAAGAAGGAAGACATGGCCCATGCTGCATGCGAGGCTCTGTGCGTGACGCCGAGCCAAACTCATTCTATGTCTTGTATTTTATTCTGGTTTTCAGTGATTTCTAATAACACCTAATTAAGAAGGCAGTACTTTCACTCCAATTTTACAGAGGAGGAAACTGACTTTAAAGAAATTAAATACCGTGTCCAATGAACCAGATCTAGCAAGTTGTAGAACAATATTCAGATGTATTAAACTGTTGGCCAACAATTATATATTGAACATCTGCTATGTACTAGGCTTTGTTCTAGGTGCTGGGAAGAGAGCGATGAATAAATAGCACAGACAAAAATGCTGCCCCCATGGAGCTTGCGTTCGAGTCGGGTGGGGAGCATTGGTAGACAAGAAATACGTAAGCCAGATGGAGGTAAGTGATGTAGAGAAAACCGAGGCGGGGAGGTGGGAAGGGTGGGGTGTGAAGGATGTAATTTTGCGCAAAGTATTGGGAAGGCCTCCCTGAGTACATGACTTTTGAGCAAAAGCCGGAAGAAGCTGAAGGATCCACTCCATGGAACGCTTATGGATGAGCATTCTAGGCCAAGGGAAGAGCAAGTACAAACATCTGGAGGCATAGAGCTGCCAAGTCACCCATCTCCATGGAAAGCGTTCACGGAAGTGACCGTGTGAAGGGTACCTTCTGGGCTTGTGCCGTGAGCGAGCCGGGGAGGTGTGGCTGGAGCCTAATGATGGAGGGGAGAGTAGTGGATGTAAGTCAGAGGGTAACTGCAGCTGAGCGTGTGGGACCCTTTTACTCACTATACAGACACAAAGTCTTCTCTGATGTGAACAGAGAGAGGGTGGGGAGCTGCTCCTGGAAGGTCATGCTCAGCCACTTTGATAGTCTCTAATTTGCCTCGAGTTTTGCTTTCCTCCCAGGTTCTGCCACCCGGATGCCACCTGCTCTCTAGCCCAAGTGATCCCACTTGAAACACTAAAGTGTCCCGCCAGCTCTCCCTTAGCTGAGGTGAGACAGCTAGACTCTGTGGAAAGAACTCACCCAAACACGAGAGTGTAGCGGGAACACCATTCACGCACTGCGATTTGGGGCAAGCACCTGCCTCTGGGGCTGCGCTCCTCCACCCATTCAGTGGGGTGTCAGAGAAGCACCCACCTCAGAGTGAAGTTTAAGTCTTGAGTGAGGTGATTCCCACCCCAGGGCAGTGGTCAGAAGGTCATTCTCTCGTCCATCCCAAGGGCTTGGCCCTGGATGCATAACCATTTCCCCCACCTTCTCCTGAGTTCCCGCCTGCCTCTGCCTCTGGTTGATTCTGGAAAAGCCACCAGACCCCTGAACGCCTCAGTCTTTTGATCTGTGGAATAGGGTTGTCATGGAGACGTTTTGAGACTAGATGAGCGGAGGCAGGGCGAGCAGTTAGGATGGGCTCACGTCAATGCCATGATGCGCTCTCCAGTACAGACCCCATCATCTGGCCCTCCAGTATTCACCTAGCGTTGACTGAGACTAGAGGTTGGTGAATGTTTTCTGCGAAGGGCCAGATGATAAATATTTTAGGCTTTGCAGGCCAGACAGTCTCTGTCTTTGGTACTCAACTCTGCCCTGGTAGCATGCAATCAGCAACACGTAAATGAACAAGCATGCTGCGTTGCAGGGAAACTTCCTGCACCAGAGCAGGTGGTGGGCTGGGTTTGGCCCATGGGCCACAGTTTTCCAGATCTAGACCAGTCCTGTCACTTAATACAAAGAGGAGAAAGAAGACCAGGGCCCAAATCAGCCGGCCACGCACAGAGGGAGGAGGCCAGGCGGGCTCCTCTCTCAGGCCTCTGTCCTTGACTGTTCCTCGTGGGTTAGCTTCCGCTCCCTGTTGGTTTGTCATTTGCACACATGCTAGTTGTTCATGAAATATTCATTTGATTGGTTTAATATAGCAATACCTCTTCGACACCATCTTGGAAGCTTCTGGATTTGTCCTCTGGAGAGAGCTGTGAAATCAGAGGTGAGGACAGAATCATGGGCTGGCCCCACGTCCCTGGTGAGTCAGGAGTCCCCGGTTCCCAGCCTTGGCGGACAGTCCGCAGGCCAAGGGCAGCCTCGAAGCGCCAGCGTGGCACGGCTCTGCAGCCGTGAAATTCCCCCTTTGTTTTTTTTTCAAGAATCCTCTAAAAAGAATCTCATCTATTAATGTGATTATTAATCTGGGAAAAAAAAAAAAAAAGAAACCACTTCTCAATAAAATGAATCTATGACAAGACAGATGTGATAAACCTGGTTAGGATTTATGATGTGCCCAGGCAGCATTTTGCAAAAGATAATGTTCCCCTGTAATGTTGATTTGCCGGATGAGAACCGTGTAATTTATTCTGTCAATGTACATAAGAAATGTTATCTGTGTGGGGAATGACTGATGGTCTCATGAAAGCTGGCAGGGAAACAAATAAAACAATTTGGACCTTAAAAATGTAATCACCTAATGATCACGTCCCAGACGTTGCGACGGGGAGAGCAGGACTGGGGAGCAGGCTGCCATGAATGTGCCTTCCAGACTTGGGGCCACTTTCCCTTGGGCTTGGCACCAGAGGGCAGCGGGGAGCCTTGGGAATCGTGCCTGACTGTCCAGACTCCTTGCTCTGGGCCTTGGCTCACGCTGTTCCCTTGTCCCAGCTGTCATTCCACTTGCCCTTCAAAGTCCAGCTCATCAGGTCTCTCCTCCGTGGTGACCTTCCACACCTGTAGCTTCCTAAACACACACCCTGGCAATAACGGGGGTTTTCCCTTTTTTAGGCTTCTTGTAGCCTCCCTCTGGGCCTCTTTTATGCCCCTCAGCCCTGGCTCCATTGGGATTTAGTAACTGCTGCCGTCGCCTCTTGGAGACCAGGGCCCATCTTGGTGCAGCCTCCTGCACAGGGAGGATCATTCATGAGAGCTGTTTGCTGAGTGAATCAGTCCTCAGAAGTCGGGCCACCTTTTACTGAGCAGTTCAAATGTGCCAGGGGCTGTGCTCGGTACTTTGCAACATGGTGATGTTAATGGCACCTCCTGGGAAGTAGGCACCGTTAGTCTTCCTTTTTTAAGTAGCAGGAACTGAGGCTCAGAGGCTATCTGTGTCGTCCAAGGTCATCTGTGGAGCAAACAGGAGGAGCCAGGTTCCAAATCCAGACTTCAGAGTCAACTGTGATTGGACACTGAGTGAACCCTGGTTAAGCTCGGTGCTGGCTGCCCCCTTTGAGTCTCTTTCTTCCCTTGGTTACCATAAATTATATTCTCCTGGTTTTCCTTCCACTTTTCTGACTATTCCTCATTCTTCTTTCCAGAGCCTTTTCCCGTAACTGTGGGTGTCTGCTAGGCCCTGTGCTCAGCCTTCATTCCGAACTCAGCAGTGTCTTCTTCACTCCCTGGTTTCTCAGTGGGGTCTTGACTCTCGACTCTACTGCGTCCCAAGTCCCTCCTCCGACCACACATCCCAAGTGGACAGTCCCAAGGCTTTTAGGACCCAATGTCTAAAACTGAATTCCTCATCACTGACCCACACCTGGCTGTCCCCCGAACCTGTTCCTCCTTCCATGTTGCTCTTCTCAGAGACTGGCCGTCCGCTCCCCCCCGCCCCCCACGTCAATGCCCTGGCCAGGACCTGAAGGGCACCTTGGCCAGTTCCCCTTCCTTTCCCTCAGTGGGTGATACGTCACCAGGCCCTGGAGAGTGTCCCCTTGCTAACCACTTCTCATCTGCCACCTCCCTGCTGTGACCACTCTGGTCTGAGACACTCTTATCTGCTGGATCTTTGAGTCTCAGCATAGATACCTCCATGCCCAGAAAGCTTTCGCTCATCTTTCCGGGCTGAATTTAGTGCCCCTCGACCTGCTCCCATTATGCCTTGGAGCACCTGTCAATCTGCATTGTGAGGGCTGTTATAGGCCTTTCTCCCCTTGACTATAGCTTCCTGAGGGAGGGGTCAGGTGTGATGGACTCAGGATCTCTGTGCACAGCGCAGAGCCAGGCCTGGCAAAGGGAACCTCTTGCTGAGTGGGAGTCAGGGAGTGACGCAGGGCGAAGGGAGGCTGGCCAGAGCCCAGTCCCCAAATGAGCTGAAGAGAGGAGATGAGAATGACAGGCACAATAAACCCAGGGTACGAGACTTCTCTCGTCACTGAGCATGGCCCAGAACCCTTGGGAAGCAGAGGCGCTGAAGGCAGCCACAGGAACAGCTTCTTGGCAATGCCCTGGGTAGAAGAGTCTAGGGTGGGAGCAGCAAAGGCTATGGAAGGGCACAACACGGGTGTGTCTGAGCCAAGGCCATGTGGAGGCAAAGGCTGAAGATGTGGGGCTGACTCTGGCCTGGAGACATAGGGTTTTGAGGAGTAGTCAGAGTGCAGGACTGAGAACCAAGCAGAGCAAGGCCATCTGGGAAGTGGCTGGGAAACCAAGGCCAATCCTTGGGAGGACGTAATAGTTAAGGGTCAGAGAAGCCTACATTTCAAAGATACCCAGGCTCAGGGCTTTTTAGAAGAGCTAGAATCTGAGGTATAGCATGGGACCTACACAGGCAGGCTCTGGTGGCTGGGCCATTGGACCTGGAGTCTGGGGAATGTGACTGTATCACTTGGAGCCTGGCAATAAACAGAATTTATCCTAGATGATTTGAATGAAGAAGTTCTAATGGATGAACTATTTATAAATGTGTGGGCAGAATTAAAGCAATCAGCAAGCCCCCCCACCCCCACTTCCCAGCCCAGAGAGACACAGCAGCAGATATCCAGCACCACCCCTAGGGTTGAAGAGCCAAAAGGAGGAAATAATGTTCCTTGGGCCTGGTGAGAGCTGGAGCCAGGAGGGAGGGCTGGCCAGAGCTGTCAGTCACAGAGGGTGGAGGCTACAGCCAGAGACAGGGCACAAAGCAGGAAGGAATGGAGAAGTGACCCGGCCTCTCTCCCCTCCTACCCTGCCAGTGACTCCCATTGGCTGACCCCAGCAGCAGGGGCAGGTTCCTGGTCAGGGAGCAGACTAGAAAAGGAAACATTGTTGATCTGGGGCAAATGAGACCAACCAGCACAGTAACTCATTATTGAGTCTCCCCCGCTGGTGTGCTGAGGATGTATCTGGACCTCAGTGTAAGACTGACTCATACTAGCTGCTCTACTGGTGAGGCCACGAGGGGAAATAGCTTTGGGATCTGGGGAGGCAGAGGCAGGAGGAAGATAGGCAGCCCCCCATGGAGGTGAATTTCCTAATTAGCACGTTGTCTTGCTTGAGCTTCAAGCAAGGATTGAGCATGGAGTCTAGGCTGTGAAGAGGCTGAGACCATGACTCCAGGACTTAGTTTCTCTAAGGGTAAAATGAAGACATTAGATCAAAGCAGCAATTCTCAAACGGTGTTCCAAAGAGCTCCAGAGCTTAGTGGAGAGGCCTCGGGTTGGTGGGTATTCAGAGGAGACCAAAAGAGTTGGGTGGAGGGATCTCTAATAGATATTAATCCATCCAGTTGGCTAATGCAGAACATTTTTCTTGCAGTTGACCAGAAATGCAGCTCAGATGAGCTTGACTTGGACCATTGCAGCCTGGATCTGGTTAATGCCAGGGAAGGAAGTGTGGTCATTAGAAAAGCTTTTGACAAGCTTAGAGTGTGGCCCATGCTCCAAGAGGCGAGATGTTGGGAGATAGTTAGGGTAGATCCGAGGCATGGCCTAGAAGAGTCTAGGACCAACCTGGAGAGCTGGGGCAGAAAGACAGGAAATCCAAAACTCCTTCAATGGGGAGAGGAGGAGGAAACATAACCAACCTAATGCATGTCTTTGAGGATCTTCTGGCTGAACCCTAAGTTTGCTTGCCAGATGTGAAAGTTTCTTCAGACAGTGGTGGAAGTACTTCCAAGATAGGTGGAGAGGGAAAAGTTCTAACCAAATTCTTTGATGCACAGAGAGGCTGACCTTCAGGGAGACCACCGCGCCAGCCAGCTCAGAGCTTCCCAGGCCTCCCCGAGCTCCCCACTCTCCTTGGTCCTGAGTAAGGGCCTGTTTGGATTTTCCTGGGTGGTTGGAATCTCCTGTTCTCTCCTTGTTTTGTGCTTGAGCCCTGAGCAGCCCAACTAAGCAACGGTGGCTTTTGCCAGCCTGTCTCTGGCTTTCACTTCTTGGGTCCTCTCTTCTTCCTGATTCTGTAAATGTCACCATGTCAGGCTCTTCCAGGGCTGACACCTTCCCTGGGGTTCTGCCCTGAGCAACACTTGCCTTGTGTAAAAGATCTCATCTCTGTCTCCAGGTGTTAGGCCTCTCCCCCTCCCCACCTCCCCACATAAGCACAAGCCCCCAGTCACAACCTCAAAGGGGTCTGCTCTTTGTTGCAATGTGCATGGAAAGAAAAAAAGTGAAGAGAAGTTAACCAACACCTTTGAGTGTAAAAGGTAGTTTAATTTGGATGTAGCTTCCAATCATGGCTAACACTGTGTAATTACAATGTGCTAGGATCTTCACATACATTATTTCAGTCCTCCAAGGTTGTGCTTTTATCACCTTCAATTATACAAATGAAGAAACTGAGGCTCAGAGAGGAATGCCAAGGTCACACAGCTGAGAAGTGATGGAGCCTGGGTCTTCCGGTTGGAGCCTGTGTGCTGAAAAACTCTGCTAATCATGGTTTGGTTTGGGAAGGGAAATGAACAGTCTCTCCAAACCTCTGAAAGGGCCCTTCTCAGCCAAAAATTGAGCAAATGGTACAAAAATGCAGCCAAGTGACCCAGAAAGGCTGATCAATAAAGCACCATCTCCAAGAAGCAGAGCAATTAGGTGAAGAAATGTAATAATTGTTCTGTCTTTAAAAATAACGAGCTCATATTAATTTAAAAACATTTTTACTTCATTGTTCATGATAAGAAGTCCAAGTTTGATTCCTTCTGCTTGGATCACTCCTTGTCTCCTTGCATGACTGGCTTTTTCTCATGCTGTAGGTCTTGGCTTCAATGTCACCTCCTCAGAGAAGCCTTCTATGATCCTCCAAACATAAAGCTGGTCATTCCCAAGGTTCTGTGCTGGCCCTCTGTTCCTTTCTGGGATAGCTTTTATTTGCACAGCACTGTCTGCAATTGTGTGTGTGTGTGTGGGGGAGATTTTTCTGTCTCAGCCACTAGACTAGAAGCTTGGCGAGGCTAGGAACCACCTCCCATGCATTTACCCCTCTAGACCCCACACTCAGCACCATGTCTGACATATTGCAGACACCTAACAAGCATTTGTGTAAAAGATAGATGAATAACTGTGGTGAATTCTTATTTAGCAGAGTTCAGAAATCCATTTTTATGTTCTCTGATCTTATTTAATAGCATATCACTTAAGAACAATTTGATATTCATTGCAATATGTAAACTGGGAAATCATGTGAATGAGGTTATTACTTTCTGGCTATCAATGATGCTTTTATATTTTTAGAAGGAAGGAAAACAGAATAAGAGAAAGAGCATTGCATAGGGAGCTGAAAGATCTGGGTATAAGCCCTGGCTTCGCTGCTTACTAGCTGTGTGACCTTGGACATGACCTTTACCCTCTTTGGTCCTGAGTTTCCTCAGCTGTAAAATGAGCTGGGACCAGCGGCTCTCTAAGGACTCTTTCAGCTATGAAAGTTTAAACTCTAAGAATTACATACACTGAACTTGCATGTGGCTGACATGATTGGATTTGAGGCATCAAAGCAAGTTTTGGGCTGTGCTGGAACTGGAATGGCATTTTTGGGGATCCAGTCCCAACCTAAAGTCTGGGTGGCTTCTCGCGTCGCCTTGCGGAGAAGTGGCGGGAGCCTCACAGTCCTCTCTGTGTGGTGCTGGGAGTGGTGATGGGGGCAGGGCTACTCCCCTTCCTTCCTGGCTGGGTTCATCATTTCCTGTCCCATCCCGAGAAGCCCTGCCGCTGAAGCCTGCAAAAGAGGAATAACAGTTATTCCCTTCTTACCCCCTTCTGCCGTCTCGTCATCCTCAGACCATAAAGCACTCGGTGACTGGACTGCAATGAGAGTTGGAGAAGATGGGACAGAATTTCCAGGCGCCGGGGCCGAGGAGCCCAGAGGAGCCCCGGGGTCGTGGGTCTGCCTGGGCCAGTGCTGCAATGCCTATTAATCGGTATTTAAGTGAGTTCATTAGCGTGGAGAGGCTGCTGCGGCTGCTGAGCTGAGCCCGGGCCCAAGGAGCCGGGAGCTGGGTTAATAGCACCTTATTTAGCAGAAAATTCCACTCCACTGGAGCATGTTTCAGAGGAGTTTGATTTGAATGAGAATTGATGTCAATCTTGCGAGGCAAAGGCGCCTGAAGCTGCTGCCGCAGTCGCAGCTATAAAACGAGCCATTTGTGGTGACCGCAGGGACGCAGGCAGAACATTGCAGCCTCCCTCCCTCCCTCTCCCTCTCCCTCCCCCTCCCCGGGGAACTGGAGATTCCTGGCTATGTTTTTGGCTTAGGAACCAACAGACCAGGTTGCACATTTGGAGCTGCCACGTGATCTTGGGCGACTTGTGTAGCCTCTCAATAGTCCTGGTTGACTCATGTCCACCACAGAGACATTGACACCTTACACCAGTGCGGTCGACGCGACAATTAAAGGAGCCAGGGTGCCATGGATTAGGAACTAACGCCTTTCCTGCCATGAAGGTGGCCCTAAGTCCACTTGAGACCCCATCTCCCTCCTGTCCTAAGCCAAGGTGCGGATGTGGTGGTGGTGGAACCTCAACTCCCCAGATGAGTCTGGCAGAGCCTGGTGACTCCAGGTCGAGAGCTGGCCACAGGGGTCTACACTAGAGGCAGTATGGTCCAGTGACTGGTCTCCATAGACCAGTCTGGTAAAGGGTGATAAGGAATGTAATTTCTTTTTCTTCAGTGTTTTTCTCTGCCGTTGTTGTGATTCTCCGCTTATACTTTACAATCCCTGGCATAAGCAGGATGCTGTTGGAGAAAGAGGTCTAGAGGGGGAATCAGGATACCTAACCTTTCCTGAGTACCTGGCTCACTCTGAGGCCTTGGACCCTCCTCCCCAAGTAGACCTCGGGGATTCCACCAAAGACCCAAAGCTATGGTCTCTCATAGCTGTCACATTCCCAGATTTTGAACCTGAGCAGGAAGGAAGTTCTGTGTCACTGTCTCCACAGCCCTGGCAGGGGCCACAGGCCCTCCTTGGAGGCAGGACTCAGGAGCCAAGGTCACACAACTTGAAGCTGCAGAGGAACAGGCCCTAGACGGGGATGCACAGCTCCATTGTGTCTCCACTGAAGGACTTTGTGAGTGCCTCTAAACAGTGCCCAAAGCAGTTTTTGTGTTTATTTTTGAATCTCCTTGGGCTTGCTGTTCTTAGCGGCGCTGGCGTTCATTCTTCTCCCTCTCTGGCCCTTTCACACGGCAGCTGGGTGACAAGGCACGGGCACCATTGTGTTTGCCCGAGTGCAGATAGGATCAGCCGCGGCAGATCTGCTGAGCCCCAGCTCTCAGACAGATACGGAACATAATAAACAGGTACTGGGTTGGTGGGGATAAATAGGGAGGATTAAGTCTGAACAAAGGCAGAAACATCTGGGACGTACAAAAGCTTTTTTCAGACAATTGCTTGGGAGAGAAAGGAACGAAGAAGAAAGCAGCCCATTTTCTCTCACCCGGCTCCTCCACTGGGCTTCAGGAGCACAATGCTCCCAGGGACGGCCTCTTGAGAGGGGCGCCTGGGGCTGGAGCGGAGCAGAGTCTGTGCTCCTGGAGGGCCCCAGGGAGCAGAACTCCGGCCCCTTGACCAAGCCGTCCCCGTGGCCGAGGCCAAGGAACCCAGGCGTCTAGCTCCTCATGCAGCCCACTCATTGCTGCTGCCCAGGACTCAGTTCACCCTCCATTGAGGGGCTCCTGAGTTTTCCCTCACACAGCCTTCTTAAGCTGCCCAGAGATGATCAGACAGCCTCTTCTCTTCCCTGCATTGAGTCTCGATCGATTGCCTCTGGACCTGCTTGTCTGATCGAACATGAACCCTGTTTCAGCTCCAGGTTGACTGAGTGGAGTCGGGGAAATAAAAAGGTGTCATACAAGTCTCCGGGACGGACCTGCTCTGCAGCCACACTGCTTCTGCTGCCTGTTCCGGTAGCCACCACTCCTTCCCAGTGAGATTCTCTGACTGTCCTCTGGCTGGCTGTCCCATCCCTCCAATCCATTCTCAGTGCTGAGGCAGGCAGGCCCCGACCTAGGGCCCCAGTCCAGACTCTTCACGAGAGGACAGCACTTCCAGATATCTGCTCTTCCGTGAAAGCGATGAGAACACCGAGAAAAACAAAGGTCAAAATCAGTATTTTCAGGACTCTGGAAACTAATCAAAGCTTTGAAACAACCCAAAGAGTGTTTGTTCAAGAAAAATGGCTTAATCTCAGCAAGAACAATGAGCTCTATAACATGTTAACTGGTCCTATTCCCATGCCTCTTCCCCTAGCTCTGAACCCACAGCAGCGCGATCACAGTAGTTATGAAAACCAGCAGACTGGCAGTCACTGTGTGGGGAGGTACGAGTTTGGAGCTCCCCAACCTCTATCCTTAGAGAATTGCTGCTGTTTGACTTGTACAACGGCTCTCTGGAAAAGCCTCATTCACAGGGCCTGTCTTTATTTGAGCTGACTCAGAGCTTGTTCAGTGGGATACTTCATCTGCAGAGCATTTGTCAAAAACCGTCATAACAATTGTTTCACATTACCTTTACCTGTTGGGCAAATAAGAGGTGAGCCAAAAGCCTTAAATCTGGTGAATAAGATGTCTATAGGGAACTTTGAAAAGCTCTGACATGTTTCTGGAGATTTAGAAGACCAAGTGCATAGTTAGGGCTGTGTGCATTCCAGAAAGGCTTGCGAAGGCTCCAGTCTCTCATGTCGGCTGATCTTGGGACTCTGCGCAAGCAGGAAATGGAACCTTAAATGTCAGGGCCTTAAATGTATGCATTAATGCATACACAGAGCACTTCAGAGACAGGTGGGAGGCTTATTGGTTGAAAGCACTTACAATCTTCGTTCAATCATTAGATGATCACTAACCTAATTGAGAAGAGACCTCAGTGGCTGCACACTACAAAGAATACAGACTTTGCAGAATTAGTCCAGAAATGTCATTATATACAGTAACAGTAACGACAATAAACAGCAACAAGGACAAACCCTGAGGTGGGAGAAAAATATGATTTCCCAAATTGCCACATTATAGTATTCAAAATGTTTAGTTTTAAACAAATAATTGTGAGACAAGCAAAAAGAAAAACCCACGAAAATATTGTTCATACACAGGAAAAAAAGCAGTCAGTAGAAATTCTCCCCGAGGAAGCCCAAATACTGCACTTACTAGGCAAAGACTTTAAATTATTTATTATAGCCCAGCTGGTGTGGCTCAGTGGTTGAACATCGACCCATGAATCAAGAGGTCACCGGTTTGATTCCCAGTCAGGGCACATGCCCTGGTTGTAGGTCCAATCCCCAGTGTAGGGCATGGAGGAGGTGGCCAATTGATGTTCTCTTTCATCGATGTTTCTATCTCTCTCTCCCTCTCCCTCTAAAAATCAATGAAGAAAAAAATTATTTATTATAAAATATTCAAAGAACTAAAGAAAAATCTTCCAAAGAATAAGTGAAAGTAGAGAACAATGTGTCATGGAATGGAGAATATCAATAAAGAGATAGAGATTATGAAAAAAAGAACCAAATAGAAATTCTGGAGTTGAAAGTTACAATGTCCCAAATAAAAAATCATTAGAAAATCTCAACAGCATATTTGAACTGGTTGAAGAAAAAATCAGCTAACTGGGAGATTAATCAACTGAGATTACCTAGTCTGAGGAACAGAAAGAAAAAAAAAAAGAAAGAAAAATGAACAGAGCCTCAGAGACCCATGGAACACCATTAAATATACCAACATATGCACAATGGGAGTCCCAGAAAGAGGAAAAAGAGAACGGGGCAGAAAGAATAGTGAATATATAATGTCCTAAAACTTTCTAAATTTGATGAAAAATGTTAGTCTACATACACAAAATGTTTAAAAGATTTCAAATAGAATAAATTAAAAGAGATCCAAACCTAGATACATAATAGTTAAATGGTCAAAAGTGAAAGAAAAAGAGAGAATCCTCAAAGCATCAAGAGAAAAATGACTCTTCACATATAAGGGATCCTCAGTAAGATTAAGGGCAGACGCCTCATCAGAAACTATGGAGGCCAGAAGGTAGTGGGATGAAATTCCAGCAAAATTATGCTTCAAAAGTGAAGAAAATATTGATGCATTCCCAGATAAAAATTATTGAGAATTTGTTGGTAACAGACCTTTCCTGCAAGAAATACCAATCAAAGTCTCCCAGGCTAAAATGAAAGGACATGGGACAGTAACTAGAATCCACACAAAGAAATACACTGCACAGGTAATGATAACTGCATAGGTTAATACAAAAAATAGGAATACATTTTTGTTTGTAATGCTTTTGTCCTCCCATCTGATTTAAAACACAAGTGCGTAAAGCAATAATTATAAAACTGTGTTGATGAGTTTATAATGTGTAAAGATCTAATTTGTATGACAATAAAATGAAGGAGGGGGAAACAGAAATGTAGTGAAACAAAGTTTTTGCGTATTATTGAAATTAAGTTGGTATTAATCCAAACTAAATTGTTTTAAAATGTCAATTGTAATTCACAGGGCAACCATTAGACATAATTTAAAAACATGATAAAAGAAATATCAATAGGGCTTCCGGTCAAGACGGCGGTGTAGGTAAAAGCGGTATTGCGTCCTCCCACAATCACATCAAAGTTACAACTAAACTACAGAACAACCATCATTCAAAACCGCCTGAAATCAAGCTGAATGGAAGTCCTACAACTACGGAATTAAAGCAGCAGCCACATTGAGACTGGTAGGAGGAGTGGAGGTGTGACGGGCTGGTCCCACACCCATGTGTGGTAGAAAAAAATTAAAAGGACACCTCGGCTGGGAAGGTTCTCCCTGAGGACTGAGGGGTCCCCGTCCCACACCAGGCTCCCAGCTCAGGGTTCCAGTGCCAGGAAGAGAAGTCCCCATAACTTCTGGCTGGAAAAACCAGTGGGAACTGAGGCAGAGGGAGGCTGAGGCGTCTGGAGCCCCAGACAGCTCCTCTTAAAGGACCCACACAAGGACTTACTAGGACTTGCACCCTCCAGGCTCCAGCGTGGGGGAGGCAGTTTGAAAGTCACCAGAGACATACAGGGAAGAACTGAGCTGTTTGGCACTGGAGCGAGGGCTGGAGAGGGGGCTTTCTCCTGGACAGACATGCTATCAGAGGCCTTTGTTCCTTTGGTGAGCCCTTCCCTGGGGCAGCAGACATCTGCCATAGCTGGGACTCCAGCAACCTGGCTCACACTCTTTGCCCTGCCCTGGTGAATCCCTGAGGCCCTGCCCCACCCAACTTTCAGGTCCACCCAAGCTCTTGCCAGTTGCTTTACCATGGGATTCGCCTGTCTTAGATCTTGCTTCAGGTTTTTCCTAAATTCTTTCAAACAAGCAGCATCTGGTCTCAGCTAGCCCCATACCTCTTGTTAAGTAATACACAGAAACAAACACAGGGAGGCAGCCAAAACGAAGAGACAAAGAAACAGGTTCCAAATGAAAGAACAGAACAAAAGTCCAGGAAAAGAACTAAGTAAAATGGATAAAAGCAACCTAATAGATGCAGAGTTCAAAACACTGCTTATAAGTATGCTCAATGAACTTAGTCAGAACCTCGAAGAACTTAGTGAGGGCCTCAAGAGCATAATAAAGGACCAGTCAGAAATGAAGGAGGCACTGACTGAAATAAAGAATAATTTATATAGATTCAATAGTACAATAGGTAAAGCCAAGAAGCAAACCATTGATTTGGAATATAAGGAAGCAAAACACACCCAATCAGAACAGCAAAAAGAAAAAAGAATCCAAAAAAAATGAGGATAGTGTAAGGAGCCTCTGGGACAACTTCAAGCGTACCAACATTAACATCTTGAAGGTGCTAGAAGAAGAAGAGAGAGAACAAGGAATTGAAAACCTATTTGAAACAATAATGGCAGAAAACTTTCCTAACTTGGTGAAGGAAACAGACATACAAGTCCAGGAAGCACAGAGATTCCCAGACAACATGAACCCCAAAAGGTCCACACCAAGATACATCATCATCAAAATGCAAAATGTTTAAGACAAAGAGAGAATCTTAAAAGCAGCAAGAGAAAAACAGTTAGTTACCTACAAGGGTGTTCCCATAAAACTGTCAGCTGATTTCTCAAAAGAAACTTTGCAGGCCAGGAGAGAGTGGCAAGAAATATTCAGAGTGATGAAAAGCAAGAACCTACAACCAAGATTACTCTATCCTGCAAAGCTGTCATTTAGAATCAATGGCCATATAAAGAGTTTCCCAGAGAAGAAAAAGCTAAAGGAGTTCATACCACCAGATCATTATTATATGAAATGTTGAAGGGTCTTCTTGAAGAAAAAGATAAAAAAATATGAACACACAAAATGGCAATGAATATGTATCTATTGACAGTTGAATCTACAAACAAAATAAACAGGCAGAACAGAAGCATTCTCATACAGAGAACATTTAGCTGGTTGCCAGATGGGAGGGGGGTTGAAGGAATGGGTGAAAGAGGTGAAGGGATTAAGTACAAATTAGTTGTTAGACTGACAAACCTCAAAGGGAAGGGGGGGGTGGGAGGGTGGGAAGAGACAAACCAAGGAACTTATATGTATACATGCATAACCAATGGACACAGACAACAGTGTGGGGAAAGGCAGGAGGGGGAAGAGGGGGTCAATAGGGGAAAAATGAGAAACATCTGTAATACATCCAACAATAAAGATAAATTAAAAAAAAGAAATATCAATAGGGAATTAAAGTAATACAGTAGAAAATACCCATTTAACCTAAATAGAATATAGTGGGTCAAAAAACATAAGACATATAGAAACCAAACAGCAAATACTAGCTGTAAATCCCATCATATCAGCAATTACATTAAATGTAAATAATACTCCAATGGAAGGCAAAATGAATAAAAAAAAAACCCACAGTCCAAGTATATGCTATCTATAAAAGACACTTTAGATTCAAGGACACAAATATTTGAAAGGAAAAGGAAGGAAAAAGATATGCCATGTAAATGTTATCCAACAAAACTCGGAGAGGCTATATTAATATCGAACAAATAGACTTCATGACAAAATTGTTACTAGAGAAAGACATTTTATAATGATGAAAGGGTCAATTTCTCATGAAGACATAACAATTATAAATATACATGCACCTGAGAAACCCCCAAAATACATGAAGCAAAACCTAATAGAATTGAAGGGAGAAGTAGAGGCTTTAACAGTAATAGTTGGAATCTTCAATACGCTCCTGTCAATGATGAACAGAACAACTAGGCAGAAAACCAACAAGAAAATAGAAGACTTGAACAACCTTATAAAGCAGATATCTGTAGAACACTGCCCAATAACAGCAGAATACACATTCTTTTCAAGTGCACATGGAACATTCTCCAGTATAGACAGCGTGTTGGGCCATAAAACAAGCCTCAATAAATTTAAAAGGATGGAAATCATGCAAAGCACTCTTTGGCCACAATGGAATAAAATTAGAAATTAGGAATTGAAGGAAATGTGAGAAATTCACAAATATGTGGAAATTAAACAACACATTCCTAAGTAACCAATGAATTAAAGAAAAAAAATCACAAGAGAAATGAGAAAATACTTTGAGATGAATGAAAACAGAAACACAACATAGCAAAGCTTATGAGATACAGCTAAAGCAGTGCTTAGAGAACTTTATAGCTATTAGCACCTATATTAAATAAGAAGATTATGTATGGTTACCTTGAACCATAACATAAGCTTCCAGCTTAAGAAACTAGTAAAAGAAGAACAAAGTAAACCCAAAGCAAGAAGAAAGGAGAAAATAATAAATATTAGAGTAGAAATAAATGAAACAGAAAAACAATAGAGAAACCTAATAAAATAAAAAACTGGTTCTTTGAAAATATCAACAAAGTTGACAAATCTTTAGGTAAACTATTCAAGAAAAAAAAGAGGGATGATTCAAATTATTAAAATCAGAAATGAAAAAGGAGAGATCACTCAGAACTTATTATTGTATAGTAAGAGAACAGACAATGATATACCAAAAAATTAGAAAATCTAGATGAAATGAACAAACTCCTAGACAGATATAAACTACTGAAACTGACTTAAGAAATGAGTTATCTAAATAAACCTATTACAAGTAAAGAAATTGAACAATATGCCCAGAAAAGAAAAGCCTGGGTCCATATGGCTTTACTAATGAATTCTATATAATATTTGCAGAAGAACTAATGCCAATCTTTCACAAATAATTTTGAGAAATAGAAGAGGAGGAAACACCTTCCAACCCATTCTGTAAGGCCAGTATTATTTCAATACCAAACCCTGGCAAAACATCACAAGAAAACTATAGACCAAAATCCCTTGTGAATATAAAAACAAAATTCTCAACAATATACTTGCAAAATAAATCAGGCAATCTATACAAATGATTGCACACCACGACCAAGTGGGATTTATTTTAGGAATGCAAAGTTATTTTAATATCTGAAAATCAACTCACCATATTAATAGACCAAAAAACCAAAACTACATGATCATTTCAATAGATGCATAAAAAGTATTTGACAAAACCCAATTTTGTTTCAAAATAAAATCACTCAATAAAAAAAGGAATAGAAGGGTCATCTATGGAAAACCCACAGCTAATGTAATGGTAAAAATCTGATTAAGACTAGGAATAAGACAAAGATGTTCACTCTCACTATTTAACATTATGATGAAGGTTCTAGCCAGGGCAAATATGCAAGTAAAAGAAAGAAAAAGATATCACAATTTAAAAGAAGAAGCAAAAGTATTTCTATTTGCAGATGATATAATATTGTATTTAGAAAACATCAAAGAACACACACACACACTATGGGTCTAGCATGGCTGCAGAATATAAGATCAATGTACAAAAACCAATTACATTTCTATACACTATCAATAAACAACCCAAGATTTTAAAAAAATTCCATTTACGATAGCATAAAAATACTTAGAAATAAATTTAACAAAAATGCAAGAGTTATATACCAAAAACTACAGTTGAAAAAATATTGTTAAAAAGTGAAAGAAGACCTAAATAAATGGAGAGACATCCTATGTTCATGGTCAGAAGACTTAATACTACGAAAATCAAAATACTCCTCAAATTAATCTATAGCTTGGTAAGCTGTATCAGAATCTAAGCTGAATTCTTTGTAGAAATTGACAAGCTGATTTTAGAGTTCATGTGGAATCACAAGGGACTCATAATGGCCAAACTTATCTTAAGAACAAGAATGAAGTAGGAGACTCACACTTCCTGATTTTAAAACTTACTGAATAGCAACAACAGTCAAAACAGTGTGGTACTGGCTTAAGTATAAACGTATTGATCAATGGAATAGAATTGAGTACAAAAATAAACCCATATGTCAATGGCCAATTGATTTTTGGCAAGGATGTTAAGACAATTCAGAGGGGGAAAAATAGTCTTTTTAACAAATGGTGTTGGACACTGGTCAGCCACATGCAAAAGAATGAATTTGAACCCCTACCTCATTGTATACATAAATTAGCTAAAAATTGATCAAAGACCTAAATGTTAGAGATATACCTATAAAAGTCCTGGAAGAAAACATAGAGAAAATCTTCATGACCTTGGACTTGCAATGGTTTCTTAGGTTTGGCACCCAAAGCACACAGGACAAAACAAACCAAAACAAAAATTAAATGTCATCAAAATTAAAACTTTGTGCTTAGGACACCAAGTGAAAAGACAACCAATGCAAAGGTAGAAAATATGTGTGAAGCATATGTCTGATAAGGGACTTATATCCAGAATATATGAAGAGCTCTTACATCTCACTACTAAAGAGACAACTCAATTTAGAAAATGGGCAAACAATTTGAATAGACATATCTCTAAAGATCTACAAACAGACAATGAGCACATAAAAAGGTGCTCAATACTATTAGTACCTTTTAATAACTTTACATTTTAATTCATTCACACAAGATTCCAGGAGGAGGCTTTCATTCTCTCCATTTTATTGAGAAATTTGAGGTTTAGAGAGATTAAGTAACTTTCCATTCGATCCTTCACTTCACACAATAAGCATGCTTTAAACTCAAGCCTGTCTGGTCCCTGTTCTTTCAAATATACTGGACTGGGTCAAGTCATTCTCCTGTTCAGAGAACTTCCATATGTCTCTTTCCTAGAGTAAAATCCAGAGTGTTTTTCTTGCCATTCAAGGCCCTCCATGGATCTCCACTAACTCGGTCAGCTGGTTGCTCATGTTTTCCTTGTTTCCTCCGTAGTTTCACTTGGCTTTTTCACCTCACATTGTCCTTCTTTTAGCAGGAATGGTCCCTGGAGTATGCCTGTTGTGGGCACTCCCTGGAATAAATAGAATAGCTCCCCTTTGCTCTGCAATAGGAGACGTGGTCTATCACACCCAGGACATGCTTTCTGGATGGGAGGGGACGAGGGCTGGAGGAGGAGGGAAAGCAGGGTATCTGTGACCATAGAGCCCAATAATTATAATTGGGAATTATTAGGATGTCTATATAATTTATGATTCAAGCTGAAACACTTTTGAGAGTAAAAAAGGGTGCTATTGTTAATTATACTGGAACAACAGGCAAAACAGAGACTCTCCTAAGGAACCAGAATGTGTGGTCACCCTGGTGATTGTCTTGATTATGAATCCCACCTTCCCAAGAGAGGTCAGAACGTACTTCCCAGCTTCCATGCTAGCTCCTGGGTAGGCCTGTGGCCTGGGCTCCTGCAATCAACTGCATGGATGAGGAACTTCTGTTCTGAAGGAGGAGGCAGGTGGCAGAGGGCCATTGTGCTTTCGGAGGCAGCAGTGACCGAGGTCCTGGGGATGGCGTTCCACGCTCCAGGTCTACGGAGTGAGCCTCAGTACCTGCGCTCTGGACAGCGGGACCATACCCTCACGTGAGCCAGCCATGCGACCTGAGTGCTGTTCCTGGCAGCGTAGCCAGCTCTCTGGCCTTCTCTGCAATTCTATGAGCTGTTTAATAACTTTTGATACATTTATTTTCTTTATAAAACCGATTAGAGTGGGTTGCGGGTTCTGACTCATACAACAGGGAAATGTGTAGGTTTTTGTTGTTGTTGGGTTTTTGATTCGTGTGACTGTGTGTGTGTGTGTGTGTGTGTGTGTGTGTAAAGGAAGCAAATTTTCCAAAGCATAGGCTTCAGGCAACAGAGTTATAAACAGATTTGTTCACAGCCCTGGGCATTCCTGCAGGGGCTTCTGCAGATGCTGAGCTGAGCATGGCTTCCCCGAGGCCAGCAGACAGAGCAACAGACAGGGCCTGGCAGGCCTGGGAGCCCCAAACTCACCTTCCATCCCACTGTCCTGTCTCCAGCTTGTTCCTATACCTTTTTCTTAACTTGCTGTTCCACAAACTTGCTATTGAGCCCATGGTGGGAGCTGCCTGGAGGGCAGGGTCTGTGGAGAGGCCTTGCCCAGCCATGTGCCATCACCTTTGTCTAGCGGCATCCAGCCCTGGACAAAGCTGATGGAGCCCCCGGTCTCAGTGCTCAGGGCAGCCATCCCCAGCATCACATAGTCCAGCCCTCGCCACATCCTCAGGACTCGATTCAAGTTTTCCCTTCTGCCTCGTCTTCCTTGCTCATCCAGCTCGAAGACCTCCCCCCGAACTGCTCCCAGCCCTGCCCTCCATAGCTTCCATCATCTTGCCCACTTATTTAGCAATTAATCACATTGTCATGTTTACAATTGTACTACAGTCTCTTCCTTTCAAATGATCACATTCGTCACGTGCTTCTGGTTGGTTTCCCTGACTGGATGGCAAGCTCTTCGAGGGACCAGACGATGACTTATCCCCATAATTTCCTCCCCTTCTTTCCCTTTGTAGCATTAACTCGGGGTCTTCCTTATAGGAGATGTTCAAATATATTTGTTGAAAAGATAAACCAAACCAGTATGAAGTCGGAAAAATGAGAAGTGAGGAGAGCTTCTAAACTGTTTGCTTTGGTTCTCTCGGCTTATTCTCTTCCCGGCTGCTGTCAAACACTCGGAGGCACACCGTTTACATACTGCATTCAGGCCAGTGGCTGTGGGGAAGTTTCATTCTCCTGTGAAGTCACAAGTCCCCAGTCAGGACTGTCACTGAGGGGAACCTGCTGCCCTCCTCCACTCCTGCTGGGATCCCCACTCTTCGGAGCGAGCACGGGTCTCAGCCCTGTCTTCTGCGGCACACCCCATGTCCAGGGCAGCGTGGTCTACAGTGTGAGGGCAGGGCCTCCAGAGCCAGCCTCCCTGGGTTTGATTCCCAGCTCTTCCCCTTTTAGCTGTTACATTTCAGGTAAGTCACTTCATCTCCTCGTGCCTCGGTTTCCCCAGGTGTAAAATGGTGATGATACTAATATCTACCTTATAGGATCGTTGTGAGGATGAACTGATATGTGAGATGCTCAAAGGTACTCATAAAAGTGCAGCTGTAATTATTACTGAAACTGATGTTATTAGAAAAAGCAAAAATGTGTGCACAGAACAAGTATCAAATAGAAAGGTCACATAATAATTCAAGAAGGTTTACAAAATTCTCCAGCCTGTGCATGTGCCTATGCAAACCTCAGAGAGAGAGGCAGGAAAACGAAGCCTGGTAAAGGGGGCAGGGAGGAAGTCCCTTTTCCTGGTTTTGGAGGCTCCGTGGCGGACAACCTCCCAGCACAGAGTGCTGGCCCCTCCCACCACGCAGCCGCCAGACCTACACTCACCCTGAAGCAAGTGGTTTTGCGCCCAAGTCACGTTGGCTGTCCCAGTGGAAAAGCGATTTTTTTCTTTGGCCACATCTTTGGTCTCTCATCCATCTTGTCACAGCTCTTTTCTATGGATTTTACACGCACCCCCCTTTTTTACTAGAGAGAACTCACTTCTGATTCCAGGTCCCTGACAGACATGGCTAGTACCGAGGCATATCCAGTCTTCCTTTCCTTCCCAGCACACCGAAGACCACACTTCTAGCTTCTTTGCAAGTACATGGAGACATGGCCAACGGGATGTGGGAAGAGGTGACAGAGTGCAGGGTGTAGGTGTGAGATCTCTGCATGCTCTTCTACCTGCCTCAGTGACCAGGAAGACCGACTACAGAGGGTGGCGGCTTTGCCAGCCTGGGTCCCTGAGTGACTCTGAGGAGCAGAGATCTCAGGCTAACCAGTGATGAGCATGCAGCGTGAGCAAGAAATGACACATTGTTTATGCAACCACTGAGTCCTGGGGTTCTATACGATCCTGGCTGAAGTGAGGGCCTTTGGAAGACTCTCCTCCAGGAATTCACAGACAAAAACATCCTCCCTGCCCCTGGTCATGTAACTCTCTGTGGTATCAGCAGCATGTACCATCTGCAATAGTCACTAAAGCCAAGGCACTCTGCTGGCTATTTCATTCCTACTGAACCAGGAATTGTATTTGCTCTGTTATTACCTTGCTCCCCTATGGTCCACTCTCCACCCAGCAGCGAAAGTGATCTTTTGGAAAAAAAACCCCCACAAAATCAAGTCAGATCATGTCACTCTCTTGCTTAAAGCCAGTCAACTCACCTCCCCCACCCCCACCCCAAGCCATTATACTCAGAATCAATGTGATTCCTTGCTGTGGCTTAAAGACCCCACCTGCTTCTCTGACCTCATCTCCTCCAGCCCTCCAGCCTCACTTGTGTCTCCTTCAGAGTCTTTTCACACGGCAGCCGCCTGGCTGGCTGGCTCTTTCCTCTTCCTATTCATCAGGTTTCAGTGTAAACGTCATCTCAGAGGGGACTTCCCTGACTCTTGCAGCTAAAACGCCTCTCAGTCACACACTGGCTGCTCTTTGCACCACTCTGTCTAATACCTTTGTAGCACCGATCATCATCTGAAAGCATCTTGCTTAATACTTATTTACCCATTTCTTCTTTTTCCTCGCCACTAGAATATAAGCTCAAAGAGGGCATGGGCCTTCTCTGTAGTGTTCACCATTGTATCTCCAGTGGCTAGCACAGTACTTGACTCACAGTAGTTGCTCCATAAATATTCCTTCAATGAATGGATGAATAAATGAATGAATCATAGCAGTATTGCTACTGATAACTCCCTCCTCTGTGAAGCTACCCACCTTTGAATTTGACCTCTTTAGTGGAACAGCTGGTTTCTTCCCAGGCTCCCTTGCAGCTAGGATGTGGGCACATGACCAAGGCTCTGCCCATCAGGCCACCAGCTTTAGTCTCTCAATCAAGAGTTAATAATGTGAAGAAGCAGGAGGGAGGGAGTAGCCAGTTCAAGTGTCCAGAAGAACAAGGGCACAATTATTGCTGGAGGGGTTGGGTCCATGGTTGGGGATGGCGGTGGTCAGGGCCTTGCTCTCATGGAAGTGGCAGTGGTGTCCTCACCAAACAGTTCCTGCCACGTGGCTGGCCATTGTTCTTCTGTGTGACCCTGAGCCTGGCTCTCCAGAATTTGCTATGATTCTGTGACTACCCAGGAACCCTCTAATAAATTGCCTTTCTCCTTAACTCAAGCACAGTTGGTTTCATCACTTGCAACTGAGACTCCTGACTGATTTGTTTAGTCATTCACTCATTCAGAATATGCCTTTAGAATACCTACTGTGTGTCAGGCGCTGTGCGAGGGGCTAGAGAAACAACGGTGAGCAAGACTGATGGAGCATGGCCCTCTTGAGTCTTATGTGGTAGGTGGTTAATACATTAAATTGCAATACCTGCTCCACCAGAGGACATCTATTAGCAACTTGACCTCATCTAGGGGTGATGAGAATAGAATAGAATACTTCCTGGAGGAGGGAACCCTTAAGTTGAAGGATGAATGAGGGTTTTATGGGGCAAAGAGGGAGGAAAAAGACAACTCCAGGGACATCTGTGAGGGTCAGAGGCAGGAGAGAGAGCATGATCTTCAGAGGAGTGGGTAGAAGCTCATTGTGGCTGGAGTGGAACATTTGCCAGAAGAGCCATACATGAGAAATGGCTGGGCCCTGATGGTGCAGGATCCCCCCCACCCCCCAACACACACACACACTTAAGGAGTTTGGTAATCATCTAAGGGCAAAAGGAGCCACTGTAGGTTTTTAAACAGGTTGATGACAAAGCTGGGATTGGAACCAGGTATCCTCCCTGCACCAGTTGCCTTCAAATTTTCAACAAAAATGGAGTCTTTGTCCTACAAGACACAGCTAAAGCAATTCAACACAAAAGTGGCAAGTCACGTTTCACAATGGTCTCCAAGGAAATGCAATGTCTTTGCCTATTTTTCCCTGTGACTGCAAGATTGTTTGTCCCTTCCCAGTCCAAGGTGACACTGCCAGTGCTGAGGAAGTGTGGTGACATGGAGAGAAAGATTGAGGAGCACTCTGGCTGTGTCTGGGGAGAAACAGTGAATAGCCGCCCTCCGTGCCTGCTCAACGCTGGGAGGAGGGACACAGGCCCAGAGGACAGGCCCCGTTGGGAAGACAGGTGAAATATACTCAGCCTTGGGCCAGGGACTTGCGGAGACCTCTTCCCCAGAGCCAGTGGATGTCGAGGGCTGTGGGGCCTGGGAAGGTGGACCCTGGAGGCCTAGTCTACCACCTAAGGCCCCGAGTCCAACAAATTTGAGCTTAGTTCAGGCAATATCAGTGTAAAGCAAAGACTTTGGAGTCAGTCTTCCTTATGTTCAAATTCTAGCACAGCCACGACTTTCTGTGTGACTTTGGGCAAATCACTTAACTCCTCTGTTCCTTATCTATAAAATGGGAATGATGATGATGATGATGATGGTGATGGTAGCAATAACAACAACAACAACAACATCCTTTTCAAAGGGTTGCCATGCAGTTTCAATGAGATAACCCTGTAAGGCACTTGGCTCTTAACTCTTGTGACCTAGAGGGTGAGGCCAGGTAGGGAGAGTCTAGGGACCCGGGCAGTCAGCTGGACCTCAAGTCAATGGCATCAGCATCTTGGCTATGATCAAATTAGTCCATTTTCAACAGGAAACTGGCCCTCTGGGGACCAGACTAAGGTGTCTGCTGTTTCCCAAGAGAAGAGACAGGAAAGGGCTTGGTAGGTCCCAGAGCTACAGTCAAGAAGTCACAGTTTGGGACAAGTAGGTTCGTAGTCTAATCAGGAAAACTGAGGTACAGATTGAGCAGACATGGTGGGCAGTAAGGGGGGACTGCACTGAAACAAGACCAGGAGACCTCTAACCACAACAAGTCATTCATTCATATTCGTTGAGTCCCTGCCACATTCCAGTGTCTAGCCCGGGACTGGAGATCTGGTTGTAAATCAGAGACCACAGTTGCTGCCCGCCGGAGCTTCCGCTGTAGCACAGAAGGGTAAATTGCTATTACATGTGGTAACAGTTGTGCCAAGAGAAGTAAAAGATGCCATGGAGCACATGGCAAGAGGACCCAGTGAGATGTGGGAATCAGGGAGGGCTTCCTGGAAGAAGTGATATTTTAGTTGAGAGACGAACAGGTGCAGAGTTAGCCCACGTTGGTTAAAAGGGAAGGGAGAAGAGCCTTGAGCAGGGGCATCGCATGTGGGTAGGGCATGGCCAGAGAAAGTATGCTTCTTTGAGACCAGGGCTAGAGGTAAGGGTGGGGGCAAGCTTGAGGTAGCTGGGTAGGAAGGCCAGGCAGGGTCCTGGAGCCATGTCGAACCATTTGGACTCTACCTGCAGGCAATGGGACGGTATCAAGAATCGGTTTGAAATAGCGGTGAGTAGCTCTAATGAGGAGACATTCTGGAGAGTCATGCAGTGAGCAGCCCCCACAACTGAATGCGGTGGCCCTGAGTGACCCCAGGGGGCAGAGGTTCTAAGTGTCCATCCCACCTGCGTCATGATCTGCTCAGGGTGTGGCTATGGTTGGAAGGGCAGTGAGGGGCTCCTTGGACCCTCCCAGAAGAGAAGCTGACAAGGCAGGGCATGGTCTTCACGTGACCTTCTGACGAACAGGAAGGTCCCTGGCATGGAGGCAGGCACTGCTGGGCTGGGGGTGGGGGATGGGAGGGCCGGAGCCAGGGTGCAGGGGGATCGGCTCCCTGGAGGCCCTCCTCGGCCAGACGATGGCACCCACGGAAGTTATTATGACACTCGAGGTGACTGACTTCTGGGATCAAGACATTTCTCCGTTTGAAACCCAGTTTTGAAAAGAATCGATGTTCCACATTCAGCGGTGTTGGGTTAAAAGAAGAAAAATAGCTGCAGCTTGCGCTTCCGCGGCAGGAAAGAGGGAGCCCATCCATTGCGGCGGGAAGAGCAGCGGTGTCCCGCGGCGGCTGGTTCCCTACTCCGAAAATAGTCCGAAAATAGTCAGCTCCGCACCGTCCGCTAGGCCAGCGGCACTGCCTTCACTCCAGACGCGGTGCTGCCGCCGGTGTGGCTCGGGGACGGGGCGTCGGCCCCTGACTGAGTCCCATGAACTCCGGGTTCGATCCCGTGCCCGGGGTTGCCAGCCCGATCCCCAGTAGGGGTGTGCAGGAGGCAGCCGATCGAAGTGTCTCTCTCACATCGATGTTTCTCTCCCTAAAAAAGCAATACAATTATTGAAAGAAAGAAAGAAAGAAAGAAAGAAAGAAAGAAAGAAAGAAAGAAAGAAAGAAAGAAAGAAAGAAAGAAAGAAGGAAGGAAAGAAGGAAAGAAGGAAAGAAAGAAAGAAAGAAAGAAAGAAAGAAAGAAAGAAAGAAAGAAAGAAAGAGAAAGAAAGAAAGAAAAGAGAAGCGCAGGTGCTGGAGGGTGGTGCTCTCTCTCCAAACCTGGGATGTGGAGGGATCCAGGCCTCTGCCCCAGATCACAGGCGAAGGCTCTGTGACCAGCCACCTGCCTGACCTGTGAGTCCCTCTGTGGGAACCTGGAGTCATCCCACGGGCCTGACCTCTGTGCCCCTCCCAGGACATCGACCCCAGCCCTGGGAGACGCCCCCTCTGTGCCCCACATTGAGTGCTGATTTAAATCAAGCCCATGGGAGGTGACAGGCACCTCCATGCCTTCAGCCTCCTCCCAGGTTCATCGTGGTGACACCGCGTTCTCAAACACGGGCACATTGGAATCACCTGGGCTTTTAATCTCACCAACACACAGGCCACACTCCAGACCAACTAAATCAGAATGTCTGAGGGCCACACTCCTGTATCAGCCTATTTTTAAGACATTTTTAGTTGAGTTGACAATGCAGCCAAGGTCAAGAACCCAAAGTAGAAATCTCCCAGGGTCTATTCTAAGTCAAAGTCCACCCTTCCTGTTTAGGGGAGCTGCTTTGGGGCCAGTTTTCCAGGGGAGGCATTTTGGGAAAGCCAGACTAGGGGATCTTGAAGACTCCCTTATGCTCCGAGGCTCCGAGGCTTGTTATCCAATGGACAGATCCAGGAAGGGTGGACTTTGACTCAGAATAGACATTCTGGGAGATTTCTACCTTGGGTTCTTGACCTTGGCTGCATTGTCACCTCAACTAAAAATGTCTTAAAAATAGGCTGATGCAGGAGTGTGGCCCTCAGACATTCTGATTTAGTTGGTCTGGAGTGTGGCCTGTGTGTTGGTGAGATTAAAAGCCCAGGTGATTCCAATGTGCCCGTGTCCGCCACTCACGCATCACTCCAGGCTGGTTCCTTAGTCCATTTCCCCTGGCGCTGCCCTACCCAGGCCTCCGTTTCCTCTCACTTGAACTACTCCAGCAGCCTCCCACCCGCTCTGCCGCCTCTTCCGCTCTGCTGCACCCTCCACAGCTTGGCAGACCCACCTCTTCAAACTGCGCTCCGATCACTCCCTGCTCTCTTCCTAACCTGCTTCTCCATGAAGGCTGCCCCACCCGCAGCGTGCGCTCCGTCTGCTCGTGAGCCTGCCTGCTGGGCCAGCACCTCTCCTAAGGAGGCCCGGCCTTCGTCTGCCCAGGGAGTCCTGGAGGTGAGCAGGAGCGGCGAGGGAGCCCTGGGGAGATGGGGTGAGAGCTGTCTCCCTGCTCTATGCTGTCTTAGGTGGGGTACAATCAGGAGGAGAAAATGCTGCTTTTGGCGGAGAGACCAGTGCCCAGGCCCAAGCTCCCCCATCTCCATGACGACCAGGGTGTGAGGCCTAAATGGTGGAGTTGGCTTCAAGGGGACCTCACCCCTTCTCCCCTGGAACCTGAGCCCTGAGGGCTCCTCGGCCCTGACTCTGGCCCTGCCCTTCCCTCCCCGCTGCGCTCTCCGCCTTCCTGTCTTCCTACGTGTGCCCACATCATTCGTGAGTCTCCTGTGAGGACTTGACGTGAAGGTCAGAACCAGGGTAGGCCTGGTCTCTGCGCTCCAGCTGAGCCTTTATTAGGCTCTCCCGTGGCATCTAGAACGACACAGTAATAGTGGAGCCCGTTTATTGTATCCTTACCATGTTCCAGGCCTCCTCCATAGATATTATTTTATTTACTCATAAATCATAAAATGTCAGAGCTAAACGTGGTCTTAGGGACTATCTCTGCAGGGATTTTCAAACCGACTGTAGTGATGAACATTTTTTTTCCCCTTTCTGCAGAAGCTCTACATGCAAAGCAGATAAAAGGTGCTGCTTTGGTTGAAGTGGGGTTCAAATCTTTGCTCCTTGGCCTCCCCTGTGCCTTTAGGGGGTGTGAGGGCCCTCGGAAAGCCATTAGAAAGCCACTGATTTAGCCCCGCCCCTCATTTCCTAGAGGAGAGCCAGGCTTGTAGGAAGGAAGGCACGTCCAAGGTTTGCAGTGGGTTAAGGCTGCCTGGACTGGGCCCTGCGTCTCCTGACCCCCTTATGGTGTGTTTCATGCTTCTCCACGCTGTCTGGAGATACGGACTCTGTGGGCAAGGCTCTGCAGCCTCTGTCCAGGCCTCTGTTTACACTGTGACCCAACAGTGTGCAGGATGGAGAGGTGTCCATTGAGCAGGTGGTGTGGGCAGGTACCATTGGGAGTGACCAGATATGTGACATCAGATGCCCTCCCAGGGCAGGCTAGCCTCTTGTGTCATCGAGATCCACCCAATATGAGGTTACAGCTACTCTGAACATTTCTAGCACCTCCTGGGAGTTGGGGTCCCCTTGCTTCCCCAGCACACACAGGCTTGCTCTATGCAGGATGGGAGCCAGCTGCTCTTTGCCCTGGAAGCGGCTGATCCTGAAGGAGCTGCTGGGCATTGGGAAGTCCAGATTCCCAGCGCCCAGCCCCGGGAAGGCCTCCCTCACCAACCTGAGCTGACATGCTCACCGGGCCTCCTCCGAGAGCCGTCAGCTGGCCGTGCCTGTTGAAGGAAGCGCCGGGAAGTGTCAGAGTAGGAGGGAGGTGGATTTTTTGCTCACCTGGAGGAAACAGCTTTCTTCTCAGGCTGTTGCAAAGGGTGCCCACGCCTTTTGCAGGGGAGGATTGAAGGACAGCCGGAGGGATTCTGCTGCAAGGCTGGTGCTTGCTTGGGTGAAGTAAGCTTCGAGGCTGGCTCTAGAGGTGGAGACGATTGTGGCTGGAGAGTGATAAACAGGTGACAGGGAGCATTCCTTAGTCACTCCACAAACACGACCTGAGAAGCTTCTGTGTGCCAGGCCCAGCAAGGCACTGGGAACAAAGACATAGATGTCCCCTTCAAGGGGTTTCCTGAAGCTTTCCTTGACCCCAGGTTCAGATCAAGACCCCTGTTATTTGCTCTTGGGGACTCTGTACTTTTCCTTCATAACACATGCCACTGTATGCAATTAGGTATTGGTGAGATTATTTGGTTTCTGCCCGTGTTTACTTCTAAACTTCCAGCCTTGCTCGTACTGTACCCTCAGGCCAAGTACATTGCCTGGCACGTACTAGATACTCATAAAATGTTTATTGGATGAATGAAAAAAAGTCGCTTTTGGTGATCACAGTATGGGTTCCTTTTAAAGTCTCAGAATCACCCATTAGAGTCAGGATTATATACACCCAGGCCAGTCCTGGCACGTGGCTGGTCAGAGACAAGCAAGGGAAGGCTTTGGTTTAAGGGATATAAAATGCTTCAGTGCTGATGGGCTGGGCGGGACAGCATCAATGGCAGACTCGTGTGGTAGGTGGACAGCGAGGGAGGGGAGGGCTTATCAGATGGAACCCCGGCCTTTCTTCTGCCTCCAGCCAGATCCCTAGTGAGGGAGATCTGGGGGGCGAGAATAGGAAGCGCACATGTCAGGAAGCCATGCAAAGTCTCCTGCTCATTTGGACTTTAGGAGAGAGTTGGAGAAACTGAGGTCCCAACCCTGTAGTTTACACCCCATTGGCATGTAGATTCTCAGATCTGAGGGGGGCACAGAATCGGCACCGTGGCTATCACAGCGGGGAGCAGGAGGACAGCCTTGTGTCCCTAGTGTCCGCCGCTGTGCCCAGCTCCAGAACGCCCCCTTCCAGCAGTGCCATGGGCTGGGGACCCTGCAGAGAAGCCTGTGCGAGGATGGGGGTGGGCAGAGGGAGGAGCCGTCCTCAGGTGGCTCTTGGCTGTGACTTCCTAACCCCAGAAGCTCGAGGAAGCACTGAGACAGACACTTTGAGAGGAAGTGTGACACCTGGATGTCACACACGGTAATGGAACCAGCCAAGTGGTAAATGTAGCTTTTAAATAGGTTTTGTGTTCCCTATTAACTGCCCTGATGTTGATTAGCCCTGACAGCCAAGGAGAAGGGGCTGGTCAGCATCTTTCCCCTGACAAGGCCTCCCTTCTCCCCAGTTCTGCGAGCGCTCAGCCTACCAATTTGGCCATGTTCCAGAAATTGCGTGGACCTGCTGGAGACGGGGTGCTTTCTGGAAGAAATCTGGTGGGCAGGCTTGGTCCTAGCTTCCTATTCTCTTTCCACTCCTTTTCCTGCCCTGTACCTCCAGGAGGGCTGACCATGGGGATTTGGAGCGAGGGGTAGGGATGTCCTCCCTTTACTATTGAGGTGTGGGAAAGAGGCTGCCCTGTTGAAGGAGTTGCTCAGTCTGGAGGTGCTCTGGGAACATAATTAACCTCTGAGGTTTTAAACACTTGAATAGCCAACTGGTTCTGACCTATTTAACGGCCTTGTCTAGACACACCTTCAGGCTTGGTGCTGGAGACAAGCAGGCCCATGCTCGAGAGTCAATGGGGACACATAGAGGTCTTCTACGAGCCCAGGGACCTTCCCACTCGGATGCCAGGTTTTCTAAAGCAAGAATGACTGAAACCGTGGAAGATTGCAGAAAATCTGGTAAATTTTCTACCCTCATGAAGCAGCAGAAGAGATTATAATAAAGGAGCTGGTGGGTTTGTCCTTGGGAGAAGAACTGTGGAGATCGAGTCCTGCCTGGTAGCTGTTCCCAAGGTTCACAGGAGTTTCCAGAAGGTGGGGGAAGCAGGATGCATTTCTGGGTGGCAGGAGGAAAGAGTTCAGAGAAAGCTGGTTGACGGCGGAGAGGTGACCCCAGGGTTTTAATCCCAGGCTGCTCAGTGTAGAGGAATTGGGATGGGGGTATGCTTCTCAGTCTCCTACTCTCATCATATAATACTGAAGGAGATTTTTTCAGTTGATTTCACAGTTATATACTGCCCAGTTCAGGCCCTGGGCCCAGAGTATTCGACCAAAGGAGAAACATCCCCTTCATGTACCTTCTCCTGGGTGAACTTCTTTTGCTCAGCCCTTGAATTGAGGAGGTAACATTGTAAAGTCATGGGCGTTTATCGTCAGTAGCTCCCAGCTCCTTTTGCATCTGTCTCTGTGAGCTGCCTGACCCTGCCTCACAGTCCCGTCCCCCACTGCACTGACAATGTCCACTCCCCCAACGCCCAAGACGAAACCTCTGGGAACTCTTTCAACTCATTCGGGGTAAACTGCAGAGCTGAGTGTTAACTATTCTGTCTGACTCCATGCTTGTGCTCTTTCAATCACCCCATGTGGTTTTCACATAAAAATGCTTATCATAGCACAATCTATGAAATAAAAAGCTGGATATAACCTAAATGTTCAACAATTAGGGGTGTTGTTTGGTAAATTATGGTGCATCCATTTGTTAGAACATTATACAGACATTAAAAGTGATCATTATAGAGACTGTATAGCAAGTTGGGGAAAGGTTTATAATAAGACACTAAGTGAAGATACTACAATTGCTTTGATTTCAATGATGGAAAATATGTCAGTGTGTCAATAAGGGCTCAAAGAGAATGCACAGAAGTGAAAAATGGCTGTATTAAGGTGGAGCAGTGATGGGTGTGTGTGTTTATTTCTTTTAAAATGATTTCCTTCTTTTATTCTTTTTGCTTAGTCCTTTTTACTCCGAGATAAATTTTCAGGATTGGTGTAAAGCATGCAGAATATAAACCCCGACAAGGTCAGAATCTGAGACATCCACAATGGGAAACCTGATGATGATGACTTCTTCATGTTAAGGACCCCAAGTTCAGACACATAACCTATATTTGTTGGTAATATCACGGCTGTTGAAATCAGATAGACGTGGATTAGAATTCCAGATAGATTCCTACTAGCTGTTTGACCCTGAGCCTGACCCAGAGCAAACACCGTTAACTTCGCAAAACTGCAGTCAGTGCAACCAGATAGAGAAGATGAACTTCTCAATACATTTTGAGTACATAGAATGTCTTGTCAACCCTTCCTCCATCAGCCGTCCTTGGTACTAAGTGCTGAAATATACCCACTCCCTGTCAAAGAAAAACCTAAAGTTTGGGGGGTGGCTTTAGGACTGGCTTAACGGCCGCTGTCCTTGGTCCTGAACTAGCGCTACACATAAGTATGTACATGGAAGTTGATATCCCCTCTGCCCTACCCCATTCCTCCCTGAAATTAGATTTATGTTACCAATTTCAATATAGTATTCATCAGTGGAAGAATGAAAAACATTGGGGTTTCTGGAGCTGGGCAATGAAAGAAATTAGAACAAGTTACAGCTGGGAACAGGGAAGGTAGATGACATGTCAGTTCAGACTGAGTTACGATCCTGGTTAAACGCAGCAAGAAATAGCAGATATTGGGCAGAAAGTGAAAGTTTCAAGTTATAGTGAGCTTTGTAAATATTAAAGCCAGGAGAGAAAAACCACAGGACCACCAGTTGGTGTGGTGCAGCTTCCCTGATCTGCAGTTCTCACACAGTCTTGGTAAATTTTGTAAAGTGCAGAAAAATGGCTTTAATGATCTGTTCCATAGCCTATCTCCAGAATGTTGCTTGATAGCAACAACAAACAACAACTTTGATAGGAAGTAATCTGTGCTCATTCTATCTCCGTCTCTGTCATATTCCTTTTCTATTTATATGTTTTTTTCTATGTTCAGGTTCTCTCTCTCTCCTTCTCTCCTCCCTCCTCCCTGTCTTTCTGTCTCCCTCCTCCTTCCTCCCTCTGTCCTTCTTCCCCCCTCTCTGTCCCTTCTCCCCCTCTTCTCCTTCAATCTATTTTTGCTTGTCAGAAAAACATTATGTAATTTTCTTTCAAAATTAATTATACTCTACAAATGTCTAAAATATTCAGGAAGAAAAAAGTTTCCTTCAAGAAGAGCTTGCATTAAAACTCTTTCTTCTAGCATAATCAAGTTAATGAGTACCCCCTTAGAATGTAATGCAAAGTAACATTGGTGGTAAGCTTCAAAGATGGATTAATAGAAAACTAATAGCATGGCTTCCCTTGGCAACCAAGGTAAACTTTGATCCTGATTGGGCAAAAGTAGTCAAGGAAAAGATGCAATTAAGTATGAACAGCCGTATTTGTCACTAGTGTTCTTGGAAGCAATGAGAAAAGAACAAAGGCAATAATGGCAGGTGGAAGAAGTTAGGGATGGATTGTGAACCTGAAGTTAGTTGCAGAAGTTTTCTTTTTGGACTATGGAGTTTGATCAGGATCCAACTGGAGAAACTAAAAGGCAGGAGTGACATCTGATTCTTATAAAACCAAGAGCAAGCAAACATTAGTTTCAGTGTGTTTGCATATAGAGACTAGCCAACCGTGAGTTGCTAGAGTAGGTCATCAGGTAGCAGTGAGTCCATGCCGTTGACTAGCCCTGAAAGTCAGAGCCCAAGGCAAGAGCAAACACATCCCAGGAAGGCTGCCGATATTAGGACATGTTCAAAGAAAATTTGCAACCCAGTCAGCCTTTGAAACTTGTAGACTCTTTCTACTCAACACCTTCTTAATTTGCCATTTTTCTCCATCCCAGCTGCCTTCACTCAAGCCTTTATCATGTCTCACCTGAACCACTTCAACGTCTTCCTAAATTGTTTTCACATTGGCCAGATGGATTCTGCTCATCACTCCAATCCTGTCATACCATTCCCTGCTTAAATCTCTTTAAAGGGATAGGGAGACTTAACAAAACATAAGGATGCATGCTATGAACTCCCTAGTATTGAATACATGATCTTATTCTCGTTCCCCTTGCCAGCCAGCCACACCTCTCATCTCCTCCCTACCGACCCCACTGCTCAGCCTATTATTAGACATTCTGAACAACCTGCCACTCCTCTGATTTTTGTGTCATGCTCTCCCTTTCTCTGGGCTCCTCATTCTGACTGAAATTCTGTCTTTCTCTCCCACCTTTTTCCAACTACCTCCTGTTCTTCAGGATTTAGGTAAGGTATTTATTCCTACCTTCCCTGACCACTGCATCCTTCAAAGTCTTGGCTTATTGCCCTTACTATGTATTTCCCAAACATTCAACACATCACTATTTCAATGCCTATCACCTTGCCTTATAACTGTTTATTTACCTGTCTCTGTCTTTACTATAGACTCCTAGAAGGGACCATATCTTGTTTCTTGTGGCACCCAAACTCTTAGCACGGTGCCTGGCATATGATAGGCACTTCAGTAAGTGCTTGTTGAATAAATAAATGAACCCAAGATTTCCAAGTAGAAATTAATTATAAACAAGGTTGAAAGTGAGAAGGGAATAAATCTGTCTCTTGACACTGCATTTATGTAAGTATTTCTTCAAGTAGATTTTTCTCCTAACTTTAATATACAATCGGGGAGTTAATGTCACCACTATTTGTGAAATTTCATGCTCTCAATAGAAGAAAAGTAGCACTCGTGCACAAAAGGAACCATAGGTAAAATATGAATGGTGATCAGACAACGTGCTTTGGGAGAACAGGAGAGACAGAGTTACTGTTGAGCATGATGACAGGGAGGCCCCTTGAGGCAGCTAGGAATTATGTACCCTGCTGTGCCTTTAACTCACATGGTGCCCACTCCTGCACCGAGACCGGTGGCTGGAACACCGAGTTTCTGGCCACGCAGCAGAAGAGTGTCTTGCCTCTTCTCATCCATGGATTGCCCCAGTGCTTCTCTGGCTCCCGACTCTTGTAGTTTGGTCTTTTCCTCCTGGTTGCCCACTTGCTTAGAAGACACACCATCTATGTTTGTTTTCTTGGAACTCCTTCGGATTTAGATCTATCTCCCGACTTCTGGATGTTTTGAGAGACTTCAGAGAGCTTACACGTGTTATCTAATTAGTTCCCCGAAATAGGGGATGGGAAAAAAGTGAGTTTTAAAGGGTGGCAGGACCTTAATAGACAGAAAGGGAGGATGGAGCATAAACTTTCAAAGCGAGGGAGGGAGTAAGTGCATGGGTGGGAGAGGTGACAGAGTGCCAGTTTTGGCATTGTGTCTGTTCCGACCTCACTGGTGCTCAGCGAGAGAGCATGGTGTGAGCAGGGCAGTTGATGGGAGTAGTGAATAATGGCTTGGTGGATCCCCACCACTGAAGACGTGGGGAGAAAAATATGAGCCAGCAGGCAAGGCAGTGAGCTGCTGGAGAACCTGAAAGGCACCACGATGGGGGTCAAGCCAGTCACCAACCCAGGGACACCCCAATGCAGAGTCAGAACCCAGGAAGGCATTATGCACACACTTTAAGCCAAGTTCTTCCCACAGCTACAGAGTGCAGGGCATGGCCAGGATCACAGACCAGGATAACACAATAGGAAGTGTCAATCTCCATTGGTCATTTTAGGGCTCAACTTTGTCAGCAGCATTCAAGAGACAAAAAGTGATAAGCCTTAGGCAGTGTCATTCTGGGGGGGCTGAGACTGCCCTTATGGGTACTGGACAAACCGACCAAATTCCAAGTCTTCTGGATCTGGGAAGGCAATGTCCACAATGCTATAAGCTTAAGAGACTTGAGTCTGAAAAAATCATGGGCCTGGGTAATTTGGAAGACAATGGAGGAGGACTTTCAAATAATTGTTTGAGAAGAATAAAAGATAATGAGTGAAGTTACAGGAGGTCAGAAAAAAAAAAGAACCATCCTCCCTGGACAGGCATACCCATGGAGGAAGGTGAGAGACCAGGACAGTAGCTAGAGGGCTGAGGGGATACTAATATTTTAATAGGTATACTTTGCATATAAAAAGGCTACTCTGTGCCCTGGCCTGAGTGGCTCAGTGGTTAGAGTGTCAGTCTGCAAGCAGAAAAGTCTCGGGTTCCATTTCTGGTCAAGGGCATATACCTGGGTTGCAGGTTTGATCCTTGGCCCTGGTTTGGGTGTGCGTTAGAAGCAATCAATTGCTGTGTCTCTCTCACATCTGTGTTTGTCTCTCTCTCTCTCCCCCCTCCCCCCTCCCTCCACTCTCTCTAAAAATCAATGTGAAAAATATCCTCTGGTGAGGATGAACAAAAAAGGCTACTCAGAGGGATGCTGTGCTTCCATTTCTGGCCATGCACTTCCAAGAAAGAAACCCACCATGACCAGGACCTCAGCTCAGGGAGGGCAGCCCAGTGCCAGGCAGGATGAAGGAACTGCCTGGGACCGTCATCTGCAAACGGCCCTTGGATGCACAAGACTCTGTGAAGACAGCAGGGCCTCTCTTTGTGTCCTTTGAACTGTTGTCAACATCCCCCCAAACTCAACACAAAGGATGCATTTACCTGTGATCAGGCCGCACAAGGCGCATCAAAGCTCAAACGGCAGGTTTCCCCGCTTTTGGCTGCAGCACCACGACTGAGCGTTGCATGAGTGCGCTCCTGCTGCTCTGGAGCTGATGGCCAGTTATAGACATCTTTGATGAATAATAAATGGGAAAGCCAATTAAGTATTACTTATGAAATGCAGATTGTTTGGTAGACAAATATCTTTCAAACTTTAGGGCCCATCAGGGAGGATGATAAAAGTAATAATGAGAAGGTGATAAGAAGGTTGGAGAGTTCATGGATCTAGGAGGAACTTTGAAAACCCAACTCCATAATCAATGATGACAATAGTGTTCTCTCTCTCTCTCTCTCTCTCTCCCCCCCCTCCCCCTTCTCTCTCTCCCCCCGTCCCTTCCTCCTTGGTCTACTCATGGTCCACATGACATTTTCTGCCTCTTTCCTGTTACCTCAGTCTCCCTGGGTCTTGGTTTTTCTATCACCTTGCCCTATTTTATTTTAGAATTGCTCCCTGAAATGATTGTTTGGGGGTGTGCTTGCAGATTGTGTGTCTCTTCTACCCTGACCCGTTGCCCCACTAGACAGAAAGATCTGTGAGAGTAGAGCTTTGTCTTACATCAGCCTCCTCGGTGCCTGGGACAGGGCCTGGCACACGGTGGGGGGATCAGTCAATATTTGTTCATTGATTGGCCTCTGTGTCTTAAGGTCTCTGCTTTCATTTTTATTTGTCTGCCCTTCTCCACGACTCTCGTGATCTCTGCCTCTTGACTCTATCTGTTCTGGGCTCTCTGTCTCCCTGTCATGGTCTCTCTTTCTCCCCAACACTGGAATCTCTCATGGTCTCTGTCTCTGTCTCACCTGGCATTTCCCTCATGGTCTGCATTGGTTCCCTCTCTCAGGAGCATGAGCTGGGGTTGGAGGACAGCCTGGGCCAGTGCAGAAACCAAGCCACCCCTCCCTGGCCTTCCTCCTGCACAGCCTGCTGGATCTCTCTCCGGAATCCTCAAACAACAAACAGAGGCAATCCCTTGGCTTGTAAGCAAACAGTGGTGTCCCCCAATAGGACAGATACGGCTGCCTCGGAGTTGATTAGTCACCACCCCCTCCCCACCGCGCTGCTTTGACTAGTCAAGAGCTCTGAAGAGCAGCCCTGGGCGCGAGAGCAGCTGGCTCGCCCCTGGCTGGGTTGTGATGAGGGGGCCACTTTCTGGGCAGGTTCTCGCCTGAATCATAGACAGATGACGGTATTGGAGCTGGCAGCTGGCTCTCTGGACCCATAACTCCTGCTGGCTTCAGTCAAACATATCGCAGGGCCCCAAACCCTGGGAAGGCTCAGGCTCGGAGCCGTGAAACCTGTGGGTGAGGTTCCGTGCTGTCAGGGCTAAAAGCATGAGTCACACAGACTGGGTTGAAGTCCCAGTTAAGCCACTGACCTTATGTCTCAGTTTTCACATCAGTGAGACTGGAATGGTATCCTCTATCTTGTAAGGTGGTTAGTGGATTAAACGAGACCACACATGACAAGCACAGTGTCTGGCCTGCAGAAAACACTCAGTAAACCGGAGCTATTAGAAATGACGGGAGGCAGCGGGGTTCTGCTGAAGGAAGGAGGCACGGGTGCTGGCTCCGTGACGGCCGGTGCACGTTAGCAGCAATGCACCTAGTGCTGAAGAATCCTAGCGTGGGGAAGGAGCCTCGGCTGGCCATCGGGTCCAGGCCCCTGCCCCGGGCAGGTGACTTTGCAGACCACCGGAGCGGATGGAAGGTGCTCTCCTCAGGAAGTTTCCCGGGGTAGACACACCGAAGCCTCCCGCCGTCACCCCTCTCCAGCTTTACTTCCTTGACAGTCACGATGGGCTTCCTGATGACCCCATATGAAGCCCCTTGCTTTCCCGCAGGCCTGCTGGCTTGGGGCAAGTGCTCTGCAGACCTGGAGAAGAGCCTCTGCTGTGAGCCGTCACCGGGCCCTTCGGAGAGCGTCCCCCAGGCAGTGGCTGCGACTTCAGATGGAGCCTTCACAGTTCCCCATCTCAGCAAGTCTCAGGAAGTCAAGGATGACACAGAGCCTGCAGTGCGGAGCCAAGAACTCACTCGAAAAAATCTCCAAGGCCTTTTCCAATTTCCTGGAAATTGACAAGTGTTTCTAAGACTCAGCCCTGTGAGCGGGCCAGGCTGGCCCTGTCTTCCTCGCCACCATCCCTAAACCTGCGAACCCATCCCGCACCCGAGCCAGCCATCGCTGTGGTCCTCTGCCACCCCTGGGCCCACCGCCCTGGCTCTGGACGTGGCCCCGTGGATCCCGGCACCTGCCGCTGGTGGCGGGGTGGGAAGGGAGCTTCGAGCGAGACTCGTTCCTGTTTTCGCAGCAGATGACTCACCACCTGCCTTAGCTTTTCTCTTCCCGTCATTACGTAATCCCGACTCCAGGATTAAAAATACTGCACTCACTACCCCGTCCATCTGTCATTCCCCCTCTCCCATATACATGATCTTGTTTTAAAAATACTTCGGAAAGAGCACTCCCATGATTCACATGATATCAGAGATGGGTTTCCGAGTCGGCAGCGGCTTCCTCTGGAACAGCAGCCCTGGGGAGTGAGGTTTCCCCAGACCTCGAGAACCGCAGCCCGCTTGGTGCCCTCACTCCCTGGGAGGTTCTCCCCATTCAAAGGCCCCATCTTCCCAGCTGCCCTTTCTCAGACCAGCTCCTTGGTCCTTGGGGGGTGTCTTCCTCAGCAGCCTAGGAGGTAGAGGAGGTGGTGAGCTGGGTCATCTGGCCTCACCCAGGGTCCTGGTAGCAGACGGTCTGAGTCCAGTCACCAGGATGGGGACCCCTGTTTCCTTCTCTGCCCCATCTCATGACCCAGCTCCCTCTGTCTCCGTATACCAGGAATCATCCCTGTATTGATGAAGAAAAGTGTGTTGATCTCTGTTGTCCTCACTGACCTACAATCTCAGGACTATCTAGAGCCAGAGGGGGGTCAACAGTCCTGTTGGAAACACTCATACATTCACATGCTCATTCGACACATTACTGGGATTGCATGTGCTTGGCAGACACAGTGCCTTGCTAGGGTGCAGCCTCGGTAGGGGAGATGGCTGTGTAGACCAGAAAATTTAGTGCCAGAGGACCCGAGCCCGTCTCTGCTGGATGCCATTATGTGACAATCATCAGAGCTCCCGGAACCTCAGTGCACTGATCTGTGCAGTGGGCACTGTCCCGTCGGCTCCCAGGGCTGGTGCAGCCCTCATGGGAGCGAGGTGCTCCGGGCGGCAGGACGGCCTCGCTCGGTGTGCTGGAAGAAGCTTGCCCGTGGAAGCTGCCCCGGTGGCCCCGCCTCCAGTCGGCCTCCTCTGACCCACCCTCCGCACGAGCAACCGGAGTGCTCGATTCAGGACTTAGACTGCTCTGTCCCCACCAGCCACACAGCGCCCAGTTTAAACTCCTCGGAGTGATGCTCAAGGCCCTCCTCCCCCTCCCCCACGGTTGCAGGACTGGCCGAATCTGTCCTGCCCTTTCTGCGGTTCAGCGAGGACTCTTTGTGTCTCAGCTCCCTCCTCTGTAAAATGGGGCAAATGAGAGTTCAGACCCAAAGGGCACAGATGAGTGAATGCGCAGAAGCACGTAGAGCAATGTCTGGAACCCGAGAAGCCGTCAGTGAGGGTTTGTTTTTAGTAGTGGTTGTGGGAGCCGCTCAACCTCGGCGCCTTTGGAAATGTTTCCTTTGCCTGGAATTGTGTTCATTACACCCCCACCTTCCAGTGAACTCCCACTGGCTTCAAGACTCGTTTAAAGGTAACTCCTGCCCTGGTCCTGGCCTTGGTGATGCTCTGGTTCTTGGGTACCCAGAAGGTACCTACCTGCGCCCTTCCCGGGGCTCTGCATCCTCCCTAACCTGTGCATGTCAACTTTCTCAGTGTGGTGTCTTCCACAAATGCTCACTTGTCACATGCCAGGCACCCCCTCTCCCCCCGTTTCCCATCTTCTGGTGCTTACTAAGCAGATTCCGTGAGCTGACAATTGGCTCCTTTTTGGTGAAACTGGGTTGAGCCCTTTCTTTCTAATGCAACCATCAGGCTCTCTGAGCTCCTACTATGTGCGAGGTGATGGGGACTTTGCCTCTCCCAGTCCTGGGAACTGCTCCCACTGCGAGGAAAGTGAAGGCCAAGTAAACGAACTACGGCCTGAGCTGCCGATGCTGGCTTCCTTGGCATTGGAACCTGGCATGGGGCTCCTGCCTGCAGGCTCTGCTGAGACTTGTCTTCTCCACTCTTGTCCCAAACTGAAAGGTCGGCAGGAACCCAGCTCCATGGCCTGGGCAGGGCAGGGAGAGAAGGGCTGACTAGGCACCTGTCCCTCTCTCTTAGCCTGAGCAGTGTGTCTGTCCTTCCAGTGAGGTGCCCGTCCCCCCCGACCAGGACCTGCAACCAGGTGGAGGTGAGGTGGGTCACTGAGCACAGGGACTTGGCTCTGCTGTTAGCATGGCCTGGACATACCCCGGCTGCCATGCAGGGCCTGCCTCCACTCGGTGGGGAAGCCCAGAGGAAAAGCAGAAGAGAAGGAAAATTGCTCTGTCGCTGGTCCAACTACAATCACCTCCGAACTATTATGCAGTCAATAAAATATCACTGCATGTGCATGGGCCCCAAGCCTGGTCCCCTGGGGAAGGCCCGCTCCGGGGTCTCTCTGGGGTGGCTCTTCCAGGGTGGACGGCTTGGGGTGGGTCGGCTGGTGCTGGAACGTGTCCAGTGTGCCGGCTCCCAGCATGCGAACCCACTGCCTTTCCTTTTCTTCTTCCGGCAGCCTCTCTCCCTCCCGCCCTCCCGCCCTCCCTGCCTCCAAAGGCTCTGACGAGCCAACATGAAGCTCTGTTTGTGCCAGTTGTCCTGGGGTGAGACCGTCACCGCCGATGAGCCAGTGTGCTCACAGGTGCACATGCACAAACCCACTCACACACACATTCTCCCTGTGCACACGGCCTCGCTCACACAAAGAGCAGCCCGCCTTCTGCCACGGAGCTGGAGACACACCCACACCGTCCCTGCAGACCCACACCCCTCTCTCGCGCTCTCAGTTGGAGTCGAGGAGGATTTGGCAGCAACATCTCTTTGTCTCTGACTTTTCTCTGTCGGCCTCTCTGGCTCGCTCCCATCCAGCATCTGTACACACAGGCGTGCGAGGCCGCGCACACGCCCCTCACACGCAGACACGCAGACATGCAGGCACGCAGGCCTCAGTCTCAGGGCTCCGAACCATGGGGAGGGAGGTGGGGCGGGACAGGGAGGGTTGCAGGAGGTGGTCCCACCCAGGAGCCTGGCAGACATCCTTGGCATCAGGACATCTGCTACAGAAACACCAACGCCCAGATGGAGATGATGGCTTCCACGGAGGGAGAGGCAGTGTGGCTCGGAGCAGGCTCTCGGGCCAGCTACCCTGGCCTTGGGTGTGTGGCTCTACCATTTAGGAGCTGTGTAGCTTTGGGCAGCTGACATTATTGCTCGGTGCCTTGGTTTCACTCTCTGTGAAGTGGGAGTATATCGGCACCCCCTCATGGGTGTTCACAGGCCGAGTGAGTGAACATGTTCTTAGACCACTATACATGTTAGGTCCATGATGGCATTGTGTACTAGATACTGTGCTAAGCACCGTATGTAGGTTATTATATTTAATTCTCCCATCAACGCTGTAAAGCAGGTATTTCCCCAAGGACATAAAAGGACCTGTTCAGGCTACCTGGTTATTAAGGGGGAAGCTGGACTTAAAACTCAAGTCACTGAGTCATAAGCTGGATACTATGCTACTCTCCCATCTGTGGTTGCTCTCCTTTCCAGTGGCAGATTCTGAGACAGGGGGACAAAGGGCAGCCCTGGAGAAGGACAACTGTAGAAGTGTGGTGTAACTAAGACCCACCAATGACCTCGGTTAGGAACTCTAGACAGATGGGAGGCTGGGAACCGAGGCAAAGGCTCTGAATTGACTGGCCAATGGCAGAGTGGAAGGAAGCTTGGTGGGCTAATGGGGGCAGGGGGATGGTAGGGCTCCGGTCCTGGGACTGGCCAATGAGGAGGGGATGGGCAGAGATTCTGGCCTCGTGACCATGGAGGCTCCTGGGGCCAGCTTTGGAGTGCCTGGCGGGGTCAGGTTGGCATGGAGAGACGTGGGGCTGCCCACAGGAGACCCTCAGGCCTCTGTGAGGGCAGGACAAGGCATAATCTGTGACTCATCCTTCTGGGGACAGGGCGGGGACCTGGGTGGGCCTGAGCCTGCAGGAGTAGCATCAGGCATCAGCAGGGGCAGATGAAGGGCAAAGGGAAGATGCAGATGTTTAGTGATGTGAACTGAGCCCGCACGTATGTAATCTCATTGCGTGCTTATCAGAACCCACCAGGTGGGCTTGCTCATTTTTGTTTACAGAAGCAGGAACCTAGGCTTAGGCCGCCCAGGCTTGCCTAAGAGTGCCCAGTGGGCTCCACGTGGCCCCTGGACGGGACCTGACGGAGGGGTGGCTGAGCACTTTCCAAGTAGCCCCAGCCATGAGGAGCAGGGGCGCAGGCAGAGGGCCAGGCGCGGCCTGTCACAAAGGGATGTGGGAAAGACACTGCGTTCACTTTGGCAGTCCCTCTTGGTCCCTGGGGCTCGGACGGCAACGAGGTGGTTTTGTGTCTAGCAAATGAACACCATCTCCTCTTCCCCATGGGCACTTTTTCTTTCATTCCCCTTCCACAGCGGGCACTGAGCTATTCCTTTGCCCCAGTATCAGGAAAAGTCAAATTCCACAGGGTGGCTTGGGGAGGGGAGTGAGCGGCAGGAGGAGGGCTGGGTCCCCTGCCCGGGCACGTGATAAGGTTTGGATGGGTTAACATGCGGGGCAATCAGTTAACGCTTCCCATGGAAAAGCAGTGCCCCTGCTCTAGCTGGGGAGGGAAATGGGTCTCCTGGCTGGTGGGCTCTGCATGAGTGGGTGGTGGGCAGGGCAGTGCTGGGGGAGCAGGAAGGGCAGTGCCGGGGGTGCCCCGGGTGCCAGGGTCTGGGCAGAGAAGCCTTGCACTGGGGGATCCATGTGCTGGAGGAAATGATCCCACAGCCCCGCTGCATAGGAACAGTTCCTCTACCAGCATTTTCAACCGGTGTGCTGCGAGAATTTTAAAGAATGCAATACCAGACTATTTAGTCAGGGGCACCGAGTCTTTTCCCTTAGATTGTCAAGTTAAAAAGTGACAATAGTCAACACAACAAGAGCCGTGGTGTGAATGTCCTGTCTTGAACCATACACATATAGGTCAGATAATAGAGTTGCATCTTATTCATGTCTCATAATAAGGTTGTATCTGATTGGTTAATTCTTGGTACTGGAAATCTTTGCATACAAGTATAGACACCTGCTTTTTAAAAAAGTCACTTTGGAGCAAAAAGGGTAGGTAATTACTATTATTCTTTTGTAAATCAATCAAAATTATACTTATTTTTTTGTCGCATCAGTAAAATATCTAATACAGCTTTGTGGTGTGCCACAGAACTTCAGCAATTAGTTTGTGTGTGTGCCATGAGATGAGAACGGTTGAACGTCACCGCTCTAACTGTTCAAAGCAACTCCACGTTCGCCCACTCAGGGCAGGGACTGTCTTAGTCACTTCTGTCTACGGGGTGTGTGCGGACCTACTATGTGCCAAGGACTGTAGCAGGTGCTCTGAGCCCTGCTCCTACAGAGCGTGCAGGCTAGGCAGGGACACAGCCCGCAGCAACAATATGCTCACATCCCGCCGTGCAGAGATATGGGGGCTGTGCAACACAGGGCAGACGTGAGGGCAGCGGCCATGTCCATCCTGTTCCACAGGATCCCCACACCTAGCACAGTGCTTTGCCATTTTACAGGTCAACGAATGTGTGTCAAAGGAAAGAAGAAATGACACGAGCTGAGATTTGGATTATGAAGAGCTCGCCAGGTGAAGGGGAGTGGAAATGATGTTCCAGGCAGAGGGAACGGTGTATGCAGAGCAGGAGGCCAAAGAGAGCACAGCATTTTTCAGCAGCTCTAGAGGAGTGGAGGTGGGCATGGATGGACAGGGAAGGGGAACAGGGCAGGAGAATAGGCTCCGGAGGCAGGCAGGGCCAGGTGATGACAGGTGTGGCCCCGTGGGGGGCAGTGAGGATGGGGGAGCGTGAGGGAGGCACATGAGTTGCCCTAGTGTGGAGGTGGATGAGAGTGGGGTAGCCTGAGGGTGAGGGGACCCTCGGGGGCTGTGCCAGCACCTGAGAAGGGAGAGAACGGTGGCCTGTCTGGGGGAGGGGCGGCCATGGAAATAGGAGGGATGGAAGGGGCAGGGCGTGGAGGGAGAATGGATGCAGGGCTGAGAGGGGGCTGAGTCCTGGGGACTCCATTGGACAGAAGGGGTTGTCCTTCCCTGAAACAGAACTGTAGGTAGAAGAAGAAGTGTGGAACAGGCACAGGGAGAAATTTCTTTTATTTATTTATGTATTTATTTATTTATGTATTTATTTATTTATTTCTCACCTGAGGACATTTTTGCATTTATCTTCAGATAGAGCGGGAAGGAAAGAGGGAGGAAGAGAGAGAAAGAAACATTGATGTGAGAGACACATCGAGTGGTTACCACCAACATGACCCTAACCGGGGCCGGGGACAAACTGCAACTGAGGTACATGCCCTTAGCGGGAACTGAACTCAGAACTCTCGGGTCCACGGGCCAATGCTCTAACTGCTGAGCCAAACTGGCCAGGGCTGATTTTTTTTTTTTTTTAGAGAGAGAGAGAGAAACATTGATTGGCTGCCTCCTGCCTGCCCCCTACTGGGGATGGAGCCCACAACTCGGGCGTGTGCCCTGACTGGGAATCGAACCAGGACCTCTCAGTCCATGGGATAACGTTCAGTCCACTGAGCCACACCAGCCAGGCACAGGGAGCACTTTTGTTTAGTGAATTAAACACAAATGCCTCTGGCTCAGGAGTCGAACTAGATGTGCCTCTAATCAGCTCTCTTCCCTTCCCCCTCCCCTAATTTCATCTCAGCAGAGAGCCAGAGGGATCTTTCTAAAGCACAGATCCGATCAGTCACCCCTCACCAGAAACCCTCAGTGAGTCCCCAGGGCTCCTACAGTGAAATCGAAAACCCTTATCAGGGTCTCAGAGGCCCTGTGCGATGTGGCCAAGCTCACCGCACACCTCTTATCTCGGGCCCTCTCCCCTGGCTCAGCACTTGTGACCACACAGGCCTGGTTCCACGCCCCTCAGCCCAAGCTCCTTCCCGCCTCAGGGCCCTCACAGGTGCTATTCCATTGTCTAGCATGCTTTTCCCCTCGCTTCCTCACTTGGCCAATGCCTGCTCATTCTTTACATCTCTGCTTAAAGTCACTTCAGGGAAACACTCCTTCACCCCCAGACCAGGCGAGGTCCCTCGGGTAGGTCCCACATCCTTCCTCTCTTCCATTGTCTCCAAAATTGTAGTTGAACCAGTATTTGTATAATTGCGTCTGCCCCTCCCCACTAGCACCGGGGGCTGAGGCCATGTCTGTTTTATCAGCCTCTATAGCTCAGGGCCTCGCCCAGTGCCTGGCACATACTTAATTAGTATTTGTCAATGAATAAATGTAATATATTTAAGACTATTTACAGCATGATGAATGTTTAGCAACAGCTAATTTCCGACATTAGTCAAGTCAACTGAGACCAAAATAGCAGAAGCATCCACTTTAAATATAAAGCTCTCTGGAGATGACACCCAGGCCCGCTCCTCCAGCTGAGGATGTTTCCCTACCTCCGATCGTATCTTCAACTTCCCACTGGACATCTGCCCCTGGATATCTTTGTCGAAAAATGTCTAAGAGCATTTCGCTGGCTTTTCTGCTTTGGCGGCTGGCCTGCGTTTTTTCTCTTAGGAGTCCCAGCCCAAACCTGGGTTGAGCCTAGCTTCCTGAGGTCCTAGATCCCTTCCGGTGATGGAATTCGTGACCTCGCACCGTGAGGTCTTTCTTCCGTGCACACTCTCTTTTATTTTTCATCCTCACCCGAGGACATTTTTGCATTTATCTTCAGATAGAGCAGGAGAGAGAGAGCGAGGAAGGAAGAGAGTGAGAAACATCAATGTGAAAGAGACACATTGACTGGCTGCCACCCACACAACCCCAACTGGGGCCCGGGATAAACCGCAACCGAGGTACGTGCCCTTAGCAGGAACTGAACCTGGGACTCTCTGGTCCACAGGCTGACGCTCTCACCACTGAGCAAAACTGGCCAGGGAAAAACATTTTTTTCTTATTCCTCACCCGAGGATATTTTTCTACTTATCAGGTAGAGTGAGATAGAGGGAGAGAGAGAGAGACAGAGAAAAGACATCAATGTGATAGAGCCACATCAGCTGGTTGCTCCCGCATGACCTGACCAGGGCAGGGGACGAACTGGAACCGAGGTACGTGCCCTTGACGGGAACCAAACCTGAGACTCATCGGTCCACGGGCCGACGCTCTATCCGCTGAGCCAAACTGGTCAGGGCCCACGCACACTCGCATTTGGGGAGGGGTGATAGGTGGGGCGGGGCACAGAGATGCCAAGAGCAGGGAGTAGCCAAGAGCGCAGTGGACTCCTTGCAGGACTGGCTAGTACCCCCCAGGGCCGAGGTCTGGGCTGGGCCACAAGGCCCCCACAGCGGGACCGGCAGAAGCCGCAGCTGCAGAGGCAGAGACCGGGTGGAAATGTAAAGATGTGGGCTGAGAGCACATCATTTATTCCTCCATAATTTATGGTCCTGGCTACAGCCAAAAATGATGTGAGGTCACTTGCTAAAGAAACGCTGGTAAAAGCCTACAGGGAGATTCAAACTAGCCGGTGGGCAGATCAGCCACCCAACAGACGAGGGGGAAATGGCCTCCGGAGCGAGAGCAGGGCTCAAGCCTTGCCGGGCTCAGCGTGACAATCCTGGCCTTTGATCCCTACGGTCTCCGCGTTCCGCAGGCGCCCAGAGAGGCTAGGCCACTTGTCCAAAGCCACTCAGCAGGCCAGTGGCTGGGAGTGATGGCTGTACTCTGAGGGGAGGTCAGATGGCGCTTCTCCCGGAGTCCCTTTTTCTCCATGATCTTGACATCCCTCCCAGCGTCCGGTACTGCCCCAACCCTGCCCTGCTGTGCAGAGACATCCAGCATCTCTGTCCCCCTGGAGCACCCGGGGGGGGGGGCAGGCTCATCTCCCTCAGCCTGTGGGCCTGTGATTCCTCTGATGGTTGGTCGGAAACCCTGGCAGCTCTCCGCCATCCGCAGAAGAATCCACGTCCCCAATGCCAGCACCCTCACTGGGCCCATTTGCCTTTCTTTCCCACCAGGGAGCCACAGTAGGATCCGATCCCACTGCAAAGCCAGGCTGCACTTTCCGAGTCCTGGTCCTTCCCACCTGGAGAGGGAACACAGCGGAGTGGTCGGGCTCGAGGGACCCAGAGCCAGACTGCCTGTGCTCCAGCCCCAGAACTGTTACTCCAGCTGGGCAACCTGGGGCAAGTCCCATCCCCGCTCTGCTCCTCGGTCTCCCCCTCCGTCAAATGGCCTCCCTCATGAGGCTGTCGTGAGGATGGAGTGAGGAGGTCGTGCATACCAAGGGCCCCGAGTTCTGCCTGGTCCTCCAATGCTATTGTGGGAGCCATTCTTGTTCCTCGCCTCGCCTTCCTGGCTTGGGAAGCCCCGACTGCCTCCCCCCCTACTGGACTCTTGAATCCCGAGTAGGCATGTCAGCTGGACACCGCCCCCTGCTTCTGTGACCCCTTCTGCTTGCAGGGACGGTTCCGCTATGTCTTCCCCACAGTCTGAGCACTCCTTTGAGTCCTAGGACACTGTCTTTGATCAGGACGTTTTTTCTCTCACTTTCTGAGAGAGTCTTAATCCCCAGGAAGACGGTGAATTCCCAGGGCAGGGACCCTCTCTCATCGCCCTCTGTGAGCGTCTCAGCAGGGTCGTCTGCTCATCTGCCCTGGGAAAGCACTCTGCTCGCTCTCCAAGGCGATTCTCCGGGCTGGGGGTGGAGACCCTGGACGGTCTCCCAAAGACACTTATATACTCACTGCTACGTGCCAGGTGATGCCGTGGGGGCGGGGGGCGGGCAGCAGGCTGCCAGCCGGGGCTCCCGGGTCCAGAGGTAGGACTAAGGAGAGGAGGACGAAGGCTGGCCAGGACAGATTGTCCCAGCCACTGAAAAGAGCGGGCATGGGAGCTGGGGGCCTGGAGGCTGATTCAGGGGATGGACATGGCTGGGAAGGAGGACATGAGATGGTCATCTCTTATCGCTCCAATCTTTTCACTTGCTTCTTTCACACCGGGCGTTTCACTCCCTCAGATCTCTCTCTCTCTCTCCCCCCCCCCTCTCTCCCGCTCTCTCTCCCTCTCTCTCCTCTCTCCCCCTCTCTCCCTTCTTCTTTCTCTGACCTCGGTTATAGCCCTAGGCCTGCCCCCTACTAGTTGCTGACCTTGTGACCTTGGGAGAGCACCTGGCTCCTCCAGCCCCACATGTGCGGAGGGACTGAGTGCTCTCCTCAGGGCGTCCTGCTGGGGAGTGTGACATAAAGCCCAGCTGGGCAGGGGACCCCCCAGGGATCACCTACAAAGGCAGGTGCCAGGCCCCACCCGAGTCCAACTAAACAGAATTCCCGTGGCACGGAGCTCAAGGATCTGCAGCCGGAAGGAAGAGAATTCCACAGGTATTTCAATATAGATGGCGTGTGAGGACACTTAAGAAAAAAGAAACATGTCAAAGTAAGCTGTTAACCAAGGTTCATGTCATTTTATCATGCCTTTTTTTCTTCCTTCTTAATTAGCAGGCAGGGTCGCCAGGCTTAATGAATGAAAAGTCCCCGGTACCCAATAGTTTGAGAGAATTAATTCTTGTTTGCTGTTAAGGGTGACTGTTCCATCAGGCCAGGGTGACAGCAGCTTCTGGATAGGTCCTCAAAAGATTCTGTCATCCTAAAGGGTGAAGCTGTAGATGTGTGTCTGTGTGTGGGTGGTGGGGAGGTTGGAAATAAGCATCTTGAAACATTTACACCTCTTCAGTTATTCAGACCTTCCGGCCACGATTTGTTTTTAGCTGATTTGCCGTCAGACTCACTCACTGATTCAACAAGCATGGAGCATCTCCTAGGCACCAGGCCGGGCAAGACACTGGGGACTTGTCGATTAACAAACAAACAACACATACTTGGTCCCTGCCCCACAGGCTGGTGGAGGAGGCAGAGCCATGTACGTGGATGACAGAAATGAGCAAGTGATCCTGTCAGAATAGGCTGGGGCCTGCGGAGTCCCAGAGGAGGGAAGGCTGGACAGGCATGGAGACCTTTGGGCAAGTCTCACAGAGGAGGTGCTGTTTGAGTAGACGTAACACAGTTGTGACAGGCACGGCCTCTCTGGAGCCAGCATGACCGGCTTCAAATCCCTGTTGGCTGTGTGTCATTAAACAAGTCACTCAACCTCTCTGTTCCTGGAATTCCTCCTCTGTACAATGAGAATAATAATTTTCTTTATTTTTGGATTGTTGTATTGGATAAGCTAACATACGTTAACACTTAGAACGGTGCCTGGCATATAAGAAATTTTTTTTAAAAAGTATACATACACACTATTGTTACTTAAAAATGCACGAAACCTTGGCCACACAGAGAAAGGGAAAACATTCTGGGCAGGGACCATCATGTGGGAAGGCGTCGAGGAGACAAAGAGCAGGGTGTGCTCTGGGGATGCTGAGCAGTTTGGTGCGGCTGGGCAGCAGGTCGAGCCCAAATTAGCCCGATTTGATGGCAACCTGAACACATTTCACTCCATTTGGTAAGAACCAAGGTCACTAATTGACTGCTAACCTGCATCTTTCTCCCAGCTGCCACCACAGGGAAGCACCATCCACCCTGCCCCCCTCCACCCTGCAGAAAGGCCTTGCGCTGGACAGACACAGCAGCACCTCACCTGACCCCATCAAGGGCAGGCTGCAGGTCAGACTGCTGGTGTGATCTCGGTGGGTAGTGGACATTTGTCTTGGGTGCGTGGACCCTTAGACCACCTTCCTGTGTTTGGATGACTTCCAACCCCACACAGGCTGGTCTCTCAGGGAGAATCCAGACTTCTCGCTTTCCCAGCCCTCTTTGCAGCCAGGGAGTTGGCAGACGGCCTGGGCTCCACCAGCCAAACCCATTTGTCCAGACTGTCCCTAGCAGCGAGAGCACTGGGAATGGGGCTCTCATGGGAGGCGTTTCGCTGATGAGTGGGACTGTCAAGGCCGCTGGTCTGGAGGGCAGCAGGGGCACAAGGTGGAATTCCTGGGGCAAAGTGGCATCGGAGCTGGAGTGAGGAGGGGATGCACACAGGGCAGTTCCTGGCCATAGTGTAGACAGAATGCCACCGGGGCGCCAGAGGTGGCGTCCTCATAGGACCGGCTCTGTCACGTGGTGATGAAAGCTCAGCCACAAGCTCATTCTGTGGCCACTCACCACCCTTTGGGTGACCATCTATTCTGCTTAAACATCTCGAGTCAGCCTCCTGAAAAGCACTCTTGATACACAGCTCTGCCACGTGTTGGCGGTGTGTCCTTGGGAAAGTTACTCAACCATTCTGTGTCTCGGATCTCTCCTCTAGAAAATGAAATAACAACAGCTATCTTGTAGGCTTGTTAGTAAGATTCAGTGAGACACTTTGCACATTCCCTGACACACGTATTAGCCCACAATCAATATCAGCCATTATTTTCACCAAATATGAGAAATATAAGGAAAAGACCTTTGTTAGTTAAAAAGACACAGAGAAGTGAAGTGACTTATCCAAAAGGCACCCGGTAAGCGAGGGAAAAGGGCTGTGGCCTCCGAAACCCACAGCCGGCTCGCCATGCCTGCGCAGGTGCATGTGAGTGCATGCTTCTCCCTGCAACAGCCACTGTATTATGTGTGCTGTCAGACAGCCTATTAAAAAGCAAAGTGGAAAAAACAGTGAGCAGTCTTCCTCTGCCTGAGCTTCTACTGATTACAAAATTAAATTAAGCTCTGTGGCTTGCTGCTGCTGTTTGATGGGGAATACAATGAATTGCTTTTTGCCTCCCTGTGAGAAGTCCCAGAGAACGGGGCTGGGGGAGCTCAGCCCAAGACAGTATTTCTTCCTCCCAAAGCCCGGGGGGCAGAGAGCCTTCTTTTTCCAGAAATGTTATGCCCCTGAACCAGACTGCCTTTTTATTAGGTTAATAAAACACCAGGGCCATCAAGTCTCAGGCTTGTAAAGGTCACTGAGTCACGTCTGAGTGCAGGGGAGAGCTGGTAGGGCAGCAGCCTGCTCCCCAGGGCCGGGGGGGAGGGGGAGGAGGCTCTCACCCCAGGCCAGCACTGACTATGGGGCCAGGACAAAAGACATGGGCAGAGCCGTAAAGGCCAGATGGGTGGGGGTCCTCATGCATCCCTCTGGCTTCATAGGCCACAGTTAAGCTGGGTCCCCAGGGAAGGGTCAGGACCAAGAGATGGCTGATGGAAGTCAGAATCGGTAGGAGGGTGGTACCTGAGTCTGAGAGACAGGCAAGAAGAGGGGCAAGAGAGTTCAACTAGGGCACCAGCGACCAGAGAGGCTTTGGTATTACACAGCATGGTGGGTATGGAGCAGAATCTTGGAGTCACTGAGTTCTAGGTTCAAATCCTGTCTCTCTATCTGCTTTTGCCCACCTCCAATCTGTTTTCTATGTTTCAATTAATTATCTATTGTTGTGGAACAAACCACCCTAAAACTTAGTGGCTTATAATAACAAGGCCCATTTGTCTCTCAAAGGTCATGAGTTGACCGGACTCAAAGGTCTGTGAGCTGACTGGGCTCAGCAGAGTGGTTCTTCTGCTCCACACACTGTTGACTGGGTAGCAGTCATCTGCAGCATGACCTGACTGGCAGTTGGGAGCTCGGCCAGTACTGTCAACTGGAATGCCTACATTTTTCATAGGCCTCATGTAGCTTGGGCTTATTACCAAGGTGACTGTTCCAACAGAGGGCATTTCAAGTGGCAAAAACAGAAGCTGAAGATCTTTGAAGTCCTATCTTGGAAATGACACAGTATCACTTACGTTGAATTCTATTGCTCAAAATAGGTCAACGGCCTGATTTGAGGGGAGGGGAAATAGACTTTGCCTATTCATGAGAGGAACAGCAAAGAACTAGTGGCCATCTTTAATCCACCACACCTCCCAAGGCAAAGAGTGATCTCCTTAAAAGGTAAACAAGATAGTACTACTGTCCTGTGTTCACTCATTGGCTTTCCTTTGCTCTCGTGATAAATTACCCTGGTGGACTCCAGGGATTGGACCCCTACCTACCTCCCTAGACCACATTGCATGCTATTCATTACCTTGCTTGTTGTGTCCTGACTTCATTGGCCTCCCTTCAGTTCCTCCAACATGCCAAGTTCTTCCCACCACAGGACCTTTACATGAGCTGATCACTCTGCTTGAAGCTAGCCACTCCCTGCCTGACTAGCTCCTTCTCATTCCTCAGGTGTCAACAAGAACAACACAACATGACCTCATTTTTTATTTAGTCAGTCAGCCAATATTAATTGTGGGCCTATATGTGCCAGGTACTGATCTAGGCCCCATGAAGTCTAGGTCTCCTATTTTCTACATCCTCCCCCATTTTTTTGCTTTAATTAAAGTCTATAATAATCTTGTTTTATTTATTTTCTGGTTCATGATGTATCTCCCCAACTAGAATTAGAACAGGTCTGTCTGGCTCACCATGGTTTCCCTTGGTACAGAGCTCAACACAGAGTAAGTACTCAACACAAACATGTTGGGTGAATGAATGCTGCTTACTCAGGCTTGTGACCTTGGTCAAGTGACTTGACTGCTCTCTCAGCTTCAACTTCTCCATTTGAAGCAAATAGTCACCGAGAATACGTCATAGGAGTGTTGTAAAGATAAAGATGCGTTAATACAAATAAAGCACTCAGTGTTCCACTAACAGTAAGTCCTGAATAAAGTGGTCTCTGACACTGTTACTACTACTACTATTGTTATTATTTATGAAACATTTTAGCTCTGCTGTGGTTAAAATGAGCCTGTGGGTTATGTGAAGGTGAGGGGACCATGCTTCTCAGTTGTGTGCCGAGCCCCTAGCACAGTGCCTTGCACTAGGAAGGTGCTCAGTTAATATTGGTTAACTGCTGACCCTGAATGGACCCCTGTGCGGGCTGTGCCTTCTGCCCTACAGCAGCACAGAGTGCTTCTGGCTGACATCAAACACTGTCCTCTCGTAAGGGCTAATATCTAACATAATCAAACTCTAGGAAAGTCCCCCAGCAGACGGATGTCCTTGTACCACGGAATTGGTCACCCTGTGATCTGGGCAATACACCACTGACCCCTCAGAACAGGGTCTGGTGAGGGGTTACATGTATCTTACCTTGTTCATAGTTATCAGTAATAAAGAACAATGATCATCATTTGCTCAGAGCTTACTCTGTGCCAAGGACTATTACTGGGTTTTTTGTGTTTTTACTGCTTTTTATATATGATTTAGTCAGGCCAAAAAGCTGTTGTCTGACTGAGGCTCAGAGAGCTAGAATAACTTGCCCAAAGCCCAACAGTCGGGATGTTTGATTCTATGCCAAGCTCGTGCCCACTGTGCTGTGCACTTTGCTAGTCCCTGGTCCGGTCCTCCTGCGGCATGGCGTCTATGAACACCGCTGGCGTCTAACCTTTGTCTGGAGCCAGAGAGCCGCTCTGTGGGCATCCAGCCTGAGCTGCCACAATGCCCATGCTCGACACGCCCGCTTTGATGCTCCGCTGTCCCATTCTCAAAGTCCTTCATCATTTACGAACAAGGGGCCCTGCATTTTCTTTTTGAACCAGGCCCCCCAAATGATGTGGGCGGTCCTGCCATCAGCTGTACCCTCGCCATCTCCCCTACTGGGCTACGGGATCTTACAAAACAAGGCCCGGGTTTGGTTCCTCTCCTGGATCCCAGCACCTTGCACAAGCCTGGCCCCAGGTTCGGGGACGCTGGGCCAGTGTAAGACAGACGTGAGGGGCAATGCCTTTGGCTGAGACACTCCCCGGAGAAGCGGGTGTGAGACTTGGTTCTGCCACCACTTGCTGTGTCACCCCTGAAAGTCACTTCACCTCTCTGGGCCTTGGCTGTCAAAAGGAGATGGTAACTGTTGTCCTTCCTGTTTCGCAGGGCAGTTGTGAGTCAGGGCAAGATCAGGACACAGTGTTACATGGACACAGTGCTGGACTACCTTGGCTTTTGGGGGCTGGGGGCGAGGGGGATGCTAAGTATGTGGGAGGGTTGTCAGATGCCCATTCTTCCTTGGGTGGAAGGGCCCAGGTGGGCACTCCTTACCGGACTCCATGCCTACCTCCCCAAGCCCACCTGGGTTTGTTGCTGGTCTTCGGAGGTGACAGCAATGCTTGCCCACCCAGAGCGAGGACATACTAAACATGAAAACCCTCATACATTCCTCCGGACCGGACCAGCCGGAGACTCGGCTCTGCTTGGCTGGCCTGCCAGCCTCGGGCGCTCAGACTGCGCACCTCTCCGCCCGGCCTGTGTAAATGTTAAGTGCTGCTGAGGGCAAACACGTCCAGGAAGCCTGAGCTGCCTTTCCATTTACCTTCCCTTCTGCGGAGATCAGCCAGCCCAGGAGACTGGATGCAAATTCCAGCCACAGGGCCTGCACCTAAGAGGGATGCCGGAGTGGCCCCGGGGCTTGGGTCGCAGTTAGGAGGAGCAGGGACAGACCCTGTCCTTTTGGAAGCAGAAGGGAACCCTGCCGGGGCTGAATTTGTGGGGCGACTAAGTCTGAGGCATGCACCTCAATCCAGACACCCTTTTCTAGGATCAACATAGCACCTTCAAACAAGTGTCTTTCTACTGTGAGCCATGACAGTTTCTCTCTTGTGCCCATTCCTCAAGTTTCACTCATGTTTTCTCAGCCAAGCATCACCAGCATCATTCAGGGTTGTCACATGTCCTTGGGCAGATGGGGAAACTGAGGCTCCCACGCCCAGGGGCTGGAAGTCGGAAGTGGCTCTTCCAGTGCTCTGTGTACCGCATCACGCTCAGCAGCTCAAGTGGTGGGCCAGGCAGAAGCCATGGCTTGGGAGAGAGAAATGAGAGACATGCCTCAGACTAACCACTGGGCCATTCATGTGGCCTGTCTCTGTGCTGGGCAGTGCTTTTAGGGAATGAATGTTCCAGAATGCCCCTCTAGAGTTGGGGGAGCTGGGGAGGGGGCAGGAACACGGTGGCATACGGATGAGAAGGTGTCACGTAGACTGGAAGTGTGTCGGTTTCAGGAAGCTAAGTTATTCTTAAGAACAGCAAGTTTCCCAGCAAATATTTCAAAGGTCAGCGTGGAAAGGAAATTCTTCTGACCGTCGCCTGCGACTCTCCCGTGTGTCTGCCTCCATCCATCCCCTGCTGCCTTTCCCCACGTCTGTGCCTCTGTCTCCAGCGCTTGATCTTTTCTCCTGCCCCTTCCATCTGTCTGTCTCATTTCTGAACCATCCTGTCTGTCTTTCCTTTTCCCCAGGCCCCTCGCCATCCCTCCCGCCATGTCCCCTGCCAGATGCTGTTGCCAAGGCTGCACACAGGTTTTCCCATCCCCCGCGACCTGCGGACCTGGTTCAGCTTGAGAAATGCTGAGCGGAGCGAGTGTTGTTCCAGGAGCTGGTGCCTGCAAGGCAAGCTTTCCCTTGGTCCCCAGACAACTGTCTCTGGGACATGTTCTGTTGTTTCTGCTTTGTTCTGGTGGTTTGGGCCCCCGCCCTGGCACTCACACACAGATGCCCCTCCCTGGCTGTCCCTGCTCAGTCTGTGCCCTTGGTCTAACTGCTGGCTCTGCTTCTAGTACAGTGTCCATCTCTCTGTGTCTCTGCATGTCTCTCTGTCTTTCCATCTGTCTCCGTCTCTGAGCTTGGTCTGTGCCTCCCGAGCCCATAGCTCTCTCTGGGCGCGCCTGTCTCTCTGCCCATGCCTCTGTTCAGTTCTGATCTCGTCCCTCCTGGATTTAGCATTTAAGTGATGCTGAACACTGCAAGGACAGCTGCATGCGCGGTCTCCACACCAGCTCACCCTCAGACAGCTCGGATCGAACCCGGGACCCTGGGCCACCCTGCGCCCACCCCTGCCCTCCCCCTTGTCTTTCATGTCATGTCAAGGAAGTTTCCTGAACTCCCAGTGACACCGCTGTCAGGGCCCGACTTACCAGGAGAGCATGAATAATTAAAAGCTGTAGCTGAGGCTTGTTCCGATTTAAACTGTATTAGTGTTGCCAACTGTCTTGACCCATTTAATATTCATGCCATTCTTGGCGCCTTTAAAGAGAGGGGAGTTTGCTACCTGATTTAAATTGTGCTTGTCAGTTTCGATTAAAGATCAGGTTGACCACAGTTGCAGGGAAATTAAGTGAACATTCTCTTAAGCAATATCAGAGAATTTAATGTAGCAATTAATATCTATTGCAATGTGCTGTTGCCATGAGCTGCTTGGAGTATAGTGTAGGGCTCACAGGGCGAGGCCGGCAGTGCCCCTAAGGTTTTGATTCTCCAGAAATAGGACCCCCAAGTGGGCCTGGTCTTTTAAGTGGCCTCTTCCTCCAAGAGAAGCAGGAAGCACAGGAAACGGCTGCTGTTCTTTCAGGCTCGGGCCAGATCTTGCTGCCTTTTAGCCAACTCACATTTGGGGAGACCTAGGCCTGGGGCCTCAGAGGCTTGTTGAAAGCCAGTTTTGATTTACAGCAGAGGTGGAGCACTGGACAGAGGGAGGACCAGGGGGCAGTCGGGCAATGTCTGCAGCCAAGGGGCACAGGGAGGGAGACAGGCGGAGTTCTTTCAGAGAGAAAGGCTGGGAGGGGTCTGCGGACCTGCAGAAGCAGAGATCGTGTACAGCTGAGGGGTGGCACATAGGTTTCAGGGTGTGGGCGACTCTGATTGATTAATGACACCTGCCTGTAGGGAGACCTGAGTGTGTGCCATGATCCGTCGGCTGGGTCTGCCACGGAAGCTGTGTCTGAATGTGCTCCCTGTCTTCCAGAGGAAGCTGTTTCCTCTTCCCGAAGGTGGGAATGACCACCTGCTCCTCAAAGGACCAGTGCGTGAACGAAACAGACTAACGGAGGCCAACCACAGGCCAAGGGAAGGCTTTGCAGCCCAGAGGTTAGGAACACAGGCTTGGGAGCTGGGCGGGCTGGGTGTGAATCTTGGCTCTGCCACTCAGTATGTTCATGTCCTTGGGCAAGGTGACCTCTCTGACTTGGTCTCCCCAATGCAGATAATAATAATACCTTATCCCATAGGGTTTTCATGGAGGTTAAATATGTTAGTACATGTCAAGTGTTCAGAAGAAGACCTGGTCCAAGGAGTCATATGAATATTTGCTGTTTTTAATGTGATGACAAGGACTCAGTAGACAAACTGGATGGGATTTGTTGCTACTCTCATGTGAGATGGCTTGTCTGGCATTATACAAAAACAAGGCGTTGTTTTATTCTCTCCTTTTCTCTCTATTCCATCTGATTCATATAATAGCATATATGTGCATGTGTGTGTATGTAAATATATATTATAGAGATAATAAAATGAACACCAATGTTTCTACTCCAACCTAAGAACTAGAACATTCCCACACCACTGACACTTTGCTGTGTTCCTCCCTGGTTATAATTTCTTGTCCCCCACCAAGGATAACTCTGTCTGAATTTGGTGTTTATCCTTCCATTGTTTTATTGGAAAACATAAAGTCTGGGTATTCATTATTGGTAAGGGAGAAGAGGTATTTATTTTGCAACGTTCTTACTTGACCTTATTCTCTAAAATTCACCGGAGCTGCTTGCACAGGCGCAGTTCACTCGTTTTCCGTGCTGAGCGGTATTCCACGGCGCGACTCTCGCGCAAACCCAGCCTTCCCAATATTCAAAATCTCCATGCTCTGCACCCCGCAGACACCCTGCCCCTCTTCCCCTGAATATACCTGGTCATTCACAAGCCTCACACACGGAGCACCTTATCCAGGTCAATGGCAACATTTTATTGAACAATTTATCTGTAGGGTAGGGCTTGGGGCTGTCTAAAATAAATGTGTCATGTAACCATCAAACAACTGTGGAAGGTGGGTATTATTTTGTCCCCACTGGACAGGTAAAGAAACTGCAATTTGGAGAGGTGGAGTGGATTGCCCCCGCTTACCCACTCAGTAGTGGCAGAGTTTAGACTCAAATCCATCTTGTGCCTGAGCCCATGTGGTTAGCAGATAGTGGAGAAGGTGCCCTCACACCTTGAAAATAGGAGGCAGTTAAGAGTTAACATATACAGCAGGTGAGTGGATTTTCCTCGCCCACCCCCATGCTGGAGAGGGATGTGAGGGGAACTGAGGCACTGTGTGAATCTCCCTGGGATGGCCTTGGGGCATCACCCAATTCACTATATTGGCTCCTGCCTGACAAATGGCTGGAAAGTCTCTAGAGTCTAAAGAGAGTGGATGCAGGAGTAGGATGCTGTGTAGCTGCTTCCAGGTCAGTCTGGGGAAGAAGATGCTCAATTCGACCTCTGTAGGACGTCTCCCAGATGAGCGCGCAGTGATGGCTGGGGAGTCTCAAGCCACAGGGCTCATGCTGAGACCCTTAGGATGTCCTTTCTCAAATCCCGGGGGCTGATTCCAGAGCCCCAAGTAGTCTTCAGATGGGAATTCAGTTTCTTTCTTTCTTTCTTTTTTAATTTCTTGATTTTAGAGAGAGAGAGGGGGAGAGAGAGAGAAACATCCCTCTGCTGTTTCACTTATTTGTGCATTCATTTGTTGTCTCTTGTATGTTCCCTGACTGGAGATCAAACCTGCAACCTTGGCATATCGGGACGACGCTCTAACCAACTGAGCTACCCAGGGCCAGGGCCAGTTTATTTCATTTACATATGTCCATGGGAAAAGTCAGTCCTGGCCAGCTGACCCCAGGGTTCTGTTCTGTTTGGCAGTCCTATTTCTCACCACAAAGGGATACATTGGCTCCTGTGAGGGTGCTGAGCAGCGAGTGGTTCTGGAACTTCAGGGAGGATAGGAATCACAACTCCCGGGCCCTTCCCAGGATTTATGGTTTCAGGTCCTCTGTGGTGGAGCCAAGAGTGTGTAGTTCGAATAAACTTCTTGGGGAATTCTAACGCTGGTGGCCCCAGACCACACTTGGCGAGACACGAAGTGTTGACCTTATGTAGTCAGGCTAGGCGAGGCTCTGCTGCATCAACAAATATACTCTGACACCGAAGGTTAGTTTTTACTCGTATCAGTCTGATGCGGGTTGGGCAACAATCCATGGAGCTTTCCTCCTAGTGCTGATTCAGGGATCCAGGCTCCTCACATCTTTCGATATTGACCTCCCAACGCGTGGCCTCCAAGGCACTGACGAGAAGGAAGAAAGGACATAGATAACCACTCAACTAGAGGGTTTTATGGCCTGGCCTAGAAGTGATCTATATCAATTTTGCTCACAACCCATTGGCCAGACCCAGTCACATGACCTCAACTTAACTGCAAGGGAAACTGAAAAATGTAGTCTTTCTGTGTGCCAGGAAGAAGAAATGACCTGGGATTTGATAGACATACAGCAATGTCTCTGTCACAAAGCTTGATCCATTTGGGGTGCATTAATAACACCAAGTTTGTGCACCCACAGTGTTGAGAACAAGTGGCTGCTTTGTGTCTGCCCCTGGGAAGCCTTGCCGGCCTGTTTTGAAAGAGTCAATCCCTGCTTATAGTGGGCACAATTCACAGCATGGTCAGGACTGGCCTGCAGGAGTCGCCTTTGATTCGCCTTTGATTGGGTGAAGAGGGTATTTTGAGAGCCACATTTGGACTTAGTAAGTTCTGTGATTGAGTGGTGATGTCTGCCATGGCATGGGCAGGGCGCGTGTGGCATGAATGCCACACATTTGCCATCCTTGTTATAGCTATTATTAAGGCTGATTCAGTTTCTATAAGCAAAGTCTGTCTTGCTGAGAGAGAAGTTCAGAGCGAGTTAGGAGTATATTCTGGCACATAGGAAAAGATTAGCAAATGTGCTGTTATCCTAGGTGGTTTCCCTGAATTTAAGCTAGTCTCTGCATCCCTGTCACAGTAAGATTCCCAGAATTAAGTTCGACTTTGTAGGTGTGGGCTGATCAGCATAGAATAGGGTTTCTACCTCCCTCTTTCTACCTCTATTAATACAGGTGACATCATAGTACTGATGCACTTTGATCTGTTTTCTAATCCTACAGATATGTCTCATATATACTGCGACCAAACCCTGTGTTTCAGCCTTCCTGTCTTTGTTCAGATTTTCTTTACCTGAGATTACAACTGTGCATTTACTCCTGTTTCATTTCATCGTGTTCAATTCACCTTGCAGATTGTCAAGGTCTCCTTTTTTTGTGCCATGAATACTCTTTTGTCTGCTCTAAAATTGACTTTTCACAACCAGTGCAAAGACTGGGTTGGCTGGCAAAGAAATTCAAGTACAAGAATAATAATAATGATAGTCTATCCAGCACTTGCTACATGTCTAGTATTGTGCACTTTACATACATTATCTCATTTGAGCTTTATAACAACACCATGAGGTATATGCATATTATCATTACCATTATTTTATAGGTGAAGAAACCAGGCTTGATTCCAAGGTCTGGAATGATAGATGTGGGGCTTGAACCAAAGGCTTTCTAAAGCCAGAGTTGATGCTCCCAATCACTGCACCTCCCACTGGAGTGAAAGGAAGACCAAAGAAGAACCTGGTACCATACTCAAGAATCTTAGTGCAGACAGAATCTACTCCCAGTGGTTTAAATAGAGAGAGATTTATTATAGAGATCAGGCAGTAAGCAGTCCTGGGAGGGTCGGGAAATAAAGCCAGGAGAAATGTCCTGCTATAAAATAGAGCTGTTCTAGGGACGCCCCATGGCCACCCCCTCCCACTGATTAACACTGATGACTAGGAACTTCACAGTGGACACAGCCAGAGCTTCTGTAGATGATCTCCTAGCTACCACCTTGCCTGGCTCATTCCCACCTGCCATGGTTCATCACGCCTTCTTGGTGAAACCTAGGTCACACGCAAAATCCTAGTTAGCAGAGGATGTTAGAGAAATGTAACCTTTAGCATCCCAGTCTCTACTGTACCGGAAGAATGTACCCTATTATCTAGGGGCATTCCAGGAATTTAAGGAAAATCCTGGGATCTGATCCTCTGAATAAGCTCATATGTCACTTCTTGGGTGAAGCTAGCTTCAATCCCTCAGGTTGACTTACCGTGCTTTCTATGGCCTTCTAGAAATCTTTATACACACCTCAGCTGAAAACTACTGCACTGTATTAATTTAATGTTTCTGTGCCCCCACTAGTCTGAGCCTTCCTCAAGGCCAAGACCCTGTGTTTTTATCCATATCTGAGGTGCCCAGCATGTGATCTATCACACAGTAGGTGCCAACAGACCTGTTTTGGAAGCATGGGTGAGTATGCAGTGTTTGCAGAAGACCTGCCTCCTGCCATAGCTATTTTCCGAACTGTGTGTCCTGTAGGGGAGAGTCTGGGGTGCTACTGTTCTCTCGGAAGGAGGGCAGTGCAGAGATTTAGCCACTCTTCCCAGGAATGCATTTATTCTTCATTGTACCCAGGATACAGCCCCACTCCTTGGGAACCCTGGAGCAAAGTACACAGCGGACACAGATCAGCCTGCCTCGCAGAGTTTAGAACACTCTATTGACCTCATGATGCACAAGACACATGGGTCCAGGCAACATAATATCCAGGACTAGCCCATGGGAATGAACTTCATAAACAGCAGGATTATCCAACCCCTTCCTCATCTGTGGTTCTCTTTATCACCATGACTACCTGCATCCCATGGACACAGAGAACCCTTATCCCAGGGAGCCTTTCATGTTTACCTCTAAGAGTCCCACTCAGTGATCTTATCTTCCTCTTCTGGGTCTCTGCTACACACTGGTATCTGTCCATGTTCTAGGTTTCAAGTGATAGAAGCCCAGCTTCAAAATGTAACAAAAAATGAGACTTTGTTAGAAGACTCTTGTGATTGTTGAAGGGGTGTAGCGTGACCTAGGGGAGAACCAGAACTGACAGATTTATTCTCTCTCTCTCTCGTTCCATCTTGCTCATCCTTGTGCATCAGCGTTGCTCCCTCAAACCAGCTTTCTGCATACGTCAAGACACGACCTCTGGTATTTTCCATGCCTTACACCCACTGTTTAACCACAGAGAAAACCAGCTCATCTTCCCTTAATTCTGGGTCTGAAGCTCTCAGGGAAGACCTCTGTCCAGCCCAGTGCAGGTCTCTTGTCCATAATTAAGCTATATCTGAATGACTCAGTGTAACCATGGGGTAGGTACTGTGATTGGCAGCTCCCTGAAGTGCACATTGTTGGAGCTGTTATACCAAAGAGGGGGAAGCTGCTCTTTGAAGATGGACAGGGAGCTGGGCACACAAAATATTAAATGAGCCCCCTCCAATCAGCACTCAATAAAGTGGATTGGGTGTTCCCAGCCTTCTGGGGCTAAACTGAACACTCTACATTAGTACATCAAAATGAAAACAAATGCCAAGATGATCCTCCATGGAAAGTAGTGGGAAGGCCAATAACTCCCATCCTGACCCAACTTAATCATGAAAGGAGCTTATAAAGCAGACCAGCAACTGAGGCTCTCTGGAGCTCTGAGGAGAAGTAGTTTCGATCTATATCCAGCCCGAACAAGAGTGCTGTGACTGATTAAGGATGTCTGCCACAGGCCACAGATGGAAGGTGGCCGAGCATGCCAGTTCTGTTCTACAATGCTCTGTAATAGAAGGGAGTGTGGGACGGAGCTCCAAACTGTGGTCAGAGTGAAGAAGCAAAGTGACCATCGTCAACTTTAGTCCCCTCAGGCCGGTCTCTGGGTGCACAGCTGGCCACAGACCCTTTCAAGGATTCCTCTTTTCAGCCTCCCCTGTACTCTGAATCAGGCCGCGTTCAAGGCCGGACCACAGCTTCAGGTCTGTACATAGATGTGTAGGTGTCTTCTTATTTACAGTCAGCCAACTGCATGGCCAAGGGTTCCGCTCTCCCATAAGTGATACTGAGATGAATTGGCTATTTGTGTGGGCTCAGGCTCTGAGAGCATCCTTAGTGGACGCCGGTCTCTCCTGCTGCTCTAGTTCATCCTAATGGCCAACTGTGGAGGGGTTCACACTGATAAAACGAGAGCTCTTCAGGCCAAGCAGAAACCCAAGCGATGCTTGCTCATGTGCTGGAATAATTGCAGGTGTTTGTAGTAGCACCTTGTTGGCAGCACAGCTGCAAAACAAAAAAACAAACCCACCTCTGATTCCAGGATTTCCTCTGAATCAGTTAAAATGGTGCTAGGCCTTTGAGTAGATTGTTGCAGGAGAATAAGAGGGCCAGATCTGAGTGGAGCTAGCATCATGGCCTGGGTCATTCCGTTTCCCTAGTGCTGATGCCAACTCTCTGCGTGCTGGGCCAAAGCTGGCAAGGACGGGATGCTCAGATGTGGTCTCTGTCCTGTCCTGTCCTATGTGGGCTCAGGACTCAAACGCTGGCCACTGGTCACCAGTGCCATGAGAAAGGAGAACTTGTACCAAAGTGTACCAAATAACCTAATTGACTTCTATTCCAATGCGTTGTGAAAGTTTTGAGGTTGAATTAGAGATTTGCCCTTAACCTCCAGCCTTCCAAACAGTCCACAACTTTCCTTTGCTGGAGGCTATATCCACCAAGGGACCAAGGCCCTTCGTATGTGTGTTGTTATCTAAAATAAAACCATCATCCAACCTGATCCAGAAAGAGCGCCGTGATTGATTAGTGATGTCTGCCACGGGCGGAGGGTAGAGGACTGTGAGTGTGCCGTCAGCTGAGCCCCAGCTCCCTGGCCCTGAGCCCTCTGGAGCTGGCCTCTTATTTGCCTACGTCCTGCTAAGGGAACTGGGGTCCCTGTAATCAGGGATTACTACCTTTCTTCCTGTCCCAGGTGGAGGAAACAACTGACATACTCTTGTGCTCCACAGGACAGTACTCAGGGGAGCCTATTGGATTTCAGTTAATATTCTCTCTCAGCTAATATTCTCTCTCTCTCTTCTATATGTCTGTATGTCTCACTCCAGCCCAGCCCAGGCTTTCTCCAACCACAAGTGGCCCCAGAGTAACAGGCTCTTTCTGCCCTAGACTGAGACCTTGGGTGGGCAGACCACAGACACCTTACTCCAAGCTGCACCACCTGGCTTTCTAAGCCCTTCCCTGGGGCAGTGGGCGTGAGCAAAGCCATGATGTAGTACTTGGAGCATCTGGGAGAAGCAGGGGGGCCCCTGGGAGGTTTCCAAGTCCTGTGCACCGTGGGCTGTGGAGTGAAGTTTGTCTGTGAGTGAACCTGATGTGGCCATGTGCTAACTACAGAGTCGCATTAGGCCATGCGCTCCCTGTCATGGGAGGTTTGTAAGAAGCCCTGGCAAATGGTTCCTTGAGGATTCCTCTCCTGGCAGAGAGCCAAGGGCCCTTCTTGCCTTGTGTGTAATGGGCACAAGGTTGTGTGTGCATTCACTGAACTGTGCTCATTGGGTCCCTCTGGTCTCTGCAGAAGCTCGTAGCCCCCTCTGACTACACAGTCCCTACCCTGAGAGGTCACCTAATTTGGCAGGACTCTGCCAGGGCGCTTCTACTTCTCACTGTTCCAGAGTTTTTACTTAACCAGCCCTGGGGCTTCTCCAAACCTCATCTCCCACAGGTGAGCTCAGACCTGGCTTCCGGCTCTTTCCCCACTCTCTCTCTCTGTCTTCTCTCCTCCTGCTCCTCATTTTCCTCCCTCCTCCAGGCCTTCATCCTTCTCCCACTGTTTTGCTTCCTCCCAGTCAATCTCCAGCCCACTCCCAATTTGCATTTACAATCAACCTCATCTACATAGAACACCCATCTGGTGGCTCACAGATTATGGGAACAGGTGTGCACTACAACACAGGCTTCTGGGATGGGGCTTTGCACCTCACTTTTTTGAGCTAGGGGCAACTCATTTTCTTTATGGCAAAGCCCAGTTGGCTTGTTGATATTGGTGTTTAAAAGATGTGGGAGGCAGAGGAAATGACAAGCTTTATGTGAACCAAGAAAGTGATGTGGATGTGAGGCTGTATCAGTAGAGGTCTGAGGTCCAGAATGAGGGAGGAGATGGCCTGTTTTGGTGCTGCCCTTGTCTGCGGTTTTGATGACATACTCGGGCATATTGCGAGAAGGAGTATTAGGATTGGCACGGCAAGAGCTATTGTGGTAACTCTAGGAGGGAGGTAATATCACAGCCCCATTTTACAGATAAGGAAATAGAGACTTGGGGAGGTTCGCTGAGAGGTGCTGTGAAGGGCTTTGAGTCCTATCTCTGCCATTTCCCAGCTGGGTGACCATGGGCAAGTTCCTTAGCTTCTCTGAGCCTCAGCGTCATCACTTGTAAAATGTGGATGATAATAGTATGAATTCATGGCTATTTTGAGGGTTAAATGGGCTAGTGTACTGTCCGGTGACTGGCACAAAGCCTGGCCCTGAAACCTGAGCTGCTGGGGCTGGAGGTGTGTCCCCCATTGTCCCTTTCACTGCCGTTGTTGTGGGGAGGCTGCGAGCAGGAGCCGGAGTTGGGGAGGGAGGAGGAGGCCCACACTGACAGCCGCTTCTCTTTCACCTCGCAGGACCTGAAGGCACGGGAACCTGTTTGCCTTCCTCTGAGGGGTCTGACAAGTGTAATCATGCAGTTGAGTAGTAACACCAAAGAGGCTCTGAATATGACACTTGTCGCCGGCTGTGAGCAGGGCTGGCTACAGGCGCTGCCTTCAGAAGACACCTGCCGGAGACTCCCACCGATTTCCACCGCTGAGCTCCCGCCCCACATGGGCTGGGGGCCGGCTGTACAGGGCTGGGCACTCTGAGGCCTCCTGACCTGCTTCTGGAAAACCCGGTCAGGAAGAGTGCCGAGAGGCTCTGCGGAGGGTCCGGTGCTGGTGGGCTCTCTCGGAACCCTCGGGGCCCGGACGGATGTGGGAGGGAGAGACCCCTCAAGGCAGAGGCAGCCAAGTCCTTCTTCCCCAGTAAGTCAGGAAGGCTGCAGTGAGGTCCAGCCCATGGGCTGCTCAGGATGAAATCACCTCTGAGCCCTCCTCCCTGCTCCCCGTGGTCAGCTGACAACCTAGCCTTTCATTTCCCTGAGAGAACAGAAGCAATCGGAAGTGGACTTCACACACTGCCCCTCCGCTACCGAGCTCCCTGTGCCCACGAGTGTGCCCCCTCTGCTGCGTCGTGCCCTGGACTCCGGCTCGTCGACCCACTCGCGGGCATGGCTCTGGGTTGTTCTGGGCCTCACTGCCTTTCCCCACCCTGGCTGGACCATTTCCATCATAAACATGGCGCTCTAACTATATAGCCGGTCTTAGAAAACAAAAGAACCTTCTCTCGACCTCCCCTCCCCGACAGCTAGGCCGGTTCTCTGCTTCCCTGGGCAGCAGACTCCCAGAGAGGGGCTCGGTGCGCGGGGCCAGGCCGTTGCCTCTCTCGAGCCCATCCCATCAGGGCTGCAGTGACCGAGGTCCTGGCCCTCCTCTACCTCCGTGCTGCCAAACCCCACGGTCAGGCCTCCACCTTGGCGGCAGCAGGTGACACGTCGGCCACAGCCTCTCCCCAGAGCCTTTCGTCACCTGGCTTCCTCCGCTGGCTCTCCCTCGGCCGTCCTTCAAGGTTCCTCCTCGTCGCCCAGCCCTGAACATCAAGGGACGGATCTTCTCCGCCTGCTCACAGTCCCCATGTGACCCCTTTCCGTCCATTCGGCCCACCCTCCTACTCTCTCGTGGCTTCCCCAGATCACTCAGATTTAAATTCAAAGTTTCCACTGTGGCTTGCAAGCCATGCAGGATCAGACCCCTCTGATGTCATCTTCAGACGCAAATAGGTGTTAAATGAACAGATTGGGGTACAAAGCGGGGAGGTTGGGCTCATGGCCATGCCAGGACGTGGCCCCCTTTTCTCTCCGGGCCTATAGCTGTACAGTCTCTGTGCTCCGTGCCCCCTCAGGAACGTCCTGGCCACCTTCATGGGATCCACCTGACAACAGCCAGCCCGAGCCCCTCCCCAAGCCGGGGCTGCTGGCTTCCTCAGCTCTGCGCTGCTGCTTCATCCTATTTCCCTGGTGGCCGTGGGACCTGCTGTTGTTTCTTAGCCAGGTCAGGCTTTTTCATACCTGTGCACCTCTGCACCTGCAGGTCTGCCTGGGCCTCCTTCCTGTCCTCCCCACTGCTTGCACCAGGTCTTCCTTCAAGACCCAAGCCAGGTGTCATCTCCTTCAGGACCACTTCCCCACAGCATCAAATTAAGGAGAGGACCGGCGAGCTGCTGCCTGGGGTACCTGCCCTAAAGGAGCCCCCAGTCACCACTGGGAATGTACAGACACGGAGGAGGTTTTGTTTAGCAGAACTCCCCTCTGGCAGAGGAGCCGCTCATTGATAAGCAGCGGAGGGTATGGATGTCGGTGGGAAGTGGGACTCAAAGAGGAAGGAGAATGGGAGCGTCTGCCATCTTTGGGGCTTTTGTTTTAAGAGGCGGGATGCAAATGTGGGGGCAAAGGACCTAGAGCACAGGCTGGGCCTCTCATCAAAACAGATGGGTAACATCGGTGTGAACGGAGTACCACACGGTGTCTTCGGGGGGCTCCTGTGGGCATCCATTTAGCCCTGCTTGCCCACGCTCTCCAATCAGTTATCCATGCACTTAGCATCTTCGATCCCACTGAGAACTGCTGTGCACTGCGACCTTCCGTTCATCCACCTGACCCTCCTAGACTGCAGTCCCTTGGAAGACAGGGTCTGTAGCTTTTCTAGCTTTATGATCCTAGCAGTGATAGAAGACCAGCATGCAGAGGGTATTTAATAAATGTTTGTTGATTTGTGGCTGGATTTCCCCTTCCCACCCACCTGCACATAGGCTGGTTTTTCCTCGTGCTGAGACTGGGCTGGAATCACCCCTGAGCTTGCAGGTGCACAGATTAGTCCACACCGATGTCACCGGCTGGTCCAGGGGCCAGAGAGGGTGCTCTGAGCTCGGGTTCAGTAAACACAGGATCCTCCTCGCTGTGTGAGATGTTCATTTTTGCCTCTAAGGATCGATCTTTCCATGAGAAAAAAGTTGGCGTGGTGGCTCCCAAAAGTCCTTCTCACTCTGAGAGAAGCTGTGCAGTAGTGGAGGGCTCTTGAGATTTGGAGTCACAAAAGCTGGCTCACCCTCTGCAAGCCTCAGTTTCCTCATCTCTAAAATGGGGGCAGTAGTGAGGATTTAACCTAGCAGGTGTGAGCGAGCTTGGGCAGCTACATGGGGCTATGTTCCTGGAAGGGATTATAGACCATGTGATCACCACCTGCTGTCTAGCAGCTCCCATCTGCCCTGTAATCGAACCCTGATCCATGTCACTGAAGACCTTGGAGACCTCCATTCATACTCTCATTCTGTCTTCTATATCACTATTCATGAGTTCATTCATTCAACGCTTTCACTGAATGCCTGTTGTGTCAGGCCCTGGAGCTGCAATTGTTCAAAACTGAATGGAACTAGGGGTAGCTTCAGCCCTAGGAGCTAATGGTTTAGAAGGGTAGTGATAGCTATTCCCATTTATTGAGGCTTCTATGCCAGGCACTGAGTTAGGGGCTTTCATAGGGATGGTCTCATTTCATCCTCACAAATTACTGTCCCCATTCTGTAGGTGTGTAATCTAAGGAGCAGAGAGGCTAAACTACTTGTCCAGCTAGGAATGGTGGAGATAGAATTAGAATCCAAGTCCTTTGGTTTAAGATTCTGAGATACCACCACCCCCACCCCCCCGCCAAGCCATACCACCCTACTGGGCCCGTGATCACACTTAGCCGCTGATGATGGCGGAGCATGTGACATCTGCCTAGAGTGCACGTCCCCACCCCAGAGGTGTGAGGAGGGTCCAGCCCAGCCCCGCAGCAGCCATCACCCAGGGCCTCCTGTGGGATCAGTCTCACTGAGCGCTTGGACCCCTGCTCACTCGGTGAACCTTCCAGGACACAGAGTGAGAGGACCTGGGCCCCATGCCCTTGAGATGCCCCCACCCCGCCCACGCCACTTCTGCAGTTCCCTTTGTTCTTGCTCCCAAGTCACAAGGTGACAATCTGCTCCTCCTTCCCGAGGCAGCTGCGATCTGAGTCACCACTGGGGCCTTTGTCGGAGCTGCTCAGAGAAGGCTCTAGAAAAACACTGCCACAGTGGGGTCAGAGCCTGCTCCGCTTGGAATCTATAAAAGACTTTTGGGTCAAATACCTTACATTCACAGACTCTACTGACATCAAGAAAGAGCCTCCCAGAAATGAAGGTGGGCAGGCTAGGATAGGGGTTAGCTCTCACGGACGACCCATACAAGCCCTTCTGTGGGTATGTGGGTGTTTGTGATTGAAAACATGCTCATGCGGAAGAGCGCCTGTGTGTGCAGGTGTGTGCACAGGGCCATGTGGGTGCTGTCTCTATGCATGGGTCTCCCTGGATGTGTCTGTGGGTTCGCTCTTGTGCATAACAGACCACCCCATTTGTCGCTGCCCATGCACCTGAGGCTTGCCTGAGCTCGGTTGATCTAGGCTGGCTCTCCTGCACATCTCCCGTCCTCCTGCTGGGACCAGCAGGCTCGTCCAGGCATGTTCACCTGATGGTGTTGGCATAAAGGCAAGAGGGCAAGTGGCAATACCTGGGGCATCTTAGGATCTTGCCTTAGAACTGATACTTTATCACATCTGCAGTATTCTATCGGCCAAAGCAAGTCACATGACCAAAAACAAAGTTAAGAGGCAGGGAAACATATTCTGCTCCCCTCCGCGGGAAGCACTGTGAAGTCATATGAACAAGCATGAGAATACAGGGAGAGGCGAAGAATTGGGGCCAGTATTATGCTCTACCATGTACACATGCATAATTGTTTGCATATGTTCATGCACATGGAAGCAAAATGTTTGGGCATGTGCATGAGCGTATGCAGCTGTATGTGTGCATGGGTGCCCTGTCACATGCCTGCCAATGTATGTGTAGCTGTGTACATGCATAAGAATGTCAAGCTGAACACGTACCTGTGTTGTGTGTGTCTGAGTAGGAGCATTCCGCAGACACACGGCAGCACTTGGCCAGGCCACACCGAAGGGACTCTCCGACCGAGACTCGTGCCATCTGTATGTGCTCAGGTAGCTCTGGCTGTGTTAGTGGCCCTGAGAAAATTCACTGGTCAGTTGTCTTGTAGTCTATTATTACCCAGATGTCTGTGTGTTCCAAACAATTGTTTTTAAATTGCTTCATTAGTCTGCCTCGGCAGACCCGATCCTGCTACACTTGACTGGCTCGGATTCTCTGAGACAGAGCCGGTGGCAGCTGGGCAGGCTCCTTGCTTGCTGATGTATTTCCTAGAAGGGTGTGCAGAAGGGGTGCCCCTAGAGGAGACGAGGAGGAGGTGCCCTCACTCACACCACAGACGAGGCAGCGTTGAAAGGTGTGGACTGCAAAGTTAGAGCCTGCTGGTTTCAATCCAGAATCTGCCATTTACAAACCTCATGACCTTGTGTAAGCTCCTTAAGCCTCAATTTTTCCTTCTGCAGAATGGAGTCACTGTCCCGACATTGCGGGTTGGAGTGAGGCAGGAAGGAGGTGATGCGGTGTGTACAGAACCGCACGGTCCACCTGCCAGCCACCAGAGCATGGCTGTTTCTTTCCCACTGCTTCCACAAGAGGCCTCTGGCTGCAGAGACGGCCACAGTCAGGTCTGAGCAGCTGGCTGGGTGGCACCAGTGGCCCCCACAGGTCCATTTGACTCGGGTGACTCAGTGATATTCCAGGGACTTTCCCTGAGGACCCACATCTAACCAACCCTGCTGTGCCCATGGACAACCCTGCAGGCAGAGATCAGGAAACGGGACTGGGGTCAGGTGGCCCGGGCTCAAATCCCCGCCGTCCGGCCACCAGCGGTGTGACCTTGGGCTAACAGCCTATCTTCTCCAAGGCCTGGTGTGCGCCTCTGAAAACAGGGATAACAGCACACGACTCGCAGGGCACATTTGCTGCCTCCCTGGAGCTTTCTGCAGCTCCAAATCCATCTTACTCTCCGGGTGGAAATCGTCCGGACATCTCACCCACGGCCGAGCTTCGTGAAGACAAAGTCTCTCTCAGCGACTCCGCGTCAGGAGCGCCGGCCCCCACCCTCCGGTGCAGGAGGCAGCTCTGGGCTTCTGAGTTGTGTCATCTCCTTCTCTCATTAGCTGTCACTTCTCCAGCAGCCAGAGTGCGACAGACCCTCCTGGCCTGCTCCTAGTCCCCCACAGGAACTCTTTCTGCAAAGGGTCACACACAAGTCTTTTAGACTTTGTGGATCACGTATGGTCTCTGCCACGTACTCTTCTCTGTGTGTTATTGTCGTCTGGTTTCAACCCTTTAGACATGTAAAACCCATTTTTAGCTCGACAGCCGCACCAAGACAGGGTGCGGGCTGGAGCTAGCTGGCGGGGAGGCAGGCAAACACACTGTGCGACACGGATGTTCAGTGAACGTTATGCGGGTGATGCGTGAGAACACCGCAGGGCCTTGGGTGGTGATCTTAGGACCGACAGGCATTTCCCCTCAGACCAGTGAGAGGTCATACTCCCGGGGCTAAATAGCCCAGCAAGTTTTTGAAAAAGATGTTTGAATTATATTTGATAAAATATGATATGTGTTCATGATTGTAAAAATCAGTCACAGAAGCACACCAAGAAGAAAGTTAAAAACTCACCCGAAAGTCACCCTGGCCAGTTTTGCTCCGTGGTTAGAGCATTGGCCCATGCATGGACCAAAGAGCTGTGGGTTTGATTCTGGTCAAGGGCACATACCTGGGTTGTGGTTCTGCCCTTGGCCCCGGTCTGAGTTGTGCGGCGATGTGTGTCTCCCACATCAATGTTTCTCTCTCTCCCCACCCCTCAGACTATCTGAAGATAAATAGAAAAATATCCTCGGGTGAAGATTTAAAAAAAAAATCACCCAAAATTCTACTCCTGGAAACAACCCCTGGTACCATTCTGGCGAACGCGCCCAGACACCTCTGTCTGATCGTAAACACATATGTACATGGATTTAAATGAATGGGAGCAGACGCCACATGCTGTGTAAATGCTTTTCTTTTCTCTCGACAATATGTTGTGGACATCTTCTCATGTCAATAAATACAGAGCGACAGCTTCGCGTTAAGAGGCTGCATAATATTTGATGGCACGTGCAGAGAGGACTTGTGAATGCAGCTGAGTCCAGGGTGACTCTGATGTGGGTGTCTGGGGCGGGGCTCAGAGGAAGGCTGGCGCAGGGCGGGGGCCAGGCTGGGCTCCAACACCTTCAGCCCGCGGCACGGCCTCAAGCGGGGCTGCTCCAACTTGCTCTATAAAAGTCATTGTCCTCCTGTCTTGGTTTCTTTGTGAGGTGCCCCAGTAAGGCATGGCAGACATCGCCACTTTGCAGAGGCTCTGATAATCCAATGTACAGATCAGAAAAATGAAGAGGGTTATTCCTTGGGAGATTACGGTCAGTCATTAAGAACAACTCACTGCTTTTGTGATCCTGGGCAAGTTGCTGAAATCCTGAAGATGGCATTTCCCCATCTGTAAACTGGGGATGATAATAGTCCCTAAACCGCGGAGCTGCGGTGAGGACTGAAGGAGATAAGGGAACGGAATACACTGTCTGTCTGGCATATGTAGGTGTTCAGTCAGCGTCAGTCCCCGCTGTCCCAACCATCCCTCCTCCTCCTGCTTCCTCTCTGGAGACCTCCAGCTCTCCTCCGACCTAGACAGGTGAGGGTAGAGAGAGGCTTCTCTGTGGGGGACAGGTCCTAGATGAAAAGCTGGGGGGCTGAGGGGTTCAGACAGAAGAAGAGACTTGGGGGGGAAATCTTGGTTCTCCAATCCCCACAGGGAGCTAAATGAGTGGGGAAGGGCAGGGAGTGAGGGACTTCAAGTTAGACCTCCATCAATGGCAGAAGGTGCTGGGACACCCAGCATGGCTCACCAAGGGCAGGTGTTTCTAACGGGAGAGCCCCAGGGGGAGTAACAAGCACGCTCGCTGCAGGACTGTGAGCGTAAGTGGGGACGACCTGAGCAAAATCTTTCCAGATCAGAGTCTGGGATAACAGGTCAGCTGGCAGACCCTCTGAAGCTTGATGGGATGTGGCGAGGACAGAGGGGCAAAGGTGGGCTTCCCACCTGTTCCCGGGGCAGGCGGGGCTCCAGCTGCCGCCTCTGCAATCTGCATGCAGCCCTCGCCTCTCACCAGCTCTGCATGCAGCAGCCTGCTCCCAGAGATGAGCTATTTTAAGTGCTTCCCCTCCGCCCCTAAGGGTGCCATGTGTTTATCTTGCTTTCTAGTTAAAAGGGAAAATCAATTTCACTGTTACCTTAGGAGAGTTTGGGGGTAGGGGCTGTGGAGTGGCTTCATTTCATGAAAATGAAAGTGGGAGTCAGGGCAGGAAGAGCTTCAGATTCCTACGCGCCTCGGCCAGTTCTGAATACACAATAGCCTGGGTCACAGTCCGCTTCTCTCCCCATCAGCCCAGACTCTGGGGCCCCAGGAGCACGGACTCACTTGCAATGGGAGGCTGCACTGTGAGTGACAACCTCTCATCCCAGAGAGAGGAGCCAAGCTCATCACTGGTGTGTGTGTGTGTGTGTGTGTGTGTGCGCGTGCGCATGTATGTGCCTCAAGCTAGTCCATGTATGTATGTATATATGTACATATGCATGTATGTACTTATGATGTATAGGCCTGGCACGGCTCTGAGCTCTGGGCACCATTCTCTTGGATGGACATGGGCTCTGACCCAGGCTCTAGGTCTTGACTGGGCTGTTTCAGGCTTGGTCTTCGACTGGGTCTGGCCACCCTCCTTGCCTTCCCCTTCTATAGCCCCTCGGTGGTCTGCGTTTCAGCCATCGAGCTCCTCAGCCCTGACAGGAGAGCCCAGCTCCTTGGTCTAAAGAGCTTTTCAGGCTGCCTCCTGCTCCGAGACCTGGGGTCCGGGAGGTGGGATTGCTCAGGAGGGAGGCTGAGGCAGCCAGGTGGAGCTTCCCGTCGGCAGGGCGGGAGGTGTCTGACCAGAGAAGGACCAGCCAGAGGCCTCTCTTTCCTGTCTCTGGACATTTTTAAAGCTTTTGGGATTGAAGATAGAGAAAAGGGCTCTTTGGGGGAATTCTGGAGATGGAGCCACTCTGCAGAGTGGCAAACCCAGTACAAAAGGTGGGTACAGTCATCCCTTCCCAGGGCAACCTACCCCAGGGCAACCCACCCCAGGGCTTCAGTGGAAACAGACTGAAGGCTGCTGGGGTAAGAGCTGGGGTTGGGCTGACTGCTTTTCTTTCCCATCTATCCACTTATTTAACTAACATTTGTTGACAATTCTTAGGTTCAAGCTATTTTTAAAATCTTGCTTTCTCATTGAATGACACCTCCCATGCACTAGGTTGATGGAGAATAGCAATAAGCAGATGAGGTTCCGTCCTCAAGGAGCTGATGATCCAAAGGGAACCAAACACAGAAACAGGCAGATGCTCTGCTGGGGACAAGAGCAAAATGCTGCAGTAGGGAACGCGTGGGGACCATTCATTCTAATGGGACCTGCGGGTGAAAAGCTCACGGGAGAAGTGGGACTTAGCTGCCCCCAGAAGGATGAGTATGGATTTCAAAGATGGCCAGAGGAGGTGAGGAGCGACCCAGCCTGGGGGAACGACCTTGGCAGATGTCCAGTGACCCGATGTACATGGTGGGCTCGGGGCAGTGAGTGGGCTGGAGCAGGGCGGGGGAGTGGGCCTATGCACCAGAACCAGGGAGTCCTGAAGCCATCATGGGGTCAGCACTTTGCTAGAGGCTCGCAACTCTCATCCTACCCTCACGGCTGCCTTTCAAGGCCAGAAAGATAACCCTCAGTTCATAGGTTAGACAACAGGGGCCCAGAGAAGACAAGTGCTGAGCCAAAGTCAGGCGGATGGTAAGTGGCAGGGCTGGGATTCAGGCCTGAGTCTATCTGACCCCAGAGGTCATGCTGTTGCCTTAAAAAGATCACTTTGTAAGGGTGATGGGGGATGGATTGACCCAAAGACTATCAGTGGGCTATCAAAGCAGCCCAGGCTGGAGAGAAGGGGGCGGTTGTGGGGATGGAGGGAGGGCTTGTAGAGCAGGGCTGGGCAGGGCTCTCACCACCATCTCACAGAACCCAGGGGTTGAAAGTGCCTATAAGGTCATGTGACCCACACTCCTGCCCCTACTTCTGATGCCTGAATCCCCCTGTGAACCACCTGGGCTTTGGGAATTCAGTGGATGACCCCACCAGGAGTCAACAACACCTCAGCGTCCAAACACATTTCTTCAGTACCGGGGTGTTCACTTCCTTCTAATTCTTGGGTGCGTTTGGCTGTTAGAATGATCTCCTTTCAATTAAAATGACACTTGTCTCTTAGCAGCCTCCACCCAGTCAGTCCAATTCTGTCTCTTGGGACAAGACAGAAAGGGTGTGATGCATATGTCATATGCCCAGTCATCGGATACTTGATGACCATTCTCAGGTCCTCCCAAACTCTTTTTCATCCCTAGGCTATGGAGTAGTAATGGCAATGGTATGAATATTGTTTGTGCTTGTCCTGCTCTGGGCACTGTGCTGAGAGCTATGTACGTGCCATCTCAGGGGCTAGGTCATAAGTAGCGTTGCGATGTCTGTAGAAAGACCCATTGTAATCCCAAAGGCATGGGAGCTCATTGCTGAAGTGTAAGTTGGAGAGGAGATATCTTAGGAAGACCACTTAGGTGGCCAGTGTGAAGAGTGCCTTGGCTGGGAGGCTGCTGGAGTAACCCAGGTGGGAAATGAATAGATCTGAACTTCAGCCATGGTAAAGGTTACGGCAGATGGGATGATTCGATAGACAGTCAAAGGTAAAAATCAATAGAACCGGGGAGTAGTTAGACATGGGAGGTAAAGAAGATAGAAGAATCCAGGGTATCTTCAACATTTTGACCCAGGGGGATTCTAGGAGACAGAGAGTCTCCGCAAAGTATCTGGATCACCTGGGGGATACTTGGGGGAAGGGCGGGGGGGGGGGGGGACTAGAAGGAGAAATTGCATTCCGCTTTGAACATACGGAGTTGTGGATGCCAGTGGGATACTATTCACTGACTTGTTAGTTTGTTTATTCATTCATTTCTCAAGCTTTTCTTGAAAATCAACTATGTACTAGGCACTTTTTTAAGTGCTAAGTTTATGAAAATTTGGTCACCTCATTCTTTCTTTGTTTTTTTACCCTCACCTGAGGACATTTTTTCATCTTTTGTTCAGATAGAGTGGGAGGGAGAGAGAGGAAGAGAGAGAGAGAGAGAGAGAAATCGATGTGAAAGGTATACATCGAGTGGCTGCCACCCGCATGACCCAACCAGGACTGGGGACAAACTGCAACTGAGATACATGCCCTTAGCGGGAACCAAACCCAGTCTCCCTAGACCGCAGGCTGACGCTGTAACCGCTGAGCAAAACCGGCCAGGGCAGTCACCCCATTCTTGAAGGGCTTACTCTCTGGTAGAGGAAGACAGACATATAAACTGACACATGTAAAAGTTTGAAATTTTGTCTTTCTTTATTGATTTTTAGAGAGAGAGAAAGGGAGAGGGAGAGAGAGAAACATCGATGAGAGAGAACATTGATGGGCCGCCTCTTGCATGCCCCTCTCTGGGGATTTGGCCCACAACCTGGGCATGTGCCCTGACCGGGAATTGAACCGATGACCTCTTGGTGCATGGGTCGATGCTCAACCACTGAGCCACATCAGCCGGGCAAAGAACTTTACACTTACAACTTTTTTCAGTTGGTGAGTGAATAAACTGTGATACATCCACAAAATGGAATATTTTTCAGTGCTAAAAGACACCAATCTGAAAAAGCTTCACACTGTATGATTCCATCTATTTCACAGTGTGGACGAAGCAAAACTATGGAAATAGTCAAAAGATCGGTGGTTGCCAGGGGTTAGGGGCAAGGGAGGAATAAAAAGGTGGGGCACCAGGGATTTTTAGGCAGTAAAACTATTCTGTATGATACAATAATTACACTTGTCCTGTCATTATACACTTGTCCAAACCCATAGACTATACAACACAAGAGTAAATCCTGATGTCAATTGTGGGCTTTGGGTGATAATGATTTGTCAATGTAGGTTTATCGATTTAACAAATGCATCATTTTAGTGGGGAAGGTTGACATGGTGGAGCCTGTGTATATGTGGGGACAGTGGTTACAGAGAAACTATCAGTACATTTCGCTTAATTTAGCAGTGAGCCCAGAATGTCTCTAAAGATAAAATCAATTTTAGAAATTGTATTACAAGATGCTAAGATTGAAATCTGTACAGGAAATGGAGTTCTGGGTGGTCAGGAAGGGTTTCCTTACAGAGGTGACCCTTGGCTTGTAATAAAACATCAAATGGCAATAATGGCTCTATCAGTCAATAACGAGAGGACCCGAGGCGGGCGATCATGATTCAGAGTCGGTCAGATCGTCAGTGAACACCATGGAGGCCAAGGGAACCCCAGGAAGAGTGCGTCGAGTTCAGAAGAAAAGAGACATGGAGATGAGACCCAGCTATGCCAAGCCAATGCCCGGAGGGAGAGGAGAACTTGGCAGAGAGGAGAAGGCGTGTTCCGAAAGGAAGGCAGAAAGTAAAAAGAGAGGGACATGAGGTGAAAGGAGAATGAAAGCTAGAAAGTGGAGAGAGAGGCTGATGCCATATGAGAGTGGCCCTGGGAACTCAGAATGAGGGAAATAGATAAGCCTCTGGGAGTCCATTTGGATTAATGGGCTATAGCAGAGATATGCTGCGTCATCTAAAAATGAAAAATAGTTTGGGGGCCAAGAGTTCTGGATGGTAGCTTATTTTGTGTGTCTAGCAAATCTAAAATAAGAATGTGTTGGTCAGAAAAAATTGGTCACAGAGCAGAAGAAAGTGAGAGTCCCCAGAGCAAACATGGGCAGTACCCTTCCCAGGGCTGCCTAGAAGAGAAAAAACCTTGGCCTTCACGCTCAGAAAATCTTGTCCCCAGGACTGGCACAGAGGGCTCAAGCCAGGAGACTGCGTTGTCTGGTCCTCATGGCGAGACCATCTCAAGGGCAAGATGGATGGATGCAGAAGCTGAGGTGGCCTCTAGTCACTTCCTTCACCAACCCCCGTTAGTCCCATGCACCTTTCAGTGCTCAGGTAGATCTGTTCCTAAAATGCCAGGTCCCGAGCCCAGCCTTTCCCAGTGGAGACTAAGAAGTTGGAATTTCGGGATTTATCTCAAGCTGCTCATCAAATCCCCTATGTGTCCTGTATTCGCCTCACTTGGCCTCATACTTCATTGACAAAATGAAACTCCCTCACCTTTCCCTTACCAGACCTAAAACCTGCTGATCTCCAGTCTCTAAATCCATATTCAGTACCTTTCCTTCCATTACATAGGTGAAGGGCTACTGTGCCTACTAGGTCCCAGTCCCCCATCTGTGCTCCAGAATCCATCCAGCTACTTTGGAAGGCTTCTCTCCTTTCACCCACCTCCCCCTCTACTAGATGGTCCCCATCTGCATACGTGCATGTTCTGGGATAACCCAATTTAAAAAAACCCTTCATTGACCAGACATCTCCCTTCATGTATTTTCCTATTTCCCTGCTTCTCTTCACAGCAAGACATTTCAAACAAATAATTGTCTACAGTCACTATAATCACTTCTCCATCTCTGATTCTCCCCTTGACCTTTTTACCTATGCTTCCATTCACACAGTTCAACAAAACTCCTCTTGTCAAGATTACTGGGGATCCCCATCTTGACAAACCCAATGGTCCCTTGCCATTGTCATCCCTGACAATTCCTCCTTCTTCCTTAAAAGAGCTCCTCTCTCAACTTCTGAGACACCTGCTCTCCTTCTTCCTTTCCACTTCATGGACCTCTCTAGTGTCATTTTCAGGTTCTCGGTCTTCTATTTGTTGGAGGACTGACAGCTCCTCAAACCATGTCTTCAGCCTTGACCTCCACTGAGCACCACCACCCCCGACTCACCTGTCCCATTGCACCATTTACAGCTTCCCATGGACGTGTATCAGCCCTCTCAGATGGCACATGGCGAAACTGAACTCTTAATTTATTCACTAAAATCTACGCCCTGTTTCAGGAAATGGCACCACAATCACGCCAGCACTCAACCCAGACACGCGGAGTCTCCTTTGATTCCTCCCATGTTCTTCTCTCCTACAACCAGGCCAACTATAAGTTCTGTGGGTTCTACTTAGAAATTATATTCTGACTTTCTACAGCTACCACCCAGAGCCTGTCCAGGCACTCATTCCCCCAGCTGCCGAGTCCTTCTCCAGGAGTTCCTTTCAGCTGAAGAGAGCCTCCTTGCCTGAGGCTATGTCCCCTCCCTAGGCATCTCAAGTCCTTGCAATCCATTTTCCATGTAGCAATCAGAGTGATCTTCATAAAACAAATTTCACATCAATGACTTACCTGCTTTAAACCCCTACTGATTCACTGTTGCACTTGGAATAAAATCTAGACTCCCCACCATGTTCTAGGGGCCCCATGTGGTCTGGCCCTACTGGCATCCCTGGCTTCATCTCCCAACACTCATCTGCTCTCTCAACTCTGCTCTGCCTACACTGACCTTTCTGCTCCTTTGACACCCCAAGACTTTCCCTACTTTGGAGCCTTTGCATTCACTAGCTCTTTCCCTGGCCTAGAAGGACCTCTCCCCAGATCTTCCCATGGCTAGTTCCTTGTGTTCATTCAGACAACAGCTGAAATGTTACCTCTTTAGAGAATTTCTCTTCAGCCACCAAGTCTAATGTAGCCCTTTTATGTAGCATTTTCTACCACTTTACCCTGTGTTATTGTCATTATAATCTTTACTACTCTCTTAAATCTTACTACTTGTCTATTCATTGACTTATTTTAATCTGTACCCCTATGCCTAGATTGTAGTCTCTGCTGAAAGAAGGGACTCTGCCTATATTATTGAGTGCTTTTAGTACTGTATCTTCAGTGCTCTGAAGTGTGTAGGTATGTCAATAGATGAGTGAATGAATGAATGAATGAAAATGGTTGGGGGAATGAATGAATGTTGCCAGGAGCCAGCCTGTCGGGGTCTGATCACTCTTGGCTTATCATGAAAGAGGTTTAGATTCAGTTAGATTCTTGGGAGAAAGCTCTGAGCCATTTCACTCACCAACATTAAAGGAGGTAGAGAAGTCGAGTCCAGGGTGAACCCAAACCATCCATCAGATTTAGTGACTAGGAGATGATTAGTGACCTTGAAGAGAACAGCTTCAGTGGAGTAGAAGAATTAAATGATACAAAATGGGAGTGAATAGAAGAGCAAAAACTGAATACAGACAATCCTTGGAAGAAATTTGTTAGGAATGGAAAATCTCACTTGTTTCCTTTGATTTTTTTGAGATGGGCTTTTATGGTTATAATCTAATTTGGTTAAAATTGCTAATCTGAGCACCAGGCACCATCATAGGCTGCTGGCTGTGCCAGGCTCTCTTCTAAGCTCTTCTAAGCTTGATTTTTATTGCAATGTAACAAATTACCACAGATTAAAGCATTTATTATTATTATTAAATAGTTTATTAATTTTTAGAGAGAGAGAGGAAGGGAGAAGGAGAAAGAAAGAGAAACATCGATGCGAGAGTGGACCATCAATTGGCTGCCTTCTAAACATCCCCTACCAGGGACCAAACCTGTAACTCGAGCATGTGCCCCAACTGGGCATTGAACTGTCCACCTTTCAGTGCTCAGGACAATGCCCAACCGACCGAGCCATACCAGCCGGGGCTAAAGTACTTATTAGTAATGCACATGTATTATTTTACAGTTTCCGAGGGTCAGGAGTCCTGCCATGGCTTTGTCAGGTCCTCTGCTTAGGGTCTCACAGCCCACAGTCAAGGTGTCAGCCAGGTTGAATTCTCACCAGGAGCTTAGCTAGGTGAATTCACCTCTCAGATCACTCATAGTGTTGGCAGAATTCACTTTCTTGTGGTTCTGCTACTGAGAGCCTTGCCTTCCTATTGCCTGTTGACTAGCGGCTTCCCTAGAGGCCCCACTGGCCACTCACAGTTGCTACAGGCCACCTGCAGTCCCTAGGATGCCCAGAGTCTCCAAATGTGGCTTTTGCAGTGTGGCTGCTCACTTCATCAAGCCATTAAGGAAAGTCTGTGTCTCCATCTTCGAAGAAAGAGTCTTATATGATATGACATCCCACCATCTATCTTTGCCATATTCAATTGGTTAGAAGAAAGTAACAGGTCCTGCCCGCGCAGTGGGAGGGAATTACACAGAGGCCTGAACAGCAGGAGGTGGGGATAACAGGTGCCATCCTAGAGTCTGTCCACCTTAATGTGCATGAACTCATTTTATTCTCACAAAAACCCGATGAGGAAGGTCTTGTTGCTATACCCATTGTATGGAGGAGCATGCTGGTGATGAGAGAGAACAGATGACTGACACACAGTGCCCCCAAGGCGACTGGGAAGGAGACAATGCTGAGCAGAGCTGAAGAATTCTCCTATAATTGGAAGAGAGACACTTCAGTCTTTGATGCTGGAGAGGAAGGAGGGAAGGATCTAGATTAGCTTGTCAGATTGGACTAATATCTTAGGCCCAAGAAAAATGAAAATAAATTTCCACACAAAGATGTGTATGCAAATGCTTGTAGCAGCATTATTCACAATAGCCAAAAAGTGGGAACAACTCAAATGTCCATCAACTGGTGAATAAACAAAATGTGTTCTATCTATACGATGGAATGCTATGCCACAATAAAAGGAACCAACTACTGTTACACACCGTGACATGGACTAACCTCAAAAACATTATGCTGTGTGAAAAAAGGCAGACACAAGAGGTCACATATTGCAGGACTTCGTTTATACAAAATATCCTGAAAAGACAAATCTATAGAGACAGGAAGTAGATTAATGGTCGCCCAGGGCTGGGGCTGGGAATGGGAGTGACTACAAATGGCTGCAGGATTTCTTTGGAGGTGATGTAAATGTTCTAAGATTAGAATGTGGTGATGCTTGCTCAACTCTGTCAATACACTAAAAATCATTCAATTGTACACTTCAGACGGATGGATTTTATGGTATATAAATTACACCTCATAAAGCTGTTTTTAAAAAAAAAAAAAAAAAAAGATTGGAGCAATACGTTGACAAAGTACCTCCCATTCCTAAAAATTGGTATTTATCTCTCCAGGGGAGGTCAGGTCATTTGCTGAGAGTAAGGACTGTGACGCCAAGGTGAGGGGCTTGTCAGGAAGGGACAAGGATCCAAAAGCCAGTGGGGACTGTAGAGAGAGCTGATGTGTAGAAGGTCCTCGCTGGCAGGGCTCAGTCCACCCAGGGGAGACCGAACTGGTTGTGTGCCCAGATGACAGTGTACTGTGTTCCAATCTTGCTCCCCTAAGAAACCCGAGTGCCTAAGAAAAAGTAAAGAATCGTGCCCTGGCTGGTTTTGCTCAGCGGTTAGAGCGCTGGCCTGCGGTCCAGAGAGACCCAGGTTCGGTTCCCGCTAAGGGCATGTACCTCGGTTGCAGTGTCCCCAGCCCTGGATGGGTCGTGCGGGAGGCGGCCACTCGATGTGTCCCTTTCACGTCGATGTGTGTGTGTGTCTCTCTCTCTCCTTCCAACTCTGTCTGAACAAAAAATGGAAAAATGTCTTCGGGTGAGGATAAAAAAAAAAAAAAAAAAGAATCGTTGGATTAAACCAGGCTTGGCATTTTGCTGGATGGGAAAAAAGGGACAAGGAGGTTGAGAATGTTGGCAAGATTGGGATCAGTGTGATGGTGGTGGCATTTCGGATGGGCAGGGAGGGTGCTGGGAGGAGATGATGGGCTGAGACGCTTTGGAGAGTTCAGAGATTAGGGATCTCAAGAAGGTCGAGGACCAGGCACAGTGGGAATGAGGGTCTTCAGGGACAGTCAGAGGGAACTTTGCATATGATTTACCTTGTGTCCTCAATATGAACGTTTCTCCAGCAGCATGGTGCCTAGGCCTGAGGATCCCATCCCAATGGGCTGTGGCCTGAGCAGGACAGAACAGGTCACCTTTCCTTGGGTAGGTGCTAGGCTTCCTCTGGAGCAGCCCAAGTTTAAGTCCTTTGGGCAGTTTGGGGCAGCCCGAGCAAGGGGTTTTGTAGCTAGCTTGTCTGCATGTGTCTCTGGCTTCCACCCTCTAGGTGTGGTCCTTAGAAAAGCTGCTGAACTGCTCCCTGCAAACAAGGACTAATAATAGCATGTATCCCATAGGGCCACTGTGAGGATCACACGGGACATTGCTGTAAAGCGCCAAGCACGGTGCCTGGCCTGAAGAATGTGCTCAAAAAGTGTGTGCTGTTGTTGGTACGCGCGGCAGAGAGCAGGCTGCTGCTGAACACATTCTGCACTCGCAGCCTGGACCTATGCGGCAGGGCTGCTGGGAGGCAGCGGTTGGGTGAGGGACCCAAGGGAAGAATCGCACATCTCTACTTATGACACTTCAGCTTGTAAATCTTGGTCTCTTGGTCCAGCCCGAGGACGTCTGTGTGATCCCCCTTCTCGGCAGTGCCGCGCAGTCTGCTGCAGCTGCGTTCTGTGTGCCCGTTCGCGATGTCGAAGTCCCTGGTGGAAGTGCAGGCTCCTCATGCTGCCTGCGGCTGGGGCCCTGGATCGTGCATCTAAGGAAGGAAAATACAAAATGCAAGCCCTTGGGTCCTCAAACACTTGCTTGGGGACTGGGGCCGGGAGAAGAAGGACCAATCTATTCTATCAGCTGCCTCCCTGGGGCTCCTCTCCTCCACCACGGGACCCCCAGGAGGTGAAGGAGATTTCGCCCCAGCCTCCCTTCAGGGCGCCTTCCATTCACGCTCCGAGACCCACAGGAAGGAGGATCGATGCTCCCTGTGTCTCTGGGAGGCAGACGGTGCCTTCCTGCTGGACTATTGACAGCTTCGCCTCTCTCGTCTCCTCCATACTTCATTTGTGAAAAGAACTGTAATTACCCTCGAGGAGTCACTGGAGAAAAGTGTACAAATTGAAAAGGACTGGAAATGGGCACCTCTGGCTGCGGAGACAACACTTTCAATATTGAACTGTTCTCTCCCGGGCCGGTGCTTCCCCGTGGCGGGGCCGCGGGCTGGCAGCCGCTGGGCCCCCTGACAATGGGCGCTTGGCATGGAGGGCGGCGAGACTCAGGAAGGGCCAGCTTTCCGTCTCTTCCTTCGACAGCTAACTACTTTCTTCTCAGCTCCTGCTACACGACTTGGACGATTAATAAAGCTTCGGTTGTGTTTCCTTTCTCTCTCTCTCTTTTCTTCCCACGCAGTTGCTCCTTTACATGGCTTTCACCTGACCGTCCAGGGGCCTCGTTAACCGGTCGGAGACGTGGGTCCCGCCAAGTGTGGAGAGGTCTGGGGCCCGTGGAAGAAAAGGCCCCTGTTCCGGGGCAGTTAGCTGAGGACAAGGTGCTGAAAGCTTTGTCCCAGGCCCTGAAAGGGGACCCTGGGCCCCGTCCAACCTCTAAGCTCTGCCCCCAGCGGCCTGGTCTGAAGGTGCCTTTGGATTGACCTTGAGGCCCTTCTGCCTAGGGAACCGTATGTGTTCCCTCAGGCCGCCGTGACCAGTTACGTTGCTGTGACCTGGTGGTGTGCAGCAACGGAAGTTCATTCTCTCAGTTCTGGAGGCAGGTGGGGTCTGTTCCCTGCCTCTCTCCAGTCTCGGGCGGCTGCCTGCTCCCCTTGGTGGTCCTTGGAGCCGCATCCCTCCCATTCCAGCCTCGTCGGCACATGACCTTCCCCTCCCTGCACCTCTGTGTCTTCTTTCCATCTCTTATAACTTCAGCGTTGCTGGGTTTAGGGCCCACCCTGATCGAGGATGACGATCTTGTGTTGATATTCTTACTTAGTTACATCTGCAAAGACCCTATTCCAAATAAAGTCACATTCAAAGGTTCCAGGCAGACATATATGGGGGGACGGGGGGGCTCAATTCAAACCATTACAGCATCTAGTACAATCCTGTGCCCCTGGAATCAGAGCTGGAGCTGCTCCAAGTTTTGTGCCCAGTGCCAGAGGCCAGACCACCCTGTGCCCACAGCAGTGCTCATGGGGCGCGTGGGGATGGGCGGGGGCAGGCAGCTGAGCACACACCACAGGAGCACCGTCCCACTCCCCTGCTCCCTGGCTGTCCGTCCCACACTGAGCGAACCCTCAGATGCCAGCCGGGTTTGAGGCAGCTGCTCAGAACTCTTCTCCCTCGACTCATTTCCTCATCATCTTGTCTCCCCAGCTCTGACCGCTCAGCTCCAGGACACTGAATCCAACCTTGCCTTCGACCCCTCCCCTCCGTGTTGCCCTCGGACCTCTGTTCCAGCACAGACTCCGCCGCCCTGGCTCCTTCTCCGCCCTGGGTGACAACCACAGCTTTAACAGCAGGCACTTGCTGTGCTGTTTCTGTGCCAGGCACCGCTCTAAGCACCTTAGGTCCATTAGTTCATTTAATCCTCACAACAGCCCTACGAGGAGGGCATCGTTAGTGCCACCGCCTTGCAGAGACTAGGAAACTGAGGCACGCATAGGTTCAGAAATTTGCCCAGGGGCAGGGTTTTTCAACCTCATCACTATTGAAATTTAGGGCTGATGCTTCTGTGTTGTGGGGGCTGTCCTGGGCATTGCAGGATGTTGAGCAGCTTCCCTGGCCTCTGCCCACTAGATGCCAGCAGCACCCACAGCCCCTCAGCTGTGAAAATGAAAGATGTCGCCAGATATTGCCGAAGTCTCCGGAGGGGCAAAATCGCCCCCAGTTGGGAACCACAGGCCTCAGGTCACCGGGTGGTGAGTGGTCAAGTCGAGATTGGAGCCCACCCTCCACGTCCCTCTATCCGATGCCTATTCTGGGCTTCAACCGGTGTTGGCGCGGCAATGTCACAGTTCGGGTGAAAACTTTCGCCTATACCTTAGGAAATCGAATGCCCATCCTGGCCTTCCACTCAGTGCCCGGCCCGGCTAACTGGGCACTGGGAGGAGGAGACACACAGGGCAGCACAGGGTCTCTCCGGCCCTGCCTGGCTCCTTCTGTGGCTATGCCTTCTGGCTGCCTGGCCAGGCTCAGCATTTGGTCCTGAACATGCAAGGGCACTGTACCCTGGTTTACAAGTGTCCCCCAGGATTCTTCCCGGTCTCCTGCTCTCAGGATAGTGGGAGGGGATTCACCCCCAGCCTGGCTTCCCAGGGAGAGGGCGAGGATTCCTCCTTAGGAACATGAGAGATTCCCACTGAGCTCACAGGGGAGGGGACAACCTTCCAAGGTCCCGTCAACTCTGGCTTTTGTTGGTTCTGGAAATGGTGAGGGTTTTGAAATCTGCAGAGAAGGACTAGTTGTTAAAACGCTGAGTTAATTGCCCTTGGTGGCCATGGCACTGCCCTTGGCTGACATCCATCTCTTCTTCTACAAAGAAGAAAGGAAAGGATTGAACTAGTAGAGCCAGAGAGGGTTGTTTGTTCCAGGTTCTCTCTCGTTTTCACACACACACACACTCACACACACTCACACACATGCACAGCGATTGTGTAAAGCTCGCCTGGACAAGAGCCGCTCTCTGCCTGGTTCCGTAATTCTCAGGGGAAATGTATCTGCAGTTCCTAAATATACAGGGGCTCCCAGGCACTAGCTGCTTTTCATCGTCTGCTATAATCGCTCGTTTTTTTATTGGCACATAAAAGGACTTCCTGTAAAACATATTAAAGCTTCCGATTCTGATGAAAAGCACTCTGTGTAAAAATCTCTCCATGAACAGGAGCCACCGTGAGGGGGGGCTGATGGCATCGCCCCTGGGCGGAGGGACGGAGCACCCTGGGGCGTGGCCTGGTGCCACCCTGAAGCAGCCGGGGCTCAGGAAGTCCCTGTGGGGAGGACACAGCCTGGCCAGGTTCTCCGGGAATCTGGGCGCATGCTCTGTGTCCTACGGCTGAGCCCTCCACAGCTGTGTCCAGACACGTACCAAGGAGGAGCTGAAGCCCCAGGCAAACACGATACACGGCTCCTGGGTGCGTATTAGAAGATTCAGAAAAAAAGAAAAAATGTTATTGTCTTCATGTGCAAACAAATATGGCAATATTAAGGAATGAAATATACAATATGTGTGCATGTTTAAGATTAAAACACAGGATTTCAGAGAAACTGCTGGGCTCTGCCCAGTGCTTCCTTGTGCTAGAGTCCTTTAGCGGAAAAGTTTGAGCAGCTTCGAGGTTGGGTCCAAGCCCTGATTTCTCAGCACTCAGAATCCTTTATGATCTGGCTCCATCACTAGGCTGAAAACACTTTACCTGCCTAGAACATAAGCTCCCCAAAAGCAGGCCCTAGTTTTTCCAGGTGAGCGAACCCGGCGACCTATGGCCAGCAGCCGTGTTAGCACTCAAGCCTGAAACTCCCGACTCCCCCGCATGCCACCTCTGTCGGTTTCTGCCCTTGCTAAGTCTCCTGCCAAAGGTCATCAGCCCCCACTTCACCAGCCACGGTCAAGGTTAGGGCCACAGAAGTCAGATGAAGCTTCCATTTACTATCATTATGAGCAGAGCGTTACAGAGTCAGCCCACGTTCACCAAGTGTTCACCATGTGCCAGGCCTCTGCTAAGAGCTTTGCACGTACTCACTGATTTGCTCTTGGTAATAGCCCTGTGAGGGAGTTACTGTTATCATGCCCATTTTACAGATGGAGAAACTGAGGCACACAGTGATTAAGCAACTTGCTCAAGGTCCCATAGCCAGGAAGTGGAGGAATTCAGGATCTACCTCAGGTAATCTGGCTGCAGAAAAGGTGCAAAAGGGCATCTTAAGCTTTGCTGCATCTATTTTTCTTTATTTTTAATTTAAAAAAAACTTTTTTTAAATTGATTTTAGAGAGAGAGGAAGGGAGAGGGAGAGAGAGATGGAAACATGGATGAGAGAGAACATCGATTGGCCGCCTCCTGCATGCCCCTCACCGGGGATCGGGCCCACAACCTGGGCATGTGCCCTGACTGGGATTCGAACTGGCGACCTCTTGGTGCCTGGGTCGACGCTCAACCACGAGCCACACCAGCCAGGACCTATTTTTCCTTAGACCAGTGTTTTCAAAGATGAGTCCTCAGACCAACAGCATCAGCATGGCCTGGGAACTGGTGAGAATGCACATTCTCAGGTCACGCCCTGGACCTCCCAGTCGGAAACGCTGGGCCTGGGGAGCAGCAGCCCTCCAGGTGATTCCGAATCACGCTAAAGTTGGAGAACCACTGCTCAAGGGGGTTAAAATGAAATAATGTTTATAAAATTCTTAGCACAGCATTCAACAAATGTTAGCTATTATCATGACCAGCTTTACTTGATAAGAGTGAAAAAACTGTTGTGGGGAATATAAAAAAACACCTGCTCCTTGGTAAAGTGCCCTATAAAGCAACTTAAATGGCCAGAATCAAAGAGTATTCAAGCAGAGACTTGGGGTGGGAGGTAGACATATTGACAGAACCATCGTGCCCCAGCTGACACCTGGCACCTGGTCCGGTCCAAAGACAGGCAGCCCCCCAAAGGGGCAGAGCCCACTCTCTCATTTGAAGAATGCCTTTGCCTCCTCCATGGACCTGATATGATTTGGTTAACATGCTGGCCAGCTGCCTCTCTAGGCCCAACCTGGTCCCCTCCTCGCCACTCCAATCTTTGCCCATGTGTCTGGAACAAGGACGCCACAGCCCGTGGCCACCTGTGCTTGCTCGGGTGTCACGGAGACCCTTCCCTTCAGATGTGACCCGCTCCCTCGTCACTGAGTGTCACCCTCAGTGGTGACATGCCTTCCCTTGCCTGGGCCAGGCGTGTAATTGGCCTGGCATTACCCAGCAGTCTCCGGGGAATTGCTTCTGTCAGGAGCGGAACAAGCTTATCTGTTTAGCCTGAATTATGTCACCACGTGCTCAATGTAAAGCTGACCTCCTTCTGCAAGCCCTGGGCCTGCATGGATTTATGAATAATTTCACCACCACAATTATTTCACAATTTTGAATCTTCACTGGCAACTGAACGCATGGTTTGCAGCCAGACGCTGCCTAAATCAGAACTTCAAACAAAGGCCCTCTGATGAGGTGAGGAGCTGGCGAGCCCCCCACCCAGGCCACACCCCCTCTTGGTGGTTCCATCTGCACTGGGGCCTTTGCAGTACTTTCCAGGCTAGTTTTTTCTCATTATCTTAGTGTTTTTAGCTGATTTCCACTTTTATAAAGGGGAGTGGAGGGTGATGATGGCTTTGCATGCTCTCCTCCTGCCTCTGGATCCACCTCCCTAACCTCCGCTCCCTGCAGGACAGGACGTCCAGTGAACGGGACCCTGCCCATAGAGACGGTCTGTTCCCCCGGGTTCCCAGAGGTGGTTGCATTGAGGGGCAGCGAAAGGGTTGGGGAGAGTCTCCGGGTTCTACCACATCAGTCAGGGTAGTTCCCTTCTTATTTATTTTACACATTAGGGATCTGTCTGAATAAAAGGGTTTAGCTGCTAAAAACTTCTAAGAACCCCTGGTCTAATCGAACCCCTTTGTTTCACAGAACGAAAATTTGAGGCTCAGAGAAAGTGGCTTCACTAAGTAAATTTGCTGTAAAGCACACGGGTTAGAACGTCAAATTCAGCCGCAGGTCCTCCAAACCAGCTTCTTCCATTCACCAGCTTGTATGGCCTAGAACTAAGGCTCCTTTGCTCCCTAAGACTCAGTCTCCTCATCTCTGAAATGGGAATAATAATAGATTTGTTCTGTCGATTAAAGGAAGTCACGTGTAAACCCCCCAGCCTGGCTTCTGGCGCATAATAAGCACAATAAATCAATAAGTTAACTAATACATTAACTGAAGACTGCTAAATCCCACCCACAAGAGGACACATCCAGAACTATCTTGCGGCAGTCTGTCTTTAAGGAAAGAAGAAAGTGGTGTGGACCGAGCACCTGCAGTGGTTCTCCACCTTCCTAATGCCGCGACCCTTTAATATAGTTCCTCACGTTGTGGTGACCCCCAACCATAAAATTATTTTCGTTGCTACTTCATAACTGTAATTTTGCTACTGTTATGTCTTAGGCGACCCCTGTGAAAGGGGTCGCGACCCACAGGTTGAGAACCGCTAGCTAATGCCTGCCAGCCTCTTACTGCTTCGTCTGGACAGTTAACAGGTAGGTCTTCTCATCTGCATTTTGCAGGGAAGGAACCGTAGCTCCAGGTGGAGACGGACCCGGGCAGCCTCCCTCGGTCTGGGCTCTGGCTGGGCAGGGCTTGCAGTGTTAGCCGTCAGGATTCCGGGCCCTCAGGCTGGGCCACTAGCAGTTTCCTTAAACCCTGTGAGCGGTTTTCTCCAACGACGTCTTATTAGCAAACTTTCGTCCCCATGCTGCCTCTTGCCCGTGTTTACATTTATAATATTCAACTCCTGCACTGTGCGGTTCTATTAGCTGCGCTTCCACGCCCCCCCCCATATTTGTTTTTACACTCTTCCCACTTTTATAAGTGATGAAAGAGACTCATGTAGGGCCTGACACTGGGGAGGGAGCACGCGGCAGAATGAACGTGCCATTCTTTGCGAGCTTTGAGGTAGTAGACACGTGGAAGCTGTTCTTTCTCCGTGTATGGGGGAGGGACTGCCTATGCCTTCATTCATTCAGTTACTTAACTGACACCCAGCAAGCACCGCCAGGCACTGAGGGGTAGCAGGGACAGGACAGCCCTAGTCCTGAGGAAGGAAAGAGCTCCATATGTTCAAGGAACCAAAAGATGGAGTCATTGTTCATATGGACAAAGACCACATATATGTACGTACAGAGAAATCGACACACCGACAAGCGTGTGCACCAAGCATACATGCTACTCATGTACATGTACATGAATGGAACACAGAGCACTCACACATTCTGAGGCACGTACACCTGTGTGGACGAGCACGTGAACACACGCACTTACACAAATACACAGAGGTACACTGTAGGACACAGAGCCACGTGCATCAGCACGGCCTTGGTAGAAATATACACACACAGGAGGATGCGCCAATAGGCCCCTAGCACACGGATGAGTGTGTACACACAAATACTTACACATTCACCTGTATGCACACAGACATGAGGTGAGTGTACACCATTTCTGCACAGGTCTATGCACAATCACCCTCCTCACACACTCACCCTCCTCACACATGTGCACATGTACACATGATATGTGCAAGGAACAGCGTGTGCTCCAGCGCGTCAGAAAGCGCGGTGATTTGTGAACCCGGATCATTAAAGTCAATGGCCGTTAAGTAGCTAATCCCTCATTCAATTCTCAGAACATTTAGGGGCATAATCCGTAGCCTCCTCCATTTCTGCACAGCTTTGAAAGGATTCTGGAGGGTGAGGACAAGCTGAGGGCGTTTGGGGTCTTAGGGTCCTTGATGTTGTTAAGCCTTTTCCTGCAGTGGCGTCTTCTTCCCTGGGCAGTCAGGCAGAGGGGGGTTGGCTGGGTAATCCATTTCCTCTGCCTTTCTTTGGGGATTAGGCAAGCGCCCCACTGGCCTCTGAGGCCAGCCAAAGCTCCTTGAGGCCTGGAGGTTTTCTTTGTCCAGTTGGGGAGGGCCTGGACATCCCTCTCCCCTGCTGGGTGAAAGGGAGGGTCTGGGGCCTCTGCTCTCTGGGGACATGTGGCCAAGCTGAGGTCCAAAAGCTTTAGCCAAAGTTAATTAATTAATTAATTAATTAAATCGTAACAAAAGCACGTGAAGCCTGTTTGGGAGCAGTGCAAGCTGTTTCAGCTGCCTGGACGGAGAGTCACTATAATGGGTCTGAGCCTCAGTATTGTCATCTGTAAAATGGGTTTTGTCATCTGATACCTTGGCTCCTACCCCGCTGGGTAGTTTGGAAGACAAATGAGATGAAGTTCCAGTTCCTTTACTGGGCCTTCGAGGTCCTCTATGACCGCACCCCACTTACTGCCCTCTGCGACCTCATTGCTGGCCTCTCTCTGCACCCCAACCCCTCTACACTACAGCCTGGTTACACTGAACAGCTTGACGTTCTGCAAACACCCTGCTCTTTCTCGCTGCCGCACCTTTGCCCAGGCTGTTTTCTGTCCTTGGAATGCCCTTCCAGACTCCTTTCCTCCACACGTGTCTTCCGACTGACCAGACCCACGGGGTGCGGTCTCCTCATGGAACCACCCTGACCCAGCCCGGCAGCACAGGTCTGTCCTCCTCTGGTGTCCTACAGCTCCTGCCAAACATCTCCCCTCTCTGTAACCGTGTCACCACGTTCCCCTGCCCCTCTGGGACCCCGGGAGGGACAGGACCTTGTCCTGGCCATCTCAGCACCCCCAGGTGTCCCACAGGAGTTGAAGGATGATCAAGTACAATAAAACTGTAAGGTTGGGGAGATTTTTAAGAGATGACAACTTATTTTAAAACCCAGATGCCGAGTTCCTCTTTAGGAAAGAAACTGTCATTGCTTGGGAAGCGCCGGAGGCCCGGTGGGGAGTGACGGTGAAGCCCACTGCGGCCCTCCCCACCCCGTGGCATGGCCAGCGTAGGCTGGGAAGAGGAAAAGAAAGGGGAGGAAAGAGGTGAGTTGCCCTACAAAACTAAGCAGAAGAATTTGGAGTTTCGGGAGCAGTGAGGCGAGAGGGAGGCTAGGACAGGCGTGGCGAGGAGACGGGCCGGGGCAGAAGGACCCGGCAATGTGGGTTCCTGGGAGGAATGGCCAAAGCCGTTCCGACTGGTAAGAGCAGACTTGCGATGAGCACTGTGCCGGCCGACAGCAATCCCTCTCCACCCCCATCCCGAACCCCGGTAAAGTCGGTGCACACAGATGCCTTGTGTTGGTGGTGCTTAGTGGAACCCAAAGAAGAGGTTTGCTCGAAGCCAGGAGGGAGCAGCCAGCAGTTCCAGAAGAGAGATGCAGGCAGAACCGGGCTTCAGCAGGAAGTCAGAAGGAGAGGCAGCCACGGAAACCTCTCTGCACCCATGGGCAGGATCTAGGGGTGTCTCCCTCTCCCACCTCCACTTACGTCCAGCCACCAGCCTGGAGGCCTTGGGGACACTGGGCAGCTGAGAGGCCGACTGGGGTGATAATAGAAATCACTGGTCTGAAGAATGAATGTGGCCTGGGTAGTGGGAGGGAGGAGGGAGGGGGACACAGGGGAGGGTCCTGGGGGAGCAGGATTAGTTCTGAGAGGAGGAGGATTTGGAGGAATACTGCAGCTATGGGGCTTGTCGGGGGACACGGGAGAACTATGCCAGAGACCTAGCAGGACTGGTCTGTCCCTGTCCCCTGGCCAGAATGGGCTGCGACCCAGCTCTGACTGCAGGGGCCTCTGCTACAGCCCTGCGGCGGCTGCCTCCCTCCCTGGGCTCACACCGGGCGCAGGAGACTCCACACTCGCCCAGCACGGCAGCCCCTGGGGAAGCGGAGCAGTGTTCGTTCTCGCGGCTCAGTCATTCGGCGCGTCTATTAAATTAGATTGAGCAATTACTCCCGGTTAAGGCAGAGTGATGGAGCTGGAGGGAGGCGTGTCAGGGAAGGGAATGGAAATGCGTCACTCAAGTCACACAGGCTGATCCTTACTTAACGGCCGGCCCGCCTTCCGACAGCACAGCCACAGCACTGAGCCACCCTGCCTCTCTGGGCAGGCAGCTCAGGCCAACCTGGGGCAGAGCCCTCCAAACGGGAGCGTGAGCGAACCTGAGCCGTGGAGGAGAGGGCTTGTTGCTGGTTGATCGGAGAGGAAGGCGCAAGAGCGGGCCTGACATATGGAGCAGTTTAGGAGAAACTCCTTAGGGACCGCGTACCAGGAAAGGAAAGGAAAACAGCTCATTCATTCATTCGATAAATATTTACTGGGAACCGGCGAGGTGCCAATTCTTTGCTTTTGTGGGAGAGTTCATGAGAGCAATGAGGTTGGAATTTGAATGTCTGCACAAAGAGCAGAGACCTGAACCTGAAGAGTGAGCTTGGAGTCCCAAGTTCAAGTGCTCTTATGTCCTCTTGATGAGCTTGGAGAAAGAATCCTTGACTTGACAGGAGGTGGGGACAGGGAGCGGAGCCAAAGGTGGAAGTAGGAAATGAACTTGGAGATGTCTGTAGCAGTCTGACTAATGAGCCTTCCGTGCCAACCCAGCAGAAGTGCCCGTGCCCGTGGCTGGTGCCAGCTACCTCTGCAGACAGTGATTGAGGCCTTTGCACTCTGACCAGCTGAGCAAGCCCATGTGTGTGCTGGAGGAGAGGACCGGGCAAGGGAGGGGACTCGGGGGCGGGGGGTTGGTAAGATGAAAAAGTGGGACCAAAGGCTCATCTAGGGCAGCGTCCTCAAAGGAAGGCAGGGCTCTCATGAGTTTGGGGGGCCGGGGGCAGTGTCCAGAGAGGGGTGAGGAGGCCTGCCCTCTGCTTCCAGCTGTGCTCCTGCAGACTGTGTGGGGTCCAGCGAGCAGCCAGGGAAAGGGGGTGTTCAGGTCCGGGCGGCAGCGGGAGCATCCAGAGGAGCCGACGGAGATGGAGGCAGGCGTGTGAGACACCACAGAGCATGCCCCTGGCCTGACCCCTTCTCTCCATGCCCCCTCCACCAGGCCTGGTCAGGCTGGGGTCAGGGTCCATAAGTGAGCAGGAGGGGCCGAGGAAGGCCGGGCAGATAAGGGGACGAGAATTGGCAAAACCAAAAGACGGAGTGAAGTGGATCTTCCCCCCACGTGAGCTGTTGAGATGGCCTGTGGGCGAGGCGGGAGGCCTCCCTCACTGGCAGAGGCTTTGGCCCATTTCCCTGAAAATGTGTATTTGGCTTGAGGAGGGTGCCCTGGCGGCCGGGGGAGAGGGTCTGCGTGTGACTCCAGGAGCGGAGGGGAGGACGAGAGAAAGAAAAGCCTCCTAGGCCCAGAAGTATGTGTGTCGGGTGGTGGCTTTTCAGGGCGTCCTGCACTAAGACTGGGGGGCCCTGGGCCCATTCCGAGTCAAGGACTGAGGGCTGGGACACAGCACCCCCAGGCCAGCAGCAGAGCCGCGAAGGTGGACGGAAGTGCGAAGGATCTGGGAAGACCACAGAGGGTGACCACGGACGCCCGTTCCATCCGTCACCACCAAGCAGCTTGCCAATCACCTGTGGAGGGTGTGGCTCGATGCAGCTCCAGACATCGCTGGGAGTACATATCGCTGTAACTACGCGGGAAAACAATTTGACAGGCTCCTGTAAAACTGAACAATTCAAATACCTCCAGCCCAGCAATTCCACTCCTAGGTACATGCACCTGGGCCCCAGGAGACACGTCCAGGGAGGCTCAGGGCAGCAGTGTTCATAAAAGTAAACATAAAGACATCGAAACCTGGAAACAACCCAAATGTCCAATGCAGGAAGAATGGCTAAATAAATTGTGGTAAAACTCACACTATAGAATGATATAGGGCAATGAAAAATGAATGAACTGCGGCTATACAATCACTTGGATAAATCCTGGTAACATAACATAGAGCGAAAAAGCAAGTCTCAGAAGGCTACATATCATTTGATGGCTTGTTTATAACCGTCAAAAAGAAGGCAAGCTAAATGATAATTGTTTAGGCATGCATCGGGTGTTAAAACTAAGGAACTCGGGAAGGGGGTTAAGGCAGGGAGAGGGGGGAGGGAGGGAGGGAGGGAAAGGGAATGAAAAGGAGAAACAAACTCAGTCATTATCTAAAGGGCGAGGGCAGGAGGGTAGGATTAGGGAAAAGCGCATAAATTCTAATTTGTGCTTTGAGTGGTGGATTCATGGTTGTTTGTTACATTACTAAACCAAAAATAAATTTAAAAATCAATAAAAGTGGGTCATGATGGAACAGAGTGTGTCGAGTACAGAAGTTTCTGACTAAAGAGATTCTGTGCTCTGAGAGACAAATAAAAGTGTGGAGCGCCCCCACCCCCGAGATGCCTTTTAAGACCCTCCAGCCCTCCCAGTGTTTTCGGGACACCCCCAGTTTCCATGCTGCCTCTTTTCTACTGACACCCCCCTCCTACCATCACCCCATCACCTCCTTGGGGCATCTATCCGAGCTCAGCCAGGACTGGGTGCTGAAGGAGCAGGGCCATGGAAAGAGGGGACCCCTGGGATGAGGGACCAGCACAGGGAAAGCTGAGGGACACTCAGCAGAGGGGATGGAAGCTGTTTCTGTGTCTGCCTTTGGTCCTTGCCCTCCTCAAGCTCCAGTGACTTCCTGAGCTCCCTCTCTGCACCTTTCTGCCCATCGAGGGGGTGGGGAACTTACGTCCAAGACCGACAGCCTCAGAATTCCCGCCACCCCCGGTTCCTGCCCCAGACACATCAGCAGCTCTTCTTTAGTTCACTCATTCACTCAGTTACTGAGGGCCTACTGTGTGCCAGGCACTGTCCTAGACACTGAGAACATAGCAGGGATCAGAAGGAACAGACATCCTTTGTGGTACTTGACTCCTTGGTGGGAGGAGGACGGGCAGGGCGCCAGACAGTAAGAACAGAAACATGAAAAAGACCTAGTGTGGCGTACAGGTGGTGATGCATATTAGGTGGAAGTAAGTTTTAACTAAAATTCAGGAAAGGACTCTTGAGAAGGTGATATATGAGTGACATCTGAAAGAGGCGAGAGAGTGAGCTGTGTGGAAATGGAGGGAGGAAGGATGAGTCTTTTGGGCAGAGTTAACAGCCAGTGCAAAGGCCCTGAGGTGGGAGGGCCTGGACAGAGGAGAGCTGGGGAGAGGAGAAGGAGGTGATGGAAGGGCTAAGGCAAGGGGGACAGGTAAGGAGGCTAAGGTGACACTCTGGCAGGAATCAGTGGTGACCCGGACCTGGATGGTGGCGGTGGAAGTTGTGAGAAGCGGTCAGGTTCTGGGTACACTTTGAAGGTAGAGCTGTGATGTGGGGTGTAAGCAAGAGGCCAACAATAGCACCAGCGTTTTGTCCTGAGTCCCTGGAAGGATAGCATTGTCATATACTGTGATGGCAACTGCAGAGCCTGGCCCATAGGCAATGTTAGATATATGAATGAATGAATGAATGAATGAATGAATGAATGAATGCACAAAGAACAAGAGGGTGTCAGCTTGTGGTCTGACACACACTGCCTTGTATGAACAAAGAGGAGGAGCTGAAGAAGTGTGTCCATAACTCCTGGCACATTTCAGAAGGTCTTCTAGACAGCGGCCCATCTACCACAGGGGATTAGTGGAAATTGATGGAAGGGCATCCGGGCAGGTGGCAGGGGCAGAGGTGGGTTCAGGGTGCTCTTTCTGAGCTATTTGTCAGCCTCAGGGAGGGGCCTGAGGTCTCTGGCTTTTGAGCAGAGAGCACCCCACCTCTCAGGGGTCTCCTGGGCCTCCCTGCCCTCTCTTTCAGAGGGTTTGGTCCAGCCCAGTTGTTTTCAAACATTCTTTTTGAAAGTCCTGGGAGCAGGGCGGGAGGTTGGAGCCCCAGGCTACACAGAGCACAGCTGGAAACGCCAGTGTCTCCATCTAGCTCCCACGTAGGAGACTGAGTCCAGGGGTCTTTTTTGCTTAATCAGTAAGCCCTGGCCTCCAGTTTCCAGTGTTTCCTAAGGTCCGTGATTTGGGCAGAGAGCTCGCCCCTCCTCCTCCTGCAGAAGGAAGGATTGTGCGAGCTCCTTGAGCTCCTCCTTCGTCCTCCTTGTTTGTCGATGGGCATTGGGCAGGACAAAGCACCTAAATCTGTGACTGTTCTCTACTGTGACCATCAAAGGAGCCAGGTTTGGGGACAAGCAGCTGGAGGTCACCACCGCCCTGAGGATGCCGTTGTTGTACGATTTCACTGGGCTCTTTCACCATCCTCCCTGCGTTCAAGCACTTTGCACGCAGCTGACTGTCTGCCTTAACCACTCCCCCTCCCCCCTCCCTCCCTGCGGCCTCTCACCTGCCCGCCTCTCACCCCCAGCCTCCCACCCTGAGAAGGGTGCAGGCCTTCTGCACAGCGTCACCCATGAGACTAGCAGGTGCAGTGGGGACAATGGGCTTCTGGCAAGCCTCTCAGAAATTGGGGGCAGCTTCTGAAGACGCCGCTTTTGGCCCAGACATCACCAGCCCAAACACAAGCATTTCTATGGCCGCTGGGAAGGCGACAATTGTTTCCATTTAGCGAATGTTTGCTGCCAGCTCCAGTGTTTCCTCTTGGAAGCCAACGTTTGGTCGAGAAGACAATGCCAAGCTAAATATTTTCCCTGCATAAAAATCCCTTTCATTTTTTTAATCATTTGGCAAACATTCCCTCCTCCCTCCCCTCACCCTTCTGTTCCTCTTCTCCCCCTCTGTCTCTGGCTGGGTCTCTGCGACACCCAACATCTGGGCAGGAAGGGAAAGGTTTGGTGGCCACACACATGTCTCCAGACCCGCAGATGGTGGCTTTGTGCAGACACACATCTGACTGACGCGTCAATATTCGTTTTTGGATGTTTCATGGGGAATTTTGAGGTTGATGCAGACATGGCCTTTTAGCCCCTCCCCCATCCTCGTCCCATTCTAGCTGCTGATAGTAGACTCTGGTGAAGCGAGGCCAAGCACTCAGTGAGGAGGGCCCTATACCACCGACCAGGGCCAGCGGGTAGCCACAGTTCTCCATCGCTCCATGGCTGATGGCTAAAGCAGTTGAGGGCAACCAACACCTCTTGCTTCCTGAGGGCCCCCCAGGAGGATGCCCCAGCCCACTTTCTATGCCATGGTTCGAGGATACTCAGAGATCCGGGCCTCCAAATGCCATGGATCCAGGAGGGAGAGCTCCCTGCCCCAGACCATGCCACGCCTCCTTCCTGACAGGACCCTGGCATGGGGCTGGGCCACTGTCTTCCCCCCTCCCTCCCGGCGCCAGACCTTCTGAAGCTGCTCTTGCAGTATACAACCTACATTCAGGCCTCCTCCCCACTCCCGTTGGAAGCTAATGCATACCTGGAATACCTTGGTTTGGACTTGACCCAGATCCCCCTCCCTGGAAACTTAAATTTCCAGACCACACCCCAGAGGGTGAAGCATCTCTGGGCAGGACTTGTAGAATGCATGCATAAATGAGCAAACAAATCCGCGAATGAATGGGTGGATGAGGTGGTGAACATGTGAATCAGTGAGTGGGTGAGCGAGCCAGTGCCTGCATGTGTGAGAGACCAAGTGAGCACATGGACTCGTCCCCGCCTGAGCCCAAGGGCACAGCGTGAGCACTGACATCGGAGGTGAGTCTGACAAATGTGAAATTATGTGGAACGCGTCTCCATGGAGCGCCGCGCTGGTAAAGGCCGGCTGTGTTATTCCTCGTCGATGATAAAAGCTGCACCGTCCCCAGGAAAAGCGTCAGCGCCAACCTGGGCTGTTCATCTGGGTTTCATTTCTGGTTTTGTCATGTCTTGGCTTGTGACCTTGAGCAAGTTGTCTCGTTTCTCTAAGACTCGGTTTCCTCATCGGTAACAGGGGGTGCATGGCTACCTGTCTTTTGGGGTGTTTGGAGGATTTGGGGATTTGGACATAAGGCACTTGTTAAATATTAGTTCTCTCCCTAAAGGAGGGTGAGGTTTTCAAATCTATAGAAAACATCACCTTTGGGGCCAGAGCAGGAGTGGCTGGCAGCATTGGGTGAAGGCCACCTGTGGGCCCCGAGGGAACGTCTCCTCTCTCTGGGGAAGGACATCTGGGTGCCAGGACCCCAGCAGGAACGTGGATACACCTGGAGGGCACCACCTGACTCTTTCCCATTTCTGTCCTAGCTCCTGGTGAATGTTTGACCTCACATGGACCAGGCCAGGGTGGGTAGACTCAGGAAAAATCCTTCTTGCTGTGAAGGAGGGAACTTCCTGCGTAGAAAAACGACTGAACACTAGCAGGGGCAGATCAGAGAGAATGTTCACTGGTGCTGAGCACATAATCACCAAGGCCAACAGTCACAATGAACCAACGATCAGGCAGTGACGTGGAGCCAGGGCAGTCGGTGCTGATGAGGTGCTTACTGGCTTGTGGCATTGGCCAAGTTACTTAACCTCTGTGCCTCTGTTTCCTCATCTGTATAATAGCAATAATAGCCTCTATTCTGATGCTTGGAACCGAGCCTGGCAGAGAATGAGCAATATACAAATATTAGCTCTGATGATAGACTGGTCCCGCTTCCCAACTTCTTTGCAAGAGGATTATACGACCTTGGCTCACTTTGGGTTTGGCCACGTGACTTCCTTTGACCAATGGAGTATAGCAGGTGGGGCAATGTTCGAGTTCCCAGAAGAGCTTCTACGAGCATCCTCTGCTTGCTCTCGTCCTCCTGCCTGCATCGCGGGAACGGCGTGGTCTGGGTAACGGCTGTTTCTTCAGCCTAGGACCCAGGATAAAAAGGTAAGTGGAGCCTAGTCAGGTCTGGCCACGTGCAGGTGAGCCGCGGTCCTCGTGTAGTGAAAACAAGAAATAGGTATTTGTTAGTATAAGCCATGAGGTAGCAGGGTCCTTATCTCTGCAGCAAAGGCTGACTAACACAGCTGTTCTCACTATCATTATCTCCATGTCATAGGTGAGGAGGCTGAGGCAACTCTGAGCGCTTAAGTGACTTGCTTTTGGCTACACAGCAATCAAGGGGTGTCGATGGAATTCAAACCCAGATCATTCATTGAACAATGAGCAGCAGGCACTGGAAGGACAGAGAGAGCCCCGGCTCCCACGGAGCTTACGTCAGAGTGGACAGACAGACGGAAATATGAGTCAACCAGGGAATCAACAAGAACATTTCGGGCAGTCCTACATGGTCTGAAGGATTACAATAAGGTGATGTGACCAAGACGAAGGAAGGGGTGAGGGACTAGCAGAGGAAGGGCCCTCTGAGAAGTCACATTTGCATTGCGAGGTCAGGGAGGAGAAGGAGAGGAGACAGGGCAAGCAGAGGGAAGTCATCCAAACGCAGAGGCTGGAGCACACCGGCAGTGTTCCCAGAACAGAGGCCGGTGGGGCTGGAGGGGGGGAGAGGCAGAGAGTGGAAAGGGGAGTGCAGAGGGGGAGGCAAGGTAACCAGCGCCTTGTCATCGACCCTAAGTAGGAGTCGGGAACGTCTTCTGAGTGCACGGAGGAGTTCAAGCAGAGGAGAGACGTCTTTGCATTTATATTTCAGAACGATATTTATTATGGATGGGGAAGGATTGCAGGAGGCCGTGGCAGCCGTGTAGGAGGGAAGGCTGGCTCGGCCTCGAGGTGGGCAGGGTGGGAAGAAGCAAAGCTAACTGACTTGAGATATATTTTAGAAGGAGAGGCCACATGTTCATCCGAGCTGGGAATCACATTCTGACTCAAGAATGACCTTTATGTGACCTTGGGTGGGGATGGTACCGGATTCTGACCTGGGGAAAGCTGGAGCTGGGCTAGATGCGGGGAAGGCAGGAGTTCTGCACTAGATGTGCTCAACTTGAGAGGCCTGTTGGCCGCCCAGGGGCTGTCCTGGCTGGGGTTCAGGCCTGAGGGCTTCACAGGTCCCTAAGGATGATTTAAAGGGACAGGATGCCGTCACCTAGGACACGAGGCCGAGTCCTGGGCACCATGGCATCTGGACGTCACCTGGAGTTAGAGGAGCCAATAAAACAGGCCGAGGAGGAGCTAGCCACCCACCTCTGTCCGATACTGGAGGTGGGGCTCATCGTTAGGAAGGTTCCATGACCCTCGAAGCCTGAGGCCATGCTGTCTGACCAGGTAGCCACCCGCCACAGGTGGCTGCTGAGCTCGTGAAATGGAGCAGGTCCACGCTGACACGAGCTGCAAGTGTGAACAAACACACCGGGCTCCAAGATGTAGTATGAAACAACAGATGTGCGAGAGCGCATTAGTAATTTTGATATTGGTCACATGTTAAAATGATAATATTTCAGGTATATTGGGTTAAATAAAACACAGTGATATCATGAATTTTGCCAGTTTCTTTTTTGTTTCAAATATTTAGAAAATCTCCATATGGTGGGGCTCCCCTGTGTGGTCTGCTCTGTCTTCTGCTGGGCAGCGTTATCTGAGAAGGGTGACAACAGGGTGTCTCCCCGACAGGATGACATGATTGCTGAAGCACTGCTGAGGCCCGTCCCCAAGACTCCAGTTCTCTGGGGCCCTGGGCTTCCCCAAGCAGGAGTGTCAGGTTTCTCTGCAAAGATGAACTGACAAGTTCTCACCGCAGCCCGTCTAGACCTGCATTTGCCTGGAAACCACATGCAGTTTTTATCAGAAAAAAAAATTGCACACAACATGAAACTAAAGAAAGGAGCAAAGTCTCCCTGACACACTGCCAAGCAACTGTTCCGTTTCCCGCAACGCTCTGCAGTTTCTTCAAACACAAAGACGTTTGCCACATGGTCAACGAAAGCATTTGGAAAAGTGTGAACAGACCACACACGGTGTTGGGAAGTTTGGGAGCTGTGAGATTTCCCCGTTCCCCACAGTGCTCTGGGACATTTGGACTCAGCAGGGTCAGGCAGTGTTTGGAAAGTGTGTTTTTCCTGCCTGCACACAGCCCAGACTGGGCATGTCACCTCAGCCTGGAGCCATTAAACAAGGTGGACCTTAAGTAGAACAAGGAGGACACCTTGAGTATTCAGGCAGGGTTAGGTCTCAAGAAAGCTCAGAGGAAGAGAGTACATTCATTCATCCATTTATTCATTCATTTGTTCATTCACTCACTCACAAAAGCATAACTGAGTATCTTCTATGTGCAGGGCACTGTGCTAGGTGTGGGGAGCACCATGGTGAGTGCACTGCATCTGGTGTCTGCCCTCATGGGCTTTCAGGCCAGTTGGGAAGATATTAAACAAAGAACGTGTGAATGTATTTATCATGAAAATTGCAGGTACTATGAAGGACAGGGACATGATGCTATGAAATCCCCGGTAGAGACATTTGAGCTAAACTAAGAGACCAGGAGAGCCTTGAGGAAATGGCACTGAGATCTGACAGGTGACTTGAAGTTAGCTGCACAGAAGAGAAACTGAGCATGCTAAGCAGATAAAACAGCATATGCAAAGGCCCTGTGGCAAAGGGAGCTGAGTGAATTGGAGGAATAGATAGCAGAATAACTAGAACAGAGACCACTAAGGAAAGCATGGTAGGAGACAGGTCTGGAGAGGAAGACAGGGGACAGACCATAAGGGGTCACCTGGAGACATCAGAGTCAGGCTTGGAGGAAGGGTTGAGACTGTGAAGTCAGAGGCTAGAAAGAGCAGGAGACTTAGTCATTGCCAAGGAGAGCAGGTACATGGTGATGCATGGTTGAAACAATGAGAGAGGATGGTATTGAACCTCGAGCCAACTAGATCAACCCTGAGCCACCTGGGGTCAACTAGATCTGAGTTCACACCCCCAAGATAAATTTTACTCTGTGGGATCATCATGAAGTTTCAATGAATGAAATGCTTGTGATGCACTTAGCAGAGTGTTAGCACGTAGCAAGTAAACAAATAATAGTTATTATTAGTTGATTATTGATATTGTGGAGATGGAATGAGGGACCCGGACAGGGGAACCACAGCAGAGCTGAGACTTAGGGACAGAATGGTTTGGGTCCGTGGAGGACCAGGGTTGGTGAGGGGCAAGGCAGGAGTTAGGGGCAGCCTGCTGGCAGGGCACAGCCAGGCTCCAGGCACTGCAGCCACGGTCTGGGGACCTCGATTCCCATCTCTCCTCCCACCTGCCAAGCAGTGGCGTTGGGGCTGCTGGCTGGAGTTGGAGGGAGGTGGATAGAGGGGGTGTCCTGGGGCTCTCTGTCCTGGACTCTCCCTCCCTCTGACTAATGACCTCAGCTTTGGAGCTTGAGTTGAAGAAAGAAAACCCTTGTTCCTCATGTGGAGACCCTGGCACCAGCTTCTGAGGCCTCTCTGTGGAATGCAGTTGCCCTTGCACCTCTGGACAGAGCCTTGAAGGGATTCTGGGAGATTAGCACCAAAGGACCATCGACCTCAGAGCTGGGAACACAGGGTTCAGGGTACTTTAGGCTTCTCAAAGATCCCAAACTTTTAAAAATTATTATTATTATTTTCAATTTCAAAGATTTGGGGTTGTTTTGAAAATGCTGCCTATGTCTGAGGAAATTTGAACAAAAGAACTTGAAGATTTGGGAGGTAATTAGTATACATGCAATATTTATTGGTTTCCTCTTAATTATGAAAGTAACACCTGCCCGACCTGGAAACCTGTAAGCACAGAAAAAGACAAATTTAAAATTTAAAAGTGCAATCCACAGACATGCACCGTTACGAGTACACACCCAGCGTATCTATCTTTTCAGCTCTGGTTGCAGTATATGCCAGCACTGCCCTTGAACTTGCTACACATACGCTTATTCTGTCCTCACGACCACCCGTGAGGCAGTACTGTTATTCTGTTTCACAGAGGAGGCAAGTGTAGCCCAGAGCAGCTACACCATTTGTTCCAAGTCATTCACACAAGCTGAGAAGCAGCAGAGTTGGACTCAAACCCACGCCGGTCTGACCCCGAGCCTGCCCAGGTCACCATGCGCCCCGCTTCCGCCTGGAGTGACATCCTCCGTCTTCCCCTCCAGGCAGACATCCACACTTGTCGTTAGCTTTACACTCAGACTGGCTGCATCACCCAGACTGTTTTGCAGCCCCCTTTTTTCACTGTGTAACATATCATGTATATTTTCTCCAATCAACATATATTCTTCTACAACATTATCTTTAATGTCTGCCCGGAATCCTGCAGTTTAGACTAGCAGTGGTTCTCACACGTCGGTTCAGAACCCTCTGGGAGTTTGTCGGAAATGCAGACTCTGAAGCCCCAACCCCAGACCCACCTCCCATCCGTGCTTTAATGAGCTCTCCCACGATTCTGACACACTGTAAGTTTAGGAAGCTTTCCTGCCGACCGTCTGTGTTTTTCTTAACCGGCACCCTGTAATTAGTGCATTTAGATTGTTCTCAGGTTTTGGCTATCAGAAACAAGGCAAAATAAACATATTAATTTGCCATATGTGTGAAGATCAAGAAAGTAGTTGTAAAATGAAATAGGTGTCAAAAGCAAACAAAAAACTTCGATTAATGTTTTATATTTAAGAAAAAGAAAGAGAACCACGAAAGAAAAGCAGGTCAGACCTGGGGAAGTCCTTCCTCCTCTGGCAGGACCACTGGCAGGAGGAACATCTCTGGGGCCCCTGAGGTCACCCGTGAGGACAGCTCAGTCCTGAGGCCCGGCGGCCCTGCGGCCCTGCGGCCCTGCTGAGCTCCAGGCCCTTTCTGACCGGTTCTGGGCTTTGGAGCACACTGGCCAAGACGGTTATTAAAGAGACAGCTGCTGTCTGGGCCCACCCAGCAGGAGGAGGGCACGAGGGCTCTGGAGCTGAGAAGATGGATCTAGAGGGCAGGCTGGCCACTCACCTCCCAGCTTGTGATTTCATTAAGCGGGGCACCTGCTGAGAGGGCTCTGCCCGCCCCTCACTGCTGCCCTGCCACGTGGCTGTGAGCCCGAGGCAACCCAGACTTCCGAAATGAACTCCAGGCCATTCCGGGGGTCTAGGAAGACACCCTCCTCTGATGCGGAGAGATCTGCCAGCACGGCCTTTCGCAGACTCTTCTGGAGCCCGGGCTAACGGCCGCCAGGTCTCATTTCCCGGCCAGCTCCCAGCCTGCCTTTGGCAGAAAGTTCCCTGGACCGGATGGGCCTGAGGAATGCCTTAGCGAGTAACCAAGGACGGCAACTTTCACGCTCTGGCCTGCGTCCGTGTGCTTGTCTATAAAATGGGAGTAACAATCCCGTCTGGCAAGAGAAGGGACCGAATGTCGGTTGTAAATGGTACGTCTATTAGATGGGTTTTTGATATCACAGCTGTGTTTTCGTTTCGTTTTTCCTTTTTAATCCTCACCTGAGGACATTTTCCCACTTTTCGTTCAGATAGAGTGGGAGGGAGAGAGAGGAAGAGAGAGAGAGAGAAACATCAACGTGAGAGGGACACATCGAGTGGTTGCCTCCCGCACCACCCAACCAGGGCCGGGGATGAATCGCAACTGAGGTATGTGCCTTTGACTGGAATCGAACCCGCAACTCATTGGTCCACGGGCCAACGGTCTAACTGCTGAGACAAACCTGCCAGGGCTTTTATTTTTAATTCTGGAAACTATTGCTGCTGCTGTTACTAAGGAAAGTACAGGGATTGGGGACATACTGACCTGGATTCAAGTCATAACTCTTCCTCTTAGTGACGGTGTGACCGTGGGTGAATCGCATCTCGTTTCTGAGCTACCCAGTAGTAAAATGGAGCCAGTAATACCTGCTTCACCAGGTGAACATGAGAACCGCGTGGGCTAGCAGGGACGAGTGCCCAGCATGGTGCCTGGTGCCCAGCAGGCCTCAACCAGTGAGGTTGAACTCGGGTCTCTGCTCCCCTGTGTTGAAGAGCCCACCTCCTTTCTGCCTGGGAGACGGTACCAGCAGCCTGTGCTTCAACATCAGGTACCTGCACGTTTGGGTCCTGGCTTTTCCAGTAGCCTCGGATGCGTAACTTCACCTCCCTGTGCCTCAATGTCTTCATCTGTAAAATGGGGAAGCAATGGCACCTACTTTATAGAACTCTCGAGAGAATAAAATAAAACCATGTTCTTAAAATAGGATTTTACACATGGCAGAGAGGCCTTGGGACAGGAAATGGCTGCAGGAGGATGGAGGGGCCACGGTGGAGGTCAGAGGGCGTGGACAGCCCTTTGCCACCTGCCAGGAAGGAAGCCAACTTCTCAGCCATGTGGATGCATCTCAGAACAGTGGCAGTCCCTGACAGCTCCTCTCCCACCATCTCCAGAAAAACAAGACCTCGAGAAATTTCAGATTAAAAATCAGCCCTCAAATTCCACTGTAGGTTATTCAAAGAAGAAAAAGAATAAAAATCAATGCCAACCGGGTCTCTGGTTCTGAGGCGCAGTGCTTCTTATTTATAACCCGAAGGGATCAATAAGAGATGCTTCTTCTGGTCCATTTTCAAAGCTCGATACCATGGATGCAATTTGGTTGACAATTATGAACAATCAGTTATCCTGTACAGTCTCGCTCCCACCGCCAGCTGCCCATTCAGGCGATCATGAGCTATTACCGAGGGGGGTGGCGGTGGCCAGGGGCCGGCTCCTACGACACACTCACCAAGAATCGCTCAGAAGTAAACAGGATGAGTCGAGGGGATGGAGAAGTTGTGAATGCTTCAATGCAGAGGCCTGGCTTCTTGAGTTTTCAGACCCATTAGCCCGGTATAGGTTCTTATCGATTAAACAGGCTCTGTCCCTGGCATTGGCAGTCTCGGGCCAAGTGTCTAGGTTAGGACTTAACAAGAATTCAGAAAATCAAACGCCCCTTGCTGCCATCAAGAATGCAGAGGGGCTACTGTCCTTGTGACACGGATATCTGAGTTGGGTGGATGGAAATCAGCGGGGCGCTGGGTGTCAGAGTGGCCCCATGCAGAGCAGTTGAGTGCCAGGGACCCCAACCCCTTTCGGGTCATGGATTGCTCTGAAAAGCTGGTGCATCCTCTCTCTAGAAAATTGCTCAGGTACCCCAAGTTTTGCATAGGATTTTAAGAGTGCCTATGAAACCTGGGATAAGAATATCAGGCCAGCCCTGGCCAGTTTGGCTCAGCGGTTAGAGCGTCAGCCTGCGGAACAGAGAGTCCCAGGTTCGGTTCCCGCTAGGGGCACATACAGGGGGAAAAAAAAAGAATGTCAGGCCAAGGACTTTGGAATCAGATCAATCTTAATTCCTTACCAATTGCAAGTGTGTAATTCTGGGCCAGTAACCTTAGTTTTCCAACCTGCAGTTTCCTCCCTGTCTGGGAACCGGACCGGTACCTACCTAATAGAATCGCAAGATGATCCATGTGAAGTAGTAACTCACATGCCTAGCATGTAGCAACTGCTTCATCAACATTGACTAGTGTCATAATGAACATGAATAAGAACTGTTGGTAGCTCCATATCATGTACTCTCCACATACTGCGTCGGTGAAATGAGGATGTAATGGGACCTACCTTGCGGACACGTGTAAAGAAAGGACTTACAAGGATGTGCTTGAAGCACTCAGCCTGGATCTGGCACATTGTAGGTGTTCAGTAAATAGCTGTTGATTGTGATTATGGTTGTTCATATATTCTTTTCCACTAGGGAAAATTACTGATTATTTTCTGGGCATCTCTCATCTACCCAGGACTGGGTTGGCGCTGAGGGGGATTCTAAAAAGACCTTGGCCACAGGCCAGTGACGAAGATCGTGGTGTTCATGATGGACTCTGGCAGGGCAGTGGGGGCTGAGGAGACAACAAAACAGCCATGTGTTGCAAACTGCCAGCCTCGACTCTGTAATGGATATGCTGTGTGACCTTAGCTAAATTTGCTTCCCTCTCTGGGAGCACTTTCCCTCAAAACATGGTGAGACATTGAAGTTGATGTTCTCCAGTGGTCTAGACTCTAGTTGGCTCAATCTGTCTAGTTAATTGCCAGAGAGATTTCCTGTGGCTGACACTGGGTGTGGACAGGTGTGGTTTGACACCGAGAAAGGACCAGGAAGGAGGGACACGTTGGGCAAAAGTGAAGAATTCTTGTCCTTGGCCTTCTCCTTTCCCTTGGAACAGTCGGGCTCCCTGCTACAGGTGTTCCCCCAAACCTCCTGGCCATTGGGGATCATCTCCGTCCATCACATGTAGAAGCCTCCATGAGGCCAGGGGCCATGTGAACTGGCTTAGTTCACCTTTGTATTTACAGCTCCTGCCCACGTGCCGCCACATAGTAGGTAGTCAATATCGATTTATTGAAAATATGGATGGATGGATGGATGGACGGACGGACTGATCGATGGGTGATGGAGAAGTCAAGAGGGAAAGTAAAGACTTTCTATACAACCAATGCATTACAGTTGTGAGTTCCAAGGAAGTTAACAGGGGGAGCAGCCCTGTATCAAGGGGTCACTGTTCTGTGTGCGTGGGAAGCATTCCATCTCTGAATCAGAACCCAGGTCTCCTCCCAGCTCAGGGCATGGCCAGCAGGAACAGGAGGGACCCCAGGGTCCTCTCATGCCCTCCCTTCCCCTCTGCCCCTGCCCTTCTTCCCATTGGATAGCAACCTTGTGCTCTATCTGCCTCGAAGCCCCAAACCATCTTGCTTTCAGGAAATAACCTAATCCTTTCAGGAGCACCTGAGATTTAACTAGATTCCATTCTTGGGGATATTTGCATTTTAATGGCCAGGAAACAATTCTTTAAGTCCAAGAGATGATGCAGATCAGGTGTGACAGCAAACCCTGTGCGGAGGCTCTTCCTAGTTCAGGGGAAAGGTCTCTGGTAAGGAGGGCGTGGCCCCTGCTGGTTGATGTCCTCCTGGCAGGTCTGTGGGCTGTGCAGCTTCTCTTCCCACCCCTCCCCCAACACCTGCTGTTCCAAAGAATTCTTTATTTCCAGAGTAGGGCTGGGCTCTCAATGAGGGCATCATGGCAGCTTCCAGAACCCAGCTGCAGGCTGTCCTTCTGCCCCCTCCCCAGCCTAGGACCCCTCTACCTGCCCAGGCCACCCAGCCGGGTTAGAATTCAGCACCTCCCAGAGATGTAGCTTCTGCAGAGGTTGGACTGGAACAGCCAGGCTGCGAAGACGCCAGAGTGGGTTTGCAGGCAACCCCAAGTCCCTTCCTGTCATTAGGCAGGTGCTGGTGGGGAGGGGGACAGCAGTGAGAGCAGGCATGTGTACCAGAAAGACAGCCACATGAAGTGCATGTGTATTTTCAGTTTAAATAGTCTCCCAAAGGTGCAGATGGGTATCAGCGACCCTGAAGGGAACCTTGGGTGCAGAGCGTGGGTGGAGATGGAGTGAGAGGAAAGAGGCCTTTTCCCAGCATCCCTAGCATAGGGAATCGCTCTCCAGTAAAAAGCAGGCCCACTTTAGCCTAAGTAGCTGGTCTGTGCGGTGCATTCATCTGGTATTCATGAGCCTGGCATTAACTGTAATGGCAAGGCTCCGCAGACCCTGGCTGTGATACCCAGCACGGCCTCGCCGCTCCCTTCCCAGCCACTCTGTGATTTCCCATTAGTGAAATGAACATGCAGAACTCAGATGACAGTCGCTCAGATGCCAGGTGTGGGCACACACACACGCAGTCATATTAGCCTGTGTTTTGTCCCAATGCCTGGGTGAAAGTGGCAGGAAAGTCACCTTCAAACCCAGCTAATGATCCTTAGCAATCTACTTGGGAGCTGCCACGTCACAAATGCTAGAGAGCTACAGAGGGAGCACAATGACTCGAAGTCAAAGGACCTGGGTTCAAATCCAGCTGAGAGCTGAGATTCGCTGTGCGGCACCATACCCCTGGCACCATGCCATGCGCAGTGTGAGCTTCATGTCCTCAGATTCTCACAACAAATGTTCGAGTAGATAGTATTACCCCATTCTACAGGTTAGGAAACTGAGGTCAAGTGATTTGCTTGACGTCCTACAGCTAAGAGACACAGCTAGGATTCAAACAGACCTATCAGAGTCCAGCCAAATCACAAGCTGGCACCATCACTCTGCTACTTGTTAACCTCACGACCTTTTTGGAGCCTCAGTTTCCTCATCTGCACAAAGGGAGCTCGTTCCTCTCCTGCTTCCTACACAGGATTGTTACGAGGCAAGCAGGCTGCACACACACATGCACACATACATGCTCACTGAGGTTTTTAAGCCTCTAGGTCCATGTTTAATTCTACACCAGCAATTCAGACCATCTGAGACAGCAGAGAGCATTCTGGTTATTCTTACTATCCAAACCAGCAACTTGAGAAATGTTCTTTTCTTTGTGAAAAAGAGCAGAAGTGATATGATGTGGAAGAAGCAACTCTGCCAGACTTGCCAATGCCTAAAAAGACCCAAAGTGATGAGTTTCTGAGAACTTCCACCTTGGCTTCCCTGACTCGTTGACTTGACAGCAGAGGTAAAAGCCAGTGAGAGTCACCTGACCCTTCAGCCCCGGGCTCTTGCTCACACACACACACACACACACACCCCACCTCCAAAAACCCTGGAGTCCCCCAGGCCCCTTCTGGCATCTAACCTCCTTCGTTTTGTTGACTGTCTCCCGGGCCAGTGTTCCCAGGCCCAGCCCACCCGGTCAGAGACCACCAGGAAAGCATGAGTGGGCTTTCGGGGAGGCCAGGAGGCTGATTTTCCTGTGTCTCAGAGGCCTGGACACATGATGGCTGAAGCCAGCAGGTCTGGAATGACCTGGTGAGCCTGAGGCAGCGAAATGCCCACTCCACCCAGCAGCCCTCCCCTCCGTCCTCCTACACATGAGCACAGCTTTAGCCACCTGCATGGTGAGGCTAGAGGGGTGCCCGCTTGCCAGCCTATCACCTGCACACTGGAAAGTCCCAGCTATGGGCACACGGAGACATGGGCATTCAAAGTGAAAAAGGTGCTGGGAGGCAGTCATGTGAGGAGGTTGAGCGGCTGGTCCCTTTGTCCCACCACTGGGCGGGCCACAGGAGACAGGAGTGCAGGGCCCTGGAGAAGGAGGAGCTTGCTGGGGCCACCGTTTGGTTGACGCTCCTTCTCACTCCCCTTTTCCTGCTCAGGTCCCAGGAGCAGAGGAGCCAACAGCCTCCTCCCCTCATCTCACCCCAGGGCGCTCTTGGCTCATCACTTCGTGAGACGTTCCTCCCCAAGCCCTCATCTGGTCACATCTGGTCGTATGAGGGAGAGAACATTTATGAAGATGTGTGCGGATGCATATATATGTATTTGTTGGACATGTTGGTGTCTGTGTACCATGCGTGTAAGTACGTGTGCATGCCTACAAGTGTTTAATGTGAGCACAAGCTCGTGTGTTTGCATATGTGTGTGCATTCTCAGCCTGCCCTCCTCCCATTCCTCTCCGTGCCTGGGTAATAGGGCCTCCTGGGTCTGTTCCTGGCTTTTCCCCTCCTGAGTCTACACTCTCATAGGGGATCTCATTCTTGTTCGTGGCTTCCTTTCTTTCCCCATGAGGATAAAGTTCCCAAATCTATACCTCCAACCTCTGGCCTCTTCCAAAGCCTTGTTTCCGATGGATGATCTTTGTGTATCTCAAAGCCAATGATCCCAAACTGTCCCTTATCACCTTCTTCCCCAAACCAGTTTTCCCTCCAGCCCTAAATGTGCCGGCGACTGGCAGCACTGTCCTCCCGGCCCCCTGCGCCTCTCACACGTTACAGAGGCCTGTGGCCCCTGCCTGCGCACAGGACCTTCCTGGGTCCCCACCGCCGTCCGAGGCCAGCGCTTACCACCACCGCCGTCCACTCTCCAGCCCCAGCTGGCCTCCCAGCCTCCAGGCTTTCCGGCCCCAGGACACACGATTCAGGGAGAACAGAGTTCTTTCTAAGCTGGATTGTGTCACTTCCTGTGGACCCTGGCCCTGTTAGACGTCCTCTCTGGGCCTCACCGTGGATTCCGCAGAGTTCTGATGAAAACTGAGCACGACGGCATGCAAAAGGACCACAGGGCGTCTTTTTATAATATATATGTTATATAAATATGTTTTTCTATATATTGTATAAATATGTATAAGTATTATAGAAAACATATATTTTGTTAATTTCACTTCCTTGGTTTGGGGGGAGAAGTTGTGTGTGTGTGTGTGTGTGTGAAAATTTGCAAATATGTAGGCAAATGAGTGCAGCATATAACTGCATAAACAGAAATACTTTTATTTATCTATCTTGCCATTCATTCATTCATTCATTCATTCAGCATCTCTTGACCCTAAATTGTACCATGTATTGTTCAAATGTATAGAAAGATCCAAGTTCTAGCCCTTAAGAATTTGACACCATATATGAACTTCCTCTCAGGTCACAAGTCCTAAGGAAAGTCCAGATTCATCTGTCAAACCCTAATTCCCTTGTTCAGTCCGAGCTCACGGGGGATGCAACAATGTTTTAAAGGAGCACTGGCTGGCTCTGTCCCTCCATCATGGAGGGACCCCTCACCTGGAGTTATTTGCCCTGGACATCGCCAGGTTCCACAGAGTCCTTTGCAATCTAGTGGCCAGCCTCTGCCCTGCTTTGCTCTGGCGAGTGTGAAGCCTTGGTCAGTGCAGATGGGGGCCTGGACAGAGGGGCAGAGGTGGGGTGGGGCCCCTGCCTGCAGACCCCGGGAAAACCATGCTTGCGTTTGTTAGGGGTTGGGAGGTGGAGGTCGAAGAGACTCCATCAAACTGAAGTCTCTCCAATTTACTTTCAGGAAGGAGCTCCATTAACGCAAGCGTTTGGGGGAAAAAACAAAAACACTAATCACCATTCGAAATGTACATGCCATTTCCCATCTGGTGTTCGGAATTGGATTGCCTCGGAGTCTCGGGAAATGCAGCAGATGGGCTGGGTTTGGAGCCCGTCTCCCCACACGCAGTGGGGAGAGAGGAAGAGACTTGGCACGGGAGCTGGCCTGTGTGAGGAATGGGGAGCCCTACCGGGCCCCATCAACGGGTCCTGGAGGCGTCCTCCCCCCGTCAGATGCCTGAAGCAGCCAGAGCAGCTGTGCCGGCCGCCCTGTGGCTTCCTGTCCATTCTGGGGAGCAGCGGCTGCGCTCTCGGTGTGCAGACACCACCACAAACCAGGCTGCCAGTGATGCCAGGGGAAGACTCGAGGGAGCAGAGGCTTGTTGGTACTGCTGCCTAGCTGTGCAGAAGGGCCAGTCCCTCTCCCAGGATCACAGTGAGTGTCTGCAGTCACCAAGAGGCTCGCTGAGGTCCGTGCGCAGCACCTCGCACTGTGCTTGCGCCTGTTATTACTTGGTTTGGATGCCCCCAAGCAGACTTAGGGGTGTTCCAGACAGGATGGGGGCATAGTGACAGACTTCTGCGGGGGGAGTCCTCCCCTTCGAGCGATGGCCTGCCAGGTTGAGGGAAGAGGTGTTCAGGGTCTCCATGCTGCACCCTGCAAAGGAGCGTGTGTGTCACAGACAGCAGCTCATCCTGTGCGTTTTGAGTGGACTCTGAAAGGAGAGGGTGTGTGCAGCAGGCAGGAAGCGAAACAGCTTGGGTGGAAAGAAACCGGGAGGGAGGGAATTAGGTGGGAAAACAGGGGCCCTGGAGAGAAGGACCACAGAGATGGAGGTGGGGGGAGCGAACAGCGCTCTTTGAATTCCCACTGGCCGGCCCCTTCCAGAGAGGACGGCCCCTCCTTCTCCTCCACCTGACCCCACCGATGACTGCTGTCCTGTCAGATGGCAGGATGCCACCAACACCTCCCTTATCCGCGCCGACTCCCAGTCCCCCTCTCTGGGGCACCCCTGCCCTCCACATCCAATGAAAGGGAGGGAAGTAATTGAGGAAGGGCACGTAACATTCCCTGTAACACTGAACTAAATAGTGCCCCCGCCCCTCCCCCACTTCGGATCCCTAACTGTGACACGCAGAGCAACTCACTGCAACACCAAATTGTTTATTGCTTGCTAAGCTGGAAAGCACTTGAATTGTAAGTGGAGTTAGGAAAGACCAGGCATCTGTGAGTGGAAGGGGACGTGAGCCAGACGAGTCCTTGTCCGGGAACCCAGAGGACGGGGCCTCACTCATTCATACAAGCATTCGCTGAGGAGGTTGGGGAAGCGTGTTTGGTAGTTCACAGGGTATAGAAGAGACTAAGCCAACGTCATCGCTGTGGTTTGGGACAAGTTATCCTCTGCGGTTTTAAATGTGGCGGCGGTAACCCAATGAAGAGAAGGCCTGCAACGCTGGGCGAGGACCCTTCCGGGGCTCAGATCTAAAATGAGATGTCAGGACAGCCCCCCACCCCTGGCGGGACCATTGCTCTTCCACAAGCCGATCATGTACACAGGCACCGGAGCGGTACGGCGACCGAGCTGTCGCTACCCTGACCTGGAGGAGCTCCCAGTGAGGATGGGGAGATGGGCCGGACCACAGCACGAATTGCAGCATCCAAAGAGTCTTAACCAAGATGTGTGCCAAGTGCAAGGAAAACACAGGGACAGGGAGAGGAAGTGAATACATGACCCGTGAAGGATGAAGGATGTGGTCTAGAGGCGGGGCTGCCTGGATTCTAAGCCTGACCTCAGCACTCGGTCTGATTCCTCATCGGCAGAGGGGAAAGAAGACCGGTACCCACCTGACAGGGCAGCTGTGTGGATTAAGAGTTAACCCGCTCTGGCCAGTTTGGCTCAGCGGTTAGAGCGTCCGCCTGCAGTCCCGAGAGACCTGGGTTCGGTTCCCGCTAAGGGCACGTACCTCGGATGCAGTTTGTCCCCGGCCCTGGTTGGGTCGTGCGGGTGGCAGCCACTCGATGTGTCCCTTTCACGTCAATGTTTCTCTCTCTCTCTCTCTCCCTCCCACTCTATCTGAACAAAATATCAAAAAATGTCCTTGGGTGAGGATTAAAAAAAGAGAGAGAGAGTTAACCCACGTGAAGTGCCTGGAACGGTGCCGGGCACACAGCAAGCACCTGCTTCTTAGCATCACTTGCCCTGACCTCCTTGTCCAGGAGCCCCGGGAGGGTTTCAAGCAGACGAGCCGTGCCCTGTGTATGCATGCAGCGTTGGGGCGAGGTCCCTCCAACGGTGGCGGGATCCAGTATGTCCCCAAACACCACTGTCCCAGAATCCCCAGGGAAACTTGGTTACGTATGTATTTCCACGCTTGCCCCAGAATTACTGAGTCAAAGTCTCTCCAATAAATGAGCACCAGGGGTATTTGGGGGATGATGGAAATAATTCTAAAGCTGGAACGTGGTGACGGAGGCACAACTCTGTCAATTCATAAAAATCATTGAATTGTACGCTGGAAATGGATGGGGTTTATGGTATGGAAATGATACCTCAATGAAGCCGTTTTCAAATCATCTCCCTGGTGATTCTGTAAGACAGCTCAACCTTGAAGGCAGGGCCACACTGGGGTGGGGACCTCTGAGCCAGGGTTGGTGGGCGACTTCGGGGAAGGGACGGGGAGGTCCAGTCAGTCCTACAGGCGTGAGGCGTGTGCAGTGCTCTCCTGGACGTGAGGCTGCTTCTCTGTGCCTCAGCTACTCGCTCATTTTGATCAAGGAAGCTGTTGGATTTCCTGAGGCCTCTCCCTCCTCAGGGCTCCTGCAGCGCTCGCTCCGAAATGCTCTGCTTCCAGGCTCGGCTCTCCCGGAGTCCTGCGAGTTCAAGGGCACGGACAGAGGGGCACCGACGCTGCGGCCATCTAGCACACCATGGCACATGCACCCCGCTGCTTCCTCTGGTGGGTGTGGATGGTGCTCTAGAACCTGGGTGGGGCCCCGGGGATCTGGTCTTGCACAGGTCTTCCCAGGAGAAGATGCTAAACTTGGCCTTCAACTTGATTGCTCAGAAGCTACTCTTGGGCTTTGTCTCCTCCTCCACCTCCTGATGTCAGCCTTCATCCATGTCTTTTCTCCTCTTCAAGGCTGGGAGCTGTTTACAGGGACAATTTCTCCTCTTGTGTTCCCGAACCCCCAACTTCGCCCCTCTGCTCTTCCTGGAGTCACTACAGCTCCTGTCTGTCTTCCTCCAACGCTTGGCTGGGTTCCAAGAGCTCCTACTTTGTGCCTTTGTCCCCTGAGACTCTCCACATATTCCCTTTGTCCTTCCCTGTGATCCCATGATCCCTGTTTGCACCTCCCCTCTCCTTCCCTGTGCCCCTTGGCCTCGGCCATTTATCCCCATGATTCTACCTGTGACCCTGTGGCCCTCCCGGTGTCGCTCAGCCCTTTCTGGTCACCCCAGGACAGTGGGTCGCCGGTAATGCTCGTTGAAAAGAACAAATGAGTGGCCGAGGGAAGCAGCTGTGCAGATATCAGGAGCTAGCTTGAAGTGTGATTGGTGTAAAAGTGTTTTCCTTGAAGTATCTGGAAAATTGTTTCTATTTTTACTCAATGGTGTGTGTGCAGATGAAGGCACAACACTCCCTCCCTACCACAAGCTTTGGAAATTTTGTCCGTACCCCTCCCCTTCGGGCTCTGACCACAGGCGAAGAACCAGCCGGTGGCCGTCGAGCCGTTCTGCATGGGCTGTCCCGGAAGCACCAAGGAGGAGCAGTGTGCAAGCCATCGGGGCCACCGACGGGCTGCTCCATCACCTCTTCTCTCCCCTGCGGCAGGAAGGCCACCACCAGAGGCCCCAGTCCCCTGACCCAATGCCTGGGAACCTCTGTCCTGGGAAAGCCAGAGGGTGATGTCAGGACCTTGTATCCCTGGAGAACAGCCACCAAAATCTTGATCTCTGTCCGCACACCTGGTTCTCAAGCTCCTGTGGGCTTCTCTGAGTGTCTCTGAGCATCCTGGTGCTTGGAAGGGACATGTGTGTGTGCTCGAGAGCGAGGGACTCGGCTGGCTGAGTCAACAGAATGAAATGAAGCCAAATCAGAGCAAGGAGGCCGCTGGCACCTGGCCCAGTCCACCTATTACTCTGCCCAGCCCAGCCCAGGTGGGTAGGGGCTGGGATGAACTGATTAGCAAAAAGCAGTTCTTCCTTGCGGTCCTCCTGGAACCTCAGAGATAACACGGAGTTGTGTCTGGCTCCCACAGCCAGGCCTCCCCATCCCTGGTCCAGGGCTCCCGCCAAGCCTCCTGTCCCTGCTGTCTTCCTGCAGCTGTGTGCCTCTGTCCTGGGGTGGGGGGCCTCCACACCCCAGCCCTCTGGGAGGCTTCGAAGGCTCGTAGCTCTGCGTTGGTGGGGAGGGAGTGTTCTCCTTCGAAAGCAGGCCTCCTGAAGCGTTTCTCAGGCCGGAGGTTGGGAAGAGTCCCTAGGGAGGAGAGGGTCCTGGACTGAGATGCAGAAAGGGGGCAGGCTTCTCACCAAGGTCAAACACCAAGAAGCAGCTCAGGTGGGGAGGGGTGGGGCTTGATGGGGAGGAGAAATGCCCAGACCTGGCAGCAGGTCCGGGGTACAAGCCTTCAGCTCCCTTCCTCCTGGGAGCCAGCCTGCCCACTGCCTGATCACAGAGACACTCCCCCACCCAACCCACACACTCAACTCCGGTGGGCACACTTCATGTAGTGTGTGTGTGTGTGGGGGGGGCGGTGAGAGAGCTTGCCATGCATCACTCCTTCAGAGCCCCTGTCCACTCCATTCACAGACATCCCAGTCCCTGGAAGGCCTGCAGAGTGTGTGTGTGTGTGTGTGTGTGTGTGTGTGTGTATACACACAGTGTCCTTTCTTTTTGGGGGTACGTGCCCCTAGCGGGAACCGAACCCGGACTCTCTGGTCCGCAGGCTGATGCTCCGACCACTGAGCCAAACCGGTCAGGGCAAACACAGTGTCCTCTCTGCCAGAGGTTTACAGGAGAGGGTTTTCTTCCAGGGTCTGTTCAGGAGTCCGATATGCTCACGAAGCAGAGGGTTAATCATGTGCCAGGTACTACGCTAAGCTCATCACATGCATCAATTTATTTAACCCTCACAACAACCCTGTGGGGTAGATACTATTATTATCCCCATTTTACGGGCAGGAAACAAAGCAAACTTGGTAGATTGCTCAGGGGCAGTGGGCTGGTAGGAGACAGGGCAGATGTGAAGCCAGCCACCTGGTTCTGGAGTTCACATTTTCATTAGTCATCGGTGGGTACTAGTAGTTCTGTATGTGTGTGTGCGTGTGCACAGTAGTGCAGGCATGTTCCTGTGCAAGGGTCTGTGTGTGGAAGGCATCGCACCAGGGACAGGTGCCCTCTCATGCAGACCTGCCCAGCTCCGTTCAGTGAAATCTGGAGAAATGTCCCCCTGCTCCTTCCCCCAGAGGAGCCTGGAGCTCTCCTCTGCCCAGGCTGCTCCTACCTCTGCTCAGTTCCCTGAGGCTGGTGCTCAGCCTCCCTGTGTCCTCGAGCCCATGGACGAGGCACCGGGAGGGGGAGCAGCAAAAACACATTTGAACTCTGAGTGTTTCGGTGGAGGCGGGGGGGGGGGGGGGGGGGTGTTGATTTCTCGAACCTGCCGCAGCTGGAATTTTAGCCACTCCCAATCCCATTCCGGGCACAAACTCCAGTACTAAATTCCACATTTGGCAGTTGCTGGAGAAAAAATATCCTCTCCCAGAGCATGGCAGGATAGGGCTGTACCATCAGGGACCCACTGAACCAGAAGGTGGGGGCTGGGACCGCCCTGGTAATGGGAGTCAGGCACCCAGTGTCCACTGCCCTCTGGGGTTGGGGCAGCAAGGCAGATCTCTTCCCGACCGCCTGCTGTCCCCATCTCCCCCGGGGCCTCCTCCTGAGCGCCGAGGGCACGTGCCCCCTTCACTCCCCGCCTGGCTGCCTGCCGCCTGGCCTGTCTTTGGGGCAGACAAGCGCCATACCTGCGTGCCAGAGAGGCACAGGTGTGCCTGTGCCGCTCACACAGCGTACCACCTGCTGGAATCTTGGCGGAGGGCGGACTTGGGATAGGATCCACCGGAGAGACAGTCTGTGGCATAATTAAGAGGGAGCAAAACACAAAACAAAACAATGTTTTCCTTCCTCTCGCGTTTCTATCACTTGCCCTAATTGTTTCCCCACTTTAAAATTCCACATCAACTTTAATTAAGCTGGCCTCGGGCAGGGAAGCCTGGCAAACTTGAAGAAGTTCGCGAGTTTATTTTCTTATCGCTCCGAGATTGGATTTCCGAGGCGCACTCTGGCTCTCTCTCCCCTCTCTCTCCGAGGAGGCGTGATGGCAGCTCCTGCCCACGGGAGGACAGGTGCAGACAAGAGCTGCTCATTGTCGTCTCCGAGGGAGGCACGTCTCCAGGAAAACCTACTGTTGGCTGACTTCTGCTCTCGTTTTGGCTCACCTCCCTCTCCAAGCTCTGCCTCCTGCGAGACCCTGCAAGGTCAGGGTGCGGCAGGGGGAGCAGCTTGTAAGCAGCCAAGAGCACTGGACTTGGAGTTCAGAAACTTGGGGCGGAAGCTTAGTTTTCCCACTTATTTGTTGGGCACAGGTCATCCTTTCCCTCATTCACTTGTTTGTTCATCTGCTCATGCTCTCATTGATTCATTCATGCATTCATCCACGTTCTCACTCACCATTCATTTCCTCATTTACCTGCTCGCTCCCCATCGCACTGAGCAAAGGTACATGCCTGCTTCCGCCGCCATCCACTCCACCCCACCCCCATCCCCACCCCCAGCCCCAGAAAGCTATTTGTGGGCAAGTTATCTGACTCCTCTGGGCCCATTTCTTCATTCCTGGGTTGTTTCAAGGACAAAGCGATTGTGGGGATGAAAGTCAGCGTGCCTCCTGGCTCAGTGTGGTGGCATCATTGGCAGCTCTAGATTGCATCCATCATCAGGCCTGGCTCTGGGTCTCAGTGGGCTTTGGCTTTTGCGAACAAGCCCAAGGCCCAGGTCACCTCCATGGTCAGGGATGTTAGTGAAATCTTGAAGGTTGCTGAGCTTTGTGATCGAGTGGAGGCTATGAGAGCTGGGGCTCTCAAGGGGCCAAGAAGCCTGGGTGGCTGATTGAAGAGCTCGGTACGTTGCTGGGGCACCCTGGGCTGTACCGTGAGGCTGGATGGTGTCTGAGGCTGAGCCTAAAAAGTTGCCAAGGACAAGAGAAGCAGGCAGTGTCTCTGATCTGGTGGGGAGGCAGTGGGTGAATAGCAGACTGAATGAGTGAGTAACTGCAAGCCAGTGGGTGATCGAAAAAGGGCTGAAACATGAATGAAAGAGCGAACACCTACATGATTAAATGAAAGAGTATTTGACTAAGTAAATGAATAGATAAATGAATAAGTAAGTGAATGAATGTGAGTGAATGAATAAGTGAACACATACGTAAGGGAATGTAAGCAAATAATTATGCAAAAGGTTGAATAAATGGATAAATGAATATCTGAGTGAATTATTAGATGATTGGATAAATTATTTAATTAGGAAATAGCTGAAGGAATGGATGAGTAGACAAATGGATAAGGGACTGAGTGAATGAATGAATGAATGAATGAATGAGTAGATGATCCTATGAACAAATGAATAAATAGATGTGACTGAGTGAATGAATGAGTGAGTGACTGCGTGAATACATTAATAAGGGAATGACTGAATGACGTGAGTGACTGAACACGGGACTTTGGTCTCCACCCCTGGCACGGGGCAAGGGGTCCTGCCGCCCGGGCTGGAGGGAGGTGATGTTTCCCTGTAGGCAGTCCTTCCTTCCGCCTGCGGCAGCAGAACCCATGGGCCTCCAGACCGTCGGTGACTGTTCCAGTATGTACAAACACGATTGCCATGTTCCACCTACTCCTCCACCAGAACTGCACCCAAACTATTGGAACCCAGATGTCAGGAAAAGAACATATCTCTGGTGGCTTGTCTACCTGTCTCCCTCGCTGCTGAGAAATAACTTGCAGCAGCCAGTTACGCTAACAATAAACACAGGAATTTACTTCAGTGGGAGTGAACTTGCTTGACTGTTGACAAAAATCTCAGGTGATGCAATCTGCACTGGGCTCGCTGCTTGCCCAGGTGGCAGCTGGCTGCTGCTGTGCTTCTTCCTTCTTGGGACAGGAGTGAGGGACAAAGACCCCAGGCTGATGAAAGTGTCCCTGTCCCTGGGCCCAGAGGTAAGTCCCAGTGTCCTGTGAAAGGCCGAGTCTTGACTCTTGTCGTTGGCACACACTTTGAAGGGGAGAGAATGCTGTTAAGAGTGGCTATGAGGAAGGTCTGTCTTCTTCCTCCCTGCTCAGGCAGTTAGCAAAGACCAGGCAGGGGCTGGCAGCTGCCTCCTGTTCCTGGCCCCACTTCCGGATGAGATGGGGGATGAGGTAACCTCTACCCCATTCACACCAAAGCACCCGGGCACAGGTCTGCACAGCTGTGACATGCAGGCTGGTAGGGGGACACTTAGGGCAGGGGCAGGAGACCCCTGGCTTCAGTGTCCAGCTGCCGCCGGCAGCCTACCCACGGGGCAGCCTGAAGGGAGATGAAGGTAGGCAGGCTTCGGCAGAGGGCACTCCAGCCCTAGGAATCTGCACGCAGCCAACCGCACACATGTGCTCCGTGGTTTCCCAGGGAAGCGGAGATCATGAATCTCGGTAACTCGAGCCCAGGGCCTCATCACTCACAGTGATTGCGGGGGGACTGAGAGCTGGAGTGGATGAGTCTAACAAAACACGCACACGGGGGACTCGTCCAAATGAGCCTGCTTGGCCACCACTGGGGACCCCCTCTCACCCCCGCAGAAGCCAGGGAGGGGTGTGGGAGTGGCCCAGAAGGGGCCAGCAGCCTAAGGTTTCTTCTCCCCCTGCCCCCATCTGTGAGCCGGTGGGAGACATGAATCTGGCTGGCAGCGACTGGGGCCAGCTCAGCCGTTTTTCGGGGATGTTAATGAAATGCGGGAGCACTTGTCCTTTCAGACAGCGGCCCCTTTTATTTTGGAATGAAAAGCTGCATTAGTCTGAATGAGGTTTGGAGGCCTCATAAATCCAGTGCTGGCTGCCTCGTTGGGGAGTGAGGAGCCCAGGCCTGGCTGATGGGTAGACTTGTTTACCAACAATTTGAAAAGCCAGGATTGGTGGCTCCCAGTCCCCGGAGATGCAGCTTGAGATTGTGCCAGTTCCGGTGCCTGCTGGTGGCAGGACAGCCTGGACAGGTGCAGGAGACAGGGAGAGAGGGCTGCAGGTTTCTGGGGACTGTGGAGCTCCCCAGTTTGCTCTAGTAAAGGACCCAAATCCTATCTCCTTGAGCCTTTCCACAAGCAGCCAGAAGCCCCAGTGGGCCTCCAGCCAAGGTGACAGGTGACAGGGATCTTCTTCAAGAACCTGTCCCCTGCCTCAGCCCATGTAAGAAAGGACAAGGGTCAAGCCTGCACACTTAGGAGGCGACAGGCCTGTATGCCTGGTAACGATGGCCAATAAATATTAAAGGAAGGACGGAAGAAAGGAAGAGAAAGAAGGAGGGAGAGGTAAGGTCAGATACTAGCTGGGTGACTTTGGATTCTTAATCTCTCTGAGGCTCAGTCTTCATCTGTAAAATGCAAAAATCATACAAATCCTATCATAGCCAGTTGTGGACAGGGTTAGATGAAGTGATGCATGTCAGGTGCATTGAGTATATTGTCCAGAACATAGAAAACATGTATTAAATACTCGCGGTCATTATTATCATTGCTGTTGTTTTGTTATAATGCTTCCCACCCTCCACCACTCTGGGAGGAGCCGGCTGCAGTCAGTTTGGGGAGACCTTTGTGTTACAAAATGGTTTGCAGCTAGGACCAGAAGAAGGCCCAGTCCTGGGCTGGAGGCAGCTAGTCTCCTTCTGACCCAGGGCTCCCGCTAGCTGCCAGGCCCAGTGACTGAACCCACAGCCCCTGCGTCGGGAAGCTGTTTCCCACGGCAGCCAATAGACATGGCAGCAGAGGACAGTCGCCCTCCGCTGTGCCGCTGGCAAACTCTCGCCCACTCTGAAATGTGCAAGAGCAAGGCCCAGCCTGTGTGGCTTCCCTGGGGGTGGCCAGGGGGCCCCAGGTGACAGGGCCTCAGATTCTCCCTCTGCCTTTATCTTTCCACCTCTCTAGTACCAGTGTCATGCTGTGCTGACTTTCTTGGCTGTTCCTCCTCCTCCTGCTCCCCACCCTTCATCTCTCCCTCCCACTGGCCTTTCCCAGAGTTCTGGTCTGGGTGGCAGATCTGTCCCTTCCCAGGTGTCACACCTCCACCCTTCTGCTTTTTCAGTTTCTCAGCCAGGCCACTGTTCCTTGCACCCTGCCCCCCTCATAGCAAGAGGCTGCCTGCAGGATAATCAAAACAGAGCTAGCATCCAGGCTCCTCCCCTCCCCCATCTCCTAACCATCCTTGGGTACTGCTGGTGATGCCCTTTTAGCCCTGCATCCTTTGCCTTGAGTTCAGGTCCTACCAATCTCCTTTCCACACCTCCCTTGCCAATCAGGGCACTGGGATTTTTTTCTTAAGAACTTCCTTAGAGCCTGGACTTTTGCATTCCTTGGAGCAACTAAACCAGCTGTGGAAGCTGGTAGGTGATGGAGATGAGATATCCAGTCCTGAATAAAGAGGCTCCTCCAGCTTCATCCTGGAGGGTGGGGCCTTCTGCTCCTGGCTTGTGCTTCCCGCTTGCTGATGCCCACAGGGGGCAGTTACTCTCTATCAAGAGGTGGCAGCTGCTGTGTCTCTGGCTCTGGTCTGAATGCCCTTCCCTCTGGTCTCTTGGGTAATATTTTCCAGTGGCTGCTTGGGAAACCAACCGCTGCTGCTCAAGGGTGAGGAAGGCTCAAGTCTGGCAAAGAGAGACCACAGGTAACCTCCCTTTGCTGATGGGTCTTTGAAGATGGCCCCAAGACTGGCACACCTTTTTCTCTTCCCAGGAGCAGAGCCCTGGGACCCTCTTCTCCCACAGCCACAGTTCCCGCCACTTCAGGTGGGAGGGAGCCCCCTCCTAACTGCAGGATTGGCCACACTGCAGTATTCGCATCCCCACACAATGCCATGGTCCCCTATGCCCAGACAAGGAGGGAAAGAAAAGACGGGGAAATTAATAGGCCAGATAGAGCTCCACTCATAGTCTATTTGTAAGAAAATTAAAGATTTGCTTTTCCGATGTTGGGGGCCATGCTCTTACCAGACAGCTGGCAAATGGGAGAGATTGGGAATGATGGAATAGATCAAATTATTTAAATGAGAAAAATAAATTCACACACAGCCTAGCTGCTGCCTGTGACAGACCCGTTTATTTATCTACTGTATCAGCACCGCTTTGTCTCTGTCAAAAAGGTCATTAAACTCGCCTAACTGCGTAATTCGCAGCCTCCTGCTCGAGACTCGCTCCACAGCCCTTCCCTTCCCTTGACACCCAGCTCCACTTGAAAAAAAATTATTATTGCTAATAAACAAGTATTTTTTTAACCCTTTCTAGCTTGCTCCCACACGGGTCCTGCTCCATCCCACAGAAAATTACAGTTTCTCTTTATTTTTTTCTCTGGAGGAATGGGGGAAGGGGCCAGCCACTCCTGCGTTGCTGGAAGAGAGAGATGGGAAGGAGCAGGGTGCATCTCAGCTGCCCCTGTTGATAAGGATTTAGCCGTCTTTCTCCGAAGTCCCTGTCCTAGCAATGCGCGGTCAAGTCCTGCCTTCCACAGCAGAGTCTGGCCTGGGCTCGCACGCCCCTACCAGCTCCTGCCGCTCCCCTAGCTTAGGCAATTCTCTTTGAATTCTGTCTCCCGAGCCCCAGCCCCAATTCTGATTCCATGAGGGATGGGGTTAGGGAGGGAAGCCGGTTCCCGGGTCAGTCTCCGGCCGCCGCCGTCCAGCCGGCCTCAGCGGCGCGCGAGTTGGAAGGCGAGACTCCGCAGACGGCGGGCTCCGGGTCCCTCCGCTCCCGGCGGGCGCGTCTCCTCCAGCCGGTCGGGCGGCTAGGCTGCCGCCTTCTCCCAGCTCCCGGTGCCAGCTCCCGTGCTCCACTCCCGGCTCCCAGGCTCCGTGCCCTCTCAGTTGAAGGACCTGGGGGCAGCAGGGCGGATGGGGACGTCTGGGAATCGAGGAGAGTCCTCGTTCTCCCGGAGTAGCCCCAAACCGCGTTCAGGGTCTCCTTCCCCGCCCCCTGCTCAGGTGTGAGCGCGCAAGTGTAGCCTCGGCGGGTGTGAGTGTGAAGTGTGTGTGCGCGGGGGAGTGCGCGGAGGGAGCGGGGGCGGCGGGCGGCGCGGGAGGCGGGAGGCAGGGCGCGGGGGAGGGGGCTGGGAGGGAGAGTGTGCGCGCGTGCAACTCCACTCCGGGGCTTTGTGAGAGCCGGGGCGATAGCATCGGCGGAGGCTGGAGGAGGAGCGGCCGGAGACGCGTGCAGCCCGCCCGCCAGCGCCCGGCAGCTTGGGCAGGTGGGAGCCCGCGCGGGAGCCGAGCCGACGAGAGCGGGAGCCGAGTCCGAACGGAGCTCGGGAAGAACACAGAAGCCTCGCTAGCGAGCGGCCCGTGGGCGGCAGCCGGGCGGGGCGGGCGCCGGCGGGGCGGCCCCCCAGTAAGATGTGCGCGGCGCCGCGGGGCGCCCCCCACTCGCAGCGGCGCTCGGGAGCCGGGCAGCTGGGCCAGGCGGCGCCTCGGGGGCTGCTGCGCGCCCGCGCCTAGAGCTGCCGCCCCAGGGAGCCCGCCACGGCCGCGCCCCGGGCACGCTCGGCGGCGCCCAACGATGACCGCTCCCTGGCGGCGCCTCCGGAGACTGGTTTGGGAATACTGGGCCGGGCTCCTCGTGTGCGCCTTCTGGATCCCGGACTCGCGCGGGATGCCCCACGTCATCCGGATCGGTAAGAGCTCCCGGGAGCCTGGGGTCTCCGTGCGCCCGGGCGGGGGCGGGAATGGGGCCTCTGGACGCGACCTCAAGAGATTTTACCAATCTTTCCGGGCTGTTGGGGCCGGGTGACCACCAGGAGCTCTTTCTGGTGAGGACAAAGTTCCAAAGCCGGGGTCACAGGCCTTACTTAATGGGGAGGAGGCAGCCCCGCAGCGGCGGGCGAGGGCGAGGGGCCCTTGGTGCGCTCCTGGGAGGCCAGAGCTATCGGAGTGTAACGAAGCGTTCCAGCACCAACCTGAGTAGCGGGCGCATTTCCCGGCAACTGCCAGCTTGACCGGCCGCAGACCGAGTTCTGGAACCTGGCTTCGCGGAGCGGGAACCCTGGGGAAGGCGCCAACTTCTCTTCCCTCCTCCTCTCAGTGGACCCCTCGCCCCCACCTAGGGCATGGCTCTAGCGGCCGCGGCGGGCACGCAGGGTACGGCTTCGCATGTCGGTGGCAGTCAGTCTCCTCTCCGGCGGCCGCCCTTAGCCTCCTTGGTGGCCCGCATTCAGCCCAGTGGCGTGGGGCAGAGAAGCAGCAGACCTAGTGGTGGCTCCAGCCGCCCCTCGCGGCGGGCGCAGGCCTCTCCCTGGCCTGGGGGCAGCGCAGGCGGGGGAAGGGAGCAATCGAGCCTGCCCCACGCAGCTAGGGAAGGTGGTGAGAGGGACGAGAGTGGTTTTTAAAGTTAGCGGAAATCCCTCCGCAGCTGGCGGCCGCTGGCGGGGCTGCGCGTAGTTTTCTGCGGCTCTGGCGTCCCCGCATCTCTTCTCGCCAGACTCTCACTCCGGGCTTTAACTTTGTTGTGGTCGCCCCAAACACCCAGGAGGCAGCGCTCTGGGCTGTGCGTAGGGGGGTGGGGGCTGTGTGTCCCAGGCACACCACCGCCAGGGCTGGGCCCAGCCTGGCCACGCGGGAGCCTCCGTCACTCAGGCCCTACACACGCCGCCAGGCCGGAGACCCGGGCCGCCTGGGTTCGCGAGGCGCCACCACCAAGGTCTGGCACAAGGCGGGCTCTGCTGAGCCAGAGCTACCTTCCTCTAGGTGTGGCCCCTGGGTTGCCAGAGGCTGCAGGGGACCAATGTCAGGTTTGGTTTCGTACTTGAGGTTTTCTAGGAAGTGATCAGATCCTGGGAATCTGTCTCCTCCGTAGCTCTCTCATGGATCTCAGTCCCTCTTGAACTGGACGTCTGGATGGTGGTTGATGTACAGTCCTTAGCGTTGCTCAGGCCGAGGTCTTTCATTCCATACCCCTGGATTCTGGCAGGTGCACACCGGGAGGCAGAGGAGTTTAGTTACTGGACTCTGGGGACAGCCCTCACGGTCAGGCTTAACCCTTTGCAGTCCTGGGTGTTCCTGGCAAGCCAAAAATATCTAATATCTCTGCCCCCATTCCAGAGGCAAGCAGCCCTTTAGTAGTGGGCAACCCTTCCTTTACTCCCACCTTCCTTCCCTCTGTGTTTTGGGAGCCTGCATGGTAGGTGCCCTTGGGAGAAAAGGGGGAGAAGAAAGGCTATGTGCTCAGCTCATGCATTGCAGGATCCTCTTCCACGGTTCCTCCTCTGCAGGGGTGGGATGGGCATGCTTCCCGCCCAGCCTCAAGGAGCAGGTGAAGCCAGCCCCAGAAGAACAAGCCGAAGGGACAGGGTGATGTACCCTCACTTGCCCCACACACTGTGAAATTGACGTGCACAGGGGGTCTCCTCACTGCCCTGACGGAACCTCAAGCCTGCAGGCCCTTTCTTGGGTTTAGCGCCCTTTCTTGGGTTCAGCGTCCTTTCTTGGGTTCAGCGTGTAATAATGCAATTAAAGATGGCAAAGCCCTCTTCTCTTCTAATCTTCTTTGTATTAAACCCAAGATTAATTAGCGTGTCGGCCCAGGCCATTTATATCCGAAAGCCTGGCCCCATTTGATTTTCAGCCGGAGGACTGGGGTGCTGTGCAGATGCCAAACGTGACCACCGGAGCTGCGCCAGCTTGGTAGGAGGATGGGAAGGCTCTGAGGCTTCTGGGCTTCTCTGGAGCTTCCTGGGGAGTTAACTTCCATCCTTCTGATCCCAGGCTCAAGCCTCAGCCGGGGTCAGGGAACTACAGTGGACATGGCACAGAACGAGAAAGATTCTCTTACTGAAACCCAAACATACGGCCTTGGCTGGGCCCGATGCCATCTCCGTTTTCTCATACCTCCCCACGCCTTCGATCTCAGGGCTCTGGCTGGGGCTGCAGGCACTGAGGCCCCATACACTGGGTTCGGGAGTGTGCTGTGTGTTTGCGGTTCCCAGGACTGGTGCCTGAGCCGGCTGTGCTTGGAGCCGAATCCTTCTCTGGCAGGCAGGTGTGCAGAGCACCAGTCAGGGAGAGGGTTTTCCTGCAGGTGTGCAGAGGGCTCTGTGGGCTGGGGAGCAGCATACGCCCCCTCTCTTTGTGCCTTTTTTGGGGGCTGAAATTTCCTCTTAGACAAGGAGATGGATAGCTCAGCAGTGTGACAGAGTGTTCAAACAATCCGTCTTGAATAGATGAATTGCATTGCTCTGTCTTTTTGTAATTGTGTCTATCAGAGGGAGAGGTCAAGGCATTGATTGCTTGGATGGTTTGCAAGTAACAAAGGAGAGTGAGGGAGAGAGAGTAATTGGATTGTAGTCTGCAGGGGGGGGTGCTCATTGATTATTTTATTTGAATATGTGGAAGGTGTATTCTGCGTGTGATTATCAGGTGTTGCTCATTGAAGGTTTTCAAGGCATATTTTGTGGTATTTTATTATTATTATTGTAATCACTGTTATTGTTCAGATGGATCCTAGTCTTAACTCATGGAAAGCAGTTTAATGCATGGGTCTTCTCAGCCGAATGAGCTTCAGTGACCTCATGTGGGGACCTGGATTTCCTGGTTACATGACTCAGAAGTAGAGAGGCCTTAGGCTGGAAGCCAGGAGCCTGGGTTTTCCGATCTATCGTCTACCAGTTTACTGGACCGCCGTGTTCAAACCTTACTCCCCCACCCCTTGAGCTTGTTTCCCTATCTGAAAATTGTTGGGTTGGCCGTGATGGTTGGGGCTATTCTGAGGCGTCAGAGTTTCCTGTAGTGCAGGCCGGTGGGGACCGGCAGCACCGTTGTAGATTCATGGTTAGATTCCTTGGGTTTCATGTTACATATATACTGTAGGATCAAGGGCCAGCCTGGAATTTGAAAAGGGAACCAGACAGCGGTGGCGGCAGCTGGGGAGCTCGAATGGATGGTGGTGATCTCTAGCCAACCAGGGGTGAGGCTCAGAGCCAAATGACTGCAGAGACATAAAGCAGGTGTGTGTTTGTGTGTGTGTGTGTGGGGGGGGGGGGGTTGGAACGAAGGGCTGGCTCAGCTCTGGACTCTCTGAGCATCTACAGACAAAGCAGATCAGATCGGAGCGATGAGGCCCTGAGCCTAGGCTGGGCTGGCTCAGCAGGCAACTGAAGTCTGTCCCAGGGGAGTGAGGTCCCCCTGCCCCCAGAGTTCCCAAACCAACCCACCTGCATCCCTCCCATGAGTTCACCCCAGCGGTCCTGAACGTTTGTCTCCTGAGTTTGGGAGCCGCTTCGTATAAAACAATGAGAATTTCTCGCAGTGACTGGTGATGCGCTGAAACATCACCACCGCTTTGTAGGAGCAGACAGGAGCTGAATGAAGATCAATAGGGTTTTCCCCCCTGGAAGTAAATAGCTTCAGACAAGACCTGGGAGTGGCCCGAGGGGCCTTAGAAAACATTAACTTGAGGAATTTCTGCCTCCACTTTCTAGCCCAGCCGCTCCTGTCAGCCCCAGCTTCCCTCCCTGAGCGGGAGTTTAATTCCTTCCTGATGCCTGCCTTGCACTGCGCTAAATAGTCTTTTGACGTCAGGCTGTTCTGGGGTTTTTCAAGATGGTTTATGCAGAGTGAGCCAGGCACCTTGTCCCCACTAGGCCCTTCCGCTTGCATCCCCCTGCCTGGACCACGACAGCTAATTTCATTTGAAAGGACTTTTCAGGGGTCACTCTTCATTCCCTACCCCCTAAGGCTGCTTAGCTGCTTTTAGGATCCTTTGTGGGGCCCATGAGGCTCACTGAGTCACTGCGTTCCCATGAGCACTCTCTGTCCCTGTCCCAGGGAACTAAGTCCACCCCATGGGGGAGGAGGCACAGATGCCCCTGTGGGCACTAGAACACCTCTCCTCTTTGGAGAGGTGCAAGGCTGTGTGCAGAAGAGGCTGCAGGGCTGCTTGGGGTGCTTTTGTACGGGGAGACGTGGTTGTGCTCAACACCTGAGGTCAGGCCTCCTCCACCCTGTAACAAATGGCTGCTGTGCCTCTGCCTCCCACGATTTTGGCCCGAGCCTCACTTTGCTTGCTCAGGACCCTCCAGAGGGAACAGAGAAAGCTGCTGCTCCACTTGGCTGCCCGGAGCAACCCAGGTTCTACCTGGCAACAGAGAGGACTGAAGCCCAGGATCAGGGCTCTTCCTCTCCGGCCAGCACTCAACAGGACCGGCTTGTCTTCCAGAGGCTGGTGTGATGGGGCTGGAGCTTGGGCTGGGCAGATGGGCCGAGGGCCTGAGTGATGCCGATGGGGGCCTTGTGTGAGCTTGTTGGCTTGAGTTGCTCTTCTCCCAGGTGCCGATCCCCAGCAGCAGCACCAGGGGGCAGTGTGCCTGTGCCGAGGTGGCCTTGTCGGCCAAGTCTCCTGCCTGGGACTCCACCTGGGTCTGGAACACTATCAAACTAATAAAACAACAAAAAAACAACACACCGGCCCCGATTTATTTGAGCACTTATTCACTGCCAGGCACTGTGCTAAATCTTTTCACACAATGACTGGTAATGTGGGTGAATAATACATGCTCAATAAATGTAGCTGTTGCATTTTATCCATCATCTTATTTCGTCTTGGCCACCCTGCTGGCATTATTCCCATTCTGCAGATGAGGGAACTAAACTTGGTGAAGTCACTTGCTCAAGAACACAGCCAGTGAGTGGTAGAGGCAGGATAAGAACTCGCCTCTGTCATCCTGACCCCAGATCCAGTGCTTTTAGCTGACTGTGTAGTTGGAGGAGAGAAAACAACGATTTTTACTGGTGCTGAGTGCATTGCCCCACCCCCATGGTTCTGGGTACAGAGTGTGGCCTGGCTGGGCTGTTTCACCTGCTATAGGGGATAGCTGTGTGGGCTGTGTGACATTTAACCCCACCAGCGCCAGGGAGATGTCCTTGCTGGTGGGCCATGTGGCGGATATGCTTCCTTGAGAGGAACAGTGTGGTTGGTCTTTCCCAGCCTTCCTGCCAACACACATTCTTATTCTGACTACACTCCCCCTTGTCCGGCTTTTTTGCACTCTGCCCAGCACTTATCTAAGCCTGAAATAAAGCCTGGACTCGCCCTTGGATGTGGCCAGTTGCCCCGCAGGAATGCCTTTGCCCTCGGGGCTCCAGCTGATCTCAAGGACCGTCAGAGCCTTGAGGGAACTCCAGGGCCTCATGTCTGTGTCTCCCCCTCACCTCCATCCTCATCAGCTGGTGACCCGGCCAGAGAAGGTGGTCGGTGAATTAGCTTTTTGTTCTCCCTTCCTTCTGTTACCTCCTTTGTCTCTCCCCAGCTCCATCCCCTCTTCCCTCCAACAGCCTTTCCAGGCTATTAGGTTTTATGCTCATTTCATTTTTAAGCAAAAGTCACATTCCAACCTTCTAAATAGAGCCTGCCTCGCTAGGAATTGAGTTAGGGGACAATATGAAGTTAAGGCCCTCTGACGCTGGGCCCTGGAGAAAGTATGGGTAGGGTGTAGGGACTTGGGTGCAAGAGCTACCCAATCCACCCTTCCCTATGGGTAAGACCTAACCCTTCTTTCCCACCATGTTCCTTCTTCCAGGGGACACCGGGGAAACTGCACTGCTGAGTCCCTACAGAGGTGACAGATTTAAGACAGGCACAATCAGAGGGATCATGTTATTTTCCAGGGCCTCAATTTCCCCATCTGTAAAATGGGGATGATACTGCCTGCCCCATAGAGTCAAATAGGTATGCTGTCTGTTCAAGAAAGCTTACATGCTGTGCAGAGACCAGCTCTTCTTTTGTTGTGTGAGGAGTCTGACGCGCATGGGGCCGGGACAGTGAGGAGCCAGGCATCTGGGGACAGAATTTCAGGAGGCTGTCGGGTGCCGACCTTACCCTTGCACAGCTGACCAGGAGCGTGAGCGCCTCCCTCGATGCTGTGTCCCTGGGTGCCTCACTGGCCCACACCAGCACCTGTGTTTTCTCATGGAGTCAGTGTTGTCTTCCGATTCTCTTGTGATTCAGAGACAGAATCTTAATTGAGTTGTGACTAGGAGGGACTGGATTGAGGGTGAGAGGGCTGGGTTTGAGAACAACAGGTCCTTCTGAGTTTGCTTTTGTTTCCCATTAGCCACATTTGTCGCCACCGTGCCCAGAGCACCCTGCCCCACCTCGTCCTTCTGTCCTTCCGCTGGAATTACCTCCAGGGTCCACACTGCCTCCTGCTCTAGCCTGGCACTCCCCTCTCCTCAAAGGTCACCGTCCTCTGTCCCTCTCCTTGCTTCCTTTGACCTTTAGACCTTGTTTGCAAATGCTTATTGACCTTGGCTGTAGTTTTGCTTGTGGGAGTCGAGGGCTTTCTCTAATGTGTGTGTCATGCCGTGGAGCTGCCCAGGGATACCCAAACCTACCTCTCCCCCATCACTACTAAGAGGCAGAATGAGTTTTTGGAATGAAATAATGTATTCTATTGATTCTAAGATGGACACGCACACACACTCACACACACACACACACACTTTCACATCTTTGAAACTGGTGTCTCACCCGTCATGTCCGAGTTTACTTGCAGGATTTTCTTGGCACTTCAAAACAACGGTGTGTCTTAGGTTTGGTGAAATGTGGTGGACCTGAGTTGGAGTGTGAGTCTCCTATGTACTTGCTGTGTGACCTTGGGCACGTCACTTCACCTCGGAGCCTCCATTTCATTATCTCTAAGATAGAATTATTAATATTAGATTAATCCATATTCAGCTGTTTTGACCTATAAAAATTTCATATGGTTGAATCTTACAGTGGCATCTTCATCGGGTTAGGGTGAGGATTAAAAGAGATAAAGTATATACAGTTGTTTGCACAGTGACTGATGCTTAATAAATGTTAGGAGAAGAGGATTCCCCAACAGTGGAGGCCATGACGCCACCATCAGACTGAGCTCTGAGGCTGTCCGCTTCTCATGTACCCTCCGCCTTGTGTCAACCCTCGTGCTCAATACTCCGTGCAGCTCAATGCGCGACCTCTGCCCACTCCCCACATACCCACGTGCCTGCAGTGGAATTAGCCTGTGACAGCTATCCACCGTGCTGGGGAGCAGGGGTGGTGCCCTTCCCAGGAGGCTGCTGCGTGCCAGCTCCCAGACTCCTTTGGCCTTCTCACACACCTGCAGCCACAGGGTGCTGGTTCTTCCCTACGTTTGCAGTGTTTTCACCAAAATGCATTTTGCATGTATCCAGAGGCTGGAAGATTCTGGTTGTGGGATGCTCTTGAGGGACTGGTCCAGGGAGTCCTGACCAGTCCTTGGATGGGGAGTCCAGTGTTGCTTCCTGGGCAGGCAGTAGGTGCAGCTCAGAGAGGGTCTGCAGCGGGAGGCAGGACCACAGCCGACAGACACTGCTGGCTCCTCTGGAGACGCCAGGTAATGAGGCTGCGGCAAAAGCTGGGGAGGAGAGAGCCCCACAGTGAGCATTCAGATGGGAGAAAACGAGATGGAGTGAGATGGGGGGGGGGCAGGGCAGCTTCAACTCCAAATCCTTTGGTTCCATGCTGAATGGTGGTTAAGAAAGGCAGAGGGGAAAAGAGGAATGAGAAGGAGCTAAGATTCTAGTTTGTGTGAAGAGGGTTCCAATCCATAGGAGACAATTAAGTCTTGCACTATTAAAGGGGTTGATGCAGACAGGCTGCCAATGGAAGGGGGGCATACAGTTCTCAGAACAACTGCAGAGATGAGCTCTTTAAAGATGGGACCAAGGGAGACTTCTGCAAAGCCTTCCTGCATCTGCTTTGCAGAACTGAAATATGCTGTTCCGAAAAGCCTGCCCAATAGGGTGGAAAAGCAGGAGCAGCAGCCATGGACTTCCCAGGGCTCCAGGCATCACATTTTCCATCTGTGGTGAAGACTCACAGAATCCAGGCTGAAAGGAACCCCAGGGGTCATTCCAGGCCTCTGGCTCTCAACCATTAGCATGCATAAGAATCACTTGGAGCGTTCAGTGAAAAGACAGATTGCTGGGCCCCACGCTCACAAATTCTGATTCAGTGAGTCCGGAGCAAGGCCCGAGAATGTGCATTTAAAAATTTTTTTTATCCTCACCTGAGAACATTTTTGCATTAATCTTCACATGGAACAGGAGGGAGAGAGGGAGGAAGAGAGAGAGAGAAACATGGACATGAGAGAGACACATCGACTGATTGCCACCCACATGACCCCAACTGGGGCCGGGGAAAAACTGCAACCGAGGTACATGCCCTTAGCAGAAACCAAACCTGGGACTCTCTGGTCCGCGGGCTGACGCTCTAACCACTGAGCCAGACCGGCCAGGGCCTGAGAATGTGCATTTTTACAGGTTCTCAGATAATGCTGATGCTGTTTATCTGAGGACCACATTTGAGAACCAGTGTTCTGAGTCACAGGGGGACCCCCTCAGTCGGTGCATATCCTGTCTCTGATTGAACACCGTCTGTAACAGGAAGCTCACCACTTTTTGACCTTGCTTTGTCCCTGGTTGCAAATGTTTTGGCCCCCTCCAATCTTTGCTGCAGATTTTGCCCTCAAACGTGTCCCCCTGCAGTTCCAGGAAAGGCAGTATAACTTGGTCATTGAAAAATGTAGGTTCTAAAGTCCATCTGTCTGACTTTAAACCCTTATTCCCTCCCTCCAGGCTCTGTCCCTTTGGGTAAGTCACTGAACTTCTCTAAGCTTAGATTTCTTCATCTGTAAAATGGGGATAATAATAGGTTTGATCTCATGGAATCATTGTGAGAATTAGTATACTTGAAACAAAAGAAGCTCTTAATACATTTTAGCAATCTGGCATTGTGGGTAAGTTCGCAGGTTCTGGAATCTAACGGCCCGAGTTTGAAAGCTGCCTCCATCACTTCTCAAATTACTTAATTTTGCAAAATAACAGTACCTGCCTCACAGGATTTTTGTAAGGATTAAATGAATTAATACATGTAAGGTGTTTAGACCACAGCCATGTAAGCACTCAACAAATGTTACCTATTCCTCTTACAATTGTCATCGCCCTGCCCACTGACTGTGGCTTGGATTTGCTCTCTGCCCCACGATGCAGCCCTACAGAAATGTAAAGGCTTTTTTTTCGGATTAAAGATGCCCGATGCTTCTGGCATGATGTCGAGAGCTAATCATAGTACTGCTTGTGTATTGAAACCAGTAAGCTCATCACCTCCTCAGATCTCAGTTTTGGTGTCTAGTTATACGGCCCCAGATTATCTTAGCCTTTGCAGCAGCCATTCACTCTGCTGTTTAGGCTGGGCTGGTAGTCTCATGAGATCACTAGGTTTTCCACAGGCATCACTGCTGATCTATAACTTCTCTCATCCTCTCTTTGGCAGCTGATCTTTGGAGCCTAAAGGCAGGACCTGTCATTTATCCCTAGTAAATCCTATTATTGAACCCTCGGGCAGTTAGTCTTCTCTTTGTTTCCGGAGTACCAAAGCCTGCCCCATCTCTCCATCCTTGGGAGGTAGGCATGGATTCCAGCCTCTTCTTCCTCCCTGGCCTCCCTCTGAGGGTCTGTTGTAAAGAGGCCAGGTGGTATTGGCCTGCAGTATGGTTGGGTTTGGGAACCACTGCTCTGGACAGTGATGCTTCCATGGTCCCTCTCTGTGGTCCGGCATGCTTCATGCCATCTGAGCCTGGGATGAACACGTCTTCCCTCCCTTCAGCTCTGTTTGCCATCAGTACGTTAGGAAGGAAATGACCAATGTCAGAGTCTGTCGGCTTTATGCAGTGGTCTTGGGTCCAGTACCTTATGCTTGAACCAGCTTCGAAACCCCATTGGCTTCCTCATGCTCTCAGGCCCTGCACGACCCCTGCCCTGATCGGCGTCTCCAGACTCACACACTGCTCCTTTCTGCCTCATACAACCTCTCCGCTCCACTGTACTGAGCATCCACGTCCCAGAAGGCACTACGCCTTCCCTCACACTCTGTGCCAACTTCTCGTTATCCCTCAGGTCTCAGCAAACGTGCCTTTTCCTCCAAGAAGCATTTCTTGACTCCCACCTCCTTCTGTGAGTCTCTGAACTTCCCTGTGATAGCACTTGTTGTGCTGTAAGTCTCAGTTACCTTAGACATCAGCACTGTACAAGCACGGGCCATAGCTGATGAGTCACCGCTTGTCCAGTGCATCTAGCACTGTGCGCGGCACATAGTAGGTGGTTATTGACTATTTGTTGAATAAATGAAGGCATTGATGAATACAGTCATTTGAATACAAGGCAATCTAACTACCCTCGCATTCAGCTCAACACGTTTTCCATGTTGTCAACAGGATTGCATGGAAGACATTGTTAGTGTCTTGGATGAAGTCTGTGCCCTAATGGTGTCCATGGTGTTCTTCTGATACATCAAATCCAGCACCCTCTATGCTAAGACCTCTTCCATGTAGACCATTGGGAATAACTGGAGTATTTAGGGCAGTGGGCCCATCTTTCTCAGGCCTAGGATTGGTCTTTACATTTAGTGTCTGGTTCATCTTGAGAGTCTCCTCTTGAGAGAGACAAAAGCTGTCTACTTCAAGGAAACACTGGGCTCCACCTGCCTTTTCTGGTCTCACCCCACCCCTTGTTCCCGCTCACCCCTTGGCATCTCTGCTGCTCATTCTGGGAGCTGAACCAAGGAGGGGAACATCTGCCATTCCTTCCTTAATAGGCTGGTCACTCAGGATAGCTGCCTGGCAGAACTGTAGCTGTATCACTGAGCTGCCACCAGTCACGGGACAGGCCTCCTCTCTTCCTGTCTTCACCATTATCACCGGATCCTGATAGGATGTGTAGGCCACAGGTCTACATGACAGCTTTATGGAAAGCCAGGTTGACAGTTAACCTGGAGAGTCAGGCTGAATGGATAGTCAGCCTGGGCCATTCAGCCCTGGGAGCATCCCCATCATCCAGCCTTGGTTCTGGGGAGTGTGAACGTGTGCACATGTATGTGTTTGCGTACTTGTAAGAGGCCACCAGTTGGAGGTTTGCTTCCCTAACACAGGCTTCCAACAGCCATTCTTTATCCCCAGTTTGCTGAGTGACTATAGTGACTTTCTTTTGGGTCAGTGGAGAAACTGTAGGAATCGAGTGATGGTCCCCATTCCTGACTGACTGTGCTGATCTGTGTGCCGTATTAGTGTAGCTGAGGGCGAGGGGGGACAGGTTTGCAGCGGAGCCTCCTGAACATGACAGGACTGGGATCTCCCCTGAGGCCAGGCCTCCCCTGTCTTGCTTTCCTCCCCAAGGAAACAGATGACACATTATAAGCAGAAAGAGCCTGTTGCCTACATGGCCATTTTTCCTGCCCAGTTTAATAGAGGTGACAGCCGTCTATTTTACTTGTCTTGTAACATCGAATCAGTAAATAAAATATGGGTGAACACGCAGGTTTAGCTGAATTATGGCTGGTCCATGGGGACTGAGGGCTGGGGAAGAGTTGAGCAGAAATTGAATTCCCGGCTTCTTGCAAGAGAAGCTGAGCCTTGTGTGTTTCTTTGGATCCAGAAAACCTTTCCGTGCTGGAGGAGGCCAGGCAAGGTCATCCTGTGTGACCGTCTCTGAGCCCATGGAAGAACACAAGCAGAGGAACCCCAGATGTTGGAGCTCAGGAATACATTACCTGTCTCCAGTCTTTTCTTCCACAGATTGGGGTACGGAGGACTGAAAAGGGGGAATGACTGGAGCCACACACCCTGATGAGCCATGGGAAATATCAGATGAAAACATGGGGCTCTGACTCCCAGTCTATTAAGAAAATCCCATCCACTTCCCTATTACACACACACACAAACACACACACACACACACACACACACACACACACACGTTTGAATCTTTAAATATGCAATCTTAAAAAAGATAAGGAGACTAGGTTTTTCCACTGTGGCAAAACAGACTTATAAAACCTTTTTTTCACATTGAGGAAGAAATACAAATCAGATTCACACGTGTTTATAAAAGCTCATAGATGATGATACACCCTGTGTGGTTCTACGAGAGGCAGGGAAATTAAGGTTCACCCTCAACCTCTAAGTTCAGCACCACGGAGAGCAGCCTGGCCTGGGGCAGGGAGTGGGCGCCAACGCAGGCCAACTTTTCTAGTAATGGGGTTACTGTCAGGTCTTGCTAAACAGGCCTTCTTTCCCCAGTGCTGTTTCTCTTGGACTCCGGTGTTTAACAGGCACACAGTAGGCTAGTAAAAACTTTTATGTGTGGTCGTTCGAACTGAGTAACTCCCAGAAAAAGAAGTGAATGGATAGAATTTTCTCCCTGTTCCTCCCCACATACATTGTTCTTAAACCTTTTGTGCCTGGTACGGCTTGTCTGCTAGGGAGCAGAAGCAGACGACAAAACGAGCGAGCATTCCATTGTCAAATACCACCCCTGGTACCAAGCGTCTTTGCTCAGCATGTCAGCGTCATCTTTCACATTGCATTTGGTAAGGAGGCTTGTGTTATCTGTTTTCATCCTGCTTAATGTGATTTCTTAAAAGTATTTTGTGTGGTATTATTTCTTGAGTTGTAGAGCCCTGCATACCTGTAATAGAGCTGTATTTTCTGCTAGTAGTAAATAAATTTACTTTTTGTTCGGGAAATGGGAATTAAATGTATCATCGCTCTGTGGCATTCCCCAAAGAACCCAGCAGTGCCAGGTGCTCCACCACCTGGATGTGTCTGAGAAGCCTTGTGATTGGACGGGGCATTGACAAAGGTCTCTCCCAGACAGGAAAGTGACTTGAGCAAGCCTCCGAGAAAAGGGGAGCTTTTGTCCATCACTGGGGTACTGAGAGTTGGCTGGGACACCAGCATTAGAAGCCAAAGGGCATAGGAGGCTAAGAGTCTTAGAATAAGAGTTGGAGGAATTGTCTCTTTGCTCTGAACAAGGAGTGAGATTTACGTGAGTGGGCTCCAGGGGTTTGGGAGGTAAGATGGCACCTTGAAGTCTCACAGCAGCTAGAAAGATCTGAAATGGGCAGGGAGGCAGTGGGCCTACAAAGTACGATAGTCCAGGGGCCCTGGCTTGAGACAGCTCAGTAAGAGGGGGCTGGGGTTTTTGCTGCTCCCACTTGGATTCACAGAATCAGATAAATCTGCTTTGGAAATGTGGCTATTTTTATGGTGCTTGTAATTGTTTGTTTCCTGTCTTTTTCACGTGGACTCTGGACTGACTCATTGAGTCACTGAACATTTTTGGAGCGTCCACTCTGTGTACTGTGAGTACATAGAGCAGGGGATGGCGGGGGCCCAGGGGGGTGGAGCAGTATTCCTGGACCTGCTGGCATCTGAATGGCCTCGTGGTTGGTGCGAGTAGGTGGCCTGCAGGGATCGCTCTGGTTTCTTGAACATTCATTTAGGTACACACAGTTCAGACTGGGGCCCTGCACTTGGCTCTTCCTTGTCCTCCTGTGGGCTGGGAGGCTCAGAGAGCAGAGACACACTGAAAATCACCCAGTACGACCTCAGCGCTTCCCTTTCACCCTTCACTCCGCCCTCCTCCTTCCCCTTGCTCCTTCCCAGTTGTTCTGTTCCTGATACTGTTCTGAGAATTCTTTCTCTTCTGACCTGTCACGCCCTCCTCCAGCCCACTCCGAGTTCACGTTGGCCATTTCTCTGTCTCCTGGCAGAACTGGACCTTAACATTTCTGGATGGCGCGGGTGTGAGGAGGAAGGGGACAGCCAGGCGCAGGGGTTAGTATCCAGGTTTCAAGTCTCTGAAGGATGCGAATCTGTCTCCTGGGTGAGAAAGTTCTTCTTTCTGGCTCGTTCAGACTCTTCCCGCTGCCGTGTAAATCTGTCTCGTCCACGACCCGACATGGCTGCGGAGTTCGGGAGGGAACCGCGAGATTGGAAGCCAGTAGCTTCAGGGACTTTTCTTTCTGGGGCTGCAGCAAAGAAGCTCTCAGACAATTAAACTGAAACGGCTACAATTTGCTCACAAGGCCTTGGACAGATTTATAATATTTTCTTTTTCAAAAAAATTGGAACTTTTTTCATGGAGACAATGACTTATGGAATAATCAATTTCTTTATCTACCTAATACATTGGAGTGATTCGTCAGTGAGGGTATCAATCTCTCCCGGAGGCCAGGGAGGGCAGACAGCCTTGGGGCCTGACTCACCCGGGGGAAGGTGGCTTTTTCTGAAGCTGCTTGGAGTCCAGACCTGGATCTAAGGCCCGTGATAAGGAGGGTCTGGGGCCCCTGCAGCCTCACTCTTTGAGCAGACATGCTAATGCTTTCTCCTCATCAGTCTCAGCCCCACCCGGAGAGAACAAGATGCAACGCATGTCGTCCCCATTGTACAGGTGCGGAGACCAAGTTCCCGAGAGGATGCTCCAAGACCAGAGCTTCGAGACGAAGGCAAGAGTGGTCATCTCTCAATCGCTGAGGGCTGCAGCATCGAAGGGGGAGCAAACCTGGTTTTAGAGGTCCCAGTAATGAGAATCGGGCCAGCGGGTCATGGCCCAAGCAGGCAGTATTTGATTCAACACAAGCTCTCTCATATTCAGTGCTGTTGGAAGATAAAATAAGATACCTTGGGGAGTAGTGAGACTCCTGTTACAGGAGATATTCAAGAACAGATTGGCTAGGGATGTTCCAGATGGGCTCTGGTTTGCTTTTGCTGTGGTATTCTAGGTATCCCAGCTGTGCAGCTAGAGATGCTATCAAAGCCGGGCTTTCTGAGTTCCCCGAAGGCCAGGGCTGTGCCTGCTGCATGTTACACAGCCTCCGTGAAGGCTGAGCTCAACGTGGTGGTTGTAAGGAACACTCTTACCAGGCTCTTCCCTGCACGTCTCCTGCGGCACGTCAACCCTTGGCAGTGCCCGTGGGTCAGGAAGGAGACTGGGGCCTGCAGCCAGGTCCAAAGAGGCCCTGACGTCACTATTTTGAGCAGTAGAATGCCAAATATGCTGACATGCCAGATTCACTTAATGTCCACCTCTCTCTGATGCCTGATTACCTTTGTTTGCAGATGTAGAAACTGATGTCTAGAGAAGGTGGGTGGTGCAAGGTCATGCAGCTGGTCAGGGTGGAGCTGTATCCACTCATTCACACAGGCAGTTGTTTACTCGGCGAGACTTGACTGAGCACCTGCTGTGCCAGCCCTGTGCCAGGCGCTGGGACTATGAGGGTGAGCAGGATGGACATGATTCTTGCCCTCTTGCAGCTTGCTATCTGGCAGAAAGACATCAAAGAGGCAGCGCACGTTCAGAGTGGGTTTCCGAAGGGAGGCGCAGCATGCCAGGGAACACCAGCAAAGGCTTCCCTGGGGAAGTCCGTTTGGGCTGAGACCCGAGAGACAGGTAGCACCGGGGAGAAGCGAGGGATGTGTTCTAGGTAGGGGGAACAGTGCACACAAATGTCCAAGGGGCAGCCAGTTGTGTTTAGCTGAACCTCATAAACTACCAGCTTTGGAGGTCAAACATAGTCAAATATCAATTTCATGTTCACACTAGGGTTCAAAAAACTCAGCGAAGTCCAGTGTGAATGTAGTGAACAGAAAGGAATGTGGAAAAATAAGGCCTGAGTAGTGGGCCTTGTGGAAGGCTGTATATGCCAAGGTAAGGAGGCTGGACTTCATCTCAAGGGCACTAGGGAGCCATTGAGGACTACGTGAAGGGGAGAACATAACCAGATTTGTATCTGTGAGAAGTTGTCCTGGTGTCTGTGTGATGTGACTACAGGGGGGCCAAGTGGAGGCTGGGAGGCCACCAGCCAGCTGTTTCAGTAGTTCAGAGAAAGGGGAGGGCGGTGTGGAGACTGAATGGAGGAATGGAGAGACCACGTTTCCTGACTCCGGGTCCAGGGCTCTCTGCAGAAGCCTGGCAGCCCCCTTTGCCCTGGACCTGAGCACTGGGGGCCAGGCCATGACACACACAGGTGTTTCCAGTGTTGGAAACACGTCTCTGTTTGGCGAGACCTCCATCGGTGAATGCCACATTGGCTGTCGGCAAGCTCGGCGGGGCCTCCAGCACCATCTCATGGTTCCCTGGTTTGACCAGAAAACCCTAGGTGTGTCCTGTTTCCTGGCACCCAAGGCGGTGAGCCTCCTCAGGTCGTGGCTGCTCCCCTCACCACCTCCTCCAGCAGACCCAGCAGGCGGATAGGTCCTGGATGTCTGGCTGTCCATCCAGGCCTTCTGCAAGTCCCAGATCCCACTGACTGCCTGGTTGGGAGGCTCAGGAAAGGGGCTCTATTCTCAGCTTTTCCCTTAGAAGTCTCCAAAGGGTCAGGAGCTTCCCTGTGGTTGAAAACCCTTTGCCCACTGAGGGTGGTGCCGCCCCTTCTCCTTGGCAGATGTGGTGGGAGGAGGGAAACCTCAGTCTGGAGGCTGGGTGCAGGGTCACTGATCCCTACCACGGCTGCACATGGTGGGTGGGAGGGGCAGCCCCACGCAGATCTGCTGGGCTGTGCTTCCCTTTAGCTTCAGTTCCTGGCACCCTGTGAACACAATATGACTACATTCATGAGAATATCAGCAGAGATCCCTTGAAGGCTTACAGTGTGTCAGACACTGTGTTAAGCATCTTCCAGACATTCAGCTACTTAATCCAACAAACCGAAGAGGTAGGGACTTTGTCTCCACTTTGTAGATGAGGACGCCGAGAACCTAGGGTAACACACACAGAGAAAGCGCTCCACAGATGTGAGCTTATAGCATCATCGTCGTCATCATGATTGCTGTTGTCAATAAAGGATGCAAAGGCCTACCACAGTGCCTGGCGCACAGTAGGTGCTCAGGGGTATTTGTTGAATCCGTTTATGCAGATTTGGACAGAAAGTGGGGTGAGCGGACTGGGTCCAGAATCAGCTTGGGGTAGAGCTCTTCCCAGCTCTCTCCATCCCTGAGGATCGCTGCTTACCCTGTCCGCCCCTTCGCTCTCTCGTGCTGCTTGTCTGTCCTCCATTCCTCTAGCCAGGGCCCCTGGATTCTCTGGCTTCCCTGGGAGGGGTGCCTTTTCCTGGCAGCTGCAAGGAATGCAGGAACAACCCCCAGTGCCTGCTCTCTGGGGGTGGGCGGAGGGCAGTTGGCAAGACCCCAGTCCTTCAGGACTTCACATTGGGTTGGCTCCGCCCAGTCCTCAGCCATTAGCAGACCCCTTCCTCGCCCTGCCCAGCCGGTACTCGGCATGAGCCACTTCACGTACAAAACTATGATCAGCTCAAGGCAGGTGCTGTAGAGCTGTTTCTGACCCCTGTGCTTTTGCATTCTGTGCCTCCCACCTGGAATGGCCTCTCTTCTCTGGCCTCCTCTTGAATTTCTTCTTGCTCATGCATCATGTCCTATTACAAGTCTCACCTCCTCCAGGAAGCCTCCTCTGCTGCACCAGGCAGTAGATCATGACCTTCTCAAGCCTCCCTGGAGCCTCAGAGCACTTCTCATTGGTGCAAAAATAATTCCCTTCCCCCTACTCTTTCTCATGGCCCCAGAGCTCACAACATTGAAGCTTACAGACCGCTTGCTTTTTGCCTCAGACTGTTGTTTATTTTGTTTTTAAAACAGCAACATCAGCCCTGACTGGTTTGGCTCAGCGGTTGGAGCATCAGCCTGCGGACCAGAGAGTTCCAGGTTCAATTCCCACTAGGCCCTAGCAGCTAAGGGCACGTACCAAAAAAAACAAAAAAAAACCCCAGCAACATCAGCCTGGCCAGTTTTTTTTTTTTTCCCTCACCCGAGGATATTTTTCCATTTTTTTTTTTTGTACAGATAGAGTGGGAGGGAGAGAGAGGAAGGGAGAGAGAGAGAGAAACATTGACGTGAAGGGACACATCGAGTGGCTGCCACCCACATGACCAACCAGGGCCAGTTTTGCCAAGCGGTTAGAGCATCAGCCCGCGGACCGGAGACCTGGGTTCGGTTCCCACTAAGGGCACGTACTTCGGTTGCAGTTTGTCCCCAGCCTTGGTTGGGGTCATGTGGATGGCAACCAGTCAATATGTCTCTCTCACATTGATGTTTCTCCCCCCACACTCCTCACACCCCCGCTCTCTCTCCTGTCTGTCTGAGGATAAATGCAAAAATGTCCTCAGGTGAGGATTAAAAAAAAAAAAAAACAGCAGCAAAAAAGGCTGTTTACTTTTTTGAGTAAAACAAACTCCTTAGCCTAAAATTCAAGAAATTCTCTTTCTGAACTCTATTTCTAGTCTCTGTCCCCACATTAATTTAATTTTAAGTTGAATTCTTTTTTTAAGGTCAGTTAGCCAACACTAGAACATTGGGATGTTTTATATCAAATTTGGATTCCCAGCTTCTTTTGCCACATTCCCACATGCCACAGGCCCCACCCTGCCCTATGGTGCACCTCCTGTGTCAGGGCCATTTGCTGTTATGCACGTGCTGTTTCTCTTGCAGCAGAGTTAAGAGGGGAAAGTAAAATGTTTTGTTGCCTGTATTTTCATGATCGGGAGTAAACAAGAGACCTATTTGTTTCAAATGTTTTTCTGTCACTGGTCTGGCCTCACTGTGGGGTTCCTGTTGGCTCCCTTGGGCACGGAGTCCCTGTCCCCACATGGACCGGGAGCCTCTCAAAGGCAAGGACTTTATCTCATTCCTGTTTCCCATGATAGTAACACCTATTTGCCATTGATGCCTTTTCCGTCTCATTTAACCCTCACAATACCCCTAAGGTGGGTGCAGTTATTCCCATTTCCAGATGAGGGGCGTAGCCCTGGTAGAGTGAAGGCACCACGGATTTGAACGCCAGTCTGCCTGGCCCCAGCTCAGTTCCTGCAGCTTCCCCACGCCAGGCCCACAGCAGGCAGTTAGTAAGTGCCCCTCAAATCACAGTGAATTCCAGAGCCCCAGGCGGGGTGGAGCCAGGTTGGGACACCCCTCCCCCACCCCGGAGCAGGCAGTGGCTTGTTTAGCATGCTCTTGGTTCTTGGTTCTTCCTGGCTCCGAGCTGCCCTGCCGCGAGCGTGTCTCTAGGGCGGCATTACCCAGAGTGAGGTTCACGTGTGCCCGGTGGGCGGACACTCTGCTGCGAGCCCCTTCACGTGCCGTGTCTCGGAGGCACCAGGACAGTGCAGGCATCAGAGCTCTCGGGAGCCTTTAACAGCCTCTGTCCTGTTCGCTCCCTGCAGTGGTCGCGGGCCCATCACTGGACCACACAGTCCCAGCCACTAATTGGGCCTGAGCAATGAGCCACACAGACACCATCCTTCCCCACCCCCTCCCGGCTCCAAGAAGGCTTTGCAAAGCTGCTGCTGCTGCTTGCTGGGGGTGGGGAGGGGAGTGGAGGGGCCCTGTCCCTGCCCAGGAAGGTGTGAGGTGCTGGGCACCCTCACCCTGGCTAGGCTATGGGTGGGTGGCACCTACAGTGTGTGTGTGGGCTGCCTGGTGTCAGGAGTCCGCGATGGGCACTGTCAGGAGGGGGCTACAGGAGGAAGATATAGCAAAGGAGGCGCCAGCTTCCTGCCTAGGAGAGTGTTTGTAGATTCAGCCTCCCCAGACCCTGAGATGTCATTGTCCCACAGCCCCTTGGAGCCAGGTGGCAGTGGGAAGCTTCAGATGAATTTGGGAGATGTTTTCCTTGAAGAACCTCTAGCTTTCTATGTGAGCAGATTAAGTTCTGGGCCAAATGAGGGCTCCTGCTTTCTGGGTATTCGGGGCTGGCTTTGGGTGTATGGGTTATTCCCAAATCCAGACTCAGCGGTCCCGAGACTAACCTGTTTCCATTTTGAGATTCCAGACATCTGGCCTTCCTGGGCCTGGAGGCGGGTCCCTTCCCGGGGACAGAGTATCCTTGGTGACGGTGTTGGATGTCACAGCTGGGATGAGGAGTGAGTGGCTTACACCTGACACCACCTGGGAGGGTGCCCGAGCCCCCTGGGCGCACAGTTCAGGGCCACATCCCTGCTGAGCTCAGGCCCGCCCAGTGGGAACGGCAAGGTTTCCACTTCATGAAAATGACAGTGGCCCTGGAGGTCAGACTGGGGGCTCAGCTTCTGTGAAAGTCTGTCTGAGTGACCTTCATTCTTTCCAGCCGCAGGAAGTCACACTGGGGTCATGGGTCGCACCCATGGGTCAGCAGGTCTGGTTTCTCCATCTCCTGGGTGCTTAGAACCAGAGGAGGAGAGAGGAGCATGAAACACCCGCCCTCCTCAGGCTCAGGGCTCCCTGTGCCAGCTCCAGGTGACTTTCCAGTGCTGTTCAGGAGAAAGCAGGGGGCCCCCTTGCTGGGCCAGACTGCCGCCCCTCCAGGGTTTGATTAGAGACCCTCCCAGAATCCCTGCTCTCTGTCCCATGGGGTCTCTGCCTTAGCACATGTCTCAGGGACTGGGGGCTTCTCCTCTGTCTCCCCCACCGGGCAGACAGCACGACATTTCCTCGTCTCAGCCCCGGAGACAGGCTCCTACTTAACGCAAACAGGCAGAAAGAGAACTAACAGGGAAAGCTAGGAAAAAACTGTAGCCAGTGTTTTCTAAGCACGTCTGTGTATTCATTCTCTGATCCTCACACCCACTCTGAGAGATGGTGAGGTATCCCCACTTTGCAGATGAAGACGTCGTGGCCCTGAGGCCACGCGGCCAGTAGGTGGCGGAGCCTGGATTCCAGTCTGGAGGTCGGGCCTGAGCTCGGGCCCCAACCATATCACTACAGCAGGGTTCCACACACTTAGAGAAAACCTACATGATTGTTGAGTATAATTTCCCCGGATTTCTGAACCTGGAGTCCTGATGGAATCTGGGCAGGAGTTTCCTGGGCTTCAGGCTCCATTGCTGCAGAGAGGGGAAGAGGATGGTTAGGCTCTATTTCGACGCCATTGTTTTAACCCCAGAATGAACCAGTGTGGGTGAATTCTTATTGAGAGAGAAAGCGCCGTCAGAAGCAGCAAGCCCTGAATGCACACACGCAGAGACTGAACGGTCCCGGCGGTGGGATGAGCAAGGGCCTGGCGGGCTCACAATATCTGCACAGTCAAAACGCAGGTTCCGACGTCCTAGACAGCCACTCGGAATCACTTCGCCATGGTCCCCGCCCACGTGTCTGGCCTCCTGCCTATCCACCTTCTCAGCAGGGAGGCCACTGGGTGTGGTTTATCTTCTGCTGGTGGACGGGCACCATATGTGAGATACTTCAGGTTGTACCAGCCTGGCACAGAGCGGGGCTCAGGGGTTACCGGATGGGGTTTTCCTGGAGGAACCCGGTCCTGCAGTGTAATCCGTGTGCAGCGATGTCTGGGACGCTGGCAGAAGGGGGCTGTAGATGGAGCACACCCACCCCGCTGGCTCCCAGGAGCTGGCGTGCAGTTCATCATGCCCGACTCCCTTCTCCTCTCCCTCCCTCCCCTCCCCCTTCTTTCATTCCTTCAGCAAACGCTGGTTGAGCAACGACTATGTGTCAGCACCTGCTGTAGTACTGGGTGCTGGGTACCAGGTAATGACCAAAGAAACGAGAGTCCTTCTTCATGGGATTTTGTCTGCGCTACTTAGGGTAACAAACAATCGAGAGAAAAGAAACAAGACAATAAATAGTTACTAATCACAGCAAATGCTGTGCATGGAAATAATGGAGGGACCACTCTTTGGTTTGGGCACAGGGAGGACCTCTCTGGGGAGGTGGCGTTTAGGCCTGAAGAATGAGAGGAATCTACCACCGGAACAGCGCTGGAGGGAGGTTCCAGGTAGAGGGGACTGTGTGTGTGATGGCCTTGAGGTGGGAACAAGCAGGGGATAGTCCAAGGCCAGAGAGAAGGACCTCGGTGTGCAGGCAGGTGGGGCAGACATTAGATGAGGCTGGGGAGGTGGTTTCCCAAGGCCCTGTTCTGGTGTGTTCTCCGGGCTGTCCTGAGCTGGCCAGGTTCTGGTCCGAGGCACACACCAATCTTGTACCATGGACCATTGGCTCCTCTGCCCTTTGCCAGGATTCAGGGCTCAGCCTCCTTCTCCCTTCTCTGCATCCTTCCATGAAGATGCTCATGCTGAGTAGTGCCCCCTCCCAGCAAGGGGCCTCACCCAAGCCTCTCCTTAGCATGTGCCTGATGCCCTGGTAGAGGGGCTCTCTGCAGGGGAGGGGCTGCTATTCCAGGGAGACTTACTTTTCCAGACAAATCCCCAGCATCCAGGTGTGTGAACCCAAGGAGGCATAAAGGTGCCGAATCATTTTAGGGGCAGGTGAGGAGCTAAGCAGCCAAGGTTCTGATTGCCCCTTCCATGAAGTGTGTGCCTGAGTTTGTACCTATACATGGCTCACACATCTGGAGGAAGAGTACACACTCTGCCAGGCACCCAGCTGTTTCAAGGGTGGGACACCAGGCCATCTGGTTCAACCCACTGTGAGTTACTCACATTGTGCTCATGACCAGGTCCAGGCGAGGCATCTTGGGGGACTCTAGGAAGAGAGACCATGTCCAGCCATGGAGTGGTCTTTGGAATGTCAAGTGCATTCACACACGTCCTTCAGTGCAGACGAGACAGGCCTGGGGCATCCCGAATTGCACATAAAGAAACTGAGGCTCCGCGAGACCAAGTCACGCATTCAAAAGCACGCAAGTAGGAGCTGGGTCACGAGAGTCCTGAAGTGAGACCTGCATGTGAATCATTCCTTCACCTTCCAGTCGCGTCGCGACCTTGGGAACACATCGCCAGCCTGATTTTTCTCATCTGAAAATATGGAGGAGTCTGGTGTGTGTCCAAGCACTTAGCTCGGGGCATGGTCAAGAGCAGGTGCTTCGTGAGTGGACAGCTCCATTTCCTGGCATCTGCCACCCCACCACCTTTACCCTGCCTGCAGGACTTCAGGTTCATTGCTGTGACCTTGCACAGAAGCCTATCGCTATTTGCTGCCAGGTAGACGGAACATCTGGAAGATTGGCCCCTCTTTTCTTTCTCCGTCCCAATGTTTCAGTGTCATGAAGATAAAGCCACAGAGATGTAACTGTCAGGGCCCGGTTCCCGGAAGGCCATAAAACACGGCTGATTCGGCCTGGCCCCGCTCGCCACGATCCAGTAAAGTGCTCCGCGCATCCAACACATGGTTATTTTTTCACAAAATCGCTGAACTAGCCATGTTCGCTGTATTGATCAATAAATTACTTTGATGAAAACTCAATAGGCATTGGCCCCCTGGCACTCATTCCCACACAAAGGGAGACTTTTACACTTTTTACATCTCAGAATCCTTGGTGCCATTTCCCGTCCCATTTTTCTTCTCCGTGTACCACTCCAGGGGCGCTGCCCAGGACGGAGCCTGTCTGGATGGGACTTGGGTGTCTGGGACTGCGGCCAGGGCTCCGGCCCAGGCCGTGGGGGTGCCCTCAGAGGAGAGTTGATTCATCTCCTCAGGCCTCAAAGGACAGTTTTGCTTTTCGGGGCACACTAGCCCCACAGCCACCACTGTTCATGGGCATCCTCCTCGGTCTCTGAAACCATCATTAGGAGTCCTGCTGGGGGGATGGCAGCCAGTTACAGCACCAGACTCCCTGCTGGGAGGAATGAGGAGCCAGAATAGTCCCGTGGTCTTCTCTTAAATCCATTCATTCATTCATTCATTCATTCATTCATTCATTCATTCGACTGTTTTTGAGCCCCTGCTGTGTGCTGGGAGCTTTCCATGGGTAAACTTATTTTTATTTTTATTTTTTTACCCTCACCCAAGGACATTTTTTTTTTTTTTTTTTTGCATTTATCTTCAGATAGAGTGAGAGGGAAGGGGAGAGAGAAAGAGAGAGAGAGAAACATCAATGTGAGAGAGACACATCGACTGGCTGCCATCCACACAACCCCAAATGGAGATGGGGACAAACTGCAACCGAGGTACGTGCCCTTAGTGGGAGCTGAACCCAGGTCTCTCTGGACTGCGGCCGATGCTCTAACCGCTGAGCCAAACCGGCCAGGGCTCCATGGGTAAACTTACTCGATGCCATGTTTGAAGTTAACTTTTCAGCCCCTTCGGCACAGCATCCTGCGTCGCCTGCTCAGAAAAGGCAGGTGCTGTGTTGAATGAAGCAGCAGAGCCGGTTATGAGTCTAGACATCGGGGCCTCTGCCTGGGTCCCAATCCTGGCTCTTGACCTTCTGAACTTCTCTGTGCTTGTTTCTCTGTCTGTAACATGGGGATGGAAAAGGGTCGTAGAACAGATTGAATTACTGTGGATAAGCACCGCGTGCCTGGCATGAGCAAGTATCATGTTAGCACTGACTGCCTTTAGCTGGCCAGGATCGAATGAGCCGCTATGTGTAATGCGCATAGAACAGAGCCTGATACATAGAGCTCAGCTCTTACAAGCTAGTGTCGTCCTTGTCTCACCAATGTAATCCTCACAACAGTGATGTGAAGCAAAATCTATTAGTCTTTTCATTTAATAGACGAGCAAACTGAGGTCAAGCAGATCACCTCGGGTCTCAGGACAGAGATTTAAACATGGCTGGTCTGACTCCAGCCCCGGGCATTTTTCTGTAGTGCTAGACTGCTTGGTGCAAACACGGTGCTTTGGAGTGGGAAAGCATGTGGGAGCTGCCTGGGCTAGCAGAGTAAATGTGGTGAGGCCCAGAAGACACACGACAGTCCGTCGGGGCAGGTGACTCCTGGGTGCTTCCTGTGTACATTTTAGTTGGTGATCACACATGTCCTGAGGTTGTCTGCATTGTCCTGGTTATGTCTGTTGTCCCTTGTAAGTATGAATTGTGCCCTTTCCCTCCGTCTTTCGGAGGTCTCTTAGCAGCCCTGGCTCGTTTGGCTTAGCAGTAGAGAGTCGGCCCAAGGACTGAAGAGTCTCGGTTTGATTCGGGTCAAGGGCACGTACCTCAGTTGCGGTTCAGTCCTTGGCCCTGGTCGGGATTGTGTGGGAGGCAGCCAGTCGATGTGTCTCTCTTACGTTGATGTTTCCTTCTCTCCCTCTCTCTCTCCCTCTCTCTCCCACTCTTTCTGAAGATAAATGGAAAAAAATATCCTCGGGTGAGGATTTAAAAAAAAAAAAAAGAGCTCCCTCAGCATAGCTGTTAATCAAGCAATAGCTGTTAATCGAGTAGGTTCTTGAATCAAACTCACTGGGTTTGAAGCCTGGATTCACCACTTCTGATCTGTCACTTCCCTGTGCCTGTCTCCCTGGGTCTGAGAAAGGATCACGTTGGGTAAACTGCCCAATGCATAGAAAGCACTCCATAGATGTTACCTCTTATTCATTCTTCTCCAGAGTAAACATTAAAATAAAAAGAATAAATATCCATTTGCACAGCTCAAAACACGTGACAACTCCTCTGACCCTCAGGCAGCCCTGAGAACTGGAACAGGTAGGATTTGTCTCTTCTAATCTGTACCTGAGCAAAGAGGGGTCCAGCTTGGGTGACTCATCCAGGTCGCACAGTTGGCTGGTAAGAGAGGCAAGTCTCGAATTCACATCTGTGGTCTGCCGAGCAGCCCTCTTTCCGGCTACGCCTGACCCCTTTTCAAAGGCCCAGCCGCCAGGAGATGCAGCCACCTCCAGGGTCCCCCTTGGCCCAGCAAGCTAGTGACCTCCTGACTGCCATGTCACTGTGCGTGGCCCTGCTGGGCAGTCCCAGTCCTTGCCTCCTTTTCCTCCTTGTGAGGACATCCGCTGCCTCCTTCAAAGCTCCCCCACCCTGCCCTGCCCCTGCGCCCTCCCATCAGCATCCTTGGGACTGTGGCTGCAGGCCAGGGGACATTTTTCCCAATTACTGAGATTGCCCAAGTTCCTGCCTCAGCCAGGCCCAGTCCGATTTGCATACCATTAGCTATGATGCCTTGCATTATGGATTCATATTTAATTTTAGTACTTTTTGGAGACAACTCTAACCTAATTAAAATCTCCTTCTCTGAGACTGACATTTCTCCAAACTCTGGTAACATGGGCTCTGCACAGATGGAACACACACACACACACACACACACACACGCACGCACACCCCTCCAGCCACAGACACGTGCTGCCGTTTCAGCCCCCCCCCCCCCCCCCCCCCCTTCCATGGATTCTGTTTTTAAATGAAAAAGCAAAACCGCAAAAAGGCCTTTTCCTCTGAGTAGATTTGTGTGCAGATGGCTCTGTGGGCCCCACTTCCTGGCGTGTGTGTGGAGAGGCCGCCGGACGGAGTCAGGCTCCACGGAGGACTCGGGCTGGGCCGTGAGGCCCCAGGCCCAGGCTGGGCCTCCACCTGCCGTCCTCTGGGAGTCACCGAGCGGCCCAGGTCTCAGTTTCCCTCATGTCTGAGCTCATCGGAAAAGAAAAACCTCGAGTTGCACATTCTGTCATTATCCTCAGCACATTTCCACTCAGGCCATCAGAGACAAAGTCCAAGGAAACCTTTTCCCCTAATCCAGTAAAGATAAGATAGCGGGGCGGAGGGAGGGATGAAACAGGTGCAGCACGGGGCGGGTTAGGGCAGGGAAACCACTTTGTGTGAAACGACAGTGGTGGATGCGAGTCATTATTCGTTAAAACCCATAGAATGTACAACAGCAAGAGTGAGCCCCACGGACTGTCATGATGCTGTGTCCACGTCGGTTCATGCATTGTAACCAGTGCGCCTGTCCAGTGGGGGATGTTGGTAATGGGGGAGGCTGTGCGTGTGTGGGGGTCATGTTTTCTGTGAACCTGAAATAGCTCTAAAAATAAGGTTTGTTAAAAATAATAAATAAACTAAAAAGCTTCATAGTTTTTCAGTGCTACCATATATTAAACACTCATAACAATCTGAGGTCACTATTATTAGAATCATCGCATGCCCATTTTACAGACGAGAAACTGAGGCCCAGAGGGTCCGTAGCTTGCCCAAGGTCAGAGCGAGTAAAGAGTGGATGTTGGATTCGGACCCAGACAATCTGGTAGAGCGCCCATGATCTTAGCTGTACCATAGCTACCTCTTCAAAACAGTCGGGGGGATGGGCTGGAACGACTCCATTGTTCTAATTCTGTGATACGACTTCATTCTCACCTGACTTGGGCAGGGACGGGCCACCATTCCCCTCCCTGACGGTCTCAGAAATCAGCAGGTCAGTTCTGTGACCGAGCTGTGCTGGAGGCCATGGAGCTCAGACACACCTGGGTGAACTGGGCCTTCCCTTGCCTGGGGGTGTGGGTGGCGGGAGCACAGAGCTCCCCAGCAGCAGGACGCTGGCCCCGCCATCCCCAGGCTGCCCATGACCTGCCTAGTTCCCTGTATCTCCGTGTCTACCCGTGGATAACCAGAGGGTGCATCAAGGTGGGTTGCTTTGTCTCAGTTTGCAGTGTCAGGGAAAGAAAACGTTTAATAAGAGAAATTTTAAACAGAAAAGCTGAAAGAATCTCCCAGTGAGTGCCTGTATTTCACATGTGTTTCTCCAGTCACCCTCTGCCTTGTGCTCTGGCCCAGTCCTGGGTGCTCTCAGCCCTCCCACAGGCCCGGTGGAGTGGGGCTTCCCTCTTCCATCCCGCAAGTGAGGATGCTGAGGCCCGGGTGGATGAAGAAACCTGTCCAGGGGCTCCCAGCTCCGCAAGGGTAGGGCCAGGAGTGGCACCCAGAGCCCTCAGATCCCCAAAACTGCTCTTTTTACTACTCCGTCTTTTGTTGTCCCCACAGGAATCGAAGTCCCCTTCCAGTGACAGGAAAGCCCCTGGCCCAGGCCCCTCCGGGAGCTCGGAGGAGACGTGCGTCGTGGTCAGAGGTGGCCTGAGCATCGGGGGTGAGGTCAGGGCATTTCTCCCGGGCAAGCGTGCTCTGAGCACAGCTCCCTCTATGGCTGTGGCTCCTCCTCGTGGGGCTGCTGGCCCACGTGGGACTCAGAGCTCTGAGGAACAGCTGACCCTCAGCATGGCCGGGCAGCTGTGGGGTCCAGAGTCCTCCCCGCCCGAGGTCCGCTCCCACCTTCCCGCGGCTGCCTGCTTATTTGCTGCCCAAGGAAGGCTGGGTGAGGGCTGTGTCCCATCATACCTCCTCAGAAACCTGCCATGGCTCCCACTGAGCCCATCCCCCTCCCTGCACCTCCTTGAATCCGTCGCCCTTATCCAGGACAGCTGCTCTCCAATGGTGGCCCCGAAGTAATCGCTGAACCAATGCACGTGGCGGGTAGTGTCTGGGAACCCTGGGAAGTGCTCTGCCCAGGGCCTGACGCACAGTAGGCGCAGGGGCCGGCGCTGTCCTTGTGTCCTCCATCTGAGCTCCCTAGCAAGACGTGAACCCCTGTCCCAGCTAGGCCCTCGGGCTCCCAAATGCCACCACACACTCGGGCCTCCTCGCCTTTGTTCCTTTGGTCCGCTCTGCCTGGGACCCCTTCCCAACATCCGTCCAGGTCAGACCTCCTTCCAGAGCTTTTTAAAGAATATTTCTTTTTCTTTATTGATTTTAGAGAGAGAGGAAGGGAGAGGGAGAGAGAGATGGAAACATCGATGAGAGCGAACATCGATTGGCCGCCTCCTGCATGCCCCCCATGGGGGATGGGGCCCACAACCTGGGCGTGTGCCCTGACTGGGAATCAAACCGATGACCTCTTGGTTCAAGGGTTGACGCTCAACCACTGAGCCACATCGGCTGAGCCTCCTGAAGGAATTCCAGGGTCTCCCCACAGGAACGACTCTGTCCTGTCCCCTTGGCACCTGAGCTCTGGTTAGCAGCGAAGAGTCTTGCACCAGCTGCTCCGTGTGACTTTCAGCTCTGTCGTCTACCCGTTGCTTGACCCTGGCTAAGTTGCCAATCCATGCTCTGTCTCAGTTTCCTCGTCTGGAAAATGGGCGTGGTGATAGTACCGACCCCTGTGAGTCCCGAGTGAGGCCCGCCACGAGCAGAGCACTCTCACGGAGCCGGCACAGAGCATCCCAGAGCCTCGCGCACAGTGGGGCCTCCTGGGCACGGGACAGCTGCAACCGACTGAGCCACCACACCAGGCGGGGCCTCCTGTGCTCGTTGGCTGACTTGAGCTGACCTTGAGTCTAGCCTCTAGGTGTGAGACTCAGCAAGGAGGAGGCACTGTGGTGCACAGGATGCTTCTAAAGACAGAACTCGGGGCAGCTGGCACACTGGGGTGGGGAGTGGGCCTGGGGCGGAGCTGAGGCAGGGGCTTCTGTCCTGCTTGGGCGGCATCTCAGTGGAACAGTGGGCTTGCAGGGGTGAGTACTGGTGGTCAGGGGCTGCGGAAGAGTGTCGTGGTCATAAGAAGCAGCCTGGGTTCAAATCCTGGTGGCACCCCACTTCTTAGCCCCTTCTGGGTCTGTCTTCTCTCCACCGCCTGAGGTGCTCAGCACAGCAAAGCCCTGCCAGCATTCATCCCAAAGCTCTGTCACTCATCACAGCCCACAGCCCCACCGGCACCTGGGAGCAGCCTCCGGCGGCGACCACGTGCCTGGTTTGCATGGGTGCTGCTCTTTATCCAGAGGGATTTAGATTTTCACCGAATACATTCACCTGCGTCCTGCGGGGCATCAACCAGGAGGGTCTTTGACTGAACCTCCCATTAGCCGCTCCTCCTCTCATGCTGAGGCTTTTGCAGAAAATCATTTAATGTTTTCTCTGTGTTTAAAGAGGGCTCTGAGGGCCCATCAGACTCGGCCTGGCTGCCCTGATCTTGAAACAAAGTGTGATCTCCAGAGGAACCCGCCGACCTCTGCTCTTAAGTAAATTCAGGGAAGCACTTCTGCACAGGGCCTGGTGGGCTATATTTAGTCTTTGCCAGGTCTTTCAGTTGCCCCGCCCCCACTGCCTTATTGAGGTCGCCAGGCTGAGATGGCCAAGGCCTGAGGGCAGGGAGAAGCCCCACCCTAGTGAACACTGCTGGAGTTTGCCCTGCAAGGTCTGGGATTCAAAGTTGGCTCTGACCACGGTGTGTGCAGAGGCGGAGAGAGGGCCACAGACTGCGATGAAGCAGAGCTCCTTCCCACTGAGGAGTCTTCCTCAGCCCCGGGTCTCCTGAGTCCCCCTCACTCCCCACTGACTCACCGCCCAGCCCTTCTCTCTGCTACTACCTCTGTTCTGGCCTTGGCCCATGTCACCTTTCATGACAGTGCTTCTCACCATCCCCCTTATGTCTCCACATGTCACCTTACTCTCAGGAATCCGGAAGAGCTCCCCAGTGCCTGCAAGATAAAACCTAACCTCCTCAGCCTGGCATTCAAGGCCTTCCATGATCTGACCTCCACCCACCTTTTCATCCTCGTTAGCAGCCATAAACAGGGGCTTTTGTCTGCCTTATTTACCACAATATGCCCAGAGCCTTGAAGACTCCTAGAACCTCTTATGGGTGCTCAATAAAGAGCTGCTGAGTGAACTGCTGAATAACTGAATGAATGAACAAAGAAATGAATGATGCAGTGATCTAGTTTCCCCACTCATATTTTTGCTCTGACAGCTATTGGCGGCCAGGCAGGACCTGTCTGCTCACCTGCATCCCACCCTTTAAGTCCCAGATCAGATCCTGCTTCCTCTGTGACACCTTTCCTGGTGGCTCAGCTCCCATGATCCTCCGGCTGGCTTTGGCACCGTCTGTTGTGGACACTGGTAGTTCGAAGCCTCCTCCAGAGCTTCCCGGGATCACCTGAGACTGAAGAAAGAGGCAGGCCACTCCAGATCGGTAGGTGGCAAGTTTAGTAAGTGAGGGACTTACTGACAGAGCTTGTTTTGGGTGGTTGCAGGTCATCTCTACGCCCACCCGCTAGAATCATCAAAGTTTATAGAGGGGTCCTGGCTGGGTTCAGTCACATAGTACGTGGGGAACCTTTTTTCTGCCAGGAACCATTTGGATATTGAAAACATCATTCACGGGCCATTCAAAATGATCAACTTAAAAATTAGCCTGCTAATTCAGTCAGGCTAAGATGGTGAGGCAGGTGACGTCAGCTGGTGTTGATTTTGTGGACCTCCTACGGCCCTTGGCCAGATGTTCCCCACCCCTGGTCTCAACATCACATTTCTGTCTCAAGGCTGTGTTTTTGGGCAGCTTCTGGGACCAGAGGAAACAGGCAGAGCACACATTCTAGGGACCTCACGGGAGGCGGGGCGTCTCCGATTGCCCAGGTCCCGCCTGCGGGTCAGCTGGCGGTCACTCTTCTCGATGACGTCTCCAGGAGACAGCAGCGCCTCCTTGTCTGGCTTTCTCCAGGTGTACTGCTCTTAGACTGCACACCCGAGGTCCAGCATGCGTGAGTGGCCTCCACCCCATGGTCCCCTCGCAGTGTTCTTACGAGGCTTTTCCAGCGTTTGGGAGAGAGATTGCTGGGTAGGATGAGACTCGGGCTGCCCAGCAGCAAAGACGAGGAAATTCCAGTGACACACAGTTGGTGTTTTGTGGATGGGGACTTCAGCCACTGCAGGTCATGGTTGTCTCCACTGCGGCCACCACGCCTAAATCACATGTGTGAAACCTCCATTGGAAGTGTTAAGAGGACACGGACATACATGTACACACACATTCGGTGACAACAAAGGGACACCAGGCATGGAGCATCGGGAAGGACCAGATGACCTCTCAGTGACCTCTGGGGACCCCTTTCCTGAGGACTCAAGCCTGTTGATTTAAGAGTATGAATGAAAACAAAGGGAGTGGTGATTCCGTCGGGAGGGGGTGCTGGGCGCCGCTTGGCCAGAGCTCAGACTCTCCCCCACCCACTCCAGACCCTTAAGCTCAGATTCTCCCGTTCTCCTGGGGTCACGTAGCTCTGGGGGACAAACCACAGTAACAATTCTCTTCTGCTTTGTGTGATTCTTCATCCTTTTTAAAGCCCTTTTGTGCCCAGTTTTCCATCTGATAACCCCCTGTGAGAGGCTGGTATTCTTATCTCTGCTTTATAGATAAGGGAATGGAGGCTGGAGAAGGGAGCTGGCTGGTCCGGCCCTCTGGGCTGTGGAGCAGAGATTGGAGCCAGAAGCAGGACTTGCTGCCCTGGCGATTTTCCTCCACCCTCTGCTGTGTGGTGGCTTTAGAAGACAGCTTCCTTTGGCCTGCGTGAGGCCATGCTGCCCTGATGGTTTCTGGTGTGTATGTGCATGTACGTGTGTGTGCGCGTGTGTGTGTGTGCATGGGTGCGTGTGCATGTGTATGTGTGCTCACACGCGTGCATGTGTGGGGGTGGTTCTGAAAGCAGAGGTTGGTCAAGTGCTGCCTCAAGTTTTTCATCTCCTCCCTTCAGCCCTTAAGTTGGCTTTGGGGGTGCTGATGGGTATAGGCTCTGTTCCCCGGTCCCTCCCTCCTCTTCCCTCTGCCCACCTGGGGAAGCACCTTGCAGAAGAGTGTGGGAGCTGAGGAGCCAGTAGGGTGAGGGGGGAAGAGAGACCAGAGGGAGCCTCATCAGCCCAAAAAGGGGGCAGCTGATGGACTGGACTGGGACTTTGCCAATATGGAGAGAGCAGAGAAACAGAACACCTTGGCTCCCTGGTACACGCTGAAGGGGTTGCCTTGGGAAATACGTTCAAAGGAGAGGTTAAGAGGAGACGGGAGAGTGTGTGGGTTTATAGTCAATTGCTCAGAAAGGACAGGAATTGATTCAGGGGCCCAAATGCAAATAAAAGAAGTGGTGATTCCAGTGAGGTGAGGGCCAGGGAGGGGGTGCTGAGAACCCCTTGGCCAGACCACAGACCTTGTGTCCCACGGCCGACCTTGACGCTCAAGCGCCTTCACCTCTTGAGGCTGAAGTCATGGGGGCAGAGCAGAGGACCCTTCTCTGTCCGCCTCTTGTCCAAGGCGGACTCGGTGTCTGAAATAGCAAGGCACTGACCCAGCAGGGCATCAGTCACGTTTGAGTCCAAAAATGCAAAGTGGGCAATCAGCCGGGCTTAATTTTTAATTAATGAATTAGTAACTGCTTCGTCTCATTCCACAAAAGCAATTTGAAGTTGTTTATGAGAGTTCCATTTAATAAGATAGCTTATTGTTCAAAGAATTCAGGACCAAGAAAATACAAATTAGAAATCAAATGTTTCCTAGGAGGGGAAAGAAATGTTGTGTTGAAGTCGTAATGCCCATTACAGTTGCTATAATTGGACCAAGCATTCGACTCTGCACTCCCCAGTGGCCAGAGAGAGAAGAGAAATACTACTCGTTCCATGCGTTTCCCCTTTTCTATATGGAAAAATCACCCGAGTATCTCTGGGACAAAATTAAACTTCTGTTAACCCTTCGTTTTAAAATGATTTTTAAGTCTAGGGCCTTAGATAGAAGATGCTGACAAAGGCAGCGTCCTTTGAACAAATGGCAGTAGCAGATTTCCTAAGACTGTGTCTGGTATTGTCTGTTCTCCGCGTCAGCTAAAGGCATAATGACAAAACACAGCGTAAGCCGAAAAGCTGGTCACGCGGTCCAAGTGCACAGGTTGACCAAGGGTAAACCGGAGAATAGCTGGAGAACCAGGCAGCCGGCCTGCTTAGCTGCCCCTTCTCCAGAATTGTCGTTTCTCTGCATCAGACTTCTGATTCGTGCTGGGCAGTAGACGTGACCATCTCTGGCAACACCTGACATCCAGGGGGTGGTTTGGTTGGTTAGGGGGCAGCTGTTGGGAGCAGCTCCCGTTTAATTTGCAGCAGTGACCACCAGGCTTCTTTAACTGATAATGGTCACCCACGAGGGACAAAGTTTAGCATGCTCCCTCATAAATATAGTTTGTCCTTTATAGGTTGTATATAAGCACACCTAGGCCAATCTGCTATGCACCTTATAAATCATACATGAAAATAAGTAAGTAAAAGGGATGAGATTCAAGTCAACAGAGGTAAAAGTTAAAGATTTCTGCCCTTCCCCAGTGGGTCCTTTTGTGGACACCTCAGGCTAGCTCCTCTGCAGGCCTGGGCCGCTCGCTGAGAATACCTGCGGCTGGGACGGAGCGCTGGAAAGGGAGAGGGGAATGCCCCTTTCATGACAGGTGAGAATTCCCCATCCCTACCTGCTTCCTCCCCCTCAGCTGGATAACCCGGGCAGCTTCCACACCGTCCCCCGAGGTCCCAGTGGCCGTGGCCGTGGCTGGATTGTTCCAGTTGCCCCCTCCCAAATACACCGAGGTGAACTCCCAGATAAACGACTCGTGCTCAGCTCCGTCTCCGATTCTGCCTCTGGGGAAATCCCAACGAAGACAGCTTTCTTTGGAGGGAATTGAGGAACCTTCGTACCTCAACATGCTTAAGGGTCCTGGGTTTTTGCTTCAAAACCAGTCCTGTGTCTCCTCCTACGAATGGACAGTTCTCTACCTGGTGTGATGGCGCCGGTCTGGCTGCGGTCCTGCTCAGCCACGCCAGGCCCCCACCACGGACAGGGGGAGCCCCATACGCTCCCGAGCTGGAGCCCTGGCTGCTCCCCTCCTGGGGAATCAGGTGCAGAATGTCCCCCCATGACTTAGTTAAGCTCCCTGTTGTATAGACCTACTGAAGATAAACTTGTTACGTTTGAGAAGACAACTGCTGAATGCCATTGATTTTTGCTTTAGAACAATTGATCTCGGACAGTTCTTTCTGACATGAGGCAGATGGGCCACTTGTCTCTCACGGCCACTGCTGGTCAGTGACAAAGTGGAGCCTTTGGCCCTTGGGAGCTCATCTTCTTGAGCGCTGTGGGCGTGGGCGTGGGAGGCGTGATGTCGGTTTGCAGCATCTGAAGGCGTTTTGACTTTTTAAGTTATAAATGAAGATTACTGGCTGGTAATCCCAGGAGAACCCTTGGAGAGTTATTGATGGAAATTGAAGGAGGAACTCTGCAGCCTTAGATGTCTCATCCCCTCACCTCTGCAGCCCCGTGCAGCTGCCAGCGTCCCCGACGGAGGGCTCAGCGCAGGGAGTGCCCAGCGCGGTGCTGTGGTATACGCCAGGGCATGTGTACTGAGTGTGGATTTCAGAAATGGAAGACTCACGGGTGTTCTGACCCACGAACATAACTGGGATCTGGGCTGTCTTCAAGGCTCACCTTCTCTCCCACTCTGACCTCAACCTCCCTGAATGTCCACTTCTTATGAGAAGCTTCCTGCCCCAGGGGACGTAGGGAAAGGAGGCTGAATTTGGAGTCAGACAGGTGTGGGCTTGAATCTCGGCTTTGCATCTAGCTCCCTGGGTGACGACAAGTCACCGTATCTCTCTGGGCCTCAGTTTCCTCGTCCCTAGAAGAGACGTATTGATTGGTAAGATAGTTGTAAGCATGAAATGATGTAATCCATGGGAAGCACTCAGCATGGTGTCTGGCACATGGCTGTGTGACCTTGAGCAAGTTACCCTACCTCTCTGAACTCTGTTTTCCCACCTGCCAAACTGGGTTAGCAGCACTGACTTCCTAAGGTTGTTGTGAAGATTAAAGTGTTTACATTTCTGTGTGTGAAGCATTTATTGTAGGACCTGGCACATAGGAGGTGCTCACTAAGAGCTGGCTATTATCACTGTAATTATTATTCATTCATATACGATAGAGGTCATCGAAGTAGCGCCTGTCTCGTCCACCTTAACCTTAGGAAGGCTGAAAGATCAAACGAGGCGATGGGTTTTAAAGGTCTTTTATTCATCCATTCAGCAAATATTTCCTGAGTACTTATCGTGTCCCAGGCACTGTTCTGAGCACTGGGAGCAGCCAGAGCAGAAGAGCAAAGCTCCTGCAGAAAGCCCACCTCCTGACGAGGACACCACCACAGCACCGTGAGGACAGGAAAACATACAGGGGCTCGATACTATCCCGTTCCTAGGGGATGAACAGGGGTGAGAACAGGCGGCGGGAGGAGGGATCATGTGACCTGAGGTTGGGGTCCCCGAGGCCTCAGGCCTCAGTGAGAAGGCTGTTTGATCACAGGCCTGAAACAGCACTTTGAAGCTGAGACGTGTCACCCTTATGCGAGGGACCGCAACTGGCCACTGCCCTGCAGATGCCTTTTGATAGGAGTAGGGGTTGAAGGTCTACCTGAGGCCCGGCAGAGGACCCTGTCCTGGCCCGTGATGGCCCGTGCTCCTCGGGGAGGGAGCTGGGAAATCTGGGCTGGGGGGTGTAGTTAGTGACCATTCCCTAAGGCCCTGTTCCAGCTGCCTCAGGCCTCTGAGTGGTGAGAGGGGAGAGAGCTAGACTTAGGGCCTCGGGGCGCTTTCCAGAAAGGACCAGTTCAGAAAGCAACCCTGAAGGTTGGATGCTGAGCACTGTGCTCTCTTCCTGCCCTGGCGGTCACCTGGCTCCTGCCTTCGTTGCCTGCCTTCTCAGAAAGTGCCACCTGGTCCTGGTCTGGGAGCGACGAAATGCTCCTCCAGCTGCCCCTGCAGCCGCCTCTCGTCTCCGTGCTCCTAACCCCCCCAGACTGTGCCCCTCATCCCCCAACCTGCCTGAGCCTCTCCCCGATTCCTGAGCTGTCCCTCCCTAGGTGACCGCCTCACCTCCCCCCCACCCCCAGACTGTGCCCCTCAGCCCCCAACCCTGCCTGAGCTCCCCGATTCCTGAGTTGTCCCTCCCTAGGTGACCACCTCACCTCCCCCTCCACATTTGCACTCAGGCCCCAACCTTGGGGCCTTTCCCTCTGTACCCCATGTCCCAGCAGTTGGACTGCCCCCCCCCCCCGGTCTGGTACCCTCTAACCCCAGTTCTGAAGTTCACCAGAGTAAGGCAGGGTTAGGGGTTTGCTGGGAGCTACAACCCTGCAGGCAGATGCCCAAGGGCATAGCAGGAGCCTCTTATGGTTCTGGAGGCCCAGAGACTCGCCTTGCACCCCTACTGCTATGAACTGGAATCCACACTGGGTTCACAGGCTGGGGGAGGGGCTCCCTTCAACACAGGGATGACGGAGCTTTGGGAAGAGCAACAGAGTGGGCCAAGGGGCTTCTTTGAACTTCAGTCTCTGCTATACAATGGAGTTGATGACCCCGTATCACAGAGCCATGGGGAGGCTGGGTGAGCGGGCACCGCGAAGCACTGCGCACGGTGCTTGGCATGTGGTAGATCCAGGACGTTGACAGCCGTGACGCAGATGCTGCTGGTACTTACACGTCAATCATCTGTCCGTTCACGAGCCCCCTCATGGACACTTGTGAAGCGTCTTCTGAGGGTCGGCCCTTGGCTGATGCTGGAGACACTGGGCATGGGCTGGTTCTCGGGGAGGCACCGTCCTAGTGGGGAGGCTGTTAAGTTGCAGAGCCCTGTGGTCAGGCCCTGACAGTGAGATGGGGTTCTGGGGCACATCAAGGAGGGGTTTCCGTCTGAACCGGAAGGAAAGGGCCCCATTAGGGATGGTTTGGACCACGTTCCCAGCAGGAGGAATGTTTTGGCCAGGCCTTCCATCCCCAAATCTGGATCAGGATAATGGCCATCTGCTTTTCTGGCGCCCTTGGTCCTCTGATCAGACACTTGGGATGAGAGAGTGGCATGGCCAGCGTTGGCCCTAGGAGATGGGCCTGGACACCACGGTCCCTCCCCCCATTCACTCAGCTGTGCCTGCTGTGCTCTGAAGTTACAGAGGGAACGAAACAGATCCTGGTCCCGGGTTCAGTGAGCTTCAACTCTCGGCAATAAAGTGGGCCCAGCAACTCCCAGGCTGGGCTTGGCCACTCCTGGCTCCTCCTCAATTACATTCGATCGCTTCCCTTCCAGGATCCAGGCTGGGCTTGGCTACCGTTGGCAGCACCCAGGTTAGCCCCTAGTTAGGGCCCAGGCTGGACCTGACCACACACACTGCTCAGGCTGGCTGTGGTCACACCCGGCCCCTCCTAGGGAGGCCTGGACACTCTCGTTTTCCCCAGCAGTAGCCTGAGAGGCAGCCGCTGGCAAGGGCTTTGAACTGAGTCCCGGACCAGGGGCACCTCTTCTGCTCCCGGTGGGTGTGGTTGCAGCCGCCCTCCTGGCCAGCGCTGCAGAGCGGTGGGGGGTGGGGGGGCTGGCTCTCCCGCCCCGCCCCGTGTGCGGTGTTGAGCTCTGGAATTATATTTTTTTCTGATCTAACAACTGCAAGTGTTTGCTGCAGCTTTACTGCCTTAAAAATGTTTTCTAATAATCCCCAGGTGTTTCTCTTGCATACAATAGCCTGGCTTGTTACAGCCCAATTAAATCCTTATTTGAGACGCTTAATTAAAACTCTGAACAGAACAAGCCATAAAGCTTGCTCCTTGCCAGCCTCATGCCAAAAGCGACTTTCCCAGGCCTGCCCCTGGCATTTGCAACTTCCCAGTTTTTTACTTGGTGGGGGAAGGGACATCCAGTCTCCTCCCTGGAGGACCTGTGAGTGCTGAGCTTGGTTACCTAGAGACACAGGGATGGGCTCCTTGAAGCCCTGGTTCCCAGTTCCCCAGTTGGCCTCTTCCAGCTCCCCCAGAGCAGGATTTCTCAATTGTGACACTGTTGGCACTTGGGGTCAGATATTTATTTGTTGTGGGAACTGTCCTGTATGTTACAGGACGGTTAGCAGCATCCCTGGCCTCTACCTACAAGATGCCACTAGCACTCTCCCCCCATATTGTGACAACCCCAGATAGCTCCAGACATTGCCAAATGTCCCCTGGGGCTAAAAATGACTCCCCCAACCCCCGCTGAGAACCACTGTCTTAGAGGGTGGCACCATCTGATAACCAGGAGCCAGGGCACAGCTGGGCAGCCCCTGGGAGCTAGTTCCTACTCCCCACTCCAGACCGAGTTCTCACAGAATGGGGAGCTACAGCAACAGAGACACTTTGTTCCCCTCCAGGAGCGGAGGTGCCCCAGGACGCCAGCAGGGTGCCTGGCGGGGAGGCTGAGGGGAGAGCCCCCAGACACACATCTCTGCACGAAGAACCACTCCTCTTCACATCTTCTTGGTCTTCCTCTCTTCTTCCACCGCCTGCTCAGCTTCGGCCAGAATGGAGCCAGGTCCCTTTGGGCAGAACCTCAAGGGTTCTTGTCCTGGTTTGCTGAGACTGCTCCGGGTTCAGGACCGAAGGCCCTAGGTCCCGGGAAAGCCAGTCTGAGCAAACGGATGGTGGTGAGGTTTATGCGTGGCCCCTCCCCCCAAGTGGAGCCTGAGCGACTGAGAGGCCGGCCCTGGAAGAGCGAGGTGTCACCCATGAGCCGTGTCCTGCGTGCGTCACCTCGTCCTGAGACCTGGTGGGCTTGTGTCTTTAGCTTCATTTTATGGGTGAAGAAACCAAGGCCCAGAGGCTCGTCACCGCAGGTGGAGAGCCAGGGTTGGAACCAGTCCCGCCTCTTTCCACTTCGCTGTTAGAGCCTCTTCCACAAACCCCGGAAAGGGAGGACGTGGACCCTTTGGATTCTGATGCACGAAGTCTGTCTGTGACCTTGGCCTGGCCCTGGGGGGAGGGGAGCTGCTTTCCTGGTCCTGATACCGCTGACCGGAGGCAAGAGCTGCTGATGGGAGGTGGAGGCAGAGGCGGGGCAGTAAGGATGGGAAGGCTGGCTCTCCAGACATCAGCCAGGAGATCCCGGTCTTACACAGAGCCTCCCATAAGTTCTTCACTCGCCTGGTGGCAGTTCCAGCTCCCAGAACAAAGAGAAAGCAACCGGAGGAGCTGCTCAGGACCTGCTTTTGACCAAGAAGGCGGTGGAGAGGAATGACAGGAACCGGCCCTGTTGGTGACGTCTGGGGAGCACGCAGCCTGACCTTTAGCGGGTGACATGTGGAGGCTCAGAGGACACGTGAGCAGGGCTGCCCGTCTGAGGCAGGGAGCTTAGCGAATTAGGGATCCCCGGCTCCTCTTTCTGACAGAGTCGTTGCAAATCGACCCAAGGAGACAGACGGGCGTGGGGTGGTCCCGAAGGAGCCCTGTGTGGCTGCGTCGAGGGCTCTCTGGAGAGATTGGACGTGTATGGTTGGATCCAAGGACGGAAAGCAGGCAGGCTAATCAGTAAGGCACGCAGAAGGGATGCCAGCCCTGGGGCACCTCACTCCTAGGAGGGGTTCCAGATGCTGTGACTTGAAGGCGGTATCTAGAACGTGCTTAGAGAAAATCTCCATACGTCGTCATAATGGCTGTTATGCATTGAGTGCTTACGGTGTGCCAGAGACGGTGCTAAACGTAGGACGTATCGGTCACCCCGTTTTTCCAGACAAGGAAGCTGGCGCCTGCCCAAGGGCACACATGCAGTCAGTGGTGGAGGCAGACTGAGGAGCAACGGAGACCTGAGTTCAAGTCATGGTTCGGCCACTTCCTTGCTCTGTGGCCTCTGGTCACTTGTTAATTCCTCTTTTCTGGAAAGGAGCTTGTGAGACTTGAAAGAATTCATCCATGTGATATGTCAACACAGCAATGAGCGTCTAGTTTATGTCCTAAAAATAAAAGTCCCTTTCCTCTGAGAGACTCTTAATAATAATGTAATAATAGTGCTGAGAACCCCTAAAGGGCTGTGGAGTGGAAAAAGAAGGGAGCAAAAGGCAGGCCAGAGGAGGGTTAAAGTCTTGTCCATTTCTGTTGAGAACAAGAAAAGCGTTTCACGTTGATAGGTGACAAGGGACACAGGCGACACTTTACTCCTGTTTTGCTTTTACGGTTGAGAAGAAGGATCGTCAGCCTAAAAGGGGCAGCCCAGACCTCAGGGAGAGAGACAGCCAGGGTGGGCTGGGCAGGAGCCCCCGCCTGGGTGCGAGACAACTTCCCACTAGGCTTCTTGAACCCGTGCTGGTGACTTCTGGAGAAGAGAGGGTGCGAGGGGCCTGGGAGACTGGGGACAGAAGATTCCAAGAGAGAGTGATTTCCAGAAACTCCAAATCAAGGGGCTTGCTTGAGGCTGAAGTTTGTGAGCACCTAGACCCAACACGGGTTCACCATAAACAAAAACCAAACTTTCCCGAAGACCTATCATATGTCGTGTGCGATGTTAGGTTCGAGGCCACGTCCTGCCTGACCACACTTTCTTTCTTGGGCAAGGTCAGTAAACTTCAGACCAGGGAAACGCAGATGCCTGAATAATGCCTAGATAATCTTCCCAAGCTCTCGTGTGAACACAGTGGAGAAATGCAAATCTTAAGAAAGGCAGTTAGGAGGATGAGTAGCCGGCCCCGTGATTGCAGTCCAAGGGTGCTTGCTCATTAACGGTTTCCTCTACATGTAAAGGGGTTTCTGCGTGCACACCACACGGCTCTGTCCTCGGAGCACAGGCATCGGGATGGCTTGCTAGGTGCTCGTGTGTTGGACCCAATCAATGTGAAAACATCAGGGCTCAGGCAGAGCAGGAGCTGAAGGCTAGCTTGGGTCCAGGATATCTAACCGCAGGATTGCTCCACAGACAGAAGTCAGGTTCCTGGCTTTGCCCTGCTTTCCTGGCTGTCCAGCCCCTCCCTGCTCTAGTCTCTACCTCAGAGCTTATGTACACACCTTGTTCCTGCCCCCCACCCCTGACATGGCGTGTCACAACCCCTCCGTCCTCTCTAACCTCCCACTGCCTGTTGCGTCACGCTCAGCATTGCCCGGTTCACATTCCCGTGAGAAGGAACCTGATGGCACCACCAGCTTTTCACGTGAGGCCATTGTCATGGGCCTCGGCCAACCCGGGGAGCTGGGCAGGGGGTGGGTCACAAGAGGCAAAAAAAAGAGGTGCCCAAGAGCTGTCCTTTGGACAGGTGGTGGATTGAACATGACTACCATGAACAATGATCACTGTTATTATTGATAGTGTGGCAGGTCTAAGTATGCTTATTAATTTCACGTGTAACGTGAAATTGTGGGAAATTACAATTACAGTGGATGACAGCAGCAGCAGTTACAAGGATGCTGATGGCTCCGTAGTCTTCACAATGCCTCTGCCTCCCTCCGTGGGCATCCACACAGCTCCAGCCTGCAGCCACTCTTTCCCCCTCCCCACCGCTCTGCGGAGGTCGCGAGCAGTGTCTCCATCTCATCCGTGGCTTCTCTCTGCTCTCCTGTTTGTGAAGGGCTTTTACCAGGCGGAACCAAACTGAACAAGACTGACTGTAACAAAGCTGATGACGGCGCGTGCACACAGGTTCAGAATCCAACCTGAGTCAGAAGCATGTGTGCAAGAGTTGTAGGTAGGGGATCTTGTAGTTTTTTGTGTGTGTTTTGTTGCCAGAAATACTAGAATGATGCTCAGTGTGGTGTGGCGGCTGAAAAGAATCATTCTCCAAAAATTCTGGGTCGCATTATTAGAAGTCAGGGATGTCAAGTGGGAGGTGAGGGGACCGTGCTGCTGTGCCTGGGACCGACCCTAGCCAGTTGTGTGGCACTGCATTTAGTTCTTGGTACCAGATGCTAAAAGAGTTCTGAAGATAATCGATGACATTTGTTGAGAACCTACTGCGTACAAGACACCGTTCTGCAAGTGCTCCAGGGATTCAATCACTCAGCTTCACAATAACCCTGTGACGTTGATGCCAGTTCATAGATTAAAAAGGTGAGGCACAGAGAGATTAACGTGCTTAAGGTTGCTCAGCTTAAAATAGCTTGGAACTTGGACGTTTGTATAATTATTGGAAATGTTGGGAATGAGAACTTGCAATGCCAAATGGCTTAAGGCAGAGCCCGCGCTACCTACCAGGCAGCGCATGGAGCCCTTTAGAAGCGTAGCTGGTGTAGGACCACACCTGTGTGCAGTAGGAGTTTCTGTGCTCATTTGATGGGTGACGAGGAAGAAAGTGAACTTGTCCAGACCACTGAGCTAAGAAATGGGAAGGGAGAGAACCCTGATTGGTGTTGACCACACAGCTGGACCTCGTGTGGGACCCTCAGAGAGGTCTATGCGGCTCCCTGGTGAGAAAAGCGGATAATGGCCAGCACTTTAGTGATGGGCTGGGTCGCTCAGAGAGGCGGAGCCTCTCTGTCACTGGCGGTGTGCAGGTATGGACTTGGTGATCTGGCCAGGTGTTTATAAGGGAGTGTGCTGGGGACCCACCCCGTGGAAGGGAGTCCAGGAAGCGGGATTTGACAGAGAAATGTTGCTGCAATGCTGTGGCTACAGGGGCCTCTGCAAATCCCCTAAGGAGCTCTGGAATTGTCCCTTCCCAGTTAAACTGCACTGGGACGAGAGAGCTATAGGGGGCACCCCTGGAAGGAGGCATGACTGTGGATGAGGCCGTTGTGTTCAGCTGACTCAGTCCCCAAGGAGGCTGCTGGCTGAGGGGAGAACAGTCCTCCTAAAGAGGATCCGGGTGGTGCGGCACAGTGTCCACCACACCCCCTTCTGTCTCACGCCTGTCGCCGCACATACCTTGCCCAGATTCACATCACGTTACCATTACCGTGAGGGTGCTGTTAATATCCATCTGATTTCCTGCTACCAGAAGGCTTTTAAAATTTCTGTTGCATTTTTATCTTCCCAAATGCTCGATGAAGAGTACTAATGATGCCGCTAATTGAGGAAAGAAGGCTCAGAGGCTCTGAGAGTCAAGATATTGGTTCAAGCCCTGGCCGGGTGGCTCAGTTGGTTGGATGATTGCCCCATACACCAAAAGGTTTCAGGTTCGATCTCCGGAGTCAGGGCACTTACCTAGTTGTGGGTTTGATCCTCAGTTGGGGCGTGTATGGTAGGCAACTGATCAATCTCTCTCGCTTTCTCTCTCTCGCTCGCTTTCTCTCTCTCTCTCCCTCCCTCCCTTCCTAAATCAATAAATATATCCTTGGGTGAGGATTTAAAAAAATGATATTGGTTCAAGGGTGCATGTCCAGCAAGAGGCAACTCAGGACCCACCAGATCTGGCCTCTGGCCCCGCAGTTAGAGTGCTCCTCACACCAGGCTGGGCATGCTCCCTCAGCACACGTGCAGGTGGCACCCTAGATTTGCACACTTGGTCACCCCCCACCCCCACTCTTTTCTCTGTGACTGATTCATAGAATGACCCGTTTGTGACCTCAACCAGGGCTTCATCTCCCATATCCCTGTGCTGGTGCCTCCAGAACACCCACCCCTCCTGAGCCGCAGGCCCCCCCAGACGTCCGGGACACCTCAGACTTCCGTGTGCAGCACTGACCTTCTCAGAACTACAGTAAAGTCATGAGCTCAGGCCCTGCGATCAGACGGAGGTCTGACCCTGGCCCACCACTTACTAGCTGTGGCCTTGAGAAGCTGCTTAGCCTCTTTGTGCCTCAGCATTCTAATCTGTAAAATGGGGATAAAGATGGTGAACCCACCTCACAGCGGAGTTAATTCAGTAAAGTGCCCAGAGCAGCACCTGGCACAGCCAGTGCTCCAGAAATATGAGCTCTTTTCATGACCGCTCACGGTGGTGCTTAAAAGGCCGCCGCCCACCAAGTCCCAGGTAGGAGCACCTGCTCACTCGCCCCTCACGTCTGTCTTGGGCACACCTCACCTCAGTCATAGCTGGCTGGACTCAGTGTGTCTTAGGAGGTCCACCCAGTCATTCTTCTACTGTTCAGCCACCAGAATTTGACTTTTTAAACGTGACTGTTTGATCATGGCCCCCTTCTACCTCCAGTCCTTCCACGGCTCCCGGGGGCGCTCAGGGTGGAGCTGCCTTCCTTCCGTCCGTCCGTCCGTCCGTCCTGACTGCACCCACCCGCACACTCCTGTTCCTGCAGCGAGTCCCACGGTCCTGTAAATGCCTTTATTTGCCATTAGAGAAGGAGGAGTTTTGTTTTCCTTCTTTGTAAGTTGGACCCCAGCCCAGGCAGCTCTCTGGAACGCAAATATGAAAAACAGCCAATGAATTGGAACTTGTCTGGGTGGAGCCCTTCGGGGCTTCAGATGCTTCTCTGGAACTTCGGGCCAGTCCTCCCAACAGCCCCCAAGGCTGCCTGGAGCCACCGCCCCTGCAGTTCTCCCAGCCCCCGGGGTGCGGGTCCTGCAGTTCTCCCAGCCCCCGGGGTGCGGGTCCTGCAGTTCTCCCAGCCCCCAGGGTGCGGGTCGTTGCTGTCCTCCCAGAGATGCGGGGACCCTGCTGGGGCCAGGATACTGGCCCTTCCCCGCTGAGCAGCAAAGCAGGGTCGTGTAATGGGGACCCAGAGAGCAGTGACCCGGCTGTGCAGAAAGCTCAGCCCTGTGGACACAGCAAGAGGGGTGAGGCCAGGTGGGGCCAGGCAGCTGGGACAGCAGGACTGTTGGGGCTCACATTTCATAAACCAAACCCCGAGTCCAAGGGAGGCAGCTGGGAGGCTGGCGGGGCCTCGGGCGCAGCCTGGCAGGTGTGGTTCTGGAGGGCTGTCGTCAGGACGACCTGGGGGGCAAGCAACGAGAGCCCGCGTATGGCGTAGTGGCGAAAGGCATGCCCCCCGGAGCTAGGCTGCTTGGCATCGCCTCCCGCCTCCCTCTCACTTGGTTTCAGATCTTAAGACAAGTTACACAGCCTCCCTGTGTGCCTGGGGCGGAGTAACTGCTCAGTAAAAGGAGGACGTGGTTGTCACTGCTCTGTGGGTGCCGGAGGGGAGAGGCTGTGAGTTAGGACGACTTCAGCTGTTTGGGACAAGCTCTGGCCCTAGCAAGATATGCAGGAACGGGACGGTGGCCCCCAAGTGGGTGAGCACGAGGGGCGGCCAAGCTTCCTGGGCCAGGTGGGCACCTGGCCCCTGTCCGCTGTGTGGTAGGCGATGCCAGGAAGCAGTGGGGGCCCAGGTCCTCAGAAGGATCAGAGATGAGTGTGACTCAGAGGGGCCATTTGCTGACAGCTCCTCCACCACACCGGACTCGAAGCAATTAACTAGCCAGGCCCCTGAGAGGAGCGCTCCGGCTGTCAGAGGGTAACCTTGGCCTCCTTCGCACACTGCCTCAGCCTCCTGCCTCCCAGCTCCAAGGTGCTGGAGTCCTGCTGAAGGGCATTCTTCCCAGCACCGGAGCGCTCCTCCCCCGCCAGCCAGAGCAGGGGGTGCGGGCTCCTGGCCACAGACGCTGGCACATGGGTCTCCCACCATTTGGCCTTTAGCCCAGGGCACCTTCCTTGTGATGCACGGCATCCTCAGCCGTGCAGCTCTGGGTGTGTGTGTGCGCGCGCGTGCAAATGTGGAGAAGGGGTGGAGGGTGCATGAGTGCGGTGGTGGAGACACCTGTATGCACATGTGTCGAGAGAGGGGATGTGCGTGTGCTCAGCTGCAAGAACGTGGACAGACGGTGCCGGAGTATGAAGTGGGGTGGGAGGGTGTCTGTGGGAGTGTGTGGAAGGGCTGGGGAGCTGCCCTCGGTGAAGGAGGGGGAGCCTGGGCGAGCATTATGTCAGCAGGCGGCTGGGAGGGGGAGATGGGTCCAGGAGTGTGTAGGGCTGTGGTTTGAGGATGTAGTGACAGTATGCTCCCCGCCACCCCCTCTCCACCAGCTCGGGCCTGTACGTTTCAAATACCTCATTGTCAGCCCTGGTAAAGCCTTTATTTATAAAGCACGGGTGTTTCATTCAGCTTAACTGAAAAGGCCTTTAAATCACCGCAGCTGGGAAGGGCTAATTGCAGTTCGAGTTGTCAAGGACTCTCTTGTCTGCTTTTGCCATCTGTGACACAGTGAATGCAAAGATCATTTTAAACATAGGCAGTTAATGTAGAGAATAATTTGAGAGCTTCAGATATTTATGGTAAATTATTTAACTTTACAGTTGAATTTTATTGCCTCATTATTCTGTGTGAAGCATCTTGGCGTTTTCTGTGACTCGGCACTTTGTGGAGTTTCACTTTGCAGCACTCGGGGGAAAGTTATGCTGCACTAGCATGGGATCTGGGCACGGTGCAAGCCCTTCCACAGAAAGACTCTCTGATCTTTGCCCATCTGGCCGGCGGCCACGGCTTCTTCTCGAAACGCCATCAGGGTCTCTGAGTGGGCTTTGAGTGCTCAGCAATGCTTTGGGGGGCTTCTCGTCACCAGTCCAGCCTGACTGCTCCTGCTGCCCCATAGGTGGGCTGGCAGCTGTGCCAAGTGCAGCTGTGTCCCACCGCTACCCTGCCTTGAGCTCCAGGGTGACGTCCCGGGGCCCAGGAGGTGGGGCTCAGGGAGGATGGTGCCCAGGCACCGCTTTTTTATTTGCATCAAAGCCCTTGGAACCTCTGTCTTGGTGCCTTTTGCATCCTGCCTGAGCTGTACTAGGGCAGGCACTTGACAGCTAGATGTCGTTGTACTGCGTGAGTTGTCACTGAAGGTTCCAAGTTGAACCTTCCCAATTATTTAGGTTTCTTTTGAGGTTCTCGTCTTAGAAGACAGCCCGTCTCTCCCTGCCATGGTCAGAGGGGCCCTGGCATGGGCTTCGCAGCAGCGGCGGTTGGTGCTGTGCCTGCGCCCTCATGGCACTTACCCCTCCAGCGCCCCGGCGGGGCTTTGCGGCAAACACCTGAGACCCCTTGCCCTGGTCGGAGCGCTGGGTGCTGCTGCCTCAGGAGCAGCCTTCAGCCAGCGGTGGGCGGGAATTGGGAGGCAAAGTGGGGATCAGCTGGTGGAATAATCCTGGGGCGTAGTGTATACTGTCTCCCAGGACATTTCCACGGGATTGACGCGGAGTTGCCCTTGGCCATAATCCACTCAACAACACCCGTTGCTGGCTTCCTTCCCTGCCTGCCTCGCTTCCCTTTTCTTCAGTGTTTCTGGCATCATCTTCTAAATAAACTACCTGCACTCAAATCCTGGTTTCAGGGTCTGCTTTTAGGAGAAACTCTACTAGGCAGACATGAACCACAGCACTGACCACCTAAGGGGCTTGGAGCTGTGACCCTGGAACTTTGGCTTCTCGACCCACTGGCTTGACTTTGGATATGGCATGTCTGTTGCTTTGGGCTCTGCTCTTGACAGTTCAGCCTTGACTGGCATTTCCGTGAGAGGGTACGGGAGTGCCCAGCTAGCCAGAGTCATGGCATAGCTACCTACATGCCTGTGTTGGGATCTCCAGGGGAAGATCGTGTCTTTGAGAGGGGCAGGGGCTATTCTCTGTGAGGCTTCAGTTCCTAGTTCAAGGTCTAAAATGACTGCACTGGGTTCCAGCTCAGTTGCTGGGGAGGATTTAGTTTGAGCCCCAAAGTTATGAGCCGTAGAGCTGAAACTGTCACAAGCCATCTCTGAGGGATGTAGGAATGAAGTCTCCCCCACATCTCCGGCTGGTAGACTGCCACTCATTCTTCAAGACTCAGCCGAAATGTCACCTCCTCTGCCAGGCCTTCCCCAGCTCCTCCAGGCTTTGGCCGACGAGGTGCCGCAGTTGTTTGTTCGCAGCTCGGTAATTGCACTTATCCCACTGTCTTATCATTTTCTGTCTCCGTATCTGGTCCCTGACCAGGCTGGGAGCTTCTCGATGGCAGGGACTGTGTCAGTCCATCTTCTTTGTCACCAGAGCCTAGGGCCTGGTTCAGCCACAGCTCAGGGGACAAGACCGGAATTACTGGGTGGGTGAGAGGATGGATGGATGGATTTATAGATGGACTGAGGGATGGATGGATGTATGGATGGATAGATGGGTGGATGTATGTATGGATGGATGAGTGGATGGATGGATGGATGGATGGATGGATAGATGGATTTATAGATGGACTGAGGGACAGATGGGTGGGTGGATGGATGGATGGATGGATGAGTGGATGGATGGATGGATGGATGGATGGATGGATGGATGGATGGATGGATGGATTTATAGATGGACTGAGGGATGGATGGATGGATGAATGGATGAATTGATGGATGACAGAGAGGAAAGCAAAGAAGGAGGGAGGGATGAAGGGAGTGAGGGAGGGATAGGCTGGTGCGTGGGTGGACAGACTGTTGAATGGACCTTGAAGAATCAGCAGTCTGTGCTCAAGCGGAGGTTCGGAACTAAGTGATACACAGTTCCTCCAATGGCCCTGTATCCCTGGGCAGCTGGCTCCTTAGGATTCTTCCTGGAAGCCCAAAGAGGAGGAGACGGTGAGTCTGGGTCCCTGGGAGCAGGGTGCGGGCTCTTCTAGGCTGAGCGTGAGGTCCCTTCTTCTTGGGCTGGGTGAGGAATAGCTGGGGTGGGATCTGTGAGTCAGGGAGACGTCCTCACTTTCTCCTGGAGCCAGGAAGTTTCTCCCCCAGCCTCCCCCGCAGGAGAGGTGGGAGGGAAATCAGTGGCAAGGGCGGCCACACCCTGCACCGAGGGCCCTACTGGGGAAGATCAGCCAGAGAAGGGCCCGGATGTGTCACAGAGCCCACACACAGTTCCAGCTTCGCTCCAGGGGTCTGGGGGCAGCAGAGGCCAGCAACAGCCTGGAGGGAAGAAAGCAGGAGTCCCTTTGAGTCTAATCATCACAGCTGGGCGCTGAGGGCGAAGCCTTTGAAAAGCTGTCCTCTTCTGCCCGTTGGCGGGTGCTCTTGTGTGGGAGGAAGGCCAGGATCCCAGGGCCTTTCCTCCACACGGAGATGCCCCCCTGGGGAAAGGTCATCCCATCGCCATGTCTGAGATCCTTCCTGGCCACTTGGGGAACGGGCAACACCCACACCTTTTGCCCAGCAGAGATAAAAGAGGCCAAAGAGGACCTCAGGCAGGTGTGCCATGTGCATGTCCGGGCCGCACCTACCTTTCTGTGCACGGCACCATGCCCATGGGCATGAAAGTCGCCAGGCCCGCGCTTGCTGCCTCCCCCCCGACAGCCAGGCGATCTCTTTAAAGACTGCTCTGAGGCCCGTGTCCTGGAGGCGCATCTGGAGGCAGCACACAGGAGGGGCTCCCTGAGCTCCGGCGGCAGGGTGCCAGGCTTTCAGCACTTCAGGCAGCCCTATTAGGGACAGGCGGGGGGACAAGGCCGGGCGAGAGCAGCTCAGAGCGGCACCCGCACCACCCCTCAGCACTCGCCTCTCCTGTCCCGGTGCTCAAAGGGGAAAGGCCCTGCCTGTGGGCCTTCTGGCCCTTGTTCCCTTCCCTCGTCCCTTCCTTGGTGATCCCAGTCTTCTCTCTGTCCCCTCTGGTCCACCTCATGATCTCCAGAGCCCAAAGCTGTCCCTGCCCTGGCCTCCTGGACGTGCACCATGGCTGCTGAGCGTCCGCCCAGCATGTTCTTTCTGCGACTGCCCTTGCTTCATGGAGCCTGTGACCAGCATGCTGGTCCCTGCCCGGCTTCAAGCTATGTCCCACCCTCCTGTCCAGCTTGGTCCTGCCGCTTCCTTGGCCACCTGTTCTGCCTACACCAGGCTCTGCCTGAGATGTCCCCGAGGCTTGGGATGCCCTGATTGATTCTCAGCCAGCTCTGTGTCCACCGTGGCCCTCCCGTCCTGGGCCCTGGGCCCTCACTGCTCACGCAGCCTGAAGACTCTGCTGCCTGGTGGCCCCGTGGAGGCGCTGTCCCGGCAGCCAGGCCAGAGGGGGTGCCGTGGACGGGAGTGGGTTTGGTGTTCATCCCAGGGCACACCCCCAGCAGCAATTCACTGCCTTCTTCTCCTTCCCTCCTGGCTGCCAAGCCCCAGGCTTTGTAGCTACCCCAACTCTTTCATCCCTACACCCACCCTTTCTTGCTAGACCCAGGCGCATTTGAAACAACATCCTCAAAGCACCTCATTATCCACACTGACTCCATCTTCGTGATTCCCAGAGGCCATACGTCCCCGAGTTTGGGCAAATAGGAAGGAGCCTTCAGGGATCTGGGGGCAGGATGTCTGGCTTCCTGAGAGTGTTTCTCCTGTGGCCAGGTGCGCCGACACCATGCCAAGGGAGGGAGCCATCGCGAGGGCACAGCAGCCTCAGTGTGGTGGGTGAGTGTGGGCGGGAGGGGTGGAGAGCCTGCCCACTGCTCAGGTGTGCACACGGTGCACTCCCGTGTGAGGAGGACTGGAGGAGACATGTGATGCGTAGCTGTGCCAGAGAGCATCACGTGTGCCGAAGGAAGGAGGCTGGAGCAAGAGCTGCCGAGCAGCAGGTGGGCCGGGCTGCCAGGCTCGCTGGGAGACAGCCGGGTTTTAATTGTCCGTGGAGATGACGGGGCTCTGGGGAGTTGTTAGTGGCCCGCTGAGAGCTGCCGTCGGCTCCTCGCCCTACTTGTTGGCCAACATCCTTCAGCTCTGCTGGCAGCCACTTCCTTCCTCCCCTCCTCCTCACTTCCTACTCGCCGCCCTCTCTCCCTCCCTCTCCAGCCTGGGCCCTCTCCACCTCTCCTCCCTCTCCGCTCATCTTCCTCGCTGCGCAGACACTCAGGCCCCTGGGCTGCCCCGCGCACCTGGACCCATCCTCCAAAGGCTTGGCCAGTGGGCCTGGGAGCGGGCACTACTCCCTCCCTGCCCCCTCCTGGCATTACCACTGGACGTTTCTTCAGATAAGTGACCAAAGGCATTGCTTCTCCAGCTTGAATAAATGGATTGTTCACAGAGGATCTGATTCTGTGGGTCCACAGCCTGAGTGGACCCTGAGCCTGAGCCTACATTTCCAACAAGCCCCCAGGCAGTACGGTATCACGTGGTCCAAGTGCCACTCTTGGAGTAGTAAGGACCGGAGGCCTTCAGGGCCCAGCTGTGGACCAAGGAGCCTTTCCCAGGAGCTCTGCGTTGTTCCCACTTGTCCTCTCTGGGTGCTGGGCCAGGCCGCCTCCCCTGGAAGCTGTAGGAGCAGTGGGGGCCTGTGAGACCCAGCGCGAGAGGACCACAGCCACAGGCACGGCCCCTCGTGGGAGCTGCCTCCCCCAGCAACCACCTGCCCACGGTGCCATCCCAGCAGGTCAGCTGGGCGAACGGGGATGTTGCCTGGAGAGAGTGTAGGAAATATGCCCTTTGGGGCATCCTGTCCCGGCTGAGCTGGCTGAGGTGGTGACAGCAAGCACGGGGTGGAGGGACCGGGGGAAGTGGGGAGGCCTTGGAGCAGGATAGAGTCCCCAGGGAGGACTTCTTCCACCTGAGCACCTCCTCTAGGCTCCAGTTTGCAGCTTCTCCTTCCTTTGCAGACACACCCCAGAGACACACAGATGCACCCCCAAGCAACTTGGCACTTGACAGTATGTTCTGTGTTTACCGGTTTGTCATCTGACCCCCTCCAGGAGACTCGAGGCTCCAGGAGGGGTTGTGTTCAATGTCATATCCCCTGTGCCTAGAACAGGGTCTGGCACATAGCAGGGGCTCGAAACATTTACTTCACAAGTGCCAGAGGCAGCCTGCTCAGCCTCCTAGGAAGAATAGACAGAGGAATGAAGACGTGGCATGACTCACCCTCACTTCCATCCCTCCCAGACAGATGGCCAGGCTGACCTCTGGGAGGTAAAATGGACAGATGACGAGCAGAGTGGTCAGGCAGGCTGTGTGCTGTTCGGCAAATTCTTCTCTTGAAGACTCAGTTTTCTCACCTGTGAAATGGGACCATGACCTCCACCTCGTTGTGTCTGGGAGAAAGCTCAAAGCATCATCTAACTTGAGCTCCAGTGGGGTTCCTTTTACCTTCCCCCTTGTCACCCCTGACCCTGGCTGGTCACTAGGCAACAGATTATGGTGACATGGGACCCACTCCCCCTCCCAGGGACCCAGCTCAGAGCTCTGTGGTGATGGCAGTTGAGCATCAGCCGGCTCCCTCTCTCTTCACACACCCTCCAGCCACTGGCTTCCACGACAAAGCCCCAAATCAGCCTGAGTTGACAGAGGCAGGTCAGGAGAGGAAGGCAGCCATAGTTTTGGAATCTGCATTTAAAAATCACCACCAGCCCCACTGGTGTGGTTCAATGGTTGAACATTGACCCATGCACCAAGAGGTCACCAGTTTGATTCCTGGTCAAGGCACATGACCAGGTTGTGGGCTTGATCCCCAGTGGGGGGCATGCAGGAGGCGGCCAATCAATGTTCTCTCTCATCGATGTTTCTATCTCTCTCTCCCTCTCTCTTCCTTTCTCTCTAAAATCAATAAAGGAAAAAAGAGGCTATAAAGTTAAAAAAAATAATCACCACCACCAGTTAGCGAAGTAGGGACACTTAAACCCTCCCTGAGCCCGGTTTCTTCATTTGCTTAATGTATTATTGTGAAAATGAAGTAGAATCACTCATGTCAGACATTTAGCCTGGTGCCTGATGTATGGTCAGCACTCAGTAAATTGCAGCTGTGGTCATCATTTTCCTGAGACGTGGCCACCAGCTCATCGTTGTTATGGCCACGCCGATGGGACAAGAATGGGGAAGACAGATGGATGGATGGATGATGGGAGCTTGAGTTTCTTCATACATAAATAAAACAACAAGAAAGTCCTTCAGAGGGTTCTAGGCTGGGATTTTGTGTTTATCTGCTGCGTGGACATACTCTGTCAGGGTTCCCAGGGAGAAACTCTCTGCGGTTGTGGGCCCTAAACTTACGCCTCCTTTTTGTTGCTATGGTCTTTACATTCTTCCCTGGGGGTGGGGCGGAAGTGAGAAGAGGCTGTTCCACTGTGGGAGCCACATTTTCCCAGAACTCTGGGCGGGCAGTGGGGGGGCCTGGAGCCTTCTTGGTGCCTGTTATTAGCACCTGCCAATGTAGGTTGAGTTGAGTCCTTGAGTCTGCATAGGAAGTGTGGGTGCAGGTGCCCTCAGGGATGTCTTGGCATGCCTGTTATCCAAACCACACAAACTGATCCCAGAAACCAGAGGGGCAAATAGCACCCCAGGAGAAGGAAGGGTGCTGCCGGCAGAGGGAACAGCAGGGGCAAAGACCCTGTGCACAAAGAAGTGTGGCACATCCCTGCCATGGGAAGCTAGATGCCAGCATTGAACCATCTGCTGGGGAGGGGCAGTGTGGCGGGAGGTGGGCTGAGGAGTGAGCAGGGGTGACCACACAGAGCTCTGTAGGCCTCGGGAGGATTAGGGGTTTATCTTAAGAGCAATGGGAAGTGTCCAAGGGCTTTAAGCGTCGCTATGGCCTGCTCGGGTTTGAATCTTAAAAACATCCTTCTGGCTGCTGTGTGGAAAACAGGTCGGGAGCCCTGTTTGGTCCTGCTGTTTCTGCTACGGCGAAGTCAGACTCATTCAAAGGAGCTTTATTAAAAAGCTGAGAAGGATACGATGAGACCCAGACAAGCTGAAGCACGTGAGCTTGTGTAGTGCCGTGGTCAGGTTTGATGAGTTGCAAGGAATAAAAGCCCACTTAAGAGAGCTTACTGTCAAGATGCATGTGGATTGGAACTGTAGCTGGAAAGTCTTCGAAATCCATGGGGCTCTGGAGCAGCCTCTCTTTCTCCTTCTCCCTGCCTCCCTCCCTCCTTCCCCACCCCCTCCCATCTCAGGAGCAGTGTGGTTTCAGTCCCATGAAAGGTGAGTCCTTCCTGTTTGCCTCCCTGCACCTCCCTCCTCTGCAGTCCACAGCGTCTGTGCCCCCATCACTTGGGCTCCCTGTCGCCCATCATGCCCTCGGTGGCCTGAGGAATCACCATCTTTCATTTGCATTTCCTGCCACTGACCAGCACATCTGTTCTGTTTCTTAATTCAGATTCCCAAGAGAATAAATCTGATTGGATCAACTCCTCTTTATGATCCTGGTCATAGATTGTTTGTCTTTGGGTCAAGTGGCTGTCCCTTTGTCCATTCAGCGGGGTCCAAGGAGGATGAGGTCTAAGACCTGGCCCTCGAGGCAGCGAGGCTGTGGACGGGCACTCCCCTTGAAGAGGGTGGAGATCAGGCAGGCACGTAGCCAGCTTATTCCAGACCTAGAACATTCCTGTGCCAGAGCTGCAAGCTCTAGACCTTCTAGATCCGACGTGACGGTTGGTTGTACAGAGGCCAAAACCAGGTCTTTGAGGTGGTTGGAACAGAACTTGACACCAATCCCCAGCCATAGGCAAGACCTAACTCTGGCCTGTTGGTTCACTAGCTCATGCCACTGCTCCCAGCAAGGGCATGTGAATGGCTTCCTTGCGGGTTCCCCACAGTCAGAGCTCATGTTAAAGTGAGGGCTGGAACATCCAGAGTCCTCTTCTGTCTCGGTGACTGGTTAGTCTAGGGCTGGACACCACACTTGGAAGGGCAGTTCAGTTTATAGAGGTCACCATAACTAATAGCAATTCATCTGTCCCTGACTCTCCAGCAGGCTATGCTTCCCCAACATCATGAGGTGGCATCAGCATGGTCACTGCCAGCCTCTCTTGGTGTTCAGCTATGTATAGTGGAGATACTTTCAGTAGTAGGTTGCTGGCTAATGTATCCCTGTATCCACAGTCTATGCAATGGGAGATGATTGCAGCATCCCCCATCAAGACGTGGTCTATTTTGGTCAACAGAATATGGCAAAAGAGACATTGTGCCAGTTCTAAGCCTAGACTTTGAGTCCTTGCATGCTTTCTCTCTCACCCTTCACTGCTGTGTCTTGGAATCCTGCTGCTGCCATATGAACAAGACTGGTATGCCTGCTGGATGATAAGAGACAGGTGACCAAGTCAGCCCCATTGTCCCAGTTGATAGTAAGCTAATTTTTAGTCATTAAATGAGACGGTTGGAGAACAGCTAGCCCGTACACATCACAGACACATGAATGAGCCCAAACTAGTTCTGCCTAGCCTAACGCACCTCAGTAGATCCATCCAGTGATCTGTAGACTCCTGAGCAATAGCAAATGCTTATCACTTAAAGCCACTGAGTTTTGCAGTGAGTTAGTACACAGCAGTCGCTAACTGATACACCTCCCTGCTGGGAGAACTCCAAAGATGTGTTGATATATGCTTTCGAGCTCAGTCCCTGAGCTTGGGAGGTCCACTCCTCCAAGGCAGAGCTCAAAATGTGGGCGGGCTCTAGTTGCAATGATGACTCTGTATATTGATAGATGCCCCGGTAATCTGGGTGCGGTGTGTACCAGGCAGCTGCACTTCCTGCCACTTACAGAGAATTTGCTGTAATGCATTGTGATGCATTAGCATAATAATTGCTAAGCATTCACAAATGAATAGCTCACTGACTGATGGATTTTGTACAGAATCTGTGAAGGTTACATCGAGGGTGAAAACATTTCACTGTGTCAATGAACATACTTAATTTTTCTGGAAGTGCTATTTAAATTGCGTTGTGCTATGACATTAGCATAACAAAGACATAATGCATTCGTTTATGCTGTAGTAGGGAACACTGCCTTAATCAGTGGACACGCTGCTGGGGGAGGGCAGGATGTGCAGACAGTGGCCTGGGAGCATGGAAAGGCAGCCCCATTAGGTCCCTGTGGCTACACAGGGGAGGTCCTGCCCCTGCAGGTCCCGCCCCTCGATTTGGCTCCTAGGGCTCTGGGGATTCTGGCAGTGGGTGGACTCTGTTTATTGGCTTGTTTCCTTTTCACTGATTTTTCCCTTCTCACTGTTGGCCACTGAGTCCCTGCCAGTGGGTGGGTGGGTCTTGGCTGTCGAAGAGAAATCCTCAGGAGAATTAGCAAGCATTCAAATCTGGCAGGATTTACCCACCCTCTTCAGCGAGCCTCCCCAGAATCAGCCAGCTGGTACAAGGAAGCGGTGCCTTGGGCCCTTGGTCTTGCTAGCCTTTCTCTTAAGAGGGCTCCCAGGGCTGACACAGAAAACCCCATGAGGAGGCTGGAAGATGACTCTATCACCTTTATTTTCTACACTTTCTACATATCTGGTTCTTCAAGGGGAAGGTGTTTGAAGAAAACAGCCTGCTAATTGAGCATCTATTGCCTTTCAGGTACTGGGCTTGCTTTGCAGACACCAGCTCAGAGCTCCTCGTTCAGGTGTGCGCAGATGCTGGTGTTCGTAGTCCAGCCTTGGGTTAAACAGAGTGGGACGGGTTCTTTTCACATGAAGATCTCAGAACCTTTGGTATAACATTGAACCTTATGCATCTCCAAGAGGAAGATGTAAGGGTATCAGGCCTCTAAAACAATGGAACCTGTTCTGGGAGAGGTAACATGATGTTATTTGTTACTTTAAAAGGACTCAAGGAAGTATGGGTTATTAATCCCATTTCAACGCTAAGGAGACGGAGGCTTCAGGGGGAAGTAACTTTCACAGAGCTGGCGAACAGCTGAAGTGGGATTTCAGTCCACATCTCCCTGGATCAGACACTGAAGGGCTATGTAGCCTGGCTTCCCGGAGGGAAACGAGGAGACTGCCAGCCAGCTGCTGGAGGGAGAGACCAAATTGAGGACAACCCACTATTGCTGCTGGTCACACTCGGACTCTTACGATCCTGACTGTCCAAGGGAGCCCGTTCTAGAGATGCTGGGCTGAGACCAGGACAGAGCGAGGAGGACTCTCCTGTGCCCTGTGGCCAGGGGCCCTCTGGCAGAAGATACATAGTTCAGAAGTGTAACTGGGAAGGGGCTGGATCAGCTCTCTACCCTGAAATGGGGCTCCTAGAACAGGTCACTTGCGTGTCCTGGTGCTTTGGGACTGGGCTGGTATGGAGTGAATGGGGTGAAAAGCTGTTGGGGCTCAGACCCAGGTGGTGACTCAGAGCCCCAGGAGAGGAGTTGGGAGATCCAGGAACCAAGTGGACGAGGATGGGATCAGCTTCCCATCATCCTCTCAACCAACGAGGGACTGAGATGCAGTTGATTTACACCCTTTGTGTTTCAGTCCTCAATCCAGATGGTTATGAGGTCTGGATAGTGGCTGAGCTTGCTGGGTGGGCCAGGTGCATGGGAGTGGGGGACAGTTTGAGTGGGGCCCTACCCAACTGACTTTTCTCCCCAGAGCCAAGAAATTCTCCCTGCTTGAGGGATCACAAATTCCTTTTAGAATCTGATGAAAGTGACAGACTTCCCCCCCATAATAATGCACATTTATATAATAACTTGCAAACAGTATGGTCTTCAGGGTTAAAGATGCTCTGAACACCATCCCCAGGTAGGGCCTTCTGTATTAGAGAGAAAGTCACTGAGGCTTGAGACTCTGGGAAAAGGGAAGAGACAGAAAGCCCTCCCGTTGGCCTCCCATGATTCATCCAAATGCCCTAGGTTGGCACTCAGGGGCTCATTTCACCATCCCTCTTCCTTTCCAGCCACCCCAGCACACGCACCCTCCCACACCTCACGCTCCTGTCCTCTGCTAGCCCAGCAGATAGCTCGTCGTCCCCGAACACACCACAGTTCTCCCTACTTTGGGTTCCTGCTTAAGACACTCTCTGCCTTTGCTGCCTGAACAAATCTTATCACTTTTGGAGTCTCTCCTCTTCCAGGAGACCTTCCCGATGACTTCAAACTTAACCCCATTCTGCTGAGCAGTTATTCATTGAGCCCTTCTCACGTGCTACATGCTAGGATACAGGAAGGTCACTGCTCCCGTGAACCTACAGGCCACTGGGGAATCAGACAGGGCGTGTACAGATGTGATGAGTATTATACAAAGGAGAAAGTGAAACAGGGGGTTGGCTCTGGGAGCATGGGGCAGAGGGGATTTGATGTCATTTAGGGCAGTTTCCCAAACTTTGATCATTTTAATTCCACCTTCACCATTTTTGCCATACCAGCCTACCAGCTGTAATATTTCCTTCTCATTTTCTTCTTTCAATCAACTTTGAACTTTAAATAGGCTCACTGATCTTCTTAACCTGTCCTAAGGAATATTGTCTGTGAAATCATGGGTCTTCATGTGCTATTTGTGTGGTTTTAAAAGTTTAAAGTTATTTTCATTGTGGTAGTATATGTATAGCAGAAACTTGACCATTTTAATGATTTTTAGTGTATGATTCAGTGGCATGAACTATGTTCACATTGCTGTGCAGCCACCCACCATCCATTTCCAGAACTTTTTTATCATCCCAAACAGAAACTCTGTACCCAACTAAACAATAGCTCCCCATCACCCCCACTCCCCCCCCCCAGCCCCTGGTAACCTCTGTTCTACTTTCTGCCCTATGAATTTTCCTATTCTAGATAGCTCATGTAGGTAGAATAATATAATATTGTTCCTTTTGTGTCTGGCTTATTTCTTTTAATATAATATCCTCAAGGTTCATTCATTTTGTAGCCAGTATCTGAAGTTCATTCCTTTTAAAGGCTGAATAATATCCCACTGAGTGTACAGACCACATTGTTTACCCATTCATCCATGATAGACACTTGGATTGTTTCCACCTTTGTGCTATTATGTGTGCTATTTATATCTTAACCTATGTTAAATCATATACGTTAACTATCAGAGTAAAAAGATGGTTTTCTGTAACCACTTGTCCTGAGAGAGAACCTGAGATAAGGACTTGAGAGCAGGTAGATGATTTGGGAAGTGCTTCCAAGAAATAGGAGTGAAGACGTGGAGAAAGTGAAGTGGGGGAGTGATAGAAGCCAATGAAGTAAAAGCTGGTTATTGCTGTGGGCAAGTGGGGCTCAGTCCCACTGAAACTCGCTGAAGAACCTCGTAGAAGAACTCACCTTGGAATGACGCCACTGGAAGACAGGGATGCTGGGCACAGATCTGCAACTCCTAACACCATTGCTTTATCTCCCCTCACACCTCCTGGTGGCTCCCCAGGAGCTCAGCAACGTTCTCAAAGTTGAAGAAAACAGGCAGAGTGTGGCTTGTGCTTGAAGTGGGACAGGAATGAGGAACTGTCCGCTACAGTGGTGCTGAAATTAGGTGCGCTGAGAGGATGTGGCTTGCTGTATCATACGTGTCTGCTACGTCATCTAAAAACATTCCATATACCTCAGTCTGTGTTATGGGAGAGTTGGCCCCAAAAGAGAGTGAGGTCTAAGCTGACACCTGAAGAAGGAGTTGGAGCTAGCCCATCAAAGAATGGTCCTGGCAGGGCTTGTTCTCCGAAGGCCAGCCCTGCTGGAGCTTGGAGGAGGAGCAGAACGGTGGCTCTGGGGAGGAGGGCGAGGGGCAGGTTGTGGAGGCTGCGGACTGCCTCTCTGACGTCTGCATGCTATCCTTGGAGGCATGGGAAGCCTAGGAAGGATTGAAACAAGGTTGGGGTGTGTCTGATGTGACCGCCTGGTGCTTTCCCTTTCTTCTCTGCTCCTGGGGCAGAGATTAGACTGTCAGGAGTCACTCACTGATAATAGCTGACTGTCTTTCCAAGGGACAACAGTGGAAGCCCCTTGGGTTGTGGCACTTCCAGGGCCCAGTTGGCGCCTGGTACATGCTCAGAGTTGATGGTGATGATGGTGGAGATACTGGGCCAGACTGCTGTGTGGTTTCCTCAGTCAGCAAACATTTTTCTGGACACACACATTCAACCCCATCCTTTGGCCTTTAGTAGAGAGGAAAGAATCCCTTGGAACTGGGTCCCACCTCTGCCACCAGCAAACTGAAGGATCTCGGGCAAGTCACTTTCCTTTTCTGAGCCTCAGTTTTCTAGTCTCTTAAATGGGAGTAATAGTGTCTGTCTTGCATGCTTGTTGGGCAGATTCCATGAGAAACTTTATCAAGGGTACAGCAGCATGCTTGGAAGCACAGGAAGTGCTCAAGATATGGGGGTTTTTCTTCCTAGTACCCTACACCCATCTCAGCTCCCTGAACATAACCTGGCCTGGTCTGCCTACAGGATAGGTCACAACGGTGGCAAAGGAGCCCCTGGGGATGGTGGAAGCCCTTATTAGGACAGGGTCCACCTCCATTTCTCAAGAGTCTGCTCCTACCCCTTCCATCCTCTCCACAGCATAACCAGAGGGCAAAATCACTGTCTACTGTAGTTCCTCATCCAGGAGCTGGCTGAGGTTGGATGGGCCTGGTACTTTTCTCCCAAGGTGCTGAAGTCAGAAATGGCTGGGCCATTCCAGCAGGATCTGTCCACTTCCAGCCTGGGCTCCCTCTTTGCACCTGGACAGAGTGGGCTTCTTGGAGGCTCCAAGGCAGCTCCGGCCCCAGAGAGGTTCTGCCAGGCAGTCCCCATGGTTCCTGGGCCCTGTAGGTTCCCCTTCAGAAATAATGGCCTCATTGGGATGCTGAGCACATGGCAGAGCCCATGCCAAAGACGGGTCAGGAACCTCCGCTTGTGGCCTGGCTGGGATGATGACTGCCGCTAAGTAAATTGCCAGCTCCTTCTCTAGCCCCCTCCTGCCTGGCTTCATGATTCATTTTCGTTCAGAGAAGTTTAATAATTAGCAAAGGGGATTTCTAACAACAGATGGTGCCTGGCCCTGGGGACATACTTTGCTGCAGACATACTTTGCAGAGAGCTAAGCTGGAGGTGGTTCTCCCGCTCCCTCCAAACGGGCGTCGTATCTCCAGGGTTCTGTGACTACTGGGCCCATTTGCATAATGTGGCTGCAAGAAGAGCAGAAGGAAAGGAGGATGCCAGCTAGAAGCATGTGGGTTCTGGTGGCTCTGCTGGAGAGGGGATGCCAGTCAGTGGTCTTCTTCACTCTGCTACCTATCTGGACATCTTCAAGGGTAGAAGGTCGGAGCTGCTAAGAATCGTGACAGACCACTCAAGAGCCTGCGATTGGGGCAAGACAGTGTGAGTGGGTTAGAAGCCTCAGAGCCTTCTAAAAGACTTCTGATATCCCCAGGCCCTTTTCCTCTAAAAGCAGAGCAATTGGCTTGTATCTCACCCCACTCATGGTACCGAGAAAGAACTTAGATCTTGAACTCTTGATTTTAGAAGCCCAACTCAAAGTATCTTAAGTAAAAAGGGAATTGTAAGACCCTCAAATTGGACAGTCTAGAGGTAGCCTGGTTTCAGACATGGCTAGACCTAGGGGATCAGGCTATACCATCCTTGGACTCTGCTTCTGGGAAGCCTAGATGTGGCTTCATTCTTGTCTGCAGCATAGAGTTTCTTCTATTTGTATCGGGAGAATGTTTCTCTTGCTAGGTCTAGCATAAACCTTCTACATTGGCCTGGACTCAGTCATGTGCCCATTCTGGAGTTGATCTTTGTGGCAATGAGAATGACTATGCTGATTGATCAGCTTAGACACTTGCCCATCCCTATGGCTGAAAGAGGTAGCTTTGTGATTAATAGCCTCACCAGAACCATGAGGAGTAGGAGGTTCTCCAAGGGAAGAGCTGCAGAAGAGCCAGACCAAGAATGTCCTAAAGGTCCAAAAAGAAGTGATCAGCCAAGGTCTTTCAGCAGCAGCACTGGGATTTGGCAGATCATGTTTTGCATGGCTATTGGCTTCTCATGGCTCAGCATGACCTCCCCAACAAGGGCTTATTTTGATCACATCATCACCTAGGGAGCTCCTACTGGAACTTTCCCAGTGGTCCAGGACTGTTTTGGAACAAAATACAGGGTCTTTCTTCTTGTGACAATTTAAGCTACTTGGAGAACAGACGCGAAAAAACAATTGCAAAATCAAGAGGAATATGAGAGACCTGGTAGAGCGGTCTGCGAAATCAAGGCATGATTCATTTCTTACTACCAGGAACTAAGAGGAACAAGCAATCACTGTGTGATGGAGTGGACTGGGGCGGGGAGGGGTCCCGGAGAAGTCTTATGAGCCACGTCTTTAAGGATGAGCTGGATTTACATAGGGAATTTCAGGCAGAACAATGACATGGTAGTAGGACCTATCCAATCATTCATCTATCATCCAGTCTTGTATTCATTCTGCAAGACAGTTACTGAGTACAGTTTATGTGCCAGGAATTGAGATTACAATGGTGATCAAAATAGTGTAGTACGTAAGGTAAATGGTGAATTGAATGACCCAGCTAGATGAGAGCGTATTGTAGTGAAATTTGAAAAGGCTGGAAATGTAGTTGGGATCAGAGTATCGGGGCCACAAATACCGGAGTCCAATGTTGAAAGATTTTCCTGAGAGCAGCCAGGCCTGGTGTGGTAAGGTGATGCCCATGCTACCCTTGAACATTGTGGAAAAACTTCTTGGTCAGATTGGGGGTTTCAGGAGCAGGGAAACTCTCACCTCTCTAATCATAGTGTTCTTTTCCCAAACATGAGAAACTGTGCAGTTAGTGGATAAGATTTTCTCAATCACACCAACGCTTATACCTTTTTATTAAATCTTGGTGCCTGCTAACACCAGTCCCCAGGACACAGTAGCAGATGACATGACCAGTGACTGCCCAGTTTTCAGATATCACAGCTGACATTAGGCATCCTTGCCTAGCCTGCTGAGCTCATCCTGCACATTTTTGTCGGTGAGAAGACTTGTACATCTCTCCCCTGCCAAGATGGGATTTCTTAACAATTCATACCAATATCTTTGATAAGATTTTTATTTCCGTTAGCGGAATTGTTAGCTCACGCAGTAAAGTTCTATCCATCTACGTTTCCGCGGCGTTCCATGGAGAGCGCTGTGATTTCTCGGTGTGCCATGCCCACAATGAGTTTTAAAAGACTTTGTTACAGCCTAAGTCAGGACCCATGACTTCACTGAACTCCGAGCTCCAGGTCCCCCTCGATGAGTGCCTGCTTATCCTTCAAGTGCCTCTGCCAGTGTCCTCCTTGGCTATGAAACCTTTTCTGATCCCCTCAGAAAATAATGAAATTTTTTTCCACCAGTTTTCCAGGGCACCTTGCACATAGCTCTGCCCCAGCACTAATGCTGTCATTAGGGTTTTCGTTTCTGTACCTCCAAGGCCTAGCCACAGGCCTGGCACATGGTTGGTGCCAACAAATCTTGAATAAATGAGTGAATTAAAATGAATGAATGAATGAATAAATGAATAATCTATCTGTGATTGTGTGAGGGTTAATTTGTTGAGATTAAACTCTGTGAACTCTGCCCCCCGCCCCCAAAGAAACAACAAAGCACAAGCCAACTCTGTTCCCAGGTGGCAGATTTGAATATGGGTCCCATTCTCCCTTTAACTCCAACCACTGGTCTCACAGGGGACACAACAGAGTGGGCATGACCAGACACAGCCCCCTGTGCTGGTTGCCAGGGGCAGGGCTAACCCCTCCCCCTTCTTCCTGGATGTCTCAACAGGCTCCTGCCATTGGCAGGGACCTGCTCAGCTCCCCCAAGGAGGCTGTTGGCAAGGGAACCTCCGGGGCTGATTGAAGAGATGAGCAGGAGGGTGCTCGTCTGGTTTTCTGGAAAGGTGGCTTTGTCTTGGGAGCCAGAGTAATTTGGGGGAAGAGAAGGTGGCATTTGCAGTCAATTCCACTAATCAGGCCTCTTCGTGGGGAACAGAGGGAGTGGAAAGTGGGGTTGGCTGTGCAGAGGGCACTCTGATGAGGCCACTTAATTAGTTTGCCTCCCTTGGGAGAGGGCTGGAAAGGCTCTCTGCCTTGGTTTGTCTCCAGGATGAGTCATTGTTTGCTCAAATTGTCGGCTGCCAAACAGCAGTGGAGAGTGCATCCTGGAAGGGGGTGTTGGGGCTGTCCTGACAGGCGCGTCTGTTCCTGAGACTGGGGGCCATGTCACTACCACACTGCTGACCTGAATGTCTTGGCAAGGGCCCCATGAGGGCCTGGCTGGCCCCATGTGGAGCCATGGCTGGGGGTAGGGGCGTGAGGGGCTCCGGGATGAAAGGAGGCCTGTAGCCTCTGTGACTGTGACCAGGTGCTGGTGGGCTGGTGAGGCGCCTGCATGTGTATAAGCAGGAGGAAGATCTGTAAGTTCGGGGTGTTTGAACCTTCTGAGCTGCTGACAGCTGGGCTGGAAACAGGTTAAAATGTTCTCTGCTCTTGGGAGAGCTCTGGGGGGAGGAGACCCAACCAACCTCCTTCACAAAGGGCTTCTGACTTGCCTCATAGGAACATGGTCCGTTTCAATGGCCACCAGTTACCCTGCTCTATGGACATTGGTAATGGGGGGTAGCAGAGACAGAGGGAGAGAAATAAAGCTAGAGAGAGAACATGAACAATAAAGGAGACCGTCACAGAGAGAGAGAGAGGCAGAGAGAGAGAGAGCAGGGGAAATGGAGGAAGTGAATAGTAATGCTCCCAAGCCCATGGTGGGCGTTTCTAGGGAGGTTCCAACCTGCAAGGGACAAACATCGATGTGGTGGTTGGGGCAGTGGGACATCTGTGGCCATCGCAGAGTGCCTGCATCCTGCCAGCTCAGCTTCTCAGTGGGACAGAGACAGGAGCTGAGTGTGGCCTCTGTTCCCAGGTGCCTGGGATCCAGGTTCTTCAGAACAGGCTCACTGAACAAGGATGAGCCGTTATTACCAACATTCTTACTTTCATTTATTGAGTGCTTACTATGGATCGTAAGTTCATTATCTCAATTCCCTCAACAAGGATGTATTTTTGCTATAATTAACACCATTTTGAAGCTAAGGAAATGGAGCCTTCAATTGTTCAAGTAACATGCCTATACTTAGCAAAGTTGGCTTCTCACTGAGGCCCATCTGGCACCAAAATGCATCTTCTTTACTCTTCTGCTCTTCACCACTCATCATATACGTTATGTGGGCACTGCCTAAGGACTTCCAGCCTTGCCCACACCATTCTGTGTCTATCAGCTGGATTCATTTCGTGTTTTTCCATCTTGCTTCCTCTTTACCTCCTGATCTGTCACCTCCCACCTTCCCAGACTGCAGATTGTGGTTCTGTTTCCTGGTGTTGGTTTTTCCAGCTGGCTAGAGATGACCCAGGAGGCTCTGCTCCCTCGTTTCCATTTGCATGCTCAAGGGGCCTGAGATTTATATTGCAAAGTGACCCTCAGGAAGGGAGAAGGTCCTGCTGGGCATGGAGGTGGGAGCAGAAGTCAGGACAGGCCGGAGGAAAGCAACAGAGTCAGAAGCACATCTCAGGGCTTTGTGGTGCCCAGTAGGAAGGACTCAGGCCTGAACCCCTTGTCTCTCAGCTCTCAGTGGAGAAGGGAGGACCAGGGTTGGGGAAGAGAATTGAGGGCTCAAAAGGCTCTTCTGTGTACTCACCTGTCTCTTCCACTCTATCATAGAACTGATTAAACTACATTGTCATTGTGTAGTGGTTAAGAGGACAGGCCTTGGAGTCAGGACGCCTGGGTTCAAATCCTAGCTCCTCCGCTTCCTGGCTGTGTGACCAGATAATAATGACACCCACTTTATAGGGTTCCTTAGAAGATTAAATGAGATACTGTCTATGGAGGAGCTCAACACAGACTTAATACTTAGTAAGAATTCATCAGATATTAGTGATAATTATTATAAAAGTTTTTGTCCTTACCTATACAGATAAGGAATATATATATCTCCCCAGAAACAAATATTCTGGCAAAGAGTGAGTCTTAGTACATATTTGTTGAATGAATGAATGAGAGACTCACCATATCACCATGCCTGGATCTATATTATTCCTTCCTTTCCTGGGCCCAAGTCTGGAGGTCAGAATCCCATGCAGGTGACAGTGCTGGGGGGAGCAAGGTGGGTGGGCTCTACCTTGGAAGAAGGTTCTGATGAGAAGGATCCTGGGACACAATCTGTCACTGAATACATGAGGGATCAGTAGTGTCCAGAGTGACCATGGGGATCCAGAGACATCCAGCTTCATGAGGAAGGGAGAGAAGGCTATTGGTGGATGAGGATGAACCGTGTTCACAAAGATTAGGACTTGCCTCCCCAGTTCTGGTCTTCCAAGCTAGGCATGCTCTCCTTGCCCTCCCAGGTAGGGCCAACTGGACGGTGGGGGGTCAAAAGGCTGTGGTGTTCTCAGCCCAGGCCCTGCTGAGCTGTGTTAGGAGCTGTCCAGGGTGCTGACCTCCCAGCCCCACCTTGATCCTGGCAAAGAGGCTGTGGTCCAGCCTGTTCTGTAGAACCTTCCAAGGCCCCTGTTGGCTTGGCAAAGTCTTTAGGCTCCATCCAGGCCAAACCATAGCATGTGCGTCTGACACTTGTCTAGAAGCCTGTCTGGTCCCATCTCCTGCTTGAGACATCATAAATCTGCCACAAGTTGCCTCAGCCCATGCAAACTGGGCCTGTGGGGAGGGCATTGTGGTGATGAAAGGAAAATGCACTGGTTTTCTTCTGTCCTCTCCTCTCAACAATTTACTTCTGGCACCAGATGTGGGCCCCCCTCCCCCCAGCAGTCCTCCAGTTCTTTGAAGACACTGACTGGATGTCTTATGATTTTACCCAATTCTGACACTGTTTACCTGGAGTTGGTATCAGATCCCACAGATTGAAGGCTTAGTCCCAAAAGATTGCCCCACTTCAGATGCCAATCTCAAGTAGTGGGCCCCTAGTTCACCCACACTCCTGTTTGATTTGGCTGTAAATTGGGGGTTCCCACAACCCCTCCTCAGGCTTGATGATTTTGCTGTAACAATACACACAACTCAAAGAAACACGTACGTTTACTGGTTTATTATAAAGTAAAGGATATAGACAAACATCTGGATGAAAAGGTACAGAGGGAAAGATCTGGAAGGACCCTCAGTGTGGGAGCTTCTGTTCCTATGGAGTTGGGGTGTGCCACTCTCCTGGCACATGGATGTGTTCATCCCCCTGAAAGTTCTCTGACCCCCATATTTTAGGGGTTTTATGGAGGATTCATCACATAGACATGCTTGATTATTAACTCACTCTCTAGCCCCCTCACCTTTCAGGAGGCTAGGGGATGGGGCTGAACTCTCCAAGCTTCTACTCATGGCTTGGTCTTCCTAGTGACCAGCCCTCCGCCAGGAGCCCACCAAGAGCCGCCTCACTAGAACAAAAGACACTATCACCCAGGAAATTCCAAAGGATTTAGGAACTGTGCATAAGATGCTCCTATCACCGCTGTCACTGAGTAAGTTACAAGAGTTTTATGAATTCTGTGTCAGGAATCAGGGTGAAAGATCAAATGTTAGCCGGAACCAGGGGCAGAGACTGAATAAGATAACGTATCTTATCGTGTCGCAGGTGACCTCCTCAGGACAAAAGGCAGAGTGCATCCGTGCACAGCTGATTGGACCTGCACCCTTGGCTTCGCTGGCCCTCTCCCTGACCAGCATGCCCCAGTGACCCAGAGTCTCCGGGGACATGGGCCGTATACCTCTTACAAAGCAAAACCCATGTTTCGGGTGGGGCTGAGAAGTCATCTCAGCGCGACGCTTCCCAGGCTGATACCGTGGAGTGAAGGCTCGTCCTGGAAGGGCAGATTAATCATTTCTGCCCCAAGTCACCATCTGGGCCAGATTTATGGCGGTGGGAGCATGGGAGCCCCCGATTTTATGGTCTTGTAAATTTCAGAGCTGCTTGTGCAAGAGGCAGGCTGGGCTGTAAATCATGTGTAATTGCTTGTAAATTGGGAAACAAATAGCATTTTTGCTTAAATTACCCTCTTTGCGGTGTTTCTTAGGGAATTGAGATTTCACAGAGGACCTTTAACCTCCCTAGTACCCAAATTCCCTTTGGGACTCAATATCTGAGAGTCTGAGAGCCACATCCCAGCAGGTCTGAGGCCTTGGAGTCAAATGGAGAAGAATTGACTACGGTTGTCATAAATTCCTCTCTTAGGCAGGCTTAATCCACATCCTCCTGAGACCTCCCTCCCTCTCTCCTTCCATTTTGAATTAACCCCAAGGGTCCCATCTGGCCTCTGGCTACGACCAGTCATCTCAAAGGCTCTGGGAAGACAAGCCCACATGAGGTTCAGAGAATCCAATTTTATTCCTCCTTCTCCCCCACGCAAAGGCAGTGACTCACCCGATGCTGGTAAGCATTGCCTCTATGTTAAGATGCTGGCTTTTTCTCATCTTTCCCCATTTCAATGAAATTACATTTAATCTTTTTGCCTGCCTTGGTCAACTTTGAAGAGTCATTAAATTTGCTGATAGGCAGCCCAGTAAACTTTAATTGAATCAGGAATCACAGACTCCCAGAAGGTTCAGCCTTCAGGGGACCTTGGGAACCACATAATTCAACTCCTTCACTTGACAGACGAGGAATAGAAGTCTGGGATGGTTAAGTGACTCGCCCAAGGTCACTCTCTGAGCGAGAGCAGCTCTGGGATGAGGACCAAGCTCCTTCTCGAATGCTGTGCGCTTTCCGCGCCGCCGTGCAGGCCCTCGGGCCCAGCTGTCACTCACGCAGCTCTGCTGTGCGATCAACCTTAGCGGGATCAATAGCATCTGCTTTATAATTGGGAGAATTAGCAGCATTTCAAAACCTTCTCTAGGAAACTGAGTCAGCTAATGAGCTTGGACTGTGACGGGGGCACCTGGCAGCGATGAGACTTTCCTTGAGGGCTCAGGCATAGCGACTTCGTCAGATCCCTTCGGGGCTCCACTTTCAAAGTGGCTCTTGAGGCTCTTGATGCTGCTGGTTGTGGCTGCACAAGTCATATCATGTGAGGTAGCTTCGGGGGGCAGTGGAAAGGCCATGACCAGAGCCGGAGCCGGCTATGTGCTCACTGTGTGTGGTCCTGGCCGCGTCACCTCACTGAGCTTCAGTTTCCTCATCTACCAAGTAGGCACCAGGGCCTTTCCCTTGCAGGGTCACTGTGAGGACCATCATGAATGGAGCATGAGAAAGTGTGGAGGCCGGAGCCTGGCAGGTGGAGAGCCCTCACCCACGCTGGTTGTATCGGAAGGGCAGGGATGTGGGGCTTTGGATTTTAAGCAACCTGAGCTTGTCTGTGGATGACCGTGCACAAGGAGAGGGAGAGCGGTCACTTGTGGAGGCCAGCCCTGGTCACGTGGAGCCTGTGGCCCGATTTTTTGTCCTCAGGGTCCTCCACAGCTGTACTAGCTGAGGCTGCCAGGTCAAAGCTCAAGGGTTCCCCTCCACAGGGAGGTCGTCTGAGCTTTGACAACCTCTGAATCTCAGGCAATGTCTCTCTGGGCAAGTCAGAGGGAACACCATGTGAGGAAGGACTTCAGTACTGTCCACAGGACAGAGGTACAGCAGCCCCACACCCCTGCTCCATCTGCTCCAGGTCTCACTCAGGTGTGTGAGCAGCCTGGTGCCCCAGACTCACGGTGGCTCTCCCTGCCCAGGACAGGCCCGTGGCTTCTCAGCACCCCCTGCCCCGGCATGCTCTGTCCCATGGGGCCTCCGGGCCAGGGCGGTACAGAGAGAAGGGTGGCAGTTTTCTTGGGAGGAGGCTTCCAGCTCTAAATACTGTCTTCTCACTCTCACCAGCTAATTTCTTATCCCTGGAGCAGCCTCTCACTCCTCTGTATTGATTGCAAGAAATAGACATTAAAAGCAGAGGTTCAAATCCCAGCTCTCCTGCTTCCCACCTGTGCAACTTTGGGCAAGTTCCTGAACCTCTCTGAGCCTCAGATGTCCAAAGGGAGTGAATAATGGTGCACAGCTCAGAGATGCCGTGTGGACCCAAGGAGATGATGCAGAGACAGAGCCTAGCACAGTGCCTGGCGCACCGAAGGCGTTCTTCAACACTGCCGCCTTTAATGTAACCCCAAGCCTTGCGGGCACACGGGAAACCATCTGGAAGCATAACGGGTGTGACTTTCCTGTTCAGCCCGGTGTCCTGAGTGTCCTGGTCTCAGGAGGCTGAGCAGGATTGTTTATTCCTGGAGCAGTTTTCTCCACTGCCCGCCTCCCCCAGACATACTTCAGGAGCCAAGTGGGCAGGAGACCTGCCAGCCCGATGGAGTGGAAGACGGGGCGAGCTCCTGTGGACAGACAGATGGAGCAGAGGACACTGGGCACCAGCCTCCTGCCTGGGGCCCTGACCCCAGGTTTGGCCTGGCCTGGATCGAGCCTCTCCTTGCCTCTCCCCCTCCTGCTTCTTCTCGTCCCTGAAGCTGTTTGTCTCCCTCCATCCTTTCTGTCCTCGTTATTGCCCCTCCTCACCTCTACTTACCCCTGGTCATTTGGGGCTGTTTATCTGTCCCTCTAGCCTTTGGTTTGTTCTTCCTTTCTTATCCCTGGTCTTTCTCCATCTGGCTTGGCCCCCCTTGTTGCCTCTCTGTACCCTTCTCTCTCCCTAACCAGTTCGCTCCCACCTCCCTGTCTCTTAGCGCCTCTCTCTCTCTCTCGGTGTGTCTCACACTTGATTGTGTTGTTCATCCTTTTCTCTCTGTTTCTTTCTCTAATTTATTCATATGCCCTCCTTCCCTACCCCCCCCCATTTCTCTGCACCAACCCCTTCTCCAGCCCCCCTGCTCCCCAGGGTGAATCAGCCTCTGCTGTAAGTGTGCCAGGCTCTGCTCAGGACTGCTCTGGTCTCCCCGAGACCAGCTGGCTCTCCTCTCCTCTCCTGCTCCTTCCCCCAGAAGCCAGAGCGTCCTTTACATTCTTTCCTGAACAGTGAGGTTGGGGCTGGGTCTGACCTCGTGGGGCACGTACCTGGGGGGAAGCCTGTGGGGCATAAAGAGAGTGGGAGGGAGCAGCAGGGGCCCGAGCCCAGGACCCTCCACCTGCAGCCCTTTTTTGAGCGTGGATAGAGCTTCCATTCATTGAGGGTTTATTCAACCCGCCGTGTGCCCAGGACTGTGGGAGATACGCAAGAAATGGCAGAGTGCCTACTTGCAAAGATCTTTCCATCTAGTTGTGAAGCTAATTCATGTAAAATTGTTCAGAGGCAGATGCGGGTGGTTAGGGAGCAACAGCCATGGCCATGATGCCGGGTTTGTCCGGGCCGGGCCCAAGCTCCCACTACATCTGGCAGCCCCAGCCCCTCACAGTCCTTCCCTGGGTCTCCCTGCTTTAGAAACCTGTCCATGTCTTCCCCCAGCAACTGGGTCCCGTGTCCTTCCTCTGCATCCCTGGGCGCCTGTCTCGGGCTCTGAGACCGGTTGTCACAACATGGAGATCACCTGCCTGGGTTTCTCTGTCCTCCATCAGGTTGGGAACTCCCCAAGAGCAAGGACTGGGGCTCTCCTGGTCCCTACCAAGTCCCCAGCACCTGGCACAGTGCCTGGCACAGGGGAAGGGCGCATTCTGGGCTTTTCATAAGAGATGTTGGGAAAAGAGGAGCTGTGACTCGAATTACAGGAGGACCACCTTGACGCGAGGGTCTCTGCATCGTTTGGCGAAATGGTTTTGTCCAGCACACCCCAGCCCCGCCATCTCGAGGCATTGGTGTTCGAGCTGGTGGGACCTTGGTGCTCGCGTTGTCCAGCCCTCCTGGTTTACAGACTGAAGCCCACACTGAGCCCGGCCTGCCCTGGGGGGAGTGGGGACGGAAGGGCTCCCTCAGGGCCCTGCCTAGGGCCAGCAGCTTTTGGGCGACTGCTTTCTCAAAGGTTCCAGCTCTCTCGGTGCCTGTTGCTGTCTTTGTCTCTACCCTTGGCTGTCTCTCTGTCTGCCACAGTCCAGTTTGTTCGTTTTTTTCCCTCTCTGATGGGATAATTATGCTAATCAGCCTGTCAGAACAAAGATAATTTGCGGTGGGCTATTTCAGACTTTGGAATTCAGGCTGAGACCCCTTTCCTCCTTGCCTCTGCATGTCCCTTAACCCGCAGTCCAAGCAGGTCTGTAGGGGGAGGGGAGGTAGGTGCTTGGGGGCAGGGGCAGGGGCAGGGTGTGAGCACGGGGGCACACTGCACAGGGCCCACCTCTGAGTCCAGCTACACTCTGCACCAAATGTCTGCAGAAACTGGAACCCAGAGAGGGTAGTCAGGGCTGCTGACCCTGGGACACGGGAGCTCAGGGCAGGTCATTTCTGTGTCCGGCTCCAGCTCAGAGGTGACCGCCGCAGCAGTAGTGACATGTGCATGGCCGTTTCCTGGCACAGGCCTAGTCAGCATCCTTTTTTCTCCAGGGGGTTGTACCCACCTACACCCCAGCTCCTCAGCAGGTCCTGGGCATAGTTGGTCATCACTGGATGGGGGAACTGGAGGCTGGTGTACCAGGCAGCAGGGTGGCCAGGCAGGGCCAGAGGGGCAGTGCTGCGTCCCGGAGGCCTTCAGCGGAGAAGCTGGGGAGCCTGGCAGGCTGAGCAGTGGGAGTCTGACGGGAAGGGCTCCAGGGCTGGGCTTGGGATTCTGGGCCCCCGGCCCGCCAGCCAGGATGGCTCCGGAGCCCCTGAGGCCTCTTCTCAGCCAGCCTGGCCCCTTTGCACACCTCACCAGCCCACTTCATTCACGCAGACGTGCTTCCGAGCGTCTAGCAGGTGCCAAGCATGTTTTAAGCACAGGAGTTACACACAGGGCCCCTCTCAGTCACCACCATTCCCCACAACTGCCCCAGAAAGTTCTCTGCGATGTAAACGATTTCTTCTCTGTTAGTAAGAGCGCAGGCCACCTGGGCAGTCAGAGGAGGGTGCAGGACCTGACCCAGCCTACTGTGGGGCCTGTTTTCTACAGCCTCTTTCTACCCGGGCGTCATGCTCCCTGTCTCCCAGGAGGTGGTGGAGGGGATGGTGCCTGGCCCTGAGCCTGGCTCACTGTGGTGCTGGAAGGGTAGTCGCCCACCCCCCCAGCTCTTTCACACCCATCCTGCCCCGTCCTGCCTCGGGCTCCTGGCTCTTACGGCAGACCAACCCTGCAATTCGGTCAGGGTCAGCCTCCCTGCAGCCCAGGCCCCTGCCTGCTGCACCTCCCTCTCACCCCGCCTCCCTAGAGGGAGTGCTGTCCCCACTCCTCACTCTCCAGGCATCCTCCTACTTGTCACTCCAGACTCACTCCAGCTCCATCACTGGGGTCTTCCTTCTTGCAACCCCATGGGTGCTGGGCCTCGCCCAGAGTGATACAGATGAGTCCCCAGGACCTCCATGAAAACGATGCATTGAATGAATGCATGATTGAGTGAGTGAGTGCTATCTCTCAGAGAGGGGATCCAAAGCTTAAAAAAATTGTATTTCAGAAAATGTTGAAATATGCCAAAGCAGAGAGCAGAACAGAGAGCCCTCGTGCCTCATCGCCCAGTCATCAACTGTCAGTTCATGGCCCGTCCTGTCTGCTCTGTCCTCACTTACCTTGAGCGACCGGAGAGTGGGCAGGTGCGTGTGCTCTGTGCTCCCTCTCCCCTGCCCAGGATGCTGGCCCGGGGTCAGGCTCTGTCAAGACCTTGCCAGGATGGGCCAGGGAGCGCGCTGGTCGCGGGAATGGTGTGGGGTGGACTTGGCCCTCTCCCTGGAGACGGAGCCCAGCTGCCTGCAGGCTGGCCTTTCTCCCTCTGCCTGGTGCGTGGCTGGAAGGCCGCCTGCCCGGTAAATTGTGGCCGTTTCATAGCCGAGGCTTTGAGTCATTGAAATGGCTGTTGGTGAGACGCTACACTGACTCATTTAATCTTCCTAAGTAACCTTCCCCTCTGGACTCGTGCTTACGCAGCACCTCGACCCGTCTCCAGCCAAGGCGGCTGCGGGCCCCACCAATCACACTGCCTGCCCCTCCCAGCCCTCTCTTCCCAGGGCCTCTTTCCTCCCCGCTGCCCTGGTGAGCCTGTGGTGCTTGTGCGGGGGAAGAGGTGGTGTTGGGAAGGCGGGTATCAGAGCTCTTTGTCCGGCCGCCCAGGCTGAGGGCCAGGACAGGCGAGCAGGATGCCACAGCTCAGGACTCCCGCCCAGAGGCCTTCCTTCACATGCCCCACTGGCTGCCGAGGCAGCCCAGGGGCTTAGGAGAGGAGGTGACATCCCAGGCTGGTTCTCGGCACCGCCACTTGTCAGTGCTGAGAATCCGGGCTGAACGCTGGACCATCATCCAGGAGGCCTTGGCCTTGGCCCCGTAGTTGGCCAGCAGGGAGGGGAGGCAATACGGGGGCCCTCATGCAGAAGGTCAGCAAACGCTCTGTGTGAGCGCCTGTGGGGGTGTGTGCAAGGCACGTCTGCACGTGTGTGTCTGTGGTCCTAGATGTCTTGGTGTATTTGATACATCCATGTCTGTACAGCATATGACAGGGTCTCTGCGAGCCTCTGCTGTTGTGTCCACATATATGTGTACTTCAGTGTGTGGGTTTGGTGCGCTGTGCATATCTGGGGATGTGAGCATGTGTGTGCTCTGTGCAGCCAGTGTGATTGCCCTGTGTCTGTGTTTCTCCAGATATGCTCATGTGTGTGTGTGTGTCCGAGCAGCATGTGTGTGTGTGAGCATGTGTGTGCTCTGTGTAGCCCGTGTTTCTCTGGATATGCTTGCGTGTGGATGTGTGTGCGTGTGCCCTGTTTGTCCATGGATCCGGGCAGTGTGTGTGTGTGTGTGTGTGTGTGAGCACGCATGTGTTTCAGAGGTGTATCTGTGTGAGCGTGTGTGCCACGTGTGTGTGCCTCTGTGTCTGGTTGACAGGAGGTCTTGGATGACCCAGTACCATGTTTCTGTGTATTGGTGCCATGCGTGTGCGCATGCCTCAGGCTGTCGGCCTCTGTGCTTCTGTTCACCAGTTCGTGTGCTTGCCCGTGGGTGCCTGTGTGCGCATGTGTGCTTCTCAGGGTGCTTGTGGATGTGCAGTGTGGGTCAGGCCCAGCTCCCTCGTCCCATGCCTAACCCTTCCCATCCTGCTGGCAGGGTTGGTGACAGCCCAAGCCAGGCCCTGCCATTAGCCAGGTGGGCTGTCACGAATCTGCGGCTGCTGTTTTGGAAGGGGGAGCAGTGGGCTGGCGGGCTGACGTGTCCACGCAGCCTCAGCAAGTCGGTGCACTCCAGGCCCATCCTGGCACCGCTCACTCTGCTGAGGGCTGTTGAGGGAAGCCGGGGGCCGGGCCACGTGAGGGAAGCCTCTGCCTGCTGCCTGGAGCACCACCCACCACAGAGCCAGCTCGGCCTTCCTGCCTGTTCTCAAAGGAGTAGGTCTTGGCCCAGGTTGTTCTTCCTGGGTGTCCCTTCTCACGGCCTGTGTGTGTGCACATGCAGGTACAATGGGAACGTGTCCCTTTGTGCACACCTGCAGGCACGTGTCCATTATACCCATGTGTATTGAAGTGTCCTTGTGAGGCCCAAACTTTTGTGTCCCTGTGTCTGTGCCAGGTTTTATCCATATGTATGTGTGTGTGTGTGTGTGTGCATACAGGTGAACACACGTGCCTCTGCATGGGCTTGTGTGTGAACATGTGTGTAGGGGGGTGTGCGCATTCTCCCCAGCCTCCTTACAGTAATCTGGTTAAGCCTGGAGGACCCGTGTGTGTACATGTATGTGGGTGTGTGTACACTGTGTCCCCAGCCTCCTTACAGTAATCTGGTTAAGCCTGGAGGACCCGTGTGTGTACATGTATGTGGGTGTGTGTACACTGTGTCCCCAGCCTCCTTACACTGCGTAGATTAAGCCCCGGTTCCGTTTTTAGAAGGTAGATGTGTCCTCTCACCTGTTTGCCTGCCTCCAGTCTCCGCCCATCTCCCCGCCCTCACCCCTGGAGACCCCCACACTGTTCAGTGCTGCCCCTCTAGTGGCTCCCACTGCTCACTCCAGGGAGACCCCTGCTTTATGTCAGCCTTCAAGGGGGGCCCAAGCTGCCCCTTGCTGCCCCTCTGAGCGCGTGGGCCTCTGCCTCTGCCGTGGCTTCCACCACAGAAAGGCATCTGTGGGCCTTTCTTGAGTGAGTTCTCAGACGTGGTCCAGGCCCTGGGAGATTCAGGCAGGAGCAGCCTCTGCCCGGCATCCCAGACGACTCCGCTAACGCAGTGGCGAGACCCCAGGCTGGGATCAGCCAGGCGGCCTTCCTCCCTGCCTCAGCCTGGAGGAGCCCCTCTGTCCCGGCCACAGCCCCTCTTCCGGCATTCCCGCTGACTCCTCCTCATGCCCACACGGCAGCATCGGGCTCACACTCCGGGGGACCCCTTTCCTTCCCGGGACAGCAGGTTTCCTGACCGAGGCTGGCACGGCAGGCAGCACAGATTTGGAAGAGGGAGGCCAAGGTCAGTCTGACTGCAGTCAGCACCCTGGGGAGACAGAGCCCAGCTGTGGCTCCCAGGAGTCCGCATGCAGTCCTGGGGGATCCTCTCACCTCTGGTTATTTTCCCTCCTACGGTCCCCCTTGTTCAGGCTGTGTCAGGGTTTGCCTCGCACCAGCGGAAAGGGGACGTCTGCAGAGACCGGGAGCTCGGCACACGCGTGCTGGACAGATGGGGGTGGAAGGAAGGAGCGGGGAGGGCGGCAGCCCCTCCAGAGGACCGTGTGGGCCCTCCTGGAACTCCGACACCCCGTTGTCTGCCTGCACACTGTTGCTCATGCTGCCTCCTTGAGGAAGCTCCCCTGACCGCCCTGTAAGTTAGACTCCCCTCATTCACCATTCTCTATCATTGCACCTTGCCTTTTTCATTTTAGCACTTACATAATCGAATATTCATTAATTCATATACTTTTTAATGTTCTGTATGGCCCCCAAGCCATGAGCTCCATGAAGGCATGGACCATGTCACCTTATTCCCAGTGGTTACCCACTGACTGTCACAGAGCCTGGGGGGCATGCAGTAGGTGCTCAATAAGAGTATAAATGAATGAATGAGGGATTGCATTATGGAATTCATTTTCCAACCCTGTAAGGGATCCATTTTAGAGATGAGAAAACTGAGGTTCAGAGAGACTCCAAAACTCACGAGTGGTCACAGAGCTCATGAGAGATGGAGTAGGGATTCAACCCAGATTGGTTTGATGCAGAAGCCCAATCCCATTCATTCCTGTATTCATCCACTCGGTGCCTGCTCTGTGCTGGAACTGGGGCACGGGGATGGACTGTCCGACGGCAGTGGCCTGTAGGAAGCACCGTAGGATGTCACGGGAGCCCTGAGGAGACTTCCTGGAGGAGGGGCTCTTTGAGTAGGGTTTTGAGGGATGCGTAGGCTTTTGTCACTCTGTGGTATGTATTGTACAGCAGAAAAAGTACTGGACAGGGAGTTAGGTCCCTGAGCTGTCATCATCCACTGCTCCCACCTCCCATGCCTTGGGGAAAGGCATTTTCTGCCCTGAACGTGCTTCCACATCTATAAAGCAGGGCCTTGGGTCTTCTGACAGTGAGCGGGCTGACATGGCTAATTGGCAGGCACATTCATGTCCCTTTACTATGGGGGGAGGGGAGTGACCACCTTACAAAGGTCCTGGAGGGGCTGCTGGCGGCCGGGGAGGAGCATGGAGCAGCGGCAGGCTTCCTGCCCAGGGCACTGCCCTTCTGCGTCCTGGCCTCCCGCCCCTCACCGCCTCTCCCTTCCTGTGCCTCCCAGTTTCTACCCCCTCCTTCCCCTCCTCTACTTTCTCCTCCTCTCTTCTCCTCCTCTCCTCCCGCCTTTTCTTCCCTCCTCTTCCTACCCTTCTCCGCCTCCTCCCTCTCCTCCTGCCCTGCCCAGGGGGGAGAGCACAAAGGGTAGTCAAAGTTAATTTGGGCTCAAGTAGCTGGTCACCTAGAAACAAGGCCAGTCCCCCGGCGCAGGGCCTCAGCCGTGGCCTCATTAATCTGCGCGAGCCCGGCATTGGCGGCGCCGACGTAAGTAGGACAGAAGCCACGCTGCGTGGAGAGAGGGCCTTGGGCTCTGGCCACTTGGACCCCAGCAGTCACATGGTCACCCCCAGGTGTACAGTGGGAAGAAGACAAAGGAGAAGAAAGGAGAAATGGAGACCCCAGGGTGTCTGCTGTCCCTTCCTCCGCATGTCCTTGCTCTCAGACCAAGGACCCCGGCATCTGCTGTCCCTTTCTCACAGGTGTCCTTGATCCTGATCCACAGCTCCTCTCTGAAGGCAGGACCGTGTGGGTCCTCCGGAGGGGCTGCGGAGCTCCAAGGCACCTGTCCCAGCCCCGGCTTGCAGACACTGACCCTCCCAGGGCCCCTGGGTCCTGACTGACAGCTGGGAGCTGGGCAGTGGGACCGCTGGCTGACCCGAGGGCTCCCTCCGCACAGCCCCTCCCCCCAGTTGCACACTCCACAGCTCCCCCTTTCTGGGATGCTCTGGGAAGTGCTTAGTTTGGCTCTGAGCACATGTGTTTAGCCCCGCCTTGGCTAACGTTTAGACAAACATTTGACCCCAGCCTGCAGCCACGCCTCCCAGAATTTACCTACGCCCCCACGTGCAGCATTACAGGCCTCCCATACCCCAAAGATGTCCGTGTGTGATTGGTCGGTGAGAGCACACGATGGTTCTGAGATCAGCACCCACAAATTATGACCCACCCCCGCAAAGCCACAGTTCTGCTCTTCAGCAGGGGAAACACTAAGTTTTCATCAAGACAGTGATGCTAAGTGAAATAAGTCAGATGGGAAAAGTTGAGAACCATATGAATTCACTCATATGCAGGATAAACTGAGAGCAACAAGTAAACAAACAAAAACAAAAACTCACATACACAGACAGCAGCAGGGGGTTACCAGAGGGGGACCGTAAAGGGTACAGGGGGTCAAATATATGGTAACAGAAGGAGATTTGACTTTGGGTGGTAAGCACACAATGCAATATACAGATGATGTATTAGAGGAGAATTGTACACTTAAAATCTTTGTAATTGTATTAACCAATATCACCCCAATAAATTTAGTAAGAAAAAATTTTAAAGAGAGTTCCTAAGAACAGACAAATCTGGTGGGGCTTCTTGCCTTTGCCAGAGAAAGTTGGGCATTGGGATCAAAGGTACCAACTGGGCACCACCTTTGTCACTTCTTGCCTCTGTTGCTCGCCGGCCACACAGAGGCAGGCTGAGCCCAGCCCAGAAACAGGCTGCAAGTCCGTGCCAGCTGTCCTTCCGCTCAGCTGGTCTGTCAGGGAGCGTGGGCGCTGGTCTGATACTGGCCACAGCCTGACTGCCCCACTGGTAGGAGCTGTCAAGGAAATTATGGAGCACCCACATTTTTAATGGAAAATGTGTTCCATTTTGGGGGGAAAATTGTTTTATAAATGAAGAAGAGACTGGAAGGACCTGTACCAAAATGCAAACAGCGATTTTCTGAATGGTGCAATTATGTATGGTTAGTTGTTTCTTTTGTATTATTTAGTAGATGTGTGTTTCGTAAGCAAGAATGAGCATATTTAAAAATCCGAGTTGGAGGGCCAACTTGATGGAGTCTCAGCTGTGCTATCTTTGGCAAGCCAGTTCTCCTTTTAGAGTTCCAATTTCTACACCGCTGGGACTGGGATAATAAACATTATTTCATAGCATTGTTCAGAGAGAAGTGTGTGTGTGTGTGTGTGTGAAGCAAGAGCTTATACACATTTAGAGCAACTCCAGTTTCATGGGCACACAGAGGCACTCCAGTGCCAGGTGGCCCGGATTTGAATCCTGACTCCGTTGCTTACCAGCTGTGTGATTTTAGGAAAGTTGCTTAACCTCTCTGAGCCTGTTTTTTGTCTGTAAAATGGGGCCTGGGGCATGCTCCATGTTGCTGACTGAGCCTTTCCCTGGGTGCCACCGTCATCCCTCTGGTGAATCCATCCTTGGGCGAATTTCTGCCTCCCCACAGACCTCGTGGTGCCTTCCTTCAGTGTGAGCTGCCAGCAGTGACCTTGACCCAGTCTCCTTGGGGAGGCTCCAGGTGCTTCCCTCAGTGTCCTGGTCTCTCAGCTTCTTCCAGCTTGGGGAGTGGCCATCTCGGCTCTGGCAGGAGGGGGGAACTCCCCCACCTTTCCCATGGTCGACCTTGGCTGTATTTTTAGAGCAGCTCCTGCGTGTCCATCTGTCGGGCAGTGGCACTCAGGGCTGGAGACAGGGGGACTGGGTGCCCCTTCCCCAGGACAGTGATAAGTTGATGGAGAGACCAGCTGCGCCCAGAGCCATGCTGGGCTCCTGCACTGGGCCTTGCTGGTGAGGAGCAGGCAGGAGCTGTGTGCACAGATGGCCCTCCACGCACTCGTAATTTACCAGAACAAATAGTCATGATTCATCTCCCCTCTGCTTCCTTCTTCCCCTTCCTCTCCCATTTGCTGCTCGTCCCAGGCTGATTGTGAGGTGCTTGACGTCGGGGGCTGACTTTCACTTACCTTGCACCACGGTGCCTGGCTCAGGACCTAGCACATAGTAAGTACACTCTCAGCATGAAACCAGGCTCAGAGTTGCCACTTTTCTCATCATAGGAGCTCATCCAAAAGAGGACTGTATACAGTAGGGCTTGGTCAACTCAGGTTGGCACACAGTGGGTGCTTTCTCAGCTTAGAGCCTGGCGGAGTAGTGTCTCTCCCAATATAGGACCTGGCACACAGTGGGACTCATCCAGCATTGTCTTTGGCACACAGTAGGGCCTCTGCCAACCCAGATTTGGCTGGGAGTAAGTTGCAGAAAAATGTTTGCTGAAATCAGGTGCTCATTCTCTCAGTAACACTCAAGAAATATTTACGGAGTACACCTGTTATGTACCCAGTGGTAAAAGAACCGATAGCCAAGTAATGAAATACTAGCCCTTTGCAAACACTCCATCATAAGGCTGATTGAGGTAGGTGTAAGGAGGGCGGCTGCCTGGAGGAGGAGGTACTGGAGATGGGTCAAGTTTCCCATTTCAGTTAAAGTGCAAAAGTGAGGGATAGAGTGCATGGGACCCATTAGGACAACTGTGAAGTGTTACTGGTCACTGAGTACAAACTGGGGGGTAGCAGGGTAGTCATTCATTTACTCAACAAGTATCAAGTGCCTGTGATTCTACTGGCTCTGCTCTGAGCCCTGACAACACGGCTGCGGATCAAGCCATCCCTACCTTCAGGGGGACGGAGGTTGGGAAGTCCAGTCTATGAGATTGCAGGTGTTGGGAGTGCTGTAAGGAAACATTAAGGAGCGTAGGGGTGAAGGGGACCAGAGAGGTGAGCTCTTTTGAAGGCATGGCGTGATATATGATGACCTTTGAGCTGAAACTGGACTCCAGGAAGGGAGAGTGTGTGGTGACGGAGAGAACCGGGCAAAGGGAGGAAGGTGGGGAGGCGGGGACAGATTGCCGAGAGCGAGGGATTTGGACCTGAGTCTGTAGGCGGTGGCCAGCCTTCGAAGGCCTTCGAGCAGAGGAGGGACATGACCTGAGCCTCAGGAAGAAGAATGCGGCAGAACCGGACGCTGGGGCGGGGGGGCCGGGCAGTGGTCCAGGTGGGAGATGACAGCGATGATGACGGCGAGGGCCTGGACGCAGGTAGCGGTGGGGGAGGGAGACGAGGAGGAGCAGATGCCATAATCGTCTGAGGCTGAGGGAAGAGGGAAAAAGCAAACAGGTGGATGAGGGTGAATGGGGCCCCGTGATGAGAAATGGAAACACCTGGCCTGGGGGGTGAGGTTGGGAGACAGTGGTCCGTCCCTCCTGAAATGGTCATGCCTTCACTCCTCCCCTGGGTCACTCCCCCACCCCATCGCCTCCTCTTCTCCTCCAGCACCTGCCCCTTCAGTCTAGAAGCCGCCATCCAGCCTTCTCCTACCCCTCTGTGCCAACCTTCCTGCAGCAAATATTAGAAATCAAATTGCCAAGGTCTTCGCGGGGCAGCCTGCTGGGGCGTGGACAGTGGCAGAAGTCAAGTGCCCCCAGTTTTGCGTCAACAAAGTAGGGTTTGGATTCCTATGTACAAGCAGCACGATGCTGGGTGGGCCGCGGTCCCCCGCCTGTGACATGTGCGTGGGCCAGCACAGAGCCTGGCACAGTCGGGCTTCGATGAGTGGCAGCTGTTGCTGTTGCTGTTGTCATTATTGTTATTGGTTAACCGGACATGAAGATCCATAGACAGATCCTTGGGATAGCAGAGCCCCCTTCAGGGAGCTGTGTGGGACTCGGAATCAGGCCCCTCTTCCCTGATGACACGCACATCCAAGTGTCCAAAGTCCCCCTGCGGTCAGGCTACCGGCAGCCACTCGCGGCCTCCTTTCTATAGCCCGCAGGAGCGCCAGACCTGTCTCCCTGCGGAAGGCCCGCGGGCGACTTACTGCACTGCCCCCAGCACCTGTGTCCCCTCAAGCAAAGGATGGGTGTCCCATCAGTTGCAAGTCACCTAACCTCTCTGAGCTTCGTTTCCTCAACTCTGAAGACTAGGAAGTCCATCCCTCCGGGGCCAGAGTGCTGATTAAATGAGATTATAGACACCAAAAGCACCTTTGAAGCTGCAGCATGCTGGGGAATATTGGTTTTGTATTAATGCCTGAATCAGGATGCCCGGGCCCTGAGTCTAATCTGATGGACAACTTTGAGCTACCCGCAGTGTCTCTCAGGTCCCCAGTGTCCTCTCTGTTGCGTAAAGGATCTGTCTTAACAAGGTCGCCAGTCCTGCCAGCTCGGAACGTCTGTGATGGACACCTGGACTCATCCAAACCTGGTGGGACCTCAAGGTCTGAGAGTCCATCCCTGCCCAGGCAGGGGCCGGGCCTGGTCCTCGAGCTGGCTCAGGCTCATCTCTAGCTGCCCAGCCCCAGTCCACTCCCCCAGCCCCTCTCCACTCCACTTAAATTGGCCCAACATCCAGAAAACTAATTGCTGTGACTCCAGCATTTATTTGGAGACAGTACAAGTCGATTGAAACTGCCGAATCAGGAGAAATATGCTCCGCTTAGATCTTTAAATTAGCTCGGCGCCGGCCTTTGATGAGGCCCACTTGGGAGAGGCATCCTCCCCCCTGCTCCACTGATCATTGGCCACTGTGGGCCATTAGCTTAATGAACAGTGTGGCCAGCGGCCAGGGGGTGGGGCCAGCCAGGCACACCTGCCCACACTGCCACCATCGCCTTGTCCCTGTGCTGGGCAGCTGGCCCTGGTGGTCGGAGGGGGCATCGGGGTCAGCTCAGCCGCTGCTGTGGCCGTAATACAAAGGTGGCACCAGCCCCGAGTACTAGGCCCCTCTGGGTCCTCTCCCAGGCTGAGCTCCCTGCAGACATTACCTCACTAAAAAGTAGGGCAGCCTGGACAGGTCGAAGCTGTTCGCCCACTTTATAGATGAGGAGATGGATTGAGACCCACGTCTCTGGCTGGGGAAGAGGGCGGGAGGGGTGCTGTGGAGGATGAGATGCAATGTACGGGAGATTTCTGCCAGAAATTCGAGGTCACAGGAGTCATCACCCCGTCTCCTGGTCCCTCGGTTTCGCCTCCCTTCTGTCCTTGTGGCATGGGTCCTGGGGCAGATTCTCTGCAGCCTGAGAACTCTGGGCGCCCCCCCCCAGCCTGCAATGCTCCGTTTCCTGCCTAGACTTGGGGAACAGCAGGTCAGTGGGAGGCCTGCGACCCTCTCAGCCTGAGGGCCTTGCAGGGAAGACGCTCCTTTGCCACCTCTAGTATGGGTCTCCAGTTCCCCTTCCAGCTGTGCCTTCCAGCTGTTCTGTGTACTAGCAGAGCTGGTCCTGGGAAAGCCGCTCTCCCGCTCCCCTCCTTTGTTCCTCCCTTGCAGCTTCAAGGGCCTCCTCCTGTGGGAGAGGGGCTTAAGTCAGGGCTGCAGCCCTCTGAGGACCCCAAGCCTGGGCAGCTCTGTGTATCCCAGGTGCAAGGGGGTGAAGAGGGGTTTGTAAGCCCCTGAGACGCAGTTCTCAGACTTCTTCCAATGCCCGATGCCTAGTGTGGGATGTGGGGCCCGAGCTGGCCTAGTGCCTGGGAGAGGATGCTAAGTGCAGGGCCTCGCCTTCCCCAGAACTGCAGGCCCAGCTGAGGTCTCTGGGTGGGAGTCGAGCCCTCACCTGTAGCCAGGCGACTGGCAGGTAGGTGTGTACAGGCCCCTCAAACAGAGTGGGCCCAGTGCCTGAGCCAGACCAGCCCCTGGTTGGGCAGCAAAAGACAGAGATGGCATCCCTGGCTTTGCAGGTTCCCCGCTAGACCAGTGGTTCTCAACCTTCTCAATGCCGCGACCCTTTAGTACAGTTCCCCGTGTTGTGGTGACCCCCAACCGTAAAATTATTTTCATTGCTACTTCATAACTGTAATTTTGCTACTGTTATGAATCGCCATCAGAAATATGGGTTTTCCGATGGTCTTAGGTGACCCCTGTGAAAAGGTCGTTCAACCCCCAAAGGGGTCTCGAACCGCTGCCCTTGACTGTTAGCTCCTTGAGGGCAGGGCATGTGCCTTCTCATCCCAGAGCCCCCAGGACTGCTGTCCTACGCAGGGCTTGACAGGATCAGGCGTGAATGAATGAACAATGGCTGACTATCATTCATTCACCTATGAGTCATTCATTTTGCTTTCATCCATTGGCTTATGTATTGTCCACTCTTGCCAGAAATTTCCTGGTCCAGACTCTTGACATGTTATTATCTCCAGGGCCAGGACTAGGGAGGGACTAATGAGGTGTCCCTGGCACAAAATGAAAGGAGACACACTCTCAGGGTCATTCGAGTGTCTGATCATCTCGGCTCCTGAAAATCACCTTGCTGGTGGGGATTGCCATTTCTGTTTTGTAGGCGAGTAAATGAAGTCAGAGGCAGGATAATTACTTCCACAGTCACCTGGCTCAAAATATCCGTTACCAGATCTGTACGTGCCCAGGGCCTCTGTTCTTTCTCCGGGTGGTCCTCGGCTCCCCTGCCTTGTCTGACCTCTGAGCAGGGCCCTGGCACAGGAAAGGGAGGAAGGGTGGCGGCCACGCACTTCTTTCTCTGTGTTATGCCCACCCCACCCCATCTCCTGCAGAGGGCAGAGATCTTGGGCAACTGACCGCTCAGTGCCTCAGTGGCCTTATCTGTAAAAAGGGACAAAATACTCCCTATTTCATGGGTTGCAGGGGGGATTCTAATGAGCAGGGAGGGACACATAATACATACAGCACTTAGAATAGTGCCAGCCACAGAGCAAGCTTCATGCAATTGTTAGCTATTATTTTTAATAGCTGGGTAATCTGTTAGCACCCAAAGGTGGGTGGAGCCTGCAGTGAGCCCCCAGCCCTCAGCCCACGGAGCCCCCAGGGTCAGTTCCTGCCTCCCTCCCAGGTCCAGTCCCCAATTCCCCAGGGCTAACGGAGCCCAGGGTGTCACCTCAACCCTCCTGGGATGACCAGTCCCCAAGGGTCCAGGGGAGGTGGAACAATGGGTGGAGTTTGGCCCCTGACTTCCCGGTCTCCCTCCAGCTCTCGGCAAGGGAATGGCTTCCCTGACTGGAAGCAGCTTGAGCTCTCCTGGAATTCACAGGAGGTTTGAGAGAGAATTCACACTTCAGTGAAAATGTGTTTCAAACAATTAGCAGGTCTTTACGGGAGGAGCCTTTGAAGTAGAAGCCCAGACTCATCTCTGTGAAGGATTTTCCCAGAACTGACAGGCTGGCAGACGCTGCCACAGCTCGGCCCTTCTGGAGAGCCAGGGGCTCCTGGCTCTGGGCAGCGCTGGGGGACTCGGGCCAGCCCCTCCACTGTAGCAGGTCCAGTGTCCTCTCCAGCACAGAGGGCTGCTGCCGCCAAACCAGCACCCAGGAGCTGGCCTTCCACTGAGGTCCTGTGTCAGGTCCATGGGACTTTTCTGTTCTCTCAACCCACAGGCTAGGGTAGCTGAAGCCTTTGACTATGAACTTGGAGCTCTTGCATCCTTGAACTGTGCCTAAAACTGTATAGTGACTGGTTGAATAAATGTATAGATTCCTCCAGTGATTGGCCCCGTGGCCTGGAGCCAGGTGGGGTGGGAGGGGAATGGGCTAACTGGCCCCTAGCACCTTGAGCTAATCCTCACTTTCCTTGTAGGGGCTTATGTTGCAGGGAATGAAGGCTGGGTCCCAGTGCTGCTCCCCTGTTCGCCACATGGTCTTGATCGCGTCAGTTACTGCATCTCAGTTTCTCCACCTGTGAAATGGGTCAGTGCAGCTTTAGCTTGCACAGCAGTTGTGAAGGTGAAACGAGATAACGCCTAGAAAGTTCCTGGCACAATAAGTGACTTACTTAGTGTGGCTCTGCCTCTGATGAGCCTTTTTGACTCCTCTGACAGAACCAAGGCGGACTGTTGGCTCCAGTGGGAGGGGCCCTGTAGGCAGCATCCCCACTCCACAAAACTGGGGAGGGGAAAGGAAGGGCAGGCAGACACCCAGGACGGGAACTGGAAGCCTACCCCTCCCCAGCCCCGCCAGGGCCTCTGGTTTCTGTTTGATTCCCTTTTTCTGACATTCCATCCATCATCATAATTGCTTCTCCCAAAAAATGAATTTGTAGTTGATTTCTTCAAAAGAGGGAATCAGCCAACAGATAAAAAGGTTGTTTTATTTAATTTGCACGAAGAGGCCGCCTGCTGCCGCCCAGCTGTGCTGGCTGGGATGCGGGAGGGCGCTGGGCGGTGCGCCGATGATGTGCACAGGTAGATATAGGGCTGTTCCTTGGCTCAGGGCCTGCCTCCCACGTGGCGGGGATCCTGGCCTCAGACATCAGATCTTTGCTGCCCGTACTGAGCTGAAGTCATTCCTTCACAGAAGCCCTCTTCCTACCGCAGTCGTTTTTGGGGCCGAGGGCCAACACCAAACACTCATGGGGCAGAACTCAGGAGATCTGGGGCTCTCGAAGGCCGGCGCCCAATGTGCTTGGCAAATGTCACTAAATTTTCTCAGGAGGAAGGGGCATTTAAATTGCATGTGTGCTTGGATCAAGCTGGGAATCCCAGGCTCCCCTCTGAGATGGAGTTCACCTGAGGGTGTTGTGTTTTCTCTCCAATTCACAAGTGTGATACTTCCTGTGCTTATGGCTGGTTCTCTCCAGAACACCCAATGAGCGTGAGCTCCATCCTCAGGGGAGCAGAGCAGGGCAGAGCCATGGCTGGGGGAGAGGGGAGTCAGGCAGGGAGGGCCATCTGAAGAGGGGGGAGAAGAGGGGCCAGGCAGGGAGGACCATCTGAAGAGTGGGGAGAAGGGGGTTCAGGCAGGGAGGGCCATCTAAAGAGGGCCTCCCGCTCTGCCAAGCCTCTCAAATGCTGGGCATTGTCCAGGGAGGCGGACCCCAAGGATTTCTGGGACAGGATTTCTCGTGTTGTCCAACATCTGCAGAAGATGCCAGAACACAAAGCATTCCTTCTGGCACCAAGATGCTCCAGGGATCCAGAGATGGGTACTCCACGAATGGGGGGGGGGGGCATAGAATTTATGCTGTTTTGTAAGTAAAGGTGGGTTCTATTAATATTAATATTATTATAATATTAATAACTTATTAATGATTACTCCAGGACAGCAGGTATAAACTAGGACTATCCCTGGCAAAGCAGATCCATGATGATTACCCTGTCCATGCACCAGATGCAGTGTGGACTTAGGCCAGTGGGGCATCCTCTCAGGAGTTGCCAGAAAGACCACTGGACACTCCTGGATAGAGCCACAAGGCATCTCTGAGGCTACCGGGGCGAAGGAATGGAGGTGGAGAAACAGCTGGGGTACAGCAGTTGGGAGCTGGGCTCCATCCCCTGGGGCTGCTGCTTGGGGGCAAGTCTCTTACTCTCTCTGGGCCTCCATCTCCTCTCCGGAGATGCTGAACATGAAGGACTCCTGCATACACATTACAGTCTGTACCTGCCTTGCTCTTTGATTTGTCTCCTTGCTTACTGCTTCTGTCCCCACCTGTCACATGAGTCTCTGAATACAGAGGCCTTGTCTGTGTTATTCATCTTTGTGTACGCCACTCCTAGAACAAGCAGACACTGCGTAATTGAAGTCTGCAAGGGGTCTGGTTTGCGAGGATGACTGTGTCAGGATGGTCCGTACAGCTTTAGTGGAGGCTGGTGGTAGACCAGTTCTCCTCCAGGAGTCCCTTCCCGATTTCTGCTGCTGTTTCCTTGTAGCCCTCTCTGATTCATGCAAAACTCCTCTGCCTTGTTCTGTAAGAAGTAGCAACATTCTGGGCACACAATCTTGGTTGTCATTCTTAAGATAGGCTTGGGGGCGGGGTGGGCCAGAGTGTTCCCTGACTTTAAACTTGATGAGGATGACCAGAGGATTACCGACAATGACTAAAGACTGCTTGTAATATACCAGTTAACTTAAAAAGCATATGAACAGCAACTGTAGTTCACCTTCAACTGCTACTTTCTCCTTCTTCTTTCCTCTTTCCTGAGGAGTTGGTGAGAACCACTGTCTGAGATACTGCATTGGACCATCTGAATCTCCCCGAATCATCCCTCCAGTGTGGACCCTCTTCTCTGTTCTAGTCCTGCCTCCGCTGAGCTGGGGTGTGCAGCCCTGTTGGCATGACCTTCTCTACTATTTGCAGAAGGGCTTTTCCCTCTGCAAACACACAAAGCCAAGGGCAGGGTCTCCATTGCTTTTGCTGGGAGTTTCTTCCTCTGCAGCAAAACCCCCAGGAGAGAGGCTGCTGTTCTGACTGCCTGACGTTCCCATCGGGTTCTGTCTCCCCCTCCCCAGGACTGTGCCTCCCCCACCGGCTCCCTCTGTGGGTGCTCAGTCAGCTTTTCCTGTTCCACTTCTGTGCGCTGTTTGTTAGAGGGACATTAGGCTTTGATTACAAGCAACAGAAACCTCGAATCAAGGAGCTGACGCGTCAGTGGTGGCTCATGGAGCCAAATGCGGGAAGGGCGGGGTTGGCTTGGGGACAGCCAGAACCAGGGACAAGTGTCTAGTCTCTCTGTCCATCTTGCTGTGCCTCACGTATCCTGCTTTTTCCTGTGAATCAATTTCATTCCCCCAAGTGGCTTCTCCAGGGAATCAGAATCACAGCCCCTGCGAACTCCAGGCTTTCATTTGCCCCATCGAGACAAAATGCCTTTTCTCTCCCACCTCCTGTTTGAAAGACCTCAGGCAAGGACGCAGTTGGCCAGGCTTGGGGTCAGGTGCTCACTCCTCAACCACCACTGTGGGCAGGGAGTTGGCTCAGGTAAGAGGATAGCAGAGTGGGGGTGGGGTGGAGGATCCCTGCCCCGAAAGAGGTGACTAGTGGGGGGTGACCCATATTATTGCAGAGGCCTGGGGTGAGCCGAATCACCAAGTCGTGACTGACACAGGGGAGGCCTTTCATCTCCCGGCCTTGCAGCGGGAGAACTTAGCCAGTGAGTCCAGGCTGAGCGCACATCTCTCCTGTGAACCAAGGCAGGCACCAGGGTTTCCAACACTGCGGAGTTGTTCCCTGGTGGCGCAGGGCAAGGTCTTACTGGCTCACCATTGTGACCCCTGCTGCTCGGTCAGTGATTCAACGGGGCGGGGGACTGAGTGAGTGGGAAACACTTGAGAATCCTTCGTGAGGAAGGGAATAGGGTCTGTCCCCACACTGTCTGGCACGGAATGGGTCCTGTCTCTCGGAGATTCTTCCAGATGACTTAGGGGGTCATCCCTCTGGCTCTGTGACAGAGGAGAAACAGAAAGCCTCCCTTAAGTTTCTCAGCTTAATTTATGTTTTCCAATATAGCGCTCGGAAGGAGTATACAGAAAGGGGTAGGAACGGGGTGTGCAGGACATTTGCACTCCCCTGGGCCCTAGGGAGCCTCCCTTTCCTGGCACAGAGTCCAGACAAATGTCCAAGAGGCCCATCTGCTGCCCGGCTCGGCCCCTCTGATCTCAGGCTTGCAGACGACATCACTCTCTTCTCCTGGTCACCTGAACACCTTTCCGAACCTCACCTTCTTGCGGATCCTAACCCCACAGTATTTTTCTGCCCCGGCCACGATGACTGTTCCGGTTCCTGAACAAGCTGGGCTCTTCCCTGTCTCAGGCGCTTCCCAGTACTGTTCCTGTGGATAGAACTGAGCACGGACTGTACTTATCTGTGGAGGCTGCAAAGGTAGCCGATCTCTCCAGGGCCAGGCCGATGCAGCCTGGCCTGTCCTTGCAGTAAGAGGTGCCACCCACCACCCCTCACTCCCAGATGAAGACACAGACACCTGATGTGGGGAGACCAAGCAGGAGTGGGCATTTATCACCCAGCACAGCTGCTACGACTTCTCTCTTCTCTTGGCCCTCACCTCTCTAGCTGCTCTCCTGGCTCCCTTCCTGGTACCTGCACCTCTGTTTCTTTATATCTGGTCCCTTCCCTTCCAGGTGTTGATTCCCCTGAGTAGGTTGGTACTCTCTTGGTTCTTAAATCCCTTCCTCTCCATTGCCCACCAGACAAAAAAGAAAAAGATGTAGAAGGAAAAAAAGTATCTAATAAATTGATGTGTCCCGTTCCATACACATACATGTACCTGTTTGGTGACTGACACCAGTAAGTGTGGCAGACTGTAAGTTCCATAACATTTACATGGCTTCATGGATGCTTTGTTCCCTTTGTGTACCCAGTGCCCAGGATGGTACATGTTAGCAGCATGAATATTATGTTTCTCCAATGAGCTTCATTACTGATTTCTTTTTATTTTTTTAAATTTTTTTCTTTATTGATTTTAGAGAAAGAAGGGAGAGGGGAGAGAGAGAGAGAGAGAGAGAGAGAGAGAGAGAGAGAGAGAAACATTGATGAGAGAGAACAATGATGGGCCGCCTCCTGCATGCTCCCGCACTGGGGACTTGGCCCACAACCTGGGCATGTGCCCTGACTGGGAATCAAACTGGTGACCTCTTGGTACATGGGTTGATGCTCAACCACTGAGCCACACAGCCGGGCATCATGACTGATTTCAGTCTGAATGTTGGGAGCCCCTGAAGTGCCCATCCTGGGTGCCCATGTAGAATGTCACTGGGGTATGATAAAATATTTAGTCTTTGTCCCCAGTTCCTGACACAAAGCTCCTAAAAACTCTTGGAGTTTCTGAGTGATAAGGGTGACAGGAGCATCTTTTGTTCTAATGAGGTGACTCTTGGTGCACCCATAGATAGCTTCAGGATGGGTGCTGGTCATCAGAAAGACCAAGACTTGATGAGAAGCATGGAACTTTCAGTCCCACCCCATCCCCACCTTCTGGGAAGGGAAAGGGGCTAGAGACTGAGTAATCACCAATGGCCAGTGATTTAGTCATTAATGCCTATATAATGAAACCTCCATAAAAAACCCTAAACTACGAGGTTTAGGGGCTGGTGAACACATCACCAGGCTGGGAGGAGGGTGCACCTGGGGAGGGCGTGGGAGCTGTGCCCTTCCCCTCTGCATCCCTTCCATTTGGCTAGTCCCAAGTTGCATCCTTTATAATAAACCAGTAAACATAAGTAAACTCTTTTCCCGAGTTCTCTGAGTCATTCTAGTAAATTATGGAGCCTGCGGAGAGGATCATGGTGATCCCCGTAGCCAGTCTGGCAGAAGTACAGGTGGCCCAGGACTTGCAGCTGTCATCTGAATGAGGGGAGTCCTGTGGGAGCAAACCCTTAACCCGTGGCGTCTGTGCCAACTTGGGTAGTGGTGTCCGGATTGCAGTCAATTGTTGGACATGCAATTGGAGTTGGAGAATCAGAGAGTTGTTTGGAGAGGAAAACCCCTCAGACTCACCATAGGCTGTTAGGCAGCTTCTGGCCTTCTTAATCTCCTGATAGGAGCATTCGTATCCAGAACCACCAACCTGGATTATACTCATCCCATTCCAGCAGGGTGTCTTCTGAATCTGGGGTCATGAGGAAGGCCATCTCCCCTTCTCCTCCCCTCCCCCATCGTCGCTCCCCTGCCCTACCCCCACACCCAATAAAGATGAGGAGGATAGCTGAACAAGCCTGCAAGACATGAGAACTTCTCTCCTGAATGATCCCACTAATGGTGAATTGATGGGATTGAATATTTTCAAGTCGGAAATGATCCAAATATATGCTAATGAAGCTGAATATGCATTATTTAGACTAAAACAAACTAACTGCGAGTCGGGAAATAAAGTAGGTGAATTATTAGTTTGGCAACTCAAAGAATCGGAAAACTCAAGCACTGTTCCAGAGACAGGCTGAGGCAGGCAGGAAAATGTGGTTAATGAATTCTAAACCAATTAACCGCAAATTGATGGCATACTCGAAGGCTCGCCCCCGACTCCCTCCGATCGCTTTCTGAAATTTTAAAGAGGACACACTGTTGCCATGCACTCCCCTTGTTTTCGATGCCTGAATGTACTCTCCTGGAACCCTGGTGCTCGCGAGAAAAACACTGCTAATAAAAACACAGATCCCAGAGATCCAGAGTCAGGAAATGGGGCTCTTTTGGCCGCGGAAAGAGATGAATAATGCAAAGAGGAACTTCTCAACTCTCCTTTGTCAAAGAGAATCCTCCTCAGACTGAAGAGGAAAGCAGACCTTGATGGGAGGGAACTGCAGCCCGAGATGGGTCAAGACAACAGAAGAGCAGGCCTGGGCTGCCCCGGCCAGGACAACTCCACTGTCCTGGCCGAACGGAGACCCAAGGCACAGAGGTCACAAATGAGGTCCCCGTGAGAGTGTGAGCCTGAGGTGTCATGAGGAAGGGCTTTGAACACAGAAGGTGGTGGAGTGTTTTCCAAAGATAGAATCTTTAAATTCCAAGGAAGAGTCTCGGGTCCAGTGCTTTGAAAGTTACCGTTTGTGAGATCTTAAGAAAGTAAACAGGACCGGCATGGGTTCACCGTGAACTTGGTCTTTGCTGAAAGGGCACCTCCCCCGATGAACGCTCTCCCTGTTCTCTCTCTAAGGAAAACAGCCCTGCCTGCTCCAGGTACCCCTCCCCACCCCGTCCCCAGCTTTATTTTTCTCTGTAGTCCTCAGTGCCATCCAACACACATATATTTCCCTGTTTCTTTCTTCTCCTCTTACTGAATGATAAGCTCCGTAAGTCCAGGTCTTTGCCTGGCACATGGTGTGGAGCTCAATAAATAATCTGTTGAGTGAGTGATACTCACTCATTTCACATTCACCTGATGTGGCCAGTCCCTCAGGCACACACCTGTCCCCACCCACTCATCAGAGGATCTGGAACAGAGAGCCAGGGGTGGGGGTGGGGGTGGGGGGGTTGCCCTTACTGCTCAGGTCCTGACCTCTCGGGCACATCCCTGTCCACTAGGAAATATGGCCCAGTGGACTCTGAATAGTCACACTGACTATATAATAGTCACCCCATAGCGGGTATAAGGAGGGGACAGCGGAGGGCCAGCAGCTCCAGTAGGTCCTCCTTCTACTGGGAAGAAACAGAACCATGAGGGGAGGGGCAGCAATGGCCCCTCCGAAAACTCGTGACTCACCTCATCTAACAGAGGAGAAGACATCGGTAATTCTGGCGTACAGTCCCTTCTCCTATACCTTGCTGCCCTGAACTTAGAAGTCATGTTGGGGGAAAGTGTGTTAGACACATGAAGCACCTCTGCTGCCTCAAGCCAGCCAAAGCACGTAGATATCTTGTACCTTTTATAAAGATTTGGCCACTCAGTTATCTGTGGGTGGGTTAACTGGCTTGCAGACGAAACGGAGGTAAACAGATAATAAGGAAAATAGTAGCAGGGGGGACAGATGTGAAAAAAGTCACAGTGGTTACCCATTAGCGCTAACATCTTTCTTTCAGAAGATGCCCACTGTGTGGAACTACCTAGTTACCCTCGGGTCCACATTGTGTCCCTGGCAACGTGTAAACATTCCCGCATCAGCAGTCTGCTCAGGCAGCGTGCGGATGAGTGCGCAACAATGAGCACACTGATGAAAATACCTTTACGAGTGACTCACTGTGACATGTGTGGACTGAGGTCTGACACCTCGAGCAAAGTGAGGTCGCTTGCCAGAGAGGTGGGCGTGGCACGGGTCGGGGAGGTGCTGCTCACAAGATCGAGACCCCGAAGCTGCCGGCTTTGTCACCTTGGCTCATGCAAACTGCCAGACTGTTTAGAAAGCAAAGAGCTCAGCCTGCTCAGTGACAAACCGCGTTAGTGTGGGCTTTGTTCTCTATTCACAAAAAAAGGATAGCTCAGATGGAAACAGAATGTAACAGGCTGCAGAATGCATGGTAAGTGTGTTTCTACATATTGGAGGTGACTGTATCAGAATCAGAATGGGTTGTTTGGCATGTTTTGATGATTAGTGTTAGCAGTGGTTTGGGGTTCTCTCTGACCCCTTCCCCCTCCATTAGCCCCGTACATTCATTCAGCATAGAGTTATGTGTCAGGCAGTAGTCTAGAGAGGCAACAGTAAGCACACAGACCTGGTACCTGGCCTCAGGGTGTCTACAGGCCAGAGCTGACCAGGAGATGCCCTGTTTGGGGTGACCAGGTGTAACCATCTCTCTCTACTCTTCTTCAGACATGTTCAGAATGAAAGGACAAGGTGGATCTTCTTTAAGAGGTGGAATGTTGCCTCTGTGTCCTGTGACTTCTGACCCCTGGAGAGGAGGGACACAGGACTCCAGATGTCCCTCAGAAGTGCTCAGGTGTCTCCTAAGCCCTGCCCAGTGGAGGAGAGGCCTGCGACACAATCCATCCCAAAGGACAGAGCAGACTGCCACTTGCTTAGCAGTGACAGTCACTGAGTTTCTAGACTTGAGGCACTCACCCAAACCCAGGGCCGGTTTTCCACACCTGGAAGTTCTATAGCGTGATAAAAGTTAAAACGAGATTCAGAGTGAGTCACATAGACAGTAATATCAGTCGAATTAGAGTTAGGCGAAATTGGCAGGAAGTCGTCAGCATCTCAATTCACAGCTAAGGGGCCCTTTGTCTTTGCCCTGGAGGCGGAGGGAGGAACAAGCTGAGAGGTCAGTAGATACGTAAGACGTTGGCCCCCAGGAAGCCCCAAGCATAGCACTGGGTCGCCCAGGAAGGGGAGAGGCCCACAGATCCAGGCTGTCTTAGCAAGCATCCAGCTGGGTGCTGTCTCGGAGCCTGGACAGGACTGAGAGGGAAGAGTAGGCTGGCAGAGAGCTGGTGCAGAGCCTCTGGAGGGTCCAGCCAGGACCAGACAAGACAAAGATGTGCTGGACAGTCCACTCCTGAGAAGTGGGGGCTGACAAGAGTGGGGTCAGCGAGTTGGCTCAGCCAGCCAGCTGGGGAACAGGCTAGGCTCCTTGCCAGATGCTGGAGACACCGCGTCTGGGACCTAGACAGAAGGGAGGCGCACCACGCTCTGGGATGGGTTGGAGGAGCTCTCATCTGGTCTTGGTGCCAAATTAGGAAGAGGGACCCTCCTGCAGACGCCTCAACTCTCGAGCACATGGCAAAGGAAAACGCTCTTCTACCGAGCCGAGGACAGTCATTTCTTTAGTGCCAGCATTGTGCTGGGCACTGGGCACAGAGGGGGGCCAGTCATTGTCCATATCCTCCTGAAGCTTGCAGTCTTGTAAGAGAGATAGACAATACACAAGTAAATACACACGTGGATAATGCCAGAATGTATCAGGTACTCGGAAGGAAACAGGATTCACACTGAGGGGTAACGGGGCAGAACCTTCAAGGAGATCAGAGCCAGCTCTTCGAGGAGTTGGGGGTTACGCTGCAGGGCGGTGGGGAACCCACTCGTGCCTCCTTTAGGGGAGACTGGCACCGGGCTGCGCTTGTAAGAGCAGGCAGGTGTTGTTTCTGTTTCTATTCAGTTTTGCTCTTTATTGCATTTCCCTGTTTATCCTGTTTTTATTAAGTGCCATCTCAGGTCTACTCGAATAATTTGACGAATTTGCTTTCTAGAGGAAGACCACGCTTAATGGAAACCTTGAGTCCCAACAGACTGAGTGGAGGGCAGACCCTGCTGAACCCGGCTCTCCCCGGCACCTGTGACAGTGACCAGTCAGGCAGGCCCAGTGCCTGAAGGACGTGGGCCCTGGGCAGGTGCCTGCAGGTCAAGCCCTGCCAGAGATACAGGGTCAGCGGGCATCCCGGGCGCTCCCTGTCCCACTCGCTCTCCCGCCGCTGGGGTAGCCGTTCTAGTGCAGTTGGCTGAGCCCATTTTGGGAGAGGAGGGTGGGTCTCAAGGTGCAGATTTTGAGGCAAAAACTGACACCTGTTGTTCCCTGGAATGTTGGTGGCAGAGTCACCAGAGAAGGGGGACAATGATGATGGGGTCCTAGGGGCCCATCTCGTAATGTTTACCCCATACCCCTCTTCCACCAGGGCTCACTTACACCATACTGGCCTGAGCCCCCACGTCCTTGGCCCATTGTGGTCAGGTCTGCGGAAAGGTCGAGGCTTTGGGTGGGGATGGAGGGCACCCCCTGGAATTCCAGGCCGGCGGCATTGCCTTCACATCGCACCAGGCAGGCATGGGACAGAGAGCCCACGGAAACTGCACGCCCTGGCTTGTCTCTCACTTTCTCTGCGACCCTGGACAGTGTCCGTGCTTTCCTTGGCCTCCGTTTCCTCATCCTGAGATCGTTTGGACTGCACGGCTTTCTGCTCTGATTCTTAGGATTTGTGACTCCATAAGGCCAAGAGATTTTGGCGGTCAAGAGAGGCAGCTACTGAGAACAGAGTGCAAGCCCTCAGCAGCCAGTGGGTGTGGCTGCCGCAGTTCGCAGCGGAGGTCTGCACGCCTGCAGCCGAGGACAGGAGACGCACACCTGTCGCCAGGTTCCATCTGGATGGCAGCCTCCAGGAGGCCCCCAACGTGTCCCCGCCTCCTGGTGTTCACGCCCTTGGGTATTGCTTTCCCACATCGTATCAGGGTTGCCCTGTGTAACCAACAAAATACGGTGGGTCCGAGAGTCTTTGACTCCTCATGCTAAGTCATAAAAGACATTGCCGCTTCCACTTTGCTTTCTTGGATCACTCATTCTTGGGAAACCATGTCATGAGGACATTTGAGCAACTCTGTGGAGGGTCCACATGGTGAGTCGCTACGTCCTCCTGCCAGCAGCCAGAACCAACTTGCTGGCCACGCGAGTGTGCCATCTTGGAAGTGGACCCTCCGGCCTGTCCAGCTTGCAGACGACGTTTCAGAGGATGACAGCCCAGACCGACATCCCGATGCAGCTCAGCAGAACCATCCACTCAGTTGCTTCTGAATCTCTGACTTACAGAAACTGTGTGAGATAACATTTAGTATTGTTTTAAGTTGCCAAGTTTGAGAATATGTTACATGGCAGTAAATAACTAATCCATCATTTCCAACATTCCAAAAGAGGTGAGTCAAAGGTGGTGCTTCCCAAATTTTGTCTGCTGGGGCTCTGGTCCCAGGAGATGCTCACCCACCAAAAGAACTCAAGAAGCCCTGGAATAAACAAACCTGTTTAGTTTTGTTCAACCCAGAATTGTCCAAACTCACTGTGGTCCATGGGTACCATCGGTGACTATGAATTCATGCCCCATGGAATGTGTTTTGGGAACTACTGTTCTAGGACAAGTAGAAGGTTTAATTTCTTAACTAATGTACTTTAGTCTTGTATACCTGTTACCTGCAGGGTCTGTTTGGGTTCAAAACACATCTAAATTTACTCATTCATCCATCGATGCATCCATTCGTTTATTCAACAACATTCACAGATGCCTCATCTCTGTTGGAACCCATCCTGGGTACCAGGAGTACAGAAATGAATTGTATAGTCCATCTTTAAAGGCTGGCCATCTAGCAGAGTTTAGCAGAGTACAGGCTTAGATGCCATAATGCCTGATCTGAAGCCCAGCTCTGTCCCTTGCAAGCTGGGTGACCGTGAACAAGTTTCTCTACCTCTCTGATTCAGTTTCCTCATCTGCAAGTTGAAAGGAATGATGATTTTACCTCTCCCATAGGAAAGACTTTAGGATTCAGCGAATTAACGTAGATAAAGTGCTGATTAGGTGCCTGGCACCTAGTAAGTTGAATGAATGTGAGCTGTTCTTATATGTTTATGATCCAGTCTGCAGAGTTCAGCTCAGATGCTGTCTCCTCCAGGAAGTGTCCTCTGACACCGGCACCCCCAAGCTGACTAAGGTGCCCCTAGTCTCTTCTTCCTTGAGAATATCCTGACCTTACCTCCATCATGCAGCATTTTCCGACTGCATGACCAGGGACAGCGAGGGGCCTGCTGTGGCCAAAGCAGAGTGTCAGAGAATGAGGCTGAAAAGTAGGTTTGGGGGATTCTTTTTTTTAGACTGATTCCCCTGGGTGATAGGAAGCCAGGGAGAGCTGTGAGGAAGGGTGTGGCTCAGCCTGCTGTCAGAATCACGTCCCACAGGCCACCTGTATGCGCACATGAGCAGAGCTGCTGGAAGGCCCGCGTTGGGAGCCAGTGGTTTTGCATGGCAGGGGCTGACATCATGTAGGTAGCACCCTCCTTGGTTTACCTGGGCAGCCACAGCAAAAGGTTTGAGTGATGATATGAAATCTGCTCAGGGCCCTCGGACCTGCATCCCTAGGATGGAGGGACACATGGGAGTCCCTTGTCTCACTGCAGATGCACATTCAGAAGGTTTTGCAGATACTTCAGTGTCTGCCTCCCCCGACCTTGCCTCCACTCACCTCTTCCCTCCCCCCACCCACGTGGGTGGCTGCTTCTCCATCAAGACACAGCTTTGGAAGAGCCTCCAAGATGACTCCAAGGCTTTCCCAGCTGCCCAGAGGCAGTTCCCAGCCAGCAGGCCTGGCTCGGTGGCTCCGTGACCCCCTCCCGGCCGACTCTCTTTGAGCAAAACACGTGGCCACGTGCCAGGTCTAGCAGAGGCCTGGCAGGCCCACCTCGGCGCCCTTTCCTTCTCACACACAATTCTGGGGGCGGAATTCTTGCCGATCTCTTTCTCTTCTTAAATCTGTGAAATCAGGAACCAGAGGGCTAACGGGGGCTCCGGGTCTCCAATTACCTCCCCCTCCCCCCGCCTCTCAGGGAGCCTCCCGCTCTCCAACGGGGCTCCAAGCAGTCAACAGCCTCTCTCGGAACCTGTTGAAATCTATTACCGACCTTTGGTCTCATCACCACAGAGGAGCTTTCTGCAGCTCGGAGATGGATTAAACAGAAATGAATTGACCGATGGAGGCTTTCCGACCCTCTCCATTCTTGCCTCCCTTTCCCCCTTCTGTTCCTTTATTGCACTTTTATTTTTTTTACAGAAAGCCAGCTGGGCCGAGCCGAGATAAGGCAGCGTGCTCCCGGTGGACTAAGGTCACGAACACCTGAACGAAATTCACTTTGTTCATTTTGCAAACTAGGACACCGGCAGTTCTGAGGCACAGGGGCCTGTTAGCTCCAAATTCATCGCGTCTGGCAAAACAGAAAATAAAACAAAATGAAAAGCCCATAGAGTTGAACCGTTAAATATTTAGGGCTCGTGATGAACAGTGTGTCATAATATTTGTTGAATTGCATTTGCTCTTCAACGCATCTTTTCCACTTAAGGCCCCAGTGTTTGGAGGTAGATGGAGAAAGCAGGAGGAAGTGGGTTGCATCAAAAATGAAACGTGGGCTTTAATTTAACCTCAAAAGACAAATCGCGCTGTCTGTGCAGCCTGGGCCTCATGGCTGTTAGCGCTCTGGAACGGGGTCCTCGCCTCCCTTGCAGCCTGTCTCTTTGTGTTCATATGCAGCTCTGTGTGCAATTAAGCAGATGCTCTTTAACATTCAACTTAAATTATCAAATGTCAGGACATGACACTTTATTTGTATATGTTTTCCTTGCTTAGCAATTCAGGCAGTATCTGGGAAAGAGAGATGTGTCTGTTCAGCCCTAGGAAGGAGCTTTTCCTTGTAGCGCTAAAATCCTACTCTTAGAGGTTCACTTCTTTAGCTTATTCCCCAGGAGAACTTATGAAGAATCAGTTACTTACATGATCAGAGAGGGTGGGTGATCAGATCTTTTCTTGAGAGCAAAAAATGAGAATGACGATAAGAACTTGGCGAGTCTGAGAGCACTCTGGCCTGGGAGAAAATGGCAGATTCCTTCTCAATGGGCCTGGGAGATACTACCAAAAAGAGGGGGTGGGGTAGCAGGGGAGAAGAAAGAAGGGAGAAAGGAAGGAGGGAGGAGCCTCTAGTGTATACATTGTGTAAACTACCAAGGTCATCTGAAGCACATGCCACCTCCCCAGCCCCAGCCCTCCGTCCACCCCCTTTCTGTGGTGCTAACCATCCAGACAGGAAGTTTGTACTGCTCAGGGGACTTGCCAGTGCAGAGGACAGAGTCGACCCTTCCTAGTTGAAGTGGGGCCCCAGAAATGCCTGTGGCTAGCCCTAGGAATCACTGTGATCTCAAGGGTCAGCAGGAAATGGTCTTAAGGATCTCTGTCCAATGACTACCCAAATCATTATGCAGTGACCTTGGGTGTCATGAGCAGTGACCTTGAAAATTAGTGAGAAATTGGCCTAAAGCATCAATCTTTAGTGACCTTGGGAACCAGCAGGCAGTGACCTTGGAAATCAGTAAGTAGAGATCTGGTGAATTCATAGTGATGGTGTCCACTGGAGGGCTCCGGGAGGCCTGGAAGCAGCCGGTCAGGCCTGGGTGCCCAATGGGCCATGCTGATATGGGCTGAGACCATGGGTGATGCTCTTACTCCCTAACCAGGGTCCTACCCCACCAGCACTGAACTCCCTGGGCTGCTAGGACCCAAGTAGCCTTTTGCTGAGCTGCACAGGGCTCTGGAGAGGTCTGGACCCTAGAGCTGAGACTTCACCCTCTGTTGCCAGGCTTTTGTGCCAGGTCGGACCTGTGGCAGTGACCACACTAGCAGCATCCTCATCAGAGCCCCAGCCTTTGGGAGGACCACCCCACAGGGCCAGGCTGGAGCCAAGTTCCCAATTTCAGCAGGTTTGTTTGTTTCCATACAACATCTGGGACTTACTGCCACCATCTGGATTTGCTTCCCATCAAAGCCCATTCTGTCTTGCTGGCTGCCGGTGCTGTTATCAGCATCAGCCAGGTAGCCTGCCAGAAGCTGGGCAGCTTGCAGGCAAAGGGCTCAGAGGGCATGAACTGGATCCCTGGGGCAGCGTGTCCACGACCCTTGGGGGAGGGCGCTGAGGCAGAGGGTACGTGGGCTGGGACAGAACTGGTTGTGCTGTGTGTATATGCAAGTATGTTTCTGTGAATGTGTACATGTGTGAGTCCAAGTCTTCCTCTGTGTGCTTATGTATCTGTGTGTGTGTGTGTGTGTGTGTGTGTGAGTTTCATGTGCCTTTGTGTGGGCAGGTGTGTGTTAGTGTAGTGAAAATGGTAAGAGCATTAGCTGTGGAGTTTGCCTGCTGGAACCTCATCATCGGAAAAATGGGAGTGTGATAATGCCTATCATTTAGGATTGTCAGGAGTCGACTTAGATGATCATTTTTTTTTTTATCCTCACCCGAGGAAATTTTTCCATTTTTTGTTCAGATAGAGCTGGAGGGAGAGAGAGGAAGAGAGAGAGAGAGAGAAACATCGATGTGAAGGGACACAGAATTAGATGATCATATTAATAGCTTGGAAATAATGCCTGACATATAGTAATCACTCAATACATATCACATTATTCTACTATACTGAGAGTATGGCTTTGTGTGTGTATGTCTGCATGTGTGTTTCTGTGTGTATGGATGGTACGTGTGCCTCTGGGTCTCTGTGTGTGTCTGGGGAGTACGTCTGTGTGGATGTTTGTATCTGTGTTGGTATGCCCTGCCCCATGTGAACGGGTGTGTGCACGTGTGCTCGAGAGCCAGGCACCTGCTAAATGTTTGTTTTGCTGGGCCCTGGGGAACACAGTTGGCAGAGCCAGCGCTATGCGCAGTGTTTTGACAGCTCAAGCGCGGCCTCTGGAAGTGTGAACTTTCTCAGGGTAAACAGTTAATGATATTGTGATACCAGTGCTGACCCCCTTGCAGGGCCTCCTTGCAGGCTGGGAGTCATTAGGAGGCTTCCAGCTGGCACCTCCATCCTGCTCCCCCAGCACAGCACCAGTGACTGAGAGTGTATGATAGGACAGCAGGGTTGGCACCCAACCCACACCCCCGCCCCCTCCCTCCCCTCCCTTCAACTGGCAGGCTAGCTGTGGAGGAGAAAAACAACTTCTAGGCCAATCTCTCTACATGCTCAGACATCGTCAGCACCTTGGAGAGCTCCTGAAGGCCGGTTGGCGTGGGGGCGGTGTTTGCACAGCCCAGAAGCACCAGCCCTGCTGTAGTGCAGGTGCAGCCAGGCCTGGGGTTGTGGGACTCCATCTACCCCAGGTCCCTGGCTCAAAGGAAGCCCTAGTAGGGATGTGATTACCTGGTTAATTTCTGCAAAACCTCACTCTTGTCTGAATTGGGTCAGACTCTGGCAGCTCTTGAAACCCTGGCAAAAAACTTACTTCATTGATGAGAAAACTAGCCTTTGATCCTCTGCCCCAGCAGCGCCCTCCCTGCCCATCGCCTCTAGCGCTGTCTCAGAAAGTGCCCAGCCTGCATGTGCCCACGCCCCCCTGCCTGTACACGACTGGCAGGGCTCACCTTCCCTTTCAGCTGTGTGTGCTCTCGTGTGCGGGAGCTCTGGGTACTGTGTACCTGTGCAGGCTTGCTTGTGTGTGTGGGTCAGCCAGATGTGTGCATGTGTGTGTACACATATGCGTGCGGTTGATTATAGGCACGCGCATGTATGTGTGCAACCAACTGCATAGACACGTGACTGCCCTTTTGTGCTGTATTAGAACAGGGGTTTCCCCAAAGCCACACAAGGGCAGGAGGTGTTTGGATACACTGCAGATGGGGCTTAGCTCCCACTAGGTTATCCACTGAGGGTAAGGACAAGGTCAACACTGGGATTTACCCCAGAAGCCTATGATGTGAGAAGCAAGAGTAAGAAGAGAGCCTTGAAGACTTTCATTCTCCTCCCCAGCTTAAGATGAGGACACTGTTGGTCCCATCAGGAATGTGGCTGTGTCAAGTCTGCAGGGGTGTGATCCTGCTTCCGATGCAGTGTTCTCACCTCACCACCCCTCGGGAGAGACCCCTACTTCTGCCTGAACCCTCCCCGCCGGCGTCGGCAAATCCAGATTCCTCAGGTCTCCAGTGAGGCCTCAGAAAGCCCCTTGGGCCTCTCTTTCCTGTGCTGCCATCAGTCGAGGTCCCTTTAACAGATGGATCAGGCCTCCCGCCCCCCCACCCCCCACCCCCTGCCGCTGCTGCTGAAGAGAGAAAACCTTTCCAGACAGCCCCTGTCTGCGTTTCATTACAAAGACACAGCCATATTCCATTAATTCCTCATTTGCTGTGGGCAAAACGCTGATATGTACATTTTTACCTGGGGTGGTTTTAATCAGTTAATTTAACCAGAAACATTAATAATGTATTTCTTTGCCACTCTACTGCCCATCTGTTGAACAACTTACCTGTTGGAGAGCAATGTCACCTCTTGTGACTCGGAGCCCTCGGCTGCCCAAGAACAAGATACAATTCTGCACATTTAATGGCTTTGCAGACCAAGGGTGAGGGCTGGGGTGCTGCTCCCTGCCCAGCATGGGCTCCCAGGCTGCTGCTGGTGGAGTGGCCTCCCTTTACCCCAGGCTCCGGACGAACACCGTCGCCAGCCTTTGATCATCACTTTGTTGGCGGATTCTGGGTTGCAGGAGAGAACCGATCCCTGCTTGTGGCTGAGGAACAGAGCGGCTGTGTGTGCAGGGAGCTGCTGCTGGCAGACAGATCTGAGCTCTGAGTGCAGCCGAGCCTCCTGGGCCTCAGTCAGTTTCCTTGTTCACCTCTTGGATCTGTTGGAAGGACTCAGTGAGAACGTCCGTGTTAAGTCTAGGCCGAGGGCCAGGCTGGAGTGGATGCTCCATATAAGGTTTTCTTTCTCGGGGTTAAATAAGTTTGTGGCCCCACATCATGGACCATCCCAAGGAGGCCGAAAGACTGTATTACTCCGAGGGAGTCTAGTGATATTCAGTATAAATAACCTCCGGTCTGGAAAAGGAGGGGCAGCAGCCAATCAAAGCCCCCAGTGGGGCCAGGCCTTAACCTTGCAGTGTCTGGGCCATGGGAAGTTCAGGGAGAAGGAATCCCCATGGAGGAGGACCCCGAGGGAGGGTTTGAAGCAGTTGAGGCAGCAACAGAACTTTTAGAGGTCTAAGGATGCTGCTTGGCTGAGGGGAGCAGGGGCTGGCAGCAACAGCACTAAACCCACAACCCGACCTCGCCTGGGGTTCTCAGCTTCTTCCTCCTCCCTCAGAAATCATGAAGCAGCCAGAGCTCTGGGTGCAGCGTCCCACCTGTGAACGCGCCCCACAGGGACTGACACTGAGCCGGCTGTGCTCCCTCCTAGTGTCACCGTGAGGGCCGAATCGCAGAGCACACCCACTGCCTGACATCCGGCTCGCGCACCCCTCAGGCTGGTGCTGTGGCCACAGGCTGGCTCTGCGGGGCCCTGGTGAGCAGCATGAAAGGAGAGCAATCCCTGTCTGGAAGGACAGCGAGACCTCACTCCAGAGGAAAGAGAGGACCGGTGTCGGAAGGGTCGCGAGAGGCAGGAGGGGGCACTGGGCGGCCAGGGCAGGCAGGACGCCGTCAGGACACAGCGGAGCCAGATCCTCAGTGGGAACTTCCCCTCTGGCCGTGGTCTGCTTTGATCCCATACATTCTAAATCACCGCCGACTGTGAGATTCATCATTTTATGTACTTCCTTAAGAAAGAAAATATGCCACCAATTAAACTATGACACTGTGCTTTCTTATCATCTATTGCAAGACCCATCTCCATTTCAGGGATGTTAAAATGTGGGGTGGGAGTGTGATTTGTAATCAATGAAATATGATAATAATAATGAAAACAACACTAGCTGCCATTTCTCCGCGTTCTCCGTGCACCGAGCTGTCTGCTGCGGGCTGTTCATGAAGCACCTCATCCAGCCCTCACAGAACCCTGCGAATCAGGGAATCAGTTCAGAGAGATTAAACAAGGTTACAAGGTCACACAGAAAATCACTGTAATACTTACATAGTATTGGACTATGCTCATGTACTAGCAAGATCACCGCCCACATCTGTAGTGAAGCACTTTGAGGTACAGGCTTGTCTGAGTCTGTCAGCCTGCCAGTGGCAGAGGACCTGGGGACAGCCGACTGCCTCACCCCCTGTTGTCAGCTGTGCTCCTAACCACCAGGCATTATGGTCTCTTTCCAAGAGCAAAGGGCGCCAGAGGGGGTGGCTCTGCATCAGTGTCTGCCTACAGGTCTCACCCTCTCCAGCCCTCCCAGGCCCCCAGTGCCCTCCCCCGACCCCTCTGGCTGGGCATCGGCTTTTCCTGCTGGCTGGCTGACAGACAAGGAGTCCCACCTCTCCAGCCCCTGTAGAACCCTAACAGCCAGCAGAGTGAGAGGGAGCAGCAGGCAGGCAGAGATAAGGCAGAAATGGAGAGGAGAGCTAGAGCTGCCTCCGAAAACTCACAAATTGGTCCCAGAGAGAAATGGAGCCTCTTTTTTGCCCATCAGCTTACTCCCCCAACCATTACCAGGCAAGCATCGTGAGGATCTTGGCTGGAGCAAAACCCAGGCGTGGGTGTGGGGAATGGCGCTGGGGCAGCCTCGGCTCCTCTTACAGGGGGAGAGAGAGACCCCCAGGGGCCAGCCTGGGCTCAGCCTTCTTAGAGGAGAACTGGGCTGAGCCCGGAGCTGATGCATGTGGAGACTTGACCCCCAGTAACCAGGTGGACTGGAGAGGCCAAGACCCACCTGATGCAGGGAGAAGGGGCAGGTGCTGGATAGATAGATGCAGGGCGTCTCGGGGACCCAAAATCTATCTCATTAGCAGACGAGGATCAAGCATGGGCAGAAGGTGGGGCTGGCCCAGGAACTTAAATTCGGAAGCAGACCTTACTCCGAGCCTCCGGCAGTGCGAAGGGAGACTCAGAGGCCACAGGGCACATCCCCTCTGCCGGCACTGGGCCAGGGTTTCCTGTACATCATTTCCTCTGAACTGCCCAGCAGCACCGGCAGGCAAAATTCCCATCTCACAGATGTAAAAACTGACACGCAGAGGGGGTAAAGGCTGGTTAGTGGCTGACTGGTACGTGAACCGCACCAAAGCAGGCCGGCTCCAGACCACTGTGCTCTGGTCCTTCTAGGGACACTGAGACACAGACCAGGGAGCCAGGCGGGACACGCTGAGCTCTCAGAGCCGGGTAGGCCGTCAGCCCAGTCAGCACAGACAAGCGATGTGCTGCAGCTCCTTAATCCCCTCCCAGCCCTGCTCGGCCATGGTCCTAAGCCTGGGCAGGGCTGAGGAGGGTAGGGTGGGGAATAGGACATAGGCCTTGCTTTTGAAAACTGGGAGCCACACTGCATCCAGCAGAAGCGAGGAGGGGTGTTCTGTCCTTTGCTCTGCACTGCGTGTCCCTCTCCCGGGAGAAGGATGCTCGCTCGCAGCACGCAGGGCCTGGGAGGTCCCGGGCGAGCGCTTTCTCACAAGACTCTCCAGCGCCTGCTGGGAGATGCTGTGCAGACACAATCACAGTGTGTCAGCCGTGAGCAGAGCACAGCAGCGCTGGAGAAAGGAGCAGCGGCTCCTCAAGACAGCACATCTTTCTGAGTCAGGGGCTGAGAAAACTCATGCCTAGGAGGAGACGGCTTAGCAGACAGGGCCTGTGCATAATCACGCCTGGCCCCTGCCTGCTGGCCCGAATCACCAGGCTCCCTCGTGCTCCGCGCTGACTGTTCCTCTGCCCGCTCGGCACTTCTACTCCGCGCGATCAGCTTCCGCTCACTTTAACGCACGGGAGGTATTCAGTGAATCTGGTGCAGTTAATGAGTGGATCAGAAAGGCTGGTGTGAGGGCTCAGTCACACAGGGCCAAAGATGTGGATTTCAGTCGCTCCGGCTCAGTCTCCAGGCTGCACTGGGCACACTGCAAGCATCCCTTGAAGGCCCTGAAGTCTCATTGGGGGACCGACATGGAAATAGTAAGGGGTAAATGCTGAACCGAAGACTGAACCATTCAGTGTAGTGTCTGGGAAGGACATACCTGGACACACCTGGGTTCCAGGTGTGACCCGCAGGGAAGTTACTACTCTACCTGAACCCCAGTTTCCTCATTCACAGTATAGTGAGAGGCCTAATATTTAGGGGTGTTGGAAAGAGTCAGCAGGATGATGCTTGTGAAGCGTGTGGCGCAGTTCCTGACGCACAAGACGGGATCAAGTACTTTGTCGTCATCAATAACAAGCGTAACATCACCAGCAAAGGCACAAAGATGTGGCAGTTGGTGGCGTAGCTGAGAAACTGTCCAATGTGGTGAACTGCACGTGGCATAGCGTGGTTTAGTGGAGACAAGGCAGAACGGTAGATGGGGCCAGATTTATGAGGTTGGGAGTCAGAAAGGAGATTAGGGCCCTGATCCTCTGGGGAGGAGGAAGCCAGGAAGGGCGTGAGGCAGAGCACTGGTACCGCTGAGCGGGTGCTTGGGAGTCACCGGAGCAGATGTGTGGAGGGTGGGCTGGGAAAAGAGAGGGGAGATGAAGGGAGGACAGGAGGAGGCTGGTCTCAGGGTGCAGGGCATGGGCTGGAGGGTGATGAAGGAGAAATGACACTAAGGTTTCTGGCCTGGACCACTGAAGGGTGTGGGTGTCCTTCCTTGAGATGGGAGGCCCCAGGAAATTGTACATTTGGGGTGGGGAGATACTGTATAGTATCTCTTAATATCCCCAATAGGTTCTTGGAACTTCAGTGAAACCAATTTTACAATTGATATGAACAAGAGTTAAGTTTCTATGGATCTCATCCACATTACAGCAAAACATTGAACAAAATAATGTTGTTTGAAGACCTGCTGTATTCGATTTCAGAAATATTGGGCTGGAGAGATCGTGGAGGACTTGAAGGTCAGTCACAGGTCAGAGGTCCTTACCCAGACAAAAGCCTAGTCCTGATCCATACTTAGCCTGGAAGCTGGCAGGCTCTCATCAAAGGCGACGTGCGTTTGGGAACGATGCAGAACACCCTGAGCTGGGCGAGGGTGACAGGCAGCCCACCCAGGCGTGGACAGGCCCGTTCTGCAAGGGGCACTTACTTGATATGTCCTTTTGGAATATAAGATCTCATTTGTGGTATTCCCATGGCCTAATTCCTCTACTTGGAAATACTTGAAGTTTCCTGTTGTTAATTATAACCTTTTAAGGCAATGAAAAAATGAGTGGGAAATGACTGAACCCATATGTTAGAATGAGAACCACACACCAGTGACTATATAATCAAACATGAATCTAGCGACACTAATTTATGAATAACCTTCAGATTTAAGGACTCTGTGGGCACCAGGTGAGATGCTTTCCCAGAGGAGGCATAGGAAGGAGGTTCCAGGTGGGTTCTGGGGTAGATGCTGTATTTCATCACCAGTGTGCTGTTTACAGTCTTAGGCTTCTGAGCCAAAACCCAGAGCAGAGCACGGGTCCTGGATCTGCAGAAGCTGTGTGACTGTGGATAAATCACTAACTTCTCTGAGCTTCTGTTTCCTCCTCGGGGCGGGGGGGGCGGTCATAGTAGACTCCATCTCATAGGGTTGTTGCGAGGATTCAATGAGCTAATCAGTGGAGAAGGCTTAGAACACAGGCCCAGTAGGTGTCAGCAAGTCTGCTTCCTGTGACTCCTAAGCTGCGCCTGGTCCCCCTGCTCATCCATACCAAATGGTTATGCAGAAAATTCTGTTTCTGCATTTGTTTAAAGTGCGGGGTTTAGCGGACGGTGTCTTTAAATCTGTATTTTAAATATTTAATCTCCTTTTTGTCTCCGTGGCTGCTGACAGTCCACGCAAACTCTGAGACCGCACCTCAGCTCCAGTTCTGCAAATGCACCTGCTGTCCTGCCCTTTCTGCGTGGCCGTGACTGGAGGGCCCGATGAGTCTTTCTGGCTTTGAGCAAGAAGTTCAACTTTCTGGTCTGGATGCTCCAGTGAGAACCTCCCCCCCAAACACACACACACAACTATATGCAAGCCCCAGAGTATGTTCTTGTTTTTTGTGGTGTCCCCTTCTGTCACCCTGGGGCAGCAGCTCTGGTTCAAAGCTGCCACCCATGGGTTACCTCTCTGGAGTTTTGTTGTCTGGCCATTTCATACTTGTTTATACTCATAGTGATTTATACCAGAGAAATATTTATTGAGTGCCTACTATATGCCAGACATTGTTCTAGCACTGGAGAGAACATGAACGAGCTCTTATATTCTAGAGGGGCGGGTGGAGGCAGAAGCAGACTATAAACTAGATAACACACATGTGTTTGAGGTCATTGCAGCCCATAGTAAGGCTCTGGGGAATCCAGGTGTTACTGGGGTAGGGGTCTCCGCTACTGTTCATGTGCTGTGTGCTCAGTGCCACCACACAGGAGGTCTCCCTGAGTGATTTTTGAGTGAGGAAGGGCTGAGTGGATGTATGTCTCTATCAGCGGTGTCAGTGGGGGACAAGGGGCTGGGAATTCCTTTGTACGAGCCGCGAGCTTGTGAAGTTGCAAGGAGTCTCATTTGCTAATGATCAAAATTAAATCACAATCTCATTTCAACCTAGTGCCTTGGGGAGAGAGGCACAAAGCATTGGGCTAACGAATCGAATCCCCACGCTTCCCTCCCTGCTGTGCCCCCACCCAGGGGGATGTGTGCCCACACCGCCCGGGTGCACGTGCGCAGGCACACACAGAGACACACTAATGAGACGCCAGCCGAGTAGTCACACCTCTAAGCTGTGTTAATGCGCCCAGTCACTGGTGTCCCAGGATCAATCAGTGACAAGCCGGATCTGTCTCCTGGGCCCCTGGTGTCCAGGAGATTGAACACTTTTGCTGTCATACTTCCTTCATTCTTCCTGGTCTCTGGTGCTCAGGGCTGGGGACCAGGTGTGTGAAGTGAGCTGAGACATGAAGGCTCCGGCCCTGGATTTCAAATAAGCAGTTCACACCTCAGAAGGAAAAACCCTTTCGCCCAAATCGCTGTAACACAGCGATTTCCAAAGCCTGTTTCCGGTAAGACGCTCCGCCAGAAAAGGTTTCCACGGTTGTCGAGTAAGTTTGGGAAATGCTTACTCTGCCCCATCTCAGAGGCCGCACGAGCGGCGTATATGCCCAGAGAAGTCCTGCAGGAAAAAGACCTGCTTGGCCTTGTTTCGCTGCTAGTTTCCCAAGCGTATGGGAGACGCTGGCAGGGCACAGCTGTCCCTCCAGCCAAGCCGGGGTGCCCATTCTCTGTCTACCCAAGGCAGCCTAGTAGATGAGTCAGAACCTGGGCAGGGTGAGAAGAGAAAGTGAAAAAAGACACATGTCTGTAGGCAGGAGAGAGGCACCCACTGGCACCCGCTGAGGAAACCCGGCTGCCACACTGCGGTCCGGGCACCATGGAGCTGCAGCGCGGGGCCTCCCTGGTAAGCAGGGAGCTTTGGGAGGGACCCAGATGCCAAGGTGAAGCTGAGCTGCACCATCGCTCCCAGGAGGCCAGTGCAAAGTCACAAGCTGAGAGCCCAGAGGCGGTCAAAGTACGTGAGCAGGAAGTGGACCTGCTTTGTCATCCTTTATGCTGTGTGCTGTGTGTTGTGTGTTTTTTGAAGGACTGTGTGTGGGGGGGGGGGGGGGGAGTGTCCTGTAGGGCAGGTGGACTGAGAGCAGACAACTATGTAGACTCCAGCCACTGGTGAACTGGACTGATATTTTCAGCATCTTTTATTTTTTACTGAATGTACTGGGGTTACATTGGTTAATAAAAGTATATAGGTTACAAGTGTACAGTTCTGTAGTACATCCTCTGTATATTGTGTGTTCAGCATCTTCAAGTTCTGCTTGGAGAGCTCCCACTTGGGACAGGTGAGTCCAGGAGGCCCACCCAGGAGCCCCCACCCCAGAGTCAGGGGCCGCGTGGGAGGGGCGGGGAGAGGCCAGGGGATTGTCTCGGCCTAATACAACGACACGTGTCTTCCTCCGCGAGGCCGCTTTCTATCACTCCAGCGGTATTGTCTGAGAAGAAACAAAACAAAACAGAGAAGTGGAAGTTGATTCTATAATTAGTGCAGTTTCTTCACTGTTCATTCCGGATCTCCAGAGATCAATTAGCTTGCTTTTAAGCTAAAAGACATCTGAATAAGTATTTAACCTGCATAGCAATTGATATTTAAAACAGATGAGGATGGGAGTAATAACGCAGAGCAGCCTGACTCTTTCTCCTCCACTGGTTTCCCACCTTCTGCTCCCTCTGCCCCTTGCCTCTGCCCGTGCCTTTTCCGGAGTGGCCTTAGGGTGGGCCACCTGCATTCTTAGGGCAGGGCTGTGGGCAGGCAGGCTGGCACTTAGGGGCTGCCGGAGGCAGGGCTGCCTTCCCAATGCTGGCACCACTGTGGAGCAGGTGCCCCTGGGTTTGGAGATGAGCCCCAGTTAGAGTTGGTTGTAGAGCCCACCCGCAGCCAGGGAGAACCAGGGCCCCTCTCTATGCCAACCAGCCACGTTGCCAGGCACACGGCCCTCTATCCATCCAGGCAGGGGGCAGGGGCCTGGGAGGGTGCCCACTGAGGGCACCTCAGCCGCAGCTTCCTCATCTGCTTAGAGCCCATGGTTGCTGGGGCTGGGGTGGGGGTGGGGGTGTGAAAGCTACAGGACCGGAGTCCTCCTGGCTGGGCATCTTCATGGCAGACGGTCTGAAAGATATTTGTGTGTGTTTTGCCTTTTCACTGAAGTAACAAAGTCCCGAAGTGGAATTAGCTTTTCAGAGCAAGCAGAATGAGTGTGTGTGCACGCCTGTGTGTACTTACATAGTCATTTATTTACAGTTGTATCTTGACATCCCCCCTGGGCTAAATAGCGTGTTAGGTGCTGGGGGCAGGAAAGGGATGGCAGATGGCTGTGTGTCCCCACCCTCCAGATGACCACAGCCTAAGCGGGGAGGTGACACAGACAACAGTGTGACGTGTGAGAATACAGAGGAGGGGAACCCAGAGCCCAGGGAAAGTGGCTCAGTGAGGGACTTGCAAATACAGTCCACCAACAAAAGTCAGGGTGCAAGTCGTTTATCTGGGAGGTGACCACAGGAACCGCGGGGATGCACAGGGCAGTAGGCCATAAAGGTGTGTCTGCGCGTGGTTACGCTGTGGGTGACTGCGCTCCGCTCCGCTGGGGCCCTTTGAGAAACTATAGAGTGTGCCTCGAAATTGTGCCTCTGAGGGGCACGGAAACAGGGGCCCCTGCAGCTTGTCCTGCGCTGGGCATGCCTCCACCATGGTCAGAGAACCCCGGGCGAGCAGAGAAACGTGTGAGGGTGGCCAGCAGGGCGGGACAAGGGCATAAGGACAGTGTGTGCTACAAGGCTCAGGAGAGAAATATGAAAGCCAGCTTCTCCAGGGTGAAACGGGGAAGAAGGAACGCTGGTGCGGGCAGCGGCGGAAGGAGTGGGTGAGAAGGCTGCGTGGGTGGAGGACATGCTGCCTGGAGGAGCCCAGGCTGCAGAGAACTTGGGCTGCATGGGAAGGGCCTGCAGAGCTAGGCTCTGGTTGGCCTTTCTGCTGCGCCGTGTGTGAGGGTGGGCCGGATGGCTCTGCCCGTCTAGGAGGTGGGGCAGCCCCGCGGGATTCTCATCTGCACTCCTCCAGCCCCGCGGCAAGGGCACTCACTGCTCGCTGAACCCTCCGCAGCCCCTTCCCAGCCCCTTCCCAGCAGCTCTGCCTCCTGCTCCTCCGCCTGATGACAGCCCATCGGTCATCACGTTCTCTGGGCGGCACGGGAGCCTCTAGCCATCCTCCCAACGCGGTCGATTCTGCAATATTTGACTTGCATGTCCCTGAGTTGTATAGACAAAGCATATCACCAGATCAATTAAAACAACTGCCACCAGCCTCGGGACTCAATCAGGGGCCCCTCTCCTGGGACCCCACAGGCATGCACATCCTCTCCTTACATCTGCTTCTCCGATGCCCCCATCTCAGTTAAAGGCTCCCCAGCTTCCCTGTCACCTCATAGCAATAAGGTTTTACCTTATCAAGGGCTTACAATGTGCCTTAGATGATTTATGCCATTTAAGCCTCAAAATAGCCCTATATTGTAAGTGTTATTAATATCCCTGTCTTCAGATGACGAAACAGACACAGAGCAGTGAAGGGACTTGCCCAAGGTCATACATCTGGACAGCAGTGGGGTCCATTCAAACCCAGGCTGTCTAACTGCAGAATCCGCATGCTGGACTGGACTTCCCTCGTCAGCCAGGCTCCAGAGTTGTCTTCCATGCACCGTCTCCTAGATGCACCCCCCTCCCATCATCTCATCATCGCCCAGTCCTAGAAAAGCAAGCCCTGCAGCTCCCCTCCTGCCTGGCCCCTCCATCCCCCACTGGTCCTGCCTCATCACAAGTCTTCAACCCCCTACTCCCCACTCAGGGCCCCCTCGCCCCCACTGGCTGCCGTACTTCCTGCACAGCTCAGCCCCCTCCATGAGGAACATCCACCACATTCTACCCTCTTGAGTCTCTCCAGCTTTATGGGCTGTTCTTATCACGTGGAGAGTTTTCACCCTTGGAGTGTTTTTATTCAAGCCCTCCTCTCATCTCCTCTTCCAAGCTGTGAGCTCCTGGAGGGCTGGGAGTATGCCTGATGTCTTCTGACTCACCCAGCATCATGCCTTGTTCACAGCTGTAGCCAATAAACTGCATGGGGGATGGATGGATGGATGGATGGATGGATGGATGGATGGATGGACAGATTGATGGATGATGAATAGACAAACACACGAAAGGGGAGACACGTAGACTCCTTGTCTCCCCTTTTATGCCCATGACCTCAGAAAGCCCATTTCCGCTGGGCACTGCTGACCTTTGAGAAGCCACATACTGTATGTAGTGGAGAAAGCCAGCCAACTTGCTCCCCTGCTCCTCTTCCTGCGGAGACAGGGCATAGAGAAACTGGAAAAGCAAGTTCCGAGGCCCCGCCGGGGCTCCTGAAGTGCTGGCTGAGGTGCAGCAGGGGGCAGAGCCTGGTCCTGCCAGCTGCGCAGAGCTGCAGGGGCCCTGGCGGGGAGAGGAGACACCCTGATCAGAACAGACAGGAGGGTGGCCCCGGGAAGAGGCTGTTAGCAACAGTCTCACTGATCAACGTCTCAATTAATCTCTGTGACACCTTAGAAACTTTGAGGAAGAACAAAGCAGACTGGGAAAGAAAGAGCACACTCAGGCCCCAGAGGACAGACGGGCCTGGGCCTGGTGCTGGGAACGCGAGCGTCTCCTGGGACTGGGCTGCCAGACAGATGGTGGTGGCACACTGCAGAGCCTGCCGGCGTCTCCCAGGCTCACTGAGCTCAAAGCTGGGCTGGCCAGATTGCTTGTGCGAGGGCCAAATTCAAGAAAAGCATGAAATTGGTCAAGAGAAAGAAAAATCTCAACAGACTCCAGACCAGTCCTATATAGTCATGAGGTCAAGGGCTGAAGCAAGGAACTAAGCCTTCTGCTCCATCTGCCCTCGGACCTGTGCCTGGGGGGACCTCTAGGGCCATCTGCCCAGAAGGTGGGAGGCCTGTCTCCAGGACTCGGGCCCAGAACGGTGAAGTGTAGCAGAGCAGCAGTGACAACCCTTTGTCCTGGTTTGTGAGGTCACCTTCAGTGTGACACAGGCCACCATAGCATGCTCACCAGGGAAGCAAGAAAATTCCACCATTTGGGAACATTTCCAGAAATATTTTTATTTTTTTATTTTTTATTTTGTTTTGTTCAGATAGAGTGGGAGGGAGAGAGAGAAACATCGATGTGAAAGGGACACATCGAGTGGCTGCCTCCCGCACAACCCAACCAGGGCCAGGGACAAACTGCAACCGAGGTACGCGCCCTCAGCGGGAATCGAACCCGGGTCTCTCAGGACCGCAGGCCGACGCTCTAACCGCTGAGCCAAACCAGCTAGGGCCAGAAATGTTTTTAAAAAGGCAATCTTCAAAATAGCATGACGTATCATTTATGTCTATGATATTTAGAATGTTTTTCAAAACATACCTTAGAAGGAGCAAGAAGGAATTTGGTTCAGGTTGGTGCAGCCCGTTCTATCCCTGCTCCCCCACCCCAGCCCCTGTTCCAGTGTCTGCAGGTGAGGTTGGGTTGGGGCCGTCGTCTTCCTGCTGGCTGGGCGGAGCCCTGGGCCATGCGCCTTCTCAGGAGCCATGCATCGGTCTCTGAGGCCCAGATGGTGGAAACGGGCTTGGGCGGCGGTGGGCTAGGGAACACGCTCTTCAAGAAAAAGGTCCTAATTTGTAGCTTCTGCTTATTTCTGTGGTGCAAATACTCTTACTGTGGTCGATTTCAAGCTGCCAATGGTTTATTTTTAATATTTTTTACTATTTTAGAGAGAAGGGAAGGGAGAGGGAGAGAGAGAGAAACATCGATGAAAGTGTAACATCAGTTGGCTGCCTCCTGCATGCCCCATACTGGGGATGGAGCTGGCAACCCAGACATGTGCCCTGACTGGGAATCGAACAGGTGATCTCTCGGTGAAGAGGACTATGCTCAACCAACTGAGCCCCACTGGCCAGGAAGCTGCCAATGGTTTAATAAGTGGCTTTGAAAATTCCTGAAGATGTAGCTATTGGCTCTAGCAAGCCGGCTTTGGTTGCAGAAGAGAACTGGCCAGTTGGTAGTGTTAACAACATCCTTGACTCCCCTGGGCCTTAGTTTTCTCTTATGTAAAACGGGGCAATAACAGTCTTTCTCTGATGTGGTTGTAGAGGTTCTTGTGAGTGTCAGATGACGTGGGTGGAAAGCGTTCGGCGTCATCCCTGACACACAGTCAGCCGTTGTCGTTGATGTTGTTTGTTTCACCCATCGGACTTCCACTCGAGATTTCGTTTGAAGAAATCACCTGTGTTCCACCCCTATTTACATCTCCTGGGACCCGTCTCTCTCTCTCTCTCTCTCTCTCTCTCTCTCTCTCTCTCTCTCTCTCTCTCACACACACACACACACACACACACACACACACTCTTACCCCGTCCCATTTCCTCAGCAGCCCTGGTGTCTCTGCTCTGTTTTATTAAAGCAGAAAGCAGTAAAATTATTTTCGTAATGAACTGGCTTTTCAAATTAATGCCAATTACACTATGCAATCATGATTAAGATTATGCATTAATCAATGGTGCCAACCTACTTATTAGCCTCTTTAAATACCGATCATGAAGAATGTATGGGAAGAGAGAGAATGGAGAGGAGCCAGTTGAATGGGGGAGCTGCCTCTCCAGAAGCCAAGACCCGAAGCAGCCTTTCTCCCATGAGGCAGAGCTTGAGTCAGAGCCCCCGCCCATCAGACCCTGAGCTTCTGAAGCCCCTTTCACTGAAGAGAACGGGGCGAGAGGACCCAGAAGGGAGAGGGTAGGAAAAAGAACCCTTGATGGTTTATCAATTGATGAGGTTTTGTTCCCCCTTCTCTTCCTCCAAAAGCACTCAGGGGTAAGTGTGGTTGATTCCCCCAGAGTAATATCATCCCAGTCTTAGACCAGCGTGTCTAGATACAGAGCCAGAGGCTGGGTTCGGATGCGTGGGGTTGAGAGAGGAGGAGAACGCTCTTTAGGAAAAACCCGCAGGGGAGTCAGCAAAGCAAGATAGGGAAGGGGACAGGGCTGGCGGCAAAGGTGTGTCCTCAGGTAAGATCAGGCCTTTATCGGGTGCAGGGCCACAGGTGTTGGGAGGGGCTCTGGAGCATACATGCACCACAGACTTATCCCCACCCTGAGGCACAGGGGCCACCCTTCGGAGCCCCAGCATCAGTCCGTCATTGGCTACAGACTGCCGTGAGGCAGAAGTGAGTGATGTAGCCTCTGGGCAAGGCGGCTCCCTTCAGCTGGAACAACCATGAGTGACCAACCAACGCTCAAGCCAGGTCGGCTGCACAAGAACCTACTCTCTCTGAACTGTAAGCTTTAGGCAAATGTTTGCTACCTCAGTGTCCCAAGACATTCAGACTTTGGGGGTCACTTTGCCCTTACATGCTCAAGTAGAATGACTCCCACCCTTGCACTGCCTTTGGGAGGTAGGGGACCATCTCTCCACCTCCGAGATGCTCCAGGGCTTCCGGTTTCTCCTGACCACCTCTTGCTCCAACTTCCTCCTCTGGTGAATTTCCTGTCTCCTCTCATTCTATCTCCTGCACCTGCTGACCTGTCTCTGACTCATCCTGGGCTGGGCACACTGCCCACCTTCCTTCACTTTCCCCCAAGAGCTCAGCCGATGTCGGTTTTCTGTGGCAGACTTTCCTAAACGCTGGGTCCTGTAAGGAAGGGAGGAGACAGCACCGTGCTGGCCGGCTGGAAGCTAAGCACCAGGCATCACGGCTCACACGGCCCCTTCCTGCTGCGGAGGATTCTTACCAGCCTCACCCGCCTTTGGGCCCGGGTTATATTGTCCTCCTTTTCTTTCTTCCTTTTCTGAGTCCTCGTCTTAATTCTTCCCTTTCTCTTAGACCCTTCTCTCCCATCCTCCCCGTTCAGAAACTCCACATCTCATCTGTGGGTTGTTTTGCACAGCAATTTAGGACTCTGATAGTCCTATCTTCTCCACCCAGGCCCCAAATGCTTTTACCTCTGGCCTAAAGGCTGCCCTTCCCCTAAAACAGGGGACACACTACAGCCCATGTGTATGGATTGCCAAATCTGCTCACCACCTGTTTTTGTAAATAAAGTTTTATTGAAACCCAGTCACACCCATTTATTTACATATTGTCTATCGTGGTTTTCATGCTACCAAGTAGAGTTGGGTAGACCATTTGGCCCACAAAGCCAAACTATTTACTGTCTGGTACATTACAGGAAAAGTTTATCAACCCCCATCCGAGAATGTGGAAATTCAAAATTTGTTTTGTTTTTCTAGACAGCAGTGTTTCTCTCCTCCTGTAAGAATTCCTCACTGTTTGCCATGCATTTAGTTATAGCTTCCTTTCTCCCTTGCAAGAATCAACCCTTGGAAATATGCATCCCATTTTACAGATGGAGAAACTGAGTCTCAGAGAGCTTGAGTAACGTCAGTGGCTATAGCTAGGGTCTGGACTGAGGCGTGGCTGTCCCCGGGGAAGCTCTTCCCTGCTGCACCACTCGGGTGCTGGCTATTGTCAGCTGAGCCCTGCGTGAGAGCAGGAGCCCGCTGCCGACTTCTCACACTCCCAGTGACAGCTGGGCCTGTGGCAGAGTGACAGCCGGGCCTGTGGCAGAGACCCATCGGTGGGTGTTTATGGAACTGAGACTGAGCCTCCATCCCTGAGCTTGGGTCTCAGTGGCTGAGACATGTCCTCACCCTGGTGAGAGATTAACCCCCTTCTCTTCTCTCCTCCCCACCTGCTGAGGTGTGAGAGGCCAGGAAGGAGGCGTGAAGCCCTAGGAAATGGCTTTGTCCCATGACCTTTGACCCTCATTTGGGAGGGTCGAATCTGTAATGACCATACCTTTCCCCAGGCTCTCTTCCTTAATTTCAACATTTTAAATTAATTAAAATAATGCATTATTTATTGCAAATCATTTGGAAATGTCAAGCAAATACAAAGAGCAAGATTTAAAGTATCTATAAACCCTTTCTACCCAGAAATACTCACTGGTAACATGCTGATACAAATCCTTCCAGTCTTTTTTCTATCCTATAAATATGTGCTTTCTGTTTGATAAATAGCTATCACACTGTAATGTGACTTTGTTGCTTGAGGGTTGGGGGAAGAGAGGATGAGCATTTCCTATGTCATTAAGTATTCATTAAGATCATTTTTTAAAGCTTTTTCCCTTATTACCAAAGGCTCTCACTCAGTGCCGAGGACTTGGGGGGAAAGCAGGGAGCAGAAGCAATCCATTACCTTTTTCCTGTCTAGAAAGAACCTCTGTTAACATTTTGGTGTATGCCCTTCTGTGTGTCCTTTTTGATTTTAATTGGAATTCCATTAAGTTTATAAATTAATTTGAGGAGAGCTGACATCTTTACAATACCCAGCCTTCCCTTCCAGGAGAAAGTTATGTCTCTCCATTTATTCAAGTCTTCTTTTATGATCCCCAGTAAAGTTTTGTGGGTTTTTTTGATATAGGAATCACGCATTTATTGTAAACTGTTGTATTTTGTTGTTGTTGCTGTTGTGAATGGGGTCTCTTTTTCTCCTTAGGGTTTCTCACTGTTTATTGTTGATGTAGGGGAGAGCTGTACATTTTTCTGTTCACACACACGCCCCACGATGAGCTCTCTTTTTAGTTTCTACTAGGTTTTCATTGCTACTCTTGAGTTTTTCAGAGAACAGCAATAAGCACATGTAAATAATTTGATCTCTTTTCTAATTGCACTACCATGATTTGTGATCATTATCTTACTTGTACTGTCACTTTAGGGAATGTCTTACAATGGGTATGTCTGTCAGACACCCTAAGGGAGAACTGTCATGAGTCCCTGTGGGCCTACCACCCAGGCCCAGGGACCCAGGGCCCATCCTGCCAGATCTGCATCCCCTTCACACACACCCCTCCCATGTTATTTGGACACACATCCCGGACACTGTATCAAGCCATCCTGTACCCTGACTGTTGATGCCTGCAAGTTGCTCTGCCGTATGGGTGGGTTTGCATCTATTGAGTAATCTCCTACTTTTGAACATGAAGTTGTTTCTATTTTTCCAATATAAATAATGTCAAGAATATCTTGTACATAAATGTGTTTATGCATCTCTAACTTTTGCTAAATTTATTTCCCTAGAAATGGAATTACTGGGTCATATGGTATTTTGATCATTTATTTTTCTTTAAACACATAAGCACAATCACATGATGGCTTTTCTGATGAGAAATATAACACATGTTCACTGCAGAACTTTTGGAAAACACAGAAAAACACAAAGAAGGAAATTTAAGTCACCCATAATCCTACCACTCAGAGAGAACCCCCTTCACATTTTGGGGTGCATTCTTCTCTTGTTTTATTTGTGCATTCAGCATGTTTATGAACACCCACATGGAGTCACATTCCGACACCCTACGTGTCACTAACTGTGAGCCGGCTGGAATACCGGGGGGAGGCAGATTTATTTGTCCACTTTTAAAAATATTCGCTATTTAAAAATTTTTTTTCAAAATGATTGCAACAACCCAGGTACTCATCAGCTGGTGGTGAATGGGTAAATGAAATGTGATACATCCAGAGGAAGTAATATCATTTAACAACAAAAAGGAATGAAGAGCTGATACTTGCTGCAACATGGATAAACCTCAACAACATTATGCTAAGTGGAAGAGACCAGACGCAGAAGACCACAAATTGCATGACTCCATTTATATAAAGTGCCCAGAAAAGACAAATCTCGAGAGGCAGAAAGTAAATTAGTGGTTGCCTGGGGCTGGGGGTGAAAACAATGATGGAGTGTAAGTGGGCACGAGGGAGCTTTTGAGGATGATGGAAATGTTCAGAAACTGGATTGTGATGATAGTCAAACAACTCAGTAAAATTCCTACAAATCATTGTGCTTTTGAAACAAGGTGAATTGTGTGGAATTTCTCAAAGAATACCTCAATAGCCCTGGGCAGTTTGGCTCAGTATTTAGAGCAGCCCGAGGACCAAAGTGTCTGGTTTGATTCCCAGTCAAAGGCGTGTATCTGGGTTGCAGGTTCGATCCTTGGCCCTGGTCGGAGTCATGCAAGAGATAACCAATCATTGTGTCTATCTCACCTCTCTCTCTCTCTCTCTCTCTCTCTCTCTCTCTCTCTCTCTCTCTCCCCCCTCTCTTCCTCCCTACCTTCCACTCTATCTAAAAAAAAAAAAAAATCAATGGAAAAATATCCTCAGGTGAAAATTAACAAAACAAAAAATTACCTCAATAAAGTTGGTTTTTAAAATGAATAAAGAGATGAAAATAAACTTTTATTTGGAAAATGCAGAAAAGCACAAAGAACAAAATAAGATATCTACCACATAGGACTATTCACTTGTGTTGTTTGGAAATGTCTCCCATTCTCATGTCGATGACATAATTTTCTCCTCATCTTCCTTCTGTTTTTCCTCTTATGAGCTGGGGTCACACTGCATCTCCTACTTTCCAGCCTCCATTTTTCACTTAAATATATATTATGGATATTTTCCAAACTATGAAATTTTTGTTAGTATATGGAAATGTACAACAAATTGCAGTTTATTGACTATTTCTCTGGTGTTAGACATCTCTAGTTCTCCCTCCCCATGCATAATGTGCCCATCATTTGAGTCACTGAAGTGTCGGGTCAAAGACATGAGCATTTTTAAGGTTTTGGTATACTATTTCTAATGGCTTCCAGAAAGGGGGTTGTACCAAGTGCCATTCCACCAATAGTTAAGTGTCTGTTTCCAAATTTCTTCACCAAAGCTGGGTGTTATAATTTATTTTATGTTTGACAATGAGACAGGCAGAAAACAGCATCTCAGTGTTGGTTTAAATTGAGTTTATTATTAGGGACAGTGTACATTTCTTCATATGTTAATAGCTCCTTTGTATTATTATTTTTTTCTTTTGTGAAACATCTATGCTTGCCCTTTACACATTTTTCTATTGAAGTGCTTATCTTTTTTTAAGTACTTTTTGTAAAATAAGAACATCGACCTTCATACTGCCATAAATGTTACCAATATTGTTTCAGAGTTTGTTGTTTGCCTTTTAATTGTGTTATGGTAGTTTTTCTTTTTTTTATTTTTATTTTTTTATCCTCACCCGAGGATATTTTTCCATTTTTTGTACAGATAGAGTGGGAGGGAGAGAGAGGAAGGGAGAGAGAGAGAAACATCGACGTGAAGGGACACATCGAGTGGCTGCCACCCGCACGACCAACCAGGGCCGGGGACAAACTGCAACCGAAGTAGGTGCCCTTAGCGGGAACCGAACCCGGGTCTCTCCGGACCGCAGGCCGACGCTCTAACCGCTGAGCCAAACTGGCCAGGGCAGTGTTATGGTAGTTTTGATGAAAACAAATTTTGTATGATTTTTCTTGGAGTTATCAATCTTTCTCCTACGTTTCTGACTTTATTAAAATGCCAAGGGCCCCGCCAGTGTGGCTTAGTTGGTTGGGCGTCATCCTATGCACCAAAAGTTGCTGGTTCGATTTCTAGTCAGAGCACATACCCAGGTTGAGGGCTCCATTCCCAGTAGGGGGCATGCAGGAGGCTGCTGATTGATGTTTCGCTCTCACATCAATATTTTTCTCTCTCCCTCTTCCTTCTTCTCTCTCTAAAACTCTATTTTTTAAAAATGCCTAAGAAGGCCTCCACCTCAATATTGTATAATATTCATATATTTTCTCTTCTGGCACTTTTATAGTGTTTTCTTTCCTCCTCTCTTCCATTACTTTCTTGCTATTTAATCTTTAATCCAACTGGCATTTACTTTGATATGTAGCTTAAGATTAGAATCTAACTTAAATTTCTCCCAAATAATTGAATAATTGTCTCAGCACAATTCCTGAATAATTCATCTTCTACCTACTAATTAGAAATAGCCACCTTTATCATGTCTTACTTATCGCTACTTGAATCTCTTTCTGGGGACTCTTAATCTCATTCCATTGATCTGTCTGTGTTTTTATATACCATTAGGACATAGTTTTAATTATTTTGGCTTTATGATACATTTTAAATCTGGTAGTACAAGTCACCTCTCATCTCTTTTTAGACTATTATCTCCAGTTTAGTCTTCCAAATGCTTCTTAGTCATTTTGTCAAGTAAAAGAAATATCCTTCTATGATTCTAATTGGAATTGAATTAAACTGAAAACTAATTTGGAGAAAACTGACACCTCTACCCTTGAATCTAAATATCCAGAAACATGATATGCCTCCTCATTTAAGTCTACTTTTATATCTTTCACTTAAGGTGTTTTTATCATTTCTATTACTAGAATTATACACTTATTATTTGGTTTGTTCTTAGTTATTTAATATTTTGTTAATATTATTGTAAAGGAAATTATTTTGCCATTAAGTTTTCTTACTGGTTGTTGCTGATATAAAGAAACACTATTAATTTGTGCTAACTTGTTATTTAACTTGAATCTTCTACTAATTCCTACTAGTTTTCATGCTTAAGTATTATTTTAAGGGTTTTGTTTTGTTTTGTTTTGTTTTTTAGGAAGGCATGTATATCATGTTCAAATAAGAATTTTTTTAAATTCTTTCCAAGAAGTGTGCCTCTAAATTATTTTTCTCTTTTATTTTGCTGGTTAATTGTGTGGTGTGAATTCTTCTCCTCCTCCTTTTTTTCTTTAATGAGAATGTCTTTAGTGTTCCACCATTAGTGAGCATTCCTAACAGTAGTAAGTATTGGATTTTACCAGACGCCTCCCTGCATTTTGTGTTGATCATACATGGGTGTTTTTTTCTTTGAACTATTGATATAATGGGATGATAGTCACAGATTTTTCATATTGAACCATGCTTACATTCCTGGAAAACAACGCTGCATGGTCATGGTATCTTATCCTTGTAATATTCTGGTAGACTACTTGCCAGCACTCTGTGGAGAATTTTATTAGCAATATTAATAGGCTGGTGATTTTATTTGGCTCTGTGTGCCAGTCTCTGTTAGAAATTTGCTAGCTGAGTGAAATGAACTTGGAGGATTTTTGTATTTCTCAGGGTCCAGCACAATTTCTGTGTCTGGGAATTGTCTAGGGTATTATTGAATACTTGGGAAGAGGAAGTTCGTCCATACAACTTCTCGAGTCAAGCATCTTTGGTAACACCCTCTCCTTCCCCAGCACACACGATTTTACCCATCTCTCGTAGGAGGGATCTTTGAGTATGCAGATGGCCCCAACGCCCAGGTCATGAATGCCGAGGAGCATGCCTTTCGATTTTCTGCCAACATCATCAACAGGAACAGAACTCTGCTGCCCAACACAACCTTGACCTATGACATCCAGAGGATTCACTTCCATGATAGCTTCGAAGCCACTAAGAAGGGTGAGTGTGCTGCCCTGTCCACTCTCTTCCAGGCCTGAGCAGGTGTAGGGCGGTGTTTGCTGTCCGTGGTGCTGAACATTGCCTGAAGCTTTGAGTGGGCTTGGGGTTGAGATCCTTTCAGGACCTGCATCAGCCCCAGTTCACTTAGGGTGTGTCACCCCCAGGAGCAGTTGGTTGTCCGTCAGGAGTTTCCACGCCACATCAGGGGCTATGAGGGAGTGGCGGGCCGTGGGAAAGGGATGAGGGGTTGGGGGGGCTGAGATGGGACTGGGGAGGTAACGGTATGGACGGCAGTCCAGGTCTCTGACACCTCTAAACTGAGGACATTTCCAAACTTGTTTTTACTTAATTGAAATTCTACCCAGAATATAAAAATTTTCAATGCATATAAAACAGAATATGTATAAGTTAAATATGCAACATTTACTTGCCATGAAAAGACACTAAAAGCAGCAAAGCTGCTTCTATGGCTACAACAATTTGACCCCAGAGGCTATGGATGCCATTTGAAGTCTGACATTGACCTCAGCATTCATTGTTTTCATATTTTGTTTTGGCTACAAAATAACTCAAAAAAATCATAATTCATAAAAGCAGGTTGTAGTAAATTCAATCAGTTTTTCCACCCCTGAATTTTTAAAAATTAAAAAAAAAGTGTTGGGCTTCATCCTTCTTCATCAGTGAGACATTTGCAATAAACTTCAATCACTGCACAGAAAGGACTGGAGAACTTTATTTCAAGAAATAAAAAAGTAACTTATCAATACCTGAATGAACTAACAGTTTCCAATGTGGTGCATTTGAGTATAGAAGTATGCTCTTTTGTTACTTTTTTCAAAAACATAGTTTAATTTAAAGGCTTAGGTAACTCTGCAAATAACTTCCATAGAATCCCAGAGTTCCATGGAACTTGGTTTTTAAATCTCAGACCTAAAGACTCATTCCCAGGGAAGACTAGGTCATCCTTCCTATAACATGCTATCATAGCCCCTTGATTTTCTTCTTTAAGGCTCTTATCACAATGAATAGTTAAATAATTGTGTGTGTTTAGTGTCTTTTCCTTTCCAATACCCTGAAAGGAAGGCTCTCCCTTTCTAATCAACATAGCCCTGGCACTTGCAAGACTGGTGTATAGTAAGTGCTCAATGAAATGATCATTGAGTGAATCAATGAATGAATGGTGTGAAAATGAGGGAGTCTGAGCATCATTGTCTAAGTTCCCTGTCAGTTCAGCTTTGGGACAGCATCATCCATATATCTTGGGGAAACTGAGGCCCATCCACAGGGACCCCTTGCTTTCTAAAGGATTCCCAGTTGCTAACCAAGGTCTCCTGAGCTCCCAGGCACAAATTTGCCAAGATGTTATCTGCTGACTCTGTTTACCCACAAAGCCCCATTGAGGGTAAATGTTTTAACACAGAAAGGCAGCAGAGCACGGGTGTGCAGCCAGACTGCCTAGACTTGCATCCTGTTTGCTCTGATGTTCGCTGTGTGACCTTGAACAATATGCACAGCTTTGTGAAGTGCTTAGATCCACATCTGGCACATATGAACTACCATATTGGACTTTGCCCTTATTACATTGACTGGCTTGCTGTCCACATGCTCACCTACGGGCACTTTCCCACTGCTGGCCTCCTTGTCCTGCTTCTCCTTGCCCTGTGCACTGAAGTTTGGAGGGTCCCTCACATTGAACACGGCTAATGCTGACACTTTTGAAGCCATTGCCCTGAGTCTCAGAGACAACCTGAACCCAGACTAGAGACACCTGCCCTCTAGCCGTCCCCCCGCAACACCCTCAATGAGTGGTTCATCGCCCATCCCCCCTCTCCTGTGCTGGCATGCCCTCTGCTCTGCCCATGTCCTCCCTGCCCCCTCCCAGCATGTCCTGCAGCCTACACTGCAGGCAGGTACCCACCTCCCTGCTGACAGTTCATGCTAGCACCCTCTGCCCGGCCTTGTCCATATAGACAATGACTGAACTCAATCCCCCATGTCCTCCCTGCCCCCTCCCAGCACGTCCTGCAGCCTACACTGCAGGCAGGTATCCACCTCCCTGCTGACAGTTCATGCTAGCACCCTCTGCCCGGCCTTGTCCATATAGAAAATGACTGAACTCAATCCAAACTGCTCAGTAAAAAGGTCAGGACACAGAACAGATGCCTGGAGTCAGAACACAAGAGGCCTATGTGGGCAGAACCACCCCAGAGGGCTAGGCTGAGTCTTCTGTCCATTTTTCTAGAAACCACTACAATAATACAGTATCTAGTGGTACATTTGCAATTCAGCACAGGGACCTTCTCCAGCCCGCAGTGAGCCCCAGGCAGAGTTTGAGAGCCTTCCGAAGCACCTCCTCCAGTAGGGACTGCTATCCTGCACGGTGCAGAACTGCCCTGGGGTGGATGAGAGGCCCAGCTCTGAAAGTCCAGCCAGACTGATCCAAGTGACCAAAGCCACAGCCCCTCTGCACTCTACACCAGGTCACCTGAACTGTTTGCTTAAAACCCTGGATGGTATATCCCATTTTCTTTCCCTAAATCATCATTAGAGCTCTTGAGGGCACTCCAGTCTAACCCCAACGTGACCTTCCAGCCACATCCGTGCTACTCACTTGCTCAGCCTCTGGGTTCTGCCATATCCACCATCTGCAGGTGCCAGGCTTCCTCCCACCTCAGAGCTTTTGCACGTGCTACACCCTCTGCTTGTAACTCCCTTTCCCTTGTAAGTACCACCTCTGCCATGCCCTTTGTCTAGCTAACTCACCCTTCTGGCCCTCTGGGAAGCCCTCCCGGAGCCCCCAGAGAAGGTCATGTCTCCCTGCTTCCACCTTATAACACTCTGAACTTTTCTTTCACAATTCTGGGCCCTGGAGAGAGAGAGAGAGAGAGAGAGAGAGAGAGAGAGAGAGAGAGAGAGAGAGAGATTATGTGATTTTTGTCCATCTATTCTGCCCACTGCTGTGCTGTATAGCACATTGTTCTAACTGCTGGTGTCGTGCCCTAGTTTCGCCTGTTTTTAACCTTTACATAAATAGAATAGTAGGGTGTACTTTTTGGGTCTTGCTTCTTTCACCCTATGACATATCTGAGAGATTCATCTGTTGTTGAATAAAGTAGCAGTCTATTGTTCTGCAGTGTTGTGTACCATTCCAGTGTTTCATTATATGAATATACCACGGTTTTTCAAAATAAAAAATAACTGCTGGACATTTGAGTTGTTTCCATTTGGGGCCATAGAACAGCACTGCTATGCATGTTCTTATAGATGCGTTTTGGTGGGCAAATGTGTACATTTGTGTGGGGTGTGTACCTCGGACTGGAAGTGTGAGGTCATAGGATGTGCGTATGTTCAGCCGGACGGTTGTCCCAGGTTGCACTCCCTCACCTGTGGATGGCACTTGCTGTGGCTCCATATCTTTGCCAGCACTTGGTAAATCAGTTTCACTTTCATTTTAGCCAGTTGGGTGGTTTATGTAGTTGGCATCTCATTGTGGTATTATTTTGTATTTCCCTAATGACCAGAGAGGTTGGGCATCTTTCCATATGCTAATAGATCATTAGAATCTTTTCCTCCCTGGAGTGCCTTGTTGAGCCTTTCAACCACTTTGAAAAACTGAGTTGTTTGTCATTGTCTTATTGACTTGTAGGAGTCTTTTATAAACTCTGGGTAAGAGGCCTTGGTTAAATATACATGCATATTGAATATCTCTGTTACAGATGCGTTAGCTATACATGCGTGTTGCATATCTTCATTACAGATGAGTTTGCCTTTTCACTCTCTTGGTAGTAGCTTTTGAGGAGCAAAGTCATTATTTTAAAAAGTACAATTTATGTATATTTTTCATTATGGTTAATGCGTTTTGTGTTCTGTTTTTGTCTATCCCGAGGTCATGAAGTTATTCTTCTATGTTCTCTTCTAGACGTCCTCTTGTTTTGTCTTTCACGGTTAGCTCTATGATCTATCTCCAATCAGTTTTTATGTATGGTTGGAGTTAGGAGTTGAGGTTCCTACACCATGTGGGTGGGAGTGAAGACTGGTTCAGCTTCTCAGCAGGACTGTGTGGAAGTGCGTACTGAAGCTAAATGCATGCTTGCAAGGATGTCCCTAGCCACTTCATTGATAAGAGCCAAAAGTTGAAGATAAATTAAAGACCTCCATCTGCAGGAGAATGGATAGATTGGGGTATAGTTATTCAGTGGAATTAGAATCAGCAATAAAAAAAAAAAGAAGAAGAAAATGGACAAACTCTTGCTACACACAGCATCGTGAACAAACCTCACAGACATAATGTTGAGTGTATAAACAGTGGTTGCCTCTGGGGAGGGAGTGGTATGCAGTGGGTATTAACTGGAAGGGAGCAGGGAAAACCTTCTTAGGTGTTGGAAATGTGCTGTATTTGATCCAAGTAGTAGTTACATGAGTACATTTCTATGTAAAAATTAATAAAAATCTGTGCTGAAAACTAATGCACCTGACTATATTGTGTTATATCTCAATTAAAAAAAAAAATGTCTCTGCCATCACTCTCTCTTAATGTCCCTCTGATAATATACCAAAGACAGACCCATGCTGTGATTGGAAACACCACTGTCGGACCCTGGAGGCTTGTCTGCTGCTGATCATGCTCCCTACTGGGCACCCTCCATCCCTTGGGGAACACTGCATTCTGTGATTTTTCTTTTGATCTTTGGTTTTTTCAAACTTTCAGGAGCATCATTAGGCCTCTTCCAGGGGGGTGATCTTGGTACTAATTTCAATTAACCCAATGATAATTCATTTTCCCCAGGCAGGGGTGCCCATCACCATGTTCGTTTGCACCAGCTGGATCCAGCCACCTCGGGCCATATGGGTTCGAGGATGCAGAGGCACAGAGCCTGGCACCACCTACTCTGCCAGCTCTGGTTGAACTAGTACTTCCCTCCACAGAGGCCCAGGAGGCCTTTCCCCATTAAAAGGGACTTTTATTTGCTGTCTTTATTTTTCAGTGTTTGGTGGAAAATTAAAAGATAAGTGACTGCCAGGCAGTTCCTGAGCCAGCCATCCAGAGAGCGTCTGTGTTGTCTTCCAAGCCTGACCAGAGTGGGCCTGGCATCGACCCAGCGCTCCCTGGGCTCCTCTGCCTTCACTTATTCTCTGGGCTGCTCAATTCCTTTTAAGACACAAATTGATTGGGATAATTTTTGCTATAACTACAATTGCCACAGAAAGGAGGTAGGGGAACTGCATTCAGGCTGTGGACTCCTGCAATGACTGTGAACCATTGAGTGACTATAAAATGACCAGAAAATGGATTTAAAATTGAAGCCACAAATAATGTAATTACTGCAGTGTGTGCTCAGGGCTGCCAGAACAAGGGTTGGCTGCTGCCCTGGAAACATCTGGAGATAAAGCTGCTGCTGCTACTGCTGCTGCTGCTACTGCTGCTGCTGCTGCTGCTGCTGCTGCTGCTGCTGCTATAACCCCTGCCCTGGTTCCCCTGAGAAAACAGTGCTCTTCCAGACTGGAAGATTATTAGAAGGTGGAGGGAACAAGAAGTGGACGAGAAAAAGGATGTGAAGAGAGGCTAAGGAGGAGAACTAGGTAGAAGGTAGGACTGATGCTTCCTGCCACTCAACAGTGAGATCTAATCACTACATCTCTGGCAGAATGACACCCAGGGTGGTCATCATATCACCACCACTGTCACCACTATCAACACCAGAGCACCATCAACACAATGAGTGTCATCACCATCAACAGTGGTTTCATCTCCACTCTTCACATCAGCACCACCAGCACCAACCCTATTGTCATCACTGTCATGGCCATGACTGCAGCATCTCCGTCATCACCAATCTCATCATCACTGACATTACCACCGTCATTTCTACCATGATCATCACTGCTGCAGTCATGGCATTGGCATTTTTCATCATCCCCAGTCTTATCAACATCATCAAAATGGTTATCCCCTCCTCTCATCCATATTTACATTGCCATCATTATGTCTACCATCATCATCACAGTCACTGCCATGGCGTTGACATATTTATCATCATCAACCCCATCATCATCATCCCACCATTATGTCACAACATCAACATTATCATCAATTCCACCCTCATTAATGGCATCACCAGGATCATCAACAGCCCCACAATGTGGCCTTCCCTGTCACAACTATCATTGCAGTTACCTTTACCATTATCACTACAATCAATGTCAACGTCTAAATTACTTCCTTCAAGATCACTCTTACAGTCCTCCACTTCATCCTAATGTGGGGTTGGTTCACTCTTCCCTGCCTCTGTTAAACAGGGATACTCAGATCTCGGGCCTGCAGAAGGCCGTGATCTAAGAGGTTGAGCTGGGTGCCGGTGGGGTTGCAGGGCAGCATTTGCCTGCCTGCTTCAAGATCTAGATAAAAGGGGGAAAACCCAAAACACTGATTCTGGGAGGTGGTAGTGAGAGAAAATGAGACACACAAGCCATTTGACTAGATCACCAATTGGAAGATCCTAGAGGGAAAAGAGAGAGGTGTTGGGATGGAAGCCAGGGATATCAGAGAACAGCTAGAAGGTTCAAAATAGAGGCAGGAGGTAGGGCGTTAGGGAAACCTACAGATTCTATTAGGCTCCTATGGCCTCTGGCTTGGGCAGGAAGGGTGGACCAAGCCTGGACAGCTGTCACTTACTCAATGTCACTATCTCCAACATGTTAGTGTCCGACCTCCATGGCTACAGACTCACACATGGGCTCTCTCCTCAGACAGCACCTGCTACGGGACAAAGTGGTGACAGCAGACACACCCAGACAGCAGAAGAACAGCAGTGAGCGTACAGGTCAGGGACAGGGGCACCGAAAAGAACTGTCCCTAAATTGGACAATTTACCAACACACCCAGAGTTCGTATTTTTGAAGGGTTTACTATCATTGGGATTTGTCTCACACAGTCACACAGAATGCTGCCAAGGATTATTGACCCTAGGGTGATAATAACAGGAACAAAACAGTGCTTCCCAGACTTGGCCTCCAGTCTCACCGCTGTAGGAGCACCAGGAAGGCACCACATGCCCACTGTGCATCCTCTCCTGCACGTGGCATTGGCCACGAGGAACCCTGGCGACCCTGGAGATGCTCTCTGTGCTGGCCCCGCTGTTCCCCATACATGGCTGCCCTGCCCCGTGTTCCAGGTGGTTCCAGCAGACTCCTCACAGTAACTCGCCCAACCCCCGGAGTGCTGCATCTTTCATTTAGGCCATGAATGGAATTCTCTGGTGTTTTGGGGGGGAAGAACAAGTTTCAAGAAAAATGAACACTTTATATGATATCTCTCATTCCCAGGAAGCAGTGAGGGAGGAGCGAGTGTATGTCAGTGGAAAGGAAAGACATGCACAGACCACACATCACATTCTGATTGACTTGAAACCACCGTGTCCTTGGACCCACTGCTGCCACCCTCACCCAGGCCAGAGGCTCCCTTTCCCAGGGCCTGTGCTTTAGAGATGCTGACCTTGTCCTCTTCTGGTAACATCTCCTCCCAGAACAAGGGGTCGGTGGGACCAAGGGGGCTTGCCCATTAGGGTGCTCTGCCCCTCTTATCTCTGCTCCATGTATCTAGAACCCTGAATGTGCTGCCCAGTGGCCCTGCAGGAGCCTCTTCCTTGGACTGTCCTACAGAGAGGGAGCCATGCTGCTGCGGTCGCACTCGAAGGACCTATCTAAGGATGACCAAGGGGCAGATGTTTGCAGAGGTGTGGACGGAGCTCAAGCGTAAGGGCTGGGATGTCCACATGGAAAGTGCAAGGCCCCTTGTGATACACAGTGGAGCCAGTGGTCAAAGAGAAGGGGACAGGATAGGGGTTGGTGCCACCTCTCCCCATGTCACTGTATATGAGAAGTCTCCATCCTCACTTTCCAGATTGTTCTGTCCTGACTTTCCAAATTGTTCTGAAGGCATATTGTCAAGGTGGGGGAGCAGGCCATATGTTATATAACAGTTTGATAGCTTAAAACACTTAACTATTTAGCCATATGGTATATAGACCTCCACTTGTACTCTGGTCCCGGACCCTGCAGATGTTAGGGGTGGACCTAAGCCCAGTCGGTCATTCCCAGAGGCCCTCAAGGCAGTCAGGCTGCACCTGAGTCCAGTGGGTATCATGCTTAGGCACTTGTCTCACTTCCTCGTGCATCATCCTATGTTCATGCAAGTGCATGTCGTTCATTCTTGTGGCCACAGGCTGGTACATTTGCTGATGCTCTTCAGTTAGGGCTCCTCTGGTTGCAAGTAACAGAAAACCAAATCCCAACTGGCATAAGCAAAAGGAGAGTGTATTGGTCCATGCAAACTCCAGGGTTCCACTTGATCAGGGACTCGTGTTTCTCTCTCTCGGCTCTGCTCCCCTGTGCACTGACTCCATTCACACTTTCTTTGTGCCTACAAGGTGGCTATGGTACGTCCAGATTTTACCTCCTTCCAAATCCAGTGTCAGAGGGAATGTGCCCCCTTCTCTGTGCCTGAGAGGTCTCACGGCATCCCTTTGGCTCTGACTGGTCACATGGCCACTCTCTAAACCAATGGCTCTGCCCTGGGGGAGGTCAGCCGAGGGTCTGTCACTAGCCCACCCCTCATAGGTTGGGAGTGGAAGAGGCAGTGGAGCCCAAAGGAAGAATAGAGACAGTTTCCCGGAGAAATGGCAATGGCTCCTGGGGAGCCCTCCCCCTGACACCTTTGAGAGGTTCATTTTATGGATCTTTCAGGCACAGTCCCTGTCAGAGCCTCCATCCCTCTTTGAGCCCTAGATGCCCTGGGTCTGCTCATTTCATGCTGTGCTGTGCCCACTGATGTTTGATCTTCCCAGAAGTATCTGTTGTCTGATCTGCCAGAGCCCTTGGGCCTCCCCCAAGAATGTGAACTGTTTGAAGTCAAAGAGTCAGCATTCGTTCACTCAGCCCAGGTACTATTTAAAGCACTGTGGATACAGCAATCAACCGCATCGATCAAGCCCTTGCCTCCTTGGAGCGGTTCAAGTGGGAGGAGAAATCAACAAGTGAACAAGACTTCTGGTGGTCATTTAATAAAGAAATAAGGCAGGGTATGGAGTTGAGGGAGTGTGGCTGGATGGGGATTGTTATTATGGGTTGGGCATTGATGCCTCTCTATTAAGATCACAGACACCTGAAGGAAAGGAGAGGGAAGAGTCATGTGGATCTGAGAGAACAGTCCAGCCAGAAGGGACAGCAAGTGCAAAGGCCCTGAGGCAGGAGTGTGCTTAGTGTGTGTGAGGAACATCATGGAAGCCAGTGGGGCTTGAGTGCTGTGAGGAAAGGAGAGAAGGATGGGAGTAGAAGTCAGAAAAGTAGGGGGGGTGATGTTTGGGACAGGGGTGTGGAGGAGCTACAAGTAGGGCCTTGTTGGTCAAGGTTAGGACTTTGGCTTTTACCGTGAGTGGAGCGGGAGCCCTTGGAACAAAGAAGTGGTGCAATCCACTCAGGCGGCGGAAGGCTCACGCCCACGGCTGAGTGCACAGTGGACAGTAGAGCAGGTTACTGAGGAAGCTGGAGGCGTGAGGACCCCTCTGCAGGAATGCAAGTGCAAGACGATGGGGCTTGGACCAGGCTCGGAGGGGCGAGACATGGTCGGGTTCTGATATATTTTAGAGGTGAAGCCACAGGAGTTGAGGATGGATTGGGGTGTAGGGTATGAGAGAACGAGAGGAGTCAGGCAGAACCTGAGTTTTTGGTATAGGGCCCTGGGTGGACAGTGGAGTTGCTGTTACCCTCATGGGAGAGGCTGGGAGGAGAAGAAAGGGTTACGTTGTAGACCCGCTAGGTGTGAGGGGCCTCTGAGACATCCAACCGGCAGTGTTGGGTGAGGGGCGAAATATACACATTGTATTCTAGGAAGCAGATTGGGCTGGAGGTTTAAATTGAAAAGTCATAGCAAGTAGGTATTTCATTTCTGTTTGTGTCTCAAGTTCCCACCCGGAACAGGGCATGGTACAGAGCTGAGGTGCTAATCACGATGACACGATCAACAGTAACCATCGTTTCCATTTCACGAGTGCCGTGCTGAGGGTCTCATACGCATTATTTTGTTCCACTTCCCACGACCCTGGTTTCCAGGTGAGGAACTGGCGATTCAGAGAGATTGTCGGTCACCCACCCTCAGAGGGTTCCAGGTGCTATTTTCCCCATGTGTTTAGGGGATCATCACAATCCTTGCCCCCGGTGCTCCCAGCCCCCAGCTGCCTGGGGAGACCCAGCACTGACCCCTGCACCGCCTTCCCTCCCTGTGCTGCAGCCTGCGACCAGCTGGCACTGGGCGTGGTGGCGATCTTCGGGCCATCACAGGGCTCCTGCACCAACGCCGTCCAGTCCATCTGCAACGCCCTGGAGGTGCCCCACATCCAGCTCCGCTGGAAGCACCACCCACTGGACAACAAAGACACCTTCTACGTGAACCTCTACCCCGACTACGCCTCTCTCAGCCACGCCATCCTCGACCTGGTTCAGCACCTCAAGTGGCGGTCGGCCACCGTGGTCTACGATGACAGCACAGGTGGGTGGCCAGGCCTGACCAGGCCAGGTTAGGGTGCAGGAGGGGCAGAATCCAAGGTTTGGGGCTCTTGACTGCTCGCCAGCTCAGCTGCCCCCGGGAAAAAGGTCTTCTCTCATACTCAAGCTTCACTCAGTCACACGGACGCTCGTCCCTGTGCTCACTCACAGCCTGTGCGCACCAGCCACACTCCCCCAGCCCACCTTGACCTGCCTCACACCTTCCCCGTCCACCCACCTCCACCCAGCAGCAGGCTCAGATCCGCCCTCAGCACGCTCCCCGCTCCAGCACCTGCACAGCTGCGCCCACACCGGCCTGCTCTCTTCCACGGACATGTTTCCACCTGCAGCAAACACGCGCAGCCCTGCTGGCTCCGAGCGCAGGCTTCCAACTCACTAGTTGGACAGTACGAGGCTGTTTCCTCTCCTCTTTCCTTCCAAAGACTCAGGTCCCAAATGTTTCTTGCTCCATCTCTTAAGAGAGAGTGACCTTGGCAAGTCACTTAACCCATCTGGCCCCGCTCTCCATGCGTCAGACAAAGAGCTGCAGCATCCAGACTGGAAAGAGCCCTCCAGCTCTCGGCAGCCTGCGATTCAGTGTCAGCTCCATTACCTCCTAACGCGGAGTGGGAATCGAACGCTCGGAAAAGACATTCCGAAGTTGTTGATGTAGCTCGGGATTCTACCACCATCTATTGAGGTCCTGCCGTACCCAAAGCACCAGACATCAGGTCCTGGAGGGCAGGGACCCCCACCCCTCTCAGTGCCCCCGCACAAGGTCTCTGCCATTGAGGGGCGCTCCTGCCCAGCTCCAAGTCACCTCCACTGTTTCCGCAGCCCTGCGGATTTATCCCTCGTAACATACCACTATGAATGATGGTCCGTGAGCTCTCTGTGCCTGCAGGGTTTAGCACAGGGCCTGGTACAATGCAGATATTTGTAAAGGTTTGTTGAACTAAATTGAATTGAATTGAATTGAAAATCAAGTTGAAATAAAGTGTAATTAAATTTTATTAGGAAAGACTGTGTTGGACACTGGGAAGGAAGAAGAAATGAGGATGCAATTATACCATCTCATTTTGAGAAGTTAATCGTGTTGTAGGGGAGTGGGTGCCCACCCAGAGGTCGCTGGTCATTTCAGGTCATCAGAGCTAAGAACTGAGTGACCTGTACGTACAGTCAGAGCCAAAGGTTCTTGGGGCGTGGAAGTCCTGTGGCCTTGGCTAGTCTGGGCTGACTCACCAGAGAAGAGACATGAGCTGGGTCTTGCGGACGATGGACAAGAAGAGGGGTCTGAGAGCGTAACAGGAGGAAATAGACTGAGCAAAACCTAGGTGGGCCTGTGCGTGGCGGTCTTATCAAGAGGCCAGCCTGGCAGGGGTGAGGGGTCAAGTATGGTAGGAGCCAAAGGGATGTTTCTTAATGCGACTCACGCCCCTTATCAGGGAGGAAGATCTGTCTCAGAACCTTCCGGCAGACCACCCAGTACAGCTCACTAAGTGGCCCACTACCCTGAGCAGTCTCATGGGACTGGGATTGCCATTGACCGGTTCCTCCCAATCTCAAGTCATCTCATGGGACTGGCACATTGTCTCCCAAACAAAACCATGGTTCTCTTAGCAGGGTAGAAGGAGGTATACCAGTTGTCTTTTTACAGTACCGCTGCTGCTTGACTTATGATGGGTTTATGTCCAGATAGCTTGGTCTAGGAGTCAAAAGATGGATGTCTGGTTTTGTCCCCATTGCTAGCATGCTGCAAAACCTTGAGAGGGTCACTTAACCTCTCTGGGCCTCAGTTTCTTTGTCTGTAATATTGGAACAAAAGTCCCTAATCTGCAGGCTTTCTAGGACAGGGAGATGGTTAAGCCGGGTAATGAGTGCAGAAGTGCTTTGTAAGTGAAAAGCAGGATTCCAGCAACATGATTCACTGCAGATATTTATTCCAACAACATGATTCACTGCAGATATTTTGAGAGAGATTGATTAGGGAAGCAGCCAGGAAGGAAAGCTCATCTCAGGCAAACAAAAGAGCCCAGTCTTCTGTTGGGGTCGGCCGAGACGAGCCTCTGGTCTCCTTTGGGAATACGCTGATGGGAAGGAGGTCTGACATGTGCTGCTGGAGAATGTGGGTCACTATATATCACATGGGCAGTGCACTTGGTTGACAGGAAGACTCTGGTGGCCTCTGCTCCAGCACCCAGGCTGTCCCTGTCCTCATGTCCTGGGTCCCGAAAGCCCGTGTGCCTGTTGACGCTGTGCGTGAGTCGGAACACAGAGCAAGAGGGAGCAAAGTGTACACTCGGGGCCTTGTGGGGTAACAAGTGTGAGTGGGCAGCAGCAGTCAGCCACACTAAGGATTGCTGAGATTAGCTTGGGTGAGGGAAGGCTGGATGTGAGTTTGGGGGGAGCTTGTGTCCCCTCCTTCCTCTGCTGAGGTCCACTGGTGTTCCTGTCCACTTCCCCAACAAATCTGGTAGTAGGAGGCGCTGGGCCCCTGTTGATCCAGCCACTCAGGACTCCAGAGCCCTCGCCCAACCCAGCCGCCTGGATCCTGGCAGGGCCCGTTTGGGAGCTCTTTGGAGGCCTAGGTCCCAGGGTGATGTTTCTGTCCTTCCCAGCGCAGTGAAATGAAGGACACTGATCAGATTGCTTTCCTGACACCCAGCCCTCAGGAATGGGGATCTTTCTCAGGTTCCATGTGGTGACTCCCAGGTTTGCTTCCTCCTTCTGTGGAGTTAATTGGAAAATTTACTCCAGCACATGTCTGGAAGTCACTCCGAGAGGACCGGCTGGCATCCCATATCCATCTCTGAACCCATACGTATGCCTGGTTGGCCAAGCCGGGGCCACACACACGCTGTGCCTTGGAAGCTGGGGATGGAGCCTCTCTGGTCACGTGGACTGAGAGAGAAGGCAGGTTGTTCCCCAAAGGAAAATTAGAGTGTTGTTGTCAGGGGAGTGGAGCATGGCCGAGAGCACAGTGCAGCCAGGGTCGGACCCTGACCCTGCATGTGAGCGGGGGACCAGCAGGCGGTGGTGGTGGGTGAGGACCTGTGGGGCCCCTGGCCTCGTGTGGCTGAGCCCCTCCCTGCAGTGGGGTTGCGGGGAGAGAGAGCTGCCAGCAGGCTTGCTTCCAGGCTAAGCAGAGAGGCATCAGCAAGAATGAACCCTGAAATAGGGACGGAAATGAACTTAATTAGACCTGTGCAAGCCATTTGTCTCTAGGAAGTGACATTTAGTTTTCTCTGGAAGTCCCCAGATTAAGTGGTTTTGCAAAATGCTAAGGTGGAGGATGGATTTTTTCGTGTGGGAAGAAAAACAGTAAGTCAGTCCAGCTATGGAAATGTGTGTTGAGTACCACTCCGGTGACAGGCTCTGTGCTAGGGGCCATGGGGACTCAGCCCCTCACGTTAAGGAGTCTCGGGCAGGACCAGGGGAATGAGATGAGGCCAGAGGAGGCTAATGCTGAGGGAGAAGGCCACCGAGTTGGGGGAGGGGGAGAGCTTGTCTGGACAGAACAGTAGGGGTAGGCTTCATGGAGGAGGTGGTTACATTGAGCGTGGAGGAGTCTGCCCTGGGGGATGGGAGTGGGGGCTGGGCACAGATACGTCCTGGACTTACCTGGTCCAACTGTTGGTACAGTTGAGTGTGGAGCCACCCCTGTGCCCGCATCCTGGAAGCAGGTTGCTAAGGGTGTTTAGGAAGATTGTGTCCCATGCCTCACAAGGTTGCAGGGGGCAGGGGATGAAGAGGGGGTAGCATCTGGTTCAGGTTCCATAAGTCTCTACACCCGTTCTGGTCAGTGAGAATCTGCTCTCTGCCTATGCCTATTTTGAATGTCATATGTGTCTACATATCTGTGTGCACACATTGATCTACATATATACACATATATTTATCAACCCAAACATATGCCCTGTCTGTCAACATGCATGTAAACATATGTTCGTATGTGCACACACCTCTATGTGCATGCGCAGGAGTGTACAGCTGAGTGTACATGTCTGTGCCCTACTGTGCTCATGTCTGTGCGTGAACATGTGTGGCTGTCGCCATGCACCTGCACATGTCTCTGTGGCCATGAGTCCGCATCTGCAGACCTGTGGCCACCATCATGTAGATATACACGAGTCTGCGGGTGCTGGTTACTGTGTATACGTGTGTGTACACATGTCTTTTGTGACCCGGGGCCTCTCAGGGCTCATCCGACTGCAGGAGCTCATCATGGCCCCATCAAGATACAACATCCGCCTGAAGATCCGCCAGCTGCCCCTGGACTCTGATGACTCGCGCCCCCTGCTCAAGGAGATGAAGCGAGGCCGGGAGTTCCGCATCATCTTCGACTGCAGCCACACCATGGCCGCCCAGATCCTCAGGCAGGTGCGTGAGCGCTGGCCGGAGGGACCAATGATGGGGATCGCTTGCCTTCCCCACCTCCCTTTCCCCAAATACAGGCGTGATGTCAGCCAGATCTCAGTGGGACCCCTGCTCTGCCTGGCTGGCTGTGTGACCTGGGGCAGTCCCTTTGCCTCTCTGAGTCTGTTTCACCAGTAGCAAAATGACACAGTGGTCTTTGCAGTCCAAGTTGGCATGAGGATGGAATAAGATGACAGATGAGCAGCCAGAGCCAGGCTGGGCACGTGAAGGGTGCTGAGTAAATGCTGATTTCCGTGCCACCTCTGTGCATGTTGGGGGGGAGGCTGCAGAGAGGGGCCTGGCACCACGTGGGACAGGACACTTCAGGAAGCCCAGAGGCCTGGGTCTCGGGAACAGCCCCCAGAGCCCAGCACTGCCTCGTCCAGGGCTGATGCCCATAGCCCGCGGCACTCGGCATTGCTCTCCCACAGCTGGGAGGTGTGTGGAGCTCCCTCACACTTTCTGCTCAGCTCTGCAGAGACGGTCGGGGAGAAGAAGGCCCCCAGTCCTGGATGGGCCCCGGCCCTGGACTCAGCCCGGCGTGGCATGCTGGGAATGAGAGCCAAGCTCTGCCAGCCCCTGAGGAAGAAAGACAGATTGCCCACAACCCCTTCTGAGGATGCCACAGAGAAACCAGACGCTCCGAGTGGAGCCAGTCTGTGTGTAAAAGGCAATGGTGTGGTCCCAGAAAGCATCCCTGGTCACTGGAGGGGTGTTCCGGGGGACACGGCACCTCGAGCACCAGGTGTCTGGGAGGGGACATGGTACAGTGCAAGAGGCGCTGAGCGAGGGCTGGGAGTGGTTCAAGGCTGGGGGGGCTCAATCCCCCTTCAGCGGGGCACATGAGGGGTACCCAAGCAGATGGCAGTCTCTGCCTTCCCCTGAGGAAGCCCCACACCAGCCTCCTTCACACGGTGACGAAAAGGCTCGTCGGGGACCTTGAATCCTTCTGCCAAGTGCAAGGGGCCTGGAGTTGTCCCTTTGGGGGTGGGGTGAGTGGTCCCTGCCTCCCACGGTCATGGAGGATTCAGGGACATGAGGCCAGGGAAGAGCGTATCCTGGTGCCGACACATGGTGGGGGCATCTTTAAAGTCGCTGTCAAGGAGACACCGCTCCCCAGAAATCCCTCAGCCCCCACTCTCCCGGCCACCTGTGCCCAGGGCATCCCTTCTGTCCCTGGCATGGGTAACAGTAACACCGACAGTCACAACTCTGGTTTACCAAGGAGTCACTCTGAGCGAGGTACATGCTGGGAAGTGGGGTCGGTTACTGAGCCTGGTTTACAGGTGAGGAAACTGAGGCTCCAGGAGAAAGAAATGGGCCCCAGGTCATCCAACCTGCACGTCAGAACTTACTCTCAGGTCTGTCTTGAAAACATCTATAATTTAAAATGAAGATTCTAGGCTCAGCTAGACACCAAACTAAACTAAGATAAGTGTGTCTGCCTACTGAGGACTTCTCTGCACCTTGAACCTGTGTTGTGGGTCATAATCTCCAAGCAGGAGGGGAGAATGTGTGACATTTTCTAAGTGTACTTGACACGGTAACATTTTTAGCTCAGAGCACTTGGTGGGCCCAGCCTTCTGAGAAACTCTGTAGAAAATGCATTATGGTCATTAGTATTATAGATTATAGGCTTCTAATAAAATACATCAAGTGTGTGTAATGTAGACTTCACAGTGTAGTAACTCCACAGCAGCCACGCGGCCTGCCCTGTGGCCAGCCCTTCCCAGGAGGCCGAGGTGGAGGATGGACCCTCCTCCCGGGCCCGGCGGGGCGGGTGGGGGCTGGGCACCTGAACACCTCTCTCAAGCTGGGACTGAGCTCAGCTGAGTGGCGTCAGGGCACCTGAGAAGGTTCCGTGGATTCTGTGGCAGCCCAGAGATGCTTACTGAAGAGATGGACAGCCAGGCCCAGCCCCGCTCTGTGGAATTTGGACTCTTTGGAGAATGTGGCCCAAGAGTCTGCTCCAAGTGATGTTACTTCTCACTCCCGGGTGGACTCCACCTCTCTCTGCCAGCCAGTCTTGGTCACTGTTTGGAGGGGGTCTCAGAGAATATCCCACTCCAAGTGGCCAGCCATCCCCAACCCACTGCCAGTCCGTCCTGCTGCCCAGGCCTCACCCCTGGGGTGGCCAGGAGTGGGGGCTGCTCCGTACTCCCTGCAGCTTGCTGACACTCTGCTTTCCCACAGGCCATGGCCATGGGCATGATGACCGAGTACTACCACTTCATATTCACCACGCTGGTAACGTACCTCCGGGTCCTGGTGGGGGCGGGGTGGGGCTCCCTCGGAGCCAGGTCAGCCTAGTGGGGGCAGGGCTGCAGCTTGAGGAGACCCAGGCTGGACCTGCCTTCCTAAGGCTGTAGGTGTGGCCGTACAGAGGGGCACCAGGATGTCTCTGTGGCCCGCCCGCCCACTGTGAGAAGTGACATTTTGTGTAACTAAGAGTAGGGACCTGGAACCTGCCAGCAGGAACAGAAGCCACTCTGCTTACTGGCCGTGAGACCTTGGGGAGAAAATCGAACCACCCTGCCTCAGTTTCTTCCTCTGCAAAATGGGCGTAGTAATGGCTCCTCCCTCCCAGGATGGGGGTGAGGACCCAGTGAGTTAATAACCTAGGTGCGGAGAGCAGGGCCTGGCAGGGAAGAGCTGTAGAAGTACTAGCTCTTATTCTGCGGACCCTCGGCTCCCAGCCCACACTTCCCACGCGTGTCTGGGGCCTCCCGCGACCACAAGAATGGCTCCTTTGGATTCCGAGAGCATCGCTGCCGGTGCGCCCACTCACGGTCAGCCGGGCCAGCCGACCTGCCGGCTCCGGATGGGTCCTGTCCAAACTCTGAGAACATTTAGGGCCATTAAAGCCATTAGGATAATTAGTTGTGGTCTGAGATCAGCAGAATAAAGAGATCCCTGTGCCAAAGGGGCACTGACACCCGGACACCCTGCCTTGGATCCAGACGCCTTCTGACCTCACTGGGCCGGGCTGTGGCGAGTGCCGGCGTTGCTGACCGCTCTGCCGCTGAAATACGCTCCCGCAGTCCGCACCAGCCTCTGCTGCAGCCCTGCGGCCTCCGCCCGGAGTCCTTCATTCATCCAGCACCCAGACACATTCCCTCCTGAGCCTGTGCTCACTGAACATCTCAGGATGACTGGCACCGAGGCCCTGCCCTCCAGGAGCTCCCGTCCTGTCCAGTCTGCGTCTCTCTGTCCAGCTCACACAGCAGACTTGTGTATTACAGGCCTGGACGGATGCCCGTGGGGCACAGGGGAGAAGATGCCAGATGCTGAGGGCCTAGTGGGAGGTGGGAATTTTGAGGCAGGCTCTGTGGGAAAGGAGATGCTTTAACTGGGCCTCCAGGGATCAGTAGGAGCTCACCCGGGACAAAAGGGAAAGGGTATGCCACGTGGAGGGAACAGCGTCGGCAAAGGCTGAGAGGCAGGTTAGCTCCTCAGTGGTGGGCCGGAGCTGGCTCGCTCCGGCTGATGGTGAGAGCCGATTGTGTTCATCTCTTCCCAGCTCCACGTTTAGTGACATCACACAGGTGGCTGGAAACTGGCCGCCGTGGGTGGGAGCATTCACGCTGCGGAAGGTGGCAAAAGTTACAAATAAGGGATTTTACGCCCTCTCCCCTGGAGCTGGTTATGAAGCATTTACCAGCACACCACCGCTTGCCACCCTCCCCCCACCTGCCACCCACTGCACCCCGTACCTGCGGCAGAGCTCAGGAGCTGCCCTGCACGTTCTCCTGATCCCACGCTCAGACCTGGGGACCTGCCAGGGGTCGTGCAAAGAGAAAGGGATCTCAGAAGCTGGTGACTGAAACCAGGCACCTTCTTTCTCTAGTCTCTGGATTTCTACCCACCCAAGCTGGCTTCTCCCAGACTGTATCCTGGAAAGTCGCTGGGGGCCACCGGGTCCCCAGTATTCCTCCTCTGTTTGAGCTGGGAGCAGGACAGAGGAGCAAGGCTGGGAAGGTGGAGTGGGGCACATTCCAGGAGTCCAAGGCCCTGTGCCTGGCACAGCAACCCCGTGCATTGCATCCTAGGCTTCTGGGGCCAACGTCTGGCCTTTAGGGGTTCCAACCAGTCCTGGGTCCATAGCTCAGCACTTTCTTCTCACACTGTATCCCGCTGGCTCACCTCTCTGAGTTCTCACTGCTCTGAGTTGCTGTGACAAAGCCCTGGAGACAAGGGAGGGACGAGGGAACCCTGCAGGAGCAGGCAGATGGGCGGGGCTGCTGAGGTGCACGGCAGACCCCGCCCATCCTCCCTCCACACTCCTTTCCCGCTCGGTGAGAGGGAGAAAGCCTTAGAGGCACAGATAAGGACAAGGGTCCCTGCTTACCAAGTGGGCAGATTACCTAACCTCCCTGGGCCTCAGTTTTCTTGTCTGTAAAATGGGAATAAGTGCCTGTGGTGCCTCAGGGCCTCAGATCCTTCATTAGATCTTTCTTGGGTTTAAGGAACAGAACTCATTCAAGTCACCTCAAGTCATTCGGGGTTTGAGAATCAACTATCAGGCCTCAAGAGCAGACAGGGAGGGTGGTTCTAGAGCCAAAGCAACTCTGGACATGACAGGGTGACGGTTCCAGCCCTTTGCCCTGAGACTCAGCCAGTCTCTCCCTCCTGTCCCCTCGCTCCCTCCCCATTACTTCCCCGCCCCCCCTGCTCGGGTCTTCCTCCCTGGGGACGTCAGCACACCACAGCTGCCCTGGGCTCGTCACGTCCCGACCGACCATCCGTTCCACCTCTGCCGCTTCTCACCGCTTCACCCACCTTCCCCAGGTCAAAGTGCTCACTGACCAGCACCAGTCAGTGTTCCTCAGCAGGGTACTACATTGGATTGGGGGCTGGAGGGTCATCATTCCAGAATGTTCTGCTCCCCATAAATGTTTAGCATCCTACCCTCTAATTTCCTGGCTTGGTGACAGATAAATAAAGGCCACTCCGCATTTTCAAATGTCCACAGGGTCGGGGCTGGGTCATCAGCCAGATTGTAAAAACCTCCTTTGGGAGTGGTGACCACTCCCTGGCCAGTGAGCTGAGGTCGGGGGGCGGTGCAGTGGGCTCACAGAATCCAGGACATGGCCACCGAGCAGAGGCGTGGGGCATTGGGGTTTCCTTTAGAAGCAGCAGAAACAAGATACACACATGTTGTTCACTCACTCTGAGAATGGTCTCTCTTCCGCTCTGTCCGCACAGGGCTTGTGGTTAAGCCCTCTCTAAGCCTGTTCCCAGTCCTAGCTCCAAACGTCCCATTGAAACCATCTCCACCCAGCTCATGCCTCATTCCAGGGCCAGGAGGGGTGTCCCTGCAGAGAGCCAAGGAGCCACAGGGCCTGAAGCTTTGGACCCGTAGCCCTGTGGCCCAACCTTCTAGGCAAGATTCTGAAGAAGGCGTCACCCCAGTGCCCCCCACATTAATGCCATTGCCCAGCTGGGGGGAGGAGCAGGGCAGGATCCTGGCACCCTCCTCTAGCCCCAGACAGTGCCTACTTCTCCAAATATTTTATTTCTTTAATTCAATTATTCACTTACTCACTTATCCAACAGCCATATGCAAATGCTCTCTAGGTCTCGGGTACTGAGCGAGGCATGTGGATGAGAAGGGGTGGGCAGAGATGGGTTCCACACAAAGCTCACCAGCTGGTCGGTTTCCTCCATGCATGTATGGATCAAGGACCGGGCCTGGTTCACCTCCACATCTCCAGTGCCCACATGGTGCCTGGTACACAGTAGATGCTCACGAATGCCTGAATGAATGAATGACCACAAGTGCCAGTCTGTCTGCCTGAGTTATAATTGAGATTCTTTCACTTCACCTCTCTGGGCCTTGTTTCCTCATCTACAAAACTACAGTAACTACCCACAGGATGACTATGCTGAACACTAAACATGTTGACATCAGTGAAGAGCTTCGGAAAGTGCTTAGCATTTTGTTCTCTGTATGAGTTAAACTGATGAATTAAATAAACTCCTGATTATGTTTTCTATAACTCATCTCACCCAAATGCAACTCTCCAAGAGAGGTATAGATCTCCCAGTTCACAGAAAAGTAGAAACTGAGGCTCAGAGAGGTCACTCGGCAGGAAAGGGGCAGGGCAAGGCTTGTTCCCAGCTGGGAGCTGAGGCTGCGGGCGGAGAGCCTGCAGGACGGTTGCCTGGCCTCCTCTGGCCGACTCCGACACCACACAGCTGCTGTGATGGTCCAGGCCTGGTGATGGACACTGATGGGGCAACGGAGCCTCCACAAATCCCAGCAGCGCCCACACTTCACAGGTTCCAGAGCCCTTTCTCCGAATCACTGATTTTCCTCTTTACAGAGCAGAGTTTGCGCTCCCTGTTGATTGACGGAAGAGCCTGGGACCAGCGAGGTTGAGTGATCTGCCCAGAATCTCACAGCAGATCAGTAATAGAGGCCTTGGGTCCTGACTTCCTGTCTTGCCCACGGCTGTTCCAGCCCACGGCCCTTCCTTCCACCCCTCTCAGAGTCAAGAACAGATCTTTCCAGGGAAACACAGACCCTGCAATACAAACAGTTCTGCAGAGGAGCATGTCGGGGTGGGGGGCTGCCAGGGTATCTCCCAACAGCCCCCCACATGCCAGGGCATCGGCTGTGTCCCCTGGGTCCTCTCCCCCAGCCCATGTCCTGCTTCCAAATCCAGCTCCAGGGCCCTCCTTCCAACCCTGTTGGCTTAAGAGTTTCCCTGGTGAGTCTGCCTCTGCCCGCTGGTCAGTCGTGGCTGTACTGGGAAGGCAATGGCACTTGGCATTTATCTCCTTTCCTTTAGGAAACCATATCACCAACCCTCTGCTCTAAAAGATTCTCCAAACTTGCTTCTCCCACGCAGGAGGCATTTCGGTCTCCCAGCTGCCATTATCTGCCCCAGCCAGCTTCCAGCCGCTCCCAGATAACCCCGCGCTAATCAGCCCACCGCGCCCCTGCCACTTGTCATGTGTAGGTAAAAGCCTGGGGGTGAAAAAAGAATTATAATAAATTAATAGATAAGCAATCACAATTAATGCCACTTCCCGGCAATAACAGTTATATCATGGGGAAGATATTTTCATCTGTCATTCCTTAAGGCGATGTTTTCCGAGCTTCAGCTTCTCCCCAGTCAGACCCATGGGGTGCTAATGAATTAGTCTATTATGTTATGCTGAATGTTTCTAAAAGGTCCCTCGTCGCTACTGAATTCAGTGTGTCAACATTTGGCATGGGGAGCAGCAACTTTCTGCCAAGCGGCAAGGTTGCGCACAGTTCACTGTGTACAGCACTTGGGGTCTCAGCCTGGGGCGATTTGGATGAAAAAATTGGAGCTGGACAAAGAGGCCTCTTTACCGGCTCCCTGCTGTCGCTGCCCTCATGTCCCAGAGATGGCGCATTTGGCACCACCGCTCGAGGTGACAGGGAGGAAGGTGACCCCAACACTGACCCCCCCACCATGCCCCTCCCAGCCTCTGTGTAAGTGTCAACAGAACGAAGGCTGTATCCAGGACCGGAAGGGCTGTTGTCACCAGCACTGAAGCCAGAGATGTGCCCTTCCCACTGAATCCAGTTGTCGTCGGATCCTAGAGGAGCAGAGGACCTGGGCAGGCAGATGCCTTGGCACCTTTCAGGCCTTAGGGGGCAGGTCCACACTGAATTGGAGAAGAGGCTGAGCCCTGTGCTGGGGAAGAGCGAGAAGGGCGCCCCCTGGGGGCAGAGCGCAGCTTCTCTTCCATGGCCCCAGCTATTCTGCTCTGGCCCCAGGCTTGCAGACACCGCACCACAAGACAAAATCCCTGCATCTCCCCAGACCCACCTTCTTCAGCAGTGGCTTAGGGAAGGTTTCTTGTTCCTGAAGCAGTCCCCTTGAGGCGTTATCCTCCACCCAGGTAATTTACCAAACCACTCCTAACCTTCAGCGCCACAGAGAGCTCTCCCTGAGGGTGTGAAACATTAGTCTCTCCACCTGAGAGTCCTCCCAGTGATGTTTAGGTGCCCTAGAAAGCTACTCAGCTGGCTGAACCTAACTTCCACTTTGGTTGACAGGCTCCAAGGCTCATAGGGGAGACAGACACAGACATAGACCATTGTTATCGGGGGGTGAAATCCCAGAGGCCCCAGGATAAGAGCAGAAGCACCCCTGACCCACCCTATCGTACATGTGTAGAGGAGTAGTCAGGGAGGCTTCCTGGAAGAGGTGACAGGAGCTGAACCTCAGAGACTAGCCCACCCAAGAAGAGCTGAGAAGACAGGCGTTCTGGCCTAGGGATAGAGCGCACACAACGGCACTGGCTCCGGAGATGAGAAGCTGCATGATGGGGGCAGGGGCCAGTGAGGAATGGGGAAAGGGGACAAAAGTAGTTTGGGGTTCCTGGGCAAAAAATGGGAGGGCGTGGGAAGGAAAGTGAGGCCAGAGAGCCAAGAGCTTTGTAAACTATACTAAAGTATTTGCAGTTTTCTGAGAAGCAGAAAAGGATCCATTGAAATATGTTAAGCACGGCAGTGACAGGGCTGGGTCTGTCCTTCAGAAAGACCCCTCTGAATGTGTGTGGGGTGACTGTAATGTCAGGTGCATGTAAACTGGGGGCAGGGGGAGCGTGTATCATCACAGGGCAGAGGGTTCGATGCCATTGCTGCCCAGTTGTGCAGCCTTGAGCAAAAGACCTAACCTCTCTGCAGCTCATTCCCCCGACATGGGGTGATGCTAACGCCTCCTTGTAAAGAGGAAATATGAACTGACTTAATGCACTGAGGCCACGTGGAACACGGCCTGCTGTTCTGAGGTTGATAGGTGCTCAGTAAATGTTAGCCCATCGTAATTGTGTTTATGTTGCCAAGAGGAGGAAGGAGGAAGGACCTAACTCATGTCTGCCTCTCTCCTCCAATGACCCAGTCATGTCCCTGGGGGCTGTGTCCAGTGGCCATCACACCTGCCGCCAGAGAAGGCAGAAAGTGAATATTTGTCAAACACATAAGTATACCATTTCTTCCTCATGCCAATCCTATGTGAAGGGTACTACTGTCATCCCATTTTGCAAATAAGGAAACTGAGGTAAGGAGTAGATGCAATGGACAGAAATCTACAAGGGAACCCAGAATCTGGGCCTTTAACCAGTAGCTGAGCGTGAAGTCAGCCCCAGGTATGTTCTCTGGGAGAACCACACCGTCCTGGGCGGGCAGGTGAACCATGTTTTCATGCTGCTCTCCTGCTTATTTCCAAGTTTGGGGTAAGTTTTCTAACAGGATAGAGTTCTGCTCTGCCCCTCATGCTACCCCGCCCCCAACGCCATCTCTTTCAGCGTAACACCCGCCTTCTCCCTCTGTGTCTGCACCCTTCCCTGGAGCTGCAGGGAGGGGCGGAGCTGGGCTGCCTCCTGCACTCAGGCCTGTTTTCCTGGCCTTAGCCAGGCCGTGCCCATTGCACCAGCCTGGACGTGGCCCGGCGCAGACAGGCAGGCTGACCACGGGCAGCTGCTCCAAGCAGCAGGGGTGGAGGCCCTGGCCCGTAATGTGGGGGACGAGGGGAGAGAAGAGGGCCGGGGCAGTTGTACTTTCTCAGTCCCCGGCAGAAAAGACTTAAAGTACCCTCCTGTGGGGAGTAAAATACTTCCTTCAGCCTCACTCTGGGTGCCTTGGAGGTGCCCAGACCCAACACCGCGGAGTGGGCCTCCCCATTGGAGGAGATGGCCATTATGACTATTGCAAGCTACTGTTTGGGGCCGGGTGTTTAGTAAGGACTGCTTTACCAGGTCCTATAAAGGAGGTATGGTCCCACTTAGTAGATGAAGAAACAGTCCCGGTGACTGTCCGAGGCCCGGCAGTGAGTACTGGGGTCGGCCACCAGGCGGACGGGGTTCCAGTGGCCGCCAAGGGCAGTGCTCCAGGGGGGCTCCCTCACCAGCGGCCTTACCTCCGGGCCCTGCAGGAGCTGCAGCCAGGGCGTGGGGACAGCAGGGAGTGCGGGCGGGGGCTGGAGCTGACTTCAGCGGACACACCTTATGTCCACGTCCTCTCTCTGTCAGGATCTTTATGCGTTAGACCTGGAACCCTACCGCTATTCGGGGGTGAACCTGACAGGGTTCCGGATCCTCAACGTGGACAACCCCCACGTCTCGGCCATCGTGGAGAAGTGGTCCATGGAGCGGCTGCAGGCAGCTCCCCGGGCCGAGTCCGGTCTGCTGGACGGAGTGATGATGGTAAGGAAGCAGGGAGGGCAGATGTAGGGGCTCCCCTCGCTCTCTCTGCTCTCTCTCCTTCCTTCCTCCCTCCCTCTCCTTCTTCCTCCCTCCCTCCCTCTCCTTCTTCCTCCCTCTCTCCCTCTCCTTCTTCCTCCTTTCCTTTCTTTTTCCTTCCTTTTTTCTTCCCTGCCTTCTTTCCTACATTCCTTCCCTCCTTTCCTCCTTCCCTCCTTCCTTCCCATCTCTCCTTCCTTCCTTCCCTCCTCCATCCCCATCTCTTACTTCTGTCCCACCACCCCTTCTGATGTGCCAGCAGACCCTAGGCTAGGGGCCAGGACACAGAGTCAGACACAGTCCATGCCAAGGTTGGGAGCACAGATGTAAACAGCTGGCTACAGAGTTGGGATGAGGACCAGCGGATCCTGGGCATGGAGGACTTTCGCTGTGACCAGCAGAGGCGGGAGGAGATGGTGCGGCAGGGCGAAGGCAGCTGTGGGGCGGGGGCTGGGTGGGAGGGATGGCCCAGAAGGTCAGCTGCAGAGCAGAGCCGGGTGTCCACAGAGCAGCAGAGTCACCCAGGCCTGACCTCTCACCAGGACCCCTGGCCTGTGGTGGGGGAGGGGAGGGCCAGGGCAGGGTGGCAGAGAGCTCCGGGAGCTATTCTCAGGCGGGCCCGGGGCCTCCCTTCCAGACCGACGCCGCCTTACTGTATGACGCTGTCCACATCGTGTCCGTGTGCTACCAGCGGGCACCCCAGATGACCGTGAACTCCCTGCAATGCCACCGGCACAAGGCTTGGCGCTTTGGCGGCCGCTTCATGAATTTCATCAAGGAGGTAAGCGCCCCCCGCGTTCCCCATCAGGGCCATCTCCTGGGGGATCGTGGGTGCTGCAGAGCCATCAAGGGCTCAGGTTGGGGAGTCAGATTCCATTTTTAATCCACCTGAACTCGGGCAAGTTGCCTTACATCTCTGAGTCTCACTTTCCTTGGATGAAAATGGGCATGATAGGACCAGTCTTACAGGGTGATTGAAGGCTATCCTTGACACATAGTAGGTGCTCAGCGGGTGGTCAGCATCGTCAGCAGGATGCAGCATGGGCTTCAGGCACAAGCGATGATGCTTTACCTCTGGCTGTGTGACCCTGGGCAGACTCAGGCACCTTGCTGAGCCTTGATTGTCTCCCCTGTCCACGGCGGTACGAAGCGTTCCAACCTCATGGGGATGGTGTGGAGACGAAAGGGGCCACGTGGACGTGCTCCGTGCAGTGCAGCAGGCAGAGGGGGCCCAGGAAACAGCAGTCAGCCCCACAGACTCCTCTTTATGTCATGGACCCCCTGGCCCCCTCCCCAGCCAGGGCCCCCTCCCGGACCAGCTCTCCTGGCACCGTGTGAAGTCCCGTCCCTGGAGCTGATTCCAAGGAAGCAGAGAGCAGAAACCTGTCCTGCTGCTGAGAAGGTGACCATGGAAACACACAGTGCCTACTTTTAATTTCAAAGGACTCTCTCCAACACTGCTGTCTTTGCAAACTATGGATGGCAGTGTATTGTTCCCATTTTACAGATGGATGAAGCTAAGGTGTGGGCTTGCATCCTGGCTCCTTCCCAAATGACTGTGTGGTTTTGGGTGAGATGACTAATTCGGATCCTGTTTCCTCAGCTGTATCATGAAGGTAGTAAGAGTGCCTGCCTCAAAGGTTGTTGGGAAGACAGTGGAGAACTATGCGCAGAGCACCCTAGCCCGGGGCTGGGCACCGTCAAATCCCAGTCCATGGTAGATGAAGGAGGTTCGGGGTGACGAAGTCTGGGCAGGGAGGTCCTGGGTTAGAGAGAGTGACCCTGTCCAGGGCAACACCAAGTACCCTTAAGGAAGCTATCCAGAAGGGCTCCGTAGAGACCATCTCTCTGGAGCAACCAGCTGCCTTGGGAATTCATTGAGTCAACAGACACTTGTGTGGGCCTGCTGGGTGCCAGGCAGGGAGCAGGGCAGATGCGCCCCTCACTCAGAGCTCACAGCTGGGCAGAGGACCTCAGCCATCACAGTGGGCCTGCTGGGTGCCAGGCAGGGAGCAGGGCAGATGCGCCCCTCACTCACAGAGCTCACAGCTGGGCAGACCTCAGCCATCACAGGGGTGGATGCAATCCCACGCCGGAGGACGGCAGAGCCGGGAGGGTGAATAACACCGGAAGCCACCACCTTACACTGGTGGACGGGGCAGCTTCCCCGGAGGTCTCTCACTCGCTGCGACCGCTTGGGATAGGGCTGGGACATTTTAGAATGTCACCAACAGGAATATGGGTGAGACACAGGTGTGAGAGTTTGAGGCATGTGCCTTTGGAGTTTGTGTCCACCTCTTCCCAGCTCTGTGGCTTTAGACATCCCCGAGTGTCAGTTTCGTCACCTGGAAAACACCATCCCGTGGTCATTGTGAGGGAGCAGTTATGTCCTTGGCCCCAGTTCCCTCGCTCCTGGGAGGGACTCTAGGCCATAGTTTTGGTATAAGAGGGTGATGATGGTCCCTTCTGATTCATCCCCTCGAAATTACAGAGGTTGTTCGATTGACCACTGCCCTGAGCAAAGCCTGGTTGGCCTGGGTGACCGTCGGCTTGTTCTCAGTGAACTCTGAGGCCTGACTCCTACCTCCCTAAGTAGCCAGAGGCCAGCATGAGTGTCTGGTGACTCCGGCCACAACCCTGGGACCCTTAGGAGCCAGACAAAAGTGGCTCTGAACCTTAGCCACTTTTAGGTTCGACAAGCTCCGGAACCTCTCTGTGCTTCAGGTCCTGCTCTGCACAGTGGTGGTAATACCAGGGCGTGGTAGGATTGAGTGAGCTGGGTGTGTGAGACCAGGACGGCGCCTGGCACAGAGCAGCGCGGAGCAGATTGGCTGCTATCACTGTCGTTTCTACCATCACAACTGCCATCACTATGGCTTCTTGTTCCATGGTGGGGTTTTAGCTACAGACAGTCTCCAGGCCTCATACTTTCAGGGACCCCCACTCTGTTCACCCCTCATCCTTTGGAATGCTTGAGGCTCAGTGGTGAAGCCCTGATGGGAGCAGAATCACCGCTGTCCACGCCAAAGAAAGGGGAGCCCCCTTCTCCCCCCAGGGCACGCCCGTGTCGGGGTGCCTGGCCCTCCTGTTTCCTGGCCCCGGCCCCATGAATGGCCTCACCACTCACACACATCTTTACAGAGCCCTTTCAGGAACATCTTGGTCTTACCCTGAGGTGTGAGACAGAGGCACAGAGCAGCCACGTGGCTGGTCCACAGTCCCACAGCTGGCTAGGACCAGGCCCCCGGTGCCCTGCCGGACCCCAGCACGGTCTTCCCTCAGACCGTTTCTCAACTGCCTGTCTCCCCATCTGACTGCATGACAGTAAATCATTTTAAAGACCTGGCATTTCCAAGAGGAGCTGGAAAATGCCAGGCCGGAGTTCAGAGCGTGTGAAGCATCTTTCATTTAGTGAGTCCTGAGCCTCGGCTGGAAGGGGCGGGAGGGCCGGGAAATGTCACGGGGAGGAGCTGCCAGTGGCTCCCTGCCCTGGCCCTGGCCCTGCCCGCTGCCCACAGACAGGCAGCGCACCTGCTGGCATTTAGTTCCTCTGGAGCTGACGAGGAGGAAGGCTCCCCTCAAGAGCGCAGGCTTGAAGGCACCTGCTGTGATTTCCCTTGGGGGCCAGGAGGTAGCCTGGGGTGTGGAAGCCCACAGACCAAGAGGGAGGCAGGGGGACTGGGAAGCACCTGAGAGAAGCGGAGCCTTCCCTCAAGGTCATAGGCAGCGGTCTTCACCTTCCCTGGGGCATCTTTAATCTCCGACCCCAGCCCCTCCAGCCCCCTGGGCTCCATAAATCTCCCCTCTCAGCTCAAGAGCGATGACCTGTGCTCTTCAGCCCTGCCCTGCAGAGCGGCTGCAGCTGTGCCTGGGCCTGCACAGCCCCGTCCCTCTTTGAGCTCAGTGTCCATGACTATAAAATGGGGGCAATGTGACACCCACCCAGCAGGATCGTGAGAAAACTGAATGAGCTCGTACAGAGATGAGTCCTCTGTGGCAGGTTTCACCTCAGGCCTCAGGCCTCAGCTCGCGTGGCCCCCTCCCCCGGAGCCCAGGGCCGGCCCTAACCCAATGGCGCTCCTGCATGGAAGCGACAAGGAGAAATAATGGTTTATGCCGCTTAGTCGGGACTGTATAGAGTGGTCCCCCTTGTCTGCAGGGGCCCCAAACCCCCTTCCCCAGTGGGTGCTTGAAACCGCAGACAGTACCAAATCCTATGTAGACTATGCTTTTCCTACACATATGATGAAGTCTCTATGATAAAGTTTAATTTATAAGTTAGGCAATGTCATGGTAGAAGATTTGTTCTTACCATAGATCTTAGCAACGTCAGCGTACACAGTTTTTTCTTTCCATATTAAGTCAAGAACTTTCCCCATTTCACTTAGAGGAAGCGCTTGACGGCTTCCCTCCGGCCTATCCGAATTGCCAGCATGGCTCCTGCACTTGGGGCCGTTGAGTCAAATAGGGGTCACTTGGACACAAACACTGCGATACTGTGGCTGTCGGTCTGACAACCCAGATGGCGACTCGGCGACTGACGGGCGGGGAGTGTACGCAGCGTGGATGCGCTGGAAGACCAAGGGAGGGTTTCATCGCGCTGCTCAGAATGGGCGCCGTTGAGAACGTCGGGACTGTCTCTCTCTGGAACTTTGCACTTAATATTTCCGGACCACGGGTAACTGAAACCGGGGAAAGCAGAACCGCAGATGGGGGGGCCGCTGCATGTCGAGCACCGTGCTCAGTGCTCCGCACACCCCTTGAACACCAGCAAAGTCGACAGTGTTCCCCTTCCTGAAGCTCAGAGAGGTCAAATTCCTTGTGTGAAGCGTACACTCTAACCGCTTTGGTTTTACAGCCTCCGGGAGCCCTCTGGGGCGCTGGGCTAGTCCACCTGTGCGCCGGCCAGGCACTTATGGGGAAGACTGTCCAGTGCCTTAGAGCTGTCAAGTGCTTACGGATGGGTAAATGTTTCAGGTTCGGATCAGCAGGCAGCTGTGAACCCATGAACTGGTGTGTCCCAGTGTGAGTGGGGGTACAGGAGACATTCAGCCAAGGAGAGGCTGGGAGCCTTTTCCAGAACCTGTAAGGGACCGTGACCCCAGATGAGGCACTAAGTGTAGCCAAGCAAGGACTCATAGTCAGACCTCCCCTCCTGCCGTGCTCTGGACCCTGGGGCCAGCCGGCTGTGTGAGCTCCCAGACTTCCTCCCTCCCTGAACTCCCAGCCTACACACTCCAGGACGTGTGGGTTTGTTCTTTCCCCAGACACACAAAGCCACACTGTGTGCCTGCTGTGTCCAAACCCCAAGGTAGGAGGGAGAGCTGGAAACCGCTCCAGTCTGAGGGTGGAGCCCTGGGACCCCAGCTCCAGTGTAGCTCACCCTCGGATCCCCTCTGTGAGCTTGGGGTCCTCGTCTGTGAATCGGACTCATCACCCGCCGGGACTGCTGTGCCGGTCACATGGTGCGCACAGTGTGAGTACCACGTAGAGCTAACTCTCTGGACCCACCGGCAAACTGCCTGCAAAGGGCGAGACAGTAAATAGTTTAGGCTGTGCTGGCCCAACAGTCTCTGTGGCAACTACTCAGCTCCGAAGTTGTATCAAAAAAAAAAAAAGCAGCCAAAGACATAAGTGAATGCATGGGCATGGCTGTGAGCCGGGAAACTGTTTACCGAGCCAAGCACCCGGCAGGTCCCTGGTCACCCTCTGATCTAGAAGATGGAGCTCTTCTCAAGTTAGGTCCTGAACCTTCTCTGAACCTGTCTGCCTCTCTCTGTGTTGATGATGCTAGGAAGAACTACCGTTTTATTCAGGCCTCGGGTTGTACCAGACACCGCTATAAGTATTTTACAGGACTTACCTCCTTTAGCCTCGTCGCATTTTGGTAAGATGGGTACTGTTGTGCGTTTCATTTTGTAGATGAAGAACCGAGGCAGAGCAGGTGGTGAAATTCCCAGGGTCACACAGCGAACTGAGTTTGAATCTAGCATTCTGCTGCCACAGGGCGGGGGCTGGGGTGGCCGGGGCGACCTTCTCTGTGTCCCCTGGCTCTCTGGGGGCCACTCCAAGCGCTGGGTCTTCCAGCCAGGGCTGACTTGGCCCCTTGGCTTTTCTGCCTCTCAGCAGGTCTCGCCTGCCTTGCCCTGCCCCTCTCTGGGGACCTGACTCGGGCTTCCCCTTCCCGTGGTTTCGAGGCGGGGACTCATTTGAGTGCGTCTGAGATCGATGTTGTACACGGGAAGGTGCAGATGTAAAGCTGGCTAAAGAGCATAATAGAATTTATGGAAATCGCTGGCTCGCACCACAGCCCGAGCAATGATGGAGGTGATTATTAATTAATCATGGTCTTGGGGGAACAGTATCAGTGCAAGGAGTAATTAAAATGAAGCATTGTACAGTTGTACCGAATGATGATTTATGAGCCCGAGGAATTGCCGCTCTGCCCTCTCCTCTCCGGCAGGCTCAATGGGAAGGATTAACTGGACGGATTGTTTTCAACAAAACCAGTGGCTTACGGACCGATTTCGATCTGGACATCATCAGTCTGAAGGAGGATGGCCTGGAGAAGGTACGTGGGTTCAGGAGCGGGAGGGGGCGAGACCCAGTGTAGCTGCCACGTTAGGGCTTGACAGGACCTGGCGTGGCCTGTGCCTTGGCCCTTCAGAGAACACAAAGCCCTGGTCAGACGAGGGGTGCAGAACCCAGTGGCCTGGCCACGGCAGACACCCAAACCATCAGAGCAAGGACCATCGGGATGTTTAACCTGGGAAAAGTGAAGGAGGACTCATGGGGCAGATTGTCCGTAAGTCTCTGCAGGGCTGTCACGGGGCAAAGGGACAGACATAAGCTTGGGTAAGAGAAACTTTCTAAGGCCCAGGGGTGTCTGCCTGGGGAGTAGTGAGCTCACTGTCACTGGAGGCATTTAAACAAAAACTGAACAAATTAGTTGATTTTCTAGGACTCTACAGGTGACTCTTACACTTGGAGAGAGGTTGAAGCATGTGGTTTCTGAACTGGCCTACGTTTCTAAGGCCTTTATGATCCCAGGGGGTTTGGACAAGGAAAGCCAGCCCACCTGGGCCTGGGGGCTCCCAACTGACTGCCATAGGAATGCCTGTAAGGTGGCCCGACCTGAGCCTGGGAACCTCAGGTACCTTCCGGCAGAGTCGGGCTGCTGGACTGAGAAGTGGGAGTTAACATTAGCCCCCATTCCCAGGTTCCCTGGACCGCGGGGCCAGGAGCTCAGCCACACTCTCACCCCGCAGCAGGCTGGCCCCTGGTGGCCGCCAGGGCACCGCTCCGGCCCTGGGAGTGAAGTGTGTAAAATACAGGGAGCAGAAGCCAGGAAGTGCGGGGCCAGCCCTGGTGCCTGGGGCCTTCACTGATCCCTCTTCTCCCGGCCCGCCCTGGAGCAGGCCTCTTCCTTCGGTTATTCTGACACTCCACCTGCTTTCCACCTCCACTCCTGAGCCCTCAGCCATCAGAGTGTACACACAGGTGACGCGTCCCAAGCACAGCTCTGCCCTGCCCTGACTCTGCCCACGGCCCCCTGTGCCGAGTCAGTAGGCGACAGCCCCTGTCCCAGCCTCTGACGTTCTCCAAGAAATTCCCAACCTTCCTCTCCAGGCCTGGTCTCCACTGTCCCCTGCAGCACTTGCCACGGTCCAGTCACACTCCCTCCCTCCTGCACCCTGGGCCTTCACCCATGTGATGCAGCGCCCTGATTGCAGGAGTGGCCTCCTCTCCTGGCTTCATTCCCACTGACAGACGTGGCTCTGCCTGGGTCGCACCTGGTGACCAAGGTTACTCCATTGGCTCCTGAGTTTCCCACAGATTCACAGGGCCTCTGGGGAGGGGTGGCCCGGGAAACTCCACCATAACTCTGCAACTCTTTCCTGCCAAATACAGCATCAGTCCCTCAAGGACAAGGGCTGTGGCCTCCGCTCCTAAAATCTTCAAGGCCAGTTGATCCAGCCCTACACACAGTATGTGAGTTGTCGTTAAGCAGTCTTCCCGCCTCTATTTAAACTCCCCCGGTGCTGGGGAGCTCCCGCCCCCTCGGGCAGTGCCATTGCAATGCAGTATGCACTCAAGTAGCTCTCTCATCTTTGTTCTCTGAGGGTAGCCTCAAGTTCTAAGGATGGCAGTTGGGTTGCACACGTGCCCCCACTTCTCACTCCTGTGCCTGTGGCTGGCATCAGTAATTGGTCGTCAGAGCCCACCCACAGCATCCCTCTCCACAGGTACAAATTGATCACAGCTAATACTTAAGAAAAACTCTCTCTGCTCTTCCTGGACTAAGGTGGACCCGCAGAGGCCCCCCTCAGAGGCTCCTGATCCCAGCCACCCAGATTCGGGGCAGAGACCTCTGCAGGCTGGGTCCTCCTCAGTCCTGACAATCTCACACCCCCATGGTTCCTGGTGTCCAGCAGCGCATGCAGTTGGAGCTCAGTGGATGCTTTCTAGGGCAAGGGTTCCTGCTGTTCATTTGGCCTCTAGACAGAGTCTGTTGAGTACCTCCTGCACCAGGCATGCTGCTGGGGCCCCTCGTGCTGAGCTCGGCCCACTTGAGAGAAGAGCATCTTTCAAGCTGTCTCCTTGTCTGCTCTCCTCTTGCCCTGGGGGGTCTGCAAAGACAGAGATCCTGCCTAGAGAGGGCACTGAGCCCCCAAGCACAGCCCCTCTGCCTCTCATACCATCACTTCTGTTTGCTAAGCTGGGTCGTAGCTGATCCAGCCAGCTCCAGCCAGTGGCTTTGGGAGGATTAAGGCAGAATTACCCAAGCATAATTACATGTCTGTCTGCTATCTGCCTTGCACAGCTCCATTAGTGGGATGTTTGCACTCAGCTGCTCAGTTTAATTGATTAAGTTTCCTTGGGAACTCCCCACTGGGCCAAGGACAGAGTGGGCATGCTGAAACCATCCTTGAGAGATAAGAGCTGAGATTGGGGCAGGGCTGGGCAGACTTGGGTCCTAAAGGATCTTTAAGTGGTCCAGGGCTTTAGAATTATTTGTAAACTTGATCTTTTCTGGCCTCCCCGCCGCCTCAGGCCTGATAGCAACAAGGGCACTGTGGGGACAGAGCTTAAGCCGCCTTTAGCCCAGGATATCTGCCAGTTTGGGAAGTAAAGCCACAAATCCCAGCAGCATCCACGGCCCCTGGGGAGGGTCATCCACTCTGTTCTGCCATCCCCAAAACAGTGAGCAAGACCGGCCTCCTGCCCAGTCTGCCTTCCTGTGTGTGATGCACCCTGTCATCCCTGTACTCATCCCACAGGCGCTAGTGAATGTCTCCCTGCTCCGGGCCCTGTCCTGGGTTTGGAGAGCATCTGGCCCCAGAGCTGCCACTGGAGCTGAGACCCAGGGAGTGAGCAGCTGGGTGCCTGGGTCCTCCCCTCGGGATGGGGGCCCACCAGGCTCAGAGTTACTCTGTCCCCGGGAGGACCCGACCCCGACCCTGACCCCTGATGTCCTCATGGCATCTGTTCCAACCAGGACAGTTCCTACCGGGCAGTCTCCATGTTCACCCTACCTCTGCATCTGCACCTGCCTCTGGGGAGGGTTTGCCACCAACGGAGATGTGGCAGAATCCAGGAGACTCGCCCCCTGGGGGGCTCCTCTTAGAATGAGGGAGACAGCAGGCTAGTCGGAAAGGTGAGTGCCAAACATGTCAGCCCCGGCCGTGATGGATGAAGATTGGAATCAGGACAATGGGCTTGTCGATGTGGGAACAGGACGGAGAGACTGAGGACTCAGCACCCTGCTGTCTGTCTGTCTCCACCCAGGTCGGGGTATGGAGTCCTGCCGAGGGGCTCAACATCACAGAGGTCGCCAAAGGCCGAGGCCCTAACGTCACCGACTCTCTGACAAATAGGTCGCTCATCGTCACCACAGTGCTGGTAAGAGCCTGCAGCCCTGCAGGAGGGCCTCTGGCTTGGGGACGGGCTGGCCACCAGGGCTGGGGGACCCCTCCATCGCCCCCCCCACCCAGCATTGACCGGGGACCTCTTATGAAGCTGCTGGGAGGCTGGATGGTGGAGAGGGAGCTGCAGGAAGGTGGGTACATTGAGGGCTGCTCGAAACAGCCCTCAGAGAGCAGTTGCAACACAGCAGCTCTGCTCAGAGCCACAGGCCAGAGGCCTCCTCCCAAAGCCAGAGCACTCAGTCCTCATGCCTGCCTGGACCTGAGGCCGGTCCTTCTGCAGAGGCCTGTTTGCTTCTCTCCCCACTCACCGCCTGAGCCAAGTCTGAGTAGGAACCATGATAGTAGGTTCAGCTGACGACTGAAACGGGACTCAGGGTTGACCTGATGTCTGAACCGGGACTCAGGGTTGACCTGACTGAACTGGAACCCAGGGTTGACCTGACGTCTGAACTGGAAACCAGGGTTGACCTAATGATTGAACCGGGACTCAGGGTTGACCTGACGACTGAACCGGGACTCAGGGTTGATCTGATATCTGAACCAGGACTCAGGGTTGACCTGATGATTGAACTAGGACTCAGGGTTGACCTGATAATTGAAATGGGACTCAGGGTTGACCTGATGATTGAATCAGAACCCAGGGTTGACCTGATGTCTGAACCGGGACTCAGGGTTGACCTGATGTCTGAACGGGGACTCAGGGTTGACCAGATGGTTGAATGGGGACTCAGGGTTGACCTGATGTCTGAACTGGGACTCGGAGTTGACCTGATGTCTGAACTGGGACACAGGGCTGATCTGATGTCTGAACCGGGACTCAGGGTTGATCTGATGTATAAACCGGACTCAGGGTTGACCTGACGTCTGAACTGGAACGCAGGGTTGACCTGATGTCTGAACCGGAACCCAGGGTTGACCAGATGATTGAACCGGGACTCAGGGTTGACCTGATGATTGATCCGGGACTCATGGTTGACCAGATGATTGAACTGGGACTCGGGGTTGACCTGATGTCGGAACCGGGACTCAGGGTTGACCTGATGTCTGAACCGAAACTCAGGGTTGACCAGATGATTGAACCGGGACTCAGGCTTGACCTGATGATTGAACTGGGACTCAGGGTTGACCTGATGATTGATCCGGGACTCAGGGTTGACCTGATGTCGGAACCGGAACTCAGGGTTGACCAGATGATTGAAACCGGGACTCAGGGTTGACCTGATGATTGAACCAGGTCTCAGGGTTGACCTGATGTCTGAACCGGGACTCAGGGTTGACCAGATGATTGAACTGGGACTCAGGGTTGACCTGATGATTGATCCGGGACTCAGGGTTGACCTGATGTCGGAACCGGGACTCAGGGTTGACCTGATGTCTGAACCGGGACTCAGGGTTGACCAGATGATTCAACCGGGACTCAGGGTTGACCTGATGATTGATCCGGGACTCATGGTTGACCAGATGATTGAACTGGGACTCGGGGTTGACCTGATGTCTGAACTGGGACTCAGGGTTGACCTGATGTCTGAACTGGAACCCAGGGTTGACCAGATGATTGAACCGGGACTCGGGGTTGACCTGATGTCTGAACTGGAACGCAGGGTTGACCTGATGTCTGCACCGGGACTCAGGGTTGACCTGATGATTGAACCGGGACTCAGGGTTGACCTGATGTCTGAACCGGGACTCTGTGTTGACCTGACGTCTGAACTGGAACCCAGGGTTGACCTGATGTCTGAACTGGGACTCAGGGTTGACCTGATGTCTGAACTGGGACTCAGGGTTGACCTGATGATTGAACAGGGACTCAGGGTTGACCTGATGTCTGAACCGGGACTCAGTGTTGACTTGGCGTCTCAACTGGAACCCAGGGTTGACCTGATGTCTGAACTGGGACTCAGGGTTGACCTGATGATTGAACCAGGACTCAGGCTTTACCAGATGATTGAGCCGGGACTCAGGCTTGACCTGATGATTGAACTGGGACTCAGGGTTGACCTGATGATTGATCCGGGACTCAGGGTTGACCTGATGTCGGAACCGGGACTCAGGGTTGACCTGATGTCTGAACCGGGACTCAGGGTTGACCAGATGATTCAACCGGGACTCAGGGTTGGCCTGATGATAGAACCGGGACTCAGGGTTGACCTGATGTCGGAACCAGGACTCAGGGTTGACCTGATGTCTGAACCGGGACTCAGGGTTGACCAGATGATTGAACCGGGACTCAGGCTTGACCTGATGATTGATCCGGGACTCATGGTTGACCAGATGATTGAACGGGGACTCGGGGTTGACCTGATGTCTGAACTGGGACTCAGGGTTGACCTGATGTCTGAACTGGAACCCAAGGTTGACCAGATGATTGAACCGGGACTCGGGGTTCACCTGATGTCTGAACTGGAACGCAGGGTTGACCTGATGTCTGAACTGGGACTCAGGGTTGACCTGATGTCTGAACTGGAACCCAGGGTTGACCAGATGATTGAACCGGGACTCAGGGTTGACCAGATGATTGAACCGGTACTCAGGGTTGACCGGATGGTTGAACTGGGACTCAGGGTTGACCTGATGTCTGAACTGAGACTCAGGGTTGACCTGATGTCTGATCCGGGACTCAGTGTTGACCTGACGCATGAACTGGGACCCAGGGTTGACCTGATGTCTGAACTGGGACTCAGGGTTGACCTGATGATTGAACGGGGACTCAGGGTTGACCTGATGTCTGAACCGGGACACAGGGTTGACCAGATGATTGAACCGGGACTCGGGGTTGACCTGATGTCTGAAGCGGGACTCAGGGTTGACCTGATTTCTGAATCGGGACTCATGGTTGAGCAGATGATTGAACTGGGACTCATGCTTGACCAGATGATTGAACTGGGATTCAGGGTTGACCAGATGATTGAACTGGGAATCAGGGTTGACCTGATGTCTGAACTGGGACTCTGGGTTGACCTGATGTCTGAACCGGGACTCAGGGTTGACCTGATGTCTGAACAGGGACTCAGGGTTGACCAGAGGACTGAACCGCGACTCAGGGTTGACCAGATGATTGATCCGGGACTCGGGGTTGACCTGATGTCTGAAGTGGGACTCGGGGTTGACCTGATGTCTGAACTGGGACTCAGGGTTGACCTGATGTCTGAACTGGAACACAGGGTTGACCAGATGGTTGAACCGGGACTCAGGCTTGACCAGATGATTGAACCGGTACTCAGGGTTGACCGGGTGGTTGAACTGGGACTCAGGGTTGACCTGATGTCTGAACTGAGACTCAAGGTTGACCTGATGTCTGAACCGGGACTCAGGGTTGACCTGATGTCTGAACCGGGACACAGGGTTGACCAGATGATTGAACCGGGACTCGGGGTTGACCTGATGTCTGAAGCGGGACTCAGGGTTGACCTGATGTCTGAATCGGGTCTCGGGGTTGACCAGATGATTGAACGGGGACTCGGGGTTGACCAGATAGTTGAACTGGGACTCAGGGACTCAGGGTTGACCTGATGGTTAATCCGGGACTCAGGGTTGACCTGCTGTCTGAACCGGGACTCAGGGTTGACCTGATTTCTGAATCGGGACTCATGGTTGAGCAGATGATTGAACTGGGACTCATGCTTGACCAGATGAATGAACTGGGATTCAGGGTTGACCAGATGATTGAACTGGGAATCAGGGTTGACCTGATGTCTGAACTGGGACTCTGGGTTGACCTGATGTCTGAACCGGGACTCAGGGTTGACCTGATGTCTGAACAGGGACTCAGGGTTGACCAGAGGACTGAACCGCGACTCAGGGTTGACCAGATGATTGATCCGGGACTCGGGGTTGACCTGATGTCTGAAGTGGGACTCGGGGTTGACCTGATGTCTGAACTGGGACTCAGGGTTGACCTGATGTCTGAACTGGAACACAGGGTTGACCAGATGGTTGAACCGGGACTCAGGCTTGACCAGATGATTGAACCGGTACTCAGGGTTGACCGGGTGGTTGAACTGGGACTCAGGGTTGACCTGATGTCTGAACTGAGACTCAAGGTTGACCTGATGTCTGAACCGGGACTCAGGGTTGACCTGATGTCTGAACCGGGACACAGGGTTGACCAGATGATTGAACCGGGACTCGGGGTTGACCTGATGTCTGAAGCGGGACTCAGGGTTGACCTGATGTCTGAATCGGGTCTCGGGGTTGACCAGATGATTGAACGGGGACTCGGGGTTGACCAGATAGTTGAACTGGGACTCAGGGACTCAGGGTTGACCTGATGGTTGCTCCGGGACTCAGGGTTGACCTGATGTCTGAACCGGGACTCAGGGTTGACCTGATTTCTGAATCGGGACTCATGGTTGAGCAGATGATTGAACTGGGACTCATGCTTGACCAGATGATTGAACTGGGATTCAGGGTTGACCAGATGATTGAACTGGGAATCAGGGTTGACCTGATGTCTGAACTGGGACTCTGGGTTGACCTGATGTCTGAACCGGGACTCAGGGTTGACCTGATGTCTGAACAGGGACTCAGGGTTGACCAGAGGACTGAACCGCGACTCAGGGTTGACCAGATGATTGATCCGGGACTCGGGGTTGACCTGATGTCTGAAGTGGGACTCGGGGTTGACCTGATGTCTGAACTGGGACTCAGGGTTGACCTGATGTCTGAACTGGAACACAGGGTTGACCAGATGGTTGAACCGGGACTCAGGCTTGACCAGATGATTGAACCGGTACTCAGGGTTGACCGGGTGGTTGAACTGGGACTCAGGGTTGACCTGATGTCTGAACTGAGACTCAAGGTTGACCTGATGTCTGAACCGGGACTCAGGGTTGACCTGATGTCTGAACCGGGACACAGGGTTGACCAGATGATTGAACCGGGACTCGGGGTTGACCTGATGTCTGAAGCGGGACTCAGGGTTGACCTGATGTCTGAATCGGGTCTCGGGGTTGACCAGATGATTGAACGGGGACTCGGGGTTGACCAGATAGTTGAACTGGGACTCAGGGACTCAGGGTTGACCTGATGGTTGCTCCGGGACTCAGGGTTGACCTGATGTCTGAACCGGGACTCAGGGTTGACCTGATTTCTGAATCGGGACTCATGGTTGAGCAGATGATTGAACTGGGACTCATGCTTGACCAGATGATTGAACTGGGATTCAGGGTTGACCAGATGATTGAACTGGGACTCAGGGTTGACCTGATGTCGGAACTGGGACTCTGGGTTGACCTGATGTCTGAACCGGGACTTAGGGTTGACCTGATGTTTGAACCGGGACTCAGGGTTGACCAGAGGACTGAACTGCGACTCAGGGTTGACCAGGTGATTGATCCGGGACTCGGGGTTGACCTGATGTCTGAACTGGAACCCAGGGTTGACCTGATGTCTGAACTGGGACTCAGGGTTGACCTGATATCTGAACTGGTACTCAGGGTTGATCTGATGTCTGAACCGGGACTCAGGGTTGATCTGATGTCTGAACCAAGACTCAGGGTTGACCTGACGTCTGATCTGGAACCCAAGGTTGACCTGATGTCGGAACCGGGACTCAGGGTTGACCTGATGATTGAACCGGGACTCAGGGTTGACCTGATGTCTGAACCGGGACTCAGTGTTGACTTGGCGTCTGAACTGGAACCCAGGGTTGACCTGATGTCTGAACTGGGACTCAGGGTTGACCTGATGATTGAACCAGGACTCAGGCTTGACCAGATGATTGAGCCGGGACTCAGGCTTGACCTGATGATTGAACTGGGACTCAGGGTTGACCTGATGATTGAACTGGGACTCAGGGTTGACCTGATGTCGGAACCGGGACTCAGGGTAGACCTGATGTCTGAACTGGAACCCAGGGTTGACCAGATTATTGAACCGGGACTTGGGGTTGACCTGATGTCTGAACAGGAAAGCAGGGTTGACCTGATGTCTGAACTGGGACTCAGGGTTGACCTGATGTCTGAACAGGAACGCAGGGTTGACCTGATGTCTGAACTGGGACTCAGGGTTTTACCTGATGTCTGAACTGGAACGCAGGGTTGACCAGATGATTGAACCGGGACTCAGGGTTGACCAGATGATTGAACCGGGACTCAGGGTTGACCGGGTGGTTGAACTGGGACTCAGGGTTGACCTGATGTCTGAACTGAGACTCAGGGTTGACCTGATGTCTGAACCGGGACTCAGTGTTGACCTGACGTTGAACTGGAACCCAGGGTTGACCTGATGTCTGAACTGGGACTCAGGGTTGACCTGATGATTGAACCAGGACTCAGGCTTCACCAGATGATTGAACCGGGACTCAGGCTTGACCTGATGATTGAACTGGAACTCAGGCTTGACCTGATGATTGATCCGGGACTCAGGGTGGACCTGATGTCGGAACCGGGACTCAGGGTGGACCTGATGTCTGAACCGGGACTCAGGGTTGACCAGATGACTGAACCGGGACTCAGGGTTGATCTGATGTCTGAATCGGGACTCAGGGTTGATCAGAAGATTGAAGTGGGACTCTGGGTTGACCAGATGATTGAACTGGGACTCAGGGTTGACCTGATGTCTGAACTGGGACTCAGGGTTGACCTGATGTCTGCACTGGAACCCAGGGTTGACCAGATGACTGATGTCTGAACTGGGACTCAGGGTTGACCAGATGATTGAACCGGGACTCGGGGTTGACCTGATGTCTGAAGCGGGACTCAGGGTTGACCTGATGTCTGAATCGGGTCTCGGGGTTGACCAGATGATTGAACGGGGACTCGGGGTTGACCAGATAGTTGAACTGGGACTCAGGGACTCAGGGTTGACCTGATGGTTGCTCCGGGACTCAGGGTTGACCTGATGTCTGAACCGGGACTCAGGGTTGACCTGATTTCTGAATCGGGACTCATGGTTGAGCAGATGATTGAACTGGGACTCATGCTTGACCAGATGATTGAACTGGGATTCAGGGTTGACCAGATGATTGAACTGGGACTCAGGGTTGACCTGATGTCGGAACTGGGACTCTGGGTTGACCTGATGTCTGAACCGGGACTTAGGGTTGACCTGATGTCTGAACCGGGACTCAGGGTTGACCAGAGGACTGAACTGCGACTCAGGGTTGACCAGGTGATTGATCCGGGACTCGGGGTTGACCTGATGTCTGAACTGGAACCCAGGGTTGACCTGATGTCTGAACTGGGACTCAGGGTTGACCTGATGTCTGAACTGGTACTCACGGTTGATCTGATGTCTGAACCGGGACTCAGGGTTGATCTGATGTCTGAACCGGGACTCAGGGTTGACCTGACGTCTGAACTGGAACCCAAGGTTGACCTGATGTCGGAACCGGGACTCAGGGTTGACCTGATGTCTGAACCGGGACTCAGCGTTGACCAGATGATTGAACTGGGACTCAGGGTTGACCTGATGATTGATCCGGGACTCAGGGTTGACCTGATGTCTGAACCGGGACTCAGGGTTGACCTGATTTCTGAATCGGGACTCATCATTGACCAGATGATTGAACTGGGACTCATGCTTGACCAGATGATTGAACTGGGATTCAGGGTTGACCAGATGGTTGAACTGGGACTCAGGGTTGACCTGATGTCTGAACTGGGACTCTGGGTTGACCTGATGTCTGAACCGGGACTCAGGGTTGACCTGATGTCTGAACCGGGACTCGGGGTTGACCTGATGTCTGAACCGGGACTCAGGGTTGACCTGATGTCTGAACTGGAACCCAGGGTTGACCAGATGGTTGAACTGGGACTCAGGGTTGACCTGATGTCTGAACTGGGACTCAGGGTTGACCTGATGTCTGAACTGGGACTCAGGGTTGACCTGATGATTGAACCGGGACTCAGGGTTGACCTGATGTCTGAACCGGGACTCAGTGTTGACCTGACGTCTGAACTGGAACCCAGGGTTGACCTGATGTCTGACCTGGGACTCATGGTTGACCTGATGATTGAACTGGGACTCAGGCTTGACCTGATGATTGATCCGGGACTCAGGGTTGTCCTGATGTCGGAACCGGGACTCAGGGTTGACCTGATGTCTGAACAGGGACTCAGGGTTGACCAGATGATTGAACTGGGACTCAGGGTTGATCTGATGTCTGAACCGGGACTCAGGGTTGACGTGATGTCTGAACTGGAACCCAGGGTTGACCTGATGTCTGATCCGGGACTCCGGGTTGGCCTGATGTCTGAACTGGGACCCAGGGTTGACCTGATGTCTGAACTGGAACCCAGGGTTGACCCGATGTGTGAACTGGGACTCAGGGTTGACCTGATGTCTGAACTGGAACCCAGGGTGGACCTGATGTCTGACCCGGGACTCAGGGTTGGCCTGATGTCTGAACTGGGACCCAGGGCCTGCTTCTTCCACCTTAGTCCCCAGTGAAAAGGCCCTTCCCATTGGTCCCCCAGCTGTGGGGTTGCTCTGGCCACACCTGGAGAGCCAGCAGGTGCTAGAAGCCCACACGCAGGCCTCACTCCAAAGTGCCCCACCCTGAGCACTTTTGGCATCTGCCCCTCTCCCGGCCCTCCTCCCTCCATCTCAGGGCTGAGGATTACATTTCAACCCAAGGAATTGCTTTGGGGGTCTCCTGGGCTCTCTGCACTTGGGAGCTCCCGCCTCCAGGGAGACAGCCGGGGCACAGCCCGGTAGGTTCTGACCAAAGAGCCTCTAAGGACAGTCTAGCCCTGCTCAGCTTCTCTTTATAATAAAGCAAAATGTTTACAAGGACCACGTGGTAAGATCATTCTCTACAAAACAACAAAAAGTTAAAAAGCTCTGTTTAGAGTGCTTAGAATAAAGTAAGGCTGCCATAGGATGGAACCTGGGAGCCGGGCTGGGCACCCCATGCTGGGTCCATCCATGGGGCTCATACACGGCTGGCCCTGCCTACCCCACACCGAGGCAGCTCAGCCAGGCCCTACTGGGTGGTGTACATCCTCCCTCTGCTGTGACTCACCAGCGATGTGGCTGGGTGGTGGACACCATGGAGCAGAAAGGGATATAAACCCCATTCTCCCAGCAACCCCAATTCAGACCCCCGGGGCACCATCGTCTGCTACGGAGCAATTGTAGACTGTGGGTCTCAGCCCCAGTCCCCAGCTGTGATTGACAGGATTCACAGTGAAGATGACAGAGACCTCGTGGGGGTTCTGGACATGCTGCTGAGCACAACGAGAGGACTTGGGAGACACCTCACTCCACCAGTTCGGGGCGAGACCCCACTGGCATCTTCTCCTGACAGCCATACACCTGCCTGCCTTTATTGGTGGACTTTTTGTTAACTGAAAAAAATATATACAAATTAGACTGTTAAAACCAGTAAGTCCAAAGGTCTCAAGGGGGAAAGTGTAAAAAAAAATTTTTTTTAATCTAAAAGACTAAAAAGAGCAAAGGAATTAGAGTGAGGACTGATGAGCACTTAAAAGAATATTGCTGTGGATAAAAATAGAAAAGATAAAAGGAGAGTTGAAAGAGAACAAAATTAAAAGGTTAAAAGGAAAATAATAAAGAGAAAAATGAAAAGGAATGCTATCAAGAAAGATGAAAAATGAAAATAAATAATTAACAGCTTCGACTAGACAAGGTAAAAAAAAAAAAAAATGTAAAACCAGAATGTCAGAAAGCGAAAGGATAAAAGTGTGACAAAGCTCAGATATAAAAGGGTAAAAATGAAATAATAAGAAGGTGGTAAAAGATTAAAAGCAGAGAGCTGCGTGAATCGTGCACTATCAATAAATAAGGCACTTTTCACAAGACGAGATTAAAAAAGGAAAAACTAGTATTGCTTGGAGAAATTAGGAGAGGTGATAAATGAGCTGAGATGACTCAGCCTCAAAACAATATTCCAGTAGTATGAGGTGAGCTGAAAATAATATACCAAAATGATGCAAAACCCACCCTGAAAGGCACGGGGTTAACCTCTATTAAAATGGTTTCAGCCTGGTTCCAGGGCATAAGACCCTTGTGCAAAGGCACGAGGGACTTCTCTACCCTAGTGGGGACAGAGTCCAGCAGGTAGCCCTCGGTTCTTCTCGAAGTTTCTTGATCAATACTCGAAGCATCTTGCAAACCTGTGGACCTGCTTTTACCAGCTGCTCCCCAGAGGTCCCCCCACCTGCCGCATCGCTGGGACAGGGACAGAGAGAAGCCCCTCTTGGCCCACAGCCTGGACACAGCTCCTTCGGTCCCACCGCCCCTCCTCCCAGCAGACATGAGCCCCGAAGCCCTCCGGGGCCTGCAGGGTGAGCAGAACACGGGGGCAAGACCACGTGATATGGCTAAGAGCCCAGAACTGTGGGTCTGGGTCCTGGCTTTGCTGTTCGCTCGCTATCTGACCTGGAAAATTGTTTAACCATCCTGTCCCTCAGTTTCCCTTCGGAAAAAGAGGTGATAATAATTGTGCCTACTTCATAGAGTTGAAAGGAATCATGATTAATAAATGCAAATGGCACCAAGTACACGCTAAGCGATAGCCGTTGTTCTTAACTCATATAATTATTGAGTATAAATCCAGGCCCCAGGAAGCTCAGGGTTGATACAGTGTGCAGAATGGCAGGGCTAGAGAAAACCTCTCCTTTGTCCCTGAACTTCACTGAAGACTGACCCCTGACCACGGTCACAGAGGCTATCTCTAGCCCAGAGTGCGTTATAAACTTTGGATTTGTGCCTGAATACCTTTCAGGCCCCGTGGGCATTGCCTGGCTCACCACAGACCCACCCACTCTCTTGTTACCTAGTGGTTTTCTGACTGTCCCCTGAGGGCATTAGGGCTTGTGACCTCATGAGGCCCTCATCTCTCTAGTCTCCTACCTATATTAAAACTCCAGATCCCAACCACCACCTCATCTCCTGCCTTGGCCGATGCCTGGGCTCCCGGCCCCGACCTCATGATTATTCCCTACCCCTGACCCCATCACCTGGACCTCTCGCACTGCTGCTGACCCAGACATCCTGAAGCAGATGTCCTTCCCCGAGTCTTCTGAGAGGGAGATGCCCACTCCCCCACAGGGTCTGGCCTGGGGCCCCCTGAAGACCTAGAGCTGGTCCAGACCTTCCAGAGAATGTACCAGAAAGTCTCAGCATGGTCTGCGTGTCCCCAAGCCCTGGGCCCCCAGGCTTGAGCTCCCTGGGATAGCTGTACCAGTTGTGAGCAGAGGCCCAGCCCCAGCTGCTCTGGCTGAAAACCCAGCCCCGTGCTTTGGCAGCCTGGAAGCAGGGCCAGCGCCGCCCACTGAGAGCGCTGGGCCCCTGCCCTTCTGGAAGTGTGTTGTCAGGGCAACGATGCTTTGAGTGGCAGGAAGGTACCAGGAATATCCAACTGCTTTGCCCTCACAAACAGGACTGGCCTCAAGACCCAACCCGGGGTTAGTTGTTAGGGACACCTTAGCCTGGACACAGATGGACAGAGCCCCGAGCCCACCCTCTCCGGTCCCTCTTGCCATAGGCAGCCTTCCCTAGTCCTAGGCCAAGCCAGCTGCAGCAGGAGCCTGGAAGCCTGCCCTCCCGGCCCTCTCCCTGCCTGGCCCCTGCCTCTGCTCTGGTTCTGCACCTCCATGAGCTCATGAAAAATTCATCCACTCCAACCTCAGCTCACACCCAACTCATTCCTGGGGGCCCTGCTTTTTGAAGGTTCGGTGTTCTTTTGGCTGCTAAGTGAGCAGCAGTGTCAGCACGCACGTGGGCACGTGTGTGGGTGTGAGACTGCATGTCCAGTGTCTGGATGCGCACCAATGGGTGTATTTGTGCCGTGTGCACATGGGAACCCACATCGACTCAACGGCCAGGCAGGCGGAACCGCAGCATCCAGCCGCGGGAGAGGGAAGAGGAAGCAAGGCAGGATGCGGGCTGGGAGGGCCATCCCAGGCCAGAGACCGCTCTAGACCCACCCGCCGGGAGGGCAGAACACCTGATACTTTGTCCTAGTTTTAACCGGCAGAAGCCAAGTCCTCGTCCTCGGCCTCTGTCTGAGCAGAGCTGGGCAGACAAAACATTTGAGAATGTGGTGTGTCTGTGCCAGTGGCATAGGTCACATGTGTGTGGATGGTGTGTGCACATGTGTGTGCATATTGTGTGGACACATGTGTGGATATTGCCTGAGTCAGAAAAGGGAGTGGGGACACAGCTGTTAGGTAGCTGACCCCTGGATCTTTCCCCCCAAGACCCGTCTTTCGACTCCACAGGTCCTGTCGCTGGGAGAAGCTCTACACGGGCCCGGCTCCCACGTCGATATAAGTGATCGGAGAGAAACTAGACTTAAGAGCCCCGGCAACGAAAAGTCGGAAAAGGTTATTTTTCTGGCCCTCTGTTTCCTGTGACTTGTTGAAGAGAAATATTACCCCTGCTCCTTTAGCTGTTCTCCCAGAGCAATAGGAGAGCGTGAAGTTATGAAACTGAGGGCACCTTCACCGAGCAATCGATTAGCAGCCGAGAGAGCTTGTGAATTGGCTGTCTGGACATTTCCAGTAATAAATTGTGAAATAGTCCATGAATAAGTAGTTGGCGGAGTTCAGAATTACCCCCTAGGAAACGTTGCAGGTCTGGAGACACATTACGCAGGCGAGCACCATTTTAATGCTCTGGGCTTTGGCTGTTAAATATGTATGCCATCCGCAAAGCACTTCCCGAAATTAATGGCATTTTACAGCTGCTCCGAAGGCAGCATATTTATATGGAGATGTATAGATTCAGGGGCTGTGGTGGCTTCACAAATGAAGTGCTAATTTTAGAGGATGGGGCCGGGGAGGGGAGTGAGGAGAGGGTCAGGAAGTGAGCTACCTCAGGGGCCTTTCCCAAAATGGGCTTCGGCTGCCAGCAACGATTTTTAACCTTTGGTGACATTGGGCATGGTCTCCAGGCTGGAAAGGTCACTGTGGTAACAGGCCACCCGGTACACAGAGAGAAGATAATAATTACATTAATAATAATAATAGCAGCTTACAGTTGCCAGGCCCTGCCCTAAGTGCTTTTCACAGTTGGACTCCTCTCATCCTTAAAACAGCCCTGTAAAGTAGGTTCTGCTAGTATCCCCATTTTACAGAAGGAGGTACACTGTGCCCGGGAATCTGTGTGTGGTTGGTAATCCCCTGGGAAAGATGGTACCTTCTCTCCAATTATTTTCTTGAGCCAACATTAGGGCCACCCGATGCAGTGGGGCAGTTTGCCGACTGCCCAAGAGCATCTGACCAAAAGGGTGAGTTGGGACTGAAATCCACGCAGGCCTTGCTCCTGGCCCCATGCTGGTTCCCAGGCAGCACCTTCCCGGAGACCAGTTAGCACAGAGGCAGCGTGCGCACCAGCCAAAGTCCCCTCCCCTCCAGGTAGTCCCAGCACCTGCTCCAGCCCCATCTGGATTCTGTTCTCCAGTCTTGTGATCTGCCCACTTGGTTGGAGGGTGGGGACAGGAAGCACCGAGGTTCAGCGTGGAGTCTAAGCCGAAGGACCCAACTTTCCACCCAATTAGACTGGGAAGCAGTTTTCTCAGAATCCCTGGAGAGACAGCCACCTCTTGGGTATTCAGACACTCCCCAGCTCTTTCTCTGAAGCGTCCCAAAGGACTTGAAAATCTGGAGTAGATCAGTTGTGGGGTGGGGTGGGATTTTGAAAGGCAGTGTTGCTGGGGATCCAGGGCCAGAGCCCCCCGGTAACAGCGGGAGCCTGGCAAGAGGCTGCTGGTGGGTTTCTGCACCCGCGGACCTCCGGTTGGGTCCTGGCTGACCCTTTCGTTGCTCACCCCGCTCCAGAGGCCAACAGTGTCGGGTGAATAGCCACACCCGTGGAGAGAACGATGAGATACCTGCATAATCAGGGGTGTACCCTTCTTGTGGGCTCGTGTTCAGGAGATTTCCAATACTCGTGCATTCTGTCGGCGGATGGTTTTCACCCGTTAGCTGAAGGCGTGAGGTTTTCTGACACGCGGGGGCGCCAAGATGGCTTTGGAAGGGTGAGGCCCAGAAAGAGGCTGCAGGATTGGATCCGAATTCCATCAACTCCAGTGCAACCTTGGGCAACTTACCGACCTTCTCCGAGCCTCCGTTTCCTCATCTATCAAAGGGCGATAATGTCACCTCCCTGGCCAGTGTGTGAGGCTTAAATCAAACAGCCTGTGAGAAAGTTGAAATCGGTGCCTGGCGTGTAGCAGGGAGCGTGTCAGTGTTGAGTCTGCTAAGTGTTCCGCTCACTCACCACTGCCTCGGGATGGGGATTGGTAAGGGACGCTGGCGGGCGGGACCAGCAGAAACACGGCCTGGCACCTGCACCGGGCCTCTGGACGGTGCCACGGCCTGGTTCTGCCACGTCAGGGCGCGCTGTTCCTCACTCCGTGTCTCTCAGGCTGGACGAGGTCAATCGCTACTTTCCACGGTTTTCCTGCCTCTTCTCCCAGTTATTCTTGGCAGGGTGGCCCGGGGTTTGTTTCTAAATGAGAAAGCAGAGCCGTGCCCTGTTCAAAGCCCTTCACTGCTTCCCATCACCTGGGAGAGGGAGTCTGCCCTGGGACAGCGCCCCCTGTGCTCAGGCCCCACAAGCTACCTTCCGAGGGCGAGGCACCTTGCGACCCAGGGCCTCCGGCACAACGAGGTGGTGGCGAGCTCACGCTCTGGGGCTGCTGAGTTCAGATCCTCTCTCCGGCGGATGGCGGAGCTCCCACGACTCGCGAATTCACTTTCTGCACCTATCAAATGGGATTATGAGTACCTACCCCTGGAAGGTTGAAATTAGGGTTAAATGAGGCAATGTCAGCTCTGCCTCTTGAGCCCTTCTGCTCTGCTGGGCCCCGTGCCAGGCCCTCCCCCAACACTACCCATCTGCCCTGGCCTTCGACATACACAGGCAAACTACCCGTCGTGGTTATGGGGAATCCCTCACCTGGCAGGTCCTGACTCTGGGGACTGAGAGCCTTGGAAAGAGAGCAGTATCAGGGAGTGTGTGGATCTAATCTTTTAAATGGGAGTTGAGAGAGACGTCAGGGAAAATACCTGGTGACTGGGCCGTCCGGTTCAGTGGTCTGGGTAGGGCCTGAAGACGTGTGATTCTGAGAAGCCCCCAGGTGACAGTGATGCTGCTGGTCTGGGGACCACACTTTGAGAACCGCTGGCCTGCACTGAGGGTGCACCAGACAATGTGTGATTCAGAACCAGTCTTGAGTTCAAACCCCTATTCCACTACTCACTAGCTCGGTGACCGCTGGACAATTAATCAGTGAATAGCTCCTGGGCCTCCAGTCTCGCCGGGGACACATAGGTGGCCATCTGGGAGGCACAGGGCGGGCTCTGGGAAACGTGCCTCCCCTCCCTGACGTAGCAGGCCATCCGTCCAAGCCACCCAAAGGATTTTTCTTAAACAAAGGCGCGGAGGTTCCAGCCCCAGCTCTCCAGCCCCAGCCGGCCTTGCCCACCCTCTGGCCTTCATCCGCTCCTCTCCTGTCTGCCCTGCAGGAGGAGCCCTTTGTCATGTTCCGGAAGTCCGACAGGACCCTGTTTGGGAATGACCGGTTCGAGGGCTACTGCATCGACCTGCTCAAGGAGCTGGCCCACATCCTGGGCTTCTCCTACGAGATCCGGCTGGTGGAGGACGGCAAGTACGGGGCGCAGGACGACAAGGGCCAGTGGAACGGCATGATCAAGGAGCTCATCGACCACGTGAGTGGGGCTGAGTCCCGCGTGCACATCAGGGTGGGGCCTCTGGCAGACGAGGGCCCTGGGGGCAGGAAAGATGGAGTCAAAGGCTGTGACCCGGTGTGAGGTGTGATGAGGAGCTCCCTCTGGTCTGCCTTGTTCTTGTGCCCAACTCCCAGACACGCCCCGCCGTGGAAGCACACACGCACTGGCCCCCATGAACTCAGAGGCCATCCCATCAGACTTTTTGATGAAGTGCCTGCGGTTCCTTTAAGAGCTACCAAAGGATGTCCCAGCCAGGTGGGCAAACTGCCAATGCAAAACACTTCATTCGGCAAACCCTGGGACACTGAGATAGATCCCTCGCTGTCTTGATAACGTTGGGTCCGATGGGCAGGTAGGTGGTCCAGGGAACCAAGGGCTGCAATGAAGGGGTGAGCAGGGCTCCGCTGGGAGGTACCCAGGAGGCAGATTCACTCAGTCTGAGATGGTAGAGCACCCAGGGGAGCAAGGAGCAGAAGCAACACATGGAGCTTTGGAGAGGGGGAGCAGGTGGTGGGACGGTCCTGGGGTTTGGGGGATACTAGGAGGAAGACGAAGAAAACCCACAATTCAGGGACACCACAGGAAGGGAAGTCAGGAGGCCCTGGGTTTGAGTTCTGTTTTCTCATTCATTGGCTGCATAAACTGAACCTCTCCAAGTGGCTTCCTCCTCTGTCGATGGGTGTAATTCCTCCCTCCTCATAAGATTGTTGTGAAGTACTAGGTGCAGGGCCCGGGCCACAGCCAGCCCTCAGCACACACATCACCATGGCTAGGAGCCCAGCTGTGGACCGCTGAGCCTAGGTTCAAGTCCCGGCTTTAACAGCTAGTAGATGAGCATCCAGGTGAGTTCACAAACATCACTGAGCCTCGGTTTCTTCACTTCTAAGATAGAGTACTCAGCCCTGGCCAGTTTGGCCCAGCGGTTAGAGCATCTGTGGACCAGAGAGTCCTGGGTTCGGTTTCCACTAAGGGCGCGTGCCTCGGTTGCAGTTTGTCCCCAGCCCCGGTTGGGGTCGTGCAGGTGGCAACCAGTCGATGTGTCTCTCTCACATCACATCGATGTATCTCTCTCTCTTTCTCCCTCTCTCCTTCCTGCTCTATCTGAAGATAAATGGAAAGATGTCCTCAAGTGAGGATAAAAAAAATAATAATAAAAAGATAAAAATAAATAAAATAAGATAGAGTACTCAGCAACTACCATAGCTCCTCCAGGCGTTGCGGGGATCAATGAGGCACCATTTGTACGGGCTCACCTGGCCCACACACTGCCTGCCTGCCAGCTCAGGGCTCTCCACTCTCCAGGCACATTTTTTGATCAAAGACCTGCTAAGGAAGGCAAGAACCTGATCTGTACTAGGCCCTTCTGTTCCTTCTCTCCTTTATCCTGACAGCTGGGTGAGGTAGGTACTATTGCTGCCACCCCTTATACAGACAAGGCCACTGAGGCAGAGGGAGGTGAAGGCCTAGTAACCTGTCTTAGGAGACCCTCTGCTTCTGAACCCCTGTGCTGTGGCCTCTGCAAAGGCCCAGGGCAGAGAAACGCTCATGCAGTAAGTCTTTGCGACCTGAAAAGTGCCGGCGAAGGGAGTTATTCTCATTTTGCCTCTCAGGCGGGGGCAGGCAGCATCAGGCCCTTCTGTTAGTCTTCCTGCCCCTGTTGGAGGGGGCTGCCACATGGGGTCCTTGGAGGTTGGAGCAGGGAGGACGCTGGAGCTCAGAGCAAGAAGGCTCAAGCAGGGAGTTAGTTTCCTGGGCCCCAGGAAGTCAGGTCCTGGGGAAGGCTGATGGGAGAGGTTAATGTAAAGAACATGAACTCAGCTGGGCTGGATTCCAACGCTGCCACTTACACGCTGTGTGCTCCTGGACAAGTTTCTTAACCTCTCTGTGCCTCAGTTCCCTCTCCTGTAAACTGGGAGTGATAATAGTAGATCCTCCCCCATGAGGCTGCGGTGAAGACTGAGTTCACACGTGTGCATTACAGTCGACACCGTGTCAGTACACGCTCCTATTGTTTTTATTTGTATCATCACAGTTCTTCCTTCGAGGCTGGGGCGGGGCTTTCGGAAGTCCCGTCATGTCCCTTAGTAGATCCTCCCCCATGAGGCTGCGGTGAAGACTGAGTTCACACGTGTGCATTACAGTCGACACCGTGTCAGTACACGCTCCTATTGTTTTTATTTGTATCATCACAGTTCTTCCTTCGAGGCTGGGGCGGGGCTTTCGGAAGTCCCGTCATGTCCCTGAGCTCATTTTCTAATTCAGCGCGAGTAACAATACCTGCCCTGCGTTCTTCCCAGCTGCTTGCGTGGGTCCTCCGAGACGGCTGCTGGGGAAGCAGCTCCTGGCTTGTGGAACCCGACATCAGCGGACAGGAGGGTTGTTGTCACTGTCATTAGTAATAACTGTAATTATTATGGAAATTAGTCAGTAGGCCCCGAGGCACCTGCAGGTACCCGCTCCCCATGCGCTTGTGCGTGGGGCTGTGGAGAGGGGCTCCCTGGTTTGGAGGCCGAGGTGAGCTGGGCTGCAGAGGAAGAGGGGGTCACGGGGAGGGGGAGCCACGTGAACCGAGCAGGGAGGGTGCCAGTCTCATTACCACCATCTCCAGCAGTCAGAGAGCTGTGAAGAGCCTCTTGCGAGGGGGTGGGTCAGAGAAACCCAGCAGCAGCCAGACCTTCTTGAGTGGACCCTCGGCTGGGGAAAGGAGGAGGCCCAGCCGTGGCCTCCGGGCAGCCCAGTCCCATGGAGGCTACAAGCCCTGACCGGACATGCAGGTGACCTTGTTAAACCAGATTCCCTACCGTTGATGAGCCCATTAATCCTAGCTTGGTGCCAATTTTAATATCATCATAACCATTTATTAGTGTCGTCAGATAATTAGTCTTCTCACTCGCTCATAGAAAGCGTGGTAAAGGCTCGGCAATATTATTACTTTCTTATTAGGGATCTGATCGTAGACATAAAAATGATGAATGCTAACTTCGCAAGGATCTGCCCCCAGAGGCCCATTGGCGGCCCTGGGTGGAGCCTCTGACCTGCAGGACTGAAGAAGTCCTTCCCTGACACACTGCTCACCTCTGTCCCAGGCCACATGGCCCTCCAAGGGGCCAGGGTTGTGGAGGAAGATGGGGCACCTGGAGGGCGCACCTCCCTCCTGCTGACACACTCACCTTCCCCCAAGTACCTCCAACTGTGAGAGCAACAAACGCGATTGGGCCGAGCGGTGCTTTCTCCATCCATCACCCCTCTCTCTCTCAAATCATCACTGTCCATTTTGACTGCCTACCCTCTCATTTCCCCTCTCTCGGAAGTCTTCTACTCACATCCATGCCTTTAAATTACCTCCATGTGTTTTAATGACTCTGGGTCCAGCACCGTTTAGCTGACAGTGGGAAAACTCTTCCTCCTCTCTGGCCTCCATCTCCACATCTATGAAATGGGGATGATTACAAAAACACCTCCACCTAGGGCTCATGGGAAGATTCAATGAGATATGGTGCAGAAATGCTTAGCAGAGTGTCTGGCACTCAGTAAATGCTTAGCACATGGGAGCTGTCCCGCTCATCTGCGTTCACTCCAAGGGCAGGGAATGCCGGTGTCGAAGTACGTACTTGAGTGAATGTGATAGCAGTGGGAGACCTGTCTTCTCAGCCATGGACATTCCGGTGGGCCACAGTGGGCCAGGATTTAGACCTCGCCCCTCTGAATCCAAACAGGACCTGACTCACATTGATCAGACTCACAGAGAACTGAGGCACACACCAAGGCATTACCCCCTTACATTACTTCGGTTATCGGCCTTTCCTGATACCTGCCATCCAGAAGTTCTGTCCTGGTGCCAGGTGCCCATGGTCCTTGTAGGGAGGGTGGAGGCAGAGCCCCAAGTGTAGAGAGCCTGAAGCCAAGAGGAAAGTCCTGGCATGGGGCTGGACACACACACAGAGTATTGATGAATGTTGAATTTGCACATGTACTTGCGCACCTTCTCCAGAGACCAAAGGGAAGGTCTGGTGTCAAAGCCACAACCCCATCACCCACTGTGTCTCCTGCCTTCAAACCAGGAATCAGATATGAGTTCTGGCCTGAATGCACTGGTGTCTGTGTTGCCAAGAAAGGATTTGCCAAGCCACCTTCAGGCTGGGCCAATGCACTTTGAAGCAAGGCATGCAGGGAGCTCACCTGCAGGTGGCAGGAGGTGAGATGCTGTCAGCTTGTCCCTGTGTGAGGTTGGTCACAGCCAAAGGTCTGTTATGGAGCATAAGAGAGGTCTGATCCAAGCACCTATGACATGCCAGACCTGGACAGTGACTGGAGATGTGAGCAACCAGGTTTAATTTGGGAATAAACTATGAATCAGCCATATTAAATTTCATTACAAGTTCTATTGGTGCTGCAAAGGGGCATGTGTATAGGGGACTTTGGGAGCATAGAACAGGGAGAAATGACTCAGGCTTCCCTGTGGAAGTGACTCTTGAGCTGAAATTGAAAAATGAGGAAGAGATGCTCAGGGCATGGATAAGGGCACCTCAAGCCTCTTTCCTCATCAGGAGTCCTGCAGCATTGGCAAGACTGGACCTGGGCAGGACCTGGGCAGACACCCATCTTGTGCAGGGAGTGGGGAAGAGGGATTCTTTTAGAGAGGGGAAGGAAGGCTGTGGAGGGTGCACCCCTCACAGTGTGCCTTGAAGCAGGGAAAACGTGCTGGACCGTCCTAAAAGACAGACGCAGGACAGCCCCTGCCAGGACTCAGGAATCAGCCATTCTCCCAGGCCTGGGGAAAACACAGGCTTCATTCCTCAGCATGAGGCGTCTATCAGCTCAGGAGTCCTGTGCGCGAAGCACAGGTAATGACCCCTCAGTCAGCACTTAGGAATTTTCTAGCACTTGTACCCATCTCTTTAGATATGTATTGGCTGTTCCAAGGTTGTCAGTGGCCACAGCGCTGATTGGTAAGTGTGGTGGCTGGCTGGTGGGTCATCAGCAGATACCACCTGTGACTCAGTGTACTCCACCCCCAAAAACTGCTGTGTGGCAGGCCGTGCGGGGGTGCTTGTTGGGTGAGCTCTTCCAAACCGCCAGTGTTCCCATTGATCAAGTTATTCATTTATTCAATAAATGCATGAAGTTAGGTCTCATGCCAGGTTCTGTGGATACAGAGGTGAACGAACAGGCAGACTCCCTCCCCTGAGCCTCAGGATCTGACACTCCAGTGGAGGAAACAGACAATAATCTATGAACATATGAATAGATGCAACTATTCAGCCAGGGTAAGTGTTTCGAGAGAGGAGCATGGCCAGGTAGGAGGGGCACGGGCATCGTCCCTCACTGTCAGGAGTGAGGCTGCCATCAGCCCCGGGTGCCGGCATGTGAATCAGAGGTGTTGGTAGTTGACTGCTCATTGACGTTCATGAATTTTCTAGCAACTATCTCTCTCTACTCAGCTGTGCAGGTTGTTAAGGCTGTTGGTTGTCAGGTTAATGTCCAAGGCCTTTCAAGGGGCACAGTGTTTTCTTAAGGTTGGAGGCTGGGAGTCATTAGCGACCACTCTCGGTGCCTTGCTTTGCCCCCTTATCATCTGTTATGTGCTCAGACATGCTTGCAGGATGACTCTCTTGAACCAATAACGCCCCCATTCATTCAGTCCCCAAATCTGCACCGTGGGTCTGTGATGAGCCAAGCACTGTGCTGGGCACGGGGCATACAATAGTGAAAAGATAATGGCCCGGGCCTTATTCTCATGAGCCTATGGTCCAGTGGGGGAGAAGGACCTGGGGGATCTCTAGTATCTCTAAAAGCACAACTACGGTGAGGGCTAGGGGTGAAAATACCCGGTGCTGTGAGAATAATCACCAGGCAGACCAGACTTTATCTGAGGATTTTGTTTGAGCTGAGATCTAACAGAGAAGTAGCAATTAGCTAGACGATGAGTTGGGGGAAGACGTTCCAGGTGGAGAAAAGTGCACATGCAAAGGTCCTGAGGTGAGAGAGAGCATGGGCTGGAAGGTCTGAAAGAAGCCAGTGGGAAGAGGACGAGGTCGGACTGGAGAGGCCAGCAGGGCTCGATCTATACCTTCCAATACAGTAGCTGCCAGTCACATGAGGTTATTTCCATTTAAACTTAAACTAATTCAAATTATTTCACTTAAAATTAATTAAATAAAAGGATGAACGCAATCCCTCAATTACACAAGCCACGTGTCAATTCTTGAGAGCTGTATGTGACTAGTTACCATATTTATTGGATAGCACAGACGTGAGACATCCCATTGTGGCAGGAATTTCTATTGGACAGCACTGGCCAGATCATGAATGGATCAAAGAACCTATCATAGGAATTTCTTATCCTAAAGGCAGAGGGAAGTCTTGACGAATATTAAGCAGCATTGGAAAAGGGAAAGATTTTAGCTGGAAAAACACCACTTTGGGAAAGGAGTGGAAGGTGAGTTCCGTGGATACTATATACCAGAGGCGTGGGCAGAGGCAGCAGACAGAGCCCCAGGGACAAGCCCTGCATGTGTGGCTGGAGTTAGACTGGTTTTCTTGGGGAGCTATGGAAGCAGAAGCAGAGAGATCTGGCGGGGAGCAGGGGGGAATCAGCATGTTCCTACAGCCATAGGGCTCCCAAGCCCCGCCAGGCGATGTGAAGTACATGCTGGGTAGGCCCAGTGGCAGTCATGGTCAGGAGCCAAAGTCAAGTTCAGGTCTCTGGGAGTGCAACCTCGACTCAGGACAGGGCAGGATGGGCCCGGCCATAAAGCCTGGCTGCGGGCGGTGAAAGGGGCTCCATGCATCCTGTCCGGGGTCTAAGTGGCAGGGGCATGAGTTTCCTAGGGCTTCCGTGACAAATGACCACAAACCGAGAGGTGTAAAACAACAGGAATTTGTTCTCTCTCGGTTCTGGAGGCCAGAATCAGACAAAGTGTCAGCAGGTTTGATACCTTTTGGAGACTGAGGGCAAATCTGTTCCGTGCCTTTCTCCTAGCTGCTGGTGTAGCCGGCAGTCCCCGGAATTCCTTGGATTACAGCTGCATCACTGTAATCTCTGCCTCAGTCATCACATGGCCTTCTTCTCTGTGTGTGTCCTCTCCTCTTCTATAACACCAGTCATTGGATTCAGGGCCCACCCTAATCCAGCATGCCTTCCTCATCACTTGATTACTTCTGCAAAGACCCAATTTCCAAATAAGGTTGCATTCATAGATACCAGGAGTTAGAACTTGAACATGTTTGTTGGGGAGTGGGCACAATTCAACCTACTACATGTGGTTTGCATGGTAAAACATTGGGCTTTGAGGCCATGGTAAACTGAGTCCAAGTATTGGCTCAGCCACTCACCAGCTTGAACACACTTAGCCTGATTGAGCCACAGTACCCTCATCTGGAATGTGGTGAGAACATGTATTGCCTCATGGGGCTGCTGGAAGGATCGCATAAGACAATATGGGTAGCACATTTGGCGATGCTTGGTGTATAAGAAATATTCATGAATAATAGCAGTACTTACTCTTATTACTACAGTAAGTCATAATCTGAGCAAGCATATTCCCTGGAAGATCCCAACCAAGAGACTGAGCACAGAGATGGTGAATCTGGTGGAGACCAAACTTGAGTATCCAAGTAGGCAGGTGCCAACAGGGACACCAGACACAGGTGGCAAGCTGGGGCTTGAGGAACAAAGCTGAGTCCCTATGGAGGACCCCTGTCCTAAGAGAAGGCCAACTAGTGATAAGTGGTCAGAACTGGGACCGTGGTCACAAGTCTTTTTGTAGAATCTGGTGAGAGGTTGCCCAAGTTTCAGTCTGAGGTACAAGGCTAAGGCCCAACCAGCAGCCAAGGCAGTTGGATGCTTAGGGCCAAAATATGGAGCTGGGTCTGGTTTAGCCATTTCTTCCTTCAGTTCTGGTTGGGGATTTAATAGAACAGGTGGGGTCTAGTGGCCTCATGCAAGGATAGAATGGAAGAGGAGAGGCTGGAGACAAGCAGGTCCTGACATTCTTGGTAAGTGAAAAGCGCTTGTGGGGATGAATCAGTGTCCTAGAAGGGCCATCCTGCCTGGTGCAGAGGGTTGGAAAATGTATGGAAAGGTTCTTAGGGAGGTAGGAGGGGTCAATAAATCACCCATAAGACCAATAAATGTGTTAGACAAGCCAGAGGTTTGGGGGGTAGTCAAGGATGTGATTACTATAAATATGAGAGCAAATACCTTGAACCTTCTCTGAGCCTTAGTTTCTCCTCCATTAAAAAAAAAAGTGTTGGAGTAGATATTCTTAAAGTTCTCTTGTCCAGCTCTGACAGCCTATGATTTTATGAATCATCCTCAAAGAAAACTTGCATGAGTGGGAGGAACCTGCCAAGACTGGGCCTTTCATTCTGAGTAATGAACTGAAACAGCAAAGGCTTGACATCTGTTCTGCTCTTTCAAGAGAACTTGGACAAAATAATGCCTTTTTCAGGGAAATCATAAACGACAAAATGTCGCGTGTCTTGCCTACACAAAATTGAAGTGGAGAACTCCAGCATCCTTGTAGCCCAAGGGAGAACACACATCAAAATTCCCCATGAAGAAGGTCAGGTTGACCAGTTGTCTTGCTGCTGTAGGCACAGAATGCCAGAGATGTCCCTGCCTCCTGCCCCATAACGGCAGAAAGTAGAAAGACTGGTGGGGACATTCTGAAAGTTCTGAGTGGGTTTGGGGGAAGAAAGAGGGCCTGTAGCCCTATGGTTGGCTTCCTCATCAATCCTAAAACATTTCTGATAGATGGAACAAGCCTTGGCTATAAACACCTTGATCCCCCCGGTAATAAATGCTCTCATCCTACTTGCCGCCAAAAGCCAAAGGAAGATTTGCCTCCATTGACTTTGAGGTTCTCCCAAGGATCCACTCCAAGCCCCAGAGGCCGTTCCCCAGAGACCAGTTCTAAATGCATTCTGAACAATGATGATAACATGGGGTTCAGAACAGAGCCTCCCAAACAAGCACTATGTTTTGAAGGGACAAGGCTGGGGGAGGCCAACGTCTAGAATCAAAAGCCCATTTCACCCCTGCCATGCCAACATTATAGAGGATCCTAGAACTTCAGGTCTGAAAGGGACCCTCCAGGTTACCCAACCCTGGCTCCCACCCTACTCAGAGTCTATCCTCAGCCCCCAAAAGGGTATCACTCGACAAGAAGCTCCATGAGAGCAGGAGCTGGGTCTCTTGCTCACCGCAGCAGCCCAGACTGGTACACAGTCAATCTTGAGCAAATATGCATTAGTCCCTCTGAACGTTCCCAGACAGTTCTCTCTCTTCTGTTGTTTTCCTGAATGAGAGGGCCCCAGGGAACTGGGGTGGCAGCAACTGCTTGTTTCTTCTTCTCTGCCTTAAGAGCTAAGCAAGTTCCAGTTCATACGTTCAGAAATTTATAAAGGGAAGGTCCCAGTAGAAAATGATCCTTTATAATAGACTCCTCCTCCCTGTCTTTTCTGAGGTTCACTGAACCCTTGTGCTCCAAGTGTCAATAAGTGGGTATGGGGTGCTGTTAGAAGGAGATACATTGGGGTGAGCAATATCACGTTGTGTTCCCCAATGCCCCCAGTCTAGGAAACCTGCAGAGCCATTTAGAAGCTAAGGTGCCACCCGTATCAGTACTCATCTCCTTGAAGTCTGATTTCGACTTGGTTCCTGGTTTTTATTCTAGGATTAGTGGAATCAGATAGTGTTAACAGCTACCATTTAGTAAACGATGTGATTAGTGTGCATTTCCCTCACTGTTGAGCTCTACTCTATATTTCCCAATGCCTATTGGATCTCCTAAATAATGGATGGATGGATGGATGGATGGATGGATGGATGGATGGATGGATGGATGGAGCTGGACCAAGCCAGTGGGTGGCTGCCTAGAAGCATTGCCTTGGGAGGGGGGTCTCAGAAGTAGCCTCCCTAGTCTTAGCAAAAGGGTCTTTAGTGCTGGTCCTTAGGACCCAGCCTCCCTTTCTGTCCTGTCCCATCTAAGGAAGGGAAGTGATAACTTGGTTCATATTCTAATGAGAAAATATCCTCAGGAACCTTTGGGGTGAACTCTCAGAGGGAAACATTATTAATGAACAAAATATTACAGAGGCTGAGATGGGGATTGGAAATTGAGAAATGAAGCAGGACGTCAGCTATAGTCTGACATGTGCTTAAAAACTCACAGGTAACTAAGCAGATAAGACAAAAGGTCACATGGCTGGGATCTTACCATGGATCAGAGCAGACTTCATGGGAGTTTAGAACTGGAGGCTATCAGAAAGGGCTTCTTGGAAGAGGTAGCATGGGCAAAGAATATGGAAGATGATAAAAGGCCACAGGGAGAGGGCGTTCTCAATAGGGCACAGTGTATGCCAAGCATGGATACAGTCAAGAGGAAGCAATTAAATGGGGCCTCAATTAGAAATAGGGCAGTGGGGTATGGCTAGAAAGAAAGCAGTGAAGGGTTAGAGATTTTTAATTAGTGAAAGCTCAGACCCAAGAGATAGATGTGATGCGCTAAGATTTATCAACATATGAACATTCCTAGCCTTCCCTACCGCTCCTTCCTTCCTCTGCCCTCGCAGGAGGGCTATGGATTTGCCTCTTTAGTTCTTCCCTACCTGCTCCCTCCAAGGAAGGTATTATTTCTGCCTAACTGGTTTGGGGAGCTTTTAGGACATATAGAATATCTAGAGTGGGGTAAAACAGTTGAGAAGTGGATGGGAGAGGAAAACATTTAAACAAGAGTTGTTGTGGATTCCATGTCCTCTTCATGATGTTTGAAAGTCACAAATAAAAACAAGAGTCATCTGCCCGGCCGGTGTGGCTCAGCAGTTGGACCGTCGGCCTGTGGTCCGGAAAGACCCAGGTTCTGTTCCCGCTAGGGGCACATACCTCGGTTGCAGTTTTATCCCTGGCCCTGATTGGATCATGCGGGTGGCAACCACCCGATGTGTCCCTTTCACGTCAATGTTTCTCTCTCTCTCTCTCTCTCCCTCCCACCCTATCTGAACAAAATATGGAAAAATGTCCTCAGGTGAGGATAAAAACAAAACAAAAACAACAGTGATCTGCCCGGCTGGTGTGGCTCAGTGGTTGAGCATCGACCCATGCAGCAAGAGGTCACTGGTTCGATACCCAGTCAGGACACATGCCCAGGCTGTGGGCCCGATTCCCAGTGTGGAGCATGCAGGAGGCGGCCAGTTGATGTCCTCCCTCATCGATGTTTCTATCTCTCTCTCCGTCTCTCTGTAAAATCACTAAAGAAAAAAAAAAGTTTAAATAAATGAAAACATGAGTGATCTTTAAATGTCTTTAGGTCACTGAACTGTAACCATTTTGAGACTAGACCACATGGTTACAGCATGTTTATACTGCTGTCCTTTTCCTGAAGGACATGAGCTCTTGGAGAACAGGGGTTAAGTTCATCATTGTCTCCTCAGCACCTTGAGTGTGGCCTGGCCCAGAAGAAGGGTTAGTAAATGTTGAAACTGAAGAGTGGTTAAGTAATCCAGAGCTCAGGCAACTGACTCCACTCCAAAGAGTGTCCTGTCCACTGCTCATCTGAGGCTTTGCTCACAGTCTGTCTGTCTCTCTCTCTCTCTCTCACTGCAGAAGGCGGACCTGGCCGTGGCCCCACTGACCATCACCCATGTCCGCGAGAAGGCCATTGACTTCTCCAAGCCCTTCATGACGCTTGGTGTCAGCATCCTCTATCGCAAGCCCAATGGCACCAACCCCAGCGTCTTCTCCTTCCTCAACCCCCTGTCCCCAGACATCTGGATGTACGTGCTGCTCGCCTACCTGGGTGTCAGCTGTGTCCTCTTTGTCATCGCCAGGTAAGAGCAATGCTATGGCCGGAGCTCTGGGCCGAGGTTGGAGTTTTAGGGAACCAGGCAAGTCCCCACTCAGACCACTGCTATTCATGCTCCTCTCTCCTCTGCAGCTCAGATCCCTTTATATTCCCTGGGGACTACTTCATGGCCCCACGCTTGAATCCCCCAGTCCTTACCTGGTCTGTGTGTACAAGTGAGATGCAGCACTTGCACCCCAGGCCCTGTGAGCAGGCTTAGAGAGGTTAAGTCACTGCCCAGAGCTGTGCCACCTGGACCAGGCACCCAGTACTGCAGACCCAGGTGCATGGGTGGCCCAGCAGGTGGCCTGACGCTTGCAAAAGGACTGTGGTCATCTAATCCACAACAGCAGGGATACCGTGTAGAATCACACACACGCACTCGTGCAGAAACCTACCTGTCTGTAAGGCACGCTAGCAATACCCTAACACATCAGGTTGTTTGAATGAAAGATGCTGGCACATGCTCACGGGAGATGGTAGAAGGAGGTAACTGGGGGCACGTTGAGCTCAGTGTTTACTGAGCACCTAGTGTGTGCCAAGCACCATGCTCTGTCCTTCACAACATCATATTATTGAGTCCTCACAGCCTCCCGTAAAGAGGAGACATCTGAGGCTCAGGAAGGCTCAGTCCTCGCCAAGGCCAGCCTAGCCATAGCGACACAGCCAGTTCTCATGTGAACTCGAGTCACCAGGTGTTTTATCTGTGACCCACATCTCTGGCCACCTGGACATCCGCCCTCTGCCTCTTCCCCCAGTAGGGGACTGCTGGGCCCAGCTCCCATCCCCTACTGGCCAGGCCTTCTGCCCCCTCTCTCCAGGCTCCAGCCCAGCCTCTGCCCTGGTTATTTTTTTCTCTAAATCCTAACAAAGTACGAAGAGAGACTTCTCTGGAGAGGCAATTTGAGATCCAAGGACTTGGTGTTTCAGCCCTTTTTTCTCCTGGATCTTCTTTGAAAACCTTTCCCCCACCCTCCTCCCTTCGCTCCCTCCTCCCACACAGAGAGAGACCAAAGGGAAGGACGGCAGAGATGAAATTGTCCTGCCTCCGAAGCCCTTTGCTGCCCGCCGGCCTGAGGCGCCTGCCTGCAGCTGCCAGAGAGGCCTTCATTAGGCCTCTTGTCTCGAATGGTCTAACAAGCCTTTGAAAGCCAGGAGCCACTCTCTGCTGCTCTCACCATCATTTCAGCAGCTCCAGCAGCCTCCCAGCTCCCCACCCCTGGAAAATAGCTCACGCTTCTCCAGCATCAGTTCTGCGCATGTGATGTGCGTCCCATCCCCCACCCATTCTGGCCTTTCACCAGCTGCTGGCAGCCAAGCCTGCTTTCCCCCACGTCCCTCCCGGCCAGAGAGATAGGGACCCCCTTCCCAAGGTCAGGATGGGGAGACTTTGAGGGAGAGACAGGATTTCTGGAGCAGCTGGAATGACGTGGGACACATGACGAGAGAGGATAGGGGCAAGGGTCCTGGCCACAGAGCCACGAAGAGCATCACAGTACAATTGTCACACTGTGTAGCACTCACATAACACAATTTACATGTGTCTGGTCAAATCATCATGACAGTCTTGTGAGGTGGATAGAATTATCCCCACTTTGCAGAAGTAGAAAACTGAGGCTGAGAAAGGTTAAGTCATTGCCCAAAGTCACAAAACTTTTTCTTTGCAGAGTTAGACTCAAATCATGACCTGTCCAAGTTTAAATCAGGGGTGGCAAACGAAGTTCCTGGAGGGGCCAGGCAGGAAGCATGGGAAAGGCAAGCAGGCTGAGGGGTAGGCAGCAGGTAGTGATAGGGACTGAAGCAAACTGGAGGCACATACCTGGCGAAGGGGCGCACACCTGGAGGCACACACCTGGTGAAAGGGGTGCATACCTGGAGGCACACACCTGGCGAAGAGGCACACACCTGGAGGCACACATCTAGTGAAAGGGGTGCATACCTGGAGGCACACACCTGGCGAAGGGGCACACACCTGGCAAAGGGGCACACACCTGGAGGCACACACCTGGTGAAGAGGCACACACCTGGTGAAGGGTACACACCTAGAGGCACACACCTGGTTAAAAGGTCGATACTCAGCTCCAACAGCTGTGCCGGGCAGGACGCTGTGCCAGTGTTGCACAGTGCGTGATTTTTAGAGAGATTCAGACTTTTATGTGACACCTCGTGGCTTTTATATGTAGCCACGAATTCAATTTTTTACAACACTGTCGGGGTCAAACACAGCACTTCTGTATGGTGCACATGGCCCTCGGTCCCCATCTCCATGTGGCCTCTGTCTTTTGGACCACTCCATGCTGGCTGCTGAAGAGATGGGGTCTGTGAAGGCAGCAGGTCCCCAGATCCACTCCATGGCATCTCTGGCATGACGCAGGGCTTGTCCATCTTGCAAATGGGTCTGGCCTGGCTCGTGCCTGCCTAGCGCCAGGGGTTCAACATTGCTAAGGCCTTTTTCGGCCACCAGGATACCCTGCTTCATGCCACACCAGCCAAGCCAGCCCCTTGGAGACTTCCTCCAGGGTCTCTTCACCTCTGAGTGCTCCGGCTTCCTCCACCCTTCGTTTCTTCAACAGGAACTCCAGCGAAAGGGGCACGCACCTGGGGGCACACACCTGGCAAAGGGGCACACACCTGGAGGCACACACCTGGGTACACCAAGACCCCTCCACCTACCAGGATTCTCTTCCATAGAAGGCAGTGGGGGCTTAAAGTAACAGTTTTTCCCTGTCATACATGCATTTGTATATTCAGAGAAAAAATCTGAACATTTATATAGCACATTGTTCTCTCCAGGCGGTGGGATCCTGGGTACTTTCACTTTCTCACTGTGTTCTTCTGTGTTGTTTGACTGTTTTATGAAGAGTGTATTTGACTTTTTTTTCCCACTTAAAAACTTAAAGGAGTATACAAGAAATTCAAAAATATAAATAAATAAAAATAGTAATAAATAATAGTAAATAAATAAATAATAATACAAATAATTCAAAAGCCCGTTCTCATTTTTTTTTTTTATCCTCACCCGAGGACATTTTTCCATTTTTTGTACAGATAGAGTGGGAGGGAGAGACAGGAAGAGAGAAAGAGAGAAACATCGATGTGAAAGGGACACATCGAGTGGCTGCCACCCGCACGACCAACCAGGGTCAGGGACAAACTGCAACCAAGGTACATGCCCTTAGCGGGAACCGAACCCGGGTCTCTCCGGACCGCAGGCTGATGCTCTAACCGCTGAGCCAAACCGACCAGGGCCCGTTCTCATTTTTAAAAATTCATATAATATGCCTGGCCAAAGTGGCTCAGTTGGCTGAGCATCATTCCCGTACACTGAAAGGTTGCCGGTTCGATTCCCGGTCAGGGCACATACCTGGGTTGCAGGTTTGATTCCCAGTCGGGACATGAACAGAAGGCAGCCAGTTGCCCTGGCCGGTTTGGCTCAGCGGTTAGAGCATCCACCTGCGGTCCGGAGAAGGCAGCCAGTTGATGTTTCTCTCATATTGATCTCTCTCTCTCTCTCTCTAAGCATGTCCTTGGGTGAGGATTAAAAAAATAAAAATCCATATCATACAAATACAGCAAAAGGCGTCCCTAAAATCCCTTCAGCCGCTCTAACTCCCCTCTCTGGAGGAAAACGCTGATATTTTTTAGAATTGGATTCTTCCAGATGCTTCATATGCATTTATATACAAACGTACAAAAAGAAGTAGATAGCTGTGTCTTCGGGAATCTATTTACATAAATGTATCCTATTGTCCTTATTTTTATCGCTTTTTTTTTTTTGACCAAACGTGTTGCAGATCTTTCCCGGCCGGTGGCAGCATCTCGTTCTCGCCGATGAGCTGTGTGATGTTCCACAGTGCAGCCGTGGCCCAGTTCAGCTCATCATCCCTCTATTGAAGGGCATTTCCGTTGTCGCCAGCTTTTTGCTATTACCAACAATGCTTTGATAAACATCCTCGTGTGCTTCTCTTTCACGCTGATGTACTCATGTTTTTTCAGGACAGATAATGAGTCGCAGAATGGCTGGGTTGAAGGGCCTGTGCACTTTTAATTTTAAGGGATATACTGAATTACTTTTATAACCAGCAAAAGCCACTAACAATAAAGAACAAAACAAAACAGTCCTGGTTTCCCATCCCTGCCTCCCCCGCAGAACAATGAGGAGATTGATGCTGAAGTGGTGGGCACACCAGTGTCTGCTGAACCACCCGCTGGTGTGACCCAGATGCCCCTTCCCGCCCATCCCCCTGCAGCTCAGCCTCAGGACTCCCTCTTCTCGCTGCAGGTTCAGCCCTTATGAGTGGTACGACGCTCACCCCTGCAATCCTGGCTCCGAGGTGGTGGAAAACAACTTCACTCTGCTGAACAGCTTCTGGTTCGGAATGGGGTCCCTGATGCAACAAGGTATGTGCCCCCTCCCCAGGGGGAGCCTCCTCGCCCCAGGAGCCCTCTTCTCCCAGGGGGTGGGAGGGGGGTCAGCCTTTATGGAGTCAGCAGTCAGCCCACCCTCCAGGACAGCTCAGACCTGCTGAGCTCTCACAAGGTTGGAGATACCTGGACACCCAGGTGTGTGCACTTGCCCCAGCCCCCCACCCTTCACCACTACTGTTTCTGGGTCAGTGCGGGTTCTAAGGTTAAAGCAGATGAGCTGCCCCCACCATGTTATGCAGGGCTGATCCCCAGCCCCTCCTGCCCCAACTGAGGTGGACATAGAGCATCCTTCTCACTGGGGCCGACTCCACCGATGGCCTCACCGCCATAGAATCTGGCTGAACAGAGGTGGGCTGAGGATGGGAGGCGACTGGAGACAGGGAGGCTGCGTGGGAGGCCACCGCGGGAATGAGCTGATGAGCTCTGAACTGGGATAGTGGCCGTGGCACTAAAGGACAGAGATAGACAGAGAATTTCAGGATGTAGCCAGGACGTGACCCGGTGGCCTGGCTGTGGGGAGCCTGGGCGTAGGAAGGATCATGTCTGAGGTGGGGACCTGAGCCTGAGTGCATCCGCGGTGGGGTGCATGGAAGGGCACCGTGTTCTCAGCTGCTCTTGAGGGAGGGCCTGGCCCTGGGCTGGTGGCCCTCCCTTTGGAAACACGTGCAGCTGCTCCAAACCTCAGAAAGCAGAGCATCCGGTCTGGCTTCAAGGAGTGTGGAGAAAGACACCGTGGGCTGGCGGTGGGCACAGGGAACGGGCCCCAGCCGGGAAGCATCTCCAGGGAGAACATAAGCCCTTTGCTTCTACCTTGCAGTCCAGAGCCTCATATCTCAGGAAATGGAGGAACCCAAATCTCCGCCTGTGTTAGGGTCCCACTAAGGGACAGTGGGTGACAAGGGGTATGGGAGGGAAGAAGGTCCAAAGAAAATGCCCTTGTCCCTCACTCATCTGTGTGCATTTTCAAGGCCCAGCACGTGTCCTGGTCCTTGGTAGACATCCCCCAGCAAATGCTGAATGGCGGACGAATGAGTGAAAGGATGATATTATCCCATCGAGTCCTGAGTGCCCACTACCTGCCAAGCCCTGTGCTGGGCACTTGAATGAAGAAGGATGAGGAAAGATAAATCTGCCCCCACCTGATGAGTTCCCATCCATGACAGAGCCCAAGGTAGAGAAAGGCCTGGGTAGGGGTCCAACAGAGCCTGGAAAAGCTCACCGAGCAAACAACTAAAATAAGTCCTTCTCCTTTTGGGGGGCAGCCCTAGCCCTGGCTTGAAGCAGTCTGGGGGGAGGGGCCAGCAGGTGGGACTGGGTGACTGGCTGGGCGAGGAAGCTGAGGAGCCTTGGTGGGAAGTGACAGGCAGCTCCCAAGGGACGTGCCTCGGTCTGTCCCACTATTAATGAGCGTCCTGCAGCCTCACCTTGCTTCTTTGTCCATCATCTTTGTTCGGTGACAGTTGGGAAAGACCTGGAAGGCCCTCGACGCGGTAATAGCGTCTCCGCTTCCATCTCCTGCTGCTATTCAAAGCACCGGCCCCTTGTGTATTCCCCACGAGGTTTTGATTAGGAGGGAGAAAAATAGTTGTGTATTTGAAAACCTCTCCCTGGAGTGATTTCTTTGAGGGGGAAAATATCATCCATATCAAAGCAGACACTTTTCAGATTGCAGGTCCAAACATTCTGGAAAGTTCAGGAGTCACTTGCTATTTAAATCTCTTGAAAGCCGCCCAGTTAATTACTTCAGTTAGAAGGTTTCATCTAGACTGTGCTCCACACCCAAGGTCGGGAGGAAGAGTTATCTATTTCTGCAAAGAGCTTCAAAAAATGTTGATTTTTCTTCTTCTGCGAAGCACGACACAGCAATCTTGTATTTGTATACCAAATGCATTTCCAACACAATTTCGCCTCAAATTGTATTATCGCAGCAGCACAGTGTTTGTGTGAGGCCGGGGAGAGGAAGGGGGGACGCATCTGGCACAAGGTGCTACAGAGAGTCAGGAGCAGGGTTCACTCAGGAACCCGGGGGCTCTGACTCCCGGTGATCAGAACCTGGGGCCATCCAGGGCTCCATGGAAGGCATCACGGCCCGACGAGCCTGTGACATGCTTTGCACGGCCGTTGTTCTAGAGCAGCAGTTCTTAAGTGTCAGCCTGCATCAGAGTCGCCTGGAGGGCTTGTTAAACCCAGGTTGTGGAGCCCGTCCCCGAAGTCACTGATTCCGTAAGTCCTGGCCTGGGGCCTGAGAGTGGGCATTTCAGCAGGTTCCCAGGTGATGCCAATGCTGCTGGTCCAGGGCCCACACTTTGAGAACCCCTGGTTGAGGGTAAGAGCCTTGGCTTTTGTCAGATGGTCAGTGGACAATGACCCGGAGGGCCTGAGCTGCCCTGGTGTGGACACTGTCGGAGGCCTCTGCCTCTTCCCTTCTCCCAGGGTCTGAACTGATGCCCAAAGCCCTGTCCACACGCATCATCGGTGGCATCTGGTGGTTCTTCACGCTCATCATCATCTCCTCCTACACGGCCAACCTCGCCGCCTTCCTGACCGTGGAGCGCATGGAGTCGCCCATCGACTCTGCCGACGACCTGGCCAAGCAAACCAAAATCGAGTACGGGGCTGTCAAGGATGGGGCCACCATGACCTTCTTCAAGGTGAGACCCTCTCCCTCCCACCGCAGCACCACAAGCTGACCCTTTACTGTCCTTCCCTCAGCACACAGAGCCAAGGGGTCAGAAATCCCCAGGGCTCAGCCCCTCCCTAATGGGGACCAGTTAATCTGGGGGAGTTATGGTAATGTGGCCACCTGGGTTGGTCCCCGCACAGATCCTAGAAGTTTCTATACCTGGGACAAGCAGTGTAAAGGTGCTGTCTTTCCTTAAGTCACCAGAGGAGGTCAGGTGGGAGGTGAGCTGGAGAAGGGGAAGAAGTGAGGCCAGAGCCACAAACAGGCCCAGGACCAGCGGGCCTGCCTCTGGCTTTGCGCCCTGGTGGCGCCCACCTCCACCAGGCTGGGCTGGGCTGGGGGCTGAGCTCTTCACTGCTTAGAGGGACAGGGGCACACCTTCCAAGGAGAAGAGGAGACTTAACACCTGAACAAGAGGTTACAAACACTCCTTCGCAGGTTACACTCTTGGAATGCTCGTGTCCAGATAAAGCCCCTGCCACCTGCTCAGGTTACTGCTCTTCTGGGGGTCGGCTGCTCCTCCTGCCTTGGGAGGTGTTGGCTCAGCTCCCCAGTGTGTTTACACCTTCTGCTAGGGTCACTGAGGGTTGAGGAGACTGCCTGACCCTGAAAACCAGTAGCTGGAGATGTTCTTCTGCAAATGAAAGGGATAATGACAATAGCTACGACCACCGAGAGTTCACAGTGAGCCAGTCACCGTGCTACATGCGTCGTTTCATCTCCGTGACAAACCCTGTGAGTAGGAGCTACAGTGACGTCCACTTTACACATGTGGAAACTGAGGCGTAGAGCCGTTAGGTGGCTTGTCCGAGGACTCACAGCTGAAGAAGCCAGGTGCTGACCCAGGGTTGCCTTCCTCTGAGGCCCATGTTCTAGGCTGGGGTCTCACACCTGGGTGTGCATCCCCGTCACCTGGAAGGCTGGGGCAAACCCAGATCGCTGGGCCACATCTCGGAGTTTCTGGCTCAGTGACCTAGGGAAGGGCCGAGAACGTGCCTTCCTAACAGACTGCCAGGCGATGCTGCAGCTGCTGGTAGAGATCACACCTTGAGGACACTGTCCTGGCTATGTCTCCGAAATGGTCAGGATTTGGGAACTCTGTGGCTATAGGTCCATTAGTCCATTTATTTATTTGCTAGTCAGTTGCTCTCAATCAGCCTGAAAGCCTGGGGTGTGTCCCTTTCCCCTGGGCCAGTGGTTCTCAACCTTCCTGATGTCACGACCCTTTAATACATTTCCTCATGTTGTGGTGACCCCCGGCCATAAAATTATTCTTGTTGCTACTTCATAACTGTAATTTTGCTACTGTTGTGTTTTAGGCAACCCCCGTGAAAGGGTCGTTTGACCCTGAAAAGGGTCGCGACCCACAGGTTGAGAAGCACTGCCCGAGGCCCGGCTCCCAGCCCCAGCCTCGCCTCCTTCCGGGCTCAGCCTCTGAGTGCTGGATTGAGCCTCCAATGGGGTCTGAGTGAGGAGAGAGGGAAGGGGCTGGGTGGGAAAGCCTTCTGCCTCCTGGGAGCCCCACCAGGACTCTGCCCCACCCCTACCTTCCCCTGTCCCTCCTCAAGGGTGGAAGCACCTGCTTAGCAAGGGGGGGGGGCTTTTCTCTTGTCTGTTGTTACTGCCACCGAGAAGCCCCAAACGTGGACTTCCTAAAGGTCACCTCCACCTCCTTCAGAGTGAAGGAAAGAGAAAAGCATAGTCCTGGCTCATTAGGCCCTCTCTGGGACCCTGTGTATGTGTTCATGAGTGTGAGCAGTATGAATGTGTTACATGAATATGTGCATATAGCAGTATATAATCCATGTATGTGTGCACACAAGTATGTATGTGTGCAATTGTGCGGAGAATACATGCATGTCCACCTGTTTAAATGTCCCCCTGGGTGTACCTAAATTAGTGTGAGTGGGGGGATGGGCCTGTGTATGTGTAATAGCTCATGTGTTTGTGGAACGGCTCATGCATGTGTGTGTAATAACTTTAGTGTGTGATGGTCCCTGCACACGTGTGTCTGCATGTGTGTAGTGGTCCGTGCATGCATGTATGTGTGTGCGCGTGCACCTGTGCCTGCTTGCGCCTATCCTCAGGCTGTCGCCAGCCCTTTGACTGTGCCCGAGCATCTCTCATGCATTACTCATGAGCCCATCTCTAAGCAGGGCTCCCGATCAAAGGGAAGCAGCATAAATAAGGCTGGTGCAGGCTCATTGCCGCTGATTGGATGTCCTTGCCTCCCTCCACGTGAAGACACCAGATTGGCTTCCCAGAGCCTAGTCCCAGCTCCCCACTGAGCCTCTGTCCTCAGCATCAAGCAGCACCCCCTGCAGCCTGCTCTGCCTTCACCCACCTTCTTGCAAATGGCACAGTGAGGAGGGCAGGGCAGGGATTCAGAGGCTGCCACCCAGCTGAGACGCTGGGGCTCAAGAGCCCATCCTCACAAGAGCCTTTGGCCAGAAACAGCAACTCCATGTCCCCCTGCAGAACCAAATCCACTCCCTTACTCTCCTAATCACCAATTAATGCCTCTTGAAGTCTGGCCTTCTTGACTCCTGCCTTGATTCCAATGAAGCTCTCCTTGCCCCGGCTCCTTTCCTGGGCAGCGGTGGGACTGCTGTGTGGGCAGAAAGGACCTGAAGGTGGATACGTTCGCGCCACCCCAGACGAGGAGCTGAGAACACACAGCACCCCCAAGAAGATCCCTGGGCAAGCTGACTTCCTCCCCTGCCCCGTTCCCTCCATAGCCATGCCTCCCCACCCCAGACCAGGCCACAGCCTCACCGTCACTTTTCAGTTCGAGCTGGAAGAGAAACCAAGGCCCAGAGGGGCTGGGTGACTGGCCCATGGTCACACAGCAGGTCAGTGGTGGAGCCGGTACATAGGTTAGGTAGTCCGTCAGCACGCGAAGCGCCCTCCCCACACGCACTCCAGGATCCTCTGCGGGAGGGCTGTCCCCTCCCCTGCCCGTGAGTGTAAATGGCAAGGCTGGCACTCACCTGGGACAGGGCTCAGCTCCGGGCGTACCCAAGGGTGTCTAGGAGACACTGGCAAAGGCATCAATAATGGTAACGTTTGTTGAGCCCTCACTAGGTGGCAGGCGACATCCAAGCACTTTACCTGTACAGTAGTCCCTTCTCCACGGGGGATGCGTCCCAAGCCCCCCAGTGGATGTCTAAAACCACAGACAGAACAGACTCCTACATGCACCGTTTTTCATAGGCATACATACAACTTACAGCTTCTCTTTGCCAGCATCTTGCATTCTGGGGCCATTATTAAGTAAAATAAGGGTCATTTGAACACCAGCACTGCGGTACCATGACAGTCAGCGTGATAACTGAGACAGCCCCAGTGACTGACAGTGGGGAGCATGCCACGTGGATGCGCTGGACAAAGGGAGGGCGCACTTCTGCACAGGACAGAGCAGGACAGCTTGAGATTTCATCACCCTACTCAGAATAATGTGCAATTTAAAAAATACGAATTGGTTATTTCCGGAATTTTCCATCTCATATTTTTGGACCCTGGTTGACCGTGGGTAACTGAAACTGCTGATATTCACTCATAACGACGTCAGAAGACAGAGACTATTACTATCACCTCCACGTTGCACATGATGAAAGTAGACTCCGAAAGTCACCGGAGTCAACACTGACTTGCCCAGCAGCAAGCTGGTGAAACACAGAGCTGAGATTCGAACTCAAGCCATCTGGCTCTAGTGCCTGTGCTCTTTGTCACTGCGTCCATGTCACCTCTCTAAGGAGCCAGCCAGTCCAGGAGTCAGCTGAGGAGCAGTGAAGCCACAGTCAGTGGAGCCGGACCCCCAGCCTAGAACAGTTACTAAAATAGTAAAAGGGACAGTCCATCTGATAACCGTGTGTGTGCACGCGCGCGCGTGCATGCCATTGTTGAATTAAAGGATGGAATTGAAAGATGACAGGAGTCGAGTGAAGCAAATGCAGGAAACCGTGTTGAGGAAGGGAGCCAAGCAGGGGGCACCCCCAAATGTCCCAGAGTCCAGGGCAGATGAACTTCAATTCTGTGGTTAGCCTGTGTTTCTGGTTAGGCTGCACACCACCATAAAAAGCTGAGAGTAGCACTCATCCCATTCCTGTCCAAAGACAACGGATGTTGGGCTGTCTCAGGGGAGCGCCAGATCCCTCGCTGCTCCCCCACCCGGCAGCCCCGGAGACGCATGGCTGGAGGCAGCCCCATCGTGCCAACGGAAGCTTCATTCGAAGAGTTGTCAAGGAGCAGCAGACATCACAAACAGCGTCTCCTGTGTTGTCCTCCCTCTGTCTCGGAAGATAAAAATTAATTAGGAGATGAAAAAGGAGCCCTTTGAAAGCACCGATTGGCTGTAAAAATATGTAGGCAAATGTAAGGGGAAGCATTGGGAGAGCAGGTTCTTTGCGGGGAGAGCTGGGCAGCTTTGAAGGGAGAGGATGTCAGAAGACAGCTTCTCCTAAGATTTAGCCCTCGCTGGTGTTGGGTTGGAGGGGGCACATCGTATGTGGGTGGGACTGTGTATGAGGGACAGCCGCTTGGGAAAGGGATGGGCTCTCTGTGTCTCTCAAGCCCGCCCTTTGCACAGCCTTGCCCTGTCCTAGCACCCGAGCCCTGAAGGCACTTGGAGAGGGCGTGCAGGCTACCACCACCCCCTTTCAGCTGCTCAGCACTCTTCTGTGAGCTGGAGGACTTGGGGGCACTCCCCGACCTCAGCTTCCCGTTCCTCCCCCCCCCCCCCCCCCGTCCGCTGGCCTCTCCCATAGTGCCTTAGCCCTGTTTTCAGTCAGTAGTGGGGTTGGAAGACCAAAACGGGGTGACCAGGCAGAGCCCGGTGGGGTGCACCTGGCATAGTCGTCACATCGGTCTTAAAGTCAGACAGACCAGGTCTGAAGTCTTGGGTATTGCCTCTGCTGGGTGACCTTGAGCAGGTCACGTCACTTCTCTGAGCCTGAATTTGCTCATCCGTGTGACATGGACACCGATTCCCACCTGCGGCAATTAGCACGAGGACCCAATGAGCTACCGTGTGTACGGTGGTTAGCCCGGTGGCAGGCACACAGGGACACATAGGCCCAAGGCTCTGTCCTCTGGATGCTGCTGCAGTTGGCTGGCCCCAAAGACTGGGAAGCAGGCTGGACCCTTTCTCCTATTGCCCCATAGTCTCAAAAAGGAGTACATTGGAAAGAGACCAGCCAGTGGACACCCGGAGACTCTCCATGCTTCCGGGCCCTCTGTGGAGGTCATCGGTGCCTCTGGCATAGGATGGCCACCTGCGTCTGCTCAGCGTGAAGCACCTCAGAGCCACCCAGAGGTCCTCAGAACAGAACAGACCCGGAGGCGGCAGAGGAGCAGTGGCAGGTGCAGGGGAGGGCCAGTTACGGAGGGCCTCTCTGTGCCTTGGTTTTCTCATCTAGGAAATGGGTGTAATAACAGCTATTGAGACGATTAAATGGGAGAGATCACCTTCAGAGCTTGGAACTGCACCTGGCCTGGAGTCCACATGCCATAAGCACTAACTATTTTGATTGTTGGTTGTTGAAACCGGTGATACACAGGCCTCTTCAGCCCACAGATAAGATTTTGAGGGCCACACATTGCTTGTATTTTTTCATTAGTTGCCAGCATTTTAAAAGTGGGAGATGTCTGCCTTTAAAAAATTCACATTTTCTTGAAAAATGTGAAAGACGGAGCACCACGAAGCTGGCTCTTCCACAAAGCAACAATTAGCTGGCTCTCTCCAGTTTATCGAAAATCCCGCTCAGCATTCTTGTTACGGTGGCATAACCTACAGCGACTCCGCACTACAGAAATTAGCATCCCCAATCTCTACGTGAGAAAACTGAGCTTAAAGAGAATTAAAGGGTCTTAAAGAGAAATAATGACTTATTTCTCTTTATTGAGCACTTTACTGAGTGCTTCATGGGCCAGACTCTGTGCTGAGCTAACCCCCATTTCACAGATGTGCAAAGTGAGGCTCAGAGATGCGATGTCACTTGCCTGTGGTTGCAGAAGGAGCTGGCCTTTAAAACCAGAGTTCATGCAGTGGAGCCCACCCCTCCCACCACAGCCTCCACCCCTGCCTGCAGCCCTCACCTCCTGACTCCCCCGTCAGGGGCTGCTGCCAGGCTGGAGGGTCAGCCAGTCTGTCCTGGCCAGGCAGGCAGAAGCAGTGGATTTAGGGAGACCTCCTGGTCCCCACAGGAATAAGCCAAGAGACATGATTAACTGCTCAAGTATGGGAATCTAATAAAGCCGAAGACTCCACACCCAGGAATAAGAAAGCCAGTTACTTCGGGAAAGGTCTCCTCTCTAACCTGGAAAATCCCCCCGGTCTCCACGGAATCACATTGCCACTGTCTCCTGCACACGCCCCCCAGGGTTCAGCTCCCTTCGGAATTGATATATATTCATATGTATATATATTCCTACATACATTTTCTTGTAAAGAAATGTTAAATTCTCAAGATTAAGTATCTTCAGTTGGGGAAAATCAATTTACTTCTTTGAGGAGGCTGGAATTGAAAGTCGTGAGCCTGAAACTTACTTTCTTGCCAATTTTACTGATAAAAATGTCTCTTCATCTTGGCACATCTCCCTGTGTGGCTGTTCCAAACAATCCCATTAATTGATTTGGGTGACTGGCCCTGAAGCAATGCTTATTAAGGTTCCCAACAGAGCTGGGACAGGCAGGATGACTCAGGAGCCATAGGTATGTGAGACAGTTCCCCAGGATGGTGACGATAGCTCAGGCCAGTGATAGGAACTCAGGCCTCTGGTGGCCAGGTCCAGGGAGATGGGAGAGAGGCCCGAGGTTCCAGGAGGGATCCTAGATGTATCCCTCCTTGTCTCCAACATGCTAGAGGGAAGCTTTTCGGGGACACGCCCAGAATCACAGAATAAGGACAGAGACCGTGAGTGGATGTGTTTGTGAATGGGGGCCCAAGGTAGAGGACCAGCACAGTGGGTGGCCATTCTTGGGACGCAGACTTCAGACCCTCCACCTAAAGGTGATCAAGGTGGTGAGTTTGACAGAGAGCCTCTTGGAACCAGCATCACGGCCGCTTCCTGCCGTATTCTCGCCTCTCATCTCCACTGGCCCAAGCTCCCTGGGGCCCTCTCCCCTCCTCCTCATTCTGTTCCTTTATCCACTATGGCTTTCACGTGTCTCTCCTTGAAGCCTGTCCCCTCAACATTCCCTCAAGCCCCCAGTGGAAATGACTTCTCCTTTTGTGGTGTAGTTACTGGAAAGAGCGTGTGTCTTGATGCCAGGCAAGCATGTGTACAGAAGGAATGGGGCGTTGGGGGGAGGGTGCAGGGAGGACTTTTCAGAATAAGGAGAAGCTCTTATCATATTCTGATCAGAAGGAGTGGGGCAGGGCTCCCCAGATGGTTCATTGTCAGGTTACTGACACCAGGCTCAAGATTTTACCAATGGCTGACTGTGTGCATGGGAGAGGGAGTGGGTAAGATGGATGAGGTGGAGAGGTGGGTGGATGGTTGGGTGACCAGTAGAGGGGTAAGAGGGTGGGTGGATGGACAGATGGTTGGCTAGATGTATGAATGGATGGATAAATAAGTAAAAGGCTAGGTGGATGGTTGGCTAGTTAGTTGAACAAATTGGTGCATAGATAATGAGTGAGTGAATGGGTGAGAACATGAACATGACGGATAAGGGGATGCTGGACAGACAGACGGATGGACGGACGGACGGATGGATGGGTCGCATGCATGTATCAGAGGTGTAAAAGGAGGCCTGGCGGCCTCATCAACCCCTGGTTCCCAGCTCTGGTAGAAGGAGAATTTGGAAAGCAGGAGAGACTAGGATGGAAAAGAAATTGAACTGCTGAAGTCACTGAAGGAGAATAGTATTTAGTTACCACACCCAGGTGGGTGGAGTATCTGAGGAGCACGTGTATCTGGTAAGCAGGAATGATAGGACTCGGATAATCTGATTAAGGGAATAGTTATCATTGATTATCTGAAAAAGCAACTATGTTTGGGAACAGAAATAGCTTTGTGAGTATGTGTGTGAGAGAGTGTATCAGTTATCTATGGCTGTGTAACAAATTACCCAGAACTTAGTGTAGTAAAACAACATTTATGATCTCACAGCCTGTGGGTCAGGACTCAGCACAGGTGGACAGGGCCCTCTTGACGGGTTGTCTCACAGGCTCCATGCAAGGGGTCAGATAGTGCTGTATCATCCCAGGGCTCGCTTGCTAACTCTCCCACGTGGCTGTTGGCAGGATTCAGTTCTTCTTTGCCTCTTGGACTGAAGTTATCCGTTCTCCACTGACCATTAGCTAGAGGCTGCCCTTCATTGCCGCGTGGGCCTCTCCATGGGGTGACTCATGCATGGCCGCCGGCTTCCATCAGGGCAACAAGCGAGAGCACAAGCAAGATGGTAGTTCAGACCCTGGCTGGTTTTGCTCAGCAGTTAGAGCGTCAGCCCATGGACCAATGAGTCACGGGTATTTCTAATCAAAGGTACATACCCTGGTTGCGGTTTGTCCCCAGCCCTGGTCAAGGTCGTGCAGGAGGCAGCCAGTCGATGTGTCCCTCTCATATCGACGTTTCTCTCTCTTTCCCTCTCGCTTTCTCTCCCTCCCTCTCCCTCTATCTGAAGATAAGTAAAAAAATATCCTTGGGTGAGGATTTAAAAACAAAAAGATGATGGTTCAGTCTCAATAACCTAATCTCCAGCATACATCCTGTAGCTACTGGGAGAAGTTAAAAGTAAGTCTCTATATCCAGCCCACCTGCAGGGGTTGGGGGTTACGCAAGGGCGTGAGTCCCAGGGCTGGGGATCACCGGGGCCATACAGAAACTTCCTGCCACAGAGAACCTGAGCAGGAAAAGCGCCATGAGAAAGGACCTGCGGGATAAGAAGCTGGAGGTAGGGGAATGTCTGGATATCATAAATTATCTGGAAAATAAGAAGTGTTTGGGGAGTCAGAAGAGCTGGAAATTGGGGATGTTTTTAAGGGCAATAGGAGCTGGGGGAGGGGCACTGGGGCTGCAGGAGAAGCTGAGGTGGAGGAATAGCTGGGAGGATGGACTAGCTGGAGAGCACAGAAGGTTTGGAGGTAAGAGAGTAACTAAGGAGGTGGAGTAGCTGGAGAGCAGGAAGAGGGCTGGGTAGGACTAGAGAGGAGCTGGAGCAGCCAGCTTGCTGCTCTGGTGGAAACCATTGAAGCTCTAGGCATCTGAGCCCTTCCAGGCCTTTGACTTCAGGGGCAGATAAATTTGCAGGTGGGGGAGGGGCTGCTTGTCTGTGATGGTGCCCCCAGACCCTGTGCCCAAAGGAGCTATCACTGGTACTGGACAGAATTAGGGTTCAGATAGAAGTCCAAATGGGGTCCTGCCTGCTGCTTTGGGGGCCTTTCTTCCTCCTGGCGTGCCAGGAGCCAGTTTCAGAGGTACACTTTCCTCCCAGCCTCTCCCCACCCCCATTGCCCCGGCTCCTGCAGACAGTTTCTTCCCCATCTCCTGCCCATCCCCAAGCCCTGCGCCAGCCTGTTTGAGCACACCCATGCCATCATGCACACCGGAGCTGGGCTGGGCGCCAGTCAGACAGGCTGACATCACAGACACGCACAGCCAGACCTGGAAACTGCCAGGTGCAAAGGGCCTGCAGAGCCACCTGCTCCCCTGGGATCAGCAGGGCAGGGCCGACCCCTGCTGGAAGCAGGCAGCTGGCAGGCACTAAGTTCCCAAGAAATCGCAGGAAGACCATGCACCCTCGTCTGCCAGCCTCCTCGGCAGCAGGGGACACTGGGTGTCACCTCCTGTCCCGGCCCCAGTGCCCAGCAGCCCACCCACCAGGCCTGGTCTTAGGGGCTGGTTGTATTCATGCAGCAGCATCTAGCCCAGGATGCTCTGGGGATAAGGGGATCGGGGGCCTGCAGACACCTGCTCTGATGGCCCCCCTTCTCGCCCCATTCTGCAATTCTCACCCTGCTTCTCTCTCCCTGTAATGAAGTAGAACAAACAGGAACCCTCACCTTAGACCAAATCTTCCCCTGAGACACAGTCCATGAGAGGGGCCCACTGTGGTTGAAGTGGGGGGGGGGGCAGAACCCACAGAGCTTTGCCTTCAGTGGTTTCTGTGAGGCAGTGTATGCAGTTCAGTGGTTAGGTGCATGGACCCTGGAGCCAGAGGGTCTGGTTTCAAGCCTGGCTTTGCCACTTAGTATCTGAGTGACCTTAGGCAAGTTACTTAGTCACGCCTCAGTTTCCCATCTGTAACATGGGCAAACGCACCTGCCTCCGATGATTGCTGTGACGACTGAATGAATAAAGGCAGTAAAGCACTTAGAACAGGGCCTGCACATGTAATTATTTAATAAATATTAGAGAAAAATTCATATTTTAAAAGTCGTTGCAAAACCACTTGTCCAAGGCAAAGAGCCGAGCATGTCCAGCTCGGTCGGCCTGATTCTGCACCTTGGCTTTATCACTCACCAGCTGTGTGTTTGGGGACCTACCCTCCAGGGCCTTGGTGTCCACATCGGAGCAGTGGGTGGCGTTCCCTTTCTCTGAGGACTGTAGACAGTTCCATGCTCCAGGCCCCGTCAGGCGAGGTCTCTGGTGTGCTCAGTAACTGTCATATCACCCTCCCCTCGGCCCAGAAATCCAAGATCTCCACCTTCGAGAAGATGTGGGCCTTCATGAGCAGCAAGCCCTCGGCACTGGTGAAGAACAACGAGGAGGGCATCCAGAGGGCGCTGACGGCCGACTACGCGCTGCTCATGGAGTCCACCACCATCGAGTACGTCACCCAGAGGAACTGCAACCTCACCCAGATCGGGGGCCTCATCGACTCCAAGGGCTATGGCATCGGCACGCCCATGGGTGAGCGAGAGATGCAGGCGGAGCTTGGGGCTGGGCTGGGCAAGGCCCCACATCTGCTCCCACACAGTCTCCTGCCCCCGCTCCCAGCTCATCCCACGGAGCCCAGAAAGGTGGCATTACCCCAGCCCAGAGATGAAGGGGGAAGCCACATATCTCCGAGGTCAGCCCTGGCCTGAGCAGAGAACTGGGGCAAACCCAGAGGGGGGCAGTTCAGAGGTCATGCCTTCCCTCCCTGGCCTCTCCCCTGAGGAGACCCCAGACACAGTGGTTCACAGGCAAGACTCCCTACCCCAGGTGAGGACCAACCCTTCCTCCCACCCAGATGCCATATACAAACAGAGGCCCCCGTTCATGAGCTTACCAAGAGGGCTGGTGATGGGGGCCGACACCGACCGACCAGGGCCACCCAGGATGGACCGAATGCCTGTGACATCTGTGTCCTCTTCCCAACACAGGCTCCCCGTACCGGGACAAGATCACCATCGCCATCCTGCAGCTGCAGGAGGAGGACAAGCTGCACATCATGAAGGAGAAGTGGTGGCGGGGCAGCGGGTGTCCCGAGGAGGAGAACAAAGAGGCCAGCGCCCTGGGGATCCAGAAGATCGGGGGCATCTTCATCGTCCTGGCCGCCGGGCTGGTGCTGTCGGTGCTGGTGGCCGTGGGCGAGTTTGTGTATAAGCTTCGCAAGACAGCGGAGCGGGAGCAGGTGAGTGAGCCCCACACAGTGCTGCTGCATGGGAAAGGGTGGGGGAGGGGAGAACGGGACTCACACCTCCTAGTGCCAGGCACAAGGTAGTGTCTGGCCCCATCCTCATCATGGTCCACCCTGCCTCCCATCCACCAGGAAGCCCGGCCGGTCCCCCTGCACGGACAGCACACCTCCCCAGCACTGTTGCTCCAGGCCGGGCCAAGCCCATTGTCTCTGGCTGGACCCTGCAACAGCCTCCGGTCTGGCCTTCCTGCCTCCACAGTTCCTCTCGACCACCTGCTCCCTATCCACAGCCAGTGCCCTGCTTAAAACTGAAGTCAAACCATGCCGTTCCCCTGCATAGAACCCTCCAGGGTAATTACTGAAGCTGGGTGGTGGTTATATAGGGGTTCATTATGCTGTTCTCTCTACTTCTGCATATATCTGGAAATTTCCATAATCAAAAGTTTAAAAAAGAAAAGGGTTAAGAGGTCCAACCCAAGTGTTCAGATGGGAGCACCTAGTCTCAACCTGTCTGATTAATTCAAGCGTGGTTGGGCAGTGGTTCTGGGTCCCGGGAGCAAATTAGAATCACAGGGAGAGAGTTTTTTAAGTGCTAATGCCCTGGCCTCACTCCGGGAGACTGTGTTTTAATTGGTCCGTGGCAGAGCCTGGCACTGGTGTCTTAAGAGAGCGTACAGGGTGGTTTCAATGCGCACCTGAGCCGAGAGGGCGGAGCGCCTCCCAGCGCGAGCTCCAGCGATCCAGGGCCGCGCGGAAGGACACTGTAGTTAAGTCGTGTGTACAGGGGCCCATTGGAAACAGGCAACCTTTACATCCATCAGAAATGAAATGGAGCCCTTGATACCCAGCAAGCCTGAGTCAGCAATGCACCCGATGGAAGTGTCCAAGGATATGTGTGGTTTCATTTACAAAAATATTCATTGAAATGTTAACTATCGTATTAAAAAAGAAAAATCAGGAAAAATCCTAAGTGTCCAATAATCAGGAATGGCTAAAAAAAAAAAAAAAAAAACTACAGTACATTAAAAAAAAAAAAAAAAACTCCTTAGGAATTTCCATTATCATTGGAATAAATTCCAAATTCCACAACAAGCCTAGAGGATCTGGTCCTTGCCCACCTCTCTGACTCCCTCCTTCCCACCCCCCTTCTCTGCTCCATACACACTGGCCACCTGTTTAGTCCTTAACTAAAGGACTTCTTGGTATCTTCTGCTCATTCGGTTTCAGCTCGAACGTCATCTCTCAAGTAGCCTTCCCTCCTGTTCCTACTCCCAACCCCTTTCTATCCCATTTCATTGCTTTGTCCTTTTTTTGTTTGTTTCTTGTTTTAATCCTCACCAGAAGATATGTTTTTATTGATTTTTAGAGAGAGGGGAAGGGAGAGAGAGAGAAAGAAACATCAATGAGAGAGAGAAACATTGATTGGTTGCCCCCCATACATGCCCCGACGGGATATTGAACCCACAAACTGGCTATGTGCTCTGACCAGGAATCAAACCCACAACCTTTTGGTGCATGGGATGACGCTCCAACCAACTGAGCCACCTGCCAGAGGTCATTGCTTTATTCTTAATAATAGTTATCACTCTCTGAAATTATTCGTTTACATATTTATTCTCTGTTTCTAGTCCATCATTAGACCGTAAGCTCCCCGAGGCTGGGGCCTTGCCTGTCATTTTCACTGCTGGATGCCAAATGTGCCTGGCACATAGTAAGGGCTCAATACATATGTTCAGAGTGAAGAAAGGGAGGTGAGGGATGATGCTCTGTGTTTAGTGGGTGAACAAGGGGAAGCTTGGAGGTCACACAGCTGGTAAGAGGCAGAGTCAGCACTCAGAGCAGGTCCCATCCCCCTGCACCACACAACCTGAGCACAAGCTGTCCGGGTGCTGATGCCCTGGCCTCACTGGGTAAGTTGAGGCATCAGTGGTCCCTAATGCCTTCCAGACAAGCTGCAGGCAACCTCTGCCATCACATACCTGCAGGTGATGCTGCACTTTGGGTTCATCTCTGGTACTCACAGGGACTTAGGCCAGAGGAGGCCACGGCCACTCAACTGCCCTGCAGGAGCCTACGTCCCAGGTGCCCACCTTGAGAAACACAGGTTGGACTCTTCTGAGTGGGAGCACAGGGACTCTCCCCTTAGCTGGAAGCCCTTCACACATTAATCACGTGTTTCTTGAGCCAGGACTAGCGTTGGGGGCTGGGCTCAGGGGAAGGAAACTGGTTCTTGCTCTCAGAATCTAGTATAGACAAGTTAGGTGAAAATCTCCAACTGTAATGTATATGCCCATCAGAGCCTCGGTGTGTTCATCTGTAAAATGGGAATAAGATAATACTACCTGCCCTACTACCTTAGTGTCCAAACAAGCACACGATGCTCTGTAGGCTGCTACACAAACTGGACATCTTGCAGGGGGCGGAGGGTGGGTAGGATGGAGGGGTGAGAGAGACCTGGTGGCCTTGGCCTTAGCACAGGCTCAGGAGGAAGGGCAGGAGTTGGCTGGAACTGCAGGGCCAGGCCTCACCCACCTGACCTTTCCCTCCCTCCCACCCCAGCGTTCCTTCTGCAGCACCGTGGCCGATGAGATCCGTTTCTCCCTCACCTGCCAGCGTCGAGTCAAGCACAAGCCACAGCCTCCCATGATGGTCAAGACTGACGCTGTCATCAACATGCACACGTTCAATGACCGCCGGCTTCCGGGCAAGGACAGCATGACCTGCAGCACATCACTGGCCCCCGTGTTCCCCTAAGCACTGGTAGGGTGGGGACCGCAGGCCTGGGGGCAGGGCGGAGGAAAGCAAAGGAGGCTGGAAGGAGCGTCCCCTGTCCACACACTAGGCTTGGGGACCAGAGCTGCTGCCTGCCTCTTGGGCCGGGGGCCTCTGCCCTTACCTACCGGGAAACCAGCAGACTCCCAGGTCAGCTGCTTGGGCTTCACTTTCTTCTCGTCCCTTCTATGGGTTCCTAAAGCTGCCAGCCGAGACAGCCAAGGCCAAAGGAAGCACATGCCTCTCTCAGGCCAAACTCACCTGCCCTGCGACTTTTCTCTACCGTCAGAAGTTTCTACGATGGCCCTGCAGAGGCCAAAGAAAATAGGCAACAACTCTTTATTGCCTCTCCTTCCCCATCAGCCCAGGTCTCCTGGGGCTTGATTAGGAGACCAGAGACACAAACCCTGGGCACCCCAGGATGTTCTTGTTTGGCTGCCAGTGGGAGCTGAAGAGGAGGATGGCAACCCCCATGCCTGGGCAGAGGGAAGACTTCATTCCCCAGGCGCTGCTCATGTGCTTCTGAACTCCTGGACTGGCACCACCCATGGCAGCCCCTGTTTGGGCAGAAGTGAAGGCAGAGAGCCCCACAGGGGAAAGAGGATTCGGGGTCTGGGAGAGAGGAGGACGCACAGAGGCCGCCATGTTGAATTCTTCTGGACAGTGCCCAATGGCCCCCACTTCTCTATAAGAGTGGGGGAGGGGTTGGAGCAAATTCTTCACTTTCTGGCCAGAGGAGAGGGGACCCCCTGAATCTCTCAGAAAGGATGCCCAGAGACTCAGCCAATATTTGAAGCCCAAAGGAACAGTGGATTCCATGGAGATCCCACAGGCCTTCAAGTCATTGGATCTTACTTTGCGGTTACCAAGCTGTTTTGAAAACCCTGATGGTGTTAGGGAGCGTGGGCTCCTTGCCGTCCACTCATCAGCAACTCCCCATTCCTGGCCAGTTGGCCTTGAGATCCTTCTGTCATCTTGGAAGAAGAATAGCCTAGATTCAAGTGAAAGTCAAGTCACCCCTCCTCAAAAGAGGGGTGCAGGTCCTACTGCACAGGCTAACTTTGGGGTAGATGGGGAAAACTAGAGGGACCCTGAAAAACTCCCAGCCTCTGGACTTGCCAGTCCTAAATATACCCCCCAAAATAGAAAGCTTTTAGGGGCAGGATATCATGGCTGGTAGCCCCCAAAGGTGGGAAGAGAGAAGCTGCCTCCTGGAGAATTAACCAAAGACCCTGTACGGAGACACAAGGCCATTCCAGCCCCTGGTCTCTCGTTCGGAGCAGCGAGGACCTTGTGGGGCTTGAGGTTCAGCAGAGAAGTAGTAGCAGATGGAGTACCAGTGAGAGAGAGACCAGATGATCTGTAGTTCCAGCTCGATGCAATGGATGTTTGAGAGGTCTGTGACTTTAAGAGTCTGGGAAAAGAATGAGGCATGGAAGGTTTAGGAGCAAAGTGTCCTTACAGAGAATGTGATGGGGCCAGCAGGCTTCAGAGGGCAGTCTTGGAGCAGGAGACGAGGACTGGAGAGGGCCCCGCGGCACCAGCCACCCCCTCCCCCCTCTCTCCTGTTTCTGCTTGAGGAGCCTGGTTAGGGAAGAGCTACATTTAGGTCTCAAGGACCTTCTCAGCTGGGGTGAAGGGTAATCTCTAGCTCCCCCAGGGACTTCCAAAGCAGGAGAGCACAGCGGGCTCATGTAATAAGTATACTGTCCCTCCTGCAAACTGAGCTGCAGGGGCAAAGCAGAGCTGTTCCGACAGGCTGTGGGTGCTGGAGGTGGGAGGAGAGGCCGGACATGCAGCAGCTGACACATGATGATAGGAAAAGCCATGCTATCGTGAGCTTCTGGGTGCAGGAGTATGTGCGCATAGATGTGTATCTGTGTCTTTGCATGTGTGAGTTTTGGGGGCTGGGGAAGAAGGACAGATTTGGACATACACAGAGTCCAGGGCATGCAATAATAGGAGAATCCTTTGGGTTCTGATGTGTGTGTACACGCGTATGCATGTGTATGAATTGGGGATGAGGGAGACAATTCGGGACAAGCAGCAGAGCCCCATACATGTAAAAACAGGAGAAGCCATGTCGTAATGGGGTTCTGGTGAGAATATATATATGCATGCACAATTGTGTGTGTGTGTGTGCATGTGCACACACATGTGCACACATGTGCATTTGTGCACCAAATGGCAGAGAGCAGAGGACAGGATAAAACCTGCAGCATTGCCAAATGTATTAAAGGAGAAGCCATGTCATCAAGGGATCCACGTGTGAGCATGTGCACAGGTGTGTGTGGGCTCCTGTGTGCAGCTTAGAGCGGGAGAGAGGACAGAGCCAGACAGACATGCAGCAAGGTCAGTGCATGTCGTATGTGACAAGCCATGTGGAACTGGAGTTTGTGAGTGCGTATCTGTGTGCTCACACACGTGTTCAAAGGCACACATGTGCCAGCTCACTGCAGGAGCAGAGATGGATAATCAGGAAGGCAGGGAACCAGGGTGTGTTTGCACTTCTGTCACGGGGAGAGAGCTTTCGTCACAAAGACTTGACGAGGTTGTCTGGGCCTAGGCCCCGGGGGACTGGCCGAGTAGGGGCAAAGCACTTCAGGGACTCGCGGCTGGCGACTCCTTTGCTCTAGGCAGAGTGCCCTGTTTCAAGGGGAAATGGCATATTGTTGCAATTTCCAGGTAACAGGATTCTAATGAAAGTATTTGTCCATTTGCTCATATTAACCACTGTCTTTCTTCATCCAATGTAATTTCTTAGCACACGCCCACATCCATGCTCATGTCACACACACGCACACGTGCCTGTGTATGCTCCTGTGTATAACACTCCATGAACATGTCATGCTCTGAGGCTATGCACATAGACAGACTGTGATGAGAGAAGGAAAAGGAAGGGGCCTGGGGTAGGAAGACTTCGCCAAAGGAATGAAGGGTGGTGGGTATCAGAGGGGCAATACAGTGAGAGAAGCCCCCCAAAGGTACTGAAATTATTTGGGAGGCTCCAAAACGAAAATGGGGTGACACGCTGCCTGACCTTCCCTTCCATTCGAGCCTTTTGTCCGATGTGTGGCTAATGTTCAGCTTCTGGCTGATGTCCTGTGTTTGTCTTCGAGACCAGCCCAAGGCTCACAGTGCGGTGGAAACCACTCTGCCCAAGTGTGCCCTGTGTCTCTCCAGGTACTAAATGAAGGTTCTGCTACATCGTGAAGGGTGGGGTGGGAGCAGGTGCCCCCAGCAAGCGGATCATGTGGAATCAGAGTTAGGCCAACCTGCAGGGGTGTGGACTGAGCTACAGCGTGGGCACGCGGGCACGCAGGCACACGGGCGCATGCACAGAGGCACCGAAGTCGGGGCTGGGTGTGGTGGAGAATGGAAAAGCAGGTTTGCATGGAGCAAAAAGTGAGACCTGAGCAGGTTCTATCTAGACTGTCCCTGTCTGACCCCACATGCTGGCCCCGAACAGAAGAGTGCCCCCACCTCCCACCCCCACCTCCCTCCTCACATCATCGATGCCTCCTCTCAACCTGCTCACGTTGGCCCAACTGAGGGGCAGCAGTGAGGAGACACACACCCCACCAAGGCCCTTGGGCTTTGGACATTAAGCCCTCCTTATCTCCCCTCACCTGTGACCCCCTGTCACAGCCAAGACTCTGCCTCAACTAGAGGAGCACCCTGGCTCCCTCCCGGGCAGCGGCAGGGGTCCGGCAGTGGTAGGTGAAGACTCCGGATGGCTAGAAGTCACTCCCCCTCCTTAAGCTCTTAGAGGCGATGTCAGACAGGGCAGCCAGAGCTCCCTCCCTGCCTTCTTTCCCAGGGGGTGCTGTGTGGGGGTCTGCAGCTGTTTCTTCATCGCTCAGCATGAAGCAGATCCCTCCCCGAGCCATCCCCAGCTATATGCACAAACATCTGGGAACAGACCGAACTCTGGCCTGCATCTGGAATGGTCCTGTGTGGAGCGCCATCTGGGAAGAGCCCAGCTCTGGTCAAACAGCTGTATGGACTTAACATCTGGGACTGGCCCAGCCCCCTAGACAGATGCAGAAAAAGAGCCCAACTCTGTAGACAGGTCTCTGGAAAGGACATCTGGAACAGTCTCCCAAGGTGGGTGGACACATCTGGAATGGGCCCAGCTGCTTGCCACGGTGGAGGGCCCTGCCCTCTGTCCCCATGCCGGTTTGAACCAAGCTTTCATTTCAGTCCTGCATTTGCCCTGGAGTTAAAATTTCAGAGCTTGAGGCCATACGTGAAGTCACAAAACTGTTTTTGGTAGAAGGTGAATGTTCTGTACAATATATATATGAATGTAAAAAGATATCTATATATATGCTGTATATATATATACATATATATATGCACAGTGTATATATGACCTGTAGCCTATGTGTATACGCACCCCTCCCCGCACGTCTGCACACAGACTGTACATAACCCAGCCAGTATGGGTGGGGACCAGGTGAGAGAGGGGGGCTACAGCAGCGAAGTCTGGGACAGAAGCCCCCTGGAGCGGGGGCTGCAGAGAGCCCTGCGGGGATGGGGACAGCCCCGCATCCACCAGAGCTGCAGACCCCGAGGAAGGGGCAGAACCCTGGAGGCTGGTGGATGGGCTTGTACAGCAGGCGCCTCCTCGGGAGGGACAGGAGAGGCGGAGGCGCCTTGTCTCCATCTGAGAGTGTCTGCAGCAGGACAGCAGGGCCCGTGACTTGGGAGCAATGTCTTGCCAGTACTCGGCTCCTGAGACCCTCTCGGTACCTGTCTGCACGGTTGTCAGGCAGATGTCAGCTCCCGCCTGGAATACACCCTACAAGGGCTGGAGGGTCGTGGTGGGAAGGCCCCCGCTGCAGACGCTCACACGCGAGGGCACCACTCACAGTCAGGAAAACACTTTTTATTTCAAGACAGTGGCCCCGAGGACATTGCCAGCATGCCAGTATGATGTCCCAGTGCCCTAGTTACTGACCCTGACCCTGCCTTCATTCCCTGCTTTCTAGAACAGACCTCAAGTCACCCCAGTGTGTCTCTACTTGACGGATCAAAACTCCGAGGCTGCCAGGTGCAGGGAAGCAGCTGTGGGCCCGTGATGCCAGTTCAGTGTCTGTCCCACCGCAGACAGCCTCCCCAGCTCCATTTGACCCAGAGGCCAGCTGTCAGTGAGACTGGGGGGCCAGAGATGTGAGCAGGACAGTGACATGGGCGAAAGATGAGAAACCGACGAGGTACTTCCTGTCCTGGCACAGCCCATGCCATCTGTCTGCCTTCTCTCCCCGCAGCATCTGCCCCTTCCAGATCTGTCTGTGCTTTGCCATCTGATCCCTTAGCTAGTGGTCCTGCCCTGTCATGGGTCAGAGCATCTCTGAAGCATGCAGGAGAGAGAGGCCTGGAGTGGGCTGTGGGCAGCGGCCTGCCCTCTGCTTTGGCCCCATGGGTCAGGCTGGTCTGCACTTAACTCTGGGTCTGCCCCAGGGGCCCTGGACAGAGCACATCTGAACCCAGCCCCCTGCGGAGGGCCTGTCACTGTGCTCCAAACCCCCATCCCATCTCTGCCTGGCTGGGCCTCCCATGATGGGAACGTGGGTTCCCAGCCCTTGGGCTGAGCCCCCAGCCAGCACCATGCGAGACCCCTGGCCTGTCCCACCACCCAGACCAGAGTGCCTGGACGCCCCCCGCTCCCATGCGACACGGTTCCCACACACTGGTCTCTGGGCCATTCAGGGGATGCCCTTTGTGGACATGCAGAATTTCTATGAATATAGTTTTTTGTAAACATTTTGTAACAATTTGGGTTTCATAGTAACTGTGTTACTTGCCAATCATTCTAGGCTAATGTAAATAAATTTCCAAACAAATCTGATTATTTTCCTTTTTAAGACACTGTGATATATCAAAGTGCACAGTTTGCTGTATGAAGTAATATGGTTTTAAATTTTAAATAAAGAAATGTTTCTAGAAAACAGGGGCCCCTCGAGGTGTGTTTTCTGCTTCTCTTCCCTCCCTGGAACCAGAAAGTGCTGGTGTGCCATCTTCACCAGGGCTGACTGTGCCCCAGGCCCGAACCTGGGGAAGAGCAGGTGGGTGGCTGCAGCCAGGCTCCTGGTTCCCATCTCAGATACAGAGGTGCAGTGTCTGTCCTTGACGTTGTCTGACCTCTGTCTTCCCTTCTCGTGGGCATGTCCCTCCCCAACTCATCTCCATCCGCAGAGCTACCTTGGGAGTTGCCCTACCCTTATGTGACCCTGTCCCTTTGGCCGCGGTTGGTGAGGATGAGTGGGCCTCTTATCCAAGCGTGGTCAGTCAGAGATCTTGCCTGAGCTTTTTCAAACTGGAAATGAGACAGCTCTAAGTCAGCTACTCTTTGGGAGATGGAAACTGTGCATATCAAAGGGGTTCGAGGTGGGGTATTTCGCAGGAAGGGCTTGAACACAGGTGCTTATAGCATCAGTGAAGAGAAGGGAAGCAAAGCCAAGCTGGGCCTCCAGTGGCTCCCAGCACAACACAGAGCTGACCCAAGGCAGCGGCCACCTCTGAGACTGGTCCTAGAACTGTGACTCCGAAACACACCTCAGAGCTGCAATCCAGGGCTCAGAAAGCCTGGTCAAGAATCTGCTGCCACCGTCGCTGAGCACAATTACTTCTCATCACCCAGGGAGGTGGAGACAGATACTGGAGTGACAAACCTCATGTTCCTGAGACAGAAACAGCCCCACAAGGGGGCAGGAAGATGGCCTATGGCTCACTCTGCCTTCCAAACTCATGCAAACAGATTTCACTGGCAAAGACTCACTTGCATGTAGAACCCTCCATGCTCCCCTATGACATCATCATGATCGTAGCTAAATTGAGTGTTTCCTGTGTGGCAGGTGCTGCGATACCTTCCTGACATGTGTACATCCTCTCACTCTTGTCTCAGACCTGACTCTACTTGACCTTTCGGTCCAGGTGTCCGCCACTGCTAAGTTCCTTTAGAGGGACTATAATGGGACCAGCCTGGGTCGGTTGGTCACCTGTGGTTCAGTCAGCTGTGACCAGAGGGAGTGAAGGGCCGCATAATAAAATCATGGTTCCTGGGTCCCTTGCTGAAGGAAGGTTGGGAAAACTGGAAGGTTCCAGGGAAAGCTCTGTGGGTTGGGCAGATCCCTTACACTCTGTGCCCTCCTTCCCATCCGCTGACAAGGGCCAGGTAAGCCAAGGCAAGGCCTCAGACCCCTGCAGAATGGAGAGAAGTTTGGGACCCAGTGGGCTACAGTGTCTGAAAACTCTGGTCCAAGCTGGAGCCACAGCCCAGGAAGAGGATTTGGGTCCAAGCCAGGTAAGAGGTAGGGAGAGGTCCTGGGTTGAAAACCATCTGTCAGCCACCGAGAGACACAAGTAAGGAACAGTCCCTAGGAGTGAGCACAGTGGGGTTCAGGACAGACTCCAAGACCAGCGGGAAGTGGGGTATATGGACAAGAGAAAAGGAAGAGGCCTGTTAAGAATGAGGTCCACAGTGGGGGTGAAGAAACAGGTAGAGCACCCATTCATTCATCCATCTGTCTATCCGTCCATCCACCCATCCATTCATCTGCCCATTCACTCATCCATCTATTCATTCACCCTTCAGTTCCTCTACCTGTCTACCTATGTATGTCTTCCTATTCACCTAGTGACTCATCAACCAATTCATGTGTTTATCCATCTACCTTCTACCCACCATCCATCCACAGAGTCAAACAAATATTGTGTATATGAGTCCCAGCTCTGCCACCTACCAGGTGTATAACTTTGAATAAGAAATTTCACATCTCTGCACCCCAGTTTCCTCATCTGTAAAATGCATGATTGTGAACACCCCTCACCACCACCTCCTCCTGTAGAGTTGTGAGGGTTAAACAAGAAAAAGCATGGTAAGTACTCAGCACAGGGCTCGGTGTATCATAAGCCAGCAATAAGTGATGGTAATTTTTATTAAGAAAAAAGAGGAAGAGCAGAAGGAGAATTAGGACCTACTATATGCTGAGCCCTCTCTTGAAAAAGAGTGGTGAGCAGTGAAGCAAGACTCCTCCCCCAGGGCTCAGAGCCTGGCCCAGAAGCCCATCTGTGACACACTGGGCTGTGGACTAGGCTCAGCCAGACCTCTCAGGGCAGTAGGGGAGCCCTGATTGTCTCTGGATTGGGCAGAAAAAGGAAAACACCTCCTTGACCCCCCAGCCTCCCTGAGAAGCCCCTGACTCTACCTCTCAAAGCCCATCTCCACTTGAGTGGCCTTCCCAACACTGAGCTCTCCCCCTGCCAAAAGAAGAAAATGAAACCTACATTACCAGGCACGAGTTATCAGCCAAGCGTCACTGTGAGCACTGTATACCCATTTCCCAGAGATTAAACACCGGCCCTCTGAAGTGAGCGCTGTTACATCCCATTCTACAGTCAAGGAGATGAAAGGTCAGAGGCATGAATGGACTTGCCCATTCTGACCGCCACGGGGAGCACCTGTGAGGAGAGAGAAAGCTTCCTACCAAAGCATACGCTAAGTGTGAGGCATCAGGCTTAGTATTTGTGAGGTTCCCTCTGCGCTGTCTGTCAGTTTCCCCTTCTCCCGCCTTAGTCCCCGGCGTCCATCTGGAGGGAGCCAGGAGCAGGAGGAGGCCAGAGCCGGGAATCCTGGGGACACAGGTCGCCACTCCGTGGGCCAGGGCACCCGGCTTCCCTGGGGCCTTGATGGCACTTCCTTGGAAACAGAAGCTGAGTGTTTAAGAAGCATCTGTCATTATGGAAACAAAGTTGCCAGACCATTTTTTCTTTTACTATTTTTATTGCGGTTTCATTATCTTATGCAAATGAGGCCGCTGAGAAAGTCTTTCTGCAGGGTGGCCCATGCTGGGACCAGCTCCATCGAGGGATTTATTGCCCGCCTCGGCCTCCAGACAGCTCCGGGATGAGGAAGCCCTGTAGAGAGGGTTTTCGGAGCAGCCACCCTGCCCTGGAACACCTTGCTTCCTGCCAGACAAGCCCCCAAGTCCTACCTGTGTCCCAGGAGAGTCCTGGTCCTTTATTTCCAAAGATCCGTTCAGCCTGGCTCAGGCTCTGTCCCCAATTCCTCAATAGTTGGAGCCCTTGAAGACTGAGTTGCCAGTACCCAGCAGGCTAGACGAGAAAAGATGGGAAGCCAGAGGGCTTCATCCCACAGGGACCCCTGGGAACAGCATGCAATTCACTGCCCAGTTTCCTGTTCCCGGGAAGAGAGCCAGGTTACCTATTCACTAATCTTTGGTTTAGGCTGGTCCTGAAGGTGGTCAGTCCTGAAGGTGGTCGGTCCCCGGTGCTTCTGGCATGCCACAGGTGGCAAGGTAGGCTCTGGGGCAGGATAGTTTCAGGGAAAGCGATGCAAGGGGTGGCAGTTAGGAAGCTGGGCGTTTTGTGCAGAAGCAATAGGTCAGAAGATAGATGCAAGACACTAACAGCTACGAACAGCCTGGAGCTCAGAGAGACTGTCCGCATAACTTGCCCAAGCTCCAGTGAGTGAGTGACTCAGTCTCCTGGCCCTCTGGTCCTCCCTCACAGGAGGGCTCCCCGCCTTCCTGCCCAGGCCTCCCCAGAGCTCCTTCCAGCAGCTCGGCCTCGCTGACAGCCCCACAGTCCCCGCCCGCTCCAGGCTCTCCCGGGCATTGTCTCCCAGTGTGAGATGTGTGTTGGTGGAGCACACGCTCTCCCGAGTCCAACAGCTTCCAGACGTGGGGAGCGTCTCCTCCAAGAGGCTGCCAGCCTCTGTCCCTCCGGCCTACATCCTTTGCTTTTAGTTTGCAGTGAGAATCAGTCCTCCTCCCTCCTCCCCAACTCAGCGCAAGTCACCAGGGCTTCTCCAAACTCTGTGTTTGGTAAGAGCTTCTGCCCCACACAGGGACTTTCCTTCTGGGGAAGTCGGACTCTGCCCACATTTCCCAAGGGCTGGGCAGTGGTGAGACAAAAGAGGTGGGAAACCAGGCGTTTCCCAGCCCGCCTCACTGATGGGTGAGGATGAGGTCACAAGAGTTCCCATAACCCAAATGTCAACCCAGGTCTGTTCCCTCTGCATGTCCCTGACTTCCAGCCCCTGCAAAGTCCAAGGGACAGACACCCTCTGCCCTCAGAGTGGCCCTCTCATCTGATGATCAAAAGTTTGAGAGCTTTTCGTGCTTGGTTCTTTCTTTTCCAGGAGAAGTTGTCAATAATAATAATAATAACAATATGATGATGATGATGATGATGATGATGATGATATGCTCCAGCTAGATAGATGAGTGACAACCCCAGGCCTGACAGTGTGCCTCGCACTTTGTATACCTCATCTCACAGAATCCCTACCATAACCCTATGAGCTCAGGGAGATCATCCCCATTTTACAGATGTAGAAACTGAGGCTAAGAGAAGTAGAACAACTCTCCTACAACCATCCAGGGAAGTATCAGAAGGAGGCCTCCAGGCTGACACCTCCGTTTCATAGGTTTGATAAATGAGTGAATGAGTAAGTGAATGAGTGAATGGGAAAACAGTCAATAATCAATGTTGTTTCCAGACACTGGGGAATTTCTATGTTTATAGAAAAAAAAATCCAAACTTGATTGGGCCAAAAATGAGAATTACTAATTACAGTCGCTTGCAGGAACAACCTACCATTTATGCCTAATTGTAGTGCAGTCCAATAACAATTATGCACATCTATAAATGTGTCAAATTAACTTGGTTGTAAGTTTTATTTGATTGCAACACGTAACCCTGTTTGTGGTTGCTCAGACTTGGGAGGCTATGGCCCTTCCGCCCGGTTCCCGCGGTTCCTTCCAGAAAGAGGGAGGACGTTGGTGCCGGAAGGGAAGTGGGAGAGTAAAGAACATCTCTCTCCTCCACCACAGCGCCTCTGCCCTGGCAAGCTTGGAGAAAGCAGTTTGGCAGGGGGTCTATGCAGGGCACGCAACGTCACAAGCCCCCCTTCCTGTCCTCAGTGCCAAAGGCAGCTTCCGAATTAGAACATCCATAACCCTCAACATCTGCTCCAAGAGAATTCAGCTGCTCTAAGATGGAGAAGTCCATTAACTTTATTGCACAAAACGTCGGACGTGCTTTTAGACAGAGGATCACTGCCAAGTGAGATAAACTGCAGAGACCTGCCAGAGAGACAGACCAGAACGTCCTGCAGTCCCCAGCTGGGTCCTCGGGACTCCCTCCTCTCCCTGCCTAATGCCCTGAGTGGCACTGTGTCATCTTGGGAGGCTGGAGGTGAGGCATTTCAAATACAGGTGCAGCCTAAGCATCCTGGCCCTTGTCACGCAAGCCCGCAGCCTGCTGAATGTCAGCGCCAGACAGGCACCATCTGACTCCCAGAATGCATCAGGATTCCCACCCGGAGTCGGGCAGCTCGTTCCTACATCAGCAGGAGTTGGATTAGCTGGTGTCACCAGAAGCAGTGGAGCGAGGCGGCAACGAGCAGGCTTTGGAATCGGATATTTCTGGGACTGAATCTCCAGCTTTACTACTTAGGTGTCACTGTGCGACCTTGCAAAAGTGACTTAATGTCCTGGGGCGATTCTATAAACTGGACCGAGTAACACCTCCTCTAGGCAGGTGCAGGGAGAGGATGCTGGAGAGGAGATGACGCCGGAATCTTCAGCACGGTCCCTGACAGCGAGGGCTCTGTAAATGAGGGCACCCCTTCCCAGTCTCCGTGTGGAGGAGAGGAGACGAAACCCACGCGGCGTACGAGGGAGAGTAAACAACAGTTCGGAAATCAGAGAGCCCTGGGTTCTCACCTCAACCTTATTGTGTGCCTTGGTCTCCCGGGCCCTCAGTTTCTCATCTCTGAAATGGGGTTGATAGTCCCTGTTCTCAGGAGAATCAAGAAGACATGGACAGGCTTTGAGGCCACTAAAGGGACGCTCAGATGGGCAGCATTATTGCTCCTGTCACTTTGGTTGTCAACCTAATGTCTAGTGTTCCCTGGGACATGCCAGGCCCAAGGCTGGCGGCTGGCTGGGCCCTCCCCAGCCCCCCAGCCTGGCATTCGCCTCTGCCTCAGCTCACCCCATACCACAGCCCTGCCACCTCGTCCTGGACATCCCAGATCCCCACAGGGAGCAGCCGCCGGCCTCCCAGGCTTCATGAATATCTCACCAAGTGGGCCTCCTGGGTGTCCTTTCTCAGACCCCGATTCTTCGTAATCTGAATAATTAGCAGGAAAGGTTCGAGGGGGAGGCAGCAGTCACAGCGTGGACCCCAGTGATTTCCGAGCCTCGGGGAGAGCCCAGTTTCGCTCCAGTCCTGGTGCTGTAAATTCCCATCAAGCTAAGAAAATATAGTGCAATTTAGAAACACTGATACGGCAATAAAACACAGATCTCCAGCAAATGGAATTCGGCAACATCTAAAAATGGAGCCATACATTACTCTGCTTGCTAACTGCCTCCGGGGACGTGATGCTGGGAGAAGTTGGGGAGCTTTATGTTCAAGTTGATCTTTCTTTTCAGGATGAAGGCAGGGCCACCCACAGCTGGGCCCCAGGTGGCCTCTAGGCCTCCTCCGTGGGTCCAGAGACGAGCCCAAGACAGCGCCCCAGCCAGAAAGTACCCGTGGCCTGAGCTCTGTGGTCCAGGGGCTGCTGGAGGAAGCATTCACCAAAGAGTAGGAAAGGAGGGAGGGAGGAAGGAGGGCACAGTTGCTGTGTGCCAGTCAGTCCTCCCAAGTGACCTTCAAGCAAAATGTGATGTCCTTATTTTATCAGATGAAGAAACTGACAATCGGAAGGAAAGAGACTTGTTCAAGGTCACTCAGGGGCAAGTGGTAAAAGCTGGTGGGAACCCTTTCCATCTGCCTCTTGCTATTCTACATGCTGTCTTATCCCCAGCTCAGAAGTCAGCCTTTACTCTACAGACACTAAAACTGAGCCAAACACCCACTGCCCACTGCCCTCCGAGAGTGTGCACAGGCCCGCAGTGCACAGGTGTGTTTATCACTGCTGACCAGGGACATGAGCTGCACGCTCTAACTTGAGAAGCAGGAATAGGCACACTGACACAGTCCCCTGCCTCCCAAGCAGAAGGAAGGCCAGGGTGCCCTTGGGAAGGACTGATGAGTAGAGGGCAAAGCCATAGCCCCCAGTAAACCCAACACACCTCCACGTCTCCTAGCAGAGGCCAAGGGGGTTCCATCTGCTCGCTCTGGCCTGGAGCACACCCTTGTCCCTCCCATCAGCACACTGTCCCCTCTAATCAGACCAGCCTGCTCGCTGAACCCATTTCATCACACACACACACACACACACACACACACACACACACACACCTCATTTCAACCCCCAGACTATTGACTGGCCAGTTCCTCCCCCAGACTGTAAACTCCATGGGAGCAGAAGCTGGTGTGCTTGTAGCCCGTGGCTGACTCCACTCAGGAACTCCAGCATGCTGGGGACTCTGCAGGCAGCTCTCATACCCCCCTGGGTCCTACCACACACCATGTGCCTGGAGCCCAATAAGAATAGAACAACTGCCCTGGCCAGTTTTGCTCAGCGGTTAGAGTGTCGACCTGCAGTCCAGAGAAACCCAGGTTCGGTTCCCGTTAAGGGCGCGTACCTCAGTTGCAGTTTGTCCCCGGCCCTGGTTGGGTCGTGCGGGTGGCAGACACTTGATGTGTCCCTTTCACGTCGATGTTACCTTCTCTCTCTCTCTTCCTCTCTCTCCTGCTCTGTCTGAACAAAAAATGGAAAAATGTCCTCGGGTGAGGGAAAAAAAGAACAGAACAACTAAGGAGGCCTCTCAGGAATCTGCGTGCTAAGAATCTCAGCTCCGGAACCAGATAGAGCTAGGCTTGCCTTCCAGCCCTGCCACCTGCTAGCTGTATGATAACTTGTAGAATTGACTTAATCCCTCTACGCCTCAATTTCTTCATCTGTCATATGCAGTTCATCAAAGGCCCTGCCTGGAAGGGGAGCTGCAAGGATTTGGTAAGATGATACATGTAATACACTCACCACGATACTTGGCACACAGTAGGTGAGCAATGAACTGTTAGTCAGGATAGGCTAGGCTAGGGTATGCCGCAACAACAGGCAGCCCCAACGTCTTGGTGGCTTAGCATACCATGTTTGTCTCCATACATTTATTTCCCTGTGGGTCTGGTAGGTGTCTGGGACAGCCGTCCTCCATTGTGAAAATTGGAGATTCAGGGTACTTCAATCCTGTGGCTCCACCAACTCCACACAAGGCCTTCTCTGTAATTCGTCGACGAAGGAATAAATGGACTGAAAAATCGTACATGTGCTTTTCAGTGCCTCCGCCTAAAAGTGACCCACATTCCTGCCACTCACGTTTCATAGGCTAAAACCAGGCACACGACTCTGCCTAACTGCAGAGGGGGAGTCTCCCATGTACCCGGAATGTTGAAAGGAACGGAATATTGTTGAGCACGGTAACACCTTCCACCATCCTGAAGTCATTCTCCCTTTTCTGCACCCATATCAGTTTTTTGCCTTGACCCAGAGCCAGCCCACACTCTGCCTGAGATTTTTACAGCCTCTCCTTCATTTCTGTCCTGTGTCCTGCAAGCCACCCTGCTGCCCCTGTGGCTGAAGTCGCGCCGTGGCTCAGGGGAGCTGTTCTTGCAGAGGATGGGCTATTTGAAGCCGTCCCCACCCTCTCCTCTGGCCCCTTTCTGCAGACTGAAGAGCCCTCGTCAATTTGTTGACAGCACAGAATTCAGGCCTCCAGCATCTGATTACAGTTGCGGCTCTGACTGTCAGGGATAAATGTCTGTTGTCTTTAGGAAGATCTACGTTGATGGAAGTGTCAGCGAAGACAGTGGTGGCAACCCGGATCCCTCCCCAGTGAGATGTCTGTCATTTGTGGGCAAGTCAGATATTTCCAGCTCCTGGCAGAACTCAGGCCCCTGGAGATACTGGAGGTAGGACCAGGGGCAGATATGGGGTGCAGAAAGAGCAGGGGACCAGAAACTAGGAATGAGTGCCTTCTGTGAGTGAGCATGGCGTCCGAACTGGAGCCAGCACCTCGGAGGGGACACTATTTAGAAGACGCTAAGCAGCGGGGCTACAGGAGACAATGAAGGGCCACCAGAGTGGAATCCGGCAAGCCCAATAATCAGAGGGACCAGAACACAGTGCCAGTATGGTCTCTGATCATTTGATTTGAATCCTGGTTCTACCATCCAACCGCTGTGTGACCTTGGAGTCATTGCTCAACCTCTCTGAGCCTCCTCGGTAAACACATCCTCAGAAGCCCTGCCTTGTGAGTTTCTTATACAAGTGCAGTAAGATGGATGTGAAGTATTCCGTACAGGGCTTGGCCAGCAGCAAGGCCTCAATCGGGAGTAAGGGGAAGCCTGAGAGGGCGGCAGTAACCCATGGTGGAGAGGCTGGGCCACTGTAGCAATCAAAGGAGGTCCCCCACCCAGGTCACCTTCTCGGGGACGATGCGCTCATTCCTCTGCTTCTGTGAGTGTTGGCTGTTAATGGCTCCCACCTGTCCTCTTCTCAGCTACTTCCTCATCCATGAGGTTACATTTCCCACTTCCCAGCACCTGGGGTAGCTCACAGCCAGTGACTTCCACTGTGGACAGACGAAAGGCCTCCTCGTTTCCCTAACACAGGACCAACCTGGCTGCCCTGGCTGTGCTCCAGAGCTCGGCAGTGGACCAGCCTGAAGCTAGCTCCGGCTGGGACCACGGACTTGCCCCTGCCTTCTGCTGCGTCCTCACTCCCCTTCCCCGAGAAGCAATCAAGTCCCCATCTCAGCCTCTGCTTCTAGAGAATCTGACCAAGACACACACCAAGCAAGAGTCCGAGAAACAAGGTCTAAGGTCCTGGGGTGGCCTGGAGCCGGCCATGATCCAGGGCTAGTCCAGGCCGAATGGCCAGACAGGCCTCATCCCCAGACCCTGAGCTCTGTGCCTGCAGATGGGGGGCCTGGCCCAGAACTGGGGTGGGTCGGGCATTCGGTATGAGCTTCAGGGAGAGAGCGAGGCAATGCGACAAGAAGAAACTCACAACACTTCCTATTTCTCTATTTATTGCTCCATTCATTGATGCCTCAGCCCCACATACTTAAACAGGATTCGAGTAGCTTAAAACTAAATGCACTTGAAAGGGAATGGTTGTAAAAGCAAAACAGCACAAAAACCGTGTCAAAGGAGCGAAATATTTGTATTTCCGTGGAGGCTTACTGGGATAATGAAGGGAGAGCTTCTTACTTAGATCGTCAGGGAAGCAGGAAATCAGAGAGAGGGCCCCTGAGGAGTCAACAGCGCCCTCAATTCCCTTGAAGGTTCCTCCTGGAGTTCTAGGTCCCTCTCGGCCATCCTCCCCGTCTAACCCCAGAACTATGGCCCCTGCCTGTAACAGGGGAGGCGAAGGACCCAGGCACTTTGCAGGCCCCGAGGGAAGTCCCTCTGCTGTCCAGACACTCAGTGCACCCCTCTGCCAAATGACATGGTCGAGACTGAAGATCTCGGGGGTCTCGCTGGCTCTACCACCCAAGGACCCCATCTAGAAAAGTCAGCGGCCAGCAGCTCCCGGGGCCTCTGGCAGGCGGTGTGCGAACTGTGCCTTCCCAGACCTGGGGTGAGAGGCGTGAGCACCAGGAGACGCTGAGGGCCCTGGAGTGAGTCGGGACTGATGGACAAGGCAAGGGGGCGGGAGCAGGCTCCAGCGGAACCGGAGATGAAGAAAGTACAGGAGAGGAGGGTCCAGGCAGGAGAAGGAAGGGGAAACCTGCAATCAGAAGACGAACAGCTGAGGAGCCGGGTTACACTGGGAAAGTCTGGCCTGAGCTGGGGTTACAGCCAAGAGTGAGAAGCAGACCAAATAGACCACCTTGGGCTGAGGGTCCTACGGCAGGTGGAAGAGGACATGGGGCCCCGGGCCAGGGGTTTCCTGGGATTCAGGCTCTTCGAGGTCACTCAGCAGGAAGCAGGCACTGTGCTAAGCTCGATGTGCCTTCTCCCATTCAGTCCTCCCAGGCCCTCAAGAGGGATCCCATCACTAGCTCCATCCTAGAGGTGAGGCAAGAGTTAGGAGGCTGGCTCAAGGTCACCCAGCTGGCAGGAGTCAGAGTTGGGTTATGCCCGGGGTTACTTCTGGCTCCAAACCAGTGCTCTGCACCCTGCCTCACTGAGCCCTCAGCCCGACGCCAGCTCCCAGGCCTGGCAGGGCCCAAAGGCGGCTGGGCCCTGCTTCGTGATCTCACCCAGTTTAGATACCATATTTGCATTCTAATTTGCTGTCGGGAGCTAAACCCTTCACCGTAAGGACCTGAATGGGGAATGTAAGGCCCTGGATCAGGACTGGGGTGGGGGAAGAACTGGTATCCACAGGTATCAGCGAGTCAGCAGGAGCCCTATCTGCTCTGGAACCCGGCTCCCACCCACCTCGAGAGCTCTCCCCAAGCACGTGCATCTCCAGGAGCAACGAGTCTGCCTCTGCGTCTCAGGGCAGCCATCACACTGGCCACAAGTGCTCCTCGGGCCCTGCTGGCAAAGGGGAGACACGCGCTGTCCGTGCCGTTTAGAACGCACGTCTGAGAAGTGCAGAGGCAGCAGGAGCGTGCAGAACGGGCTGGGCGCGAGGGTTAGTGGCTGGCTCCCGCCAGTCTGCAGGCAGCCCTGCTCCACGGTGCTCAGAGCAAACAGCATTTCACAGGAGCGGGGTCCGGGCGCACAGCGCCCTTGAACGGAAACCCAGAGGAGGCCAGGGGAGACGGCGGCTGTTCTCTGGGGATGGCACCTTCCAGGCAAGGTGAGCAGGGTCCCTGAGGACCCAGAGACACCAGGGGCCAGCCCCCTGACCCCCTGGCACTTCAAGAGCCCCAGAGAAATTCCAGTCACCAAGATGCCAGGCCATGCAGTTGGTACCGTCATTATCCTCTTTCTACAGAGGGAAACTGAGGCTCAAATGAGAGAAAATAGTTCAGGGTGCAGTTAAGAATGCGGGGCTCTGGCCCACACTGGTTGGTTCAAATCCCGGCTCTCCCACCTTCCGGCTATGTGTCCCTGGGCAAGTCCTTGACCTCACTGAACCTCAATGTTCTCACCGGTAATATGAGAGAAATAATACTACTTTTCCCAGTGGTCACTTGGGAATTAGATGAAAAATGTAACTGATATCTCAGACCCATAAATCCTGATATACAGGAGCTTTGGCTATTATTAGATTATTCAGGTCAATTCAGTTCAATATTTATTGACTACTTGGTTGAATTTATTAATGTATATACAGTCTATAATAAACCAATTATTTTCTCCTGGTTGGCGGTAATGCCAAATGTTTCCCTCTTGGGCCACTTGTTCTGCTATTACATGGATGTGGCTACTGGACTATAAAACCCTGCAGAGCAGGGCCACCCCGAAGCCACCTCCCCTCCACCCGTCCCTCGCTCCATCCTGGGAGAAAGGACTGAGAACCGTTCACACAAGGCTCTTCCGCACTGGACCGTGGGCACTTGCGAGAGGGCCAAGTGGGGGAGGTCCGAGCTCAGGAGGTCAGCACACAGAGACCAGATGTTGGGGTGAGAAGTTGTGGAGAGCAGGGCAGGTCAGAGTTGGGACGTGAGCCCCAGGAGGTAGCAATTAGCCGTGAGTTTTGGGAGGTCAGGGAGGGAAGTCAGAGAGGAGACTCAAGGATCAGAGATCACAGGTGACCTGAGAGGGCCGGACTGGAGGTGAGCGGGGTGGGAGGGTGCTCCAGCGGGATTCCTTGAGGGCTGCTGTTGGAGGTGAGACTGGTAGAGCAGGCTCCAGAGGTCAGAGGGCGAGGTGAGAGGTCAAGCATGTATCTTAGAGCTGTGTTAGTTTCCTATTGCTGCTATCAAAATGACCACAAATTAACGACTCAAAAACAATACACATTTACTCTCTTACGGTTCTGGAGGCCAGAGTCTGAAATCAGCTTCATGGGTCTGAAGTCAAGGGGTCAGCAGGGCAAATTATTCCCTTGCCCCTTCCAGCCTCCAGAGGCCCCTCCATCCTCAGTGCCAGCAGCTTAGAGGCTTCAAATTCCTTCGCTCCTTCCTTTCTTCCTTCCCTCCGCCTTCTTTGCTTGCCTTAAAACAATACATGCATTAAACAAACATTGACATCTAGGTAAGGAGAAATGAGGGCAGAAAATTTCAGAGCATGGGATCAGGATAGAAACAAACCATAAATAACTAGAAGGAATTTGGCTCCAGGCCAAAGCGGAGGGACATGGGATCTGTCACTGGATTTGGGGTCCACGGGATAAAAGCAAACAGGTTGCACGCGTGTCCTTGGTGTAGAAACCACAGAGCCATCTGAATGCCTTCAACAACAGCCTAAAAATCTCCCACCCTAAAATCCCTGCCCCGGGACGGGTGGTACCCCCCGGGCCTGCAGCCTGACGCCTTGGCAGACAGAGGGCAGGGATTCAGACCTGGGGCCCCGGCCAGAGGGGCCTGAGCCAGCAAGGACAGCTTCCCTCCCTGGCCCTTCAGTGGGGCCAGCAGACCAGGCCAGCGCCTGTCATCCAGGGCAGTCACGGTCCTGCCCCTGCAGACCTACTGAGAATCAGAGCGGGGACAGGGAAAGGAAGGCACATTTACTGTGCTCCTACTGTGTGCCGGGAACTTGTATCACCTCTTTGGACCTCCCAACAACACTTTCCCACGTAGGTCTTTGCTGCCCTCTCTGCGTAGAATATTCTTCCTCTTATTTCCCGTTAAACAACTCACCTCCTTTGGGCTCAGCTTCCCTGCTGTTTCCTCCTTAGAGGTCCCCCTGACCACCTCTGCATCATGCTCCCGGTCATTCTCTCTCACAACCATTCTCTTTTCCTTCATAGCACAGTTGCAATTTATGAGGCTTTATGAATGGTTTTTAAGTATGCTTGTCTGCCTTTTCTTTTGTGCTCTGTTCTTTTGTGTGTCTGCGGCATTTATGACAGTGTCTGGCACCTAGTAGGTGCTTAGTAAATACTCGTTGCAGGGGTAAAGGATATTTCTGCTCATCTGAAGTGTCTCAGGGGAAGTAGGTAACTTACTCAAGGTCACATAGCAAGGAGGAGCTGGAGCCAGGATTTCAGCCCAGATTGTCTGGCTCCAAAGTGCACTGTCTTCCTGTAGCATCAGCTGCCCTGAAGGGAGCAGACCTCAGCCAGGGATGTGCAGGTAGGGACAGAGAGGGAGAAGCCTCGTGCAGTTCCTGGCCGTCTCTGGCAGCTCCGGGCAGTACGGGGTAGAGCTGTTTCGTTTTAAATCAGACCAGCCACAGGAATCAAGGGATTCCCTTGCATTGCAAGGGACATTTCCTGCCACCTGTTATTCATAAATTCTAGAAACATTTATTGAGCGCTGAGCGCTGAGCTCGGTGGCAAGGACCCAACAGTGAGCAGGCGGGAGGTGGCCCCGCCTTTGGAGCCTGCAGACCAGCAGGACGCTCCAGCCCTGCTCCCAGCGGTGTGCAGCAGGGGGCGATGGGTGATTTTTCAGTACTTCCCAAGCCGGCCTTTAAACAGTCATTATTAAAAATGAAAGTATGTAAACTCACAACTCAATAAACTATACTATAAACAAAGGTAATAGATGCTCAAAACTCGTTGCATCATCACTGTTTCACTGTTATCTTGAGGTTACTTCCATCCACTGAATCAATCCACCATGTGATAGTGTGTTGACGTGACTCCCTTCCCAACTCCACGTTCAGTGAGGTCACGTCTGTGCTTTGAAATCGGCTGTATTCACACCATGGAACCTGGTAAAGGCTCTACAGCAGATGTGTGTTTTGTTTCGCTTGTCTTGCCCTGGTTTTCTGATAACCCATTGCTGAACACCCCACTCCCCATTACACAGTCCGGCCCATCTCAGGCCAGTAAGCTCTTGGCTGGAAGTTGATCAGCCATGATTTGAAGTGGGAGGTAGGGACTTGGTGGGAAAACATTCTGAACCCCCATCCCCTCTTCATTGGCCTCGGGTGAGTTCACGGACATGCAGGGCCTCAGTTCCCTGCCTTCTCACCTCCTCCGAAAAACATGTCAGCCTGGCAGCTGGATCCGAAAACAGCTGTTCTCACCAAGCTTTCAGGCTCACTTCCCATCACAGACACAGCTGGACCCCAGCTCCACGCCCACATGCTGCTAACGTCACTTTACTCACATTCTCAGGAAAATGGACGATTTTCTGCCGTTTTATTACACTTGACGATAATTTAAAAGGCAGGTTTAGTGCATCCATAAAACCGACTTTGCAACAAGCTTGTGATGGTAGGAAATATATTTGGCCAGGGCCTATTGGTTGTGGTGGAACAGGCCAGAGAGGGCCCTCCAGAGCGGCTGTGCGACCAGCATCCTCCACGCCCGGACCCCAGCCCTTCACTGTCTCATTTCCGGAAGGGCCCAGGCCAGCCTGGGTCCTTTTCCTGCATATCCCCACTCCAGCCTGAGCAGGATGGCCCCCTGCTCCGTCCCTGACCACCCCAAGTTCTGGGACTCTCGTGCACCGAGGACTCTTCTGCTGTTCCGAGGCCCTCCAAGGGCAACGCTGGCTTCCGGAAAGGAATTTATAGCCGGCTAATCAAAGCTTAATTACAGCAGCTCAGCGGGCTACAGCGGGAACTCAGGCCAGAATGGTTTTCCTAGGAAACTTTTTACGAGCTTAAGCAGAAGCAGCAAATTAGCAGGAATGAGAGGAAAATTGTCCTGTTTTCACCGTGTCCTCGAGCTGGGAATCTGCAGTCACTGAGCAGAATGTGGCTCTGGGAGGACGGGGAGGTGGGGGTGGGGCGGGGACACTCCAGGTGTGGTCCTCTAGGGTCAGTGGATGGAACCCATGTGACTCCTGCTTCCGCCACCCTTGCAGAGAGAAAGATATGATAGCCCAACAGATCCCTCACCGTCTCTATGGCCACTGGGCATGGCCGAAGGCCACCACACAACGTGTGACCTGGAGCCTGTCCTCATTACCGGGCATCACCCTCACCTCAATGCTCAGCTCTTTCTACATGCTTCTGATCGATAAACGGTCCCACCTTCCCCCTCCATATTTTAAAATTTCTCTCCTCTCTGCAAATCTCCAATTCACCACTTAATTGCTTCTCTCTCGCTCAGCCAAGGACCTGCCTCCAAGTTCTCAGAAAACCCGAAAGCCCTTACCTGGTCAGGAATGCCTCCAAACCTTCCCTCCTCCACACCCTCCACCCACACTTTCCTGCACGCCACCCCACTTGCCCTCCTCCCTCACTTCTCTGAGGAAAAGATACTTCAGAGCAAGTAAGAGCCAGACCAGCCTGGCTTCAGACCTTGCCACTGCCACCAACTAAAACGTTCTGTCTTAGGCAAGTCATTTGGCCTCTCGGAGCCTCAGTATCCTTGTCTGTAAAATAAAAATAATAACAATTTTAACACAAGCCGGTTGTGAGGATTACACGGAATAACCCTTGAGCCGTTAAAAGTCACACTGCCACATTGTAACATTCGATCAATGATGGTTATTAGATTTAACTACAAAATGGACAGCGGACATCTATACAGAGTCTAGTTGCCCTCCCCTTAAAAAAAGAGGGTCTGGGATTCGACAGCTTCCAGAGCCCTGTGTCAGACCCAATGGCCCTATCTCTGCAGTCACACTGGGGAGAGGGTACCCCAAGGGAGAGTAGGAGAGAGGAGCTGTAAGGATGAGTCAAGCAAAGGCTGGGACCTTCGGACAAAGGCAGGGGCCCCAGAGCCGGCCCTGAACAAGCAGGGCACAGGTTTCCTGCAGGGCTGGGTGACAGCATGTAAGTCCCAGGGGCTGGGAGCAGAGAAGAGTGGGTGTGCAGGGCTTATTTCAATGGCAGTTCCAGTAGGCTTCAGGAATTAATCACTTTATTTACAAATTAAGAAAGGACGGAACACGTTTTGTGCGGTTCCAGCCCACGTAGATGCTTTCTTTCAACTTTATGAACTCCCCAAACAATGAATAAAACCGCTCCGGCATGACAGGCGCCTGTATTATTCTGCGCGGCTCCCCTCTTCCTCATGTCCTCAATGACAACGATCAGATAGCTGTGACCCCGGTCGGAGCAGGGATGTCCCCGGGACGCGGGCGTGCGGGACCACGGCTCCCAGAGCAGTGCGCTCGGGCTCTGAAAACACCAGAAGACGGCTGGCAAGTGTGATTGCCCTTAAGTTCTAAATTACCCGCAATCATTAAAATAATCTAGTTCATATTCATAAAGCTGTGATTATATTTTACATACCTGGTAAACACTTGATGAGAAAAACCCACGATTCTGCAGTGAAATAAAGAGGCCTGATCTCGCGGTGTCAAAATGCTAAGACGTGTGGGTGTGAAATCAGCCGAGGCATTGAGCTGAACTCTACCCGTGGAGCATATTCCTGGCCTCTGTGCTGGGTGGGTTTTTGAAAGGGTATTAGGAGGACAGGGAGAGAAAAAACAGGGGAGGAAAAGACAGCCCGTTCTGGAGCTTCTAGGATTGTCCTCAGCCCGTGCTCTAGGTTACCTTTGTCCATCTGACCTCTCTGGTACCAGTGGTGAAGGTCACCATTCATCTTACAGATACGCAGCACCAGGAGATGCACACTGGGATTCTCTGGAGGAGGATCCTGTCACTCTCATTTTCTGGATGGGAAAACTGAAGCTCAGAGACATAAAGTGATTTTCCTAAGATCACACAGTAAGTAGAGAAGCCATATCCCAACCCCAGGTCTGTGTGATTCCAAACGCACATCACATACTTTTGCTTAGGTCCCTTCTTCAAGGTCATGTGGTAGTGAATGGCAGACTGGCACCCGCTGGCTAGGGGACATTGAGGCACTCTTCATTATGCTCATTCATACTGTCATGTGGGCCAGTCATTCTCTGTATTCAGGGGGTATCCTAGGTGAAGTGTCAAGGGCCATGTCCATTGGGCACTGGATCTAAAGTCAAGTGTTTTGCAAAAATCCCTGACTTTAAAAAAAATTACTCATTTCCTTTTTTATTTTTTAGCAAGATACTTTTTTTTTTTTCCCACTAATGGGGCTTAAGAAAGCTCAATAAACGACATTCCTCTCCTCCCACCAGAATTAGACAAATGAAAATCAAAATGTCAGCTTTAGTACATAAAAGAATGTGGTTTGGGTGTAAGAGCCACATGGCCTTGTAAAGGCGAGCCCCCTGAATTGACCCTTCTGCCCTGGGCTGCAGACCTGCCTCTGGACAGAGCCTGCCCCACCATGGAAGGAGAGAGGATGGAAACCTCTCTGCAGGCAGGCAGAACCCAGAGAGGAGGGGCCGAGCTGAGCATGCTCGTGCCTTTGCCCGGCCACCGGTCAGAGTTCTCCTCTTCCCAGAGGCCTGAGAGGCTGATTCAGTGCAGAGCCGGGTCCTGAGGTTATTCCAATGGAAACAGCTCTACCTGGGCCTCAGAGTGCTGGTAAGTGATTGTTCCTCCCACCCCACAACAATAAAACATGTTAGATACAGAAATAAAGTCATTTCATATGCCCTGGGTGCCCAGCCCTTCCGTTCTGCAGGTTCCCCTGGCCGCTCTGCACACTTTATGTGGCCGCTGTCACTGGGCACACGGGTGCCATTCAGGGCCAGTGGTTATGAGGGTTTCCCAGGGCTGCTTAGTAGTCACCATGCTATGTCTGGTGGCTGGGAGAGGTTCCAAGGGATAGGAGCTCGAGCTGAAGCCCATCCACTCCTGCGTGGGCCGCGAGCTGCTTGCAGCTCCTTTGGGGCTGCGTCTCCGTTACATCCCCAGGCTCTGGGCTTCCGGCAGAGGAAAGAAGTCTTCAGTTAACCACCCACCCATGGCAGCGAGGGTGGGCCACACTGTGTTGCAGTAATAAATAACCCCAGGATTTCAGGGGCTCAGACAACAAAGGCCCACTTCTCGCTCACGCTATGGGTGCATCACAGTCATCCGGGTCCTTGGCCTGTCACTCTGAGACTCAAGTGGACAGGACAGCCCCAGCTGGAGCACCGCTGGTCCCTGTGGCAGAGGAAGAGTGTGGGGACTTGCGCTCTGGCCAAAGCTTCTGTGCAGAGACCACACATTCCACATCCACTCAGCTCCACTGACCAAGCGACTCATACGGTCACTTCTACACTCAGAGGCTGGGCAAGTCCAGGCCTGCCTTGTGCCAGAAGAACTGGGAATACTGGATGAGCAGCCCAATGTCTGCCACGCCATCCAGTCAGTCCCTGATGCCACCCTGGACCTGGCTCTATGTTGGCACCGTCACGAATCTCAGACAGAGCCATCCAACGGTGGCCACAGGTGACTGCGGAGTGCCTGAAATGTGGCTGGTCCGAATTTAGGTTTGTTCTAAGTGTAAAAGTACACACCCAGTGTTAAAGACCTCACGTGACAAAGAGAACTTAAAATGTCTCATTTAAAAAAATTTTGTTTTTAATAAATAAATAAATAATAAAACATCTCATTCCTAATTTTTTTTTTTTTTATCCTCACCGGAGGACATTTTTCCATTTTTTGTTCAGGTAGAGTGGGAGGGAGAGAGAGGAACAGAGAGAGAGAGAGAAACATCGATGTGAAAGGAATACATCGAGTGGCTGCCACCCACACAACCCACCAGGGCCGGGGACAAACTGCAACCGAGGTACGCGCCCTTAGCGGGAACCGAACCCGGGTCTCTCAGGACCGCAGGCTGACGCTCTAACCACTGAGCCAAACCGGCCAGGGCCTAATTTTTTATTTTTATTGTTCACTGAAATGCTGATGTTTGGGTTCAACAAAAGATGTCATTAAGTTTAATTCCATACCCATTTCTTTTTACCTTATATAATGTGGCTGCTAGAAAACTAAAAGTTGCATATATGGCTTGTATTTGTGGCTTGCATTTGTGGCTCCCATTGTATCTCTGTGGAACGGTGCTGCTCTAGAACCTCTGAAGTGGAGTGGGCCAACCCTGAGAGGCAGAGGGCCCAGAACAGAGCCAGCAAGGTGGGGGGGGGGGGCAGCCACAACTTGCACTCCTTTGCAAACCTCAGGAGATGCCACGGTGATGAAGCCACTTCTCCAGCCCTGGCCCAGACCTCATTTCCTTGCCTGCCTGGGGCCCCTTGCGTCTCACAGGCAAGCTGTGGGGTGTGGGCACGGAGCATCACTGCCACAGTCTGATGCCCGAGGAGCTGCATCCAGGCGGGAGCTCTCGCCTGCGGAGACGTGTTAATAAATATTTACGGAGCCCTTTGACAGTGTCGAGGGAGAATACAAGTCAGCCAGCAAGCGCTGAAACCAGCCACCCGCAGGGCTGGCAGCAAGAGGCGTGGGCCAGGCAGGGCCAGGCAGCCCACTGACCCTCGCCTGCTGGCACCCACCACGGAGTGGCCCAGCCAGCTCTGTTTACAGAAGTCGTGAAATAGGACAATCTCTCACTATTGATTTTGTGCCTCTCCTTGCAACCGCTGCCCTGGATAACTCACATCATATGGATTTTTCTCTAAACCCCCAAATTAACATCTGCAGCGGGAGCAATACATTGCTGTTGAAGGTGGTCGAGCCTTCTGGCCCCACTGGGCTGGGAATTGGAGGACACATGGCCTGTGGCTGCCCTTCCGGGACCTGGGTCCACAGCTGGACCTCTGCTCTGTAGCAGCCCGTGGGCTGAGGGCATGGAGGCTCACCTGCCCGCCTACCCACCCACCCGTCAGGGACTCGCAGTGTGCTCTGTGTTTGAACGCACTTGTCATGCAGGAGTGTCCCACAGAACCCGTCTTTAACGATGACTCCAGGGATGGCAAGGAAAGAGCACTCTCTCTGCTTTCGCTGGACTTCAGTTCATTCCCAGCTCCATCACCAACCTGCTGTGTGACCTTGGAAAGTTCCTTAACCTCTCTGTGCCTCTCTTGCCCAATCAGTAAAAGGTGGAGAATATAATATCACAGAGTTGTCATGAGAATTTTATTACCTACCAACAAATTCAAAACAACATAATGTCCACTTGGATAAAAGCTATGAAGGAAATAAGCATGATGATCAAAAAAATAACTTCGGGAGGTTGTTAAGGTAGGGCCATCAGAGAGGGTCTCTCTGAAGAAGTGACATATGACCTTAGACTTGAAAAGTGAGAAGGAGCCATGCAAAGAGCTGGAGAAGAAACTTCCAGACTCCCTTCTCTGGGTTCAGGCACAGACCTGCCGGGAGCCCTCTCTCCTGACAGGGGGACAGAGAGACAGCTGCTGTCCCAGGGCGGCGGGGAGGAGGGTGGGGCCAGGCAAGAGGAGGTGAGCGGAGACAGGCAGCCAGAGTGAGCTCAGCCAGCCCAACGCTCCAAGGGCTGATGATTGAGTGAGGAGCAGACACATTAATGAAAAATGAACAAACTCCCCCAGCTCGAGCCAAGCAAACGTTTGCTGCAGACGCGTCTAATCCAATTGTCTTTAATAAAACCGCTAATTGGGTTTGGGAGTCTCCGCAGGGCCTGGCCAAACCAGTAGGCTGCTTAGCTGCTCCCCCATTTCTCCCTTCGCAAGCCCCTCCTCTGCTTCTGTGAATTAATTCAACTTGACACTTCAGGGGATACAGAGGCAGAAGACAAGCGAGGGCTGAAGGAGTTCTCACGACGGGCCGACGGGCGGTTGCCTGGGTTAAGGTGAGGGGCTGTGCCACATGAGTGGGAAGTGCTTAAGGATTCAGGCTCTTGAGCAAGGCTGTCAGCCCTCCACAAGCCTACACTATGTCCTTGACCTCCAGGCCTCAGTTTACTCCTCTGTAAAATGGAGATGATAGTAACAGCACAAGCCTCGAACAACTGTTGTGAGGACTCGACGAGACAATCCACGGAGCGCGCTCCAGGACAGTGAGCACCTCCTGTCTGGCCTGCACTGCTGACCTGGCCCAGGCTGGCCTTGGACCTCGGTGTTCTTATCAAGTGCTTTTGTGTCTTCTCTGCTGGGCCTGAGTCATCCTCTGGATCACACCTCTTAAAACGTCAGAGCGCACGCTTGCATCCTTTCTGGGGGCTGGACGCGGTGCCCTACTGCTGTCTGGAGATAGCCACATGCTCCTCCTCCTCCTCCTCCTCCTCAGCTTCCCAGGTCAGGTGCCATGACTGCGCCCAGGCCCGCCACTGCTCCCACCTGCTCCCTCAGACTGGGGCGCCCACCCCAGCGCCTGGCCCGGCGGGCGGCTGTGTGCTTCCTGGCTCCTGGGCCAGCGTAGGCTTCTCTCTCCCAGGGAAGTAGGACCTCAACATCCTGAGCTGCCAGCCGCTGACTCTGCCCCCTCCCTCCTGCCCATCACATGTGCCAGGGCGTGTGCACATGTCCCCTGCTCAAGGCTGTTCCCACTATTATCTCGTACACATAAGTGTGTGTGAGAGAGAGAGGGAGGGAGAGAGAATGGACATGGGTCCCTGTAGCGGGGGGAATACAGAAGAGAGTAACCTAGTGAACCTAGTGGCAGACACAGTTGAGAAAGAAGACCTCAGCCTGCGTGTGTGGATGGGGTGGCACAGGACAGGGAGCAGGAGCTCGGAGGGCCCAGCCACTCCGCAGAGGTGCTGGCCCGGCATGAGGAGGCGCAGCGCCACTGGCGCGGGCGGAAGGTTACAGGAGCAATAAACACAGGCGATGGACGGGGCAGTGGGAGGGGTCACTGTGTGAAGCCACCGCCGTCACAAAAAAGTCAGAGGGGTGAGTGACTTTCCTGGGATCACACAGCGAAGGCCTTCCTCTGAGTACCAACAGAAGGCTGGGGGCTGCAGACAGAGGGACAGGGCAGTTACGCTGGCAAAGCTGCTGCGTTTTGAGCAAGGAGAAGAAGGTCATGCTGTGGCACCTACAACTGAGAGACCGCCGGTCCCCATGGCCGCCGAGTCCCCCAAGACGGTGGCAGGACTTGGGGTAAGTCAGATGCCAACGTCATCACGAGTCTTCCTACTGCCTGTCTTTCCTTCTTCTCTTCTTCCCTCCTCCTTCCCTTCCTTTCTTTCATTCATTCCTTCTTTTAATAACCCAGTATTCACTGAGCCATGAACCAAATGAATCAGCCCCTCCCTGGAAGGGCTCACTGTGCTGGGGGAGTGACGATTTAAAAAGCAAGTGAACAAAATAATTCCAGTCACTGATAAGCCCGTGAAGAAATAAGGAAGTGATCGGACTGGGCTCGAGGGAAGGTCCCCTGGCACAGGAGCCGGTGACAGAAAGAGCTAGCCACGTAGGGTTCTGTGGAAAGAGCAGGCCAGGCAGAGGGCACAGGCAGGAGTGTGCCTGAGTGGGGTAGGGATACAGCGAGAGGGCTTGGTGTGGCCAGAGTGCGGTGCGGGGTTGGGGGGGGGGGCTTGAGAGGGTGCCAGGGCTAGAGCTTAGAGGGCCTAGAAGAGGGTGGAATGTATTCTAGTTGTGATGGGAATGAACTGGAGGCTTTTATTTTTAAGAAATCCATTCTAACCACAGTGTGGACAGTGGGGTGTGGGAACAAGAAGAGGAGGCAGAGTGGGCAGTGGGGAGATTCGGGTGGAGGCCAGGGGAGAGAGATGCTGGTGGCCGGGGCAAGGGACGGGAAAGAGGGAAGAAATGGCATCCAGTTTGGGAGATGAGAACAAAGAGGAGCCACCAAGAAGCTGTCAGTCCCAGTATCTCCCTGTGTGCTATGTGTTTGTATCCATCATTCACTGCTTCGTGCTTATATTTAGTGAGCACCTACTATGACCAGATGCTGCTCTGGGGGCTGGGACTACCGAAGCAAACCAAAGAGACCAAACTCCGGACCGCAGGGAGCTTCCATTCCAGGGGAGGGAAGGAGACAATCAGCACGCACGATATGGACTGTCGGGGGGGGGGGGGGAGGGCGTACCACCAGCCCCGCCTCACTGACCAGGTGTGGGGAGAGCAGAGGAATGAAGAACTTGGCCCATGGTCAAGCTGCCGCATGCCTCAGAGTCAGGACTTAAACCCGGCTCCTGCCAAAGCCAGTGCACTTAGTGAGCACATGCTGCCACCATCCCTGGCTGTCATAGACAGGGAGCGACAGGAGGAGGGAAGCCCCTGGCCATGAGTACCACAAAATGTCAGCTAACTGCTATTATTCTAGTGTTGGCCCCATTTTATAGAGGAGGAGACTGAGGCCGAGACCACCTGTCTGAGGCCATGCCGCTGGAGAGTGTGGGGCTGGGCTTCACACCCAGATCGGCCTGCCGAGGGCCACGCTCCTGCCAGCTGCTGTTAGTCGATCCCTGAACTTGGACCAGAGTGGCACTCGGCCCAGGAAGAGGAGGCTGGTAGGAACAGAATGCAGCACTGACTCCAGGCTGTCGGGATAAGGCCTGTGCCCCACCTGCCCGTCCATCCATCCATGCGTCGTATCTTCTGTCCACCACCATGCTGGCTCTGGCTTGGAAGCCTGCTCCTGGGCCACAAGCAAAGGGCTTCCCTGCAGCTTCAGGGATGACATTAGGGCTGACCCCTTGAGTCACCTCTCTGCCATACTCCACACTCCAGAGCCAACCAACAGCCCCACCCACCAGCTGCCCATCAGAATGACACATCCTGGGACCTCTTGTCATTTCCCATCCAAGATTCCATTACGAGGTGTGATTGCTGGAGTAATAGACAGATAACGGATCTGTCCGAGCCCCACCCGGTGCGCGGGGCAGCTGCCAGGTTTTTCCCATTAGCCACGGGCCTTGACGGACAGTAATGGATTTCATAACTGATGCCGGAGCCTGCGGCGGATAATTCCATGATAACGGTTTATCAGGCCCTGACGGGAGGTAATGGGTGACCGCCAGGCAGAAAGCACACCCGTCAGGGAGCCCCGGCCTCCGCCCAGCCTGGCCCTGCTTTTGTTGTGCCAACTGCCACCTTCCCAACTCACAGGCTACCTCCCTGCTGTGTCCCAAAGGACGGCAGAGCCTGGGCATGTGTACTCCAGGCTCAGCCTGGGTCCTGGCTGGATCCCCGGAACTGTTGGCAGAGGAGAGTCTCATGGTGATATCCTCCCAGCAAGCCTCAGACACCTTCCTGCCCACTGGCGCTTGAAGCAAACTGAGAAGAACAAATGGGCGCTTCAAGGTCAAAGCAACTAGTGTGTGTCCCAAGTTCCAGTCCTGCCACACAAAGCCCCAGGTCCCAGTTTAGGACATCAAAGGGGGAACCAAGCCTGAGCTGGACTCTGGCCACTGTCTGTGTGTCCCAGGAGATGAACCAACCTCTCTGCAACCTGGAAGTCCTGAGATGGCCCGGCCAGCACCCGATAGCCCAACACGGCGTCCACACCTCTGCAAACACGTGAGTGCCATCTGTTCTTGCCAGGGCTGCCCCGTCTTTTCCAAATCTGCAGGGGGGGAATGAAATAAATGATTATAGTTTTCCCCACGTTTGCATTTTCTCCCTTGTACTTATTTTTAAAAGACCCAGTTCCTCCTGTCTCCCTAGAGGACTCTGAAGGAAACAAATGAACAGGAGTGAATGGTCATTAATGAGAAACTTACGGAGGTTCCCATGCTCCACCTGGGTTTCCTTGTTTGTTTCCTTGGGCTCGGATGGGATTTTCTAGTGTTTTTTAGAGAGCGTGCAGCTCATTAAATTTATCATTTCTAAGCTGCTCCAACAAAAAATACCTGTTTCCCTGCCAGCATTGCAGTTGTGGGAACGTGAGCAGATATTGCAGACCGTCCTTGCAGAGGCCAGCCTGGGACCCCAGCTCCAGCACAGAGAGGCGAGCGTGCCCCCGACACTGGCTGTTAAGTGGTGGCCACAGAGAAGAGTGTGCCCAGATAAAGAGTGTCCCTTCTAAGTACCACAGGAGACGGGAAGAGCTGCCTGGGTCCTGGGGGTAGGAGGGGAGGGTTGTGGAGCTGGAGACAGGTGCCCAGATTGAGAGGGGGTGGGGATGCAAGGTCTTGAAGGACGGAGAGAAAGGATTCCTCATTGCTGAGGGCACCACCCACGGGTTTATTGAACACTTACTGTGTGCTACACACCTTTCCAGGTGCTTTACAGCAGAGCCTGATTTAATCCTACGCCCTTCCAGGAAGAGATGTGTTATCATGGTGCCTATGTGACTGATGAGGAAACTGAGAAGCACTGAAGCTAGGGAACCTGTCCGTGGTCAGCGAGACAATGAGACCGAGATTCTTGTCTTCTTGAAGGAAAGATTTCAGTCAAGAGACAAAGTGCACCAAAGCAAGAATTCATTGGCCACAGCAAAAGCACTCGGATGGGACCTCTATTAAAGCTGGGGACAGCGAGACAGGGAAGGGCCCAGCACAGGAGCAACAGGAGAGGCAGGCGGCGCTACCTCGGCTCACTGGGAAATCAGAGAAAAGGAGGTGCGGGGCTGTGGGGAGAAGAGAAGGGAATGGCAGGGGTGTGCTCCCGGAGGGAGACTTGCGCTGGCCCTTTGTATTTATATTTACCTCTCTTGCAGGTGAGACTCTTAGGGGAGGTCTCAGGGGACAATCTCAATAGACTTTCAGCTTTCCAGGTGTGTCCATTTAGGGTCGTGGTCTCCACTGACTGGTCAGTGCCAGGACAGGGGGTCATTAGTCCTGGGTAGCCACGGTGTCACTTGTCTGGTTTGCCCTGTCCCCAGACACACAGGCACGCGCGTGCGCACACACACACACACACACACACACTCAAACTCACTCTTCCTCACCTGGCTGACCCCTTCGCCCTTCAGATCTCAGCTCACATGCCATTTCCTCGCCTGGACCCCTCCCCTCAACAACCACAGCAAGTCCCAACACTGGCGCCTCGCCTCTCCGAGCACATCCCAGTCAGTGACTAAACACAGATTTGTCTGTGGGATTATTTGACCCGTTATACCCTGCCCACCTCTAGTCTAAACTCCAAGAAGCAGAGCCTTCTCTTCTGTGCCTAGAACAGTGGCCAGCAAACGGTAGGTGCTCAATTATTGCTTAATGGGTGAGAGAATGAATGAGAGGCATGCCCTGGTACAGGTGAAAGCAGGGTTGGGGGGTGAGTGAAGGAGCCACAGTGGGGAGACACAGGAGGCTCAGGTGCGTCCTTTCTGGGCCGGAGGCAGAGTGAATTCTCCCCACCCCCGTGCCTGCCTGTAGCCCTTGAGGGCTCAGCACAGTGGAAAGAAGGGCCGGGGTGGACAGACAGACAGGGCCTAGCCCAGCTGCCTCAGAGAGGCCAGCAGCTGAGCTGGAAGAAGCTACCACCCCAGCCCCCCCGTCCCCTCCCCTGCAGGGCTGAGCATCAGGCTAATTAAACTGGGTTTGCTCAGCCAGGCCCTGGAGGGCCGGCTCCAAGCACTCCAGATGGGCTTTATTTGTCCATTTGAAAACGAATGTTGGACTATTTAAACAGCGGCTTATCCAAACCCACACTAGGATTAGGACTTGGCACCTTGGCTGAATAGGGTGGGTGGTGCTCCCCGGGTGCTAGGAAAGGATTTGAGGGTGAATTTCCATCCAGAAGGAGGAAGAGCCCAGAGCACCCCGAGCCCCTGGCCTGGCAGCAGCTTACCCTGCAGAGCTCCCCTCCCTCCTGCCCCCCCGAGCCTGTGATTGCCTCTGCCCTCACCTGGGAAGGTAGGGCGGGCAGGGCAGGCCCCCTGACTATTTCTTGGGGTCCAGTACCCTTCACTCTCAGGCCCCTGGGAGCAGGTCCCATAGGTCAGATGGTCACTTGGAGGCATCAGGAGGAGGTCCCAGACCTGGAATTGTCTCCCTGTTGAGGCATCTCCAGTGCTAGAGGCTCACCAGACCGAAGTCCAGAGTCCTCACTCCTTTCACGTATGACCTTGCCTCTCAGGACCTCAGTTTCCCCATTTTCACAGTGAAGAGTTGGGGCCTTCCAGTCAAAACAGTTAAATTCTATGCTCTTTTCCCAGAGGAGAAAGGCATTATTACCGTGATTATTTAAGCTGTGTCTCAGCAAACCCACCATTATTTGGGCTTTTTTGTTACAAATCACAGAAACCCCAACCAAAACTGGCTTAAACGTATAGCGAATACATTGGTTTATGTGGCTGAAGAGTTAAGTAAATCTGTGTAAGCTTCAGGTATGGTTTGATCCAGGTCTCAACTGCCCAAGATTTCTCTCGCTCGCTCGCTCTCACTCTCGCTCTTGCTCTCTTTCTTTCCTACCCTCTCCCTTCTTCCTCTCCTCCCTCCACTCTTTTTCTCTCTCTTTCTGTACGTATATCTTTGTCTAGTTCCACTTTCTCACTGCTTGCTCTCCTCCCAGGCCTTTTATGGTTTCAAGATGGCTACAGTAGCTCCTATCCCTACATCCTCCCAGATAAAAGGAAGTGTGGCCTGAGAAGGAAGTACAAGCTGGGGATGCTGAGGAAGCAGGACACAGAGTAGGCAGGATGAGATCATAAAGGTCTTTAGACTGAGAGGAATGACAATGACCTGACCAGAGTTGAGTTTCCCAAGGCCAGCATCAGCAGGGACCCAGGCTGACTCTGCCCCCTCCCTGCCCAGGGCTGCCAGCCCTCACTTGCAGGTTTCTCCTCTGACTGTGCTGCCCCGTGGTCTGCTCAGACCCTGCCAGGGCCCACATGCCAACTTGAGACGGAGCTGCCATGCAGGCTGGAAGCCGGGAGTGCAGGCATGGAAGGGAAAGAGAGGTGCCATCAGGGACATGGGCTCATATGGCCGAACAGTTCTGTCCCGGTGGCCACTCTCAGAGGTCTGGAGGTTGAGGAGCCGTCCTGAAGTGAGGGGATCACAGAGAAAAGAGAAGCACATGCCAGAAGGTGGGGACGCATGTAAACGCCAGAGCTTTGGGGATAGACAGACTTGGTCTGTGATAGATATAGATGGCAGGAAATTCTTTGACACACCTCCCATCCGGATGTCTAAGTCTCCTCCCCTTGCATCTGGGTGAGCTCTGTGATGGATTTGGTCAATAGAACACAATGGAAGTTTCTAGGCCTTAAGCAGCTTCCACTTCTTGCCTCCTGAAACACTTGCTCCTGGAGCCCTGAGCTGCCACATAAGCCCAACTGCCCAGCTTGGAGAGACCCCAGGGGAGGGCCTCGAGACTGGGGACAGGAACAGGGTCCAGCTGGGCCCACCAAGGCCCCAGGTGCATGAGTAAAGCTATCATGGATCCTCCAGACTAGTCCAACAGCCCATTGCATACCACCAAAGGACCCCAGTCAGTGCTACACGGAGCGGAAGAGTCACCCAGCTGAGCCCTGCCTGAAGGTCTCACTCACAAAATGGTGAGATATTCAAAAATGGTGTTTGTTTTAAACCACTATCTTTGTGAGAATCTTTTAACCAGAAATAAGTCACCAGAATAGCCCCAACCAGTTTCAACCTTGGGCAAGTGACAATCAACTATAAAGAGAAGATAATAAGAATGACTAGCTCATAGTTTTGTGATAATTAAAGAGGTGATGAAGGTAAACCAATTTAGCAAGGAGTGTGACACAGAGTTAGTAACTGGCAAGTTGCACCTATTATTATTTTTATTATTATTATTATTATTATTATTATTGAAGGAAGCAGGGACGGAGCTCCTGCCATGAGGAGCACACTGTGAGTTCGTCACGTGGCCGGCTCAATCTAGCACAGTGGGCAAAAGCACAGGTTCCGGAAACAAAGTGCCTGGGTTTGTCCCCTGGTTTTACCACTTCCTCGCTGTGTGACCTGTAGCAAGTTCTTAACCTCTCTGGGCTTCAGTTTCTTTATTGCTAAATAGGGATAACTCTACCTACCTCATAGGATAGCTAGAAGGATAAAATGATTTCAAACATGGAGAACACTTAGAACAGTGCCTGATGTTAGTGAGGATTCTGCAAATGTCAACTGTTGTTATTTTTAATTATTTTAATGATCTGAGATGAAGATAGCCTGGGACCCCCAGACTAGAGGACAAGAAGAATAATCACCATTAGAAAAGCAAAGAATCTCCTGCTCAAGAATCTGAGAATTCCACTGCCCCAAGTTGACATTCCAAGAGTCTGGGGAACTGGGACCTCCTGGGCCCCTGGGGTGAAGATGCTGAGAGGCTCTCCACGCGATGGCAGAAGCACAAGGTCTTCCCTTTCGAACAAGCCTCGGCAAGAATGTGGAGGACACCGCCTGAGCTCTTAAGAGGTGGCAGCAGCTGACACCAGTTGTGACAGCTAAAGGGAGCCTTCTTTTGAACACCGCCCTGGGCTGCGTCCGGGCCCTGGGAGAGAGGCACGTTTACCAAGCAACTGTAGTGAATACTGTGATGTGTCACCCGGATTCCACCATCAAAAACAGGACACTTATTCCCCCAGCTGCCTGGAGTGTTAGCAACCTAAGCTCACCGCCGAGTCCCTTCCCAAGCACTGGCCCCAGCGGAGGGAGCCCCCTTGCCCGGGGTAAGTCCTCTCCTGGGAGCGGCCTGCATCCAGTGAGCTATAGAGGTCCAGCCCCTTCGCTGCAGGCAGGACAACTCTGAAAGCCAGATGATCCATATGTCCCAGTTTGCCCAGGAATTTTTCGGTTTTAGAATCAAAATCCTGCGTCCCAGGAACCCTCTGGATGCCAGGCAAACTGAGTCAGTTTGTCCACCCCAGCTCCAGAGCCCCCCAGGAGCTAAGGGCTTTGTTGCATCCCCTTCCCCTGCCCAGCTTCCTCCCCTCACCCACGCTCCCCAGCAAACGTCCTGCATGCAACCCTCCATCTCAGAGTGTGCTTCCCGGAGCCAGACCGCACGGAGCGCCTCCCCTGTGCCAGGCACCGAGCTGGCCTTGCCCTGGCCAGCCCTCATCAACAACACGAGGTGGGCATTGCTGTCCCAGAGAAAACAGAGGCTCAAAGACGCTGAGTAACTGGTTCAAGGTGACACAGCAGGTCCAAACCCTTCCCACCGCCACACGATCTTCCCAACACTTTTGCGATCTCATTTTAGTCTTCTGTGTGGGTCTCTAATGGTGCCTTATCTGTTCGAAAACCAATAAAACCACTTGGGGGTGAAATTCTTTTCTCTTGGCCCCTTTGGCCAGGACCAGCAAAGAGAACGAACGCTCACCTGGCGTGCAGACGAGCCCGGCCTCCCCGCGTCGCTGCAGCGGTCAGGGAAGAGCCGCTGCGAGCCGGGAGCCAGCTCTGCTGACTGCAGGCTCCGTGAACTGGAACCTTCTCCACTGCCTCCTGAACTGTGTTCCTTTATTGGAAAAGGAGGTGATCTCAGCCTTCAGTCGTCAATAAGCCCCCTGCTTCTCAATTTCTCTAAGAGGCAGCTGCCCTCACAACTAGAAAGTTGCCAGCTTTCATCTGCTCGTGGGCTGTCCCTGCACTTGCCCTCCCACAACTGTCTACCTGTCATCTCCCCTGAAGATGCTGCTCTCGGGGGAGAGAGGTGGGCCTCTCCCTCTTTCCCTCCCATCTTGTCCTTCTCCCTCCTCTGCTCCCATCCCCTCTGCTGACCCCACCTTCCTGCCTGCCTTTGCTCCCCTCCCCTCCTCCAGTCTCCCCACTGGCCCCTCCCTGCTCTCCCTTCTCCTGCCCTTGTCTCTTTCCTTCTCTCTCCCGTCTTGGTCCACCCTTCTCTTCCTGGATCTGTGTTACCCAAGGCCGTGGCGCCCGGGAAGGACCTGAGGCTTACAAGTCAAACACCTCAGGTTCAAACCCCGACTCCGATGCTAAGCTTCCATTCCTCACCTATAAACTGGGACAGATGAGAACTGCTCTCGGGTTGCTGTGGAAATCCAGTGTGATCGTGTAGGTGGCAGTGCCTACCCTGGGACGTGGCACACGGGAGGTGCGCCATCTATTTTCGTTCCAGTCTCCGCAAGGGACATAACACAGATCGGAGTTTCCCCTGAGAGGGAGAAGGTGATGGATGAGGGAGACAACCCAGAAAGCCCCCCTCTTCTCATTAGCACTTTGCAATTTGCTGAGAGAGAGGCTGCCCCCAGGACTCATTGCCACCCCCTCCCAGCACCCCCAACCCTTCTCCTGGGGTTGGGAGTGATGTCTGGCACGGGCTCCTCCAACACAAGCCATCAAAGTGCCACCACACCATCTGGTCTGCCCACATCCTCACAAGGGATTTATTACCTATTCCCTTCCATTAGCATAAATAATATGGAGCTTGGGTTTCATGATGGTTTACATAATAAATAAAACAGGTCAATTGCCCACAAAACTAGTCTCTGTGAACAGTAACAGATTTAATTAGATTTATTTCACCCTGGGTTTTCTGGAGTAAAGCGGATGTCTCTCATGCCAAGGATAAACTTCCCCATAAATTTCTATTTCTGGGAGGGCAGCTCCCCATCCTCCCAGGAGACAAAGGGAGGAGGGAAAAGCAGGAAGGCGGGGAGAGAGAGAGGGAGGAGGACAGGAGAGAGGGGAGGGGAGGAAGACAGGTGTGGCCCTGAATTTCCTTCACCTTCCTCAGTTCCTCCCTAGCCTCCAGACTCCATGCCTCCCCAGCCCGGGTATGGACTGAATGTTCGTGTCTCCCTAAAACCGATGTATTGAAGTCCTACCCCGCAATGTGATGGTGTTTAAAGATGGCCGGTCTTTGAGCCCTGGCTGGTTTTGCTCAGCAGTTAGAGCGTTGGCCAGCGGATCAGAGAGTCCCGGGTTCGGTTCCCGCTAAGGGCACGTACCTTAGTTGCAGTTTGTCCCGGCCCCAGTTGGGGTCGTGTGAGTGGCAACCACTCGATGTGTCTCTCTCACATCGATGTTTCTCTCTCTCTCTTTCTCCCTCTCTCCCTCCCGCTCTATCTCAAGATGAATGCAAAAATGTCCTTGGATGAGGATAAAAATTTTTTAAAAGACGCGTCTTTGGAAAGTAATGGGGTTAGATTATAAGGAAGATGGGGCCCTCTGATGGGATTAGTGTGTGTGCGTGTGCGTGTGACAGAGAGAGAGAGAGAGAGCGAGAGAGAGAGAGAGACCCTTCTCTCCATGCTCACCCACCAGGAAAAGCCAGGTGAGGACGTAGTGAGAAGTCGGCCATCCATAAGACAGGAAGAGGGCTCTCATCAGAAGCAAAGTCAGCTGACAATATGAACTTGAACTTCCCAGTTTCCAAAACCGCGAAACGGAAGTCTGTTATCTAAGGCCCCTGTCTGCGGTGTTGGTTATGGCAGCCTGAGCTGAGCGCTGCCCGGCGCCCTGGGACCTCACAGCTGAGCGATCGGCCCCCGCTCACAGTCTGCTACTGTCCTCCCGCTGCCAGACTTCAGGTCCAGCAGGCCCTCCCGGCCGTTATTCTCCTGATCTGAACCTCGTCTCTCCCCAGTGCTCCCCACAGCCTGTGCCCACCTCGACCCTCCAGGCACACGTGTCCACCAGAAGTGGCGAAATGTTCTTTTCTCTCCCAGATCTGCACGCCTTTGCCTGGCCTTTTCCTCTCTCCAGAACATTCCCCTGCCGGCTCCTCCTGTCTCGACCAGTGATGCTTACCGTCTTGAGCCTGGCCTTTCCTGCCGAGGCTCCCCTCCCCCTCCCCCTCCCCCTCCCCCTCCCCCTCCCCCTCCCCCTCCCCCTCCCCCTCCCCCTGGCTGGCCTGGGTGCCCGTCTTCTGTGCTACCCGGGCTCCCTGTGACCTGCTGACTCGCCATCTGATAGCTCTGCGCGCGCGTCCCCCACACAGACCAGGAGCTCTGAAGGCAGGAACCCTGGGGTTTGCTGCTTCGCCTCCTGAGTCTGGAACAGTGCGTGGCTCTCAGCTTCACTCTTCATCCAGAGAGCATGGCGGCTCCTGACACGCAGTGCTTTTCAGTCTCTGTGCAGCAAATGAAGGACCCTCTGAAGGATTCCGGCCTCCCTTGTCCCTCTGCTCCGACATGTCTGCACGGCCAGAGTGATTGCTTAAGACCACATTTGATTGCTCTTGAGCGGGTTAGAAATGCCCCTGCTGGCTGTGGCATCAGTGGGGTTTGCTGCGCAGCATCTTGAGGTTAACAGCACCCCGATTCCCCCAGGAAGCTCCCTTCCCTCACTCTCAGTCCCCTGGGTTCGGTGGACGACCCCTCCAGGTTCTAGGAGTAGGGGTGTGACCCAGCACGGTGTCTCTCAGACCTGGTATCCGATTCAGGGACACCAGCTGGTCCGACGAGACTCAGCCCAGGCCTTGTGTGGACTAAAGAGGAAGCATATTGTCTTTTTGGATGGAGGCCTGAGCTCGCAGATAAAAGCCTGGAGCCCCCAGGGGCGGGTGCAGGAGGGTGAAGGGAGAGAGCACGAGGCTGGTGACGCGGACCGAAGGCTGTGTCCCACCGTGATGGAAGCCGTGTTTGTCCCCTGGGCGTTTCCACTACACAGGAGCCAATAAAACCTCAGGCACACTTGTTTGGTCTCAGTAAGCCAGCTTGAGGGGCTTCTGTCAGTACCGCCAAGACATTTTTAATGGATGCCCTGTGCTTTGGCACAGAAATTTCATTTCTAAGAATTTGTCCTAAAGAAAAATAGCTTGAAGCGCAAAGATTTCCATACAAAGATGTTCACTGACGTACCCTCAGACCACCGCCCCCCGAGAGCCTTCCCCCCAGACTGAAGGGGCGCTCCTGCTGGCCGTGGTCCCGCCTGCTCCCCAGAGTGCCACCTGGCGAACTGGCAAACGGTCGCCTGTGGGGCAGAACGGCCACACCTCCGCAGCGGAAAGGAAGTGGGTTCCCAGGAATTACTAAATTTACTAAATGCCAACAGCTTGCACCACCCATAGCCACCTACCTGCCCCAGAGCCTCACCCACCTCAAAATGCCCCCCGTGTCCCGCCTGAGGTTCCTCAGGAACACACCCACCACCGCCTTCCTCAGGCTCCTTCCTCAAACTGCCCCTCGGCCTCCCCTCGGCCCCACATCGTGCCAGCCTCCTCCTGGCCCAGGCTCAAACCACCACGGGGGCTTCAGCAAACGCAGGACCCCCTCCTCCCAAACAGGGAGGAGTTCTTTCCTCATACCCACCAGACCAGGAGCGAAATCTGTCTAATAAGGCTCCCCTGAGGGTCTGAAGACAACGACACATAAGCTCCACAGAGCAGCCCACAGCCACTGCAGGACGTGGCTTCTCTGAATCCACAGGCTCAGCACACACGTGACGGTCCCTTAGTGAACGCTGTCTGCCTGGCTTCCTCCTGCCTCCACAGGGCGGAGGCCAGCTCAGCCCAGCCCAGACCCAGCTGACACAAAGCCCAGGGAAATATGTGCCTCTCCCTCCCTCGGATCAAGACCCGGCCGCCCGTCTTCATGTCTCCTCCCAGGACGAGTCACTTCCTGGATGGTGGACAAGGAAAACTGAGCCTAGATGAGCCCTTCCCGAGATCACCCACCAGCCAGGCCAAGCTGGAAGCTTGATCTAGGAAAGTGAGTGGGGTATAGGGGCAAGGGAGCCACAGCTGCAACTGAAGGGGGCTCTGGACCTGGGAGGGGAGGGAGATGGGCCCTGGCTGGGCCCTGATGCTGCCACTGTCCTATGGTGGCCTCCAAGACAAAGGTCGGCCCAAGGAGACCATTGGGCTGCCTGCACGCCCAGAGCAGAGACCCCGGGGTGGAAGGAAGTCACTGATTGTCCAGAGATCGTTTGAGGAACAAGAGCAGGAAGCCAGGGACTCCAACCCAACCCATCAGCTTCCTTTGGGGAGCTCATTTCTGCAGAATTATGCAGCCTTAGCCACACATCTGCTCATTATTAATGTACACTCTGCCTGCTGGGGACCATGCTGGGGCTGATGGGGGAGGGCGAGGAGGGTTTCAATTAAAGAGGAAATTGGACAGAATGGGGCCCAAGGGCTGGCCAGCCTGGAGCACACCCCCTTGCTCCACCTTTGCCACACTCCTGGCCGCTCTTTGGGGCAAGACCAGGGGATGAAATGTCCCTGTCTAAGCTCCGTTAGCCCTGTCACCTCAGGTTCTACCATTTCTTCGGGCTCACTGTCATCTAGCATCACCATCTGGGGCCTGAGTCTGCTCCGTCCGGCAGCTCCTCTCCCCAGCGGGGTTCTCTTTCCAGCCTCACTGAAGGTACCACACACCGTCTCATAAACCTGGATTCCCTGAATCTGGGACCTGCTCCCTGCACCCCATGATACCCTTGGACGCTGGCCAGGTCCTGCCATGACTGACAGAAAAACCGGAGCTGGAGACTGACCTTGTTTGAAATCTGATAGAAACACTATAACCTAGTAGGTGGAGAAAACCACGAAGGATCTACCCTCTCTAATTATAGTTAAACACTAGATTTAGATCGAATTGTTTTTTCATTCAAAACTACAGAGAAGTCCTGGCCGGTTTGGCTGAGCGGTTAGAGTGTCGGCCTGTGGTCCAGAGAGACCCGGGTTCGGTTCCCGCTAAGGGCGCGTACCTCGTTTGCAGTTTGTCCCCGGCCCTGGTTGGTCGCGCAGGTGGCAGCCACTCGATGTGTCCCTTTCACATCGATGTTTCTCTCTCTCTCTCTCTCTCTCTTCCTCTCTCTCCCTCCCACTCTATCTGGACAAAAAAAAAAAGGAGGAAAAATGTCCTCGAGCAAGGATAAAAAAATAAATAAAAAAAAAAAAACTACAGAGAAAAAATAATCAACCATGCAAGCTATTTTAGAGCCATCTATTTCACGGCCTACATAGAAAACAGTGGCCATATCAGTCTGCACTAAGGAGAAGAGGCTTCTTATGAAAACAACTTACTAAAGAAAATAAAACAGGTTTTTAGAAAGCCCCCAGCTTTTGTTTCAATCATTTTTTTTTAAACTGACTCTCTGTTCTCTGTCCCTATGGTCTTTCTTTTTCCAGAATGTCTCATGAATGGAATAAAACTATATATGGCCTTTTGAATCTGGCTTCTTTAACTTAGCATACTTTTTTTTTTTATATCTTGGGTAAATACCCAGGGGTAGAATAGCTGGGCCATATGGAAGGTGTATATTTAACTTTATAAAGACCCAATGGACTATTTTCTGTTTTCTCATTTTGCATTCCTACCCCCAGTGTATGAGAGTTCCAGTTTCTCAGCATCCTCATCATCACTTGGCATTGTCAGTTTTTTTACTTTAGCTATTCTAATAGTTGTGTAATAGTACACGGTTGTGATTTTATAAAATAGTCTCTTTGAAACAGCAAAAAAGAGTGACATGATATAACTCGACTCAATTGATTTAGGCCTTGGCCACATGACTAGCTCTGGCCAACGACATGGGTAGAAGGGACCATGTGTAAGTTCTGAGTCTCAGCCTTATGAGTCACGGAATGTTCTTGCCTCTCATGGAGCTTTGACTTCCATGAGGAGAATAACATGCCCTAGGTTGCCCCCAGCCCTAGGTTGAGTCGAGCCACCCTAGTCACAGGGAGCCCGCAGCCTGAGCAGAGCACCCAGCCAACCTTCAGGTTTCTGAGCACAAGAATAAATATGTACTGTGGTTTATCACGCTGTTTGGGGTGGTTTGTTACACAGCATTATTGTGGTAGTAGCTGACCAACACAGTAGACAATTTAGGTATGATATTTTAGGTTTTACAACAGAGGGTTAAGTGAACCAGCTCATTTTTCTGTTCAATAAATTGAATTTTAAAATGAGGGGAAAGTGATCAAATGAATGGTTTAGAACTTTAGATAGTTGGCTGAGAGGCAGACAGAAATAAAAAGAGGGTTAGATACGGAAAGACTGTAAGTAATACTTAAGTCTTCATTAGAAGCCTATGAAGACAAGACACCCTCGGGCAGAAAAGTGGAGTCAGCGATGTGAGGGACACAGTTGAAAAGTTTCCCCAGAATGCAAAGGGAAAAGGTCTGGGATTCAAAGGTAAAAGAGGAATATCAGATAAGGAAGAGAACTAACTGAAGTCTATTACCCATCATTAGTGTTTCTAAACTACATACAATGGAACCAAAGCAGTTATCAAAGATAAAATAGCTGAAATGTGTTCCATTAAAGAACTGAGTCTAGTTTATAAGGAATCACTAAATAGCAGACAAAAATATTGAAAAAATTAAGGCCTTAACATATCCCGGTTAAATTTAATTTTTTGAGGCTAAAAAAAATTATCTTCAAAGCAGGCCTATAAAAAAGATTGGTTCCTGCTAAGAAAAAAAAAAAATTAACCTTCTACTTAGCCTCTAGAACTATGCTGTGCGTGCAGCGATCACTGCCCACGTGACCTCTGAGCACTTCAGATGTGGCTAAGCAGAGCTGAAATTTGCTAAAAGTGTAAAATACAAACCAGATTTTGAGTACATACAACAAAATAAGATGCTGTAAAATATTTCAATAATTTTTATGTTGACTATATGTTTAAATGATAATATTTGAGGTATGTTGAATCCAGTGAAATATATTAATTTTACATATGGGTACTAGAACATTTTAAACTACCTGTGTGGCTTGCATCATATTTTTAACATTTTTTATTGATTTTAGAGAGAGAAGAAGGGGGAGAGGGAGAGAGAGAGATAGAAACATCAATGAGAGAAAACATTGATTAGCTGCCTCCTGCATGCCTCCCATCGGGAACCAGGCCCACAACCTAGACATGTGCCCTGACCAGGAATCGAACCGGCGACCTCTTGGTGCATGGGTCAATGCTCAACCACTGAGCCACACTGGCCGGGCTTGCATTATATTTTTAATGTACTGTACTGCTGTAAAACAGGAATTGGCAAACAATGGTTTGTAGACCAAGTCAGGCCCACTATCTACTTTTGTAAATAAAGTTTTGTCACACTCATTTGTTCACAGATTTCTACTCTTTCACACTTCAATGGCAGAGTTGAGTAGCTGCAACAGAGATCAGAAGGTTGGCAAAGTGTAAGATATTTGTTATCTAGCCATTTAAGTTTGTCAGCCTCTGTTCTAGAATTATAAATACCAAAAGATGGTGTGGAAATTTCAAAAAGATTTTGAGATTAAAAGGGAGTATAATGGCCCGGCCAGTGTGCGGAGTGGGTTGAGTGTCAACCCATGCACCAAGAGGTCGCTGGTTTTATTTCCCTTTTATTCCCCATCAGGGCACAGGCCCTGGTTGCAGGCTTGATTCCCAGTAGGGGGCGAGCAGGAGGCAGCTGACTGATGTTTCTCTCTCTCCCTCTAAAATCAATTTAAAAAAAATTTTTTTAAAGGTAGTATAATGTCTAAATAGGGTCAAATTCTCAGTTATATGTGTTTTCCCCCTTTCAAAATGGCTGAGACTTATTTCTTTCCTTACTTCTTTTCTTTAAAAAACATACATGTAATTGTATTTTAGTCCAAAAATAGTCAAATAGACAGGCGGAATCTAACAGAAAGCCCAACAACAGATCCTAGCACTTAAAATAACTCAGTGGGGCAGAAGGTGCCCTTTCGAATGTGTGGAAAAAGAATGGATCAGTTAACACATGATATTGGGGAAACTGATTGACTATTTGGAGGAGGAAAAGTTAAATATTTACCTCACTCCCGTCGAAATAAATTATTGATGGATGAGTAAGTTGAAACTATTAAATTTTAGAAGAACCAGAAGAAAAACTGCCAAACATGTATCTGATTTTTGGAGTGAGGGAGGTGATTCCACGCACTGAAGCACAAAGGGGGAAAAATGACAAATCTGAAAATATAAAAATTAAATCAGTATGTAGATAAAAATGTCATAAACAAAATTAAAAATCAAACTAGGAAATAATATGTGTAACACATATGACAGGGAAAGTGAATAATTCTTACAAATCAATAAGAAAATCGGAAAACCCCATTAGAAAAATGAGCAGAGGACATAAATCAGAAATTTACAATAAAAGAAACCTACAAATCGCCAATAAATAAATAAATAATTTTAGCATCACTAGTAATAAAAGGAATTTGAATTAAAGCAACGAGACATACATTTTGCCTGTCATCTTAGCCAAGCTTTAAAAAAAAAAGAAAATCATAGTACTGAGGGCTGGCAAAGGTTCAGAGAGAAGGAAAATGTTTTACCCTACGGGGGCTATGAATTGTCACAACCATTCTGTAAGGCAAATTATTTATATGGATCAAAGTCTTTAAAACGTCCGTACTCTTTGATAGAGCAACTCCATTTATAGCAATTTCTCCTAAGGAAATAATTAGAGATGCGCACAAAGATTTATTTCCAAGGAGCTTCCTAGCAGCACAGTACACAATAGGAAAAAAAAAATTAAATGAAGACAATTTACTTACACTTCCTTATGCTAGGGGATTTGTGAAATAAATTATATTAGATTCATAGAACAAAAGGCCATGGGGTCATTTAAAAATCACATTTTTAAAACATATTTAATTTTAAGGGAAGATGCCCGAGGTCTAAAGTCAAGTGGAAATAAAAAGAATACTAGACTGCATTGATTGTACGTGTGATAAATGTCACAAGAAAATCTGCTCCATCCTATGACGTCCCCATTTCGCCCACCCCCCGCTTTCTCCTGCTTCTGCCAGATGCTGCTTGGCAGTGTGTCCCCAGCACTGCTTCTTTCCAGGGTGTCTATCCTTCCCCCCAGGTGACTCCACCGTGGCCGGACACTGCCCCTCTCGCCAGGGACCTTGACCTTCCACGGGTTTCCATCATCTCCAGCCAGACAGACCCACCATCAGTGCCTTGGAGTCATCCAGTACCTAATTGAGACTTTCACATTCTAGAATCCCAGCCTGAAATAGCTGGTTGAAAAGCAGAGTTTATTGGTTCATACGACCAAACCACAGGAAGTAGAGGGGTGTGCTCAGATTACATAAATCACCAAACGCAGGAGTTGGACCGGCCTCCGAACCCTCTCCCGCGCCTTTTCTCAGCTCTTCCTCCCTTGCCGTGCTGGCTCCGTTCTCTCCAACGCAGACCGCTCTCTCCTGCGGGGCCGGGGAGGTTGCAACCCATGAATTCTAGGATCACATCTTCGCCTTCAGAAAAGATTGACTCTTTTCCCTTAGTTCTAATGTAAAATTCTCAGGAAGGTGACTGGATGGCCGGTTGTGGGTCGTGCCCTCACCGTGTGGCTTTAGTGTTGAATCCTGTGATTGGCAGCTCCCTCCCGAACCGTGGGCTGGAGTAGGAGATGAAGCCGTGCCCGGAAGAGGGAAGGTGGGAGCCGAGCAGGTCAACCCCTCTCTTAGTGGAGTGTCAAAGGAGGGCTGCTCACGTCCCCAGGGTCTTACGGCAACTTGTGTCAAATTTGCTCATTTTTTTTTTTACTTCAAGTCCTCTCCCTCCTTCCCAAACACATACACAGGAGTCCATGGGGCTGGGCCAGGGCAAATCTGAGTTACAGTCTGAGCTGTGCTCAGACTTCCCTCTCCCATGTGGCCCCAAGGCTTTGAACGTAGCTACCGTTTCTGGAGTGGCTTCTGTGTGCCAAGCACTCCAAGTACTTAAGGTGCTTGTGACCAGTGTGGCCCAGCTCGGCAGGTGCGGTACAAATGCACACACATGTTGGTATGTCTTCAGTTATTAAGTGCCCACCAATCTTGACAGTAGGATCCAGTGGCTCCATCTTGAGACCTCTGTCCCCATTCTCCTGCGTTACTCACAAGCACTCAGGGCTCATGAAGTCAAAGGGCGTCAAACTTACCTCCAAACACCAGTCGAGAGAGAAACAGGAGCCACTCCAAGCTGAAGACTGGTCCTGCCTGCCCAGTGGAAACCTGTCCATGCAGCAGGTCCAAATCCTGCCAGCACCACCTGGGCGTGCACACACACACACACACACACACTAAAAGTGTTACCGCTCAGCAAATTTGCCCACGACCCTGACATTGCATTACTCAGAGGAAGACTCAAGTCCCCAGACAAAGGCTCTGCTCCAGTGGGTCTCTGTCCATACAGAGAAATAGCGTGTGACTTCTGGACATGAAAATATTGTGGTTTGTACCTTGTTACATGTATTGTTATCTCATTTAATCCTCTCAGCATCCTATGAGTTGGGCACCATTACCACTCATCTTACAGATTAGGAAGCAGAGACATGGGCCCAAGTTCACCACCGACCAGTGGCAGAGGTGGAATTTAGACCCAACTCTGTCTGCCCGGGAGCTCCTATTTGCTGAGCTGCCCCGTTACCTCCTCCTTCAGGACAAGTTTTCTTCCAGGAGAACTGCAGTCCCAGAAGAAATGCAGTGGCCTTGGGCCACCAGGCCACTGGATACGCTGGACAGGGCCTGAGTCCCAGAGCCCGACACCCACAGGCATGCGCGGGGCAGCCATCCGAACACGGTGTGCGTCCGAAGACGAGAGACTGGGCAGAAACGCGACACAGTGTTCATAGTGTTTATTGTTAGATGGTAGGACTGTGAATCATTTTAATTTTCCTCTTTAGGCTTTTACTGTATTTTCCTGGTTTCCTATAATATGGACAGGGATTGCTTGTATTGTTTGAATAACATTAACAGATACAGAGTTTTTTTAAATCTTACATAAACTGGCCGTGCTTTATATTAATGCTAATGTGTTTTTATACCCTCCACATCTCAGTGATGTCCTTCAAAAGGTATGATCTGTCTGTCTGTCTGCCTGTCTGCCTCCCTGTGAGGCACCGTGTCAAAAGCTTCAACTCCGCCTCTGCTTCCCTGGGAAGGAAGGGGTGCCTGGATCCTCGGCACCTGCGAGGCATCCTGCTCAGTGTGGAGCACTTCCCACCCAGCGCTGTTTCCATGGCCCCGAAGCTGGGCCTCCAGGGGCTTCGGGGACTCAGCCTGCCTCCCGGGCAGACCTGAGGCTGACAACACTGAACAGGTCCATCTGGCGGTGTGTCTGGCACTTCCCACCACATTCACACCCCAAATCCCTGCCCCCAAACCTCACTACAGGCAGGAAAGGAGACAAGGAAAGAAGAGAGAAATAGCGTTTGTCCCAATGCCTGGAGCAGAGCCAGCCTGACCATCCACCTCTCTCCGGGGAGGGGCAGCCCCAGGCTCTGCTCACCACATCCTAAGCTCTAGAGATGTCCATCGGAGATGGGCCCAAGAGGTCTGTGCCCCCAGGAGCCTAAAGCCAGAGTGGGGGCAGGAGGAGAGAGGAGGAACTCGGTGGGCCCTTGAAGCGCTATCCCTGGCGTGGTGCTTATAAGGGTCTTTGCCCTGTATCCCAGCCCACCCGGGGAGTGGGGGAGGGAAGGCAGTGGGCAGAGAGAAACAGAGTGAACCATACAACCTGGGTCTTCTTTCATGCCCCCTCAGCAGCACCCTGGACAGGGCTGAGCACAGGGGTGGACCCATGGAGACTGGCTCATCCCAGCAGATCCTTACCCAGCAGGGCCCCTGGGAGGTCAGGACAGCGCCTCCCCTCCCAGGACCTCCCAGGCCCAGGCAGCCAAAGGTGGAGGCTGAGCTGCCTCCTTCCTTCCTTCCTTCCAAGCCTACTGCCCTCCCCGCAGAGCAGCTTAGAGCTGAAGTGAAGACTCCCCACCACCCTCTCACCCCGCAGAGCCCCAGAGCCCCGCATGGACGCCTGCGAGAAGGAAGCCTGTCCTCAGGACAAGATGGGGCTCCCTGTTCGGTGACCCTGCACCTGGGCCGTGAGGGTGGGTGGGTGTCACGGGGCGAGGGAGAGAAGAACCTCCATGATTTTCTCTTGGCTCCAACATGAAGGAAAGCCTGCACTTCTCCGCCAGGAGCCAGAGCCCTTTTCTTACCTGTGATAATAGCGAGGGTTTGTTTTCTTTCTTTGAAACTCTCCCAAACTTAATTTAAAGTTTTTTCTCTTTTAAATATGTCCTGCTGCAGAGTGAACGGCGAGGCGCTGCCAGGGAAAGCGGGGGGCGGGGGGGATACCTGCCTGAGCAGATACTGCTGCAGCTTGGATGAAAGCGGTGCCCCTGGAGAGCTGGGAGTGGGCCAAGGTGGGGAGGGGCCCCAGGGAACCTGGGCAGGCCCAGTGGCCCCAGCCAGTGCCCCCACCTCCTCCCACCTCCCCTCTCTGCCTGTTCCAGACAACAGGACGCAGTCACATCAACGGGCCGTCTGCTTCCACACTGTGCGTGCCTGCGGCCACCACCCCAGCCCCCCCCAGCACACCTGAGGGTCCACTTCAGGGCTGTGTCCGGATATGCCATAGCCACCCAGTCCCTACATGGAAAGGATTCTTCCAGGTAGACCGGGGGTGGGGCAGGACCTGGCTCCGAGCAGCACGGCCTCTCGGTGCTCAAGGGGAAGGAAGACCGCTCAGCCAGAGCAGGCAGCGGTGTCCCGGGCCACACCCTGCCCATGCTCTCCCCAAAAGCTTCTGACTGACAGGCGTATTCTCTTGGGAGGGCGCCAGAGCCCAGGCACTAGGTGACTACACCATGGGGGCAGGTGCATCCCCTCTCTGAGCCTCGGTGGCTTCCACACAAGAGGCCACGGGTGTTTGTTGGGTTCTGATTCCCCAAGACCCGTTTCTAATTTCACCCAGATTTGGGAGTTGGTGAGGAGTGGGGGTGCCTGCCACGCTGAGCACTGTCTTGGTGGGAAGAAAATTCCAGGCGACAGCTTTCTGGTCTGAAAGGAGAGCCTTTCCCTCTCCTGACCCCAGCGAAGCCAGCAAGCAGGGCACGGACCTCCACTCGCCCTCCCGGTGACTCTGGAAGGGCTACCAAGGTGATGACATGGTTAGAAGTCAGTCTTGGCCACAGCTGCAGTCCCCAGACTGTGCCTGCCACGCTCCCTCCAGCCTACCCACCATCAAACCACGAGCCCGCCAGTCACCGAGGCTGCTCTCATGTCCCCTCTTGAGTCTGAGAACCTCAAAGACTCTGGCTAATGCCTTCTGGCTTAAGTTGCCCAGAGTCCGTTTCTGTTACTTTTAAGCAAGAGCCAGATTGGCCCTAGGGCTGGACGACCCATCTTCGTTGGACAGCCTCGACTTCGAACAGGCAAACGTCACGAGATTAGCTGAGGCTGAAGCAAGGCATTGTGTGGGGTCTGTGTGAGGAAGGGTGCCCCCTGCACTGCCCCCCAGCTTCTCTCCGTCTCTGCCCACCCCCCAGGAGTGGGCGGCCGTGTCCCTGACGGCTGGTGTCCGAGGCAGTCTTCGGAAGGCATCTTCCAGCTTTGCTGTGTCCTGCAGAGACGTCATTAGTTGCTGTCTCCTTCGGGGTGGAATCTGAAGGTTCCGCTCACCTCCGTGTCCCCCCCTGTCATCTGTTTCTCTCGTCTCCGGTGTGCTGGTGTCACTCTCCGGCTGTGGCCAGTCATGAAAGAGAGTCCCCAGCTGGGCCTCCAGAGCCCCGCTTGCTCTGTGACCACGGGCAAACCTCTGTCTCGCTGGCCTCCATTTCCCCATCTGTAAAAAATGGGCCAATGGCCCTGGCCAAGGGCACGTACCCCATGGCAATTCGTCCCCGGCCCCGGTTGGGGTCGTGTGGGTGACAACCAATCCATCTCTCCCCCCCCTTCCCACTCCGTCTGAAGATAAATGTAAAAATATCCTTGGGTGAGGATTAAAAAAAAAAAAAATGGGCCAATGCCTTGCTCCCATCTCATCCTTGGGGGGCAGGGTGTGCTGCTCCGCACCGTCCACCGGAAAGACGGAGAAGAGAACTGGGGTCCCATGTGGGGTTCTTCCGTGGACTGTACCATGGCCTCCTGGAGCTGTGCCTGCCTCCTGGCTGCCCCTTCTGCTCCACCCTCCAGCCCCCACCCAGGTTCTGTTTCCTTTGCTTTGGCTCTCTCAGGAGCTCGGTGCCCCAGCTGTCTCCACGGTGGCCCCGTTCGTCCAGACCAGGGGTGTGGTCCCAAACACTGAACAGTGTGGGGCTGGAACCCAGCAAGGGGATGCCCTGGAGCAGACCCTGGGGGCTCTCTGCTGTGAGTGGCATTGACCCTCTAGTTGCGGGAGCCTGAGGAGGTGGGGAGGACCAAAAGGAGGGGCTCGGGACCCTCGGGGGACCCAGCAGGGGCTCTTTGCCAGCACAAGTATATTTTAATATATCACCTGCGGGCGCAGCCCAGCTACTGGCTTCTCTGCTCCTCCCGCAGCTGTGTATCCACCGCCCTGCCTCTCTCCTTGGCTGGATTGTGACTAGGGTTTGGCGTGGATTGGGGGTGCCATTTGACGGTTTGAGGATATTGAGTGTTCCGATTAGTGAACATATGGGGTTTCTTTCACTTAGGGTTTCTACGATGCTTTTAAATAGAGTTTTATCATTTTCCACTGGGGGAAAAACAGACTTCCTCTTAGAGAAACAAATGTCTTTGTATAAGAAAATACCTTGATAAGGCACTTGGGGGGAGGTGACATCCTGAGGGTATGATTTGACAGGAGACGGGAACCAAAAGAGATAGTTAAACTGCTCTGCATGGGAAATGCGGAGGAATGGAAAGCAGAGGTGGGGAGAGAGGCAGAGAGCAAAGGGGAAACTAATAAAAACAATGTAGCAGGAGGCTGCCGCTCAGGTGGTGGAAACGGCTGAGGGGCTTCTGGGAATGGAAATGTCAAATATGGGCTTCGACGCTGCTGGTGTTCGGGCAATCCATAAATCCCTTCTTCTCTCCATCCTTTGAAAGCGGCTGCTACCCGCAGGGACTTTGTGTGCCCGGCCATGCTTTGTTTTAGGGGTGAGGCTGATTTTTTTAATCGAACATAAGAAAAGGATTGAGGTCCTTGTCTGGGCTGATTCAAGATGCAACTGACTTCACCAGCAGGGGGGTGAAAAGATGCACAAACTGAATTAATTCGATGCAAGCAGGAGCTCGGAGCTAGAAATGCTGATGAGAATAAAAAGCTAATCTTCCGTCGCGCGCGAAGTGCCCGGCTCTGCCCTGAGCATTGCACATGAACTCTCTCCGTTCTCGCAACAGCCCTACTACTAAGTAGGTACTGTTGCCCTCCAGCTTCTGCAAAGGTGGAAACAGAGGCACAGAGCAGTTGGGTAATGGGGGTCCCCCTAGTTGGGGGTAGAGCTGGCTAGGATTTGAACCCTGGGGGGCTGCGCTCCTGACCACCACCTGTGAGAAGCGCCCCCAGGAAGGTGCGGGAATCTTGGGAGGTTTTTCCGTGTGTGGTCCGTGGAATGGGGGTTGAGTTGATCTGACCTGGACCCTAAGGAACAGCCGAGCCTAGCTGGCATCCGGATTTATCTGTTTTTCCATGTCTCTTTGACGAGCTCTGAGCGCCCCCAGGACAGAGACTGCATTTTATCCCTCTGTGTCTGTAGGTCTACCGAGGGGCCTGGCACAGAGCGAGCAGGAGCTCGGAGCTAGAGCAGGTAGCGGTTCGAGTTCATGTTTACTGCATGAGCCAGAGGGAGGGGCGCAGAAAAGGGGACGAGACCCAGCGGGAGGCCGAGATGTTCTTCTGGGCCAGGCTGGGGGCTGAAACCAGGGCCCAGGGAGACATCTGTGGCCTGTGTCGCCTCCTCTCCCTCCCCGGTGCTACTTCCAGCGCTGCCACGCCCCACGCGGGCGGAAGCTGTGGATTTTTCCTAATTGAGAAAGAAAACATCTCCTGTCTAGTCGCAGCAACAGCATCAAGGCAGGACTGCGGAGGAGGCGAGCAGCCCGAGCTGGCAGCAAACACTCACCGCGTTTCAGAACCGCTTGTCTTGTCTTTGTGGCGCGTTTAACTCTCCTTGTGTTTTAAAATGTACGAGCCACGACAGACACCCACTTTGAAGGCCCCAAAGAGAGTGCTGGCATCTCAACGGGGCCGGCCCTGTGGGGACCAGGAGACTGCCGCGAAGGAGTAGTCACTCTGTCGTACCGTCTCTTCGGGGTCTGTTCCACCATCTTCATTTCATCTTCATGTGATAAAAATTGAGATGTACAACTTGTCTCAGCAACACAGGCGGCAGTCAGTTGGAAAGAGCTTTGTTCTCCCGCGTGGGCGGGTGATGGGCAGGAAACAGGCTCTTGGGAAGCATCTTTAGGGACCATGAGGATAGGGGCCCCTCCTTGATCACCTACCCCCAGCACACAAACACACATGCATGCAGTGTATGCACACACAATACACATACATGATACACACGTCTATGCACACACAGGCATGGGCACGTGCATATATCTCTTCTTCCCAAAGCCAGGCCTCAGTTCACAAGAACCAGAATTCCACATCTGTCCCCGGTTCCAGGCCTGTCCCAGTGACATTTGCAGACACCTCCCTCCGCCCTAGAGTGAGCACAGCTGGCTTTGCTGAGCTCAGGGAACTAGAAGCTGGAAGCCCAGCAGAGGCTGTGTCGGTAATCAAGGCAAGAGATGCCGCTGGCCTGGACGAGAGCCGTGGTGTTCACAGACAGAGATATTTGCGAAGTAGACCTGGCAGAACCCAGTGATTGGATGGAAGCAGAAAAGAAAGAGAGATAAAGGAGTCAGAGGGGAGCAGTCACCAGTTTCTGGCGTGGGTGCTGGGTTGGCAGGACGATGATGTGCCCTCTGTTGGACACGCTGAGCTTGAAGGGCATCCGAATAGAGGACCAGTGGACCCTTGGATGTGCAGGCCTGGTGCTCATGAGAGAGGCCTAGGCTGGAGACAGAGGCTCACATGTCCTTGGCACACAGATGGCAATCGTGGCCACCCAGTGGAGGGGCTCACCAGGGGGCACGTGAGGGGCAGAAAGAGCAGCAGGCCACGGGCACAGCCTGGGGACTATCAACGCCAAGAGCCTTCTGAGAAAGATGGGATTGGAAAGTGGGGGCCAGGTGGTGGGCAGAAAACCAGAAGAGAGCGGTACCTTCAATGCCAAAGGCATGTCCAAAGAAAATGGGTGTCCAACGGCTGCAGGATGTCCAGCCAGCTAAGGCGGAGGGCTGTCCATGGGGATGCCAGTGGTGACCTTGGGAAGGTCTCTGTGAGAGCAGAAGACCAGCTACCCAGCATGAGAGGCGAAGTGAGGGCAGGGAGAGGGCTGCGCAGGAAGCTTGGCTTCAAGGCAAAAGAGAGGCCGTCAGAGCCACAGGGACCACCAGGTCTTGGGATGGGTGTGGCTGTCGTCTCATTGTTGGCTTGTTTTTACAAGGGAAGGTTTCTAAGGGGAGGCAGTACAGAGATGGAGGTTGTGATATCCAAGTCAGAGGGGCTACTCGTGCAGAGAGGTCCAGGAGAGGGCGAAGGGATGGAGTCAAGGGCGCAGGTGGAGGCTGACAGAACCGCAAAGGGAGCGGCTCCTCATCAGAGTGGGAGGATGGCGTGAGCAGGGGGTGGACACAGACGAGGGGTAGGGAGCGGAGAGAGCCCCCGGCCCAAGCCTGGGACAGAAAGGTGCTTGGGGAGCTGTGAAGGTTTGGAGCAACGCTGGGTGCAGGGGCAGAAGGGCAGGTCGGGGCCCAGCAGTGGCCCTTGTTCATTCCAGCTGCTCAGGGCTCTGTTCCGTGAGCTCCTCTTCCTGCAGCCCCACGTGAAGAAGCTTCTTAGACCTTCCCAGCTGCCTGGGGCCAGGGAAGCTAATGAGACCATGGAAAAGGGGAAAGTCTAGCAAAGGGGGGATTCCTCTCGAAGCCTCTGCCAACGCCATGGACCACTGCGGGAGGCAGGGACTTCCCCATCAGTCAAGTAGGCTAAGCCAAGAATCTGAGCTGGACTCTGTTAAGGGGATCCCCCTCCGATGTCCTACCCTATCCTGGGCTCTAAGGTCTCGGGACAGGGTCTAGCTCTCTCTCTGCTGCCCCCAGCTTGCTGAGCCTGGCCAGGCCAGTGCCCCGTAGACATGATCCTCAGCCCCTCTACAGGGCTCTTGGGGGCTCCATGCCCCCCCTTCCTGGTAGTCTGGGAGGCCTTGCCATTCACGTTCTCTCTGACTACACTCAATCAATTAATGCCTCTCTGATCTTTAGAACGTCCCTAGGAGGCCCTGGTCATTTGTTTTCTATCATTTTCAGATGGAGAACATGAGGCTCCGAGAGGTGAAGTCACTGCATCCAGGTCACACAGCCAGAGGTATCCAGGCTGGATCAAGAACCCAAATCTCCTGACCCCCAAACTAGTGTTGCTTCCCTTAAACCTCACTCCCTCATGGATCCCTGGAAAGCCAGGCTCAATCCACACTCTGATTGGATGGCAGATGTCCCAACATGGGGACTGAGTCCCCTGGACTGAACAGGTACTGATTGGCAAATGCAAGTCCTCTCCCTGCCTCCCTGGAGGGGCCCTTTGGCAGCACCTCAGAAAGAGCTGGCCAACAGCTGAGGGAGCCGAGAACTGCTTCGCACAAGCTAGGAAGTCGTGGGCACTTGCCGAAGATCTCTGAGGGTGTCAGGAGACATGTGGAGGGGTCACATCCTGGGTTGTCCCTCTAGAGCGAGGGCCACTGAGACAGACAAATGGAGACAGTGAGGGAGCTTTTAGCTCATTCTAAGGAAAAGTTCCCTGTAGCAAGGATTGTCACCCCAAGAGGGAAGATCTTACCTTAGGGTGGAGTGAGCTTCCTGTCGATGGTGAGGAGGGTTCCCCCTCCCCCATCAGATGCTGTAAAGAAATTTCTGCAGCAGTGAGAAAGGTCAACCTAAGTGACCTCAAAGCCCTTTCTCACTCCGAGATCCTGTGGTTCCCTAAAACGTGGCAGGCAGATCTCAAACTCTCTCCTTCCCTCCCTCCCTCCCTCCCCCACTGGTCTCACACTCACATCTGTATCCTTTCGTTTTTTATGAATATTTAAATGTCATCTGATTGCATTATGTGTCACGAGTTGGGAAAATGTGAGTCCTAAAAGGCGCACTCTGCCTGTCCCCCTCCATCACTGCCTTGAAGGAGCCAGAAAAACAAACCGTCCCTGAGTCCGTTCCTGGAGCTTCCTCTCCCCCACCCCCGCCCCAGCTCAGCCACCCGGCAGCCACGCAGGACCTGGAGCCACCTGGTCCTGGCTGCGGGGGAGGAGGGCGGGTCACTAGCACAGGCAGCGGGGGCCTTGGGATGCCCAGTTGCTTTTTCATACAGAATGTCCCTCTTCCAGGTCACAAGCCCCCTTTTTTGACCCCTCCCCCAGCACATGCACCAAACAAGGTCCTGTCACATCCGCCCCGCCGGCCCTTCCTCCCTGCCCTAGTCAGCTCCGGTCGCTATGACAGTCCAGAGACCAGGAGGCTCATAAACACCAGGCAGTTATTCCCCACAGTTCTGCAGGCTGGGGTTTGAGATCGGGGTGCCAGCATGGTGGGGTTCTGAAGCAGGCCCTCTTCTGGGCTGCAGATTCTGTGTGCTCAGGTGACAGAAGGGGTCAGGGAGATCACTGGGGTCATCCCGTTCAAGAGGGCTCCACCCTTATGACCTAGTTACCTCCCAAGGCCCCACCTCCTAATACCATCCCATGGAGGGTTAGGATTTCAACATATGAATTTGAGGGTACACAACATTTAGTCTCTAACACCCTCTTAGTAGCGCTCCCAAGCTAGAAGCAGACAGTAGCATCCTGTTCCCAGGTGTCACCTCAGCTTTAGTGGCATCATTCACTACACAGGCACAAGAACAGGTAAAAACCAACCAACCCACCAAAAACAGGTCTACTGAGCCAGGAGGAAGGAGCTGGACTATGCGTGGCGCCGTGGAGGAGGGGGCCTCCGGTGGAACCTGTGACCCCACGCAGCGACAGAGAGAGGCAGGGAGCAAGCACCCCAAGCTCTCTCCTCCCCCCTCTGTTGGGAGCACCTCTCGTTGGCTAAACCTAACCAGAAGCCAGAGAAGAGGAGCCTCTTGAGGACAGAGATGTTTGTGGGGGTCAGGTTTGGGGCCCAGGCAGGGTGGAGGAAGGAGGGCACAGGATGAGGAGGGGCGAGGGGAGAAGACCCAGCAGGCCAGCCTCAGGCTCTCCCTCGTACCTTTCTTCTCTCCTTTCCTCTCAGGGGTGAAGCGAATCCCTCTCACTGCTCAGGCAGAACAGTTTAGCCCATTTGTTGTTCTTATTGCCTCGGCTCCTGCCAACTTCCTGCCCTCAGGATCTCGCCTGCCCGCCCAGGGCCTAGCTTATCAAGGTATTTCTTTCTTTAAGCACAGACCCTCAGAGGAATTGTGCTACCAAGCTGTTAAGTAATGTGGTTTTTATTTCTCACCTTAATGATGAAAAAGGAGGCAGGGAGGGAAGGGCTCCCTAAGGGAGGAGTCACTCTCCTGTCCCAGAAACTGCTCTGCCCGCGTCTGGAAACAGAGGGACAGACTTTTAGGCTCTTGCCAGGCCCCTGTGGTCCTGGGATGGTGCCTGAAGCCCTGCTTCCTCACCCATGCTCCCCAGAAAAAGGGGGGCACTCCTTTGGACCCCCACCCCCAGGACACCTACCCACCCCGAGCCAGCTGTGATTCCAGAGAGCCTGCTCCCGCCCTTGGGGGTCTGTCCCCAGCTCTGGCCGCAGCCCTGCCCTGGAGGGGGAGCTTGCCCTCTCCGCCCCCCTTCCTGCTCCAGATCCAGCAGCAGGGGCCCAGGGCAGCCAACGGGACCTTAACAAAGGCTCCCCACTGAGGTCTGAGGTTCTCCTCTAGGAGCCAGTCCACCAGCTAAATACCACCCTCTCCTTGGTATTTAGAGAGCAACCTGGTCCCTGGGGAGGGAAGGGAACTGACTACTTATTCATGGCTCTTCGGAGGTTGGCCCCAAAAAGAGAAAACGGCTCTTTTCTCCCCTCCAGAGGCTGACGCAACCCCCAGAGCCATCGTTCTCCCTGGCCGGAAGCAGGAACTGGCAGATGCCGGCGTCTGCAGCCTGACAGCTGTCACTCAGGCTTCCCACGCCTGTGTGCACATGAGGGTGTCTGGGACGTCCTTGCGTGTGTGCGCATGTACCTGCAGGAAGCCGGGCCGCACCCATGTGAGCACGGGCTGGTGGGGACCAGGAGCATGGACACAGGGCCGTGGGTATGTCCTGGGGCTGTGGCACACCCACTCCCATGTCTATGGGCGTGGGGACCCAGACTGGCTCGCGTGCCTGCCTGTGAAGGAACTGAAGGCACGACCATGTGTTTGTGCACCAGGGACACAGGTCTGTTGGTGGGCACATGTGTGTATGTACACAGGGTGACTTTACTGAGGCCTCAGGGACTGCAGACCAATCCTCACAGCAGGGGAGCCGGCCTCCGTAGGTGGGTGTTTGCAGGTTCTCCAGGCAGGAGTACATGGGGGGTACCTGCCTAGAGAAACAAGCCCCACACACCTCTGGCCTGTCCTCCGAGCCTCTGCTTGCAGATTCACTCCTGCCACCACGCCCCTGGGGCTCAGTTTTCCCTTCATCCCATTGCTGGGCTATCAGGAGCTTCCAGAGTGGGTGAGCATGGCACTGCCCAGGTCCTGGGGGCTCTGCGCTGCCACCCTCTGCTGGCTGGGACTGCCCATCGGTCTCCTTGGACAGGGCAGATCAATTCCAGGCCCAAGAGCTGACTTCCAGCCAGCCACTGGCCAGTGCCCCAGGTCCAGCACAGCACCTGGCTGAGTTGGCACTCAATAAACAAGTGTTGGAAGTAATGGCTATAGACAACGAGCACATTCTAGGCAGAGAGGAGACTCCTTTAAGGAGCAGTGGGGTACACAGCATGTTGCATTTGGGGAACTGTCGCCGGTGAATACATTCAGCAGTAGTTGCAGACCTACGCACGGTAGTGGCTCAGAAAAAAGTCAAGTCTATAAATTTAGACTTGGGATTGCATCTCGGATGCTGTGGTGCCACCTACATCCCCTTCCACGCAGCAGGAGCCCTCGCTGCCCAGCGCAGAGACGCAGGCTGCTGTCTGCTCCGGGTTGGCCTTCCTCGCCAGCCACCTTTGGCAGAAGGAAGCTGCTTCACCCAGGACAGTGCTCCTCTGCAGGGCCAGCTGACATTCAGTGACGTGCCACTGCTGGGGCACAAGGACTGGGCTCCCTTGCCTATTTCGGGGTAACTTGGAGGGGCCATCCCAGATGCAGTGACTCGGGATCAGCTAAGGCCTCGCTTGCTTGATGTCCCTCTTTCAGAGGGCTCCTGATCGCTCTCGTCCTGCTTCCATGAGCATTTCTCAGCAAGCTTTCTGCCGGCCATTCTCCACCTTGAGTCTGTGTCTGGGGACCGTGACCTGAGACAGGCATCGTGGGTGAATGGTGTTAGATAAGCACAGGGAGTGGAGACAGAGCCTTGGGACAGTGTGACCAAGGATTCAAGAAAGGAGGAGAGGGAAGAGGAGGAGTGGGGGAGGGGACCAAAGCTCAACCTCTAAGGAACAAGGATTAGTGACCTTAGACCAAACAATGATTCGTCTGAGTCGTGGAGAGAAAACCTAAACATCGTATTGTCACATTGAAAAAGTAGACTATGTCAAGGGAAAGGGGGCTGACAGCATCGAACTCCACAAAGAAGTCTAATAAAATAAAAACTAAAAAATAGTCATTGTGTTAACAACAGGAGGTGGCTGATGACCTTGACCACAGCAGTCCCCAGAGGGTGGTGGCGCAGAAGTAGATGCCACTGGGTCAGCAGTAAGAGGGAAGGAGGGAAGAGAGGTAAGGGGAAGGGGCTTCGATGGCTCGTTGAAGAAGGGAAAGCAAGAATAAATAGGTACAATGGCTAAAAGTGATGCTATTACCACCACCATAATCATCATCATCATCATCATCATCATCATCATCATCGTTTTTAAGATCAGAGAGACTTGAGCAGAAACCTCCAGAACTCTCCAGCCAGAAGGCTGTATCCATTCATGGCCCCCAGAGAAGTCTCAATATCTGACCACATGTTGGGGTTTTTTTTTTTTGCCAAAAACAAAATTAATCCCAACCACTCAACAAAAGGGACCCATCACTTTGAACAGAAAAGACACTTGTTACAGCAGAACACCCTTGATGTGAATAAAAATAGGGTACCAGCTGGTGACAGCCTCGGCAGATTTTGGGGTCTCCCTGAGAACTCCCTCCATTTGGGTATTGTCACAGGCTTTGTTTATCTGTCCTTTGGCCTTGGAGGGCAGCCCGGAAAAGCAGCTCACTGGCTACTGTTCTTATAATGAGGTGACATATGGAAGTGTAGTCCCTCACCAAGGGACTCCCGAATTGTCCTTGCCTGGGTCAGCTGTGCTTTTTCTGTGGAACTGGAAGGCAGCCACTGGCTCATTAGCCAGCCCAGGCATGTGACATGACTGCTCCTCCAATGCCAGTAGGAAGGAGGGAGGCGCAAGCCAGCCGCAGGCAGAGGGGAGCGTCAGGAATGGACAGCGGTGCTGACGGGACAGCGGTGCTGACGGGACGGCTGGGCAGGGGAATAAACCAAGAGCCCTGCTCTGGTGTCAGACGACTGAGTGTGAATCCTGGCCTCGCCACTCTGTCGGTTACAGAACAGAGAGAAGCTTGACTTCCACGTCTGTGGTTTATTAGCAGAAGTCTAGCATAATGTGGGTCAGGAACTGGATCTCCATACTCATCAGAAAGTCCAGTTCCTGGCTTTCTGTTCGGACATGCATGGCTTCCATCCTCAAGGTTTCTTCATGGTCCAATGTGGCTGACAGAACTCCAGCCATTACATCTGCATTCCAGGCATCAGGAATGAGGACAAGAGAGGGAGAAAAAGGACTTGCCCTTTCATTTTAAAGATGCTTTTTTAAATGGTCTTTATAGCCACATCTAACTATAAAGGAGGCTGGGGAAAATGTACTCTTATCTGGGCACATCATCAGTCCAAATAAAATAGGGTTCTGTTAGTTACCAAGAAGATTAGAATAACTGGTAAGGTCATCAACTAACAGTCTTTCCCACTGCCTGTGACTTCGAGACAATTTATTTGAGCCCTCTGGGCTGCAGTTTTCTTACCTATAAAATGGTAATAATGGCCCTTTATTAGTGTTGCTGTGGACTAATATTACCAATAAGGGTCAAAACCTCAAATGTCTGCAGAGCTCAAGAAAGTAATTTAGATAAGAGACAACTGGGAGTGGTGGGGACTGGGGCTAACTGGAGTAGTGAGCTCTGTCTAGAAAGGAAGGCCCTATTCAACCCCAGTCTCCTGTGACAATGGAAATGCTGGCTCAGTGCTTCCAGATCTTCCTTTTTTTTTTTAAGAAACTGAAAATCTGGATTATATGTTAAATCTGTCTCATTTTAAACTTTGCAATCATTCAAGTTTTTTTTGACCCTAGAAGAGTCAAATACGCACATATCTGTTGGCTAAATATGGCCCTGGGGTGTTGGTTACTCTGACCTTTTCACCTTTTCTCAAGACTTCTTGAGTTCTTTTGGTATGATACACACCCCTTCCCTGGTAACAAAGGTCTGTTTGGGCAAAGGGTAGTGTGGACATGCCATCTAAAAGTCTATAGTGACAAATCTGAGTTTTGTGGGTCTACTACCTTCCACCCCTTATTACAAACATCGGACACTGTGCAAACCAAACAAACACCCTAAGAAGCAGCACGGGTCTGCATGCCTTTTAATCCTTTAAGCAAACAGCTGGAGCAAGTCAACACAAATTTGGACTGGAGACCTGGTTGCTGGCCACAGTTGGAGCATGAGCTTCGAGCCATGTGACTTGATCAATATCCTTCTATAAACCATATTGAAAATTGATGGTCTCCATTCCCACTTCCTCTGGCACACTTCCTATTAATTTCCATTTTTCGATGGCTTTATGGACTTACGCTCTTTTATGGACTTAGCTTGTTCCACGTGCTCACAGTGACTGGCTTCATGCTCAGATGGTGCCTGGTTGGCCATCCTGACGGAAAGGCAGAGGCAACTCTTTGGGCTGACCTCTGCACATTCCGTTTTCCTGCAGGGACGCGCCATTGCCCAGCAGCAGCCATCTCCACCCCAGGGTGCAGCACACCTTACCCCTCAGGGGCTCCCTGCCACCTTTCAGAGCGAAGGGATTTGAATAACTAACCCCGGCCAATGGGTCTGCCCTCACCGTACAATACCCGGGGCAGATTCCTCAGCCCAGAGGCTGCCGGGTTGTTTCAGTGACTGAGCAGACTATGAAAGCCATGGTTCATCCTGCTCCTTCCAATTCAACTCCAGGCTTCTGAATTCTTTCCTATCACGCTCTAATGCACCTTGCTCAATTTCTATCCTCCCTGTCCTCTCTGAGCGCCTGGCCCTTTTCCCCTCCTTTTTATATGACATACTCATCACGGATTCAACATTTCACACTAAACGCTGTCACACCAAACCCTGTGTTGAATTACAATACTGCCCAAAGTGCAAGAAATATCAACACCTAAATGCCAATCTATTAATATCCCTTTGGGCCAATGGGTCCAGTCCTCTACGGCTGCATTTACCTTCCCTGCTTTTCTCAATGTATTAAGAGCAGTTTTTGTAACCGATGGACTCAGGATGGGTTGGCACCGGTGCCAGTTTTCCTCAAGGCTGCATCTTCCTTGGAGAACATTGGACCTTGTCCACGTCTCATATGGAAACACTCATGAGGTATGTGTCTGTGTGTAATGACACTGCTACAAACTTCACACATTTAAAATCATCTTAGACACAATGCATTCGACACTGCCAGAGTAGCACCAGGATAAACAGCACTGGGCATCCCGGGCAGGCCGTGTGCATGGGCAGCTGGGAACTCTGGTAAGTTTGGGTTTTGCTAGCAGCATCTGCTCTAAACAAAACCAGAGTGATCATTTCAAAACGCCAATCAGATCATGCCTCTCCCCTACTCTGAACCCAGTGTTTCCTATCCCACTCGGGATGAAAGCCAAATTCTTCGTGCTGACTTAACGGCCCGGCTGCCTCTGACTTGCTGGCCAGCTCCATCCCGCTCCTGGGGTCCCCACCACTAGCTCTGCTCCAGCCAGAGCGCTGTCTCTGCTCCTTGAGCCCTCTGTGCTCACTCCGGCCTCGGGCTCTCTGACCAGCTGTTCCGTCTGCCTGGGGCCGTTTCCATGGTCTGCACCTGGTGGGCACTGTCTTGTCCTTCAAGGTCACCTCCGAAGAGACACCTCCTTCATCACCTACCCCAAGATAGCCCCTTGGTCACCCCCCACCACCACCACTCTGTGAATTTTCTTCATAGCCCTCGTCACTCTGAAGTTTTATTTGGTTCATTGTGAAGTTTGTTGGCTGCTGTCCCCACGAGACTTGAAGCTCCTTAAAGGCAGGCACCTGGGGCTCTTGTTTACTGCTCTGTCTCCGGCACCTGATCCGTACCAGCAAATGGTGGGAGTTTCGTAAACGTCTGCTGTGCGGATGTATTGTTGAAAGAAAGCCAGGAGGCCAGAGAGAAGATCGGATGGTCTGTACTGGTTGGAGTGCCTGTGCAGGGAGGGGCGCAGACTGTCAAGAGTGTGGGGGAGCAGCGCACACCAACCTCTCGACCTCCAAGCCCTCCTCCCATTCCCGCCAGGCTCACCGCACCATGACCAGCCCTGCCCAAGCGTCAGGTCGCCCAAAGGCACATCCTGCCGTCCACTTGCCTCCCCGGGCTGGACTCGCCTCGTCCGACAGAAGTGGTGGAGCAGAGGCTCCAGGAGCCAGTCCATCCGTCACTCAGAGGGAAGAGCCACATATTCTGAGGTCCCCGTCTGCACCTGTCAGGCTCAAGGGTGCACTTGCCACGGCCATGGTGTACAGCCAGTCCTCTGCCGAGGGCTGTGCTGGCTCAGGACTCGCTCAGTGACAAATCTGTTGTCTGCTCAGCAGCATCCGCTGACCCAGGCTGGGGCCAGGGCTGGTGGCTGTGGAATTGAAAAAATTTACGGCCAAGTTCTCCTTGGAGCAACTTTGCTGAGGACAAGACAGGGAAGTCATTCTGAACGCCAGCCAAGGGAGGGGCTGCCCCAGCAGGGAGCCTCGGCACACTCCCTGGCCCCTTCATCTCCCCAGGCCGACTGGCGGCTCTCTGGGCAGCATCTGGATCACGGCCCAGACTCCCTACCCCTACCCGGGGTGCACCTAGACCGCAGGGGCTCCTCGGGCCATGCTCCCCTGTTGACCTGAATTACGAGGCAGACTGCTCCACGCACTTGACCTTGAGTGTAGTCAAGAGCATCCACCTTGGAGTGACGCAGACCTACACGTGAACTCCTCTTCCTGTCTACACTCACCACGTGACCCTGAACAAGTGGCACCGCCGCCCCTCGTTTGTAAACGGGGTGATGGCACGTCTGCATGGATTACGTGGAATGTGTGATGGCTGGGAAGTGAGCATTGAGACACGGCATCCGCTGCCATCGTTGCTGAGCTTGGTCGTCGTTGGTGTCTCGGTCCACCTTCTCAGAAATGATCTTGCCAGTGGGAACAAAGGCAGGACTCATCTTCCCTTTCACAAGCCCTGTAGCCAGGGTCCAGTGTGAAGGAAGGTAATGCAGGAAGGCCGGGTCCCAGCGGGCTCTCCAGAAGCCCCAAAGAGCAGCCCATGGCAGCCTCTGAAGGTCCCGGAGCACAGACTTTCTCAAGGTGTGCGTGTGTCAAAGAGAAAACAGCAGATGAAAACGATGCCTTCAGGCCTCTCCCGGCCTGCGCTGCCCTCCTCCAGGGCCCATCCCCCTGCCCCAGAGGTCCCGTAAGCAGTCTGCTTCCCCCACCAGCCTCCCCACTTGGGTCACCCCAACATGTCCCCATACACACACGCACACCTACCCCAGCTGGGCCATGCCTTTTGCTCAGGCCAATCCATCCTCCTCCATCCCATCCCCCACTCATAAACCTTCCCCCTCCATGTCCCAGGCCCTCAAAGCCCTGCCTTAGACACTTTCTAAGTGGCAGCACTTAATGTACACAAGCCACACAGACGACGCCTGCCCGCCCCAGGTAGCACACACGTTCTCACGTGGCTTTTCCAGGGCAAAGCTTTAATCGAAGGAGTGATCCTGGTGGTGAGTGTCAGGCTCAGGCATGGCGGGGACTGGGAAGTGGGGGCTGATGGTGGCGCCCCTACTCTCATAGTTGGCAGGTGCTGCCTCCTTGACCAAAATGTATGGCCCTAAGCTTCTTGCACAGGGGTTTTCTCTGCTCCCATCCATCGTGTGGGTGCCTTAGATGAAAGAGAGCTCCCCCAACCCTGCAGGAGCTGAGGTGGGACCGAGTCACACCCTGGCCTGGCACACAAGGCAGTAGTCACTTCTTCCCTGCTTCTTACCATCAAAGCCCAGGGCCGTGGTCCATCCACTCAGCCCTGCCTCCCTGTCGTTTGCTCTGAGCATCAGGCACAAGAGGGGTGAGTGGCACTCTGCCTCGGCAGCTCCAGGCCTGGAGGAGCGACAGCCTGGATTTGCTCCTTGTCACTACCTTTCTGTCCCCTTCCGAACTAGCATACTGGCTTTAATGAGGACTCGAGCCCCTGACACTCCAGGGCTATTGGCCATGGTCTCATAGAGGCATGCGCGCGCACACAAACACACAGGCTCACTTTTGATGCAATAGGCTCAATTACTATCTGCAGAATAGACAGTTTCCACCCATCCCAAACCCACACCCTGCCTGCCTTCTTACAGAGTGGGCATGGGTGCCCTCTGGGCCAGGCAATGCCACATGGAGCTGGTTCTGAGCCGTGTCCCTCATGAGGAAGCCCTCAGCTAAAAGGACCCACAGGAGCTCCATCGGGACACCCCCTTCCTCCAGCACACGCACAGCCACAATTCCCAGCCCCAGACGAGTCCTGAAACAGAATGTTCTCATTGCTGAGAATCTACTGCGTGTCCTGCAGCTGGGCAAGCCGCCTCCCTTGCGGCCAGACCTGGATCTCCTCATTGGTATAGTAGAGGAACGTCGCAGAGTGAGGTCCTTCATAGCCCTGACAGTCATTCCACTCTCTCAGTTCCATCATGAACGTGTCTTAAACAACCCAGTTTCTTCAAACACCCAAAGGAATCCCCTGCCACCTCCCACCGCCGTTCCAGCGTCTGGTTGCAATACTTAGGCTCCAGCTCCCTCTGGCAAGACTTTTTCTGACTTCTGCAGCTACTAACACCACTTATTAAAGTCTTTGCTTGAGGTTGCAAGCTTGGATTGCACACCTATTAGAATGTCAAAAGTAAAAAGAAAAAATACCGGCAATTACCAAGTGCTGGAGAAGGTGTGGAACAGCTGGTCTTCTCCTGCATCTCTGGTGGAAATGCAAAGTGGCACAACCACCCTGGAAAACCGTCTGGCAGCTTCTTACCACGTTCATCATATGACTCAGCAACCTTACTCCTAGGTGTTTATTTACAGAGAAATTAAAACTGACATTCACGCAAAAACCTGTGCACAGATGTTTATAGCAGCATCACCCATAATTAACAAAAACTGGAAACAACCCAAACGTCCTTTAGCAAGTGAATGGAGAAACAAAATGGGATACAGCCATGCCATGGAGTATTACTCAGCAATAAACAGGAATGAACTAGTCATACGTGCAGTATCATGGGTGAATCCCAAATGCATAATGTTGAGTAAAAGAAGCCAGCCTCAAAAGATTCCAGGCTGATGGTTCTATTTGTAGAACATTCTGGTAGAAAGCAAAATGCTAAGGATAGAGAACAGATTTGTTGAGGCTGGGGAGGGACTGATGTTGTACCACAGGCCAGCACACCGGGAGTCTTCGGGTGTTGGCATCGCTCAGAGTCCTGTGTGTGGCAGGCATAAAGCACGGAGAGTTGAACAGAAAGTTAAAAAGTTAATTGTACTGTACCTAAGCTACAACTTTAAAAATACATGGAAAATTGCCTTTCAAAAAAGTCTATGCTTACATTCTCGGGAGGTGAACCATCTGGGTTCAAGTCCCAGACCAGCTACATTAGTGGTCACCTGTTGGTTTGTGCCTGCTCAGCATCCACGCCCCTCTGGTGACATGCTGTGATTTTCTTCCGGGGTATCCACCAGGCTTGGTCCACCAGCCATCTCTGGGCTGCAGGGGAAGACTGGCCACCTCTGAGCTCCATGGTGAGCTCTGTGACCAGGCCTAATCAGCATATCCCCTCCCCCAGCCATTTGATTGGCTTACAGGAGGCACTGGACCAGTCAATCCACCTTTTTCAGGTTGGGGGTTAGAGGAGGCACTGTAGCCACTGCAATTCCTAAAGGTGGTAACAGCAGTGCACTGAGTGTCAAGTCCTGTTCCCAGCATTTTACACTTATGAACTCACCTACTTCACAACAGCCTCATTTCACAGACAAGGAAACTGAAGCCAGAGAGGCTGCTACACTGCCCAGAGCTACACAGAAAGGCCAGAGTTTGACCCAGGCATTCTGACTTCGGAAATGGAGCCTTTAACCTCTACATTATTTTTCTTCTCGATGCGGGAGTCCAGACTGTCAATAGCCACATTGACGCAAGCAAGGAAGAGAGGAATTCCTTAAGCCATTATTTGAGCTCTCGGGTGACACTTTTGCTGGCACCAAAGCTATCCCTTGGCACTACCTCTGAAGTGACTTCTCCAATCGTCCTGGGAAACGTTCTGTTTGACTGTTCTCTGGGCTGAAAATGAGAACAATGTGTCCTTTAAAATAAGGGTTGGCTGTGGCATGTGAAGGAAGGAGCAAAGGGCCTTGGCCCCATCCACTCTGTTGTTGACTTACTGCAGCACCCAGGGCAATGAAGCCCCTCAGTTTCCTCTTCTATAAAATGGGGATCATAATAGAACCTACCTCACAGGTTTTTGGGGAGAGTCGATGAGATAATGCATGGAAAGTACTGAGCACAGCATCCGGTACTATAAACTCTCAAGAAACTTCATGATGATTAAATGTATGAACTACGCATGGATGTTTACATCTGTGTGCACATGTGTGTGAGATCCAAGCACCGTATTTCCAGGTCTGTCCCTCATGTACCGTATATCTACCATATATAATTTCATGACTAATTGAAGAAATCTTAGGTATTCATATTTAAACTGTGCTCAACACTGCTGATGTTTGATGGTTCAGAAATCATGTCTTCGTCTGCGGAACAACACGAGAGCAAACATTTTACATGAACCCACGTGCCTGTTTCGCATGTTTCCTCTGATGTCCAGAGAGGCCATTTTTGATGAATTCAGACCAGTGAGAGGTCAGGCCACAGGCCTGGGTCTTTGAACCTGCTTGAAGCGCCCCGCTGCTGCAGGGTGTACAACCAGTCGCCGAAATGATGGAAGAGATGCTTGCAAAGGAGAGACGCGGGGTGACGGGTGAGATCGTAAGCTTTGCAGCCAGGCAGGCCTGGTTCTCACTCCCTGCTCTGCCACACCAAGCCCCGTGGAGGATACTGGTGATCAGCAAAATATATAGCCAAGTGCCTGGTGCCTGGCCAGTCCCCGCACATGGTAACAGTATTAGTATCTCTGGGTTTTGGCCCCTTCACTGCATGAGGAGCAAACCTTGGGAACATCACAAGGATTCAGCAGCCCCCTTTCCATGCAGAGAGGCCCCCACCCTTCCAGCCCCAAGGCCTAGAGGCTCCAGGGGCAGGCGCTAGAGGTGCTAATGCATGTGAAGTGCTTGGAGCTGTGTCTGGTCTTGAGATCACCCTGACGTCAGATCCCAATAGGTCTGGGTCCAGTGGCTCCCAACAATGCAATGGGAGACTCAGGCAGTATTTTGGCAATCGGGAGTGTTTGATCTTGTTGATTCTCCTTTCCACCCTGGGCTTTCATCATACCACATAGTGAATGATCAATAAATGTTACTATTCCTTTCTTCCAGCTTTCTTGTCAACAATAAGAGCAAAGCACTTACGGAGTGTTTATTTTGTGACAGGCACCGTTCTAAGAACTTTGTACTTGTTTATGCAACCTTTATTATAACCCTTGTAAGAACCACTACGATTATCCCATTTCACAGATGAGAAAACTGAGGCACACACAGTCACACAGCCAAGACACAGCAAAGCCAGGATTCCAACCGAGGTAGCCTGACCCCAGAGCCTGTGCACCTAACAGCTGCAGAGTGTAGACCTCTATTCCACGTTGGGGGCATACGACAGGAAATGCCACGCTCCTCTGTCCATCACAAATCAAGCATGAGCAGCCTCCCCTTTATTTCTCTGACTCTCTGTTCATGGACTGGACATTCTGCAGCTCCCTGTGCCTGCTCTGGGACAGTGCCCAAGACTGCATCTCTCTGGTTGCTCTCAGCAAGCAGGAGCAACTCCAGAAAGTGTGGGGCCACCTTGCCTAGCTAGGCTGAGCCCTAACAGTGTGTCCCCAGACATTACAGAAAGAGGAAGGAGAGGAGGAGAAAAAAGAGGAAGGGGAGAGGGAGGACAGTGGTGTCAAGTGGTCACAGACACCCAGTTGGACAGCCACATGGTGTAAAGTCCCTTGAGATAAAACCCCAGAGGACTTTTTTCTCCTGGCTCATGGTTGATTTGAGATTGCTAAGGGGAAACTGGGGCCCCTGTAACATTTATCCCAAACCTAGGGCAGAATTATAGAAATGAAGAAGGGCTCGGAAATGCAGGATTAGAAACAGTCCCTACCTTTGGAAACAAATGTTTCATCACAATAGAAACTGAAACAGCCCTGGCCGGTTTGGCTCAGCGGTTAGAGCATCCGCAGGCGGTCCGGAGAGACCTGGGTTTGGTTACCGCTAAGGGCATGTACCTCGGTTGCAGTTTGTCCCCGGCCCTGGTTGGTCGTGCGGGTGGCAGCCACTCGGTGTGTCCCTTTCACGTCGATGTTTCCCTCTCTCTCTCTGTTCCTCTCTCTCTCTCCCACTCTATCTGTGCAAAAAATGGAAAAATGTCCTCGGGTGAGTATTACAAAAAAAAAAGAAACTGAAACAAAAGAGATGCCAAGCACCGCCTCGTTGCTCACTCACGCCCCCTAGAGGTCCCACCACAAACACTGTGATTATGCCTCTGCTTGTGAACTCAGCTTCCCAGGCAGACCGTTGGGGGCTGCTACTATCTGTATGTCAGTAACAATTCCTCAATCCTGAAGACCCCTGCCTCCACTGGGCCCGGAGGAGCAGAGAGGACACTTTAGACCCAGGCACTTCCGTCTCCACCAGGGGACTCTCTATTCCTTCCCTCTCTTCATTCACCAAAAATGTCAAGTCCCTTTCTTTTCTGTTTTTAAAAGACTTTATCATTTCAGCAGGCAGCGTGGGGGGGATTCGCCAAATTGATAGCAATTCTTGGTGCTAATCAAGTGTCAATTAAGATTGATTGTGCTGCTCGGGTGGTTAGTGGTTTATGCTAATGTGTTAAAAGTCTATTTCATGTGCCTTTATGTTGAGTCGTTCCATTAGGTTTATTAAGAACCCAATTGATACATTTCTTGTTGATTCCAAATATTCCTGAGGTGATTAATTCTGAACAATGGGGTTAATTAGTCTGCAGACTTTGGAACACTTCTTTAGGCCGGAGCTTAAGAAAACCCGTTTCCAGGGAATGTAATCTCCAAAAGAATTACATTCCTTTCTTCTAAAGGAAGGGGGGGGGGGGATTCTCCCTGGGGAAGAAGGGATGGCTGTGATCTCAGGGAGAGTTAAATGAGTGTTAAATTCGAATGGGCCTCTGTGGTTTGGTTTGGATTTTTTTAATGCCCCCTACCTGTATTTTCTAACTAGTAGGTAAATAGCTTGAATTTGAGAGGTGGGTGTATGGGAAGTGGGATGCATGGACCATAGGGAGACCAGTCTGGGGAACAGAAAATAGTGACCTCTTTCCTCCCCCCTGAATAGATGCGTGACCTCCCCCGCTTCCCCCCCCCACACACACACACACGCACTCTGGGGGCATTCCTTCATCCATAAAATGGGAACAATGACACCTGCCCTCCCCCAGCGGCCAGCTCTGGGAGGGTGAGATGAGATCACACGTGCCCTTTGAGGGGGGAAAAGAAAAGAAAAAAAAAACCTTTTCTTTTTTTAACCTTTGAGAGGTTTAAAAAAAAGGGGACCCATTTTAGAAGTGGGCTTTTTTTAAATCTTTTTTTTTATATTATTATTCCCTCATGAAAGGGTTTCTTCTTGTAGCTGGGATTTTTCATCTCGTGGGGAAGAGAGAGAGAGAGAAAGAGAGAGAGAGAGTTAGTTTTAAAAATAGCTATTTTAATGAAAAGAACAGCTCCCCTGAAGAACTGGGCAGCCCTTTCTGTGGGCTTTGCTGCCGAAACTCACGGTCCAAATTGATTTTCCCCCCTCTTCTTTAAAGGTAAGTGATGAAATACTGTGGGTTTGAAAGGGCTGACATTTTGGGTAGCAATTAAACTCAGTCCCATCTAGCCGCATGGCAGCGGGTGGCGGGCCGCTCGTTACGACCGAGAGGCAGGCAGAGGAGTGCTCGGGCCCAGCGGCTCTCAGAAGAGCCCAGGCCGCTGTCTGCAGCCAGGTAATTAGATTTAACAAGCTGGCCTGTCACCCTCCTCCCCTACCCACCTGGGGACCCACCTCACACCCCCTCGCCCGTGAGACACGGGCAAGTCTCGGGTCCTAATCACTGCAGTGACGGACGTGGCAGATATTAATGTTGAGTTGCTAACGACCGTACCGGAGGCAGCAATAGTTAGGAATTCATGGCAAATGGAGATGGCAGGGCCGCTGTCATTAGAATCAGCCCAAGGGTGAGGCGCTTCCAACAGGTCAATGGGATGTGATGTGCACCAGGCGGGACCCGCTGGGCCGCTTGGCACGTGTCTCCTTCCTGCCCAGGTCGTGTTCCGTGGAAATGCAGCTATAATAAGTCACACTTCCGCATGCTCCTCTCAGGAAAACCCATTCATTCCCAAACGCCCCTGTGGTGGGGGCTTGGTGATCTCCCACAGAACCCGCAGACAAGCTGGGCCATAAAGGAATCCCCTGTGGACATGGCTTCGGACAGCCTGAGGTGGGCCAGGCACCTGTCTTTGCTCTGCTCTCCAGGTGACTCTGACATGCAGCCAGAACCGGGAACTACCTGTCCAGATGCAGGTCAATGGTTTGCTCAGCCTTCAGAGCCAAGGTGGGCACATGCCTTGCAGACCCTGGCATATCATTGGCTGAAAGCTCCCAACTTCATCCCTGGTAACAAGCCTTAAGGGACAGACAATCCAATCAGTCTGCTAATGTCTCTCAGCTGAACTCAGTAGGCACAGTGACTGCCTGGGGCAGCAAGATCGCTTCAGAGCCCTAGCTGGACCTTCAAGGGCTCCGGAATTGGACGAACTGGAAGATTTGGACCTGAGCCCTGACCTGTCCTAATCCCCTTTGCAGCACTGGTGTCCTCGGCCCCTCCAAGTTTCAGTTTGCCTGTCTGAAAAAAGGACAGGTTGGCCAATTTGAGCTCTCCATCCTCCCCAGCCTGAAATAGCAGTGACTAACACTCCAAATGGGCTCACTCCACTGACCCTTCAGAAACAACCACACAAGGAACTCCTACCACTAGGTGGCGCACCCTCAACACTCCAAGGTCCTCATGTGCCTTTGCCCTGGTGTGAAATGCCCTCCACACCACCCACATCTTTGCTGACCCTTCTCCGTGGCCCAGCCAGTGGGTGGAGTTTCTCACCAAACCCTCCAGGATGTCCCCAGCCTGAGTCCGGTCCTTGCCCTGGGCACCTGGTTCAGCCGCCTTCCAGGACGTGGGAGCTGATGATGGGTGCAGATTGCCTGCTAGTGACAGCAGCCATCACAGGGCACCTGGCTGTCCAGTTTCTGCTCAGCCCTGATCTCGTCGGTTGCCCCCAGCAAGGAGACAGGTCTGCCGTACAGTGGGGACAATGACGTGGCAAGGTGAACTGACTCGCCCAAGGCCATGCAGTTACTAATGATCAGAGCCAAACTGGAAGGGAACACTGACTCTAAGTCCAGGATCCCCTCTCATTACCGAGATGCTTCTAGATGTTATTGTCTGGTCAGTTTAAAAGCTTTAACAGATTATGGCTCCCCCCACCCCTCCAACCCGTGAACACACACGCAGACACATACACACACATGCTCAACACGTGCTGCTTGAGTCCTCCTTCCCAAGAGTTCATTAACTGCTGGCTTTGTCCCAAGTCTCTGACCTGCATTAACGCCCCTGCTGCTGAGATGCATGGGGGAAATGAGGTCTGGGTTACAGAGGAGGATGAGCAACAGCACCCACCAACAGCTGTCCCGGCACTGGGAATACATCCAGATTCCAACCAGCAGGAAGTGGGTGGGAGCCCGATGCGGAGGGCCCTGAGGAATGAGAGGGGGCTGAGGCAGTATGGGAAAGGGGAGCTCAGGGAGGACGCTGGTCCCAGCATGGACCCAGCCCTGCCCAGTGCTGATCCCTTACAGACATGCCGTGCTCTTCACCGAGGGGAAGAGGGGATGGGGTGGGAGGCAGGGACTTGCCAGTCCTCTGAACCATTGTCCTCCCCCTGCTCCTCGCCTTGGGAGGAACAGCAGACCCAGTGCGAGGGGGATCCCTTTTGAGAGGATTCCAGGAGACGGGGGTTGGGGGAGGAGGAGTGGCAGTGTGAAACAGCCTCTAACATAATTGCAGAGATTGAAGATGGCCAGTTTCGGTTCTCCCCAGCCCAGCAGCATTTGTTCCATGAATTGAGTGCTTGCATCATGCACTTTAAAAGGAGGTTATTTCTCGTTTTTTAATTTCCTTCTATGATCTAGTCGGTGAAGTGGGAATCTAATCACTGTTCTCTCAACTTCTCTATATCACCTGGGGTGGGGCCGGGCGGGCATACTAAGACATGACTTACATTTTTATTTTTACAGTCATGTCTTGCTCAACCATGAGGGGCCAAGAAGTGCAGTCCTACTGTGTTCTCAGAGGCTGAATTAGAAATACCCCCACTGACTCCCTAGAGAATAATTCATCCGGTGGGAGGTTGGGGAGATGGACTGTGGAACATGGGTCACCACCTCGGGCTGCCTTTAGAGGAGAGACCTGCAGTGGTCCAGTTGTCTATGCCTGGAGAAGGGGATTGCAGGGGGCCCAATGGTGGCCACACTTCCAAGCTACATTCTCCATGACTCTATCTACCCTACTCCTGAGCTATTGTTCAGTTGGTTCCAAACCAGCTTGAAAAATAGAGTATTACTAGTGCCCTAAGCCCTGAACAATTAAGTAAATCAGACTCACACTCCTGTTTCTTCATCCAGTCAAGGTGAGATGATAACAAACCAAACATGAAGAAAGGTCCGGTAGTGGGACAAGACCGCAGAGCGTTTGGAGGTGAGAATGGGGGTGTGATAGGACGGACATATAAAGGTGTAGGATGGCATTAGGGTGGGATGGGGGGATGGAATGGGGGGGATTTGGGGGGATGCGATTGTTTGGGATGGGATTTAGGGGGATGGGATGAGAGGAGATGGAATGAGGCAGAATGAAAACCAAGGCCCAATGGCAAAGAGGCCCCTGTGTGCAGAGCTAGGCTCCGATCTCAGAAGGCACCCTCACGTCCCATGTTCCTGGCCACCACGGGTGCTACCAGGCAGCCCCTTCCCCAGTTGCTCAGCAAGTGCCAGAACCAGGAGAGGGAGCAGACGACTCTTCAGGAGGTTGGCACTGGTCCCAAGCAATCTGTTCCCAACTTCCTTCTGTGTGGGTGGCGGCGCATCCCCAGCCAGCCCCCGCGCCTCTCACCAGCCTTCAACGCGCCCTCACTCTCTCCTGTGTGTGTTGTCAAATCTTCCCAATATAGCAGGCCGGAGTCTGTCAACAGTTCTGTTCCGTGCCTACTTCCCCTCCCCAAAGGGTGGCAAGCCTGCTGTCCCCTCCCTCGGTGGGCGTATCTCCTGTCATGCCTCACCCTCAGCCCTGGCAAGCAAGGACGCACCACCGCCCCGGAGGAAGTATGCTGGGAGAAGACACTCCAGCTTCCACGGGGTACCTGGCACAGGATGCATCTGATCGACATTAAGGAAGAGCAGTCCAGGGGACTGGAAGATTGATTGGACGGGGGGAGGGAGAGTGGAGCTAAGGTGATGCTCGGATTTCTGATTTGAAGTGACTCGGGGAAGATCATTCTAGTCACTGAGCTGGGGGTCCCAGAGAAGGAGCAGTCGGGGGATGGAGAAAGAGACAAGAGCTTGAGAACTAGGGAGTCTGAGATGGCTGTGAGCTCCTAGTGGGGGTGCCTTGTGAGCATGTGCGGAGCAGCTCAGGGGGTCGGGCATGCAGACAGTGCCGGTGGTGAGATGGAGTCGTCCACAGGAGAGTCTGTGCACACCCACTTGGTCCAGCAGCATCAGGGACTAGGCGTCGTCAGCACAGCAATCCCAGCGGCAGAATCCCCCTGTGCACCCCGCGGGGGCTGCACAGCCTGGCCGGGGCCACCGTGTGGACAGGTCTCCATCCCCTGATGTCTATGACTGTGTGGCACCAGCTGCCTCTCTTTCCCTGTTCTGTTCTGTCTCTGGGCAACAAGAGTGACGTGGTCTGAGCACCAGGAGCCCTGGGTCCCAGGGCCAGCCCTGCCAGCTATCATCCACAATCTCTCAGTCTCAGTCTCCCCGACAGTATAATGGGACCAAAGACCATTAGGGTCAAATAAGGCAGTGCCTGTAGACACTTTACACATGTGAGGAGGTGGGCTGAAAACTGCCCAGGGGTCTGGCCAGGTCCCCTCAGTCCTGTCTCCTCACCCTGACCCCACCCCCGGGCCCATGGCAGTTCCTGCTCCAGGTGTGTGGGGCACTCGGTCCCATCCTTTGTCGCCTCCTCCAGGGAGGGTCCAGGACACGGGTTGGGTCTCCTAATGCTTCAAGAGACCCCCACACCTGCCATCCGTGCTTCACCAGATGACCCCACAGGTCAGAAGACACCGCTGATAATGCTCAGGCGGTGACATCTATGGCTCGCGAGGCAGCCCCTGCTTAGCCTCCAGGGTTAGCAGGAAACAGCAGGCAGAGGGAATCTGTACAACACACCTTGGGCAGAAAATAGGGAAGATCCCTTGTTTGCTGCTCTCGGTTGAGACCCCAGGGAGGTGGTCAGACCCCTCCTCTACTTCCCCCAGCTCAAACACTATCTCCTCATGACCCCTTCGTCATGCCCACCTGGGAGTCCATATTCACCAAGGGGCCAGGGGAGAGTGAATTTAAGGCAGAGAGACAGGCTGCAGTCTTCCTGGGATGCTGTCTCTGCATTTCGGGAAGGGGTGAGGTTGGGAGTCGCTAACCTGGGCCTTCAAGATCAGCCCATGAATCAGACACAGATTGTGGACTTTGTGCCCAGGGAAAATGTCACATGCCACCGTGGGCCGGCAGGTGTGCACTGCTGTGTCTGTCAGCCTACTCCTCCATAAGAGAAAGCCCCTCGTTTGGAGAATGTTCCCTCCTCTACACCAAAACTCAGTCCTGGCTGCCAATCAGAGGACCCTACCCCTGGCTACCTGGGCTGAGTATAACCCACCGCAGGACAATGAAAGTCCCCTCTGAGGTATGTCCAGCTAGAACCAAAGGAAGACAGAGAATCAGGGGACCTGTGAGGCAGGAGCTGCAGGTGGCCACAAGTCCAGTCCCTGGAAGGAGCCAATCTTCAAGGAAACAAAAAAATTAAAAAGAATAGCCCTGGCTGGTTTTGCTCAGTGGTTAGAGCATCAGCCTGTGGACCAGAGAGTCCCGGGTTCGATTCCCGCTAAGGGCATGTACCTCGGTTGCAGTTTGTCCCCAGCCCCTGTTGGAGTCGTGTGGGTGGCGACCAGTCAATGTGTCTCTCTCACATCGATGTTTTTTTCTCTCTCTTTTTCCCTCTCTCCCTCCCACTCTATCTAAGATAAATGCAAAAAATGTCCTCGGGTGAGGATAAAAAATAAAAAAAGAATAAAGCTGACACACAGAAGAAAGAGGACCCAGAGAGGAGGGAAATGGTCCTTGGCTTTTGAGTTTCTGGTGGCAACTGCCGGAGACCCAGGTCCTGTGAGCCAGTGACGTCCGCATGTTGACCTAACTGGTTCCAGTGGAGTCTGGCGCTTGCCACCAGCCCGTCACACTGCTCGAGGTGCATTCTCTCCAGCGACTTTCCAGAGGCAATTCCCACATCTTTGCTGTCCACTCCAGGCCACTCCAGACAGTGTGGCGTAGAGACCTGGAGCAGGCCAGACCCAGCAACAGACCCCTCCACCCAGGGCCCCTCTGCCAATAAACAGCTGCAGAACCACGGGCCCTCCCAGCCAGCCCCTTCTAGTTCATACTCTGCTGCCCCCTGCTGGTCAAAGCTGGCACGTGCTCAGCTCCTCGGGCCCAGGATGGGTTGGGGGCTACATGACAGGGACAAGTATTAGGAAGCAGAAGGCACATGTCCAAACAGAGGCAGCTTCTCATAGTTCCATCCCAATAAGAATCTTATCTCTGGAAATAAAAGCTCAAAAAAATTTCTACTGTGACACGCAGACTGAGAGTACTGCTGTCTTCCTGGGCTGGGAAGAGCATAGAAACATAAATTGGGAGTTGGATATGCAGATGTTTTCCTCCAAGTGAGAACCTCAGGGCAGGTTTCCCAAGAGGCTGCAATAATGAAACAGGAAGACAGAGCCGAGGGAGCTGGGAGAGAAACTGAGTCAAGCAAACAAGAGGAGCTAAGGGGAGAGTGAGAAAAGGCAGAGTTTAGGCTGAGAAGGGTGGGGTGCCACCATAATCATGGGTGCCCAGAGCACTCTGAGAAGCAGATGCAGCCCCCCAAAACAAAGCTGGCTCTCTGGACCCACATTGCCCACAGACACTGAGGGAGCAAAGATAATGCATGTTTATAGTTTCTGGAACACTGTAGCACAGAATGTTGTATTTGATCTCACACCACCCGATGAGATAACTGCTGTTGTCTTCATGTTTTTTCTCATAAGGTAATAGAGATCCTGAGAGATTTCAAGCTTAGACTCGAACCCAACGCCACCTCCAAGGCCAGGGCACTGGATGAGACCGCCTCCATGTGGACGGGTTGTACTGATGTTGATTTATCCATACAAAGGGAAAGCACAGGCATCTGTGAGGTCAAGGAATCGAACCAAGGTTCAAACTTGGACCCTGCTGTTCACACACTGTGAGTCTTTGGACAAGTCACTTCACTACTCTGAGTCTTCCCCAGTCTCCTGGGGTCATTTGAAACATCACACATCATGTATGTACACCACCCAAAGGAGGCGTGACACACAGTAGATACAATTACACTTGTGCTCCCCTGATGCTTCACCTGACTTTATCTTTTCCTGATGAAATCAAGCCCAAGGAGTCTACCCTGTAGCCCCATCGCCTCATCTTAACCACAACACAGAAGACCCTGGGGATACCTTACCTCCAAAGCACGTGAGTTGCTTTCATCTTTATTTCACAGACAAGAAGCTGAGATTCAGAGAAGTCATTCCTTCAAGGTCACACAGATAAAATGTGGTAGAACCAGGACATAAGCCCACACCTCTCTGACTGCTAAGTCCTCACTCTTTTACTGACACTCACAGGTTTGGTCTGCGGTGATGGGAAGGCGTGTAGGGGGCAAGCAAGGAAGCAGGTACCAGTTTGGTTGCTGTCGCTATGGTCCAGGTGAGAGATGGCAGTGGCATGGGAGCAGAGGAGGTGGCCAGACGGGGTAGATCTAGGCCATGTTTAGGTGCGCAGCATACAGGGCTTACTCAAGATAGACTTGCTTAAGGTTTTTGACTTGAGTGACTAAGTGAGTAATGGTGCCATTTTCCGAAACAGGAAGAAGACAAGAGAAGAAACCCATTTGGGAGCAGGCAGAATCCAGGATCCTGCTTGGGCAGAGTTAGGTTTGGAGGCTTGTTACCCATTCAGGTGGAACTTCTGAGTAAAGGCAGCTGGATCTCAGCAGTGAGGGCAGGACAGGGCGTGTCAGTACCGAGATGGCCCTTAAAGGCAGTGCGTTAGATGAGGTCTCCAGGAAATGAGTGAAGAGAAGCGGCCAGGACCAGTGGCTGGGCCCTCCATATTTGGAGACCTAATGGGGGAAGGGGGGAACCAGTGAGCTGGAATGTCGTGTTCTGGAAGCCAAGAGAAGACGCTGTTTCAAGGACAGAGTGGACAATTTTGTTCAATGCCCATGAGAGGCCAAGTGAGTTAAGGACCCAAAAATGAATAGTGAGCCTGGCCCGTGACCTCGAAGAGGGCAAATACCCAGTGCAGCACCCACCCCGAGCTCAGCCATTCCCCATCCTCACCCCATCCTCTCACGCACTCTTTATTGGTAAGACAAGGAAAGCCAACGATGTAAAGGACTTGGGGATTTAAAACCCACCAGAATGTCATACACCTCTCCCAGCCCCCGGGGAAGGGGTTGACCACAGAAGCAGACGACAAGGAAGGAATGGAGTTTCACTGCAGATCTTGGCAATGGAGACTGGGCCATCTCTCTGACATTTTTTAAGACTAGAAATATTTCCATTTCAACCCTCATCCATGCCATTCTTCAGCAAATAAGTATGTATGCCCTCCCACCCTGTGACAGGTTCTGCTGGTCGCTGGGGACACAGCCATGAATAAGAAGTCACTTTGACCTTGACCCTGGGGAGCTTGAAAGGAGGACAGACACACGAACAGCTCCTGACAGCAGATCATGGTCATGCCCTGGTAGAAAGATATATCAGGGGCTCTAGGAACACGGTTGAAGGGTCAGGGAGAGCTTCACGGAGGAGGTGATACTTGGCCGTGGCCTTGAAGGGTGCAGCGGGAGCTCAGCAGACAGTAGGATTAGCTGCATCCCGGCAGAGGACCAGAGGCCTGAGGGTATGTGATGCCTGGGAGACTTCACTTCACTGAGTGGCTGGAGCAAAGAGGAAATGGGGGGCATTGAGAGGCGCAGGGCCTCGGTTTTAGGGATTTTAAACATGAAGCTAAGAAACTCGAACTTTACTCTGTAGGTCATTATTTCCCCAAGAATTTCCTAGGAATCCCAAATTTGCTCTGCATAAATCAATGAATCAATAAATTTGGGGATCAAATACATTTGGGATCTGCTGCAGAGTAGACCCTTCCTTCCTCTTGGAGATTTGCCTCATTCGTTAGCATTTAAAGTCTCCGGAAAAGCCTACAAAGTAAAGAAAAAGAAAGAAGGGGTGGAGAAAAGGAGGGAGCGAGGGAGGGAGGAAACTTACCTTTTAGTTTTCGAAATGCAAGTCCCACACTACCCTGGGTTCATGCAACGCACCCTGACATCCCCGCGCAAGCCACGCTCCTCGGCCACATGGTGGGAGAGCTGAGCCGGGAACTGGGAGTGTTGGCATTTACGCAGATGAGTGATTCACCTGGAACAGGAGTGTGGCATGATGGCGATTAAGGGGCCTTATTAGCTCCAGAACCCACAGATGGGGTCCAAGTTGACACCTTTACCCTGGAACTAAAAGTGCTTTACCTGATTCCTTTAGCAAATACATAGTGGACACCTCCTCTGGTGCTGGCAGTACAAGGGGGTGCGGGTGGGATCAGACGTGATCCCTGCCGCATGGTGCTCCCTGGCTCGCAGACAGTATTAACATAATCACAGAGGTTGAGATTTGAAGGAAAAGAACATAGGCTGTAAGAAGGGAACCTGGAATCAAGGAGGATTTTCCTTAGTAAGCCACACCTGGGCTGGAATGCAAAGGGTAGGTAGCAATGACCTAGGCCAGGAGGGGCAGTGTTGAGAAAATGGCATTCTGGGTAGAGGGAATGGCTTGTGCAAAGGCCCTGTGACTGGAAGGTAAATACTCCAGCTAGAAGACAAAAGAAAGAACAAAAAATGGTTGCATCCTGATCCTTTAGTAACTTTATTTGCAGTCCTGTTTATGGCTGTATATATATCTGGCCACAAATTAGAAATAAAACATCCCCAGAGTCTGGATTTGGACACTCTGAAAAAAAGCCTGTCCAGAAAAGTGACCAGAGGAACGAACAGCCCACACTGGAGTTTCCCGCTTAACAAAGGAGAAAGTGAAGGGTGAAGAGGGCTCCCTGGGGCCTGGCGAGGATGGAGGAGGCTGGGCTTCAGCCTGTCCCATTAACCCAGCTGTTTCAAATCCAGCTCCCCGAGGCCGAGCCTCCACGCCCCGAGTGCCTGTCAGCACAGAAAACCGCATCGCTCAAAACTGAGCGATGAATGTGAGTCAAGCACCGTGCTGGGTGCTCCGCACACATAACCTCACGTCGCCTACCACCTGGATGTCCCCACACTGTCCAGTCGTGTGGCTCCACCCTTATTTCAATCACATTTGAGTAAAATGCCCCCAGCATGTACCCTACGTACGGTAGAAAACCTGCAAGTCCAACAGCACCTGCAGGACTTGATTTCTCCCAGATACCGCTCAGCTGCGTTCTCATCTCGTCGGGGTCCTGCTTCCCGCTCCCGGAGCCTTCTCCCTGCCTGAGCTAACCCGGAGAACTCTGCTGCCTTCCTTCCTCCGATCCCCAAAGCACCCTGGCCACGATGCTGTTCCGCACCAGTGAGTTTTGCTGAGAGTTTGAAGATAATGACAGTGGTTATTATCCTGTCCAGCAGCACAGGACAGGACTTAGAATTGACCTGATGCTCTGGAACCTCAGCCACTCCTGGTAATACTGAATGCCACCTCTGCGGCCAAGTCATGGGTTCCTGCCGTGTCACTCAGACTTCCTGTTTGACGAAATCCTCCTCCCATCTCTTCCCTTACACCCCGGGGAAGCTCCATCACCTTGAATGTCTTGAGCTGGTTCACCAGCAGAGTTGAGATGAAGATTTGGGGGCAAGTGGTTCATTTGGGACGTGCCCCCTGGAAGCAGAGGCCGGGGAATGGGAGAGATGGGGAGGAAAGGAAGCCACGGGAAGAGTGTTAACGGAGCAGGTTACCTCAGCAGGCCCCAGGGCTCAATCCAGCTGGGGACCTCTGGAGATCGTGTGGCCCGCCGAGGGTCAAAGTAGCCGTATTTACTCTCCATTTCCATCCATCCCTGGCTGAGGGCTGCTCCCGGTGCCATGCCACCCTTCACTCGGACCTCCCTGGGCCTGGGGGAGACAAGAGAAAGCCCACCTTCAGGGGGAGGGTGCAGGCCCTTGTGGAGTTGTCCCTGACGGCTGGGGCAGTCAGGCGGGGCCACCACGTCTGCTACAGGGGGACAGGCAAGTGCACACACAGTCCATGCCCCCAGGGGGCCCGGCAGTCTGCACTCCACAAACAGCCCCCAAGGCACGTGGCTGAGCCCCAAGCTCTGCTGCTCCGTCTGTCCACCCTGGAGGACGCTGCCTCCTTCCCGAGCGATGGACAGAGCAGTGCTTCCATACACCTGGCGCAGGCCGTCAGACCCCGACGAACCAGGGAACGGTGGCCGAGGGAGCGACAAAGCCGAGTCACATTCCCGCGGACGGTTGTGACACGCTCTCCATGGCTGTGTCCTCTGGTCTCCAAGAGCCTGAGGAGCGCTCGGGCTCACAAGCTTTAATAATGACAAATGTCAACAAAACTGTACATTACAGTTCCATCCTCCTAGCCAGGTGGGCGGGGTGGGGGTGGGGGTGCTATCACTGTGCTCTCTTCACTGACAGGAACCAGAGGCCCAGACAGGTTCGAGTCACGTGCCCAAGTTCCTGCCACTTGAACCCAGGCTGTCTGACAACGAACTCCAGGCCCCCTCAACTCCGCGAGGCACCAGGTGCCCGTGGCGCTCGGCAACCCCACCCCCACCAGAAGGTAACCAGGCCAGAAGGGGGGTCAGAGGCAGGACTTGCAGAGACAAAGGGCAGCCTGTCACCCTGACTGTCCCCATCACCACGGGAGCACAAGAGGTGGGCCCCCCGTTCTCCATCCTGCAGCCAGAGTGACCTTCCTAAGACACAGATATGACCAACTGCTCCCTGCATAAGTCTTCAGTGACTCACCGTTTGCCACAGGACGAAGGACACACTAGTGCCCCCGGAGGATGTGACGTCTGCCTCCCTTGCCTGCCTCCTCTCCTGCCGCTCCCGGAGCCAGGACTTCGGGCGGCGGTCCCCAGGTGCCCTGCCAGGGAGGCCTGGGCTCCGAGCCCTCCTGTGTCTCGGAGGGTCCGGAGAGAGCGCACAAGCGGATGTGGCAGCTTCCGAGCTGTGTCTTTCCACAGACTGCAAGGCGACGGGGGAGGAGCAGCCGCACCTCTTCTGCAAGGAGAGGGTGCTGGGGCGGGAAGGACAGGTGCTGTCAGGGAGAATGCCACCTCCCTTTGTGACCTTTACCACAGACATTTTCTCTGAATGCCAGGTTCATTAGACACAGGATTGGAGGTGGAGGAATTGCTCTAAAATGGAACTAAAGACAGGCCAGACAGCCAGCCATCTTCCACGCTGGTGGTGACAAACCAGCCTGGAGAGACACACGCTCTCTGTGGGCCAGGTTTATTCTCTCAGATGGGGCCTCCCAGTCGGAGCCCTGTCTGTCCTTCAGAGCGGGCTTCCCAATGCCTCCGTATTGTTCTCCACCCCAGGGCCTCAGAGCAAGCTGTGCCTAGCGTGGACCCTCAGTCCATGATGCTCACAAATGACTGACTAAGATCCAGTGCCCTGGGGACCCCAGGGCTTGGAGTATGTCTGCCCAACCCCACCCTTCAGGCCCAGTTAGAGTCACCCAAGGATCTGTGACTCAGAACCCATTTGCACCCACCCCATGCTGGGGACAGAGAGATAAATGTGACATTTGTCCTAGCTCAAGGAGCTCCAAGATTCATGAAGAAGACATATACATGCACAAATATCATCCAGTGGTGGTCTCTGAGCCATGACGGGTTCAAGGTAGAGATGTGACCCAGAGGAGAGTGTCTCTAGATAGAGTCATGAAGGGCTTCCCATGAGAAGGTAACCCCTGAGCTGGGCTTTGAGAGATGAATAGGAGTTTTTTACCTTATTTGTTCTTTATAGGAGACATTGGTTTCCAAAAACAGGATGGGCTGCTCGTATGAGCTGTGAGCTTCCTGGCACTGAAGAGTGCAAGGTGACTCTGAGTCCTTGACCGTCAGGTCACCCTCAGCGCTGTGCATAGCATGGTCAGGGCACTGGAGAGCAAGGGCTGAGCGTGCATCTCACTCCTGCTTGCTGCGTCCCAGTTTTCCTCCATAGCTCCCTGGCGTCACTGATGGTGCAGTAGCGCATGCTAGGCGCCTCCTGCTCCCCAACAGGCACAGGAATTGGGCTCCTGTACCATCTGCTGTGGCTCTGTGTGTTAATGCCCAGACCCATGTGGGCTAGAGTAGACAGGGACAAGACCCCGAAAAGCAGGCTTCTTCTTTCTGGGAGCTTCCAGGCTTCACTCATCCCCCACACACATGCACGCACACACACACACACACACACACGTGCACACACGCGCACCACACTCAGAACCTCATCCCCCATCCCTTCATCTCCAACTCCCTACAGACCTCAGTTCCCTCCTAGGGCTGACCTGCCTCCACCCCAGCGCTCTTCCTGGCACTCCCCAGGGCTCCTCCTCCCGTGGACACTGCCACCCACCCCCATCCTGAATGCGGACAGCCCCCTGGGGCTCCTGGCTCTGCACCCTCCACAGCGCCTCAGCTGCCAGCTCTGTCTTCACGCCTCCCGGAGGAGCAGCTGTTAGCAAGTTCTGGTGGCTGAGATGGGAGGGACGAGACAGCAGGGAGACTGCAGGGAGACAGAGGCAGAGGCTGGAGGAGAAGGCGGGAGGGCGGGGGTAGAGACAGCATGAGGGGAAGGGGGTAGAGACAGCATGAGGGGAAGGTGGGAGAGGGTGAGCAGGGGAGGGAAGACGGGGAAGGTGAGAGGCTGGGGCAGGGGGCAGAAGGCGAACTCGAGAAAGAAGAGAAAGCTCCGGGTCACCTGCTTGGTGACGTTCCTGCCATTCGGAGAGCTGACTGAGAGCCAGAGAATCAGAAGCGCCAGCTTCTTCCCACTCTGCCGAGGAGCCAAGGAAAGGCGGCTGGACGAGTATGCCCGAGGGGCCGGCTCACACCGGGTCTCCAGTGTCCTGGGCCAGGGAGGTGGGAGCCCGAGAAGTAGTATTTAAAGCTTAGCACACGAGCAACACAAATACACACCTGCACACACACATGGGCACACAGAATGACGCACACAGAGACACACACATATAGACAGAAAGACATACAGACATGCACATGTCTGTTCATATATGTACAGACACACACATAAACACAGAGACACAAATGCACTCACATACCCCTCAGGGCCTGAGTGGGTCGGTGGTCCTCGGTGTGTCGAGGGCAGCTTCTTCTTCCCCACAAAGATGACAGAGACCAGGTCAACCCAGGCTCCCCCACCCCTTAGGGGGTAAGTGTGTCTACACAGGGCGCCGGGTACCCAACAGTTTCACATCAGCCGGAGCCGTGGGGAAGCTGCCCCCCGCCCTGGTTGCAGAGGACAGGGAGCCCCAGTAGGAGCGGGACCCGTCCGGGGTACCTCGCCCAAGCTGCATGAAGCAGCGGCTGGAACCCGGGTCCCCTGGCCCTGGCTTCCATCTGCACTCAGAGAACCAGCCTTGGGGATGACAGGGGAACTGGGCAGATGGTGGGTACGGGAGCCTCTCCTGGCATCTCACTCCCCCAGGAGAAGCCTCCTCGCCCAGCTCTGTCGAGGCCCAACTCAGCACAGCTCCGCAGGGGGAGCAGACCGCGGCACCCTTCGAGGAGCGCAGCCTGCCCCCTCCTCGGGCCTCAGCCGCCGGCCAGGCTCTCCGGGCTGGGTGAGGCCAACACTGACGGGTGGGTGAGCGGGAAGCACACCCATCCCCTCAGAGATCGGCTGTCCCCCACAGGCCCGGATTAGTTCTAGAGTTGACTTTGGGGGGGATCAGGAGTAGCCTCTGTGCCCCTGGAGATGCCGAAGAGGGGAAGAGGGGCCCTGAAGGTGGGCCAGGACCCAGCGGGAGGCAGAAGCATGAGCCGGATGGAACGAAGAAACACTGTGCTCTGGGCCAGCTGGACAGCAGTCACCCCCGAAGACACAGAAATGCTGCCCAACAAGCCTTTTCTGCTGTCGCCCCTGCTGCCTGTGCTGGAAGCTGGGGACAGAGATGTGGATGAGCGTGGCCACCACCTGTGCACTGCTATTAAGCCGCTTCGCAGGAGAGGAAACTGAGCCTCGGGGCGCCGAAGCGACCAGCCCAAGAGCCAGGCCGGACTTCCAGTCTGAGCGGCGGCAGCAGCCCGCCTCCGCAGCCCGCTGCCCTCACTGCAGACTCCGCTGAGGGGCAGGTTAGAGCATGGATCCTTGTAAGGGAGATCGTGTTTGTTGGGAATTTTTTTTTTTTTTATAAACTCACACAGTTATCGGTTTGGCCCCAGAGCCTGGAGCTAAGGTTTCAGAAAAGCCAAGCGGTACAGGGATGGTGGCCCCTGGCTCAGGCCAGACTGGCTGCCTCCATGATGTGTCTCCCGGTGTGTTACCCAGGCAGTCGGAGCTTATGCTCCCGAACCACTCCTGAGGCTTCAGTGAGGTGACTCTGCAAAGCACTCAGAATGGTTCCAGGCCCATAACAAGGACCCGCTGCATGGCAGCCCCTGGCGTGATCCAGGGAGAAGCCCCTCTGCTTGACAAAGGAAGAAGCAGAATTAGTGAGAGGGTGGGTGGCGGGGAGGGGCCGTGGGCAGCACCATGTGGTGAGCTGCACCTCGGGACACCCCTACCACCCATCGCCGCCACCTCCAAAGTGCCTAGGGAGACCAATGTGTGGTGAAAAGCAGCAAAGCAACATCTGAATCCCGCGGCCGAGTGGACTCGAGGTGAAGTGGTAGGTACCGGAGACCCACAAGAGACTGTAGCCATCCTGGCAAAGGCACCGGACTTCCCTGGGTCATAGGAATTGGGAAATTCCCCCAAATTTTAACTCAATGCAAGAACAGAAGCTTCCAGCTGACATCCGAGTTAAACCAGTGAGGTTTGTACAGTGCCAAGGGGTTGGTGGTCACTGTGATGCCAGCTGACCCATCCAGCACTCACCATGTGCCAGGCACTAAGTACAGCATTTAGATACATTGGTTTATTTAAGCCTAAAAACAATCTTATGCCTCGGCACCATTGTTAGTCTCATTTTACAAATGAGGGAACAGAGAGGTTAAATGACCCACCTAAAGCTGCACAGCTAATCCATGGTGATGCCAGGAGGCAGACCCAGAAAGCTGGGATCCAGAGTCCACCTTTACAGCCACTACTCTTACAGCCTCATATCGCGTGCAGGGTGGGTGACAAGGGCTGCAAATGAAAGAGACACATAGTGCTCCCAGGAGCAGAGTGCCCCCCGAGCTTGATCTCAGGTCTATAGACACGGTCACAGCTTAAAGGTGAGGACTCAGCCCGAAGCCCTCAAATCGCTGCCTCCAGGTTTAGCATCTCAGAAGCTCCAGTGAGCTCAGGGGAGTACCACTCCCTGCCAGGCACTGATCCCCGATCCCCGTGGGACGTCAAATGCCAGGGTCAGGGCAACAGTGCCAAACTCGGCCAAACCGGTCACAGGCCAGCAGTTCTGAACCTGCACAGCACTATCCCTCCTGCCTGGGCCATGCTCTGCACTGAACACTTGGCTACCCAAGTCTGGCCACCACCCTCTCCAGCACCTCTCCGCTGGCTCCACCCCACTGCTCAGATAATGCCACCATCTGCGACCCATCTGCAGGGAGCCTGGCGCTTGTTAGAGAGGAGGCACCTTCCATCTGCATTCTGCAGGAGCATCCTGGAACTCCATAGATCTCGGGAAGGCAGGGCAGCCCCTGCCACTGAGAGATCAGGACATAAAACACAGGCCTGTTAGCATCCTGCCAGAAAGGACGCCGGCCACACACTCAGCACAATGAAGCAAATCCATGTGCTGGGAGGAGCGTGGACTTTGGAATGATGAGGGCAAATTCTGAATCTACTCTCATTAGATGGGGGCGTTGGGCAAGCCGGTTTAGCTCTCTGAGACAGTCTCTTTATTCATAAAATTGAGATGATATAGGTCACCAGAATGCCATCTTAATCATTCGCGTAACCCTTACACTCGGAAGAAGGCGTAGGAAAGACATTTGTGGAATGAATGGGCGCAGCCATTCTGCCTCTTTTCTTGCTGACAGAGCTCCCATTCCAGCCAGATGCCAATTGTGCCTGATCTCTCTGAATAAGTCACGGCAACCCTGTTCCCCTTTATGGCGATTGGTGAAGGGGTGGGCCTGTAACCCATTTCTAGCCAATGAGGTATAAGGAAAAAGAATCTGCTAGGGGTTCTGGGAAAAGTCTCCATCCCTGATAAAACGAGGGGAGTGGGTGAGAAGAGCACCCTGTTTCAGTACCTTTCTTCTTCCTCCTGCTTCCCAGGGTTCTTTGGACAAATCAGGTGTTTGGAGATGACAACCGGCAGCCACAAGTGGAAATGTCACCATTGCTTGAGAAGAGCAGAAGAGAACGAGAAGAGCATGGATCCTCGACCATACCCCTGGGCTGCCAAATCAACCTTGTGACCTCCTACCATGACATTTCCTGTTAATTAACAGTAAATGTCCACTAGGTTCAAGCCACTTCCAGTTGAGGGTGCGGATGCTTGCAACTGCAAACATTCCCATCTGATACAGTCGCCAGGGAGTGAATGAATGCATGAGTGAATGAATGAATGAATGAATGTCTTGTGGCCTAAAAACAATTGTGCAAATGGTTGTCATTATCAACAATATTAATACAGTAACACCTCATTTATTCAACATTATCAGCAATGGGCTTTGCTCAGAAAAACATTTTCAAGATAATTAAAGTTTATCCCCTTTAGGCACGAACATATTATTTTAACTGCTTTTTTTTTATTTTTAAAAAATCATCTGAAATATATCACATTCCCATATAACTTTTCTCTCTCTCTACACCCGCTAACACACACACATACACCACACACACACACACACACACACTGCACATACACCGCACACACACTCAGAGGAGAATTCATTAAACCGGATTCTGTGCTCACCAGTGAACACACATCCCTGAAGTGAGGGGCTGCTCAGATTGCCCTGGGTTGCAGGGTTTTGCTCTGATCCCGAGAGTCATTACCCCACCCCCACCCCGGCCACATCCCCTCGAGCTGCTGCCCTCCCCGCCTCGGACGGATTTCTCAGTCCTGCGCTGTGAAGCCAGACTGCCCGTTTGCTAGACTTGTGTGCAAAATGGATTCTTTCTAGAAACCCAGACCGAGGCACTGCTGTAAGGAAGTTAGACCCCGGATAAGGAATGCCAGGCTCCCATCCCAAAGAAAAGATAATTCATTTATTTGACAAATATTTGCCAAGCACCTTCTAATTGAGGCAGTAGAAGCTAAGAATGCAAGCTCTGGAGCCAGAGACCTGAGTTCAAGTCCTGACTCTATTTATCAGTGGTACGACCCTGAGCTGGTTATATCACCTCTCTGAGCCTCTGTTACCCTCATCTGTCTAATGAGGCTAATGATAATAGTTTCCACATATGGGTGATGCGAGGAGTAAGTAAGATACTGTGTGAATGCTGCTAGAACAGTGCCTTTTACTTTATAAATTCTCAACAAATGTGAGCTATTGTTATCATTTACCATGTACTGGGCTTTTTTTCTGGGCACAAGAGAACAATGGTTAATAAGAATGGCATAGCCTCTGCCCACAGTAAAGTAACAACTAATCAGATAGATCAACTATATTCCTGATACATAGGGACCCATACAAACAGGAGAATCCCAGCATGTGGAGGGATCAGAAGCCCAAAGAGAGGCTGAAACCCAAATTGGAGAGACCAGACAGGTCTCCCAGATGTCCAAGCTGGGACTGAAAAGTTAATGGGTGTCTTAATTTCTTGAGGCAGCCATAACAAATTAGCACCATCTGGGTAGCCTACAGCAGCAAGAATGTGCTCTCTCCAAGCACAGCGATCGAAGCCCGAAGCCAAGGTGTCAGCCGTGCTGCCCTCCCTCCAGCGGTGCTCGTGGGCGATCCATTCCTCGCTCTTCCCAGATGTGGACATTCCTGTGTCTGCATCCCTTCGGTCCCTGCCTTCCCCTTCATATGGTCTTTTCCGCTCCTCTGGGTGTACACATCTCCTCCTCTGTCTCTTATAAGGACGCCCATCATTGGATGTAGGGTCTGCCCGGGCAGTCCAGGATGATCTTATCTCAAGATCCTTAATTACATTGCAGAGACCCTTTTTCCGAATAAGATCACAGTCACAAGTTCTGGGGGTTCAGATGCAGGCATATCTTTTTAGGGGACACCATTCAACACAGTGCAGTGAGAAGTTGCCAGGCAAAGGGGAGCAAGACATGGCCCCCAATGAGAGAGCCTCCGCAGGCGGCACGAAGGCCGACGTAAGAGGGAGTCCGGGGTGTGAGAGGAGCCTGCCTGGCCTGGGAACGGTCAAAATAGATACAAGCAGCGTGAGGTTCCAGGATCCAGAGAAGACACTGGGTGCTGTGGCCGAAATCAGCAGGGAACCCCCTACACAGACTCTTTATAAGAGGTGGGGTCAGAGAGGGCTGCAACTGGGTAGGCACATGAGTGCCCAAGGGGCTTTTTTAGACACTGAGGTTGCCAGTTTTAGGGCAACGGGCTAACTCTGGACTCCTCTCCTTTCCTGACCCTGGGATGTAACTGGGCCTCTGCTGCCTCCTGGATGCCTCCTTGGCACCGAGCCTATCGTCTGGCTCATGCCTTGGAAGTCTGGTGGCTCTGACCCCTCCAGTCCCGGCGGCCCTCCAAGCCGCCACGGAGCAGCCCCTCCCTCAGGCGTCACCATCCCAAACCGTTCTGTCCAGCCTCCCGACCAGTTCTTCTTAAATGAGCACACGCCCGCCTGCAACATGTTTCTTTATAGGGTTTATCCTTGTATCCCTTCACTAATGTTTTACATGCATTGTGAAACAGAATTTAAATTATTCCGATTACAAAGATAAGATAAAGATAAAATACTTGATTTGATTTGATCGTGTGTATTAATGGTTCAAAGCATTTTTGCTCTCACTAAAAATTTCAATGAGGTCCATGTGTTTAAAAATGTTTTCTTTTTAAAAAGCAAGGCTTTATGATACCGTGGCTCAAAGGTCTGGTTCTTAATTCAAATTATTTTGGTACTTGGTTTTAATTGCCGTTATAGCTGGGGTGGAAAAGAGATACTATGAAACGATGCATTGATCCGAATGGAAAAACAGCCGTGCTGGCTGAGCCTACTAAATCGTCACAGTTCTTCTTCGTTTTCATTCACCAATTATGTAAAGTTTTTTGTTGAAATTCAGCAAGCAAATTTCCATCTTCCCTGATGTCAATCAGGGGTTCTTACAAACTAATCAAAAGGTGTTACATTTTAATATTTTTAATAAATATGTTCTGAAACACTTTGAAAGATTTTTTAAAACAGGTTAAAATTTTCTGTTTCCACGTTGTTAAAGATTACATACATAGGAGTTGATAATGCTGGTAGATATACATCATTTTCTGTCACAAAAATCACAAAACAATGGAAACATTTCTAAATGTTTTTAAAATGCGCTCCCCATAACACTGGTTTCTTTTAGAAAGCAATTTATCTTTCAATCATTATTTATATATCAGCTATGCCCTGAAGGGATAGAGACAGGGTTGGGGGGAGAGAGAAAGAGAAAGAGAGAGATTCCTTAAAAATACCTGCTGCCTAACTGTAATATGAGATCCTGGGTTGGAGTCTAGATCGAGAAAAAGGGCATTAGTGGAAAAACTGGTGCTATTTGAATAGCATCTATTTTGTTAACAGTCATTTCTTAGTGTTGACAAATGTATCTTGGTTATGTATAACGTTGCATTCTGGGAAACCAGGAAAAGAGTTCACCAGCGCTCTGCAGTCTCTTTGCAACTCTGCTGTAAATCTAAAATTATTTCAAAATTAAAATTTTATTTTTAAAAAATGTTGATGGTAGAGCATAGTATATTGACAGCAGTTGTCATTGTAAAAATAGCAAGTCTCAAGACTTCTCTTGTAGTAGGAGAAACATACATAGCTCATCTTTAGGTCCCCACCTCTTTCATTGGCCACATGCTCATCATCAAACTTCTCTCTCTCGTCGCAAAATAAGCAGACCGTAAGGATTCTACCACATATTAAAAGTCTAATTTTTATTACATAAACCCCAACAGTAGCATCCTGCCTCATTTCGTGCACATCTGGCCTCAACTTCTTTACTTCAGCAGCTAGTCTTTGAGTGAATTTCATGTTTGGAGTGATCTCTGTAACCTTAGTCTAGAATCCTTTTTGTATTGCAGTTTAAGCATCTACCCTATTCGTGGTTATATGCATACTGTTTTTCCATAAAACATTGTTTTTATTAAATAAGTCATTCGCTACTGAAACTACATCTTCTCTGGTACATCTCATAAAATAGTAATTCTTTGTGTGTTTCATTATTGAAGCCCAAATCCAGCACACGCCAGACACTGAGACGTGTTAGGGACGCCTGTGCTTTTATTCGGTCGGAGAGCAAATCTCCCCTCTTGTCATCTGTCCCAGCTCTCGCACGTCTTCAGCAGCACTCTGCGCCTTCCGACCACACTCACTGACAAAGGGATGCGTTTCAGTCTTCCCGTGGGTGGTTTCCTGGGGGTTCATTCACCCATTTTGCCTGAGGAAGAAAGAACAAGTGTTTTCTTGATGGTACGTGGCTTTTTAACTTTCACTAGTAAAAACTTCTCAAAAGAGGCATCTTGATATTTGTCACAAAGTATCAGAACTTAGGTAAAGACCCAGAGGGAGCATCACCTAACTGGAGACATCACTGAAAAAAATTACAGGTTTCACCTTGTGTTCCGGGCCCTCGTTTCCAAGGCTGTTAGTCTATCAGTAAGGAGAGGAGAGACTACGCTATGGTAACAGCGGCTGCAATATCCGACTTCGAGTGATACAGGTTTATTGCAGGCCACAGGCACACCACAGTCAGCTGTGGCTCTGAGCCAGTGTCCTCACTCTGGGTCCCAGACTGGCCAAGCAGCTTCTTTTCAGAACATCCCCATCCCTTGTGGCAAAAGGATAAGAGCATGTCATGAACTGCCCACGGGTTCTAAAAGCTTCCACCTGGAAATGATATCCATCCCCTCTGCTGACATTTCAGTGGCCAACACCAGCCACGTGGCCACACAACTCCAACCGGCCCAGGAAGTCCCATGCCTGAGAACCACCGATACCTGGTGTGTGGCACCAGTGACATCCACACTTGCTAACTGCAGACACATCACACTCTCACTACAAATATCTCAAAGGTTTATCATTAATGGCCATGTGTATAAATCCACATAGCAAAGTCTTCTTAAACTTTCCCTCCTTTTTTTTTTTTTTGGTCAAATTGCTTATTGGATCTGATTCAATCCTTCTTGACTCCAAACTTTCTTTTTGAGGTAGAAGCATCAGCCTTTCGATTTCTGAGCTCTTTGCTTATATTTGTATTTATTAGTATGATCTTCGATCCATGGTATCTTTGCAAAAAAATGTAAAGCCACGTGCCCATGTTGTGAGGCTTACTTTCATTAAAATTGAATTCACTCAGAAAAGAACTATACGAAATGTTCTTAGTGGCACTGCTTATTGTATCCAGAAACTGGGAGCCCCCAAAACGTCCATCAACAGGGACACGATGTATGCATGTGGTGCGGTGCTATAGGCAGTGAGAATGAATGAAGCCCAATAACAACGTGCCGTGGAAGAACATCACAAGCGATGCTGAATAGAAGAATTCAAATATATTATTTTGTTTATACCAAGTTCAAAAACATGCAAAACTAATATACACAGGGCTACCAAGGGGAGGTAGTGACTGAAGGAAGCACAGAAATGGCCTCTGGTGGGTTTTTAATCTGGGTTCTGGTTATAGGGATGTGCTTACATCATAAAAGTCCATTGATGTGTCTCCTTATAATTTGCACACTTTTTCTGTATATAAATTATACTTCAGTTAAAAGTTTACTCAAAATCAAACTGGATGGCCCTGGCCAGTTTGGCTCAGCGGTTAGAGCGTCGGCCTGCGGTCCGGAGAGACCCGGGTTCGGTTCCCACTAAGGGCACGTACCTCGGTTGCAGTTCGTCCCCGGCCCTGGTTGGTCGTGCGGGTGGCAGCCACTCGATGTGTCCCTTCACATCGATGTTTCTCTCTCTCTCTCCCTTCCTCTCTCTCCCTCCCACTCTATCTGTACAAAAAATGGAAAAATATCCTCGGGTGAGGATAAAAAAAAAAAAAAAAATCAAACTGGATGGCATAATACATAGGTCCCTTTACTGGCCACGTATAAACTGGAAATACTTAGCCAGAAGGTACCAATGGGGCCAGGCAGCGCCACTGAGCCCCTGGCCTGTGGACCTCCACGCCTTCTGCAGTGAGCCTGGCCCTCTTCACACCCCATGACTGCCTGACATATGATAGGATGCCAGGGTCCGTCCATATATTAATTATTAGTAAAGATGAACTTGGCTCTTAATTTTTAACAAATCAACATAAATTGCAGTTCTAATATTTTCTTTACTTTTCCAAAGGATCGTCTTGAAAACCCCACTTTGGAGACAGCCATTCCTTGGTGATAAGGCCACATCGGGACCATGGACGGGGTCTACAAAGCCAAGTGGTTGAAAGTAGGCAACTCTAAAGATCAGATCCCTCCCCCACCCAGACAGCACGTAATGAGGGCCCCATCCTACTCAACACATGTTTCAGAGGCCTAGTTATGCACAGATGCTCTGATAATTTTTAATGTGGGGAAACCATGGCCTTCAATAATGCTAAACTAGAGGGTCATTAAACAAAATACATACACACACTGGTAAATCTCTGGTATCCCATCTGATCATTAAATAAATGCTCTATTGAAGCAAATCCTGCACACTAGAGCATATATACATAGGTCAATAATTTTAAAGAAATCAGAGCAGCATGCAATGCACTTTGCTCTAATACTACACTAGCCAGGGAAAGGCAGGAGGGGGAAGGGTTATTTTGAACGATTCAGAAGACACTTTAGAGACTCATATGCCTTAAAACACAATTTATAAGAAATTGAGTTAGCATTTGAACTCATGCCTTTCAAGCTCCAAAGCTCGTATTTTTTTCTACATTATAAAACTGTTAAATAATATAACTGTTGAAAACAGAAAGTTCAGAGGACCGCAAAGGCGAGTGAGGCATTTATACAAATAAGTCTAAGCTGATATGGTTCCTGTTTCACTTTGGGTCTTCCCTGGGACAAGGCTTTGGGTACAAGGAGTTTACTTGAGAGGTGATTCCAGGGAGCAGGTGAGGAGGTGGGAACACAGGAGGGAAGAGAACCAGTAAAGATGTATCCATAAGTGTGTTACTGCTGTGAGCACCTGGGTTCAGTCTTCCCAGTGGGATCTTCCGTGAGGCTATCACACACACTTCCAAACTGTCCCATCAGTGGGGCAGGAAAGCTGAAATATATATGATATATGTAGCTGATAGATTAAATAGATAAAGAGCCCCCTGGTGATCCCACATCCTAATACCCAGAACCCGTGAACATGTTACCTTATATGGCAAAAGGGACTTTGCAGATGTAATTAATGATCTTGAGATGAGGAGATTATCCTGGATTATCTTGATGGGTCCGATATAATCACAAGTGTGCTTATGAGAAGCACACACAAGGGTCAGAGGAGACTGGAAGACACTATGCTGCTGACTTTGAAGGTGGAAGAAGGGGCCATGAGCCAAGGGAAGCGAGCAGCTTCTAGAAGCTGGAAAAGGCAAGAACACAGATTCTCCCCTAGAGCCTCCCGAAGGGACATGGTTCTTCCAATACCATAAATTTAGCCCGTAATTATCATTTCAGATTGCTGACTTCAGAATTATAAAATAACAGATTTGTGTTGTTTTAAACCTTTAAGTTTGTGGCAATGTATTACAACAGCAATAATAAATTACATACATATTATAGTTGGTTATATTATATATATAATGGTTGGTTACTATATATATGTTGGTTTCTAATCCATCAACTCTCATCCTTCGTTCATTGAAGGTGGTTGCAAAGCATGTTCTTACAGCCAGAGGGTGTTTTCAGACAGAGAGGCTTGCAAAACCATTGGGAACTGTCTGCACATGATTAAAAGGTGAATTTGAGCGTAAGCTTCCTGGCAACCATAGCAAAAAGAGAAAAGATTGGGTTTTAGAAAGCTCTCTCATTAAATGTTCTCCATAACTGGCATCCATCTGTGACTCCTTAAAGGAAATTATCACATAGGATATTTAGAGGGTAGTGCTTTCCATGAGAGTTTTTAAAAAGCTGTAGAAATTCACTTCAAGTGTCTGTTCCTCAGTCTGCCCAATATCAAGTAAAAGGCAGAACATTCGAACCTAGCTCAGGTAAATCATCTTTGTGGTGAATAGGTTTCGTGGCCCTTTTCCTATGTAGAATTTCTAGCGTGTTCAGAAGCAAATGTCAGTGACTCTCTTCTTCTCTCCCAGATAGCAATTGTCTCTGATTTGGGACAGAAGCTGGATGCAGAGAGCTAGTTCTTTCAAGACTGAGTTCTCCATGAGACCCAGGAGGGCAGACGCTCTGGCATCTGCGGAAGGACCCCCATGAGCAGGAGTCCCAGCTGGGTGGTCTCGAGGCTGGAGCTCTGCCATGGAAGCTGAGATGTCCGGCCTGACTTCAACCCCAAAGAGAGTCCTATCAGCAGCAGTGTTGGGTTGTAAAGAATCAGGCTTTCTCTAGAAAAATGAAGAGTATATTGTAAGGAAACAGAGATGTCATGCGATTTAAGGACAGAAAACAAAGTTCGACCCAAGTTTTGTGGAAACAGGAGAGCACAGGCACCAGGCCAGAGGCCACTTCTCCCTCACCTCCTTTCGGGGCCCACGTGGCCCCTCTCCTTCCTGCTCCTCTCTGAGTCTTCCTCCTCCCCTGCCCTGGTTCTACATCACAGTCTCTCAGTTCCCCCTCACTGCGACTGCTCTAAGACCTCTGGGTCCCAATTTTAATTTCCCGGTAGGGAAATGTGGCCCCACTCGCTGTCTGGTGGAAAGCCTGCAGGGCACAAGGCCCCAGACACCCGTGGAGAGGCCACTGGGGGTGAGAGTGCAGTGACCCAGGCCGACCCGCCAAGGGAAGGAGCACACTGTGAGGTCTAGGGGCCAGGCAGCGTGCCCTGCTGCCCACACAGAGCCAGGCATCCAGTGTGCAGGTTGAAAATCCCTCCCAAAAGGCAGCTCTGGCTCTGCTCAAGGATCCCAAAGAGGGCTTGACAGAGGCCCCAGCAGTAACCCCTGAGAAATGAGTGTGGTGGAATGATTGCAAAAATGCCCCCCATCCAGGACTCCTCTCTGCACCAATGCCCTTGCAATGTGACCTTGCAGCTCCCTCCATCAAGAGGTGGAGTCTGTTTTCTCACTCCTTGAACTTGGCTTGGCCTTGTGACTTGCTTTGACCAATAGAATATAGCAGAAGGGCCCTGGCCGGTTTGGCTCAGCGGTTAGAGCATTGGCCTGTGGTCCACAGAGACCTGGGTTCAGTTCCCACTAAGGGCACGTACCTCGGTTGCAGTTTGTCCCCTGCCCTGGTTGGGTCATGTGGGTGGCAGCCACTTGATGTGTCCCTTTCATGTCGATGTTTCTCTTTCTCTCTCTCTTCCTCTCTCTCTCTCCCACTCTATCTGAACAAAAAACAACAACAAAAATGTCCTTGGGTGAGGATAAAAAAAAAAAAAAAGAATATAGCAGAAGGGACAGTGTAGCAGTTTTAAGCTTAGATCTCAAGAGGTTGCACACCTCTCTCTCTCTCTCTCTCTCTCTCTCTCTCTCTCTCTCTTTTTCTCTCCCTCCCTCTCCTCTTTCTTCTCCTCCCCTCTCCCTCCACCTGCCATTCCTATCAGAGTCCTGATGCTGCCAGGGGAACAAGCTTGCTGGAGGGATGTGAGAGACACATGCAAAAGCCCCCATTTGGGCCAGTTCCTCCGACCTAGGCCATCCCAGAGCAGTCAATTGACCGCAGATGCATGAGTGTGTCCAGCTAAAACCAGTCAGGCCTGGCCCAGATGAAAAGAACCATCCACTTGACCTGTAAACTCATGAGCAATAATAAGTTTGTGGTTTGGTTTTTTTTAATCCTCCCCTGAGGATATTTTTCTAGTTATCTTCAGATATAGTGGGAGGGAGGGAGAGAGAGAGAGAAGCATCAATGTGAGAGGGACACATAGACTGGTTGCCTCCCTCATGACCCTGACTAGGGCTGGGGATAAACCGCAACCGAGGTACGTGCCCTTGACCAGAATCGAACCTATAACTCATTAGTCTGCGGGCCGACGCTCTAACGGCGGAGCCAAACAGGCCAGGGCAAGTGTGTGTTGTTGTATACAAAGTTATGAAGTATCTTGTTATGCAGCAATAGCTAGCTGATACAGCAAGTCAGGACTTGAGTTCCCAAACTCATCCAGGGTAGTGTGGTTAGGAAGAAGTTGTCAGTTTGACTCCAGAGGACAGCATCTGCCCCTAAGTAGTTATTCCTTTTCCTCTGCTGCCCCCAAGCACAGCCAGGCTGCGGGAGCCGCCAACATCCCCACGCAAAAGAACCAACCAGCCTGTACGTGAACTGTTTGAAACTGACCTTTGGGATTTACAGGATATTGGTCAAAAGAGACTTCTGCTCAGACAAAGCCGATCCCTCAGCAGAGGTAAGATTAGCAAACAAGAGGAGCTACACTTCAAAACCATGATCAGAGAGAAAGAAAGATAGGTCTCCAATTGCTCCAGCAGGATGGAAGTCTGGGTCACCTAAATGCCAAATCCAATCAGAGTCCAGTAGCAGGAAGAGGACTGAGGCACCAGCCTGGACTATGTCTGTCTCTGAACAGAAAGCTGATCCCTCTCTTTTTCTTAAACGTATTTAATTTATTTTCTTCATCACCATTTCTCTCTTCTATGCCCCCTTCCCCTCCACCCACCCCCTCCCCGCTGCACTGACCACACTGCTGTCCGTGTCCATGAGTTCTGTCCTTTTTTTTTTATTCCATACCTCCACCCTCCACCACCACCACCACGACGACCAGAGCTGTCTGCCTGCTCTCTATGAGTCTGTCTCTATCTTACTTGGTAGTTCAGTTTGAGAGATTATTTCTCCTTGCTCTGATTCCCGAGTATTTGAATCTGGACCTAAACATTAAATATCAGACCAGAGCTAGGGCTCCATGGTACAGAATGTTGCTACTTATAAATGCATTGGGGGAGTTGGTCTGTTTATTTGTTGGTCTGTTTTCTCCTAAGAATATCCATAGATTGTAGAGGCTTCTCAGAAAGTCTCTGACTTAAAAAGGGTAAGAACTCCCACTGCAGAGGATGCAGAGTTGCCCGTCTGCCTCAGCCCCAGGTCTGCAACCGCGCGTTACTCCGCCTGCACCTTGTTGTACTTACACGCTACATTCCTATAAGAAATTGTAACCATATTACTGGATCCATGTATTACAGTAGTTATCTATCCTTACAGGATGTCACTTAGTTGTGACTTATGCCATCTATTTTTACTGTATCTAACTTAATGCGTCTATACATTACTATGACATATATATTACTGTAGTTGTGTGATACCGTATCTTGATAATGTAGCTCTGATACTTTGTTATCTGCCTTAGTGTAGCTAAAAGTTATTATGCGTATATGTAACTGTGGCTGGGCGTTACTGCAATTACATTACTACATCTGTATTTTACTCTATCCATGTAAATGATTCTGTTGTTGTGTGTAGGGCTCTAACTATGTTACTATATCTATGTTTTATTGGACTTATGTTATTATATTTAGGTGTTCCTGCATTTATTACTGAACTCATGCTTTACCGTAACTAAATGTAACTGAGTTTGCATGTACTCCAAGAACAACATAATAACATAGCTACCATCTGTTAAGCACTTTCTGTATGCTGGGCCCTCTTCTGCCGCATGCTTTCCATACAATTACCTTACCAAATCACACCACAGCCCTGCAATGTAGATATTCTTATACCCATTTTATAGATGAGAAAACTGAGGTGCAAGGAGGTTAAGATACTTGCCCAAGGTCACATAACCAGTATGGGGCAGTGGAGAGCAGGAAAAGAACCTCAAACCCAGGCCTGTCTGATTACCGTAGCATTTTGTGACGGCAGCTGTATAATTCCATAGACTGTGTCCTGTACGTGTATGTTTAGGGTCTAAGTAGAGAATATGGTTCATTGTCTAAAGATATGAAAAGATACTTGCTGGATGTAGATACAGAATGAAGTTTTTTAAACTATCAACTTCAGTTTATGACATTTTTGTTGTTAGGAGTACCTGAATTCAGAAACAATTAAGTTACTAAAAGGCCTTGATTGAGTTAGCAGACAATAAATTTAAAGAACAACAAAATGCATTCTCCTAACTTTCAATGACTTTATACAGAGAGAGATGGTTAGATGAGCTCAATTGTTGATGAACTCAGTGCTTATGAACTTTATCGATTCTAAAATTGCCTACAGGCAGGGAAACCCTTGGGTTTGTGACAGATGTCATTCAACAGAACCACCACTGCTGGGACCAAAGCACCTTACTCACACTCTTCAACCTGCTCCAAGCCTTGCCACCTGTAATGACCTCAGGCATCCACGGACTCTCCAGAAAAGCTCTCTTCTTTCAGAGTTTCCAATTTCCAAACGGCAGCCCCAACCCCAGCCAACTCCTCGTGGCCTTGGCTTCCAGCCCGATTTCTATGTCCAGGAGTGAGTTCTGTTAAGAGGAGCCAGTATGGCCGGGATGTTGAGCTGGAGTCTACAGGACAAAGTCCCCAGAGAGGCTTCCTGTGTCCCGGCCCGGCCACCAGCTCTCCTCTGGACAGAGCCGGCCACAGACACACCTGTCAGATGGGCTCCTCGGCCTCATTGCCTTCCTCTGGCTCCATGTAACTCTCCCAGGCCTGCCTGCTCATCCCATGGTGCTTGCTGCCCCCGCCCCTCCCAGGCTGGTCGCTGCCCATCCATATGCTTCCCAGCCCCCTGTGGGTTCCACTTCCTGGAGCCAAAGTCTTCTTCCCTTCATGGTGACTGCCAGCTGTATTTATGGGCAATTGGTACAGAGCTTTAGCAGGACTGCTCCCCCCTTCAAACTTGAATGCTATTGAAGTATAGTGACTGGGGCTTCCTGGGACCAATGCTTAGATTATGTCTAGACTGTTAATGAATCTAATTTTGAACATTCACTGAACAGCTTTAGATCAAGAAGCTGGACCCCTTCGAAACCAATCACCTAGTTTACATAGGATGGTAAACATAAGACTCACGGAGTACACGATGCCCACTGCCAACACCGCTCATCAGGCACGGACACTGTTTCCTCCAGACCTGGACACAACTCAGAATCCTCAGTCCCAATCTCTAGCTGCCACCAGTGGCGTAAGAAAAAAGTTCACTTCTTGCCAGGCTGGTGTGGCTCAGTGGTTGAGCGTCGACCCATGCACCAAAGGTCGCCGGTTTGATTCCCAGTCAGGGCACATGCCCAGGTTGTGGGCCTGATCCCCAGTAGGGGGCATGCAGGAGGCAGCCAATCAATGTTCTCTCTCATCAATGTTTCTATCTCTCTCCCTCTCCCTTCCTCTCTCACTCTCTAATATCAATAAAGAAAAAAATTCACTTCTCTTCTAGGCCTACTCTTTCATTGAGCAGACGGAGAAACTGAGGCCCAGAAGAAAAGCAAATGGCCCAGTTTCACACAGTCAGAAGTAAAACCAGGATGAGACTTTAGAGTTCCTGGCTTCCAATTCCAGCCATGAAGACAGAAAGTGCAGCTACATGGTGGGCAGAGCTGGGGAGATTTGAGTGTCACTTCTAAAGAAGCCCCAAAACACTGGCCAAAGAGGAGCCAATGAAAGCCCTGCCCTTTTACCCCAAGGTTTCCATAGCAACCCTCTGCCCCCCCCCCCCCCGCCCTGGTTGGGGGTGGGAAGAAGGAGTAGGGCTTCTGAAGTATTTAGATTTCGATAGAAGAGGACCTAAACCAAGCCTTTACCTACATTAACTAAGCTGTTCCCATAATAACCTATGAGGAGGCACTACTATTATCCCTACTTTACAAATGAGGCAGCTGAGGCACAAGGATGGCAAGTGGCTTGTCCGAGCTCACACAGCTGCCGAGTGTCCATGTTGGGGTTTTAACTCAGTCTGGCTCCAGAGCTGACAAACCCAACCACCCATGCGAGCAGATGGTGCACACACACACGTGCACACACACGTACTCACAACTGCCTCTGCCAACAGTGCTCACGAGTGCCCAGTTACCCCCCAGCACCAAATAGTATCAAATGTTTCCATTTTGCCCACCTGGGAGGTGAGAAGCGGCCGTCCATGGAGAACCGGCCCTGGTCTCAGCCCCACCAGGGGTACCCGTCCACATTGTGGGTCAGCTGCAGGAGGGAAGGGGGAGCACCCCTCCGCCTGTGAGCGTTTCTGCCTCTGCAGAGGAAGGCCAGTCCATCAGAGACCTGAGCTGGAAACGATAGATCATCCCTTCACTGGGATTAATGAGGCTTCCCCATGTTTGTGGAGAGGTGATTAAGGAGCTTGTAGCTGCTTCGCCTCCTGTCAACAGAACAAAAGGCTCAGCAGTTAATGTTTTCAGAGGCCTTGGGCATCGGCAAAGGGTCTTCACCCGGCTCTACTTTGTGCTTTTCTGTGTGGGCATCAAACACCCAGGCATGTGCCCCCTCACCCCTCCTCCCCAGTATAGAGCCCCTCCTCACTGCTGCCCATGCCCCCCACATATTATCAAGCCCCTAACATATACCAGTCACCATGCCAGGTACTGGGGACACGGGGACAACCAACATAGAAACAGCCCCTGCCCACACAGTCTACCAAGAAGATAGACACTAAGCAACTAAGTAGATGATGATTTAGTTAATTGCAAGTGCGATTAAGTGCTACCCAGGAGAAGTACTGAGAACCATAAATGCACGAGACAGGGGCCCTACCTCTCTAGCAGGTCAGAGAAGGTTCCTGGAAGATGGGGGCAGGGAGGGAGCTAGGGTCTCACTCAGGTCTCAGAGGAAGGTCAACTTGACAGGACTTGGCAACTGATTACATGTCAGGGGTAACGAGGAGATCTCTGACCCAGGGAGTATGAGGGATGCACCACTAACATATGTCCAGAGCACAAAGGGCAGAGTGGGTTTGGAGAAGGCAGGATGATGTGCCCAGGCGCCCGTGATGTGCCCAGCGAGCAGCTGGCTGGGTGGGCCTGGGCCACAGGAGCTAGTCTGGCTGAGGGGGTAGACTTGGAAAGCAGTGGAGAGGTCAGGCAGTGGTCAGTGTTGTGTGGTCAGATGCCAGTTCCAAGGAAGGACAAGAGGGGGCAGGGACTGATCCCTGAAAGGAGCTGAAGGGAACAAAGGGGCCGACAGAGGGGAGAGGAGAATCTGGAAAAAGTAATGTAGCAAAACCGGAAGAGAAGATTTGCAGAAAGCAAAGCAGTTGACAGTGTCGGATGCTGCCATGTGATCTAGTAAGATGAGGACTGAGCTGTGTCATTGGACTTGGTAGTGGGTCACCGGTGGCTTTGGCAAGAGTGGTGTAGGTGGAGACAGAAGCCAGAATGGAGGAGGTGAGGGGAGTGTGGAGGTGAGGGGACAGGAAATGTGAACGAGCCCTTTAAGAGCGCCGTTGCGAAGGGACGTGAGAAATGGGGCAATAGCTTAGGAAGCACTTGAAGGCTCTTCAGCTGGGAAAGCTCGAGCATGTGTGCCGGCTGAGGGCTCAATCCAGAGCTGGGGAAGGAAGCGGAGCTGCTGAACGGATGGGCCCATGAATGAGAAATAAAGACTTACAGAACAAATTCGTGGAGGCGGCTCTGAGAGCTGGTTGGAGGGAATACGATCAAGGCACTCATGGGGAGAGCAGGGGCCTGACCAGGAGATGGACCTTCCCTCTGAGTTCGGTGGGGTGAGAACACTGAGGGGACTAGAGGGGAGGAGAGGGCGCCCATGTCTGATGACCTTGACCTACACAGGACAAATCAAGTTGAGATAACCTGCAGAATGTGATGGTGATAGAGAGAGGGGGAGGTGGGAGGCAGGTGGGAAGGTTGGGTGAGCAGCTGGGGGTGGAGTGGGTAACAGGAAGACAGACAGAGCTGGGTATAACAATGGCACAGGCCAGTGAGGGCCCAGAGGATGTTGGAACCCATTCTCATTACCCACAACTACAGTAACCCCCATTTCTTGAGTGCCTCCATGAAGGTCATCTCATTCTCATAAGAACCCAGTGAAGGAGGGAGGCCTCATCATCCCCATGTAGAAACAAAGTAAGTGAGGCTCGGAGAAATGGAGTAACTTGTCCAACACAGCTGCTAAGCAGCAGAGCTGGGATTTGAAGTCGGGCGCGTTAGGTGCAAAGCCCCATGCTCTTTTCACTGACCTGTGAATCAGACTCTGTAATTACCTCAGCACCACTGGCAGCCAGGAGGGGGAGGGGAGACATCAGTGCGCAGTCTGCTCAGGACTGGGGACTGTGCTGGCCAGTGGTGTCATGAAGCCAGGAGACCGGAGTGGGACGGGGCGGGGAGGTGGCTTCAGGAGAGAATGGCTTCCCAGGGATGTGGGCCGGCGGGGAGGTGGGGCAATGCTGGTGGACTACACAGGACTATGAGGGCAGAACAAAGGGCCTGTGGCTATGTGGAGTGGAGGGGGAGGAGAGAGAGGGGGAGTAATCAATGCCAAAGAGCTTGGAGAAGAATCGGAGATGTCACACTGTGAAAATGGGGTATTGGACTTGACCCAAAGTGGAGATACTCGACCATAGTGGCTCAGACAGACTGTCTCTGTGATGTTGGTCAACTTCCTTAAATTCTCTGAACCTTATTTTCTCCCATTGATACAATCACCCCCATCTATACCCTATACTTACAAAGCAAAATATTTTGAAGGTTTCCCATCTAGACTCCCTACCATGCCTTGACCGATGCTACATAAACCAACCCTGCCCACCTCTCCAGTCTCATCCCAGCCCACTGTCCCCATCACTCACTGTGCTTCAATGTATCAGTTAGTAGCACAATAATGCTGTGTAACAAACCAGCCCCAAACTCAGGGGCCAACAACGAGAAGTCTGGGTTGGCTGGGGTTTTGCTGATCTAGCCTGAGCTTGGCTCTAGGCCATGACTTGAGTTCTCATTCTTCTGAGGCATGTCCTTCTCTTAGCAGTGGCAGAACACAGGACCACAAGCCCACCCACACAAAGAGCAAACCAAGCTTCTACTTGGATCAGGTCTGCTAACGTCCCATTAGCCACAGCGAGTCACATGATCAAGCCCTAAATTAAAACAGTAGAGAAACTTGCAACTGCCACCCTGAGGCTACTGCAAGCACGTGGATGTACACTGACGCTACAGAGGAAGGAGGGGTGGGACCCATGGCTCTTCTACCGCATCCTGTCATCTCAGCTTGTGTTGGTCCCCAGGTCCAGCTGTTGCCTCTTCGAGCCTTTATGCCAACTGTTCCCTCTGCCTGGGAAGCTCTCCCACCTCCCCAGCATCTCATGGCTTCTATGTATCTTTTGAGCCTCCACTTCACATTACCCCTTCGAAGAGTATTTCCGTTTTCCCGGGGAGGGAATCAAATAGGATGGGGTGGACGTGTGGCATTATCTGGGCCACAGCTCTCTGGTCACACAGAATAGAGGTCTCCATCAGCTGAACAAGACAGCCACCAGACGTGGAGAGAGAAGGGGCAGGACCCAAAGGAGAAGTAGGAGTCAGACGAAGCAATGAGAGACAGAGGGAGAGAGAGCCGGGTGAGGGGATCAAGGGAAGATGCCTAGGACTCGGGGGGACAGACACAGGCCAAGGGAGGTGCAGAAAGGGACAGTGACCAGAAAGATGGCCGAACCCGTGCAGAGGCTGTTGCAGAGAAACGAGAGCCAGAGGGGCTGAGCCGGGACGAGGAGCAGTCCTGCACCCGCGGCGTCTGCAGTGTCCTCCCCATGCCTCCACTGCCCTCTCCTGTCGCCGACACACAGCCATGGAATCTGAAATCCAATTTGGCCTTTGTCAGCTCCGTAAATGGTGTTCTTTAGGGGTGATTCCCTGGTAAATGGACGGAAATTTTAAATTAGAAACCCACATTGGTTGTCGGGGACCGTTCTCCGGAACTCCGGACAGATCGTCACAGGAGTGCTGATGCGGGTGACAAATGGGACGGCACCAGGCTGCTTAGGCAGCGACTTCGGGTCCACGGCCACTGGCCCCGGAGATCTAATCAGCCAGGGCCTGGTCCCTGATTGCTGTGGCAGCAGAGGAAATAACTAGGCCCTTGGGAGGATGAGGACCTGGAACTAATTATTAGAGCAGGAGAGGGAGGGATATGGCCTTCGGGGGGCGTGCAGTTCAACCAAGGCAGCTCTTGCCCCTCTTGTTGTCTCTGACCCATCCTCACCAGCTGCCAGACAGAAGTCTCCAAATGCAGAATGCCCATGTCCCTCCCCTGCTCAGAAGCCTGCCCCCAAAGCCTCTTAGCTGTCACTCCCCACCCCGTGTCACCTCCTCTTCACCCACCTCTGATTGCAGCCCCACCCGTGAGGGACAGGTCTCCACAGCTCAGAGCCACCTGGCTCGGAAAAGCCCCACTGCAAAGTGGCATTCCATCATCTTTCCATTTCTGCCCAGGACCTTCTCAAACATTCCAGGACTCTGAAATTTGAAATTCAAGAAAGTCTGTGTCCCCAGGGGCATCCTTCAGCCAGTGGGGGTGGGAAGCAGTGCAGAAACACCTCAGTTCTCAGTCTTTCCCGCGGAGGATTCTGGGGCATTCTCAGGCCTGCTAGGATCCTGCTCCTCCTGCCCCGAGAGGCAACCTTGGTAACTTACTGTGACTTCGGCCTCTCCTCCGTCCCAGCCTCAGTGTCCCTGTTCTCGCTGCTACTTCCTGGGGTCATCCCTCAAACAAACCACAGGCACGCGGATTCTTGCCTCAGGCTCTCCTTCAGCGTTTTTCCAACTGTGTTCCTCGGGACCCCAAAGCTCCTGAGGATGTGTCTGGCCCCCCTCTCACCGGCATGTGGCTCCGTGCCCCTCTGGAAATTTTTAACAATTTTGAACAAGGGACCCCTTCCCGACGTCCCTCCTGACCTGGGACTTACAGGTTGCCAGGATCGGGGGCAGAGAGCAACCAAAGCAGCTCCCATGATTTCTTCCCTGGGTTAAGAGGCGTGTTGGTGGGGAGTGGGGGGAGGGTTGTGGCCAAGCCCCCTGGGCTAGAGCATATCTCTCATCAGAAATCCCTGTAGTCACAGCTCCCAGGAGGAAACCATGCGTTTTCATGTTTAAATGTCATTACGCGGTTTTTCATCATGTTTCAAAAAGCGAAGTCTGAGATCACTTGGAATTACCCTCTATTTGAACCGTGGTAACAGAGAGCAGGGTCCAGAGAGGAGGTTGCGTGAGCCAAGGCGCTCCAAAGGCACGGGGGTAATGGAGGGCCTCAGAAAGGAGCAGCAGGCTGCAGTTTTACACCAGACCCGTCTCCGAAGGTCGAGACGCTTGGCCAGGAGGAGGGGTCAGGATGAGGAAACACTTTTCTTAATTGGAAAAAGAGACAGCGCTGTGTAGCGTAATCCTGCTCTCGTCCGCCTTTCACTGCGAAGGGAGAAGATGTAGAGCTGTGAGCACAGACAAAGGGGACCGAAGGCCTTCCAGGGATTTGCAGAAAGCAATCACAGATAAGGTTCTTTCACCAGGGCCGTTAAAGCTGCACAAAGCAGAGGGACGGGGTTTAACACCTCTCGCTGGCCAGAGGTCTCTGGGGCTCAGACAAGCCTCAGAGAAGCCAAAATTAAATTACCCTGAGAACAAGAGAAGTTAAGAGTCAAAATAAAACTATGCTTAATTATCAGCAATTAAGGGCTAATGGGGATGCCTGATTTACCTCAATGTTTGGCTATTTCTACATCTTCCTCTAAATTAGCTATTACTTTTTCTGTGCAGTCATTAGAGATCAGTTAGTTGTTATGCTTTATTATGTAATAAATTCTACTATTCATACACGCACATTTTATACACACACACATACACACATACACTTTCTGTTTTTGTTTTGTTATTGCAATGTGTAGATCGGGGAAAACATTAAATGTCCACAATTATCCGCAAGCATGGAAAGCCTTCTTGTTCAAGGTGACTTTAGCCCAAAGCCCACAGTCCACCTAGTGGCCACTATCCAAATTGCAGCATAATCCAGGAATACAAGAATAGCTTCTAATGGGGGATGTGTCCCTAAAGAGACAGGAAAAGGGGAAGGCATCAGTCTGCTGCTCTTCATGGGACACATCTTATGCAGGGAGACAGGGGACATGAGGTAGTCACCAGGGATGACTGCTTTATGTTGGTAGTGGGGGAGCTCTTAGAGGCCAGGGAGAGCCCAGGGACTGGGAGAGCAGAAGCAAAGAAGCCACCCAGCACCAAGAACAGCCCCCATCCCTGGGCTCGGGGCCCAGAGGGAGAGACCCTGCCCAGGTGCAGGGCGGAGATGGCAGAAATCAGAGCCCAGACCCAGAGTAAGAAAATTGCGTCTCTAGAAGGACCACTGAGGAGCCAGAGGGAGGAGGAGAGATGCAAGGAGAACTCCCTGGAGGGGCAGAGAAATGTCTGAGCAAGGCCAGGGGAGGCAGAAAGTGGAGAAAACAAAGTTCCTACTGACCCCCATCATTCCAAACACCCTCCTGTGTTTGGCACACCGATACATGGGGAGGCCCTGAAGCCATCAAGCTCAAGAGGGCCAATGACATACCTGAGCAAGCTAACCCCTCTGCTGGAGCACCCAACCTCCACACCTTTCCTCATCCAGCAGTAGATCTGAACCCCATCACAGCTGAACCCCGCAAGGAACAAAGTTTCAGGAGGCACCTGGAAATGCCTTCCTGGGTGGATGCCACTAGCCGACCTGATTCTCACATGGTAGCTCATTTATAAAATAGCAATGAAGGTGACCTCTCTTGACTTCATCCTTGACCTGGGTCCAGAGCAGAAAAGTATAACCACTTGCACCTTTGGGGGGGTCATAGCAGCATGGGAGCATGGGAGATGAGACCGTGAGTGCCGTCTAAGGAACTGGGACAGGGTGTAGAAAATCCAGGGGCCCCGTCCCACTCCGGCACAGGAGGTCTCAGGAAGGTGTCCAGGTATAGGAGGCCCCGCCCAGAGGTGGGGAACCTTTTTTCTGCCAGGGGCCATGTGGATATTTAAAACACCATTCAAGGGCCATACAAAAGTATCAACTTAAAAATTAGCCTGCTGTATTTGGTCAGGCTGATTTGGGGGGGGGGGGGGGGGGCGTGTGATGTTAGCTGGTGTTGATTTCACGGGACTGATTCCTGTCTGAGCCAGGGAAGGGCAGCCCCTTCCTGGCCTCCGAGCATGACGCACCTGCTGGCACCTCAGAACCCCTTGCCCCAGAGGGACCACAGCCCCTGGAGTCGCCGCGGGAGCCAGGCCACGCGGTTCACACGTGGGTTGCTGCAGTACTACTACCGGCTCCCAGGGCCCAACCGGAGGTCTAGCGTTGGGCTGCTGTCTTGATCACAGCTCCTTTAACTTTCTCCCAGGTCTCCCCTGGGCCCGCTAAGGTTTTCTGTTCCCTCCTTGGGCAGTCTTTACCCCAGACTGGGACTCCCACCCCGAGCAGGGCTTCCCCTCCCCAGAACTGCCAGGGTGCAGGGGAGAGCAACCCAGGTGGGGCTAGACCAGGAGACCTCGAAGGACACTCTGCTCGGGCCGGACCTGCAGGAGACCCAGATGCCTGGGCACATGGGTGGCAGCTCTGCATTCGGGTGACAGTGACCACCTTGCACTGGTCTCACTTACTTCATGCCACACCCCCTCCATGACTCCCAAGGCGGCCTCCGGGCAGACTCAGTAGACAATCTTCTCTGTCACTCTAAAGGCCATTGCAAGACCCAAGAACACGGGCTCTGGAGCCAGACCCAAGTTTGAATTCTGACTCTGTCCCTCGTAACTGTGTTATCTGGGACGGGTCACCTCACCTACCTGCCTCAGTTTCCACATCTGTGCACTTACACCCCCTCCATGACTCCCAAGGCGGCCTCCGGGCAGACTCAGTAGACAATCTTCTCTGTCACTCTAAAGGCCATTGCAAGACCCAAGAACACGGGCTCTGGAGCCAGACCCAAGTTTGAATTCTGACTCTGTCCCTCGTAACTGTGTTATCTGGGACGGGTCACCTCACCTACCTGCCTCAGTTTCCACATCTGTGCACTTAGCACAGTCATTGGTAGAGAGGCGATAGCTAGACAGTGCCTCAAGGGAGAGAGAGAAAAATAATAAATAAGAAGAAATAAGAGAGATTTAAAGATACCCAGAATCAGCATCCTGAGGATAGAGACCCAAAATGGGGGTTTAGGCCCCCAAGACAGAGGCGGAACCAGCAGGAGGGTTTAGAACAGGATGGCAGACGGGGGGGGGGGGGGGGGGGGGGGTGAGTCAGTCCTCCTGGCCGCTGAATAATTCACAGGGCAGCCGGGCTGGCATATGCTTCCTCTGAGCCCTCCCCAGCAGGAACCCAGCGTCTCCCGCTCTCCCCCCCCCCCCCCAGTCGTTGCCCAGGAAACCAGCTTCCTCCTCCTGGAGGAACGACCGCCTGGGGCCCAGAGAACCTGGTGATGGAGGGTGGAGGGGATGTGGAAGGGGAGTCATGGGGCCAAGGAAGAATTGGTGGCCCAAAAAAAAAGTCGGCGCTACCAGTCACTGTCTGGTTGGGGAAGCAGGAAAACCTAGGTGAAGAGAAGGCAGGGATCCTGGGGGTGCCATAAAATGCATTAATAAAGTACAGACACAGAAACGGCTGACAGTGACAGATCGGAAGTGAGACAGTGTCCAAGGTCAAAAGGTCAGGGACTTGAGTCCATTTTGCCTTGGTTCCTTTCTGGGTTTTGTGTCTGGCTTCCTCCAGGACCCCACTCTCCACTTCTCCTGTGCCAGACTCTATGGAACGTTGGCACCTCCTAAGCTGGGAGTGGACTTTCAAAAATAGCTCCTCCCCAGCTCACCTCTGGTCCCCGTTCCAGCATCGTCTCTGCACAGGCAGCCCTGGCCCAGCTCCCCTGCGGCCGGCCCTCGCAGCCACCTACCCCATGGGTGCCTGTCCTCCGGGCCTCACCCACCACCTGAGGCCTGGCTTTTCTTCTCTTGCATTTTCAAACTGCCCCCCTCAGGGCCCGAGACCCTTGCCTTGCCCCTGCCCGAGCTCCCATAGGATCCCAAGGTGCCCTCAGATGACTTTGAATGCAGAAGAGAGCTGCATCTGCCGCATGCGGTTGACAACACTGAAGCTGAGAACAGGAAGGTCTATGCCTGGCCATGCTGATGGCTTGCTGATAGCAGAAGGAGGCCTTTACTGGGGACTGAACTGAGGGTCAGCTCCTAATGCCTCTGGAACCACAACCAGGTACTGGTTTGTAGAACCTTGTGCAAGTGGCTTCATCTATCTGAACCTCAGTTCCTCATCTGTATCATAGGGACAGCCCTGTCTCATAGGTTTAAGTGAAACAAAAAAATATAGCACACACTTAGGAAGTCATGGTTGTTGTTGTTTAATATGGTTAACATTGCTATCGTGTTATATGTAACATTCATGTTATATGTACATTCGTGTTCTACGCAACACATATGTGTTGTGTTGTCATGTGTTAGTCCTTCCTCCTATCACACTGCTGTTTTTTCTTTTTTTTTAATCCTCACCCGAGGATATTTTTCCTTTTATCTTCAGATAGAGAGGGAGAGAGAGAGAAACATCGATGTGAGAGATACACATCGACTGGCTGCCTCCTGCAAAACCTCAACCAGGGCCGGGGACCGAACCGCAACTGAGATACATGCCCTTGACTGGAATCGAACCCACGTCTGTGGGCCGACACTCTAACCACTGAGCCAAGCCGGCCAGGGCCACACGAGTGTTTTCTGCTCACCTCAGAGGGCTCACTCTTGGAGCTCGGCTGCACAGACTTCCCCTCTGTCACTTTCACTGGGAAACTTCACTCAATTAGCAAATTTGTCATTATTGTCTGAGCAAGCTATCATTTTTGACTGAATTTGCCAAATATGATCATTTTACTGAGCAAACCAAATTACATAAGGTTGAATTTGCACTCCTAAATTAAGAGAGTGACTTTAGCTCTGAAAAGGGTGCTACAAAAATAAGGATTGCATATGTTTCAGACTTTCCCAAAATTTCTATTTTTCCCCATAAAGAAAAATAAAAGGTTTAGGTTATTTTTTTTTTAACCTACGCTTTCCAAGTTTTCAAAAATCTTATATTTTTCAGCCCCATAAGGTGAGGGAAATATGCCAGAAACACTGGATTGTGTCTAGAATGCCCTTCAGCTTGACAGGCCCACTTCTGAGTCACCCTAACTGCAGCCCGACAAGGTGGGGTTGAGCAGAAGCCCCCCCACCCCCATGTTCAGAGCCTGGCCCCGGCCCCCGACGGGTCTAGTGTTTCCTCCCTGTCTTCAAGTCCAAGCCTTTCCCTTCTCACTTCTCACACCAACTGTAGTGGGTTGAACTGTGTCCTCCAGAAAGGCAGGTTGAAGTCCTCACCCCCCAGAACCTAAGACTATGATCTTATTTAGAAGTCTTTGCAGATGTAAGTTAAGATGAGGTCATGGCTGGTGTCCTTATAAGAAGAGAGATACTGCCCTGCCGGTGTGGGTCAGTGGTTGAACGTCGACCCATGCACCAAAAGGTCGCCGGTTCGATTCCCAGTCTGGGCACATGCCCAGGTTGTGGGCCCGATCCCCACTGGGGGGCATGCAGGAGGCGGCCAATCGATGTTTCTATCTCTTCCTCTCCCTTCTTCTCTCTCCAACATCAATTAAGAAAAAAAAAAAAAAGAGGAGAGACACAGAGACATGCAGACAGAGGCAGAGATTGGAGTGATGCAGCTACTAGTCAGTGAAGGCCAAGGATTTCCGGGAGTGGCCAGAAGCTAGGGAACTCTGCTGGGGATGGCGGTCAAGACCGCTGCAGCAGGAGCAGACCCCTGAATGGCCTTGAAGGATAAAAAGGAGTTCCCTGGGGCCACACGATGTCACAAATGTCTGGCTTTGCACTGGCAGGTGATGGGGCCCCAGCAAGGGTTTCGAGCAGGTGGGTAACAACAGAGTCGGGTGTGTGCTTCAGAACCATTTCTCTGGCTGCTGTGAGCAGATGCGGGACAGGAGGGAGTATTGGGAGGCCAGGAGAGCTGGGAAGCATCTGTGCTAACAGGCCGGGTCAGAGATGATGAGGCCGGAATTAGGGTATGTTGTGTGGATGGAGAGGAAGGGACTGATTCAGTCAAGTGCATGGCCCATTGGACACTGGAAGGGGCCACTCTCTAACGAGAGGAGTTGGTGGCATCCTGTCCGAATGCCAGGTGGGTTCCAGGCAGAACTGTCTGCTGGCAGGCCCGTCGACCTTGTCTGACCCCGGCAGGTGTGTCAGGACATCACACCTCGACTGCCCTTCCCAGCACCCAAGGTCCAGACCCCCTGACGCCGCAGTGTGGGGAGATCACCTCCATGCTGGTCCAGGAGAGGAGAGAGGTGGTTTGCTTTTGGTGACCCTCAGTCCAAGGAACCGGATCTGAGATGGGTCCTTTGGAGCTGTCATCATGGAGGTGACTGGTGAGCTGGCTGGAGCCACCTCGTGCGGAGGGGTGGGGACAGAAAGGCTGGAGGAACAGGAAAATGAGTGCGCGGCTCCATCACGAAACTTGCCTGTTAAGGAGAAGAGGGTGAGGGGCTGAGGGAGAGATCTGTCCATGGTTTCGGACTGCAGGGAAAGAGTCAACAAAGAGGAAGTGAAACAGCGAGGTCCCTGGGGAAAGCGACTGGAAAGGAACACAGGGAAAAGGTGAGCATATTCATTCTGGACAAAAAGGTTCAGAAAATACGATCCTCCAAAGATGGACTGAGGCGGGTGCAAGAGGCATAGCAGTAAGGAGCATGCCGGACTTGTGGCTTCTCTTTCTAATGAAGCTGGAGGTAGGTGTGTGTGCAGAGGGTGAGGGGGCCGGTGGGGACCAAGGCTTCCGAGAGGAGAGGGAGCTGCCCTGAGGACGGAGGAGGTCCTCGGTGGGCAAACCCTGCCCCAGTGCCCAGGACCCAGGGTGAGGGCAGAGCAGCACGCTGGACTGATCGGCCTGGGTCCTGTGCCCGCCGGTCGCATCTGTACTCATCAGACTGTGCGTCCTGACTTTTGAGTGGGAAAATATGTCGCCATTCTATCAGTGAGGGTCTCAGCAGGAAACAGATGGCACACTGAAATTGGGTAATTTAAGGAGAGTTTATGAAGGGTCTATTTACCAAGGTGTTGGCAGGGCTTAGGGGAACCCCAGGGGCAGTGCAGGTCGCTCAGGCTTGTCTGGGGAGCTGGTACTATATGGCCACTCTAGGGCGTCAGGGGCAGGGGAGGGACGACAGTGGACCCAGAGAGAGAGCCTTGAAGCTGACTAGCCGACAGAGACTCGGACTTTCGGTCAGCCCTCAGGGAGGACCCAGAGAATACCTCAACCTCACTCTCCTCCCTCCCTCCAATCTCCTCCTGGGGAGGCCCAGTGGCTGCACCCAACAGAAAGCCACGGGGCAGAGGAGCCCATTTATGGGTCCATACCTGTCAGCGGGCTGGAGAGCGGCCAAGAGTGAGTCCGGAGGAGCAAACAGAAGTCGTCGAAGCTGCGGGGATCCCCACCTTCAGAAATGCTGTGCTACCTGTGGAAGAGGGAACAGACTTCTCATGGCCCCCCAGGGCTCAGAGGACATAGCGGCACAGGAGTGTTTGTGCGTGGGGAGGTGGAGTGTGGGGAGAGGAGACGCCTACCCGTCTGGCGACTCCCCCGACTCCTCTTCCTCCCACAGCACCTGATTTCTCTCCACAGCAGAGTGGCGACACTCCCGTTCAGAAAGTTAGTGATCAGATTCTGTGATTAGGAGGAAGAGGGTGGCAGACAGAGAGAGAGAAAATGCTGCAAGGGGTTAGAACCTCTGGGGCGCAGCGGACAGCCAGATGGACAGGCGGACAGACCAGGGACCACCCACTACTGACCCCTGTCCTGCTTCTTGTCCCAGTAAGTGCAATTGAGTCAAAGGTGCTAATAGATCCCAGAGAAAGATAGATGGAGTAATCAGGGTAAATTAAATTAACATGCACAGGGTAATCAACACTCATTAAGCCAATTTAGTCGAGTGATGACCTCAGTCAGCTTTTATTTAATCATATACTTAAATGTCAAATCAATATGCAAATCTCAGTCAGGCCTTTTTCAATTATAACCCATTAAAAACTTTAAGTAAATCAATGCAGCCAGGCAGGGCGGGCGGGGCAGGGAGAGGCAAGCTGGGCCCCCGATAAATGGACAGGGGGCTTTGTCTAAGCACTTCCTCTGTCCCTCCTCCCAGGGCCCTCACTGATCCACCCCACCATCTGCCATCCAAACTCACCCTCCTAGCCCTGGCCGGTTTGGCCAGTTTAAGCGTCAGCCCACGGACCACAGAGTCGCAGGTTCGATTTCGGTCAAGGGCACGTACCTCGGTTGTGGTTCGTCCCTGGCCCTGGGTGGGGTCATGCGGGAGGCAGCCAATCAATGTGTCTTTCTCACATTGATGTTTCTCTCCCCCTGTCTCCCTTTCTCTCTCTCTCCCGCCCACTCTATCGGAAGATAAATTGAAAAATATCCTCGGGTAAGGATTTTTTTTAAATATCTTGCCCCCCCCCTCGTGTCCCATCCCCACCCTGCAATGGCTGTAGAGAACAGCAGGCTGCTGACCTGACCCCCCTGGGAGGCCCAGCACGGCCGCTCCGCACACCTCCGTGCCCGCGGCACCATCTGCGGTGAGCGTCTGTGCCCATCAGCGTGTTGGAGCCTCCTGCGACTCTGACTAGGTAGATGTTCATATCCCCAATTTACCAATGACCAAATGGGAGCTAAAAAATCCCAGACCGCAGCTCACCAGCAGAGAAGGGAGACCCGGAGTAGCATCGTGAGGTCCCATCCAGCCTGAGGTCAGTCGGCCACCCCGCCAGTCAGAGAAAGTGGGAGAAGGGGAGGAGGAATGTGAAAGAGGCCTCCCTTCCTTCCCAGGACGGGGCCCCACAGTCCTTGCGTCCTGCCCCAATGCCCTAGTGAAGCTGGGTGTGACTAACCCATGTTTAAAGGCATCGCATTTGGGTAACTTGTCCCAGGCCCGTGAAGAACTGTCGTTGCTTATTAGCATCTCACCCAACTCTGACGCTGGCAGATTCTATATCACCAGTGAGACAAGAAACAGACAGACCACGGGAAATAGAAAAGAAAGGGCCAACTCTCACCCGGTGCTTGCTAGACACCCACTGGCATTGTGCCAAGTGCGCTCCATTCCGCGATCTTGTATAGAAGGTGTAACCGCTCCCCCTGCTACAGACAAAGAAGGAAGCAAGATCAGAGAGGGTGGTTTATGGCCCTGAGGTTACACAGTGAGTTAGTAAAGGGTGGAGTTGGGGATGAAAACTGGGTTTTTCTGAGGCAAAGTCTTCAAGTCCTCAGCTCATCCATGCCCAGGAGGGCCTGGGCAGCTCTTCACCTGGGCCCTTCCCGGGGGTTAGGGCCCTGGCTTCCTGGAGCTGACATGAAGAGTCCAGGGGAGCAGACTGAAGCAGAAATGACAGCTGCTTCTCAGGCCAGCCAAGAGCTGACAGGCAAAACACCGGGAGAGTCTGGATAACATCGCGGCAGAGCCAGACTGAGCATGCGGTCTGGGGAGACGCCCGGTAATTGACTCACATATGGTACAGTGGTGTCGGGCGGCGACCCCAAAAGGGATCAGAGTGTCGGTGACCACTGATGCGAAGGAGCCAACACCGGTAGCTTCGACCGTCTCAGGGCCACATGTCCGCAGCTCTGAATCACCCCCACAGGGGAGAGAGAGAAACAGGAGCCCAGCTGGCAGAGCCAGGAAGCAGCGCCTCCGGCCAAGGCTGGAACCATGAGAATTAGAAGGGTGCCAGCCCTGCCCCCCTCATCCAAAGTGGGGTTGGGATTAGACAGTGCAGAGGGCCTGCTCCGGGGGTTAGCACTGAAAGTCCTGTGTCTCCAACCCAAGTGGCTGGTCCCCCCAGAGGAGCCATCCGGGACATCCACCCTATCCTCCACCCGGCAGCGTGGGCCAGGCGTGGGCGGCCCCAGACAGTCTCTACCCAGAGCAGAGGAAGGAGAATGAAGGCGAGGAGCCGGATGACCAGTCTTCAGTGCCTGCAGCTTTCCCGCTCGATGCCGGGAGCACCGATACGTGATCGCGTTTCATCCTGCAGACGCTGACAGGCACACCTTATTCTTCTCATTGTACAAGTGGAAAAACCAGAGCTCCCTCCGTTGAAGAACTGACAAAAATATGCAAATATATTGAATCACATGTTGTACACCTTAAACGTACACCGTGTTATGTGTCAGATATATTTCTTTTTTTCTTTTAAGAAACTATTTCTCTGGACAGACTTTAACCAACAAGTCACAGGCAGGGAGGCGGAAGTGAGGGGCACTGAGGGGCGTGGCCATACCAGCCCCTGTGGGTCAGGAAAAAAGCAGAACTTGGTCTGACAAATGCCCCTCTTCTCATAAGAAGCAGGTTTTCTTTCTTTCTTTTTTTAATCCTCACCTGAGGATATTTTTCCATTTTTGTTCAGATAGAGTGGGAGGGAGAGAGAGAGGGAGAGAGAGAGAAACACCGATGTGAGAGGGACACATTGACTGGTTGCCTCCACACAACTCTAACCAGGGCCGGGGACGAACGGCAACCTAGGGACATGCCCTTGACCGGAATCGAACCCACAACCCACTGGTCTGTGGGCTGATGCTCTAACTGCCGAGCCAAACTGCCCAGGGCTAGGAAAAAGCAGAGTTTAAAGCATTTCCTCCTAGAGAGAAGACCCTTGCCTGGGTCTTCAGAGGGGAAAGTGGCCGCAGGGGAGGAAGCGGACTGGGACAGGGCCCTGGGGCCTGGAGCGCCCTGGAAGAGGACAAGGGGTCTGAAGGCGTCCAGAGAGGTAGCTTTCGGGGAAGCCCAGACTTAAAGGGGACCAGGGTGGAGAGCGCCACAGACCCAAAGGCACCACCAAAATTGCTAAGAGGACTGAAACACAAGAAAAAGCTTAAAATGCATCTCCAAACTCCAGAAAGTGTCCCCCCTCGGAGCATGAGAAGGCCCAGGAAATCGGGAGAACAGAAGAGGAGCAAGAAAATTCCAAACAAGCAAAACGAAGAGAAGGTGCATTGTTCTCACTTGACCTCCACCCCGGCAAGGACCCAGGACCTCCGGTTTGTGCGCACACGGGAGTTACGTCGTGTATGTGATCCCAGGGCCCAGCGCAGGTCCCCCCAGAACAAGGCTTGCCGAACTTTCCTCATTTCTCCATCTGTCAAGTGATCCATCCGCCTCATGAAACACGGGGGCTTGAAGAGGTCTCAGCCTCCTTGTGGATGAGAAAGGAGAGCTGGATGGCAAGGCGCTCAGCGTGTTCATAACGGCTGGCAGGGAATGGTGAGCAGGATTTGCCCATGTGGGTGGAGCCTGGCAGGGAACTCCAGGCAGAGGAAACCATACACAAAGGAAAGACTCAGGAAGGAAGATCACTCCTTCCTGGACAGTAAGTAGGTAACCCCCATCCACAATGGCCCCGCCTCACTCACACCTCTCACTGCCTTGACCTAACCAACCCTGAGGACACTCATTTATCTCCTTCCTCAGTGAGCACTTACTGAGCACCTACTACATGCCAGGCCCTGTTCTAGGCACTGGCACCAGCCACGCACAAGACAGACGAGGGCTGCCTTCATGACGTGGGGAGGCTAAAGTTGAAGGCGACACTGGTGAGTACGTCCAGCCCCCCTCTACCAAGGAGCTCTGACCCAGCCCCACAACGGAAGTGCTCCGTGTTCACAGAGGACTCCTGCATCTCTCTTTCCAGCCCCAGCCTCACCCAGAACACCAGATGCAAGTTTTCAACTGATTTCTTGATATCTAAATTTGCATTTCTAACAAGTATTTTAAACTCAGCATCTCTAAGACAAAATGATTCCACACCTTCCCCCTCCACAAAGCCTGTTCCTGCTCTAACCAGCTACTCAAGCAAAAACCTGGAAGTCACACCACATTCCTGTCTTTGTGCATGCACACACATGCACACACATGCACACACACGCACAGTCCAACCCACAGCCAAGTCCTTCTGGTGCAAATGTCACCCAGAAAATCCCAAATGTGACCACTTCTCACTTGCACAGCAACCACCCTGCTCAAAGCCAGCATCGTCTCTCTCCTGAACCATAAACTACTTCCTTGCCAGCCTCCCGAAACGCACCACCCTGCAGTCCGGTCGCCACACTGATGCCCAAGCGATCTTTTTCAAAGATAAACCGTTTCTCTCCTCTGCTCAAAGCTCTCAACAATATATCATGCCCTGGTCCCCACAGATAAGCAATGCCCTGCTTCATGCCCTCTCTCTGCTCCCCTCAACATCAGGCTACTTGAAAGGGTTTTCCTTAACTCAGTCTCCCCACCCCCTCACCTTCCAGCCCCACCTCACGTTGCTGCCGGCTGCCTCCAAACTGCTGTCTCCAGGGCGACTCACCACCGTGCACTGGCCAGACCCCAGGCTCACTCCACGGAATCCTTGGTCATCATCTGTGACATTCTGCCCGTGACACTGCTCACCACCCACTCCCTCCTCTTCCCAGTGCCCCTCCCTTGGGATTGTGGGTCCAGCTCTCCCTGGCTTTCCTGTCCTCCCTGACTTCTCCTCCATCACCTCTTGGGTGCTTCCTCCAGCTCCTCCATAAATGGTGGGTGTTCTTTCAGGGCTCAGAACGCGGCCTCGCTTATGGTAAATACCCTCATCCGTTTCCACTAATTCATCCCTGGTTCACTGTCGTTCATTCTCTGATGGTTCCCTGGTCTGCGTCTTCAGCTGAGACTCCAGCCTCGGGCCTGGAATTATAACTGTGTCCTGGCCACAGCACTGCAAACTGACATGTGGACCTTATTCAAACCCAATTTCCAAAGCCAGAAACTTGGGCATCATCCACATCTTCTCTCTCACTCAGCCCCTTTGTCGAACTTGTCACTTAGCCTTGTGGTCTAAGCTGCCTCAGCAATAGTACCTGTACCCCCCCTCCTTCCATGCTGCTGCCTCAGGGAGACCCTCGCCAGCTCGCACCCGGATCGCTGCCTTCAAGCCTCTGATCCATCCTCCAGGGTCTCAACACGCAAGAGATTGTCATAAAATGCAGATCTGGCCACGTCACTCTCCTTCACCAAATCCTTCACTGACGTGCTGCATAACAAATCACCCCAGAACTCAGTAGTGTAGAATAACTGTCATGTATCCGTGGATTGGCCAGGTTCAGATAGCCTTGGCTGGAGTCACTCGTGGTCTGCAGGTAAGCTGGAGGCTCGCCTCTGGTCTGGCGTCACCGGGGCACATGCTCTCCTGGGACCAGCAGGAATATGCAAAGCCTCTCTAGACCCAGGCTCAGAACTGACACATAGTCAACCTGCATCATTCCATCGTCCAAAGCAAGACATACAGCCGACATGGTATCAACAGGTGGGGAAATATACTCTGCTCTTGATGGGGAGTCTAGGCAAAGTCACTTAGCTGTGGGCCGGGGTAGAGGAAGGGGTAAAGAATCAGGGCCATTAATACAAGTCACCATAATAGCTGCTCATTGCCCACAGGGTGAAGTCCCCACTCCTGACAGGGAGCCTCTCCAGGAGCCAGCCTGGCCGCCTCTCCAGCCCCATCTCCTGTTGTCTGAACTTCCACCCACTCCCTTCTTCCAGGGCTCTACAAATATGCCTTATTAGTTCAGGTTCCAGGTTTGCCTGCGCACATGCTGTTTTTCATTCCCAAGGTTCCCCTCCCCTCTCCACCATTGTCCGCATGGGGAATCCTCACCCGTTCTTCAAGACCTAGCTCAGCAAGCAGCTCCGCCTGGGGCAAGCCCTCCAAGACAACCTTCCCCACCAGAGGGTAGGTCACCCCCCTCCTTCCATGGCCCCACATTATTTACAGCAAGGGTGCGCCCTTCCTCCCCAGGGAATACCTCAGGGCAGTATTCATTTGCTACCACTGTAACAAATTGCCACAAGCTTAGTGGTTTAAACGATGCAAATTTGTTCTCGTATTGTTGTGGAGGTCAGAAGTCCAAAATAAGCCGCACTGGGCTAAAGGAAAGGCGTTGGCAGGGTTGGTTCCTTCTAGAGCCTCTGAGGGGAGAATCTATTTCTTTGCCTTTTCCAGCTTCTCACGGCTGCTGCCTGGACTCCTCGGCTGGTGGCCGCTCCTCTCTCTTCAAAGGGCAAGAGCATCACTGAGTCTCCACTCACGCCACCTGCTCCTCTTCTGTGCCGAATCTCACGTCCTCCATCTTCGGAGAACACGTGTGGGTACCTTTAGGGTTCACCTGGCTAGCCAGGATACTCTCCCCAGCGAAACATCCTTAACTTAATCACACCTGCAAAGTTTATTTTGCCATAGAGTTGGCAGTCTCAGGTTCCAAGGACAAGGGGGCCGTTATTCAGCCTACCACCGGCGGTTTCCATGTTTCTCCTTCCGGCCTGTCCTCCACCAGACTCGGGACCGGGCACACGATCGGAGTTCGATACGTTTGCTGAGTGAAAGAATGAATGCGAGAACGAATGCAGTAGGAGGGGGCCATTGGACGTGCCAGGGTACCCAACAGACTGACTGGCAAAGTCAGCAGTAAAATAGGGCTCCGAGAACTTTATCGCCTACACTCATACAACAGAGAATATTCTCTGTAATAAATAAGAGATCAAACCAGGCCCTCCGTGCAAGGCAGGAGCCAGGCTGCCTGAGCTAAAAGGAGACACATTCCTCCCTAGAACTGCGGAGGCGGAGCAGCCCGCTCACCCCTGGAAGCGTTAACTCCCTGTTCCTAGTAACTGCGCGGCCTGGGCTGGGTACGGGTTCTGTGGGAACATTCGCCCTGTTTTTGTGTATTCGACAGAAAATTGCAGATACCGCGCTATGCTGGTTAAGATAAAACATGCTCCCTGTCCTCAAGGGTCTGCCAGTCCAAACTCCTTTTGAGCACCTTTGAAATGACTAATCCTCAGTCTATCACAATTTTCATACCCATTGGAGCTCATGGAAGTCCTGTTTCTTACACCTCAGAGCTCACCCTGAAGGTCCTTCTATTCAGTCAGCAAACACTGAGCACACTGACATGACAAACCCTGTCCCAGCCCTTCATTCATTGTTGGGCTGTCCCATGAACTGCCCAGTAACCACAGCTTGACATTCCTAACAGGACTTCTGGAACCTTCCGCCTTTCCCTGATAATGCCCACTGCAGTGTCCAAGACTACAGAGAAGTTGGGAGGGTGTCTAGGAAGGGAGATGGGGAATGGCCACTGTAAAGTCATCGGTGATTCAAACCAGAGGGATATTTGTTCAAGTGGGGGAGGAAGTCAAGCTAATGGAGAACAACACGGGAAATAGGGATATAAAACCAAGAATAGCCACTAATTATTTAATTAGCTCTTACTGTGTGCCAGATTGTTCTGTGTGCTCAACATGGATTATCTCACTTAATCATCCTCACATTTCTACAAGGTAAATATTATTAAACCCACATTACAGATGAGAAAACTGAGGCATAGAACAATAAAAGAGCTTGCATACATCTGTAAGTAGCACCGGGATTTAAATTCTAGACAATCCCTTCCAGAAACCTGACCATGAAGGAACAGTAAGCCATGGGTGTGAAGAGGGAGGTGCTATGTTCAAGGGACTTGTGTGTGGTTGGGGGAAGTTGTTTTGCAAGTAGAAGAACATAAACACGTTTGTGCATAAAATAATGAGCTACATTGATAGGATGGGGTTCAATGGATGGAAGGGGCAGGATCCAGGACATGGGTGGGGGCTGGGCCAAGCCCAGGAGAGAAGGAGGATGACACAGAGGTCAGTAGGTGTCCGAGGACCTGGGGGAAAGTGTCAGGTTGGAGACAAGTGGCTGCAGTATTGACCATTTACAATAGCCCTCATCTACCTTCTTGCTGGATAGGTTCTCACAACAGACGATGAGTTTACGTGAGACAGCAGATGGCTGGGTAAGTGACACAGCTTGCCCAAGGTCAGAAAGCTAGTGGCAGAGCCTGGCCTCAAACCCACTTGTTCCACAAATATGACTCTGACCCATGTCAGGCCCTGTGCAGAGATTCAACCCCAAGAGATGGGTGGATACATGGACTGCAACCCAGGCTCAAAAAATCAGAGGGACGGGGGAGTCAGAACTTCAGCCAGCACACATAGGACAGGTAGCACATCTCTGGGATTAACTCCTCCCCAATCACGGCACAGCTGGTGGAGGATGGTGGGATCAGCCCACCAGGCTCAAAATTCCATTCAAGACTGACACGTGGAACCAGGGCCCCAGACATCTCCTCCCACCCCCAGACAGGTTAGGGAGACACTTCCAGGGAGACGCCACCATACTTGAGAAACCAGAAGAGTAAGCCGAGGAATGTGTTGAGAACAGTAGGAACTAAAAGGAATGTGTTGAGGTGCCACCTTAGGATAAGACTGCCTCCCACACACACAGGGCTGAAAACACTGATCCAGAGATCTTCCTGGAGGAGCTACTTCCTGCCTGCGTGTCCAGCTGTGAGTCTCGCTTGACCTCTGGTTCCCCCACCCCATGTCAGTACTTCTCCCCCCACCCTTCCCCAGCTCTGGAGGATGACTGAGGAACCCAGCTCCGATGTAGCCTGGAGGAGAAGGAGCTTGGACCGAGAGCTGTAGAAAACAAGGAAGGAAGAGGGTGTCGGTGGGCCTTCTTGCATCCATTCATTCTTTCCTTCATTCACTCCTTGTTCAACAAATACTTATTGGGCACCTACAAAGTGTCAGCACTAGGAGTAAAAAGATGAGCCAAAAATAGGCATCAGTGATATCAGGGAGTTTACAGTCAAGGGAGGAGGGAGACAGCCTTGAGTCAGATCATCACAGGAGTAGGGGTGAGATGTTGACCTTAAACTGTGCACCTGAGGCACGCGGTCTTACGAGCACATATAACAGGGACTGGCTTCTCCGGAACTCAGACAGGCTTCCCTAAGGAAGCAGCTTGTGGCCTGGATCAGAAGCCTGGAGGGGACTGTCCAGGGAAGATGGCAGAGCTCCCAGGTGGAGGGGCAGGGATGGCCTGGTGGTGCTCGTTGGCAGGACGGTGAATCACCAGCTGGTGAGTGGAAGGATTTCACTGATGTGGTGTGATCCAGAGGAAGTGTAGTGAGTGATGGTAGCTCACACTTGTGCAATTGTAACAATATATATGACACTAACATAACTAATAATGATTCTATACTTGTATAGAATTTACTGTACACCACACACTAATCTAAGCCCTTTCATGTTAAGCCTTTTAATTCTCACAGCAATTCTAGGAGGTGAGTACTATTGGTATATCCATTTTACAAATAATGCCCAGAGATGTTAAGCAACCTCCCTAAGGTCACACAGCTAGTAAATGATGTAGAGACCCAGAGAGTTGAGCCCTAGCATCTGACTCCAGAGCTAACCATGTCCTTGTTTTTTGAGCACCTATTCTATGCCATGCCCTTGCTCAGTGCTATCCATGTACATCCCCCTGGCTTCTCACAACCACCCTGTGGGAGGGTACTGTTCATACCGCTTTATTTTGCAGAGAAGAGAGAGGGTGAGACTTGCCCACAGTCACACTACTAGTACGTAGAGCAGCTGAGCTCAGTTAGAACCCAGAACTCCGGAGTTGCAGGGGTGGGCTGAGGGAATAAGAAAAGGCTACGGGAGATCTTGGAAGTCAGCACAGGAAGGGAGGCCACTTGGGGATCTTTCAGCAGCAGCAGACTCATTCATTACTCCAGGGAAAAAGGGATTTGTTGAAATTACTCATGTGCATGAGTGTGATATAATAAAAAGTAAATATGTGGTCTTTATCCTGATTCCTGGCATAGAGCTCCTAAAACCAGTGGAATCTCCAGAACAGTAAGAGTGTCTTTTGTATGCTAATGAAGGTCTGGTGACTAGGAGCCCCCTCCCTAGCTTCAGGATGGGGCTGGTTGCCTGAAAGACTAAGGTAAGATTGGAGGGTTGGACCTTTGCCCCTCTCTCCACCTTTACCCCACCCCCACCTCAACCTCGTGGAGGGGAGAGGGGTTGGAGACAGAGTTAATCACCAACAGCCAATGATATAATCAATCACACCTACATGATGAAATTTCCATAAAAAACCTGCCTGCCTGGGTTTGGAGGGCCCCCGCCCCAGGAGATGAACACAAGGGGGGGGGGGACACCCTCCACGCCCCTTCCCCACACCCTGCTCTGTGCACCTCTTCCATCTGGCTGTCCCTGAGTTGCACCCTTTGTAATAACCTTGTAGGTGTAAATAAAGGGCCCTCCTGACTTCTGTGAGCTGTGGTAGAAAATAATCAAGCCTGAGAAGGGCATCATGGGAAACCTCAATTTCTAGACAGTCGGTCAGAAGTTTGGGAGGGCCAGAACTTGATACTGGCGCCTGCCGTAGGGGGCAGTCCTGCGGGTCTGAGGCCTCTCACTTGTGGGGTCTGGTGTGAAGTCTGGGTGCTTGCATCAAAACGGAACTGAATGGCTGGACTCCAGCTGGTGTTAGAGGCTCAGAGAATCAGCTGTCAGCGCTGGGAGACGCCACATGTTCAGTGACAGATGTGTTGTGAGTTAAGACAGTTCAGCGGGGGCACCGCAGCCTATGGAAAGGCCTCCCCTGGGGACAGCGTCCTTTCTGAGCCTCTGCACACTCAGCAGGGATGACGGATGGGGCGAGCGCTTCCCCCGAAGGCCGCGTGAGACCTGAAATACGTCTGGTGAGTTTTGGTTAAACAGCAGTTCAGTAGAGGACACCCAGGGGAAGAAAGTGGGGATCACGGGTCCAGTCAGAAGGAGGCGGTGTGGGGTAAGGTCAATGCCAAGGGTACAGGTGAGGATGAGCACAACGCAGCTGCGGGCTAGAGGGCAGGCTGGAGGACCACGCTAGTGGTGCAAAGAGAAAGATGAACTCAGAACACTCGTTAGCCGGTGAACTGGGAAGGGTGACCAACCCTGACGTTCCAACAGGAAGGTCAGCATATGGAGGGGTCAGTGAGCCAGAGAGCCACAAATGTCCACAGGCGAGATGTCAGTGTGCAGAACATGGCCGGGGAGGAGCACAGCTGCAGCCCCAGTCTATACTGTTGAGCATCAGTTTTTCAGAATTCTGCTGGGGCAAAATGTAAGCGAGGCAGGCGGCCAACACATCAGAATGACAGGGTGGCAGGAAGCCTGTGTGTCAGAGGGCAGCACGGTGGAATAGCCGCATGTTGAGTGTCAGCTGGGGGTGTTGCTCTGACAGGCTGTCGTGGATGGGGATGTCCAACGACCCGCCCGCTGCTGCAACCTAGTAACCGCGACATCTATTCCCTGGGACCCAGGCCACATAACACCAGGGAGTGGGGGCTGGCCGTGCTCCTATGAGGGGCGACAGAGCCCACATGGCATTGCTCCCCCATCAGAACAGGAATCGGGAAAGGAGAAAGGAGACGTGTTGGTTTGCTGGGGCTGCTGTCACAGAGCACCACAAACGAGGTGTTCATTATACAACAGGTGTTCATTGTCTCACAGTTCTGGAGGCTGGAAGTCCGAGGTCAAGGTGCTGGCAGATTTGGTTTCTTCTGTAGCCTCTGCCTGGCTTGTAGATGAACATCTTCCCCTGTGCTTTCACATGCTCTAGCCTTTGTGTGTGTCTGTGTCCTAGTCTCCTCTTCCTGTAAGGACACCAGTCGCCTGGCCAGTGTGGCTCAGTGGTTTAGCACGACCCAGGCACCAAGAGGTCACTGGTTTGATTCTCAGTCAGGGCACATGCCCAGGTTGTGGGTCAAATCCTCAGTGGGGGCATGCAGGAGGCGGCCAATCGGTGTTCCCTCTCATTGATGTTTCTATCTCTCTCTCTCCCTCTCCCTTCCTCTCTCTCTAAAATCAATACAGAAAATAAATAAATAAGGACACTAGTCATATCAGATTGTGGCCCACCCATACGCATAACCTCATTTTACCTTGACTGCCTCTTAAAGTCCCTATCTCCAAATATAGTCACATTCTGAGGGACTGCAGGTTAGGACTTCAACACATAAATTGGGGGGTAAGGGACACACAATTTAGCCCATGACAGGGGGCAATGAGGGAAATAGTATTGAGAATCTATTCAATGTCAGGACTGGGCAGAAAGAGAGGCAGCCACCAGGTGTCGAGAACTCAATCAGGGAAGACTTCTTAGGGAGACAGAACTTGGTGTGAACCCCTGGAGACTCCAAGTAGCCCAAGGGTGCCTGGATCCATGAAAGACAAGAACCCCTAGATGCAGAGATAGGGAAATTTCGAGAAGCAGCAGCTACCCAGAAAGCTCTGGTCTAGAGGCTGCATTCCAGAGAAACCCTGTGTGAATTTAAATCCTCCCAAAGTAGGGCTAAATTTAACAAACAACAGCTTCCTTTTTTCATTTTTGAGGAACTTTGGGGTTTTGAGAGCATGGGACTTGAGGTCTCACTAGTCTGGATTCCAATCAGGGCTCTGTCATGGTCAGTCACCTTGGACAGTTGCATGACCTCCCCAAGCCTCAGTTTTCTCATCTGCTCAATGGGCATGATCCTAGTGCCAGCCTCCCACAGTGAGCATGGGATTGTTAAGATGACATTGCAGAGGCGCCTGGAACAAAACTTGGCCGGTAACAGGGCTCAGTAAATGGCAGTAACATGAGGAATCTGCAGGTCTTTGATTTTACAACTCCCTCCTTCCCAGACCCAAGCCCTTGAGGGAGGTCTCACCTCACCTTGTGCCCAAGGAAACTGCCAGAGCCTACCTGGCCCTCCCCTTCCCCTCCTTCCGGTCTTGGCCCCCATCTTCTCCTGAGCCATGTTAATTAAAATCACAACTCTCAACACTCCCTATCCTGCATCCTGGCTCCATTTTTCTCATGGGACCTGTCACAGCTCACACACTCTCTATGTCACTGATTAGTGTCCGTGGTCCTTCTCCCCCGCCTCGAGAATGACGGTCCCAGGATGCGTGGTTTTACGCGTGTGTTCCTTAGCACCCGGAAAGTACCTACATCAAGGGAGATGTTTACTAAATTCTTGTTGCCTGAGTTGATGTGGGGGGCCGGTGCCACAGGCAGGGGCTGCAGGACACAGCCAGCCGTGGGAGGCCACTGGGTCTACAGGTCTCTAGGAACGGGGGAACGGGTAGTGCTTCTGTCCTGTTTTTTTCTGGGGGTTTAGAATGGTCAGAGGGCTGTGGCCCCAACCCTGTCCAAGCCTCCCTGGGTTGGGCCATCCAGCTTTGCAGGAGGACGGGAAAAGTGGCTGCTCAGGTATAAAGCCTCCAGCCGGAGCAGCTATATCTGAAAAGCAAATCACCCTCCCTGTGGTTTGCCCATCTCTGGCTCAGGGAACTGAAACACCTCATTTCACGGCCTCTGGTTACCCCAGGACAGCGTAGGATGAGAGGCAGCAGTGGTTTATGCCAAGAGCACACCCTCATCCCTGATCCCTGACCCTGAGCTGGGAAGAGAGTACCACCCTCTACCCAGAGCGGGTGACCACCGAGGCTACTGTCCACGGTGCTGAACACCTTCCCTTTGCCCCTTCCTCACACATTCGACAGGATGAGTCGCCTCCTATCCTGAGTTTCCCCTCCTCGGGACACACTCTACGGCCAGGGGTCAGAGGCCGGCTAAAGCCCAGGTGTGCCCTGCACAGAGCAGGTGCAGAGGCACACATGGACACATCTGTACAGGTATACATGTAAATATACATATTTAGGTTCACACATATGTACACACACACCATCAAAGCACTTGTGCTATCCCGGTCCTTGGAGCGATATCAAGGGGCAGGCTTCTGCAGAGGAGGTTGGCCCCCACACCAGGACAATGCCCAGACCAGCTTCCAGAGGTGGTGAATCTGAGAGCCCTCTGGTCCAAGTGGCTGGTCGCAGTCTCAGCTCCCAGACTGGCCCCTCCAGGACTGATTCAGGAGTCTTGTTTATAGGCATGACTGTGATGCTGGTGGGACTAAGGGGTAGTCAGAACTTAAGTGAACCCAGATAAAGCAAAGCCTGAGCCCAGTGCCTTTAGGACACTGGGGCCAGAGATCCTGGTGCCTTCAGACCCCAGAGAGTCGAGAGGGACTGAGGCTGGGGCAGGGCCAGGATGAGGATGGAGCTGAGGCTGGAGCTGGAGATGACGCTGAGATGGAGGTTTACATAGGGCTGGGCTGGTGGGTGTCTGGGCCCTGCGCCTTTCCTGGGAGCAGATGTAAGTTCCTGAGGGTCTTCAGCTCCAGCAGAGCTGGAAAGCCAGGCGAACAGGACTTGGTTGCAATTGGCCCAGTTCTACATTAAGTGGCAGCTGATAAATGACTTGCTTTTCTGGCTAATGAGGTGAAATATGAGTGGAGCAATGACACCCTGAGCCTGGGGTCTGCCCTAAAGCAAAGGAGCCAACCTTCTAACCAGTGCCTCATCCATCCTGGCAAACAGGGTCTTTCCTGAAGCAGGGGGAGGGCCAGGATGGCCCCCAACATGCCTGTTCAATGTCTGTGACTGAGGTATCAGCCCAGTGTCCCCAGACGCTCCCCACCTATGTCAGTGAGGGGGGCCTCCATGTTTCCCCTCCTCACTCTCCAACTGAGCAAGACTCACCCCCTTACCAGGGAGGGTCCTGTAGGCTAGGATCCACAGTCTTGGGGCAGGAGGAGGGAACAGAACAGAACTGGAGTCAGAAAGACCAGATCTAGATCCCACTTCCATCACACTGTGAAAATCCCTTTAGAACATAAATAAACACAAACAAACCAGCTCTGTGGCCTCTGGCAAGTCACTCAGGCTTGCTGAGCCTCAGTTTCCTCATCTGTAAAGTGGCAACAATACATTTTGCCTCTCAGACCCTGGGTGCTCCTGAGGTAGAAGGGCCACTTTCAGCCCATGCCCTCATGGACTTGTAGTCTAGGGGAAGGAAACAAAGTAAAAAAATTAAATTTTAAAACAATAATAAAATAAAACACACAGTGACTTTGTGATAATACATATTCTATGGAGAAAAATAAAGTGGAAAGAAGGAACCAGGAAGAGCCAGAGGAAGAGAAAGTTTGCAACTTTATAGGAAAGGGTCAGAAAAGAAAGACATCACTGATGAGGTGACACTGCAGAGAAATGGTCTGGGGCGGGCATGGGTGCGGGGCAGTGGGAATAGTACGTGCAAAGGCCCTGAGGCAGGATTGTGCATGGTATGGTCAAGAATCAGCAAGGAGGACAGTGCAGCTAAAGCAGAGTAAGCATGTGGGGAGCAGTAGGAGCTGAGATCAGAGAGGCCATGGGTTAAGGGGGAGATTGTATAAGACCTTCAAAGCCATGGCAGGAGCAGCAGCTTCCTCTCTGAGTGAAACCAGAAGCCAGCGAGGGGTTTTTCGTCAAAGGAGCAACACTCTCAGACTTGTGGATAACAGAACAGGACAAGGGAGAGGAAGAACAGAGTCCAGGAGAGCACAAAGAGGCTAGCACAATAATCCAAGCAAGCTCCCACGGAAGTGGGTAGTGGGAAATGGTCAGAGGCTCTCTATGTTTGGAAGTTAGAAGCAAGAAGATTTGGCGACAGATCAGCTACAGGATACCAGGTATGAGAGAGAGGAGAGAATGCGTCCACAGTTTGAGGCTGAACTCAAGCACAGGACAACATCCCCTGCGATGGGAAGACGGCAGGCGCAGCTCGTTGAAGGAGGAAGTCAGGATTTCCCAAGGAATGGAGAATGGCAAGGGCATCTCAGGCAGAGGGAACAGCATTGAAGAGGCATGGACACACATGGCGTGGCCCGCGGAGTCCTGAGGTCCGCTGAAGCCTGGAATGCGCGGCGGGGAGTGCTGGAGGCCAGCTTGGGAAGGGCCCTGAGTGACGTTCTCAATGGTATTCTGGATTGTTCCATAAGCAATGGTGAACCCACCAAGGTTCTAAGCAAGAAAGTGAAGATGGTCAGAGGTACTTTTCAGAACAATCACTCCGCCACATTCGAGAGGCTCTGCTGGGGAGGGGGAGAATGGAAACGGACACAGTTAGGTAGCTGACCTGGCATGGTTGGGGGGCAGGAGATGGTGACACTGAACTCCAGCAG